>NC_041728.1:153075332-163075332 GCF_004115215.2 Ornithorhynchus anatinus
GCCTGAATCATGCCAAACGTCTGTGAGTTCATCACAGTATTGAATGTGAAAGGTAAAATGGTTAAAATACATTCATCAGTGTCCATCTCGAAGCAGTGCTCAACCAATCACGAGTTCAGATCAATGACTAATCATTACAGAGGAGGAGAAGATGTTAGAGGTGACTACAGAAAGGCAAATAATAAGAAGTTAGTACGTGATGACAGATCAACCTTTTAAATCACTTATTCTGATGGCTCCAAATTCAAATGAGGAAATATTAATCTCACTGACCATTGACAATACACTAATGTTTTTAGCTGTATTTCTAATTCACCTATACACAGGTTCCAAGGGCTTTTATAGTACCTTTGATCTTTTATAGAAGGAGAGAAGGACGATTGTGTGGTTCCTCAGGAAACCCTTCTTTAAGGGTTTCATGTCAATCAACGTACTCTTCAGAATGATCAGCTGATGTTCAGCTACCCAGTCTGATTAATGGAAACTTTAACAGTCCAAAAATCTTCAGGGTAAATTTGAACACCTGATTAATGATTTGGAATAACTAATTTGTAGCTGTAGTTTTACATAATACGAACTTTAAAGTCTTCTGAAAAATGTCCTAGAGTTGTTCAATTATATGCTAAAACTGGAGCAAATATAAAAACTTCAATAAATATGTTTTCCTCCAAGAAATGACATACTGTGACTTTTTTTGTTATTGTTGGGTTTGATGTTTTTGCCTCTAAGGAGGTCAGCAATATGGAAACATAAAGGCCAATTTAATTTGTGCATCTGCGGCTGCCAAGTATTTTAATTCAGACAGCTGTGACTGAAGAGTTAATATTTTACTTGTCAAAATCCAAAAGAAGGCCAGTGAATCACTCTAATTCTCATTAAGAGGCTTTCCCCCAGTAGCACCCTAATTCAAAATAATGAAAGTAGAGACTGAGTGCGATTCTAATACCAGTTGAGACCTATCTTTTAATATTTCTCCAGTGATGGATTAGGGATCGGGGAAATTCATCTCAGATCATAGAGCCTAATTTAATAAGGGATCATTCCAAGAGTATTGCATTTTATAATAATGTCATTTAATGTGTCGTCTTCCATTTTTACTGTCCCATATGTATGCTTACATGATGGTGCCATAGGGATAAACTTTTAAAGAACCAGTATCATTTTTAGTTTTGGTCTTCCTTAACTAGAAAATCTATCAGTGAAAACATCTATTAGTATCCTTATTATCATAAAGTGAGGGAATGAGGGAAGAGTGGGAGGAAGACCTTAAAAAAATACTAAGTTAACATTCAAGTTTTCAAATACTTAAATATAAAAAGAGAGTTGAAAAGGGAGTTTAAATCCAATTTCATCAACTGAAACAGTATTTCCATAACACACAACTGTGGTAACCTTGTTGCTGAAAATGTACAGTTATGATATTTTTAAAATATATTAGTATCTGCTTATGATAAGGGGTCTTTTCAGCTGACATATACTATTTTAAACACTAGCAGTTGTTTATCAAAGACTAATTGTTCATGTTTTCTAACTTTTGAGCTCATGTAAAAGTTGATTTCCTCCTCCCCCAATAAATCACAGCCATGTAAGTGTGTAGGGAGAATAACTTTTCAAGAACTAAATAACACAAAGTACTTAACTGTGTTATTGTATATTAGGACCTGACTGTATTTAACTCAGCCAGGGAGTTCTCACATCTTGCCATTGCATTGAATGTGAAATTCCTGGTGATTACTAGAGCAATACTTATACTAGTCCAGGTCAGAGCATCAGAACCATATAAATGTCAATAGTTTATTATTAGCTATAACTCCTACAATGGCATCATGAACTCTGCTTAATCACAATTATATTTTATAAGTCTATGGAACACCTGGTGTTATAATAAAACATTTTTCTTCCAAACACATAATCATGATTAGGTCTTTTTTTTTTTAGATGGCACCTTGCTAGTTTCACTGTGAGTTCTGACAACATTAGATTAAATATAGAAACTTTATTGAGCTAAATTATGTCCAAGGGATGTGGATTTGCTGTAAACAATAACCTGATTGCAGTTTTTGAAAGAAGAAAAAAACTGGAGAGCTATGCATTATATATGAAAGGATGGTCCTTTCTCCAATTGTCCCTTTGCAAATTTTTTCCAATACCTTTTATCATTCTTATTTCCTTTGAGCTCTTGCATATGTTCCAAATCAATTTAGTTAGATTTTTAAATAGATCACGTTTTTGTCATCTCTCAGTTTATTATTCCTACCAGGTTTAAAATACTTCTTTTTCAATATTGCTTTTGATTTTAGTATTTTATATTTAACACTTCAATCCCCATTTGTCTTCAATGATATTTTCATTCTTTTTTATCTTGTCTATTTCCTCGTAAAATTATAAACAAGATCCATTTACTTTTAGTTTTGAACTCTTGGGTGAGATTATGTCTTTAATGTCTTTTTTCCCATCAAATATCTTTAATTCTGCTTATCTGGTTTTACAGTCTATTTTTCTTTCATTCATTTTACCTTTTCATCGATTAGTATGTTAGTTAAACTTATTTCTTTTTATTAAAAGTAAAAAGTGTCCTTCCAGTAGGAATAACGTTACATGTGTATACATCTGGCATCTGGAACCTCTTTAGAGACTCAGTCAGGTTGCCAAGAGAAAATGATATTCAAAACCATGTTGATAAATCAGAAATGTACCACTGAGTATTACCATCTAAAACAATTAGAAGTGATTGTTTTGTGTCACACACAGGGAGAAAAAAAGAAAAACAAAAAATATAAAATGAATTGCAGAAAGGAATAGAGTAAATATTTTTTTAGCTGATTTTTAAGGAGAAACAAAGACAACCCTGACTCACCTTTCTCCCCCTCAAAATTCAATTTTTCATAACCAGATTTACTGAACTAAAAATAACTGTGACCAATTGAAAGCAGTCACAATTTGTAAAAGAATCATGTTAAAGCTTTCCTGAACCAAACACATATATTTGGTTATTACTCTCTTAAACATGTTTGCATAAAATTATGCTCCCTTTCAATGTTATTATGGATATGCACAGGGCTAGTGAATTGATCAGCTAATTGAATTTTACTGTAAAATCAAAAAATCTTCAAAATCATGAGGACAAGAACTCTTAAGGATAAATGGAAATCAATCCCTTCAAAAGCTTGAGAGGCAACCGGAAGAGCAATGGGTCATTAAAAAAAAGGTAGATCCTCAGACACTTTGGGTCTAAAACTGAACCCTCTTTTCAAAATTCCTTTTAAAAAATAAAAGAGTTTTACCAGAATACCAATTGCATATTGGAACAAATTTACAAGACTCTAAGCAGAGTGAGAATTTAGTCATCACTGAACATCACCTACACAGAGTGTATTGTACTCTCTCAAGGGCTTAGTACAGTGCTCTGCACCCAAAAATTACTAATTACCATTACTTTATTGATTGATTATTATGAATTATGAGTTAATATAAAGATATGAAGTAAGAATATAGAAACTGACTCAAGAAGACATTTTCTGGTTTCCATAAATTCTAAATAAAGGCATTCAGCGTAAACCTGACTGCATTCTTGTTTCTACTGAACTGAGTGCATACTGAAACAAAAATCCAATTGAGCCTGCCAGGGATTGTGAAATAAGTAACTATATTTGATCGGTATCTTTTTCAGCATTTTTGCTATGGGCCACGTTTTAAAAACACATCTTTTTTCAGAAGATAGGAAATGTTTCTGGTCAGTTATGGAGCTTGAAATATTTTCAAGAATGGGATTAATGAAAATATTAGCTATTAGCAATAATAATGATGAAGATATTCATCAAACAAAGCCATATATAGGGAAAACTGCATGTGAGGACTTCAATTAAGAATTCTCAAGGCAAAACTATAGAACAGATTTTTTTAAAAAACATTGGACATCTTTTACATTCATTTACCTAAAGGATTTATCTGTTGAAAAACAAAATAACATGATCCAGAATACTGATAGTTAATGATATGTGCTAAGTTCTTAAGCACTGTACTAAGTGCTAGAATAGACACAAGATAATCAGGTTAGTCACAGTCCCTGACCCATAAGGAGTTCACAGTCTAAGTAGGAGGGAGCAGGATTTAATCCCATTTTACAGAGGAACCTGAGTCATAGAGAAGTTGAGTGACTTGCCCAAGGTCCCACAGCAAACGAGTGGCAGAGTCGGGATTAGAACCCAGGTCCTCAGACTCCCCCAGCCCCGGGCTCTTTCCACTAGGCCATGCAGTTACCCTTCCAAATAAATCATAAAGGGAGTCATAGGGATGTGACCTCATAATATTTCAATAAAATCCATTCCTGAAGACTTTAGGTCTTTTAATCATGAGTCTTTCCATCTTAGACCCTTACGGTCTTTTTTGGTCTTCCAAATCCTAGGTTGTCATAGCAATTCTTCAAATTTCACAAGAATGCAGTGTTATGCATTTCTGACTCTTTTTCCACTGAAACATCAATTTCTTCCATTTTAAAATACAAATTGGAAAACGGTAAATTCCCAGAGTGATCCCAGGCAGTGAAAAGGATCAACTATAATATTCTTCGCTTCAATTTATTAGATTCACAATCGAGTAGAACTGTTTTACTCAATATCGCGGGTCACCAAAGTCAAAGTTGCTAAGTCTTATCTAAGGTTCCCTGAGGAAGTCCTGAGGGAGTATTATTTCCTACAGTTTGTCTTTTCATTTTCTGAGCATCTTGGTATTTTATGCTTTAAAAAATAAGCATAAAAGACCAACTTCCCAAAATTTCCTAGAGAGGTCTATTTTCCCAAACACATTCTTTAAATTCCTAAAATCCTCAAAAATCAGTCTGGATCATTTACTTTTTTTCTATTATTTCGAGTTTTACCCCTTCTTTCTTGCTTCTCTTTGCTGTTGCTTGTACTATCAATATTTGGAAGATTTTTTTGGTGCCTTCCCGAATCTTGTGCTTAGGCAGCCTATAAGTTTTTAGTTCTTTTAATCAAGAGTTAAGATCCTAAAAGGATCTTCTGAAAATTCCCTCCCGCTGTCTATAATTTCAGATAATAACATATCTGAGGCTGAACAGTGGATTCAGAACACAGTCCCACCAGGGACAGAGAAAAGATTTTTACTTCCAAGATTTTAACATTAAGCCTCTTATGGATAGAACTCCAAAATTATACAGATTATTTTTTCTTCCCTCAACATTATTATCTTTCATGATTCCCTTCCCCATTGAGTATTTGTGGATCAAAGTTCAAATGCATTTTTCGGTTTCTTATTATTTGGCCAAATTCTTCTCTTGGAGCTCTAAACAAAACAGTTCTACATAAATTACAAAGAATGACAAGCCTGTCTTGTATGCCTTTATTTTTTCCTGTTGCTTTCTCCAACTTCTACTTCTAAATTGTGTTTGAAACACATCCAAACATGGTACCATTGATAAATTTCTCCAGTGGTTAATTACCCCTTCAGATCATTAAAGAAAATGTTACATAAAACACAACCTATTACCAATCCTCTCAGCATCTCAAGAACATTAATCTTCCTACTTAATTCTATAGCACCTGTCAGCACGATTGGTTCTGTGGCTATTTTTATAGTGCCCTTGTGATTAACCTAGAATGGAGAGATTCAAACACCTGACTTTGGGTAATATGGTGGATTTTTTTTTTGACAGGTGCTATTATTAATTTGTAAGAACTCAATCGTAATACTATCAAAGTATGTTTCATTCTTATATCTTTTGTTTTCTAATGAACTGTTTTTGTTTTTATCATGAGCCTCCTCCTAGTTGTCTAATACAAGACAAGCTTCCAAGCAATTTCCTTGGTAATTGTGATTAGCGTGTTATTAAGAATAAATATCATGCTTCTGAAACTCCGAGAGATAAAGATGTGAGCAATAAAGAGGTTGCTGTCAATCTTTCAAACATTTAATTTCTTACCAATTTTGCTCTTTGGGACCTGAAGGAAAAAAGCTGGTTACATGTTGAGATATAAATGTGACCTTTACAGTGTTAATTTATGTGTATCATCAGAAATTGTGAGGAATTTGGCCCACTCTGCCTCTCAGAATCTATGTTAGTGATGCAGTTTCAACTTTGTTTAGAATGTATTTTGTTTTGCAAAACTGTTGTTTTGTTCCTACGAGTTAAATGGAGGGCACTCCAGTGACAATCCTATAGTAAAAGCTGAGGGTCATTTCAATCATTCGATCAACTGATGGTTTTTATCGAGTGCTTGCTTTGTGCTAAATATGTGCAAAAGTACAATACCGTGTAGTTGGTAGCCACGATCCCTATCCACAAGGTGCTCACAGCCTAGAGAGGGAAAGAGACATTAAAACAAATTACAGATAGGGGAAATAGTGAGTTACAGGGTATTGCAAGAGAGATGAGGGTCTGGGTAACAACCAAATTCATAGTTGATGCAGAGGGGAGAGTGGAAAGGAAAATGAGGGCTTAGTCAGGGAAGGATTATTGGAAAAGATGTTATTTTAGGAGAAGTGAGGCATAGTGGATAGAACATGGGCTTGGGAATCAGAAGTACCTGGGTTCTAAACTCAGCTCAGCCACTTGTTTGCTGTGTGACCTTAGGGAAGTCACTTCACTTCTCTGGACCTCAGTTCACTCATCTGTAAATTGGGGATTAAAACTGTGAGTCCTCTGTGTCCAACCTGAATATCTTGTCTCTACCCTAGTGCTTAGAACAATGCCTGGAACATAGTAAGTGTTTAACAAATACCACAATTATTATTATTATCATTTTGAAGGTGAACAGAGTGGTAGACTATCAGATATGAAGAGAGAGGGAGTTCCATGCCAGAGGAAGGACATGAGCAAGAGGTCAGTGGTGGAATAGATAAGATTGAGGTACACAGAGTAGGTTGGCATTTAAGTAGTGGTGTGTGTGAGATGGGTTGAACTAGGAAATCAGCAAGTAAGGTAGGGTGGTAGAGTACCTTAAAGCTGATGATACAGAGGTTCTGTCTGATGCAGAGGTGGATGGGCAACTACTGAAGATTCTTGAGGAGTAAGGAGATACGGATTGAGTGTTTTTTTCCAGAAAAATGATCTTGGCAGCGGAATGAAATATGGGCTGGAAAGGGATGAGGCTCGAGGCAAAGAGGTCAGCGAGGAGGCTGATGTAGTGTCAGGGCGGGATATGATAAGTGTTTGGATCAGTGTCGTAGCAGTTTGGATGGAATGGAAAAGGCAAATTCTAGAGATGCTGTGAAGCTAGAACCAACAGGATGTGGCTGGGGACACCTCTGCTAACTCTGTTGTATTGTACTCTCCCAAGTGCTTGGTACAGGGCTCTTGCCATAGTAAGTGCTCAATAGGTGCGATTGATTAATTTCACGAGAGATTGAACGTGTGGGTTGAATGAGAAAGATGAATTGAGGTTAACGTCAAGGTTAATATCATGACAAACAGCTGCCCCTACTCCAGAGTACAGAAAGGAGGCTAGGGCAGGGAGGAGGGAGGAAACACTGAGCCAGTGATTCTGGGGTAGAAGCGGAAATCTGGGTAACTCAACCTTCTTCCTCCCTCACTCCACCCACTTGTTGCTAGGCCAGTGACTAAATAGTTTAAACATCTTAGATACTGGATAAGACGAAAAGATAAGGAGTCCCTTGATCTGGTCAATTTGAAGGACTCAGCCTGAGGAACAGGTTGTAGCTCAAAATGATGATAATCCTTTGTGAAACTTATTTTGTAATTTGTAATTTTGGTTTCTACTGCTAATGTTGTGGTTTTCTCCTTACTCAGTTTAGATTCAATTGTTTAGGACAGGGACCACGTTTAATCTATTTACCTTGTATTTATCCTTGTGCTTAGCATGAAGTGCGCCACACAGAGCTTAATACATGCCATAACTACTACATAGAAACAGATATCTAGTCTGCAAGCAGAAGTGAACTTTTTGTTGAACAGAAGGTGAATTATTCAATCAGTCAATCTCTCAGTGATAGTTTATGTGTGCAGATTGCTATATTCAACACTTGAGAAAGACCAATACACCAGAGTTAGTAGACACATTCCTTACCCTCAAGGAGGTCATATCTTTAAGGGGAAGACAAACATTAAAATAAATTGTGGTCGTGTACAGAAGTGCTGTGAGGCTGGGGATGACTATCAAGTGCTTAAATAGTATAGATCCAAGTGTACAGATGATGCAGAAGGAAGAGGGAGTAGGGGAAATGAGAGCTTAGTTGAGAAGGCCTCTTGGAGGAGATATGATTTTAATAAGGCTTTGAAGATGGGAAGAATAGTGGTCTGTCATATATGAAAGGAGAAGGATTCCCAGGTCTGAGGGAGGACTTGAACAAGTATTAAATATATTAAGAATATTAAATATCATTATCATCATCATCATCAATGATATTTACTGGGCACCTATTGTGCTCAAAAAATAGTATCGTGTATAAAGAACCATATTGTGCTTGGAAGAATACAACAGAAACGAAAAATATGGTGGTTCTTGCCTTGAGGTGGGACTAGCCATCGTGGGGACTGACTGCCGAGAATGGGAGGCTGGGGAAACATCCATGACTATTCTCTATTACAGGTGGTTTGGCCATTTGGCCTACACTAACAAATGGGGTCTAGAAGAGTGTTCCTTCCCATCAGCATGAAGCAGCATGGCAGAGTGGATAGAGCACGGGCCTGGGAGTCAGAAGATCATGGGTACAAATGCCTGCTCTGCTGCTTGTCTGCTGTGTGACCTTGGGCAAGTCACTTCACTTCTCTGGACCTCAGTTACTTCATCTGTAAAACGGGGATTGAGTCTGTGAGCCCCTTGTGGAACTTGATTATTTTAGTTTCTATTGTCCCTGTTAGACTGAAAGCTCCATTTGGGGACATGGATAAAGTCTACCAACTCTATTGCATTTTATCTCCCAAACTCTAAACAGAGTAAGCATTCAATAGATGCTAATGATTGACTGACTGCTCAGTGGAACGAGCACGGGCTTGGGAGTCAGATGTCATGGGTTCAAATCCCGGCTCCGCCACTTGTCAGCTATGTGACTTTGGGCAAATCACTTAACTTCTCTGTGCCTCAGTTACCTCATCTGTAAAATGGGGATTAAGACTGTGAGCCCCATGTGGGACAACCTGATCACCTTGTATCCTCCCCAGCGCTTAGAGCAGTGTTTTGCACATAGTAAGCGCTTAACAAGTGCCATCATTTCCGATTTGTACATTCCAAGTGCTTAGTACAGTGCTCTGCACACAGTAAGCGCTCAAGAAATACTATTGAATGAGTACTACAAAATTTCCCCTTATAACTCCCAATTAGTCATAAGGCAGTATAGGAATTTCCTTGTAAACCATCTTGAATTCTGATTGACATCCAGAACAACCTAGAAAAATGAATGAATGAATGGATGGATGGATGGATGGATGGATGGATGGATGGATGGATGGATGGATGGATGGATGGATGGATGGATGGATGGATGGATGAATAAATGAATGAATAAATGAATGAATGAATGAATGAATAAATGAATGAATGAAAAGGACAACCACCTTTGCTGGAACTGAACTCTCCCTGATTACTGCCATCTTTAATTACTTTTGAATGCTCAAGGAAAAGAGCAGAAGTTCAGTATGGGCAGGAAATGTGTCTACCAACCCTGTTGCATTGTACTCTCCCAAACCCTTCTTACAGTGATCTGAATGCAGTAACTGCTCAATAAACGCCATTGATTGGTTGACAGTGTAAGGGCAACACTAAGAACTTCAGCTTCTCATCCATTTATTCTTTCATTCATTCTATTCTATTTGAGCGCTTATAGAATAGTACAGCTCTGCACACATAAGCTGTACTAAGCTCTTGGAAAGTACAATGGAACAATAAAGAGAGACAATCCCTGCCCACAACAGGCTCATATTCTAGAAGGCAGAGACAGAAGTCAAAACAAGTAAACAGGCATCAGTATAAATAAATAGGCTTTAGGGCAAGGCAGACAGCCCCAGCTAGCTAGCCAGCCCTGCTTCTTGAAACCAGAGAGGAATGAGAAATAGAGCCAGGATGGTGCCTCTTCTTTCTGCCGGCCACTGTACCCTCATCTGGCCCCAGAATCCAGTAGTGATTCTCTCACCCCATCAGGTTCCATGCTGTCTGCCCTACCTTGGCCACACAGCCTGGCAGTAGTCTATAGGTGAGATGAGCACCCAGAACAGGGAGTCTGGCCTGAGAGTGGACTCTGAGGGTCCCGTCAGGTCTGGCCTTGGCTAGGAACAGGCGTCTGCCCAGCCCCAAATGCCCCCCACCTTTGGATGTTTCTGCGTTGCCTATTTGTGACCTCCTCACCCACTCTCCAGTGAGCCCTGCCTCGTGGTTGCCCTTATTTAAAACTATAGTTTGCCATCCTCACTCCCCCGACTTTGTATATGGAGAACAAAGTGAAGGTGAAGTTGATTATTATTATTATTATTATTTTGATTCGAAGACATATTAGTAGCTAGTCTAGAGAAATCAACTCGGGATGTGAGAAAAAATTAAAAATCTATGTCCTCAAGGAGAATATAAAAGCATAAAATTAGGAGGGGTTACATCTCTCTGTCTATCCTGGTGAGGAACGCGCAATAGTCGGCTGGGTTGGGGGAGGGAAATGTGCTATGGAAGACACATCTCCAGGAGAGCCATCCAAACTCTTTTCCACCCATTACCACCTACTACCACAGCTGAGGAGAACCCACCTCCCCCTCCCTGAAGAAGAAAGACCTAATGGCCCAACCTACGTACCTCCATCTCTCTCCAACTTGTTGCCAAAATGAAGGAACGAATCACATTTCCTAGTGAGGGGTCCCAGTGACCAAGCCAATCCCTCCGGCCCAGAATAAACCTTTTCCGTTACCTTTCCAACCAGTATCAGTCCATTAATGTTGTCTAAAGAAGAGCCCCTAACCTTCTCTCTGAGGTGATGAGTGGGTGTAAGTAAGACCTTGGAGGCAGAAGAGATGAGAATGATTCACAATGAGTAGGTTACTGAGGGAGAAATGAAAAGTGTGAGCTGGGGTGAAACCAGAGAAGAGGCTGGAGGAAGTCGGAGGGAGGGAGCTGATTGAGTCTGAGTTTCTGCCTAGTGTAGAGAAGACTAGAAAACCACTGGAGGTGTTTGAGTAGTGGAGAGACACCTGGAGAACGATGTTTTAGAAAAATTATATGGGCGGCAGAATGAAGCACAGTTTAGAGAGGGGAAAGACTGGAGATGATGAGATCGGTAAGGAGACTAATGCAGGTTATCCAAGTAACACGATACAAGTACTATGACCAGCATGGTGGCCATTTGGACAGAGAGGAAAGGATGGATCTGGAAACGTTGTGGAGAAAGAACAGACAGGATCTGATGACAGATTGAATGTGGAGATTGAAAAGGAAGGAGGAGTCAAAGGTAATGCCAAGGTTGAGGGCTTGAGAGTGAATAATTGTGATATCTGTTAAATACTATATGCTAAGCACTGTACTAAACACTGGGGAGGATAATGGAATTATCAACCGTGATGAGAAATTTAGGTGGAGGAGAGGGTTTAAGAGGAAAGATAAGGAGTTCAGTTTTTGACATAGTGAGCTTGATTTCCACTTTGATTTGCAACTTTTTTTCACCACTCCCTCAGTTCCATGGCACTTGTGTACATTTCTGTAATTGATTTATCTATATTATTATCTGTCTCCCCCTCTAGATTGTAAACTCATTATAGGCAGGGCATGTGACTACTAACTCTCTGATATTGTACTCTCCCAAGTATTTAGAAAAATGTTTAGTGGCAAAAGCATGGGTTTGGGAGTCAGAGGTTGTGAGTTCTAATCCGATCTCTTCCACTTATCAGCTGCGTGATTTTGGGCAGGTCAGTAACTTCTCTGTGCCTCAATTAACTCATCTGTGAAATGAGGATTAAGACTGTGAGCCCTACGTGGGACAAGCTGATTACTTTGTAAGTACCCCAGTGCTTAGAACAGTGCTTGACACATTCATTCATTTATTCATTCAATCTTATTTATTGAGCACTTACTATGTGCAGAGCACTGTACTAAGTACTTGGAAAGTGCAATATGGCAACAAGATAGTGACAATCTCTACCCAACGACGGGCTCACAGCCTAGAAGGGAGAGACAGACAACAAAACAAAACAAGTAGATGGGCATCAATACCATCAAAATAGAAAAATTGAATTATAGATATATACATATCATTAATAAAATAGAGTAATAAATATGTACAAATATACACAAGTGCTGTGGGGAAGAGAAGAGGGTAGAGCAGTGGGAGGGAGTAGGGGCGATGGGGAGGTGAGGAGTAGCAGAGAAAAAAGCAGAGGGCTCAGTCTGGGAAGGCCTCCTGTGGGAAGGACACATAGTAAGCGCTTAACAAATACCACCGTTATTATTATTATATGTGTTCAATAAATATGACTGATTGGTAGCCATAGTTGAAATAGGTTCACAGACAAAACGATGGCCAACAATTAATAAAATTATAATTGGAAAGAATGTCAAAAGGAGATGCAAATGGATATTAACAACTTGTATTGGCAACTTTGCATCCAGGGAATTAACAAAGAGATACAAAGAACTCCTCATTATATATTCAGGTTAAGGCATACAAAGCACATTGAACTTCTACACTAAAGTTATTGCTATTTTTTCCACAGTTATTAGTTAAGCAGAAGAAGACAAAGCATGGCCTAGTAGATAGAGCATGAGTCTGGGAGTCAGAAGGACCTAGGTTCTAATAATAACCACACCACTTGTCTTCTCTTTGGCCCTGGGAGAATCACTTAACTTCTCTGTGCCTCAGTTACCACATGCATAAAATGGGAATTAATACTGTGAACCTCAAGTGGGACATGGACTGTGTCCAACCTGATTAACCTGTATCTACCTGATTAGCT
This sequence comes from Ornithorhynchus anatinus, assembly GCF_004115215.2. Taxonomy (NCBI): domain Eukaryota; kingdom Metazoa; phylum Chordata; class Mammalia; order Monotremata; family Ornithorhynchidae; genus Ornithorhynchus; species Ornithorhynchus anatinus. The sequence goes on from NC_041728.1 coordinate 153,088,231, forward strand.
TGTATCTACCCCAGTGCTTAGTACTGTGCCTGGAGCACAATAAGTGCTGAACAAACACTATTTTAAAAAAAAAGAAAAGAAAATTTATCCATATCTGGAAGCAATTTAGGGGCAGATTTCTTAGGCCCAAGGACAGAAGACTTAGTTTCACAGAGAGGTGGGCATATCTTTTCTCCAACCTAGAGGTGGGTCCAGTTTTCAACTCTGGGCAGCAAAGGCAAATTCTACCCTGAAAACCACAATGGCCTCTGGGAAATGTAGGTAAGCAGGCACTTATTTTCCTGGGTCATGTAGTTTTATATTTCATTTTCTTCCCCACAATTCCCCTGCCAGGCCTAATTAGAGGGTTTAAAAGCACATTACTCTTGCCCAAAGGGCTGACTGGGTCCAGCTGTCCAATCAATCAATCGTACTTATTGAGCACTTACTGTGTGCAGAGTTTGTACTAAGCGCTTGGGAGAGTACAATAGAACAGAATTGGTAGACACTTTCCCTACCCACACAATCTTACAGTCCACAATAAAAAGAACAGGAAGAATGTCATAGTCTTCAAATGGAGCACTACACTTGTGGAGGATAATGAAGATTCCCAGTGTTGAATCCAGTGCTCCTTCAGTGATCCTACTGGTATTGCAAAAATCAGGAAAATCAGCAATCATTTTATATTTGAGCAATTGTTTGAGAAGTAGTGGGGCTTAGAGGGAAGTGCACAGCCCACAATTCAGAGGACCTGGATTCTGCCACATGTCTGCTGTGTGACCTTGGGCAAATCACTTAATTTATCTGTGCCTCAGTTTTTTCATCTGTAAAATGTAGATTTAATAATGATGGTATTTGTTAAGCCTTACTATGTGCAACTCACTGTTCTAAGCACTGGGGGGGATACAAGGTAATTAGGTTGTCCCACGTGGGACTCACAGTCTTAATGCCCATCTTACATGTGAGGGAGCTGAGGCACAGCGAAGTTAAGTGACTTGCCCAAGGTCACACAGTTGACTAGTGGCGGAGCCAGGATTTGAACCCATGACCTCTGACTCCCCAGCCCGTGATCTTTCCACTAAGCCATGCTGTTTCTCACTGAGCCATACTGCTTCTTTAGTTTCCAGTACTCTACTAGTCTCGGCTATGGGAAGGAGAGTCAAACAGAGGCCTACCCATTCCATTCCTAGCTTGGGCAGTGGCTAGCGAGTGGAAGGCAATCTACTACAAATCAAAACTCTCCGTGCTGGACAGCAGCGGCATGAGAGAGAGTCGAGGGCAGAGAATCGAATTTATTGCGCAGAAGGTGACAATGGTAAACCTCTTCCATATTTTTACCAAGAAAACTCTATGGATATACTACCAAAACAAATTGCTTCCTCCATCCAAACCACTACTTTGTTGGTACAATCACTCATCATATCCCGACTGGATTACTGAATCAGCATCCTTTCTGATCTCCCATTTTCCTGTCTCTTCCCATTTCACTTCACTCTGCTGCTCGAATTATCTTTCTACAGATACGTTCAGGGCATGTCACCCCCCTCCTCAAAAATCTCCAATGGTTGCCTATCAACTTTTGCATGAGAGCAAAAACTCCTCATTTTTGGCTTCAAAGCTCTTCATCACCTTGCCCCCTCCTACCTCTCCTCCCTTCTCTCTTTCTACTGCCCACCCCACATGCTCCACTCCTCTGCCGCTCACCTCCTCACTGGGTCTCATTCTCTTCTGTCCCACTGTCAATCCCTGGCCCACATCCTACCTCTGACCTGGAATGCCCTCCCTCCTCACATCTGCCAAACTAGCTCATTTCCCTCCTTCAAAACCCTACTGAGAGCTCCCCTCCTCCAGGAGGCCTTCCCAGACTGAGCCCCTCTTTCCTCTGCTCTTCCTCCCTTCCCCATTGCCCCAACTCCCTCCCTCTGCTCTACCCTCCTCCCCTCCCCACAGCACTTGTGTATATATGTACATATTTATCATTCTACTTATTTTATTAATGATGTGTATATATCTATAATTCTATTTATTTATTTTGATGCTACTAATGCCTGTCTACTTGTTTTGTTTTGTTGTCTGTTCTCCCCCTTCTAGACTCTGAGCCCATTGTTGAGTAGGGATTGTCTCTAGCTGTTGTCAAATTGTACTTTCCAAGCTCTTAGTACAGTGCTAGCGCTCAACAAATACGACTGAATGATTGAATGAATGAAGAACAATGGCAGGTGGAGAGCAGGGCGTTCTGTGAGAGATGTGTCCGTGGTGTCGCTATGGGTCAGAAACGACTCGACAGCATAAAACAAGACATGACCTCCTGCCTAGACTGTGAGCCCCATATGGAATGGGATTGGGTCCAACCTGATAATCTCTGCACTTAGAACAGTGCTTGGCACATAGTAAACTCTTAACAATATCATTTAAAAAAAAAGTTTCCACAACATTTTTTCCCTTTTTAGGAATGTTCACAGCCTGGACATGTAACCCTAGATAATTTGACATTCAGAACTATTTAGTAAACTATGTATATGAGATTTCTACTCCACATATTGGAGGTTTTATGATTTATAGGCATTTATCATCATCATTAACAGGATTTACTGAGCATCTACTCTCTGCAGAAAACCAGAGAAGTAGTGTGGCTTAGTGGAAAGAACATGGGTCTGAGAGTCAGAGAACGTGGGTTCTAATCCTAGCTCTACCGCTTGCCTGCCCTGTAGCCTGAACAAGTCACCTAATTTCTTTGTACCTCAGTTACCTCATCTATAAAATGGAAATAAATACAAATGGAGATAAGTCCCTCCCTCTTAGACTGTGAGTCCCATATAGATCAGGGGCTATGTCCGTTATACTTAAATTGTATCAATCTCAATGCTTAGTACAGTGCTTTGAATGTGGTAAGTGCTAACAAGCACCATCATGATTACTACCAGCGCTTGGAAATAATCATTAATGGGGGTGGTCCCTGCCCTCTAAAACTTTACAAACTAATAATAAGAATAATTATGGTATTTGTTAAGCTCTTACTATGTGCCAAGCTCTGTGCTAAGCACTGGGGTGGATACACTGGCTTTAAAGGACTCCAACACCTTGCACCCTCCTACTTCACCTCGTTTCTCTCCTTCTACAACCCAGACCACATAGTTCGCTCCTCTGGTGATAACCTCCTCACTGTGCCCCGATCTCACCTGTCTTGCCAACGACCCCAACCCACGTTCTGCCTCTAGCCTGGAATGCCCTCCCTTCTCAAATCCAACAGATAATTACTTTCTCCCACTTCAAAGCCTTATTGAAGGTACATCTCCTCCAAGAGGTCTTCCCAGATTAAAGCCCACTTTTATTCATCTCCCACTCCCTTCTGCATTGCCCTGACTTGCTCCCTTTGCTCTTCCCAACCCCCACCAGCCCCACAGCACTTATGTACATATCTGTAATTTTATTTATTTGTATTGCTGTCTGTCTCCCCCATCTAGACTGTGAGCTCATTGTGGGCAGGGAATTTCACTGTTTTTTGTTGTACTGTATTTTCCTAAGTGCTTAGTACAGTGCTCTGCACACAGTAAGCTCTTAATAAACACTTTAATGAATGAATGAATACCAGGAAATCAAGTTGGACAAAGTCCCTATCCCACGAGGGGCTCACAGTCTCAATCCCCATTTTACAGAGGTGGTAACTGAGGCACAGAGAAATAAGATGACTTGTCCAAGGTCACACAGCAGACATGTGACAGAGACAGGATTAAAACCCATGACCTCCTGACTCTCAAGCCCATACTTTATCCACTATGCTGTGCTGTTCCTAATGCAAAAGGGAGGTAGTGTACACTGTCCCCTGAACTCTGGCTGCTTTATAAGAAAAACTTTACAAAGCTTGAGGTATAAATTCTGAGTGACCTAGGATTAGGGCTGAGAGACTGAGGTATAAACTGGCGCAGGCTAGGCAATGTGGCCTAATGGAGAGGGCATAGGACTGAGCATAAAGAGGTCCTGATTGGCTCTGCCATTTGTCTGTTGTGTGACTTTAGGTGAGTTACTTAACTTCCCTGTGCTCCATGTTCCTCATCTGTAAAATGGGTATAGGATCACTGTTATCCTTCCTAAATAATAGTAATAATAATTTTGGTATTTGTTAAGGGCTTACTATGTGCCACACGCTTACTAAGTACTGGACTAGAGACAAGATCATCAGGTCAGACACAGTCTCTGTCCCACATGGTGCTCACAGACCAAGTACGAGAAAAAGCAAATACTGATTCCACATTTTATAGATGACGAAGCTGAGGAACAGAGAAGTTAAGTGACTTGCACAAGGTCATTCAGCATGCAAATGGCAGATCCAGGATTAGAACTCAGGTCCTCTGACTCCCAAGCCCATATTTAGAATGTAAAAATCATATGGCATAAGGACTGTGTCTGATTATCTTGTATCTATCCCAGAGCATGACACATACTAAGTGCTTAATAAATGCATTAAGGACCTGGGTTCTAATTCCAGCTGACCTCAGCAAGTCACTTCACTTCTCTGTTCCTCAATAAACTCAGCTATTAACTGGGAATTAAAACTGTGAATCCTAAAATAAATGTGGCATTTCTTAAGCATTTTCTATGTGCTGAACACTGTTCCCTATGTGGGATGGAATCTGGGTCTAACCTAATTATCTACCCCAGCATTCACTACAGTGTCTGACATATAATAAGCACTTAACAAATACCATTTATAAAGTGGCAAATAAGAGGGATATAGAGGGTGGAATTGAAAGAGTAATCAGGAAGACCTCTGGAGGAGATGTCAGAAGGATCTTGAAGATGGGGAGAGCAGTAGTCTGTGATGTGAATGGGGAGGGAGTTCAAGGCTTGGGGGCAACACGAGCAAGAAGTTGGTCGGCGATAATGAGGCACAACCAAGTCATCAACAGTTAGGATTCATCGAGTGCTTACTGTGGGTAGAGCACTGACCTAAGCACTATGCACTGAACTAAGTAAATTGCCTTGAGAGAAGTGAAGCGTGTCAACTGGGAGGGAGTGGGAGAGGAGTAGTGGTCCGGAAAGGAGAGATACTGGAGTAAGGGAGGGCTACGAAGAGGCGGATGCCCTAGTCAAGTCAGGGTATGATAAGTGCCTGAGCAGCTTGATGGGGAGGAAGGGGCAGATTCTGGAGATGTCGTGGAGGAAAAACCGACAGGATTTGGTGACAGACTAAATATGAGGATTGAAAAAAGAGTCAAGGATAGTGCCAAAGTTACAGATTTGCAAGACAGGAGTAATGGTGGTGGTGTCTGCTATGGACAAGGAATCAACAATCTCATTTCATTAGCATATTTTTGAAACCCTATTAGTTCTCTGCCCCACAAGCTGGGCAAACCCAGAAACAATTTCCAGCACTTTTTTACATCCATGCTGGACACTTCTGCATACATGTTACGCAGTTGTATACTCAACTGCTTTAATAGCTCTATTTATAAATATTTTACATCTTCCATCTTCCTTATGGGCAGAAAACACATCCCTTCTCTGTTTTGTACTTCCCAAGTGCTTAGTACAGCGCACTGAACCTAGGGGTTGCTCAGTAAATGCTATTCCTGCCATTACTCCTTCATGTGAATTCACACATAAAGAGAAGCAGCATGGCCTAGTCGAAAGAGCATGGACCTGGGAGCTAATCCTGCCTCTGATTCTTGCCTTCTGTGTAACCTTGAGTAAGTCACTTAACTTCTCTCTGCCTCAGTTCCTTCATCTGTAAAATGGGGATTCAATACTTGTTCTCCTTTCTACCTAATCTGTGAACCCCATCTGGGCCCTGACCCCAGTGTTTGGTACAGTGGTTGGCACACAGTAAGTGCTTAACAAACAAACATCACAATTATGATTATTCATATTCATCCACCATATTGCTGTCAGGAATATTAAATCATACCATATACAAGATCAATTCCTTTGTGACACTATTTTAAATGTCCTCCCAAGTTGACACTTATCCACTGATTACTACTTTTTTCAGAGGCTCTTCTGACTTCTTGCAGGAATATGGTCCAAGTCGAAGACAAGTCATTTAATGCTCCACAGAGGCTGAAAACAGCAAAAACTCACCTTTGCTGCTTTCCCCTAGTGATGTTTTATTCCAAGTAAAGGCATACAGACTTGCCGGAATGAAAGGCAGAGAGAGAACAGCATCAGAAAAGATGAGGTGAGGGGAAATGTATGTCACGTTAAGTCTAGCCTGTGGAAATGGGAGAGGGAAATGGTGAAAAATAGAAAAGGAAAAGACAGAACATCTTGCTGTTCTCAATGGCCCTATTACCACCCAGACTCCTTGATAGTAAGCCATTCAGATACTAAGAATGATGATTGATTGTAATTAAGTTTGTACTGGCCTTATAGAGCATGGCCACCAGGGCCAGATTCACTCATTCATTCTTTTCATTGTATTTATTCAGCACTTACTGTGTGCAGAGCACTGTACTAAGAGCTTGGGAAAGTACAATGCAAAAATAAACAGTGACACTCCCTGCTCATAACGAGCTTACAGTCTAGAATGGGGGAGACAGACATCAATACAAGTAAAGTTGCAGGTATGTACATAAGCACTTTGGGGCTGGGAGGGGGGAAGAGCAAAGTACAATGATCTGTACACAGTAAGCACTCAATAAATATGATTGAATGAATAAATAAAATTACAGATATAAACATAAGTGCTTTCCCCTCTCAGGGTCACACCTGGAGAGTTTCCAGTACTCTACCAGTCTCGAATGCAGGAGAGAGTGTCAAGCAGAGGCATATCCACTCCATTCCTAGCTTGGGCAGTGGCTAGCAAGCGGATGGCAATCTGCTACCAGTAAAAACTCACCTGTGCTGGGCAGAAGCAGCTTGGGAGAGAGTCGAGGGCAGAGACTCAGATTTACTGCGTGGAAGGAAGCAATGGTAAATGACTTCCCTATTTTTACCAAGAAAACTCTGTGGATACACTACCAGAGTGGTTGAAGATGGAAGTGGGAACTTCTGGGAGAGATGTGTGCATGGCATTCGTTATGGGTGGGAGATGACTCAACAGCAGAAGACAAGACATAAGTGCTTTGGGGCTGGGAGGGGGTAAGATCGAAGGGAACAAGTCAGGGAGATGCGGAAAAGTGGTGCTTAGTCTGGGACTGCCTTTTGGAGGAGATGTGCCTTCAATAAGGCTTTGAAGCAGGGAGAGTGGCTGCCTGTTGAATTAGAGGAGGGAGGACGTTTCAGGCCAGAGGCAGGATGTGGGCCAGGGGTAGACAGTGAGACCGGTGAGATCGAGGCACAGTGAGAAGGTTAGCACTAGAGGAGTGAAGTATTTATTCATTCATTCATTCTATCATATGTATTGAGCGTTTACTGTGTGCAGAGCACTGTACTAAGTGTTTGGAAAGTACAATTTGGCAACAGAGACAATCCCTACCCAACAATGGGCTCACAGTCTAGAAGGGGGAGAGACAGACAGCAAAACAAGACAAGTAGACAGGCATCAGTAGCATCAAAACAGACAAATAGAATTATAGATATATAAACATCATTGATAAAATAAATAGAATAATAAATATGTATAAATATACACAAGTGCTGTGGGGTTGGGAAGGGTAGAGAAGAGGGAGGGAGTTGGGGCAATGAGAAGGGGCAGAGGGAAAGGGAGGGCTCAGTCTGGGAAGGCCTTCTGGAGGAGGTGAGCTCTCAGTAGGACTCTGAAGGAGGGAAGTGAGCTAGTTTGGTGGATGCGAGGAGGGAAGGCATTCCAGGCCAGAGGTAGGACGTGGGCCAGGACTCGAAGGCGGGACAGTCGAGAATGAGGTACAGTGAGGAGGTTAGCAGCGAAGGAGCAGAGTGTGTGGGCTGGGCTGTAGAAGGAGAGACGGAAGGTGAGGTAGAAGGGGCAAGATCATAGAGACCTTTGAAGACAATAGTGAGGAGTTTTTGTTTGATACGTTGTTTGAGACATAGGCATGTTTGAAAGCAGGGGGGAAGAAGCCACTGGAGAGCAAATGATTGAAGATGGCTGTTTTGGAGGGAAGAAGAGAGGGGGAAAAAGTTTTAATAAGGTGCTAAGGAATGGGGTCTGATGCACATGTGGAGTGGGTGGGTTTTGAGAGGAGGCAAGAGATCTCCTCTAGTGATACTGCTGAGAAGGAAGGGAGAGTTGAAGAGGGGGACAGAATAGGGAAGGACTGAGGAAAGGCAGGGGCGATGTTAGAGAGCTCACACCTGATGGTGTCAATTTTCTTAATAAAGTAGGTGGCCAGCTCACTGGGGGCAAGGGAGGGGGGAGACGAGGGGACAAGCGGCCTGAGGAGAGAATTAAATGTCTGGGACATTGGAGAGGGTGATGGGCATGGGTGTCAATACGGGTATAGAAATAGTTTTGTCAGGCAGGGGAGAGGGCAGAGTTGAAGCATGCAAGGATAAACTTGAAGTGGACCAAGTTGGCCTGATATTTAGATTTCCAACAGCAGCGCTCTGCAGTTCGAGCACAAGAGTGAAGGAGGTGGATTAGGCAGGTGATCCAAGGCTGTGGGTTAGTGGTATGAGATTGATGAAAGGATAGGGGAGCGAGTGAGTTGAGTTCAGTAGAGAGGGTGGTGTTGAGAACATCTATTTGGCAATTAAAGGTGGGTAGTTTGGGTATGGAGGCTACATGGGGCATGATGAGTTGAGAAAATTGGATGGGGTGCAGGGATTGGAGGTTTCTGGGGAGGAATGGTACAGATTTATGGGGAGGAGTTGTGTGGGAGAAGAGGCAAGTGAGGAGGTTGTGGTCAGACAGAGGGATTTCAGAGTTGGTGAGGGTAGAGCTTGCACAGTGGTTAGAGATAATAATGTTGGTATTTGTTAAGCGCTTACTATGTGCAGAGCACTGTTCTAAGTGCTGGGGTAGATACAGGATAATCAGGTTGTCCCACGTGAGGTTCACAGTTAATCCCCATTTTACAGATGAGGGAAGTGAGGCACAGAGAAGTTAAGTGACTTGCCCACAGTCACACAGCTGACAAGTGGCAGAGCTGGGATTCAAACCCATGACTTCTGACTCCCAAGCCCGTGCTCTTTCCACTGAGCCATGAGATTGAGTGTGTGTCCAAGTTGGTGAGTGGGTGAGGTGGGGTGGAGCATGAGGTCAGTGGAGTTGAAGAATGATAGAAGGCGGCCTTCACTTCATCTCTACTTGGATGTCCCGACAACGTCTCAGAATGAACATGTCCAAAACAAAATTTCCAATATTGCTATCCAAACCCTATCCCCCCAAGATTTTTCCATTACTGTAGTCAAACATCCTGTCTCACAACCCCATAACCTTGGCTTTACGGTCAACTCATCTCTTTCATCCAACCCACATATTCCTCACCCTGATTTTCCCATCACTGTAGGCAGCACCACCATCCTTCCTGTCTCACAACCCCATAATCTTGGCATTATCCTTGTCTCCTCTCTCTCATTCAATGCACAAATTCAATCCATCACTAAATCCTGTCGGTTCGACCTTCATAGCGTAGGTAAAACCCTCCCTTTCTTCTCCATCCAAACAGCCACCACATTAATCCAAGCACTTATCCTACCCTGCCTTGTCTACTGTGTCAGTCTCCTTGCTGACCTCCCTGCCTCCTGTCTCTCCCCAGTTCAGTCCATACTTCACTCTGCTTCCCAGATCATTTTTCTACAAAAACATTCAACCCAGGTTTCCCCATTCCTCCAGTGGTTGCCATCCACCTCCGCATCAGAAAGAAACTGCTTACAACTGGCTTTAAAGCACTCCGTCACCTTGGTCCCTTCCATCTTACCTCATCCATTTCCTGCTACAACTCTCTCGGTTCTCTTCACTCCACTAACTCCAACCTACTCACTGTATGTCAGTTTCATCGATCTCCCAACTGACCCCTCTCCCACATCATCTCTCTGGCCTAGAACTTCCTCCCCTTTATAGATGACAGACGACCACTTTCCTCTCCTTCACATCTCCTCCAAGAAGCCTTCCCAAATTAAGCCCTCCTTTCCCCTACTCCCTCTCCCTTCCGCATCACCTATTTGCTTGGATCTGTGCCCTTCAAGGATCAATTTCAGCCTAACCTCAGCTCCACAGCACTTTTGTACAGATCCAGAATTAATCTTAGTGACGATCTTCCCCTCAGACTGTAAACTCATTGTGGGCAGGAAAGTCAGCTCTGTTGTAGCCTTCCAAGTACAGGGCTATGAACACAGTAAGTGTTCAATAAATATCATTGATGATGACTATAATGATGATGTTTTGCCTGTAAAGAATTTGGACCATCCATCTCTTCCGAAGATTTTTTTTTCCTCAATTTATGGTACTTGCAGTTAATATGGACCACCAATTCCAGTTTCCCACATGTTCAACTGGTCTGTTGTCACTGTTGCTCCCAACCAGGCCACTGCCCCATCCCAACATGAGGTTGTACTTCCATTGCCTAATGGATAGAGCATGGGCCAGGGAGTCAGAAGGTCATGGGTTCTAATTCCAGCTCTGCCACTTGTCAGCTGAGTAACCTCGGGCAACAATAATAATAATAATAATACCAATTATGGTATTTGTTAAGCACTTACTATGTGCCAGGCACTGTTCTAAGCACTGAGGCAAATACAAGGTAATCAGGTTGTCCCACGTGGGGCTCATAGTCTTAATCCCTATTTAACAGATGAGGTAACTGAGGCACAGAGAAGTTAAGTTACTTGCCCAAAGTCACACAGCTGACAAGCGGCAGAGCCGGGAGTCGAACCCACGACCTCTGACTCCGAAGCCCAGGCTCTTTCCACTGAGCCACAGTGCAGTCATTTGCCTTCTCTGTGCCTCAGTTACCTCATCTGTAAACTGGGGATTAAGACTGTGAGCCTCATGCGGGACAGGGATTGTGTCCCACCCAGTATTTTTGTATTTCCCGCCCACTCAGAGTTTAGTGCAGTCCCTGGCACATAGTGAGTGCTAAACAAATACCGCACTGATTCTTATTATTGATTTTTTTAAAGGACTTCCGCTGCCTCAGTTTACAGTTACACGCACTTCAGTTCATCATCATTCAGTAGGTGTTTGGATATACTCAATTAATCAATTGTATTTATTGAGCACTTGCTGTGGGCACAGCACTGTATAATATGCTCGGGAGAGTTCACTGACAGTGGAGGACACAATCCCTGACCTCAAGGAGATTAACAGCTAATGAAAGAGATGCAAAAATTAATTTACAAATAAGAGGAAGTGTTTAAATAGCGGAGTATGTAAATCGATGTCTCAAGGAGCAAAAGAAATTATGAGGTGGTGCAAAAGTTGGGAGGTAGGAAGAAGAATGGGAACTAGGGTTTCATTGTGAGCTCCTTTCACTTTTGTTGTATTTTCCCACAGGGGGCTCACAGTCTAAGTAGGAGGGAGAAGAGCAGTTTTACAGATGAACCCTCAGTGGGACGAGGTCTGTGTCTGACCTGATGATGTTGTTTCTACTCCAGCACCACAGCGTTTGGCAGATAGTAAGTTCTTAAAGGATACCACAGTTATTAAAGGAAGAATAGCAGTGATCTGATTTCCATCTCACAGATGAGGAACATGAAGCACAGGGAAATCAAATGCTTAGTACAGTACTCTGCACATAATAATTATTATTATTATTATTATTATTATTATTATGTGATGTGTTAAGTGGTTACTATGTGCCAAGCACTGTTCTTAGTGCTGGGGTAAATACAGGTTGTCCCACGTGGGGCTCAAAGTCTTAATCACCATTTTACAGATGAGGCAACTGAGGCACAGAGAAGGTAAGTGGCTTGCCCAAGGTCACACAGCAGATAAGTGGTGGAGCAGGGATTAGAACCCATGACCTCTGACTCCCAAGCCTGTGCTCTTTCCACTAAGCCACACTGCTTCTCTAAAGCATAGTAAGCACTAAATGAATTCCATTAATGATGATGATGGAAGTTAAGTAATTTGCCCGAGATCACACAGCTGACGAGTGGCAGAACCAACACTAGAACTGGGACTTCCTGACTCACAGTCCTGTGCTCTGTCCAGTAGGCCACACTGCTTAGCCTGCACGGGTGTATGCCTGAGCTTCTCAGCCCTAACCCTAGGTCACTCAGATTTTACATCTCAAGGTTTGTGAAGTTTCTCACGTAAAACAGGCAGTGTTTGGGGGGATTTGTTAAGCATTTACTATGTGCCAAGCACTGTTCTAAGTTCTAAGCACTATCTACCCTGGGATAGATATAAACTAATCAGGTTGTCCCACGTGGGGCTCACAGTCTTAATCCCCATTTTACAGATGAGGGAACTGAGGCACAGAGAAGTTAATCGACTTGCCCTAAGTCACACAGCTGATAAGTGGCAGAGCCGGGATTAAAACCCATGACCTCTGACTCCCAAATCCATGCTCTTTCCACTAAGCCAAACTGCTTCTCTAAGCATTGAATTATTTAACAACTATTAGCAAATAATTAAACAAGAATTATTTCTTCAAGGAACAATCTAAAGCAAAGGAGTATATAAATGCCAAAATTAATTTTGTAAAGTAAGACCCAGTGGTAAAATTTTTACTGATTACAATCTATTTTTCCATGGAAATTGAAGAAGATGACAACGTGTTGAGTCATGTCCTTCAAAAGATGCCAAACCAAAGCTCCCAAATTTTAAAGGTCAGAGCACATAAATGCCATGCTCACTTCTCACTTCTGTGTTTTTTTCATATATAGTGTGCAACTACACAAATTAGATGAGGGCCATTAGGCTTAGAAGGAACAGTTACTGAAACAGTAACATTTTTTAAAATGACATTTTTTCTAGATATTTGAAAAGGCATTTTGACAGAAAGTAATCAAACAATAGAAGACTTCAAGGAGTCAAAGAATGAAAACAAAGTACTGGAATGGCTCAAAGATTTTAGAGGAGTCTCCTAAACTAAAAAATCCTTTCTATCTAAAGTAGTTTCTCTTGGTATCCTTGTTTTGTCTTTCAAATTAAGGATGGCAGTATATTAAAAAGCAAAGTTTCGTGAGAAAGATCTTTGTTTTCTTTAATGACCCAAAAGTTTTAATTGTCCTAGTTCTGGGTTGAATCTTTGAATAATATGTATTTTATATATGGCATTGCTTTGGCTTTTAATGAAGGAAAATTCCCAATCCCTTAGACATGACATGAAGTCATATATTTTCAGAACATGTGTTGATTCACATGTTGTTATGAATAATCCCCTAATACATATGTGGGAAAGTAAATTGAAGGCACAAGCCACATGCTAATATTCCATCTTATTTTATAAGAAGAAAACAGAGTGTATACAAAGTCTGATTTTACCTATATTTGAAAAGGCATTCCTTTACATTTGAAATGTATTGATGAGTCTGTTTAAATATTCATACAGAGAAAGTAAATCCCAAAGACTCTCATTGTTCATGTCTCTGTGCTTGACCTCTGACATAACACCAGCTCTTGGCTCATAATCATTGATTCTAAACATATACATTCCTTTTATAAGATGCATTTTGCTTCGTTGATTCATCTTCCTTTAGGAAAAGCTTTTTAGACAATGTGCCAAAAAGTGAGACTTGAAATAAAGATGTTTATATAAACATAAGTCATTGTCTGAAAAGAAGAATTTGAAATAATATGCTTTATTAATAGAAATATCTGATCTTCAGTTGTTTCTGGATACTGAAAATGAATAAATTATATCTATAAGCATACTGCTTGATCATTGCCAACATTAAACTTTTAGAAATATTTTAACTCTAACATTCTATTCTATAAATGGCTCTTTAAAACTGAATCCCGAATTGAACAATTGTTCCGTCACTCAGAAGACTTTAAAACATTTGCAGTATGTGGTAAAACTATGTCTCAGTTTTATGAATAATTAACATTAACAATCCCTTCTATCAACCATGAGTCAGTTCAATTAGGTTGTTTTTTTTTTCAGGATTTCATAGTGCCAAGAATATAATTTCCAACATTAACTGTATATCAGCTCACTAGTAAAAATGAGTAAAATGAAATATCCCACAACTAAAAGTTTTCCATCTTCTGTGAGTAACATGAATGGTACTGATGCCTGATAGAAATGGCCTCTGCTTTGTTTAACATTTAATCAAGTAGTTAATACGAGAAAAATAGAGAGCAGCAAAATGTGTTGAAAGCAGTTACTTGTATATTGGGATTTGGGGGAACCACATGTGGTTTCCATTGTCCTATATTCAACCTTTTGGAATTTCTTGCTGGATGATATATTTACATTTTCTAAAAACTGAAAATGTTTGCCCTTATATTGAAGTTTACCATATGTCAAAACACTTTCAAAGCTAAATATTTTATATAAAAGGAGCTGAGTAATCTATAGGATTAATTTAAAGGAAGATAGGAGTGCCATAAGGCATTTCTAGCCTCAAGCCAATTAACACTTGGCAGCTGAAATGAAAAATGTATAAATAATAAGGCCCAAACCAATGTTTTTATTTAATGAATCCATAAGATGAGAATTAATGATAGTTCTATTGTAAGGTTTGTTACTTCAATGACCGTGATATGTACTGAGTTAATAAAATGTCTCAACACTACATTTTAATCAATGTAAGTGAACTCAATACTGCATTTTCATGATATTTATTCAATTAACTAACTAAACTGTATCAGTAAACAGAGTGACCTTAGGTCCTAACTCATAAAAAATGCATCAATTGCAGAGAATCTCCGTGTATTTGATTCTAAAATCACCAAGAAAGCTTTTTTTTTCCCAACTTGTGTATATACCAAGTTTTTTCCAACCTTCAAAGGAAGAGTTAAAGGAATTACTGGAGTGACTATGTACGACCAGTAAGACATTTTTTTTTCTCAGTAAACTGTGCATGCTGGTGCAAGCATAACATCCATTAAATATATGGCAAGGATAGGAAACTACAAAATGCACTGGTAAAAATAGCTATTGACTAAAAGCAGGTGAATGAATCCTTCAGAAATCAAATTATATAGTAATCAGCAAGTCTCAAAAACATCTCTCTCAGGGTATTAGGAGAAATGACTAACATACTCTCTCGCTTGCAAGAGTATTTTTTGAAAAATCATGATAACTGGAAAATGAACAATGCTAATGAAGGGAAATTCGTCTTCACAAAAGGTAAGAGGTTATTATTGTGGGATAGACTCACTATTAAGTCTGGTATCAATACTTTACAAAATCATATCATAAAAAAGAGTAGAAGGAAACAGACTCATGGGTAATAATGTCAAGGATTTATAAGGTACATTCCAAAGCAGGCAAACTACTTGACTGTTTTTGATAGAACCGAAAAAGAAATGGACAAAAGAAATACAGATGTTATATATTTAGATTTTTATAGCGGTTTGGTTACACTGTCTTTTGAAAATGTATTTTAAAATATCCCAAATTTTCTTGACTATGAATAGGGCCGCATGTATTGAAAACTGTTGAAAAGACAGTAGATGAAAGTTAATAATATATTAACGCATATCCATTGGGATAAAGATCTGCCACTGGAGTACTTGTTAAATCGGCTCTTATTTCAAAACGTGATGAATAATCTAGAAGAGAAAATTAAAAGTTTTAATGAAATTTGCCAAAGATTTTGAACTGGGAAATAATTCTACTAAAAGAGATAACAACAAAAAATAAATAAATGCCAGAAACCTATCATCAAAAATTAAGAGATTGGCTCTCTGAGCAGAAAAAATGAAATTCATCTCAGTAAAATTCAAGCCAGCGAATACAAATAAAAATAAAAAAGAAAGATATTCATTGGAAAGTGAAATCTTTTTAAACTGGAATAATTAGTGAGTGAAATGGGAATGGAAAGCAAAAATGAGTTTGGAATTAAAAATGACAGTTTAAAAATCCTTGTTATTTTTGGCAGCATAAACATAGCCAAATGCTAGCTCTCTCCACATTCCAGCATGTGAAACAATCCATTTGGAACTTGTGTTTTCAGCTGGGGGCACCTGCATATAGAAGAATAGAGGCAAATCCAAATAAGCTGATCAAAATACTTTGAAATTTTTAAAAAGAGCTGAAATGAAAACTACTACAGGAAAATGATAAGTGAAGGAGAACAACTGGGAGAAAAGGAACGGGACTTAGAAAAGGCAAATTTAAACTCTAGGATCAGAAATCATGCAAAAGTCAGATTAAGCAGGAAAGTATCAACCACTGAAATAATGAGTTTCTCAAAATTTGAATCGCTCTAAATCATCCAACCCAGAGTAAAACCTAAAATGTGAATTGGTGAGAGAGATTACATGCTGTCAAAGAAATGGGCTGGCATAAAAGAATAGAGACATGACCATTTGAGAAGAGAGATTGGATAGGATTATTAGTAAGAAGTGTTTGAGGGAGGTTCAAATGTTTGAGGACTCTTTACATGTTGTGCTGCATTCATTTGGCCAATCACTCCTACCAGTTCTTAAAATAAGTGGAAGCTCTACTAGATCTTCATAAGATCCTGCCTTTCTATTACAGTGAATGAGTCAGTGAATGATTTAGAGTTCAATTGGTAAAATCATAATTGTTTACTTTTTAAGGGACTTCAGGGCCACCTGTTAAGTAACTTAGTAGTTTGGACCCAACCATTGTCTTAGTAACCAGAGATTTTCAAAGCTGTACTCAAGCCTCAAACTAAAACACTTGGTCCCACTTTACTACTTTTGTGATGGAGAAATGATCTGTTGATCCTGAGGCAGCAAGGCAAATAATTATGGAATAATGTTGATATCTTGGTCAACTTTCCAGGGCAGCCAAACTTTATTGGAAGCTGGTAGAGGCCCAGATCACTGCTGGTGTTCAATGCAGTGATCTGGTCTTTGCTTGGTCTTTGAGCATCCCACAGCACTCTGGATGCTGTTACCTGTGACTTTTCCCGTAATAATAATAATATTCATATTTGTTAAGCACTTACTATGTGCAGAGCACTGTTCTAAGCGCTGGGGGAGATACAGGGTAATCAGGTTGTCCCACGTGAGGCTCACAGTTAATCCCCATTTTACAGATGAGGTAAATGAGGCACAGAGAAGTTAAGTGACTTGCCCACAGTCACACAGCTGACAAGTGGCAGAGGGGGAGTCAAACCCATGACCTCTGATTCCGAAGCCCAGGCTCTTTCCACTGAGCCACGCTGCTTCCCAATGTATCTGATGTACAAGAAAGATCATGTCCTGTGAAGTCCTCCATGGTGTCTGAAACCACATGTGAATTCTGGAAGGGTATGATTAAAGATGTTCTTCAGTAGTTGATCCAAGAGGATTATGGCTACAATCTTGCCAACTAGGAAATGGTATCCTCGCACGACAGTTTCATCTCTTACCCTTTTCTTCTTGAAGGTGATTACAATTGTAGGATCTTTGAAATGCTTTGACATTTCCTCAGTTTTCCATCTGCCTGGAGCACTTTCCCTCTTCCAATCTGCCAGACCCTCATCTTCAAATCCACTCCACTTTCTCTGAGACGATTTCCCCAATTCATATTTCTTCTTTCCATGTCATAGCCCACCAGTCATCACCTCAGCACCTTTGTGCCACATCTGCCCAAGTGTACTCACAACCACCAGAAGACTTCTGTACATTTTGTTGTGCATACCGCATGTACTATTTAGCACTTACTCTCCCACATGCCCAACTTCCCATTCTCTTCTTCCTCCTAGCTTTGAAATTTACTTTGTGTCTGTCCCCCTTACTAGAAAGTGGGTTCTTTGAAGCGAGGGCTTGTATCTTCCAACTCTATTGTACCCGAGTGATTAGTACAGTACTTCTCATGCAACAATCAACCAATCAATCAAGAGTACTTATTGCATACCTACTGGAAACAGAGCACTGTACTAAGCACTTGGGAGAGTACAAAAGAGAAAGCAGATGTGATACCTACCTTCAAGGAGCTTGCAATAAATGCTGCATTGATTGATTGATGCAGAGGAAGAATCTGTGCAGGTGCTTTGAGATCTCAGCTGGCATTCTATCATATCTGTGAGGGTTGCCATTCTTCGTGGTGCTGACTTCAGAATATGTTGGAGCAAAGCTCGGCCCTCATATCTCAGTAGGTAACCATTCTTCATATATAACAGTGTTTTTTATGGTATTTGCTAAACACTTACTATGTGCCAAGCACTGTACTAAGTGCTGGGGTAGATACAAGGTGGTCAGGTTGGACACAGACCCTGTCCCTGTATAGGGATCACAGTCTTAATCCCCATTTTACAGATGAGACAACTGAGGCACAGAAAAGTGAAATGATTTGCCTAAGGTCAGGCAGCAGACAAATGGCAGATCAAGGATTAAAATCCAGGTTCTCTGACTCCCAGACCCATGCTCTTTCCACCAGACCATGCTGCTTCTGCTTCTCTTTGGAAGGTGGGTTGAGGATATCATGTCTCTATCTGTTGCTGAATTGTACATTCCAAGCACTTAGTACAGTGCTCTGCACTTAGTAAGCACTCCATTAATATTATAGAATGAATGAATGGAAGTGTTGTTGCCATCTCAACAAGATTCCTTTTCTGGGAAGGTGGAACTAGCTCTACTTTTCTGTAGTAATGTGGTGACTTGCAGAGTTTCAAATATGCTCTTAAAAAATGTGTGGGGGTCTTGGGTTTTGTTCAGCCCTGGTATCTCATCTGGTACCGGGGAAGCAGTGTGGCTCAGTGGAAAGAAGATGGGCTTTGGAGCCAGAAGTCATGGGTTTGAATCCCAGCTCTGCCACTTGTCAGCTGTATGACTATGGGCAAGTCACTTAACTTCTCTGTGCCTCAGTTACCTCATCTGTAAAATGGGGATTAAGACTGTGAGCCCTACGTGGGACAACCTGATTCCCCTGTGTCTACCCCAGCGCTTAGAACAGTGCTCTGCACATGGTAAGTGCTTAACAAATGTCAACATTATTATTATTATAAGTCTCTTGTCAGTTATGATTCTTTGCTTTTTCTGAATTCCACAGTTTGGATCTCAATAAACATTCTTTTTATCAAGGGGAGAATCTGCAAGTTATTGTTAATGCATAACAATAATTCCATAGCTCTTTCATGTCAGAGACATTCTCATCAAATCATTTCTGGCAGTGTCCACAACCTTAGAAGCTGCTTACAAAAGGAATCTACTCTAGAGACACCCAGTTATGTGCCTCAGTGTTAGAGGCAGATGGCATTTCTTGCCCTCATATGGCTGTTTCAATGTTGACATGAAGTTTCTTCTATGTGTCTACATTCTCCAGGAGTTTGACGTTTCATAAACTTGGAGCTCCCTCACTCTTCATTCATCTAGGTGAATTCATAAGGTACGAGGCACCTTAGTAATCCTTGGCTTTTTCGCGAATGGAAGTTTAAAAGCTACTGTGCCAAAGTGAGTCCAGCATTCAGTACTATGCTTAACAGACCTCCTTCTTGTGTCACTGTCAGATGATGATGTGATCTATAAACATACACTATAGCCTAGTGGAAAGAGCACTAATCCCAGTGTGTGTCACTTAATCTCTTGGAACTCAGTTTTCTCATCTTTAAAATGGCAGTACCATACCTGTTCTCCCTACCTCTTAGACTGTGCATCCTGAGTGAGAGAATGACTTTTTCTTTGTATTATCCTGTAACCAACCAAAGCACAATATTTGGTGAGAAAACTGATGCAAAGAGGAATGAGCAACCATTGGAGGAGTGGGGAGACATGCACAAGACAATGTTTTGGAGAAATGATTTTTGTATAGCAGGGTGAGTTGCTTGAGGAAAAAGAACTGCAGTAGCATCTTTTCTCATGGTGAAGGGTAGAGAGGAGGACACAGGCACTCTCCTCTTCTCGTCACTTTCCTCGCCTCATTTCTCTCTCTCAAGCCGCCAGCCCAACGAGGAAAGGGTTCCCAATAGTTAGAAAGCCACAGACCAAATCATATTTTGCACCTGACGCAAGGCCGAGAACACCCAGAGTTCCCTAATGGACTGCAAAACACCATTCCTCTGTTACCTCACTCTATAAGAGAAACCCCCTGTCTCAAAGAGAGCAGGAAGGACCCAGGAAAGTGTTCAGGTGATTGAGCCAATTAAAATGGTGAGAAAACCCCTAAAACCACTAAAGGAACATGCCAAAGGCATATTAAACTGGCCAAAGAATCCGGCTACAAGAAATCACTGAAGCATGACTCCCTATTTATACATTTCACTCCTAAATCTCATTTTTGAGATTCTCGTTAGTTGAATATTTGAATTTGAATTAGGAATGTTTCTTGGTATTCTCTATGCTTAAATTGTAAGTCACTTAGGGACTCAAACCATCTGTATTACTTCCCCAACACTGGTGCAAAATTTAGGCTAATGGATTTTTAACAAATACTTGTTGCTGCTGCCGTTGCTAATGATGATGAGAGCGCTTAGTACAGTGCTTTGCACATAGTAAGTGCTTAATAAATACAATTGAATGAATGAGGATATAAATAGATTGAGAGAGAGAGAGAGAAAGAGAGAATCAGATAGATGGACTAAATCGTGACTCTCAATCTTACACTTCCAGGAATCCTAGAGCTTCCATCAATGCCCGGGGAGTCAAGGAGTCCAAAGGAAATAACGGATCAAAGTATCTTGAGTATAGGAGTTTAAAAGGATCTTGACTAGAGAAATTTAAAAGTCCTTTATCGCATGCATTTGTTGTAGTCTGGAAGGTCCATCAGTGATCCTGGAAAGGCACAAGCATCTTATTTTTGTCACCGTGCCAGCCGGAAAGAGGTCCGTTCAGGAAACTGCCAACTCGTTGATAAAAATTAACACTTGTCTTAATTCTCTGGATTTCTACATCACTTTTACTGCTTTCCTGCCTCCTGTGCAGCTGTTCGAGGACCCCACGCTACTTGAGCAGGAGCAAGCAGGGAAGAGTGGAAGGAGCCCAGGATGTAGTATAGATGTCAAAATCAATAGTACTAATAATAATTACGGTATTTGTTAAGCGCTTACTATGTGACAAGCACTGAAGTTCTGAACCTCAGAGCATTAGAAGATGTGACAGTTTCCAACCTACAGCCTAAGTGGAGCTGTGAGCAAAATGGCCTTCTGATGCCTGATCTACTGTCTTGTATCTGTTCATTCATTCATTCATCCAATCGTATTTATTGAGCACTTACTGTGTGCGGAGCACTGTACTAAGCAGTTGGAATGTACAATTAGGCAACAGATAGAGGCAATCCCTACCCAACCACGGGCTCACAGTCTAAAAGGGAGACAGACAGCAAAACAAAACAAGTAGTCATGCATCAATACCATCAAAATAAATAGAATCACAGATACATACACATCATTAATAAAACAGAGTAATAATATATACAACTATAGACAAGTGCTGTGGGGAGGGGAAGGGGATAGAGGAGAGGGAGGGAGTAGGGGGAATGGGGAGGGGAAGAGGGCAGAGGGAAAAGGAGGGTTCAGTCTGGGAAGGCATCCTGGAGGAGGTGAACTCTCAGTAGACACTGACTGCATTAGATTTAGTATCAGGAGGAAATGAGCTTCCATTAAAAATACCAGTCTCCCTGCAGCAAGTCAGAAGTAGGTGAGAACACATTCAATATTGAGCCTAACATGGTCTTTACCCCTTGTATATATCTATAAATTGTATATTATAAATGACTTATTTATATTCATATCTGTCTCCCCCCTAGACTGTAAGGTCGGTGTGGATAGGAAACGTGTCTTCCGACGCATACTGTACTCTTCCAAGTGTGTTGAACAGTGTTCTGCACATAGTAAGCACTCAAAAAATACCATAGACGATGATGATGCCATCATTCGTTCCAATTACTGCTGATTGTTAAAACGCACAGATCAAGACATCATTTATTTCTCATACTTTGAATATCTGAATACGTTTCAGGGGTTTTAAAAAAAAGTATACCTCCCCCAAAATTTGTTGTTTTCTGGTGGGCCCATTTTTACTATTTAAAAATGTTACAACCCAGAAAATATCTTTTCATCTTTAATTTTCCTTATCCTTGGAAAATTATTTTACTGAGAAGACAAAAATGCATTTATTCAGAGGAAGTATCTGAGAGTGCACCTGCTTTGTCAAATTATTCCCTTCAAATGTTTTTGTTACCCTAGTAATGCAATAATGTAGCAACTGCTACTTCACTGAATAAGGATGTATAAATTCCTGCTGAGAGCTTATAGCCAATTCCTCAAAAAAGGTTTCTCTCCTGCAAGACTTATTTGATCACCTACCTATGCAACTTCAGTTCAGTATTACATGAAAACTGAAGGCATATACAATACTCTTCTATGGTAGTTGTTAAGCACTTACTATGTACCAGGCACTGTACTGAGCACTGGGGTAGATACAAGCTAATCAGGTTGGACAAAGTCCCTGTCCCAAATGGGGCTCACAGTCTTAATCCCCATTTTACAGATGAGGTAACTGAGGCATAGAGAAGTGAACTGACTTGCCTGAGGTCACAGAGCAGACAGTTGATGGAGCTGGGATTAGAACCCAGATCCTCTGATTCCCACCCCATGATCTATCTACTAGGCCATGTTGTTTTTTGACTTTAACTTGCTGTCTTATGTTTAATAATATGTCCTAATTAAGAGTCACAAGACTTGAGGATTTTCGTTTTCATCTCTAGGACTTTATAGAGCATTAACCCAGAAACCAGAAATATTCTTGATTGATTTCAAGTACCTTAGAAATTTTAGT
Organism: Ornithorhynchus anatinus; assembly: GCF_004115215.2. NCBI lineage: Eukaryota > Metazoa > Chordata > Mammalia > Monotremata > Ornithorhynchidae > Ornithorhynchus > Ornithorhynchus anatinus. Next base: position 153,110,855 of record NC_041728.1, read on the forward strand.
ACAGATATTTTCTGTTATAATATGTTCTGTCTTCTTCATGTTGGTGCTGGAATCTTGGTATGTGGATATGACAGGCTTAATTCATTTTGTTAATTGCTATAGAACCACTTTTTCCTAATGTGATAAATATAATTACTTGCAATATAGTGAATAAAACCCACTTTTTTCACAGTTCATTTTCTTCAGTTATCTTGTGGTCTAGTCAGCATATGAAAATATTGTAGAGATTTGAAATTTGAAATCTATGCTCATGTTCGTGGGTATATTCATAATCAGAACCTAAGTAAAGTATATTTTAATATTAACGTAGCAGCATTCATGCCGGTCACATTAGAACTCTTCATATGAAGTATTAAAACTGTGAATATATTATTCAGTTTGACGCTACTATCAGAATGACTGGTATCTTTATTTAGTATTTCCAAAGTCATAGAGTCATTTGTATGTACATCGATTTCCCTTTCTCTCATGAGCAGGTCATTATATGTCTTCGAAGAATTAACATTTTACTTTAATTTTAATTAGAATAATTATAATTTTGTAAAAAAAATCCTACTCTTTTATATGCTATCGAACTGTCGTCATGAAAACACTTTAATTGATTGTAACACTTTTCCAAATAAAGGATGTATCCCTTTCCTACATCATTTTTTCCACAAATGACTAAAATGTAATAGTTACCAATTATGAAACTGTGACAACCAAAACAACTCAAAATGTTCCTTATGCCTTGCAAAGAACTGATCCTTTAATTCTCTCTCTCTCTCACACACACACATTAAACAAAGTCGGCAGATTTTTTGTGTTGGTGTTTAGAATAGTCAAGTGCTTGAGGTTACATAAAATAAACAATCTTGATATCTTATTGCAAATGTTTGCAATTTGTGAAGTAAACTGATTTTCGAAAAAAAATAAAATAACAGGATCCTATGTCCCCGAAGCCAAGAAAGCATTTTTTTTTTAAATCAGGATAGTTCCGAAATCTGAGAATGGCATTATTCTAAAATAAGCATTTCCATCTGAGGAACTATTGGAAAATTTTAAAAAGGCTTAAATTAGATGTTTATCATTCCATCTCCAAGCAATGGATCTCCAAACTAACCGGACCTATTGTACAAAGGACTTTTAACATTAATCTGTCTTTGAATAATCTCATTTAACTAAATTTTACTGTGATCATGAAGTTAAAGGGTTTTATATGACGTATTTACTTTTTATGGAGAACTTCAGTAAATGGGGTGAGTTCTTTGTACTAGAGTTTTGACAAAGAAAATATTAGCATGCTGTTGGCTGATTTGAATTCAAATTGAAGCTTTCTCTTGGCTCCTTTTCAAGGTCGCTCTATGAACTTTGGAGGTTGGGACCTCTCCCCAACACCATTCAGGTTTCTGATCCCTTCTCCGGAAGCTCTGGCTGAGAGTGTGGGTGGTGGGGAGGAAAAGGGGGTCTCGGAGGAGGCCAAAAGGGAGGAGAACAATAGTTAAACTCCATCAATGACCTAGGCACATTCCTTCACCAGGAGTTTACCCGTGCCCATTGCCGACTCCCTTTCCTGACCTTCCTTCAGAAGGCATGAGGACCTGATCTCACCAATCCCCAATTCTCAAGTCCTGATTCTTCCTGCCAGTCCTCTGGATAGAGCCAGATCATCCCAGTCCAGTGACCACCACGCACTCGGTATTACACTTAGGTGGAGATGGGTGAAGCGGGCCGAGATGAACTGGAGTAGAAAGAAACATGGTCAAGTTCCTTCCCCATAGAGATTCCTTCTTCCTCCTCCACTGCCCCTCAATCCCCTTCCCTTACCCCTCTTGCTGTCTTTTTCTTTTCCCCTTCCCCTTTTCACCCACATTTCCTTTTTTCCCTTTACTTCCTCTTTCTTTTAACCACACTATTTAGTAAACGCCTATTGTGTTCTTAGCAAGTAGTACAGTAGACACTCAATAAATACCCACTGATTGATCGAAGTGCTGCTAGGCCAGATACCAGGTTATCAGATCAAACTCAGGCCTTGTCCCACACAGGGCTCACAATCTCCACACAGGGTGGAGAACCTATCTTATTCCCATTTTATAGGGGAGGAAACCGAGGCCCAGAGAGGTGACTTGCCCCTGGTCACACAGCAGGCCAGTGGCAGAACTGAGACTAGAACCTCACTCCTGGTCCTGTGCTCTTTCCATTAGGCCATGCTCTCTTCTACTCTCTCTCTCTTTGGTACTGCTCCATGACAGCTGTCCATCATCTTCCAGCCACCCCAAGAGGTCTCTACTCTTCTTTCCTTCGCCAGACCAACTTCCTGGGGATGAATGGTGAGCATCTGGTGGCGGTCCAAATGGAAAAGAAACTAGCCAAAGCATCACCTCAGAATCCTTTCCCCTGGCAGGGAAATGTTTCAATGCTTGACCAGTCCCTTCCTACAGAAGCCTTGGCCTCACCCCCTAACCCCACCTCACAAGAGTCTGCACCAGGAGCAAGTAGGAAATGGGTGGAGGGATGGATGAAATTAAAAAGCAGGAATTCACAGAGTTTGCCAGCCTCTCCTACTTAAATGCCTCACCTTTCCAAGTGGCCTTGTGATTAGCGTTCTTGCTCTGTGAGTAAGACCTGCACAAACCAAAAGGTAGGATCCAGGCCTGCACCAAATAGTATGATCTAGATCATAAATACAAACACACACACACACAAAAAGGTAAGTGTGAGTATGTATATGTATGTATGTGTGTTCCCCATATTTGTAGGAAGCACCTCTGATGGTAAAATTCATCTCTGAGAGAGTGTGTGACTGAAAAATGCACCAGCCCCAGTGAAACCATGTGATCCAGAACAGTACAAATCCAGATTTGAAGGTCCACACACAATTCATTTCCATAAACAACAACTAAGAGGTTTAAAGGATAGTTCTTTGGGTCATCGTGTTTAAAATTCGAGATGCAGGTGGTCTGTAGGTACAAATCTTTAACACCTGAGCATGAAAGACACCCAAACACTTGCCCATCTGATTCTTAGTGGGCCCCAGTAACTCCATTTCCATTTCCAAGGGATGTAATAACAAGCAATGCAATTCCTTTGATGTTAAATGTCCTCGATTTGCAGTTGAATAGTTCTTAGCCCCTTTCCAGCTCCCAGTTCAGAAACATTTATTTTGGAAGCTTTGGACACACAACAGCGCCAAGACAATTAGATTGTGAGTATAAGTTCTAACATTTGAAACGCCACAAAGAATAAATATTATTTGAGAGTTCCTCATCCTTATAACCCAAAAACTATACTCTCCCCCCGGCCAAAACTGACATCCTAAAGCCGAACCACTGAGCAAGGATGAAGAAAGTCAGAAAAGTAGAGTCAACAATGGATTGGAGTTTGCAAAAATCAGATGCAAAAGTATTTTCGTGGATGACTTCCCCTACCCTGGATCCCTGATTCTCTAATGAGAGAAACTGACGGTTACATGTCAATTTTTTGTACCATAAAGGGAACAGGAAACCTGCTTTCATGCCCCAAAGTCCTCAGAGGCTGGAAATAGCTGAATATTAAAGATAGGACTACACTAGCAAAATTATCCGGATAATGAGTGCCCAAATTACGCACTGGCTTTTAATTTGCTTGGGGAGGTCAGGCCTGAGGTCTCTCTCTCTCTCTCACACACACACATACACAGACACACACACTTTCCCCCAGCCTAACAGGTATTAAAGAAAAAAAAATAAACTTCCAAGAAAGGAAGGAGTGAAGGATTTGTGCTCGGCATTTGCAGTTTCTTAGCGATGATTGGCTTAATTAAGGAACAGCTACGGTCCAAAGCAACAAACCTACTTACTACTGGATTAAATTGGTGTTTTCTAGATAAAGTTCTTCTCTTGCACATTAAGAGGAAGACTAATATTCCCAGGGCAGAACACTCTCGGCGGAAGAAGTGGTAATCTTGTCGACGCTGGATCACACTCTCGGGTTCGTGCCTATTCACAGCGAGTGGAGCATAGAAGCAATTACCCTGAAAATTCGAGCCAAGCCCCCTATTTCCCAGTTTTGGCGAATATCTGCGTTTTGGGTCTGAATTCTAGCGATGATTTTCTATTGTAGACCTGGTCCCCATAGTCCCCAGTAAAAATCAGCACTCCGGATCTTGGCGAAAGGAAAAAAAAATAGCTGCACAAACGCATAGGAAAGATTGTCACATGGGGTGTACAGAGAAAATCAAAGTTGGGTCACTGCGTGGTGCACCGCACCCAAAAACCCGCTTTCCCCACGAGATTCTCCGCATAAAACTTCGATCACCTACAAGCGAGGCCTCGCCATTCCCCTCCAATTGGAAAACCTTGGAAATTCCTCCTAGGAGAAGTCTGAGCCCATCGCCGCGGCTTCTCCCGGTTTTTAGCACTGTCCCTTTATTGATTATTAAGTGGAGTTGTAATTTATAATTCAGGGACATTGAAGAAATCAAATTGCACAGTGACCTCATCTAGCCGGGGTTTCTGCAGAAAGGACTCCAGCGCTAATGAGAAAGGTTTCCAGCCCTGCGTGATCCTGCTTGGGTCACGGTGTATCTTGAGCAGAATCACGCAGGATCCAGAAATACAGATAAAGACAGGGATATCTCTATCTTAGAGGGAGGGGGAGTGAATTTGTCACGAGATGATTTAATAGGAACAGGACCAGAGGTGACGCAAACCCGTCAACTGAAACTTTACTGTGTTCATTCAATTGATTGCAAAGTGTCTTCAATTCATAACTTGGCACTTATTAAAAAGGTTTAACAAAGGTCAATCGAAACATATTGTACCGACAACACACGTCATGAAATAACAGCATTTTTTTTTTGTTTAAAATAACTTAATACACTAGAAAAAATATGGTAAATATAAATAATTTTGTTTTCATGGAGAACAAATAATTACAAAGCCCATCCGCATACCAAAGTTCATTTAGAAGAGCTTTTCCTCTTTCTCGAAAATTAAAAGAAAAAAATCACTAAAATCCCAGAGGTCTGGTGGGATACACATTGCTACTTCAGGTTACCCCTTTTTAAATAACCTCTGCGATTTAAACTAACAAAAGTCACAAGGTTAGGTGAATTCGATACACTTTTGTGAGATAAAATGCAATGTTGACAGTCAACTATCATTTCACAAATTTTAGCCAAAATAAACTTTGTCGTGTGTATCAACATATTTTACATGTACCTAGTACCAAGTGTTGGACTTGCAGGGATGAAGCGAGGAAATGAAAGACAGCTGTCCTACAGGGCTCTGCGGAACCAGCGAGAGAGAGAAAAAATATTCTTTCTCTTTCCTGCCCAAATAAATTCTGCCCCTCTTCTCCTTCCCTCAGAGACAATCAGTGGCCCAAACAGCCCCAACGCAGATTTAAGTGCGATCAGGATGTGGATTGCTTTTTCTTTCCGATTATTATTTTTTTTAATCTCTCTCAGACTTCAGGATGAAAAGGGGGAGGAAATCAATGTCCGGTCAAAGGCTTTTTTTGTTTGTCTGTTTGTTTGTTTTCCCTAGTAAAGATGAAGGTGGAGTGCAAGCGAGTCAAAATGAAGGGGGCTTTGAGGGCGGGAGACACCATCAATGGGATACAAGTAACATGCAAACCGGAATTCTGCCGTCAGCATCCCGGCAATTTCCCCATTAGGATTTCGCAGAGAAGTAATGGTCTATAGTAACGTTAGTATTAACATCTAGGTTATTATTCTCTCCTTTTTCCTTCCAGCTTCTTCCCCTCACTCTTCCAGTCGTGGTGGTTTGAAACTCAAAGTATCTGATTCAACGTAAAAGGAGGCCCGCCTCTCTTATCAAATTTCTTGTATGAAAGTGAACTTCGCAGAAAAAGGTCAGTTTCAAAACCTGTGAACCTCCCAGCTGCGTTCTTTTTCATCTTAATTCTTGAAATAAGTCTATATCTTCCTTCCTCTTTTCTTCCTCTCTCTACTAAAAAAAAAAAAAAAAAAGGGAAAAAGAACTTAAAAGTTGGTTCCCCGCCCCGCCATCGTCTCGATTTCCTTCGGTATCGTTCTTTCGTACGTCTTAACATAAAAAAAAGACTTGGCGTTTTTGTCGTCGTCGATGCTCCTTCGTTTGGTCGGCGTCGGTCGGCTTCGTTTGAATAGCGCTTCGCACAGTAGCTCTCTTTTAGAGTCTCCCGTCTTTAGGATTCCTTTCATTTCTATTTTCAAGGCGTCCGTCCTTCGCGGTCGCTCTGTCCAAAGTCCGAAGCGTCCCTTCTTTTGGCCACCCTCCTCTGAGCCCCCTCTCTGGCCCAACCTTTGACCCCCCCCCACCCCCACCCCTCCATCCTGCCCGGCCTCCGGTCCTTAGCTCGAAGGGTGGGGAGGACCAGAAGATGCTGGGTCTCTCGAGGGGATCCAAGGAGGGACCCCGGCGCTCGGGATGGAGGGACCCCCTCCGAAGGGGGGGGTCCTTTCTTTTGCCCATCCTCCTTTGACCTTTGACCCCCTCTCTGGCCCATCTTGTGACACCCCCCCCCCCGTCCATCCTCCCAGGCCTCCGGTCCTTAGCTCGAAGGGAGGGGAGGACCAGGAGATGCTGGGCCCCTCGAGGGGATCCAAGGAGAGACCCCGATCCTCGGGATGGAGGGACCCCCTCCGAAGGGGGGCGGGGTCCTTTCTTTTGCCCCTCCTCCTTTGACCTTTGACCTCCTTCCCGGCCCATCCTGTGCCCCCCCCCCCCATCCACCCAGGTCCTTAGCTCGAAGGGAAGGGCGGACCAGAAGATGTCGGGCTCCTCGAGGGGATCCAAGGAGGGACCCCCTCCTAAGGGGGGGGGGGGTGGTCCTTTCTTTTGCCCCTCCTCCTTTGACCTCCGACCCCCTCCCCGGCCCCCCCCTTCGGTCCCCCTCCATCCTCCCAGGCCTCCGGTCCTCAGCTCGAGGGGAGGGGCGGGCCAGACGAAGCCGGGCCCCTCGAGGGACGGGAAGGCCGGACCCGAAGACGCCGGGCCCCTCGAGGGGATGCGAGGAGGGACCCCGCTGCTCGGGATGGAGGGCCCCATCCTCCCTCGACCTCTGACCCCCCTCTCAGGCCCCTCCTTCCACCTCCCCCTCCGGGCCGGGGGGCGAGGAGACGGCGGGGGGGGGGGGGGGGGAGCTGCGGGGGAGGAGGAAGGGCGGGCAGGGGGCAGGAGGGGAGGCGGGCTGGGGGGCAGTCACAGGCCCAGGGCGGCCGCGTGCTTTTTGGCTTTGAGTCTGAGGTCGGCGATGCTGGAGTTCTTGCTGGTGGTCTTGGCGGCGGCGGCGGCGGCCACGACGGAGGCGGCGGAGGCGGACTCGGCGGCCAGGGTGGCGAGGGGCAGGCCGAACGGCGGCGCCGGGAACATCATGTAGGGCGCGTGGGCCGCCAGGTGCGGGTGCAGGTGGTGGTGAGCGTGAGCCACGGCGCTGTCCAGCTGCAGCTGCGCCTGAACCTGAAAGGACAAGGGCGTCACGTTGCAATGACTATCCTAAAGGCGACAACGAGAATAGAAACACCGCGTTAACACCGCCCGCACTCCAAGCCTCCACCGCACGCTCACTCACGCGGGGCCTCCTCTCCTCCCTCTGCGCCTCCTCCCGCTCCCCCCATCCCTCCCTCGGCTCTCCCCGCTTCCCCTCCCCGCGGCGCCCGTCTCCGCTTATGTCTCTGGTTCTTGTATTAAGGATGTGCCTTTACCTATGGTTTCATTGCTCTATTCTGAGGGTAGTGATGCCTCTCTCCTTGTTCCCTGAAGTCTATTTATCGCCCGGACCTCCTTTCCCTCTGCTCCTCCTCCCCACCCCTCCCTCGGCTCTACCCCTTCCCCTCCCCACGGCTCCGCTCTCCGCTTATTTCTCTGGTTCTTGTATTAAGGATGTGCCTTTACCTATGGTTTCGTTTATTCTGAGGGTAGTGATGCCTCTCTCCTTGTTCCCTGAAGTCTATTTATCGCCCGGACCTCCTTTCCCTCTGCTCCTCCTCCCCACCCCTCCCTCGGCTCTACCCCTTCCCCTCCCCACAGCTCCGCTCTCCACTTATTTCTCTGGTTCTTGTATTAAGGATGTGCCTTTACCTATGGTTTCATTGCTCTATTCTGGTGGTGGTGATGCCTCTCTCCTTGTTCCCTGGTGTCTATTTATCGCTCGGACCACCTCTCCCTCTGCTCCTCCTCCCCATCCCTCCCTCGACTCTCCCCCCCCCTTCCCCTCCCTTCACAGCCCCGGTCTCTACTTATCGCTCTATTTCTTGTATTAAGGATGTGCATTTACCTATGGTTTCATTTATTCTGAGGGTAGTGATGCCTCTCTCCTTGTTCCCTGGTGTCTATTTATCGCTCGGGTCTCCTTTCCCTGTGCTCCTCCTCCCCTCCCCATCCCTCTGCTCTACCCCCTTCCCCACAGCACCGGTGTCTACTTATTGCTTTATTTATTTTATTAAGGATGTGCATTTACCTATGGTTCTATTTCTTTCTTCTGACGGTAGTGAGCCCTCTCTACTTGTTCCCTGGTGTCTATTTATTGCTCGGGTCTCCTTTCCCTCTGCTCTCCCTCCCCCTCCCCCCATCACTCCCTCTGCTCTACCCCCTTCCCCTCCCCACAGCCCCGGTGACTGTTTGTACATATTTTTGCTCTATTTACTTTATTAAGGATGTGCATTTACCTATGGTTTCATTTATCTATTCTGATGGTAGTGATGTCTCTCTCCTTGTTCCCTTGTGTCTGTTTATTGCTCGGACCTCCTTTCCCTCTGCTCCTCCTCCCCTCCCCATCCCTCCCTCTGCTCTACCCCCTTACCCTCCCCACAGCCCTGGTGTCTATTTATTGCTCTATTTATTTTATTAAGGATGTGCGTTTACCTGTGGTTCTAGTTATCTATTTTAACGGCAGTGATGCCCGTCTACTTGTTTTGTCGTCTGTGCCCCTCCCGCCCTTCTAGACTGTGAGCCCGTTGTGGGGCAGAGATTGTCTCTCTCTGTTGCCTAATTGTACTTTCCAAGCGCTTAGTACAGTGCTCTGCACATAGTAAATGCTCAATAAATACGATTGAATGAATGAATATATTTACCTATATTTATTGCTCTATTCATTGTATTAATGATGTGCATTTACCTATGGTTCCATTTATCTATTCTGATGATAGTGATGCCCGTCTACTTGTTTTGTTGTCTGTGTCCCCCTTTCTAGACTGTGAGCTCGTTGTTGGGGAGGGTTTGCCTCTATCTGTGGCCGAATCGTACTTCCCAAGCGCTTAGTACAGTGCTCTGCACACAGTAGGCGCTCAATAAATACGACTGAATGAATGGCTCGCTGGAATCCCTACTGCTGCCTCTCCCGTTTGGGTCTCTGACCCGTCTGTTGTGGGTCTGTGTGTGTGTGTGTATGTGTGTGGAGCCCTGCCGGTGAGAGAGAGACCCTGAGACTGGGCCTGCTTGTGTACTGATCGGGGTGCGTGCAGCGTGTTTGTGTGTGTTTGTGAGAGAGAGAGAACCTGAGACTGTGACTGCTTATGTGCTGATCTGTGTGTGTGTCTGTGTATCTGTGTATCTGTGTTTGTGAGCGAGAGACCCTGAGACCGTGCCTGCCTGTGTGCTGACCGTTATGTGGGTGTGCGTGTGTCTCTGTGTGTGTCTGTGCATCTGAGTTTCTGGGAGATGGAGACCTTTAGGCTGCTGAGACTTTGCCAGCTTGTGTGCTGATGGTTATGTGTGTGTGAGTGTGTGTCTGTGTCTGTGTTTTTGAGAGAGACCCTGAGACTGCTGAGACTGTGCCTGCTTGTGTGCTGATGGGTGTGTGGTGGGTCTATGTATGTGTATCTGCATTTGTGAGAGAGAGAGAGACCTGAGGCTGTACCTGATTGTGTGCCGGTCGGTGTGTGTGTGTATATGTGTATTGTGTGTTTGTGTCTGTGCATCCGCGTTTGTGGACGAGAGAGACCCTGAGACTGCTGAGACTTTGCCTGCTTGTGTGCCGATCGTTGTGTCTGTGTGTCTGTGTCTCTGTGTTTGTGAGAAAGAGAGAGACCCTGAGACTGCTGAGACTGTGCCTGCTTGTGTGCTGATGGGTCTGTGTGGTGTGTCTCTGTGTGTGTGTGTCTGTGTTTGTGAGAGAGAGAGAGACCCTGAGACTGCTGAGACTGTGTCTGCTTGTGTGCTGGTGTGTGTGTGTGTGTCTGTGTTTGTGAGAGAGACCCTGACACTGCTCTGACTGTGCCTGCTTGTGTGCCGATGGGGGGGAGTGTGGTGTGTCTGTGTGTGTCTGTATTGAGAGAGAGAGAGAGGCCCTGAGACGGTGTGGCTGCTTGTGTGTCGGGGACCCCACGTCTGTCTCCGGTGTCGGGCAACCTGGGGGTGTCTCCTCTCACTGCCTGTCTCTCTCGGATTCGGCTCCTGGGGATCCGAATTAGTGGGGAGGTTTGCCGGGAGAAGGAGAGGGTCAAAATTACACTTACTGATCTAAACGCGCAAACAAGCACCAAAGTCTGAGAAAAAGTCCCACCCCTTCCAAGTCTCACTCCAAATCGGACGTATAGATTTCCCAAAGGCCCGACACAAAGCACAAACAAAACAAAACTCCAAAAAACCAAGGCTATTCGATGCCACTTAGAGAGTGTGTCAGTGCCTGTGTCTGCTTTTAGACGAACACCTAAAAATATGCGTTTACCGGGATGGGGGAGAGGTGTTGGCCTTCAGAGATCGGCCCTCCCTATCAATATTGGAAAAAAAAAAATCCCCCCAGGGTTGTCTCCTTCTCTTCCTCTTTTCCCTCTTCCCGATTCAGGTCCTGAAGTCAGACTCCCTGGAAAGGAATTCTGACCAGGATGAGGGGCGAGGGTAGAATCGTTAAGGGTTTTGAAAGAAGAGCCGCGGGCGGGTCTCTTAATTGGAACCCAAGTGAACGATGTGAACGATACCTATGACATCGCGCTATCGACGACCGCAGAAAATCGAGGCTCGGAGAGGTACCCGCGAATAATCCCTGGCCGAGCAGTGATTGACCTTTCGGATTTGGGGAAGGGGGAAGTTCAGAGCCCGGGAATTTCCCTCGATTAAATCGTTGCCGCGGGCGGCCCTTTTTAGATATGTTCTTAAAGGTTCCATTATTGATGAGGAGGGGGAAGGTGAAGTCTAGGCATCCCGGAAAGGAGTGGTTGGATTGCTCTGCTGTTTGAGGAGGATAAAGTGAGAGAGAGGCTGAGCTGGGGAGACCCATTTAAAAAAAAAAAAAAAAGCAAAATTGGAAAAAATCGGCTTGGATTGGAGTGCCTTCGCTGCCATGCAGAACTGCAAATTGGAGAATATCTTGGAAGTTTTAAAAAGAGACCCTGTGGAAATGCCTTTCGACCAGCCTCTACATTGGAACTGACAGACTTAATCGAAAGGGGTTTTTTTCTCTCTCTCTCGCTCTCTCTCACTTCCCAAGTGCAATCTTTAGCGCATTTTTAAAGGGCCACTTCTGCCCTCAGTCCCCTGCGGAGCTCCCGAAGAATTGTGCGCGCAGATCTTGACAGTGTATTGCTTTTTAAAGCTTAGTGGGTCTTTTGTATCATCTTAACATCAATACTAGACACACTGACAACTATTCCTGGATCTGTGGGAGAAACGATTGTTATCCCAGAACGGTTGGAGCAGTATTCCTCATCCATATTACAGTTAGAAGTGGGTTTCGGTTTGTACTCGCCTGTTGAAATGGCATCCTCAGAGCTCCTACGTTGACATAGGGCGCAACTCTACACGCTTCGAACTGGCTAGCCGCCCCTATAAGGACTCCTGAAATAATCGGAAAAATCATGGTTTTTTTCCCCCCTCCAAAGCATCCTTACTCTTCCTTTCTTCTTTCTAAATCGTCCCCAGAAATCCCCCTTAAACTCAGAAATCCCACCTTTTAAGCTCACTCTTTGGATATAAAGTAAATAGAATCTGTATCTAAACTTCAACCAATGCCTTCTCTTTGTCCTTTCGAGCATGGCATAGAATCCATTTAGAAATGTGAGTGAACTCCACCCGTGTTCAGCTTTAAGGACTTTTGTTCCGAACTGGCTCTTCCGTATAGAATATTAGCAAACGTTCTTTTCTGGTCATCTTACCTTTATGAAGTTGGTTTTCTTGCTTCCTACATTTAGCTCTTCTATTCTGAAACCAAACCTAGGGAAAGTTACAAAAACCTAAAAGTTAAAATACAAAATAAGGTAGCTGAAGATTGAACTACTGAGGAAACGAACATCCACGTTGTATACGAGGACATCAAATCTGGCCTGGCATTCCTCCCCCCCCCCCCCCACACTTAAAGGGCACAGCCTCAATTTGCCAAAATAAAAATTAAAAAGAGCTGTTAATATTGAGATCTATAATTCATGGTCATTTGCAAGCTAAATTTTCTTCTTGATGAATTACTCTTAGCCCCGGTTTCATCTTTCCACATTAGGATTCCCAGAAGACCCTTAGGATAACTGATACTAACTTGCGATAGGGTGTTAAATGTTTGCAGAGTTAAGACCTGAAAAGAATATGCTCATTAAGTCTCGGAAACATTAATTAGCTTTATCTCCGCGAAAAACCAAACACCAAAGCATTTAAAGGTTCATTTTGAGGGGGGGGGGCGAGAGGGAGGGGAATTGCTATCATAAAAGCTTCACTACAAAGAAGTTCAGAATTGCTCTGCTCCTTAGCAGCACCGGGTAACACAGGCATTGAATAATTGTCTCATTATTATGATAATCTAATTGGTTCTATAGAAAATGGGTGTAAATGAGGTTGATAGACTTCAGACCAGGAGACATAAACTTCAATCCAACTATGGAAAATATAAAGGGTCACAATAAAGTTTTCTTCCTTGGAGAGAAGACAGCTCAAATTTCAGTGTGGAGGTCTATGGGGGGAGGGGGAGTTGTGGGGGGGTGGAAGGGGAGAAGAGCACCATTTCAGATATTACATATTTTCTGACCTTAAGAGGTAACCTAGATGTCATTTTTTTTAATCATCCCTCCAAATCAATCTTCGGAATCCTCACCCTCACTTTCCAACTCCCACCTACCATAACAGTCCACTGGTTCAATTTACAAATTAGTGCAGATTGGAAGTAAAATACTGCCGCAGAGTGGTTTTCCAGGATGACTGAAAAAGAAAGTATTTAATCTATGCAAATCTCCCAAAGTTATTATTTCACCCTGAAATTTGGTATAATGGGAGTGTGGATTATATGCTAGTGTGAGGCTCTTCGTGGAGCTTCCCCTTCTCTAGTATTTCCTTTACATGTTTTCCAAAGGCATTTGAAATTGACCATTTTTTATTGTTATTATTTTTAAATCAGCTGGATAGGGCAGTGGAAAAGAAAAGATTGAAAAGGGGGAGGTTCTGCTATGGTGACAAAGGCTGCCTATTAATACTTTTGCAGTTCAATGTGACTGCTGTTTATGTCCTTATCCTATTACAAGAGTCAGGGGAAACCCCATAAGAATTGTGTGCATAGTTTGGTGCAGATGGTGGTCTCCATGCAGAAAGATTGAGAGAGTATCTGTTACAGCAAGAGTCTGTAACAGCTGCAGATGTTTTGAGGCCTAAACCTACTCCATGTGTTCAAACAAATAATGACTATCATTTTCTTTCATTTTATTATTTGAGCGGAAACGCAATCTGAAACATTTGAATTCATTCTAGTTTGGAAAACTAGAGGATTTCCACCCCCCCCTCCTCTTTCCCTCCCTCCCCTCCAAATGGAGATCGTCTGCGACCTGCTCTCGCACCTCCCAGAGAATGTCAAAAAGAGAGAGTAGCATCTCTTAATTCACAATTTAATTACGTGTGGTTTTATGTTGTCCCAGGCTGTAGGAGTGACAGCGGGAACCGTGGCGGTAGATTTATTTATTTTTTAGCAAGTTTCTACACAGGCAGAGCCTTTAAAAGTACTCGCCTAGGTCAAGTCGACCAAGACAGCGGAATCGGAATATGTATTCATTCTTCATCTGTTTCACACGGTCTGCTATCGACCGCTAACAAGGGACCGTAAATATCTACACTTAGCAGTTACTAATTTAGTTTACGGTTCGTTTGTCTATAAACCGAATTGGCATATCCGCTTGATAAATCCTGAGCCGAGAGCAGACCCTAGATGAAATCCAGCTCGCCACAGCATAGGATCCCTAGCAATTCTTCCAGCGACCCAAGAGTAGCCAGCTTCAAATGCTTATAAAAGGGTCATGAGGAGTTAAACCTCATTAAAACCAGATTGGGGCGGGGGCGGGGGGGGTGTTTACTGAGACCTTGGGAGTAAGCCTAACACTAATTTATTTTGCTATAAAATTCGTGTTAAAGAAGAGAAGGCTGCGGGACGAAAACCCGATTCGACTCTAATAAAAAGGGATGAGATCTTTCCCCATTGAGCTGGGGAGGGACGGGAGGGGGGGGGGGTAACATGTGTACGCAACTTCCTTCGTCCTTAGCCCCTGCCCAAGACACGCACACACACACACACGCTCAGGCAAGCTGTGTTTGCAGGATCCAGGCCTCCTTTCCCTCGCAGCCTTTGCAAAAGTACCTGCACTCGGGCCTCGGACAGGCCGAGTCTCTGGCTCAGCTCTTCCCTCATGAAGGCGTCCGGATAGTGGGTCTCGTCAAAGAGCCTCTCCAGCTCGTTGAGCTGCTCCAGCGTGAAATTGGTCCGGCTTCGCCTCTGTTTGATTTTCGTCTGCCCTTCGTCCTCCATCACTTTGGCATCGTCCTTCCGGTCCTTCAGCTCCGGGGAGACTGAAGTGGCGGGATGGTGGGGACAGGAGGATACACAGACACACACACACACAGACACAGACACGCACAGACACACGGACAAGACAAGATAGATCGGTTTTTAAAGGCTCGCCACAGGATCCGGGCAAGGGCAGGCGGGGTTGGGCCTGCTGCCGTCGTGGAGGGGAAAGAAAGCCCCCTTGGCCTCGCGGAAAAGGGGAAGAGAGGGATCATCGTCCGTTATCTGAGAAATGCTCAGTCTCTGGACTGAGAAGGGTCCCCTTCCCGCCGGTGAGAGAGAGAGAGAGAGAGATTCGTGCTCCCAGAAAACTGCAAGATGAGTTAGCCCTGAACCACCAGCTTCACCAAAACGACTAAAAGAAAGTACACCTTAGCCGAAGAAAACAACACCACCACAAAAAGAACCCCCCCCCCCAAAACAAAGCAACAGAAAAACAAACGAACAAACCCAGGGTCACACACCCTACTTGGACCTTTCTCAAACGTGGCTCTGGTTTCTGTCTCCCACCCCTGGGTAGTTCTGGGGGAAATCAGGCCCTCGATTCCTCCTAGATCTCCTAACTCTCCGTCCTGAGTTCAAGGTTTGAGCGTCTGGGCTGGGGTTTGGGCCGCCGTTGGCTGGTTGGCCGGCTGATGGATTTTAAACCTGCGGACACGGCATCGGCTCCTGCCGTCCTACAGTCACGGCTTCTCGCAAACTTGCTGTCTTATTTGCGAATAATTCGGGGCAGTCGAGAACGGGTTAGAAACTCAGGGAACTGCGCCCCGAGGCCTTCGCAAAGGGCACCCGAAGATGCTCCGGCCCGGATGGCCTTTCCCTCCAGCTCCGGATGAGGTCTTTGCTAACTTCTCTTTTTATGAGGACAAGATTGGCCTCGGCATCCTCTCCGGGGGCCTCGAACAGAAGCTCGCACACGCCATGTTTGCTTTGCCACTGGTACCACATCCCGACCCAGCTGCACAAAAGCCCAAATGGCCAGCGGCTTAACCTTCGCCTCCGTTTAAAGCCCGGACGATTTCAGATACGTTTTAAGTGCGCCTACATACAGATGTAGCAACAGGTTTAAGCGGTAAATTTGCCATCCTGTATTTCTATTGGCCGCTCGCTACCTTTTCAAGCATTCGCCACCTCTGATGGATAACAAAAAAGACAATTGTCTGTCAGGGATATCTACGTATATCGATATACATATAGATATGTCTAGCAGGATCTATATATCAGGATAGATACATCGCTGGTGCTTTCCTTTCTCTTCTTAAAAGGCACTTTGGGTGATTATCATTCCGAGCTCCCTGCGTGATTTTTCACGTCAAGCTTCACTAGAGAGGGAAGCAACTGTAGCTCCTAAACGATCAGGAAGGTTAGGTGACTGAATCTGTATAAACAGCCCCCGTAGATTCGCCTACCCCTGCTCCGGCGCTTGGAGATTTCATCTGTAGAGGGGAAATGTGGGGTTTTGCAGGTCTTTAAAACCCCTGGATCACTCTCAGCGTTTGTTAGTCCATTCGTTTCCGGAGCATGGGTGCAGAAGAGTTCCGATTTTAGAGAAATCGTTATTTGCACCAACTAAACGGTCTCGACGACTGCGGCCGTGTTTACAATTCAAATGCTCAAATGCACCTGGAGTTAGGAAGCAGATAGGTTGAATCTGAGGTCCGTAATTACTACGACAATATAATACGCTATAATTCGAGAAGCTCGAATCGGTCTGGGAAATGAAAACCCATCACTTGCTACGGTCTAACCCAGGCTTTTAGCAAATACGCCGTGATGCTTTGAGTAGAGCCAATCTGAAGTGGTCTTTCCTTTCTTTTCACGGAGAAAAAATCATAAGAAACACCCCAGCGAGACCCATTTTACAGGGAAAAACTCGTTCCCTATTTTGATAAATATTAATGGAAGACATTCGCCACAGAATCCGACGGGAAGACACGAACGTTTTTTTATCCTTGTCGTGTCGGCCAGACTGAATGAAAATATCTTCTACGGACAATCGATAGATTAATACATTTAACGCAAGCTCCTGATGGAAAACTCCTCTACTTCGTCTCAAACAAGAACAGAGATCATTTCGAAACAAGTCAATCGTTTGCCCCCAAATCCGATTCTCGACATCTCTGCACGCTACATATTTTCTTAATTGGAAAAACATGGCAAGACTCACATTAATAGTATACGTGAAGACACAGATTAATGTTATTATTGAATCCTTTGGATTGTTAAGTGAGTCGGCCCACGTAACTGAATCACTTTCTCTGGACGCTAACAGTTTTCCGGTTCCGAAGGTGATTTGGCTAATCCCAGAATCTATATGGACTGCCAACTAGAAAAGTCATGAAAGAAACCCGGCACGCTCTGTTAAGGCCGATGGTTTACACGGCCCGGCTGGGTCGAGTTTACACGTTCTGCTAACAAAACCAGGGTGTAAAAAACAAAACAAAAGTTCTTTTGCTCGGTAGACTGAAAAGGCCTTCAGCCGGAGGGGTGCATAAGGGCAGTCAGCAGAATGAAGGTTGATGAAGGGAGAGGATGAGGGGAGAGAAAAGAAAAGCAAGTGTCTGGACGAGATGAAGCCCCCCTTCCTTTCTTTTCCCCCTCCCCCCGAGCCCCCCAAACTAATCCCGGGAGTGTCAATCCCAAGGAGGGGCAGGGACCCTGTTAGTGGGAGGGGGATGCTCATCCTCCTGTCTGCCCTTGGAACTTTCCCATCGCCTGCGGAGGCTCAGAAATGCGACCTCTGCGAAGGCATCGAAAATCGACACGATCCCCCTCCCCAAAGACAGTCAGCCAGCCGAAGAGGCAAAGGCCACGACCCCCGCCCCCCCAACCCCGACTTTTCGACCGGGGATGGGGGGGGGGGTGTGCCCCCTCCCCCCTGCCTCCCAGCCCAGCCTTCATTCATTCCTTCCCTCGTATTTACTGAGCGCTTACTGTGGGCAGAGCGCCGTACTAAGCGCTTGGAAAGTACAATCCGGCAATAAAGCGGGACGATCCCTAGCTGACCACGGGGTCCCTGTGGGGGGGGGGGGGGTCCGGGGATGGCTTTCCCGGGGGGGATTCCCCGGTGGGGCGGTTCTGGGGGTTACCTTGGGTGAGCTTGGGACTGGCCGGGTCCCTGGCTCTGTCCACTGCGCCCATGTCCAGTTCCCGGACGGGAGACCGCCCTCCTCCTCCGGCGGCACCTCCTCCTCCTCCTCCTCCTCCTCCTCCACCACCACCACCTCCTCCTCCTCCTCCTCCTCCTCCTCCTCCTCCTCCTCCTCCTGGAGCTGGAGCTGGAGCTGGGGCTGGTCCTGGTCCTCCGGCAGGTCTGGAGGCCGGGCTGCTCCCGTCCTCCCGGCTGGGCTCGCTGCAGCCTCCTCGGACAGGTCCGCTCTCCAGGACTTCCCTGTACGTGATCACCTCCTTCTTCTCCTTCACTTTCTGATCAAAAGACTTGGACACAAACGCCGTAAGTTCTTCCATCTCCGCCGAGTAGCCGGCCTCTCTCTCTCCCCCTTTCTCTTTTTCTCCCCCTGTCCCTCCCTCTCTCGCCTCGCTCTCCTCGCTCTCTTTTTTCTTCTTCTTTTTTTTACTGCTCCAAACCCCCCAGTGATAACACATCAACGGGAGCAGGGGGAGGTGGGGGTGGGGGGTGGGGTGGGGAGGCCAAAGGGGAGGAGGGGGAGATGGAGAGGGGAGGGGAGGGGGGAAAGGAAAAGAGGAAAGGAAGGAGGAGGTGGACGGAGAGGAGGAAGAGGAGGAGGAAGGAAAGGAAGAGGAGGAGAAGGGAAAAGAAGAGGAGGAGGAGGAGGAGAAAGAGGCGGAGGGAGAAAGGGAGAAGGATGAAGAGGAGGGGAAGGAAAAAGAAGAGGAGGAGGAGGAGGAGGAGGAGGAGGAGGAGGAGGAGGAGAAAGAGGCGGAGGGAGAAAGGGAGAAGGAAGAAGAGGAGGAGAAGGAAAAAGAAGAGGAGGAGGAGAAAGAGGCGGAGGGAGAAAGGGAGAAGGAAGAAGAGGAGGAGAAGGAAAGAGAAGAGGAGGTGGAGGATGAAGAGGAGGAGGAGGAGGAGAGGAAGAAGAAGAAGAAGAGGGGGAGAGGGGGCAGGCTAGAGTCAAATGGGAGCTGATGTTTCCCAACTGGAGAGATCTTGTTAAATGTTAAGATCTTTGACAATCCTTCCTGCTAAGAGTTCAGATCTGATAGTGATGTTGCTATTGAAGTCGCACTATTTATACTTTGCAAAGCCGGCCCCTTGTTCTGAGCAAATTACCTCCCCTTGCAACTCTGAATGAAACCCCTTCTCGTGTATCAGGAGAGCCACTACCAAGGAAGGGGTGGGGGAGAGAGAGAGAGGAGAGAGGGAGGTGGTAGGGAGGAGGAGGAGGAGGAGGGAGGGGAGGGGAGAGGGAGGGGAGAGTGTGGGTGGGTGGGTGGCTGGGAGAACATCACTGGTCCTCCAGGTTTTCAGATCACCGCGGCCGGGTTTGCTATCGGCCATTAATCCAGGATTGACAAGAATCCCTAATTAATTTAATTAGGCGTGGATCTAGCGCTCGGGCCCTGACTTAGTTCAACCCAGGGGAGACGGGCAGGCTCTGCAGGGGAGGGGCCAAAGCGAAGCTGCCAGGCCCTTGGCTAGGAAGGGTGGCAGGGCTGCTCGCCCGGCTTTCCTGGGCCCGGCCCGGCCCTGCTCGCCCAGGAAAAAGGACCAACCCGTCCTCCCTCTTTGGAGGAGTTCAACCCGCCGCTACCCCTTCCAAAAAAAAAAATAATAAAATAAATAACAGGGCTACTCCGGATTGGGATTTACCGGGGGGTGGGGGGAATAAAGCCAATTGCTTCCTAAGCAGCTGTTTTCCGACCTGTCACCTTTAGAGGGGTCTCTGAGCCCCGGGATAGGAAGAAAGGACGCTCGCCCTGCCTCTTCGGAGGTCGCCCCCCACCCCCCAAATAATGATGATGATGATGATTTTTCCCTCCACGCGCTCTTTTATCTGCCTTTTGTTTCGGCGAGGGTTGCATTCCTTCACAGCGTGGAAAAGTCAAGTTCTCAGTCGAAACAGCCCGAATTACGTTCTTGGCAAGCCGATTCTTTCCGGCAATTTGCAGGAATTTTGTGGCGGTCCGCACTTCTCCAAACCGATTATTTTTTTTCCCCCTTAAGAACATTTTCATCGCATCGCTGTGCGTGAGTCGTTTAGGCACAGAATAGATTCGTACATGTTAAAATGCCACTGTCAAAGTAACTCTGACCGATCCCCAATGTGTTCTACCGACCGTTTGCTCCCCATCTATTGTGCATATTTTCCACAAACCGTTTTTTCTTATTTGAGAATGTTACGACGTCTGAACGAAGGTGGTCGTTCCCGATAGTGCAAAGGGAACACAGAGTACGATGTAATTTGATGAGTTCGCGCTGAGGAATGGACTGAAAAGAAGAAAGTCATATCGTCGAAGTTCCGCCCAGCCCAAAATGGGGTAAAAGTCCCTCTGAGAAAGGCAACCCAATTCCTTAAAACTTTCTGGTGTGTTGAACCAAGGAAGAGCAGAGCATGTGCTCCCTTATGTTGATTTTCTTTTGTTGCTTAAATTCAATGAAAATATCTTCTTGACAGACTATTAAGGTTTCAGCCATTCACACCTTCAGGAGGGCCCTAATAAATTATTCAAAATTGCTTAGCCCTTGCTCGCGTATCGATTCTTCCTCTGACCTCTTGAAAGACAACTTTCCACCTTTAAAGAAGTCTTTCCCGTAGTATCCTTACGGGTTTCGTAAGGATCTTGCTGCTTTTGGAGAGTTCCGATTTGGCGGATTTTAGCAATCACCCACCAGGTGTTTAGACTGAAATTTAATTAGTTCAACGCACCAGCTCCCCAAGGTTTGTTCATTTAGAGCCCTGTTTCTTTCTACTCGGGCTTCGTCTTGGGAAATGGCAATTTGGGTCCCGCCGAAACACTGGGTGGGTCCGGTTATTCAGGAAACGATCATCCTTCTTTTAATGTCAGTTTGAAGATTCTTTTTATAGGACTGTTGAACCGGGGACCGGTGAAGTGAAGGGGCCTGGAAAAATTCCGTCCCCAAGGAATATTAACGAGAAATCCCAAACGGGCCTGTCATCGGAAGGAGAGCTGAGCGCCGAATTGGGAAGGAGCAGTGTCCGACCTCGGTTCTTTGCAGCTAAAGCATAATCCACAGCAATAAATTGGGGGTTCTGTCCAGTCTTTCCAAAAACCGTTGGGAAACACTCAACTTGGACCGGCAATTCACAAGTGATTTATATATACAAAAAAAATTAACTCTTTTACACGTAATGAGGATAAGTGGATTTGTACATTATTCTTATGTCAAGGGCGATACCTTGGTGCATGTGTGTGCTTCTGTGTGTGTGCAGTCATTAAAACTCCGCTATGTTTGACTTAAAAACGTCTTACAACTCTTTTAATACCTCCGGGTTTGTTTCTGCTCTACAAACATATACTTAGACTAGTTTACTCTTACACTATTATTATCCCTATTGACTTAATGTGAGGGGAGGGAGAACGGGTGAGAGAGAGAGGTGAAAAAGGATGATCTCATTTGGTCACTTTTCCCCTACTTTTCCTCTTCTGTACACCTAAGGGCTTGATCTCCTCTGCAAATATACAGTCAGACTCTTTTTATCCGTCTACTATCGCTACCACTGTTGTCTGTGGGGGGCTGGAAAGTGGGGTGAACTTCTCACGTTGTCACTTTTCCTCTACTTTCCCCTTTCGGTAACTTTATTTCCTACCTATATGGATATCGACGCCAGGCTAAGGTATCCTTATTTGCTCCGAGGAGAACATTTCCAGAGGAGTAGCATGCTGTCAGCTCAGTTGGTAAATCTGCACATCTGCTCACTGCAACCAACCGAGTTGGAATCACTTCCCCCAGTATTTGAGGTAGATGGGTGGCAAGTGATTTTTAAACGAATGGCCCTTATAAACCGTGGTCGTGACGGATCGGCCAATTTCGCACGATCTCCGTGTTTTCTCCCAGTTTTCTTTGGAAAATTGCATTTCATGCATCTGGCGGTGGGGAATCAGCCCCCACCATCGGGAAGCCCCCCTCGAAAGCCAGCATAAGAACGACAATTTCGGTCCAGCTGCACCTCGTGGGAAAAAAAAGGGAAGTGAATTTTCACGCGAGGAAAAAAATGGTATGAATGTCAGAAAACACGGAGCTCTTTGAACACCGTTGACCTGGACGAGAAAACTGTACGTTTAGACCCCCTCCTCCTGCCCCCCGCTCCCAGCCAGTCCTTCCCACGGCCGCCCCGCTGGCTCTGGCGGAGGCCCCTAATTTGCAGCCCGCGCGTGGATTTGCATCGCCTCCACGGGAGGGGAGCGGAGCCTGTGGATGCGATTTGCAAATAAATCATTGCGATTTAATCTTCGAGGACTCGACAGAGACAGGCGACGATGATTGATCATATCGCCCCTTTTTTCCTGCCCCTAAAGAAGGGAACGATCAATTCTGACCACGTGTCCGCGACTTTAAAACAACTTCCCGCCGTGCAAATTTCTTTATTTATTGCTGACCGTGACGACGACCGTCCTTATGGTGACGCGCCGGGATGCGCGCCCCCGGCCCTTCCCCTCCCCCCTCCTCGGGGGCGCGCGCGCGTCCCCGCCTCGGGGGCCAACCGCCTTGAGGGCGGCGGGAGCGGCGGCGATCGATGCCCTCGGCAGTCCCCCCCCCTCGATTCGCTCGGCCCCTCTCCTAGTCCTGCCTGGCTGCCGAACCCGGAAGTGGCTGAGCTCAAACGGCAGGCGCCGCCGGAGCCTCCTCCCCAGCACCCTTGGAGGGGGGACGGAGGCTCCATCTCATCGAGGGGGCAGGTCCTGGGTTCGGGATTCAGGTAATTTGCGAATCCGAGGCGCGGCGGGGTCGGGGAGGGAGGCCGGGCCGAGCGGCGGCGGCGGCGGCGGAGGAGGGCGGGGGGGGGGGCGGCACATGGCGCGGCGCCGATCTGCGCATGCGCCATCGGGCCTCTGGGCCCCTGCAGGACTGCGCTTCTCTCCTGCTTCTCCCTTAGTGTGGATGGAGCGCTTACTATGTGCACGGCACTGGACTGAGCGCTTGCAATGGACAGTTCTGCAACAGAGACCATCCGTGCCCAATGATGGGCTCACAGTCTAAGCCGGGGAGACTCGCAGCAGAGCAAAACAGAACAAAAACGAGACCACTCATTCATTCAGTAGTAGTAGGGATGGAGCTCATACTATGTGCACAGCACTGGACTGAGCGCTTGCAATGGACAGTTCTGCAACAGAGACCATCCCTGCCCAATGATGGGCTCACAGTCTAAGCCGGGGAGACCCGTAGCAGAGCGAAACAGAACAAAAACAAGACCACTCATTCATTCAGTAGTAGGGATGGAGCTCTTACTATGTGCACAGCACTGGACTGAGTGCTTGCAATGGACAGTTCTGCAACAGAGACCATCCCTGCCCAATGACGGGCTCACTGTTTAAGCCGGGGACACCCGCAGCAGAGCGAAACAGAACAAAAACAAGACCACTCATTCATTCAGCAGTATGGATGGAGCGCTTACTGTGTGCACGGCACTGGACTGAGCACTTGCAATAGACAGTTCTGCAACAGAGACCATCCGTGCCCAATGATGGGCTCACAGTCTAAGCCGGGGAGACCCGCAGCAGAGCGAAACAGAACAAAAACAAGACCACTCATTCATTCAGTAGTATGGATGGAGCGCTTACTGTGTGCACGGCACTGGACTGAGCACTTGCAATAGACAGTTCTGCAACAGAGACCATCCGTGCCCAATGATGGGCTCACAGTCTAAGCCGGGGAGACCCGCAGCAGAGCGAAACAGAACAAAAACAAGACCACTCATTCATTCAGTAGTAGGGATGGAGCGCTTACTGTGTGCACGGCACTGGACTGAGCACTTGCAATAGACAGTTCTGCAACAGAGACCATCCGTGCCCAATGATGGGCTCACAGTCTAAGCCGGGGAGACCCGCAGCAGAGCGAAACAGAACAAAACCTTACTGTTGGTATTTGTTAAGCGCTTACTATGTGCAGAGCACTGTTCTAAGCGCCGGGGTAGATACAGGGTAATGAGGTTGTCCCACGTGAGGCTCACAGTCCTCATCCCCATTTTACAGATGAGGTAACTGAGGCACAGAGAAGTGAAGTGACTGTGGGCGAGTCAGCTGACAAGTGGCGGATATGGGAATCGAACCCATGACCTCTGACTCCGAAGCCAAGGCTTTTTCCACTGAGCCACGCTGCTTTCCCTAAAACAAGACCACTCATTCATTCAATAGTAGGGATGGAGCTCTTACTATGTGCACGGCACTGGACTGAGCGCTTGCAATGGACAGTTCCGCAACAGAGACCATCCCTGCCCAATGACGGGCTCACACAGTCTAAAATGGGTAGACCCGCAGCAGAGCGAAACAGAACAAAAACAAGACCACTCATTCATTCAGTAGTATGGATGGAGCGCTTAGTATGTGCACAGCACTGGACTGAGCGCTGGAAATGGATGATAAGGCAACAGATAGAGGCCAGCCCAGCCCGTGGACGGGCTCACAGTCTCAGCGGGGGAGACAGACAGCAGAGCAAAGCAGAACAAAAATCCAAGACAATTCAATAGTATGGATTGAGCGCATACTATGTGCAGAGCGCTGGACTGAGCGCTTGGAACGGACGATTAGGCAACAGGTAGAGGCCATCCCTGCCCAATGACGGGCTCACAATCTCAACGGGGGAGACAGACAGCAGAGCAAAACAGAACAAAAACAAAAACAAGACCATTCATTCAATAGTACAGACTGTGAGCCCGTTATTGGTCAGGGATTGTCTCTATCTGTTGCCCAGTTGTACATTCCAAGTGCTTAGTCCAGTGCTCTGCACATAGTAAGTGCTCAATAAATACTAATGAATGAATGATTGAGCACTTACTATGTGCAGAGCACTGGACTAAGCGCTTGGAATGGACAATTGGGCAACAGAGGCCATCCCTGCCCAGTGACGGGCTCACAGTCTAAGCGGAGGAGACAGCAGAGCAAAACAGAACAAAACAAAAACAAATTTCATTCATTCAATAGTATTGACTGAGCGCTTACTATGTGCAGAGCATTGAACCAAGCGCTTGGAATGGACGATTGGGCAACAGATAGAGACCATCCCTGCCCAATGATGAGTTCACAGTCTAAGCCGGGGAGACAAACAGCAGAGCAGAACAGAACGAAACAAAAACATCATCATCAAGATCAATAGAATGAAGGGGATGGACACCTTATCAAAATAAATAGGGAAATAAATGATATATACAAATGAGCACAGTGCTGAGGGGAGAGGAAGCGGGGAAGCCGGGGGGAGAGGGTCATGGGGGGGTCAAGTGAAGTGATTTGCCCAAGGTCACACAGCTGATAAGCAGCTGAGCCGGGATTTCTCTATCTGTTGCCGAATTGTACTTTTGAAGCGCTTAGTACAGTGCTCTGCACAGAGTAAGGGCTCAGTAAATACGATTGAATGAATGAATAAATGCAACTGAGGTTCCCTGCTCATGCCTGGCCTGGGGAGGACGCGGAGGTGGCCTCCCACCCTCCGCGGGCTGGAGAGGGAGGTTGGGGATAATAATAATAATAATAATAATATTTGTTAAGTGCTTACTATGTGGCAAGCACTGTTCTAAGCAGTGTGGGGGGTGGATACAATGTAATTAGGTTGTTCCATGTGGGGCTCACAGTCTTCATCCCCATTTTACAGATGGGGGAACTGAGGCACAGAGAAGTTAAGTGACCTGCTGAAAGTCACACAGCTGCCAAGCGGCAGAAATGGGATTAGAACTCACGACCTCTGACTCCTGAGCCCGGGCTCTTTCCACTGATCCATGCTGCTTCTCTGCTGTTGCCACGCCGAGAGTCCCATGTCAGAATAATAATAATAATTACGGTACTTGTTAAGCACTTAGTATTTGCCAAGCTCTGTTCTAAGCACTGGGATAGATACAAGGTCATCAGGTTGTCCCATGTGGGGTTCACAGCCTTCATCCCCATTTTACAGGTGAGGTAACTGAGGCGCAGAGAAGTTAAATGACTTCCCCAAAGTCACATAGCTGCAAGTGGCAGAGGGGGGATTAGAACTCACGACCTCTGACTCCCAAGCCCGGGCTCTTCCACTGAGCCATGCTGCTTCTCTGTGGGAATGGGGTGCATTTTCACCCGGGCACCAAGATGGTTGGTCAGAGGCTCTGGGCGTGGGCCTGGGGCTTTCGTCGCTTCGAGACAAAAAGCTGCAAGTTTCCGCCTCCATAAATGCTCACTGAAAACATTGGTCATTTTTATTTTCGGCCGAGGTGGGGACGAAGGTGGACTTTTGTTGCTTCTGTACCCTCTCAAAGTGCCCTTTGAAGCAGCCTGGCGTAGTGGATAGAGCACGGGCCTGGGAGTCAGAAGGTCATGGGTTCGTTCATTCAAATGTATTTATTGAGAGCCTGCTGTGTGCAGAGCACTGTACTGAGCGCTTGGAAAATACAATTCAGCAATAGAGACAATCTCTGCCTGCAACAGGCTCTCAGTCTAGAAGGGGGAGACAGACAGCAAAACAAGGAAACAGGCATCAATAGCATCCACATAAATAAATGGAATGATAGATATATACAATTCATTCATTCAATAGTATTTATTGAGCGCTTGCTATGTGCAGACCACTGTACTAAGCGCTTGGAATGTACAAATCGGCAACAGATAGAGACAGTCCCTGCCCATTGACGGGCTCACAGTCTAATCGGGGGAGGCAGACGGACAAAAACAATAGTAATAAATAGACTCAAGGGGATGAACATCTCATTAAAACAATAGCAATAAATAGAATCAAGGTGATGTACATCTTAACAAAGTAAATAAGGTAATAAAAAATATATCCAATTGAGTGAGCGAGCACAGTGCTGAGGGGAGGGGAAGGGA
The DNA here is from genome assembly GCF_004115215.2 of Ornithorhynchus anatinus. Taxonomy (NCBI): domain Eukaryota; kingdom Metazoa; phylum Chordata; class Mammalia; order Monotremata; family Ornithorhynchidae; genus Ornithorhynchus; species Ornithorhynchus anatinus. The sequence continues at coordinate 153,137,510 of NC_041728.1, forward strand.
GAAGGGAAGGGAGAGGGAGCAGAGGGAAAGGGGGGGAAAGGGGGCTTAGCTGAGGGGAGGTGAAGGTGTTGGGGGTAGAGGGGCAGCAGAGGGAGCAGAGGGAAAAGGGGAAGCTCAGTCTGGGAAGGCCTGTTGGAGGAGGTGACCTCTCAGTAGGGCCATGAAGAGGGGAAGAGAGTTTGGTGGAGGTGAGGAGGGAGGGCATTCCAGGACAGCGGGAGGACGTGGCCCAGGGGTCCACGGCGGGATAGGCGAGAACGGGGGACGGCGAGGAGGTAAGGCGGCAGAGGAGCGGAGCGTGCGGGGTGGGCAGTGGAAAGAGAGAAGGGAGGAGAGGTAGGAGGGGACAGTGGAGAGCTTTGAAGCCTAGAGTGAGATTATAGGTATATACATATCAAAAGAGGTAAACATCTATTCATATAAATAGAATTATAGGTAGGTACATATATATGCAAGTGCTGTGGGCGGGGGGGTGGGGGTGTAGAGCAAAGGGAGCGAGTCGGGGCGATGGGGAGGGGAGGAAGAGCAGAGGAAAAGGGGCATTCATGGAATCCCGGCTCCACCACTTTGTCTGCTGTGTGATCTTGGGCAAGTCAGTTCACTTCGGTGGGCCTCAATTCCCTCATCTGTTAAATGGGAGTCGAGACTATGAACCCCACGTGCGACAGGGACAATGTCCAACCCAATCTGCTTGTATCCTCCCCAGCGATTAGGACAGTGCCTGGCCCATAGTAAGCGCTTAATAAAAACGCTATTATTTTTATTATTAATTATTTTATTTTATTTATTATTTTATTTTATATATTTATTATTATTATTTTATTTATTTATTATTTAATAAAACGTTATTATTATTATTATAATCCTGGCTCCACCACTGGTCTGAAATGTGATCCTGGGGAAGTCAACCTTTTTTTTTTTGGTATGGTAATTTTTAAGTGCTTACCCTGTGCTAGGCACTGTATTAAGCACAGGGGTAGATAGAAGCTAGTCGGGTTGTATACAGTTTGTAAATATACAAGTATAAATGCCTGTGCATGGAAAAGTAGAACAGCAACATGGTTTAGTGGATAGAGCCGGATCTGGGAGTCAGAAGGACCTGGGTTCCAATCCCGGCTCTGCCACTTGTCTGTTGTGTGACCTTGGCCAAATCACTTAACTTCTCTAGGCCTCAGTTACCTCATCTGTAAATCGGAGATTAAGAGTGTGAGCCCCATATGGGGCAGGAACTGCATCCAACCTGATTAACTTGTACCAATCCCAGCGCTTGGCACATAGTAAGTGCTTAACTACTACCGTAATATACTGGGTTAGAAGGGTTAAACTTGGGTGACAGTGCCTTTGCCCAACAGAACTAAATTTTCCCTCTTCAAAATACAGGGAAATCAAGACAACTGGTTAGGACCGTAGGTTTTCGAGCTGTCAGTAAAGCTGTAGCTTGGCAAAATAAGTCCAATTTTTATATGTCTTCACATTTTTTCGTCACTCTGCATCTGTCCGTCTTTTCCTTCCACTCTTGACTCTGAAAGCCAACAATTTTATAATAGATGTAATTGAGCATTTTTGTAGTGCCACACCCTACAAGCTCAGGTTTGATTATGTGTGTATGTGGATCAATTCTGCCTAAATAGGATGTGAAAAACCATGCTTCTGGAACTTTGCTGCCCCAAGTCCGATCTTAATTGTCCTAAACGGAATAAGGCCATGGATTATAGCCTCTGAACAAAAGTTTGGAGCAAAAGCTTTGCATGGAAAGAGAGACAAGAAGGTTAAAGAGAATGCCCAGAAGCTGCAAATATCAAGCACAAGAAGGGACATCTTTTTTTGCGTGCCCAATGTGGCCAGAATTGTGAGTCCCAAATTGGCCTTTTCAGCCACAAACACACTCCTAGGTGAACTTCACCCTCGGTGGTGTCGTCTTAGAATACGAAGGGCAACTACATGGAAGCAGTGCTGCCTAGTGGATAGAGCACAGATTTGGGAGCCTAAGGGACCTAGGTTCTAATCCCAGCTCTGCCACTTGTTTGCTGTGTGATCTTGGGCAAGTCAGTTAACTTCTCTGTGCCATTTATCTCATCTGTAAAATGGGGATGAAGGCAGTGAGCCCCATGAGGGACTTGGACTGTGTCCATCCTGATTACTTTGTATTTGCCCCAGCGCTTAGAACAGTGCCTGGCACATGGTAAGCACTTAAATAACATGAAAAACTCAAACACACACTCTCTCTCTCTCTCTCTCCCTGCCCTGGGTGTCACTTGTGTATAAATATGTCCTCTCAATTTGTGGGGAAATTATTATAATAATAATGATCTCTCAAGTGGTTAGTACAGTGTTTGTACAGTGCTCAATACATCCTATTGATTGATCTCTTACGTCTTCACACCCAGCTGCTAGAAGTTGAGTTGTACTCTGCTAGCTGAGGAGGCTTGGTTTGTTTAAGATTGTCACATCGTGCTTTGAAAAACTGTAGTGCACCTTACGGTCAATAAACATTAGGTACTAGAAGGTGTGTAGTTTTGAACAAAGACTGCGGAGTAACTATGGCCTAAATATCCAGTAGTTATAGGGAGTTGGGGTACAAAGACCAGAGAGAGCCCTTGGTTTTTGAGGCCTCCTACTGATATGACTTAGGGAGATGAACTGAATCACCACTGTGTCGCGAGCCCCCGGTTCGTTCTGACCAGGACCTTCCTGGACCGGGGTAGCCTTGGTGACACGTAGTAGGAGTCAAACCACACCTCTGATCATCAATTACTGTGGAAAGTTTTTTACTTAGTTTTACCGGGGTTCAAGGAAGTCTCATACACACACACACACACACACAAACACACTCTCACTCCTCTCCACCAAGGGTCCAGTCTGTAGTCAAAGGAGCCCGTTCTGCCAATGCTTCTTCTTTCTGCTTTCAAGTGCTGCTGCCTTCTGCTGCTTCCGAGTGCTGCTCTTCTGCGGCTCTCAGTGTGCTTCCTCTAAAACTAATAATAATGATGGCATTTGTTAAGCACTTACTATGTGCAAAGCTCTGTACTCAATGCTGGGGAGAATACAAGGTGAGCAACTTATCCCACGTGGAGCTCAGTCTTAATCCCCATCTGACAAATGAGGTAACTGAGGCACAGAGAAATTAAGTGATTTGTCCAAAGCCACACAGCTGACAAGCGGCCGAGCCGGGATTTAAACCCATGACCTCTGACTCCCAAGCTCAGACTTTTTCCACTGAGCCTCTTACTTCTTTGCATGCCTCTGTGGGCCCTTTCACAATTCAAAGCGAGCACCTTTTATCTGCCTTAGGTGTGGCTAAGCTGTGGCTCTACATGGCAGTCATTGATAAGTCCAGGCCCGTTACCGAGTAGAGCAGGGAAAGAAAGCCACACTTCCCTCCATGCTCCATCCCCACAGGCCCACAATACCTGTCTCAGGTAGAGCCTTCACCAGTCTCTTCTTCTTCTTGTTCACGGGCTCACAAACAATCACTAATAAGGCAGCTTGTTGTGGGCTCACCACACATTGGATGCCCCTTCCTGTCCCAGTTTCCATTGATGAGAGAGGCATGAAAACCATAAATGAGATACATGAAGGAAAAGCAATGATTTAAAGCATCAATTGCCCCCTTCTGTCCTACCTCCCTGATTGATTTCCTACCGTGCCCGACCCTCACACTTAGTTCCCCTAATGTCAACCCACTCACTGTGCCTTAGTCTCGTCTATCTCGTCACTGACACCTCACCCATGTCTTGTCTCTGGCCTGGAATTCCCTCCCTCTTAGTATCTGACAGACGATCACTGTCCCCTCTTTCAAAGCCTTATTACTTTCACATCTCCTCCAAGAGGTTTTCTCCAACTAAGCCCATCTTTCCTCTTCTCCCACTCTCTTCTGCATCACCTTTGCACTTGAATTTATACAATTTATTCACCCCTTCCTCAGCCCCATGGCATTTATGAACCTACCCATAATTTATTTACATTAATGTCTCTAGCCCCCTCTAGACCCATAAATAAATAAATGACAGATATGTACATCAGTGCCGTGGGGCTGGGACAGGGGGATGGATAAAGGGAGCAAGTCAGGGCGACACAGAAGGGAATGGGAGAAGAGGAAAGGAGGGCTTAGTCAGGGAGGGCCTCTTGGAGGAGATGTGCCTTCAATAAGGCTTTGAAGGCGAGGAGTGTAATTGTCTGTCGGATATGAGGAGGAAGGGCGTTTCAGGATGTAGGCGGGAGATGGGTGAGGGGTCGGCAGTGAGATAGGCGAGATCGAGGCACGGTGAGAAGCTTAGCATTAGAGGAGCAAAGTGTGCCGGCTGGGTATTTTACTGTGTATTAAATGCTGGGGAAGATAGATACAAGATGATCATATTAAACATGCATTCATTCAGTTGTATTTATGGAGCGCTTACTGTGTGTGGAGCACTGTTCTAAGCGCTTGGAAAGTACAATTCAGCAATAGAGGCAATCCCGGCCCACACCGGGCTTACAGTCTAGAAGGGGGAAGGCAGGCGTCAAAACAAGTAAACAGGCATCAATAGAATAAAGAAAATTATAGATATATGTACAGTTTTAAGGGTGAAAGTTTGCCATTCATTTATTCATTCAATAGTATTTATTGAGCGCTTACTATGTGCAGAGCACTATACTAAGCGCTTGGGATGAACAAGTCGGCAACAGATGGAGACAGTCCCTGCCGTTTGATGGGCTTACAGTCTAATCGGGGGAGACGGACAGACGAGAACAATGGCAATAAATAGAGTCGAGGGGAAGAACATCTCGTAAAAACAATGGCAACTAAATAGAATCGAGGCGATGTACAATTCATTAACAAAATAAATAGGGTAATGGAAATATATACAGTTGAGCGGATGAGTACAGTACTGTGGGGATGGGAAGGGAGAGATGGAGGAGCAGAGGGAAAAGGGGAAAAAGAGGGTTTAGCTGTGGAGAGGTAAAGGGGGGGTGGCAGAGGGAGTAGAGGGAGAAGAGGAGCTCAGTCTGGGAACGCCTCTTGGAGGAGGTGAGTTTTAAGTAGGGTTTTGAAGAGGGGAAGAGAATCAGTTTGGCGGAGGTGAGGAGGGAGGGCGTTCCGGGACCGCGGGAGGACGTGACCCGGGGTCGACGGCGGGATAGGCGAGTCCGAGGGACGGTGAGGAGGTGGGCGGCAGAGGAGCAGAGCGTGCGGGTTGGGCGAGAGAAAGAGAGAAGGGAGGAGAGGTAGGAAGGGGCGAGGTGATGGAGAGCCTTGAAGCCTAGAGTGAGGAGTTTTGTTTGGAGCGGAGGTCGATAGGCAACCACTGGAGTTGTTTAAGAAGGGGAGTGACATGCCCAGATCGTTTCTGCAGGAAGATGAGCCGGGCAGCGGAGTGAAGAATAGACTGGAGCGGGGCGAGAGAGGAGGAAGGGAGGTCAGAGAGAAGGCCGACACAGTAGTCTAGCCGGGATATAACGAGAGCCCGTAGCAGTAAGGTAGCCGTTTGGGTGGAGAGGAAAGGGCGGATCTTGGCGATATTGTAGAGGTGAAACCGGCAGGTCTCGGTAACGGATAGGATGCGTGGGGTGAACGAGAGAGACGAGTCAAGGATGACACCGAGATCGCGGGCCCGAGAGACGGGAAGGATGGTCGTGCCATCCACGGTGATAGAGAAGTCTGGGAGAGGACCGGGTTTGGGAGGGAAGATGAGGAGCTCAGTCTTGCTCATGTTGAGTTTTAGGTGGCGGGCCGACATCCAGGTGGAGACGTCCCGGAGGCGGGAGGAGATGCGAGCCTGAAGGGACGGGGAGAGGACGGGTGGAGATGTAGATCCGTGTGTCATCTGCGTAGAGATGGTAGTCAAAGCCGTGAGAGCGAATGAGTTCACCGAGGGAGTGAATGTAAATGGAGAACAGAAGAGGGCCGAGAACTGACCCTTGAGGAACTCCAACAGTTAAAGGATGGGAGGGGGAGGAGGCGCCGGCGAAGGAGACCGAGAATGACCTGCCAGAGAGGTAAGAGGAGAACCGGGAGAGGACAGAGTCCGTGAAGCCAAGGTGAGATAAGGTATGGAGGAGGAGGGGATGGTCGACAGTGTCAAAGGCAGCAGAGAGGTCAAGGAGGATCAGAATGGAGTAGGAGCCATTGGATTTGGCAAGAAGGAGGTCACGGGTGACCTTAGAGAGAGCAGTCTCGGTAGAGTGGAGGGGACGGAAGCCAGATCGGAGGGGGTCTAGGAGAGAATGGGAGTTAAGGAATTCTAAGCATCGATTGTAGACGACTCGTTCTAGGATTTTGGAAAGGATGGGTAGTAGGGAGATAGGGTGATAGCACCGGGCTGGTTCTTGGACAGCTGCAGCGCCTTTAATGGAGGAGGGGGTTGTAGACGAGGATGCAGACGGTACCTGGCCCACACAGGACTCCCTTCTAAGAGAGAGGGAGTTGGCGTTTGAAGGCGGCATACTCTAGTAAATTTTGGGAGGGTAGAAAGAGAAGGAAAACACACATTCACTGCCCTCAAGGAGCTTACGATCTTACATTTTTTTCTTTGCCTGTCAGCCTGTTTGTCACAGTCCTTTAATTTCTTTCTCTGATAAACTTTTAGTCCAGTCAATTCTCCCTTACCATGAGGATTATGTTCAAGAACCCTGTGTTAATAATAATAATAATAATGATGGTATTTGTTAAGCGCTTACTATGTGCCAAGCACTGTTCTAAGCAAACTTCGGTGGTTAGAGCACGGGCCTTGAGGAACACTGCGCATATGTACACAGCTATTTTTTCTGCATTATAGAGGCAGACGCACAGTATCCAGGGCAACTCTGGTTTTTGGAGAATGTTTCCCAATTTCCCATTGCCATTCTATCCAAAATGTGAGGTGTCCTTCCTGTTAAATTATTTCTTCCTTTATCTCTCTTCAGTTTTTTCACATTGTGACTGTCCTTTTGCTACCTTAGTTGATTGATAGTCAGGTACTTCGTATTCTTTTGGGAAAGATTAACGAGTGAAGTCAAAAAAAGTTTATAAATTGTTTTTGCTAATTGGCAACATTTATTCTCTCTGGCTAGGTGACCCTATGTGTCAAGAAGATTTCGGCTGTCAGTGTCTTCCAAATTGTACTCTTGTATAATTTCCAGCAGCTGGAAAAAAATTGTAGAACTGACATCAGTTTAGAGTTTTCAAAGACTCTAATCCAAAGGGTCCGCATTGTGATTTCCTTTGTCAACTTCAAGGGCACTGTGCCCAACCTGATTATCTTAATAAATATGTTATTATTCTTATTACTATGTCTCAGCTCTCTAGTAAATCTATTTGTTTATGTCAGAATTGAGTCTCAGTATAGCTACTACCGTCTTCTCCTCAATCTCTGGCTATGCAAGGGATCAGAAAAGGTTGAGGATGATGCAGAAAGGGAAAAAATTCAAGATCTGAAATCGTGGAATTCCTGAAAGGGCTCTTTCAACTAGGACAGGGTCCTAACTCCATTACTGTCTCACTGTTGGATTTGGGGCAAGTCATGTAACCTCCCTCTGTTTTGGTTTCCCAATCTGTAAAATGATAATTCTAATAATCAATGGTCTTTATTGAACATTTACTCTGTGCAGAGCACTGTACTAAGTGCTTGGAAGAGTACAATATAACAGATAAGAATTCTGGTATTTTTTAAGTGCTTACTATGTGCTAGGCACTGTTGTAAGTCCTGGGGCAAAGACAAGATAATTGGGTTGGACACAGTCTCTGTCCCATTTAGGGGGTCACAGTCTTAATTCCCATTTTACAGATGAGGTAACTGAGGCCCAGAGAAGTTGAGTGATTTGCCTAAGGTCACACAGCAGACATGAGGCAGAGCGGGGATGAGAACCCATGACCTTCTGACTCCCAGGCCTGGGCTCTCTCTGCTACGCCATGTTGCTTCTAGTAGACATGATCCCTGCCCTTGAGCTTGCCTGCAGTGAGTTTACTTGAGCTTATATGCCACCTTCAAAGCATTATTAAAGTTACATCTTCTCCAAAAGGCTTTCCCAAGAGGGCTTCCCGGATTAAACCCTCTTCCCTGCCTCGCTTTCCCTTCTGGGTCACCTAGGCACTTGGATCTGTGACCTTTGGACGTGTGATATTCACCCCGCCCCCAGCCCACAGCACTTATATACAGATCTTTAAATTCGTGGCTCAGTGGAAAGAACACAGGCTGGGGAGTCAGAGAGCATGGGTTCAAATCCTGGTTCTGCCACTTGTCAGCTGTGTGACTTCTGTGTGTCACTTCTCTTTGCCTCAATTCCCTCATCTGTAAAATGGGGATTAAGACTGTGAGCCTCACGTGGGACAACCTGATCACCTTGTATCTCCCGAGCGCTTAGAACAGTGCTGTGCACATAGTAAGCACTTAACAAATACCGTCATCATTATTATTATATTTTAAATAGACCGTAAGGTCAATATGGGCAGGAAACATGTCTGCTAATCCTGTGGTATCGTACTCTCCCAAAGCGCATATTAAGCGCTCAACCCGATTTGCTTGTATCCACCCCAGCATTTAGTACAGTGCCTGGCACATAGTAAGCATTTAAAAGATAACATTATTATTGAGTAAATAGCACTGATTGATGCAGTGCGTGACCAGCCAGAGCTCTAAAAATGTGGCAAAAACACTATGCAGTAAAATACATGGCTTTATCGTGCTAACGTTCTTCAGACTGATGTGGTGCAAGGAGGCGTTGTAATCTCATGTCACGTGTTGCAGCATGGTGTAGGGGTAGAGCCCAGGCCTGGGACTCAGGAGGTCATGGGTTCTAATCCCGGATTCGCCACTTGTCTGCGGTGTGACCTCGGGCAAGTCACTTCAGTTCTCTGGGCCTCAGTTACCTCATCTGTAGAATGGGGATTGAGACTGTGAGCCCCACATGGGACAGGGATCGTGTCCAACCCGATTTGTTTGTATCCACTCCAGCGCTTAGTATAGTGCCTGGCACATAGTAAGCCCTTAAGTGCCACAATTATCATTATTTGCAAGTTCAATGTGCCATTCTGATACCGATCAATCAATTGTATTTATCCAGTGCTTGCCATGTGCCGAGCTAGATGCCTGGGAAAGTGCAACACAGCAGATGGACACGATATCACCAACATTGTTGTGATTTCTTGTGTCAAGTCAAAGTCAGCCTCAGAAACACAGTTTGTCCTGCTGGGTTAAGATAGCCCGTGGGCAGAAATTGTGGAGGTGGACTGGAGACGCAGGGAATGGGGAGGAATTGGTATGGAGGGGTAGGAGAGGCCGGGCTCCCCTGCGGATATGAGGATCGGCTGGGGTCGGGGAGACAGTGAATCAGGATTAGAGTTGACTTGGTCCCGATCCCGTGAGCAGGCCCTGGGTGGATTCCTCTCCGGGAATGCGGGGCTTATTTAGTCACGTGATTCTGCTGTGGGCCAGTTGGAGACGGAGAATTGGAGCCGGGAGACCCTGCTGGCTTGCAGTTATTTGGCGTTACTGGAGGGCTGGGAGAGAGATGGATTGGTGGAGGGAACAGGGAAGACTAGAAACTGAGGCACTGACTGATCCACCAGACCGTGCTGCTTCACGGGGAAGCTTGTAGGGAAGCAGCGTGGCTCAGTGGAAAGAGCCCGGTCTTGGGAATCAGAGGTAATGGCTTCGAATCCCGGCTCTGCCACTTGTCAGCTGTGTGACTGTGGGCAAGTCACTTAACATCTCTGTGCCTCAGTTACCTCATCTGTAAAATGGGGATGAAGACTGTGAGCCCCATGTGGGACAACCTGATTACCTTGTATCTACCCCAGCGCTTAGAACAGTGCTCTGTACATAGTAAGCTCTTAACAAATACCAACATTATCATTATTATTATCATTATTCACATGTCCATCTATCCCCATCCCACTCCAAATTTTGGTTGCCATATTTTAGGATGTAACTGAATGGAAGAAGATTCAAAGGAGAGGCAAATGAGATGATTCTCCCACCTTAAACTCCCAGTGCTCCCACCTTCCCCCTTCTCTTGTCCGGATGACTTTTGTGGCTTAGTGGAAAGAGCCTGGGCCTGGGAGTCAGAAGGGCCTGAGTTCTAATACAAGCTCCGCCGCTCATCTGCTCTGTGACCTTGGGCAAGTCACTTAACTTCTCTGTGCCTCCATTTCCTCATCTGTAAAGTGGGGGTTAGATGCATTTTCTTCCTCTACCGTAGGCTTCGTCCCTTGTGGGACAGGGACTGTATCCAACCCAATTCTCTTGTGTCTATCCCAGCATTTAGTACAGTGGTTCGCACGTAGTAAATGCTTAAAGAATATCTCAGATATTAGTACTTCATGGATAAGATTGAAACCCATCAGTTGTGAATTCCTCAAAATCTTCCCATCATTTCCCCAGTTCCCTCTAATGCTAACATTTACTCGCTTCCATCCTGGCCCTCTCTCAAGAGGAGATCTTCCACCTGTTTTTGAAATCCACCCCCTACACCTGTGCCTCTGATCTCATCTGATCACACTTTGTAAAAACTCTTATTTCCACTCTTCTCCCTGACTAGCAGCATGGCGTAGTGGATTGAGCCCGGGCCTGGGAGTCAAAAGGTCATGGGGTTTATTCCCGGCTCTACCTTGTGTCTGCTGTGTGACCTTGGGCAAGTCACTTCACTGGGCCTCAGTTAAGTCATCTGTAAAATGGGAATTGAGACTGTGAGTCCCACGTGGGAGGGGGGCTGTGTCCAACCTGATCTGCTTGTATCCACCCCAGCGCTTATTACTGTGCCTGGCACATTGTAAGCACTTAACACATATCAGAATTATTATTCTTACCATCTCTCCAATGCCTTTTCCTTGCCTGTTGCTTACATGTCTCCTCTTCTAAGCAGCGTGGCTTAGTGGAAAGAGCACAGGCTTGGGAGTCAGAGAACCCTCCTCTTCCACTTGTCAGCTGTGTGACTTTGGGCAAGTCACTTCACTTCTCTGTCCCTCAGTTACCTCATCTGTAAAATGGGGATGAAGCCTGTGAGCCCCAAGTGGGACAACCTGATTATCTTGTTTCTACCTCAGTGCTTAGAGCAGTGTTTGGCACATATTAAGCACTAAACAAATACCATTATTATTGTTATTATTTTTCTAAAATAACCCACTTTTGATCCCTCCGCACCATCCAGCTAGTGCCCCATGTCCCTCCTACTCTAGACTGGAAGCTCGTCATGGGCACAGAATGTGTTATTGATATATTGCTTTCTCCCAAGCACTTAGTCCAGGGCTCTGCACATAGTAATTGTTCAATAAATATGACGGACTGACTACTCTCCCTGTCCGAACTCCTTGAATTGGTTGTTTACGCAGCTGCTCCCATTCCCTCTCCCCCATCTCCCTCCTCGACTGTCTGTAATCCGGCTTCCATCTCCTCCAGCCCTCTGAAACTATCGGCAAGGTCACCAAGCATCTGCTCCTCTCCGAATCTAGTGGTCTGTACTCTGACCCTGTTCTCCTCAACCTCTTGACAGCTCTTGACACTGTGGACCACCCCTTTCTGGAAACACTGTCTCTCCTTGGTTTCTTAGAAAACGTCATCTTCTCAGCCTCCAAACCTCTCTGGCTGCTCCTTGGTCTCTCCCACCACCTCTCCTTGTTTTTTGTTTTTCTTTTGTTCATCAGCTCGTCCTTCATCTTCCATCCCCTAACTATGGATGTCCCCAAGGCTCAGTTATGGGGCATTTTCTAGTTTCAGGTTGATCTCACAAGCTAATCTGGTCTCGTAGTGTCATTCTCCTCCTTTCTGTGGGTGACTCCCAAATCTACCTCATGGTGCCAACATTTCTCCTTCTCTTCAGTCATACATCTCCTCTTGCATCCAGGACATCTCTATAGGGATGTCCCATTGGCACTTTAAGCTCAGCATGTTGAAAACCGAACTCCTTGCCTTCCCTCCTAAATCCTCTCCTCCTCCTAACTTTCCCTTCACTGTTGACAAAACCGTGGACCTCCCTGTCTTGCAAGCCCATGACCTTGCTGTTATCCTTGACTCCTTTCTTTCAACCCATGTATTTAATCACCAAGTCTTATCGGTTCTTTCTTTGCAATATCTCCAGAATTTTCCCCTTCCTATCCATCCAAACCACAATAACGCAGATCCAGAAGCAACATGGTGTAGTGGATAGAACATAGGCCTGGGAGTCAGAAGGTCATGGGTTCTAATCCTGGCTCCGCCACTTGTCTGCTATATGACCTTGGACAAGTCAATTCACTTCTCTGGGCCTCAGTTACCTCATCTGTAAAATGGGGATTGAGACTATGAGCCCCACATGGGACAGGGACTGTGTGCAACCTGATTTACTTGTATCCACCCAAGCACTTAGTACGGTACCCAACATGTAGTAAGTGCTTAATAAATACCATAATTATTATTATTCATATCCCAATTTAACTACTTCATTAACATCCTCTCTTACCCGCTTGCCTCCAGCCTCTCCCCTCTCCAGTCAGTACTTCACTCTGCTGCCTAGATCATTTTCCTAAACCATCATTTTGCATGCATCTCACCATTCCTCAAAACCCTCCAGCGCTTATTGTCTCCTCTCCGCATCAAGCAGAGCTCTATAACTTTAAGGCACTCAGTCATCTTTCTCCCTCCTACTAAGCAGCATGGCTTAGCGGAAAGAGCCCGGGCTTGGGAGTCAGAGGACCTGGGTTCTAATCCTGGCTCTGTGGCTTGTCTGCTGTGTGACCTTGGGCAAGCCACTTACTTAAATACCATCGTCATTATTATTATTATTATTCTCTGTGACTCAGTTCCCTCATCTGTAAAATGGGGATTAAAACTGTGAGCCCCATCTGGGGCAACCTGATTATATCTATCCCAGCACTTAGAACAATACTCGGCACATAGTAAGTGCTTAACAAATACCATAATAATAATAATGATCAGTCATTAGACTTTTTTCTGTTGTTTACTGTGTGCAGAGCATTGTATCAAGTGCTTGGGGGAAGACAGTACACCAGAGGTGGTTGACACAATCCCTGTCCCCTAGGATCTTACATTCTAGATGGCCCGGGCCTTATTCCCTCTTTTGTCACTGTTGACCTCCTGCTGATGCCTCTCTCCTGCCTGGATCCCCCTTCCCCTTCACATGTACTCATTCTTAGCTAAGTGTTTAGTACAGTGCTCTGCACACAGGAAGCACTCAATAAATACAACTGAATGAATAAATTGCCTCACTACTCAGCCCATATTCAAAGCTCTTGTAGAAATCACCTCTCCTCGAAGAGGCATACATTCATTTAGTCATATTTATTAAGTGTATTTATTACTGTGTGCAGAGCACTGTACTAAGCGTTGGTACATTCCTCAGTTAGCTCTCAATTCCCACTCCGTGCTCCCACTGCAGCTCTTCTGTGTCACTTACACACTAGGGTATGCAATCCCTAAGCTCCCCCCCCCCCCCGGGAGCATATGTCCAAATTTTTAAACTCGGTTGCTTCCCCTTACCTGTATTTTATTTTAATACCAGCTCCCTGACTAGACTGTAGACTTCTCCCGAGTGCTTTGTACAATCCGTGGTATTTATTGAACGCTCAATGAGAGAGTGCAGTGCAATAGAGTTGGCAAACAAGTTCCCTGGCCACAACGAGCTTACAGTCTACAGGAATGGTTGGCCCTATTAAGTGCTATTTATTAATTGATCGGAGAATCCTAAAATAATCCCTTTTTAATCCGCCAATCAGCATGAAAGACATGAGCCGAGAAGGGACACGGTTAAAACTTACAAAATCCTGAAGGATATGGACGGAGTGAACATGGAATTTTGCTCACCAAATCCTCCAGCCCCAAGAAAAGGGGGAACCTACTGAAACTTGAGGAGGGAACAATGAAAAGAAACAATGGAAAGCAAATCATCACCCAGTGGTAGTAAACCTTTGGAATGCATTATCAAAGGGATTTGTGGTCTCCGAAACACTTAGCACAGTGCTGTGCACACAGTAAGCACTTAATAAATATCTATTAGAAAATATTAGGTTAAAAATGAGTTTCTGCAAACGGATGGACCAGTAATCCATAAAGCTTTAGAGCATAAAGAGTAAAATTAAGAGGTGTTAGATAGCGCATCTGGAAACCCGGTGGATGTCTGGAGGGCATTCAGCACTTTTTTTAAAAAAATGGTATTCCCTAAGTGCTAACTATGTATCGAACACTGTTCTAAGCACTGTGGTAGGTATAAGTCAGTGAGGTCAGACACAGTCCCTGTCTTGCATGGAGCCCACAGTCTAAGTAGGAGGGAGAACAGTCCCCCCTTTTTACAGTTGAAGAAACTGAGGCCCAGAGCAGTTGTGACTTGCCCAGGGCTACACAGCAAGCACTTGGTTCAGAGGCCGGATTAGAACCCAGATCCTTCCGACATCCAGGCCCGTGCTCCCTCCACGGTGCTATATACGGTGCTTCTCTTAGGTGCATTTATTCCAAGTATCCTCAAATGGTATTGGAGAGAGAATATTCTGGTTATGCTCTTATGAGTAGCATACATTGCCTGTGGAGATTATGAAGCTCTGGGGATGAAGTTGATTTATTCATTCAATCATATTTATTGAGCACTTACTGTGTGCAGAGCACTGTACTAAGCACTTGGAATGTACATTTCAGCAACAGAGGCAATCCCTGCCCAACAATGGGCTCACAGTCTAAAAGGGGGAGATGGACAGCAAAACAAAACAAGTAGTCAGGCATCAGTGCCATCAAAATAGATAAATAGAATCATAGATATATACACATATTAATAAAATAGATTAATTAATTACACAAATATACATAAGTGCTGTGGGAAGGGGAAGGGGGTGGAGCAGAGGGAGGGAGTAGACGGAAATGGGGAAGGGAGGAGGGGCAGAGGGAAAGGGAGGGCTCAGTCTGGGAAGGCTCTTGGAAGAGGTGAGCTCTCAGTAGGGCTTTGAAGAGGAGAAGAGAGTTAGCTTGGTGGATGTGAGGAGGGAGGGCATTCCAGGTCAATGATAGGACGTGGGCCAGGGATCGACGGCGGGACAGGCGAATACGGGGCACAGTGAGGAGGTTAGTGGCAGAGTGGAGTATATGGGGTGGGCTGGAGAAGGAGAGAAGGGAGTTGAGGTAGGTGGAGGCAAGGTGATGGAGAACTCTGAAGCCAAGAGTGAGGAGTGTTTGCTTCATGCAAAGGTTGATAGGAAACCACTAGAGGTTTTTGAGAAGGTGAGTGATATGCCCAGAGCGTTTCTGTAGAAAGATAATCCGGGCAGCATAGTGAAGTATAGATTGAAGCGGGAAGAGACAGGAGGATGGGTGATCAGAGAGAAGGCTGATGCTATGATCCAGTCGGGATATTATGAGAGCTTGTACCAGCAAGGTAGCAGTTTGGATGCAGAGGAAAGGGCCGATCTTGGCAATATTGTAAAGGTGAGACCGGCAGGTGTTGGTGACGGATTGGATGTGTGGGGTGAATGAGAGAGCAGAGTCAAGGATGACACCAAGGTTGTGGGCCTGTGAGACGGAAAGGATGATATGCCGTCCATAGGGATGGGAAAGTCAGGGAGAGGACAGGGTTTGGAATGGAAGATAAGTTAATGGCTTTGGCTTCACGGTACTAGTTCATTCATTCATTCATTCGTATTTATTAAGTGCTTACTGTGGGCAGAGCACTGTACTAAGCGCTTGGGAGAGTACAATAGTTCCAGTGTCATGCTGCAGTTGGGCCTCCCAAGTGATGCCGTGCTTACTACAAGACTTGAAAATCCACTGTTCTTCATTCTCACCACTTAAATGCATATTTGGTATACGGTCACTGTCCTAAGCCTGAGTGGAGAAGGTGTATATCGATCAATCAGTCAGTGGTACTATTGAGCACTTACTGTGTAAGTAGTCTTATACTAGCTTCGAAACAACAGGAAAGCATCTTACAAGTGTGAGAAACAACGTGGCCTAGTGGATATAACAGGGGCCTGGAAGTCAGAAGGACGTGAGTTCTTATTCTAGCGGCACAACTTATTGGCTGTGTAACCTTGGGCAAATCACTTCACTTCTCTGGGTCTCAGTTACCTCATCTGTAAAATGCGGATTAAGACCGTGACCGTGGGACAAGGGACTGTGTCCAACCCGATTTGCTTGTATCCACCTTAGTGGTTTGTATAGTGCTTGGTACATAGTAAGTGCTTAAAAAATACCACAACTATTATTATTATTATGCATTCTTATTATCATCATTATTCAAGCACTTGGTAGACTACAATACAACAGAGTTGGTAGACAGATTCCCTGCCCACAGTGAACCTACAGTCTGGAGGACACTGTAGGAAATTGGTCTGAAGTTGGTTAATTTCATATATTTTTATGTTTGGATTTCCAGGGACCTCCAGGTAAAATTTCAAGCCCTTTTACCCATGTTGTCTCTCTTTAGTTTTAGTGTCGATAATAAATACCAACTCTTTGGCCCACTAAACAGTGATTCTTTTTTTTTTTTTAAAACTTTTCATTCTGGGAACGACTTTGGTGGGTGAAAGTCCTATAGTCCCTTTCTTTAGGCTGGTTCAAAGGTCGCCCCTCCTACTTTGTCCCCGAAAATGCCATATTCGGAATAGGAGGGCACTGTAGCAGCCTCATTCTAAAATCCATGTTTCAAAGTACCCTAGGTGGTCCACGTGGGTCTGGAGAAGAGCCTTCGGGATGGTGAGTTCTGGAGTCTCCTTCCAGCCAGGAGCTATAAATCTCCGGAATAGTGTCCCTTTAGACAGTCATATTGCTGTCTGGAGGGATACTGCTCAAGCAGCTTTTGCAAACCTGACTTTAAAAAATGTTGAAAAATAGGAATTTTGGACCTGAAACTTACTAACTGAAAGATCAAGTAATTGGGGAGCTTTGGTTTTGGACATTTCAGTGTTCAAGAGACAGATGATTGATTTCTTGGCTTAATAACTGATTTACTTGGCTGTATATTTCGTTGAATTATTTACTCAGAAAGGCACTCAAAATAGATCTCCAGCTTTAATTTGTGTTCTACTTAAACTATTTTTTTCTTGGGTTTTTGGGGTTTTTTAAAAAACGGTATTTGCCAGCACTTATTTTGTTCCAGGCACTTAACCAAGCAATGGGGTAGATACAAGCTAATCAGATTGCACACAGTCCGTGTCCCATATGGGACACTCAGTCTTAATCCCATTTTGCAGATGAGGGAACTGAGCCCAGAGAAGTGAAGTGACTGTCTGAGGGCTACATATGGACTCGTTGTGGGCAGGGAATGTGTCCGATTGTTGTTGCATTGTACTCTCCCAAGCGCTTAGTACGCTCAATAAATACTATTGAAAACGTGAATGAATGAACAAGTGGTGGAGTCAGGATTAGAACCCTGGTCCTTCTGACTCCCAGCTCCATGTTCTGTCTACTAGGCCACACTGCTTCGCATGCTTATAAGGTGCTTTCCCGTTACTTGTTTTGAAGCATCTCAGAGTGAGTGGCACCTTGAAGTGAGTTTGGGCAAACCGCTTGTGAATGCAGCCTGAAATTTCAAGGAGAAAGGGTGTGTTTACGGTAAATCTTCAAACAAGACATCATCTAAGACACAAATTTGCCAGGATGTTCGATAAAATATATCTACTAAGCCTCGGGAGGTACACTTGTTTCCCTGAAAAATGGAAAACACCTGGGCCTGAAGGTATACACTTGAGACATCTTGCTTAAGCGCTTGCAAATAGTCTTCCTGGAAATAAGGACCAAGGAGAAGTTGGCACCATCATAAGCATCTTCAAGAAGAAAGGCAAAGCATCAGATTGCTGCAATTATTGAGGTGTTTTAATGCCCTCCATTGCCAGCAAGAACCTAGTCAGAGGCCTCCCAGATCTGCTGCTAAAGAGTATGAATAATAATGATGGTATTTAAGTGCTTACTATGTGCCAAGCACTGTTCTAAGCGCAGGGGTAGACACAAGGTAGTCACGTTGTCCCACGTGGGGCTCTCAGTCTTAATCCCCATTTTATAGATGAGGGAACTGAGGCCCTGAGAAGTGGACTACACAGTTTTCATAGACCTCCCCAAAGCATTTGATACGATTGAGAGGCAATGTGGCTCAGTGGAAAGAGCACGGACCTGCAAGTCAGAGGACGTGGATTCTAATCACAGGTCCACCACTTGTCTGCCGTGTGATCTTGGGCAAGTCGCTTCTCTGTGCCTCAGTTACCTCTTCAGTAAAATGGGGATTAAGATGATGAGCCCCATGTGAGACATGGACTGTGTCCAACCTGATTAACTTGTGTCTGCCACAGTGCCGGGCATGTGGTAAGCACTTAACAAATACCATTAAAAAAAAAACCAAGATCCGGTCTCTGGAAATAGTATGTAAAATTGGCTGCTTTGCAAATTTTATCATCATCTGAGACTGTTTCATGACAACATGGCAGGCCGCCTTAGAACCAAGGGTGTCCTGTCTAAATCATTCCCCATTGGTGGTGGAATAATCCCAGGGTGCATATTGTTACCAGTCTTGTTCAACTTGTTCTAGACACTCTTGATGCAGGTGTTTGGAAGGCTCTTTTGCCCATCTGGGAAATTTTTCCATCCCAACAGATTTAGAGCAACATCCAAAATCCCAGGAACAGTCATGTAATAATACTAATAATCACAGTATTTATTCAGCTCCTATTATGTGCCAGACACTCTTCTAAATGCTAATAGATAATCGTGTTGGACACAGTCCCTGCCCCACAGAAGACTGAGTCTTAATCCACATTTTACAGATGAGTGACCTGAGGTGCAGAGAAGTGAAGTGACTTACCCAAGGTCACACAGCAGACAAGTGGCAGAGCGAGGATTAGAACCCAGGTCCTTCTGACTCCCAGGCCCGGGCTCTAGCCACTAGGCCATGCTGCTTCTGTACAAGACTTGCTGTACATAGATGACTGAACCCTTAGAGCCCACACCCAATTTTAAGTCGCTTCACTGAAGAATCAGCCAGGAGGTATGGGCTAAATCTAAAGAAACGGGAGATGATGCACCCGTCTGTGCATCAGGGAAGCCGACCAATTCATCAGTCATATTTATTGAGTACTTACCATGTGCAGAGAACTGTACTAAGCACTTGGGAGAGGACAAGAATCATCTTGGCAGTATGGAGCTAAAAGCTGTGCAAAATTCTAGGTAGAACACTGACCAATGATACAGTGACCGATAAGGAGGTAGAAAACAGAATCAAGAAGACCAGTTTGGAAAGCCCCCTGGCATAGTGGATAGAGCACAAGCCTGGGAGTCAGATTGTCGGGGGTTCTAATCCTGGCTCTGCCACTTGTCTGCTGTGTGACCTTTGGGCAAGTCACTTCACTTCTCTGGGCCTCAGTTACCTCATCTGTAAAATGGGGATTGAAACTGTGAGCCCCTCGTGGGACAGGGACTGTGTCTAACCCAATTTGCTTGTATCCACCCCAGTGGTTAGTACAGTGCCTGGGAAATTGTAAGCACTTAACAAATGCCACAGTTGTTATTATATTCTTTGGGAGACCGTCAAACAGTTTGCCCACAGCGGTGTTAAGCTGCAGTCTAAACTGGAAGTCTTCTGAAGCTCTGAAGACCTCAATCAAATATAGGGCCCTCATTTGGTTCCTTGAGCAATTCCACCAACGTCACTGACAGGCCAGACTCAATACGAATGGCAAGCTCCAAATGGCTACCACCTTCATCCAAACGCTTATCGTATCCCGTCTTTACTGCATCAGCCTCTTCGCTGATCTCCCTACCTCCTGTCTCTCTCCCCTCTGGTCCGTATTTCACTCTACTGCCCGGATCATTTTTTTTTTTTTAAAAAGTATTCTGTCCACATCTCCGTACTCTTCAAGAACCTCCATTGGTTGCCCCTCCATCTCCATTTGGGACAGAAATGCCTTGTCATTGGCTTAAAGGCATTCAGCCAGCTCTCCCCATCCTCCCTTACTTCCCTATCCACCTGCACACTTGGCTTCTCTAGCGACAACCTATTCAGTCTGTCGGTCAATTGCTGTGGAATCGTTTCCAGTTCATAGCGATGCCCTGGACCCACTCTATCCAGAACGCCCTACTTTCACCTCGGTCTGACATGTATCCATTGAGTTTTCTTGGTAAAAATATGGAAGTGTTTTACCATTACCTTCTTCCACCCATCCTACACACTG
The DNA here is from genome assembly GCF_004115215.2 of Ornithorhynchus anatinus. NCBI lineage: Eukaryota > Metazoa > Chordata > Mammalia > Monotremata > Ornithorhynchidae > Ornithorhynchus > Ornithorhynchus anatinus. The sequence continues at coordinate 153,157,596 of NC_041728.1, forward strand.
TACCTCATTTTTGTCGGTCTTGCCGCCGACCCCTTCCTTCACGTCTGACTGATCATTACTCTTCCCACCTTCACAGGGCTACTAAACTCACGTCTCCTCCAAGAGGCCTCCCCCAAGTCCTCATTTTCCCCTTTATGCCCTCTCTTTATCTTCCACATGAGAGCGTTAGCTCCTTGTGAGCAAGGAAACTGTCACTTTGGCATTCTGTTCTTCCCAAGGAGACTCGCTCTAGCGTAGAAACGGTTGATTCGTTCAGGGAACCTGTCTGCCAACTCTGTTGCACTGTTCTTTCCCCAGAGCTTAGAATAGTACTCAGCACATAGTAAGCTCTCAATAAATTCGACTGATTGAGCAATTCACTGATTGGGGCCACACTCATGCTCCCAGATGGTGGTGCTTTGCCCTGATTTCAGTTCATCTAAAATAGAAATTTGGAAAACAGCTTGTTATTGGGTAGGGATTGTCTCTATCTGTTGCCAAATTGTACTCTCCAAGTGCTTAGTACAGTGCTTTGCACACAGAAAATGCTCAATAAATATGACTTAATGAATGGTCACCCATGCACTGGATCTACATCCCTTAAACACTTTGGTATTCACACCAGCCCCACAGTACTTATTTGCATATCCTTATATTCTACTATTTTATCCACCTGTAATTTGTCTTAATGCCCGTCTCCCCCTGAAAACTGTAAACTTCTTGGGAGCAGGGATCGTGTCTGTCAACCCTCTTAGATTGTTTTCTCCCAATCGTTTAGCATAGTGCTGTGCACACTGTCAGGGCTCAGTATGTATCATTGAAGTCTAGATCACAACCAGTGAAGATCTGGAATGTAGTCAAGTCTAATAGCACAGCTGTGCTTATTTTAACACAACTATGCCTGGTGGGCTATGAGAAGAATGAGCCAAAACAGGATCCCAACCTGCTGCTTAATAATAATAATAATAATGGTATTTGTTAAGCCCTTACTATCTGCCAGGCACTGTACTAAGCACTAGGGTGAATACAAGCAAATCAGGTTGGAGACAGTCTCTTGTCCCAAAAGACAAAGTCTCCATCAATGCTGCTGTGCTTAGTACAGTGCCTGGCACATAGTAAGCGCTTAACAAATACGATGATGATTATTATTATTGCTGTGGACAGACCTGTATGGTGGACTGCCATCAAAAAGGGAGGGGGGACTGACTTTCTTTGAGCAAAAGCTTCACGTCGAAACAGAGTCAATGAGACAAAGGAGAAAATAGCACCTGGCCTCTCAAACATTAAGCACAACAGCAGCACCATTTTGTGTGTCAAAAGTGCCCCGGACTGAGGATCCCTCATTAGTCTTTGCAGGCCCCCCCCCCCCCCCGCCATAAGCCAACTTCACCTTTAGTGGTGTCTTCTTTGAATGTGAAGGACAGCTATAAAATATATACACATAAACACACACACATATATATGTATATATATGTATATATATATGCACACACATACATTATAGATGCATAGTGGTTTGCAGTACTAAGATGCTATTTGGCAAGCCACCTAGTCAGTGAATTGGGTGTTAAAAATCTAGTTGAGAATTTTGTTAATGCCGATGGTATTTGTTAAGTGCTTACTATGTGCCAAGCACTGTTCTAAGCACTGGAGTAGATACAAGGTTATTAGGTTGTCCCACGTGGGGCTCACAGTCTTCATCCCCATTTTATAGATGAGGTAACTGAGGCACAGAAAAGTGATGTTAGCAGTCTAGCTGTGGACTTGGTTTATAAGGTGTTAACTTGCCCTAGCCTCAGCAATTCATTCATTCAATTGTATTTATTAAGCTCTTACTGTGTGCAGAGCACTGTACTAAGTGCTTGGAAAGTACAATTCGGCAGCAGAGACAATCCCTACCCAACAACAGGCTGTTTTCCAAATTTCTATTTTAGATGAACTGAAATCAGGGCAAAGCACCACCATCTGGGAACATGAGTGTGGCCTCAATCAATTAATTGCTCAATTAGTCGAATTTACTGAGAGCTTACTATGTGCAGAGTACTCTTCTAAGCACTGGGCAAAGAACAGTGCAACAGAGTTGGTGGACACTTGGGCAAGTCGATTCACTTCTCTGTGCCTAATTAGCTTATCTGTAAGATGGGGATTAAGACTGTGAGCTCTCTGTGGGACAGAGACTGTGTCCAACCCGATTTGGTTGTATCCACTCTAGGGCTTAGTACACTGCCTGGCACATAGTAAGCACTTGATGTTGGTATTTGTTAAGCGCTTACTATGTGCAGAGCACTGTTCTAAGCACTGGGGTAGACACAGGGGAATCAGGTTGTCCCACGTGGGGCTCACAGTCTTAATCCCCATTTTACAGATGAGGGAACTGAGGCACAGAGAAGTTAAGTGACTTGCCCACAGTCACACAGCTGACAAGTGGCAGAGCTGGGATTCGAACTCATGAGCCCTGACTCCAAAGCCCGTGCTCTTTCCACTGCGCCACGCTGCTTCTTGGATACCACTTGGATACCACAATTATTATTATTATTATTTTGATCTGGTTTTATTCTGCTTACCAAAGCAGTATTTTTGTACATTTTTCTAAAGTAGAGTGCATTTGCTTGCATGTGAACTGAGCTAGAATTTTGATGTCCGAAATCTGTCTCCTTGCTGACCTCCCAGCCTTCTGCCCACTAAAGTCCACACTTCACTAAGCTGCCCAGATCATTTTTCTACAGAAGCGTTCAGGACACGTAACCCTGCTCCTCAGAAATCTCCAGTGGTTGCCCATCCCCTCCGTATCAAACAAAAACTCCTCAGCATTGGCTTCAAGCTCTCCATTACCTTGCACCCTCCTACCTCACCTCGCTTCTCTCCTTCTACAACCTAGCCCACACACTTCGCTCCTCTGGTGTTAATCTTCTCACTGTCCCGTAATCTCGCCTGTCTCACCACCAACCCCTGTCCCACGTCCTACCTCTGGCCTGGAATGCCCTTCCTCCTCAAACTCACCAATATCTCTCCTCACCTTCAAAGCTTTAATGAAGGCATATCTCCTCCAAGAGGCCTTCCCAGACTAAGCCCCATTTTTCCTCATCTTCCACTTCCTCTGCGTCACACTGACTTGCTAGACTGACACTTTGCTCTTTCCCCGCTTTCTGCACCCCATAACACTTACGTATATATTTGTACTTTTATTCATATTGATGTCTGTTTATTTGTATTGCTGTCTGTCTTCCCCCGCCACCCCAAACTGTGAGCTCATTGTGAGCAGGTAATTGTTACTCTTTATTGCTGTATTGTACTTTCCCAAGCTCTTAGTACAGTATTTTACACACAGCAAATGCTTCATGAATAAGATTGAATGAATGGACACATTCCCTACCCACAAGGAGTGTACAGTCTAGAAGGGGAGACAGAGTAATATAAATAAATAAATTACAGATATTTACATAAATGCTGTGGGGCTGGGGAGGGGTGAGTAAAGAGTGCAAATCTAAGTACAAGGGTGAGGCAGAAGGGAGTGGAGAAAAGGAAATGAGGGCTTAATTTGGGGAAGGCCTCTTGGAAGAGATGTCCTTTAATAAGGGGTTGAAGTTGGGGGGAGTGATCGTTGGTTAGATATGAAAAAGGAGGGAATTCCAGGCCAGCGGTAGGATGTGGATGAGGGGTCCATGGTGAGATAGACTAGATGGAGGTAGAGCGGGTAGGTGGGCATTAGTCCCAGGCCATGCCGGGCCCTCTGGCTTTGTAGCCTTCTGGCCCTCGGAGAGCCAAGGAGCTGGGGGAGCCAGGGGTGTTAGAGCTGCAGAAAAATTAATTGTTGTCGAAAGAAAATTGAGGGAAGTACGGCAAGGCCTGGGGAAACGCAAGTGAGTCAAGGGGGCAGTATGTAGACTCTGAGCCTGTTGTTGGGCAGGGATTGTCTCTATCTGTTGCCACATTGTACATTCCAAGCGCTCAGTACAGTGCTCTGCACACAATACGTGCTCAATAAATACGATTGATTGAATGGATGACAGGGAACCCAAGACCTGTGAAATTTGTCAGATTGGCAGAGTAGCACTCACTTTGTCCAGGTGGCAATCCAAGTGGCAGTCACTTTGAGGAGAGAAGCAGTTAACCACCAGACTGACATGGAATCATTCAATAGTATTTATTGAGCGCTTACTATGTGCAGAGCACTGTACTAAGCGCTTGGGATGAACAAGTCGGCAACAGATAGAGACGGTCCCTGCCGTTTGACGGGCTTACAGTCTAATCGGGGGAGACGGACAGACAAGAACGATGGCAATAAACAGCGTCAAGGGGAAGAACATCTCGTAAAAACAATGGCAACTAAATAGAATCAAGGCGATGTGCAATTCATTAACAAAATAAATAGGGTAACGAAAATATATACAGTTGAGCGGACGAGTACAGTGCTGTGGGAATGGGAAGGGAGAGGTGGAGGAGCAGAGGGAAAAGGGGAAAATGAGGCTTTAGCTGCGGAGAGGTAAAGGGGGGATGGCAGAGGGAGTAGAGGGGGAAGAGGAGCTCAGTCTGGGAACGCCTCTTGGAGGAGGTGATTTTTAAGTAGGGTTTTGAAGAGGGAAAGAGAATCAGTTTGGCGGAGGTGAGGAGGGAGGGCGTTCCAGGACCGCGGGAGGACGTGACCCAGGGGTCGACGGTGGGATGGGCGAGACCGAGGGACGGTGAGGAGGTGGGCGGCAGAGGACCGGAGCGTGCGGGGTGGGCGGTAGAAAGAGAGAAGGGAGGAGAGGTAGGAAGGGGCAAGGTGATGGAGAGCCTTGAAGCCTAGAGTGAGGAGTTTTTGTTTGGAGCGGAGGTCGATAGGCAACCACTGGAGTTGTTTAAAAAGGGGAGTGACATGCCCAGATCGTTTCTGCAGGAAGATGAGCCGGGCAGCGGAGTGAAGAATAGACCGGAGCGGGGCGAGAGAGGAGGAAGGGAGGTCAGAGAGAAGGCCGACACAGTAGTCTAGCCGGGATATAACGAGAGCCCGTAATAGTAAGGTAGCCGTTTGGGTGGAGAGGAAAGGGCGGATCTTGGCGATATTGTAGAGGTGAAACCGGCAGGTCTTGGTAACGGATAGGATGTGTGGGGTGAACGAGAGGGACGAGTCAAGGATGACACCGAGATTGCGGGCCTGCGGGACGGGAAGGATGGTCGTGCCATCCACGGTGACGGAGAAGTCTGGGAGCGGACCGGGCTTGGGAGGGAAGATGAGGAGCTCAGTCTTGCTCACGTTGAGTTTTAGGTGGCGGGCCAACATCCAGGTGGAGACGTCCCGGAGGCAGGAGGAGATGCGAGCCTGAAGGGAGGGGGAGAGGACAGGGGCGGAGATGTAGATCTGCCTGTCATCTGCGTAGAGATGGTAGTCAAAGCCGTGAGAGCGGATGAGTTCACCGAGGGAGTGAGTGTAAATGGAGAACAGAAGAGGGCCAAGAACTGACCCTTGAGGAACTCCAACAGTTAAAGGATGGGAGGGGGAGGACGCTCCAGTGAAGGAGACCGAGAATGATCGGCCAGAGAGGTAAGAGGAGAACCAGGAGAGGACAGAGTCCGTGAAGCCAAGGTGAGATAAGGTATGGAGGAGGAGGGGATGGTCGACAGTGTCAAAGGCAGCAGAGAGGTCAAGGAGGATTAGTATGGAGTAGGAGCCATTGGATTTGGCAAGAAGGAGGTCACGGGTGACCTTAGAGAGAGCAGTCTCGGTAGAGCGGAGGGGACGGAAGCCAGATTGGAGGGGGTCTAGGAGAGAATGGGAGTTAAGGAATTCCAGGCATCGATTGTAGACGACTCGTTCTAGGATTTTGGAAAGGAAGGGTAGTAGGGAGATAGGACGATAACTGGAAGGGGAAGTGGGGTCAAGAGCGGGTTTTTTTAGGATGGGGGAGACGTGGGCATGTTTGAAGGCAGAGGGGAAGGAGCCCTTGGAGATTGAGTGGTTAAAAATAGAAGTTAAGGAAGGTAGGAGGGCAGGGGCGATGGTTTTAAGAAGGTGAGAGGGAATGGGGTCCGAGGCGCAGGTGGAGGGGGTGGCACTTGCGAGGAGGGAGGAAGCAGCGTGGCTCAGTGGAAAGAGCACGGGCTTTGGAGTCAGGGCTCATGAGTTCGAATCCCAGCTCTGCCACTTGTCGGCTGTGTGACTGTGGGCAAGTCACTTCACTTCTCTGTGCCTCAGTTCCCTCATCTGTAAAATGGGGATTAAGACTGTGAGCCCCACGTGGGACGACCTGATTCCCCTGTGTCTACCCCAGCGCTTAGAACAGTGCTCGGCACATAGTAAGCGCTTAACAAATACCAACATTATTATTATTATTAGATCTCCTCTGAGGATACTGCAGGGAAGGATGGGAAAGTAGGGGAGGGGGTTGTTGGGGGGGAGGGGAGAGGCGGAGGGGTGACTTTGGGGAGCTCAGACCTGATCGTGTTGATTTTCGTGAGGAAATAGGTGGCCAGATCATTAGGGGTGAGAGATGGGGGAGGGGGAGGAACAGGGGGCCTAAGGAGAGAGTTAAAGGTCCGGAACAATCGGCGGGGGTGACGGGCATGGGTGTCGATGAGGGAGGAGAAGAAGCTTTGCCTGGCGGAGGAGAGGGCAGAGTTAAGGCAGGAAAGGATAAATTTGAAGTGTGTGAGGTCGGCTCGGTGCTTGGACTTTCGCCAGCAGCGCTCAGCAGCTCGAGCATAGGAGCGTAGGAGGCGGACGGAGGAGGTGATCCGGGGCTGTGGGTTAGTGGAGTGAGAGCGGCGGAGGGAAAGGGGGGCGAGAGAGTCGAGATGAGTAGAGAGGGTGGAGTTGAGAGCGGAGACCCGCTCGTCGAGAGTGGGAAGAGAGGACAGGGCGGCAAGGTGAGGAGAGATGCTATTGGAAAGACGGATGAGATCGAGAGAGCGGAGGTCTCTGTGGGGCAGTAGCGAAGATTTGCAGGGGGAGGGAGTGTGAGAGATGAGGCAGGTGAGAAGGTTATGGTCAGAGAGAGGGATTTCAGAGTCGGTGAGGGAGGAGATAGTGCGGCGGTAGGAGATGACGAGATCGAGGGTGTGACCGAGTCGGTGAGTGGGCGCGGTATGGTGGAGGAGGAGGTCGGCAGAGTCGAGGAGGGATAGCAGGCGGGCGCTCAGGTTTTAATCTATCATTATATGGTGAGGTTGTAATTATTATTACTGTATTATTATCGTATTAAGTGCTTACTCTGTCAAGCACTGCCCTAAGTGCTGGGTTAGATTTATGTTATGGGTAGAATTTTTTCATTGCTTCCTTTTTTTTTTTTGAGGGAATATTTTAATGATACCAAAATGCTTTAACCACCCTTTTCATAGGACTTATAGTGTGCGTTGCATTCTTGATCATAGGCCTTCTTTAAAATTGGCATTTCTGTTTTTTATTTTCCAAATGGATGGGTTAATTTTATGGTTGGAGTGATTCAAACCTAATCTTGGTGCACTGATTTGACCTACAAAATGACCTCATAGTTGCCTTAGTGCTTATTTTCTCCAAGTTTTTATTTCTATAAAAGCTCTTTGCATAAATATTTTAGTGCACAGTTTCACATAATAAATCTTTATGAATACTTGTGGGGCCAAACATGCCTTTTAGTGCTTTACAGAAAACTAGTAGTTCAGTTGTAAATCTTGGTTAGAATCTTTTTTTTTTTTCAACTTGCGTACCATGTAGTATTTCCACCTAAGAGGCAGGGGAAGACTGGCTTATTTTAATGACATCTGAAGTGTGGAAATATAAGCACAAAATTATATTTGGGGTATGTTTCATGTAACCAGTTTGCTTTTCTAGGTAACCACTGATTTTATTTGTGCCCTTCAGAGTTCAAATCACCAGAAATTGGCATCAGTTTGAAAAGCAGCTTTCTAAGAAAGAAGTTTACTAGAGGCAGCATTCTTATCCCTTTGTAGATGGTGACTGGTTTTCCAGGAAGGAAAAGTGTCATATTGAGAAAAATAAAATTCAAATCTTATATGTGCTGGATTACCTTTTGGAAGAAGAGTCTCTCAGATCTTTGTAGAGTTGACAGCATTGGTTAAAGGGAAGAAGGAAAACATCGCATTTTGGTGGTAATAACAGTGGAGTTACTTATTAAATGCCTAGTTGGAATGATGCCCTGTACTATACAGAGAAAGTCACTGTCCAAAAGAGGCTTGTACTGTAATGAGGAAGACAGACCTAAAAATATTCACAAGTAGAGTAGTCAGAATATAGAATTGAGTAAATATTTTCTTGTAAACGTGGAGGATGGGCATAGATAAGCTCATAACTGTTATAACTTTTTATGATATTTGTTAAGTGCTTTGTGTGTGTCAAAAGCTTTTCTAAGCATTGAGGTAGTAATGGTATTTGTGAAGCGCTTACTAGGTGCCAAGCACTGTTCTAAGCACCAGGGTAGATACAGGGTCATTAGGTTGCTGCACGTTGGGCTCACAGTCTTAATCCCCATTTCATAGATGAGGTAACTGAGGCACAGAGAAGTGAAGTGGCTTGCCCAAAGTCACACAGCTGACAAGTGGCGGAGCCGGGATTAGAACCCATGACCTGTGACTCCCAAGCCCAGGGCCTTTCCACTGAGCCACACTGCTTTTCTTAGGGTAGACGTAAGGGAACAGGTTGGACATAGTCTCTGTCCTGCCTAGGGCTCACTGTCTAAGTAGGAGGAGGAATAGGAGAACTGAGGCACAGAGAAGTTAAAGTGACTTTAGAATAAGAGTTTGCTGATGGGTTTAAACAGTATATCTTATAATGAAATTAATCAAAAGAGGTGACATTTTAGGAGGGCTTTGAATGTAGGGAAAACTGTCAGTCATTGCTGGGGTCTGCTGGATTGGGAACAATGATACTTTAAAATAAAAAGTAGGTTTACCCAACTTCTTTTAAAATAACAACTGTGGTATTTGTTAACAGCTTACTACGTGCCAGGCTGGGGTGGATACAAGCAAATCGAGTTGGAAACAGTCCCGGTCCCATGTGGGGCTCACAGTTTCAATCCCCATTTTACAGATGAGGTAACTGAGGCCCAGGGAAGTGAAGTGATTTGCCCAAAGTCACACAGCAGACAAATGGTAGAGCCGGGATGTCCTCAAAAATAAATGTGTTAGTTTTCTTAAGAATCTAAAACTGAGGAATTGTTCTTTTGGCATTGTTTGATTTCACTCATATCGATCTTTAAACCTGAAGGTTTGTTCACATGAGCAAGCCTCTTGGAGGTTCTGATTTTCCTAACCTTGTTTCCAAAGTTGCATTAAACAACTGTGAGTTTTTCACTGAATTTTGTCTATCTCTGACCCGCTTTTATAAATGTATTAGTGGAATTATGTGATCTTCAAAAGGGTCCAATAAATTTTCACGCACAATCTCAGATGCGCTGTGTCTGATCTGATGATCTACCTTAGCGTGTAGAACGTATTAGCCGATTGATTGATTGGGGTAGGAATATTCTGAGTAGAAAGGACATCTGGTGGAGAAGGGAGTGGAGTTATTATTATCATCGTTAATATTGCCGTGATATATAAATGGTCACACAGCCATACATATGTATATTTAGCCATACATGATAGCCCTCATGGGATTTATATTCTAGAGGTTGAGGAATAATAATAATTATCATTATTATGGTATTTGTTAAGTGCATGCTATATGCCAGTGCATGCTATTTGCAAGCACTGTTCTAAGTGCTAGATTGGATGCAAATTAATCTGGTTAGACACAAGTCCCTGTCCCACATGGGACTCACAGTGTAAGTAGGAGGAAGAACAGGTATTGAATCTCCATTTTGCAGATGAGGAAATTGAGGCAGAGAAAAGGAAGTGATTTGCCCAAGGTCACACAGCAGGCAAGTGGCAGAGCTGGGATTAGTCCCCAGATCCTCTGACTCCTAATCCTGAGCTATTTCCACTAGACCATGTTGCTTCTCTTCAGGGGACCTCAGGGAGGAAGACTTTGAAGGGAGGCCCTTGGGGAGGGAGAATTTAGCTCTGGGAGTGAAGGGGAGGCAATTTGGGGTTGTAGGAAATTAGGTTCCTTGAAGAAGAGAGGGCTTAAGAGCTTGAAGACGGGGATCGTGTCTATCAACTCTATTATATTGTATTTTCCCAAGTGCTTAGTACAGTACTCTGCACACAGTGATCACTCCATAAATACATCGATTGATTGGGGGAGGAATAATAATAATAATAATGTTGGTATTTGTTAAGCGCTTACTATGTGCCGAGCACTGTTCTAAGCACTGGGGTAGACACAAGGGAATGAGGTTGTCCCACGTGGGGCTCACAGTCTTAATCCCCATTTTACAGATGAGGGGAACTGAGGCACCGAGAAGTTAAGTGACTTGCCCAAAGTCACACAGCTGACAAGTGGCTGAGCCGGGATTCGAACCCATGACCTCTGACTCCAAAGCCCGTGCTCTTTCCACTGAGCCACGCTGCTTCTCTAGTACAGAGAACATCTGGTGGAGAAGGGAATGGAGTAGGCTTTGCAAAACCTGGGGCTTTGAGGAGAACACTTTGAGGAATGAAAGAATGACCTCTTATTTGAACACACAGTGTACATGCCGACTAGCTGGAAAATGGCTAATTGGTATGAGGCTCAAAGTAAGTGTGGATCCTGAGAAACTATGTAAGTGCACATTTTAATACAGTATTATTGAATCTCTTCAGAAAATAGAAAGCTCAAAGGGGTTCTGGCCTCTAAACAATGTCTAGTCCTGTCCTGTAGTAGCTAATGACAAAAATGATAATATTGTGGTATTTAAGCTCTTACTGGGTGCCAGATACTGTTACTGAGCACTGGGTTGGATACAAGCAAATCGGGTTGGACACAGACCATGTCCCACATAGACTCACAGTCTTTCTTAATCCCTATTTTAGAGATGAGGTAATTGAGGCACAGAGACAAATTAAAATCTGAAAATCTGGACTATCAGTCAGCAATTAGTGCAGTGCTTGGCACATAGCAAATGCTTAGAATCCCACAGTTATTATTATTATTATTACAATTTTGTGTCTTGGTCTCTTATTTTGGCCACCGTTGCTAGTAAACCCCTCTTTCTCTCCCTGCCCAGAGGTGTAGAGTGTGGGTAATAATAATAATAATAATAATGTTGGTATTTGTTAAGCGCTTACTATGTGCAGAGCACTGTTCTAAGCGCTGGGGTAGATACAGGGTCATCAGGTTGTCCCACATGAGGCTCACAGTGAATCCCCATTTTCCAGATGAGGTAACTGAGGCACCGAGAAGTGAAGTGACTTGCCCACAGTCACACAGCTGACAAATGGCAGAGCCGGCATTCGAACCCATGACCTCTGACTCCCAAGCCCGGGCTCTTTCCACTGAGCCACGCTGAGTAAAAGTATGGGGCCATGCAGCCCACGGCACCAGGGAATTCAGAAGACTGGGATGACCCTCCTCTGCCTGACCCACTCTGCCTGGCACAGTAGATGATTGAGGGCAGGTCACCAATCTGTGAGCTCATTGTGGACAGGAAATGTGTCTGATGTTATATTGTACTCTCCCAAACACTTATTACAGTCCTTTGCACACACACAATAAACACCCAATAAATATGATAATTATTATATGTTTTCACAGAGGACTGATTTCCCTAGAGCAGTAAGGGATCAGAGGTCTTTTCCTTACAAATGGCAGATAACTGTCATTTTTTTTTCCTTTAATACTCTCCAACTGTTGGATTTTTAACCTGTTTTCCTTGATGGTTTGATTCGTTTGAACTATTTTCAGTCTGTTTTTTCCTATCTAGACTGTGAGCGCATTGTGGGCAGGGAATATGTCTGCGATATTGTTAGATTGTCCTCTTCCAAGTGCTTAATACAGTGTTCTGAACACAGTAAGCACTCAGTAAGTATGACTGACTGACTGTGAACTGCCTCCTGTGGACCAGGAACTGGGTTTGAATCATTTTCCTTGAACCAACCCCATATACTAATGCAGTACATATTTTGAGTGCTTGACACATATTTGCGGTGGTAATAATTTCATTTTCCTGGGAACACTGTGGCTTAATCGTTTAAATTTAATTAATCCATCCATTCCAAAAGCTACTTCTTGCACATCAAAGAAGTTGGAACCATTAGCTGTTGTTTCTGTTCAACTTCAGCATATAAACATGGGTCGTCGTTCATCAGACACGGAAGAAGAAAGTCGAAGTAGGAGAAAAAAGAAGCATCGTCGACGTTCATCGTCAAGCAGTTCTTCAGACAATAGAACGTTCATCCATAAGAAGTCGGGCAGGAAGTCAAGGTCAAAGTCGAGATCGTGGTCGAGAGATCTTCAGTCTCGTTCACATTCTTACGACAAAAGGTGAGCTGGACTACTTACGCTTCTCAGCAAGGAGGAAAATCTATCCTTTTTGCAAACTGCAACTTGCTTTTCTGTTCTTGAAATTTTTCTGGATTTGGGTTTTCAAAACTGTAAAATTTTTAGTGCCTTTTAATGAAGTGTACGGTGCCTTGGTAAATCACGTTAGACGTGGAACTAGCAAGTAGGTTCCCTCTGGACTGCCGACTCATTGAGAACTGGGAATGTGTCTGTTGTTGGATCGTACTCTCCCAAATGCTTAGTACAGTGCTTTGTACACAGTAAGTGCTTAGTAAAAATGATTGACTGAATGAATGAATGAACACATTTCAGGGTGAGAGAGATGAGAAGAAACCTGTACCTGTAATTTATTTATTATAGCTGTAATTTATTTATTTATTTATATTAATGTCTGTCTCCCCTTCTAGACTGTGAGATCATTGTGGGCAGGAATCTATCCATTTGTTGTTATACTGTACTCTCCCAAGTCCTTAGTAGAGTGCTTTGCACACAGTAAGTGCTCAGTACATATGACTGAATGAATGAATGAATGAACACATTTCAAGGGGGGAGAGATGAGAATAAACCTGTACCTGTAATTTATTCATTATATCTGTGAATTATTTATTTATTTATGTATGTACGTATGTATGTATGTATGTATGTATTTATTTATTTATATATTAAAGTCTGTCTCCCTCTCTAGACTGTGACCTCATTGTTGGTAGGAATCTGTCGGTTTGTTGTTATACTGTACTCTCCCAAGTGCTAAGTACAGTGCTTTGCACACAGTAAGCATTCAGTACATATGAATGAGTGAATGAAACCTCTTTTCCTTAAATAGACATTTAGAATCTGAAAGATATTGACATCTGGGCATAAACAATTTGCTAGGAAATGGTTAATTATTCTGTTTCGATAGTCACTTGTAATCTGTATTAAACATTTCAGACGCAGACACCGCTCCAGCAGCAGCTCTTCTTATGGGTCCAGAAGAAAGCGCAGCCGAAGCCATTCAAGGGGTCGGGGGAGATCCTACCGATCACAGAGATCAAGGTCCAAAAGCAGAGCGAGGAGGTATCGTTATGTTTTCCTTAAACTATTGAGTTATCCCGTTTAATGAAAGAAAACAAACAGTGTTTCAAAGGTAGAATTCTGTTTCAGACTCTCTCCCACCATTGCAAATTCCACATTTTGGCCTGAGTTGAATCCATCAAAATCAATCAAACAATGGCATTTATTGAGCGCTTACGATGTGTAGAGCATTGTACTAAACACTTGGGAGAGAACAATACAACAGAATTAGCATATTCTGCCCATAACGAGCCAAAAGAAGGAGCATTTCTCCAAAACTTACAACGTCCTTCTCAACCAGCAACTGAGACATTGGGTCAGTTGAACCCGGTATACATGGGCGTGCTTTGAGCTGTTCAGAGGGAAGTGGCTAATGAAATCCAGTCAATCAGTAGTATTTATTGAATACTTACTGTCTGCCCAGTACTGTAGTAAGCATTTCGGTTGTTGACTTTCTCAAGGAGGTATAGTGTAGAAAAGACATCACCAGCAGATCATTCCACCATAGGTGCATTCATTCATTCATTCATTCATTCATTCATTCATTCGTATTTATTCAATCATTCATTCATTCAGTAGTATTTATTGAGCACTTACTATGTGCAGAGCACTGTACTAAGCACTTGGAATGTACAAATCGGCAACAGATAGAGACAGTCCCTGCCCACTGATGGGCTTACTGTATAATCAGGGGAGACAGACGGACAAAAACAATACTAATAGTATTAACACATGTGGAGCTAATGATAATGTTAATAGTCTTAGCAGCTAATGATGATTGAGCGCTGCCTGTATGCAGAGCACTGTATTAAGCACTTGGAGAGTACAATTTGGCAAAACAGAGACAATTCATACCCAACAATGGGCTCACAGTCTAGAACGGGGGAGACAGACAAGAAACCGAAGCAAAACAAGTAGATAGGCATCAATAGCATCAATATAAATAAATAGAATTATAGATATATACACAGCATTAGTAAAATAAATAGAATAATAAATATGTGCATATATATACAAGTGCTATGGGATGGGGAGGGGGGTAGAGCAGAGGGAGAGAGTCGGGGCGATGGGGAGGGGAGGAGGAGCAGAAGAAAAGGGGAGCTCAGTCTGGGAAGGCCTCCTGGAGGAGATGAGCTCTCAGTAGGGCTCTGAAGAAGGGAAGAGAGTTAGTTTGGCGGAGGTGAGGAGGGAGGGCGTTCCGGGCCAGAGGTAGGACGTAGGCCAGGGGTCGGCGGTGGGCAGGAGAGAACGAGGCCCAGTGAGGAGGTTACTAGCAGAGATGCTTTTCTCATCCTTCCCCATTACCTTCCCCATCATTGGTTGCCGGGCCAACAGTCTGTCCCTGCAGTTGTCATCCGTCACTATCATCAGAGGCCACTGTTCCTCGTGTGGTTTCTAGGACCCACCATGTGGGTTTCACTGCCACCACATGGCTTGGATCCAGGGCTTGAGGTGTTCTGCACAGAGGAAACCTCAGTAAACATTATTGATTATATCAGGGTACCTACTAAGTGACAATGAGACATGAGGGCAGTGAGAATTGAAGAGGTCGTGTAGGGCCTACCTTAGGTGGGTTTTAAGCATTTGGAGAATAAGTAGAGTGAGTACATGCAATCCCTGCCTGGTGGGCCTGGAATATCCCACCTCAACTTGAGTATGGTCTGGAGTTTACTCCTGAAGTAATGGTCATCGTTAGTGCAGAACACGTGGGAGAGGAGAGTGTAGCTGGTAGGCTTGATCCCTACCCTCAGGAGCTTACAACCTAGCAGGGGAGAGAGAGAGAGAGCCTCATCCTCTTCTGCTGGACTTGTAGAAAGACTTATAAGGCTTTAGATTTTGACTACAAGGAGTTGGCAAAGTTAGGGAGTTTCCTGGATGTTTCATTACCTGCCTGGATGGTCAATTTGGGACATTCCATCCTCACGCCTTCCATCCTAGAGGTGACTGAAAATGACCAGCCCAAGAATCCTACTTCCCAGCTTGCTGATCTCTTAGGAAAGCTCAGAGCCCCAAATATTAGGCAGGGCGGGTAGCTAGGTGAGTATCTAGGAGTCAGAAAATGAGGGCGCAAGTATTCAAGGATACCAAAGTTGGTTGTGTATGCTTGGGCTATAGGCTTGAACTGTTTTCTTTCTCCTTCTGCAAACCCTCAGATAACTAACGATGGAGGGGTTAAGTGACTCTGGAAGCAGCCTGATCTACTGGAATGAGCACGGGCCCGGGAGTCAGAGGGCCTGGGTTCTAAATCCCTGCTCAGCCACTTGTCTGCTAGGTGACCTTGGGCAACTCACCTAACTTTTCTGTGCTTCAGTTTCCTCTTTTGTAAAGTGGGGATTCAATACCTGGTCTCCCTCCTACTTAGGCTTTGAGTCCCATGAGGGGCAGGGAATGTGTCTTCTGACCTGATTAACATGTATCCAGCCCAGTGCTTAGAACAGTCCTCGGCAAATAGAAAGTGCTGAACAAATATCAGTGGTGCAAGGTCACCCGTCCGGCAGGCCATCGGTGGATCTGGGATTTAAACACCTATCTCCCGTCTCCCAGGACTAGGATCTTTCAAATAGCCCTTGCTACTGCTCTCTTTTTGAATCCCCCGGACCAGCTTTTAGAATCCAGTCTGAGAACCTGGGATATTTAATAATAATAATATGAATAATAATAATGGTATAATAATGAAGATACAAATCCAGACCATACTCAGGTTGAGGTGGGATATTCCAGGCCCACGAGGCAGGGATTACATGTACTCACTCTACTGTACTCTCCCAAATGCTGTCATGTACTCGTCGTCATTTTCTGATTCCTAAATATTCAACTAGCTACTCACCCTGCCTAATATTTGGGGCTCTGAGCTTTCCTAAGAGATCAGCAGGCTAGGAAGTAGGATGCTTAGGGCACGCAAGACCAATTTACAATTGTGCTGGTCATTTTCAGTCACCTCTAGGTTTGAAGGAATGAAGATGAAATGTCCCAAAATTAAATAATAATGTTGGTATCTGTTAAGTGCTTACTATGTGCCAAGCACTATTTTAAACACTGTAGTAAATACAAGGTAATCAGGTTGTCCCATGTGGGGCTCACAGTCTCAATTCCCATTTTACAGATGAGGTAACTGAAACACAGAGAAGTGAGGTGACTTGCCCAAGGTCACAAAGCATACAAGTGGCAGAGCCAGGATTAGTACCGACGTCCTCTGACTCCCAAGCCCTGGCTCTTGCCATTAGGCCTTGCTGCTTCTCTATTTGGTGGGCAAAGTCTTAGATTGTACTCTCCCAAGTGCTTAATATGGTGCTCTGCACTCAATATGTACTAAATAAATTCAGTTGATCGACTGATAATCCAAGATACAGATAAGCTTTCTTAAAGTGCCAGTGGGGTAAAAGTTGTTGGGATGCATTAATAATCCAACTACCCTGACTTCTAAGTGACAAAAAAGATGTAGTTTAGTAGGAAACCACTCCTCAGTCTCAAAAACCAGAATCTGCATTATCAGATGGAATGATTTGTTGTGGGGACTTGGATTGTATATTGAAGGTAATGCTGCCTACATCCTTGTACACCAATTTATTGCCTGCAATAACTGTTTTTTTGTGCCAGATTTAGAAAGGGAAGGTAAAGTCATTGAAAAATGGGTACCTCTCAACCAGTTTCATTTAGTTTATTCCGTAAAGTTGCTTCTGTTTGTAGTGTGCATTACATCGTGTAATTGGTTTTAGTAAAGAGGCTGGTGTGTGTAAATTCTTGATGGCTTCTTTCAATTGTACAGTCTGTTTTCCTCAAGCTAACTTCAATTTTGGTCTCCAAATAATTTTTAAATCAGCCCAAAAAAGTATTCCAGTGATTTCTTTTAATGAAAGGGATTTTGAATAGACTGTAGCCTCTTGTATGGTCCAGTGTGTTGCAATATACAAACTGAATTTATCAAGGAATGGAAACCTCTTACTATCTAATGCTGGGAATCCTATTATCATTTTTATGTTTTACTCTTTTCTCCTCTCTGTTTTGTAACTTTAGGCATTGATATGCCCATGTCTTATTTCATTTTCATCTCTGTAATTTTTTTTTCATTTCCCCTATGAATCAGTTACCAACACTGACCACTTCCTGTGGATTGAATAGGTTCACTTTTCTTTTCTTGCCTATCCTGGACTTGGAATAATACAATGTGCTACAACCATGTCCCAAAGACCTATTGAGTGCAGCTGGTGTCCAGTGGTTGTGGGATTTGAAGTGCCAAACTCACTCATGAACCAGACATTCCCACATGAATTCTTTGTGCTGTTATTGAATCTCTGGGCCGACTGCCATGAATCTTTATTCATTAGGTAGGGGCATATTTGCCTCTGATTCAAGAAATAGAGAAGCCGAAGGCTTTTGTGAGTATGGCATGAGATTATCATAGATTTAGGTAAGTGAGCTCTTTAAGGCAGACTTCCCTCTCTGTTTATGGAACGGGGGAGAGAGTCTCATTGGGAGTTTTTTCTCAGTTGATTATTAGTCTATAAGTAGTGACTACCCTGCTCCCTTCCTTCACATGGCTTCTTTTTAGGCAAATTATCAGTCGCCTGGTTTGTTAACTACAAGACAGTCATAAATCAAGGATCCTGATTTACAGTTGCGCAGTTAGATGCGCGTGACGTGAGCAGAAATATGCATGACAACATACTCTAGGAACTGGGAAAGAAAGGTGCCTAAAGCTGCCTCGGTTTTATAGGGAGACAGGGAATTTAGATGTGTACCTCCATCCAAATTCTGCTCATCTTCCCGTCGCCCTTCCCCACTCCCTCCCCTCCCCCTCTCCCTGCCCCCCAAATTCCTTGTATCGGGAATGTTGGCCCTGTGCTTTTGTAGTTCTGTTAGTACCAGGGACACATCCTAAAATTAAAAAAGAGTGTCTGGTGTTTTAGGTTGATTTGGGAATGTGTCTACAGTCTCTGTTACATTGTACTCTCCCAAGCACTTAGTACAGTGCTTTGCATACATTATGTACTCAGTAAATATAGTCCATTGATCGATTACTTTTAGGGGGAAGGAAAAGAAAGCTGGATTAAGTACGCGTATGTCTTTAAGGCCTGAAAGAGCCTTTCCTCTGTCACCACCTCCCCTTCACCTTTTCCTTTGTACTTGATGCTATCTTTTTTCAGCTTGCACCCCCAGTATAAAGTGAAACAAAGTGGTAGTATTGTATTTATGCATTAGTTATTCAATAGTCTTGTAAGTAAATGATAGAGTTCATTAAAGTGGGAAGTAATGTTTGAAAACAGATGTTTCTTGTATAATTTAGTTTTTATTTTGATTCCCATTCTAGCAGTGATCTGAATCCTAACACAATTAAAATCAATAATGCAGTTGCTTGGATTAAGGAGAATGCTCTCTCCTTGGCTGTTGGCTTGCAAGGGAACTGTTTTAGCCCTTGGTTGGAAATTTGACCTCCCTTCCTTCTGGACTCCTGGAAGGTTACAAGCATCATGAGAGTGTTTTATTACCTTCAGTGGAATCACTTTGTTACCCTAAGTTGCTTTTCTCTGCCTATTTCTTATCTTTCTTTCTCTTCCTTCCGCAGTAGGTGCCTATCTCTCTCCCCATGAGATTATCCATCCTCATTTTTAGAAAAGATGACAACAATCTAGAGAGAAAAAAAAAGGAAAATTGTCAGATACCTTTTCGGCCTACCACAGAGTGTTTAACTTGACCTGCACTTGTTTGCCTCTCCCTTGAATTATTCCTTTAAAAATCCGTATTTTCCCAGGGACTATTTTCAGAGAGTGCTTCGTTTCCTTTTCAGTACAGTAAACTTAGAGAAGTTTGGTTCTGTTACTAAACAAGTCAGTTGGGAAAGAAGTAATCCGGTTTCACAAAGTCCACTGGGTTGTTAAGACCGATTCAGGGCAAGGAAGGGATAAACCTTCATGTTACTGTGTGTTGCTGTTTGGCAGACTATAGCGTGGGAGGAGAAATATAGTACTGAGGTTTTTTTTTGGTATTATTTCTCCCCAGTCACTACCCCGAAGACAATGTAATTTGGTTTTTCATTTTAAAAAAGCCTTTTATTTGTGGTGAATCCTTTTTCAACTCAGAATTATTATCCTACATTACAAGGCCATTCACAAGGCTAATGAAGCTGGATAAGATCACAGAACCGTAACAGTGAACGCCTGATTCTCAGGATCAGCACTCTTCCTAATGATTTTAATTTTTCTTCCCTATCCACACCACTCCTCCCCACCTCTCTGGTTCTCTGGTTAGAGAGGCAACATGGCTTAGTGGAAAGAACACGGGCTTGGGAGTCAGAAGGTCGTGGGCTCCAATCCCGACTCCATTTGTCAGTTGTGTCACCTTGGGCAAGTCATTTAACTTCTCCTCAATTACCTCATCTGTAAAATGGGGATTAAGACTGTGAGCCCCACGTGGGCCAACCTAGTAACCTTGTATCTACCCCAGTGCTTAGAACAGTGCTTGGAACATAGTAAGCACTTCAGTACCATCCTTACTAATACTATTCTATCCATATACAGTAGCGGTCTTTCCTTGCCATAACTTTTCTGAACACAGAATTTTATCGAGTGCTTTCCAGACTCAGTTGATTTTGTTCGTTTGCCAGTAGACGTGACTTTTTGAACAATAGGAAATAAGAGGATGGCTCTCCAAGAGAATTTATGAGTGTGACCTAGAGACTTGAACCTGGATCTCTAGCTTTGTGGGGATCTAGTTTTACAAAATACAATTTGGTTTCTAAAAAGGAAGGGTAGCAGAGGGTGGTGGGATATGAATAGATTGGGAAGGATAAGCGGATGAAAAAAACTCTGCTCTTATATTTAATCCTCACTTGTTTCTTATTTGGGGGCATTTGATTTTGATATAGTCATAATTGAAAGTTGTAGTCCTATAAAAAATATGGGATAAAATGCTGCTGTTTAAATCATATTTAAAAATTGATGTGGCCCAAGAGGTTATCTTGTGCTGAAAGTTAGGCAACACTGTGGGGGGGGAAACAAGGGGGAATAGAATGTTTACCTTCTATTTAAAAGAAAATTACACATTTGGCAGATGTGGTTCATTTCTCTCTCTTTAAATGTTTTGATTCCATCTACTTTTTCACTGACAGACTGTGTTTTCTTTTGTCCCAGGAGATAAGAAACTGTGCATATATATATTTATTTTATTTAGGACATACCTTAAAAGTCAAGAAGTGAGGCTGCCTGGTAATGCTATAAATTTAAAACTGTCCTACAGCAAGACAGTATGATGCAAATATGACTTAATAAGATCACAAACTGAATTTCAGTGAAACAACCAAGATTTACATTAAATTAGGAATTTTAAAACCGATTTAGTTTGTTTTACTGAGCATTTGCTTAATAACATTTCGTCCTCTTGCAATCTTTTTAAAGACAATAATTCGTCTGTGAAATGCAGGCACGTCTTCAGCAGAAAAATTGAAAGCAACAGCTCACTTTCTGAAACCACACATAGAGCGATATAAAGGAATATTTCAGCTCTACAAAATTTAATAAATCATCCCATTTCCTAATTTGATCATATTAGATGCTGATGTGGAAGAAGCATTTCAAATACCATCTCCTCATTAATATACATCAGTCTGGGGAATAGAATGGAATACTTATGCAGAGATGTCACAGTTACTGTTTCTTAGTTTACTAAGTGGAACAGGTTGATGTGATACTGGGTGCTATTTGTCAATGTCTTGTTAAAATGGTTTGGGTCGAGTTATGGAGTCCAGAAAGACGGCGGCTGATAAATCAAAAGTGGATTGAGTGGACAGGAGGCAGTGATTGATACTGTGACAGGATATGAAGAAAGGAATCTTGATACGAGCATGCATGATATTGAATATGAGAAGGAAAATGGCCCTGGAGTATGGATATTATTCAAGGAAATGAGAATAATAATATCAGCTTGAAAAAATTGCTAGGTGAAGATTAGGACAGTTCCTATTAGAGCAGAATACTTTGCTAGAATACTAGAGCTGAAATTATGTAAAATGTATGTGAATAGAATATTTTAGGTGATCGCTGAAAACTCCAAATGTAGGTTAAAATATCCTGAATGGTTATTTTTCTCCTCACGTTAATTACCAAATTGACTTTTCCTAAACATTTGGACTCCTAATTTAATTTTTAAGCTTCTCTTATGTTGTAATGGATGGTCAATTTATTTATGAGTTTATAGAATTGTAGCATTTAGTGTTTTGTGGTCTAGGACTGCATTTGGCTTCCTTGTCAAGTAGCTTAGACTTAGCCCAAATTTTAAATCAAAACTGACATTATTTAATGATTTTCAACATCTTCCAGTGCAATAATTTAAATGGCCAATGATAGGTAAGTTCTTCCATAAAGATCAAGATCGAATAAGTGAATTTTTTTTTAGATTCCCAGTGAAGTGTGTTTGCTACCAGGAAGCTTAGTGGGAGGCTTTTGATCAAACTGACTTATTGCGTTCTTCTGCATAACTAGGGAGAACTTGCTTTTACTCCTTTGGTTGGAGAGTTCTGTCAGTGACATCGAATGGATAATGGATTCTTCGGAAGTCTGATCATTTAATTGTGTGGTTTCAGTTCTTTTAGGGGAAGAGTAACAAAGATGTTCACTATTTGCATAGTGTCCTTCTTGCAAGGACTCAAAACATGCCCCATCTATGTGAGTTCTTTTTTATAACAACTCAGATGGAAATGTAAAAATTTTCATTAAACATGATAAAAGAGAACATTTTCAATTTGACCATTTCACTTCTTCATTTGTGTAGAGTAGGTCTGTGAATATTAATTTGTCATCTTTTATTTTTCTGGAGTGTCAAGTGACATCCTGAGGTCACCTCAGGTTTCCATAAGATTCAATATGAAAACTTCTGGATGATACTAAAGATGCATTTTAAAGCTTCAAACTCTGACAACTGGTAAAGTGACAGCCAATGAGACCAGAAGGTGGAGTGACTTTCAGAGCCTTGAGTTTGTTATGGTGGTTGTTCTTCTTTGGTTTTAAAACCATACATTAATAAGCATAACGTGCTTGCTTTGACGGGCTGGAAAATCCTTGCTCAGGACCTTGTTGTGACTGATTTTGGAGTATTTGCTCAGACTGTTTTCATGACAGAGTTTTTTAAAATGAAAAAAACACTCAAGCCCCACTGCTTTCTACAGAGTAGGTTTTTATGGTTTTATGGTTTTTATGGTTTTCCCTAGTTCTCCGGTGGGCCAACCCATGCTGTTAGCAAGAATGCAGAAATTAATCTATTATTGTTGTTAATATAATCATCATATATAATTCGTTAATATGCACATCTGTCAGCCCATGAGCAGGATTGATTGTTGTACACCCCATTCGTGTTCACCGTTTCTGGTCGTGTGCAGGTGGCTTAATCCAGTATCTTCTCTGATCCCACCGTTATGGAGCCTGCTTCTTCTGCTTTGATCACAGATACTATGTATCCTAGAGGGTTTGGTTTTTTGGGTTCTTTTTCTCATGATATTTGGTAAGCGCTTGCTATGTGCCAGGCGCTGTACCTTAGTCTGAGTCTTAGTCTTAGTCTGAGGTAGATATGAGTTCATGTCCCTCATGGAGTTCACAGTCTTAATCCCCATTTTACAGATGAGGGAACTGTGGCATAGAGAAGTGAGGTGATTTGCCCAAGGTCACACAGTAAATGAGATTAGAACTATGCGCTATCCACTAGGCCACACTAAAGTCAAGAGATGTAGCTTGTGCCTCTTGCTTCTTGGTCTGCCCCATTTTTTTAAAGGGCCTGTCCCAAACTGGTTACACACTGTGTCCAGTCGTGGCGCAGTGGAAAGAGCATGGGCTTTGGAGTCAGGGCTCATGAGTTCGAATCCCAGCTCTGCCACTTGTCAGCTGTGTGACTGTGGGCAAGTCACTTAACTTCTCTGGGCCTCAGTTCCCTCATCTGTAAAATGGGGATTAAGACTGTGAGCCCCACATGGGACAACCTGATTCCCCTGTGTTTACCCCAGCGCTTAGAACAGTGCTCTGCACATAGTAAGCGCTTAACAAATACCAACATTATTTGGGCGTCCTGCTGCTCTCCAGACTTTGGCAGCTTCATTTTGGTTGGCTTGCCTAGAGAAAGTGGTGCTTGGTAGAACTCTAATGGATGTAAGACTGCCTTGAATCATTCATTCATTCATTCAGTCGTATTTATTAAGCACTTACCATGTGCACTAACTATTTAGGAAAGTACAGTTCAACAATAAAGAGTGACAGCCCCTTTCCACAACGATCTCACATTCTAGAGGGGGAGAATCAATACAAATAAATAAAATGACAGATATATAGATAAGTGCCGTGGGGCTGGGAGGGGGAGGAAGAGGAAAGGGAGCAAGTCAGGGTGATGCAGAAGGGAGTGGAAGATGAGGAAAAAAGGCTCTTTTATATCTCATAGTCATCTAGGAGAAGAATCCTCCACAGCCCCTACCTGTTACTCGGTTTAGACCAAGTAGCATGGAAGCTGATGAGCAGGTTGTGCAAAAATAATTGTCTTATTTTCCTGTGTGAGTGTCCAAGTAAGTAGTAGTGTAGTATTTACTGCCTGCCCACTGAGTAAAATGTGCTGTACTAGATGCACGGGAGGTAGAAAACAGATCACTTTGCCCTCCCACACGTATCTTATATTCTCATGAGGGAGATATACATAAGATTATTTTATTTACAGGAATGAAATACACAGTTGAATAAGTGTTGCTAGAAAGGATAGCTTCTAGTATCAGTTATCAAATTTCTCACTTGGGAAATTGGCCTCACACGTATTAAAATGAAGACCAACGGAGATCTATAATTCTGGGCCCCATAGTTTAAGCCAGCTGACTGATTTCTATAGTCAGAATTCTTCCTGTAAAGACAGTAATACAATTGCTCTAAAATGTGGCTGTTTATTCTTTTATATTTTGAGTTTAAGGTTTTGAGGTCTGTGGTGTTAAAAGTCTGCTAATCCTTCCAAGTGAATCAAAATAGAAATTGTCCAGTCGGTGGTGTAATCCACTGAAGCTAATGTGGTTTCTATTGCGAACATATGCTTAAAACTTGAGTGATCAAGAAAATTAGACGATGCCAACTCACCTTTGATCTGCTTCTTAATCAAGGAATATATTTTTCCCCTAAACTATCTGTTTAGCTGCTCAGATTTTAAGTTGTATGTTAAGTCTGTCTTGTAGTTTTTTAGTGTGTTATATTCTGTAATGGTAGACCTCATGTAGGAGAAGAACTATGGCCGATCTAATCATCTTATATTTGCCTCAGTGGGTATAGCTCATAGTATAACCACATAAATTGATTACAGTAATGATGATAATAACGTGGAACATATAGACAGTGACAATTTTAATTGCAGAAAGCCCTGTATAATTTCCCAGTTTCAAAGATGATGTTAATGATAGTGTAATTCTGTCACTATGTGCAAATGTGACTGTTAAGACTGATAGATGATCAATACTTCCTTCAGCAGAATCTTCATGTCAAGTCTGTTGCAGCTGCTACTCTCGATGCCTGAGCTATTTTAATTTCTCCCTTTTTTGTGTGTCTCAGTTGTCTAAAGTCTTGTTCAAAGACAGTCACACGATTTTTAATTGCTGAGTGCCAGTCTAGGCTATGCTTTGCTGCTCTCTCGCAATTGTGTAGGCTATGTGATTTTACTTCAGCATATCTTTAAAATATTTTCTCCTCCCTTCTGTTTTTTTTTTTGTTGTTGTTGGTATGTTTACAGTTACACGTTTCAGCTCACCATATAGTGGTGGTTTGAGTATTTTACTATCCTCTTGCCCAGTGAAGGTGTGATGTGTTGAGCTTTTCTCTCTGTCATCTAGTATCGTCATTCAGTGTTTCCTAGGAAAGGTCAGTGGCCCAGTTGGAACGGCTGTGGAAGTGTGATGTGGCTGCGGAAGTGTGATGTGGCTGCGGAAGTGTGATGTGGTGCATATGTGAAGTGTGCCCGGCTCCTCCACTTGTCTGCAGTGTGACCTTGGGCAAGCCACTTAACTTCTCTGTGCCTCAGTTCCCTCATCTGGAAAACGGAGATTAAACTGTGACCCTCACATGGGACAACCTGACTACCTTGTATCTACTCCCAGCGCTTAGAACAGTGCTTGGCACATAGTAAGCACTTAACAAAAACCATAATTATCATTATTATTACATCCAGTGCTTAATCGTACTGATTCTTCCTTCACAACATTTCCCAGATCTGGCCCACTCTCCATTCCAACTTCCACCACCCTGGATAATGACCAGGGCTTCTGCATTACTCTCTTTGCTCATTCTCCCTGCCTCTGGCCACTCCCCACCTTCGATCCTTCGATTATTGTTGTTGCATGAATCATCTTGACCCAGCATACATCTTTCCTCTTCTCTCTTCAGAAAGCATGAGCGGTTACCCATCTCCCTCCGTTACAAGCAAAAGCTTCTTACCACTGGTCTCAAAAATGTCCACCAGTATTCTCCAACTTCATGTTGGCTTTTTCATCCTCTGCCACCCTACCTATACTCTTCACTTCTTCCAAGTTCCCTCTTCCACTTCCGACTCCCAGCTCATCTATCCTCCTGTCAATCAATCAATAGTATTTATTGAGTGCTTACTCTGGATAAGTGTAATAATAATAATGTTGGTATTTGTTAAGCGCTTACTATGTGTAGAGCACTAAGCACTTGAGAAAGTACTGTGCAATAGAATTGGTAGACTTGAATCCTGTCCACATGGAGCTCACAGCATAGAGGGCTCACAGCCCTCCCCATCTTTAAAGCCCCTCTAAAAGCCGGCCTTCTCCAGGAAGCCTTCCCTGATTGTTTCACAACAGCTAAATGGTATTTGATTACTATTAACCCTTGGTAAATATTTTAATCTTATCCTCAGCCTCTTTGTATGTTTGTCTACTCATCTGTGTTCATATGTCTACTTTTATTTGTACATTCTTTGTACTTTCATTTACTAGGTCAGCTTTTTAAAATAGTATTTGTTAATAATAATAATAATAATTATGGTATTTAAGTGCTTACTATGTGCCATGCACTGTTCTAAGCGCTGGGGAAGATACAAGGTAATCAGATTGTCCCACGTGGAGCTCACAGTCTTAATCTCCATTTTGCAGATGAGGTGACTGAGGCACAGGGAAGTTAAGTAGTTTGCCCAAGGTCACACAGTAGACAAGTAGAGGAGCCTGGATTAGAACGCACGTCCTCTGGCTCCCCAGTCTGTGCTCTTTCCAATAGTATGTGCCAGGCATTGTACTAAGTGCCGGGGTAGATATGTGCTTATTAGGGTGGACACAGACCGTGTCCCTCATGGGGATATTACACTCCTGATAATAATAAGGGATGTTGGTATTTGTTAAGCACTTACTATGTGGCAGGCTGATGTTTTTGTACTGCATTTTGCTTCTACTTGCTCTTCTTGTGGCTTTCACTATCGAAATCATTTTTGTCTGTCTATATTAGGTTGTGATACCGTTCTTTCCCAAGAGCTAAGTAGAGTGCTTAACATTAGTAGGTACAGGATTTGCCCAAAAAGCTATTGGGTAAAGCTAATGACTTTGGTCTCCTTGATGCCAATCCCTTGTGGGCATCCATTACCCCAATGAAGTTATTGTCCCTGCTCAGGGATAATAATTCTGACAATTTTAATTAACCAGAAACATTGGTCAGTAATCATCCAGTTATCTGGACAGAGGTTGCCTTCCTAAATGGGTTTTTATGCCGGTCTTTTGAGGCCCACCCAATTTTCAATTATGGAAATGAGTCTTCATCCCAAATTAGTTTTGATAATTCCAGTGTCAGGTTGCATCTCATGCTTCTCTTTAGGTTTGTAAAATTAATTGTTGGATAATTTGTTCCACGATCTTACCCTTCCTCTCAATCCAAACAGCCACCACACTACTCCAGGCACTTGTATCTTGGTTTTACTACCACATCAGCCCTTCTGCCTGATTTTCTTGCCTCAGTTTGTCCAGTCCATACTTAACTCTGCTACCTGAATCCATTTTAAAAAATGTACTCCCTACTCCAATCCAGCAGAAAGTCCCGATATTTGGCTAAATTTAAGGTGCTTACCAGCTCACTCTCTTACTTATCCACTCTTATAATAATAACAATAATAATAATAATTGTGGTATTTCCTTAGTGCTTACTACATGCCAGGCACTGTACTAAGCACTGGGCTAGAATACAAATTTGTTAGGTTGGACACAGTCCCTGTTCTGTATGTGGGTCAAGGTACCTGAGGCCCAGAAAAGTGAAGTTACTTTTCCAAGATCACCCAGCAAACCAGTGGTGGAGTCAGGATTAGAACCCAAGTCCCTCTGATTCCCAGGCCCATGCTCTGCCCTCCAGGCCACACTACTTCTCTCTTACCCACCCCACATTGGCTTGCATGCTTTGTATTACAAGCTAACTACTCACTGTGCCTCATTCTCATTTTCCCTCTGCCCCTCCTCCCCTCCCCATTTCCCCTACTCCCTCCCTCTGCTCTACCCCCTACCCCTCCCCTCAGCTCTTGTGTATATTTGTATATATTATTTCTTTATTTATTTTATTAATGATGTGTAGACATCTATGATTCCATTTATTTTGATGGTATTGATGCCTGACTATTTATTTTGTTTTGCTGTCTATCTCCCCCATTTAGACTGTGAGCCCGTTGTTGGGCAGGGATGGTCTCTATCTCTTGGTGAACTGTTCATTCCAAACCCTTAGTACAGTGCTCTGTACACAGTAAGCGCTCAATAAATATCATTGAATGAATTCTCATCTCTCTTATGACAGTCCTCTTGCTCACAGCCTGCCTCTTGCGTGGAGCTCCCTTCACATCCGTCAGACCACCCGTCTCGCCATCTGCTGAAAATTACATCTTTGAAACAGCATTAAAGTAGTAGTAATGATGGTGGTATTTGTAAAGTGCTTACTATGTGCAAAGCACTGTTCTAAGCACTGGGGGATACAGGGTGACCAGATTGTCCCATGTGGGGCTCACAGTTTTAATCATGAGCAAGACTGAGCTCCTCATCTTCCTTCCCAAGCCCGGTCCTCTCCCAGACTTCCCTATCACCGTGGATGGCACGACCATCCTTCCCGTCTCTCGGGCCCGCAATCTCGGTGTCATCCCTGACTCGTCTCTCTCATTCACCCCGCACATCCTATCCGTTACCAAGACCTGCCGGTTTCACCTCTACAATATCGCCAAGATCCGCCCTTTCCTCTCCACCCAAACGGCTACCTTACTATTACGGGCTCTCGTTATATCCCGGCTAGACTACTGTGTCAGCCTTCTCTCTGACCTCCCTTCCTCCTCTCTCGCCCCGCTCCGGTCTATTCTTCACTCCGCTGCCCGGCTCATCTTCCTGCAGAAATGATCTGGGCATGTCACTTCCCTTCTTAAACACCTCCAGTGGTTGCCTATCGACCTCTGCTCCAAACAAAAACTCCTCACTCTAGGCTTCAAGGCTCTCCATCACCTTGCCCCTTCCTACCTCTCCTCCCTTCTCTCTTTCTACCGCCCACCCCGCATGCTCCGCTCCTCTGCCGCCCACCTCCTCACCGTTCCCCGGTCTCGCCCGTCCCGCCGTCGACCCCTGGGCCACGTCCTCCCACGGTCCCGGAACGCCCTCCCTCCTCACCTCCGCCAAACTGATTCTCTTCCCCTCTTCAAAATCCTACTTAAAACTCACCTCCTACAAGAGGCCTTCCCAGACTGAGCTCCCCTTCTCCCTCTACTGCCCCCCCTTCACCTCTCCGCAGCTTAACCCTCTTTTCCCCCCATTTCCCTCTGCTCCTCCCCCTCTCCCTTCCCATCCCCTCAGCACTGTACTCATCTGCTCAACTGTATATAGTTTCATTACCCTATTTATTTTGTTAATGAAATGTACATCACCTTGATTCTATTTAGTTGCCATTGTTTCTACGAGATGTTCTTCCCCTTGACTCTATTTATTGCCATTGTTCTTGTCTGTCCGTCTCCCCCGATTAGACTGTAAGCCCGTCAAAGGGCAGGGACTGTCTCTATCTGTTGCCGACTTGTTCATTCCAAGCGTTTAGTACAGTGCTCTGCACATAGTAAGCGCTTAATAAATACTATTGAATGAATGAATAATCCCCATTTTATGGATGAGGTATCTGAGGCACAGAGAAGTTAGGTGACTTGCCCAGAGTCACACAGCTGGCAAGCAGCACAGCCGGGATTAGAACCCATGAATTCTTTCCACTGAGCCACGCTTCTTCTCTTGGAGGAGCATTTCCTCCAAGAGGTCTTCCCCAATTAATTCCTAATCTCTCCATTTTGTATATCCCTACTACTTCATCAGCCCTTTTGTGCCACTTAAGCACTTACCACCTCATGCAGCATTTAATGTTCGTGGATCATCTTGTCTTATGCTGTCGAGTCGTTTCCAACCCATAGACACACCATGGACACATCTCTCCCAGAACACCCCGTTCTCTACCTGGATTCGTTCTGGTGGTGTATCCATAGAGCTTTCTTGGTAAAAATAAGGAAGTGATTTACCATTGCCGCCTTCCGCTCAGTAAAATCGAGTCTCTGCCTTCGACTCTCTCCTATGCTGCTGCTGCCCAGCACGAGTGAGTTTTGACTTGTAGCAGATTGCCTTCCACTCCTAGCCACTGCCTGAGCTAGGAATAGAGTGCGTAGCCTCTGCTTGACTCTCCCACCCATAGCCGCGACTGGTAGAGGACTGGAAACTCCACAGGTGCAACCCTGAGAGGGGTAATGTATCATATACGTAACTGATTTATCCTCTCTCATTTACTTTAGTTTTTTATCTTCACACTATATTACAATCTCTTGGAGGACAGGGATCACGTCTGCTAAATCTAATGTACTCCACCTAGCACTTTATACGGTTACGCACACAATAGATAGAAGTCCATCTTACTAGGTATCGATCAGTGTTAAGGTGATAATCAGTCAATCAGTGATATTTATTGAGCGATTGCTGTGTGCAGAGCACTGTATTATGAGCCTGGGAAAAGACAATAAAACACAGTTGGTAGATTCAATCCCTGCCCAGCAGGAGCTTACAGTCTACAAGGGGAGGCAGACAGTAAAATAGATTAGGGAGAGGGAAAATAGTGTGGCTCAGTGTAAAGTGCCCGGGCATGGGAGTCAGAGGTCATGTGTTTGAATCCCGACTCTGCCACTTGTCAGCTGTGTGACTGTGGGCAAGTCACTTAACTTCTCTGTGCCTCAGTTATCTCATCTGTAAAATGGGGATTAACTGTGAGCCTCACGTGGGACAACCTGATTACCCCGTATCTACCCCCGCACTTAGAACAGTGCTCTGCACATAGTAAGCGCTTAACAAATACCAACATTATTATTTATATATGGATTGTGGAGATGGGTGAGTATCAAAATGCTCAACTTCAAAAGCCAAGTTGATAGTCTTTGCGGGGGCGGGGGGTGGATAGGGCTAAATCTGGCAAGACCTCTTGGAGAAGATGTGATTTTCAGAGGATTTGATGGTGGGGAGAGTGGTAGAGTTGATATGAAGGGGAGGGTGTTCTCGGTCCAAAGGAGGATGTGGGCAAGGGATCGGTGGTGGGATAGATGAGATTGAAATACAGGGAGTTAGTTGATGTTAGCGGAGCGGAGTGTATGTGTCGGGTAGTATTAGGTGATCAACGAGGTGAGGTTGGGGACTGCTGATGCCTTAAATCCCATCATAAAGGAGTTTGTGTTTGATGCGCAGGTGAATGGGCTGCCACTGGTTTGTGAGGACGGTTCTGCATTTACCAGAATTCCCCACCTCACTTTGGCCACAGCATTTACCCTTTTCATATCTTTTCTTCTGTTCTCAAAACTACTAACTAATCATTCTGCAATAGACTCACCCATTCCCTGAGTCCCCAGGTTCTGTTGATGTAAATACTTCCAGTTTTTAAAAATACTCTTCAACTATTGCTTCCTCTGTTTACGAATTAACTTTCCAACCATCCGTCCTGAGACTGTCCTGATCCACTATTGGTGTTGAATCTCTTTCAGTCCTCCAGTATTAGCTTTCATTATTTGTCTGCCCAATGGACCTTTTTAGGAAAATATGTGTGTGTGTACATGTGTGTGAGAGAGAGAGAGCGAGTGCACAATCCTTTTTCTTAAGAACGTTCAATAAGTGCCATTGATTGATTTCAAATTCAGCATTTTTGACATAATGTGACCATATGGTGAGAAAATGCTTGGAAACAGAACAGGCATGACCAGATGAAAGCACCACTGAGTTTAGGACTTTGCAGTCTGCTTTCCCAAATCTGTCCCAGTGTGTGACCGTGTCTGTAACACGGCCCATCGTGGTCTATGTTTGCGTATTCCAAGTGAAGAGTATTATTAAAGCAGTTCTTGAGGAATTTCAGCCTAAAGAAAACTCACTTTCTCGTGTTGTTTTTCAACGATTAAGGACTAGTTCTCGACTTCTAGACTGTGAGCCCGTTGTTGGGCAGGGATTGTCTCTATTTGTTGCTGAATTGTACTTTCCAAGTGCTTAGTACAGTGCTCTGCACACAGTAAGCGCTTAATAAATACGATCAAATGAATTGAATGAATGAATAGTTGTATTTTTTGATCCGAATCATCGGAAGAATTGCTCGTGTAGGCCTTGTGTCAGTGTTGTCTGAAGTGATAATGGGAGAAACAGCAAGGCCTAAGGGAAACAGCATGGGCTTGGGAGTCAGAGGATAATAATAATAATAATGATTAAGGTATTTGTTAAGCATTTACTATGTGCCAAGCACTGTTCTAAGTGCTGGGGTAGATATAAGGTGATCAGATTGTCCCATGTGGGGCTCACAGGCTCAATCCCCATTTTACAGTTGAGGTAACTGAGGCACAAAGAAGCTAAGTGACTTGCCCTAGGTCACACAGCAGGCAAGTGGCAGAGACGGGATTAGAACCCATGACCTCTGACTCCCAAGCCTGGGCTCCTGCCACTAGGTCATGCTGCTTCTCATATCTGAGTTTTAATCCTGGCTCTGCCACTTGCCTGCTGTTTGACCAGAGACAAGTCTACAACTCTTCTGTGCTCAGTTTCCTCATCTATAAAATAGAGACTCTGTACTTGTTCTCCCTCCCACTTAGACTGTACGTCCCATGTGGGATAGGCCATGTGTCTGACCTGATTCTCTAAATCTACTCCAACACATAATATGGTCTTGGCACAGACTAAGCATTTAACAAATACCATTGATATTATTACTTGAACAATTATAATCTGTATCCATGATATTGACCAAAACAATTCATTCAATCGTATTTATTGAGCTCTTAGAAATAATAATAATAATAATAATGTTGGTATTTGTTAAGCGCTTACTATGTGCCAAGCACTATTCTAAGCGCTGGGGGAGATACAGGATCATCAGGTTGTCCCACGTGAGGCTCACAGTCTTCATCCCCATTTTACAGATGCGGTAACTGAGACACCGAGAAGTTAAGTGACTTGCCCAAAGTCACACAACTGACAGGTGGCAGAGCCGGGATTAGAACCCATGACCTCTGACTCCTAAACCCGTGCCCTTTCCACTGAGCCACGCTGCTTACCATTCTAATAATAGATTTTGTTGAGCGCTTACTGTGTGCAAAGCACTATTCTAAGCTCTGGGGGTGGGGGAATACAAAGTGATCAGGTTGTCCCACGTGGGGCTCACAGTCTTAATTTCCATTTTACAGATGAGGCACAGAGAAGTGAAGTGCCTTGCCCAAAGTCACACAACTGGCAAGTGACAGAGCCGAGGTTAGAACCCATGACCTTTGACTCCCAAGCCCGGGATCTTTGTGGTATTTGTTAAGCGCTTACTATGTGCCGAGCACTGTTCTAAGCACTGGGGGGGATACTAGGGGATCGGGTTGGCTCACGTGGGGCTCACAGTCTTCATCCCCATTTTACAGATGAGGTCACTGAGGCACCGAGAAGTTAAGTGACTTGCCCAAAGTCACGCAGCAGTGGAGCCGGGATTAGAACCCGTGACTTCTGACTCCCAAGCCCGGGCTCTTTCCATGAGCCATGCTGCTTGACTTAATGTGTGCATGTTAAATCATTTCAGTC
The DNA here is from genome assembly GCF_004115215.2 of Ornithorhynchus anatinus. NCBI lineage: Eukaryota > Metazoa > Chordata > Mammalia > Monotremata > Ornithorhynchidae > Ornithorhynchus > Ornithorhynchus anatinus. The sequence continues at coordinate 153,191,027 of NC_041728.1, forward strand.
TCCGAACAATCCTTATGGGATACAACTGTGTTTGAGTGTATTTTTGTGTTAGGGAAGCAGCGTGGCTCAGTGGAAAGAGCCTGGGCTTAGGAGTCAGAGGTCATGGGTTCGATTCCCGGCTCTGCCACTTGTCATCTGTGTGACTGTGGGCAAGTCACTTAATTTCTCTGTGCCTCAGTTACCTCATCTGTAAAATGGAGATTAACTGTGAGCCTCAGATGGGACAACCTGATTACCCTGTAGCTACCCCAGCGCTTAGAGCAGTGCTGGGCACATAGTAAGCACTTAACTAATACCAACATTTTATTTGCATCCACATTCATACGACCACCTCTTTCTCTTGAAAACCGTATCCAACCTTGGCTTCACTGACACTGTCCTCTCCTCGCTCTCCTGTTATCTCTCTGGCCATTCATTCTCAGTCCCTCAAGGTTCAGTTCTGGGTCCCCTTCTATTCTCCATCTATACCCACTCCCTTGGAGAACTCATTCGCCCTCACGGCTTCAAACTACCACTTCTAATAATGTTAATAATAATAATAATGTTGGTATTTGTTAAGCGCTTACTATGTGCCGAGCACTGTTCTAAGCGCTGGGGTAGACACAGGGGAATCAGGTTGTCCCACGTGGGGCTCACAGTCTTAATCCCCATTTTACAGATGAGGGAACTGAGGCACAGAGAAGTTAAGTGACTTGCCCACAGTCACACAGCTGACAAGTGGCAGAGCTGGGATTCGAACTCATGAGCCCTGACTCCAAAGCCCGTGCTCTTTCCAATGAGCCACGCTGCTTCTCTAATTTGGGTATTATCACGGATGATACCCAAATCTACATCTCCAGCCCTCATCTATCTCCCTCTCTGCGGTCTCGCATTTCCTCCTGCCTTGAAGACATCTCTACTTGGATGTCCTCCTGTCTCCTCAAACTTAACATGTCCAAAACAGAACTCCTTATGTACCCACCCAAACTCTGCCCTCCCCTCGACTTTCCCATCACTGAAATATTCATTCAATAGTATTTATTGAGCGCTTACTATGTGCAGAGCACTGTACTAAGCGCTTGGAATGAACATGTTGGCAACAGATAGAGACAGTCCCTGCCGTTTGACGGGCTTACAGTGTAATTGGGGGAGAATACAGGGTAATCAGGTTGTCCCACGTGAGGCTCACATTTAATCCCCATTTTACAGATGAGGTCACTGAGGCACAGAGAAGTTAAGTGACTTGCCCAGAGTCACACAGCTGACATGTGACAGAGTCAGGATTCGAACCCATGACCTCTGACTCCCAAGCCCAGGCTCTTGGCACTGAGCCATGCTGCTTCCATCCTTCTTGTCTCACATACCCGTAACCTTGGCCCTCAACTCTCTTCGCTGTCGCTGATGCCCAGCACAGGGAAGTGTTGACCTGTAGCAGATTGCCTTCCACTCGCTAGCCACTGCCCAAGCTAGGAATGGAATGGTTAGGCCTCTGCTTGAATCTCTGTTCCGTAGCCGAGACTGGTAGAGTACCGGAAACTCTCCAGGTATGACCCTGAGAGGGGAATAATAATAGTAATAATAATAATTATTATTGTATAAAGCGCTTACTATATGCCAAGCCCTGCACTGCGTGCTGGGTAGATACAAGATATTCAGGTTGGACACAGGTTGCACAGGTTTAAGTTTGTCTGTGGAAAAACACCTTTCATGAATTTTTCCTAGGGGAGACACTCCAGTCATGAATGAATTGTATATATTGAGTGCTAACTGAGTGCAGAGCACTGTTCTAAGTGCTTGAGAGGGTCCGACACAGTACAGAAGAAGATCCATGGATCCATTTTGCTCTTCTTTGACTTTCCCAGAGCACAGGTCACTACCCCTTGGCAGTGGTTTGTATGGCCCCATGGGAAACTGATCAGACTTCATTGTTGCCGAATTGTACATTCCAAGCACTTAGTACAGTGCTCTGCACATAGTAAGCGCTCAATAAATACTATTGAATGAATAGGCACTGAGTGATCCCCAAGGGTCTTTGCAGCCCCCCCGCAGAACCTTTTCATTCAGAGATAATTTGCGTAAAATTATTGAGTTTTTAGCTTTTTAATTTATTTTGGTTATTCCTTTGATTTCTATCTACTCTTGACTGGCATATTATAATTATAATTATGGTATTTGTTAAGCGCTTACATGTGACAAGCACTGTTCTAAGCTCCAGGGTAGATACGGGGTAATCGGGTTGTCCCACGTGGGGCTCATAGTCTTAATCCTCGTTTTGCAGCTGAAGTGATTGAGGCACAGAGAATAATAATAATAATAATAATAATTATGGTGCTTGTTAAATGCTTACTATGTACCAAGCACTGTTCTAAGCGCTGGGGTAGATACAAGGTAATCAGGTTGTCTCACATGCGGCTCAGTCTTAATCCCCATTTTGCAGATGAGGTGATTGAGGCACAGAGAACAATAATAATAATAATTATGGTATTTGTTAAGCGCTTACTATGTGCAGAGCACTGTTGTAAGCATTGGGGTAGATACAAGGTAATCGGGTTGTCCCATGTGGGGCTCACAGTTGTAATCCCCATTTCACAGATGAAGTAACTGAGGCACAGAGAAGTTAAGTGGTTTGCCCAAGGTCACACAGTAGACAAGTGGCAGAGCCTGGATTAGAACCTAAGTCCTCTGACTCCCAAGCCCACACTCTTTCCACTAAGCCACGCTGCTTTTCAGTTGGTGCTTGATAAATACCATTGTACAGTTTTGATCTATGATCTTATCAGATCTTGTAGTCTAAGCAGAGTAGGTCAGGAGTAAATGAATAAATAATCTTTATGGCATATCCAGGTACTTTAAGAAATAGAAAACAATATCTCTGAACTGAAAATTGTAATTGCTATGAACTATAGTCAGTAATAATAATAATTATAGTAATTGTTTTATTTGTTAAACATGTACTATGTGCCAAACATTTACTGAGTTAGGTACAAGATAATCAGGCCCCATATGGGGCTCACAGTCTAAGTAAGAGGGACAACAGGTATTCAATTCTCATTTTGCCGGTGAGGGAACTGAGACACAGAGAAGTTAAGTGACTTGCTAGAAATCACACAGTAGGCAAGTGGTGGAGCTTAGAACACCAGGTTCTCCGATTCCCAAGCCTGTGTTCTTTCCACTTAGGCCACTCTGCTTCTTGAAATCACCTTCTGGATTTATTAGGACAGTTTTAGGAGCTTTCTGAACTAGGGATGGCAGCACTACTCTAGGAATCATCTAATCAATCAATCATTGGTATTTATTGAGTGCTCACTGTGGGCAGAACACTAGTACTAAGTGCTCAAGAGAGTACAAGAGAAGCAGCATGGCACAGTGGATCGAGCCCGGGCCTGGGACCCAAAAGATCGTGGGTTCTAATCCCGGTTCCATTGCTTGTCCGCTTTGGGACCCTGGGCAAGCCACTTCACTTCCTGCTACTTCATCTGAAAACTAATGTACAGTTAATATTAGTTGTATTCCTCAAACTGCCATTAACTTGCTGTTTAGAAGGCAATTTAACTTCCCTGCACCTTAGTTTCTTAATTTGGCTAAGTGAATAAAATACTCTTTACACCCTGCCTATGTTCCAGAGCCATTGTAGGGATGGTATAAAGTTTGTGTAAGGTACTTTCAGCCCTGTTGAGAAATTAAGGTTTTAAAAGCAATATATTTGATTAAGTATTTTAGAAAAACACCGCCCCCCCCCCCCCCCCAATAACCTACTTGTCTTGGTGGGGTTATCTATTTAAATTCATACTGTTCTATGTCAGAATGCCTCGGGCTCAGCCCTGCAAAAATTTTAGGGTTTACCTGTTGAGAGATCACACGTGCTCTGTGGTTTTGGACTTCTCTCTTCTGGGACAGCTCTTTCTTCCCACATTTTCTTTATTTATGAAAAAAATCAGCTGCTCTGTCTCAAGTGACATTTTGAAGAAGCTGCTCATCCTTGGCCCAGAACAGCATGGCATAGTGGATAGAGCACGGGCCTGGGAATCAGAAAGTCAAGGCTTCTAATCCCCGCTCCACCAATTGTCTGCTGTGTGACCTTGGGCAAGTCTCTTCAGTTCTCTGTGCCTCACTTGCCTCATCTGTAAAATGGAGATTGAAATGGTGAGCCCCAGGTGGGACAGGGACTGTCCAACCAGATTTGCCTATATCCATCATAGTGTTTAGTACAGTGCCTGGCACACAGTAAGCTCTTAACAAATATGACAATTATTATTATTAACTGGGGAAGATGATATAACCGCCTCTGCCCCTCACCACCCAGACAGATCCATCCAGACCCTTTGATGAGGTAATGGGATGTCTAATAGCCCTCACCTTTTCTCCCACTCCAGTCTTCCCCAAAGTGGAAGGTTGGGAAGCTGGTTTGGGGAAGAACTCATCGGCTTTCGAAAACAGCCCCTGGGAGATTACCTGTGTGGGAATTCCCTTTCCTGGCCTGCCCCACTTCACCCCCCCCAATAGTGGCCCACTTCCCCCTTGATAGTGGAGCATATCCTTTTGACAGTTGGGGAAAGTGAGTGTCAGAATGCGAGTGGGAAACACAGAGCAGGACTTGGGCACCCCTGGGACAGGCAGGTGGGAAGCCGGGACAAGCAGACAGTGGATGGAAAGCAAAGCTGAGTGGTATCTGGATTCTCTCTCTCGCTACCCACTTCCCTTCCTGTGACCCACTTGGGTCCCATTTCCCTCCACTTTCTCGACTAAACTCCTCCCCTGCTTTTGAAGATTTGAAACAGAACCATTCTTCATACCATTTACCCCCATCTAAGGCTTCCTTCTCTCTGCCTCCCTGGTTCTGGTCTCAACTCCCTTCCCCTCTCACCATTCCATTCCACCCACCTCTGACATGTTTTCTTTCAGGTATGGAATAAAGTACTCATTCTTAGCCACACTCCGAATCCAGGATTAGCGTTGTCAGTTAAATCGCAGGTATTTGTGTGTGGCAGTAGGCAAATGCAGTCAGACCCTGTTCAGATGATTCTCTCTGTCTGCTTAAAGTTAAATTTCTTTTTCTTCCCTAGATTAGTCATGCACCGTTAAATAGCGTCTTTCGTTTATCCTGAAATGAAGTGATTCATCAGTTCTTTCCACTTTGAAGGGTTAAACTGAGGGATTTTTAAAAAATGGAAATTCCACTAATTAAGGATAGAACAGATTTGAATGTTGTATATTCACTGCTAAGCATTTCTAAAACAAACATGTACTAATGATAACTACCAACTGTCTTTCTTTAATGCAGTTTTTAAAAAATTAATCACTGTAGTTCTATAAGCTTTTATCTCGTCTGTTGCTATCTGTGATAATGAATGGAATGATAGGACAGCTGGTGTTTAAATGCAACTACTCACACGATATTTGATGGGAAGCCTCCATTTTGTATATTTGTGAGTATGAATGAGAAGGCAAAATCTGCCCTGGGAATTCTTTAATGAATATGAGACACATCCTGCCACAGGTAGTTATTAAAATGTCCCCCGAAGTCTTTTAAGATGAATGATTGTGTCTGCTTCTCTGACCTTCCCTGAGGCCTCTTTTTTTTTTTAAAAAAAAAAAGATTCTTCAACACCCCTAGCCATTCAGGCATAAAGGGTAAAATGATCCCCATATTTAAAATAAGTTCCAACTACTACTATTTCAGAGTTGCATTAAGACAGCACCGATCTGTAGAAGCGTTTAAATCAATTTATAAGCACTATCATAAGCATTCTTATCCTTATGAGCTAGAGAAGAGGGAGTATTATGCTTGATTGAGATGGTAGAAAAAGTCTGTCATTCTCAGAGAGAGATAGAGAAGAAAGCATTGCAAGAATTCTGTCTACAAAATCAGGAAAATCCCATCATCTCCTTTGTTCATGGGGCTAAAATACCAGCCAGAACTTTATACATTGAAGAATGCAATCATCAATGAAAAAATCAGTCGTATTTAAAAAGTGCTTATTCTGGGCAAAGCAATGAGTAATTGCTTGGAAAAATACAATAGAGTTGGCAGATGTAATAATATTAATAATGGTATTTGTTTCGCGTTTACTATGTGCCAGGCACTGTTCTAAATGCTGGGGTAGATACAAGGTAATTGGGTTAGACATAGTCCCTAGCCCACTTAGGGCTCCCAGTGTGTATTTTACAGATGAGGTAACTGAAGCATATCCCCATTTTACAGATGATGTAACTGAAGCACATAGAAGTTAAGTGACTTGCCCAAGGTCACACAGCAGACAAGTGACAGACCTGGGATTAGAATCCAGGTCCCTCTGACTCCCAGATCTGGACTCTATCCACTAGGCAACGCTGCTCCCATAATCCATGTCAACAAGGAGCTAACAGTGTAGGGGGGAGACAGACATTAAATTATATATAGGGGAAATAGTAGAGTATAAGAATATATAATAATAATAATCATGGTATTTGTTAAGCGCTTACAATGTGCCAAGGCACTTTACTAACCACTGGGGTGGATACAAGCAATTCACGTTGGACATAATCCCAGTCCCACGTAGGGCTCACAGTCTCAATCCCCATTTTACAGATGAGGAAACTGAGGCATAGAAAAGTGAAGTGACCTGCTCAAGGTCACACAGCAGACAAGTGGCTGACTCGGGATTAGAACCCATGGCCTTCTGACTCCCAGGCCCAAGCTCCATCCATTACGTAGTGCTGCTTCTCATAGAATTTGAGTTTTGTTTTTTAGTATCAGAGAATTAAAGGGAGAATGCCTATTTCTATGGTGAGGTTAATAAGAGATGGTCTTCGAAAGGTCTCAGAATTCCTTTGGTAGATTGCAAAACATTTAAGTAGGAGCCACTTTAAATCAATCAATCAATGGAATTTATAGAGTGCTTGGTGAAGTACAGTAGAGCTAGTGCACAAGATCTCATTGCCTGTCAATAGCAAGAATCATTATGGCAGATAATTGTGGTGGGAAATATTTGGAACAACTTTAAAGGGCTGTATTTCTTTAGTTTGTTTTTCAGAGGGCAGGAAAGAGGAGTGCGAGTGGCATATTAAAGGACTAGGACTAGAAGATCCTACATAAAGTTCCAACTATTGGGGTGAGACTGGTTGCTAAAAAGCTTCTTGAGAAGCAGCGTGGCTGAGTGGAAAGATCCCAGGCTTGGGAGTGGACTCTAATCCTGGCTCCGCCACTTGTCAGCTGGGTGACTTTGGGCAAGTCACTTCACTTCTCTGTGCCTCGGTTACCTCATCTGGAAAATGGGGATGAAGACTGTGAGCCCCATGTGGGACAACCTGATTACCTTGTATCCCTCCCAGCGCTTAGAACAGTGTTTGGTACATAGTAAGCGCTTAACAAATGCCATCATCATTATTATTATTATTAAAAAAAGGTACCTAAAGTTATGAGTTGGAACCAATGTTTCTCATAAGGGATATTTACCTGAACCAAGTGCGGACAGTATGGCCTAGTGGATAGAGTAAGGGCTTGGTGGTCAGAAGTACCTGGGTTCACTTAGCTCATATGTAAAATGCCGCTCCACCACTTGTCTGCTGTGTGTCCTTGGGCAAGTCACTTAACTTTTCTGTGACAGTTGCCTCATCTGTAAAATGGGGGTTAAGACTGTGAGCCCTGTGTGGGACAGGGACTATGTCTAATCCAATTAGCTTGTATCTACCCCAGAACTTAGTACAATGCCTGGCACATAGTAAACGCTTAACAAATACCACAGTTATCATTATTTATTATTATATCTACTTTTACCCAAATTACCCACTTTTAGTCCTTTTCTCCTCCAAATCCAGCGACCCACTGTCCTCTGGGCAGTACAGAGAGGAGGGAAGCAGCGTGGCTTGGTGGGAAGAGCATGGGCTTGAGAGTCCGAGGTCGTGGGTCTGAATGCCGGCTCTGCCACTTGTCAGCTGTGTGACTTTGGGCAAGTCACTTCACTTCTCTGGTCCTTAGTTAACTCATCTGTATAATGGGGATTAAGACTGGAAGCCCCACGTGGGACAACCTGATAACCTTGTATATACCCCAGCGCTTAGAACGGTGCTTGGCACAGAGTAAGCACTTAACAAATACCATTATTATTATTATTGTTGTTATTACAGCATATCCCATTTACAGTTGGGGTCCTGGTGATCTCTGATGATTCCTCAGGATCTATTAACTCCCTGGCTGCCAGCCTCTCCCTCACTGCCCCGCTAGCCTTCTTTAAATTCTCCTCTACCTTCACGGCTTTAAAGGTTGTTTCTTCATTTCCCTTCTAAGTGCTTCTACACCTACAAAGCTGGTGCGGGACAGAGGCTGGTGCTAACATATAAACTCCCTCTAGACTGTAAACTCCTCCCTCTAGTTTGTAGGCTCCTTGTGGGCAAGGAACATGTCTACCAGCTCTGTTAGCGCTAGTGATATAGCGCTTTGCACGTAGTAAGTGCTCAAAAAAGTACGATTGATTGATGTAGAAGCCAAAACAGGCTATAAATCCAGAAACATCATCAGTCAAGGAGTGCCTGGGCTCATAACAGATTTTGATGGGCAACTGAGAACGAGGAAGGGGAGAAATGAAGGTCCTGCCAACTGTTTGCTGCCAACTTTTTAGAATTTCTGCTACCAGTGATCTGCTTTACCCACAGGACTAAATTACCAGAAACTTAGACACTGAAGAGGGTGCAACCATCAGTTAAAAAATCAGTGGTATTTATTGAGCACTTGCTGTGTACTGAGCATTGTACTGGACGCTTGGTAGAGCACAACAAAGTCAGGGGCAGCATATGGGCTGGGGAAAGTGAGAAGCCTGGATGATCTTGGCATTTCCTCTTTCTTCCCCCCAACTGATTGGTGGTATCTGTGGCTTCCTAAGGGATGGTGGACTCTTCGCTGAGGTGGCCCACGGTTAGCTGTCACATTGCCCAATGGATAGAGTAGCCATAACCAGAGAATTTTGGCCCACACACTTCATTTCTTAAGCCAACCTTCTCACAGTGCCTTATTCTTGTCTCTCCTGATGCTGATCTCTTGCTCATATGTTCTCCAATCAGTCAATCAGTGGTATTTATTGAGCATTTACTGTGTGTAGAACACCGTACTATGCACTTGGGAGGGTGTAAATTAGTATAATTAGTATAAATTCGTATAAAGGAGAAAATTAGACTCTGAGCCCATTGTGGTCAGGGTTTGTCTCTAATTTTTGCTGAATTATATCCCCCAAGCACTTAGTACAGTGCTCTGCACACAGTAAGTGCTCAATAAATATGATCGAATGAATGAGTGAATGAATAGAATACAATGGAGTTGGTATAAATGTTCCCTGCCCTAAAGGTTCTAATTCCAGCTCTGCCACTCATCTGCCGTGTGACCTTGGGTAGTCGCTTCACTTCTCTGTGCCGGGGTTACTTCATCTGTAAAATGAGGATTGAGACTGTGAGCCCCATGTGGGACAAGGACTGTGTCCAAACTAATTTGCTTGTAGCTACCCCAGTGCTTGTAAGCACTTGACAAATACCAAATAACTATTATTATTATTGTTAAGGAGCTTATAGTCTAGAAGGGCAGATGGTTAATAAATAAATTATGGATATATACATAAGTGCGTGTGAGTCTTAGGGTGGGGTGAATTTCAAGTGCTTAAGGGTTCAAATCCCCATGCATAGGTGACACAGAAGGGAGAGCGATGAGGTAGAGATATGGGTTTAGTTGGGGAAGGGCTCTTGGAAGAGGTGTGATTTTAAAAAAGGCTTTGAATCAGTCCATCAGTTGTATTTATTGAGTGCTTACTGCGTGCAGAGCATGGTATTAAGGACTCGGTAGAGTACAATATAGCAGATTTGACAGACGCGCTCCCTGCCCACAGTTAACTTACGGTCTAGAGGATGAGAGGGGAGAGAGGTGGTCTGCCTTCTATGAAGTGGGGAGAGAGTTCCAAGCTAGAGGGAGGATACGGGTAAGGGGTCGATGACAAGATAGATGAAATTGAGTTACAGCAAGTAAATTGGCATTAGAAGAGCAAAGTCTGTGGGCTGGATTGAAGAAGGAAATTCGCAAGGAAAGGTAGGAAGGGGAGAGCTGATTGAGTTGTTTAAAGTCTATGGTAAGGAGCTTCTCTTTGATGTAGACGTGGGTGGGCAACAATTGGAGGTTTTTGAGAAGTGGGGAGATGTGGATGGAATGTATTTTTAGGAAAATGATCCGGCAGCAGAGTGAAGTATGGACTACAGTGAGGACTCTCTCCCCCTTCACATTAAGTAGACCACTGCTCTTTCCATCTGCAAAGTCTTTCTGAAATTCAATCTGCAGAGGCCTTCCCCAATTTAACTTCTAATCTCCCCACTTTTATTTCTCTCCAACTACCTTTTTCTTTTCTCCACCCCATCCTCGAGTCACTTATGTGCATATCTTTATACTCCATCACTTTGTCCTATCTATATTTTTATGTCTGATTCCTCCACTAGGTTACAGGCTCCTTAAGGAAAGGGATCATTGCTACTAATTCTTTTATACTCTCAGAAGAGGCTAGGATAGTGTTCGGCACACATTAGATGCTCAAAAAATACTATAAATTGATTTACTTTACCTGGATATCAAAAGTCAATGTACTCCTTGGATTTTAGGAACGGTTTAATGTCAAAATAAAAGGCTGACACAGATCTGAAAATGTTGGATATTTTCCTCTATACTTCCTTCCCAGTTTATAAAACACAAATAATATTTTGTGCTTGGAAGAATTTTGGCTGAAAATACAAGCATTAATCAACCGGTGATATTTTTTGAGTGCCTACCGTGTACAGAGAACTGTGCTGAGCATTTGGGCTTAGTACAGTAGAGGAGGTAAATGTGATCCCTGCCCATAAGAACCTTAGTGTCTACAGACACCAGAAAAAAGGATCTCTTTAAAGGCAATCACTGAAAGTGGCAATCTGGGCTGTGCATTTGGATGACAGGGAGGGAGAAAGGGTGAAGAAAGAAATTTGGTTTTTAATGCTGTTTCCCCAGTTCAGTCCAGAGGATAATCATGTTCTGCAAGATGTGCAGTGATTGGTGGCCAGGAATGTGGATGCAGGGGGTCTATTGAGTGAAGTAATGGAAAGCTTTCCATGATAAAGAAAACTACTGGTAGAAGAGAAGTCAATCTCCCCACCAAGGGCAAGCGTTCACGACAAGAACTACTTCAGCAGCAGGAGGAGAGGACCAGCAGCAAGGGGTTTAAAAAAATCCATAAATTGAGTCCTCAGTAAATACGATTGAATGAATTGAATGAATGAATATTCAGCATCCTTAAGGGCTGAACACCTGCTCAGAAACAATATTTGGTACCCATACTTAATGATAATAATTATGGTATTTGTTAAGCGCTTACTATGTTCCAGGCACTGTACTAAGCGCTGGGGTGGATGCAAGCAAATTGGGTTGGACACAGTCCCCGTCCCACGTGGAGCTCAAAGTCTCAGGATCTAATGATCAGCCACCCAAGCCCATCCCCCAAAATTCACCACCTGGCCCAAATATTGTTTGCCACCGTGGGCCCTGGATATCGGTGAATTGGGCCAGGCAAAGCCACGTTTTTGGTGGATTGAGGGCTGGGTGGGAGTTGTGGGGAGGTCCGGGATAGGCTAGGTGGTCAGGGAGCAGGATGGTATAGGCATTAACCTATTCAGGTGTGTACGTTACATCTTTACATCAATACTAGGTCATGCTAATGCTAATAATATTAATGGTATTTAAGTGTCTACTATTTGCCAAGCTCTGTACCAAGCACAGGGTCAGGTTCAAGACAGGACAGATACAACCTCCGTTCCACATGGAGGTCCACAATGTACATATGAGGGAGATCAAGTATTAAGTGCCCACTTTCTAGGTAAGGAAACCGAGGTACAAAGAAGCCAAGTGACCTGCCTGAGGTCATACAGCAGCAATTTGCTGCAGATTTCAAGTTGAGAGATGTTTCAGGCCCCCCTCCTTTTTCCCCACCATATGTGCCCTCCGTACTGCCACACCTATGCACTTTGATACTCACCCCCCTTCCCCACAGCACACTTTTATATGTATATCCGTACACTCTGCCGTTGCCCCTGATTGTAATTAATTTTAATGTTTTAATGTAAGCTCCTCATGGGCAAGGATCATGTTTAGCAACTATTGTATTCTCCCAAGTACTTAATACAGTGGTCTGCACACAGCAAATGCCCAATAAATACTATTGATTGATTTTGATTGATTGATCACCCAGAAACTGTTATGTTTCTGACCTGGGTATGGAGGAACTTGCATAAGACATGCAAATGATTGTGAATCACTTTGTATATTCGGCCCATCATAGCTGAACACAATAGCAAATTTTTATTGGCAATGTAGAACCTAATGCTGTGGCAGAATTCATCTGTTAAGGTAGTATATACTATTCAGCAATCAAACAGTGTTATTTATTGAGCGTCTACTATGTGTAGAGTACTATACTAAGCACTTGGGAGAGTACAGAACAACAGAGATGGTAGATGGGTTCCCTACCCACAAAGAGCTTACAGTCTAGAAGTGGGGAGAGACATTAAAATAAACTGTGGGTACGTATGTGTTGTGGGGCTGAGAGTGGAGTGAATATCAAGTGCATAAAAGGTACATATCCAAGTAAATAATAATAGTAATGATGATATTTGTTAGATGCTCACTATGTGCCAAGCACTGTTCTAAGCAGTGGGGTGGATACAAGGTAATCAGGTTGGATGTGTCCTTGTCCCACATGGGGATCACAGTCTCAATCCCCATTTTATAGATGAGGTAACTGAGACACAGAGAAGTTAAGTGACTTGCCCAGTGTCACACAGCAGACGGGCGGTGGCACCAGGATTAGAACCCACGTCCTCTGCTTCCCAAGTGCTCTTGCCACTAGACCATGCTACTTCCATGATACAGGTGACGCAGAAGAGAGAGGGGGTAGGGGAAATGAAGGCTCAGTTGGGGAAGACCTCTTGGAGGAGATGAGATTTTAATAAGACATTGAAGGGGGGGGAAATGGTGTTCTATCGTATATGAAGGAGGAGGGAGTTCCAGACCGGGGGACGATGTGGGCAAGGTGTAGGTGGGGAGATAGATGAGATAGAGGTATAGTGAGTAGGTTGGTGTTAGAGGTGTGGAGTTGGTTGTAGTAGGAAATCAGCAAGGTGATCGAGTGCTTTCAAGCTGATGGTAAGTAGTTTCTGTTTCATGCGGAGGTGGATGGGCAACCAATGGAGGTTCTTGAGGAGTGAGAAAACATGGAACAATGTTCTGGGCAGCGGAGTGAAGTATGGACTGGAGTGGGGAGAGACAGGATGCAGAGAGATCAGGGAGGAGGCCGACGCAGTAGCCAAGAGGGGATATGACGGGTGCTTGTAGCGATTTGAATGGACAGGGATAGGTGGATTTTACCTATGTGAATGTATAACCGACAGGATTTGGTGGCAGATTGAATAATAATAATGATGGCATATGTTAAGCACTTACTATATGCCAAGCACTGTTCTAAGCGCTGTAGTAGATATAAGGAAATAGGTTGTCCCACGTGGGGCTCACAGTCTTAATCCCCATTGTACAGGTGAGGTAACTGAGTCACAGAGAAGTTATGTACCGAGTTGAGGATAATGCCAAGGTTACGGGCTTGTGAGACAGGGAGGATAATGGTGCCATCTACAGTGATGGGAAATTCAGCTGGAGGACAGGATTTGGATGGGATGATGAGTTCTGTTTTGCATATATTGTTTGAGGTATGGGCAGGGAATGTGTCTACCATCTCTGGTTGTACTCTCCCAAGTGCTTAGTACAGTGCTCTGCACATAATAAGAGCTCAGTAAATACTATAGAGTGCTTGAGGTACTGGTGGGACATCCGAGTAGAGATGTCATAAAGGCAGGAGAAAATGTGAACCTGCAGAGGAGAGAGGTCAGGGCTGGAGAGGTAGATTTGGGATCATCTGCACAGAGATGGTAGTCGAAGCTGTGGGAACGAATGATTTCTCCAAGGAGGTGGATATAAATGGATAAGAACAGTGCTTGGCACATAGTAAGTGCTTAAATGCCAACATTATTATAATAGAAGGGGACTCAAAATTGATCTTCGAGGAATTCCCACAGTAGTTAGTGGGTGAGAGCAGAGGATGAGCCCGTAATGCGGAGAGAAACAAAAGTAGATAAATCAAGGCAGAATTATTTTTGGCAGATTAGCACGTAGGATTGGCAACAACAGTCAGCTCCAGCTCCAAAGGAGGTCTATAAAGTTGAAGTTTTGTCTAACATTTTATAGGACCGTAAGATCTGAATCTACTACAAGATAATAATAATAATGATAATAATGATGTTGGTATTTGTTAAGCGCTTAGTATATGCCAAGCACTGTTCTAAGCGCTGGGATAGATACAAGGTAATCAGGTTGTCCCATGTGAGGCTCACAGTCTTTATCCCCGTTTTCCAGATGAGGAAACTGAGACACAGAGAAGTTAAGTGACTTGCCTAAAAGTCACCCAGCTGACAAGCGGCAGAGCTGTAATTAGAACCTATGACCTCTGACTCCCAAGCCCGGGCTCTTTCCACTGAGCCATGCTGCCTCTCAAAATAATAATGATATTTGTTAAGTGCTTACTATATGCAAAGCACTGTTCTAAGCACTGGGGGGAATGATCAGGTTGTCCTACATGGGCTCACAGTCTTAATTCCCATTTTACAGATGAGGTAACTGAGGCACAGAGAAGTTAAGTGACTTGCCCAGAGTCACACAGCTGACAGTTGGCAGAGCCGGGATTAGATCCCATGACCTCTGATTCCTAAGCCTGTGTTCTTTCCACTGAGCCATGCTGCACCCTGCTTCTTGAATAGTCTCCAAGAGAAATGGTGTAGCCTATTGGAAAGATCTGTTGCCAAATTGTACATTCCAAGCGCTTAGTACAGTGCTCTGCACATAGTAAGCGCTCAATAAATACTATTGAATGAATGAATGAATGAAAGATCACAGGCCTGGGAGTCAGAGAACCTGGGTCTAATCGTGGCTCCAACATTCATTTGCTGCGTGACCTTGGGCACGTCCCTTCTCTGTGCTTCCGTTTCCTCATCTGCAAAATGGGGATTAATTGCCTGTTCTCCTTCCTGCTTCGAATGTGAGCCGCATATGAGACCTGATTATCTTGTGTGTATCCCAATGCTTTATGTACAGTGGTTTAGTACAGTGCTTGGCTCATGGTAGGCGCTTAACAAATGCCACAATTATTATTATTATTTGTACCATCTTCTCTGACATATCGTACTCAGTGTCCAATGACAGAACAAGATGACATTCCAGGAGCACTGAAGCAATGCTCACCAGGATGCAGCTTTGCTAGACTGTTCTTGTGAGGAGAATGATTAGGATTTCTAAGCAGCTCCTGTATGGTAAACTGAAATGGGCATACATGAGCTGGAAAAATAATAGTAATTATGGTATCTCTTAGGCGCTTACTATGCACTAGGCACTATACTAAGCACTGGCTAAAGAGTTTAAAGATATTGTGAAGCGCAGTGTTCAGTAATACAGGAGTAATCCCGGTGTGGTGAAGCAGTGTGGTCTAAGGGCGAAGAGCACAGGACTGGGAGTCAGGAGATAATAATCATAATGATGGTATTCGGTAAGGGCTTACTATGTGCCAGTCACTGTTCTAAGCACTGTGATAGAGACAGAGTACTCAGGGTGTCCCACGTGGGTCTCACAGCCTTAATCCCCATTTTACAGATGAGGTAACTGTGGCACAGAGAAGTGAAGCGACTTGCCCAAGGTCACACAGCTGACAAGTGGCGGAGTCAGGATTAGAACCTACGACCTCTGACTCCCAAGCTCAGGTTCTTGCCACTAAGCCTTGCTGCTTCTCTCTGAGATCTGTGCTCTAGTTTCTGCTCTGCTCTGCTCTGAATCATCGACATAATTTAGTCCCTTCCTAAAACTATACATTGGTTTTTAAAAATTGTAGATGTACTTTACATATACCACAAATTCAATTATTTACTAGACTGCAGTCATCCTTTAAAATTATTTGAAATTGTGGTTAAACCCCATCAGCCTGCTGTACGACCTTGGACAAGTCACTTACCTTCTGTGCCTCCATTTCCTCATCTGTAAAATGGAAATTAACTGTGGGGGATTGGGACTGCATTCCATCTAAATATCTTGTGTGTATCCTAGTGCTTAGCACATAGTAAGCCCTGTATGAACACCACAGCTGTTGCCGGATCCCAGCAGCAGACAGGCTATCAAGGCAAGGAGCAATCAGGAGTGGATTGCTCTCTCTGTGAAAAGATTTTGCAAAGACTGGGATACCAGGAAGCAGCCCAGAACACAGAAACAAGTTTTGTTAGGAACAAAAGTATCAACTATCTTTACCTGCGCACAATGGGACAGGTCCCCCTCTGACAAATGGAGAGGATTTCACCTCAGTGGAAAGAGCCCGGATTTGGGAGTCAGAGGTCATGGGTTCTAATTCTGACTCTGCCATTTGTCAGCTGTGTGACTTTGGGCAAATCACTTCACTTCTCTGGGCCTCAGTGACCTCATCTGTAGAATGGGGATTAAGACGGTGAGCCCCACATGGGACAACCGATTACCTTGTATCTCCCCCCAGTGCTTAGAACAGTGCTTGGCACATAGTAAGCGCTTAAATACCATTATTAGTATTATTATTTTTAGGAATACAGCTACACACACACTTGACAAAGAGTTTCTGAGTCAAAAGGACCATGTCTCTGTCCGTAAGCATCTACTTTCGTAAAATGAGGGGCTCGCTTTACTTCTAATCCCTTGATCAAAACTTGTTTAATTTTTTTTTTTCTCAGCAATAGAATTATTGAATTTAAAGAAGAGCATCCCCAGCCAAGTGATTTAACAAAGCTTTCTTGCAGAGGAGATTGGGACAATTTGTTGCCTGGAGAGAAGGAACCCATAGTTCATCATACCCAGGCAGTGGTGAACTCAGTGGGAAAGGTGGTCGTGGATGAATTTAAAATTGCTTCTTGGGGATTTTCCCTGGAGATTTTCCCATAGGCTGATTTCTGTGGGGAAAAATCCTTGAGAAGTAATTTAAAATTTGCAAAAAAACACAGAAAGCTAATCTTTCCCTCCCCCTTCCTAGGTTTTGCCACTGCAGAGGAACTGATTGGGTTGCTGCTCCCAGGTGACAAATTGTCAAGATGAGGCTAAAAGGTGGATTTATCTCCATCCTCTATCTCTTTTACAATCCTGCTTGCACTAGGCATGCACTCTCTTCATAAATGAAACATTAATGTAGGTTTATTTTACATGCATACAGACAATAGTGGGGAAAAAAGATTAACAGGCCAGAGCAAATTAAAGAGAACCTGGAGACATCCATCACTTGAAGTAATACCTTTAATGTTAACTGCTATCCTCTCTAACTAAATAGGTTGGGATTTCTACTTGATGAAGAAATCCTCGGATTCTCTCTATTATACCGTTTCACTTCAGGATTTCAAAAATTTATTTTTCCAGGGAATGGAACAGACCATTTTAATTGTTTTTTTCAGTAAAAATGAAATGTAATTTTATAGCACTAACTTGGTAATCCCTTTTATTTGGATCATCAACATAATTTAGTCCCTTACTGAAACCATACATTGGTTTTTAAGAATTATAGATGTACTTTACATATACCACAAATTAAATCAATTATTTACTAGACTGCAGTCATTCTTTAAAATTATTTGAAATTGCGGTTAAACCCCATCATCAGCACGAAATATTTGTCCAGTATGGCCTCGGAACCATTAATCTTTCTACTGAATAATCTTTTACTGAGATTTTGAGATATATGTAACGGCAATTTGGATGGTGTTCATTTTAGAAAAAAACATTATCTTCTTAGTTTTTTGTGATTCCTGTTTTAATTAAAATTTTGGGTACAGAGAAGCTATCTGTATGGAATTTAAATTCATTTGCGTATAGTCCTTAAACGCGTAATCCGCTTTTATCAGAAAGATGTGCAGAAAGTTTCCTTGTTAAAGCTTGAAGCTTATTGATTACAAAAGAGTTTTCAAAAAATTCTTTTCCCATATCTTCTTCTATAGAGGCTTCTTGAAGTTCTTCCAAATTGGATTTTAAATGCCAATTAGGAGGTTGAATATACTAAAATAAAAGCAAATACAACTAAAATGGCCTCACCTTATGGCTGGTTAGGCTTTTTGAGAGAAAAAGCGGAACCTTTGCTCTGAGCATGGCTTTGAGAAAGATATTCATCTTAATGAACACATTAATTAGAACCATAACTATTTATAAGATAATTAGAAATGAAGCATGGTAAACTGGGCTTTTCCTACAATTAATGGAGGATTAATTACTGGAGGTAATGAAGTGGATTTTTAAACACATTAAGGTGAAGTACAGAGATGTGCAAGGCTTTGTGATAGTTGCATAATTATTTCAGGCTGTTTGAGCATAGCTCATATGAGCTCGCTAATAAGCATCATTGCATCATTATGTATGCACTTAAAAAGACTCACCACCAAAATGACTGCCTAATTATTTCTAATTGGCAGGCCTCTGTGTAGTCATTGAGCTGTTTGTAGCCATTTTAAGGTTCATTTAACTATCCTCGGGGCCATGTGATAGATGGAAAAAGAGCTTCAACTAATGTTGGCCTTGGCTGGCGCCGTTAATCAATTTTGGTGGGCTTCAGTTTGAAACGCATTTGCTCACGCAGAGGTCAAAACCTGAATAGTCCAAGCAAAGTTTGGCTTTTTGAAGCCACTTGACTGGCTTCGTTAGCAATTAGTAAAATAATTGTTTCTGTCACTATATTTGGATTTCCATATGACTGGATATTCTTTCATCAACCGGCCCTTCTTATGCTGTATTAGCTTTACCGGAAACCGAATATTCTTCCAACAGACCTTTTTAGCAGCTTCAGTGTACTGGCATATGTTCCGATATACTACCTTTCTTCATTCATTTGTTAGCTTAAACAGTGCAGTACATTTCAACACAATCATCTAATTTGCTCCCGATTGATTGCTGAGTGAAAGTTTCTACCCAAGGACAACATTTTAGGCTTTTAAGGATAGCTCTAGGGAATTAGTCATTAAGCATTAAGAAGGGAAGCAAGAAGTAGTCAAATTGAATTTTGACGTTTACCAGAGTTTTGTAGTTAGGGTTATCTATATCTAAGATGTTGACAGATATCTCTCTCTCTCTCTCCATATATATTTTATATATATATTTATATATATTTTCAAGGACATCCTCTGGTGGAGGGAAAGCGATATAATACCTGCACTTGTTTTAAAACTCCACTCTTACGTTAATAGGTTGGTGCTCAGGTTCTTTTTTAGAATTAATATAGAAATGTTTGAATGTCAATTTCAAATGATGTGTCTTTGGCTTACAATCTAATTGCTATGTAGTTACTTTGCCTTACTATATCAGATTTAATGTGACATCCCATTAGGTAAGCGTCGGTGAAGGTTTTCAGTGAGTGTGCTGTCCTGTTAACCATAATCATAACCATCTGTGGGACGTTGTCAAGGTACATATGCCATTTGTGTGGCTTAAGAAAACAGTGGTGAAGCAAATTGTAGGCTAATAAAGTAAAGGTCAGTTTTACTCTTTTTGTTATGAAAAATGTGGTTCTAATCATTTAGTTAATGTTTAAGTTTAAGGTTAAAATTATTCATGCAGATGATAGCAAAATCCTGGAAGTTTTATTGGGAGTGAATGTGTACAGATTTGCCCCTAACATTTTCTTTATTCAAGAATTTTTGAATTTAAATGTCATTTATTCAATGCATATTTCTTAACTATTGACTTAATTACTGTGGATTTCAACCTTTTGTTTGATCAATTTGAAACAAATGACTTGAACTACTTAAGCTCTCAAATCAATCAACTCGTCCCCGATAATGTGGTATATTTCTTTTTAGCTCTTGGTAGCTTACCGTATGAGTCTCTTTTTCTACTGGGTCAAGCATTCAAGAAGCATTAGCTAAACTAAAGCTTCATCTTCCTTGATTTATAATAGCCTGGGCAAGAAAAGTTTTGTTCGTTTAAATCAGGAAAGCCTTAGAATGTTTATGTTTTGCCTAGAGTCATTATGAAATCAACTATGATGCTCGGTAAATAAGAAATCCAAAAAACCTGTTATTTATACCTCATTAGATCATTCAATAGAAACAGATAATAGTGTTCAAGAAGAGGAAAAAAAGAGTTTTAGAGGGGTCAATTCAAAGATTAAAAATAGAGTACCATATATGAGTGAAATGAATGTGATTGCTGTCTAATCTTCACCATTTATATTGCAATTTGGAAAAATGCATTTTCAGTTCCCAAACAAACTTAGAAAAATGCCCCATAGAAATTAAGAGGTGATGTGGATCATGAAATTCTTGTAGGTGGTTAATTTCATGTAAATCCTCATTTTCCTAACAAATTAAAAAAATTAATAAACACAGTTTGGCATTTTCCTTCATAGTTGGATTGCCATGACCAAAGGTCAAAATTATTTCTCATCAGAAAAAAAAGTTTTTTTGGGTGAAAGAATATTTTCGTTGTCTGTAGTGGACATAGTAGCTTAATATTTGTTGACTTTTGAACTTTGAAATATTCTGTAGTTATTTAAGTGAAGCCATGTAAATGAACTTGTATTTGTTTATGAACTTGTATTTGATTCTGCTAGTAAGAGGTTGAAACTAATGACAACTATTTCATTTAGCGCACTATAAATCCAAACTTTTCTCATAATTCGAATCTAGGATCAAATTGGAATAGCTTAAACAGAATCTAATTTGAATCAGGCCAAGCCTAATGTAGGCAAATTGACTGAAATATATGCCAAATCAGAGAGTAGATGCATTTTTGAACTCTTAATAAAGAATTTCACATAATCTGTGCACATTGCTCCCACAGATGCATAGCTCTGGGGCGTATGGATGTGTAGACACTTGGATACCTAGTCAAGAACATAGGGATCCTTAGGTCCACAGATACATTTACTTCACACTCCTCCAACCCACCCAACTCACATGGGTGTGGACATCACATATCCTTTGGTACAGATATTCTTTCCTGCTCCCCTCCTTTTGATATTTGGTATTCACCCCACCCTCACTCCCATAGCACTTGCATACATGTCGATAATTTATTTATTTATATTAATGTTTGACTCCTCTCTAGATTGTTAGCTCATTCTGAGCAGGGCACGTGTCTACCACCTCTGCTGCATTTTACTCTCCCAAGCGCTTATTCCGGTGCTCTGCACACAGTATGTGCTCAATAAATATCATTGATTGATCGATAGCCGTAAGTTTGCACCCACCCATATATATTTGCATTCTCACAGGAGCACATAGACATGCACTAATATGGATAATGGACTTGCCCCCCCCATGGGGCTGGGAGCACCTGCTCAAATGAATATACAGATATATGGATATGTGGACATACGGACCCCTCCTTGATTTCCTGACATGCTTGATGCTAGGGAAGGGAACTAGACTCACCACAAACAAATCCTGTAACCAAACTCAAGATAAGCAGATTCAACTCTTCTAGAAAACAAATCAGCAAATCAAATTTCCCAACTTCACAGTGCTCTGATTGCAATATTCTTTAGTTTTATATTTTCCTGTTGCAGGGGAACAATACTCAAAGTGACTGACAATTATTATGAAACCTTAGCTCAGAAAGGTATCTTAAGAGGCTAAGCCCTCACGTCTGGGACAAGCAAACACAATACCTCTAAAAAATAACTATCAATCATTTCTAAATCCAGGAAGTATTTGACTAAATACTTCAGTCTTTGAATTAAAGGTTGAAGTAGTCGTCTAGTGCGGCTTAATGGAGAGAGCGTGGGACTTGGGAGTCCGAAGACCTGAGTTTTAATCCCAGCTCTGCCACTGGTCCGCTCTGCATCTTTGGGCAAATCAGGTAATCTCTGAAACTCAGTTTCCTCATGTATGAAATAGGATAAGATACCCACTCAATTTCCCTCTGAGATTGAGAGACCTGTATGGGACAGGAACTGTAATAATAATGATGATATTTATTAAGCGTTTACTATGTGCCAAGCACTGCTCTAAACACTGGGGTAGATACAAGGACCGGATTATCTTGTATCTATTCTGGTACTCAGAAGGATACTTTGGCACACAGTAACCTCTTAATAATGCTTAATAATGATGAAAGTAAAACTAACAGCCCTTCCAGTGTTTCTAAATTTGCACCCTACTTCAGCTTTCCGACACATCACTTTCTATTTTAGAGCATCGGCCTCCCGAATGGTACTAGCTCTGGGAGTGTGGGTATTAGGTGAGGCTTAAGGGAGCCTGAGGATATAACTTAAAAAGATGTGATGGCTGAAAATGCAGAAAAAAGTTTAAAGAGGATGTGGTGGGATGGAGTTGGAGAGGCCCAAGAGGGGAGGCCTTCATGGAGTTCTATCCAGTGGAGAGAATGGAGGACCAGGAGTTATGCAGATCTGGGTTCTAGTTCCACCTCTGTCTAGTTCCACCTCTGTCAACCGGTTGGTCGGCGACCTTGGACCAGTCACTTAACCATTCTGGGCCTCAGTTCCTCTTGTGAAAAATGGGGATAAGATAGGTTGTGAGTCCCATGTAGGTCAAGGACTATGTCTCATCTGATAAACTTGTATCTACGCCACACGTCATACAAAGGAAGTACTTAAAAAAAGGTCATAATCGTGTCCAGTTTACTTCTGTTGAAATGAAAGTTGGCGATCCAGTCGTGGAATCTCTGACTCATCAGTGGGGCTCTTGCTCATCTGTAATTGAGCCCACGACTCTGGGTGGTTTGGGTGATAATAATGGGAATCCAGCCTTGGGTTAGCCCAATCCCCACAGGTACATATCGGATTGGAGAGATCGGCACAAAGATATCCATGGGGCCTATGGAGATGTGCAAGCTGCCTCACGCGCGCATGGGGCCAGTGAGGTGACCCTGCACATGTACACACCCGTGTGCAGATATTCCTATATGCTCAGGGAAGGGAAAAGGAAACAATGTGATTGGGGGTTGGCAGGGATCCTGAGCCAGCTTGTGTCTGGGGCCGGGTGCGTGTGGATGTCTGCTTGCCGTCCATGAGTGGGACCCAGAGCACCCATTCTTGGCTAAGGCTGGGCAGGGCCTGGGATGGTCATTCCAAACCCTTCCCCCAGGTCGGGAACAGGAGAGACCCTGGCCCTAAGCCCTGTTGTGGCTCCACCTTGCTGCCAACTCCCCTTTTATTGAGAGCGGCAGGTTGGCCAGCCCAGATTTCTGAGAGGGACAAGCTAAGGGCTCTGACCCCCACACCCGCCATCTGTCAGAGATAATGTCTACATTGCTCACCCTTGAGTTGGCACCCTCTGTAGGCTATCGCTAGACTCACTTGTACAGGAGAAAAATATGTGATTCCCTAATAATAATTATTATTATTATTATGGTATTTGTTAAGTGCTTACTATGTGCCAGGCACTGTACTAATCGCTGGGGTGGGTACAAGCAAATCACATTGGACACAGCCCCTGTCCCACATAGGGCTCATGGTCTTCATCCCCATTTTACAGATGAGGTAACTGAGGAACAGAGAAGTGAAGTGGGTTGCCCAAGGTGGCACAGCAGACAAGTTGCAGTGCCATTCATTCATTCAGTAGTATTTATTGAGCGCTTACTGTGTGCAGAGCACTATACTAAGCACTTGGAATGTACAATTCGGCAACAGATAGAGACAATCCCTGCCCATTGACAGGTTTACAGTCTAATCGGGGGAGACAGACGGACAAAAAACAAGACAACTTAATCATGATAAATAGAATCAAGGGGATGGACATCTCATTAACAAAATAAATAGGGTAATAAAAATATATACAAATGAGCACAGTGCTGAGGGGAGGGGGAGGGGGAGGGAAAGGAGCAGAGGGAAAGGGGGGCAAAGGGGCTTAGCTGAGGGGAGGGGAGGGGGCAGTAGAGAGGGAGCAGAGGGAAAAAGGGAAGCTCAGTCTGGGAAGGCCTCTTGGAGGAGGTGAGCGCCAGGATTAGAACCTTGGCCTTCTGATTCCCAGGACTGTGCTCTATCCTCTAAACCATGCTGCTCTTCTAATCTCTGTAATTTGGCTCCAGCAACCATAAGCCCGCGGAGGATTAAAAAAAAGACAGGAGGGGTTGTAGAAAGTAATGTGATTCTAATTGGCCATCTCTAGACTTTCTTTTACGGGAGAACATATGTCATCCCTCAACCTCCCTAATCTGGCTCCAGTCAATTAGTCAATCAATCAGTGGTATTTATTGAGTGCTTTCTATGTGCAGAACACTGTTCTAAGCACTTGGCTCCAGAATCCATAGCCCAGAGGAGGATTCATTCATTCACTCATATTTATTGAACGCTTACTGTGTGCAAAGCACTTGGGATAGTACAGCGTAACAACAAGCAGACACATTCCCTGCCCACTACGAGCTCACAGGATTAAAAGAAAGGCAGAGAGGAGAAGTTGTAAGGAGAAGTGATTCTAATAATAATATTAATAATAATGGTATTTGTTAAGTGCTTACTGTGTGCCAAGCACTGTTCTAAGCGCTGGGGTAGATACAAGGTAATCAGATTGTCCCACGTGGGGCTCACAGTCTTAATCCCCATTTTACAGATGAGGTAACAGGCACAGGGAGGTTAAGTGACCTGTCCAAAGCCACATAGCTGACGAGTGGCCGAGCGGGGATTAGAACCCACATCCTCTGACCTTCAAGCCCAGGCTTTTCCCACTAAGCCATGTTTGCACCTGCAACAGCAGCATGGATTTCTCTAGTAGCCCCAAACCAGCTGGTCCTTTACTGACTCAGCTGTTCAGATAAACCAATAGTTTCAGCTGTCGCTAAAGCGTGGCTCAGTGAGAAGCAGCGTGGCTCAGTGAGAAGCAGCGTGGCTCAGTGGAAAGAGCCCGGGCTTTGGAGTCAGAGGTCATGGGTCCGAATCCCGGCTCCGCCACTGGTCAGCTGTGTGACTGTGGGCAAGTCACTTAACTTCTCGGTGCCTCAGTTACCTCATCTGTAAAATGGGGATGAAGACTGTGAGCCCCACGTGGGACATCCTGATTCCCCTGTGTCTACCCCAGCGCTTAGAACAGTGCTCGGCACATAGTAAGCGCTTAACAAATACCAACATTATTATTATTATTATTATTACTTCTCTGTGCCTCAGTTACCACATCTGTAAAATGGGGATGAAAACTGTGAGCCCCACGTGGGACAACCTGATTCCCTTGTGTCTACCCCAGCGCTTAGAACAGTGCTCTGCACATAGTAAGCGCTTAACAAATACCAACATTATTATTATTATTATTACACTGTCTTTAGCCTGAATTCAGTACTTACCAAATGTTTAAGAGGGAATTCGATATATTGAATGTTTAGGACCAAGTCTTCCAAACCCTGAACACAATGGGTTTGTCAAGGGAGGAGCTTAATTTACCTGCATTTTGGATATTGGGACCAAATGAACTTTGGTATTATAAAATCAATTTTGATGTTGTCTCTTGATGATTATTGGGTAGACAGTGAGTTTCCTAAACCTGCTTTCTAAAGTTCTTCTCCTCCAATTCTCTGCTTGACTCTCTCCAATCTGGCTTCTGTCCCTTTCACTCCACTGAAACCATCCTTTCAAAGGTCCCACATGATCTCCTTCTTGCCAAATCCAACTGCCTCTAATCCATACTAATTCTCCTCAACCTTTCAGCTGCCATTGACACTGTCGATCAGCCACTTCTCCTGAAAACATTATCCAACCTCGACTTCACTGGCATTGTCCTCTCCTGGTTGCTCATTCTCAGGCCCTTTTGTGGGCTCCTCCTCTGCCTTCCACCCCCTATCTGGGGACATGCATTAAGGTTCACTTTTCATCTATCTCACTGCCGGCCTTTCACCCATGTCCCACATCTGGCCTGGAACACCCTCCCTCTTCATATCCGACAGGCAATTACTCTCCCCCTCTTCAACGTCTTATTGAAGGTATGTCTCCAAGAGGCCTTCCCTGACTAAGCCCTCTTTTCCTTTTCTCCCACTCCCTTCTGTGTCACCCTGACTTGTTCCCTTTATTCAACCCCTCCCCTAGCCCCACTCCACTTATGTAATTATCCATAATTTATTCATTTATTTATATTGATGTCTGTCTTCTTGCTCTCTAGACAGTAAGCTAGCTGTGGGTAGGGAATGTGTCTGTTACACTGTAATAATAATGTTGGTACTTGTTAAGTGCTTACTATGTGCAGAGCACTATTCTAAGCGCTGGGGTAGATACAGGGTAATCAGGTTGTCCCACATGAGGCTCACAGTTAATCCCCATTTTACAGATGAGGGAACTGAGACCCAGAGAAATGAAGTGATTTGCCCACAGTCACACAGCTGACAAGTGGCAGAGCCAGGATTCGAACCCATGACCTCTGACTCCCAAGCCCTGGCTCTTTCCACTGAGCCACACTGCTTCTCAACACGCTCTTCTCTACTCTACACGCTACGCTGCTCTCTGCACTGTACACTCCCAAGTGCTTAGTGCAGTTCTCTGCACACGCTAAATGCTTAATAAATGTGATTGATTGGCTGACTGACATTGTTTCTGAGAACCATCCACTTTACATGCTGAGTTTCTTAGTTCCAGTGGGACTGCTGAGGTGTTGTCACTGAGTGCACTCTAGCTTTGTTTATGTTTGAGGAGATTGGATATTTGCGATGGTTTGGCTCAATCAGTAGTAGTTCTTGAGCAGTTACTATGTGCAGAGCACTCTGCTAAACACTTGGGTTAATAATAATTGAGAAGCAGCGTGGCTTTGCGTATGGGCCTGGGAGTAAGAAGGTCATGGGTTCTAATCCCCGCTCCACCACATGTCTGCTGTGTGAACTTGGGCAAGTCACTTCACTTCTCGGGGTCTCAGTTACCTCATTTGTAAAATGGGGATTAAGCATGTGAGCCATATGTGGGATACGGACTATGTCCAACCTGACTAACGTGCATCTGTTCCAACTTTTAGAACAGTGCTTGCTACATAGTATGCACTTAAGTATCATAATTATTAATAATTGTGATATTTGTTAAGCTCTTGGCATATGCTAAGCACTGTACTAGACGCTACGGTAGCTACAAGATAATCAGGGTGGACACAGTCTCTGTCTTGGATGGGTCTCGCAGTCTAAGTGGGAGGGAGACTAGATATTTGATGTTCGATTTACAGATGACGATGATGGTGTCTGTTAAGAACTTATAAAGTGCCAAGCACTAAACTAAGTACTGCGGTTAGGTACAAGACAGTCAGGTTGGACACACTCCTGTCCTGGATAGGACAGGTCAGATAGGTCAGGGCTCTCATTCTAAGTAGGAGGGAGAAGAGATATTGAACCCCTGTTCTGCAGGTGAGGAAACAGAGTAAATAATTTCCCCAAGTTCACACAGCAGGCAAGTGGTGGAGCTGGATTAGAACTCAGGTCCTCAGCCTCTGAGACCCATGTTCTTTCCTCTAGGCCATGCTGCTCACAGAGTCCCAAGACAATTGTTTGTAGTTGTGGAGTGGAAAGGAAAAGCTAGGTGGAGAAGTGGATTTAAGGAGGGAAGGTACGATGGGGTTGCCACTTTTTAGTCGCATGGCTGTAGTAATCTGGACAACATTCAATTCGCACTGGTGGATGATGGCAATATAGTCCTATATAGGCCTAGGATGTGCCGTATTTAGACCTAAGGTGCATTCATTATGGTCTCATCTTTAGGAAGCCAGAGCTAGTCTAGATGATAGCTAGCTGATGTGTGGGTTCATATACTGAGTAGAAGCAGGCTGCTAGTTTTCCTATGCCAAGGGGTCCGATTATCATTTTCTGTGTTCGGACATTATTATTCACCTTTGCATTTAAATCTCCCATGCAATTATGTTCTCCTACCACTTTTCTTTCTTTCTCCTTTCCACCTTCTCCACGTCTCTCTCCCTTTTTCTTTTCACCTCTTCCTTGCCTTTATCTTCCCCTCCTCTCCATCCCTTCAATCTCCTTGCTACAGTTTCAACCTTTCAGAAGAAAAAAAAAAGTGCTTGCCGATTTTTGAAGGGATGAAAGTATGATGTGGGTGGTAGCGTGGTCTAATGGAGAGAGTACAGAACTGTGAATTGGGAGATATGGATTCTAGTCCCTGCTGTGCATCTTTGGGCAGAACACTTAATGTCTCTGTGCCTCAATTTCCTCATCTGTGTAATGGGGATAATGCATCTCTTCAAGATCCCTCTTAGACCCTGAGTCCTGGGTGGGATAGGGAAAGTGGTGAGGGAATTATCTCTGTGTACCTCAGCACCTGGTCCAAGAGAAGCAGCGTGGTTTAGCAGAAAGAGCCCGGGCTTGGGGGTCAGAGGTCATGGGTTCTAATCCTGACCTCGCCACTTGCCAGCTGGTGACTTGGGGCAAGTCACTTAACTTCTCTGTGCCTTAGTTACCTCATCTGTAAAATGGGGATTAAGACTGTGAGCCCCATGTTGGACTAATCCTCCTCCACCTCTCAACTGCCTTTGCCACTGTCGACCATCCCCTCCTCCTCAACACATTATCCAACCTTGACTTCACGGACTCCTTCCTCTCCTGGTTCTTCTCTTATCTCTCTGGCTGTTCATTCTCTGTCTCCTTCGCGGGCTCCTCCTCCCCCCTCCCTTCCCCTAACTGTAGGGGTTCCTCAAGGGTCAGTTCTTGGTCCCCTTCTGTTCTCCATCTATACTCACTCCCTCAGTGAACTCATTCACTCCCACGGCTTCAACTATCATCTCTATGCAGATGACACCCAAATCTACATCTTCTCCCCTGATCTCTCCCCCTCCCTCCAGGCTCGTATCTCCTCCTGCCTCCATGACGTCACCACCTGGATGTCTGCCTGCCACCTAAAGCTCAACATGTCCAAGACTGAGCTCCTTATCTTCCCTCCTAAACCCTGTCCTCTCCCTGTATTTTCTGTCCCTGTGGACGGCACTACCATCCTTCATGTCTCTCAAGCCCGCAACTTGGTGTCATCCTCGACTCTGCTCTCTCATTCACCCCACACGTCCAATCCATCACCAACACCTGCTGGTCTCACCTTCACAGCATCACCAAGATCCGCCCCTTCCTCTACACCCAAACTGCTATCTTGCTGGTACAATCTCTTGTAATATCCCAACTGGATTACTGCAGCAGCCTCCTTTCTGATCTCCCATCTTTCTGTCTCTTCCGCTTCAATCTATACTTCACTCCACTGCCCGGATTATCTTTTTGCAGAAACGCTCTGGGCATGTCACTCCCCTCCTCAAAAGTCTCCAGTGGTTGCCTATCAACCATTGTGTGAAGCAAAAGCTCCTCACTCTTGGCTTCAAAGCTCTCCAACACCTTGCCCCCTCCTACCTCACCTCTCTTCTCTCTTTCTCCAGCCCAGCCCATACACTCCGCTCCTCTGCTGCTGAGCTCCTCACTGTGCTTCATTCCCGCCTGTCCCTCCGTCGACCCTGGCCCACATCCTTCCTCTGGCCTGGAATGCTCTCCCTCCTCACATCAGCCAAACTAACTGTCTTCCCTTCTTCAAAGCCCTTCTGAGAGCTCACCTCCTCCAGAAAGCCTTCCCAGACCGAGCCCTCCCTTCCCCTCTGCTCTTCCTCCCTTCCCCATTGCCCCTACTCCCTCCCTCCTCTCTACCACCTTCCCCTCCCCTCAGCACTTGTATCTATTTATACATATTTATTGCTCTATTTATTTTATTAATGATGTGCCTTTATCTACGGTTCTACTTATCTATTTTAGTGGTAGTGATGCCTGTCTACTTGTTTTGTTTTGTTGTCTGTCTCCCCCTTCTAGACTGTGAGCCCCATTGTTGGGTAGGAATTATCTCTATCTGTTGCCAAATTGTACTTCCCAAGCACTTAGTACAGTGCTCTGCACAAAGTAAAGTGATCAATAAATATGATTGAATGAATAACATTGTATCTATCTCAATGTTTAGAACTGTGCTTGGCACATAGCAAGCACTTAACAAATACCATTATTATTATAGTAAATGCTTAATGAATGCTATCATTTCATGCAAACTCTTCATAAAGACCACACTGCTGTTAGAACCACGCTCCCAGTTCTGAAGGGAATTCATCGGAGCTCTATTAACCAGGGATTTGATCTTCTGTTTAGATGTCTGCTGAAGTGCTTCCTCGCTATATGATTCCATATATGGAATCATGAGGAAATGCCACGGGATTTCAAATATGCAGCTCTCCTCACTGTCTTCAAGAAGAATGGGGAGAGCTCTGTCAAGCCATCTTGGGCTCACATGGACCTGGGATGACTTACATTGTTTCATTTAGCTTTTGTCAGGAAAGAACAGTGAGGCCTAGTGGAAAGAGCATGGGCCTGGGCCTCAGAGGACCCTAGTTTTAATCTCGGCTCTGCCAATTGTGTGACCATGGGCAAATCATTTTACTTTTTCGTGCCTCAGTTACCGCATATGTAAAATGGGGATTAAGACTGTGAGCGCCGTGTGGGACAGGGACTGTGTGCAGTCTGATTAGTTTGTATCTAATCCAATGCCTAGTACAGTGCCTGGCACATAGTAAGCATTTAAATATTTTTTAAAAAAAGATACTGTATTTCTCTATCACGTGTCAGCTTTCCTCACAGGATTATTATTATTACTATTATTATAATTACTGTATAATTCAGTAATTTAAGTATAGCATTTATAAAGTGTAAAATGACTTTTCTTTACTGGATAAGAGCCAGAAAAGCACCCCTGAAATCTTTGAATTCCGAGTGTTTAATTTCATAGTCTCCTCAATCCCTAACCCCTTTATGAGTAGAGTGGCTTGGCTTTGCCCCCAACTTCTTGTGTGCAGTTTACTAAGCCAACCTGTGCTTCAGTTTCCTCATATTTAAAATAGGAATAAAATCCTTGTTCTCTTAGAATAAATACATGTGTAAAAGGCAATTTATGCTCTGTTTAACTTGATTTTCCCCAGCATGTAGGGCAGTGCTTTTTTGAAAATCAATTAATTCATTCAGTCATTTATTGAGCACTCACTATATTCAGAGCACTGTACTAAGCACTTGAAAAGTACAATACAACAATAAAGAAAGACAATCCCTGCCCACAAAGGGCTTACAGTCTAGAGGAGTCCCCTGACTCCCAGGCCATGCCATGCTTCAACCACTTGGCTTCACTTAGCACATAGTAGAAGCTATGAGAAGCAGCGTGGCTCAGTGGAAAGAGCACGGGCTTTGGAGTCAGGGCTCATGAGTTCGAATCCCAGCTCGGCCACTTGTCGGCTGTGTGACTGTGGGCAAGTCACTTAGCTTCTCTGTGCCTCAGTTCCCTCATCTGTAAAATGGGGATGAAGACTGTGAGCGCCACGTGGGACAACCTGATTCCCCTGTGTCTACCCCAGCGCTTAGAACAGTGCTCGGCACATAGTAAGCGCTTAACAAATACCAACATTATTATTATTACATAGTAAGCACTTAATACATTTAATGATAGTAATAATAATAATAATGATGCATTTTTCCAAATAAGTGGGTTTTTAAGCTTTAAAACTATATTGGTATGGTCAGATTTTCTTTGGGGAATAGTCTTTTGCTTTCTTTTCTAAATTCAGATAGCATCCTATACCTAAGCCTGTTCTGTTTATAAATTCTATGGATTTTTTTAAAAGTAAGTAGTTCAGTTTTGACATCCATACCTACGTTTACGAGTGTACTTTTTTGGCCTCCCAGATGACCAAACTCTCAAAAAGTGGGTAACTAACTGTATCAGGTTTAGAATTTGACTATATACCTGGCCTTTTGAAAAGAAAATACAACTTTTGTCTTTAGGTGAAAGGTAAACTTAGTTTACTATAAACACTTTTTATAATTAGCTCTCATTGGAAAGAGCTCGTCAAAATTAATGTCCTAGAGTCCTCTGTTTCCAGAGAGTGATGAAAGTGATTCAGAACAGAAATCCACTTTATTACACAAACAGTATTGACAGAATGTTTAGTTGTGATAAAATTTAATGATTCAGCTTAATGGTGAAGACTTTACTTGTGTGTTTATGCACATGTTGGGTATGTATTTATGTATTTATGTTTGGGGAACAACGTGTGTGTGTGTGTGTGTCCAGCCCAGTGCTATCGACAAATAATAACACTGAAGAAAATGTTAGTTAAGTAGGCTCACACCTGAGAAGTCCCAGCCCGGATTATCTTTCTACAGAAACAATCAGGGCGTGTCACCCCCCTCCTCAAAAATCTCCAGTGGTTGCCTATCAACCTCCATATCAAACAAAAACTCCTCACTGTTGGCTTCAAAGCTCTCCATCGCCTTGCCCCCTCCTACCTCACCTCCCTTCCCTCCTTCTACATCCCAGCCTGCACACTCTGCTCCTCTGGTGCTAACCTTCTCACTGTGCTTCTATCCAGCCTGTCTCGCCGCCACCTGACCCACATCTTACCTCTGGCCTGGAATGCCCTCCCTCCTCAAATCTGCCAAACAATCATTCTTACCCGCTTCTAAGCCCTTCTGAAGGTGCACCTCCTCCAAGAGGCCTTCCCAGACTAAACCCCCGCTTCCTCAGCTGCCCTTCCCTTCTGTGTCATCTCAACTCACTCCCTTTGCTCTTCTCCCCCTCTCCCGACCCCACAGCACTTATGTATATATGTATATATCTATAATTCTGTTTATATTGATGCCTGTTTACTTGTTTTGGTGCAGTGTGGCTCAGTGGAAAGAGCACAGGCTTGGGAGCCAGAGGTCATGGGTTCAAATCCCAGCTCTGCCACTTGTCAGCTTTGTGACTGTGGGCAAGCCACTTAACTTCTCTGTGCCTCAGTGACCTCATCTGTAAAATGGGGATAAAGACTGTGAGCCTCATGTGAGACAACCTGATTACCCTGTAAATCTACCCCAGCGCTTAGAACAGTGCTCTGTACTTAGTAAGCGCTCAACAAATACCAACATTATTATTATTATGTCTGTCTCCCCTCCCCGAGAGTGTAAACCCATTGTGGGCAGGGATTGTCTCTCTTCATTACTGCATTGTACTTTCCAAGGGCTTAGTACAGTGCTCTGCACATAGTAAGCGCGCAATAAATACGCTTGATTGAGTGAATGAATGAATAAATGCGATTGAATGAATGAATGAAAGAACCAAAAGTTTCCATCAACAACAAAGAATTTAAAAATGTTATGAAATTCATTTGCTTAGGCAATTTGCTCCCCCTTTAGGGTATTGGTAGATTTGGATATAGAAAGCGATTGACGGGGCTATCATGTTTCATGGCAGACTGCTGAAAAGAGTGTGCTGGCCGCCCTCAAATGTCAGACCAAGTAGAATGTCCATAAGGCTGTTGTCCTCTCTCTTCTCCTCTATGGCTGTGAGACTTGAGACCTGAAAAGCAGCATGGCTTAGTGGATAGACCACAGGCCTCGGAGTCAGGAGGATCTCAGTGTGGCCCAGTGGAAAGAGCACGGGTTTGGGAATCAGAGATCATGGGTTCAAATCCCGACTCTGCCGCTTGTCAGCTGTGTGACTTTGGGCAAGTCACTTAACTTCTCAGTGCCTCAGTTACCTCATCTGTAAATTGGGCATTAAGACTGTGAGCCCCACATGGGGCAACCTGATTACTTTGTATCCTCCCCAGCGCTTAGAACAGTGCTTTGCACATAGTAAGTGCTTAACAAATGCCATCATTATATTATTTCCTGGGTTCTAATCCCATCTATGCTGCATGTCTGCTGTGTGACCTTAGGCAAGTCACTTTACTTCTTTGGGCCTCAGTTGTCTCATCTGTAAAATGGGGCTTGAGTGTGAGCCCTGTGTGGGACAGGGACTGTGCCCAACTGGTTTAACTTGTATCTATGCCAGCTCTTAGAACAGTGCTTGGCACATAGTAGAGCTTAGCAAGTAATAATAATAAGAAGAAGAATAATAATAATGATGGTATCTGTTAAGCGCTTACTATGTGCCAAACACTTTTCTAGCTCTGGAGTAGATACGAGGCAATCAGGTTGTCCCACGTGGAGCTCACAGTCTTAATCCCCATTTTACAGATGAGGGAACTGAGGCACAGGAAAGTGAAGTGACTTGCCCATGGTCACACAGCAGACATGTGGCAGAATTGGCCCACGATCTCTGACTCCCGAGCCTGTGTTCTTTCCACTAAGCCATGCTGCTTCTCATGCCATCATGCCATACTTCTCATATCATCATCATCATAATAATTATTATTACCTGGCCCCAGTACAGAAGACATCTAGAACAGTTTCACCAGTTCCATCTCGGAACCATACTCAGAGCAGGACAAGATTTCCAACAACAAAGTCCTGGAATGCAGTCAGTTGCTCATTTGTTTATATTTTTGATAGCCTATTTATTTTATTAATGAGGTGTACGTCCCCTTGATTCTGTTTGTCGTTGTCTTGTTTTTGTCCATCTGTCTCTCCCGATTAGACTGTAAGCCCGCAATGGGCAGGGTTTGTCTCTATCTGTTGCCGATTTGTACATTCCAAGCACTTAGTACAGTGCTCTGCACATAGTAAGCGCTCAATAAATACTAGTGAATGAATGAAAGAGTCTAGCAGCAGCCTGGTCGTCGGTGCAGACCACGGGAGAGTGAGTTCTCCAAGGGAGTAGGTATAGATGGAGAATAGAAGGGGCTCCAGAACTGAGCCTTGAGGGACTCCTACTGTTACAGGGTGGGAGGCAGAGAAGGAGCCTGTGAAAGAGACTAAGAAGGAGAGTTGAGAGAGACAGAGGGAGAACCAGAAGACAGAGTCAGTGAAGCCAAGGTCGGATCATGTTTCAAGAAGCGGGCGGTCCACACTGTCAGAGGTGGCTGAAGGGTCGAGGGGGATTAGGGTGGAATAGGGGTCATCAGATTTGGTGAGAAGAAAGGCAGTTTCTGTGGAACGAAGCGGGTGGGAACCAGATTGGAGGGGGTTGAGGAGAGGAAGTGGAGGCGGTGGGTGTAGACAACCCGCTCAAGAAGTTTGGAGAGGAATGGAGAGGACCTGGAGGGAGCCGTGGGGCCAAGCGAGGGTTGAACCGCTGCCTTTATACAGATGATTCCCAAATTTACCTCTCCAGCCTTGACTGCTCTCCTCTTTTTTTAAAAAATGGTATTTGTTAAGCACTTACTATGTGTCAAACACTAATCTTAGAACTAGAGCAGATACAAGTTAATTATGTTGGACAGAGTCCCTGTCTCATATGGGATTTACAGTCTGTGGCTTCTCTGCAGTTTCGTATTTCCTCCTGTCTTCAGGACTTTTCTATTTGAATGTCCTGCCAACACCTCAATCTTAATATGTCCAAAGCAGAACTCCTCATCTTCCTCCCAAAGCCCTGTTCTCTTAAGCACTTGATATTCAACCAACCCTCAGTCCCATAGCACTTATGTACTTATCCATAATTAATTTTAGCATCTCCCCCTTGAGCTCCCAGGAGGTAGGGAATACGTCTACCAACTCTGCTGTACTCTCCCAAGTCTTTATTACGGTGCTCTGCACCCAGAGCTCAATGAATGCCATTGCTCGATTACGAAAACAAATCTGGTTAGGAGTAAGGGACGGACATTCACCTGTGAAGAACTTTTTCTGTTTTTGTGTTTTTTAAACTAAGTGGTACAGCTTCATGCCTAGAGGTAGCACAGGGACATTTTATATATTGATTTATATTAGTATCTGTCTCCTCTTTAGACCATAAGTTCTTGTGGGCAGAGAATGCATCTTTTGTATTGTTAATATTGTACTCTCTCAAGCACTTAGTACAGTAATTTCCATACGGTAAGCGCTCAGTAAATACGATTGAATGAATGAATGACAAATCCGTCCTTCATTCTGGGCTAGGCAAAAGTGGGTAAACTGGAATGTGGCTGTAGTTGGGTTTATAATACCTTTATCTAGGCAATATCACAGAATTGAATTTCCACTCCTCTAAAAAAATGGAAAAAAATCAAGTTCATTATGTCTTTCTGTGTCCTCTTCACTACTGTTCACTACTATTCAGTTCTGTACCTGGATACTGAAATTGAGCCATGTCGTTCCTTATTTCATTTATGTAATTTTATCTTCCTGTCAAAGTAATCTCTTGAAAATAGAATTTGTTCTTCAGCTTCTTGCATTAGTATTGTACATTTTAAGATACATCTACCCCGTATTCAGTAGCCACTATTTTTTTTTCAGTGTAAGTTCTTTTGCATTCTCTCAAGCGCTTAGTACAGTGTTTTGCATACAATAGGTATTCAGTACATACTATTATTTTATGGTATTTGTTAAGTGCTTATTATGTGCCAGGCACTGTACTAAGTGGTGGGGTAGATACAAGCTAGACAGCTTGGACACAGTCCATGTCCCACATGGGACTCTTAGTCATTGATTGACCAAGAATGATTGATTGAAGCAATGTGGCTCAGTGGATAAAGGATAGGTCTCAATGTCAGAAGGACCTGGGTTCTAATCCTGGTTTCACCACTTGTCTGCTGTGTGACCTTGGGCAATTCACTTAACTTCTCTGTGCCTCAGTTACCTCATCTGTAAAATGGGGATTAAGACTGTGAGCCCCACGTGGGACATCCTGATTACCTTTTATCTACCCCAGCACTTGGAACAGTGCTTGGGACATAGTAAGCACTTAATAAATACCATAATTATTATTATTACCATTAAGTCACTTCACTTCTCTGTGCCTCAGATCCCTCATCTGTAAAATGGGAATAAGAGTATGAGCTCCATGTGGAACAGGGACTGTGTCCAACCCAATTAACTTGTATCTACCCCAGTGCATAGAACAGTGCTTGGCATGTAGTAAATGCTTAACAAGTTCCATAATTGTTGACTAAGAATGGGAAATGCATTTTTGAGAAACAGGTAATTTTGAGAAGTTTTTTCCCAACCCCCATTCCACCTCTTAATTTTTAGGGATAGGTGTTCCCTTTGAATTTTGAATTATTCTCTTTGTTTCCTTTCCCTTGTTATGGTATTGGAACTAATTCATTCATTCAGTTGTAATTTAGATGATATCAATTCTAGAAGTCAGTAAATCTCCTTTATTGTGAACTGCCTAGCATATTTGGACCACACAGATGCTTATTAATAGGAAGTAGTAAAATGTGGAAAACTAAAAAGAAATTTAAATTTTGGGGGATTCGACTTTACTATCAACTCCTTTTCTATTTTAAAAACATTTCTGGGGGGAAAGTTTCTCTGAAACTAATATTTGTTTTTAATTTTAAAACTATTCAAAGTTGTTATTCTTTCAAAGTCCATTAAGTTGACAGTTTTCTTATTGTAAGGAAAATAGGGACCAACCTAATCTATTGTAAGGGTTAAATAATTTAAATTTGTATTTTTATATGAGCTTTACTCCATGACATTTTGAAGTTTCATGTCTGTTTTTTAAATAGAAAAGCAATTTATTTTGCTAGAGAGTTTTTCAACTACTCTGAATGTGTTTAGTTTACCTGTAAGCAATTGGTAAATACTTTTTTATTTTGCAGGATAGGAATACCCACACCCACACCCACACACACACACACACACACACACACACACACAAGTATATGTATACTTTATATGTGTATTCATATCTATCTTTATATATATATAGAGAGAAATATTCTTATTATAGAACATGTTGAATTGATCATTCAGTTAACTAAAAATTCCCTAAGATTGTTCCTTTATGAAAGGTTTCCTTGATCAATGATGAGTATTTCAGAAGATTGGCTAGTAAATTTTATGGCTAGTAACCACTACAGTTGTATTTTTATGTAACAAAACAGTTAATGAATAATATAATTATTGCTTAAGTACAAAGTATAGAGAGTTCTTGCTCCCTATTAACAATTTTCATTCCTTGCATTTTTCTTCTAGTAATTTTTTGGGTTTTGAGCTAACAGGCTTTC
Organism: Ornithorhynchus anatinus; assembly: GCF_004115215.2. NCBI lineage: Eukaryota > Metazoa > Chordata > Mammalia > Monotremata > Ornithorhynchidae > Ornithorhynchus > Ornithorhynchus anatinus. Next base: position 153,228,896 of record NC_041728.1, read on the forward strand.
AGAGATCGTTAACAATTAAAATAAGCAGAGTTTTTATAGGTGTCAGTTAAGAACTTGATCCAACCTCATAAGGTTTCAATATATAAAGTAGGTAGCTGCCAATCACTGAAGAATTCAATTCTGTTGCCCAGTTCCTCTTTTTTTAAAATACCATTTATTGTGTTGTGATTTTGATTAGATTTTTGAGGCAAGTATGGCCTTTCGATGCTGTTTTCATATTTAAAGTATAATTTAAGGACAGTTTCAAGTACATTTTTAGATTAGATTCTACCCAGAAAATGAAGTCCAATGTATTAACCCAGTGTAATTGGGGGAAATATTAAACGACACTGACCTCATTTCCTTTAGAACAATGAAAATTAATAGTTTCACATTTTATTAGGCGGATAGTCCAGATGTAGTGTACATTTAATTAAGTGTAGTTTCCTTTTTGTTATGGTATGTGTATCTGTTTTTTGTCGCAAATTCTTTCTAGTTTTACAGTTTTCCACATGTTTTCTTTCACCATTTATGATTTTTTCAAAGTAAAGCTATAAGGATTTAAATCACTTTAGCATGCAGCAAAACAGTTCCTATTCAAACAATAAACGCCATTTTAAAGGGCCTTTAGATCTTCTGTCACTTCATAAATATAAATGTATAAAAACATTATGCAGTTGTAGTGCCCACCTGCTAATTAAATTCAGATTTTTCCCCAACTTGTTTTAAAATCGGCCTATTTGTTTCAACTCCGTCTCTGTTCAGAATGCATATGGTCCATGGGAAGCTAATTATGCTTATGGAGCAGCTGTTAAATTTAGTGCAACTAATTTTATCCAATATTTTACATTTTAATTGATTACCTGTGAAGAAATTAGCAAATTAACACTTATCGTGCAGTAACTGAATGGACTTTTATGGATACTTTCAGTTTTACAAGCCAACTAAGCATTGATGGAATAAAGGCATTTTGTAGGATTTTAGATAGGAAAGTTATTGGCGAACCTTGATTATCTGGTGTGAGAATTTAGGGAGACTGATGAGTGATGCCAAGCATCTGTGTGTTCTGTAACATAGACATGCGAAGCAGATTGGAAAGTAATAGCTTTTTCACAGAATTTTGGTAACATATGGGCTTATCTGGATCTAAGAAGCCTTTGAAGATCTTTGAACTTGACTAAATGACTTAACCTTTGGCATAATGGGTGGGTCATATGGCTTTTTCCCTTCATTCCCCCTCCCCACCCTTTTTGCTGGCATGTCATACTTCATCTTGGCCTTTTCCCCCTCTTGTAGAAGTAATGCCTTCATTTAAAAATTGGGAGACCTGGCTTTTCAACAGAAACGATGGGAAGATTTAGGTAGAATACAAGGATGATTTTAAATGGAATGGCTCCACCGCTCAATTGGTGGTATTTTCACTGGTGACATTTATTGAGCGCTCACTGACTCTTTAACAGAGTTTTGCAAATCGCCACAAATTTTTGCAAAAATAGTGGGCAGAGTTAACTCCCTCTGGACTGTACGGTTGTTGCGGGCGGGTAACATGTCTACCCACTCTGTTGTATTGCACTCTCCGGAGTGCTTAACACAGGGCTTCGCACACAGCGTGTGCTCGATAAATGCCGTCAATCGATTGGTTGTTTGATGTCTTTATTTACGTCAGATATGTTCAGAATGAAATGTTTCTTTAACTTTAGTACTCTAAAAAGCTCTTTGAGTGTGAATGGATATGGTCCTAATTTACTGCTGAGAGTCAACTTAATTTAAGTAAGCATTGTATAACACCATAGTTTTAACCTCTAATTTATATATATTGAAACTGTGCAGATGTTAATTTCGTTCTTAATGAAATTTTAGATTAACTGTTACATCGGTGATGCTATTGTGCCTGTTTACTTGTTTTGATGTCTGTCTCCCCCCTTCTAGACTGTGAGCCTGTTGTGGGCAGGGATTGTCTCTCTTTGTTGCTGAGTTGTACTTTCCTAATGCTTAGTTCAGTGCTGTGCCCACAGTAAGCACTCAATAAATATGATTGAATGAATAAAAATGAATGAATTGTTTATTCATGAAATTTAGCAGTCTCTATGTGAGTCCCATGTGGGACAGGGACTGTGACCACTCAGATTACCTTATAATAATAATAGTGATATTAATTATAGTATTTTTTAAGTGCTCACTACGTGTCAAGCACTGTTCTAGGGACTTGGGAAGAGCCAGGGTAATCAGTCCAGATGCAGTCCCTGTCCTACGGGAGCTCACCTCCTCCAAGAGGCCTTCCCAGACTGAGCTTCCCCTTTTCTCTCTGCTCCCTCTGCTGCCTCTCTACCCGCCCCCCTTCACCTCCCCTCAGCTAAGCCCCCTTTCTCCCCCTTTCCCTCTGCTCCTCCCCCTCTCCCTTCCCCTCCCCTCAGCACTGTGCTCATCTGCTCATTTGTATATATTTTTATTACCCTATTTATTTTGTTAATGAGATGTACATCCCCTCGAGTCTATTTATTGCTATTGTTTTTTGTCTGCCTGTCTCCCCCGATTAGACTGTAAGCCCTTCAGTGGGCAGAGACTGTCTCTATCTGTTGCCGATTTGTCCATTCCAAGCGCTTAGTACAGTGCTCTGCACATAGTAAGCGCTCAATAAATACTATTGAATGAATGAATGAATGACTCACAGTCTAAGTAGGAGGCACAACAGGTATCAAGTCTCCATTTTACAGATTAGGAAACTGAGGCAAAGAGAAGATAAATAACTTGCCCAAGGTCATACAGACAAGTGGCAGAGCTGGGATTACAGCCCAGTTTCTCTGACTCCCAGGCCATGCTCTGTATAATAAATAATAATAATAATAATGATATTCAAGCACTTATTATGTGCCTGGCACTGTAGAAAGCGCTGGGGTGGATACAAACAAATCGGGTTGGACACAGTCCCTGTCCCACATGGGGCTCACAGTCTCAATCCCCATTTTACAGTTGAGGGACCTGAGGCCCAGAGAAGTGAAGTGATTTGCCCAAGGTCACTAGAGCCCATGACCTTCTGACTCCCAAGCCCCTCCTTTATCCACTACACCATGCTCTTTACACTAGGCCGCACTGTTTCTCTGTACGTATCCCAGCGCTTAGCACAGTGCCTGACACATAGTAAGCACTTAACAAATACCATCGTCATCATCATCTCTTGAATAACTAGTAGGCTTGTTGCGTTTTGTTGAAGAGAAGCAGCGTGGTGTAGTGGAAGGAACATGGGCTCGGGAGTCAGAGAACGTGGGTTCTAATGATGACTCCGCCACTTGTCTGCTGTGTGACCTTGGTCAAGTCACTTAACTTCTATGTGCCTCAGTTACCTCATCTGGAAAATGGGGATTGAGATTGTGAGCACCACGTGGGACAGGGATGTGTCCAATCCAATTTGTTTGTATCCACCCCAGTGCTTAGTACAGTGTGAGCCCCATGAGAGACAACCTGATTACCCTGTATCTACCCCAGCTCTTAGAACAGTGCTTGGCGCATAGTAAGTACTTAACAAAAACCATAATTTTTATTATTATTATCATTACAGGGTATTGGTTGAAGGGTTTATCTTGATGTGTGACTATTTTATTTAGAAATTTAACTGTGTCATAGATATGTGGCCAGTTGCAGAAATCAATCTCGGTGGTTTATTAGGCCAAAATTGAAACTCTCTTGTCTACTTGCCTTTGGACAAATTAGCAAATTCATTTCCCGAAAGTTCTAGTTCATTTTATAAGTCCTTAAATCTGTTATTTTTGCCTAGATATTACAGTCATTTTCTGGTAAAATGCATTATCATGCTGTTCCTTTCTCTCCTATTTCATTTTCTGGAGTGTCACATTTTTTATGAATTGCTTACTTGCCCTATATCTCCATATTTGCAGAGAGCCTTCTTTGATTTGGTCATAAATACCCGTTTCTACAGAAAGAGATAAAATGATTTCTTCATATCGTTAGGATCCTGATCCGATCTCCTTGTCTGTTTGGATAGAATCCTTTCCGCATTAGGTAATGGTAGCCGGATATGTGCATTCAGGTCATGGAAGTCATGCAGGTCAGAGCCATCTAGCTCAGGGTCACATCTTCCTCCTCACTTAAGTCGGCGCAGACAGGAGACAAAGGATGGGCCCTGCAGTTTAGGGATACAGCTCAATCAAATTCTTTTAAGATAACTGAGTGCCTGGGCAGGCCATCCTGCTCCTTGTCAAAGTTTGGGCCTTTGTCGAACGGCCTGACTGTATGTGTTTTATTATTATTATTTTTATGGTATTTGTTAAGCGCTTACTATTTGCCAAGCACTGCTCTAAGCGCAGAGGTGGATACAAGGCAATCAGGTTGTCCCACGAGGGGCTCACAGTCTTAAGCCGCGTTTTACAGATGAGGGAACTGAGGCACAGAGAACTCGAATGGCTTGCCCATGGTCACACAGCAGACAACAATAATTGTGGTATTTGATAAGTGCTTACTATGTGCTGAGCACTGTACTAAGCACTGGGGTAGATACAAGGTAATCAGATTGTCCCATGTGGGGCTCACAGTCTTAATCCCCATTTTACAGATGAGGGAGCCGAGGTACAGAGAAGTTAAGTGCCTTGCCGAAGGTCACACATCTGACAAGTGGCAGAGCTGGGATTAGAACCCACATCCTCTGACTCCCAAGGCCATGCTCCTTTCACTAAGCCACGCTGCTTCTCATTGCTTTCTTGACTTACATGTGCTTTCTTGGCCTACTTTAAATCATCAAATTTGGGCCTAGCTAAGACTTTCTTAGTAACTTTCTTCAGTGCCCTTCCTTATTTTGTTTCAAAAACTGGTTTGTTACCACCTTTGGCTCTTGGTCAAGATGGGGAAACAAAGCTAGTGAAGATTCATCCCAGAGTTTAGTAGGAAAAATAAAAAAATAGCCTGTGACCTAAATTCTGTATTGTAATATTGGTCTAACATTGTCTTTATTCATTCATTCAATAGTATTTATTGAGCTCTTACTATGTGCAGAGCACTGTACTAAGTGCTTGGAATGTACAAATCGGTAACAGATAGACAGTCCCTGCCCTTCAACGGGCTTACAGTCTAATCGGGGGAGACGGACAGACAAAAGCAATAGCAATAAATAGAATCAAAGGGATGAACATCTCATTAAAACAATAGCAAATAAATAGAATCGAGGTGATGTACATCTCATTAACAAAATAAATAGGGTAATGAAGATATATACAGTTGAGTGGATGAGTACAGTGCTGAGGGGAGGGGAAGGGAGGGGGGAAGAGCAGAGGGAAAGGGGGGAAAAGGGGGCTTAGCTGAGGAGAGGTGAAGGGGGGGTAGAGGGAGAGCAGAGGGAAAAGGGGAGCTCAGTCTGGGAAGGCCTCTTGGAAGAGGTGAGCTTTAAGTAGGGTTTTGAAGAGGGGAAGAGAATTAGTTTGGCGGAGGTGAGGAGGGAGGACATTCCAGGACTGCCGGAGGACGTGGATCTGCATTAGCATATATTAGTATTAACAACTCCACAGTCAGTTATTTATTTTTGTTAATAAATATTTTTGTCTACCTCCATTTAGGGTGTAAGCTCATTGTGGTCAGGGAACATGTCCTTTTTTGTCAGTTGTACTATCTCAAGCTCCTCTTAAGGTCACATCTGGAGAGTTTCCAGTACTCTATCAGTCTCGATTATGGGAAGGAGAGTCAAGCAGAGGCCTGTCCATCCCATTTCTAGCTTAGGCAGTGGCTAGCCAGTGGAAGGCAATTTGCTACAGGTCAAAATTCACCTATGCTGGGCAGCGGCAGCCCGGGAGAGAGTCGAGGGTGGAGACTCAAGTTGACTGCGCGGAAGGAGGCAACGGTAAACCGCTTCCAGATTTTGACGAAAAAAACTCTCTGGATCCACTACTAGAACGATTGCAGATGGAGGCGGGGCGTACAGATGGAGGCAGGGCGGGGGAAGCAGCATGGCTCAGTGGAAAGAGCCTGGGCTTCGGAGTCAGACGTCATGGGTTCGACTCCCGGCTCTGCCACTTGTCAGCTGTGTGACTGTGGGCAAGTCACTTAACTTCTCTGTGCCTCAGTTACCTCATCAGTAAAATGGGGATTAACTGTGAGCCTCACGTGGGACGACCTGATTACCCTGTATCTACCCCAGCGCTTAGAACGGTGCTCTGCACATAGTAAGCGCTTAACAAATACCAGCATTATTGTTCTGGGAGAGCTGTGTCCATGGTTTTGCTACGGAGACGACTCGACAGCATAAGACAAGACTTTCCCAAGGGTTTAGTACTATGCAGTGTATTCATTCATTCACTCATTCATTAGCAGTTATTGAGTGCTTACTGTGTGCAGAACACTGTACTAGGCGCTTGGGAGAGTACAATACAACAGTAAACAGTCACATTCCTTGCCTACAATGAGCTTACTCAGTAGGCACTCAGAAAATACCACTTGTCTTATGCTGTCAAGTCATCTCCGACCCATAGCGGCACCATGGTCACATCTCTCCCAGAACACCCAGCCTCCATCAGCAATCGTTCCGGCAGTGTATCCATAGAGTTTTCTTGGTAAAAATCTGAAAGCGGTTTACTGTTGCTTCCTTCCGCACAGTAAACTCGAGTCTCCACCCTCGACTCCCTCCCGTGCCGATGCTGCCCAGCACGGGGGAGTTTTGAACTGTAGCAGATTGCCTTTCACTGACTAGCCACTGCCCGAGCTAGGAACAGAGTGGTTTAGACAGGCCTCTGCTTGACTCTCCCTCCCATAGTTGAGACCGGTAGAGTACTGGAAGCTCTCCAGGTGTGACCCTCCTGCCACTGTTATTAGTAATATTTGTTGAGTTCTTACTGTGGGCTGAACACTGAACTAAGTTGTGGGCAGAGTACAGTGGAATAGATCGTGTCCATGTCCACAAGTCACTGTAGCATTTTATCACCATTGATTAATTGTGGCCTATTTGGAGACACGATTTTATTTAATTATAACCTTAGGTTTCTCCTAAGGTATGCTATGTCCTTGAGGTTAATTTTTTCCAATTTTGATAGATTACAAAGGGCCTACAGATTTCCCTTGCACAGTTATCATGAAAAGGGCAATAGAGAAATCAGAGGAAAATGACAGTAATATGAACGATGATGATGATGATGATGGCATTTGTTAAGTGCCTACTATGTGCAAAGCACTGTTCTAAGCACTGGGGTAGAACAAGGTAATTAGGGTGTCCCATGTAGGGCTCACAGACTTCATCCCCATTTTACAGATGAAGGAACTGAGGCCCAGAGAACTTAAGTGATTTGCCCAAAGTCACATAGCTGACATTTGGCAGAATCGGAATTAGAACCCGTGACCTCTGACTCCCAACCCCGGGATCTTTCCACTAAAATACGCTGTTTCTCCATGATGCATTGAGGTAAAGCAGAATTTGTATTTTAAGATATCTTAATTTAATTTTGCTTTTATGAACTCTTTCGTGATTTTTGTACAAACACTTCATTAGTTCAGATGCTCATTTAACACCATTTCGTCATCTATGAGATGTTTGACAGTCGTTTTGCTCTTCCTTTTCACTAACCTTGAAGAGTAAATGTACCAGATTAAATATAATAGCATGACTGACTGTAGCAGAAAATTGTACTAACGGTATGTTATATCGAATGTTTTCCAACAGGTCACGGTCTCGGCCTCACCCGCGTTCTCATAGTCGGAGCAGTGAAAGATCTGGTCACAGGAAAACCCGCAGCCCATCTCGTGAACGAGAAAGGCGTAAAGGCCGAGATAAAGAAAAACGTGAAAAGGGGAAAGAAAAGGAATTATACAACTTGAAGCGTGGGTGAGTGAAAACAAAATCTCAGCAAATGCCAACTGGAAGGCCTCAAGCCCAGAGCAGCTCTCTGAGGGATTCAGAGTCTGGAACCTGTGTAATGATGATGGTATTTGTTAAGCACTTACTATGTGCCAAGCACTGTTCTAAGCACTAGAATAATGGTATTTGCTAAGCACTTACTCTGTGCCAACCACTGTTTTAAGCGCTGGGGTAGATGCAAGTTATCAGGTTGTCCCACGTGGGGCTCACACACTTAGCCCCCATTTTGCAGATGAGGTTACTGAGGCACAGAGAAGTTAGGTGACTTGCCCAAAGTCAATCAGCTGATGAATGGCAGAGCCGGGATTAAAACCCATGACCTCTGACTCCCACGCCTCTACTCTTTCCACTAAGCCACGCTGCTGTAGGAGAAGGAAAAAAGCAGGAAAACAAAGGAAGCCTGTCACTTTTTTTTTTAACATCTACCTGCTCACTTTTCTCCTTGCCATTAAATGTTGGTCCACAGTGATGATTTAAGGGACATTGCATTGTCACACTGGGATTGTCTTTTTATATTGTTGGCTGCAATTGACTGAAATATGTTAAGGAAGAGTTCATTTTTAATTATCTCTTCTTTTGTTGTTTGATTTTTTAGAAAGGTTAATCCTACTTTCCAGTAAAAAAGCTGTGGAAAGTAAGAAAAAAGCTGAAGGCCTTCCTAAAATGTTCAGTATATTAATATAGTATCTGATCGAGTCTCTGGGAGAAGAACTTCAATAGTATTTATTGAGCGCTTACTATGTGCAGAGCACTGTACTAAGCGCTTGGAATGAACAAGTCGGCAACAGATAGAGACAGTCCCTGCCGTTTGACGGGCTTACAGTCTAATCGGGGGAACTTCCTACTGTTGCTTCTCAAAACCCAGCCCATACAAATTTCAGACTTTGAAACCTTTTAATCCTGCAGGATTGTTTTAAAAAGGGGTTAAATAGTTGTGGTATTTTAAAAACACTACTTTCCAAGCACTGTACTGGAGCACTGGCCTGGAAGTCAGAAAGTCATGGGTCCTAATGCCGGCTCCACCATTTGTCAGCTGTGTGGGCTTGGGCAAGTCACTTCACTTCTCTGTGCCTTGGTTACCTAAACTGGAAAATGGGGATTGAGACTGAGCCCCACTTGGGACAGGAACTGCATCCAACCTGATTTGCTTGTATCCACCCCAGCGTGTAGTACAGTGCCTGGTACACAGTAAGTGCTTAACAAATCCCACAGTTATTATTATTATTACTACTAAGTGCTGGGGTAGGTACAAGACATTCCACCTGTTTGGGCGCGTTTTAATGACTACGAATTTCAGGCTTTGAAACCTTTTAATCCAGCAGGAAGATTTAAAAAAGGGGTTAAGTAGTGGTGGAATTTGTTAAGGACTTACTGTGTTCCAAGTGCTGGAATAGGTACAGGAAATTATATCTTCCTGGTTGTGTTTTAATGTCTAAGAGGCCACTTTGTTTGCACATAGATCCTGGAGTGAGTAGGGGATTCCCCAGACCAGGGGAGAAGGCACTAAGCAATTAATTAAGGTTCTCTTTTTTTTTTTTTACTTTTTTCTCCTGGTCTTAGCCCTGCTCAGCTCAGCAGGGAAAGAATATCCAGGAACACATTCTTATCTCTGCTCTGGCTTCTCTCAATTGCTGCCCAGCTCGCCTCTGAGTTTGCCCTGAGCTGTTCTGAAGTGTATTGCTCAGTGTAGAAGTTGAGCTAAACAGTCAGCAGTTAGCCCTTGTCCGCCTTGTTTCGTAGTCTCAATTGCTAACTCAAAATACACCCCTATATCACGTCGAGAACAGTGAGGTATAGCGGTAAGCAAATAGGAGACTGGGATTTTAATCCCAACTCCACCCCTTGTTTGCTTCATGACCTCAAAGAAGTCACCTAACTTCTTTGTGCCTCAATTTCCTCATCCGCAGAATGGGGATTAAATACCTGCACTTCCCTCCCTTGTATATTATGAGCCCTTTGGGTCTGAACTGATTATCTTTTATTTACACGAGGCTTAGCACAGTGCTTGACACATAAGAAGATTTTAATATGCACTAACATTTCTACTTAGGATTTATTTTAGCGTCTGTCATTGCCACTAGATTGAATTAAGCGGTTAGTACATAGTGATCAATAAATACTATTGATTGATTGATCAAAAGCATTTTGACGGTAGGAATCATGTCTACTAAACCTACAGTATTCTCCTAAGTATAGTACTCTCATAAAGTAAGTGCTTAGTAAAAACTGATAATAATAGTCCCTTGAGGGCAGGGATCTTTACTAGCTTTCTTGTATTCTCCCAAGTGTCTAGTACAGTGCTCTGCACAGAATGTCTTCAATAATTATTAGCGATTGGTGGATTAACAGTAGAGGACAATAAGCCATATCAGTCGGCATTCAGCAGTCTATATCAGAGAATGAAAAATGGTGAAATGAAATAGTTTTTGCTTTTCAACAACAGCCGATGGTTCAGCAGTGAGGTTAAGGCTAGGATTAGGGATATTCTGGCATAGTTAGCCTAAACTGCTTTTCTTCTAGGGAAGCATTCACCATCATACAGTGTTTCCAAGTTTTAGCTAATGCTGTAGGTGTGCATAACTGCTGACTTCAAAGTATTTTACTTGATTAGAACAGCTCTTTCTTGGCAGAACTTGTTATTCATATATTGGTGTAGAAGATTTTCATTTCAAGACGGATTCTAGACAGTTTCTGTTCAAGTTTTTTCATTTTTCAATCTAGCTCTTTGGGTTCTTTGACATTATAAAGTTACCCCCTAACAATAATAATAATAATAATTCTGGTATTTGTTAAGCACTTACTATCTGCCAAGCATTGTACTAAGCATTGGAGCGGGTACAAGCAAGGCGGGTTGGACATAGTCCCTGTCCAACGTGGGGCTCACAGTCTCAATCCCCATTTTACAGATGAGGTAACTAAGACACAGAGAAGAGAAGTGACTTGACCAAGGTCACACAGCAGATAAGTGGCAGAGCCGGGATTAGAACTCATGAACTTCCAACTCCCAGTCCTGTGCTGTATCCTCCATGCCGTGCTGCCCCTACTCTTGTCAGCCAGCTACTTGTCTAGATTCCTAGATTCCTGTAGGATTTTTCTGCAGATACCTTATGTGGTTCTTTTTGGTCTGAAACCTTCACTCTTAATGGCAAAATCTGAGCAGAATTTTCCCTACTTCAAGATTGTGATGAAACCTAGGTTTCCACTGGAATCACACTTTGGCATTTTGGGCAGTGAACTTGTCTGTTATATTGTTAAACAGTCTTTCATACACAGTAAGCACTCAATGCATGCTATTGAATGAGTGATTGAATGACTCAATCAGTGAATTTCATTCATTCGTATTTATTCAGCACATACTATGTGTAGAGCACTGTACTAAGTACTTGGAAAGTACAATTTGGCAACAAGTAGAGACAATCCCTACCCAACAATGGGCTCACAGTCCAGAAGGGTGAAGACAAACAAGAAAACAAAGCAAAAACAAGTACACAGGCATCAATAGCATCAATATAAATAAATAGAATTGTAGATATATACTCATTAATAAAATAAATAGAATAATAAATATGTACATATATACACAAGTGCTTTGGGGCCGGGAGAGGGGGAGAGCAGAGGAAGGGAGTCAGGGTGATGGGGAGGGGAGGAGGAACAGAGGAAAAGGTGGGCTTGTTCTGGGAAGGTCTCTTGAAAGTCTGGGAAGGTCTCCTGGAATGAATGAACAGGAAGCGCTCAATAAGTACGATTGATTGATTGAAATGCCTACTTTTGTATAGATTCATCCCAAATCAATTTTCATACATAGCCACTGCAGTTTTCCTTTTAGAATAGGATTCCATGCGTTTCTCATCTGGCGCTTGACAGTAGTCAGTATCTTCATGGATAGAGCACGGGCCTGGGAGTCAGAAGGTCATGGGTTCTAATCCCGGCTCCACCACTTGTCAGCTGTGTGGCCTTGGGCAAGTCACTTAGCATCTCTGTGCCTCAGTTACCTCATCTGTAAAATGGGGGTTAAGACTGTGAGCCCCATGTAGGACAGTCCAACCTGATTAGCTTGTTTCTACCCCAGAGCTTAGAACAGTGCTTGACACTTAATAAGTGCTTAACAAATATCATCATAATTATAACTTTTGGGGGTGTGAGTTAGATCTTCTCTTTATGTAAACATTAGGGGAGTCACTGTGGCGACTGGAGGCATTTCATTTTCTTTAAAAAAATGAATAAATAAATAATTGTAATTTAGGGCCAGATTTGAGTGGCATGAGACTTGTCATAAATTTAGAATGAGACTTGGTTTGGTGATTATGAATACAGTATACCATCTGGATCTTCTGGGAGAGTTTACACTCAGATCTTTTGTGAAAATACTTTGATCACAGTCTATAAGGTGGAGCTGACAGCTGTAAATTGGGTTTTCTAGGCTTCTATTAAAGATTAGTTAGGAATGGTTTTCCTCTATTGTATACTTAAAATATTCTTTTTTACAGTAGGCATTTCTGCATATCAGCTCCTGCTATTGTTACATGTGAATATACTAACCATTCTTTCTATCTGTGACATTTATTTAAATATTCAATTTAACAAAATTTATTTGCATATGGTAAACCATTTAAGAATCCAAGTAGTACAGTGTTCATGTCATTGATTATTTCCCAGCAATTTACTGGGTTTTGTTAATATGTAAAATCTTACATGTTTAAAAATTGGGATTTCCTTCTACTGAATAGTTATGAGTTAAAGAAAATGTTGATCAAGGACTTTCAATTAGGATTATGTAAGTGAATGTGTGTGATTAACATATTTTTAAATTATGGTCTGTTCTTTAACTACTTTTTCTATAGGATTGGTAAAGCAAAAGATTGGCCAACGTCACCTGTTTTGTAATCACTCAACTGAGAAGCAGGGCCTTTTGCTTGCTATTTTGCATAGTTAGAAACTAAACTCTCAGTATTTATATGATAAAATTAATTTTGAAATTTTTTGGCCAATTAAAAGCCAGTCAAAGATTTAAGTTTTGAAGTGATTGTGTAAGACTTTTGACATCTGGGCTACGTGCTTTATTTTCAGTTAGAGTAAGTCAAGCCACTTATCAAGTTTCCGTGTTTGGTTTTAATCCTGGTTCCCCCTCTAGACTATAAGCTCGCTGAGGGCAGAGACTGTATCTACTAGCTCTTTGTTTGGTACTCTCCCAGGTGCTCAATACAGTGCTCGGACCGCTCACTAGATACCACTGATTCATTGATTGATTCTCCAAAGGCTTCCGTTGGAAATTTTAATACAGTCACTGCTTGTTGTTAACTAGTGTTTGGCAAAAATGCTGTAAGTAAACGGTGAATTTGGGGACTTGGGTTTTGACGGCAGTCACATTCTCATGGAGTCTTGTCGTATTTTTTATTACCTCTTATTTCTTTATGCAGCAGGAAGTCATGTATGCTAATTTTGTCATTTGCATATAGGTTATAGAGTTCTGTGGTGCAAAGCAGACTCAGAACTCCTTTTAAGTGTCTGTTTAGATCAAAGCAGGTCTGTGTGATAGCTGTTGTCTGACACCAAGCTGTGTGGTGTTGTTTTCATTAAACATTTATCATACTTCCAGTGTGACAGCAGGCAACTTTGTGCTCGGGTAACATGTTTTCATGCAAAATTTATTGAAAAAGACGAGATGTTGTAAAGAGATCTTGTTGCCTTTCACCAGTGGCGAAGGGTAAATGTTTGATTGGAAGGAAGTATACCTTTAACAGAAGTCAGGGTAGTTGCATGGAACGAAACTCTGAAGCATTATTTACCTGGCTTTAAAAGGTAAACAAAGTGTACTATTCTCAACAGATCTTTGTTATTTAAGTTCTTTTCATTCACTTATGCTAAGTCTATTCTAAATGCTCACCCTGCAGAAATACATGGACTCTTTTGGGTCATCGGAAGAGAGAAGGCATCAAATTCTACTCGTGGCTGAAATAAGTTAATTTATTTCAATATAGACAGTATTACTAGCGATACCAGGTTTCCTTCTGAAAATCCCATCTTTGAAATAAATAGTTGATTTCTTTATCCTCAGGAGTCTCAGGAACGTGATAAGAAAGCACTCTCCTTTTCAGAGAGAAGTGAACTTAGCCTGTTACCTCCTTCCCACTTTTTTTTTAAACGGTATTTGTTAAGCGCCTCGTATGTGTCAAACATTGTTCTAAGCAATGGGATAGGTACAAGTTAATTAGGCCTGGCACAGTCCCTGACCTGCATAGGGCTCACAGTCTAAGTAGGAGGGAAAACCTGTATTGAGTCCCCATTTTAGCATTGAGGAAACTGAGGCAAAGAGAAGTTAAGTGATTTTGCCCAAGATCACACAGCAAGCAATTGACAGAGCTAATTATGGCATTTTTATGAGCACTTCCTATGTGTCAAGCACTGTCTTCTAAGTGCTGGGATAGATACAAGAGAACGAGGCTGTTCCACGTGGTGCACACTGTCTTAATCCCCATTTTACAGTGAGGGAACTGAGGCACAGAGAAGTGAAGTGGCTTGCCCAGGGTCACACAGCAGAGCCAGGATTAGAACCCACGTCCTCTGACTCCCAAGCCCATACTCTTGCCACTAAGTCATGCTGCTTCTAGAATACAGGTGCTGTGACTCCCAGGCCCATGCTGTTTACTGTAGACCACACCACTTCTCTGCTTTGGTCAGGAGTACAGGGGAGAATGCTCCATACTCCAGTGTCAGAATATGTATCACCTGGTTTAGTTCCGACAGGCCTGGTGACTTTTCAGATTGCTAGGTCTTTTCATGTTTTCATATTTTTCAGAGCCATATCTTTGATAGCAGAAAGTGTGTCCAAAAGAATATTGAATTGTTGAGCCAATTTTGCCAGATCCCTTCCTCGCATCTTCCCAAGCACTTACTTAAGTAAACATTCAGTGAAACGACTGATTGATCAATTGCCTCCGGTCAGGTACTGAGATATTGTAGCAACATATCTACAGCATCTCTAATGGTACTTTGAAATCCTTGGTGAGAAGAGGCATGTTCTGGTCGAAAAGAGCACAGGCCTGGAGTTCAGGAGACCTGGCTTCCAATCCCAGCTCCACTCCTTGCCTACTGTGTGACCCAGGGCAAGTCATGTAATTTGTCCGTGCCTTAATCTCCTCATCTGTCAAAATGGGCCTAAAACACCTGTTCTTCACCCTCAGCCCGTGAGCCCTTAGTGGGACAGGAACTGCGTCCTATTTGCTTACACTGCGCTTTGCCCGGCATGTAGTGTACAGTGCCTGATGCAGAGTGTGCTTAAAAAAATACAGCAACTATTATTTTTATTGGTGTTGGGGTAGTCTGCATAGCTTGGAATCTCTTCTCATCTTTAGCCTCTCACCACTCGTCATGCATATCCCTTAAGTTGCATGCGTTGATGTAGGTTTTGATAAGTTTGTGTTTCGTCGAAGACGTGATGTGTGCCAAGATGTTGTTGATGCATTATTTGTTGCAATCAATTCTTCAACCTCTTAAGTAATTTATATTGAGTCAGTTTTAATGATCACAGTTAGCCATTGCCTGATGTCTTAATTTATTATTTATTATTAGTAGTAATAATAATAATAGTGGTACTTGTTAAACATTTACTACGTGCCAAACACTGTACTAAGTGCTGGAGTAGATTATAGGTAATCGTGTCTCACATGGGACTCACTAAGTAGGAGGAACGACAGATATTAAATCCCCATTTTGCAAATGAGGGAACTGAGGCACGGAGACGTGAAGTGACTTGCCCAAAGTCACATAGCATTCAAGTGGCAGACCCTGGATTCTAATCCTCAGACTTCCAGGCCTCGGGCTCTTTTAATAATGTTGGTATTTGTTAAGCGCTTACTATATACAGAGTACTGTTCTAAGTGCTGGGTGAGATACAGGGTAATCAGGTTGTCCCATGTAAGGCTCACAGTCTTAACCCCCATTTTACAGATGAGGTAACCGAGGCACAGAGAAGTTAAGTGACTTGCCCACAGTCACACAGCTGACAAGTGGCAGAGCCGGGAGTCGAACCCATGACCTCTGACTCCGAGGCCCAGGCTCTTTCCACTGAGCCACACTGCTGGACATGCTGTTTCTCTAAGCCCCTCTTGGTGATGCTATCATTTTCCTGCCACTCTCAGCCTGACAAGTGTTTCAGTTCATCAGTGGTATTTATTGAGAGCTTACTGGGTGCTAAGCACTGTTCTAAGCATTTGGGAAGTATAGTACAACAGAGTTGGTGGATACAATCCCTATCCTCAAGTAGCTTACAGTCAGGGGGGCGACAGACATTAAAGTAAATTGCAGATACACAAAATGACCGAATATAAGGATTTGTACATAAGTGCTCTGGGGTTGGGGGTGGGATGAGTATCAAAGTGCTTAACCAAGAGCACAGACAGTGCAGAAGGGTGGATGAATATGTTGGGGAAATGAGGGGTTAGGGAAGGGCCCCTAGCTGGAGAAGATATGATTTTAATAGAACTTTGAAGATGTCGAGAGTAGTGGACTGTTGGATGAGAGGGGGAGGGCATTATTATTTATTACTCTACTTTATTAATGATGTGTATATATCTATGATTCTCTTTATCTATTTTGATGGTATCGATGCCTGTCTACTTGTTTTGTTTTGCTGTCTGTCTCCCCCTTTTAGACTGTGAGCCCGTTGTCGGGCGGGGATCGTCTCTATCTGTTGCCGAATTGTACATTCCAAGCGCTTAGTACAGTTCTTTACACACAGAAAGCGCTCAATAAATACAATTGATTGAATTCCAAGGAGAATGTGGACAAAGGTTTGGCATTGAGAGAGTCAAGAAGTTTGTGGGCTGGGTTGTAGTAGGAGATTAACTGTGTTAGGCAGGAGGGAGAATATTGATCAGGTGCCTTAAAACCGATAGTGAGGAGTGTCTGTATGCTTAGATGGGTGGACAGCCATTAGAGTTTTTTGAGGACTGGGGAGACTTGGGCTCAGTGGTTTTTCAGAAAAATGATCTGGGCAGCAGAATGAAGCCTGGACTGGAGATGGGAGAGACAGGAGGCAGGGAGGTCAGTGAGGAGGCTGATGTAGTAATCGAGGCAGGATATGATAAGTGCTTGGATCAGTGTGGCAGCAGGTTGGATGGAGAAGACGGGGCGGATTCTAGAGACGTTATGAAGGTGGGACTGACGGGATTTGGTGACAGACCGAACGCGCAGGTTGAAATTGAGAGATGATATTATTCTCCTCAGCACGAGAAAATGATCCAAATGGCTGAATGAATACTTCAAATGATAGCTTCCTATTGGGATACGAAACACTGCCAAGACACCCTAAATGAAGGAAGTCATCAGATTCCAGCAGCAACCAAAACGTAACATCCAAATCTTTACTTTGAAAAAAAAAGTCCTTTATTGGTGTGAGAGGAATGTTGACATTCTCACACGGGGTAAGCAAAATCTGATAATGGTTGCCAGTAACCCAAGGAAACTCCAGACTTCTTCCTAATAGGGAAAAAGGTAATTTCCTTTTTAAAATATTTATGAAGCATTTAAAAATGACCAGACCTTTCAGACATCATATCCAAAATACATATATCTATTGATGACCATGAAGATATTGTCAACTCATCACAGATGCTTTACATGGATTTGTCTAGAGTGGAAAAGTTTGGCTGAATTTATTCATCATTTTAAATCTCTGTGAAAGAGAAGTGTAAAGGAAAACATAGCAGTATACAAAAATGTAACTTGGGGCAGGTTTACTGAAAGTAAAAAAAAAAATATTTGCGGTAGAAATCAGGTTAAATTGGGTAAAATATTAAAATTATTGTCCTTATCTTCTGCTTTTAACTCCATACATTGTAACTCACATCTCCCAAAAAATTCCTGTCTCAGAATCTGTTTGGTGTTCAAGAAAACTGGCATATCTCATTCTTAGTAGTGTTAAAAGTTCAAAATCTCGTTTCTCAAGCACACCAAACTAAAGAAGAGCCTCACTAGTATTTTTGTACTCAGTCAGTGATACTTACTGAGCACTTACTGTGCGTAGAGCACTGTACTAAGCCCTTGGGAGAGTACAACACAACAGAGACAGTAGGCGTGTTCCCTGCCGACATTTAGCTTACAGTCTCCAGCCTCTCCCTTATGTATTTTTAGGGGAACGCGAAAAGAGGTTAAATGGTTTTGGAAATCCCTTATCATTTGAAAGTTTGGCAGGTGTGTGTTTGTGTGTGTGTGTGTGTGTGTGTGTGTGTGTGTGTTTGGACGGGTCATTCTGTCATAATAATGACCAATATTGGACTTCTAATAAGTAAAGGTGCATACAATATATGTTCCCTAGCTCACAAATGTTCAAGTGGCACAAAAGTGTTGAGGTGGCATTTGGGAAACTAGGACGGAGGGATAATAAGGCCTTCTTAGAAGAGAAGTGCCTCTCAGGGTCGCATCTGAAGTGTTTCCAGTACTCTACCAGTCTTGGCTGTGGGAGGGAGAGTCAAACAGAGGCCTAACCATTCTATTCCTAGCTTGGCCAGTGGCTAGCGAGTGGAAGGCAATCTGCTACAAGGCAAAACTCCCCCGTGCTGGGCAGCAGCGGCACGGGAGAGAGTCGAGGGCAGAGACTCGAGTTTACTGCGCGGAAGGAAGCAACGATAAACCGCTTCCGGATTTTTACCAAGAAAACTCTATGGATACACTGCGGAAACGATTGCTGATGGAAGCGGAGTGTTCTGGGAGAGATGTGACCATGGCGTCGCTACGGGTCGGAGACGACTCAACAGCATAAGACAAGACAAGAAGAGAAGGGATTCCAGGAGGAAGATGGGGAGATGGGTGGTCTGTCTGATTTGAGAGGTGAGGGAGGTCCAGGTAGGAGGAAGGTCATATGCAAGGCAAGTGGTCAACAGTGGGAGGGATGAGAATGGGTCATACAGATTAGATTAGCTGGAGAGGAATGAAGAGTTTGAGCTGGGGAATAGTGGGATCAGAAAGGGCATAAGGAGGAAGGAGAACAGTAATAGAGTGCCTTAAAGCCGCAGCGTGGCTCAGCGGAAAGATCCTGGGCTTGGGAGTCAGAGCTCATGGGTTCGAATCCCGGCTCCGCCACTTGTCAGCTGGGTGACTGTGGGCAAGTCACTTCACTTCTCTGTGCCTCAGTTACTTCATCTGTAAAATGGGGATGAAGACTGTGAGCCCTACGTGGGACACGCTAATTACCTTGTAGTACCCCAGCGCTTAGAACAGTGCTTTGCACATAGTAAGCGCTTAACAAATACCAACATTAAAGCCAGTGAGAGGGACTTCTGCATAAATGGAGGGCAGGCAACATGTCTACTGACTCTGCGTATTTTTCTAAGCGCTTAGTACAGTAAGTGCTCAATAAAGAGCACTTGAGAAGGAGCATGGCCTAGTGAATGGACCCCAGGCCTGGGAGTCAGAAGGTCATGGGTTCTAATCCCAGCTCTGCCACTTTTCTGCCGTGTGACCTTGGGCAAGAGCACAGGCCTGGGAGTCAGAAGGTCATGGGTTCTAATGCCAGCTCCAGCACATGTCTATTGTGTGACCTTGGATAAGTCACTTTACTTCTCTGGGTCTCAGCTACTTAATCTGTAAAATGGGGATTGAGACCACGCGCCTCAGGTGGGACAGGGACTGTGTCCAGCCTGATTTGGTCATATCCATCCCAGCGCTTGGAACAGTGCCTGGCACACAGTAAGCGCATAACAAATGCCATCATTATTATTGTAATTATTATTAATAAATATGATCGATCAATTGTTTTATGGCTAAACCTCTAAGAGAAAAAGTCTACCATGTTGTTTATTCCTTAAGCAGCATGGCTCAGTGGAAAGAGCTCGGGTTTAGTAGTCAGAGGTCATGGGTTCAAATGCTGACTCAGCCATTTGTCAGCTGTGTGACTTTGTGCAAGTCACTTAACTTTTCTGGGCCTCAGTTCCCTCATCTGTAAAAGTGGGATTAAGACTGTGAGCCCCACGTGGGTCAACCTGATTACCCTGTATCTACCCCAGCGCTTAGAACAGTGCTCCATACATAGTAAGTGCTTAACAAATACCAACATTATTATTATTTTTATTCTTGGATTGTGGGGTGCGGTGAACAGTTCTCTTGCCACTCTGTTTTCCCCATGCATGATTCTGGAGATTTCAGTTCCCCCCAACCGTCCCCCACAACACTCATCCTGCAACTTTCAGGTTGACCCTCCAAAACCTTTCATTTCTATCCTCACAGGGATGCTTTTTAATTTTCCTGATTATTTCAATTGCTTTACTTTGTACTGTACCCACCCGCATAAAGTCCTTCTGAGAATCATTTTAGATGTGATGCGAACCTCAAGTGGTGTAGCGTAGCCGCTAATGATTTGTAGACAGCAAGCTGATTTATGCATTCAGTGAATATCATTGCTCGATTTGAGAAAATCATGATAGCAATAAGGGACATATGAAATGGTGGTTAAAAACTGGGCAGTATTTATGTGCACACAATCTAGAAAGGATTGTAGAACAATGGGTGGGCAGTGGTAAGGACTGAAATCTCTTTTTGCTTTTGGAGAAGTAGAGGCATTGAACTTAATTTAAAAATGGCTTGGGTTATTGAAAGCAACTTTTTCTTGTGTGCCTAGACATACTTAATTTTGATTTCTGCATAGGTTGGCCCATTGATACTTATCTCACAAAAATTAGACTCTAAAATCAGTT
This sequence comes from Ornithorhynchus anatinus, assembly GCF_004115215.2. Classification (NCBI taxonomy): domain Eukaryota; kingdom Metazoa; phylum Chordata; class Mammalia; order Monotremata; family Ornithorhynchidae; genus Ornithorhynchus; species Ornithorhynchus anatinus. The sequence goes on from NC_041728.1 coordinate 153,249,410, forward strand.
CCCCTCATATAGATACATTTTGCCAAATCTAACCTCCTTTATTCCATTCTAATCCTCTTTTTTATTTTATGGCATTTATTGAGCACTTATTATGTGCCAGGCACTGTTCTAAGCTCTGGGGTGGGTAATAATAATAATAATAATAGTACTTTTTAAGCGCTTACTTACCAGGCCCATGCTCTATTCATTCAGTCGTATTTATTGAGCGCTTACTGTGAGCAGAGCACTGTACTAAGCACTTGGAAGGTACAATCACTCCATCCCCCACACCATGCTGCTGATCAGTAATAATAATAATAATGGTGTTTGATAAGTGCTTACTGTGTGTCAAGCACTGTTCTAAGCTCTGGGGTAGATACAAGGCAATCAGGTTGGACACAGTCCCTGCCCCAAGTAGGGCTCACTGCCCTAATCCCCATTTTAAAGATAAGGGAACTGAGGCCCTAGAAGTGAAATGACTTGCCCAGAGTCTCACAGCAGATAAGAGATGGAGCCGGGATGAGAACCCAGGTCCTTCTGACTCCAGGCCCATGCTCTATCCATTAGGCCATGCGGCTTCTCTACCTCCACCACCTCTCAGCTGCCTTTGACACTGTGAACCGCCTCCTCCAAGAAACATTTTCAAACCGTGGCTTCACTGAGACCGTCCTCTCCGGGTTCTCCTCCTATCTCTGTGGCTGCTAATTCTCAGTCTTTTGCCCAGACTTCTCCTTTGCCTCCCACCCCTCGAGGCTCAGGTCTGGGTCTCTTTCTATTCTCCATTTACACCTACTCCCTTGAAGAACTAATTTGCTCTCATGATTTCCAGCTACCATCTCTATGCAGATGGCTTGCAAATGTACATGTCCAGTTTGTCCTCTATCCTTCTCTGCAGTTTCACATTTCCTCCTGCCTTCAAGACATCTCTACTTGGAGATCCCTCTGACTCCTCCAACTTAACATGTTCAATTTAACACACTCCTCATCTTCCCCTCCAAACTCTGTCCTCTCCCTGACTTTTCCACCGTTGTAGGCAGCACCACCATCCTCCTTGACTCACAAGATCCAAGCTTTGGAATTTTCCTCCATTCATCTCTCTCATTCAGTCTGTCTCTGAATCCTGTCAGTTCTACCTTCAGAGCCTTGCTAAAATCAACCCTTTCACCTCCATCCAAACTGCTATTGTGCCGAGCCAAGCATTTCTCCTGTCCCACCTTGACTCCTACATCAGCCTCCTTGCCGACCTCTCTGCCCCCGCCTCTCCTCACTCCGATCGATAATTCACTGTCCCGCCGGGATCATTTTACTAAAAAAAGTTCAGTCCACATCTCAGGAGGCTACAGTGGTGTCCCATCCACTTCCCTATCAAAGCGAAACTCCCTTCCTTCAACTTTAAAGCACACAATCATGTTACCCCCTCTAATCTTACCTTTCTGATTTCCTAATCCAACCCAACATGTTCATTTAACTCCTCCGACACCAACCTACTAAGTGTACCTCAATCTTGTCTTTCTTGCAACTGACCCCTTGCCCACGTCCTCCCTCTGGCCTGGAACTCCTTCTCCCTTCATATCTGACAAGAGATCACTTTCCCCACCGTCAAAGCCCTATTAAAATTACATCTCCTCCAAGAGGCCTTCCCCTACTTCCCCTCCCTTCTGCATCACCCTTGTATTTGGTTTTGTGCCCTTTTTTCACCCCACCCTAGCCTCAACAGCACCTCTGTCCTATCCACAATTTATTTTAATGTCCATCTCACCCTCTAAACTGTAAACTCCATGTGGGCAGGAAACATGTCTGCCAACTTTGTTATATTGACTCTCCCAAATGTTTAGTACGGTGCCCTGCCCACAGTGAGTGTGCAGTGATTGATCGGTTGATTAAGAAACACGTGCATGGAAAGTAAACACGTGCATGGAAAGTAAATGTAGTAACTGTGGCTAAAGATTAATGCATGTTATGATCGGGAAAGGGCATATATGTTGTTTTCTCTGCAAGTCTTTTTTTCTCATCCGAAACTTTTCCATTTCATAAGGCAAATTCTTAGCTTTATGCAGATAAGGGAGACAGGATGTTTGCAAAAATGCAGCATCTCGAAAGTTCTTTCCCTGAAAGTCCTGGAAAAAAATTGGCTAACGTTTGCCATGGTCGAAGATGTCGTTATTCCACTTGGAATTTTTGAGATGCTTTATTGAAATGTTATGTGCCTTATAATTTTTAGAGAGTCACTGGAAAAGTCACTTGAATGCTCGTAAGAAAAACCTACATACATAATTAAGAATCCCAGAATCCCAGCCCTAGAAGGTGCCACCAGAGATCATCTGATCTGGCCCCCTCACCTCCAGTCAGAGACTGGCTAAACAGTAGAAAAAAATGGTTGACTGTTCCTTAAAGAACCCCAGGGATAGAGACTCTGCAGTTTCCCTTGGTATATATTCTTATGTTTTATCACATTGACTTGAAAATTCCGTGTCCAACAAAAGTTCCTCTTGCTTTAAGTTACTCCACAGAGAGAAAAATCCTTCTCTACTTTTTGACTTCCATTAAGAAACTCTCAAATATGGTAATTTAGGAGAATTTACTTTTGTCAAAAGAATAGAAGCCACGGTCCCTCTAGCCCACTATTTTGTTGCCAACAGTGGCGTCAAAGTTTCCTTAGAGGAACATTGTGTTGTCTGCCCTCCTCGATCTTAAGCTGTGTGGTTTAGGATCCACCTTCTAAAATACCAATCTTCCCACTATTAATTAAATACCTCTTGTCTCTCATTTCTACATGAAGCTATGGACACTCGGCCTATGTAAATTCCTGAGATAAAGCCTTTCTCTTTTTCTAAACTGTAAGCTCCTTGCGGGGCAGGGAATGAGCCTTCCAGCTCCGTCATAGTCTTCCAAACCCATGGTACATTGACCTGTACACAGTAGGTGCTCAGTAAATGCCATCAATTGATTGCTTGATATTACCTGCCGTGGGAAGATGCTGAGGATGATGATAATAAATAATAATAATTGTTATTATTGTTTATTTAGGCTATGTCAAGAAGTTTAAGTTTTGGATCAGATGAAAGATAATCAGATCAGGCAGAGTCTCTGTCTCACATGGGGCTCATAGTCTCTGCAGAGAACAGAGAGTTAATCCTGATTTTACAGATGAGGAAACTGGGGCGCAGAGAAGTCAGCGTGGTTTAGTGGGAAAAGCTAGGGCCTGGGATTCAGAAAGATCTGGGTTCTGATCCCAGCTCCTCCACATCTCTGCTTTGGGCAAGTCATTTCACCTCTCTGCGCCTCAGTTACCTCATCTGTAAAATGATTAGCTTGTACTTATCCTCGTGCTTAGTAGAATGCCTGACACATAGTAAGCGTTTAACAATGTGTCATACTACTAAAAAAAAAAAGTTGTGACTTGCCCAAGATCACACAACGGGCAGGTGGTGGAGCCGGGATTAGAATCGAGGTCCTCCGACTCCCTGGCCTGTGCTCTTTATACTAGACCTCGCTGCTTCTCATGAAGTGCATGCAGAATGCTTCCTTCTGCTAATTACTACTATTTTGATAATATTGCCAGCTTTTTAAAATGTATTTGTTAAGTGCTTACTATATTCAGTTGTATTTTCTGAGCTCTTATGCGTGCTCTTGGAAGAGTACAATGCAACAGTAAATGGAAACATTCCCTGCCCACAGTGAGCTTACAGTCTGTGGGGGGTGGGGAGGGAGAAAGACAGTATAAATAAATAAAATTACAGATATGTACATAAAGTCTGTGAGGCTGGAACGGGGGAAGAGCAAAGGGAGCAAATCAGGGTGACGTAGAAGGGAGTGGGAGATGAGGAAAGGTGGGGCATAATCTGGGAAGGCCTCTTGGAGGAGATGGGCCTTCAATAAGGCTTCGAGTAATTGTCAGATTTGAGGAGGAAGGGCGGTCCAGGCCAGAGGCCGGTTGTGGGCTGGGGTCGGCAGCGAGACAGGTTAGATTGAGACACAGTGAGAAGGTTAGCACTAGAGAAGCAAAGTGTGCGGGCTGGGTTGTAGAAGGAGAGAGGTGAGGTAGGAGGGGGCAAGGTGATGGAGCTCTTTAAAGTCAATGGTTAGGAGTTTTTGTTTGATATGGAGGTGGATAGGCAACCACTGGAGGTTTCTGAGGAATGGGTGATATCTCCTGAACGTCTCTGTAGAAAAATGATCTGTGAAGCAGCGGGAAGTACGGACTATAGTGGGCAGAGACAGGAGGCTGGTAGGTCAGCAAGGAGGCTGATGCATCCCTAGGGATGAGTGATTGTGTTAATGTGGGAGCAGTTTGGAAGGAGAGAAAAAGGGCAGATTTTAGCTATGCTGTGAAGGTGGGACCGACAGGATTTAGTGATGGATTGATTGAGAGAGAGGAGTGAAGGTTAATCCCAAGGTTACGACCTTGTGAGACAGGAAGGAGGGTGGTGCCATCTATAGTGTTGGGAAAATCAGGGGGAGGACAGGGTAAGGGTGGAAAGAGATGGAGCTCTGTTTTGGATATGTTAAGTTTGAGGTGAGGTGAAGACATCCAAGTAGAGATGCCTTGAAGGCAGGAAGAGATGCGAGAAGACAGAGGTGGAGAGATTCGGGCTGGCGATGTACATTCGGGTGTCATCTACAAAGAGCTGGTAGGTTGAAGCCCCTGGAGTGAATGAGGTCTCCGAGGGAGTGGGTGTAGATGGAGAATAGAAGGGGACCCAGAACTGAACCTTGAGGGACTCCATAGTTAGGGGTGGGATGCAGAGGAGGAGCCCATAAAGGAGACTGAGAATGAACCACCGGAGAGAACCAGGAGAGGACAGAGACAGTGAAGCCAAGGTTCGATAACGTTTCCCGGAGAAGGGGATGGTCCGCAATATGCCAGACAAAGTACTAAGCAGTGGGATTCCTAGAGAAACAACAACTTTCCCATTTTCCCCTGGTTCCAGAAATACAATTCCGTTGGAAACACTGGGCAGCAGGTAAATCAACAGCGATCCCGATGGCGCTCTTGTTCTTATGCTCCCTAACATTATTGAGTTAGTGAGCATGTCAGATATCGTTAGCCACTTTAAATCGCTGACAAAATCCATGACATTCTTTTCATCCCGTTTGTCCGGTACCTTTGTGACTTGCGTCAAGTTTAAAAAGCTAGTCATCTTTGTGGATGCACTTCTTTAGATTAAATGCCAGCATCGTGGTTTTTTTTTTTTCCAATGGAAATATAATTGACTCTTATTTGGATGTCATTTTGTGAGCAGTTCATTAAATAAAGGTTTTTTGTCGGTGGTGGTGATGGTTCTCGGACTCAAGGCCACTGCAATTTTTAACCGTGGCATCTTGGATTAAAATCAAAAGCTATTGTTTATCTGTTCCTCCTAATCTGTGGATGAGGAATCCAAACAGAATGATACGGAGCTGTGCAAATCCAGTTAGTGTGAGCTGTAATCTCTTTACTAGGTTTAAGTTGTTAGGGTGGCATTGAGAAACCCTACAGATACTGAACTGCAGAGATACAGTAATCACCTACACATGTACTCTGTGGTTGCTGTCACGCAATTAAAGCAGCAGTCTTTACCAGTCACTTCCAAAGAAGTATCTTTGAGTTTTAGGATTAAACAAATGCAACATTAAAGTATTAAATGCTATATTTCCCATAGGCGACCCCATATCTGAGATTATTTTTATTTCCTGAAACCTTGAAATTATTCAGTACTGTGAAGTATCTAATTCCTTTGATTACAGTAGAGAGAGGAAAACATTTTCTTGGTAAAAAGGAAAATGTTTGTAGTAGTCTTTTAATCTTTAAATGTTCCACTGTTACAGACAACTCTAAAGGAATACAGAAAAATGCTACGGTAAACAGGCATTTGAACTAGAGTGAAAGACAGGAAGAAAGCATGGGACTTTATTATAAAATAAACTGGGTCCATTAATACAGTTTATTGCATTTGGGTTGCAAAATATTCTTGAATAAGTTTGGCAAGCGATATTGTAAGTTTCTGGGTTTGGTTACATGCAGGGATAAAAAATGAATCTGTCATCTATTAGATCCTACATTATAGCTATAAGAAGCACGGTGTCTGGCTTCTAATGCTATTAGTATTCCAATTTCTAATTCAGCTGGTGATAAAAATTCTGGGGTTCATAAAATAAAATGGGCTTTTTGTTGAAAAGTGATTCTAAATGAATTATTTGAATGATTTTTTTCCCTGTGATTTTTTATATCCTCCATAGCACTCATGTATATTTGATCAGTCAGTTGTATTTATTGCATATAGTTATATATGCAGAGCGCTGCAGTAAGCGCTTGGGTGGGTACATTGTAACAGAGTTGGTAGACGTGATCCCTGCCCACCACGAGCTTACAGTCTAGAAGGGGAGATTATTTTGACCCCTGTAGTTGTAAATATTTTTAGGTTTGTTTCCCCCATTTAAAAATTTAAGCTTCTTGAGGACAAGAAATGCACCACTTCTTTTCTGTATTTCACAAGTGTCAAGTAATAATAATAGAAATAATGATGGCATTTGTTAAGCATTTGCTATGTGCAAAGCACTGTTCTAAGCGCTGGAGAGGATACAAGTTAATCAGGTTGTCCCACGTGGGTTCCCAGTTTTAATCCCCATTTCACAGATGAGGTAACTGAGGCACAGAGAAGTTAAGTGACTTGCCCAAAGTCACACAGCTGAAAAGCGGCTGAGCCTGAATTTGAACCCATGACCTCTGACTCCCAAACCCATGCTGTTTCCACTGAGCCAAACTACTTCGCTACGTGTGCCAAGCACTGTTTTAAGGACTGAGGGAGATATGAGGTTATCAGGTTGTCCCAGATGGGCTCACAGTCTTAATCCCCATTTAACAGATGAGGTAATTGAGGCCCAGAGAAGTTAAATGATATGTCCAAAAGGCAGAGCCGGGTTTAGAATCCACTACTTCTGACTCCCAAGCCCGGGCTCTTTCCACTAAGCCACGCTGCTTCTCACAGAGCATCACACCCATAGACTCATTTTACTTTAGACTGCCATATATTTTTGACCCACGGGTATAAGATAATCATACATCTTGGTAATGGGAAGCGTTCATCGCAGAGTTAGATAAACTATGGAATCGACTAGATTCAGTTGAAATTTGTTGTGTGTTAAAATTCCTCTTTACCAGCCTAATCCTTTCATTTAATGAACGAGTTTTGTGGCCTTCGGATCTGAAGTTAAGTTCACTGGTGATGAAGGTAAGAGTGCCTGTGTATGGTTGGAAAACTCAAAGGTCCTAGTGGCACTGTGCTCTTAAAGTTCAACTTTTGTCGTCTGTGGAACCTGATGCTTTCATTTTTGCCTCCAGTTTTATGGTTCTCTTGAAATTGGCTCGAAAATCAACACTCTTTCAGTGCAGTCTCCCGTGGTCTTCCAACCACAGTAATCTCCCACTTTGAGCCATGATCCCATCTCATTGTATTGCACTTCATTGTCTCCACTGTCTCCTTTGCTTTCGTTCGGCCCATTTTAAGTATTTGGCCGGCATTCACTTTTCACACACACCGCATCCGGGACTTTTGCTTGAGATACTTAGTGAGCAGAATTTCCAGGTTAATAGATTGACAGTTGTAAATCCATCAATGGTATTTATTGAGTGTTTTACTGTGTTCAAAGCACTGTACTAAGCACTTGGGAGAGAACTACAAGAAAGTTGGCAGATATAGTCCCTGCCCACAAGGAGCTGTATGATATGTTGTTATTTTCTTCTTATTTGTGGTCAGCATGTATTTTGAAATAGAATTCTGTTTCATTTGGTAAAATATCTTCAGTAGAGAAAGTTTCTTTTTTCTTTTTTCTCATAGGTATTGGCAAATGTTTTTGTGTTGGGATGTGTATGACTTCTCTTTGCCTTCGTCATGCCTCTTTATAGCTATCTTCAACCTCTTTGTTACCTATCTTCCATATAAGTAGTCCTTTCCTGTGGTAGGTCATACATTCATTTAATTAATCAAAATACTGAACATTTTTGTAACCCCAAATTGCTGAAATGTTAACCTAAATAATGATGGATTTTACAATTTTCTTCTAACATCCATATCATCCTGATGGATCTAATGAATCTATAGTATTATTGAACATCTGCTATGTCAGAAAACTGTACTAAACACTTTAGAGAATCAGTTGTTCCGATCCCTACCTTGAAAGGGTTTACAATTTAGTGGGGAAGAGTGATATTAAAATAGATAATAATAATGGCATTTGTTAAGCGCTTACTATGTGCAAAGCACTGTTCTAAGCACTGGGGAGAATACAAGGTGATCAGGTTGTCCCACATGGGGCTCACAGTCTTAATCCCCATTTACAGATGTGGTAACTGAGGCACAGAGAAGTTAAGTGACTTGCCCAAAGTCACACAGCTGAAAAGCGGCTGAGCCTGAATTTGAACCCATGACCTCTAACTCCCAAACCCATGCTCTTTCCACTGAGCCATGCTGCTTCTCAGTAGATCACATGTAGAGGTTAGGGGAGGCAGTAGAATTAAAAAGAAGTATGTACATAAATGCTACAATGCTTGGGGATGGACTGTGAATCCCCAAGTGCGTACGTAATACATTCTCAGAATCCAGAGTCAAAATGCTATTTCCAAATATGATCTGAGAAATACTTTTCAATAGTCATATAATCGTGATTAAACCAGTTAAAGGTTTTTTTTTTAATGGTATTTGTTAAGCACTTACTTTGGGTCAAGCACTGTTCTGAGCACTGTAAATAAACACAAGTAAATCAGGTTGGACACAGTCCCTGTTCCATGTGGGGCTCACAGTCTACGTAGGAGGGTGAACAGGTACTGAATCCCCATTTTGCAGTGGAGGAAGCTGAGGCACAGAGAAGCAAAGTGGCTTGTCCAAGGTCATATAGCAGCCAAGAGTTAGAGTCGGAATTAGAACCCAGGTCCTCTGAATCCCAAGTCCGGGCTTTTTTCACAAGGCCACGCCACTTGTGATTATTACTGTGCTTATCATCAATGGTATTTGAGAAGCAGCGTGGCTCAGTGGAAAGAGCACGGGTTTGGGAGTCAGAGGTCATGGGTTCTAATCCTGCCTCTGCCACTTAGCTGTGTGACCTTGGGCAAGTCACTTAACCTCTCTGTGCCTCAGTTACTTCATCTGTAAAATGGGGATTAAGATTGTAAGCCCCAAGTGGGACAACCTGATTACCTTGTACTCCCCCCGCCCAGTGCTTAGAACAGTGCTTGGCACATAGTAAGCACTTATCAAATGCCATCATTATTATGGAGAAGCAGCATGGCTCGGTGGAAAGAGTCTGGACTTGGGAGTCAGAGGTCATGGGTTCTAATCCAGGCTCCACCACTTGTCATTCATTCATTCAATAGTATTTATTGAGCGCTTACTATGTGCAGAGCACTGTACTAAGTACTTGGAATGTACAAATCGGTAACAGATAGAGACAGTCCCTGCCCTTTGACGGGCTTACAATCTAGTCGGGGGAGATGGACAGACAAGATACAATAGCAAATCACTTTGCTTCTCTGGGCCTCAGTTACCTAACTGAGTCCTAGGGATTAAGACTATAAGCCTCATGTGGGACAACCTGATTACCTTGTATCCACCCCCAGCGCTTAGAACAGTGCTGTGCACATAGTAAGCACTTAACAAATGTCATTATTATTATTATTTATTAGGAGAGTACAATTCAGTGGGTCTAATATTTAGTGCGACATCTTTCTGTAACAGAATCATAGTAGTACAGAGAAATATTAGAGAAGAGTAAGAAATTGTAGTGAATGGCCACAAAATAACAGCAATCTGTCCCCTTGTACATTTTGGTTTGGATTATATACCTCCAGATAGAGGCTGATCCAGTTGAGTAGTGGCCGCACAACACAGATAGAAGAATCAAGGGTCAAGAGCCTGAACATTTTTTAGACTTCATTGAAATACCTCCACCTGATTTTGATGCTTAATACTCTCGGAGAATTTGGCCAAGCCCATTTCAAAAACCAAACTAAGAATGGATTTTTTCAAGTTTCTATGTTTGAAACTTTTTCATTTTAGAGCATATTTTTTCTTTCTCTTCTAAAAGCTGAGATCTTTTTTTTAATGATATTTAAGTGCTTACTGTATGCCAGGCACTGTAGTAAGTGCTGCAGTAGATACAGTCAGGTTGGGAACAGTCCCTGTCCCTCATGGGGCTCACAGTCCTAATTCCCATTTTACAGATGAGATAACTGAGGCACAGAGAGGTTAGGGAACTTGCCCAAAGTCACCCAGCAGACAAATGGTGTAGCCAGGATTAGAGCCCTGGTCCTTCTGACTCCCAGGCCACTAGGCTATACTTGTCAGATTCACTTCCTATCTTATGCTAATGTCTTGGAAAACTTCATTTTGGGGACGATAAAAGCTGCACTGCTCATACACAAATATAGATTTTACATATATCTGCATAATCTTAAAAGCGATCAAGCCGTAGTTTATACCCTTGTTGAAAAATCCATGAAAGCTCCAAGGGAGGTTTTGGTTTGCTTCCCAAATACCAAAGAAAAAGTTAGATTGCAAGCCAACTGCAGGCAGGGACACTGTCTTGGCTTCTTTTATATTCTCCCCATATCCTTGATTCATCTTTGTCATACAAACCATATATTCAGTTTGTCACCAAATCCTGTCTACCGTCACAGCATTGCTAAAATCTTCCATTTCCTCTCCATCCAAACTGCTACTCTGCTTATCCTATCCATGCACTTATCCTGTGTTGCCTCGATTATTGCATCTGCTTCCTCGCTGACCTCCCTGCCTCCTGTCTCTCCATTCCAGTCCACACTTGTGTGACTGTGGGCAAGTCACTTCACTTCTCTGTGCCTCAGTTACCTCATCTGGAAAATGGGGATTGACTGTGAGCCCCATGTGGGACATCCTGATTCCCCTCTGTCTACCCCAGCGCTTAGAACAGTGCTTGGCACATAGTAAGCGCTTAACAAATACCAAAATTATTATTATTATTACTCTGATGCCCAGATCATTTTTCTTAAAAAAAAACAAAAAACCTTCAGTCTATGTTGCCCCACTCCTTAAGAACCTCCAGTGATTGCTCATCCACTTCCGCATCAAACAGAATCTCCTTATCATCAGCTTTAAAACACTCAATCAGAAGTGCAGTGCATCCTAGTGGAAAGAGTCTGAGGACCTGCGTTCTAATCCCGTTTCTGCCACTTGTTTGACTTTGGGCAAGTCACTTAACTTCTCGGAGTCTCAGCTCCCTCATTTGCAAACTGTGGATTCAATACCTGTTTTTCTTCCTACTCATACTGTGAACCCCATGTGGGACTTGACTATTTTATATCTACCCCAGAGCTTAGTACAGCGTTTGGCACCTCACTGATCTCCTGCTACAAACCAGCCTGCACAGTTGGTGTACCTGGCACCAGCTTCCTCACCATGCCCCGATCTCTCCTCCACTCCCTTTCTCACATTCTCCCTCTGGCCTGGAGTCCCCTTTCTGTACACCAGATCACCACTCTCCCCACGTTCAAAGCCTTTTTATAGTCACATCTTCTCTAAGAGACCTCCCCCAATTAAATCCTCTTTTCCCCAAGTCCCTCCTTCTCCTTCGGCACCGTCTGTTCACTTGGACATGTCATCCCGCTCCTCAAAAATCTCTAATGGTTGCCCATCCACCTCTGCATCAAACAAAAACTCCTCACCATTGATTTATAGCAGTCCATCACCTTGCCCCCTCCTACCTCACCTTGCTTCTTCTACAACCCAACTCGCACACCTCGCTCCTCTAGTACTAACCTTCTCACTGTGCCTCGGTCTCTTCTGTCTCACCACTGACTCCGGCTTACATCCTGTCTCTGGCCTGGTATGCCCTCCTCCTCAAATCCAACAGACAATGAATTTCACTTCACTTCAAAGCCTTATTGAAGACACATCTCCTCCAAGAGGCCTTCCTAGCCAAGGCCTCCCCCTTTCCTTGTCTCCCACTCCCTTCTGCGTCACCCTGACTGGCTCCCTTTGCTCTTCCCCCCTCTTAGCCCCACAGCACCTGTGTACATATCGGTAATTTTATTTATTTGTATTGATGACTGTCTCCCCCCGCTCTAGACTCTCCTCCCTTATCTCTTTCCACTGCCCACCCTGCACGCTCCGCTCCTCTGCCGCCCACCTCCTTACCGTCCCCCATTCTCGCCTATCCCGCCGTCGACCCCTGGGCCACGTCCTCCCGTAGACCTGGAATGCCCTCCCTCCTCACCTCCGCCAAACTAATTCTCTTCCCCTCTTCTAAACCCTACTTAAAGCTCACCTCCTCCATGAGGCCTTCCCAGACTGAGCTCCCCTTTTCCCTCTGCTCCCTCTACCCCCCCTTCACCTCTGCTCAGCTAAGCCCTCTTTTCCCCCCTTTCCCTCTGCTCCTCCCCCGTCCCGTCCCCTCAGCACTGTACTCATCCATTCAACTGTATATATTTTCATTACCCTATTTATTTTGTTAATGAGGTGTACATCACCTCGATTCTATTTATTTGCTCTTGTTTTAATGAGATGTTCATCCCCTTGATCCTATTTATTGCTATTGTTCTTGTCTGTCTGTCTCCCCCGATTAGACTGTAAGCCCGTCAAAGGTCAGGGACTGTCTCTATCTGTTACCGATTTGTACATTCCAAGTGCATAGTACAGTGCTCTGCACATAGTAAGCACTGAATAAATACTATTGAATGAATGAATGAATGAATAGACTGTAAGCTCATTGTGGTCAGAGAATGTTACTGTTTATTGTTGTATTGTACTTTCCCAAGCACTTAGTATAGGGCTCTGCATTCATTCATTCATTCAATAGTATTTATTGAGTGCTTACTATTCATTCATTCAATAGTATTTATTGAGCGCTTACTATGTGCAGAGTACTGTACTAAGCGCTTGGGATGAACAAGTCGGCAACAGATAGAGACAGTCCCTGCCATTTGACGGGCTTACAGTCTGTGCAGAGCACTGTACTAAACGCTTGGAATGTACAGTTAGACAACAGATAGAGACAATCCCTGCCCATTGACGGGCTTACAATCTAATCGGGGGAGACAGACAAAAACAGTAGCAATAAATAGACACAGAAAGCACTCAATAAATACAAATGAATGAATGAATGAATGAATCTGTAACCTTTAAGCACTTGATATTTTACCCACATTCAGCCCCACAATACTTCTGTACATATCCATAATTTATATATGTTAATTTCTGTCACCCTCTAGACCGTAAGCCCCAAGTGGGTGGGGAATGGGTGTAGCAACTCTATATTGTACTCTCCCAAGGACTTAGAACAGTGCTCTGCACCAAGTAGGTGCTTAATAAATACCATCAGTTGATTCATTAGCGAACCAGGTACTCAGTAAATTCTAGAGTTCTGTTGAAGTACAGTTTCCTCTATAAACCATACATATGTACAAAATGTTTCTGTAGATTAATTTAATATAGAAATTACCTAAGTAGGATATAGGCGTGAAACAGGCCCTTAATATGTTATATGATCCAACTTCCTCTTCCAGGAAGGGCTGGCCCACACAGTTAACCATTTTATACTTTCTTCAGTGCTGGAAGCAGAGTATGTGCTTAACAAATCCTGCCATTTTTCTGATGATGATGTCGAAGAGAATTTTATTGCCTCCCGAGTGTAGCTTCTCTGATTGCAAACACTTAATACAGTTCCTGGAACATAGCACTTAACAAATACCATTAAAAAAAAAAGTTATTTACAGACAAGGACCCATCTATCGTATGCTTCCACTTTCCAAGTAAATTTGCCTAGTAGATGGTCACTAAATACTGATGGTGTTGGCATGGCACAGTTCTCACAGTCAGTTGCATCTAACTGTGATCACTCTATATTGTCCCCACCAGCAAAGCCTGATTGAAGGTACATCTCCTCCGAGAGGCCTTCCTCTGACCAAGCCCTCATTTCCTTTTCTCCCACTCCCTTCTGTGTCACTCTTGCATTGGATTTGCACCCTTTATTCACCTCTCCCTCAGCCCCACCCCCACAGCATTTATGTACATATCCATAATTTATTTATATTAATGTCTGTCTCCCCCTCTAGACTGTAAGTTCATCGTGGGCAGGGAATGGAATGTTTCTACCTACTCTGAAGTATTGTACTCTCCCAAAAGCTTAGTACAATGCTATGCACACAGTACCTACTTTATTAATACGATTGATTGACTGATTGATTGATCCCTTAGGCCATAACTTCCTCTTGTTCTTTCCGTAGCAGAGATTGGGAACCGATGGCCACCTTTCATTAATAAAGAGCCCTTTCTACTCTTTGAACTGGAGTAATCCCAGTTCCTTTACCCTCTTCTTAGGTTCAGTTTTCCTGTTCTTTAGTTATCTTTAGGTTCCCCATCAATTCCGTGAGTAATTCTCTATTTTCTCAAATTGTATAGCCAGAACTACACATAACTGACTAGTGTTGAATATGAGTCGTTATTTCGTGGTTTACACCCCTGTATTGTGCTTACTTGAAATTACTACAGTGAAAGACTAAAGCTGTACCCAAAATGCAAACTATTTGAAATAAAAGACTGTTCAAAAGAAAGCAATGTTCATCTTTAGATTTAAATGTCATTGGCTTTTTTCTTCATATTTTTTTTCAATTTTTCCACCGATTTGGTTATAACTATAAAATAGAAAGGTGATTGAAACTGTTAATTTTTATTTCTAGGGAAGCAGCATGGCCTAGTGGAAAGAGCACAGACCTGCGAGTTAGAGGAACTGCCACTTGTCTGTTGTATGACCTTGGACAAATCACTTTAATTTCTCTGTCTCAGTTACCTCATTAGAGAAGCAGCATGGCATTGTCAGCTGTGTGACTGTGGGCAAGTCACTTAATTTCTCTGTGCCTCAGTGACCTCATCTGTAAAATAGGGTTAAGACTGTGAGCCTCATGTGGTACAACCCAATCACCCTGTATCTCCCACAGTGCTTAGAACAGTGCTCTGCACATAGTAAGCGCTTAACAAATACCAACATTATTATTATTATAATGGATAGAGCATAGGCCTGGGTGTCAGAACATCATGAGTTCTAAGCATAGGCCTGGGTGTCAGAACATCATGAGTTCTAATTTGACTCTGTCACTTAGCTGCTGTGTGACCTTGAGCAAGTCATTTCACTCTCTGGGTCTCAGTTACCTCATCTTTAAAATGGATATTGGGACTGTGAGCCCCATATGTGACAGGGACTGTATCCACCCCAGTGCTTAGTACAGTGCCTGGCACATAGTAAGCGCTAAACAAATACCACAATTATTATTATTATTAATAGAAAATGGGGATCAAGATTTTGTGAGCCCCATGTGAGACATGGACTGCGTCCGATCTGATTAGCTTGTATCTACCCCAGCTGTTTGAACAGTGCCTGGCACTTAGTAAGCACTTAACAAATACCATTAAAAAACACAGCAAAATTTAAAAAAGTAAGAAGCACGGGCCTAGGAGTCAGAGGACCTGGATTCTTATCCTGACTTTGACACTTGTAATAATAATAATAATAATGTTGGCATTTGTTAAGCGCTTACTATGTGCAGAGCACTGTTCTAAACATTGGAATAGATACAGGGTAATCAGGTCATCCCACGTGAGGCTCACAGTTAATCCCCATTTACAGATGAGGTAACTGAGGCACAGAGAAGTTAAGTGACTTTCCCACAGTCACACAGCTGACAAGTGGCAGAGCTGGGAGTCGAACCCATGACCTCTGACTCCGAAACCCAGGCTCTTTCCACTGAGCCACGCTGCTTCTCTTGTCTGCTGGATATGATCTTGGACGAGTTATTAAACTTTTCTTGCCTCAGTTTCCTCATTTGTAAAAAGGGGATTAAATCCTACTCCCTCCTTTTTAACTGTGAGCTGAAGATATTGTGTCCAACTTGATTATCTTGTACCTATCCTAGCGCTTTTTAGTTCAGTGCTTGACACCATATAGTAAAATAATAATTTTAAAAAGTGATGGTATTTTTTCAGTGCTTACTATGTGTCAAGCACTGTTCTGAGCGCTGGGGTAGATACAGTCTAATCGTGGCAACTTGTGGCTGAGGGAGCACTTTGTGTCCTTAGCGTGGGAGATCGCTGTGAGACAGGGACTGTGTCCTCTAGATTCTAAGCTTCTTTGTGGGCAGGGAATATGTCTGTTTCCTCTCCTAAACGTTTAGTAAAGAGCTCTGCATACGGTAAGCACTCCACAAATACAACTGAACAAATGAATGAACAATCTGATAATCTTGTATATACCCCAGTGCTTAGTACAGTGTTTGGCACATAGAAAGACCTTGGCAAATATCACAACAATTATTATTATCATTATTAATTCATTCAGGAGTATTTATTGAGCACTTCCTATGTGCAGAGCACTGTACTGAGTGCTTGGAAGGTACAATTCGGCAACAGATAGAGACCATCCTGCCCAATGACAGGCTCACAGTCTAAACGGGGGAGACAGCAGAGCAAAACAGAACAAAACAAAAATAAGACAACATCATCAAAATAAATAGAATCATGGAGATATACACCTCATTAACAAAATAAATAGGGTAATAAATGATATATACAAATGAGCACAGTGCTGAGGGGAGGGGAAGGGGGAAGAGCAGAGGGTGGGGGGGAAGAGGAGGGGAAGAGGAGCAGAGGGAAAGGGGGCCTCAGTCTGGGAAGGCCTCCTGGCGGAGGTGAGCTCTCAGTAGGGCCTTTGAAGAGGGGAAGAGAGCTAGTTTGGCGGATGTGAGGAGGGAGGGCATTCCAGGACGGCGGGAGGACGTGGACCAGGGGTCAATGGTGGGATAGGTGCAAACGGGACAGTGAGGTGGTGAGCGGCAGAGGAGCGGAGTGTACGCGGTGGGCAGTAGAAAGAGAGAAGGGAGGTGAGGTAGGACGGGGCAAGGTACCATTGTGCGGGGTCAGTGGCTGTCACTACAGTTGCCTTCCCCTTGCCTCTTTTAAGTAAAGAGCCTGGTGTGGTTTAAGGCTAAAGGCCTAGCAGTTGTGACTGACAACTGTAAAGAATTTGCCTTCCTCATGTAAAGGGCAGCTGCAGCAGCCTTCCCTAAAGAGCAGGCACTTCTGAGGAGAAAAAACTCAAAAATGAAGGTTGCACAATGAGGTGAAGGTAGAAATGCTTGAATTCTGAATCAATCTTGACTCCGACGTAGAAGGAATGGTATGAGTTCCCATTGGATGCACTGCCCTGAAGTAGAACAGAAAACAAACATGTGGCCCATTCTCTCCCCACAGGGAGCTCATACTCAAATGGGAGAGAGGGGTAAAAATACTTACAAATCGATCAGACTAATAAAAGTAATAACTAATATTATATAACTAAGATTACTTGTACATTATAAATAATATAACCAGGAGCTCACACTCAAATGGGAGAGAGGAGTAAAAATACTTACAAATTGATCAGACTAATAAAACTAATAACTGATATAACTAAGATTAGTTGTACATTATAAGTAATATAACAGCATATCACTGATAACTTGAGAAGCAGCATGACATAGTGGGTAGAACACGGGGCTGGGAGTCAGGAGGGCTTGCGTTCTAATCCCGGCTCCCCCACTTGTCTGCTGTGTGATTTTGGGCAAGTCCATTTTCTTCTCTGTGCCTCAGTTACAACCCTCTGTAAAATAGGGTTGAAACTGTCATCCCCACATGGGACAGTGACTATGTATAATTCCATTTGCTTGTATCCACCCCAGCGCTTAGTACAGTGCCTGGCACAAAGTAAGCAGTTAACAAATACTACTATTCTGGTTATTAATATAATATTATCATAACCATAATAGTATCATTATTTAACAGAACATAATTAAATAACAATCTTATATGGTTATTACAATAATTTAATGCACAATTGAATACATAGACACAAATGCTGAAGATGGTAATGAATAAATTCTTGTTTGCTCAAGGTGGCTATTGCATTGAAACAACTTGGGGGGTGGGGATCGATTTATTTTTGGGAACAGGGGGAATTTTTGGAGGGATTTGAACAAGGGAGGGCTGTGTTTTGTCAGATTCAGTGTGTGTGTGTGTAATGGTATTTCAGGTGGGGAAGTAGTGTGAGCCAACTGGTGGAGGTTTTCCTCTCTTAAGTGACAGATGATGAATACAGTAATAATAATTATGCTATTTGTAAAGCGTTTCTCATGCGTCAAGCCCTGGGCCCTACAGAAGATAATCAGGTCAACCACATAGGGTTCACTGTCCAAGTAGGAGGACAAATAGCGTGGCCTAGTGGCGTCTGGGAGTCAGAAGGACCTGGGTTCTAATCCCGGCTCTGCCCTTTGTCTGCTTAGTGACCTCGGGTAAATCACTTCACTTCTCCGCGCCTCAGTTACCTCACCGGTAAAATGGTGATTAAGACCCCCATGTGGAACATAGACGTGTCTAACCTGATTAGTTTGTACCTATCCCAGCGCTTAGTACAGTGCCTGGCACGTAGTAAATACTTAACAAAATACCATTTATTTAAAAAAAAAACAAACACAAAAAAACAGGTTTTTTACAGGGGAGGAAACTGAAACAGTTAAATTAATTCATTTGCCCAAGGTCACACAGCAGCCACATGGCAGATCTGGGATTAGAATCCAGGTCTTCTGACTGTGAAGCCCGAACTTTTTCCATTAGGTCACGCGGCTTCTCATCAATTGATGACGACTCACCTGGTTCATTGCACACGAGCTGCATAAGACATCAGTTGGAGCGCCAACAGGGAGAGAAAGGGTAGACGGTGAGGGAAGGAGGCAGGCTTCACAGAAGGAGAAACTTCATTTTTTTTTTAAAGTACAATCACCAAAATGTTTGCCTATGACATGAGCATCCATTTATCGTTTCACCTCTCCCATCACTTCTGTGTGTCGGTCACTTATCTCCTACCTCTGGAAGCCACTCTGAAGGTTATATCTCTCTTTCTATAGGCAATTCTTTTTAGCATCCTTATATACCCTTTTTTAAAACCTCACAGTCACAAACACACATGCCCATGGAGAAGGAATAAAAGAGATAGACAAGGAGAAAAATGATGTGCTGTTTATAGACCTTGTTTTTGTTCTTTCTTCAGCATTCTGTGTCCTGAACTCTGCCTATTCATTTGACAGTTATAATAATAATAATAATGGTATTTGTTAAGCGCTTACTATGTTCCAAGCCTTGTTCTGAGCGCTGGGGTATTACATGGTAATCAGGTTGTCCCACATTGAGCTCACAATCTTAATCCCCATTTTACAGATGAGGCAACTAAGGCACAGACAAGTTAAATGACTTGCCCAAAGTCACACAATTTATAAGTGGTGGAGCTGGGATTAGAACCCACATCCTCTGACTCCCAAGCCCGGGCTCTTTCCACTGAGTGGCTTTCTTACTAAGCCACGCTACTTCTTAGTCAAGAAGCTTAGCTCCAGAGTGTTTGGTTCTATTTTCTCCAATTGTTTTCAAAATCATGAAGGATGGGATGGTGAAGGCGGGTTTTTTGACAATAATAGGATTTTTGTAGCATGAGAAGAGATTGGTCAGTTAATCGATGGTATTTATTGGCTTCAAAGCTCTCCATTACCTTGCCTCCTCCTAAGCACACTCCGCTTCTCTGCTACTAAACTCCTCACTGTTTTGCCTTATTCTTGTCTGTCCCGCTGTCGACTCCTGGCCCACATCTTATCGCTGTCCTGGAATGCCCTCCCTCCTCACATCCTCCAAACTAGCTCTCTTCCCTTCTTCAAAGCCCTACTGAGAGCTCACCTCCTCCAGGAAGCCTTCCCAGACTGAGGCCCGCCCCCCCTTTTTCCTCTGGTCCTCCTCCCCGACTCCCATCACCTCTACTCCCTCCCTCTGCTCTACCCCTTTCCCCTCCCCACAGCACTTGTGCATATTTGTACATATCTATTACTCTATTTTATAAATGATGTGTATGTATCTGTAATTCTATTCATCTATTTTGATGCTATTGATGCCTGTCTACTTGTTTTGTTTTGTTGTCTGTCTCCCCCTTCTTGACTGTGAGCCCGTTGTTGGGTAGGGATTGTCACTATCTGTTGCCGAATTGCACTTTCCAAGTGATTGAATGAATGTGATTGAATGAATGAATTCAGCTATTACTATGTGCAGAGCACTGTATTAAGCAGTTGGGAGCGTAAAATACAGTAGTAGTATGGTGAACTCAGGCTGTACTCTCAAAAGGCATCATCTTCATTGATGGCCGAAGTGTAGAGCCGTAGTCTAAATACAAAAGTATCGGAGGCAACAGTTTGGACTTTCTCTGCCCCCCCCCCCCCCACAAGATACCGAAGAGCAGAAATGATGATAATAATAATAATAATGGTATCTGATAAGTGCTGTAAGCCCATCAAAGGGCAGGGACTGTTCTCTGTCTGTTACCGATTTGTACATTCCACGTGCTTAGTACAGTGCTCTGCACATAGTAAGTGTTCAATAAATACTATTGAATGAATAATGAATGGTAAGCACTGTACTAAGTGCTGCCTTAGTGGAAAGAGCACAGGATCGGGCATCAGAGGTCATGGGTTCTAATCCCAGCTCCACCACTTGTCAGCTGTGTGACTTTGGGCAAGTCACTTAACTTCTCTGTGCCTCAGTCACCTCATCTGTACAATGGGGATTAAAGACTGTGAGTGTCACTTGGAACAACCTGATAACCTTGTATCTACCCCAGTGCTTAGAACAATGGTTGGCACATAGTAAGTGCTTAACAAATACCATCATTATTATTGTTATTATTATTACAAACAAATCAGGTTGGACACAGTCTCTGTCCCCCGTGGGGCTCACAGTCTCAATCCCCATTTTCCAGATGAGGTAACTAATGCCCCAAGAAATGAAGTGACTTGCCCAAGGTCACACAGCAGACAAGTGGTGGAGCCAGGATTAGAACCCAGGGCCTTTTCTCACCCCCAAGGCCCTGAATCTATACACTACATCATGATGCATCAGTGGGGCAGAAGTCAGGCTCTTGGAACTGAGCAGCCTGGGACTTGTCACTTCAGTGAGAAGCAGTGTGGTCCACTGGAAAGAACACAGGTTTGGGAATCTGGGATCCCAATTTCGAATCTCTGCTTCATCGCTTGCCTCCTGTGTGACCTTGGGCAAGTCACTTAACTTCTCTGTGCCTCAGTTTCCTCATCTGTAGTCGGGATTTAAATTCCTGTTTTCCACCCTCAGACTGTGAGTTACATGAGGGGCAGAGACTGTGTCTGATCTGATTGTGTTTTATGTAGTATTCATTCATCTACTCATTCTATCATATTTATTGAGCGTTTACTGTGTGCAGAGCACCGTATACTAAGCATTTGGGAGAGTACACTACAATAAACAGACACATTCCCTGCCCAAAATGAGCTTACAGTCTAGATGAGGGGAGGCAATCATTAAGTAAATGACGGACATGTACATAAGTGCTGTGGGGCTGGGAGGGGGGAAGTCAGGGCGACTCAGAAGAGAGTGAGAGAAGAGGAAATGCGGTCTTAGGGAAGGCCTCTTGAGAGAAGTGTGCCTTCAATAAGTCTTTGAAGTGGGGGAGAGTGTCTGTCAGATTTGACGAAGGAGGGTGGTCCAGGCCAGAAGCAGGACATCAGTGAGGGGCCAGTGGTGAGATAAGTGAGACTGAAGCACAGTGAGAAGGTTAGAATTAGAGGAGCAAAAGGTATGGGTTGGGCTGTAGTGGGAGAGTTGCAAAGTATGGTAGGATGGGGCAAGGTGATGGCATGCTTTAAAGCCAATGGAGAGGAGTTTTTGTTTGATGTGGAGGTGGATGGGCAACCACTGGAGATTTTTGAGGAATGGGGTGACACGTCCTGAACGGTTTTTGTAGAAATATTATCTGGGCAGCAGAGTGGTGTATAGCCTGGAGTGGAGAGAGACAGGAGGCTGGGAGATCAGCAAGGAGGCTGATGCAGTAATCCAGGCGGGATAGCATGAGTGAGGATTTTAGCAAGATGTGAAGCTGGAACCGATAGGATTTAGTGATGGATTGAATATGGAAAGAGAGCGAGAGAGAGCAAAAGAGATTGAATAAGCTTAGTAGCAGTAATAATAATCAATAAATCCATCAATAATATTTGTTGAGCTCTTACTGTGTGCAGGACACTATACTCAGTGTTTGGGGGAGTACAGTATAATACACAGGTAGACACATTCCTTTCGCACAGTGAGTTTACAGTCTAGAAGGAGCTTGCAGGCTTACAGTCTATTATTGAAATGGGGGCAGTGGAAACAATTACCCATATGGAGTTGGCACCTAGGGATGAACGGTAACAGTGAGAGGTTTCTTTCTTGGAAGATTGTTGATAGGACAGCAGTTGCCAGGGAGATAGATGGGTTTGGAAGCCCAGGAGGTTATAGTTTTGGGAGTTTAGAGGGTGAGTAAGATGTGTTAG
The DNA here is from genome assembly GCF_004115215.2 of Ornithorhynchus anatinus. Lineage (NCBI taxonomy): Eukaryota > Metazoa > Chordata > Mammalia > Monotremata > Ornithorhynchidae > Ornithorhynchus > Ornithorhynchus anatinus. Next base: position 153,271,794 of record NC_041728.1, read on the forward strand.
TATGGACCTATTCAGGTATTCCTAAATTCCTCGCCCACATCTGAAACTGACTGCATCACGGAAATAGGCCAATATAGTCTCACAATTTATGTTTGGGGTCCACTTTATGGAGAACAGGAGGGAGGGGGTTCAAGCAGTTGCCCAGGTGACCCCAAAAATTGGCCAGCCAGGCTCAGGGGGACAATTGAGACAAATATTGTGGCTCCACATTTAAATTGAGCTACGGAGAGGGTAAAGTGTTTAAAATGTCAAGCAGACTCGGTGATTTGTGAGACTAGATTGGGATGGACAGGTAGATGTGTTTTTCAAATGCATACAGATAGCAGTTAAACCCATGAGAATGCATATATATAGCTGAGAGTCCCGGTGAGGAGGAAAAGCACCATTAGGCTCCCACAGCTAGCCGGAGGCTGCTTGATGAGGAACCAGGTTTGACTACGTAGTTTTCTCGAGTGTGGAAAATGGCTAATGGAGAACGACGCACGAACAGTGGGATGAGGTTGAAAATCGAGGAGCTTTGATGGTTGAGCAAGGCAGTCGTCATAAGAAATGATATTTAGGCTCAAGAACAGGAAGTTTCAATCAATCGATTGAATTTTGTTGAGTTCTCAATAATAACAATAATAATAATAATAACAATTTGGTATTTGTTAAGTGCTTACTATGTGGCAAGCAGGGTTCTATGCACTGGGTAGATACAAGATAATCAGGTTGTCCCACGTGGGGCTCACCGTTTTAATCCCCATTTTTCAGATGAGGTAATTTCACTTCAGAGAAGTGGACTTGCCCAAAGTCACACAACTGATAAGTGGCCGAGTCATGATTAGAACCCATGACCTATGACTCCCAAGCTCGTGCTCTGTCCACTGAGCCATGCTGCTGAAGGGATTAAGGCTGTAAGCCCCACGTGGGACAACCTGATAACCGAGTATCTACCCTAGCGCTTAGAACAGTGTTTGGCACATAGTAAGCGCTTAACAAATACCATCATTGTTATTATTATTAAGTCGGTAGACACGATACTTTCTCACAGGGAGCTGACGGAGGGGAAGACAGATATTAAAATAAATTACAGATGGGGGAGTTGGCAGAGTATAATAATAATAATGGTATTTTTTTAAGTGCTATGTGCCAAGCACTGTTCTAAGCATTGAGGATATGTACATCAGTGCTGTTGAGATGGGGGTGGGTCAAGTGTTTATGGGCTAGAGACCCCAGTGCATAGGGGACGCAGAAGAAAGGGTGAATTAGAAGAGCTGGTTACTCAATTACTCATTAAAGCTGATGTTAAGGAGTTTCTATTTCGATCGTGTTTATTGAGCGCTTACTGCGTGCCAAGCACTGTATTGGATTTTGATTATGGACCGGTTCTTCATTTTGTTCTGATATTTGTGAGATTCTTTAGAAATAGGATTTTCTTACTTTTCGGGCTGTATTGAAGTAGGAAAATATTCACCAATCTATTATGTAGAACATCTATTACACATGATTTATGGAAAGTAGTTCTTTTTGTGCTTTGACGACTAGAATGAAAATGAACTCTGGCTATGAGCAGGGAATGTTGTTTATAAACACAGGAAAGCTGCAGGAATATTGAATACTCTCAAATTTATTATTTAAAATCGTTAATAATAGAAGTTTTATGTAAAACCTTGGATTAAATTTTTACATCAACGAATAATTAACTCCACCTCGTGAAGTATCTGCTTGATATGATAAACATAATAGCTTTGGGGAAATTCTTCAAACTGATGATGTTTGTTTAATGCAGTACTAATGTTAACCTAATTGTGTTCATTAGCAGAGGAACAAGTACGGTATGATGGAAACTACACGTTTTAATTTTATATTTGCAAACTAGAATTCTCATCATCATCTCTTTTTAAGGGCAGTGGATATTCAAGTTTAGGTAACTTACGCACTCTAGAAATCAGTCAGTATGAAGATCTCAGTGTCAGGTCAGTGATGAAATCTACGGAGAGCTCGATACCTTACGTCTAGAAGAACAGCAAATCGTGGCCCGATCACTCGCTTTTTGAGGACGATCAATCTGATTTAGACATAATTCCCTATCACCTTGAATTTCCATCTGTGTAACCCCGATGCTCTTAAGCAGCCTGGGTTCACCTAATGCTGTGGGCTATTATCATTCAGCACGTATGGAAACTGACTATCTTCAAACTGTAGATGATGATATGAATAACAATTGTTTGCTGATCTTACCCTCTATCTCCCTGGATAACCTGCAGTCTGCAGAGGCTGAGTAAGTGGCAGATAGCTTTTGTCATCCCTTATCCAAGCTGTACACTTGTAAGGAAGAGCAGGGATAATCGCCCAAATCTAATTAGGGGTTAAAAGAGGCCATGACTGTGATGTGGCAGTGAGACACCTTACTGTAGCAATCCTGTTTGCGTTAGAAAAATAAGGTTGTCATATTGATTATTCAAATTTGCTTATATTGGCCATGGCTCAATGGCTTCTATTGCAGCTGATGCAGTTGAAGGGCCCAGCTATTCAAAGAAGACCCATGCTTATAGCATATATTAAGTTGTGTCTTGTTTGCTAATTGGAAAGAGGTTTTTTTAGATGAAGATTCTGGGTTTTACCAGGAGAATTAAGGGTTTAACTGACTCTCAGAAATGAAATATAACTTCCACTTGGTAACTGATCAGGGTTACTAAAATCTCGACTCGGTGAGGTTGGGATAACTGCTTCAAGCCTTCAGCTCAAGGATCAGTTTTGCTGTCTATATTTCAAAATCTGGTTAGTCAGATTTGGTTATATTTTGTAGCGTTATCTTAAAGACAGGCCAGTTGCTACATTTTAGAGTATCTGCTGGGCTCTTTTGTTTGGAATGTCCTCTCCCTCAGGGCCAAACGAGCCCATAAGGTTCTTGAAGGTAAACATGTTTAATGCTGTATTTGACACAAATTAAGCTTGAGTACACTGCATCTGTCTACACGTCAAGTGTATTTTGGGGAAAGAAGAGTCCTACAAATATAATCTGGCCAAATTGCTAATACTGGGCTGACCTAATATTAAGAGTGCCAACATCATCTCCTTAGACTGTGTTTCCTGGGGGTAGGGAACGCATCTACCAACTCTCTTTCGAGTGCTTAGCACAGTGCTTTCCACACAGTAAGGACTCCATAAATATGATTGATTGATTGATCATTTTAGCAGTTCGAACGTCAACAGATTAGTGACTGTAAGCATGTCCGCTAGGCTGTAAAGCTCTCTGTGGGCAGGGAATGGGACTGTTTATTGTTGTATTGAACTCTCCCAAGTGCTTAGTACAGTGCTCTGCACACAGTGAGCGCTCAGTAAATAGGACTGAATGATTGAATGAATGGTGGTCCCAGCTCCCTAAGCTCAGCCCGACTTTGTGATTTCCAAGCTTCCATGCAGACTGGCACTAAAGGTTCTAGTTATGTAGTTCACTATCATTACCTTGGAAAGGAAACTGCTCACTTTTGTGTTACTCAAAATAAATCATTAAAGCATCCAAAATGCTTCTTGCTTGCTCCCATAGACAACATCTAATAACTGACCCTGTAAGAAGTCTTCACTTTGGTTCTTGATTAGTGAAACCATGCTTTCCTGTCTGTTCCTTTCCATGTATGTGCCGAAAGAAAGTCAACTGATGGGTTGTAGGAAGTGGGTGCCCTCTCTTTGGGTTTTCAATCAGATTATGGGAATACAGCACATAGAGAGTGCCATGGGAAAATCCAATAAAGAATGAGCCACAGGGTCAGATGGCCAAGTTTGGAGAGACTAAGCCCCACTTTTCCTCATCTTCCCCATCCCTTCTGCGTCACCCTGACTTGCTTCGTTTGCTCTTGCGTCACCCCCCGCCCCAACAGCCTCCCTGCCCCACAGCACATACGTATATATCTGTAATTTTATTTAATTGTATTGGTGTCTGCTTCTCCCCTGGACTGTGAGCTCGTTGTGGGCAGGGAATGTCACCGTTAATTGTCGTGTCATACTCTCCCAAGCACTTAGTACAGTGCTCTGCACAAGGTTTAATAAATATGAGTGAATGAATGAATGGAGAGATGCTCATCAGAAAAACTTATTTTACTTTCTGGCCTCCCACATAGACTTCTTAGGTTTCATCCCCGGCTGTCACCAGAGAAACCTCAGTCTTATGTTTCTGTTCTTGTCATCCCTCACGCAGATCCTTCTGACTCCCAGGATCATATGCTACCCACAAGGCCAATGTGCTCTTTACTAAAGCCTGTAAATCCCCTTCTTACCCCAGTTCTCCTTCCTCTCTTTCTCCCATTCCCACTCACCCCACCCCATTGTGGCTCTTTTAATCAAGCAGTCAGTCATATTTATTGAACACTTACCGTGTTCAGGACACTGGACTATGCGCTTGGGAGAGTACAATACAACAGGATTAGCAGACACATTCCCTGCCCGTAATGAGCTCACATTCTTGGTGGGGAGATAGACATTAATATGAGTAAATAAGTAATTTATAATCTAACTTAACCTATTATGTTCTATATACTTATATTTATGTCTACTTATATGACTATAATATATAATATTCATTCAGTTGTATTTATTGAGCGCTTGCTATGTGCAGAGCACGGTTCTAAGCACTTGGAGTGTACAATTGGGCAAGAGATAGAGACAATCCCTGCCCGACAACGGGCTCACAGTCTAAATAATATCTATTTTGTACTCTCCCAAGTGCTTAGTAGAGTGCACTTCACCCAATAAGTACTCCATAAGTAGTACTGATTGACTGATTGCACTCGAGATTGAACAAGTCTTCTTTCCTGGATTAATTGCCACCAGGGGAATCTTGGGAGAGGCCTGTGGACTTCCTGTGGAAATGGAGGTCCGACAGAATAGAAGAAGCCTTGAGATGGTCCTAACAGGCTGCCTTCCAGCCCTCCATCCTTTTCAGATTTCAATAACTAATAACCAGTAGAATTATCACTGGAGAGTCCAGTTTTGCCAGGAAGAGCAGGTACACTGAAGGAGCAGTGTGTGGCCAAGTGGAAAGACTAGGACCTGGGAGTCAGAGGACCAGGCTTTTAATCCTGGCTCTGCTTCTTGCCTTCAATATGACCTTGGGCAAGCCTTTTAATTTGCCGTGCTTCAGTTCCTTCATGGGGCGAAATGCCTGTTCTCCCTTCTTCTCACACAGTGAGATCCACGTGAAACAGGAACTGCATCCAACCTGATTAGCTTGTGTCTGCCCCAGTGCTTAGTACAGTACTTGGCACATAGTAAGTGCTTAACAAATATTATTATTATTCTTACCTGAGGACCAGGAAGTGGACAGTGGGCAGAAATCTACCTTGACATTGTATCAGCACCCAAAGAATACTTAAAAACAACCACCCCTAAACATGGTCTAGAGCCCATATGCAGGCCCTGCTGTGCTTTTCCTTTCCCTTTTTGCATATTTTATTTCTTTCCCTCGCTGCTTTTTTTTTTCTGAAAAATTTTTCAGCACCAGAAACAATTTTATTTTTCCCTGTGTATTCCCTGCTGCTGTATTCTTCACCTGCTCCTGCCGGCATCCACCAAACTTTGTTCAGTGACTGCAGAAGGGGCCAAGCTGTATTCCTTTGATTCCTTTTAGGACTTGGCTCTTTACTGCATGCATTTTTTTCTTGGTCCAAAGTATTGGAACTTTTGAATATCATAATAGTGATATTAGTGGCATTTGTTAAACACTTAATATGTTCTAAGCACTGTTCAGTGTGCTGGGGGAGATATAAGGTAAGGATATTGGACACATTCCCTGCCCCAAATGGGCGAGGGAGGGAGAATGAGTATTTTATCCTCATTTCAAGAGGAAATCGAGGCACAGAGAAGTTGTGACTGACCCAAAGTCACACATCAGGAATATGGCCCAGCCAGGATAGCACCCACGTCCTCGTGTATTAACTTTTAAAAATGTGATGTGTTGTCCCAATTTTTGTTAAACTAGAAATTTTATAATCTCATATATACCTTTTTATGGCTTCTTTTGACTAGTTCAGGCATTTAAATTGGATGTTTTTTCTGGGTTACATGATCTTTGATTTAATAGCTTGAATTGCAGCAGCAATTATTTTTGTCTTGGGAGTTGACTGTTATGTCTTTGTTTCAAGACACAGAAACTCTGTGGTTGATTTTCAGTCAAGGCCCAGTGGCCTAGCAAATGGACCAAGGCTGCTAAAAGTTACAAGGACCAATGTACAGTTTCCGAGGAATGAAACAATAGGTTCACCCTTTGGGGTATACTTTTTCAATTCTGGAATTAACTTGTTTCTCAAAGTAAATTCATCTTAAAGTAGAAATATACTACTAGAGAGCTCGGTACTTGGGGTTTAAATATTTAGGGTGGGTGGGTGGACTGATGCCTTTCAGAAGTGCACATTTAAAATGTTTAAGAATCCAAATATGGAAGTAAAGCCTAAAAATGGAAAAATATGAAAATAAAAACCTCTGCTATTACTTTGCGTAGCTTTCTGGGCCTATTGTGGAAGAACAAATGACAGCCTATTAAGAAAATACCAGAAAGTGAGACCAGCTGGGAATACAGAAACCCACATTATTCATGTTATTCCTGGGTTGGTGGAAAGAGCACAGATCAGGGAATCAGGAGAACTTCTCCCCTCCATCCATACTGCTACTGCCCAGATTCAAGCAGTTATGCTATTAGCCGTGACTCCTGCATCAGCCTCCTTGCTGGCTTCCCTGCCTCTTATCTCTCCCTACTCCAGTTCCTACTACACTCTGCTACCTGGATCATAAAAACAAAATACTAACTTCATGTCTCTACTCCACAAGAACTTCCAATAGTTGCCCACCCACCTTTTCATCAAGGAGAAATTCTAAATTCCTTTCCGTAGGCCTCAGGACTCACTGTTGATTTCCTACCGCAACCCAGCCTGCACATTTCGCTCCTCTAAGGCCAGCCTAATCACTCTATCTCGATATCGCCTGTCTCATTTCCAGCCCCTTTCTCATGTCCTCCCTCTGATCGGGAACCCCTCCCCGCAACCTCATAATGTATGACTTTTCCCACCTTCATGACGTTAGTGAAATCTCATCTCCACGAGGCCTTCCCTGACTAAGCCCTGATTTCCCCTACTCCTCTCTCTGGCCCGTCTCCTTCCCATTTGCATCTTAAACCTTTAAGCATGTGATATTTGGCCCAGCCTCAGCTCCATGGAGCTTTTGTACATATCCATAATGTATTTTATTGTCAGGGAATGTGTCAAGCGAATCTGTTGTGTTGTACTCTCCCAAGTGCTTAGTACCATGTTCTGCACACAGTAAGTGCTCAGTAAATATCATTGATTGATCTCAGGGCCAGGACTTGCAGTAAAGAATAAGGTCTCCTTATTCCCAACAAGAACTCCCCTTGCCTATTTTCCAGGGTGGTCTACTTTTCCCAAGGTTCCTGTTGCCCTTTCCCTCTACGCTCTATCTTGAAAATCACTTGTTTTCTCTATAAATATTATTGATTTATTGAGTGTCTTTTCTCGTCTTATTCTGTCCAGTCATCTCCGACCCATAGCGACTCCATGGACACATATCTCCCAGAACGCCCCATCTCCACCTGCAGTCGTTCTGGTAGCGTAGCCATAGAGTTTTTATGGTAAAAATATGGAAGTTGTTTACTATTACCTTCTTCCTGAGTCTCCGCCCTCGACTCTCCCTCATGCCTCTGCTGCCCAGCATGGGTGAGTTTTGACTTGTAGCAGATTGCCTTCCCCTCCCTAGCCACTGGCCAAGCTAGGAATGGAATGGGTAGGCTCTGCTTGACTTTCTCTTCTGTAGCTGAGACTGGTAAAGTACTGGGAACTCTCCAGATGTGACCCTGCGAGGGGAGATTCATTGATTGAGTGCATTATATGTGCCCTCCTTTGCCCCTACTTTTCTCTCTTCCTTCTTCCCTTCTTCACTCCTTCCCTGTACTACCCACCCCAAGTGAGAGGATGGAGGCTGTAACAAGAAGCAGCATGGCCTAGTGGGTAGAGCATAGTCCTGGGAGTCAGAAGGTCATGGGTTCTAATCCAGGCTCCGCCCATTTGCCTGCCATGTGACCTGGACAGTCATGTCACTTCTCTGGAGTGCAGTTTACCTCATCTATAAAATGGGGATTAAGGCTGTAAGCCCCATGTGGGGCATTGGCTGTCCCCAACCTGTTTAGCGTGTATTACCCGAGCACTTAGTAGAGTAAACGCTTAACAAATACCATATAAAATTTTTAAATACCGGATGAACCTCGTTTGAGTCACGAAGACTCTGTGACAGAGAACCTGCGTGAGGAATAAAGAACTGTGGTAAAGGTTTGCGTAGCGCTGCTCCTCTTGCCAGTCATGTCCCACTGGGGCGGTGGGTTCAGCAAGGGAGTTAATGCACAGGGATGTACTTTCCAAGTGCTTAGAACAGTGCTCTGCAGAGAGTAAGTGCTCAATAAATATGATTGAATGAATGAACATTGCTAAATCCCTAAAATAATTTATGACCTAAATCCACTTACAAAATGCCAACACTGTGCTGAAACACTGCCAGCAGGTGATTCCAGGGCAGAGTCTCAGTAACCATGGTCATCTCTGCCACCCACTTTAGCTGGCTAAGATCTGGATTTCTGCTGGGTGCAGTCAGCATGCCAGCCGGTTATTCGCAGTTCTTGTCCCACACAGGGCTCATAGTCTCAATCCCCATTTTACAGATGAGGTAGCTGAGGCTCAGAGAAGTAAAGTAACTAGTCCAATAACACACGGAAGACAAACGGCAGAGCTGGGATTAGAACCCAGGTCCTTGTGATTCCCAGGCCCGTGCTTTATCCACTAGGCCATGCCGCTTCTCCGGATCTGTCCAGGGTAAGGAGGATGAACCTTCCCTGGGGCCTCCTCTCCTAGACACACAACTCCAGACCTCTGGCCTCAAGAGAGTTGAGGGGAGGTCCTCTCCGACTCCAGGCCCCACTTGTACTTCCTTCCCTCTGATTCGCTCAGCTACATATCCTACCTCAAAGGTATTTATTAAACTTATAATAATAATAATGTTGGTATTTATTAAGCGCTTACTATGTGCAGAGCACTGTTCCAAGTGCTGGGGTAGATCCAGGGTAATCAGGTTGTCCCACGTGAGGCTCACATTTAATCCCCATTTTACAGATGAGGTAACTGAGGCAAGAGAAGTTAAATGACTTGCCCACAGGCACATAGCTCATCTCAGGGAGAGGCATCACAGAGTGACTCTCTCTTCTCAAGAGTGTGGGGCCTAGTTGGAGTGATCACCACAGGGAGACCAACATTAAAATAGATTACAGGAAGGGGGAACAACTGAGTATAAATATATGTACCTCAATACTCTAGGGGTTGGGGTACTGTAGTGCTGAGGGGTGTGGACCCAACTGCATGGCTAGTGAGGAGGGAAAATAGCATGAGGATTTGCGAGAATATAATAATAATAATAAGTATGGTATTTGTTAAGCACTTACTATGTGCCCGGCACTGTATTAAGCACTAGGGTAGATACAAAGAAGTCAGGTGGGACACAGTTCCTGGCCCACATGGGTCTCACAGTCTCAATCACCACTGATGAGGTAACTGAGAGAAGTAAAGTGACTTGCTCAAGATCACACAGCAAATGGCAGAGCTGGGGTTAGAGCCCATGACCTCTGACTCCCAGGCCCGTGGTCTATCCAATACGCCGTGCTGCTTCCCTATAGTCGGGGACAGTTTTCTGGAGGAGAGGCAGTTTAAATAGGGCTTTGAAGATGGGTAGAGTAGTAGTTTCATACACGTAGCCAAATGAAGAAACCCCCACATAGCCACACAGATACTAAGATGGCTGAGGAGGGTGCATTATAATTGTGGTATTTATTTGGCACTTGCTGGGTTAGATACAAGGTAATAAGATATGACCAGGAAATGAGTTGACAGATGAACGCAGATACAGAAAAATACAGCAAGAGTAGACTGTATTCATTCATTCATTCAATAGTATTTATTGAGCGCTAACTATGTGCATAGCACTGTACTAAGCTCTTGGGGTGTACAAATCGGTAACAGATAGAGACAGTCCCTGCCCTTTCAATCAATCAATCAATCAATAGTATTTATTGAACCCTTACTATGTGCAGAGCACTGTACTAAGCGCTTGGAATGAACAAGTCGGCAACAGATAGAGACAGTCCCTGCCGTTTGACAGGCTTACAGTCTAATCGGGGGAGACGGACAGACAAGAACAATAGCAATAAATAGACAATAGATTGTAGTTTTCCATAAGCACAAAAAGTCTGATGTAAAGGAAAATCTTTGTATCTCAAAATTCTGGAGGGCTTGTTCAAAAATTACAACCTCCATTTCAGATGGTGAATTTGATAGGTAAATGTTTTGTTTCTTTTTCGTGTGATATACCAAGGGAACAGCAGTGATGTTTTGAATGCAGTTTTGTGATGTTTGTGAGATGCTGGCCATTCCAGAGCAATTTGGCTATTAGTATGAGCTTCGTTGCTACCAATTTGATGAAGAAAACGTTCCCTTTAATCATACCTCTAAGTGTGTTGAAGAAATAAATCTTAGGTTTTTTGAACAGTTCACTATATGAAAGAACCAGGATTGCCTGACACCCAAGGATGATAACTATCTCTGAAGGAACTCTGAAAAAATAAATACTTTGCAAAATGCTATAAACCATAAACTTCAGTTGGACTTAATAGTAGATAATGTTTATCTTGCTTTACTGAAGAAATTGAACAAAAGGGTTTTTGAAACATGCCAATATTTGCCTGATATTCTGAGGCCAAAATAGCTGTTTTTTGCTAAAATAACTTTTTTATATCATTAGGAAATGAGAAATTGAATTTTTTTTTCCCTTTAAATGCATTTGAAATGTAAGATAATGAAACCCACATTCGTCAGCAAGAAAAGTATTGTTGTTCCTTGCAATCTGTTTTCAAGGATCATAGAAGAATCTCCCTGTAAAACTACAGAAGTAGGAATTTCCTGTCAGAGCTTGTTCAAATTGGATTTTCTGTAATTGAAAATTATCTCATATGAAAACAGACCATTTGAGCTGCCAAGCATCAAGGTGGTAATTGCTAGGGGTCACCAGAAACATAAATTTCCTGGACAATATAATGCATTTTTGGAGACAGGTGTCAGGAGTGTCAGCTCCTGTAAGCTCCCATAAACTATTAGTACCAGACTTTTGCCTCCTATCCATTCACCCGGAACAACACCTCCTGGATGTTTCCAGGTCTGTGGCTTATGCTAAAAAGGAGACCGGGCTTTCTCACTGCTCTGCTTTTCCATTTATAACCCCCCACAGAGCTAATGGGCAAAGTCGTTTGAGACGCAGAAACTAGGAGAACTCCTTCATTCACTCGATCGTATTTATTGAGCACTTACCTTGTGCAAGGCACTGTACTAAGCACTTGGGAGAGTACAGTGTAGCAATAAACAGACACATTCCTGCCCACAGCAAGCTCACAGTCTAGAGAGGGAGACAGGCATTAATATAAATAAGTAAATAGATAAATATGTAAAAGAACAAGGGTCCCCCGTTCTCACTACATCCTGCAATTAGAGGACATTTCCAAATAGACCGTGTGAGCGTTACTGATAGACACAATTATACATTCATTCATTCAGTAGTATTTATTGAGTGCTTACTATGTACAGAGCACTTTACTAAGCGCTTGGAATGTGCAAATCGGCAACAGATAGAGACAGTCCCTGCCCATTGACGGGCTTACAGTCTAATCGACAATTATGTATCAACCCCAGTGCTTAGAACAGTGCTTGACACATAGTAATTGCTAAACAAATGCCATTGTTATTATTATTATAAATACTACTAAGGTAAATGTCATAATTTCGATAAATAAAAATCCTGTATTTGTTAAGCACTTACTATGTGCCAAACACTGTTCTAAGCACTGCTTCTCTTGATGAAGCCAGCTGCTTCTTGCAGTCCCTGTTATCTATCATCCGCCTGTCCCCACCTCTGCATTACTTCTGGATTTTGATGCCTGTCTCATCTTTCTGCTCACATTCCTATCTAAACGGGGGAGAATAATAATAATGATGATGGTATTTGTTAAGAGCTTACTATGTGCCGAGCACTGTTCTAAGTGCTGGGGTTGATACAAGGTAATCAGGTCCCACCTGGGGCTCACAGTCTTAATCCCCATTTTCAGATGAGGTAACTGAGGCCCAGAGAAGTTAAGTGACTTGCCCAAGGTCACACAGCAGACAAGTGGCAGAGGCAGGATTAGTACCCAGATCCTTCCAACTCCCAAGCCCGTCTACTAGACCACTAGACCGTGCTGCTTGGTGGGCAGGGATTGTCCCTACCTGTTGCCGAATTGTACATTCCAAGAGCTTAGTACAGTGCTCTGCACATAGGAAGCACTCAATAAATATGATTGAATGAATGAATTCCTGCTTGTTTCCCCCTGTAAGTTCGTTGTGGTGAGGGAATGTTTCTGTTGTGTTGTGTTGTACTCTCTGAAATGCTTAACGCAGTGCCCTGCACACAGTAAGTGCTCAATAAATACGATAATTGGTTAATTATCAAGCACTGGAGTTGATACAAGATAATTAGTTCCAAATGGGGTTCAGTGTTTAAGTAGGAGGGAGACCAGATGTTGAATCCCCATTTTACAGATGAGCAAACTCAGGCACAAAGAAGTTAGGTGACTTGCCCAGGGTCAAACAGCAGGCAAGTGGTGGAGCAGGATTAGAACCCAGGTCCTCTGGCTTCCAGGCCTCTGCACTTTTCACCGGGCCATGTTCCACCCTCTTTTCTCTCCTCTTCTTTCCTCCTGAACTAACCTTCCAAGTGTACATTGTGCATCAGTCAGTCAATCGTATTTCTTGCTCTTGACTCTCTGGCCTTAACCTACTCACTTGCACTGTTTCAATCAGTCTGTCAATAGTATTTATTTCCCAGGTGCGCAGCAACCCTCCTCATCCCCCACAAAATCCCCAAATCCTACCCCTCCCGCCACCCTCCGCCCAAGAAAATCAGACTTCAGCTCTTCCTATGTGCTATTCCTTTCGAAAATCCCACCGCCTCCCATAACACTTGACTCATTTCCAGATCTCAAATCCTAGCACCACTTCTAACACTTTCGTAGTTACATTTGCCCTTCCTCTGAACAGTTACAACTTGAATAATCAGATTAAAGGATCGACTGTACAATTGATTTTATATATATATGTAAATGTATATATCAATTAACGTATACATATATATGAAATCAATTGCACAGTCGATCCTTTAATCTGATTATTCAAGTTGTTTATATGTCTGCTTCCCCCGTTATAGGGGACAGATATTTTGGATGGGAAGCAAGTGTCTTGCTTCTGTTGACCTTCCCAGGTGCTTATTTTAGTGCATTTTACCTATTGGGGATTAAACAAATCCTTTTGTTATTAGTGCAGTGCCTAGCACATAGTTAAACACTTAAGAAATACCATAATTATTATTAGTATTACTCCTCCTACTACTACTACTCCTAAGCAGCATGGCCTAGTGGATAGAGGACAGGCTTGGGAATCAGAAGGATCTGGGTTCTAATGTTGATTCCACTGCTTGTCTGCTCTGAGATCTTGGACAAGTCTCTTCTCTGTGCCTCAGTTACCTCATTCATTCATTCAGTAGTATTTATTGAGCGCTTACTATGTGCAGAGCACTGTACTAAGCGCTTGGAATGTACAAATCAGCAACAGATAGAGATGGTCCCTGCCCTTTGATGGGCTTACAGTCTAATCGGGGGGAGACGGACAGACAAGAACAATGGCAATAAATAGAGTCAAGGGGAACAACATCTCATTAAAACAATAGCAAATAAATAGAATCAGGGTGATGTACATCTCATTAAACAAAATAAATAGGGTGATAAAGATATATACAGTCGAGCGGATGAGTACAGGGCTGAGGGGGTGGGACGGGAGAGGGGGAGGAGGAGAGGGAAAGGGGGGAGAAGAGGGTTTAGCTGTGGAGAGGTGAAGGGTGGGTAGAAGGAGCAGAGGGAAAAACCTCATCTGTAAAATGGGGATTAAGACTATGAGCCACATGTGGGACAAGGACTATGTCCGGCCCAGTTTGCTTGTATCTGCCCCAGTGCTTAGTAGAGTGCCTGGCACTTGGTAAGCACGTAACAAAAACCATAATAATTATAATGATGGTATTTGTCAAGCGCTTACTTTGTGCCAAACACTGTTCTAAGAGCTGGGGTAGGTACAAGGTACAAGGTAATAAGGTTGTCCCATATGGACATTATTTATTGCCCTTGTTCTTGTCTGTCTGTCTCCCCCAATTAGACTGTGCGCCCGTCAAAGGGCAGGGACTGTCTCTATCTGTTGCCGATTTGTACATTCCAAGCGCTTAGTACAGTGCTCTGCACATAGTAAGCACTCAATAAATACTATTGAATGAATGAATGAATGAATATGGGGTTCACAGTCTTAATCCCCATTTTACAGATGAGGGAACTGAGGCACAGAGAAGTTAAGTGATTTGCCCCAAGTCACACAGCTGATAAGTGGCAGAGCCTGGAGTAGAACCCATGACATCTGACTCCCAAGTCTGGGCTCTTTCCACTGAGCCACACTCAAATCCTCCTCCTCCTCCTCCTCCTACCATTCCAGACACTGATTGAGTGATTATGTATTCAAAAATCCGCAAAGGAACCTCCGGAATTATTGTTAAAGTTAGGTACAGAAACAGAATCGAGTGTAAATTTCCATCACGATTTACTGATTCAAAAGGTCTTTTAATTCAGGAATGAATTGCCACCTCTTAGATTGTTGCTAAAATACTGAAAAACAGAACCTCAAATCAAAACAAACTTGATGGCAGGAGCCTTATTATTATTATCAAGTGCCGTGGAGTCGTTTCCTTAGTGTTGTGATTTATATCTCAGTGTTTCTATGAATAGAAATATATTAAAACCTTGGTCTAAACATGAACTGTGGGAAAAAGGAAGTTTATTTTATTTTTTAAAGATATTTTCAGATAAAGAAAGTTTGTTTTTACTGTTGGAGATAACTAGTTGGCACTTGGATTTGTACACTTTAAGCACTTGATAGTCACCCCACCCACAGTCACACAGCACTTATGTACATATGTGTAATTTGTTGATTTATATTAATGTCAATCTCCCCTTCTAGACTGTAAGCTCTTTTGAGGACAGAGAATGTGTCTACCCAACTCTCTTATATTGTATTCTCCCAAGTGCTTAGTACAGTGAGAAGCAGCGTGGCTCAGTGGAAAGAGCACGGGCTTTGGAGTCAGAGGTCATGGGCTTGAATCCCGGCTCGGCCACTTGTCAGCTGTGTGACTTTGGGCAAGTCACTTAACTTCTCGGTGCCTCAGTTACCTCATCTGTAAAATGGGGATTAAGACTGTGAGCCTGATGTGGGACAACCTGATTCCCCTGTGTCTACGTCAGCGCTTAGAACAGTGCTCGGCACATAGTAAGAGCTTAACAAATACCAACATTATTATTATTATTACAGTGCTCTGCACACAGTATGCAGTCAATAAATGCCATTGACCGCTTGACATTTAAAAACGTTTTAAAATAATTGTGAAACAATCCATCTTTTCTTGAAAATCCTCAGAGAACAATACTTGGGAAATGCATTGGATTTTTTTATCTAGATTTTGGTTTCTTACTAAAAATAGATCTTTATAGTTAGAAAAACTCAGAGCAATACAACTATTCTGTTATATATTATGTACGGTTGTTCAAATATTAGCTTATAATTTTCATCATCAAATCATCCATTCTCTGACTACAATTTTGGGGTCACATCCCTAGTAGAGGAGACTACATATCTGTTTTTGCCAAGACTACAGTAGTTCTTCTAGAAATTTTGAAATACTAGTTAAAGTTTGAGGAGAAAGTCATGAGAAAAGTATGTAATATGCCCAAACAGATTTTAGCAGTATGTTTATCTCAACTCAGGGGGCAGAAGATTAATTATCAGTATTTTTTTAAGCACTTACTCTGTATAGCAACCTGCACACAATAGTGCCTACTCAGTAAATGTTATTGTCTGGAAAATGAATTAGTTAATATTTTAATAACAATGTAAAATCTGTGCACCAGTGTTTATCCCAAATTGCTTAATTGGAGTTGGGTGAAGGAAAGAGACAAGAGGCTAGGCCTGTGTAATTTCAAGGATTCAGGCAAGGATTAAATACGGATGTGCATATTCAGGTATTTGATCTGATTTCAATAGGGTTTGAAATGATTTCCATTTCTCTTTGTTAGGAACAAAATGATAAGTGTATGCTTTTGATACTTTATTCACAAATGAGTATATGTTGTCTTTATTCAAGTTCTGTATTTTTGTAAAAATGTAATTGCAAAAAACCCCTTGTGCAATTGTTTATAAAATTGTGTAACATCATACAATAGCTATCTGAAGTTTTAGCAATCAATCTGGATAATTAGAGAAAACAGGATTCTTTCAGCTCGGTGTCACCGATTACAGTTTCTTCATGAGGCTGTGCACTAGTTATGATTGACTGCTAGGAAATGTATTCAGAACAGTTTCAAATGAATTGGCTGAAAGAACCCATCCCACTTAGCAAAGCCCAATTTCTAAGCATTTCTATTTCCTCCAAAATAAAGAATGAACTTCAGAAGTGAGATAAGTTTCTGCCAGAGTTCACGTGCTTTACCGTGCGTAAAGAAGATTAGTTCAATTTAAGATTCTGCTAGCCTACTATGCTGAGCACCACCCAGTTGCCACAAAATCATGGTAATAGAAAATTCTTATTTACACACTGGCATTTTTTTAGGAAGTAAAACTGTTTTGAAGTTTTTTCATGTGCCAAATGTTTTAAAAACAGACACAGGGCCTGAAGGAATAGAGGAAGTGAATGGACACTGATGTATCCAAATATCTCATTTCGCCTAAAAGCAAGTACTGGCAGATAAATGCCCATAAAGGGATTTCTTTCTTAAGCCCCATGGATTTTTCCCTGCAACTTTTTGTGTGAGTTAGAAATGAAAACCATTCATCTAGTGCCCCAAAGAACGGCCTTATTGAATGGAATAACAGTGTAATGTACCATTGAAGGCAGGATTGAAAGTGATTATCTTGTTAACTCTTGACAGTTACCGCCAGCTTGAAATGGAACCGGCAGGCTTGATTTGCAAATGAATTAGAGCTTTTTCATTTTGTGCCAGGATCATCTTTTTATATTCTGATATGACAGATGCTATGTTTCAGGCTTTTGTTTCTCTTCAGTTTTACACTTGCAAATAAAAAACAAAAGATTATGATAGTAATTTTATCTGCATCTTTTCTCCTGGAGTTTATTCTTTGTTTAGAAGTTTTTAATCTTACATTTTTGGAGAATTTGTTTAAGAATAGTACTGTTCCTCTCAGAATTAAATTTCATCAGTTAAAGAACAGTAGTAATTGGGAGAAAGAAGAAGGTTTAGAGGCTTTCGCAATGGAAAATGGATTGCACCGAGATTGTTGTAGCCGTTATAATAAAACTTTACACTTAATTCAAGGCTAAATGCGATGGTAGTAGCCGTTGAGCTCTCATAGTCGCCGGAGGAAAGAAATCAGTTTTTTATGTTCAAACCTAACGTATGTTAATAAAAAAATAATGGGCAGTTTTCCCAAATTCTTAATGTATCTGTCCCTATTCTGAAGTTGTGTAAACACAGATGGTTAGGTGTAGGAAAGGGTAATTCCAGTAAGTTCTTTATCCGTTCCTCATTAACCTGTAACACTGTACTAATCCAGAGAGCCTCTTCAATGGAAGTGTTGTAAACATTAAAAGGTACTGTGCTTTGCTTAAAAATTAATTTGCAAAGAAAAATTAAACATATTCCATTTATTTTCTGATCCCATTTAATCACTATTTTATTCCTGAAAGAATTTTGAAAGTATTTCCCAGTGCATTTTTAAATTTAGGCTGGAAAAAAATTGAAGAGTTATTTTATTTCAATCCAGTGGCCCATAAAATTGTTATGTACTGGTGTAACATATGAGAAAACTTATGAAAAACTCTGAGTTGTGAAGCAATTTTGCTCCTTCTAATGGAACATAGTCTGAATTGCCAGGAAGCAGGCAAACGGCTTCAACGTTAATCAATCTGTGGTATTTACTGAGCACCTAAATGTGCAGAGTACTATGTTAAGTGCTTGGGAGAGTTCAGTGATTAGAAAACATCCACTAGGAGCTTAGATTTTAGTGGAGATTTCCGTTTAAACTATTACAGCATTTTAAGAGTATCTATTTGCGTAAGATTTCTGGTGGATTTTAAAATGATAGTTCAATAAAAGAAAATTAGGACAATTATTATCGGCTATTAGACGATGTCTATTTGGAGAAGGGGGTGATCCTGAGGTCTGACATGAGGTCAATATTGGATTTTTTACCCGCAGAAATTGAGAGGATTTGTTGATATTCATTTGGAATAGTTAATGAAGTACAAATGATTTATGTTGGCACTGACTTCGGTTAAACTAAAGTTTAGATTAGTATTAAAACTGATAATAATGGTTTATTCTGTCAATACCTTTTTAAACCATGTATGTTAAACAGAGAACTTCAGCTATGATTTGATGATTTGCTTTTGTTCTTGTTCAAATTGACATAACAGTGATCTACGTAAAACGTAACATGGATTCAGATTCCCTTTATCTTGACCAGGAGCAAATCCACATAATTCACATGACTTTTTTTAAGGGTTTAGGAGAGAAAAGGGGCTAAGTGAAGACCCAACCTTAATGAGCTAGGAGAGTAACCCCCTTCTATTGCCACCCGGATTCCAACCCATCCAAATTCCAAAATTTAAAACTCTTCCCCAGCATGACTGTTGTAAAGAAGGTTTGGGCCCCTTTATTAATAATAATAATTGTAAAAATGACTGTGGTATTTGTTAAGTGCTTACTATGTGCCAAGCACTCTTCTAAGCTCTGAGGTAGATCCAAGGTAATCAGGTTGGACATAGCCCTTGTCCCACATGGGGCTCGCAGTCTTCACCTCCATTTTAGAGATGAAGTGACCGAGGCACAGAGGAAGTGAAATGACTTACCCAAGGTCACTCATTCATTCATTCTCTCAGCAGACAAGTGGCAGAACCGGGGTTAGAACCCACGTCCTCTGACTCCCAGGCCCATGCTCTTTCCACTAGACCACACTGCTTTAAATTACTGCCGGTTGGTTCTGGTGGCTCACATAACCAGGAGTGGGAGTGTGACGGGACTTCCCCTGGAACATCTGCGGAAAGGAATCAGGCAAGGAATGATATTGATTT
Organism: Ornithorhynchus anatinus; assembly: GCF_004115215.2. Taxonomy (NCBI): domain Eukaryota; kingdom Metazoa; phylum Chordata; class Mammalia; order Monotremata; family Ornithorhynchidae; genus Ornithorhynchus; species Ornithorhynchus anatinus. The sequence goes on from NC_041728.1 coordinate 153,291,075, forward strand.
GGCCCTTACTGTGTGCAGACCACTGTCCTAGGTGCTTGGGAAGTACAGTATAAAGGAGTTGGTGGACATGATCCCTGACCACAAGGAGCGAACGGTCTACAGGCAGTAAACAATTACATAATTGCATCTTTGTCATTATTTCCCGCCGAAACTGGGCTACAGTACCTTGAACACCATCTCAGAGCCAGTTTTTCTATCACATTCTAGGCTGTTGATGGCATCTATTGAAGAGCAGCCTGGTCTAGTCGAAAGAGCAAGGGCCTGAGAGTCAGAGGACCTGGGTTCATTCATTCATTCAATTGTATTTATTGAGCACTTACTGTGTGCAGAGCACTGTTCTACTGTTCTAAGAGCGTGGGAAGTACTCACTGTGCCTCGAGCTCATCTTTCTCGCCGCCATCCCCTTGGCCAAGTTCTGCCTGTGGCCTGGAACGTCTTCCCCCTTTATATCTGACAGACGATCACTCTCCCTACTTTCAAAGTCTTATTAAAATCATACCTTCTTCAAGAGGCCTTCCCCGACTGAGCCCCTCATTTCCCCTACTCCCTCTTCGTCCTGCGTCACCCTTACCCTTGGATTTGTACCCTTTAAGCGCTTAATATTCACCCCTTCCTTCTCCCTCAGCCCCCACTGCACTTATGCACGTATCCATAGTTTATTTTGGGGTCCGTCTTCCGCTCTGGACTGCAAGCTCCTTTTGGGCAGAGAACATGCCTACCAACTCTGTTATATCGCTACTCTTGCAAGTGCTTAGTACAACGCTTTGCACAGTAAGTACCAAAAAATACGATTGATTGATTGTCCTAAGGCAAAAGCATAATCGTCTTTCTCGTCATAAACCTCCTCCCGCAAAAGCAGCATGATGTAGTGGATAGAGCACGGGCCTGGGAATCAGAAGATCATGGATTCTAATCCTGGCTCCGCCACTTGTCTGCTGTGTGACTTTGGGCAAGTCACTTCACTTCTCTGGGTCTCAGTTAATGAAAAATGGGGACTGAGATTGTGAGCACCACCTGGGACAAGGACTTTTTCCAACTCAATTTGTTTATATACCCCCAGTGCTTAGTACAGTGCCTGGAACATAGAGCTTAAAAAATACCATTATTATTATCATCAAGTTGCAAAAAATACCGGATTCTTTAAAAGCAACTTTGTCAAAGGAATTAGTGCCTGGCACATAGTTAGTGCTTAACAAATACTAATACTATTATTACTATTATTATAGCAATCAGTCAGTGGTATTCAATTCAGTCAGTCAGTTGTATCTATTGAGCACTTACTGTTTGCAGAGCACTTATTAAGCGCTTGGGAGAGTACAATATACCAAAGTTAGTAAACACATTCCTTGCCCACAACAATCACTGATCACATACTGTGTGGAAAACACTGTTCTAAGTGTTTGGGAAAGTATAGTGCAGCAGAGTTGGTAGACATGATACCCAACCACAAGGTACTTACAGTGTACAGGGAGAGAAGGACATTAAAATAGGAATAGGGGTAATAGTAGAATATGTGAATATTTACATAAGTACTGTGGGGCTGGGGTGAGTATCAGAGTGCTAGAGAAGCAGCGTGGCTCCGTGGAAAGAGCACGGGCTGGGGAGTCAGAGATCATGGGTTCAAATCCTAGCTCAGCCACTTGTCAGCTGTTTGACTTTGGGCAAGTCACTTAACTTCTCTGTGCCTCAGTTACCTCATCTGTAAAATGGGGATTAAGACTGTGAGCCCCACGTGGGACAACCTGATCACCTTGTATCCTCCAGCGCTTAGAACAGTGCTCGGCACATAGTAAGCGCTTGACAAATGCCAACGTCATTATTAAAGGGATACACAGCTGACTTCATTGTCGGTACAGAGGGGAGAGCAGATAGGGAAAAAGCAGGGCTTAGTCTGGGAAACCCGCTCTGAGGAGTTATGGTTTTAGGAAGGTTTTGAAGGTGGGGCACATGGAGAACTTTAAGATTCGAAGAGGGAGTGAATTCCAGGCTCAAGGTAGAACACGTACAAGCGGTCAGTGCTGGGATAGTTGAGATCGAGGTTCAGAGAGTTTGCTGGTGTTAGAGGAGCAGAGTGAACATGCTGGATTGTAGTAATAGATGACTGAGGTTAGATTGGAGGGAGAGAGATGATTGAGTGCCTTGAAGCCAATGGTAAGGAATTTCTGGTTAATGCAGATGTAGATGGACAACCACTGGAGGTTTTTGAGGAGTGGGGAGATATGGACTGAATGGCTTTTAAGAAAAGTGATCTGGGCAGCAGATTGAAGTATGGGCCGAAGAAGGGGGAGATGGGATGCAGGGGGTCAGCGAGCAGGCCGATATGGTAGTCGAGGCGGGAAATGGCGAGTGTTTGGATCAGTGTAGCGGCATTATGGATGGAGAGGAAGGAGTGAGTTGAAGAGCTGTTGCGAAGGGAAGGCTGGCTGGCAACCTCTTAACAATCTATCGGTATTTACTGAGTACTTACTATGTGCATAGTAGTGACTGAAAGAATGAATGAACTAAGCAGTTGGGAAAGTACTGTGAAACAGAGTTGGTGAACATGTTCTTTGTCCACAAGACAAAGCAGCAGAAGCAGCGGAGCAGCATGGCCTAGTGGAATGAGCATGTGCCGGGGAGCCAGAGGACCTAGATTCCAGTCCCACCTCCGCTACTTGTCTGCAGTGTGACTTTGGGCAAGTCACTTAATTTCTCTATGCCTCGGTTCACTCATCTGTAAAATGGGGCTTAAGGCCGCGAGCCCCATCTGGGATAAGGACTGTGTCCAACCTTATGTTGTATCTAATACAGTGTCTGTCACGTAATGAGCACTTAACAAAAACCATGAAAAAAATGGAGATTACAGAAAGAGGGTCAGACAGACGTTAAAATAAATTACGGATAATGTGCATCAATACTGTGGGGCTGACGGTAGGGTGAATAAAGGGTACAAATTAAATCGCAACACACACCACAATTATTATTATTTCTATCGATTGATTGATTGAACTTTTCAAAGACCTTTTGAAACCGAATCTATTTTATTCATTGGCTTCTCTCGTCCAAAATGTTTATTGATCCCTTCTAAGAGCTCCAGCGGATTAGCAAGGCATAATTTCCCCCTTTCACAAACAACATTGTGTTTCTAAGTGCTCATCGAAATTTGTGGATGAATCAACATTTAGAATATGCACAATATAAGTCAATGACATGTCGATTTGGCGTATATCCCCAGAAAGGATTGATAGGAAGATTAATATCTATAAAGATGGCACAGAATGGAATAAAAGTGAATATATTTAGACTGAAGGAAATTTTATATATAACAGCACGCACACACACAGACACAAAAAAGTTACAATTTCCCTTGCCGACCCCAGGCGCTAGGATCCTGGAAACACTTGTAGTTTATAAGAGTAAAGGTTTTGGGATTAAAATGAGGTTAGTGACTGCCTAACTTTTATCCCACAAAGTGATATTCAAGCAAGAAACATATAGAAGATGGTGTAGAAAGGCTCGTTGTAATAATAATTATTAACCGCTTACTGCATGCAGAGCACTATACTAACCGTTGAAAAAGAATACAAAGGAGGGAATTAGAAATGGTCCCTGTCCTTCAGGGGGTTCACAGTCTTAACATATAGAGGGGGAGGGGACCGGTGACAGACACGCAAGAGAGATGAAACCAAACACTAAACAGTATGCACATAGAAAGAAGATCAGTAGGACACTATGTCTAGAAGCCGGTACGGCTTCAATCATTCAGTCAGCCAGTCATATTTATTGAACACACTGTATGCAGAACACTGTACTAAGCATCTGAGTGTAATAATAATAATAATCATGTTGGTATTTGTTAAGCGCTTCCTATGTACAAAGCACAGTTCTAAGCGCTGGGGAGGATATAAGGTGATCAGGTTGTCCCACGTGGGGCTCACAGTTTTAATCCCCGTTTTACAGATGGGGGAATGGAGGCACAGAGAAGTGAAATGACTCACCCAAAGTCACACAGCTTGGCAAGCGGCAGAACCAGGATTCAAACCCATGATGTCTGACTCCCAAGCCCGGGCTCTTTCCACTGAGCCACGCTGCTTCTCTAATAATAATAATATTGCTAATAGACATGGAAGAGAAGGGTGTGAGGGCCCTGAATGTGTTGGTGGGAGTTGCTGTGGTTTCTCCTGGCTGTTTTGTGGAAACTGAAGGTTGGTGAGCGGTCAGCAGTCTCTCGATCCCACACAGCTTTGATATTAAGCACTTTGATAGTCACCGCTGGAGGTCTTTGAAGAGTGGGGAGAGATAAGAGAAGCAGTGTGGTCTAATGGACAAAGCACGGCCCTGGGAGTCAGAAGGACTTGGGTTCTAATCCCCGGCTCTGCCACTTGTCTGCTCTCTGACCTCGGGCAAGTCACTTCACTTCTCTGGGCCTCAGTTAATTTATTTAATATAAATGAATTATATATAATGTGCTTAAATTAGTGTCTGCCTCTCCCTCTAGACTGTAAGCTTGTTGGGAGCAGAGAATGTGTCTGTTTATCATTGTATTCTCCCAGACTTTTAGTTCAGTGCTCTGCCCTCAGTAAACGCTCAATAAATACGAGTGAGTGATTGACTGACTCCGTTCCCTCATCTATAAAATGGGGATTAAGACAGTGAACCCCATGTGGATAGGGACTGAGTCCAACCCAATTGCCTTGTGTCTACCCCAGTGCTTAGAACAGTGCCTGGCACCTAGTAAGCATTAGTACAGAGCTCTGAACACGGTCAGCACATAACAAAGACCACAATTATTATCAGATGAACTGAATTTTTTTTTAATTTCAGAAAAATGATGTAGGCAATGGAGTGAAGTAAAGGCTGGAGAGAGAGGAGGCCGGGAGGTCAGCAAGGGGACTGATGCAGTAGTCAAGGTGGGCTAGGATAAGTTGTACTGTACTTGCCCAAGTGCTTAGTACAGTGTTTTAGTGGAAAGAGCACAGGCTTGGGAGTCAGAGGTTGTGGGTTCTAATCCTGGCTCCGCCCTTTGTCTGCTGTGTGACCATGGGCAAGTCACTTAACTTCTCTGGGGCTCAGTGACCTCATCTGTAAGATGGGGATGAAGACTGTGAGCCCCATGTGGGACAACCTGATGACCTTGTATCTACCCCAGTGCTTAGAACAGTGCTAGGCACATAGAAAGCTTTTAACAAATACCATAATAATAATAATAATAACAACAGTAAGCACTCAGTAAATCCGATTGAATAAATAAGTGATTGGGTCTGTATGGTAGCAGGCTGGATGGAGAGATAGAAGCAGATTCTGGTGATATCATGAAGGTAGAACCAGAAGGATTTAGTGACAGATTGAATATGTGTCTTGAATGATAGAGATGAGTCAAGGGTGATGTCAAGATCATGGGTTTGTGAGGCAGGAAGGATGGTGGTGGTGTCTACAGTCATGTGAGAGTCTGCACAGGTTTGGGTAGGAAAATGAGGACTTCTGTTTTGGTTATGTTAAGTTTGAGGTCTAGGGAGGATATTCATCATTCATTCATTCATTCATTCAATAGTATTCATTGAACGCTTACTAAGTGCAGAGCACTGTACTAAGCACTTGGAATGTACAAATCGGCTGAGTAGAAGTGTCCTGAAGGCAGGAGGAAATGCAAGTCTGCAGAGGAGGAGAGAGATCAGGGCAAAAGAGGGAGATTTGGGACTCAGTGCATTGAGATGGAATTGCAAGCTATGGGAGCGAGTGAGCTAGTGGGTGTACATGGGAAGTAGAAGGGACCTAAACTGATCCTTGAGGGACACCGCAATTAGGGGTGGGAGGCAGAGGAGGAGCTGGTGAAAGAGATTCAGAAGGAGTGTCTAGAGAGACAGAAAATTCTGCAACTTCCTCTGGGCTTGTGGTGGTATATACAGACAGCCACACAGGTGGCATGAGGTCAGTCAAAGCATATTGGCCAAATATAGGGAAAGGAAAAAAACCCAGGAACCCCAGAACAAGGAAAAAAGAAAACTATATAATGCTTAGTCCTTTTGAAAGTCTTTTAAAAATGCTGTCCAAACCATGTTTTGGTGCTGTTTCTATATTGCCTGCATTTACAGAAACATTATCAGTGTGGCTCAGTGGAAGGAACCCGGGCTTGGGAGTCAGAGGTCATGGGATCTAATCCCGGCTCTCCCGCTTGTCAGCTGTGTGACCTTGGATAAGTCACTTCATTTCTCTGTGCCTCAATTCCCTCTTCTGGAAAATGGGGATGAAGACTGTGAGCCCCACATAGAACAACCTGATGACCTTGTATTCCCCCCTACTCCCAGTGCTTAGAACAGTGCTTGGCACATAGTAAACATTTAACAAATACCAACATTATTATTAATAGGGCCCTTTCAGGGAGAACATCCTTTATTCTTCAGATTCAAAACACAGAACTCTTGAATCTGGATGTGGAAGCCAGCTGAGAATCTTTTAATATTTCAATCAGTGGCCTCTTGTAATGTCAAAAAAGTCAGCGCCTTTAGAAATGATTATGCACAATTATTCTGAATTATCTTTAATTAATGAAGGAAAAAGGCATGGGTTCTCCAGAGTCTTGAAATGTTGTTCTATGATTATACTGCAGTTGGTCTTCTGATGGGGCAATTAGAATTTATTTCTATATTTGCATACAATTGAATTGAGTTTGGAGGAAGACAGAACCTTTTTTATGATTGAGGTATACTATAAAAAGTGCTACTCAATTTCTGTTGTAATGAAAATATGTTTTCCTAGTATATCAAACTTCCAGCAGATAGTATAGCACATCATTGTCCTCTGGGTAACAGCACATCCCCCCCCCCCCCCAACACACACACACACACAAAGGTACAGTTTCCCTTGCCGACCCCAGGTGCTAGGATCCGGGAAACACTTGTAGTTTACCAGAATAAAGGTTTTTGGATTAAAATAAGGTTAGTGACTGCCCGACTTCTATCCCACGGAGTGAAATTCAAGAAGTTCTGTGGAAAAAGCATCAACGGGAAAGCATTCTCAATCACCCTATGCCCGCTGAGCGCTGACTTGCATCCATCAACAATAGGATCAGGATATGCTTCTTCTCTTATCTATTAGTATTTTATTTAATTGGTAGGTTGGGTTTACTGGTAACAGAACATTTCCACAGTTCAACAATTAAATTCTCTAGATAATGAATTACTAATAAGAGGAAAGAGACTGCAAGGCGTGCTGTTAGCGCCCCTTCCCTGTGGCCGATTGAACTCCCTTCCTTCCCCACCACACGAGGACCCTGGCGTGATCGGTGCACCAGCATGCCACCTCCCTGAAAACCGGTACTGGCTCCCCTCTGCATTATAAAAGGAGACCCCATCTTGCTCCCACCCCAGTGGGTAAGAGAACTGCACCTGCAGCATGAGTCTTCACGTAGCTTCGGGAAAGTGAGGGACTGCGGTTGCCATTGCTGAGGCTTTGGGGATGCCATGGTCTCTGAATCACAAGGAGCCTAAAATTCAGCTCCTCCACCTTCAGCACCCTGCTGACTGAAGGTTTTTGATTTTTTTATATGTGTGTTGTGTATCTGATCTTGTCTTTTACACTATTGTAGTGTTTTATGGTTTCATTGCTCCCGACGTGTCCGTTTCCAAACCACTCTCCTTTTTTCATTGTGAGCCCCTCGAGGGACAGGCTCCATTTCTGCTTGTAACCTCTCCTCTTTCCCAATGCTTAGAACAGTGCTCTGCCCACAATAAGCACTTAATAAATTCTATTACCATTGTCACGGAATTTTGGTCCCCTTTGCAGCTGGCTTGAAATGAGAAGGAAAATGGACATAGAAGCAGCGTGGCTCAGTGGAAAGAGCACGGGCTTTGGAGTCAGGGCTCATGAGTTCGAATCCCAGCTCTGCCACTTGTCGGCTGTGTGACTGTGGGCAAGTCACTTAACTTCTCTGCGCCTCAGTTCCCTCATCTGTAAAATGGGGATGAAAACTGTGAGCCCCACTGGGACAACCTGATTCCCCTATGTCTACCCCAGCGCTTAGAACAGTGCTCGGCACATAGTAAGCGCTTAACAAATACCAACATTATTATTACATTATTACATAACTCCAAGTGGTAAAACAGGGGAGTCAAAATGGAATATAGAAGATGGAGTGCGGCCACTCAGAAACCATTCATTCATTCAGTAGTATTTATTGAGCGCTTACTGTGTGCAGAGCACTGTACTGAGCGCTTGGAAAATACAATTCGGCAACAGATAGAGACAATCCATACCCAACAGTGGGCTCACAGTCTAGAACGGGGAGACAGACAACAAAACAAAACAAGTAGATAGGCAGACCACAACTGGGGAAGCTTAGACTCATCTAATCATGGTATTTGTTAAGTGCATAATATGTGACAAGCACTGTTCTTTGCGCTGGTGTAAATACAAGTTGATCATATTGGACACAGTCCCTGACCCACATGAGGCTCACATTCTTAATCCCCATTTTGCAGATAAGGTAACTGAGGCAGAGAGAAGGTTAGTCACAGAGAAATTAAGTGGCTTGCCCAAAGTCACACAGCAGACATTTGGTAGAGCTGCGATTAGAACCCACGTTCTCTCACTTCCAGGCCCATGCTCCTTCCCCGAGATGACGCTGCTGGGAAAGCAGCGTGGCCTCGGGAAAAGAGCACAAGCCTGGACAAGTCACTTAACTTCTGTGTGCCTCTTCTAAAGCATGGGGATTAAGACTCTGAGCCACATATGGAACACAGACTCTGTCCAATCTCCTTAGCTTGTATCGACCCCAGTATTTAGTACAGCGCCTGGTACGTGGATAAGTGCCTAACAGATACCTTAGGAAAATGAACACCAGTTGAAGCCAACATGCCCCACGTGAAAGAGCTGTGATATACGCATGGAGACAGGCAAGTCAGCCTTTTCCAACCCTGTGAAATGAGGGGACCAGTCAGAAAAGAACTTGGAATTTCCTCCTTGACCATGCCCCATCCCCAAGATAACTAGTTATCAGTCAGTGCTATCTGTCCCTTCTATCCCTCTTCCCATTTTCCTTTTCCCTACATCCCTCTCCTTCTGTCCCTTTCTCCAGTCCCCATCTCCTCCTTTCCTATTTTTCACTCCATCTTTCTTTCACATAACTACCTATGCTTGTAAGTCTTAGTCTTGAGGAGTAGAGTCTCCAATGTTTAGAGATGAAATATATGTGCCTTGTAGAGAAAAAATGGAAATTAGAAAGTTTTTAATAGTATTTGTTAAGCGCTTACTATGTATGAGCTAGACACCATCCCACTGGGGCTTAATCGTTATTTTACAGATGAGGTAACTGAGGAATGGAGAAATTGTCACTTGCCCAGAGTCACGCAGCACACATGCCACCAGGATTAGAACCCAGGTCCTTTGACTTCCAGGCCAGTGCCCTTGAATAGTCGCTCGATTCCGTAGCAAGATCTGTAGAGTACGACATCGGGAGTCCGGGACTTCAAGCCATCTAACTTCCTTCACCCGTAGGTTTCTTCTATTACAAAAAAAGAAATGCTGATAATACCAGGTCTTCTTTATCTCATTGTGATGAGTGATGTGATGACAAAGATAACTACTGTGGAAGTTCTTTAGGAAAGAAAAGCTCTGTGCAAATTCCCCTACTGGTTTACATAATAAAGAAATCACCTTAATGAGATGCCATCTATTTCCTTTGGTTTCTACTTTATAGTTACATAAGGATCTCATGTTTCCCTAATTAAAGTAATGGGAATGACAGACCATCTGTGAATTCCATTTTTTTTAAATAATATTTGTTAGGGCCCTGTACTAAATTGGACACAGGTTGGACTCAGTCCATCTCCAAAATAGGGGTCACTATGTTAATCCCCATTTTACAGATGAGGTAACTGAGGTATAGAGTAGGTAAGTGGCTCGCCCAGGGTCACACAGCAGACAGGTGGCAGAATGAGGATTAGAACTCAGGTCCTCTGCCTCCCAGGCCCATGCTCTTTCCTATAGGCCATACTGCCTCATCTCCTAATTTCATTTTAGGGGTGAGTAGGGGAACAGAGACGTTTACTTACCTGTAGCGGTCAACTACACCGTCAGGGTCTGTCTGACATGTACCTAAAGTGAGGCATCGAACAACATTGGTTGTATCTTCCATGTTGGTGATATCATAGGGTGGTTGTAACCTGGGTTTTGCTCATTAGTCATTCAGATTCATTGGTCCACGTCTATACGATGAGAATTTTGATATACAATTTTGGGTTCCCTCATGATGACCTAGTAATATTTCCTTTATATAGGTTTACCAGAGTGCTAGAAGAGTAAGAGTGTCCTAGATAAGAGGGATAAGCAGCCGGAGAGGAGTAGCAGGTTGAGGGTCTCAAGCGAAGCTTTGACGTCCATTTTGTGTTCTGTATCTCAGTCTTTCTTGTTCTAACCAGAAGGAGGAAGGGGGTGCAAATGACAGAAATACAGGTCGTGAATGTGCAGTGGAGCTGGAGAGCTGGGGAAGTAGCAAGAAATGAGAGGTAATGGGACTTAGTGGAAAGTGCATAGGCTGGGAGGAAGTAGACCTGGGTTCTAATCTGGCTCTGCCACCCAGTGGATAGAGCGTGGGCCTGGGAGTCAGAAAGTGATGTGTTCTAATCCTGGCTCTGCCACTTGTCTGCGGTGTGACCTAGAGCAAGTCACTTCACTTCTCTGAGGCTCAGTTACCTCATCTGTAAAGTGGGGGTTGAGATTGGGAGCCCCATTGTGGGACAGGGATTTAAAGCAGTGCCTGGCACATAGTAAGCGCTTAAGAAATACCATCATTTTCTATTTTTTTGTTATTATTATTAATATAATGAGATCTCTGGTAAATCTCTTAACTTCTCAGTGCCCCAATTTCCCCATCTGTAAAATGGCAATCCAGTGCCTTTTCTCCCTCCTATGTAAACTATGAGCCCCATATGGGACAGGGACTGTGGCTGACCTGATTATCTTGATCAGTAGAGTGCCCGGCACAGAGTAAGCACGTACCAAGCTCCATTATAATAATAATTATTATTATCAATATTATTGTTATGATTACTTAACAAACCTTTCCCTATTTGGGAGACCCTCAGAGGTGATGGCTAGCAAAGACAGCCACTGCCTTAGAAGCACAAGAAAAAGAGCAGAAGCAGCTAGTGCCTGGTTGAGGAAACTTGAAAGGTCGAGATTGTAGAAAAATGAATGGATTCAATGGAGAAAATGAGGTGAGCAAGAATACATGAATAAGAAAAAGATAAAGTGATGGAAAGAAGTGAAAAAGGGAGGGGAGGAATATGAAGAGAGTTGTGAAATAAGGAAGGAAAAGGACAGAAGGGTGAAAGAAAAAGGAATAAAACAGTCCCGAGGAAGGAAGAGAAAGCAACAGAGAGAAAGGGAAAAGTGGGAAGAGGAATATAAAGACGTGGTGGGTCTGAAAGTAAGAAAAAAGTGCATATTGCAGTCACAGGAATCTAGTAATTCTTATTTGGTTCACCCTTTTCCTTCTGCATTTTTGCCCCAGTTACATATGTGCCTGGGATGTCTTCTGTTACTGTCTACTTTAAAATTTTAAATTTATCTTGTAGTAGGGAAATTCATCGTAGCAGAAGGAAAACACAACTTCAGAATTGACATAAAAGGAGAATGGCGAAAATGAACCCAAAACCTTTTTTTGGCTTTGCAAAAATCCATAAGCATGAGATAAAAATGGGAAAAGAATAAAATAAATAAATGTTGTACTTTTAAGGCCAATATTTTTACAAATGGTAATACTTCTGGAAAGGAGCCTAGAACTATGTCATTATTTTAGGCAGTATAATAGCATAATTGGCTCTAGAAATATGTTCCTTGAATGGTACTCTTCGGTGTTTTTGGACCCGCTGACTGCTCTTTAGCATATTGATTGTCTTCAGCCAGACTGGTATCCCCTATCTGTCCTCCCCTCTGCCTCAACTGTGCACTTGACTTTATACTCCATAAGCACTTGGATCCCTACGCCAGTTCCACAGCGGTTATATCCCTATCCTTAGCCTCTACTGTTTCCTCTTTCTGTAATTTATTTCAACGTCTTTATCCCCCTGTTGACTGTAGATGCCTTGTGGGCAGGGACTGCATCTATCAGTTCTGTCGTATCGCACTTTTCCAAGCCCAATGTATTTATTTATTCATATTTATGCTCCCCCTAGATTGTAAGCTCGTCATGGGCAGGCAATGTGTCTGTTTAATAATGTTGGTATTTGTTAATTGCTTACTATGTGCAGAGCACTGTTCTAAGCGCTGGGGGAGATACAGGGTCATCAGGTTGTCCCTCGTGAGGTTCACAGTTAATCCCCATTTTACAGATGAGGGAACTGAGGCACAGAGAAGTTAAGTGACTTGTCGTTAAATTGTACTCTCCCAAAAACTTAGCACAGTGCTTTGCACACGGTACGTGCTCAATGAATACGATCGAAGGGAAGCACTCGGGACAATGCTCTGCAACCAGTAAGCACTCAATAAATTCCACCGATGGATCGTTATCAATCCCAGTTCATTTTTTAATAGTTTGCAGCAATGTAAAAACCTTAGGTATAAGGTTTATACGTTTATACCTTAGGTATAAACCTAACATTAAAAAACAGTCTAGAAAAAAACCCAACTTGAAGGGTTTTTTGTATTTAGAAGTTTCATTAAAGGAGACGGTGGCTCTATATGCAGCAGTTTCTGGATTTAGAACACAGCATTAATAATAGTGTTTTCATTACCAAAGGAATATAAAGAAGATAAAATGATTTCTGGGTGGCATTTCTTCCCCAGATGCCATGACATGATTGATGCATGGCATATTCTGCTGGCAGAAGGCTTTAGATTGAAGCTGAAAGGTGCCACAAGGTTTATTTAGGACAGCCTCAGCCTTGCCCTAGTTAGTTGCATAATGTCTGCCTTCTACATGTTTCAACCACTGCATTTCCTGCTTTAGAGCCTTGTGTTACACCAATATTACTATCTGTGCTGCCTCAACTACAAATTGGATGAACAGTCCCTGACACTTTTTCAATATTATTACATTAAACCAAGTGGATTTTGATTGATAACCTAATATTCAACTAATGCAAAACATCAATCATGGCAAGTATATTAATTATTTAATATTGCAGTCTAATTCAGAAATCGATGTGCTGCATGAGGGGAAGGGAAACTCATGGTTCCCAGAAGACTTAAGACAGGGAATGATTAAAAAAAGACCTGCTGTACTCCCGTGTGTTAGTTCGATACAAATCTTTATTCATTTGCCAATAATCTCTTCCCATTTTCCACTTCAGGACCATTTTATCAGTTTTGAGACCTATAATTGAATTAAGTCTGCTTTCAGCACAGGGCAAAAGGAGTTGCACAAATATTGATGAAGTCATGACAGGGACAGCAGAGGAGACAGTCCACTAAAGAGGACAATTTTCTGCCATTAGCTGGAAGCTCCCTGTATCACCGTCTTGGATCCTGCTTCTCAGTAAATTCAGTTCTTCGGGATCTTCGGCAATGTAGAATAAACATGCACAGGGCGCTCTTTCTTATGAATTATATTCTTTATGTAGTTTGCATCCATTTTAAAGATTCTATTTTTCAAAATTAAATACGTCTAATAATAATAAAAGTAATAATTTGGGATCTTTTAAGCGCTTACTATGTGCCAGGCCCTGTTCTAAGCGCTTGATGGGGGATACAACCAAATTGGGTTGGATGCAGCCCCTGTCCCATCAGGGACTCACAATTTTAATCTCCACTTTACAGATGAGTTAACTGAGATACAGAGGAGTGAAGTGATTTGTCCAAGGTTGCACAGCAGACACGAGGCAGAGCCGGGATTAGAACCCAGATCCTTCTGACTGCCAGGCCCATGCTGCTTCTCGTTCTTCATAAAAATGAACTTATATTCTCTCCCAAGTCTACTCCACCTGACTCTGCCATCACAGCGGACAACCCGGGGATCTTTTGTGTTATCCATAACTCCTCATTCTCTTTCAGTTGTCACATTCACCCCTGTTACTAAATCCTGTTGGTTTTCCTTCCCAACATCTCCCAGATCTGCTCCCTCCATTCAGCGCACGCTGGGTCGCAGTGTTCATCACAGTAGATTAAAATGATTCTAATCGATTAAAATTACTGCATCACTCTCCTTACTGATCTCTCAGCTTCCAAGGCTCTCCACTTTGTACTTCTGTCTTAATTCAGCAGTCCAGATCGTTTTTATAAACGTCATTCTACATACATCTCCCTGCTCCTCAATCAGTCAGCCTGTAAGATTTGAGTGTGTCCTGTGGGCAGAGCACTGTACTGATCAGTGGGGAGAGTACAGTGGAGTTAAATAACGCCATGTCTGCCCTCAAGGGTCTGCCAATCTGGTGGGGAGACGAAGATAGAAATACAGACATACCCCAGTTCTGAACCAACTTGGTACCTAAAATCCGAAGCTACGTCGTACTCTTAACTGTGGATGTGTCAGGGTCCTTCTGCCACCTCTGATATTAAATGTGTGGTGTAGTGGATAGAGCCGCTCTCAGGGTTGCACCTGGAGAGTTTCCATTCATTCATTCATTCATTCATTCAATAGTATTTATTGAGCGCTTACTATGTGCAGGGCACTGTACTAAGCGCTTGGGATGAACAAGTCGGCAACAGATAGAGACGGTCCCTGCCGTTTGACGGGCTTACGGTCTAATCGGGGGAGACGGACAGACAAGAACGATGGCAATAAATAGAGTCAAGGGGAAGAACATCTCGTAAAAACAACGGCAACTAAATAGAATCAAGGCGATGTACAATTCATTAACAAAATAAATAGGGTAACGGAAATATATACAGTTGAGCGGACGAGTACAGTGCTGAGGGGATGGGAAGGGAGAGGGGGAGGAGCAGAGGGAAAGGGGGAAAAGAGGGTTTAGCTGCGGAGAGGTGGGGTGGGGGTGGTAGAGGGAGTAGAGGGAGAAGAGGAGCTCAGTCTGGGAAGGCCTCTTGGAGGAGGTGAGTTTTAAGTAGGGTTTTAAAGAGGGGAAGAGAATCAGTTTGGCAGAGGTGAGGAGGGAGGGCGTTCCGGGACCGCGGGAGGACGTGGCCCGGGGGTCGACGGCGGGATGGGCGAGACCGAGGGACGGTGAGGAGGTGGGCGGCGGAGGAGCGGAGCTTGCGGGGTGGGTGGTAGAAAGAGAGAAGGGAGGAGAGGTAGGAAGGGGCAAGGTGATGGAGAGCCTTGAAGCCTAGAGTGAGGAGTTTTTGTTTGGAGCGGAGGTCGATAGACAACCACTGGAGTTGTTTAAGAAGGGGAGTGACAGGCCCAGATCGTTTCTACAGGAAGATGAGCCGGGCAGCGGAGTGAAGAATAGACTGGAGAGGGGCGAGAGAGGAGGAAGGGAGGTCAGAGAGAAGGCCGATACAGTAGTCTAGCCGGGATATAACAAGAGTCCGTAGCAGTAAGGTAGCCGTTTGGGTGGAGAGGAAAGGGCGGATCTCGGCGATATTGTAAATGTGAGACCGGCAGGTCTCGGTAATGGATAGGATGCGTGGGGTGAACGAGAGAGACGAGTCAAGGATGACACCGAGATCGCGGGCCTGAGAGATGGGAAGGATGGTCGTGCCATCCACGGTGATAGAGAAGTCGGGGAGAGGACCGGGTTTGGGAGGGAAGATGAGGAGCTCAGTCTTGCTCACGTTGAGTTTTAGGTGGCGGGCCGACATCCAGGTGGAGACGTCCCGGAGGCAGGAGGAGATGCGAGCCTGAAGGGAGGGGGAGAGGACAGGGGCGGAGATTTAGATCTGCGTGTCATCTGCGTAGAGATGGTAGTCAAAGCCGTGAGAGCGAATGAGTTCACCGAGGGAGTGAGTGTAAATGGAGAACAGAAGAGGGCCGAGAACTGACCCTTGAGGAACTCCAACAGTTAAAGGATGGGAGGGGGAGGAGGCGCCAGCGAAGGAGACCGAGAATGACCGGCCAGAGAGGTGAGAGGAGAACCGGGAGAGGACGGAGTCCGTGAAGCCAAGGTGAGATAAGGTATGGAGGAGGAGGGGATGGTCGACAGTGTCAAAGGCAGCAGAGAGGTCAAGGAGGATCAGAATGGAGTAGGAGCCATTGGATTTGGCAAGAAGGAGGTCACGGGTGACCTTAGAGAGAGCAGTCTCGGTAGAGTGGAGGGGACGGAAGCCAGATTGGAGGGGGTCTAGGAGAGAATGGGAGTTAAGGAATTCTAAGCAGCGATTGTAGACGACTCGTTACAATTGTGGCCTTGGTGAAGTCACTTCATTCATTCAGTAGTATTTATTGAGCACTTACTGGGATTGAGTTTGAATCCCAGCTCTGCCACTTGTCAGCTTTGTGACTGTGGGCAAGTCACTTAACTTCTCTGTGCCTCAGTGACCTCATCTGTAAAATGGGGATTAAGACTGTGAGCCGCACGTGGGACAACCAGATTCCCCTGTGTCTACCCCAGCGCTTAGAACAGTGCTCTGCACATAGTAAGCGCTTAACAAATACCAACATTATTACTTACTATATGCAGAGCACTGTACTAATGCTTGGAATGTACAGTTCGGCAACAGATAGAGACAATCCCTGCCCAATAACGGGCTCAGAGTCTCAACGACGGGCTCACAGTCACTTCGCTTCTCGGTGCCTCAGTTACCTCCTCTATAAAACGGCGATTAAGACTGTGAGCCCCAGGCAGGCCAGGGACTGTGTCCAACCCGATTTTCTCGTATCCACCCCAGTGCTTAGTACAGTGCCTGACACAGAGTAAGTGCTTAACAAGTACCACAATTATTAATACATACAGTCATTCCAGAGAAGCCAGTTCCTTCCTTACCCTCCCTTCCCTCTTTAAGCTTCCTGTGCCCTGCTTTGAAATCAGTGGCTTAGTTGCAGGCTACATTCTCTGCTTGGATAGCAGCTGGGGAGGGAGGCAGCACCATTGAGGTGGGAGTGGAAGGGACAGAGATCTCTTCCTCCTTGAGTTTGTGCTCCCTTCGGCCAAAGCCAGAGGAACCCCCTCAGTCATTCCCCCATCTCCCGCTTCCCATTCATCAACTACAGTCAAAGCACGTGTAACTACTTGGTCTTCACCCCGACCTCATCTCCACAGCACTTATGTACACAGCTGTAATTCATTCATTCAGTCATATTTACTGAGCACTTACTGTGTGCAGAGCACTGTACTAAGCACTTGGAAAATACAATTTGGCAACAGAGACAATCCCTACCCAACAACATGTTCACAGTCTAGAAGAGGGGAGACCAATAACAAAACAAGTAGACCGGCATCAATGGCATCAAAGTAGATAAATAGAATTATAGATATATAATTAATAAAATCAATAGAATAATAAACGTGTACAAATATACACCAGTGCCGTGGGGCGGGGAAGGAGGTAGAGCAGAGGGAGGGAGTTGGGGCAATGGGGAGGGTAGGAGGGGCAGAGGGAAAGGGGGGCTCAGTCTGGAAAGGCCTCTTTTGCACTGTCACCCCCTCTAGGCTAAGCAGTGAGCTCTTTTGTAATGTACCCTTTCGAGTGCTCAATAATAATAATAATAATGATATTTGTTAAGTGCTTACTGTATGCCAAGTACAGTGTTCTGGGCTGTATACAAGGTTATCACATTGTCCTACGTAGGGCTCACAGTCTTAATCACCATTTTACAGATGAGGGAACTGAGGCACAGAGAAGTAAAGTGATTTGCCCAAAGTCACACAGCTGATAAATGACAGAGCTGTGATTAGAACCCATGACCTCTTGAGTGCCAAGCCCATGCTCTTCCCACTAAGCCACGCTGCTTCAATTGGTTGTAGACTCTAAGGTTGTTGCAGACAGGGAACGTATCTACCAACTCAGTTATATTGTACTCTCCCAAGCGCTTAGTACAGTGCTCAGCACATGGTAAGCGAGCAGTAAAGATGTTTGATGGATCGATTGATTGCCCATTGCCAGGGGCAGTAGGGCCGAGGAATACATCTTCCTTGCCTTCATTTGGAATAATAGTAATAATAATGATGGTATTTCTTAAATGCTTACTATGTGCCAAGCCCTGTACTAAGCACTGGGGTGGATACAAGCAGATCGGCTTGGTCACAGTCCCTGTCTCATGTGGGGCTCACAGTCTGAATCCCCATTATACAGATGAGGTAAGTGAGGCACAGAGATGCGAACTGAGTTGCCCAAGGTCACACAGCAGACATATGTCGGAGCCAGGATTAGAACCCGTGATCTTCCGAATCCCAGGCCTGTGTTCTATCCAGTACGCCATGCTGCTTCTCACTGCGGGGAGGCTGTGGTCACTGGGACCAAAAATATCCGATAATCAGTCGGGAACCTGTGGACCTCAGCAGTACTCTGCAGCTATCCATATTCTTGTCGTTGGCTGAATTTCCCCATTTCAATTTCCCCTTTTTATGGGTCCTCTTTCGTCCAGTGTTTGATTGGGAACCGCTTCCCGAAATCAAGCCTAAATCAATATCCTTGTGCATCCCGAAAGCACAAAGTATGGTGTCCCCCAAATTTTAAGTGCTTATTCATTCAATAGTATTTATTGAGCACTTACTATGTGCAGAGCACTGAACTAAACGCTTGGAATGTACAATTCGGCAACAGTTAGAGACAATTCCTGCCCAATAATGGGCTCACAGTCGAAACGGGGGAGACGGACAGCAAAGCAAAACAGGACAAAACAAGACAAGACAATATCATCAAGATGAATAGAATCATGGAGATATGCACCTCATTAACAAAATAAATAGGGTAATAAATAATATATCCAAATAAGCATAGTGCTGAGGGAAGGGGAAGGGGGAAGAGCAGAGGGTGGAGGGAAGGGGAGGGGAGGAGGAGCAGAGGGAAGGGGGGTGCTCAGTCTCCTTAGCATGTGACATTCTACTACATATGTACCTTGCGATACAAACCTGGTCATTTTGCATCGTGATGCAAGCACTTATGATGATGATGATGATGATGATGATGATGGTATTCGTTAAGCGCTTACTGTGTGCCAAGCACTGTACTAAGCGCTGGGGTAGGTACAAGGTAATCGGGTTGTCCCACGTGGGGCTCACAGTCTTAAGGCCCATTTTATGGGTGAGGTAACCGAAGCGCAGAGAAGTGAAGTGACTTGCCCAAAGTCACACAGCTGACAAGTGGCAGAGCCTGGATTAGAAGCCGCGACCTCTGACTTCCAAGCCCGTTCCACTAGGCCACACTGCTTCTCTTATCATCTCCTGCCTTGATGATTGCAACTGCCTTGACTACTCCATCACCTTCCTCACCGACTCCCCTTTCTCCTGCCTCTCCTTTCTCCTCTCCATATTTCATTCTGCCGCTCGATCGTTTTTCTAAAAGAATCCTCAATCCACATCTTCCCACTCCGCACTGTATAGGTTTCAAGCAAAAAGTTGCTATCCAACTCTGCATCCAACAGAAACTTCTTACCATTGACTTTGAAACTCAATCAGCTCTCACCTGCCTATTTTGTGGTAATAATAATAATAATAATATGGTAATAATAATAATAATGGCATTTGTTAAGCGCTTACTTTGAGCCAGGTGTTGGGGTTGGGGTACATACCAGCATATTGGGTTGGACACAGCCCCTGTCCCACAAGGGGCTCACAGTCTCAATACCCATTTTACAGATGAAGGACCTGAGGCGCAGAGAAAGTAAGGAACTTGCCCAAGGTCGCACAGCAGACAAGGGGCAGAGCGAGGATTAGAACTCAGGTCTTTCTGAATCCCAGGCCCATTCTCTATCCACTAGGCCAGTCTGCTTATCTTGCAGATCTGTCCAATCCAATTTTCTTGTATCCACCCCAGTTCTTAGTACAGTGACTGGCACATAGTAAGCACTTAACAAATACCAGAATTATTACTGTTATTATTGTAACCCAACCTGTTCACTTTTCTCCTCTAACTCCAGCCTACTCAGTGTACCCCAATCTCATTTTTATCACAACCATTCCCTTTCCCAACCCTGGCTTGGAAACCCCCCTCCCTTTATATCCAACAAACCACTTTGTTTCCCCACCTTCAAAGCCCAACTAAAATCACACCTCCTCTTAAAGGTCTTCCCTACCTACCTCCTCATTTCCCCTATTTGCCTGTGCATTTTGATCTGTACCCTCCCAAGCACCTGCTATTCACCCCAGCCCCACAACTGAGGCACAGAGAAGTTAAGTGACTTGCCCAAGGTCACCCAGCAGACATATGTCTGACTCCTCCCCCTCTCCCGTTCCATCCCCTCAGCACTGTACTCGTCCGCTCAACTGTATATATCTTTATTACCCTATTTATTTTGTTAATGAGATGTACATCACCTTGATTCTATTTATTTGCTATTGTTTTAATGAGATGTTCTTCCCTTTGACTCTGTTTATTGCCATTGTTCTTGTCTGTCCGTCTCCCCCGATTAGACTGTAAGCCCGTCAAAGGGCAGGGACTGTCTCTATCTGTTTCCGATTTGTACATTCCAAGCGCTTAGTATAGTGCTCTGCACATAGTAAGCGCTCAATAGATACTATTGAATGAATGAATGAAAATACTACTCCAGTTATTTATATTAGTGTTCATCTCCCCCTCTGGTCTGTTGTGGGCAAGAATAAATCTGCTAGCTCTCTTGTACTGTACTCTCCCAAGTGCTCAGAAGAATGTTCTGCAAGTAACAAGTGCTCAATAAATACCATAGAAACACAAATAGGGTAAAATATATGCACTGCTGAACGAAGGGAGTACCAGAGAGAGGGAAGGAGGGACAATTTGGAGGTATGAAGATAGTTGCAGTATTCTAGGTGGCATTAGGGAAGAACATGGCCTAGTGGATAGAGCACGGGCCAGGGTGTCAGAAGGACTTGAGTTATAATCCTGGTTCCACCATTTGTCTGCAGTGTGACTTTGGACTTCCCTGGGCCTCAGTGACTTCATCTCTACAGTGGAGATTAAGATTGTGAGCCCATGAGGGACAGGGACTGTGTCCAACCCAATTATCTTGTATCTACCCCAACACTTAGAACAGTGCCTGACACATGGTAAGCACTTAAATACCACTGTTATCATTATTACTATTATTATTCTGGGATGGAAATATTGTGGGATAGTTTTAACTAAATATGCCTGTAATTTCTAAATGATCACTACTGTAGTTTGGGGAAATAGCAGAGGAATAAAGTTGTATTCTGTATTATTGGTGAAGTTATCAATTGTCGGTCCTTCTCTAGTTTAGCTCCGTAGATTAAAATGCCTTAGTTTTCCTTGCCTCAGTTTAGTATATTACTTTTTCTTACCCACAACATAGTATTTTGTTTTATATCACAGGATGAAATCCAGTGAAATGCTTAGAAAGATGCTACAGAAGGCAGATGTTTTATAATGATTTTTACCCCCAAGGAATCACAGTAGCTTCATTTTTTTCTGCTTTGGGCGTGACAGTGGCAAAATGGGTGTTGGGAAAACTTTGAAAATCTAGAAATGCAGTACTTTCAGTAACTGAAGTAGTAATCATAGCCATAGCAGCCATGGCGTCTACTGCGAACCTAAGTCCTAGATTGTAAACTCAGTGTGGGCAGAGAATGTGTCCGTTGTGGTGTTGTACTCTCCCAAGCGCTTAGTACAGTGTTCTGCACACAGTAAGCACTCAATAAACGCAATTGCGTGAATGAACAATACATTGTCCTAAGTGTCTGGAGAAGTGCAGCATAAGCTTGTTCGATTCATATTCCCTGCCCCGAAGAAGCTTACAGTTTAACGCGGGAGGTAGACATAGGATTATTTATAGGTAATAGAATCAGAATAAATTACTGAGTCTACAGTTGGATATACATATATATACCAAGTGCTGAAGATGGGCATAAATAAAGATGTTAAGCAGCTGATGGGCTGATAGGACCTCAGGGTGTGGGGAATTAATCAGGGAAGGTCTGCTCCACTGTAATAATTCTCTCATTCCATTTTGTATCCAAACTCTTCTGCCAATTTTGGCTTTAAAATGTGCTCTGCTCACGTTATCACTGTAATATCAATTTTAGAGCAAGTTCTGCTTGGAAGGTATTTAGGAAATGGAAGACAGCCCTCATTCATTTATGTTTAAAAAATGAATAAAGATGAAGTACAAACGGAAGGAAAAGTATCTGAGAAATTACATTCTCCTGACTTTTTTAAGCCAAACAAATCATTGTAGACAGGGGTTTAGGAACTATTTAGAACTTTTGTTCTTCTCTTACAGGGACTCTGGAAACATCAAAGCTGGATTAGAACATCTGGTAAGTTCTAATTTTCTCTTCAACATTTGCATCATCTTTGATATCTGCATTCCAAATGAACACTTTTGAATGAGCTTTGAATACCTTGAATTGAGAAAGTCAACCATTTCCCAGAGGGTCAGCTAACTGTTATTATGTGAAGGCACTTACATTTTTCATTTATCTTATCGTTTCAAGGGAATTTTAATTTTTTCAAATTACTTTTTTTTGATGTAGAGATGAAATAAAGTGGGCGACAATCCTTGGATTGATGATTGCCTTAATTATAAACAAAAATTATTTGGAGTTGGGTTTTTGGCATATCTTGATCTGAAAAATAACAAACTGTTTATAAAAATACAATCAAGTGTTGCATGCATAAATATGGTACATTTCGGTAATTTGGAGTCTTTGAGTGAAGTGCACAGCTTTGTTTTTCCTATTGCCTTTGCTCTATGAATAATGGATCGATTTAAACTCCATTCATTTCTGGAATATAAAATAATAATTGAGATGCAAAATAATTTTGGTTTAAGTAAACATACACAAACCACGAATGAAACCGAGGCAGAGTTAATAGTAAAATCTGTCTCTGGTTCAAAACTGAGGAAAAATATGATATCGTCCTGGGTCCTGAATTCATCGAGCTAAGAGTATTGAATCCTTCATTAGAACATTAAGCAGTTCATCTAAACTGATCATTAGAAAGTCATGGCCTGGTTTCTGGTCAAATCCAAATGTTGAATAATTGATGTTGTAGATTCCTTTGTAAATATGATATAAGTTCTGTTTCGAAATGCAAGACTTCTCTCGTACAGCGCACTATAACCCTTTTAACTAGGAAGTACCGATGTTTACTTCCCACAGAATCATGTAATATTGAATCAGAGGTTTCTAGGAGTGGAAAAACATGCTAAACATTTAAAGAGAATTTTTTTTTAAGGGAATGTAATAATTTGGATGGAGGGAGTCTTGCAGAATTTAAACACTGAAGAATCCATATATGGAAAAAAGAAATCCTTTAAGATTTAAGTAGATGGTTTTGGTTGTAGTTGTAACGCATTTTGTCAGAATGTGTAAAATCTATCTTGTCTACAGATCCATTAGGCAAGGACTATTTTACTCGGTTCTTATACAGTGCTGATAGTAGTTAGTAATGTGAATAGTAATCTTCATAACCCTGAAAGGCAATGCTGAGCAATAATTAAGCCTAATTAACTCTTGTAAATCTTCTGTGGAAAACATCAATATAGCAGGTTCTGTAAAGACCACTGCTCTGAAACACCGAGTGCTCCTTAAAAGTTTTATCAAACAGAAACTCCTCACCATCAGCTTTAATAAAGCACTCAATCAGCTCATCCCCTTCTACCTCACCTCCGGGACTAATCCTCACTTACCTACCTCCTACTACAACCCAGCGTGCACACTTTGCTCCTCTAAAACCATGCTTCTCACTGTACCTCCATCTCGTCGATCTTGCCGCTTATTAAATTACAGCAGTGGAAATGGCAAGACTGCTAAGATTGAGGTATATTGTGCGTAGTTTGGCACTAGAGAGGGAAGTGTGCGGGTTGGGTGGTAGTAGGAGGTCAGCAAGGTAAAGTAGTGAGTGTCAGAGCTGATTTAGCGCTTTAAAACCAGTGGTAACGCTCCTTAGAACATCTCTTCAGTGCTAGGAAACAAACTTCTTTCCAGGACTTAGTTGTCTGGGATTCCGTCTTGCCATTTAATGTTATACATAGTCCGTGAAATGTCTTTGTATTGATGTCTGTCTCCCCGTGCCCCTCCCCAGACTGTAAACTCGTTGCGGGCAGGGAATGTATCTGCTTATTGTTGTATTGCACTCTCTCAAACGCTTAATACAGTGTTCTGCACCCACTAAACACTCAGTAAATACAGTTAAATGATAAATGACTGGGTCAAGAAGTTGGATATCGGCTCCGTTGGGAGTTCGCTTCTCACATCAATCAAGTAAGTTGTCGACCTGTAGTTTCATTTGGAGCCCGATACTTTCCCCGGAAACTCACTAGGATCGTAAGCTTAGGGACAGGGACTGATTTTCTTGGCCCAACTTGAGTTCTTTGTGGCAGTAGATGAGACGCTACTCTTTTATATCAGTTTAAGTCTAAAAACCCATAAAATAAATGGTGAACTTCAAAAAATGACACGGTACAATTTTAAAATGAAAAGGGCACCTGTCTAATCCTGGCTCCGTCTTTTCCTTCTTACAACCTCCTTATTCTTTATAAATTTAGTGGACCATTTATCAATCCATCAATCGATGGTATTTATCAAGCACTTAGTATCTGTGGAGCACCGAACTAAGTGCTTATTTGGGGTCACCGTAGGTAAGTCACATAACTTCTCTGAACCCTAGTTTCTTCATCTATACAAAGGGGTAAATATATCTGCTTTCCCTACCTCTTAGACTGGGAGACCTGAGTGGGACGTGTCTAATCTGATTATCCTGAATCTACCACAGAATTTAGCTCAATGCTATGGCGAATAGGAGGCACTTAATAAAAGCCGTTATTATAAAGGGAGTGCAATAAATGTTTAATGAAGCATTGATTTGGGGACTGGAGTTTTCTTTGCAAAATGAATTCAGATTGAAAGAGAACACAGTCCAAAAGAGTAAAACCTGACTGGTGAGATGTACAGAAGGCAATTAAAGTTAAATTTAAGGTAAAGTGCATGTATTCTCCTGTCTAATGAAGGTAGCAGAAAATGTAAACTTAATGCAGCCAAACGAGATTGTAGACGAAAAGTCACCCTACCAAAAAGCAAGATACCAGACTAGAAATTTTGGTGGACAGTCCCGCTTTATGGAGACTACTGTATTTGTCAATCCATCTGTGGAATTGTCTGGTCTCTTAATCCTCACCAATAATCACTGACCAGGAATCGAGGTTTTATAAGAATTCTTCACTTTCCACCTAAAGACCTGACTCTGAAGTTTTTCTTCTAGCAGCAGTAGTATTTATGGTATTTATACGTACCCACTGGGTCAGTAATAATTTTCATTATAATATGGTACTTGAAAAGTACTTACTATTTACCAAGTACTTTCTAAAGCTGGAGCAGATACAAGTTAATCAGGTTGGACTCCTAGTCCCATATGGGGCTCACGGTCTAAAATAAGAGGGAGTAGGATTTAATCCCCATTTTTCAGATGAGGTCAATAGACTGAACTAATCACTTGGGAAAAAGCAACAGAAGCAAGAGCTGGGTTCTTTGTCCACAAGAAGCCAATATTTTTAACAGAGGAGATGGTATAAAATTATTTATATGTAGACTAATCAGGATTAATAATTGAATGTACAGTTGAATATACATTTATATACAAGGGCCGAGGTAGGTTATAAATAACCACGTCAATTCTAGATGAGGCTGTTCGGTCAATCAATGATCCACCGATAAAAATCAGTCTGTACTATTTATTGAGTGCTTATTTAATGAGTGTCTATGGTGTGCAGAGTGCTTTGGAGAATACAGTAGAATGAGTAACCATTATCCCTGCCCTCAAAAGATACTTATAGTTTAGCAAGTGTAGTTTAGCAGATGAGCAGACACTCAAGTCTATTACAGATAAGAGAAAAATAATAGAGTGTATAAATATGGATATAAATGCTGTGGGATTAGCGATTGTAAGCACTTAGGTACTTAGCTGGTACAAGGATGCTGATGTAGAATTTGGGAATATAACAGTCCTTCGGTCAATCAATTGATCAAATTTATTGAGCACTTACTATGGGCAGAGTACTGTTCTAAGCGCTCGAGAGAGTACGCTGTAGCAGAGTTAATAGACTCGTTTCTTGCCGACAACAAGCTTACAGCCTAGAGGGGGAGACAGGCATTAATATAAATAAATGGATTTATATACTATTTCTTATCTTTTCCCTCCAGACTGTGATCTGGGGAGACTAGACTAGACTAGAGATTAGTCTGGGAAGACCTCATTCATTCATTGGGCAAGTCACTTAACTTCTCTGTGCCTCAGTTACCTCATCTGTTAAATGGGGGTTAAGATCTGTTGAATGGTGTTCATCTGTGAACCCCACGTGGGACATACTGATTATCGTGTATCTACCGTGAAGCAGCGTGGCATAGTGGGAAGAGCCCAGGCTTGGGAGTCAGAGGTGATGGGTTCTAATCCCAGCTCCGCCGATTGTCTGCTGTGTGACTTCGGGCAAGTCACTTCACTTCTTTGTGCCTCAGTTACCTCATCTGTAAAATGGGGATGAAGACTGTGAGCCCCCTGTGGGACAACCTGATAACCTTGTATCTACCCCAGCACTTAGAGCATAGTAGGAACTTAACAAATACCAACATTATTATTATTATTACCCCAGTGCTTAGAACAGTGCTTGGCACATAGTAAGCACTTAACAAATACTGTAATTATATTATTCATTCATTCAATCAGCGTGGCTTAGTGGAAAGAGCCCGGGCTTGGGAGTTGTAGGTTATGGGTTCTAATCCTGGTTCCGACACCTGTCTGCTGTGTGACCTTGGGCAAGCCACTTAACTTCTGTGCCTCAGTGACCTCATCTGTAAAATGGGGATTAAGACTGTGAGCCCCACGTGGGACAACCTGCTTACCTTGTTTCTACCCCAGCACTTAGAACGGTTCTTGGCACATAGTAAGTGCTTAACAAATACCATTATTATTATTAGTATTCAGTCATATTTATTGAGCATTTACAGTGCACAGCACTGTACTAAGCACTTGGGAGAGTGCCATATAAGGGAAATTTAGAAGAAGGCAAAGAGATGGTTGAGTGCTTTAAAGCTAATGGTCAGGAGGTTTTGCTTGAGTTGGAAAGGAATGGGAAACCATTAGAAGGTTTTGAGAGAAGCAGCGTGGCTCAGTGGAAAGAGCCCGGGCTTGGGAGTTGGAGTTCATGGGTTCGAATCCCAGCTCTGCCACTTGTCAGCTGTGTGACTGTGGGCAAGTCACAACTTCTCTGTGCCTCAGTTACCTCATCAATAAAATGGGGATTAACTGTGAGCCTCACATGGGACAACTTGATTAATCTGTATCCATCCCAGCGCTTAGAACAGTGCTCTGCACATGGGAGGCACTTAACTAATACCAACATTATTAGAAGAGGGGTGAGAAGTGCAGAATGACATTTGAGAAAATGATCCAGATGGCAATGTCAAATATGGACCGGAAAGGGAAGATAGTGATGCAATAGTCAACCTAGTGTTTAGAGCATGGGCCTGGAAGTCAGAAGAGACTGGATCCCAGCTCCTCCACCTGTCTGCTCGCTGACCATGGGGAAGTCACTTCACTTCTCTATGCCTCAGTTACCTCATCTGTAAAATGGGGATTAAAACTGTGAGCTCCAGTGGGACATGGACGCATGCAATCCTATTGGCTTGTACCTACCCCAGTGCTTAGTACAGTGGCCTGAGCATAGTAAGCACATGACAAATGCCATTTTTAAAAAAGGCAGGATATTGCAAGAGTATGCCCTTGAGGTACTGGAAATTATTTGGTGAAGGCTACTACCACGTAGATTTTGAGCCCCATGTGGGACAGGGATGGCATCCAATCTGATTATGTTATACCCAGTTTAGCACTTAGAAGAGTGTTTGGCATGTAGTACTGCTTATTAATAATAGTAATAATAATAATGATGATGACTTGGTGGAAGAGGTGGGGCTACAGGAAGACTTTGAAATGGGACGAGCTGTGATCTATTACATTTGGGAAGAGATGGAGTTCCAAGCAGGGCAAACAGTGTGAACGCAAACAGCATGAACAAGGGAACAGAGCTGAGACAGGCGAGTTGGGTGAGCTCGGGAGAAATCTGGAGGCCTGATAGGCAGGATGGGAAGAGTTCCTGGAAAGCCCTAAAGTAACGTTAAAAAATCCAGAGGTCAAGGAGTGCTTGGTGAACAGTTGGACCCTATCTTTCTCTTAGAAAGGTAAAAACTGTTCATCTTTCTGAGACAGTAATTTTTGTGACCATTTGAATTTATCATCCTAGTGAGCCAAAAGCATTAATTCATCTCCTCAGAGAGAAAGTGAATGCCCTGTTTAGAGCTTATATTAGGCCTGTAGTGTTACAGTCCATTTTTTAGTCCATGAATCCATGAATCCATAATCCATAATCCTTTTATGCTCTCCCCAGCCAAATTTGTACTCTGTAGTAACAAGAGAAACTTCAACACATTTGTGGCCAAAGGAAATTCAAGATGGAAAATGGTCATTTTTATTCAGAAATCATTTGCTAAAGAACTTATTTACTCAGCAACTTAATGAAAACATAAACATGTCAGTAACTGATTTTAATCAGTCCGGAAACTGATCTTTTTTGCAAATCCTCAGAACCAGTGTTGCCTTGAGACACAGAGTTAACTGAATGATGTAAATCCTGCTGAATGCAAATGGGTGAACTTGTGTTTACACTTACCCAGAATTTACTTTCTATTAATAATTGAATGGCAAAGAACTGTGGAGCCATGCCACCCCACAGGTCCCATTTATACTTCACATATTGTATAACGTTTCAGAGTGATGACCTGCTTGTCCTTGTGGTCAAGCAACACAGTCTGACCATTTTAAGTGTTGAAAAGCAACCTGTCATTAATAGCTTGTTTAGCCCATCAGTGGTTTAAGAATACAGTTGCTGTCTGCCAGAAATGTAGGCAGCTCCATTGTTCTTACATGCTAATCGATAACCACCAACAGGTGCTGATAAAAGCTCTTCCCAGTTGGCTTCCAAACCTTTGTGCATAGTTTTGCAAGTAAAACTACCGCTATAATTCTGGCAAGAGCCAAATGGTCGTGGTGTTAACTAAGTCAACAATAATAATAATAATAATAATAGTAATGGTATTTGTTAAGTGCTTACTATGTGCCAAGCATTGTTCTAAGCATTGAGGGAGATACAAGATTATCAGTTTGTCCCAGGTGGGGCTCACAGTCTTAATCCCCATTTTACAGATGAGGTAACTGAGGCACAGAGAAGTTAAGTGCCTTGCCCAAAGTCACACAGCAGACAGGTGGCGGAGGCGGGATTAGAACCCATGATTTCTGACTTCCAAACCCGAGTTCTTTCCATTAAGCCACGTCATGTCTATTTAATTATAGAGGTCAATTTTTCAAAGAGTGTTTGGAGAGATTCATTCAATAAATTGAGAAAATACCAACAACATGAAAATTCCAGTAAAGACTAGGCACACCTCTTTTACCCCACTTTGGCTTTTCTTGTCTTCCTGGATAGAAGATAAGTCATTTGAAGCATCAAGACTGTTTTCTGACCTGAACTCCAGTCGTGGTCATATTGGGGCAGAGTCCTTACTGATCAGTAATTTAATAATCTTCCAGACACCATTTTTCGTAGGTGAGACTATAAAGTGTGAGTTCAGGTCAAGCTGAAGAACCATGTATATGATGCATGCTTTGGAGTCAGCGGTCATGGGTTCGACTCCCGGCTCTGCCACTTGTCAGCTGTGTGACTGTGGGCAAGTCACTTAACTTCTCTGTGCCTCACTTACCTCATCTGTAAAATGGGGATTAACAGTGAGCCTCACGTGGGATGACCTGATTACCCTGTATCTCCCCCAGCGCTTAGAACAGTGCTCTGCACATAGTAAGCACTTAACAAATACCAACATTATTACTATTATTATGAAGGGTATCCCAAGCATTTGTAATAATAATAATTATAGTATTTGTTAAGCGCTTACTATGTGCCAAGCACTGTTCTAGCCACTGGGGTAGATACAAGGTATCTCAGGTTGTCCCATGTGGGGGTCAAAGTCTCAATCCCCATTTTACAGATGATGTAACTGAGGCACAGAGAGGTTAAGTGGCTTGCCCAAGGTCACACAGGAATCAAGTGGCAGAACTGAGATTAAAACCCATGTCCTCTGACTCCCATGCCAGTGCTCTTGGCACTAGGCCATGCTGAATGTATAACATTTCTACCTCTTTTCATCTATTGAATCTCTGTAAAATTGTGTTTATCTCTCCTTCCCCATCCCACCTGGTATCTTTACTTCTACCTATTTAGAATGTGAGCCCCTTGAGAGAGAGGGACTCTGACTGACCTGATTAACCTCTGTCGACCTCAGTGCTTAGGATGGTGCTAAGCATTTAACAAATACCACTTTTTTTTTTAAAAAAAAAGAGGGCATCCTGGAGGAAATGTGATTTGAGAAGGGCTTTGGAGGTGAGGGTAGTGGTCTACCACCTGCCCCCAGTTGAGCTTGGTGTGCAGAGGAATGAGTAGCCAGTGGAGGTTTTTGTGTAGGGAGGAGAAAGTGTGCGTGAAGACATTTCGGAATATCACCCTGGCAGCAGTGAGGAAGTATGGACCGAGAGGGAAGAGATTGGGACCGAGGGCCTGGACCGCCATGGTGGCCCTTTAAGTGGAGAGTGGGTGGATCCTGGAAATGTTCTTGAGGAAGAACAGGATCTTGGTGACAGATTGAATGAGGGGATTGAAAGAGAGGGAGGAGTCAAGGATAATGCCAAAGATAAGGGCTTAAAAAACAGAGAGGATAGTGTGTTGACTTGTGATCCTTCATTCAGTCAGACATATTTACTGTGTGCAGAGCACTGTACTAAGCACTTGGGAAAGTACAATACAGCAATGAAGAGAGAGAATCCCTGCCCACAATGAGCTCCAGTGCTGACTTCTGTGCCCTCCGATAGCCAAATGATTAGCTGTGTTCCCTCATGAGAAATAATTTTGGGAGCTACAATTAATTACTTAGGTTGCAGGATCCCATCATTCACACTCCTGGTTATTCATCTTCATTTTTACTCTTGAGGGAATTATACAGTATAGTATGAAGTCAACTGGTTTAGAAGGAAATAATTTTTCCAGTGGTAAAACTGCATTTCCTGATCATACTGAAGGAAGCATTCTACCTTACTGCCACCCCAAAAACTGACTCACATAGTCTTGCAAGGGAGGGAGAGGCCGGCTATATAATTCCCAATCTACAAGTGAGGAAACTGAGTCACAGAAAAATTAAAGCAATTAGCCCAAGGTCTGATGCTGGCTGTTGGGAGAGGTAAATACTGCTGGGCAATTTATGAGAATAGTTAAAACATTTTACTCTGACTTCCATAGAATAGTAACTAGAGTAATATTGGTAACAACTAGATCTTTCGCAGATTGAATATGATTTTATTGAAGCGTTCCAAATTGTAAACATTAACTGCTACCTGAGGGAATAATACAAACTCGTGATTAAAGGCTAGATAAAGTGGATTTACCACAGATCAGTTCTGGACTTGCCCACACAAGACTTCTACCAATTTATTTTGATTATAACTAGATAGCCCATGGGTTTATAATAGCAAATAAACACTTCTTGGGAAAAAAAACTGTTATTTTCCATCTTGGCAAACTTGTGTTTTAAAGCTAGCCAACTAAAATATGATAGTTTCCCCTTGAATTAATTAAATTTTCAATGGATACATTGTCATCTAGCAGTGTAGATGCTAGTCACTGAGCAGACATTCACATTTTAAATAACTGAGTCTTCAGGATGGAATTCAGGGACTGGTGGCCTTTCTCACCTTTGGCCGCTTTGTTTCCACAGTTTTAGTATTAATCCCTAACTTTGGTTGACCGTTATTCTACGTTGGAATTTTTAGAAGACAAACGTGCACACAAATGTTTCAACGTTGTGGAGATGATCTGAACGATCAGCTGAAGAACGGTAAATAAAATTGTAAGATAGAAAGTATTATTTTCTTTGGCATCAGACAAACCCCCCCCCCACATCGCACGTATAGATGTTGTTTCCAATTGCGCTAGTGGTTCGTAAGCCATTTCAGTAATTTGATCGTCGCTGATGAAAAGCTGACAAGATTTCCACAGCGCCCCATTAGATGAAAGCAGCATGAAACCACAGGTTAATCTGCAAACAGATTTTCCTGCTTATTACTCTAATGATTCCATCATATTTGATGTAGCAGGCTGCAAGGCGTCTCTGGGCACCAACAGTGAGCTCCATTTTGTGATCTCTTTACTCATTAAATGATGTAGTAATTTGACTGACCTCTGACCAGGTGCATATCTGTTCATAATTGCATGTCATTCTGATGGGGAAATTACATGAGAGAAACCAAAGTATTCCTCCTGCTTTCCAAGTCCAAAAAAAAAACTAACAAAAGAAATATTGCATTAATTTTCAAATGATGATATTACATTTAGTGCCTAGGCCCCATATATCAAAATCTGAAAACTGCTCAGTTACTATATGCGCTTAATCTTAATGGTATCTCTGGATGTCAAGGGCATGGAGGAAATTAAATCGGAAAGTGCAGATAGACCTAAGAAGACATTATCTCTTGATGATTGCAGTTTTGATAGGTATTTCAGTGAATTTCATTTTCGCAGAATGGTAGAAGATGAGTTAGCCACCAGATTTTCTCATTTTTCTTCTACATGATTTATGTGAGTTGAGTATAAAACTTTTTATGGGAGTGCAGTTACCGAAGATGAGAGGTAAATTAATGCACTGGGTTTCCATCTCAGCTTCATGCACAATTGTCAGAGCTGTACATACGTAATGGTACCCATCATTATTCAGGGTTGTTTACATTCAAAATATGTAATGAAATCTGTTCAGAATAATGAGGGAAATAAAAGTTTAGAAAATTGTAAAGGTCATGAAGTTTGAGAAATGATGCAATGCTCCCAAAATAACATTTAGGCAATATAAATTACATTATTATGCACCAACTCTGCCTTATAGAGACATGAAGATAAAGTGCTTTCGACTAGTAAAATGCTGTTAGCGGTCTCTGAAGTATGAGGATGTGTAAAATATTTCTGATTTCATATTCTGGTTTTGTGCATATTTTGAAAAAAATATATATAAAGGGACTTCATGAAGTAACTGCTTTTACTAACCTTGAAGTTTAAACATATTTTCCAAGCGCATTTGCTCAAGTTCATAGAGATTATATTTGAAACATTTAAAAATAAAGATGATGGAATTCTAATTATCGAGAGCCTTGTCTCATTTTTCTGTTTTACAAGTAATCATTTTTTCTGAAGGTATTTAATGCATTTTATAAATTATTTGAATAGCATCTCAGTGATGGAAATTACAAAGACAACAATAATAAAAACAGAACTGAGCATAAATTTGGGAAAACGCTAAGTAATCAGTAAATATCACTTGTGGGTTCCTATGAAGTATCGCATTTTCATGCAAGGGTACACAGATAGATTTGAGCGAATAATTATATGATGCATCTCCTCCACCCCACGTTGGGTTTTATTTTGCTGAAACTGCATTGCCTGGCTAAATGTGTGATTCACCTTTAGAAATATTCCTTTTTAATGTCGAAGACCCTGAATACCTTCCCAACTTCAAAAAGCAAAAGATGACTTCACTCTTGCTAACATGGCATCTCAATTTCCATTTCAGATTGGGTTATCTATAACTAAATTATTAAAAGTTATTTTGCAAGTTAGTTTTCAGTAATTGAAATCTACTTTATTCTTACAAGCTGGAGGTATTGTAATTAACCTGTTTACTGAGTCGTCTTATTGTTTTCACATTGAACAAGCAAATATGTTCCACAGAAAAGGATTTTTTGACTTCCTGGACATTATTAGGATTTCAAATTTATTTTGTTCTTTATCAAGACACTTAGAGGCTGCAAATAAAGTGAAACTAATTATGTAGTGTCTAAAAAATGAACATTAAAAAGTTTAACCATTTCCTTAGCATCACCTATTTTAGGTTATTTTGAAACTAAGCCTCTCATTGTTTCCTCCTCAAAAATGAGGAATTGCAGTGCAATTCTAAAAATTTTCCAAGAAGTTCTAGTAGCCCTTGTTCCCACTGATGCAGTGGTTTATGATCAAGTACTCGGTAATAATAAATCATCCATGCAAACATCAGTTAAGACATTCAGTACTGCATTTGTTGTTTACAATCCAGAGAATTTGATATCTATGAATTGAGAAAATATTTCTATATTTTCAGAATATAGCTGATTAAATTGAGGCATCTTTTTTACTACAGATTAAACCTTTTTGTTTCCTTTTAAGCAAATTAAAAGTCTGAATATTATGATGTGCAATTTTAAAACATGGAATTAGAGGAAAACAGTTAGCTCTCCCAATTCATTAAAAGAAGATCTAAATTACTAATAAAAATAATGAGCCAACAATACAGAGGCATAAAAATCAGTATTAATAAATCCCAATTTGTGGAGCTTGTGAATGCTGAAGATATCACTTTTATTTCTACTGCATTCCAATAGAATTGTTAGGGTTGTAAAACGGACTAATAAATTTCTCCTATATTTTTCAAGAAACTTCATTTTACAATCTAAAGACTACAAATTAGGCATTTGTTAAAATACTCAACGTTTTTAGTCATTTACATAAGTTCATATTCAGAGGAAAGTTGATTTAGGAATACTTAGAGAAGATCAAAAATATGAATATGGTATTTATTCACCTACCTTGGATTCTCGTTTGATACCAACATAAATGGATTGTTAAAAGGATTTAACAATTCTTGTAGCATATTCCAGAGCATGAGAGTATAAGTAATAATGTCAATTATGACATTTATTCAGTAGTTAGCACTTAATAAACACTTAACCAGATAGAAGGTCATAAGATCAGACAGGGTACCTCTCTCACGTGAGGCTTCCAATCTGCTTTATCCCCATTTTACAGATGAGGGACCACTGAGGCCCCGAGACGTTAAATAAGCGCATGGTCATGCAGTAGGCCAGTGAAAAAATGAGAACTTGAACGTGGGACTTCTAAACTATCTCTCGGTTCCGTGCTCTTCGACTAGACCAGTCTCCAGATCATTTTGGGGGTTTTTTTTACCAAGTTTTCCTACACTTCATTTACTTGCATTGGGCCTGTATTCCGTTGGTATTCACAGTATTCTTCTTACTCTTCCAACTTGTGTGGAAAAAGATTTGAAAACACAGAGGTATTTGTCCAAAGAGTCCACTGTATGCAGGATTCAGTTAGCTTCTTGTCAAAATGGGCTCTCCTTGCCGTTATTACGTGGCTTAGTGGAAATAGCCTGGGCTTGGGAGTCACAGGTGGTGGGTTTTAATCCCGGTTCCTCTGCTTGTCAGCTGTGTGACTTTAGGCAAGTCACTTAACTTCTTTGTGCCTCAGTTACCTCAACTATAAAATGGGGATTAAGACCGTGAGCCCCATGTCGGACAACCTGCTAACCTTGTATCTATCCCAGTGCTTAGAACAGTGCGTGGCACATAGTAAACGCTTAACAAATGCCATCATTATTATTATTGTTATTGCTATCAGGATCTTTCCCTTATTCACCAGTTCGCCTATTGGAAAATCTTTATTTCCAAAGCAGAAAGCAATGCCTCATTACTGGAAATATCTGTTGTTTTGGGCTTTTTTTGGTCCCTCTACTTTCTTGATTCAATTTATATCTCATTTTTGTACCTTAAAAGCAGTTGTTAATGCAGTGGGATTAGTACAAACTTTTCAATTTAAAAGTGATAATTGCTTAGTATATATAACTTTAGTTCCTTTCACATCTTTTTTCTCTTTCTTGCCCATATTCATTTCATGTAGAATTGGTTGACTCTGGTGTGACCTTAGGTAAGTCACTTAACTTCTCAGTATCTCATTTCCTCATCTCTCAAGTGAGGATTATGACTGTGAATCCCATGTGGGCACAGTCTGTGTCCATCCTGATTAGCTTGATTTTGCCACAGTGCTTAGTGTAGGGCCTGACATCTAATGAGTGCTTAAAAAATGCCATAAATACCCTTGTGGTGTCACAACCCACATATCGATGGAGGTGGCCCCGAGTAGTACCCTTCTGAAAACTAAAGATTGAACTCAGCCAGGCTAACAGTAAAACCTTTGATGCACATTAGACAGGGAGGAACAGAAGTGGTGAAAGCGACATATCCTGGGGAGAGATGTGAGAAGGAGGGTTGATTCTGAAAGGGGAAGATCACACCTGGAGAGTGTCTACCACTCTACCAGTCTTAGCGACGAGAGGGAGAGTCAAGCAGAGGCATACCCATTCCATTCCTAGCTTGGCCAGTGGCTACCAAGTGGAAGGCAAGTGGCTAGCCAGTGGAAGGCAGTCTGCTACAAGTCAAAACTCTCCTGTGCTGGGCAGTGGCGGCGGCACGGGAGAGAGTCCAGGGTGGAGACTCAAGTTGACTGTGCGGAAGAAGGCAATGGTGAACCTCTTCCGTATTTTTACCAAGAAAATTACGGATACGCTACCAGAAGGATTGCAGTTGGAGAGGGGGGCGTTCTGGGAGCGATGTGTCCATGGAGTCGCTGTGATTCGTGAAAAGACTCGACAGCACAAGACAAGATAAGATTGATTCTTCCCTCCCTTGCAGGTTTTCTATGTTACCGGCTTTCCTCAGATACGTCTACCCCTTCCCCCCTTTTTCCACCAGAACCTTGTGTTTTCAGAAACACCACATTGCATTCCTTGACAGTGTGCACTGCTCTCATCTTTACCCATAGATGACCTGTCATCTGAACTCTATGAATTAACGGGGTCGAAGTCACCTTTGAGAAATCATTCTATCGCTCGCAGTTTATAACCATGGATGTCTACTTAGCGTACTTTCCCCCAATCAAATATTTGACCTTTTGGGCTTCAAAATTGTTCCAGGAATGCTATTTAAAATTTGAAAATGGTGGGAGAACTGTCTTGTTCTTTGCAGCTCATGCATTCTTTCTCCTTGTTTGTACAGGAAACTTTCAGGATCTGAATAAACGTAGGGAAGTGGCTGTTGATGTGATCACTCAAGAGCTTAAGGGTTATTGATAAATCAGGCATCAAGTACTTTTTACTTAAGGAAGGTGTGAATGAGAAGGCATTTTACTCTGGATATTACGGTGGAAAGCTTGTCAAAAATAGATCAGCTATTCTTAACTTCAGCCAAGGATGAAAGGAGCGTTTTCATTCTTACCAGTGTAGCCATGCGTAGAACACTTTTACTCAGGGTCGTCTTTTGAGTTTTGTGCAGAAACCTAGGATGCCTGACCTGCTCATGAGCACCGCGTGCTCATAACCCTAAAAGACCCAGTCGTGCCCATAGGTGGTCCACATTAAAATCATAAATCTTCTTAACCATGGCAGAATAAGCTAAACAAAACTATGGAGATGAGTGATCTGCACAGCTGAAACTGTTCAAATTGGAAAAAATTTAAAAGACTCCCCAAAATCCACAGGGTATCAGGCATAGTATCTAGTGGGCACTCAATAAATGCTATTATTATTGCTTCTACTACTACTAATAATAACAGTAATAATAGCAATGATAATAATAGTATTTGTTAAAGCATTATGGTTCTAACACTGTTCTATGTGCAAGTTAATCAGATTAGACATAGTCCATCCCATATAAGTTTACAGTCTAAGTTAAGTACTGCTGTTTCTATTGTAATAATAATATTTATGGTATTTATTAAGCGCTTACTATATTCCAGGCACAATACTATGCGCTGGGCTAGATACAAGCAAACTGGGTTGGACACAGTCCCTTTCCCACGTGGGGCTGACAGTCTCGATCTCCATTTTGCAGATGTGGTAACTGAGGCACAGAGAAGTGAAGTGACTTGCCTAAGGTGGCAGAGTAGACAATGGCGGAGCCAGGATTCATTCATTCATTCAATAGTATTTATTGAGCGCTTACTATGTGCAGAGCACTGTACTAAGCGCTTGGGATGAACAAGTCGGCAACAGATAGAGACAGTCCCTGCCGTTTGACGGGCTTACAGTCTAATCGGGGGAGACAGACAGACAAGAACAATGGCAATAAATAGAGTCAAATAGAGTCAAATAGAGGATTAGAACCCCTGACTTTCCGAATTCCAGGCCCGTGCTCCATCCACTAAGCCATGCTGCTTCTCTATTACTGCTACTTTACCATGTCAGACCAGTGATGCTGTGTCATTTTGAGCCCCAGGTTAATTTGGAACATGGCCTCAAATAGTTTTGTCTTTCAGAGACAATTCTCTTTCGTAGCGAAAGCCGCGAGCTGTCCTAGGACACTAATGGGAGAAGGAAAATACCTCCGTAACCAACTTTGCCAGGAGGGAACCAAATGGCCCAGGCTTCTCCTGGAACAAAAGAGAAAGGGGATGAGAAGAGATGAGGAAAGGGAGAGAAAGAAACAAAAAGCAAAGGTGGAAAGGAAGAAGGGAAGGTACCTTTTCAATTCAATTCAATTCAATAGTATTTATTAAGCGCTTATACTGTGTGCAGAGTGAATGAACAATGCAGCAACAGATAGAGACAATCCCTGCCCATTGATGGGCTTACAGTCTAATCAGGGAAGACAGATGGACAAAAACAAGACAACTTAATCACGATAAATAGAATCAAGGGGATGTACACCTCATTAACAAAATAAATAGGGTAATAAAAATATATACAAATGAGCACAGTGCTGAGGGGAGGGGAAGGAAGAGGGGGAGGAGCAGAGGGAAAGGGGGGAAGGGGGCTTAGCTGAAGGGAGGTGAAGGGGGAGCAGAGAGGGAGCAGAGGGAAAAGGGGAAGGTCAGTCTGGGAAGACCTCTTGGAGGAGATGAGCTCTCAGTAGAGCTTTGAAGAGGGGAAGAGAGTTAGGTTGGCAGAGGTGAGGAGGGAGGACATTCCAGGACAGCGGGAGGATGTGACCCAGGGGTCGACGGCGGGATAGGCGAGAACGGGAGAAGGTGAGGTGAGCGACAGAGGAGCGGAGCATGCGGGGTGGGCAGTAGAAAGAGAAAAGGGAGGTGAGGGAGGAGGGGGCAAGGTGCTGGAGAGCCTTGAAGCCCAGAGTGAGAAGTTTTTGTTTCGTGCGGAGGTTGATAGACAACCACTGGAGGATTTTAAGGAGGGGAGTGACATGCCCAAAGCGTTTCTGCAGGAAAATGATCCAGACAGTGGAATGAAGAATAGATTGGAGCGGGGAGAGACAGGAGGAAGGGAGATCAGAGAGAAGGCTGACACAATAATCCAGTTGGGATATGATGAGAGCCTGTACCAGTAAGATAGCCATTTGGATGGAGAGGAAAGGGCGGATCTTGGCGATATTGTAAAGGTTTGTGCTTGCTATCCCAGGAAGCTCATCTTTGGGCCGCTGCTCCCAGCTGTGAGTGGTGGCTTCAGCGCCCGACCCCACATGGGCCACCTCAAGTGAGGGGCCAGGCCTGTCAGGACCCATAGCTGGCTTCCATCTCGTCTATCTCGCCACTGACGTCTTGCCCACATCCTGCCTCTGGCATGGAACACCCTCTCTCCTCATATCTGACATACAATGAATCTTCCCATCTTCAAAGCCTTATTAAAGGCACATCTCCTCCAAGAGGCCTTCCCTGACTAAACCAGCTCCCTACTGAATCACCCTGACTTGTTCCCTTTATTCATCCCCCCTCCCAACCCCACAGCACTTATGTACATATCTGTAATTTAGTTATTTATATTAATGTCTCCCCTCTAGACTGTGAGCTCCCTAAGGGGACAAGAATGTGTCTTGTTATATTGTTATAATTGTGGTCTCCTTAGTGCTTAGGACAGTGTTCTGCACACAGTAAGTGCCCAATATGATTGACTGACTGATACATCCCTGATGGTGACCTCTGGCAGTGACTTCCAAAGCCACCTACCCCATTGGGAAGCAGCATGGTTTAGTGCAAGAACACGGGCTTGAGAGTCAGAAGACGTGGGTTCTAATCCCGGCTCTGTCACTTGTCCGTTATGTGATCTTGGGCAAGTCACTTCAATTCCCTGTAGCCAGCCTACAGAGAAGGTCTTTCTGCCCACCTTATCCTGCTTGGGCAAATTGGGGTGTCAGCGGGTCTGGTACATCCCATCTGCCAAGATGTGGAAGCCCCGGCATCGCTATCTACTGGCACAGATTTGCAACAGCAGCATGTCCTAGCTCGAGTGATAATAATAGTAATAATAATCGTGGTACTTGTTAAGCGCTTACTGTGTGCCAGGCACTGTACTAAGCACTGGGATGGGTACAAGCAAATTGAGTTGGACAGAGTCCCAGTCATTCATTCATTCAATCTCATTTAATGAGTGTTTACCTTGTGCAGAGCACTGTACTAGCATTTGGAAAGTACACTTCAGCAACAGAGAGAATCCCTACCCAACAACAGGCTCACAGTCTAGAAGAGGGGAGACAGACAACAAAAGAAGTAGACAGACATCACCCATGCTCCACAAACTGGCATTTATTAATACTTTTTTTTATTCCTATGTATTTTCTCATTATTTTTATTAGTAATTTAGATCTTCTTTTAATGAATTAGGAGAGCTCTAATTGTTTTCCTCTAATTCCATGTTTTAAAATTGCACATCATAATACTCAGATTTTCAATTTGCTTAAATGGAAACACAAAGGTTTAATCTGTAGTAAAAGAGCTGCCTCAATTTAATCAGCTATATTCTGAAAATATAGAAATATTTTCTCGTTACATAGGTATCAAATTCTCTGGATTGTAAACAACAAATGCAGTACTGAATGTCTTAACCGACGTTTGCACGGATGATTTATTATTACCGAGTACTTGATCATAAACCGCTGTATCAGTGGGAACAAGGGTTACTAGAACTTGTTGGAAAATTTTTAGAATTGCACTGCAATTCCTCATTTTTGAGGAGAAACAATAAGAGGCTTAGTTTTAAAATAACCTGAAATAGATGACGCTAAGGACATGCTTACACTTTTTAATGTTTATTTTTTAGACACGAAATAATTAGTTTTACTTTATTTGCAGCCTCTAAGTGTCTTGATAAAGACAAAATAAATTTGCAATCGTAATAACGACCAGAAAGTCAGAAAAATCATTTTCTGTGGAATGTATTTGCTTGTTCAATGTGAAAACAGTAAGACGACTGAGTAAACAGGTTAAATGCAACACGTCCAGTTTGTAAGAATAAAGTAGATTTCAGTTAGTGAAAAGAAAATTGTAAAATAACCTTTAATAATGTAGTTATAGATAACCCTATGTAGACTACTGAAATTGAGATGCCATGTTAACAAGAGTGAAGTCATCTTGGCTGAGCACTCCTGAGCACTCTACTAAGCACTGGGGAGAGTACAGTACAGCAATAAACAACAACAAACAGGTACATTCCCTGCCCACAACGAGCTTGCAGTCTAGAGGGGGATGCGGACATCAATATAAATAAATACATTACAGATTATGTACGTAAGTGCTGAAGGGATGGGAGGAGGGATGAATAAAGGGAGCAAGTCAGGATGAGGCAGAAGGGAGTGGGAGAAGAGGAGAGTAAAGGTTGGGAGTGGTCTTTATCAATATGTGCGTGATTCATCTGGGCCCCTCCAGTTACCCTGATCTTACATTATGACAATGAATGTTTTGTTGTGAAGTTTTGTAGGGCAACAGGTTTGGGAAAGACATTGCAAATGAACATGTTGAGATTACGTATGCTATCCATCCAAGGAATGTGAAAGATATGGCACTTAGGAGTTGTCACTCATGTGTTAGGAGAGGAGGAAGCAGTTTTAAGAAATGTCATCCTGTCATCTATCAAATGTGAAGATAAAGCAAGTTATTTAACATATGCATATTCGGGGGAAGTATTTATAGTGTTTTACAAAACCGTTACTTAGCGTACTAAGTGTTTTTGTGGGGAAAACCTGTGTAATTCTATTTAAGTAACTATGATTGAAGCTCTAGTTCAAGACAGTGAAGAGTTGTACGAATCACTCGATGCGGAGACTTAATCCAGAACTTCAGCGAGTATATGTTCTATTTTAATAGGCAAAAAATAATGCCAGTTAGACGTAAAAAGAAACGTGATAGTCATTTCCCATTTGAAAGTAAGGTATCCCTAAAGTTAATTCCAAATTTCACTCATAATTGATATTTTTCAAATAATACCATCTATCGTATAAATATATTTGAGATATATCATAAATGATATGTCATATATAGTATCATATTTTCATTTTCATTGTTTTTCGAATACGCTGATGAGTAAATAAATGGTATTCATTGAGTGCTTACTGTGTGCAGGGCTTTAACTAAGTTCCTGGGAGAGTACAATATCACAGAGCTAGTGGACAAATTTCATGCCTTCGAGTGTACAAATGAAGAACTGAGTACACCCATTATTGCCAAATTGCATGGTTTCAGTATGTGTCTTGTTACTGGGAAGTTAAGTAACATTAGTCCTACAATGCTGTAATGTTGGAAGAAACTGCTTGTGCACATGTGCTGTACACTGTGAGTACCGTGTTTTCCTTAATACCAGCTAGGTGAGACTGCAACCTCCCCTGGCCCTCTCAACGCACACCTTTTAGCAGAACTGGGCATATTTTGCTCATATATGAAAAAAGGCAAAACTCTCAAAGAGGCTGTTTTCCCTTTAAAAATATTTGTTCAGGATTGCTTGGCTCCTTGTGTCAGGTCACTCACTGGGCAGAGTGAACCAAGTCAGAGGACATGGGATCGAATCGCGGCTCCGCCACCTGTCTGCTGTATAACTCTGGGCAAGTCACTTCACTTCTCTGTGCCTCAGTTACCTAATCTGTAAAATGGGGATTAAGACTGTGAGCCCCACGTGGGACAACCTGATTACCCTGTATCTACCCCAGCACTTAGAACAGTGCTTGGCACATAGTAAGCCCTTAACAAATACCAAAATTATTATTATCATCTGATTTTTTTTCTCGTACTCCTTCCTAGCTCCTAGAATAGCACTTTCCACCCAGTAGACACTGAATAAATATCATCGAGTCACCGCCTGGCTTACTGATCCCAAATTCCCTTCTTGATTTCTGTGCTCTCTTCATTGTGCTGAATAGCTGGGAATCAATCGGTTATATTTATTGAGCACTTACTATATGCAGCGCACTGTACTAAGTGCTTGGGAAAGTGCAATATAACAAAGTCGATATATAT
This sequence comes from Ornithorhynchus anatinus, assembly GCF_004115215.2. NCBI lineage: Eukaryota > Metazoa > Chordata > Mammalia > Monotremata > Ornithorhynchidae > Ornithorhynchus > Ornithorhynchus anatinus. The sequence continues at coordinate 153,334,186 of NC_041728.1, forward strand.
GCTCCCTGCCCACAGTGAGCTTACAGTCTAATGGGGAGACAGACATTAACATAAATAAAATATGACTAGGCAGGTGCGTGGGGCTGAAGGGGGGTGGATAAAGGGTGCAGATCCACTTGAGAAGACAACCAGAAGAGAGTGGGAGAGGAGGAAATGAGGGCTTAGTCAGGGAAGGCCACTTGGAGGAGTTGTACCTTCACAACCAAATGACTCTGCCATTTCTATCCAGATTTCAATTTTGGTCATGTCTTAGGCCTATTCAGGGGTGGGTGGAGGGAGGTGGTGGAAAACAACCCTAAAAACATGACTGGGTTAGATCAGATTAGGTTAGAGAAGTAACACGGTCTAGTGGATAAAGCACGGACCTGGAGCCAGAAGATCCTGGGTTCTAATTCCGGCTCTGCCACTTGCCTGCTGTGTGACATTGGGCAAGTTACTTAAATTTTCTGTGCTTCTGTTCCTTTTCATATTTGTTGAGCACTTACTATGCATCATGCACTTTTTTAAGCTCCAGGATAGATAAAAGTTAATCGGGTTGGCCACAGCCCCTGTGTCACGTGGAGCTCACAGTCTAAATAGTATGGAGATCAGGTACCGAATCCTCATTTTGCACTTGAGGATACTGAGGCACACAGAAGTGAATTGACTTGTCCAAGGTCTGAATTTCTCTGGCCTGGTTTCCTCATCTGTAAAATAAGTGCCTCCTTCTTACCCTGGGAGCCCCATGTGTGACAGGTCCTGGGTCCGATCTGATTTTCTTGAATCTTCTATCTACCAGTGCTCAGCACATAGTAAGCACTTAAATATTGCAATCACAATTGTTAGCTTAAACTCCCCATGGCCCTGCAAACACAGGGCATATTGAGAGTGAGGGCCCCATTGTTTCTTCTTAATCTGGTGGTTGTATTCGGGGAATGTTTTTAGGTGGGTTCATTAGAAAAGCGAAGAGGGCATTTCCGGTCAGAAGAAAGGCATTTTAAACAGGTTGAAAGAGGAAGAGTTCATTGTGAAGGCTTGGTTGGCTGGATAAGCCCACAGCTGCCCGTAGTGGGAGGTGAGAGGGATAAGTCGGGAAGGAGCCAATTGATGGGGAGACTTGAAACCAGTAGATAGGGAACTTTGGGGTCTTGAAAATAATGTTCTCCAGAAAGTTTTGAATGTTGGCTTGTAGAGACAGAAAGCAGGAAGATAATAATAATGGTATTTGTTAAGCGCTTACTATGTGCAGAGCATTGTTCTAAGTGCAGGGGTAGATACAGGGTAATCAGGTTGTCCCACATGAGGCTCACAGTTAATCCCCATTTTACAAATGAGGTAACTGAGGCACAGAGAAGTTAAGTGAGTTTCCCACAGTCACACAGATCTGTAGGGCATTATCGTTGTAAGTAGATATATGTTCTTATTGGGAAAAGATCCTACTGTTGATTGAAATGTTCTGAGAGCAGCAAACCTTGGTGGAAAGAGCATGGGCCTGGGAGTCAGCTGATGCTGATGATGCTATTTGTTAAGCACTTACTATGTGCCAACCACTGTTCTGAGCACTGGGATAGGTACAGGGTCGTCAGGTTGTCCCACGTGGGGCTCACAGTCCTCATCCCCATTTTACAGATGAGGGAACTGAGGCACAGAGAAGTTAAGTGACTTGCCCAAAGTCACACAGCTGACAAGTGGCCGAGACGGGATTAGAACCCATGACTTCTGGCTCCCAAGCCCAGGCTCTTTCCACTAAGCCACGCTGCTTCTCTATCAGGTGATACAGTTTCTAGTCTTGGTCATCAGCTTGCCATGTAACCTTGGGCAGCCCTCTTCAATTCCCTCTCTCAGCTTCTTTATTTGTGAAATGGGATTAAAATGATTTTACCTTGCCTTTCATCTACTCATTTGTTTGTGATTCCCTTTAATACAGCATTTTATTGTTACCTTAAATAGCATAGAATTTTCAACTCGGGAAGGTATTACTGGAAAAAAAAAAAACATGTTGCATTAGAATTCACTTCAGAGACATGGGTGATTGGAAACTTTCAGTTTACAGCAGTAGACATTTTTGGTGGGGCAGGAAATCTGAGGATGTTAACTGTCTCATTCATCATTCATACATAGTTCCTGAGCTCTTACTATCAGCAGAGCACTGTTCTAAGCTCTTGGGAGAGTACAATACAACAGTAAACAGAAACATTCCCTGCCCACAGCAAGCTTACAGTTTAGAGGACTTTTCGAGTCCGATGGTTTGTGAGAAGGTGGTGACTTTTGGGACTTTGAGCCCATTGTCATATTATTGCTATTATTAATAATAATATGCAAAACTGAGGCACAAAACCATTTTAATTTCAAAGTACATAAAGAGTACATAAGGGAAAAACTGAAACCAAATCCAAATTACAACCAGAGCATCTTTGTTGAAATACCTAATCCTCTATAAGTAAACATTTTCTCACATTTACATATGAATTGCTGAAGTCGACAACATTTCTTCAATATATATACAAAATTCTAAAAGGGGATACTCAAAAATAGCACATAGCAAGCTTACTGTTGCACAGCAAAGCAGACAGAGAGTGAATCCAGTGAGAGAAAGAGTTTTCTAACTCTGGGACCCCAGAGTTTGAGTGATTCACACTTCCTATTATGTCTGGGAAATATTACCCATCTGGGAGGTTTTCCTTCTTCCTTTCGCTACTTCTCAGCAGTCCCTTAGCTGGGACAGGAATTATGTCTACCAACCCTACCGTATTGTACTCTCCCAAATGCTTAGTACAGTGCTCTGCCCACAGTAAGTACTCACTAAATACAATTGATTGATTGAAATGGAAGCTTGACTGCTTGGGCCTGCCCCAAGATTTGAGTTTATATATTTACTTTTTTCTGATTATTTCAAAATATGTTAATGCCCTTAATTTAATACTATGCCTAACTTACCACTAGCCATCCAACAAAGATGACTATTTGTAAATATGTTCATTTCCATCCCCCATGATATCCTGTGTTCCTTATCAGTTGAATCAATACACATAAGAGTTGGTAAACAGTGATGGGAAGCAAACAAAATTACAGAATGAGTTTACACACAAGCAGGAAGGACAAGTAATTTAGTGCCACGTCTCTCTCTTTATAACCTTGACTTAGAGAGTGAAGCATTTAGCGGAACTGAAAGGTGCTTGCTTGCCCTCTGCAAGAGGCCAAAAAGCAAATGAACACAATTTTTGTTTTTATATTTGTTAAGCACTTACTATGTGCCAGGAGCTGTTCTAAGTGCTGGGTGAATACAAAGTAATCAGATTGGACACTGTCCATGTCCCACATGGGGCTCGAAGTCCTAATCCCCATTGCACAGATGAGGTAACTGAGGTACAGAGAATTCATTCAATAGTATTTATTGAGCGCTTACTATGTGCAGAGCACTGTACTAAGCGCTTGGGATGAACAAGTCGGCAACAGATAGAGACAGTCCCTGCCGTTTGACGGGCTTACAGTCTAATGGGGGGAGACGGACAGACAAGAACAATGGCACTAAACAGCGTCAAGGGGAAGAACATCTCGTAAAAACAATGGCAACTAAATAGAATCAAGGCGATGTACAATTCATTAACAAAATAAATAGGGTAACGAAAATATATACAGTTGAGCGGACAAGTACAGTGCTGTGGGGATGGGAAGGGAGAGGTGGAGGAGCAGAGGGAAAAGGGGAAAATGAGGCTTTAGCTGCGGAGAGGTAAAGGGGGGATGGCAGAGGGAGTAGAGGGGGAAGAGGAGCTCAGTCTGGGAACGCCTCTTGGAGGAGGTGATTTTTAAGTAAGGTTTTGAAGAGGGAAAGAGAATCAGTATGGCGGAGGTGAGGAGGGAGGGCGTTCCAGGACCGCGGGAGGACGTGACCCAGGGGTCGACGGCGGGATAGGCGAGACCGAGGGACGGTGAGGAGGTGGGCGGCAGAGGAGCGGAGCGTGCGGGGTGGGCGGTAGAAAGAGAGAAGGGAGGAGAGGTAGGAAGGGGCAAGGTGATGGAGAGCCTTGAAGCCTAGAGTGAGGAGTTTTTGTTTGGAGCGGAGGTCGATAGGCAACCACTGGAGTTGTTTAAGAAGGGGAGTGACATGCCCAGATCATTTCTGCAGGAAGATGAGCCGGGCAGCGGAGTGAAGAATAGACCGGAGCGGGGCGAGAGAGGAGGAAGGGAGGTCAGAGAGAAGGCTGACACAGTAGTCTAGCCAGGATATAACGAGAGCCCGTAATAGTAAGGTAGCCGTTTGGGTGGAGAGGAAAGGGCGGATCTTGGCGATATTGTAGAGGTGAAACCGGCAGGTCTTGGTAACGGATAGGATGTGAAGTGAAGTGACTTGCCCAAGGTCACACAGAAGGCAAATGGTGGAGCCGGGATTAGGATTCAGATCCTTGCACTATCCTTTTGGACATGCTTCTTCTCAATACACTGCATAAACGATGCAAATAGATTAGACAGGAAGTTGAGCTTCCAAAGCCTTCTAAAATGCAGGCCCTCTCCGTGGCCCTTTATTCAGGAAAATGAGGGGAGACCACTTTCCTAAAATAGGTAAAGAATTGAGAGGCAGTTGGTTGTCCATTTTGCTTTTTAGACACAATCAATCAGTCAGTGATTTGCTATTGTTTTAATGAGATGTTCATCCCCTTGATTCAATTTACTGCTATTGTTCTTGTCTGTCTCCCCCGATTAGACTGTAAGCCCGTCAAAGGGCAGGGACTGTCTCTATCTGTTACCGATTTGTACATTCCAAGCGCTTAGTACAGTGCTCTGCACATAGTAAGCGCTCAATAAATACTATTGAATGAATGAATTTATTGAGCACTTATTGAGCAGCAGAGAGCACTCAGTAAGTATGATTGACTGACTGACTTTCAGACCTCCATTTCACCCTCACAATAACTCCATTTCGCTGGCTGCAGCTTCTCAGTTTTTGTTCCTGATTCTTCCAACTCCAATTCTTTTGTGTGTGTGTGTTTTTGTTAAGTGCTTATTATGTGCCAGGTACTGTACTAAGATCCAGGATAGATTTAAAGTAATCAGGTGTCCCAGGTGTTCCTCACAATCTTAATTCCCATTTTAAACCTCAGTTACCTCATCTGTAAAACGGGGCTGAAGACTGTGAATCCCATGTGGGACAGGGACTGTGTCCAACCCGATTATTTTGTATCTACCCCACTGCTTGGCACATAGTAAACGCTTAGCAAGTACCATAATGGTTATTAATTGTCATTATTATTTTTCAGGTGAGGTAACTGAGGTATGGCGAAGTTAAGTGATTTGCCCAAGGTCACACAGCAGACAATTAATCTCCCCCGCTTCAAAGCCATATTCATTCATGAAATTGTATTTATAGAGTGCTTACTGTGCACAAAACACTGTACTGAGTAGTTGGGAGAGTACAGTATAACAACAAACAGACAAATTCCTGCTCACAGCGAGCTGACAGTCTTTAAGGCACATCTTCAAGAGGTCTTCCCTAACCAAGCCCACTTTCCTCTTCTCCCACTCCCTTCTCTGTCACCCTGACTCGCTCCCTTTATTCATCCCCCATTCCAGCCCCACAGCACTTATGTATATATCTGTCATTTCTTCATTTATATTCATTCAATAGTATTTATTGAGCGCTTACTATGTGCAGAGCACGGTACTAAGTGCTTGGAATGAACAAGTCGGCAACAGATAGAGACAGTCCCTGCCGTTTGACGGGCTTACAGTCTAATCATTTATACTATACATTTATACTAAAGTCTGTCTCCCCCTCTAGACTGTAAGCTCCTTGTGGGCAGGGAATGTGTCCGTTTATTGTTATATTGCATTCTCCCAAGCGCTTGGTACAGTGTTCTGCACACAGTAAGTGCTCAGTAAATGCTACTGACTAAGCGCTTGGAAGAGTAAAGCATTTCAGCTAGGAGGGAATAATAATGTTGGTATTTGTTAAGCGCTTACTATGTGCAGAGCACTGTTCAAAGCACTGGGGTAGGTACAGGGTAATCAGGTTGTCCCATGTGAGGCTCACAGTCTTAATCCCCATTTTACAGATGAGGTAACTGAGGCACAGAGAAGATAAGTGACTTGCCCACAGTCACGCAGCTGACAAGTGGCAGAGCTGGGATTCATTCATTCATTCGTAGTATTTATTGAGCGCTTACTATGTGCAGAGCACTGTACTAAGTGCTTGGAATGTACAAATCGGTAACAGATAGAAACAGTACCTGCCCTTTGACGGGCATGACCTCTGCCTCCCAAGCCTGGGCTCTTTCCACTGAGCCATGCTGCTTCTAGGTGGAAGAGGACAGGGTCTGACCATTGTGGATCAGTTAGAGAGAAGGCACCGGATCTCGACAGCCCACCAGAAGAGTTTGGAAAGGAATGGCAACAGGGATAAACTACAATGTCAGCTTCTGCCAGTCTTGTGAAGAGTGTAAAGGGCTTCCTTTTCTTAAAATTATGCAGACAATTCACCTTGTCCTTCTGGTGCTACAGTACCAAAATTGATTTGTCGAAGGAACCTCGTTGATATTCTCTGCTCAATTTTCAGAGGGATCATATACCTAAAACTGTTTGCTACTGAATATAATATCAATGTATTGTCATGTAATGCAAAAATTTTTCAACCTCAACAAAGTATGCTACCCAAGGATTTTTACCTTTTTGGGTCTTGTTTTCAATTCAATTTTATTTTTCCAAAAACTCACATTTCTTTTTGGCTTCCCCTTTTTTTCAACAAACTACAACTCTTTCCCCACCTCTACCACTCTCCCCTTTGCCTGGCTTCCCGGTCACAGGGGGCAGTACAGCAGTATCACTGACTTCCAAAGTCACTTTGGAGAAATTCTCTTTTTATTGCTCTTTTTCACTCCGCATACCCAATCAGTTAGAAAATCTACGTATTTTCCATTCACATCTCTAGAAACTTCCTTTTCCGGTCAGTCTGTAATCGAGTTTTATCTCAAGCCTTTGCAATATTTTAGGTAAAGACTGACCATCTCCTCCTCTCTGGGCTGTACATCTCCAGTGCTACCAAGCTCTTATGGTTTCTTAACACTGCTAACGGTGTTATTCCTACATATTACTTTATCCACAACATTTCCAAGGAGCCCACTTCTAGTGTATTCTCACTGCCCGTGGCATCTTGGGATCATATAAAATACCCTCACCCTGTCCTAAACCTTATATCCTTATTTCAGTGTAATAATAATAATAAAAATAATTACAGTATTCAATTGTTCATTCAGTCATCTTTATTGAGCGCTTACTGTGTGCAGGGCATTGTACAGATCTCTTGGGAAGTACAGTTCAGCAACAAATAGCAACATGGTTCAGTGGAAAGAAGGCTTAGGAGTCAGGGGACATGCGTTCTAATCCCGGCCCCGCCACTCCCCATGAGTTTCCCATCACTGTTGATGGCACCACCATCGTTCCTGTCTCACAAGCCATAACCTTGTGGTTATCCTTGACTTCTCTCTGTCATTCAACCCACACATTCAAACCATCACTAAATCCTGTCGGTTCTACCGTCACGGCATCGCTAAAATCCACCCCTTCCTCTCCATCCAAACTGCTATCACGTTAATCCAAGCATTTGTTCTATCCTGCCTTGATTACTGTATCTGCCTCCTTGCTGACCTCCCCGCCTCCCATCTCTTCCCACTCCAGGCACTAAATACTCCACTCTGCTGCCCGGATCAATTTCCTTCAAAAACGTCCAGACAATGTTTCCCCACTCCTCAAGAAGCTACAATAGTTGCCCATCCACCTCCACATCAAACAAAAACTCCTCGCCATTGGCTTTAAAGCACTCAATCACCTTGTCCTCTCCTACCTCATCTCGCTATTCTCCCAGTTCATCGCAGCCCGCACACTTCGTTCCTCTAATTCTAACCTCCTCATTGTACGTCGTTGTCTCCTGTCTCTCCACCTACCTCTCGCCCACATCCTGCCTCTGGCCTGTATCGCCCTCCCTCCTCATATCAGACAGATAATTGCTCTCCCCCATTTCAAAACTTTATCGAAGGCACATCTCCTCCAAGAAGCCTTCCTTGTCTAAACCCTCCTCTCCTCCCACTCCTTTCTACGTCATCCTAACTTGCTCCCTTCATTCATCCTCCTTCCCAGCCCCACTGGGCATATGTATAATTCTGTAATTTTTTATGTATTTATTTATGTATATTAATGTTCGTCTTACGGCTTTGACTACCATCTCTACGCAGATGACACGTAGATCTACATCTCCGCCCCTGTCCTCTCCCCCTCCCTTCAGGCTCGCATCTCCTCCCGCCTCCGGGACGTCTCCACCTGGATGTCGGCCCGCCACCTAAAACTCAACGTGAGCAAGACTGAGCTCCTCATCTTCCCTCCCAAACCCGGTCCTCTCCCAGACTTCTCTATCACCGTGGATGGCACGACCATCCTTCCCGTCTCTCAGGCCTGCAATCTCGGTGTCATCCTTGACTCGTCCCTCTCGTTCACCCCACACATCCTATCCGTTACCGAGACCTGCCGGTTTCACCTCTACAATATCGCCAAGATCCGCCCTTTCCTCTCCACCCAAACGGCTACCTTACTGCTACGGGCTCTCGTTATATCCCGGCTAGACTACTGTGTCAGCCTTCTCTCTGACCTCCCTTCCTCCTCTCTCGCCCCGCTCCGGTCTATTCTTCACTCTGCTGCCCGGCTCATCTTCCTGCAGAAACGATCTGGGCCTGTCACTCCCCTTCTTAAACAACTCCAGTGGTTGCCTATCGACCTCCGCTCCAAACAAAAACTCCTCACTCTAGGCTTCAAGGCTTTCTATCACCTTGCCCCTTCCTACCTCTCCTCCCTTCTCTCTTTCTACCGCCCACCTCGCACGCTCCGCTCCTCTGCCGCCCACCTCCTCACCGTCCCTCGGTCTCGCCTATCCCGCCGTCGACCCCTGGGTCACGTCCTCCCGCGGTCCTGGAACGCCCTCCCTCCTCACCTCCGCCAAACTGATTCTCTTTCCCTCTTCAAAACCCTACTTAAAAATCACCTCCTCCAAGAGGCGTTCCCAGACTGAGCTCCTCTTCCCCCTCTACTCCCTCTGCCATCCCCCCTTTACCTCTCCGCAGCTAAAGCCTCATTTTCCCCTTTTCCCTCTGCTCCTCCACCTCTCCCTTCCCATCCCCACAGCACTGTACTCGTCCACTCAACTGTATATATTTTCGTTACCCATTTTATTTTGTTAATGAATTGTACATCGCCTTGATTCTATTTAGTTGCCATTGTTTTTACAAGATGTTCTTCCCCTTGACGCTGTTTATTGCCATTGTTCTTGTCTGTCCGTCTCCCCCGATTAGACTGTAAGCCCGTCAAACGGCAGGGACTGTCTCTATCTGTTGCCGACTTGTTCATCCCAAGCGCTTAGTACAGTGCTCTGCACATAGTAAGCGCTCAATAAATACTATTGAATGAATGAATGAATTCCCCTCCAGACTGTGAGCTTGTTGTGGGGAGGGAATGTTCCCATTTGTTGTTATATTGTACTCTCCTAAGCACTTAGTAAAGTAAGTAAACTCTGCACACAGTAAACACTTAATAAGTATGATTCAGTGAATGAATGAATGAATCTTCCAGTTCTGTTGTATTGTACTCTTCCAAGTGCTTAGTACAGTGCTCTGCCCATTCTAATCACTCAATAAATACCATTGATTAATAGATATAAGAGTTTTAATATGAGCACAGAGAAGCACCATGACCTAGTGGAAACAGCACAGGTCTTTGGAGTCAGAGGACCTGGGTTCTAATACCGGCCCTGTTAATCGTCTGCTATATGACTTTGGGCAAGTCACTTAACTTCTCTGTTCTTCAGTTACCTCATCCGTAAAATGGGGATTAAGACGGTGAGCTTTATGTGGGACAGGGATTGTGTCCAACCCGATTATCTTGTATCTACTCCAGTGTTTAGGAGGTAGCTGGCACTGAGAAGTGCTTAAAAAATACTGCAATTCTTGTCATCTATCCCATCTGAAGGGCAGGCTGGAAAAAAGAAGAGTGTTAAGTTTTTCAGCCAAAGATTTAAATGTCTGATCTTCTTTTTATAGGCAGATCCGTTTAAAAAATAATTTTCACCCTTTTCTATCTATAATCCTGGATAATAATCATAAGTTATTAATACAGAATGAAATGTGCTTCAATCTCATATGCAGCATAGCCTAGTGGAAAGAGCTCAGGGCTGGGAGTAAGACCAGGATTCTTCTCTTGCTTCCGCAACTTGCCAGCTGTGTGACCTTGGGCAAGCCACATAAATTATGTCTGCCTCATCTGTAAAATCAAGTTAAAATACTTAGTCTTTCTCCCTATTAGACTGTGAGCCCAGTTTGGGACAGGAACTATATCTCCCCTGATTATGTTGAATCGACCCCAGCGCTTTGCACAGTATTCGGCACATAGTAGGGACTTAAGTAACACTATATATGTGTGTGTGTGTGAGTGTGTTTATGTATTTATATGTGTGTGCGTGTATACGTACAGGCACATATACATATGTGTTAATGTGAAAATTTCTAAAATGAGAGAAATGGTTATTAATGATAATGCAAAAAGGCAAAGGGAAGTAATGGTGCACAGAAGTATTCTTTTTTGTGTATTTCACACAGTTCTCTTTGTTATTTCCTATAATGTTGTCATTATTTTTGTTTGCTTTGCAGACCCCAGCTGAGCAGGCCAAAGCCAGGTTTCAGATGGTTCTTGAAGCTGCGGGTAAGTCTTTATAAAATAACAATGTAATAAATGAGAAAATAAAAACAGTTTCTGTTCTCCACCATCCCTTACTGGACAGATTTGATGCAATAATTATTTTCCTTTAGCTTTTATGTTTTTAAAAGGTGGTGTTTAGGGAGGAATTCTGTTTTTGTTCCCCGATGGCTGTAATTGCAGGAAAATGAAATCTTTTTTCCCCCCTCTTTGAGAATATTGACTTTAAATCCCCTCCAATTGCTTATGAAAATGAAATTATTTTGTTTAGGACCTCTTCCTCTTAGATGTCATTTATTCATTCTTTTGGATGTATTGAGTGCCTACTTTGTGCAAAACATTGCACTAAGCACTGGGGATGAATAAAAGAGAAATAAGGCTCAATCTCCGGCTTTCATGGGAACCCCAGTCTAAAAGTGGGGTTTGGAAGGTTGGAGATGGGCCAACAAGGAAAGATTAAATTCAACAAGACAAAGCAACCTAAGAGCCCAAGAATAACAGCACCCCCTGCCCCACCACGCACACCCCTCCCCACCCCAGCAGACTGACTTTATCCCCCACGGTTCTGCCGTGTGTTCATAGTAATTTCCAGTGTGCAGTTTTACCATTGCAGAAATCTATTGCTTTTTCTTAAATAGTGCTCTAATAAATGCTATTTAAGCATGGCGCAGGGGATAGACCACAGGACTTGAAGTCAGAAGGTCATGAGTTCTAATCCCGGCTCTGCCACTTTTTTGCTGTGTGACCTTGGGCAGGTCACTTCACATCTCTGGACCTCAGTTCCCTCATCTGTAAAATGGAGATTGAGACTGTGAGCCCCACATGGGACAGGGACTGTGTCCCACCCGATTTGCTTGTATCCATCCCAGAGCTCAGTACAGTGCCTGGCACATAGTAAGTGCATAATAAATACCATTATTATTAATTAGACCTTCCCAGACAAAGCCCCCCTTTTCCTCATCTCCGACTCCCTTCTGTCTCAGCCTCACTTACTCCCTTTTCTCTTCCCCCTCCCAGACCCAAAACACGTATGCACATATATGTAATTTTATTTATTTGCATTGCTGTCTTTCTCCCCTACTCTAGACTCTAAGGTTGTTGTGGGCAAGGAATGAAACTGTTTACTCTTCTGTTGTACTCTTCCAAGCGCTTATTACAGTGCTCTGCACATAGTAAGCACTCAAGTAATACGATTGAATGCTATTGAATACTATTGAAATGAATGAATGATGGAATGAATGAACTCATTATTATAACAAAAGTATCTATTTTCTCTAAGGTAAAAGTTGGTGGAAGCAGCAAGTAAATTATATATTTTAACTCTTTGAGGGGCATTGGACTTTCTTACAGTATTTTCCTTGAGGAATATACTTAGCTCATGAATTTTATTCCAAACTTAATATTGGGTCAGAGCTAATTCTGACATTGTAACATTATGCCAATATATTGTAAACTTACATAAAGGCAAAGTTAGAATCCAACCTTCTCGTCTCCAGAGAACACATTCATTACCTTTACTATATACAAAATGAAATAGTATTCTTTAATCCTGTGGTTTTATCTAATTCTGTTAGCCATTTTCTTGTATTTTGAGTAATTCATATAAATTTCTTTAGTTCACGTTTTCATTCAGCATTTCTTTTTGAAAATAAGATTAATGTTTTAGTCATTTGAGTTTTGAATACTGATTCTGAAGGAAAATGTGTATATACATCAAGAAAATATTGATATTAAGCTATGAATGAGTAGTATCACAAGTAAATCCATTAAATCGTCATTATTTCAAATATCTGCATAGTTCTTCATATCTTTTAGTATGCCTTTGAAGCATATAATTATAAAACAGACATGACATCATGGATCTCAAAGGCTATAATTTGTTTATACTGCTTATGGCTATCATTCCTCATTTTTTCATTCCAAACATTTAAAATATATTAAAAGTTCTATCTGTTTTGTATTATTTTAGGTTTTATTTGGGGGGATATTGAGAGATACAAATCACTCAATACATTTGTGACATTTTTAAATTTAACAGATTTTACATTTGGATAGTGGGCTCTGTTAATTCCACAGGATGCTGAAAGTTAATTACCAGATACAGGTCCTAGGCCTAGGTATTAGTTAAAATGCATGATATAGGCAAAAAGTTTTGTCTATTATGACAATCATTCCTTAGCGTACCTAATTTTCATTACTACATTATCAGAGCATTATTTATGAACTTGAAAAAGCATGAAGTAGAGTTTTTCAGCATTTGAATTTTACCTGGTAGCATGGATAAGGAAAGGTGTATTAGCCATAGGTTAGATAGTTTGCCTTTTCCTCTGATGTTTCAGGAATGTGTCTAATTGCCTTCCATATTTCTCCCCACCCCCTCGTATTCAATGTCAATTTTGCTGACGTAGATTGAGTGCTAAATCCTCCTCACGTAGCATAAGGAGAATAGATTTATGCTTATTGTAGAGTGGGGATTGGCATAGATGGAATCAGAGAAACAGAATCAGAGCCTCAGTTATTTCATCTGCAAAATGGGGATTGAGACTGTGTTCCCCACATGGGACACGGACAATGTTCAGTTTGATTAGCTTGCATTTACCCCAGCACTTATACAGTGGCTGACAAGGAGCACGGAGTAATCGCTTAATGAATGTTGTAAAAAAAATTGTTAAAAGCATTTACCATGTGCCAAGCATTCTATTAAGGGCTGGGGTAGATACACAGTCAGATCGCATCCTGTCCCTATTCCTCAGAGGCTGAACAGTCTCAGTAGGAGAGAGAATAGGTATATAATCCCCAATGTACAGAAGATACTGAGGCACAGAAAAGTTAAATGGCTTGCCCACGGTGACATAGCACAGACTGTAGGCCCCCACTAGACTGTAAGATCACTGTGGACAGGGAATGTGCCTACCAACTCTGTTATTTTTGTACTCTCCCAAGCGCTTAGTACAGTGCCCTGCACAGAGTAAGTGCTCAATAAACACCATTTATTTAAAAAAAGTGTGTGGGTTGGGTTGTAGTGGAAGATGAATAAGGGAGGTTAGGTAGGAGGGGGAGAGCAGACTGATACCTTAAAGCAATGGGAAAGAGTTTCTGTTTGATGCACAGATGGATGGGCAATCATTCGAGCCATTCCTCTTCTGCCTCTCCTTTCTGCGTCACCCTGGCATTTACACCTTTTATTCGCCCCACCCCCAGCCCCACAGCCCTTACGTACATATCCGTAACCAATTTATTTATATTAATGTCTGTCTCCCGCTCTAGACTGTACGCTTGTTTTGGGCAGGGAATGTAGCTACCAACTCTGTTGTAATGTACTCTCCCAAGCTCATTTTACTCCTCCCTGAGCAAGCACTTAATAAAACCCTTGATTGATCAGTTGATTGAAGGGGCGGCAAAGAGATAGGAGGAGAAGCAGGGGAGGACAATCAATAAAGCCACGGTTAGATATTGTTTCTAGAAGGTGGTGGATTGTTTCCAGAAGGTGATGGTCCTCAGTGTCAAAAGCAGTCGAGAGGGTTAGGATGAAGTAGAGTCCATTGTAGTTGATGAAAAAGGTTGTCATGGGCATGTTTGAACCTAGTGATGGCAGTCAGGGGAAAAAAGGAAGTGGCATGTGTTTTAATAAGGCACAAAAGGATGGGATCGTAGTTCCGGGTAAAAGGTAGATTTTCAGAGAAGCTAGGAGATCGCTCCTCAAGATACTGCTGAGAAGGATTGGGTTGGGGTGTGCGTGGCGTGATGCGAACTATGCTTTTCATCCTTGGACCACTAATAACTGAAATCCAGCTAGACCAAAATTACATTCATTCCCACAATCTTACCTTTATCCAATCAAGTGGAGTTTATTAAAATTCAGGGCTGATGTGATGGTATTTTCACAGCTGCACAAGTACATGTTTTTCTGCTCTTTTTCCCACGCTGTAGAGAAGTAAAACTTCTAACCTTGTAAAACTTTCTAAATCTTATTACCCGTCATACTCGTTTGCAAACATAAATTGCTCCTCTCCCAAGGGGTAGCTTTGTGTCATTCAAGATAATGGTAGAACTCAATAGAAACGGTGGTACATAAATGACGAAAATCCTCTGGATGTTTTGGTATTGTGTGACGTGTTGGCATTCCTTACTAATTTGTAGTTGTGCAAAAGGAAAGCAATGAGGCATTAAAGTCGCACTCCTTTTTTGTACATTTCTGCAAACTCTTCACTGCTCTCATTGTACAGTCTCGACTAATATATAGTCCTTCAGTACTTTTCTAAGAATCCTCAGAGAAACACTCCAGAATCCATCAAAAGTACCTTAATGGAACTCTCCTATATATTAAGCCGAAATGTTTTAGAACATATTCATGGCTTTACCATGGCTCTAGCCTAGAATAGAGCATAACAAATATATGAATGAGCTGACGGGGATTCCAGGGATGTCAGTCATTGAATGTTTGAATTTAGGCATGTCCAGAGCACCCTCTGCTGTTCAAGTTGCTATCTCTAGTAGGTCCTTAGGCCTTGGAATTCATGAGAGAGGCTTAGGAGCTCAGTAGCCATGAAGCCCTCTTTCAATCTCTTTGAGAAGCATCATAGCCCGGTGGGTAGAGCATGAGCCTGGGAGTCGGAAGGTAATGGGTTCTAATTCTAGCTCTGTCGCTTGTCTGCTGTGTGACCTTGGGCAAGTCACTTAACTTCTCTGTGCCTATGTCCCCTCATCTGTAAAATGGGGATTAAGACTGTGAACGCCGTGTGGGACAGGACTGTGTCCAACCCAATTGTCTTGTGTCTACCCTAATGCTTAGTACAGTACCTGGAACGTACTAAATGCTGAATAAACACCATAATTATTATCAATTATAATTATTATTCAATCATCTTTGGGGATAATTCTTCACATCACTAGAGATGTGCCCTTCCCATTTCCAACTGAGTCTATCTCTGTTATTCAAGCTTGGGAAAGTATTTTTAATCCATGGAATTCTAAAACTGTCAGATCAAACTGGAAAGGGGTCAATAGGACTTCTAGTTCATTGCTGACTAGATTCTCCTCAGGCTTGACAAACCTCTTCCTCGATCAGTCAATCAGTCATACTTACTGAATGCTTACTGTGTGCAGAATACTTTTGGAGAGTATTATATAATAGAGTGAGTAGACATAGTCTCTGCCCACAAGGAGCTTACAGTCTAAGAGAGGAACTTACAGTCTTCCTCGCTTCTTTTTGCTGAAGAAAGACCTTCACATCTACCTTTTCTAAAGTGACTGGTTCTATGTGTATCAATTTGTGAGACTAGAGTTGACAAAACTTTCAAAGTTACCAAGCCCTCCCTTTTACAGTTACATTCATCTATCAATCAATCATACTCTTACTGTGTTGAGAGCGCTGTACTGAGTGCTTGGGAAAATTCAATATAACAGAATTGATGGACACATTCCCCGCCCACAAGGAGCTTATAGTCTAGAGGTGAGACAAATACTAAAATAAATTACAGATATGTACATAAATGCTGAGAAGTGGGGTGAGTAAAAGGTGCAAATTCCATTGCAAGGCTGATGCAAAACTGAGAGGGAGTAGAGGGGCTGAAGGCTTAGTTGGGAAAGCCTCCGCTCCTCTGCCGTCCACCTCCTCAGCATCCCCCGTTCTCGCCTGTCCCGCCGTCGACCCCTGGGCCACGCCCTCCCGCGGTCCGGGAATGCCCTCCCTCCTCACCTCTGCCAAACTAATTCTCTTCCACTCTTCAAAACCCTACTTACAGCTCACCTCCTCCAAGAGGCTTTCCCAGACTGAGCTCCCCTTCTCCCTCTACTCCCTTTACCACCCCCCTTCACCTCTCTGCAGCTAAACCCTCTTTTCCCCCCATTTCCCTCTGCTCTTCCCCCTCTCCTTTCCCATCCCCTCAGCACTGAACTTGTCTGCTCAACTGTATATGTTTTCATTACCCTATTGATTTTGTTAATGAAATGTACATCGCCTTGATTCTATTTATTTGCTATTATTTTAATGAGATGTTCATCCCCTTGATTCTATTTATTGCTATTGTTCTTGTCTGTCCGTCTCCCCCGATTAGACTGTAAGCCTATCAAAGGGCAGGGACTTTCTCTGTTACCGATTTGTACATTCCAAGTGTAGTAGGCTGGCACTAGAGAAGTGAAATAAGCATGCTGAGATATAGTAGAAAGTCAACAAGGTAGGATAGGAGGGGCCAAGGTGACTGAGTACTTTAAAGCAAATGGTAAGGAATTTCTATTTGATATGGAGGAATATGGGTAGCCATTGGAGGTTCTTGAGTAATGGGAAGATGTAGCCTGAATTTGTTCTAGAAAAATAATCTGGGCAGCAGAATGAAGTATGGACGGGAGTGTGGAGAGACAGGAGGCACAGGGATCAGCGAGGAGGCTGATGCAGTAGTCAAGGCGGAATAGGATAAGTGCTTGGATCGGCATGGTAGCAGTTTGGATGGAGAGGAAACAGCATTTTAGTGCCATTGTGAAGGTAGAATCAACAGGATTTGATCGGCATAGTAGCAGTTTGGAAGGAGAGGACACAACATTTTAGTGCCGTTGCGAAGGTAGAATCAACAGGATTTGGTGACTAGTTGAATATATGAGTTGAATGAGAGAGACGAGTGGAGGATAATGCTAAGATTATGAGTTTATGAGACAGAGAGGATGGTGGTGCGATCTACAGTGATGGGTAAGTCAGGGGAAGGACAGGGCTTGGTTAGGAAAATAAGGAGTTCCATTTTGGACATATCAAGTTTGAGGTATAGGCAGGACACCCAAGTAGAGATGTCCTGAAGGCAGGAGAAAATGCGAGACAGCAGAGAAAGAGAGTGATCAGAGCTAGAGATATAGATGATTCCTAGAGGCCAATCGATCAGTAGTATTTAATGAGCACCAATGCAGTACAGAGTGCTGTACTGAACACTTGAGAGTGAGCAATGAACACTGAAGTGTTGAAAATCCCATCTCCTCCAGCAAACTTTCTCTGAATTATTCCCCAAATCCTGTGCTTAATTGATTTTTTTTACCTCTCTAGTTGTAATTATTTTTATGTTCCCACCCCTATTAAGAGTGTAAGATGCTTGTGGACAGGAAATGGGTCATTTTGTTACTCTGTACTATCCTAATTCCTACAACACTACTGGGTGCCAAATGGGTATTAAGTAGGTGTAATGCTAATACTATTAGACATAATTGCTGCCTTCAGTGAGCTAAAATCTAGCAGGGGGGACATACACTAAAAGAAATTACAAGTAGGAGGAAGTAATAGGGTACCATCATGAGGAGAAACATGGACCTGACATTCAGAGGATCTGGTTTCTAATCCTGTTCTCCAGTGCCTGCCCTTGAGTAAATCACTTAACTTCTCTGAGCCTCAGTTTTTTCACCTGTAAAATGGGGATTCAGTTCCTGTTCTCCCCCCATTGTAGACTGTGAACTGCATGTTGTACATATTGTATCTGACCTAATTAATTTATATTTACCCCCATCACTTAAAACAGTGCTTAACACATAGTAAGTGCTCAACAAAATCATTAACAATAACAATAATACTATAATGGTATATACATAAGTGTTGTTTTCCATGCAGGGTTGGGGGTGAATTCAGTATGCTTAGGTGAGGTGGAAGTTCAGTCGCATTTATTGAGAGCTTACTATGTGTAGAGCATTGTACTAAACACTTGGAAAGTACAATTCGGTAACAGATAGAGACAATCCCTACCCAACAACGGGCTCACACTCTAGAAGGGGGGAGAAGACAGACAACAAGATAAAACAAGTAGGCAGGCATCAAAATAGAGAAATAGAATTATAGATATATACACATCATCAATAAAATAAATAGAATAATAAATATGTACAAATATGCACAAGTGCTGTAGGGGGCGGGGGGAGGAGGTAGAGCAGAGGGAGGGAATCGGGGCGATGGGGAAGGGAGGAAGAGCAGAAGAAAAGGGGGGCTCGGTCTGGGAAGGTCTCCTGGAGGAGGTGAGCTCTCTCAGTAGGGCTTTGAATGGGGGGAGATAGCTAGGAAGTGCTGAAGTGGCAGTTGGGCAGAATGTTGGATGGGGATATGAGAGGCCTCATTGAGGAGATGTGATTCCCAAAGGCTTTGAGAATAGTGGTCAGTGGATGTGAAGGCTGAGGCAGTTTCAGGCAGCTTTGAGGGTATGAGAGATAGATCCTGGAAATAGATGTGAGAGCGAGCCACAGCGAGTAGATTGGCTTGAGAGGTGTAGACTGTGAGCTAGGTTGCAGTGGGAGAAAAGAGAAGATAAGTAAATGGAGAGAGCTGATGAGTATCTGATTATGATCCTGAACCCGCCTTGGTTTTTTTTTCTTTCTTTTTTTTATTTTCTAGAGTATTCTGTGTATTGGTTATTTCAGTGTTTTCCCCTGCAGTTTCCCAAGATGGAACACTGCTGGCTTCTGACTACCCTTTTGGAAAGGGTTCTAAAGTGATCGGTTAGCTGAATCTGAGTGAGCCTGTTAATTGATCGATAAATGGTATTTATTGAGCACTTTCTATGTACAGAGTACTAAGTGCTTGGGAGAGTAAAATACAACAGAGTTTGTAGGCCCATTTCCTGCCCTCAGTGAATGTCCAGTCTAGAGGGGAAGGCAGACAATAATATAAATAAATAAGCTATGAGTATGTACATAAGTACTGTGGGGCGGAGCATAGTATGAATATCAAGTGGCTAAAGGGTCCAAATCCAAGTGCGTAGATGACACAGGAGGGAGAGGGGGTCGGGAAAAAGAGGGCTTAGGGAAGATCTCTTGGAGGAGACGTGATTTTAATAGGCTTAGAAGGGGGGAATAGTGGTGGTCTGGCATATATAATAAAGTGCTTTGCTCACAGTAAGTACGCAATAAATTTGATCGAATGGATGAATGAATATGGAGGGGGAAGGGAAGATGTGGGAAATGGGTTTACGGCAAGATAAATGAATCAGGGCACACTGAACAAGCTGGCACTAGAGGAGCAAAGTGTGTGGGCTGGGCTGTAGTCAGAGATGGGTGAGGTCGTGTAGGAGGAGCCAAGCTGATTGAGTGCTTTAAAGCCGATGCTCAGGAGTTTCTGTTTGATGCAGATGGGCAAATACTGGATGTTATTGAGGAGTGGGGAGATTTGAACTGAATGTTGTTTTTTTTTTAAAAGAAAACAACAAATGATTGGGGCAGCAGAGTAAAGTATAGATCGAAACGGGAAGAGACAGAAGACAGAGAGGTTAGAGAGGAGGCTGATTCAGTAGTCCAGATTGCAAAGTGTTTAGATTAGTAAATTAGAAGTATGGATGGAGAGGAAAGGGCAGATTTTAGAGATGTTGTGAAGGAAGAACTGACAGGAATTGGTGACAGATAGAACATATGGGTTGATTGAGCAATATGAGTCAAGGATAATGCAAGGTTATGGGAGGATGGTGGTACAGTCTACAGTGATGGGAAAATCACGGGGAGGTCAGGGTTTGGGTAGGAAGATGATGTTTTCTGTTTCGGACAGTTAAATTTGACATATCAGTGGACCATCCAAGTAGAGATGTCCTGAAGACAGGAGGAAATATGAGACTGCAGAGAGGAGAGAGATTAGGGCTGGGGATATGGTTTTGGGATCGTCCGCATAGAGATGGTGGTTGAAGCCATGGGAGCCAATGAGTTCTCCAAGAAAGCAGATGAAGAGGTAGACTTAGAAATGAGCATCAGGGACTCGCATAATTAGCAGACAGAGAAGGGCCCCACGAAGGAGACTGAGAATGAGCTGCCAGAGAGATAGGAGGAGAACCAGGAGAGAACAGTATGAGCGAAGCCGAGGTTAGATAATGTTTCTAGGAGAAGGGGTTCGTCAAAAATATCAAAGGCGGTCGAGGATGATTAGGGTGGGGTAAAGGCCATTGGATTCGGCTAGAAGGATATTAGCCAGCATTTTCCAGAAGCGAATATACCCAGAACTGGGTTAAGGGTGTTGGTAGTCCAGAGCAGGGCCAGATTAGTCATCCATTAGAATGGAATTGATAATCCCCAAAAGATAATCGAGAACGGGGAAGGTCAGGAAGTTTCCATACTCCCACTGTGCTGGAGTCTTTCTGTGTTCAAGCCAGTTTTAGAACAGTGTAGTGGAAACAAGACCTTCAGCAAGTCCTTTGGGCCAACCCTGTTTAGGTGGTTCATGTTAACACACATAAGCAATGTTCAGTGGAAACCATAAAGGGACCCAGAGCAGCATTAAACCAATGCCATTTGACCCTGAATGCATGCCTGGAGAGAAGGAAACAGAAAGCCTTGGGTACCAAGAGATCAAGCGAAGGATGGGTGCAGGGGGGGTGGAAATATCGGTACCATTTTCACGAGGCTGTTAGGGTCGCAAGAGAAGGATTTAATATAATTTATCGGCATCGGGCTCGGGTAAGAACATTCCGTGGAGCTCAGGAGGAAGCTGGCAAAATGTAATGTAGATCGTAAATAAGCAATTGGAAATGATGTTCTGCAGGGGATGGAGGGGAACGGCAGTAATTTATTGATTATTCCAAATATGTGGAGCAGAATTCTTAGAACCTTTTTAATCTTAGTCATCACCATACTTTGATAGGCCTAAATGTTTGTGCCTTGGAAGTCTCAATCTTTATTCCTCTAGCAGAATTTTATTATAAGAACCTTTTGGTTGTTGAACAAAATCATATCTAAATCTGCTCTTTAAAGGCTGTGGGACTGGGAAGGCTTTTGGATTGTTCGACAGAGAGTAACTTCTGAATTCCAACCTCTGCTGCTGATTTGCTCCATATGTTTAAATCCCTTTACCCCGTTCTTCTTGGTTTCCTTATGAATTAAAAAAAGTTAATAATATTGACCTATTTCATCTAGTTTTTGTGAAAAATATGTAGTAAATTGCTTCACTGTTTCATAAATGTTTAAGAATAATAAAATCTGGCTCCTTCATCATCAGTGGCCTTTACTGAGCACTTACTCTATGCAGAGCACTGTCCTAAGCACTTCCCAGACTAAGCCCCACTTTTCCTCATCTCCCACTCCCTTCCGCGTTGCCCTGAGTCGCTCCCTTTGCTCTCCCACAGCCCCCGCACCAGCCCTACAGCACTTATGACTATATCTGTAATTTTATTTATTTTTATTGATGTCTGTCTCCCCCCATCCACCCTGTGAGCTCGTTGCAGGCAGGGAACGTCACTGTTTATTGTTGTATTGTACTTTCCCAAGCGCTTAGCACAGCGCTCTGCACACAGTAAGTGCTTAATAAATACTCTGGAATGAATGAATACAGCAGAGTTCCCTGCCTCCATTTCATCTTGTTACTACTCAGTATTACTAAAATCTTCAGGATCCATTCCAAGTCCCGCTTTTCTCGGTGTGTTGTGAGATCTGCTAATGCCCAAGGTATTGAGGTAATTTCAAGGTAATTTCAGTTTCTATCTTTCTAGTCACATTCTTCTGACAGTACGTTAAACTTGAATTTGTATTGACTACTGCTGTCATTAGACACCTCAGTGTAGACATAGCTCTATTGTTAACTCTCCGATCTTCCATGTTTCAAATGGCTCCTGCTTCTGGTCAGGGGAGCCATTTCTCTTTACGCACCAGTCCATGTGCAGTGTTGAGGACCCATCTTAATAAAACATTAAATCTCTTACATTTTAGAAGGCTACTTCATCAGCGGCTCAGGAATTCTGAACAAAAAGCTCTTTAGATATCAGTAGGATATTATTTTTTCTTAGACTCTTAGAATGGGAAAGAGTTTTGAAGACTTTCAGCCATTTATTTTTAATTCCTCCTGTGTGCTCCTGGAGCCTGTTGGGATAGCTACAATACAAAAGTGAATATTAAACTGAAGCATTTTAACTTATTCACAGAGAAATAATTACATCTCGCCTTAGTATTTGCCAAGACCTTGGGTGAAAATAAAAGTATTGTTGTTCCATCATTCCGGAAAGAGAAATAGAGTGTGTCATTTTATGCAAGCCCCACTGTTCTTGGAACAATCAAATAAAAACAGTATATAATGCTCAATCTCAGAAACCCATTAACAGCAGTGCAAATTGGAGTAAACATCCATAGAAATATGAAATTTCCATTCCTCAGAGGTCCATGTGCTTTCTTTACAATTACCTCTGCCCTGAAATCAACCCTAATCATGTACCAAGGCTCAGATTTAGAAATCAGATCTTTTTATGCACTAGAAGGAGAAGGTGGGGTATGAGGAGTCTACAAACTACAAATAAAAGTTTTTCTTTAATGTTTTCCATTTTAATTGATTTTCCTGAGCGAGGTAAAGCTCAACTTACCGTGCCGCGGTTGAACTTTTCGACCTTTGGGGAGCGACAAATAAAAAGTGAATAATTTTAGTGGTAAATCATGCCATTAATGTTAATGCACAATTCTCATTCAGTCTGGAACAATATGATTGATCTCTGCCTTTGTCCTTGACCAAACAGGGCAAATAACTGAACTGCTTAAGAACTCGACAATATTATTAAAAGGAAAATCTCATATTTATAAAATCTGCAAATCATTCACGGAAACAAGGTCCATAAATCGGCATTTGAATCCCGCTTGCTTACCCTTCGAGGCTTTTTACTCTAGTCGGACAATATCCCAGCAACTTGCCCCATTTGAGCAGATGTTAAGCAGGCAGTAGTTGAATGTTAATTTTGAGAGGGTGTTATGTTTAAGCCTATCTGAAGTATGTTGCATGTGGGCTTTCCAGACTTAGTTACAATGCTGAGTCTCTAGGGAGAATTTTAAAGCTAAACCTCTTTCTTTTTGTTGCTGTATATGGACTCTCTCAAGTCAGTATAAAGCAGATCATCCCTAGGCTAAAGCTCTTCAGCTTTTGTTATTAGGCTCTGTAGACCTGTAATTAGGCCTCCTGGCAGGCCTTGCGGCCCAGTTAATGGTCATATGGAGTTTCTATGAGGCAGCCTGGCTTTGTATAAATCTTTCGGAGGAATATGTTTATGGGTCACTTCCTACCAGGACCATGTTTTGTCCCAGTGCCCCGAGGCTGACAGCAAGCAGGTTCCCTTGACCATGGACAGCTCAGTTTTCTACTCACAATCTACTCAGCTAATCCCTAGTGTAAACAGAGGATTTAGTGGGGCTTCTGTCACTTACAGTTGCCAAACCACTTGGGTGTCTGTGATTTCTTTCCCAGACTTCATTACCGAAATAAAGACGAGTGACTGAGGTTTGAGGACTTGGGGCGCGTCTGTATATCAAATGGGGCCTCGTCCTTTTCGGGAGCGCTTAGAAAAGTTGCAGCCATTTAGTTGATGAAGTAGTGCCTCCGAATGCCGCTTTTTGCGGTTGATGACATTTCTGCAAGTGTGAGATGTTTGTGCCATTAAAAGTTAATGAGTGGCCTCCCAGCCCTGTCTCCAGAGTTAAGTCCAGTATTGATATTTTGATTCGATTGAATATTTATTCTGGGAGCCTTAGTTTTCTATAGCGTTTCAATGAAAATTCCTCTTCCTGTAAGGGAAATTACTAGAGGGGAATCTGAGTTTTCATAGGAACTGTGTTGACCAAGTTACCGTTTCACATGTCTGTGTTTCTATCTAGAATTGCATTGAAAACCAAGTTCGAAAGGAATTTAAGAAAGGACAATTGGATTTGGGAGTTTTAGAGTACGATTATTTAAAATATTTTGTCAAATGGAATAACTTCTTGTTTGGCAGCATAGCTTAAAAACATTTTCATTCTCGCTGTGTTACTAGTTGTTTTGAGAACATTTACTATCACGCGTTGTGCTTTTCTGTTCATTTGGTTTACACTAAGATTAATGCAGAAATGCAAAATTTTCAATATGTTTTGCAAAGAGCTATCATATATCTTCCTATGAATTTAGCTGTCTTCTAAGGAAAAGCAAATCATAAGCGCGCTCCATAGTCTTAGCTGTTGAACGATTGGTCAATATTCTTCATTCTCTATTTCCAAAATAGCTCATGACAGATGTGGCTGAAAAGACCACATACGACGACTGTATGATTTTAGTCTAGTGGAACTAATAGGATCATTCATTACAATTCAAACTCTTGCCTTTCTTTTTCTAAAATAATTTTTAAAAACTTTTTTAGTAGTGAACTTTATTTCCTTCCCTATCTCTTGCCCTGATGTATACAAATGTAAAAGTACATCAGATGTTCAGAAACACCCAAAATAAAGTAAAAATACTTTTTTAGTCATTTTAAAATGGGCTAATCTTTCACTAGAGAACCTAATGCTTTAACTTTCTTTTTCAAACATTGTCTTAGGGGCTGTTGAGCGAAAGAAAGAGGCAATCAATCAATTAAAATTATTTTATAAGACTAATTTTTTAGTGCTTTCTATTACGATAGAAGGGAATAAGAGTGTGACGATGCAAATAAATTCAAACGAGCCTTAAAAGAATTGTTCTAATGTAGTAGGTTAACGCAAACCATTGTGTAGTGCTTAAATTGGCAGTTAATAGTCTGCAACTGATAACAGTGTACTGTGTAAAGGATCTCTTGTCTCAGTACATCTTATTTTGAATTTTAATTTTACTGTGGAATTGAAGTTTATGTGAAAAGCCTCTTGGCCTCTATAAAGATAACTTTTAAGTTGGATAACTGTTTTTCTCTCTTTCAGGGATAGAAATAAATTTCAGTTTTGAACCTTGACCACCCTGCTCACTTTGGGTTTAGAACTAGTGTCATGGATAAATAAATATATGTGTATATATATATATATTTATACATATATATATGTATATATATAAACAGAACCAAACTCCAAGAGTGTTTCAAGACTATTGTTGTCCTTGTATGTGTCTACTCTCATGACGATCAAAGCATTCTTTCATGCCATTTCGGTCTGTGACAATCTCTTCCATTGTGATGGGCAATGTCTTTTCTGGGAGTATTATGGTTCCTGCTGTTTTCTGCCATTTTAGGGTCTAAATTCCATGGTAGCAAAGAGCCACATGGTAGGTCCAAATGATCCTGGTGACAGCTTTGAACATGGAGGTGGCAAAGAATCATAGCCATCAAAATGACCCAGTGTAAACTCGAGCAGTTGAGAGCCCGATTCAAGTCCTGGAGGTGACATGTAAACCCCAGTGGATGGTGAAGAATCCAGAGAAGAGAGTGATGGGCTTGGGAGTCAGAGGATGTGGGTTCTAATCCCAGCTCTGCCACTTGTCTGCTGGGTGAACTGGACAAATCACCTAACTTCTCAGTGCCTCAGTTACCTCATCAGTAAATTGGGGATTTAGACTGTGAGCCCCATGTGAGACAACCTGATTACCTTGTATCTACCCCGGTGCTTAGAACAGTGCTTGGCATGTAGTAAGTGCTTAACAAATATCATTATTATTATTAATATTAAGAAAGCCTCTTCTCTGACAGTTCTGGTGTTGAGCTGATGCCATTTTGAAGAAATAAATTCTATGATAAAGGAGTGTTTGATGGAGGGGGCATAGAGGCAGAGGATAGGTTAACTTGATTAACTTGTAAAAGGACATTAACCTAGGTCATTAACTTATACTAGGTCATCATCTTCCCCAGGACTTAGAACAGTGCTTGGCACATAGTAAGCACTTAACGAATACTATGATTATCATTATTATTATGGGTTCAAATCTCCAAAAATCCACCTCTTCTGCCTAGCTTTGCCCAAGTAATGTCCAGTCCCCTGATGATGATGATGATGCTATATGTTAAGCCATTACTCTGTGTCAAGCACTGTTCTAAGCAGTGGGGTAGATACAGAGAAGCAGCGTGGCTCAGTGGAAAGAGCCCGGGTTTGTCAGCTGTGTGACTGTGGGCAAGTCACTCAACTTCTCTGTGCCTCGGTTCCCTCATCTGTAAAATGGGGATTAAGACTGTAAGCCTCAAATGGGACAACATGATTACCCTGTATCTACCCCAGCGCTTAGAACAGTGCTCTGCACATAGTAAGCACTCAACAAATACTAATATTATTATTAGTATTATTACAAGCTAATCAGGTTGGACACACTCCCAGTCCCACTTGGTGCTCAAAGTCTAATTCCCCATTTTAAAGATAAGGTAACTGAAATGCAGAGAAGTAAAGTGATTTGCCTAAGGTCACACAGCAGATGCATGGTGGAAGCGGAATTAGAACCCATGACCTTCTGACTCCCAGGCCTGTGTTCTATCCACTATGCCGTGCTGCTTCTCAATGCTAAAAACAATGTACTGAGCTTAAAGGTCTTTATTAGTTGGTAAAAGTGAAAATCACTAGCATCCATTCATTCATTCATTCATTCATTCAATAGTATTTATTGAGCGCTTACTATGTGCAGAGCACTGTACTAAGCGCTTGGGATGAACAAGTCGGCAACAGATAGAGACAGTCCCTGCCGTTTGACAGGCTTACAGTCTAATCGGGGGAGACGGACAGACAAGAACAATGGCACTAAACAGCGTCAAGGGGAAGAACATCTCGTAAAAACAATGGCAACTAAATAGAATCAAGGCGATGTACAATTCATTAACAAAATAAATAGGGTAACGAAAATATATACAGTCGAGCGGACAAGTACAGTGCTGTGGGGATGGGAAGGGAGAGGTGGAGGAGCAGAGGGAAAAGGGGAAAATGAGGCTTTAGCTGCGGAGAGATAAAGGGGGGATGGCAGAGGGAGTAGAGGGGGAAGAGGAGCTCAGTCTGGGAAGGCCTCTTGGAGGAGGTGATTTTTAAGTAAGGTTTTGAAGAGGGAAAGAGAATCAGTTTGGCGGAGGTGAGGAGGGAGGGCGTTCCGGGACTGCGGGAGGACATGACCCGGGGGTCGACGGTGGGATAGGCGAGACCGAGGGAAGGTGAGGAGGTGGGCGGCAGAGGAGCGGAGCGTGCGGGGTGGGCGGTAGAAAGAGAGAAGGGAGGAGAGGTAGGAAGGGGCAAGGTGATGGAGAGCCTCGAAGCCTAGAGTGAGGAGTTTTTGTTTGGAGCGGAGGTCGATAGGCAACCACTGGAGTTGTTTAAGAAGGGGAGTGACATGCCCAGATCGTTTCTGCAGGAAGATGAGCCGGGCAGCGGAGTGAAGAATAGACCGGAGCGGGGCGAGAGAGGAGGAAGGGAGGTCAGAGAGAAGGCTGACACAGTAGTCTAGCCGGGATATAATGAGAGCCCGTAATAGTAAGGTAGCCGTTTGGGTGGAGAGGAAAGGGCGGATCTTGGCGATATTGTAGAGGTGAAACCGGCAGGTCTTGGTAACGGATAGGATGTGTGGGGTGAACGAGAGGGACGAGTCAAGGATGACAGCGAGATTGCGGGCCTGCGGGACGGGAAGGATGGTCATGCCATCCACGGTGATAGAGAAGTCTGGGATCCATATCCTCACTGTCTTTCAGGGCAAAGGTGTTCTGCATTCAGCAGATCCATAAGGCAGTGGTAGTAATACTGTTATTTGCTGAGTGCCCTCTGGGCATTTTGCCCAGCACTAAGTGCTTAGAAATTACTAAATGGTAAAGTGACATGATCTCTGCCGACAGGGAGCTTATAGTCTAATGGGGTTAAACAGACGTGTAAATATTTACTAACAGAGTATGAACTGAATGTACTACTGAAGAGCAGATACGTAAATGTGCCCAGGATGGGTATAAATACATCCACAGCTGCTGGAAATTGCCAGAGGGTTTATGCCACCGGGGAATCCCTTTTCCTCTACTCATCCTCCACTCCCCATCGCCCCTACTCCCTCCCTCTGCTCTACCCCCCTCCCCACCCCACTGCACTTGTGTGTATTTGTACATATTTATAATTCTATTTATTTTATTAATGATGTGCATATGTCTATAATTCTATTTATTTATTTTGATGCTATTGAAGCCTATTTGTTTTGTTTTGTTGTCTGTCTCCCCCTTTCTAGACTGGGAGCCCGTTGTTGGGTAGGGATTGTCTCTATCTGTTGCCGAATTGTACTTTCCAAGTGCTTAGTACAGTGCCCTGCACACAGTAAGCACTCAATAAATATGATTGAATGAATGAATCAGCGTGGCCTAGTGGAAAGAGCACAGATCTGGGAGTCAGAAGGACCTCATCTGTAAGTGGGGATTGAGACTGTGAGCCCCACGTGGGACAGGGACTGTGTCCAAGCCGATTTGCTCGTATCCACCCCATCCCTTAGTACAATGAGTGACACATGGTAAGCGCTTAACAAGTAACATTATCATTATGATTATGATTATGCTGAGCAATGCAGCCTAGTGGAAAGAGCATAGGGCTGGAAGTCAGAAGACCAAGGTTCCTATCCCAGCACCACCCACTTGCCTGCTGAGTGACCTTAACAAGTCACTTAATTCAGTTTGCTCATCTTTTAAAATAGGGTGGTGGCGGGTGAGGGAGCGATTGTTCTCCCTCTCTGTTATACTGGTTACCCCACGTGGGGCAGAAACTATTTCTGATTTGATTGTACCTACCCCAGTACAGTCCTTGACACATAACTCCCACCCCCTTAAATAGTCCAACAGCCTCCCCATCATCAAAACTCTGTTATGGCTTCCTCTCCTCCTGGTGGCCCTCGCGGCCTAACCACTCATCTATCCATCTTATTGTCCTTCACTTTTCCTATGCATTTGAATCCATACTCCCTAAGCACTTAGGTACTCACTCTAAACCCCACTCAGTTATATATGTATCCTTATATTTTGTTGCTTACCCTACTTGTAATTTATTTTGTTATCTGTCTCCTCTGACAAATGTAAGCTCTTTGAGAACAAGGATTGTGTCTACCTAGTCAATTGTTTGTATTCTCCCAAGCACTTGGTAGAGTATTGTGCATATAGAAAGCTCTCAGTGAATACCACTGAGAGTTGGAGGAGAGGACGGGAAGGAAGCAGTTGTAAAAAAAAACAATTCTAGGACTTTCCAGAGCCCTGGTAGGAGGAAGATGGGTGATAACTGGAGGGTGCTCTAGAGTCAAGAGAGTTTTTTTAAGATAGGGCATATTTGCTGATGTTGGAAAGCAGAGGGGAAGAAGTCATTGGAAAGTGGGCAATTGAAGATGATGCTTAGGGAGGGAATAAGGGAGGAAGCAAGTATTTTAATAAGTTGCAGAGGGACGGGGTCAGAATTGCAGGTGGAAGGGGTAGTTTTGAAAGGAAGCAGGATATCTCTTGAGAAATGGCAGAGAAGGATGAGAGAGTGGATGGGGGGCATTAAAGGGTGGAAATGAGTAGGTGAGGGGGAGAATTTAGAGAGTTCAATCCCAATCATTTCCATTTTTCTGTTGAAATAGCTGCCTGGGGCAATCGGAAAAGATGTGGAGGAGTGGGTACAGAGAGTTTAAGGAGAGAATTGAAAGTCAGAAACAGTGGACATAAGTCAGTATGTGAGAAACAGCATTGCTGGGCAAAGAAAAAGATAGAGTTATAACAGGGAGAGGATGAATTCAAGATGGATGAGCCATCTCATGCCTGGATTTATGCTAGCATCTCTCCACTATGCAATCCTGTAAGCAGAGGAAGCAAATTGTGGATGTGATCCGGGGCTGTGGGTTGGTGGCGTGAGATCAACAGAGAGGCAGGGGAATGAGAGAGTTTAGTTTAATTGAGAGGATGCAGTTGAGGGTGTGAATTTGAGGTTGGGTAGGAAGACCAAAATGAGCATGATGGCCTGGGATATTTGGAGGGGGGTCAAGAAATTAGAAATCTCTGCGGTGAACAGGACAGCTTGGTGGGCAGGGTGTGTGTGGGAGAGAAGACATGTGACAAAACTTTGAGTCCAGAGTGGGATTTCAGAGTTGGTGAGGTTAAAGACTGAACAGCGAGTAGAGATGGGAGGTCATCTGCAACATCCATATGAATGTCAAAGTCTCTGAGGATCAATGTAGGGCTAGATAAAGAGATAACTGTGCAAAAAACATCCATAGAGTTCTGGAAAGTGGAGGTAAGGGCAAGGTGGTGGTAGACATAATAAACACTTAGCAAGTACCATTTTTTAAAAACCCTCACGAAGTTAGATTGTTAGAATTCGAAAGGTTTTTGATTCAAATTCCAGATGACTTTTTCATCAGCAAATTCAAAAGATTTGTCCTATTAGCTTTAGTTGGGCTGTCAGCTGGCTTGAGATGCAAACCAGGAGGAGAACTATCAGTATCTTGAATATTTACTTGGCAGTGCAAATCACATTGGTATCTGACAGGGTGATAGACACTGATTCTGAGACGAGGTATTTCTTGTTGAAACCCCCAGAATAAGAAGCCAAATTAAGAACACCCCTTACCCGGGACTTCTGGAATAAATACAAAAGACAGGAGTCCTAGCAAGATTTGAATGAAACCTTTGGTAAACAAGGCTGGGAGGGGTATCTCCCAAAATAAGAAACAATGGAAAAGAATGAAAAAGGAAGTCCAGATTGAAATTAGGAAATCAGGACTAACCCAGGAACCAGAAAGTCATTGTTTGAAGGGGTTTACCCATGACAACTGACAAAGAGATAAAAAGTAAAGGTCAAATGGGAAATGCATAAAGGGCACAGTCGATTTCCCTCTAATGCCTGGGATGTGTTGTGAACCTCATGGTAAGGAAAACTCACATTGCAAAACTCATCATTGTCTGCACTTCAAACACACACGCAATCCTTGGATAATGCGACATGCCAAACCCAACATTGCCTATCATGTTGGAAAAATGCTCTGTAATTCCCTCCTCATGTTCTAGCCAAAATGGTATTGAAACCAAGCTATGTGGTGGAACTGATGGTAAATATCATGTATTTCAGGGTAAAAGTTAGTCATCTACTTATTAGTACATGCTTTGTTTCCATAATCCAGCATTTGTTTTATTAATAACATTGATAGAACCATGCTATATTGGATCAGAATGAGAAGCTGGTTACAGATGTGCTGAAGTGGTAGTTCGTGGATTTGTTTGCTGTGTGATCTTGGGCAAGTCACTTAACTTCTCTGTGCCTCAGTTACCTCATCTGTAAAATGGGGGTTAAGACTGTGAGTGCGATTTGGGACAACCTGATCATCTTGTATCTACCCCTGCGCTTAGAGCGGTGCTTGGCTCATAGTAAGGGTTTAACAAATACCATCACCGCTATTATAGTCTGATCTTGTAACAACACTGCTACTTTCATTTCAGCCATTTAAATCCGAAAAGTGAATACGATGGAGTGTTTTTTAAAAAATCTTTGTCTTCAAGGTCAGGATACAACTCGAATCCCGAGTTAAAGACCTAAAATAACCCCCAGACACTTATCACCCTTTGGAGCATTACTAGCAAACCGGAAGAGGTAGTTTACCGGTACAATAGCATTTCCACAAATACGGTACATTATGAACTGTGGTTTGGATCAAACTCTGCTAGCTTTTGTAGAAATGGCTTTACAGTAATTAAAGTGATCACAATTGAAAATGTATGTATTTTCTTTAAATTGTCTAGTGTCCAAATTCTTCCTTTATGTTTTACTAAGAAGTGCCATTAGAATTTCTTTGGAAAACTTTTGTACAGAGTCATATATAATAGATTAAACGGTTACTGTGTGCCAGGCACTGTTCTAATCACTGGGAGATATATAGAATATAATCGGGTTGGACACGGTCCCTGTTGCATATAGAGCTCAGTCTTAATCTCTATTTTACAGATGAAGGAACTGAAGCACAGGCAAGTTAAGTGACTTGCCTAAGATCACACAGCAGACAAGTGGCAGAGCTGGAATTAGAAACCAGATCCTTCTAGCTCCAAGGCCCATGCTTTAACCACTAGGTTTCCTGTTTCTTTATATTAGTCATTAGGCGAAAGGAAGCTCAGAATAAGTTTATCATGAAGCTCCAATACCCTGTTGTAGAGTTGAAGGGGAATCCTTTTCTGGGAGGAGAGCCTTCCAAAAATCCCTCTCGCCACTCTTTCACAGACCAAACTGCATCAGGAAACTCCCATTTCCCATGTCCATAGAAGCCTTGTATTTGTAAATGCTTATTACTTCCAGAATTATTTCCAAATAGTTCATATCTTTCATTTTCTTGTAATATTTTACTCTTAAGATTTGTTTTCTATGCCAGTGACACATGAAAGTAGCTCAGGCTTGTGTTAACTAATGAGATTTCACTAATGTTGCAGCATATGGTGTAAATGATTTTGATGCAAATATGAGAGCTAATTATGTGCAGATGTATCTTGCAGGCTTGTAGGTGATCTTATATTAATGTCAAATTTACAGTTACCTAAGTTTTGCGAGATAAAGAAGATAGTTTTCTATCTTCTTTATCTAGCAAACTTTACTGGGGTATTTGGAGTTTGTATTTGGTACCTGTCGCAATTTTCTAAATTCCCAATTAAACATTTTAGTCCAGGTATGAACCAAAAAAACCATGCAATTTTGCAATTTCTGCATTTTCCTTTAGGGATTGAAGGAAGTCTTTAATCTCAGTTAAATCTTTATATCTTAGTTAAATCTTTAGTCTTCTGAGAACCTTAGCATTTCCTTCTGCCTTCGGGACATATCTACTTGGACATCCCACCGACACCTCAGACTGTACATGTCCAAAACAGAACTCCTTTTCTTTCCACCCACACCCTCTCCTCCTTTTGATTTTCCCATCACCGTAGAGAACAGTACCATTTTCCCTTTCTCACATTTCCTCCTGTCTTCAGGACACGTCTACGTGGACATCCTCCCATCACTTCAAATTTAATATGTCTTAAACAGAATATTTTATCGTCCCACCCAAACCCTGCCCTTCCCCTGAGAAGCAGCATGGCTCAGTGGAAAGAGCCTGGGCTTTGGAGTCAACGGTCATGGGTTCGAATTCTGGCTCTGCCACTTGTCAGCTATGTGACTGTGGGCAAGTCACTTAACTTCTCTGTGCCTCAGTTCCCTCATCTGTAAAATGGGATTAAGACCGTGAGCCCCATGTGGGTCAACCTGATTCCCCTGTGTCTACCCCGGCGCTTAGAACAGTGCTCTGCACATAGTAAGCGCTTAACAAATACCAACATTATTGTTATTATTAATTTCCATCACTGTAGATGGCACCACCATCCTCCCGCTTCCCGAGCCAGTAAACTTGGAGTTATCCGTGACTGTTCTCTCTCATTTAACCCACATATTGCATCCATCATTAAATTTTGTCAGTTCAACCCTGACACCATCACTAAAATCCACATTTTCCTCTCCATCCAAACTACTACCACGTTAATCCAGTCACTTATCCTAACCGGACTTGATTTCTGTATCACCCTCCTTGCGGACCTCTCTGCCTCCCGCCTCTCCCCTCTCCAGTTCATTCTTTACTCTGCTGCCCGGATCATTTTTCTATAAAAATGCTCGACATGTTTCCTGACTCCTCAAGAAACTCCAGTGGTTGCCCATCCATCTACGCATCAAAGAGGAGTTTCTCACCATTGGTTTTAAAGCCCTCAATCACCCTGGCCCCTCCTACCTTGAGAGGGGCCCCTCAATCACCCTGCCCCCTGCTCCTTGAGAAGCAGCATGGCTCAGTGGAAGGAGCAAGGGCTTTGGAGTCAGAGGTCATGGGTTCGAATCCCAGCTCGGCCACTTGTCAGCTGTGTGACTGTGGGCAAGTCACTTCACTTCTCGGTGCCTCAGTTCCCTCATCTGTAAAATGGGGATTAACTGTGAGCCTCACGTGGGACAACCTGACTACCTTGTATCTACCCCAGTGCTTAGAACAGTGCTCTGCACATAGTAAGCGCTTAACAAACACCAACATTATTATTTGGGAAGGGGGCAGGGTGAATGGCATAATTGCAAAGCACCATGATTAGAGGTGTTAGTTGTTAGTCTTAATTCAGAATACTGTCTTGTCATACTGTCGAGTTGTCTCCAACCCATAAACAACACCATGGGCGCATCTCTCCCAGCATGCCACATTTTCATCTGCAGTCATTCTGGTAGTGGATCCAGAGAGTTTTCCTGGTAAAGATACGGAAGTGGTTGACGGTTGCCTCCTTCCACACGGTAAACTTAAGTCTCTGCCCTCAACTCTCTCCCATGCCGCAGCTGCCCAGCACAGGGGAGTCTTGACTTGTAGCGGATTGCCTTCCACTCGCTAGCCCCTGCCCAAGCTAGGAATGGAATGGATATGTCTCTGCTTGACTCTTCCTCCCATAGCCCAGACAGTAGAATACTGGAAACTCTCCAGGTGCGACCCAGAGAGGATAATTCAGAATGTAGAGGTACACAATTGTTTGCCTTAAGCTGGAGTGGAAATAGTGTTATCTTTGAAGACTGGGAGAGGGAGGACATTGGGCAATCAGAATAGGTTTGTAGGCAGAAAAGGGCCTGAAAATCTCAAACAAATCAGAAATTATTTTGCTTGTATATAGGTTGGGGAGGGAGTAAAGCAACCCAAGCGCTTAGTATAGGGCTCTGCACACAGTAAGCAGTCAATAAATATGATTGAAAGAATGAACGGCTTGGAATTAACTGGCTCTTTCTCCTCGCCAGAGAAGACGGAGGAATTACACCATTCCTACTGCCAGCCCCCATCCTGTCACGCCCCGACATAGTCACCTGTTGGGATCTGGCAGCGGTGGCAGGTGCAACATTAAATAATTAAGTGCTCCTCATTCCCTCCGCATCTCCGCCACCACTCACCTCAGCCATTTTAACCCAGCACGCATGGGAGCCGAATCTTCGGCTTCTTTGGGGCTGTGGGAATGGCGATCAGTTTGTGCAGTGTCAAATTTAGGGTTGCCCTTCCCCGCTGCCCAGCACCTATAGGCTACCCCGTCTTGGGCCACCATTGGTCACTTACTGCGATGGGTTCTGGCCCACGGGGGGCACCCCCATGTGGGCTCGGGGCAGGGTGAGGACAGGTCCAGCTTGCTCTGCCATCTTACTAGCGGGGAAGAGGTCGTCTCACTGGTTCCCGGGCCAGGCAGGGCCACCTGTCCTACTGAGAGAATAAAAGGAATGGGGCCACCATCTAGGCTCCCCCTCAGTTCCTCTCTGACTCAGTGGCTCAGGGTAGCCCAGCTATTTCCTGCCCAGAATGTTTGGAAATTGAAGCTGATGGCCCTGCCTTCGTGGTACTGAGTCTACAGAGTGATGGCTGCCACAGACTGGCTTTGCTCAAGAACCATGTTTGTATCTAGATAAGCCAGATCTCGCTTCCTAAACCTGCATTTCCAACCCCTGTTTTCATTCCCTCTCTCAAATGCAATAACACTTGCTTTTAGTAGTACTGAATTCTGAATGATTCCCAAAAGCACAGATAAAGATTACAGGGGGAGTATTTAATATTCACCCATCCTCAACCCCATAGTACTTATGTATATAACCCAGTTTATGTTAATCTCTGTCCCCCCCCAAGACCGTAAACTTATTTGTGGATGGGGAATATGTCTACCAGCTCTGTTGTATTGCCATCAATCAATAAGTAAATCATACTTATTGAGTATTTACTGTGTGCAGACTACTGTACTAAGCACTTGAGAGAGTAGAGTGTAACAGAATTTATAGACATGTTCCCTGCCCACAACGAGCTGCTTTCCCAAGCACCTAGTAGACACCGTAAGTGCTCAGTAAATATGATTGATTGAATGATTGATCATGCCCTGGAGGAGTTTACAATTTAACGGGCTGTGAGCCCCACATGAGACAGGAACTGTGTCAACCTAATTAGCTTGTATTTGCCCCAGTGATTAATACAGAATAGTAAATTCTTAAGTATCACAGATATGCCTTACAATAGGAGTATCCGAATTTGTTTTATGCTTATACATTCTTACTATATTTCTTTCAAAAATGAAATCGTTCCCACCCGAGTTTTAAAATCCTTGTGCTACAGCTATTGAAAGAATATTTATCATTACCTTATTAACTGTGGAGAAATGTGTGCCATTTTTCCCCGAATGGTTTTATTTGCTCATGTTTTCTTTGTTGACCCAAATGAATGAAATTAGAATAAACAATCTCTGAGTCATTTGTAATCATGAGCTGATTAATGGAGTTTGGTTGCATAGCCATTATTCATTCACAAACACCTGATATCTTTCCCCAAAACAAATTGTGTTTGTCCAAATTAAGAAATTAAATGAAGCATTTGATGAGTTTATGATTGACCCTTCTAACTCAGAGCCCATTAGTCAACGTCGTTATCATACAAAACTGTTTGACTAATGTGCTGTCTAAAGAAGCATGTGGATTTATTATGATTTCTGATTAATGCTCGCTGCAAGCCAAACTACTAGACTGTAATAATTTTTTTGATTTTCATTTTAGCAGTCACTGAAGATTTCATCTCTGATGAAATGCATTTGTGTCCCATTAGATTTAGAGATGATTATGAGGTGTAGAATGGATAAATTTTATGATATTGCATTCTCTGCTTTGAAAAGCATTTAAAAAAAAAACTCTGGCGGGAAAGATTGGTATGTCTTTATACCCAATCCTTCTAGTATTTATACCCCTCATACCTTTCCACCTCTTTTTTGAACTGTTACAAATTATTGAACTAAGTAATATTTGAAATTGTCTACATTTGTTTAGCAGGATGAGACATGCATATCAGGGTCTCGGTCAAATTATTGGATTCTATCTAGGGCATGCAGTAAATCCGCTAATTCCACACACTTTCTAATCTACCCTAAAACAGTATGGTCATGGGAATCAGTAATGGTTGGAAAATGGAAGTTATTAAATGCAGAACTCAGTATTATGCGTATAATTTGCATCTTGCTAGCTTAATTACATATGAACAGCAACAAAGTAGTTATGGAATGAGCATAGGGTTGGGCAGCAGGAATCCTAGGTTCTTTCAAATTAGGTATAGGGTCACATCCCCTCTCAGGGTCTCCCCTGGAGAGTTTCCAGTACTCTACCAGTCTCGCCTATGGGAGGAAGAGTCAAGCAGAGGCCTACCCATTCCATTCCTAACTTGGCCAGTGGCTAGCGAGCGGAAGGCCATCTGCTACAAGTCAAAACTCACCCGTGCTGGGCAGCAGCTGCCTGGGAGAGAGTCGAGGGCTGAGACTCAGGTTTATTACGTGGAAAGAGGCAGTGGTAAACCGCTTCTGTATTTTTACCAAGAAGACTCTACGGATCCACTACTGGAATGATTGCAGGTGGAATTGGGGCGTTGTGGGAGAGATGTGCCCATGGGTTCAGCAGAAGACAAAAATAGGGTTACATGGTGGAGACGAGGAGGCAGTGACCCTTCTTGAAAAGGATTCTTAGCTCTGTAGTAATAGTAGATGTATTTGAAGTAACATGTATTTTGCCCTGTTTTAGGTAGGTACTTGTCCGGCTACTCTATCACCTTACCGAGTCATTTAACCTGACTAAACCTCAGTGTCCTCTTCCATAAAATGGGAAAAAGATACCTGCTTTCCCTACCTCTAGTTTGAGAAACTTGTGTGGGAACTAAGTCAAATCTACCTGTTGTTTCCCCCAGCACTTTACACAGTGCTTGGTACACTATAAGCACTTAATAAAAGTCATAATTATTACAATAATGATCTCTTTGGGGTTTAATTTTAAAGATGTGGAACTAAAAGAGTTTGGGCTACTCTTCTATAGAGCCTGAGAAGTATTTAGGCAATAATTGTGGTATTTGTTAATCGCTATGTCTCAGGCACTGTGTAAAGTGCTGGGGTTGGTACAAGTTAATCATCCATGTACCACGTGAGGCTCACAGTCTTAATCCCCATTTTACAGATGAGGTACCTGGGGCACAAAGATGTGAAGTGATTTGCCCCCAAGGTCACACAGGAGATAATTGACAGAGCCGGGATTAGAACCCAGGTCCTTCTGACTCCCAGGCCCGTGCTCTATCCACTAGGCAACACTGCTTCTCAGGATAGATTTTAGTTCTGTCCTCTGGGTTAAAAACCAACTTTTCTGGTTCTCACCCTTCTAGTAGGAAGACAGCATGATCCAGTGGAAAGAAACAAGTCTAGAATGGGAGTAACAAGCATTGAAAAGAACCACCTACTGAAAGGAGATATTGAAAACCTAATTGCTTAAGATTTGAATGCATGCAAAATCCTCATAAATGCTGACATACCTCCCTTAATCGATTGAAAGTTCCCTGTGGGCAGGAATATGCCACTTGCTTGATCACTACATCCCAAACTAGGCTCAGTAGAATACAATGCTCCCAGAGGGTGCTCAATAAATAATAATAGTTATAGTAATCATACCTACTAGTCGTAGTAATATTATGATTACTAATTTATTAAATTTTATTAAAATTAAAATTAGAAACTAATTTATTAAATTTTAGTCTCCATTTTTTTGTAGTTTCTCTACTAGTCTCTCATACTCATTTCATCTTCCAGATGGGCAATCTAACATAGCCATTTCCCTGGCTTTCCTAGAGAGAGTTTGACTTGTGCACATGTGTATTTGGGTGAAGATTTCAATAATAATCCATGGGATTACTTTATCGGGAATCTCTGATTCCCGTTTGGTCACAGTCATCCCTCTTGTGGAAGATTTCTGCAGAAGACATTCTCTCTGAGTTGGACAGGTGCCCTGCAGCCTAGAAATGTTTTGGTTTATTAGGTGTGTTGACTGCTAATTCTTAGCCTTGAGTTGTGAGAGGAAAGTTTAATGGTGTTCCCCTTTTCTATTGCCTTATAATCTGCCTCTGTTATGTCTCTCTCACTTCGTTACCCTCTCCTTTTTCGCTTTACTACTTTCCCTTCCTTTTCCCTCCTTTCTCTTTCCCCTCTCTTGTTTTTTGCTCCCTTTTCCTCGCCTTACTCCTCCCTTTTCCTAGTCAGTCTATCCACCCGTCATTAGTATTTATGGAGCACATCCTGTGTATAAAGCACTATTCTAAATACTTGAGAGAGTTCAATAGAATTAGGAGCTATGACACTAATGGGAGTTTTCAGCCCTAAATCGTAGACCAAAGAGCCCCTGGAATCACCGCAGAAGGGCCCGAACCCGAGTCAGCTTCCGCTGGGTCGTAAAACCCTCAAGATTTCTCATTCTTCTGCAGATTTGGGGCATCCAAGAGGGTCCCTGCACCTGGCTGAAGGTGTCTCTCTGAGGCATAGAGGCGACTTGGGAGTAGACTCCGTCCCAGGGCCAGCTGCCGAAAGCCTGCGAACAAAGCGGTCATGTCTGCAGCTGTCCAGGACTCGTGTTCATTCATTCATTCATTCAATTGTATTTATTGAGCGCTTACTGTGTGCAGAGCACTGTACTAAGCCCTTGAAAAGTACAATGTAGCAATAAAGAGAGACAATCCCTGCCTGTAACAAGCTCACAGTCTAGAGCAGGGAAGACAGTCATCAATACAAGCAAACAGGCATCAGTAATAATAATGAAGAAAATTACAGATATATACCTAAGTGCTGTGGGGCGGGAAGAGGAGAGAAAAGCAAAGGGAGCGAGTCACAGTGATGTGGGAGAGGGAGGAGATGAGGAAAAGTGGGGCTTAGTCTGGGAAGGCCTCTTGGAGGAGATGCACCTTCAGTAGGGCTTTGAAGGGTGGAAGAGTGATTGTCAGAGATATTTGAGGAGGGATGGCATTGCAGGCCAGAAGTAGGGCATGGGCCAGGAGTCGGCGGCGAGACAGTCGAGTTCGAGGCCCAGCGAGATGGTTAGCGCCAGAAGAGCAGAGTGTGCAGCCTGGTTTGTAGGAGAGAAGGAAGGTGAGGTAGGAAGGGGCAAGGTGATGGAGAGCT
Organism: Ornithorhynchus anatinus; assembly: GCF_004115215.2. NCBI lineage: Eukaryota > Metazoa > Chordata > Mammalia > Monotremata > Ornithorhynchidae > Ornithorhynchus > Ornithorhynchus anatinus. The sequence continues at coordinate 153,374,481 of NC_041728.1, forward strand.
TTGAAGCCAATAGTGAGGAGTTTTTGTTGCGTCTCCTCTGTCTCCTCATGTCTCCCGCACCCCAGCTCCCACCACAGTTAAACACTAAGATCTTGGGTCTTTTCAATATTCAGTCAGAAGCAGCATGGTGTAGTGGATAGAGCACGGGCTTGGGAGTCAGAAGGTCATGAATTCTAATCCCAGCTCAGCCACTTGTCTGCTGGGTGGCCTTGGGCAAATCACTTCACTTCTCTGGGCCTCAGGTACCTCGTTTGTAAAACGGGGATTAAGACTGCAAGCCCCACGTGGGACAACCTGATCACCTTGTATCCTCCCCAACACTTAGAACAGTGCTTTGCACATAGTAAGCACTTATCAAATGCCATCATTATTATTATTCTTATTGAAGGCGCACCTCCTCTGAGAAGCCTTCCCTGACTAAGTCCTCTTTTCCTCTTCTCCCGCTCCCTTCATTCATCCTGCCTCCCATCCCCATAGCTGAGCCGGGATCTGAACCCATGACCTCTGACTCCCAAGCCCGGGCTCTTTCCACTGAGTCACGCTGCTTCTCTTAAGAAGCACAAGGTCTCCCCGTGTCCTGCTTTCTCTTCCTCTCCAAGCTGGACAAGGTTCTCTTCCCTTCAACTTGGTCCCTCTAGCTCTTCCCTACTGATCGGTTCACTTGACACTTTAGGGAGGGGAACCCAAGAGTGACTCTCTTGGCTACCTCCTCCCTCTCCCACGTGTGGGACCGGTGGAATTTATCGTCACACCCGGCCATCAAGGAGCCTGCAGTCTAAGCGATTGGGAGTGTACGCTAGAACAATACAGAAGAGTTGGTAGACATATTCCCTGCCCACAGCGAGCTTACGGTCTAGAGAGAGAGGCAGACATTAATATAAATAAATGACTGGTCACAGTGTGACAGAGAATGACACAGTGGACCTGTTCATTCATTCATTCATTCAATAATATTTATTGAGCGCTTACTAGGTGCAGAGCACTGTAGTAAGCGCTTGGAATGTACAATTCGGCAACAGATAGAGCCAATCCCTGCCCAATGATGGACTCACGGTCTAAACCTAATTTTTATCATCAATATTCACCATTATCATCAGAGAAGCAGCATGCCCTGGTGGATGTCATACAGCGCTTAGAACGGTGCTTGTCAGCTAGTAAGCGCTTAACAAATACCATTATTTTTATTATTATTATCGTTATTATTATTACGTCAGATGTGGGAGAAGGGCAGGGAACACCACCACCATGCTTTTCAAAAATCGTACAGAGACATTAATTACCAGCAGCGGAGCCAGGCTTTGGAAATTGCTCAGGAGATCCGGCCGCCCTGAGAAGGTCATTAAAATTTTAAGACTGCCTCACGACAACGTGGCTGCTCGCGTCACAGCCGGCACAGCTCTGTCTAATCCATTTCCCATCACCGGTGAAGTAGGAAGGCATAGTGTGCCTTGTCCGGTGAGATTCATCCTAGATAGAGTAATAGGGAACAAATTCGACAAGGGATCAAGACACAGATGGTAGGCCAACCTTTTGCTCTTCCAGGAATTTCTTTCAACTCAACAGGCTACAAGTCTCATCCGGAGACCTAGAGACTCAACAGTTGCTCTTCTGTGGATTACTTTACCCTAGAGGCCCATACCGATTTGTACATTCCAAGTGCTTAGTACAGTGCTCTGCACATAGTAAGCGCTCAATAAATACTATTGAATGAATGAATATCCAAAAATACATAAGAAGTAGTATAATAATAATGATGGCATTTGTTAAGTGCTTACTATGTGTAAAGCACTGTTCTAAGCTCTGGGGAGGATACAAGATGATCAGGTTGTCCCACGTGGGGCTCCCAGTCTTCATCCCCATTTTACAGATGGGGTAAATGAGGCCAGGAGAAGTGAAATAAATTGCCCAAAGTCACACAGCTGACAGGTGGCTGAGTCAGGATTTGAACCCGTGACCTCTGACTCCCAAGCCCGGGCTCTTTCCTCTGAACCACGATTATCGTCCACTTTGTTGAATAATCCAGGTTCTGAGAACTAACAGGATGTAGAAAGCCGAAGTAATGGATCCAGCCTACAGCAGGGAATAATAATAATAATAATGTTGGTATTTGTTAAGCACTTACTTTGTGCCGAGCACTGTTCTAAGTGCTGGGGTAGACACAGGGGAATCAGGTTGTCCCACGTGGGGCTCCCAGTCTTAATCCCCATTTTACAGATGAGGTAACTGAGGCACCGAGAAGATAAGTGACTTGCCCAAAGTCACACAGCTGACAAGTGGCTGAGCCGGGATTTGAACCCGTGACCTCTGACTCCCAAGCCCGGGCTCTTTCCCCTAGGCCACGAAGCCCTACTACATTCAGCCAGAGGTCTCCAGAGAAGATCTCAGCGTGACCTAGTAGAAAGAGTGCAGTCCTGGAATAAGAGGATCAGGGTTTGAATCCTAACTCTGCCACCTGACTGCTCTGTGACCTTCGGCAAATCATTTGACTTCTGTGTACCGCACTTTCCTCATCTGCACAATGGAGAGGCAGCATGGCGTAGGGGCCAGAGCACGGGCCGGGGAGTCAGAAGGCCACAGGTTCTAATCCCGGCTCCACCACCTGTCCGATGTGTGAACTTGGGCAAGTCACTTCACTTCTCTGTGCCTCAGTTACCTCTCCTGTAAAATGGGGATGGAGATCGTCAGACCCATGTGGGACAGGGACTGTGTCCAACCTGATTTGCTTGTATCCACCCCAGCGGTTAGTACAGTACCTGGCACATAATAAGTGCTAAACAAATAATATTATTATCATTATTATTAACAATAATGATGGCGATTGAATACCTGTGCTCCCTTAGAGTGTGAGCCCCATGTGGGACATGGCCTAGATTTGACCCAGTTATCTTGTATCTTCCCCAGTGCTTGGCACATAGCAAGCACTTAGCAAATACCCCAATTATTGTGCTAGTTATCATTATTATTGTTATTATCATCTTCATTGGTAACAGAGAGCTAAACACTATCATGGCAGTCTCTTACAGTTCACTGTACTCTCTCAAGCGGTTAGCATAGTACTCTGCACACAGTGCTCAATAAATACAATAGATCGATGCATTGATTGGCCAATGATAAAACCATGAATGAGAAAATGAAAAATCAATCAAGAAACTAATAATAATAATAATAATTACCATATTTGTTAAGCGCTTACTATATGTGAAGCACTGTTCTAAGTGTTGCAGTAGATACAGGATAATCAGGTTGTCCCACGTGGGGCTCACAGTCTTAATCTCCATTTTACAGATGAGGTCACTGAGGCCCAGGGAAGTGAAGTGACTTACCTAAGGTCATACAATAGAGAAATGGCAGAGCCAGGTTTAGAACCCTCCTCCTCCGACTCCCAAGGCTGTGCTCTTGCCACGAGGCCATGCTGCTTCTCATTCTGCTCCTCGGTCTGTGACTAGCACGGATTGTCCGACAACGTACGGTTGCGGTGTACTCACTCTTAGGCTTCAGGCCAGAGTGCAGTTCTCCAAGGTCATAGATCTGATGCCAAGTCCGAATCCTTGACCAGTTCCATCATTGCCACTTAAAGGCCCATGAGGAGCCTCAGGTAACGAAACAAGATCGCCACTGAGAAAGCCCTAAAACTGTCGGTCTTCACTTAAAGCTCGCCTCCTCCAAGAGGCCTTCCCAGACTGAGCTCCCCTTTTCCCTCTGCTCCCTCTACCCCCCCTTCACCTCTCTACAGCTAAACCCTCTTCTCCCCCCTTTCCCTCTGCTCCTCCCCCTCTCCCGTCCCACCCCCTCAGCACTGTACTCGTCCTCTCAACTGTATATATCTTCATCACCCTATTTATTTTGTTTAATGAGATGCACATCACCCTGATTCTATTTATTTGCTGTTGTTTTAATGAGATGTTCTTCCCCTTGACTCTGTTTACTGCCATCGTTCTTGTCTGTCTGTCTCCCCGATTAGACTCTAAGCCCGTCAAAGGGCAGGGACCGTCTCTATCTGTTGCCGATTTGTACATTCCAAGCGCTTAGTACAGTGCTCTGCACATAGTAAGCGCTCAATAAATGTTATTGAGTGAATAGCTTCGCCGAGAGCCCGGGAGAAAAATGGGTGATGGTAGGATACCCAAATGGATGGTGTATTTAAAGCTGAAATAGCTAACCTAAAAGCAAGGAGACGTAGGAAGCTTTGCATTGTTTGTACAGGAAAGACTCGGATCCTGCAATCAAGAAAAGAGAAGCAGCGAGGCGTAGTGGCAAGAGCACAGGTTTGGGAGTCAGAGGACGGGGGTTCTAATGCCGGCTCAACCACTTGTCTGCTGTGTGACCTTGAGCAAGTCACTTCACTTCTCTGTGCCTCAGTTACCTCATCTGTAAAATGGGGATTAAGACTTTGAGCCCCATGTGGGACATGGAGTTGTCCAACCTGATTACCTCGTATCTACCCCAATGCTCAGGAGAGTGCTCGGCACATAGCGTTAAACAAATACCATGATGTTTATTATGGTATTTTTATGGTATTCTGTTATTAAGAGAAGCAGCGTAGCTCAGTGGAAAGAGCCCAGGCTTGGGAGTCAGAGGTCAGGGGTTCTAATCCCGGCTCTGCCGCTTGTCAACTGTGTGACTTCGGGCAAGTCACTTAACTTCTCTGTGCCTCAGTTACCTCATCTGTAAAGTGGGGATTAAGACTGTGATCCCCACATGGGACAACCTGATCACTTTGTATCCCCCCCCCCAGCCCTTAGAACAGTGCTTTGTTCATAGTAAGCACTTAACAAATGCCATCATCATCATTATTATTATTATTATTGAGTGTTTCCTTTTGAGCAGAAGCTTTGCGAAAGGTGTGAGGCAGAAGCAAAAATGAAAAGAGCGCGAGAGCTACGAACACAACAGTGCCAAAAATCCAGTCTTCATGGATGCAGAATGTGGTCAGAGTTGTAAGTGCTTCAGTGGTCTTTCTGATCAATCAGTCACCAATCGATCAATAGGATTATTTGAGCAACTACTGAATATGAATCACTATTGCAAGTCCTTGGGAAAATACACCAGAAAAATATTGCTTTTGTTGCCTTCTTGGAATATTGAAGACAAAGGCAGTACAACTGATTGTAAAATTTGCCTATGCTCACCAATCCCCTGTTCATGTACTGATCGGTTTCTGGTTTGCGGTGTCAAGTGCTAATTCCCTTTGTTTTTCTCTTGGCCCCCTAATCCTCTCAAAAAGAACCTGCCGCTTACTGATCACAGATGCCAGCTGGTCTATCTGATGCATATGTCGCTCGAGAGAAGCAGTGTGGCTTAGTGGATAGAGCACGGCCCCGGGAGTCAGAAGGACCTGAGTTCTAATCCCATCTCCTCCTCATGTCTGCTGTGCGACCTTGGGCAAGTCACTTAACCTCTTAGGACCTCAGTTACTTCATCTGTGAAATCTGTGTGTCCCATAAGGGATAGGGACTATTTCCCACCTGATTAACTTGAATCTACCCCAGCACCCAGAAAAGTGCTTGGCACATAGTAAGCGCTAACAAGTACCATAATTATGAATTATTATTATTTTCAATATTTGCCTGAAGTACCACCCATCTACTCTTTTGCGGTTCACCATATTGCTGCTGTTTGAGAATCCTTTCTTCATCTTCATCCTCTCTCTCAGAGCTTACCCAGCAAATCTGTTTTGACCTCTAGGCTTGTAAGTTCAGTGAAGACAGGGAATGTGTCTGCCAACTCTGTTGTTTTGTACTCTCCCAAATGCTTAGTACAGTGCTCTGTACATAATAAGTGCTCAATAAATACCATTGATAATGATGCTGATGATGAGGCAAGAAGAGCTTTGATGTTTGTGGATTGTTTTTTTTGTTTGCAATCCTATTTTGTCACTTGATATTGATAAGGACACATTGGAGACTTTGACAAAATGATGTGATGTTCACAGATGGTCCAACTGTCACAGCCCTGTAGAATTTAGGACAGAGCTACAGCTCTACAAATCAATCGCTGGTATATATTGAGTGCTTACTGTGTGCAGAGCTCTGTATAAAGCACTCGGGAAAGTACAGTCTATATAGACACAATCCCTGCCCATGAGGAGCTTACAGAAGCAGCATGGTTTAATGGAAAGAACCCGGGTCATGGGTTTTAATTCCGCCTCCACCACTTATCAGCTGTGTGACTTTGGGCAAGTCATTCAATTTCTCTGCGCCTCAGTTACCTCATCTATAACATGGGGATTAAAACTGAGCCCCATATGGGACAACCTGATTACCTTGTATCTGCCCCAAGCCTTAGAACAGTGCTTGACACATAGCAAGTGCTTTACAAATGTCATCATTATTACCATTATCATTATTATTATTATTATTATTATTACAGTCTACGGATGGTTCATTTGGACAGAAACATGATGACATATTGCCGATAGCCTCTTTTTGATCACTCCCTCCACCCTCCAGTAGGAATGTTGGCCTTCATAGTGATCTCTTTATTTTCCGGTCTATCGTCCCTTCCCCTCTCAGGGTCACACCTGGAGAGTTCCCAGTACTCTACCAGTCTCGATTACAGGAGGGAGAGTCAAGCAGAGGCATTCATTCATTCAATAGTATTTATTGAGCGCTTACTATGTGCAGAGCACTGTACTAAGCTCTCGGAATGTACAAATCGGCAACAGATAGGGACAGTCCCTGCCCTTAGACGGGCTTACAGTCTAATCGACCCATTCGATTCAATTAGAATGGCATACCCATTCCATTCCTAGCTTGGCCAGTGGCTGGCAAGTGGAAGGTCATCTACTACAACTCAAGACTCACCCAAGCTGGGCAGCAGTGGGACGGGACAGAGTTGAAGGCGGAGACTCAAGTTTACTGCGCGGAAGGAGGCAGTGGTAAACCGCTTCCATATTTTTGCCAAGAAAACTCTACCAGAGTGATTGTTGATGGACATAGGGTGTTCTGGGAGAGATGGGTCCATGGTGTCGCTATGGGTCGGAGAAGGCTCGACGGCATAAGACAAGACAACACAAATCTTCCCTTAGTGGACAGTGTAGGACCTAAGTAGAAATTTCAAGTCAGAATGCTTTGTTGGCTGCTGATGAAGATCTTTGTTAGTGCGTAGGGTTTAGCAGTGCAGGCTAGTACGTCATCTCATTGTGGGCAGGGAATGTGTTTGTTATATTGTTATATTATACTCTCCCGAGTGCTCAGTACAGGGCCCTGCACACAGTAAGCCCTCAGTAAATACAATTGACTGACTGTTTTCTTCTGGTCAGCATCATTCTTTATCTCTTGGGTGAGCCTGCCAAGCATTTCCCAGTCATCTGCAAGTTTTCATGTTTGCTTCTAGGGTAACTTCTAGGGTAACTAGTAACTGTGAGTTATCATAAGAACCTAAGAATGCTATTAGGGGATCATACCAACCTGTCTCCAGCAGCGAAAACAATGCATGGTGAAAATTGGGTAATGGTGGCCCTCTTTGGCACTCATCAAATGTTTAGGAGTAAAGCATCTTACATCCCCAATTTTTCCTTCCAATAACCCACACCATAGACTTAAATAGCTGTTGTTCCAGCAAAACCTTTCTTGAGTGTGATAACATCTTGAATTTCTCCCTCAACATCCTAAACTTTCCTTCTAGTCACCCTTTGTGAACCTCTTATCCATGCTTTTATCCCATCTGCCCTAGAACCTGCTGATATTTGGGACTGCCACAACTTTGTCTAGTCAGAAATCCCCATGTTTACAGTCCGTTGGGTGAACAAGTGACCATGTCTAGGCTGTGCATCAATTATAGGACCCTGCTAAATCAGAAGAGTTTTGAGAGCATCAAAACCATATTATAACAGGGTCAGGATTTTTTGATGCTTTCTTCAGCATGCGGACTAGAATAAATTAGATACCTCCATAGATACTGTATTTCGCACCCATTCCCGATGGGATTTGCAGGCTCTGAGGACATCCTGACCCAGGCCTTCCAAGAAAGGATTACTTCCCACCCAGATCTGCATTTGTGATGCAGATAAGATTGAACAAATTGAGCCTTTCAAGTTTCTACCCAGGACCTCTTAATCTGCATCTTACTTTATTCTGTTTTTTTTTATTTTGGTAAGCCTTTAGAAATTCCAGTTGCCCAACCTGTAATCTTTGCTGTGGAGAACCTCAGGTTGAATCAGGTAAATTGTGGGTGTGTAGATCTCTAGAATAAATTCAATAGGACTGGTCCCGTTCGACATCCCGGTTTTTTACTATCGGTTATGGAGAGTGAATCAGACTGGACCCCTCTAACTTGTGGAGCCACTGTGGAGACATTTTGAGATCTTGATGGACTTCTCAGGCCAACTATATACTTGGTATTTGCCAGAGTCAGATTTAAAGATGGTATCAAGTGATTTTTGAAGGCTAGAAAGTCATTCTATGGACAGAAAAGATGTCACTTCTCTATTTGGTACTTACCAAGTGTCTGTCTATATCTCTGCATCCAACAGATGCTCAAGAAATACTCTCACTTCTAACACAGGGTATAGACAAGTCTCTTCCCTATATCACACAGCATCTACACCAAGCTTTCAAGCACTGAGATATTAGCTCCACCCTCTGATGGTGAAGCTACCTAGTCTTTATTATTATTACTATTACTATTTTATTTTTATTATTGCATATTCGTTAAGCACCCTAGGTTAGATACATGATAATGCTGTCCCCCATGGGACTCACAGTCTAAGGGGAATGAGACCAGTTATTTAGTTCCCATTTTACAGACAAAGAAACTGAAGCACAGAGAAGTTGAATTACCTGGCCAAGGTCACACGGCGGTCAAGTAGCAGAGCTGGAATTAGAACTCGAGTCTTCTCAGTCCTGAGCCCTTGCTCTTTCCACTAGAGCACTTCTTCCCCTTTACTCACTTCTCAGAGGAGGTTTAAGCAAAGCAGAATAGGATATAGCCTGAAATTTGGGAAGAAATGGTCAGGAGAAAGAGGAAGTGAAAATCTAAAATTATTTCCATGTCTGGATTACATTCACATGCCCCAGACTGAACATATTCTGATCATGTTTGTAGTTAAATACTCAATATGCTGGTGGTGGGAGCTCAAGAGAGTTAGTATGAAAATAAGATATCCAGGGTGGCAGGTGGGGATGGTAAAAGAGAGTTCATGTCTGCAGCATAATTTATTGTAGTTTCTCCTCTTTTTCATGACTGCCTTACATTGATCAATCTTAACATCTGCTTTTCCTTAGCAGATTTTAATATTCATTCTGTGTACTACATTTAATATTTCAGTTATGAAATAAATCTCATTATGCTTCATATAAAATGAGGAGATTTACTTTTTAAAACAGAAATAACCTACTCTCCGGTAATTCAGTGTTCTTTTCCAAGTTTAATAACAGTATATGGCCCTGATTAGGATATGGAGAGCTTGGATATTTTCATGACTTGGATGGAGCCTTAATAATCTTGTCTCATGCTGCGGAGTCATTTCCGACTCATAGCAATTCCATGGACATATCTCTCCTAGAACGCCCCACCTCCATCTGCGACGTTCTGGTGGTGGATCCAAAGATTTTCTTGGTAAAAATGCACAATAAGTTTACCACTGCCTTCTTCTGCACAGTAAACTTGGGTCTCTGCCCTCGACGCTCTCTCATGCTGCTGCTGCCCAGCATGGGTGAGTTTTGACTTTTAGCAGGTTGTCTTCCACTCGCTAGCCACTACCCAAGCTAGGAATGGAATGATTATGCCTCTCTTTGACACTCCCTCCGGTAGCCAAGACTGGTAGTGTACTAGAAACTCTCCAGGTATGATCCTGAGAGGGGCCTTAAAATATTAATAAAAAATAATAATAATAATGTTAATAATTGTGGTATTTGTTAAGTGCTTACTATGTGCAAAACACTGTACTACGTGCTGCAATAGATACATCATCATCGTGGCTCAGTGGAAAGAGCACGGGCTTTGGAGTCAGATGTCATGGGTTCGAATCCCAGCTCGGCCACTTGACAGCTGTGTGACTTTGGGCAAGTCACTTTACTTCTCGGTGCCTCAGTTACTTCATCTGTAAAATGGGGATTAAGACTGTGAGCCCCACGTGGGACTACCTGATTCCCCTGTGTCTACCCCAGCGCTTAGAACGGTGCCCGGCACATAGTAAGCGCTTAACAAATACCAATATTATTATTAATTCCCACATCACAGTCGAAGTAGGTGGAAGAACAGGTGTGGAATCTCCATTTTGCAGATGAGGGAACTGAGGCACAAAGAAGTGAAGTGACTTGCCCAAGATCACACAGCAGACAAGTGGCAAGAGCTGGGATTAGAACCCATGTCCTCTGACTCCCAGGCTCTCGCTCTTTCCACAAGGTCACAATGCTTCCCTTGGCAAGAACAGCATTGGCTGAATTCAACGTCATCAGCTGTATTCATTCAGTGATAAATAGGATGTCTTGACATGTCTTAAGCCGTCAGATGGTCTTGGAGCCATAGCGACGCCATGAACACATCTCTCCCAGACCACCCCACCTCCATCTGCAATCGTTCTGGTAGTGGATCCATACAGTTTTTTTTTTGGTAAAAATCTGGAAGGGGTTTACCACTGCCGCCTTCCACGCAGTCAACTTGAGTCTCCGCCCTCGATTCTCTCCCGTGCCGCTGCCCAGCACAGGGGAGTTTTGCCTTGTAGCAGATTGCCTTCCACTTGCTAGCCACTGCCCAAGCTAGGAATGGAATGGGTAGGCCTCTGCTTGACTCTCCCTCCCATAGCCAAGACTGGTAGAGTACTGGGAACTCTCCAGGTGAGGTCCTGAGAGGGACAAGTAGGATGAGTATGTCCAAAAAAGGTAAAGGTCATGCCTGCCCTCAAAAACCTTTCAGACTTACGATGAGAGCAGGGTATAAATTGCTAAAAGAATGGTGGCTGAATGAGTGTAAAGACAGTACAAATGATAAACCCAAGTGCAATCGATCTGTGCAGATACGTAGACCAGTAAATATGTGAATGCTGAATGGGCTACTGGGATAGCATGATAGGAAAATGGGGGTGGAATTAGGGAATGGATTCTGGAGGAAGTGCCTTTTTAGGTGGACTCAGAGGAAGGGGAGGGATGGTTGAAAATCTTGAAAATCTTCCAAAAATGGGAAAGCGTGAATGATAAGCAAGTGGATGGAGGATTGAGGAATAGTCAAGCAGTTTGCTTGGGCAGAATGAGAAACAAGCAGTGAGGTGCAGCAGAATGAGAGAGCAAATTTGTAAGATGAGGAGTGTGGCAGAAGGGGGAAAGTGTTAGAATTTTTGTTTGGTGAATTCTGAGGATGGAGAGAGTGAAGCAGCGTGGCCTGGGAGTCAGAAGAACCTGAGTTTTAATTCCAGCTCTGCTTTTTGTCTGCTGTCTGACCTTGAGCAAATCACTTAACTTCTCTGTGCCTGTTACTGCATTTGTAAAATGGGTTTTGAGACTGTGAGCCCCAACTAATCCCCCCTTTTCCTCTACTCCCCCTCCCCTCCCCTTTGCCCCAACTTGTTCCCTTTGCCCAAGCCCCTCCAGCCCCCCAGGACTTGTGTATATGTGTGCATATTTATCATTATAATTCTATCTATTTTTATTAATGATTTATTATCTACAGTACTATTTCTTTATAATGATGTTACCGATGCCTGTTTACTTGTTTTGATGTCTGTCTCCCCCTTTCTAGGCTGTGAGCCCATTGTGGGCAGGGATTGTCTCTATTTTTGCTGAATTATACTTCCCAACCACTTAGTACAGTGCTCCGGACACAGTAAGCGCTCAGTAAATATGAATGAATGAATGTGAGATATGAACTGTGTCTAACCTGATTAGCTTGTGTCCACCCCAGTGCTTCCTACAGTTTCTGGCACATAATAAGCGCTTAGCAAATCCCAAAGAAACAAAATACTGTTGGAAAGTTACAGTCTTTGTACACCCTGTACAACTGGCAGTTAGTACTCACTCTGAAGCAGCGTGGCTCAGTGGAAAGAGCACGGACTTTGGAGTCAGGGCTCATGAGTTCGAATCCCAGCTGTGCCACTTGTCGGCTGTGTGACTGTGGGCAAGTCACTTAACTTCTCTGTGCCTCAGTTCCCTCATCTGTAAAATGGGGATTAAGACTGTGAGCCCCACGTGGGACAACCTGATTCCCCTATGTCTACCCCAGCGCTTAGAACAGTGCTCGGCACATAGTAAGCGCTTAACAAATACCAACATTATTATTATTACTGTTTGCCAATACAGATAATGTAAATTTAACCTAACCACAACAGTACTAATATCATTCAGTAGGAGTAGTAATAATAGAACAACATTTATCGAACCCCCTCTGCACTCTCATACGTGTGTGGAATGTACAGAAAAATGGAGTGACTTGTTGCCTGCCCACAAGAAGTATACATTCCGTCTACGGACGGAGACAAACAGAAAAGATATTTATAATCCGTACGCAACTTAGTGACTCTTAACACGTATTCCCTGCACAAATTCTGGCCTCCCAGTTTTTAACTAGATATATGCACTCTTAACTTGGACTAAATAATTGGCTTATATGTCCTATTCTTCAAGGAAAGGACTTCACGAAGCAAAGCATGCTTTCACTGAATACATTTCATAGCCAAACTTTCCCATTAATTGATTTAGCATGTGCTTCGTCGTTAATCCTTAAGAAAAAGGTTGAGACGACTAATTGCGACTGAGGGTTCAAACAGAATAAAAGAAGCGCTTCTTCACCCAGCACCGGTAAGCATATGGAATTCATTGGGCAGGCAAGAAATAGTAGTTTCTGAGGACTTTAGATCAGTTCACAGACGAAGAACCGATAACATCCAATGCACCCTGTAAGCTCTTGATATTCACCCCAACACCCAGCCCCACAGCACGGATGTACATATCCTTATATTCTGCCATTTCCCCTATCTGCAATTCATTTTAATGAGTGTCCTCCTGTAGACTGAAAGCTCTCTGTGGGCAGACATTGGGCCTAACCACATTTTTGTACTGTACTCTCCTAAAGGCTTAGTTCCGGGCCCTTCCACTGCCAGGAAGAGATTATTGGACATTAAAGATCATTGGTCTGAGCCAGTAATGGGATTTCTTAAGTTTACCATTAGGTCAATCAGTGGTATTTGTTGAGTACTTACTATCCCTGCCCACATTGAGCTTACAGTTATGACAGTTGTACTGAATTTTAAGATGGACAATGATTGGAAACTTTTGAGGCATGAGGAGACGTGGACTGAGCGTTTTTTTTTTTAGAATAATGATCCAGGCAGCAGAGTGAAGCATGTACTGGAGAGGAGAGAGACAGGAGGCAGGGAGGTCAACCGGAAGGCCGATGCAGTAGTCAGCTCGGCTCAGCGAAGTAGCAGTTTGGCCTTCTAGACTGTGAACCCGTTGTGGGCAGAGATTGTCTCTGTTGCTGAATTGTACTTTCTAAACACTTGTACAGTGTTCTGCACACAGTAAGCGCTCAATAAATGCATTGAATGAATGAATGAATGCAGAATACTTTACTAAAGCCTTCAGAAGGTATTATATAAATGTGTGTAAGCATATACACATACACTTACAAATATGTGTATGTACACATCAAATACAAAGGACAACGATAGATATCTATCAATATCTCTCTCTCTCTATCTAGATATATATCTAGATATAGATCGAACGATCGATCGATCAATCAATCGATAAATAGATAGATAATTCAGTTATATTCAGGATTACAGAAGAGTTTTGAAGAGGGAGAGAACCGTGGTCTGGCAGATTTGAAGCGGGGAGAGTCCAGAGAGGCAGGCCTGAACCGATGGTGAAATTCACCTGTGAATGCATGTGACTGAAAAGTGTGCCATGCAACTCTATTCTTAGCAGTTGTCTCCTGGTTTACAGCTGGAATGCAGCAATTGTCTGAGGCTTTGTTTCGTGGTGTTCTTAAAAGACTTCCTTTACCCTCCCTGCTTTGTTTCCCAATCTAAGCTCTCCAGACAACAGCCATTTGAGAATCATTTGAGTGTGTGAAGGTGAACATAGCTTCGAGGCTAGTAGCCTGAATACGTTCCATTACTTTATCATATAATAATAATAATGATAATGATTATGGTATTTGTTAAGTGCTTACTATGTGCCAAGCGCTGTTCTAAGCACAGAGGTGGATACAAGAAAATGGGTTTGGACACCGTCCCTGCCTCAAATGGGGCTCATAATCTAAATCCCCATTTTACAGATGAGATAGCTGGGGCCCAGAGAAGTGAAGTGACTTGCCCAAGGTCACACAGCAGACAAGTGGAGGAGCCGGGATTAGAACCCACGTCCTCTGACTCCCAAGCCTGTGCTCTTGCCACTAGGCCATGCTGTAGTAGTAATGTTATCCTGTCTTGCCATTTTGATATTGAGTAGGGCCCGTAAGGGACGCTGGTGTAATCGCTCAATGATTCGGATATGGCACCTGTGGATGGTCAAGTCTCACAGCTGTAGAAAAGATTGGGCAACTCCACTCTGCTTTCAGCGCTACAGCTCTGTAGACTCGTAGTTGAGGCTGTGAAGCCTACCATTGTCCGGCCACACCGTTCAACAGTCTGCCAATGGACTAGATGGGAAGAAGAAGAAAGAGCTTAGGGTCTAGCTGGGGAAAAAACGGTAACAATAATTTCCATTTAGGAGGAAGAAGTACTCAAATATTGGACTTAGTAACACATATAGACAAAAGTACAGCGGGAAATAGAGTGAGTACACAAGTGCTTAAGCATTGCAAACGATAGAGTGGTAGGGAGAGTGTAAGCTGGGGAGAAGACAAATGAATTGGAGGAAATTTCCTCCATGGGCGGGATTTCAGAAGATGTCTGGAGATGGAGAGAACCATGGTCTGGCAGATTTGAAAGGGGAGGGAGTCTAAAGAGGAAAGCAGTCCTGAGCACGATCGAAAACGACTGAATGGATATGATTCAGATACGACTGACCGAATGACTGAATGAGCCTGGACCCTTGGATCGGAGGGTTGAAAGTGAGGCGTTGTGTGAAGGACAGCTAGGGAGGGATGAAAGGAAGAACTGGGATGTAGGAGGAGAAGAGGGTGGATAGGGACGAGGAGGGGAGAACCAATTCTCAGGAGTTTCCATTTGATGTGAAGGTGAATGGGTCATCACTGGAGGTTTTTGAGGTGAGAGACTTTTATGAGCGAAGAGAGGAGAGAGCCCAAGTTCTTTTAAGTGAGGAGTTACTAAATGATGTAAATGTTGCACAATAGCCAATGTGGTACAGATGTTTTGAATGGTAATAAAGACTGCCGTGGTAATAATAATAATTACTGTGGTATTTCTTAAGCGCTTGCTATGTTTCTAAGTATTCTACTAAGTATTGGGGTAGATACAAGATAATCAAGTTGAAAACAGTCCCTGTCCCACATAGGGCTCACAGTCTAGGTAAGAGGGAGTAGGATTTCATCCCCATTTTCAGATGAGGAAACTGAGGCCCAGAGAAGTTAAATGACTTGCCCAAGGTCACCCAACAAAGACGTGGCAGAGCCGGGATTAATAATGATAATAATAATCTTGATATTTGTTAAGTGCTTACTATGTGCAGAGCAGTGTTCTAAGCACTGGGGTAGATACAGGGTCATCAGGTTGTCCCACGTGAGGCTCACAGTTAATCCCCATTTGACAGATGAGGTAACTGAGGCACAGAGAAGTGAAGTGACTTGCCCACAGTCGAACAGCTGACGAGTGGCTGAGCTGGGATTCGAACTCATGACCTCTGACACCCAAGCCAGGGCTCTTTCCACTGAGCCATGTTGCTTCTCTACCAGGTCCTCTGACTCCCAGGCCTGTCCTATTTCCACTGGGCTAGAAATGTAGAAAATTTGCTCCTTCAACTCTAAGTACAGTTCAGTCTTCTGGGTATTGGAATGAAGCTTGACCGTAACCTCCTTGGCGGTAGAAACTTATATTTCTGTCATGTATTTCACAACCACCTTGGACTGTAATCTACCTGCTGTTTTCTGCATTGATGAGAATCATGTATATTTTGTTAGTGTACCGATTTTTTTTTTAAAACTAATCTATAGTGTTTTCATTAGATCCTTGTTTTCAAGAGGAAAACTGAGAAAAAACTGCCTTTTGTTATTTGTGGTTTTATAAAAGGCACGTACTGCCTTGGCCAATTAGTTACCATTTATTCCTTATTTTAGTCTTCCTATTGGCTGGTTCTAGTATATGCCTTAAGCTGGGTATTATTGACATTTTCTTCAAAGACGCGGGCTAGAAACAGATGATAAAATGAACTGTGTTCTCCAGCAGATACATTTACAGTATTCAGCTGTTTGTAGGTGATTATGCTAGGTTGCAACAAAATAAAGCCTACAGCAGCATATTAACTGGGCCATTTATGTGGGTGCTAATATATTTGAATAAAACCCTCAATTACTAAGCACTTTTGAGCCTTGACAAGACAGTGCCATGACGTTAATGGTATCTTTATAACCTTTTTAACTTCTTGTTTCTCTGACAGAGCTATACAATAACAGAAATGGGTTTGCCCTTGGCAAGCCAAAACTCATTTTGAGAGGATAATAAGTATTTACTATTTAGATTGCTGGCAATAAAATTTCTCTGAATGAGATTTCCCTGAGAAAATACAAACTGATTAAATTACTTTCTTTAATGGACTGGAAAAGCGTGTAATAATAGTTTGTTGAAGCTTCGTGTCTAATGTCTTCCTTCCTTTTTTAATGACAACACAAGCAGACCGGCTTCTAGTGGATGTGGGAAAGGGAGAGGAGTATTAAAACCAAAATGAATGATGAAGGTTTATTGAATAAAAAAGTCTTAATTACATTTTAAAATGAAGATTAAAGGATTTGTTGGATACTTACAATTTCGTGTTAAAACACTTTAACACCTTAAAGGCATACTTCCCTCTTATACCGGCTCTGCCAGTTACTTGCTGTGTGACCTTGGACAGGTCGTTTCACTTCTCTTGCCTCAGTTTCCTCAACTGTAAAATGTGGTTCAAGTACTCGTTCTCCCTCCTACTTGGAATATGAGCCCCAAGTGGGACAGGGACTGTGTCCAACCTGATCAACTTGTATCTACCCAAATGCATAGAAGAGTATTTGACACCAAGTAAGGACTTAACTAATGTAATAATAATAATTCTTTAGAAATAATATGTAGCTAATGAAGGGGAAAAGCATCTGCAGAGTTACCCGGTGTGCGTCAATCTCTATGCAACAGAGGAAAACTAGTTACTTGAGGAAATTGGGCTATTCAAAAATAGAAGATTAGAATTTGATCACGTAAATTTACACATCCAGAGATCAATCGATCAGTGGTATTTATTGAATGCCTACTATAAACACAGAGCACTGTAGAAGTGCTTGATGTGCGTACTATAGTATCTAAGTGGTTATTCAAAAACCCGCTAATTAAAGCCAATCTGAGTACACCTAACAGCACAATTGGCTTTGCAAAAATAATTTCACAGTAATTATGGCAGAGAGGAAATATTACAGAGTATTTTTAAAAATGTCATGATCAAATATTTGAAGATTTCTCAAATTTCAATAAATGTATCAGTATGTGTCAGCTAAGAAAAATAATTAAGTTTTCTTAGTCTAAAATGTGGAAAAATTATAAAACGCATTGCTAAATCAAGCCCTAGACATTTTCTTTTTAAGTCAAATCCATAATAGTCCTTGGGGGTGACAGCAGTCAGAATATCTTTCAAGGCCATGAATTTTACACGAAAATACACCTGATTCAGAATTTTTATTGGCAATCAGAATTTCATATTTGTCACTATAATAAAAGTGTGATTGAAATGGGACCTTGAATGTCGTGTCCTTATGTGAGGTGTTTTGAATTTGAATATCGCACGGATACTAACTTAGAGCACATTCATTTTCTCAAGCTTTTTGGCAGTGACATATCCATCACTAGCATTGTTTTTCATTCCAGGAAATCTGTGCTGTTGGCATAGAGGCATCAGGTATGAAGAGGTATGAGGGACACTAGTAAGGTTATTAAAGGAGTAGGAAAATTATAGTACTTTTGTCTTTTTCTAAATTAAGAATCATCTACTCTAAGGACCTGTTATGGACTATAAAGTATAATTTCAGTTTCATATTAAGCCATTAATTTGCAGTTGTGCATTTTTCTTTCTCTTTGGGTTGTGGCAAACAATTATAGGTAATATTTTAAAAACCGCAAGTTAGGAATTGATTTTATAAGGAGCAGAGAAAATAGCACACTGGGAAAAATGCAAAATCAAAATTGAAATACCTCAGTTTATGAAGTGTAATTTAATTTCAGGGATGAGAAATAATATTGAATTACTGAGCTGGTGTAATTGAAATGTGTTTGGATGTGGTTGGACATATTCTCCTGCCTGGTTTTCAGCAATGCCAGTTGTAGAATTGTTATCCAATTCTGATACATTCAAATCTGCTTCTGTTGTTCACCACAAACTGGATGACAATGTCTACCATGAGCTGGATACTTTGAATAATAACTAGGTTCCTTTTTGAGGAACAAATTGAACAGTATTGTGGCTAAATCCGGACTTTGGGACTTTTAACAGCCAAAACTCTCCTAGTTGTGTCCTTGCCATAAATATTGAGTGTAGCCAAAGAAATTGCAAAGCATACTTTCCGTAGACTTAAAGGTCCTAAAAATATAGATCTAATCTTCCTTGTATAAAAGTAATAGATGATACCTGTAAAAATTAGTTGTCGTCTGGGCTTATGTGGCTTGAGAAGTCACCCTGCACCTTTTGGGTCTTGGCGCTTCTCTAAAATGCCAGTAATATCCATGCCACCGGACTGTAAATCTTTGTTACGTTTTCATTGGGGATTTTTTGATTCTTGGATGAAATATGCTAACAAAATGCATGGTAAATGAACAGTAATAATTATACCATCCAATATGATAACTAGTCTAAAACACTAAGGCGATGCTATAATGTTTGTGATTTTATAGACTGATAAGTATGTAAGAGCAAATACCTTCCCCTCTCTGTATTTTACGAAGTTTATGGTGGACTAGAATATGATTTCCATATCAATATTCAACTTCATCAAACAGATTTGGCACCTAAGTTATATTTTAAATGTTTCGCGAATTGAATTTCCTTGTCTTTAAAGGAGACTCTCAGTTTTGCGTGGGAGATTTACTGTCACAAGAAGAGCTTTTACATCGAAACAAAGTAGCAGATTGAAATGGTTTCAGGGCTCTAATCCCTTGGTAAATTAGCCAGCAGGCTAGCCTTTTCATAGATGTGCTAAACAACAGGTTGATGCCATTTGGGCATTAGCAATGAGAACCACCTGAGGGAATAGGGAATGAATAAGAAGAGACGTAGAATAGGGAGAAGACATGGCTATTAGAACATTTCATACCTCTGCCAGATAAAGTAATACCCATGAATGAGTCATTGTGTCTGAGATTTCAGATCTTAGTGGTTTTTAATCTTTTAATTTTGAAGAATGTTTCCAAAGTTTTTTTGACCATCCCTTCATTTAATTTTCTTATAAAAGCTATTTTTTTTGAATGGATGTATTGGCTGTATGCATATTTGATGTTGTTTATGTTAAATGGATAAATACTTCACTAGGAATCAAAGCATATATGAACTGCTGTCTTTTGGTAAATATGATAAAAAATTCATTTTAAAATCAGATTTTGGAATTACAATTCGAACAATGTGGAGAGCTTTTTACTAAGCATGCTATACTTACTGAGAGGAAAAATGAGAAACTGGTAGAAATCATAATATTTTTTCCTCTGATGGACTAAATGTGAATCTCAAACTTTGGGTATAAACAATTTATTTGAAGATTCTTTTTTTTTTCCCTCGTTTTCACTATTGAGAGTAAAACTGCCTTGCTATAATGTAAATATGGCGTGATCGTATGCACAGACAAATATACAAAAATCAGATGGCGTTGATGATTTTTAATTGGCATAGTATAAAGAAATTCATACATATGTTTATGTGTCACTATATCCAAATTTAAGTGCATTGTAATCTGTTCTGTGTGGAAAACTGACCAAAAATGTGTATTAAAATATCTTATTTATTTTATTATGCTGGTATCTTAAATATATTTAGCATAATATCATATAGATCCATATTTATACATATGGATCTATATGAAGTGAAGCTTTAAAGTACTCAGCTTGACTCAAATGAAAGAAAATGTGAAAAATCAAGTCGTTTCGATATTTTTCAGAAACCCCAGCAGCGGCTCGCACTTCGCTATTGATAATTCTAGAGCAAGATATAATGTTGAGAAAATTGATAGAAGATTGAAATCATTCAAACTACCCAGTTCCCCTCTGATGCCCTCTCCTGAGACTTTTAATTTTCCATTTAGAGGGGGTTTCAAGGATCAATATGAAGATCTGTTGATAATATTATATTTAATTAGAACAATCAAAAACCATGCTCAGAGCGTGACACCTGCCAGGGAGAGCTTCAAAAAGACAGTAAGCAGCATGTGTTAGTATAGTTTCTTTGGCTCGTCCATGAGCACTAATCTAGCGAAAGTCCCAAATGGGGCAGCTAGTCAGCTATTTCATTGACTTTGATCTGGTTTGGGGGGCAGTTTATTTTCCCATAATGCCATTGATCAATGATTTCCTTTCAGCAGTGATGTAATTAAAGGGCTTTAGTCAGCTTGCGCTGTGTTGTCTTGAAATTTATTATTCGGGAGATTTAAAGGAGATCGATAGGGTGCAGCGGCCTGGTGTTTAGACTAGAGTAAGCGGACCCAGCTGAGACTTTTGAGGCGTGCAAGAAACAGGGCTTTAGGACACAAGCAAGATGTTTACCTGGGACCTTGAGCTGACCTGTTCTCCGTGGATCCTGTTTAACCAGTAGCATTTTATCACCTATCTTTATCGCAGCCTCAAACTGATCCTGTCCTGCTTCTTATTGATTTGTCGTTTTTGCGAGCGATTAAAATCAAACCCCTTTTCATAGAAATAACGATAGAAATTTGAAATGAACCTCTCAAGACTTTCAGGAACAATCTAGAAATATAACTTCATAAAGCAATAGCCAAAAAATATGTTTCATCACCCCGGTGAGATAGACAACCTTAAAAGTTTACGGACGTGTGTCTGCTTCTTTAGAAGTTACTAGGTTGGTCAAATCGAAGTGGCAGGTAGTTATTCAATTGTATTTATTCAATCGTATTTATTGAGCTCTTCCTCTGTGCAGAGCACTATGCTAAGCACTTGAAAAGTACAATACGCCAAAAGAGACCGTCCCTACTCAATCTGCAGCTTCACCCTATACAGTCTTCCTTTTTTTTTTCTCTTTCCATTCTGTTGCTGCCTCATCATTCGCATAGCGAGCCCAAAATTGAGTGAGTGGAATGGGAAGTAAGTAACATAAACCACTTGCATAACTGTCATGTCAGGAAATAATGCCTTAGAAAAGGGAAACAGAAGGAAAAGGGGAAAGCCAGGGTTGTGATCAGCATTTTAGGCATTTTTAAAGTCTCAGTGTCCTTTTACACCTGCTATTTTTTTTGAAGCAGCGTGGCATAGTGAAAAGAGCACAGGCTTGGGAGTCAGAGGTCGTGGGTTCTAATCCTGGCTCCAACACTTGTCAGCTGTGTGACTTTGGGCAAGTCACTTAATTTCTCTGTGCCTCAGTAACCTCATCTGTAAAATGGGGATTAAGACTGTGAGTCCCACGTGGGACAAAATACCTTGTATCTACCCCAGTGCTTAGAACAGTGCTTGTCACATAGTAAGCGCTTAACAAATGCCATCATTATTATTATTATTATTTTCCTTAAGATTTGAAAAATTGCAGTACTAAGACAAGTTATATATTTTGACTCTGATTATTAGTTTTATCTTTATTACAGTGTAAAGACCAGATGGACAGAGGTGATAATAATTGTGGTATTTGCTACTATGTGCCAGACACTGTACTAATTGTACATTCCAAGTGTTTAGTACAGTGCTCTGCACATAGTAAGCACTCAATAAATACTATTGAATGAATGAATGTACTAAGCACTGAGATGGATACAGCAAATTGGGTTGGACATAGTCCCTGTCCCAAGTGGGGCTCACAGTCTCAAATCCCATTTTACTGATGAGGTAACTGAGGCCCAGAGAAGTGAAATGACTTGCCCAAGGTCACTCAGAAGGCAAGTGGCAGAGCCGGGGTTAGAACCCACGACCTTCTGATTCCCAGGCCCCTGCTCTAGCCACTACACCGTGCTGCTTCTGTCATTAGATGTGAAGTCCTATATTTAACAGAACAAACCATACTGCCATAGGTAATAGATCTATAAAAGAAATAGCCTTAGTGATTTTAAAAAAAAAATAATAGCACATCTTTAAGGGGATTGCAAGGCTCTATCCAGGAAAATAGCAAGAAGCTTAGAAGTTGAGATTTCCAATCCCATGAGGATGTTATGGATTAATAACTCCTGACCGAATGCTCTAAGAAAATAAAATAACATGTTTTTAAACATCACGTATTGGCCCGACTGCTTTCTGTCTCCCTTATGAATTATCTGCCTGCCCACTACCACCTCTTGTTGAAGGAGGTGAGAGAAAAGATATGGACCATTCAAAATGTCCCTATTAAAATTACAATCGGTAGCCAGGCCTCATGGAAAGAGCAAAGGGCAGAGACTCAGAAGACCCAGGTTTAAGTTCCGGCACCATTATTGGCCTACTGGGTGACTCGAGGCAAGTCTCAACCAATTAGGCCTCAGTTTCCTCAGCTGTAAATGGGGGTGTTAGATTGTGAGACCGAGATGAAATAAGGATTCTGTTCAATCTCATAACATTGTATCTAGCCCAACACATAGTGCATAATAAGTACTTGATGAGTGTCATTATTAACACTGTTGCTTATCGTTAATACTACTAATGATAACAGGAATTCAAGGACAGAGGGAAGCTTCAGAACAGAAGTGGAAAGTTCATTTGGCTATACATATTTATAACCATTGCCTGGGGCATTTTTTATGGTATCTGCTAAGTGCTTACTATGTGCCAGGCATTGTTCTAAGTGCTGAGGTAGATACAAAATAATGTTTGGTCACAGCCATCTTCGAATTTGGGATCCCACTCTTAATCCCCATTTTACAGATGTGTTAACTGAGACACAGAAAAGTTAAGTGACTTGCCAAGACCACACAGCAGACAAATGGCAGAGCCAAAATTAGAATCCAAGTCCTTCTGACCCAGGTCCGGGATCTATCCACTAAGCCACGCTGCTTCTCGACAATGTTGGTTGGTATTTATTAAGTGCTTACTATATGCCGAGCACTGTTCTACTTGCTGGGGTAGATACAGGGAAATCAGGTTGTCCCACAGGTGATTGACAGTTAATCCCCATTTTACAGATGAGGTCCCTGAGGCACAGAGAAGTGAAGTGACGTGCCCACAGTCACAGAGCTGACAAGTGGCAGAGCTGGAATTCGAACACATGACCTCTGACTCCCAAGCCCGGGCTCTTTCCACTGAGCCACACTTACAATGCCTGACTGTTATCATTGGCTCATGACAACTTCCAGGAAGCATTAGGTGGGGATATCTGCAGCCCGGGGTGGAGATGGGCACCTATATAGCACATGCTATACCCCAGTTTCCCACAATGAGGTTACAACAGCTTCATAATAATTGTGGAATTCATTGAGCACTTACTGTGTGCCAAGCACTGTACTAAGTGCTAGGGTAGTTCCAATATAATTAGGTTGTTCATAGTCCCTGTCCCACATGGGACTCACAGTCTAATGGTGGAGGAGAAAGGGCATTTAATCCCCATTTGACAGTTGAAGAAACTGAGGTAAAAGGTTGGTGAAGTTACTTAAGCCTAACAAACACTAATATTATTATCATCATTATCATTATATTATTATTTAATTGGTGGAAGAACAGTTCATTCGTATTTGACCACATACTGTGAGCAAAGCACTGTATTACATTTGCACTAAATTCTGGTGACACCCCACTGGGGCCCCATCTTCAGGAAACCCCACTTTGGTCACCAGTGGGCAATATGGATATACCAAGGACTCTTCTTTCCACCCCTTCATGAGTCTCCCTCACCTTCCTCCTGTGTCCATTCCTTCCCTCCCCTTCATAATTCACTTCCTCTCCCCACTCGCTTTGCTCATAAATTCCCATCTCCTTACCTCTTGAAATCACAATTCCCTTTCCCTCCATTGTTCTCCTTGTCACCCTCGCGGTGACTCCATTTTCATTCGACTGCACACGGATATGTCTCTTTGTCCTGCTATGTTTGTGTGTCTGTACATTTCTGTTCGTCCATCCATATGTTAGGATGTTATGGCATTATACTTATCTGCCTAGTCTGTGTGACCTTGGGCAAGTCACTTTACTTCTCTGTGCCTCAGTTACCTCGTTGGTAAAATAGGGATTGAAATTGTGAGCCCCACGTTGGACAGGGATTATGTCCAACCCAATTTGCTCATGTCGTCCCAAATGTTTAGTACAGTGCCTCACACATAGTAAGCGCTTAATAAATACCATAATCAGTATTATTATTATTAAGCTTCAATATTTAATGAGATTGCCAATGGATGCCTACATTTGCAAGGATTATCAGATTCAACAGATTAAAATTAAATTTTAGGAGGTAAAATTTTGAAGTTTTGCAAGAGATCATTTCAATTTGATCTTGTTAATTCAGCTTTTTGGCTTTGATTAGTGCCGTTCTTCAAGTTAGGATGAAATGCTAAAATGAAGTTGCCAGATTTCAATTTTGAGGCTCCACCTTCCGTACATTTCTGGAATCTGTACCTCTCAAATATAGGGCAAAAATTCTACACCCTCATCCTAACAGAGACTTCCAAAAATAAGAGGAGATGTTTGGGGAAAAAAAACAACCAAGGAAATCCCATATGTATAACAGTAATAATAATTGTGGTATTTGTAAGCTCTTACTGTGTGCCAGGTACTACATCTTCCAACTCTGCACTAAAAATACGAAAAGTAAGTGATGATCTAAAACAGATTTTTCATTATTTTGAAGACTATCCAAATATCAGCCATAACATTATGTTTTAGCAATGTGAAATAGTTCTGGGATATTTTTTAAATCAGGCCAAATCAAAAGGTCTTTGACAGTTTTCAGTTGAGAATGAAAATAGCAAATTTTCCAAGAGCATCACAGGATGGGAAGTTTAAAGCTCTACTGTTAAGTTCCCAAAACTAAAAAGATATTCAAAAGCATTCCTGGAATGCTCAGGCTTAATTATAGGTTCTTTCCCTGATACTATATATGTGATAGTATTAGTAAGTAGTAGGTAGTAATTATATTTACTAAGTATCCACTAAGGCTGCGGTGCACATTATACTAAGCACATGGAGCTTATAGTCTAATGGGAGAGACAGACATAAAGTATTTACAAAGTAATTAAAATAGATAATTGAATGTATATTTGAATAAAACAAGTGCTAGAGATGATGCATGGGTTCATATGACTTGGGACGCCAGAAATTAATTGGAGAAGTCACGTTGGAGAAAGTGAGGTTTCAGAAAGGTTTTAAATTTGGGGAGAGCTTTTGTCTAACAGATTCGGAAGTGAGGTGAGGGAGTTCAAAGGCAGGGGGACGGGAGGGATAACAGTGCGTTATAGTTAGCAGGTTAGTTTGAAAGGAACAAAGAGAGTTGGGTTGGAGAGTAGTAGATGAAAGAGTAGGTATATAACACGGGGTAAGTCGGCGGAGAGCCTTGAAGCCAGCTGTGATGTGATTTTTCTTGATTCGGAGGGACTCGGGGAGCCAATGGAGGGTTTGGGGGAGCAGAGAGATGCGTGCCAAGTGATACTTTTTGGAAGGTGATCCTTGGAGCAAAATGAAGTATAAATTGGAGAGAGGAGAAGCTGGAGGCAAAGAGATCAGTGAGGGAGCCGATACAATAGTCTAGTCAGGCTATGACCAGAGCTGAAGGTATATTAAGTGTACAGTGTACAGTGAAGGTGTACAATGCTCTACACATAGTAAGCACTCAATTCCATTGATTGACTGGGTGCAGATAGAGGGAGAGATTGTGTTGCAAGAACCAACAGGACTTGACAGGAGAATGAGTATAATAATAATGTTGGTATTTGTTAAGCGCTTACTATGTGCAGAGCACTGTTCTAAGCACTGGGGTAGATATAGGGTCATCAGGTTGTCCCCCCATGGGGCTCACAGTCTTAATCCCCATTTTACAGACGAGGGAACTGAGGCCCAGAAAAGTGAAGTGCGCCTCGGACCCCATTCCCTCTCACCTTCTTAAAACCATCGCCCCTGCCCTCCTCCCTTCCTTAACTTCTATTTTTAACCACTCGATCTCCAAGGGCTCCTTCCCCTCTGCCTTCAAACATGCCCACGTCTCCCCCATCCTAAAAAAACCCGCTCTTGACCCCACTTCCCCCTCCAGTTATCGTCCTATCTCCCTACTACCCTTCCTTTCCAAAATCTTAGAACGAGTCGTCTACAATCGATGCCTAGAATTCCTTAACTCCCATTCTCTCCTAGACCCCCTCCAATCTGGCTTCCGTCCCCTCCACTCTACCGAGACTGCTCTCTCTAAGGTCACCCATGACCTCCTTCTTGCCAAATCCAATGGCTCCTACTCCATTCTGATCCTCCTTGACCTCTCTGCTGCCTTTGACACTGTCGACCATCCCCTCCTCCTCCATACCTTATCTCACCTTGGCTTCACGGACTCTGTCCTCTCCTGGTTCTCCTCTTACCTCTCTGGCCGATCATTCTCGGTTTCCTACGCTGGAGCCTCCTCCCCCTCCCATCCTTTAACTGTTGGAGTTCCTCAAGGGTCAGTTCTTGGCCCTCTTCTGTTCTCCATTTACACTCACTCCCTCGGTGAACTCATCCGCTCTCACGGCTTTGACTACCATCTCTACGCAGATGACACGCAGATCTACATCTCCGCCCCTGTCCTCTCCCCCTCCCTTCAGGCTCGCATCTCCTCCTGCCTCCGGGACGTCTCCACCTGGATGTCGGCCCGCCACCTAAAACTCAACATGAGCAAGACTGAGCTCCTCATCTTCCCTCCCAAGCCCGGTCCGCTCCCAGACTTCTCCATCACCGTGGATGGCACGACCATCCTTCCCGTCCCGCAGGCCCGCAATCTCGGTGTCATCCTTGACTCGTCCCTCTCGTTCACCCCACACATCCTATCCGTTACCAAGACCTGCCGGTTTCACCTCTACAATATCGCCAAGATCCGCCCTTTCCTCTCCACCCAAACGGCTACCTTACTATTGCGGGCTCTCGTTATATCCCGGCTAGACTACTGTGTCAGCCTTCTCTCTGACCTCCCTTCCTCCTCTCTCGCCCCGCTCCGGTCTATTCTTCACTCCGCTGCCCGGCTCATCTTCCTGCAGAAACGATCTGGGCCTGTCACTCCCCTTCTTAAACAACTCCAGTGGTTGCCTATCGACCTCCGCTCCAAACAAAAACTCCTCACTCTAGGCTTCAAGGCTCTCCATCACCTTGCCCCTTCCTACCTCTCCTCCCTTCTCTCTTTCTACCGCCCACCCCGCACGCTCCGCTCCTCTGCCGCCCACCTCCTCGCCGTCCCTCGGTCTCGCCTATCCCGCCGTCGACCCCCGGGTCACGTCCTCCCGCGGTCCTGGAACGCCCTCCCTCCTCACCTCCGCCAAACTGATTCTCTTTCCCTCTTCAAAACCTTACTTAAAAATCACCTCCTCCAAGAGGCCTTCCCAGACTGAGCTCCTCTTCCCCCTCTACTCCCTCTGCCATCCCCCCTTTACCTCTCCGCAGCTAAAGCCTCATTTTCCCCTTTTCCCTCTGCTCCTCCACCTCTCCCTTCCCATCCCCACAGCACTGTACTCGTCCGCTCAACTGTATATATTTTCGTTACCCTATTTATTTTGTTAATGAATTGTACATCGCCTTGATTCTATTTAGTTGCCATTGTTTTTACGAGATGTTCTTCCCCTTGACGCTGTTTAGTGCCATTGTTCTTGTCTGTCTGTCTCCCCCGATTAGACTGTAAGCCCGTCAAACGGCAGGGAATGTCTCTATCTGTTGCCGACTTGTTCATCCCAAGCGCTTAGTACAGTGCTCTGCACATAGTAAGCGCTCAATAAATACTATTGAATGAATGAATGAATGAATGAAGTGACTTGCCCACAGTCACACAGCTGACAAATAGCAGAGCTGGGATTCGAACCTATGACCTCTGACTCCCAAGCCCGGGCTCTTTCCACTGAGATACGAACTGGAAGAACCAGCAGGAAGTTCAGTATAATACCGAAAGTGCAAGCTTCTGGAACAGGAAGGATGGGGTTTAATTGCCAAGACAGAAAAGTTAGTAGCAAGAATAATTTGGGAGAGAAGGTGAGAAATTTGAGAAACATGCATCAGAAGCATACATCTAGTGGAAAGAGCAGGGGCCTGGGAGACAGGGGACCTGAGTTCTAATCCCAGACCTGCCACTTGCCTGCCCTGTGACTTTGGATAAGGCAGTAACTTCTGTGCCTTAGCTTTCTCATTTGTGGGGGGTTCAATATGTGTTCTCCCTCCCTCTTAGCCTGTGAGCCCTGGATGGGACAGGGACTGTGGCCAACCTGATTATCTTGAATCTGCCTCAGCACTTGACAAACAGAGTTTGTCAATCAGTAAGCAGTCCTTTAGACTGTAAACTTGTGGGCAGGGAATGTTATATTGTTGTGTTGTACTCTCCCAAGCGCTTAATATACAGTATTCTCTGCACAGAGTAAGTGCTCAATAATTATGATTGACTGACCACATACACCATGTTGTTATTATTATCGTCATTATTATCTGGTATTTGATAATGTTAGCCAAATGAGTTGTAAATGTTCTAATATCTATAATTCTCTAGAAAAAGAGTAAATTTCTTCTGCGATGGAATAAATGGAGCTTATTAGGTAGTACATTCCCTGAGGAAAACTCTGTTTTCTAAATAATCTATAGAATGCCTTTCTGGCCTTTGTAATGGTTAAAAATCGATAATTATTGCAGGGATTCCCAACTATATCTGTTACCCAGCTAGACTGAAAATTTATCATTGGTCTAGTGTCTGTCAGACCGTAAATCATAGAATGTATTTCATTCCATACTCCGATTATTATTTGCCTTTCATTCTAGGTTTATTCATATTGTTTACTTGTTTGTGAAGATCTCAAGAATAGTTTAAGACTGTAAACTCGTCCTCTAGACTGTAAGCTCGCTGTGGGCAGAGACTGTTTTATTCTTATATTGTACTCTCCCAAGCTCTGCACACTTTCTTTCATTCAATCGTATTTATTGAGCACTTACTGTGTGCAGAGCACTGTACTAAGTGCTTGGAAAGCATAATTCGGCAACAAATAGAGACGTCACCAGCTCAACAAGGGCAGTAAGCACTCAGTAAATACGACTGACTGACTGTTCCACTTAAGAAAGGGATATTCTTCTTGACACCTCCCGTTAGACTCGGCTCGATCATTAAACCCCTTTAAAACAAAAGTAGGCTTGTGGCCGAACCCAGTCTTCCATTGGTGTGAATGGTCCCATGGGCAGCCAGAAGTCCCCTCTGCGTCCAGCCCCTCTGGAGAAGTGAGGCAGGAGTGAGTCTGCCTTGTCTCTGCTTTCACCATGCCAAACATCGGAGGGGCTCAGTCTGGGGACATATCACATTTGTACATTCCAAGCACTTAGTACAGTGCTCTGCACATAGCGCTCAATAAATACTATTGAATGAATGTCACCCTGCTCCTCAAAAAACTCCAGTGATTGCCCATCCACCTCCGTATCAAACAAGAACTCCTCACCATTGGCTTTAAAGCACCTCACCGTCTTGTCCCCTCCTACCTCACCTCACTTCTCTCCTTCTGCAATCTAGCCCACATGCTTCTTTCCTCCAGTGCCAACCTTCTCACTGGGCCTCAATCTCACCTCTCTCATCGCCAATACCTAGCCCACATCCTGTCGCTGGCCTGGAACTCCCTTCCTCCTCGAATCAAACGGACAGTTACTCACCCCCCTTCCCCAAAGCCATTTGAAGGCACATCTCCTCCAGGAGGCCTTCCCAGACTAAACCCTTCTTTCCTCTTCCCCACTCCCTTCTGCGTCGCCCTGACTTACTCCCTTTGCTCTTCCCCCCATCCCAGCCCCACAGAACTTATGTGCATGTCTGTCATTTATTCACATTAATATCTGTCTCCCCCACTCTAAACAGTAAGCTCAGCGTGGGTAGGGAATATATGTGTTCACTCTTGTATTGTACTCTCCCAAGCACTTAGTACAGTGCTCTGCATGCACTAAGCGCTCAATAAATACGATTGAATGAATGAATGAATATGCATATCATCATTTGCTTTAATCATCATCATTTGCTCAGTCAGCTCTTTCCACACCTCAGCCTCCCTCCTCTACTGTAGTTCAGTCCACACCCTTCACTCCCTTCATGCCAACCGATTGCTTCTTGCTCACATCCTCACCCCCTCCTACCTCACCTCGCTACTCTCCTGCTACAACCCAGGCTGCACGCTTCGTTCCTCTCCTGCTAACCTTCTCGTCGTACCTTGATCGTGGCTTAGTGGCAAGAGCACCGCCTTGGGAGTCAGAGATCGCGGGTTCTAATCCCGGCTCCGCCACTTGTCAGCTGTGTGACTTTGGGCAAGTCACTTATCTACTCTGTGCCTCAGTGACCTCGTCTGTAAAATGGGGATTAAGACTGTGAGCCCAGGACAACCTGATTACCTTGTATCTACCCCAGCGCTTAGAACGGTGCTTGGCACATAGTAAGCGCTTAAATACCATTATCATTACTATTATTATCTATCTCACTGTCGACCCCTCAGCCACATCCTGCTTCTGCCCTGGAATGCCCTCCCTCCTCAAACCTGGCAGGCAGTTACTCACCCCCCCTTCAAAGCCTTATCGAAGGCACGGCTCCTCCAAGAGGCCTTCCCTGACTAAGCCCTCCTTTCCTCTTCTCCCACCGTCTTCAGTGTCGTCCTGACTTGCTCCCTTTAGTCATCCCCCCCTCCCAGCCCCATGGCACTTATGTACATATCTATAATTTGCTATTGTTTTAATGAGATGTTCTTCCCCTTGATTCTATTTATTGCCATTGTTCTTGTCTGTCCATCTCCCCCGATTAGACTGTAAGCCCGTCAAAGGGCAGGGACTGTCTCTATCTATTACCGATTTGTGCATTCCAAGTCCTTAGTACAGTGCTCTGCACATAGTAAGCTGCTCAATAAATACTATTGAATGAATGAATGAATAATTTATGTATTCATCTTAATGTCTGTCTCCCTCTCTAGACTGTAAGCTCATGTGGGCAAGGAATGTGTCTTTTGATTGTTACATTGTACTCTCCCAAGCACTTAGTATGGTGCTCTGCACTCAGTAAGGGCTCAATAAATACGATTGAATGAATGAATGAATGAATGAATGAATGAATGAATGTATCCTACCTCCTGTCAGGAACTTCCTCCCCTTCACCTCCAGGAAACACTTTTCTCCCCATCATCAAAACCCTACTTAAACCACATCTTCTCCAAAGAGCCTTCTCTGATTAGTTGCCCATCTCCCCAATCACTTAGTACAGTGCTCTGCACACAGTAAGTGCTCGATAAATACGATGAATCTCCTCAATTTATTTCCCTCCCTGTTGCATTTGAGCTCTTTCTTACCTCCTAAGGACCTAAGTCCTCCAGCCACCCTACTCCTCTCAGGGGTTAGGAACATATCCTTAGAATTAATTCCTTCCCGTCATTTCTTTTTAGCGTCTGTCTCCCTCACTAGACTATAAAGATCTTAAAGTCAGGATCATGTTTACCTAACTCTGTTGTACTATCCCAAGCAGATATTAAAGTCCTCTGCACAGAGCAAGCTCAATAAATAGTATTGATCGATTGATTCATTGATGCCTTCCATTAAATGCTTCCAGAGATTCCTTCACCTTGCTCAGTGCCTTCCTTACAAATAGCTAACCTGATTTTAATTTTTCCTCTTCATTTTGAATTCATTCTTTCAGAAATTCTGTTCCTTCCTCTCCTGTCCAATACTCTTAGCCACAATTCCTGACTTGCTAATACACAAAATGTTTTTGTTGGCAGGGTCCATTTCTAAAATGGGAATGCTAAGTCGGAAGGTATTGTTCATGCTGAGCGTGGAAGAGAGCTGTTTCCTAAGAATGTTTTGCTCTTTTGGTTTACCGATGCTTTTTATGTAATGTAATTCATTCACATAATTTTAAATTCAATGGCATCATCTGTAATAAAATTTTTAGAGATGAGAATATTTATTCTTCCTCATCTCTAGAGAGAATACTTTCATTTATGCTTCTGGAATGACAAGGTTTTGGTTGGTATTCAGTGCCTTTTGAAACTGTTGTAATTAGTTTGTTTCTCTGTTATTTTTACTAGATTCTTCAGATTATGCAAATATAGCATAGATTTGAACCCAGTTTCCCCCAGGTTTTATAGTTATTCCTTGATAATAAATTGGGCTTTGATGCATTAAGTCTAGAGATCCATTTAGTGACCAATGAATTAAATGGTCACTTTGTGATCTAAAACAATTGATTGTACTCCTGAAAGCCTAACTTATTACTAAAGAAAGCATTGGGGACTGGTTAAATCGGGCTCCACTATTCTTAATGCCGAACCATGATTAGATACTGTTTTATTATGATTTGAAAGTTCCACTGAATGTCTGCTCAGCAGGGTGTGCTATTGGAAGGAGACCTGGATTCTAACCCCAGTTCCGCCACTTGCCTTCTGGGTGACCTTGGACAAGTCAATCCATCGAAGAGTGGCATTTATTGAGTGCTTTCTGAGCCCTCGACTCGTGTTAAGCCCTTGAGAGAGTACAGTATAACAGGTGGTAGACACATTCCCTGCCTTCAAGGAGCTTACGGTCTAGAGGGGGAGACAGACATTAAGAAAAATAAATTACAATATGAACATAAGTGCTGTGGGGCTGAGGCTGGGATGAATATCAAGTGCTTAGAGGTCACAGATCCAAGCGCATAGGTGACGCGGAAGGGAGAGGGAAGGGAAATAAGGGCTTGATTGGGGAAGACCTCATAGACGATATGTGATTTTAATTTGATTTTGAGAAGCAGCATGGCGTAATGGATTTAGCACAGACCTGGGAGTCAGAAGGTCATGGGTTCTAATCCCGGCTCTGCCACACATCTGCTGTGTGACCTCAGGGAAGTCACTTCACTTGTGTAGGTATAAATACATCCATAGCTGCTGGAAATTGCCAGAGGGTTTATGCCACCGGGGAATCCCTTTTCCTCTGCTCCTCCTCTACTCCCCATCACCTCTACTCCCTCCCTCTGCTCTACAGCCCTCCCCGCCCCACAGCACTTGTGTATATTTGTACATATTTATTATTCTATTTATTTTATTAATGAAGCATCTATACCTATAATGCTATTTATTTACATTGATGCAATTGATGCCTGTCCACTTGCTTTGTTTTGTTTTTTTTGTCTGTCTCTCCCCTTCTAGACTGTGAGCCTGTTGGGCAGGGATTGTCTCTATTTGTTGCCGAATTGTACTTTCCAAGCACTTAGTACAGTGCTCTGCGCAAAGTAAGCGCTCAGTAAATATGTTTGAACGAATGAAAGAATGAATGTGCAAATAGATGTGCAGCCACTGCAGGTTCTTGAAGAGTGTTGGAGGTCTTGAAGAGTGGGGTAACGTGGACTGAACAATTTTGTAGAAAAATGATCTGCTCAGCGGAATGAAAAATGACCTGGAATGGGGAGAGACAGGAGATGAGGTCAGCAAGGAGGCTGATGGAGTAGTCAAGGCAGAATAGGATAGGTGCTTGGATTAGCATATGAGCAGTTTGGATGCAGAGGAAAAGGCAAATTTTAGTGATGCTGTGAAGGTAGAACCTACTATGAAGGTAGAACCTACAGGATTTGGTGACAAATTGAATATGTGAATTGAAAGAGAGAGATGAGTTGAGGATAGTGCCATGGTTAAGGGCTTATCAATTAATTAATTTATCTATTTAGTTATATAAATGTCTGTCTCCCCCTCTCGACTGTGAGCTCTCTGTGGGCAGGAATGTGTCTGTGTGTTGTTATAGTGTACTCTCCCAAGCGCTTAATACAGTAATACAGTGCTTCCCACGCAATAAATACGCAATAAATACGCAGTAGGCACGCAATAAATACGATTGAATGAGTTAAGGGCCTGTGGGACAGGATGGCCTTGCTGCCTACAGTGATGGAAAGTCAGGGGAAAGACAGGGTTTCGGTGGGAAAATGAGGTGTTCTATTAAGTCTGAGGAGTCGGTGGGATATCCAAGTAGAGAAGGCCTGAAGTCAGGAGAAAATATGAAACTGCAGAGAAGGAGAAAGGTCAGGGCTGGAGAGGTAGATTTGGAATCATCTGCATAGAGAGGATAGTTGAAGCCCTAAAAACAAATGAATTCTTCAAGGGAATGGGTGTAAATGGAGAATACCAAGGGACCCAGAAGTGATCCTTGAGGGACTCACACTGGAGGTGGGTGGCAGAGGAGGAGCCTGCAAAGGAGGCTAAGAATGAGAGGCCAGAGAGATAGGAGGAGAACCAGGAGAAGACAGTATCAGTGAAGCCAAGGATAATGTTTCCAGGCGAAGGAGGTTGTCCATACTGTCGAAGGCAGCTGAATAGTCGAGGAAGATTATGATGCAGTAGAGGATAGAATTGGGCAATAAGGAGGTCATTGGTGACCTTTAAGAGGGAAGTTTCGATGGAATGAAGGAGATGGAAGCCAGATTGGAGGGTGTCAAGCACAGGAAATGGCTGTGGAAAACATAATCATTTTCCCAGACTTTGACCATTTCCCCTTCTTCCCCGCTTCCAGACTTGTAAAGGGTGGATCTTGGAGATAATAATAATCATTATTGTCACTTCAAGATTAGGATATGGTTCAAAAGTGATTCATTCAATA
Source organism: Ornithorhynchus anatinus (assembly GCF_004115215.2). Taxonomy (NCBI): domain Eukaryota; kingdom Metazoa; phylum Chordata; class Mammalia; order Monotremata; family Ornithorhynchidae; genus Ornithorhynchus; species Ornithorhynchus anatinus. Next base: position 153,409,417 of record NC_041728.1, read on the forward strand.
GTATTTACTGAGTGCTTACTATGTGCAGAGCACTGTACTAAGCGCTTGATGCCGATACTACAGTTTAGGAGAGAAATCTCCGTTGTTGATGTTCTTGAAATGGCAAGAAAGAAAAGGTTTTGGCCATTTCTTCCAGAAACAGCCATCTCTGATTTCTTTCCTTTGCCTTTCAAAGCTGGTATAACTGATAATACATAGAATTCTCATCTCTATAGTTTGAGGTATTCGATAGGATTGATACCCGTTGAAGTTTTGTAGTTGTATTTTAAATTTCTGGTATGAAATGTCTGATGGAATGTAAACTAACACTGCTAGGCAGGTACCGTGCAATGTGGAAAAGCCTAGATGTTTTTAAGTGATTCAAATTTTTGAAAAATCTTCTTGTTTTGTTTCTATTTCTAAATATTTGGTCATTTTCTGCTTGGTTATGTGACATAAAAGCTGTCACCTATTCAGGTGAACTTTTTTTTTAAAGAGTACATGAAAGACACCTCTTAAAGACACATCTTAAATATTTTCTTAGCACAGAATTTTTACTTGGCTGACAAGCTGTCAGATTGAATTGTCAGAAACCGCTAATCGAAACTTCAGTTGTTATTTTAGTACATCTGCTGTGATTCCAAATATATTTTAATTTTTCAACAATGATGCCACCAATTTAGTGTCCATAATTTGCAGTATGCAGTTTGAACTGGATCAAGTCACTTCATTTCTGTGTGCCTGCCTCAGTGACCTCATCTGTAAAATGGAGATTGACTGTGAGCCTCACGAGGAACAACCTGATTACCCTGTATGTCCCCCAGCGCTTAGGACAGTGCTCTGCCCCTAGTAAGTGCTTAACAAATACCAACATTATTATTATTATTATTAAATTACTGAAGCTGCTTGGGAGTCCCTTTAAATTTTAAAAAAGCATTCCTTCCACAAAATGACATTAATGTGAAATGCAAAGACCCTAAATTGTATCCAACTCTGCTAAAATGGGCATGCTTTAACCTTTCCAGTAGAGAAACCAGTAGCACCCAAAATGGCCACAAATGCAGAATACACCCACTTCTCCTATAACGCGAGGGTTGTGTTGGTGCCAAACCTTGCATTGAGGAAAACATGCTGCAGTTGTCACCCGTTCGGGTGCCGTGCACACAGTCCTGGGCACAGGGTCTTTCTTTTGACTCCGTGGAAAGCCCATAGAGGTTTGTATTGTCAGAAAAACAGTGATCTAGTCAAATCAAGGATTGGGGGTATAAAAAGCAAACAGGTAATGGTCTATAATAGAAAAAATTAAATCAAGATTGGAATGAATTTACCAGTGTGGCAGTTATTTGCCTGTGGATGACTAAAACACACAATTATGCTTCTTCAAATTCAGGTGCAAAATGTAATTTTTACCATTTGGCCTCACATTTTACGGATCAGAACTTAAGGATGCATAGCATGTCTTCTTCCTTTCCCGCTCATGTTTTCTTTAAAACTCTAACAATACATATTATAAATAAATGCACATGGATGAGCAATTTAAATTCCTAAAGTATTCTTGAGGGTTCACTAATTTCAGTTATTATGCAGGTTTGGGGAACAAAGACCCTCCAGCACATTATTGCAAAAGCAAAAAAGGGGCCCAGGGAATCCCAAAGCCATCCCGGATATTTCCCAGCATTCTCTCATGTCTTTGCTATCTTCCACGGCCAGGAACAGTGGGAAAAGTGATGAGGAGAGTGATGGGAAGACCAAGAAGCAGCCTGGCCTTGTGGATAGATCACGGCCCCGGGAGTCAGGAGAACCTGGATTCTAATCCCGGTCCACCATTTGTCTGCTGGCGGACCTTGAGCAGGTCACTTCACTTCCCTCTGCCTCAGTTATCTCATCTGTAAAATGGGGATTAAGACTGTGAACCCCATATGGAATAGGAACTGTCTCTGACCTAATTAGCTTGTATCTGCCCCAGCGCTTAGAATACTGTCTGGCACATAATAAGCACTTAACAAATACCATTAAAAAAAAGTCCCTAGAATTTCTAGTGGTTGGTTAATAGGTGCCTGTTTAGGAGCTACTCCAGAGAGTAATTTAGTGGGCAAAATCCAGATCTTAGTGGGGTTAGGAAAAGTTGGAAGGTACAAGTTGGAAAACACAGATGACTTCTTTTGGACCAGAGAGGGAGGGAGCTCAAGGTCATGAAGGGCTAGTGAGAGCTTTTTTTTTCAGTGTACAATAGACATGGGCCAGTATAAAGACATTAAAAGACAGAGGGGGAGAGGTAAGAGAGCATTGAGAACTGCGGATGGCAGCAGAGCGTGTTTCCAGGTAGAAGACGGGGAGAACACTGGTAGAAAGGATAGCCTTTTAAAGGAGTTCGTGATCTGCTTCAGAGATAATTGTGGTATTTGTTAAACGCTTAATACGTGCCAAGCACTGTTCTAAGCCCGGGGGTACATTCAAAGTACTCAGATTGTCCCACATGGGGCTCAAAGTCTTAATCCCCATTTTACAGATGAAGTAACTAAGGCACAGAGAAGTGAATTGCCTTACCAAGGTCACATAGCAGACAAGTGGCGGAGCCAGGATTAGAACCCACGTCTTTCTGATTCCCAAGCCCATGTTCTTTGCGAAGAGGGTGAAGTGTTAGGAAAGATAACTATTGAAGGAACACAGGTGTGAAGGCATAGCTCTTACTAAAAAAAGAGTTTTTGCATTCATTAAGTGTTAGTGACTTAAGAAGCTTGCCATCATACTTGACTCCTTGACTCCCCTATCTCTTTAAACCTGTACATCTAGTACCCCAAAGCACTTATGTACATAGAGGAAGCAGTGTGGTTCAATGGAAGGACCACAGGCTTGGGAGTCAGAGGTCATGGGTTCTAATCCCAGCTCCGCCACTTGTCAGCTGTGTGACTTTGGGCAAGTCACTTAACTTCTCTGGGCCTCAGTTACCTCATCTGGAAAAGGGGGATGAAGACTGTGAGTCCCACGTGGGACAACCTGAATAACTTGTGCCCCCCCCCCCCCCCCCCCGGGCTTAGAACGGTGCTTTGCACATAGTAAGCACTTAACAAATGCCATCATTATTATTATCTTTGAATTCTATATTATAAATTATTTATTTATATTAATGCCTGCCCTCCTGTAGACTGTATGCTCGTTCTGTTCTGGGAACATACGTTACCTTGAAAAGGAATGAATGTAGCAAACTGGAGCCTAAGAGTGGATAAGTAGAAAGGAGACAGTTGATTAGACCAATGATTAGGAGTTTCTACTTGATGCGGAGAGGAATGGACAACCATGGAGGTTAACAGTCCATAAGCTTGTTATGGAGTGCAGACGTGTCTATCAGTTCTGTGGAACGAGCCCGGGCTAAGGAGTCAGAGGTCATGGGTTCCAATCCCGGCTCCGCCACCTGTCAGCTGTGTGACTTGGGGCAAGTCACTTAACTTCTCAGTGCCTCAGTTCCCTCATCTGTAAAATGGGGATTAAAACTGTGAGCCCCATGTAGGACAACCTGATTAACCTGTATCTACCCCAGCGCTTAGAACAGTGCTTGGCACATAGTAAGCACTTAACAAATACCAACATTATTATTATTATTATTACTTTGAAGCACTTAGTACAGCACTCTGCACATAGTAAGCACTGAATAAAGCCATTGATCGATCGATGGATTGATTGATAGTCTGTGGCTAAATATTGCCGATTTTTCCACCACATGTTTTCAGAATCCGTTCCCTGTCTTTTTATCCAAATGATCATCAGGCAGCAGATTGACCACCATATCAGCCTCTTCCTTGAACCCAGCCCCCAGACTTTCCCCTATCCAGTCCATACTTCACTCCGCTGCCCAATTCAATTTTCTAAAACACTGTTCTGCACACATTTCCCCGCTCTGCCAAAACCACCAATAGTTGTCCATTCCTCTCTGTATCAAGTAGAAACTTGCCTAATCAACTGTCGCCTTCCTACTTATCCACTCTTCTTTCCCAATTGGCCCCAGGTCTGCCACTTGTCAGCTGTGTGACTGTGGGCAAGTCACTTCTCTGCGCCTCAGTTCCCTCATCTGTAAAATGGGGATTAAGACTGTGAGGCTCACTTGGGACAACCTGATGACCCTGTATCTACCCCAGTGCTTAGAACAGTGCTCTGCACATAGTAAGCGCTTAGCAAATACCAACATTATCATTATTTTCATTCCTTTCAAGGTAACGTATTCACCGTGCCTTGTTCTTCTCTCAACCCACCACTGGTCTCTTCATGGGAATGTTTGAAAGCAGTGGGGAAGAAACCAGTGGAGAGCGAACAGTTGAAGATGGCTACTGGGAGGGAAGAAGGAAGGGGGCAAGAGTTCTACGAAGGAATGGGGTCGGATGTGCAGGTGGAGGGGGTGGCTTTTGAGAGGAGGCAGGAGATCTCCTCTGGAGATACTGCAGGGAAGGATGGGAGACTTGAGGGGGCTGGGAGGGAGAGGGACTGAGGAGGGGCAAGGGTGATTTTAGGGAGCTCACACCTGATGGTATCAATTTTCTTAATGAAGTAGGTGACCAGGTCATCGGGGGCAATGAACGGGGCAGGTTGGGGGTCAGGGAGCTTCAGGAAGGAATTAAATGTCTGGAACAACTGGTGAGGGCGATGACCATGGGTGTCAGTAAGGGTGGAGAAATCATTTTACCAGTCAGAGGAGAGGGCAGAGTTAAAGCATGCAAGGATAAACTTGAAGTGGACAAAGTCGGACTGATGTTTAGATTTCCTCCAGCAGCGCTCTGCGGCTTGAGCACGAGAGCGAAACAGGTGGACCGTGCTGGTGATCCAGGGCTGTGGGTTAGTGGTAAGAGATCCACCAAGGGCTAGGGGAGCGAGTGAATTGAGATTAGGAGAGAGAGAGAGAGAGGGTGAGGGTGATAGAGAAGATGGTATTGAGAATGGGAGGGCCATCAAGGGAGGGTAGTTTGGATCTCTTCCTCACACCCTGCCCCGCTGTCTACCTGTTCTCCCCACTCTTCTTACCAAATAGGCCATAGCTCTCACAATTCTTAAAGCCTTCTTGAGTTCGTATCTTCTCCAGAGGCCTTCCCCAGTAATCTCTAATCTTCCCTATATCCTCTCCCACCTTAATCCTTAAATCACTTCTGCCCCTAAGCATTTTTGCTCATGCCTCATACACCTTAAAACTCCCCCATCTTTATTTAGGCATCTAGACTGTAAGCCCCTTGAGGACTGAAATCATGTCTTGTAACTCTTTTAATCTGCTCCTTACAGATATATATTACAGTACTTTGCACACCGTAGATGTTCAGTAAATTCTATTAATGATGATGCTGCTGATGATGATGATGAAAATGGAAATTTGAAAATCTGGAATAGTCAGTGGGGACTTCATCTTTCAAGTAAGATATCATCTCTCTGAAAAAATCCTGAACTACTCAGTCAGTGGCGGGATTCAGTCTAATGAAAAATAGTATGAGAAGTCCTCAGCATCTGTTCTATTTAGAGAAACCCTTTAGCACAGTAAGGAACAACTTTTTCTGTGCATACAACACAGAAGGGAATATCAGCTCTTTAGCCCTTCAACAAACAGAGGTTTGAGTCACTGTTCGGAAGACAACGCTGTCAAACGGCGGTCAAATAGCCGACTTTAAAAAGAAGGAAGATCGTGCTATTTTTCAAATTGGATGAAGCAGTTATAACTACTTTGGAAGCAAAAATAGTCCAACAGAATAAAAACATTCTAAGCAATACATTTCATTTGTGTTCACAATGTCAGTATGCTTCCCTTGAGTCACAGTCAGTCTTTGGTGAAAGGTGTGCAATTTCAAATCTTCCTCTCAGCCTCTTTATGTCTTCATCAAGGGAAACGGGAAGCAGCGTAGCTCTCTGGAAAGAGAAGAACTGGGTTCTAATCCAGGCTCTGCCACTTGTCTGCTGTGTTTTGGGCAAGTCACTTAACTTCTCTGTGCCTCAATTCTTTCATTTATAAAATGGAGGTTAAGACTGTAAGCCTAATGTGGGACCTGCACTGTGTCCAATCTGATTACCCCAACATTTAGTACCATGCCTGACATGTAGTTTGTTCTTGTCTGCCTGTCTCCCGTGATTAGACTGTAAGTCCATCAAAGGGCAGAGACTATATCTGTTGCCGATTTGTATATTCCAAGCACTTAGTACAGTGCTCTGCACATAGTAAGCACTCAATAAATACTATTGAATGAATGAATTTAGGAAACACTTAAATACCATCAAAACAAAACAAAACACTTGGGTCTGCAGTTGACAGTTTCAACTGGTGAATTAATCTCCATTGCTTCTTCTCTTGCATTCTTTTTACATTGTATCTTTGATTAAAATATTATTTGTTAGGAAACATATTTAACTAAAGTCTCCCAGCTATCATAAAGATGCATGGACTTTTCTTCTGAGCCTTGGCAAATAAAAAATTTTGTTTAGCAAGAACATTAAATGATAATTAATGGCAAGCCCTTCCTCCTGATCTCTCAACAAGCACTAAACATTCAAAACGTTTATCCCAGGCTAGTTTACTTCTTTAGTTGAATTCCACGGTGAAAAAATGGATCTGCAGAATCACTAGAAGAGGTAGTAACAGAATTTTTTAAGCACCTACTATGTGCTAAGAACAAGGAAAAGTGCTTAATGTGTGCACCCTAACTGATTGCAGGGCTCACAATCTGAAGTGGGGAGAGAGTGACAGTGAGAAGCAGCATTTTGCTCTCCCAGGTGCTTAGTATGCTGCACATAGTAAGCACTCAGCAAATGCTACTGATTGATTGTTTGCTTGGAAGGAGTATGGGCCTGGGAATCAGAGGACCTGGGTTCTAGTCCTGGCTCCTCCTCATGTCTGCTGTGCAATTTTGGCAATTCACTTAACTTCTCTGGGCCTCGGTTAACTCATCTGTACAATGGGGATTAAGATTGTGAGCCCCATGTGGGGCTTGGACTATGTCCAAACTGATCAGCTTGCATCTACCCCAGCATTTAGTGCACTGCCTGGTAACAATAATAATATTTGTATTCGTTTAACACTTCATATGTGCCAAGCACTGTTCTAAGCACTGGGGGGATACAAGGTAATCAGATTGTCCCACATGGGGCTCACAGTCTTAATGCCCATTTTACGGAGGGGACTGAGGCAGAGAGAAGTTAGGTGACTTGCCCAAAGTCACACAGCTGATAAGTGGCAGAACCAGGGTTAGGACCCATGACCTCTGACTAGCAAGCCCGTGTTCTTTCCATTGAGCCACGCTGCTTCGCTGGTACGTAGTGAGCGCTGAACAAATACCATTAAAAAGAGCAGTGAAAAACAAATGTTAACCTTGAAGGGAGTATCCCATAATGCCTCAACGAGAGTCCAGTTTACACTGTCCTGACGTCCCTGGTGATCTAGAAGGTCTTAAGCTACTTTTTAGTGATCTGTAGCAGCTGCAGGGGGGCTTCTCTGTACATGGGGTGACTCCTCTGTCCCCAGAACCCCCAAGTTTATAATGGCTCCAGGCCACGTGGATCTTTGTAGTTTCTGTCCATCCCACCCTACTGACGGGAGGAAACTTCTCTCACAGTGGTCTATGGCGGCAGCGGGAATACTGGTCACCCTGGGACCACCTCGCTGGCCCCTGGGCTTCCTGCCATGGGGTGACAAATTAATGGTAGGGACCAAGGATAGGAATAGAAAAGGATCAATCAATCCATGGTATTTATTCATTTATTTTTTAATGGTATTTGTTAAGCACTCATATGTGCCAGGCACTGTACTAAGTGCTGGGGTAGGTATAATAATAATAATGTTGGTATTTGTTAAGTGCTTACTATGTGCCAAGCACTGTTCTAAGCACTGGGGTAGATACAGGGTAATCAGGTTGTCCCACGTGAGGCTCATAGTCTTAATCTCCATTTTAATAATGTTGGTATTTGTTAAGCGCTTACTATGTGCTGAGCACTGTTCTAAGCCCTGGGGTAGATACAGGGTAATCAGGTTGTCCCACATGAGGCTCACAGTCTTAATCCCCATTTTACAGATGAGGTAACGGAGGTGCCGAGTTGTAACTTGCCCAAGGTCACACAGCTGACAGCTGTTGAGGCAGAATTAGAACCCATGACCTCTGACTCCTAAGCCCGTGCTCTTTCGCCTGAGCCACGCTGCTTCTCAGAATTCCCCCGGGGGGCTCACTGTCTTAATCCCCATAAAAATGAAATGACTTGCCCGAGATCACACAGCGGACACAGGGCAGAACTGGGGATAGAACTCGGGTCCTTCTGACTCCAGTGCTCTATCCACTAGGCCATGCTATTGAGCGCTTACTGTGTGAAAACCATTGCAGTAGTAATTATGGTATTTGTTGAGTACTTACTATGTGCCAGGGACTATACTAAACTCTGGGATGAATTCAAGCAAATCAGGTTGGACACAGTCCCTGTCCATTGAAAGAGTACAATACAGCATGGCTGAGAGCCCGGGCTTGGGAATCAGAGGTCATGGGTTCTAATCCCGGCTCCGCCACTTATTCATTCAACAGTATTTATTGAGCGGTTACTATGTGCAGAACACTGTACTAAGCGCTTGGAATGTACAATTCGGCAATAGATAGAGACAATCCCTGCCCATTGACGGGCTTACAGTCTTATTGGGGGAGACAGACAGACAAAAATAATAGCAATAAATAGAATCAAGGCGAAGTACATCTCATTAACAAAATAAATAGGGTAATAAAAATATATCCAAATGAGCCAATGAGCACAGTGCTGAGGGGAGAGGAAGGGAGGGGGGAGGAGCAGAGGGAAATGGGCAGGAAAGGGCACTTAATTGAGGGGCGATGGACTTATCAGCTGTGTGAGTTTGGGCAAGTCACTTAACTTCTCTCTGCCTCAGTTACCTCATCTGTAAAATGGGGATTAAGGCCGTGAGCCCCACGTGGGACAACCTGATCACCTTGTATCAATCCCAGCGCTTAGAACGGTGCTTTGCATATAGTAAGCGCTTAACAAATACCATAATTATTATTAATTATTATTACAGTGAAGTTGGTAGACTCAATCCCTGTCCTCAGAGAGTCTTCAATAGCTCCACTTCTTGCCCCTGCCAGCAAGAAGAAGGTAATAATAATAGTATTTGTTAAGTGCTTACTATTTGCCATGCTAAGCACTGTTCTAAGCGCTGAGTAGATTCAAGATAGTCAGTCCCTGTCCCACATAGGGCTCACACTCTTAATCCACATTCTCTGACGGAGGCCCAGAGAAGTAATGTGACTTGCCCAAGGTCCCAGAGCCGACATGTGGCAGAGGCAGGATTAGAACCCATGGCCTTCTGACTCTATCCACTGAGCCACGCTGCTTCTCTACGAAAACCGTGCTGCCCCTTTCCTGACCCGTAGCAAACACCAATGCTGGGCACGTGCAGGTGCTCTTGCTGAAGCCCAATGAGGGAGAGTCCTCCATCCGCCTGCCCTGTCCTCATCTAATTCTCCCCGGCAGCCCTGGAGAATCCATCGGAGACGGGGCCGGATTCTGAGGTCCGGACCCGCTGCAGTGGCGGTGCTCACCCAGTCATTCATTCAGTCGTATTTGTTGAGTGCTTACTGTGTGCAGGGCACTGTACTAAGCGCTTAGAAAGTACAATTCATCAACAATTGCTGGTGTTGTTGGTGGGCAACAACACCCCTCCGACCCCACAAGTGCTTCTGCTGGGAAAGGATCTGCCGGCCTCCACCACGGCTGCCGCCATCCCCACCCAAAGAAGCCCGTGAGGTAGCGCCGCCCACCTTTGTGGCTTTGGAATCGTAGCCCTCCATCTTAGTGGAAAGAGCCAGGGCTTGGGAGTCAGAGGGCGTGGGTTCTAATCTGGCTCTGCCACTACCTGCTCTGTCATCATGGACAAGTCACTTCATTTCTCTCCGCCTCAGTTCCCTCATCTGGAAAATGGGGATTAAGACTGTGAGCCCCACATGGGACAGCCTGATTACCTTGCATCTACCCCAGCACTTAGAACGGTGCTTGGCACACTGTAAGCACTCAACAAATACCAATATTATTATTATTATCCTCCATCCCGGGCCCGCTGGGTACCCCAGGCTGCCTGAGCTGATCGGGTGAGGGCAAGACTGGGGACTCCTCCTCACAGGGCTTCCCCAGTCCCAGTGCCCAGGGAGGACCAGCAGGATGTCGGTGGTGAAGGAGGAGAAGCAGCGTGGATGAATAATGTATTTGATCTGATGAACTTGTGTCAATCCCAGCACACTGAACAGTGCTTGACACCTGGTGAGCACTAAAGAAATACCATAAAAAGCTCTCGTTTCCTTTTCTCTTTCCTCTTCTTCAATTCGTCCCTCTTTTCCTTCTTGCCCTGCCCCCTCAAATCTCCATCCCTAGTTTCACCCCTCATTTCTGAAATGAGAAGTTGTCATCCTTGCTGTGACCTCTAATTTGCTTTCCCAAATCTCACTCCTTTTATGCAACTCAATCAATTTAGACCAGTCCTTTGGTCTGCCATTGTGGTCTGGAAGTCAAAGAACCACAGACCATAAGGATTGTTATCATAGACTAGAAAGTGACGGGAGAAAAGTAGTGGTTCAAGTCGTTGATCACGACCATGGTGGCATCTGGCAATAGTGCAAGACTGGGGGTCAGGAGACCTGGGTTCTAAATGTGGCTCTACCACCTGCCTGCTGGGTGGCCTTGGGCATGTCTTCATTTCTCCATGCCTCAGTCTCCTCCTTATAAACATACAAATTAAATACTTGATCTCCCTCTCCCTTAGACTATGAGACTCTTGTACAGGGAATATGAACAGGAGCCAGAGAAGTATACTGAGAAGGTGATCCACAGGCCCAGGTTTGTTTTTTGAGATTTTTGGAGGGACGGGGGAAAGAGGGAATTTGTTTAGTGGAGAAGGCGATTTGTGCATCCAGAGAAAGTAGTTGTCTGGTTTCTAATCCCAGCTCTGCCCCTTGTCTGCTGTATGACTTGAATGTCACTTAACTTCTCTGTGCCTTAGTTTCATCCGTGAGATGGGGATTCAGTACTACTTCTCTGGGACATCCCCCCCTTCAAAACCTTATTGAAGGCACATCTCACTCCTCAAAGACCTCCAGGGACTGCCTATCCACCTCCGCATCCAAGAGACACGCCTTGCCGTTGACTTTAAAGCAATCGATCCCTTGCCCCTTCCTATTTTACCTTGCTGATTTCCTCCCAAAATCCAGCATGTTCACTTCCCTCGTCTTATGCCAACCTGCTCACGGTACCTCAGTCTCATCTGTGTCGCCAAGGACCCTTCGCCCACATCTTGCTCTGGCCTGGAACTCCCTCCCCCTTCATATCTGACATATCCATCACTCTCCCCTCCTTCAAAGCATTATTAAAAGCTCTCCCTAACTAGTCCCTCATATCCCCTGATTCCTCTCCCTTCTACATCATCCAAACACTTGGATTTGTGGGATTATTCACCCCTCCTTCAGCTCCACAGCACTTATGTACGTAGCCATAATTTATTTATATCAATCTGTCCCCCGACTCTTGGTTGTAAGCCTGTGGGCAGGGAATGTGTTTACCATCTCTGTAACGTTGTTCTCTCCCAAGCACTTAGTACAGTTCTCTGCACATAGTAATAATAATGTTGGTATTTGTAAAGCACTTACTATGTGCAGAGCACTGTTCTAAGCGCTGGGGTAGATACAGGGTAACCAGGTTGTCCCACATGAGGCTCACAGTCTTCATCCCCATTTTACAGCTGAGGTAACTGGGGCACAGAGAAGTTAGGTGACTTGCCCACAGTCACACAGCTGACAAGCGGCAGAGCCGGGATTCGAACCCTTGACCTCTGTCTCCCAAGCCTGGGCTTTTTCCAGTGAGCCACGCTCCGTAAGCACTCACCACCGTTGAATGATTGATTGACATGAATTGGGCCCAGCCTGATTGTCTTGAATCTACCCAGTGTTTAGTGCAGTGCCTGGCACATAGTAAATGCTTAACAAATACTATTGGAAAAATGACAGGGGGTATCATAACTTCACAAATCACAAGTTGTGGTGACTGTAAATTAAACTGTAAATTGACTGTAAATTAGAAGCAGCGTGGCGCAGTGGAAAGAGCACGGGCTTTGGAGTCAGGGCTCATGAGTTCGAATCCCAGCTCTGCCACTTGTCAGCTGTGTGACTGTGGGCAAGTCACTTAACTTCTCTGTGCCTCAGTTCCCTCATCTGTAAAATGGGGATTAAGACTGTGAGCCCCACGTGGGACAACCTGATTCCCCTGTGTCTACCCCAGCGCTTAGAACAGTGCTCTGCACATAGTAAGCGCTTAGCAAATACCAACATTATTATTAAACTGTAAACTCACTGTGGACAGGGAACGTATCTGCTACTTCCGTTGTATTATACAAGTGCTTAGAACAGTGCTCTACACATAGTAAGCGCTCAATAAATACCATTGATTTTACTGATTGATTGCTTTGCAAATCCCAATAGGCTTTCCAAAATGTATACGTAAAAGCCCAGAACTTTCCTGGGTGAGAAAACCACCAAGTAGTGAAGTTCGTGTCAGGTTTATATATCCTACTGCCTTCGTACAGCTTGCTTCAACGTGGTATTTCTCCTCGAGTTTCTTTTTTTTTTCTTTTTTTTCCCAGAAATTAAAATAAACATTTGAGAAAGTGTGCTTTTAAAATGGTCTTTGTCCCCTCTCCCATCCAGATTGTAACAGAGAGCTTCAGCAGACACTTAGATTTGACTTGATGAAATACACGCAACAAATATTTAAGGTTGGAGCAATTCCTTTCCTTATTTAAGTGATAGGGTAAGACAGTTTAGAACACTGGTCATTTGAAAGATTTCCCCAAAGACCATAATTAGGAGTACAAAATAAGATGAATTTTAGTATAATTTTCATATGCCCAGGAAGACTTTACAGCCCATTCTTTTGGAATTTTCAAGTTAAAATGCTGTATCATGAAAGATGCTATTGTGATCATTTTTGCCCTCTTTACTTGTTTTTTCCTCACCCACCCACCGTACCATCTTTTTGTCAGCTAGAAGTCTTTCCTAAACCAGTAGTGGCACTGAACCCTAGTTTGTTTAAGGATTTCCAGGACTATCACCATTATGCTATTTGAAATTAGAATTTTATTCCTGATATCAACACTTTGTGGGTGTTGAACAAGTGTTAAAATGAGTGATACAGCTACATCCACAAAATCGTTTTCTTTTTTTTTTTAACCCATAAATGTTTGTAGTTGAGGAATATTGATTTCCTAAGAGAAAAATCAGTATATTCAGAGTCGTATGCCCCTAAAGCGGTGGAAATTGTATAGAGTTTTAGTGGGGTACTTTCTGACATGAGCATCACCAATTTAATGTTATTAATTTGACTGTTAAATAAATAAATAAAATCTCAACATTATTTAAAATTTGCTTTTTCTTGGATCGTTTCACATGTAACGTACATCTCATTGACATTCTTGAAAGCTCTCCCTGCCAGTTGTCCTTCCATGCCCCGTTCAGAGCAACAGAATTGCCCAATAAAATAGAACCCGAACCATTTATAACCAAAGTAAACATCGTAAAAGTATATTTGATTTGGGAAATCTCTTCCCGTCCTTTATTGTGGACTGTCCATCTTCGCTGGAGTTCTCCATAATTCAATATGGCATCATTTTAAATTCTAAATACCATTCATTTTGCATGATATCAACAAACTACATCCTGCAGATAGCTGATCGTTTCCTTCTTAAAAAATGTCCCCGGCACCAAAATCCCATTTTTCCCAATGCAAGGAATTGTTTTTCTTTTATGGCATAAAAGCGAACGCGTTCGTGTCTATGTGTTGATTCCAATAGATGTTCATTTGTGAATTATTAGCTTTGGTAAATTGATCTGTTTCTTAGATGACTAAAAATAACATCACAAAGCATGTTTGTTATATTCTTAATTGTTTTGACCATAGAATTAATTTTAAAGTCAAAAGGGCCATTGCTTTTTCATCATCCCGAGTTCAGAATATTCAGCATGTCACAGATGTTCATGAATAATGTCCATTTAAAACTGTTGGCAAAGAGTGCTGGTGAGTTGGCTAGATGAATTAAATGTTGGGGGGATCTGACAGGCAGCACGCTGCTTTGTGATCATTCCAAAGTTCTAATAATCTCCCTCACCTTCTCTGCCTGCCACTAATGAAAGAGAATAGGTGATTGCACCTCAGGCTATGTTCTGCCCCTAATGACTCCTCCAAAGGCAGATTTATGAAGAAAAAATTAACTTTGAATGAGGATTGAATTGGCCCTGACAGTCTGATAGACTGTGACACAGATTCTGTGGCAAAACAGACGTAGCCCTAATTGATTATCAATATTTTAAGCAAAGTGATGAAAATAAGCATTAAGTGATGAGAAAGGCAGTCTTAATACAGTAGGCAGTAACCGGGACGTAGATGGTCTTTGGGGAGATTCTCCCCGATTGCCGTTACTGATTTTATCTGTCAATTTTTACCTTTGCTTCCCCACATCCATTGTCCCTTTTCAGTGGACTGGTTTTCCTTATAGATCTCTGCTTGGAATGTTAATTTTCACCCAGCGCTGACAAGTGCATCCACGCTTTCCGTTTCCTGAGAAGTTTGTTTAATATTTAATCCGATTTTATTTAGGATCGGATGTAGCGTTTTGCAAAGTGGAAGATTCTGTGAAGGTTTTTAGAGGTGAAGATAGATTTTCATTAATACAGATTCTGTTTTGGTGCTGTTCGTGAAACACCGTAGGCTGTACTGCGGTGGTGTGCATCGGTCCCGCGTTCTGTAGCTTTTAGAGTGAGCCCGTTGGCAATTGGACGTGAAAAAATTTGTATTCTGGGCGCTGTGTATCATCCCGTACGATTCCCCGATATTCATATCAGGTGTGGGACAAATATTGACTTTTGTATTGGAAAAAGTTTCCTTAGATCCTATTCTGGTCAGTCAGGTCAAGTCGACCTCGAGGAGGTTGGCGTTAGAGGAGCGAAGACAGCGTGAGAGGTTGTAGTAGGAAATAGGCACGGTCAGATAGGAGGAGGCGTGCTGACTGAGTGCTTTAAAGCTATCGGTAAAAAGTTTCTGTTTGATGCAGAGGTGGCTGGGCAACCACTGGAGGTTCTTGAGGAGTGGGGAAATGTGGACCGAATGTTTCTTTAGAAAAAAGATCCAGGCAACAGAGTGAAAGGTGGATTGGAGTGGGGAGACACGGGAGCCAGGGAGGTCAGCAAGGAGGCTGATTAGGGTAATTAAGGCGGGATAGGGTAAGTGCTTGGTTGCATTTGGGAAGGAGAGGAAAGGATCAGAATCAGCCTAGGCCTGAATGGCTTAAACCTATTGCTTAGAGGACCAGAATCCCTCTGGATGTTCACACCTACCCAGCTCCCTCGGTGCCGAGAAATGAGCTCCCATTCTTTCAGGGCAGGCTGGGCCCAGTGCGGAACAGGCTAGGTTGAAAATTTGGAGCCAGAGCAGGCCGTCGTAGGTGGCCAGGAGGCAAAAGCGAATGATTGGAGAGGGGGAAAGAGAACTTGTAGCACCCTCTAGGCCCTAAGTATGCTCATCGTGGACAGGGAACATGTCTGTGAACTCTGTGATATTGTACTCTCCCAAGCGCTTTGTACAGTGCCCTGCATACAGTAAGCACTGATTAACCAAGGCAGGGTGATAAAGAAATCAGTAATAATAGCTGAAAGGAAGCATGTCTAAGTGCCACCAGTCCATCGGAACAGAACCGTAATTCCTTTGTCTTTGCTTAGTGATTTATTGAAATCCATTTAGAAACAGGAAAATGAGATGCATGTAGAGGAATGTTATAATAATAATAATAATGTTGGTATTTGTTAAGTGCTTACTATGTGCGGAGCACTGTTCTAAGCGCTGGGGTAGATACAGGTTAATCGGGTTGCCCCACGTGAGGCTCACAGTTAATCCCCATTTTGCAGATGAGGTACCTGAAGCACAGTGACTTGCCCACAATCACACAGCTGACAAGTGGCAGAGCCGGGATGAGAACCCATGACCTCTGACTCCCAAGCCCGGGCTCTTTCCACTGAGCCACGCTGTCTTTCCAGTTTATCAATCAGTAGTATATTTTGAACATTTGATGTTATACTGTTTATATATTATAGAATATTCATTCAGTCAGTCATATTTACTGAGTGCTTAGTTTGTGCAGAGCACTGTACTAAGCACTTGGAAAGTACAGTTCGGCAATAAAGAGAGACAGCCCCTGCCCACAACAGGCGTACAGTCTAGAGCTAGTATATGATAGCGTATATTCTTCATATAGTTTATTTTATAGTTTGTATTGAGGGCATATTGACGCACCTCTTATAGAGATGATTTGGGGCTATTGATATTAATTATAATGTATTTAAAATAATCATCTATACATGCTCAATAAATACTAATGACTGAAATAATTGATCGACTTGTTTCTACCCAGTGCTTAGAGCAGTGCTGGACATATAGCAGGCACTTAAATACCATTTGAAAAAAAAGCATCCTTTGCTCTTAATTTAGCTTCTCTGTTGAAATTTGACTGTGCATCAGTCGTTAATATGTGTTGTCTGGCTATAATAGAACTGGGATAGAAATGTAAACCAAACTTAAAAGAGAAATTGTAGGTATTCCGTAAGTGAGATAGGTTAATATTTCAATGATGTCTGAGTGTATTTCAGAGATGAGTACTTGTATAGCATTTTCTTTCCTGTTGTAGAACTCGTGCAAATATACGTTCACTTCTGAAAGTAATATCCCTTCCATATTTTGGGATTCAGTGCATTTAATCAAGTAAGAATCATTTTGGGTTGTTCCCAACATTGACCCTGTTTTAGTGGACAACACAATTCTTTAAGTATTGTACTCTCTACTCTCTCAAGCGTTCATTCATTCATTCAGTCGTATTTATTCATTCTTTCAGTCGTATTTATTGAGCGCTTACTGTGTGCAGAGCACTGTATTACGTGCTTGGAGAGTACAGTTCAGCAACAGATAGAGATAGTCCCTGCCCACAACAGGCTAACAGTTAAAAGGAGGAGGACAGGCATCAAAACAAGTAAACAGGCATCGACGGCATCAATATAAATAAATAGAATTACAGAAATAGGCACATCTTTAATATAAATAAATAGAATTCTAACTATGTACATATATGCACAAGTGTTCAGTACGGTGCTCTGCACACAGAAAGCACTCAGTAAATTCCATTTATTGATTGATGATACACTTATAATGCTAATAAAGGCATCCGTGCTAGTAAAGGAGTCGTTAGAATTCAGTAATAATTTTCTCGATGAAATCATTCAGGATGAATCGGCAAGTCCTGGCTCATCTTAATATTTAAGTTATGTCTCCTGATCGTATGTAATTCCAGTTGTTACATTCCAGGAGACAGAAATGGCATCCGCAGGGTGAAAATAAATTATTCTTGTTGCGCCACCTAGTGAAATTCTGCTGCTGAGAATGACATTTTGGGGTCAGGCATCCTCTCGTCTGCAATGCTCTGTAGTTGCATTCCTAAAAATATGGAAAGGAGCAAAATGAACCACAGGCCTTCTAACTTTACTGACTGCTTTTCAGTGTTAATACATTTTTGATCATTTCATCTTAATAATAATGTTGGTATGTGTTAAGCGCTTACCCGTCACTGGGCAGGGATCGTCTCTATCTGTTGCCGAATTTGTCCCTTCCAAGCGCATAGTACAGTGCTCTGCACATAGTAAGAGCTCAATAAATACTGTTGAGTGAATGAATGAACTACGTGCAGAGCACTGTTCTAAGCGCTGGGGTAGATACAGGGTAATCAGGTTGTCCCACGGGAGGCTCACAGTTTTAATCCCCATTTTACAGATGAGGGAACCGAGGCACAGAGAAGTGAAGTGACTCGCCCACAGTCACACAGCTGCCAAGTGGCAGAGCCGGGATTCGAACCCATGAGCTCTGACTCCCAAGCCCGGGCTCTTGCCACTGAGCCACAATGCTTCTCTACATAAGCCTCCAATGAAACCATAGTTTTACCAAATAAATTTTAAGTTCTATCAGTCGCTTTTATTTTTACAACTCTAGTGATAATAAAGATGATAGAAAAGAAAAAAGTTGAAATCGGTGGGGTGGATGATAATTGCCTTGCCTTCCAACTCAGATATCATAACTGCTTTCCTGTTGGTTTTTTGTAATTTTCTTCATATGAAATTCTCAGAAAAGGCACACGAAGACATTTATAATAATAGTAATAATAATAGTATTTGTTAAGTGCTTACTATGTGCCAAGCAGTGTTCTAAGCACTGGAGTGGATACAAGGTAATCAGGTTGACGCACGTGGGGCTCACAATCTTAATCCCCATTTTCTAGATGAGGTAACGGAGGCACAGAGAAGTTAAGTGGCTTGCCCAAGGTCACACAGCAGACAGGTAGTGGATCTGGGATTAGAATCCACGACCTCTGACTCACAAATCCGTGCTTCTTCCACTAAGCCACACTGCTTCTCTTTACGACAACAACTAAATCCCATGCAGCTTTGTACTACCAGGATTTTTCTAATAATAATAATAATAATGTTGGTATTTTTTAAATGCTTACTATGTAAGCACTGTTCTAAGCACTGGGGTAGATACAAGGTAATCAGGTTGTCCCACACAGGGCTCATAGTCTTCCTCCCCATTTTACAGATGAGGTAACAGAGGTACAGAGAAGGTAAGTGACTTGCCCAAGGTAACACAGCTGACAAGCGGTGGAGCTGGGATTAGAACCCATGACCTCTGACTCCCAAGCCCAGGCTCTTGCTCAGTGAGAAGCAACGTGGCTCAGTGGAAAGAGCACGGGCTTTGGAGTCAGGTCATGGGTTCGAATCCCTGCTCGGCCACATGTCAGCTCTGTGACTTTGGGCAAGTCACTTGACTTCTCGGTGTCTCAGTTACCTCATCTGTAAAATGGGGATTAAGACTGGGAGCCCCACGTGGGACAACCTGATTCCCCTGTGTCTACCCCAGCGCTTAGAACAGTGCTCAGCACATAGTAAGCGCTTAACAGATACCAACATTATTACCCATTTTGTCTACCAGATTGTGCCATTTTGAGTTTTGACCACATATTCTGTGGCTGTGAATCAGCCGGAATGTTGCCTTTTCTTCCCCTGCTCCATTCTGCATCGCCCTTACGTTAGGATCTGCACCCTTTATTCACCCCCTCCCTCGGTCCTTCAACACATCTATATATCTGCAATTTATTTATTTAGAGTAATGCCTGTCTCCCCTTCTAGACTGCAATCTGCCATACTCCCCCAAGCATTTGGTACAGCGCTCTGCACCCAGTAAGCTTTTGATAAAATACGATTTATTGATCGATTGATCTTTAAATCACGTGAGCTTCTGCTTGTCCGCGGTGACGCTCGCGTCATGCTGCGCCCTTTACGCACCACCTGTAGTGCTCCCGTCGCAAAGAGTGTAGGAAATGAGTGCTCTTTCCACTGAGCTACATCCACACACAATAATAATGTTGGTATTTGTTAAGCGCTTACTATGTGCAGAGCACTGTTCTAAGCGCTGGGGTAGTTACAGGGTAATCAGGGGGTCCCATGTAGGGCTCACAGTCTTCATCCCCCATTTTCCAGATGAGGTCACTGAGACCCAGAGAAGTGAAATGACTTGCCCAAAGTCACACAGCTGACAAGTAGCAGAGCTGGGATTTGAACCCATGACCTCTGATTCCCTCTGAGAGTATGAAATGAGTATCTCACCTTCTTGCTGCCTCCCTCCACCACTGAGATTCAATCACAATGTTCAGGAATGTTCTCCCGATTTCACTGTGGTACATGTGTTTCTTTCCTTTGGCATAACCTTCTGGGAAAAGTGAATGAGCAATTTAGAGAGCAGGAAAGTTCATTCGTCTGATAGTAAAGGTATCTTAGTTGATTCGGAGTAGTGTGTATTTTTATTACATCGCTATCGGCAATATTAAAGTTTATGGCCATTATTATTCGTGTTTAGGGAAGCTGCATGGCCTAATGAAAAGAGCAGGCGCATGAGCAGCAGCGTGGCTCAGTGGAAAGGGTACGGGCTTTGGAGTCAGAGGTCATGGGTTCAAATCCCGACTCTGCCACTTGTCAGCTGTGTGACTGTGGGCAAGTCACTTAACTTCTCTGTGCCTCAGTTACCTCATCTGTAGAATGGGGATTAAGACTGTGAGCCCCACGTGGGACAACCCGATTCCCTTGTATCTGCCCCACCGCTTAGAACAGTGCTCTGCACATAGTAAACGCTTAACAAATACCCACATTATTATTATTATTATTATGAGCATGGGTATGAGAAGAGAGGATCGGACTTCTGATCCCAGCTCCACCATATCTCTTCTGTGTGACCTTGAGAAAGTCATTTCACTCCTCTGCACCTCCATTTTCTCATCTGCAAAATGGAGATACAATATTCAATAGTATTTATTGAACACTTACTATGTGCAGAGCACTGTACTAAGTGCTTGGAATGTACAAATCGGTAACTGATAGAGACAGTCCCTGCCCTTTGACGGTCATGGGTTCGAATTCCGGCTCTGCCACTTGTCAGCTGTGTGACTGTGGGCAAGTCACTTAACTTCTCTGTGCCTCAGTTCCCTCATCTGTAAAATGGGGATTTACTGTGAGCCTCACGTGGGATGACCTGATTACCCTGTATCTCCCCCAGTGCTTAGAACAGTGCTCTGCACATAGTAAGCGCTTAACAAATACCAATATTATTATGTGCCATTTCTGAACCCATGTGATTGAAAGAGACCGACCTGGGCTCTGCTGCCCCCATTTTGGTTCCCTCTCCTTGATTTTGGCCTGATCAAGCTCACTTATTCTCCGCGTGAAGCCAGTGGTGCAGTAGAGAAGGGCAGAGAAGTAGCGTGACTTAGTGGAAAGAGTAGGGACCCAATAATCAGAAGGCCTGAATTCTAATCCCGCGTCCGTCACTTACCTGCCGTGTGACCTTGGACAAGTCACTTAACTTCTCTGTGCCTCAGTTACCTCATCTGTAAAATGGGGAGTATATCCTACTGCCTCCTGCTTAGACTGAGAGTCTCATGTGAGACAGGGATTGTGTCCACCCTTCTCAATACTGTGCTTGGCGCATAGTGAGCACATAAGTGCCAGTAAAAAAAAGAGGAGAGTGTGGTTAGGGAAAATAAATGGCTTAGTCTGGGAAGGCTTTTCTTAGGAGATGTTATTTGGTGAGTGTTTTGAACTGGCAACTCTTTTCTTTCAAGCAGTTAGTACTGTGCCTTGCATGTAAAGCAAGCGCCCAATAAATATTATTGATTATTGCTTGATTTTTTTTCTTCAGGCATGGGAAGGATGTGAAATGAAAGATTATCTGGGCATCTTGTAATATTCGTTCATTCATTCATTCAGTCACATTGGCTCAGTGACAAGAGCCCGGGCTTGAGAGTCAGAGGTTGTGGTATCTAATCCTGACTCCGCCACTTGTCAGCTGTGTGACTTTGGGCAAGTCACTTTACTTCTCTGGGCCTCAGTTCCCTCAGCTGTAAAAAGGGGATGAAGACTGTGAGCCCCACATGGGACAATCTGATAACCTTGTATCTATCCCAGCGCTTAGCACAGTGCTTGGCACATAGTAAGTGCTTAACAAATACCAACATTATTATTTATGGAGTGCTTGCTGTGTGCGGAGCACTGTACTAAGCATTTGGGAGAGTACAGTGTAACAAAAAACGAATACAGTCCCTGCCCATAATGAGGTCACAATGTAGAGGGGGAGAGTTACGGGATCTGTTAGGATCTAGGGTTGATCGGATGCAACAAATCTAATTCACACGTACTAAACGGCTCGCCCAAGTGTCCGTTGTAATGATTTCCTTCTGCCTCTTACCTGCTTATTCACATCTGTCCACTTTATTATATTGTACATTCCCAAGCAGTGCGGTGCAGTGCTCTGCACACGGTATGTGCTCAATAAATACCACTGATTGGTTGCCCCCCCAACTCTGAAATTAGTATTCCTTTCCAGAGGTTTGTGTGTCTTTGGAAAGAGATCTCCAGGAACATCAGTGGAGAAGTTTCTGTGAGGTCATTATTAATCACTAAACTTGATCACTCAATCATTGGTAGTTACGGAGCGCTTTACTATGTGCAGAGCACCATACTAAGCTTGGGAAAATAAAATACATCATAATTTGATATATTCTTAAACTTACTATGCTGAACTTTTGTTAATGATACTGTTTAGAAAGTGTTTATAACATTTACTGGTTGGTTGTGAAATATTTCTCATGAAATATGCAGGCAGGGTTTTCGAAACACTTCTTTCAAAATATGCCTTAGCTAAGTATGTTGGCTGACTATACTGCCAACTAAATTAATGTTTAAAGCATATTTTTGAAATAAAGTTTTATCAAAATATACAAAGCAATTATTATTATTAGAATTTGTGGTACTAAATGCTCACTGTGTGTCAAGTACTAAACTGAGCACTATGGTAGATATAAGATAATCATATGGGACTCACAGAGTAAATAGAGAAGCAGCGCGGCTGAGTGGAAAGAGCCCAGGCTTGGGAGTCAGAGGTCATGGGTTCGAATCCCAGCTCTGCCACTTGTCAGCTGTGTGACTGTGGGCAAGTCACTTCACTTCTCTGTGCCTCAGTGACCTCATCTGGAAAATGGGGATGCAGACTGTGAGCCTCATGTGGGACAACCTGATAACCCTGTATCTACCCCAGTGCTTAGAACAGTGCTCTGTACATAGTAAGTGCTTAACAAATACCAACAAAAAACAACCAAAAAAAAATAGAAAGGAGAAGGGACATTTAATCCCAATTTGCGAATGAAGAAGCTGAGGCACAGAAAATTAAATGACTTGACCAAGGTCACACATCTGGCAAGGGTATTAGAACCCAGGGCCTCTGATTCCCAGACCTGTGCTCTTCCCACTAGTCCAAGTTGCTTCCCAATTTTTTTGTAGTATTTATTAAATGCTAAATAAGTGCCAGGCACTGTACTGAGAGCACTTGGGTAGATACAAGACAGTCAGATTGAACACAGTCCATGTCCCCCATGAGGGTCACAGACTTAATCCTCATTTTACAGATGAGGTACCTGAGACACAGAGAAGGTAGGTGGCTTGCCCAAGGTCACACAGTAGACACGGCTACCTTACTGCTACAGGCTCTTGTTATATCCTGGCTAGACTACTGTGTCAGCCTTCTCTCTGATCTCCCTTCCTCCTCTCTCGCCCAGCTCCAGTCTATTCTTCACTCCACTGCCCGGCTCATCTTCCTGCAGAAACGATCTGGGCATGTCACTCCCCTTCTTAAACACCTCCAGTGGTTGCCTATCGACCTCCGCTCCAAACAAAAACTCCTCACTCTAGGCTTCAAGGCTCTCCATCCCCTTGCCCCTTCCTACCTCTCCTCCCTTCTCTCTTTCTACCGCCCACCCCGCACGCTCCGCTCCTCCGCCGCCCACCTCCTCACCGTCCCTCGGTCTCGCCTATCCTGCCGTCGACCCCCGGGCCACGTCCTCCCACGGTCCCGGAACGCCCTCCCTCCTCACCTCCGCCAAACTGATTCTCTTCCCCTCTTCAAAACCCTACTTAAAACTCACCTCCTCCAAGAGGCCTTCCCAGACTGAGCTCCTCTTCTCCCTCTACTCCCTCTACCGCCCCCCCTTCACCTCTCCGCAGCTTAACCCTCTTTTCCCCCCAACTCCCTCTGCTCCTCCCCCTCTCCCTTCCCATCTCCTCAGCACTGTACTCATCTGCTCAACTGTATATATTTTAATTTCCCTATTTATTTTGTTAATGAAATGTACATCGCCTCGATTCTATTTAGTTGCCATTGTTTTTACGAGATGTTCTTCCCCTCGACTCTATTTATTGCCATCGTTCTTGTCTGTCCGTCTCCCCCGATTAGACCGTAAGCCCGTCAAAGGGCAGGGACTGTCTCTATCTGTTGCCGACTTGTTCATTCCAAGCGCTTAGTACAGTGCTCTGCACATAGTAAGCGCTCAATAAATACTATTGAATGAATGAATTAATAGACAATCGGCGAAGCCAGAATTAGAACCCAGGTCCTTGTGACTCCCAGGCCCGCACTCAGTCCGCTAGGCCGTGCTGCTTCTCTTGCTGGAAAATTATTGCATTTTAGAGAAAAGTCATTTAATACCAAGCAAAATTATTGATGGGATGTGTAAAATTAAGATATATGCAATTTAGATATTTTTCATTGTCTATACTGAGTCATCATTATTGGAAGTATTGAGTGATTTGTTACTCTGTTTCAGCATTCTGGTTACAGCATTTGTTGCAAAGGTTATGAAATGGGAAAAAAACCTCAGAAGAATATTATGGTTTCATTTTATCATCTAAAAGAGGGCTTGTGGAATTTTTCATATGTCAAAGACCAGTTTTTGAATGCATAAATTTCCTCCCTCCACACATTTTCCCCTATAAAAATAGATGGAAATGTTATTGTGCACTTTTCAATAAAGACACTTCTAAAGGAAATTCAAAAACTGTGCTGGGAGTGTTTAGAAAAGAAAGACCATTATATAGCCATATTAATTACTGACCAAATAAGTTCAGCTTTCATAATTTCCTTGATCCTCAACCCTTCAGTATTCCGTTCTTGCTATTGGGGACTGCTTTAGTTGCAGACAGTTGGCATAGATCATGGCTGTGATTACTAAGGGACACTGATTTTTCTTTTCCTTATCTCTTTTACCTCAAGCCATTGTGTATGTGCTATTGTGTAATTCTCCCATCATTGGAGAGAACAGAACATATCTCTTCCTTAATAGACTGATAAAAGGTCATCCAGCAGTCCAGTTTGCAGCTCGCCCAGAAGAACAAAATTAACAGTTGCATTCTGGAACCGGATTTTCTGGGCTAGACAGTGGAAGTCTCAAAAGTCATCCCGAACCAGGCCACACTTCCGTGGCATTAGATGTGCCATCCAACAAAACCCGCATTTCATTTCAAAAATTATTTACAGCTTGCATTCTATTGGGTGAATTACCATAATGTCAGTCGAATTAATGGGGCCAGGCAGGACTGGAAACTGCCCTCTGCAAGGTCGCCGATGCCTTCCTTGTTGCCAAATCCCACAGCCTCTACTCCATCCCCAAACTCCTCAACCTCTCAGCTGCCTTCTCTTGGAAACACTGACAGTTGGCTTCACTGACCCTGTCCTCTCTTAGTTCTTCTCCTGTCTCTGACCGCTCTTTCTCACTTTCCCCCACAGGCTCCTCCTCTGGGAGTCCTTCAAGGCTCAGTCCTGGTTCCCTTTTTATTCTCCATCCACACCCATACCCTTGGAGAACTCATTTCCCTGCATGGCTTCAACTACCACCTCTACACTATTTCCAAATCTACCGTTCAACCCTCTGCCATCTCACATTTCCTCTTGCCTTCAGGACATCTCTTCTTGGATGTCCCGTTATTATCGACACCTGAAATTTAACACATCCAAAACAGAACTTCTCGTCTTTCCATCCAAACCTTGTCCTCTATGTCTTTCCGTTACTGTAGATGACACCACTACCCTCCCTGTTTCACAAGCCCATAGCCTTGGCGTCATCCTCGACTCATCTGTGTAATTCAACCCACGTATCTGTCACCAAATCCCGCCCGCTCTACTTTCGTAGCATCTCTAAAATCTGCCCTTTCCCGTCCATCCAATCTGCTATCACACTGATCCAAGCACGTGTCCCGCTTTGACTGCTGTATCAGCCTCCTCACTGACCTCCCCGCATCCCGTCTTTCCTCACTCCAGTCCTTATTTGACTCTCCTGCCTGGATCATTTTTCTAAACAGCTGTTCACTCCATATGACCCACGCCTCAAGAGCCTCCAGTGCTTGCCCATCCAACTCCATTTCAAAGCAGAAATTCTTTACCATTAGTTTTAACACATTGAATCGGTTCTTCCCCTCCTAGTGTACCTCGTTGATTTCTCTCTACAACCCAGAAGCCCATACACTTTGGTCGTCTAACAGCAACCTCGTCTTGTCTTGCCTTATGCTGTCGAATCGTCTCCGACCCACGGCGACACCATGGACACATCTCTCTCAGAATGCCCCACCTCCATTTGCAATTGTTCTGGTAGTGTACCCATAGAATATTCTTGGAAAAAATATGGAATCAGTTTATCATTGCCCACTTCTGGCAGTAAACTTGAGTCTTTGCCCTTGACTCTCTCCCCTGCCGCTGCTGCCCAGCATAGGGGCGTTTTGACCGGTAGCAGATTGCCTTCCACTGGCTAGCCACTGGCCAAGCTAGGAATGGAATGGGTAGGCCTCTGCTTGACTCTCCCTCCCATAGTCGAGACTGATAGAGTACTGGCAACTCTCTAGGTGTGACCCTGAGAGGGTAACACCAACGTACTGAACAATAATAACAATAATAATAATAATAATGACGATGGTATTTGTTAAGCACTTAATAACACACTGTGGTAAATCCAAGCTAATCAGGTTGGACACAGTCCCTGTCCCACATGGGGTTCATAGTCTTAATCCCCATTTTATAGATGAGGTAACCAAGGCACAGAGAAGTGAAGTGACTTGCCCAAGGTCACACAGCAGACAAGTGGCAGAGCCAGGATTAGAAACCAGATCCTTCTGACTTCCAAGCCCATTCTCTATCCACTAGGCCACGCTGCTTCCATGAACCTCGATCATATCTATCTCATTCATTCATTCATTCATTCAGTCGTATTATTGAGTGTTTTCTGTGGGCAGAGCCTTGTACTAAGTACTTGAGAGAGTACAATATAATAAACAGAACCATTCCCTGCCCACAATGAACTCACACTGCCGACCCCTTGCCCACATTCCCTATGTCCTTGAACTCCTTCCTCTTTCAAATATGGCAGACCGCCACTTTCCTCACCTTCAAAACTTTTTAAAAATCACATTCCCTCCTGGAAGCCTACCTCCACTAAACCCTTATTTCCCCTGCCCAGTCGCCTTTCTATGTCATCTATGAACTCGGATCTGTCCCCTTTAAACACTTGATATCCACCCCATCCTCAGCCCAACAGCCTGTCTAGTCATTGACCCATTCATTCATTCATTCATTCAATAATATTTATTAAGCGCTTACTATGTGCAGAGCACTGTACTAAGCGCTTGGAATGTGCAATTCGGCAACAGATAGAGACAAGCCCAATAACGGGCTCACAGTCTAAACGACCCATAGCGACGCCATGGACACATCTCTCCCGGAGCACCCCGCCTCTCTCTGCAATCCTTCTGGTAGTGGATCCGAAGAGTTTTCTTGGGAAATATGCAGAAGTGGTTTACCATCGCCTCCTTCCGTGCAGTGAACTTGATTATCCACCCTCGACTGTCTCCCCTGGCTGCTGCCCAGCACATGTGGGTTTTGACTTGTAGCATAATGCCTCAAGCTGGCCAAGCTAGGAATGGAATGGACAGGCCTCTGCTTGACTCTCCCTCCCATAGTCGAGACTGGTAGAGTACTGGAAACTCTCCATGTGTGACCCTGAGCAGGTCAGCCCAACAGTACTTTTGTATATACCCTGAATTTCTTTTAATATCTATCTCCACCTCCATACTGTTCGCTCCTCATGGGCAGAGAACATATCTATCAACTCTATTTTGCCATATTCTCCCAAGCACTTAGCACAGTGCTCTACACACAGGAAGTGCTTACTAAATGCCATCGATTGATCGACTCATCATAGTCGAGTCTGGAAAAGGGCCCATTTTATCACATGATCCCAGGCTTGAATTAACACATCTTGTAGCAACCCTCTTTAGTAACTAGTTATTTTCTAATTGTATACCAGACGTTCACCAGTATGAGGAAGCAGGTTCTTGAAGTCTTTAGCACTGTTTAAGAAACCACTTGAAAATATTTTATGTGGATTTTAAAAAGCTTTTGATTCTGACTTAAGTGACTGTCTCAAATTCAGGCTACAAAAAAAGCCTCAAGTATTTAAATATTTGAAGATCATTTATCTCTGAAAGAAAATGTAATCAATTAGCGTGGAGATGCCGAATAGTCATTAAATAGACTATGATATGAATACAGTCCATTAGAATGTAGTCATTAACACGGTAACTATAGCCTGTTTCCAAATTTATTTGCTTGCTGAGTGTAATTTCGAATGATAATTGTATTAGAAAGAAATGATCAGGAGCCATTTTTCTGATTAAACCCAAATCTACATCATAGTTTGTGTTCTTCCATTATTGCAGTTTCAAACAAAGTGCAAATCTTGGGGATGTGTGGGTGACATTTGATTGTAAATTAACCTTGGCCTGTATGTTGAAAGGTTGGAGTAAGAAAATACAGTTACTATTGACATTTGCTTTCAGTCCCAGATATAATGTAATTTTCTCTCTCTATATGTTCATTCAGTGTTTTCCTTCTTTTAAAAGTTAACAGGTGTGATTCACCTGGTTGTCAATAAGAATCAAGGGTTTTCATTATTTGGTTTTCATAAACTTGTACGAAACATGATGTTGGAAAGCAATCTTGGCTCCGAATAACTGGAATAGCTTTACTGTTATATATAAAAAAATCACAGATGATTGGAACTATGGAATAACTCTGGTAGCGGATGTTAATCCGTTGTTCATTTTGCCATATTCTGACATTTATTGGACGTGCTTTGTTTGACTTGAATTTCAGGGTCACAGTCATTCGGTCTGTGTAATAAGAAAGGTGATTTTGAGCCTTCTGCACTGCATTGCTGTAAGGCATAGTATGATCTGTTTTCAAAATTTGAGGTCTGTTGCAAAAAAAGAAAAATATTGAGTGATGCAAAATATTTCTGTGGAGTTTTGAGTAAATATATCTTTTGAAGAGGGTAGCCCTAGCACTTTTATAATTAAATATGGTCTTTCTCATGTTGTACGTAATAACAACTTCCTTGGAATTGTGGGCTTAAAGAGTTGGAGTAAGTCAAAGAATGAGAATGGAATGATCTCATTTTTATTTTCTATAATCTTAAGAACGTTAGAGGAAATCTACATCATTTATCTATCCAGATACTGGGCAATGTAACTGCCTCGAACACAGAATTATATTCCAGAAATATTTTTGAATTGAAAATCACTTTTTATTTTCCTCTATTCATTTTATGAACATTTATGTATTTCCATTAAAGAAATCTTTAAGTCCGTATAGAAGTGACAGGTTATGCGCCAGACTTTATGAAAAGAGAGAAGTATTCTCAGAAAACCATGATACTTTGGACATCAAAAGGTTATCATATATTTCACTCTTTAATCTTAAATTGTAACTTGACTTGTTTAAGTTCTTTACTGCTGCTTGGAATACTCACAAGTTCCAACATGAGGTTTGAAAGAAATGTCCTTTCAAGCAAATGGAATCAAGAGGTCACATACCACGTATAGCCGTGCTGGATCCGTACTTTCAGTCAATCATATTTAATCGTTCAATCAGCGCTTTTATTGAGCACTTTCTATGTGCAGAGGGCTGTACTAAGCTCTTGGGAGAGTACGATGCAACAGAATTAGCAGACACCCTCCCTTTCTGAAATAATAATAATAATTAAGGTATTTGTTAAGCGCTTACTATGCGCCAAACACTGTTCTAAGCACTGGGCTAGATATAAGGAATAATGTGGGGCTCACAGTCTTAATCCCCATTTTCCAGATGAGGTAACTGAGGCACAGAGAAGTGAAGTGGCTTGCCCAAGGTCACACAGCAGATGAGTGGTGAAGCCAGGATTAGAGCCCATGACCTTTGACTCCTGGTCTTTCCACTAAACCACGCTGCTTCAAGGTATCAGTCCATAACAAGGTATCAATTGGTCATGTTTATTAAGTGTTTTCTGTGTGTGTAGAGCACTGTAGTAAGCGCTTGGGAGAGTATGATCTAAGACAAAAGGTAGGCAGGGAAGGTAGGTAGGCACCTTCCCTGCCTACAGTAAGTTTACAGTCTACAGATATTCACACCTAGAGACATCAAGAGCGCATCTGTTGTACATCCAAAGTGCGTCATTTATCAGTGAGATGTATCAAAGCTCTTCTAGCAAAGACATAGAAAATCCTCTAACGGAATTAAAAATGTTTAATTTTTTTATAAACTCTTGAAGGGAAGGAGAAATTTCAAACGTCCTTTGGGCATATGTAGATTGACAGAAAATCCAGAAAATAGGATGTCGAGAGGAAAATAGCTTCCAGTTGAAGAACTATTTCAAAATTTATGAAAAGGAATTTGGTTTCAAAGCAATCATTGGAACCACTTCCATAACGTTGAAATACCTGAAAGCGCAACAGACTACGTAACTTTACTGTGTGAAAATATTCCTTTATTTCATCTCTGATATTTCATCTCTGTGATGTTTTCACATAACCTGTAGACTGTAAGCTTGTTGTCAGGGAACATGTCTACCAACTCTGTTGTATTGTTCTCTCCCAAGCCTGTAGTAAGTTTGTATTTATTGAGCACACATTAAGAACTCAGTAAATATAGTTGATTGATAACCACTCCAAGCCCTGTTTTATCATTCGCAATTGAAAGTTACAAGCATAAAAGATTCTATTGACTACTTTTGTCCAAAAAGAAAACACCATTTCTGCTTCCACCATTGCCCCACTTTTGCCAAATTTTTGTAACAATAAAATAGGGTTGGAGCCATTACATGGGCCATATAAAAATTGTCTTTCAAAAAAAGGGAGGTGGAGAAAAGAGAAAAATGCTGCCTGTCTAACCTGTCTAATTTTATTACATTTAGCCGAGTAATAAATAAACTAGCGCTCAATCGAGTGCCTACTGTGTACATTCCAAGCGTGGCTCAGTGGCAAGAGCCCGGGCTTGGGAGTCAGAGGTCGTGGGTTCTAATCCTGGCTCTGCCTCTTGTCAGCTGTGTGACTTTGGGCAAGTCACTTCACTTCTCTGGGTCTCAGTTACCTCATCTGGAAAATGGGGACGAAGACTGTGAGCCCTGTATCTACCCCAGCGCTTAGAACAGTGTTTGGCACATAGTAAGTGCTTAACAAATACTGAATTATTATTATCGATCACTGTAGTAAGTGCTCGGGAGAGTACAATATAACAGAATAGGTAGACACATTCCCTGCTCACAAGGAGCCTACAGTGTAGAGGCAGAGACAGATATTAATATAAATACATAAATTGTGGATATGCACAAGTGAGAAGCAGTATGGCCTAGTGGAAAGCACATGGACCTGGGAGTCATTTCTAATTCCAGTTCCACGACATTACTGCCGTGTGATGACGGGCAAGTCATTTAACTTCTCTGTGCCTCAGTTTCCTCATATACAAAATGGGGATAGAATACTTGTTCTCCTTCTGTGTCGGACCATAGTGTCTTGCATCTTCCCCAGCACGTAGTACAGTACTTGACACTTAGTAAGCGCTTAACAAAAGACTGTGAGCCCGTTGTGGGCAGGGATTGTCTCTATCTGTTGCCAAATTGTACATTCCAAGCACTTAGTAGAGTGCTCTGTACATAGTAAGTGCTCAGTAAATACTATTGAATGAATGAATTGTCTCTTTGTTGCTGAATTGTACTTTCCAAGCACTTAGTACAGTGCTCTGCACACAATAAGCACTCAAACGATATGATTGAATGAATGAATGAAATATTACTGTTATTATTGTTATCATTCCTAATAATAATAATAATAATAACAATATTATGTGGGGCTGGGGATGGGGTCAGTATCAAATGCTTAAAGGATACAGAGAAGAAGCGGCATGACCCAGTGGCAAGAACACAGGCTTGGGAGTCAGAGGATGTGGGTTCTAATGCCAGCTCCACCACTTTCTGTTGTGTGACCTTGGACAAGTCACTTAACTGCTCTGTGCCTCAGTTACCCCATCTAGAAAATGGGGATTAAGACTGTGAGCCCCACGTGGGACAGGGGCTGGGTCCAACCTGTTTACCTCCTATCTACCCCAGCGCTTAGTGCTTGGCACGTAGTAAGCCCTTAACAAATAGCATAAACATCATTATTATTATCATTACTGTTACAGATATAAGTGCACAGGTGATGCAGAAAGGAAAGGGAGTAGGGGAAAAGAGGGTTTTTATCAGGAAAGGTCTTTTGGAGATGAAGTGACCTCAATAAGGCTTTGAAGGTGGGAAGAGCGGTGGTCTCTCATATATGGAGGTGGAAGAGTTCCAGGCCAAAGTCAGGACGTGGGAAAGAGGTCGGTGGCAAGATAGGTGAGATGTAGGTACAAGGAGCAAGCTGGCACTTAGAGGAGCAAAGTGTGCAGGCTAGGCTGTAGCAGAAAATGAAAATTCAGAGAGGTAAGATAGAAGAGGGCAAGCCGACTGAGTGTTTTAAAGCATATGATAAGCAGTTGTGGATGGGCAACCACTGGAGGTTCTTGAGCGGGGAGACATGATCTGGATGTTTTTATAGAAAATTTTCCGTGCAGAGGATAATTGGATTGGACACAGTCCCTGTCCCACACAGGGCTCACAGTCTTAATCCCCATTTTACAGATGAGGGAACTGAAGTCAGAGAAATGAAGCAGCATGGCTTAGTGGACAGAGCTTGGGCTTGAAAGTCAGAGGATGTGGGTTCTAATCCCAGATCTGCCCCTTGTGTGCTGTGTGACCTTGGGCAAGCCACTTAACCTCTCTGTGCCTCAGTTACCTCATCTGTTAAATGGGGATGAAGACTGAGCCCCACGTGGGATAACTGATTGCCTTGTATCTACCCCAACTTAGAACAGTGCTTGGCTGTATTGTCCAAGGTCACACTGCAGATAGTGTGCAGAGCCGGGATTAGAACCCTTGACCTTCTGACTTCCAAGGGTGGGGCAGTCAAGTTACTGCCCGTCTAGAAGAAAACTGGGATGGAAAAGAAAATGGTGTTGCGCTTAGGGTGCCAGCTCTGCCCACTCTTTGGGCACCCGGGCCGGAGGGTCACATCTATCATGAATAGCCAGATTGACCTCACAAGCCACAGGGAAGCAGCATGGTGCAGTGGATAGAGCATGGGACTGGGAGTCAGAAGCTCATGAGCTCTAATCCTGGCTTGGCCACTTGTCTGCAGCATGACCTTGGACAAGTCACTTCACTTCTCTGTGCCTCAGTTACCTCATCTGTAAAATGGGGATTGAGAATGTGAGCCCCATGTGGGACAGGGATTGCGTCCAACCCGATTGGACCTTGCCACCTTGCCCCCTCCTACCTCTCCTCCCTTCTCTCTTTCCACTGCCCACCCCACACGCTCCGCTCTTCTGCCGCCCACCTCCTCACCGTCCCCCGTTCTCGCCTATCCCGCCGTCGACCCCTGAGCCACGTCCTCCCGCTGTCCTGGAACGCCCTCCCTCCTCACCTCCGCCAAACTGATTCTCTTCCCCTCTTCAAAACCCTACTTAGAGCTCACCTCCTCCAAGAAGCCTTTCCAGACTGAGCTCCCCTTTTCCCTCTGCTCCCTCTGCTCCCCCTCTACCCTCCCTTCCCCTCCCCTCAGCACTGTGCTCGTTCGCTCAATTGTACATATTTTCATTACCCTATTTATTTTGTTAAAGAGATGTACATCACCTTGATTCTATTTATTGCTATTGTTTCAGTGAGATGTTCATCCCCTTGATTCTATTTATTGCTATTGTTTTTGTCCGTCTGTCTCCCCTGATTGGACTG
Organism: Ornithorhynchus anatinus; assembly: GCF_004115215.2. Taxonomy (NCBI): domain Eukaryota; kingdom Metazoa; phylum Chordata; class Mammalia; order Monotremata; family Ornithorhynchidae; genus Ornithorhynchus; species Ornithorhynchus anatinus. Next base: position 153,443,018 of record NC_041728.1, read on the forward strand.
TAAGCCCGTCAATGGCCAGAGATTCTCTCTATCTGTTGCCGATTTGTACATTCCAAGCTCTTAGTACAATGCTCTGCACCTCATAAGCGCTCAATAAATACTATTGAATGAATGAATGAATGATTGATTGTATCCACCCCAATGCTTAGTACAGTTCCTGGCACATAGTAAGTGCTTAACAAGTTCCATAATTTTTATTATTATAGGTTCCAAAGCCTTGATCTTGATCTTCCATTTGACCTGGAATTTCTTCACATTGGTGTAATGTTCTCTCTACCAGTCTTTCAAGGACAAGCCAGACATCTAGGGAAGCAGCTTGGCCTAATAGATAGAGCACAAGGCCTGGGAGTCAGAAGGACCTGGGTTTTAATCCCAGCTCCACTACTTGTCTGCTGTGTGACCTTGGGCAAGTCACTTCACTTGCTCTGTGCCTCAGTTACCTCATCTGTAAAATGGGGATTAAGACTGTGAAGCCCTCATGGAACAAGGACTGCATCCAACCTGATTTCCTTGAATCCACCCTAGCACTTAGTACTGTGCTTGGTACTTAGTAAGCACTTAACAAATACCGCAATTATTATTATTATTATCATTGAGTCTAGTCTTTATTTTTCTGTCATTGACTTTGCCTAGAAATCCCAATTTAATAATAATTATAATAATAATAATGTTGGTATTTGTTAAGCGCTTACTATGTGCAGGGCACTGTTATAAGCACTGGGGCAGATACAGGGTAATCTGGATGTTCCACGTGAGGCTCACAGTCTTAATCCCCATTTTACAGATGCGGTAACTGAGGTACAGAGAATTGAAGTGACTTGCCCACAGTCACACAGCTGAAAAGTGGCAGAACCGGGATTTGAACCCATGACCTCTGACTCCCAAGCCCGGGCTCTTTCCACTGAACCACGCTGCTTCTCTAATTTAGAAATAGCTTTCCTGTTTCTCTCAAACCTTAGGACAGATAATTTTCTGTGTTTTTTTCAGTGGTTATATAAACCACAAAAAATTCACAGTAAGATAAAAAAACCCTGCATTCTGCCTATTTTGTAAACTATTGGTGCAGTAGTTGTAGTTAAATTTAATTTCTTCCCGTGTTCTGAAACTTTTATTATAAAATGCAGAAAACAAAACTAAAAATCTTCCAAACAGCTTTACATTCTTCCTAAAATAAAGCACAGTCGATAGAGTTGTAATTTTTTTAGGGTTGAATTAGTATAAATAGAGAAGCAGCATGGCTCGGTGGAAAGAGCCTGGGCTTGGGAGTCAGAGGTCATGGGTTTGAATCCCAGCTCTGCTAGTTGTCAGCTGGTGACCTTAGGCAAGTTACTTCACTTCTCTGGGCCTCAGTTCCCTCATCTGTAAAATGGAGATTAAGACTGTGAGCCCCATGTGGGACAACCTGATGACCCTATATCTACCCCAGCACTTAGAACAGTGCTCTGCACATAGTAAGTGCTTAACAAATGCCAATATTATTATAAAATGATGAAGAAATGAATTTCCTTTATTTTTAAAGGATTTTTAAGCAGTCAGTCTCAGACCATTGTCATGCTCACCACTTTCTTCATGCCAAGAGATCCAGTTTCAAAATCAACTGGAGATAATATATCATCTCCAAAGAGTAATTTACAAGCATGCCTTAATCCTACCTATGCTACTGAAGTCAATCGATGGTATTTATTGAGTGATTACTGTGTGCAGAGCACTGTATTAAGCATTTGGGAGAGTAAAATACAGTAGTAATATGGTGAACTCGGGATATACTGTCAAAAGAGTATATTTTGTTAATGACGTGTACATATCTATGATTCTATTTATTTTGATAATAATGACGCCAGACTACTTGTTTTATTTTGTTCTGGTTTGTTGTCCATGTCCCCCATTTAGACTGTGAGCCCGTTGTTGAGCAGGGATTGCCTCCATCTGTTGCCAAACTGTACATTCCAAGCATGTAGTACAGTGCTCTGCACATAGGAAGCGCTCAATAAATACCATTGAATGAATGAATCCCATCCTTACTTTGAAAATAGTACACTTTAGCCCCTCCAGTTGAAGTGCAAATTGTGAAAATGAGAAAGAGTTCCAAACTCCATGTTTAGTTATCACTGTATGTACTGTGAGCCCCACGTAGGCCTGATTATCTTGTATCTACTCCAGTGCGTAGAACAGTGCTTGGCACATAGTAAGCGCTTAACAAATACCATCATTGCTATTATTATTACGTATGACTTTGATGAGATGCAGTACAATTAAATTGTTTCCACTACAAATATTTATATTTACAGTTGCAACTGTTTAGTTTAAATTCAGTTGCTTCCCTTCAGTTTCAAAAGAAAGATGTAAAGATCAAATCAGACTATGGTGACGCAAGACCCCAGTGTGGGATAGAGTCATTGATTACTGTGAGTCTCTAAATAAGGTATTTCTGCGAAGAACAAGGATTTGCTAAATAGCCTCTGGGGGTCCCTTGTTCCAGTGAGTAAAAACTTAAATCACTTTTATAGAAACAGATTAAATACAAACTCATTCTTCATAGATAAGGATGGTTGAATAGATACATATTTAGTCCACATTTCAGCTTCAGGAGTGTGGCTCAGAGGAAAGAGCCCAAGCTTGGGGAGTCAGAGGTTGTGGGTTCAGCTGTGTGACTTTGGGCAAGTCACTTAACTTCTCTGTGCCTCAGTTACCCCATCTGTAAAATGGAGATTAAGACTTTGAGCCCCATGTGGGACAACCTGATCACCTTGTATCCTCCCCAGAGCTTAGAACAGTGCTTTGCATATAGTAAGTGCTTAACAAATGCCATTATTATTATTAATATTATTATTCCTTCTGGTAAACGTCGAGTCGGTCAGTCAATCGTACTTATTTAGGGCTTGCACTGTAAAGAACACTGTACTAAGCGCTTGAGAGAGTTGAATATAACAATATGACAGGCATGCCTTATAGGACAGATAACTGTGGAGAATATGCTTTTCTCTACTCAAGGAACTACTTTCACTAAGCTACATTACATGGCTGTTCTACTGGGTAAATGAAATCATAAAAGGACTGGCTTTCATCCGTAGAAATATGTACCTTCTATATCTGCATGAGCAATGTCAGACAACCAACTAGCAGTCACTTTGGCTAAGACCAAAAAGGAGATGACCTTTCATCTCTCCTACCCTTCTTTCCTCACCTCCGCCCCGACTACTCAGACTCAACTCTCAGTGGCCATCTCTTCCGCCGCCGTGGTGGCTACCAATTCCTGACTCCCCGCTGCAGTCCTTAACGATGCCGTCTCCCATCGTTTGACGGGGTCGTGGGGCTGACGTTGTTTTGCAACCTAATCGAAGAAAGGAGACCATTGACCACAGACTTCTTTCTTGACTTTTGCCGTCGAGTTGTTTCCAATCCGTAGCGACACCACGGATGCATCTCTCCCACAACGCCTTGCTGTCCACCTGCAATCATTCTGGTAGTATATCCATGGAGTTTTCTTGGTAAGAGTATGGAAGTGGCTTACCCATTGCCGCCTTCCACGCAGTAAACCCGAGTCTCCGCCCTCTACTCCGTCCTGTGCCTCTGCTGCCCAGCACGGGCAAGTTTTGGCTTGTAGCAGATGGTCTTCCACTCGCTAGCCACTGCCCAAACTAGGAATGGAATGGACAGGCCTCTGCTTGACTCTCCCTCCCGTAGCCAAGACTGATAGAGGACCGTAAACTCTCCAGGTGCCCCTTGAGAGGGGTCTTTCTTACTACTTTCCTAATAATCACTCTTTTTTGTTGTATTGTACTTACCCAAGCGCTTAGTACCGTGCTCTGCACACAGTAAACACTTAATAAATACGATTGAATAAATGAATGAATAATCTTGGAATTTCAGTCCGATGATTCTGTGTCCTTATATGGATTTTTTGCAAGTGTATTTAACACCCGTTAGAAGTGCTTTTGTGCAAAATAGATTCTTCACATTTTTAAAAAGGATTGTTATCTGAATGACTTTTTTAAAAAAAAATCTACCTCTTGTTGCAAGTCTTTATTAGCCAAATAGACCTCATATTTTTGAAAGGAATTGTTATCTGTATGGTTGAGTGATTTTTTTTTTTAAATCTACCTCAAGTTGCAAATCTTTATTAGCAACCATAGTTCAAGGTCTTGAAATGGTATTTAACTTAGCCTAAAAATCATTTGCTGCTTAAAAAAAAGAAAGCAGTATTCCAATGAATTGCTTGTTTACAGCAACAAATCAGTAAGAAAGAACAAACTAGCATAGTGAAATAGATAAATCAAATTTAGGCAGGGTAGTTTATTGAATCTAAATTGTGCCCAGTTGGCCCAAGAGCTATACATAAGCAATCCATCTTGTGTTGTTAATGGAGGTTCTTGAAATCCACCTGATGTTTGCATTATTAAATTTCAACCTAATGAGCTCTGCTAATACATATTGAAGACGGTTGTAAGGAGTAGAATGTGAATCTGAGCGGGATAATTTGAAAGAAACATAAGCTGAGCATTTTACATGACTCAAGGGGTATATCTACAATTACACATATAACCAAAATTGAATTTAAATGGAATTTCTATTATCCTTGTCCTTATACCAGGGAGAATAAAGTGTAAATGAAGTAAAAGTCTTTAGAGTTGCCGGTGGTTTGTTTTTATTATATAATTCGATAGATTCTTGCAGTAATACAGACTGGCAGAAAAGTTTTGATATTTCATTGCTTTAAATTCAGTCTAAGTATGGATAAAAATTGTAAATGGAAACATATGTCTATGTAATTGGTTCTATCACTTTATAACACCATTTATTCACTGATGTAATAAAATCAGGCTTTGAAGTAAAATCATGTGATATGTATTTTCTTTAACTCAGGTCTCAAACCATCTTTTATATTGCTAAATTATGTGTTGATTTTGTTCGCCGTAGTAGAAAAGTGTAGGGAACGAACTATAATTTACAATTTCATTATTATTTTAGTCAGGTCTAGACTGAGGATTTCTGCCTTGTGCACTTAATTCTTTCTTTTTCTTTGGACAAGGCTCTACTTTTTAAAACTTAATATTTCATCAACTATAATGCTATTAGAGACTTATTTTCACTTAGTTCACTCATCAGGCAGTGAGATGGCAATAAAGGAGAATAGCTCCTTTGAGACATTAATGCTTTGGAATAAATGATGTGCTAGAACAGAAATTTAATTAATTTACAGAGTATATTGATAGTCCCCTGTTACTGTGCTGTATATTTTTAATCTGCTTTAACATCTGTAGTAAAGTGTTTGAAAACCCCTGCAGTTGAGCAACTAGTAGATAATTAAGTAATAAGGGGAGAGGTTTCTAGAGGGAAAATGATTCTTTTTAGAGAATGCTGTCATAACATGAATAAAGTACTGCTGCCGTGATTTGCAATGAAGAAAAAATAATATCCTACCTAATTTGATGTTGTATTACAGACAGTGCCAGCTTCCCGTATTTAAAATGCAAATACTTTTTCTAAAGTTTAGACATTGTGGTTCAGCTCTTAAACAACAGTAGCAACGGTTGGATCCTTATGTCCGTTGTTTGGGCACTGCTTGTCTTGGAACAGTTTAATTTGTTGGAAAGAAATGGCTTTTGAGACTTGCTCAAATAATTTAAACGATTCTAATCCAGAAAATAGAAGTTACTGAAATGTCGTTTCAGTTTGTTGGCTAGATTCGTGTATTTCCTGTCGCCCGCTACTCAAGAAAAGCATCTAATGGACTTGTTGCTTATTTCAATAAGTTTACTGGAGTCATGAATTTAAATTGAATGCGTGTGCATTTTCTTTGTTTCAGCAAAGGCAGACGAAGCATTGAAAGCTAGAGAAAGAAGTGAGGAAGAAGCGAAAAGAAAAAAGGAAGAAGGTAACATAGAGATATATTAATTTTATTCCAAGTAGCTAACAATTCTAATGCGGTGATGCTATCTGTTTTCGTTTCCCACATCCTCCCCGCCGCCCACCCCCGTAGAGATGTATTACGAATCCCAGCTAGCATTTTCTTAAATAGCCTGGGCTATTTGTCATGTTTACCTGTAAAACAAGTCAAGAGTTACTGATTGATTTACTCATTAATTTTTTGCTGTCTCTAATTCTGACCGTAAGCATATTGTTCTTCATTTGCAAAGACCTGAATACATAAAATTTTGATGGCTACAGTTTTCTCTCTCCTGAATTCAATCCATATGTGAACTGAGATTGAACACTTACGATGGAATTGGAAGTGCTAAGGATATTCCGTAAGTGTTTTGTTTTTTAAATTCAGCCTGTAGTCAACTAGAGACTTTCAAATAGGTTTTCTTCTTACAGTCATTATGTAGTTTCTCCTTTTTTTTTTTTTTTTGAAAATTAGTGTGAAAACAAGCTATGTCTTATGGTCATAGCGTCAACCGCCAGAGTGCTGCAGATTTAGAATATAGAATTAGTTCAATTCTAAGGATCTATTGGAGATATTTAATTTTTGATTGAGCTTGTTTTCAGCTTCAGTTTCGCTGTACGGCATTCATAAAATAGCAACAAAATTGAGCCTATAGAATTTGAGTTTTCATTTATTCCTCTCAATAAATGCGACTGGAGTGTCATGAAGCCCAAGGAATTTCAGTCGGTATATACACCAAAGTATCCATGACGGCTCTTGGTCCAGCCGTCCTTGTCGGCGAATGAGAGGTCCACAGCTTTTCTCCCTTAGCTATTCCATGCAGGTTGTAGCACATTGAGCAGGATCTTCATTAATCTTTTCTGGTTAAGCTACCTATTAGCATGGCCTAGTGGCAAGAGCACGGGCTTGGACCTCAGAGGTCGTGGGTTCTAATCCCGGCTCCGCCACTTGTCTGCTGTGTGACCTGGGGCAAGTCATTTAACTTCTCTGTGCCTCAGTTACCTCATCTGGAAAATGGGGATTGAGACTGAGAGTCCCATATGGGACAGAGACTGCACCCAACCTGATTTAATAATAATAATGTTGGTATTTGTTAAGCGCTTACTATGTGCCAAGCACTGTTCTAAGTGCTGGGGTAGACATAGGGGAATCAGGTTGTCCCACGTGGGGCTCACAGTCTTAATCCCCATTTTACAGATGAGGGAACTGAGGCACAGAGAAGTTAAGTGACTTGCCCACAGTCACACAGCCGACAAGTGGCAGAGCTGGGATTCGAACTCATGAGCCCTGACTCCAAAGCCTGTGCTCTTTCCACTGAGCCACGCTGCTTCTATGAGTTTCCCACAGTCACACAGCTAACAAGTGACAGAGCGGGGATTCAAACCTATGACCTCTGACTCCCAAGCCTGGCTCTCTCCACTGAGCCACGCTGCTTCTCCAATAATTAGCAATGGGCAGTTACAGTAATGAAGGAAAAAGAAAGTTAGAACAGATGCTTTAGTGAAAGACGATAGATATCATTTATATAAATCACCTCCTCGTTTATGTAAATGACAATAGGGTAAGATAGCGTTTAAAGCCTCTAGCCAAGATGTCACCTTTAACACCTCCAGTAGTAAAAGAGAAGGTCATTCACGTGAGCCTTTGGAAATCCTCCAGGACGCCTTCCCTGGTCCTTTTTCTCTCCAGCTCATATGCCCCAACTGCCACCTCAGCATTCCTGGGTCAATTACGAACTTATGCACCCATAGCACTTCTGTACATATCGACTTACCTACTCTACTGTGTAAGCACTTTATTCGTCTACATTTCCATTTGTTCTTTCTCTTCTTCCTTGGAAATGATTTTGGTTCTCGCTTCCCCCACTGGGCTCTTAAGCTCCTTGAGGGCAGAAAACATGTCTTCTATATCCCTGTTCTGCCACTTGTCGGCTGTGTGACTGTGGGCAAGTCACTTAACTTTTCTGTGCCTCAGTTACCTCATCTGGAAAATGGGGAATTAAGATTGTGAGCCTCACGTGGGACAACCAGATTACCCTGTATCTATCTGAGCGCTTAAAACAGTGCTCTGCACATAGTAAGCGCTTAACAAATTACCAACATTATTATTATTATTATTCTAACTCTAGTGTACTCACCCACATACCTAAGTATAGTGCTCGTTATGTAATAATAATAATGATGATGGCATTTGTTAAGCGCTTACTATGTGCAGAGCACTGTTCTAAGCACTGAGGGGGCGATACAAGGTGATCAGGTTGTCCCACATGGCATTCACAGTCTTAATCCCCATTTTACAGATGAGGTATCTGAGGCATAGAGTTAAGCGCTTACTATGTGCAGAGCACTGTTCTAAGCACTGGGATAGATACAGGGTAATCAGGTTGTCCCACGTGAGGCTCACAGTCTTAATCCCCATTTTACAGATGAGGTAACTGAGGCACAGAGAAGTTAAGTGACTTGCCCAAAGTCACACAGCTGACAAGCGGCAGAGCCGGGATTAGAACCCACGATCTCTGGCTCCCATGTCTGTGTTCTTTCCACTGAGTCACGCTGCTTGTATACTATTGATCGCTTGCTTTAGATTTCCATTCTCAAATCCCAAAAGGCACCCTGGAAGGTTGGCTAGACTGCAGAGCTAGAAGGTTATAGTATTTTTTAAGCCCTTGTTAGGGAGCGCAAAGCTCTGTGCTGAGTGCTGGGGTAACTGTGTGATAATTAGGTCAAGCGGAGTTCCTGTGTAGGGTGCATGAGATGAGAGCAGATATCTTTTCTGATTTTACAGATGAATGAATCAGTGAATCAGTGGTATTTATTGAGCGCTTGCCGTATGCAGAGCACTGTACTAAGTGCTTGGCAGAGGACGATATAACAGAGTTGGTGGACGTGCTCCCTGCCCGCAACAGAGCATCTGAGGCCCAAAATGGGAAGAAATTGGACTGTAGAGGGTCAGGAAGGGAGTGAAGGGAGGTAGACGGCTAGAAGGGAGATAAGGTAGGAGGGGGCAAGGTGATGGAGAGCTTTGAGGGGTTCAATGAGAATTATTTATCTAAACACTAATTTATGTGTCCTATTTTCTTTGTCTTTTTATCTGTATGTTATTTAGCGTCTTTCTCCCCTACTAAATTGCCAACTCATTGAAAGCAGGGATTCTGTCTGCTAATCTTTTGAACTCTCCCAAATGCTTGGTATGGTGCTCTGCACTCATTCAATAAATGAATCCTGTTGAATAATTAACTGATAGAATCCAATTGTCCTAATTATCAGGCCTATGCTTTTCTCACTGGGCCGTGCTCCCCAGCCCTGGAGGTGAAGGGGATGAAACTATGATTCTCTCCCCAGAGATGTCTCTATCTCCCAAAATACTGTAGGATTTTACTCCCAAAATGAACTAGCCAAGGTCCTTGTCTTGTCTTATGCTGTCGAGTTGTATCTGACCCATAGCGACTCCATGGACACATCTCTCCTAGAACACCCCACCTCTATCTGCAATCGTTCTGGTAAAAACAAGGAAGTAGTTTACCATTGCCTTCTTCCACATAGTCAACTTGAGTCTCCGCCCTCGACTCTCTCCCGTGCCGCTGCTGCTGCCCAGCTCAAGGGAGTTTTGACTTGTAGCAGATTGCCTTCCACTCTCTAGCCACTGCCCAATAATAATAATAATGTTTGTATTCGTTAAGGGCTTACTATGTGCAGAGCACTGTTCTAAGCGCTGGGGTAGATACAGGGGAATCAGGTTGTCCCACGTGAGGCTCACCGTTAATCCCCATTTTACACATGAGGTCACTGAGGCACAGAGAAGTGAAGTGACTTGCCTACAGTCACACAGTTGACAAGTGGCAGAGCTGGGATTCTAACCCTTGACCTCGGACTCCCAAGCCCGGGTTCTTTCTACTGAGCCACGCTGCTTCTCTAAGCTAGGAATGGAATGGACAGGCTTCTGCTTGACTCTTCCTCCCATAGCTGAGACTGGTAGAGTACTGGAAGTTCTCCAGGTGCCATCCAGAAAGGGGACCCATGATCCTACTATACTCTAAAATATAATCAAATCATCCATGGGCCAGATCCTATGCCTCTTGATGGGACATTAGCGATTGACATTTTAGATTAGGGAAGCAGCATGGCCTAATGGAAAGAGCACAGGCCTGGGAGTCAGAGGACCTGGGTTCTAATTGCTACTCTGACACTTACCTGCTGGATAACCTTTAGGCAGGTCACTTAACTTCTCTGTGCCTCAGTTCCCTCATCTGAACAATGAGAATTCAATACCTGTGCTCCCTCCTACTTAGAATGTGAACCCCCTGTGGGACCTGATTATCTTGTATCTCCCCCAGTGCTTAGTACAGTGCTTGGCACATAATAAATGCTTAACAAATAACATTATAATAATTACCATTATTACTACTTTCCGGTGTTATTTCTCACCCATTTTAAATAAATAATGTTGGTATTTGTTAGGCGCTTACTTTGTGCTGAGCACTGTTCTAAGCGCTGGGGTAGATACAGGGTAATCAGGTTGTCCCACGTGAGGCTCACAGTCTTATCCCCATTTTACAGATGAGGTAACTGAGGCACCGAGAAGCTAAGTGACTTGCCCAAAGTCACACAGCTGACAGGTGGCAGAGCCAGTATTATTCATTCATTCAATAGTATTTATTGAGAGCGTACTATGTGCAGAGCACTGTACTAAGCGCTTGGAATGTACAAATCAGCAACAGATAGAGATGGTCCCTGCCCTTTGATGGGCTTACAGTCTAATCGGGGGGAGACGGACAGACAAGAACAATGGCAATAAATAGAGTCAAGGGGAACAACATCTCATTAAAACAATAGCACATAAATAGAATCAGGGTGATGTACATCTCATTAAACAAAATAAATAGGGTGATGATGATATATACAGTCGAGCGGACGAGTACAGTGCTGAGGGGATGGGACGGGAGAGGGGGAGGAGCAGAGGGAAAGGGGGGAGAAGAGGGTTTAGCTGCGGAGAGGTGAAGGGAGGGGTAGAGGGAGCAGAGGGAAAAGGGGGGGAGCGCAGTCTGGGAAGGCCTCTTGGAGGAGGTGAGCTTTAAGTAGGGATTTGAAGAGGGGAAGAGAATGGTATTGGAACCCATGACCTCTGACTCCTAAGCCTGGGCTCTTTCCACTGAGCCACGCTGCTTCTCATTTTGGTTGATTGCCTTTTATTGACCGAAAAGGCCATTGGTTTTCACAAGTTATTGCCAGATATCTTCTCCGATTCACAGCATCTCCTTTTGTCGCTTCCATCTAATGTCATAGTTTGTGTGTTTAAGTCATAATAATAATAATGATAATGGTATTTGTTAAGCACTTACTATATGCCAGCCACTGTTCTAAACTCTGGGGTAGATACAAGATAGTCGGGTCGGACACAATCCCTGGCCCAGAGAGGGCTCAGAGCCTTAATCCCCATTTTACAGATGAGGGAACCGAGGCAAAGAGAAGTTAAGCGACTTGCCCAAGGTCACAAAGCAGACAAGTGGCAGAACGGGGATTAGAACCCATGACCTTCTGACTCCCAGGTCCGTGCTCTATCCACTAGGCTACACTAGTTCTCAAATGGTTGAAATGCATTTATTTGGGCCCATAATAAAATATAGTTAAAGATCTTTCAAGAGGAGTATATTTTGAGCGGAAATTTTGACTGGCAGAAGATCACTTATAAAAGAATTAGAAAATAAATCTTCCCATGAAAGATTAATATAATTCTTTCATTTGGATGAGAGAAGGCTGAGGCCTAGCTTTAGCTATATAACCTGCTTTTATGACGCTGCCTCTACTCACAGGAAAATGAACCAGGGAAAATGGGCTTGAAGTAGAAGAGATTATGCTGATGAAGATGAAGACTGTGAGTCCCATGTGGGACATGAACTCTGTCCAACCTGGTTAGCTAGTACCCACCCCAGCGCTTAGCATGGTGCTTGACACATAGTAATAATAATAATAATAATAATGTTGGTATTTGTTAAGCGCTTACTATGTGCAGAGCACTGTTCTAAGCGCTGGGGGAGATACGGGGTCATCAGGTTGTCCCATGTGAGGCGCACAGTCTTAATCCCCATTTTACAGATGAGGAAACTGAGGCACCGAGAAGTTAAGTGACTTGTCCATAGTCACACAGCTGACAAGTGGCAGCGCTGGGATTCGAACCCATGACCTCTGACTCCCAGTGCTCTTTCCACTGATCCACGCTGCTTCTCTTGTAATAGTAATTGTGATAACTTGTTAAGCGCTTACTATGTGCCAATCACTGTTCTATGCACAGGTGTAGATACAAGTTAATCAGGCTGCACCCAGTCCCTGTCCCACGTGGGGCTTACAGTCTTAAACCCCATTTTACAGATGAGGTAACTGAGGGACAGAGAAGTGAAGTGATTTGCTGCCCAAGGTCACACAGTGGAAACGTGGCGGAGCTGGGATTAGAACCCAGGTCCTTCTGACTCTCAGGCCCGTTCTCTAGCTGTGCTTACCACAGTGTCTGTCTCTGCGGGAATCTAGCGGAGAGATGGCGGGGGTGGAAAGCGAGCTCCATCTTCTTTATGTAAGCCATAATCTCTATCAATAAAAATTCTTGAATCTAACATATTATGGGATGATACATGGTCAAAACCTAGTTCTTTATTTAGAAAACTTCCCTAGACTATATATAAAACTGTTTATCTCTTCCTTAACCTTATTTGGAGGATAAAGCTGAGGAAAGTTTTCATTTCTTGGCATTCCTTGCCCGTCTTTCAGAGTCAAATTGCAGTCCCTTGCTGAGAGTTAAAGCTTTTCCCTCAAAGAAAATAGCTTCTAAGGTGGTTTCATATAAGACCAATATGCTTAGTCAGTGGTTTGGACACAGTCAGCTTCAAGACATGAATTGATATATTCACCTGAAGATATAAACGATGCCAAATTGGTGACTCTAGCAGGAAGCTCCGAAATAACTTATCAATCTGTTGTACTCTGGACAAAATGTCTTAGATGATGTAGAAATTATTTTTAGTAGACTAATTGAGCTAATTTTGAGTATCTCAAGATGAGTTTTTGAGATTTCAGCTCTTCTTCCACTTTAATATCATAATTTTTTTATGTTCAAATACACCGTAATTTTGCTCCTGTGAAATTGCCAATCTTCTAGCTCAGACGATAAAGTCTCCAATTTATGATCTCCCAAGATTGTTACCCCAACAACAATCTAATCTGGTTTTTACTGTGAAATGCATAACTAGATTCTTAATCCTTTTTCCTACCTTTAAATATGATTGAAGAAATAAGAAAATATATGCAGTTCTCCCGTCTTTCAGGGACTGTCTTCTTGGAAAATTGGAACAATAATAATAATAATTGTTAAGCACTTACTATGTGCCAAGCACTGTTCTAAGCACTGGAGTAGATACAGGCTAATCAGGTTGTATATAATCATTCCCCGATTAGACTGTAAGCCCGTCAAAGGGCAGGGACTGTCTCTATCTGTTGCCAATTTGTACATTCCAAGCGCTTGGTACAGTGCTCTGCACATAGTAAGCACTCAATAAATACTATTGAATGAATGAATGAATCATTCTCTCAGTCTGAGGGAGAGAGATTTAATCCCCATTTTACAGATGAGGTAACTGAGGCACAGAGAAGTTGGGTGATTTGCCCAAGGTCACACAGCAGACAAGTGGCACAGCTGGGATTGGAACCCAGGTCCTCTTGCTCTTTCCACTAAGTCACACTGCTTCCCTAAAGAATGCTTCCCATTCTAACATCTCACACACATGGACACCCCCTGCCAGCCCCCCCCAACACACACACAAACATGCACACACATACGTGTGATCGCAACAACGTCTTCTGACCACACTGAACCGTATTCCAACAGGCTTATTTGTTCAAATGATATAGGAAAATAATTCCCTGACAAGTGCTTTGACAACTGAATGTACCACCCGGGTCCAAAAATCATTAAATTTCCTCATTTCAAAGGATGCTTTTTTGTTTATGGTATTTGTTAAGAGCTTACTATGTTCCAGGCACTGTACTAAGCACTGGAGTAGATGCAAGATAATCCGACTGGATGCAGTTCATGTCCTACATGGAGCTCAGTCTTAATCTCCATTCTACAGATGAGGTAACTGAGTACAGAGAGGTTAAGTGACTTGCCCAAAGTCACATAGCAGACAAGTGATAGACCTGGGATTAGATTCCGCGTCCGTCTTGATTCCCAGGTCCTTCTCCTTATTTTGAGGGTGAAATTCATAAGAATTTATTGAGGTTGAAGTTGAAAGGCATATGAGGTTGGGAATATGCTACAGACTGGATTGAAAATAGAGTGCCTTTGAGCTTCCCTGATGTTGGCTGGACATCCTCAAAATAAACATCAATGAATTTCACTCTATCTTTTGACCTCACATTTTAGTTCTTTTTTTTTTTAATATATCTTTTGCACTTTTTGTCATATTAGATCTGACCAAGTGTGGCTCATTGACAACTCATCTAGATTATTTTTATTTTATTTTATTTTTAGTGGAAAACTCCTCAATCATCACAAACATTTTCAGGAAGCAGAAGCAATTCCCACCTATAAACTAACCAAGCGCACTATTTAATTCCTTCCCACAATATCCACTCTCTTTAATGGAAAATGGTTCTAATCTTCTTTTTACGTGCAATGGCTGCCAGTAAATTAATTCCCTCCCCAACCCCTCCTCTTTTGGCCCTATCCCCTTGCTCATCCCCTGTATTCTGACCAGGGTTTCTGCTCTCCTCCTTTGTTTTCTACCTCCACAGTCTTCCCCAGTAATGGTGGGCAAAAATGAAAGGGACCGACCTACACTCTTCAGCGGCTCCCTCCGTCACTGAGCTTCAATGACCCTGAGTTGGACCTTATTTCTTCTATTCCCCCTCCCTACTGCGTCACCTATGCACCTGGATCCATACCCCTTAAGCACTTTTTATTTATCCAGCCCATTCTCCCATTTCTCCTATCAATAATTTATTTTAACGTCTGTCTCCCCCCACTATATGTGAACTTAAAGTGGGCAGGGAACATGTCTGTCAATAATAATAACAATAATATTTGTTAAGTGCTACTCTATGTCAGGTACTGTTCTAAGTATTGGGTTAGATACAAGGTAATCAGGTTGGATGCGGTCCTGGCTTCACATGGGGCTTACAGTCTAAATCGGGGGGGGGGAGGGGGCGGAACTGTACTAAGCGTTTAGGTCATGGCTATAAATACCCACCAAAACCTTAACCTTTTTGTTCTGTTGCTCTCTAAAGACAAATTCTCATTTTACAAAGGAGGTAACTGAGGCACAGGGAAGTTAAGTGTCTTGCCCAGGGTCACACAGTAGGCAAGTGGAAGAGCCAGGATTAGAACCCAAGGCCCTCTGACTCTGAGGTTGTGCCCTTTTCCGTAGGCCATGCTACTTAATGCTCAGTACACAATTAATACTCAATAAATACCACTGATCAACTGTTTGATTTGTTGAATGCCGATTTGTACATTTCAAGCGTTTAGTACAGTGCTCTGCACATAGTAAGCGTTCAGTAAATACTATTGAATGAATGAATGAATAAATGAATGGCAAGATTGCTTGACTCTGCTTCTGCCCACCCCATTATTACCTGCTGTTATGAATTGAAATCCCATGTGTTAATCTGGTATAATATGAAAGTTTGGTGCTCTTGCTCTAGTTTTTTTGTTGTTGTTGTTCTTCTTCTTCTTCTTTTAAAAAAAGTCATTTTTTAAATGCTTACTATCTGCCAGGCACCGTACTAAACGCTGGAGCAGATACAAGCTAATCCAGCTGGACACAGTTCGTGTCCCAAATGGGACTCACAGTCTTAATCCCCATTTTACAGATGAGGTAATTGAGGCTTCGAGAAGTTAAGTGACTTGCTCAAGGTCACACAGCAGATAATAATAATAATAGTATTTGTTAATACCAATACCAGACAAGAAGAGAAACTGGGATTAAAACTCAGCTCCACTGACTCCCAGACCCAAGCTCTATGCTCTAGGCCACAGTGGCTCAGTGGAAAGAGCCCGGGCTTGGGAGTCAGAGGTCAAGGGTTCTAAACCCGGCTCTGCCACTTGTCAGCTGTGTGACCTTGGGCAAGTCACTTTATTTCTCTGTGCCTCAGTTACCTCAACTGTAAAATGAGGATTAAAACTGTGAGCCCCACGAGGGACAACCTGATCACCTTGTATCCCCCCAGCACTTAGAACAGTGCTTTGCACATAGTAAGCACTCAACAGATACCAACATTATTATCGCTTCTCATAAAATGAGATCAGCACTGGGTTAAACTCTCAAAGAATCCAGGGCAGAAATATGAAGTAGGAAGGTAATGAAGCAGAACGATGTTATCATGTAGGCCAGAAACTTCCCTCTTTTCTCAGTGTCTAACTTTAAGGAAGAAACTGTCACTGGTGGAGAGTCAGGAATAAGCTTCATGAAAAAAATGTATTTAGCTAGAGAGGTCTTGGTTTTAGAGGTTCAAAAAGGATTGTTTTCCAGAATAGCTGGACATGACTGAAAAATTAAACCAATAGAACCAAAGATGGAAGATAGTGAAAAAGTGGAAAAATATTTTTCTATATAAAACTGTTCTGATCAGCATTTATGAATTTAGAATTATGTCATCTTAATTGACAACTTCATATTTTTTCAATACCCACTGTCCCTAATATCAGGAAGACAAAAAGAGGTTAGTAAGACATACCCCGAGTATAAATGAACCTATTTCTTTGTTTTTCAAAATATTGTGTGCTGTTTCTAAAGTGTTTCATGTTTACCTTTCAACTTTCTTGCTCCTTTTTATGGTCTGCGGCTTTTGAAGTTTCAAATTTCACCTTCGCAGATGAGACCAAGTTGCCAACACATTGAAAACTCTTTGGGGAAGCAAAGAAATGATGACAATTCCTTTATAATATGATAGTTTTCACACTTTTTTAGCAATTCCTTTATCTATCTTTGTATTATAGTCTTACACTTTCTAAGTTTGCATATTATTCCATTTATAATAATAATGATGGTATTTGTTAAGCGCTTACTATGTGCCAAGCACTCTTCTAAGAGCTGGGGTAAATACAAGATCATCAGGTTGTCTTACATGGGACTCACAATCTTAATCCCCATTTTACAAAAGAGGGAACTGAGGCACAGAGAAGTTAAGTGAGTTGCCCAAAGTCACACAGCTGACAAGTGGTAGAGCCTGGATTAGAACCCATGACCTCTGACTTCTGTCTTTGTGTGTTTTGGCTTAGATTGTAAAATCCTCGAGGATTGTAAAATCCTCCCAGTGGCATAACTGGGATCTGAACCCATGTCTATTGACTCCCAAGACCTTGCTATTTCCATGTTTATTCATCCAATCATAGCTATTGAGCACCTACTGTGTGCAAAACATTGTATTAAGTGCTTAGCACTGTACTAAGCACTTAGTACGTAGCTATAAATGCACACCGAAACCTTAACCTTTTTGTTATGTTGCTCTCTAAAGACAAATACTCAGCAATAACTACAACACTTAATTTATAAACAAATGCCAATACAACAAGTTGTACTATAAGCATTTTTTCAAAGATCTTTGCAATATTGACAAAAATGCAACCGAACCTTTGGAAAAATTACAGAAAATTTCAGTGGAGTAGAGTTCACAGTTCTACAGGGAGAATCTCTAGCAGCAATTTTTCTCATTCTTGTTCCTGTAGTTATCGATAGGTCATTAAATATTTAAAATGTAACTGTTATTGTTTTCTATGGTCTTTTCCCTGTAGATTGAAAACTTCTAAATGATGGGGACCATATTTCTCTAAAGTCCCAAGTGTTTTGTACCATTATTTGCACAAATTGGATATGCAACTAATAATGGTAGTTTATGACACAGTGCGATCATATGTAACCTACATAAAATATTTCACAATGCTTAGTGTCCAGAAATTTTTGCAGAATTGCTCTTTTGTAGGCTTTAAACTTTAAAACAAATACATAATCTCAAATGTAATATTCATTTCCCCTGGAGAATGTCACTTCTGCAGATCAGGTTTTGTAAACAATGCCAAATTATTTGTAACAATCTTGTTTAGCAGCTTGTGAACGTTTTCGGGCTGAATTTAAAATGTCTGAAAGTCTAAGAAAGACTTCCAGTATTCTTGTAAATAAAAAAAAAAAAATTGCAGTATCACAGTTTTTACACTGGGAAGATCCTGTTGAAAAGGATATGAACAGGGATCTGCTTGACGGAGCTTCCTTGGCAGTTAGAAGGGCAGAGGTCCCTGAAACTTAAGTTTCAGATTTTCTGGAAACTTTATCACTTCAGAAAAAGAAATGGGAAATAGCGCAGTGTTCGTAAAGTACATTATAAATTGTTGAACGACTGAAGTCTACATTTCTACATTCATTTGTTGCTAAATTCAACCCACAATTTTTTTAAAAAAAATATTTGTTAAGCACTTACTATGCTCCAGAAACTGTTCTAAGCACCAGAGTAGTTACAAGATCAATCAAGTTGGACATAGTGCCTATCCCACATGGAGCTCACAGTCTTAATCCCCATTGTCCAGATGAGGTAACTAAGGTCCAGAGAAGTAAAGTGACTTGCCCGCGGTCACCCGGCAGACAAGTGTTGGAGCAGGATTAGAACCCAGGTCCTTCTGACTCCCAGGACTGTGCTCTATCCACCAAGCCACGTATAGTTTGATTTTAATGATTTTCATTTTTATTTAAATACATTTCTGCAGTGCATAAGTGAAGCTTTAAAATTCACAAGGCTAGAATTGAGCATTTTCTTTTTTCTCAGTAATGATCATCTTCAGAATCCTTTCTTACTGGTTAAGGATAAAACATGTCATGGTTTTTTAATGAAAATATTTGAAGTTTCCTCTATAACCCACATGGACGCCGCAGCTGAGACTCTCCCTCTCCCCTCAAAAGCATGTCAGCACCGCAAGAGCCCGATCGGGGCGGGGTGAAGCGAGGTCGATCGCACATCCAGCTCCAAATGCGCCCATGAAACAACTCCGAGGAGCAGGCTAAACTCTCGATACATGAACCTGAGAGCCCTATGAGCTTCTTTTGGGCAGGGATTGTCACTCTATATTGTTGCACTGAACTTTCCCAAGTGCTTAGCACAATGCTCTGCACACAGCAAGTGCTTAATAAATACCATCGAATGAATGAAATAATAGTCTTTCCAATTTTTTTTGAGTTCATGTGTTTGCTTTTTTTGCATACATGCAACAGATTTAAGGTAGTTTACCTCATCTGTAAAATGGGAATTAAGATTGTGAGCCCCATGTGCCTCAGTTTCTTTATCTGTATAATGGGGATTCAATATCTGTTCCCCCTTCTTCTTAGACTCAGTCCCAGGTGGTATAGGGATTGTGCCTGACTTGATTAACATGTATCTACCCCAGTGCTTAGAACAGCGCTTGACACATAGCAAGCACTTAACAAATGCCATAATCATCATCATCATCCCTTAGAACAGTGCTTACCACATTATAAGTGCTTAACGAATATTATAATAATATCGATCATCCTTTAAAATGCAAGCCTCAACCCCATCTAATAATCCTTCATTGGAAGCCCACCTAAAAATCATATTAGGAATGATTTCATTGATAGTCACGGGAAAATTATTAACCAAATCTTTAGGTGATTAATGAGTCTAGCAGACCAAACTAGACTAAAGCAAAGAGTGCTACTATCCTCTGTGGGTTTTCCAAAAAAATTGAATAAGATCTTATCATCTGTCCAGTACACAGTGGACCAAATTATCTTTCTAAACCACTGTTCAGAGCATATCACTATTTCTGTTGGGGGTTTTTTGGATATATTGTATTCTCCCAAGCTCCTAGTACAGTGCTTTGCACCCAGTAAGCGCTCAATAAATGCGATTGAATGAATGAATGAATGAATCACTAAAATCTCCACTGGCATGTAACTGCTTTTCATATAGTCTGGTTGCCAATTACTATAGCATCTATAGGTTACGTAACAGAAAGGGACAGAAAAATCTTCCCATTAAAAAATATCTTTAGCATATTTTAAAATAACCAAATCTTCCAGTCTACCATCCAGATTACATGCCGATTCTCTTGGCAAGGGGAGATATCGGTGATGCGCCTACAAACCATCTAAATAGAATGAAGTCAACAGTATAGATAGAGTGTGATGAATTTGTAAATTGGCAAGTCCATCTTGGGAATGAAAATGTTAAGAAAACTTAAAAAAAAAATTTTCAATTGGGATTTTTTTCAGGGGTCACTCTAATTTTTCAAAATGATTTATTTGAAGGGTAGAAATGATATTAAATTAGATAAAATCCTAAGAATCCTATCCTGACCCTCACTCTCTGAGAGACTGATTCTTTTTTAATCCATGTGTGTGGAGGTTACAGTCTTAAAAGGGTCAAGGAAGAATTGAATAAATTCACAGCTTATTTACCTTACCTTACTTCACATGCTTTTGGATGTCAAGGAAGGCAACCATTGTGTGACTACTCTAGGCGGTCTTTTGTGTTGTTGTAAGAGACTAAATAGCATTGGTCTGACCCAACCTATTGTTACTTAAATTCTTAAGTTCCTAATGATGAAGCAGAGTAAAACCTGGATAGTTTGCTTTGGATTTGCATTTCTTTGTTGTGAGCCTGTTATTGGGCAGGGATTGTCTCTATCTATTGCCGATTGTACATTCCAAGCGCTTAGTAAAGTGCTCTGCACATAGTAAGCGCTCAATAAATACTACTGAATGAATGAATTTCTTTGTCGTGCATTAGTAGTAGTAGAAAAGAACTGAATCAGCAGGAGAAATTGTTGAATTAAAATAGCGTGAAAGTATTGTAGTTTCCCCACTCTTGCTTATTAATTTATAGCAAATAGAGCAGTTTGTGAATTTAAGAGATAGGTGTTCTTTCACTGAAATAGCAAAAAAGTCTCTAATCCTCGTTTAATTTATAATTGTTGTATTTGTTAAGCACTTACTGTGTGCCAGGCCTTGAAAGCAATCCCCATAATATTCTTCAACAGTACTTTGGATCTATAGTTTCTCTTTGAAAATTATTTTCCAATCTATAACTACTGTACTTTTTATATTCGTAAACATTAAATTATCCAAACTATAATCTTGGATTATGAAATGATAATAACAATATCAGCAGCTACTTATATAAATTTGGTCTTGCCTGAGCGCAGGGGAATGGACCAGAAGAAGTCTCAAAGACTTTTCCAATATCTATCATAAGGTATTTAGGTTTATTCATTCATAAATTCATTCAATCATATTTACTGAGCACCTACTGTGTGCAGAGCACTGTACTAAGCGCTTGGAAAGTAAAATATGGCAAATAAAGAAAGACAATCCCTGCCCACAGTGGGCTCACAGTCTAGAAGGAGGGAGACAGACATGAATAGAAGTAAACAGGCATCAATATAAATAAGTAGAATTATAGAGATATACATATATACCTAAGTGCTGTGGGGCGGGGAGGGGGGGAAGAGCAAAGGGAGCGATTCAGGGTGATGCGGAAGGAGAGGGAACTGATTCAACCATTGCATAATTAATATTGCCTCTGAAAATAAATGTAATAATCATTTCCATTAAAAAAAGACCGAAATTGTATACTGACTCATCACAACACCAATTTCTAGCTTCCGGGAGTTGCCGAAACCGTTATTAGTCAAACGCATAGTCTCGTGGGTATTAAAAAAAACACACATTCATTTGTAGAAATGGGATCGTTGTGTCTCAAGTCATAGTAATACAAGTTATTTCTTCTCTACTTTTTAGTAGAAGTGTCCTAACATTTCTTTTATTGTAATTTCATTTCCAGATCAGGTGTGAGATTAGATGTTGGATGTTACATGTAATCTGCTAAGAAATCAAATTATTTGACCTCTCAGCCCACCATGCACCCTCCTGCTGGTTTGCTGTTAAATATTCAGCGTTTTCTTGTCATGAATACAAATGGAGGACAAATTAGAATCTACAGACAGCTGACCTGAGCTTCAGATTAGAGACTAGGGGGTTTGTGCTGCTTTAAATGTTTTAATTATCCCGGTCCCAATAGCACACAAAATCACTTTTGTAACAAAAAAGCAAGGAGAGAACTTATAAAAGGTAGACCCATATTTTCATTTACTTCATTTGTTTACCTCTGC
This sequence comes from Ornithorhynchus anatinus, assembly GCF_004115215.2. Lineage (NCBI taxonomy): Eukaryota > Metazoa > Chordata > Mammalia > Monotremata > Ornithorhynchidae > Ornithorhynchus > Ornithorhynchus anatinus. The sequence continues at coordinate 153,465,066 of NC_041728.1, forward strand.
ATTTTGCACTGTTTCAAATTTGGTTGGTAATTTTTTTTCTTTCAAGTATTTTCCATGATGCGGAGTTTGGGTAGTGATTTGGACAGTTGTGGAGATAGTGGTTATTTCCATTTGATGGTAACTCAAGCTGCCATTAGAATACTTTGAGAATTTTTTAATATAGCCTAATTTCAACTCTAGGCCTAAGCAATTCACATTTGAAGAAGCCGGATAGACGAGTAGAAAAGAATCCTGATTTAATGCAGACAGCGCTGGATGGGATTATTCTAAAAGAAAAAATCTTTGTCACAATAAGTCCTCCATGGTAGATTTATCAGTTTCAGCTTTATTTTAATGCACTGGGCTCTTTGAACTGATAGTTATGCGAGATAAAGATGAACAAATTGGAAATAGTGATTGTATTTGTTGTACGCTAAAAAGGTGTTTGTAGAAATTTGTAGGGGAAAAAAGTTTCTTAGTTTGAGAAATTAAGGGAAATATGGACATGTTCCATCAATTTTAAAAGTAACTTGTCAGTAACAGTTGTACTAAAGAATGTTGTTTTGGTGCCTTCATTCTTGGATTTGGGTTGTTTGTCTCGTGTGTGTTGGTGCAGTGTTGAATTGATTAGTTATGCCTGGCTAGTGAGCCGCGAAACATTTTTGTATACACTAGGGAAATAAATTTGGCAGAAAATCAGCATGAGTAGATTTAATTATCACTCAGAGACCTTTCCCTTTTCTAGCTTAGTGATCCTGAAATTCCACGTGTTTCACTGAAATCTGTGTGGACGCTAAGCTTCGCTTGCCAATTTGTTCCTCCATGCAATGATAAGCCAAGCAATTACTGGTTTATTGATTTTTCATCATGGCAAATTTAAAGTTGATTTTGTCCTGAAAAGCCAAGGGTGATTAAGTGTTTCCCCTCGGTTTAGTACAAGAGAGCTATGTGGCAGAATCTAATATCCTGAGGTCAACCTCTGCAGGCAGATAATACGGTGTCTTGGCCACGTGTTAAAGAGAGAAATCAGGGCTACAAATGTGATAGGATATATGTGGAGACAGTTTAATTTGCTCCATTTATATGAACAAGTCATGTGGTCCCTGCTTGGAAAACATTTTGAATAGGCTGAGGAGTGTATCCCACGTGAGCAGAAAGAATGGCAGAGTATAAATAAGAAAGCTATTACAGTGCTTACCGGTGAAGAAATTAAATACCATTATAAAATGAAAATGTCAGTTGTGCAGTAAGAAGCTGAGGGAAATCTTTCCATTCTCTTAAATAGGCTGCTTGCTTACTAAATGTAAAGTTGAGACCAAAATTATAATCATGTCTAAAAATGATCATTTAAATGTTTGAAATGTGTAATAAACATCCAAAGAATTCTTAACTGAAGCCACAAGATTTTTAACCCATTTACTTTGTTAAATGATTAGATTTGCAATCTATATTCTACTATTTAGAAAAAGGAAAACTTAGAGTCCGTAATTTTCTTATAGAACTGATCTGTAAATATTATCCATTAGTTAAAACAAATTTAGAGAACTCTTTTAATAGAACTTTTGAAGACTATCACCCACCATTTGAGCTATTTATTGACACTGAAAGGGAATGGTATAAAGGTGTACTTTTAACACTGGGGGAACAATTTAGTGTTTTAAATAAGCACAGTAGGTTGAATCTTCATTGACTTTTCTAAAACACCCAGTTTGGTTTAACATCCAAACCTGTATGTCTCTGAGGAAATATTTAAGCTATTTAGTGGTGCCTAAAGAAAATGGTATAAAGGTGTACAATGAACAATGAGGGGGCATTTCAGTGTTTAAAATAATCATAGTAGGTTGAATCTTCATTGACTTATCTACAAAACCTCTGAAGAAATATTCTTAACCTTTTTGACTCTACAACTTGAGTTCTATAGAAGATAAATGGTCTGTAAATTAACCCAACAGTAAGATTATTGATTCTATTGTAAATGTTTCAGTCTTGCAGATGAACTCCTTTGGCCAAACCCAGATGTAACAGGCATACCTTGTGAGTTGGTAAAAATGTTGCAATGACTTCCATATCCTAAGATGTGTCAGCATTTTGGTACCAGAGTGCTGCTGATAGTCCCTCATGTGAAATGTCTAAATCAAAAAAATGCCTGCTCTGGCTTTCTGTGATAATTTTATATTCAGTCAGTTCTTCTATACAGCATATTTTCATTTTTGGTTTGGATAGAATTTTGTGAATAATCAATTAATGATATTTATTGAGCTCATGGTATGCAGAATATTGTGCTGAGCGCCTGGGAGAATACAATGAAACAGAGTTGGTAGATCCTTACCTGCCCACAAAAAACGTATAGTCTAGTGGAGGAGAATAATATAATAAATTACAGACATGTACATATGTGCTGTGGTACTGGGGGTGAAGTGAATATCAAGTGCTTAAAGGGTACAGATCCAGGCTCATAATTGATGCAGAAGGGAGAGAGAGTAGAGGAAGTGAGGGCTTAGTGAGGGAAAGATTTTTGGAGTAGATTCATTCTATAGTGTTTATTGAGCATTTACGATGTGCACTGTACTAAGCGCTTAGAATGTACAATTCGGCAACAGATTGGGACACTCTCTGCCCAGTAACAGGCTCATGTGATTTTAATAAAACTTTGAAGGTGGGGAGAGCATGGTCAAGGGGACGATAGCAAGATAGATGAGATGGAAGTACAGTGAGTAGGTTGGCATTAGAGATGTGAAGTGCGTGGTCTGGGTTGTAATAGGAAATCAGTGAGGCAAGGTAGGAGAAGGCGAGCTGAATGAGTGCTTTAAATTAATTCATTAATGATGGTGTTTGTTAAGCGATTACTATGTGCCAAGCACTGTTCTAAGTGCTGGGATAGATACAAGGTTATCAGGTTGTCCCACGTGGGGCTCACAGTCCTAATCCCCATTTTACAGATAGAGTAACTGAGGCACAGAGAAGTTAAGCGACTTGCCCAAAGTCAAGTGGCTGACAAGTGGCAGAGCCGGGATTAGAACTCATGACCTCCGACTCCCAATCCTGCTCTCTTTCCACTAAGCCATGATGCTTAGTTTCTGTTGGATATAGATGTGGATGGCTGATCCCTGGAGGTTCACGAGGAGTGGGGAGACATGAACTGAACGTTTTTGCAGAAAAGTGATCTAGGCAGCAGTATGGGTAGACCATGGGCCTGGGAGTCAGAAGGACCTAGCTTCTAATTGTGGTTCCTCCACTAATCTGCTGTGTGACCCTGGGCAAGTCAGTTAACTTCTTTGTGCCTCAGATACCTCATTTGTCAAATGGGGATTTAGATTGTGATCCCCATGTGGGACATGGACTATGTCCAACCTGCTTATTTTTGTAATAATAATAATAATAGTGATGGGATTTGTTAAGCGCTTACTATGTGCCAAGCACTGTTCTAAACTCTGGGGTAGATACAAAGTAAGCAGGTTTGGCCCACATGGGGCTCACAGTCCTAATCCCCATTTTACAGATGAGGGACTTGCCCAAACTCACACAGCTGTTAAGTGGTGGGGCCGGGATTAGAACCCACAACCTCTGACTCCCAAGCCCATGCTCTTTCCACTAAGCCATGCTGCTTTTTATCTACCCCAGTGCTTGATGCATAGTAAGAGCAGAACAGATGCCATTAAAAAAGAAAAAAGTGAACATACAGAGTGGAGTGGGGAGAGACAGAGGGGCAGGGTGTCAGTGAGGAGGCTGATGCAGTAGTCAGGGCGGGACGTGATCAGCGTAGTAGCGGTTTGGATGGAGAGGGAGGGTTACTCGTAGTGATTTGTGAAGGTAGAACCCAAAGAATTTGGTGACAGATTGAATCTATGGAGTGAATGAGAGAGATGAGTCAAGGTCAATGCCAGCGCTTGTAGAGCAGGGAGGATAGCGTTGTCTACAACGACAGGAACGACTCAGGGAAGATGGGGTTTGGATGGGAAGATGAGGAGTTCTGTTTTGGATGGGTTGGGTTTGAGGTGTCATGGGACATCCAAGTGAAATGTCCCGAAGGCAAGAGGAAATGTTACTAGCAAATTCACATATGTTTTTCCCACACTTGTCTGTTGGGATACAACCCTAAGCCTGATTGGGTTGACATTGTTCAAGATCAGAATTCTTGGGCAGTTTTTTACTATAAGTTACATAATAATTTAGCCATATCTCTCAAATAGATCAAGGAAACTCTTAAATAAAAATGGAAATATCTGACATGTTCATGAGTGATTTATTTGGTCATGCAGTTGATTTACGTAAGGTAAGCCCATTAACCATATTTATGTATTACTTGAATTACCAATGACATTCTTATATAATCATATTTTTAATATATTCAAAGTCCAGCATCCCCATTTAACATGACTGAAGAATCTGGGGGTTTCACTTTGTCACTGTTTCTCTGCACTGTTTCATCTATCACGTGTGATCATTTTGGATCTAACGTGTTACTGGATCACAAAGTATATACAGTTTAGATATTTTCAGCTGATAGTAACTAATGAAAGATACATCTTCTGAGGATTGTGTAAAATAGAGGCATAGAAGAGAATTCTATGAAGAAAAATGTTGGCGTTAGAATGTCATCACTTGTATGATGTGGGAGTTGTGTTTTTAAAGATCTTCACATTTTAGAAGACTCACACTATCATATTCACACCTTGAATGACTTAACCCATGTGCCCAAAACACCACTTCATGTTGTAATTCTCCAACAAGTGTGCATTAAGAGAAGAACATGACTTAATTCCCTAATAGTGTTCAATCCAAGAACTATAATGGAAACACATGCTATAAAAGAATTGATCGTACATCAAATTATCACTCGAAGCCATAACTGGCAAAGTGCCAGTAGCAATTTTTTTTTACTTACTAGATTCTTTAGTACTTTATGGAAAAAGAGAATTAAAATGCTAATTCTGTCACATTGTACTCTCCCAAGTGCTTAATAATAATAATTGTGGTATTTATTTAGCGCTTACTATGTGCCAAGCTCTGTACTTGGCGCTGGGGTAGCTACAGGCCAAACGGGTTGGACACAGTCCCTGTCCCACGTGGGGCTCACAGTCCTGATCCCTATTTCCCAGATGAGGTAACTGAGGCCCAGAAAAGTGAAGTGAGTTGCCCAAAGCCACACAGCAGACAAGTGGCGGAGCCAGGATTAGGACCCATGACCTTCTGATTTCCGGGCCCGTGCTCTAATCAACAGTGCCACGCTGCTTCTCTCATTGTAAGCGCTCAATAAATGCTGCTGGTTACTCTCGAGGTAACAGAAGTCTCACCCTAAACTCTACTTGTAAACTGGAGTTTGAGTCTAGATTATGCAAGGGAAAATGCCATTTTGTTTTAACACTTTTCACAATAAAATTTAGCATCCTGCCTAGATCTAACTGTTATGAAAGGTGAACTTGGCTGCCACAACGTTCGATTGCATGAGGTCATGCTGTATAGCTGTAATAACTTAGAGTGCTTTACCCAATGATAAGAAAATATATTTAAATGCTGCCTCGTTCATTAGTTAGTGCCTCAGGTCATGCTTTATGGACAGTTAATTGTATTGAAGTTCTGTCTAACGGCACTAATCTTAGCTTGCATCATTGAACGTTTCAATGTATGCATACAACATATTCAAAGAAACTCAATTTAAATTTTAATCCATATGTGGCAGAGTTGATTATTTTAATTATTACCACAGATGGGAAAGCGGTCTTAATATTGATCCTCCAGAATATTTTCCAGGTGGTCAAAGTCCTAGGAACTGAACCTGCCTTAATTTTGAACAGAAAGTGTCAAGATTTTTAACCCAAAAATATTTCTAGAAATGGTGATTTTTTTCATATTTTCTTAACATATGTTCATAAAAAATGTTTGCAGAATGTTTGCCTATCCCTCCAACTCCACCTTTTATGTCCCTTGTGAGTGAGTGCTGCTTCATTAGACTGCTTCCACCACCTGGTATTGAATTGCCAGTCTAGAGAGAATATCTCAGCATCTGCTCTTAACTGTGTTCTGTGAGTGTATATGTTTAATGTTTTCCATTGACGTTTTAGAAGAAAAAAGAACACAGAACAAATTAAGGGTAAGGTAAAAGATAACAATGAGAGATGTAAGTTCAGTGGATTTGCTTCAGCATAATTTCTTACTTTAGGCAGAGTCTGCCAAATATTCAGTACTGAAAATCGTGGCATACAATAGGTTGGGCTATTGATCCAGGGTCAAGTTCGAGTCTTCTTTCAAATGAAATAAGATCAACTTCACCGTGATGTTAAACAGACTGTTGAGTGGCTTCTGAATATCTATATTGGTTATATAGCATTACAGATTTTAGAATGATTAGTGACGGTAAAAGAGGAAGAGGAATTGGTTATCTCATTAACCTCCTAATAGATAATGGAACTGGATTTTAGTTCTAGGGGGCAGGGAGATAGCATATAAGAAAGTGAGTCTGTTTCCTTATCACAGAACTGACTAGAGGACATTAACCATAACATCTGGGATGAACGGAAAGAAAAGGACTGAGTAACTCCAGCTGAACTTGTCATAGAAAAACGGCACCTCAGCCTTAACTGAATTTAAGATTCTTTTGAAATTCTGATGGGTTTTTCTTTCACCTCCACATGTGGGTGAATAACGATGAGCCATTTCTTTACCCAGCTAAAATAACTCATCAAATAGATAACTTGATAAGGCGTTATAATGAATACAGTTCTCCTGAAATCGAGGAAGGTGCCCCCTGCAGAGACAAAAAAGGAGCAGCTCAGGCTTGCCGCACCACCTTCCCAATTCAGGGACAAAGCCAGCACGTACCTTCCTCCGTCACTAAATGGCAGGACCGGAGAAGGCCCTGAACTCGGCCCAACCTAAATCGGCTGATCAGCCGCCAGTTGAACAGTGCTTCCTTTTCATGAATGATTGAGTCCCGGGCTGGGGCGGGTATTCCGCGTCTGCCTAAGACCCGGGAGAGACGCAGGGGCGCATCCTGTCACGGGCGCCTTTCCCTGTTTCTGGAAGCCTAAGCAGGAAGCCTGAGCAAGAAAAGGAGTGGGTTGGGATGGATCCTTACAGTGTTGCTTAGCACTTAGCGATGCCCTTGAAGCCGCTCTAAACTCCAAATAGCTTAACAGAGATGCCAGCTGTATAATAAGAATAAGAATAATCGTGGTACTTGTTAAGGAAATTGGGTTGGACACAGTCTTCGTCCCACGTAGGCCTCACAGTATCAATGCCCCTTTTACAGATGAGGTAACTGAGGCCCAGAGAAGAGAAGCAACTTTGCCCAAGGTCACACAGCAGACGGTGTGGCAGAGCCGGGATTGGAACCCCTGACCTTGTGACTCCCAGGGCCATGCTCTATCCACTATGCCATACTGCTGCCGACATTACCAGGGACTCGGGCACTGCTGGCCTTGGGAATCATTTCTAGTATACCTCCAAGTACTGAATCCAGAAGCTCATCTCTGACCCTTTGCGAAGGTGGCATCTTTGAGCCACTGACCAACCACAAGCCACATCATTTGAGTACGTGGGTTCTAATCCCGACTCCGCCGCTCCTCTGCTTTGTGGCCCTGGGCAGATCACTTCTCTGTGCCTCCGCTACTTCATCTGAAAGGTGGAGATGAAGACTGAGCCCCATTATCCAACCTGATTAGCTTGTAGATACCCCAACGCTTAGAACAGTGCCTGGCACATAGTAAACACTTAACAAATATAATAATAGTAATAATAATAATAATGTTGGTATTTGTTAAGTGCTTACTGTGTGCAGAGCACTGTTCTAAGCGCTGGGGTAGCTACAGGGTAATCAGGTTGTCCCACATGAGACTCATAGTCTTAATCCACATTTTACAGATGAGGCACAGAGAAGTTGTGACTTTCCCCAAGTCACATTGCTGACAAGTGGCTGATCCAGAATTCGAACCCATGACCTCTGGCTCCCAAGCCCAGGCTCTTTCCACTGAGCCACGACAACCCACAAACAAAACCTCAATAGGGAGGAGAAGTACCACCCCCTTAACATCACTGTGGGCAGGGAATGTGTCCGTTACATTGTTGTGTCGTAATCTCCCAGGGGTTTAGTACAGTGCTCTGCACACAGTAAGTGCTCAATAAATATGATTGATTGATTGACTAGCACATCAAGGATCAAGGTGATTCTTCCTTATCACTCAGTGCCACATGGGACAGAGCCTAGAAGTCAATCTTAGGGATGAATTGAAATAGATTACTTTTTGAGCCCAGACAACAAAAACACGTATATTTAAAATAACCAAAAATAGACGAAACGAGGAATCATTCTTTTATGGCATGTTTCGTAATATGTTACATTTGGGAGTAAATTTTAGAGTGAATAAATGATTGTCAAATAAGGTAGAGCTGCCTTGTTGATCAGTTCATGGTAGGGAACTGATATGGCAGCCACGCAGAGTCGAAGATTTATTTCCTTATGTGGGAAATGGGGTGATGCTGTGGTATGTAGGAGAGAGAAGAGAATTTTCTCCTAAGAACTCAGGAGGTGAAGGAGATGTGATCTAATCCGCTGACCTGCTGACCTGCTGAGTGATCTCGATTAAACATATACAGCAAAGAATTGGCAGCCATTAAAAACACCGTTGCATAATTTAATGGGACAAAGATTAACAACAGCATTATGCACTAATTTAATGCACCTAACTGATTCTCCAAGTGTAATTTCAACAGTTTGAGGCAAACCATTCTAATAATGTTTTCTAGAGATCATTCATTATTCTACCCAGTTATTGCAATGTCTTAAATTTATCAAAGGTGCACTCTGTTGGAATTGGCCTTCCCACTTTTGTTTCCTGTTTTAAGGTGATTTCAAAGGAAAGATAAGTTGCAGTTTTCTGGTTCTCGGCTTTCATTACAGATGTTGGGGGTTCATATGTTTAGAAAAATTTACTTGGAGTGGATTGGGAAAAATGCAAATAGTATAGCTGTAATTGTACTTTGTCGAGAAAACTCTACTCCGCAGTGAATGCTGTTTTTCAATTTAATAGTTATAAAAATGAGCAGTCACCTTAATGGAAGAATATTAGATTAGTAATACTATAACATGTCCCTTGCTTTGAAAGGATATAAAATCAGGCTAGCTTGTACTTTCAGGTAACCTAATCTATTTGAAAACAATCCTGGAAGCTAAAATTTTCCCACCTATTTAGTGGTTTTGTTATGCCATGATTGAGAGCTATCAGACTTTCAGCTCTTCAGTCAATCGATCGGGGGTACTTATTGAGCACTTAAGTATGTGCAGAACATTGTACTAAGCACTTGGGAGAATACAACAGAATTAGCAGGCAGTCTAGACTCTTTACCATACTTTGTAAAGTTTATATTGATTTAATAGTGCCTCCTGATGCCGGAAGGGGATTATTTCAAATGAAATGCCTAGTTAAAGTTAATTAAAGTATTTTGGATTACTTAATTTAAGGCATAAAAGCTTCATCGCCGGTTGTGCTTCATCGCCGGTTGTCATCTCAAACTTGTTAGCTCATCCTTTTTTGTAATTGAGTAAATAATAGCACTGATCTCCAGTACATCGACAATGAAATTCATCTGTAGAACTCTCCATGTTGCAGAGGGAGAGAATAGGATTTTATAAATCAACCCATAGATAGTTAAATACATCCCACCCTGACTTTATGCCTGGAGAGAGAATGCCTTTTCCATTTGCTTTATCTGTGCGTGGGTGTACAGCTCCACTACCTTTACAGAAGTTTCCATCCATAGGTTTGAGGCATCTTTTGAGGATACCAGAACCAAAGGAGGTTGTTTTCTCCTTGGGTTATCACTACACGTCTAGTCAAATGGCAAGCGCATTCATACATTTTAAATCTCCGTAAAGTGGACTGTAAAATTCTTGAGCTAATCGGTGGTATTTATTGATTCTTACTGTGTGCAAAGCACTGTACTAAGTGCTGAGGAGAGTACAATACAAAAGAGTTTGCAGACTCCCTGCCCTCAAGGAGCTTAAAGTCTAGTGCAGGGAGACAAATATTAAGTCACAAATAGGGGAAGAGGCAGAATATAAGGATATGAAAATAAGTGCTGGGCTGGGGTGAGTGTCAAAGTATTTAAGGAGTACAGACCCAAATGCATATGCAAATAACAAATCAGTTAACTTCTCTGTGCCCCAGTGACCTCATCTGTAAAAATGGGGATTTAAAAATGTGAGTTCCACGTGAGGCAATCTGATTACCCTGTATCTACCCCAGCGCTTAGAACAGTGCTCTGCACATAGTTATTATTATTAAATAATATTAATAATTAATATTAAATAAGAAGGAAGGAAGAGAAAATGAGAGGAGAGTCAGGAAACTCTTCGTGAAGGATATGTGATTTTAGAAATGCTTTGAAGATAGGAAGAACAGTGGTCTGTTGGATATGAAGGGGGAAGAACTCCAGCCCAGAGGGAGAACGTGAGCAAAGGGTCGGTGGCGAGACAGACGAGATCAAGATAAAGTCAGGAGATTGGCCGGAGAGGAACAACGCAAGTGAGCTGGGCTGTAGTGGGTGATTAGCAGGTAGACAGGAGGGAAAGAGCTGATTTAGAGCCTTAAAGCCAACAGTAAGGAGTTTCTTTTTGATGCAGAGATGGATGGGCAACGATTGGAGATTTTTGAGGAGAGGGAAGATGTGAACTGAACATTTAAAAAAAAAATGATCCAGGCAGCAGAATGAAATGTGGACTGGAGTGAGGAGAAAAGACAGGAAGGTTAGTGAGGAGACTGATTTAGAGGTCAATCTGGGGTATAATAAGGACTTAAACCCGGTTGGTAGCAGTTTGGATAGAGAGAAGGGGGCAGATTTTAGAGATGTTGTGGAGGTAGAACAGACAGGATCTGGTGAGAGATTGGAGTATGCAAGTTGAATGAGGGAGATGAGCCAATGAAAATACCAAGATAACAGGCTTGAACTACAGGGAGGATATCAATCCCATTCTTTAAAAAAAAGGAAAAGAATTAGAATATATTCATCCTAAGCATATTGTGTTCCCATTTGTACTGGGAAAAGATTATTCTAGTAATTCCCAGTACATTTTTGAGCTCAGTTCTATCATTTATTTTGGAAAAAAGCTTGACATTTTTGGTGGATTTTGACCAAAGGTAGAATCAATGTCACCAACGTGTATTATCTACAAAATTAATTTGGAGAAAATGAGACCTGAGGGAATTTCTGGTGCCAGTAGTCCCTTAGAAGTTCTTTCTGATTATCCACCAATGAACCCAAAGCAGAATTTATATTCATATATATGAATAAGATAGATAGATAAGACCAGCAGTGTCCTAAAGGATTTCCTCTACTAGAGACTACGTCACTTGAGTAATTCTAATGGAGGAAACCTGATGATAACTTTTAAAACCACTACCCTAGGTCAATACATTACTAATAGGATTTCAAGACCCTTTCTCTGATGCAAATTTATGCAACAACATAGATATATAAATCTATGCACGGATTTATATATGTGCATAGATATCTTTGAAATAAGCATGTGTGACATTTTTCATTTACCATAAGTGAATTGGAGAAAGTTAATAGAGTGATGTAAGTAAGAAAAACTGGCAACTCCAGGGAGTGAAATTTCCTTTTAGGAGTGAATTCACCAGTAGATGGTTGATAGGCAGGACTTAAAGAGTGGACAAATGATTCAGGTTCGTCTCATAAAAGCTGTCTTTCCCCAGTTCCACCTCTTGCCTGCTGTGTGACCTTGATCAGGTCACTTAACTCCTCCATAAAAATGGGACTAAGATGTATGATAGGGACTGTGACAGATTTGCTTATTTTGTAGTAAAGTACTTGGCTTGTAGTAAATGCTGAACAAATACCAGAATTATTGTAAGAATCTCCAGCAGTGGCCAATCTCCCCAGCTGTGACCCCCTAACCCGTGTCCTGCCTCCGGCCTGGATCGCCCTCCCTCCTCAAATCCGACAGGCAGTTACTCTCCCCCCTTCAAAGTCTTATTGAAGGCACAGCTCCTCCAAAAAGCCTTCCCAAACTAAGCTCCCCTTTCCTCTTCTCCCACTCCCGTCAATGTTAACCTGGCTTGCTCCCTTTGTTCTTCCCCCATCCCAGGCCCACAACACTTGTGTCCATATCTGAAATTCATTTATTTGAATTGATGTCTTTCTCCCCTGACCTAGACTGTAAGCTCATTGTGGGCAGGGAATGTGTCTGTTTATTGTTGTCTTACACTCTCTCAAGCAGTTAGTACAGTACAGTGCACACAGTAAAACGCACAATGAATACGATTGAATTACTGAATGAATGAATGTGGCATGGCAGCTGTCGGAATACTTGTGTCCCTGTGGCAGAAATTTGAGGCTCCGCTTGGTTATCAGCGATGCGCTGCTGTGCTCCGCCACTGTGGCCTTCAGCGCCTCCACTTTCGGTATTTCGGGGGCATGCGGTTCTCGAAACAGAAACTGCATTACTAGGACAACTGTTAGGAATCACAGAGGCTTCTGCTCCCTCCAGCTCCCAAATCCTGCCCTCTCCCCGACCTCCCCCGCAATGTTGCCTGCTTAGTAGGTATCGTGGACAGTCTGTAGCTACAGTCAGAAAGGTAGTCTGCATTATGTTATGTTAATTTACTGTACTCGGATATCCTCGACCTGACTCCAGGAGTTTTATAGTACTGCACACCTTCCTTTATCTTCAGCACAGCTAGGATATTAAGGGAAAAAGACCGAAGGGAAGTGAGGCATGTTAAATCCCTCTTTTAGAATGGCTTAAGTCCCTAATTTCTTCATCACCAGCTGAGCAGTAGGTCACTCTTCACAACTTTGAGCATCTTGCACTGGAAAATTCAGTAAAATTGAACTCCCACAACTTAGGATCTAAAGTCTTTAAAGGAGTGTTATCGGGGGTCTACGCTGATAGTTGAGCTGGGGTAGTTGTTAGGAGTTGTTGGTTTTTATATTTTGGACCAAGTACGCGTCGTCCTTATCAGACGCACGTTCTCAGCCCCGTAGAGGCATTCCTAAGTGGATTCCTGTTACGTTATGCGGTCTCGACCCTTGGATCCATTCAAGTGTGATGTATGTGTATGTAAAGAATGTTCCTGCCTTCCTTCTAACATATGCAAGGATTTGATCTCTGGGAAAACTCAATCCCAAATAAAAATATCATATGGGTGGATGGTCACAAATGCACATATGTCATGTGCTTCATTTTATTAACAGTCTGAGGGTGAGGTGAATATCAAGTGTATAAAGGGTACAGATCCAAGTGTACAAGAGGGAGTAGGAGAAATGAGGACGTAGACCTGGAAGATCTCTTGGAGGAGATGTGATTTTAATAGGACTTTGAAGATGGGGAGAGTGGTGGTCTGTTGGATAAGAAGGCAGAGGGAGTTCCGGGCCAGAGAGGCGGACCTGGGCAAGGAGTCGGTGATGAGATAGATGAGATCAAGGTAAAGTGAGTATTTTGGCATTAGGGGAGAGAAGCATGCGGGCTGGGTTATGGCAGGAAATCAGCAAGGTAAGGTGGGAGGGGGCAAGCTGATTGAGTGCTTTAAAGCCAGTTGGTAAGCATTTTCTCTGATACGGTGGTGGATGGGCGTCCGCTGGAGGTTCTTGAGGAGTAGGGAGATATGGACTGAATGATATTTTAGAAAAATGGTCTGGCAGCAGAATGAAGTAAGAACTGGAATGGGGAGAAACAGGAAACAGGGAGGTCAGCGAGGGGGCTGATGCAATGTTCCTGGAGGGATGTAAGTACTTGGATTTACCCAGTTGCACAATTGCCATCCCAAAAGGGAAGTGCATTTCAGTCCAAATGGCCCCAGACACTCACCAAAAAACCTCAGCTAACACTCTTTGTGAAATGTCTTTTTTCTTTAAACGCTGCTAAATTTTTAGCCTTCTGAGTATTCCTTTCCTGCTTTTGAGCAGTCTGGTGAAGTAGAGAGAAGGGGTAAAGAAAAAATGACTATTTGGGCTTCTGAAAAGAACCTTCTCACTGTGCCTCATTCTCGCCTGTCCCTGTCCCTCCATTGACCCCTGGCCCGCGTCCTACCTCTGGCTTGGAATGCCCTCCCTCCTAAAATCTGCTGAACAATCACACTGCTCCTCTTCAAAGCCCTACTGAAGGCTCACCTCTTCCAAGAGACCTTCCCAGACTAAGCCCCACTTTTCCTCAGCTCCCCCTCCCGTCCCCCTCACCCCAACTCACTCCCTTTGCTCTACCCCTCCACCCCACTACACGCGTGTATATATGTATAATTATATTTATATCTATTATTCATATGTGTATATATTATTTAAATATATTTATATATATCGTTTATATATATAATTCTATTTATGTTAATGCCTGTTTACTTATTTTGATGTGTATAGATCTATAATTCTGTTTATTTATATTGATGCTATTGATGCCTGTTTACTTGTTTTGATGTCTGTCTCTCCCCTTCTAGACTATAAGCCTGTTGTGGGCAGGGATTATCTCTATTGCTGAATTGTACTTTCCAAGTATTTAGTACAGTGCTCTGCACACAGTAAGTGTTCAATAAATACGATTGAATGAATGAATGAAAGTGGAAGATGCGTGGGAGGCATTTCTTATGCTATCTTTTCACTCCTGGAAGAGAGACAATAGGACAGAAATGATAATAAGAATGCAGGCCCAAAGCAGTTGAATTCCATCTTTTTTTTTTAACAGTATTTGTTAACTGTTTCCTATATTCCAGGCACTGTCTAAGCACTGGGGCAAGCTAACCAGGTTGGACACAGTCCATGTCTCACATGGGGCTCACAGTCTTAATCCCCATTTTACAGATGAAGTAACTGAGGCACACAGAAGTGAAGTGACTTGCCCAAGGTCACTTAACAGATAAGTGGTGGAGCTGGGATTAGAACCCCGGTCCTACTCACACCCAGGCCCCTGCTGTATCCACTAGGCAACAGTTCCTTCAAAAGTATATGTTGATAACTTGCTGTATGCAGAGCACTTGACTAAGCACTTACTTGGGAGAGTAAAATAGAGTTAGTAAAAATGATACTTGACCTCAAGAAGCTTACAGTTTAGTAAGGGAGATAGTTAAATAAATTATATATAAAGGCAAGTAATAGAGTATAAAAATAAGAACTTAAATGCTATGAGGCTTGGACAGTCCAAGCATACAAACATGCTTAGGTAGTACCGTCCCCCGTTCTCACCTATCCTGCTGACGACCCCTGGGCCACATCCTCCCGCGGTCCTGGAATGCCCTCCCTCCTCACCTCCGCCAAACTAATTCTCTTCCCCTCTTCAAAACCCTACTTAAAGCTCACCTCCTCCAAGAGGCCTTCCCAAACTGAGCTCCCCTTTTCCCTCTGCTCCCTCTACCCCCCCTTCACCTCTCCGCAGCTAAACCCTCTTCTCCCCCCTTTCCCTCTGCTCCTCCCCCTCTTCCGTTCCATCCCCTCAGCACTGTACTCGTCCGCTCAACTGTATATATCATCGCCCTATTTATTTTGTTAATGAGATGTACATCACCCTGATTCTATTTATTTGCTATTGTTTTAATGAGATGTTGTTCCCCTTGATTCTATTTATTGCCATTGTTCTTGTCTGTCCGTCTCCCCCGATTAGACCGGAAGCCCGTCAAAGGGCAGGGACTGCCTCTATCTTTTACCGATTTGTACATTCCAAGCGCTTAGGACAGTGCTCTGCACATAGTAAGCGCTCAATAAATACTATTGAGTGAATGAATGAAAAGTTCTGACGCTCTCTTCTAGACTGTAGGCTAGCTATGGGCAGGAAACGTGTCTACCACCTCTGTTAAATGATACTCTTTCAAGCACTTAACTACAGTGCTCTGCACATAATAAATGTTCAATAAATACGATTGATTGATTGATCAATTGATTGAAGAGGCTGTAGTGGAGCTCTAAGATGGAGGAGAATAGCAATTAATCAGGAAATGCCTCCTGAGGTATGAATTCAGAAAGACTTTGAAGATGGAGAGATCAGTGGTCTTTCGCTTGTGTAGGAAGATCCCGGCAAAGAGGAGGGTGTGAGACAGTCGGTTACCAGAGGGATACGGGCAGTCAGTCATTCGTACAGTAATTCATTCATTCATTTAATCGTATTTATCGAGCGCTTACTGCATGCGGAGCACTGTACTAAGCGCTTGGAAAGTAACCTACTAACTGGTTAGCTGGAGAGGAATAAAGCACTAGAGCTGAGGTGTACTGGGAGAAGAGGGTAGATAAATATGAGGGTGAGAGCTGAATTCAGAGTTAAACAGAATCTATTTTAGTTGTAGGGCTGTAAGCTCGTGTCACAAGGGACTCCTCTGCCCAAACACAGAGAGCTGATCTCACATATTTCACTTGTAAATTGGAAAAATTATATAATTGAAAAATGAGTTTACTTCTTGGACTTACTTTGCTTGCTCCTGTGCAAGCTTTATGGCTTGTTGGTGAACGGCAATATTTTTGCCCGTGACATGTGAGCACAGA
Organism: Ornithorhynchus anatinus; assembly: GCF_004115215.2. NCBI lineage: Eukaryota > Metazoa > Chordata > Mammalia > Monotremata > Ornithorhynchidae > Ornithorhynchus > Ornithorhynchus anatinus. The sequence goes on from NC_041728.1 coordinate 153,481,521, forward strand.
GTTTCAGAAGGTGATACCGATAAACCATAATTACCATCTCAAATGATAACAGTCGGTAAATACCTAGGAGGGTTTCCAGACCGGCAGTTCTTGTCATTTTGAATGTGTGTTGAACAGAATTCTCTTGGCCTTGCTTTTAGAGATTCTACATGGAGGACTTGCCTGTAAGATGGCTACTGATGGGGATCTGAATATGTGAAATGAGGCAGAGGGAACTGAGAAGGACTCACATAGAGTTGTGCTGTGACATCTGTTATTAATAGTGTTCCCCAGAGTTAAAGGATTAAGGGAGAAGAAAAACATTTCTATACTAATTAAGCAGTAATAGGAATTGAGGATCTTCAGTAGGGCTCTCCTGTACGTGGAGAAGCAGCGTGGCCTGGTGGAAAGAGCATGGGCCTGGACATCAAAGGACCAGGATTCTAATTCCGGCTCTGCCACTTGTCAACTCTGTGACCTCAGACAAGTCACTTAACTTCTCTGTGCCTCAGATACCCCATCTGTAAAATGGAGATTAAGACTTGTGAGCCCCTTGTAGGAGAGAGGCTGTGCCCAACTTGGTTGTCTTCCTTCTAGCTGAGTGCTTAGTATAACTCCTGGCACATAGTAAGTGTTTAGCAGATACCATAAAAAATAGAGCTTACAGTCTATTAGGAAGACAAAATAAGCTATGGATAAATGGAAGAGGAGACTGGAAAGATAGATTTGCAGATGTGTAATTCCAAAATAGTATGTTGATGTATACGGAAGTGTTATGCTCTGTTACGGTCTATAGTATTAATCAATCAATCAGTCAGTCAGTGGTATTTATTGAGTGCTTATCATGTGCAGAACACTGTACTAGGTACTTGGAAAAGTACAGTACAACAGAGTTCATAGACATGTTCCCTGCCCACAGCGAGCTAACAGTCTAGAGGGGGAAGCAGATATTTACGTGCATAAATAAATTATGGATATGTACATAAGTGCTGTGGGGCTGAGGGTGGGGTGATTACTCATTCCTTCATTCAGTCATATTATTTGAGCACTTACTGTGTGCAGAGTACTGTACTAAGCGCTTGGAAAGTACAACTGAGCTACAAATAGAGGCAAACCCTACCCAACAATGGGCTCACAGTCTAGAAGGTGGGGGAGACAGACCTCAAGACAAGTAAACAAGCATCAGTAGCATCATTATAAATAAATAGAATTATCGATATATACATCATTAATAAAATAAATAGAATAATAAATATGTACATATGCACACAAGTGCTGTGGGGCGAGGAAGGGAGTAGAGCAGAAGGAGGGAGTCGGAGAAAGAGGGCTTAGTCGCGGAAGGCCTCGTGGAGGAGTTGGGACCCTGAAGTGGTGGTTGGGAGATTAGGAAGAGGAAAAATGAATTTAAGAGGGCCTCCTGGTGAAAGGGGGGGATTTCAGCAAAGGTTTGAAAATCGTTAGAGCTGTAGTGTGATAGACTTAAAGGGATATTTCCGGCAAGAGGAAGAGCAATGTCGGAGATGGGAGTCGAGAACGAGGTACAGTGAGGAAATAAGCTTTGAAGGAGTGAAGAATGGGAGCTGAAGTGTAATAGGAAAAGAAACTGGATAAGAGGCTAACTGATATTTGGTATTTGTTTCTCTCCCTAAGTAAAAATACAGTCTTTATTGATGTAATAAGGTTTATTGTATTCGCTTGTTAAGTGTTTAATTTAAAGTCTGAGGTTTGGTCTTCAAATTTCCATTAATTTGTACTGTGTAGTCTTTGAGGTTTTCATTTGTCAAAATTATGAACTCTTGGGTATTTGTTACGCAAATATTGATGTGCGACTTTGGCCTGTTAGCTATCAATTGAAATCAGGGAATCAATACTCTTAATAGCGCCTCATTACACAGTTGATGCATTTGCAGGGCTGCGTTGAGTACTTTCAGTGAATAATCAATTCAGTCAAAAACTATTATCTGATTGCTATGCAAAAGTTTTATAATCTCTTAGATAATTTATGGTCTTATATACTCTCCGCAGCCTATTTTAATGGTGCAGAGATCTGTCTTGTGATCCTTTGGGCTGGTTATAACCTGATCCTTCCAAACTACTAAAGTAACAGTAGTAAAGACTGTGGGAAAAGCTCATCACAGAAATGGATACTGGAGAGTGGCCTCTCATATAATAATAACAACAATAATAATAATAATAATAATGGCATTTCTTAAGGGCTTACTATGTGTCTTAGGCTCTGAAGAGTTTCTCCCCAGATTTAAAGCAACAGAGAGAAAGCACTGTTTATCATTTATCCACTGCTCCAGATATCCAAAATGAGGTTTGTTTTCCTCAGGACCTCTGAAGCAAAATTTCTTGGCCTGCTGTTCCATGGAAAGAGAATGGATGCATTCACCCAATCAGCGATATTATGGGCAAGGAACTTGTACCAACTCTGTTATATCATAGTCTCCCATTGCTTAGTACAGTGCTCTGCACACAGTAAGTGGTCAATAAATGGCTCAGCTCAATTGGCTCAGCGTGGCCTGGTGGATAGAGCATGGGTCTGAGGATCAGAAGGACCTGGGTTCTAATCCCAGCTCTGCCGCATGTCTGCTGTGTCATCTTGGACATGTCACTTCACTTCTCTGGGCCTCAGTTACCTCATCTGTAAAATGGGGATTAACTTTGAGCCTCATGTGGGACAACCTGATTACCCTGTATCTACCCCAGTGCTTAGAACAGTGCTCTGCACATAGTAAGCGCTTAACAAATACCAACATTATTACTATTAGTAGACACGGTCTCTGCCCACAATGAGCTTACAGTCTAGAGTACCCTCTCGAGTATCCAAGTGGGTAAAAATCTTATTATTACCTTCTTACATTAATAGACTTTTTAACAATCATAGGATTGGTATTTGTACTCTACCAAAGATTGCTCTTTTTTATTTACAGTGATAGCTTTAGTGCCACAAGCTTTTGATAGTCTGGAATATTCATTTGTTTTAATGCACCAACTGATTTTGTGAGTATTTATGTTCTATGAGACAGAAGAGAGAGACATCGTATTTTAGCCGAGAAATCAATTTTTTGTCTGTCTTGGCAAATTAGATATCCAGCACCATAAAGAGTAATTTTTGATCTGATATATTCATTCATCTGCCAGGAATAAGTCCCAGATCTGCCAGTGAAAATTTTTTTATGAATTGTTTGAAGTTAATTGTGGAATCATAGTACAATGCTTTTATTTTAAAAGGTTTGTTTTTAGTGCTAATATAGTTACAGGACAGCTGTTTTGTGATTATTGAATCATGACCAAGTGAGCGCAGTAATGTTTTTGACTGATAAGAAATCCCCTAGCAGTGTGGCCTCCTGGAAAGGGCACAGTTCTGGGAGTCAGGAGATCTGGGTTCTAATCCTGGCTCCACCGATTGTGTGCTGGGTGACCTTGGGTAAGTCATTTAAACTCCCTGCGCCTCCATTTCCTTAACTGTTAAATGGCAGTGAAATATCTGTTTCCCTCTCTCATACACTGTGAGCTCCGTGTGAGGCAGGAACCATGTCCAACCTGTTTTCATCATTTCTGTCTCAGCAATTACTTCAGTAACTGGTATATAGTAAGAGCTTAAAAATGCCACAATTATTATTATTCCATTGTTGTTGTTTTTTCATGCTAAGCAGAAATATATATCATATCTATTATTACAGTATTATTATCTTCCCTTTGCTTAAGTTTCTTCTTCTGAAAATGGAAATTAAATGCCTACCCTTCCTTCTCCCGTGAATCTGTGAGCCCCATATGGGACAGAGACTACCCAATGTCCCTTCTAGATTGTAAGCTCTTTATGGGCAGGGAACATGTCATGGCCTAGTGGCAAGAGCAGCGGCTTACCGGCTTGGGAGTCAGAGGACATGCGTTCTAACCCTGGCTCTGCCACTTGTCTGCTGTCTGACCTTGGGCAAATCACTTAACTTCTCTGTGCCGTCAGTGACCTCATCTGTAAAATGGGGATTAAGACTGTGAGCTCCATGTGGGACAACCTGATTACTTTGTAGCTCCCCTGCAGCTTAAAACAGTGCTTGGCACATAGTAAGCGCTTAACAAATACCATTATTATTATATTATTATTGTTATTATTATTATTAACTTTGATGTATGGTACTCTCTCAAGCCCTTAGTTTAGCATTCTGCACACAGTAATCTCTCAGTAAATTCCAGTGACTGAGTAATTGCGCTCTGAGCATGTCACTCCCCTCCTCAAAAACCTCCAGTGGTTGCCTATCAACCTCCGCACGAAACAAAAATTTCTCACTCTAGGCTTCAAGGCTCTCCATCACCTTGCCCCCTCCTACCTCTCTTCCCTTCTCTCTTTCTACTGCCCACCCCGCACGCTCCACTCCTCTGCTGCTCACCTCCTCACCGTCTCCTGTTCTCACCTATCCCTCCTTCGACTCCTGGGCCATATCCTCCCGCGGTCCTGGAACGCCCTCCCTCCTCACCTCCGCCAAACTAACTCTCTTCCCCTCTTCAAAGCCCTACTGAGAGCTCACCCCCTCCAAGAGGCCTTCCCAGACTGAGTTTCCCCTTTTCCTCTGCTTCCCCTCCTCCTCCCCGACTTTTCCCCCTTCCCCTCCCCTCAGCACTGTGCATATTTGTATCTAATATTTATTACCCTATTTATTTTGTTAATGAGGTGTATATCTCCATGGTTCTATTTATCTTGATGATTTTGTTTTGTTCTGTTTTGCTTTGCTGTCTGTCTCTCCCGTTTTAGACTGTGAGCCCGTTATTGGGCAAGTATTGTCTCTGTTGCCGAATTGTACATTCCAAGTGGTTAATACAGTGCTCTGCTCATAGTAAGTGCTCAATAAATGCTATTGAATGAATGAATTAATGATTGAGAAGCAGCATGGGTAGCGATTGTCTCTGTTTGTTGCTGAATTGTACTTTCCAAGCGCTTAGTACAGTGCTCTGCACACAGTAAGTGCTCAATAAATGTGATTGATTGAATGAATGAATGAAAAGAGCATAGACCTGGGAGTCAGAGGACCTGGATTCTAATTCTGACTCCACCACTTGCCTGCTCTCTTACTTTGGGCAAGTCACTTAACTTCTCTTTGCCCCAGTTTCCTCTTCTGTAAATTGGGCAGTCAATACTTACTCTCCTTTTCACTTAGAATGTGAGCCCAGTGCGGGACAGGGATTATGTTCAAACTGTATAATAATGGTAATAATAATAATGGTGGTATTTGTTAAGCGCTTACTATATGCCAAGCACTTTCTGAAGCGCTGGGTTAGATACAAGGTAATGAGGTTGTCCCACATGGGGCTCACAGTCTTAATCCCCATTTTACAGATGAGATAACTGAGGCACAGAGAAGTGAAGCGACTTTCCCAAAGTCACACAGGTGTTAAGTGGCGGAGCCGGGATTTGAACCCACGACCTCTGACTCCCAAGCCCAGGCTCTTTCCATTGAGCCACACTGCTTCTACCCAGCATTAATCAATCGATCGTTCAGTCAGCCAATTGTATTTATTGTATTTCGAGTACAGTGTTTGGCAAACGGTAGACACTTAAACACCGCTATCATCAACATCATTATTATTATTATTAATTCATTCATTCAGTAGTATTTATTGAGCGCTTACTATGTGCAGAGCACTGGACTAAGCACTTGGAATGTACAAATCGGTAACAGATACAGTCCCTGCCCTTTGACGGGCTTACAGTCTAATCGGGGGAGACAGAAAGACAAGAACAATAGCAATAAATAGAATCAGGGGGATGAACATCTCATTAAAACAATAGCAAATAAATAGAATCAAGGCGATGTACATCTCATTAACAAAATAAATAGGGTAATTAAAATATATACAGTTGAACGGACGAGTACAGTGCTGAGGGGATGGGAAGGGAGAGGGGGAGGAGCAGAGGGAAAGGGGGAAAAGGAGGATTTAGCTGTGGATTATCAAGTGGGATTCCATTAAATTTGAGTGGAGAATATGGAAAGGAACATGGCTCTTCTCACTTCCAATGTTCCAATGGATATACTGTTCACAGTCTTGCAGTGAAAGGAGAAACTAGAGCCCAATATATGTGACAAATTTTTAAATAAGTATTTGAGGCACAATTCTATGTCCCTTTAGGGAGGAGACCAACCTTTCATAAATAAGTGATAACATGCTGATCACAGGTTTCCACTGTGGGGAAAGTATCTTCCTCATGCATCCCCGCCATATACAGTTGAAGTCCACATACGTAATGCCACAGAGGACGAGTGGAAGAAGCAACGAGTTGGGGTGAGGTGGGAGAAGAGAATGGAAAGTTACTTGAGGCAGCTGTTCGAGAACTTTGAATCCATAGTCAAGACTTTTTGCATTCGAAACTTTGAGGACAGAAGCAGTAGCCTATATACCTTCTGTGCAGAGTTAGGACAGGAGAATGGATACAGTCACTTGAATTTTTTTTTTCATAAATAACTACAGTTAGTGAATCGAGCAAAGGTCGTTACAAGCCCCACTACAGGTAACTCGATCGATGGTATTTGTTGAGCACCTGCAGTGTGCGGAGCTCTTTATTAAGCTCTTGGAAGAGTACGATACAGTTAGAAGCCATGGTCTCCCCACTCAAGGATCTAGTGATCAATCAGGTGGGGGGACTGACACAAAATGAATCACAGGTAGGAGGAAGAAGATGAATATGTGACTGTAAAGTGCCTTAATAAAGCACTGTGACTGTAAAGTGCCTTGAGAAGCAGCGTGGCTCAGTGGAAAGAGCACGGGCTTTGGAGTCAGGGCTCATGAGTTCGAATCCCAGCTCTGCCACTTGTCGGCTGTGTGACTGTGGGCAAGTCACTTCACTTCTCTGCGCCTCAGTTCCCTCATCTGTAAAATGGGGATTAAGACTGTGAGCCCCATGTGGGACAACCTGATTCCCCTATGTCTACCCCAGTGCTTAGAACAGTGCTCGGCACATAGTAAGCGCTTAACAAATACCAACATTAATAGGAGTAAAATATGTAGTTCAGAGGGAAGCAGTATAGCCTAGTAAATAGAGCATGGGCCTTGGCATCAGAAGGATCTGGGTTCCAATCCGTGCTTTGCCACTTGTATGCTGTATGACCTTGGGCCAGTCACTTAGCTTCTCTATGCCTCAGTGACCTCGTCTGTAAAATGGGGATTAAAACTGCGAGCCCCACGTGGGGCAGGGACTGTGTCCAACCTGCTTGCCTTGTATCTACCCCAACACTTAGAAGAGTGCTTGACACATAGTAAGCGCTTTCCAAATACCGTCATTATTATTATGAAGTGCTATGGATAGTTGTGAGTGCAGAAGCCCAGGATTGATGCAGAAGTTCTGAATGGGTGAGAAAAATGAATTGGGGAAAGCCTCTTAGAAGGTGGGGGCAGTGGAGGAGGGCTACAAAAATCGTAAGGGCTGGTGTCTGCCCTATTTGTCTTGTCTTATGCCATCGAGTCGTTTCCGACCCATAGCGACACCACGGACACATCTCTCCAGAACGCCCCGCTCTCCATCTGCAATCGTTCCAGTAGTGGACCCGTAGGGTTTTCTTGGTAAAAATCTGGAAGCGGTTTTCCATTGCCGCCTTCCACGCTGTAAACTAGTGTCTCCGCCCTCGACTCTCTCCCGTGCCGTTGCTGCCCAGCAAGGGTGAGTTTGCCTTTCACTAGCTAGCCACTGGCTAAGCTAGGAATGGAATGGACAGGCCTCTGCTTGACTCTCTCTCCCGTAACCGAGACTGGGAGAGTACTGGAAACTCTCCTGGTGCGACCCTGAGAGGGGAGGCATATTTGTAAAGGAAGAGAATTCCAGGCATGAGGAAGGGCATTAGAAAGGAATCAGGAAATTTAGATGTGAGGGGGAAATGTGAATGAGGTACAGTGAGGAAATTAGTTTGAGAACAATGAAGAGGGCAAGTGCCACATGTGAAGAGAGTGGATGAGGAAACCTTCCTGTTCTGCCACTGGCCATGTTCCCTTTCACACCTTACTCCCCATGTTTCCTTTTGGGCCTGGGTCAATCTCTATTCATATCGTTACTTTTAAACTTGCCAAAAGTAAGAAACAAATGCAAGAACCATTGGAATGGAAATATACATTAGGGAAAAAGGAAAAGTGAAGTAAAATACTTCCTAGTGACCCCATTACAGAAAGAGACCTTGTTGATCTATTACATACAGTACAAATGTACATTTGTGTCATGATGGTGAATCCAAGCGGTGCAAGTCGGAAAAGCTATGATTCAATCTGACCTAATATGCCAAAAAAAAATATGGAAAGCACAGCCTTCAAAAATAGCATGAACATTCAAAGGGCTTTAATCCATTCTTAATAAAAGCCAAGTGAGTTGTTCAAAGAAGAACCTTGTCAGGGTGTGCATGGGGCTCTGTGGAAAATATTGGCAGAATGATTGACCAAAGAGTAAAGACTTCTAATTACAAACCATCAGAGAATAATTCAAAGTTAAGTATGTTTTCCTACTGTACCATCTATGACAGCGTCCCTCAAGATGAATGTCTCTATTGAATCCCCAGTTGTTTTTTCACATTCTCATCATTTTGAGCATTAATCCAGGACACGTAAAAAAAACCACCCACTCTTTCAGAGTGGGTATCAATTTAAACATGGGTTGGTCTACCCAAATAAGGAATTATAGATAGTGATATCAGAAGATTATCCCATGAGATTTTGTCCAAGGGAGATCTAGAGATGAGAAATAGATACCATGGGAAGTAAATCAGATTGAATCAATCAATAATATTTACTGAGCTCTTATACTGTAAGCAGAGTCCTGTACTAATGCTTGGGAAGAGTACAGTAGAGTTCACAGAGACAGGATTCCTGCCCTCAGGAATTTTATAATCTAGTTGTGCAGAGGAACACTAAAAGAAATTACATTTAGGAGGAGGCAGTAGAGAGTAAATGTGTATGCTTAAGATCAGTACAAAGGTTGTACATACCCAAGTGCTTAGGTGACATGGAGTTGCTGAAGTGCATTTTGGGGAAATAGGGTGGGGAGATGAGAGATTAATCAGGGAAGGCCTCCTGGAAGAGAGATGATTTCAGAAGGGCCTTAATAATCGTGCTATCCGTTAAGGGCTCACTGTGTTCCGAGCACTGGTCTATGCACTGGGGTAGATACAAGATAATCAGGTTCCATATGGGGCTCACAGTCTAAGTAAAAGGGAAAACAGATATTGAGTCCCCAGTTTACCGATGAAGAAACTGAGGCACAGAGAAATAAAATGACTTCCCTATGGTAGCATAGCAGGTAGGCGGTGGAATCAGGATTAGAACTCAGATCCTCTGACTACCAGGTTCACCAGGCCACTCTGCTCCTTCTCGAAGCTGTGAAGAGCAGCATCTGCCAGGTGTGATGGCAATGGGAGTTCAGACAGGAGGGAGAGAGGGGGCAACATGTCAATGGCGAGAGAGATGAGAAAGAGACACAGTGAATAGATTGTCATGACAGGGACAAAGGTTGTGATCGGGTGTATTTGGAGAGAGGAACAGAGCAAAGTAGTGGGGCGAGAGCTGATTGAAATCCATAAAGCCAGTGGTCAGGAGTTTCTGCTAAAGCACGTTCCTATCAGTCCTGTGGGCTGGGCAGGAGCTCGATCAGCCTCTGTAGACTGTAGGCATCCTTTCATTCAATCGTATTTATTGAGTGCTTACTGTGGGCAGAGCACTGTACTAGGCTCTTGAAATGTATAGGGATCGCGTCTACCAATTCTATTATGATGTACTTTCCCAAAACATGGCTTTCTTCCTCCTCCTCTGTCCCTGACTCGGTAGCCTTTCAGAGCTGGGATGGGGGAGGTGGAAATTGTTAGTTGTCAGGTAGAAATGGGAGATGGGGCAGTGACCCGAGAAGGCCGAAAGCTGCCTCAGCTTGAAGGAGCATCCGGGAAGGGGATGGGTTCGGGTTAAAGGTGTTCCCTTCTCTCTCACTGATGACACAAGGAGCAGAAACCCCTTCTCTGAGAGGATCTGGATGAGGATTTTCAGGTCAGAGCGGTGCAAGTGCGGGCCCTGAGGTCTCCCAGAGCAGCATTTCCTGCTCTCAAAGAGGGGGATGGTATACCCAACCCCTTGGAGGCCTTAGCCCTGACTGTCAGGGGGGCTGCTTATTGCTGACTTCCTCTCCTTGCACTCCATCATTCCCCCAACTCTTCCCTTCCTGTCTTCCCTTCCTCTTTCCCTTCTCTGCGCGCTCTCTAATGTCACATATCATGGTTGGGGATGGAGGGGCAGGGAGAAGGGCATGTTCCCACATCTCAGTTTCTTTGGCTCTTCTGCAAAGAATGATTCCTGATCCCTGGGTTAGATCACGTGATAGAAAGGACATATAATGAGAGGGGTGTGAGTGACAGGATAGTGTGTATCTCTGATAAAGTAATCATAAAAGAGGAAAAGAGAAAGGGGGGGAAATGAAAGTGCAAAACATATTTAGGCATGAAAACTATCTGCGCTTTTACCCAGGCTCCTGATCTTGGTTGTTTTCCAGAGAGGAATTTTGATGACATCTCAATCCAACAGTTGTTTTAAAAATAAATTTGTATTTCTATAATGGCTGGAAATTAGTGGGTAATTTCTTTGTAGAAGGCTTTGAAAGAGAAAAATAATGTAAAAATTCTAAGGCGTAGAGAGGGAAATTAAGTAGACCCGTAATAGAATAAATGCTGTGAGTAGCTGGAGAGTAATGAGTTTATGCACATATCATTCTATCAGAGAAGTACTAGAAAGGTACACCTAATTGGTTTATAAAGATAACCACGTGTGTTGGTTGCAACTAGTCCTAAGGATGCTGCTTGCCCTTTGCTAGGAAAATATAAAGTGCAGAACGTTTCGTTCTTACCCTTCATACCCAGTCCATTGGCGATATCATCATCATCATCATCATTACCAACTGTATTTATTGAGCGCTTACTATATGCAGAGCACTGTTACTAAGTGCTTGGGAGAGTACAATGCAACAAAATTAGCAGAGCCATTGGATATCAGCTGATCATCATCAGTGGTATTTATTAATAATATAATAATGTTGGTATTTGTTAAGCGCTTACTACGGGCAGAGCACTGTTCTAAGCACTGGGGTAGATACAGGGTAATCAGGTTGTCCCGCATGAGGCTCATAGTCTTAATCCCCATTTTACAGATGAGGGAACTGAGACACGGAGAAGTTAAGTGACTTGCCCACAGTCACACAGCTGACAATGTGCAGACCATTCATTCATTCAGTCATATGTATTAAGCACTTACTGTGTGCAGAGCACTGTACTAAGCACTTAGGAAAGTACAATACAGCAATAAAGAGGGACATCCCTGCCCACAGTGAACTCACAGCCTAGGTGGGGTCCACTGTACTACGCCCTTGAGAGAGTATAATACAACAGAGTTGATAGACACGTTCCCTGCCCACAGCAAGCTTACAGCCTAGAGAGGGAGACAGGTGTTAATATTCATAAATAATTTACAATATATAATTTAAATATCATGAATCTTTGAGGCCAGACAAAGTGTTTGACAACCCAGATTACTAAAAGAGTGGAAGCTCAGCATATAGGATCTGAGGCTGGCTAGTTTGGATTGATCAAGCCCATCACCTGCCATAAATAACTTAGCATTTACAATATTTATGGAGCTCCATTTCCCTCTATCAGTATGTTTGCCAATCCAGGTTCTATATTCCATCATTATTCCCAGAAGAAGCCACTTGATAAACTCTAAGTTTTTCCACTAGATTGGAATCTCCTCTAATAGACTGTAAATTCACTGAAGGTGGGGATCAGGTCTACTCATTCTGTTAATGAAATGTACATCGCCTTGATTCTATTTATTTGCTATTGTTTTAATGAGATGTTCATCCCCTTGATTCAATTTATTGCTATTGTTCTTGTCTGTCCGTCTCCCCCGATTAGACTGTAAGCCCATCAAAGGGCAGGGACTGTCTCTATCTGTTACCGATTTGTACATTCCAAGCGCTTAGTACAGTGCTCTGCACATAGTAAGTGCTCAATAAATACTATTGAATGAATGAATGAATGAATGAACATAGGTACACAATTAATACTACTGATTGTTTGATTGACTGATCAGAGAATCTATTCCGGGCATAGAACCCACCACCTAAAATGACTTTCAGATTTTATGAGAGCCTTAAACAATGGCCAGCTTTTATCTCTACACGCTTTCTTTCCCTTTGCTCATTTCCAGTGTCCGTCCTTTCTGAAATCCATCCGCCCTCCCTCATGTTCAGTGTCTGAGCAAAGTCCCCAGATTTGCAAATGTTTCCTCTTGTGCAATCCATTCATTCCATGAGTAAATTCTAAAAGAATAGAAAACGAAACTTCATTAGTTTTCCAAACCCCTATCTTAAACCTACCGTTTTTACTAATAGCTTTTTTTACTGGGCACCCAGTGGTATGCTACTCTGTAATAAACACTTGGGAGAATACGGGAGATACCCAAGACATGTTTCTGGCCCACATTGTGCTTACACATTAGCAGGAAACAGACATAGACATATGTACCCTTTTTTCTTGTTAAAGGAATCGTCATAAAGAGAATGTCATACTCACCTTTCAAAAATCAAATGAACCTTCATCCTTTATCCAATTTAGGTGGCTATTCTTTGACCAGAGAACTTATTTGAAATGGGAAACTAGGCAATGAGTTGAAAACTGGTATTGCCCATAGGTGGGAACAATGGCAGATGATTAAGGTTGATAAGCTGAAGCACCTGTAATGGTGTCCTCTACTATTCCTAACTCCAATCTTGCTAAGATTTCCATCTCCGGACATATTTCCTCAAGGTGGTCAGGAACTATCCCTCATCCCACCTTTCACTGCCCTTTCACCGCCCACCCCCACCTAACACACACTCCACTGTCCTTTTAATTCTGCTGAAAGAGGTGCCGGAGCTGATCTCAAGGTCATGGAGCTCACCTCAAGGTTACAGGTCCTTGGCTACACCCCAAAACAAGCTAAGCCCTGGGCAGGTTTGAATCATTTATCTTGGTCTTCTGAATGGGCCTGGATGTATCTTTTGAATAGGATTGTCTGTGAAATCTATCCAGTTTACCTGTAAGAGTTGCCCAACTCATGTTAAAAGGGATCCGCCTGCGTAGACAAGACTGACTTTTGTTATAGTCACTTATCCCCGATCTCGCCTTGGAACTCACTTCAAGATGCCTTAAGTCGACCCGTCAGTTCCAACGTGTTTCCCCCAGACCTGGAACCCAGGGGAGCTGAAGCAGAACCAGAGATCAGTGGGTGGAAGGAAAGCAATGCTGAATTGCCTCAACCCCCAAGCAACAGCTGTCAGTCAGGGGCTCCCTGATACCTTCACGTGAGGATATAATCGAACTGAGAGACCTGCGTCTGTCTGTAAGTTCGTCGAAGGCAGGGATCGAGTCTCCTCATTCTGTTATAATTTCCTTAATGTAGGCACTCAATCAATGTTATTGATTAAGTGACTGACTGATCAGCGAATCTAGATCAGGCGTAGAGTCCACTACCTAAAATATCTTCCTGATTTTATGAGAGGCTTAAACAAAGGCCAGGTTTTAGCTCTACATGCTGTCCTTCCCTATGCTCATCTCCAATATCTGTCCATCCTGAAATCCATCCGCCCTCCATCACGTACAGTCCGTGAGCAAAGTCCCCAGATTGGCGAACGTTGCTCCTTATGCAGTCTGTTCCATGGGTAAATTCTAAAAAAAAAAAAAATAGAAAACCAAACATCATTAATTTTCCGAACCCTGTGGGTGATATTTTCGAGTCCTTTCCTAGCGGAATTGTCACCAAAAATGATAGTAACATTTCTCCCTTCATTAGCTAGTTAGCGAGGTAGATTTTATAAGGGCTGCACGATATTTAAGCCCGGAGTTATACTTGCCATATACATATATGTGTTAACATGTAATAATGTTGAATACTTAAAATGCACAAACCAGTATGTCGTGATGGAATTATTCTTTTGCTGCTATGTCACTCCATGTACGTAGCAGCGTAAAAGGAAAGTTTTCCTGAATTGCTGTTCGGGTGTCAACGCAGTATGTAAGTATGAATTTATGTAAGACTATATATGCGTATAATTATGAGGAGCTATATTTCAGAAAAATATGCATAAATTTAATTAAGAACTGAGGCCTTTCAAAGTTGAACAGCCAGCCTATCTGCTTATTATAATTGATTTACTTTTCTTAACCCCTTGGAAATATTGTAAGTGGAGATTTTAGCCACCGTATGTCACAAAATAATGCTTTCTTAGTCACTAATTTTTTTTCGTGTCGATGTTCCATCGTATCCACTGTAGGGGAGAGGGATTTTATGCACACATTTTTGATCATATATGCTTAAGATGGAATGTCTTACATTCATTCCGTTTATAACATAGATCTAAATCCATGTGTACATTTATATTAGTTGTGTGTATTGTATATAATATATATATATAAAACATTCTTCATAATCATGTGTGTGCCTAGTGTATATAAAGGTTATTGGGGATGCGGAGATATAAAAGCTAGAAGAACCCAGACCCAGTAATTGCCTTTAAGATCAGAGCACAAAGCATTACTTTGGATTTTACAAGGCCAGCCAGCAACAAAAGAGCAGTAATTTATGAGCTCAGCGTAAAAGAATAGCATAATTGCATTAAAAATTAATGCTAATGAACACTAAAATGGGGAAGGTGGTTATGATGAAAGTTTGTATTCATCTTCCCTGGTTTGAATGATGGCTAGCGGCTTGATTAATGGCTTAATTTCTATCAATTAGTGGGGAAAAATCTCCTGTGAGACAAGGGTAAATTGAGCATTGAATTACATATCTTGCTTTTGTGTGCTGGGGAAAAAAAAGAGCTGCGTAGCTCCGATATTAGCCACAGTGACAAATGTGGTGTGCCCTGCAAAGTCTGCATTAGCTCTCCTGACAGGCTAGATGTGTGTGGTTATGGGGTGTTCGGAGATGGCTCGCAGACAGCATTCACTGGCTAGTTCCTTAGAAACATGCAACTCTTCCATCTATAGAATTTTAATTAGAGTCAATAAGAATTCCAGAATCAAAATGGACAGCTAACAGCAACAGCGGAGTCTCTATTCTGCCCTCTTAATCCGGTGCAACTCAAACTGAATTTCTTTCCTCCGCCTCTGAAAAAAACATACCGGGGCTTTTCCTATCACTTTATTCGCAAGATTTTAACTATTCATTATTCTTCGGTGTCTTTAAAAGGAATGGCAGGTGAGAGAAGTACTCGGAAACTACAAATGTTGACTACGATTACGGGGCAGTAGAAATCCAGGTCAGGAATGGCAAAAAGAAACCCTCTCATTTCCCTCCAAGTGTCTCAACCGTAACTTCTCAAACGGACCTGCCGCTACGTGTTTTCTTTTTAATTATTTCCAGCCTTTTGGTTTCGGTGCCTGGAGATTTTGTGTGGCGAAAAGTGAAGTAAGTATCGCCTCACTAAGAATAAAGTAGAAACCATATTTTTTGAATAGCTGGACGAATATTACCTTGAGGAAGACGTTGGGGGGAAAGGGAATTTAATAGAAGGGGGAAGTGAAAAAAATAGTTCAGCTGGAAATTGTATGTCAACACTTAAATAATATTGCATTGTTTATTGAAAACTTTTTTTGTTTATTTCAAACGGCCAAATTAGGTCAGATAATGCGTGAAATCTGAGTTAAAATCAGAATCGTATCACAAAAATTAAGAGATATAACATTCCTTTTCTGGTTCTAAACTCATTTTTTAAAATGTAATGATTATTGGTAATTAATTTGTAGTATGAAATAAATATGGCTCTCTGAGGAAAGTGTCAATTAAAAATATAATCTTTCCCTACCCTCACTGGGATGAAACAAAATTTTTATGTGCAAAAATTCGCCTTGGCTTCGTGATGTTGAAAATCAACATAGTGCGATCCATCCATTAATTTCTGTTTTTGACATACAAGTTATTGTTTGATAAAGTAACCCACTTGCAAAAAACTACATAAAGTAAATTGTTGAAGTGGTAAATTATCTGGGAAGTGGGACGAATGTGACAGAATCTACCTTTTTTTAAGATTAAACTCTCCTTTATGTTGCCTAATTGTACATTCCAAGCGCTTAGTACAGTGCTCTGCACATAGTAAGCGCTCAATTAATATTATTGAATGAATAAATGAATGAAAAGTGTTGCTACTCTGACTTCTGGTGAACCAACTAGAACCAGACAGTCACAAAGATTCCCCTTCAGTCATGATCATCGTAACAAATGGACCCAGGGCTCGAACTGATGTGATTTAGCATACTGCTTGACACTTAATAAGCACTTAATAGGTACCATTATTAGTAGTAGTAGTAGTATCAGCATAATTAACTGGCAGTACACCTTTGGACTCCATAGGTCATCTCAAAATGGAATGCAAAAAGTTTTGGAACATGAAGAAAAACTACATTACATTCTTAGATTATTTTCCTTTTCCCTAACAAGTAGCTATTTAAAGGTCAACTACGATTGGATTCAAATCACTGTCGGCAGTATTTGTCGAGTCCCTACTCTGTGTAGAGACCACTGTAGTGGATGCCTGGGGAAGGTTCAGAAGATTTTAGAGCTTAAAATCTAATGTGGGAGTCGGTTCCATAAATTGACCAGTATCGATCAATCAGTCAATCAGTGGTATTTACTGATCTCTTATCGTGTGCAGAGCACTGCCCTAACCTCTTGGGAAAGTACGGTACAACAGGGTTAGTAGAATCCCTGCCTACAAGGGGTTTTCAGTCTAAAAGGGGAGGCAGACATTAAACTAGACTGAAAATAGGATAATATGTCAGAGAGATTCATTAATGCCTAGGTGGCTCAAGGGATGGCATGCGTGGGAAGACCAGGTTAATCAGGAAATGTCTCCGGGGGGAGGGGAAAAGGGGGGGCACCATTTAAGAAGGCTTTGAAGAAGGGGAGGGATGTGGGTTTGGCAGACCTGAAGTTTGACCGTGTTTTAAGCATGAGCATTGCTGAAGAAGAAAGAATTGGGAGCAAAGGAGATATTAGGAGTTTTGCTAAGGAAGAATGAAGAACATAAATTGGGACTGTAGTGGGAGAATAGAACTGATAATAATAATAATGGTATTTGTTAAGCACTTACTATGTGCTAAGTACTTTTCTAAGTGCTGAGGTAGATATAAGGTAATCAGATTGTCCCACATGGGGCTCACAGTCTTTATCCTCATTTTACAGATGAGGTAACTGAGGCACAGAGAAGTTAAGTGACTTGCCCAAAGTCACACAGCTGATAAATGACGGAGCGGGATTAGAACCCACGTCCTCCGACTTCCAAGTTTGGGCTCTTTACACTAAACCATGAGAGGGAGCCAACAGAGAAGTGTTGTTGAGGTTTTTTTTCCATTTAATGGAACCTGCTGTATTAAAACTGGACCTACAGAAGGCAAGTATTTTCTAATGCAAAACATGGTCTCCCCTTTATAGAATTCATCTAAGTGAAGTAAAAGACGATATTAAAGTTAAGTCAGAAAGCCATCTGACCTCATTAATAGCCAATCAGTAAGCTTTAGTTAAGAAAATATTCCTCTATAACCAATAATGGGAAATCAAAGGGTGGAACCAGTTCTGAGACCAATAAGCACCAAATCCTTTGTTTGCTGTTGCTGCAATTCAATAACAAATCATCATAGCAGTGTCATCATCCTGACAAAACAATTAAGTTAAATAATTTAAACAGACATCCTTCAAGATTCCAGAAATCAAAATCCTGTACTTTATAAGCCAGCCATTGTCTAAAAGTCATCTCATTTTGTACTCTTTTTGATAAAGTTTTTGTTCTAGGAATCCTGAGTAATTAAATTATTTTTAGTTACATTATTTTATTTTTAGTCACTTTAGTGAATCACAGAAAATTTATATGTCTTTCTTTTGCATGAACTCATCAAAAATATTAAAAGAGATTATCTTTCTGAACCCAGCCGTATAGATTTTTATTCTAAACCATTGATGAATTCATTCAATTGTATTTATTGAGCACTTACTGTGTGCAGAGCACTGTACTGAGCGCTTGGAAAGTACAATTCGGCACCAATGGACAATCCCTACTCATTTCTGGGATATAGAATTTTCTCAAGAATGCTAACATGTCTTCATATTAGAATTTGGGTAAAAGAAGCAATTTCAAAGGAGTCAGCTGTGAGTATTGTACAGTAAACTTTAGTAGTTGTGAGGAAGAGTTTTGATAGCTTTTAAATTCCAAATAAACTTTACGAACAGATTTAGCATTTTAAAAATGCTGGTAAACAGCTAGATCAGCAAACCATTTTTTTGGTCCCTAATCACTTTCTCCAATTCTTGAAGAAGCCTGAAATGTTTCACAAGGATTTTTAGACAAATATATCCCTTAGACAAAAATATTGCTAGCTGTCCATTATTAAACTGTGCCTTAAAAAGAAATGTCAAGTCCATGTTCTTCAATATGACATTAGTCAATACGATTTCATTCATTCATTCATTCAGTCGTATTTATAGAACTCTTAGTGTGTGCAGAGCACTGTACTAAGCACTTGGAAAGTTCAATTAGGCAACAGATCAGATGTTCTTTTTTATATTTTGCATGTATTCGTGTAAATGTAAATTAATGATGTACAGTGCTGGTCCAATAGTAAACGCTTAACCAATACCATCATCGTCATTATTGGCTCAGTGGAAAGAACCTGGGCTTGGGAGTCAGAGGTCATGGGTTCGAATCCCAGCTCTGCCACCTGTCAGTGGTGAGACTGTGGGCAAGTCACTTCACTTCTCTGTGCCTCAGTGACTTCATCGATAAAATGGGGATTAAGACTGTGAGCCTCACGTGGGACAATCTGATTACCCTGTATCTACCCCAGTGCTTAGAACAGGGCTCTGGCCATAATAAGCACTTAAGAAATACCAACATTATTATTATTATTATTCAGTATTCAATAGTATTTATTGAGCGCTTACTATGGGCAGAGCACTGTACTAAGCGCTTGGAATGTACAAATCGGCAACAGATAGAGACAGTCACTGCCCTTTGATGGGCTTACAGTCTAATCGGGGGAGACGGACAAAAACAGTAGCAATAAATAGAATCAAGGGGAGGTACACCTCATTAACAAAATATCGTGTTCACTGCCAGAGTAAACTCTTGTCCATTTACAAATAGTTCTAATTCCAATTAGACTGTGAGCCCGTCAATGGGCAAGGACTGTCTCTATCTGTTGCCGATTTGTCCATTCCAAGCGCTTAGTACAGTGCTCTGCCCATAGTAAGGGCTCAATAAATACTATGGAATACTGAATAATAATAATAATACTGTTGTTATTTCTTAAGCATTTCTTAAATGCTATTGAGTGAATAAATAGGGTAATAAAAATATATACAGCATAAAGAATGGTCTTTTTCAGGGGTGGGTAGAAATAAAGTGCTAAACACTGGGTCAGAGGACTTAAATTCTACACTGCGTGTGATGCGTTTGAAATTTTGGGGTAAATAATGAAATATTTATGTTCCAAACAAAGATAAGATAGGAAGATAAGGCTTTCTAAGTGTGTGTTGAGGACTTTTGTAGAGATTCTGCCGATGAGACATGTTGTAGAAGATCGCCATCTGCTGCTCTCGGTGGAACAATACGGCCAGATTCTGCCGAGACGAAGCATCTCCACTTCGATTCAATATTAGTCGTTTTGTATTTCACCCCTTAATATGCAGAAGAAGCTACCCGGGCCTCATTTCGGATCACCTGAAATACCCCAAGGCAAAGGCATAGCCTATATTTTTCAAAAATAGCATCAATAATAACTAATAAAACAAACTGCTTCATTTTGAGTTTTCGGTATGAACAGAGTAAAAGGATTTGCTGCGCAATGAGTTAGTATTGATTTTTTGTCTGTAGCCTCTTAGCTTTCTGACTCCATTATTTTTTATTTTACTATGAAATACATATCCTTCCTATTGACATCTGACAAACAGCATATGGAAGTCATTTTATCTACCAATAATGTGTTTGTCAAAAGTATCCTACGCTAATGGATGATGCTTCCTTCCAGTCCATTTTCACCATGTTAATGTCACTGATGTAATTCTAGAAACGTTCTGTGATTCGGATTCTCTCGGTAACTTTGTTACTTGTCTGGAGGCGGTCCGGATCCGATTAATGCGAGATACTAGGTAGGCTAGGAATTAATGAGAATTGGATAATAAGTAAAAATGAAAACTGCAGGCAGTTCTTTTGTCCTGTCAGTTATTTGCATAGAATAAAGTTGATTATTCCCATTAGCTGTCCACCGTCCTCTTGCTCACGTTACTCTCTTCTTCCTAGAAATCCCTCCCCGCTCAAAGTCCTTCTGAATCTGCATCTCCTCCAGGGGGCCCTCCCTGGTTTCTCTCTCCTCCTCCCCACCTTTCGTCTTTCCCACCCAACTTCCACTTCAGTGCTTCTGAAGTGATCTCTCGGATACTCGCACCCCACCAAAACCCCGTGGTGCATATCTTTATACTCCATCACTTCCGCCTTTCTGGAATTCATTTCAGTGCTTGTCTCCACTGCTAAATTGTAAACTCCCTCGGGGCTAGGACCGTGCATAATAATTCTCTTCTACTCTCCCAAGCCTTCAGTTCAGTGCTCCGCACACTGGACCTCAATAAATGAGACTGTTAGATTGAGAGATAATAATAATAATAATGTTGGTATTTGTTAAGCGCTATGTGCCGAGCACTGTTCTAAGCGCTGGGGTAGACATAGGGGAATCAGGTTGTCCCACATGGGGCTCACAGTTTTCATCCCCATTTTACAGATGAGGGAACTGAGGCACAGAGAAGTTAAGTGACTTGCCCACAGTCACACAGCCGACAAGTGGCAGAGCTGGGATTCGAACTCATGAGCCCTGACTCCAAAGCCCGTGCTCTTTCCACTGAGCCACGCTGCTTCTGTTGAGTGTAGCACAGATAATCCATAAATACAGTGAATTAAAAAATCAGTTCTAAGTAAGAATTGGAAGCAGTTAGACCCCACCAGGAGTGAAAGTCAACCATCTGGAGCCAGGAGGAGTATCTTGTCACCTGTGTGACTGTGGGCAAGTCACTTAAGTTCTCTGTGCCTCAGTTGCCTCGTATGTAAAATGGGGGTTAAGATTGTGAGCCTCACGTGGGACAACCTGATTACCCTGTATCTACCCCAGCACTTAGAACAGTGCTCGGCACATAGTAAGCGCTTAACAAATACTAACGTCATTATTATTATTATTATCTGCATCATCAGCTCTAACTGGAGAGAATGATTATAAGCTTCTTGAAGGCAGGAATCCTATCTACCAACTCATTTGTAGTGTACTCTCCCAAGCGCGTGGTACAGTGCTCCAAGCACAGTAAGCGTTTGAAAAATATGAGGAAATGAGAAAACCTAGGCATGGAGTGACTTGCCCAAGGCAAGTGGCAGAGCCAGGATTAGAACCCAAGTCCTCTGACTCCCAGATCCATGCTCTCTCCACTAGGCCATGCTCTTTCTCCAATTAATACCAATCACACCAAGACAGATCCAGGATCTATGTATTAATGTATCCGCACATATGTATAAATAATAGTATTCATGTGTATTTTCAAGTATTCATTCATTCAATAGTATTTATTGAGCACTTACTATGTGCAGAGCACTGTACTAAGCTCTTGGAATGTACAAATCGGCAACAGATACAGTCCCTGCTGATTGACAGGCTTACAGTCTAATCTAGAGAAGCAGCGTGGCTCAGTGGAAAGAGCGCGGGCTTGGGAGTCAGAGGTCATGGGTTCTAATCCCGGCTCCGCCGCTAGTCAGCTGTGTGACCTTGGGCTAGTCTCTCAACTTCTCTGTGCCTCAGTTACCTCATCTGTCAAATGGGGATTAAAAAAACTGTGAGCCCCACGTGGGACAACCTGATCACCTTGTATCCCCCAGCGCTTAGAACAGTGCTTTGCACATAGTAAGCGCTTAACAAATACCACAATTTATTTATTTATTTAATAGGGGAGACAGACAAAAATGATAGCAATAAATAGAATCAAGGAGATGTACATCTCATTAAAACAATAGCAATAAATAGAATCAAGGGGATGTACATCTCATTAACAAAATAAATAGGGTAATAATATATACAAATGAGCGGATGAGCACAGTGCTGAGGGGAGGGGAAGGGAGAGGGGGAGGAGTAGAGGGGAAGGGGGGGAAAAGGGGACTTAGCTGACGGGAGGTGAAGGGGGGCAGAGGGGCAGCAGAGGGAGCAGAGGGAAAAGGGGAAGCTCAGTTTGGGAAGGCCTCTTGGAGGAGGTGAGCTCTCAGTAGGGCTTTGAAGAGGGGAAGAGAATTAGTTTGGTGAAGTTGAGGAGGGAGGGCATTCCAGGACAGCGGGAGGACGTGGCCCGGGGGTCGACGGCGGGATAGGCGAGAATGGGGGACGGTGAGGAGGTGGGCGGCAGAGGAGCAGAGACTACGGGGTGGGCAGTAGAAAGAGAGAAGGGAGATTATGCTGTTTGTAATTATTTTTCTTACTGTCTCTCCTATTAGAATGTAAACTCTTGTGGATAAAGATAGCATTTCATGTTTCTCTTGTGTTTTCCCAAACCCTGAGCACAATACATTACACCCAATGGGAGTTCAGTGAAATGACTATCACTATAATTCCCCTAATGGACAAACATTTTGTCCTTTTTATTAATACTTATGTAGCATCTAGGACAGAAGCCATATAATAAATGTTTATTAATGCTGTTGATGATTAGTTCCAGTCGACTGTATTGTCTAGATAGTTTTTCATTACTTGGAGAGAAGAAAGAACAGTATTTTGAATTGGAATGTTTGAAGTTACATTATTATTACTTTTGTCAACAACCGGCGTGATGCCCCTTTTCAATATCATTGTATAAAATTGAAGATACTCATTGCTTATATTACCTTTTCTCCCTCTATTGAAGTACTCTGAAAGCCGGATTATGATCTTTAGCTCTGTTTGACCAATTAAATGTATGCTACTGTGTAGAAAAACTTTTTGGAAATGTATTTTATACAGAATCGCTCCCCACAAAATTCTTAAACTCACCCATTTATTTTATTATGGCCGTATTTGAAACTCATGCCAAGGAAATGATGAAATTAACCGGTCAATGTACTAACCTACAGACACTTGCTAGACTTTTTTTATGGTATTTGTTAAGTGTTTGCTCTGTGCCAGGCATTGTACTAAGCGCTGGGGTAGATACAAGTTAATTGGATTGGACACGGCCCCTATCCAACATGGGACTCACAGTCTTAATCCTCATTTTATCCACCTGGGCACGCTGCTTCTCATTAGAAATTAGAATGCCTTTTTAATAAAAGCAAACGGAGCCAAAGATTATTGGTGTCATGGAGCACTTTTTTTATTATGGTATATTTGTTAAGCGTTTACTATGTGCCACGCAGTGAACTAAGCGCTGGGGTAAATACAAGATAATTAAGGTGGACACAGTCCCAGTCCTGCATGGGGCTCACAATCTTAATCCCCATTTTACAGAGGAGGGCCAGAAAGGTGAAGTGACTTGCCCAAAGTCACACAGCAGACAAATGGCAGAGTGGGGATTAGAACCCAAGTCTTTGTGACTCCCAACCCCATGATCTATCCACAAGGCCATATTGCTTCTCTCTTCTCTTAAGATCTTATTTGTAGAGAGGGCAGACTATGTGTATCAGCTGCTATCTCTGTGTATGGGATAAACTTTAGGCCATGTCTTACAGGGAGACGTCAGTCCGTTTTTCCTGAGGGAATAAAGGGTGTCTTCTAAATCTGATCAGATGCCTTTATCTGACCGTCAAAGTGTTGCCATGGGTTCCCTGAGAAAAAACTCCATCCAAGGTATTATCATCACAGTCCCTTGAATTCTAGAATCGCCAGCTTCTCCAAATGGTATGATCAGTCAGTCAGGCAATCAGTGGTATTTACTGAACACTTACTATATGTCGAGAATTTGGGAGAAAACGGTACAGTAGACCTGGTAATCATTTCTTCCGCCTTCAAAAAGTTTACAGTTTAAAGGGGGAGACCGAGAGTAAAATAAATGACTGATGGGGGAATGTGAGAGAACAGGGATATGTACACGAGTGCTGGTGGGGCTGCAGGTGAGGTGAGGTGAATATCAAGTCCTTAAGGATATAGATCATATCAGATAATATAGAAGAAAGGGAGAGTGAATGGAAAAAAAGAGAGCCTAATCAGGGAGGGCCTCTTGGGGGAGGTGTGATTTAGCTCAGCCGTTGAGGCAGCATGGTCTAGTGGAAAGAACCCAAGGCTGGGAGTCAAAAGCTTCAGGTTCTAGTTCCAGCTCTGTCCTCGACCTTCTGCGTGACTCTGGGCAAGACACTTATTCAGGTTCTAGTTCCAGCTCTGTCCTCGTCCTGCTGCGTGACTCTGGGCAAGACACTTATCCTCTCTGGGCCTCAATTTTCTTATCTGTAAAATGAGGAAAATAATCTGTCTGTCCTTGCTTCATAGGGGTGCCGTGCAGATGAGATGAGATAATGAATATGAAAGACCTTTGGATAAATAAAAGCTCTCTACAAACAAAAACCACCCCGTCATTATTATACATTTACAGAAAAGGGTTGAAGAGTCCATGATGTTACCCCTGACCTATAAAAGATAAAATCTTTTCATCTGGTCTAGGACTGGCTTTTAAAAGACAAAATACCCTCCCACAAGATTAATGCAAGAGAGTAGGGACTGTTGTGAAAGTGGGTACCGCAACATCATTTTAGGATTTCTGTGAGGCAATTAGCACATCAGGAATACCATTTCACATTAGGCAGTTGCTCATTTGTTTCCTCAAAAAGAATGTTTCTTTGTGGTCGTGTGCTTGGATCTCTCTTTTTTTGTACTTCATATTCCTTAAGTGGAAAAGAATTTTCAGAGAACATCGCTCGGATACAATGCCGATCATAAGTTCACACTAAAATATATTGACATTAAACCTTCTTTTGTAGACCAAACCACCCTAGTAGAACAAGTGAAACGAGTCAAAGAAATCGAAGCTATTGAAAGCGACTCCTTTATTCAGCAGACATTCAGATCGAGTAAAGAAGTCAAAAAGGTAAGTTTTTGACAAGTCTTTGTGAGTAATCCTCTTGAATAAATGCTGTATTAAGACATTTTGTGTAAGTGGTTGAAACCGACGGTGGTGTTGGAGCTGGATAGAAGTGCTTCTAAGGGACAGAGAGAGGAGAATCAGCAGTTCATTTCAGGAAGCCGGCAGTAGGGTTCGTGTATAATAAGTAGAATTTGGTGGTGGGCGTGGGTAGAAAAGACTGTAAAAATGTGAGGTGAGTAGAATCATACTTTATGATAGCTTGAGTGTTTTCCAGTGAAATTTGAGGCCAAATGTTGAGGTTAAAGGAACAAAGAAAGGAGAACACTGTAGTATGCCAGAAGGTCACAGTATAAGAACAGTTTTTAATAAAATCCAAATTTGTTACTTAGCCTTCAAGGCCTCATTCACAAAGCCAAGAACACTTTTTCACTGACAAGAGATTTTTTTCATATATTGCCCTAAAAGTGTGCAGTTTTGTCTTTTCAGGTATTTAAATTTAAATATTTGCACACTTTTCGACCAAATTGGTGATTTAGAAAGAAAAATGCATATTTTCACATTGTTCTTTTTGTGGTAGCTCCTCACTGTCATTTCTTAGCCGCGGTATTGCCCGGACAGTAACCTTTCTGACCATTGAGAAAGGTGGTTTAACCTTTTAACCTGGGTGGTTTCCACCCATTCAATTCCAGTAAAAGGTCCTATTGATAGATGCTTTAGTAAATATTGAATTTGAAGGTCACTCTCTCTTATTACTGGAGCAGCTTCTGAGCATCTATCGAAATATTTTCCCCCAGGTCGGTTTTTTTATAGGTGAAAGAAATGCTTCAAATTAAAAATAAATCTTTGGAATATACACAGTTCTGATTGTGTTTCCAGTTCCTTTGTCAGAATCGTAGATAGCCATCCTGTATAGATTTTAGATTGTTTAACTTGTTCTTTAGGTGTTCTACATCAAATTTAAAGCAAGAAAATGTGTATTTTTACAGCCCTTAGGAATTCAGATTGGCAAAATTAGGAACGGGGTACCTTCACTTTCAAATATTTTGCATTCATAAGCATAACGCCTAGTATATAATGCTTAGTATGTGCTCTGCACATAGTAAGCGCTCAATAAATACGATTGAATGAATAGTACATCCTGCACATTGTACATGCTAAGTTCCTTTGATTGATTAATTACAGCTTGCGGGTTTGGTAGTTTGGTGGTTGCCTCCCTACTGTCACCATTCAACCAAGCCCAAGGACATTCATCAGCTGTTCAATTAGAAACTGAGTATTTATGCCGGTTTTAAATAATAACCATTTCCTTATTGACTCATGTTCCCCAGTAACCTTCCAGTTCTTTTTCTGCTGCTGTTATACCTCTGTGGTTACTTCCTTTCTATGTAGATTTTTTTTTCTTCCTTAAGAATCTCCCTATTCATTTTGATCCTAGGTATGTCCGTGTAATTTTCTTTTAAATCAGTTTGAATTTTGTTCAGTCCTCCAAGTTCTTAGCAGTAAATCAGTCAGTGGTATTATGTGCAGAATTCTGTAATGAGCACTTTGGAGAGTAGAATATAGCAGAGTTGGTAGACATGTTCCCTCCCCACTGGAGTTTACAGTCTAGTGGGTTTGCGCTTTTTGGGTCTAATCCACCATCCAAGGTATTGAAGATCTCTGAATATTACATCGAAACCAAACCGACATCTGGTGTCAGGGCATCCATTATAAATGTAGAATCTCTAATACCTGGGCAAGGCACACAAAGGGAAGCGGCCAAGAGGGTGGAGTCAGAAGTGGCTCCATCATCTGTTTCTAGCTCTCCCACTTGCCTGCTGTGTGTCCTTCAGCAAGTCACTGAACTTCCATGAGCCTCCGTTTCCTCATCTATAAAACAAGGATTAAATACCTTTGTCCCTCCTATACTTAGACTGTGAGCCTCAGGGACTTGAATTTATCTCAACACTTAGTACAGTTCTTAGTGTATCGTAAGCACTTGAAAAATTCCACAATTCTTATTATTATTGTAGTTTTAAGCTTCATGAAAAGATCCATCTGGTTGAGAGAAGAGGGGTGAAGAAGGGAAAAGTCAGAAAAAGAAAGAGGTCAGGATCTCCTCCTATTTTATCACAGTCAAGCTTCCCTTTTTCTGGCCCCATTCCAGAGGTAATAATAATAATGGTATTTTTTAAGCGCTTACAATGTGCCAAGCACTGTTCTAAGCACCGGGGTAGACACAAGGTAATCACATTGTCCCACGCGGGGCTCACAGTCTTCATCCCTATTTTACAGATGAGGTAACTGAGACTCAGAGAAGTTAAGGACTTGCCCAAGGTCACATAGCTGACAAGTGGCAGAGCCGGGATTAGAACCCACAACCTCTGTCTCCCAAGCCTCTGCTCTTACCATTGAGCCATGCTGCTTCTCTGGGTGGCAAAAAAACAGCCCCTCGGTGCTGATCGATTGGCTGTATTTCCCCAGGCAGCTTCCCTGCCAGGCCACCTGCTGGGTTTTTCCTTTCCCGAGGCTGAGGAGGGTAAATATAGGTAGGTCCCCACCAGTCAATATAGGAATCCAGATTTGTACGGTCTACATAATCAGAGTAAGCGGAGAACGTACCCTAATAAAATGGTACTCGAAGGCCTTTTCCTCAGGAGATTGAAAGTGAGACCACTTAGTTGTATAACCCCTAATTAGGGTCCAAATCAGCCATTTGGTATTTAGGATGTTCCAGTTTAAGAACAGGATTATAAAAGCTCCAGCTTTTAGGGCTCTGTGAAGAGCTTCTATGGCAGGACCAGATTCTCAAACAAGATAATGATCAAAATTGGGATTTAATCAGTATCACAGATTAGAAAGGATTCACAGCATACTAGAGTCAAGGTTTAGTAGATAATATGTAAAGCTACTGAATTTCGAGACTGCACATAGTAAGCACTCAGTAAATACCGCTGATTGATTAATTGACTGCCAGGATTAAGCCAGCAATCCTTGTATTTTGGCCATGCTGTCAGAGCTGGTGTAGGGAAATGGCTGGAAATAGAGCTTATTCTAATATTATCCCTAAGTAGTCTTGTCCTAACCTCACTTTTACCCCTAGTGCAGTTAAGCCAAGAGGAAGACTTTACCACGCGCAGATCTCTTTTGTGTAGATCTCAGAGGTCCAGCCCACCACAACAAGAAACAAACAAAATTGAGGACATTCTCCTAATTTCTGAACTCAGCCTGGTCTGGGAGAATAAGGGGAGGGTACAAGGGGGGTGGGAGGGGACAAAAAAGGCAGTTGAGGCTTTACCGCTGTGTTGCAGTAACATTTGAGGAGGTAGAGCCCCTTTTCCTCTTGGGATTTGTAATCTTTGTCCATTCCCTCCAATCCTCCTGCCTGCCTTTTTAAAGCACACTGCTCTGCCTTTGACCTTTTTCTCCAATAGTGTGTTGATCTTTTCTTATTGCTCAATTTAATCCTTTGCCTGATTCGAATTAATCTTCACTGAATCAGACCGATTTCAACTCAGGGAGGTTTTATTTTACTGTACTCTACCGTATGGTGGAATCTGGCTTGATGTCACAAAAATAGTAAACATTTTAGTTGGAGCCTTCAGAATTTCATGCACGTGATTTGAAGAACGATCCAAAATGCATGCAGTTTTCCTGTTACAAGAGGACTGAGAATCATGGCACAGAGAAATGGATGGCCCACTGTGGTTTGTCTCCATCAGGAGTTTGGTTTAAGCACGACTCCAACAGGCCTGCGTCCCACCTGAGTTCCTGCATCCCACCTGACTTTTGTTGTTCTATTGGTTTTTAGTCAGCCGAATCTGCAGAAGGAAAGACGGAATCCCCGACTTTGGGAGCGGTGATTGCTGATCTGTCCAGCAGTGAGAAAGAAGTAGACGTTAGCTCCATTCCTACTTCAATCAAGTATCAAGATGATAATTCTCTCGCACATCCAAATGTAAGAATAACGTTCCCAGTCGGTCCAGATGCATCATTTAAAATGGTTTTAAATCATTGTCCTTTTAGCTTAAGTCTGATGTTTCAAACTGATGCAATAATTGCTTGCTAAAATACCCACTGAGGCCTAGACTCATACACTATAACATTTTCCCCATCTGTAATTTATTTTAATATGTTGTCTCCCCTGTTAGACTATAAGCTCCTTGTAGGCAAGGATTGTATCTACCAACTCTAATATATCGTACTCTTCTGAACACTTAGTTCAATGCTTGACACAGAGTAAGCAGTCAATAAATAGCATTGATTAATTGATTTCCTTCCAGGTGTGTATTTCCATATTTAGCCTAACTTCTTGGGAGATAGCGGCACACCCAAGGCTGAGGACATACCAAAGTCAATCCATAAATCAATAATCAATGATATTTATTAAGCCCTTACTGTGTGCAGAGAACTGCACGAAGCACTTGGGAGAGAACAATATGAGAGAATTGGTTCATTCATTCATTCATTCATTCAGTAGGATTTATTGAGCACTTACTATGTGCAGAGCACTGTACTAAGCACTTGGAATGTACAATTCGGCAACAGATAGAGAAAATCCCGGCCCCATGAAGGGCTCACATTCTAAATGGGGGAGACAGACACCAAAGCAAAACAGAACAAAACAAAAACAAGATAACATTATCAAGATAAATAGAATCAAGGAGATATACACCTCATTAACAAAATAAATAGGGTAATAAATAATATATTCAAATGAGCACAGTGCTGAGGGGAGGGGAAGGGGGAAGAGCAGAGGGTGCGGGGGAAGTGAAGGGAGGGAGGCCGGAGGGAAAGGAAGGGCTCAGTCTGGGAAGGCCTTCTGGAGGAGGTGAGCTCTCAGTAGGGCTTTGAAGAGGGGAAGAGAGTTAGTTTGGTTAGTTTGGTTTGGTTAGTTTAGTTAATAAATTGCTTGTCCACAGGGAGCTTACAGTCTAGAAGGGGAAACAGACATTAAAATAAATTATGGCTTTGTACATAAGTCCTGAGGGGCTGAGGGTGGGGTGAACATCAAGTGCCCATTGTTGGGTAGGGATTGTCTCTATTTGTTGCCGAATTGTACTTTCCAAGCGCTTAGTACAGTGCTCCGCACACAGTAAGCGCTCAATAAATACGATTGAATAAATGAATGAAGTACTTAAAGGAATGTGCCTCCAAATGCATAGGTGATGCAGAAAAGAGAGGGAGTATAGGAAATGGAGGCTTATCTGGGGAAAGTGTCTTGGAGAAGATGTGATTTTAGCACAATTTGGGGGAAGGAGTTCCAGGCCAGAATGAAGATGTGGGCAAGCATCGGTGGTGGTGAGATAGATGAGATCAAGGTACTGTGAGTAAATTGGCATTAGAGGAGCAAAGTGTACAACCTGGGTGATAGTCGTGAGAGCTCATCTCCTCCAGGAGGTATTCCCAGACTGAGCCATCCCTTTCCCTCTGTCCCTCCTCCCCTCCCCATCACCCCTACTCCCTCCCTCTGCTCTACCCCCATCCCCGCCCCACAGCACTTGTGTATATTTGTATATATTATTTATTACTCTATTTTATTAATAATGTGTATATCTAAGATTCTATTTATCTATTTTAATGGTACTGATGCCGGTCTACTTGTTTCGTTTTGCTGTCTGCCTCCCTCTTTTAGACTGTGAGCCTGTTGTTGGGCAGGGATTGTCTCTGTCTGTTGCCGAATTGTACATTCCAAGTGCTTAGTGCAGTGCTGTGCACAAAGTAAGCACTCAACAAATGCAATTGAATGAATGAATGAATGAATAGGAAATCGATGAGTTAAGGAAGAAAGGGGCAAGCTGATTGAGTGTTTTAAAGCCTATGGTAAGGAGTTCCTGTGTAATGCAGAGCCCGTTGTTGGGTAGGGATTGTCTCTATCTGTTACCAAATTGTAGTTTCCAAGCGCTTAGTACAGTGCTATGCACAAAGTAAGCACTCAATAAATATGAATGAATGAATGAATGAATGAATGAATGAATGGTTAGGCAACTGCTGAAGGCTCTTGAGGACAGGGGAGACATGGACTGAATTTTTTTTAGTAAAATGATCCAGGCAGGAGAGTGAAGTATGGACTGGACAGAGGATAGACAGAAGGCAAGGAGGTCAGCAAGGAGACCGATGCAGTAGTCAAGGCAGGATATAAGTGCTAGGATCGGTGCGGTACCAGTTTGGATGGAGAGGAAAGGGTGGATTTTAGCAATATGGTGAAGATAGAACTGAAAGCCAAAGGGTTTGGCGACAGAGTGAATATATAGGTTGAATTAACACCTACCAAAAGGAGAGACAGAGAAATGAGTCAAGGATAATACCTAGGTTACGGGCTTGTGAGCCAGGGAGGATAGCAGTGTTGTCTACAGCAATGGGAATGGCATGGCGAGGACCTGTCTTGGGCCAAGAGATGGTGGGTTCAGTTTTGGACATGTTAATTTTGAGGTGTTGATGGATATCCAAGTAGAGAGGCCCTGAAGGCAGGAGAAAATATGAGACTGCAGAGAAGGAGACAGGTCAGGTCTGGAGAGGAAGATTGGGGAATCAACCTCATGGAGATGGTAGTTGAAGTCCTAGGAGTGAATGAGTGAGCGAAGGAGTGAGTTCTCCAGGAGAGTGGGTGGAAATAGAAAATAGGTGGCCCAGCATTGACCCTTGAGGGACTCCCACTTTTAGAGGGCAAGAGGCAGAGGAGGAGTCTGGGAAGGAGACTGAGTGTCCAGAGAGACCAGGAGAGCACAGTGTCAAGGAAGCCACTGAGATATAAGTTATGAGGTTAGATAACATTTCAAGGAGAAGGGGGAGGAGGATTAGGATAGAGTAAAAGCTGTTGCATTTGGCACGAGGGAAGCCATCGCTGACCTTAGAAGAGGGCAGTTTTGGTCGAGTAAAGAGGGTAGAGTACGGATTGGCGGGAGGCGGGAGAGAATTGGAGGAGAGGAAATGTAAGTAATGAACGTAGACAACTTGCTCAAGGAGTCTGGGGAGAAAGAGTAGGAGGGAGACGGGGCAATAATTGGAGGGAGCTGTAGGGCCGAGGAAGCTGTAGGATTGTGGGGACATGGGCATGTTTGAAAGCAATGGGGAATTAACCTTTGGAGAGTGAACGGTTGAAGATGGCAGACAGGAAGGGAAGGAAGCAGCGTGGCTCAGTGGAAGAGCACGGGCTTTGGAGTCAGAGTTCATGGGTTCGAATCCCGGCTCGGCCACTTGTCAGCTGTGTGACTGTGGGCAAGTCACTTAACTTCTCGGTGCCTCAGTTACCTCATCTGTAAAATGGGGATTAAGACTGTGAACCCCACATGGGACAACCTGATTCCCCTGTATCTACCCCAGTGCTTAGAACAGTGCTCTGCACATAGTAAGCGCTTAACAAATACCAACATTATTATTATTATTAAGGAAGGAGAAGGCAAGTTTTTTGAAAAGTCTTTTGCAAAGGTATGGGTTTAGAGGCTCAGGTGGAGGGAATAGATATTGAGAGGAGATGGGAGATCTCTTGAGATTATCGAGTGGGGACTAAAGTGGGGAGAGAGGCAGGGAGGTCAATGAGGAGGCTGATGTAGAGGTCAAGGTGAGATACGATAAGTGCTTGTGTCATCCGATTAGCTGTTTGGGTGGAGAGGAAAGGGTGGATTTTAGTGATGTCATGAAGGTGAAACCAACAGAATTTGGTGACAGATTGAATATGTGGATTGAGTGAGAGAGGTGAGTAGAGAATAATGCCGAGGTTACGGGCTAGTGAGACATCAGGAGCGGTGAGTTCTACTCTTGGTTTTGCCCCCGCAACTCGATGATGGATCTGGTTACTTAAGCTCTCTGAATTTAGCTCTCTTGCCTGAAAATGAGAATAGTATCGGCCTCCCTCCATTTAAAAACTCTTTCCGCCCAATACATCTTGTGAATAGGAAACGCACGCCAAGAGTAAAGTGGCTTCAGCCCGCTGTGTTGAAATGTGAACTGTAAAAACGTGATCTACATTATTTAAGTTGAGATCCTAGGCAATGACAGACAATTAAAACAATGTATCTCCTTTTTTCCTCACAGCTATTTATTGAAAAGGCCGAAGCAGAAGAAAAGTGGTTCAAGAGATTAATTGCTCTCCGGCAAGAAAGACTGATGGGCAGTCCCGTGGCTTGAGTAACGCACGTCGGACCTGATCGACAAAGATGTGGAGCATTCCACGCGTTCAGATTTTTACCATTTTTGAATATCTGGGATAACTATTCCTATTGGAAAGGTGGGAATCTAAAAAAGGGACGCGACTCGATAAATATATACTCTCACCTGTTCCGGGTCACCTTTCCATTCTCGTAATCATGAATATTGTGGATTGTTGGCAAGTTAAGAGGAAATTTTGAGATGGTAGTAAAATAGCGAAACTGTCATAAAAAGAGCAAAGGCTTAATCCAAATAATGTGGTATCAAATGGGCAGAAAGCATTTGGACACTGCTAAATAGCATTATAGAAAATCGTCAGAGGATGCCAGCTAATTCTTTCAGAAATCACACAGGTCACTGCACAACGGGCAGCAATTTGCGTACAGCTCTATCACTGCCTCTTTGCCAAGAACCAGAGGGTTCGTCCCTTGGAAGGAATAAAAGAGGACATTTCTCCCTGGTAGGGCAATTCATTCTCTCTGCCCATTCTCTCCGGTGGTCAGAGCAATGAGATTTTCTGTCACCGTGGTATGTTCTCATCCCTAGGAGTTGAATAATGACCAATGTTACAGGCTGGATGGGGATCTTTGGAGCAGAGCAACCATTATCATTACCAACCTGAGCTAGTTTTAAACAACGAAGGTGAAATCTTTGTTTCTCATTAGACATTCAGCTTGTTATCTAGTCTCTCCCTATTTCCTCTACAAACAGCATGCCAATTTCGATGGAAAATGTCCATGAAAAAGAAATAGAAACTACCGTGTGTTAATGTAGAGCTTCATGTAGCACGGTCCAGGTTTAAAAGCGAGATTCTTTGCTATTGGGAAATGTAATCATAAAATTAATGAAATTCCGTTGCTATTGTAATCATGTACCAAGGTTTGAATAAACCTGTAATTCTATCTAAATACAAACTATGGCTGATTTTTATCTTACATCAGGAAGTAAGTGGTTTGAATGTTTTCTCCATTTTGAATGAGATATGGGAAGCGGTGATTCTGAAAATCAATCGATGGTACTTATTGAGTGGTTAGTGGCTAGAGAAGCAGTGTGGCTTAGTGGAAAGAGCACGGGCTTGGAAGTCAAAGGACACGGGTTCTAATCCCAACTCTGCCGCTTGTCTGCTGTGTGACCTTAGGTGAGTCACTTAATTTCTCTGTGCCTCAGTTCCCTCATCTCTAAAATGGAGATTAAGACTGTGAGCCCCACATGGGACAACCTGATTACTCTGTATCTATCCCAGCACTTAGAACAGTGCTTGCACATAGTAAGCGCTTAACAGATACCATTATTATTATTATTATAAGTGCATGCAAAGCACTCTACTAAGCGTTCTGTAGAGTACAGTACAGCAACCACTTTTCCTGCCCACAAAGAGCCTCAAGTCTAGAGGAAAACTGATTCCATTCACAGGAGATCTTGTTCCTTTAATTAATGAAAGTGACATACTTTCAAAAGACTTCATGTGGTTCCTAAAATGAGTTTAAAAGCTCTGATATCCTTAGACTGATAATAATAATTATGGTATCTGTTAAGCGCTTACTGTGTGCCAAGCACTGTTCTAGCACAAGGTGATCAGTTCGTCCCCCATGGGGCTCACGGTCATAATCCCCATTTTACAGATGAGGTAACCGAGGCACAGAGAAGCTAAGTGACTTGCCCAAGGCCACACAGCTGAGAAGTGGCAGGGCCAGGATTAGAACCCATGACCTCTGACTCCCAAGCCCGGGGTCTTTCCACTAAGCCACGCTGAGCTCAGATTTCAGGTAGTTTACTCAAACACATCCTAACAAAAGCAATTCCTAGCTGAAACATGGGTCCTTTTGAAAGACAATTTGGGGTCCCTGAGAATTCGGTAGATACTTGAAGATATTATTAGAGTTTTAGGGTTATCTTTTCATTGCTTCGATTCTTAATTTACATGGTATCGCACTGTACTTTTTTCAAGCGCTAGTTCAGTGATCTGCACATAATAAGTGCTCAATAAATACCATCCATTGATTCACTGACGGTGAGACTGCCCCCATGAGTGAGAGTCCGGCCTATTTGCATATTTCATCTGTGAAATTACAGTCGTGCCATTGACGTGAGCATGGCTGAGGCATCGCTGATTAGGAAGAAGTAAAAGTATGTCTCCCCCACAGAGGTTTACATTATCCCCCTGCATCCACTCTCACTTGGACTCTGTGTGCCCAGTAGCACACGCTGCCAGATGGCTAGAAGAGAGAACAGATGCCATTTGTGACCCCAGAAGACAATATTTCTGAAACCTCAAGACCACTCACGCCACTGTCTCCTAACCAATTTGGTAAGCCGTCGTTGGGGGTGGGAGGCGGGATCTTTTCCATTTTTTTTTTAATGGTATTTGCTAAATGGCAGGGCTGGGCTCTTTCCATCGAAGCAGCGTGGCTTAGTGCATAGAAGACGGGGCTGGGGATCAGAAAGGCCTGGATTCTCACCCTGGCTCTGCCCCTTGTCTGCGGGTGACCTTGAGTAGGTCACTTCACTCTTCTGTGCCTCAATTACCTCATCTGTAAAAGGGGGGATTAAGACTGTGAGCCCCATGTGGGACAGGGACTGTGCCCATACCAGCGCTTAGTACAGTGTCTGGCACATAGTAAGTGCTTAACAAATACCACAGTTATTATTAGTATTAGGGCATACTGTTTCCAAGACATCAGGGACTCCCAGCTATAGGTTTCGTTAACAGCTGAGGTGTTCCCAGAGTATCCACTTTGGAAAAGGTCCATTTCAGGCTCAATTGCTCCTTCCCTGTCCAGAGAATCCAGGCACTAGGGACAATTCAGAGTCCTGTCGAGCTCTGGTTCCCTCAGAGAGCAAGAAGGGGATGGGGGGGGGGGGGGCGTTGCTTAAGACCCTTCTAAGCCCATCACTTATGTAATTGTTCAAATTAATATTGAGACACCAAGAAATCAGAGATGGGAGAAGTCACGAAAAGTCGCTTGACCTGGCCCCCGCCTCAGGCCAGTGAGTGGACAGACTGTCCAGGGCAGACGACCTTCCCAGGTAGGCTTTGGGCCTCGTCGGCTCGTCGGGATAGGCCTCCCTCCCTCCCCGGGGGCCTGCAGGAAATGGAGCCCCAGAAGGTAAACAGCTACGGCCTACACAACCCATCCCAGAGTCCCCAGCGATAGCGGCCTCTGGCCTGGCATCCCGTCCTCTCATAGAAGACACTTCATCCTTGCAGGTTCTTCTAACGGCAGAAAAAGCAAGTTTTTATGGTGGCAGAGTGGGGGCGGGGAGGGCAGCCTCTACATCCCGGGATCCGCAGATCGGGGCCGGAGAGCGGGTTAGGTGGCAGCCATTCATTCGGAATAGCCAGCCAGACTAATATTACTAGTAATCATAGTGGTATTTGTTAAGCTCCTGCTATGTGCCAAGCACTGAACAAAGCACTGGGGTAAATACAAGTTATTCAGATCCCTCATGGGGCTCACAGTCTAAGTTGGAGAGAGAAGCTAGTATTGAATCCCCATTTTTGCAGATGAGGGAACTGAGGCACAGAGAATAATAATAATAATGAGGGTATTTGTTAAGCGCTTACTCTGTGCCACGTGTTCTAAGCGCTGAAGTAGATACAAAGTAATCAGGTTGTCCCATGTGGGGCTCACGGTCTACATCCCCATTTTACAGATGAGGTAACTGAGGCACAGAGAAGTTCAGCGACATGCCCAAAGTCACACAGCAGACAAGTGGAGGAGCCGGGATTCGAACCCGTGACCTCTGACTCCCAAGCCCGGGCTCTTTCCACTGAGCCACCCTGCTTCTCCAAATGGTAGCAGTCCCGCTGTGGTCACATTGTTGGCGGTGACCATGAGGCCCCCGGGATTCCTCCTGCCCCCTCTCCACTGTGGCATCTGTTGCTGTTGCCTGAGTCCTGCTATTATTTTTTTAATGGTATCTAAGTGCTTACTATGTGCCAGACTCTTGTACTGTGTGACTGTGGGCAAGTCACTTCACTTCTCTGTGCCTCAGTTCCCTCATCTGGAAAATGGGGATTAACTGTGAGCCTCCCATGGGACAACCTGATGACCCTGTATCTCCCCCAGCGCTTAAAACAGTGCTCGGCACATAGTAAGTGCTTAACAAATACCAACATCATTATTATTATTACTAAGCACTGGGATAGATACAAGCTATCAGGTTGGACTCAGTTCATGCCCCACGGTATTAATTCCCATCTTACAGATGAGGTAACTGAGGCACAGAGATTCATTCATTTATTCGTTCAATGTATTCAATTGTATTTATTGAGCGCTTAGTGCGTGCAGAGCAGTGTACTAAGCGCTTGGAAAGTACAATATAGCAACAAAGGAGATAATACCTGCCCAAACAAGCTCACAGTCTAGAAGGGAGGGGACAGACATCAATATAAATAAATAAAATTACAGATATAATAATGTTGGTATTTGTTAAGAGCTTACTATGTCTTAATGACATGTTCATCCCCTTGATTCTATTTATTGCTATTGTTCTCGTCTGTCCGTCTCCCCCGATTAGACCGTAAGCCCGCCAAAGGGCGGGGACTGTCTCTATCCGTTACCGATTTGTACATTCCAAGCGCTTAGTACAGTGCTCTGCACATAGGAAGCGCTCAATAAATACTATTGAATGAATACTATGTGCCGAGCACTGTTCTAAGCGCTGAGGTAGGTACAGGGTAATCAGGTTGTCCCACGTGAGGCTCACAGTCAATCCCCATTTTACAGATGAGGTCACTGAGGCACAGAGTAGTTAAGTGACTTGCCCACAGTCACACAGCTACGTAAGCGCCGTGGGGTGGGGATGGGGGGGGGAACTAAAGGGAGCAAATCAGGGTGGCGTGGAAGGGAGTGGAAGATGAGGAAAAGTAGGGCTTAGTCTGGGAAGGCCTCATGGAGGAGATGTGCCTTCAGTAAGGTTTTGATAGGGGGAGAGTAATTTTCTGGCAGATCTGAGGAGGGAGGGGGTTCCAGGCCAGAGGCAGCACATGGGCGAGGGGCCGACAGCAAGACAGGCGAGATGAAGGCACAGCGAGAAGGTTAGTGGCACCAGAGGACCGAAGGGTGCGGACTCGACTGTAGAAGGAGAGAAGCGAGGTGAGGTAGGAGGGGCCGAGGTGATGGACAGCTCTGAAGCCAAGAGTGAGGACTCAGTGACTTGCCAAGGCTACACAGCAGACAGGTGGTGGAGTCGGCATTGGAACCCAGGTCCTTCTTACTTCTACGCCCCTGCTCTTTCCACTAGGCCATGCTGCTGCTTCTGCTTAATCAATCAAGCAAAGGTACATATTAATAATGATGTTGGTGTTTGTTAAGCGCTTACTATGTGCAGAGCACTGTTCTAAGCACTGAGGTAGGTACAGGGTCATCAGGTTGTCCCACGTGAGGCTCACAGTCTTATAACGGTATTTGTTAAGCGCTTACTATGTGCAAAGCACTGTTCTAAGCACTGGGGGGGATACAAAGTGATCAGGTTGTTCCAGTGGGGCTCACAGTCTTAGTCCCCATTTTACAGACGAGGGAACCGAGGCCCAGAGAAGTAAAGCGACTTGCCCGGAGTCACACAACTGACAAGTGGCGGAACCGGGATTAGAACCCACGACCTCTGACTCCCAAACCCGTGCTCTTTCCACTGAGTCACGCTTCGAAGGGTACTCTTTCTCATTCTGTAACTCGCCTGCCTGATGTGTGACCTTGGATAAGTCACTGAACTTCTCTGTGCCTCGGTTTTCTCATCTGTAAAATGGAGATTAAATTCCTGTTCTCCCTTCCCCTTAGACTATGAGCCTCATTTGATACAGGGACTGTGTCTCACGTGATTATCTTCTATCTACCCTAGCACGTCATACAGTGCTTGGTAGAAAATAAGTGCTTAGCAAAAAAAGTAAGAAAATCTTCCTGATGGCTACAACTTTTTCTTTTTATAGCATTTGTTAAATTCTTACTCTGTGCCAGGCACTGAAATAAGCTCTGGGGTAGGTACGATCTAATCAGATTGCACACAGTCCATGTCCCATATAGAGCTGACAGTCATTCATTCATTGATTCAATCGGGTTTGTGCAAAGGACTGTACTAAGTACTTGGGAGAGTTCAATATAGCAATGAACGGGTTTATCTCCTGCCCACAGTAAGCTTAGCAGTCTAGAGGGGGAGACAGACATTAATATAAATAAATTAATTACAGATAGATACATAAGTGCTGTGAGGCTGAGTTGGGGGGAATGATTAAAGGGAGCGAGTCAGGGCGACGCAGAAGGGAGTGGGAGAAGAGTAAAGGGGGCTTTCTCTTGGAGGAGATGTGCCTTCAATAAGACTTTGAAGGGGGGAGAATAATTGTTTTAATTCCCATTTTATATTTATCAATCTCCATTTTATAAATGAGGTAACAGACACGTACCCCACTCAGGGTTGCACCTGGAGAGTTTGTGGCGCTCTATCAGTCTTGGCTACAGAAGGGAGAGTCAAGCAGAGGCCTGTCCATTCCATTCCTAGTTCGGGAAGTGGCTAGCAAGTGTAAGGCAAAACTCACCCGTGCTGGGCAGCAGCTGCACCGGAGAGAGTCGAGGGCGGAGACTCGAGTTTACTGCGCGGAAGGCAGCAATGGTAAACCGCTTCCATATTTTTACCAAGAAAACCCTATGGATCCACTACCAGAACGATTGCCGATGGAGAGCGGGGCGTTCTGGGAGAGATGCGTCCGTGGTGTCACTATGGGTCGGAAACAACTTGGCATATAACAAGACAAAAGGCTCAGAGAAGTTAAGTGACTTGCTCAAGATAAAACCATAGACAAATGGTGGAGTCAGGACTAGAACCCAGATCCTTCTGACTCCTAGGTCCATGCATTTCTTGCTTGGGTTTTTTTCCTTTCTTTTTGATACCGTGGAGACAGAGAACAATTGGTCAGTGACCACATAAAAGTTCATCAGAGTTGAGGACAGTTTAAGTCGCTTCTTATCCTTCTTTTCACCAAACTAAACAACCCTCGATCACTTAATATTATAACAAGACGGCCATAGGTTCATGGCTACAGATGGCAGAAAAGCACTGGTGAAGCTTTCCGAGGGCTTAGTACAGTGCTCTGCACACAGTAAGCGCTCAGTAAATATGATTGAATGAATGAATGAAAGCCAAACCTTATCTGACAGAGAACAGATAGCTCACTAAGGGTAGGGCAGCCAGAGCAGGAACTGAGAAGGTAAACAGTAAGATTGTAAAACCTCTTCTAATTAAAAAAAAATTACAAAATGCAATCTGAAAAGAAAAATAGAGGAAAGCTCTGAAAGTTTGTACCAGGACTAATACTTTATAGTGTTTTTAAATAATTGATAGCCCATTCACCACCAAATCAAAAAGAAATTCCTTACCATCGGCTTTAAAGCACTCAATCAGCTTTCCCCCTCCTATCTGACTTCACTGATCTGTTCTCCAGTCCAGCCTGCTTAGCTCACTCCTGTAACGCCGACCTCTGCATCTCAAACTTGTCTCAACACTGACCCTCTGCCATGTCCACCCTGTAACGTAGAACTCCCTCCTTTTCCTATCTGGAAGACCCCCCTCATTCTCCCCATCTTCAAGGTCCTCCTAAAAATCACATTTCCAAAAGGCCTTCCCTGACTAAACCTTCATGTCCCCTATTCACCTTCCTTTTTAATAAAAATAATAATAATAATAATGGTATTTAAGTGCTTACTATGTGCCAGGCACTGTACTAAGCACTGGGGTGGATACAAGCAAATTGAGGTGGACACAATCCCTGTCCCACGTGAAGCTCACCATCTCAATCTCCGTTTTACAGATGAAGTAACTGAGGCACGGAGAAGCTGCGTAGCTTAGTGGAAAGAGCACGGACTTGGGAGTCAGAGGGCTCTAATCCTGGTTTCGCCACGTCTGCTGTGTGGCCTTGGGCAAGTCACGTAACTTCTCTGTGCCTCGGTTACCTCCTCTGTAAAAGGGATTAAAAGTGTGAGCGCCACGTGGGACAACCTGATTACCTTGTATCTAGCCCAGCATTTAGAATAGTGCTTGGCACTTACTAAGCACTTAACAAATGCCATAATTATCATTATTATTTGCTCATGGCCGAGCTGGGATTAGAACCCGCGACCTTCTGACTCCCAGGCCCGTGCTCTATCCACTATGCTTTTGCATGGCATCCCTTAGGTCAATCAATCAATCAGTGGTATTTATTGAGCCCTTGCTATGTGCAGAGCACTGTACTAAGTGGTTGGGAGAATATAGAACTTGGTGTTTTCCCCATCCTCAGCCTCAGAGCACTTATGTAGACTTCATTCATTCATTCAATAGTATTTATTCATTCAATCATTCGGTAGCACTTACTGACCGAATAAGTCACTGTACTAAGAGCACTGTACTAAGCGCTTGGAATGTACAAGACTTGGGAATCATCCGCACAGAGATGGCATTTGAAGCCACAGAAGTGACTGAGTTCTTCAAGAGAGGGAGTGTAGATGGAGAATTGATGGAGATCCAAGACTGCATCTTGTGAAATTCCCACAGGTAGGGGGTGGGAAACAGAGGAGGAGCCCGTGAAAGAGACCGCGAAGGAAAAGCCAGAGATACAGGAGGAGAGACCGGAGAGGAGAGTGTCAGCGAAGCCAAGGTTGGATAATGTTTCCGGGAGAAGAGGTTGGTCCACAATGTTGAAGGCAGCTGAGAGGTCGAGGGGGATTAGGATAGAGGCCATTGGGTTCGGCAAAAGGAAGATCACCAGTGACCGAGAAGCAGCGTGGCTCAGTGGAAAGAACCTTGGGAGTCAGAGGTCACGGGTTTGAATCCCGGCTCTGCCACTTGTCAGCTAGGTGACTGTGGACAAGTCACTTAACTTCTCTGTGGCTCAGTTACCTCATCTGTAAAATGGGGATTAAGACTGTGAGCCCTACGTGGGACAACCTGATTCCCTTGAGTCTACCCCAGCGCTTAGAACAGTGCCACACGTGAATTAAGCGATCTTTCGGTGACGGTAAAGGAAGAGGACAACTGCTCAACTGTTGTAATAAAGCAAAATTCAAGTAAATACTTCACCTTTTCTATTGCAGGCACAAACTGCTTTGGAATATTTGTCCCAAAAGTCTTGTCCACAAACTCCAGCTGAGTGTAGTTCTCAGGTTCCAGAGGTTCTAACATCCCTATTACTTTCCCAAACTGGCCAGCGCCACCAGATTGTCTCTTATGTGTAAAATCAAACCTAGGCAGAGTTTAGGGGAAGAAAAAGGGAAAGAATAAACATCAAAGAATTAGCACATCACCAAATTAAACTGCAACTTGAGACACACAATTTGGCT
The DNA here is from genome assembly GCF_004115215.2 of Ornithorhynchus anatinus. NCBI lineage: Eukaryota > Metazoa > Chordata > Mammalia > Monotremata > Ornithorhynchidae > Ornithorhynchus > Ornithorhynchus anatinus. Next base: position 153,524,045 of record NC_041728.1, read on the forward strand.
TGTTCCGCCCAAGAGATTTAAGTCATGGGTTCGAATTCCGACTCTGCCACGCGTCAGCTGTGTGACTGTGGGTAAGTCACTTAACCTCTCAGTGCCTCAGTTCCCTCATCTGTAAAATGGGGATTAAAATGGGGAGCCACACGTGGGGCAACCTGATTACCCTGTATCCCCCCCCAGCGCTTAGAACAGTGCTCTGCCCATAGTAAGCGCTTAACAAATACCAACATTATTACTTTCCATGGAACGAAGAGAGTTGAAACCAGAGAGGTTCGAGGTGAGAATTGGAAAGGAATTGGAGGCAGTGGGTGTACACTACTTGCTCAAAGGAGTTTGGAGAGGAATTAGGAAGGAAATGAGGAAATACCTGCAAGGATCCATGAAGTTACAACAGCATGGTTCAGTGGAAAGAGCCCGGGCTTGGGAGTCAGAGGTCATGGATTTGAATCCCGGCTCTGCCACTTGTCAGCTGTGTGACTGGGGGCAAGTCACTTAACTTCTCTGTGTCTCAGTTACCTCATCTGTAAAATGGGGATTAAGACTGTGAGCCTCACATGGGACAACCCTGTATCTACCCCGGCGCTTAGAACAGTTCTCTGCACATAGTAAGCGCTTAACAAATGCCAACATTATTATCTGTAGGCTTGTTAAGGGCAAGGGACCTTTCTGTTAATTCTGCTGTATCGTACTCTCCCTCCCAGGGTCCTGCACATAGTAAGTGCTCAATAAATACTATAGATTGATTGATTGTGGTGCCCTGCATCCTGCCTCTGTGGGATATGGGAGCACAGAGTCTGTCTCACAGTTACTAAGCTCAACCGAATGATCTTGCGAAGCCATCCATCCCCGCTAGAAGTCTGAGCGGCTCTTAGGAGAAGTGTGGCTGCATGCAATCTGGGCTTCCCACAGGAAAGGGACAACCAGACAAGCCCTCCCACCTGAGGGGCCGCTGAAGTCACACACTAGATCATTGTCCCATATGCAAAACACCACCCCGTGGGGCTGTAACCTTGAAAACCTTCTATGGTTTTCTGTCAGCAATTACAGTTCTAGACACTTTGGACTCGCTCCCCTAGCCCTGGCTTACCACCGAGATCCCTGGGGTCTCTGGAGAGTCGGGTCAGGATCTCATCCATCTCGTCCCTGACGCCCTGCCCTTGTCCTCCCTCTACCCTGGAACTCCCTCCCCCTTCATCAGAACAGTGCTTCGCACATAGTAAGCGCTCAACAAATACCATCATTATTATTATATAAGGCGAACGGCCTCTCTCCCCTCCTCCAAAGCCTTAGTAAAATCACATCTCCAAGAGGCCTTCCCTGCCTTAGCCCTCATTTCCTCTACTCTGTCTCCCTTCTGCATCACCTATACAATCAATCCATCATATTTATTGAGCATTTACTGCGTGCAGAGCTCTGTACTAAGCATTTGGGAGAATACAGTATAACAGGGTTGGTAGACCCGTTCCCCGCCCACATATGAGAAGCAGAGTGGCTCAGTGGAAAGAGCATAGGCTTGGGAGTCAGAAGTCATAGGTTCACATCCCAGCTCTGCCACTTGTCAGCTGTGTGACTGTGGGTAAGACACTAAACTTCTCTGTGCCTCAGTTACGTCATCTGTCAAATGGGGATTAAGACTGTGAGCCTCACGTGGGACAACCTGATTACCCTGGATCTACCCCAGCACTTAGAACAGTGCTCTGCACATAGTAAGAGCTTAACAAATTCCAACATTGTTATTATTATTATTATTATTATTATATACTTGGATCTGTACCCTTTAAGCACTTGATATACATCCCAACCTCAGCCCCACAACACTTTTGCACATATCCTCAATTTATTTTAATGTCTGTCCCTCCCTTCTAAACTGTGAGGTCCTTGTGGGCAGGGAACAGTTCTACCAACTCTGTGGTATTGTATTATACTTATTATTATCATTACTACTAATAATAATAAGTACTTACTATGTGCCAAGGACAGTTCCAAATGCTGGGGTAGGTAAAGTTAATCAGGCTAAACACAATTCCTTTCCCATATGGGGTTCACAGTCTAAGTAGGAGGGAGAACACCTGAATCCCCATTTTACAGATAAGGTTAACTGAGGCCCAGAGAAATGAAGTGACTTGCCCAAGGTCACACAGCAGCACATGTGGCAAAGTCAGGATTAGAACCCAATTCCTCTGACTCCCAGGCCAATGTTCTTTCTGAGAATCGAGTTATTCTCAGAGAGCTGCATGGGTTTGCTTTGGAGGAGAGGAAGACCCAGCCAGGCAGACAAGGGGTGGGACAGGGTGGGGTGGGGTGAGAAGCAACGTGGTTTAGTCGAAAGAGCAAGGACTTGGGAGTCAGAGGTCGTGGGTTTTAATTCCAACTCCACCACTTGTCCGCTGTGTGACCTTGGGCCAGGCACTTAACTTTTCTGTGCCTCAGGTTCCTCATCTGTAAAATGGGGATTAAAAGTGTGAGCCCCCCGTGGGACACCGGTATCTACCCTAGCACTTAGGACAGTGCTTGGCACATAGTAAACAAATACCATCATTATTATTATTATTATTATTATGTTCCCAGGGCTCTGACCTACCGATTCAGGCCTTGAAACTGCAGAAGGGCAAGGAAGGAAAAGTTCAACTCTGCTTTTTGAATTCTCTCCTCAAACCTCCTGCTCCAGGACAGCTGAGGAGAGGACACCTTCCCCCCTTTCCCTTGTAAACATTAAGCGCTCATCCCTTTCCCTCGCAGTCCAGATTGAATGCAAATGAATAATAAATGGAGAACCAGCTGGGACTGGACCTCTTGAACAGTCAGAACCCAAATCCTCCATGTGGAATTTAACTCTGCCCCCCTCCTCCTCTTCCAGCCAACCCCCATAGGAAGATACCTTGTCCTCTTTATGGGCAGGGAACGGGTCTACCAACTCTGTTGTACTCTACTCTCCCAAGTGCTTAGCACAGTGCTTTGCACACTGTCTTCTGTATGACCTGGAGCAAATCGCTTCACTTCTCTGGGCCTCAGTTACCTCTTCTGGAAAACGGGGATAAGAACGGGAGCCCCACGTGGGACAGGGACCGTGTCCAACCTGATTTGATTGTATCCACCCAGCACATAGTACAGAGCCTGACAGGCTCTTAACAAATACCACAATTATTATTATTATTATTCTCTGGACCTCAACTACCTCATCTGGAAAATGGGGATAAGAGCGGGAGCCCCATGTGTGACAGGGACCGTGTCCAACCTGATTAATCGTGTCTAACCCCGAGTTTAGTTGAGTGCCTGGCACAGAGTAACCTCTTAACGGAAAATACCTTTGCTTGATGTATGTGAGGCCCCAGGAGAGGAAATTCCACATCCTCCTTCTACAGCCTCTTGCTGCTCCTGCCGTTGTACGGCTTTTACCGTGCCTGCCGTGGGAACCTTTCAGGGGTTCTGATGGCATGACACCTTGGAAGGAAGGACATCAACTCTCCTGGTTGGTATATTTTTATTTTTATGATCTGGGATATTTGTCAAGCCCTTACTATGTGCCAGGCACAGTACTAAGCGCTGGGATAGATCCCGGGTAATCAGGATGGACACGGTCCCTGTCCCGCGTGGGGCTAACTTCCCCATTTTACAGATGAGGTAACTGAGGCCCAAGAGAAAGGAAGGGACTTACCCAAGGTCACACAGTAGACAAGTGGCGGAGCTGGGATTAGAACCTACGTCCTTCTGGTGCCCAGACCCACGTTCCATCCACTAGACCACACTGCTTGGGAACTGGCGATCGGGCCAACCCCTGGGTTAATCAGAAGGACGGCTGCATCGGGATAATTAAGACCTTAGAGAAGCGGTGTGGCTAACTGGATAGAGCACAGGCCAGGGCGTCGGAAGGACCTGCGTCCTAATCCCGGCTCTGCCACGTGTCTGCTGTGCGACCTTGGGCAAGTCACTTCACTTCACTGGGCCTCAGTGACCTCATCTGGAAAATAGGGATAACAGCGTGAGCCCCATATGAGACGGGGACCGTGTCCAACCCGATTAGCTTGTATCTACCCCAGCTTTTAGAAGAGTGCTAAGCATATAGTGAGCGCTTAACAAGTACCATAATTATTATTATTATCATTAAGACATATGTGCTTTCTGAAAAACACTTTTAAACCAAAATCAGGTTTAGCTTGTGCAGACTCTGACACTGAAGTGTGGCTTCAAATATCCAGCTGGCTGAGGGAGGAAAGTGGGCCACCTCATCCCCTTCGACTCTATTGTATCGCCAAGTCACTTCGTTCTGGGTCCAAGGCACTGCCATCCCCGGTCCCCGCTCATACTCAGACGGGCACCTTCCCCCACCCCCGGGGCGGCCCTCTGAGACCGCTCTCACCCGAAACTGCCCTGCCACTGGACACACCGAACCACGAGGGCTTTTCGGTCTATTAGTCACGTATTCCACTTGAGACCAGTTGGTGGCCTCCCATAATAGATGTTTGCACTGCTTAACTCACCCCGAATTAAGTGTTAATAACTACCTACTGTGCCTCTTAATCCGGTAATAAGGAAATTCATTCTACTGAAAATTGCTTAAGGAAAACACGAGTACCTAGTTTAAAGCCAGGCTCCCGTTTCTGATTTTCAGTCTGAATTCTGAAACTTGTTTTGCGGGAGACATAAAAGTGATTCGGTATTCACAGTCGGTTATAAAGTTCTGATTTCCACCCAAAATTAAACCGAGAATCAGATCACTGTGGCAGTTTCCAAATTCAACCTGACAAAATTTAAATCTTCTGCCTTCTGACCCATTGCAAATGACCTCTTATATGATCAAGACTCATAGAAATGAATCGAACACACCTAGTTGTGAAGAAAAGCAAAAAGGAAAAAAACCCAGTGTTTCACCTGCAATTTGAAATCAATACTGCAGAAATCAAGAGAAAAGATCAAGATAAGTGTCAATGAGATGCCAAAACACCTCTTTTAGTTCTTAGCAAATATTTTTTCACCCAAGCGACTAACTCTGAATAAGATTGAAATAGTCGTCTCACCCAAATGACTAAGAGTTAAGAAGATAAATTAATTCCTTGGGGAAATCACTGTTGATCTCATTAGTCCAGGAATAGCCTACCTTAAAACTTTAATTAAAAATAATATTTACTCCAAATGAATGAGAGTTGGCAGGGTTCTGCCGAATCCATAATCTCAGTTATGCTAAATTTTCTTATATTAAGGCAGATATCATTAATCTCATTTGAGATGCCCTCCAGTCTGACAGTCCTTATATAGCATTGGGTGATTTCTCGTAGAAGTCTTTTTATCTGCACAATAAAGCTATAACTCATGCAGACACATAACATAAAAAGGTCTGAGCAATTAGAGACATCACTCTGAAGCGACGCGCTGCTATTTTATGTTAGAACGATTCTCATAATAAGTGTTTTCTCATATAAAACCCCTTTCCCCCCAGGAGGAGCAGCATAGCTTAGTGGATAGAGCACGGGCTTGGGAGTCAGGTCATGGGTTCTAATCCCGACTGCCACTTGTCTGTGTGGCCTTGGGCAAGCTACATCATTTATCTGTGCCTCAGTTACCTCATCTGTAAAACGGAGATTGAGATTGTGAGCCCCACGTGGGACAGGGACTGCGTCCAATCCGATTTGCTTGTAACCACCCTCGCGCTTGCTACAGTGCCTGGCACGTAGTAAGTTCTTAACAAATGCCATAATTATTATTAGTATTATCTTACGACCCAAACCGAAATGACATCAGTCCCCTTCTTTATCATTTTTCTGACAATACTACCTCTAAAGTTTAAGATTCTTCATCGTTTCAAGGAGCTGTACATGATGGTCTGGAAATAAGCGGGTAGAAACCTTCAGGTTCCATCTTGTAGGGAGAAGCAAGTAATTACTTGCTTTTGAATAATGGGCCCCACTTGATCACTCAAAACCACTGGTAATATACAGGTTTTGTATTCTTATAAGTCTGTCTTAGAAAGTTGTACAGTCTTAGGGAAGACTAGTTTATGAGTAGCTCTTAAACCATCAGTGAGATACTATGGTTTGGATGAGACCAAATGAAAGGGGTAAAAATTACAGTCTGGAGAAATTATCTGGTCTCTTCACTGTGTTATAACACCGCTAGAGTTAAGAATTGAGGTCTAACCTTAACCTCATCTGTTGGTTCTGGTCCTCTCTGGTTCAGAAATTTCACTTTAGAAAGTTTTTGTGTAGATGCCCTAGGAAGTTTTCCTCCGGGAAGAAGCAGGGTGTGGCCTAATGGATAGAGCACAGACCTGGGAGTCAGAAGACCTGGGTTCTAATTAGGACTCTGTCACTTTACTACTGTGTGATCTTGGGCAAGTCATACTACTTTTCTGTGCCTTAGTTACCTCATCTGTAATATGGAGATTAAGACTGAGCTCCTCATCTTCCCTCCCAAACCCGGTCCTCTCCCAGACTTCCCTATCACCGTGGATGGCACGACCATCCTTCCCGTCTCTCGGGCCCGCGATCTCGGTGTCATCCTTGACTCGTCTCTCTCGTTCACCCCACACATCCTATCTGTTACCGAGACCTGCCGGTCTCACCTTTACAATATCGCCAAGATCCGCCCTTTCATCTCCACCCAAACGGCTACCTTACTGCTATGGGCTCTCGTCATATCCCAGCTAGACTACTGTGTCAGCCTTCTCTCTGACCTCCCTTCCTCCTCTCTCGCCCCGCTCCGGTCTATTCTTCACTCCGCTGCCTGGCTCATCTTCTTGCAGAAACGATCTGGGCATGTCACTCCCCTTCTTAAACACCTCCAGTGGTTGCCTGTCAACCTCCGCTCCAAACAAAAACTCCTCACTCTAGGCTTCTAGGCTCTCCATCACCTTGCCCCTTCCTACCTCTCCTCCCTTCTCTCTTTCTACCGCCCACCCCGCAGGCTCCGCTCCTCCGCCGCCCACCTCCTCACCGTCCCTCGGTCTCGCCTATCCCGCCGTCGACCCCTGGGCCAGGTCCTCCCGCGGTCCCGGAATGCCCTCCCTCTTCACCTCCGCCAAACTGATTCTCTTCCCCTCTTCAAAACCCTACTGAAAACTCACCTCCTCCAAGAGGCCTTCCCAGACTGAGCTCCTCTTCTCCCTCTACTCCCTCTACCGCCCCCCCTTCACCTCTCCGCAGCTTAACCCTCTTTTCCCCCCATCTCCCTCTGCTCCTCCCCCTCTCCCTTCCCATCCCCTCAGCACTGTACTCGTCCGCTCAACTGTATATATTTTCATTACCCTATTCATTTTGTTAATGAATTGTACATCGCCTTGATTCTATTTAGTTGCCGTTGTTTTTACGAGATGTTCTTCCCCTTGACTCTATTCATTGCCATCGTTCTCGTCCGTCCGTCTCCCCCGATTAGGCCGTAAGCCCGTCAAAGGGCAGGGACTGTCTCTATCTGTTGCCGACTTGTTCATTCCAAGCGCTTAGTACAGTGCTCTGCACATAGTAAGCGCTCAATAAATACTATTGAATGAATGAATGAATGAATGAATGACCGTGAGCCCCATGTGGGACAGGGAATGTGGGACAGGGACTGTGTCCAACCTGATTAGCTTGTGTCTATCCCAGACCTTACTCTGGTGCCTGGCACACAGTAAGTGCTTCACAAATACCATTAAAAAAGCAGATCACCAGATCCTTATTGGTTACTCAGAACTTTGAATAGCATCTTCAGATTCTTCAAAATATAGAGCACGGGCCTGGGAGTCAGAAGGACCTGTGTTCTAATTCTGACTCCGCCACTTGCGTGCTGTGTGACCTTGGGCAAGTCACTTCTCTATGTCTCAGTTATATCAACTGTGAATTGGGGATTAAGGCTGTGAGCCCCCAGGTGGGACATGGACCGTGTATAACCCGATTAGCTTATATATGCTCCAGTGCTTAACACAGTGCCTGACACATACTAAGTGCTTAACAAATACCATTAAAAAATAAGAAAAGAAACTTGGATTGACTGTACTTGACAATAGATGACATTTGCGCCACGGAGTGGACCCGTTGTCTTGATTTCCGGGTTTATTGCTATTGTCTCGATTCTATTTATTGCTATTGTTTTTGTCTGTCTGTCTCCCCCAATTAGACTGTAAGCCCATCAAAGGGCAGGGACTGTCTCTATCTGTTACCGATTTGTACATTCCAAACGCTTAATACAGTGCTCTGCACATAGTAAGCACTCAATAAATACTATTGAATGAATGAATGAATCTCCAGTACTAAGATTAAACTCTTTCTTCTCCAGGTTAGATTCTACTTCCTTTGTACAATGATAACATTTTGCCCTTATAGAGCACTAACCCTCCATTGCTCATAGTTTAATAATGATGGTATTTGTTAAGCGCTTACTATGTGCCAAGCACTGTTCTAAGCACTGGGGTAGATACAAGGCAATCAGGTTGTCCCACATGGGGCTCATAGTCTTTTAATCCCCATTTTACAGATGAGGTAGCTGAGGCACAGAGAAGTTAAGTAACTTACCCTAAGTCACACAGCAGACAAGTGGCAGAGCCGGGATTAGAACCCATGACCTCTGACTCCCAAGGTTCTTTCCACTAAGCCATGCTGCTACTTTATAACAATAATAATAATAGTAATAATTGTGATATTGGTTAAATGCTTTCTATATGCCACGGACTGTTCTAAAAACTGGGGCAGTTACAAGGTAATCAGGTTGGACTCAATCCATAGACCACATGGAGCTCACGGTCTTGATCCCCATTTTACAGATGAGGTAACTGAGTAACAGAGAAGTTGAGTGACTTGCCCAAGGTCACATAGCAGACATGTGACAGAACCGGAATTAGAACTCATGGCCTCTGACTCCCAGGCCCGAGCTCTTTCCACAAGGCCAGGCTAACCTCCGTGCAATTGAATAAAAGGGACAAGGAAAGGAATGAAGGATTTAGAGAAGCAGCGTGGCTCAGTGGAAAGAGCACGGGCTTAGGATTCAGAAGTCATGGGTTCGAATCCCAGCTTCGCCACCTGTCAGCTGTGTGACTTTGGGCAAGTCACTTGACTTCTCCAAGCCTCAGTTGCCTCATCTGTAAAATAGGGAGTCTCACGTGGGACAACCTGATTACCCTGTATCTACCCCAGCGCTTAGAACAGTGCTCGGCACATAGTAAGCGCTTAACAAATACCAACGTTATTATTATTCAATATCGGGAATGGGATAAAAAAACTGTGATATTTATGAAGAGTTTACCATGTACCAAGCACTGTACTAAGTACTGGGGCAGATACAAGCTAATGAGGTTGTACACAGTCCCCACCCAACATGGGGCGCAGAGTACAAGAGGGAAGAAGAACAGGTATCGAATCTCCATTTTCCATAGGAGGAAACTGAGGAACAGAGAAGTTAAATGATTTGCCCAAAGCCACATAACAGGCAAGTAAAAAGCAGCATGGCATAATGGATAGAGCACGGGCCTGGGAGTCAGAAGATTCTGACTCCACCACTTGTCTGCTGAGTGATCTTGGGAAAGTCACTTCACTTCTCTGTGCCTCTGTTATCTCATCTGTAAAATGGGGATTAAGACCGTGAGCCCCACGTGGGATGTGGACTGTGTTCAACTTGATTAGCTTTTATCTATAGTGCCTGGCACATAGTAAGTGCCTAACAAAAACCATAAAAAAAGAATAATAAAAAGTGGCAGAGCTGAGATTAGAATTCAGAGTGCTCAGCAAAAACCATAAAAAAACAACAAAAATTGGCAAAGCTTAGATTAGAATGCAGAGTGCTCATAGCGTGGCTCAGTGGAAAGAGCCCGGGCTTGGGAGTTGGGGGTCACGAGTTTGAATACCGCCCCTGCCACTTGTCAGCTGTGTGACTGTGAGCAAGTCACTTCACTTCTCTGTGCCTTAGTTACCTCATCTGTAAAATGGGGATGAAGACTGTGAGCCCCACGTGGGACAACCTGATTACCCTGTATCTACCCAGCCCTTAGAACAGTTCTCTGCACATAGTAAGCGCTCAACAACTACCAACATTATTAGTATTATTATTATTACAAAAAACCAACAAAAAGTGGCAGAGCTGAGATTAGAGCTCAGAGTGCTTAACAGAAACCATTAAAAAACCATCAAAAAGTGACAGAGAGACATTAGAACGCGGGTCCTCTGACTCCTGGGCCTTTGTGCATTCCACTAGGCCACACTGCTTCTGGTTGAACTAGTACTCTCTCAGTCCAGGAGAAGATAAAACTAATAACGCTATTAATGAATCAGACCCAGAGTAGCAATTTTTCATTTGACATTCAAGGATGAAGAGGAACGAGACATTTCAGGAGGCTTGAGAACTAGGAGAAGACAGTTTTCTGAGCTACTAGTCCGGAAATTCACCAAGTCACCAAGTCTCTTAGTTCAATCATTCATTCAATTGTGTTTATTGAGTGCTTACTGTGTGCAGGGCAATCAGTTACATTAATAATAATAATAATAATGGTATTTGTTAAGCGCTTACTCTGTGCCAAGCACTGCAGAGACCTGGAACGAGCAAGCAGTGCCATCTATGATCAGACCGGGAGTCCTTTCAGTCCAAGACAGGAATACCCACAATGTATCAGGGCTATTTTCCTTGAAACTATGGTTGTATCATGGGGTATGTTTTCTCCTAGACTTGCATATTATAAATTAGGATCCATACCAGAATCATAATTATCATGGCTCAGTGGAAAGAGCACAGGCTTGGGAGTCAGAGGTCATGGGTTCGAGTCCCGGCTTCGCCACTTGTCAGTTGTGTGACTGTGGGCAAGTCACTTCACTTCTCTGTGCCTCAGTTACCTCATCTGTAAAATAGGGATTAAGACTGTGAGCCTCACGTGGGACAACCTGATTCCCCTGTATCTATCCAAGCGCTTAGAACAGTGCTCTGCACATAGTAAGCGCTTAACAAATACAAACATTATTATTATTACAATTCGGCAACAGATAGAGACAATCCCTGCTCAATGACAGGCTCACATTAAGAGCCCGCCTCGCTATTCTTTCATGGTATTCCCCTTACAGTGGTGGAGACTCTGTAACTTCAACTATTTTGGTGTTTTCTAGTGATACTTGAAGTTCGAAAACTTTCTATTCTTAAATCCTTGCCTCATCAGTTCAACAACTTCTTTGGTATCTGCTCAGGGGACAGGTGCAGTGGACAGAGCATGGGACTGGGAGGCAGAAGGTCATGGGTTCTAATCCCTGCTCCACCACTTTTCTGTTCTGTGACCTTAGGCAAGTCATTTTACTTCTCCATGCCTCAGTTACCTCATCTGGAAAATGGGGAGTGAGACTGTGAGCCCCATATGGGATAGGGACTGTGTCCAACCCCATTTGATTGTACCTACCCCAGCACTTAGTACAGTGCTTGGCAGATAGTGAGCAATTAACAAACACTGTAATTATTATTATTATTGTTATTCAGGGCTTTGGGAATATGACACAAACCCTGGGCCAAGCTTCCTCCAAGATTCATTGATTATTGATTATTTAATTGTAGCCCAGATGAGGACAAGGAGGGATTTATTTACAGGCACTTCTCTGCCAGAACAGTGAGTCCCGTAAAAGCATCAAACAACGCAAATTGTATTGTGACATGTTTTTAATCTAGAACAAGGTATCCAATCTATTCATTCACTCGATTATATTTATTGAGTGCTTACTATGTGCAGAACACTGTACTCAGTGCTTGGGAAAGTACAATACAGCAATAAAGGGTGACGATCCCTGCCTACAACAAGCGTACACTCTGAAGGGGGGAGAGACAGACAACGATACAAATAGACATCAATATAAATAAATAAAATTACAGATATATATATATAAGTGCTGTGGGTGTGGGGGAAAGGGAGAAAGTGCAAAGAGAGCCAGTCAGGATGACCCAGAAGGGAGTGGGAGATGAGGAAAAGGGGGGTATCCCCGGATTGGGGTAGCGTGGGATGGTTCTAACCTGAGTTATGTCTTCGCTCTCCCAGGTCCTTGAAGAAAGTGTACAGTGTCATCAATCAGTCGATCAATCGATGGAATTTAGCGAATGCTTGCTATGGGCAGAGACCGAAAGCTTCTTGAGGGAAGGGAACATGTCTATCAACTCTGTTATACTGTTCTCTTGTACTAGTACAGAACTCTGCATAAAATAAGCGCTCAATAATTACAATGACTGTACTAGGCACTTGGAAGAATACAACAGAGTTGGTAGATACTTTGCCTACGCACTAGGAACTTACAGTCTACAAAGGGAGACAGACATGAAAATAAATTACAGATATGTACATAAATGCTGTGGGACTGAGGGTGGCATGAATATCATGTGCTTGAAGAGTGTTTTGAGAGTAGGAGAAAGCAGGGCTTAGTCATGGACGACTGCTTCGAGTATGCGATTTTAGTAAGACTTTGAAGGTGGTCTGTCATATATGAAGTAGGGACGGGGGGAGTTCCAGGCCAAAGGAAGGATATGGGCAAAGGGGCAGCGATGAGATAAATGAGATAGAAGGTATTGGCTTCCTTCCTTGATATCCAGCCTACTGGCTAATGCTTAACATTCCTAACTCTTCCCTCTATATCTCTAATTTCCCTATAAGTAACCCAAAAGACCCCATCTCAGGGTCTCACCCGAAGAGTTTCCAGTCCTCTACCGGTCTCGACTAGGGGAGGGAGAGTCAAGCAGAGGCCTGTCCTTTCCATTCCTAGCTTGGGCAGTGGCTAGCCAGTGGAAGACAATCTCTGCTACAAGTCAAAACTTCTCCTCCCTCATCGACACCCATGCCCGTCACCCCCGCCGATCGTTCCGGACCTTTAACTCTCTCCTTAGGCCCCCTGTTCCTCCCCCTCCCCCATCTCTCACCCCCCCATGATCTGGCCACCTATTTCCTCACGAAAATCAACACGATCAGGTCTGAGCTCCCCAAAGTCACCCCTCCGCCTCTCCCCTCCCCCCCACCAACCCCCTCCCCTACTTTCCCATCCTTCCCTGCAGTATCCTCAGAGGAGATCTCCTCCCTCCTCGCAAGTGCCACCCCCTCCACCTGCGCCTCGGACCCCATTCCCTCTCACCTTCTTAAAACCATCGCCCCTGCCCTCCTACCTTCCTTAACTTCTATTTTTAACCACTCAATCTCCAAGGGCTCCTTCCACTCTGCCTTCAAACATGCCCACGTCTCCCCCATCCTAAAAAAACCCGCTCTTGACCCCACTTCCCCCTTCAGTTATCGCCCTATCTCCCTACTACCCTTCCTTTCCAAAATCCTAGAACGAGTCGTCTACAATCGATGCTTAGAATTCCTTAACTCCCATTCTCTCCTAGACCCCCTCCAATCTGGCTTCCGTCCCCTCCACTCTACCGAGACTGCTCTCTCTAAGGTCACCCGTGACCTCCTTCTTGCCAAATCCAATGGCTCCTACTCCATTCTGATCCTCCTTGACCTCTCTGCTGCCTTTGACACTGTCGACCGTCCCCTCTTCCTCCATACCTTATCTCACCTTGGCTTCTCGGACTCCGTCCTCTCCCGGTTCTCCTCTCACCTCTCTGGCCGGTCATTCTCGGTCTCCTTCGCTGGAGCCTCCTCCCCCTCCCATCCTTTAACTGTTGGAGTTCCTCAAGGGTCAGTTCTTGGCCCTCTTCTGTTCTCCATTTACACTCACTCCCTCGGTGAACTCATTCGGTCTCACGGCTTTGACTACCATCTCTACACAGATGACACGCAGATCTACATCTCCTCCCCTGTCCTCTCCCCCTCCCTTCAGGCTCTCATCTCTTCCCGCCTCCGGGACGTCTCCACCTGGATGTCGGCCCGCCACCTAAAACTCAACATGAGCGAAACTGAGCTCCTCATCTTCCCTCCCAAACCCGGTCCTCTCCCAGACTTCTCTATCACCGTGGATGGCACGACCATCCTTCCCGTCTCTCGGGCCCGCGATCTCGGTGTCATCCTTGACTCGTCTCTCTCGTTCACCCCACGCATCCTATCCGTTACCGAGACCTGCCGGTTTCACCTCTACAGTATCGCCAAGATCCGCCCTTTCCTCTCCACCCAAACGGCTACCTTACTGTTACGGGCTCTTGTTATATCCCGGCTAGACTACTGTGTCAGCCTTCTCTCTGACCTCCCTTCCTCCTCTCTCACCCCACTCCAGTCTATTCTTCACTCTGCCGCCCGGCTCATCTTCCTGCAGAAACGATCTGGGCATGTCACTCCCCTTCTTAAACAACTCCAGTGGTTGCCTATCAACCTCCGCTCCAAACAAAAACTCCTCACTCTAGGCTTCAAGGCTCTCCATCACCTTGCCCCTTCCTACCTCTCCTCCCTTCTCTCTTTCTACCGCCCACCCCGCACGCTCCGCTCCTCCGCCGCCCACCTCCTCACCGTCCCTCGGTCTCGCCCATCCCGCCGTCGACCCCCGGGTCACGTCCTCCCGCGGTCCCGGAACGCCCTCCCTCCTCACCTCCGCCAAACTGATTCTCTTTCCCTCTTCAAAACCCTACTTAAAACTCACCTCCTCCAAGAGGCGTTCCCAGACTGAGCTCCTCTTCTCCCTCTACTCCCTCTGCCATCCCCCCTTTACCTCTCCGCAGCTTAACCCTCTTTTTCCCCTTTTCCCTCTGCTCCTCCACCTCTCCCTTCCCATCCCCACAGCACTGTACTCGTCCGCTCAACTGTATATATTTTCGTTACACTATTTATTTTGTTAATGAATTGTACATCGCCTCGATTCTATTTAGTTGCCATTGTTTTTCGAGATGTTCTTCCCCTTGACTCTGTTTATTGCCATTGTTCTTGTCTGTCCGTCTCCCCCGATTAGACTGTAAGCCCGTCAAACGGCAGGGACTGTCTCTATCTGTTGCCGACTTGTTCATCCCAAGTGCTTAGTACAGTGCTCTGCACATAGTAAGCGCTCAATAAATACTATTGAATGAATGAATGAATCTGTGCCGGGCAGCAGCGGTATGGGAGAGAGTTGAGTGCGGAGATCCACGTTCACTGCATGGAAGGAGGCGATGGTAAACCACTTCTGCATTTTTACCAAGAAAACTCTATGGATACATTACCAGAACGATTGCAGGTGGAGGTGGGGAGTTCTGGGAGAGATGGGTCCATGGTGTCGCTATGGGTCAGAGATGGCTCGACAGTGTAAGGTAAGACGAGACAACCCATCAGAGTCCTCTAGTCCGTGACTTTATCCACACCCCTCTTGAACCTACGGATGTTTTCGTCCCGCACGATGTGCCGGGGTTACAAACTCCTCGTGCTTCCTACTACAGAGATGAAGACTTGTCCTGGTCTCCAGGGTTCAAAGCTAAGGACTGTCAGCAACTTCCCGTAACTTCTCAGCTGTCAGAGGTCTGCTAAGAACACAAGTAATATCTCTTACAGTTCAGGCCGACGATCTTGGATTTAAGTTTAGTTTTCTTGAATTTCCTTTGGAAACCAAACAAGTGGCTGCTGCAGTGTCAATAACATGTGCTCTTAAATCACCCCAGGGTACAAGCACAGAACTTAAAAACACGGAAGAAAGTGCCAATTAAAACAACCCGGATCTATATTTAATGTTCACCGTGAGGTGATGTCCTCATCAGAAAAGCACAGTTTAAAAAAAGAGGATTGTTGGACGATTCCCTAATGATCAGCAGACCTAAGCTCTGTTGGAACAGGATAGGAGGGAGAGCTAGAGCAGAGATCCCTTCCTGGAAAATGGCCTATTTCCAGTCCCGCGGAGATGGAAGTGGGGCCGTTCTTGGGGATCATTCTGTGTGACCTCAATTGCGCTCCTGGTGCTTGGGATCTGAACTGATTTCTCAACAATAATAATAATTGCGGTACTTGTTAAGCACTTACTATGTGCCAGGCACTGTCCTAAGCACTGGGGTCGTTATTGTCTTATGCGGTCGAGTCGTGTCCCACCCCTAGCGACGCCATTGACGCGTCTCTCCCAGGACGTCCCACCTCCAACTGCAGTCGTTCCGGTAGCGGATCCAGAGGGTTTCCTTGGTAAAAATACAGCAGCGGTTCACCGTCGCCTCCTTCCACACGGTAAACCTGAGTCTCCTCCCTCGACTCTCTCCCATGCCTCTGCTGCCCAGCACAGGGCAACATTGACTCGTAGCAGATAGCCTTCCACTCGCTGGCCACTGACCGAGCTAGGATTGGAATGGATAGGCCTCTGCTTGACTTTCCCTCCCATAGTCGAGACCGGTAGAGTACTGGAAACTCTCTAGGTTTGACCCTGAGAGGTAGCGCTGGGGTAGATCCAAGCTAATCAGGTTGGACATAGTCCCTGTCCCACGTGGGGCTCACAGTCTCAATCCCCATTTTCCAGATGAGGTATCTGAGGCCCAGAGAAGTGAGGTGACTTGCCCAAGCGGCAGAAAAGTGGCAGAGCTGGGATTAGGACCCAAGACCTACTGACTCCCCGGCCTGTGATTTATCCACTAGCCACGCTGGAAACGCTATCAAAGATTCTGCTCGGGATGCCAGTGGTCTAGAGAGTTCTGGTCAAAGCCCCAGATCGGAGGTCCCACTGAATGGCAGGGATACTCTGAGGGACCCAGAAGAGTGAGCCCCCTGCCCATTCTTTTAGTTGCTTCATAAGACACCCCCACCACGTTAAATGCAATTAAATGAGAAGGAAATCGACTGCTTGACATCACTACCCTTGTTTTAATGGTATTTCTTAAGTGTTTACTATGTGCCAGGCACTGTACTAAGCACTGGGGTAGATACAAGATGATAAGGCTGGACACGGTCCATATCCTGGATGAGGCTCACAGTCTCGATCCCCGTTTTACAGATCAGGTAACTGAGGCACGGAGAAGTGAAGGGACTTGCCCTACGCCACAGAGCCGACAAGTGGTGGAGCAGGAATTAGAACTCATGACCTTCTGACTGCCAGGTCTGTGCTCGATCCACTACGCCACGCTGCTTCTCTGAAGTTCTACGGCCTCCACCCAATTCGGCTCTCGATTGTACGGGTCACCTCGGTCGTATCCTCTGTGGCAGTAAGCTTCTCGGGTTAATTATATCTACATGAATAAGCCTTTGACTCTAATCTGCTTCTAAATTCCATACCTCAATCAATTATGTCCCTGGGTCCAGGAATAATAGGACGGATGCAAATGAAGTCTTCGCTCTGCCTTCCAGAATTTCACTGCTGCCTTCTCTTTCCTGCAGGTCCCTGGCTCTCTCTCTCTCAAACTTCCAGACTTCTGTGAAGAGAGTCAAAGCCAAGGGGAGGGAAACCAGTGCCAAGTAAATCATCTCTGTAATCCCACCCTCCTAAATCACTAGTTTAAAAGTCAGTGTGTGGTCCGGGAGGGCAGAGTTTCCTTTCCCGACTGCCAGTTTGAGGGACTCAAGCTCCAAGAGAGCCCAGATTTTCTCCTCTCCGCCTTGTTCCTTCAAAGTTCCAGCATCAATAGGATTAGGAAAAATACTAAGGCAGTCTTCATCACTGCCACTGCCCTTTCTCACTTTTACAAATAAAAAACATTCTTCTAGGTTGAAAGAAAATGCTATCGACCTCAAACATAAAAAACAGAAGTTTGTTTTTAAAGGAGGATGAAAAATTTTCTTTCTTAATGTTTTCCAAAACAGTTGTTTTGCCAGTCTTCCTCATCTTGTTGACTGATTATCTTCATAGCCAAAACACCCAAACTCAACTTGCACACTGTGCGCATTGCTAAGAATTTTAAAAAATAAGCTCGTTATCATTCATTCAGTCAGTTATTTATTGGTCGCTTACTGTGTACAGAGCACTGTACTAAGCGCTTGGAAAGGACAATGTGGCAACAGATAGAGACAATCTCTACCCAACAACGGGCTCACAGTCTAGAAGGGGAAGACAGAAAACTAAACAAAACAAGTAGATAGGCATCACTCATCATTATTATTACAGAACCTTGATTCTGTGGACACTCACATAGAAAGGGTAAAACCCAAATTTGCAGTTATTACATTTTAAATTTAGATAATTACTTATGGTCTCTTGCTCATCCAGTTTTCTTTGTTCTCCTTGAAAAAAATTAAAGTATATATTTTAAATGTGTAATGAAGAGAAGAGGACATTATATTACAGAGGTTCTCACATGCAGCCACATAGTAAATTTGGTATGGCCTTCAGTCAAATAACCAAATAATCAAAATCATACTTCATTCATTCAATCATCTTTATTGAGTGCTTACTGTGTGCAGAGCACTGTACTAAGCGCTTGGAAAGTACAATTTGGTAACAAATAGAGATAAACCCTACCCAACAATGGGCTCACAGTCTACAAGGGGGGAGACAGACCACAAAACAAAAGAAAACAAGTAGACAGGCTTCATAGCATCAGTATAAATGGAGTTATAAATATATCACATCATTAACAAAATAAACAGAATAATAAATGCGTACATATATACACAAGTGCTCTGGGCCAGGGAAGGGAATAGAGCAGAGGGAGGGAGTCGGGGCGATGGGGAGAGGAGGAGGAGGAGCAGAGGAAAAGGGGGGGCTCAGTCTGGGAAGGCCTCTTGGAGGAGGTGAGCTCTCAGTAGGGCTTTGAAGTGCTAGTTTGGAGGATGTGAGGACAGAGGGCATTTCAGGCCAGAGGTAGGACGTGGGCCAGGGCTCGACGGCGGGATAGGCAGGAACGGGGGACCGTGAGGAGGTGAGCGGTAGAGGAGCGGAGCATACGAGGTGGACTGTAGAAGGAGAGAAGGGAGGTGAGGTAGGAGGGGGCAAAGTGATGGACAGCTTTGAAGCCAAGATGGTGAGCTTTACTTGCATTGGAACTTCTATTTTTCACATAACTTATTTGCTAGTAATAATATGATGACGATGATGGAATTTGTTAAGTGCTTATTATACATCAAGCACTGTTCTAAGCAGTGGGGTAGATACAAGCTAATCGGGACTGCCCTGCCCCACAAGGGACTCACACTCTTATCCCCATTTTAGAGATGAGGTGATTGAGGCTCAGTGAAGTTAAGTGACTTGCCTAAGGTCACACAGCTGACAAGTGTTGGAGCTGGGATTAGATCCCAGGTCCTTCTGACTCCCAGGATCGTGCGCTACCCATTAGGCAATGCCGCTTCCCTTAAGATACCATCAATCCAGAAACATTGATTATTTTTAATACAGTTGAAAAAGATGTAGGTAGAACAAAATTTTGTGTAGCAATGATTCTCTATATTTGAACCACGCCAGGTATTATAACTTTTCCTTCGTATCTGAAGATGACAGCCACTGAATGGGAGATCCCAGCCACACAGGCAAACACGTCTACATTCCGTGGACATCCAGATCATCCTCTGTTTCGTAGTCTTCAGTTTCTAACCCTCTGGTTTCCTGATTCCACTTTTGCTGTAAACGTCCCCAGTGCTGTAAATGTCTGGTTTGTTGGGGAAGGACTGGTCCAGAGGCAGTGTGAGGCCTTGTCAAATTTCGGAATAATGAGAAGGTCACCACCGTAACCGCAGCTGTGACTTCTGCGGCTCTTGGTCGGAGCTGTGAGCGGTCTGAAATCCTGCTGCTCCTATCAATCAGTGGCATTCATTGAGTACTTATTGTGCAGAGCACTGTTCCAAGGAGTTGGGAAGACTGCAACGGTAATATTAGACACGATCCTTGTCCGCAAGGAGATTACAGTTGAGTGGAGAGTTACAATCTCATGCGCCTTTCTTGTTTGTTGTTTTCTTTTTTATTATTATTAGTATGGCCTTTCATTCATTCAATAGTATTTATTGAGCGCTTAATAATAATGTTGGTATCTGTAAGCGCTTACTATGTGCAGAGCACTGTTTTAAACGCTGGGGTAGATACAGGGTGATCAGGTCATCCCAGTGAGGCTCACAGTTAATAACCATTTTACAGATGAGGTAACTGAGGCCCAGAGAAGTGAAGTGACTCGCCCACAGTCACACAGCTGACAAGTGGCAGAGCCGGGAGTCGAACTCATGACCTCTGACTCCGAAGCCCAGGCTCTTTCCACTGAGCCACGCTGCTTACTATGTGCAGAGCACTGTACTAAGCGCTTGGAACGTACAACTCGGCAACAGATAGAGACAGTCCCTGCCCGTTGCTTTCCATACAAGTCTGTCATCAAAGTGTCCCCTACTGCCTTATTCTGAGATTGTAAGCCCTTTGGGGGCCAGAAATCTTGTCTGCCTCATCCATGTATTTCTTTCCCAGCTTTTAGCACAGTGCTCTGTAAGTACTGAAGAGAAGCAGCGTGGCTCAGTGGAAAGAGCCCGGCCTTGAGAGTCCGAGGTTGTGGGTTCTAATATCGGCTCCGCCGCTCACCAGCTGTATGACTTTGGGCAAATCACTTCACTTCTCTGGTCCTCGGTTACCTCATCTGGAAAATGGGGATTAAAACTGTGAGCCCCACGTGGGACCACCTGATCACCTAGTATCCCCCCAGCGCTTAGAACAGTGCTTTGCACACAGTAAGTGCTTAACAAATACCCCCATTATTATTATTACTATTATTCGTCTACTATCATTACTAACACGGCTGCTTCTTCCAGCATTCTTACTATGCTACAAATTGTGGTTTGAAATATACATTCGGACAAGAAGACAGAGATTATGTCAATACTAGAATAGTCAAAACGTTCACGTGAAGAGAAGTGGGATCTGAGAAAGAATTCCCCCTTTTTATAAAGAGGAGTCACATTTGTTTTATTTCCCTAGGAGGGATTTTAGCCTAATCTAAGACGGCGGAAGCAAACTGCTAAAAAGTGGGGATGCTTGTAAGGAGTTTTAATTGGGTAGAAATTTTGTTTAGACTTGCTGACTAGGAGATTTTAAATTTTATGTTGATTTTACGGGCAGTTTTTTTGAAGTATAGGACCCTATCTTCTTCTAATAATTAATCTTTGGGTCTCCTGGCAAGAGAAAATCAAACTGCTTTGAACCATCCCCCCTTACCCAAGGCCAGGAAACCTCTAGCTAAGGCTTCACCCATGAAACGTCCCTCCCAGAAGGGAGTTAGGCACAAACATAAATTAGGGCTATAGAATGCGAGCCCGTTGTTGGGTAGGGATTGTCTCTATCTGTTTTCCGATTGTTCTTTCCAAGCTTTTAGCGCAGTGCTCGGCACACGGTGAGCGCTTAATAAATGGGATCGAATGAATGAATATAACGTGAGTGGATCTTTTAGGGGAGCTGTGCCATAGGTTAAACTGTGTCAATCTTAAATAGGAAAAGCAGGTTGAGGGATGCGGCAAAGGTTTAGGAGAAGAAATGCTGGAGATTAAATTACAGGCCCTAAATATAACCAGTCCCTCCAAATCTGATCCTGCATATTTTACATTAGCGGAGTATCATTCCTCCGGCAAGATCCCCAGGGATTTTCGTGAGGAATACAGAGTGGCTTGCCCCCTGCCATGCTAATGCAGTGCCAATCCCGAGAGACAGGGCAGTAAACGGGATTTGGCAGGAAATCGGGCAAAGGTGAAGGAAGGAGAAGGGTGGACTCGGTCCTCCTCTTAACCTTCGACCGTGACAGCTTAGAGTGCGTGGCTTCTCTATCTGCCTTGGGTTTACAGTTGCACATCTTGTACCCAGTAATTTCTTTCTTTATTCATTCATTCAGTCATAATTATTGAGCACTTACTGTGGGCAAAGCACTGTACTAAGCACTTGGGAGGGTACAATAATAATAATTAGGGTATTTGTTAAGCACTTTCTCTCTGCCAGGCACTATACTCAGCGCTGGGGTGGATACAAGGAAATAGAATTGGACACAGTCCCTGTCCCGCATGGGGCTCGCAGTTGGGGCAAGCCACTTAACTTCTCTGTGCCTCAGTCACCTCATCGGAAAAATGGGGATTAAGACTGTGAGCCCCGTGAGGGACAGTCCGATTACCTTATATCTACCTCAGAGCTAAGAACAGTGCTTGGCAAATAGCACTTAACAGATACCAAAATAATAATCCCCATTTTCCAGATGAGGTGAACTGAGGCCCAGAGAAGCGACTTGCCCGAGGTCACACAGCAGACAAGTGGCAGAGCCTGGATTAGAACCCATGACCTTCCGACTCCCAGGCCTGCGCTCTAGTCACTCCGCCATGCTCCGTCACACTGCAGGGAAGCAGCGTGGCTCAGTGGAAAGAGCCCGGGCTTGGGAGTCAGAGGTGATGGGTTCGACTCCCGGCTCTGCCACTTGTCAGCTGTGTGGCTGTGGGCAAGTCACTTTACTTCTCTGGGCCTCAGTGACCTCATCTGTAAAATGGGGATTAACTGTGAGTCTCTCGTGGGACGACCTGATTCCCCTGTATCTCCCCCAACGCTTAGAACAGTGCTCTGCACAGAGTAAGCGCTTAACAAATGCCAATATTATTATTATGCTGCTTCTCAATGTAACAATGTACAGTTTAACAATAAACAGACACATTCCCTGCCCACAATGAGCTCACAGTCTAGAGGACAGATATTAATATTCATAAATGATTAAAACTGCAGACATATACAAAAGTGCGGTGGGGCTAGTAAGGGGGATGCACGAAGGGAGCAAGTCAGGGTGACGCAGAAGGAGGGGGAGAAGAGGAGGGCTTAGTCAGGGAAGCCTTCTTGGAGGAGGTGCGCCTTCCATAATTATAATTGCTTTGAGGTGGGGGAGAGCAATTGTCTGCCTGATCTGAGGAGGGCTTTTTTAATTTTAATGCCTGTCTCCCCCTCTAGATTGTGAACTCGTTGTGGGCAGGGAATGTATTTATTGTTCTAATACTAATAACAATGATGCGAAAGAGCATGGGTTTAGGAGTCAGAGGTCATGGGTTCTAATCGCAACTCCACCACCTGTCAGCTGTGTGACTTTGGGCAAGTCACTTGCTTCTCCGCATCTCAGTTACCTCATCTGTCAAATGGGGATGAAGACTGTGAGCCTCACGTGGGACAACTCGAGGACCCTGTATCTCCCCCAACGCTTAGAACGGTGCTCGGCGCATAGTAAGCGCTTAACAAATACCAACGATATTATTATTATAGCATTGGTTAAGCGCTTACTATGTGCAAAGCACTGTTCTAAGCGCTGGGGGGGGATACAAGGTCATCAGGTTGTCCCACGTGGGGCTCACAGTCTCCATCCCCATTTGACAGCGGGGGGGGGGGGGGGGCCGGTCACTGTAATAATTATAATAATAATGTTGGTATTTGTTAAGCGCTTACTCTGTGCCGAGCACTGTTCTAAGCGCTGGGGTAGACACAGGGGAATCAGGTTGTCCCACGTGGGGCTCCCAGTCTTCATCCCCATTTTACAGATGAGGGAACTGAGGCCCAGAGAAGTGAAGTGACTTGCCCCCAGTCACCCAGCTGACAAGTGGCAGAGCCGGGATTCAAACCCATGACCTCTGACTCCCAAGCCCGGGCTCTTTCCACTGAGCCACGCTGCTTCTCTATCTCCCCCAGCGCTTAGAACAGTGCTCGGCACATAGTAAGCGCTTAACAAATACCAACATTATAATTATTATATACCAATGGGCAAAATAGGGTAATAAAAATAGATGCAAATGGACAAAAATAGGGTGATAAAAAATATACAAATGAGCAAATATAGGGTAATAAACTCTAATAATAATGTTGGTATTTGTTAAGCGCTTACTCTGTGCCGAGCACTGTTCTAAGCGCTGGGGTAAGCACAGGGGAACCAGGTTGTCCCAGGTGGGGCTCCCAGTCTTCATCCCCATTTTCCAGATGAGGGAACTGAGGCCCAGCGAAGTGACGTGACTGCCAAGTGGCAGAGCTGGGATTCGAACTCATGAGCCCTGCCTCCCCAGCCCGTGCTCTTTCCCCTGCGCCACGCGGCTTCTCAACTCTATGCAAATGAAATGAGCACAGTGGTGCGGGGAAGGGGTGGAGCCCCCTCCCGAGCGCTTAGGTCCCCAGCGCTTAGGCCAGTGCAGCGCCCGCGGGGGAGGGCCGAAGGAGCGTCGACCGCGGTCGCCATGGCGGCGGCGGCGGGCGCGCGGCCCGTTGCCTGGCGACCGCCCCGCGCGCGGAGGGGCGGGGCCCCCGCGCGCCGCCGCCGGCCAATGGGAAGGCGCCGGCGCGGCACGTGGCCCGCCCGCGCGCCCGCCCTCCCGCCCTCCCTGCCGGCCTCGCGCGCGGCGGTTGGTGTGGGCGGCGGTTGGTGTGGGCGGCGGCGGCCCCGGCCCCGGCCCCGCGGAGGACGGACACCATGTTCCAGGCCCTCGGCAGCGGCTTTGACGATGACCCCTTCTTCTCGTGAGTGCCGGGGCGACGCCCGCCAGGGCGGGAGGGACGCGGGACGCGACAGCCCGAAAATTCATTCATTCGTCCACTCCATGCATTCATCCATTCATTCAATAGTATTGATTGAGCGCTTACTATGTGCAGAGCACTGGACTAAGCGCTTGGAGTGAACAAGTCGGCCACAGATAGACACAGTCCCTGCCCTTTGACGGGCTTGCAGTCTAACCGGGGAAGACAGACAAGAACAATGGCCATAAATAGAGTCAAGGGGAAGAACAGCCCATTAAAGCAATAGCAAATAAATAGAATCAAGGGGATGTACATCTCATTAGCAAAACTCACTCCATTCATTCATTCATTCATTCAATTCTTTCATTCAATAGTATTTACTGAGCGCTTACTATGTGCAGAGCACTGGGCTAAGCGCTTGGACTGTACAAATCAGCACCAGATAGAGGCAGTCCCTGCCCTTTGACGGGCTTACAGTCTAATCGGGGGAGACAGGCAGACAAGAACAGTAGCAATAAATAGAATCAAGGGGAGGAACATCTCATTAAAACAATAGCAAATAAATAGAATCAAGGGGATGTACATCTCATTAGCAAAACTCACTCCATTCATTCATTCATTCACGCCATTCATCTGTTCATTCACTCCATTCATCCATTCATTCAATTCATTCATTCAATAGTGTTTATTGAGCGCTTACTATGTGCAGAGCACTGGACCAAGTGCTTGGAATGGACAAATCGGCAACAGATAGAGATAGTCCCTGCCCTTTGACGGGCTTACGGTCTAATCGGGGGAGACGGACTGACAAAAACAATAGCAATAAAAGGAATCGAGGGGATGAAACACCTCATTTAAACAATAGCGATAAATAGAATCAAGGTGATGTACATCTCATTAACAAAACTCACTCCATTCATTCATTCATTCACTCCATCCATTCATCCATTCAATCGTATTTAATAATAATAATGTTGGTATTTGTTAAGCGCTTACTAGGTGCAGAGCACTCTTCCAAGCGCTGGGGGAGATACAGGGTCATCAGGGTCATCATGCAACTCTATCTCCTCCAGGCCTTAGAACAGTGCCCTGCACGTAATAAGTGCTTAACAAATACCAACGTTATTATTATTATTATCAGGTTGTCCCACGTGAGGCGCACAGCCTTCATCCCCGTTTTACAGATGAGGGAATTGAGGCACAGAAAAGTGAAGTGTCTTGCCCACAGTCCCACAGCTGACAAGTGACAAGTCATTCGAACCCATGACTTCTGCCTCCCCAACCCGGGCTCTTTCCACTGAGCCACGCTGCTTCAATACTATTTATTGAGCGCTTACTGTGTGCAGAGCACTGGACCGAGCGCTTGGAAAGTATAGTACAGCAACAGAGATCATCTCTGCCCAACTCATTCATATTTATTAGGTGCTTACTGTGTGCAGAGCACTGTACTGAGCACTTGGAAAGGATAAAACAGCAACAGACACCATCCCTGCCCTACGTCGTATTTATTTTTATTGCCTTATTTATTTTGTTAATGAGTTGTACATCCCCTTGATTCTATTGATCGTGAGTATGATGTCTTGTTTGTGTCCGTCTGTCTCCCCCGTTGAGACAGTGAGCCCGTCGTTGGGCAGGGATTGTCTCTATCTGTTGCCCAATTGTCCATTCCAAGCGCTTGGTCCAGTGCTCTGCACATAGTAAGCGCTCAATAAATACCATTGAATGAATGAATGAACTTGGTCGTATTTATTAAGCGCTTACTGTGTGCAGAACACTGTACTGAGTGCTTGGACAGTATAGTACAGCAACAGAGACCTCCCTGCCCAACTCAGTCATCTTTATTAGGCGCTTACTCTGTGCAGAGCACTGGACTAAGCTCTTGGAAAGTACAGTGCAGCAATAGAGACCATCCCTGCCCAACTCAGTCGTATTTATTAGGTGCTTATTGTGTGCAGAGCACTGGACTAAGCTCTTGGAAAGTACAATACAGCAGTAGAGACTATCCCTTCCCAGCTCAGTGGCGTTTATTAAGCACCGGGTGCAGAACACTGTTCTAAGCGCTTGGGAAAGTACCCTACAACAATAAACGGTGACATTCCCTGCCCCCAACGAGTTCACAGTCTGGAGAGGGGGAGACTGACAATTCAGCAACAGAGAGAGACAATCCTTACCCACACCACCTCAGCGCTTAGTACAGTGCCTGGCACATAGTAAGCACTTCACAAATACCATCATTATTATTATTATTATTATTACTAAGCACTTGGGAGAGTAGCGTCCAACAGAATGAGCAGTCACCTTCCCTCCCCCTAACGAGTTTACACGATCCTGGACTAGGGTAGCCACTGCGGAAGGCGTTTTGGGGGGGCTTTTTTGATGGCATTTGTTTACACGCTTACTATGTGCCAGGCACTGTGCTAAACGCTGGAGTCTTCCATGCCATCAAGTCGCCTCCAGTTCAAAGCGACTTTATGGTTCTTTTCCCATAGAGTTTACTTGATAAAAAAATATAGAAGTGGTTTACCATTCTTCCACGCAGTAAAAGCTTATGTCTCTGCTGGTCACCTTCGGTCAACATTTGATCACTTGCCATTGATTCTTTCCCGTGCCGCTGCTTTCCAGGGAAGGTGAATCAACTTCAGGGTAGATAAAAGATAATCAAGTTGGATACAGTGCATGTCCCACATGGGACTCACACTTGTAATCCCCACCTGCAGATGAGGTAATGAGGTGCCGAGAAGTGGAGTGACCTGCCCAAGGTCACACAGCAGACAAGCGGCGGAGTCGGGATTAGAACCCAGGTCCTTTAGACCCCCAGGCCATGCACTATCCATCAGGTCACGCCGCTTGTTGGGGAAGTCTGGGAATCAAGCGCCTTAGCCCCGTCCCCTTGATGCACATTTTAGCGTAGCCCAGCCGTGGGCAACTCAGGAAAAGATGATTTTTGGGATGGAAGCCCATATAGAGCAACGTCATTTTATTCCTCTCTCAGACAGCTTGGGTAGTAGAGGTGCCTTTAAATTAGGAAGCACGTTGTTAAGTTTACAGAAGCTTTTAAGAGTTCTTGTGCCCTCTCTTAATTGACCCCCTCCTTCAAATGCCTACGTGCTGCAATACTCAGCGTTCGTTTCCTTTCTTTTGGTTGCTCGCTTTGAAAGAAAGCCAGTCTAGTCACAGTGAGCCTATTTTATAAGTGGTTACTGAGGTGAGGAAAAAGTCATTTTGTAGTTTCCCTTCCCTGCCCCTCTGGACCTAGCACTGTCTTAATGGAATAACTCTGCAGTTGGTATCTTTAGAAACATGGCTGCCGAAAAACATTTCTGCACCTCAGAAATCAAATTATTCTGATCTGTCCTAGAGTTGTGAAATTTTCTCATTTTTTTTTCTCTCTATGATTCCTGACCATTTTAGTCTACTAACAGAGTAGGAAATGGGAGACCTGGAGATTGTGAGCCCCCTGAGGGACAAAGGCCAGGTCAAATTCCCACTGGGTACTGATTCATTGATTGTATTTATTGAGTGCTTACTGTGTGCAGAGCACTGTACTAAGCGCTTGGAAAGTACTATTCAGCTATAGAGACAATCCCTGCCCACATCAGGCTTACAGTCTGGGGGCCGGAGCAACTCCTTAGTACAGTGCTCTGAGCAGAGACTTAATAAATACTGTCACTACTACTACATGTCACTTCTCTCTAAATCTTTTATAAAAACTTTCTTGGGCTGCAGTGTGTAAAATTTGTAAAATGAAGAGAGTTTAAGGTAATCAAACTTGTCAAGAATACAGGCTTTTTAAGCTTTGTAGTGCATCAGAGACCGAAAGCCCGTTGTGGGCAGGGATTGTCTCTCATTGTTACTGAATTGTACTTTTCAAGCGCTTAATACAGTGCTCTGCACACAGTAAGTGCTCAGTAAATATGATTTAATTAATGACCTTTGGAAAATGAATAGATTATTGGCATAGTTAAAGTTTGGCATTTAATGTCTTGATTTCCTCATTCCTTTATGCTGTTGTACTGTATGGGTTGACTTGATTTGTTGACACTTTCATCTCCCTTCCTAAATTTTCTTTTGTGTTTGTGAATGTCTGTGTGTGCATATTCTGGACCTGCGTCAAAGGCTTAGGGCCATCTCTGCACCCAGTAAATGCTCAGTAAATACTAATTCTTGTGTTGATCCTCTCATTCTCTGCACTGGCTTCCTCTGCCTGCCTTTCCCATCGCCATCATCAATGGCATTTATTGAGCGCTTACTGTGGGCCGAGCACTGTACTGAGCGCTCGGGAGAGGACAGTACAGCAGAGTTGGTAGCCGTGTTCCCTGGCCACAACGAGCTTATGGTCTAGAGTCTATCTTCACCTGTGTGACTTCCTTGTGTGTATACATTCATTCATTAGTAATTATTAAGTGCTTCAATAGTATTTATTGAGCGCTTACTGTCTGCAGAGCACTGAACTAAGCTTATGCATTTGGTGGTGTTCTAATGAAAAAAGACAAACCATTTATTTCAAAATTTGCACAGCTTCAGTAAATGTAGATTATAGTTCTATGGACTCTTGCCTTGGAGGAATTTACTGAGCTAGGATGGCGTATTATCAGATTGTTTTAACGTTATAACTTGTGTTAACTGTGGTAATAACTGAGTGCCCATTGATTAGAATACACTAAACTAAGTGCTTGGGAAAGTTCGATAGGAACGAAACAAAAGACACATTCCCTTACCCACAAGGAGCAGAAAAGCTGTTGGAGTTCTTAGGGCTGTTATGGAGTTTTCTCAATTAAAATATTTTAGATATCATTCATGACTTTTAATGAGATTTTCTTTTGAAGTACCTCAACTGTTTTCACAAATAATTTTCACCTCTCTTTATTTGATCACTTTTGGTGGGCAGTGCTGAAGAGAGCCAGAACACACGAGTTACTTGGATAAGTAAAAAGAATTAGCATTTGTCTATGACGCTTTAGTAGGTTATTAAGTAGGAAGGATATAATGATCATTTACAACTTGCATAATTTGCCTGAGTATGAAACCAAAAATAGATAGGTAGCTACTTAGTCATTTACTGTGATAACCCCAGAAAAGTTTGTCATAAAACCGAGTTTGGGAAGTTATTACTTGTCCTCACTGGTTTAGCAGGAATAGCTAATAAACTCACCTCTAAGTAGCAAAAAAGCACAACGATCTAATCTCATTGTATTATATGAACACTTTAGAGCTGCTTCTTTGGCTATGCTTTGAGACCTTGGATTAGGGAAAGTCAGGAAAACAATGACCACAAAGTTTGTTCTTGTTCTTATATAGTGTCATCTCTTTTTTGAAAGCAAATTCCTTTTCCTCAGGAATGCCTTCATTTCAGAAGAAAGCTCCTCTCTAGACTCTATTACACTGTACTTTCGCAGTACAATACTCTGCAAGCGCTCCATAAATACACGTGGTATTTATTGGTACAGCAGGGAGAGGTCGGAAAAGAATTACGGTCACCATCAGGTAAAATCTCTTATGTCAGCTGACCTTTATTGTATTAAAGAATGGCTTGTTCAGGCTCTCGGGGTTTCAGTGGTTTGAAGTCACTTTCAGTAGCAGGAATCCTAGTCTTACTTTGTACCTCAGTGAAGATGTCTCCGCTGCCGTGTAGAATTGTGTGTGATAGGGAAGCTCTTCTGAGCTTCAGATGTGGGATCCTAATCAGGCAAGTCATTGGGGGATAGATATTGTCTTTTATCAGTATATAGGAGATTAAAGAACTCGTAGCAGGGTGGCAAAAGTCTTGTCGGCTCCTGTTTGCACTCGTAAATCTTTTCCTAGCTGCCTTTGTAACCGGGCAACTGCTCTCTCGTTTGGCCACCGTATGTGTTCGGTGGCTGGTCTTCGGTCACGGTGCCCCTGCTGATAATACTCACAGGGTGTCACTTCCATCTCCTCACGCTCAGTGAGAGCCAAGTTTGACGTGTGTGCCGTCTCCATTCTTTAACCATATTGGAATCCTACTTGGGCGTCTCAGCAATCTGCCCGAGTTGAAAATGAGCTCCCGGCTAGGAGAAGACAAGCACTGATTTTACAAACTTGAGTTAGGTTTTTTGAAATTGCTGGACAGGCTGCCTTGTCCTCTGTGACTGAATAGCCCACTCAGAGCAGCAAAGGAACACAAATTGCCCCATTAAAGTACTATGCACAGTGTTTACGCTCTGGCCTTTTGAACTTTCAAATCTTCCATGCGGTATAACTAAACTGTTTTCCTCTGAGGAACTTCTCTGACAGAACATCTTCTGAGGGTCTTTTTCTTACACATTTCTCATCTTGGTCATTCAAAAGAGGTTTGTTGGTAATGGTTACTGTAGGAGAATTAGAGGATGATGAAGCCCATTACATTGTAAACTACTCCAGAGCAGGTATTGTGTCTTTTCTTTCATATGTGTTAGGTGAGGATGAAGTGACAGCTAGAGCCCAGCTGCTTTCCCAACCTCAGAGCCCATGGTCCAGAAGACATGACCCAGTTACCATCTACTTTTGCCACCGACTCTCCCATCCTGCCTTCTTACCAGAGGGCAGAGTGAGGATAAAAAAATGCCTTCCTAACTATTAAGACTTTTGTGAGGCTATGACTGGTTTTTTGGGTTTTTTTTTCGTTCCTGAAGTGCTTTCTATGTGCCGGACTGAGCGCTGGGGTAGATACAAGCTGGTCAGATTGGACATAGTTCATGGCCCACAGAAGGCTCCTAGTCGTCATCCCCATTTTACAGAAGAGGTAACTGAGGCACAGAGAAGTTAAGTGACTTGCCTAAGGCTGGTGTGGATGCTGGACTCTAAGCAATCTTATATGAGCGGCAAGGCACATGAAATCAATGTCAGTGGTATTTACTGAGCGCTTACTCTATGTAGAGCACTGTATTAAGCACTTGGGGAGAGTACAACAGAGTCGGTAGACACATCCCCTGCCCGCAAAGAGCTTACAGTCTAGAGGGGGAGACCAACATTAATAGAAATAAATTACAGATGTGTACCATAAATGCTGAGGTTGGGATGACTGGCAAGGGTACAGATTTAACTGAAATTGTCCCCGTAGCCATAATATAATATGCAGCTCTTAATTATGGTTTTTATGTTATCTTATAGGATTTTCTAATTTCATTTTAATTTATGTGTCCATCGCTGACCTTCCCATCTTTTTCTTAGATCGCGAACTCCTTGGAGGTTAGGAACTATCTTCTCATTCATGTATTTTTTTTCCAGCGCATAGTACAGTCCTCTGGGCACAGCCGCTCAAAAAATACTACAGGAAAGCAGCGTGGCCTAGAAGAAAGAGCATGGGCCTGGGAGGTAGAGGGCCAGAGTTGTAATCCCAGGTCTGCCAGTCAAGTTGCCTGCTCTGTGGCTTTGGACAAAAAACTGATTGCTCTTGTGCCTCAGTTTCCTCATCTGTAAAGTGGGGGTTCAGTAGTCTTTGGAGCCCCATGAGAGACAGGGACTTTGTCCGACCTGATTATTTTGCATCGACCCTAGGGCCTATTACAGTGCTTGACATAGAGTAGGTGCTTAAATACCATTATTATTAGTAAATATAATAATAATAATGGTATTTGTTAAGCGCTTAACTATGTGCCAGGCACTGTACTAAGCGCTGGGGTGGATACAAACAATCAGGTTGCACCCTGTCCCACATGGGACTTAGAGTCTCAATCCTCATTTTACAGATGAGGTAACTGAGGCCCAGAGAAATGAAGTGATTTGCCCAAAGTCACACAGCTGACAAGTGGCGGAGTCGGGATTAGAACCCATGATCTCTGACTCCCAAGCCCGGGCTCTAGGCATTTAGGGGAGTTGTTTTTTTTTCAAAGCAGGGGCTCAATAAATGTTGGCGATTATTATAATAAAAGAGGCTTTGAGATCTCATCTGATCCCGGCCCCACTTAGTCCAAGCAGGTGAAAGACAGCCATCTGTTTTGAATGGTGAGGTCAGATCTTTTCACAAAGATCTACAGGGATGGAGGCTCCACAACCTTTATCTGTTGCTGATTTGTACATTCCAAGCGCTTAGTACAGTGCTCTGCACATAGTAAGTGCTCAGTAAATACTATTGAATGAATGAATCAGCCTATTTCAGTGTTGCAAGCTCATTCTGGGCAGGGATTCTCTTGTATCATGACTCTCCCAAGTTTTTTGTGCAGTACTTGGCACATAGTAAGTGCTCAATAACTGCCATTGATTGATTGATTTTATCAAACTCACTGAAGAAGCCCTTCCTTCTAGTCAAGCAAAATCTCTCCTGCTGCATAGAGGGAAAAAAAAACCCTTCTCTACCCCCACTTAACAAAGTGTTGATGCTCTTACACTAGAATTCCTAATCTGGGATCACGTTTTAGTAAATGTCACTTTTCAGCAGACCCTGCTGCTGTGAGGCAGCTGCGGCATGGCTCAGTGGAAAGAACACGGGCTTGGGAGTCAGGGGTCATGGGTTCGAATGCCGGCTCTGCCACTTGTCAGCTGTATGACTATGGGTCATTTCACTGGGCCTCAGTTCCCTCATCTCTAAAATGGGGATGAAGACTGTGAGCCTCACATGGGACAACCTGATTACCCTGTATCTACCCCAGCGCTTAGAACAATGCTCTGCACATAGTAAGCGCTTAACAAATACAAACATTATTATTATTACCATCAGTAGATTTAGCTAGACCAAAGTAAGCAAGGCTCTTATGATGGAGAAAAGAGTTGTGGACAGGGACTGTCTCTATCTGTTGCTGATTTGTACATTCCAAGTGCTTAGTACAGTGCTCTGCACATAGTAAGTGCTCAATAAATACTTTTGAATGAATGGGCCCTCAAGATTGTCTACCCCAAGAAGTATTGACTTCTGCTCCCCTTGAAATTGTCCCAGAAATACTCTTGTTTGAGAAGTCAGGCGACATAAGGGGCTCTGAAGTTTGTATTTTTGAGAAGTCAGGCGACATAAGGGGCTCTGAAGTTTGTATTTTAAAGCACTAACTTGGATGCCAAGATTTTCAAGAGCCAAAATTCTTTCTCGTTATCACGTGCACTACACAAACTCCTCGTTGTGGGCCACTGCCTTGTGGGCAGGGAATGTGTCTATTCTGTTGTGCTCTCCCCAGCTCTCAGTACAGTGATCTGCACACAGAAAGCGCTCAATAAATATAACTACCTCTTCCTCTTCTTATGCCCACTGTTGGAGAAGCAGTGTGGCTCAGTGAAAAGAGCGTGGGCTTCGGAATCAGAGGTGATGGGTTCGACTCCCGGCTCTGCCACTTGTCAGCTGTGTGACTGTGGGCAAGTCACTTAACTTCTCTGTGCCTCAGTTACCTCATCTGTAAAATGGGGATTATCTGTGAGCCTCACGTGGGACAGACTGATTACCCTGTATCTGCCCCAGCGCTTAGAACAGTGCTCTGCACATAGTAAGCGCTTAACAAATACCAACATTATTATTATTATCTGTTGCTGACTTGTTCATCCCAAGCGCTTAGTACAGTGCTCTGCACATAGTAAGCGCTCAATAAATACTATTGAATGAATTATTATTAATCTCCATGGAGGTGGAGGGTGAAGACGGAGAGGACTTCCATTCATCCTAGGGCTTCAAAATGGGGATAGAAATGCCTAGGAAGAAGCCTGGTGGACGGCGTTTTTCAAGTTAACTTAAGGGTTTATGAGGCCAGCTAGGGTTTTGCGTTACCATCTCCACATTTTCTCCCTCCTACTTAGACTGTGAATCCCGTGTGAGACAGGGACTGTGTCCAAACTGATTAACTTGTAACTACCCCAGTGCTTAGGACAGCGCTTGAAACAGAGTAAGTCATTAACTTAAAGCTTCCTTTTCCCTCTGCTCTCCCTCTACGCTCCGCCCACCGCCCCTCAGCTAAACCTCCTTTCCCCACTTTCCCTCTGCTCCTCCCCCTCTCCCTTCCCCTCCCCTCAGCACTGTGCTCTCCCACTCAATTGTATATATTTTCTGTTACCCTATTTATTTTGTTAATGAGCTGTACATCACCTTGATTCTATTTATTGCTATTGTTTTAATGAGATGTACATCCCCTTGATTCTATTTATTGCTATTGTTTTAATGAGATGTACATCCCCTTGATTCTATTTACTGGTATTGTTTTTGTCTGTCCATTTCCCCCGATTAGACTGTAAGCCCCTCAGGGGGCAGGGACTGTCTCTATCTGTTGCCAATTTGTACATTCCAAGCGCTTAGTACAGTGCTCTGCACATAGAAAGCGCTCAATAAATACTATTGAATGAATGAACAAATACTATCGTCGTCAAGGCAAATTAAACAGGGCAGATATGATCTCACATTGTGCACTCTTGCCTTTTTTTTGTATGACCACACAGGAGTTTGAGTTCCATATTGCAGGAGTGACTTACAATAATTATGGTACTTGTTAAGCACTTACTATGTGCTAAGCACTGTACAAAGCATTGAAGCACTCCCATTCTCTTATGTACCGCCTTGACTTGCTCCCTTTATTCATCCCCCTTCCCAGCCCCACAGTATTCATTCAATAGTATTTATTGTGCGCTTACTATGTGCAGAGCATTGTACTAAGCGCTTGGAATGTACAAATCGGTAACAGATAGAGACAGTCCCTGCCCTTTGATGGGCTTACAGTACTTATGAACGTATCTGTAATTTTATTTTTATTAGTGCACGTCTCCCGCTCTAGATTGTAAACTCATCGTGGGCAGGGGATGTGTCTGTTATATTGTTATAGTGTCTCCCCAGTGCTTAGTACAGTACTCTGCACATAGAAAGTGCTCAATAAATGCAGTTGACTGGAGTAGATACAAGGCAGGTTGGATACGGTCCCCGTGCCACATGGGCTCACAGTTTAAGCAGGAGGGAGTAGGATTTAATCCCATTTACAGATGAGGCAGCTGAGACCTAGAATTGGTGACTTGCCCAAGGTCACACAGAAAAGTGGCAGTGCCAGGATTAAAACCCTACTCCTCTAACTCTCATGCTCTTTCCACTAGGCTGTGTTACTTCTCAGTGACTGCAGTTAAGTCTTTTCTAAATATGTATTTGCATATGGACAGTAATTCTCCCCCTCCCCCACCTCTCCCCAGTATGATGAACTGTGGGTCCACCATACTTCTAACCTGTAGTGGTAGTAGAAGAGTATTTACTATGTGCAAAACACTGTACTGAATGCTGGTTAAAAAACAATCAGATTATATCTATCATTTTTTTATATATCTGTAATTTATGTATCTGTAATTCATTATATTAACGTCTGTCTCCCCCTCTGGACCCTAAGCTCGTTGTGCTCAGGTTACGTGTCTTCCAACTCTGTTCTATTGAACTCTTCCAAGCACTTAGCACAGTGCCCTGCACACATTAAGCATTCAATAAATACTGATTGATTAGAAGTAGACAAGATCCTTGGCTTTCAAAGGGGTTCACAATCAAAGGTAAGCATTAGGGTTGGTGACAGACACAGAGAAGGTGAAACAAAAACGAAATAAACAGGGAACAACATAAATAGGTTAGAATATATGCAAATACTTAGAAGAGGGGAACACTGTTTTTGGGGGGGGAAAGCAGACAGCGTGTGAGAATAGTTTTCAAGTTTTTTTGAGCAAGGTGTTTCAGAAGATTATGTTTGGAATGGTTCATAGCTTCCAAGGAGAGAGACGGTGAAACAAAAATGAAACAAGCAGGGAACATAGATTAGAATATATACAAATACCTAGAAGAGGGGAACAATGTTTTTTGGGGGAAAAAGCAGACAGCGTGTGAGGAAAGTATTCAAGGGTTTTTTCAAGCAAGATGTTTCAGAAGATTGTAGTTTGGAATGGTTCATAAATCACCCAAGAGGAGGTTTTTGGCTCGAAGAATTCATTAGTAATTCACCAAACCATCTGTGGAAAGCTGTTTGCTTGGGCTCTTACTCCGTCCTTTATGTGAGCTTCGTGATTGGTGAGGAGCGCGAGCCAAACTCTCTGGACAAGACAAAAATAGTGTGTCATGTGTGGACTATAGGCTGCTCAGAAGCAGACAGAGCCCCTTTACCAAAAGGTGCTAACAAGTGTGATTTATTTTTTTAAATAGGGTTTATGGGGGAAAAAAAAGCCTGGTTGTCCTAGTGCTCTTTTAGATCATGTTTCTCAAAACACTTCTGTACAGCTGGACTTTCCTTAGGAAGTATTACCTGCCTCAGGCTGAAAAGCCCTAAATTCCACCGACTGTCCAGCACCTTCCTAGAAATTTTATTTAAAAAAAACAATATTCCTTTATTGGGTTATTTGTTAAGCGCTTACTGTGCACCAGACACTGTACTAAGCACTGGGGTAGATACAAGCTAATCAGATTGGACACAGTCCAAGTTCCACATTGGGCTCACAGATGAGGTAACTGTGGTGCAGACAAGTTGAATGACTTTGCCTAAAGTTCATATAGCAGACAAGTAGCAGAGCTGGGATTAGAACCACGGTCCTTCTGACTCCCGGGCCCGGCTCTATCCACTAGGCAATGCTGCTTCCCTGTACCCCTTCTTCATATCTAAACCCTGTATTTAACACACGAGCCGAGATGTGGAAATTCAATGATTTTTCTTTGATAGGGCTATATGTATATGCCCCTTTTTTCTGCATAGAGCCACAATATAGATTTTTGAAAAATCAGACTTTTATAATTAATAAACACATGCAAAAGACCCTCTTTCCCTTTCTGCCCTACCACCTCAATAGCCTGCTTGAAAACAAGTCTTAGGTTTGTAGGGGCATGTAGCATGTTTTCAATCCGACCTCGAATGGTGGTGAGCAGGTAACTCAAAGTATTATTACTATAAATGAGGCTATTAATCCTAATCCGGGGGGTGGGGGGAACAGAGGAGCATGGCATAGTGGTTTAGTGCCATTGTTCTTGTCTGTCCGTCTCCCCCGATTAGACTGTAAGCCCGTCAAACGGCAGGGACTGTCTCTATCTGTTGCCGACTTGTTCATCCCAAGCGCTTAGTACAGTGCTCTGCACATAGTAAGTGCTCAATAAATACTATTGAATGAATGAATGAATGATAGAGCACGGGCCTGGGAGTTGGAAGGTGAAAATGTCTAATCCCAATTCTGCCACTTGTCTGCTGTGTGATCTTGGGCAAGTCACTTCACTTCTCTGGGCGTCAGTTAACTCATCTGTAAAATAAAAATAAGTGATAATGATGGTATTTGCTAAACGCTAACTATGTGCCAAGCACTATTCTAAGCACAGGAGTGCATACAAGGTAATGAGGTTGTCCCCCATGGGGCTCACAGTCTTCATCCCCATTTCACAGATGAAGTCATTGGGGCACAGAGAAGTTAAGTGGCTTGCCCAGAGTCACACAGCTGACAAGCGACAGAGGCGGGCATAGAACCCATGACCTCCGACTTCCAAGCCCATGCTCTTTCCGCCAAGGCACGCTGCTGCTAAAACGGGGATTGAGACTGTGAGCCTCATATAGGATATGGACTCTGTCCAACCTTATTAACTTGTATCTACCCCAGCGCTTAGTACAGGGCCTGGCACATAGTAAGCACTTAACAAATGCCATTAAAACAAGGGTAGTGATGGCAAGCAGGTGATTTCCTTCACATTTCATTGCATTTAATGTGGTGGGGGTGTCTTGTAAAGCAAGTAAAAAAATGGGCAGGGGGCTCACTCTTCTGGGTCCCTCAGACTACCCCAGCCATTCAGTGGGACCTCCGATCTGGGGCTTTGACCAGAACTCTCTAGACCACTGGCATCCTGAGCAGAATCTTTGATAGCGTTTCCAGCGTGACATAGTGGATAAATCACGGGCCTCGGAATCAGAAGGTCATGGGTCCTAATCCCAGCTCTGCCACTTTTCTGCCGCTTGGACAAGTCACCTCACTTCTCTGGACCTCAGATACCTCAGAGACTGTGAGCCCCCTGTGGGACCGGGACTCTGTCCAACCTGATTAACTTGGATCTACCCCAGTGCTTAGAACAGTGCATGGCACAGAGTAAGCACTTAAGTACCAGAATAATAATTATTATTGCTATTAGGGGCAGTCCCGAGGTCTTCCAGGCAATCTGACAGGTGGGGGACCTCCGTTAGCCGGCGGCCAGCTGGTATATCGCACGTTCTGCCCTGTTTCAGACAGGAGAAAGGTTGTCAAAATAATAATGTTGGTATTTTCATTCATTCAATAGTATTTATTGAGCGCTTACTATGTGCAGAGCACTGGACTAAGCGCTTGGGATGAACAGGTCGGCAACAGATAGAGACAGTCCCTGCCGTTTGACGGGCTTACAGTCTAATCGGGGGAGACGGACAGACAAGAACGATGGCACTAAACAGCGTCAAGGGGAAGAACATCTCGTAAAAACAATGGCAACTAAATAGAATCAAGGCGATGTACAATTCATTAACAAAATAAATAGGGTAACGAAAATATATACAGTTGAGCGGACGGGTACAGTGCTGTGGGGATGGGAAGGGAGAGGTGGAGGAGCAGAGGGAAAAGGGGAAAATGAGGCTTTAGCTGCGGAGAGGTAAAGGGGGGATGGCAGAGGGAGTAGAGGGGGAAGAGGAGCTCAGTCTGGGAAGGCCTCTTGGAGGAGGTGATTTTTAAGTAAGGTTTTGAAGAGGGAAAGAGAATCAGTTTGGCGGAGGTGAGGAGGGAGGGCGTTCCAGGACCGCGGGAGGATGTGACCCAGGGGTCGACGGTGGGATAGGCGAGACCGAGGGACGGCGAGGAGGTGGGCGGCAGAGGAGCGGAGCGTGCGGGGTGGGCGGTAGAAAGAGAGAAGGGAGGAGAGGTAGGAAGGGGCGAGGTGATGGAGAGCCTTGAAGCCTAGAGTGAGGAGTTTTTGTTTGGAGCGGAGGTCGATAGGCAACCACTGGAGTTGTTTAAGAAGGGGAGTGACATGCCCAGATCGTTTCTGCAGGAAGATGAGCCGGGCGGCGGAGTGAAGAATAGACCGGAGCGGGGCGAGAGAGGAGGAAGGGAGGTCAGAGAGAAGGCTGACACAGTAGTCTAGCCGGGATATAACGAGAGCCCGTAATAGTAAGGTAGCCGTTTGGGTGGAGAGGAAAGGGCGGATCTTGGCGATATTGTAGAGGTGAAACCGGCAGGTCTCGGTAACGGATAGGATGCGTGGGGTGAACGAGAGGGACGAGTCAAGGATGACACCGAGATTGCGGGCCTGCGGGACGGGAAGGATGGTCGTGCCATCCACGGTGATGGAGAAGTCTGGGAGCGGACCGGGCTTGGGAGGGAAGATGAGGAGCTCAGTCTCGCTCATGTTGAGTTTTAGGTGGCGGGCCGACATCCAGGTGGAGACGTCCCGGAGGCAGGAGGAGATGCGAGCCTGAAGGGAGGGGGAGAGGACAGGGGCGGAGATGTAGATCTGCGTGTCATCTGCGTAGAGATGGTAGTCAAAGCCGTGAGAGCGGATGAGTTCACCGAGGGAGTGAGTGTAAATGGAGAACAGAAGAGGGCCAAGAACTGACCCTTGAGGAACTCCAACAGTTAAAGGATTTATGTGCAGAGCACTGTTCTAAGCGCTGGGATAGATACAGGGTAATCAGGTTGTCCCATGTGAGGCTCACAGTCTTAATCCCCCTTTTACAGATGAGGTCACTGAGGCCCAGAGAAGTGAAGTGAGTTGCCCACAGTCACACAGCTGACAAGTGTCAGAGCGGGAATTCAAACCCATGACCTCTGACTCCCAAGCCCGGGCTCTTTCCACTGAGCCACGCTGCTTCTCTAATGAATATGAACCGCCCCCCGACCCCGATACACTTTCCTTGTGCAGGCCCAACTTTCAAGAGTCAGCACTCCATCACTTTTAGAATGGGCAGTATGCCACAGTTAACAGATGGAGGAGTATCTATATAACGAGGGGGAAAATATAAGGAGAGAAAGCTAAGAAGTCATTTAATTGCTTCTTACACAAAGTAGTGTCTCACTGTCTGAGCCAAGGATTAGATTTAATTTCCAAAATATTTAGAGTAAAAATAGCTTCAGTCGGGCGTTTTTGGCTCCGGTGAAACGGGATTAGCGCTTGGAACAAAAGTATCAGAAAAGTCTCCTCTCTAAGCAGCTGTTCTGGGATGGCTCTAATTGAACTCTTTCCAGTACCCAGCTGAATAACCTCCTGAACAGTTTAGACAGGTGTCCGAGCCAAAGTTTTTCTAGTCAGTACTCGGTCTTAGTTTGCTTCCCTATAAGCGGCCAATGTTAATGCCACTCAAAAGTATCACTTCTTACTAGGTTTGGTATGTTCACATTGGACAATGTTAAATGTAATTAAAAAGAGGATAACGGCGAGTGGGGCCTTATTCATAACATGCCAGGTGCTTTTTTTTTTTTTCCAGCCTAATTTAGTGAACGTAAAATAGTTTCGGAAGAACTATTTGAATTTCCCAGATTGATATCTTCTAGGTATAAGCAATTTCCAAATAGTGTTTTAAAATTCCAGTGTTAGCTCCCGGAATTGGAAGGAACTTTCTTACCGAGCCAGAGCAGTGGGAAAATCGTTTACCTTTTGGAATAGGGGAAGGCTTTCGTGTGGCTCAGTGGAAAGAGCCCGGGCTTGGGAGACAGAAGTCATGGGTTCGAATCCCAGCTCTGCCACTTGTCAGCTGTGTGACTGTGGGCAAGTCACTTCACTTCTCTGTGCCTCAGTTTCCTCATCTGTAAAATGGGGATTAAGACTGTGAGCCTCACGTGGGACAACCTGATGATCCTGTATCTACCCCAACGTTTAGAACGGTGCTCTGCACATAGTAAGCTCTTAACAAATACAAACATTGTTATTCGTTGAACATATGTGGGATGCAGAACACTATCTTAGGCAAATACGAGTGTACAATAGCGTTAAAATTCTTCGATCAATGGTGTGCGCTGAGCGCTGAAAATGATTGCCTCAGTAGCATGTGGAGAAGCAGCGTGGCTCAGTGGAAAGAGCACATGCTTGGGAGTCAGAGGTCATGGGTTCGAATCCCACCTCAGCCACTTGTCAGCTGGTGACCGTGGGCAAGTCACTTAACTTCTCTGTGCCTCAGTTCCCTCATCTGTTAAATGGGCATTTAGATTGTGAGCCTCACGTGGGACAACCTGATGATCCTGTATCTACCCCAACGTTTAGAACGGTGCTCTGCACATAGTAAGCTCTTAACAAATACAAACATTGTTATTCGTTGAACATATGTGGGATGCAGAACACTATCTTAGGCAAATACGAGTGTACAATAGCGTTAAAATTCTTCGATCAATGGTGTGCGCTGAGCGCTGACCGTAAGCGGAGGCATTTGGGAGAGAACAGTACAGTTGCTAGACATGATTAGAGAAGCAGCATGGCTCAGTGGAAAGAGCCCTGGCTTGGGAGTCAAGAGGTCATGGGTTTGAATCCCGGCTCTGCCACTTGGCAGCTGTGTGACTGTGGGCAAGTCACTTCTCTGTGCCTCAGTTACCCCATCTGTAAAATGGGGATGAAGACTGCGAGCCTCACATGGGACAACCTGATGACCCTGTATCTACCCCAGCTGCATGTAGTAAGCGCTTAACAAATACCAACATTATTATTATTATTATGATCCCTGCCCCTAAGGAGCATACAGTTTGTCAAGGGAGTTAAACAGAAAATAATTTACAGATAGAAGAGAAAGGGTTGCGTAGGGAGACATGACTTCAGGAGATCCTTGAAGATGGGAAGCGTTTGGCCTGGCAGATTTGAAGGGGAATTCCAACCACGGGAGAGGGGTCGAGAAAATTGTCTCAGGGGTAAAGAACGAGGCACAGTGAGCAGGTAGGCTGGAGAGGAACGAGTGAGAGCTGGGGTGTAGTAGGAAGAGTGAATGGATAAGTAATAGAGTATATAAGATCATTATTATTCTTATGGTATCTGTTTAAGCGTTTACTATGTGCCAAGCACTGTTCTAGGCACTGGGGTAGATACAAGGTAATCAGGTTGTCCCACAT
Source organism: Ornithorhynchus anatinus (assembly GCF_004115215.2). Taxonomy (NCBI): domain Eukaryota; kingdom Metazoa; phylum Chordata; class Mammalia; order Monotremata; family Ornithorhynchidae; genus Ornithorhynchus; species Ornithorhynchus anatinus. The sequence goes on from NC_041728.1 coordinate 153,566,173, forward strand.
AGGGTTCACAGTCTCAATCCCCATTTTACAGATGAGGTAACTGAGGCTCAGAGAAGTTAAGTGACTTGCCCGAGGTCACCCAGCAGACGAGTGGCAGAGCCGGGATTAGAATCCAAGTCCTCTGACTCCCAAGCCCGGGCTCTTTCCACTAAACTATGCTGCTTATGCCGAGGGGTATTTACAAGTGCTTTGATTGGCTTAAATAGCAAGGAAGGGCTGACATGCCAGTTGGAGAAATATCAAGTGGCAATATTAGAGATTAATCGGGAAGATTTTTTGGAGTGGGGAGACAGAGTCCCTTGAAAAGCTTAAAATAAAGTTATGTGGAAAAGCATCCATACAGCTCTCTGATCAAAAGACACATATTTAAAAATAGTGTGAAGTCAGTTTTGCTTTGTGCTCTCTGGATATGCAGAGGTGAAATTTTTGTTAGGTCAGGAGTTTTCCTTTTTTTTTTTAATTTTTATAATTTTTGGGGGGGAAACTAGGTACTTAAAGTCTTAAAATTCACCCTCTATGTACAAACACCTTCACTCAAAACCAGTACGCTCTGTGTCTACCGAATCAATCAATTGTATTTATTGATTACCGTGTGCAGAACACTGTACTGAAGGTTTGGGAGAGTACACTGTAAAACTGCTGGTAGACTTGCCCCCAGTGAGCTTACAGTCTCCAGGGGGAGACAGACGTTACTATAAATAAATTATGGATATACGCATAAGTGCTGTGGGGCCACGAGGGGGGTGAATAAAGGGAGCAAATCCAAGTGAAAGGGTAACGCAGAAAGGAGTTGAGAGGAGAGGAAGTGAGGGCTTAGTCAGGCAAAGACTCTACCATCTTTTCAGCACTGAATCAACTCTCCTCTCCCACCACATCCCAGCTCACGTACTTGATTCCTTCCAGGCCGACCTATTTACCGTGTCCCATTTTTATCTTTCCTTCCACCGATTTCTTACTCATACCCTCCCTCCTTCCCAGAGCAGACGGGTTCTGGTTTGAGGACGGTGTTGGTGCTTAACCACCAAAGGTCTGAAGGTACAGCAAAAAAACAACCGGAGTCGTGAAAGGGACTGTGGCTCCTTCCTCTGACTCCTCCTCCCTTGCTCTCTACCGAAAACAGGAGCGGCGTGGCTTAGTGGAAAGAGCCTGGGTTTGGGAGTCACGGGACGTGGGTTCTATTCTCACCTCCGCCACTCGTCTGCTGGGTGACCTTGGGTGAATCACTTAACCGCTCTGGACCTCGGTGCCCTCATTTGTAAAAATGGGGATTAAGACCGTGAGCCCCACGTGGGGCAACCTGAATACCTTGTCTCTACCCCAGCTCTTAGAACAGTGCTTGGCACATAGTAAGCGCTTAACAAATGCCATAATTATTGTTATCATTTCTACCACCCCACCAGCACACTCTGCTCCTCTAATGCGAACCTGCCCTCTCTCTCATCTGTCCCCTGCCGACCCCTTGCTTAAATCTTTCTTCAGTCCTGGAACTCCTTCCCAAGGGACAGGCTACCACACTCCCCACCTTCAGTGCCGTCCTAAAATCATCAATTAATCAGTGGTATCTTTCGAGTGCATACCACCAAACTAAACGCTTGGGAGAGTACGGGATAATAGAGTTATCAATCAATCATCTCTCTTCCAAGAGGCTTTCCCTGACTGAACCCTCATTTCGCCTATTCATTCATTCAATAGTATTTATTGAGCGCTTACTATGTGCAGAGCACTGTACTAAGCGCTTGGAATGTTCAGTTCGGCAACAGATAGAGACAATCCCTGCCCAATGACGGGCTCACAGTCTAAAGAATAGGAGGATTGTCTGTCTAAACAATAGGATAGGAGGGCCTATCTGCCCTCCTCATTCATTCATTCACTTCGACCGTATTTATTGAGCGCTTACTGTGTGCAGAGCACTGTATTAAGCGCTCGGAAAGTACAATTCGGCGACGGAGAGAGACAATCCCTGCCCAACAACACCATGAACTCCGCAGTTGGCTATGTAACCCTTAAACCCCCCCGGCCCTACAGCGCTAATGTACATATCCTTATATCCTACAATTTCCCCTATCTGTAATTTAAAGTCTGTCTTCTCCTGGGCCAACTCTATTACGTTGTACTTTCCCAGGTGATCACTACAGTGCTCCACACACGGTGAGCACTTAATAAGTACCAATGATTGATTAAGACACTTAGCCCCTTGTTCCTCTCCCACTACATCCCAGATCACGTGCTCTTCTCCTCTAAAGCCAATTTACTCACTGTGCCCCATCCTCGTTATTCTTGCTGTCGACTCCTTCTCGTGCCCACCCTTCTGCCTGGAATTCCCTCCTCCTCCACCTCCAACAGGTCACTGCACTCCCCACCCTCAAGGCCCTTCTGAAATTACATCTCCTCCAGGAAGTCTTCCCTGTCTCATCTCCCCGCCCTGTTTCCCCCACTACTTTCCGTCGGTGCTTCGTTGTCACCTACGTGCTCGCATCCCTCTACAGCAGTTCTTTAGTCTTCTGTAATTTATTTTTGTGTCTGTCTTCCCTGTAAGATTCTGTAAGCTCCTTAAGGGCAGAGGTCATATCTGCTAATTCTGTTTTGCTCCGTACTGGGTGCCCGAACCGTACTTCACTGTGCTGCCTGGATCATTTTGCTACAGAAACGTTAGGGACGTGTCACGTCACTTCTCCCCAAAAAAATTCCATTGGTTGCCCATCTGCCTCTGCATCAAACAAAAACTCCTCCGCATTGGTTTTAGAGCACTCCATCTCCTTGCCCCCTCCTGCCTCACCTCGCTACTGTCCTGTTGCAACCCAGCCCGCGCACTTCGCTCGTCTAATACCAACCTGCTCACTGTGCCTCAGTCTCACCTATCTTGCCGCCCCCGATCCCTCCCTTTGCCCCCCAACCGCACAAAAACACACACACATCCTGCCTCTGGCTCGGAACGCCCTCCCTCCTCAAATCTGACATATAGTTACTCTCCCTTACCATGTCTCCTCCAGGAGGCCTTTCCTGACTAAGCCCCCTTCTCCTTTCCTCTTCTCTCACTCCCTTCTGCATCGCTCAGACGCTCCCTGTGTTCTTCCCGCCTCCCAACCCCCCAGCACTTATATACTGATCTGTAAATGATTTTCTTGCATTAATATCCGCCTCCGCCGTCTAGATTGTAAGCTCGTTGTGGGCAGGGAATGTTGGGACTCTCCCACGGTTAGATTGTGAGCCCGTCAATGGGCAGGGATTGTCTCTATCTGTTGCCGAACTGTACATTCCAAGCACTTAGTACAGTGCTCTGCACATAGTAAGCGCTTAATACTATTGAATGATGAATGAAGGAATGTGTCTGTTATATTGTACTCTCCCAAGCGCTTAGTACAGAGCTGTGCTCAATAAATACGATGGAATGAATGAATGAACTGTGTCAGTGAATATATTTGGTTGATTTGCTTACAGCCCCCAACTTAGATAGAAGGAAGTGACCCAATCAGTCTTCACAAAGGCAGTAACTTACTGGATCATTGCGGGAGCCAAAAGAATAATTTTTAATGTTTTACTATTTGATGTGGAATTTGTGGAGCCGGTCAGCAGCCTACCTGTCATGTTTTTTTGAGGCCACATCTCCCTAGGCTTTTATGCTAGTGACCCCAACTTGAAGAGGTGATATCTTCTGGATTTTAGAAAAACCAAACATTTCCCAGTAACATTTAGAAATGTATTTGGTTCCAACAGTCAAATTTCAGGCATTCACATTGAGTGTCTTTCAGAGAGGCTTGCCCTGGAGGGGGTCAGTGTTTGCAAAATGTCTCCTCGTTGGTCTCAAGTTTAATAAAACTTTATGTTATGTGAAAAATAATAATAATAATGTTGGTATTTGTTAAGAGCTTACAATGTGCAGAGCACTGTTCTAAGTGCTGGGGTAGATACAGGGTCATCAGGTTGTCCCACGTGAGGCTCACAGTCTTCATCCCCATTTTACAGATGAGGTAACTGAGGCCCAGAGAAGATAAGTGACTTGCCCACGGTCACACAGATGGCAAAGTGACAGAGCTGGGATTCGAACCTCTGACTCCCAAGCCCGGGCTCTTTCCACTGAGCCACGCTGCTTCTAAAGCAGAGGCATTCTAAGCACATTTCCAGTACTGTTTTGAAATGGTGAAGACCTTGGTTTTGGGGGTTGTCTTTTTGTTTTATCTTTTGAAGGAGAAAGTACAGCGAGAATTGTGTTGAAATATTTCAAACTACTGAAAAGCTCCGGTCAGTGCCCTTAATTGGTTCCATGAAAACAGTGTTTAGAATGCTAAACAAACTATAAATTCCTAGAGGAAGTATTATAAAGTGCCTCAATGTATTTTGGGGAGCCAAAAAGTCGACACGGTATTCATTCATTCAATAGTATTTATTGAGCGCTTACTATGTGCAGAGCACTGTACTAAGTGCTTGGAATGAACAAATCGGTAACAGATAGAGACAGTCCCTGCCCTTTGACGGGCTTACAATCTGATCGGGAGAGACAGACAGACAAAAACAATAGCAATAAATAGAATCGGGGAACGTGTCTACCGACTCTGTTGTATCGTACACTCCCGAGAGCTCAGTACAGTGTTCTGCATGCAGTAAGCACTCGGTAAATATCACTGGTGATGATATAGATGTAGTTGATAGCGTCATATGCATAAAGAATAATATTGTTTTATAAAAAGCAATATAGTAAACTTATATGAACAAATAGCAATGCGGCTTACGTGCTACTAACGAAAGATGATGAATTTAAGCAAATGTACCCCACGAATGATCTGTGCAAGTGTTGATGAGATACTCTCCGGAATTCAGACACTTCAGCACACCTAATTTAACCGCCAGACTGAAGTTCTTTCCGTGTTGGCCGCTCGCAGCACCTGACTCTCTCAGAGAGACGCCTGATTGCTGCCTGCCAAGCTATATATCCCTGCTGCTTCCCGGCAGATCTCCCCGGGCTGCATTATTTGAGATTTGCTCGGAGGTCACGATGTGCCCTGCACACCGTAAGCGCGCAGTCAGTGCGACCGAATGGATTACAGCACTGAATCTCTTTGAACCGCAGCTGGGTGAGTTGGTGGAGCCCGGCTTCCTCTATCATCCGAACAGCGAACACCTTGCCCAAAGCCCCGTTGCAAAATCCTCTCCCGCTAATGAATCCTGGCATAAAAAATTAAATTACATGGGGCCTAGGAGTCAGAGGAGCCGGGTTCTAATCCCAGCTCTGCCACGTGGCTGCTGTGTGACCTTGGGCAAGTCACTTCACTCTTCTGGGCCTCAGTTCCCTCAGGGGGATTCAACAACCGTTTCCCCTCCTACTTAGATTGTGAGGACGGGAACTGTGCCTGACCTGATTAGCTTGTCTCTTCGTCAGTGCTTAGAACGGTGCTTGACACAGAGTAAGTGGTTAACAAATAATAATTAATAGCACAGAAAAGCCTTATATTGAGGTATTACCAATTGTTTTTGGACTTTGTGACTTTCTTCAGATTACATGCCTATATTTACTAGCAATTTCACCGTAAGATGTTCCAGTTAAGGAACTGGTCCCTTAAGACAGGCTTTCTCACTTCCAAGTGCTGTGTTTAATTGTCCCGAAAGTCGTCAACTTTAATAGTGACCCTTCTAACAGCAGATTCCGAAGATTCATCACCTAGCGTGATAGAGAAGCAGGGTGGCTCAGTGGAGAGAGCCCGGGCTTGGGAGTCGGAGGTCATGGGTTCGAATCCCGGCTCTGCCGCTTGTCAGCTGTGTGACTGCGGGCAACTCACTTAACTTCTCTGGGCTTCAGTTCCCTCATCTGTAAAATGGTGATGAAGACTGTGAGCCCCACGTGGGACAACCTGATTCCCCTGTATCTACCCCAGCGCTTAGAACAGTGCTTCGCACTTAGTAAGCGCTTAACAGATGCCATCGTCATTATTATTAGCGACAGGGGAAATAACATCTTAAACATTTTCACCGAATACATGTGGCCTCAGCACAGGTGTTCGTGTGGGCCTGCTGTTTTCTTAAGGCTATTCTTGCCTGGGAGATGGCTTTTTTGAAAAAAAGAGAATGTGAATATAAAGTAAATATTTGGAAGTGCTATGGGAAAAGTCCTGTAGTTGAATAAGTGATAGATTAAAGCTCTGGAAATCTGCTCCAGTTGGTGTGCGTATCCTTTCTACTCCACTCTGTGTACAAGTGTTTGCCAAAACACTTGCCTTAAGGGTGTTTATCTCTTTTGGGCTCAGGCCAAATCTGGTGTCATGTGAGCGGGACAGATTGGGAACTGTTCTTGATGATGGAAAATTATTTCAAAGCACGCTGGCGTGAATTAAACCAGCTACGTAGGTATTTCATTGGTTAAATCAGAATTCACTGCCTCGGTAAAATTTAACAGTATAATTAAAACCGGTGCCCATTTCCCCAACTTGAGTCCAATGTGCTTTCTGCTTTTATATTGCATATTAATAAATACTTGACTGAGCGAAAGTAGAGATTCTCTGTTTTGCCTCTTCAGACTTGGACACTAACTGCCTAAATTTATTTCTATATAATATATATAATATAATATTATAATAATATTATAATAATATAATAATAATATAATAATAATGTAATAATAACAATGGGATTTATTGAGCACTCTCAGTTCGCAAAACCTCCACATCAAGCAAGAACTCTTTGCCATCACAACTCTAAGGCCCTCCATTAGCTCTCCCCTCTATCTCGCATTAAATCTTTGCCCACTCACTCCCTCTTCATATATAAGAGTCCACCACTCTCTCCACCTTCAAAACTCTCCTAAAATTGCATTTCTTCTAAGAGGTCTTCCCTCTCTTAGCCCTCATTTCCCCTGTCGACCTTCCCCTCTGCATTACCTGTTCACATAGCACTACATTTATTCATTCGGTCGTATTTACTGAGCACTTACTGTGTGCAGAGCACTGTACTAAGCGCTTGGGAGAGTGCAGTACAACAATAAACAGTGACTTTCCCTGCCTACAATGAGTCTACAGTCTAGATGGGGGGAGACAGGCATCACTACAGATAGATATAGTCTACCATTTCCCCCATCCCTAATCTATTTTAGAGAAGCAGCGCGGCTCAGTGGAAGAGCCCGGGCTTGGGAGTCAGAGGTCATGGGTTCGAATCCCGGATCTGCCACCTGTCAGCTGTGTGACTGCGGGCAAGTCCCTTAACTTCTCTGTGCCTCAGTTCCCTTTTCTGTAAAATGGGGGTTAAGACTGTGAGCCTCATGTGGGACAACCTGATTACCCTGTATCTACCCCAGCGCTTAGAACAGTGCTCTGCACATAGTAATCGCTTAACAAATACCAACATTATTATTATTATTTTAATATCGCTTTCGCCCTATAGACCGTAAGCCTCTTGTGGGTTGTGATTGTGTCTGCCAACTCTATCGTACTTTCCCCAAACACTTAGTTCAGTCCTTCGCACACAGTAAGCGCTCGATTGATTGCTTGATCGACGGATCCATATTTATTTATTCATTCAATAGTATTTATTGAGCGCTTACTATGTGCAGAGCACTGTATTAAGCGCTTGGAATGGACAATTCGGCAACAGATAGAGACAGATATTTATCCTGGATCGCTCCCCTAAGTGCCGGGTGAATACGGAGTAAGGAATTCTCAGACATGGTGGGAAGAGGACCGGCATTTAGAGACAAGCTTAGAAATGTTCAAAACTCAGTAATTCTTAAAGTAACCTTGTTGGTAATGAGTAGTCCTCGGAAATCTGATACTAGGTCCCGTGTAGAATGCCAGAACTGGAAGGGACTTTACGAGATCATCTAGTCCAGCCCTCTGTCTCTGGGGAGGCATTAGAAAGGGATTCGTTATCATAATTTGGGAAATTGCGTAGTCTAGTGGAAAGAGCCCGGGCCTGGGAGTCAGAGGACCTGGGTTCTCATCCCAACTCTGCCTCCTGCCTGCTGTGTGACCTTGACAGGTCACTTCTCTTTCCTGTGCCTCAGTTTCTTCATCTGTAAAGTAGGGATTCAATACTTGTTCTCCCTCCTAGATGGACTGTGAGCCCCATGGGGGACGGGGACTGCATGTGATTTGACTGTCTTGTGAGCTTGTTAAGGGTAGGGACTGTGTCTGGTTGTTGTTGTATTGTACTTTCCCAAGCTCTTAGTACAGTGTTTCACACACAGTAAGATCTCAATTAAATACGATTGAATGAGTGAATGAATGAATAGTCCAGCACTTAATTCAGTGCTTGGCACGCAGTAAGCACTTAACAAATACTACAATTGTTATTATTACTGTTACTGTGCTTAACCTTTGGAAAAAAAAATACATAGTGATGATGATTGTGACATTTATTAAGTGTTACTATGAACCAAGGATGTATGAGAAGCATTGTGGCTCAGTGGAAGGAGCACGGGCTTGGGAGTCAGAGGATGTGGGTTCTAATCCTGGCTCCACCCCTTTCTGCTGTGTGAACTTGGGCAAGCCGTTTAACTTCTCTGTGCCTCATTGACCTCATCTGTAAAATGGGGATTAAGACTGTGATCCCCGCGTGGGACAACCTGATTACCTTGTTTCTACCCCAGTGCTTAGAACAGTGCTTGGCACATAGTAAGCACTTAATGAGTACCGTAATTATCACTAAGCATAAGCAGATCATCCAAAGTTCCTGTCCCACGTGGAGCTCACCAGATGATACGTAATACTGCTTACTTGCGAACGAGGCAGAGAAGCAGTGTGGCTCAGTGGAAAGAGCCTGGGCTTGGGAGTCAGAGGTCATGGGTTCTGATCCCGGCTCTGCCACTTGTCAGCTGTGTGACTGCGGGCAAGTCACTTGACTTCTCTGTGCCTCAATTACCTCATCTGTAAAATGGGGATTAAGACTGTGAGCCTCACGTGGGACAACCTAATTATCCTGTATCTACCCCAGCGCTTAGAACAGTGCTCTGCACATAGTAAGCGCTTAACAATAATAATAATAATAATGTTGGTATTTGTTGAGCATTTACTATGTGCAGAGCACTGTTCTAAGCACTGGGGTAGACACAGGGGAATCAGGTTGTCCCACGTGGGGCTCACCGTCTTCATCCCCATTTTACAGATGAGGTAACTGAGGCACAGAGAAGTGAAGTGACTTTCCCAGAGTCACACAGCTGACAAGTGGCAGAGCTGGGATTCGAACCCATGACCTCTGACTCCAAAGCCCGTGCTCTTTCCACTGAGCCACGCTGCTTCTCTACAAATACCAACATTATTATTATCAGCGGAGCCCCTGTATGAAGGAATACTTCCCAATTTTTACTTGGAAGAACGATGATTGCAACTCTGGAAATAGTCCTGGAAAATCTGGGACTTGAAAAAGAGAATTTGCAGTAGTTCAGCCTTTCATCAACAAAAACGTTCGCTCCATATCTCCCCACTCTTCAAGAACTTCCAGAGGCCGCCCGTCCACCTCCGTGTCAAACCAACTCCTCACCGTTGGCTTGAAAACACTCGGTCGGTTCGCCCCGTCCCACCTCGCCTCGCCAGTCGACTGCGGCCTGCACAGTCCACTCCTCTAGCGCCAGCTTACGCGCTGTGCCTCGATCTCGTCTAGCTTGCCGCCGATCCCCTTCCCACATCCTTCCCGTAGCCTGGAACTCCGTCCCTTCCATATCCACCAGCCCACCACTCTCTCCACCTTCAAAGCCTCAGGAAGGTCACATCTTATCCAAAAGGCCTTCCCCGATTAAGCCCTCTTTTCCCTGGCTCGCACCTGGATCTGTGACCTTTAGACATTCGACATTTGCCCCACCCCCAACCCCACAGCACTAATTTACTTCCCTTTACATTATATATTCCAAATTTCTTATTCGTATTAACGTCTGTCTACCCCTCTAGACGCTAAACTCGTTATGGGCAGGGATCGTGTCTGATAATTCTGTGGTATTCCTCCCAAGCATGTACACGGTCCTCTGCGCATAGTAAGCGCTCAGTAAATGCCGTCGATTGATTGCTGGAGCTACGGTATGGAGGTTGCTTTCTTCGAGAACCCTGCATTAAGGAAAACTCTCTAGTACTCATATCTTCACTGACCCCCGCATCCTCTGGGCATGTTACTCCCCTCCTCAGAAACCTCCAGTGGTTGCCTATCAACCTTCGGACGAAACAAAGACTCCTCACTCTTAGCTTCAGAGCTCTCCATCCCCTTGCCCCCACCTACCTCAACTCCCTTTTTTCTTTCCACTGCCCACCCCGCAGGCTCCGCTCCTCTGCCGCCCACCTCCTCACCGTCCCCCGTTCTCGCCTGTCCCGCCGTCGACCCCCGGCCCACGTCCTCCCGCTGTCCCGGAACGCCCTCCCTCCTCACCTCCGCCAAACTCACTCTCTTCCCCTCTTCAAAGCCCTACTGAGAGCTCACCTCCAAGAGGCCTTCCCAGACTGAGCCCTCCCTTTTCCTCCGCTCCTCCTCCCCTCCCCATTTCCCCTACTCCCTCCCTCTGCTCTTCCCCCTTCCCCTCCCCACAGCACTTGTGCTTATTTGTATATATTATGTATTACTCTATTTATTTTGTTAATGATGTGTGTATATATATATATATATGATTCTATTTATCTTGATGATATTGACACCAGACTACTAGTTTTGTTTTCTGTCTCCCCCGTTTAGACTGTGAGCCCTTTGTTGGACAGGGATTGTCTCTTTTGCCGAATTGTACATTCCAAGCGCTTAGTACAGTGTTCTGCACATAGTAAGCGTTCAATAAATATGAATGAATGAATCCTGGTACACGGTCATTCTAACAACATCACACTGTGTTCTCTCCAGGCAGCTGCACATTATCAAAAAGCACTCCCCCAATTCTGCCATTGTGTTCGATACAAAAGCAAAGCGAAAACATGCCTCACAGGGGAATTATGTCAGAGATACTCGGAGTGGTGAGGATAAATCTTCAACTCTGTTCTCAGCACAATAAAATCGCTCTGTCTATTGTCTTGATTTTTATTTTTGTGAAGAATTAGGGTTTCTTGTGCAAGATTTAAAAAAAATTACGAGAACTTTGGTCGTGTATCGTTTTTGCCAGTTATCCCTTATTTCGTTCTAAAAATGCCCTTTTTTAGTTTTTGATTATTGTATGTTGCAATTGAAAATTCGATCAAAATGTAACAAATCTGATAGAGACTGCAAATTAGAGTGCCTAATATATGTTTTTAAAAATCAGACCACCACACGGAATTCGGGGTAGGTGAATCGAGCGTGGTTCCTGGAACTCCGAGACAGTACTGCTAAAAATACATTTTGTGCAGTTCCATGGCTGAGATGTTATCGTGTTTCTGAGTCTCAAAGAAATCTAATTTAAATCATCCCATTAGTTCTCGATGTAATTCAATCCAATTCTGTAGGTAGAAAATACACATCTATCCTGGATCGCCGTTATTACCTCGTGTTAAAACTGACTTCCGCGTTTACGAGTCGAATGAGGAAATTTGTTCTGCCATATCTTAGAGGAGTTCCAAATTGCTGTTAAGGCCATTGATCCCAAGGGAGGATGACGGTCCTTTAGCGGCCTGTGCTTCTTTTAGTACCTAATGGTACGGCGAACAGCTGGGAGATCTCAAATGGTCCACATTTAAAAAACAATTTATTTATTACAAACATTGATTTGACAGAGAACTAAGTGGGATAACAAATCTAAAAAAAATCAAATTAGGACATGATCCACCGCCCACGAGGGCCCTACCATCTCAAGTCGGGGAGAAGAGATGCGTCAAACGAAAGGATATGAGGCAAGCGCAAGGAAGCGGTTGAAAGTCAACGGTAAAAATATCGACGGTAGAAATGGACTTCACCGCTCTAGGCCAGGGGCAGTAACACGGTTACAAATGCCGCCGTCTTCCCAGCCTCCTATAAAGGCTGGGAAGCTCGTTACGGGCAAGGAAGGTCTCTGCTAATTCTGCTGTACTGTGCTCTCCCAGATGCTTAGCGCAGAGCTCTGCACGTGGTCAGTGCTCCGTAAGTACCATTGAGTGGTTGAGGCAGGTCCCTGGCCCCTCTTCAACCTCGCATCTCCCCCCACCCATTTTCCCTTCTCCATCTCCTGTTGGCTCCTCCCCCTCCCCACCGCACTTGGGTGCGTGTCCCCGTACTCTACCTCTTCCCTTACCCGGAACTCATTTTATCGTTGGTCTCTCCCGCTGACTCCTGGAGGGCAGGGATTGCGTCTACCGACTCTCGTATTTCACCCTCCCAAATGCCGACCGCCGGGCTCCGCTCGCAGTAAGTGGAGCGATGGTAAAGATGAGCGTGTTTGGCCTGGAGAGGGAATGTCTTTTACAGCGTGCCGATGAAAGAACGGGGTTTCTGGCCCCTCGCCGTGGTAGGGTGAACCTTGCCGGACACCTAACGTGCGGGTGAACGATGGCGTTTTCCTCCGGGAGAGGTCAGATGGGGACTGCCCAGGTTTCCCAAGATGTTAGTCCGGGGTTGGAAGGAGAAGGGAAAGATAGAGCCATCACCAGCACACGCTTGCGTTCTTCTTGCCGGAGTGATGGCTTATGTTGAATCATCCCCACTCTCGCGCCTGGCCCACCCGTGCTCAGGTGAGCGGCCCGTCCTGTGAAATAGTTATAATGTTGGTATTTGTTAAGCGCTTACTATGTGCAGAGCACTGTTCTAAGCGCTGGGGGAGATACAGGATAATCAGGTTGTTCCACGTGAAGCTCACAGTCTTCATCCCCATTTGACAGATGAGGGAACTGAGGCCCAGAGAAGTTAAGTGACTTGCCCACAGTCACACAGCTGACAAGTGGAGCTGGGATTCGAACCCATGACCATCGGCTCCCAAGCCTGGGCTCTTTCCGCTGAGCCTGAAGGCGCAGTCTGTGGTCGTCAGCAGCCAGTACCGCCTCAGTCGACGGTAGGTACAGCAATGGGAAGCAGCGCGGCTCAGTGGAAAGAGCCCAGGCTTGGGAGTCGGAGGTCATGGGTTCAAATCCCGGCTCCGCCACTTGTCAGCTGTGTGACCGTGGGCAGCTCACTTCACTTCTCGGGGCCTTAGTTACCTCATCTGTAAAATGGGGATTAAGACTGTGAGCCTCGCGTGGGACAACCTGATTATCCTGTATCTACCCCAGCGCTTAGAACAGTGCTCTGCACATAGTAAGCGCTTAACAGATACCTACATCATTATTATTATTACCCTCCCCCATGTCCTAAGCCACGGTTGAATATGACCTCAGAGAGTCTTTGTCACCTTTTATCCCTCCTGTCTCTTGCAGTTCTTGCGACTGGGGCAAGCAGGGCGCAGCGAATAATGATAATGATGATGATGGCTTTTGTTAAGCACTTACTATGTGCAAAGCACCGTTTTAATCGCTGGGGTATACAAGATGATCAGGTTGTCCCACGTGGGGCTCACAGTCTTCATCCCCATTTTCCAGATGAGGGAACTGAGGCCCAGAGAAGTTGTGTGACTTGCCCAAAGTCACACAGCTGGCAAGCGGCAGAACCGGAATTAGAACCCATGACCTCTGACTCCTAATAGAACACGGGCTTGGGAGTCAGAAGGTCATGGGTTCTAATCCCGGCTCTGCCACTTGTCTGCTCTGTGAGCTTGGGCAAATCATTACACTTCTATGTGCCACGGTTACCTCATCTGTAAAATGGGGATTGAAATTGAGCCCCACCGTGGGACGGGGACTGTGTCCAACTCGCTCCGATTGTATCCAGTCCAGCACTCAGGACAGTACCTGGCACATAAGCGCTTATTATTATTGTTATTTTTCGTTATTATTATTTTGGACAGTCACTGCCCAAGAAGAAGGGTATCCCCTGTAGCAGCTCTGCTGACTGCTGTGGGGTCAGTCTCACGGCACTGGGCAAGGCTGCTCAATCAGTCAGTCACTTATTGAGCGCTTACTGTGTGCAGCGCACTGTTCTGAGCGTTTGGCAGAGTGCAGTATAACAGACTTGGTAGACACGTTCCCTGCCCACAGTGAGTTTACAGTCTAGAGGGGAAGGTAGATAGCGATATTTTTTTAAAAAAACTGTGGAAATATACATAATCGCTGTGGGACTGAGGGTGGGGTAAATAAAAGTTACAAACGCCAGTGCTCAGCCTGATGAAGGATGACTCGTCATGGAGATCGATGCTGGATCCACGGAATTTTCTAGAGGGTTTCTCCTCATTGGAGAGAAAGCTCTCGTGGGAGGTCGTCATGGTCGGGGAAAGAAAGAAAGGACAGATTTCCCCCGAATCAATGAAACGAGGAAGGGGCCGCATTTTTTTTTACTCTGAATGTCACATCCGTGATAGCTAAGTGATCTAGTGCCATTTTTAACCTCTGTTTTGTGCCTATTCGATTTTATGGGCATCTAGAACCTGCTGGCTGGCAGAAATATTTTCCGTATCACGCCATTTGCCGTAACCACTTTCCTAGTGGTTGTTTTGAGCCTCGATTGTAGTGGTAATAGTATTTATTGAATGCCTGCCGTGTACAGAACTTATTCATTTATTCAATCATATTTATTGAGCACTTACTGTATGCCGAGCACCGTGTTAAGCGCTTGGGAGAGTACAATACGACAATAAGACTGTTGCAGGTGGAAATTAGGAACGGTTCACGGCTCTTAAGGGGTTCTCACAAGCTAAGAATATAATGGGCTGAAGGGACTAGATTACTGCATCAGCCTCCTCTCGGATCTCCCATCCTCCTGTCTCTCCCCGCTTCAGTCTATACTTCGCTCTGCTGCCCAGATCATCTTCCTGCAGAAACGCTTGGGCATGTCACCCCCCTCTCCTCAAAAATCTCCAGTGGTTGCCTGTCAACCTCATTATCAAGCAAAAGCTCCTCGCTGTTGGCTTCGGGGTTCTCCATCACCTCGTCCTCTCCTACCTCACCACCCTTTTCTCCTCCAGCCCACCCTGCACGCTCCGCTCCTCTGCCGCTCACCTCCTCACGGTCCCCCTTTCCCGCCTATCCCGCCGACGACCCTTGGCCCACGTCCTCCCGCGGTCGCAGAACGCCCTCCCTCCTCACCTCCGCCAAACTAACTCTCTTCCCCTCTTCAAAGCCCTACTGAGAGCTCACCTCCTCCAGCAGGCCTTCCCAGACTGAAGGCTCCTCCTCCCCTCCCCATCACTCCTCCCCGCCCCCCCCGCTCGACCCACTTCCCTGCCCCACAGCACTTGTGTATATTTTTTACAGTATTTTATTAACGATGTGTATATATATAATTCTATTTATAATAATTTTGGTATTTAAGTGCTTACTATGTGCCAAGCACTGTTCTAAGCGCTGGGTAGATACAAGGTAATCAGGTTGTCCCACGTGGGGCTCACAATCTTAATCCCCATTTTCCAGATGAGATTGTATATATTTTTTATTACCCTATTTATTTTGTTAATGAGATGCACATCACCTTGATTCTATTTATTGCTGTTGTTTTAATGAGATGTCCATCCCCTTGATTCTGTTTATTGCTGTTGTTTTTGTCTGTCTCCCCCGATTAGACTGTAAGCCCGTCAGTGGACAGGGATTGTCTCTATCTGCTGCTGATTTGTACATTCCAAGCACTTAGTACAGTGCTCTGCACATAGTAAGCGCTCAATACTATTGAATGAATGAATGAATAACTGAGGCACAGAGAAGTGAAGTGACTTGCCCAAAGTCACACAGCTGGCAAGCGGCGGAGCCGGAATTAGAACCCACGACCTCTGACTCCCAAGCCCATGCTCTTTCCACTGAGCCACGCCG
The DNA here is from genome assembly GCF_004115215.2 of Ornithorhynchus anatinus. NCBI lineage: Eukaryota > Metazoa > Chordata > Mammalia > Monotremata > Ornithorhynchidae > Ornithorhynchus > Ornithorhynchus anatinus. The sequence continues at coordinate 153,581,892 of NC_041728.1, forward strand.
CTTCTCAAAATTTATCTATTTTGATGATAGTGATGCCTATCTACTTGTTTTGTTGTCCATCTTCCCCCTTTTAGACTGTGAGCCCGTCATTGGATAGGGATTGTCTCTATCTTTCCAAGCGCTTAGTAGAGTGCTCTGCACACAGTAAGTGCTCAATAAGTACGATTGAATGAATGAAGGACTGGCAACAGACACATAAAGAGCGATGCAGTAATAAAAGCCCAAAATGACAAGGATACAAACAAGAATGAGGAAGGTACAGAGGCTAGACTAGAGGAACAGAATTTCAGGCTCCTCCCAGCTTCGAGCCCCAGCCCCAGTAACGGTTTCGGCAGTCATCGCCGTCAGTCTCCCCGAGGTTTTGTGGAGAGCACAGCCTGCCACCGGGCGTGAGGGGTGCACGGAACGTGGGACGGAGGCTCCGGGATGCCGCTCTGGAAGCCAGGGTGGGTTTCCGGGGAGGCAGCAGGGTGGTCTGAGGGGAAACCCGCTCTTGCCTTTCCTCTTCCCCTGGACGGGTGCGTAGCCAGTTTGCAGAAAGTTCAATCTGCCCACTAAATATATATATCCGCCTATACCTTATATCGTTCTCAAAATGCTTGTTGGTTCTTGTGGAACGTGGCTTTTTGGGGGACCCCTGGTACGGGAAAAAATTCCCTGCCTTTTGGATGGTGAAGAGGAACGTCACCGACTCTCCTCAGATGGTTTGTAGATGAGGAATTTTTAAGTTGAAAGGATTTGCCAAGAAAGAAGAACCACTTTCACACCATACTTTGTACATTCTTTGTATAAACTTCCCTGTAAAGAGCACAAAATCTATCTATGTTGTTTAAAATCCAATTTCCTTTTTGGAGTCCTTAACGGTGCTAATTAATATTTTGTTTTGTCAGGGAACCTTTCTCTACTCATCACGAACACATGCGCCAGATGATGAGAAGTTTTTCCGACCCTTTTGGACGTGACTCACTGCTCAGTCTTGCCGATAGAGGAAGAACTCGAAATCAGAAAGGACGTGATAATTCTGAGGTTGCCTTGCATGGAAATCAAAGGGTAGGTTCTTAATCTTAAACGTTATTAACGGTACGGTTTTTATGATGTGTGACTCCGACATTACCTAAAACTGCAGAGATGTTTTACGTCTTCGCTTATGACTGCTTCACAGCGATATACTTGAACGACTTCATGATAAAAATCCTCCTATTTATGCGTGAGATAGTTTATATCTAGCTGTCTCCTCCTCTCGATTATGAGCTGACAGTCGAACGATATAAGGTGGGGAGGAAGGACTGGAAATGCACGCGTAAAGAGAGATGAAACAAAAGACTAAGACAATAATAATAATAATGTTGGTATTTTTGTCTGGTATTTAAGTGCTTACTATGTGCAGAGCACTGTTCTAAGCGCTGAGGTAGATACAGGGTAATCAGTTTGTCCCACATGAGGCTCACAGTCTTAATCCCCATTTTACAGATGAGGGAACTGAGGCACAGAGAAGTTAATGAGATGTTCATCCCCTTGATTCTATTTATTGCTATTGTTCTTGTCTGTCCGTCTCCCCCGATTAGACCATAAGCCCGTCAAAGGGCAGGGACTGTCTCTATCTGTTACCGATTTGTACATTCCAAGCGCTTAGTACAGTGCTCTGCACATAGTAAGCGCTCAATAAATACTATTGAATGAATGAATGAATGAAGTGACTTGCCCACAGTCACACAGTTATCTAGTGGTCAGTTCATGGACAAATACACCACATAAAAATAAAAACCGGAAAGGTAGCGTTAGGAGAGAACCCAAATTTCAGGAGGGAGAAAGCCGGTCGTCTTGGATGGATAGAGAAATAATATTCTGGGTAGTGTGGTCAGTCAGTAATCTGTGGAATAAAACGTTTTCCTCTTCATGGGAAATTCAGATGTATTTCAAACTTTGGAAACCGCAGTGAAATATCTGAAGCTGAGACTAATCAGTTCAAATTAGCAGATGTTTAATATTCTTATAATTATAGAATATAGGTGTAAAGACCGAAGTTTACAAAATGCTTGGGTTAGGTAACATAAAACATGTCAGATGCCAAGGATGGTGGTTGGCACCTAGTAAGCGCTTAACAAATACCGTAATTATTATTATTACCACCCCGAGGGCCCCCCCGCTTAAGCTGTTGGAGCTGGACTCCTAGACTTGCTCATCTGCGGTCTGCTCTGCTATATTGTACTCTCCCAAGCACTTAATTCAGTACTCTGCACACCGTAAATGCTCAGTAAATACGATGGCTGAAAAGTTTCCAATCAGGACTGAAATGAAGGAGTGTGGCCTACTGGATAGAGCATGGCCCAGGCAGTCAGAAGGATTTAGGTTCTAATCCCAGCTCGGTGACCCTGGGCGAGTCACTTCACTTCTCTGGGCCTCAGTTGCCTCATCTGTCAAATCGGGGTTAAGACTTTGAGCCCTCTATGGGACAGGGACTATGTCCAACCCAAGTACAGTAAGCGCTTAAGAAATACCACAATTATTATTATTACTTTTATTCTTATTACTATTACATTCGCAGCCTGTTCCCCACCAGCCCTCTCCCCTCCTCCCACTTTAAAAATCCTACCCCGCTTCTGTCCTCTGGTCAAAATGATGCGTTGACACTTCTGCCAGGTGCTAAGTTTGTTTTCATTCTCTTACCCTAAAATTTCACGACTCTTTGAAATTTAGAAGTTTCAGTTTACACTCTGAGAATAAGCATTCTAAAAAAAATTAAATATTTTTGACTGATTTATACCAGATAAGGAACATCTAAAAGTAGGAGGGAAGAGGATGGCATTGAAATCGTGTATCTTGTGTGTTAATTAATTTTGATGTGGAATTTGCATCTCACTTTGAAATAAAACTGGGAGCAGCCTGGCGTGGTGGATGGAGCACGGGCCTGGGAATCAGAAGGTTATGGGTTCTAATCCCGGCTCCTCTGCTTGTCTGCCGCGTGGCCTTGGGCATGTCACTTCACTTCTCTGTGCCTCAATTACCTTATCTGTAAAATGGGGATTAAGACTGTAAACCCCATGCGGGACAGGGACTGTGTCCAACCCGATTTGCTTGTATCCACCTCAGTGCTTAGTACAGGGCCCGGCACATAGTAAGCGCTTAACAAATGCCACAGTTATAGACCTCAATTAGAGCAAATTAATTGGGTAGCTTTCCTCTTTGCAGAAAATGCATGTATAGGTACATATTTCGTTTTGATTCAAGTAATTTCACCCTGTTCTGTTGTAGTGTGATGCATTTCTTACTATGATTAATATTAAGGCTTTCTAGGGCATTATTATTGTTATTGTCCTTCCATCAAGCACTTAAAATGTGCTAATACTGGGGTAGTCTTAAAATGACCAGATCAGACTCTGCCCCTCCCCCTCTGTAAGGCTCATAATCCAAGAATGAAGAAGAGCTGATGTTTTATCCTGATTTTACAGATGAGGAAAAAAGGGGCACCCTGCTCTCCCAAGGCCATGGCGGGCAGCGATAGAGCCAGGACCCGAATCCAAGTCTTATGGATTCCTGTCCAATGCTCTTTCCCTCTGTGCCATGCTACAAAGCCTTATTGAAGGCCCATCTCCCCCAAGAAGACTTTCCAGACTAAAACCCCTCCTTTCCTTTTCTTCCACTCCCTTCTGCGTCACCCTGACTTGCTCCTTTGGTTCTTCTCCCCGCCCAGCCCCAAACCACTTAGGCACATATCTGTAATTTATTTATTTGTATTGATGTCTGTCACTCTCCCCCTCCCCCTTTCAATACTATAAGCTCGTGTGGGCAGGGAATGTCTATTTATTGTTGTATCGTACTCTCCCATAGTAAGTGCTCAATAAATATGATTGAATGAATGAAGTGTAACCTCCCAATTATAATTAAATGGATATTATAACCACTCTTACTTTGCACCCAGGAGATGCTCGAAAAATGATATTGGTTAATTGATTAAAATAATGAATATTTTTTTCCAGGCAATGAGTCATTCCCTTTTACCTTTCGGGACTTTTCGTGGTGTGGTTAGTATCATGACATGAGCACTCTTTATATAATGCATTTTGTCCTTTTACTGTAAACTGGATTTGGTTTCTTTGTCACTAATCTAATTGGATGCAGAAAGACCCTGTTTGCTTTAAAATTTCAACTGGAGAATATGTTAGGGAAGTATTGAACTTGTATTTTGAAGGGTTTTTACGTTCAGCTGTGTGTGAGATTGCTTGGGGCACAGGTGTTATAAATGCATTTAAATTTGAAACCGTTTGCCTTCACACAACGTAGTCTACCTGAATCTGAACAACCCTGCATTATATGGAAGAATCAAGTTCATTACACATTGTGTAGGTTCCCTTTGTACTCCTGTCAACTTTCAATAATGTATTTCATCAAGGGAAATGTTATGCCATAGTTGAAGTTCTAAATCTGGGACCTTCTCCAGCCACACACTTAAATCTTTTGGTGTAAAGACATCAAGAAATTATAATAGCGACGTGCATAGAATTAGAAAAGACTCAGGTCCCAGAAGAAAAAGATTAAGAATGCTACTGGATTGTCTATTTTATGGAAATAGTTACCCTTGTTTTACTACAGTTAAATGTCTGCTTTGGGCTTGTAGATTTTGTTGATTCTGAGAACAAGAATCGTAATAATTGTGATATTTTTTAAGCTGTAAATGCCAAGAGTCATAGTAAGCACTGAAGTAGAAACAAGATTATCAGGTTCCACATGGGGTTCACAGTCTAAGTAGGAGAATGGGTACTGAGTCCCCGTTTTGCAGATGAGACAACTGAGGCACAGCGAGGATAAGTGACTGGCCCAAGGTCACACAGCAGGTGAGTGGCAGAACTGGAATTAGAACCCAGGTCCTTCCAACTCCTAGACCCATGCTCTTTCTGCTAGGCCACACAGCTTCTAGACTTAACAGTTCTCCATTCCATCCCGTGTATATGTAATCAACGGAAAAAGATGGTTCGGTGTTCAGTAAAATTGTAATTCTGTAACTTAAAATGCAAATGATCGAAGATGGAAAGAATAAATAAAAAATTAAGTGTAAGATACGTTCAGGCTACATGGTACTAACCCTTAGATATTTAGATGAATTCAAGAATGGCATCTTAAAAGGATGAGAAGCAGCGTGGCTCAGTGGAAAGAGCCCCGGCTTGGGAGTCAGAGGTCATGGGTTCGAATCCTGGCTCTGCCACTTGTCATCTGTGTGACTGCGGGCAAGTCACTTAACTTCTCTGTGCCTCAGTTACCTCATCTGTAAAATGGGGATTAAGACTGAGCCTCACATGGGACAACCTGATTACCCTGTATCTACCCCAGCGCTTAGAACAGTGCTCTGCGCATAGTAAGCACTTAACAAATACCAACATTATTATTATCATTATAATTCTTTGAAGACTCATAATTTCTCATTTGATTCAAAATGAAAAATACACAGCATCTTCTCTCCAGTGCTCGAGGTCAACACTTGGGGGTGACGAAGGAGATCGGCCCACAGTTTTCTTTTTGAGCTAGGCTCTCGGCCTCGCTCACCTCAGGCCTCCGACAAGACCTGAGATGTTCCACTTAGGACTGGAGAGAACCAAAATTCATTCATTCAACAGTATTCACTGAACACTTACTATGTGCAGAGCACTGTACTAAGCGCTTGGAATGTACAAGTCGGCAACAGATAGAGACAGTCCCTGCCCATTGATGGGCTTACAGTCTAATCGGGGGAGACGGACAGACAAAAACGATAGCAATAAATAGAATCAAGGGGATGGACATCTCATTAACAAAATAAATAGGGTAATAAAAATATATACAAATGAGTGGATGAGCACAGTGCTGGGGCGAGAGGAAGGGAGAGGGGAAGGAGCAGAGGGAAAGAGGGGGGAAAAGGGGTATATCTGAGGGGAGGTGAAGGTGGGGGGTAGAGGGGCAGCAGAGGGAGCAGAGGGAAAAGGGGAAGCTCAGTCTGGGAAGGCCTCTTGGAGGAGGTGAGCTCTCAGTAGGGCTTTGAAGAGGGGAAGAGAATTTGTTTGGCGGAAGTGAGGAGGGAGGGCGTTCCCGGACAGCGGGAGGACGTGACTTTATTACCCGCTAGCCCTTGCCTGTCCTCTGCTAATCTCCATTCTTCCTAAAATCCCTAGTCCCACACTCAAAATGTAAAGTCGGGACCTACGGGTCCTAAATAACATCTGATGTAAAAAAAGAGGGGGGGGAAAACATTTTCACGTAGTACAAGAGGTTGAAAAGCTCTAGTTGCTCTCTTGGTTGGCCACTAATGAGGCCGTGCAGAGTTTCCTCTGGAGTTTGGAGTTATTTGGTCCAGCCCCACCGATGGGCCAGTGGGATTCCAGCTGCAGTTCTGCCTTCAGTTTGACTTAGAGGAATGAAGACTACGCGTGCAGTTCCTGAGGAAGGTATAATAGTTATGGCATTTGTTAAGCGCTTCCTATGTGCAAAGCACTGTTCTAAGCACTGGGGAGGATACAAGGTGCCCAGGTTGTCCCACGTGGGGCTCACAGTCTTAATACCCATTTTGCCTCACAGAGCTGACAAGTGGCTGAACCAGGATTTGAACCAGGTATAACTTAGCTACTGGGGTAGAACTGAGGTATAATAATAATAATAATGATGATGGTATTTGTTAAGCGCTTACTATGTGCAAAGCACTGTTCTAAGCGCAGGAGGTTACAAGGTGATCAGGTTGTCCCACATGGGGCTCTCAGTCTTAATCCCCATTTTACAGATGAGGTAACTGAGGCCCAGAGAAGTGAAGTGACTTGCCCAAAGTCACACAGCTGGGATTCGAACCCATGACCTCTGACTCCCAAGCCCAGGCTCTTTCCACTGAGCCACGCTGCTTCTCCTAACTTAGCTACTGGGAAATTCACAATTATTTATTTTAAACCTGCATCACTGACACGTCGGAAGCACTGTTAACGTGAAGGGGTCTCGTAAAGTTTTCTCACCACTTGAGGCAATTTTTTTAAGTGAAATGTGAGGCACCTAGAGCCAAAAAACGATACCTTTTGCCGATTGTAAGGTGGATGAAGCATCTCTGTTGGAAGTTACTAATTCAGGAATTCGGAATCAGCACCAAATATATTCCTGTCCTTTGTCATACAGCTCTGCTCTGCTGTGCTATATTTAAAGTTAAAGCCTAGACAGAAACACCGTGTCTGGTTTTAGAGAATCCATTGTTTCCAGTAAAGAAGCAGAGAATGAGTGAGTGGTATGTTGTATTGTACTCTCCCAAGTGCTTAGTACGGTGCTGTGCACACAGTGAGGGCTCAGTAAATATCGATAATGGTGGTGGTGGTGGGCATTCACAATCCACTGCGGCGCTGCCCGCTCACACACTCGCTGCACTCCGTAATCCAGTGGGAACGTGACTGCCAGGGCAAGAGCGTCAATAATACAGCACAGAAGCAACTTGGATTAGTGGTTAGAACACGGACCTGGGAGTCAGAAGCACCTGGGTTCTAATCTTGGCTTCTCCACTTAATAATAATTGTATTAGTTTGTTTAGTGGCAGGGCTCAGGTATCTCTAATAGCGTGGTTTGGGATTTTGCCAATTTTCTAATTAAAAGGTGGTTTTTTTGTTTGTTTTTTGGAAGAGTAGTGGGACAGTGAAGAGAGAAAGAGGAATACGAATAGCTTCTTTCTTCCCCAGCTCTTTTCCACAAATTGGGTACCTTCCCAACTTTTTTTTTTTAGATTAGATTGATAAAATATTGTAACTTTTCATACAAGATGTATTATGTGAAAAATTTGAACAAGATTCTGAACTGTATATGTATGGAAAACATACTAAGCACGGGATAGGGGGAGATATATGAATCCAGTGCAGGCAGTCTGTATTTTAGGCTAAGAATTATGATATTTTGCAGTTTTTTTGTAATCAATAAATTGTATTTATTGAGCACTTACTCTGCAGAGCACTCTACTAAGCGCTTGGGAGAGTACACAGAATTAGCCTACACGTTCCTTGCGCATATCAAATTTACAGTCTAGAGGGGCAGAGAGATATTAGTATGAATGCGTTTTTTATAAAGTATTTACCGTGACCGGCAGGTAGAATTTTCTTTCTTTCCACAAATACATGTTTTTATAGCTCAACTAAAATATACCCAGAAGAACTGCATTATGCTGTTGGCATGTCAATTTTTAACTCTTATATTTCTATTCCTTAATTTCAAAGTTTAAGTTTGAAAGTAAACTTTTCCCGGGTAAATAATCTTGCTTGAACTTCCAAAAGGAGAATCTGATTGGAAGATCTTACTATATTGTCACCCTGCAAGATTCAGGGCTTCCATGTATTTCTGCCGTACTAAAAATACTGTTCACTTTCAACTGAAGTGCGTCGTCTTCTTAAGTGGTAGAAGTTGAAATAGGATGTCCATTAATCGATGTAGAACCACTGGCATGATCGATTCACGGAACTCTTAATCCTTGGGACGTAAAGGAGTAGTTCCTTTTAGCCAGTTAACCCAATTCCCATCTAAATCAATTGTCACAAATTTCCAGGAGCCCTGTCAGGCAGCTCACACATTATGCTTAGCCCTCAGTCTCATCTACTTAGTACACTTAAGATAAGCAGCGTGACTCAGTGGAGAGAGTCCGGGCTTTAGAGTCAGAAGTCATGGGTTCTAATCCCGGCTCCGCCACTTGTCTGCTTTGTGACCCTGGGCAAGTCACTTAACTTCTCTGTGCCTCAGTTACCTCATCTGGAAAAATGGGGATAAAAAAAATTGTGAGCCCCACGTGGGACAATCTGATGACCCTGTATCTACCCCAGCGCTTAGAACGATGCTCTGCACATAGTAAGGTTACTCTCGCTGCCAACCTCTTGCCCATGTCCTACCTCTGGCCTGGAACGCCCTCCCCCTTCATATCCGACAGATCTCTCCTCTCCCTTCCTTTCGGAGCCCTTCAAAAATTGTATCGCCTCCCAGAGGCCTTCCCTTCCTAAGCCCTCATTTCCCCCCCGCACCGCCTCTGGGCCTGGTTGGATCTGTACCCCTTAGGCACTTGAAATACTCGCCTCACTCCCAGCCCCACAGCACTTACATAATTTTTCCTCTTTTCTGCCATTTCCCCTTTGAATTATCCGTCTCCCCCTCTAGACAGTAAATTCTCTGTGGGCAGGGATTATGTCTGCCAACTCTATCGTATTGTCCTGGAATGCCCTCCCTCCTCCTCTCTGCCAAACAAACTCCCTTCCCCTCTTCAAAGCCCTACTGAGAGCTCACCTCCTCCAAGAGGCCTTCCCAGACTGAGCTTCCCCCTTTCCCTCTGCTCCCTCTGCTCCCCCTCTGCCCTCTGCTCCCTCCCCTTCTTCCCCTTCACCTCCCCTCAGCTAAGCCCCCTTTCCCTCTGCTCCTACCCTCTCTCTTCCCATCCCCTCAGCACTGTGCTCATTTGTATATAGCTTTATTACTCTATTTATTTTGTTAATGAGGTGTCCATCCCCTTGATTCTATTTATCGTGATCATGTTGTCTTGTTTTTGTCCATCTCTCTTCCCCGATTAGACTGTGAGCCCGTAATTGGGCAGGGATGGTCTCTATCTGTTACTGATACATACATTCCAAGGGCTTAGTACAGTGCTGTGCACATGGTAAATGCTCAATAAATACTATTGAATGAATGAGCAGAGCATTACTATGTGCTCATAAATATGATTTATTGATTGGTTATTGGTTCACTGTGGTGAGACTGTAGTTGCTGGGCATCGTTCTTGGGTTTGGTCCTCCAAATACCTCTACAAATATTAGAGAAAGTAACAGTATTTTGGCCACTGGAGCCACTCAAAACAGAATAAGGTTTAATAATCTATGAATCACCCCATGTTTAAAAAATTTTTTCAAACAAAACCAAAAAAATAAAGGTGAAGTTTTGCCAATAGATATTCTCAAATGTCATGTGTTTCCTTTTTTAGTCAGAAAAGATGAGCAGATTGTACTTTGTGTGTGCCAGTGGTCTTCAGGTATATGCTATACCTGCATGGTTGAAAAATGTGCATGTGATCCTTTTTTTATAAATTTGGAATGTCTTTCAGTTTTGCCTAAAATCGATCTATGTATGTCTGCTTATTAGTTCATAATTTCCTTACTATCCCATAGAGTACAGACATTCAGGATCCTTTTCAAGCAGTGGGCAGAATGATGTCAAATATGCGGAACAGTATGCAGGAATTGCAAAGAAATTTTGTAAGTATTTTCCAAAATCTTTCTAAAGTACTTCAGTGAAAAGAATAATCGAACAGCCTCAGTCGGCAGTCGGTACAGCCACGAGAAGCAGTGTGGCTCAGTGGAAAGAGCCCGGGCTTGGGAGTCAGAGGTCATGGGTTCGAATCCTGACGTTGGGACCCATAATATGGATCAATCAATCAGTGGTATGTATTTACTGAGCGTTTACTATGTGCAGAGCACTGTTTTAAGTACTTGGGAGAGTACAGTCCGAGAATAAGCAGACGTATTCCCCGGCCATAACGAGCCAGAGGTCTTTGCCACTTTACATTTCAACAAGACATGCAAGCTCCTCCTGACTGCTCTATTTGGGCAGGAACCTCGTCAAGCAGCTCTGTATTGTACTCTCCCAAGTGCTTATTACAGTGCTCTGCACACAGGAAGGGCTCCATATTACCAGTGATAGATTGGGCAAAGAAAAAACTCCTACCCTTGAAAGCTTTCAGTAGTCAATTTTGGATATTTTAAAGGAGAATGAATTGTTCAGCTCCCTGAAAGTAAAATCCAAGCTCAAAGATGCTGTAGAAGGAGAGAGAGGAGAGGAAGGAAAGGAAGAAAACCCAGAGCTAAATTATTCACCTGGCCTCCAGACACTAATAATTTTGAATCAAATTTAGTGTTTTTTTAATGTTCAGATTTAAAATTATAGGTAAATGAATAATTTAGAGCAATAATTGTATATTTTTAAAAATATAAACATATCAGTATAGGAATCACTTTGTTCCTTCAGTGAAAGAACTAGATTTATCCAGTCAAGAACTCAAAAAATTTTTTTTCCTGAAAGCATGATGGTGCAACCCTTCAGCTTAAGTTGTGTAATTGTATTATCCTTGAAAACAGTGTGCTTGATTGCATGTTGTTTTTGTATAAAGTTCCCAATTGGGTGAATGCTATATATATGCATGTATTTATGTGCACATTATTCATTGACAAATTTATTGAGTGCTTACTGAGCGCAAAGCACTGTACTAAATGCTTAATGTATGCTTGCACATAAATATCAGCAAATATAAAATCTGTCCGTTTAGATTGTGAGCCCCACAAGGGACAGGGACCATGTTTAATTCCCGTCTGTGTGTTTTCTCTTAGCGCTTAGTACAGTAGATAAATAGTAAATAGTCTTACCACAACTGTCCTCAAGTTTTTGAAAGAGATTCTACAAAAAGGTCAGCTCATAAGTACCCGTGAGCTCTGGGCTGAAAAGAAAACTCCCTCTCACGTTGTGCGAATGACATCGACTGTTCCTCGCTCTGCTAGTTCCATTTCTTCCCTTCAGTCCCTGTGTTTGATTCTGAGCCTGCCTGTCTTCACGAAGCCCATGCTATCCCCTCCTGAAAGCTCACCTCCTCCAGGAGGCCTTCCCATACTAAGCCCCCCTTTTCCTCTGCTCCTCCTCCCCTCCCCATCGCCCCGACTCCCTCCCTCTGCTCTACCTCCTTCCCCGCCCCCCAGCACTTATGTATACGTATATTGATTATTCGATTTATTTTATTAAGGATGTGTATATATCTACACTTCTATTTATTTATATTGATGCTATTGATGCCCGTTTATTTGTTTTGATGTCTGTCTCCCCCCTTCTAGACCGTGAGCCCGTTGTCGGCTAGGGATTGTCACTATTTATTGGTGAATTGTATTTTCCAAGGGCTTAGAACCGTGCTCTGCACACAGTAAGCGCTCAGTAAATACGATTAATGAATGAATGCAATGCCCAGCGGCCAGTTCTGTCCATTTACAGTCTCAGGAGGTCACTGTCACGTCACGTTGTCTGACACTGGCTTCACCCTATGGTACTTGTTAAGCGCTTACTATATGCCAAGCACTGTTCTAAGTGCTGGGGTAGATACAAGCTGCAGTGCTTGTATCCAGTGCTCCGCACGCAGCGATCTCTCACTAAATACCACTTATTGATTGGATGATTGGAATGGCTCCGATATCGAGCCGTCGATCGAGTCGGAGAGGCAGCCCGGCCTTAGGTCCCTGTCCCTCGGGGTGTTAGAGAAATCAGGCAATAGCTGTAATCTTTTGCAGAGAAGCAACGTGGCTCAGTGGAAAGAGCCCGGGCTTGGGAGTCCGAGGTCATGGGTTCGAAAGTGGCTCTGCCACTTGACAGCTGTGTGACTGTGGGCAAGTCACTCCACTTCTCTGTACCTCAGTGACCTCATCTGTAAAATGGGGATTAAGACTGTGAGCCTCACGTGGGACAACCTGATTCCCCTATGTCTACCCCAGCGCTTAGAACAGTGCTCTGCACATAGCGCTTAACATATACCAACATTATTATTAATCTTGTCAAACACCTACTATGTAGCAAGCACTGTTCTGAGCGCTCTAGCTTCAAGTTAATCAGGTTGGACACAGTCCCTGTCCCAAATGGGGCTCACGCTCTTCACCCCCATTTTATAAATGAGGTAACTGAGGTCCCCTAAGCCACGCTGCTGCTCCTATATCTTCGATTGTTTATTTTGCCCTCCGTGACGGCACAGGGCCCCCTTTGAGTTCACCATACAGAAACCCCCGGGATCGTGCTGCCATCTTCCTCTCTGCTCCCCTCTCCAGCACAGCAAAGTTGCGCGGCTGTGAGCGTTGGTTCTGCCGGTGAGCTGTGTTCCAGGAATTTATTGATAATCTTAGTGGCCTGGTATATTGATAATAATATCGGTATTTGTTAAGCGCTTACTATGTGCAGAGGTCATCCCAGAGGTCATCAGGTCATCCCACGTGGGGCTCACAGTCTTCATCCCCATTTTACAGATGAGCAAACTGAGGTCCAGAGAAGTTAAGTGACTTGCCTAAGGTCACACAGCTGCCAAGTGGCAGAGCCGGGATTCAAACCCATGACCTCTGACTCCCAAGCCTGCCCTCTTTCCACTGAGCCACGCTGCTTCTCTTGAGCCATGCAGCATAGTTTCTCATCAGGCAGTCCACCGGATTCCTCCCTCCGTTATATCCTGGTCGTCTTCAAAGTGTACGTAACCTCCTCACCTCGAGTGTAATTGTCTCTAGGGTCAGCTGTCGTTCAATTCAGACGGGCATTCGTTTAGTTCTTCCTCGATAATGACCTATTCCAAAGTGGGAGATGAACCGCCTAAGGTTTTCCAAGCTTCGACTCAGACTCGCAGAGCTCCAGGAGGAGTAAGTATTTTCCAAATATTATCGGTATTTTAAGAAAGATGTTAGCTTTCAATGCTGCTTTTATATATATATGTATATCTTTGTATGTGCATATATACATTTATATTGTATATATGTGGTTATATATATATATTATGACACTTTATATTTTGGCCATGCTTATCATCTAAACACTTCTTCAAACCACAAAAGCGTAGCTCGCGATAGAACTTTGAATCGAAAGATCCCCCCCCCCCCCACGTGAAATTGCGTTAACGTGATCCCGTCTCACCTTATCGACACAGGTAAGATGATACTGTGACCTATCTGAAAGCCGGTTTCAGGTTGTAAAATATCTATTTTGAGTTTCATGCTCAAAGTACTTGACTTAAGTGCTTACATAATGCTACAGCTAAAGATGCCCTTTCATTGGCTTCCTTGCAGCTGTTAGAGCTAATTCAGCCCTGAAATTTGAATTTGAACTCTCCAGAAGGTTCATGAAAGCTTATACGCAAGCGGTGTAAGGCATTATCGCATCAGAGCTGAAGCCGGCGCTTGGTTATCTAAAAGATTCTAATAATATACCTCTGAACACAGAGATAGGTGGCAGTTGAGGGTTTCAAGCCAGTCAACATGACAGCCAAATAATTAGTAGCCCTTTCATGAAGCGAATGCCAACCGAACTTATCTGGTCCTTTGTCAAGGAGAGTGTTGAAAGTTGTATGAGGTATAATTAGATTGGTCTTTGACTTCTCTGGATGCAACTTGACAAAATATATTCTCTGCATTTGAGAAGTTTTGTATTTCCACGCCTCCTTAGAGCCAAATTGTACTTCCGTATGCTTCTGTGCTAGTTGTAGAATGTTTCTTTCAGGCAGTGTAGTCAACAGGAAGTGCAGTAAGCACATGTGTTTAGTAATCATCGTCATAATAATAATAATTATGGTATTTGTTAAGCGCTTACCTTGTGCAGAGCACTGTTCTAAGCGCTGGAGTTCGAATCCCGGCTCTACCACTTGTCAGCTGTGTGACTCTGGGCAAGTCACTTAACTCCTCTGTGCCTCAGTTACCTCATCTGTAAAATGGGGCTTAAGATTGTGAGCCCCATGTGGGACAAGCTGATTACCCTGTATCTACCCCAACGCTTAGAACAGTGCTCTGCACATAGTAAGCACTTAACAAATACCAACATTATTATTATTATTTATTATTACAGGATAGTCAGATTGTCCCACGTGGGACTCACATTTTTTTTAATCCCCATATTTGCAGATGAGGTAACTGAGGCACAGAGAAGTTGTGACTTGCCCAAGGTCACACAGCAGACAAGTGACGGAGCCGGGATTAGAACCCGCGTCCTCTGACTCCCAAGCCCAGGCTCTTTCCACTAAACCACGCTCCTAATTTTTTTTTTAACTATACTAAATGCTGATGAGAATTCTAGGGAAAATTTAAGATCGATTCCCTTCCCCAAGTTATTTGCAGTCCACTGGAATAGACCAAAGAAATGAAAAATTCACTCAGAGGAGCATCCATAAATGGTAGAGAGGCAATAAGAGGTGGTGATTTGGCAAACAGAATAAGGTGGCCATTCCAAATTGGGAGGGTGGAAAGCATGATGATGCAGTCGTTTAGACTGTGAGCCCGTCATTGGGCAGGGATTGTCTCTATCTGTTGCCGAATTGTCCATTCCAAGCGCTTATTCCAGTGCTCTGCACATAGTAAGCGCTCAATAAATACTATTGAATGAAATGAATGATGAGAGAAATCACTGTCAAGGGCAGTTGGAAATTAGCTTGGGCAGAGTTGGGGTAGATTGGGAGACAACATCAGTCAGATTTAGAGGCGCCAACTGGTAGAGAGCTTGGAAAGCTCTGCCGGTCAGGATTTGAAGAGCGATTCGACGTTACCTTAGACCTTCGAGGATGAGATGTACATCCCCTTGATTCTGTTTATTGCAGTTGTTTTAATGATATGTTTATCCCCTTGATTCTATTTATTGCTATTGTTCTTGTCTGCCTGTCTCCCCCAATTAGACCGTAAGCCCGTCAAAAGGCAGGGACTGTCTCTATCTGTTACCGATTTGTACATTCCAAACGCTTAGTACAGTGTTCTGCACATACTAAGCGCTCAATCAATACTATTGAATGACTTTGCTGACCTTGGCTTAGCTCGTCAGTGCATTGAATGGGAACTGGAAGACTGGAACTGATAGTTGTTGCAGTAACAAGATCTTAGACTCGTGTAGCCTTTTTCCCCTAAAACGTTCCCAATTTGCTTGTATCCACCCCAGCGCTTAGTACAGTGCCTGGCACATAGTAAGTGCTTAACAAATACCACAATTATTATTATTATTATTCTCACCCATTGATATCATTATCCTCCCAGCATCCTGTGAACGAGGGAAAAATGGAATTATTATCTGTAATTTACAGATTAGGAAGCCGAAGCACAAAGAGCTTCATGGCTTGCCTACGATCACGCAGCGGGCCGGTGGCATCGCCGAGCTAATAATAACAGTAATAATGGTGGAATTTGTTAAGTGCTTACTATGTGCAAAGCACTGTTCTAAGCGCTGGGGGGATACAAGGTGAACAGGTTGTCCCACTTGGGGCTCACGGTTTTTAATCCCCATTTTACAGATGAGGTAACTGAGGCCCAGAGAAGTAAGTGACTTGCCCAAAGTCACACAGCTGGCACGCGACGGAGCCGGGATTCGAACCCATGACCGACTCCCAAGCCCGGGCTCTTTCCGCTGAGCCACGCTGTTCCCGTTTAATTGCTTTAGGAAATTGGGCCTGAGAAAAACTTTGCCATGTACACTATTGGAGGAAAAAATGGCCAATCTCGGTGTGATAGATGGAGCTAGAAAATGAGAGAGAGGGGAAGTTAGAGATAATCATGAGCATTAGCCCGGGGAGAATGCGGTACTACTGACAGGTCAGTCAAATTTATTGAGCACTTACTGTGCTCAGAGCACTGTACTGAGCATTTGGGAGAGTATAATGTAACAGATAGATGCGTTCCCTACCCACAGTGAGCTTACCATTTAAACAGAAGGGTGGGGATTGGAGAGAAGTGACTTAGACATCTATCCTGGGTTTTCTTTTTTGAAATTCATCTATTCATTCATTCAGTAGTATTTATTAAGCGCTTACTATGTGCAGGAGCACTGTACTAAGCATTTGGAACGTACAAATCGGCAACAGATACAGTCCCTGCCTATTGACGGGCTTACAGTCTAATCGGGGGGGACGGACAGACAAAAACAATTGCAATAAATAGATTCAAGGGGATGTACATCTCATTTAAACAATAGCAATAATTAGAATCAAGGTGATGTACATCTCATTAACAAAATAAATAAGGTAATAAAAAATATATACGATTGAGCAGACGAGCACAATGCTGAGGGAAGGGGGAAATTTATCTTCAGTTGGAATACAGTGATCACTTTCTTAATAACGCAGATTAAAGAGACGAGGAAGGCGATGAAGGATTCTGACAGTGGATTGGAGAAAATGGCCGTTGGTCATCATATACACGATCGCGCTCACGTCATTAAAAAATCGAAGAACAACAAAACGGGAGAGCAAGAAGTAAATCAAGAATTCATCAATTTGGATGAATGTAAGTTGGAAGCAGTAGTATTCTGCTTCTCGTGCTAGAGCTCTGAAAGTTCTTTACGGAGAAATCCGTTTGACGCCAGCGGCTTTTTATCTTCACGTGTTCGTTGCTATGTTGAGTTGGAGTACTGGGCCAAGATAAAAAATTTTGAGTTTGAACTTTTGTGATGCATCTGACTATCGTCACACTTTTAGCACTCTATCCTTGCTGACTCTGCCCTGTGGAATGAAAATCCTTTAGGCTTTTGGCAAAAGTTTTCTCTATAAAGGGAGTTATATTTTGGGCGAGTTGAAACATAGGTTTCTCCCCAAATTATTCAGCTTTCCTTCGGAGACTGGGACATTTAATATACCGTTGGGTGGGGTTTTTTGAGATTAATGATGAGAGCTTTAAACTCCATGACTCATTTCCAGAAATAATAATAATGTAGTATTTAAGCGCTGTGTGCCAAGCACTGTAGTAAGCATTGGGATAGATACAAGATACTTCTGCGCTTTTTTTTCCAAGGGAAATGGACGAGAGAAGCGACGTGGTTTAGTGGCTAGAGCTCAAGCCTGGGAGTCAGAAGGTTCTGGGTTCTAATTCTGGCTCGGTCACTTGTCTGCTGTGTGACCTTGGGTAAGTCACTTCACTTCTCTGATCCTCAGTTACCTTATCTGTAAAATGGGGTTTAAGACTGAAAATATACTTAATAATATACTTTAAAAAAGACGAAACAGGGACTGTTGCCAACCTACTGATCTTGCATCTATCCTTGTGCTTAGTACAGGGCCTGACATAATAAGTGTTTAATAAATACCATTAAAAACAACACTGAGTATGCTATAACTGACATTAGAGCTTACCAAAAAAAAAAAATGCCATAACGAACTTGGAAACCTTTCAAATGTCAGTCAAGATAGAGTTAAGTTCCTGAACCTTCTTTGGAAATGCATAAGAATGAATTAAAATAGTTGGGAGTTTAAGATGCCTCGATTACAAAGTAAGCTTCTAATAGACATCTTAGTAAATAAAATACAAAGTAAAATGGAGGCACCATTTGCTGTTCATTTGGATAGCATATTTAGGTTTCTGCAGATTATCAGAAAATTGAATGTTAAAAGAAACTTTATCGAAGAAAAATATAGCATAGGTCCAGTGTCAAAAATTCCCACATCGATATATTTTATTTTTAGAACTGTTGTAGAGATTAATAGCAATAATAATAATAATGTTGGTATTTGTAAAGTGCTTACTTTGTGCAGAGCACTGTTCTAAGCGCTGGGGTAGATTTATAGGGTAATCAGGTTTTCCACGTGAGGCTCACAGTCTTAAAACCCATTTTACAGATGAGGTAACTGAAGCACAGAGAAGTGAAGTGACTTGCCCACAGTCACACAGCTGACAAGTGGCAGAGCCGGGAATCAAACCCATGACCTCTGACTCCCAAGCCCGGGCTCTTTCCACTGAGCCACGCAGCTTCTCTAGATTAGAGTGGTAATTTTTCAGCATATGTTTTCCCCTTTATTTTGCAGCTGATGCTCACACTTTCGATGAAGAATGGCAAAAGGAGATCCTTAAATTTAAGCCAGCTGGAATCAGAAACAATCTAGTCACTCCAAAGCACAAAAGCGTACATCATGGTTCTGCAGGAAGAAAAGACGATTCAGATAGAAGGTGAACATGATTTCTGCAGTAGTTTGGTGGTTTCTTTTTTTTCCTGGTAAAAATGCATAGTTGGTCTGCGTACCACTTTGACTTGGGTGACTGTCCAGATCGATTTCATCCTGTTTTTTAGCGAGTTGGTGAATGTGTCTCAATTGGAAAGTGGATTCTGACGTTCAGGTGGTTTTGCATGAGAAGCAGCGTGGCTCAATGGAAAGAGCCCGGGCTTGGGAGTCAGAAGTCATGGGTTCGAATCCCACCTCCACCACTTGTCAGCTGTGGGACTGTGGGCAAGTCACTTAACCTCTCTGGGCCTCGGTTACCTCGTCTGTCAAATGGGGATGAAGACTGTGAGCCTCACGTAGGACAACCTGATGACCCTGTATCTACCCCAGCGCTTAGAACGGTGCTCTGCACATAGTAAACGCTTAACAAATACCAGTATTATTGTTATTTGAATCAGAAAGCGTGTTTTCTCCTCCTCAGCGGCAGCTGCCCTTTTGTTGTGGGGAAGGGGTCCAAAACCTGGGTAACTGTGGAACGGGTGTCACCTGTGCCTCATTCCCGTCTATCTCTGCGGACCGCTTGCCCACATCCTCCCCCTTCACATCCAATAGACCACCACTCTCCCCACCTCCAGAGCCCCTCTAAAATCACAAATCCTCCAGCAAATCTTCCCTGACCTCTGCCTTATTTTCCCTCCCTCCTGTGTTATCTACACACTGTCTGAACCTCCTAAACTGTAGGTATTTATATTAATGTCTATCTCCCCCACTGGACTGTGAGCTTGTTGTGGGCAGGGAATGTCTGTGTTTATTGTTGAAGGGCACTTTCCCAAGAGTTTAGTACAGTACTTTGCACACATTAAGCGCTCCATAAACATGAATGAACGAGTGAAAGGCGCCCACACTTGCTCCAGCACCTATGTACTGTTACCTCCCCTTTCTGTAATTTATCGTAATGTCTGTCTCCTCTCGATTGTTAGCGTCTTGTGGACAAGGAATCTGCTTCGGCTACTTTGTTTTTTTAATGGTACTTGCTAGCGCTTACTTTGTACCGGGCACTGGGGTAGATACAGATTAATCAGGTTGGACACGGTCCCTGTCTCGCATAGAGCTCTCATTAATCACAGTCTCCCAACACATTCATAAAGTATTTAAAGAGTCGTTCGATTTTAAATGTGGTCTGGGGGAATCGTTATCATCAGTGGTATTTATTGAGTGTCTACTGTGTAAAGAGAAGCAGCATGGCCTAGTGGCAAGAACGTAGTTTTGGTAGTCAGTTTTCTAGCCCCGGCTCCTCCACCTGTCTGCTGTGTGACCTCGAGCAAGCCATTGAGCTTCTCGGTGCCTCAGTTACCTCATCTGTAAAATGGGGATGAAGACCGTGAGCCCCACGTGGAACGCCCTGATTACCTTATATCTACCTCAGCGCTTAGAACAGTGCGTAGCACATGGTAAGTGCTTAACCAGTGCCATAATCATCATCATCATAGCACGGTACTGAGTGCTGGGGGTAATACAATACTCCAGAGTTGGTGGACACATTCCCCGCTCACAGTGAGCTTACAGTCTAGAGGGGGAGACAGACATTGTGCCTTATATATTTTAAGAAATTAAGATGACTTATCTCTTCCTTCAGGGCGAAGCTCGGCCAGAAATCATCTATCGAAGGCCCTAGAAGACCTAAGGTTTTTGTGGAGCAGCTCAACATAAAAGGGTCACCTGTAAAGTCCAGCAAAAAATAAACTTCCTCAAGTGTGATCTGAATTTCTGTTTGGCTGCTGTAACGGAAAAAGTCATGGTGCTGGATTTTGTGTATAAGACCAATCTTTATTTTCGCTGTTGCGCCTTCTCAAGTTGGACGTCTGAATGTTTTCTGGTAACTCAGACTTCTCGGTAGTCACTTTAAGAATGGATTATCTGGGTTTCAGGATTGAGAGAAAATTGTCAAACAGCCAAAAAGCACTTTTACTCATCACAGATTACTGAAGACCCCAGACAGATTTGAAGCTGAAGTATGACATCTGCTTTCCAAGTTCTTTCTTAGTATGTTATTCAGAAAAAGCAGAACAGATTCAGCGTGATTAGTAGCCGTTTATAAGGCTTGAAATTCAATTATCCGTTCATTTAAAAGAATAAATAACACGATTAACATTTTGGTAGCCGACATATAGTTATTGGAGTGGTATTAATGAAGCTCTCGTTTGTCGGAGAAGAGAGTGTGTTAGGCACCCAGCGTGTTTGTATCTGAGACTACACTTTAATATTACAGCATGCATCTGAAATTTGTGGTTGTTTTGAAACGATAAATTGGGGGAAGAAGGTAGAGGTAATAGTCAAGATGTTGATTTTTGAGCAACACCAATCCATCTCGGGAACACGATCCATTTAACTGAGTGTATTTCTAGACAGTTTCTGTTGGAAATCCATTCATTTTATCTTCCTACATCAGATGTCCAACAGCAAGCTTCCCTAGCCCCAACATCAGGCCTTCAATTAGGTGTCTCATTTCCCCTGGTGATGCTGGAAAACTAAATGTGTTGAGTTGGCTGTTAGGTAGCGGGCAGGAGGTACACGTTTACTCTGCAAAGCACTGAATTGTTATTCTCTTCTATGCCTCGGTAATTCTGCCATCTCGAACTTCGAGCAGAGCCTACACATACATTCGTTTTATTCTTGAAAAGATCCGGGGCATTTCATATGTTTTGGATCACTAAGCCTTATTTATTAACGTAGAAAATGTTTCTGCCTTCCAAAAGATAAAGACACGTGACAGAACCTAGTTCAAGTTCGTAAAGTTAAGGCCGGCGTTGGTTTTCAGGTTAGGAAAAACTGTCTGCAGATTTGTTGCTAAAATCAATTAACTTTCGTACCCGGCTCCTTACATATATTCTGGCTTTCTATGATGCCAGGTATTTGCAGATGATAGTATCTTATACTGTATTTTCACATGATAAGTGTATGTTCATAATTTCAAATGTCAAACTACTCGAAAGGAATAATGTAGGGCAGAGGATATAATAATTTGTGCGGGGATCTTGAACTGATTTGAGAAAACAGCTCTGCTAGTACTTCTTCTCGACCGACTCAACATACTAGAATAATAATAATAATGATCTTGGTATTTGTTAAGCGCTTACTATGTGCAGAGCCCTGTTCTAAGCGCTGGGGGATACAAGGTGATCAGGTTGTCCCACGTGGGGCTCACAATCAATCCCCATTTTACAGATGAGGTAACTGAGGCACTGAGAAGTTAAGTGACTTGCCCAAAGTCACACAGCTGGCATTTTTTTGCAGGAACTGCAGGTTGCTACTAAAACTGATTAACTTCCATGCCTGGCTTCTCAGATATAGTCGGGCTTTCAATTATTAAGCCAAGTATTTGCGGATGATTATATCTCACACCGTATTTCCACAGAAGCGTGTGTTCATCGTTTCAAATATTAACATTCTTGAAAGGAATATACTTGGAACGGCCTGCAGAGAACAGATGTTATATACTATAATTTGTGCAGGTTCTCTTGAACTAATTTGAGAAGGCAGCAACTTAGCTAATACATCTTCTTGACCAACTCAACATACTGAAGCATTTTTTACAGGAAGTAAATAAAATCTATCATCTTGTATAATTGCCAGAAATGCCACCGTAATCGAAAGCTCTGTATTAGTAGTTATTAAAGTTTACATCTGCAGTGTCCCTTGGCCTTGGTTTAACACATCTTAGTCTATAGCTAAGCAGATGTTCATCGCGCTTATTTCGCCAAAATGAAAATCATCCAGCAGGTACTGCAGGACTTTTTTTTTTTCCAATATATTAGGTCTCCTGTTGCATTCATAATTGCTGACTTCTGATTCTGTGCTGTCATCCTTTAAATGAAACAAAGTAAATAGAGAAAAGTTCTCTGTGACATGACGTAGACCTGTTACACGTACGCGTTAGACCTCTGTAACCGTGTCTTTGGTAATAAATATGATCTATTCTCTAGACATCTTTCATCATTCCTATATCATCTTTCATCAGAGTTCATATATTGGGAGTACTGAATATTCCTAAACTTTGGTAATTAAATATTTCCCCATTTAACCGTAATTAAAATCCGAAGCGTAAGAACTAGAAAACGACATACTGTTTTGTAAAATTGCATGTTTCTATTAAAACATCTTATTTCACTTTTGACATTATTTGCCACTTTAAAGTGATGTCAGAAAACAGAAACGACAGCTATTTTAATGTCACTGCAGAGGTTATGTCTTGTTGAAATACTTCCATGCTGGGAGTCTAAAAGTTCTTTAATAGCGCTCAGTTACAGAGAACACCTTTGTACAACTCAGTCATCGAAACGTGCTTCGTTGCTTAACGATCTGGCTTTGCTCAAGCCTCTTGCCGACTGGACAGTCTGAAAGGCAAGTCTCTCCTGCTGAAAACTCTCCCGTTGTCAGTCCTTCCTTCCCATCCTTTCCCATATTTTGCCTGTCTTGCGTATGTGCTGCTGGGAACCCGTTGTTGCGCATCAAAATATATACTTAAAACGTGTATTTCAAAGTGCTGCCGTATTAAGGGGAGCTTAGAGGCAAAAGCTTCATATTTGACTGTCAATGCAGGTTCTACTGGGGAGGTTCCCATCTTGCCTGACCTTTAAAACTGGCTCCGTCTCCCTTTAGAGGAAAATAATCTATTTTAGAGAAGCAGCGCGGCTCAGTGGAAAGAGCCCGGGCTTGGGAGTCGGATGTCATGGGTTTGAATCCCGGCTCTGCCACCTGTCAGCTGTGTGACTGTGGGCAAGTCCCTTAACTTCTCTGTGCCTCATTTCCCTCATCTGTAAAATGGGGGTTAAGACCGTGAGCCTCACGTGGGACAACCTGATCACCCTGTATCTTCCCCAGTGCTTAGAACAGGGCTCTGCACGTAGTAAGCGCTTAACAAATACCAACATTATTAGTAATCTTTCCATTAAAGATATTTACTGAGCATCTCCATTGCACGCAGCACTGTAGTAAGCACTCGGGCATTAGTAGGCACAATCCCTTAAATCAAAAAACTTACATTTGAGTGGGGGAGACAAGTGGGAAGCGGCAGAATACAAAGATGTGTGCACAGATGCTGCCGGATAAGTTTTGGGGTATCAAATACTTATAGGGGTATGTACCCAAATGCAAACATGGCCTAGTGACTAGAGCCCGGGCCTGGGAGTCAGAAGGTCATGGGTTCTAATCCCGGTTCTGCCACTTGTCTGCTGGGTGACCTTGGGCAAGTCACTTCACTTCTCTGGGCCTCAGTTCCCTCATCTGTAAAATGGGGAATAAGACTGAGCCCCATGTGGGACAGGGACTGTGTCCACCCCAATTGTCTTGTATCTACCCCACCGCTTCAAATAGTGCCCAAAACACTGTAGGTCCTTAATAATGATAATGATATTTGTTAAATGCTTAATATGTGCCAAGCACTGTTGGAAGCACTGGGGTAGATACAAGGTAATTAGGTTGTCCCACGTGGGGCTCACAGTCTTCATCCCCATTTTAATAATAATAATAATGTTGGTATTTGTTAAGCGCTTACTATGTGCAGAGCACTGTTCTAAGCGCTGGGGTAGATACAGGGTAATCAGGTTGTCCCACGTGAGGCTCACAGTCTTCATCCCCATTAGGCAGATGAGGGAACTGAGGCACAGAGAAGTGAAGTGACTCGCCCACAGTCACCCAGCTGCCAAGTGGCAGATCCGGGATACGAACCCATGACCTCTGACTCCCAAGCCCGGGCTCTTTCCACTGAGCCGTGCTGCTTCTCTGATTTTAGATTTTAGAGATGAGGTAACTGGGGCACAGAGAAGTTAGGTAACTCGCCCAAGGACACCCAGCAGACAAATGGCAGAGTCAGGATTGGAACCCACATCCTCTGACTCCCAAGCCCGTGCTCTTTCCACTAAGCCATGCTGCTTAACAAATACCATAATTATAATTATAGTAAGGGCGATGATGCAGAAGGAAGGACAAATGAGAGGTGAGTCAGGGAAGGCTTCTTGGAAGAGGTTATTTTAACGAGACTTTGAAAATGGGGAGAACATTTATCTGTCTCATTCATTCAGTAATATTTATTGAGTGCTTACTATGTGCAGAGCACTGTACTAAGCGCTTGGAATGGACAATTGGGCAATGGTATTTATTAAGCCCTACTGTGTGTCAGGCCCTGTTCAAAGCAGTGGGGTAGATAGAAGATGATTGGGGTGGACACAGTCCCTGTCCCACATGGGGCTCAGTCTTAATCCCCATTTTACAGATGAGGGAACTGAGGCCCAGAGAAGTGAAGTGACTTGCCCAAGGTCACACAGCAGTACCCAAGTATGAGATCCTGGCCTTACAATCGTATCTTCTCAGACCTCCCACGTCCAGCTTAGCGTCGCACTACAGGAATGTTTGCATGTCTCTGTTATCGCCATTCTCTTCACCGCAGTCAAATTCCCGTTTCTGTCGGTGAGGAAGTGTCAGTAATCGATCAAAATCACTCTGCCAGCCACTTTTCTTCAAGGCAGCCACTTGAACTCGCTGGGACCCGAAGACTCGAGGAGGCAGAGGTGAGTAAGAGCAGCGTGGCTTAGTGGAAAGAGCGCAGGCTTGGGAGGCAGAGGTCGTGGATTCTAATGCCGCCTCTGCTGTGTGACTGTGGGCAAGCCGCTTAACTTCTCTCTGCCTCGGTTCCCTCATCTGTAAAATGGGGATGAAGACCGTGAGCCCCACGTGAGACAACCTGATTACCTTGTATCTACCCCAGGGTTTTGAATAGTGCTTGGCACATAGAAAGCGCTTAACAAATACCATCATTATTATTATTATTGTTATTGTTTAGGGGGTCTCTAGAGCTGTGGTGGAGTAGCTGTCTACACTCGCTGCCTTGAATTCCTCAACTCCAACCCTCTCCTGGACCCTCTGTCCCCTCCACTCCACCGAAACTACCCTCTCGAAGGTCACCCACGACCTCCTTCTTGCCAAATCCAACGGCTCCTACTCTATCCTCATCTTCCTCGACCTCTCAGCTGTGACACTATGACACTGTCGACCGTCCCCTCCTCCTCAACACATTATCCAACCTCGGCTTCACGGGCTCCGTCCTCTCCCGGTTCTCCTCTCATCTCTCTGGCCGGTCATTCTCGGTCTCCTCCGCGGGCTCCTCCTCCCCCTCCCATCCTCTAACTGTTGGGGTTCCTCAAGGGTCAGTTCTTGGCCCACTTCTGTTGTCCATCTACACTCACTCCCTCGGTGAACTCATTCTCTCCCGCGGCTTCGACTATCATCTCTACGCAGATGACACACAGATCTACATCTCCTCCCCTGTCCTCTCTCCCTCCCTTCAGGCTCGTATCTCCTCCTGCCTCCGGGACGTCTCTACCTGGATGTCCGCCCACCGCCTAAAACTCAACATGTCCAAGACTGAGCTCCTTATCTTTCCTCCCAAACCCCGTCCTTTCCCTGACTTCCCCGTCACTGTGGAGGGAACTACCATCCTGTCCCTGAGGAAGGCACTACCAGCCTTCCCGTCTCTCAAGCCCGCAACCTCGGTGTCATCCTTGCCTCGGCTCTCTCCTTCACCCCACACGTCCGTTCCGTCACCAACGCCTACCGGTCTCACCTGTACAGTATCGCCGAGATCCGCCCCTTCCTCTGCACCCAAACTGCTATCTTGCTGGTACAAGCTCTCATCCTATCCTGACTGGATTACTGCATCAGCCTCCTTTCTGATCTTCCAACCTCCCATCTCTCCCTCCCCGCTTCAGTCTACACTTCACTCTGCTGCCCGGATTATCTTTCTACAGAAACGCTCTGGGCATGTCACTCCTCTCCTCAAAAATCTCCAGTGGTTGCCCATCAACCTTCGCCTGAAGCAAAAACTCCTCACTCTTGGCTTCAAAGCTCTCCATCCCCTTGCCCCCTCCTACCTCACCTCCCTTCTCTCCTTCTCCAGCCCACCCCGTACACTCCGCTTCTCTGCCACTCACTTCCTCACGGTCCCTCGTTCTCACCCGTCCCGCCACCGAGCCCTGGCCCACGTCCTCCCGCTGTCCCGGAACGCCCTCCCTCCTCACCTCCGCCAAACCAACTCTCTTCCCCTCTTCAAAGCCCTACTGAGAGCTCACCTCCTCCAGGAGGCCTTCCCAGGCTGATCCTTCCCTTTCCCTCTGCCCCTCCTCCTCATCACCCCTACTGCCTCCCCACTGCTTTACCCCCTTCCCCTCCCCACAGCACTTGTGTATATTTGTATATATTATTTATTACTCTATTTAATGATGTATATATATATATCTATGATTGTATTCATTCAGTAGTATTGATTGAGCGCTTCCTATGTGCAGAGCACTGTACTAAGCGCTTGGAATGTACAAATCGGTAACAGATAGAGACAGTCTCTGCCCTTTGACGGGCTTCCGGTCTAGTTGAATAGATTGTATAGATAATAGATTGTATGTATCTATTTTGATGGTATTGCCGCATGTTTTGTTTTGCTGCCTGTCTCCCCCTTTTAGACCGTGAGCCCACCGTGGGGCAGGGACGGTCTCTCTCTGTTGCCAAATTGTACATTCCAAGTGCTCGGTCCAGTGCTCTGCACACAGTAAGCGCTCGACGAATACGATTGAATGAATCAGTGAATGGACGAATGTCTTTGGCAGGGAGGGTTCACTTCCCTAGTGGAGCCACCGTGAGTTTAGTCTGAGCTCTCACTCGGATGCCTGGTTGGGACTAAGCGTTCTCAGTGGACA
Source organism: Ornithorhynchus anatinus (assembly GCF_004115215.2). NCBI lineage: Eukaryota > Metazoa > Chordata > Mammalia > Monotremata > Ornithorhynchidae > Ornithorhynchus > Ornithorhynchus anatinus. The sequence goes on from NC_041728.1 coordinate 153,609,273, forward strand.
AGTCCACTTGGGCGAAATAAAGAGGGTCGGTCACTCGTTGTGGGCAGAGATTGTCACTGTTTAGAGTTGGCTTGGGCTTTCCCGAGCGCTCAGTACGGTGCTCTGCACACAGTAAACTCTTAATAAATGCAATCGAATAAACGAATGAGTCTAAGCCAGAAATGACCGGGAACAGCCGCCAGTATAAGAAAAGTCCCCCGCTGGTGTTCCACGGTGGCGGGGTCAGTCAGCGGCGGGGGGGCAGTGCCCACGTTGGGCTGGGTTGGGTCAAGGTGGCACCTTCCCCCAGCCCCTGCCGCCTCTTATCTGCAGGCACGGCTCCGCCGCTCGGACGTTAGTCCCCTCGGGGGACCCGGGCCACCAGCTGGCCACCCCTTCTCTTTCCCCGGAAGGCTGCTTGTCTCTGGGGCAGGTGGGCACGGCTTGGGGGTCGGAGGAAGCCCGGAGAGGAGATGGGGGCAGGACTGCCAGCCCCACTGGCCTTCCGATTGGAGAAGCAGGGTGGCCATTCGTTCAATCGTATTTATTGAGCGCTTACTGGGTGCGGAGCGGCCCGGTGGAAAGAGCTCAGGTCTGGGAGTCAGGCGGACCTGGGTTCTAATCCCACTCTGCTCATTGCTTGCTATGTGACCTTGGCAGGTCACTTCACTTCCTCTCTTCTTCAATCGGAAAATAGGGATTTAGGTCGTTCTCTCTCCTACTTAGACTGCGAGTCCCGTGCAATACAGGGACTGTATCCGACCGAATTGATCTGTAATAATAATACTAATGTTGGTATCTGTTAAGCGCTTACTATGTGCCGAGCACTGTTCTAAGCCCCGGGTAGATACAAGGTCATCAGGTCGTCCCACGTGAGGCTCACAGTTAATCCCCATTTTCCAGATGAGGTAACTGAGGCCCAGAGAAGTGAAGTGACTTGCCCACAGTCACCCAGCTGCCAAGTGGCAGAGCAGGGATTCGAACTCATGACTTCTGACTCCCAAGCCCGGGCTCTTTCCACTGAGCCACGCTGCTTCTCTTCAACTCACCCCCGGCGCTTAGCAGAGTGTTTGACACAAAGTAAGCGCTTAACAAACCCCACTGTTGTTATTGTTACTGTACCTGAGGAGGACTGGGTAATTATTTGAGGTTTCTGAAGAGTGGAGAGTCACGGAGAAGGATGTGATAGAAAAAACGATTCAGGTGACGGGGAATAGCAACCCAAAACCAGGGAGGGAAGCGAAGAGGCTGATGCAGCAGGCGTCGGGATACGCTCGGTACCCGCACCGGCAGGGAGCCCATTTGGGTGCCGAGAAGGGGCTGGTGCTGGAAATGTTGAGGAGGAACCACCGACAGAATTTGGGGCCAGACGGAATTGAAAGGCTGAATTGACAGGTTGAAAGGAGTCAGTCGATCCTATTTATTCAAGAGCCCGGGCTTGGGAGTCAGAGGTCATGGGTTCGAATCCCAGCTCTGCCACTTGGCAGCTGGGTGACTGTGGGCAAGTCACTGCACTTCTCTGTGCCTCAGTGACCTCATCTGTAAAATGGGGATTAAGACTGTGAGCCTCTCGTGGGACAACCTGATTACCCTGTATCTACCCCAGCGCTTAGAATAGTGCTCTGCACATAGTAAGTGCTTAACAAATACCAACATTATTATTATTATTATTCATTCATTCCTTCATTCAATCGTATTTATTGAGTGCTTACTGGGTGCAGAGCACTGTACTAAGTGCTTAGAATGTACAATTTGGCAACAGATAGAGACGATCCCTGCCCAACAACGAGCTCACGGTCTAAAAGGGGGAGACAGAAAACAAAACGAGTAGTCATCAATACCATCAAAATAAATAAATTCATTCAATTGTATTTATTGAGTGCTTACTATGTACAGAGCACTGTGCTAAGCGCTTAGAATGTACAATTTGGCAACAGAGAGAGACGATCCCTGCCCAACAACGGGCTCACGGTCTAAACGGGGGAGACAGACAACAAAACAAAACAAAACGGCTAGTCTGATGTCAATATCATCAAGATAAATAGAATCAGAGATTTATACATATCATTACCAAAATAGAGTAATAAATAATCTATAAAAATAGGCACAGTGCTGTGGGGAGGGGAAGGGGGTAGAGCAGAGGGAGGGAGAAGGGGCGATGAGGGGCAGAGGGAACGGGAGGGCTCAGTCTGGGAAGGCCTCCCGGAGGAGGTGAGCTCTCAGTAGGGTTTTGAAGAGGGGAAGAGAGTTAGTTTGGCGGAGGTGAGGAGGGAGGGCATTCCTGGACAGCGGGAGGACGTGGGCCAGGGATCGACGGCGGGACAGGCGAGATCGGGGGACCGTGAGGAGCTTAATGTGTGTAAAGCACTGGACTAAGCGTCTGGGAGAATATTATATAACAGTTGGTAGACACGTTCCCTACCCACAGCGAGCTAGTGCCAAGATTGCGATACTAATAGTGATATTTATTAAGCGCTTACAATGTGTCGAGCACTGTTCTAAACACTGGGATAGATACAGGGTTATCAGGTTGTCCCACGTGGGGCTCTTCCTAATCCCCATTTTACAGATGAGGCAACTGACGCACAGAGAAGTTCAGGGACTCGCCCGAAGTCCCACAGCCGACAAATGGCAGAGCCGGGAGTCGAACCCATGACCTCTGATTCCGAAGCCCGGACTCTTTCCACCGAGCCACGCTGCTTCTCAAGCACTCAAGCTTGTGGTCTGTCGATTTTGAAGGGAGAGGGAGAGCCAGGCCAGCGTGAAGAGAGCCAGACCGGCCGGACGGCAGAGAGACAAGAAAGGGCTGGGCGGTGAAGAAGAGGAGGCAGCAGGCGGACACAGACCATCTGAGGAGTTTGGAGAGGAGTGGGTTGAGGGAGATGGGGCGATGGCTGGGTGGTGCACCGGGCCCCACGGAGAGGTTTTGGGTGCGATGAGTAGGTTTGAAGAGGAAGGAGCCCTCAGAGGGTGAAAATGTCCTTCCTCCCTTGAGAACGGGCACCCCACAAAACTCTACCTGTATATCAGCGTACGTATTGTACTCCGAGTACGTATATCAGGGTATTGGGAGTGTACATGGCTCAGTGGAAAAGAGCCCGGGCTTGGCAGTCAGAGGTCATGAGTTCAGTCAGTCAATCGTGTTTACTATTATATCAGTCAGTCAATCGTGTTTACTGAGCGCTTACTCCTCATTCATTTATTCATTCAGTCATTCATCCAATTGTATTTATTGAGCAGATACTGCGTGCAGAGCACTGTTCTAAATGCTTGGGGGAGCACCCTATAACAGTAAGCAGACAGATTCCCTGCCCACCGTGAGCTCACAGTCTAGAGGTGGGGAGACAGACATCGTTAAAAATAGAGAAATTCCAGAGAGGGACATAGGTACTGTGGAGCTGGGAGAGGGGAAGAATAATAACAACTCATTCAATAGTATTTATTGAGCGCTTACTATGAGCAGAGCACTGGACTAAGCGCTTGGAATGTACAAATCACTCAAATAATAATACTGTTGGTATTTGTTAAGTGCTTACTATGTGCAGAGCACTGTTCTAAGCGCCGGGGTAGATACAGGGTCATCAGGTTGTCCCACGTGGGGCTCACAGTCTTCATCCCCATTTTACAGATGAGGGAACTGAGGCCCAGAGAGGTTAAGTGGCTTGCCCACAGTCACACAGCTGACAAATGGCAGAGCCTGGATTCGAACCCGTGACCTCTGACTCCCAAGCCCGGGCTCTTTCCACTGAGTCACGCTGCTTCTCTAATAATGTTGGTATTTGTTATGCGCTTACTATATGCAGAGCACTGTTCTAAGCACCGGGGTACATACAGGGTCATCAGGAAGTCCCACGTGGGGCTCACAGTCGTAATCCCCATTTTACAGATGAGGTAACTGAGGCACAGAGAAGTGAAGTGGCTTGCCCACAGTCACACAGCTGCCAGGTGGCGGAGCCGGCATTCGAACCCATGACTTCTGACTCCCAAGCCCGGGCTCTTTCCACTGAACCAGGCTGCTTCTCCAGAACAAAGGGAGCAGGTCAGGGTGATGCAGAAGGGAGTGGGAAAAGTGGAAAGGGCGGGCTTAGTCTGGGAAGGCTTCTTGGAGGAGGTGGGCCTTCAATAAGAAGCAGCGTGGCTCAGTGGAAAGAGCCCGGGCCTGGGAGTCAGAGGTCATGAGTTCGAATCCCGGCTCCGCCACCTGTCAGCTGGGTGACTGTGGGCAAGTCACGTCGCTTCACTTCTCTGGGCCTCAGTTCCCTCATCTGGAAAATGGGGATGAAGACTGTGAGCCTCACGTGGCACAACCCGATGACCCTGTATCCACCCCAGCGCTTAGGACAGTGCTCTGCACATAGTAAGCGCTTAACAAATACCAACATTATTATTATTAAGGCTTCGAAGGGAGGGAGAGTAATTGTGGATTTTAAGAGGGAGGGCGTTTCAGGCCAGAGGCGGGATGGAGGCTAGGGGTCGGCGGTGAGAGAGGCGAGAAGGAGGCACGGCGAGAAGGTTAGCACAAGAGGAGTGAAGCGTGTGGCTTGGGTTATAGAAGGAGCAAAACGAGGTGAGGTAGGAGGGGGCAAGGCGGCGGAGTGCTCTAAAGCCAACGGTAAGGAGGTTTTATCTGCTGCGGAGGTGGATGGGCAGCCACTGGAGTTTTCTGAGGCGTGAGGTGCCGTGTTCGGAACGTTTCTGTGGAAAAATGACCCGGGCAGCCGAACCAAGTATGAACCGGAGTGGGGAGAGACAGGAGGCTGGGAGGTCAACCAGGAGGCTGATGCAGTAATCCAGGCGGGATAGCATGAGGGATCCTATGAACGCGATAGCAGTTTGGATGGAGCGGAAAGGGCGGATTTTAGCGATGTTGTGAAGGTGGGACCGACGAGATTCAGCGATGGGCTGAAGGAGAGAGGGGTCAAGGATAAAGCCGGGGTTACGGGCTTGTGGGACAGGAAGGATGGTGGTGCTGTCTACGGCGATGGGAAAGTCAGGGAGAGGACGTGGATCGGGTGGGAGATGAGGAGTTCTGGTTTAGACGTCTCGAGGTTGAAATGACAGGAGGACATTCGTTCATTCATTCAATAGTATTTACTGAGCGCTTACTATGTGCAGAGCACTGTACTAGGTGCTTGGAATGTACAATTCGGCAACAGATAGAGACCGTCCCTGCCCGATGACGGGTTTACAGTCTAATCGGGGGAGACAGACGGACAGAAACAGGACAACATCATCCCGATAAATAGAATCAAGGGGATGGACACCTCATTACCAAAATAAATAGGGTGATAAAAACATATACACACGAGCACAGTGCTGAGGGGAGGGGGAGGAGCAGAGGGAAAGGGGGGGAAAGGGGGCTTAGCTGAGGGGAGGTGAAGGGGGGGCAGAGAGGCAGCAGAGGGAGCAGAGGGAAAAGGGGAAGCTCAGTCAGGGAAGGCCTCTTGGAGGAGGTGAGCTCTCAGTAGGACATCTAAGTAGAGGTCTCGAAGGCAGGAGGAGATAGGAGACTGGAGAGAGGGTGAGAGATCAGGACTGGAGATGTGGATTTGGGGATCACCTGCATAGAGGTGGGAGTTGAAGCCGTGGGAGTGAATGAGTTCTCCAAGGGAGTGGGTGTAGATGGAGAACAGAAGGAGACCCTTGAGGGCCCCACACAGTTAGGGGCTGGGAGACAGAGGAGAAGTCCGCCAAGGAGACGGGGAACGAACGGCCGGAGAGATAAGAGGAGAACCCGGAGGGGACAGTCAGCGAAGCCAAGGTCGGATAACGTCTCCAGGAGATGCGGGGAGTCCATAGCGTCGGAGGCAGCTGAGAGGCCAAGCACGTCTCTCAGCACTTAGGAGAGTACAGTAGAACAAGAAAAAGACACATTCCCTGCCCACAGTGACCTTAAAGTCTAGAGGGGGAGACAGGCATTAAAATAAAGAAATCTTTCTACAGCACTTAGTTGTTGGTAGGGTGGCTGCTGAATGCCTCTCGTGAAGAGCTCACCTCCTCCAAGAGGCCTTCCCAGACTGAGCTTCCCCTTTCCCCTCTGCTCCCTCTCCTCCCTCGCCCTTCCCCCCTTCCCCTCCCCTCAGCTAAGCCCCCTTTCCCTCTGCTGCTTCTCCCCCTCTCCCTCCTCCTCCCCTCAGCACTGTGCTCATTTGGATATATATTTGAATACCCTATTTATTTTGTTAATGAGGTGTCCATCCCCTTGATTCTATTTATCGTGATTAAGTTGTCTTGTTTCTGTCCGTCTGTCTCCCCCGATTAGACCGTGAGCCCGTCATTGGGCAGGGATTGTCTCTATCTGTTGCCGAATTGTCCATTCCAAGCACTTAGTGCAGTGCTCTGCACATAGGAAGCGCTCAGTAAATACTACTGAATGAAAGAATGAATACTGGAAAAAAGTAGGTACAGGTTCACATACTGTGCTGAACACACAGTGTGATAATAGACAACCACTCCTCACCTTCAAAGCCTTATTAAAAGCACATTTCCTGTAAACTCATTACGGGCAGGGAACATTTAGGCTAATTCTGTGGTATTATACTCTCCCAAGCACTTACAACAGCGCTCCGCACGTAGTAAGGGCTTAATAGATACCATTGATTGATTGATTCATCTCCTCCATGAGGCCTTCCCAAATTCTCATTTCCTCTTCTCCCACTCTCTTCTGCCTCGCCCATGCTCTTGGATTTGCACCCTTTATTCACCCCAGCCTCAGCCCTACAGCCCTTAAGTATATATCCGCAATTTATTAATTTATATTAATGTCCATCTTCCCCTCTGAAGTGTAAACTCGTGGGCAGGGAATGGGTCTACCCATTCCGTTGTCTTGTACTCTCCCAAGTACTCAGTACAGCGCTCGAATGCCTATTACAGTGCTCTGCATAGGGGGCCTGGGTTCTCTTCCTGCTTTTCCACCTGCTGTGTGACCTTGGGCAAATCACTTCACTTCTCTGTGCCTCGGTTACTTCATCTGTAAAATGAGGATTAATACCATGAGTCCCAAGTGGGACAGGGACCACACACTTCGCTCCTCTGATCTTAAACTTCTCACCGTGCCTCGACCCCGCTGCCGAACCCTCGGCCATGTCCTGCCTCTGGCCTGGTGCGCCCTCCCTTCTCAAATACGACAGACAATTGTTTTCGCCCTTTTCAAAGCCTTATTGAAGGCCCATCTCCTCCGGGAGGCCTTCCCTGATTGAGCCCTCTTTTCCTCTTCTCCCACTCCCTTCTATGTCATCCTGACTTGCTCCCTTTATTCTTCCCCCCTCCCAAGTCCACAGTACCTATGTCCCTCTCTGCAATTTCTTTATTTGTATCGATGTCTGTCTCCCCAATTCTAGACTGTGAGCTCATGGTGGGCAGGGAATCTCTCTGCTTATTGTAATAGGGTACTTTCCCAAGCATTTAGAACAGTGCTCTGCACACAGTAACTGCTCAATAAAGAGGAAGGAAGGAAGGAAGGAAGGAAGGAAGGAAGGAAGGAAGGAAGGAAGGAAGGAAGGAAGGAAGGAAGGAAGGAAGGAAGGAAGGAAGGAAGGAAGGAAGGAAGGAAGGAAGGAAGGAAGGAAGGAAGGAAGGAAGGAAGGAAGGAAGGAAGGATAATAATAATGTTGGTATTTGTTAAGCGCTTACTATGTGCAGAGCGCTGTTCTAAGCGCTGGGGTAGATACGGGGTAATCAGGTTGTCCCACAAGAGGCTCACAGTCTTCATCCCCATTTTACAGATGAGGTCACTGAGGCACAGAGAAGTTAAGTGACTTGCCCACAGTCATACAGCTGACAAGTGGCAGAGCTGGGATACGAACCCATGACTTCTGACTCCCAAGCCCGGGCTCTTCCCACTGAGCCATGCTGCTTCTCTGAGCAGTCAGTAGAAGCAGTGTGACTCAGTGGGAAAAGCCCGGGCTTGGGAGTTGGAGGTAATGGGTTCATTCATTTATTCATTCATTTAATAGTATTTATTGAGCGCTTACTATGTGCAGAGCACTGTACTAAGCGCTTGGAACGTACAAATCGGCAACAGATACAGTCTCTCCCCACTGACGGGCTTACAGTCTAATCGGGGAGTAATTAGAGGTGGGGGGTAATAATAATAATGTTGGTATTTGTTAAGCGCATACTAATAATAATAATGTTGGTATTTGTTAAGCATTTACTATGTGCTAAGCACTGTTCTAAGCGCTGGGGTAGATACAAGGTGTTATCGACAAAAATTAGACAAATTAGAAAGGGTTCGTTCTCATCCCGGCTCCACCGCTTGGCAGCTGGGTGACTTTGGGCAACTCGCTTCACTTTTCTCCATCTGTAAATTGGAGATGAAGACTGTGAGCCCCAGGGGAGACAAGCTGATCACCTCGTATCCCCCGCCAGAGCTTAGAACAATGCTTTGAGCATAGTAAGCGTTTAACAAATGCCATCATTATTATTATGAAATACGATTGACCGACTGATATTCATGTAGAGTTTTGTGAGGTGCCCGTTCTCAAGGGAGGAAGGACATTTTCACCCTCTGAGGGCTCCTTCCTCTTCAAACCTACTCATCGCACCCAAAACCTCTCCGTGGGGCCCGGTGCACCACCCAGCCATCGCCCCATCTCCCTCAACCCACTCCTCTCCAAACTCCTCAGATGGTCTGTGTCCGCCTGCTGCCTCCTCTTCTTCACCGCCCAGCCCTTTCTTGTCTCTCTTGTCCCCCTCCCAACCCCACAGTACTCACGTCCCTATCTGTAATTTATTTATTTGTATCGATGCCTGTCTCCCCACCTCTAGACTGTCAGCTCATTGTGGGCAGGGAATTTGTGGGCTTAGTACTGTACTCTCCCAAGCGCTGTGCACTCAGCAGGCACTTGATAAATATGATCGATTGAATGAATGAATGGATAAATTGGATGAATGAATGGATGAAGGGGAGCAGCGTAGCTTGGGAGTCACACAGGTCATGGGTTCTAATCCCAACTCCACCTCTTGTCAGCTGTCTGACTTTGGGCAAGCCACTTCTCCGCGCCTCGGTTACTTCATATATAAAATGGGGACGAATAATAATAATAACGATGGTATTTGTTAAGCGCTTACTATGTGCTGAGCACCGTTCAAAGCACTGGGGGAGATACAAGGTGATCAGGTTGTCCCACGTGGGGCTCACGGTCTTCATCCTCATTTTACAGATGGGGTAACTGAGGCACAGAGAAGTGAAGTGACTTGCCCAAAGTCACACAGCGGACAATTGGCGGAGCTGGGATTAGAACCCATGACCCCCCAAGCCTGGACTCTTTCCACTAAGCCACGACTGTGAGCTCCACGGGGGGGACAACCTGATGACCCTGTATCTCCCCCAGTCAGCTCAGAGGAAGCGCTTATTAACCACTCAGTCTCCAAGGGCTCCTTCCCCTCTGCCTTCAAACATGCCCACGTCTCCCCCATCCTAAAAAAACCCGCTCTTGACCCCACTTCCCCCTCCAGTTATCGTCCTATCTCCCTACTACCCTTCCTTTCCAAAATCCTAGAACGAGTCGTCTACAATCGATGCCTAGAATTCCTTAACTCCCATTCTCTCCTAGACCCCCTCCAATCTGGCTTCCGTCCCCTCCACTCTACCGAGACTGCTCTCTCTAAGGTCACCCGTGACCTCCTTCTTGCCAAATCCAATGGCTCCTACTCCATTCTGATCCTCCTTGACCTCTCTGCTGCCTTTGACACTGTCGACCATCCCCTCCTCCTCCATACCTTATCTCACCTTGGCTTCACGGACTCTGTCCTCTCCCGGTTCTCCTCTTACCTCTCTGGCCGGTCATTCTCGGTCTCCTTTGCTGGAGCCTCCTCCCCATCCCATCCTTTAACTGTTGGAGTTCCTCAAGGGTCAGTTCTTGGCCCTCTTCTGTTCTCCATTTACACTCACTCCCTCGGTGAACTCATCCGCTCTCACGGCTTTGACTACCATCTCTACGCAGATGACACGCGGATCTACATCTCCGCCCCGTCCTCTCCCCCTCCCTTCAGGCTCGCATCTCCTCCCGCCTCCGGGACGTCTCCACCTGGATGTCGGCCCGCCACCTAAAACTCAACATGAGCAAGACTGAGCTCCTCATCTTCCCCCCCAAACCCGGTCCTCTCCCCGACTTCTCTATCACCGTGGATGGCACGACCATCCTTCCCGTCTCTCGGGCCCGCGATCTTGGTGTCATCCTTGACTCGTCTCTCTCGTTCACCCCACGCATCCTATCCGTTACCGAGACCTGCCGGTTTCACCTCTACAATATCGCCAAGATCCGCCCTTTCCTCTCCACCCAAACGGCTACCTTACTGTTACGGGCTCTCGTTATATCCCGGCTAGACTACTGTGTCAGCCTTCTCTCTGACCTCCCTTCCTCCTCTCTCGCCCCGCTCCGGTCTATTCTTCACTCCGCTGCCCGGCTCATCTTCCTGCAGAAATGATCTGGGCATGTCACTCCCCTTCTTAAACACCTCCAGTGGTTGCCTATCGACCTCCGCTCCAAACAAAAACTCCTCACTCTAGGCTTCGAGGCTCTCCATCACCTTGCCCCTTCCTACCTCTCCTCCCTTCTCTCTTTCTACCGCCCACCCCGCACGCTCCGCTCCTCTGCCGCCCACCTCCTCACCGTCCCTCGGTCTCGCCTATCCCGCCGTCGACCCCCGGGCCACGTCCTCCCGCGGTCCCGGAACGCCCTCCCTCCTCACCTCCGCCAAACTGATTCTCTTCCCCTCTTCAAAACCCTACTTAAAACTCACCTCCTCCAAGAGGCCTTCCCAGACTGAGCTCCTCTTCTCCCTCTACTCCTTCTGCCACCTCCCCTTTACCTCTCCGCAGCTAAACCCTCTTTTTCCCCTTTTCCCTCTGCTCCTCCACCTCTCCCTTCCCATCCCCTCAGCACTGTACTCGTCCGCTCGACTGTATATATTTTCATTACCCTATTCATTTTGTTAATGAATTGTACATTGCCTCGATTCTATTTAGTTGCCATTGTTTTTACGAGATGTTCTTCCCCTCGACTCTATTTATTGCCATTGTTCTCATCTGTCCGTCTCCCCCGATTAGACTGTAAGCCTGTCAAACGGCAGGGACTGTCTCTATCTGGTACCTATTTGTCCATTTCAAGCGCTTAGTCCAGTGCTCTGCACATAGTAAGCACTCAATAAATACTATTGAATGAATGAATGAACCATTGTCATCATCATCAATGGTACATTCCAAGCACCTGATCCAGTGCTCTGTGCATCGTAAGCATTCGATAAATACGATTGAATGAATGAATCAATAAATGTGATTCAATTCAATCAATTCAATGACCGTGAATGAATGAACCAATAAATGTGATTGAATGCATGAATGAATCATCATCATCATCCATAAATGAATGAATCAATAAATACAATTGAATGAATGAATCATCATCCATGAATGAACAAATACAACCGTGAATGAATGAATGAAGCAATAAATTCATTCCTTCATTCAATAGTATTTATTGAGCGCCTACTATGTGCAGAGCACTGTACTAAGCGCTTGGAGTGGACAAATCGGTACCAGATAGAGACAGTCCCTGCCCTTTGACGGGCTTACAGTCTAATCGGGGGAGATGGGCAGACAAGAACAATGGCAATAAATAGAAATAAATAGAATCAAGAGAAATAAATAGAATCAAGAGAAATAAATACAATTGAATGAATGAATCATCATCCATGCATAAATGAATCAATCAATAAGACCATGAATGAATGAACGAACCAATAAATATGACTGAACGAACGAATGAATGAATGACTGAATGAATGAGTGAATGAATGACTAAATACGACAATGAATGGATGAATGAATGAACCGATAAATACGATTGAATGAATGAACCAATAAATACGATTGAATGAATGAATGAATGAATGATCATCCATGAAGGAATAAGTGAATGACTAAATACGACCATGAATGAATGAATAAATGAATGAACCAATAAATACGATTGAACGAATGAATGAATGATCATCCATGAATGAATGAATGCCTAAATACGACCGTGAATGAATGAATAAATGAACGAACCAATAAATATGATTGAACGAATGAATGAATGACTAAATATGACCATGAATGAATGAATAAATGAATGACCAATAAATACGATTGAACAAATGAATGAATCACCATCCATGAATGAATGAATGACTAAATACGACCACGAATGAACGAATGAACGAGCCAATAAATACGATTGAACGAATGAATCATCCTCCATGAAGGAATGAATGAATGGCTAAATGCGACCCTGAAGGAATGAAGGAATGAACCGATAAAGACGATTGAATGAATGAATGATCTTCCATGGAGGAATGAATGAATGGCTAAATACGACCCTGAACGAATGAATGAACCGATAAAGACGATGGAATGACTGAATGAATGAATGATCCTCCATGGAGGAATGAATGGCTAAATGCGACCCTGAATGAATGAATGAACCGATAAAGACGATGGAATGAATGAATGAATGATCCTCCATGGAGGAATGAATGGCTAAATGCGACCCTGAATGAATGAATGAATGAACGGATAAAGACGATGGAATGAATGAATGAATGATCCTCCATGGAGGAATGAATGGCTAAATGCGACCCTGAATGAATGAATGAACCGATAAAGACGATGGAATGAATGAATGAATGATCCTCCATGGAGGAATGAATGGCTAAATGCGACCCTGAATGAATGAATGAACCGATAAAGACGATGGAACGAATGAATGAATGATCCTCCATGGAGGAATGAACGAATGGCTGAATACGACCCCGAAGGAATGAACCGATAGAGACCATCGAACGAACGAACGAACGAACGAACGAACGAATGACTAAATACGACCTCGAGCGAACCAACGACTGGATGAGTGAATGAGCGGCGCGGAAGGGCCCCGCCCCCGGGTGACGTCACCGCCCCCGGGTGACGTCAGGGCGGGCTGCCCTTTGCCCCGGAAGTGGCGGGCGGCGCCCGGCCGGAAGCGGAAGTGGAGGCCCGGCCCGCCGTGCGCGCGCGCGCGCCTGCCGCCTGTCGGCCGGGCCCGGCGCCATGTGGAGGCTGCGGGTCGCCCGCGCTGTGCGAAGCGCTCCGTCCCGACGACAGGTAGGGAAGGGGGAACCCCGGGGGGCCCGGCCCGGCCCGCTCCGGCTCCCGCACTCCTCGAGGCGCTGGGCCCTTGGGGACGCCCTCCTCGTCGTCCCCTTGCTGTTGGGTCCTGGGTTCGAATCCCCGCCCCCCCCCCCCCCCCCCGTCGGCCGTGGGACCTTGGGGCCGGTCACTTCTCTGGGCCTCAGCTCCCTCTTCTGCAAAGTGGGGATGAAGGCTGGGACACCCGGGTGACCTTGGGTCCTCCCCAGCGCTTAGAGCGGCGCTCGGCACGTTGTAAGCGCTTAGCACATCCCCTCCTCCTCCTCCTCCTCCCCCTTTTTTTTACGGGCGAGGTAGCTGAAGGTGGCGGAGGCGGGATTCGAACCCACCCCCCCCCGACTCCTAAGCGTGGCTCAGCGGAAAGAGCCCGGGCTGGGGAGTCGGAAGGCATGGGTTCGAATCCCCGCTTCGCTCCCTGTCAGCTGGGTGACCGTGGGCAAGTCACTGCACCTCTCTGGGCCTCAGGTCCCTCACCTGGAAAATGGGGATGAAGACTGGGAGCCTCACGTGGGACCACCTGATGACCCCGTGTCTACCCCAGCGCTTAGAACAGTGCCCTGCACAGAGGAAGCGCTTAACAAATACCAACATCACCACCATCACCATAATTGTCCCCCTTTTTACGGATCAAGTAACTGAAGCTGGCAGGAGGCAGAGATGAGATTAGAACCCACGACCCCCAACTCCTAAGCGTGGCTCAGCGGAAAGAGCCCGGGCTGGGGAGTCGGAAGGCATGGGTTCGAATCCCCGCTTCGCTCCCTGTCAGTTGGGTGACTGTGGGCAAGTCACTGCACCTCTCTGGGCCTCAGTGACCTCATCTGCAAAATGGGGATTAACTGTGAGCCTCACGTGGGACAACCTGACGACCCTGTCTCTCCCCCAGCGCTTAGAACAGTGCTCTGCACAGAGGAAGCGCTTAACAGATACCAACATCAAACATCATCATCATCGTAATAATAATAATTGTCCCCCTTTTTACAGATGAGGTAACTGACGCTGGCAGGAGGCAGAGATGAGATTAGAACCCACGACCCCCAGCTCCTAAACGTGGCTCAGTGGCAAGAGCCCGGGCTTGAGAGTCAGAGGTCATGGGTTCGAATCCAGGCTCTGCCACTTGTCAGCTGGGTGACCGTGGGCAAGTCCCTTCACTTCTCTGGGCCTCAGTTCCCTCATCTGGAAAATGGGGATTAACTGTGAGCCTCACGTGGGGCAACCTGATGACCCTGTATCTCCCCCAGCGCTTAGAACAGCTCTCTGCACGTAGTAAGCGCTTAACAAATACCACTGTGATTAGTAAGCGCTCAATAAATAGTAGAAGCGTGGCTCAGGGGAAAGATCCCGGGCTTGGGAGCCAGAGGTCATGGGTTCGAATTCCGGCTCTGCCACTTGCCAGCTGGGTGACTGCGGGCAAGTCCCTTCACTTCTCTGGGCCTCAGTTCCCTCATCCGTAAAATGGGAATGAAGACCGTGAGCCTCACGTGGGACCACCTGATGACCCTGTATCTCCCCCAGCGCTTAGAACAGGGCTTTGCACGTAGTAAGCGCGTAACAAATGCCAACATTAAAAAGTATTGAACGAATGAATGGAAGAACGAATCGGTCAAGCCGTCCGCGGCGGGACAGGCCCTGTACTCTGCGCTGGAGAACCGGGAGACGGCCACAGACCCCCCGGTCTCACGGGGAAGCTCCCACCTTGGCTTCGTGGCAACGGCCCGGGCTTTCATTCATTCAATAGTATTTATTGAGCTCCTACTATGTGCAGAGCACTGGACTGAGCGCTTGCAATGGACAATTGGGCAGCAGATAGAGACCATCCCTGCCCAACGACGGGCTCACAGTCTCATCGGGGGAGACAGCAAAGCAAAACAGAACAAAACAAAAACAAGACAACAGTATCACGATAAGTAATAATGATATTGATATTTGTTAAGCGCTTACTCTGTGCAGAGCACCGTTCTAAGCGCTGGGGTAGATACAGGGACATCAGGTTGTCTGTCCCACCTGAGGCTCACAGATAATCCCCATTTTACAGATGAGGGAACTGAAGCACAGAGAAGTGCAGTGACTTGCCCACAGTCACCCAGCCGACCGGGAGCAAAGCCGGGATTCGAACTAAATAGAATCAAGGAGCTAGACACCTCATTAACAAAATAAATAGGGTAATAAATGATATATACAAATGAGCACAGTGCGGAGGGGAAGGGGGAAGAGCCGGGGTGGGCGGGGAGCAGAGGGGAAGGGAAGGCCTCCTGGAGGAGGTGAGCTCTCAGTAGGGCTTTGAAGGGGGGAAGAGAGCGAGGTTGGGTCTTCTTGTTGGTCCAGGTCAGACCCCCCTTTCCCGGGGCTGCCGCCTGTCACAGTTTTGAAAAGATGGAAGGCAGTCTCCTGTAACGTCCCCCTCCCCCAACCGGGTGTAAATTGGGCTGCGGGGGCTTCCAGCCGGCCCCATCCTGCCTCTCCAACACCGTTTGCCGCATTGCCTTCCCCTCTCCCTCCTCCTCGCGGGTGGCTGCAATGCGGACCGGGTGCCAGGGAGATCCGAGCTTCCATTCATTCATCATTAAGCTCTTACTGTTTGCGGAACACTGTCCTGAGCGCTTGGGAAAGCGCAATACGACAATAAAGAGCGACAGTCCCTGCCCGCAACGAGCTCCCAGCTGCGGGAGGCGGACATCAATACAAATAAATAAAATGACAGATACGGACCTGAGTGCTGCGGGCCTGCGAAGGTGGGAGAGAGCAAAGGGAGCAAGTCAGGGTGACGCGGAAGGGAGTGGGAGATGAGGAGAAGGGGGGCTCGGTCTGGGAGGGCCTCTTGGAGGAGGTGCGCCGGCAATAAGAGTAATTGGCGGGACGTGGGCCGGGGGTCGGCGGCGAGACAGGCGAGGTGGTGGCACGGTGAGAAGGTTAGCGCCCGAGGAGCCGAGAGGGCGGGCTGCCTTGTAGAAGGAGAGAAGCGAGGGGAGGTAGGAAGGGTCAAGGTGACGGAGTGCCCCGACGCCAACGGTGAGGCATTTTTGCCCAATTCTTTTTACACGCGCGCCTCTTGTGCGGTCCCTTAGGAGCCGATGGTTAAGGGGCCTCCCTGAGAGGGAGATTCCTTTAGAAGAAAGAAAAATGTGCGTTTACCTGCGGGTCACAAGAGCGTGAATCATCTTGGGGTGCCTTGGGCCCGTGGAGGGAGCCTGGGTAGTTAGTTACTCCGCAGATTTACGCCAAGCGCGATTTGGAGGCGAGAAAGCCAGTTGGTCGACGTTGTAGTACGGGTCCTGGGAATTGACCGTTGAGAGGCATTTTAATAGGACTTAAGGAATTCTGTTTTTCCCAGTCCGTGTGTAAGGCCCTGCACCCGTGACAGCTGGCAAAGACACGTTTTACTTGGACCCATCGGGATCCTTAGCGGAAAAGTCCCTTCCACTCTTGTAGTTGCAGATTGGGCGGTACCCCCCTGGGTGTTTGGGGTTGCTCATCACACACAGGAGCACGATTCCTAAACGTACTTGTGCTTTGTAGTTGGCTCAGTGGAAAGAGCCCGGGCTTGGGAGTCAGAGGTCATGGGTTCGAATCCCCCGCTCTGCCACTTGTCAGCTGGGTGACTACGGGCAAGTCACTTCACTTCTCTGTGCCTCTGTTCCCTCATCTGTAAAATGGGGATGAAGACTGTGAGCCTCACGTGGGACTACCTGATTACCCTGTATCTACCCCAGCGCTTAGAACAGGGCTCTGCACGTGGTAAGCGCTTAACAAATACCAGCATTATTATTATTATTATTGTAGTTGAAGAAAACACCGACAGCATTTCACCGACGAGGGCACCTGTGGCTGAAAAGGACAATACGGGGCCCACAGTCCCAGCCACCTGTGCGCACAAAAAGGCTGTTCCTTGCTGTGTTAAGTTTAATGTTTTGTCTACCTGGCGCTGTTTGCCCTTTTGCCCCCGTGTTTCTCATTCCGTATCGGCCTAGAGCCGTTCCTTTCCTCATAGTGGTCGGTCACGATGGTCTGGCCTCCTCAGTCGACCCCGTTTTCGTCTGGGATAGTAGCCTGAGACTGTTTAGTATCTTTATTGCTTTCTGCGCCATCCTCGCTTTGGGTTTCCCAGTTGCAACTCTTCATTCGGAAGGTATTTGGGGATCCTGTGCGGGTCATCATTCTCCTCACGTGGCTCTCCCACCGTAGCTGTATTGAGGAGTGAAGAGCGTGGACTTGTGGAAAGACCTTGGACCTGGAAGTCAGGGGACCTGGGTTCTAATCCCGGCTCTGCCGCTTGCCTGCGGGGTGACCCCGGGCAAGTCACTTGCCTTCTTTGGGCCGCAGTTTCCTCATTTGTAAAATGGGGATGAAGAACCTGTTCTTCTCTCCCCCCCGTCCCCGTCCCCAAGTCTTTCGGATAGGGACTGCGTCCTACCTAATTATCTTCTACCTACTCTGCTGAGTGCAGTGCTTGGCACATGGTAAGTACTTAATGAATACCACAGCTGTTATTGTCTGTGGTCCTTGCTTCCCGTCTGATATTCTCTATGGCCCGTACTGTCTCTATCTGTTGCCGATTTGTCCATTCCAGGCGCTTAGTACGGTGCTCTGCACATAGTAAGCGCTCAATAAATACTATTGAATGAACAGATGACACCGGACCTGCTCAAATACGAGTTTCCTTTTAAAATACTAGATTGGGTTATTTTAATTAGATTAGGCATTAAAAAACACACTGTTTAAAGTGATTCTTCAAATTCGTTAAATAGTTTAATGCCAGTTAGGGGGTTAGGACCCAGGCGTAAGAAGATGGAACAATAATAATCATAATGATGGTACTTTGTTAAGCGCTTACTATGTGCCAAGCACTGTTCTAAACACTGGGATAGATATAAGGTAATCAGGTTGTCCCAGGCGGGGCTCCCGGTCTTAAGCCCCATTTTACAGATGAGGTAACTGAGGCACCGAGTAGTGGAGTGACTTGCCCACAGTCACACAGCCGATCAGCGGCGGAGCCGGGATTAGAATCCACGACCTCTGACTGGTGAGCCCGGGCTCTTTCCACTGAGCAGCACTGCTCCCGGCCTTCTGGTTGACAGCCTACCTTGGGATGGCTCCCCGTCCCTGTCTGTGTCCACTGCAGTGCTTGCGCCTGGCACATAGTAAGTGCTTAAATTCCATTATTATTATTACTGTGTGCTTGCAGCAGTGAAAGGAAAAGAGAAGCAGCGTGGCTCAGTGGAAAGAGCCCGGCCTTGGGAGTCAGAGGTCGTGAGTTCTAATCCCGACTCTGCCACTTGCCAACGGTGTGACCTTGGGCAAGTCACTTCTCTGGGCCTCAGTTACCTCAACGGGAAAATGGGGATTAAAACTGTGAGCCCCGTGTGGGACAACGTGATCACCTTGTATCTACCCAGCGCTTAGAACAGTACTTGGCACAGAGTAAGCGCTTAACAAATACCAAATTATTGTTATTTATAACATTATATTACTAGTAGTAGTAGTACAGCGGATGTAGGATTTTTAGGTGCTTTGTAGATACCACATGAATTTTATTCTTTTTACCAGGTCTTACTTCAGGGTAGGAATAAATTTGTAACAGACCTTCATCATATTTTTGAAACAAAGGCTTAATGGCAGCAGTAAGACACAGTCTTGTCGCTTGTTGAGAGTTGACGTTTTATGAAAGAAATAGTTGTCGTCACCTTTTCAGTTCCGATTTCAAGCCTTCAAATTTTCAGGTGAAGTAAATTACCAATATTTGCTCACCAAAGTAGTAGAGGTATATGGGAAACTAAATTCGTAATAGGAGTGTGGAGTGGCTACCATGTGCAAAGTGCTGTCTTAAGTGCAGGGGAAAATACGCAGATGAGAATTAGATCCGATTCTTTGATTTTAATTTTTGAGCTGAGGTGAACTAAAGCTGGTTCATCCATGGGGAATCCTGTGGAACTAGAGTAATGAAGAGGCCGCCGGAGGTTGAGTGCCCTCAGTAGCTGTTTGTCAACTCGTCCACACTCCTGAATTCCTTGTTTTTCAGGTTATCTGGAAAGGTTTCCGATGGAGTTCTTCGAAGATTGTCCCTAATGAGAAAATTCGAAATATTGGAATTTCGGCTCACATCGATTCTGGGAAAACAACGTTAACAGAACGAGTGCTCTTCTACACTGGTAGAATAGCGAAGATGCATGAGGTAGGTGAAGCACAGTTGACTTCAAGTTAATAATAATAATAATGTTGGTATTTGTTAAGCGCTTACTATGTGCCGAGCACTGTTCTAAGCGCTGGGGTAGACATAGGGGAATCAGGTTGTCCCACGTGGGGCTCACAGTTTTCATCCCCATTTTACAGATGAGGGAACTGAGGCGCAGAGAAGTTAAGTGACTTGCCCACAGTCACACAGCCGACAAGTGGCAGAGCTGGGATTCGAACTCATGAGCCCTGACTCCAAAGCCCGTGCTCTTTCCACTGAGCCACGCTGCTTCTCGTTCCGATCAACTCGTTTTCATGCCTGGAGGATCTGCTTGCGAGCTGGTTTTGATTGATTGATTGATTCATTCATTCATTCATTCATTCATTCAGTAGTGTTTATTGAGCGCTTACTATGTGCAGAGCACTGGCCTAAGCGCTTGGAATGTGCAGTTCGGCAACAGATAGAGACAATCCCTGTCCAATGACGGGCTCACAGTCTAATCGGGGGAGAGAGACGGACAAAAACAAGACCACATAATTGCGATAAATAGAATCAAGGGGATGGACACCTCATTAACAAAATAAATAGGGTAATAAATAATATATACAAATGAGCACAGTGCTGAGGGGAGGGGGAGGAGCAGAGGGGGAGCAGAGAGGGAGCAGAGGGAAAAGGGGTAACTCAGTCTGGGAAGGCCTCTCGGAGGAGGTGAGCTCTCAGTAGGGCTTTGATTGATCCATTTCTTATCACAGTTCAGTCAACTGGGCGAAAAAGAGAATTTCCTGGAGAAATACAGGGGACCTCAAGTGTAGAACCATCATTCAGCGGTATTTATCGAGCTCTCACTCTGTGCAGAGAGGACTGTACTAAGCGCTTGGGAGAGTAAAGTACCACAGAGTTGATCGATCGGTTCCCTCCCCACCAGGAATCTGCAGACTAGAGGAGGAGACGACAGACTACAGAGGAAGCCTTCCTGAGTTTTGATTAAATTAAACTCTTCATTGGCCGGTTAGGTTGGAAACTTGCCTGACCCAGGCCGATTGTTAGAATGTACCCAGTGAGCGAATACGCTCTTGAAACTTTTCTCCACCTAGTTCAGTGGTTAAGACCGTGTTAAATTGGGAGACTCAGTGAGGAGGGTAAACGTTCTTCTGGCCGCTGGACCAGCAACTGTTCTTTCTGGGCTTTCGTTGCCCTTTCGTTATATTAAGATCCTCGAGGGACATAGGCAGACTTTAGGATCGGAGAAAAACGCATCGCTTTTTGTATTTAGGTGAGAGGCAAAGATGGAGTTGGCGCTGTCATGGATTCCATGGAACTAGAACGACAGAGAGGCATCACTATTCAGTCCGCAGCCACCTATACCATGTGGAAAGATGTCAACATCAACATTATAGATACACCAGGTGAGTTGACCTCTGAGGGGATCTTGCAGCTTCCTTAACTAGAGTGGGCTTTATATAGTTACCTGTGACCTTTAGGAGTCATTTCTAAGCTGTGAAGCACAGAAGCACCAATCAGTTAATCGTTCATCCCTTCATTCGTCTTTATTGAGCGCTCCCTGGGTGCGGAAGACCGTACCGAGCACTCGGGCGAATGCAGTACAGCAGCGAAGAGAGACATACCCTGCCCACAGCGAGCTTACGGACTAGAGTCTAGGTCGTTCGGTCAATCTGTGGTATCTATTGAGCGCTTTCTGTGAGTCGACCACCGCAGTAAGCCCTTGGGAGAATACAGTACGGTAGAGTTCGGAGACGTGTCCCCTACTCACAGGGCTCTGTATGTAGCAAGAGCTGTGGTCTGTTCGGAGATTCCCCCGGAGATTCCCATTCGGAGATGGGGGCGTGCCAAGCTGAGGGGACGACAAGGGGATGGAGGCGGGGGAGCTGAGGGCGAGGTTCAGTTAGCAGGCTGGGGAGGAATGAGGGCGGTGGATTGGAAAACAGCAGGGGTAAAGAGACCAAGAAGGGTGCACTGGGGCTATTTGGTGGAGATCTCAAAACTGACCGAGAGGGGGTTTTGTTTGATCAATCAGTCCCTGGCATTTGTTTAATGCTTACTGTATGCAGAGCACAGCACTAAGATCTTTAAAAAAAAAAAAAAAGAAAATTTGCTATTGGTAAAGCACTTCCTACGTGCCAGGCGCTCTGCCGGGCTCGATCCGGGCCACGTCTCAGGTGGCACTCACCGTCTCCCTCCCCATTTTTCAGATGAGGGAGCTGAGGCCCCGAGAAGTGAAGCGACTTGCCCGAGGGCACACGGCAGACAGGTGGTGGAGCCGGAATCAGGACCCAGGTCCTGCTGACTCCCAGGCCCGCGCTCTCCCCGCTAGGCCACACTGCTTGGGCGAATACAACACAGCGGAGTCAGCAGACACGATCCCTGGCCCCAAGGATGATCAGAATGTTTCTGTGTGTGGCCCTCCCCTGAAAGGAAGTCTCCGGGAATTAAATCCCGGTCCCCTACACAGACCTTTCTGGGAACACTGTATATGGTTGGATGGTTGCATTACTTCCTGCCCTCTGGGGCTTTGCAGAAAGGGGAGGGGGGATGGCAGAGGTCATGGGTTCTAATCCCGGCCCTGCCGCTTGTCCGCTCTGTGACCTTGGGACAGTCATTTCACTTCTCTGTACCTCAGTTCCCTCATCTGTAAAATGGGGATTAAGACCGCGAGCCCCACGTGGGACAACCTGATTACCCGGTATCTACCCCAGCGCTTAGAACAGTGCTCTGCACATAGTAAGCGCTTAACAGATACCAACATTATTATTATTTACAGGGTATTAGAAGAATGGGATATGGAGTTCATTCGGTTCGTAGCCGAATTGACTGCATTAAGGCACTGGGCCCTTCATCCTTTTCAGTCAATAGTATTTATTGAGCGCTTACTATGTGCAGAGCACTGTACTAAGTGCTTGGAATGTACAAATCGGCAACAGATACAGTCCCTGCCCTTTGATGGGCTTACAGTCTAATCGGGGGAGACAGACAATAGCAGTAAATAGAATCAAGAATCCTTTTGTCATTTGCTCTAAAACAACCCAGTACAGTTATGATGAAGAGGAATTTTCTGCCTTCAGTCAGGATGCTTACCTGGAATGAGTTGCCAGCAGCAGCCCAAGGGCATAGAAATCTTGGCACCCTTAGCACCCTCAGTGATATTTATTGAGCGCTTACTGCTTGCAGAGCACTGTGCCAAGCACTTGGGAGAGTACTTTATAACAGAGCTGCTAAGACACGTTCCCCGCCCACAGCAAGGTAGAGGGGGAGACAGACGTTAATATAAAGAAATCAATTGCGGATATATACCTGTGATTTGAATAAGGTGGAGAGAGTGATGGTCTGTCGGATATGAAGCGAGAGGGAGTCCCAGGCCAGAGGGAAGATGTGGGTGAGGGGGCGGCGGAGAGATAGATGGGATCCTGGTACAGTGAATAGGTTGGCATTAGAAGAGGAAAGTGTGCTGGCTGGGTTGTAATAATAATAATAATTAGGGTATTTGTTAAGTGCTTACTATGTGCTGAGTGCTGTTTAGGCGCTGGGGTAGATAGAGGGTAATCAGATTGTCCCACTTGGGGCTCACATTTTTTTTTTTTTAAATCTCCATTTTTCCAGATGAGAAATAGTTACTAGAGAGTTACTGAGGTAAGATAGGAGAGGGCAAGATGATTAAGCGATTTCAAGCCGATGGTGAGGCGTTCCTTTTGGATACGGAGGATATGAATGGACGGCCATTGGAGATTCTTGTAATTTATTTATATTATTGTCCGCCTCCCCCTCTAGACTGTGTGAGCTCGTTGTGGCCAGGAATGTGTCTGTCTGTCGTTCTATCCCACTCTCCCAAAGCACTTTGTAAGAATGCTCTGGGCACGGTAAGTGCTCCATAAATGAGCACTTCAGTGAGAAGCAGCGTGGCTTAGTGGAAAGAGCCCGGTCTTGGGAGGCGGTGGTCGTGGGTTCTAATCCCGGCTCTGCCATGAGTCAGCTGTGTGACTGTGGGCAAGTCACTTTGAGCTTCAGTTACCTCATCTGTAAAATGGGGATGAAGACTGTGAGCTGATCACCTCGTATCTACCCCAGTGCTTAGGACGGCGTTTGGCACACAGTAAGCGCTCATTATTATTACTAATAACTACGATTGACCTGAATGGACAAACGTGGACTGAACGTTTTTTAAGAAGAATGATCTGGGCGGCAAAGTACAGTAAGAGCTGGAATGGGGAGAGACAGAAGGCAGGGATGTCAGCGAGGAGGCTGATGGAGGATAATCTCAGCAGAGAGCTGTTCGAACGGCTTTTCATTCTGACTGTTCCTCCTAGAAGTCCCACTAGGGAAGCCGGCATCACCACTGACTTCCCAGGGTGTAATTGGAGAATTTGCCCCAGGGGAGGCCAGTTAATGAATCGGTGCCTAAGAGTCACCCTCCTTGTGTCGGCTGTCTCTCCTTTGTGATTCTCGCCTCACTCAGGGCACGTGGACTTCACCATCGAAGTGGAACGAGCCCTGAGAGTGTTGGACGGCGCGATCCTCGTCCTCTGTGCCGTCGGGGGAGTTCAGTGCCAAACCATGACTGTAAACCGACAGATGAAGCGTTACAACGTCCCGTTTTTAACATTCATCAACAAACTGGACCGGATGGGGTCTAACCCGTTCAGAGCCTTACAGCAAATGAGGTACCGACGATTGGTAAATAGGGAGAAGGGCTTACCTCCGTCTCCCGTGTCGCCGAGACGATCGTCGTACACGGCTCACGGGGGCTTCGCCCTCCTTTTGCCGGGCCCCGCTTATGAGGCTGTAGCGACTGAGAGCTTATTTGTCAAATTAGGGAGCTCTAGGACAAACTCGTTCCTAGGTAAAAGCAGGGTGTGTGGCTATAAATCTCTACTGGGCGCACTGAAAATATCTCCCGGCTCGGCCGCGCGTCTGCCGTGTAACTTTGGGCAAGTCATTTCGCTTCTCTCTGTCTCAGTTCCCTCATCTGTAAAATGGGGATTGAGACTGTGAGCCCTGCATGGGGCAGGGACTGTGCCCAACCTGATTGGTTTGTATCTGCCCAGCGCTTAGTACAGTGTCCGGCACACAGTAAATGCTTAACAAATACCGCTATTATTATTATTGTTATATGGTGATATTACGCGAAGGTACTAGCGCGTAATATACCCAGTGTGTTCTCATTACACAGTTTGGGTAGAATGCTGGTAGCGAATTAGGAAACAATATTTGGCAACACACGCCTGTTTCTGAGTAGAACGGTGTTGGACAAAAGGATGAAATGCATTCTGTGTAATGCAGGGTTCAGTAGGTAGGTAATCCCGATATTCCAGGAGAACCGAGTGTCCGTTTTTTTCTGTTTAGAGCAAAAGGAAGTTGGAGAATAGATCTAATAATAATGTTGGTATGTGCCGAGCACTGTTCTAAGCGCTGGGGTAGATACAGGGAAGTCAGGTTGTCCCATGTGGGCTCACAGTCTTAATCCCCGTTTTACAGATGAGGTAACTGAGGCACAGAGAAGTGAAGTGACTTGCCCACGGTCACACAGCTGACAAGTGGCAGAGTCGGGATTCGAACTCATGACCTCTGACTCCCAAGCCCAGGCTCTGTCCACTGAGCCACGCTGCTTCTCTGTTGTTGCAGACACGGCTTTAAAGGATAGGGTTTCTCTAAGGGGAGAAACAGACCGTAAGCCCGTCAAAGGGCAGGGACTGTCTCTATCTGTTACCGATTTGTACATTCCAAGCGCTTAGTACGGTGCTCTGCACATAGTAAGCGCTCAATAAATACTATTGAATGAATGAATGAATGAATGAGACCGGGAAGAAGGCAAGAGTCAGATGAATCCAGAGCCAGGCAGACGCCGGACTCTCTCATACGCAGTGTGGCTCAGTGGAAAGAGCCCGGGCTTGGGAGTCAGAGGTCATGCGTTCGATTCCCGGCTCTGCCACTCGTCAGCTGTGTGACTGTGGGCAAGTCACTTCACTTCTCTGTGCCTCAGTTACCTCATCTGTAAAATGGGGATAAAAACTGTGAGCCTCACATGGGACAACCTGACTACCCTCTATCTACCCCAGTGCTTAGAACAGTGCTCTGCACATAGTAAGCGCTTAACAGATGCCAACATTATTATTATTATTCTCTGTGCCTCATCTGTAAAATGGGGGTGAAGACTTTGAGCCTCATGTGGGCCAACCTGATGACCTTGTATGTCTCCCAGCGCTTAGAACAATGCTCTGCACATAGTAAGCGCTTAGGGAATACCAGCATTATTATTATTATCAGCCGAGTGTTGGTGATTCTGGTACGTGACCTACCTGCCTACGTAGGGTGACTCTCCCACTCGCCCCGCTGACCTCCTACTGCAACCCAGTCCATGCACTCTACTCTTCTAACACCACCTCGCTTCCTGGCCCTCCATCTCATCTACCCCATCACCGATCCCTGGCCCATCTTCCTCAGTCCTGGAACACCCACTCCCTTCCTATCTGATGATCCACCTTTCCCCACCCTCAGGAGCCTCCTAAAATCACATCTCCAAGAGGCCTTTGAGACTGAGCCATTATTATTATAATAATGTGGGTAATAACGTTGGTATTTGTTAAGCGCTTACTATGTGCAGAGCACTAGTTCTAAGCCCTGGGATAGATGTAGGGTAATCAGGTTGTCCCACGTGAGGCTCACAGTTAATCCCCATTTTACAGACGAGGTAACTGAGGCACAGAGAAGTTAAGTGACTTTCCCGCAGTCACACAGCTGACAAGTGGCAGAGCCGGGAGTTGAACCCGTGACCTCTGACTCCGAAGCCCGGGCTCTTTCCACTGCGCCACGCTGCTCCCCCCATTATTATTATCATTATCATCATCACCATCATCATTATGATCACCATTATATAATTATTATAATTATACTATATAATAATTAGAATAATATGCTATCCTATATTATATAAAATACAATTACAATAATCTAATGATTATATAATATATAATAATTATATATTATAATATAATGTTGTTATAATAGGTGCTTGCTATGTGCCAAACACTTATAAATGCCGGGGTAGCTCCCTGTCCCACTGTGGGACCCACGATCGGTCTTTCCTTAGCCACCCTCCCCTCTGCATCAACTGTGAATTTAGCTGTGTGCTCCTTAAGCACTTTGATTCGCCCCATTCCCACAGCACTTAGGTACATATTCTTATACTCCACTATTTTCCCTCTCGCTAATCCATTTTCATGTCTCGCTCCGCCTGTAGACCGTAAATTCCTTGTGGGCAGGGGTCATATCTGCCAACGCTATTGTACTGTACTCTCCTAAACACTCGATACCGGTCTCTACACCCAGTAAGCGCTCGATAAATATCAGCGATTGATGGTTCAGTCTGGGTTTCTCCCCGGAGAAGCAATCATCTCAGCAGGAGAGAGCCCCGCTAAACCCGCTTCTCTCCTCCTGTGCCGGCAGATCCTGTGGCTGTGGCTTTTCTCTCCCGGCTGGAGGATCTGCTCTCTGGGTTCCAGGCCAGGGGATGTTGGCCAGCTCTCTTCATTCATTCATTCATTCATTCAATCGTATTTATTGAGTGCTTACTATATGCAGAGCACTGGACTAAGCGCTTGGAAAGTACGATTCAGCAGCATAGAGAGACAGTCCCTGCCCACAACAGGCTCACAGTCTAGAACGGGTGAGACACATCAAAACCTAGAAAACAGGCATCAACAGCGTCAATAGAAATAAATAGAAATATATTTATACACACACATCAAAACAAGTAAACAGGCATTGATATAAATAAATAGAATTATAGGTGTTATGTATATTCACAGGTGCTGTGGGGTGAGTGGGGAGAGCAAAGGGAGGGAGTTGGGGTGATGGGAGAGGGAGCTGAGGAAAAGCGGGGCTTAGTCTGGGAAGGCCTCCTGGAGGAGGTGAGTCTTCAGCAGGGCTTTGAGGAGGGTGGAAGTGTGATTGTTGAAGAGTAGCCCCCGAAAGAGCAGCTGCAGTAAACCCCTTCAGTCAAAGCAATAATAATAATAATGATGGTATTTGTTAAGTACTTACTTTGTGCTGAGCATCGTTCGGAGTGCTGGGGCAGATACAGGGTAATCAGATTGTCCCACGTGGGGCTCACTTTTTTTTTTTTAATCCCCATTTTTACAGACGAGGTAACTGAGGCACAGAGAAGTTAAGTGACTTGCCCGAGGTCACGCAGCAGACAAGTGGAGAATGGCTCAGTGGAAAGAGCATGGGCTTTGGAGTCAGGGCTCATGAGTTCGAATCCCAGCGCTGCCACTTGTCGGCTGTGTGACTGTGGGCAAGTCACTTAACTTCTCTGTGCCTCAGTTCCCTCATCTGTAAAATGGGGATTAAGACTGTGAGCCCCACGTGGGACAACCTGATTCCCCTATGTCTACCCCAGCGCTTAGAACGGTGCTCGGCACATAGTAAGCGCTTAACAAATACCAACATTATTAAGTGGAGACGGAATTAGAAACCACGACCTCTGACTCCCAAGCCCGGGCTCTTCACACTAAGCCACGCAGCTTCAGTAATAGTAACTATGGTATTTGTTAAGCGCTCACTATGTGCCAGGCACTGTTCTAAGCGCTGGGGTAGATACAAGATAATTGAGTTGGACACAGTCCCTGTCCCATCTAGGGCTCACGGTCTCAATCCCCATTTTACAGTTGAGGGAACTGCGGCCCAGAGAAGTGAAGTGGTTGCTCAGCGTCACGCAGCAGACAAGTGACGAAGCCGGGATTAGAACCCCGGACCTTCCGACTCCCAGGCCTGAATTCTCTCCACGAGGGGGGCACCGCAGAGTGGGAGAGGCATGCTTGACTCAGTCTCCCTCTCACTCCCCCCCCCCTTTTTTAAATGCCATTTGTCCAGTGCTTAGTCTGTGCCAGATACCCTAACGAGTCCATACAAGTTAATCAGGCTGGACACGGTCCCTATCCCACCTAGGGCTTCCAGCCTTAATCCCCATTTTACAGAGGAGGTAACCGAGACCCAGAAAAGTCAAGCGACTTGCCCGAGGCCACACGGCAGACTCGTGGTGGAGCCGGGATTAGAACCCAGGTCCTTCTGACCCTCAGGCCTGTGTTTTACCCACACGGCTTCCCTCCCATGGCTATCCTCTGTCTCAGGCCTCTAGTCTTCTTCCTCCTCCTCTCTTTCCTCATTTTCTCTTTTCTCGGACTTTCTCTGACACCTACATAATCTCCCGGGCTTTTTTCTTTCGTTTGGCATCGCCTCTGTGGTGACAGCCTGGCGCCCCGACAGCTTCAAATAAAAAATGCATACCTCAGTAGTATAAAGCATATCCACTACGTGCCGGGCAGTGTACAGTGTACTTGAGAGTGTACGGTAGTGGTCGAAGACAAGTGACCCTGTCTACAAAGTGTTTACAGTCTAATGGAGGAGACAGAAGCAAAGTTATTTGGAATTAGGAGAAAACGCCTAAATAGTGGAGTAGGTTGAGTAATATTTCTATGGTTCTGTTTATTTGCTATTGTTTTAATGAGATGCTCTTCCCCTTGACTCTATTTATTGCTATTCTTGTCTGTCCGTCTCCCCCGATTAGACTTCAGCCCGTCAAAGGGCAGGGACTGTCTCTATCTGCTACCGATTTGTACACTCCAAGCGCTTAGTACAGTGCTCTGCACATAGTAAGCGCTCAATAAATACTGTTGAATGAATGAATGAATGAATATTTCCAAGTGCAGTGAGAGGTTGGAGTTAGGAATGGCGTGGAGGACTCTCCCAATAGCTTAGGCCAGTGCTCTGCACGTAATAAGTGCTCAATCGATACTATTCATTGAGTAGAGCCACAGGTACTAAAGCACTCGTAAGGAAGGGATGAGCTAAAAGAAAAAAATAATTGGAAAACGTCACAAGGGAAGTGAGATTACAGAAGGGCTTGGAGATGTGTGGAGAGCGGGGGTTTGGTGGAATGGGATGAAGAAGGAGATCCAGTCCCGAGGAAGGGCACAGGCAAGGGTGGGAATGTTGAGAGTGAGGCACAGTGAAAAGGCGGGTTTAGGAGGAGCAAAGAGTGAGAGCTGGGATGCAGTAGGAGAAGAGAATACAGTGAGAGAGTTGATATAGTTCAAACCCAGTGATCAGGAGATGAAAGATGATAATAATAATGTTGGTATTTGTTAAGTGCCTATTATGTGCGGAGCACGTTTTTAAGCGCTGGGGTATACAGGGTAATCAGGTTGTCTCACATGAGGCTCACAGTCTCAATCCCCATTTTACAGATGGGGGAACTGGCACAGAAAAGTGAAGTGACTTGCCCACAGTCACACAGCTGACAAGTGGCAGAGCCAGGATTCGAACCCATGACCTCTGACTCCCAAGCCCGGGCTCTTTCCACTGAGCCACGCTGCAGCCATCGACAGTTTAAGCGAAGAGAGGTGTGCAGAAAGACGATCGGAGCAGCAGGGTGAAGTGTCGCCTGGAGATGAAGGAAACTGGAGACAGGGAGAATCAGGAAGAGATGGATGTGGGAGTGAAGCCGGGATATGATGAACGCCGGAGCGGAGTGGTGGCCGTGGGGATGGATGGAGAGGAAGGGGTGGATCTGGGAGATGGAGTGGGAAAAACCGACAAGGCACGTGGCACCGTGGGAGACCTCGAAAGGAAAAGAGGATGAGGAAGAGTGAGAAGGGGGATGGCAGATGAGGGAAAGAAAGGAAGAGTCACTGTACTCCATCGAAGAAGCCGCGTGGCTCGGTGGAAAGAGCACGGGCTTCATTCATTCATTCAGTAGTATTTATTGAGCGCTTACTATGTACAGAGCACTGTACTAAGCGCTTGGAATGAACAAATCGGTAACAGAGACGGTCCCTGCCCTTTCACAGGCTTTCAGTCTAATCGGGGGAGACAGACAAAAACAGTAGCAATAAATAGAATCAAGGGGATGAACATCTCATTAAAACAATAGCAACCGGGGTCATGGGTTTGAATCCTGGCTTTGCCACCTGTCAGCTGTGTGATTTGGGGCAAGTCACTTAACTTCTCGTTGCCTCGGTTGCCTAATCAATGGGGATTAAGACCGTGATCCTCATGTGGGACAAGCTGGTTACCCTGCATCTACCCCAGGGCTTAGGACAGTGCTCGGCACAGAGTGAGCGCTTAACAAATGCCAACATTATTACTATTATCACTAGACTAGAGGCTCACTGTAGGCTTGGTTTGGCTGTGCAGCAGCTAGTTCTCTATACTGCACTGCATTCTTGGCAACTACAAGTTAAGGACAACTTGCATTTCAGCTGCCTCTTGTCCAAGGCCGCCCGCTGCCTCATCCTTTCGACACCGGAACAGACTTGTGTCACTGTGTTCTATTCAAAACTTGTCGTGAAATCGCGCGTGATGGCAGAAAGGAGATTGTTCTCCTTGAGACTTGCTTTCATCTTGCTTTTTCTGAGAGGCTTCACTGTTGTCTTTCATATCTAATGAGACTCCTACTCTGTAGTTACGGCACAGACGGGCTCGTGCATTGCAGAGCCAATGGATTTTAAAAACCGACCAGTGACAAGAGCTGTAAAATCAGGACCGATGAAAATCGACTGCATTGTATGATTGCTGGAGGGGAGGGGAGGTCTGAGAGTGAGGTGCCTAGTGGATGGAGTTATAGGTGGGGATCGACTTTTAGGTCCTACTTCCAATCAAGCAGTGGTATTTATTGAGCACTTACTGTTGGCCGAGCAGTTTACCGAAACATTTCAGAGAGTACGGTGGTTTAGGTAGGCATGCTCCGAGCCTTCAAGGAACTTAAATTAATTCTTAACACATGAGTTTTATCAACCCGACATTCACTTCTCAGCCTGGCATATTTACTTATTTATACTTACCCTTGGCATTTGGATAATTCAACTTTTATTACCTAGTAAATTTTTTTGTGTTTCTTTAGAGGGTAAGCTCCTTGCGGGCAAGAAGTGTGGCGTGTTTCTGTTGTACTTTCTAAAGCCCTTAGCACAGTTCATGACACCGAGTTGATGCCCAGTAAGTACTGGTACTACTGTTAACCATCATCATCATCATCATAATTACGCTATTAACTTCTTACTGAGTGTCAAGCACGGGGTAGACTCAAGTTAATCAGGTTGGACACAGTCCCTGTCCCACATGGGCCTGACAGTTTAAGGAGGGAGGACAGGTTTTGCCAGTACCACTTATCTGCTGCGTAGTATAATGTTTGATGATGGTTCTCCAAGGTTAGGAGAGAAGAAATTTGAAAGTACTGTTGAGGAGTAGCACGTGCTTATTAACGGCTATGATTTATCTCGTTGCCAACATGCACGGGATACGTAGAATGTTGTTGTGAAATATGTGTTTCGATTTAAAAGATACAAAGCCTGCTTAATGCTTAAAGAAACAGGGTGGCTCAGTGGAAAGAGCAGGGGCCTGGGAGTCGGAGGACCTGCGTTTTAATTCCGGATCCACCACTCGCCTGCTGTGTCACCTTGAGCAAGTCGTTCAACTTCTCTGTGCTTCAGTTTCCTCATCTGTAAAATGGGGATAAAATACCTGTTCTCCATCCTACTTAGACCGTGAGTCCCGTGTCGGGCAGGGACTGTGTCCGTTCGGCCTGTATTGTACCCACCCCAGTGCTTAGTTTCAGTGTTTGGCCCCTCGTAAGCTCTTAACAAATACCACAGTGATTATTATGATTACCACTGGTTTTCTTTGAAAACTTTCACATTTCTAAATAGTCAGTAGAAGCTGTGTTTAACCCGTCAAGTGGGTGGTAAGGTTTTGGGAGTATTGGCTTATGGGAATTCATTTTTCCTATGTACAGAACAGTAATATTTTCCTTGTCAATCTGAAAGCTGTTTCCCATTTCAGGTCCAAATTAAGTCACAATGCAGCTTTTCTTCAAATTCCCATCGGCTTGGAAGGTGATTTCAGAGGTGTTATCGATCTTATTGAGGAGAGGGCCATATTTTTTGATGGAGATTTTGGGTAAGTAAGAAACTTCTGTGAGTCTAGAGACAAGGAGGCGGATATCACCATCAGTGGCGTTTTCTTCAAGATAACTAATGCACCCATATATTATGTAGAGCTATACATGGGGCAACAGGAATACAAAAGGGATGAAAGGTGGAAACTCCTTTTGCCAAAAAAAGGTCAATATCTGTCGAGTTAGGCAAAAATAATTTCTTCAAAATTTGACTTTATGCTACTGTGGCCCATCTCACTTCTGGAAAAAATACTCTTCTGGAAAAAGATCTCCCTGATTTTTAGCCTATGGTCTCAAGTTGGGGTTCTGCTTTCGATGGCAGGTGAATGGCATTTGGGACTTGTTGATGTGGCCTCTAACTCGGAGAGCAAGGGAGAGTCAGAGAAGTTTCTGGGATTTCCTTCTTCCCTCTCCCCATCCCACATTCTCCTTGGAGATTCGGCACAACTGGGATTTGACTTTGGGACATTCACCTGAATCAGGCTCACTTCTGTGAGAAGCAGCATGGCTCAGTGGAAAGAGCCCGGACTTGGGAGTCAGAGGTCATGGGTTCGAATCCCAGCTCCGCCACTTGTCAGCTGTGTGACTGTGGGCAAGTCACTTTACTTCTCTGTGCCTCAGTCACCTCATCTGTCAAATGAGGATGAAGACTGTGAGCCCCACCTGGCACAACCTGATTACCCTGTATCTACCCCAGTGCTTAGAACAGTGCTCTGCACATGGTAAGCGCTTAACAAATACTGACATTATTATTACTTCTGACATTGTCCCTGAGTAACAAATAATGAGGTCTGTTTGCCGCACAGCCCCTCCAGAATGCTGGAAGACCTTTTCTATCTCCACAGCAGTGACTGTAATAATAATAACGGTACTTGTTCAGCGCTTACGATGTGCCAAGCACTGTTCTAAGCACTGGGGTAGATAAAAGTAATCAGGTTGGACACAGTCCTTGTCCTACGGGTTCACACTCTTAATCCACATTTTACAGATGAGGGGACTGAGGCTCAGAGAAGTGAAGTGACTTGTCCAAGGTCACACAGCAGACGTGTAGAGGTGGTTATTTTTATTCCCCTTCAGTTTTTGGAATTCAGTTCTGCAGCCTGAACTAATGGCTCCTTGCTGTCTCCTCAATCAATCATTTCTGTGTGCATAGGACCCTACCAAGTACTTGGGAGAGTAGGTAGATTGGCTCCCTGCCCATAGCGAGCTTCCAGTGTTCTGAGTGCAGAAGCAAATCTGACAAGCTCTTCACCTTGGTTTCTGCTCTCAGAAGGTTCAGTTTTGGAGAAGTATTTTTTAATAAAGTTTGTGGGCGTCTCAAACCAGATCTAGACCTAATTAAACCATCATGTGTTCATGCGCTGGCTCATTCATTCATTCAATAGTATTTACTGAGCGCTTACTATGTGCAGAGCACGGTACTAAGCGCTTGGAATGAACAAGTCGGCTCGCCATCGGGTCCTGGAAAAACGGAGTACTCTAAAGAATGCGCACTAAGGATATTGCGTTCTTTTAAGCTGTGTTATTAATTGAAGATTCCTTACCCTGGCTTTCTCTCCTTTGTGGTGGAATACAGTTTGATATCTTCTGGTATTCTTAATGTGTCTCTGGATTTGTTATTTGGTAAAGATAAGTTCTGCATTGACACTTCCTCACGTTAAGTCCGTATTACCGACTTTGACTCAACTCGGTAATGTAGGGAAACTGAATAACGGTGTTTACTCAGAAATACGGAAAACTTAATTCTAATGTGTATTTGGAGATATTAACCCGTTTGTGTCGTTGCTGGTTCTTTTTCTCCCTTTTTATTCTGATTACCATTCCCTTAGGAATTACTCTCTTCTTTTTTGATTGCTGTTTGTTAGAGAGATTGCTTTTCTCTCTCGGGGAATTTCAGAGGAATCAATTAACAGTAGACTCTCCGGGTTATGGAGTGTGTCCAGGGATATTTTTCTTAATTTAAAGGGGAGTAGATTAATTTCAGATGGAGGGAATCGATCGTCACCTAACTTCTTAACTCGGTGGCGTCTTCAATCGCCTATTCTCACAAATGAAAATGAAGAGCCCCCCTCTCCTCTTCCAGCCAGATCATTCGCTATGACGAGATCCCTGCTGAGTTTAGAGCAGCGGCTACAGACCATCGCCAGGAACTGATCGAATGTGTGGCTAATTCGGATGAGCAACTGGGTGAACTGTTCCTGGAAGAAAAGGTCCCCTCGGTGTCTGATTTGAAGGCAAGTAAACTCATCATAGTCTTGGAAAGTATTTTTGGCTCTTATGTAAATCTGTAGTTTATATTAACGTCTGTCTCCTCCTCTAGACTGTAAGCTCATGGGCAGGGAATGTGTCTTATCCGCTCTGTAGTACTTTCCCGAGAGCTTAGTACAGTGTTCTGCTCACAATATAAATACCACTGATTGATTTTAGATAATATGGTACATCCCTCCCTCCAAGTAGCACTTATATACATATCGTTAGACTTTATTGCTCTCCCCTACCCTACCCGTGATTTATTTTAGTACCCATCTCTTCTGCCGGATTGTAAGCTTTTTGAGAGGAGGAAGCGGATTGACTAATTCTGTCGTAGTCACGCGGCAGCAGAGGCTCAATAAATACTGTTGATTGACGGACTCTACTCAGCTGCAATTTGAGGAAGTCAGGTCAAAATGTTAATAAGTGTCTTGGGGAAATTTTTTCTCAACAGATCATTTTGTCATTTTAGTGGTATTTGTTGAGTGCTTACTGTGTGCAGAGCTCCGTACTAAGCGCTTGGGGGAGTACGGTATAGCAGAGCCTGTATACACGCTCCCCACCCACAGTGAGTTTACAGTCTAGAGGGAAAGACTGACATGAATATAAATAAATTACAGATATGTTCCTAAGGGCTGTGGGGCTGAGGGAGGGGTGAATCAAAGGTGCAAATATATAAATGGAAGTTATAAGATGTTCAATTGCTTAATACTTTGGGATTGAAAGGGAAGAAGGATTATGCAGTACTAAAGAGAAGTGATGTTTTAAATATATTGGCTAATTGTATGGAAATGAGGTCTTGCCGCCAGCTGAGACATTTGAGAGTAGTTCATCTTTGCTCTTTATCTTAAAAAGAGATGCAGGAGGATTCCAATCTTTGGGAAGTTTTTTAGCTACCTGATTCGTCGGTCGTGAGTGCTGGAAAGATGATCGGATTAAAAAAAAATGGTGTTGTCCATGCTACATTTGGCACAGGTGGCTGGGAAAAGGCACCAAGATGCTGAGCAATGTACAGAAGTCTCTGGATGAAAATAGCCTGGAAAGGCCAGGGTTTTAGTGAGGACATTAATACACTTTACTAAATCAGGAATCACTGTTTTTTCATGGTATTTGTTAAGCGCTTTCTGTGCGCCAGCCACTGTACTAAGCGCCAGAAGATGCAAGATACAGGATAATAGAAGATACAAGATACAGGATGGACAAAGCTCTTCTATGAATTAATAATAATAGTAATGTTGGTATCTGTTAAGCGCTTACTATGATCAGAGCACTGTTATAAGCGCTGGGTAGATACAGGGTCATCAGGTTGTCCCACGTGAAGCTCACAGTTAATTCCCATATTTCACAGATGAGGTAACTGAGGCACAGAGAAGTTAGGTGACTTGCTCACAATCACACAGCTGAGAAGTGGCATAGGGGGGATTCAAACCCATGACCTCTGACTCCCAAGCCTGGGCTCTTTCCATTGAGCTTCTCCAAAAACACCAGTTTCAAAGCTCCCTGATTTTAGCTGGCTAAGGAAGCACATGAGATTAGTACCTCTGTGATGTTGGCAGATTCTGGGCGTTTTTTCTGCCTGTTAAGGTATTTGTTTGCTCTCTTTGCCTTTTATCACCTCCACCCCTCCTCTTTGCTCTTCAGCGCTCTACTCCTTATCAGTGAGGGCTGTGTCCTTGAGAAACATTGTAAAATGTATTTCTGCAGCATATTTACCGTTTGAAAGAAAAGCATTATTGCAGTCTATTAAGCAAATAAATAAACCTCAGGAAAAACCCAGGGGTTGGATAAAGACATGAATTAATTCCTATTCTCCCTCCTACTAAGACTGCAAGCCCCATATAGGACAGAGGCTGGGCGTGATCTGATTAACTTGTATCTGTCCCAGCACTTAAAAACAGTGCTGGACACAGAGTAAGCTTTTACCACAGTAACTATCCAGTTTGGGTGTCTATGGCAAATGAACTGGATTTTTATCAAATCCGAATTCCACCTTATGTTGTGCATATATATTCTCAATCTGTGGTGATATTCTGTCTAGACCGCGAGCCCGATGTGGGCAGGGATTGTCTCTATCTGTTGCCAAATTGTACTTTCCAAGCGCTTAGTACAGTAGTCTGCACACAGTAAGCGCTCGATAAATTCGACTGAATATCTAAATGTAGGCAGGCGTAGCCGTACTAAATGCTTTGCTCATTTATTGTTTGTAAAATTCAGGCGCTATTAGCTTGAAACATGACTTCAGGGAAAAAGCACAGCCTAGTGGATAGAGCGCGGGCCTGGGAGTCAGAGGGATCTGAGTTCTAATTTGGTTCTGCTACTTGTCTGTTGTGTGACCTTGGGCAAATCACTTCACTTGTGCGCTTCATCACCTCGTTTGTAAGATAGGGATCGGCTGTGAGCCTCTTATGGGTTATGGACTGTGTCCATCCTAACAGTCTGTTTCCACCCCTGAGCTCAGTACAGCGCCTGGCACATAATAAGAGCTTAACAAATACCATAAAAAATACCTTTGTGCCCTTGTCAGAGTCTCTCCCTAAGCTATTGTCTTGACCTTGTAATTTATTGCGTATAAAGCGTCTTTGTTAATTAGCAAGGTCCTGGATAGTTTTGAGTTTTAACACAGGCCGTCGATCTCTCTGAACGCAGCGGTAGTATAGCAAGGAATGCCAGTTTGATCCAAGAATGATGGGAATTTTGGATGCATCTAGGCAGCGTCTCTGATGTGACCGTTTACAACTGTTTGGAAAAGCTAGGTTAGGTAATAACTCTTGAATATTGGAAGGTGGACGCTGTTATCTGAGGCCGTCCCAACTGTTAAATGAGTTAAAGAAATTTACTTTCCCTGAGTTTGGCGTTGCCATTTTCTAGACGGGGGGTACTCTCAGAAAACTTGTTTGTATGACGGATTTGATTTGAAGGGGTGGCTAGTTTCGAGGCTTTTGGTATTGTACAAGGAAAGAGTACATGGGAAATGACAATATTGTATTTCAGACAGTTTTAATTTTAGTAAGAGTTACCCTTTAAGTAGTGCCGTAGTTAATCGTTTGTATTTCTTGAGCACTTACTATGTGCAGAGCACTGTACTAAGCAATTGGGAGAATACAGTGCAACTGAAGTAGCAGTCACGTTCCCTGCCCATAACGAGCTTACAGGTTAGAAGGGGAGACAGACAAACATTCATTAGATTGTTGCGTTGACATTGCCATAGAGGTTGTCAGCCTGTTAAAATGGAAGTACTGTAGCTCAGTGTGAGCACTGATTTTGAGAAGTCATTGGATTGAGCCAAATAGAATGTGAATTGTGTGAATGGAGAGAAGCAGCGTGGCTCGGGGGAAAGAGCCCGGGGTGGGAGTCCGAGGTCATGTTTTCGAATCCTGGCGCTGCCCCTTGTCAGCTGTGTGACTGTGGGCAAGTCACTTCTCTGTGCCTCAGTTACCTCATTTATAAAATGGGGATTAACTGTGAGCCTCACGTGGGACAACCTGATTACCCTTTATCTACCCCGGCGCTTAGAATAGTGCTCTGCACATAGTAAGCGCTTAACAAATACCAACATTATTATTATTATTAATTACAGTGGACTTAGACCTACAGAGCCTAGGCACAGAAGGTTTCTAAGCTCTCTAAATTATGACTAACAGAGAAAAGAATTTCCTCCGCTAGCTCCGGGAAAGACGAGAACGCTCTGTTAGCCAAACTGGAGAAATTCAGTGGTGGACCAGGCATGGAGGAAAAGGGGAGAAGAGATGCTCTCGCCTAAAATAAAGGTTGGGTTCCCATGGTCACGTGAGCTTCAGTGCAGATTTGTTGTTTCTGGAAGTAGTGTTTTGTGGTGGAAAGGGCACCCAGCTCATCAGTCATTTCGTCCATTTGCTCTCGCTTCGCTATCTTCCCCCCAGGAGCCAATTCATTTTGTTGCTCCTAATAGTTGCGGCAGTGCGGAGGCAGGTTTATTTGTATTAATTTGTTACCGAAGATGAATTTCCTTTAGCTGGATGGCAGCCAAGTTCTCGTTTGAAATAATTTCCTTGGAAATTTAACTCGCTCCTGAAAGTCGTGGCTAGAGAGGGGAGATGTTTATTAAAAATGAAGTATGGTGACCAGTAGCTAGTTTCTTGCCACCAAAATATTTCTGCCGAGATACGCAAGGTGAAAGAAATAATTACATTTCTCGGCCTGTCTGAAAGATTACTTATTTGGAAAATGAGTAGATTTGGAACCTGTTCCTTGTAAATGATAGAATGGTTACTCCCAGTGTGACTAAATTTACTTTGGATATGCTAATGGAGATATGCAGAAAAGAATATGGTACTCCCGAGTGAATTGATTCAAATAGCCACCTACTGAAAGGTCACCATGCAAGGGCTTTTATTTGCCAGATTGTGATTATAAGGCATTTGTTCAGCATCTTTTATGTGATCATGATTGTCTTGTAAAAAATACCCAATGTGGGATTTGGGAATATTATGGAAAGCTTTGTGCTTACCTTCTGGGGTAAAATGCCAAGGTTATGGCAGATTTGGATAGCACACAATCCTTGCTAAAAAGAAATATTTTTCCGATTTGATTTTTTTTTAAGTGCTTACTTGCTTTTTAAAATAATTTGAACGCCAAGCTCCAAGACAGGCTGCAAAAGGACATGACATGTTAGGAAAGAGAAATTTAGAACCCTGGTCTAGTTGTGTTGTCCTGGAGCATATTGGATTTTATGAGGGACTCTTGACCTAGAGTTTGGAATGGATTCCTTGGGATAACTCTGGACCTGAAGGAATTCCCAGATCATCTTTGATTCAGACTGCATCCCCAAGAGTCCCTGAGCTGGGGGGATACATCCTAGAGGCTACATATGAATTAAGTGGAGGTGATATCAAGAAGCAGCATGGCCTAATGGATAGAGCACGGGCCTGGGAGTCAGAAGGACCTGGGTTCTATTCCCGGCTCTGCCGTTCGTCTGCTGGGTGACCTTGAGCAAGCCACTTCACTTCTCTGGGCCTCAGTTCCCACATCTGTAAAATGGGGATTGTCTGTTAGCCTTATATGGGACATGGACTGTGTCCAACCTGATTA
Organism: Ornithorhynchus anatinus; assembly: GCF_004115215.2. NCBI lineage: Eukaryota > Metazoa > Chordata > Mammalia > Monotremata > Ornithorhynchidae > Ornithorhynchus > Ornithorhynchus anatinus. Next base: position 153,648,870 of record NC_041728.1, read on the forward strand.
GCTTGTATCTACTTCAGTGCTTAGTACAAGTGCTTGGCATATAGTAAAAACTTAAATACCTTTAAAAAAAAAAACGGGTAATAGGGCTGGGGAAAAGTATTTGCAAATAGGAACCTTCATTATGAAAGACTATCTGAAAGGGTGCTCTAATTTGCTATAAAAGGCATGGGGAAAAGGGGAGAAGAGATACTCTCATATAAAATACAGCTCGCCTTCCCATGGTCATGTGAGAATCAATGGAGATTTGTTGTTTATGGAAGTGGTTGGCGAAGAAGTGCTTTTCGTGGGTGTCTCCCTAGCCATTTCTCACTGTCAGGACAGCCAGGTCCCTTTGCCATACGTTCTAAGATGGAGCCCTGTCACGGCTGTCTCAAGAAAGCACCAGAAATGAACAAAACCTACTAATTGGAGAGAACAGTATTCCTGCAAGTGTAATATTTAAACCTCCTGCTCCCCCTCCCTTCCATGTCATCTTGACTGGCTCCCTTTGCTCTCTTCTCCCCCCTTCCCTACAGCACTTATGTATATATGCTTATATCTGTAATTCTACTGATTTATACTGATGCCTCTTTACTTGTTTTGATGTCTACCTCCCCCTTCTAGAGTGTATACCTGTTGTGGGTGGGGATTGTCTGTCTTTATTGCCATATTGTACTTTCCAAGCACTTACTAAAGTGCTCAGCCCACAGTAACTGCTCAATAAAAGCGACTGAATGAATTTAAGAATGATGTTCATCTCTGGTCCTCAAAAAAGGAATTAAATGTTGTTTTCTTTTTATTGGTAACTCTAATCTCTGAATGTATACTCACACAGACCATATATTATATTAAGCTATATTTCTGGCCTTAGTAGTCTTCAATCACTGTGTCATTTTAAAAGTTTGAGACTAATTTTTAATTTTTTTTTTAGCAAGCAATCAGAAGAGCGACGCTGACGAGGTCCTTTACTCCTGTACTTGTGGGAAGTGCTTTGAGAAACAAAGGGGTGCAACCTCTTTTGGATGCTGTTTTAGAATATCTCCCTAATCCAGCTGAAGTCCAGAACTATGCTATTGCCAATCAAGAGTAAGTGCAGTAAATTAGGATATATTCTTCATGCTGGCTTTATACAAACCAACTATCATCTATTCACCGTGAATGGAACTTTATGTTCACTTTTCCAGATGAAAAAGGCCAGTAAGTGCAAGAGCCATTATTTTGCAAAAAACGAACGGGGTGATTTATTGTTTTCTGTCACAAGTTGCCTTTACCTTTCAAATCTCTGCTGAGATGGGTAATTTAGCGATTGTAAAAAGTGGTGAGGAAAAATTATTCTATTTCGGACAACAACTGAATCTCTATTTTTCTTTCGAATGGCCTTCGGTAATAATCTTTAGATAATAATAGTGGTGTTTTACCCACTTTCTTTTAATTATGTGCTGAGACAGTTCTGAGAACTTTGATTTCAGTACCAGGGAAATGAGTTTTCGTCAGATACGTTTCAGATGAAAAACTTTTCAAAACCCAGGAGTTTCACTCAGTTGACTGTTCTGCATCTAGTTTTGACAACTGAACTGAAGTTACCCAATCCTGTGTTCTGTAAACAGACTTTTCTTTCCTTTGCTTTAAGGGGCTCAAAAGAAAGAAACAAAATTCTGATGAGTGCTGAAAGAGACAATTCGCAACCCTTTGTAGGCCTGGCTTTTAAACTGGAGGTAGGTGGTGATTTTATTCCTTTTAACTTGGTCTAATCACAGTTTTGGTTAAAGCCGGAATGAACAAAGCCCCAGGTCACTTGAGGGAGGGCTGAACAGGGGGAAGTGGATTTGTTGGGGATCACTAACTCATCTTGTCAGTTAACTCTAGTGAAGTACATAGTTCTTTAGAGTTGAACCGATGGATAAACCTCTAAATAGCTCTGAGAATCATTTTCTTAGCTTATGTTTCGAATAAAGACCCGTTTGGAATATGATGCCGTAACGATTCCTAGAGAGCTCCTCTGTCTTTTCTGAAATAAATGCCCTACTCCATGGGAATCTCATTGCAATAAAACCGAACACGTGCAACGATCAAGTACTAATAGCATGGGGGGTGGTTAGAAGGAAACGGCGTCTACTTTATCTCCCAGTTTTCCTTCTTGAATGTCAAGTTGATTTCAATCTCTCCTATTAGAGCACTTCTCCTTTCCGTCTGTAAACATTTTATGTCCGTCTGGCCATTCAGATTGTAAACTCCTTGCGGGGAGGAGTCCCGTCTTCTACCTCACTCGCATTCTCTCAAGTGTTTAGTGCGCTGCCCCGGAGATGGTAAGTGTTCGGTACATATTATAGATCTATTTGATCGTTCCTTTCTTATCTAATTTGCAGGCTGGGCGATTTGGGCAGTTAACCTATTTGCGAAACTACCAAGGCGAGTTAAAGAAGGGCGACACCATTTACAACACACGGACAGGGAAAAAGGTCCGCGTGCAACGTCTGGTCCGCATGCATTCGGATATGATGGAGGTATGGAAGGCGATTGGGGGCTGAACTAATTTTGGCCTTCTCCACACGTGGAAGTCACTCGGGACGAGTGTCTTAGTTTTTTTGTTTTTTTTTTAAAACTTCTCTCTCACTGTTGTTCCTGGGTACCTTTCTCAAAGAGGAAAATGTTGTGACAACCCTTTATGCTAGGTGTTGCAAGCCACATGTAGCTTGGGAGAGGTCTGTGTAAGTTGGAGGCAGGTCAGCAGCAGCTCCTGCTGTGGGCCGGGAGAAATCCCCTGGGGGGAGCAGATGTGCATTTCAGGAAGATCTCCCAGCTGGGGTGTTGCCCCTGACATCATGACATCAGGAAGCAGTGTGGCCTAGTGGAAAGAGCACGGGCCTGGGAGTCAGGGGTCTTGGGTTCTAATTCTGGCTCTGCCACCTGTCTGCTTTATGATGTTGAGCAAGTCACTTAACTTCGCCGTGCCTCAGTTACCTCGTGTAAAATGGGGATGAAGACTGTGACGCCCTTGTGGGACAGGGACTGTGTCCTACCTGATTATTTTGTATCCATCCTGGTGCTTAGACCAGTGCTTGGCACACTTATCTTCTCTGTGCCTCAGTTACCTCATTTGTAAAATGGGGATGAAGACTGTGAGCCCCATGTGGGACGGGGGGACTGTGTCCAACCTGATTATTTTGTATCTATCCTGGTGCTTAGAACAGTGCTAGGCACAAGGTACTTAACAAATACCACAATTATTATTAAATGGTGTTTGGCTTTCAGTAGTGAGAAGCCTGGCTATTCCTACTCTACTGAAAGTTTCATACAGGAGTAAATGGCCTTGGGGAATGCTGCCTTTTTCACTATAGCCCTTTCAGACCAAACCACATTAGGCTGGAGTGGTGGTCTGGAGGCCTTTGGGGTCCTGAGGATGTTCTGGAGGCTTAGGTCCACGTGGACAGGGGCCCAGACTTTGGTTTTGATCCCAGGTCCCTCGGATCATCTTGCCCAAGCCTGTCCCCGTGCTCCTCCCGCTCCAGTTTCCCGAGGTCTCCTGACCAGAGATGACCAGAAGTTGGGTAGATTGCCTTTGCCGCCTCCAACCTGGGATGAGCCCCCGCCCCGCCCTCCTTGATCCGGACCTGCGCACCCGAGGCTGAATGGCACCGGACTGGCCTTGGCCAGGAGAAGTGGGAGTCATTTGCCACGCAGGCCCAGGGCAGTGGGCTGTTGCCCCGTTTATTCAGCAAGTTGAATGGAGCGGCCTCTTAGATATTGAAGGTGTTGCTATTCTGGGAGTTAAGCAGCAGGAGGCTTCCACGTTGCGAATGACAATGACTCCCCAAATCAGCGCAACACGCAACTTCAAAACCTTGGGCGAAGCCGACCTCTTTATAGTCTGGAATCCAAGCTCTCGGCGGCCTAAGTGTTCATTTCATTTAGCCACATAACCAAAGACTTTTCAGTACAAGTGGACAAAAGCCAGGAAGCTCTGAAAACACTGACCTTTTGCCCTCGAATTTCCTGTGTTTTGTTGGCCAGGTACATCTGTTGGAAATTAGAGTTATTTTAAGTACAATGAACTGCATTTTTCAGCCTATGCACCTGGAGCGTCCTTTGAAGTTATGCCTTGTATTTAATTATCCCGTCTCCCATTATCTGGGCATTTAGTAGCTCCAAAGAACGAAGAGACTTTCATCAAATTGTTCAGATTCGCTAAGGAATTATTATATAGTCCTTGGAGGTCCGTTTCAAATAGGTTCCCAGTGAGCGAAGTGAGGCTTTTAAAGGGGCCTGCTTCAGAAAGCCCGTTCTGTTTGCTGAAGTTTCGTTGGCCCACCCCACCCCAAAATTTTCCGCGTAATTAACAGTGAGAGATCTTTTCATCTCCCTGCTCATTTAGTGATTGTTTCTTACGCATCAGATGTCGAGATTTCAGCTCTCCGTCTGCACCACTTGAAATTCCCCAAATGAACTCTTTCTCTTTTCAGGATGTTGATGAAGTGTACGCCGGCGATATCTGTGCATTGTTTGGAATCGACTGTGCTAGTGGGGATACGTTCACAGAGAAAGACAGCAGTGAACTTTCAATGGTAAGTTCTATCTCCATTACTTCTGAGGTTTTCCTTTGATGTCATCCGTTTGAGGTTTTTAACTTTCCGATTCTGTATGCGTTCTACTTAAATTGCCCAAAGAGTGTGAGCATATTGATTAACGTTGGTCCTTGAAATTGCACGGATGCCTACGGCCCTCTGAATAACACGGTTAATCGCAGCCCTCTCCTTCCTTTTCATTTCATTTCTGGCCAAGTAAAGGTGGAGTCTGGTCAGGGGAGAGGTTGCCGGTCTGGCCCATAAACACACCTTACCCGACCTTGGACCAGGCAGGGAAAGAATATGGAGTCATCTTCATTTTCCAGTCAGTCGGTGATACTTATTGAGCACTTACTATGTGCAGAGTACTGTCCTAAGCGCTTGCGAAAGCACAGTACGACAGAGTTGGTATATGCGATTCTTGCCCACAAGGAGCTAGGGTCTACGCGGGAAGACAGGCCTTCAAATAATGCTGCACACAGCGCTCAATAAATACGACTGAAATAAATTATGGCTAGGGGAAATAGTAGAGTATAAAGATTTGTACCTGAGTTCTCTGAGGTTGGGGGTAGGATGACTATCAAGTACTTTTGGGTTATAGAACCAGCTGCATAGGTGCCTCTGAAGTAACGGCGACTAGGGAAACGATAGCCTAGGGAAGTTTTCTTGGAGGTGGTGTGATATTAGGAAGGTTGTGGAGGTGGTCAGAATGGAGAAGTGTCAGGTACGAGGCCGGAAGGAGTTCCAGGCCTCTGGGAGGACAAGGACAAGGGGACGGTGGTGAGATAAACGACGGTGAGATTCAGAGAGTAGGTTCGCAGTGATGTTGCGGATGTTGTCCACTGGCTTGTGGTAGGAAATCAACGAGGAGAGGTCAGAGGGACAGAGCTCCTTAAGTGCCTTAAAGCTGATGATAAGGAGCTTCTGTTTGATGAAGAGGCGGATGGGCAGCCGCTGGAGGTTTTTGACAAGTGAGAGATGAAGATTGTATGGTTTTTCAGAAAAAATGATCCGAGCAGCAGTGTGAAGTGTGTACTGGAGTGGTAAGGGACGGCGGGCAGGGAGTTTCGTGAGAAGGCTGATGCAGTAGTCAGTCAATCTATCAATTAATCAATGTATTTATTGAGCGCTTCGTGTGTGCAGAGCACTGCATTAAGCACTTGGCAACGGAGTTGGTATTCGCATTCCTTGCCCACAGCGAGCTTACAATTTAGAGGGGGAGACAGACAATACAAATAGGATACGAATATGTACGTAAGTGCTGTGGGGCTGAGGTTGGGATGAATATCAACTTCCCAAGGAGACAGATCCAAGAGCATAGAAGACACAGAAAGGAAAGAAGGCCTGATCGGGGAAGGCTTCTTGGGGGACGGCCTCTTGGTCATGGCGGGATGTAATAATAATAATAATGTTGGTATTTTTTAAGCGCTTACTATGTGCCGAGCACTGTTCTAAGCGCTGGGGGAGATACAGGGTAATCAGGTCGTCCCACGTGAGGCTCAGTTAATCCCCATTTTACAGATGAGGTAACTGAGGCACAGAGAAGTTAAGTGACTTGCCCACAGTCACACAGCTGACAAGTGGCAGAGCCGGGAGTCGAACCCATGACCTCTGACTCTGAAGCCCGGGCTCTTTCCACTAAGCCATGTGCTTGGATCAATACGGATGGGGAGGAAGGGCTGGATTCTAGGGAGGTTGGGAAGGTAGAACTGACAGCATTTCATTCATTCATTCAGTAGTATTTACTGAATGCTTACTATGTACAGACCACTGTACTAAGCTCTTGGAATGTACAATTCGGCAACAGTTAGAGACAATCCCTGCCAAGTGACGGGCTCACAGTCTAAACGGGGGGCTGGGGGCAGACAGCAAAGCAAAACAGAACAAAAACAAGACAACATCATCAAAATAAATAGAATCAAGGGGATGTACACCTCATTAACAAAATAAATAGGGTAATAAATAATAGATACAAATCAAATATACAGTGGTGACGGAGTGAACGTATGGGTTAAATGAGAGAGATGAGTTGAACGGAAATAATGCCAAGGTTACAGGCTCGTGAGACAGGATGGCGGTGTCTCTGGTGGTAGGTGTGTCACGGAGAGGGACAGGGTTTGTGGGGGAAGATGGGGTGTTCTGTTTTGGACGTGTGAAGTTGAGGGGTCGGTGGGACATCCAAGAAGACATGTACTAAAGGAAGGAGGAAAGGCAGTACTCCAGAGAAGGTAGAGAGATTAGGGCTGGAGAAGTAGAGCTCATCCACGTAGAGCTGGTAGTAGAATCCATGGTTGCAAATTAATTCTCCTAGGGAGTGGGACTTAATGGAGAAGAGAAGGGGACCCAGAACTGAACCTTGAGGGACTCCCACAGTTAAAGGGTGGGAGGCAGAAGAGGAGCCTGTAAAAGAGACAGAGAAGAAGCGGTGAGAGAAATAGTAGGGAACCAGGAGAGGACAGTGTCGGTGAAGCTGAAGTTAGATAAGTGTTTCCAGGAGAATAATAATACTAATGTTGGTATTTGTTAAGCGCTTACTATGTGCAGAGCACTGTTCTAAGCGCTGGGGTAGATAAAGGGTCATCAGGTTGTCCCACGTGAGGTGCACAGTCTTAATCCCCATTTTACAGGTGAGGTCACTGAGGCACAGAGAAGTGAAGTGACTTGCCCACAGTCACACAGCAGCCAAGTGGCAGAGCCGGGATTCGTACCCATGACCTCGGACTCCCAAGCCCGTGATCTTTCCACTGAGCCACGCTGCTTCTCTAGTGGTCCGCAGTGTCACAAGCATCCGAGGTGTCGAGGATTAGGAGTGAGTAGAGGCCATTGGATTTAGCAAGGAGGTCATAAATGATCTCAGAGAGCTTGGTTTCTGTGGCGTGAAGAGGGCAGAAGCCAGATTGCCGGGCTCAAGAAAAGAATTGGAGGAGAGGAAGATTCAGCCTCTCCCAGTGTACCTTCTCTCAGGGTCTTTGGATGCCAGAGTAGCTCGCTGCCGTTTCTACCCCACAGAGGTGGGAACTTCGCCATTCTGGAGGCCTAACCTCAGGACCTCTCAACCTTCTGGGAATTTTGATCCTGTGGGATCACATCTCCGGTGCCGTTCTGTGCCCTGGGTACTTCCAACGTTGCGGCCTGGACCATCTCTCCTAAAACTTCCGTGGGGTTCTTTCTCAACTACCTGGCCTCACTTTGTTTCCAAATCTTTCATGACTGGGTACCAAGGCTACCCTAAAATCAGTGGTCTCTATTGACCGCTTACTGTGAAGAGCACTGTACTAAACTCTTGGGAGGGTACAATGTTACAGTAGCTTACCGTCCCTCCCCACAACGAGCTACAGCCCAAAGGAAGGCTTTAGTACCGGATCCAAGTAATTTTCCCTCACTGCAACTCTTCCAAGATCCCTCCTCTTCCTCCTCCCTCCTGCGATTGGGCCCATACCTCATTCATTCATTCAGTCGTATTTATTGAGTGCTTACTTTGTGCAAAGCCCTGTCCTACGCGCTCCTCTTTGTCAAATCTAATGGAGCGTACTCCCTCATGATTACTGATCTCCAGGCTGTTTTTGATACCATTGACCACCCCGTTCCCGTGGAAGCATTATCTAACCTCGGTTTCTCTAATACAGTCGTCTGGTTCTCGCCCCACCACTTCTAGCCGTCTCTTTCTCCACCTCTTCCTCTGCCTCCCACTCCCTCGCTGTAGATTCATTCATTCATTCATTCAGTTGTATTTATTGAGCGCTTACTGCGTGCAGAGCACCGTACAGTGTCTCTTAACATTCAGTTCCGGGCCCCCTTTTATGTTCACTCCCTCATCCACTCTCACAGTTGCAACTACTCCCTCTGTGCACACACTCCCAAATCTACCTCACTAGCCGTGCTCCTTCTCTTCGGTGTTGCGTCTTTTCGTGCCTCTGGGACATGGCTACATGGATATCCCAAGACATCTCAAATTTAATGAGTCCAAAAGTGAACTCCGCATGTCCCTCTCCAAATCCCCTTCTCTCCCTACCTTTCCCATCGTTTTTGATGACACACCCTCCTCCTGCTTCTCAAATGCATTATCCCTGGCTCCTCCTCCTTTTTCAACCCCTTCATTCGGATTGTCAGCGGCTCCTTTGTCGGCTCTTCCTCATAACGTCTCCAGATTCTGCCCCTTCCTTTCCAGCCAGACCGCCGCCACTCTAATCCAGGCATCTGTCATATCATTCATTCATTCAATAGTATTTATTGAGCGCTTACTAAGCGCTTGGAATGGACAAATCGGCAACAGATAGAGACCAGACCTGCCCAGTGACGGGCTTACAGTCTAATCGGGGGAGACAGACAAAAACAATAGCAATAAATAGAATCAAGGGGATGAACATCTCATTAAAACAATAGCAATCAATACAGTAAAGGTGATGTACATCTCATTAACAAATAGGGTAATGAAATTATATACAATTGAGCGGTCGAGCACAGTGCTGAAGGGAAGGGAAGGGGGAGGAGTAGAGGGAAAGGGGGGAAAAGAGGGCTTAGCTGAGGGGAGGTGAGGCGGGGGTAGAGGGGGAGCAGAGGGAAAAGGGGAAGCTCAGTCGTAACTAAACTTCTACATCAGCCTCCTTGTAGATTAGTCTGCCCTAGTCTTGCCCTTCTCCAGTTCATCGTTTTAAAACGTGCCCGGATCATCCTTTTTACAACATTGTTTTGCCCCCATCTCCTCACCCCTCCAAAACCTCCAGTGGCCGTCCATTCGTCTCTACATTAAGCAGAGACTCCTGACTATTGGCTCTAAGGCACTCCGTCACCTCTCTTCCCTCCTCTTTATCCCTCCTTCTCTCCCACTACACTCGAACGCGGTGTTCCTCTGAAGCAGTCACTTCGACCCATTCATTTCTCTGTCTCGCTGCTGACCTCTTGCTCACATCCTCCCTCCTGCTTGAAACTAACGCCCTTCCCCTTTGCATCTGGTAAACCAAGGCTCTTTCTCATCTCCATTGGCCTTCCCTGATTAATTGCTTATTTCTGCAGTTTACTCCCCTTCGCTACTGCCACTTCAGCACTTTCGCATTTGGGAACTCATCTCCCTTCCTTCCCCCAGGATAATGAAAAGGTCTTATTCCGGAACACGTTGTACTTTATCGCTCCCTCCCTCCTTTTAACTCTTTTAGTGACTGCTTCCCCCAAGCCCGCCGTGGACGGGGATTGTCGTTATTGCAGTTTTGTACTTTCCAAGCGCTTAGTACAGTGCCCTGCACACAGTAAGCACTCAGTAAATACGATGGACTGAATGAATGAATTGTAATCTCTTTGAGGTCAGGGTCAAGAGAGCCAATATATAGGATGGGAAGAGTAGAGAAAGCCTTGAAATGGGGTTGTAGGTAGCCTCTGGTTGATGCCAAATGAAATGGGAATCTGACAGAGGTTACTTTGAGGCAAAATTCTAGCTACTCTGGTAATAACAGTGGATTGTCAGCCAGTGAGTCAATAATATTTATCAAACACCTTGTGCCAAGCACTGTAATAAATCCTGGGTGACTTATTATTGAGTAGCTTTCCTAAACACAGCCCCCTCCTTCAAGAAGCTTGTATTCTAGTGGGAAAGATACTCAAAAACACAGATAAAAGGAAAGAGAAAAAACAGATATGTTTATAAGTTAGTGCTTAAATAATTAGTCTTGTAGGTTATGTAGTATGACCTAATGGAAAGAGCATGGCCCGAGAGTCAGAGGACCTGGGTTCTAATCCGGGCACCGCCACTTGTCTGCTGTGATCTTGTGATCACTTAGCTTCTTTGGGTCTCAGTTTCCTCATCTGTAATGTGGGGATTAAGACTGTGAGCCCCATGTGGGACATGGACTGTGCACCCACCTGATAACCTTGTACGTAGAGAAGCAGAGTGGCTCCGTGGGAAGAGCCCGGACTTGGGAGTTAGAGCTCATGGGTTCGAATCCTGGCTCTGCCACTTATCAGCTGTGTGACTGTGGGCAAGTCACTTCACTTCTCTGTGCCTCAGTTCCCTCATCTGTAAAAGGGGGATGAAGACTGTGAGCCTCACGTGGGACAACCTGATTACCCTCTATCCCCCCCAGCGCTAAGAACAGTGCTCTGCACATAGCGCTTAACAAATACCAACATTATTATTATTATTATTATGTACCCTCTTGCTTAGAACAGTGCCTGGCATATAGTAAGCACTTAACAAATACCATTATTATTATTTCTTTATATTGCCATTATTATTTACATAAGGGCAAACAGATTGAGTTCCCAAGTGCTCATCTGGTGCAGAAGCATTGAGGTCACAGTTGTAGGAATATAGCCAAGGGAGAGTAGGAATTTATGAGGGATGGCCTCTTGGAGGAGATGTGATTTCAGGAGGGCTGTGAAGATGGGGCAATCTATGGTCTATAATAATAAAAAATAATAACGATGGCATTTAAGCGCTTACTATGTGCCGAGCGCTACTGTAAGCGCTGGGGCAGATTGTCCCACGTGGGGCTCATGGCCTCAATCCCCATTTTACAGATGAGGTGACTGAGGCACAGAGAAGCAAAATGACTTGCCCAGAATCACACAGCTAATAAGTGGTGGAGCTGGGATTAGAACCTATGACCTCTGACTCCCAAGCCCGTGCTCATTCCATTAAGCCACACTGCTTCTCCTACTGTAGAGGATGTGAAGGGCTGGCCAGGGGACTTAGAGGTACTTATCAATCAATCAGTTTTGGTATTTTTTGAATATTTTCTGGGTGCATAACACTGTACTAAGCACTTGGGACCATACAATACCTGCCCACAGGGAGCTTACAGCTGTCGGAACAGCAGTTGTGCTGAATGTAGTGTGCCTGTGGCTTCATACTGAGGCATTTCAGAATTTTTTAGATATAATCTGGACACATGGTTTTGAAGTATATGTGCAAATGTTATTTAGGCAGAATTTTTCAAAAAAGAGTAATGAAGCTATTCAGCGCACTCTCAAGAATGGGGCAAGAGTTTACTATATATGTAAAGGCCTTAGTAATCTTGACTGAATCAGATTTCCAAGCAGAATAATAGCCAAAGTCAAGAATCAGTTAATATTACAAATCGGAAAGACCACCGACAGAGAGAGTCGAAACCTAAAGTAATAATAATAATGTTGGTATTTGTTAAGCGCTTACTATGTGCAGAGCACTGTTCTAAGCGCTGGGGTAGACACAGGGGAATCAGGTTGTTCCTCGTGGGGCTCACAGTCTTAATCCCCATTTTACAGATGAGGGAACTGAGGCACAGAGAAGTTAAGTGACTTGCCCACAGTCACACAGCTGACAAGTGGCAGAGCTGGGATTCGAACAAAATGATTCTCAAAACTGCATAGAGGTTTAAAGCCGAAAATGCCAAGCTTGATTGCCTGATTGCCCGAGCCACCTGCCCTCTATTAAGACACATGGGTACCCTGATCTGCAGGCTTTTGCTTGGGGTGGGGGTTGAAAAAGTATAAATTGAAGTAACTCCAGATTATATCATTTTAGCCCTCTTTTCCCGCAGGAGTTGGATGAACTAAAATACCTCCTCTTATCAGTCAGTTATACTTATTGAGCAGCTCTTGCCTACAGAGCACTTAGGAGAGTGCAACAGAATGACTAGACATGATCTGGGCCCTCAAGGAGCTTACAATATAGCAGAGGAAACAGATACTAAAATAAATTATAGGTAAGAAGAAGCGATAAAGCCTAAAGAATTGTCCATATGAGATGTGGGGGTTAAGAGGTGTACATATATGCTATGGTGGATGAGTACCTGGATTCTTAGGGGACCTGGAAGTGTTAAACTGGCAATTGTGAGGGACCTAAGGTAAGAAGAAGAGAGGTTAATTAGAGATAGTCTCTTGGAGTTGTGATTTCAAATGAATTTTCAAGATAGAGCAGTAGTCTACTTGATGTGGAGTGGAATGGAGGAAGGGCTGTGAGCAAGAAGTTGGTGGCGAGAAAAATGAGAACATGGTGAGTAGGTTGGCTTGAGCAGAGCAAAGGATGGGAGCTGAAGTGAAGTTAGAGATGAGGGAAGATAAATAGTGGAAAGCGAGCTGATTGCCTAAAAGCCGATGGCCAGAGTTTGGGTTTCATGCAGAGAGGAGTGGGCAATGATGTTCACAGATCCGTGTCCTAAACATGGCCCTCTCTAGTAAATTCAACTCCCTCACTCTCCTGCCTCTCCCCTAACCCAGAGCACCAAACACCAGCCTCAGATCACTTCCACAATTCACTTCTTCCATTCCTTTGCTTGTGCTGCGGAACACACCTGGCACAAATCCAGACACCAGGCTTTCATCTAAAATTCATCCTTTCCTGCTTTAATTCCCCTCTCCTCTGCCTCACGGCATTATTTTTCCATCCTTATGGACTCCCGTTGCCCATGCCAGTTGTTTCAGACTTTTAAACTCCCTCCTCAAGCCCTCTGTACCTCCATTTCGCCTTGCCCCCACCCCACCACACACACACACACACATTATTACTACTATCTGGCCATTTTTTTTGATAAAATGGAAACCATCAGGCATGATCTCTGGAAACCACCCCCCCCGCTCCTCTCCAGTCCTTCGCTCTCGACTTTTCCATCTCTTCCTGCAGTATCTCAAGAAATCTCCCACCTCCTCTCACCCACACATCCAATCTGTTACCAAAACCTGCCAGTCTCACCTTTATAATATCGCCAAGATCCGCCCTTTCCTCTCCACCCAAATGGCTACCTTACTGCTACAGACTCTCGTTATTTCCCGGCTAGACTACTTTGTCAGCCTTCTCTCTGATCTCCCTTCCTCCTCTCTCACCCCGCTCCAGTCTATTCTTCACTCCGCTGCCCGGCTCATCTTCCTGCAGAAACGCTCTGGGCATGTCACTCCCCTTCTTAAACACCTCCAGTGGTTGCCTATCGACCTTCGCACGAAACAAAAACTTCTCACTCTAGGCTTCAGGGGTCTCCATCCCCTTGCCCCCTCCTACCTCTCCTCCCTTCTCTCTTTCCACTGCCCACCCCGCACACTCCACTCCTCTGCCGCCCACCTCCTCACCGTCCCTCGGTCTCGCCCGTCCCGCCATCGACCCCTGGGCCACGTCCTCCCGCGGTCCTGGAACGCCCTCCCTCCTCACCTCCGCCAAACTACTTCTCTTCCCCTCTTCAAAACCCTACTTAAAGCTCACCTCCTCCAAGAGAAGCAGCGTGGCTCACTGGAAAGAGCACGGGCTTTGGAGTCAGAGGTCATGGGTTCGAACCCCGGCTCTACCACTTGTCAGCTGTGTGACTTTGGGCAAGTCACTTAACTTCTCGGTGCCTCAGTTACCTCATCTGTAAAATGGGGATTAAGACTGTGAGCCCCACGTGGGACAACCTGATTCCCCTGTGTCTACCCCAGTGCTTAGAACAGTGCTCGGCACATAGTAAGCGCTTAACAAATACCAACATTATTATTAAGAGGCCTTCCCAGACTGAGCTCCCCTTTCCCTCTCCTCCTTCTACCCCCCCTTTCACCTCTCTGCAGCTAAACCCCCTTCTCCCCCCTTTCCCTCTGCTCCTCCCCCTCTCCCATCCCATCCCCTCAGCACTGTACTCGTCTGCTCAACTGTATATATCTTCATCACCCTATTTCTTTTGTTAATGAGATGTACATTACCTTGATTCTATTATTTGCTATTGTTTTAATGAGACGTTCTTCCCCTTGATTCTATTTATTGCCATTGTTCTTGTCTGTCCGTCTCCCCTGATTAGACCATAAGCCCGTCAAAGGGCAGGGACTGTCTCTATCTGTTACCGATTTGTCCATTCCAAGCGCTTAGTACAGTGCTCTGCACATAGTAAGCGCTCAATAAATACTATTGAATGAATGAAAATTTATCCCTTCCATCTTTACCTCCAACCCCATCCCTTCACACCTTTTCAAAACACTTTTCCCTTCCCTTCTTTCCTGTCTGACTGCCGTCTTCAACTGTTCACTCTCCATTGGCTTTCCCCCCACTGTTTTCAAACGTGCTCATGTCTCCCCTATCCTAAAAAAACTCTCCCGTGACCCTATGGCTCCTCCAGTTATCTCCCCATCTCCCTTCTACCATTTGTTTTCCAAACTCCACGGGTGAGTTGCCTACACCAGCTGCCTCTACTAATCTCTCCTCCAGTTCTCTCCTTGATCCCGTCCAATCCGGCTTCCGCCTCCTTCATTCCGCATAAACCACCCTCTCAAAGATCACCAGTGATCTCTTTCTTGCCAAATCCAATGGTCACTCCTCCTCCTAATCCTCCTTGACCCTTCAGTCCCCGTCTCCTTGAAACATTACCCAACCTTGGCTTCCCTGACACTTTCCTCTCCTTGTTCTCCTCCTATCTCTTTGGCCGCTCCCTCTCAGTCTCTTTCACCGGCTCCTCCTCTGCCTCGCGCCCTGTTGTGGGTTGCCTTCTATTCTCCATTTACAAGAACTGCCTTTGGAGAACTCCTCTGCTCCCATGGCTTCAACTACCATCTCTGAATGGATGATTCTGAAATTCGCCTCTTCAGCGCTGACCTCTCTTCATTGCTGGAGTATTACATTTCCTCCTGCCTTTTAGGACACCTACTTGAATGTCCCGCCGACACCTCAGACTTAACATGTCCAAAACATGTCGTTCATATCACTGTAGACAGCACTACTATCCTCGCTGGCTCACGGGCCAATAACCCTGGCATTATGCTCGACTCACCCCTCTCATTCAACCCACATATTCCATCTGTGGCCAAATCCCGTTGGCTCTGTCTTCACAACGTCTGTAAAAATCCACGCTTTCCTCTCTGCATTCATTCTCCTGTCTGACCTCCCTGCCTCTCGCCTCTCCCCATTCCAGTCTAATAATAATAATAATAATGTTGGTATTTGTTAAGCGCTTACTATGTGCCGAGCACAGTTCTAAGCGCTGGGGTAGACACAGGGGAATCAGGTTGTCCCACGTGGGGCTCCCAGTCTTAATCCCCATTTTACAGGTGAGGTAACTGAGGCACCGAGAAGTGAAGTGACTTGCCCAAAGTCACACAGCTGACGAGTGGCTGAGCTGGGATTCGAACCCATGACCTCCGACTCCAAAGCCCGTGCCCTTTCCCCTGAGCCACGCTGCTTCTCTACACTTCAGTTTGTTGCCGGTTCATTTTTTCTTAAAAAAACAAAACCCCTCAGTTGATCCTCCCCATTCCTCAAGAACCTCCAGTGATTGCCCTGGAGTTTCAAACGGAAACTCCTCACCATTAGCTGTAAAGCACTCAAATCAGCTCTCCCCCTCCTACCTGACCTTGCTGATTTCCTACTACAGCGCAGTCCACACGCTTCACTCCTCTAACGCCAGCCTACTTAGTGTACCTCAATCCCATATAGTTTACGGACATACATCCCCTTGTCCGTGTCCTCCGTAGGGCCCGGAACTCCCTCCACCTTCATACGTGACAGCTACCGCTCGCCCCACATTCAAAGCCATATTAACGTTACACCTCCTCCAAGAGAGCATCTCCATCTAAGCCGTCATTTCTCCAAACCCCTCTCCCTCCTGAGTGGCCGAGGCACTTAGATCTGTGATAAACACTGTTAAGCGCTTCCCATGTGCCAGGCATTGTACTAAGTGCTGGGGTGGATACAACCAGATCGGACAGATCGGACAGAAGGGACACAGTCACTCTCCCATATGAGGCTCACAGTCTTAGAGAAGCAGCGTGACGGAACGGAAGGAGCCCGGGCTTGGGAGTCAGAGGTCGTGAGTTCTAATCCCGGCCCCGCCATTTGTCAGCTCTGTGACTTGGGGCAAGTCACTTCACTTCTCTGTGCGTCCGTTCCCTCATCTGTAAAATGGGGATTAAGTCTGCGAGCCCCACGTGGGACAACCTGATCAGCTGGTATCCCCCCCGATACTTAGAACAGTGCTTTGCACGTAGTAAGTGCTTAACAAATGCCATCGTTATTATTATCATCATTACTTCTCTGTGCCTCAGTTACCTCATCTGTAAAATGGGGATTAAGATCGTGAGCCCCACCTGAGACAACCTGATAACCTTGTATCTATCCCGGCGCTTAGAACGGTGCTTGGCACATAGTAAAGCACTTAACAAATGCCTTTACTATCATTATTATTATTATTATTATTAATCCCCATTTTACAGTTAAGGTAACTGAGGCCCAGAGAAGTTAAGTGACTTGCCCAGAGTCCCACAGCAGACAAGTGGCCGAGCAGGGATTAGATAGAATCCAGGTTCTTCTGACCCGCGCTCTATCCACTGGGCCACGCTGCTTCTCACGTACCCGTGAGGCTCTCGATATTCGCTCCGCCCTCAGCCCCACAACACTTATGTACAGATCTGTAATTGATTTTCATGTCTCTCATGTAATTGATTTTCATGTAAACTCCTGTGGGCGGGGATTGTGCCTATCAGTCAGTCAATCAGTGGTATTGATTGAGTGCGTACTACTTGCAGAGCAGTGTACTAAGTGCTTGGGAGAGTGCAAGCCAACTCCATTGCGTGGGACTCTCTCAAATGCTTAGTACGGTGCTCTGCACACAGTAAGTGCTCAATCAGTACCATCGATCGACTGGTAGGGAGGCAGTGTTTCGAAGGTTTTAGAAAAAGTATCCAGTCGGCGTAAGGAAATATCAACCAGAGAAGCTGGAGGCAGGGAAGTCAGCAGAGTGGCTGATGGTAGTCGTCAAGGTGGGATATAACAAGTGCTTGGATCGACCGAGTGGGCTGTTAGGATGGGAAGGAAAGACGCGGTTTGGGGAAGGAACAACCACCGAGATTTGGCTTGAGACTGAATGTGGTGGTGAGAGCAGAAGGAATCAAGGGTAAATCCAAGGTTAAGGTTTTCAGAGGTGTTGAGGATGGTGGTGATTTCAACTCTGTTGTGGAAGTTGGCTTTATTTTTATTATTATTGTACTTATTAAGCCCTTACTCTATGCAGAGCACTGTTGGTCCCCCAGAACGTAAGCCTGTTGTCGGGTAGGGATTAGTCTCTACCTGTTGCCGAATTGTCATTTCCAAGTACAGGGCTCTGCACACAGTAAATACGACCGAATGAATGAATAACCACGTTAGGTCCTGGAAGGAGGAGGAAGTGTGCGATTGCAAATGAGAGGGCTAGCGGGGTGAACAAATGAGTCATCTGCATGTGCTGGTAGTTGAAGCCGTGGGAGTGGATGAGCTCCCGAGGGAGCGAGTGTGGAGAGAGGATAGAAGGGGATCAAGAAACGGAGCTTCGTGCGGGAGGCGGAGGGAGAGCCGGGGAAAGGGTCAGCCAGAGAGCTAGGAGGAGCACCAGAAAACCAAGGTTAGATAAATAGCCTTTGCAGGAGAAGGGAGTGGCACACATTTTCCAAAGCAGCAGGGATGCTGAGGACTCTTCAGGCAACCAGCAGACAGAGATAGAAAGAGAGAGAGAGCTGGCAAGCAGCTATTAGTCGGGGCCAAAGCAGCATTGAAAACCGAGTCTCCCTTCTCCTCAATCCCTGAGGAAAACTAAGCCATGCCCAGCTGTGGGGCTGGATGGGGCTCTCCACCTATCCTCCTCCAGGAATGGCATGGCTTCCGAGAAGCGTATGCTAGCGCTCAATAAATACGATCCAACCGAACGAAATCAACCCCTCTGAGCTTTGGGTCATAGAGAGGCCTCCCTCCATCCTTCTCGGCAGTTCTCTTGCCACTTTCAACCGGATATATGTCCGCAGGGTTTTACAGCACACCGCTCTGTGGTCCGATCTAGCGCGTAAGTTCCTTTAGGTAGGAAATAATAATAATTGTGGTATTCGTTAAGCACTTACTGTGTGCCGAGCGCTGTTCTAAACTCTGGGGAGGAGACAGACGACTTGGGCTGGACACAATCCCTGTCCCGCATGGGGCTCACGGTCTTAATCCCTATTTTACAGGGGAGGTCATTGAGGCCCAGAGAAATTAAGTGTCTCGCCCAAGGTCACACAGCAGACACGTGGCGGAGCCGGGATTAGAACCCAGATCCTTCTGACTTCCAGGCCGGTGCTTCATCTACTAGGCCACGCTGCTTCTCTGCATCCTGTAGGATGCAGATAATGTGTCTCTTGATTTGGTTGCACTTTCCCATTCGATCAGCGGTGTTTACTGAGTGGTTACTGCGTGCAGAGCACTGTACCGAGGACCCGGGAAGGTGTTATTGTATTGATGTCTGTCTCCCCCCAACCCCAGACTGTGAGCTTATTGTGGGCGGGAATTGTCACTGTTCCTTGATGTACTATACTTTCCCGAGCGCTTAGTGCAGTACTCTGCACACAATAAGCGCTTAATATGACTGAATGAATGAATACAGGACAACAGAGTTGATAGACCCGTTTCCTGACCTCAAGGAACCGACAGACTAGTCGGGGAGATGATAAAAATAAAATTACCCAAGCGGGGTAGCAAGTGACTAGAATTGGTTCATTACAACCAGTAGGAACTGAAGTAGTTTTGCCACTAATTTTGAAAGCATGCCTATATAATAATAATGATGATGGTATATGTTAAGCGCTTACTATGTGCCAAGCACTGTTCTGAGCGCTGGGATAGATACAAGGTAATGAGGTTGTCCCACGTGGGGGTCACAGTCTTCATCCCCATTTTACAGATGAGGTAACTGAGGCGCAGAGAAGTGAAGTGACTTGCCCACAGTCACTCAGCTGATAAGCGGTGGAACAGGGATTAGAACCCATGACTTCTGACTCCCAAACCTGGGCTCTTGCCACTAAGCCATTCTGTTCATTCATTCATTCAATTCAATAGTATTTGTTGAGCGCTTACTATGTGCAGAGCACTGTACTAAGCGCTTGGGATGAACAGGTCGGCAACAGATAGAGACAGTCCCTGCCGTTTGACGGGCTTACGGTCTAATCGGGGGAGACGGACAGACAAGAACGATGGCAATAAATAGAGTCGAGGGGAAGAACATCTCGTAAAAACAATGGCAACTAAATAGAATCAAGGCGATGTACAATTCATTAACAAAATAAATAGGGTAATGGAAATATATACAGTTGAGCGGACGAGTACAGTGCTGTGGGGAGGGGAAGGGAGAGGTGGAGGAGCAGAGGGAAAGGGGGAAAAGAGGGTTTAGCTGCGGAGAGGTAAGGTGGGGGTGGCAGAGGGAGTATAGAGGGAGAAGAGGAGCTCAGTCTGGGAAGGCCTCTTGGAGGAGGTGAGTTTTAAGTAGGGTTTTGAAGAGGGGAAGAGAATCAGTTTGGCGGAGGTGAGGAGGGAGGGCGTTCCAGGACCACGGGAGGACGTGGCCCAGGGGTCGACAGTGGGATAGGCTCTCTGTGGTCTTGGAAACTACATTTCTGCCATTTAAGGAAAAGTGCATAAAGGATCTTTGTGTAAATCTGCAAAAGCAAGTCATTCTGCCTTCGTGTTTATGATTCTGTGTTTTAATAGTTGAACTTGCTGCAGCGATTATATCTGGAACCGACAGTATCAGCAAAATTCTGACTGATATTGTGCTAAACACTCACTCTGAGATTTTCATCTCAACATCTGGTTCCTGACAGTAAGCAAACCTGCATCCTATGGGAAAATGGGAACGGACAGTATTGCTTTGTGTCCTGAAGCAATAGTATATGTTCTGGTTTTTCACTTAGGATGCAGGGGATGTACCAAGAAAATATGGGGACAAGACATACACTGAGAAATTATTTTAGTCTGCAGAACGAAGCTGTCGTACCTTAATTTTTCACTAACTTTTGCTTTTAAAATATTCCAGGAATCAATTCACGTTCCTGATCCCGTCATTTCAATAGCAATGAAGCCCTCCAATAAGGTAGGAGTTTGGGGCAAATCTCGGGAGCTTTCCGGTGGACACAGGTGGGACCCGATG
Source organism: Ornithorhynchus anatinus (assembly GCF_004115215.2). Classification (NCBI taxonomy): domain Eukaryota; kingdom Metazoa; phylum Chordata; class Mammalia; order Monotremata; family Ornithorhynchidae; genus Ornithorhynchus; species Ornithorhynchus anatinus. Next base: position 153,669,250 of record NC_041728.1, read on the forward strand.
CTATGGCCGTCCCCCGCCCATCTGACACCCATATGCTCAGGCTGCCTCTCCCCACCCACAGGGTAGCTCACGTCCACGTTCCCGGGAGAAGCGTCGTAGGCTTATTCCGTGTACTTTAAAGCCCCGCTTACGGCCTACTACTGTGTGAAGTTTGAGAACCCGTTATTGGGAAATGACAAGGCACTCGCACTTATGAAGTCGTTGATCAGTCTGTCGATCATTGGAATTTGTTGAGCACGTACTGTGTACAGAGCGCTCTACTAAGTGCTTGGGAATGTACAGTAGTTGGTAGACGTGATTCATTCCTCCCTGGTGTATTAAAAGGAGTGTGCTAAAAGCATTCGTGTTGACTGTTCAGTTTTGCACCATGCCCTGCTTGAAATTTTAAACATGCCCTTAACCTATATTTTCATGTGGATAAGTGGTAAATGTTGAAGCACCGAAAGGATAAGGGGATTGAAGTATTGAACTATAATAATGATGATGATTGTATTTGTTAAGCGCATACTATGTGCCAAGCACTCTTCCAGGCAGTGGGATAGATACAGGGTTATCAGATTGTCCACGTGGGGCTCACAGTCTTAATCCCCATTTTACAGATGAGGTAACTGAGGCACAGAGAAGTTAAGTGGCTTGCCCAAAGTCACAGCTGATAAATGGCAGAGCTGGGATTAGAACCCACGACCTCTGACTTCCAAACCCATGCTATTTCCACTAAACCACGCTGCTTCAACTGTGAATAGTATGGGTACTGGGTTTTTATTTATATATATACATATATATACACACATATAAATTTCACCATGAGTAATGTCTTTGAAATTCACCTGTGAGAGAGTGTGTGTGGCCAAAAAGGTCAATGTGGGCCCCACAGTTGTAGCCCATGCTCTATTATGTTTATTGTTTGCAGGACTAAGTGCTGTTTTTTCCTTGCTTCCTTGTATCGTTCCTTGTGAAGCTTTTGTGAAAACTCCCAGCCCTTTCTTCGTAGCGGTACGCTAGTGATGTTACATTGTATCCTATGAACATCTCGTTCTCTGTGCCTACAGTCGTGTCCTGATAGGTTTTCCTTTGCACCGGAAGCATTTCCAACCTCCGAGTTGGCAAAAGAGGTTAATGTCCCTCATTGTTTCATGTTTGGGGCACAACTGGGTGTACAAAGAAACATGAAAGCATCAGAGTTGAATGCTCCAGTTACAAGTCTCACCTCTCTTTCTTCTCCTCTCTTCTTTCTCTCCTTTTCTCTTCCTCCCCCCATCCCGATCTCTTTTTTCCTCCCCGTCACCGTTCTCACTCTCCCCCCCGCCCCACCCAACCCTTCCATCTTCTGCCTACAAAGCTTCTGTTCTTGAAAATCAATCGATGAATGGTATTTGTCTACTTAGAATTTTTACAGAGCCCTGTCCTAATTGTGATATTTCTGTGCTTACTATGTGCCAAGCACTGTACTAAGTGCTGGGCTAGATGCAAGATAATCAGGTCCCAGGTGGGGCTAACAGTCTAAGAAGGAGGGAGGACAGGCATTGAATCCCTCTTTTGCTGATGAGAGAATGGAGGCCCAGCGAAGGGAAGTGGTCTGCCCAAGGTCACACAGCAGACAAGTGGCGGGCCCAGAATTAAAATCCAGCTCCCCTGACTCCCAGACCCACGCTCTTTCCATAAGGCCATGCTGCTTCCCACTGTATTAATAATAATAATGTTGATGTTTAAGTGCTTACTATGTGCAGAGAAGCAGCGTGGCTCATTGGAAAGAGCCCGGGCTTGGGAGTCAGAGGTCATGGGTTCGAATCCAGGCTCTGCCATTTGGCAGCTGTGTGTCTGTGGGCAAGTCACTTCACTTCTCTGTGTCTCAGTTCCCTCATCTGTAACAATGGGGATGAAGACTGTGAGCCTCACCTGGGACAACCTGATTACCCTGTATCTGCCCCAGCGCTTAGAACAGTGCTCTGCACATAGTAAGCACTTAACAATACCAACATTATTATTACTGTTCTAAGCGCTGGGGGAGATACAGGGTAATCAGGTTGTCCCACGTGAGGCTCACAGTCTTCATCCCCATTTTCCAGATGAGGGAACTGAGGCCCAGAGAAGTGAAGTGACTTGCCCACAGTCACACAGCTGAGAAGTGGTATTAAATGCTTGGGAGAGTACAACAGAATTATTAGACATGTTCCCTGCCTCCTGTCTTTCACTTTTCCTTCTTCATGTTACACCATACCCGATTCCATTTTAATCCCTAAACTTCTAAATTATCTAGGTGAGGTGGGCTTAATTGGCTGAATGGTCTTTTAAAGGCAGTAGCCAGGCTTTTTAATGAGTCCTTCTCCTTTCACGTAGAGGCTCCTTCTAATCACTCAACAAGGCTCCCATTCTTTGGAGATTTCATCCTTTGAATTGCTTTGTCCTAGATCTGATCAGGTGTCATCGCTGGAACAGGTTTTAAAGAGTAATACGGAAAATCCTCTCTGTAGTAAATTCTAGCACACCCAGGTCTGCTTATAGTGGGTTGCATCATGGCCTAGTAGAAAGAGCACTGGGTTCTAATTTCAGCTCTGCCACTAGAGTGCTTTGTGACCTTGGGCAAGTCAGTTAACGTCTCTGGACCTCAGTTCCCTCATCTGTAAAGCGGGGATTAAATCCTCCCTCTTGAGCCCCCTGTGGGATAGGGATTGGTCCGATCTGATTATCCTGTGTCTACTCAGTGTTTAGTATAATGCTTGGCCTGAGTGCTTAACTCATTATTATTATTACTACTATTACTATGAACACTTTTCCGTTGAGCCACTCACCCAGAGGCTCAAATTTATTTCTGGATTCTGCCCGAGCCCAATTAGCTGTTTCCCGCTCGTTAGCTTGTTCTATGCTTTCTCCTTTGGAAGAGCAAAAACCGTGCAGGCTACACACCTACAGTAATTTGATTTTTTTCTGCTAGAATCCTCACTCCTGAAAAATCTTATCGTTTGTTTTGAATAGAATGACATGGACAAGTTTTCAAAAGCCATTAACCGGTTTGCGAGAGAAGACCCCACATTTAGAGTCCATTATGATGCGGAAAGTCGGGAGACGATCGTCTCTGGAATGGGAGAGTTACACTTGGAGATTTATGCTCAGGTAATGAATAACTTAACAGTTAATGAAACTAAACTAATGGAATACAAGGCCCTTCGTCACACTGTGGTTCGATTGCTAGTTGAGTGGTTACCATTTCTTAACGGCTTGGAGGTTTTGCCGGGCGTTTCTCATTTCTAAGGAAGTGAGGCTAGCCTTTTGAGAAGTGTAGAAAAGATCTTGAACACAGGTGTTCCATAATTCTCTGTAGGACTCCAGTGAATGGTATGTAAATATGGAGAGCGCAGTAGAATCAATCAATTGTATATATTAAGCGCTTACTGTGTGCAGAGCACTCTCCTAAGCGTTTGGGAGATATAATAGTAGAGAGTTGGTAGACACACTCCCTGTCCACAACAACCTTACAGCCTAGAGGGGGGACAGACATTAAAGTAAATCAGTTATGGATATGAACTCAAATGCTGTGAGGTTGAGGGAGGGGTGAATAAAGGGTGCAAATTCAAATTTATTGAGCGCTTACTGTGTGCAGAGCACTCTACTAAGCGCTTGGAAAGTACAATTCGGCAACAGATAGAGACATTTCCTAACCCAACAACGGGCTCAGAGTCTAGAAGGGAGTTGGAGAAGATGAAACGAGAGCTTAGGGAAGGCCTCTTAGAGGAGACGGACCTTCAGTGAGGCTTTGAAAGTGGTGAGGGTGATTGCTGTGAGTGGGGAGGGTGTTGTAGGGTGTGGATTTGGATTATATGGAGGTACGATGAGCAGGTTGGCATTAGAGGAGTGAAGCATGTGGGCTGGGTTGTAGTAGGAAATCGGGAAAATTGCCAGGAGCAGGCACGGTGATTGAGGTCCTTAAAGCCAACGATGGTAAGGAGTTTCTGTTTGATGTGGAGGTGGATGGGCAGCCACTGAAGGTTCTTGAGGAGTGGGGAAACCTGGACTGAACGGTTTTGTAGGAAAATGATCTGGGCGGCAGAGTGAAGTATGGGCTGGAGGGGAGAGTGACAGGAGGCAGGAACGTGGACAAGGAGGCTGAGGCAGTAATCAAGGCAGGATAGGATAAATGCTTGGATTAACGCGGATGGAGAGGAAAGGGCGGATTTCAACGGAGTTGTGAAGATGCATCTAGTCTCACATTGTGCAGTGCGTTATTTTAAAATCAAGGGATTCACCAATTAAGTAGGAAGTCACCAGGACTAAAATGGTTTTCATTTTCAACGGTCCACAAAATGCCCCATTTACCACTGACCTTTTCTGAAGTAAGCATCGTCGTTCTAGGAGTAACTGGTTTCTCCTTTTCCTTCCTTTGCCTTTTTCAAGCGGATGGAAAGAGAATACGGCTGCCCTTGTGTCACAGGAAAGCCCAAAGTTGCCTTCAGAGAAAGTATTATTGCACCCGTATCGTAAGTACCCCTTATACAGCACAACTGACAACTCAGGCAGACATTTTGAGGTTTTATTTTGGAGTCAACACAATGTTACAATGCAGTCAAGACATTCATATCTTACCATCTCGGGATTAGTTTGGTCCTTAAGCTAAATATAGGTGAAGATAAGGTGAACACCGAATAAGCAAGCAGACTGGTTGCCCGATACTAAAGTATTATTCCAGTTGTCCTTTCTTGGGTTGGCGGCTGTTGTGCTTTACTTTAACGCCATACTGTGGATGCCAGAGAACTTGCATTTGCCAGGGAATAATTTCCTACGGAAATTCGAAAGGGAGGAAACAGAAGACATTATCTGGAAAATGTCAACAGTGCCATTTTAATACTTAAAGAAAAAGAAAATGCATACCATGAAAGATTATACTTTTTTGTTGCACCATTGTTAATGAAACCTAATTCCTCCAAAATTCCTCATTCACAACTTTCTCAAAATAAGGGTGACTCTGAATTTGAGACCATTAAGAGTCTTCAGGCCATTTAGCACTAGGAAACCATAGTTTCAAATTATATAACCGTGTACCGTTTTATTTGGGAAGCAAAACAGGACTAGCGAGCTGCACATAACGATTTTTGGGGAAAAAAAATTTGCTTTGGGTTTCAAGGGCCATTTTACCTGAGATGCAATATCATGAAGTAGAATGGTGTAGTCTAATTCGATAAAATCATCGTTTCTTGTCTATAAGAGAATAAAACTTATATTAGTCAGTAACTTTTTAAAGAAGAACAACTGTAGGTTGCAATAAAATAACGTGACTTAGTAAGATCTTGATAATGTGTGTTTCATTTAACCTCTGAGGAAAATTACAAGCTATTAACATGACAGGCATCATCAGCCTAATAGATTTAATTTGTTTTCAAACCACCCTGGTTCTTAAGCTCCAAATCATTTTTTTTTTTAATCACTATAGAAACTGTTTGCTTTATTTTGTTCATTTGTTTCTTCTGTTTTATGTCGTTGTGACTCATATACTTTGAAATCCTTAGGGAATATTTAATATTTAACAAAGCGTTTCAAATCGAGCAAGCCACAGTTCACCGAAACAGATTTTACGGTGGCAACATTAAATCTAGAAATTGCATAAATTCAATGCATTACAGGCACTTTGTTTTTAGCAGACCTATTCTGGGCGTTGTCATTAAGGAAAGGCATTATTAGACCCTAATCTGTGTTGTATTTAATCCTTGTGGAACTTATTGGTTCCAATTTAGGATATATTGTGCTAACGCTGTCTCAGGGAAACGCGTGTCAGTGAGGCCTTTCCTTTATCTAAGTTGCCTAACTTGGCTAAAAAAAGTTTTAGATAGAGATCTGAAAAGATCATGAGCACTTTAAACACTCAATAATCACCCCACCCTGAGCCCCTCGGCACTTACATACCCCTAAGACTCTGCCTCTCCCTCTAGTCTGTAAACCCTGTGTGGGCAGGGAATGTGTTTACTAACTACTGTCGTACTCTCGCAGGTGTTTAGTACAGTGCTCTGTACCTACTTAAGTGCTTAATAAACACCACTGATTGCCTAATGATCAGAGTACAGCTAGTGAAAAGAGTCCTGTAGAAAATGGGCCGAATCCCAGCTAGGTCTTTGTTTTACTGTGTCCTCTACATGGGAGACTGTCTCTGACTCATTTTCCACATAAGTTTATGGGGGTAACACTTCGAGAGGATGAGAACAAGGAGGAAATGCCTGCAACTTCCTTAGAAACAGGGACATTATATAACGCCTTATGCTTTTAAAAGCGACATGCTCAGAAAAGCAGCATTTTCAGGCTGGAAAGCAGGAGTAAGGACTTACTAAATACCATCGATTGATTGATTAGAAGAGGAAAGGACAAACCAGGAAAGAAACAAAGGCCACGGATACAATATATTGTACTCTCAAGCACTTAGTACAGTGTTTTGCACACAGTCAGCACTCAGTAAATATGACTGAATGAATGAAATGCCGTTAGTAAAACAGCCGTTATGATAAGAACAGTTCAGCCGGAGAGAGGACTAAGAAAACCCGAGATGAAATCAAAGGATAAAAAAGAAACAAGCTTAGCAGAGATGGAAAATGCCAACAGATAGAAAGGAAGGGAAAAGATGGATATACAGGAAGAGGGGAAAAATAGGGGGTAATTTGAAGTGTGGGGGGGTGTCATAATCCTTAACTTTTGTAGGCCTCATAATAATAATAACGATGGTATTTAAGTGCTTAGTATGTGTCAAGCATTGGGATGGATACAGGATTATCAGGTTGTCCCAAGTGGGGCTCACAAGTCTTAATCCCCATTTTACAGATGAGGTAACTGAGACACAGAAAAGTTAAGTGACTTGCCCAAAGTCACTCAGCTGTCAAGTGGCAGAGCTGGGATTAGAACCCATGACCTCTGACTCCCAAGCCCGTGCTCTTTCCACTAAGCCATGCTGCTTCTCTAATAATAATTGATATCTATCAGTGGTATCTGTTGAACGCTTACTTACTGTGTACAGAGCACACTGTAGTAAGCGCTTGGGAGAGTACAATACAACAGAGATGGTAGCCATAATCCCTGCCCACCAGGTGCATCCAGTCCAGCATGGCAAGTTGTCACTTTCATATCTAACAATATTTGTAAATCTCTTGACCCTGGAGAAAAAGGGAATCTTGTAATTAATTGGCGGTCACCTGCTGCATTGCAAAAGTTATCTAATATCATGGGGATTAAGACTGAGCCCCACGTGGGACAACCTGATTACCTTGTATTTACCGTAGCGCTTAGAACAGTGCTTGGCACATATTAAGCGCTTAACAAATACCGTCATTATTTAGAGACTAGAAATGGGGCTCTCCTTCCATTTCTTTTACACTCCATTGACTTGCTTCACAGATATAATGGAGCATCATTATTTTTTATCAATGGGTAGTTGATATTTTTAAGATCATAAAGAGTAGGCTTTTGACACAGTTATTTCAGTATAGATTTTGGGAGTCAGGGGACCTGGGTTTAATTCCGGCTCTGCCACTTGTCAGCTGTGTGACTGTGGGCAAGTCATTTCACTTCTCTGTGCCTCCGTGACCTCATCTATAAAATGGGGATGGAGACTGTGAACCTCACGTGGGACAACCTGATTACCCTGGATCTCCCTCAGCGCTTAGAACGGTGCTCTGCACATAGTAAGCGCTTACCAAATACCAACATTATTATTATTATTATTATCTACAGTGCCTGGAAAACAGTAAGGGCTTAACAAATACCCGTAAAAAATATTGTAATTCAAATGAAAGTTCCTTTGAAAAAAGATCCGTCCTTGTACCAGGCCCATTCTTTTACCATCTTTTCCTAATTGGTGACGTTTTTTGAATTCTAAATGGAGCTTAGTTTTTAAAGTGTTTGCAGATGTATTTATTACGTACAGATGGGTAAGAAATATTGAAGCAAGATGCGCCCAACAATTAGATTTTATCCATCAGTGTGGGTGTGGTCTGGAAAAAAACTGGAACCAAAAAAGCCCACCAGATGTTTGACTAACCAAGCATTCACACTCTGGCCTCCTGAAATAGATCGGGGCCACCCATACTGTGGGGGAACTCTAGGTCCAGTTTTTACCCAGGGATGTTCAGACCACCTGGAGGTAATTAATCAATCAGTGGTATTTACTGAGCGCTTACTGTGTACTAAGCGCTTGAGAGAGTAACGGAGCTGGCAGGCACTTGCCCTGCCCGCAAGAAGCGACCCAAAATAAGTAGCCACCCGGGGCATGCTACACATAGGTACCCTGCTGGTCTGTGGAGCGTTTCTAGAACGGTTCATTGTTTCTTTATGGAATCTGGGTATGAAGTTCATCATTGTCCATTTATAAGCTTACATTTATTGAATTCAGTGGGGGTGATGTTTGGGCAAATCTAGCTTACTTGCTCTTCGCCTTTCACGTTCTGTAAACTGTGTGATGGCGCAGTTAAGAATGTGGACATGGTATACGCTCAGTTCTGACCCAGATATGTTTGAGTTTACGGAGGAACGCAAAACAGCAAGGGATTTATATCCTGCAACAGTGAATCCCCGTGGCAGGATTTCCCAGTTGAGAGCAAAATGTCCTTTTCTTGACTATTTCAGATAGGGCTGGACTCTGCGGAAGAATAGAGTGGGTTTTTTTTTTTTCTTTTTTTGCTCGGTGTATTTTAGAAGGTATGGAAGGTAAGACAGGTAAGGTGAGAGGAATGGACCAAGTGAGCAAAAGACAAGGAATTAGGGTAGCAAGGTGGAATTAGGGTAGCAAGGTGTATAATGGGGTATATGTTTGGAGAGAAGCAGGATGGCCTAGTGGATAGAACGTGGGCCCAGGATCCTAATCCCGGGTCTGCCATTTGTCCACTGTGTAACCTGGGGCAAGCCACTTAACTTGTCTGTGCCTCAGTTACCTCATCTGTAGAATGGGGATTAAGACTGTGAGCCCCCTGTGGAACACGGCTTGTGTCCAACCTGATTGGCTTATATCGATCTATCCCAGCGCTTAGTACGGTGCCTGGAACATAGTAAATGCTTAATACCATTGAATAAAAAATGGAGAATGGCTCTGAAGAGAGGAGGGTTGTGAGACCTGGTTGCTGACAGCCACATTCAGCTACCACAGCTCTGAGATTCCTGAGGTCTTTAAAACTTCCTTGCAATTGCCTACTTGAGTACTTGCTTCAATATTTCCTACCCATTTATACACAATAAATACACCTGCAAACACCTTAAAAACTAAGTTCGATTTAGAATTCAACGCCAGTGGCTACATGGCTCAGTGGAAAGAGTATGGTCTTGGGAGTCAGAGGTCATGGGTTCTAATCCTGGCCCCGCCACTTGTCTGCTGTGTGACCTTGGGCAAGTCACTTAACTTCTCTGTGCCTCAGTTCCCTCATTTGTAAAAATGGGAATTAAAAACTGTGAGCCCCACGTGGGACAATCTGATTACCCTGTATCCACCCCAGCGCTTAGAACAGTGCTCTGCACGTAGTAAGCACTTAACAAATACCATGATTATTATTACTTCAGTGCCAAGGCGTCTCTGAGACAGCAGTGCTTCACACATAGTCAGCGCTTAACAGATGCCATCATTATTATTATTACTGTTGGGAGTACAACCTAGATTGAAATAAATGAAAATGTCATCACGTGCACACTTCTGTAAATAAGACCTATCAATACACAATTCACCTGAGTTGTTAGACACATTCCCTGCCCAAAGCGTGCTTACAATCTAAAAGGGGAGACAGACATTAAAGTGCCGTGGGCCTGAGGGAAGGTTGAATAAATGATGCAAATCTAAGTACACACATGATGCAGAAGGGAGTGAGAGAAGAGGAAATACTGTATTCTCCCAAGCACTTAGTACAGTGATCTGCGCACAGTAAGTGCTCAATAAATACCACTGATTGATACTATTTGCTGTCCTTATTGAGGAAAGAATCAAAAAGATGCTTTTCAGATTTGTAGATGCTAAAAATCAGGGTTTAGTTTACAGCACGTTGCACTCAGTAAATACTGTTCTCCCGGGCAGTTTTTAACACTGACAAGAATAAAGGCCAAAGTGATCGTGTTAAACTAGAAATAAATGGGATGAAATGAAGGAAGACGCGCAGCACACGGGAGGTCCGGTTAAGCCCAAAGAAAAAACCTGGAGGTAGTAATAACCAGAAACTACATCAACCAATAAATAAGAATGGTTCAGAAACTGAATCAACCAATAAATAAGAGTGGTTCCTGGAAAAAAACAACCCACCCAGCATATTACTGAAACGTGTACAAGAACAAGAGATGCAAGAGCTAGGAAGCAGTCCTTCCTCTGTACCCCACTTTGGTCAGACCCTTGAGTACTGTGGTCAGTTTTGGTTATCACACTCTAAAAAATTATTTTAGAAAAAGGATGGCTCAGAGAAGAGCTGCCTCACTCTTGTACTTAGATCTGTACCCTTGATTCACCCCACCCTGAGCTTCTTAGCAATTGTGTACAGATCCCTAATTTATTTTCATGTCTGCCTCCCCCTCTAGACCGTAAGCTCCTCGCGGTCAGGGAACATGTCTACCAACCCAGTTATACTGTACTCTCATAAGCGCCCGCTACAGTGTGCCGCACACGATAAGCATTCAGTAAATGTGATGGATTGTTTGAAGGGATGGTAAACGAAATCCTCTGTTGAAAGGTGAAAGGAGTTGGGGTATCGAGCCCGGGGGGGAAAAGGTCCATTAGAGAATAAAGCTGGCTATTAAACTGTAAGCTCCTCAAGGGCAGGCATTGAGTCTTAGACTCCTCCAGTTATCTATCCCAAGTGCCTAAAAAGGGCTGTGCTCTCAGAGGCGCTCAGTTAAGAATATTATTCTTATGGTTGACTTAGTCACAGTCTTCAAGTAGATGAAGGGTTTTTATGGAGAAAATAATGACCAGTTGTTCCCCTGTCCACAGATGATCAAACCAGAGGAAATGAGTTTTTAATTGCAGCAATAACAAGTTGAGTTGGAAATAAAATTCTTAACTGTTCGGGTGCTAATATTGAAACAGGCTTCTGTGAGAGACGTGGCAGATAGCCAACAGTTGTTTAGATCTCGTGGCAGGGGCTGGACCAGATCACCATTAAAGATCCCTTCTAGCCCCGTCATCCTAGGATTTAAAGGAAGACTTCAAGGGCTGTTGAAATGAGGATGAAAAAGCCAAAGAACAGATTGAGGAAAAATTTAAATAAAGGGCAATGTTAATTTTACATGAACTTCTGCTTGCCTCAAAATTTTGCTTGAACTTTAAACAAGTTTCTTTAGACTTCCAATGTGGGTCAGATATACACACACACACATGTGCAAATATATATATGTGTGTGTGTGTATATATATATATATGTATATTTTAATAGCATTTGTTAAGTGCTTATTATATGTATTAACCGCTAGGTTGTACATGCTAATCAGGTTGGATACAGTCCCTGTCCCTCTTAAGCCCCATTTTACCGATGAGATAACAGAGGCACAGACAGTTGAAGTGACTTGCCCAAGTCACATACCAGATAAGTGGCAGACCTGGAATTAGAACCCAGATCCTTTTGACTCCCAGGCCAATGCTCCATCCACTAGGCCAGGCTGCTTGAGTATGTTAAATTCTTAAATTGCGCCTTGAGTAGAAGTCCAGAACCACTCCTATTCCCATCTAGAGTCTAAAATGCTTCTGGGTAAAATAACTCTGAACGTTTGCCCGATCCTGTTGAGGATGTGGGAGCTTTTATATCACAACAACAATCGGAATGGTGAAATGGCATTGTGGACCACCATTTTATGAGCTCTCAGAACGTATCTGAAGTCTACGTTTACCATTTCGATTCGGCACTCGCTGGCTACAATAACTTCTTGCAAAATGCATCAGGTTGCTTCTGAAGAAAAATTGTCATGCAAATTGGGAGAGAGCTGGCTTAGAGAAGCTTGGGGAGGAAGCAGGAGCAGGTTGAGGACCAAACCTTGCAGGAGGGCTTGGAAGAGTGTCAGCCTGGGGTAATTAAAGAAGCAGTGATAGGAAAGTTGAAAAAGATTTGGGTTCTGGGGAGCAGGAGCCTCGTGGCCAAGCTTGCCCTCGTTTTTTTTCTTGGACTACCGTGTAGCCTCCCCTCTCTTACCGTGGGCCTCTCTAAATCTGCTGCAGATTCCCCAGCCTTCACTGGCACGGTTGATTCCTCATTATTAGACAAAATCCTCCAATTAGTTATCTTGCACATCACAGCATTTTGCATTCGCATGCTACTTACCACCTGCTTGACACTTTGAATGCCCGTCAATTTGTACCATGTGTCCTCGGTCGAATTCTGCCATATTATGTAACCACAGGCAACCCAGGCGAGGTGTCGAACTGGTTCCATTTCTGGAGATACATTGCCAAACTTGTCTGGTGGAGTTGGATGAGGGAAAAAGGAAAAAAACACATTTGTTGCCATTTCACTTGATTGCTACATCAAATATCAAAGTCTAAATTAAAAGCCACGTTTTCCAAAATCTTTTAAAACATGATGCTGTTACCCGTAGAATCTCAGTGCCCTGTTCTGTGAGACATAGTTTCCCATACAGGAAAAAAAAATTCAATAGAAGGTATGGCCTCTAATCAAAAGTCTGTGGTACCCATCCTACAATCATTCGTTTATTCATTCATTCGTATTTATTGAGCACCTACTCTGTGCAGAGCACTGTATTGAGCGCTTGGGACAGTACAGTTTAACAATAAACAGACACATTCCCTGCCCACGATAAGCTTACAGTCTAGAGGGGGAGACGGACATTAATAGAAATACAGAAATTACATTCCTTTTTACCTTTCAAACACTTGTAAAAAAGCTACGGTTTTTTTCCTACAGGGAAACCATGTCTTATAAATTGAAATAATGACAATTTTGTGATTAACATTTAAAGGTTGGGGAACAGTTTTCATAATTTCACACTTGCCCACATTTTTTTTTTTTTACCTGGAATATTTTGCGCTTCCAGTGGTTCCTTCATAGTCTTAAGTTTTTCATAAAATTTGTTATCTGCTTCATCTGGGTTCTTCCCAATTTCTCCTTCAAATGTGAAATCAACCTCTGGTGCAGTGTTCTGCCCTTTGGGAGGGTACAGTACCTCAGCTGTGCAGTTCACGGTAATTTGCTGTTTCAAACAGGAGAAGGATTGCTTAAAAAATTGAAGTACGTAGAATACTTTCTTTATGTCATTTTTGGTAAAAGGTAAAAAAGGCTGGAATTTGTATAGTGTAGTTACTTTAGCAACAACTCTGTGAAGTAGGGAGAGACGGTTGGTATTTGGAGATGGAGAGGATCCCACCCCGGAGAGATTAAGTGATTGCCTGAGGTCTCGCAGCAGGTCAGTGGCTGAGGTGGGTTTAGAATTCAGATTTCTGAATTCCACAATCAATCGGCTGTAAGCCCGTCAAAGGGCAGGGATTTTCTCTGTTGCCGAATTGTACATTCCAAGCGCTTAGTACAGTGCTGTGCAGATAGTAAGCGCTCAATAAATACTATTGAATGAATAAATCAATGAATCGACGGATCAATCAGTGGTATTTATTGAGTGCTCACCTTGTGTGCAGCCCTGTATCGAATGCTTAGGAGAGTACAATACAGCAGAATTGGCAGACATGTTCCCAGCCCACCGAGAATTTATAGTCTAGAGAGGGAGGCAGACGGAGGCAGACATGAAAATAAATTATGGCTCCGTACCTAAGCGCTGTGAGGCTGAGCCTGGGGTGAAATACTAAATAGTTTAAAGGTACAGATCCAAGTGTGCGGGGAAAGGTTAGAGAGAAGAGGAAATGCGGGCTTAGTCAGGGAAGGCCTCTTGGAGGAGATGTGATTTTTAATAAGGTTTCGGAGGTGCGGGGCGTGGTGGGTGTCGTACATGAAAGGGGAAAGGGAGTTCCAAGCCAGAGGGAAGATGTTGGCGGCGGAAGAGAAGGAACCGAGGCACAGTGAGTAGGATGGTGTTGGGGGAGAGAAGCGTGCGGGCTGGGATGTAGAAGATCTGAGAGGTAAGATAGGAAGGGGCGGAGCTGATTCAGTGCTTTAAAGCTAAAGGTAAAAGAGTTTTTGTTTGATGCTGGGGTTCCTGAGCAGCTTTTGGACGTTCTTGAGTGGGGAGATATGGACTGAACGTTTTTATTTTTTAGAAAGGTGATCTGGGCAACAGAGACAGGAGGCAGGGTGGTAATGCAGAGACCTCAATAGTCAAGGTGGGATAGGGTAAGTAGGGAAGCAGCATGGCTCAGTGGAAAGAGCCCGGGCTTGGGAGTCAGAGGTCATGGGTTCGAATCCCAGATCTGCCACTTGTCAGTTGTGTGATTGTGGGCAAGTCGCTTCTCTATGTCTCAGTTACCTCATCTGTAAAATGGGGATTAAGACTGTGAGCCTCACGTGGGACAATCTGATTACTCTGTATCCACCCCAGCGCTTAGAACAGTGCTCCGCACATAGTAAGTGCTTAACAAATACCAAAATTATAATAATAATGGAGACTGTAAGCCCATCATTGGGCAGGGATTGTCTCTATCTGTTGGCAAATTGTACATTCCAAGCGCTTAGTACAGTGCTCTGCACAGAGTAAGCGCTCAATAAATACTATTGAATGAATGGAGAATAGAAGGGGACCCAGAAATGAGCCTCGAGGGACTCCCACTAGTTAGAGGGTGGGAGGCAGAAGAGAAACCTGTGAAAGAGACTGAGAAGGAGCGGTCCGAGTGATAGAGGAGAGCCGGGAGAGGACAGTGTCAGTGAAGCCAAGGTTTTCCAGGTGAAAGGGGGCGGTCGACAGTGTCGAACGCAGCCGAGAGGTGTTGGACGGGAATACCAAACCGGAGTATCTGTGTGTTTTAGAAGCCCTTTGCTGTTTTTCTCGTAGCGTGACAGACTTAGCAGACTTGATCCCTGACCTCAAGGAGTTCACCATCTAGTCGGGGAGACGCACCAAAATAAGTCAGAAAGAGGAGGAGTACACAGGAGAGTACCCAGTATGTACCTAAGTGTCACGAAGGACCTGTGAATACTTTTTAACTGCTCAGATGGCCTGGAAGGGCCGATGCGGCAGTGGGAAGTCAAGTGACACGATGGGAGATTCGTCTGGAAAGGCCTCCTGGTGAAGATGTGATTTCCGAAGGGCTCTGAAGATGGGGAGAGGTGTGATCGGTCAGGCACAAAGTGGACTGATGTCCTAGGCAAAGGGAATTGCATGAGCTAGTGGTCAATGGTAGGAGAGGCGAATGAGGCGCACAGTTTGCTTGAAAAGCATAAATAGCGCGAACCGGGTTAGAGCGGAAGAGAGCGGACAGTGAGGAAGGAGCGAGCTCATTCAGTGTCCTTAGGTGGCTTTGGTGGTAGGGAGGCAGTGTGGCCTAGCGGAAAGAACACAGGCCTGGGAGCCAGAGATTCTCGGTCCCGATCTCGGCTCTGCCGCTCGTCTGCTGTGCGACCGTGGGCAACTCACTTACCTCCTCTGTGCCGGTTTCCTCTATCGTAAAATGGGGGTTCGGTACCTGTTCTCCCACCTGATTAGACCGTGAGCCCCATGTGCAACAGGGACTGTCCGGCCCGGTTTACTTGAACCTACCCCAGCTCTTAGAACAGTGCTTGGCACACGGTGCATAACCAGTGCCAATATAATAACGGTAAGCCAACTTCTCTGCATTGGTGGTAACCTCTCCGTTTCCCTGTCTTTTAAAAAGTAAGAGAGAAAGGTTCCCTTGTCTATTTACAATTTTCTGACGAAGACGAGTAAGAGAGCGTATTCCATCGGCGGCAACAGGCGTCTCAGGTTAAAGGCCTAACTCCTTAATTCTAATAGACTGTTGATCCTTAGCACAACCTGTCACTTCTATCTTGAAAAAGTACATTTCGCCGAAGGCACGCTATCCGAATTTGAAAACTCTTAAGAGTCCACTGATCTTAACTTCAGGATGTATGTGATGGGTATTTCGGTCCGAGTGAGGGATGACCCTCTTGACGTCTTGATTATTGACGTCATCAGGCAGCATAGAAAGGGAGGCTTGAAAAGGTACTGTGGTTCTAATGAAGTAACAAATCGCTTCAGAAAGTGCCTTCAGTAGAGTAAGTGTGGTCAGTTGATTTGTTACAAGTCTGGGGTATCCCTGGGCATATGACACATTGGCCTTATAAAGGAAATTTTCTTTCAGTTGCAATTTGAACTGAAGTTTGGTCTCCCGAGCCATTCAGTAGACAGGCCTTTGAACAGACAAAGGAGAAGTAGTTATTTTGAGCTTCTCCCACAGGGCAAGTCTTTAGTTGTGGGGACAGAAAACCATGTTGGTTTTTAAAAATCTCCTCCGATACTGTAATGATCAGGCAAGATCGCATGTCCCCGAAATAAAAGCTCCTTCGCATGAATAAACAAGTGGCACTTACTTTCTGGATGATTTCTTCCACAGAAAATTTAAGATGATATTTATGTCCAGTTCCTGGAATGTCCTAAAGTATACAAACAATGGGGGGGGAGGGGGAGAATATTCTTAGAACAATGTACATCGGATGCATCTTTAAGTTACATCTGGGGCGCTCGTAATGGTTCAGAGCGACTACCGTGTTAGCCAGCGCTACTCCGGCAGAGTGGATCAAAGCGGTAAGATACAGAATCTCGGAACCAGGCCCCCGTCTGGGTAACTCTTGGTTTCGTTACGAGAGCGACGTTTTTGTGACCCCGAATCTTTCGAGTACGTTACGGAGGCCGAACCGAGCGATCGGGGGAAAAAACGGATTCCACTCCACCGCGGTACAGATCGCCGGCAGACCGAGTCCTCGCTCCAGAGGAGAGCGGGCCGTGGTATGTATACTCTAGGGAGCGGAGCCGCCTGAGGATTTTTTTTTAACCGAACATTTTTGTTACGTCTGTTTATTTTTTCTGACAGAGTCCTTGCAGTTGTGACAGATGGTCCCAAGCACTCCCCCGATAAACTGATATTGCATAACACGGGCCAGTTTTGAAAAGAATATCTACTTCTTGCCAGCCCGGGGTCCTTGGCGACTCAAACCTGTTCTTGGCATCTGCGTTACAACCACGTCAGAGAGTAAATAAGGGACCCTTCCAAGTCGAGGGGCAGTATTTACCAAAAGGTCCCTTCACCCTTGATATGAGTTGTTCCCAATTGGAATTAGAGCCCGTAGCTCGCATCTGGAGTCCCCGCAAGGCGCTCTTTAAACCTCAGGATGGTGGTCGTCAGGCCGGCGAACATTTTCAAGGAATGTCTCTTCCCCCCCATTGGAGAATCCTCCGCCTCCATCCCCTTTCCCCCCGGTCCGGTTCTACCTTCTGGGCCTCGCGCGGCGCCCCGGGGAGGAGTCCAAAGGTTCACCGGGGCCAACCGACCGTGAGCACTTTGAAAACGAAAGGGCTTTGGGTGGGAAGACCCGTTCCGGCCGTGGAAACCGTCCGACCGGCGGACCCTTTCTCGGCCCGGAAATCTGGGCCCGGTGGATGCGGGGCGGATCTTTCGAACGGCTCCCACCTTTTCGACGTAGGGGAGAGGTCGGGAGCCTACGCCGTCTCAATCCCCCCAGCCTTTAGGTGGAGATGTCGGCTTAGTCCAGTGCTCTGCACACAGTAAGGGCTCAATAGATACTACCGCACGAAGGAAATCGGTCGTCCAAATGAACCGACGTGAGCCCTCCGCTCCGCTTTTAGGGGGAGAGAGAAAAAATCCTCTGGGTTTTGTCCTGAGGTTTTTTTTTCCTCCGTGTGTTTCGCACAAGGGTTTTGTTGTTTTCTTTCGTGTGTTCTGCCCCAAGGTTCTGGAAATGCCTTTGGAAATTCCCGGACCGGATCCGTGCCATCCCCTGGGCCCACGAGGGGCCGGGGATGATGATGATGATCACGGTGGTATCTGTTAAGCGCTCAGTGTGTGCGGGGCACTGTTCGGAGCGCTGGGTGGGATGGTCCCGGTGGGCGGCTGGCCCTGCCCCGGCGTTTCGCGCCCAGTGAGAGAGAGGTGGGTAAACGGGCGGGAATGCGGAGGGCCGGGAGAGGGGGAGGCAGGGCGGGGCGGGCGCCCACTCGACTCACCTCCATGGCGGCCCTGGTGACGGCCCGCAGGGCGAACAGCTTGTGGGGGGTGCCCTGCTGATAGTTGATGCAGTTCTCCGCCACCGAGGCCGCCCTGGAAGCGGGGAAGTGGGTCGGGGGGATGTCCATGGTCGCCGGGCGGGCGGACGGGCGGGCGGGCGGGCGGGCAGCGTGGGGCCGGGGCCGGGCGGTGGCCGCTGCGGGAAAGGAGGCGGAGGGGGCGGCTCCCTGCTCCCTGCTCCCGTCGGGGAAGCTGCCGCAGCCCCAAGGCCCAGTGTCTGCAGCCGCCCCGCCGGACCCCGCCCCTGCCCCGGCCCCGCCACTCTGCGCCCCGAACCGGGCGGGGCCGCCCCGCAACATCCACACACGCCCCGCCCCGCCCCCGCGCCCCCCCCCCGCTCCCTCCCTCTGCTCCCTCCCTCTGCTCCCTCCCTCTGCTCCCTCCCTCTGCTCCCTCCCTCCCTCTCTGTCTCTCTCTCCTCCCTCCCTCCCTTTCTCCTCTTCCTCCCTCTCTCCCTCCCTCCCTCCCTCTCTTTTCTCCCTCCCTCCCTTCTCTTCCTCTCTCCCTCCCTCTCTTCTTTCTCTCCCTCCCTCCTTCTCTTTTTTCCCTCTCTCCTTCCCTCTCTTCTCTCCGTCCCTCCCCTCTCCCTCTCTCTCCCTCCCTCTCTTTTCTTCCTCTCTCCCTCCCTCCCCCTCTTCTCTTCCTTCTCCCTGTCTCTCACCCCTCTTCTCTCCCTCTCTCTTCTCTCTCCCTCTCTCTCACTGTCTCTCTCTCCCTCTCCCCCTCGTCTCGCCTCTCCCACTCCCTGTCCTCCTCCCTCTTCTTTCTCTCCCTTTCTCTGTCCCTCTCTCCTTCTCTTCGCTCCCTCTCTTCCTCTTTCTTCTCCCTCTCTCTTCTCCCACTCTTGTCCTCTCTCCCTGTCTCTCCCTCTCTTCTCTCCCTAGCTCTCCCCCTCCCCCCGTCCTTCTCTCTCCCCCTCTTCTCTCTCTCCTCCCTCTCTTCTCTCCCCCCCTCCTTCTCCCTCTGTGTCTGTCTCTACTCCCCGTCCCCCCTCCGTTCCCGGCCCGTGTCTCCGGCCCTCCTTGCCAGCGGGCTCGGGGGTGTGGTGGGGGGTTGCTTTGCTTTGTACATTCCCTTCCTTCCTTCCTTCCTTCCTTCCTTCCTTCCTTCCTTCCTTCCTTCCTTCCTTCCTTCCTTCCTTCCTTCCTTCCTTCCTTCCTTCCTTCCTTCCTTCCTTCCTCCCTCGCTTTCCTTTTCAATGGGGGGCGGGGGGCAGTGCCCCACTCAGCCCTGCCCCGTCTGCCCTGCCTGGCCTGCCCTGATCTGGGGGGGGGGGGACGACGGCGCGAGCTTGGGCCGGGTCTGGAGCCGCGACGCCCAGCCGCCTCCGGACCCTCTCCTGTCCCGTCCTGTCCAGTCCTCGCCGGTCACAGCCCAGACCCCCGAGGGGAGCCGACGGACCCGTGGCCCCGTGGACCTCCTCCGCACCTCCTGCGGACCCCGGGGAAAGGGCACCCGGTGCCCCTCGTTGACACACCGCCTTTCCTCGCCTTTGGTTCAGGGTTTCGTTTGGGGTTCGTTCATTCGGTCGTATTTATTGAACGCTCACTGCGTGCAGAGCACTGGACCGAGCTCTAGGAAAGTACAATCTGGCAACAGATAGAGACGATCCCTGCCCAACAGCGGGCTCACAGTCTAGAAGACGGAGACAGACAACAAAACAAGTAGACAGGCATCAATAGCATCAAAATAGATAAATGGAACCATACATATATATCTGTACATATTTGTTACTCTATTTTATTAATGATGTGCACTTACCTCTTGTATAGATAGCTCTTGTATAGATAGATGATGATGTGCATTATCCCCCAAGGGAAAGGAGGTAGAGCAGAGGGAGGGCCTCAGATCAATGGGGAGGGGAGGAGGAGCAGAGAGAAAGGGAGGGCTCAGTCTGGGAAGGCCTCCTGGAGGAGGGGAGCTCTCAGTAGGGCTTTGAAGAGGGGAAGAGAGTGAGCTGGGTTTGTTTTTGAAGCCGCTCTCAAAAGGAGCGTAAAATCTCCTGCTGGAAGCGAGCGTTGATTTCCCCTTCGCTCAGGTCCCTTCCAGATCAGACCTGAAGATGACCTCAAAAGTATTTCAAGTTTTAGTCAGCGGGGCCTAGTGGCAAGAGCCCGGGCTTGGCAGTCAGAGGTCGTGGGTTCTAATCCTGCCTCCGCCACCTGTCTGCTGTGTGACCTTGGGCAAGTCAGTCACTTCCCTTCTCTGTACCTCAATTACATCATCTGTAAAATGAGGATTAAGACTGTGAGCCCCACCCGTGAAAACCTGATGTCCTTGCATTTACCCCAGTGCTTAGAACGGTGCTTGGCACGTAGTAAGCGCTTAACAAATTCCATCATTATTAATTATTACTATTATTATTTAGTCTTTCGAGCTTCATTCTACACTAGATGGGGCAGCTGATGACTCTTCATGAGGGTATTAGGGTCTGGCTTGGATTTTTCAATTTACAATTGTTATTGTCTTTGCTGAGCGCTTACTGTGTCAAGCAGCATCCTAAGCACTGGGGGAGATCCAAATTATTCATGTGGATACAGTCTCTGTCCCATATGAAGCACTTCATCTAAGGAGGCCGAACAGGCATCAAGTCCCCATTTTATAGGCGAAGAAACTGAGGCACGGGGTAGTTGAGCAACTTGCCTAAAGTCAAAGCGGCAGATCTGGGGTGAGAATCCAGATTGCAACAGGAGAAGCAGCGTGGCCTAGTGGATAGAGCACGGGCCTGGGAGTCAAAAGGACCTGGGTGCTAATGCCGGCTCCGCACTTGTCTGCAGGGCAAGTCACTTCATTTCTCGGGGCCTCAGTTCACAGTCGGGAGTCGTGATCCCTGCGCACAAGGAGCGTTCGTTCTCCGGGAATGCATCGAAACTCACTCTTCAGGGGTTTTTTTGCAGCTCTCTTGCTTGAGTTTTAATTCCCTGATGTTGGGTTAACCGTTGAGTGACTTGCACGAATGTCAAGCCAATTTAACGTGGGAGTGAAGTTTGAATTCCTATTCTTTTGTACAGTGTCTAAGTAAGGGAGAGGCACCACAAATCCCGATGAGTGGGGAATCCGGGCATTTTGCCGAGAATAAAGAATGAATCTTCAATGAATCCTAGTTAACACCCCTTGAAGTGGAACCAAACGGAGTAGTGAATATATCAGAACATATGTTTCGTTGATAGGGCGTCTTTCCGAGATGAGTTAAAGGTTTTCCGTGAGAATGGATCGAGTAGGATTTTGGATTATGAAAAGTCTCGGATTTATTTAAAACTAGCGTCGCGTCGATTCTTGTTGCCGTTCGTTCGTGAGAAGAGGGGGCAAAAGACATCCTTTGGGGAGGACTCACGTTTACGATTTTTGACTTGAGATTTTAATTAATAATCGTCGTATTTGTTAAGTTCTTACTCTGTGCCAAGAACTGTACTAAGCACCAGGGTGGAAGATACAAGATAATTAGGTCCCAGATGGGCTCACGAATTTATTCGTTCATTCAGTAGTATTTATTGAGCGCTTAGTATGTGCAGAGCACTGTACTAAGCGCTTGGAATGTACAGTTTAAATAGTAGGGAGAGGAGATATTGAATCCCTCTTTTGCAGGTGATGGCAAAATTCCCCCTCTAGACTCTAAGCGTGTTGTGGGCAGGGACATGTTTACCAACTCTGTTATATTGTACTCTCCCATGTGCTTAGAACAGTTTTCTACACATAGTAAGTGATCAATAAATTTGAGCAAACTGAAGCGTAGAGAAGTTAGGTGACCTGCCCAAGGTCACACATCGGGCAAGTGGGAAGCAGCGTGGGCCAGCGGACAGAGCCTGGGCCTGGGAGTCAGAGGACCTGGGTTCTAATACCAGTTCTGCCACATGTCTGCTGTGTGACCTCAGGCAAGTCACTTCACTTCTTTGGGCCTCAGTTACCTCATCTGTAAAAGTGGGGATTAAGACTGTGAGCCCTATATGGGACAGGCACCGTGGCCAACCTCACTAACCCATATCTTCCCCAGTGCTTAAAACAGTGCTTGGCACATAGTAAGCTCTGCTTTTCCTCGGCTTCCCGTCCCTTCCGAGGCATCACCACTTGCTCCCTTTGCTCTTCCCCCATCCCCCCACCCCACAACACATATATATATATAATTATATATATATAATTCTATTTGTTATATTTTAAATATATATATATAATTCTATTTGTTTATATTGATACCTATTTACTTGTTTTGATGTCTGTCTCCCTCCCCTCTAGATTGTGAGCCCATTGAGGACAGGATTCTCTCTCCTTATTGCATCTATTGTACTTTCCAAGCGCTTAACAGGGCTCTGCCCACAGTAAGCGCTCAATAAATACAACTGAATTAATGAACAAGTGCTTCACAAATACCGTGTCTGCTACGTGACCTTGAGTAAGCCACTTGACTTCTCTGTGCCTCGGTTACTCCCTCTATACAATGGGGGTTAAGACTGTGAGCCCATACGAGACATGGAGCGGGTCCAACATGATTAGCTTATATCTACCCCAGTGCTCTCCCCCGATTAGACCGTAAGCCCGTCAAACGGCAGGGACTGTCTCTATCTGTTGCCGACTTGTTCATCCCAAGCGCTTAGTACAGTGCTGTGCACATAGTAAGCGCGCAATAAATACTATTGAATGAATGAATGAATGCTTAGTACAATGCTGGCACATAATAAGCACTTAACAGACACCGTTAAAAAAAACAGTAAGAGAACCAGGATTATAACCCAGTTCCCCTGACTCCCAGGCCTGTGCTCTTTCCACTAGGCCACAATATTTCCACACTTAATAGCATCTATCGAGCACTTACTTCATGCAGACGTAGTAAGTGGGTGGGAGAGTAGAAGAGAGTTAGTAGACAAGATCCCTGCACAATCTTGGGGGGGATAAAGGGGGCAGACTGTAAAATAAATTAGAGGTGGGGGAACCTAATGTCCGTGGAGTTGTGTACCCAAGTGCTTAGTCCTTAAATGATGCAGAGGTGTTGGAATGTCAGTAGTGACGAGGAGAATTGGGAAATATTCGCATTTTACCTTAGACTAGGCTTTCGGGAAAATTTGATCACACTTTTTCTCAGTGGCGGCTGTAGAGTAATTGACAACTCAGCGTTTTCCTCCCCTACGTGTGCGGTAATTTTTGGGTGGGGAAGGGAAGGAGGCCCCGCCTTTTCACGGTGGTTAAGATTTTCTGCTTAAAGCTCCCATTCCTGCTTGGGCTTGAAGAGTAGAGTTAGCAATATAATAAAATTACTTTGGGGTTTGGAACCTCAGGTAGGTAAACAAGACGCCAGACCAGATTGAAATTTAACAACTAGAACTTCTGTTTTTGTCGGAGAAGAAAAGAAAAGGAATCAATCAATGGTGTTTATTAAGCACCTACTGTGTACGTTGCACTCGGTGATATGGAAGCTGCGTGGCCCGGTGGGTGGAGCCGGGGAGTCAGAAGGTCATGGGTTCTAATCCCTGCTCCGTCTCTTGTCTGCGGTGCGGCCTTGGGCAGGTCGCTTCACTTCTGTGCCTCAGTTCCTTCCTCTGGAAAATGGGGTTTGAGGCTACGAGCCCCATGTGGGACAGGGACTGTGTCCAACCCAGTTTGCGTGTAACCACCCCCACCCCTAATGCAGTGCCTGGCACAGAGTAAGCGCTTAAACAAATTCCACGATTATTATTACTGTGATTAGTTTTCTGAACTAATGATATAAAGCAATTAAATAATAATGTTGGTATTTGTTAAGTGCTTACGGGGTGCCAAGCACTGTTCTAAGCGCTGGGGTAGATACGGGATCATCAGGGTTGTCCCGCGTGGGGCTCGACGTCTTCATCCCCGTTTTACAGATGAGCTCACTGAGGCACGGGGAAATTAAGTGACTTGCCCCAGGTCACATAGCTGCGGGATTAGAACCCATGACCAACGACTCCCAAGCCCGGGCTCTTTCCACTAAGCCACGCTGCTGCTGCTTCTTAAATAATAATAATAATAGTAATGTTGGTATTTGTTAAGCGCTTACTATGTGCAGAACACTGTTCTAAGCACTGGGGTAGATACAGGGTAATCAGATTGTCCCACGTGAGGCTCACAGTCTTAATCCCCATTTTACAGATGAGGTAACTGAGGCACTGAGAGGTTAAGTGACTTGCCCACAGTCACACAGCTGACACGTGGCAGAGTCGGGATTCGAACCCATGACTTAAATCTCTTGGGCGGAACAAGCCAAATTGTGTGTCTCAAATTGCAGTTTAATTTGGTGACGTGCTAATTCTTTGATGTTTATTCTTTCCCTTTTTCTTCCCCTAAACTCTGCCTAGGTTTGATTTTACACATAAGAGACAATCTGGTGGCGCTGGCCAGTTTGGGAAAGTAATAGGGATGTTAGAACCTCTGGAACCTGAGAACTACACTCAGCTGGAGTTTGTGGACAAGACTTTTGGGACAAATATTCCAAAGCAGTTTGTGCCTGCAATAGAAAAGGTGAAGTATTTACTTGAATTTTGCTTTATTACAACAGTTGAGCAGTTGTCCTCTTCCTTTACCGTCACCGAAAGATCGCTTAATTCTCTCTGTGACATTTTCTCGGGTCATTTAAGGACTTCAATCCGATTTTGAAAGTTCGCTTAGGTTTTGAAAAGGGTAAACACTTTTTACGTTAGCGTGGCGTTCATTCATTCATTCAGTAGTATTTATTGAGCGCTTACTATGTGCGGAACACTGCTCAGCGCTTGGAATGTACGGTTCGGCAACAGATAGAGACATCCCTGCCCAATGGTGGGCTCACAGTCTAATCGACGTGACTCGTGGTATTTCATGGTCATAAGTAGCTTCTAGTTATGCGGTTTCTAATATTTAGACCCCGAGCTAGTTCAGGTAGTTTTAATACAGTCATAGAGAAGTGATGCCTGTGCATTCAGCCACTAATCTACAAGTGGATAATGTGAGGCATTTATTCTTACCTCAGTAAGAATCTAGTTTTACCTACACGCTGTAGAGTTTGATAGATGTGCATGGAGTAGTACAGTGTAGTACAGTGTTTGTGCATGGTGTTTCTACAGAAATGCTCTGGGCGTGTTACTCCCCTCCTCAAAAATCTCCAGGGGTTGCCTATCAACCTTCGCATCAAGCAAAGACTTCTCGCGCTTGGCTTCAAGGCTCTCCATCCCCTTGCCCCCTCCTACCTCTCCTCCCTTCTCTCTTTCTACCGCCCACCCCGTACGCTCCGCTCCTCCGCTCCTCCGCCGCCCACCTCCTCACCGTCCCTCGTTCCCGCCTGTCCCGCCGTCGACCCCGGGCCACGTCCTCCCGCTGTCCTGAAATGCCCTCCCCCCTCACCTCCGCCAGACTAACTCTCTTCCCCTCTTCAAAGCCCTACCGAGAGCTCACCTCCTTCAGCAGGCCTTCCCAGACTGAGCTCCCCCTTTTCCTCTGCTCCTCCTCCCCTCCCCATCAACCCCGACTCCCTCCCTCTGCTCTACCCCCTTCCCCTCACCACAGCACATGTGTATATTTGTACATATTTATGACTCTTTTTTATTAATGATATGTATGTATAATAATAATAATAATAATAATAATAATGGCATTTGTTAATGCTTACTATATGCAAAGCACTGTTCTAAGCCCTGGGGAGGATACAAGGTGATCAGGTTGTCCCACGTGGGGCTCACAGTCTTAATGCTCATTTTCAAGATGAGGTAACTGAGGCACAGAGAAGTTAAGTGACTTGCCCAAAGTCACCCAGCTGATAAGCGGCGGAGGCGGGATTTGAATCCATGGCCTCTGAATCCCCAGCCCGTGCTCTTTCCACTGAGCCACGCTGCTTCTCTAATCTCTAATATCTATAATTCTGTTTATCTGTTTTGATGGTTTTGATGCCTGTCTACTTGTTTTGTTGTCTGTGTCCCCCTTCTAGACTGTGAGCCTGTTGTTGGGTAGGGATTGTCTTATCTGTTGCCAAACCGTACTTTCCAAGCGCTTAGTTCAGTGCTGTGTGCACAGTAAGCGCTCAATAAATATGATCGAATGAATGAATAGTAGGGCCTGTTTAAAAGTACTTCTTCAGGAATCTGAGGTATGTTCTTTGACTGGACTGAAATGAAGAAGTTTGGATAAGAGAGTTGGTGGATTTACATGTGGTCCAAAATTAAGAGGGGGCACAGTGTGGCTCAGTGGAAAGACCACGGGTTTAGGAGTCAGAGGTCATGGGTTCTAATCCCGGCTTTGCCACCCAGACTGAGCTCCCCCCCTTTTTCCCTATGTTCTCTCTACGCCCCCCTTCACCTCTCCGCAGCTAAGCCCTCTTCTCCCCCCTTTCCCTCTCCTCCTCCCCCCTCCCGCCCCACCTCCTCAGCACTGTACTCGTCTGCTCAACTCTGTATATCTTCATCACGCTATTTATTTTGTTAATTTTGTTTAATGAGGTGTACATTACCCTGATTCTATTTATTTGCCATTGTTTTTATGAGATGTTCTTCCCCTTGACTCTATTTATTGCCATTTTTCTTGTCTGCCCGTCTCCCCCAATTAGACTGTAAGCCCGTCAAAGGGCAGGGACTGTCTCTATATGTTGCCGACTTGTACATTCCAAGCGCTTAGTACAGTGCTCTGCATATAGTAAGCGCTCAATAAATACTATTGAATGAATGAATGAACCTGTCAGCTGTGTAACTTTGGGAAAGTCCCTTCTCTATGCCTCAGTTCCCTCATCTGTAAAATGGGGATTAAGACTGTGAGCCTCAAGTGGGACAATCTGATTACCCTGTATGTCTCCCAGCACTTAGAACAGTGCTCAGCACATTGTAAGCTCTTAACAAATACCAACATTATTATTATTATTATTATTATATGTGTATGTGTGTGCATGTATATATATATAGGCATATACAGATATCTATATTTATACATGTATATATATCAATATCAATTTCCACTGCCATATATATATCAATCTCCTCTGCCACGTACCAGTTTTTCTTGATTATAAGAAAGTTTTCTTCCTTTGTGAATTATTTGCCACTTGAATTTTAAACTCTACAAGAGAAGACTAATCGCCACACAGAACCATCGGGTTAACATTTAAACATGCTGGAAGCTTGTGCTTAACTGCGTGTGTAGTTACAAAGATGTGGTTAACCCTTGGGGAACAGATCACTCATTCGGGAACTTCTTAATTCCAACGCTTCTTGGGCGAGAGATTTCTACTTTGGCTTTCAGTAAGTCCTTTGATTGCTCTCTGCCTCGGTTTCATCATTTTGTAAAACACAGGCAGCGACATCAAGGTTCAAGAAGTTGACGGTTGAACTCTGTAAGAAATTAAGCTCGCGTTTCTAACCCGAGCGTTTGCGAAGTCCTAACTTGGGGGGCTTCCATTTTTTTTTCAGGGTTTTCTGGGTGCGTGTGAGAAGGGTCCTCTCTCGGGTCATAAGATATCTGGCGTTCGATTCGTCCTGCAAGATGGAGCCCATCACATGGTGGATTCCAATGAAATCTCTTTCATCAGAGCGGGGGAAGGAGCAGTTAAACAAGGTAAACCATTCAGCTTTACTGGTCTCGAAGTTATCTGATGCTCTTTTTTTTAACTCATTTTTCCAAATCATAGGTAATCCACCACCCACACAGTGAGTATCAAGGGCCCGATACCAAGAATCGAGAATTTCCTCAAGCTTTTTTAAGGAAAACAGACTTTGGCCCAACCCTGGCTACTCGGGAGAGCCTTATTTAAATGGCCGAAAGTCCACAATTGTTCACTGAGTTCCTTCGTGACTATGTGACACTGGGGATGTTCACGGGCTCCTCTGTTTCCTTCTGCCCTGGACCGTATTGTTACAAAACTCGTAGTGTTTAGGACTCCAGGATGCTGCCACATTTCCTTTTGAAAGGAAGCAGGAAGCCCCAAGCAGAGTAGGCAGCTGCATCTGCTGCAGAGCTTGGGATCTCTTTAGCACGTGAAACGTCTGGAAATTTTCACTCTAAAGAAGAGTGGGACTCGGGAATGAAAAGAAGGGTCCCCGGGTTCACCTTCATTGGCTCCTGATATTGGCACAACCCCTGTAGCGAGCAGGATGGCAGAGGCTCGTCAGGAAGATGGGAGGTATTCAACCTTTGCCGTGGTCAGCTGGAGGCACCACGGGCCTCTATATGCGGCCCAGGGGATGGTCATTCGGGCTGACTCTTCGGCCTTGAGGTGTCGATACTGAATCTAGTGGAAAGTGCAGCGTGCTGGGGTTCGGGAGATTTTTGGACCAGCATCTCTTCTTGCAGCTCATTTTCTGGTCTGAGAAATGGAGCCATCTCATCCTCCCTTTCAGAAGGCCAAACCGTCACTCTTCCCACATTCCTAATGGAACTCACCTCCTACCTAATCTAGGAACCATCCCATTCTGGAGATCGAAGTGACGTCGATCTCGGCCAGTCCAACGACCCATTCTCTTCATATGAAACTTCTGCTGCGTCTTGGCTTTTCTTCTCTCCCTTTCCCCTTAAACTCATACCCTTCTTACCGTTGGCTTCGGTTTTCTCTGGTTTTAAGCCTATGCGGAGATTATTGATGGGCAAGGTGACACCTCCTCCCTTTCCCTACTGACTCCCTCTGTTTTCTAACCACTTATATCCTAGTTAAACACTCCAGTCACAGATGCTATCACCCCACATCTCGATTATTCCAATTGCTTTTTATTGCATTTATTAAATGCCCACAGTGTATGAAGTACTCTGCCAAGGGGTGGGATGCTTTCACGCAAACCAAATCAAGACGCGATTTATAAATTATTTGCATTAATGTCCATCTCCCCCTCTGTAAACTGGCTGTGGGCAGGGAATATGTCTACCCGTTGTTCTATTTTACGCTTCTCTGGACTGTGAGCACGTGTTGGGCAAGGATGGTGTCTACCCACTCAGTTGTATCGTTCTCTCCTAAGCACTTAATAAAGTGCTCTGCACACCGTAAGCACTCAAAAAATAGGATCGATTTGATTGAAAAATACAATGACTTGATCTCAAGTGCTTAGTATTAATAAATAAACAGTCAACAAATAAACAATTGGGGGTGATGATGTTGATGGTTCCTGGTTCCGAAGGGCCTCACGCCTGAAATGAGGAAGGCAAACACGTGGTACACTGAGTAGGTAACCCAATCAACAATTTAAAGTAAAATGCATAAATAAGAAAATGAAATAAAAACCGTGGTAAAATGTGGAAACTGAACACTGCCTGGAGGAGTCAGTGTTTTCGCGGTTCCAGGCAGAGTGAGCTTTGGTGAGAAACTGCCATAGTCCCCCTGGAACTTCTCCCGACCCGTAGCTGGTTTCAGGCATTTGGCCAACCCGGTGCAGGGAAGAATTGGCCACCCCTTCCCGCTCTGCACGGCGCCATTTCTTCATGCTGGGCACGCAGCGGGGGATGCTCTGTTGTCATAGAGGAGTCCGTGTCAGCCTTCTTCCCCCCGACACCTCTGCTCCAGAGCCAACACGTCCCCTTCTCGGGTCCCGGTTAACCCAGGGGCCGCTTCCCCCTCGGGTGGAGAGAGGTTGAGCGCTTTCAAACTTGAGCTGCCTCCTGGATGGCCTGCTCTGGAGCAACGGCCTCTGTCTCTCGCGGTCCAGAGTTGGCCCTGTGCTACTATGAGGCCTCCAGCTCCTCCCGCTTAGATTCTCAGGCCCAGTACAATAGTATTTAAGAAGCAGCGTTGCTCAGTGGAAAGAGCCCGGGCTTGGGAGTCAGAGGTCATGGGTTCTAATCCAGGCTCCACCACTTGTCAGCTGTGTGACTTTGGGCAAGTCACTTCACTGCTCTGGGCCTCAGTTCCCTCATCGGTAAAATGGGAAGTAAGACTGTGAGCCCCACGTGGAACAATCTCATTACCTCTTATCCCCCCCCCCCAGTGCTTAGAACAGTGCTTGGCACATAGTAAGCGCTTAAAAAATACCATCCAAAAAAAAAAAAAGGGTGCCCAAGCCACATGGACCTAAGAGCTACAAGCCCCAAACAAAATGTAGCCGAGAGCTGCATGTGAAAAGAAAAATTCCTTTGACTGGAATGGCGAGTGTCGGCGGTGAGGTATCCGGGACAGGAAGTCGGGCCAGGCACCAACCCGCTCTTCTCCGTGGGCCCGTGAAGGCAGGGACAATCAATCACAGTCGTATTTATTGAACGCTTACTGTGCGCAGATCACTCTACTAAGCACATGTAGCACACCGCTCTTCTCCTTGGGCCCTTGAAAGCAGAGACAGTGTCATCCTGGCCTACGGTGGCGGCCAATCGACCTATCGGTCGTATTCATCGAATGCTTACTGTGTACGGAGCACTGTACCGAGCGCTTGAGAGACTAAACTAGAATAGAGTTGGTAGACACGTTCCCTGCCCTCAACAAGCTCATAAGCTAGAAAGAGCTTTCAGTGTAGAAATATATATCTAGCCTGTGGTACCTTAGCTTCTCCCGGCCAGCTGCAGTTGGGCTACACCTCGTAAGTAACGTCATCGAAAAGAAAAGTGAGGTGTTAACCATTCCAACTAGTCCTGCAGGCTATTAAGGGCAGGGAACGGGGCTACCAAGATAGCGTTCTCTCCCGAGTACTTAGTACAGTGCTCTACACACACTAAGCACTCAATACGTACCACCGATTGGTTGATAGCCTGGTCCTGGGTGGGGTAGGTATTAGGCCAGACTTTGGATTTCTGGCTAGTTTCCAGTTCCAAGTCAGGTCCTTAAATGCCCCCACCAAAATACCTTGGAATCGAATAAGGATTCTTAATTATTTAGATACTCGGGGTTGAGCGGGATCATAATTGGTTCTGAAAAAGGAGCTCCGAGTTGTAAACGAGTGACTCTGCAAGTCTTTGCTTGTTCCTTGGAAGCAGGAAGTTGAGGCAAGGTTTAGTAGTCTGCTTGGCTTGCTTTTCCCCCTCAATTTCTGAAAGACGTGGTTTGAGGTAAAAAAAAAATCTTGCCACTTAATGGAGAGCCTTACTCAGTATCCTTTTTTCCCCCCGCTAACCCCTTAAAGAGTTTTAGATCCCTCAGTTCAGTTATGTTTCAATTATGCCACTTTTCAATATGTTTCTATTTTTATCAAAACTAGAAGACAGGGCCCTCTCATTCTAAGCGAGCCCATTCGAAACAAACAACTTCAGATACTTTGGGTCATGGATTAAATGGGCTATCCTGTCTCATTACCCCTGAAAAGTGGTTTTGAGCTCAGGCTTTTCTCTTCGAGATTCAATTCAGTGAAAAATAGAAAATCGAGTAGTCATTTAAAGGAAAGATGATTTGAAGAACTCTAACCAAACTTTGATGAAAAGACAGGGCTCTCACTTTCCTTGAAACAACAGAGGATCATATCGACAAAGCAGGATGGTTTTAGTCCTAGACAAGTCATCCCGATGTGGTAACGCTCTGCTGTAATGAACATGTCATGTAATGTAATGTCATGTCACTTCCCCAGCTGCATTCATTCATTCGGTCGTGTTTATTGGGTGCTTACTGTGTGCAAAACACTGTACTTAAGCGCTTGGGAGAGGACAGTATAGCAAAAGACATATTCCTGCCCACAGTGAGCTCACAGCCCAGAGGGGTAGACAGATATCTGTGTGATGACTACACAAGGGATCTCTCAGGAGCCTAATACTTAGAATTTTGAAAATTTCCCTCAATAATTATTTGCCAGATATGCTAGATGCAACACATGCACTCGATTCACAGTGCGTGTTTTCCTCATGGGCTTTGGCTAGAAGGCTGTTAAAGAATTAGGTTAACGTTCTTCCAATGACACGAGTCTATTTTTCGTATACAGCACGTTGAAAGAAACAGTCGCGTGCTAACCTACGACATCAAACATGGTGAGCACTACCACCTGTGTCTTCCCTAACTCCCACATTATATGAGGACTGAATGTGCTTAAATGAAAAAGAAATGGGAATGAGACGGCGTCAGTTTTGACTAAAACATATGCCCCCAGAAGAATTCAGCTGGACAGATTTTTAGTTTGCTTTGTTGATAAGGTGCCCTGTTCCCAGCAAGGCCTCTTTCCACATTTTCATTTAAATTTATTTTGTATGTTTTGGGGTTGGTTTTTTTTGCGAGCGGGTGGGGGAACGGGACGTTTGGCAGTCAAATCAGCACCCAATTAAATTGTCTACCCGGAGCAAATCAACTAGATGATTATTAATTAATTCATTCATTCAATAGTATTTATTGAGCGCTTACTATGTGCAGAGCACTGTACTAAGCGCTTGAGATGAACAAGTCGGCAACAGATAGAGACAGTCCCTGCCGTTTGACGGGCTTACGGTGTAATCGGGGGAGACGGACAGACGAGAACAATGGCAATAAATAGAGTCGAGGGGAAGAACATCTCGTAAAAACAATGGCAACTAAATAGAATCGAGGTGATGTACAATTCATTAACAAAATAAATAGGGTAACGAAAATATATACAGTCGAGCGGACGAGTACAGTGCTGTGGGGATGGGAAGGGAGAGGTGGAGGAGCAGAGGGAAAAGGGGAAAAAGAGGGTTTAGCTGCGGAGAGGTGAAGGGGGGGCGGTAGAGGGAGTAGAGGGAGAAGGGGAGCTCAATCTGGGAAGGCCTCTTGGAGGAGGTGAGTTTTAAGTAGGGTTTTGAAGAGGGAAAGAGAATCAGTTTGGCGGAGGTGAGGAGGGAGGGCGTTCCGGGACCGCGGGAGGACGTGGCCCGGGGGTCGACGGCGGGATGGGCGAGACCGAGGGACGGCGAGGAGGTGGGCGGCGGAGGAGCGGAGCGTGTGGGGTGGTCGGTAGAAAGAGAGAAGGGAGGAGAGGTAGGAAGCGGCGAGGTGATGGACAGCCTCGAAGCCTAGAGTGAGGAGTTTTTGTTTGGAGCGGAGGTCGATAGGCAACCACTGGAGTTGTTTAAGAAGGGGAGTGACAGGCCCAGATCTTTTCTGCAGGAAGATGAGCCGGGCAGCGGAGTGAAGAATAGACTGGAGCGGGGAGAGAGAGGAGGAAGGGAGGTCAGAGAGAAGGCTGACACAGTAGTCTAGCCAGGATATAACAAGAGCCTGTAACAGTAAGGTAGCCGCCTGGGTGGAGAGGAAAGGGCGTTCGACCTTCCGTTTTACTTAATCGACCCGGACCCAGCCGTTGTATCCTTCATGATATTCTGGTGTTTGGGCAGGATCCACAACAGGTATGGTTTTGGTAAATACCTCAGCTTGGTTTCATATCTCCCTAGCTTTGGCAAGTACGTCACTCTGTATCCTGGAGCCTGTCATGTCCGTGGAAATCGTGGCCCCGATTGAATTTCAAGGAGCAGTGATTGCTGGAATCAACCGTCGCCACGGAGTAATCACAGGACAAGATGGAGCTGACGACTATTTTACACTGTATGCGGATGTAAGTGCATTGACGATTCGGAAGATTTTCTTAATCACTGGAGAAGAGCGACATTTCCCAGCTATTTAATCGATTTGGTTATTATATATATCGGTGGTATTTGTCAAGCGCTTACTATGTGCAAAGCACTGATCTAAGCGCTGGGGGGATACAAGGTGATCTCACGTGGGACTCACGGTTTTAATCCCCATTTTACAGATGAGGTAACTGCCTTGCCCAAAGTCCCACAGCTGGCAAGCGGCGGAGCTGGGATTAGAACCCACGACCTCTGACTTCCAAGCCCGGGCTCTTTCCACTTTCCTCTTTCCTCTTTCTGCTTTGGAGAAGCAGCGTGGCGCAGTGGAAAGAGCACGGGCTTTGGAGTCAGGGCTCATGAGTTCGAATCCCAGCTCTGCCACTTGTCAGCTGTGTGACTGTGGGCAAGTCACTTCACTTCTCTGTGCCTCAGTTCCCTCATCTGTAAAATGGGGATTAAGACTGTGAGCCCCACGTGGGACAACCTGATTCCTCTGTGTCTACCCCAGCGCTTAGAACAGTGCTCTGCACATAGTAAGCACTTAACAAATACCAACATTATTATTCCACTGAGCCACGCTGCTTCTCTTAAAAAAAAAAAGAGGTTATAGGGGTAGGGGATGGGTAAAAATAGGCTGGCTGTCGTACAGGGGAAAGTACTTGGCCCTTCTCAGCCATCCAAAGCAGAGGGACCAGAGGAGTGAAATTCCATCCAAGCTTCCTTAAATTCTGGCTGCATCAACCGCCAGTTTCGCCACTGCGGTTTTCACCTTGTCAGTTGATTCAGTATTGAGGGAAGAAAATGTTCTCTCACTTTTTTCATTGCGCGTCTTTCTCTCGCTCGTACCTCTCATGTTCAAACCTCTCGGGGAGGCGACACTTCTCTCATGAGGAGCGGGAAGACTCAATCTCCCAGAAGGCAGATGCCATCAGTAGTTGTTTGAGGATTTCAAACTAGGCTGATCTCTTTTCTGCTTTTTGTGAATTGGAAACCACTTGAGAGCCAGGCACAACAATGAGGCACGACCGGTCGGGGCACTGGAGAACTGAGAGCCGCGTGGTTTACCATTGAGTAGGTCACTCGAAACTAAATGTCTGTAGGGGGAAGACTCGAAAATTTTAGGATGCAGCATAGTCTAGTGAAAAGAGCACGGGCCTAGGAGTCCGAGGACCTGGGCTCTAATCCTGGCCTCCACCACTTGTCTGCTGTGTGACCTTGGACAAGTCACTTAACTTCTCTATGCTTCAGTTACCTCATCTGCAAAGTGTAGATTCAATTCATTTATTCATTCAATAGTATTTATTGAGCGCTTACTAAGTGCAGAGCACTGGACCGAGCGCTTGGAATGTACAATTTGGCAACAGATAGAGACAGTCCCTGCCCAGTGACGGGCTCACAGTCTAGTCGGGGGAGACAGACGGACAAAAACAAGACAACATAATCTTGATAAATAGAATCAAGGAGATGTTCACCTCATTAATAAAATAAAAAGTGTAATAAAAATATATCCAAATGAGCACAGTGCTGAGGGGAGGTGAAAGGGGGAGGGGGAGGAGCAGAGGGCAGAGGGGGAGCAGAGGGGAAAGGAGTAACTCAGTCTGGGAAGACCTCTTGGAGGAGATGAGCTCTCAGTAGGGCTTTGAAGAGGGGAAGAGAGTTAGTTTGGCGGAGGTGAGGACCTGTCTTCCCTCGTCCTTAGATGGTGAGTCCCTTGTGGGACCAGATTATCTTTTATCTATCTACTGCAATGCCTCGTTCACCGCTTGGCGAATAGTACTTGCTTAACTGATATCACTTCCTGTTATTACTATGATGCTTTTTTGGCCTCAGTCCGTTTCAACTCTTAAAAGCAGAAATCCTTCCCCTCCAAAGGGACCTGAAGTGACTGAGATGTGTATTCTACTTGGATTTTTCAGGTTCCACTGAACGACATGTTTGGATATTCTACTGAACTTAGATCGTGCACAGAGGTGAGCTTCCTGTTAACTTGCCCTCACTATATTTTGCTTTCTGCTTTCTGCTGCAGCCCAAGAGTGCTTCTATCTTTTCTTTCCCAGTATCTGAGTAATTGTGAAGCGTCGTTCCATTATCCCTTCCCCCAAAAAGGGAAAAACATGTCTCCCCCCACCCCCCCACAAAATGACTCAGGTAAGCTCACCTCCAAGATGTCTCTCCAGACTAATTTCACTTGATTTTGGTCACCCATTTTACCCCACCAACTTCCAACTCACCTCCTTTGTTCCCTCTTCCCACTGAACACTCGTGAGTCTCATTTTGGAGTTGGTGGTGAAAACTGTCAGTCTGCAGGTTCAAGACTGCTTGTGAGGCTGAGGTTGCGGGGAGACATTCCTCCCGGCTGATCCTGAAGGCATGAACCTCGGGGCCTCGAGTAGCTGTTTGGTTTTGGTGGGAGCCATGGCAAATCTTTAAAAAGCTTCCTCCCTCCACCTTACCTTTTCTAAAGACACAGGAATCAGAGGAGCCAAGTTTTCATTGTGAGTGAGAGTGCAAACAGGTGTTTTAGCGGGAAAATAGGACCTTGGATCAGGGGCAGGGGGGACGGGCTTCAAAGAGCTTATAGTCCAGAAGGTCCCATTCGAGTTGTTTTCGGCTCTGATCGGAAACTCCCAGGTCTTGGACGAGATGTAGAATGAGCGGAGATCAAGAGTCCTGCTCGAAAGAACTGGGGGAAATCATTCCCATCGTCCACATGGAGTGGACACTTGTGACGGCAATTCTTTGTCACTGCCTTCCTTTAAAAAAAAAAAAGTCTGGTTGCATGTGTTTATGCTTTTGTATTTCTCCCTTCTTCCTCAAAGTCGGTACCATTTTGTCTACGTGATTTGTAAATTCTACAGAGGCTGCACACAGCAGATGCTCAGAAATCCTGCCGTTCATCACCGGTGAAACCCAGGGATGCCGATCATGTGTGGCTTGCTTTTTTTTTTTTAATTAAGAGTTAATGAAAGACATTTTGTCTTTGCAATACTCAGTCCGCTCATTGTAACACACGCTGATACTTTTCTCCTCTCCCCATTAGGGAAAGGGCGAATATACAATGGAATACAGTAGATATCAGCAGTGTTTACCTGCCACACAAGAAGACCTAATCAATAAATACCTAGAAGCCACTGGTCAACTTCCAGCAAAAAAGGGAAAAGCCAAGAACTGATTTTCCTCATCTTGAACTAAGCACTGACCTCTTCACGATCCTTTCCAAATTCAGATGCCTTGATGGATTCCAGTGTGATGAACTCAGACCATTTAGGGTTTTTTTTGTTTTGTTTTTTGTTGTTGATGTTGTTTAAAGATATGTGGCCTTTATATTCAGGAAAGTACCAAGAGTAGAGAAATGCCTGTTTGGTTTTTGATGTTTATTTCCAAATGTCTATTAAAACGAGATAGTGCTGTTTTGTATTTGCAGTGTAAAGAGGAGAAAATGCTATTATTGAATCTTAAGGATCCTGGTGCTTGAGATGTGTTATTTGTGTGTAAATCCCCTAGGGGAAAGGAATCATGTCATGCCTCTTTGGTTTCACCCAGCAAATACATATTTTTTAAATTCTCCAATTGCTAATTAGTGGCATCGAGGCAGAGAATGAGTTACAATTGTGGTATTTACTAGGCGCTTACTATGTGCTAAGCACCAAACTAAGCACCCAGGGTAGATAGAAGAAGCAGCGTGGCTCAGTGGAAAGAGCCCGGGCTTGGGAGTCAGAGGTCATGAGTTCGAATCTCGGCTCTGCCGCTTGTCAGCTGTGTGACTGTGGGCAAGTCACTTAACTTGTCTGGGCCTCAGTTCCCTCATCTGTAAAATGGGAATTAACTGTGAGCCTCACGTGGGACAACCTGATTACCGTGTATCTATCCCAGCGCTTAGAACAGTGCTCTGCACATAGTAAGCGCTTAACAAATACCAACATTATTATAATCAAGTCAGACACAGTCCCATAGGAGGCAGGATGGGGATTAATCCCCATTTCCAGGTGAGGAAACCGAGTCACAGAGAAGTTCAATAATTTGCCCAAAGCCACACAGCAGGCAAGCGGCAAAGCCGGGGATTAAGTAGATCCCCGGTCCTCTGACTTCCAGGCCCAAGCTCTTTCCACTGGGCCATGCTGCTTTCTCCACTTGCTAAATTCCTCTTGATTTTGAAGGAAATAATTTTTAATTTGTGGCTCCCGCAGTTCACTAGTAACAGTGTGCTTCTAGGATTGGAAATGAGCAATTAGGTTGGGCCTTTGTAGAGGACGAAACGGGTGCCTGGTGTCTTGCCCAAACATTTTAAATTCCAAATTTGGCAGGCAGCCACCACATCATTCAGAAGGGATAAAACCCTAGCTAAGATAACTCAATTATAGATGAATCCTTTAAAGCAGTTTTGAATGTGTATGTGTCTGTGTATGAGAGAGAGAAAGATAAAAAACTGAGGGCTTATTTTTCCACTCTTGTCCCACCGTGACTGTTACTTTGGCAGAGTATTTTATGTAAGGCCGTTGGGAAAGCAAAGATGAAGGGATTCACTTTTGAAGCAAATCTATTGTCGCCGACACAATTCTGGCATATTGTCCTGGATTGCAGCGAATGTAGGAGAGAACTTGATTTCCCTTTTCATTTATTAAAAGTAAGTCAACTACCAGCTGGCATATCATCTCCCTAGTCTCACGTCAATTTGTGTTTTCGGAGTTCTGAGTAACCTCTTGGCTAAATGTTTGAGAGAATTCTTCAAAGAATTCGCTTCAGAAACAGAATTTTCTTGTAGCTGGATTCCTACATATTGCTTCAGACTTACTTGGGGAGTAGGGAACAGAAGAGGGAAGGAAGTTAGCAGATTTTATAAAAAACAAAACAAAAACCAAAACCCATTTATTCTTGTGGGTCTGGAAAGGGACTATCGTCGATCTTACTTGCGGGCGTGATCTTGCCGTAGTGTCAGTTCGGCAAAATCTAATTTTGAGTTTCGGTAGGATTTCTCCTCAACGTGATGTGTCCACTACCGGGAAATCCTTTATTTTTGACTTCCTCTTGTAGGGAGGAACTGTCAAAATAGGCAAGGTTTCAACCATCTGAAGAAACAGTTGAACGGGAGAGTTTTGAGGTTACAGGAAACAGGTGGGGTGAACCTCAACGTGCTTTAAGGCTGTCAGAGGCTTATAGTGCTGCCGACCCTTTGTCCAGAACCAGAAACATTTCCCCTCACTTAGGCCGCGAGCTGTCTTTTGCTGTGTTGAATAAAATCCTCATTAGGTAAATCATCCCGCGTTTGTTTAGAATTCCACAGGTCGTCACGACGTCAGACTTTCGACTGACTCTTGGCCAAGAAAGATCTTTATTGCCATTCGTACTGGCTATCTCAATAACCAAGGCTTAAGTTTTGAGCAACGTCCTGAAAGTTGGACACATCTAAGAAGAGCGTCAGTGCAGAAAGAGTTCAACTATTATAGGCAGAGTATTTCTTAATTTATTGTGATTCTGAATAATATATTGCTAGAATGGGAGCTATTTTAGGGGAAGCTGCTATTTCCCACTCCATCCAGTGGTTTTTCCTTGGTCTGCAGATTTTGAAATACTAAAAAAACCTGGCTGAGTCTTTAGGGTAACTCCAGCTCGGAAAGAAGGCTATTATTGTTTTAAATAATAATTGTAAGCATTCACCTAGCGTAGGAGGCCGAGACAACTGTTCAGAGTGAACAGAAGCCCGGAGGAGACTCTTAAAGGGCCTCCCTCTTTAAAAGACAATGAGATATACAAAATCATTTAAAGGCTGCTTGTTTAGTGAAATCTGAGCCACACTCTTGGGCATGAATGTTCAATAAAAGGTAATTTTAGTTTTTAATTCGATTGAGGAGGTTTAGTGTATTCCTTTCCACCCATCCTTATTGCGCCACCCTTTCGTTTTGACTTTGGTTAATCGATTTCAAATTAATTCCCAATGTTTTGTGTGTTTGGAACCCATCTTCTTCCTTGAATGAATAAAAACTGAATTTTTCAGAAGTTACCTGGCATCCTTCATCCCGGTGGGTTCACACACCATACAACCCCCCAAAAAAATCTCCGTAGGGTTACGTGTTGATCAATTAATTTTAGTTTTTAATTCGATTGAGGAAGTTTATTGTATTCATTTCCACCCTTCCTTATTGTGCCACCCTTTTGTTTTGACTTTTTAAAATTGATTTCAAATTAATTCCCAATGTTTTTTGTGTTTGGAACCCATCTTCTTCCTTGGATAATCTTTTAAATAAAACTGAATTTTTCAGAAGTTACCTGGCATCCTTCATCCCGGTGGGTTCACACACCATACAACCCCCCCAAAAAAATCTCCGTAGGGTTACGTGTTGATCAATTAATTTTAGTTTTTAATTCGATTGAGGAAGTTTATTGTATTCATTTCCACCCATCCTTATTGTGCCACCCTTTCGCTTTGACTTTTGTTAATTGATTTCAAATTAATTCCCAATCTTTTGTGTGTTTGGAACCCATCTTCTTCCTTGAATGAATAAAAACTGAATTTTTCAAAAGTTACCTGGCATCCTTCATCCCGGTGGGTTCACACACCGTACAGCCAAAAAAAAAAAAAAAATCTCCGTAGGGTTACGTGTTGATCAGTCAGCAGGAAAGTGTTTCCATCTATTCATCTGTAACCTGATCCTCTTTGCTTCCTATAACTTGACACCGAGAATGAATAAACTCAGACCCGGTCACAGGAATCTCAAATCCCTTCTCCTACAGTGACACGATCACGGGTCTGTGAATTTTTGCTCCTTGTGGGCAGGGAACGTGGCTACCTGCTCGGCTGTATCATAATCTCCCAAGAACTTAGTAAACTGCTGGGCACACAGAGAAGCAGCGTGGCTCAGTGGAAAGAGCCTGGGCTTCGGAGTCAGAGGTCATGGGTTCGACTCCCGGCTCTGCCACTTGTCAGCTGTGTGACTGTGGGCAAGTCACTTCACTTCTCTGTGCCTCAGTTACCTCATCTGTAAAATGGGGATTAACTGTGAGCCTCACGTGGGACGACCTGATGACCCTATATCTACCCCAGCGCTTAGAACAGTGCTCTGCACATAGTAAGCGCTTAACAAATACCAACATTATTATTATTATTATAGTAAGTGCTGAATGAATACGACTGATGGATGTGCCGCGGAGACTCAAGTTGACTGCGCGGAAGGAGGCAACGGTAAACCACTTGGGGATTTTTACCAAGAAAAGTCTCCGGATCCACTACCGGAAGGATGGCAGATGGAGGCGGGGCGTTCTCGGGGAGATGCGTCCGTGCCGTCGCTCCGGGTCGGAGACGACGCGACAGCGTAAGGCGAGACAAGGTTGATGTGCAGAGCAGAGAGGCCTTCAGCTCTGCAGTGGAGTTGGCCAGGTAGGTAAGATGATGTACGGGTGGGATATATGGAGTTCGAAGCGTCGAAGCAGCGTGGCTCAGTGGAAAGAGCCCGGGCTTGGCAGTCAGAGGACGTGGGTTCTAACCCCAGCTCCGCCACTCGTCTGCTGCGTGACCTTGGGCAAGCCGCTTCACTTCTGTGCCTCAGTTACCTCATCTGTAAAATGGGGATAAAGACTGGGAGCTCCACATGGGACAACCTCATTACCTTGTATCTACCCCAGCGCTTAGAACAGTGCTTGGCACCTAGTAAGCACTTAACAAATACTATTATCATTAAGCTAATGCCATTATGTTAATGCCATCGGACTGTGATTCGAGGCAACCGTATCAGGGTGTATTTCAGGAAGACGGTTTCAATAAAGGATAATCGATGAGACTGAGGAAAAGAAAGGGTATCAAAAATCCCCAGGAAGAGGAAAGGGAGAAAAAATAGGTCACAAAGGGATTTAAGGAACAATGAAACTTCTGTTTTTTG
Organism: Ornithorhynchus anatinus; assembly: GCF_004115215.2. NCBI lineage: Eukaryota > Metazoa > Chordata > Mammalia > Monotremata > Ornithorhynchidae > Ornithorhynchus > Ornithorhynchus anatinus. Next base: position 153,710,593 of record NC_041728.1, read on the forward strand.
TGGGTTTTTAAAAAAATTACGTAATGGCAGGCTCATATTTTGTGGTAATCTTGAAAATAGCAGGGCATAGACAAGAGTAGTCCAAATGAAGGAAATGATTGAAAATGAAACAGTGACTATATATAGTTCGAGTTTGAGAGAATGGAATCGCTAATTGTGCGAGCGTGCAAAGAAACACATAAAAATCTGAAACTAAATATTTGAGAGGGCTTTGCGCATTTAAGAAGAGAAGCACTTTACAGAGAAGCAGCGTGGCTCAGTGGAATGAGCCCGGGCTTGGGAGTCGGAGGTCACAGGTTCGAATCCCTGCTCTGCCACTTGTCAGCTGTGTGACTGCGGTCAAGTCACTTAACTTCTCTGGGCCTCAGTTCCCTCATCTGGAAAATGGGGATGAAGATTGCGAGCCTCACGTGGGACAACCCGATTACCCAGTATCTCCCCCAGCGCTCAGAACAGTGCTCTGCACATAGTAAGCGCTTTACAGATGCCAACATTCATATTTTAAATCTTGAGCATTTTTATTACACAGTTGATGGAAGAAGCCATGTCTTGAGAATTTTCCACACGCTTTATCCCAGTTGCTGAGTTTTTTTCATCGGCAGCTAAACACAAAAGTGTTTTTGTTGGCTTGTTACTTTAGACTGATGAACCCTAATAGCTCCTGGCTGAGGTAATGTAGTGGATACTTGGCGGAAGTGGATATTTTCCTCAGACGGTGCCCCTTCTGGGAGGAGAGTTGGGGTGTTCTCTGCGGCGCTTCATTTCCGTGCCTCGTTTCCTTTGCTTCTGAAGCCGTGTGACCCTTTCCTGTAAGTGTCCTGTGAGTGCTGTTCCCCAGAAATGGATTTTCCTAATGCTTAATGGCCAGTGACCTCGTGCTCGCACCCTCCCTCTTCACCCTTCACATCCGGCAGACCTCTGCTCGCCCCCGTCTTTAAAGCTCTTCTGAAATCGCATCACCTCCAGGAAGCGTGGTATTTTTTATGATCTTTGTTAAGTGCTCACTACGTGCCGGGAACCGTACTAAGCACCGGGGGAGATACGAGTTTACCGGACTGAAACCAGTCCGGGTCCTACTTGGGGCTCACGGTTTTAATCCCCATTGTACAGATGAGACAGCCGAGGTACAGAGAAGGGAAGCGACTTGCCCAAGGTCACAACACACAGACGGCGGAGCCGGGCTTAGAACCCAGGTCCTTCTGACTCCCGGGCCTGTGCTCTCTCCGCTAGATCAAGCTGTTCTCACGTCTCGGGTTTCCCGTCTGTTTCTACGCATGTGCCCATTCCGGGAAGCACTTTGATACTCACCCCTTCTCCACGATACTTAAGGACGTATCCTTTTACTCGGCTGCTTATGGACAGGGACAGTGTCCCGCATGGGGCTCACAGGACTAATCCTCACTTCACAGATGAGGTAGCTGGGGCACAGAAGTTAAGTGACTTGCCCAAGGTCACTCAGCAGACAAGTGGCGGAGCAGGGATTAAAACTCAGGGGCGCCTGCTAATCTCTCATCTCTCCACCCTATTTCCCCTTCTCCCCTTCTCCTTTATCACCTATACATTTGAGTCCTCACCCTTTAAGCACATAACTGATAATTTTGGTATTTGTTAAGCGCTTACTATGTGCCAATCACTGTTCTAAGCACTGGGTAGATACAAAGGTCATCAGGTTGTCCCACCTGGGGCTCACAGTCTTAACCCCCATTTTCCAGATGAGGTAACTGAGGCCCAGAGAAGTTAAGTGACTTGGCCAAAGTCACACAGCTAAGTGGAGGAGTCGGGATTATTCAATAGTATTTATTCAATAGTATTTATTGAGCGCTTACTATGTGCAGAGCACTGTACTAAGCGCTTGGGATGAACAAGTCGGCAACAGATAGAGACAGTCCCTGCCGTTTGACGGGCTTACGGTCTAATCGGGGGAGTTAGAACCCATGACCTCTGACTCCCAAACCCGTGCGCTTTCCACTGAGCCACGCTGCTTCTCTCTCCTGTCTCCCTAATGCAGGATTTACATATATATCTTTAAACTCTGCTGCTTCCTCCTATCCGAAATATATTTTAGTGTTTGTCTCCCCACTAGACTGTAAGCTTCTGGAGGGCAAGGATCATGTTTTCTATTTCTGTTGTCCTCGCCTAAACACTTAGTAAAGCGTTCTGCATAGGGTAAGTGCTCAGTACTATCGAGAGTTCATGGGTTCGAATCCCGGCTCCGCCGCTTGCCGGCTGTGTGACTTTGGGCGAGTCACTTAACTTCTCTGTGCCTCAGTGACCTCATCTGTAAAATGGGGATGAAAACTGTGAGCCCCCCGTGGGACAACCTGATCACCTTGTATCCAACCTGATCACCTTGTATCCCCCAGCGCTTAGAACAGTGCTCTGCACATAGTAAGCGCTTAACAAATACCAACATTAAATTTAACTGGAAAATAGATAATTGAGAAGTCTTGCCAGCTGGTAGTATTTCAGTCCATAAACCGTCCCGCAAATGTCTTTAAATGGTGAGTTTTAATGTGTACCCAATAGTTGGAATGTGATATGCCATCACCAAACACAGATGTCACCAAATTTTGCATACGTTCGCAAAATTCGAAACAAACCCTCAACATGGATCAGAAATATAATCATATTTTACTGCATTTATCAGGTTAAAAACGACAGCCGGTATTCAAAGTGAAAAAAAACCTTTGTAACGTCTCTATAGATTTTCTTTTATCCAAATATATTAGCTTTATTCACAAATGAGGAAACCTCGGGTAAAAGCAATCTAGTGAGATAAAATAGCTCTAACTTGAAAGCGCTGGATACAAATATAGAACAAGATATGCAGCTGATCTGCTTCGACTTTGTGCTTAGCATTTTAGGACTCTAACCCAGCAGCCCGAATTTACAGGTGGCCACGCGGTTCCAGTGGTCAGTACACCAGTGACTTCCTGGAATCGGGCCCCCGCGACTACAGGTAGCAAATGGTTTTTCTCTTTCCGAGCGTCTCCTCAGTCGGTGAGTTGCCAGCTTCCCACCCTCGAATCGCTAGGTCTTGATTAAGTCTAGCTGAATTATCGTGATACCGATGTAAGCTATTAAGAAGAGTCGCTATATCTGGAATTCGAAAGAAATGAAGACCGGTATTTGTCTTTTCAGAAATTGCTAAAGACTTCGTCGGTTCCCATCGCCGACCCTTCGTTTCCGGACGACTCTAGCTGGGTTTCGTGTTGACAGTGGTATTTCACTTTTAGGATTTTGCCAGGGTACCAGATCAGATTTATCTGACAGGGGATAATTTCCTAGAAAAGAGAGAGATGTGTAAAGTCATTCTTCTATTTACAGTGACTTCTGGTGAAAAGATTGAAGTAATGCCCGTCTCTCACCTGTGTTGAGAATTCATGAAATAAGGCGGTGTAGCCGAACTGAATCGCATCATCGTTGGTTATCTGGCAGGAGGAAAAAGGAATTAGTAATTTGGTTCGTGAGTGACTTAATTTCCTCTTCAGCTTCAATTAATTCGATAACTATTATGGTTCGTGAGGGTGCTCGTGTTTACACCTAGGATGAGACATTTGTTTCAGGCATTGATTTGAAAGGTGTCGGTGGAGGTATGGTTTACTATTATCGATGGGAATGAAAATACATGGATAATTGAAATCTCTGGACAACCCAATCACCTAAGTTCAGTCAGTCATTTGAAACTCGGGTCGCTTGGACTTTCAAGTGACCACTGAAATGTCCAAAAGGCAAGACTCGGGAAAGAGAAGGAACTTGGGTAATCGTCAACCTAGGAAATCAGCGTTGGAGTTAGTATTCTTGGCTTTGGTGTCGCTCCTTCCTCGGGAAAGTTCCCTTCAGAGAGATTGAATGCCGTAGATTTGGCTGTTTCCCCCACTGTGACGAATCACAAACAATAAACATTCTAGGTTGTGAAGTCTTGGAGGGCAGGGACTGTGTCTATCAAAAGCACTGTACTCTCCCCAGCAGTTAGTGTAACTTACCGCATGCAGTAAGTGCTCAATGAATACCACTGATTGATTGTATTTTGTGTTTTCTGGGCCCTGACAGGATGGTCTAGCGGATGGAGCACGGGCCTGGGATTCAGAAGGATCTGGGTTCTACTCTCGGCTCCGCCACGTGCCTGCTGTGTGACCTTGGGCAAGTCATTTCACTTCTCTGTGCCTCAGTTACCTCATCTGTAAAATGGGGATTAAGATTGTGAGCCCCGTGTGGGACAGGGACTGTGTCCGACCCGATTTGCTTGAATCCAACCAGCGCTTAGAACGGTACCTGGCACAGAGTAAGAGCTTAACAAATATCACAGTTATTACCGTTGTTATTCTCTGCTGTCTCTTTGGTTGTCAGCAGCCACAGTCCTGCCTCTCCCATTTTTCTCCACCCCCAAGGTCCCAGGTACACATCCAGCTGAATATTCCCTTCTTTCCCTCAGCCTGTTAACCCAAGACCGTGGGCTTTGGTGCCATCTCTTCCCTCTCCCAACCAAACTCGCTCTCCCCTAGCGTGGCAGGTTGGGTGATGGTGAGGCAAAGAATTTTAGGATCTGCAGGGAAGGTACTTCTGCATTCCAAAACCTTTCCCTAAACCTGACGTACATCCCATTTGGTCCAGGTTTTTCTGCATGGGCTTCGAGCCCGGGCTATTTGTAATACTAATAATAATAATGTTGGTATTTGTTAAGCGCTTACTATGTGCAGAGCACTGTTCTAAGCGCTGGGGGAGATACAGGGTCATCAGGTTGTCCCACATGGGGCTCACAATATTAATCCCCATTTTACAGATGAGGGAACTGAGGCCCAGTGAAGTGACTCGCCCACAGTCACACAGCTGAGAAGTGGCAGAGGGGGGATTCAAACCCATGACCTCCGACTCCCAAGCCCGGGCTCTTTCCACTGAGCCACGGCGATTCACCTTGGCACCCACACACCTGATCGCAGCAACATTTCTATTTTCTGTCGCGGGAGTCAATTCCCTCATCCCGGGCCCTCTTCCTTGTCCCGCTGTCACCCTTTTCTGGAGACTTCTCGGCCCCTCGCTGCCTTCTCTCACCCTGATCAGCAACTGCGGGATCGAATCATTTTGTGGACACCCCGAGGCAGAATAGATTTTAGTTTCTTCTTTTTCCTCCCCCATCACTAGGAAGAGGAGATGATCCCTAGCAGAAATGGCATAGCATTCATTCGTTCCGATGATGGAAACTGAGCTATCATGGATTCATTATAAAGACCATCCAACATGGACTGTTTTTTTCCTAGCAAGACCTGGCTTCCAGGTTTTTTCTCTTGCGAGTTCCCAGTGAAGACTGTGGAAGATGTGTGCTCTTCCCATCAGACTTCCTAGAAAATACATTCATTGTTCCTAAACATTGCTCTCTTGTTTTTTTTATGGCATTTGTTAAGCGTTTACTGTGTGCCAGGCACTATACACCATATAGTCGAACGTAGGGTCCATTAGACCCTACATAAGCAACGTGTAGAGAAGCAGCGTGGCTCAGTGGAAAGAGCCCGGGCTTGGGGGTCAGAGGTCGTGGGTTCTAATCCCGGCTCTGCCCCTTGTCTGCTGTGTGACCTTGGGCAACTCCTCTGTGCCTCAGTAATCTCATCTGTAAAAATGGGGATTAAAAAATGTGAGCCCCATGTGGGACAATCTGATTACCCTGTATCTACCCCTGCGCTTAGAACGGTGCTAAACATATCGTAAACACTTAAATACCATAAGCATTATTATTATCATTATTATTAAAAATCGACCATCCATTACCTCTCATCTCAGTGTTCTTGTATTAACCCACCAGAGTTTGAGAACTGAAATTTGGAAATTTGGGAACTTGGGAACTTCAAAACAGAGCAGTGAGACTCAGAGCAACAGGTAGAGTGTTCATACTAATCTGTAGCGCCCCACCAGCTTAATCGTTGGTGGAGGTCCTGAGAACACTAAGGCCTGGTATAATGATAATAATTATGGTATTTGTTTTAAGCGCTGACTAATGTGTCCAGCACTGTTCAAAGCACTGGTGTCCCACGTGGAGCTCAGTTTAAGTAGGAGGGAGGTCAGGTATAGATCTCATCATAAAATTTTTAAATCAAAATTCAGAGCGTGGGCCGGGGAGTCAGAGGACCTGCGTTCTAATCCTGGCTCTACCACCTGCCAGCTGAGTGGCCTTGGGCAAGACACAGTGGTTTTTTTTTTCCTTCGTTATAGTTCCAGGATTCTCCCCTTTCTCAGTCGATTGTATTGATTGAGCACTCACTCTGTGTTGCCTGCCTTGTGGGGGAGCTTACAGTCTAGTGGGGTGGCATTTAGTCCGTGGCCTCTTCACCTGCCAGATGGATCACTACACTGGCCTCCTCGCCTCTCCTTTCCTCTCTTCATTCTATCTTACATTCAAGAACTTGGACCTGAAGAACCTCATTCATTCATTCATTCAATAGTATATATTGAGCGCTTACTATGTGCAGAGCACTGTACTAAGCACTTGGAATGTACAATACGGCAACAGACAGAGACCATCCCTGCCCAGTGACGGGCTTACAGTCTAATCGGGGGAGACGGACAAAAACAAGACAACATAATCACGATCAATAGAATCAAGGGGATGTACACCTCATTAACAAAATAAATGGGGTAATAAAAAAATCTATCCAAATGAGCACAGTGCTGAGGGGAGGGGAAGGGAGGGAGGAGGAGCAGAGGGAAAGGGGGCTTAGCTGAGGGGAGGTGAAGAGGGAGGGAATGGAGGGGGAGCAGAGAGGGAGTAGAGGGAAAAGGGGAAGCTCAGTCTGGGAAGGCCTCCCGGAGGAGGTGAGCTCTCAGTAGGGCTTTGAAGAGGGGAAGAGAGTTAGTTTGGCGGAGGTGAGGAGGGAGGGCGTTCCGGGACAGCGGGAGGACGTGGGCCAGAGGTCGACAGCTCCAACGGCTCCCATTTCCACAGTCAACAAATCCTAGACCTCTAGCTTCAAGCTTCTCCACGCTGACCTTTATAACCTTTCCTCTGGTGCACCCCAGTTTATACTCTTTGCTCCCACCAAGATAGCCTTACTTTTCTAAGTTACTCAACTTTAGCCTTACTCAACTTTTCTAACTTCAATCATTTCCCCATCTCCCTGTGTGAAGCTTCCTCACCGTTCAAATCAGCGGTGTTCCTTCCCACTCAGAACCTGCCAATCTGGGTCCCTTCCCACTCGGAGAACCCTCGAAAGGCAGGAATTTAAAAGTGTTTTTATTTTAATTATAGCTTAGCCACCCAAATTAATATTCAAAACGAATCCCAAACTCATATAACTGAGAGAGGTTGGACAGCGGACCGTTTTGAGTCATCCCAGATCGGACTGCCCCGACCCTATTTTGGGATTAGCGGAAGCCCCTCTGGACTGTAACGTCCCTCTCTAGACCGTAAGCACCTTGCGGACGGGGAACAACTCGGCTGTACTCTCCCAAGTGCTTAGTACAGTGCTCGGCCCAGGGTAAGAGCTCAAAAAATACCACTGGTCGATCAATGCCAGTAGAATTCTTCCGAGCCCTCATCGTTAAATGAAAGTGGAAGCATAAGCACTGATGATGGGTTTCCACGCGCTAGGTACTGGGAGGTTTGAAAGGATTATTAATGTAGAGATTGAAATCTCAGAGGATCAGAGTAGAAGGGAATGAGAGTAGGAAGGTTGGAAAGTCTTCAAAACCAGTCAGAAATGCAGAGGTGGGAATGGTGGAGAGTACAGCTATCTTCATTGTAAAGGAGGAGGGTGGGTAGAGTCAGACAAACTAACCCCTGCTTGGATAACCGATTATTTTAAGGGATTGACATGAAAATAATTGTTTTTAACTATATTTGGTAAGCTTCCTTAAATAAAAAATAAATGTTGGTATTTGTTAAGCGCTATGTGCCAAGCACTGTTCTAAGCTCTGGGATAGATACAAGATAATCAGGTTGTCCCACGTAGGGCTCACAGTCTTCATCCCCATTTTACAGATGAGGGAACTGGGGCACGGAGAAGTTAAGTGACTTGCCCACGGTCACCCAGCTGACAAGTGCCGGATCGGGATTAGAACCCATGACCTCTGACTCCCAAGCCCGGGCTCTTTCCACTGAGCCACGCTGCTTCTTCTGCACTGTACCTCTCCTCAATGTGTTATTACCGGTAGCAACCACAGAACATTTATTTGGGGATCATATCTGCTGAACACCAGCCCCTCTGTTCGGAGGTGGCTGTGAAGCAGCGTATCCTCGTGGAAAGATAGCAGTGTGGCCCGATGGACTGAGCCCGCGCCTGCAAGTCAGAACGACCTGGGTTTCAAGCCCAGCTCCACCACTTGTCTGCTGTGCGACCCCGGGCAAGTCACCTTACCTTTCTGTGCCTCAGTTACTTCACTCGTAAAATGGGGATTAATGATTAATACCGTGAGCATCATGCGGGACACGGACTTTGTCCAACCCAATTATCTTGCATCTACCCCAGCGCTTACTACAGTGCCTGGCACATAGTAAGTGCTTAAAAAAAAGGATCATGGGACTCGGGGGACAAAGGACCTGGGTTTTAATTCTTGCTCCGCCACTTACTTGCTGTGTGACTTTAGGCAAGTCACTTAAACCTCTCTGAGCCTCAGTTCTCTCATCTGCAAATTGGGGATTTAATACCTTTTCGCCCTCCTACTTAGACGTGGGCTCAATTATCTTGTATCTACCCCAGCACTTAGTACAGTGCTTAGCACGTACTAAGTGCTTAACAGATAGTAAAGTTATCATTATCAACAAACATCTTGTTTTCTTGGGCAAGAATTCATATAAGTAACTTGAGAATAGCATATAATAATAATAACAATGGCATTTGTTAAGCGCTTACTTTGTGCCAGGCACTGTTCTAAGTGCTGGGGTAGTTATTTATTGCTACTGTTTTTGTCTGTCTGTCTCCCCCGATGAGACTGTAACAAAGGGCAGGGACTGTCTCTGTTACCGATTTGTCCATTCCAAGCGCTTAGTCCAGTGCTCTGCACATAGTAAGCGCTCAATAAATACTATTGAATGAATGAATACAAGATAATTGGGTTGGGCACAGTGCCTGTCCCACACAGGACTCACAGTCTTAATCCCCGTTTTCCAGGTGAGGGAACTGAGGCCCAGAGAAGTGAAGTGATTTGCATAAGGTCACCCAGCAGACAAGTGGCGGAGCCAGGATTAGAACCCATGACCTTCTGACTCCCAGGCCCGGGCTTTATCCGATAAGCCATGTAGGGCAGATGGAAAACCACTCTGTTGTGCCACGTTGCTCCGGCTCTTTGGCAAGAGACCTTTGGGAGGCTCAGCTGCCCGCTGGTCTTATGGCATAGCGTGAAACCTGACAGCTGTGCACAAGCATTTAAAGAATATTTAATGATGAAGGAGAACACGCCCAAGCACAGGAGAGAGGGGCCCCCCGTGTTGAGAAATGTGTGCCTTTCACTGACCTTTTGTTTTTCATTTCATTCAATTAAGCAAGCACTGAACTAAGAACTGGCGTAGATGATCAGCCCGCGTGGGGCTCGCGGTCTAAGAGAATAAAGCATGGTCTAGTGGATAGAGCCCGGGCCTGGGAGTCAGAAGGTCATGGGTTCTAATCCCTACTACGTTACGTGTCTGCTGGGTAAATTTGGACAAGTCACCTTACTTCTCTGTGCCTCAGTCACCTCATCTGTAAAATAGGGATTGAGACTGTGAGTCCCACGTAGGACAGGGACTGTGTCCAACCCGATTTGCTTTGTATAATAATAACAATGTTGGTATTTGTTAAGCGCTTACTATGTGCCGAGCACTGTTCTAAGCGCTGGGGTAGACATAGGGGAATCAGATTGTCCCACGTGGGGCTCACAGTCTTAATCCCCATTTTACAGATGAGGGAACTGAGGCACAGAGAAGTTAAGTGACTTGCCCACAGTCACACAGCCGACAAGTGGCAGAGCTGGGATTCGAACTCATGAGCCCTGACTCCAAAGCCCGTGCTCTTTCCACTGAGCCACGCTGCTTCTCACCCCACCCCACCCCACCCCAGCGCTTAGTAATAATAATAATATTAGTATTTGTTAAGCCCTTACTATGTGCAGAGCACCGTTCTAAGCGCCGGGGTAGATACACGGTCATCAGGTTGTCCCACGTGAGGCTCACAGTCTTCATCCCCATTTTACAGATGAGGGAACTGAGGCACAGAGAAGTGAAGTGACTTGCCCACAGTCACCCAGCTGACAAGTGGCAGAGCGGGGGATTCGAACCCATGACCTCTGACTCCCAAGCCGGGGCTCTTTCCACTGAGCCACGCCGCTACGCTTTAGTACAGTGCCTGGTCCGTGGTAAGTGCTTAAAAAATACCGCGATTATTAAGAGGGAATCCCCATTTTCCCGAAGAGGTGACTGAGGCACAGAAAAGTTAAGTGACTTGCCCAAGGTCACACAGCAGACGGGTGGCAGAACTCAAATCAGAATCCAGGATCTCTGACTCCAAGGTCCAGGCTCTTTCAACTAGATCACGTTGTTTCTTTTAAGCCGCACAGTGAGTTCTATTTTATTGTCCCCAAATGAGCTGTTAGTTGGATTTCAATAGCTGAAATTCGTGAGATTCTAGCTAGCCAGCGATTATAGAGAAGGTCTGCACACGTTTTGATGTTTTTATATATTTGTTGTATTTACAAGTACAATTTAATTATTTGTCTAGGTGTTTTGTCCTGGGGTAACGTGTGTTGCTTTTTTAAAAAAATGGTATTTGTTAAGTACCTGTGCGTCAGGTACTGTGCTAAGCGTTGGGGTAAGACACGAGCTAATCAGATTGGACACGGACCATGCCCCACTTGGGGCCCACAGTCTTAATCCCCATTTTCCAGATGAGGTAACGAGGCACAGAGAAATGAAGTGACTAGCTCGAGGTCACACAGCGGACAAGCGGCAGAGCCAGGATTATTCAGTGATTCGGCCATATTTATTGCGTGCTTATCGTGTGCAGCGCATTGTACTGGGAGAGTACAACAGAAAGGAAGACACATTCCCCGCCCATCACAAAATGTCACATTCATTCATTCATTCAGTAAGCATTTTGAGTGCTTACTATGTGCACGGCACTGTACTGAGCGCTTGGCGGGGCTCAGTGGAAAGAACCCGGGCTTGGGAGTCAGAGGTCATGGGTTCGAATCCCGGCTCTGCCACTCGTCAGCTGGGTGACTGTGGGCAAGTCACTTAACGTCTCTGTGCCTCAGTTACCTCATCTGTCAAATGGGGATGAAGACTGTGAGCCCCACGGGGGACAACGTGATGAGCCTGTATCTCCCCCAGCACTTAGAACAGTGCTCTGCATATAGTAAGCGCTTAACAAATACCAACGTTATTATTATTATCATTATTATTACAATTCGGCAACAGATAGAGACGATCCCTGCCCAATAAGGGGCTCACAGTCACACGTGTGGTGAGGGGAGGGCGAAGTCCAAGGGTGGGTCCTGGCTGCCCCTGGCAGCTCCCAGCTCACCCCCTGCCCTAGATTAGATTAGATCCCAGGTCCTCTGACTCCTAGGTTCGTTTTCTTCCCATTAAGCCATGCTGCTTCCCCAAGACTGTTTTTACCCCTCTTTAGTAAATACTTGTCCTTTCATTGGTTTTCCTTCATTAGCTGTAAATAATAAATTATGGCATTTAAGCGCTTACTTTGTGCAGAGCACCGTTCTAAGCGCTGGGGTAAATACAGGATAATCAGATTGTCCCACGTGGGGCTCACATTTTTTAATCCCCAATTTTTGCAGATGAGGTAACAGAGAAGTTAGGTGACTTGCCCAAGGTCCCGCAGCAGACAAGTGGCGGAAACGGGATTAGAACCCACGACCTCTGACTCCCAAGCCCGGGCTCTTCCCACTGAGCCACGGTCGTTCTCCCCTGTTCAGTTTTATACTCCTTGAGGGCAGAGAACCAATATGTTGTTTGTATTATATTCTTCCAAGTGCTTAGTACAGTGCCCAGCACAAAGGGAAGCAGCATGACCTAGTGGCAAGAGCAGGGGCTTGGGAGTCAGAGGCCGTGGGTTCTAATCCCGCCTCCGCCACTTGTCCGCTATGGGACCTCGGGCAAGTCACTTCACTTCTCTGTGCCTCAGTTACTTCATCTGTAAAATGGGGATTAAAACTGTGAACCCCACGAGGGACAACCTGATCACCCTGTATCTATCCCAGCGCTTAGAACGATGCTTGGCACATAGTAAGCGCTTTACAAATAGCATCGTTATCATTATTATTATTACTCCATCTGTAAAACGGGGATTAAGACTGTGAGTCCCACGTGGGACGACCTTGTATCTACCCCAGTGCTTAGAACAGTGCTTGACACATAGTAAGCACTTAAATACCATAGAAGCAGCGTGGCTGAGAGGAAAGAGCACGGGCTTGGGAGTCAGAGGTCATGAGTTCGAATCTAGGCTCTGCCACTTGTCAGCTGTGTGACTGTGGGCAAGTCACTTCGCTTCTCTGGGCCTCAATTACCTCATCTGTAAAATGAGGATGAAGACTGTGAGCCTCACATGGGACAACCTTATTATCTTGTATCTCCCCCAGCGTTTAGAACAGTGCTGTGCACATAGTAAGCACTAACAAATACCAACATTATTCTTATTACTTGTTATTACTGTTATTATTAAGTGGATTATCAATACATTCCACTGATCGGTTAACTGCCATTTGCTCATACATCCAACCTTTTCATCCATCCACATTTTATACATTTTACCTTAAAAGAGATTAGTGTTTGGTTTCTCTTACCCACTGCGTCACGTCTGTGAGCTGCAACATATAATAATATAGGGACAGCGATGTCTTATGCCACATCACATAAGAGCCACCAAGAACTGCCAAGTACCACATGGGCTTCAGAGAAGGTTCCATAAATCCATAGTTATCTAAGAGGAGAGAAAAGCAAAATTATGATACTGCAACTGAGAGACCGCAAGCGTTCAGGATACACTTGGGACTTGATAATAATTGTGGTGTTTATTAAGGACTTAACTATGGGCCAAGCATCGTCCTAAGGGCTGGGGGGAAAAAACAAGATAATCAGATTGGACACAGCCCCTCTACCACGTGGGGTTCATAGTCTAAGTAGGAGAGAAAACAGGCAGGATGGAAAACAGAACAGAAAATCCCCATTTTCCAGATGAGGAAACAGGCACCGAGAAGCTGTGAGGAGCAGCGTGGCCTAGTGGCTAGAGCACGGGCCCGGGAGTCAGAAGGACCTGGATTCTAATCCCGGCTCCACCGCTTCTCTGCTCTATGACCTTGGGCTAGTCACTTAACTTCTCTGTGCCTCAGTCACCTCATCTGGAAAATGGGGATTAAGATCATCTGCCCCAGATGGGACGTGAACTGTGGCCAATCTGCTTATCTCATAGCTACCTCAGGACTTAGTACGGTGCCTGGCACATAGTAATTGCTTAACAAATACCATTTTGGAAAAAAAAAGTGAGTTGCCCAAGGTTACGCTGCAGGCAACTGTTATCCTTCACCATGGGACCAAACACAAGGTCTCCTGGGTCTGTATTTCCACATCAAGAGTAAAACTGGCTACCTTCACTTAGCTGTGTAGAACAAAATCACTTCAAGCAATTTACAAAGTTACGGTGCTTTGTATATTCCAAGTGAAAATAATAATGTTGGTATTTGGTATTTGCTAAGCACTTACTATGTGCAGAGCGCTAGCAGCGTGGCTCAGTGGAAAGAGCCTGGTCTTGGGAATCAGAGGTCACGGGTTCGAATCCCAGCTCTGCCACTGCTCAGCTGTGTGACTGAGGGCAAGTCACTGAACTTCTCTGTGCCTCAGTGACCTCATCTGTAAAATGGGGATTAAGACTGTGAACCCGCATGGGACTATCTGATGACCCTGTATCTACCCCAGCGCTTAGAACAGTGCTCTGCACATAGTAAGAGCTTAACAAATACCAACATTATTATTATTATTGTTATCCTAAGCACTGGGGGAGATACAAGATAATCAGGTTGTCCCACGTGGGGCTCACAGTCTTAATCCCCATTTTACAGATGAGGGAACTGAGGCACAGAGAAGTGAAGTGACTTGCCCACAGTCACACAGCTGACAAGTGACAGATCCAGGATTCGAACCCATCACCTCTGACTCCCAAGCCCAAGCACCTCTTTCCACTGAGCCACGCTGCTTCCCTAAACTAAATAATAAAAACCATTAGCTAAATAATACCTAAATTACCATCTTAGCGTCGAGTAAATTTAAGACGTGGAAACTTTAGATGAATATAGTTGAGTGTCCATTTTTCAATCCTACTTATTGACCGCTTACTATGTGCAGAGCACTGTACTGAGTGCTTGGGAGAGTACAATACACCGAGTTGGCAGAAACGTTTCTTGCCCCCAACGAACTTACAGTCTAGTCTTCACTTTTTCCTTCTGTTCACAATGCTGAAGTCCCAAAAGTAACAAACTACACCTACGATTGACGACAGTTCTTTCCAATCGTAGCAATCAATTACCGGTAGTCACGGAGCGCAAACGTGGCTCAGTGGAAAGAGCCCGGGCTTGGGAGTCAGGGGTCATGGGTTCGAATCCCCGCTCTGCCACTTGTCAGCTGTGTGACTGTGGGCAAGTCACTTCACTTCTCTGTGCCTCAGTTACCTCATCTGTCAAATGGGGATTAAGACTGTGAGCCCCACGTGGGACCACCTGATTCCCCTGTGTCTACCCCAGCGCTTAGAACAGTGCTCTGCACGTAGTAAGCGCTTAACAAATACCAACATTATTATTATTACAGAGAGAGTGCTCTACTAAGTGTTTGGGAAAATACAACATAATAGAGTTGGTAGACAGGATCCCTGCTATTTATATTCTGTTTATATTCTGAGGGTGGGGTGACATCAAAGTACTTCAGGGGTATTTGTGCAAAGGTGATGCAGAAGGGAGAAGGGGTAGGGGGAGAAATGGGTTAGTCAAGGAGCAGCATGGCCTCGTGGAAAGGGTACAGGCCTGGGAGTTAGAGGATCTGGGTTCTAATCCCGGATCTGCCAACAGCTTGTTGTGTGACCTTGGACAAGTCACTTAACTTCTCTGTGCCTCAGTTATCCCGTTCTCCTACCTACTTAGGAACTGTCCAACCTAATTTCCTCAGAGCTAACCAGTGCTTAGAACAGCGGTTGATACATAATAAGCGCTTAACAAATGCCATAAAAAATTTCTTCTTGGAGGACATCTGATTTTAGGAGGGCTTTGAAGGTGGGGAGAGTGGAGGTCTGTCAGAAATGAAGGAGGAGGGAGTTTCAGGCCAGAGGGAAGACGTAGGCCAGAGGTCGGCAGCGAGGCGGACGAGATCGAAATAAAGTGAGTAGCTTGGCAACAGAGGAGCAATGTTTATTAAAAAACTCTAATAATAATAATTGTATTTAAGCACTTATTATGTCCCAGGCACAGTTCTAAGCGCTGGAGGGAATACAAGCAAATCAGGATGGACACAGTCCCTGACCCACATGGGGCTCAGAGTCTGAATCCCCATTTTACAGGTGAGGTAACTGAGGCACTGAGAAGTAAAGTGACTTGCCCGAGACCACACAGCAGACAAGTGGCGGAGCTGGGATTAGAACCCATGACCTTCTGACTCCCAAGATCGGCATAGGATGGGGGGAGCTGCTTGAGTGATAAGGGGCAAATCACATAAAAATTGGTTCATTTTCATAAATTCATCAGTAGCATAAAAAGTACACTTTTTAAAATAGGATTTTGAGTTTTCAGGTTTCAAACAGGGATGATAATCTCCCGGGGAATGATGGCTGAGCCTCCGTGCTGAGATTTGGGGATGGAGAACCTTTCCTGAGGGAAGGAGAAGGCGAGCAGAGATGCCACCCACTGCCAAGCGTTGGCAAAGGTTTCTTATCCGCAGGACCTAGTCACTGCTGCCGTGATCTCGGCACAGGGCCGATGCTCCGGCCGTAACGCTATAGCCCAGCAGGCTAATTGCCTTGGTAGCCACCGCGGTCTCTGCTGCCCAGGTTATTCATTCAATAGTATTTCAATAGTATTTATTGAGCGCTTACTATGTGCAGAGCACTGTACTAAGCGCTTGGGATGAACAAGTCGGCAACAGATAGAGACAGTCCCTGCCGTTTGACGGGCTTACAGTCTAATCGTTTTTGATTCCCGCTGGGCTGTTCACCCATCAAGAGGCTCTAGTTTGTTCTAAGTTCTCCTCCAAGAGGCCTTTCCCAGACTCAACCTCACCTCTCCTCATCTCCCACTCCCTTCTGCGTCACCCTAACCCGCTCCCTTTGTTCTTCCCCCCCTCCCACCCCCACTGCACTTATGTACGTATCTGTCATTTTATTTATTTGTATTCATGTCTAGTGGGAGGGAGACAGACCGTAAGCTCCTTTTGGGCAGGGAATGTGTCTGTTTTTTGTTGTATAGTGCTCTGCACACAGTGAGCACTCAATAAGTGTGACTGAATTGAAACTGAATTGAATAAAAGTCAGAAACCTTCACTCCCCGTGGCTTAGCCCCAACAGGCCGAGCCAGGACTGGATCCTAGGTTTCCTGGTACCCAGAGCCAAGCTCTTTCCACTGGACCAACAGCTGTTCACAACTGCCGTGACATGATGAAATTACTTCAGGTGAGTTTTTCCTGAAAAAGTTCTCAGAAAGACAAAGTATTCATAACTGTGTGACTGTGGGCAAGTCACTTCACTACTCTGTGCCTCAGTTACCTCATCTGTAAAATGGGGATTAAGACTGTGAGCCTCGTGTGGGGCAACCTGATTACCCTGTATCTACCCCAGCGCTTAGAACAGTGCTCTGCACATAGTAAGCGCTTAACAAATACCAACATTATTGTTTTAATAGTTCCTCCCCTCTAGCCTGTAAATTCTTTGTGGACAGGGGACATGTCTACCAACTCTGTTGTACTCGCCCAAGGCTTAGCGTAGTGCTCGGCACACAGTAAGTGCTCCATAAATCTGAATGAATGATTGATTGGTTGATTCGGTCATTATTAGCTGATTTTCCATGGTCCTTCATATGTATCTTCCTTTAGACAAATAGCCATATTTTTAAACTGAGGCTCATGCAATTATGTCTAAATCTACTCAGAATAATCTCCACATTTGAGGAAAGGGTGAGGGGCTAAAATTCTAAGGATTTTTTTCCCATATGCATTAGGTAAATAATAACTGCAAAGTCATGATCACCAATACAAAGACAGATGCCCAGAGAAAGTATATTTCAGAGTCACGCATCTTCCCAACAGGGTATTAATCAAATGGTTTAAAACTAAATTTATCACATGTTCACTGATATGCCAGGAAAGCTTAGGAGGTAGGGTCTGAGAATATGTAAAGCAAACGACATTTTCAGCAACATCCTAACGTGCATACATTAAGGGGAAAAAACCCTAACGTTTGTTTCCTGCAACTTTCTCATCATTTATTTTCTCTCTCTTCTTTCATTCACTACACTTTTCCAGCAAACCAACCTTCATCTCCTTTGTTTTGTACTGCTGCTGTGGTCACATATAAATAAGAGTAAGCTTCAAGGCCCTGGAGGGGAAATTAGTAATGCTGAAGATAATCTGATGGGTAACAATGGGCTGATTAAAGACTGAACATAACTCACTATTCTCAATAGTCTTCATGTAAGCAAGCAAAACACAGGCCATCAGAGAATATTCTCTCCTTTTTTCAAGTACTGATGATTGAAGAGAAAACTTTACCCAAGAATTAGAGGGTACACAGTTTGGAAGGTAAAGTAGGTTGGGGTGTTGGGAAGCGGGGAGGCTTTTATGTTGAGGGAGAGCTAGCTTCAGGTCCTATTGTGCTACCTTCATATTTCAAATTCGTTTAGTAAAGCAAGCCCGGTGGTGGAAACATTCAGGCCCCCAGGGGAGGCAGAATGGACGTCGAGGGACACTTGAAGAGAAATAGCTCCTCCTTCCAGCGGCTGCTCCCCAAGAACTATTATTCTTAGAGGTATTGTTTCCCAGAATTTCCTGGGAATGAGACCCAATCGAGTGAAAACATGTCTTCTGGCAGAACTGAATATTATGAATCCTTCATGGGTAAATAGATTTATGTATCAAGATGAATGTCTCAGTCAAAGGAGTAGTATAAAGTCAATGTTTAGAATAAAGACTTGGCTTAGGAGAAGAATGTGGGTTTTGCTATCCTCTTTTATCCTTAATTTCTACTTGTTGTGGTTGAAAGAAGAGATTCTGAAAACCATAACAAGACCGTGAAAGATCTATTTCATCTGCCCTGGAAGCAGAACTCAAAAATTTGTGTGTTTGGAAATTGCCCCTTCTATGAATAATTTTAATATGATTTTTGAAAATTAAAAAAAACTGGATTGTCACGCTAAATTAGTATCTAATGCATCCTTTAGGGATGCAATAAATGTTAAGCGATCATAATGATGATGCCCTACTGCAGCTTTTGGACATAAAAAGTGCTCATCAGTATTGTAAATGGATTAGATCTTTGCTTTAGCAGTATTCAATATACTGCTAAAGGCAGGATAGGCTGAAGAGAATCAAAAAAAGCCATTGCATTACAAATAGACATTATGTTAACAGTGCTTTGAAGTCTTCAGTGGGTAGGGAAGGCTCCGTGTATGTGTGTACACAAACACACATACACATAAATATATAGTGGAAATTTATGTGTGTATGTATGAATGAATGAGAAACAGCATGGGATAGTGGATAGAGCAAGAGCCTGCGAGTCAGAAGGATCTGGATTCTAATCCCAGCCCTGCCACCTGTCTGCTGTGTGACCTTGGGCAAGTCACTTCACATCCTAGTGCCTCAGTTACCTCATCTGGAAAATGGGATTTAAGACTGTGAGCCCCATGTGTGACAGGGCATGTGTCCAACCTAATTCACCCCAACATTTAGTACAGTGCCTAGCACATAGTAAGCGCTTAACAAACATCACTATTATTATTGTGTATGCATATATATGTATGTATCTATGTATAAACTCTCAGAAAGGTTATCTAACCTTACTTTTGCTGACACTCTCCTCTCCTGATTCTCCTCCTATCTCTCTGATTGTTCCTTCTCGCGGCTCCTCCTCTGCCTCCCATCATCCTCTAAATCTGGGTGTCCCTCAAGGCTCAGTTCTAGGTCCCCTTCTATTCTCCAGTTACACCCACTCCCTCTCTCTCAAGGTTCCAACTGCTATTTCATTGCAGATGATTCCCAAATTGACCTCTCCAGCCCTGACATCTCTCTCCTTCTCTGCAGTCCCACATACCCTCCCTCCTGCCTTCAGAACCTCTCTATTGGGATGTCCTGCCCACAGCTCAACCTTAAAACGTCCAAAACAGGACTCATCTTCTCATCCGAACCTTGTCTCCGCATATCTTTTCCTATTTCTGTAGATAGGACCGCCATCCTCCCCGTCTCACAAGCCCATAACCTTAGCATTATCATCGACTCATCTCTCTCGTTCAACCCTCACATTCGATCTGTCCGCAAATCCTCAGTTCTACCTTCACTCCAGCTCTAGAATTTCCCCTCCCCTCTCCATCCAAACTGCTAGCACTCTGATCCAAGCACTCATCATTTCCTGTTTTGACTATTGCAGCAGTCTCCTCGCCGAACTCCCTGCCTCCTTTCTCTCCCTTCTCCAATTCGTACTACACTCTGCTGCCCGGATCATTTTTCTAAAAAACCACTCGGACCATATCACCCCCCCTCCTCAAAACCTTCCGAAGGTTGCCCGTCCACCGCCACATCGATCAGAGACTCAGCTTTAAGGCACTCGATCAGCTCTCCCTTCCATAAATTTGCTGATTTCCTACAACCACTCAGCCTACACATTCGATCTATTTTCTGTAAATCGGTCTTGACTATCCCACCACCGACCCCTTGCCCACGTTCTCCCCCAAGACTTTATCGACTTCCCGCGTCACTTTTCCCCCCATCTCCCTCCCCCTCACTTTCTTCCACCACACTCTCCACCTTCAGTACCCTCCTAAAATCACAGATTCGAGAGACCTTCCCAGGCTAAAGCCTGTATTTTCTCTAACCACCCTCCCCATCAACTATGAACCTGGGTATCTACCCCTTAAGCACTCTGATACTCATCCAGCTCCACAGTACTTATGTGAATCAATCAGTTGTATTTACTGAGCGCTTGCTGTGTGCAAGGCACTGTACTAAGTGCTTGGGAGAGTAGCACACATTATAACAGATGCGTTCCCCGCCCACAAGATAATCTCATTCTCTACTATTTCCCTTATTCCTAATCGATTTTCATGCCTGTCTCCCTCTATAGACTGTAAACTCCTTCTGGGCAGGGATTGTACCACCCCTGTAAGGTACTTGTGGGCAGGGAACGTGTCTACCAAATTTGCTATATTGGACTCTCCCAAATGCTGAGTACAGTGCTCTGCTTACATTAAGCTCTCAATAAATGGGATTGATTAAACCCCATTTTGTAGGTGAGGAAATTAAGGCACGGAGAAGTTAGGTGACTTACCCAAGGTCACGCGGTGGGGATTAGAACCCCCGGGTTTTGTTTTTGCTTTTTTTAAAAAATATATTATTATTATTATGGCATTTGTTAAGCGCTTACTCTGTGCCAGGCACCGTTCGAAGCACCGGGGTAGATACAAGGTCATCAGGTTGGACAAAGTCCCTGTCCCACATGGGGCTCACAGTCTTATTCCCCATTTCGCAGATGAGGGAACTGAGCCGCAGCGAAGTTGTGACTTGCCTAAGCTCACATAGCGACACGTGGCTGAGCCGGAATTAGAATCCATGACCTTCTGACTCCCGGGCCTATGCTCTAGCCACTAGGCCCTGCTGCTTCTCTACGGTGTTTGTAAAGTGCTTACTATGTGCCAGGGGTTGTTCTAAGCGCTGGGGTAGCTACAAGTTAATCAGGTTGAACCCAGGCCATGTTCTACATGGAACTCACAGTCTGAATCCCCATTCTAGAGATGAGGCACAGAGAAGTGAAGTGACTTACCCAAGGTCACACAGCAGATAAGTGGCAGAAATGGGACCGGAGCCCAGGTCTTTCGCTCTGTCCACTTGGCCACGCTGCTTCTCTGTTGCACTGTACTCTCTCAAGACCTTAGTACAGTGCTCTGCACACAGTCAGCACTCAATAAATGCCATTGATTGATAGGGAGAACCAGCATCATCCCCATTTTACAGATGGATAAATAGGCACAGCGAGGTTATCACGTACCCAAGGTCTCACACAAGGCCAAGAGCTCAGTTGGGACTAGAACTCAGGTCTTTTGGCTTCCAGGGCTATAACCTTCCCACTAGGTCCTGCTTCCTTATCTATAAAATGGAATATCACATGTTTCCCCCTAACTTACAGGAATGTTGTGAGGAGCATACTGGGAAAGAGCATGGCCTAGTGGGAAAAGGATGGGCCTGGGGGGGGGGGTTCTAATCCCTGCTACGTGACCTTGGGCAAGCCACCTAACTTCTCTATGTCTTAGTTTCCTCATTTACAAAAATGGGGCTTAACCAATCAGTAGTGTTTATTGAGAGCTGACTGTGTGCAGAGTGTTGAACTCAGCACTTAGGAGAGTCCACGTTCCCTGCCCACAGGTAGATTACAGTTTAGGGAAGGAGACGGACATACAATAAATAAATTAGAGCTATATGCAGAAGTGCTGTACGGCTGAGGGAGGGGTGAATAAGGGTGCAAATCCAAATGGAGGACTAAATGCCTATTTTCCCTCTCTCTGAGACTTTAAGCCCCATGTGAAAGAACTAGGACTGTGTCCAATCTGACTGGGCAGATAGTAAGTGCTTTAACAAATAGCACATCTAGTATTAATTATTATTTATGACTGAGTGAATAGAGCAGGGCCCTGGGCATCAAAAGGTCACGGGTTCCAATCTCACATCCACCGCTCGTCTGCTGGGTGACCTTGGGTGAGTTACTTCGCTTCTCTGGGCCTCAGTTCCCCCATCTGTAAAATGGGGATTGAGACCGGGAGCCCCACATGGGACAGGGACTGTGTCCAACCCGATTTGCTTGTATCCACCCCAGTGCTTAGTACAGTGCCTGGCACACAGTAAGAGCTTAACAAATACCACAGTTAATATTATTATTATTATTATATTCCTTTTCCCAGAGTTTTTGCTCTTGCTAAGGAGCGAGAACGGGACTGGTAGTCAGGAGACCTGGGAGACAGAGCATCTGCTGACAAGCGAAAGAATAATGTTGGTATTTGTTAAGCACTTACTATGTGCAGAGCACTGTTCTAAGGGCTGGGGGAGATACGGGGTCATCAGGTTGTCCCACGTGAGGCTCACAGTTAATCCCCATTTTACAGATGAGAGAACTGAGACCCAGAGAAGTTAAGTGACTTGCCCACAGTCACACAGCTGGCAAGTGGCAGAGCCTGGATTCGAACCCATGACCTCTGGCTCCCAAGCCCATGCTCTTTCCACTGAGCCACGAGTACTCACTGTACTCTCCTTTCCACATTCAGAATCTGAGGAGATTGCATCACTTGACTTAGGGGATTCAACAGGCAGGTTTTCTCACCAATCAGACCCCACCTGGGGAAGCTAAGCAGTATGGCACAGGATCTGGGGATACAGCACGGGCCTGGGAGCCAGAAGGATCTGGGTTCTAATCCTGGCTCCACCACATAATTATAATAATGATGATGGTATTTGTTAAGCGCTTACTATGTGCAGAGCACTGTTCTAAGCGCTGGGGGAGATTCAGGGTAATCAGGTTGTCCCACGTGAGGCTCACAGTCTTCATCCCCATTAGACAGATGAGGGAACTGAGGCACAGAGAAGTGAAGGGACTTGCCCACAGTCACACAGCTGACAAGTGGCAGAGCCGGAATTCAAACCCATGACCTCTGACTCCCAAGCCCGGGCTCTTTCCACTGAGCCACGCTGCTTCTCTGATGCAAAAGTGATGCAAAAGTAGGGTGAGGACAGGGTAAGGTTGGGAAGATAAAGAGTTCAGTTTTGAGCGTGGACTTTGAGCCAATTTTCTTCCTCCAAAATTATCATCTCTCTTACCGAAGAATGTTATCCTTTTTTCAGATTTAAGAGAGAGAGAGATAGTTTACCGTCGACTTGCGCATACCAGGTATTTTGGTTCCCTTGGTAGGTTTGGCCAGTTGCTTCAGTTGCTTGTAGATCTGGACAGCCTCCAGGTCTCTCTCATCCTCTCCTGTGACGTGCGTGCAAGTGATGTTGACAGAAGGTCTGGGTTTGTTATTGCTGAAGACTACTGTAGCGAAACAGGTCCCCGCGTATTCATTTTCCTACGAACAAAGAATTGTGATCAAAGTCGTAGACCTAAGACACTTTCCCTAGAAATATGATGGGCATATTTCAACTCTCTTAC
The DNA here is from genome assembly GCF_004115215.2 of Ornithorhynchus anatinus. Lineage (NCBI taxonomy): Eukaryota > Metazoa > Chordata > Mammalia > Monotremata > Ornithorhynchidae > Ornithorhynchus > Ornithorhynchus anatinus. The sequence continues at coordinate 153,733,941 of NC_041728.1, forward strand.
TCCCCTTTCACTGTGCGAGTGCATTCCTCTTCAGTCCAAGGTGGCTGCACCGTGTATGTCAATGCCATAGTCTCAGCTGGTCAGGTTTTGGGACAGTCTGCCTGCTGTGTGACCTTGGACAAGTCATTTAACCTTTCTGTGCCTCTGCTCCCTTATAGGTAAAACGGAGATCGAACATCTGTTCTCTCTGCCCCGTTGACTGCAAGCTCCACGTGGGGCCCCAAGTTTCTGCCCCAGCTCTTAGCACAGTACTTCGTGGCCTAGTGGAAAGAGCATGGGCTTGGGAGTCATTCATTCATTCAATAGTATTTATTGAGCGCTTACTACGAGCAGAGCACTGGTTCTGATCCTGCCTCTGCTACATGTCTGCTGCGTGACCTTGGGCAAGTCAGTTCACTTCGCTGAGCCTCAGTTCCCTCAATTGTAAAATGGGGATGAAGACCGTGAGCCCCATGTGGAACAGGGACTGTGTCCAACTGGATTACCCCCAGCGCTTAGAAGAGTGCTTTTCACACAGTAAGTGCTTAACAAATGCCACTATTATTATTATTATTACTTGGCACAAAGTAAGCATTTAAGTAAAACAATTATGATTATTTTTCCACTTCTACCCTCCTGTCTTTTATTGCATCGGTTTAGTCACATATCTGCTGTGTGACCTTGGGCAAGTCACCTCACTTCTCTGTCCCTCAGTTATCTCATCTGTAAAATGGGGATTGAGACTGAGCCCCACGTGGGACAGGGACTGTGTCCAATCCAATTTGCTTGTATCCACCCCAGTGCTTAGTAGAGTGCTTGGCACATAATAAGCGCTTAATAAATACCATAATTATTATTATTCTTGAGCCAAGTCTTTACTAAGGAAACAAACTGTATTTTTCCAATTTTATCTATAAGGCGGTGTAAACTCTCCAGAATATGAATTGTCTGAAGACTCTTCATTTATAGTATCTGGAAGTTTCTAAAATTACGACCTGCGTCCGCTTTGATTTTCTTATATCCCGCTACGACTTAGCTCAGCGGTTGGCCCAAAGTAAATGCTTAATAAATACCACAGCCAACTAACCAACCAGGGGACAACTGATTTGGCACAGCAGACCCATGTCTGGGAATTATCATACTTGGTAAGGAACAATAAATTCCTTAAACTCCAGCAGCTTCAGGAATCCTGAATTGAATGACGGGCCCATCTTGAATACATCTCAATTAAAAGGGATGCAGTGCTGGCTATCAAACAGGGTTGGATTAATCCTACCCATTAAATGAGTCATTTTTATCCTTTCAATCAATCAGTTAATGGTATTTATTAAGCACTTCGCTGCGTGCAGAGCACTGTACTGACTGCTGGGGAGAGTCCCCTATGGTAGAGTTGGTAGACGTGTTCCTTGCCCACAAGGAGCTTGAAGTCTCTGTTTTGGCCTTTTTCAGCAATTGAGAATTATCCCAGTTTAAAAAACAAATCACAAGCCCTCTGACTTGCAACTATGGCATATGACTTCCACATCTGACCTCTGTGTGAGTCAGTCTGGCTAGTAACTAAAAGGAAAAACTGCTAGTGAGAAGCAGCAGGGCCCAGTGGATAGAGGATGGGCCTGGGAGGCAGTAGGACCTGGGTTCTGATGCCGGCTCCTCCACTTGTCTGTTGTGTGACCTTGGACAAGTCCCTTAACTTCTGTATCTCAGTTACCTCATCTGCAAAATGGGGATGAAGACTGTGAGTCCCATGTGGGACATGAACTGCGGCCAACTTGATTAGCTTGTATCCACCCCAGAGCTTAGAATGGTGCCTGGCACACACTAAAAAAATAAATTAATGCTAAAGGGAAAAAAGGAGACCCACACCTCTTCCATTTTGCTTCCTTCCTTCCCTATCTTTCCCACTCTCTCTGACTTCTGTTCCTTCCCGGCTTGACTGCAGTGAAGTGCCGTGTCTAGGACAACTTTAGGAGTGATTCAGAGGAAATAAACGTTCCGTTAATACCTTTCACCTGAATGAAATTTTCCCCTTTATCTAGTCTTTACCTGGGGCATTGAGCATGCACAGCCACAAAACCCCTCTATTTTCCTCAACCCTGAGAACATGCAGAATTCCCGTTCACATGAATGTGCAAGAAGAGGTTCTCGTGTGTGGACTTGCTTCCCGGGACCCGTGTGCACTTTACCGAAAGGTTAATTGAGTCATATTGAGTCTTTCATAAGTGCAGAGCTTTGCCACCGAAAATACTGTGGAGAGTCACAGAATCATCCGTGTGACATAATGCTGCACACGGGACTGCCTTAGCTCGTTATGAGCAGGGGATGTGTCTGCTAATTCTGTTGGATTGTAATCAATCGATGCTAATTATTGAGCGTTTACTATGTGCAGAGCACTGTACTAACCGCTTGGGAGATTACGATACAACAGAATTAGTACTCTCCCAAGCGCTCTGCACACCGTAAGTGCTCAATAAATACCTTCGATTGCTTGATTAGCGCAAACAATTCCTGATTTATCTTCCCTTACTTCCACCTACAGCTCTGGCTGCAGGCAAAGTCAGAAGTGCTTTCCACCTCTTCTTCCTGCGTGTGCTTTCTCTGTCTTATCTGCCCTGCACTTGGCTGGGTCCACAAAGTTGCCCCAGTTGGAAAGTCGGGCCCTTCTCTGGTCGGTGCCACCGATGTTGAAGCCTCATTAATCTCTGCTATACTGCGGCATGATTATCAGCTAGCCCAACAGAAATTTTGTGGCTTAGAAAGGGTTACATAAATCAGTCATCAGTTCTTGACTGAAAAGATCTCCGGCTCGGAAATTCTAAAAGAGAGCGAAGAGACAAGCGATCTCTTGTTTTCTTACAAGACGATGATTCCATGAAATCCTTTTTTTTTTTTTTTTAACAGAGCACTTGAGTGTAAATGAGTAGGTCTGTGCATCTGTGGACGCTGTTGTTAAAATCAGTACCTTATTTGGGGACTTCATGTAGGATTTTCTAAAAAGAAAATAATGCTCTTGATAGAAAATGACATAGATGATTAGAGAATGTAACTTACCTCTGAGGCATATTTACTTGTGGTAAACACTACATCAATCCTCTGTCCCTTTTCTGGATTAACCTGAAATTAGAAATGAGGTTTTAGTACAGTGGAAATTGCCACCCCGGAGACCATGCTTGCTTTTCTAGTTTGACCTTCTCATGTTATTGATCAAAGTTCATATTCACGAAGGGAACTTTTTTTGTATTTGTTAAGTGCTTACTATGTGCCAGGCACTCTACTAAGTACTGGGGTAGATACAAGCTAATCAGATTAGACCCAGCCTACGTCCCACATGGGGCTCACGGTCTGAATCCTCATTTTACAGATGAGGTCACTGAGGCACAGAGAAGTTAAGTGACTTGCCCAAGGTCACACAGCAGACAAGGGGCATAGGCGGGATTAGAACTCAGGTTCTTCTGACTCCCAGGCCCGTGCTCTACCCACTAGACCATGGTCCTTCTCATTTATTTACTTATAAAAACATGCTCTACTCTATAAAAGATCTCAATTTTTGGAATGAACCCATAAGCCAGGGGATCTAATCCCAGCTATGCTGCTTGCCTGCTTCCCCACTTTTAATAATAATAATAATAATAATAATAATGTTCACATTTGTTAAGCGCTTACTATGTGCAGAGCACTGTTCTAAGCACTGGGGGAGACACAGGGTAATCAGGTTGTCCTACGTGAGGCTCACAGTTAATCCCCATTTTACAGATGAGGTAACTGAGGCACAGAGAAGTGAAGTGACTTGCCCACAGTCACACAGCTAAGTGGCAGAGCCGGGAGTCGAACCCATGACCCCTGACTCCGAAGCCCAGGCTCTTTCCACTGAGCCACGCTGCTTCTCAAAGACTTCTAAAACTCTTCTTTTAGACTGTGAGCCCATTGTTGGGTAGGCACTGTCTCTATCTGTTGCCGAATTGTACTTTCCAAGCGCTTAGTACAGTGCTCTGCACACTATAAGCGCTCAGTGAATACAATTGAATGAATGAATGATCTTGGGTAAGTCATTTAATTTTTCAGGACCTCAGTTTTCTCATCTGCAAAATGGTGATTCAATACCCGTGCTCTCTCCCACTTGGACTCTGTGAGCCCCGTCTGGGACAAGAACTGACATGGACCTGATTTTTTGGTAATCTACTCCGGTGGTTGGTACAGTGCTCGGCACATAGTAAGCACTTAAAAAAATACCACAATCATTATTTTTATTATTAAACCAGAATAGGCTGGAACCGAAAAAGTTGTAGGACACTTGTCCTGGGGAAAAATTATTTTGCCTTCGACACGCCTCCTTCTCCAACCCAAGTGGTTTTGAGGCAGGGGATGGGGCAGAGAGGGAGTTCTAGATGGCTCCTACCCAAATGGTGCCGCTCTCTTTCTTCCTCCACCCCGCCGGCCTAAACCGGGCACACCTGATTTGAGCCTTTTGACATCTTCATTCTTCCTCCCGGGAACAGATAGGATAATAATAATGTTGGCACTTGTTAAGCGCTTACTATGTGCAGAGCACCGTTCTAAGCGCTGGGGTAGATACAGGCTAACCAGGTTGTCCCACGTGAGGCTCACAGTCAATCCTCATTTTACAGATGAGATAACTGAGGCACAGAGAAGTTAAGTGACTGGCCCATAGTCACACAGCTGCCTCAGTTACCTCATCTGTAAAATGGGCATTAAGATTGTGAGCCTCACGTGGGATAACCTGATGATCCTATATCTACCCCAGTGCTTAGAACAGTGCTCTGCACATAGTAAGCGCTTAACAAATACCAACATTATTAAGTGGCAGAGCCGGGATTCGAACCCATGACCTCTGACTCCCAAGCCCAGGTTCTTTCCACTGAGCCACGCTGCTTCTCTAATGTGAAGCAGCGTGGTCTTAGCAGAAAGAGCACGAGCCTAGGAGTTAAAGGACCTAGGCTCTCACCCCAGCACCACCACCACTTGTCTGCCTCGGGCGAGTTATTTGACTTCTCTGTGCCTCAGTTATCTCATCTGTAAAATGGGAATTGAGACTGTGACATTCATATGGGGCGTGGGCTGTGCCCAACCTGGTTAGCTTGTATCTACCCCAGAGCTTAGTACAGCTCCTGGCACATAGTAAGAACTTAAAAAATACCATAAAAAATGTGCCTCACTTCTCCAGATCCCTTCTTGGGGCCAGGCTGACTCCTTGTCCCCCTCCCAAGCTCCTTCCCCGGCATTCATCTCTGACCTATTTATTTTGTTAATGAGATGAACATCACCCTGATTCTATTTATTTGCTATTGTTTTAATGAGATGTTCTTCCCCTCGATTCTATTTATTGCCATTGTTCTTGTCTGTCGGTCTCCCCCGATTAGACTGTAAGCCCGTCAAAAGGCAGGGACTGTCTCTATCTGTTACCGATTTGTACATTCCAAGTGCTTAGTACAGTGCTCTGCACATAGTAAGTGCTCAATAAATACTATTGAATGAATTAATGAATGAATGACCTCGGGCTCCCTCCTTAAGCCCTAAGATCAACAAGTCATCGTTGACTTGGTTCCCTCTCTCTCCTTCCCGCGGCCCCCTCTGTTCTAGCCGTCGCTGCCTCTTCCACCGGTGACGGACCGTGAAGAGAATAATTGTCTTTCACCCTTGTCTACTTATCCTTGGTTGGGGGTGGGGATGGAAGGTCAGGGAGCCATGATTGTCTTGGCCCCCCTCACTTCTACCCACCAACCTATGGCCACTTGTCCCCTGAGAGAGAGGCCCGTGGGACTCTGGAAGCAAGAGCGGCCTGGCTAGCAGCAGAAGCAGAGAAAACCAAGCGGAAAGGAGGGACTGACATGGCGGAGGCGGGATGACACGGAGAGAGATGAGAAAAGAACGGCGGGAGAATCTGTAACACAATACCGCAAGCAAAAGTGAGGAACAAAGAATAAGAGGTAATTGAAAAGAGGAAAAACAAGTGGCAGAGAAGGAGTCACCAGGGGTGCGTAAGAAAGACCTAGAGAAATGGGGGGTCAGGGTACTGGGGCAGAGAGAGAGAGACAAGGGAGACGATAAGGAGTGTGGCTTAGTGGAAAGAGCCGGGGCTTGGGACTCAGAGGTCATGGCTTCTAATTCCGGCTCCACCGCTTGTCAGCTGCGTGACCTTGGGCAAGTCACTTAACTACTCTGTGCCACAGTTCCCTCGTCTGTAAAAATGGGGATGAAGACCGTGAGCCCTACGTGGGACAACCTGATTACCCTGTATCTACCCCAGTGCTTAGAACAGTGCTCGGCACATAGTAAGCGCTAAGCAAATACCAACATTATTATTATTATTATAAGGAAAGAGAGCGGTTTGGGAAAATGAGTAAGGGAGAGAATTATAGGGAAAGAGGTAGAGGGGTAAAGGGCACCTCTACTGAGACTGGGTATTTCCACTAATTTCCCCTGGCCTGGAACTTTGCTCCCTGTAACTCAATCCGATAGACGCCGCCTCTCCTCATGTTCAAAACCTTCCCAACCCGCCGAGTCACAACTCAACAGCCACCTCTACCACTGATGTATTTATCTTCCCCTTCTTCAGAACTCTGTACACGGGCACCATCGATTCTCCATTCAACGAAAGGCACCCTGCAGGTTTGAGCACCCACGATTTGTAAAACGCGGAGGTGCACCGTGGGCCCGGATCCATTGGCCCCACCCCTAGCCTTCTGTCCATTTGCCACGGGGAAGCCTTTCATTCATTCATTCAATCGCATCCAGTGAGCATCCAGTGGACTAAACGTTTGGGAGAATACAATATAACAAGAAACAGACACGTTCCTGCCCACCACGAGCTCAAGCCTTGGCGAGCGACAGCGGCGACACGTATAGGGCAGTATTGGTCACACATGACACTATCGCTCACACGTGGCACTTCTGCTCGCACGCAAACCACGGCCAGCTGTTGCTTTAGTCCCCAGCCCCTCCAAATGCCACCTGAAAGTACAGCTAGAAAGCTTTCCCTTAGGACTTTTGAGCTTATTTACACTCTCCTCAGAACTTAGGTACATATATCTATCTATATCTACATAGATATAAATATGAATATACCCACACAATACATATTTTACACTCAATTACATATATATGTATATATATATATGCATATATAATTATGGTACTTGTTAAGCACTTCTATGTGCCAAGCCCTGTTCTAAACACCGGGATAGAAGCTAATCAATTTGAGCGCAGTGCCTGTCCCACATGGGGTTCGCTGTCTAAGTAGGAAGGAATAGGATTTAATCCCCATTTCACAGATGAGGGAAGGGAGGCCCAGAGAAGTTAGGTGGCTTGTCCCAGTTCACACAGCCAACACGTGGCGGAGCAGGAAATAGAAGCCAGCTCCCTCGATTCCCAGGCTTGTGCTCTTTCCACTAGGTCACGCTGCTTCCCTGTGTATACATATATGTACCCAGTTATTTATTTTGACCACTTGAGTTGTAAATATGTTTATATTTGTCTCCCCCATGAGAGGGTAAATTTTTTGTGGGCAGGAAATGGGTCATTTTATTTTTGCTGCAGTGCATTGCAACAAGTAGATGCTCTGAGAGGGCATTCCTAGCAGAGACAGGGATAGCTTTGATTTTTTTTTTTTAAATGGCATTTGTTAAGTGCTTAATATGTACCAGGCACTCTCTTTCTACTGCCCACCCCATACACTCCGCTCCTCGGCCGCTCACCTCCTCACAGCCCCCAGTTCACGCCTGTCCCGCCGTCGACCCCCGGCCCACGTCCTCCCGCTGTCCCGGAACGCCCTCCCTCCTCACCTCCGCCAAACTAACTCTCTTCCCCTCTTCAAAGCCCTACTGAGAGCTCACCTCCTCCGGGAGGCCTTCCCAGACTGAGCCCCCATTTCCCTCTGCTCCTCCTCCCCTCCCCGTTCCCCCCGTCCCGCCCTCTACTCTTCCCCTTCCCCTCCCTTCAGCACTGTGCATATTTGTATATATTATTTATTACCCTATTTATTTTGTTAATGATGTGTATATCTCTACGATTTTATTTATCTTGATGATGTCTGTGCAAGACTGCTTGTTTTGTTTTGCTTTGCTGTCTCCCCCGTTTAGACCGTGAGCCCGTTATTGGGCTAGGGATTGTCTCTATCTGTTGCCGAATTGTATACTCCAAGAGCTTAGTACAGTGCTCTGCACATAGTAAGCGCTCAATAAATACTATCGGATGAATGAATGAACTACGTACTGAGGTAGATACAAGATAATCAGATTGGACACAGTCCAGATCCCACAGGGGGCTCACAGTCTTAATTCCCAATTTACAGATGAGGTAACCGAGGCCGAGAAGTTCCATCTCCCTGGGATCCCACCGTGTGTGGCGGCGTCCCTCGTTCATTCATTCAATAGTATTTACTGAGCACTTACTATGTGCAGAGCACTGTACTAAGCGCTTGGAATGTACAGATCGGTAACGGAATTAAACCCCCCCTCCCCACTCCTCTGTTCCCACTTGTAGCCCCACCTCCTCTTCTCCGGCCCGGCACGGGAAGGGAGACGGGGCAGACCGGGGACAGGAGGGGGAAACGGCCGCTGCGCTATGAATTATCAAGAGCAAAATTTTAGTCCATGTCTCCCCAGTCCTCAAGAACCTCCAGTGGTGTCCATCCACCTCCGCCTCAGACAGAAACTCTTCCCCATTGGCTTGAAAGCACTCCATCAGCTATCCCTATCTTACTTCACCTCAGTGACCTCCTATTACGGTCCAGCCCACACACTCCGCTCCTCTGGCGCCGGCTCACTCACTGGGCCCCGATCTCGTCTATCTCGCTGCCGACCCCTTTCCCGCATCCTCTCCCTAGCCTGGAACTTCCTCCCCCTCCCTGTACACCAGACCACCGCTCTCTCCACCTTCACAATATGACTAAGGGCACATCTCCTCCAAGAGGCCTTCCCCAGTTAAGTCCTCTTTTCCCTGGCTCGCCGCCCTCCCGCCCGGGTCATCTGCGCCCTTTGGATGTTTGATATTTGCCCCACCCACAATCCCACAGCACTCATTCATTCATTCACTGGTATTTATTGAGCGTTTACTATGTGCAGAGCACTGAACTAAGCGCTTGGAATGTACAATTCGGCATCGCTTATGTATACGTCTTTAAATTACATATTATAAAACACTTATTTATCCCTGCTCTGCCACTTGTCAGCTGTGTGACTATGGGCAAGTCACTTAACTTCTCGGCGCCTCAGTTCCCTCATCTGTAAAATGGGGATTAAGACTGTGAGCCTCACATGGGACAATCTGATTACCTTGTATCTACCCCAGCACTTAGAACAGTGCTCTGCACACAGTAAGCGCTTAATACCAACATTATTATTATTTATTCACATTGAGGTCTGTCTCCCTTTCCCTCTCTAGACTGTAAGCTCATTGTGGGCAGGGAATGGGTCTCGATTTAGTTGTATTCTCTCAAGCGCTTAGAACAGTGCTCCACACGTAGTAAGCACTCAGTAAATATGTCTGATGGATTGATTCTGACTCCTCTATGCTTCTCCTCCGTGGCTCAGTGGAAAGAGCACGGGCTTTGGAGTCAGGGGTCATGAGTTCGAATCCCAGCTCTGCCACTTGGCAGCTGTGTGACTGTGGGCAAGTCACTTAACTTCTCTGTGCCTCAGTTGCCTGATCTGTAAAATGGGGATTAAGACTGTGAGCCCCACGTGGGACAACCTGATGACACTGTGTCTACCCCAGCGCTTAGAACAGTGCTCTGCACATAGTAAGCGCTCAACAAATACCAACAATATCATTATTATTATTAGACTGTTAGCTTCTTGTAGGCAGGGGACATATCTCGTGTTTATACTTTCCTAAGCACTTAAATAGGGCAGTGGCTGCTCGATAATCAATCGTATTTATTGAGCACTTACTGTGTGCAGAGCACTGTACTAAGCTCTTGGGAGAGTACAACACAGTGTAACAGACACATTCTTTGACCACAACAAGTTATAAATATCATTACTTCTACTAATAGCAATAATAACAACTGTCGTATGTATTAAGCACTGACTATGTCCTATGCTCTGTACTAAGCACTAGGATTGATAGAGAAGAGTCCGATCATAGACAATCCCCGGCCACCCTGGGGCTCAGAGTCTAAATAGGAGGGAGAACGGGTATTGGATCCCCATTTTACAGATGAGGAAACAAGCGAGATGTGAAGTGACTTGCCCAAGCTTTCGCAGCCGACAAAAGGCAGAGCCTGGATTAGAAAGCAGGACCTCTGGCTCCCAGGGTCTTTTCGCTAAGCCACGCTGCTTCTCTTCACACTGTTACTACTATTTATAAAGGGAAACAGTGGTATCCAGCATGGAAAGGGGATGAAGAACAGGAGCCTAGAAGCTTTAGAGTAAAATATGAAGCGTCGAGTTAGGTCTCCGTTGGTAGGAGGGTAGGGCTTATGGCCTCAGCCCAAAAGCTTCGACTGGGGATCCTACCGAAATCTTGTTTTGAATAAGCTCGACTACAGTCCTCGATGCAAGAGTAGACAGCACTTTCATGTTCCGGGAGAATTTCGTTCGATTTCTTTATGATAACACACCCTTGAAAGAAGCGGCGTGGCTCAGTGGAAAGAGCCTGGGCTTGGGAGTCAGAGGTCATGAGTTCGAATCCCCGCTCTGCCACCTGTCAGCTGTGTGACTGTGGGCAAGTCACTTCACTTCTCTGTGCCTCAGTTACCTCATCTGTCAAATGGGGATCAAGACTATGAGCCCCACGTGGGACAACCTGATTACCCTGTATCTACCCCAGCGCTTAGAACAGTGCTCGGCACATAGTAAGCGCTTAATAAATACCAACACCCTTGGAAACTGTAGCATATTCATTTATTCAGTACCCAGATCCCTACAACTGAAGGATCTGAAACCATCTGAAAGTCTCCATTTCTGTTCCATTTGTCCCCACTTAAAAAGGGGACTTGGAAAGTAGCTAGGGGAAAGAAACCAACTACATTAAAAATAGATCTTTAGTTTCGATTCGGATCTCTTTGTAGTAAGAGGAAAGGAATTTCAAACTTATTAGGAATTTCAAACTTATTTCCCTGTTTTTTAAGGGCTAAGAGGGACAGAAACTAGTAAGTCTTGGTCCTCTCGATCAAGTTAAAATGAACCCAGTGAGAGAGGAATGGTTCCCCACAATTACTGGAGCATAAACGAGAGATTAGAACTCTGCCACAGTCTGTCATATTTGGAAGGTATCCTCCGTAACAGTTCCAATTCATGGGTTTATTTTATGCCCCTTTGTAAATTACACATACTTCAAGCTGAGTTGTGTTGATCAAAAATATGCTTATTATTTTGTTCTTTTTTGTTTTAGTTTATGAAAACAAGCTGCCCCCATATTTCCCAAAGGCCCCTTTCTTGTCTTATGGGTCACAGGTCATTATGAGTTTGTAAAGTTCTCTTAGATAAGGATTTTCAATCACAGGGTTCTGCAGATAACAATTTGTGCTTTTTTAAGTTTATGGGTTTCAGAGTCAACATGACCAAAATATTCTTTTAGGATCACGCCTTTACCACGGCTTTTTTTAAAAAAACTTCTCTCACAGAGTAGTGTTTCAAAAATTAAAGATTTTGATAAATAATTCTCAGAGTCCATCAGCTTTAATAACAATAAGTATGATAATAATAATTATTAAGGTTTTTGTTAGGTGCTTACTATGTGCCAGGCACTGTACTAAGTTCTGGGGTGGATACAAACAAATCGGGTTGGACACAGTCCCTGTCCCACGTAGGGCTCATAGTCTTGATCCCCATTTTTCAGATGAGATAACTGAGGCACAGAGAAGTGAAGTGACTTGCCCAAGCTCACACAGCAACCCAGTGGTGGAGCCGGGATTAGAACCCACAACCTCCTGACTCCCGGGCCCGTGCTCTATCCACTACACCACATTGTTTTAAGGTAGGGATTAAAACTACTTGTCGAAAGCACACACAATCACTTTTTAAAAACATGTTTTTGACCCACTGAAACTGGACTACAGAAAAGCCCAAAACTTCTGGGTTGTCAAGACAGATGGGCACCATATGCGAACTGAATGGGTTTAAGAAACTATGGCAGAGGCCAGTGAACAGGAAATACATATACCTCATCGAGTTGCGTGAACACTCATCTGATAACCTCGGCGTGCCAGAGCAGTAGCGACGGGAGGCGGTGATAATAGAGCCGGCAGCCACGGCGGTGACTATAATACGGGGAACGAAAGTCACCACTGTTTTCTCTTGCCTTTTCCCCCTACAGCTGCTCTGCCACTTACTGAATTCCCAGGAGTGGCATTGGTATTTCTTGATTTTATGGTATCTGTTCAGCATTTGCTATGTGCCAGGCAAGTACTAAGTACTTGTGTAGGTACAAGCTAATCAGGTTGGAAACAGTCCGTGGCCCACAAGGACCTCGCAGGCTTCATCCCCATTTTACAGATCAGGTAAAAGAGGCACAGAGAACTTAAAGTGACGTGCCCAAGGTCACACAGCAGACAAGTGGCAGAGCGAGGATTAGAAACCGGGACCCTGTGACTCCCAAGCGCATGCTCTGTTCACTAGGCTTCGCTGCTTCTCGGAGTACCTTCTCAGGCCACGCTGCCCTTTATTGAACTGTACTAAGTCCTTGATCTAATTTCTTTTCTTCATCGTCTGCCTTTCCAACCAACCAATCAATCGATTGTATTTATTGAGCACTTACTGTGTGCAGAGGACTGTACTAAGTGCTTAGAGAAGCAGCGTGGCTCAGTGGAAAGAGCCCGGGCTTAGGAGTCAGAGGTCATGGGCTCGAATCCCGGATCCACCGCTTGTCAGCTGTGTGACTTTGGGCAAGTCACTTAACTTCTCTATGCCTCAGTTACCCCATCTGGAAAATGGGGATTAAGACTGTGAGCCCCGCGTGGGACCTGATTCCCCTGTATCTACCCCAGCGCTTAGAACAGTGCTCGGCACCTAGTAAGTGCTTAACAAATACCAACATTATTATTATTATTATTATTAGGAGAGTACCGTGTAACAGAGTTGGGTGACACGTACTCTGACCCCAGGGAACTTATCTAGAGGGGGAGACGGGCATTAAAATAGATAAATAAATTACGGATATGTCCATAAGTGCTGTGGGCAGAAAAGGCTGGAAAGTATAGTACATTACCCCCGCGGAGCTGAGAGCTTTTGATTTAAAAATTATACAGATTCAAGACGAGACAGACTTGCTTGATTACAGATTTACTGATCAGGAGAGGGCCAATTACCTTCCTACAGTAAGGAAGGCAGAGAGAAATCGTATGGCTCTCAACCACCAGTTGTATAACGACCATCGTTACCCTTTTGGGATGGCCCAAATTAATTCCAATCAGGGATTCTCCTCTCTGCTATCCTCTCACCACCCCATTTCCAAGAACGTTTTCTTCCTTGTCGTAGTGTGAATGACTCCAGTCTCAGCTCAAGCCGCCCAGGAGCTGGTAGCCGGTAGAGAGAAGTACACCCGCTAGAAAAGCAGGGTGGATTAGTGGATAGAGATCAGGCCTGGGAGTCAGAAGGACCTGGGTTCTAATCCCGGCTCCCCCGCAAGTCTGCTGTGTGACCCGGGGCATGTCATTTTACTTCTCCGGGCCTCAGTTATCTCATCTGTAAAAGGGGGATTAAGAGTGTGAGCCCCATGTGGGACAGGAACTGTGTCCAACCTGATTAACTTGTATCTCTCCCTGTGTTTAGAAAAGTGCTTGGCACATAGTTCGTGCTTAACAAGTACCGTGATTATTATTATCATTATGATTAAATGATACAGAACTGAATGCTTCTGTGACTTGCAACACGACGGCAGTCAGTCAGAGTGCTTTAGGGCAAATCTAAAACCATTACATTTGAATCCATGAAATCAAAAGAATAACATTTTCGACAATCTAAAGAAATGTTAAATCCAAGTGGGGTACTGGCTTCCTTGAAAGAGTGTTTGGCAAAGAATCCAGAGCATTCCTTCATTTAATAACTCACAGATACAGCATTACTTTAATTTTTCCTCAATAAGCCCAAATTCCCCATCTGCAGAACAGATTAGGAAACTTAACATCCTTCCTTTTTGAAGTTTCATTATCCTCAGGGTTTGTCATTAGCCAGAGGCAGATCCTTTTTCTCCCCCAATATTTCCCAGCACAAGGTTCTTCCTAAGTGTAAAATAGTCAAAGCATAAAGGAAATTATTCAGTGATTATACAGTTTGATAGAATCAACTGGTAACGAAGCCCTACTAATTTATTAGGTGTAAATCGGGAGGTTTTGTACTATTGAATCAACACATCATAATCAGAAGCCACTGGATCACATTGCTTATAATGTCGATCTTCTAGATTTTTCAGTAGCATCCAATTAAATTGACCGCTATGAGGGGTAGCGTCACGCATATAATATCAAAAACTAATTGTCTAATATAATTTTCTGTGGTATTTGTTAAGCAGTTCCTGTGCGCCGGGCACTGTGCTAAGGGCCGGGGTAGACACGACCCAATCTGTTTGGACACAATCCGTGTCCCACCTGAGGCTCACGGTCTTAATCCCCATGTTACAGATGAGATAAGCGAGGCACAGAGAAGTGAAGTGACTTCCCCAAAGTCACACAGCAGACCAATGGCGGAGCAGGGATCAGAACCCAGACCCTCCGACGCCGAGGTCCGTATCCTTCCAACTAAGCCACGCTGCTTCCTCGGGTGTGTTTTTACCACTTTCAGTGAGAAGCTTCACGGTCCAGTGGAAAGAGCGCAGGGCTGGGAGTCAGGAGACCTGGGTTCGAATCCCAGCTCTGCCACTCGTCCACTGTGGGATCCTGGGGAAGCCTCTTAACTCCTCGGTGCCTCCGCTCCCTCATCTGTAAAATGGGGATCCCAAACCTGTTCTCTCTCCAGCGCAGACCCTGAGCCCCAAGGTGGGACAGGGACTGCGTCTCATCTGCTCTCATCTCCAACCTTGTTCTCCCTTCCTTTCTGGGTTGCCGAGGCCTTCGGGTCTCGTGCCTCCGAAGTATTTTGTTGTCATTTTCAGCCCCTCAGCACTTACGTACCTATCCCGCTATTCCGCTCCTTCCCCTCACTGAAATTTTTATTCTAGTGGTAAATTCCTTTCGGTCCGGAATCGCGTCTACCAACTTTATTGTTTTGTACTCTCCCGTGCACGTATTTCAAGTGCTCCGCACACTTGAAGTAAGCCAGTCAGTCAAGTGTATTTATCGAATGCTTACCGTGTGCGGGACACTGTACTAAGCGCTAGGGAGAGTACGCCCTAACACTGTAACAGACACATTCTCTGCCCACAAGCTTACCATTGATAGACTAGAGAAGCAGTGTGGCTCGGTGGAAAGAGCACGGGCTTGGGAGTCAGAGGTCATGGGTTCTAATTCTGACTCCACCACTTGTCAGCTGTGTGACTTTGGGCAAGTCACTTCACTTCTCTGAGCCTCATCTGTAAAATGGGGATGAAGACTGTGAGCCCCACTTGGGACAACCTGATCACCTTGTATCCCCCTAGCACTCAGAACAGTGCTTTGCACATAGTGCTTAACCAATACCATCATTATTATTATTAGACTGATCTGATCATATTTACCTCAGCTAATAGCGCAGTGCTTGGCACACAGTAAGTGCTTAAATACCACAATCATTTTTATTATTTATACCTCTACTTCTTCCCTCCTGCTTACAATCTAGGCTGGAAGACGGGCATTAAAATCAATTCCGGAGAGTGGAAGCAACAGAGTATAAGGTTATGGACATAATATGGAGCAGCAGAAGTAGAGAGGTGATGGAAGAAATGAAATTTGATTGTAAATTGTAGACTATAAGCATCTTGAGGACAAAGGACGTCTTGCCTCAGAGAAGCAGCGCGGCTCAGTGGCAAAAGCCCGGGCTTGGGAGTCAGAGGTCATGAGTGCGAATCCCAGCTCTGCCACTTGTCAGCTGTGTGACTGTGGGCAAGTCACTTCACTTCTCTGTGCCTCAGTTACCTCATCTGGAAAATGGGGGTTAAGATTGTGAGCCTCACATGGGACAACCTGATTACCCTGTATCTACCCCAACGCTTAGAACAGTGCTCTGCACATAGTAAGGGCTTAACAAATACCAACTTTTTTTTTTTGTCTTCACTGTACCGGTACCCAAAAAAGTGGCCTGCATTATCTAATGATCTAATTTCATTATTCTAATTTCATTTCGATAGGCAGCAGCGTGGCCTAATATTTAAAGCACAGGCCTGGGAGACAGAGGACATGGGTTCTAATCCCGGCTCTGCCACTTGTCCGCTGTTGATCTTGGTCAAGTCACTTCATTTCTCTGTGCCTCAGTTTCCCAAACTGCAAAATGGGGGTCCAACACCTGTTCTCCCTCCTACTTAGACCGTGAGTCCCATGCGGGACGAGGACCACGTCCGGCCCGATTAACCTGTATCGACGCCACGCTCAGAACGCTGCTTGACGTATAGTAAATGCTTAACAAATAACATTAGAAAACAACAACCGTGAAACGAGATCACACGATGAAGGGCCGTGTGGAATCACATCCCCTTTGGGAGAGGTTCTCCGTGACCTGGAACCACAACCGGATCGAGAACCAGATAATCACAAGCATCAGACTTTCCAAATCTGACGAGAGGTGTGAGCACGGTCTGATGCGACTGCCTGCCTTCCAGAGGAAAGCGCCTCGCCGCCGTCGTCAGCCCATCAGTAACGAAACGTGAAGAGAAAAAGAAAAGCTTCCACAAAGATCGAGGTGGATTCGTTCAGGGGTAGCGACGGCCGACAGACTAGCGGGAGAGCTCAAAGTCTGAGCCCGTATCCCTGCCCGGTTATGGACCAAGTGGGTTGGGCCGACAGAAAACAGCTAGTCTGAACTGAATGTACCAGACGCCCGCTTGTGATGGACACGGTCTTCTGCCTGCCGAACAAAAGGAGAACGGCGTGATTGCAGCCAAATGAAACGGCAGCATCTCGTGACTCACGGTGCCGTGGAGGGAAGATCGTAGTGCCAATCAATCGTATCTATTGAGCGCTTGCTTCTACACAGCACCGAACTGAGTGGTCGAGAGAGTCCAGTGCAAAGAATTAGCGGACGCGTTCCCCTCTCATAAAGAGGACGGAAGGGGTGCTGGAATGAGCCCCGCCTGAATGACAGAGCAGCTAAGGCATTCAGAAAATACCTTCCAAAACACCAAAACCGTGATGTGGCTAAGCCTTCTGATTTTACACACTTCATCATCTGAAGGTCACTCCTCTCAAACACCGCCCCTTCTTACCCGATTCTTCCGTGCTCAACTTGGCGTTTTTACTTGTCTTGTGATCACTTGATTTTATTTTTGTTCCTCAGAGTGAAGCCAGAGGCAAATGAGATCTTCAGTTTCTAAGGAAACGCTCCTCTGGCTATTAAGATTGTTCGTTTCTAGTGCTAAGGACACACAGTTCTGTGTGTAGACTTTGATTTTCCAAGTTCTTACAGCAAGAGAGCAGAACAATGCGATCACCAGCTTTCAGTTGAATCCCAGGGACCCTGCTCCCCAGAGTCTACCCATTCTCTCTTGGCTATCGGGACAGTAGCCACGGGAATGCCGGGTCGGGGGCGGTGGGGTCTGCTTATTGTTATATTGTACTCTCCCAAGCGCTCAGTACAGTGTAATGAACAACATCAACATCAACAAGATTGAGCTCCTCATCTTCCCTCCCAAGCCCGGTCCTCTCCCAGACTTCCCTATCACCGTGGATGGTACGACCATCCCTCCCGTCTCTCGGGCCCGCAACCTCGGTGTCATCTTTGACTCGTCTCTCTCGTTCACCCCACACATCCGATCCGTTACAGAGACCTGCCGGTCTCACCTTTACAATATCGCCAAGATCCGCCCTTTCCTCTCCACCCAAATGGCTATCTTACTGTTGCAGGCTCTCGTAATATCCCGGCTAGACTATTGTGTCAGCCTTCTCTCTGATCTCCCTTCCTCCTCTCTCGCCCCGCTCCAGTCTATTCTTCACTCCGCTGCCCGGCTCATCTTCCTGCAAAAATGTTCTGGGCATGTCACTCCCCTTCTTAAACACCTCCAGTGGTTGCCTATCGACCTCCGCTCCAAACAAAAACTCCTCACTCTAGGCTTCAAGGCTCTCCATCACCTTGCCCCCTCCTACCTCTCCTCCCTTCTCTCCTTCTACCGCCCACCCCGCACGCTCCTCTCCTCTGCCGCCCACCTCCTCACCGTCCCTCGTTCTCGCCTATCCCGCCGTCGACCCCTGGGCCGCGTCCTCCCACGGTCCTGGAACGCCCTCCCTCCTCACCTCAGACAATCTAATTCTCTTCCCCTCTTCAAATCCCTACTTAAAGCTCACCTCCTCCAAGAGGCCTTCCCAGACTGAGCTCCCCCCCTTTTTTGCCCTCTGCTCCCTCTACCCTCCCCCTTCACCCTTCCGCAGCTAAACCCTCTTCTCCCCCCTTTCCCTCTGCTCCTCCCCCTCTCCCATCCCACCCCCTCAGCACTGTACTCATCTGCTCGACTGCATATATCTTCATCACCCTATTTATTTTGTTTATTTTGTTTAATGAGATGTACATCACCCTGATTCTATTTATTTGCCATTGTTTTAATGAGAAGTTCTTCCCCTTGATCCTATTTATTGCCATTGTTCTTGTCTGTCCGTCTCCCCCGATTAGACCGTAAGCCCGTCAAAGGGCAGGGACTGTCTCTATCTGTTGCTGATTTGTACATTCCAAGCGCTTAGTACGGTGCTCTGCACATAGTAAGGGCTCAATAAATACTATTGAATGAATGAATGAACTCTCCCAAGGGCTTACTTCACTTTTCTGGGCCCCAGTTACTTCATCTGTAAAATGGGAATGGAGACTGTGAGTCCCATATGGGACAGGGACTGTGCCCAACCTGATTGCTTCTATCCACCCCAGTGCTTGGTGCAGTGCCTGGCATGTAGTAAGCGCTTAACAGATACCATAATGATTTTATTTATTTTTAAGACTGAAGTATTCTTGAATGCCCTAAGGGTTTCCGTCCTACGTTGGAAAGAAGTGTGTTGATGAAAAGCCTGGGGACCTTTGGACAGTTGGAGCTCCCTGTTTTTTGAAATATTCACTCCCGCTCCTTTCCTAAGTTCTCCCTACTCCTTTTTTAAGATTAATGATAATAATAATAATAATAATAATAATGTTGGTATTCGTTAAGCGCTTACTATGTGCCAAGCACTGTTCTAAGCACTGGGGTAGATACAGGGTCATCGGGTTGTCCCACGTGAGGCTCACAGTCTTCACCCCCATTTTACAGATGAGGTAACTGAGGCACAGAGAAGTGAAGTGACTTGCCCACAGTCACACAAAGCAGGAGTTAACTCCTCTTCAAACTACCACTTGTTATTAACCACCAGCTGTCGATTCGGGCCGATAATTCACTTCTGGAATTTTGAACTTGGTCCCTTGGCTACCAATTTCTTAACGGCTGAAAACATCAGGAAAGAGCATTTAAAACCGAGCCAGATGGTCGCTGGGTTTTACGGTTATATCTGGGCGCCTGGAACAGTGTGAGATACACTTCTTCCGAAGCCAAATCTTTCAGGCTGTATCCTTTTTTTTTTTTTTATGATTGTCCCTACTGCGTAATTAATTTCTGGGAACTTTTGTAAGTCCCGCTTCCCCTTCCAGCATTCTTTCATCTTGTACTTATTTTGTGGTCTTATCCCATCTTTTCTTTCTGTTTTGGTGTGGTGTACCTATTTTATTCTCCATGGCTTTCCGTCCCCTCTGTTGTCCTATTCTGCATCTGTCCACTTTCAAGCTTGATTTTATTTCACCAGAGGAACGGAAACAGACATACAACCAATTCAAGTTATTTACAAGGTCAGCGCAGATGTATCCTTACCTTCTCTCCTCATCCTGTCCTCTACTCTGTCAGTGAATTAAAGGAAGAAAAATTACACATTGTTCCATGTATCTTCCCTACTATTTTGCCTATCACTAACCAGTCTTAAAGTTCTAGAGGAAAACAGGGCTCCGTCCCTGCGGGGATAAATAGTAGAGAAGCAGCGTGGTAGAGTGGAAAGAGCCCGGGCTTGGGAGTCAGAGTTCATGGATTCGAATCCCGGCTCCGCCACTTGCCAGCTGTGTGACTTTGGGTAAGTCACTTAACTTCTCTCTGCTTCAGATACCTCATCTGTAAAATGGGGATTAAAACTGTGAGCCCCACGTGGGACAACCTGATCACCTTGTATCCCCCAGCTCTTAGAACAGTGCTTGGCACATAGTAAGCGCTTAACAAATACCACCATTTATAATAGTAATAATGATAATGATTACGGAACTTAAGCGCTTACTGTGCGCCAAGCTCTGTACTAAGCACGGGGATGGATATGAGCAAATCGGGTCGGACACAGTCCCCCGTCCCAAGTGGGGGCTCACAGTCTCCATCCCCATTTCACAGGTTAGGTAACCGAGGCCCAGAGAAGTGAAGTGACTTGCCCGAGGTCACGGAGCAGACAAGTGGCGGAGCCGGCATTAGAACCCATGACCTTCTGACTCCCAGGCCTGTATCCGAAACTGAGCTCCTCATCTTCCCTCCCAAGCCCTGTCCTCTCTCTGACTTCCCTATCACCGTGGATGCTACGACCATCCTTCCCGTCTCTCGGGCCCGCAACCTCGGTATCATCTTCGACTCGGCTCTCTCCTTCACCCCACACATCTAATCCGCCACCGAGACCTGCTGGTCTCACCTCTACAATATCGACAAGATCCGCCCTTTCCTCTCCACCCAAACGGCTACCTTACCACTACGGGCTCTCGTTATATCCCAGCTGGACTACTGCGTCAGCCTTCTCTCTGATCTCCCTTCCTCCTCTCTGGCCCCGCTCCGGTCTATTCTTCACTCCGCTGCCCGGCTCATCGTCCTGCAGAAACGCTCTGGGCCTGTCACTCCCCTTCTTAAAAACCTCCAGCGGTTGCCTATCGACCTCCGCACGAAACAAAAACTCCTCACTCTAGGCTTCAAGGGTCTCCATCCCCTTGCCCCCTCCTACCTCTCCTCCCTTCTCTCTTTCCACTGCCCACCCCGCACGCTCCGCTCCTCTGCTGCCCACCTCCTCACCGTCCCTCGGTCTCGCCCATCCCACCGTCGACCCCCGGGTCACGTCCTCCCGCGGTCCTGGAACGCCCTCCCTCTTCACCTCCGCCAAACTACTTCTCTTCCCCTCTTCAAAACCCTACTTAAAACTCACCTCCTCCAAGAGGCCTTCCCAGACTGAGCTCCCCCCTTCTCCCCTCTGCTCCCTCTACCCCCCCCCCCTTCACCTCTCCACAGCTAAACCCTCTTCTTCCCCCATTCCCTCTGCTCCTCCCCCTCTCCCGTCCCATCTCCTCAGCACTGTACTCGTCCGCTCAACTTTATATATCTTCATCACCCTATTTTGTTAATGAGATGTACATCACTTTGATTCTATTTATTTGCTATTGTTTTAATGAGAAGTTCTTCCCCTTGATCCTATTTATTGCCATTGTTCTTGTCTGTCCGTCTCCCCCGATGAGACCGTAAGCCCGTCAAAGGGCAGGGACCGTCTCTATCTGTTACCGATTTGTCCATTCCAAGCGCTTAGTACGGTGCTCTGCACATAGTAAGCGCTCGATAAATACTACTGAATGAAAGAATGAATATTCTAGCCACTATGCCGTGCTGGGAGGTTGTCAAGGGGGTGCGGAACTCCCCCCGTTTAACCCGCGAGGGTTCCCGTGTTGGCCGCAGACTCCCGTTCGTGCAGGTAAAAGATCAAGTGATGTGTTGGGTGGGTGAGCGGCCCCCCAAACGGCCTGACTTTCCTTCATTCGGTGGATCATATGAAGCGCTTACTGTGTGCACAGCACCGTATTAAGCGCTTACTGCTTGCAGAGCACGACCTAGGAGATGGAGCGCCGGCCTGGGAGTCCGGTCATGGGTTCGAATCCCAGCTCCGTCACCTGTCCCGCCGTGTGACCTTAGGCGAGTCGCTTCATTTCTCTGTGCCTCAGTTCCCTCTTCTGTCAAATGGGGATGAAGACTGTGAGCTGCACGTGGGACAACCCGATGTCTATGTATCTCCCCCCCCAGGCGCTTAGCACATAGTAAGTGCTTAACGAAGACAATCATTATCACTATTATTATTATCAAGCGGTTGGGAAAGTACAATGCAACACTACAATGCCATTCCCCGCCCACAACGAGCTCACAGTCCAGCAACAGACAACCCGTACGGTAGAGCTCATCTAACTCTTGTCCCGGCTCGTCCCGGGACGGCCGGTGTCCCCGGCTTCCTCAGTTTCCCCACTTTTGGAAACCGCTTCCCCGGGTCCCCGGCGCGCTGGGCCGGTTCCCCTCTTCAAATCCCGGCTCGGCCCCTTGTCAGGCGTGTGACTTTGGGCCAGTCACTTCGCTTCTCCGTGCCTCAGTGACCTCATCTGTAAAATGGGGATGAAGACTGTGAGCCCCACGCGGGACAACCTGATGATCTTGGATCTCCCCCAGCGCTTAGAGCAGCGCTTGGCACAAAGTAAGCACATAACAGATGCCGTCGTTATTGTCCTTCGGGAGGAAAAACGGGGTGTCGGGTAGAGAAGCAGCATGGCTCAACGGCAAGAGCCTGGGCTCGGGAGTCAGAGGTCATGGGTTCGAATCCCCCCGCCGTCACCTATCGGCTGGGTGACCTTGGGCAAGTCTCGTCACTGGGCCTCAGTGACCTCACCTATAAAATGAGGGTTAAGAATGTGAGTCCCATGGGGGACAAGCCCCTTCACCTCCCCTCTGCTAAACCCCTTTTCCCCCCTTTCCCTCTGCTCCTTCCCCTCCCCTCAGCACCGGGCTCCTCTGCTCATTCGTATATATCTTTATTACCCTATTAATTTTGTTAATGAGATGTCCATCCCCTCGATTCTATTTATCGCTATTGTTTTTGTCCGCGTGTCTCCCCCGAATAGACTGCGAGCCCTCAATGGGTAGGGAGGGTCTCTCTCTGTTGCCCAACTGTCCGTTCCAAGCGCTCAGTCCAGTGCTCTGCACATAGTAAGCGCTCAATTGAATGAATGACCGAGGCTCAATGGCAAGGGCCCGGACTTGGGAGTCAGCGGTCGTGGGTTCGAATCCAGCCTCCGGCACTCGCCAGCCGTGAGACTGTGGGCAAGTCACTTCATTTCTCTGGGCCTCAGTGACCTCATCTGGAAAACGGGGATGAAGACCGTGAGCCTCACGTGGGACGACCTGATGACCCTGTATCTCCCCCAGCGCTTAGAACAGTGCACTGTGCATAGTAAGCGTTCGGCTCGGTGGAAAGAGCCCGGGCTTGGGAGTCAGAGGTCCTGAGTTCGAATCCCGGCTCTGCCACTTGTCAGCTGTGTGACCGTGGGCGAGGCACTTCGCTTCTCTGGGCCTCAGTTCCCTCGTCTGTGAAATGGGGATGAAGACCGTGAGCCCCACGTGGGACCACCTGATTCCCCACGCTTCCCCGGCGCTTAGAACGGCGCCCGGCCCCTGGAGAAGAGCGTGGCTCAGCGGGAAGAGCCCGGGCAAGTCACTTAACCTCTCCGTGCCTCAGTTCCCCCATCTGTAAAATGGGGATTGAAAGTGTGTGAGCCCCACGGGGGACCACCTGCTGACCCTGCATCTCCTAGAACGGCGCTCGGCACCCAGTAAGGGCTTAACAGCTACCAATTTTACGATTCTTAGTAACAAATACCAACATCGACATTATTATTACCCGCCCAGCGCTTAGAACGGTGCTTGGCACGGAGTAGGCGCTTAACAAATGGCATCATCATCATTATCATTAAGGTAGGCGAAGGTCTCGGCGGCCCCCGTGGCCGGGCGAGGCGAGGAGCCAGGTAGACCAGCAGGCCGCGCCCGCCGCGCCTGCGCAGTGCCCCCGCCCGGGTCCTCCCCCCCCTCCCCCCCGGCCCCGCGGCGCAGGCGCACTCACCCAGAGCGAGGCTTTGTGCAGTTCCCCGAGCGCCCGCAGGGCGGCGGGGGAGCGGGCGCGGGCGTTGAAGTAGTGCAGCGCGGCGCGCGCCGCCTCCCGGCCGCGCGCGCCCCCGACCCCCGCGCCCCCCGCGAAGGTGGAGCGGCTGAGCACGGGCGGCGGGAGCGGGAGCAGGAGCAGGAGCAGGAAGAGGAGGAAGGGGAGGAGGGGGAGGGGGAGGGCGGCGTTGGGGTCCGGCGGAGAGCGGGCCGCCATGGGCTCGGCTGGCGGGTCGGGCCGGAGCTGCCAGCGGGGCCCCCGCAGAGCCCACAGAAATAGGGGGCAGGACGGGCCGCCCCTCCCCGCCCCTCCTCCTCCCCTCCTCCTCCCCTCCTCTTTCCCTCCCCGGCTCGGCCCGGCCCTCCGCCCCCGCGCCCCCGCCCACAGACACACCGCCCTCCCTCTTCGCCTACTCCCGCTCCCTCTGCCCTCCTCCTCCTCCTCCCTCTGGCCTCTCCCTCCTTCTGTCCTCCTCTCCCTCCCTCTGGCCTCCTCTCCCTCCCTCTGGCCTCCTCTCCTTCCCTCTGTCCTCCTCCTCCTCCTCTCCCTCCTTCTGTCCTCTCCCTTCCTCTGGCTTCCTCTCCTTCCCTCTATCCTCCTCTCTCTCCCTCCGGCCTCCTCTCCCTCCTTCTATCCTCCTCTCCCTCCCTCTGGCCTCCTCTCCCTCCTTCTGTCCTCTCCCTCCCTCTGGCCTCCTGCTCCTCTCCCTCCCTCTGGCCTCCTCTCCCTCCCTCTGGCCTCCTCTCCTTCCCTCTGTCCTCCTCCTCCTCCTCTCCCTCCTTCTGTCCTCTCCCTTCCTCTGGCTTCCTCTCCTTCCCTCTATCCTCCTCTCTCTCCCTCCAGCCTCCACTCCCTCCTTGTATCCTCCTCTCCCTCCCTCTGGCCTCCTCTCCCTCCTTCTGTCCTCTCCTTCCCTCTGTCCTCTTCCTCCTCTCCTTCCCTCTCCCCTTCTCCCTCTCCCTCTGTCCTCTTCCTCCTCTCCTTCCCTCTATCCTCTTCCCTCTCCCACTGTCCTCCTCCCTCTCCCCTCCTTTCCTTCTCCCCCTCCTTTCCTCCCCTCTCCCCTTCTCCCTCTCCCCCGTCCTCCTCCTTCCCTCTTTCCTCCCCCATCCCTCCCTCTGTCCTCCTCCCTTTCTCCCTCTCCCTCTGTCCTCCTCCTTCTTCCCTCTGTCCTCCCTCTCTGGCCTCCTCCTCCCCCCCGCCCCATCCCAGGCGCCCCGAACCCGGGTTGGGGGGTGGGAGGGGGTGGTGATGATGGTGTTTGTAAGCACTTACTCTGTGCCAAGCACCGTCCTCAGCCCTGGGGGGAGATCCAAGGTCGTCGGGATGTCCCACGGCGAGGCTCACGGTCTGCATCCCCATTTTCCAGCTGAGGGAACTGAGGCCCAGAGCCGGGTGGCTCAAATGGCAAGAGCCCGGGCTAGAGAGCCAGAAGTCGTGGGTTCTAATCTTGTCAGCTTGTCAGCTGTGTGACTTTGGGCAAGTCACTTCACTTCTCTGCGTCTCACTGCCCTCGCCCGGAAAATGGGGAGGAAGACTGCGAGCCCCTCAGGGGACCGCCTGATGACCTTGTACCTCCTCCCCAGCGCTTAGAACAGTGCTGGGCACGTAGTAAGCGCTTAACAGATAACATTATTATAAGTGACCGGTCCAAAGTCACACAGCTGAGAAGTGGCAGAGCCGGGATTAGAACCCACGGCCTCTGATTGCCAAGCCCGGGCTCTTTCCACTGAGCTACGCTGCTTCTCTATGGGGGGGACGGGGCATTGACCAGGACTCGGGGGGTGTGTGTGTGAGACGCCCCCCATTGCTCTGCGTTGCAGGTGTGTGTGTGTGTGTGAAAGACACAAGCCATGGCACTCAGCTGTTTGCATGTGAGACACCCCATTATGCCGACTTTGTGTGTGTGTGTGTGAGAGAGTGTGACAGCATCACCCTGGACTATGTGTATGTTCATTCAATAGTATTTATTGAGCACTTACTATATGCAGAGCACTGGACTAAGCGCTTGGAATGGACAAATCGGTAACAGAGACAGTCCCTGCCCTTTGACGGGCTTCCAGTCTAATCGGGGGAGACGGACGGACAAGAACAATGGCAATAAATAAGAATCAAGGACAGAAGGAGGGGGATAGAGGGAAGGAGAGGAGGAGGAGGACAGAGGGAGGCAGGCCATCGTGCTGGGCTGTGAGTGTGTCTCTGTGTGTGCATGTGTGACAGTGACAGCATCTCACCGGGCTCTGTGTGTGTGTGTGTGTGTGTGTGTATATATGTGAGAAGTGTGTATGTGTGTGTGAGAGACAGAGAGAGATGACCAGGCAGGATCACGGGGGAGGTGGGGAATCCCAGAGAAGGAATCATAGGGAGGAAGGGACCATCTTGCCAGTCTCTCTCTCTCTCTCTCTCTCTCTCTCTCTCTCTCTCTCTCTCTCTCTCTCTCTCTCGATGTGTCTGCGTGTGTCAAGGAGAAAGAGAGGGAGAGAAAGCATTGCCCTGGGCACTCTGTGTGTGTGTGTGTGTGTGTGTGTGTGTGTGAGAGAGAGAGAGCATTGCTCTGGGCTCTGTATGTGACTGCATTGTGCTGGACCCTGTGTGTATGTGTGCCTGCCTATGTATGTAGGAGAGACAGAGGAAAGTGCGTGTGAAAGAAAATGTGTATGTACGTTTGTGTGTGTGTGTGTGCCGGTGGGGGGGCAGGGCAGCATCGCCCTGGGCTCTGTGTGTGTGTGAGAGGGAGCAAAGTCTGTGTGGCAGCAAAGCCTTGGGTGTGTGTGTGTGAGAGAGAGAGAGAGGAAAATGTGTGTGGCAGCAAAGCCCTGGGCTCTGTGTATGTGTGTGTGTGTGTGTGTGAGAGAAAGTGTGTGTGTGTTTGTGTACGTGTCTGTGTGTTGGGGGGCCAGCATCACGCTGGGCTGTGTGAGTGAGAGTGAGAGAGACCACCTTGATGTGTCAGGGCGGTGTACCTAGGGAGCCTGAGTGAGCGGAGCAGTGACTGCCCGCTCCACGGGGCACGGGGACACGGCCCTTTGGAGCCCCTCCTCTCTCTCTCTCTTCTCTCTCTCTCCTCTCTGTCCCCCTCCGACTCTCTCCCAAACGCTTACCACAGCGCTCCGCACGCCGGAACCCCTCCGTAAAGACCATCGATCGACCGGGAGAGAGATGCGGCGGCCAGAGACCGGCCCGTCCGGGAGCGTGGCCCGCAGGCTCGGTGTGGGCGTCGTGGTACTCTACTCTTCGAGCGCTTACTACAGGGCTCCGCACGCAGTCGAGTGAACGAGAGCGGGGCACGGTAAAGGAGCAAGACCTTCCCGCCCCCTTGGGGAACCCGGCCTCGCTCGTGAGCCCGTCGTTGGGTAGGGATTGTCCCTATCTGTTGCCAAACTGGACTTTCCAAGCGCCTAGTACACTGCTCTGCACACTGTAAGCGCTCAATAAATGCGATCGAATGAATGCATCGATGCATTTGACTCCAGCCGCCCCGTTGGGACAGCACCGGCCTTCCCACCCCTCACCCCCTACCCCCCGGGACTCAAGCCCCCCCAAACCGGGATGGAGAGGAAAACCGATCACGCTCATCCTTTCATTCGATCGATCGTATTTCTTGAGCGCTTACTGTGTGTGGGACGCCGCGCTGAGCGCTTGGGAAAGTACACTAGCACAATAAACAGACATAGGCCCTGCCCACAACGAGCTTAGAGTCCATTTCTGAACCAAAAGAAGCTCGTTTTTAAGAACCTCCTTTGAAATTGTAAACAAGGATATTTGAAAAATAAACTATCGCCACAGATCATGATGATGATGGTATTTGTTACGCGCCTATTATGTGCCGAGCACTGCGGGGAGATACCAGGTGATCAGGTTGTCTCAGGTGGGGCTCACAGTCTTAACCCCCCTTTTCCAGATGAGGTAAATGAGGCACGGAGCGAAGCAGCGTGGCTCAGAGGAAAGAGCCCGGGCTTCGGAGTCAGAGGTCATGGGTTCGACTCCCGGATCTGCCGCTTGTCAGCTGTGTGACTGTGGGCGAGTCACTTCACTTCTCTGTACCTCAGTTCCCTCATCTGGAAAATGGGGATTAACTGTGAGCCTCACGTGGGACGACCTGATTACCCTGTATCTACCCCAGAGCTTAGAACAGTGCTCTGCCCATAGTAAGCGCTTAACAAATACCAACATTATTATTATTATTAAGTGTCTTGCCCAGAGTCACACGACTGACAAGTGGCAGAGTCGGATTTAGAACCCAAGACCTCTGCCTCCCAATCAGTGGTATTTACTGCGCACTTACTGTGTGCAGAGCGCTGTACTAAGCTCTTGGGAGAGTACCATAGGCAGAGGTGGTGGACACAGAGAGCATTCCCTGCCGGCAAGGAGCTTAGCTAGAAAAGGGGGCCACGCAAAGAACAATATCTACACGGGTACGTTTCAAGTCACTTAAAAAAGTAAGCGGCGGATTAACTGTTTCTTTTATTTTCATACCAGTCCTTCACAGTTGAGGCGTTTAAAGGCCGGCACAAAATACGTTTCAGATTCGATGCCACCAAGAAAAGTGTCAGGCATAATAATAATTATGGTATTTGTTAAGCGCTATGTGCAGAGCACTGTCCTAAGCGCTGGGGGAGATACAGGGTAATCAGGTTGTCCCACACGAGGCTCACATTTAATCCCCATTTTACAGATGAGGTCACTGAGGCACAGAGAAGTGAAGTGACTTGCCCACAGTCACACAGCTGACAAGTGGCAGAGTTGGGATTCTTGCTCTCGTGGAGTTTAAACTACAGTTTTCTCAAGCCTTCTGATCCCGGCTTCACCGTTCGTCTGCCGCGTGACCTTGGGCAAGTCGCTGAACTTCTCCGTACCTGTTACCTCATCGGTACCGTAGGGATCAAATCCTCCTCCCTCCGATTTAAACCGTGAGCCCCACGTGGGGCGGGGCCGTAGAGGGAAGCAGCGTGGCTCAGGGGAAAGGGCCCGGGCTTGGGAGTCAGAGGTCATGGGTTCGAATCCCCACTCTGCCACTTGTCAGCTGTGTGAATGTGGGCAAGTCACTTCTCTGCGCCTCAGTTCCCTCATCTGTAAAATGGGAATGAAGACTGTGAGCCGCACGTGGGACAACCTGATTACCCTGGCGCTTAGAACAGTGCTCGGCACGTAGTAAGCGCTTAACAAATACCAACATTATTATTATTATCCGAGAGCCGTGCCTGACATATAATAAGCACTTAGAAATACTATTAAAAAAGATTACATGTAGGCATATAAAGTAATTATGAGGGCCACAACTAGATGTGCTTTTAAATAGGCACTCCCAGGGTTTAGAAACATCTTTTTTCTTGACTCTAGGGGTGGGAGATGTATATTTTAGGCTCCCTGATGGACCCCTCCACAACTGGCACCCATTGAAATCGGGGCAGCTTTGGAGACGAACCTCTTACCCCCAGCCCGAAACTGGTTTGTTGCATTTCCGCCGGTCCAGAGCAGGAAGCCACTCGAGATCTAAAACGGGAAGCTGCGGGGGACCCCGGGATCTTTGGGAAAAGGTAACTCAGCCCACGGTTGTCTTGGAGGGTCAGCCCCAGATTGGGCTGGCTCTGAGGATGGAGCAGTGGGGGGGGGGGGGGGCGGGCAGAGTGGCTCAGTGGAAGGAGTGGCTTGGGAGCCAGATGTCATGGGTTCGAATCCCCTCTCTGCCACCTGTCAGCTGTGTGACTGTGGGCAAGTCACTTCACTTCTCCGGGCCTCAGTTCCCTCACCTGTAAAATGGAGATGAAGACTGTGAGCCTCACGTGGGGCAACCTGATTACCCTGTGTCTACCCCAGCGCTTAGAACAGCGCTCTGCACATAGTAAGCGCTTAACAAATACCAACATTATCATTATTATGGAGGAGTGGCGAAGAAGGGGTGAGGTGAAGGTGGACCAGTTCTGGGGTCACCTCGGGGGTGCCGATCAGGTCTGAAATGGAGCTGGGGAGAGAGGGGAACCTAAATTGGATTCTGGACCGACTCTAGTCCCTTGGGCTAGGGGAGGATCAGCCCCCCGGCTTGCGGTTTCTGAATTGGATGTTGCGAAGAAATACCCAAAATGTCCCTGGCCCACTGGGGCCGTTCTTGATCCAACCCAAGTCCCCAGGGGGTAAAAATCCTGGAAGACTTTAAGCCTTCCAAGTCTCAGGGAATCCTATAGCTTACCGGGCTGAAGGGGGTTGGCCTACCCCACTGTGGTGAGGATGATAATAGTACTAAGAGAATAATATTATTACTATTATTATTTAGAGAGCAATAAGAGAAGCAGCATGGCTCAGTGGAAAGAGCACGGTCTAGGGACTCAGAGGTCATGGGTTCAAATCCCAGCTCCGCCGCTTGTCAGCTGTGTGACTTTGGGCAAGTCACTCACT
Organism: Ornithorhynchus anatinus; assembly: GCF_004115215.2. Classification (NCBI taxonomy): domain Eukaryota; kingdom Metazoa; phylum Chordata; class Mammalia; order Monotremata; family Ornithorhynchidae; genus Ornithorhynchus; species Ornithorhynchus anatinus. The sequence continues at coordinate 153,764,317 of NC_041728.1, forward strand.
TCTCTGGGCCTCAGTTCCCTCAACTGTAAAATGGGGATGAAGACTGTGAGCCCCACGTGGGACAGACTGAAGACCTTGTATCCTCCCCAGCACTTAGAACAGTGCTTTGCACATAGTAAGCGCTTAACAAATGCCATTATTATTATTATTATTATTATAATAGCACGTAGGGTATTTGCTAAGCTCTTATGGGGTATCAAGCGCTGTTTTAAGAGCAGGGGTGGACACCAGATAGGCTGGACCCAGACACTGTCCCACATGGGGTTCACAGTCCAAGTAGGAGGGAGTATCAATCAATCAACTGTGCCTATTGAGATCTTACTGTGTGCAATGCACTGTACAAAGCGCTTGGGAGAGTACAATATAACAGATTTATCTGGTTTTTTGGTATTGAGTATGCGACCTCCTCAAGGAGCTGGATGTGGTGTCTGTGTCTGGACCAGGTCTCAGGATGCAGCACGGGCCTGGGAGTCAGAAAGTCATGGGTTCTAGGCCCGGCTCCATCCTTTGTCCGCTGTGTGACCTTGGGCAAGACACTTGGCTTCTCTGGCCCTCAGTTCCCTCATCTGTAGAATGGGGATTAAGAGTGTGAGCCTCATATGGGACGGGGACTGTGTCCGACCCGATTAACTTCTATCTACCCCAGCGCTTACAACAGTCCTTGCTACATAGTAAGTGCTCAACGAGTACCATTATTATTATTTTCATTACACCTTTAGTTTGGTCTGAAGCCTGATACTATGCTGACACCACACCCTCTCAGGCAGTCTCTCGAAAGACGTGCGGGTCTTCTTTATTCTGTATTCTCATTCCTTGTCTGTTCAGTGCCTGGGTAGCAGAATTCTATCTATCTGGGTTTCCCAGGATGAATTTCTGGTTGTGCATAGGGTTTCCGGGGGGCACTCCGTTCCGCAACCTTTAATTATGAGTTATAGACCACAGCCCTGAAGCTACATTATCGCTATACGTAGATGCTAAGATCCGTATTCATTGAGTATAGCCTTTCAGGTGCGGAAAACCACCGCTGCTATATCATTATCACTAAAATGATCTTGACAAAATACCAGTTGCTCTGTTATTACTATTGCGTTGTCTGATGAGAAGGAGAGGAAAAATGACAACCCAGTTTTACGCTTCAGTGAAGCTGAAAAATCTAAAAATCACAGGACTGTAAAATGGTTATTGCTATGCTAAATCAGAAGTGTACTATTCCTGTCCACTATCTGTTACATAGGTAATAATGTGGCATCTAGAAATTATTGGATGAGATCTTTGTTGAGCAATTAGTCATAAGTGTGGTTCAGTTGCCATAGAAAAATGTAAAGTGAAATACACTTACAATTTAAAATTGCCGTGTAGAATTCACCACCACCCCCACCACACACAGCCCCACCGCTGCCTTTGTGTATCTCTCTCCTCTCTTTCTGACTCGTTCTAGTTCTCATTAATAATGATAAGAATTTTGGTATTTATTAAGCGCTTACAAAGTGCCAGACACTCTACTAAGCGCTGGGGTGGATACCACCTCCTCACCGTCCCCCGGTCTCGCCTATCCCGCCGTCGAACCCGGGGCCGCGTCCTCCCGCGGTCCCGGAACGCCCTCCCTCCTCACCTCCGCCAAACTGATTCTCTTCCCCTCTTCAAAACCCTACTTAAAACTCACCCCCTCCAAGAGGCCTTCCCAGACTGAGCTCCCCTTCTCCCTCTACTCCCTCTACCGCCCCCCCTTCACCTCTCGGCAGCTTAACCCTCTATTCCCCCCATCTCCCTCTGCTCCTCCCCCTCTCCCTTCCCACCCCCTCAGCACTGTACTCGTCTGCTCAACTGTATATATTTTCATTACCCTATTTATTTTGTTAATGAAATGTACGTCGCCTCGATTCTATTTAGTTGTCATTGTTTTTACGAGATGTCCTTCCCCTTGACTCTATTTATCGCCATCGTTCTTGTCTGTCCGTCTTCCTTGATTAGACCGTGAGCCCGTCAAACGGCAGGGACCGTCTCTATCTGTTGCCGACTTGTTCGTTCCAAGCGCTTAGTACGGTGCTCTGCACATAGTAAGCGCTCAATAAATACTATTGAATGAACGAATGAACAAACAAATCTAGCTGGACTCAGTCCCACATGAGGCTTACAGTCTCGATCCCCATTTTAGAGACGAGGGAACTGAGAAGTGAAGTGACTTGCCCAAGGCCACCTAGCAGACAAGGGGTGGAGCCAAGAAGCACTTAGTACGGGGCTCTGCACACAGTAAGCACTCAGTAGATGGAATTGAAGGATTAGAACCCATGACCTCTGCCTCTCAGGTCCTTGCTCTATCCATTATGCCGTGAGGCTTCCCCAGATTCTCTATCTCTTTCCCTTCCACCCTCTCTATGTGTGTACTGCCATTATTATCTCTGGTTGTCTATTTATTTGGGACAATATGTATTAAAGCCCACAGAGTTAATCCTCTATTTCAATTCACCTCAGAATCAGGTAAACCTGGTACACCTTGCCCCCTCCTACCTCACCTCACTTCTCTCCTCCTCCAGTCCAGCCCAAAGACCGCACTCCTGTGCCGCTCACCTCTTCACCGTCCCCCGTTCTCGCCTGTCCCGCTGTCGATCCCTGGCCCACGTCCTACCTCTCACCTGGAACGCCCTCCCTCCTCACGTCCACCAAACTAGCTCTCTTCCCCTCTTCAAAACCCTACTGAGAGCTCACCTCCTCCAAGAGGCCTTCCCAGACTGAGCCCTTCCTTTCCCTCTGCCCTTCCTCATCTCCCCATTCCCCCTTCCCCTTCCCACAGCACTTGTACATATTTGTATATATCATTTTTTACTCTATTTTATTAATGATGTGCATATATCTGTGATTCTATTTATTTATCTTGATGGTATTGATGCCTGACTACTTGTTTTGTTTTACTGTCTGTCTCCCCCTCTTAGAACGTGAGCCCGTTGTTGGGCAGGGATCGTCTCTATCTGCTGCCAAATTGTACATTCTTAGCGCTTAGCACAGTGCTCTGCACACAGTAAGCGCTCAATAAATATGATAAAATGAATGAATGAATGAATAAGCAATGGGGCAAGTTGGGGTTGCTTTCAGAGAACACTAGTGTGGGTAGCTCCTACCGCAGAAACAGGGTCAGTGAGGGAGAGAGGGGAACGAGGGAACGGGGAAGCCCAGGGAGGTGCCATTGCCATTTCAGAAGCAGCATGGAGTAGTGGAATGAGCCCTGGCCTGGGAGTCAAAAGGTCGTGGGTTCTAATCCCGGCTCCGCCACTTGTCTCCAAAGTCACTTCTCTTCTCCGTGCCTTGGTTCCTTCATCTGTAAAATGGGGTTTGAGAGTGGGAGCCCACATAGGACTGTGTCCCCCTCAATTTGCTTCTATCCTCCCCGATGCTTAGCACAGAGCCTCGCACATAGTAAGCGCTTAAATCCCATTATTATTATTTTAGGGTGATTGGCCACAGCTCCGGAGAGAACCCCCGGACAACTGCAGCCCAGGCGATCGTGAAATCTCAGGGTGGGCGAGAGGCAGGGTAGTCTCCCCTGTCCTGGGCTTTGTTTCTAAATTTGAAGTGAATTCTCAGGATTTTCCACATGTAATCACCCATCGCTTGGGGAAAATCCTTGAAAAGAGTCCTCAACCCCCTTCCCCTGACTCTCCAAGTGCTGGGAAGAGCTCCCAGGATAGATTAAACGTCACAGGAGAAGCAGCGTGGCTTAGTGGAAAGAGCACGGGCTTGGGAGTCAGAGGATCTGGGTTCTAATCCCGGCTCCACCCCCTGTCAGCTGTGTGACTTTGGGCAAGTCACTTAACTTCTCTGTGCCTCAGTTACCCCATCTGTAAAATGGAGATTAAGACTGTGAGTCCCTTGTGGGACAGCCTGATAACCTTGTACCTATCCCGGGGCTTAGAACAGTGCTTGGCACATAGTAAGCGCTTAAATACCATCCTTATTATTAAACGTGGTCTTTAGCTGTTGTTTCTCTGCGCTCGTCAGCACCATTTCCTTTAAACTTTCCTTGAAGGAATTGAGGTGGCTTAGCCTGGAGAGAAAGATATCAACTGATCTTTTAAAAAATATATTTGTATGTTTCCCCAGGATGCAATAGCATCTCAAGAGCCTGGCCAGTGCCAGGGATGCAGTTAAAACAAGAATTTGCCTAGAAAATGGAAGAAGGTCTCTAGCCTGCATTCCGCTGGGATTAACGGGACAGAACGGGGATAAATATGCCTGGGGGAGGGGTGGGGGCAAAATATAGGCAGTGAGAGAGAAGCTGGGATGGGTGGGCTGGTGCTCAATCAATCAGTGGGATTTATGTGCACGGTATAGTGCTCTGTACGCAGTAAGTGCTCAATAAAGACAATCGATTGGGTGCTTAATAATAATAATAATGTTGGTATTTGTTAAGCGCTTACTATGGGCAGAGCACTGTTCTAAGCGCTGGGGGAGATACAGGGTAATCAGGTTGTCCCACGTGAGGCTCACAGTCTTAACCCCCATTTTACAGATGAGGTAACTGAGGCACAGAGAAATGAAGTGACTTGCCCACAGTCACATAGCTGACAAGTAATAATGTTGGTATTTGTTAAGCACTTACTATGTGCAGAGCACTTCTAAGCGCTGGGGTAGATACAGGGTAGTCAGGTAGTCCCACGTGAGGTTCACAGTTAATCCCCATTTTACAGATGAGGTAACTGAGGCCCAGAGAAGTTAAGTGACCTGCCCACAGTCACCCAACTGACAAGTGGAAGAGCCGGGATTCGAACCCATGACCTCTGACTCCCAAGCCCGGGATCTTTCTACTGAGGCACACTGCTTACTGTTGGCAGAGCAGGGGTTCAGAAGCATGCTCTCCCCCAATTTCAAGCAGTGGGCAGACTGAGGCAGTTTTTCACCAAAGTTGCTTTTCCTGAAATGGGTAATAGATGGGTCTACATCGATCTACATCCAGGTAGTTAGTATTTTGTATTAGAAGAAGACACCCTTTACAGTGAGATGTAGCTTGGTTTGCGAGTCACTGACTGAAACAAATGCTGCTGTTTGGAGTTGCACCAGCTGGGTGTGTGTTCATTTATAATTTTCAAGTCTCTAAAAAGAAATCACAAACCCAGTCTGTCTCTTACCGGACTGCTGGGTCAATGTCCGGAGCTTCGAACTGCCGTGATGACAATGTCTACTGAGTTTCAGAAACCAAATAATTCTTCTTTACTGACTAAGAATTTGATAGCGTGGATGACCAGAAAGTAGGTGAGATGTCCTAATTCATTCAGTCCTATTTACTGAGCGCTTACTGTGTGCAGATCATTTTTCTATACTGATTAAGAATTTGACAACCTGGATGACCAAAAACTGGGTGAGAGAGCCTAATCGTTTTTCTATATTGACCAAGAATTTGACAGTGTGGATGACCAAAAACTGGGCGAAGGCATCCTGTCTGTCTCTATTTCATACGAATATTTTACTGCGTAAGAGCAGATGGTGACAAATGAGCAGATGATTCATAACACCCAAACACACGTTGGCATTAAGCATTAAATCTATCTTATAAACAGCAAACGATGGACTATAAAGTAGAGAATTCATTCAGTAGTAGTTATTGAGCGCTTACTATGTGCAGAGAACTGTACTAAGCGCTTGGAATGTACAAATCGGAAACAGAATTGAACTGTGACTTACAAGAGTAACCTTCTCAGTAGGTAAATATCATGCTATCTGTCACAGGACCAGTGCTCTGTACTCCACTGGAAACTCTCCTGGTACAAACATCTGCCTCACAAAATACTTGTCCTGGAAATATAAGGTGCAGTGAATTAGGGCTGTAATAAACTATCCCTCCTTCATTGCTAGTTCTAAGATTTAAAATACCACCTCTTGTCATTCAGTAATGTGTACTGCATCCCTACTGTACTAAGTGCTGGGGAAATGTATGAGAATAACAATTTGGACCTGCTAATAATAATAATGTTGGTATTTGTTAAGCGCTTACAATGTGCCAAGCACTGTTCTAAGCGCTGGGGTAGATACGAGGTGATCAGGTTGTCCCATGTAGGGCTCACAGTCTTCATCCCCATTTTACAGATGAGGTAACTGAGGTGCAGAGAAGCCAAGTGAGTTGCCCAAGGTCACACAGCCAAGTGGCGGAGGACCTGATCCTCCGGGAGCTTCACAATCTAAAATAAAGGGGAATGGGAATGGGAATGGGACGATCCTGGATACCCAAGGGAAGAGGGAAAGCAAAAGAAAGATCAGTAAGACAAATAATAATGTTGGTATTTGTTAAGGGCTTACTATGTGCAGAGCACTGTTCTAAGCGCTGGGGCAGATACAGGGTCATCAGGTTGTCCCATGTGAGGCTCACAGTTAATCCCGATTTTACAGATGAGGTAACTGAGGCACAGAGAAGTGAAGTGACTTGCCCACAGTCACCCAGCTGACAAGTGGCAGAGCCGGGATTTGAACCCTTGACCTCTGACTCCCCAGCCCGGGCTCTCTCCACTGAGCCACACTGCTTCTCGCTGCTTATAGTTATATTAATAACTATATTAATAGTTACATTAAAGTTCAGACAGCAGACCAAGGGAGAAGCTGGGATTAGAACCCAGATTAACGGGTAGCAGTTGGGATGGAGAAGAAAGCATGGATTTTAGTGTTGTTGTGAAGGTTGAACCGACAGGATTTGGTGACAGATTGAATATGTGGGTTGAATTCATTCAATCTCATTTGTTGAGCGCTTACTGTGTGCAGAGCACTGTACTAAGCGCTTGGAAAGTACAATTCGGCAACAGAGACATATAGTAGTTACGTGACCCTCCGAGCTCTCCTCCAAGAGGTCTTCCGTGACTAAGCCATCCTTTCCTCTTTTCCCACTCCCTTCTGCATCACCCTGACTTCTCCTTTTCTTCATCCCCCCCTCCCAGCCTCACAGTACTAATGTGTGTGTTTTGTGTGTCTTATGCCTTCAAGTGTCTCCCATTTAGACTGTGAGCCCGTCGATGGGCAGGGATTGTCTCTATGTGTGGCCAAATTGTCCATTCCAAGCGCCTAGTCCAGTGCTCTGCACATAGTAAGCGCTCAATAAATACTATTGAATGAATGAACTGGGCAGGGATGGTCCTTCTCTGTTGCCCAATCGTCCATTCCAAGCGCTTAGTCCAGTGCTCTGCACATAGTAAGCGCTCAATAAATACTATTGAATGAATGAATCAATGAACGAAGTTATTTCTGACCCACAGCGACACCACAGACACGTCTCTCCCAGAACGCCCCGCTCTCCATCTGCAATCGTTCTGGGAGTGGATCCATAGATCTTTCTTGGTGAAAATCTGGAAGTGGTTTACCATCGCCTCCTTCTGTGCAGTCAACTCGAGTCTCCGCCCTCGACTCTCTCCCGTGCCGCTGCTGCCCAGCACAGGGGGGTTTTGATTTATAGCAGATGGCCTTCCACTCGCTAACCACTGGCCAAGCTAGGAATGGAACGGACAGGCCTCTGCTTGACTCTCCCTCCCGTAGCCGAGACTGGTAGAGGACTGCAAACTCTCCAGGTGTGCCCCTGAGAAGGGTAGTACTTGTGTACATGTTTGTAATTTATTTATATTAATGTCTCTCTCCCCCTCGAGACTGTAAGTTCAATATGGGTAGGGAATGTCTGTTTATCATTATATTGTACTCTCCCAAGTGCTTAATGCTTTGCTCTGCACACAGTAAACACTCAATAAATAATAATGTTGGTATTTGTGTTTGTTAAGCGCTTACTATGTGCAGAGCACTGTTCTAAGTGCTGGGGTAATAATAATAATGTTGGTATTTGTTAAGCTCTTACTATGTGCAGAGCACTGTTCTAAGCGCTGGAGTAGATACAGGGTAATCAGGTTGTCCCACGTGAGGCTCACAGTTAATCCCCATTTTACAGATGTCACTGAGGCACAGAGAAGTGAAGTGACTTGCCCACAGTCACCCAGCTGACAAGTGGAGGAGGTGGGATTCGAACCCATGACCTCTGACTCCCCAGCCCGGGCTCTTTCCACTGAGCCACGCTGCTTCTCCTCGATTGAATGAGTGAATGAAAGAGCTGAACCAAGGTTACAGGCTTATGAAACAGAGTGCGTGCTCTGCACACAGTAAGTGCTCAATAAATACGATTGAATGAATGCGTGAATGGTGGCGCTGTCTACAGTGATGGGAAAGTCAGGGGGAAGACAGGATTTGGGTGGGAAGTCAAGGAGTTCTCTTCAGACTATAAGTGATGCGATATTGAGTCAAACAGATGGTCCACATAATCCAGTATCCTGCCTTTGGCAATAACACCAAAAGCTTCTTATTCATTCATTCAGTTGTTTTTATTGAGTGTTTACCTCGTGCCAAGCACTATACTAAGCACTTGGGAGAGTACACTATAACAACAAACAGACACTTTCCCCACCCACAGTGAGTTTCAGTCTTAGAGGAACGGTGGGAGGGTACTGTCTGTGATATACAGCTACAAGATTGCGTTATACCGCCTATCATCTCCAACATCTTCTTCTGCTAAATCGCCACGGGCCAAATTTCCACAGATCTATCAATAAAGTTATGTTAAGCCTTCTAACTTTCCTATTTTTCCCCCAAATATTTATCACTGGTTTTTATTGGGCACTTACTGGGTGTAGAGCTCTGTACTAAGCACTCAATATCCCTTGTTTTGATTCTCATCACAACTCTGTTTCTGGTTTCTTTTTCTTTAATTTAACTGAAAATGTCTCAAAGGTATTGGAATCTTCTAGCGGCAAGTTTCCTGGGGGGAACACTTTCCGTTATCCTTGCTGCGTGTGAAATGTTTTCTTTCAAGCTTCAATCTTCGTAATCAATGACCCATCACTTCTCTATTTCACAGAAAAAAGTGTCTTTTAAAAATTATCTTAGGTCACTCAAAGGAGATCTCGACCAGGTCAACTTTATTGTATTCTCTCAAACGATTAACTCGGTGCTCTTGCGCCAAGTAAGCGCTCAATAAATACACTGATTTGGGGATTGATTGGAGGACCAGAAGTCACAAGGCGGAGTCGACCTGCATTTTTCAGCAACAGATCCCCTCCAGGGCTGGGTTTCTGCCCTGGGGACATTTCAGGAAGTTAGTCCAGCTTCCCTCTTCCCAGTTTCAGCGGTCTACTCGCTAGATAATCATCATCATAATAATTGTGGTACTAGTTAAGTTGGGAAGTAGCATGGCTTCGTGGAAAGAGTATGAGCTTGGGAGTCAGAGGACATGGGCTCTAATCCCGGTTCCGCCACTTGTCTGCTGTGTGACCGTGGGTAAGTCACTTCACTTCTCTGGGCCTCAGGTCCCTCATCTGGAAAATGCGGATTAAGACAGTGAGCCCCACGTGGGACAACCTGATCACCTTGTATCTACCGCAGTGCTTGGAACAGTGCTCAGCACATAGTAGGCGCTTAACAAATACCATCGTCATCATCATTCATTCATTCATTCAATAGTATTTATTGAGCGCTTACTATGTGCAGAGCACCGTACTAAGCGCTTGGAATGAACAAGTCGGCAACAGATAGAGACGGTTCCTGCCGTTTGACGGGCTTACGGTCTAATCGGGGGAGACGGGCAGACAAGAACGATGGCGATAAATAGAGTCAAGGGGAAGAACAGCTCATAAAAATAATGGCAACTAAATAGAATCAGGGTGATGTACATCTCATTAAGCAAAATAAACAAAATAAATAGGGTGGTGAAGACATATACAGTCGAGCGGATGAGTACAGTGCTGAGGGGATGGGACGGGAGAGGGGGAGGAGGAGAGGGAAAGGGGGGAGAAGAGGGTTTAGCTGCGGAGAGGTGAAGGGGGGGTAGAGGGGGAGCAGAGGGTAAAAGGGGGGAGCTCAGTCTGGGAAGGCCTCTCGGAGGAGGTGAGTTTTCAGTAGGGATTTGAAGAGGGGAAGAGAATTAGATTGTCTGAGGTGAGGAGGGAGGGCATTCCAGGACCGCGGGAGGACGTGGCCCAATCATCATGATCATCAAGTGCTTATTCTGTGCCAAACATTGGTCTAAGTGCTGGGGTGGATATAAGGTAATCAGGTTGGACTTGGTACATGTCCTTCATGGAACCAACAGTCTTGATTTTACAGACTTATCCATTTTACGGATGAGGTAACCGAGACCCAGAGAGGTCAAGTGATTTGCCCAAGGTCGCACGGCAGATATGTGTGATTAGAACCCACGACGTCTGATTCCCAGGCCCGTGCTCTTTCCACTAGACCATGTTAGATGGGAGGAGAGGGGGTGGAGCCAGAGGGCGGGGTCAGGAGGACAGGATGGCTGGGAGGTGGTGGCCAATCCTCTGTCCAGGAAGACAGTGGACCAGCGGTAAGAAGATAGAGATGCCCAGGAACGGTACAGGTCAGTCTGGGGTCAGAGTCTGCTTTGGTCTACCAGAAATTCAGTTCAATTCAATTGTATTTATTGAGTGCTTACTGTGTGCAAAACCCTGTACGCGCACATAGCTCGTCTGAGCTCTGAGGTAGCGTGGATCAGTGGAAGGAGCCCGGGCTTGGGAGTCAGAGGTCATGGATTCTCATCCCGGCTCTGCCATTTGTCAGCTGTGGACAAGCCACTTAACTTCTCTGGGCCTCAGTTACCTCATCTGTAAAATGGGGATTAAGACTGTGAGCCTCTTGGGGGACAACCTGATTACCCTGTATCTACCCCGGCGCTTAGAATAATAATAATAACGATGGCATTTAAGCACTTACTATGTGCAAAGCACTGTTCTAAACGCTGGGGAGGATACAAGGTGATCAGGATATCCCACATGGGGCTCACAGTCGTAGTCCCCATTTTACAGATGAGGGACTGAGGCCCAGAGAAGTGAAGTGACTTGCCCAAAGTCACACAGCTGACAGCCAACGGAGTCAGGATTCGAACCCATGACCTCTGACTCCCCGGCCCATGCTCTTTCCACTGAGTCACGCTGCTTAGAACGGTGCTGTGCACATAGTAAGCGCTTAACAAATGCCAACATTATTATTATTATTATTAGGAGTGGACGAGGATCAGTGGCCCATTTGAGCCAACTCAGTAACGTGTCATTGGCGGCTAACAGAAAATATCATATTATGCATTCACTGATTATAGACACTGTAGGTGTCTATAATTTGGTCGAATTCAGAGTTCTGTGGATTGTTTTCTGTGAGGCAGGTCTGACCAAGGCATAGCAACATACTGAAATTAAACAGCAACTACACAGTGGAGATTAATGGTTTAGTTATTTTCTTGTCTTGGGCCGTCGAGTCGTCTCTGACCCGTAGCGACGCCGTGGACACAGCTCTCCGAGAGCGCCCCACCTCCATCTGCAATCGTTCTGGTTGTGGATCCACAGAGTTTTCTCGGTCAAAACCCCGAGGTGGTTTACCGTTGCCGTCTTCTGCGCAATAAACTAGAGTCTCCACCCTCGACTCTCTCCCGTGCCGCTGCTGCCCAGAACAGGTGAGTTTGTAGCAGATTGTCTTCCGCTCTCTAGCCACTGGCCAAGCTAGGAATGGAAAGGACAGGCCTCTGATTGACTCTCCCTCCCGTAGTCGAGACTGGTAGAGGACTGGAAAGTCTCCGAGTGCGACCCTGAAAGGGGAGTTTTCTACCACTAAAATAAAATGAAGGATTAAGGTGAAATTTTTTGCTCTCTTCAAAATGACTACTGATCAGGAGAAAAGATTGGAAAATCATATAAAAGTAGAAAGTAAACAATTTCCCTTTGCTGATAACTTTATCCTATTTACTTTGGAGGAGAGAACCGAAATGGAAAATGTAGAAACTACAACAGGTGGTAAGAACAATGGATGTGACATCAACACACCGAAATACAGGGCGCGGAGGAGGAGGACAATTATGTGTATCTTGGCCAAGAAGAGAATAAAGTCAGAAGGCTGGGGAGAGTGTGTAGTGAGAGAAAGAAAGGATGTGTTGGGAAGTTCCAGGAGACTAAATATCATTTTAAGACAATAGATTGCCCATGTGAGCCCTTTTTCTGACATGTGGAGAAATGCTGATCAATAATACCAGTAGCACAAGAAAGACTTAGGTTCCCACAAGGAGCCAGAGGATGAAAAATCAATCAATCAATCACGTTTATTGAGTGCTTACTGAATGCAGAGCACTGTACTAAGTGCTTGGGAGAGTACAATATAACAGAGTTGGGTAGACACTTTCTCTGAACTAAATAGTGTTGATAGAAATTCAGATGATTGAAAGTTTGACCCTGGCTAGGCATGTAGGACCCAAATTTTGTCCTATTATCCAATTTTATTTTTTTCTCATCAAACCAATGTTTGGAGAACTGGATTTCCACCTTTCCCCTAATCCTCTACTTCTTTTACCAAATGGGCCGCAGCACATCTTTTGCACTAGATATTTTGAATCATCAATGGATAACAATCCGATGTGTTTTTGTTTCCGATTCATCTTGGCAAGCTGGCATTAAGCAAGGTTTTTTAAAAAAAATTTAGGTACCATTTCTAATGTAGCTGGGAGTAGCCTAGATCTATTTTTCAGTAGAAGACCTTGTAATTGTGTTAACGAAAATATTGAATTCATTCAATCGTATTGATTGAGTGCTTACTGTGTGCAGAGCATTGTACTAAGCACCTGGAAAGTACAGTTCAGCAACAGAGACAATCCCTACCCCACAAGGGCTCACAGTCTAGAAGGGGGGAGACAGACATCAAATCAAGTAAACAGGCATCAATAGTATCAATATAAATAAATAGAATTATAGATATATACACATCATTAATAAAATAAATAGAATAATAAATATGTACATATATGCACAAGTGCTGTGAGGCAGAGAAAGGGATAGAGCAGAAGGAGGGAGTTGGGGTGATGGGGAGAGGAGGAGGAGCAGAGGAAAAGGGGGGCTCAGTCTGGGAAGGCCTTCTGGAGGAAATGAGCTCTCAGGAGGGCTTTGAAGAGGGGAAGAGAGTTAGTTTGGCGGAAGTGAGGAGGGAGGGCATTCCGGGACAGCGGGAGGACGCGGGCCAGGGATCGACGGCGGGACAGGCGCGAACGGGGGACCGTGAGGAGCTGAACGGCAGAGGAGTAGAGTGTACAGAGTGGGTAGTAGAAAGAGAGAAGGGAGGTGAGGTAGGAGGGGGCAAGGTGATGGAGAGCTTTGAAGCCAAGAGTGTGGAGTTTTAGCTTCATACTAAGGTTAATAGGCAACCACCGGAGATTTTTGAGGAGGGGAGGGACATGCCCAGAATGTTTCTGTAGAAAGATAATCTGGGCAGCGGAGCAAAGTATAGACTGAAGCGGGGAGAGACGGGAGGTTGGCGATCAGAAAGGAGGCCGATGCAATAATCCCGTCGGCATAGGATGAGTGACGGATGCTGTGAGGGTGAGACCGGCAGGTTTTGGTGATGGATTGGATGTGTAGGGTGGATGAGAGAGCGGAGTCAAGGATGACACCGAGGTTGTGGACTTGTGAGTCAGGAAGGATGGTAGTGCCGTCCACAGTGATGGAAAAGTCAGGGAGAGGACAGGGTTTGGGAGGGAAGATAAGGAGCTCAGTCTTGGACATGATGAGTTTGAAGTGGCAGGCAGACATCCAGGTAGAGATGTCCTGAAGGCAGGAGGAGATGCAAGTCTGGAGGGAGGGAGAACAGGGGAGGAGATAGAGATTTGGGTGTCATCTGCGTAGAGATGATACTTGAAGCCGTGGGAGTGAATAAGTTCACTGAGGGAGTGAGTATAGATGGAGAACAGGAGGGGACCAAGAACTGACCCTTGAGGAACCCCTACAGTTAGGAGATGGGAGGGGGAGGAGAAGCCCACTAAAGAGACCGAGAATGAACAGCCAGAGAGATAAGAGGTGAACCAGGAGAGGACAGAGTCTGTGAAGCCAAGGTTGGATGATGTGTTGAGGAGAAGGGGATGGTTGACGGTGTGAAAGACAGCTGAGAGGTCAAGGAGGATTAAGATAGAGTAGGAGCCGTTGGATTTGGCAAGAAGGAAGTCATTGGTGACCTTTGAGAGGGCAGTTTCGGTGGGGTGGAGGGGACGGAAGCCAGATTGGAGGGAGTCCGGGAGAGAGTTGGAGGAGAGGAATTTGAGGCAGCAAGTGTAGGCGACTCACCCCAGGAGTTGGGAAAGAAAGGGTAGGAAGGAGATGAGGCCATAACCGGGGGGCTGTGGGGTCAAGGGAGAGTATTTTTAGGATCGGGGTGACGTGGACATGTTTGAAGGAAGAGGGGAAGAAGCCTACAAAATATTTGTAGGAAGGTGTGACAAAAAGCCTATTTTTCCAACTGTTCAGCTCTTTCATGCTTTGTGCATATGCACATTGAGTTCTTAAAGATAGTTTTACCTTGAATTTAACATAGCACTTAACATTTTTAGCTTTAAAGTGAAACTTTTAAGTAGCTTTAAGTGGTCTGATGAAAAAACTAAAATTTTTTTCATCATGTAGCCCTGCATAGATTCTTTTTTAGGAGTAAATGTTTTAGATTTACACTGCTTTCGTGGAAGTATTTGGAAGGCTTTCACTGCGTATAGTGATGAGCACATGTTTTTGTAACAGAACCCAATGAATCTGGACAGTATCATATGTGTTGAATTTTCCAGTATTGGTAAGGAGAGTGACTTTGGCCCCTCATGATATTTAGAGAAAACAGTGTCTTTGAGATCCATTATCTATTTTCAAATGAACCATGAATGCCTTTTCCTTTTTTCCACCAGCTATCATCCATTTAATTTTCCTTTCCAAAAGTGGATAAACACCACGAGCTCTCATCTCTCCATATGTGTCGATACACGTTCCCTATGTTGGCAGAGAGGCCTGAACTGTATCTTGCTTCATGATTAAGTCAGCTGTTTTGCACAGAAAACTCCCTGAGGCCTGGGGTGCACTGAGGCCCCAAGGTTTGGGGAGCCTTCTTGGGGCCTGCAAACAGTCTGGGGAGGGGAAGGATTCCTTCCAGAACATTCCCTTTCCCCCGTTTGCCTCAGTTACCTCATCTGTAAAATGAGGATGAAGACTGTGAGCCTCATGTGGGGCAACCTGATTACCCTGTGTCTACCCTAGCGCTTAGAACAGTGCTCTGCACATAGTAAGTGCTTAACAAATACCAACATTATTATTATAGTGAAGCAGCGTGGCTCAGTCAGAGGTGATGGGTTCGACTCCCGGCTCTGCCACTTGTCAGCTGCGTGACTGTGGGCGAGTCACTTCACTTCTCTGTGCCTCAGTTACCTCATCTGTAAAATGGGGATTAACTGTGAGCCTCACGTGGAACAACTGATTACCCTGTATGTACCGCAGCGCTTAGAACAGTGCTCTGCACATAGTAAGCACTTAACAAATACCAACATTATTATTATTCTCCCCACCTTGGGCTGCTGCTTGAAACAGATCTCAGAGGCCACCCTGAGGACACTCAGGCCCTCGGCCACAGGTAGCATTCAAAATGGTTCTTAAGGTCTTGTCCTGGCCTCTAGACTGTAAGATTGTTGTGGGCAGGGCACGTATCCGTTTACTGTTGTATTGTTTCTTCACATAGAAAGCGCTCAACAGATATGACGGACTGACTTACTGCTCTGCGCTGAGCATTGAATCAGGCCCAGAGCAGTTACTTACCCCTCCGTGGTGAAGCCCGATGATGGGAGTGAACTGGGAATTGGATGAGCACTGAGGCGCTCCTCTGCATGGCCCAGAGGTAGGGGCGAGATCCCCCCCCCCCACCCCGCTTCGACCCTTCACCATGAGAAGCAGCTTCCAGGCCTCGGGTGAGCTTTCCCTCTCTCAATTCAGAAGTCCCTCTCTGGTGGTCTGGAAATGGTTCTAATGAAACTTCTGCTGAGACTCGGCGGCACGGGCTCCAAACATCTCCCGTAGCCGGGATGATGGAGTTGGGGCTGGGGAAGGACACAATTTATCTCTGTCTCTAATAAAGTTTTAATAGTCGATCGATCTTATTTATGGAGCACTTTCTATGAGCAGAGCACTGTGCTAAGCACTTGGGAGAGTACCACTTAACATTATCAGCACTCAATCACCTTACCCCCTCCTACCTCACCTCCTACTCTCCTACTACAACCCAGCGTGCACACTCTGCTCCTCTAATGCCAACCTACTCACTGTACCTTGATCAGGTAGCTGGCCGTCGACCTCTCGCCCACGTTCCGCCTCTGTCCTGGAACACCCTCCCTCTTCATATCTGACAATTACTCTCTCCACCTTCAAAGGCTAATTAAAGGCGCGTCTCCTCCATGAGGCCTTCCCTAAGCCCTCCTTTCCTCTTCTCCAACTTCCTTCTGCGTTGCCCTGACTTGCTGTCTTTATTCACCCCACACACCAGCACTTATGCCCTCATTTGTATATATTAATTTCTCCCCCTCTAGACTGTAATGTCACCGTGAGCAGAGAATATATCTTATTATAAATATGATTGACTGAATAATAATAACAATGTTGGTATTTGTTAAGTGCTTACTGTGTGCAGAGCACTGTTCTTAGCGCTGGGGGAGATACAGGGTAATCAGGTTGTCCCACGTGAGGCTCACAGTCTTCATCCCCGTTTTACAGATGAGGGAACTGAGGCCCAGAGAAGTGAAGTGACTTGCCCAAGGTCACACAGCTCACAAGTGGTGGAGCCAGGATTCGAACCCATGACCTCTGACTCTTTCCACTGAGCCACGCTGCTTCAACTGAACAATAAAACAGATGTATTCCATACTTACAATGAGCTAACAATCTAGAGGGTGAGTTTAACAAAGTTTTGGATCCTCTTGTCAGCTCCAAATCGCTCCTGGATATTAATTTTGATTTTTCAGAAACATTTGCTCCTTCTCTAATAAAGTTTTAATGAAGTTTCAGATCCCGTAGGCGAGGACCGATCATAGAACATGGCTCATGTCGGGAGCAGCATCTTATAAGCTCGCCGGAAACTAAACCTTTCAGCGTTGTGAAGGAAGATCAAATAGGGACACCAGGAATGGCTATAATCCAATTAGATGTAGTTTAGGCAGTCTGCACCTCTGGCATGAACCCTTAGCAATAAACGTTACGATAAATCATGCTGGAATTTTTTGTCTCTGAGAAAACCTGGTTTAAATAAAGCTCAGAAAAGAGTTTTTCCTCCCTATTTTTTTTGAGACCATGTGGAGGACGGGAAAAAAGAATCGATGTTAAAAAAACTTTCTTGACTTTGTTGCTTGTAGACTTATTCCTTGTATACCTTGAAACAGTTGGAGGGCTAGTCAGGCCCAGCAGCGTTTCCTGAAGGAGAGTTTGGCTTGTGCTGAATGCACCTGAAATCAGCTAGAGAAGCAGCGTGGCTCAGTGGAAAGAGTGGGGGCTTGGGAGTCAGAGGTCACGGGTTCTAATCCCGGCTCCACCGCTAGTCAGCTGCGTGACCTTGGACAAGTCACTTAACTTCTCTGCGTCTCAGTTACCTCATCTGTCAAATGGGGATTAAAACTGTGAGCCCCACGGGGGACAACCTGATCACCTTGTATCCCCCAGTGCTTAGAACAGTGCTTTGCCCAAAGTAAGCTCTTAAATACCACAATTTATTTTTATTTATTTTTTACAGAGAGGCCAAACTCCAAAAAGCCATGAGCCCTCCAGGGAAAGACCATGCTCCTGGCCCTCCCTGCTCTCTAAAAAACCCAGAGAGGAATTGGCACTGAATACTAGAAAAGGCATTTTCCTCACCAAATTCTTTCCATCTTTGAAAGATTTTTCAATAACAATAAAGCTAGAATGCCTCTTCTTGTTGAAGATCCAAAGCTTTCTTCATGTTGATTCATCTGTGACTCTAGTTTTTGTTCTTGAGATCCACGACTCAGAATTTGGTTTGTTGTGCCAACATCACCAAATCCTTGAGGAAAAAAAAAATTAGCAACTTGATTCCTTTTTTCACCGTGAACTAAAACACTCTGAGCACAATATGATCTATCCGCTTCGCTTCTGGAATAGCATCGTCTTTTTATTTTCCATATTATGCAATTCTCCATGATTAGCTCAGTGGTAGCCTTCATAGCTACTGAACTACTCGGTTCTTGTGTCGTAACCTTTGCAGTAAGCTTCAAAGGGTTATCCCGAGCTTTTGTGCCGTGTACTAATATTGAATTCACCCGATTCCAAAACGGCCCTGGTAGATGTGCACACCACATTCATTCGTCCATTCAGTCATACTTACTGAGCACTTCCTGTGTGCAGAGCACGGTACTAAGCGCTTGGAAAGTACAATTCGGCAACAGATAGAGACTATCCCTCCCCAACGATGGGCTCACACGATCCTGAGTAGGGGAAAGAGTCCATTTGCAAATCATTCAGATCGACCCCACCTGCTCTAACACGGGCTTTGGAGTCAGAGGTCATGAGTTCGAATCCCCGCTCTGCCACTTGTCAGCTGTGTGACTGTGGGCAAATCACTTAACTTCTCTGTGCCTCAGTTCCCTCATCTGTAAAATGGGGATTAAGACTGTGAGCCCCACGTGGGACAACCTGATTCCCCTGTGTCTACCCCAGCGCTTAGAACAGTGCTCTGCACATAGTAAGCGCTTAACAAATACCAACATTATTACATAATGATGCTGTTCAGAGATCTGCCCTCCTGAGGCAGATCCTCTAATTTGTGCTGTTACTTATGATAATAATAATAATAATAATAATAATAATAATGTTGGTATTTGTTAAGTGCTTACTATGTGCAGAGCACTGTTCTAAGCACTGGGGGAGATACAGGGTAATCAGGTTGTCCCATGTGAGGCTCACAGTTAACCCCCATTTTCCAGATGAGGTAACTGAGGCACAGAGAAGTGAAGTGACTTGCCCACAGTCACACAGCTGACAAGTGGCAGAGTCGGGATTCGAACCTATGACCTCTGACTCCCAAGCCCAGGCTCTTTCCACTGCTTCTCGACTCTACAGCATCTAAAGAATGTGAATCATTAACGAGCCAAGTCACCTCCAATTTGTGGCACAGCTGACGGAAGGACTGAGCAGAAGATAAAGGGCTTGAAGAGTGAAAATGCATTCTGTGTCACCTGATAAATGCTCCTTTTTTACTCATGCTGAGGGGCCCCCAAGAATTAACAAAGGATGTGACTGCCAACTCCTTGGGTGAGTATGCTCCGTGGGTCTGCTTCCATCAGCTGTGTGACTTTAGGCAAGTCACTTAACTTCTCTGTGCCTCAGTTACCTCATCTGGAAAATGGGGATTAAGACTGTGGGCCCCGCATGGGACAACCTGATGACCTTGTATCTATCCCAGGGCTTAGAACAGTGCTTGATACATAGTAAGCACTTAATAAATACCATTATTATTATGATTAGCCACCCCATCTCTGCCCGATTTGTAAATGTTCGATCCCTCCTATCCATGGTGACTTGGGAGTATCGTCGGAAGCTGAACTCAGCACTGCGCTGCATTCAACAGTAACAGGGCTGCTGGGGGGAGTGGAGCGGAAGCCTGATGAAGGACTGAAAGAGGGAAAGTGCCAGAGATTGGGGAAGGGTGGGAAGAAGGAATTCATAAACAGCATGGTTTAGCGGATAGGACACGAGCCCGGGATTCAGAAAGACGTGGATTCTAATCCAGGCTCCACCCCGTGTCTGCTGTGGGACAAAGTCACTTAACTTCTCTGGGCCTCGGTTACCTCATCTGTAAACTGGGGATTTAGAGCGTTGAGTCCCATTTGGGACGGGGACTGTAAGCACTTAACAAGTACCATAATTATTATTGTTAGAGAAGCAGTGCGGCATGATAGATAGAGCGTGAGCCTGGAAGTCAGAAGGTTCTAATCCCAGATCCCCCACCTGTCTGCTGTGTGACCCTGGGCAAGTCACTGCACTTCTCTGGGCCTTAGTTACCTCATCTGCAAAATGGGGATTGAGACCGTGAATCCTGCGTGGGACAGGGACGGCGCCCAAGCCGATTTGCTTTTATCCACCCCAGCGCTTAGTACAGTGCCTGGCACAGAGTTAAGTGCTTAACAAATCGCAATAATAATTAGCATTATTATAAAGCAGAGACGGTGTCTTTGACACTCGCCGGTGGCCAGCACTATGGGTGCCGGGCCTATCCCAGCGGGAAATCCGGAGCAAAGATCCAGCTCGTCCTGCCCTTTTGCTAGCTCTCTTGCAGAAGGGTGACACCTCTTGTAAGGGTGAGGTCTCGTTTAGCTGAGCTGCCAGCTGAGGGTGGAGTCTCCCCTCACAAAAGACGGGCGAGCCGCGGTCCACAGCCTTGGAGACTGTGGGGGGAGGAATTGATTATGGCGCTAACGTTGTGCAAGGTTCTGCTTGCACTCTCTCCACCCTGTTGGGGCGGTGGGTGCAACCGTCATCATCCGAGCCCGTAGCCATCTGGCTTCACTACCTCAGCAGCTACTTGCATCAGGGCGGAGCCATGACCACTGGCATCTGTAGCTGGAGTTCTTTCATTCATTCAAGAGTATTTATTGAGCGCTTACTATGTGCAGAGCACCGTACTAAGTTCTTGGAATGTACAAATCGGTAACAGATAGAGACAGTCCCTGCCCTTTGACGGGTTTAGGGTCTAATCGGGGGAGACGGACAGACGAGAACAATGGCAATAAATAGAGTTGACCTTTGGGATTCACCCGATTAGATTGTGAGCCCGTCAATGGGCGGGTATTGTCTCTATCTGTTGCCGAATTGTACATTCCAAGCACTTAGTACAGAGCTCTGCACATAGTAAGCGCTCAAATACTGTTGATTGACCATTTTCCTGACCATGTCTGCCTTCCCTTCTAGACTGTAAGCTACCTGGGGGCACAGTCCCTTCTGTTGTACTGTAATTATAATATTTGTGGTATTTTTTAAGCGCTTACTATGTGCCAGGCACTGTTCTAAGCGCTGGGGTAGATACGAGTGGCTTAGTGGAAAGATCACGAGCCTGGGAACTCAGAGGTGGTGGGTTCTAATCCTGGCTCTGCCACTTGTCAGCTGTGGGACCTTGGACAAGTCGCTCAGTTACGTCATCTGTAAAATGGGGATTAAGACTGTGAGCCCCATGTTGGACAACCTGACTACCTTGTATCTACCTCGGCACATAGTAAACGCTTAACAAATACCATCATTCTTACTATTGTAATTACAAGAGTTGGACACGGTCCCCGTCCCACGTAGGGCTCACAGTCTTCAACCTCACTTTACAGATGAGGGAGCAGAGGCCCAGAGAGGTGAAGCGACTGGCCCAAGGATCCACAGCAGACAAGTGGCGGAGCTGGGATTAGAACCCAGGTCCTCCTGACTCCCAAGCCCGTGCTCTTTCCACTAGGCCATGCCGCTTCTACTTACTCTCCCAAGTGCTCGGCCCACAGCGAGGACTCAATCAATACCATCGATTTATTGAATGAATGACCAGTGAAGTCAATTTGCCTCAGGTGCCCTTCACGGCCCTGCAACCTCAAGAACTGGTCTTCCCTGGTTGGCAGCAGAGAAGGCACCTAAATGATATTTGAATACTAATGATCAAGAATGCAGTTACCCTTCTG
This sequence comes from Ornithorhynchus anatinus, assembly GCF_004115215.2. Taxonomy (NCBI): domain Eukaryota; kingdom Metazoa; phylum Chordata; class Mammalia; order Monotremata; family Ornithorhynchidae; genus Ornithorhynchus; species Ornithorhynchus anatinus. Next base: position 153,785,819 of record NC_041728.1, read on the forward strand.
CTCCACACCCAGCAGGATGAATCCAAATGTGGAGGTCACACCGACTCGAAGATGCTTCCCGGAGGAGTAATTCAGAACATCACAGTCCCCGACTCTTCTCTTCGTTGTTGATTAATGCTTCTCAGTGCCCTCGATCTAAGACTTTTGGCAGTAGTGCCTCTTTAATTAAATAACCAAAACAAAAAACAAACCCCTTTAGACCTTGATGTACCCCAAAGGAAGGGTTCATCACGGGGTACTTGGATCCAGACACAGAAGAATGAAACCAGGCGGACTCTCTGGGTTTTCTCCCGAAAACTATGACTTTAATGCTTAAACCTCAGAAAAACTATGGCTTCGTGCATAAACCTATGAAAAAGTTATGGCTTTAAAATATATAAACCTATCAGAAACTATGGATCCAATGCACAAGATAATAATGATAATAGTGGTATTTGTGAAGTGCTTACTATGTGCCAAGCACTGTTCTAAGCTCTGAGGTAGATACAAGGTAATCAGGTTGTCTCACATGGGGCTCACAGTCTTAATCCTCATTTTCCAGATGAGGGAAGTGAGGCACAGAGGTGTTAAGTGACTTGTCCAAGGTCACACAGCAGACGAGTGGCAGAACAGGGATTAAAACCCATGACCTCTGACTCCCAAGCCCGGGCTCTTTCCCCAAAGCCCCAGATCTCTAACAAAAGGTATTACATCCCTCAGGATCCCAGCATGTCGCTCTACCACGGAGCGCTTCGCATGTATGCAACAACCTGATGCTGGTGGAGCTAAAAGGGTCACCTCTATTGCTGACCGGTTAAATGGGGACTTTGCACTCATACACAAGGAGCGGAAGAAGGCCAATGAAGTGGACCGAGTGGTGCTTGTGGGTGATGTGAAGGACCGAGTGGCCGTTCTGGTAGATGTCACGGCTGACACGTGTGGCACCATCTGCCATGTAGCAGGTAAGTGAGTAGGGGTGGGCAGTTCTAAGATGGTGGCTTGAGTGAAGCTTACAGCTTCAAGCTTACAGCTTTGATTCCCCCTTCCCCCTTCCCCTCCCCTCAGTTAAGCCCCCTTTCCCTCTGTTCGTCCCCCTCCCCCGTTCCCCTCCCCTCAACACTGTGCTCATTTGTATATGTTTTTTTTACCCTATTTATTTTGTTAATGAGGTGTACATCCTCTCGATTCTATTTATCGTAATAATGTGGTCTTGTTTTTGTTTTCTTCTGTTTCGCTCTGCTGTCTGTCTCCCCCGAATAGACTGTGAGCCCGTCATTGGGCAGGGATCGTCTCTGTTGCTGAATTGTCCATTCCAAGCGCTTAGTACAGTGCTCTGCACATAGTAAGTGCTCAATAAATACTACTGAATGAATGAATGAACCTCTATCCCAGACGGACAGGTCCTCAAGCACCTTTTACTCAGCTGGTCCATTATGGAACCTCAGATCAGGCATCCCTGGGTAAGCAGAGCACACATTCCAGGCTGTCCTAGCCTCCCCTCCGGGTTGCAAGGAGGAGCCATTTTACCCAGGTGCACTTAGTTTTTCTCGGGGGGGAGGGGGGGGTGGGCATTGATGTGGAGGCCGCGCTTCTGTATTCCCCTGACCAAGCGGGCGAGCGTACCATATCACTGCCATATTTTGGAAACGATGATCTGCCTGTAGTGTGTGACATCGAGCTTCTTCCATGTGTACCCTAATCTACATATAAACATTGCGTGGAAATGGCCGGTCTGGAGGAATTTGGGTTTCAGGGAATTTGGGTGAGAAGTTCAATCCTTTTTAAGTGCAGCCTTGGGCCATATCTGCAAGCTGTGGCCTCTGACTACAAATTCTTTGTTACCCATACATAAACAACGAAGAGCGTGTCGCAATACTCAGATAACAGTGGAGATGGTGGGCCTTTCTAAAATGGAGTCAGTGTGGCTCGCTCTGCTTGGGCAACTATGAACATATCACAGGCCGTTCTCACAAGCCCTGGAATAAAAAGTCAACTAACTTAAGTCCAAGGCAGATCTAGAACAAGAAATTTTTACTCCAGGAGTTTCTGGCTTGAGAGGAGTCACTGACCCCAGCTCTGGCAGCTGCTTAGCATTTAGTGCTAAGGACTTTTTTTATTTTCTTAAATGGTGTTTAAGTGCTTACTTTGTGCCAGGCACTGTGCTAATCGCTGGGACGGTGACGAGTTAATTAAGTTGGCCACTATCCATGCCCCATGTGCGGCTCACGGTCTTAATTCCCATTTTACAGATGAGTTATCCGAAGCTCATGAGAGTTAAATAATAATAATAATGTTGGTATTTGTTAAGTGATTACTGTGCAGAGCACTGTTCTAAGCGCTGGGGTAGATTCAGGGTAATCAGGTCGTCCCACGTGAGGCTCACAGTTAGTCCCCATTTTCCAGATGAGGGAACTGAGGCCCAGAGAAGTGAAGTGACTCGCCCACAGTCACACAGCTGACAAGTGGCAGAGCCGGGCGTCGAACTCATGACCTCTGACTCCGAAGCCCAGGCTCTTTCCACTGAGCCACGCTGCTTCATCCAAGGTCACATGGCAGATGCACGGTGAGGTTGGGATTGGAACCCAGGTCCATTCTGACTCCCAGGCCTGTGCTCTTTCCATTAGGCCACATTGCTTCTCAGGTTTCAGAAAAACCTGAGGTAGTGCAGCAGAAGATGTGAATTTGGTGACGTACTAAAGATTTATCTCTTTCACCTAGGTTCAGTGGAAGGAAAATTATGCAGAAATGGTGTCAGCGTACTGGTTGTTAAATAAAGAGGCTGGTTTGGAAACCAGGGGGAAAAGGCCTTAGTTTTCTTACTGAAATGAGTTTGACGTTCCAATTTTAAAATTAAGAAATTTTAACACTTACAAGTGTAGTTTTAAAACTCTTATCAGCTAGTGAGCACGTCAAAAGTGTTGTACTCCTTAATAGCTAGCTAGCATATTTTCAATGCGTGCCTTTTGTGTCTGAGGGGCAACTATTTTCACATGAAGCAGTCAGTCTGATTTTAAAAACTTTTCTTTATAGACAGTGGATCTCCAACAAATTCATGAATCTCGCTAGACTTCATTTCCTTAGAATCTCTCTGGCTGTACTTGGCTAAATCGCAGGATTTAAAAAATATCTGTAGGCATTTGTTTAATGCTCAAAAGCCAGTCAGTCGATCATATTTTTGAACACTTACTGTGTGCAGAGCACTGTACTAGGCGCTTGGGAGAGTGCAGTTGAACAATATAACAGACACATTATAACAATAAACAAATGCATTCCCTGCCCACAATGAACTCACAGTCTAGAGAGGGAGACAGACATTAAATCCACTTATCGCTCAATCCGTTGCTTATCTTCTTAAGCATGTGCAGAGTGCTTCCATGTACTAAGAGCTTGGGAAGTACGCTTCCTTTGAGTTTTTAGTACGAATGATTGGGTAAGAGGAAGCAAATGAACTGGGAATGCTATCACTTTTTCCAATTGAATTTTTTTTGTAATCATAACACTTTTTCCCTGTATTGAGGGATTTTTATATGGAATTCAATCTTCATCGTAGGTCAAAATGGGGGAATCTCACTGTGACCTGGGCAGCATTTTGCACTGAGTATATCATATCTCCAGCAGCTGAGACGAGGGACTGGAGGTGTAGAGCTGGTCTCCCCCTTTAGCTGTAAGCTCGTTGTGAGCAGGGAATGCATCTGTTTATAATAATAATAATAATGATGGCATTTGTTAAGCGCTTACTATGTGCAAAGCACTGTTCTAAGTGCTGGGGAGGATACGAGGTGATCAGGTTGTCCCTTGTGGGGCTCACAATCTCAATCCCCATTTTACAGATGAGGTAACTGAGGCACAGAGAAGTGAAGTGACTTGCCCAAAGTCACACAGTTGACAAGAGGCAGAGCTGGGATTCGAACCCATGGCCTCTGACTCCCAAGCCCAGGCTCTTTCCACTGAGCCACGCTGCTTCTCTCATTATACTGTACTCTACCAAGCGCTCAGTACAGTGTTCTACACACGGTGAGAGCTCAATTAATATGACTGAATAGGTAGGACTGAATGAGTGCAGTTCTGAAGAGGGGACAGGCCATTTAGCTCCTCTTTTCACCCTCATGGGAGGAACGGTTTCTCATGGACTCCTGCCTGTTGCCATCACGCAGGTGAAAGATGTGGGCGGCGGTGATAGGGAGTGCTGGTCAACCCTGCTTCTCATCCATTCCCCTTTCCTCCTTACACCTTGGCCGCCCCTGCTCGGCAGGAAAAGCAAGGATTATACCCACCCCAGGAAGCACGCTGCTGGTGAACATGCCTCAAGTCCTTCTTATCCCAGTGTCACCATGGCCTCCTGAATTCCTGGGAAGATCAGGTCTCAAAAATGCCAGCTGGTGAAATTACCACCTAAATCACGAATTCCTTTAGCAGTGCCACATTAGTCGGGCAGAACGGTCTATTATTTCCCTCATGACCGTGAAATAGCTCTTCGTTTGAAACCCTTCAACGGCCATTTATTCTGAACAAATAGAAAATAATACAGTTTCCCGTCAATTACATTTACTGCGTGTTTACCACGTGTAGATCGATACACTAAGCGCTTGGGAGAATACCCTATAACAGAGTCGGTAGATACGTTCGCACTCATTTTCCTTTCCCTGCACCTTCATGGGGGATTAGGGAATAGATTTTTTTTAAAAAATGTATGGGGTGGAAACATCTGTGTATTTTCTGTGCTGAATTTACGGAGTGTACGTAGTGTGGAATTTGCAGTGCGATTTAACTACCCTCAAATGCTTTGGGGACTTTTGATTCCATTTTGAGGTTCAGGATGTCTAATCTACAAACTAGACATTTCCTAGGCTGATCTTCTGGGTACTCCTAAAGGGATTTTTTCATTTTTGAGGGGTTTTTGGTATTATTTGGATGGGCAGGAATGAATCTTTGAACTTTGCACGATTTCATCACAGAACGGAATTTAGATCGGTAGATAAAAATCCAGGAAGGAATTTGGGGGAAGTAAAATTTCCAACAGGAATTCTGTTTAAACTATCTTTAAGAAAGTATAAACTGCCTGTTCTAAAAGTAGTCTGTTTTGTATTTTACACGAGAAAATTCTCCTTTTCGTCTCGGAGAATCGTCCAGCTTTGGGAGGCAAATTTTCAAAGTAAAAATTTAAAGAGAGGATGTCATTTCTTTTGCTGAAGTTTAGGAGGCAACTCAAAAGCTCAACTATACAGGGATCAGTGGTATTTATTGAGCACTTACTGTGTGCAGAACACTGTACCTAGCACGTGGGAGAATGCAGTATGACAGAGTTGGTAGACAAGCACCCCGTCCTCAAGGGGCTTGAAGTCTAGAGAACTACTATAGAGAAGAACTATAACCGTATAAACCTACAGATAATAATAATAATGATAAAATCATGGTACTTGTTAAGTGCTTACTGTGTTCATTCCTTCATTCGGTCGTACTTATGGAGCGCTTGCTAAGCGCTTGGAAAGTACGATTCAGCAATAGAGACAATAATAATAATAATAATGTTGGTATTTGTTAAGCGCTTACTATGTGCCGAGCACTGTTCTAAGCGCTGGGGTAGACACAGGGGAATCAGGTTGTCCCACGTGGGGCTCCCCATCTTAATCCCCATTTTACAGATGAGGTAACTGAGGCACTGAGTAGTGAAGTGACTTGGGCAGGCTTATAGTCTAGAAGGGGGGAGGCAGACATCAAAACAAGAAAACAGGCATCAATAATAATAATAGTAATATTGACAGCTCATCTCCTCCAGGAGGCCTTCCCAGACTGAGCCCTCCCTTCCCCTCTTCCCCTCATCCCCTCCCTCTTTCCACTACTCCCTCCCTCTGCTCTACCCCCTTCCCCTCCCCACAGCACTTGTGTATATTTGTATACATTATTTATCACTATTTCATTAATGATGTGTATATATATCTATGATTCTATTTATCTTGATGTTACTGATGCCTGACTTTTTGTTTTGTTGTCTGTCTCTCCCTTTAGACTGTGGGACCGTTGTTTGGCAGGGATTGTCTCTACCTGTTGCCGAATTGTACGTTCCAAGCGCTTAGTACAGTGCTCCGCACACAGTAAGGGCTCAATAAATACGATTGAATGAATGAATGAATGAATAGAAATAGAATTATAGATATATACGCATCAAAACAAGTAAACAGGCCTGAAAATAAATAAATTTAATTATAGATCTGTACTTATATACCCAAGTGCTACTGAGGGGGCGTGGGGAGGTAGAGCAAAGGGAGTGAGTTGGGGTGACGTGGACCAGAGGGGGAACTGAGGCAAAGAGGGGCTCACGCTGGGAAGGCACTGTTTTAGGCGCTGGGGTAGAGCCAAGTTAACCAAGTTGGACACAGTCCCTGTCTCACATGCCGCTCCCAGTCTGAATAGGAGGGAGTAGGATTTACTCCCCATTTTACAGATGGGGTAATATAATAATACATGGTATTCATTGAGCACTTACTGTGTGCAGAGCACTGTACTGAGCCCTTGGGAGAGTACAATATCAGCTAGAGTGTAGACCCATTCCCTGCCCACCACAAGCTTACAGTCTAGAGGGGCAGACAGGTGGTAATATAAATAAATGATGGATATGTAGTAGCTAAGTGCTGCGGGGCTGAGGGAGGGGTGAATAAAGGGCGTAAATCCAAACGTGGGGTGACACAGAGGGAAGTGGGAGAAAAGAAAAAGAGGGCCTAGTCTGCGAAGGCCTCTTAGAGGGATGTGCCGTCAATAAAGCTGATTATGTAAAGGCCGATTTGCTTAAGCTAATTTAAATCGCTCAAAATGGTATATTATGAGAAGCAGTGTGGCTCACTGGAAAGAGCCCGGGCTTGGGAGTCAGAGGTCATGGGTTCAAATCGACCCCTGGACCGCGTCCTCCTGCAGTCTGGAACGCCCTCCCTCCTCACCTCCGCCAAACTAATTCTCTTCCCCTCTTCGAAAACCTACTTGCAGCTCACCTCTTCCAAGAGGCCTTCCCAGACTGAGCTCCCCTTTTCCCTCTGCTCCCTCTACCCACCCTTTCACCTCTCCCTAGCTAAGCCCATCGATTAGACCGTAAGCCCATCAGAGGGCAGGGACTGTCTCTACCTGTTACCGATTTGTACATTCCAAGCGCTTAGTACAGTGCTCTGCACATAGTAAGTGCTCAATAAATACTATTGAATGAATGAATCCCGATTCTGCCACTTGTCAGCTGTGTGACTGTGGGCAAGTCACTTAACTTCCTGTGCCTCAGTTACCTCATCCGTAGAGAAGCTGCGTGGCTCGGTGGAAAGAGCACAGGCTTAGGAGTCAGAGGTGATGGGTTCGAATCCTGGCTCTGCCATTTGTCAGCTGGGTGACTGTGGGCAAGCCACTTCACTTCCCTGGGCCTCAGTTACCTCATCTGTAAAATGGGGATGAAGACTGTGAACCTCACGTGGGACAACCTGATTACCCTGTATCTACCCCAGCGCTTACAACAGTGCTCTGCACATAATAAGGGCTTAACAAAACCTTCTTAAACACCTCCAGTGGTTGCCTATCGACCCCCGCTCCAAACAAAAACTCCTCACTCTAGGCTTCAAGGCTGTCCATCACCTTGCCCCTTCCTACCTCTCCTCCCTTCTCTCTTTCTACCGCCCACCCCGCACGCTCCGCTCCTCCACCACCCACCTCCTCACCGTCCCTGGGTCTCGCCCGTCCCGCCGTCGACCCCCGGGCCACGTCCTCCCGTGGTCCCGGAACGCCCTCCCTCCTCACCTCCGCCAAACTGATTCTCTTCCCCTCTTCAAAACCCTACTGAAAACTCACCTCCTCCAAGAGGCCTTCCCAGACTGAGCTCCCCTTCTCCCTCTACTCCCTCTACCACCCCCCCTCCACCTCTCCGCAGCTTAACCCTCTTTTCCCCCCATTTCCCTCTGCTCTTCCCCCTCTCCCTTTCCATCCCCTCGGCACTTTACTCGTCTGCTCGACTGTATATATTTTCATTACCCTATTTATTTTGTTAATTGTACATCGCCTCGATTCTATTTAGTTGCCATTGTTTTTACGAGATGTTCTTCCCCTGGACTCTATTTATCGCCATTGTTCTCATCTGTCCGTCTCCCCCGATGAGACCGTAAGCCTGTCAAATGGCAGGGACTGTCTCTATCTGTTGCCGACTTGTTCATTCCAAGCGCTTAGTACAGTGCTCTGCACATAGTAAGCGCTCAATAAATACTATTGAATGAATGAATGAACAAATACCAACATTATTATTATTATATTCCTTAGAACCAGAATAATTCCATAAGGAACGAATACAACTACTAGTACTCTTACGATTATATCTTGTTAGTTCTCTCTGGGTTTGGTACTGCTAACTTACGGTTTGTTGGCACCTTAGGTGTTCTTCCACCTCTTCAGAATGTGAATTCAGGGAGTCCGGGACCCTGCCTTTCACTTCTTCCCTGATTCCCTGAGCACATACAATAAACAAGGCTCAGGGGGCTCAGGGGAGTCTTAGAAAGTTATAAACGGCAGTATTTACATGGGAATCCTTGTGTTTGCTGTGTAACTGAGGCACGGAGAAGTTAAGCGATTGTCCAAGAACACAAAGCAGACACGTGGCAGAGCCAGGATTAGAACCCCGGTCATCTGACGCCCAGGCCCCTGCTCCTTCCGCTAAGGCTCGCTACTTCTCTATACGTCTAGATTGGGGGCCCCACGTGGGACAGGGAGTGTGACTGACCTGATTATCCTCTATCTACCCCAGCGCTTATTCCAGTGCTTGGCACGCACACACACAAATATCTCAATTTTTAAGAATATATAACAATAATAATCGTGGCATTTTTTAAGTGCTTACTATGTGCCAGGCACTGTTCTAAGTGCTAGGGTAGATACAAGACAGTTGGGTTGGTTCCTGTCCCTGTCCCGCGTGGGGCTCACAGTCTTACATTTTACAGATGAGGCTCAGAGAAGTGAAGTGACTTGTCCAAGGTCACGCAGCAGGTGAGTGGTGGAGCCGGCATGAGAACCCCTGACTGACTTCCAGGCCCGTGCTCCAGCCACTAGAAGATCAAATCCTCCGCCACGGACTTCCCCGTGACCTGGGTCATTGCAGGCGATACTCAAGTGGTTCCTGGAAGCTTGTCCTTGAGGTTGCGTGAGATCCGTGGTATTTGCTGCTGCTGTGGTGGGATGGGGTCTGCAGCCCAGGGGCACGTTCCCCGCTGTGGCTCCATCACGGCTGCTGCAGGGAACCTCAGACTAACATTCCAACGTCCTCCTTCGCCCAGTCAATACGACTGAATGGGTGAATGAATGACCACGTAGTCGCAAACACGCAGTTCACGTAACAAACTGAATGCGGTGGTAACGTAGGCCCCAGAAATGCTTGGAGCCTGGAGAGTTCCTGGCTCTCCCTTCCAGCTCTGGAGTCTGTGTCCTACTGATGGCATTTTGTTTGGGGTGCTAGTTCCTCTTCGTGAACTGTGTTGTAATTTCGAGAAATCTTGCACGTGGATCTTTCGTTATCTACAAATGAAAGGCTCCCAACGTTTTAAAAAAAGGCCTACGCTTAGTTTTCTTTGCTCTCTGAGTAGAAGCTACAAGTGCCCTTGAAATCAAGTGACTATCACCTTAACCCTTCACAGATATTCCCCTCAGATGCTTCTTTGGGCATGAAATCTATCTAGAGAAGCAGCGCGGCTCAGTGGAAAGTCAGAGGTCATGAGTTCGAATTCCGACTCTGCCACTTGTCAGCTGGGTTACTGTGGGCAAGTCACTTAACTTCTCTGTGCCTCAGTTACCTCATCTGTCAAATGGGGATTACCTGCGAGCCTCACACGGGACAACGTGATGACCCTGTATCTCCCCCGGCGCTTAGAACAGTGCTCTGCACATAGTAAGCGCTTAACAAATACCAACATTATTATTATTATTAGAGCCAACAGGGATTGTGATTTTTGGGTTTTTTTAGAGGTATTTGTTAAGGGCTTACTGGTGCTAAGCCATGTACTAAGTGCTGGGGGAAATACAAGCTAATCAGATTGGATGCAGTCCATGTTCCAGGTGCGGCTCACAGTCTTGAACCCAGCTTTACAGGTGAGATAACTGAGGCACAGAGAAGTACGGTGATTTGCCCAAGGTCCACGGCCCTCAAGTAGCGGAGCTGGGATTAGAACCCAGGTCCTTCTGACTCCCGGACCCTAGCTCTACCCATGAGGCCATGCTGCTTCTTGACGCTTCTGGAGAACTTCGTGTGATGGAGAAACTGTCTTAGAGTAATCATTTGGGAAAACGGGAATCAGTGCACTGAGGGGGTTTATGATTCCAAGTTACCACTATGACTGACGTTTTTCGATACAAATCCTTTAATATTGTTCCGACCACCACTAGTAGCCGGCTTTCCACCTTTACCACTTTACTGTACCGAATACTAGGACGTTAAAAGACGACCATGAAACTCAGGGTCCTTACAGCTCAGTAAGGCTGAGGCAAAAAGACTGGGAAGTGCAGTAGCGTCGTCATCTTGGAGTCGTGTCCGACCCACCGCGACACCATAGACACATCTCTTCTCCAGAGAAGCAGCGTGGCTCAATGGAAAGAGCACGGCCTTGGGAGTCAGAGGTCATGGGTTTGAATCCCGGCTCTGCCACTCGTCAGCTGTGTGACTGGGGGCAAGTCATTTCACTTCTCTGTGTGCCTCAGTTCTCTCATCTGTAAAATGGGGATTAAGACTGTGAGCCTCAAGTGGGACGACCTGATTACCCTGTATCTACCCCAGCGCTTAGAACAGTGCTCTGCAAGTAGTAAGTGCTTAACAAAAGCCAACATTATTAGAATGCCCCACTTCCATCTGCAATCGCTCCGGTAGTGGATCCGCAGAATTCTCTTGGTAAAAATCCGGAAGTGGTTTACCATCGCCTCCTTCACCGCAGTCACCTCGAGTCTCCGCCCTCGACTCTCTCCCGTGCCGCTGCTGTCCGGCACAGGTGAGTTTTGACCGGTAGCAGATGGCTTTCCATTCGCTAGCCACTGGCCAAGCTAGGAGGGGAATGGACAGGCCTCTGCTTGACTCTCCCTCCTGTAGTCGTGACTGGAAGAGGATTGGAAGCTCTCCAGGTGGGACCCTGAGAGGGCAGTAACATCACGCTACACCAAATCTATTTGTGATAACTTATGCATTGTATTATTTCAGAACAGGGTGAATCAATCTATCGATCAACAGTATTTACTGAGTGCTTTGTATATTCAGAGCACTGTTACTGGCTCAGTGGAAAGAGCCTGGGCTTCGGAGTCAGAGGTCATGAGTTCGACTCCCGGCTCTGCCACTTGTCATCTGTGTGACTGTGGGCAAGTCACTTCGCTTCTCTGTGCCTCAGTGACCTCATCTGTCAAATGGGGATTAAAACTGTGAGCCCCACGGGGGACAACCTGATCACCTTGTATCCCCCAGCGCTTAGAACAGTGCTCTGCACATAGTAAGCGCATAATACCACAATTTATTTACTTCCATCTCATCTATCTCGCCGCCAACCTTTCACCCATGTCCTGCCTCTGGCCTGGAGTGCCCTTCCTCTTCAAATCCGACAATTATTCTCCCTCCTTCAAAGCCTTCCTGGACTAAGCCCCCTTTTCCTTTTCTCCCGCTCCCTTCTGTATTGCCCTAGCTTGCTCCCTTTATTCATCCCCCTGGCACTTATGTACATATCTGTAATTTATTTTTATTAATGTCTGTCTCCCCCTCTAGACTGTAAGCTTGTCGTTGGCAGGGAATGTGTCCGTTTATTGTTATATTCTACTCTCCCACACACTTATCAAAGTGCTGTGCACACGGCAAGTGCTCAATACATATGACTGAATGAATTAAATGTAAGAAATTTAAACAAAAAAGAGGCAGGGATAATAATGTTAATAATAATGTTGGTATTTGTTAAGCGCTTACTATGTGCAGAGCACTGTTCTAAGCGCTGGGGTAGATACAGGGTAATCAGGTTGTCCCACGTGAGGCTCACAGTCTTATTCCCCATTTTCCAGATGAGGTAACTGAGGCACAGAGAAGTTAAGTGACTTGTCCACAGTCACACAGCTGACATGTGGCAGAGCTGCGAATCGAACCCATCACCTCTGACTCCTAAACCCGGGCTCTTTCCACTGAGCCACTCTGCTTCTCTGTAAATAAGAAAACTGAAAGTCGTAATAACACTTCATAAAAATTGATACAATTGAGTCCGGTGCTGGAAAAACGTATGTGTGAAGCAGCGTGGCTTAGTGGAAAGAGCAGGGGCTTGGAAGTCAGAGATCATGGGTTCTAATCCCACTCTGCCACTTGACTGCTGTCTGACCTTGGGCAAGTCACTTCCACTGTGCCTCAGTTCCCTCATCTGTAAAAAGGGATTAAGACTGTGAGCCTCACGTGGGACAATCTCATTACCTTGTATCTCCCCCAGCACTTAGAACAGTGCTTGGCACATAGGAAGCGCTTAACAAATACCCACATCGTTATTATTATTATCGTTACTATCATCATATCACAAATTGGACCAAGGAAGTATGCAAAAAATTTCAAATACTTGGAAGAAAAAGGCAGATCAGAATGTTTTGGGTTTTACAATTAGGTTTATTGAATTTCCCTAATTTGGGGCAATTCTACAGTGTAGAGTGAATAGGTGAAATACGCAGCGAAAATTGGGTCAGAAAACGACGCGATCTTTCTGGGTGAGTCAGCCCTTCCTTGGGTGTGTGCAGAACCCCGGGAGGACCTGTAACTTGAAGCCGTCATTGAAGAGGTGGTTACCTCGATGCAATAGATTAGGGTTTTGGGGGCTGCCTGCCAAGGAAGAGCCGGGAGGCTGAACCGTGGCCAAACAGCACCCGCCTCCCTACCTCCCGTCGTATTCCTATCATCCTTGGGCATACTCTCAATAACAATAATGATAATATTGGTATCTGTTAAGCGCTTACTATGTACAGAACACTGTTCTAAGCGCTGGGGGAGATACGGGGCAATCAGGTTGTCCCACGTGAGGCTCACAGTCTTAAACCCCATTTTACAGATGAGGTAACTGAGGCACAGAGAAGCAAAGTGACTTGCCCACAGTCACACAGCTGACAAGGGAGAGCTTGGGATTGTACAATATAACAATAAACAGACACATTCCCTGCACGGACTGAGTTTAAGTCAGCGTGGGACGTAGCGTGGCTCAGTGGAAAGAGCCCGGGCTTGGGAGTCAGAGATCATGGGTTCGAATTCTGGCTCTGCCACTTGCCAGCTGTGTGACTGTGGGCAAGTCACGTCACTTCTCTGGGCCTCAGTTACCTCATCTGGAAAATGGGGATTAACTGTGAGCCTCACGTGGGACGACCTGATGACCCTGTATCTCCCCCAGCGCTTAGAACAGTGCTCTGCACATAGTAAGCGCTTAACAAATACCAACATTATTATCCTGTGTCCAGAAGACTCTCAGGAGACTGATTAAATACGACTGTTTGATGGATCATTTTGGAGGTCAGGGGCGAGTTTAGAAGGACTTCAGCACGTCAACCTGGAGTGACGCAAATGGGGATTCAATCCCTGTTCTCTCTGCCGCTTAGACCGTGAGCCCCAGGTGGGACTGGGACTGTGTTCGACCTAATGAACTTGTATCTACCCCAGTGTTTGACATACTGCAAATGCTTAACCAATGCAATAATAATAACGATAATAATGATGATAATAACAATAATAAAGACCCCAATCTGAACTGGGTCCAGGCCTGGTCTCCTGTTATAAAATAGAGCAGAAGCTTTTGGTTTCCTGTAAAGTTGACCCATCCCCGAGTTCAAAGTGGGAGGAAGGGTGGAGCTTTGGTAGAGTCTGAGTCTGGAATAGGAGTGGTTGGAAGTGAGGGGAAGGGGGGAAAGGGGGAAAAGGAGGAAGAAAGCTGTAGAGAGAGTGAAAAAGAATGAAGTACCAGAGGTTAATAATAATAATACTAATGTTGGTATTTGTTAAGCACTTACTATGTGCAGAGCACTGTTCTAAGCGCTGGGGTAGACACAGGGGAATCAGGTTGTCCCACGTGGGGCTCACTGTCTTCATCCCCATTTTACAGATGAGGTAACTGAGGCACAGAGAAGCGAAGTGACTTGCCCACAGTCACACAGCTGACAAGTGGCAGAGCTGGGATTCGAACCCATGACCTCTGACTCCAAAGCCCCGGCTCCTTCCACTGAGCCACGCTGCTTCTCTAATGCTAATGCTTCTTGGCTAATGCACGCGAAGATGAGTAGCACGGCCTAGTGGATAGAGCACGGGCCTGGGATTCAGAGGACCTGGGATCTCATCCTAGCTCCACCACTTGTCTGCTGTGTGACGTTGGATAAGTCACTTCACTTCTCTGGGCCTCTCAGTTCCCTCATCCGGAAAATGGGGATTGAGATTGTGAGTCCCACGAGGGACAGGGACTCTATCCAACCTGATTAGCTTGTATCCATCTCAGCACTTATTACAGTGTCTGGTAAGCGCTTAACAAATAGCATAAAAAAATATAGAACAAGTAAAGTGACACAGTCCCAGCCTACTAGAAACTTACACTCCAATAGGGGAGTTTAAGACTGATCACTAAATTCCCAAGTTAAAAATTTCAACCGTTGTCGTCCTATAAATGGGAATAATAATAATAATAATAATGACGGTATTTGTTAAGCGCTTACTATGTGCCAGGCACTGTACTAGACGCTGGGGTGGAAACAAGCAAATTGGGTTGAACACAGTCCCTGTCCCCGGTGGGACTCGCAGTCTCAATCCCCATTTTCCAGATGAGGGAACTGAGGCACAGATAAGTGATGTGACTTGCCTAAGGTCACACAGCATACAGATGGCGGAGCCAGAATTAGAACCCAAGACCTTCTGAGTCCCAGGCCCGTGCTCTATAATCGAGACTCTAAACTTGACAGTTTAGCTCCAGCTGGAAGGAAATTTAATAACTAGCCTTACTAACTCATATAGTTATCATGACAATTGTAAACTAGTAATCGTTGGCAGGGAATGCGCCTGTTGATTGTTATTTTGTACTCTCCCAAGAGCTTAGTACAGTGCTCTGCACACAGGAAGCACTCAATAAATATGACCTCTCGCCCACATCCTGCCTCTGACCTTGAACTCTCTCTTCGTATCCGACAGACTATTACTCTCCCCCACTTCAAAGTCTTATTGCAGGCACGTCTCCTCTAAGAAGCCTTCCCTAAGCCCTCCCTTCCTCTTCTCCCACTCCCTTCTGGATCGATTTGCTCCCTTTATTAATTCCCTTCTCCCAGCCCTTATGAACACGTCGATTAGACCGTAAGCCCGTCAAAGGGCAGGGGCTGTCTCTATCTGTTGCCGATTAGTCCATTCCAAGCCCTTAGTACAGTGCTCTGCACATAGTAAGCGCTCAATAAATACTATTGAATGAATGAATGAATCTTCTCCCACTCCCTTCCGGGTCGATCTGCTCCTTTTTTTAATTCCCCTCTCCCAGCCCTTATGAACACATCGATTAGACCGTAAGCCCATCAAAGGGCAGGGACTGTCTCTATCTGTTGCCCATTTGTCCATTCCAAGCGCTTAGTACAGTGCTCTGCACATAGTAAGCGCTCAACAAATATTACTGAATGAACATCCGTAATTTTATTATTTATATTAACGTCCGTCTCTCCTTCTAGACTGTGAACCCGTTGCTTTCAGGGGACTACGTCTGTTAGATTGTTACACTGTACTCTTCCAAGCGCTTACTACAGTGCTCTGCACGCAGTAAGCACTCAATAAATGCAATCTGACCGAGGCGCACGGTCTTAATCCCCATTTTTCAGATGAGGTAACTGAGGCCCAGAGAGGTTAAGTGAGTTGCTCAAGGTCACACAGCACACAAGTGACAGAGCCGGGATTGGAACCCAGGTCCTTCTGACTTCCAGGCCCGTGCTCTTTCCGACTAGGCCATGCTGAGGGTCATGAGAGGGAACCCCATAGAGTGAGCCCAGAAAAGGAAGTCTCACCATGAGGAGAGCACGTGTGGACACTGGAATTTGCTAATCGGTCCCAGGAATAACGAAGAAAATAGCACCAAATGATTAACTTTGGCCGGGGAGGTGTTGGTATTTGTTAAGCGCTTACTATGTGCAGAGCACTGTTCTAAGCGCTGGGGTAGACACAGGGGAATCAGGTTGTCCCACATGGGGCTCACAGTCTTAATCCCCATTTTACAGATGAGGTAACTGAGGCCCAGAGAAGTGAAGTGACTTGTCCACGGTCACACAGCTGACAAGTGGCAGAGCTGGGATTCGAACTCATGACCTCTGACTCCAAAGCCCGGGCTCTTTCCACTGAGCCACGTGTGCGGCTCAGGGGGTCTTTCCATCCGTTATAGCCTTTCTTAGATTCTGGAGACACAGGTCTAAACTTTAGTTTCAATATCCTTAAGCGTGGGCTGAATAATTTAGAGGGTAGAGTATATAAGCAGCTTGGCTTTAGTGGAAAGAGCCCGGGCTTGGGAGTCAGAGGTCGTAGGTTCCAATCCCGACTCTGCCACCTGTCTGCTGTGTGACCGTGGGCAAGTCACTTAACTTCTCTATGCCTCAGTTACCTCATCTGTAAAAATGGGGATTAAAAAAAGTGAGCCCCACGTGGGACAATCTGATTACCCTGTATCCACCCCAGCGCTTAGAACAGTGCTCTGCACATAGTAAGCGCTTAACAAATACGATAATTATTATTATTATTACACATGGGGGGATGAGGGTGTGAGTGTACGTGTGTGTGTGTTAGATACTTTGGGTCAGTGAATGAATTTTTCCAAAGCCAGATTAAGGTCTAACGTGGTTCGGCCAGAATCCAGACCTGTACTTCCAGGAAATGTAGAAAATAAAGTGGATGTTAAGACCCACGGGGCCTCGTTCTTTTTTAAAATCATTTATTGCTTGCTCCTCAATGTCTTCTTTCCCTACCAAAATCCAAGTGAGTCATTTCTCCCTATATGGTCAGGCTTTCTTATTGGCCTCCCTGATTCAACAAACACAACATTTTCGTGATTTCCTTTTTCTACCCCACTGAAGAAAAACAAACTGTGCTATATCTATAGAGCTAGGTTTTCTTTTTTCATGAGACTTGAAAGGTGACTTCAGAGGGAACAAAGCAGATGGCCACACGACTAATAAAATGGGATTTTTTTTAATGGCTTAGAAGGTTTTCACATATTTGTGCAGAAGAAAAAATAAAGGGCTGTTGGAACAAAACCCAAATAGGCTACTTTGTGAGAGCATATGTTGTTCAGTAAGGAATTTGTTTAAGTATATGTGTGTGTAGATGTGTATGTATACATATAAACATCTACATGACTACTTGTTTTGTTGTCTGCCTTCCCCTTTTCCACTGTGAGCCCGATGTTTGGCGGGGATTGTCTCTATCTGTTGCCGAATTGTAATTCCAAGCACTCAGTACAGTGCTCTGCACACAGTAAGCGCTACATAAATACCAATGAATTAATATATTTGTATATATATATATATGTATACTGTATATCATTGTCTTTTGTTCTTAAAGAGGACACCACCCATGGGGAAATTCACCCAAGGTGCATGTTTGACTGAAAAGGCTAATATAGGATCAGTCAATCAATCAGTGGTATTTATCGAGTGCTTACTGTGTGCCTAACACTATACTAAGCACTTGGGCGAGTAAAATACAACAGAGTTGGTAGGCACATTTCCTTCCCACAACAGGCTTACAGTTTGGGGCTAATACAGCATGGCCTAGAGGAAAGAGCATGGGCCTGGGAGTCAGAGGACCTGGGTTCTAATCCTGGCTCTGCCTTGTGTCTGCTGGGTGACCTCGGGCACATGCGTAAAATGGAGATTAAATTCTCCTCCTTTCAATTTAGACTGTGATCCCCACGTGGACTGCGTCCATCCTGATCAGCTTGTTTCTACCCCAGCATTTGAGAAGCAGCGTGGCGTAGTGGATAGAGCCTGGGCTGTGGAGCTGGGAGGTCATGGGTTCTAATCCCAGCTCCTTCACTTGTCTGCTATTTTACCTTGGGCAACTCACTTCACTTCTCAGGGCCTCTGTTACCTCATGTGTAAAATGGGGATTGAGATTGTGAGCCCCATGTGGGAAAGGAACTGAGTCTAACCTGATATGCTTCTATCCACCCCAACACTTAGTACAGTGCCTTGCACATAGTAAGTGCTTAACAAATTCCATTATTATTATTACTAGTAGTAGTATAGTGTCTGGCACATAGTAAGTGCTTAACAAATTCCATTATTATTATTATTACTAGTAGTAGTATAGTGTCTGGCACATAGGAAGTGCTTAACAAATACCATTTGAAAACTCACTGTCTCGTTCATGTTGAAAGGCTCGAAAGCTATTCCTTTTTGCATTATCGTGTTTGATGATTGCCGGTCCTGGTGCTGTTCTCGCTCTTGCCTCCTTGTCCCTCAATCTCAACAGAGTTTCTGCCCCCAAAGAGCTGCTCCTTTCTTGACTGCAATGTGCCGGGGTGTTCTATTTCTGGTAATTGAAGGCCAGTTTTCAGATGCGGTGTGATGATAATAATAATGATTACCGTATTTGTTAAGTGCTTACTATGTGCACTAAGCGCTGGGGTAGATACAAGGTAATCAGGTTGACCCACGTGGGGCTCACAGCATTAACTCCCATTTTACAGATGAGGTAACTGAGGCACAGAGAAGTTAAGTGACTTGTCCAAAGTCACACAGCTGATAGGCGGTGGAGTCGGGAGTAGAACACACGACCCCTGATTCCCGAGTCCGGACTCTTTCCACTAAGCCACGCATTGTTTTGCTGTCTACTTGAACTATTTCCTCCATCTTCCTTGCCTTCAGTTTCCCCAGTTCAGCTCAGCATATTAAGGTTTCTTGGGTTTCCTGCTGTGCCACTTTCTTCCCCATGTGCTCCACCCACTGCAGTTGTTTAAAGGTGAGCTCACTCCACTGCCTGGAGATGGACTCTTTCAAGTTCTTAGTAATAATAATTGTGGTATTTATTAAGTATTACTCAGTACCAGGCACTGTACTAAGCACCAGGGTAGACACAAGCTAATCAGGTTGGACACAGTCCATGTTCCACATGGAGCTCGCAATAAATAATAATAATGATGGCATTTGCACATATTTACTGTGTGCAAAGCACTGTTCTAAGTGGTGGGGAGGATACAAGGGCATCAGGTTGTCCCACGTGGGGCTCACAGTCTTCATCCCCATTTTACAGATGAGGGAACTGAGGCACAGAGAAGTGGCGTGACTTGCCCAAAGTCACACAGCTGACAAGTGGCAGAGGTGGGATTAATAATATAATAATGTTGGTATTAAGCTCTTACTATAGTTGGTATTAAGCACTTAATACAGTCTTAATCCCCATTTTACAGATGAGGGAACTGAGGCGCAGATAAATAAAGTGACTTGCCCACAGTCACACGGCCGACAGGTGGCAGAGCCGGGATTCGAACCCATGACCTCTGGCTCCCAAGCCCGTGCTCTTTCCACTGAGCCACGCTGCTTCCCAGGCTTGTGCTCTTGCCACTAAACCACTTTGCTTCTCTCTAAAGTGTGAAGTATAAAGACATGAAAAAAAACGGGTGACAGGTGATGCGAGTCTCGTCTTATGCCGTGGAGTCATTTCCGACCCATAGCGACACCGCGGACACATCTCTCCCAGAACGCCCCGCTCTCCATCTGCGGTCGTTCCGCTAATGAGTCCGTAGCTTTCTTCGTCAAAATATGGAAGTGGTTTACCGTGGCCTCCTTCCGCGCAGTCATTCGTTCATTCATTCGATAGTATTGATTGAGCGCTTACCACGTGCAGAGCACTGGACTGAGCGCTTGGAATGAACAAGTCGGCAACAGATAGAGACGGTCCCTGCCGTCCACTTGAGTCTCCACCCTCGACTCTCTCCCGGGCCGCTGCTGCCCAGCACGGGTGAGTTTTGACCGGTAGCAGACGGTCTTCCACTGGCCAGCCACTGGCCAAGCTAGGAATGGAACGGCCAGGCCTCTGCTTGACTCTCCCTCCCGTAGCCGAGACTGGTAGAGGACTGCAAACTCTCCAGGTGCGACCCTCAGAGGGGGGTGGGCTGACTAGTTTAGGGTTTAGGGGTTCAGATTCAAATGCACGCGAGACACATGAGGTGGGGAAAACAGGAAGGGGAAAGAATTGAAAGATTGGTCGGATGTCATTTTAGTAGAGCTATGAAGATGGGGAGAGTAGTGGTCTGTCGGATGAGAGTGGGGGAGGAGGGAGGAAGCAGCGTGGCTCAGTGGAAAGAGCCCGGGCTTGGGAGTCAGAGGTCACGGGTCCTCATCCCGGCTTGGGCAAGTCACTTAACTTCTCTGCGCCTCGGTTACCTCATCTGTAAAATGGGGATGAAGACTGTGAGCCCCACGTGGGACAACCTGATTACCTTGTATCTACCCTTGTGCTTAGAACAGTGCTTGGCATATAGTAAGTGCTTAACAAATACTGATATTATTATTATTAGGAAGGAGGGCGAGAGTAAGAGGTTGATGACTAGAGAGATAGAGAAGCAGCGTGGCTCAGGGGCAAGAGCCCGGGCTTGGGAGTCAGAGGGGATGGGTTCGAATCTTAACTTTGCCACTTAGCTGTGTGACTGTGGGCAAGTCACTTAACTTCTCTGTGCCTCAGTTACCTCATCTGGAAAATGGGAATTAAGAACTGTGAGCCTCACGTGGGACAACCTGATTACCCTGTATCTACCCCAGCGCTTAGAACAGTGCTCTGCACATAGTAATCGCTTAACAAATACCAACATTATTATTATTATTATTATTATTATTATTATGAGAGAGGCACAGTAAATCACTTGGTAAAAGAGACCATGATCCCAGGGCCCAGGACATCTGTCGAACAGCGCGGCGGATGGGTGACCCTTCTCAGTATTCCCCTTTCCACAGCAGGATTCTGAAAAAAATCCCAGTGTTAGTAAATCACTGCCAGAGTTCTGCATTTGTTGCTTTTACTGACACAGGGCAAAGGATTCTACTAAATCAAAAACACTTTCTTCCTCTGGGTGTTTCTTGGCACTACCCCATTAGAATACCGACCAGATTTGATTCTACATAACTTGTGGATAGGATATTACGAAACCTGAGGAGTCGAGACTTGAAACCATAATCTTGGGCAATACCGAACATTTGGCATCGTTCAGATTTGATTTTGCAATTTTACTTGCCTGATAAACTTTTCTGGATAACCCTGATTTATCCATAATAGAGATATCCTCTGTCTATATGGGGAGATGGAATTAGAACCTGAATGTGTGGATATAGCATCATTTTTCTCCTTGGAAGAAATATTACTGGGCCGGATAGCTGGTTTAGGTAGCTTTAAAAATCGAATAATACCCAAGCAGGGAGTCGAAACTGGCTCAACCAAAGAATGAACTGGTTACTTGATAACTAACTTCTATCATCCTCTCTAGATGATAAGATCGGTGAGGGCATTCATTCATTCAATAGTATTTATTGAGCGCTTACTATGTGCAGAGCACTGTACTAAGCGCTTGGAATGTGCAAATCGGTAACAGATAGAGACGGTCCCTGCTCTTTGACGGGCTTACGGTCTAATCGGGGGAGACAGGAAAACAAGAACAATGGCAATAAATAGAGTCAAGGGGAAGAACATCTCATTAAAGCAATAGCAAATAAATAGAATCAGGGTGATGTACATCTCATTAAAGAAACTAAATAGGGTGATGAAGATATATACAGTTGAGCGCACGAGTACGGTGCTGAGGGGATGGGCGAGGGGGAGGAGGGGAGGGAAAGGGGGGAGAAGAGGGTTTAGCTGCGGAGAGGTGAAGGTGGGGGAGAGGTGAAGGGGGGTTAGAGGGAGCAGAGGGAAAAGGGGAGCTCAGTCTGGGAAAGGCCTCTTGGAGGAGGTGAGCTTTAAGTAGGGTAAGAAACAAGGTAATCAGCTTGTCCCACGTGGGGTACACAGTCTCAATCCCCATTTTACAGAAGGGGTCACTGAGGCCCAGAGAAGTTAAGTGACTTGCCCATAGTCACACAGGTGAAAAGTGGCAGGGCCGGGATTAGAACCTACAACCTCTGACTCCCAAGCCTGTGCTCTTTCCACTAAGCCACTGGCCCCAAAGTGGGCTGGTAAAAAGAGCATGGGTCTAAGGAGTCAGAGGTCCTGGGTTCTGATTCCGTGCTCCATCATCTGCTCCTGTGTGATCTTGGGCACGTCTCTTCCTCTTTTTCCTCATCCTCATCATCTCATTTTCTTCCCTCCCACCCATAGACCGTGAGCCCCTGTGGGACAGGGACTGTATCCAACTTGACTATCTTGTATTTACCCCAGAACTTACTACAGAGCTTGGCACATAGAGAAGCAGCGTGGCTCAGTGGAAAGAGCCGGGGCTCAGGAGTCAGAGGTCATGGGTTCTAATCCCGGCACCGCCACCTGTCAGCTGGGTGACTGTGGGCGAGTCACTTCACTTCTCGGTGCCTTGGTTACCTCATCTGGAAAGTGGGGATGAAGACTGAGCCTCACGTGGGACAATCTGATTACCCTGTATCTACCCAGCGCTTAGAACAGTGCTCGGCCCATAGTAAGCGCTTAACAAATACCAACATTATAGCTGAGAATCACTAGTATTACCTTTTCTTTTCCAACTAAAGTCAGGTACATTAGGCATGGGGGAAGAGGTTTAATGAACTAGAACATGGGAACGATCTGTAGCACCTCTGTTCCATGCAATTTCCGAGTTGAACCTACCCATCCTTTAAAATATGCAGAATCGAGCTCGTGATTGCTTAAATTTGCTATTATCTAATTAAAATGAAACACAGACTCTACTTTGGAAAAAAATACCTTTGTTTTTACTGAATTGTTTAAAGGAGTCCAGTAGCTTTAGCTAGCCTATAGACAGAAGTGCACTGAAATGGCACACGAATACCAACTATTTACTATCCAAGTCAATTGCATTTATTGAGCACTTATTGTTCGAGAGAGTACAATATAACGATATAAGACACATTCCCTGCTCACAATCTTACAGTCTAGAGGGAGAGACACACATTTGTATGAATGAATAATAATAATGTTGGCATCTGTTGAGAATTTACTATGTGCAGAGCACTGTTCTAAGCACTGGAGTAGATACGGGGTCATCAGGTTGTCCCTCGTGAGGCTCACGGTCTTAATCCCCATTTTCCAGATGAGGTAAGTGAGGCACAGAGAAGTTAAGTGACTTGTCCACAGTCGCACAGCTAAGTGGCAGAGTCGGGATTCGAGCCTATGACCTCTGACTCCCAAGCCCGTGCTCTTCCCACAGAGCCACGCTGCTTCTCTATAAAATCACAGATATGTACATAAGAGCTGTGAGGCTGGGAGGGAGGATGAATAAAGGGAGCAAGTCAAGGCGGCGCAGAAGGGAGTGGGAGAAGAGGAAAGGAGGGCTTAAGTCAGGGAAGGCCTCTGGGAGGAAACGTGCCCTAAATAAGGCTTTGAAGGTGGGGAGAGCGTCGGATTTGAGGAGGGAGGGAGGCCAGAGGCGGGACGGGGGCGAGAGGTCAGCGGTGAGATAGACGAGATGGAGGTACTGTGAGAAGGTTAGCATTAAGGGACCAAAGTGTGTGAGCTGGGGTGTACTAGGAGAGTGGTGAGGTAGGAGGGGGCAAAGTGATCTAAAGTACATAAGTGCTGCGGGGCTGAGGGTGGGGCAAATACCAAACGACCAAAGGGTAGAGATCCAAGGGCACGGGTGATGTAGAAGGGGGAGGGAGTTGGGGAAAAGAGGGCTTAACTGGGGAAGGCCTCTTGAAGGAGATGCGACCTTAATAAGGCTTTTACCGGTCAACTTATCGATTACTATACGCCATCTGCGACCCCGCTCATCTGGTGCACCGGCTGCTGGTCCTGGCACTCATGTGCTTCCCGGGCTCGGGTGAGCAGGCCGCCCAACGCTCGGCCTGGGCCGGGCTAGGCCGGGTTCCCTTCCTCCGTTCATCCTTCCCTCCCTCCGTCCTTCCCTCTCTTCCTCCCCGCCCTCTCACATTCGCCTCCTTCCCCGCCCCCGCCTCCCCGACAGCAGTCAGCCTCGTACAGGAGAAGCAGCCTGGCCTAGTGGCTAGAGCGCGGGCCTGGGAGTCAGAAGGTCACGGCTTCTAATCCCGGCTCCACCACCTGCCTGCTGTGTGGCCTTGGGCAGGTCACTTCCTTCTCTGGGCCTCAGTTCCCTCATCTGGAAAATGGGGTTTGGGACTGTGGGCCCCAGAGGGGATAGGGCCTGTGTCCAACCCGATTTGCTCGTGTCCACCCCAGCACTTGGTACAGTGTCTGGCACGTAGTAAGTGCCTAACTAATACCATTATTATTATTATTATTAAGTGGCATGGCCTAGTGGCAAGAATATGGGCTTGAGAGTCAGAGGACCTTGGTTCTAATCCTGGCTCTGGACTTGTCTGCTGTGTGACCTGGGGCAAATCTCTTCACCGCTCTGTGCTTCAGTTACCTCATCTGGAAAATGGGGACTGAGATTGTGAGCCCCACGTGGGACAACCTGATTACCTCGTATCTACCCCAGCGCTTAGAACAGTGTTTGGCACAGTGTAAGCACTTAAAAAATACCATTATTATTATGCAGAGCACTGTACGAAGAGCTTGGAAGAGTACAGTTCAACCGAGTTGGTAGTCACGGTCCCTGCCCGCACCGAGCTTACACCAGAAAAATTCATGTTGGAAAGGCTTCCATCTGCAGTTTTAGAGGACATGATCCTGAGGAAGTGTAGAGAGGGGCTTTCCTGGATTGCCACAGAATTTGGGCATAGAACAAATGGAATAAAAATAATTATGGTTTTTGTTAAGCACTTACTATGTGCCAAGCACTGTTCTAAGCACTGGGGTAGATACCAGGTAAACAGATTGTCCCATGTGGGGCTTACGGTCTTATCCCCATTTTACAGATGAGGCAACTGAGGCACAGAAAAGTTAAGTGATGTGCCCAAAGTCACACAGCTGACAAGCTCTGCACATAGTAAGCGCTTAACCAATACCAACATTATTATTATTAAGTAGCAGAGGCAGGATTATAACCCACAGCCTCTGACTCCCAACCCTGGGCTCTTTCCACTACGCCACGCTGCTTCTCTAATAATAATTATGGTACTTTTTAAGAACTTACTACGTACCAAGCACTGTTCTAAGTGCTAGGGTAGATACAAATTTGTCAGGTTGGACCCAGTCCCTATCCCACACAGGGCTCACACTCTTAATCCCCATTTTACAGATGAGGTAACTAAGGCCCGGAGAAGCGAAGCAACTTGTCCGAGGTCACACAGCAGACGTGGGGCGGAGCCGGGATTAGAACCCACGACCTTCCGACTCCCGGGCCCATGGCCTATCCAATAAGCCGTGCTGCTTCTCAGCAGCATTTGCGGGGCATGTGTGGGACATTTATGGGAAATGTAGGGACTCTGGGATCGCCAGGAGAGTGGTAGGGATTGGGGAAGTGGGTCTTGATGGCATGATGGGGATCTGTATGCTGAGAGTGAAACAAACCAGGAAAACAAAAGGAAGAAATACCAATTTAAAGCAGTGGAACTTGTTACCGAGAAATGAAGGATAAAAGATTTGGCTAGCCGGGTGTGAATTAGGGCTGTGTCCCACCTAGTTAACTTGTACCTAGCTCAGTGCTTAGAAGAGTGCTCTTTCCCTTGACTCTATTTATCGCCATCGTTCTCGTCTGTCCGTCTCCCCCGATGAGACCGTGAGCCCGTCAAACGGCAGGGACCGTCTCTATCTGTGGCCGACTTGTTCATTCCAAGCGCTTAGTACAGTGCTCTGCACATAGTAAGCGCTCGATAAATACTATTGAATGAATGAATGAAAAGAGTGTTTGACACACAGTAATCCCTGAACATGTACCATAAGAAAAAATCAAACCGGGAAATTCTAGCTCCGGTCTAGACGGAATCAAACCAGGCAGGATCCGTTTTAGAGACTGAGAGATTGAACCCATGGTTTTATGTTTTACTGAAAATGAGATGTCTAGACAATCTTAAAAAATCTGGAGATCTCTAGACTGTAGACTCTTTGAGGACAGGGACTATGTCTAACGAATTCATTCATTCATTCATTCAATAGTGTTTATTGAGCACTTACTGTGTGCAAAGCACTGTACTAAGTGCTTGGGAGAGTACAGCATGGCTCAGTGGAAAGAGCCTGGGCTTGGGAGTCAGAGGTCACGGGTTCGAATGCCGGCTCTGCCACTTGTCAGCTTTGGGACTGTGGGCAAGTCACTTCACTTCACTGGGCCTCAGTTACCTCATCTGTAAAATGGGGATGAAGACTGTGAGCCCCACGTGGGACAACCTGTTTACCCTGTATCTACCCAGCGCTTAGAACAGTGCTCTGCACATAGTAAGCGCTTAACAAATACCAACATTATTACAATATAACAGACACATTCCTGCCCACGACAAACTCATCTGTTATTCTGTAGTCAGTCAGTCGTATTTATTGAGAGCTTACAACTTGGGATTGAGAGGTCATGGGTTTGATTCCCGGCCCTGCCACTAGTCAGCTGTGTGACCTTGGGCAAGTCACTTCACTTATCTGGGCCTCATTTCCCTCATCTGTAAAATGGGGATTAAGACTGTGAGCCTCACATGGGACAAACTGATTACCCTGTATCTACCCCAGCGCTTAGAACAGTGCTCTGCACATAGTAAGCACTTAACAAATACTAACGTTATTATTATTATTGTTGTGCAGAGCACTGTACTAAATGCTTGGGAGAGTACTATACAACAATATATTCATTCATTCATTCAGTAGTATCTATTGAATGCCAACTGTGTGCAGAGCACTGTACTAAGCACGTATAATGTTCTCTCCTAAGTGCCTCACTCTCCTAAGTGCCTCGTATAGAGCTTTGCACCCAGTAGATATGGCTGATAGATGGATTGATCGTCCTCAATTCAAGCATCCTTAGTGGAAAGAGCCCGGGCTTGGGAGTCAGAGGTCATGGGTTCTAATCCCGGCTCCGCCGCTTGTCAGCTGGGTGACCTCGGGCAAATCACTTAACTTCTCTGTGCCTCAGTTCCCTCATCTGTAAAATGGGGATGAAGACTGTGAGCCCTACATGGGACAACCTGATTACCTTGTATCTCCCTCAGTGCTTAGAACAGTGCTTTGCACAGAGTAAGCGCTTAACAAATGCCATAATTATTATTATTTGGAGAAAAATATGTATTGAATTTGTTAGACTCGTGAACCAAGGTGAAAAGCTTATTGTTTATAATTTATGAAAAGTAAAGGCCGATTCAGTCCCCACAGGGAGAAGGGCACGGAGGGATTTCTTCTCTGAGGTTCTCATGTGTCCTGTGTGCTACACTTGAAAACTTGTCTCCATCGTGGCCAGGGCCAGGAATAAGTGAGGTACGGGTTCCTGGAAATTAAACAGTGCTTTCCCAGGGATATGTTTTCTGTTCATTCTCTCAAAGAAAGCAGGCCAACCTTTAGGAAATTCCAGGCACACAAATGACAGCATCCAATCAACCTGGTCGTGGTATCTTTTCGGAGTGTCCATCCTCACTGTAGCCCGGAGAGTTGTGCCGTTCAATTCTATCACTTCATTCAGTCCTATTTGTTGAACGTAACTGTGTGCAGAGCATTATACTAAATGCTTGAGAGCGTATTCACCAGGTAATCACAGAAATAATAATAATAATAATGTTGGTATTTGTTAAACGCTTACTATGTGCAGAGCACTGTTCTAAGAGCTGGGGGAGATACAGGGTCATCAGGTTGTCCCACGTGAGGCTCGCAGTCTTAATCCCCATTTTAATAATAATGTTGGTATTTGTTAAGCGCTTACTATGTGCAGAGCACTGTTCTAAGGGCTGGGGTAGATACGGGGTAATCAGGTTGTCCCACGTGGGGCTCACAGTCTTAATCCCCATTTTACAGATTAGGTAATTGAGGCACAGAGAAGTTAAGTGACTTGCCCACAGTCACACAGCTGACAAGGGGCGGAGCTGGAATTCGAATCCATGATCTCTGACTTCCAAGCCCGTGCTCTTTCCGCTGAGCCACGCTGCTTCTATTTTGCAGATGGGGTAACTGAGGCCCAGAGAAGTTACGTGACTCTGCCCACAGTCACACAGCTGAAGAGTGGCAGAGCAGGGATTTGAACCCATGACCTCTGACTCCCAAGCCCGTGCTCTTTCTACGGAGCCACGCTGCTTCACCATATACCCACAAATGTGCGCAATCAGTCGATCAGTGCTTAGTGAGTGCAGGGGACTGTAATAAGCGCTTGGGAGAGTTTCAATACAACAGAATTGGTATCACATTTCCTGCCTACAGTGAGCTTACAGTCTAATAATAATAATAATAATTATGGTATTTGTTAACCGTTTACTATGTTCCAGGCACTGTCCTAAGCCCCACTCTCGGGTCACATATGGAGAGTCCAGTAAGCAGCATGGCTCAGTGGCAAGAGCCCGGGCTTGGGAGTCAGAGGTCATGGGTTCGAATCCCTGCTCTGCCCTTTGTCAGCGGTGTGACCGTGGGCAAGTCACTTCACTTCTCGGTGCCTCAGTTCCCTCCTCTGTAAAATGGGGATGAAGACTGTGAGCCCCACGTGGGACAACCTGATCCCCCTGTGTCTACCCCAGCGCTTAGAACAGTGCCCTGCACATAGTAAGCGCTTAACAAATACCAACATTATTATTATTATTACTCTACCAGCCTTGACGACAGGAGGGAGAGTCCAAGCAGAGGCCTGTCCATTCCATTCCTAGTTTGGCCAGTGGCTAGCCAGTGGAAGGCCATCTGCTACAAGTCAAAACTCCCCTGTTCTGGGCAGCAGCGGCACGGGAGAGGGTCGAGGGCGGAGACTCGAACTGACTGAGCAGAAGGAGAAAGTGGTCAACCACTTCCAGATTTGTACCAAGAAAACACTATGGATCCACTACCAGCATGACTGCAGACGGAGGTGGGGCTTTCTGGGAGAGACGCGTCCACGGCGTCGCTCGGGGTCGGAGACGACTCGACGGCATAAGACAAGACTGTACTAAACGCCGGGGTAGCCGTAAGCAAATCGAGTTGAGCACAGTCCCTGTCCCGCCTGGGACTTACAGTCTCAATCCCCATTTTTCAGATGAGGGATCTGAGACCCAGAGAAGTGAAGTGACTTGCCTAAGGTCACACAGCACTCGCGACCTTCTGACTCCCAGACGCGGGCTCTATCCACTGAGCCATGCTGCTTCTCCCCTGGCTAGAGTTCACGGTCTTGTGCCCAGCGCAGATTTCAAAATATTTAAGCTCTTGGATCTATGAGAAGAAAAACTTGCTGTGGAAGCAAAGTGCAATTACTCAACATTTCTTATGTTCTGAATGCTAAACGACTGATGCCATCATAGCTTTCGATATATATTTATTACAATTCATTCAATAGTATTTACTGAGCTCTTCCTATGTGCACAGCACTGTACTAAGGGGGTGGAATGTACAAATCGGTAACAGATAGAGACAGTCCCTGCCCTTTGACGGGCTTACGGTCTAATTGGCACATCCGAAACTATATCCCGCGCAAAGACATACTCTGTGGGTGCTGGCAGATCTGACGGCGACAATCCTTTCTTGTAAAGTAAAAGGGAATTAAAAAAAGTTCAAATACAGTTTAGTGTTTAGATTCCTGAGCTTTCATTCTTAGTAATGTTCGGTGGGGAACTTTGGCTGAACTTTAATATGTGGCAAGACCACAGAGATCATAAATTTGCTCGCAACAGAAAAACATTACTGCTGTTTAAGCTACTGTTTCCTCTTATTTCCCCCGCTCTTCACCCCCAAAACGATAAGATAACGGCACAGCGGAAAAAAAACAAACGTAGTCAAGATAGGAGGGGAAAATTTTTCAGAAAAATATCGGTAAGTTAACAAAAAGAATAGTCTGTCTCCCTCTCTAGTCTGTAAGCTCCCTGAGGGCTGGGAATGGCTCTACCAACTCTATTGTATTGTTCTCTCCCAAGGGCTTAGTATTCATTCATTCATTCATTCATTCATTCAATAGTATTTATTGAGCGCTTACTATGTGCAGAGCACTGTACTAAGCGCTTGGAATGGACAAATCGGTAACAGATAGAGACAGTCCCTGCCCTTTGATGGGCTTACAGTCTAATCGGGGGAGACAGGCAGACAAGAACAGTGCTCTGCACACAGTAAGTGCTTAGTGAGTTCCATTGATTGATCGATGATGGATAAGTGGATTGATAAGGCTTTGAAGGAGAGGAAATTGTCTGTGGGATGTGAGGAAGGAGGGCGTTCCAGGCCAGAGGCGGGTCGGGGGCGAGAGGTCAGGGGTGAGATAGACGAAATTGAGGTATAGGGAGAAGAATGTTACCGATTTGCCGATTCCAAGCGCTTAGTACAGTGCTCTGCACATAGTAAGCGCTCAATAAATACTACTGAATGAATGAAGACTGGAACTAGAGGAGCCAAGAGTGTGGCCGGGGTTATAGTAGGAAAACAGCGAGGTGAGGTGGAAGGGGGCACGGCGATTGAGCGCTTTAAAGTTTATGGAGAGGAGTTTCTCTCTGATGCAGAGTTGGATGAACAACCTCTAGGGAATCATGGCCTGAAAGTTTTTATTGGAAAATAATCCAGGCAGTGGAGTGAAGTAAGGACTGGAGTGGAGAAAGACAGGAAGATGGGTTGTCCGCGAGGAGACTGATAGAGTAATCGAGTGGGATAGGATAAGTGATTAGATTAATAAGAATTGTAGTATCTGTTAGGTGCTTACGATCGCGATGGCATTTGTTAAGCGCTTTCTATGCGCCGAGCACCGTTCTAAGCGCTGGGGTAGATACAAGGGAATCAGGTTGTCCCACGTGGGGCTCACAGTCGTCATCCCCATTTTACAGATGAGGGAACCGAGACACAGAGAAGGTAAGTACCTCGCCCAAGGTCACAGAGACAACACATGGCGGAGCCAGAATTCATTCATTCATTCAATAGTATTTATTGAGCGCTTACTATGCGTAGAGCACTGTACTAAGCGCTTGGAATGAACAAGTCGGCAACAGATAGAGACAGTCCCTGCCGTTTGACGGGCAGAATTGGAACCCATGACCTCTGGCTCCCAAGCCCGTGCTTTTTCCACTGAGCCACGCTGCTTCTCTGATATGCCAGTCACTGTATTAAGCGCTGAGGTGGATTCAAACAGATGGGGTGGAACACGGTCCCTGTCCCACGTGGAGCTCACGGTCTCAATTCCCATTTTACGGACGAGAGACCCGAGGCTCAGAGAAGTGAAATGACTTGGCCGAGGTCACACAGCAGACGACTGGCGGAGTCGGCATTAGAACGCATGACCTTCTGACTCCCGAGCCCGTGCTCTTTCAACTACACCTTAACAAGGTAGCGGTTTGGGTGGAGAAGAAAGGGAGGATTTTCGCCATGTTGGGAAGTTCTAACCGACGGGATTTAGAGATGGAATGAATATGTGGGTAAATATACCTATATCTATACCTTACCATTTATACTATACCTTACTGTCACTATACTGTTTCCCCTATCTGTAATTAATTTTAATGGCCGCTTCTCCCTGTAGACTGTAAGGTACTTGCGGGCGGGAATCGCAATTCTATTGTATTTTCCCAAATGTTTAGCGTAGGTGCTCTGTATACGGTGACTACTCAATAAATATGCCGACTTGTTCATTCCAAGCACTTAGTACAGTGCTCTGCACTTAGTAAGCGCTCAATAAATACTATTGAATGACTGATTGATTGATGGATTCTACCCAAAAGAACCCTCTATTTTAGGTATGGCTCACTTGAGGGGGGAGGAAAGGGAGAAAGAGAAGTTGTCAGTTGCCTCCCCTCAACCCTTGCTTGGGATTTAGTTTCTCCTTTTCTGATGATGTCAGAACTGAGACTTTGGGGATCCTAGTCGACGGTAATGATAATAATAATGATGATGGCATTTGTTAAGTGCTTACTATGGGCCAATCACTGTATTAAGCACTGGGGTGGATACAAACAAATCAGGTTGAACACAGTCCCTTTCCCATATGGAGCTCACAGCCTCAATCCCCATTTATGGATGAGGTCACTGAGGCCCAGAGAAGTGAAGTGACTTGCCCAAGGTCACCCAGCAGACAAGTTGGGGAATCGAGATTAGAACCCATGACCTTCTGACTCCCGGGCCTGTGCTCTATCCACCCCGCCATGCTGCTTCTCCTAAACAGGTAGGCAGGAGGGAGGCGGAAGACCGGCGATTGTCCCTCAAAGACGATTTTTCCCACAGTCGAGCTCGCTCAGTACAGTATTCATTCATTCAATAGTATTTATTGAGCGCTTGCTATGTGCAGAGCACTATACTAAGCGCTTGGAATGTACAAGTCGGCAACAGATAGAGACAGTCCCTGCCCTCTGACGGGCTCACGGTCTAATCGGGGGAGACGGGCAGACAAGAACGATGGCAATAAATAGAGTCAAGGGGAAGAACATCTCGTGAAAACAATGGCAACTAAATAGAATCAGGGTGATGTACATCTCATTAAACAAAATAAACAAAATAAATAGGGTGATGAAGATATATACAGTCGAGCGGACGAGTACGGTGTTGAGGGGGTGGGACGGGAGAGGGGGAGGAGGAGAGGGAAAGGGGAGAGAAGAGGGTTTAGCTGCGGAGAGGTGAAGGGGGGGGTAGAGGGAGCAGAGGGAAGAAGGGGGGAGCTCAATCTGGGAAGGCCTCTTAGAGGAGGTGAGCTTTAAGTAGGGATTTGAAGAGGGGAAGAGAACTAGATTAGTACCCTGCACGCAGTAAGCGCTCAGTAAATAAGATTGAATGTTCGATTGTTTGATTATGCTGGGTTGGTTACACTCCCCACCTCTCATCTCTCATTCGGTTATTCTGCCTAACGCTACCTAGTCATAGTTGAGCCGATCAGAACGGCGAGGATAGCAACCAGATGTTAAAAACTTGCATGTGCATGTAAAAATGCACACATGCACACGCACATTTATATACTATGCCTTATCTCCTACAATAGACAATGAATGCATCGTGATAAGCCCAGTAGAAAGAGCGTGGACCTGGGAATCAGAGAAGCTGTGTTCTGATTTCAACTCCGTCGCTTTCCTGCTGAGTTACCTCGGGCGAGTCACCTAATTTCTATGTGCCTCAGTCTCCTCATCTGCAAATGGGGACTAAGTACCTGTTCTCCCTCCTGCTTAAACTGTGGAGCCCAGGTAAGGCAGGGACTGTGTCCCACCTGATTCTCTCGTAGCTACCCCAGGGCTTAGTACACAGTTTTTGTCACATATACATGTTAAGTTTAGTCTGTCTTGAAGTATCCGCTCCTTAAAAAATATAACTGGATTTCTTTTGTTCCTGCGGCTTTGCCCGTATCATTTCCCACATTTCCTCCCCCAACTCTCCCGCAGTCTTCCACACAGATACCACAACTATTTTTTTTTTTAATTTTTTTTTAACTTCTACTAGGATGAGGCAAGATAGGGTGCTGGCAGCAGATCGACTTGGTTTCCTGAATCTGTGTGATTGTGGTAAAACCCAATTTGAAGAGAGCTCTGAATAAGGGGTGTGAATGTGAAGCATTATTTGTTTTAGGCATTCAAGGACTACGGAAGAGGGTGCTGGGAAGAAAAAAGGAACCAAGAGGGTGAGAAGCAGTTTAGCCTAGTGGAAATAGCCTGGCCCTGGGAGTCAGAGGACCTGGATTCTAATTCTAGCTCCACCAGTCATCTGCTGTGTGTCCTTGGGCAAGTCACTTCACTACTCTGTACCTCAGTCACCTCATCTGGAAAATGGGGATTGAGACCGTGACCCCCACGTGGGACGCAGGTCACGTGGGACAGGGACTGTGTCTAACCTAATTTGTTTCTATCCACCCAGCGCTTCGTACAGTGCGTGGCACAGAGTAAGCACTTTACAAATACTGTAATTATTATTATTAATATTACTTAGACTGTAGGACCTGATTATCTTGTATCTACTCCAGCACTTCAGTGCTTGGCACATAGTATGTGCCAAGCACAAGTAAAGTTCTTAAAGATATCATTATTATTTATTAGGCTGCAAAGGCAATGAGACAGCCTGGAGGAAATGGTATAGGCCTTTGGACCTCACCTTTTTTTAATGGTATTTGTTAAGCACTTACTTTGTTCTGGGCACTTTATTAAGTGCTGTGGTAGACACAAGATAATCAAGTTGGACAAAGTCCACGTCCCACAAGGGGCTCACTGCCCAAATCCCCATTTTACTTCTCTGAGGAGCAGAGAAATGAAGTCACTAAGTCATACAATAATACAATGAAGTCATACAATAATAATAATAATAATGTTGGTATTTGTTAAGCGCTTACTATATTTGTTAAGCGCTTACTAGGTGCACAGCACTGTTCTAAGCGCTGGGGTAGACACAGGGGAATCAGGTTGTCCCACGTGGGGCTCACAGTCTTAATCCCCATTTGACAGATGAGGTAACTGAGGCACAGAGAAGTTAAGTGACTTGCCCACAGTCACACGGCTGACAAGTGGCAGAGCCGGGATAGTAGACAAATGGCAGAGTCAGGATTAGAACCCAGGTCCGCCCGACTCCCAAGCCTGTTGTCTATCCACTAGGCCATGGTGTTTCGCAAGTTTAACGTTAAATGAAGAAACGGGGATTCAGTGGTAGATTACGGGAAGGTTGGCGGGCAGGGGAAATGTGGAAAATGATACAGCCAAAACCACAGGAAGAGAATAAATCCAATTATATTTTCAAAGAGAAGATACTTCAAGACAGAATAAACTTTAATAATGAGGAGTCTAGCTGGGGATCTGAGGTTACAAAACAGATAGTTGTGAAAAGAGAAATCGAAATGAAGAGTGACTTCCAAGAAACAGGGTTGAGGAGGATCAGAGCACCTCCTTTGAAGGCGAACTCTGCCGACATAATTTTCAAGGAATGCAGTACTATGTTCTACACAGTTAGAATTGCTCTGGATTCTTGCCTGGGGCTTATTTTTTTCAGCAAAGGGGAGAAGCCCTGCATTTATGACAGAAAATGCCATGTGGAGAGGGGTTTATAATTTTCATTAGATTATTCAACTTGAAAATTCAGTAGGTGAGGTTCTTTCCATAGTGATTCCCGGGCCTGAATGGTAGGTCTTAATTTAATCTATCAATCAAGAAATTGCATTCATTGAGCACTTACTTTGATCTGAACACTGTACTAAGTGCTTGGGAGAGTGACACATAGTATTATTGACAAATACAAATAGTATTTACACTATTTGTAAATTATTATAGTATTATTTGCTCTCAAGGGGCTCGCAGTCTAATGGGGGAGACGAACATTAAAAAATGTTAAAGATAGGGGAAGCAGTTGAATATATAGATATGATAATGTTGGTATTTGTTAAGCGCTTACTATGTGCAGAGCACTAAGTGCTGGGGTAAATACAGGGTAATCAGGTTGTCCCACGTGAGGCTCACAGTTAATCCCCATTTTACAGATGAGAGAACTGAGGCACAGAGAAGTTAAGTGACTTGCCCACAGTCACGCAGCTGACAAGCGGCAGAGCCGGGAGTCGAACTCATGACCTCCGATTCCGAAGCCCGGGCTCTTTTCCACTGAGCCACGCTGCTTCCCAGCCATAAGTACTGTGGGGGTGGGAGTGGGGAGGAAGGTGGATGAGGTGAAAGAGCTGTGCGTCAGGGCGGGGATTGTCTCTGTTGCTGAACTGTACTTTCCAAGTACTTAGTGCAGCGCTCTGCACACAGTAAGCGCTCAATAAATACGAGTGAATGAATAAAATAAAGACTGAGGGGGAACAGATTTGGGGCACAATTTCTGTTTCCTAAGGTTGAAGCGAGAGACAGGTGGGTACTTGCTTTTTTCCTTTTTTGCGGCAAACACGACAATGCGTCAACCAACTTGGTTATGTCGTACTCTCCCAAGTCCTTAATACAGTGCTCGGCACACAGTAGACGCTCGATAAATATGATCGATCGATATGAGCTCTTGAGGGCGTCGAAAGCGTCTGCCGGCTCTGCTATATCTTACTCTCCCAAGCACTTACCCTGCACACGGTTGTTGTTGTTTTACGCTGTCGAGTCGTGTCCGGCCCACGGCGATGCCGTGGGCACATCTCTCCCAGAATTCCCCACTTCCATCCGCAATTATTAGCTCTTCCCAAATATAATCGATTGATTGATGGATGGCTTTATCGATCTGAACAGTCCGGATTCTCATCCATATAAATTTCGCTTGGGGTGACCGTATATTTTGAAGTCAAAGTTTGACAGCGGGGTGAACCCTGTCCAAAGAAGACCGTGCCGTTCTACCGTTCTATCAATCACTGGTACTTAATGAGCACTAACTATGTGCAGAGAGCTGCGCTAAGCGCTTGGGAGAGTCTACTGCGGCAGAGTTGGTAGACGAGTTCCCTGCCCATAATGAATTTACAGTCTAGAGGGCGAGAGACACATTAATATGGCTTGGGAGTCAGAGGTCTGGGTTCGAATCCCCACTCTGCCACTTAGCTGTGTGACTGTGGGCAAGTCACTTCACTTCTCTGTGCCTCAGTTCCCTCATCTGTAAAATGGGGATTTAGACTGTGAGCCTCACGTGGGACAACCTGATTACCCTGTATCTACCCCTGTGTTTAGAAAAGTGCTCCGCACATAGTAAGCGCTTAACAAATACCAACATTATTATTATTATTATGTCTTGAGTGGAAGCTGTGTGGCCTGGTGGAAAGATCACGGTACTGTGAGCTATTCCCCGCTCCACCCCGAGGGCTGCTGAGTGATCTTGGAGAACTCATTTAACCTTTCAGCCTCAGTTTCTCCTCTGTAAAATGGGGATGAGCATACATGCTCTCCCTTGCTACTATGCAGAGAGCAGCATGGCGTAATTCATTCATTCAATAGTATTTGTTAAGCACCTACTTTGTGCAGAGCACCGGACTAAGCGCTTGGAATATACAATTCGGCAACAGATAGAGACAATCCCTGCCCAGTGACGGGCTTAGAGTCTAAATGGGGGAGACAGACAGCAAAGCAAAACAGAACAAAACAAAACAAAACAGCATCAAGATAAATAGGCGCCTAACCAATACCATAGTTAATACTTAAAGCTCACCTCCTCCAAGAGGCCTTCCCAGACTGTTCCCCCCTTTTTTTACCCTCTGCTCCCTCTACCCTCCCCCTTCACCTCTCCGCAGCTAAACCCTCTTCTCCCCCGTATCCCTCTGCTCCTCCTCCTCTCCCGTCCCACCCCCTCAGCACCGTACTCGTCCGCTAGACTGTATATATCTTCATCACCCTATTTATTTTGTTTATTTTGTTTAATGAGATGTACATCACCCTGATTCTATTTAGTTGCCGTTGTTTTTATGAGATGTTCTTCCCCTTGACTCTATTTATCGCCACTGTTCTTGTCCGCCCGTCTCCCCCGCTTAGACTATAAACCCGTCGAAGGGCAGGGACTGTCTCTATCTGTTGCCGACTTGTACATTCCAAGCGCTTAGTACAGTGCTCTGCACGTAGTAAGCGCTCAATAAATACTATTGAATGAATGAATGAATAGTATTATTATTATTACTACTATACTGTGAACGCTTGGAGGGTTAGGGACGGTGTCCAATTGAATGATCTCATATCAACCACTACAATACAACGGATTCGGTAGACATATCCCCTGCCCACAGCGAGCTTACAGTTTAGAGGGGGAGACAGACTCTGATATAAATAAATAATTTTAAGCAGCGTGGCATAGTGGCTAGAGCACGGGCCTGGGAGTCAGAAGGTCTTGGGTTCTAATCCCGGCTCTGCTACTTGTCTGCTGTGTGATCTTGGGCAGGTCAGTTAACTTCTCTGGGCTTCAGTTACCTCATCTGTAAAATGGGGATTGAGACGGTGAGTCCCATCTGGGACAGGGAACGTGTCCCACTGAATTTGCTTGGATCCACCTCAGTGCTTAGAGCAGTGCCTGGCACGTAGTAAACGCTTAACAAATATCATCGTTATTATTACGTGCTGTGAGGTTGAGGATGAGGAGAGTACCAAAGACCCAAAGGGAAAAGATCCTATCCCAGCCCTTAACGCAATGCTTTGACACAGAAGAGGCCCCTAATAAAAACTTTAAGTAATTGATGCGGCCATCTCTACCTTACTGTCGTCTTCTCGCAATTCAGTCTTTTTTTGTCTTATGCCGTCAAGTCGTTTCCGACCCATAGCCACGGACACATCGCTCCCGGAACGCCCCGCTCTCCACCCGCAATCGTTCTGGTAGCGGATCCAGAGAGTTTTCTTGGTAAAAATCCAGAAGTGGTTTACCACTACTGCCTTGGGAAGCAGCGTGGCTCAGTGGAAAGAGCCTGGGCTTTGGAGTCAGAGGTCATGGGTTCGACTCCCGGCTCTGCCACTTGTCAGCTGTGTGACTGTGGGCGAGTCACTTCACTTCTCTGGGCCTCAGTTCCCTCATCTGGAAAATGGGGATTAACTGTGAGCCTCACGTGGGATGACCCGATTACCCTGTTTCTACCCCAGCGCTTAGAGCGGTGCTCTGCCCATAGTAAGCGCTGAACAAATACCAACATTATTATTATTAAACTCGACTCTCCCCCCTCGAATCTCTCCCGTGCCGCTGCTGCCCAGACCGGGTGAGGTTTGACTTGTAGCAGAGATTGCCTTCCACTCGCTAGCCACGGGCCAAGCTAGGAATGGAACGGGAAAGTCTCTGCTTGACTCTCCCTCCCGTAGCCGAGACTGGTAGAGGACTGGAAACTCTCCAGGTGCGACCCCGAGAGGGGCAATTCCGTCTACTATATTTTAAATGCCATGACCCCTTCCTTCATTAGAAAGAGCAGTGATAGCACCCATTGTGTGCAATGCACTGTCCTGGGCACATGGGAAAGTACAACCCAGAGGGGAACGGCATTCTCTGTCCACCAGGAGCTTACACTCTAGCAGGGGAGACAGATTTTTACAGCTAGAGTCACCTAAATGAATAATTGAATCCCGGTTCCGTCCCTCTTTACCTTTCTCAGCTGGACTATTCCACGGAGCCCCACTTCAAGCATCTTCGGTCTGTCAGTCGGTAGTATGTATTGAGCTCTTATTGTGGGCAGAACAATTATTCATTTAATCATATTTATTGAGCGCTTACCGTGTACAGAGCTAAGCACTTGGGTAAGTACAATATACCGATAGACACGCTCCCCGCCTACAATGAGCTTACAGTCTAGAGGGGGAGTCCGATTTTTTCTCTCCTCCAATGCCTCTCGTGACTACCATTTTCTACTTACGCAAAACAAAATACTCCTAACCACTGGCTTAAAGGGTTTCCACCAGCTGTCCCCGACTTTTCTCTACTGTCCGCTCTCTCTTCCTACTGCATCCAAACTTGCACATTCTGCTCCTCACAAGCAAGCATTTTAGCAGTTCTTTCCTCATCGACTCTCCCACCCCTAACCCATCGAGGTCCTTTCTCCCCGCATAGAACACCTTTCCCCCGCCTCCTCTGCTCTACCAATTCTCCTCTTTAGCCCCTCCTGACACCTTATCCGAGACCCAGCAGAGAGACAGCATTGCCTAGGGGAAAAGCGTGGAACTGGGAGCCGGAAGAGCTGGGTTCTAGTTCCGTTAATCCCTCTATGCCTCGGTTTCCTCATCCGTAAAATGGGGGCAAAATATCCTTTCTCCCTTCTTCTTAGACTGTGATCTCTTGAGAAGCCGCGTGGCCGAGAAGCAGCGTGGCTCAGTGGAAAGAGTCCGGGCTTGAGAGTCAGAGGTCATGGGTTCGAATTCCGGCTCTGCCACTTGGCAGCTGTGTGACTGTGGGCAAGACCCTTAGCCTCTCTGTGCCTCAGTTGCCTCATCTGGAAAATGGGGATGAAGACTGGGAGCCTCACGTGGGACAACCTGATTACCCCGTATCTACCCCAGCGCTTAGAACAGTGCTCTGCACATAGTAAGCGCTTAACAGATAGCAACATTATCCCAGCTCTGCCACTTGTCAGCTGTGTGACTTTGGGCAAGTCACTTAACTTCTCTGTGCCCGTTACCTCTTCTGTAAAATGGGGATGAAGACTGTGAGCCTCACGTGGGACAACCTGATCATCCCGTATCTACCCCAGTGCTTAGGACAGTGCTCGGCACATAGTAAGTGCTTTATAAATACCAACGTTATGTGGGCCTGGGACTATACCAAATTATATCTGCCCCAGTGCTTAGTACAGGGTTTGACACACAGTAAGCACTTAATAAATGCCATCGTAATCTCTCGCCTTTCTGGTCACATCCTCTGTGTGACCGTGGGCAAGTCACTTCACTTCTCTGTGCCTCAGTTACCTCATCTGTAAAATGGGGATGAAGACTGGGAGCCCCACGTGGGACAACCTGATTCCCCTGTGTCTACCCCAGCGCTTAGAACAGCGCTCTGCACGTAGTAAGCGCTTAACAAATACCAACATTATTATTATTATTATCCTCTAACCATCGCCGTAACACTTCCTCAGATATGTCTACTGATTTATCAGCTATTTATTTAATTGCTTTATTGGGCTATTTTAATCATGTGTCTCTATTCTAGCCTAGCTCAGTTGGTAAAGCATGACTTAATTGTAGAGTCATGGGTTCGTGACAAACTCTGGGCGTAATTCTCTTTCCCTCTAGGCTGTAGACTCCTAATAAAAGCTCCTAATTATGAGGAGGGAATGTGTCTACCAATCTATTGTGCTCTCCCAAGAGCTCTGCACACAGGAAGTGCTCCAAAATTGGGATCGGTTGATGCGTCCTCTTACTCCTTTGCTTGTCGTCTGTAAACTCCTTGAGGAAAGGGATGGTGCTCACTAATAGAATTAGTGCTTACTCACCCAAGCGTTTAGTACAGTGCTCTGCACAGAGTAAGTGCTCAGCATGGCTCAGTGGAAAGAGCACGGGCTGGGGAGTCAGAGGTCATGGGTTCAAATCCCAAAGTCAGCTGTGTGACTTTGGGCAAGTCGCTTAACTTCTCTGTGCCTGTTACCTCGACTGTAAAATGGGCATTAAGACTGTGAGCCCCACGTGGGATAACCTGATCACCTTGTATCCTCCCATAACTTAGAACAGTGCTTTGCACATAGTAAGCGCTTAACAAATGCCAACATTATTATTATTATTATGTACTATTGGTTTAGCGATTATTTGCCGGCTCTCGGCCACTTGTCTCCCCCATTAGATTGTAATATCATGTTTTACTTGTGCTTACAATTGTCGGCACGCGGATGCTTAATTCTATTAAGGATGCTGCTGCACCAGTTGCAGTTAGATGTAGGAAGGTGACACTCCCAGTGCTTAGAACAGTGCTTGGAACAAAGTGAGTGCTTAACAAATACCATCATTATTATAATAATAATAATAATTGTGGTATTTATTAAGTGCTTACTGTGTGCCAGGAACTGTACTAAGTGCTGGAGTAGATACGATATAATCGGTTGGACACGGTCCTTGTCTCCCATGGCGCTCACATCTTAATCTCCAATTTACCGATGAGGAAACTGAGGCACAGAGAAATGAACTGACTCGTCCAAGGACACACAGCAGACATGTGGCGGGGCTGGGATTAGAACCCAGGTCCTCCGACTCCCAGGCCCAGGCTCTTTCCACTAGGCCATGCTGCTTCCAAATATATTCTGAGTCCACAAAGCCCCGAGGATGAAGTACTTCAAATTTTGTTTTTTTGCTTCAACTCTTTCTGTTCTACTCTTCCCTCAACAGACTAAACCTGAGTCCCGGGCTCCTCAAAACTTCAACCTGCCAGAAGTAGGTGGAATAAATTCATTTCACTGAAGCAGTAGAAATACGATGTGATCATCCTTTTACCTTAATAAAATAGGCTCAGTGTCAACCTAAGAGGAAACGATACTCGATCAGTCAGTGTTGATACTTTCACAAATACATTTCCTAATTTCATCACACCAAGAAGAGCTATTTGTTGCTTTGTTACAGCTCGTTCCTTCACTTTTATAATCCATACTTATTAATATGTCCTGGATTAAGCAATAAAGTAGGTATATTTCTACTTTTGTTCATGCTGGGCATAATATTGGGCTGCACATTTTTGTTTTTATATTCCAATCTCTGCAGAGCAAAATATTATAATCCTCTGGGAACTGAAAGCGGCTATGAACTCAGAAGCTTTATTAAAGGCTCCTGCCTTTTTCGTTTTACAGGAAAATGTTTCTGTTATTCACTCACGGAAAATAAAAGGAAAATTATATGGTATTTGTCTCGTCTACCAAGACTGAATAATCCCCTATTTAGCTGTCAATCAGAAACATTACACTGACTTTTGTTCCTTTTCTAGTACATTGGTTCTGCTTTTCATTTGTCGATTTGCTCATGGAATCATCAAATTCAATGACTTTTCCCAGATGATTCCAGTGTTTGGATCATTCTTCAAATTGTATTTCCTTGTAGTCTGAGGATCTTGCGTAACTTTCAAACATTTTCTAGTATAATGAAAGATTTGTGGTACTTACCATAATGCTGGATGCAAAATCTAAGAATTATATGTACTCAGAGTAGAACATTTTGTTTACCCACCACTGTCCTTGATTTTTCTGATAATTTTAAATAAAAGTCAAGAATTAAAGGCTTACAGACATTTTCCTCACATGAAAATTAAGGTATTGATTAAGCACCAGGTGCTTAGAACTGTCTGATAATGAAATCAGAGTCTCCGCCTTACACGGAGTTCATAATCGAAGAGGGAGGGAAAGCATTTTACAGAACAGTCAATCGATTGTATTTATTGAGGGCTTACTCTGTGCAGAGCACTGTACTGTCAGTCATATTTGTTGAGTGCTTACTGTGTGCAGAGCACCGTACTAAGCGCTTGGGAGAGTAAAATGCAACAATATAATAGGCATGTTCCCTTCCCACAGTGAGCTGGGAGAGTACAATACAACGGTTAGTAGACGTGTTCCCTGCACACGAGGAGCTTACATTCTAGAAATGAGGCCCAGAGAGGTTAAGTGAGGTACCAAAGGTCACACAGGAGGTCAGAGGCAGATTGGAGACTAGAATCAGGTCACCTGGCTCCCAGCCCTCTGCTTTTGCCAGTTGATCGGGCTGCCTTTGAATGCGTGAAAGTTACCTAATGGGAAGAACATAGTTCAGCACTGTGTTGGTCCTTAATCAATCGACCATATTTACTGAGTGCTTACTGTGTGAGAAGCACTGTACTGAGCACTAGGGAGAGTACAGTATTACCCAGTTGGTAGTCACGGTCCCTGCCTACAGGGAGAAGCAGTGGATGGAGTCCGGGCCTGGGAGTCAGAAGGACCTGGGTTCTAATCTCCACTCTCCCAATTGCTTGCTGTGTGACCTTGAGCAAGTCATTAAACTCTTCGGTGCCTCAGTCCTCCTGTTCTCTTTCCTGAGAGCCCCATGCAGGGAAGGGACTGTGTCCAACCTAATTGACTCGTAACTACTCTCGCACTCAGAACAGTGTTTGATATTGTTCACCAAAAAACTTCACTGTTTAACAAACATAGCAAGATTACCTAAATGGCACGTTAGAATTGAATACCTCATTGAGGGAGATTTATTCTCACGTTTAACTTTGTAAGGGAATCAGCTGAAGGGAAACACAGCTGCGAGCTCAACTCGCCCAAGCTGCTTCTCAACTTGAGAAGCAGTGTGGCCTAATGGAAAAAGCACAGGCCTGGGAGGCAGAAGATCTGGGTTCCAGTCCTGGCTCTGCCACTTGTCTGCTGGGTGACCTTGATCCAGTCACTTTACTTCCTCTGTGCCTCAGTTACCACATCTGTAAAATGGGGATTAAGACCCTGAGCCCCAGGTGGGACATGGATTGTATCCGACCCAATTAGCTTGTATCTAATCCAGTGCTCAGTACAGTGCCTGGTATGTAATAAGCACTTAACAAATACCATGAACCACCCCCCCCCGAAAATAAACAACAAAAAAAGCTCACTCAGGAGTCATGCTGGTTTTAGGTTTCAATTTAATAATAATAATAATAATGATGTTGGTATTTGTTAAGCGCTTACTATGTGCCAAGCACTGTTCTAAGCGCTGGGGTAGACACAGGGGAATCAGGTTGTCCCACGTGGGGCTCACAGTCTTAATCCCCATTTTACAGATGAGGGAAGTGAGGCACCGAGAAGTGAAGTGACTTGCCCAAAGTCACACAGCTGACAAGTGGCTGAGCCGGGATTCGAACCCATGACCTCTGACTCCAAAGCCCAGGCTCTTTCCACTGAGCCACGCTGCTTCTCTGTAACAACTATCACCATTTCACCATGAATGGCACTATGTGTTTACTTTTCCAGATGAAAAAGGCCAGAAAGTGCAAGGCCATTATTTTGCAAAAAATAAACGGGGTGATTTATTGTTTTCTGTCACAAGACGTCTTTACCTTTCAAATCTGCCGGTCTACTTGTTTTGGTTTGTTGGCTGTCACCCCCCTTCTAGACTGTGAGCCGGTTGTTGGGTAAGGATTGTCTCTATCTGTTGCCGAATTGTACTTTCCAAGTGCTTAGTACAGTGCTCTGCACATAGTAAGTGCTCAATAAATGTGATTGAATGAATGAATGGTGGTTACCCTGTTAAAAAAGTGTTTTTAAG
Organism: Ornithorhynchus anatinus; assembly: GCF_004115215.2. Taxonomy (NCBI): domain Eukaryota; kingdom Metazoa; phylum Chordata; class Mammalia; order Monotremata; family Ornithorhynchidae; genus Ornithorhynchus; species Ornithorhynchus anatinus. The sequence continues at coordinate 153,830,447 of NC_041728.1, forward strand.
TTATATCTTCGGCAAGAAGAAGGTCCATCCTAAAAGCTGGGTAAATCGACCCTGCAGGGGATTGCTTTCTGCTGTAATGTCTTTGGATATTTCATCAGAGTTTGGGTTTTCATTTTATTAGTCACATTTTCTAGCAAAGCTGCTTCTGCTTACATCAGTGTCCCTGGCCTCAGGTGCTTCATTTTGCATGAAGTGAAGCTCGCGCCTTCTCAAAAACAAGAAAATATCTTGACTCGAAGTTCTATTTGTTTTCTCGGCCTGCAAGACATCTGTACCACTTGTCTCTAAGTACTTTGAAAATGTTAGAGTTGATCTGAGCACCTCCAGGAACAACATCTCCAGAAACAATTGACAAGTAGTTGATATTTAATAGCCTAAATAATAGCAATAATAATGATATTTACCACAATCTCCCCTACCCCCATTTTGTAGAGTAGGAAACTGAGGCTCAGGGAGGTTAAGTGATTTACCAAAGGTTACCCAGCAGCCGATTGGCAGAGCTGGGGCTATAATTCACGTTTTCTGAACCCCAATCCTGGGGTCTTTTTAAATAAACTGAATTTTAAAAGCACCAAACGTTTTTCCCACAGCTTCTTCTTTAAAATACCCTCTTGCTCCCCTTTGAGTGTGGGGGTACAGGCCAGTTAATAATAATAATAATGTTGGTATTTGTTAAGCACTTACTATGTGCAGAGCACTGTTCTAAGCGCTGGGGTAGATACAGGGTAATCAGGTTGTCCCACGTGAGGCTCACAGTCTTAATCCCCATTTTACAGAGGAGGGAACTGAGGCCCAGAGAAGTGAAGTGACTTGCCCACAGTCAGCTGACAAGTGGCAGAGCCAGGATTCGAACCCATATCCTCTGGCTCCCAAGCCCATGCTCTTTCCACTGAGCCACGCTGCTTCTCTAAGCCTCCCCTCGGCTGCTGCCGCGGGACAAGACTCCAGCCGCCCGTTTCAATTTGTCCGGGGCTTCCCTGGGCCCCAGTTAAGCGCTTACTAGGTGCAGAACACTGTTCTAAACGCCGGGGTAGATACAGGGTAATCAGGTTGTCCCATGTGAGGCTCACAGTTAATCCCCATTTTACAGATGAGGTAACTGAGGCACAGAGAGGTTAAGTGACTTGCCTACGGTCATACAGCCGACAGGTGGCAGAGGCGGGATTCAAACCCATGACCTCTGGCTGTGAATGGGGAATAAAGCCTGTTTGTTCTCTCCTACTTAGATGGTGAGTCCTATGTGGGACAGGGACTGTGTCCAACCTATCTCATATCTACCTCAGTGCTTAGTTCAGTGCTTGGCACAAGAAATACCATAATTATGATTATATGTCCCAAGTGATAGCTCATTCTCATTCATTTGGATGGTCTTTGGCTCACAACTGTTCCCCTTACAGTTGGCCTCCAGAGTTCATCCACACAGGAGCCGGGCTACCCCATCCCCCTGCCAACAGCACTCTCAATTTTTAGACCATTGAGAAGGTCAAGGCACAACTGTGACTTCTGTGACTGCTGGTCTGAGCTGTGAGGAGCCACGGGATTTTGGGGCCCAAAATCTTGTGGCTTCTTTCAGGTTCATCGTCGTCCTTGTCTTTTATATTTTTGTTTGTTTTCCCTTATAGTAACAATGTTGGTATTTGTTAAGCGCTTACTACGTGCAGGGCACCGTTCTAAGCGCTGGGGGAGATACAGGGTAATCAGGTCGTCCCACGTGACGCTCACAGTTAATCCCCATTTTCCAGATGAGGTAACTGAGGCCCAGAGAAGTGAAGTGACTCGCCCACAGTCACACAGCTGACAAGCGGCGGAGCCGGGATTCGAACTCATGACCGCTGACTCCCAAACCAGGGCTCTTTCCACTGAGCCACTTATTCTTAGATGGTGTCTGTTTATTGTTGTGGTGTACTCTCCCAAGAGCTCAGTACAGTGCTCTGCACATGGCAAGCGCTCAATAAATACAATTGAATGGATGAATGAACGAATGATTAATATGGCATCTGTTAAGCCCTTACTATGTGACAAGCACTGTTCTAAGCTCTTGAAGTAGATACAAGTGAATAAGTGTTGAAAACAGTCCCTGTCCCAAATGGGGATCACAGTCTAAGTCAGGGGGATAACGGGCATCGAATCCATAAGATATAACTCCCAAGAATGCTGATATTTAGAACCCGAGTCCAGTTAAGGTCTATATATCTCATTTGGGAAGCAGTAGAGGTATTCCAAAATGTATTGAGCATACTGGTACCATACTCTGTACTGGGGGGAAAAAAGGGATATGGATGAGATGAAACTCCCGATCACTGACTTTAAACCACTCAGTCAGCTTACCCCCTAGCAGTGTGGCTCAGTGGAAAGAGGCCGGGCTTGAGAGTGAGAGCTCATGGGTTCGGATTCCCGCTCTGCCACTTGGCAGCTGTGTGACTGTGGGCGAGTCACTTCACTTCTCTGGGCCTCAGTCACCTCATCCGTAAAATGGAGATGAAGACCGTGAGCCTCACGTGGGACAACCTGATTACCCTATATCTACCCCAGCGCTTAGCACATGCTCTGCACATAGTAAGTGCCTAACAAATACCAACATTATTATTATTATTATTATTATTACCTTGCTGATTCCTACTACAGTCTAGTCCACACAATTAGCTCCTCCTACACCAAGCTCCTCGCTGTACCTCGAGCTCATCTTTCTCGCTACCGACCCCTTGTCCCAACCTCTCTCAGGCCAGGAAGTCCCTCCCCCTCCATATACAACAGACTCTCCCCACCTTCGAGGCCTTATTAAAGTCAGGTCTCTTCCAAAAGGCCTTCCCCAACTAAGCCCTCATTTTCCCTACTCCCTCCCAGCTCTGTCTCGCTATGCACTTAGATCTGTCCTCTAAAAACACTTAATATTCACTCCACTGCACTTATGAACATATCCATAATTTATTTTAATGTCTGTTGCCCCTTCTAAGCTATTATGGGCAGGGAACATGTCTATCAGCTCTGTTGTACTCTCTCCAAAGCGCTAAGGAAAGGGCTCTGCACACAGTAAGTGTTCAATAAATACGATTGATTGATTGATTCATTCATTCAATCGTATTTATTGAGCACTTACTGTGTGCAGAGCACTGTACTGAGTGCTTGGAATGAACAATTTGGCAACAGATAGAGACAATCCCTGCCCAACAACAGGATTAATTCACTGGGAAACCATTTTGGGTTCCTAGTGGTTTTCCTCTGGCCAAGAGAAGGACACTTGGGGTTGATTAAATGCATTTGTTGTCCATTCACTGGGTGAAGGAGCGGAACCAGCAGACCTTGGTCAAGTCACTTAACTTCCCTGTGCCTCAGTTACCTCCTATGTTAAAATGGGGATTAAGACTCTGAGCCCCAACGTGGGACAGGGACTACGTCTAACCTGTTAATATAATTCAATCATATTTATTAAGCGCTTAGTGTGGGCAGAGCTCCAATTAATCAGTGGAGGAAATCCTACGGCCTTAGAAAATAGAATTGCTGCCAAGGTGATTGTAAAGTCAAATCCACTGCCCAGGTGAAGAAGGCTAGCAAAATGAGGAGTGAGAGAGGGAGAGAGTACATGAAAGCAATGTGAATTCAAATTGCAAACAACCAGAGTGTGAGTCTCTTGTAGGCTGTGATTAGAGGAGAGTTTGGGAGCACATGCCAGCGGGAAGGTCATATGTGCAGGATTTAGGATGGACGATAGCGTGAAGAGAAGCAGCGAGACCTAATAGTATGAGCACGGGTCTGGGAGTCAGAGGACCTGGGTTCTAATCCTGATTCTACCATTTGTTTGATGTATGATCTCGGGTAAGTCACGTAACTTCTCTGTGTCTCATTAAAATGGAGATTTAGACTGTGAGCCCACGTGGGACAGGGACTGTGTCCAACCTGATTAGCTTGTGTCAGTGGAAAGAGCTCGGGCTTGAGAGTCAGAGATCATGGGTTCGAATCCCGGCTCTGCCACTTGTCAGCTGTGTGATTGTGGGCAAGTCACTTCACTTCTCTGGGCCTCAGTTACCTCATCTGTAAAATGGGGATTAAGAAGTGAGCCTTACGTGGGACAACCTGATTACCCTGTATCTACCCCAGCACTTAGAACTAGAGTACAAAATTGTTCAAACCTGCAGCTTAAACATATTTCTGAGTTTTTATTTCACACACAAACATGTGTACATATACGTGTGTGTAAGTGTGCACATTCACGCAGGTTCCAGATATTTTTGCTTGTACTGTAATCTTTGATTTCATTAGTTGTTGGTTTGTACACTAGAGTGTGTTGGTATAACTAGGGTGTGATTGGAGAATCCCCCGTGAGCGGGCTCTCGGCAATCGACTCCTAGCCAAACACTGTTGCCGAATTGTACATTCCAAGCGCTTAGTACAGTGCTCTGCACATAGTAAGCGCTCAATAAATACTACTGAATCAATGAACAGTGCTCTGCACATAGTAAGCGCTTACCAAATACCCACATTATTATTATTATTATTATCCTAGTGCTTAGTACAGCATCTGGCACACGGTAAGGACTTATGACAGGTAGCTCACTGAGATAGGAGAGAACAAGCAGCAGGATGTTTGGAAATGGGGGTGCTTCTATAGAAATTTCTTGTGACTAGTTTGGCTAAATAAGGGATTGCAAAAGTAACGAGGGAAAGAACAAGTAGAAACGGAAGTTGGTTGAGGGCTGTGGTAATGGTTTGTAGAGGGGTCTTAAAAGTTTAATGCTAGGAAGGAGAGTTGTGCAACATCTTACTGCAGATCATGCTACTACTTAGCTTCTCTGTGCCTCAGTTACCTCACCTGTAAAATGGGGACCATCAGCCGACCTGAAGTGGGAAGCGGCATGGCACAGTGGGTTGAGCACGGTCTGGGAGTCAGAGGTCATGGGTTCTAATCCCTGCTCTACCCTTTGTCTGCTGTGTGACTTTGGGCAAGTCACTTAACTTCCTTGTGCCTCAGTTACCTCATCTGCTAAATGGGGATTAAGACTCTGAGCTCCAACGTGGGACGGGGACTATGTCCAACCTGATTTGCTTGTATCCACTTAGTAGGGTGTCTGGCACATAGTAAGGGCTTAACAAATAACATAATTATTATTATTATAGCAACATTGTCTAGCCAGAGGGGTGATTGTTTGCCTGGACATTTGGGCAATTTACAGGCACATATCCTAAAATCACTATGGAAGGTTTCCCGGCAGCAGCCTGGCACTGGGAGAATCCATGTTCGGCTAATGCCCGGGGAGGACGGGAGTGCAGTTTGGCTACAGTAAACTTGGTAGATTTGGGCACAATCAGGTTTTCAGATCCAGGCCCATTCTAATTTCCATCTGCCAGTTCCAGGGGTGTAAATTCAGGCTCACACTTAAACTCAGAAGGCCAGCTGGGGTTTGGGAGGACGTGTGTGGGTGGGGTGAGACACCCTCGTGTCGGATGGCTGCTGTTAGAACTGTGCCCAGATTACAATAAACAGGCTAGATCAAATGGATAAATTGGATTGAAGGAAGAGAGCTCAAAATTAAGGAGGAAGACAAACAGCCCCACCTCTTCCCAGAGGTCTTGGGCAAGTTTTGTCTCTGCCACAAGAGGATGGACTCCTAGGCAAAAGAGGAAACAAACAAGATTGAATTCTAAATATAAATAGAAGAGAAATAAACACAGAATATTGAGACGGAACTCTGCTCACAATTAAACTATCACGGTTCCACAGTTCCTGAAGGGATTAGGTCTGATTAAGAGATATTACTCCTAGAAATCCTTGGTAATCAACTTGCCAGGTGGACTCAGCCTAAGCTGACGGATACATCACTCAAAACCTTTTTCATCCCCCAAAGTTGCTTGCTGAGAGAGATGAGTTTTACGTAAAATGACTTGCATAAATATAATCGGTTATAATTGATAAATACAATCAATTGCATGTCTACCAACTCTGTTATATTGTACTCTCCTAAGCACTTAGAAAAGTACTATGAATACACTAAGCGCTCAATAAATGTGATTAATTGATTACCACTGGCCTTGGGTCTCTCAGGATGGAATTCAAAAATCCCTCTCTCTTCCCAGCTTGTAGCCAAACTCTTAAAGGCAAAGAGCTAATTCCTTCTCCAATAATTCTCCCCTGCAAAAAAAAAAAAAAAACCCAGAAGAAAACACAGGAAGGAAGGTTCATTACTCTGGGGGCCACCTGGGGTTTTTTGATTTACAAACAAATCATATGATCTTTCTTTCATTCATTCATTCAATTGAATTTATTGAGCACTTACTGTGTGCAGAGCACTGGACTAAGCGCTTGGAATGCACAATTCAGCAACAGCTAGAGACAATCCCTGCCCAACAACGAGCTCACAGTCTAAACGGCGGAGACAGGCAGCAAAACAAAACAGAACAAAGCAAAACAAGTATGTAGTTTGTGTAATGAAAGATGTCATCACATTTCATGATTTGTGCCCCAACAAAGCTTCCAGCGCTTAGAACAGTGCTCGGCACATAGTAAGCGCTTAACAAATACCAACATTCATTATATCTCTGTGCTTTAACGTTTTTCCCCAGTGGAAATTGAAGAAAAAAAGGATTTTTCGGTGTGGTTTTTAATTCCTTGATTGCCGAAGGTGATTTGATGCCTTTTGGGTAATTTCATAAAATTAGAACTTATTTTTTTGCAGGTGATGTCAATTCCTACAACAACTGGCTAGAAAGCAACACCTTTTTTTTTGCTGAAGAGGAACTTCCGAAATCAAACGAAATAAGCCAATTGAATTTTGCGGTTAGGAATCAAAAATCAAAGGGTCTTGTAGAGTAAAATAATCTCAGAAGAATTGATGTATATCAGTTTTGAGCATAACAATTTCCATATTTGTTTCTCTGTGTTTTGTAATTATCATGTTACAAAAATCAATCTTTGAAAATGAGTTATTTTTTCATGTGGGTATGTATTATCCAGAATGCTCCGTGGACTTGATTGATCAGGGTAATGCAGAAAAGTGAGGCCACAAACATCAAGATTTTATAGGGTCCATAAACTACACTATACACTCTTTGCTCAATTTTATACTGTTAAACTAAGTGTTAGGTATCATATGGCATTTTGAGTGCTTTGATTTATGATACGACAGCAATTGCATGTGCAGTAAAAATTCCCAAGTGTGGGCTTTAAGAATAATCTCCTATATTTATTTCTGACATCAACAGTTTCCTGCAATTCATGTGAGAATCATCTTAGATTTAACTCTTGTATGAAGAATATTACACTTCAGACCCAAGGTTATCGCCAAGGTGAGTGTTGTACCTTAAGTGGGGGAGGATAAAGGTCAAATCTTAATGGCTGGTACTATCAATTTAAAGGTCGGAATTATAGTATTTTTTCCTTTAAAGTATCAGGAATGTGTTCAAACATCGGTTCCTATTGTTTTGTGCTAGTTTTTATAATGCGAGTATCACTCTGATGGCCACAATTCAATTAACCTTTGAACAGCTTCAATATTTACCAAAATAACATAGCCAGGAAACATTTTTTATGCACTTGTGGAAACTTGAACAAAGGAAAAATTGTGCTTTCACTTGGGAAAGAGGATCATGAGTAGTTATATGGTCCAACTTCTTGACTCTTTATGAAAGACCTTGAGGCATTCCAGAAAGATTTTTTTTTTTTTTAGGGGCTTATTTCGCTCAGGTTCCAAATCAGCCTGTTTGAAATAACTTCCCGTCAGTGATGGATGCTTGGGTCTTGTCTAATCTTATCCGACCCACAGCGATGCCATGGACCCATCTCTCCCAGAATGCCCCACCTCCAACTGCAATCGTTCCGGCAGTGTATCCATAGAGTTTTCTTGGTAAAAATACGGAAGTGGTTTACCACTGCCTTCTTCCACGCAGCAAACTCGAGTCTCCACCCTCGGCTCTCTCCCATGTCGCTGCTGTCCAGCACAGGTGAGTTTTGACTTGCAGCAGATTGCCTTCCACTGGCTAGCCACTGGCCAAGCTAGGAATGGAATGGACAGGCCTCTGTTTGACTCTCCCTCCCATAGCCGATTCATTCATTCATTCATTCAATAGTATTTATTGAGCGCTTACTATGTGCAGAGCACTGTACTAAGCGCTTGGGATGAACAAGTCGGCAACAGATAGAGACAGTCCCTGCCGTTTGACGGGCTTACAGTCTAATCGGGGGAGACGGACAGACAAGAACAATGGCACTAAACAGCGTCAAGGGGAAGAACATCTCATAAAAACCATGGCAGCTAAATAGAATCAAGGCGATGTACAATTCATTAACAAAATAAATAGGGTAACGAAAATATATACAGTTGAGCGGACGAGTACAGTGCTGTGGGGATGGGAAGGGAGAGGTGGAGGAGCAGAAGGAAAAGGGGAAAATGAGGCTTTAGCTGCGGAGACGTAAAGGGGGGATGGCAGAGGGAGTAGAGGGGGAAGAGGAGCTCAGTCTGGGAACGCCTCTTGGAGGAGGTGATTTCTAAGTAAGGTTTGGAAGAGGGAAAGAGAATCAGTTTGGCGGAGGTGAGGAGGGAGGGCGTTCCGGGACCGCGGGAGGACGTGACCCAGGGGTCGACGGTGGGATAGGAGAGACCGAGGGACGGCGAGGAGGTGGGCGGCAGAGGAGCGGAGCGTGCGGGGTGGGCGGTAGAAAGAGAGAAGGGAGGAGAGGTAGGAAGGGGCAAGGTGATGGAGAGCCTTGAAGCCTAGAGTGAGGAGTTTTTGTTTGGAGCGGAGGTCGATAGGCAACCACTGGAGTTGTTTAAGAAGGGGAGTGACATGCCCAGATCGTTTCTGCAGGAAGATGAGCCGGGCAGCGGAGTGAAGAATAGACCGGAGCGGGGCGAGAGAGGAGGAAGGGAGGTCAGAGAGAAGGCTGACACAGTAGTCTAGCCGGGATATGACGAGAGCCCGTAATAGTAAGGTAGCCGTTTGGGTGGAGAGGAAAGGGCGGATCTTGGCGATATTGTAGAGGTGAAACCGGCAGGTCTTGGTAACGGATAGGATGTGTGGGGTGAACGAGAGGGACGAGTCAAGGATGACACCGAGATTGCGGGCCTGCGGGACGGGAAGGATGGTCGTGCCATCCACGGTGACGGAGAAGTCTGGGAGCGGACCGGGCTTGGGAGGGAAGATGAGGAGGAGCTCAGTCTTGCTCATGTTGAGTTTTAGGTGGCGGGCCGACATCCAGGTGGAGACGTCCCGGAGGCGGGAGGAGATGCGAGCCTGAAGGGAGGGGGAGAGGACAGGGGCGGAGATGTAGATCTGCGTGTCATCTGCGTAGAGATGGTAGTCAAAGCCGTGAGAGCGGATGAGTTCACCGAGACTGGTAGATGACTGGAAACTCTCCAGGTGCCATCCTGAGAGGGGGTTTGGGTCTTAACTCTCGCTAGTTCACTAGAAAAGTCCCTCTACCTCTCTGCTCCTGGGGCTGTTTTTGGCTTCCCGACTCTGCAACCCAAAGTCACACCCAGCACCCTCTTCTATTATTCAATCAGTCAGTGATATTTATTGAGCATTTACTGTGTGCAGAGCACTGTACTAAGCAATTGAAAGAGTACAATACAATAGAGTTTTCCCTGCCTAAAAGGAATTTACAGTAATAATAATAGGGTTGGTATGTGTTAAGGGCTTACTATGTGCCGAGCACTGTTCTAAGCGCAGGGGAAGATACAGGGTAATCAGGTTGTCCCACGCGAGGCTCCCAGTAAATCCCCATTTTACAGATGAGGGAACTGAGGCCCAGAGAAGTGAAGTGACTTGCCCACAGTCACACAGCTGACAGGTGGCAGAGCCGAGATTCAAACCCATGACCTCTGACTCCCAAGCCCGGGCTCTTTCCACCGAACCCTGCTGCTGCTTCTAGAGAACTATTCTCTTCTCCATCTTACTTTGATTTTTTTTCATTTATTTTCACTGTCCCAGTGCTGCTGGATCCTATCGGAGACACCGTCGCTTTTGCTGACAGAAGTTACGGCCCTTAAAACTCTCTCACCAAAAACTCCATGTCCCCTCGAGCCCCTTTCTAAGCACCCCATCCTTGCCCGTCTTTCCCGCCGGAGCCCCAGACACCCCTCCCCCTGCTTTGTTCCCTGTCAGCTCATCCTCATCTCCCCCACCCATTCCCACCCCTCATGTCCCGTAAGCCCGTCAAACGGCAGGGACCGTCTCTATCTGTTGCCGACTTGTTCATTCCAAGCGCTTAGTACAGTGCTCTGCACATAGTAAGCGCTCAATAAATACTATTGAATAAATACTATTGAATGAATGTCATTCCCTCTCCGTTCCCTCGGCTCAAGAGCCAAGCCAAATGTGGCCTGTGGAACCCCTGCTCCATCATGGTTAGACTTCCCTTCATCTCTGACCTGTTCTCGGCCCACCTTCTGTTTCTCTTCTCCATCACAAGGCTCTCTCTCCCCTGACCCTATGTCTTTCCTGACACTCACTTCTCTCCTTCCTGTAATCTCAGATTTTCTCCTGCCTTCGGGATATCTCTACTTAGATATCCCTTCGACACCTCAAGTCTAAACATGTCCAAAATAGAATGCCTCATCTTCCTACTCAAACCTTCTCCTGCCATCTTTCCTGCCACTACAGACGACACCAACACCCTTCCTGTCTCATAGGTCCCCGCCTTTGGCGTGATCCTTGATCCTTGACTCATCTCTTTCTCTTTCAACTTGGGTATTCAGTCAATCACAAAGCCCGTCAGTTCTGTCTTCACACATATCTAGAATTCACTCCTTCTCTGGGTCCGAACTGCTTCCACACTGGTTGGTTCAAATACCTGTCGGATCCCATCTCAGTCAACCCATCGATCAGTGGCATTTATTGAGGAATTATTGTGTGCAGAGCACTGTTTTAGGTGCTTGGGAGAGTGCAACGCAATGGAGTGGGAAGACCTGACCCCTGTCCCCAAGAATCTCTAAAGATGCGGACAAGCTTACCGTTTACAAGGGAAGGCAGACATTATGCTGCTTCTCTGCTAATCCAGCCATCTGCTTGAGAATGCTTTGCTATGTCTTTGAAATACTGTTTTTTCTGCTCTCTAATAATAATAATAATAATGATAATGTTGGTATTTGTTAAGCGCTTACTATGTGCCGAGCACTGTTCTAAGCGCTGGGGGAGATACAGGGTCATCAGGTTGTCCCACGTGAGGCTCCCAGTCTTCATCCCCATTTTTCAGATGAGGTCACTGAGGCACAGAGAAGTGAAGCGACTTGCCCACATTCCCACAGCTGACAGGTGGCAGAGGCGGGATTCAAACCCAAGATCTCTGGCTCCCAAGCCCGGGCTCTTTCCACTGAGCCACGATCCCCGGATCTCTACGATTGAGCGCGCCCCTTCCAACTCCCTTTTGGGCAACAGCTTGGGTAGAGGTCATGTGTTCGAATCCCGGCTCCGCCACTTGTCAGCTGTGTGACTGTGAGCAAGTCACTTCACTTCTCTGGGCCTCACTTACCTCATCTGTAAAATGGGGAGGAAGAACGTGAGCCTCACGTAGGACAACCTGATTGCCCTGTATCTACCTCAGTGCTTAGAACAGTGCTCTGCACATAGTAAATGCTTAACAAATACCAACATTATTTTATTATTATCTTGCTCTCATTGATTTTTCTTGCATGTCCTGCTCAGCAGAACTGTGTTGCTCTGATCACTGCTTCAGTGGTGATGGCGGATTGACCAACCGTTCAATCGCGGAGGAGCCTGAAGATCACTGTGAGGTTCTCAGGACTACCGAATTTGCTTAGCAGTTTTCAGAACACTGAAGCAGCATGGCCTAAGAGGAGCAACATGGCCTCGTGGCAAGAGCCCGGGCTTGGGAATCAGAGGTCTTGGGTTCCAATCCTAGTTCTGCCACTTGTCTGCTGTGTGACGGTGGAAAAGTCACTTAACTTCTCTGTGCCTCAGTTAACTCATCTGTAAAATGGGGAATGAGACTGTGACCCCCACGTGGGACAACCTGATGACCTTGTATTTACCCCAACGCTTAGAACGGTGCTTGACACATAGTAAGCGCTTAACAAATTCCAACATTATTATCATTATTATCATTTTGGTAAGGTCAGTCCATACAAAATAAAGGCCTCAGTGTTCCTGCTGCTGCCTGTTGACACCAATCATCAATCAATCAATGGTATTTATTGAGCATTTACAATGTGCAGAGCACCGATCGTATCTGCTGTCTTGTGTTTTCGTTCTGAAGTCTCCCCTGACTTCTCAAAAATCACTAGTGGTTACCCATTTCTCTCTACATGAAGCAGAAACTGCTAACCATCGACTTCAAGGTACTTAATCATCTCTCTACTTTCTACCTATTCACTCTTTTCTCCGACTACATCCTAGCTCCCACCGTTCACTCCGCTCAAGCTCGTGAGAACCTTTCCGGCTGCCGACCACTTTCCCTCCCCCTTCTCCCTGCCCGGAACTCCCTCTCCCTTAAAAATCCATCAGACCACAGCCCCACCCATCCTCAAATCCCATCCCCTCCAGGAGGCCTTTCCTTATTCCTTCCTAGTCTCCTCAGTTTATAGCTATCCCCACCTCCAGCTACAATGCTCACTTCAGGATTACTTCAGGATTTCTGCACCACTTGAGCACTTGGGTATGCTCAGTATCTCATAGTACTCATATACACAAATTATACCTCATTATTTAAGTTCGGTCTCGTGTATATCCCCTTTTTTTCTTCCTACCATGTCTCCCCCAGATAGATTATAAACTCAGATTATGAACTCCTTGATTACAAGGATCATGTTTTATATATGTATGTATCTGAAATTTTATTTATGTGTATTGATGTCTGTCTCCCCCCCACCCTAGACTGTGAGCTCAGTGTGGGCAGGAAATGTCACCGTTTATTGTTGTATTGTACTTTTCCAAGCACTTAGTACAGTGCTCTGCACAGAGTAAATGCTTAATAAATATGACTGAAAGAATGAATTCTAGTGTGCTCTCTTAAGTGCTTACTACACTGCTCTGAACACAGTAAGTGCTCACGGTCTAGAGAAGGAACGTGACTCAGTGGAAAGAGCCCGGGCTTGGGAGTCAGAGGTCATGGGTTCTAATCCTGGCTCTACCACTTGGCAGCTGTGTGAATGTGGGTGTCACTTCACTTCTCTGTGCCTCATTTCCCTCATCTGTAAAATGGGGATTAAGACTGTGAGCCTCATGTGGGACAACCTCATTCCCCTGTATCTCCCCCAGCACTTAGAACGGTGCTCTGCACATAGTAAGCGCTTAACAAATGCCAACATTATTATTATTATTACTTGTTGACAATTCAGGGTGGTACACAGTTGACTATGGTTTTCCCTTATAGATTCTCCTAGAATCATTTTGGTGAGAATCTTGAGAATCAGCATGACCTAGTGGAAAGAGCATGGGCCTGGGAGTGAGAGTACCTGGGTTCTAATCCCAGCTCTGCTACTCATCTGCTGTGGGACCTTGGGCAAGTCATTTAAATTCTCTGTGCTTCAGTTACCTCATCTGTAAAATGGGGATTAAATCCTCCCACCTCTGACTCAAACTGCGAGCCCCATGTGGGATAGAGACTGTGTCCAACCTGATTATCTTTTATCTGCCCAGAGGTTAGTTTGGTGTCTGGCACACAGCACTGAATGAAAATCATTAAAAAAAAAATCTTGCTTGCAATAGAAAGCATAGAGAGTTCCTACTCATTCATTCATTCAATATCACTTTTTGAGCGCTTACTGTGGGCAAAACACTGTACTAAACTCTTGGGAGAGTACAATATATCAATAAACAGACAGGTTCCCTGCCCACAGTGAGCTCACGGTCTAGAGGGGGAGACTCTCTCTACTCTCTCCATTTCTTCTTGAAGATGATGAATCTGGCATTTTTGTAGTCTGTTGGTATTTTCTCAGGGTCTCATGTGATGACGAAGAGCTGATGCAGACATCTGAGCATCAAGTCCCCTCTGTGCTTGGGGACTTCTGCGCGTGAACCTCCCTTTCCCTCTGCTCCTCCTCCCCTCCCCACCACTCCCTGCTCTTCTCCCTTCCCCTCCCCTCAGCACTGTGCTTGTTTGTATATATTTATTACCCTATTTATTTTGCCAATAAGGTGTATATCTCCTTGATTCTACTTATCTTGATGATGTTGTCTTGTTTTTCTTTTGTTCTGTTTTGCTTTGCTGTCTCTCTCCCCGTTTAGACTGTGAGCCCGTTATTGGGCAGGGATTGTCTCTCTCTGTTGCCGAACTATACATTCCAAGCGCTTAGTACAGTGCTCTGCACATAGTAAGTGCTCAGTAAATACTACTGAATGAATGAATGAATTTAGGTCCATTTCTCGCGGCTTTTAATTCTGGGGCCAGCTATCCCAAAATTCAGAACTAAGGTATTCTGACCACCTTTCTGGTTTTTGAAGGTTCTCTTTATCAAAGAAAGACCTGTTCTAAAGTTCACTGTATCATCCTTGACATCGTGACCAGCACATCCGAGCCAAAAGAGAATCACATATGGATGACGAGAGCACTCTGTGCTTAAATGGAGTCAAGCGTGAGCACTGAGGCTTGATTGGTTGCTAAATCAAGGCACAAAAAACAAACACGACTACTTAATTTTCTTCCTTACAAATTCTAGCGGGTCCTGCCATTCAGTTCATGCCTACGTTTTAAATTTATATCTCTAACACATTCATTCCTTCATTGTCTGAATTAAAAAGCATGCTATGGTAAGGCTGAATTTATCACAGTTCCAGCAAAAGAGATTTTCTATCAGTCCTTTGTTTAGGTCACCAGAAAGCAGACCCTCAAGTGTTGCTCTAACCCATAGGTCCGATGTTCTTTGTGTAATGGAACAGTTTTGGGGGTTTCTCTTATGTTTCAACAGGCAGCATTACAGCCTCTTAGACTGTAGACCTCATGTGTTAGGTAGAAACTGGGTTCAATCTGATGAGCTCTATCCTAGTGCTTAACACAGTGCTTTGGCCCCTAGAAAGTGCTTAATAGCATTATTGTTGTTTTGTTTGTAATCCAGACTTGTTTCAGTTCCCATCTTATAGGGCCTGATTAAGTATTTTCGCACAAAATGTTGGTGGAATTGTCTGGAATGGTCTTGGTTCTGTTTGCAGCATGGAGCTTGCCTAAATGATAGTGTTATGATGCAGGTCTTTGGAATTTGAGGATAAAAAATGCTCAGGCCTAAGCCTGGATATTTTCACAGTGGTCTTGGTAACACAAAACTTGATTCTATTTATTGCCATCGTTCTTGTCTGTCTCCCCCAGTTAGACTGTAAGCCCATCAAAGGGCAGGGACTGTCTCTATCTGTTACCGATTTGTACATTCCAAGCGCTTAGTACAGTGCTCTGCACATAGTAAGCGCTCAATAAATATTATTGAATGAATGAATTATTTAGCTCCTAGCATCCCAGTGCTTCGATAGCAGAGGATACTAGGGCAGCGATGCTGAATCAGATGTGGCCATATCAAGAATGGGATGAAATGTCTGTTTCTTTTTTCTAAAAGAAAGACTAGCACATCAGCCTAACTCAAAATTTCTTTGCAATATGAAATGTCCAGGTCCTTTCTACATCCCAACATTTACATATCGGACTGCATCTCTGTGGAATGATTGAAGGCAAAAAACAGGGAAATATTCACACTAAAAAAGCCCTGGTTGCACTGAAAATCCAATGTTCCATTTTGGGTTAGGGATTGCTATAGTTTGACTGAAAAGACTTTGATGATTTTTCCTATAATAATAATGATGGTACTTGTTAAGCGCTTACTATGTGCCAAGCACTGTTCTAAGCGGTGGGATACATATAAGGTTTTCAGATTGTTCCACGTGGGGCTCACAGTCTTCATCCCCATTTTACAGATGAGGGAACTGAGGCACAGAGAAGTGAAGTTACTTGCCCAAAGTCACACAGCTGACAAGTGGTGGGGCCAGAGTTAGAACCCACAACCTCTGACTCCCAAGCCCATGCTCTTTCCACTTAGCTACACTGCTTCTCTAATAACGGTAATTGTTAAGCGCTCACTCTGTGCCGAGCACTGTGCTGAGGGCTGGATGGATACAAGCAAATTCTTAATCCCCATTTTACAGATGAGAAAACTGAGGCAAAGAGAAGGTAAGCGACTTGCCCAAGACCACAAAGCAGACGAGCGGCAGAGCCAGGATTAGAACCCACGGCCTCCCAGGCCAGGGCTCTAGCCACTATGCCAAACTACTTCCTATGGACGAACACTTGCTTTCTAATAATAATAATAATAATGATGTTGGTATTTGTTAAGCGCTTACTATGTGCAGAGCACTGTTCTAAGCTCTGGGGTAGATATGAGGTAATCAGATTGTCCCACGTGAGGCTCACAGTTAATCCCCATTTTACAGATGAGGTAACGGGGCACTGAGAAGTGAAGTGACTTGCCCACAGTCACACAGCTGACAAGTGGCAGAGCCATGATTTGAACCTATGACCTCTGACTCCAAAGCTCGTGCTTTTTCCACTGAGCCATGCTGCTTCTCTACTTACCGGCGATTTAAGATTTCGAGAGCTTCTGGGAGAGGGCCACCTCTTTCCTCCACCCACGCTAGAAACATAAACTACATGTCCCTGAACTGGGTAAATAGGGTACGATACTAACTCACTCTAGGCTAAACATGGTGCTAACTGCTAGATAAGATACAATACAGTCAATCAGTGGTATTTATTGAGAGATTATTAAGGGCAGACCCATGTTCATAGTGCAAGAAGAGTAAAATACAACAGAGTTGGTTGACGTGAGCCCTACCCACAAGGAGGAGCGGCTTGGCCCAATGGAAAGAGCACAGATGTGGGAACGAGACGATCTGGGGTCAGATCCTGGCTCCACCGCCCATCTGCTGAATGACCTCGGGCAAGTTTTCCAACCTTTCTGGGCCTCAGTCTCATTTTAAAATGGGGATTAAATCCGACTCCCTCCTACCTAGACTTGCGAGCCCCACGTGGGCCTGGGAAGGCACTCAACCAAAGCATTTTACATCCACCCCGGGGCCTAGTATAGTGCTTGAATACTAATGGCGATAACAATAACAGAGCTTGCAGTGTGATTTTAGGAGGGTTTTAAAAGTGGGGAGAGTGGTGGACTGTCAGATATGAAGAGGGAGGGAGTTCCAGGCCCGAGGGAGAATGTGGAAAAGGTGGAATAGATGAGATTAAGGTACAGAGAGTAGGTTGGTGTTAGAGGAACAGATTGTGTGGATTAGATTACAGTAGGAGACCAGCGAAGTAAGGTAGAAGGGAGAGAGCTGATTGATTGCCTCGTAGCCGACGGTAAACAGTTTCTGTTTGAGTCAGAGGCGGATGGGTCAATAATGGAGGCTTTTGACGGGTGGGGGGAATCGCTTTTCAGAAAAATGATCCGGACATCAGAGTGAAGTATGGCCCGGAGAGGGGAGAGACAGGAGGCAGGGAGATCAGCGAGGAGGATAATTCAGTAGTCAAGGCGGGGTATGATAAGTACTTGAGTCAATGTAGTTGCGGTTTGGATGGAGAGGAACGGGTGGAATCTAAAGATGTGGTGGAGGTAGAACCTGCAGGATTTGGTGGTAGACTGAATATGCAGATTGATGGAGCGAGATGAGTGGAGGATAATGTCGAGGTTATCGGCTTTTGAGGCAGGGAAGATAGTGGTGTTGGCTACCGTTATGAGAAAGTCTTGGGGAGAACAGGGCTTGGGTGGGGATGACAAACAGCTCTACATTGGACATGTCAAGTTGGAGGTGTTGACAGGACATCCAAGTAGATAATGTTGGTATTTGTTAAGCGCTTACTACGTGCAGAGCACTGTTCTAAGCGCTGGGGGAGATACAGGGTAATCAGGTTGTCTCACGTGAGGCTCACTGTCTTAATCCCCATTTTACAGATGAGGGAACTGAGGCACAGAGAAATGAAGTGACTTGTCCACAGTCACACAGCTGACAAGTGGCAGAGCTGGGATTCGAACACATCACCTCTGACTCCTAAGCCTGGGCTCTTTCCACTGAGCCACGCTGCTTCCCATGAAGCTTCCCATGAAGCAGAATTTAATCAGATTGGACACAGTCCCCGTCCCATATGGGACTCACAGTCTACGGAGAAGGGAGTAGGCTATAATCTCCATTTTATAAGTGAGATAACTAAGGCACAGAGAAGTGAAGGGATTTGCCTAAGGTCACAGAGCAGACATGTGGCAGAGCCAGGATGAGAGCCTAGGTAACAAGTAATCCCCTACAGATGAGGTAACTGAGGAACAGAGAAGTTAAGTGACTTGCCCACAGTCACACAGCTGACAAGCGGCAGAGCTGGGATACGAACCCATGACTTCTTCCAAGCCCGGGCTCTTTCCACTGAGCCACGCTGCTTCTCTGATATGTCCTGAAGACAGGCAGAAATACAAGCAGAAGAGGAGACTACCTTGTTTCTACTCCGTTGTTTAGAACAGTGCTTGACACATAGTATTCATTTGTTCATTCAATCATGTGAGCCCGTGTTTAGACTGTGAGCCCGTCACTGGGCATGGATTGTTTCTATCTGTTGCCGAATTGTATATTCTAAGCGCTTAGTACAGTGCTCTGCACATAGTAAGTGCTCAATAAATACGACTGAACAAATTTACTGAGCATTTATTGTGTGCAGAGCACAGTAATAATAATAATGTTGGTATTTGTTAAGCGCTTACTATGTGCAGAGCACCGTTCTAAGAGCTGGGGGAGATAAAGGGTCATCGGGTCATCCCACGTGAGGCTCACAGTTAATCCCCATTTTCCAGATGAGGTAACCGAGGCCCAGAGAAATGAAGTGACTCGCCCACAGCCACACAGCTGACAAGTGGCAGAGCCGGGAGTCGAACCCATGACCTCTGACTCCAAAGCCCGGGCTCTTTCCACTGAGCCACGCTGCTTCCCCTACTAAGTACTTGGGAAAATACAATAATAAACTGTGACATTCCCTGCCCGTGAGTTTATAGTCTAGAGGGGATGAGACGGACATCAATACAAATAAATAAAGTTACAGATATGTACATAGGTGCTGTGGGGCTGGGAGGGGGAGAAGAGCAAAGGGAGCAAGTCAGGTTGATGCAGAAGGGAGTGGGAGGTGACAAAAAGTGGGGCTTAGTCTGGAAAGGCCTCTTGGAGGAGATGGGCCTTCAATAACGCTTTGAAGGTGGAGGAGAGTAATTGTCTGTCGGATTTGAGGAGGGAGGGCGTTTCAGGCCAGAGGAAGGATGTTGGCCAAGGGTCGGCAGTGAGACAGGCGAGATCCAGGCAGGGCGAGATGGTTAGCCCTAGAGGAGCGAAGTGTGAGGGCTGGGTAGTAGGAGAGAGAAGCAAGGTGAGGTAGGAGCAGGCAAGGTGATGGAGAGCTTTAAAGCTAATGGTGAGGAGTTTTTGTCTGATGCAGAGGTGGATGGCAACCACTGGAGTTTACTGAGGAGTGGGATGATATGTCCCGATTGTCTCTGTAGAAAAATGATCTGGACAGCAGAGTGAAGTATGGACCGGAGTGGGGAGAGACAGGAGGCTGGGAGGTCAGCAAGGAGGCTTGATGCGGTAATCCAGGTGGAATAGGATGAGTGATTGCATTAACTTGATAGCAGTTCGGATGGAGAGGAAAGGGCGGATTTTAACGATGTCACGATACTGTTAAAAGAGGAGAGGGATCGGGGCTGAGAGGTAGATTTGAGAATCATCTATGTAAGGATGGTAGTTGAAGCTGTGGGAGCAAATGAGTTCAAGGGAGTGATTGGAGATGGAGAATAGATGAGAACCCAGACCTGAGCCTCGAGGGACCCCGTAGTTAGAGGGTGAGAGGCAGAAGAGGGCCTGGCAAAAGGCACAATCCCTATACCACATGAGGTTCAGTCTAAGAGGAAGGGAAATGAGATATTTAATCCTCGTTTACAGACGAGGAAACAGAAACTCAGAGAAGGCAAGTGACCTCCCTAAGGTCTCACAGGTGGCAAACGGAGGATCCCATATTATAATCCACATCTCCTGACTCCCAGGCCCGTGCCATCAATATCTACGTTCTATACTTTTAAGTCTCTGGCAAATTAAGCGCCAGTATGTCTGTGTAGTGCAGAGGAGTAGTGTGGCCTTTGGAATCAGAGGACCTAGATTCTAAACTCAGATCTGCCATGTGACTGTTGAGTGACCTTGAGCAAGTCACTTCACTTCTCTGTGTCTCTCTGATCTCATCTGTAAAATGGGGATTCGATACTTGTTCTCTCTCCTACTAAAACTGTGAGGCTTACGTGAGACAAGGTCTGTGTACGATCTGATTATCTTGTCTTTCCCAGTGCTTCGAACAGTGCTTGACACATAGGAAGTACTTAATAAATATCACAATTATTAAGAATTATTATTATTTACTGATGGGGTCCAACCTCTTGGTCCAGAGGTCACTCCATGACTGCTAGCCAAGGCAGGCAGGGGCTGACCTTCATTTTTCATTCTTCATTCTGCCCCTACTTCTGGGTTCACAATTGTCATCTCCTCAGGGAACAGTTGGTTCCCTGACTGATTTTTGCCAAACAGCTCACCCCCTACCTCCTGACATGCAGATCCATTTTCCCATCCTTTTCATCTCTTCTGGACTGGGTGATAAGGATATATATCAGCTGTGTGACTGTGGGCAAGTCACTTCACTTCTCTGTGCCTCAGTTACCTCATCTGGAAAATGGGGATTAACTGTGAGCCTCACGTGGGACAACCTGATGACCCTGTATCTCCCCTAGTTTAACAAATACCAACCAATACAATATATATATATATATTTATACACCCTACTGGCTTCATTTTAAAATGAGTTTTCTTGTAGCAAATTGAGGCTGCAAGCTGCTAGAAGAGGTTTGCAAGATACTTGAATAATCCACAGATCCAAGATGGGATGGGAAGCAGCGTGATGCAGTGGATAGAACGCGGGACTGGGAGTCGGAAGGTCATGGCTTCCAATCCCAACTCCTCTACTCATCTACTGTGTGACCTTGGGCAAGTCACTTAACTTCTCTGGGCCTCAGTTACCTCATCTGTAAAATGGGGATTGAGACTGTGTACAAAACGTGGTTCACTGCATCCAACCGATTTGATTGTGTCCACCCCAGTGTTTTTTGTACAGTGCCTGGCACATAGTCTGCTCTTAACAAACACCATAATTATTATTATCCCATTTCATAGGCCATTTGGTGTTACTGGGCCCAGCCGGAAAAGAGAAAGATAGGATTTCCCAGGGCTGGGAATTACAAGAATCTTAAATTGAAAGTGATTAAGACAAGCCCAGCGGTTTACCGGAAAAAGAATGTGAACTTATTGTTGGCTATTGTCTACTGGTGTAAGACTCACAATCCATATTTGTCTTTTAATTTATGGAGTTCACGAACAGTATGAAGAACCGTAACTATGATTTTCTCAAGAACTTAAATATTAATGATCTCTTATTTCATTTAATAAAAAATTAGTGACGGTGGTTTTTATAATGCTGTATGAGAATTTCTTATCTTTAAGTTAAGTGCTTAAGTTGTTCTCATATGTGGACATTATATTAATGTCTCCCCCTCTAGACTGTAAACTCATTTTGGGTAAGGGACATGTCTATCAAATCTGTTATATTGTACTCTCCCAGTTGCTTAGGACAGTGCTCTGCACACAGTAAGCACTCAATAAATATGATGATTGATTGATTGTTTGACCGATGAGTGGGGAAAACATATGTTTTTTCTTATTTTCATTTTTTCCTCAGAATCTGGAGATATTAGTAATTTATGATTTTTTTTAAGCACTTACCGTGTGCCACTGTGCACCATTCTAAGCGCTGGAGTAGATACAAGATAATCAGGTTGTCCCAAGTGGGGCTCACAGTCTTAATTCCCATATTACATATGAAGTAACTGAGGCACAGAGAAGGCAAGTGATTTGCCCAAGATCACATAGCGGACAAGTGGCAGAGCCTGGATTAGAACCCACATCCTCTGACTCCCAAGCCTGTGCTCTTTCCACTAAGCCACGCTGCTTCTCTGCACACAAGAGTAGGTTATATTCAACTTGAAAGCGGGGTAGCAAAAATGAGCTCCCGTAGCATAGGTCGAGTTTTTCATTCTAAGACTCCCTTAACTGCTAGGATTCTTTGGCTCTTGAAAGTAAACTGCTTTAATTCCACGAAGAGTGTTTCGAGTATTTCATAGAGAAGCAGCGTGGCTCAGTGGAAAGAGCACGGGCTTTGGAGTCAGAGGTCATGGGTTCGAATCCCAGCTCGGCCACTTGTCAGCTGTGTGACTTTGGGCAAGTCACTTAACTTCTCGGTGCCTCAGTTACCTCATCTGTAAAATGGGGATTAAGACTGTGAGCCCCACGTGGGACAACCCGATTCCCCTGTGTCTACCCCAGCGCTTAGAACAGTGCTCGGCACATAGTAAGCGCTTAACAAATACCAACATTATTATTTCATCTTCACTTAAGGAAGGATGGATATAAACACCTAAATGAAAATAATGTAATGTGCACATTAAATATAACAAAGTAGGACATTTTTGTTTGTTTCAGAAGTGAACATTTCGTGAGAGAGAAGCTTCTTAGCTGTATAACATTGATCTTGGATGAAGTAGAACAAAAAGTAACAAAAGTAAGGCCCAGTCAGCGTGAGAGAGCAATCCGGAGGAAAATGATGGTATACCGATCCATCTGCTAAGTCTGCAAAGGCCCCAGAAATCATGGGCAAACAGCATCCCAAACAGAACATTGGCCAAAGTCAAGATTTAATCATTACCGCAAATTGTATGTTTTTGTTGGTGTCCTTTCCAGAGACTGAGGTTTACAAAATATTTTAAACCACAAGGCTAAAAGCTGCAAATGCAAACATTGATTGCCTCATTACCCAAAGCTACTCCTCACTTACCAGATTACATGGATGCCCTGGGACTGAGGCTTTTGCTTGGGGAAGTGGATGGGAAAGATTTAGCTGAAATAACTCCAGATGAGATCCTTCTGGGCCCTAATGCCACTGAAACTAGTTAAACAGGGAGGAATGGGACAGTTCTCCGTACATGGTAAGCGCTCAACGCTCACCTCATGCAGGGTGACTTCTAGCTGGCCAGCAGGACAGGAGTCGAAGCAGCACTCAGGGTTTGGCTTCAGTTCTCTTGATGAAAACTCCACCCTGACCAGAATGATGGCCTGGGAAGGGAGAGGAGGGAGTAAACTCTTCCACTATTGGCAGAAGAGCTAGACATTTCTCAGAATGCTCCAAGAGTTTCTGGGAGGTCTAGGCTCTTTTTGACCTTGAATTTTGAGTTCTTCTGATCCTTTCCTTCCCTGAAATTCTCTTGCCAGTATTTGAGCCTGGCCTCTTTGTAAGGTTTTGGAACACCCGACTTGGGCTGTCATCTCATCAACTAACAACTTTCCAGAATACCTTTTTCAGTAACGGTGACCATTTAGATTATTTATTTTTCTCAGAACAGTACAGAATGGATTCCATTTATCATCAACAATGGCAATTGGGTCCCAAATATTTGTTTATGCGATCTTTTCTAACTTCGATTACGATTCATATATAAAAAAGAATAAAAGCTGACTGCTTTAACAGCCGGTCAAAATGCCAATGTCGCCCCGCCTTCAAAGCCTTATTGAAGGTACATCTCCTCCAAAAGGCCTTCTGTGACTGAGATTTCTTCTATTTTTCTTCCACTCTCTTTGGCGTGGCCCTGACTTGCTCCTTTTATTCATGCCTCCTGCCTCCCAGCCCCACAGCACTTATGGATATATATGTACTTTGTTTATATTAATGCCTGTCTCCTCCTCTAGATTATAAACTCATTGTGGGCAGGGAATGTGTCTCTTTATTGCTATATTGTACTCTCCCAAGAGCTCCCGAGAGTACAGTGCTTTTCATACAGTAAACACTCATTAAATATGATTGAATGAACAGTAAGTGCTCAATAATCCACTTGGCTGACAGACTGAATATGATTGAATGAATGAAGAGTAAGTGCTCAATAAATCCAATTGACTGATCGACTACCTTCGGCAAAGCCTGCTGTGGCCAGCAGGAAGGCCCCTATTTATCTTGACTCTATTTATCTTGACTCTTTTTATTGCCAATGTTCTTGTCTGTCTGTCTCCCCCGATTAGACTGGTAGCCCGTCAAACGGCAGGGACTGTTTCTATCTGTGGCCGACTTGTTCATTCCAAGCGCTTAGTACAGTGCTCTGCACATAGTAAGCGCTCAATAAATACTATTGAATGAATGAATGAATTTCCACCCAATTCTTCCTTCCTCTGCATCATTTTGTTCAGGAAGGACGTCACGCGAGATGAAGTAGGGATCACGGATGCTCTCAGGCCAGTGTGAGAGAAGAATGTTATCTGCTACTGCCCTGGACCCACTGAAGTCTTAAAATGACTCTGGGCCTGAGAACGCATGGAGGATGGTTTGCCTTAACTGGGCCAGAGCTTGGTGAAGGCTGAAACCAGCTCAGTGGTGACGGAGAGAATGAGGAGCCTCCTTTCCCCTCTCCCTTTTCTCTTTAGGTCCTGGTCACCCTCCTCTTCCTTCAATCAATCATTAGTATTTAAGAAACAGTGTGACTTAGTGGAAAGATCCAGGGCTTGGGAGTCGGAGGATGTGGGAACTAATCCCGGCTCTGCCACTTGCCAGCGGTGCGACTTTGGGTGATTCACTTAACTTCTCCGTGCCTCAATTACCTCATCTGTAAAATGGAGATTAAGACTGTGAGCTCCCTGTGGGATAACCTGAGCACCTTGTATCTAACTCAGTGCTTAGAAAAGTGCTTGGCACACAGTAAGCGCTTAATACATACCATTATTATTATTATTACTGTGGATGGAGCACTGGGCATATGGCTCTTGGAAGAGAGCAATAGAGTTAGCAGACCTCAAGGAGTTCACAGTCTAGTGGGGGAGACAGGCAATCAATCATATTTACTGAGTACAATATACGGTTGGTAAACACACTCCCTACTAGTAAGGAGCTTATTGCAGATATGGGAAAGCAACGGAATTTAACAATATGAAAAAGTGCTACAGGTTGAGGGAAGGATGAATACCCAAGCTAGTAAGGTATTCAGAAGTGCTGAGGTGGGAAGATAAATCAGAGCAGGTCTCCTGAAGGAGATGTGGTTTGAGAAAGACCTTGAAGATGAAGAGGGCAGTGGTTTGTTGGATGTTAAGGTTGAGGAAATTCCAGGCAAAAGGAAGGGTATGAGCAAGAGGTCAGCAGTGAAAGAGAAGACAACAAGACACTGTGAATAGCTTGGCTTGAGAGGACTGGAGTGTGTGAGCTGGGGTGTAGAGGGGGAGGAGTGAGGAGAAGTAAGAGGAAGAGAGCTAGTTGCTTTAAAATCGATGGTCAGGAGTTTCTTTTTTTAATGGTATTTGTTAAACATTTACTATTCATTCATATTTATTAAGCACTTACTGTGTGCAAAGCACTGTATTAAGCGCTTTGGAGAGTTCAATCCAACAATAAGCAGACACATTCCCTGCCCACAATGGGCTTACAGTATGGAGGGGTGGACGGGCATTGCACTAAATACTGGGGTAGATAGAAGATAATCAGATTGGGTTCAGTCCACATGGGGCTCCCATTCTTAATCCCCACTTCACAGATGAGGCAATTTAAACCCAGAAAAATTAAGCGACTTGCCCAAGGTCACAGAAGACAAATGGCGGAATCAGGATTAGAACGCAGGTCTTCGGACTCCCAGGCCTTGTGCTTCTACTTGGTGCGTAGAGGAATGGGCAATTGGAAGGGTTTGAGAAGTGGGAAAACTTGTACGAAAAATGTTTTAGAAAGGTGATCCTAGTAGCAGAATGAAGTTTGAACTGGAGCGGGGAGAGACTGGAGGCAGGGAGGTCAGCTAGAGGTGCATTCTGGAAACATTATGGAGGATTTTTGTGGCAGACAGAACGTGGGGATTGCAAGAGTTAAAGATGATGCAAAGATCGTGGGCTAGAGTGTTGGGGAGGAGGGTAGTTTTCGTCAATGACGACGGGAGATTTAGGAGGAGGAGAGGGTTTGGGAGGGAAGATGAAAAGTTCAATTTTGGATATGTTGAGCGTGGGGTGCCAGCAGGACGTGCGAGTAGAGGTATCGAGGAGGCACACAGACATGCTTAAACTTCTCACTCTAGGCTTCAAGGCTCTCCATTCCCTTGCCCCCTCCTACCTCTCCTCCCTTCTCTCTTTCCACTGCCCACCCCACCCGCTCCGCTCCTCTGCCGCCCACCTCCTCACCATCCCCCGTTCTCGCCTTTCCCGCCATCGACCCCTGGGCCACGTCCTCCCGCGGTCCTGGAATACCCTCCCTCCTTACCTCTGCCAAACTAACTCTCTTCCCCTCTTCAAAGCCCTACTTAGAACTCACCTCCTCCAAGAGGCCTTCCCAGACTGAGCTCCCCCTTCTCCCTCTGCTCCCTCTGCTCTCCCTCTACCCCCCTTCACCTCCCCTCAGCTAAGCCCTCTTTTCCCCCCTTTCCCTCTGCTTCTCCCCCTCTCCCTTCCCCTCCCCTCAGCACTGTACTCGTCCGCTCAACTGTATATATTTTCATTACCCTATTTATTTTGTTAATGAGATGTACATTACCTTGATTCTATTTATCTGCTATTGTTTTAATGAGAAGTTCATCCCCTCGATTCTATTTATTGCTATTGTTTTTGTCTGTCTGTCTCCCCCGATTAGACTGTAAGCCCGTCAAAGGTCAGGGACTGTCTCTATCTGTTGTCGATTTGTACATTCCAAATACTATTGAATGAATGAATGAACATGCGAGATTGCAGAGAATGAGATAGACTGGGCTAGGCTAGTGATGTAGATTTGGGAGTCACCCTCAGACGGAAGTGATAGTTGAAACCATGAAAGCCAATGAGCTCCCCAAGGGAATGAATGCTAATTGAGAATAGAAGGGACTCAGGAACCGCCCCGTTCAAGCCTTGCTCTCTTGGGCTTCACCTTCTTGCATGCCACCCTAAGATCACATTCAAAATTAAGGTGACATTCCTGACCACAGGTAGATTTATAGGCCAACTGCTTCCCCGGTAGATCGTAAACTTGTGAGCAGGGATCATATCTGCCATCTGTGTCCTATAGTACTTTCCCAAGTGCTTAGTAGAGTGCTCTGCACACAGTCTTGTCTTGTCTTACGCTGTCGAGGCGTGTCCAAACCATAAAGACACCATAGACACATCTCTCCCAGAATGCCCCACCTCCATCTGCGATCGTTCTGGTAGTGGATCCACAGAGATTTCTTGGTAACAATACGGAAATGGTTTAAAATTACCTCCTTCCGCACAGTCAACTTGAGTCTCCGCCCTCGCCTCTCTCCGGTGCCGCTGTTGCCCAGCACGGGTGAGTTTTGACTTGTAGCAGATGGCCTTCCACTTACTACCACTGTCCAAGCTAAGAATGGAATGGGCAGGCCTCTGTTTGACTCTCCCTCCTGTAGTCGAGACTGGTGGACTATTGGAAACTCTCCAGGTGTGACCCTGAGAGGGCCTGCAAACAGTAAGTGCTCAATAAACACCACTGAGTGATGGTTTTTATGTGTTAGTGTAGAGCTCTTTGTAGGACAAGGACTGTGTTTAATTTGATTATTTTGTAACACTTCAGTGGTTAGAAAAGTGCTTGGCATCAGAGTAAGCACATAATAATAAATACCATAACTAATTTTGGACCTGAGAAGCAGCAGGGTCTACTGGGAAGAGCATAGGCCTGGGATTCAGAGGAGCTGATTCTTATCCCGCCTTATACCTCTTGCGTGACCTTGGACGAGTCACTACTTCCCTGTGCCTCAGTTACATCACTTGCAAAATAATAATGATGGTATTTGTTAAGTGCTTACTCTGTGCCAAACACTGTTCTAAGCGCTGGGATGGATACAAGGCGATCAGGTCGTCCCACGTGGGGCTCACAGTCTTAATCCTCATTTTACAGATGAGGGAACTGAGGCCCAGAGAAGTGAAATGACTTGCCCAAAGTGACACAGCCGACAAGTGGTGGAGCTGGGATTAGAAACCACGTCCTCTGACTACGAAGCCCGTGTCATTTCCACTAAACCACGCAGTTCCCTGACAAAATGAGGGTTCAATACCTGTTCTCCTGTCTACTTAGGCTGTGAGCCCCATGTGGGATCTGTTTGTCTTGTACCTACCCCAGCACTTAGTACAGTGCTTGGCATATAGTAAACATTTAACAAAGACTACAATTATTATTACTGCTATTATTTGACTCTTAAATCATTTATAGAAATTCAAACATCATTTAAAGGTTGTAGAAATTAATATAAAATCGCAACTCTGAAAATTGATGCAGAATAGGGTTAGTCGAGGCATTTTAGAACTTTTCCAACTGTGTGGTCACCTTAAATTAAAAAAAAAACCCACCAAACATAATTGCTCTCCCCAAAGAGTTCAGTTAAGGTAAGAATGAATCCTGCTTGTAATATCACTGACAGCTGAACAAAATTCCAGTAAAGGAGACACCACTAAAACTAAAAGAGGTTTACACAAATCAAAGAGCATGAGGCTATGCTTTAGTTCAGATGGCTCATAAACCTCTGTCTTAATTTAACTAATCTTGTAACCAGCTTAAAACCAAAAACAGACTTTGATCTCACAGTCCGGACCTATTGATTTTCTTCATCTTTTCAAATCGCATTGCCCAGTCACCCATATCAGTTTCATAGCTTGCAAAAAAAAAGGGCAGAGCGCTCTACATTCCTGCACACTTTATCTTTCCTCGCGAGGTGATCTTTTAGGGGAGTTGTCTTCCACAGATATATAAAAGAAAAGGAAATCGTAAGGAAAGGGCAGGTGGTTTCTACCGTTCCTTCAGCTGTGTCATTTATTAAGTGGTATAAGAGTGACCTCCTCTGGTGAAAACAGCACCGATGGAACTTTAACTTAGTTTAAAAGTTTGGACGGTGGGAGGGAAAGTTTCCAGGTTTGGTTCATTCATTCAATAGTATTTATTGAGCTCTTACTATGTGCAGAGCACTGTACTAAGCGCTTGGAATGTACAAATCGGTAACAGATAGAGACTGTTCTATAAGCTAATTAACAAAGTTAAACTTACAAATCAGAAAATAATTTACTGTGGTTTAATCTTCTTTTGGTGTCTCCAGAGGCATCAACGACTGTGCCTCTGTTCATACCTCTTTTGAAGATCCTTACCTAATAGACTAGTAATTGAACCACAGATCCATTCATGCAGCACTACTGATTGACACAACTATATCCAGGTTATACCTATTTAATAATAATAATAATAATAATGTTGGTATTTGTTAAGCGCTTACTACGTGCCGAGCACCGTTCTAAGCGCCGGGGTAGATACAGGGTAATCAGGCTGTCCCATGTAGGACTCACAGTCTTCATCCCCTTTTTAAAGATGAGGTAACTTAGGCACAGAGAAGTTAAGTGATTTGCCCAAGGTCACACAGCTAAGTGGCAGGATTAGAACCCAAGACCTCTGACTCCCAACCCCGTGCTCTTTCCACTAAGCCACGTTGCTTCTCAATTTCACATGGCAATCACCAGTTAATCAAGGATATTTACTGAGTGCTTACTGTGTACAGACCACTTAAGCGCTTATACTGTATGCTCTAATTATCCAACCTAAGGGTTGGCAGAGATGAACGGGGAAAAGTGGTAAACACAGTTAATCAGAAGAGGTGAAAGTCAGTGACTTTTGGGTTTGCATACACCACTGTGTTCTCCAGTGTTCAGGTACCACGCTTGAGCCAAAAAATTACCCACCTTCACTGAGAAGGGCAGAAACCTCTTGGCTTGGGCTGTCTTCCCCAGAAAATTCATTTACTCATATTTACTGAGCGCTTACTGTATGCGGAGCACTGTACTAAACGCTTGGGATAGTACAATATAACCAAAACAGACAGGTTCCCCGCCCAAAATGAGCTTAAAGTCTAGAGGGGAGACAGACATTATAATAAATAAATTACGGATAAGTATGTAAAATAAATAAATTACAGATAAGTACATAAGTGCTGTGGGCCTGGGACGGGGTGATGAATTCGAAGAGCGAGTCAATGGGGCAGTGTGTCTGAGCTACAAAGCTAGATGGGCCCAGCTAAAAGAAAACACTGATGAACTACACCCAGTTAACTAATGATAATGTTGGTATTTGTTAAGTGCTTACTATCTGCAGAGCACTGTTCTAAGAACTGGGGTAGATACAGAGCAATCAGGTTGTCCCATGGGAGGTTCACAGTCTTCATCCCCATTTTACAGATGAGGTAACTGAGGGGCAGAGAAGTGAAGTGACTTGCCCACAGTCACACAGCTGACAGGTGGCGGAGCCGGGATTCAAACCCATGACCTCTGACTCCCAAGCCCGGGCTCTTTCCACTGAGCCACGCTACTTCTCTAACTAGTAACTAGAGTAACTAGAGGACTAGAGAAGTAACTAGAGGATACTTACTACGGAAGCAGACAAAAATCAGGAGCAACAGGTGAAGAAATCCAGATAAGTAATCACAAGTGACAGAAGGAAATTAACAGAGATAAACAAGTGCTAGAGGCTACTTGAAGTGATTAGAAACCTCAGACCTCCGGATTAAAAATACGGAACACTGAAAGTACGGCCTCTTCTATCACTAAAATACCACATTTTAAAGGCAAAGAACCCTCAAGTTTAATGTGAATGACACGTTTTTTCTTTAAAACACGGGACCCCAAACTCCCTCCTCTCAGGTTTACATAAAATAATTATTTTTCCTTGACCCCGATAGATGTTTCCGCCTACTGAACAGAAATTTTGTGTGTGAGATTTTAGTACTGTCTGTACAAACCCGAAAGTCGCTTTTTTAACAGTCTCTCCGTGATTGTAACTGCTTATCTAAAGGAAAAACCTGTGATCTCTAAGGCTAACCCAGGCATGTGAACTAGTTTTGTGTTTTTTTTAATGCCGATTATGGGTTGGGTGGAGCTTGTTGGATTGTTTCACGCTTCTGGCTTCCAGACCCGATGTTCCAGATCTTCTGTCCTTTGACTGCTCATACACAACGCGTCGGTATAGCCCTGTGGGACCGGATCCCAGGCAGCTGCCAAGTCACTGGTAGCAGGCAATAATAATGATAATAATGATGTTGGTATTTGTTAAGCGCTTATTATGTGCAGAGCACTGTTCTGCGCTGGGGTAGATACAGGGTAATCGGGTTGTCCCACGCGAGGCTCACAGTTAATCCCCATTTTACAGATGAGGTAACTGAGGCACAGAGAAGTGAAGTGACTTGCCCACAGTTACCCAGCTGACAAGGGGCAGAGCCGGGATTCGAACCTGTGACCTCTCACTCCCAAGCCCGGGCTCTTTCCACTGAGCCACGCTGCAAGAGGAGTCACTAAGATGGGTTTGATGCAGATGACTCAGAGACGATAACGATGGTACTCGTTAAACGCCTACTGTGTGCCAAGCACTGTTCCATGTGCTGGGTTAGATACAAGCTAATCAGGTTGTTCACAGTGCCTGTGCCACAGGGGGCTCACAGTCTTAATCCCCATTTTACAGGAGAGGTAACTGAGGGACAGAGAAGTTAAGTGACTTGCCGAAGGTCATACAGCACACAAGCGGAGGAGCTGGGATTAGAACCCAGGCCCTTCTAACTCCCAGACCTGTGCTCTACCCACTAGGCCATGCTGCTTTTTGTCGAGGGCCACTTGCTGCTAAACAATGATTCCACCAGCAGCATCTCACGTTACCCAAGAACTCACACAGGATAAGGATTGTTGCCGAATTGTCTATTCCAAGCGCTTAGTACAGTGCTCTGCACATAGTAAGGACTCAATAAATACTATTGAATGAATGAATTGTTAGAAATCTGTGCTGGCAGGAGAATCAAATTAAGATGCACGGGAAAAAAGCTGGTGGGATGCCAAAATGGAAGAGATTCATTCATTCATTAATCATATTTATTGAGCGCTTACTGTGTGCAGAGCACTGTGCTAAGCGCTCGGAATGTGCAATTCGGCGACAGAGACAATCCCTGCCCAATGACGGGCTCACAGTCTAAAAGGGGGAGAGGCAGCAAAAAAGAACAAGTAATCAGGCATAAGTACCATCGAAATAGGTAAATACAATCATAGTTGTATACACATCATTAATAAATAAGTAGAGTAATCCAGTGGTAGGTGGCCTGTACCCAAACCAAAGACATATTGCTAAAGAACTGTGGTCCTTGCACGTTTCATCGTGGGGCCTCTGAAGAGTGAAGAGAATAATGGTGGTATTTGTTAAGCGCTTACTATGTGCAAAGCACTGTTCTAAGCACTGGGGTAGATACAAGGTGATCATATTGTCCCACGTGGGGCTCACGGTCTTCATCCCCATTTTCCAGATGAGGGAACTGAGACA
This sequence comes from Ornithorhynchus anatinus, assembly GCF_004115215.2. Lineage (NCBI taxonomy): Eukaryota > Metazoa > Chordata > Mammalia > Monotremata > Ornithorhynchidae > Ornithorhynchus > Ornithorhynchus anatinus. The sequence goes on from NC_041728.1 coordinate 153,862,815, forward strand.
CAGAGAAATGAAGTGACTTGCCCAAAGTCACACAGCTGGCAAGGGGATTCGAACCCATGACCTCTGACCCCCAAACCCGGGCTCTTTCCACTGAGCCATGCTGCTTCTGCTACGTGTTTGTCTCACGAAGTTGCTTCCAGTCTTATCCCAGTGAAAGGGAAGCAGTGTTGCCTGGTGGATAGAGCACGGGCCTGGGAGTCAGAAGGACCCGGGTTCTAGTCCCAGTTCTGCCACCTGTCTGCTGTGTGACCTTCACTGCTCTGTGCCTCAGTCACCTCAACTGTAAAATGGGGATTAATACTGTGACCACCATGAAGGAAAGGGACTGTGTCCAACCTGATTAGCTTGTATCTACCCCAGTGCTTAGAACAGTGCCTAGCACATAGTAAACGCTTGACGAATACCATAAAAAAATGGCAAGAGCATTTGAATGTTTTCCCCAACCTGCTTTCTAATAATAGTAATAATAATGATAACTAATCATGGTATTTGTTAAGTGCTCACTATGTGCCAAGCACTTTTCTAAGCACTGAGGTAGATACAAGGTAAGCAGGTTGTCCCACGAGGGGCTCATAGTCTTAATCCCCCTTTTACAGATGAGGTAACTGAGGCATGGAGAAGTTAAGTGCCTTGCCTAAGATCATCCACAGACAAGCGGCGGGACCGGGATTAGAATCCACGACCTCTGACTCCCAAGCCCGGGCTCTCTCCACTAAGTGCAGTGGGGGAGGGAGGTGGGAATAAAGTGTGTAAGTGGGAGAAGAAGAAATGAGGACTTAGTCAGAGAAGACCTCTTGGAGGAGATGTGTTTTTAATAAGCCTTCGAAGTGGGGGAGAGTGAACGTCTGTCACCTCCTCCAAGAGGCCTTCCCAGACTGAGCTTCCACTTTTCCCTCTGCTCCTTCTGCCCCCTCCCCTTTCCCCCCTTCACCTCCCCTCAGCTAAGCCCCCTTTCCCTCTGCTGCTTCTCCCCCTCTACCATCCCCTCCCCTCAGCACTGTGCTCTTTTCTATATATTTTTAATACCCTATTTATTTTATTAATGAGGTATTCATCCCCTTGATTTTATTTATTGTGATGAAGTTGTCTTTTTTTTGTCCGTCTCTCTCCCCCGATTAGACTGTGAGCCCGTCAATGGACAGGGATTGTCTCTATCTGTTGCCGAATTGTACATTCCAAGCACTTAGTACAGCCTCACGTGGGACAACCTGATTACCCTGTATCTCCCCCAGCGCTTAGGACAGTGCCCTGAACATAGTAAGCGCTTTACAAATACCAACATCATTATTATTATTATTATTCTCTGGGCCTCAGTTACCTCATCTGTCAAATGGGGATGAAGACTGTGAACCTCACGTGGAACAACCTGATGACCCTGTATCTACCCCAGTGCTTAGAACGGTGCTCTGCACGTAGTAAGTGCTTAACAAATACTGACATTATTACTATTATTATTAGTTTGGATGAGTCCTCAGATTAACATGGTAGCAGTTTGGAGGGAGAGGAACGGGAGGATTTTAGCGATGTTGCGAAGGTTGAACCCATAGGATTTGGTGACAAATTGAATATGTGGGTTGAATGACAGAGAGATGAGTCGAGGATAACCTCCAGGTTACGGCTAGATTCAGACCCCAGTGTGATGCTGTGGATACGATCAAATGCGGGGAACAGCACCAAGAACCCTACATGTAGACCTCGGGAAATCATTTAATCCCATTAATGGATGTGGTGATGGAGGCTACTTAGCAAATCAGACAGATCGTCTATCATTCATTCATTCATTCATTCATTCATTCATTCATATTTATTGAGCACTTACTATTTGCAGAGCACTGTGCTAAGCGCTTGGGATGTACAAATCGGTAACAGATAGAGACAGTCCCTGCCCATTGACGGGCTTACAGTCTAATCGGGGGGGACAGACAGACAAAAGCAATAGCAATAAATAGAATCAAGGGGATGAACATCTCAGAATCATGGTGATGTACATCTCATTAACAAAATAAATAGGGTAATGAAAATATATACAGTTGAGTGGACGAGCACAGTGCTGAGGGGAGGGGAAGGGAGGGGGGAGGAGCAGAGGGAAAGGGGGGACAAAAGGGCTTAGCTGAGGGGAGGTGAAGGGGGGGAGCAGAGGGAGCAGAGAGAGCAGAGGGAGAAGGGGGAGCTCAGTCTGGGAAGGCCTCTTGGAGGAGGTGAGCTCTAAGTAGGGTTTTGAAGAGGGGAAGAGAATTAGTTTGGCGGAGGTGAGGAGGGAGGGTGTTCCAGGACCGCGGGAGGATGTGGCCCGGGGGTCGACGGCCGGATAGGCGAGAACGGGGGACGGTGAGGAGGTGGGCGGCAGAGGAGCGGAGCGTGCGGGGTGGGCGGTGGAAAGAAAGAAAGGAGGAGAGTTGGGGGGGGGGTCTTCATTAAGGTTCTGACACTATTTCCTGAAGGCATGACTGATTGGGTCAGAGCCATTTTCTTTCAGCAGTGGAAGAGGGGGGTAGAGGGTCTGGTCTATTCAGCTACACTGGAAGGGGCAATAAGAGACCTGGGTGTGGGTTTTAGAGTGTGGCTTTTAAGTGTAATCTAAAATGATATATTGGGAATGGGGGGAAGCCGGGGAAGAAGCAAGTGGAGGTGGAGGGGGTTGGAGTTTCTATTCAACGGCCACAGCCGCTCTGACTGGACTGGCCAATTTGGAGCGGAGCTACCAAGATCACTTCGGTTTAGCCTCGGCAATCTGGCTCAGAAATCGATCGATCAGTCAATAGCGTTCATTGAGCGCTTACCGTGTGCAGAGCACTGTACTAAAGTCCTGGGAGAGTACAACAGTGAACAGACTCATTCCCTGCCCACAGCAACCTTACAGTCTAGAGGAGGAGAAATGATAATAATAATAATGTGGGTATTTGTTAAGCGCTTACTATGTGCAGAGAACTGTTCTAACCGCTGGGGTATACAGGGTAATCAGGTTGTCCCACGTGAGGCTCACAGTCTTAATAGCCATTTTACAGATGAGGTAACTGAGGCACAGAGAAGTGAAGTGACCTGCCCACAGTCAAACAGCTGACAGGTGGCGGAGCCGGGATTCGAACCCATGACCTCTGACTCCCAAGCCCGGGTTCTTTCCACTGAGCCACGCTGCTTCTCAATGCTATTAATGGGTCAGGACCATGGGTCAGTTCATGGTCCTCCAGCTTTACCAAACACTTCCTAAGAGGAAACATTTCAGGGAGGGAGTGTGGCCTAATGGAAAGAACTCCCTGTGGCTGGGAGTCAGAGAACCTGAGTGCTAACTCCAGCTCTCCCACTTGCCTGCTGTGTGACCTGGAGCAAATCACTTAACTTCTCTGGGCCTTAGTTATCTCAGCTGTAAAATGAAGATAAAATGCCTGTCTCCCTCCAATTTGGACTGTATCGGATCAGATTATCAGTGCTTGGCACATAGGGCCTAACCAATAGCATAATTATTATTAATAGATGCAGGTGAACCATGGTTTTATATAGCGACAGAACCTGGGCCTTTTGTTTGACTGACTCTTCCCTTTCTGATAATGCTCAGCATTCAGTTCATCTTCTTAGCTCCCACCTCATCGGCCTAAAGATTTAAAAGAACAATCTATTCAAGCTCTGAGCCCTTCAGTACATGGCTTTTATTTTAGTTTTTATTTTTATTACAGTTTTTGTATGCACTTCCTGTGTGTCAAGTGCTGTTCTAAGCGCTGGGGTAGATATAAATTAATCACGTGGCCATAGTTCCTGTCCCACATGGGGCTCACAGTCTAAGTAAGAAGGAGAACCGGTATTGAATCCCCATTTTTACAATGAGGAAGCTGAGAAATGGAAAAGAGAAGTGACGTGTTAAAAAATCACACAGTAATAAGGATGACATTTGTTAAGCGCTTACTATGTGCAAAGCACTGTTCTAAGTGCTGGGGGGGATACAAGGTAGTCAGGTTGTCCCACATGGGGCTCACAGTCTTCATCCCCATTTTACAGATGAGGTAACGGAGGCCCAAAGAAGTAAAGTGACTTGCCCAAAGTCACCCAGCTGACAAGTGGCAGAGCCAGGATTAGAACCCATGACCTCTGACTCTCAAGCCCCTGCTCGTTCCACTGAGCCACACTGCTTCTCAAGACACACCAGAGGCAAGTGGCAGAACCCGATCAGAACCCAGGTCCACTGACGCCCATGCTTTTGCCACCAGACTGTGCTGCCATTCACGATTTTAATTAAGATTAACTTTTTCTAGGTGCATTTCTTCACACTTGCTTGCTCTGAAGCCATTCTGCCATTTTTCAACCAGCTAATTCAGCTTTGTGAAATCAGCCTGCAGTTCATTTTTATTTTTGTGACAATCACCTCCTGGAAGAATTTAGTCACTTTGAAATTTGGGGATTCCAGGACACATATTTCTGGATTGCCGATAAGCTTATTTACCAATTCCCCAAATTCCATTAGTAGATTAAAATATCTGGTGTGCAACAAGTTGAACACCTTTGGAAAATATATTAGGTCCCAGAGTTCGTTTCTCTCCACATGTTTATTCCACCCCTGTAACTAAATCCAGCATTCTGGTAAAGCACAGCTTCCTTTCACAGAAATCACATTGCCCTTCTGCCAATGGGCATGCTTTTCGAAATGTTCAATTTCTAAGTGCTAAATTTAATTGTTGCGCCTACTATTGTGCAAAGGAAAATGAGGCTGGCTGGGCTGTATCTACAAATTATCCTAGGACTGATAGGAATTACACTGAAGACCCATTAACCTCCCAATCTGGTGGCTGTTCGGAATGACGTTACCACCTTCTTGCCAGTTCTGCAGTTTCCCCTCAGAGCTCCTTCACGGTTACTACCGGGGTGCGGAGCTAGTTCTCATTTAGGCAAATTAGGCAAATTAGGCATTCAGGTAAGTCCATGTATGTGAGGGAAATGCTTTGTTCGCAGATATAAATGTGGGTGTCAGTACAGATTGTGTCTTCTTTTAATATGAAGGTAGCTATAAGTATTCAAAGTAGAACTATATAGTAGTATTTATTAAGTTTAGACTGTGAGCCCTTTGTTGGGCAGGGATCGTCTCTATCAGTTGCTGAATTGTCCATTCCAAGCGCTTAGTACAGTGCTCTGCACACAGTAAGCACTCAATAAATGCTATTGAATGAATAAATTAAGTGCCTAGCGTGTGCAGAGTACTGTACTAGATAATTGTACACCACTTGATTCTATTTATTGCTATTGTTTTAATGCTTTTAATTGCTATTGTTTAATGTTCATCCCCTTGATTCTATTTATTGCTACTGTTTTTGTCCGTCTGTCTCCCTCGATTAGACTGTAAGCCCATCAATGAGCAGGGACTATCTCTATCTGTTCCCGATTTGTACATTCCAAGCGCTTAGTACAGTGCTCTGCACATAGTAAGCGCTCAATAAATACTATTGAATGAATGAATGAGTGAAAGAATAATCGAAGGCACATCTCCTCCAAGAGGCCTTCCCGGACTAAGCCCCACTTTCCCTCATCTCTCACTCCCTTCTGCGTCGCCCTGACTCACTCCCTTTCCTTTTCGCCTCCCTCCCAGCCCCACAGCACTTATGTATATATCTGTAATTTTATTTATTTGGATTGATGTTTGTCTCCCCACCTCTAGCCTGGGAGCTCGCTGTGGGCAGGGAATGTCACTGTTTATTGTTGTACTGGCCCAAGAGCTTAGGACAGTACTCTGCACACAGTAAGCGCTTAATAAATACCATTGAGTGGATCCTGGAAAGTAATATATATGCGGCGAAGGACAACTAGATCCGAAGATATCCTCTTTCATTCATTCATTCATTCATTCATTCATTCATTCAATAGTATTTATTGAGCACTTACTATGTGCAGAGCATTGTACTAAGCGCTTGGAACATACAATTCGGCAATAGATAGAGACAATCCCTGCCCAATGACGGGCTCACAGTCTCCTTAGCTGCACTGAGAGAGGTGGTCAAAGTCACTTGGTAATGATGGGCCAGTGCACTTCAGATTTATTTTGTGGAAAGCGTGACTTGGGCGAAGGAGGGGTTCCGACAGCCATCTAGCACGGAGACGGCGTCAGTGGAGGTGGAAGGGAAGGGATCTAGGCTTGGGGCTGCCCACTGAGCACATTCATTCATTCAATAGTATTTATTGAGCGCTTACTATGTGCAGAGCACTGTACTAAGCACTTGGAATGAACAAGTCGGCAACAGATAGAGACGGTCCCTGCCATTTGACGGGCTTACAGTCTAATCGGGGGAGATGGACAGACAAGAACAATGGCAATAAATAGAGTCAAGGGGAAGAACATCTCTTAAAACAATGGCAACTAAATAGAATCAGGGTGATGTACATCTCATTAAACGAAATAAACTAAATAATTAGGTGGTAAAGATATATACAGTCAAGCGGACCAGTACAGTGCTGAGGGGGTGGGACAGGAGAGGGGGAGGAGGAGAGGGAAGGGGGGAGAAGAGGGTTTAGCTGCGGAGAGATGAAGGGGGGGGGTAGAGGGAGCAGAGGGAAAAGGCAGGGAGCTCAGTCTGGGAAGGCCTCTTGGAAGAGGTGAGTTTTAAGTAGGGATTTGAAGAGGGGAAGAGAATTAGATTGTCTGAGGTGAGGAGGGAGGGCGTTCCGGGACCGCGGGAGGATGCGGCCCAGGGGTCGACGGCGGGATAGGCGAGACCGAGGGACGGTGAGGAGGTGAGCGGCGGAGGAGCGGAGTGTGCGGGGTGGGCGGTAGAAGGAGAGAAGGGAGGAGAGGTAGGAAGGGGCAAGGTGATGGAGAGCCTTGAAGAAGAGAGTGAGGAGTTGGAGTGGAGGTCGATAGGCAACCACTGGAGGTGTTTAAGAAGGGGAGTGACATGCCCAGATTGTTTCTGCAGGAAGATGAACCGGGCAGCGGAGTGAAGAATAGACTGGAGCGGGGCGAGAGAGGAGGAAGGGAGATCAGAGAGAAGGCTGACGCAGTAGTCCAGCCAGGATATAACGAGAGCCCGTAGCAGTAAGGTAGCTGTTTGGGTGGAGAGGAAGGGCGGATCTTGGCGATATTGTTGTAAAGTTGAGACTGGCAGGTCTCGGTAACGGATAGGATGTGTGGGGTGAATGAGAGAGATGAGTCAAAGATGACACCGAGATTGCGGGCCCGAGAGACGGGAAGGATGGTCGTGCCATCCACGGTGATAGGGAAGTCTGGGAGAGGACCGGGCTTGGGAGGGAAGATGAGGAGCTCAGTCTCGCTCATGTTGAGTTTTAGGTGGTGGGCCGACATCCAGGTGGAGACGTCCTGCAGGCGGGAGGAGATGCGAGCCTGAAGGGAGCGGGAGAGGACAGGATCGGAGATGTAGATCTGCGTGTCAACTGCGTAGAGATGGTAGTCAAAGCCTTGAGAGCCAATGAGTTCACCGAGGGAGTGAGTGTAAATGGAGAACAGAAAAGGGCCTAGAACTGACCCCTGAGGAACTCCAACAGTTAAAGGATGGGAGGGGGAGGACGTGCCCACGAAGGAGACCGAGAATGACTGGCCAGAGAGATGAGAGGAGAACCGGGAGAGGACAGAGTCCGTGAAGCCAAGATGAGATAAGGTGTGGAGGAGGAGGGGATGGTCGCCAGTGTCAAAGGCAGCAGAGAGGTCAAGGAGGATTAGAATGGAGTAGGAGCCATTGGATTTGGCAAGAAGGAGGTCACGGGTGACCTTAGAGAGAGCAGTCTCGGTAGAGTGGAGGGATGGAAGCCAGATTGGAGGGGGTCTGGGAGAGAATGGGAGTTAAGGAATTCTAAGCAGCGATTGTAGATGACTCGTTCTAGGATTTTGGAAAGGAAGGGTAGTAGGGGGATTGGGCGATAACTGGAAGGGGAAGTGGGGTCGAGAGTGGGTTTTTTTAGGATGGGGGAGATGTGGGCATGTTTGAAGGCAGAGGGGAAGGAGCCATTGGAGATTGAGGTTAAAAATAGAAGTTAAGGAAGGGGAGAGGGTAGAGGCGATGCTTTTTTATAAGGTGAGAGGGAATGGGGTCCGAGGCACAGGTGGAAGGGGTGGCATTTGCGAGGAGGGAGGAGATCTCCTCTGAGGATACTGCAGGGAAGGATGGGAAAGAAGGGGAGAGGGTTGGTTGGGGGGAGGGGATCTGGCAAAACTGTCCCCTGTCAACGCTGTGGTCAGTAGCCCCAGTCAACTCTCTTGTGGGAGGGCAGGTGTATTGTAGAGACAGAAGCTACTGCATTATTCTTGGAGAGCAGTAGCTCTCCCTTGTCCAGTTGGCTTTGCTCTTGGAATTGTGCCCTCCGGGTGAGTAGACACTGGTCAGGTGTTGCCCCTTCTCTGAACGGGGCTGCTTCCTTTCCCTTTTGATTCACGTTATTGATGATAATAATAATAATGGTGTTTAAGCCCTTACTGTCTGCCAAGCATTGTTCTAAGTGCTGGGGTAGATACAATAATAATAATAATGATATTTGTTAAGTGCTTACTATGTACAAAGCACTGTTCTAAGCGCTGGGGGGATACAAGGTAATCAGGTTGGCCCATGTGGGGCTCACAGTTTTAATCCCCATTTACAGATGAGGTCACTGAGGCCCAGAGAAGTGAAGTTTCTTGCCCGAAGTCACACAGCTGGCAAGCGGAGGAGGCGGGATTCGAACCCATAACCTCTGACTCCCAAACCCGGGCTCTTTTCACTGCTTTTCTATACAAGGTAAGCAAGGTGTCCCAGGTGGGGTTCATAGTTTTAATCAGCGTGGCTCAGTGGAAAGAGCCCAGGCTTGGGAGTCAGAGATCATGGGTTCGAATCCCAGCTCCGCCACTTGTCAGCTGTGTGACTGTGGGGAAGTCACTTTACCTCTCTGTGCCTCAGTTCCCTCATCTGGAAAATGGGGATTAAAAACTGTGAGCCCCACTTGGGACAACCTAATTACCCTGTATCTACCCAAGTGCTTAGAACAGTGCTTTGCACATAGAAAGCGCTTAACGAATACCATCACCATCATCGTTATTATTAATTATTATTATTACCCATTATTATTAATAGATTAATAGATACAAATAAGCACAGTGTGGAGGGAAAGGGGGAAAAGAACAGAGGGAAAGAGGGGGCTCAGTCAGGGAAGGCCTCCTCGATTAGACTGCCGTCAATGGTCAGGGATGGTCTCTCTGTTGCCGAATTGTCCATTCCAAGCGCTTAGTCCAGTGCTCTGCACATAGTAAGTGCTTAACAAATACGACCATTATTATTATTATTTATTATCCATTATCATTAATAGATACAAATGAGCACAGTGCAGAGGAGAAGGGGGAAGAACAGAGGGAAAGGGGGGGGGCTCAGTCAGGGAAGGCCTTCTCGATTAGACTGTGAGCCCGTCATTTGGGCAGGGATGGTCTCTCTCAGTTGATGAATTGTCCATAATAATAATGTTGGTATTTGTTAAGCGCTTACTATGTGCAGAGCACTGTTCTAAGCGCTGGGGTAGACACAAGGGGATCAGGTTGTCCCACGTGGGGCTCACAGTCTTAATCCCCATTTTAATAATAATGTTGGTATTTGTTAAGCGCTTACTAAGTGCAGAGCACCGTCCTAAGATCTGGGGGAGATACAGGGTCATCAGGTTGTCCCACGTGAGGCTCACAGTTAATCCCCATTTTCCAGATGAGGGAACTGAGGCCCAGAGAAGTGAAGTGACTCGCCCACAGTCACCCAGCTGACAAGTGGCAGAGCGGGGAGTCGAACCCATGACCTCTGCCTCCTAAGCCCGGGCTCTTTCCACTGAGCCACGCTGTCCATTCCAAGCACTCAGTCCAGTGCTCTGCACCTAGTAAGCGTTCAATCAATACTATCGAATGAATAATACTATCGATTAGACTGTAAGCCCGGGAAAGGGCAGGGACTGTCTCTATCTGTTGCCGACTTGTCCATTCCAAGTGAGTGGGATAAAATGGCTGACCATAGTGTTGAGGTATCCTCAGTTAGCTGAAAATGGTGAAATACTAGACTAAGGTTACATCCCCCCTCCCCCCCGAGGCCACCTGACCATCGGAAACACAAACTAGGCAAAAATTCCCTAAAAAGGAAAGGAATTCCGCCCAACCAATGAAAACAAAAACCAACAGGACATGGGGGGGGGGGGGTTCTTTGTCTTTTCTCTATTTAACTAGCTGCTCTGCTTCTGTAAAACGGGCACTCCTTGTTCCGATTCGTCGGAGCCGGGACTGTCCCCGGTTCTTGCAAGAACCGTAATAAAACTCTTTTGATTGTTACCTTGACTCTGAGTATTTATTTTGAAAAAGGGTCTTGGTATCCCCCACACAAGCGCTTAGTGCGGTGCTCTGCACATAGTGAGCGCTCAATAAATACTATTGAACGAACGAACCAACCAACCAATGAACGAACCAATGAATGAATGAATGAATGAATGAATGAATGAATGAAGGAGGAGAGCTGTCAAGCGGCGGCGGCGCCCGGAGGATGCTGGGTAAGCCCCTCCGAGGGCCTGACCTTCCCCTCAGCTGATTGGACGCGGGGCGTCACGTGACTCGGCGGCGGCCCGGGGAGGGAAGGCGGCCATCATGGCGGCGGCTGAGGAGAGGCCGCTGCTGGCGGACGAGGCGGCCCGCGGGGGGGACGACGACCACCACGGCGGCGGAGGCCGCGGGGATCCCCGGCCTCTGCCGGCCCTCTGCGACCCCGCCCGCCTGGCGCACCGCCTCCTCGTCCTGGCGCTCATGTGCTTCCTGGGCTTCGGTGAGCAGCGGGGACGAGCCGTCGTCCGGGCAGGACCGGCCCAACCCCCCCCCCCCCTTTCATTCATTCATCCGTAGTTATTAAGCGCTGACCATTCATTCATTCAGTCGTATTTAGTAATAATGTTGGTATTTGTTAAGCGCTTACTCTGTGCCAAGCACTGTTCCAAGCGCCGGGGTAGACACAGGGGAATCAGGTTGTCCCACCTGGGGCTCACACAGTGTTAATCCCCATTTTACAGATGAGGTAACTGAGGCACCGAGAAGTTAAGTGACTTGCCCAAGGTCACACAGCTGACAAGTGGCTGAGCCGGGATTCGAATCCATGACCTAATAATAATAATAATGTTGGTATTTGTTAAGCGCTTACTATGTGCCGAGCACTGTTCTAAGCGCTGGGGTATCAGGTTGTCCCACGTGGGGCTCACAGTCTTAATCCCCATTTTACAGATGAGGTAACTGAGGCACCGAGAAGTGAAGTGACTTGCCCAAAATCACACAGCTGACAAGTGGCTGAGCCGGGATTCGAACCCATGACCTCTGACTCCAAAGCCCGTGCTTTTTCCACTGAGCCACGCATAGTAATAATGTTGGTATTTGTTAAGCGCTTACTATGTGCAGAGCGCTGTTCTAAGCACTGGGGTAGTAATAATAATAATAATGTTGGTATTTAAGCGCTTACTCTGTGACCGTGGGCAGGTCACTTCTCTGGGCCTCAGTCACCTCGTCTGTCAAATGGGGATGAAGACGGTGAGCCTCACGTGGGACAACCTGATGACCCTGTATCTCCCCCAGCGCTTAGAACAGTGCTCTGCACATAGTAAGCGCTGAATAAATACTAACATTATTATTATTAACCAGGTTGTCCCACGTGAGGCTCACCGTCTTCATCCCCATTTGACAGATGAGGGAACTGAGGCCCCGTTAAGAATAATAATAATAATAATAATAATAATAATGATTCCAAGCGCTTAGTACAGTGCTCTACACATAGTAAGCACTCAATAAATACTATTGAATGTATGAATGTTGGTATTTAAGTGCTATGTGCAGAGCACTGTTCTAAGCGCTGGGGGAGATACAGGATCATCAGGTGGTCCCATGTGAGGCTCACAGTCTTCATCCCCATTAGACATATGAGGGAACTGAGGCCCAGAGAATAATAATAATGTTGATATTTGTTAAGCGCTTACTATGTGCAGAGCACTGCTCTAAGCGCTGGGGGAGATACAGGGTCATCACGTTGTCCCACGTGGGGCTCACCGTCTGCATCCCCATTTGACAGATGAGGGAACTGAGGCCCAGAGAAGGGAAGTGACGTGCCCACAGTCACCCAGCTGACAAGTGGCGGAGCTGGGATTTGAACCCATGACATAAATAGAGCCATAGGAAAATGCGCATCATTAATAAAATAGAGTGGTACATAATATATACAAATAGACACAAGTGCTGTGGGGAGGGGAAGGGGGCAGAGCAGGGGGAGGGAGTCGGGGCGATGAGGGCGTGCAGAAGGAAAGGGAGGGCTCAGTCTGGGAAGGCCTCTTGGAGGAGGTGAGCTTTCAGTAGGGCTTTGAAGAGGGGAAGTGAGTTAGTTTGGCGGAGGTGAGGAGGGAGGGCGTTCCAGGACCGCGGGAGGCCGTGACCCAGGGGTCGACGGTGAGGAGGTGGGCGGCAGAGGAGCGGAGCATGTGGGGTGGGCAGTGGAAAGAGAGAAGGGAGGAGAGGTAGGAGGGGGCAAGGGGATGGAGAGCCTTGAAGCCTAGAGTGAGAAGTTTTTGTTTCTTGCTGAGGTCGATGGGCAACACTGGAGGTTTTTAAGGAGGGGAGTGACATGCCCAGAACGTTTCTGCAGAAAGATGAGCCGGGCAGCAGAATGAAGAATAGACTGGAGCAGGGAGAGAGTCACTGTTCTAAGCTCTGTGGAAGGGAGATCATTGGTGGGGAGATAAGTGGATCCCTTCAGTGGAAAGGAGATCAGAGAGAAGGCTGACACGATAATCCAGTCGGGATATTATGAGAGCTTGTACCAGCACGATAGCCGTTTGGATGGAGAGGAAAGGGCGGATCTTGGCGGTATTGTGAAGGTGAGACGGGCAGGCGTTGGTGACGGATCGGATGTGTGGGGTGAAGGAGAGAGCCGAGTCAAGGACGACACCAAAGTTGCGGGCCTGTGAGACGGGAAGGATGGTCTTGCCGTCCATAGTGACGGGAAAGTCAGAGAGAGGACGGGGTTTGGGAGGGAAGATAAGGAGCTCTGTCTTGGACTCCCTCCCTCTCACATTCGCCTCTTTGGCCGCTCCCGCCTCCCCTAGCGCGGCCAGCCTGGCCTAGTGGCCAGAGCACAGGCCTAGGAGTCGGACGGTCGTGTCCTCTAATCCCGGCTCCCACCAACTGCTGCTGGGTGATCATGGCCGTTTAGACTGAGCCCGTCGTTGGGCAGGGATGGTCTCTGTTGCCGAATTGAACATTCCAAGCGCTTAGTCCAGTGCTCTGCACATAGTAAGTGCTCCATAAATACTATTGAAGGAATAATGATGGTATCTGTTAAGCGCTTAGTATGTGCCAAGCACTGTTCTCAGCACCGGGGTGGATACAGGGTAATCAGGATACCCCACGTGGGGCTCACACTTTAAATCCCCATTTTACAGATGAGGGAACTGAGGCACAGAGAAGGGAAGTGACTTGCCCAGCATCACACAACAGATTGGTGGCGGAGCCGGTATTAGAACCCACGTCCTCTGACCTCCAAGCCTGTGCTTTTGCCGCTAGTCCACGCTGCTTCCAGTTACGGTAATAATAATCATGATACTTGTTAAGCGCTCACTATGTGCTGAGCACCGTTCTAAGGACAGGGGTAGTTAGGTTGGACACAGTCCCTGTCCCACAAGGGGCTCAAAATCTCAGTCTCCATTTTACAGATGAGGTCATTGAGGCCCAGAGAAGTAAGGTGACATGCCCAAGGTCACACAGCAGGCAAGTGGCAGAGCCGGGTTTAGAACCCCTGACCTTCTGACTCTCAGGTCCATGCTCTAATCAACATGAACTTCACTTCTCCTTGTCTCAGTTACCTCATCTGTAAAATGGGGTTGAAGACTGTGAGCCCCACATGGGAAAACCTGACTACCTTGAATCTACCCCAGCATTTAGAACAGTGTTTGGCACATTGTAAGTGCTTAATAAATGCCATAATTGTTATTACATGGGGAGTTGACCGGGACCCCAAGGCTCTTTTCCCTTTCTTTCCTTGGTGGGGGGGCGGCGGGATGGTTGTACTCCTGGAGGAGGGATGAATCTGCACTCCCCCCACCTTTGGGTAATGATGATGAGGATATTTAAGTGCTTACTATGTGCCAGGCACTGTACTAAGCGCTGGGGTGGATACAAGCAAATCGGATTGGACACAGTCCTTGTCCTCTGTGGGGCTGGCAGTTTCAATCCCCATTTTACAGATGAGGAACTGAGGCCCTGAGAAACGAGAGGACTTGCCCGAAGTCATACAGCAGACAAGTGGTGGAGCTGGGATTAAATGAACCCATGACCTTGTGACTGCCAGGCCCTGGTGGAGATGGGATTAGAACCCATGACCTTCTGACTCCCGGCTCTGTGTCGTATCCACTGTGCTGTGCTGCTTCCCCACAACTTAAGGGAAATGCACATTTCTGGTCCCTTGGAGTAGAGCTTTTTTAAAATGAAAAATGTATCTAAGGACCCCGGTGCAGAAAATTAAACCTAGTTCCTGCTTTTCCACAGACACCAGCCTGATTCTGCTGTGAAGGAGGGACGAAATCCTCTCACCTTCCTTTGGATAACAGTTGAAGGGAAATGAACCTTTCTGGCCCATCGGGTAGAACTCTTTTTGAAATGAAAAATGTATCTGAGGATGCCAGGGCAGAAAGTGAACTTCCTGCTCTTCTCGAAACACCAGCCTGTTTATGTTGCAAGTTTGTCTTCCCGTTTCTTCATTTGTATTCTTAAAGGGAAACAATTTTTTTAAGTCTCCTGAGATTCATTCATTCAATAGTATTTATTGAGCGCTTACTCTGTTCAGAGCACTGTACTAAGCGCTTGGAGTGTACAGTTGGGCAACAGATAGTAGATATGGAGTTCCTATGTATCATTCATTGTGATAAATGGCTTTATTTTGTCAAAGTCATGATTGTGATGGGAAATACTGTGTGGTACCTTGGAGTGATGGCCAGTGCTTTACTTAGGTTGGGGATTTTAGGATATTAGCCAGTTTTAAGCAGATGAGTATACTAATCGGTAAGTCATTTTAAGGAGCAAACACAGCGGTCATAATTGCCTGAAAAAGCATGTCTCTCACAAGGGAGCTGTTTGCTTTTTTCTCAAAAATTGTACCCTGTTTATCAGCGCTGACCAAGGTGTTATACTGAAGGAATGAGTGAACATTAGGCAGTTTTTTAATTGAAAATTTTTATTAGCCTCCTTTTAAAAAGGTGACATTCAGCTGTCTTTAAAAGGTGATGGAAATGAACTAATCAAACCTGACTAATTTAAATCAGAAGCCCCTTTATATTCCTATTTGTAAATGTAGCTATAGGTGCATGATGGGCTTTAGTACTCAAGCGAAATCTTCCTAAACCTGGTAATTCTCATTCTTGAAGTTAATGATTTCGGGTACTTCCGAAGGAATATCCTTGAGAAACTGGAACCGTAGTGACCTATTACTGACTAAAAAGGCAAGTGGGATCTAAAATTAACCCTAATCGGAGTCAATCTGATTACCTCAGCACTTAGCCCAGTGCTTGAAGTATTTTAAGTGCTTAATAAATAACATCCCTGTAAATATTAACCCCAGTGTTGGAATTGGGAAAAAGGCAGCAGATGGGCCGCTGTGCCTGAGTTGCGGACTGTGGCTAGCACAACGATGCTGAAACTCTGAGTTCTAGGAGGCCGTGAAGCGTGTAGTACAGTGTTGTGCACACAGTAAGCGCTCAGTACATACGATTGAAGGAGTGCCCCGCTCACGAATGGAGCCACCGTTTCCTTGCTTCCCTTCTCAGTCCCAGGGGCTCCCAGGAAATTTCAGTGGTCCAGCCCCGCGTTTAGCTGGGACCGAGAAAGGCTTGGGGCTCTGGATTGAATGGAAGAAACTGGGAGGGCTCAAATTACGTAACAGCAATTTATTGGTCTGCTCCGCTAGACTGTAAGCTCACTGTGGGCAGGGAATGTGTCTGTTTATTTTATATTGCACTCTCCCAAGCGCTTAATACAGCAGCAGCATGGCTTAGTGGAAAGAGCGTGGGTTTGGGAGTCGGAGGTCATGGGTTCTAATCCCTGCTCCTCCACTTGTCAGCTGTGCGACTCTGGGCAAGTTACTTCACTTCTCTGTGTCTCAGTGACCTCATCTGTAAGATGGGTATTAAGACTGTGAGCCCCAAGTGGGACAACCTGATTACCTTCTATCTTCTCCAGAGGTTAGAACAGTGCTTGGCACATAGTAAGTGTCTCTGGATGTGCAGAGCTAGGATCTTGGTGCAGAGAGACATTGGGCTTAGGTGAGCTCTTTGAGGGTAGAAATTGTGTGCTGGGCCTCTCGTATCATACTCTTCAAGCGTTTAGAACATTGTTCTGCACAAAGTAAGTGCTCATTAAATAACATTTTAATATCAAGGCTGTATGCATTGCATATTTAGAGAAGCAGCGTGGCTCAGTGGAAGGAGCCCGGGCTTGGGAGTCAGTGGTCATGGGTTCGAATCCCGGCTCCGCCACTTGTCAGCTGTGTGACTGAGGGCAAGTCACTTAACTTCTCTGTGCCTCAGTGACCTCATCTGTAAAATGGGGATGAAGACTGTGAGCCTCACGTGGCACAACCTTATTATCCTGTATCTCCCCCAGAGCGTAGAACAGGGCTCTGCACATAGGAAGCGCTTAACGAATGCCAACATTATTATTATTTAGGTATTGCCACATTAGAAATAAAAGTAACGATACTAGATCTTTCTTTCTTTTTTTAGGCAGCTATTTTTGCTATGACAATCCTGCTGCCCTCCAGACTCAGGTTCAACGGGTAAGTGGCAAGTTTATTTTGTTTCTCTCGCCGTCTCCAGCTTCCCTTTCGTTTGTGTTTCCTGAGGTCTAGAGAAGAGAGGGCAAGTTGCATCTCTTGAGACACCACTGGCATGGTGCATTTAACGTGAAATGGAGGTCACTGGGTAGGTTTTACCGATGCCCGTTATCAGAAGGTCGAGCCTTGGGAGGACCAGGCTCTTCTGAGCTTGTGCCTCGCGGCCACTGTCGTTTCGTGTCTCCTTTGGCTGGTGGGGATTCCTGGAAAGCACGATGGCTTCGGTACTTCTGTGGAGTCACAGAAAACACCCTCACTGTACCGCAATGTGGGCTAGTGTAAGCTAGATTGTAGAGAAGCAGCGTGGCTTAATGGAAAGAGCCCAGGTTTGGGAGTCAGAGGTCATGGGTTCTAATCCCGGCTCCGGCACTTGGCAGCTGGGTGACTCTGGGCCAGTCACGTAATTTCTCTGTGCTTCAGTGACCTCATCTGGAAAATGGGGATAAAGACTGAGCCCCATGAGGGATGGCCTGATTTACCTTGTATCTGCCCCAGCGCTTAGAACAGTGCTTGGCAAATCGTAAGCGCTTAACAAATACCAGCATTATTACCATTAAAATCGGCTTCTACACCGAGAGCTCGTCGTGGGAAGGGAGTGTGTCCGTTTATTGTCGTACTCTCCCAAGCGCTTAGAACAGTGGTCTGCACACAGTAAGTGCTCAATAAATACTATCGAATGAATGAATGAACGAACGAACTAGTGGATAGAGCATGGGCCTGGGAGGCAGAAGGATCTGAGTTCTAATCCTGGCTCCACCACTTGTTTACTGTGTGGCCTTGGGTAAGTCACTTGGCTTCTCTGTGCCTCAGTTACCTTATCTGTAAAATGGGGATAGTCAAACTAAGTCAAGGTTCCTTTAGAAAAGGGACTGTGTTTTTTACCTTTGTGCTCCCAAGCATCTAACACAATGCTCTGCACATAGAAGGCATAAATCCTGTTGAATGAACATAGTTTCTGAGATTTTTGAAGACAGCCCCTCTGGGATTTGCTTAAAATAGTAGTTCCTTGCATACCAGATTCCTCTTTTTTTTTTTTTAAGGCTTCCTTGGTGCAACTAACTTATGATCATTAACTCCATCCAAAATACTGAGCTTTTTATTTTTAGGATTCAAAATCAAGTGTATAGGATTCCATTTTGCACCAGTTTAGCTGGTGGCTGCCATGTACTATACAGCACTGCGTATGGTTTGGGCTTGGCTGGTGAGCTGGGTTGGACTAGTGAACAAACATTGTCTTGGCCTTCCTCTGGCTCAGGGGTAGCAAGCTCGGATCGTCTTTCTACAGAAACGATCAGGGCACGTCACCTGCTTCCTCAAAAATCTGCAGAGTTGCTTGTCAACCTCTGTTTCGAACAAAAACTCCTCACCGTTGGCTTCAGAGCTCTCCGTCACCTTGCTGCTTCTTACCTCACCTCCCTTCTCTCCTTCTACAGCCCAGCCCGCACACTTTGCTCCTCTGGTGCCAACCTTCTCACTGTGCATCAGTGTAGCCTGTCTCACCACCGACACCTGGCCCACATCCTTCCTCTGGCCTGGAATTCCCTCCCTCAAATCGGCCAGACAATCATCCTTCCCCCTTCAAAGCCCTACTGAAGATGCACCTCCTCCAAGAGGCCTTCCCAATCTAAGCCCCCCTTTTTCCTCAGCTCCCCCTCCCTTTTGCAGCACCTCGACTCGCTCCGTTTGCTCTTCCCCCCATCTCCCTGACCCACAGCACTTATGTATATATATATATATATGTATATGTATATATATATATATAAATAATTCTATTTATATCGATGCCTGTTTACTTGTTTTGATGTCTGTCTCCCCCCACTCTAGACTGTAAGCCTGATGTGGGCAGGGATTCTCTCTCTTTATTGCCAAACTGTACTTTCCAGGCGCTTAGTTTTGTGCTCAGCACACAGAAAGCGCTCAATAAATTCGATTGAATCCATCTAGTCCTGGCCGGTGGAGAATTATATGTGCAGGTGACCTTAGTATAGTGCTCAGTGCACAGTAAGTGCTCAATAAATACGAATGAATAAATCTGTCCTGGCAGGTGGAGAATTATATGTGCAGATGACCTCCCCAGCGCTCGCTGAGGCTATTTATTCTTTCCTTCTATAAAATGTATTGTGTGCAAAGAATGTACCAGTGAGAAGTAGACATGGTCCTTTTCCTTCAAGTTTTTCATGATCTAAGAATGAGTCACAGGTGTCAGTCGTATTTATTGAGCTTACTGTACGCAGAGCACTGTACTAAGCACTTGGGAGAGTACGATGTGACAAAAAAGACACATTCTTTGCCCTCAACGAGCCTATGGTCTAGAGGTGGTTGGCAGAAGAACCATAAAGAAAGGTAAAAACAAATGGAAAAGACAAGGAGGCTAATACCTATAAAATAAACGCGGCTAGAGCTTCTTGGCATAGAAGCCACAGCCTCAGCCACGGTACTGGGGCTCCCAGAAGTTGAGAAGGCCTCAAGCGGGCTACTGTTTGAGCTCTTTCTGGGCTGGAGCAGGGGCTGATGGAGCTCCGGTGGCTTGAGAAGCAGCGTGGCTCAGTGGTAAGAGCCCGGGCTTGGGAGTCAGAGGTCATGGGTTCTAATCCCTGCTCCACTGCTTGTCAGCTGTGTGACCTTGGGCAAGTCACTTCACTGGGCCTCAGTTCCCTCATCTGTAAAATGGGGATGAAGACTGAGCCCTACTTGGGACAGCCTGATGGCCTTGTATCAACCCCGGTGCTTAGAACAGTGCTTGGCACATAGTAAGCGCTTAAGGAATACCAACATTATTATTTAGTATTATTACGGGGGTGAGGCAGCCTCTGTCCCACGTGGTGGAAGCCGAGCGTCAGGGGAGTAGAATGAATGAATGACGGTGCGGTCAACTGTAGACTTGTAACTAGTGGTTCTTCCCAGCTCAGGAAGGCACCATGAATAGTAAAACCCTGAATTAAAGCTTTTAAGAATAAATGGGATTAGTCATTCGTTTAGTCGTATTTATTGAGCGCTTACCGGGTGCAGAGCACTGTACTAAGCGCTTGGAAAATAGAGTTGGCAACAGATACAGTCCCTTCCCAGCAGCGGGCTCACAGTCTAGAAGGGGGAGACAGACAACAAAACAAGTAGACAGGCATCAATAGCCTCAAAATAGATAGAATTATAGATATATACATATTAATGAAATAAATAGAATAATAAATGTGTACAAATAGACCCAAGTGTTTTGGGGCAGGGAGGGGGTTAGAGCAGAGGGAAGGAGGAGCAGAGGAAAAGGGAGGCTCAGTCTGGGAAGGCCTCCTGGAGGAGGTGGGCTTTCAGTAGGGCCTTGAAGGGGGAAAGAGAGGTAGTTTGGCGGATGTGAGGGGGGGAGGGCGTTCCGGGCCAGAGGAAGGACGTGGGCCGGGGGTCGACGGCGGGACAGGTGAGAACGAGGCACAGTGAGGAGGTTAGTGGCAGAGGAGCGGAGTGTGCGGGCTGGGCTGGAGAACGAGATTAAGCAGAGTTAGTCTTGCCTTTCCTGAAGCCCATCCGAGAATGTGAGAGAGAGAACTAAGATGGAGCTTAGCTGCCCCGTTGCGTTGAGATCCTAGCAGCAGATGATCTAAAGTTAGTGTGTATCAAAATTTGCCATAGTATAGGGAGCTAAGATCCACCGGGGTACTTTGATTACAGTGCAAAACACCACTGCACATAAAAGAATCGATGAATGGGAAGTCCGGTTAGCAAGGAAAACTTGGGAGTTTTGTAAAAGGTAAATCTATATACAAAATCCTCTTTTGCATATTGAAATACTGCAGTCTTTACATAGAGTTTTACATACCTTTTCTCAATATTGTATTCTGTACCCAGGTATTTACATAACTCTTCTAACTTTGTTGCTAATTTTACAATTTTCCTAACACAGATTTCAATAGCTCAGATGTTATCCACCAGCTCCAAGTTTCAGATGTACTCAACGCAGAGTGGCCAAAAAGTCTCTGATGTGTGCTTGGGGAAGAGAGGCGATTCCATCGCCGATTCTTAGTTCCAGCCCTGAAGCTCTCTTACACAAATCCGTTGGATTCCTTGAGTCAGTTTCCCCATCACGATTTCCCAGTACTGGGATTTGGGCCAACTCTGTTATAATGTCTTTTCCCAAGTGCTTAGTGCTTAGTTCAATTCAGCGCTTAGAACAGTGCTTGGCACATAGTAGGTGCTTAACAGATACCGTCATTATTATTAATGTTCCATCCACAATACATACGATTCATTACAGCTCTCAGATTTACCTATAATCATTTCCGCTAACCCAGTACTCAAGGATCATACCAGTGCTTTTGCAAGCAAATCACAATTTGTTTCATTCTATTTCTAGTAATAGTAATAATAGTAATGATTAATATAATATATTTAATAATAATAATAATGTTGGTATTTGTTAAGCGCTTACTATGTGCCGAGCACTGTTCTAAGCGCTGGGGTAGACATAGGGGAATCAGGTTGTCCCACGTGGGGCTCACAGTCTTAATCCCCATTTTACAGATGAGGGAACTGAGGCGCAGAGAAGTGAAGTGACTTGCCCACAGTCACACAGCCGACAAGTGGCAGAGCTGGGATTCGAACTCATGAGCCCTGACTCCAAAGCCCGTGCTCTTTCCACTGAGCCACGCTGCTTCTACATTTGTTAAGCCCTTACCATGTGCCAGGCACTCTACTAAGTGCTGGAGTAGTAGCACAGCGTAGTGGATAGAGCATGGGCCTGGGAGTTGGAAGGTCATGGGTTCTAATCCTGGCTCTGCCACTTGTCAGCTGTGTGGCCTTGGGCAAGTCACTTCACTTCTCTACGCCTGTTACCTTATCTGTAAAATGGGGATTAAGACTGTGAGCCCCACGCGGAAGAGGGACTGTATCAAACTCAATTTGCTTGTGTCCACCCCAGTGCTTAGTACAGTGCCTGGCACAGAGTAAGTGCTTAACAAATACACAGTTATTATTATTAGAAGGTAATTAGGTTGAACACAGTCCCTGTCCCACATTAGGCTCGCATTCTTAAGCCCCATTTTAAAGATGAGTTAGCTGAGGCACAAAGAAGTAAAGCGACTTGTCCGAGGTCACCCAGCAGACGCGTGGCGGAACCGGAAGTAGAACCCAGGTCCTAATCACTCCCAGGCCCTTGGTCCATCTACTAGGCCTTGCTACTTCTTAGTTGCCACGCTGCTTCTCAGGAAGGTATCATATGCTTCCCTCACATGCTCAAAGCGCCTCACACTCTCCCAGACACCTCCTCTTAACCTGCTAGGCTAAGGGCACGGTGCTCATCTGAAGTGGGAAGGCAAACCTCCACAGAACTTCAGACGACGGAGTGGTTCCACAGACCTCTGTCCTTTTGCACCCTTCATATACCAATGTGCAAATAGGATGCTTAAGCATCAGCTGTTCGCCTTAACTCTTCTTATCTTTTTCTGGAACCGATTGGTTCTGTCTCTGTTGACCTATTAGATGTTGTGGACAGGGACCGTTACTGTTTATGGTTGCCTGGTACTCTCCCAAGCGCTTGGTACGGTAAACCACACACAGTAAAGGCTCAATAAATACAATTGATTGTTGCCAATGCTTCCAGGGGTGTGCCATTTTCGGTTATAAGGGAGTGTTACCAAGACCATTCAGTTGCCAAAACTCCCTCTTTGGGTACATAAATCATTTTTTAAATATCAGGGAATGTTACCAAGACAATTTGTTCCAGGGTTGCCTGTCCGGGAACATTTCGCCATCAGCATTTACAGAGAGTTGAGTGGGTTTCTTTACAGATTTTTCATTTCTTGGGCCCCTTTCTATGCTCCATCTACACCCGCTCCCTTGGAGAACTCCCAAGTCTTACTGCCATCTCTACACAGATGATTCCCAAATTGCTGCTGACCTGCTCTGCAGCCTCACATTTTCTCCTACCATCAGGACATCTCTACTTCAAGACCTGCCGATACCTCGAACCTTGCATGTCAAAGCAGAGCTTGTCTTCCCACCTAAACTGTGTCCTCCCTCTGTTTCCCAACACCATAGAAAGCATCCCCATCCTCCCTATGTCACAGACTCGTAACCTTGGCTTTATCTTTGACTCATCTCTCTCATTTAACCCATACCTTTAATCTGTCACCAAATCCTGTCCGTTCAACCTTCACACCGTCTCTAGAATCCTCCCTTTTGTCTCTATCCTAACTGCTGTCTCGCCGATCCATGCACTTATCCTTCCCTGCCCTGACTATTGCATCAGCCTCCTTACTGACCTCCCGGCCCCTCTCCACTCCAGTCAGGACTTCACTCTGCTGCCTGGCTCATTTTTCTAAAAAGAAAAACAACAGGAAAGCAACATTCAGTCTGAGTTTCCCCATTCCTCAAAAGCCTCCAGTACTTGCACTGACCCCTTACTCTTGGCTTGCCCCCTCCTACCTCACCTCCCTACTTTCTTTCAGTATCTCAGCCTGCACATCTTCTCGGCTCTGGCGCTAACCACACTGTGCCTTGATCTCTCCTGTCCCGCCGTCAACCCCTGGCCCATGTCCTACCTTTGGTCTGGAATGCCCTCCTTCCTCAAATCCTCCAATCACTCTTCCCTTGCTCTTCAAAGCCCCAATGAAGGCTCATCTCCTCCAAGAGACCTTCCCAAACTGAGCCCCCCTTTTCCTCAGCTCCCCCTCCCTTCCGTGTCACCTCGACTCGCTTCCTTTGCTCTCCCCCTCCGCCCTACAGCTCTTATGTATATATCTATAATATTTATTAATATTGATGCCTGTTTACTTCTTTTAATGTCTGTCTCCCCCCTGTGGAGTGTAAGCCCGATGTGGGTAGGGATTATCTCTCTCTATTGCTGAATTGTACTTTTCCAAGCGCTTAGTACAAAGCTTTGCACAAAGTAAGCGCTCAATAAATACGATTGAATGAATGAACGAATACATCAGACTCCTTACCATCCCTTGTAAGACTGCCTTTCTCCTACCTTACTTCACCTGGCCTGTGAATCAGAGGACCTGCATTCTGATGCTGCCTGCACTACTTGTCTGCTGTGTGACCTTGAATAAGTCACTTAATTTCTCTGCTTCAGTTACCTCGTCTATAAAGTGGGGATTGATACCATGGGACATGGACTCTGCCCAACCTGATTAGCGTAAATCTACCCCAACGCTTAGGTCAGTGCCTGATGCATAAAAACACTTAAATTTTTAAAAAAAGGGACTGATTTTTCCAGAATCTTCCATCCCTTTTAGCCAAAGCACAGCCATCTTTTTCCACAAATACTCACAAACATATCTAGCCTAGACCCTCTTTGAATCTTATGAACCTCCCAGTTCCTCAAATTAGGTCCTCTAAGGAACAATTGCAGATAGAGGTGGGGCGTTCTGGGAGAAATGCGTCCATGGCGTTGCTGTGGGTCCGGGACGACTTGACAGCGTCAGACAAGACAATTAATTAGTCATTTTTGGAGGAAACCATTCGAAAAGTGGTGTGACCTAGTAGGAAGGGCCTGGCTCTGGAAGTCGAGAAGTCAGATTCTAACCCCAGCTCTGCCACTTGCCTGCTCTATGACCTTAAACAAATGACTTAACTTCTCAGTGTCTTTTACCTCATCTGTAAAATGGGGCTTAAATATCTGTTCTATCCCTTCTTAGATTGTGATCCCCAGGTGAGCCAGTGAATCAGTGGCATTTTTTGAGCGCTTTCTGTGTGCAGAGGACGCAACTAAGGGCATGGTGGAGTACAATATTCATTCATTCGTTTCTATTGAGTGCTTACTGTGTGCAGAGCACTGTACTTAGCACTTAGGAGAGTACAATACAACAATAAACAGAAACATTAGACACAATCCCTTCCCTCAGGGATCTTACAGTTTAACTGCAAAGATATGGAATGTGTCAATCTGGTTATCTGGTATCTACGTCAGCCATTTGTACAGTGCTTGGCACAGAAGCAGGGTGGAAAAAGTTTGGGCTTGGGTGTCAGAAGTCGTGGGTTCTAATCCTGGCTACGCCACTTGTCATTTGGCTGACTTTGGGCTAGTCACTTAACTTCTCTGTGCCTCAGTTTCCTCATCTGTAAAATGGGGGTTAAGACTGTGAGCCCCCTGGGGGACAACCTGATTACCTTGTATCTACCCCAGCTCTTAGAACGGTGCTTGGCGCACATAGTAAGCGCTTAACAAATGCCATCATCATTATTATTATTCTAAGTGTTTAACAGATACCACATTTATAATAACACTGCATCGGTGTGTCTGGGAGTACTTTTTGCCATTGTTATAGTCAGGCACATCACTAGTAGCTAATATCTAAATGGAACTGTATTTAAAATCAGTCTTTGTATAATTTTTTTCCCCCTAGGATATGCATGTGAACACCGCCAAGTTCATGCTGTTGTATGCCTGGTATTCGTGGCCCAATGTCATTCTGTGTTTCTTTGGTGGCTTTTTGATAGACCGAATATTTGGAATACGGTGAGTCTGCGAACAATTTCACACAGTAAAACAAGTTTGGGAACTTAAAAGGAAGAAGTACCATGGAGAAGTATAAAATTAAAATATTTACCAGTAGAACCACAGTATGTGACTTTGTTAGGTGGAGAATAATATCGGGTCTTCCCACTTCTGGAGTAGGATTGGGGAAACTCCCACATTCAACACATTTAGTTTTGGCATGCAATGACTGCAGAAAAATTTCTTCTAAAATTGTGACAAAAATGGTAAATAGCTCAAATCAAATGCAAAAAATGGTAAGTAAAAGGATCAATATATTAAGATAAAATATCAATATATTATAGGTTTGGGAGTGGCAGTAGTAAACTATTAATGTTAAGCTTTCTTTTCTAAAATGATTGAAAAGAAATGCTTGGGAGTCAAAAGGCCTTGGGTTCTGATCCCGGCTCTGCCACTTGTCTGCTGTGTGACCTTGGGCAAGTCACTTAATTTCTTTGTGCCTCAGTTACCTCATCTGTAAAATGGAGTTTAAGACTGAGCTCTGTGTGGGACATGGATTGTGTCCAACCTGATTTGTTTGTATCTACCCCAGTGTTGAATATCTACCCCAATGACATGTGGTAAACACTTAAATAGCATAAAAAATGCTTTAATCGTGGGCTCTATATAACTGAACACTTTTATTTGTTTATATGCTTTTATTTGAATGTGTATTTTCACACTGTTTTGGATAGAGATTGGGGATTAGGGAACATTCTTTTGACAACATCCGTCTATTTGACTAGAAAGTGACGTAATATCAGATGAAGCCGTGTGCGCACCTTGGTAGTTAAGGTATCCGTGCTACAGTGCAAGTTTTCTTGAGTGTGAGGTTCAGGAAGAATATAACCCTCACATGTAGGAGAACTGTGAGTAGGTGAAAAATACATAAACATAATTAGACATTGGTTTATTAAAAAAACAAATTAAAAACCCAGAACCCCTGAGGGCAGCCCATCTTGAAACAGTGTGGCCAAGTGAAAAGGCCCCAAGCTTGGGAGTTAAGAGATCTGAGTTCCAATCCCAGCTCCACTACCTGCCTCCTGTTTGTGACCTTAGGCAAGTCACGGTTTCTCTGTGCACGAGTTTTCTCGTTTGTAAAACTGGCAATTAAATACTCCCCCCCCGACCCGTAGATTGTGAGCCCCATTTGAGGCAGGCGCTAATTCTGACCTGATTACCTTGCATCAGTGCTTAATACTATACTTGGCAAAGAGTGAGCACCTGGCGAATCCCACAAGCATTACTAGCTTGTTCACCCTTTTCTCTGAAATGAATTATAAAAATAAAAGTAGTTCAGCTATGATTCAAGGAATAAAATGATAACCCCCAACAGTTTGAGTGATTCAAGTTATAAATTACTCCTTCACTCCTCTGAAACCGCCCTCTCAGAGGTCGTCAGTGACCTCCTCCTTGCCAAATCCAACAGCTCCTACTCCATCCTAATCCTCCTCGACCTGTCAGCTGTCTTTGACACTGTGGACCGTCCCCTTCTCCTTAAACCATTATCCAGTGTTGGCTTCACTGACTCCGTCCTCTCCCGGTTCTCCTCTTCTCTCTCTGACTGTTCATGCTTCATCTCCTTCGCGGTCTCCTCCTCCCCCTCCCATCCTCTAACTGTAGGGGCTCCTCAAGGGTCACTTCTTGGTCCCCTTCTGTCCTCCATCTACACTCACTCCCTCGGTGAACTCATTCACTCCCACGGCTTCAACCCTCATCTCTACGCAATTGATACCCAAATCTACATCTCCACCCCTGTTCTCTCTCCCTCCCTCCAGGCTCGCATCTCCTCCTGACTCCAGGACATCTCCACCTGGATGTCTGCCCACCACCTCAAACTTAACACGTCCAAGACAGAGCTCCTTATCTTTCCTCCCAAACCTCGTCCTCTCCCTGACTTTCCCGTCACTATGAAGGGCATCCTTCCCGTCTCACAAGCCCGCAACCTTGGTGTCATCCTTGACTCCGCTCTCTCATTCACCCCACACATCCAATCCTTCACCGAAACCTGCCAGTCTCACCTTCACAACATCACCAAGATCTGCCTTTTCCTCTCCATCCAAACTGCTACCAGGGTAGTACAGTCACTCATCCTATCTTGACTGGATTTCTGCATCAGCTTCCTTTCTGACCTCCCAACCTCCTCTTTCTCCCCACTCCATTCTATACTTCACTCTGTTGCCCAGATCATCTTTCTACAGAAAGGTTCTGGGCGTGTCACCTCCCTCCTCAAAAATTTCCAGTGGTTGCCTATAAACCTCATTATCAAGCAGAAACTCCTCACTCTTGGCTTCAAAGTTCTCCATCACCTTGCCCCCTTCTACCTCACCTTCCTTCTCTCCTCTACATCCCAGCCTGCAAACTCCGCTCCTCTGGTGTCACTAACCTTCTCACTGTGCCTCGATCTCGCCTGTCTCACCATCGACCCCTGGCCCACGTCCTTGGGAGTCAGAGGTCATGGGTTCGAATCCCGGCTCTGCCACTTGTCAGCTGTGTGACAGTGGCCAAGTCACTTCACTTCTCTGTGCCTCAGTTACCTCATCTCTAAAATGGGGATTAAGACTGTGAGCCCACGTGGGACAACCTGATTCCCTTGTGTCTACCCCAGTGCTTAGAACAGTGCTCTGCACATAGTAAGCGCTTCACAAATACCAACGTTTAGAGAAGCAGCGTGGCTCAGTGGAAAGAGCATGGGCTTTGGAGTCAGAGGTCATGGGTTCGACTCCCGTCTCGGCCACTTGTCAGCTGTGTGACTTTGAGCAAGTCACTTGACTTCTCGGTGCCTCAGTTCCCTCATCTGTAAAATGGGGATTAAGACTGTGAGCCCCACGTGGGACAACCTGATTCCCCTGTGTCTACCCCAGCGCTTAGAACAGTGCTCGGCACATAGTAAGCGCTTAACAAATATCAACATTATTATTATTATTACTGAAGGCTCACCTCCTCCAAGAGGCCTTTCCAGACTAAGCCCCCCTTTTCCTTAGCTCCCCCTCCCCTCCACGTTGCCCCGACTCGCTCCCTTTGCTCTACTCCCCTCTCCCCGCCCCACAGCACTTGTGTGTCTATGTATATATCTATAATTCTATTTATTTACATTATTTACATTAATGCCTGTTTACTTGTTTTGATGTGTATATATCTTTAATTCTTTTTATATTGATGCTCTTGATCCCTGTTTACTTGTTTTGATGCCTGCCCCCTGTCCCCCTGCCCCAACCAGACTGTAAGCCCATTGTGGGCAGGGATCGTCTCTCTCTATTGCTGAATTGTGCTTTCCAAGCGCTTAGTACAGTGCCCTGCATACAATAAGCGCTTAATAAATACGACTGAATGAATGAATGAATGAATGAAAGATTAGAGAATTAAATAGCTACTTAAGTTCGCAGTCATAATCTTAACATCCTTTAGATACACCAACTGACAATGTTAGATTGTGTTTTGACCCTCTTTGGATATTGCATTGCTCATCACAATCTATAGTTACGGTTAATAGTTTTCAGTGCAAAGTTCTGAGCGACCAAGAAAATGAAGCCATGCCTCTGAACACATTTTAATTTAACTTAATTTTAATTTTATTTGTCATTGTTTTCATTTGTCAGTATTCAGTAGTATTTATTGAGTGCTTACTATGTGCAGAGCACGGTACTAAACACTTGAAATGTCAGTATGACTTTTCTCCCTTGTAAGAGCAAGCTTTAAAATTTGCTGCAACTTGTGACCAAATTGAAAATGGTTTATAATCACACCTAAATATGTTTTATGGCCAGTAGTTGAGAACTAGATGACAATTTTCAAACTTCCTGATTCTTTGGAATTTTAGGAAATCAATTCCCTTTAAAATCCGTTGCTTTTCACGGAGTATTTTATTAGTGTGACTTGTACATCTTTTTAAGATCATTCAGTTGAGTAATTTTGTTTAAAAATATGAAGTGTAGGAAAAAGTTGTAGCTTAAATCTTTAGTAAACCATAATTTCTTGCAGCCCAGGGTGAAAACAACTGATGGGGAAAATGGCTTATTTTCAGAGCCCAACAATCCTGCAAAGAAATAGACTTATTTTTGAGTGTTAGAGAGTATTTAGGGTGTATATGAAGTATTGAGATATTAACATCTTCTTGCACCTTTTTCTAAACTCTATAAACTTTTTTTTTTTTTTTTACAGGTGGGGCACAATTATATTTAGCTGCTTTGTTTGTGTTGGACAGGTAAAGCTGTTAAGTTTTGGGGACCTTGGATTTCTTATTGCAATGTGTGATCTGTTAGTAAGGTCCCCAGTTGCACTGGCCTTTCTGCCTTCAGATAATTTGCTATCTAAATCAGATGTATTTTTGGTCCCTAATATTTCTATAGTAAAATAATGGAGTAAATATATAGAGTAAGTTATAGAGTAAAAGGGATATATTAGGGTGGCTTATATAAGGCTTCCTCAAAAGCCCTTCTCTTTCCTGGACCGATCCAGTGAAAGGCGTAGAAGGTGAACAATGATAAAGCATATCGATGGTGCCGGCTTAACTGTGCTTGTGCCATTGGGGGCGTCGATATCCAGTTGGGTGCTTAGTAAATGTTATTGATTGATCTGGTTCGGCCTCGTTCCTCCAAATAGTTGGATGACTAAACCATCCAGTAGAAATAGCTGTTCCTTCTTCACCGGCCTGGACGGAAAACTTTACCAACTCCTCGGTAGCCCACTTCACTTTTATCGCTCTGATAGCTAAGAAGTTCTTTTATGCCCAACGAAAAGGCAGTCCTCCTTGTATATGAGAAAACTGGCTTTTATCTTTCCCATAAAAAAACAGTTATTAACTTAGTCATCAGGTCTCCCTCAGGCACCTCTTTTCTAGGATAGACAACCCGATTCATTTCATACGAATTATGAACACACTGTTACACTCTGTTGAAGCAGCGTGGCTTAGTGGAAGGAGCACGGGCTTGGAAGTCAGAGGTCATGGGTTCTAATCCCAACTCTGCCACTTATCAGCTGTGTGACTTTGGGCAAGTCACTTCACTTCTCGTGCTTCAGTTACCTCATCTGTAAAATGGGGATCAAGACTGCTTTCCATCCCTTTAGTCATTTTGGTTCTCTGGATTTTGTCTAATTTCTTTACATCATTTTTAAACTGCTCTTACCAAAACGGGTGAAGACCAGTGAGGCAAGTTAAAAAGAAAAGAAGATATTGAGGTTATATTCAATCAGGAACTGATTCTGAGGTAGCAGTGCTCTGCCATTATTGGAAAGCCCATAGATGCAGGGAAGAATTAACATGAATATGATGAGAATATCAAGAAAGAATCCTTCCAGTACATTAAGTTCTGCCATTATGCATTTTGACTGGAACACCGCTAAGAAATTAAGGAACATCTCTTCCAACGGCACAAACCTGTTTTCGATAGTGCGATGTGGTGTTAGAAGAAATTGTCACACGCACGTGTGCAGCCTGGGGCAATCAGTCATATTAATTGAGTGCTTACTGTGTGCAGAGCACTTTATTAAATGCTTGGGAGAGATCAGTGTAACAATATAACAGATTTGGCAGGCACATTCCCTGCCCACAAGGAGCTTGCAGCCTAGAGGCAAATTTGCGGTATTCGTTAAGCGTTTACTTTGTGCCAGGCACTGTACTACGAGCTGGGATAGGTAAAAGTAATCAAGTTGGACACAGTCCATGCCCCAAGTGGGGCTCACAGCCTTTGTCCCCATTTTGCAGTTGAGGAACCTAAAGCACAGAGGAAACAGCCCCTCAGCTACGTTTAGCTTGTGAAATTCCCCTTAGGTCTTTCTCGTAAGCTGTAATATTTGAAGTCTGGGTTCTCTATTTTCACTATTTGATTTGAACCATTTGAATTTGCTGTATGTTCACTGTGGTTAAAGTATTTTTTGCATTACAGGTGATTTTTGCCATGGGGGCTATAGCTAATGCTTTTTGGCTGATGGAATTTGGCCGATTTGTATTTGGGTGAGTTACGCTCTGGTTTATTTATGTACAGCCTCTGCCTGATGTTGTTTCAACCAGTTTCTTCCAAGTTGGTAAAAGACAAAACTAAGCTCAGTTTTTATCTCATTCGCAGTTGGGTCCATGACTGTTTCCTGGTATTGCCTACTTTTAGAAAATAGCAAAATATAGCTCTGGTAGTTTAAACAGAGTTTAGAGATGGGGCTTAATTATACAGTGGTCTGAAGGTTAATGAAGACTGTATTTGTTCTGCCTGTCTACCCGATAAAATTAAGTACAATTTTCCAGTGAGAACTTACTAGTTACGCTTCTGTTAAGAACTGTTAGCCATCTCTGGCTAGCGGCTTTAAAAGTTATGTCAGCCGATCATATTTATTGGGTGCTTACTGTGTGCAGAGCACTTCCTGAGTGTTTGAGAGAATACAGTATAATAGACACATTCCCTGCCGACAATGAGCTAATAGTCTAGTGGGGGGGCAGACATTAATGTAAATTAATAAATTACAGATTTGTACATAAGTGCTGTGGGTCTGGGAGGGGAGATGAATAAAGGGAGCAAGTTAAGGTGATGCAGAAGGGAGTGGGAGAAGAGGAAAGGAGGGCTTAGGGAAGACCTCTTGGAGGAGGTGTGCCTTTAATAAGACTCTGAAGTGGGGGAAGTTCTTAGAAGGTGTCACTGAGAAAGGGGTTCATATCGTGTCAGTTCCAGAATGGTAGCACTCAGGTTCCAGTCCATTTTCTCTAAATCCAGGTCAGCCTTGCTAGCATTTCTGTCACCCCCCACACCACTCCCCCATTTCCGGGGCCTGTGTTTCATGGTCCTTGTCGCCACGGTACCTCTGTTTTCTGAATAGAGGTGGGGTGAACTTGTGAGGGGCTTGCTGGCAAGGACCCTCTAGACCGTAAGCTCTCTGTGGGCAAGGAATGTGGCTGACAACTCTGTACTAGCATATTCTCTCAAGTGCTTAGTACAGTGCTCTGCACACGGTGAGCGCTCAATAAATCCGACTGATTGACCTAGAAAAGCCCCGCATCTGGGGCCAGGATTTCTGTGAATCCCAGAATGAGGGAGATGCCCTAAACAGAGGCAGGTGTACTAGGCGATGTGTGTTGGCTCACCACCCTTTGACCATTTTTTTTTCCCTTGCTGTAACTGAAATATCTTTCGAAATGGTAGGTATTTCTAATGTGTCTCTCCCTTTTTAGAATTGGTGGAGAGTCCTTAGCTGTTGCCCAGAATACCTATGCTGTCAGTTGGTTTAAGGGCAAGGAATTAAACCTCGTTTTTGGACTCCAGCTTAGCATGTCTAGAATAGTAAGTATCATGCCAGGCACTGTTACGGTGTCAAGCGATGCATTTGCTGAGTGTCTCCCTGGGCGTGCTCGTGCATTCGTGCATTGAATTGGTCTAACACCAGGCAAATAACTCATTGTGGACAGAGAATGGGTCTACTAACTCTGTTACGTCGTACTCTCCCAAGCGTTCAGTAAAGCGCTCCGCACACAGTAAGCTCTCAGTAAATACATTTGAATATATTTTTTTGAGAAAAATGAAACCATAAATAGATCCTGCATGTTTTAGAGGTACAAATGTTAACCCCTACTTTAAGCTAAAGCAAAACGAGTTGCTGGAAGTGAATTTTTATCGTACGACTGCCTTCCTTATGTGTCTTCTGATTTTCCCTGAGTGGTCACCCAGTAACCGCTACTCAAGGGTGCTGGTAGTCCGCTCCTCGTTTCAGTTTATTTAACCTGGTGGCCCACACCTTTCAGCCACTTGGTCCTCGGTCAGGAGTTTGGGAATTTTTCTGGGGCCCTAGGCCAGCAGCGGGGTGGAGGGATCGTGTCCTAAGGGTGGAAGGGGCTGGCCTGCTAGGTGACCATCAGATGGATTTGCTGACCTTAGGGCTTCTGGGTGGTCACAGAGGGAGAATTAGTACTGCATGCATTTGTAATATTGTTGCGGTTGACACATCTCTTGAACTTTTATCGCTATAGTGTCAATTCGTGGTATAGTTGCCTCATAGAGAAATGTGGCCAAGACATATTTTCAGAAGTCAAGTTTTTCTTCTCCAAAACGTGTGCCTCATGAAGATACATTCCTCATTTGGCTGAAGAACCTGTCACTCTGTGTGCTCTGAAGGGTAGCAGGGACATATAGCCCTAAGAGTCATCTTCTGTGAATCTGAAAGCTTAGCACTGATGAAATTGCAGCAGGCAGCACTGTGCTCTGTCTGCTGAATGGAAAGGGTTTTCTATCTTATAGATAGGTGGGATAAGGAGAAAGCAAGTCCTCAAAAATAAAAAGGAAATGAAAGAGGTGTAAGGCAAAATAGAAAGTATAAAAGTACCAATTATAAGACAGGGGAGGCAGAAGTGAGTTAAAGGACTAAAAAGGTAGAAATAGGATTGGAAGTAAGGTTGAGGAGAGTGAGCAAAAAGCAGAAAGAATAGAATAAGGAGATGCTGTTGATATTGGGGCGTAGTGGCTGGATGGAAAAGGGAGTGGAAGGAAGTTGGGAGCGTGTTTGGGTGGACAAGGGAATAGGAGGAAAAGTAGGGAGTGAATCAATCTATTATTATATTTATTGAGCACTTACTCTGTGCAGAGCACTCTACTAAGCTCCTGGGAGAGTATAATGTAACAGAGTTAATAGGCGTGTTCCCAGCCTAAATGAGCTTTCAGGCTAGAGGGGGAGACAGAGTTTTTAATATAAGTAAATAATATGTGGATTGGTACATAAGTGCTGTGGGGCTGAGGGAGGGGAGAATAAAAGGGGGAAATGCAAATGCCGGGTGATGCAGAAGGGAGTTCATTCAGTAGTATTTATTGAGCGCTTACTATGTGCAGAGCACTGTACTAAGTGCTTGGAATATACAGTTCGGCAACAGAGATAATCCCTGCCCAATGAAGGGCTTGCTGTCTAATCGGGGGGAGACAGACGGACAAAAACAAAACAACAGAAACACGATAAATAGAATCAAGGAGATGTTCACCTCATTAACAAAATAAAATAAATAATGAATGAATGAATGAGAGAAGGGGAACGAGGGCTTAGTCAGGGAAGGTACCGTGGAGGAGATGTGCCTTCAGTAAGGCTTCAGAGGTGGCCAGAGGCAAGGCGTGGTGAGGGATCAGCGGTGAGGTAGGTGAACTTGAGGTACCATGAGTAAGTTGGCATTAGAGGAGCACAGTGTGCAGACTGTGATGTAGTAGGAAAGCATTTAGGTAAGGTAGGAGAGGCCAAGGGGATCGACTGCTTTAAAACCTATGGTAAGGAGTTTTTCTGTTGGCTGCGGAGGTAGAGGGGCAACCACACTGGAGGTGCTTGAGGACTGGGGAAACATGAATGTTTTTATAGAAAATGATCCGGGAGCAGAGCGAAGCCTCGAGCGGGGAGAGACAGGAGGCGGGGAGGTCAGCAAGGAGGCCGATGCAGTAATCGGGGCAAGATAGGAGCAGTTCTATGAGGGCATGAAAGTGAAAGGGCACCCCTGGGAGAGAGTGGATCCTTCAGTGAAAAAGACAGATACTAAGCACCGAACAGATTATAGTGGTTAGATGTTTACCTTCTTAAAGGTGACCATGGTGAGCCTAGAAACATACTTGTTAGCCTGGCATTAAGCCAAGCGATCATGAATTTTTAACTCCTTACCATTGGCTTTAAAGCACTCGATAAGCTCACCCCATCCTGCCTCGCCTCACTGATTTACTACAGCCCAGCCACGCAAACCTTCTCCTCTAGCATCAGCTCTCTCACCGTGTCCCGATCTCATCTATCTCACTGCCGATCCCTTTTTCCGGGTCCTCCCCCTAGTCTGGAACTCCCTCCCTCCTCAGCTCTGCAAGACCACCACTCTCCACACATTCAAAGCATTCTTAAAGTCACATCTCCTCCAAGAGGCCTTCCTTGATTAAGCCCTCTTTCCCCCGGCTCGCTCTCCCTTCGGTGTCATCTGTGCACTTGGATCGGTGACCTCTGGGCGTTTGATATTCACCTCACCCTCGACCCCACAGCACTTGGGTAAATATCTTTAAATTATATTGTAAATGGCTTATTTCTGTTAATGTCTGCCTTCCCCTCTAAGCTGTAAGCTCATTTTGGGCAGGAAACTTGACTGCTAACTCTGTTGTACTCGCTCGAGCATTTTGTTCAGTGTTCCCTACGTAGTAAGGACTCAATAAATACCATTGATTGATGTATTTTAGGCAGTGGACTTTCTGTAGAATTTGGTATTTCAGTGGATCCCATGCCCAAATTCTCACGCTAAGAATCCCATTGAGGACTAAAATTAGTGAGACGTGATTGATTTGAAGATAAACGGGTAAGTGAGTTCCCTAAGTAACCGGAGGCCTCATTAACCCTTATCCGCGTACCCTGATCAGCCTCATTCATTCTCCCATCCAATTCTTTCCTCCCATATAAGTTCTGAATTAGATTGTTATACTTTCATGCTTGTATGTTTGTCTGCATTCCGTCATTGGACAGTAAGCTCCTGGGAAGCGGGGATTGTGTTCTACTCTTTAACTTGCAATTTCAGGTACAGGATGCTAAGGTTGAAATAGTATTTATCAAGTGTTTTCTGTGTGCAGAGCACCCTATTGTCGAGGCTCAGTAAAAAACTTGTCTAATTTATTTAGCACTTACTGGTACTATAGACTGTAAATTCGTTGAGGGCAGGGATTATGTCTGTCATTTCTGTTACATTGCACTTTACCAAATGCCAGTCCAGTGCTCTGCATCAACATCATCATCATCAGGGGTAGTTATTGAACCCTTACCATGAGCAGAGCACTGTACTAAATGCTTGGGAGAGCACTCAGTACATACTATCGATTGATTCATTCATGTTTGCTTATTGAAGATGATGTATATGATTTTGCTTACTAAATCTGCAAGACGCTATCGATGTAGATAACCAAGAGCTGTCCCTTAGAATGTAAAATCCTTTGGCCAGGGAATGTGTCTTGGACTTCAATTGCTCCTTTCCAAGGGCTTAGGGAAATGCGTTTAGCACAAGCATTTAATAAGTAACCCTACTATTCTGTTGGGTTATTTTCCATCTCTGCGACTTAGGGTTGGAAGTAGACTGCTTGTAGGGGAAGTTTTTGCAAGCTGTGTGAGAGTTGGTGAATAAATATTCCTTTTTCCACAGTGTGCTACGTTTGAAAATCCACTGTGCCTTCCATCTTCTTTAGAGTGTCTGCTTTTTAGAGTTATAGCTCCCTGAGGGGAATGCTTTGCATATAATTATTGCAATAAAAAGTTGTGCTTATTTTTGTTTGAATTAGGGAATTCAAAATATTTCATAGGACTATGAAAAGTATTTCCAATGAGTCTTTCAGTCTTGTTTTTTTATATAGGTGCATCATTTCAGGTCGGACTTGGAAATAAAATGGTTGTTTGCTCTTATGTCCTTTCCTCTTTTTAAAAGTATAAATTGACTGAATACTTCAATTTACTTCCCCCCCCTTCCTCCCCACTTCCATCTAGGGGAGCACTGTAAACATGAATATCATGGGATGGCTATATACTAAAATTCAAGATTTATTGGGCTCTTCCGGTCACATTACACTTGGAGTCACACTTATGATAGGTTAGTAAACCTTGATGTCACCTTTCAGAAAGCTGAGCTAATAGAGTATAATTGGAAGGCTATTTAAAAATTCTTTTCCGAGGAGTCAGTTCCCTAATTTTCAAGTCTTTTTTTTGATTTTATTCTAGGTGGTATAACGTGCATCATCTCACTCTTTTGTGCGCTGGTTCTTGCTTATTTGGATCGGAGAGCAGAACGAATACTTCATAAGGAACAAGGGAAAACTGGTAAGCTAAACATTTTTGGTGGGAAGGGTGCCTGCTCAGGGTGGTGGTGAAAATAATTTTTTTAATAATAATAATAATAATAATAATGATGATGGCATTTGTTAAGCGCTTACTATGTGCCAAGCACTGTTCCAAGCACTAGGGAGGTACAAGGTAATCAATTTGACCTAAATGGGCCTCACAGTCATCCCCATTTTCCAGATGAGGTAACTGAGGCACAGAGAAGTTAAGTGACTTGCCTAAAGTCAAACAGCTGATAAGTGGCAGAGCGAGGATTAGAACCCATGACCTCTGACTCCCAAGCCCAGGCTCCTTCCTCTGAGCCACGCTGCTTCTCTGTCTTTCTCCTGATTTACCTAGAACAGACGGAACCTCAAGCACCATCCTAATGTTAACTTTAGGATGGTGCTTAAAGTCAGGCCGTACAGACAAAATTAATATCGTGGGAATTAAAAAATACCAAGCCTGCATTCAAGCCACTCTGGCATTAGTAGGTCTGTTTCAAAGACAGATGGCCTTTGCACCTTTTCCATTTCCATCCTCCTGTCCTTCCAATCTCGGGTTGCCTGGCACCTGGACGAGGGAAGTGAAGGATACCGACACCCAGCAGAGCGCTGTACTATCAAAGCCCGGTAAAATACTTGCCGTCTGACTAATACTTAGTCAGTGAAGCAGCATGGCCTAGAGGAAAGACCTGGGACTCAGAGGACCTGGGTTCTAATCCCGACGCTACCACCTCCCTCTTGTTTGACCTCGAGCAAGTCACTGAACTTGTCTGCGTTTCCTGAGCTGTAAAATGGGGATTCAGTACCTATTCTCCCTCCTAGTTAAGGTACCATCCCCTTGTGGGATAGGGACTGTCTCCAAACTGATTAACTTGTATCTACCCCAGTTTTTAGAACAGGGCTTGACACATTATAAGCATTTAACAAATGCCATCAAAAAACCATCCCCAAAAATTGTCACTGGAGTCCAGTGACAATTAGGGGTTGTAAAGAGGGCTGCCATCTTAGAAAAGTTCCCAGTTTGTCAAAATGTTTAAAACCAATTTGTGTATCGTTAGCGCTGAATCAAAGATTGCATCTCTGTGTTATTTTCAACTTGGTACTGGGTTTGTTTCCTCGCGATGTGGCCTGAGGTCAGGGCAGATGGGCCTGGTTCACAGTGAGCATCTGATAAACATTACTTGACCGTTTTCATTTCCTCAAAGTCTGGTCCAATTTCACTTTAGTCCAATATAGTTTCCATTTCTTTATGGTAATTGTTAAGCTCTTATTATATTCCAGGCACTCTACTGAGCATTGGGGAAGATACAGAATTGGACATAGTCCCTGTCTCACATGGTCCTCACAGTTTAAGTTGGGGGAGAGTGATTTAATCCCCATTTTACAGTGAGAAAACTGAGGCACAGAGAAGTTATGTGATTTACCTAAATTCACACAGCAGGCAAGTGGCAGAGCCACGATTAGAACTCAGGTCCTTCTGAGTCTCAGGCTCGTGCTCTTTCCACGAGTCCATGCTGCACCAGTTAAACTTGGACAAAACTGAATATTTAAACTGCTTGATTACGTGTTGGATTTTTGCAACAAACGTTTTCCACAGAGGATGGCCTATGTTATATATTGCAGTCCTTTTTTTAAAAAAATTAATGCTTTTGAATGGCTTCAGAAGGAAAGCTTAGTAGCGTGCTGTTTAACTCTGTGGGGAATTTAGTTTCTGACATAAATCTCCAAACTCTAAATCCAGTATTTTAAATGTAGGAAAAAACATACTGAAGGAACAAACTTACTGATCTGATGATATGCATTCTTTTCCTGCAGGTGAAGTTATTAAGTTAACTGATGTAAAAGACTTCTCGTTGCCTCTGTGGCTGATGTTTCTCATCTGCGTTTGCTATTATGCAGCCATTTTTCCTTTTATTGGTCTCGGGAAGTAAGTGTTTTCTAACTTTCCAATATTAATTGAGGTTGAGTGTGATGCGTGTTTTATGGAGTGCTCGCTGTATGCAGAGCACTGTCCTAAACACTTGGGAGAATATAATACAGTAGAGTTGGCAGACGTGATCCTTGCCTAGAGAGACAGACTTTTCAATCAGGAACCTTGGATGAGCGTTGGTCCTGATGAGAGCCTATGCAGAACAACCTAAGAGAAGCGGCGTGACCTAGAGTATGTTCATTCTTTCATTGAATTCAATTGTATTTATTGAGCGCTTACTGTGTGCAGAGCACTGTACTAGAGCACAGTCCTGGAGTCAGGCTGTAACCCTGGATCCATCCCTTCTCTGCTGTGTGACGTTGGGCTAGTCACTTCGGTTCTCTGTGCTTCAGTTACTTCATCTGTAAAATGGAGATTAAGACCGTGAGCCCTGTGCGGGACAGGGACTGTGTCCAACCCAATTATCTACCCCAGCGATTAGTGCAGTGCCTGGTACTTAATAAGTGCTTAACAAATACCACAGCTCTTAATACTAGTGGCTGGTATAGTACCGTCTGCTTTCTCTCTTGTCGTTACCAGTCATGACCCTGCTGGGGGACAGAGTGCATTGAATCACTGGCCGGGCAGGGTGGTGCGAAACAAAAACTTCTCACTCTACGCTACAAGGCTCTCCATCACCTTGCCCCCTCCTACCTCTCCTCCCTTCTCTCTTTCTACCGCCCACCCCGCACGCTCCGCTCCTCTGCCGCCCACCTCCTCACCGTCCCCCGTTCTCGCTTATCCCGCCGTCGACCCCTGGGCCACGTCCTCCCGCTGTCCTGGGATGCCTTCCCTCCTCACCTCCGCCAAACTGATTCTCTTCCCCTCTTCAAAGCCCTACTGAGAGCTCACCTCCTCCAAGAGGCCTTCCCTGACTGACCTTCCCCTTTTCTCTGCTCCCTCTGCTGCCTCTCTGCCCCCCCTTCACCTCCCCTCAGCTAAGCTCCCTTTTCTCCCTTTCCCTCTACTCCTCCCCCTCTCCCTTCCCGTCAGCACTGTGCTCGTCTGCTCATTTGTATATATTTTTATTACCCTATTCATTTTGTTAATGAGATGTACATCACCTTGATTCTATGTATTGCTATTGTTTTAATAAGATGTACGTCCCCTTGATTCTATTTATTGCTATTCTTTTTGTCTGTCCGTCTCCCCTGATTAGACTGTAAGCCCGTCAATGGGCGGGGAATGTCTCTATCTGTTGCCGATTTGTACATTCCAAGGACTTAGTACAGTGCTCTGCACGTAGTAAGCGCTCAATAAATGCTGTTGAATGAATGGTGGGGACAACACATTGCCAAGAACATGTCGGGGTCTTTGCCCCCCACCCGCAGGCTGAAACAGGACCAAGACTCAAGCCTCTTGTTTAGAATACTGCTCTCTCCAGTGGATCAACAGCTGGGTTATTAATGTTGGATATAGGGGAATGAAGGCAAAATAATATAAGCACAATATTCTAGTGTAAATATTGACTATCTACTTACCACAGAAGTTGACTGCAGTTTACATGTAGATTTGGAACAACTGTAAAAGCCTAAACTAATCTAGGTACTGGAAAACAAATGGCTCCATAATAGCGTGTAATTTTTTTGGTGGTATATGTTAAGCACTTACTGTGTTCCAGGTTCTGTACTAAGCGCTGGGGTCGATGGAACTAATATGGGTGGACACAGTCCGTGGCCCACGTGGGACTCAGTCTCAGTCCCCACTTTGCAAAGGAGGTAACTGAGACACAGAGAAGTCAAAGTGACATTCCAAGCGCTTAGTACAGTGCTCTGCACATAGTAAGCGCTCAAATACTATTGAATGAATGAATGAATGAATGAGCTTGTTCACGGTCATGTCGCAGACGTGTGGTGGAGCCGGAATTAAGTCAGTATTTACCGAGTGCTTATGGTTTGCAGAACACTCTAGTATTAAGCAGTCGGGAGAGAACGGTATAACAATGTGGCAGACACTTTGAAAACTTCTGACTCCTGGGCCATGCTGCTCTTAATTGTCTAGTAAGATAATAATAATAATGTTGATATTTGTTAAGCACTTACTATGTACAGAGCACTGTTCTAAGTGCTAGGGTAGATACAGGGTAATCAGATTGCCCCACGTGAGACTCACAGTCTTCATCCCCATTTTTCAGATGAGGTAATGAGGCACAGAGAAGTGAAGTGACTTCCCCACAGCCACACAGCTGCCAAGTGGCAGAGCCGGGATTAGAACCCATGACCTCTGACTCCCAAGCCCGGGCTCTTTCCGCTGAGCTGTGAACCGTTGGTGAGATCTTTCAGAAAACTCTTCCGTAGTATAATTTGTTTAGAATTTTCTTTCTCCTCGTCTCACTGCACCCCGTGGCCGAGAAGTCTTCTTCCCTAGGCTGCTTTTGTCTGTAGTGCCCACCCACATTTGTATCTGAAGTGGGATTTGGTGTGTGAGTAGAGATGGAGTTTTGTCACCCTCATCAATGGTCTTCATTGAGTGCTCGTCAAGTGCCGAACACTGTACTAAAAGCTTGGGAGAGTACACTATAGCAGAGTTGGCAGTCATGTGCCCTGCCCATCATGAGCTTTCAGTCTGAAAGTCTGACAGTCCAACAGTCTAGGGACTGAAATGTCAAAAGTGATTTTTTGGGGATTTCATTTATAGTTTTGGGACTCCCATCCCACTCTTTCTCCTCTCATCATCATCAGAAACACCGAGAGGGAGTACAGTTTGCGATATCCTGCTTTAGGCACTTGGGATCGTATGTAGAAAATCCAATAAAACAATTCTGGCTCATTAGAAGCCCACCATGTAGAGTCACCTCAGAAGGCAGACGTTTAACATGAGCAAGAAAAATCTACCAACCAAAGGTCCCCAACGCCCTAAATTTAACATCTCTCAGTCAGTGGTATTTTTTGAGTGCCTACACAGTGCAACAGATGCCCTGCCCTTAAAGCGTACGTAATGAGAGACGCGAGACATAAATTCCGTTCAGGTAGTTGGAGCTGACGACTCACCCTTAGCCCTCCATGCTCCGAGCCCAAGCAAGATCACAGGTTTAAAATGGTGGTGGTATTTAAGTGTCTGCATTGCCAAGGGCTGAGAGAATAAGCAGCATGGTGTAGTGGATAGAGCACGGGCCTGGAAGTCAGAAGGTCATGGGTTCTAATTCCAGCTCTGCCGTTTATCTGCTGTGTGGCCCTGCGCAAGTCGCTTCATTTCTCTGGGCCTCAGTTACCTCATCTTTAAAATGAGGATTGAGACGGTGAGCCCCACGTGGGGCAGGGAGTATGTCCAACCCGATCTGCTTGTATCCACCCCAGCGCTTAGTACAGAGTCTGGCACATAGTTAAACGCTTACCAAATACCATACTTATTATTACAATCAGATCAGACACAGTCCCTGTCCCACAGGGGTCAAAGATGGGGGGGGGGAGTAGGTATTTGATCCCACTCTTACAGGTAAGGAAACTGAGGCACTGAGAAATTGTGACTGGCCCAGGGTGACAGAGGTGGGATAAGAACCTGGGTCCTCTTATTGTCTTGCCTGTGCTTTTTCCACTGCGCTACACTATTGTGGTAACGTAGATTTTGCAACCAGGATATTTAATTTAAGCCCTAATGTGTGAATATGCTAATACATATTGGATAGAAAGAAGGGAATTGGTAGCAGTAGAATTTGTTATAGTAGTTGATTTCTAACTACTTATGTATTACCAGCAGACTTTTCAGAGCCATGTGACAGTTTTATTAGTGTTATTTTGGGGTTTTATTGTTATTGTGAAATAGGCCTTTTTAAAATGTTCAGGTCATTTATTGTATTATATTTTAATTTAGGGTGTTCTTCATGGAAAAGTTCGGATTTTCCTCCCAAGCTGCAAGTGCAATTAACAGGTATTTTACCAGTTTTTGATTCTTAAAACTCTAATCACACTTCACATCCACAAGTAGTATCTCACTGGAATCTCATATTCTAAAATTGATCCTCCCTCCTTGAATGCTGTTCCATGGACTAAATCCAGTGTTTGACAAGGGTGGGTGTGTGGTTTTTTTTTTTTGTCATAAATAAAGTGGAAGTTATTTTTCCCTTGACAGCACATTAAATAGTGTCTCACCAACCATTAAATATTTTTTTTAGTGTTGTGTACATCATATCAGCTCCCATGTCTCCCATCTTTGGATTCCTGGTGGATAAAGCAGGAAGG
Organism: Ornithorhynchus anatinus; assembly: GCF_004115215.2. Taxonomy (NCBI): domain Eukaryota; kingdom Metazoa; phylum Chordata; class Mammalia; order Monotremata; family Ornithorhynchidae; genus Ornithorhynchus; species Ornithorhynchus anatinus. The sequence goes on from NC_041728.1 coordinate 153,906,035, forward strand.
AATGTTATCTGGGTGTTGTGTGCGGTCGCGATCACACTTGCTTCACACGTTATGTTGGCTTTCACCTTTTGGAATCCATGGATTGCAATGGTAATTTCCGAATTATATTACCAAGCTAATGAAAAGAGTTTCTGATCTGTGCAGATGGTTTTAAACCCCTTAACGGAAGACAACCTCCGTTGCCTTATGAATTGCAAAAACAAAGTTGTATCTGAAGTTCCGGAGACCGACTCTGAGTTTCTAATTTTTTCTCCCTTGTCCCATTTTCAAGAAGTCACTCAGAAAGATGTATGACAAGGGCTAACGTCCAGGCTCCTGTGGTTTTTACTTTGTTGTTCTGTCTGCCTGTGCAGAGAAGAGTGAGTCGTGACATCTCATTTTAACTTGGTTTTATTTGAAGCTCTCGGTGAAATCCTCAGGACGGTTGAGCTGAAATGTAATATTCCCAACTAGGTAGCATAGAGCGTGATAATACAATGCAAAAGTATCCCATAAATCTCCAGTGGAATCATGGTGACTCCTAACCCAGTTTGAAATCACTACTCTTCTAAGTTTAAAAAAGAAAAAAATCTGGAAACTAATAAAGGACAATTTTGCAACTCCGGCATTTTAAGTTTTCAGAACCTCATGTGGATACTTCATGTGGCAAAAGGAGGGGGCAGAAGTTAGGGGTTGCACTCTGTCTATCTTGAGGCTCGTCTTCCCATTTCCCCAACGTAATTCTGGGCAGCATTTTTGGATCACACTAAAAATAGCTTTCTGTCAATATTATTGCCTTTCGGTTTTAGCGTAATTCTTGAAACACTTAAAGTGTTAATCACAAGCAGGTTTTACCCATAAGTCTTCCCCTTTTGGCGGATAATTCAGATCCATTTTTTTTTCTCTTGAAGTCTGAATTTCAAATTTTTTCTCATGTCACTTTCTTGCAGTGTTTGCTGGGGCTGTCCTATTCACTTCTTGCCTGTGCGTTGTGGCCAATGGTTGCTTTTGTGGTTCCTGAACATCAGCTAGGAACTGCTTATGGCTTGTAAGTATTTTTGGATTCTTCCTCCCCCTGGTTTTTGTCAGTTTCCACCTTTTCCAAAGAATGTCTTAAAAATGTAGATCCCATAAAGCCAAATTGAAAACAATTCACTTTTTAAATAATAATGTTGGTATTTGTTAAGCGCTTACTATGTGCAAAGCACTGTTCTAAGCGCTGGAGTGATACAAGGGAATTAGGTTGTCCCATGTGGGGCTGACAGTCTTCATCCCCATTTTACAGATGAGGTAACCGAGGCACAGAGAAGTTAAGTGACCTGCCCAAAGTCACACAGCTGACTAGTAGTGGAGTCGGGATTAGAACCCATGATCTCTTACTCCTAAACTGGGGCTGTTTCCACTGAGCCATGCTGCTCCTCCTTTTAAATGATGTGAGACAGGAGGTAGTATTTTTTTTTTTTTTTTTTTAGCTCTGTACATTGTACTATATGGTAGAGCATGGCCTAGTGGATAGAGCATGGTCCTGTGAGTCGGGACCTGGGTTCTAATGCCGGCTCTGCCACTTGTCTGCTGTGTGACCATGGGAAAATCACTTCACTTCTCTGGGCCTCAGTTACCTCATCTGCAAAATGGGGATTAAGGCTCTGGGCCCCTTGTGGGACAGGGACTGTGTCCAACCATTTGCTTGTATCCATCCCAGTGCTTAGTACAGTGCCTGGCACATAGTAAGCACTTAACAAATACCACAGTAATCGTTATTATTATCCTTAGGGAAATGATGATTACTAGAAGACAAGATCCATGCCTTCAAGGAATTTCTATTTAATGGGTGGTCTGGCCTATATATGCACCATGAAGTCCATCTTATAAACTTAATGTTAAATAGCCGTGGGATGGAATGTGTGACCAGAAGAGGGAAGGATCGCTTAGGAAGGAAAAGTAGGCGTTGGGTTTTGAGATTAGCTTTGGGAAGCTGGGTTTTGATAACTGGAGAATCTTGAGCACTTTAAAAACGTACTCCTTCCCAGAGTTTCTGCCCACTCTAATGCTCTGCATTTCCAAACTGATCTTTGTGGAGCCACAGCACTTTATTTTTTGGTATTTATTTTAGGTTTAACTTAAAATAAGCTCCGAAGACACACTGCGTTAAATGAGGCGATTTCTAAGCAGACTTCTCTTAACGAGAACATTAAGACATATTGTGATTTGTAACCATACATAAAATTGAACCGTCTTTAAAATCTTCAGTTAGGACGCCATCGGCATCTGAGCACATCTCCGGTCAATTTTCTCCTTTTGTATGCATTAAACATATCTATGTGTGTCATAAATCAGTGCCTATTTTATTTACCTCAGCTGGTTTTTGAGGGGTAAACTGGGGACTCAAAGTTCTGCTGAGCTTTTGAAGTTCCTGACGAATTTATGGAAATTTTTATTTCCAGCTCTCACTGTCTAGTGCCTAGGGCAGTGGATTGAGTCTGGAGATTCATCAATCGATGGTATTTATTGAGTGCTTACTATGAGCAGAGCACTGTACTGACGGCTTGGGAGAGTACAGTACAACAGAATTAGAAGACAATTAGAATTAACGAGCTTACAGTCTAGAGGGGACGACAGACATTAATATGAATAAATAAGCAACTTATAATGGTTAATTTAAAGATATGTACCTAACTTCACTCATCAGACTTCTGCATTCACCTTTTACTTGCTGAAAGGGGAAGGTGGGGTGGACATAGTAATTTCTCCATTGTCTTAGAGCCCAAATCAAATCACCTAAGTTCCGGCCTGCATTTTCTTCATGCATAAAATGAAGAAATTGTTTTGTAGGAGTTCTTGTGGGAGAAGAGGCAACATTTGTAAAGTACCTTTCCCCTAAGAGAAACCTATTAGAGCTCAAACGAGATTTTGACACGGTTGTGAATTCTTCAGTCATTTATAGAGCGTTTACCGTGTGCGGAGCACTTTACTAAGCACTTGGGAGAGTATAATGTAACAGAGTCGGTAGACATGATCCCTGCCCACAATGAGCTTACAGTTCAGAGGGGGAGACAACTGTTAATATAAATAAATTATGGATATTTACATAAATGCTGCGGGGCTGAGGGAGGGATGAATAGAATGCAAATCCAAGTCCAGGGGTGAAGCTGAAGGGAGTGGGAGAAGAGGAAATATGTTTTGTATGAGATTTTCATGGAAATGTATCTTTTATTTCTTAAATCTCAGCATGCAGTCTATTCAGAATCTTGGTCTGGCAATTATTTCAATAATTGCTGGCACAATCTTGGACACTCGTGGATATTTATTTTTGGAGGTCTTTTTCATTGCCTGTGTTTCCCGTAAGTATACCAACTGTGGAAAAGTTTGGCATCTGAGTAGAGAGGCGTCTCCATTTCTGTGTTGAAAATATTTCCCGTAAGACCAAGTCAACCGATCCCTGAAATATTTACTAATTCTAATAGTTCTCTTTAAAGGGGATAATAAAGTTCTTCCAGCCTCTGTGGTCTAAAGAAAAATAGAAGGGGATGCCTTAACGCATTCTAGTTGTTTCAGTGCACGTGACTTCTGATGTTGATTTGTGCAGTATTAAAAATTCCTGATCAGGCATTGGAACGTGGAATGGCAGGATGGTTATGGAAGTCCTCTATTTATCTCCCTTTATTTTTATACTTGTGTATTCATTCAGTCGTATTTATTGAGCGCTTACTGTGTGCAGAGCCCTGTCCTAAACACTTATTGCAACAGCGTCTTTGTAGCCCAGTCTACACTTTAGTCTCTCAGTTTCTCATGCAGTATTAGAAAGATTATAGCCGTCATTTTATCTCCAACATTTGAATTTGGCTCTGTATTTATGGTAAAATTGTTTGGAATATGGGAGCTCATTATTAGAGAAGCAACTTCTCATCATAAGTTTGTGTCCAACAGTGTGGAGTAAATGGCAGGACCATTCACCAAGTACTTTTGATGATGAAACAGGTCAGAGAACAAAAAGCCCAGTGTATACTGAGATCAGCTTCTTGGAGTATAGCATCCTTCTTGAATTTCCATGCCTTAGTGATGTGGTGTTTTATTTGAGCAGGTGTTTTATTTGAGCAGGATCTTGAGTTGTTGACTAGAGATGTAATTGCATGAAATATTTGTTGCCTAAATACTGTCTAATACCCTTTTCCCTTTCCTTCTTAGTGTCACTTCTTGCTGTGGTTTTACTCTATTTGGTGAATCGTGCCCGAGGTAACTTTTTATTATTATTTTTTATTTTTTTGGCCCTGCAATGGATTTAGGGGCTTGGTGCAAATTCACTTAGTTCAGCATGGTCTAGTGGCAAGAGCCCGGGCTTGGGAGTCAGAGGTCATTCATGGGTTTTAATCCCGGCTCCGCCCCCTCTCTGCTATGTGACCTTGGGCAAGTCACTTAACTTCTCTGTGCTTCAGTTGCCTCATCTGTAAAATGGGGATTTATTCATTCAGTCATGTTTATTAAGGGCTTACTGTGTGCAGAGCACTGTACTAAGCGCTTGGAAAGTACAATTCAGCCATAGAGACGATCCCTGCCCACAACGGGCTCACAGTCTAGAAGGAGGGGAGACAGACATCAAAACAAGTAAACAGGCATCAATAGCATCAGTGTAAAAAGAATTAAAGATCTATACCCATCAAAACAAGTAAATAGGCATTAGTGTAAATAAATAGAATTATAGATATGTACATAGATACACAAGTGCTGTGGGGTGGGGAGAGGGGGTAGAGCAAAGGGAGTGAGTCAGGGCAACGTGGAGGGGAGGGGGAGCTGAGGAAAAGGGAGTGCTTAGGCTGGGAAGGCCTCTTGAAGGAGGTGAGCTCTCAGAGTTTTGAAGAGGGGAAGAGTTATTGTTTGGCAGATTTGAGGAGGGAGAGCATTCCAGGCCAGAGGTAGGACTTGGGCCGGGGCTCGACGGTGAGGCAGTCAAGATCGGGACAACCTGATTACTTTGTATCTCCCCCAGTGCTTAGAACAGTGCTTGGCACACAGTAAGCCCTTAACAAATTCCATCATTATTATTACTGACAACCTATCTCCTGGTGGCCGAATTTAAATTCATTCTACTAACATCATAGGTTTAGGAAGCAGTTAAACCTGTGGGGTGCCGGTCCTTCTTTCAGCCACCTCTTTTGATTAGGTGACTTCCTATTTGAATACCATTCTGAGCCAAGCCTGGAAGAACAAATTTAATCCAAGAATTTATCCTGTACTACTAATCCACTAGGTATCGTTCAGTGCTGCATGATCACTCTTTTCTATTTGTAATATAAATTTCCTTATATCTTTATGGTTGATGTAAATAGATAGGTACGTAGATGGTTGCCAACTGTATTGCCGGCTTTATGCAGTCTGGTCGACTCTTGGCTCCCAGGTGGGCATTGACTGAGCGGGACTTGAACCCGTGAGGTCCCTTCTCCTGTCAGATGGACAGTGGCCCTGGGAGAGGAGACTAGTTCTTAGTCTTTGCCCACCACCTGCTTCTACTGCCTTGGCTCCGTCTCCTGCATGATCTGAACAGGGATGGTGGCCAAGGCTGGTGTGAGTCACAAGACCAAGAGTGGCCATCTTGAAAGACCAGCGTAGCCATGGAACCGTCTCCCAGAACTTACGTATCCCAGTGGGATACCGGCTGAGCCTGCTCTTCACGCCCCTCCATTTCCTTTCTGGTTCTTTTTCTTGGGTCTGCCTGTGGGTCACACCCATTCGGAAAATGGATTTCTCCCTAGCATACTGGTATAGATCTTATCCCGGAGAAGCAGCGTGGCTCAGTGGAAAGAGCGCGGGCTTGGGAGTCAGAGGTCACGGGTTCTAATGCCGACTCCGCCGCTAGTCAGCTGTGTGACCTTGGGCAAGTCACTTAACTTCTCTGTGCCTCAGTTCCCTCATCTGTCAAAGGGTGATAAAAACTGTGAGCCTCACGTGGGACAACCTGGTCACCTTATATCCCCCAGCGCTTAGAACAGTGCTTTGCACATAGTAAGCGCTTAACAAATACCATGATTTTTTTTTTGATTTTTATTTATAAGTTGCTTTTTTCCCCAAACTTTCCTGAAGTGTGGAGTAATGCTACTCGTAGATTATGAGCATTTTTGTTCTTTGCTGATTGAAAATCAGCCTCTTTGACTGCACTGTGAGCTGAAGTTCTTTCACTGGGCATGTTTTCAAAATGCCTGTCCTTGCTCTGGAGACTACTTAAGTACTTTAACATCCCAGCTCTGCCACTTGTCAGCTGTGTGACTGTGGGCAAGTCACTTAACTTCTCTGTGCCTCAGTGACCTCATCTGTAAAATGGGGATTAACTGTGAGCCGCAAGTGGGACAACCTGATTACCCTGTATCTACCCCAGCGCTTAGAACAGTGCTATGTACATAGTTAAGCACTTAACAAATACCAACATTATTACATTATTATTTAACCATGCATGCACTCGCCATAGGTAATTTTCAATGTCAGATTAAATTTAGGCCTACTTAGTTGGTTAAACCTTTGATGGTCCATTATCGTAGAAGGTAAGTGTACTGTTTGGTGGAAGAAACTAAATAGGTCGTGTCTTTGTCTTTTATATATTTTAGGAGGCAACTTAAATTATTCTGCAAGGCAAAGGGAAGAAATAGCCAAGCTTTCTCACACTGAGTAAGTACTTGAAATAGAGTTTTGATGTATTTTTTAGGGGTTAAGGCTTAATATTTCATTTTAATAGCAATCAGTCAGTGACCTTGGAGTGCTTGCCTGTGTGCAGAACACTGCACTAAGCACTTGGGAAAGTATAATGCAATAGAGGTGATAGACACAGTCCCTGCTTACAAGGAGCATACCGTCCACGTGGAGAGATAGACATTAAAATATATTAGTAGGAGAAATTGAGTGTAATAATATGTACGTAAGTGCTACATAAGGAATCCACGCAAAGGGGAGGGTGTGGTAGAGGGAATGAGGATTTAAGAAAGGCTTCGTGGAGGAATTGTGATTTTAGGGAGGGTTTTAAAGATGGGGAGAGTGATGGACTGTCAGAAGAACTGGAAGGGAGATCAGCGACTGAGGGAGAATGCGGGCAAGGGGTAGGCGGTGGGATAGATAAGATCTTCATTCAATAGTATTTATTGAGCACTTACTATGTGCAGAGCACTGTACTAAGCGCTTGGAATGTGCAATTCGGCAACAGATGGAGACAATCTCTGCCCAATGATGGGCTCACAGTCTAAACGGGGGAGACAGACAGCAAAGCAAAAGAGAACAAAACAAAAACAAGACAACATCATCATCAAGATAAATAGAATCAAGGGGATGTACACCTCATTAACAGAATAAATAGGGTAATATATAAAAATGAGCACAGTGCTGAGGGGAAGGGGGAGGAGCAGAGGGCGGTGGGGGAGAGGAGAGGAGGGGAAGCAGAGAGAAAGGGGGGCTCAGTCTGGGAAAGCCTCTTGGAGGAGGTGAGCTCTCAGTAGGGCTTTGAAGAGGGGAAGAGAGTTAGTTTGATCTAGCTACAGAGAGTACACTGATGTTAGATGAACAGAGTATGTGGGGTTTTGGTAGGAGATCAGCGAGATAAGGTAGAAGAGAGACAGCTGGTTGACTGCCTTGAAGCTAATGGTAAGGAGTTTGTCTTTTAAAGTGGATGGGCAACCATTGGAGATTTTTGAGGAGTAGGGAGATAGGCACTTAAATTTTTTTAGAATAGTGATCTGGGCAGCAGAATGGGCTGGAGAGGAGCAAGACAAGAGGCAGGGAGGTCAGGGAGAAGGCTGATGCAGTAGTCAAGGTGGGATATAAGTGCTTGGATCAGAAGGGTAATAGTTTGGAAGGAGAGAAAAGGGTAGATTAGACGTTGCGAAGGTAGTACTAGGAAGACTCTGTGACAGATTGAATGTGTTGAAATAGAGTGATGTTAGGGATATCGCCTAGGTGATAAAGTCAAGGGGAGGACAGGATATAGGTGGGAAGATGAGTTTTGTACATGTGAATTTTGAGGCGTCAGTGGGACATCTAAGTAGAGCTCTCCTGAAGGCAGGAGGAAATGCAAGACTGCAGAGAAGGAGCCAGGTCAGGGCCGGAGTAGTAAATTTGGAGATCATCAGCAGGGAAATAGTAGTTGAAGTCGTGGGAGCGACCGAACTCTCCAAAAGAGAAGGTGTGTATGGAGAATAGAAAGCGACCCGGCACTGAAGCTCGAAAGAGCCCTCCGCAGCTAGAGGGTGGGAGTTAGGGGAGCCAACGGAAAAAGCTGAGATGGAACGGCCAGAGAAATAAGAGGAGAACCAGCAGAGGAAAGTGTCAGTGAAGACAAGGTTAGATAATGTTCCCAGGAGATTGGGTTGGTCCATAGGGTGGAAGCCATTGGATTTGGATGCTCTTAGTGGGCTGTTTTGGGGGAGTTGACAGAGTGGAAGTCAGATTGCAGAGGTTCAAGGAGAGAGATGGAGGATAGAGAGTTGATGCAGTGAATATAGACAACTCACTCTAGGAGTTGGAAAAGGAATGATAGGAGGGAGGCGGGGTGATACCTGGAGGGTGCTGTGGGTCAGAGCAGGGATTTTTAGGATAGATGGGCATGTTTGAAATCAGTGCGGAAGAAGCCATTGGAAAATGAATGGTTGAAGGTCATGGTAAGGGAGGGGGCAACAGTTTTGATAAGGTGGTCAGAGGCCAGAATGGAGGGGTTAGAATTTGAAAGGAAGCAGTTCTCTTGAACTGCAGGAAAGAATGTGAGAGTTGAAGGTGGGGCACGAGGAGCTGCCTGCCTGCCTGCCTGCCTTTTTTTTTTGGAGAGATTTTAGGGAGACCACCCTAATGGCTTTCATTTTGTCAATATTTTGTTGCAAAATCATTAGGAGCAAGAAATGAGTGGGTAGGTGGGGAGGGTGGGGGTTTGAGGAGAGAATTAAGGCTGAGGCACCTGTCCCAGGCAGTGGTCACGGGTCACCATAAGGATGGAGAAGTAATGTTGCTGGTTGGAGTTAAAGCAGATGAGGATGAAATTGAATGGATGAGGTCGCCCTGGTTTCTGGATTTCTGTCAAGAACGCCCCATAGCTCATTTGGAAGAACAGAGGAAGCGTTCTGCGGAGGTGAACCGGGGCTGCAGGTTGGTCATATGAGATTTATCGACGGAATGAAGGAATTGAGTTCAGCGCAGAAGGCAGCGTTGATGGTGTGGCCTTGTTTGGCAAGAAAAGGTAGGTTGGATAAGTAGACCAAAATAAGGAAATGGGGTTTTGAAAATTGGAGGGGAACAGAAGATCGGAGTGCAGGTCACGATGTGGTCAGAGAGTGGAATTTCGGAGTTGGTGAGGGTAGAGGTGATAAAGTGATGAGATGATGAGTTGGAGTTGTGTGTCTGAGTTGGTTGGTGAGGTGGGGTGGAACAGGAAGTCGGTAGAGTTGAGAAGTGAGAAGAAGAAGGGCGATGGAAAAGTCAGCAGGAACATTCTCCTAGATGTCGAAGTCCCCGAAGATCACTGGGTATGGAGAAAGAGAAGGAAAAGGAAAAAGGCATTCACGAAGCTGGAGTTGGGGCTTTGTGGGTGGTAGGTAACTGGGACAAGTAATTGGAGATTTATGCATTGGGTCACTTCAGGGTTGTTGGCCTCTGACCTTTTTAAGATATTTGAGCATTATTTAGATTTAGACTGTGAACCCAATGAGGGTCAGGGACTCTATCCATCTTGATTTTTCTTGTATCTATCCCAGTGCTTAGTGTAATGCTTAACACTTAAACATGCCGTTATTATTATTTTTGCTATTATTATTATCATTACTAGCCATACGCCTTCTGTATGACCCAAATGACCTGCAGTGGTCACTGATCTATTGGACCTACTGGGGGGAAGGGACCGAGGAAAAAAAAAATCACAATCCCAGTATACCCTGCTATTCAGAGCCGATGTAGACAAAGGAGTTTAATTTCAAAGACCCACGTGAATAAGCAAAGGAGTTATTTCCCGGGAGCGCGTGATGAAATTAACGCCGACTCTTTGCAATATTTCCAATACTTGAAGACCACGGTGTTGGTGCTGACAGTAAGCTGTGCTTCATTGCTCCTTGTATTTTTTTTTCCCCATTTCATTGACTTCATATCCATGTGTTTTTTGCAGATAAGAGACCTCAATTGTCACTTATCCAGAAACCAACAGCACAAACAGCAGCACATCAGTTTGGAAGAATTTTGAAGTAAACTGTTTATAGCTTGATACTTTCCATTGTGGGACGGCGAGAAACAGTTGATTGGAAAACACTATCGTCCTGAAAGCGTCAAATGGAAATAATTACATCCGTAAGCCCGGTGCACTTTTGGAAGCAATTTTTCATTTTTATTCTTGGAATATTTTTCTCGGTGATTTGCTGAAAACAGGAGCAATTTTAGATTATGCTTTTTGTATATGATGTTTACAAACCAGTTGGACTTCAAGGAAGGCAGCGGAGGTTCAACTCTTCTGTTGAGATCACGCTCAGTTAATGATCTTGACCGGTTTATTTTTGTATTGGTATTTATTACGCACAAAAAGGATTAGGGCATTCCCAAACTTGGAACTCCTACTTGGTCATGTTTTCCTGTTGTGAAAATTTTTGAAATGCCTTAATGTTTTCAACAAGAACCTCTGAAATTCAATGCAATGTAGTATATTTACTGTATTTTTTTCTGCGTGTGTGTGTGTTGCGGGGGAGGCCACTAAAATAGGGAAAGTTATTTTTGAGTAGCCTGGGAAATCTCTTAATATTCCATAAAGCCACGTCGAGTTTTGTAACGCTATCTTATTTCGTCTGTACCTATTTGGAACTGCTGAACAGTCTCTCTCCTTCCCCCTCCACCCCAAACCCCGGCCGTAACCTGACTTGTACTCAACTCTTTATACGTTAGGGATTTCGGTGTTGTTTGTGAAACGTTTTGAACTGAAGTTCTGATAGCTGAATAATAACCTGTTGATATGATGCTTGCACTTTCTTGTACTCATCTAATTAAAAACTTGCGAAAAGGAAAATCTCGTTTGTTATTTGCAGCTTAAGCAAATGTATGCATAAATATTTATGCTCATTGTTACGTAAGTGCAATTCCAGTTCTTGATTTTAACTTTTGAACTGAAAACTCAATTTCTCTTGTGTCCCCCTTTTTTGCTGTAAAATAGCATCAGAGGAGAGATGATTTTGCCTAGTAATAACCGGGGAAGTTTTAGTTGAAGGAAGCAGCGTGGTGTAGTGGATAGAGCACAAGAATCAGAAGGTCATGGGTTCTAATCTCGGCTCCGCCACTCGACTGCTTTGTGACCTTGGGCAGGTCATTTCAGTTCTCTGTGCCTCAGGTCCCTCATCTGTAAAATGGAGATTAAGACTGTGAGCCTCCATGTGGGAGAGGGACCGAGTCCATCTCGATCTGTTTGTATCCCGTCCCGGCGCTTAGTACGGGTCCTGGCACATAATAAGTGTTTAACAAATACCATTATTAGAAAGCAGGGTGGCTCAGTGGAAAGAGCCCGGGCTTGGGAGTCAGAGGTCACGGTTCGAATTCCGGCTCTGCCGCTTGGCAGTTGTGTGACTCTGGGCAAGTCACTTCACTTGTCTGGGCCTCAGTGACCTCATCTGTAAAGTGGGGATGAAGACTGTGAGCCTCAAGTGGGACAACCTGATTACCCTGTATCTCCCCCAGCGCTTAGAACAGTGCTCTGCACATTGTAAGTGCTTAACAAATACCAACATCATCATTATTATTATTATTAAATAAGCACTTAATAATAAGGAACAGATATTTTACTTTGGCTGTGACAAGTAATGCTAAATTTTGTTTGAGTATTGGAGAAACAAAACACACTATAACACTAAAGTCATCATCAGAAGGAGATTAATGTGTGTTGGAGCAGTATTTGTAGAATGGCACCTGCCTTCCTCGTACAATTGGATGGGTGGAAAGAGCCGGGGCGGGGAGTTGAGGCCAAGGTCCTAATCCCTGTTTGGTCATTTTCCTGCACTGTGAGACCTTGGGCAAGTCACTTAACTGCCATGTGCCAAAGCCTTCTCATCTGTAAAATGGGCTTAAAATACTTCTTCCCTCTACCTCTCAGATCCTATCCCATAAGAGCCGACACCGTCTGATCTTATTTTGTATCTGCCCCAGCGCTCTGCCCTGTTCCTGGCACACAGTAATCATTTAAATACCGTCATTATTTTTGTCATTGCTGGTGTCTAGGGGCTAAGACAATTATAAGTGCCATGCCACGGATAGGATTTATGCCACCCCTAGCCACGTAAAAACAGGACACGTCAGCTGCCTGGATCGCCTCCCAGGTCTGATTAATAATAATGATGGTATTTGCTAAGCGCTCACTGTGTGCCAGGCCCCATGGGGTGGGTACAAGCAAATGGGGTTGGATACGGCCCCTGTCTCACGAGGGGCTCAGTCTCGATCTCCATTTCACAGATGAGGTAACTGAGGCACAGAGATGTGAAGTGCCTTGCCCGAGGTCACACGGCAGACAAGTGGTGGTGCTGGGATTAGAACCCACGACCTTCTGACTCCCAGGCCCGTGATGTATCCTGTACACCACGCCGCCTACTACGCTTGCTGGTCTTCGTCCCTGCAGAAGGAGCCACACCTGTTTTGTCTTGTTGTCTGGCTCCCCCTTCTAGACTGTGAGCCCGTCTTCGGGTCGGGATTGTCTCTATCTGCTGCCCAGTTGTACTTTCCAAATTCCTATTCCAATGCTCTGCACACAGTAAGCGCTCAATAAATACGACTGAATGAATGAATGTTCCTCACAGGGTTGTCGTGAGGGTTGAAATGAACTTATCAACGAATGAATTAATGAATTGGTTGGCGCTATAGCCAAAGTAGTATTCCTATAGACTGAAACTCATTCAGTAGTATTTATTGTGTGCTTACTATGTGCAGAACACTATACTAAGCGCTTGGAGTTCAGCAACAGAGAGAGGCAGTCCCTGCCCAGTGACGGGCTCACGGTCTAAACGGGAGACAGCGAAGCAAAACAGAACAAAAGACGTCATCATCAAGATAAGGGCAATGTGTCTGGTTGTCGTTATACTCTCCCAAGCGCTTAATACGATGCTCTGCATGCAGTAAGTGCTCAATGATTACGACTGAATGAACGAATGCTAACTCTGGGACTTTCTACCCATGAAGCTCTGAGATGGAGCCACCTTTTCCTCATTTGGCTGTACACCTGGAGCAGATATAAAAACAATAATGTTATTTGTTAAGCGCTTACTACATGCAGAGCACTGTTCTAAGCGCTGCGGGAGATACAGGGTAATCAGGTTGTCCCACATGAGGCTCACAGTCTTCATCCCCATTTTACAGATGAGGGAACTGAGGCACAGAGAAGTGAAGTGACTTGCCCACGGTCACACAGCTGACAAGTGGCAGGTCCGGGATTGGGAAGTGGCCTGCCGGAGGAAGTATTTTGTAAAGCGTTGTGGAACCAAGTGACCTCCCAGCCCTCCTTAGCACTTAGATCCTGGGGTGAATAGTAGCAAGGTCCTGTCACAGAAACCGCAGCAGCCTTAATAATGTATTTGTTAAGCGCTTACTTTGTTCTAAGCGCTGCGGTGGGTACCAGCAAATGAGGCTGGACACAGCTCCTGTCTCGCGTGGGGCTCACGGTCTCCATCCCCGTTTTGCAGATGAGGTGACTGAGGCCCGGAGAAATGCAGTGACTTGTCCAAGGTCACACGGCAGGCACGTGGCAGAGCCGGGATTAGAACCCGCGACCTTCTGACACCACTGTGCCATGCCGCTTCTCAGCCAGGGGCTCAACCTTGGGGCTTTCTCCCCATGACTGCGGCAGGTGCGAGAAAGCTAATCTCCCCTGTAGTTGCAGAACGCTGCCCAAGAAGAAAAAGGGAAAGACAACAACAGGCCACTGGTCTTGAACTACCCGAGAGGAGAGTTACCAAGAACCCAGAGAACAGTGGCATAGAAAAGGTAATTCCGACAGTCGCCTTCGCCCGTTACCCTCCATCTCTCTCTGCCTGGCCCATATATTCCCCTCTGCTTCTCTTTTTTCCCTCTTTCCCTTTCTGAGTTCTCTCCCCTCTGAATCTCCACCTCCTTTCCTCCAAACCCCTGTTACAAATCCCTATTGAACAGCACCCTTCCCGAGAGGGTTGGGCTTGGAGACGTGGTAGATTCCTCACACGGCATCGGTTTCTGCTTTTAATGTGATAACTTGAGTAGGTTGATTACATTCAGTGCTTCGAAACACATGCAGTGTAGCAGTAAATTGTATTTGACACTGACAACCTCCCAGTTAATCAATATAAACAGGATTTATTGAGCATCCTTTGTATATGGAGCACAGTAATAGGCGTTTGGGGAAAGTGCAAATGAGGTTTAGGTTACAAATCTGGCTCTTGAGTGATTTACAGTCTCTTGATTGTATTGACCGAGTTTGAATCTAAAGTCTATTTTACAGCTTCCAGATGGTTATTCTAGCTATGTATTTAGAAAACACAAGTGTGATGAAATAGAAACTGGAGGCGTGCCACTGCCCTCCGATGATCCACGAGATGTCAGCTGTGAAATCCGAAGTCTGAACAGGGATCCCAGCCGGCCAGAGTAATGAGGATAGGCAGCTTTTCTTGCAGATACCTTCATCCCTTCTACTTCTATGCCCTCCGTCCTTTTCCCAACACATAGAACTTCGGGGAAACCTTGGTAACCATGTGACTTGAGGGGGTGACGATCTACACGTAATAATTCGTTAGAGGATTCTGAAATAAGAGCATGAGATTGACTAGTTGAAGAAGCTGCTTTTAAAGTTAATGTGGTCCGACGTTAAATGTTGCTTTGCTAAAGAATCACGAGCTGAACCTTTGGATATGATGCAGTGGAGATTTTAAAAATCAGACCAGTATTTGCATTGGGTGCCCGTATTTGGAATTTTTGGTATCCTCTGGCTGAAGTGACTGCTAAAGTTCATATAGTCTCTGGCATGATCCCCAAAAGAAAAGCAGTCTTCCTTTAAAACCCTTGCAAAGGTATTTTTTATTTAAAGCTCGACCCTTTTAATCTCTTGGGTTTATCCCCGAAAACAATTTTTGCATCTGATTGGCCAGTATTTGGTGTATATGTGTGTATATATATATATATTTATAAATATCCAGTAGTATTTAAAATAATCTATTTTGATCCCACTATTTGTAAATATTTTTTATTCCTGTGCCTCTGTTAGGTAAGCTTGTAGAAGGGGAACGTGCTTTATGGTTCCATTGTAATTAATCAATAGAAATTGACCGCCTACTCTGTGCTGACCAGTCTCAATTGCTTGGGAGATGTCAATCTTATTAGAGCTACGTCTCCTGTGGGAGACGTAGATAGAGGTAATAGACTAGAGAGATTATGAAAGAGCTACGGAATAGGGGGAATGTGTGAGTAGCGTGGAAGTGCTGAAGTGGTGGTTATATGGTACCGTACCAAGTGCTTAGTACAGTGCTCTGCACACAGCCCTCAATAAACACGATCGATTGGTTGATGAGACTGAGGTGGTAAGGTCAGAAACTAACCAAGGAGTAGATATGAGCTAATTAGGTTGGGCCCAGTCCCTGTCCCACATGGAGCTCACAGTCAAACCCCATTTTACAGATGAGGTAACAGGCCCAGAGAAGTTCTGTGACTTGCCTGAGGTCACACAGCACCAAAGCGGTGGAGCTTCACTTCTCTGTGCCTATATTTCCCTAACTGTAAAATGAGGATTAAATACCTGTTTCCCTTCCTACTTAGGTTGTGAGGCCCATGTTGGGCAGGGACTGTGCCCAATCTGATTAACTTGTATTTACCCCAGTGCTTAGAACAGTGGTTGATACATAGTAAACACTTAACACATACTATAATAGTAGTAATAATAAAAAAGGCAGTATTAAGGTATTCAGCATCACGTGTATCTTATGTGACTTCTGAGCCATGTATAAAAATATTTAGTGTATTCAAAAAAGGGAAACATTAAAAAAACTTCTTTTAAATAGGCACAATTTCAAGTTAAATATAATTTTCTTTGAAGAAATATGCTTTATTTTCAGTCTGCTAGGTATTCTGACAGTGATTCAATCTGATAATGAAACTCTGGGAAATTACTGGTATGACACTAATTCAGAAACATAGGTTCAAGTGTTTTTCTACTGAAGTTGAAACCCCTTTCGCCCAGAGAAATGGTTTTTCATGCCATTCAGCAGCATCTAAAGCTAGACTTCAAAATGTAGTGGATTGAGTTGTGAGTAGAGACACTGGACTCTCATTTGGAATTTGGAGAGAAATGGCTTCAAAAAAGTCCTTCTCATAGTGAGTTCTTTAGGTTTTTTTCTCTGTAAAACCACAACAAAACCTACCTGTTCATCATAGAAAGTTTCAAGAATTCTTAAAAGAATGACAGTATCATAGAACTGTTTGGAGATTGCTCAGGTCTTGGGTAGAATAACAAAATTAGGATTTTTTTGTGTTTGTTTATTTGCAACCTTATCACATATTTTCTTTAGCTTACTAATGACTTTCTCCTCCTAATTATTCCCTAATCTTCCAACTTTCACTACTCCCCATCCCCATCAGATTCCTTACCCCTGCTAAGTGGTCATTTTGATGTACGTAATCCTGTCATTTTGACTTCCCTGTGTTTGTATCCATGTCTGTGTATCTGTATTAGTGTGTGAATGTATCTCAACCTATGATTATTTGTATGCATCTATGGCATATGTATATGTGTCAATCCACCTGGGGTAGTTTGTTTTTCCTATATGTGAGGCCATAGCTTTCCTCCATTTTTCTATCTTTTTTAATGGATCTATATGTATTTTCCTATGTCTGTGTGCACATGTCCGACCCAATTTGCTTGGATCCACCCCAGTGCTTAGTGCAGTGTCTGGCACATAGTAAGCACTTAACAAATGCCATAATTATTATTATTATATGTAGGCATTTGTGGGGGCATATTGTGTTCTTGTGTATTTGTTCCCTTGATTGTGCCTCCATATGTATCCCTGTGTCTATTTCTCTGTGACAGAATGGGTTTGTGTTTGTAATTGTGTCTATCTGTGTGAGTTCAGGGGTCCATGTACTTTTACACATGTTTGTTTTCCTGGGTGATCTCCCCTCAGCCACCCCCAGCCCTGTGTGTGTTCATGCAGATAGCAGCTGTTGTCTAGTTCTCCACATGCATTTATGGGAGTTTGTGTATGTGTGTGTGCGTGTGTGTGTGTGTGTGCGTGTGTGTGTGAGAGAGAGAGAGAGAGAGAGAGAGAGAGAGACCAAGTAAACTGGGCTGGGAGTTACAGTTGTTGATTGCTTCTTCGCTTCCTTAAACTCCCAGGGTATGTCCACTGAAGTGGCACTTAGAAGTCTTCTGGCTGTCAGAGGTGGCTGGGCACCATTTTGGGTACCAGACTAGTTGAGTGTTAACAAATTTCATAATCATTATTATTAGTAAAGCGCTTACTATTCATAAGCACTGGACTAAGTGCTGGGATTGGATACTAGCAAATCGGGATGGACGCAGTCCCTGTCCCACATGGGGCTCACAGTCTCGATCCCCAGTTTACAAATGAGGCAATTGAGGCAAAGAGAAGTGAAGTGACTTGCCAAGGTCACACAGCAGACAAGTGGTGAAGCCGAGATTAGAACCCTTGATTCGATTTATTCTTGATTCTATTTATTGCTATTGTTTTTGTCTGTCCATCTCCCCTGATTAGACTGTAAGCCCGTCAAAGGGCGGGGACTGTCTCTATCTGTTACCGATTTGTACATTCCAAGCGCTTAGTACAGTGCTCTTCATATAGTAAGCGTTCAAATATTATTGAATGAATGAACCCATGATATTCTGACTCCCAGGCCCATGCTATATCCACTACACCACGCTGCTTCTCCGTGTGCAGAGCACTGTACTAAGAACTAGGAAGAGTACAATATCATAGAGTTGGTAGACACATTCCCTGCCCACGATGAGCTTATGGTCTAGCAGGGGAGACAGTCATTTATACAAATAAATAAGTTCCAGATAGGGACATTGGTGCTGTGGGGCTAAGGGAGGGGTGAATAAAGGGAGAAAATCAGGATGACACAGAAAAGAGTGGAAGAAGAGGAAATGAGGGCCTAGTCAGGGAAGACCTCTTGGAAGAGATGTGCTTTCAGTAAATCTTTGAGAGTAATGGTCTGTTGGTTATGAAGAGGGAAGACATTCCAGGCAAGAGGCAGGAGGTTGGCGCGTGTGATAAAAAAAAAGTTGGTATTTGTTAAGCGCTTACTATGTGCAGAGTACTGTTCTAAGCGCTGGGGTAGATACAGGGTAATCAGGTTGTCCCACGTGAGGCTCACAGTCTTCATCCCCATTTTACAGATGAGGTAACTGAGGCACAGAGAAGTTAAGTGACTTGCCCGCAGTCACACAGATGACAAGTGGCAGAGCTGGGATATAGGGAGTAGTTTGGTAATAGAGGAGTGCTATGTACCGGCTAGATTGTAGTAGGAGAGCAGTGAGGTAGGAGAGGGAAAGGTGATAGAATGCTTTAAAGCCTACGATCAGGAGTTTCTGTTATGGAGATGGATGGACAACCACTGGAGGCTCTTGACGACTGGGGGAAAAGCTAGCAGCGTGTCTCAGTGGAAAGAGCCTGGGCTTTGGAGTCAGAGGTCATGGGTTTGACTCCCGGCTCTGCCACTTGTCAGCTGTGTGACTGTGGGCGAGTCACTTCACTTCTCTGTGCCTCAGTTACCTCATCTGTAAAATGGGGATTAACTGTGACCCTCACGTGGGACATCCTGATTACCCTATATCTACCCCAGCGCTTAGAACAGTGATCTGCACATAGTAAACACTTAACAAATACCAACATTATTATTACTAAACATCTTTGTAGAAAAATTATTTGGGCACTAGAGTGAAGCACTGACTGGACGGGGGAGAGGCAGGGAGGTCAGCAAAGAGGCTGATAGAGTAAACAAGGCAGGATAGGATAAATGCTTGGATTAATGTCATTTCAGTTTGGATTGATAGGAAAGGGTGGATTTTAGTAATGTTGTGAAGGTTGATCTGTCAGGTTTTAGTGATAGATTGAATGTGTGGGTTGAATGAGAGAGATGAGTCAAGGACACCGCCAAGGTTACGGACTTGCGAAGCAGGAAGAATGGTGGTGTTGTCTACAGTGATGGAAAAATTGGGGAGGATAGGGTTTGGGTGGGAAAATAAGGACTTGTGTTTTGGACCAGTTAAATATGAGGTATCGACAGGATATCCAAGTAGAGATGTCTTGAAGGCAGGAGGGAATGTGAAGAGACGGAGAGAGAGAAAATAAGTTCTCCAAGGGAGTAGGTGTATATGGAACATAGAAGGAGATCCAGAATTAAACCTTCAGGAGTTCCCACGGTTAGGGAATGTGAGGCAGAGGAGTAACCTGCAAAAGAGGCTGAAAATGAATGGCCAGAGAGATAGGAGAGCCAGGAGAGTTTAGTGTCAGTGAATCTGAGGGAAGATAATGTTTCCTGGAGAAGGGTGGGCAACAGTGTTGAAGGCAGCTGAAAGGTTGAGAAGGATTAGAATGGAGTAGAGGCCATTGGATTTGGCAAGAAGGAGATCATCGGTGACCTTTGAGAGGGTGGTTTCTGTGGAGCAAAGGGAACAGAAGCCAGATTGGAGGGGGTCAAGAAGAGAATTGGAGGAGAGGAACTTGAGATAGCAAGTTTAGGACAACTTGCTCAAGGAACTTCGGGTGGAATGATGGGAGAGGGGGCAATAACTGGTGAGAGTTGTGAGGTCAAGGGATTTTTTTAAAAAATAATAATGATATTTGTTAAGTTCTTACTATGTGCCAAGCACTCTTCTAAGTGCTGGGGTGTATACAAGTTAATCGGGTTGTCCCACATGGGGCTCACAGTCTGAATCCCCATTTTACAGATGACTTAACTGAGGCACAGAGAGATTAAGTGGCTTGCCCAGAGTCACACAGCTGACAAGTGGCGGATCCGGGATTAGAACCCACGACCTCTGACTCCCGAGTTCGTGCTCTTGCCACTAAGCTATAATGCTTCTTCTTTTAGGAAGGGGAGACTCGATTATGTTTGAAAGCAGTGGGGAAAAACCATTGGAAAGTAAAGAGTTGAAGATGGTGGTCAGGGAGGGAAGAAAGGAAGGGGCAAATGGATGGGTCAGAGGCACAGTTGGAAGAGGTGGATTTTGAGAGAAGACAGGAGATCTCTGCTGGGAGAGATGGGAGTGGATTCAGTAGTATTTACTGAGCACTTACTATGTGCAGGGCACTGTACTAAGCACTTGGGATGTACAATTCGGCAACAGATAGAGACAATCCCTGCCCACTGACGGGCTCACAGTCTAATCGGGCTCACAGTCTAACGGATATGGGGAGGGAAGGCATTCCGGGCCAGAGGTAGAGTGTGGGTCAGGGGTCGACGGCGGGACAGGTGAGAATGAGGCACAGTAAAGAGGTTAGCGCCAGAGGAGCGGAGCGTGCGGGCTGGGCTGTAGAAGGAGAGAAGGGGGGTGAGGTAGGAGTGTCAAAGAAGGGGCAGGAGAAGGGAGGGACTGGAGAGGAGCAGGGGGGACTTTAGGGAGATCACACCCGATAGTTTCCTTTTTCTCAATAAAGTATGTGGCCAGATCATTAGGGGAAAGAGATAGGGGAGGTGAGGGGAGAGTGGGTTTGAGAAGGGACTCCAGACCGTGAACTGGTTGTAGGCAGGTATTGTGTCCATTGTTGTATTGTACTCTCCCAAGTGCTTAGTGTAGTGCTTTGAACACATTAAGCGTTCAATAAATACGATTAAATGAATGGGTTAACAGCTGGAACAACTGGTGAGGACAATTGGGCGTGACTGTCAATGACGATGGAAAATTAATTTTTCTGGGCAGAGGTAAAACACCCAAGGATGAACTTGAGTTCGCCTAGGTTGCCCCGATATCTAGATTTCCGCCAGCAGCACTCTGCAGCGCCTGCACAGATGGTAAGGAAGAGAAGCAGAGTGGCTTAGTGGAAAGAGCACAGATTTGGGTGTCAGAGGTCACGTGTTCTAATCCTGGCTCTGCCAGTTATCAGCTGTATGACTTTGGGCAAGTCACTTAACTTCTCTGTGCCTCAGTTACCTCATCTGTAAAATGGGGATTAGACTGTGAGTCCCACGTGGGACAACCTGATTATGTTGTATGTGCCCCAGCGCTTAGAACAGTGCTTGGCACATAGCACTTAGCAAATACTATCATTATTAAGGAAGTGGACCGTGGAGGTGATCCAGGACTTTGTGAGATTGATGAAGGGATAGGGGAGCGCGTATTGAGGGCTACAGTTTGGTTATTAAGGGAAGGTAATTTGGGTATGGAAACTAAATGGGGCATGGTGACTTTGAGGAAATTGGTTGGGGACAAAAAATCAGAGATCTCTAAGGGGGAGGGACAAGACAGATATAATAGTAATGTTGGAATTTGTTAAGCGCTTTCTACGTGCAGAGCACTGTTCTAAGTGCTGGGGTAGACACATGGTAATCAGATTGTGCCATGCGAGGCTCACAGTCTTAATCCCCATTTTACAGATGAGGTAACTGAGGCACAGAGAAGTTAAGTGACTTGCCCATAGTCACATAGCTGACAAGTGACAGAGCTGGGATAATAATGTTGGTATTTGTTAAGCAATTACTATGTGCAGAGCACTGTTCTAAGCGCTGGGGTAGACACAGGGGAATCAGGTTGTCCCACGTGGGGCTCACAGTCTTAATCCCCATTTTACAGATGAGGGAACTGAGGCACCGAGAAGTGAAGTGACTTGCCCAAAGTCACACAGCTGACAAGTGGCCGAGCTGGGATTCGAACCCATGACCTCTGACTCCAAAGCCCGTGCTCTTTCCACTGAGCCACGCTGCTTCTTACCTCTGACTCCCAAGCCCGTGCTCTTTCCACTGAGCCACACTGCTTCCCATGTGGAGAATCGTGATAATGTTGTTTTTGTTTCGTTCTGTTTTGCTCTGCCGTCTGTCTCCCCCGATTAGACTGTGAGCCCGTCATTGGGCAGGGATGGTGTCTATCTGTTGCCGAATTGTACATTCCAAGCGCTTAGTACAGTGCTCTGCACATAGTAAGCGCTCAATAAATACAATTGAATGAATGTGGGGAGGAGGTGTGTGGAGAGAAAGAGGGTGAGGAGGTTGTGATCAGTTAGAGGCATTTCAAAGTTGATGAGGGTAGAGATTGTACAGTGACTAGAGGTGATGAGATCAGGTGTCCAAGTTGGTGAGAGGGCAAAATTGAGTGGAGTAGGAAGTCAGTGGAGTTCAGGAGTGATAAATGTAGGCGGTGAAAGGGCTGTCAGGAACATCAATATGGATATTGAAATCTTCAGTGATCAATGTAGGGATGGAGAAAGAGAGAAAGAATGTGATAAAGGGATCAAAATGCTTAAAAAGGTTGGAGGTGGAGTCTGGGGGGCTGTAGATGACTGTCAGTCATATCCAGGGTGGGCAGTAGAAACAGATGATGTGTGCTTCAAAGGAAGAGAAAGAAAGGGATGGCGGAGGTGGCATGCTGGAAAAGTGGCATTGGGGGGTCAAGAAATAAGTTGACTCCTCCCCTTTCTCCAGAGAGTCTGGGGGAGTGGGTGAAGATGAGGCCCCCTCTAGAAAGAGTGGCAGGGGAGACAATTTCATCTGGGGAAAGCCAGGTCTCAGTGACAGTGAGGAGGTGCAGTGACTGGGGTCACCAGCAGGTTAAGGAAGAAGGGAAGCTTTCCCATGATGGAGCAGGGGTTCCACGGGGTGCATATGGCTGAAGCTATGGAGGAGGATGGGAAGAGAGTGGACAACGTGGGGGTGGGGAGGGGTTGGATGAGAGGGAGCTGATGGGGGCTGGTGTGGGTGTGGGGAGGGGAGGTGCTGGGACAGGATAAGGGATAGGATGGGGAGGAGGGTGAGAGTCACAAAAGGATCGGGGAGGGATTAATTGAGAGGCGTTCTGGGAAGGGAGGATTGGGATGGACTGACTGGAGGGTGGGGATTGAGGGCTCATGGTGAAGTCAGAGAAATTTAAGTGTTGAAAGTGAGTGGCCAGAGAGATAGGAGGAGAACCAGGAGAGGAAAGTGTTGCTGAAGCCTGGGTTGGATGATGTGTAGGCACCGTGTTTTTAATTTCCCGAATTGTCTAGTCTTGCTTCAGCCCTCTCCCACATTTCCCCCCCAGAGTGTCTTTTTGGGTTCTGGGCCATTTCCTACCCTCTTTCTAGGACCCTGACTTGCCCTCCTATGACTCTCTACCCTAGACTCTCTCCTTATGGCCCCATCGTGCTCTTTGCCTTCCTGCTCATTGCCTTCCCACACCTCTTCCCTGCACACTGAAGATGAGTCTTCTCTGAGCCCTGATGAGCCCAAGCCTATGGAGCCTTCTCCCAGCTTCCCGGGGACCCCATGGCTTTTCTGGGCCTGCCCACCTCTCTCTGCCACATGATTCCCCTTCTGCTGCTGTCTAGTCTTGCACACAACAGCGAGGGGTGAGAACACTGAGTAGAATGCTAGATCTTAGATCAGTGTTATTGTCAGACCATCCTGATGACATGAAAGATAACTTCGAGTAGAAAAATAGAAATAGAGTGAATTATACAACTTCTCTCTGTAGAAGTCAACTGGTTTCTATTTGAAAAAGGTTTTTCAGAGAGACCGCCATATTTAAACATTTGCTACATAGAATAGAATTGAGCCTAGCAGGCTACGGGTAGCTTAATTAAGTAGTCAAGTCTTTCTTTAATAAACTTTAGCTTGCATGTGGATTGGCAGTTGGATTGGTGTCGGAGGGGTGGGGTGGGGAAGAAAGTCTTTGTAGCTTCGTCTATCTACACTTTGCTTACTAGCATAGCCTTTCGTGTTAGCTTTTCGTCCATTCTGAAAAGTAATTTAAGCAGAAAGCGGTGTGGTGCAGCTGAATTAATTCCTTCAATTGTATTTATTGAGTGCTCACTGTGTGCTGAGCACTGTACTAAGTGCTTGGAAAGTACAATTCGGCAACAGAGACCAACCCTACCCAACAACGGGCTCACAGTCTAGAAGGGGGAGACAGACAACAAAACAAAACAAGTAGACAGGCATCAATAGCATCAAAATAGATAACCGGAATTATAGAATTGAATGAATTGTGCTCTTTCCCGAGACTCGTAAGAGAAACAAGTAAATGGGACAGGTGTTTGATTCTTAATCTTTATTAGAAGCCCATCACTCCTCTCATTTCCATTCTTGGCTCCCCAGAATATCCCGGTTAATACACTTTAAAACACAAAGTCATCAGGGTTCTCTCTCCTCGGCCGTCCTCTCGGCGTGACCCAGACCGATCTCTCTGTCAAAATGTATCTGCTCGGGCTTTCTGGCCGGGTGGCACGCCACTCTATTATGCCTCAGCTCCCAGATAAACCTGATTCTGTTGCTGTCCCCAGAGAGAAAATACAGGAGAGGATTAAAGCAGCTGTTCAAACTCACCAGCGGCCTCCATATCTTATAAGCCATGCTCACGCTCTTCAGGACCTGGCAGTGATGTACGTGATAGACCCGAACCAAGAGATAGACGGAGCGAGTGACGTGGAAGGGGACGAAGCAAATGGCAAAGAGTCCACAGACCAACAGGATCGTTCGGATGGACTTGGCCCGGACCACCCCGCCCGTGTGGGTCTCCTCTGGCTTGACGAGGCTCTTGATCATCAGAGAGTAGCACACCAATATGATCAGGAAGGGGAGGATGAAGCCGGACACGGTCAGCATCATGCCGTAGGCGAAGAACTGGTCGAAGTTGTCGGGGCTGGTCAGGTCGTAGCAGACGATCTGGCCGTCGATGAAGCCGGTGCGGGAGAAGACCAAGGTGGGCAAGAGTTGCAGGACCACCA
Organism: Ornithorhynchus anatinus; assembly: GCF_004115215.2. NCBI lineage: Eukaryota > Metazoa > Chordata > Mammalia > Monotremata > Ornithorhynchidae > Ornithorhynchus > Ornithorhynchus anatinus. The sequence continues at coordinate 153,930,883 of NC_041728.1, forward strand.
GCGCCCAGCTGACGCCGGTGCCCCCGAGGGCCAGCCGCCGGGTCCGGTAGGCCATGGAGCGGATGGGGTAGCACACCCCCAGGAAACGGTGCACGCTGATGCAGGTCAGCAGCAGGATGCTGCTGTAGAGGTTGGTGTAGAACAAGAAACGGACGAGCTTGCAGAGCGCTTCCCCGAAGGGCCACCAGTCCCCCAGGGAGTAGGTGACGATGAGGAAAGGTAGGCTGCACACGTACAGCAGGTCAGCCACCGTCAGGTTGACCAGGTAGATGGTCGTGCTGGTCCAGTGCTTGGTGCGGCGGAAGGAGAGCCACAGGATGGTGCCGTTGAGGAGCAGCCCCAGGACGAAGATGAAGCTGTAGGTCAGGGGAAGGTATATTTGCTTGTAATACTCCGTCAGCGGACACAGTCTCCTTCTGGCGGAGGCGTTGGCTGACCATCGGTCACCCTTCCAGGTGCCTCCCAGCATGGCTACTCGGCCTTGGGACGCTGTCATCACTCCACCTGTGGGGAACCGTGACAAACACGCACAGTGTTAAAAACCTCTTTTGTGATTTTTTTTCCCCCTTCTCGCCTGAGGACGTTTTTAAGCCTGTCTCTGGGGTTCCGTAGAACAAATGGATTTTCCAACTTCTGGCCTCACCTTTGTGGAGAGAGAGCAGCATTTGGTACGCGGGACTAGTCACTCCATCAGTGGTATTTGAGGGCTTGCCGTGAGCGGAGCTCTGTTCTAAGCACTTGGGAGAGTATAGTTGAATTGATAGACATGAGTCCTCTCCTCAAGGTGCTTAACAATCTAATGTTGTGGAGGTTGGAGGAGCGGACAGTAAAATAAATTACAGATAAAGAATATCAACCTCTCATTAAGTTATCCTCCCCCAAAAGTAGCCTGTAATGGTCACTGGGAGAACAGATTTGCCTCGACACCTTTTTCCACGGTTACTGCACCAAGCGCTTGAGGATTTCAGCACCTTTAAATTAATATCCCAGCAGCCAAAACCATGACTCCTCCTCTAGCCGAGAGCTTTGCATAGAAACTGGAATCCTTCCCAGAGGATGAACGTTCTTGGGGTGGCCATATACTCAGGTGTCGATCCTAGCCAAGGTCCGGCCAGGGCATGTATTGTGCAAAGAAAGCAGCGTGAGGGGATAGGAAAAGCTTTGCCTATAGGCTTTTGATTTGTAATTTGTTTCAGCCGTCATTAGTCCCTGTTTGAATGAGGAGGTACGTTTGTTCGTTTACCATGTCGGGAGCTGGAACATGACAGAACACAGAGCTAAAGGAAGCCCAGGTGTTACTGTTTCCGCATTCTGACCCCTATGCGAATGAACCGATTCAAATCACTGGATGGTAACCGTTCAGGTCTTTGCACTGTGGTTTACATAAGTTTACTTCCCTCTTTCATTCACAAATTAATTTCTATTAGTTTGGAGGCTTAGTTTCCTCTGGCATAGAGATGCAATATCCTCTCTCTCAATATTATTTCTTACTGTGACATTTGTTAAGAATAATAATAATTATGGTGTTTAAGTGCTTACTGTGTTCATTCAATCATATTTATTGAGTGCTTACTGTGTGCAGAGCACTGTACTCATTGCTTGGAAAATACAGTTCGGCAACAGATAGAGACAATCCTTACCCAACAACGGGCTCACAGCCTAGAAGGGGGAGACAGACAACAAAGCAAAATAAGTAGTCAGGCGTCAGTACCATCAAAATAGATAAAGAGAATTATAGAAATAAACACGTCATTAATAAAATAGAGTAATAAATATGTACAGATATACACTAGTGCTGTCGGGGGCAAGGGGGTAGAGCAGGGGGAGGGAGTACGGGTGATGGCGAGGGGAGGAGGAGCAGAGGAAAAGGGGGGGCTCAGTCTGGGAAGGCCTCCTGGAGCAGGTGAGCTCTCAGTAGGGCTGTGAAGAGGGGAAGAGAGCCAGTTTGGTGGGCATGAGAAGGGAGGGCAATCCAGGCCAGATGTAGGATGTGGGCCAGGTGTTGATGGCGGGACAGGCGACAATGAGTCGTGGGAGTGAATGAGTTCACCAAGGGAGTGAGTTTAGATGGAGAACAGAAGAGGGCCAAAAACTGACCCTTGAGGAACCCCAACAGTTAGTGGATGGGAGGGGGAGGAGGAGCCCGTGAAGGAGACGGAGAATTAACGGCTAGAGAGATAAGAGGAGAACCAGGAGAGGACAGAGTCCGTGAAGCCAAGGTGAGATAAGGTGTGGAGGAGAAGGGGATGGTCAACAGTGTCAAAGGCAGCTGAGAGGTCAAGGAGGATTAGGATAGAGTAGGAGCCGTTGCATTTGGCAAGAAGGAGGTCGTGGGTGACCTTTGAGAAGGTAGTTTCGGTGGAGTGGAGGGGACGGAAGCCGGATTGGAGGGGGTCCAGGGAGAGAATTGGAGTTAAGGAATTCTAGGCAGCCAGTGTAGACGACTCGTTCTAGGAGTTTGGAAAGGAAGAGTAGAAGGGAGATAGAGAGATAACTGGAAGGTGCCAGGCACTGTACTGAGCGCTGGGGTGGATACAAACAAATTGGGTTGGACACAGTCCCTAACCCACGTGGGGCTGTCTTAATCCCCATTATAAAGGCCAAGTAACTGAGACCCAGAGAAGTGAAGTGACTTGCCTAAGGTCACACAGCAGACAAGTGGCGTATCTGGGATTAGAAACCATGACCTTCTGACTCCCAGGCTCGTGCTCTATCCACTCCACCATGCAGCTTGTTACTCTGTGTCAAGCACTAGGGTAGGTTCAAAATAATCAGGCTGTACTGTCCCGATCTCATTTGGCGTGCTAAGTATAGAGTCTTTTGCAATCGTTTTGGTAGTGAATCCAAAGAGTTTTCTTGATAAAAATACAGAAGTGGTATAGAGAAGCAGCGTGGCTGAGCGGAAAGAGCCCGGGCTTGGGAGTCAGAGGTCGTGGGTTCTAATTCCTCCTCCGCCGCTTGTCAGCTGTGTGACTTTGGGCAAGTCGCTTAACTTCTCTGTGCCTTAGTGACCTCCTCTGTAAAATGGGCATTAAAACTGTGAGCCTCATGTGGGACAACCTAATTGCCCTGTATCTACCCCAGGACTTAGAACAGTGCTCGGCACATAGTAAGCGCTTAACAAATACCAGCGTTATTATTATTATTATCCACTAAGCCACGCCCTTCTCATTTATTGAGCGATTACTATGTGCAGAGTATCATACAGTACAAGAGAATGATAAGAGACATTCCCTGCCCATAATGAGCTTACAGTCTAGACCTACTCCACAGCCACACATGCTCACTTGAGGAAGACCAAAGCAAAGGCCAAAGAATGGAGAGGGTGGGATGGGGAGGAGAGGTGCCCAGGAAAGCCTGTTCCCTCTGTTCCCTCCTCCTCCTCCTTCCCTCCTTCCTGTCCCAGACAAAAGACTTCTTGGCCCAGCTGCCGAACCTACCCAAAGCTCCCTTGCATCTCTCCATGACTCTTTGCTGGAGCTATAATGACGTCACTGAGGGTTGCATAAGTGGGGGTAATAATTAATAATAATAATGTTGGTATTTGTTAAGCACTTACTATGTGCAGAGCACTGTTCTAAGTGCTGGGGGAGATACGAGGTCATCAAATTGTCCCACGTGAGGCTCACAGTTAATCCCCATTTTACAGATGAGAGAACTGAGGCCCAGAGAAGTTAAGTGACTTGCCCACAGTCACACAGCTGACAAGTGGCAGAGCCGGGAGTCGAACCCTTGACCTCTGACTAATAATTGTCATAGTTAAGCTCTTACTATATGTCAGAGACCGTTCTAAGCCCTGGGATCTTGTCTTATGCTGTCAAGTCTCCGACTCATAGCGACTCCATGGACACATCTCTCCCAGGACGCCCCAGCTCCATCTGCAATCGTTTTGGTAGTGAATCCAAAGAATTTTCTTGGTAAAAATACGGAAGTGGTTTACCATTGCCTTCTTCCACGTAGTAAACTTGAGTCTCCGCCCTCGACTCTCTCCACTGCCGCTGCTGCCCAGCACAGGTGAGTTTTGACTTGGAGCAGATTGCCTTTCACTCGCTAGCCACTGGCCAAGCTAGGAATGGAATGGGTAGGCCTCTGCTTGACTCTCTCTCCTGTAGCCAAGGCTAGTAGAGTACTGGAAACTCTCCAGGTGCCATCCTGAGAGGGGAGCTCTGGGGTAGACACAAGTTAATCGGGTTAGATACAGTCCCCGTCCCACATGGGGCTCACAGTCTTATCCCCATTTTACAGATGAGGTAACCGAAGCACAGAGAAGTTAAGTGACTTGCCCAAGGCACACGGCAAACAAGTGGCAGAGCTGAGATTAGAACGCGGGTGGATGAGCCAGCCCAGGTCCTCGACTTTTCTTAATACACCTTGTTCATATTAGTCAACAATGGGCAGAACTGGAAGTAGAACACAGATCTCCTGATTCCCATCTCCTGATCTCCTGATTCCCATTCATTCACTTCATTCCCAGTGCGCAGTGGTATTTATTGAGCATTTTGAGCAGAACACTCAACTGAGAGTTTGAGAGAGCGGAATAAAGTAATTAGACATGAACCCTACCCTCAGAGAGCCACAGTCTAAATTACTTCTATTTAAGCATCTACTCATTTATGTATTCATCATTCCTTTCTCTTTTTACTCCTGACTGTAATTTTATGTGTGTGCTTGTGTGTGTCTGACTCCTTCGCTATATTATAAATTCCTTCAAGGCAGGGATTAGAGAAGCAGCATGGCTCAGTGGAAAGAGCACGGGCTTGGGAGTCAGAGGTCATGAGTTTGAATCCCAGCTCTGCCACTTGTCAGCTGTGTGACTGTGGGCAAGTCACTTAACTTCTCTGTGCCTCAGTTACCTCATCTGTAAAATGGAGATTAACTGTGAGCCTCACGTGGGACAACCTGATGACCCTGTATCTACCCCAGCTCTTAGAACAGCGCTCTGCACATAGTAAGCGCTTAACAAATACCAACATTATTATCTTCTTGCAAGCTCCCTGTTTCAGTCCTTTGCCCACATTGGGTGCTCAATAAGTACTACTGATTTATCGGTAGGTGCCAAGCACTGAACAAGCACTAAGACAGCAACAAGATGATGGGATCAGACGGAGCCCTCATCCCCTAAGCGGCTCACATTCTCAGGTACAAAGTATAGTTGATTTATGGACGATAAAAGAAAATGATATGATACTTAGTGCTGCATTTCATGTTCATCTCTTGACGTCTCTCTGATATGAAAATTTTAAATAGGAAACCTAAAAAATGAATGATAATCCCCCCCCCCCTCTGGCTAGGAGAGGGAGCAATTAATCAATGATATTTACTGAATGCTTACTGTGTGTAGAGCATTTACTATACAGTTGTGATGAAGTGTAGCATGTAAGTTAAGGCTGCACGGATCACGGTCCTTTGTAACTTTAAACAGAAGCGTATTTTCTCAGCTCTTTGATATTTACAGCCTGTAGTCACAGCATCTTGCAGGAAAACAGCCTTGTAAATAACCATTTGCTTATTCTCGGTAACAATTTATTGGTTGAGTAGAAAAACTGTTCATAGCACTTCTTTTATTTCCTGTGGACCTTCTGTTGCCTTGCTAAAAAAATGGGAGTTGGCATTTTGAACTTATTTGCCAGGCTGCTGTTATAATGGGTTTCATGAAAGTAAGATTTCAAGGGACATGGGTGTGCTTTGGAAAAAGATGGTAGGAGTGGTTCAATTTTGATCCCTCTTCTCTTTGTCAGAGAGAAGGACCAGAAGAATACCAATTCTGAAGTCAGGAAAGCAAAATTTAATTACTGGAACAGCTGTTTGCTCAGCAGCTGATGGTTAATACTCGGGACTCTAGCAAAAAGGGCCTTGAAATTCTCAGTGATCCCATAGGGTAGGATTTAATTGGAAACCACCTGGCCCCACCCGTTTTAATCCCCTTCCCCAGATTAATTAAATCTTTCTTCTTCTTTAATTACTTTGACAAAGCTCCCACACAAGGGTGCTGAAAAGACTCAGGTGGTTGTCAAAGTAGAGCAAATATATCTAATTTTCAAAGAATAATGAACATTATTTCCCAAGGAAGGCCCAGATGCCTGATAGGAAAACAAGTGGAAATGCAAAATCTAAAGAATAAAGAATATCTAGTGAGAATTTTTAGGCTGCTTGGAAAATGGATTTAACCAATAGGAACAATCTGAAAGATGCTGCTAGATTATATTTTCATGGGAAATTATAATTTCATTTTAAAATATTAATATTCATAATTTGCTTATGGGAGCCTTTTAAAGGAAAATAAGCAATTAAATAAGCAAACACATCTTTTACTAGTCATTTTTGAAGAATTGTGATTTCCCAAATTTTTTGACTCGATGCATCATAAGGTCACCTTTTATGTTTTTTCCAGCTTCCTCACGTCTCCACACTATAATTAGCTCTACTAAAAGAGATTTTGTGACAGATTTTGAATTATTATAAAATTATAAAACCATTACTTGATGACTGAACATTTATTCCTGTTAACCAAGGACGTAGATGTCCATTTAGATTACTGCCATATATTTTCAATTACAAATGTACTTTGTAGAATTCAATTAATGAAAATTATCTGGATCCTAAAAAAAAAAATCCTACCTCAGGAGGCATTGAGGAAATTTACAGATCTATTTAGCGGGATTCCTTACATTGTTTCTTCAACCAATCGTAATTTTTTTCTCATAAGAATTAAAGTGCATTCCAAGTGCTTAGTACAGTGCTCTGCACAGAGTGAGTGCCCAATAAATACTATTGAATGAATGAATTCAGACATTTTATTAGATCACTAAGACTAATAATAATAATAATGTTGGTATTTGTTAAGTGCTTACTATGAGCAGAGCACTGTTCTAAGCGCTGGGGTACATAGAGGCTAATCAGGTTGTACCACATGAGGCTCACATACTATTTACTAGGACTAAAAAAGAATAAAAGTCAAATCTCTGGCTGCAGTTCGTGTAAGACAAGTATTATGACTGACACAGGATAATAAACCATACCGACGTTCTTAAAAAATTAACTCAGATTCTGATAGAATATGAAAGGAAATTGTAAGATGTGCAGCTAGCCACTGGATGGCACTGATGTTTCACACTGGAGCTAGGTATTTGTTTTTGAATGCACTGAAAAACGAGAGATCTCTTATAAATTGGAATGTTTATTTTCGTGGAGCTCACGGTCAGTGGAATTTTCTCTTTATGATAGTTACTGCATCATAGAAAAATGATAGAGAAGCAGTATGGTGTAGTGAGTAGAGCACGGGACTGGGAGTCAGAAGGTCATGGATCTGATTCCGACTCTACCGTTTATCTGCTGTGTGACCTTGGCAAGTCTCTTCACTTCTCTGTGCCTCAATTACCTCATCTGGAAAATGGGGGTTGAGACTGTGAGTCCCACGTGGACTGTGTCCGTCCTGATTTATTTGTATCCACCCCAGTGAGCAGCGTGGCGCAGTGGAAAGAGCACGGGCTTTGGAGTCAGGGCTCATGAGTTCAAATCCCAGCTCTGCCACTTGTCAGCTGTGTGACTCTGGGCAAGTCACTTAACTTCTCTGTGCCTCAGTTCCCTCATCTGTAAAATGGGGATTAAGACTGTGAGCCCCACGTGGGACAACCTGATTCCCCTGTGTTTACCCCAGCGCTTAGAACAGTGCTCTGCACATAGTAAGCGCTTAACAAATACCAACATTATTATTAGAACAGTGCCTGGCACATAGCGCTTAAAAAATGCTATTATTATTATTTTTAGCCAGTAGAGTTGGATTCATCAAAGTCACAAAAGTACCCAAAGTTGGCGCAGAAAATTTTAATGTCTCTGTTTTAAATGTTCATGGAAATAATGATGGTCTCATATTCGTAGACAGTTTTTACCTTTTCCAAAAACACTGCATGGCCTGGTGGATAGAGCATGGGTCTGAAAGTCAAAAGGGCCTGGGTTCTAATCCCGTCCTAACGCTTGTCTGCCGTGTGACCTTGGGTCACACTTCTCTTCTCTGTGCCTCAGTTTCTTCATCTATAAAAGGGGGATTAAGACTAGTACAGTGCCTGGCACATAATAAGCACTTAATAAAATTAAAACAAGACAGTTGTCTAATTTTATCATCGTGGTATTTGAGTACTGTCTTTGTGGATTTCACTGTACTGAGCTTATGGGTGAGTACAACGGAGTTGGTAGACATGATCCCTCTCTCTAGGAGTTTACAATCTGGTAGGAGGTAGGAGAAGCAGCAAACTGAGGAGGAAACTGAAGCACAGAAACATTAGAGACAGATCTCCTATTTCCCAGTACATAATCTTTCCCCAAACCATACTGCCTTCCACTTTTCTGCAGTTCACCCTTTTATCCCCTTGTGGTGACCTTTTCTTCTTTTGAAGAAAGAGGGCATTTCAGAGCATGGTTTTTTGTTTTTTTTGTTTTTTTCTTTGTGATATTCAAGTGCCGTACTATGTTCCAGGCACTGCGTCAAACACCGGGAAGAAGGAACTCCCCTTGCTAATCTCTTTTCAAACTCCTTCCCTTCTGAGTAAGTCATTTCATATCTTTCCTTATTCTTTAACAACAACCCCAAGCAGAGATCATATGACTAAAGTCACTGAAGTGTGCCATCAATCTTGAGAAACAGTGGTTATGGTTACCTTTTATTTTTTTTTATTGTGGTGAAGGATTCACTCTTAGGTGCTCCATTCTTTCTGATTATATTTAGAAATGGGTAAACACAAGCACATCCTTTTTCTTAAGAATTGGTCTTCTAACGTGTCTAATGCTGATGAATTGCATTATTTAATTATAGAGACAATAATACATATTAAATTTCAATAATAGAAAAATTATATAGTAGCTTGAACACTTTGCTTCGTGGTGTCAAGGATCCAGCATAAAAAGAATTACCATGAATGTGAGCTCTGAATGGGAGTCATTGCTCTGTTATTATTTTGTCACAACAGAAAAGGTGATTAAGTTGCTAAATTGGTGTGATGCTAATCGAAAGTAATCACACATTCTGCTTTTAATTTACCTTCATCCAGATATTTTGACATCTCCATACTGGCTGTGAAACTGGAATTTTTAATCCTAATTAATAATTTATACACAAATAATGGTTTACCCTGAGGTTCTAAAAGCATTTTGAAACCTATAGTTCTCTCAAGCCTCTTAATAATATCATAAGTCCCTAATAGTTTTAAAATAACATTTAACCTCCGTACAAAAATCCCGAAACGATTTATATTGTCACTGTAGAAATGGAGGCATAGCGATCATAGTGCTGTGCTTAGACAGCTCACAGTTGATTCAGAAACTGAAAATAGGTCCAAGTGACACCTGAGTCTGAGGTGAAATTTATTAATAGTTATGTATTCTTGAAATATGAAGAATAACACTCTCCCTGCTCTGGGTATATGTTGTAGCATGGAAGTGGCATTTATTGAGCACCCACTTGGTGCGATACACTGTACGAAGCACTTGGGAAATATACAGCCTGATGAAGTTACAAGTTCTCTGCCCACACCAGTAGCAGTGTGATCTGTCCACGGTTCCATTTATAATAATAATAATAATGGTGGTATTTCTTAAGCGCTTACTATGTGCAAAGCACTGTTCTAAGCGCTGGGGGGATACAAGGTGATCAGGTTGTCCCACATGGGGCACACAGTTTTAATCCCCATTTTACAGATGAGATAACTGAGGCACAGGGAAGTTAAGTGACTTGCCCAAAGTCACATAGCTGGCAAGTGGCGGAGCTGTGATTCGAACCCATCACCTCTGACTCCCAAGTCTGGGCTCTTTTCACTTTTCTATGAGAATTAGCATGGCCTATTGGAAAGAGCCTGGGCCTGTGAGTCTGAGGATGTGGATTCTAATCCTGGCTCTGCCATGTGGCTGCTGTGTGACTTAGTCAAGTCACTTAACTCCTCTGGGCCTCAGTTACCTCATCTGTAAAATGGGAATCACGAGTGGGACAGGGACTGTGTCCAACCTGATTACCTCATATCTACCCCAGCGCTTAGAACAGTGCTTGGCACACAGTAAGTGCTTAACAAATGCCACAATTATTATTATTATGCCCGGCCTCTGGGGCCCAGCCGAGGGAAGTTGTCTCCCCACCGTCTTCCACCCCGCCCCCAGTGCCACTGAGTCACCCACTGACCTCTTAGAGAAGCAGCGTGGCTTAGTGGAAAGAGCCTGGGCTTGGGAGTCAGAGGTCATGAGTTTGAATCCCAGCTCTGCCACTTGTCAGCTGTTTGACTGTGGGCAAGTCACTGCACTTCTCTGTGCCTCAGTTCCCTCATCTGTAAAATGGGGATTAACTGTGAGCCTCACATGGGACAACCTGATTACCCTGTATCTACCCCAGCGCTTAGAACAGCGCTCTGCACATAGTAAGCGCTTAACAAATACCAACATTATTATTATACAGCCCCGTGAAGACTTGACCAGTGGCAGGGGAGGCCTTGGCAGTTTTTAGAAAGTTGAGAAGGTCACCTCTGTGGCCAAAGTTGTGATTTCTGTGACTGTTAGTCTGAGCTGACAGGAGCCTGAAGTCCCGTTGCTTCTTTCTGATTTATTGTCATCCTCGTAAGCTCCTTATGGACCAGGAACGTGACTGCTAATTCTGCTGTATTGTACTCTCCCACAGACTTAGTATAGTGCTCTGCAAATAGTAAGCACTCAGTAAATACCATCGATTGATTATATTTTTGTTCTGCTTTCCTTGTTTGTCTGTGACCCACCTTCCCCCTGCTCTCCTCATTCCTGAATCCGGAGCCCTCTGGGAACCAGGGACCATATCCATATTTATTTGGTATACTTCTTTCCCTGTGTCTAGTACAGGGCTGTACACCTAGGAAGTGCTTAATAAATACAGTTGCTAGCAGTGTGGCCTAATGGAGGGGGCAGGGCCCGGGAGTCAGGAGAACTGCGTGGTTTAGTAGAAACGGCACGGGCTTGGGTCAGAAGACGTGGTTTCTAATCCCGGCTCTTCCACTTGTCTGCTGCTCTATGACCTTGGGCAAGTCACTTCACTTCTCTGTGCCTCAATTACCTCATCTGTAAAATGGGGGTTAAGATTGACTCCCATGTGGAACAACCTGATTACCTTGTAACTACCCCGGTGCTTAGAATAGTGCCTGGTACATAGTAAGCGCTTAAAAAGTACCATTATTATTATTATAATTCTGGTTCCACCTACTGTGTGAGCTTGGACAAGTCGCTTAACTTTGCTGTTCTTTCATTTCCTTATATGTAAAATGGGGATTAAATATCTGTTCTCCCTCCCCACTAGACTGTAAACTCCATGTGGGATAGGGAGGGTATCAGAATTGATTATATTGTGTCTACCCCAGTGCTTAATATAATGGATAGCATATAATAAGCATTTCAAAACACCACAATTATTATTATTAATATTTATAAGATAAGAAGCTTATATTCTAATGGAAGATACGAATAGAAAATACAACTAGAACGCTCAAAATCCATCTTCATATATATTTTTCCCGGGCACATACAATTAAGAAAAGGGAGCAGTCACCTACCTGGTTTGTTCTACTTGATATAGTTTTTAACTGCAAGTTATTCCACAATACATTGGTTAGAGAGATTACTTGCACTTTTCAACTGCTCAACAACAAATAGAAGGTAGCAAAAAGATCCCATTTCTGATTTCAACTTTGTATACTTCTAGATACACTTTACAGTGAGAACAAAATTCATCTATTCTGCACTTTTGAAAGCTTTGGATTGGAAATTTCTGTTCAGATAAATTCTAAATTTGAGTCGATAAACTTATCAGTGATGAAAATAATGTACATGCGTATGCAATGAAAAGGTGGATTTTTTCCCCTTTTACTTGTAAAATTACTAAATATTAAGGAAGGATAAAAATAGACTTTGACATCATTATCTTTATAAAATATAATCAGTGATATATTTTAAAGGAGTACACACATCTCTGCCACAATGCATGTTTTTACTCTACTGTCAGAAAACTAGCAAGTGTCTGACACACAATGCCTTCATTCAATCGATTGTATTTATTGAGTGCTTACTGTGTACAGAGCACTGTACTAAGCTCCTGGAAAATACAATGCAGCAATAAAGAGAGACAATTCCTGTCCACAACAGGCTCACGGTCTAGTGATCGGGGAGACAGACATCAATACAAGTAAATAGGCATTAATATAGACAAATAAAATTATAGATATATAGATAGATACATAAGTGCGGTGTTGGGGGGAGAACAAAGGGAGCGAGTTGTGGTGATGTGGAAGGGAGGGGGAGCTGATGAAAAGTGGGGATTAGTCTGGGAAGGCCTCTTGGAGGAGGTTCACCTTCAGTAGGACTTTGAAGGGGGGAAGAGTAATTGGCAGATTTGACGAGGGAGGGCATTCCAGGCCAGAGGGAGGATGTGGTCCAGGGGTCAACAGTGAGACAGGCGAAATTGTCTGGAGGCACAGTGAGAAGTTTAGCACCAGAGGAGCAGAATGTGCAGATTGGGTTGTAGAAGGAGAAAAGGGAGGTGAGATAGGAAAGGGCATGGTGATAGAGAGCTTCAAAGCCAATAGTGAGGAGTTTTTGTTTGATATGGAGGTGGATAAGCAACCACTGGAGAATATTTTGCGGGGGAGGGAGGGGGGAAAAGGTGTGACATGCCCTGAATGTTTCTGCAGAAAGATAATCTGGTCAGGGGAGTGAAGTATGGACTGAAGTGAAGAGAGTCAGGGGGTTGGGAGGTCAGAAAGGAGGCTGATGCAGTAATAATATTGGTATTTGTTAAGCGCTTACTGTGTGCAGAGCACTGTTCTAAGCGCTGTGGTAGACACAGGGGAATCAGGTTGTCCCACGTGGGGCTCACAGTCTTCATCCCCATTTTACAGATGAGGGAACTGAGGCACAAGAAGTTAAGTGACTTGCCTACAGTCACACAGCTGACAAGTGGCAGAGCTGGGATTCGAACTCATGACCTCTGACTCCAAAGCCCGTGCTCTTTCCACTATCCAGTCGGGATAGGTTGAGTGACTGTACTTACATGGTAGTCGTTTGGATGGAGAGGAAAGGGCAGATATTGGTGATGTTGTGAAAGTGAGACCGGCAGGATTTGATGACAGATTGGATATGTGGGTTGAATGAGAGATTGGAGTCAAGGATGACACCAAGGTTTTGGGCTTGTGAGGTAGGAGGGACGGTTGTGCCTTCTACAGTGATGGAAAAGTTCAGAAGAGGACGGGATTTGGGAGGGAAGCTAAGGAGCTCTGTCTTGGACATGTTGAGTTTGAGGTGGTGGGAAAACATCCAAGTAGAGATATCCTGAGGCAGGAGGAGGTGCTGGCCTCGAGGGAGAGAGAGAGACCAGGGGAGGAGATGTAGATTTGGGTGTCATCTACATAGTGCTGGTGGTTGAAGCGTGGGAGCAAATGAGTTCTCCAAAGGAGCAAGGGTAAATGGAGAATAGAAGGGGACCAAGTACTGACCCTTGAGGAGCCCCTATAGTTAGGGGATGGGAGGGGGGAGGAAGAACCCGTGAAGGAGACTGAGAATGAATAGCCAGAGAGATGAGGAGAACCAGAAGAGGATGGAGTCCATGAAGCCAAGGTTGGATAACATATCCAGGAGAAGGGGATGGTCCAAAGTGGCAAAGGCAGCTGAGAAGTCAAGGAGGATTAAGATGGAGCAGGAGCCATTGGATTTGGCAAGACGGAGATCATTGGTGACCTTTCGGTGGAGTGAAGGGGGAGGAAGTCAGTTTGGAGGAGGTCCAGGAGAGAGTTGGGGGAGAGGAATTTGAGGCAGCGAGGGTAGACGACTCGCTCAAGGAATTTGGAGAGGAAAGGTAGGAGAGAGATGGGGCGATAACTGGAGGGGGCTATGGGGTCAAAGGAGGGTTTTTTTTAAAGATGCAGGAGACATGGGCATATTTGAAAGCAGTGGGGAAGAAGTCAATGGAGATTGAGCAGTTGAAGATGGTAATTAAGGAGGGAAGGGGTGAGAGTTTTTATAAGGTGCAAAGGAATGGGGTCCAATGCACATGTGAAGGGGGTGGCATATGAGAGGAGACAGGAGATCTCCTCTGGAGACACTGCTGGGAAGGATGGGAAAGCTGAAAAGGGGGCCGGGAGGAGGGGGGATTGAGGAGAGGGAGGGGTGATTTGGGGGAACTCAGATCTGGTGGTATTTTCTTAATTAAGTAGATGGCCAGATAGGGGCAGTGGGGGGACAAGGGATCTGAGGAGGGAGTTAAATGTCTGGAACAACAGGCTAGGATGATGGGCATGGTTGTCAACAAGGGAAGAGAAATAGTTTTGCTGGACAGAGGAGAGGACAGGGTTAAGGCAAGAAAGGACAAAATTGAAGTGGACAAGTTCAGCCTGATGTTTAGATTTCCACCGGCAGCGTTCAACGGCTCGAGCATAAGAGAAAGGAGGTGGACAGTGCAGGAGATCCAAGGTGCTGTGGTATTGGAAAAGAAGGATTCTGTACATGGTATTAAAACAAATAAATAGTATGGAATCTGCTTTCCTTAATGCAGAGACCTGACTGCTCAGTGAAATCTGAATCAGCATATGGAATGGAAATACACTGCATTTAAATACAAGAATTATGGGTTCATTGATTTGTTTTCACACCAGTATGTTGGGGCATAAATACAGTGATCTAAAACACATCGACCTCAAAGGCAACATTATTTTTGAACTGATGCAGGGAGCAAATTAGTTGACAGTGTAGATATATGCTATTTCCCATTGAGAAATTAACCTCTCATTTTCTGCGCCATCTTGAAACAAACATTTAAGAGTGTCAGAGTAGTGCAGTCGAATGACCTTTAGTTAGGAGAAAGGGCTGTAGATCGTGAATTTTAATGACATGAATAATTTATATGTTGCCTGTCACAATGCCGATAGCTGTGGCTTGAATAGATGAGATGTTGCAGGATGTCAGATTCAGACATCCCTTTGGAAAGATTGGTGAGCACCAGGAGCGGGACCTGAGGAGTGCCCCCTTTCACTTCTCTCCTTTAAGAAGTCAGACAACTAGCCAACTGTAATGGTAGAGATTTAGATTTAGAAGGAGCCATTATTCTTCTCTATTATAGAAGCGATGTGGCCCGTTGGAAAGGGCACGGACGTAGGAGTCAGAGGACTTGGGTTCTTATCCTTGCTCTGTGACTTGCCTACTGTGTGACCTTGGGTGAGTCTTGTCTGTGTATCAGTTTCCCCATTTGTAAAACGGAGATTCAGTATGTGTTCTCCCTTCTACTTAGACTGTGAGTCCCATGTGGGTCAGGGACTGTGTCTGACATGATTGTACTTTCCTAGGTGCTTAGTACGGTGCTTGTCACAGAGTAAGTGCTCAATAAATACAATTGAATGATTACATTGTATTTACCCCAGCAATTAGCACACTGCTTGATACACTTGTCCAACGAGCCCGTAACCTTGGCCGTTATCCTTCACTCCTCTCTTTCGTTCCACCCCCATACTCAAGCCATCACTTAGACCCTGTCAGTTCTATCTTCCCAGCATCGCTAAAATCTTCTCCATCCAAACTGCTTCCACATTAATGCAAGCACTTATCCTAACATCCCTTGATTATCGTATCAGCCTCCTTGCTGACCTCCCTGCCCCCTGTCTCTCGCCTCTCCAGTCCATACTCCATTCTGCTGCCCGAATCATTTTCCTTTAAAAACGTTGGGACCATGTTTCACACTCCTCAGGAAACTCCAGTGGTTGGCCATCCATCTCCGCATCAAACAAAAATTCTTCACCGTTGGCTTTAAAGCACTTTAATCACCTTGCCCCCACCTACCCTATCTAGCTACTCTCCTACTACAACCCAGTCCGCACGCTTTGTTCTTCTAAGGCCAACCTTCTCACTGTACCTAGACTGTGAGCTCGGTGTGGGCAAGAATGTGTTTGTTGTTATATTGTACTCTCCCAAGTGCTTAGTACAGTGCTTTGCACACAGTAAGCACTTAATAATACGATTGAATGAATGATTGAACTAACTTAACAAATACAAGTTGTTATTATTATTCTCAACTCCCACCTGAGCCAAAAGACTAGGACTGCTCTATACTTCAGTGCATAATGGAGGGAAAAATTAGTTTTTAGGGAGCATGGTAGGATAACCCTTATCCAGCTTCTATTGCAAATTATTCCTTTAGAAGCTGACTTCCTCTCTGTTGAGAGAGTAGAAAGGACATAACACCTGAAGAAGGTGCAGCAGAGGTCAGCTAAAATGATCAGGAGGATGCTTAAGATCTTGTATAAAAATCTAGAAGACAAAGGCTGAAAGAAGGCTTGATGGAGGTTGACAAAATCTAAAGGGAGTGAGTTTTCCTTGGATTGTTTTTGCTAAATCCCATAGCATCAGAAGAGGAGGACGCCCACCGAATCTATCCTGCCATCTGATGCTGATATAACTGACTGGAGGGAGATATGGATTAAACTCCTCGAGAAGACGAATGATCCAACTTCGGGAGGTCCAGGTCCAGAGTCATATAGACAATTAGAAATCAATCTGATACAAAACCTGACCATTAAAGAGGGAAAGCCATTCCACAGATGAAACCTAGATTACAGGTGGCTGGAAAGTTTATTAATGAATTTTGGTCAGGGATGAGATAAATAGGAAAAGAAATAAAGCAGATCTATTTGTTTTAACCAGGTGTTTTAGGAGAAATAAGATCTATTTGTTCTCTTCTCTGACCCTTCTTTGGGGGTGTCCCAAGGTGACCCTGGGGTACCGACCGTCTCAAGGTCAAATGCTATCTCTTGACCTCCTGAGCCAGCAGGAGGAACTCGGAAGTGAGGGTGGAATACCGCCCCCCACAACCGAAACTGCCAGATTGACAGCCCAAGCTGGGAATACAGAAGATGTCCCTCGGGCCCGTGCCAATCAAATTAGGGATGGGGGAGGGGGGAGGGCAGAGATTGGATAAACTGAGGCTGGAAGCTGGAATGGCCTAAGAGAACAAGTCATAAATACCTGCCGCCTCTAACCTTCTGCTCAGAGGAATGGGACTTGCAGCAGCCGGCTGCGGGTTGCCTCTGTCCAGAGTGTGAGAAGGCCGCTCTGCCTGCACCGAGTGAGGAGCCGTGGGATGGGTTAGTGTCCCGTCCTGCTGAACACTCGTGGGGCCGGAAGCCAGATGCTTCGCCACGGGTATGTTACGTTTAATTGGATTCCTCCTGAGTGGGACGTGAACATGGTGGGAGCTAGCCGCCTTACCATGTGTGGGTAACCCATAAGCGGGTAATGCATAAATGGATTCCTCCTGAGTGGGGCATGCACATGGTGGGAGCCAGCCACCACACCAAGTGCAAGTAAATCATAAGTGAGTTCCGCCTGGGTGGGCCCAGGTGTTCTGCCATGTGCGAGTAACATACGAGTCTATTCTTCCATTTAGGGGAGCTCTAACACCATATTCCTCCCAAAATGGAAGGTCGATTTGTTGCGTTTAAATAATGAAAAAGTCCAATTCACCCCGCGGAAGAAATTTTATACAAGACACAGGCTTTCCGTCCCCGGCTTCTCTCTCTCTCACCACGCCAATTCCGAACGAACCTGTCCCCGGCAACGGGTGACAGGAGGTAGAGCCTTCTTTTTTAATTTAATGGTATTTGTTAAACACTTACTATGTGCCAAGCACTGTACTAAGCACTAGGGTAGATTAAGCTAACATGAATATTTGTGTCTGTTTTCCATTTACTCCTGCTCCCTTATTGTTAAAGGGCCAGTGATAATAGGGAGTCTGATTAGAGAAGCAACTTGGCTTAGTGGAAAGAGCACAGGCTTGAGAGTCAGAGGTTGTGGGTTCTAATCCCGCTCTGCCACTTGTCAGCTGTATGACTTCGGGCAAGTCACTTAAACTTCTCTGTGCCTCAGTTACCTCATCTGTAAAATGGGGACTAAGACTGCAAGCCCCATGTGGGACAACCTGATGACCTTATATCTATCCCAGGGCTTAGAAGAGTGCTTTGCACATAGTAAGCACTTAACAAATACAATTACTCTTATTGAGAAGCAGCGTGGCTCAGTGGAAAGAGCCCCGGCTTGGGAGTCAGAGGTCGTGGATTCTAATTCCGGCTCCACTGCTTGCCAGCTGTGGGACTTCGGGCAAGTCACTTAACTTCTCTGGGCTTCAATTCCCTCATCTGTAAAATGGGGATGAAAACTGTGAGCCCCACATGGGATGACCTGATCACCTTGTATTCCCCCCAGCGCTTAGAACAGTGCTTTGCACGTAGTAAGCGCTTAACAAATACCAGCATTTATTTTTTGTTTTATTCATTCATTCATTTAATAGTATTTATTGAGCGCTTACTATGTGCAGAGCACTGTACTAAGCGCTTGGAATGAACAAGTCGGCAACAGATAGAGACAGTCCCTGCCGTTTGACGGGCTTACAGTCTAATCGGGGGAGACGGACAGACAAGAACAATGGCAATAAATAGAGTTGAGGGGAAGAACATCTCGTAAAAACAATGGCAACTAAATAGAATCAAGGTGATGTACATTTCATTAACAAAATGAATACGGTAATGAAAATATATACAGTTGAGCGGACGAGTACAGTGCTGAGGGGATGGGAAGGGAGGGGGGAGGAGCAGAGGGAAAGGGGGGAGAAGAGGGTTTAGCTGCGGAGAAGTGAAGGGGGGGTGGTAGAGGGAGTAGAGGGAGAAGAGGAGCTCAGTCTGGGAAGGCCTCTTGGAGGAGGTGAGTTTTAAGTAGGGTTTTGAAGAGGGGAAGAGAATCAGTTTGGTGGAGGTGAGGAGGGAGGGCGTTCCAGGACCGCGGGAGGACGTGGCCCAGGGGTCGACGGCGGGATAGGCGAGACTGAGGGACGGTGAGGAGGTGGGCGGTGGAGGAGCAGAGCGTGCGGGGTGGGCGATAGAAAGAGAGAAGGGAGGAGAGGTAGAAAGGGCAAGGTGATGGAGAACCTCGAAGCCTAGAGTGAGGAGTTTTTGTTTGGAGCGGAGGTCGATAGGCAACCACTGGAGTTGTTTAAGAAGGGGAGTGACATGCCCAGATCATTTCTGCAGGAAGATGAGCCGGGCAGCGGAGTGAAGAATAGACCGGAGCGGGGCGAGAGAGGAGGAAGGGAGGTCAGAGAGAAGGCTGACACAGTAGTCTAGCCAGGATAGAACAAGAGCCCGTAGCAGTAAGGTAGCCGTTTGGGTGGAGAGGAAAGGGCGGATCTTGGCGATACTGTAAAGGTGAAACCGGCAGGTCTTGGTAACGGATAGGATGTGCGGGGTGAACGAGAGAGACGAGTCAAGGATGACACCGAGATTGTGGGCCCGAGAGACGGGAAGGATGGTCGTGCCATCCACGGTGAGAGAGAAGTCTGGGAGAGGACCGGGTTTGGGAGGGAAGATGAGGAGCTCAGTCTTGCTCATGTTGAGTTTTAGGTGGCGGGCCGACATCCAGGCGGAGACGTCCCGGAGGCAGGAGAAGATGCGAGCCTGAAGGGAGGGGGAGAGGACAGGGGCGGAGATGTAGATCTGCATGTCATCTGCGTAGAGATGGTAGTCAAAGCCGTGAGAGCGAATGAGTTCACCAAGGGAGGGAGTGTAAATGGAGAACGGAAGAGGGCCGAGAACTGACCCTTGAGGAACTCCAACAGTTAAAGGATGGGAGGAGGAGGAGGCGCCAGCGAAGGAGACCGAGAATGACCGGCCAGAGAGGTATTAAGCTATTTATTAAGCTAATCAGATAGGACAAAGTCCATTGTTCCATAAGGGACTCAGTCTTAATCCCCATTTTACAGATGAGGTAACTGAGGCACAGAGAAGTTAACTGATTTGCCCAAGATCACAAATGAGATGTGGCAGTCCTGGGGTTAGAGACCAAAAGTAGAAGCAGCATGGCTCAGTGGAAAGAGCCCGGGCTTTGGAGTCAGAGGTCATGGGTTCGAATCCCGGCTCGGCCACTTGTCAGCTGTGTGACTTTGGGCGAGTCACTTAACTTCTCGGTGCCTCAGTTACCTCATCTGTAAAATGGGGATTAAGACTGTGAGCCCCACGTGGGACAACCTGATTCCCCTGTGTCTCCCCCAGCGCTTAGAACAGTGCTCGGCACATAGTAAGCGCTTAACAAATACCAACAAAACAAATACCAACATCTTTAGACTTTCCGGCTTGTGCTCTCTCCACTAGACCACACTGCTTCATTTTGCCTTAACACTCCTCTTCCTTCCTTCTCCTTTTCCCCCAGTTCATTCAATCGTATATATTGAGCACCTACTGTGTGTGCAGAGCACTCTACTAAGTGCTTGGAAAGTACACACTTGCTCCTCTTCAAAACTTGGAATTGACTGTGCAGGAGAGCTCAGATTCAGTTTCCTCTTCTTTCTAATAAAACACTACATGTGTCTGGAAAATTCAGCTGCAGAATTCAAAAGTGAATCTGTAATTCTAACAGTCCTCTTTACTCTCTGGCTCCCAATCTTCCATGAACATTTGTGTCTGTTTTCCATTTACTCTTGCTCCCTTATTGTTAAAGGGCCAGTGATAATAGGGAAACTGATTGGAGATTAATCCAATTCTCTTCTGCAAATAACATTTGTGCTGTGTTCTCTTTCCTTTAGAAATCCATCAACTCGATGTTAACTAATATTATTAGTAAATGGCAATTAAGTTAATTAGAAAGCATGCTGCTTCTTCAATTACAAATTTGCATGTTTTTTATCTGGTCTGAAAACTATCTTTATGCCAACTCTAAAATCCCTGTGAATTGAAGATCCAAGAATTTCTTATGAATTTTGTGTATAGTGTTATAGCACTTTTCTTGCCTTGCAAAAATCACACTCAGCCTGTATTTCACAAGTCACACGAAGTAACATGTGGTTGAGCCAACTTTGAATATGAAGGGAATATATTTGTTTCATATATGCGTGTAGAGTTATATATAGGTGTATATATAAATATATAGCATAATTAAATGATATACATAGGATTGTAAGATCAGAAAGTATGAATGAAAGTGCCTTCATAAATTATACATGCCTGACAATTAGGTGATAGATTGTTAAAATAGTATAAGTTCCTTGTAGAAGTCTGCTTCGTGGAGATAGTTAAGAAAAATCAATAGGTGCTGATTGATAGATATTTGACTTGAGGAGGCATTCCCCTAAAGATTCAGACAATGGGACGCCCACGCCTTAAAACTGCTATCCTCTTGAGTGGGAAAAAGTAAAGAAGGAACACTTCAACGTCTTAAATCGAGTCCCTACAGTCCTTAATCGGGATGTTCACTCAAGCTCTGTTGCTGACCCCCATAACCTCCTGACTGTGGGCAAGTTACTTAACCCCTCTATCTCTGCTTCCTCTTCCAATGAGAGGATTTTTTTTCTTCCTGTCTCATAGGAATTTTGGAAGGATTTAATTCACTGATGTCGGTAAAGTGCTTTGAAGATGAACAGTGCAGTATTCTTGCCAAGTATCATCATCGATTCAACTCTTTTCCTTGTGGTTAATATAAAATTTTCTACCCATCTGATAATAGCATTACATAACCCACAGATGATTATGAACTGCCTCTTAGAGCAATATGGCATTTAGGATGTTAATATGAAAAAAAAAAGACTGAGATTGTTACAGTTTGCATTGGCGAGATCCTGTGCACAGTAAAAGAGCTTCATTGGTAGGATGTATATGAAAACTGTCTTTGATTTCTGCTACCTAGGCAGCCCAGTGAGGGAAGCAGCGTGGCTCAGTGGAAAGAGCACGGGCTTGGGAGTCAGAGGTCACGGGTTCTAGTCCTGGCTCTGCCGCCTGTCAGCTCTGTGACTTTGGGCAAGTCCCTTAACTTCTCTGCCTCAGCTACCTCATCTATAAAGTGGGGATTAAGACTGTGAACCCCATGTGGAACAACCTGATCACTTTGTATCCCCCCCCCCAGAGTTTAGAACAGTGTTTGCACATAGTAAGCATTTAACAAACGTCAGACATAACCCTTTAAAAGTATGAGCCACACATCTCCACCCTGTGGAAGAGGGGTTGAAGCAGCTAAAAATAGGGAAGCATTAGGTGATCATTTAGGGTTTGATCCATTTCTGAGTAATCAGGAGCTGCTATGATAATCTAAGCACTTCCCTAAAAATGGAAATAACAAGAGATCTCAAGTTAAAGCTTTTTTGTTGGGTAATGGTAATGTTGCTCCTGTCCCACCAATTGACAAAATCTGATCTGCACATGATTGTACTGGGAGGTGAAAGAGCTAGACATAGGAGGACCTCCTGAGGCTGTGCCATCAATACTGAAGATTTCTTCACTATACTTGGGTCACTTTAGCTGTATATGAGTCTTCTATATCAATTACTGTTAAGTGCATTACCCCCTTGACTGCCGACTTGCTCACTGCACTCTCAGAACCCTCTTGAGAACACAGTGAGAGAATGCGTTTCCACAGTGGATTAGCACATTTTACATTAAGACATGTTAATCAGGTGAAATCCGTCAGGATGAAAAGAGAGCTTGAATGGGGAAGGCCACTTGGAGGAGATGTGACCTTAGTAGAGCTTAGAAAGTGGGGAGAGTGGTGGTGTGGCATATATATAATAATAATAATTGTGTTATTTGTTAAGAACTCACTATGTGCCAGAGCCTGTACTAAGCCCTGAGGTGGTTACAGGCAAATCAGGTTGGACACAGTCCCTGTTCCATTTGTGACTCACAATCTCAATGCATTATTCATTACGATATTCCACTTCTCTATAGGGAGGGGGTTATGGTAGCTACGGTGACTAAGCACCTCTGTCGGGACCCCTAGAGAGAACTTATGAAAAAGCTGTGCAACTTGGCTTTCTCTGCCTCCTGTTTGTCATGGGGAAGGAGTCAAATATAGTCGCATGATTTAAACTTCCCAGGGGTGATCAAGAAGCGTTGTGGTCTAGTGGAAAGAACATGAGCCTGAGAGTCAGTGGACCTTAGTTCTAACTCTGGCTCTACCACTTTCTTTTTTTTTAGGTTTAAATGTTTACTATGTGATAAGTACCGTTTGAAGTGCTGGGGTAGATACAAGTTAGGCTGAGAACAGGCTCTGTCACACATGAGACTTACAGTCTAAATAGGAGGGAGAGCGGATGTTGAATCTCCATTTTGAAGTTGAGGTTACTGAGGCAGTGAAGTGACTTGCCCAAAGTCACACAGCAAGCAAGTAGTGGAACTAGGAGTAGAATCCAGATCCTCTGACTCCCAGGCCTATGTTTTTTCCACTAGACCATGCTGGGTTCCTACACAGCATTTGCCTGCTGTGTAACCTTGGGCAAATCACTTTGTGGCTCAGTGGAAAGAGCCCGGGCTTGGGAGTCAGAGGTCATGGGTTCTAATCCTGGCTCTGCCACTTGTCAGCTGTGTGACTGTGGGCAAATCATTTCACTTCTCTGGATCTCAGTTCCCTCATCTGTAAAATGGGGATTAACTGTGAGCCTCAGGTGGGACAAACTGATTTCCCTGTGTCTACCCCAGCACTTAGAATAGTGCTCTGCACATAATAAGTGCTTAACAAATACCAACATTATTATTATTATCACTTCACTTTCTGTGTCTTAGTTTACTTATCTGTAAAATGGGGACTCAATGCCTGTTTTCCCTCCCCTTTAATCCCCTGCGAACCCCATGTGGGACAGGGACTGTGCTCGACCTGATTATCTTGTATCTACCCAAGTGTGCAGTACAGTGCTTGGCACATAGTAAGCACTTAAATCTCATAATGAGTATTATTTTTAGTCAGCTGCTAGGATTCTGCTGTATTGAAAATCAGGATTGTCCGTTACTAGAACTTCCTGCCGGATAACACAACTTTCACTGTTTTCCATTAAATGTCTTTGGGAAAGCAAGAGGATCTATGTTATTCTTATAAATGTTTATTATCGAACTTCAGGAGGTCTCCCCCTCCCTCCCAATTTTAGCTCTAGCAAATGAAAGATTGCTTTAACTTGCTCCCCAAACATTTTCAGTTGATTTTCAATTAGTTCCACTAACAGAGGGCTGCTGTTCTGTAGGCAATTGAAATACCAAAGAGATAAATAAGGAAATAAACTCCTTTTCATTCAGTAGTATTTACTGGGTGCTTACTATGGACAGAGCACTGTACTAAGCACTTGGAATTGATTGGTGACCATTGTTTTGTGCTAATTTCAGAATCACAGAGTTCCCTGCAAATAAGGTCAGGCTTTTCCTCCACAACCAAACTGGAAGCCAGACTGACAAACCCGACTGGAGAATTTCTTTGACCACTGAGAAGATCCATGTCTGAGGAACGTGCACGAAGATTGTGAGTTAAGAAACATTAAAAACTCTCCTGTTCACAATAATTGGCATCCAACAAGTGAGTGGTTTAAAATAGGTGGCACCTTTATGCGAGCTCTTTGACTCTAGGAGAAGTAAACTTACACCCATTAATGCAATTGGATGTTGGTTACGTGAGCATCGCTTTGCATGGGGAAGCAGCGTGTCTCCGTGGAAAGAGCCTGGGCTTCGGAGTCAGAGGTCATGAGTTCGACTCTCAGCTCTGCCACTTGTCAGCTGTGTGACTGTGGGCAAGTCACTTAACTTCTCTGTGCCTCAGTTGCCTCATCTGTAAAATGGGGATTAACTGTGAGTCTCATGTGGGACAACCTGATTACCCTGTATCTACCACAGTGCTTAGAACAGTACTTTGCACATAGTAAGTGCTTAACAAATACCAACATTATTATTATTATGGGTTTTATGTTTGAAGGTGTCACTGTTATATTTGTTTAGCCCTTTCTCTGTGCTAGTCCCTTATAACAAAGGTTATAAGATGATCAGGATGTACACAGCCTGTGTGAGTATGTATTTTCCTGCGTACTTGTATGAAAGCTTACATTGGCATAACTAGCCTCTAGTAAGTGTAAGCGTCGCTAGCCCGTCCAGTTCATACCAACCAGGACCTTTCTGGACCGGAGGAGCCTTGATGACGCGTAGTAGAAATCAAATCACATCTCTGATCACCAAGGTTAATGTGGAAAGTTTTTTACTTAGTTTTACCAACGTACCAGGGAGTGACACATACACCCACTCACTCCACTCCACCAGGGGTCCAATATCAGTCTGTGGTCAAAATAGCCCGTTCTGCCAATGCTTCTTCTTTCTGCTTCTGAGTGCTGCTCTTCTGCTGCTTCTGCCGCTCCGATGCTTGCTTCTTTGCATGCTTTTGCCCCCCTCTGCTGTGTGTCAGCATCTTTCTGTGCTGTTTGCTCGCTCTCTGTGTGCTTCTTGCTTGCCCCTTTGCATGCCACCTCGTTCTTCAAAATGAGCACCTTTTATCTTCCTTAGGCATCGCAGCTGGAGCTCTACTTAACAGTCATTGATTGGTCCAGGCTTTTTACAGGGTAGAACAGGGAGAGAAGGCCACATCTCCCGCCATGCGCCGCCCCCAAAGGCCAGCGATCACCAGTCCCAGGTAGAGCTCATCAGTGCCTTTGTGAGTCTCTTTCTTCTTGTTGTTCACGGGATCACAAACAGACACTAATAAGGCAGCTTGTTGTGGTTTCACCACAGTAAGCTCATTTGTGATCAGGGAATGTGTCAGTTTATTGTTGTATTGTACTCTCTCAAGTGCTTAGTACAGTGCTCTGCTCTTAGTAAGCGGTTAATAAATGCAATTGACTGGCTGATTGACCTACTATCACCATCACTCACTTTCCAGTCCCGCCTACTTCTTCTGTGTGGCTTACCTCAAATAAACCTCTTTCTAACAGGTCCCATGGATTGTTTACAAAGGGGGTTATTGGTGCCTTCAGGAATTTTGGAAGCCTGGGGGAATAATCACTGCTTATTAGACTCTGTGCTCACTGCTCTGTTCTCTGCCCAATGGCCCAAAAGTGCCTTGACCATTTGATCATCAAGGTTAAGTGAAGGGTGCTTTGAGTGAAGTTTGACTTCACACTGGGACAGAGTGGAGCTCTTGATGATGATGATGGCATTTGTTAAGTGCTTACTATGTGCCAAGCACTGTTCTAAGCGCTGGGGGAGATACAAAGTAATCAGGTTGTCCCACATGGGGCTCACAGTCTTCATCCCCATTTTACAGATGAGGTAGTAACTGAGGCGCAGAGAAGTTAAGTGACTTGCCCAAAGTCACACAGCTGGCAAGTGGTGGAGCTGGGATTAGAACCCATGACCTCTGACTCTCAAGCCTAGGACCTCTCCACTAAGCCATGCTGCTTCTCGCAAGAGCTTCTCGCTGCTTCTTGTTAGAGCTCTTGCCTCTATCATGATCCAAATGGATTTTGCTTCAACGCAATTCCAGGTTTGGACAAATCAAGGTAGATATCAGCGGGGAGAAATTCAGGTTAATTGGGACTACTTCTTTTATTTGTCACAATGTTTAAAATGAACATTTTTGGGAGGACCCCCCAAACCCGACCCTTTCACTATCTCTGGTTCTTAAGCCATCGACCTAGCTTAATAGCGGAGACATCCTTGGGTTTGAAGATGATGCTGTTCACAGTGAGATAGCATCCTGCTCAATGTTTAGAATAGTACTCAGTGCTCAGAACCGTGCTGGACATATGGTAGTCGCTTAACAAATACCATCATCATCATCCTTGAGTGTCAGTGTCCTTAAGAGAATATCTTGACTTACTTGTCCATGGATATTCAGTAGTGTCTCTTGTCTCTTGCCATTAAAGTGAGCAGGAATTACATGCATGAAATAAAAACACCTTTTAAAATGCTTATTTTAAGGGCCAGAGGGCTATTGGGAATAGCAGAAAATTCCAAGTGGGGTAATGCCCCTATGGACCGCCCTGCGTTATGTGGAGGTGGGAGGCTCAGGGAAGGAACTGTTGTCATGTCATAGTGGATAGACCATGGGCTTGGGTGTCAGAAGTCATGGGTTCTGATTCTGCCTCTGCCATTCATCTGCTGTGTGACCTTGAGCAAGCCATTTCACTTCTCCAAGCTTCAGTCACCTCGTCTGTAAAATGGAGATTGGGACTGTAAGCCCCATGTGGGACAGGGACTGTGTCCAACTCGATTTGCTTGCATCCACCCCATCACTAAGTATGGTGCCTGGCACATAGTAAGCACTTAGCAATGTCATATCATCATTATTATTAGTAGTATCTGGCAGCTTTGCTCTGGGATCCATGTGGCTGCGGGAAGAAGAGGAGCTTTTGATCTTAGCCCTCCTTCCTACCATCAATGCTTTTTCTGAGATTTCTGGTGAGCGCCAAAAAGACTTTGAAGGTGCCTAAGCATGTAAGTTGAATTCCAAATATATAGTGTGTGTGTGCTGGTATGTGCATGAACACTCAGAGTTGTGCTTTGATTTGTGAAGATTTTGTTATAGATGTGGAATTTTCCAGGTGACGTGCTATTCTACCCCCCGCACTTAAAGATCATCTGCTGGAGCAATGGGTGAACATTTGCACTGCCTGTTATCATCTTTGAATTTGCCCCTGGGCCTCCCTGTCTTCTGAAAATCTCTCCTCAAGGTAGGAGATTCCTCTTCTCAAGGTGGGAGACTGATCTTGTAATTACTTGCTGTCCATCAGGTTTTTTGAGTGGTTGTCCTCCAAAAGTCTGTGGCTAAGCTACCTTGTCCGAAACTCTCCTTCGCAATAATTTCATAATACTCATCTGCCTTACCTGAGTTAAGAATACTCATCTGAGTTCATCTTAGAGCAGCTTAGGTTGCCGTGGAAATGTAAAAAGACCTGAATGAGTCCGAAGTGATATCTGAGTCTACAGGCACTTGAGGTGTATGTGCACTTGAGGTGTATGTTTGGGGGTGTTTTTTTGGGGGGGGGGAGGGAAGAAAGCACAGTGGCTGTGGAGCATATGGAGAGGTCTGTTCATTCTTTTGCAATTATTTGTAAATAATAGTAATAATAGGACTAACTTTGACATTTAAGTGCTAACAACATGTCATCCACTAAGCACTGAGGTCGATGGCCTTATGCCATCGAGTTGTCTCCGACCCATAGCGACACCATGGACACATCTCTCCCAGAACGCCCCATCTCCATCTGAAGTCGTTCCTGATAGTGGTTCCATAGAGTTTTCTTGATAAAAATACTAAAGTGGTTGACCATCGCCTCCTTCCACTTGAGTCTCCACCCTCGACTCTGTCCCATGCCTCTGCTGCCCAGCTCAGGTGAGTTTTGACTTGTAGCAGATTGCCTTCCACTGGCTAGACTCTGGCCAAGCTAGGAATGGGATGGGAAGGCCTCTGCTTGACTCTCCCTCCCGTAGTCAAGACTGGTAGAGTACAGAAACTGTCTAGGTGTGACCCTGAGAGGAAAAGCACTGAGGTAGGTACAAGATAATCAGATTGTACAAATCCCTGTTCCACATGGGGTTGATAGTCCAAGTGTGAAGGAGAACGGGCATTGAACCCTCATTTTATAGATAAGGAAACGGACGCAGAGATGTCAAGCTACTTGCCCAACATTACACAACAGGCAGGTGTTTTAACTGGATTTAGAACCCTGGTCCTCTGACTCCCAGACCCATGCTCTTTCCATCAGGTCCTGATGCTTCTTTTAGTGTGCCATTTTTGCACCTCCTCCATTAGACTGTAGCTCCTCGAGGCCATGGAATGGGTGTCTTTCTTCTGCTCTTCTTTCCCAAGCAACTAATCCAGTGCTTGGTAAATATTGATATTGATTGAAGCCAGGTTTCTTGTTGCTTAGAGTGAGTGGAACAGAATGGGAACCATTACATAGCCTTGTGTTACTCCAGGAACGAAGGAGAAGGTTAAATAGGATACCTTCAACTTTGACATTTCTAGTTAACTCATCATGGAGGCTCTCGCTGAGTTTATCAGTAGTCAGCTTGGCCTAGTGGAAAGTGCAGGAGTCTGGGAATCAGAGGACGTAGGTTCTAATCCCAGTGCTGCCACTAGTCTGCTATGTGACCTTGGGCAAGTCACTTTATTTTTCTATGCTCCAGTTCCCTGTTCTGCAAAATGGGGATTCAAAACCTGTTCTCCTTCCTATTTAAACTGAGAGTCCAATACAGGACCTGATTACCTTGTATCTACCCCAGCAGTACTTGACCCATAGTAAGTGCTTAACAAACACCACAATTATTATTATTATTACTGTTATTATTATTATTTTAAAATGACGGTAAGCACTTATTATATGCCAAGCAGTGTTCTAAGCGCTGGCGTAGATAAAAATCCATCAGGCCAAATACAGTCCCTGTCCCACATGAAGCTCACAGTTTAACTAGGAGGGAGACTATGTATTGCATCCTCATTTTGCAATTGAGGAAACTGACACACAGAAAAGTCAATTGACTTGCCAGGACTATTATTAGAGAAGCAGCATGGCTCATTGGAAAGAGCACGGACTTTGGAGTCAGAGGTCATGAGTTTGAATCCCAGCTCTGCCATGTGTCAGCTGTGTGACTGTGGGCAAGTCACTTAACTTCTCTGTGCCTCAGTTACCTCATCTGTAAAATGGGGATTAAGACTGTGAGCCCCACGTGGGACAACCGGATTCCCCTGTAACTACCCCAGCACTTAGAACAGTGCTCTGCACATAATAAGCACTTAACAAATGCCAACATTATTATTATTATTAGATTACTGTTGCTATTACTGAGAAGGAGTGAGGCTCAGTGGAAAGAGCCCAGGCTTGGGAGTCAGAGGTCATGGGTTCTAATCCCAGCTCTGCCACTTGTCAGCTGTGGGACTTTGGGCAAGTCACTTAGCTTCTCTGTGCCTCAGTTACCTCATCTGTAAATTGGGGATTGAGACTATCAGCCCCACCTGGGACAACCTGATTACCTTGATTCTACTCCAGTGATTAGAACAGTGCTTGGCACATAGTAAGTACTAAACTAATGCCATCATTACTATTATTGGTCAGATTCACCTTGTATTCATCAGACCCCATCTCTGTGTCTCAGTTACCTCAGCTGTAAAATGGGGATTGAGACTATCAGCCCCACCTGGGGCAACCTAATTGACTTGATTCTATGCCAGCGATTAGAACAGTGCTTGGCACATAGTAAGTACTTAGCGAATGCCTTCATTATTATTATTGGTCAGATTCACCTTGTATTCATCAGACCCCAGATCTGTTGAATGATTTTTGAAAGAGGAACAAGAACATAGCCTGAAGATTGAAAGTCCCTCCTCTGGATTGTAAACTACTCCTCTAGACTGTAAACTCCTTGTGGGCAAGATATATGTCTATCAACTCTGTTGTACTGTACTCTCCCAAAAGCCGTTAGTACAGTGCTCTACCCAAAAGAAGCTCTCAATAAATACTGTTGTTTGATAAGAGAGGCCAGGTATGTACTTTGTCTGAACCTTGCACAGTAAACCAGCAATAGATTTGGAATAGAATATAGAAGTCTTAAATCCTATGATTCAGGAGAAACTAAAATGAGAAATTTGAAAATAATATATCACATTAATAATAATAATGGTATTTGTTAAGCGCTTACTTTGTGCAGAGCACTGTTCTAAGCGCTGGGGGATACAAGGTGATCAAGTTATTATTAATGTGTCCAAGGTCACACAGCAGACAAGTGGGGGAGTCAGGATTAGAACCCACGACCTCTGACTCCCAAGCCCAGACTCTTTCCACTAAGCCACTCTGCTTCCCAATTATTCCTAAAGAATATTATTCTGCAATTCAGGTTGAATTTTATTTAACTTATATAATTCAAAATTATTACTGTTTTTACTTTTAAATGCTTTCTCAGTTATCACGGGATACCTGAATTGAAAATAGTTAAAAAATCCTTACAAATTAATAGAGACCACTGATTCATTGATGATATCTGGCAATTAGCAGCTCTTCACAGTGTCTTTCATTTGACCATTTCTTTTTCACTACTGAGTGCATGAATGGGCACCTTAAACCAGTTGGAAACTATGTATGACACTACAATAGAGTTCTATACATATATTCAATAGTGATTTATGATGTCATGAGGGATATTTGGATATTTTAATAATTCTGTGAAGCCAACCCCTGGAGACAGAGGAAAGACATGGCATCGAGCTTCTAATAAAGATTTTTCCAGTCATTAGATTGCTTTTGTGCCAAATAAGTAGGTCTCAAACATTTTCTTTCTGAGGCACTCCATCCCCACAACTAAGTTTTTATAGGACTCCCCCAATTTCATGCCTCATATCATCTTTCCAAGAAAAAGAAAGGAATGCTAGAATTTTCAAGCTACATCCACTTATCTGTTTTTCCTCCCTCCACTTATCTGTAAATTCTTTTAGTGTCTGCCTCCTACCTTGGATTGTTAGCTCCTTGAGGGCAGAGATTGTATCTTCCATTGTATTCTGCCAGTGCTTAGTTCAGTGCGTTGCATATAGTCAATGCTCAACAAATACTTTTGACTGATTAAGAAAGTGAAAACAATTTAAATCTTTTAGACTGTAAGCTCTTCCTCTGAAATGTAAACTCTTGGTGGGGAAACATGTCTACCAACTCTGTTACGTTGTACTCTCCAGAGCGCTTAGTACACTGCTTGGCACGTGTAAGCACTTAACAAATACCACAGTTATTATTATTATTATTACAGTGTTCTGCACACAGTCAGCACTCAATACATGTAATAATAATTATGGCGTTTGTTAAGTGCTTACTATGTGCCGAGCACTGTTCTAAGCACTGGGGTAGATACAGGATAATCAGGTTGTCCCTCGTGGGGCTCACATTTTTTAATTCCCATTTTTACAGATGAGGGAACTGAGGCACAGAGAAGTTAAGTGACTTGCCCAAGGACACAGAGCAGCCAAGTGGCGGATCTCTGACTCCCAAGCCCGTGCTCTTTCCACTAAGCCATGCTGCTTCTTTGATGAATTGATTAAATATATGATGAATTGATTAAATCCATCAAACACTGGTATTTATTGAGCGCTTACCATGTGCAGAGCACTTTCCTAAAGTGCTTGGAAGAGTACAAAAAATAAAGTTGGTAGAAATGATCCCTGCCAACAGAGAGCTTAAGATTTACAGGAGGAGCTTACAGTTTACAGGGTGTTTTTTCTTTTTTTCTTGCCCTTGACAAAAGACACACAGAAGATCAAGTGGGAAAGGTGATATTGGGAGAGGTGATAAGCAATCTGGTATAGATTATGAACCTAACATGAGATCAATACATGTTTTAGACTTCTGCTAAGAAGGGACATATAAGCAGTGGATCAGCGATGCCTGGTTCCAGTCTCTGTAACATCCTTTTATTACTATTATTATTATTTTTCTTGTCATGGTACTTATTAAGCACTTACTATATGTCAAGCACTGTCCTAACTGCTGGGGTGGATAAAGTTAATCAGATCATTCACAGTTTCTGCCCCACATGTGACTCACAGACTGAGTAAGAGGGAAAACAGGCATTGAATTCCATTTTACAGATGACACAGACACTGAGAAGTGAAGTGACTTCCCCGAGGTCACGCAGCAGACAAGTGCAGAGTCTGAATGAGAATATAGGTTGTCTGACTCCCAGACCTGTGCTCCTTCCTCTAAGACATGCCATTCCTTTGGAACTTTGCAGTGACCTTTAGGGCTTGTGACCCCTATTTTAAGAAATACTGTCCTGTACAGAGCACCTTTCGTGTTCAATTGCTTTTAACCTCTTGGGTACTTATGGGGTGAATTGCTCCTTCTGAAGCCCTGGAAGTTCTTGCCAGCAGTATTTATTTGCAAGAGTCACTTTGGGTTGCCTAATTTGTCCTCAGGAGCAAGATTTCTGCTCAGGCTGCAAAATGTTGCAATAAAAATGGGAGATTGATGTTGATTATTAGATTAAATGGCTTAGCCACAGTGATCAACGTCATAAATTATAGCTGCCTCTAAATAGTGATTGGCCACTAGAGATCTTTCTAAGTGCTGGCATTTTTTAATGAGCCCATATATTTCCAAGTCTTTATAGTATCAACTTTCAAGGCTTATTGAAACTGTGTTTAAACAGCATTCCACCGTATTTTTAATAAAGATCTAATATGTTTGAGTTTTGCTCACCTAAGCATGCAATTGACAAGGACAGACATTAAAATGCTAGAGGTAGGTAGTTTAAAGCTAAGGGAGAAAGTGAGAGTTAAAAGATTTCTATCTGGTACTGCCTCTGACTCGCTTTGCGACTTTAAGCAAATCATTTTCCTTTCTGGTGTAAAGTAATAATAATAATAATAATGTTGATATTTGTTAAGCACTTACTATGTGCAGAGCACTGTTCTAAGTGCTGGGGTAGACACAGGGGAATCAGGTTGTCCCACGTGGGGCTCACAGTCTTAATCCCCATTTTCCAGATGAGGTAACTGAGGCACAGAGAAGTTAAGTGACTTGCCCATAGTCACACAGCTGACAAGTGGCAGAGCTGGGATTCGAACCCATGACCTCTGACTCCAAAGCCCGTGCTCTTTCTACAGGAAAGTTTCCTAAAAAATGTCAACTGTCAAGTTTTTCTGAAAACTGAGATCAACATTAACCAAGCAGTGAATGTGGGGAATATTAATGCCAATTACTTTGAGTTCTTCAGTTCAAAAAGGTTCATATTAATAATGTAAACAGAATTGTACATTTCAAGTGCTTAGTACAGTGCTCTGCACATAGTAAGAGCTCAGTAAATACTATTGAATGAATGAATGAATCTAGTGAAGGAAAAAACACATCATTCTTGGAAGGTGTGATTGCTCAAATTATTATTTTTTTGTGTGAAGTCATTCAGGTTTGAGGCTAAAAGCAAAGAGCTAATAAAGGTTACTTGAATTGACAAAGAGCAGTTAAAACAAACTCTTCTGGCCAGTCTTATTTCTGATTTTATCTGTTGCTTTCAGAAATTTGGAGAGGGCTCCAAGCAATGATTGACATTCAGTCAATCAGTGATATGTTTTGAGCATTTATTGTGGGCAGAACACTATAATACACACTTGTTACCCTCATAGCTACGTAATTATGATCTTGTTTTGTCTTATGCTGTCGAGTCACCTTTGACCCATAGTGACACCATGGACACACCTCTCCTAAAATGCCCCACCTCCAATTGCAATTATGTTGGTAGTGCATCCACTGAGTTTTCTCCGTAAAAATACAGAAATGGTTTTCCATTGCCTCCTTCTGCCCAAAAAACTTGAGTCTCCGCCTTTGACTCTCTCCCATGACGCTGCTGCCCAGCACAGGGGAGTCGTGACTTGAAGCAGATGGCCTTCCACTTGTTAGCCACTGGCCAAGCTAGGAATGGAATGGACAGGCCTCTGCTTGACTCTTCCTCCTGTAGTCGAGACTGGTAGAGTTCTGGAAACTCTCCAGGTGTGAACCTGGGAGAGTCATAATTATGGTAGGCGCTTATGAGGCAAGTGCTGTACTATAAGTCAATGAATGCTATTAATCAGTCATTGAGCACTATTTGTCATCAGTGATTGGTATTTACTGAGTGCTTACTATGTGAAGAGCACTGTACTAAACCCTTGGGAGAGCACAATAAAATAGGATTGGTAGTCATAATCTCTACTTTCAAGTATTTTATAATCTAGTTGGGGAGACAATTTTTTAAAATAGTATTTTGCTAAGCACTTACTATGTTCCAGGCACTCTTCTAAGCTCTGGGTATTCATTCATTCATTCATTCATTCAGTAGTATTTATTGAGCTCTTACTCTGTGCAGAGCACTGTATTAAGCGCTTGGAATGTACAATTCGGCAACAGATAGAGACAA
This sequence comes from Ornithorhynchus anatinus, assembly GCF_004115215.2. Lineage (NCBI taxonomy): Eukaryota > Metazoa > Chordata > Mammalia > Monotremata > Ornithorhynchidae > Ornithorhynchus > Ornithorhynchus anatinus. The sequence continues at coordinate 153,965,568 of NC_041728.1, forward strand.
TCCCTGCCCATTGACAGGTTTACAGTCTAATCTGTGTCCTCTCTCTGGCCTGGAACTTCCTCTCCCTTCATTCATTCAATTCATTCATATTTACTGAGTGCTTATTATGTGCAAAGCACTGTACTAAGTGCTTGGGAGAGTACAATATAACCACAGACAGACCTGTTCCCTGTCCACAAGTAGTCCATGCTACTTCGGAGTCAAAGGAGGAAAAACAAAAGTTTAAGTGCCCATTTGGGCTATGGAGCATCTCAGAAGTCTCAGTGTAGGAGAAATTTAGCCTTAGATTCAGGGGTCAAATGTCTCCCTCCTCACACTTTTTCTCAGTTTAGCCTACAGTTCCGATACTGTCCTGGCAAGACCGGTGAAACCTTTTCCATTTAATTTATCCATTCAATTTACAATCACAAGAGCAGAGGCCCAGTTATTGGTCATGTGCATCTTTCATTAAGAAAGCAAGACCTTTTTTTTAATCTCTAAATATGAATCGTTAAAATGGTAAAACCAGCAATTACAATCTCCAGTAGGTTACTCACGCCTTCCTCATTTTCACAGTACATTACTTTGCAACAATTTCCACCCCTGCAAAAGCTCATCTTACAGAATGTTAAATCTAAAAAAAAAAATCAGTTGATGGCCTCTCAGCCTGTAGGTTGGATAGAGTGTCACAGTAATTAATCTCCAAAAATAGATGTGAAGCAATTTTTTGCATCATGGTGCTGTCTTGGTCCTGAATCTAGTTGATCGCTCGCAAGTCTTGCCTTGTATTCCCAATATGATCGGATTTGCTACAGTCAGAAGGAGCAGCGTTTATTTGGTATAGGATTTTTAAAGTTCTTTTCTCTATTGTGTGATTAAATCCTAGAAGCCAAGAATTTTCCCCTCTCAAAGATTATATTTACCTTCTACCCAGAAGTCGTTAACTTGTCCTCTTGGATGTGATTCTTTCTCCTTGAACTTTCTCTATATGTTCTCTCTTTTCTAATTCAATAAATAACTGTGATATTTGTTAAACTGTCCTAAGCTCTGGAGTAAATACAAGATATGAGTCCCAGTCCCACATGGGACTCACAGTCAATCAGTGACATTTATTGAGAACTTACTGTTTGCCGAGCACTTCACTAAGCACTCGAGAGCATTTAGTACAGTCGAGTTTGTACTAAAAACTGATCCTTGCCCTCAAGGAGCTTATCTATTGGGGGAGACAAACATTAAAATAAATTACAGGTACAAGAATTGGCAGAGATATTTATGTGAGTGCCGTAGAGATGAGGATAAGTATTTAAGTGCTTAAGGGTCACAGACCCAAGGGCATAGGCAACACAGAAGAAAGGGTGAATACAGAGAGGAGACAAGAGGTTAGTCAGAGGAAGCTTCTTGGAGGAGATGTGCTTTTAGTAGACTTTGATGGACCAGGCTTCTAAGAATCCTCTTGGTATTGGAGGATATTGATTTTTCCATCTGATGAGATTCAGTCATTCATTCAATCGTATTTATTGAGCGCTTATTGTGTGCAGAGCACTGTATTGCCCGTCAAACAGCAGGGACTGTCTCTATCTGCTGCCGACTTGTTCATTCCAAGCGCTTAGTACAGTGCTCTGCACATAGTAAGGGCTCAATAAATACTATTGAATGAATATTAAGTGCTTGAGAGTACATTTCAGCAACAAATAGAGACAGTAATCCCTACCCAACAACAGGCTCACAGTTAGCAGGCAGGGTTTTCTAGATTCTTTTCTAGATGCTCATTTTAATAACCCTTTCATTCTTGAAAATTGGAAACTTCTGGAGGAAATGGGTAGGCCAACAGGAGCCAGAGAGGAGCTCAGGCAATTGGTGATTCAAGTAGAGCTTTTATAATCTAAAATAGGACAAGAGCCTAGCTCTCTCTCTTTCTCTCTTCCCATCTTTCTCTTTTTCTCTCTCTCCTTCCCACCATCTTTCCTCCTTATACTTCTTTCACGGGCTTAAACATATGTTCTGAGGCCAAAGAATGTTTAATTATTCAAATAATAGGCAGTTCAATTCAACTTCTCTGATTATCTCTGACAATTAGAATTGTTCTGCCTTTGGCTTCTGGAGAAGGTGTTAGCATTTTCCCTGGCCTTTTTTATGGTATTTGTTACGTGCTTAACTGTGTGCCAGGCAGTGTATTAAACACTGGAGTAGATGTAAGTTAATCAGGTTGGACACAGTACCTATCCCACAGGAGGCTCACACTCTTAATCCCCATTTTTAGAGATGAGATAACTGCGGCATTGAGAAGTTAAGTACCTTGTCCAAGGTTACAAAGCAATCAAGTGGCAGAGCCAGGATTAGAACCCAGTTCCTTCTGGTTCCCAGGCCTGTGCTTTATCTACTAGGCCACACGGCTTCTCTTCATGGCCCTTCCACTATTAGCCTTAGCTGACCTCTTTCCTTGCGCATTACACAAATTCCAGCCATTACCTTATGATGTGGGACTATAACATATGGATTTTGAAAAACACAAAGTTTACCATCATACTTATTTAGGTAATCACTATGCCCTGATTTGTGGTGACCAGAATTCACTAACCTCAAAAGGGATTGGGATAGGGCTTGGCCTGAGTAGAGAGGGGTGGAGTGGAAGAAGTGGAGAGGAGGAGAAGGAGAGAGGCAGGAAAGGAGCAAAAGCAGATCAAAAGGGAATAACAGAACAAAAGGAGAAAATGGGGTTAAGGAAGAGAAGAGGGAATGGAAGAGTAGACTGAGAGCTTGACCACGTCACCACATTTTTATTTTTATAATGATACTTATTAAGCACTGACTATGTTCCAGACACAGTACTAAATGCTAGGGTAATAATAATAGTTATGGTATTTAAGCGCTTACTATGTGCCAGGCATTGTACTAAGCACTGGTGTGGATATAAGCAAATTAGGTTGGACACAGTCCTTGTCCCATATGGGGCTCACAGTATTAATCCCCATTTTACAAATGAGGTATCTGAGGCATAGAGAAGTGAAATGACTTGCCCAAGATTACACAGCAGACAAGTGGTGGAGCCAGGATTAGAACCCATGACCTTCTGACTCCCAGGCTTGTGCTCTACCCACACCATACTGCCTCTCTAGATGCAAGATAATCACACTGGACAAAGTCCCTGCCCCATGAGGGGTTCACAGTGTATGTTAAACGTAGGAGGAATGAATCTCCATGTTACAGGTGAGGAAACCGAGGCACAGAGAAGTTAAGTGACTTTCCCAAGGTCACACAGCAGACAAGTGGCAGCCAGGATTAGAACCCAAGTTCTCTGGCTCCCAGGCCCAGGTGCTTTCCACTAGATCATGCTGCTTCCCTGCTATGCCGCTGCCATCCTCCACCACAACCGCCTTCCTCTTCCTTGGCTGCTGTCACAGGGTTGAGGCTGATGACCAACTTTGGCAGAGCTCTCTAAAAGGCTAGCTTTTTTATGGTGCTTACTATGTGCAAGACATTGTTGTAAATGCTGGGCTAGATACAAAGCAATTAGGTTGTACACAGTCTATGACGCACATGGGACTCATAGTCTTCATCCCCATTTTCAGAAGAGGTAACCGAGGCACAGAGAAGGTGTGACTTGCCCAAGGTCTCGCAGCAGGCAGGGATTAGATCAAATGTCCTTCTGACTCCCAGTCCCGTGCTCTATCCACTAGGTCACAGTGCTTCCCCTGTTCTTCCAGGGTCACAAGATCAATGAATCAATTCTATTTTTTGAGGTTTTATTGTGTGCAAAGCACTGTACTAAGTACTTGGACTGAACAGTTCGGCAACAAATAGAGACAATCCCTGCCCAACAACAGGCTCACAGTCTAAATGGGGGAGACAGACAACAAATCAAAACAAGTAGTCAGATGTCAATACCATCAACATAAATAGAATCATAGATGTATGCACATCATTAACAAAATAGAGTAATAAATAATATATACAAATATGCACAAGTGCTGTGGGGAGGGGAAGGGAGAAGAGCAGAGGGAGGGAGTAGGGGGAATTGGGAGGGAGGAGAGGGAGAGGGGAAGAGAGGGTTTAGTCTGGGAAGGCCTCCTGAAGGAGGTGAGCACTCAGTAGGGCTTTGAAGAGGGGAAGAGAGTTAGTTTGGCAGATGTGAGGAGGGAGGACATTACAGGTCAGAGGTAGGACATGGGTCAGGGATTCGACAGTGGGACAGGCGAGAACGAGGCACCGTGCGTGAAGTTAGCAGCAGAGGAGCAGAGTGTATGGGGTGGGCTGGAGAAACAGAGAAGGGAGGTGTCAGCTGTGTGACTGTGGGCAAGTCACTTAACTTCTCTGGGCCTCAGTTACCTCATCTGTAAAATGGGGATTAAGACTGTGAGCCCCATGTGGGACAACCTGATTCCCCTATGTCTACCCCAGCGCTTTGAACAGTGCTCTGCACATAGTAAGCACTTAACAAATACCAACATTATTATTAGGTAGGAGGGGGCAAGGTGATGGAGAACTTTGAAGCCAAGAGTGAGGGGTTTTGTTTCATATGAAGGTTGATAGGCAACCACTGGAGGTTTTTGAGGAGGGGAGTGACTTGCCCAGAGTGTTTCTATAGATAGATAATCCAGGCAGCGGAATGAAGAATAGACTGGAGTGGGGAGAGACAGGAGGATGGGAGATCAGAGAGGAGGCTGATGCAATAATCCGGTTGGGATATTATGAGAGTTTGTACCGGCAAGATAGATGTTTGGATAGAGAGGAAAGGGCGGATATACCAAACACATTCCTTGCCCACAACAAGCATACAGTCTGAGAGATCTCATGCCTTCATTCTATGGGGCTTTCATGATAGAACAGAAGCATGAGATACATTCTCTGTTCATTTATTCAATAGTATTTATTGAGTGCTTACTATGTGCAGAGCACTGTACTAAGCGCTTGGAATGTACAAGTTGGCAACAGATAGAGACAGACCCTGCCCTTTGACGGGCTTACAGTCCAATCGGGGGAGACAGGCAGACATGAACAATGGCAATAAATAGAATTAAGGGGAAGAACATCTCAAAAAACAATGGCAAATAAATAGAATCAGGGTGAAGTACATCTTATTAAACAAAATAAATAGGGTGATGAAGATATATACAGTTGAGCGGACGAGTACAGTGCTGAGGGGGTGGGACGGGAGAGGGGGAGGAGGAGAGGGAAAGGGGGGACAAGAGGGTTTAGCTATGGAGAGGTGAAGGGGGGGTAGAGGGAGCAGAGGGAAAAAAAGGGGGGAGCTCAGTCTGGGAAGGCCTCTTGGAGGAGGTGAGCTTTAAGTAGGGATTTGAAGAGGGGAAGAGAATTAGATTGTCGGAGTTGAGGAGGGAGGGCATTCCAGGACTGCGGGAGGACGTGGCCCAGGGGTCGATGGTGGGATAGGCGAGACCGAGGGACGGTGAGGAGGTGGGTGGCAGAGGAGCGGAGCGTGCAGGGTGGGCAGTAGAAAGAGAGAAGGGAGGAGAGGTAGGAAGGGGCAAGGTGATGGAGAGCCTAGAGTGAGGAGTTTCTGCTTTGAGCGGAGGTTGATAGGCAACCACTGGAGGTGTTTAAGAAGGGGAGTGACATGCCCAGAACGTTTCTGCAGGAAGATGAGCCGGGCAGCGGAGTGAAGAATAGACTGGAGCGGGGCGAGAGAGGAGGAAGGGAGATCAGAGAGAAAGCTGACACAGTATTTGACCTCTACACTCTAAAATGTGGGTCAGATATAAAAATTCCAACCATTGTACTTTCCAAGCACTTAATACAGTTCTCTGCACGCAGTAAGCATTCAATAAATATGATTGAATGAATGAAAAAATACATTGAATCAAAGTATAAACATTTATTATGGGAAACATCATGGCCTAGTGGAAAGAGCACATGCCTGGGAGTCAGAGGACCTGGGTTCCAATCTCAGATCTGCCAGGTCCCCATGTGTGACCTTGGGCAAGTCACAACATTTCTCTGTGCCTAAATTCCCTCATCTGCAGTTCTCTCCTACTTAGACTGTGAGCCCTAGATGGGGCCTGGTTATCTTGAATCTATCCCAGTTCTTAGTATAGTGCTTGGCACTTAACAAATCTTATTATTATTATAAACAAGTGCAGAGAATGGGTATAAATAAGTTAATGGAAAAATGTTGGGGTGATGGGTTGATATGATCTGGGTGGTGATACTTGGCTTGGTTAGAGGAGGTGGGATTTTAAGAGCACTTTCAAGGTGGGGTAGGCTAAGGTCGAAATGATTCAGGGGGTGCTGGGAATTCTGAATGGAGGGAGCAGTATGAATGAAGGACTGGAGGTCAATCAAGCAATGGTATTTATTCATTCAGTTGAATTTATTGAGTGCTTACTGTGTGCAGAGCACTGTACTCAGCGCTTGGAAAGTCCAATTCAGCAATAAAGAAAGACAATCCCTGCTCACTCCAGGCTTACAGTCTAGAATAAGGGAGACAGACATCTAAACAAGTAAAGAAGCATCAATATAAATAAGTAGAATTACAGATATATACACATCAAAACAAGTAAAGAGGGATCAATATAAATAAAATTATAGATGTATACAAATGAGAGTTTACTATGTGCAGGACTAAGCACTTAGGAGAATACAATACAATAGAGTTGGTAGACATGATCGCTGCCTTTTCAGGAACTTTCAATCTAATACAGTTGGAAGAGACAAGAGTGGATATAGTGAATAGGTTGGCTGGGGGGAAGCAAAGCGTATGAAGTGAGGAGAACTGTTAAGTGAAGTGGAGAAAGCTTGCAGACAGCTTCAAAGCCAGCGGGGAGGACTTTTTTTCTGATATAGAGGGAGGGGAAAAGTGAAAGCCTAAACTACAGAGTTGGTGATGGTAAAGTCTCAGCTATAATTTGTAACCTCTTTGTTTTCCACAGGCCTGGGCCTTGCCTACCTTTATTCAAAGCAGTGAGGCGTAAGTTCCACAGTATTGAGCCTTTTGCTAATCTGTGCTATGCTTCCGTAAACCCAGCATATAATTTATTCTAATTATTCATTGTGATTCATGCAGTAGCCCTGGAAGGATAGCAAATGGAAATACATGGAAAGTAATTAAAATAAACAAATGTAGTTTCAATTACAATAATTCATTTCCCTGAATGGCACACCATCATCAGAGGAGGCTAAGGGTAGAAGCTACAGATCCTCTTGTAAGGTAACTAATTTGCAATTTTCTTGCAGACTTCATCATAGTGAAATGGACTGGAAAGAGTACTGGATCACCTAATTCCTTCCTCCCTAGCTTGCAGCCCAAACAAGAAGTCTAAACACTAAAAGAGGGTTCACATTACTGCAGTAGTCTGGGATTTATTTATTTTTTTTTTGAGATAACCCCCATCATCCTCCCCACGTATAAAAGATAATGAAAAGGATCAGAAATATGTTTGTGTATTATTTACAGATAGTGTATGCTTGCAAAAACTGTACCAGTTCAGAACTGTAAACAATTCCAGTTCAATACAAGTTAGCATCTTTTGATTTTTCTTTTGTTGTTGCTTGTTACTTCCTTCTCACTTATCCACTGTCAATAGCCTTACAGAAGAAATATCAAAAGCTGAAAAGAAGTAGGGGGTTTGGGATGAGCTGTGTCAATGCCCTGTACAAATACATGGGAATTACAAAACAAGAAAGTGATACGCTTCCTATCCATAAGGAGCTTACATTTTAATGAGGGCAGAGACAGATCATTCATTCATTCAGTTGTATTTATTGAGTGCTTACTTGTGTGCAGAGCACTGTACTAAGCACTTGGAAAGTACAATTCAGATAAAGATGTAGAAGTATTTACAAAGAGGGTAATAAAAACATAAAATTCAGTGTACATTTGAATAAAAGTAAGTTGAGGGTGAATATATGGAAGTGCATAAGTGGGAGATGGCTGATGTCTTATATGGCTTGGCAAACTATGAATTAACCAGGCAATACATAATGGAGGAGGTGGGCTCCAAGATGAGCTTTGATTATGGACCATAGCCCCACCAGATTTAGTGAGAGAAGGAGTTCCAAGCTGGAGGAAGAACATGAGCGAAAGACAGAGACAGGAAAGTTGAAAGCGAGTTACAGTTAGAAATTTATCTTGGGAGGGATCAAGAGAGTGGGTTGGAGAGCAGCTACGAAAAGGAATCCTTCATTATGAGGGACCCTCCCAAATTTCAGGGCCCTAAATAGTCACTTTTTCCTAGGGTGGTGGAAGGGGCCAGGGCAGCAGCAGTGGCTGTTAAAATCCTCTTCCACCAGTAGCCAGTAACGGGGTGGAAGGGGTTGAGGGGTGGGGGTGGGGGTGGGGAAATAAAGGAAGAGAGAAGAAAGAAAGAGAGAAAGGAAGGAAGAGAGAAAGGTAGAAAGAGACAAAGAAAGGAAGAACACTTGCACCAGGCTACCTCTCCAAAGCAGTTGGGCCTTCTCCTGAACCAGCAACACTCTCCTGTTTGGGAACGGTTGCCGAAATTGGCACTACTCTTACGAAGGGCTATCTTCTGAATGATCCTTGGGGAGTCCTACTTTAGAGGCATCAAATGCAGGAACCTCCACGGAGCAGCAGGAATGGGGGTGGCAGAAACAGTTTTAGACTAGAGCGGCAGTTGGGGATGAGACAGAACTAAATGAGAAATAGTCTTGGTCTGTCTCTCTCTTCACACTCTCTCTCTCTATCTCTCTCTTCCTTCCCCTTCTCTCCCCCACCTCCCACTTGCTTACTTCCTTCTGCCAGCTGTCTTGAGCTGAGGATGTGGGGATGTGTTCTCTGTGAATGTGTTTACTGGTGTGTGTTGATTACTCTTACCTATGGGTCACACACTCTCTTTGATGGTTTCATCACTATCTCTTTCTCTTTGGCTAGTTTCCGTATCGGATTCCCTTTCTTTTCTGTCTTCTTTTCTTCCTGCCACCCCACCTTTGACCACTTCCCTGGGACGGTGTCACCCCCTATGCTTCAGAAAATACGATCATTTTAGGGAAAGGAACAGGGGTCCTGGAAGGCTTCCAGAACACAGTTGGGGTGATCCTGGGATTTTAACTTCCTCATGTCCAGTTAATTTTTAGGCCAGAAATCAATGTGCTCTTAAGTTGATATTTGCCTTCTAATTCTAGCGATGATATGGATCCCATTGTGAGGTGGTGAGCAGACATTCATCGTGGACAGCACAGTAAGTACACGTGTTTGAATTAGAGAAGGACTCAGTCAGCATATGGAAATGGAAAACCCTTGATCAAAGAAGGTATAAGCAACCTTTGCTCTCTTCTTTCCTCCAAAACCAACCCAATTTTTCCTCACGTTGATTCTCCCGCCTTTGTCTCTTTGCTTAACCTCAACTCTCTCCTTCCCCAAATCAGAGAGAATGTTCTCCGTACATTCAAAGCCCGCCTAAAGTACTACCTCCTTATCTGTCCCTCTATTCCAAGCCTTCCTAAAATCCCACTTCCTCCGACAAAATTTTCCTAACTGATTTCCTAGGATCCTAAACTTTATAATCCCATCAACTTTAGCATTTATGAATTTATTTTTATCCATTTTCAGCACTTCTGTACATATGCTTATTCCATTTTACATTCAATTATTTACTTTGACTACTCCAGTATATATTTTTGTGTCATCCCTGTAAGATCTCTGTGAACTTAACCAAAGTTCCTTCCTTATTCTTCCAAAGCATCAAGTGGAAACTCAAATGCTCACTGTGGGCAGGGAATTTGTCTACCAACTCTGTTATACTGTACTCTCTCAACTGCCTAGTATGGTGCTCTGCACACAGTAAATTCTCAACAAATGGTATTGATTAAGTGGTAATACTGTTTATCCGGAAGGAGGAGGTGACTATCAAAAGCACAAACTTTATCTTCAATCTCAGTCTTCTTTTCTGAGCATCATGATATTTGCAACTATTTACTAAAGCATGTATGTTGATGAAAAGAAATTCCCACTATGGATTCCCATATGAAAAGAATGTTTCCAAGACTAGTTCAAATTAAACTGACAACTCATCAAATAAGTGTGCTGTAGTGGTGAAAAAGCTGATTCACTAAAGGGTAAGTCATGTCGAGCAACTTTGATGTCATACACCTGGAATTTTGTATGGAACTAAGGTTAAAATTTTTAAAAATTTAGTTATTGACCCCAACTTCTGGGAAAAAAATTATTTAAGAGTCAAAATCTGACTCAATAGAGCCCTTTCATGTGGTACTGTTCTAAAGTTGAGATCTGAAGTACTTATAGGTCAGAGTTTTCTAGGATATTGTGATTCTCGGTGGCTTGAAATTCATTGCGAATTTTTTTACGCGCAAGAACGTTGAATTTGTGATCAGATGTGAAGGGAAGATTTTATGAGATGCAAATGAGCAATTCAGGACACCTGGCAGCTGAATTCTTTTAGTTCCTGCTGTGGAAATGCACAAACCACAATTTGTTCCCTGAAGATGCTGACGATAGTAGTGCTGAAGAAACCAGGGGGGCTGGACCTATTACTAGTCTCAGACATTTTCAAAGAGAACACTGCTTCTAGATGTTACAGTCTTTACCATATTTCTTGAAGTCTGACTGGAAGGCAACAATCATGAATTGGACTATTGGGAATAAAGAAAAAGCCTCTGGAAAGAAGTAGATAAAATTACAAACTGCCCTCTGCAGAAATCACTGAAACAGCATTTAGGCAAGGAACAGATTCATTCATCCATCCATCCATCCATCCATCCATCCATCCATCCATCCATCCATCCATCCATCCATCCATCCATCCATATTTATCGAGTTCTTACTGTGTGCTGAGCACTATAGTAAGTGCTTGAGAGAGTACAGTTCAATAAGCAGACACATTCCCTACCCACAACGAGCTTGCAATCTAGAGGACAACATATAAGTTGTCCCATTTAAAAGTCACACACAAAAATATATCATTGAGTGACTCTTACTTTGCTTTTAAATTAGTCGATTACAGTCGATTACAGCTTTTAAATTACAGTCGATTAGACTGTAAGCCCATCAAACGGCAGGGACTGTCTCTATCTGTTGCCGACTTGTTCATTCCAAGCACTTAGTACAGTGCTCTGCACATAGTAAGCGCTCAATAAATACTATTGAATGAATGAATTTTAAATGGCTTCACTGAATCTACCAGGAACTATAGGCTGACATTAAATCTAAAAAACAAATGAGTTAATGTACCAGGCTGCAATAGGGAAGCCATATAAAGAACCAAAGGTTTTTGTTGGCAATATAGAGATAAAAGCTGTGGTGGAATTATGTTACCTAGGCAGCACTCTGACCTAAGTTGGAATGATAGTCAAGGAAATATAAAGCAGCATCAAGAAGGCCAACATATCCTGTGGAAAACTGTCAAACAGAAAACTGTGGTTTCAGTGGGGTATCAGGTTCTAGGCCAAACTAAAGGTCTACTTAGATGCAATGCTATCCAACCCTACTTTTGGCTGTGGGAACTGGACCACACAAAAGGCCCACATCTTTCTCTGTGAGCAGTTCAACCAGGATAACTTTTGGCCCATACTCAATACCATGGCAAGCCAAGGTCACGAATGATGCACTCAAGAATGTAATGTCTGCTAACATTGGATCTATGCTCACTTTAAGACAGTTACACTGGGTGGAACATGTGAGGAGAATGAGCAAAAGTAGAATACCCAAACAGTGCTGTAGGGAGAACTGAAATTGCAACTGAAAGCGGGAATGTGGAGGAAACGTTTTAACGACATGGTAAAACAAAGTCTCAGGCAACACACTGCATCCCTGTGACACCTCAAATTTAATATATCCAAAACAGATCTCCTCATCTTCCAACCCAAACCCTGTCCTTCCCCAACTTTTCGGTCACCATAGACAGCACCCACAGCCTCCATTCGCACAAGCCCATAACCTTGGTATTATCCTCAGCCATGTCTCTCATTAAACCCACACATTCAATCTGTCACCAAATCCTGATGGTTCAACCTTCACAATATCGGTGAAATTCATCTTTTCCTCTTCATCCAAACTCCTACCATGTTAATCCATGTTACCATAAACTACATTTAGGTTTCCCACTTTGACTATTGCATCAGCCTCCTTGCTGACCTCTCTGCCTCTTGCTTCTCCATACTCCAGTCCATATTCATTCATTCATTCAGTCATATTTATTGAGTGCTTTCTGTGTTGGACTACAATTCGGCAACAAATAGAGACACTCCCTGCCTAACAACGGCCTCACAGTCTAAAAGGGGGAGACAGCAAAACAAAACTCAGACATCAATATCATCAAAATAGATAAATAGAATCATAGATATATACACATCATTAATAAAATAGAGTAATAAATAATATATACAAGTATACATAAGTGCTGTGGGGAGAGGCAGGAGGTAGATCAGAGTAGAAGGAGTAGGGGCAATGGGCAGAGGAGGAAGAGCAGAGGGAAAGGGAGGGCTAAGTCTGGGAAGGCCTCCTGGAGGAGGTGAGCTCTCAGTAGGGCTTTGAAGAGGGAAAGAGAGTTAGTTTGGCAGATGTGAGGAGGGAGAGCATTACAGGTTAGTGGTAGGACATCGGTCAGGGATTTGACAGAGGGACAGGCGAGAATGAGGCACCATGAGGAGGTTAGCGGCAGAGGAACAGAGTGTATGGGCTGGACTGGAGAAGGAGAGAAAGAAGGTGAGGTAGGAGGGGACCAGGTGATGGAGAGCTTTGAAGCCAAGAGTGAGGAGTTGTTGCTCCATGCCAAGGTTGATAGGCAACCCCTGGAGGTTTTTGAGGAGTGGAGTGCCATGCCCAGAGTGTTTCTGCAGAAAGATAATCCGGACAGCAGAGTGAAGTATTGACTGAAGTGGAGAGAGACAGAAGGATGAGAGATCAGAGAGGAGGCTGAAACAATAATCCAGTCAGGATATTATGAGAGATTGTATCAGCAAAGTAGAGGTTTGGATGGAGAGGAAAGGGCAGATCTTGGCGATGTTGTGAAGGTGAGACCGGCAGGTTTAGGTGACGGATTGGATGTGTGGGCTGAAAGAGAGAGCAGTGTCAAGGATGACACCAAGTTTGCGGGCTGCTGAGACGGGAAGGATGATAGTGCCATCCACAGAGATGGGAAAGTCAGGGAGAGAACAGCTTTGGGAGGGAAGATATGGAGCTCAGTCTTGGACATGCTGTGTTTTAGGTGGCTGGTGGACATCCAGGTGGAGATGTCCTGAAGGTAGGAGGGGATAAGAGCCTGGAGGGAGGGAGAGAGAAGAGGGAAGGAGATGTAGATTTGGGTGTCATCTGTGAAGAGATGATAGTTGAAGCCATGGGAGTGAATGAGTTCACCGAGGGAGTGAGTATAGATGGAGAACAGAAGGGGACCAAGAACTGACCTTTGAGGAACCCCTACAGTTAGTGGATGGGAGGGGGAGGAGGAGCCCGTGAAGGAGACAGAGAATGAATGGCTCGAGAGCTAAGAAGAGAACCAGGAGAGGAGGGAGTCCGTGAAGCCAAGGTTGGATAATGTGTTGAGGAGAAGGGGTTAGTCGGCAGTGTCAAAGGCAGCTGAGAGGTCAAGGAGGTCACTCTGCCTAGATCCTTTTTCTACAAAATGTTCAGTCCATGTTTCCCCAGTCCTCAAGAACCTCCAGTGGTTGCCCATCCACCTCCGCATCAAGCAGTAACTCCTTACCCTTGGCTTGCCCCCTCCTACCTCACCTCACTGCTCTCCTACTACAACCCAGCCCAAACACTTTTCTCCTCTAATGCTATCCTACTCACTACATCTCAATCTCATCTCTCTGCCAGCCTCTCATTCATGTCCTGCCTGTGGCCTGGAACACTCTCCTTCTTCATATTTGACAGACTATCACTGTCCCCACCTTTAAAGCTTTATTGAAGACATCTCCTCCAAGAGGCCTTCCCTGACTAGGCCCTCATGTCCTCTTCTCTCACTCCCTTCTGCGTTGTCCTTGCATTTGGACTTGCATTTTTTATTCATCCCTCCCTCAGCCTCATGACACTTTTGTATATATCTGTAATTTATTTACAATGTCTGTCTCCCTCTCTAGACAGCAAGCTCACTGTGGGCAAGGAACATATCTACCAACTGTGCCGTACTCTCCCTAGTGCTAGTCCATTGCTCTCCACACCATAAGCGGTCAATAAATACGATTGGCTGATTGATAGACCTACATAGTTCACTCAATCAATTGGTATTTCTTGAGTGCTTACTAAGTGCAGAGCACTGAACTGAGAACTTGGGAGAGTACAACACTTCAGTCATATTCCCTGCCCACAAGGAATTTACAGTCATCAAGGAGGGAGTAGCTCTCTTGGAATAAAAGCTTCCTATACAAACAAAGACAAGAAGGATAAAGAGAAAACAGCACCAGGTGCTACAAACATTAGGGAGCAGGACAACATAAGAGAAAACTTTATTGTGTACCCAATGGGGCCTTGATTTTGGGATGTGAATTGGCCTTTTTAAGTGATCTTCACTGTCAGTAGTGTCTTTGAATAACCAAGGACAAATATACATACATAAAGAACTTACTTTGCACAGATGGTCAATTTAGCTCCAATGTCCCATTTTCACTTATTACAAAGTAAGCTGTCTCTTAATGAGGGAAGAAAAGAAAGACAAACCTACCACAGTGTTTTCTTGGGTCACTAAATCTGGATTCTTTTTTTTTTTCTGGCCACAGGGAAGTGTGATTTAAATGCTTTTAACACCTAGATTGCTACCGTAGCCTTACATTAAGTGTGTGAAGTTAATTGGAAATAAATAGCTACAGGCTTCAGAACTGAACCTCTTCAAAAGCCCAAAGGAGATAATGCCAGCTACTTAAAGGTAGCACAGCCTTAACTCCAGCCTTGGCCATAATTCTAACCTTACCTTTTGAAAACCTGGACCGCATTGCCTTTGTGATCGCTGTGATTCATTTAGATTCTTTGGGTGGAGAATATTAGGTTGGTCAAAGGTTGGTCAATGTGCCAGTAATTGCACATTACTGATTTTTGTTGAGATAAATGATGATGAAGCCTTCCTCAGGAAGGACAGATGAGTCTAGTAGCTGAGTCTTCAGGGCTAAAAACTGTACTCTTACATGCAGGATTAGAAACTCCCTCCCCATTCAGCAATGTAATGGAAAAGATGAGGTATCCTTCCTTGAAGAGAGGTCTTCAAGGTTAGGCAATGTCTTGTTGATCGTTTTTCACCATCAAACCAATTACTCATTCATTCATTCATTCATTCATTCATTCAATAGTATTTATTGAGCACTTACTATGTGCAGAGCACTGTACTAAGCACTTGGAATGAACAAGTTGGCAACAGATAGAGACAGTCCCTGCCATTTGACGGGCTTACAGTCTAATCGGGGGAGATGGACAGACAAGAACAATGGCAATAAATAGAGTCAAGGGGAAGAACATCTCGTAAAAACAATGGCAACTAAATAGAATCAAGACGATGTACAATTCATTAACAAAATAAATAGGGTAATGGAAATATATACAGTTGAGCGGACGAGTACAGTGCTGTGGGGATGGGAAGGGAGAGGTGGAGGAGCAGAGGGAAAAGGGGAAAAAGAGGGTTTGGGGGGTGGCAGAAGGAGTAGAGGGAGAAGAGGAGCTCAGTCTGGGAAGGCCTCTTGGAGGAGGTGAGTTTTAAGTAGGGTTTTGAAGAGGGGAAGAGAATCAGTTTGGCGGAGGTGAGGAGGGAGGGCGTTCCGGGACCGCGGGAGGACGTGGCCCAGGGGTCGACGGCGGGATAGGCGAGACCGAGGGACGGTGAGGAGGTGGGCGGCAGAGGAGCGGAGCGGAGCGTGTGGGGTGGGTGGTAGAAAGAGAGAAGGGAGGAGAGTTAGGAAGGGGCAAGGTGATGTAGAGCCTTGAAGCCTAGAGTGAGGAGTTTTTGTTTGGAGCGGAGGTTGATAGGCAACCACTGGAGTTGTTTAAGAAGGGGAGTGACATGCCCAGATCGTTTTTGCAGGAAGATGAGCCGGGCAGCGGAGTGAAGAATAGACTGGAGCGGGGCGAGAGAGGAGGAAGGGAGGTCAGAGAGCAGGCTGACACAGTAGTCTAGCCGGGATATGACGAGAGCCCGTAGCAGTAAGGTAACCGTTTGGGTGGAGAGGAAAGGGCGGATCTTGGCGATATTGTAAAGGTGAAACCGGCAGGTCTCGGTAACGGATAGGATGTGTGGGGTGAACGAGAGAGACGAGTCAAGGATGACACCGAGATTAAATAACCCAGAAAAATATTTAAGAGGGGCTGGATAGGAGAAAGCAAGTTGTTTTATGACTGAATCTCTCCTGAACTCATGGGTTAAGGAATTCCACAGAAAGCATCTATCACACTTTGGCTGGCTGTGCACTTGTGAAGTGACATTTATGTAGATTCTGGTCAGATATTTGGAAGAGTGAATGGAAATGGAGGGAAAACTTCTTGCAGAGGCAGAATGGTAACTGATGACCCCAGTGCTGGGATAGATTCAAGATAATTGGGTCCCACATGGGGCTCAGGAGGGAGAACAGATATTAAATTCCCATTTTGTAGAAGAGAGAATTGAGGCACAGAGAAGTTAAATGACTTGCCAAGGTCACACTGCACATAAGTAGTGGTGATGGAATTATAACTCAGGTCCTCTGACTCCCAGGCCCCTCCTACTAGGCCATGCTGCTACCCACTAGTAAGTGGTTGATCTGTGAATTTTTAACTCACAAATGTTGAGCTGACTACATTTTCCATGATTAAGGGTAAGAAAGAAAGAAAAGAAAATGGAAATCCCTACATAATCCCCAAACTACATTTTATCCAAGAGTTTCCTCCTCCACTAGTCTTGCATGAAGCCATCTAAGAAATACAACATATTCTCATTTCAATTAACCTTAATTAACTCTAGGTTTTAATCTGAAAATTTGGTAATGAGGCCTGTTAATCTGTTCTCTCAAAGTGGCAGGGAGAAGTTTTTCTTTTTTTCCTGGACAAGACAACAGTATTGAAAAATGGAAATCAAAAGCCCTTCAGAAGCAGCATTCTTATCGGAAGGGTTCGGCCTTATTCCTTAGAGAAAAGACTACAGTTATATTTAGAACAACTGCAGAGAGGAATTCAGGAGACTATGAGGTGCAATCTCTGCACGACTTTCCATTGGGAAAAATGACCCGTTTCCTCAATGGAAAAGACTCCTACAAATGAAGCCGAACCACTTTTTACCCCAAGAAATTTATCCTGCTTATAGGCAGTAAACGGGAACTGTCCGAATGGATCGAAGAGCTCAAGCATGAACACTGGAAAATGGGAATGAAAATGAAGTTGGGCAACTAGAGGCTGCACTGCAAGAACAGGCCTTCTTTTCAATCCCATGAGGATATGACTTTTCTCAAATGGTGTTGAAATGTTATTGTGATTCAGGGCTGGCAAGGGCATGGTGGGGAATACAGAACTAGCTGACATGGATGGGGAGTGGGCTGCTCTCTACCCCAGAGTGGGACATTTGGAGAGGCATTAACTCCCTCTGTAATTTACTAAAATATGTCTCAGATGCACTAGTCCTAATATACCCTATAAAATGTTAATATAAATGGTTATAAAATGTTATCAACCACATACAGTATTGATGTACCTTATGAAATGCCCAATTTACAGGGATTTATGCACCTGTCAGGGTCTCAGCCCATGATGGGTAGGGATTGTCTCTATCTGTAGCCCAACTGTACTTCCCGAGGGCTTAATACAGTGCTCTGCACACAGTAGGCACTCAATAAATATGACTGAATGAATGAATGGTCAAAACTATGTACATGTAAGTGAACATGTATATTTGACCGTTAACGTCCTTCCAAACCACATTAACAGCTTCGTGTACTAAACACTATCATTTTTTAAATATTCAGATAATATATCATAATTTATAGAATACAAAGGTAACTACAGTTCTTGTAGCCAGCTCCTTGTATACCCTGCCAATTTGAGGGCACTAACTCCCTCATGTGCACATAAACTGACCTCACTCTGCAAATTACATCAACATACACATACATTTCAAAATTTTGTATTATTCTCCCAAAGATATAAATAACTAATTAGCTAAATAGCTAGATGACTAAAGGAAGAGAGTAAGCATAAACTTAAATATATCGTTAATTTCTCAACATTTATCAGCGGTATTACAATTTTTGTGATCCAAAGCCGATTTCGTGATATAACCCTTTCGTGGTAAGTTGCACAGTTCACTTGTGTCTGTCATATTTCAGACAAATATAGAGTTAATGAAGATTTTGTTCATAAAATGAAGTTTTTCAAATGGTAGAACACTTAACCAACGTGACTCTTTGGATTTTCACACTTCAATCAGTCATATTTATTGAACACTTACTGTGTGCGAACCACTAGTCTAAGCATTTGGGAGAGTATAGTGTAATGGAGTTGGTAGACACGTTCCCTGCCCACAATGAGCTTATTGTCCAGAGAGAGAGACATACATTAATATGAATAAATCACAGATATGTACATAAGAGCTGTGGGGCTGAAGGGGAGTTGAATAAAGGGTGCAAATCAAAGTCCAGGTGTAACATAGAAGGGAGTGAGAGAAGAGGAAATGAGGGTTTAGTCAGGGAGGGTCTCTTGGAGGAGATAGGATTTTAATAAGGCTTTTAAGGTTGGGAGAGTGATTGTCTGTCAGATATGAAGGGGGAAGGAGTACCAGGCCAGAGGCAGGATGTGGGTAAGAGCTTCGTGGTGAGGTAAAAGAGATTGAGATACTGTGAGTAGGTTGGCATTAGAGGTGTGAAGCGTGTGGATTGGGTCATAGTAGGAAATCAGGGAGGAAAGGGAGGAGGGGGCAAGGTGATTGAGTGCTTTAAAGCCTATGGTAAGGAATTTTTGTTTGATGTGGAGGTGGATGGGCATCCACTGAAGGTACTTGAAGAATAGAAAACATGGACTGAAGAGTTTGGTCACAAAATGATTCAGGCAGTAGATTGAACTATGAACTAAAGTGGGGAGTGACAGGAGGCAGGAAGGTCAGGAAGGAGGCTCATGCGATAACCAAGGTAGATAAGATAAATGCTTGGATTAACATAGTAGCAGTTTCACTGGAGAGGAAAGGGCAGATTTCAGTGATGTGTGAAGGTTGGACCGACAGGATTTGGTGACAGATCGACTATGTGGGCTGAATGAGAGAGGTAAACTGAGGAAAACGTCAAGGTTATGCCGTTTTGAGACAGGGAGAATGGTAGGGTTGTCTACAGTGATGGGAAAATGATGGGGAGGACAGGGTTTGGCTCTCCATCACCTTGCCCCCTCCTACCTCTACTCCCTTCTCTCTTTCTACTGCCCACCCTGTAGGCTCTGCTCCTCTGCCACCCACCTCCTCACCGTCCCCTGTTCTCGCCTAACCCACCATCGACCCCTGGCCCACATCCTCCCGCTGTCCTGGAATGCCCTCCCTCCTCACCTCTGCCAAACAAACTCTCTTCCCCTCTTCAAAACCCCACTGAGAGCTCACCTCCTCCAAGAGGCCTTCCCAGACTGAGCTTCCCCTTTTTCCTCTGCACCCTCTGCTGCCTCTCTGCCCCTCCTTCACCTCCCTTCAGCTAAACCCCCTTTTCCCCTCTTTCTCTCTGCTCCTCCCCCTCTCCCTTCCCCTCCCCTCAGCACTGTGCTCATCCGCTCATTTGTATATATTCTTATTACCCTATTTATTTTGTTAATGAGATGTACATCCCCTTGATTCTATTTATTGCTATTGTTTTTGTCTGTCTCCCCCGATTAGACTGTAAGCCTGTCAATGGGCAGGGATTGTCTCTATCTGTTGCTGAATTGTACATTCCAAGCACTTAGTACAGTGCTTTGCACATAGTAAGCACTCAATAAATACTACTGAGTGAATGAATGAATGAAATATGAGAAGTTCTGTTTTGGACATGTTAAATTTGAAGTGTTGGTGGGATACTCAAGTAGAGATGTTCTGAAGGCAGGAGGAATTACAGAACTGCAGAAACGGAGGAAGTTCAGGGCTAGAGATGTAGATTTGTGAATCATCCACATGGAGATGGTAGTTGAAGTCATAGGAGCGAATGAGTTCTTCAAGGGAGTGGGTGTAGATGGAGAATAGAAGGGGACCCAGAACTGAGCCTTGAGGGGCTCCCACAGGAAGAAGGAAGCAGAGGAGGAACCCATGAAAAAGACTGCGAAGGAGCAGCCATAGAGATGAGAGGAGAATCAAGACAGGATAGTATCAGGGAAGCCAAGGTCGGATAATGTTTCCAGAAGAAGGGGGTGGTCAACTGTACTGAAGGCAGCCGAGATGTCAAGGAGGATTTGGATGGGGTAGAGGTCATTGGATTTGTCAAGAAAGAGATCAGTAATTTTACTAGAATGAATTCTGATAATACAATTTTTTTACATTTAGATTTTTTAGATTGAGATTATTATTTTCTAGCACTATTGTTGATAATTTAATGGCATTATTATTTTCTACTGCAATTGTTGATAATTTAATGACGTTATTCAGCAGATTGATACCTTGTTTCTGAGTCTGGGTTATTATTACACACTCGGGTTAATGGAATCAACCTAGTAAAATCTCCAAAGTATTTTGAGTAGGCCTGCTTATAGTAGTTTCATTCTAACTCAGTAAGTTTATCTAACTCACTAATTTTGAATTTTAAGCAATTCTTAATTAGATTTAAGTAGGAAGAATGTCCCTAAGTAGAGGTGTACCTGTGTGTGTGATATGAAGTGGTGTGGAATTGGGTCACTATGTGGGACTGGGGATGAGAAGGTATGTGTTGCTAAATATATGCTCAGGCCTGTCCCAGTGTTCCTAGCTCTGGACAAACAATAATAATAATGACAATAGCAAATTGTGGTATTTGATAGGTGCTTATTTTGTGCCAAGCACTGTACTAAACACATATTGGAAAATGCAACATAATTAGTCTCTGACCCACATGGCTCTCACAGTCCAAGGGGAAGGGAGAACATGTATTTAATCCCTACTTTATAGATGAGGAAGTGAGGTCCAGAGAAGGTAACTAGTGACTAAACCGGGATTAGAATCCAGTTCTCCTAACTCCCAGCCCTCTGCTCTATCCAGTAGTCCGGAAAAATATCGAAGAGGAGGGACCTGCTATTTAGTCACTTGTTAACCTAAAAGATCACCTCTCTCTGGATCTTGTGCTCACCCTGAAGTTAACTTTCTAACACCAGCTAAAGATCTGTGCACCTGCAAGCTCCTTGACCTCATGGATGGGTAACCACAGCACAGTTATGGGTATGGTGGGAAAATTAGCTTTAGGATGTGGTTTGGTTAGATGCAGTTAATTATTCTGCACTGAGTGCAGAATGCAGATCACAAATAATTTCCTTCTTATAATGGACTGAGCATGGGCCTGGGAGTCAAAAGGACCTCTGCCCCTAATCTGCTTTGTGACCTTGGGCAAATCACTTCACTTCTCTGTGCCTCAGTTACCTCGTCTGTAAAATGGGGATTAAGATTGTGGGATTTAGACTGTGTCCAGTTTGATTAGCTTGTATCTACCTCAGTGCTTAGTACAGTGCCTGGGACATAGTAAGTACTTAACAAATATCACAATTATTAAATCCAATGGCCTCTACTCAATCTTAATCCACCTGACCTCTCAGCTGCCTTTGACACTGCTGACGACCCTTGTCCCCTAGAAACTTTATCCAACCTCGACTTCACTGACACTGTCCTTTCCTGGTTCTTCTGCTTTCTCTCTGGCTGCTGATGTCTCTTTCATGGACTCCTCCTCTACCTCCCACCCCCTAACTGTGGGTGTCCCTCAAGTTTAAGTCCTGGTCCCCTTCTATTCTCCTTCTACCACCCACTCCCTTGGAGAATTCATTAGCTCCATGGCTTCAACTACCACCTCTATGCAGATGATTCCAATTCCACATCTCCAGCCCTGATCTCTCTCCCTCTCCGCAGTTTCACATTTCCTCTTGCCTTCAAGACATCTCTACTTGGATGTCCTGCTGTCACCTCAAATTGAATATGTCCAAAAGAGAACTCCTTATCTTCCCACCAAAACCATGTCCTCCCCCTGACTTTCCCATTGCCGCAGTTGGCACCACTATCCTTTCTGCCCCACAAACTGAAAAATTTCCAGACTTCCCTGAGAGATTCTTGGGAATCCTTAGTGATTTAATAATTATGGTATTTGTTAAGGGCTTCATATATGGCAAGCACTGGGCTTGATACAAGTTGACCAGATTGGATTCAGTGTCTGTCCCAAATGGGGCTCCCAATCTAAGTAGGAGGGAGCACAGGTATTTAATCCCCATTTTACAGATGAGGAAGCGGAGACCATTTCCTAGACTGTCTGGGCGTCTTGTTGTCCAGGACTGCACAGGAAGTGAACATGGTAGACCCATAGCAGATCTGCAGAGGGTGTCACTGTGCGTGGTAGGGGGTGAGCGTCAGAGGTGGGTGGTGGCACATCTAAACCGAAAATCGCCCAACTTTCACTGCACAGGGAAGGCACTCATGAGGGATGGTAATAATTTTAATGTTGGTATTTGTTAAACGCTTACTATGTGCCGAGCACTGTTCTAAGCGCTGGGGTAGACACAGGGGAATCAGGTTGTCCCACGTGGGGCTTACAGTCTTAATCCCCATTTTACAGATGAGGTAACTGAGGCACAGAGAAGTGAAGTGACTTGCCCACAGCCACACAGCTGACAAGTGGCAGAGCTGGGATTTGAACCCGTGACCTCTAACTCCAAAGCCCAGGCTCTTTCCACTGAGCCACGCTGCTTCTCCAACCCTGCTCCACACTGCAATTCTTGCAGTAAAGCCTGGAAAACCTGGCTTGGTGTGCCACCCCGTTACCCCTCCTTCCAGTGGTTGGAACACCAAATAACCTCAACCAGAAAATGTAGTGTTTAGAGCCTGTGTTAGAATAGCTTGTGAGTTAGGCTGCCATTCCCCAGAGAGGTGTAGCATCGAAAACACTCCAACAGCAGTGTTTCTGGGTTCAAATGACTTTATTCTCTAGACTCTAAACTCCTGGTGGGCAGAAAATGTGTGAGTACTTTGTACTCTTCCAAGCTTTATTCCCACTCCCTTCCGGGAAGTGTCAACATATGTTCTCAGGTTCAGGCGTGGAGTGCGTGTTACCTTCCAATCTGGGCTTCTAATTCTTTGTCCACTTACCCAGTTCCTCCCCTAACATGGCAGGTCCCTCAGCTTTCCCCCAGGTAGTCACACTGACGTGATTCCTCCGAGGACTCAATGTTTTTCTCTCCTTACAGGCTGTAAGGTCGTTATGGGCAGGGAATGTGTCTGTTGTTGTGTAGTACTCGCCCATGTGCTTAGTATAGTGGTGTGAACACAGTGTGTGCCCAATAAATGCAGTTGACTGACCGCCCTGACTCCAGGGTGTTAGGTGTGTTCCCGCGACAGAGCTGGGCACCAGGGCCTTGAAGAGCTGGAGCTGGATCTCCCCCCGACTCCAGACAAGCAGGGTGTTTTGTTTTGTTGTCTGTCTCCCCTGTTTAGACTATGAGCCCGTTGTTGGGCAGGGATTGTCTCTATCTGTTGCTGAATTGTACATTCCAAGCGTTTAGTACAGTACTCTGCACATAATAAGCGCTCAATAAATATGATTGAATGAATGAATGAACAAGCCCATAACCTTGGCGTTATCCTTGACCTCTCACTCTCATTCAACCCACATATTCAATCCTTACTAAATCCTGTCAGTTCCACCTTCACAGCATCGCTAAAATCCACCCTTTGCTCTCCATCCAAACTGCTAACATGTTAATCCAGTCATTTATCTTATCCTGCCTTAATTACTGTATCAGCCTTCTTGCTGACCTCTCAGCCTCCTGTCTCTTCCCACTCCAATCCATACTTCACTCTGCTGCCTGGATTATTTTTCTACAAAAACATTCAGGACACATCATTCCACTCCTCCAAAAACTGCAGTGGTTGCCCATCCATCTCCTCATCAAAAAACAAATTCCTCACCATTGGCTTTAAAGGATTCAATCAACTTGTCCCCTCCTACCTCACTTCGTTGTTCTCCTACTACAACCCAGCCTTCACATTTTGTTCCTCTAATGCCAAACCTCTCACTACCTCGATCTCGTCTATCTTGCTGCTGTCCTCTCGTCCATATCCTCCTTCTGGCCTGGAACGCCCTCCCTCTTCATGTCTGACAGACAGTTACTTTCCCCACTTTCAAAGCCTTATTGAAGGCATATCTCCTCTAAGAGAACTTCCCTCATTTCCTCTTCTCCCACTCCCTTCTGCATCAATGTGATTTACACTCTTTTTCCACCCCCACCTCCCCAAGCCCCACAGCACTCACGTACATATCCGTAATTATTTATAATAATATATAATAATCTGTCTCCCACTTCATACTGTAAGCTCATTGTGGGCAGGGAATATTTCTGTTATATCATTATATTATACTCTTTCAAGTGCTTAATACAGTAGTCTGCGCATAGTAAGTGCTCAATAAATACAACTGATTGATTGATTAAATGAAGGAATGAGTGAGTGAATGGATTGCGGGTGCCATCAGAATGGTCTGTGATGAGATGTGCCCAGGGCTATGCCAACGCCTGTCCTGAGGCCATTCTACTCTGCCTTTCTCCTCCTACCATCTATGTATCTGGAAAAAGACTGTATTGGGAGGGGCTGAGCAGTAATCTCCACAGTTTCCTTCCCTGCCTTGCCATGGAGATCTGCAATTCCCACTCCCCCGAACCCATACAATCTGCCCTGACCCACAGATATTGTGGGCAGGGATTGTCACTATTGTTTTATTGTACTTTCCCAAGTGCTTAGTAAAGTGCTCTGCACACAGTAATTGCTTAATAAATATAATTGAATGCATGAATGACTGGAAAAAGAAAGGGAAGCAGCATGGCCTAGGGGAAAGAGCAGACATGAGAGTCAAAGGAACTGGTCCTAATCTTGGGTCTGACCCCTGCCTGTTGCATGACTTTGGGCAAGTCACTTAGGTTTTCTGTGCCTTGGTTTTCTCATATGTAAAATCGGGATTCAATATCTGTTCTCCCTCCTACTTAGACTGCGAGCCCCGTGTAGGACAAGGACTATGTCCAATCTCATTAACTAGTATCACTCCAGTGCTTAGAACAGTGCTTAACCTATAGTAAGCACTTAAAAAATAGCATAAAAAAGGTAATTATAAAAATGTTCATTATGGTATTTTGTTAAGCACTTACTATATGCCAAGCCCTTTTCTAAGCTCTGGGTAAGTATAGGATAATTAGGTTGTCCCTCGTGGAGCTCACGATCTTAATCCTCATTTTACAGATGAGATAATTGAGACACAAAGAAGTGAAGTGACTTGCCTAGGGTCACACAGACAAGTGGAAGAGCTGGGATTAGAAGGTAGTCGGCCAGGCTGAGTTACTAGACTTTCCTTGCAGGGGTCGGGCATGAATGTTCTGTGGGTGATCAAGGAGCATAGGAAATAAACAAAGTAGCTGTGCAGATCTTTAATTCTGGTTCAGTGTGTATCTAATGGCTCTTAATTTGGAGGGCTGATTTTTCCTCTTATTAATAATGATAATAATGACAATAATAGTAATTTTTGGCATTTGTTAAGCACTTATCATGTGCCAAGTACTCTACTAAGTTTTGGGGTGGATACAAGATAATTAAATTGGACACCCCTCCCTCTCCCTCATGGCCTAATGGGGAAAGTTTAAGAACTGAATCACCCATTTTAAGTTTGAAGAAACTGAAGCACAGAGTAGTTCACTGGCTTGCTTAAGGTAACACAAGAGACAAGCGTTGGAGGTGGCAAGTGAGCAGCCAGGCAAATGCTCAGTCTGGGCTGGGCCAGGCCGACCTCCCTTCTTTCCTCCCTCCCTCCCTTCCCTCTCACATTCACCACCTTCCCCTCTCCTGTTTCCCTTCGAGTGGTCAGCCTCGTACATGAGAAGCAGCATGGCCTAGTGGCTAGAGCATAAGCCTGGGAGTCAGAAAGTCAAGGGTTTTAATCCTAACTCTACCAGCTGTCTGCTGTGTGACCTTGGGGAAGTCATTTCACTTCTCTAGGCCTCAGTTCCTTCATCTGGAAAGTGGGGATTGGGACTGTGAGCCCATTGTTGGGTAGGGATTGTCCCTATTTGTTGCTCAGTTGTACTCTTCAAGCGCTTAGTACAGTGCTCTGCACGGAGTGAGTGCTCAATAAATACGATTGAATAAATGGATGAACGACAGGGACTTGTGTCCAACCTGATTTGCTTGTATCCACCCCAGCGCCTGGTACAGTGCCTGACACATAATAAGCGCTTAACAAATACCATTATGATTATTATTAAGCAGCATGGCCTAGTTCCAATAACACCGGCTTGGGAATCAGAGGACCTGGTTCTAATCCTGGCTCTGCACTTGTCTGTTGAGTGACCTGGGGCAAGTCACTTCACTTCTCTGTGTGTCCGTTACCTCATCTGTAAAATGGGGATTAAGACTGGGAGCCCCATGTGGAACAAGCTGATTACCTTGTATCTACCCCAGCGCTTAGAACAGTTTTAGACACATAGTAAGTGCTTAGCAAATACCATAATAATTATTATTATTATTATTAGAACCTAGCTCCCCTGGTTCCCAGGCCAGTGGTCCTACCACTAATCATCACCTAGTGAATCATTTGCAAATGGCCAACTTAAGCATTAAGTACAATACAGGAGTCAGAGGTCATGGGTTCTAATCCCAGCTCTGCCATTTAGCTGTGTGACTTTGGGCAAGGAACTTAACTTCTCTGTGCCTCAGTTACCTCATCTGTTAAAATGGGGAGTATGACTGTGAGCCCCATATGGGACAAGCTAATTACCTTGTATCTACCCAGCGCTTAGAACACTGCTTGGTACATAAATAAGTGCTTAACAAATACCAAAATTATTATTATTATTATTACAACAATAAGCAGACTCATTCCCTGTCCACAGCGAGCTTACAGTCTATGGGGAGTTTACAGTCTAGACCTGCTTTGACCTGAAACCAAATCCATAAATGACAGGGCTACTCAGGAGAGATCCTCCCTCCCCTTCATTCTGGGGCCCTCATGTCTCCTACC
Source organism: Ornithorhynchus anatinus (assembly GCF_004115215.2). NCBI lineage: Eukaryota > Metazoa > Chordata > Mammalia > Monotremata > Ornithorhynchidae > Ornithorhynchus > Ornithorhynchus anatinus. Next base: position 153,992,589 of record NC_041728.1, read on the forward strand.
ACAGAGGAAATAGAATGTATTGAGTGCTGTCCAAACCCTAACGATGCCTAGAGATGCGATCTGAACCCTAATGATGTCTAGGATGCAGGGAAAGCAAACAGCTATTCTGCAGTCTTGAATTAATATGTCACTGATGTTGTCTCTCGTCCAAGAAGATGCTTACCCGTGATACCATAATAACACCAACCAAATACCCAGTGGGTGATAAATGATCTGCGCTCGTTCTTCCATATAACTGAACCTTGATCTAGGCTCTATCCATCACCGAAGCCCAGTCAACTGCATTACGAAATGAGTGCGAGCTTTTGTTCAGTAACACATTTAATGAGTTAAACTTCATGATCCTGGAAATAGGTAACAAAATGATTGGTCTGTGTTTAAATAGGGAATAATTTATATGTGATTTTTGACATGCAATTTCACCCCTGCTGCTCCAGAAAGTCATTACAAGGTAGTAGAGATGGCTAATCAACATTTCCCAACTCTATTCCCCCTATGATAAGCCATTTTATCCCAATCTTCAGTAGTATGCACACGTATCATGCCACACCATATTATGCCTGAAAAATATTACACTGGGTTATGTGTCTTGTAAAATATAAATGAATAGCTATAAATCCTGCAGAAAAAAATCTTATTTGGATTTCCTAGTTACTAGACATATATATATATATATATATATCTGTTTTAGGGAACCTTGATTTTGGATGCATTCGAGTGTTAAAATGACCCAGAATCCAAAGTCAGATTTTTTTTATGACTTTTATCAAGCTTAAGAGACACCTTATCACATGCCCATTTTCTAACCAGCTATTTTTGAGCATCCATTAGCCGAAGCCGGAGGAGTAGTGTGCTGTCCTGATCAAATATTTACGACTGTTTTAGGAAACTGCTCTAAATAGAAAGAGATAAATCAGGAGTTGGCCAGAAAAGGGGGATTAGGAGCAGAGCTTAGACTGGGAAATCATTACATTCATTATCCAGAAACCATAATTATTACAAAGTAAACATGTCAGCATCCTGGTTAGAATTAGGATAATTTTAAGTTACCAGAATTGGAGCTTAAATCTGTTTATGGAGGGCAGCCACACTTTCAAAATAAAGTAATCTCGCTGATTGGAGGGCTTGTGAGAGCGGGCCTTTATTATTTGAGATCAATTTCTTAAGTAACATGTAACGTTTTATTTTAAACAATCAATGTTTTACCACATAAAATGTATCTGAAGGTTTCTACTTAAGTATCTCTGTCTTCTGCTCTGCAGGTCACTCTTGATGGGCATTAGCACACTCTAGGCTAAATTTACAACTTTGTGCCTCATGAAGGATAGTGGTGGTAAAATTAAGTGCTTACTGTTTGTGCTGCTTTGGACTAAACGCTGGATAAAGATATGCAGGTGAAAGTTAGACACAGGCTCTGACTCTTAAATGACACTTGGAGGGTCGCGACCAAGATTTCCTTTATCGAAGGTGTCCTTAGTCCAGAGTTGAATTAACTCTTTTTCCTTTGGTTCAATCCATGGAAATTGCCCTCAGTGGTCATCAATGACCTCCTTCTTGCCAAATCTAACAGCTTCAATTCCATCCTAATCCTTCTTGACCTCTCAACTGCCTCTGACACTGTCGACCACCTTCTTTTCCTTGAAATATTATCCAACCTTGGCCTTATTGACACTGTCCTCTCCTGGTTCTCCCCCGTCTCTCCGGCTGATCCTTCTCAGTCACTTTTGCGGTCTCCTTCTCTGCCTCCCACCCTCTAACTGTGGGAATCCCTCAAGGCTTAGCTCTGAATCCACTTCTATTCTCTAGCTACACTCACTCCCTTTCATTCACTCCCATGATTTCAACTACCATCTCTATGCAGATGCTTCCCAAATCTCCATCTCCATCCCTGATTTGTCTCCTCTGTAGTCTCTATGCTCGATAAATGTGACAGATTAATTGATCTGTGGTTCAATCTTATCTTTTTTTCTCCTCTTGTTATTTGTTGTCATTAGTGCTCTTTTCCTGTCTCTCTCTTTAACTATGACCTTTAGATTGTAAGTTCCTTTCAGGCCAGAGACCCCATCTGAATCTATGTCTGTGATTCCTGCTTTGTGTGGAAGTTAAATGATGCTTTCTCCTACCCAACCTGGGAACTTGAGGGCTACCTTAAAGGGGATGAGGAGGTCAATTCTGGATGACCGCTGTACGCTTCTAGAACCCAATCTCTGAAGCTGCTAAGGAGTCCGATAAGCGGGGAAAGGAAATAGGTCAATGATCAGAAATTCTTCCGGACTCCTTAACTCAAACCAGGATTTACAGGATGGGGTTTCAATCAGTCAATCAATCAAGCATAGTTATTGAGTACTTACTGTGTGCAGAACACTGTACTAAGCACTTGGGAGGGTACAATATAACTGAGTTGATTGATATGTTTCCTGTCCACAATGAGCTTGCAGTCTTGAGGGGAAGGTAGACATTTATATAAATGAATAATTAAAACACAAATATGTGCTTAAGTGCTATGGGGATGATGGAGGGGTGATAAAAGGTGCAAATCCTAGCACAAGGAAGACACAGAAGTGAGAAAGAAAAGAGGAAATGAGGGCTTAGTTAGGGAAGGCATCTTGGAGGAGATGTGCTTTCGATAAGACTCTGAAGGTGGGGAGAGTAACTGTCCATTGGATATGAAAAGGGAGGGCATTCCAGGCCAGAGGCAGGACGTGGGCAAGAGGTCACTGGTGAGGTATTTGGACTGAGGTACAGTGAGTAGGCTGGCATTTCAGTGCTTAAAACAGTGCTCGGCACATAGTAAGTGCTTAACAAATACCAACATTATTATTATAGGAGTGAAGTGCATGGGCTGGGTTGTGGTAGGAGAGCAGTGAGGTGAAGTAGGAGGGGCAAGGTGATTGACTGCTTTAAAACCTATGTTAAGGAGTTTCTGCATGATGTGGGGGTGGATGGGTAATATCTGCAGGTTCATGAGGAGTGGGGAAGCATAAACTGAATGGTTCTGTAGAAAGAGATCCAGGCAGCAGGACTGGAGTGGAGAGATAGAAGGCAGGGAGGTCAACAAGGAGGTTGATGCAGTAATCAAAGTGGGACAGGATACAGAGAGACAGTGTGGTCTAGTGGATAGAGAATGGGTCTGGGAGTCAGAGGACCTGAGTTCCAATCCAGGCTCCTCCACCTGTCTGCTGTGTGATCTTGGGTAAGTCACTTAACTTCTCTGTGCCTCAGTTAGCTCATCTGTAAAATGGGGATTAAAAAGGTGAGCCTCACATGGGACTGTATCCAACCAGATTACCTAGTATCTACCCCAGTGCTTACAGCAGTGCTCGAAACATAGTAAGCACTTAACAAATACCATAATTGCTTGAGTAAATGTGGTAGCGGTTTGGATGGAGAGGAAAGGATGAATTTTAGAGATGTTTTGAAGGTAGAAGCAACATTATTTGGTGACAGATTGAATATGTGAGTTGAATGAGAGAAAAGAGTCAAGGAAAATGCCAAGATTATGGGCAAGTGAGACACAGAGGATGGTGGTGTTGACCACAGAGATGGGAAAGTCATGGGAAGGAAATGGTTTTGGTGGGAAGATTAGGAGTCCTATTTTTGGACGTGTTAAGTTTAAGGTATTGGTGGGACATCTAAGTAGATATGTCCCGAAGCAATTAGAAAAGACGATACTGAATAAAGATCAGGGCTAAAGATGGAGATTTGAGAATCATCTGCATAGAGATGGTAGTTGAAGCCATGGGAGCAGAGGGAGTGGGTGTATATGAAGAATATAAGGGGGCCCAGAACTGAGCCTTGAGGGATTCCCATGGTTAAGGGGTGGGAATCAGAGGAGAAACCTGTGAAAGAAACTGAGAATGAGCAGTCAGAGAGATAGAAGAACCAAGAGAGGGCAGTGTTAGCGAAGCCAAGGTTGGATAATGTTTTAGGAGAAGAGGGTGGTTGGCAATTTTGAATATAGCTGAAAGGTTGAGGAGGATTCGGATTATTGGATTTATCAAGAAGGAGATTATTGGTAAACTTTGAGAGAACAATTTTGGTGGAGTGAAGTGGGAGTGGAAGACAGATTGGAGGGGATTAAGGAAGAATTGGAGAAGAGGTAGTGGAGGCAGTGGAGAAGAATGGCAGGAGGGAGATGGGAGGTAACTGGAGGTTTTTTTTTTCAATAGTATTTATTGAGCGCTTACTATGTGCAGAACACTGTACTAAGCGCTTGGGATGAACAAGTCGGCAACAGATAGAGACGGTCCCTGCCGTTTGACGGGCTTACAGTCTAATCGGGGGAGACGGACAGACAAGAACAATGGCAATAAACAGCGTCAAGGGGAAGAACATCTCGTAAAAACAATGGCAACTAAATAGAATCAAGGCGATGTACAATTCATTAACAAAATAAATAGGGTAACGAAAATATATACAGTTGAGCGGACGAGTACAGTGCTGTGGGGATGGGAAGGGAGAGGTGGAGGAGCAGAGGGAAAAGGGGAAAATGAGGCTTTAGCTGCGGAGAGGTAAAGGGGAGATGGCAGAGGGAGTAGAGGGGGAAGAGGAGCTCAGTCTGGGAACGCCTCTTGGAGGAGGTGATTTTTAAGTAGGGTTTTGAAGAGGGAAAGAGAATCAGTTTGGCGGAGGTGAAGAGGGAGGGCGTTCCAGGACCGCGGGAGGACGTGACCCAGGGGTCGACGGCGAGATAGGCGAGACCAAAGGACGGTGAGGAGGTGGGCGGCAGAGGAGTGGAGCGTGCGGGGTGGGTGGTAGAAAGAGAGAAGGGAGGAGAGGTAGGAAGGGGCAAGGTGATGGAGAGCCTCGAAGCCTAGAGTGAGGAGTTTTTGTTTGGAGCGGAGGTCGATAGGCAACCACTGGAGTTGTTTAAGAAGGGGAGTGACATGCCCAGATCGTTTCTGCAGGAAGATGAGCCGGGCAGCGGAGTGAAGAATAGACTGGAGCGGGGCGAGAGAGGAGGAAGGGAGGTCAGAGAGAAGGCTGACACAGTAGTCTAGCCGGGATATAACGAGAGCCCGTAATAGTAAGGTAGCCGTTTGGGTGGAGAGGAAAGGGCGGATCTTGGCGATATTGTAGAGGTGAAACTGGCAGGTCTTGGTAACGGATAGGATGTGTGGGGTGAACGAGAGGGACGAGTCAAGGATGACACCGAGATTGCGGGCCTGAGAGACGGGAAGGATGGTCGTGCCATCCAGAGAAGTCTGGGAGAGGACCGGGTTTGGGAGGGAAGATGAGGAGCTCAGTCTTGCTCATGTTGAGTTTTAGGTGGCGGGCCGACATCCAGGTGGAGACGTCCCGAGGCGGGAGGAGATGCGAGCCTGAAGGGAGGGGGAGAGGACAGGGGCGGAGATGTAGATCTGCGTGTCATCTGCGTAGAGATGGTAGTCAAAGCCGTGAGAGCGAATGAGTTCACTGAGGGAGTGAGTGTAAATGGAGAACAGAAGAGGGCCAAGAACTGACCCTTGAGGAACTCCAACAGTTAAAGGATGGGAGGGAGTATTGGGGTCAAGGGAGGGCAGAAGGGAGAGGGCAAGTGTCTTGATAAGGTGCAAAGCGATGTCAGAGCCACAGATGGAGAGGGTGGATTTTGCAAAGAGGCAGGAGATCTCCTCTTGAGATACTGCTGGGAAAGATGGGAGAATCAAAGAAGGGGCAGGAGGAGAGAGCGAGGAGAGAGGGACTGGAGAGGAGCAGGGGGAATTTTAGGGAGATCACACCTAATGCTTTCAATTTTCTCAGTAAAGTACGTGGCCAGGTCTTTAGGGGCAAGAGATGGGGGGAGTGGAGGGATCATTGGGTTTAAGGAGTCAGTTGAACTTCAAAAAAAAAAACTGGAGAAGACAGTGGACAATGGGAGTCACTAAGGAGGGAGAAATTATGTTGAGGAGGAAGAGGATGAGAAGGGGGCAGGGTTAAAGCAGGCAAGGATGCAGTTGAGATGAACAAGTTGAGATGGATTTTGGCGAGGAGCACTAGTTGCTCATGCAGAGGAGCGAAGGAGGTATATTACAGAGGTGATCCAGGGCTCTGGGCTATCTTTAGAGACCGGTGAAGGAATAGGGCAACAAGTGAGTTGAGGTCAGTCTCAACAGCCAAAAATACACTGTTCAGTCTTCCGGCACTTCGGTCACTACTCCAGGAAAATTGTCGTGTCTTGGGTGCAAAATCACTACAGTGTATAAACATTAGAGAAGCATCGTGGCTCAGTGGAAAGAGCCCGGGCTTGGGAGTCAGAAGTCATGAGTTTGAATCCTGGATCTGCCACTTGTCAGTTGTGTGACTGTGGCAAGTCACTTCACTTTTCTGTGCCTCAGTTACCTCATCTGTAAAATGGGGATTAAGACTGTGAACCCCACGTGGGACAACCTGATTACCCTGTATTTACCCCAGCGCTTAGAACAGTGCTCTGCACATAGTAAGCACTTAACAAATACCAACATTATTATTATTAGTTTGGGGTTTCAGGACCAAATGGCCAAGGCTCCTGCCTGAAATGCTCCAGCAGGGAGAGGTTCTGGGTATTCTTCAAAGGCAGCACTGGGCAGATTTGTGGAGACCCACTGTCAGCATTTAAATCCCTCCTAATCCTGCTGCCTCCGGACAGGCTGAGAGCAAAGCAGCATTGCCTAGGGGATAGCTCTAAGGCCTGGGAGCCAGAAAGACGTAGGTTCTAATCCTGATTCCGCCACTTGTCGTCTGTGTAATCTGGGGAAGGTCACTTCACTTCTCTGTGACTCATCTGTAAAATGGGAAATAAAACTGTGAGTCCCATGTGGAACAGGGACTGTGTCCAACTTAAAAAGCTTATATAATAGTAATAATAATAATAATAATAATGGCATTTGTTCAGCACTTACTATGTGCAAAGCACTGTTCTAAGCGCTGGGGAAGATACAAGGTGATCAGGTTGTCCCATGTGGGGCTCACAGTCTTAATCCCCATTTTACAGATGAGATACCTGAGGCACAGAGAAGTGAAGTGACTTGTTCAAAGTCACACAGCTGATAAGCGGTTGAACGGGGATTTGAACCCATGACCTCTGACTCCCAAGCCCGTGCTCTTTCCACTGAGTCACGCTGCTTCTCTATCTATCCCAGCACTTAATAAACTTCCTGGCACATAGTGATCACTTAACAAACCATAAAAAAGTGAAGCCCCACGATGATGCAGAATAAGGGTAGCATGGTGGTGGTGTTAGGTGACAAGACTCACTAATGACTTCCAACTGTGTCCTTCCAATGGAGAGCCTTGATTTTGTCTAGGGTCTGTCAAGGCTGGGCTTGTACAAAACTTTGTTTTCCTCCGGACTGATAATGTTTACTGATTGTGAGTAGTGGTTTATACTTATCTGCATACCTTAATGATGATAATAATAATGATTATGATAGTAATGATGATTGTCATTATTATTAAGAAGGAACATAGTCTAATGGAAAGACCACAGGTCTGAGAGTCAGATGATCAGGGTTCTAATCCTGTCCCTGCCACTCATCTGCTGTGTGATCTTGGACAAGTCACTTCTCTGTGCCTCAGTTCTCTCTTCTGCAAAATAAGGATTCAGTACCAGTTCTCCTTCCTACTTAGATTGTGAGCCCCTTGTCGTACCTGATTACCATTTATCTAGCCCAGTGCTTAGTACAGTGCTTGACACATAGTAAGGTCTTAACAAATAACAGTTATTATTATTATTTTGACCCAAGCATGGACCCCTTGTGGTACCTGATTATCTTTAATCTAGCACAGTGCTTAGTACAGTGTTTGACACATAGTAAATGCTTAACAAATAACACAGTTATTATTATGTGCCAAGCATTGTACTAAGCACTGAGGTAGATACATGATAATCAGGTTGGACACAGCCACGGTCTCACCTAGGTTCAATCTAATTAGTAAGAAGAACAGATATATAATTTCCATTTTGTAGAAGAGGAAACTGAGGAACAGAGAAGTTGAGTATTTTACCCAAGGTGACATAGCAGGAAAGTGACTGAGTCAGGATTAGAATCCCGATACCCTGACTTCCAGGCCCGTGCTTTTTCAACTAGCCCAAACTGCTTCTCCAGTGTCTTCTTGAGTCTGTGTGTGTGTGTGTGCCTCCTCTCTCAAGAGCCCTCATATCAACAACAGAAGGTCCTGTATGAGTTATTCATGACTTTTGATCATACCCTCAGCCTCAAGGATGGAAAGAATTTCCCAGGAGGCTCAGAATTATAGCCTGACACCAGCTTTTATATTCCATTTTGCATCTTCAGGTATATCTCTGTAGAATAGCCTGAACAACCCTTGACTTATCTTCCAGGCCTGCATTCCTCTGTTGGTGATCAATCAATCAGTCATGTTTATTGAGTGCTTACTTTGTGCAGAGCACTGTACTAAGTACTTGACAGAGCATTATATAACAGTCGGTAGATATGTTCTCTGCCCACAAGAAGCTTACAGTCTAGAGGGATGGGGAATCCCCTGGATAAGGCTCCCCAGCTCTGACATAGCCAGCTGAAACACTGTGCAACAGAGTTGGAACTAGTAATCAATCAACCAGTGGTATTTATTGAGCACTTCCTATGGACAGAGCACTGTACATAAGTGCTAGGGAGAGTACAGTACAACCAAATTAGCAGTCACGTTCCTTGCCCATAATGAGCCAACAATCTAGAGGGGAAGACAGACATTAGTATAAATAATTTATAATGTGTAATTGAAAGATATGTATATAAGTACTCTGGGTTTGGGGGGCTGGAAGGCAAATATCTCCCTCTCAGCAGAGTTTCCAGAACTCTACCAGTCTCAACTACGGGAGGGAGAGTCGAGCAGAGGTCTGTCCATTCCATTCCTAGCTTGGCCAGTGGCTAGCGAGTGGAAGGCCATCTGCTATAAGTCCAAACTCACCTGCGCTGGGCAGCAGCGGCCTGGGAGAGAGTTGAGAGTGGAGACTCGAGTTTACTGCATGGAAGGAGGTAGTGGTAAACCACTTCCATACTTATACCAAGAAAACTCTATGGATACACAATCAGAACGATCGCAGATGGAGGTGGCGCATTTTGGGAGAGCTGTCCCCATAGTGTTGCTAAGGCTCGGAGACGACTTGATGGCATAAGACGAGACAAGAGGCAAATATCAAGTGTCCAAAGGTCACAGATCCAAGTGCAGTACAGTAAGCACTTGATAAATGCCACTGGTTTATCAATTCAATCATTTGTCTTCTGGCATCGTGGCGGCTTGAAAAGGTTCATAGCATTTCACTCAAGTGAGCAAGTGACCCAAGTACCGGGTTCCTTTAGAGTAATAGATGCCAGTAAGTGTTAATTGATTATAAGAGCGACGATGATGAAGATGGATAATTTTGCCATCTGGATGGTGAGTGCTGTGAGATTAAAGTCTCATTCCCCCCTCAAGTCTAGTAAAGGTCTGCCCACCGGAGTCCAGGACCTCCCGTCTCTTTCCCTTTGATGGTCACGTTTCGCAAAGGGATCAGAGAGGGAATTATTTGCATTCATTTTCTTTGCTAAGTTAAATACCACACCTGTTGTTTTTAATATGTGAAAACATCTGCCTCTCAAGGCGGAATGTTATTCGAATAAACAAAGTAGTTTCATATCCATCTCACAGGTGTATAGGGCTGTATTAGAGATACTCTCTTACTTTGGCTTCAAAAAGGTCCAGAACGGCAGGTCGTCTTCTTCTAGACAGCTTGCTTGAAAACATCTTTAGGGTAGGAGGGTCACAGTGGTGGGTTTATATTTTAATGGAAACAGTGATGAACTTCAGTGCTACGTACAGATGTAGCCCAAGCGATCTGAGCTTGGAAGGTCATCTTTCCTCCTGCTGTTTGTATTTTGCTCCCTCCCTTCACCCAGGCTAACACATTTTGTAATGACTTCCCTTCCCTCATCTCCCTCCCTCAGACTTCCAGACCAGTCACAGAGAGGTATTTAGGACAAAGGATCGAATCTAATCTGAGATCTTCATTTGAGGTGTTGCCTTTGGGTGAGCTGATTTTGTCCTCTTTTTAATTCTTCTTTCAAAATATAAAGAGTGGCCAGACTCACTTTTGAAGAACTGCTTCAACACTGAGTGAAAATAATAAAAAGACAGCCTATGGGTCAGAGGGATTCCTCTCTAGATGGGCTCTGCCTCTTGTCTGCTGTGTGACCTTGGACAAGTCACTTCACTTCTCTGTGCCTCAATTACCTCATCTATAAAATGGGGATTGTGACTCTAAGCCCCATGTGGGACAGGGACTGTGTCCAACCCAATTTGCTTGTACCCACCCCAGCACTTACTACTGTGCCTGGCACATAGTAAACACTTAACAAGTATCATAATTATTATTATTGGGAGGCACCCCTCTAAGGCTGACTTGCTTCCTCTGCCTTGGGCACACCCTTTCCTTTCTCAAGCTGCCTTGAGGGTCTGTATTTGTGTGAGTAGGTGCACCTTTTGAAAGTACCGCCCTCTGGATCAACAATCAACTGAACACAGAAATCATTAACTTGTAGGAGACTCCTTATGCTATTAAGAAATATAGCCAGGAAGGAGGCAGTTAATTTTGTTGGGACAAGGATATGGGGAGAGCTGCGTTGAGGGAGCACATTCTGGTCATCATAGGATGGGTTGACACAGGAAGTTCTCTTACTCTGTCATTCTTCCATTTCTGCCACTCTCTTCGTTACTCACACCTGTGGCTGCCTGGGAGGGTTTGCTGTCTTCTTCGGGAAAGCCTTGAATGTCCCCAGCTAGCTATCATTGTCTTCTAATAATTATGGTATTTGTTAAGTTCTTACTATATGCCAGGCACTGTACTAAGCAGTGGGATGGAAACAAGCAAACCGGGTTGGACCCATGTGAGGCTCAGAGTCTCAATCCACATTTTCCAGATGAGGCAACTGAGGTCCAGAGAAGTGAAGTGACTTGCCCAAGGTCACACAGCAGCCAAGTGGCGGTTCCGGGATTAGAACCCATGACCTTCTGACTATCAGGCCTGTGCTCTGATATACCATGCCGCTTCCTCTTTGGCACTGAGACCTCACTCTCTTCATCATGGACCCAAGGAGCTTTTCATTCATTCAGTAGTATTTATTGAGCCTTACTATGTGCAGAGCACTGTACTAAGCACTTGGAATGTACACAATTCGGCAACAGATAGAGACAATCCCTGCCCACTGACGGGCTTACAGTCTCCTGATTGTAAAGGGAAGTTAGATACAGTATCGACCTCAGGGTGGGTAAGTCTATCTTGAATAACAACTACTCCCTTTTGAGCAGGCAGGGAAGAACTACATATTTCTGTCCACTCCTTGTTTCTTTCTTTCTTTCTTTCTTTCTTTCTTTCTTTCTTTCTTTCTTTCTTTCTTTCTTTCTTTCTTTCTTTCTTTCTTTCTTTCTTTCTTTCTTTCTTTCTTTCTTTCTTTCTTTCTTTCTTTCTTTCTTTCTTTCTTCCTTATTGATTGAGCGCTTACTATGTGCAGAGCACTGTACTAAGCACTTGGAATGTACAATTCGGCAACAGATAGAGACAATCCCTGCCCAGTGACGGACACACAGTCTAATCGGGGGAGACAGACGGCAAAGCAAAACAGAACGAAACAAAACAAGACAACTTTCAAAGGACAGACTACGGGAAAGAGCATACCCATAGGAAGCAGCTTTTGGTACATGCTTTTATCCTGTGCTCACACCCCATGCCCAGCTAAATATTCAAGTAGGGGGTGATGGTGGTGAAGCTGTGGGCTTGCAGGTGCTTGGCAAATGTACTTATGTGGATTATTAGATGGTTGTTGGAAAATCAGAAAGGCAGGTGTGGAATTGCTGTAGGATGTTGGTTGCTTCAGCTATCCATAGTTTTTCTAGGCCCAGGGTGCTAATGTTGAACAGATAATAATAATGATAATAACAACAACAGTAGCATTGGTTAAGAGCTTACTATGTGTCAAGCTCTTTACTAAGCACTGGATTCTAACTTTGCTCTTTGAACATCAGTGTTGTGTGTGGTGTTTGGAACAGCAGGCAAGCCAAGTCTGTGACTGTGAGCCCTATGTGGGACAGGGACTGTGTCCAACCTGATTTGTTCATATCTACCCCAGCGCTTAGTACACTGCCTGGCACAAAGTAAGCTCTTAACAAATAGCATAATTATTATTATTGTTATTAAGTCCTGTGGAAGATTCAAGTCAAATGAAATGCAAATTTCCACCTCCTTTCTCTTACAGGGTTTGGCGGAGTCACCAAAACGATTAGCACAGGTCTGTGCTTTAGATTTTGTCCCAGCTCTCTGCCACTTTAAGTCACTTAACCTCGGTTTCCTCATCTATGACACAGGGATAAAACTGCCTACTTCACAAGGATCAATGGGAAAGTGCTTTGAAAAGATTTAAAAAGAGTCTGGACAATCAATCAGTAGTATTTCTTGAGGGCTTACTTTGTGCAGACCACTATAGAACACTGTGCAGGACACCGTGATTGGGTGACGACTATTGAGTTAGTAGACATTACAAAATCAAGGTAATGTTGTTGTTGTTCCTCAAGTTTCTGTCTCATAATTTAGTTTCTAAAACAATATTTGTTTTTCATCACAGTTCATCGTTCATTTTGACTTCATTTTCTAATTAAGAGGGCATAGTGGAAAATATATATTGACCATAAGGCTGAGTGTAGCATCAGTCGAACTGCAGGGAATCACGGATCCCAGCCTATGAACCCGTGTTATTCAGGAGGCTCGCTATAGGAGGAAGTGGGAATCATTAGTCTCCCAGAATTTTCCACAATAAGTAGAATGTTTGAAGACTTAATTTTCTCTCTCTCAGGGTTTCCATGGTGAGAAGTAATGCAGCTGATTCCACTTTCTGCTTGTAAGTAGAAGGAATATTTCTTATCTCTGCTTGCTACACTCCCCTACACAGGCACCAGATCAGACATTCTGAGAGATTCTGTCTGCTCCGTGCCTTGCACTTTGCTCAGGGCCAGAAGTCTTAGAACAAAATTGATTGGTAGTGTATTTCCTATCTAAACATTGCCATGGTAACGGGTGATAAAGAAGGGATTTAACTTGTTTTAATAGGAAAGTAGCCAACGATTGGATTCCAGTTTTGTCTCCGCCACCACTTTTTAAATTGAATGTAAAGCAATTTGCCAGCCTAAATTTCCCTATCGTTAAAATGCTAATCATCCCTCTATAAGGTTAAAATACTTTGCAATTGTTATAAACACAATGACAAAGGGGGTATTATTATTCTTGCAATTTGTTCTCTTCAAAGAGGAAGAAAAGCAACATGGCATAGTGGACAGAGCATGGGACTAGGAGTCAGAGGTCATGGTTTCTATTGCCGGCTTCACCACTTGTCTGCTGTGTGACCTTGGGCAAGTCACTTCACCTCTCTGTGCCTCAGTTTCCTTATCTATAAAATGGGGGTTGAGACTGTGAGCCCCACATGAGACAGGGACTATGTCCAACCCACTTGGCTTGTAAGCACTTCAGCGCTTAGTACAGTGCCTGGCACAGAGTAAGTGCTAAGCAAATGCATTATTATTATCATCATCATTATTATTATTCAAGGGCAGAGACAAGGAAGCTGCTCCACTCTCTCATTCAACCCACACAACCAATCTGTCACCAAAACCTGCCGGTCTCACCTTCACAACATCACCAAGATCCGCCCTTTCCTCTCCATCCAAACCACTTCCAATTGTATCTTGTTGGTACAATCTCTCATCATATGCCAACCGGATTACTGCATCAGCATCCTTTCTGTTCTCCCAACATCCTGTATTTTCCTGCTTCAGTCTATACCTCACTCCGCTTCCTGGATTATCTTTCTACAGAAATGCTCTGGGCATGTCACCCCCCTCCTCAAAAATCTCCAGTGATTGCCTATCAACCTTCACATCAAATAAAATATCCTCACTACTGGCATCAAAGTTCTCCACCATCTTGCTTTCTCCTACCTAACCTCCCTTTTCTCTTTTTACAGGCCAGCCCACATACTCCGCTTCTCTGATGCTAAACTCCTCACTGCTTACGTCTTGCTTGTCCCACCGTCAATCCCTGGCCCATGTCCTACCTTTGGTCTGGAATGCCCTCCCTCCTCACATCCGCCAAGCTAGCTCTCTTCCCCCTTTCAAAGCCCTATTGAGAGCTCACCTCCTTTAGGAGGCCTTCCCAGACTGCCCCCCCTTTTCCTCTCCTCCTTCTCCCCTCCCCATCATCCCTATTCCCTCTCTCTTCTCTACCCCTTCTCCCACCCCACAGCATTTGTGTATATTTGTACATATTTATTATTCTATTTATTTTATTAATGATGTGCTTATATCTATAATTCTATTTATTTTAATGTTATTAATGTCTGTCTACTTGTTTTGTTTTGTTGTCTGTCTCCCCCTTCTAGACTGTGAGCCTATTGTTGGGTAGGGATTGTCTCTATCTGTTGCCGAATTGTACTTTCCAAGCACTTAGTACAGTGCTCTGCACAAAGTAAGCGCTCAATAAATACGATTGAATGAATGTATAACTGAATATATATATATATATAAATGTATTCATAATACCTAATTCCCACCTGTACATTCTTTCTCATCATTTGGCACAGTGCCCTGCACATAGTAAGTGCTAAATAAATGCTATTACTACTATTACTATTATATAGTTATTTGTAGTCTGTGTTGATATTTTTATTAGAGCAGAAGAAATTCAAGCAGCATGGTCTACTGGATAGAGCACAGGCCTGGGAGTAAGAAGACTGCAGTTTTAATCCCAGCTCTGCCACTTGCTGTCATGTGACATTGGGTAAGTCACTTAACATCTCTGCGCCTCAGTTTCCTCTTCTCTAAAATGGGGATTCAACACCAGTTCTCCCTCCCACTTAGACTGTCAGCCCCACGTGGACTCTATTATTAGAGATGGCCGACGTGTTCATGCAACTTGGGATGCTGGGAATGAATCGAGAAAGGTGGGTTAGAGGAGGGGGACTTTCAGGAGGGCTTTGAATGTTGGGAGGACTACTGTCCACTGGATTTTACAGCCCCGAGGAAAGAATAAAGAATAAAGTCATGTACATATAAGTGTTCCAGAAATTGTGAGAACTTAAGCGCTTAGATGGCACAGAAGTGTGGAAATGGCTGTATTGGACTGGAACGTTCAGGGCCATTGTGTGTTTCAGGAGAGCACTTGTACATGTACATGCGGTGACAGGGCAGCAAAATTGACTTTAGTCCAAGTGCTTAGTACAATGCTCTGCACACAGTGAGCTTTCAATAAATAAGATTGAACGAATGAATGAATGAATGAATGCACGGCAGCTCTCCTACTTCGGCACACTTGGCATAGTGGATAGAGCACATGTGACTTCAGAAGGGCATTAAAGATGAGGAGAGCTGTGGTCTGACAGTGTGAGGTGGGAAGGAAGCAGTGTGGCCTAGTGGAAAAAACACAGGCTTTGGAGTCAGAAGGACTGAGGTTCTAATCCTGCTCTACCACTTGTCTGCTGTATGACAAGTGTATTCTTTGGGCATTATCCAAGCCATGTCTGCATCCAGCAGATGACTAGCACTTGCATAGGGGGCATGGCAAGTCATGCTTTTCAACTTCTGCCTCTTCTTTATAACCTGGGGAATAATAATAATGATGATGGCATTTGTTAAGTGCTTACTCTGTGCCAGGCACTGTACTAAGCACTGGGGTGGATACAAGCAAATCAGGTAGGACACAGTCCCTGTCCCACATGGGGCTCACAGTTCTGAGGCACAGGGAAGGTAACTGAGGCACAGGGAGGTGAAATGACTTGCCCAAGGTCACACGGCAGACAAGTGGCAGAGCTGGGATTAAAACCCATGACCTTCTGACTCCAAAGCCCATGCTCTATCTACTACGCCATGCTGTTTCTTCAATGTATAACCCCTGTTATGTGGATAAGAAAGTCAGGTTGATACATCTCTACATAAACAGGCAACAAAAATGGGGGGGGGGGGGGGGAAGGTGTCAGTCATTTTGACCAATCTTGGTCACCATGCTTCTTTATTTCTTTCCAACCCAGCCCCTATCAAGAGAATGCCCCATTATTGAACTCTGGGTCTTCCATATGCAACCATTAGGGAGCAAAACACCTAACAGAAAGAAACGTCAGTGTCAGCATGGCTTAGTGACAATCACTAAGACACCTTTAAAAGCAACTTTCACGATTTCTTTTTCTAGAGAGACTTATTTTTCATAATGGAATTAAAGTGGTTTCAAAAATAGAAATTTGGAGTGGGGAGCCTGCTTGAGGCTAGAACTTCAGGGTATTAGTACAAATGGAAATGAACTACAAGGAAACCAAAATGTATGGGATTGCATTAAAATAAAATGGGCATAACTAGCATATCCTTATTTTATTTTACCCAGTGTGTTTCTCTTATTTATTCAAAACCATAGCTATGAAGAAAAATTGTATTTTCCTTCCAGTCTTTTCTTTCCTACTCTTTTGAAAGGAAATTGTTTCCTGGTCCTTTTTCATTTATTATATTACCAGGTCAGGGAGACCAGATCTTCCTATTTGAAATGAGCTCCTTCTAGATATCATCTCTCATGCCCTACAGACACCACAAAATATTTAATTCAGAAAGATAAACTGACTCTCGCATGAGGTGGCAGAGCGAACTGAGTGAGGGTGCTAAAAGATTTGCTTTATCCTTGTAAATGATTTCCAAAGCTGCTTCCTAGCATAATGTTGTTAGTAGAAGTTGGAAGAGAGTTTTTCCTACCACAAACATGGTTATGGTAAACTTCCCAAAGTAAGAACTGCCAAACTTTAGTGCTATCAAAGAAGCATGTTTTTTTTTCTCTAGACTGTAAGCTCCTTATAGGCATGGAATGTGTCAACTAATTCTGTTGTACATTAAATGGATCAACTGATTGATTTCTTATATGGGACTCGATATCTTTCCAAAATTGTGTTGCTATGAATAAAAGCACAAATGCATTTGATTCTTGGGAGCTATCCTTATAAAGTACATATATTTGGTGTGTAGAAGTAGGTTCTGAAACTCTTAGATTTCATCCTGTATATTTTGAACATGACAAACAGGAAAATGAACTTTTTGGAGATCAGTCCATACTATTTATTGAGCACTTACTACTCTGTGCAGAGCACGGTAGTAAACACCTAGGAGAGTAGTTAGTCATAATAGTAGTACGTGTTAGGTGATGTGGAAGTTCTGAAGTGGCAGGAGTGGGAAAATTGGCTAGGAAGTTGAAAGATAAATAGAAAAGACTTTAAGTAAAAAAAAAAAAATGAGGTTTTGACATATATCTGCCCAGGGCAAGCTTAATGCTCGGCACATTGGTGAGAGATAAATAATGATAATACTTGTGGCTTAGTTTGTGTGCAAGCACTGGACTGCACAAATGGGAAGACATGAGATAATCCTGTCAAACAAAGGCACACAGTCCTTAGACGGTTTTTTTTTATGGCATTTGTTAAATGCTTACTATGTGCCAGGCACTGTTCTAAGTGCTGGGGTAGATACAAGCTAATTGGGCTGGACACAGTCCCATATAATAATAATAATAAAAATGTTGGTATTTGTTAATAATAATAATGATATTTAAGTACTTACTTGGTTCCAAGCACTGTTCTAAGTGTAACAATCAGATTGTCCCACGTGGGGCTCACAATCTTAATCTCAGTTTTACAGATGAGGTAATTGAGGCACAGAGAAGTTAAATGGCTTGCCCAGAGTTACACAGCAAACAAGTGACAGAGCTGGGATTAGAATCCTTGTTCTCTGACTCCCAAGCCTGTGCTCTTTCCACTAAGCCACGCTACTTACTATGTGCCAAGCACTGTTCTAAGTGCTGGGGTAGATACAAGGTAATCAGGTTGTCCCACAGGGGGCTCACAGTCTTCATCCACATTTTACAGATGAGATAACTGAGGCACAGAGAAGTGAAGTGACTTGCCCAAGGTCACCTAGCAGACAAGTGTCAGAGCCGGGATTAGAACTCACGACCTCTGACTCCCAAGTCTGTGATCTTTCCACTAAACCACACGGCAGAGGCAAGATTAGAACTCAGGTCCTCTGACTTCCAGAACTGTGTTCTTTCCACTTGTTCTGTCTTATGCTGTTGAGTTATTTCCAACCCATAGCAACTCCATGGACACATCTTTCCCAGAATGCCCCATCTTCATCTGCCATCATTCTGGCAGTGTATCCATAGAGTTTTCTTGGTGAAGGTATGGAAATGGCTTCCCTTTGCCTTCTTCCACACAGTAAACTTGAGTCTCCGCCCTTGACTCTCTCCTCTGCCGCTGCAGCCCAGCACAGGTGAGTTTTGACTTGGAGCAGATTGCCTTCCACTCGCTAGCCACCGGCCAAGCTAGGAATGGGATGGATATGACTCTGCTTGACTCTCCCTCTTGTAGTCGAGACTGGTAGAGTGCTGGGAGCTCTCCAGGTGTGATCCTGAGAGGGGAGGTCTTTCCACTAGTCCATGCTATTTCTCACATAGCCCCCTCCCATTTCCCCCTTTTGTCACTGCAGACTTTCCACCTCACCTAAGCTCACCCCTTCCCTCTTCTCATCCAGCCTTCAAATGATTCTATCTGACTGTCGACTAAGGCCAGATAAAGCATATTTTGTGAATCATTTTGACTGCACGTGGACTTACCCCGATGCATCAGGTAGTAGCATATTTACAAAAATTGTAAATTTGTGGGAAATAACAGGAAGGATGTTCTGGATGATAAATGCCATTGTCAATTTTTTTTAGAGGAATTTGCCAAATATTCCCTGTGTGAGGTCCTTATCAGTTGACTAAAACTCTTTGAATGATTCCCTAGCCCCAACTTCCACAACTTACTCTTCTCTCTTCCCTTCACAAAATGCCCTGGAACCATAAAATAAAATTTTTGTAAATGGCTGATTAAAGTAACTGATGCACTGGGTCAATGATTATACATTGCAATGTACAGAGGTGAAGGCGCCTAACTGCTGAGGTAGGATTATTTCTTTAGAAAGACTATTACAGTGCCTCCAAGAGAATGTAATCTCAAACAAAAATCCTGTATTCTACTATTCTCCAAAAAGGAATTTTCCCCTTCTCTGAGTCACAATAAATTCTTTCTTCTGTCAACAGGGACATTACAAGCTTTGGCAAATAATTCTAAAAGCCTTCCCCCTACTGTCTCACCCTTATCTCTTAGCACTCAGTTCCTGTTATATCCCTGCTCCTGTTCTCTTTCCAAGCCTAGCTGTCCATCCCCTTGCCCCTTCTTACCTCACCTCCCTTCTCTCCTCCTACATCCCAGCCCACACACGCTGCTCCTCCGGTGCTAACGTTTTCACTGTGCCTCGATCTTTCCTGTCTCGCCGCCAATCCCGGGACCACGTCCTACTTCTGGCCTGGAATTTTGCAGTGATCAGGAGAACAACAAGATCCTGAAGGATTTCCTGGTGTGATTTTGTTGATGCCCTGAGTTTACAACTTCAAAATAATACTAGTGCCTGTACTTTCCTTGGCTGAGAGATAGTACGAAAATGAATGAAAGTGGGATGCCCAGACAGAGGCTCTATGGTTGGGCAGGCTTCAGATGGTGAAAAAGCGCACAGCCATCACAAAACAAAAGCTCCTCACCACTGGCTTTAAAGCACTCCATCAGCTTGCCTCCTCCTACCTCATCTCTCTTCTCTCCTTCTACAACTTAGCCCACACACTTTGCTCCTCTAGTCCTAACCACTGTGCCTCCATCTCACCTGTCTCACCACCCACCCCAGCCAACATCCTGCCTCTGGCCTGGAACACCCTCCCTCCTCAAATCTGACAGACAATTACTCTTCTCCACTTCAAACCTTAATGAAAGCTCATCTTCTCCACTGGGGCTTTCCAGACTAAGCCCCACTTTCCCTCATTTCCCACTCCCTTCTGTGATGCTTTGATTTGCCCCTTTTGCTCTCCCCCCAACCCCATCCCCTCAGCTCCAAAGCACTTATGCACATATCTGTCATTTTATTTGTACTGATGTCTGTCTCCCCTCATGTAGACTGTAAGTTCATTGTGGGCAGGGAATGTCACTGTTTATTGTTATATTGTGCTTTCCCAAACATTAGTACAGTGTTCTGCACTCAATAAGTGCTCTATAAATACGATTGAATGAATGAATGAAAGTAATAATAATGGCATTTGTTAAGTCCTCACTATGTACCAAGCGCTGCGGAGATACAAGGTAATCAGGTTGTCCCACATGAGGCTCACACATTTAATCCCCATTTTACAGATGAGGGAACTGAGTCACAAAGAAGTTTAGTGACTTGATCAAAGTCACACAGCAGACAAGTGGCAGAATTGGGATTAGACCCCACAACCTCTGACTCCCAAGCCTGTACTCTTTCCACTAAACCACGCTGCTTCTCCAGAGTGAAAAGATGACAGGGTAGAATATCAGAAAAATTTTTAATTCTTTATCACAAGGAAAGGACACCTATGTGAGCATGAGCAGTGTGGTCTAGTGGAAAGAGCATGGGTCTGGAATTCAGAAGGACTTGGGCTCTAATTCTGGCCCTGCCACTTGTCTGCTGGGTTACCTTGGGCAAGTCACTTTACTTCTCTGAGTCTGTGTCTCAGCTTCCTCATCTGTAAAATGTGTCCAACCTAATTAGCTTCTATCCATCACAGTGCTTAGTACAATGCCTGGCAGATAGTAAGTGCTTAACAAATATCATAAAAATAAAAACAGGAGCCTGTGAAAGGAGTCCAGTGGTTCTGGACCAATTCTCTGGACTAGATGGAACTCCCCCAGAGTGGGCAGGGATTGTCTTTCTTTATCACTGAATTGTACTTTCCAAGCACTTAGTACAGTGCTCTGCACACAGTAAGTGATCAGTAAATACGATTGAATGAATGAATGAATAAATGAAGACTCCAGAGAAACAATGATAATAATAATTGTGGTATTTGTTAAGTACTTACTATGTGCCAAGCACTGTGGTAGTTACAAGATAATCAGGTCAGACAAAGTCCCTGTCTCACATTTAATCCCCATTTTACAGATGAGGAAATTGAGGCACTGAGAAGTTGTGACTTGCCCAGTATTACACTGCTGGTGAGTGGTGGAGCCGGCATTAGAATCCGGGTCTTCTGACCCCCAGACTTGTGGCTCTTTCCCTTCGGCCCTGAGTATCACATGCATCTGGAGCAGATGGCAATTATTTTCACATTTCAGGGAGATCGCCTACTTGAAGGAGACCCTATTCTACGACAAGCTGAAGTGGGCCCTACTCCAAGGCAGGCTGCAGTGGCCAGCGTAGAAGAAATGCTGGAAAAATACATAAATGCATCAAAGATTTCTACAGTCCAGTGCTCAGCACTTAGTACAGTTCTTGGCACATAGGAAGCGCTTAACAAATACCATCATCTTCATTATTATTATTACACTCCAGGTTCTTTTACTGGCTTCCCACTGACTGATCTGTGATAGTGACTGAATTTCTGAGACTGGAACACTGGAAGGGGGCGATACAACTTTTATTTCTGTGAAGTAAGAGTTGATTAGGCTGGAGTGTGCTTTCCTGGCAACAACCTCATACACATGGTTACACTCATGGTAACAAATGTCTCAGGGCAGACCTGTTCCCCCGAGCAAGAGAGGATAAGGCTAATTCCTGAGGAGCCCAATTGATCAATCGATACTAATAACTGAAGACCTACTGTATGGCGAGCATTCTACTGGGAAAGGACAAAAGAAGTAAAAGATCCCATTTCCTGCCAACCAGGAGTTTTCAATCCAACTGGCTCCAAAAGCAGGGTGGCTTAGCAGATAGAGCATGGGCCTGGATTCTAATCCCTGTCTGCCGCGTGTCTGCTGGGTGACCTTGCACAAGTCACTTCACTTCTCTCTCTCTTTGCCTGTTACCTCATCTGTAAAATGGGGATTATGACTGTGAGCCCCACTTGTTACATGGACTGTGTCCAACCTGATTAGTTTGTATTTACCTCAGCACTCAGTACAGTGCCCTGCACATAGTAAGCACTTAACAAATACCATAAAAAATGTAGAATCTGAGGATGTTCGCATGATTGTTAGGGTATCCACCTCCAGGGACCCGTGCTTTCTAGGTGACTTTGAAACAGGAAATGACCCAATGTACGCTTCTGAACATACCAATCCCAAGACCCAGTTAAAAAGACATTTGGGAAGCCTACCCTTATATTAATGATGCCAGTGAAATCTGATTCGTTGGGTAGCTAGTAAATAAGACCACTTTTTGGCTCAATTGGGAAGCAGGGTGGCCTACTGTAAAAAAAAAACATGAGCCTGGAAGTCAGAGTTACTGGGTTCTAGTCCTGGCTTTGTCACTTGCCTGCTGGGTGACTTTGAACAAGTCACTTGACTTCTTTGTGCCTTACTTTCCTCAACTGTAAAATGTGGATTCATTCATTCATTCATTCGTATTTATTGAGTGCTTACTGTGTGCAGAGTACTGCACTAAGCTCTTCGAAAGTACAATTTGGCAACAAATAGAGACAATACCTACTCAACAATGGGCTCACAGTCTAGAAGGGGGAGACAGACAACAAAACCAGACAAGTAGACAGGCATCAATAGAATCAAAATAAATAGAATTATAGATATATGCACATTATTAATAAAATAAATAGAATAATAATGAAATACCTGTTCTCCCTCTTAGACTATGAGCTGCATGGTGGGATATGATTAACTTGTATCTACCTAGCACTTAGAACAGTGCTTAACACATAGTAGGCACTTAATAAATGCTGTCATTACATCTAACAGGACAATGAGATAGAAGCCCACAGATGGCGAGGATTTGGTATGGGATCGTGTATTTGTGGTTTTGCAATGGCCAGAGAAGTTCCTCAGAGCAGCAGAGGGTAGAGCAGTGGTTGCTCTCTGTTAATGACACTAGCTGCTGGGGCAGGCTTAGAGCAAAAACTAGGGTACGTGACCCCGAAAACGCTAATCGATCTGTTTGGAAGCAAACTTTAGGGAAGCAGCACAGCCTACCACAGAAAGCACAGGTCTGGAAATCACAGGACCTGCTTTCTAATTCCCAGACTGCCACTTGTCTACTGTTTGACCTTGGGGAAGTCACTTCACTGATAAATTCGTATCTTCCCTAGCATTTAGTACAGTGCTCGGTACACAGTAAACTCTCAACAAACTTCCACAATTAAGAGAGATTAGTTAGTGGTGCCAGCTTTGCTTTGCATGCTACAGTTTGTGTGTGGGGGGTGGGGGTGGGTGATTACAAGTCTCTTTCCCTCCCCCGTGGCCCCCAGGCCACAATGCATAGCCATGGATAGTGAGGGTTGATTGCGAAGGAGACTTGGAGAGGAGAAGGAAAGCTCCTGATTTTGCCCTGGGGTTCTTTCCTGCAAATGCTCGAGGCTTTGCACTGGAGTCTCTGGATTAATCAAGCCCTGGAAAGTGTCTTAAGCAGTTTAGAAATAGTTGTGGCTTTTTTTTTTCATTTCAGCTTCTCTTTTCTTCTCACATTCATTGGAGCGCACACCCCTTGAAGGTAGGCAGCATGTTTTATACTTATATTGTTCGCTTCAAGCACGTTGGGTAGTTCTCTGTTCCCAGTAGTGCTGCTGCTCTAGGTGAGGATAATAATGATGGTATTTGCTAAATGCTTACTATGTGCCAAGCACTGTTCTAAGTGCTCAATTTATAGTGTGGTTTCATGGCTAGAGCACAGGTCTGGCAGTCAGAAGGTCAAGGGTTCTAATTACGACTCTGCCACTTGTCTGTGGTGTGACCCTGCGTAAGTCACTTAATTCCTCTGTGCCTCAGTTGTCTCCACTGTAAAATGGGGATTGACTGTAAGCCCTAGGTGGGACATGGATCATGTCCAACCTTATTAGCTTGTATCTACCCCAACACTTAGTACAGTGCCTAGCACATAATAAGTGTTTAACAAATCCACAATTACTATGATGATTATTATTTAGCATTCAGGTGGATGGATCATTCACTGGATGCTGGCCTAGTTCAAGATAGTTAGATCTCTTTTTTTCCTGGCTTGGCAGCAGTCACCTACATGAGTGCATTAAAAAAAATATATATTTACCTGAACATTTAAGTATTGGTCTAGTTGTTTCAGCCTAATGTGTTTTTAATAATAAAATAACGTCATTAATTAATTGATTATGGTACTTGTTAAGCACTTACTATGTGCCAAGCACTATACTAAGCATTGGGGTAGATGCAAGACAATTACGTTGGGCACAGTCCTTGTCCCACATAATGACATTTTTAAAGCTCTTACTATGTGCCAGACACTGTACTAAACATTGGGGTGGATACAAGCAAATTGGGTTAGATACAGTCCCTGTCCCACGTGGTGCTCACAGTCTCAATCCCCATTTTCCAGATGAGGGAAATGAGGCCCAGAGAAGTGAAGTGACTTGCGCAAGGTCACACAGTAGGGAAGTTGCAGAGTCGGAATTAGAACCCATGACCTTTTGACTCTCAGGTCCATGCTCTATCCACTAAGCCATGCTGCTTCCTACATGGGGAGTACTACAAGTGTGTACTGTTTGTCAAGCACTATACTACATTCTGGACTAGATACAATATTCATTCATTCCATTTTATTTATTTAGCGTTTACTGTGTGCAGAGTACTATACTAAATGCTTGGGAAAGTATACTACAACAATAAAGAGAGACAATCCCTGCCCACAGTGAGCTCACATTCTAGGCTGGGGGAGATAGACATCATTCATTCATTCAATCGTATTTACTGAGTGTTTACTTTGTGCACAGCACAGGGCTCATAATCTTAATCTTCATTTTACAGATGAGGTAACTGAGTCCCAGAGAAGTGAAGTTATTTTCCCAAGGTCACACAGCAGACAAGTGGTGGAGCCAGGATTAGAACTCATGACCTACTAACTCCCAGGCCCATGCTCTATCCACTATTTCATGTACTCTCCTAAGTTCCTGTTAGAGTAGCTCGCGGTTGGTTGCTTGATAAATGCCACTGATTGATTGATTCCCTTGCCAATAAACTTAATAAAATAATAAGTAAATGTGGACTTTATTAGGTTATACTGCACGGGAACAGGTTTTCCTTGAAATGTAAAATAGGCCAAAAGCAAATGCAAAGTACTATACTAACTGCTTAGAAAAATGCCACAGAAACAAGTCACGTGTGTCCCGCTGTCACGGAATTCTCAATCTAATGGGGTGAGCTATAAAAAGTTCTATAGAAATAGTAGGAGCCGAAAGTAGAACAAGAACAGAATGGGAAGTAGAACAAATATGAAAGGATGAAATAACTAAATAAATGAATACACCAAGGTCCATATGTACGCATGTCCTCAGGATAGAAATGCACAATCTCTAAGGGTGGCCGTTATGTTGTTGACACTGGGAAATTAATCAGGGAAAGCTGATTGGGAGAAGTGGGATTTTAGGTGGACTTTAAAAGTGGGAGAGCTATTCTGGTGGAAGTGAGGGTGAGACCGATAAAAGAACAAAAGATTGTTTCCTCTATGGGTTGGGAGCAGAGCCACCTATGTTTGCTTTCCCCTTCTTATGTCTGTCCCTCTTATTTCAAAACCACGAGCTCACTTATGATACCTGGGATGCTGAGGAGCAGACTATGTGTCCAAAACTGATTAATGAATTAATTTTTAATAGTATTTATTAAGCACTGTTCTGTGCTCTGGGAAGATACAAGTTAATCAGGTTAGGCTCAGTCCCTGACCCACATGGGGCTCAATATCAAATGGCAAGAAATGATTATGAACAACAAGGTTCTAGAACATAGTCTCCTAGTGTGAACACTATGCACATCCCAACATTTCTGGGTTTTCTGATAGTGAGAATTGTTAAATATTATAGTAGGTTGTGGAGAGCAATTTATGAGCCATTATCTGAAAGAAGTTGAGATAGGATCTTATCCAAATTCCTTTAACAGTCAATTCAGCATTCCAACCTTTCTAAAAGTATCAAGCAGGGAAATTAATAAAGACCATATGGGAAGAACATGGACCACTTAATAAGGAGGCCCAGTTTGTAATCCCCAGCTTCACAATTTACCTGAAGCTTTGACTAGGGTAAATCATTTAACTTTTCTGTTCCTGATTTTCCTCATCTGTAAAATGGGGATTAAATACATGTTCACTCTCCCGCTTACACTCTGATCCCCATAAGAGAAAGGGACTGTAAGCTCGTTATGGGTAGGGAACATGTCTACCAACCCTGTTATATTGAACTCTTTCAAATGCTCAATACAGTACTCTGCACACACTAAGTACTTAATAAATATGATTGATTGATTGTTTCTGATTTGACTGTTCTGAATATACCCCAACACTTAGCATAGTGCTCACCACAAATTAATTGCTTAATAAATACCACAATTCTTCTTATTCTTTAAATATGATGGCCCTCCACTTGGAGGCTGCTATGGTCTTAACATCCTTAGGAAATAGAGGCATTAAATCTCTGATTCTTAAGGACCTTTGCTTTGACTTTATCATAGCTCTCCCAGTAGGCCTAAAACATGCCTTTAAGAGAAATTTCCATTCCAAGGTCTTAAGATAATTTAAATCATTTTAGGCATTGTGAAAGTATTCATTTTTCACACTTGTACTACCCTTAATGAAATATGGTTTCCATTTGAAATCAGGGGTAAAGATTGCCAATTTTAAAATGTAGACTCTGCCCTCAGATAATGCTTATTTGTGTTCTTGTTTATACTATCATCAATCAGTGGTATTTATTGAATACATACCGCGTGAAGGTCACTGTAGTAAGTCTCGGGACGCTTCAGTACAACAGAGTTGGTAGACACCTTCCCTGGCCACAAGGAGCTTACCGGTCATAATAATTCATTTGAGCCATTCCTAGCTGCATATTTTCTTTGCAAAGATATACATTTGATTTGCTAAAAATAATGATGCTCTTTATTAAGTGTCAGTTTGTTACCAACATTATACTAAGCATTGGAATAGATAGAAGATAATCAGACTGGACAGAATCTCTTGCCCCCTCCTTCTCTGGCTGCCACCCTCTAACTGTGGGAGCCCCTCGAGTCTCAGTTTGGATTCCTTTCTATTCTCCATCTACACCTGTTCCCTTGGAGAACTCGTTAGTCTCATGCCTTCAACTACTACCTCTATGCAAATGATTCCCAAATTTACATTTCCATCCACGATCTCTCTCCCTCTCTGCAGTCTCACATTTTTTTCTGCCTTCAATAAATCTCTGCTTGGATGTCCTGCTGTCACTTCAAACTTAACATGTCCAAAACAGAACTCCTTATCTTCCATCCAAACCCTGTCCTCCTCCTGACTTTCCCATCACTGTAGATAGGATTACTGTCTTTCCTGTCTCACAAACCCTTAACCTTGGCATTATCCTTGACTCATCTCTCTCATTCATTCAGTAGTATTTATTGAGCACTTACTATGTGCAGAGCACTGTACTAAGCGCTTCAACCCACATATTCACTCCATCACCAGATCCTGCTGGTTCAACATTCATCACATCGCTAAAATTTGCCTATCCTCCCCATCCAAAATGCTACCATGTTAATCCAAACACTTATCCTATTCTGCTTGATTACTGCATTAGCCTCCTTGCCAACTTCCCTGCCTCCTGGCTCTCTCCACTCTAGTCCATACTTCTCTCTGCTGCCAGATTATTTTTCTACAAAACTCTTTAGTTTGTGTTTCCCCACTCGTCAAGAACCTCCAGTGGTTGCCTATCCACCTCCGCATCACCTTACCATCGGCTGTAAAGCAGTCAATCTCCTTGCCCCCTCCTACTTTACCTCCTTGATTTCCTACTACATACAATGCAGATTGAACACTTCTCTCGTCTATTGCCAATCTACTCACTGTACCTAAATCTCGTCCATCTCACCATTGACCTCTTCTCTACATCCTGTCTCTGGCCAGGAACATGCTTCCTCTCCACATATGACAATCACTCCCTCCCACCTCAAAGCCTTATTGAAGGCACTCTGACTAAGCCCTCTCTGACCCACATTTCCTCTTCTCTCACTCCCTTCACTTTTGGTCTTGGACTTCCACCCTGTATTCACCCTTCCCTCAGCCCAAGAGGACTGTACGTAGCTGTAATTTACTTATGTCTATGAATGTCTGTCTCCCCCTCTAGACTGTAAGCTCGCTGTGGGCAGGGAACATGTCTTCCAACTCTTGTTATATTGTACTCTCCCAAGTGTTTAGTACAGTGGTCTGTACGGGCTCAGTGGAAAGAGCACGGGCTTTGGAGTCAGAGGTCATGGGTTCAAATCCCGGCTCGGCCACTTGTCAGCTGTGTGACTTTGGGCAAGCCACTTAACTTCTCGGTGCCTCAGTTACCTCATCTGTAAAATGGGGATTAAGACTGTGAGCCCCACAGTGACAACCTGATTCTCCTGTGTCTACCCCAGTGCTTAGAACAGAACACATAGTAAGCACTTAACAAATACCAACATTATTATTATTATTACACATTAAGCACTCAGTAAATATGACTGATTGATTGGTGGTGGGAAGAGAACAGATACTGAATCCCCACTTTGCAAATGAGGAAATGAAGCACAGAGAAGTGAGTTGCCCGTAGTCACACAGCAGGGAAGTGGCAGAACCAGGACCATTCATTCACTCAATCGTATTTATTGAGCGCTTACTGTGTGCAAAGCACTGTACTAAGCGCTTGGAATATACAATTCGGCAACAGATAGAGACAATCCCTATCCGACAACGGGCTCACAGTCTAAAAGAATCCAGGCCTCCTGACTCTCCATTCCTTGCTATTTCCATGGGGCCATCCTGCCTTCTCCTTGCTATAATAACCTGAGTAAATCAGCCCCAGGGTCAACTGTCCAGTTAAGATTGAAATATCATGACTTGAGGCAGGCCAAAATATACAGTTATCTAGTGGCCCACAGCAGCAATGGGGAAATAATTTTGCTGATTCCCTGAATACAAAGTTAACCTTTTTTAGTTACATTTCCCAATTGATTAATTAAGCCAGAAAACCAGCAGAGATGGATGTAAACATCCCCTGATCATGACAGTCCATGATGAGCTAACATTTAGCATTTTGTCATAGTGTCATTAGAGCATCAGATAGATCATCTTCATCTTAGACAGCTGGGGAGTAATTTGAGAATGAAAATCAGGCCACTTCCTTTACTTTCAGGGAAGCCAGAGGACTTTCTTTTGCCATTAGTGCATTTAGACAATGGCATTTCTTATCACTTGCTCCTGTCATCAGCTGAACCCAAAGGGGAAAGATTGAGTATTCTGATTCCCTCTCCCCATGGGGCTACCATTCATTGGAAGATGCTCCAGCCTAAGAGCTTCAATTACCCTTTGCCCTCCGGGAGCTCTCCTCACCTGACGACAGGCATGGGGCTGACTGGATGGTTTGGGGATTAACAGCAGAATGGAGTGCTTTCCCAGATATGCTTCTACCTTACACACATTCACTAGCTTCTCTTTGGGTGACTCACTCTAATGGCGGAGGTCATAAGACTGAGGAATTCTGCTTCATTCTGAAAAACAGAGCTGGGTTTTTTTTGAGGAGGGGCTGGTAGAGCATCAGATTTAAGGTGGGAGAAAGTGGGGATATGGGAGGAGAAGCTCACCACAAACCATTCTCTCACAAAAGCACCTCCTCATCCTCCTGATCCGCTGAGCTGAGATGACATAATTCTACCCGGAGACCAAGTCGAGCCTGCTCCTAGTTTAATCCACCTGGAGGGCTGGGGCTGGCTTGGGTCTGAGCCAGTCACTTCCATCCCCACTGACTCCTCTACATCTCTGAGTCACTTCATTCAGTCCCATAGCTTCAACTATGTTGTCTATGCAGATAATCCCCAAATCTACCTCTCCAGCTCTGATCTCTCCCCTTCTCTGCAGTCTCGCATTTCCTCCTGCCTTCAAAATTCCATTTATTTATACTTATGCCTGTTTATTTGTACTGATATCACTCTCCCCACCCACCCAGACTGTAAGCCCTTTGTGGGCAAGGATTGTCTTCTTTTATTGCTGTATTGTACTTTCCAAAGTCTTAGTAGAGGGCTTTGCACACAGTAAGCGCTCAATAAATACAATTGAATGAATGAATGATGTCAAACTTAACATGTCCAAAACAGAACTCCTTATCTTCCCCACAAAACCCTGTCCTTCCCCAACTTTCCCATCACTGTAGACAACACTGTCATCCTTCCTATCTCTTTAGCCCATTACCTTGGCCTTACCCTCAACTCCCTTTGCCATTCAACCCACATAATCATTCTGTCACCAAATCCTGTCAGTCCAACCTTCACGACGTCACAAAAATCCACTCTTTTCTTTCCTACCAAACTGCTGCCATGTTAATCCAAGCATTTATCCTGTCCCACTTGATTACTGCATCAGCCTCCTTGCTGACCTCCCAGACTCCTGTCTCTCCCCATTCCTGTCTATAAGTTACTCTGCTGCCCAGATCATTTTTCTAAAGAACTGTTCAATCCATGTTTCCCACCTCCTCAAGAACCTCCAGTGGTTGCCCATCCACCTTCTCATCAAACAGAAACTCTTTTTTGTGGGCTTTAAAGCACGTAATCACCTTACACCCTTCTATCTCATCACCCTGATTCCTATTTACTTCCTAGCCTGCACACATTGCTCCTCTAATGCCAATCTACTCAGTGTTCCTTGATCTCTTCTGTCTAGCCGTCAATCTCTTGACCACATTCTGCCTCTGTCCTGTATGGCCCTTCCTCTTCATATCTGTCAGATTGTCACTCACCCCAATTTCAATCCTTATTAAAAGGACATTTCCTCCAAGAGGCCTTCCCGACCAAGACCTCATTTCCTCTTTTCCCACTCCCTTCTCTGTGGCCCTTTCACTTGTATTTGCACCATTTATTGTCCCCCTTCCTCAGGCCATGGCACTTTTATGTCTATCTGTAATTTATTAATTTCTATTAATTAATGTATCCCCCTCTAGACTGTAAGCTCATTGTAAGAAGTCAATCATATTTATTGAGCACTTACTGTGTGCAGAACACTGTGGAAAGAGCCTGGGCTTCGGAGTCAGAGGTCATGGGTTCGAATCCCGGCTCTGCCATTTGTTAGCTGTGTGACTGTGGGCAAGTCATTTAACTTCTCTGTGCCTCAGTTACCTCATCTGTAAAATGAGGATTAACTGTGAGCCTCACATGGAACAACCTGATTACCCTGTATCTACCCCAGTGCTTAGAACAGTGCTCTGCACATAGTAAGTGCTTAACAAATACCAACATTATTATTATTATTATTTGAGAAAGTACTATACAACCATATAACAGACATATTCCCTGCCCACAATGAACTTTCCACCCTTTCCTCTCCATCCAAACTGCTCCCACGTTAATACAATCACTCATCCTATCCTGCCTAGATTATTGAATCAGCCTCCTTTCTGACCTCCCAAACTCCTGCTTCTCCCCATTACATTCCATACTTCACTCTGCTGCCTGGATTATTCTTCTACAGAAACTCTCAGAGCATGTCACCCCCTCCTCAAAAATCTTCAGTGGTTGCCTATCTACCTCTGTTATCAAACAAAAACTCCTCAATGTTGGCTTTAAAGCTCTCCATCACCTTGCTCCCCTCCTACCTCACCTCTCTTTTCTCCTTCTACAATCCAGACTGCACATTTTGCTCCTCTGGGGCTAACTTTCTCACTGTGCCTTGATTTAATCTGTCTCGCCACCAAACCCTGGCCCATGTCCTACCTCTGGCCTGGAACTCCTTCCCTCCTCAAATCCACCAGACAATCACTTTCCCCCCATCAAAGCCCCACTGAAGAAGGCACATCTCCTCCAAGAGGTCTTCCTAGACTAAACCCCACTTTTCCTCATCTCCCACTCCCTTCTACATCTCCCTGACTTGCTCCCTTTGCTCTTCCTTCTTCTCCCCACCCCACAGAACTCATATAAATATATATATATATATCTGTAAGTTTATTTATATTGATGTCTAGACTGTGAGCTTGTTGTGGGCAGGTATTTTCTCTCTTTATTGCTGTATTGTACTTTTTCAAGTGCTTAGTACAGTTCTCTGCACACAGTAAGTGCTAAATAAATCCCGGATCTGCTACTGATCAGTTGTGTGATTTTGGGCAAGTCACTTGGCTTCTTTGTGCCTCAGTTACCTCATCTGTAAAATGGGGATTAAGACAGCCCCACGTGGGACAACCTGCTTACCTCGTATTTACCCCTGCTCTTAAAACAGTGCTTGGCACATAGTAAACGCTTAACAAATGCCATTATTATTCTTATTATTAATAATAAATGTGATTGAATGAATGAATGAACTTACAGTCTAGAGGGGAAGACAGACATGAATATAAATAAACTTACAGATACATACGTAAGTAATGTGGGACTAGGAGCAGTGAATAAACAAAGCAAGTCAAGGTGATGCAGAAGGGTGTGGGAAAAGAGTAAAGGAAGGTTTAGTCAGGGAAGACCTCTTGGAGGAGATGTACCTTCCGTAAGGCTTTGTTGGTGGGGAGAGTAATAGTTGGTTATAAAGGAGGGTGTTCTAGGTCAGAGGCAGGGCATGGATGAGAGGTCAGTGGCGACATAGATGAGATCTAGGTAATAGTGAGTAGGCTGGCATTAGAGGAGCAAAG
The DNA here is from genome assembly GCF_004115215.2 of Ornithorhynchus anatinus. NCBI lineage: Eukaryota > Metazoa > Chordata > Mammalia > Monotremata > Ornithorhynchidae > Ornithorhynchus > Ornithorhynchus anatinus. The sequence continues at coordinate 154,025,215 of NC_041728.1, forward strand.
TGTGTAGGTTGGGTTGCAGTAGGAGAGTAGTGAGATGTGGTAGGAGGGAGCAAGCTGATTGAGTGCTTTAAAGCCAATGGAAAGGAATTTCTGTTTGATGAAGAGGTGGATGGGCAACCGCTGGAGGTTCTTGAGGAGTGGCGTAACAGGACCTAAACATTTTTGTAGAAAAATGGTCTGGGCAGTAGAGCGAAGTATGGACTGGAGCAGGGAGAGACAGGAAGCTGGGAGGTCAGCAAGGAGATTGATACAGTAATTAAAGCGGGATAGGAAAAGTGATTGGGTAAATGTGGTAGTTTGGATGGAGAGGAAAGAAAAGATTTTAGTGATGTTCTGAAGGTTGAACGAACAGGATTTAGGCAGGGAATATGTTTATCAACTCAAATAATAATAATAATTATGGTACTTGTTGAGTGGTTACTACATGCCAAGCACTGTTCTAAGTGCTGGGTTAATGAGATAATCAGGTTGGACACAATCCCTGTTTCACATGGAGCTCACACTCTTAAACCCCATTTTACAGATGAGGTAACTGAGGCCCATAGAAGTTAAGCTGCCCAAGATCACTCAACAGACAGGTTGCAGAGGCGGAATTAGAACCCAGGTCCTTCTGACTCTAAGACCCCTGCTCTTGCTCCCAGTCCTGTGTCTCCCAAGCTCTTTAGTTCAGTGCTCTACAAGCAGTAAGCATTCAGTAAATATGATTGATTGATCGATTGATCTGTGGATACAGTTAGTAGCACCCAGAAGCACCATAGCAGTGTGAGGGTGCCTCATTGATGATATCAGACCCCGCTTGGAGCTTGGCAGAGCCCTGGAAGAAGGCAGATGTATTGCCAATACTTACTTAAAATTTTTCTTTATGATATTTGTTAAGTGCTTTAAATGTTCCAGGTACCATATGAAGCCCTGGAGTAGATACAAGGTAATCAGGTTGGACACAGTCCCTGTCCCTCATGACACTCACAGTCTTAATCTCCATTTTATAGTTGAGATAAGTGAGGCAGAGAGATGTGAAATGACTTGTCCAAGGTCACATAGCAAACAAATGGTGGAGTTAGGATTAGAAACCAGGTCCTTCTGATTTCCAGGCCCGTGCTCTCTCCACTAGGCCATGCTACTGGTCTCTTTTCCTACAGAGCTTTATCTCTCTCATTCAGTAAGTACAGCACAGAATAGTGACTACTTGGCTTTATTATGGTTCCCCCCCTAACTTAACCTTGCTCCTCGTAGGCTGGGAACATGTCTACCAACTCCATTGTTTTGTATTCTACAAAGTGCTTAGTAGTGAGCTCTACTAAATATGACTGATTGCTTTGAGTACATTATGCACTTGATAAATATCATTGATTAACTGATTATGGTCCCCTCATGGGGACGTATATGGGGCTGAGTCTTTCATAATGCTTCTGATCCAGGCTCCAAGTCACAAGACTGCAGTTTTACCTATGTGGCGTGAAGTGATAGCTGATCTTTCAGGGTTACTGGGGAAAGGAACCGGAGAAAAAAATAATGGTACCTCTAGGCTTTTCTAAAATATTTAGACACAGAAGTTTCAGTTCATGCATGGGGAGAGAATGAGGGAAAGCTAAACCAGATTCAAATTGTTACACTTCACAGAATACATATACATACACAAACTACCTAAATACATAAGCAGGCTTCCTTAGTTACAAAGGCAGTGGGTCAATCATATTTTTCGAGTGCTTGCTGTGTACAGAGCACTGTACTAAACCTTGGGTGATTACAGTGTAACAATTTAAAAGACATTCTCTCCCCACAGTGAGCTTAGTGTCTAGAGGGGCAATATTTCCTCATTTGGAATTAAAGAGACTACCCAGCTGACTGATTTGCACTCATTAGCAGAGGATTCTGGAAAATATCATCCCCCAGCAGCAGGTATTATAAAAATAAGATTCCTATTTTTCCTCAGTTTCATCTCCAATAGGGACCAAAACATTTTCACAATCAGGTTTTGCCAAGATCGAGCAGCGTTTCTTCTTTGAGATTTCCTTTGGAGCTGTTGACAATAATAACTTGGTTTTGAATAGCTGTTTTATTCCCCCAGCACTCTCACATTACCGGTGACTAATGAGGCCAGATTGGCATTGGTAGGGTCTGTCACAGCTTAATGATGTCAATCGATAGTATTTATTGAGTGCCTACCATGTGCAGGACACCATATTAAATACTTGGAAGAGTCCTATATATATACATATACATATATATGTATATGTATATATATAAATATATATATAGTGAAAGCTTTGTTATTTATCACTTTGCTAACTGCGAAGTTTAAGCAACCGACATTTCTGATATCCCTTAATGATGACGGAGTTTCCCATCAGGAACGATGGATGAGCCTTGGACATGGGACCTCGGTGCTGAAAAGCTGCAGGAAGGAATTAATTATAGTAATGATGGCTCATGAAATGCCACTCACACACTCTCATCCTTGCCAGTGGGATATAACATATCGACTGCAACAGGTAAGTGGGCCCAGAGGGCTGTGGCACACTGAAACACATGCAAAAGTTTTTTGCTTGCAGGATCTATTAGTGGCTGAATAATAATAGTAATAATAATAATTGTGGTATATGTTAAGCACTACTATGCCCCATGCATTGTACTAAGAGCTGAGGTAGATACCAGGTAATTGGGTTGGACACGGTCCCTTTCCCACATTGGGCTCACCGTCTTAATCCCCATTTTTACAGATGAGGGAACTGAGGCACAGAGAAGTGAAGTGATTGCCCAAGGTCAACCGGCAGACAAAGGGCAGAGCAGAGATTCATTCGTTCATTCAACCATATTTACTGAGCGCTTACTGTGTGCAGAGCACTGTACTACTAATAATAATGATAGCATTTGTTAAGCATTCACTATGTGCCAAGTACTAAGCACTTGAGAAGCACAATTCAGCAGCAAATAGAAACACTCCCTGCCCACAATGGGCTCGCAGTCTAGAAGATTAGAACCCAGATCCTCCTGACTCCCAGGCCGTGCTCTGGCCATTGGGCTACATCATCGCAACGTATGCCAGGCTGCACAACAGTGTGAAAACCTAGCAGAAAATCATCTCTTGAACCCACTGTGGACTTTGCCAACCTCAATATCTGCTGGCCCTGTCCAGCTTGCTAGATGCCCTAGGTGGTTGTTACTCAGAAACATTCAATGCTGAAGACATGGTCTCAGCAGAGCTGATCCTAATTGCACAGGTGGGACTAGTACTCAGGTTTCCTGAATCCCAGAAATATTATTTTGGCCAATTATTTTCTTGAAAGGTACAACTCCACCCAGCGAGAGGAAAACATAGGGATCAGAATGCTTGAATTCCCAACTGAGCGGACTGATAAATTCAAGATGCATCCACTTCCCTAGAGTCTCCCTGAGAAAGTTTTCCCTGGAAAATTCTAGCATAGTAAGCTCTCTGCACATAGTAAGAGTTCGATAAATACGATTGAATGGAAGAAGTACTTTGCATGAGCTCACTGTGGGCAGGGATTGTTTCTCTTTATTGCTGTACTGTAATAATAATAATAATGATGATAATAATAATGCTGGTATTTGTTAATAATAATAATAATGTTGGTATTTGTTAAGCGCTTACTATGTGCCGAGCACTGTTCTAAGCGCTGGGGTAGACACAGGGGAATCAGGTTGTCCCACGTGGGGCTCACAGTCTTAATCCCCATTTTACAGATGAGGGAACTGAGGCACAGAGAAGTTAAGTGACTTGCCCACAGTCACACAGCTGACAAGTGGCAGAGCTGGGATTCGAACTCATGAGCCCTGACTCCAAAGCCCGTGCTCTTTCCAATGAGCCACGCTGCTTAATCTCTTACTATGTTGACAAACACTGTTCTAAGTGCTGGGATAGATACAGGTAATCAAGGTGGTCCCACGTGGGGTTCACGGTCTTAATCCCCATTTTACAGATGAGCTAACTGAGGCACAGAGAAGTTATGTGACTTGCCTAAAGTCACACAGCTGATAAGTGGCGGAGCCGGGATGAGAACCCGTGACCTCTAACTCCCAAGCCCGTGCTTTTCCCACTAAGCCACGCTCTGCTTCGCTGTACTTTCCCAAGAGCTTAGTACAGTGCTCTGCACACAGTAAGCACTCAATAAATGATTGAATGAATTGAATGAATGAAGAGTCCTCTGATAACAGCTTTGGCAGCTGGAACCAGTATGAAACCAGTAGGACTGGATTTGGAGGGGTTGCATCTCCACACAGTATCTGCCTAGGCTTTAATTAATCAGTAATTCCACTTCCCTCTGATTCTACCATCCCCAAGCTTCTGTTGGAACTTCCATTAAACAATCAGTCTGTGGTATTTATTGAGTGGTTACCTTGTGCAGAGCTCTGTACTAAGCTTCTGGGAAAGTACAGTACAACAGACTTTATTAAAGCTCATCTCCTCCAAGAGGCCTTCCCAGCCTGAGCTCCCCCCTTTTTCCCTCTGCTCCCTCTACCCCCCACCTCTCTGCAGTTAAACCCTCTTCTCCCCCCTTTCCCTCTCCTCCTCCCCCCTCCGGTCCCACCCCCTCAGGACTGTACTCCTCCGCTCAACTGTATATATCTTCATCACTCTATTTGTTTTGTTTAATGAGATGTACTTCACCCTGATTCTATTTATTTGCCATTGTTTTTATGAGATGTTCTTCCCCTTGACTCTATTTATTGCCATTGTTCTTGTCTGCCTGTCTCCCCCGATTAGACTGTAAGCCCGTCAAAGGGCAGGGACTATCTCTATCTGTTGCTGATTTGTCCATTTCAAGAGCTTAGTACAGTGCTCTGCACATAGTAAGCGCTCAATAAATACTATTGAATGAATGAATGAATATTAGATGCATTTCCTGCCCAGAAGGAGCTTATGCTGCTAATTATGCTGGTCTCCCAGCTCTTTATAGGATAGTCATGATAGGGATGCCCCCCTCCCCATTTTTTGTAATGGTATTTGTTAGGCACTTACTACATGCAAAACACTATTCTAAGTGTTGTTGTAGATACAAGGTAAATAGGTTGGACGCAGTCCCATGTCCCACATGGGATTCACAGTCTTAGTTTTGAATCACTATTTTACAATTGAGGAAACTGAGTCACAGAGAAGTTAAGCAGTGGCCCAAGATCTCACAGCAGAAACTGGCAGAGTCGGAATTAGAACCTAGGTTCTATGAACAGTGCTTTTTCCACTAGGCCCAAGCTTCTGCATCTGTGACTTTCTTCCTCGAGCAGCCCTGATTCTTAGTTAAGCCAAGATTTTGATTAAACTTCAGCTCACAGTCCTCCAACATGCTGAATATCATATCTCCTAATATGTGGAGAGAACTGGCCTAGGCTTCAGAGGACTTAGGCTCTGATCCCAGCTCTGCCTCTCGTCTGCTGTGTGGCCTTGGGCAAGTCACTTAACTTTTCTCTGCTTCAGTTCTCTCATCATTCATTCATTCATTCAATAGTATTTATTGAGCGCTTACTATGTGCAGAGCACTGTACTAAGCACTTGGAATGTACAATTTGGCAACAGATAGAGACAATCCTTGCCCAATGACGGGCTTACAGTGTAATCGGGGGAGAATTATTTGCAAAACAGAGATTCAATACCTGTTCTCCCTTCTACTTAGACCTGATTATCTTGTACCTACTCCAGTGCTTAGTACAGTTCTTGGCATATATTAAGCACTTAAAAATATATATGAGCCCTGGTTAAATAGGTGTTGTTTAATTGGACTTGTTATCATTAAGCTAAACTAACCTCACATTTAAAGATAATAGAGAAGAGCCAGGAGGTTCTAGAAAAAGGAGTTACTGAACTCTGTCCCAGTTACCGACATTTGATGGCTCAAAGTCTATTACGAGGGTGGGGGAAACTGAGCAAGATGGAAGGGTCTAGCAAGATGGGGAAAAAATAATAATGATAATAGTAATAATAGTATTTATTAAGCCCTCACTATGTCCCAGGCACTATACTAAATGCTGGGGTAGATACAAGCTATTCAGCTTTCACACAGTCCCTGTCCCTCATGGGGTTTACAGTCTTAATCCCAATTTTGGGGATAGGGTAATGGAGGCCCAGGGAAGTTAAATGACCTGTCCAAGGTCAGACAGCAGACAAGTGGCAGAGCCAGGATTAGAACCCAGGTCCTTCAAACTACTAGGCCTGTGCTCTATCTACTAGGAATCACTGCCCCAGAATGATTTTAGGCTCATTCAGGGCCAAGCATTTGAAGGCACTAGTCGCTGAGGATTGCTTCTTCATCTTAGGGTCCGGAAGGCAGGAATAACCAGGAAACAGGTACTCCACTGCTGGGTTTGATGGGAGCAGAATTCATTCATTCAATTGTATTTATTGAGCACTTACTGTGTGCGGAGCACTGTACTAAGTGCTTGGGAGTGTACAATATAACAATAAACAGACAAATTCACATGTGAAGCCGTGGTCACAAGACCTATGAGCAAGGTATCCCACAGAAGAGCTAATTACATGAACTGATAGTGGCGTTAGGGTAGGGTACCCTAGAATTAAGTGAGGAATAAGTTCTAGAATCAGAGATGATGATGCTGGTATTTGTTAAGCGCTTACTATGTGCCAAGCACTGTTCTAAGCACTGGGGTAGATAGAAGGTAACCAGCTTGTCCCACGTGGGGCTCACAGTCCTAATCCCCATTTTACAGATGAGGTAACTGACGCACAGAGAAGTTAAGTGACTTGCTCAGTCACACAGCTAACAAGTAGCAGAGCTGGGATTAGAACCCACAACTTTTGACTCCCAAGCCCGTGCTCTTTCGACTAACCCAGGAGGAGATCCATGATTATTCCTGGATTTTGTTAAGGATCTGTTGTGTTGAATTTTTAAATAAACATGGGTTATCTTGTGTATCCTGAGGGTATATTGAGCTCTGAGAACTTTGGAGAGATTGCTATGGCAGACAGAGTTGGGATCCTGTATTCCTTCAAGTCTCAGCCACGTGTCCAGGCCTGGCTGGCTGAACTCTGAATGCATTCCTTGCTCTCTGGGGTGGGCTGATTTTTTATTTTTTTTAGTATTATGTTATGTGTTAAGCTCTTACTATGCAGCAGGCACTGTTCTAAAGATTAGGTAAATACAAGCTAATCAGGTTGGACCCAGTTCATGTCCCACATAGGGCTTACAGTCTTAATCCCCATTTTACAGATGAAGTAATTGAGGCCCTGAGAAGTGAAGTGGTTTGCCCAAGGTCACACAACAGACAAGTGGAGGAATCAGGATTAGAACTCAGGTACTTCTGACTCCTAGGTCACGCTGCTTCTCCACGATGAGTCAGAGTCAGGGATGATGGTGAGAAGCAGCGTGGCTCAGTGGAAAAAGCGCGGGCTTGGGAATCAGAGGTCACAGGTTCGAATCCCGGCTCTGCCGCTTGCCATCTGTGTGACTGTGGGCAAGTCACTTAACTTCTCTGTGCCTCAGTTACCTCATCTGTAAAATGGGAATTAACTGTGAGCCTCACGTGGGACAACCTGATGACCCTGTATCTACCCCAGTGCTTAGAACAGTGCTCTGCACATAGTAAGCGCTTAACAAATGCCAACGTTATTATTATTATTATTATTATTAATCTCCAAGGCCCTAACGTGGGATCTTAACAGCATCCCTGGATCAAGTAGAGGATCCTCAGTCCCTGGGGTTAACCCTTGATGTTTCATCCAAGAGTGGATAAAATGGATCACCTTGGACAGCTGGGACATCTGGAATCCCCCATGAACAGCCTTCTAGTCCTTCAACTTTGATTATCCATTAGCACGCTTGCTGACTGCCATTTGGGAACCATTTTAATATGGCTTAACCAATTGTATTTTTTGAATGTTTGACTGGGTGCAGAGCACTGTACTAAGCCTTTGTCTTGTCTTATGCCGTCGAGTCGTTTCCGACCCATAGCGACACCACGGTCCATCTCTCCCAGAACCCCCCGCTCTCCATCTGCAATCGTTCTGGTAGTGGATCCGTAGAGTTTTCTTGGTAAAAATACGGAAGTGGTTTACCACTGCCACCTGCACATTGAACTCGAGTCTCCGTCCTCGACTCCCATGCCTCTGCTGCCCAGCATGGGTGAGTTTTGACTTGAGAAAGATTGCCTTCCATTCACTAGCCGCTGCCCAAATTAATGATAGTATTTGTTAAGCGCTTACTTTGTGCCAAGCACTGTTCTAAGCGCTAGAAGGGATACAAGGAAATCAGGTTGTCCCAGGTGGAGCTCACAGTCTTAATCCGCATTTTACATATGAGGTAACTGAGGCACAGAGAAGTTAAGTGACTTTCCCAAAGTCACACAGCTGACAAGTGGCGGAGCCGGGATTCGAACCAAGCTAGAAATGGAATGGATAGGTCTCTGCTTGACTCCCATACCTGACACTGGTAGAGTACTGGAAACTCTCCAGGTGCTGAGAGGGGACTAAGCCCTTGGACGACTACCATGTAAATGAGGTGATGGACACATTCCCTGCCCACAAGTAGTTTATAGTCTAGAGAGGATTTTTTAATGGTATTTGTTGAGCGCTTACTATGTACCAGGCACTGTTCTAAGCACTGGGGTAGATATGAGCTAATCAGGTTAGACACAGTCCATGCCTAACAATGAGCTTAATCCCCATTTTGCAGATTAGGTAACTGAGGCACGGAGAGGTACAATGACTTGCCCAAGGTCACACAGCAGACAAGGGGCAGAGCTGGGTTTAGAACCCGGGTCCTTCTGACTTCTAGGCCCATGGCTCTATCCACAAAGCCATGCTAGGAAAGTCTTTGCAAGCCAGGGTAGAAGCATCAGAGTAGTTAATCAAGTGACCATGATTGTATTGTAGGTTTTGGCATGAATCCATGTGGTAGAATAGTGTCTGCAGTGGCCGATGAATTTGTACCTTTGGTTAGGATGAAGACAACATTAGAGTTGACTTCCAGTTCTGATTCAAGAGAAAGTCACTACAATGGCTGTGGACAAATACTTACAAAAATCTGGCCAATTTCGGTGGAACCTGAAAATGGGGACTTTTTTTCTATAATCCCCACTCACCTCAGAATTCCAGTTTTCAAGAGAGCCAAGGGAATTGTGGTTGGCGAGGGTGGTGGGAGGGGGGTCATTTCTGGGCTCAGGAGACTGGTTTAGCAGACTCAGGAGCCTGGAATCAAGAAAGCAACATTTGTTTTATTGTAATTATCAGAAACCTTCCTTTTACTCCTACTTTCCAGAAGGATGCCTTATGTAATAATGGTTATAGGACACTTTTACCATCACAAAATTCTCCTGCTCCAGATGGAAGCTTGGTGATTCCTGGGACTTTTAAAAATAAGCACGATCACTTTCTTTATCCTCAGAATTAAAGTCGCTGAGAAGAGTTGATTCCTTTGACCGAACGAGTCATAACTGTTGGTTTGATTGTTAAGGTGAGTGTGCATCTGTGAATATTTTCTAAGTAGGTACATGGCTATAGTAGTTTTAGCATGCATAATTGAATGAGGGAATAAAAAATATTTGTTGTTGTCTTTATGTTTATGGGGGATGATGAAGCAGCCTCCCTGCCTTTTTACAAATTTAAATCTAAGTCTCTTCTTCTGCTAGCTTTAATTACATTGTAACTCAGAATGATCTCATTACCAATATTCTAATTATCCAATTGTATCCAGTTGACAAGACAACAATCGCAACATCCGATTTGTTCTGCCCAGGATAATCATTAAGTTTTTTCAATACTTGTAAATGATTTCTGTGCTTTGATATTACTCATGGTTACTCAGTTGGGGGAAATAATAATTTAAAGTGTTAGCATTTTTGTAAATTTCCCTCTGTTTGTGCAAATAGCAGAGAATTAGCCTATGATAGATGGGAACCTGGAGAGAGTCTTTGGGGTGAGGCGGGGGTACAGTTCCGCTAATGGTCAGGACAAAATAAAGGTCAAGGAGCTTCATCTCTGGTCCCTTTTGGCTGCATAAAGGAGAGTGGGCCAACTAGGACCATCTGCTGCGCCCCCTCAAATTGTCTATGGTGGCGATGAAAATGATATACACAACCTTCTCAGAAAAGGGAATTATATGGAATTGAAATAAAGTCAAGAAGAAACACTGACGGTATCGAAAGTAATATTACACCATTTGGTGCTGTTTCCATCAAGAAATATAATGTGCTTTTGAAGAATGAGCAGGGCTATTATAGAAATACACTAAGGATGAGGTCTAGTGGTACTTTGGGCTTTGTTTTTAGAGAGGGTTTGAAATGCTCTAATAGAAATGTCTTTCTCTATTTCTTCCATTCCTTCTCCCTGCTTTTCTCCCTTTAAATGGGGTTTAGAAAAAAATGGCTCCCTGTGTGTTTGTTTTTACATTCTCCAAGTTCCTGGCAGAAGGATATCATTTCTAGTTTGGATTGCTTTTTGACCGTCTTCTAGCATGGCTACTTCGGGGAATTTGGTAATCCCAAGCTCTCCCATTGGAGAAAGGGGGATGAGTGTTCTCCCATATCTTGGTGAAATTCTGTCAATCAGACAAATTGGATTCCCAGAGTAGACCAAGATAGGATAGTGGACTGGATTTCCAGAAAACCTTGCCCTATCCACCTGACGCATTTCAAGATCTCATTTGGCTCACGTTCAGTGGAGGTTTGTTTCCCATGCAGAGGTGGGACATTAACCATATTTCTTCTAAAAAAAGACTACAAAAGTCCTTTCACCTTTTACAGACCCAGCACTTCCTTGTGCCAAAATGTCCACGCTTTTCATTCGATTTTTGTCACAAGAAAAAGTGCTCTAACTATTGAGTTTGATTATTTTTCCTGATAAAAAACATTTCATCCCTTTGGCAATTCCAAGAATGAAAACTTGGCAAAACAAGATCGCTCTTTGTGATGATTCGATTTAACCTTTTGAGTTGGAACCAATAACAGGAACAGAGCAAATAGAAATTTTAAAATGTATTTTCAGGCCACATTATGTTGCAGACCAAAGTCTTAGTAGCGTTTCCCCAGTGTCTTAATTTAATTGACGGGTAAGTGGAAAGGTTTTGGGAGTTTTTGCTGTTTCATCAGTTTACCGAGCACATGAATGTAAGTTTGGTAATAGCATTTGAGTGGACGTGTAAAGATGGCATGCCCAGATCCGGGAAAAGAGCAGACGAGAGAAAAAGAGAAGCTAAGAACTTCACTGAAAAAAGATAGCATTTGTTCTACGGTGCGAGTGAGGTTGAAGATCAAAAGGAAACAATCAATACAGAGACATTTCTCTGCTTTCATTAAAGTATTGACCTCGGGTAGAAAGAGTGGGGCATAGAAACATATTGAAAAGGAAATAGAACAAACGATCTTACAAATGAAGAGAGAAAAATGTGTGTTGCAGTCTGCTTTATTTGAGAAGTATGAAAATGATGATATAATCCTAACTACGGATCCTACTTGAATATAACAGTGGGCATTGATGGGTTTTAGGTGAGCAAAGGCTCTGAACTCCAAAGGCCAGTGCTGCTGGCTGTTCTGACATGAAGACCTGCCCCACTGAGATCAAGATCCTGGATGGTCCTTTTAATTTGGCAATTTTCAGAAATGGCTGCAGGAAAATGTGTGCAGCTGTCTTCCCTGGAATAAGCGGGAGTGTGCAATATAATGGGAGACAACCCTGGACAAAAGATATATGATAGGTAGGAGAGTAAAAGGCCACAGACCATAGGATAAATTGTGGGTGGGGAATGTGTCTGTTTATTGTTATATTGTACTCTCCCAAATGCATGCTCTGCACATAGTAAACGTTCAATAAATACAATTGAATGAATGAATATGTAAATGAATAAATAAGGCGAAATACACATGAGTGCTAAATTGTCTGCTTGGTGCACTGTTTTTTCAGACCTGAACTCCTTCCATAACAAGTCTGCCAGATCACAGTTCTCTTCATACTTAAAGCCTGTTAAAATCCCACTTTCTCCAGAAAGTCTTCCCTGATTAATCACAGCACCTCAGCCACATCACCCCAATGCCCGCTTCAGCACTTAGGTATTTTATTCCTATCCTCAATACTTATGAATTTATGTAGACTTTTACATAGATCAATTTGCATAGATTTTTATTTGAATATGCTACATAGTCAATTGTACTCTCCTGCTTCATCTGTTCTATTTCCAGTTACATTGTTTTCCTCCCTCTTGCTCTCACTATTTATAAATTTCTGCCCCCTCCCCATACTGTAAACTCTTCCAGGCCAAAGATTATTGCTTCTTATTTCTTCTTTTCTTCTAATTAAATGATTAGACTACTATTATTAGACTATCCTTAGACTATTGTACTGTAGTCTCCAAAGTGCTTTAATACATTTACTCTACACACAGTAAATGGTTAATAAATATTATTGATTGATTGGTTGATCCTAATGGAGGAGTCAAGTGAACATAAATTGCCAAATATATAATAGGTAAAATAATACCTATTTTAATACCTATAATAATACCTATAAATATGTAATAGGTAAAAAAGAGTAAGAGTTCCTCTTCTTCACGACATGAGAAACATCATGGCCTAGTGGAAAGATCATGGTCTGGGAGTCAGAGAATCTGAATTTTAATCCTGCTCCACCACTTGTGTGCTGTGTGACCCTGGGCAAGTCACTTAACTTCTCTGTGCCTCATTTATCTCATCTGTAAAATGGGGATTGAGGCTGTGAGCCCTCTGTGGGACAGGGACCATGACCAATCTGATTAGCTTTTTTCCATAGTATTTCCTAGGCCTGCTTCTTCCTCTTCATTCAAAAGGCCCAACCTGGCCCAGCTGCTGGTCATATCCCATCTTGTTTATTGTATAAGCCTCCTGGCTGATCTCCCTCCCAACAGCCACTTCACTCTCGTTTCCATGTATTCACTCTTGCTTGAACCATCTTTATAAAGTAACATTCTACCACTTTTTTTTCTTTAAAAATCTCCAGTGGTTACCCATTTCCCTTTGAATTTTTCAATCGAGTGTAATTATTGAGCACCTCCTTTGTGCATAGCATTTTACTAAGAGTTTGTGTGAGCTTGTGTCAAACAGAAACTAAATTCACTCATTCATTCAATCGTATTTATTGAGCGCTTAATGTGTGCAGAGCACTGTACTAAGTGCTTGGGAAGTACAATTCAGGAACAGATAGAGACAATCCCTACCCAACAATGGGCTTGCAGTCTCCTTGTGGGGAGGTTCTTGTCTTCCATCTCCATTCTAACTTTATATTCTCCTATACAGTATAGTGCTCTACCTAGTAAGCACTCAATAAATATCATTGATTGATGGACTATTGATAGATATTGAGGCATAGGAATGAAAGGTAGAAAAGAAAAGGTTGAGAGATGGACTGTAAGCTCCTTGAGAACAGGGATCGTGTCTACTGATTCTACTGTATTGTATCTAGCCAAGTTCTTAGAAAAGTGCTGTACACGCAGTAAGCACTCAATAAATACCATTGATTGATGGACTATTGATAGATATGTGTTTGGGGATGAAAGGTAGAAAAAGGGACTGGTTGAGAGATGGAGAAGCAGTGTGGCTTAGAGGAAAGAGCAGTAGCTTGGGAGTCAGAGGTCAAGGGTTCTAATCTCTGCTCTGCCACTCAGCTGTGTGACTTTGGGCAAGTCACTTAACTTTTCTGTGCCTCAGTTACCTCATCTGTAAAATGGGGATTAAGACTGTGAGCCTCATGTTGGACAACCTGATTATCTTGTTTACCCCAGCATTAAACAGTGCTTTGCACAGAGTAAGCAATTAACAAATACTATCATTATTATTATTATGATTAATATTATTAAACTCCCTGTGGGCAGGGATTGTATCTACCAACTCTACTGTACTTTTCCAAGCGCTCAGTACAAGTGTTCTGCCCAGAGTAAACACTCAGTAAATACCATTGATTGATTAATGGACTGATGGAGGCAGGTAGAGAAAAGCTGTGGAGAAGAGTGAAGGGTGGCCACCTATACTGCAATTACCCCAATTTCCTCAAGGCCAGAGTCCCATAGTCTCATTTGAACAGCTGCTGTCTGCTCCCTAAGTGCCTAAATCTCCAGTTGTGGACCTAGAAAGCTCTCAGTAACTACTACTACTGAGGTTGATGATGATGATTCCAGGTGGCTGCCGAGAGTTCAGGGAAACTGTTCCTGGATAACATTGTTGAAATGATCCTAATCTACATCTGGAATTTTAACACTATTGATGTGACTAAGGAAGGGAATATTTATTCATGAATTTTCAATTCAATGCCATTGATAAAATGACTGATTGAAAGAGCAGTATATTAAGTCACAGTAGAGATTTATCTCTGCAGATAATCACTGCCCCCAGGCATGACTATTTTCCTAACGAAGGTAATAAGATCCTGCTGAGAGAGCATAGATCAGGGGGCCAGGAGAGCTGGATTCTGTTCCTGCCTTGATTTCTGTCTTACATAATGACCTTTGGAAACTTCTCTGACCTTCAGTTTCCCATTTGTAAAATGAAATGCTGTTCCATACCTCCCACCAATCATAGGGATGGAACATTAATTCTAACACTCTATTCCCAGGATAAGCCATCCTGTCTTAAATATTCAGGTCTTTTTTTTCTCCTCTTTCCATGATGGTGTTTCCAGTCAGGAACAGGTAGCTGAGAGGAGGGCAGCATATTGTCAAGTGTACATGGGAGAATTTTTTTTTAATGTGCAGGCCCCATTTACTATTGAAGCAGTGTGACAGTGAATAGAGCATGGGCCTGAGAGGAGGACCTGGGTTCTAATCTTGACTCTACCACTCATCTGCTCTGTGACCTTGGGCAAGAACTTCACTCTCTGTGCCTCAGTTACCTCATCTGTAAAATGGGAATAAGAGAGCCCCATGTGGGACAGGGACCGTGTCAACCTGCTTAAGTTGTATTTACACCAGTGCTTGGCATATAGCAAGCATTTAACAAGTATCATAATTCTTATTATCATTATTATTATTGTGACCATAGCACCATGCCGAGTTGTGCCTTAGTAGCATGACCCAGCAGTCAGTCACCTTGGAAACCACTGGGTTCTATCTACACCCATTAGCTAGCTATTTTTCAGGATTCCTGAAGGTCTCATCCATCAGGCAAGATGCCCTAGGATATTCTTTGACCCCACTTTGCCTCTGACCTCTAGGACATCTCTGATTAAATGGCCTACCAGCACCTCAAACTCAACATGCTGACTCATCTTTGCTCTTGACTCATTCCTTCTCACCTGTCACCATCAACAACAGCACCATGTCTCCAGAAGGCCACAAGAATGGTGTTTTTTAGTTCCTTGCTGTTTTTCAACTTCCTCATTCAATCCATTTCCAAAACTTCCAGCTATTTTTTCTTTATGGTATTGGATAAGTGTTTATATGTGCCAGGCACTTTACCAAGCACTGGGGTAGAGTCAAGCTTGTCAGGTTGAATACAGTCCCTGTCCCACGTGGGACTCACACTTTTAATCCCCATTTTACAGATGAGGGAACTGAGGCACTGAGAAGTAAAGTGACTTGCCCAAGGTCACATAGCAGAAAAGTGGCAGAGCCAGAATAATAATAATAATGGTATTTGTTAAGCGCTTAACTATGTACCAGGCACTGTACTAAGCACGGGGGTGGACACAAGCAGACCAGGTTGGATACAGTCCTTGTCTCACATGGGTCTCAAATTCTCAATCCCCATTTTACAGATGAGGGAACAGAGGTCCAGAGAAGTGAAATGATTTGCCCAAGGTCAAATAGCAGAGAAGTGGTAGGGCTGGGATTAGAACCTGTGACCCATGAATAGAACCCAGGTCCTTCTGACACCCAGGCTCGTGCTCTGTCCATTAGGCCACGCTGCTTCTCTGCATTTAGTTCTTCCTATAGAGCCCAGACATCCACCACTTCTCCACCTAATACCACCCAGGTTGAAGCTCTCATCACGTTGAGGCTAGACTTTTGCATCAGCCTCAGTGGTGGTTTTCCTACCTCCAATCTCTCCCCACTCCAATCTAAACTTCACACTATTACATGGATCATCTACTCAGCCCATCTCCCTCCACTTCTCAAAAGCCTACATTGGCTTTCCATCTGCTTCCTCCTCAAGGAAAAAAACTGCTCTGGTTTGGCTTCATGGCTCTCCATAAGCGTTCCCAGATTAATTAATTCATTAATTTCAGATTAGTTAATCAATCAAGTACTGTTTGCAGACACTATACTAAGTGCTTGTGAAGCATCATGGTGTAGTGGTTAGAGCACGGGCCTGCGAGTCAGAAGGACCTGGGTTATAATCCTGGCTCTGTCACTTGCCTACAGTGTGACTTTAGGCAAGTCACTTCACTTCTCTGTGTCTCTGTTACCTCGTCTGTAAAATGGGGATTGAGACTGGGAGCCCTATGTGGGACAGGGACTGTGTCCAACCTGATTTGTATCCACTCCACTACTTAGTACAGTGCCTAACACATAGTAAGTGCTTAGCAAATGCCATTATTATTATTATTATTATCATTATTATTATTATTCTTCAAGGTCAGAGGTAAGAAAGCTGCCAAGACTGAAGAATCATACATAGTAAGCCCTTAACAAGTACTATAATTATTATTTTTATTATGATTTGAGGGTAATGCCAAGATTGTGGGCTTGTGAAACAGAGAGAATGGTGATGTTGTCAACAGTGATGAAAATGTCAGATGGGAGAGAGGGTTTGGGTAGGAAGATGAGTAGGTTTATTTTGGATATATGTTTGTGAGGTTCAGTGAGACATCCATATAGAAATCGAGTAAATTCCACTGGATTTGGCAAGAAGGGTTTTCCTGGACTAGACCTCCCTGCTTCCCCAAATCTGTTCGACTGCATCGAGGCAGAGCAAGGAAAAGCACTGGTCTGAGAGTTAGATGACCTAGGTCCTAGCACAGTGCTTGACACTCAGTAAGTGCTCAATAGATGTCATTGATTAACTGATCCTGGTTTTGCCGCTTGCCTGCTTTTTGATTTTGAACAAATTGATCATTTGGCATGTCTGCGATTCAGTTTCCTCATTTGTAGAATGAGGATTTTAGAATGAGTATTAAATACTTGTTTTTGCTCCTCCTTTAAATTATGAGCCCCATATGGGACCCCCCGTCCCCGCGTCAGGGTCGCTCCTGGAGAGTTTTTCAGAATTCTACCAGTCTCGGTTGCGGGAGGGGGAGTCAAGCAGAGGTCTATCCATTCATAGCTTGGCTAGTGGCTAGCCAGTGGAAGGCAATCTGCTACAAGTCAAAACTCACCCGTGCTGGGCAGCGGCGGCATGGGAGAGAGTTGAGGGTGAAGACTCGAGTTTACTGAGCGGAAGGCGGCAGTGGTAAACCACTTCCGGATTTTTACCAAGAAAACTCTATGGACCCACTATCAGAATGATTGCAGAAAGAGAGCGGGGTGTCCTGGGAGAGATGTGTCCATGATATCACTATGAATCGGAAACGACTCGAAGGTGTAAGACAAGATGAGACAAGATCCATATGGGACAGGCTATGTATGATGTGATTTTCATGTAATTTAGCACAAAATATACACATAACAAAAAGACCACAGCTGTCCCAGTATTCAGAGCTCTCCTAAAATCCCATATTTTCTACAAACCTCCCCAGTCAATCCCCAACAGTCCAAAACGTACATTCCCACCAGTCATTTCAGAATGGCCTAGTGGATAGAACAGGGGCCTGAGGGTCTGAAGGATCTAAGTTCTAATCCTGCCTCTACCACTTGTCTGCCATATGACCTTGGACAAGTCACTTAACTTTCCTTTCCATCCAAATTGCTCCCACCTTAATACAGTCACTCATCTTATCCTGTCTGGATTACTGCATCAGCCTCCTTGTTGACCTCCCACTCTTCTGTCTCTCCCCACTCCAGTCCATATTTCACTCTGCTGCCCCGGTCATTTTTCTACTAAAATGTTCAGGACATATTTCCCCACTCCTCAAAAAACTCCAGTGGTTGCCCATCCAACTCCACTTCAAATAAAAACTCCTCATCATTGGTTTTGTAGCACTCAATCACCTTACCGCCTCCTACCTCACTTCTCTACTCTCCTACTACAACCCAGCCCACACACTTAGTTCCTCTGACACAACCTTCTCACTGTATCTCCATCTCATCTATCTTGCCACCAACCCCTCACCTGCATCCTGCCTCTGTCCTGGAGTGCCCTCTCTCCTCAAATCCAATAAATATTTACTCTCCCTGGCTTCAAAGCCTTATTAAAGGCACATCATCTCCAAGAGGCCTTCCCTAACTAAGCCTCGCTTTCCTGTTCTCCCACTCCTTTCTGCATTACCCTGACTTGCTCCCTTTGTTCTTCCCCCCTCCTATCAGCACAGTACTTATTGGCTCATTCATTCAATCATATTTATTGAGTGCTTACTGTGTGCAAAGCACTGAACTAAGTGCTTGGGAGAGTACACTTATGTACATATCTAATTTGTATATTTATATTAATGTCTGTATCCACCCCCCTTAGATTGTAAGCTGGTTGTGGGCAGGGAATGTGTGCATATATTGTTGTGTTGTGCTCTCCCAAGCCCTTAGGACAATGCTCTGCACACAGTTAAGTTCTCAATTAATACGATTGAATGAAAGAATGAATAAATGAACTTCTCTGGTCTCAGTTACCTTATCTGTAAAATAAGGAATAAAACTATGACCTACATGTGGGACAGGGACTGTATCCAACCTGATTAGCTTGTATCTATCCCAGCGATTAAAACACTGCTTGACAGTAAGTGCTTAACAAATGCTTCCATTACTATTAGTATCAACACTCTTATATTTGATTTACACCCCTTGTGTATGTATAGATGTTTATTTGATTGTACATACATTTATCTATTTTTATTTTTCTAATTTTTATTTTTATTTCTCTAATTGTAAGTGTAAATGGGGGACTGTCTCCCCCATTACAATGTAAGCCCCATAAGGGCAGGAAATATGTCACAGGTACAAAAATCATCCCCCTGATGTCCTCAAGAAGCAGAACTAGGAAGCAGAACCCAGATCTCCTGATGCACAGAGCAGTGTACATTTCACTGGATGAAAGAGCAAGCCTTTCCCCATAGGAGCTTCATTCTCAGACCTCTTCAAATGTGGTGGGAGTTTAGTGAATATCAACATTCCCAATAGCAAGCATCTAGTTCTCATTCCACTTACCTCCCCTAAACAGCTGAGTCCCTAAATCTGACCTCTAGGACAAAATATCTTTGAGAAACCTTTGATTATCACCCTTTCCCTGCTCTTCATGTCCCTGATTTCATGCAGGTTGAGATTTGGAAATTGACTGTTCTGGTATCTTTTTTTTTTCAGAATAAAAGCACTGTACCATATATGTTGCTATAATGGGTATAGCTATGGTTTCTCACAGCTGACTTAGTAAGAAGTGTGCTTATATTAGTAAAAGGTTAAAGGCATTCAGAGCAAGAGCAAATGTAATGAATATAAAGTTCACAAGCTCTCTTTCAAGACTGCATGAAGAAGAGATAAAGTGAAGCTGCAGAAAGAATGATTAATAGATGCGACCACATTCCAAATGAGAATATTGAAGACTGTGAAGAATTTGGAAATGGAAATGATGACCCGGGAAACTAGTTGAAATTGAAAAATACCAGGCAAGAAGGGTTTTGGGGGGAACAAAAATGGGAGAATATGAACTATTTTATTTAGAGTGGATTTGGAAAAGTACTACTTGTGCAAATAAAATGCTTTTCCTCTCACCATTTATTATGGAGTGACATTATGAGGATGATTAGAAACTGATGCTTGGAGTGAGGAATAAGTAGTTCAAACCAGCTTTTATTTCTCAAGTTCTGGAACTTCTTTCCAACCTGAAGTCTTGGAGATATGCTTGTAAGTGGGACTTAGCGTGACTGATGAGAGCCTTGCCAAATACAAGGCCCCCAGCATCACATGTGTTGTAATGGGCAAACAGCACAACTAATCCTCATCCTCATCACATTTTATTCAGTAAATCAATATTTATTGAACATTTACTGTGTGCATAGCACTGTACTAAGTGCTTGGGAGAGCACAGTATAACAATAGTCAGACATATTCCCTGCCCACGATGATCTTACAGTGTAGAGGGTCAGACATTGATATAAATAAAGTACAAATCTATACATAAGTGCTGTGGGGCTCTTTCCTCTCCATCCAAATTGTTACCATATTAATACAAGCACTTATCCTATCCCACCTTGTATCAACCTCCTTTGCTGACCTTCCTGCCTCCTGTCTCTCCCCTCCCCAGTCCATACTCCACTCTGCTTCCCGGATCATTTTCCTTCAAAAATGTTCAGACCATGTTTCCCCACTCTTCAAGAAACTCCTGTGGTTGCCCATCTACCTCCAAATCAAACAAAAACTCCTCACTATTGGCTTTAAAGCACTTCATCACCTTGTCCTCTCCTACCTCACCTAGCTTCTCTTCTACTACAATCCAGCCCATAAACTTAATTCCTCTAATGCCAATCTTTTCACTGTACCTTGATCTCATCTATTTTACCAACTGATCTCTCTTGCACATGCAGCCCCTGACCTGGAACACCCTCTATCCTCATATCAGACAGATAATTTTTCTCCCCCACTTCAAGAAGCACTACAGAAGCAGTGTGGCTTAGTGGCAAGAGCATGGGCTTGGGAGTCAGAGGACATAGGTTCTAATCCCAGCTCCGCCATTTGTCTGCTGTGTGATCTTGGGCAAGCCACTTAACTAATCTGAATCTTAGTTTCCTCATCTGCAAAATGGGGATGAAGACTGTGATCCCCACGTGGGACAACCTGATTACCTTGGGTCTACCCCAGTGCTTAGAACAGTGCTTGGCACATAGTAAGCGCTTCACAAATACTATTATTATTATTCAAAGCTTTATTGAAGGCACATTTCCTCCAAGAAGCCTTCCCTGACTAGTCCTCCACTCCTCTTCTCCCACTCCATTCTATGTCATCCTAACTTGCTCCCTTTCTCTCACCCCTGCCCCCCGACACACACTCTGGCTCCCCAGCACTTATGGACATATCTGTCATTTTATTAATTTGTACTGATGTCTGTCTTCCCTGCTCCATCACCCCCAGATTGTAAGCTCAATGTGGGTAGGGAATGTCACTGTTTATGTTATACTGAACTTTACCAAGCACTTAGCACAGTGCTCTGCACTCAGTAAGAGCTCAATAAATACATTTGAATGATTAATAGAAGGGGCCCCAGAACTGAACCTTGAGGAACAACCACAGTTAGGGGATGGGAGACAAAGGAGGAGCCAGTGAACGAAACTGAGAAAGAATGGCCAGAGAGATAGAAGAAGAACCAGGAGAGGACAGTGTCAGTGAAGATGAGGTTGGATAGTGTTTCCGGATAAGGGGGTAGTTGACAATGTCGAAGGCAGTTGAGTGGTCAAGGAGGATTAAAATGCAGTAGAGGCTGTTGGATTTATCAAGAAGAAGATCATTTGTGACCTTTGAGAAGGTGGTTTCTGTGGCATGAAGGGAACAGAAGTCAGATTGGAGGCAGTCAAGGAGAGAGTTGGAGAAGAGGAAATTGAGAAAGTGGGTGTAGACAACTCGTTCAAGTAGTTTGGAGAGGAATGGTAGGAGGGAGATGGAGCAATAACTAAGGGGAGCCGTGGGGTCAAGGGAGGGTTTTTTTAGGGTAGCAGAGACATGGGCGTGCTTGAAAGCAGTGGGGAAGAAGCTATTTGAGAGTGAATACTTGAAGAATGCAGTTAGGGAGGAAAGAAGGGAGTGTTTTGATATGATACAAAGGAATGGGATTGGATCTGCAGGTAAAGGGGGTGGATTTTGAGGGAAGGCAGGTGATCTCCTCTAGAGATACTGCTGGTAAAGATGGGAGGTTGAAGAAGGGGCAGGAGGGGGGAGGGGCAGGGGAGATTTCAGGAGAATCACACTTTATAGTGTCAATTTTCTCAATAAAGTAGGTGGCCAGGTCATTGGGGCGAGGGATGAGGGAGGCGCTGATGATGATGATGGGCATGAGTTTCAATAAAAATGGAGAAATAATTTTGCTGGGCAGAGAAAAGAGCTTAGTTAAAGCACGCAAAGATAAACTTAAAGTGGTCTAAGTCAGCGTGATACCTAGATTTCTGCCAGTAGCACAAGAACAAAGGAAGCAGACTGTGGAGGTGATCCAGGGCTATGGGTTAGTGTTATGAAATCGATGAAGGGATAGGGGAGGGAGTGAGTTGAGTATAGTAGAGAGGGTGGTGTTGAGGGTATTAATTTGGTCATTAAGGGAAGGTGGTTTGGATATGGAGGTTAAATGGGGCTTGATGAGTTGAGAAAATTGGATGGGTCCAAAGATTGGAGGTCCCTGCAGGAGAAAAGCACAGATTTAATGTTGGTATTTATTTAATGTTGGCATTTATAATAATAATAATAATGTTGGTATTTGTTAAGCGCTTACTATGTGCCGAGCACTGTTCTAAGCACTGGGGTAAACACAGGGGAATCAGGTTGTCCCACGTGGGGAATCCCCATTTTACAGATGAGGGAACTGAGGCACAGAGAAGTGAAGTGACGCCCACAGTCACACAGCTGGCAAGCGGCAGAGCCGGGATTAGAACCCATGACCTCTGACTCCCAAGCCCATGCTCTTTCCACTGAGCCACGCTAGCCTCTCCCAATTTGTGGCGATTTATGGCGAGGATATGTGTGGGAGAGAAGACAGGTGAGGAAGTTGTGATCAGATAAAGGAATTTCAGAGTTTGCGAGGGTAGAGATTTTGTGCAGTGGCTAGAGATGATGAGATTGAGTGCGTGTCATGTTGGTGAGTGGGAGAGGTGGAGTGGAGTGGGAGGTCAATGGAGTTGAGGAGTGACAGAAAGTGGGCAATGGAAGGGTCATTGGGAACATCTATGTGGATATTGAAGTTGCTAAGAATCCATGTAGGAATGGAGAGAGAGGAATGCGAGGAAAGGATCAAAATGGTTAAAAAAAAATTTGGAAGTGGACCATTTTGGGAGGTAAAATAGCAATGGGATTTCAAAATCAGAACTCTTCCCCTACACCCCACCCCCACACCTCCTAGGCCTGTGCCACCTTTGATCATCTGCTCCTTCAACCCTCTGGGGACACAGAATGGGTACATGATCTAAGTGTGCATTGGCTAAGCTATCTTTGAGTGAATTACAGCCATCACTGTGATCTTGTACTTCACCCATTTGAACTTCAACTTCACCTAGTTGATTTACCATGCACTCATAAGCTGCACCCTCTGATTGGTTCTTGTCGACAGGATCTTAATGATTGGAAAATCTGCCAGTCTTCTGATGCAATTAAATCACAGCAGGGACAGAGAATAAGAAAGAGAAACAGAGACAGTGTTTCTGAAGAATCAAAATTTTCTTCGATGCTACAGAAGCCCTTTGCTATTTAACATTTTTTCAGGCCATCTTTTCACTAAACCCTTAATTTACCACTGAAACAATGGTTGAGCAAACATAATTTGGTAGTAACAACTGTGTGGTAGAAAGAATACTTATACTCCATGTGGTGAGCCCACAAAAAGCTGCCTTATTAGTGACTGTTTGTGATTCCGCAAACAAGGAAGAGACTTACAAAGGCACTGTGGGCTCTGCTTGAGGACAAGTGGTTGCTGGCCTGTGTGGGGGGCTAAGGGGGGACATGCAGGGAAGTGTGGCCCTCTAACCTCTGATCTACAGGGTAGCGGGCCTGGATCGATCAATGACTGCTGCATAGAGCCACAGCTGTGACGCCTAAGACAGATAAAAGGCGGTCTCTTTGAATAGAGAAAAAGCATGCAGAAGCAAGCATTCAGGAAGGAAGCAAGCACTGAGGAAGCGGAGGAGGAGAGCACTTGAAAACAGAGAGGAAGCAGCATCTGGGGGAAGCAGTGTGTGGAGGAGTCTTGCATCAACAGCAGTCCGTGTTGCCAGGAACGTCTCCCAACCTTCAGCCATGGGATCAACAGAATGGACAGAAGGGGCTCCCTTGACCAACAGGCTGGTGTTGGACCCTTGGTGGAGTGGAGTGAGTGAGTGTGGTTATGTGTCACTCCCTTGCACGCTGGTAAAACTAAGTTCAAAAACTTTCCACAGTAACCTTGGTGGTTGGTGGTGTGGTTTACTCTTCTCCGTGCTTCCCGGGTCCAGAAAGGTCCTGGTTGGTATGAGCTGGGGACTTGTGACACTCCAGTCTCAAGCAAGAGAGGAGCAATGTGATTTAGTGGCAAGGATTTAGATCTGAGGATCAGAGGATCTGAGCTCTAATCCCAGCTCTGTCACTGGTCTGTTGTGTGATCTGAGGAAAGAGGTTTAACCTCCCTGTAAAATGAGGATAAGGATACTCTAAGGACATAATGTCCTTTGAGAAAATAAAAAGTACTCTACAAATTCATGGTGTTATTAGTAAACATTACAGTCTGGACTACAGATTTAGAGGAATCCAATAATAACTTTGTTGAGAATAATTGAGAATAAAAAATATTCTTTTTTTATCAAGAATAGAGTTACTTAAACAATACCAGAACATCAACTTATTTTTGGACTGCCTCATTCTAGTTTATCATCTCATCCTTAATGTAGTCATTAGGGTGTATTCTCTAACAAAGAAAACTACTCAGAGTCCTGCAGTTTCCCTTAATCAAATCGAACATCAAGACTCAATCACTTCACTAAGTGTGATGTATAACACTAACCTTGGATCTGCAGCTATACATTAGACAGCCAATCTTGATTTAAAGTACTTCATCCGAGTATTATTGTACATCATTGTCAGCACTCTGAAGAATAACATAAAACACACCCCTCTCCTCCACCAATAATTCGGTGATGTTTATTGCTCCATAGTTCAATTGCTGATTAGTTCAAATGAGCTGAATAATCTTTGCAGTAAGCAGAAATGTGACCTGAAGCCCAGTATTCTTTATGCTTGGCTGCTGCCTCAATAGTTGAAAATGCAAACCCTACATTAATAAATTGCACTTCATTGTACTTGTGTGTTACACTGCCTAGGGAAATGTTCTTTAACAAGGTATGTCTGTTAGGTCACCCTGGACTTCCAGGCCCTTGTGGATTTACATTTTTAGCCATAATGATTTGAACTGGAAATCTTGGAGCGTGGCTTAGTGGAAAGAGCACAGGTTTGGGAGTCAGAGGTTGTGGATTCTAATCCTGGCTCCGCCACTCATCAGCTGTTGACTTTGGGCAAGTCACTTAACTTGCCCTTAGAGAATCAGCATGGCTCAGTGGATAGAGTGCGGGCTTGGGAGTCGGAGGTCATGGGTTCTAATCCCGGCTCTGCCACTTGCCAACTGTGTGACTTTGGACAAGTCACTTAACTTCTCTGGGCCTCAATTACCTCATCTGTAAAATGGGGATTAAAAATGTGAGCCCCACGTGGAACAACCTGATCACCTTGTAACCCCCAGCGCTTAGAACAGTGCTTTGCAAATAGTAAGTGCTTAACAAATACCACCATTTATTTATTTATTTTATTTAACTTCTCTGGGCCTCAGTTACCTCATCTGTAAAACGGGGATTAAAACTGTGAGCCCCATGTGGGACAACCTGATCACCTTGTATCCCCCAGTGCTTAGAACAGTGCTTTGCACATAGTAGGTGCTTAATAAATACCACCATTTATTTTATTTATTTTCTCTGGGCCTCAGTTACCTCATCTGTAAAATGGGGATTAAGACTGTGAGCTTCCCGTGGGACAACCTGATTACCTCATATCTACCCCAGCACTTAGAACAGTGCTTGGCATAAAATAAGCGCTTGACAAATACCATAATTATTATTATTACTAAGACAAAGACCTGATGTTGTCCTTCAATATTAATCAATCAACACTATTTATTTATTATTTACTGTGTGCAGAGCACTGTACTAAGCACTTGGGAGAGTACAACACAGAAGTATAAGCACACACTACCCACAATGAACTTACAGTCTAGAGGGGGAGAAGGACATTAATACACATAAATAAATAAATAAATATCTTGAAGGCAGGAGGAAATGCAAGACTGCAGAGAGGGAGAGAGATCAGGAATGGAGATGTAGATTTAGGAATCATCCTCACAGAGGTGGTAGTTGAAGCCATGGGAGCAAATGAGTTCTCTAAGGGAGTAGTTGTAGATGGAGAATAGAAGGGGACTCAGAAATGAATCTTGAGGGACACACAGTTAGGAGGCAGAGGAGGAGTCCATGAAAGAGACTGAGAATGAGAGGTCAGATAAATAAGAGGAGAACCCAGAGAAGACAGCTAAGTGGATGATGTTTTCAGGAGAAGGAGGTGTTTGACAAGTGTCGAAGACAGCTGAGAGGTAGAGGAGGATTAGGATGGAGTAAAGGCTGTTGGATTTGGCAAGGAGCTCATTTGTGACCTTTGAGAGGGCAGTTTCTGTGAAGTGAAGGGGACAGAAGCCAGATTGGAGGGGGTCAAGGAGAGAACTGGAGGAGAGATGGGACAGGACCTGAACAGTATCTTTGTTCAGAACAAAAATCTCTCTCTCACTGAGTTCTTCATAAGACATCCAGAAAGGGATCAGTCGTGCACCATGAGAGTAAATTTCTCCTCTTCCTTTCAGTGTTTTCAGTCTTTCTAATATTTTGGAATACGCAACTGTGAAAATCATGTACAAGTACATTCAAAGTTCCAACCACCACACATTCATTCATTCATTCAATAGTATTTATTGAGCACTCACTATGTGCAGATCACTGTACTAAGCGCTTGGAATGTACAAATCGGTAACAGATAGAGACAGTCCCTGCCCTTTGGGCTTACAGTCTAATCGGGGGAGACAGACAGACAAGAACAATGGCAATAAATAGAACATCCCAGCTCTGCCAACTGTCAGCTGTGTGACAGTGGGCAAGTCACTTTACTTCTCTGTGCCTCAGTTCCCTCATCTGGAAAATGGGGATGAAGACTGTGAGCCTCATGTGGGACAACCTGATTACCCTGTATCTACCCCAGCGCTTAGAACAGTGCTCTGCACATAGTAAGCGCTTAACAAATACCAGCATTCTTATTATCATTATTATTACCACTTCCCAGGAGACAAAGCTTGCTTGGTAAGAGGCCTCTCCTCGCCTCCATCTGACTAGCCCCAACATTCTGGCTGTTTACCTCCCGGTAAGCAAATTCCTCCTCATCCCTTTTTCTCAATCAGTGGTATTTATTGAGCACTTAATGTAGGTAGATCACTGTGTTAAGCTCTTAGGAAAGCACAATAGAGTTGGTAAACACAATTCCCAAGCTTGAAGTTATAATTTAGTGCCCCTTCCCCACTGGACTATTAAGCAATTAATGAAAGGACACTGGAGGAAGCTCTGCCTACAGTACATGTAAGATTTCAAAGAAGTAGAAGAAGCATCTGAACAGGAAAGAAAGAACTCATTGCAATGGGGAGATGATTTGACTTAGAAATGATGATGGAGATGCTTAGGGAAGTAGTATGGCTTAGTTGGTAGAGCATGGACTTGGGAGTCAGAAGGACCTGGGTTCAAATCATGGCTCCGCCACATGTTTGCTGGATGACCTTGGGCAAATCATTTAACTTCTCTGGGCCTCAGTTACCTCATCTTTAAATTCATTCATTCATTCATTCAATAGTATTTATTGAGCGCTTACTATGTGCAGAGCACTGTACTAAGCGCTTGGAATGAACAAGTCGGCAACAGATAGAGCCAGTCCCTGCAGTTTGACGGGCTTACAGTCTAATCGGGGGAGACGGACAGACGAGAACAATGGCAATAAATAGAGTCAAGGGGAAGAACATCTCGTAAAAACAATGGCAACTAAATAGAATCAAGGCGATGTACAATTCATTAACAAAATAAATAGGATAACGAAAATATATACAGTTGAGCGGACGAGTACAGTGCTGAGGGGATGGGAAGGGAGAGGGGGAGGGGGAGGAGCAGAGGGAAAAGGGGAAAAGAGGGTTTAGCTGCAGAGAGGTGAAGGGGGCGTGGTAGAGGGAGTAGAGGGAGAAGAGGAGCTCAGTCTGGGAAGGCCTCTTGGAGGAGGTGAATTTTAAGTAGGGTTTTGAAGAGGGGAAGAGAATCAGTTTGGCGGAGGTGAGGAGGGAGGGCGTTCCGGGACCGCGGGAGGACGTGGCCAAGGGGTCGACGGCGGGATAGGCGAGACCGAGGGACGGTGAGGAGGTGGGCGGCGGAGGAGCGGAGCGTGTGGGGTGGGCGGTAGAAAGAGAGAAGGGAGGAGAGGTAGGAAGGGGCAAGGTGATGGAGAGCCTTGAAGCCTAGAGTGAGGAGTTTTTGTTTGGAGCGGAGGTCGATAGGCAACCACTGGAGTTGTTTAAGAAGGGGAGTGACATGCCCAGATCGTTTCTGCAGGAAGATGAGCCGGGCAGCGGAGTGAAGAATAGACTGGAGCGGGGCGAGAGAGGAGGAAGGGAGGTCAGAGAGCAGGCTGACACAGTAGTCTAGCCGGGATATGACGAGAGCCCGTAGCAGTAAGGTAACCATTTGGGTGGAGAGGAAAGGGCGGATCTTGGCGATATTGTAGAGGTGAAACCGGCAGGTCTTGGTAACGGATAGGATGTGTGGGGTGAACGAGAGGGACGAGTCAAGGATGACACCGAGATTGTGGGCCCGAGAGACGGGAAGGATGGTCGTGCCATCCACGGTGATAGAGAAGTCTGGGAGCGGACCGGGTTTGGGAGGGAAGATGAGGAGCTCAGTCTTGCTCATGTTGAGTTTTAGGTGGCGGGCCGACATCCAGGTTGAGACGTCCCGGAGGCGGGAGGAGATGAGAGCCTGAAGGGAGGGGGAGAGGACAGGGGCGGAGATGTAGATCTGCGTGTCATCTGCATAGAGATGGTAGTCAAAGCCATGAGAGCGAATGAGTTCACCGAGGGAGTGAGTGTAAATGGAGAACAGAAGAGGGCCAAGAACTGACCCTTGAGGAACTCCAACAGTTAAAGGATGGGAGGGGGAGGAGGCGCCGGCGAAGGAGACCGAGAATGACCGGCCAGAGAGGTAAGAGGAGAACCAGGAGAGGACAGAGTCCGTGAAGCCAAGGTGAGATAAGGTATGGAGGAGGAGGGGATGGTCGACAGTGTCAAAGGCAGCAGAGAGGTCAAGGAGGATCAGAATGGAGTAGGAGCCATTGGATTTGGCAAGAAGGAGGTCACGGGTTACCTTAGAGAGAGCAGTCTCGGTAGAGTGGAGGGGACGGAAGCCAGATTGGAGGGGGTCTAGGATTAAGAGTGTGAGCTCCATATTTTGACAGGGACTGTGTCCAACTTGATTAATTTATATCTACCCCAGTGCTTAGAACAGCACTTGGCACATAGTAAGTACTTAACAAGTACTATAATAGTATTATGTGGAAGAGTTAATTGTATCTCATCCAGAGACCTCACTGTCTAATGAAGGTCCCATCAGACTTTGACAATATAATACAGGAGACTGGAAGAGATGAAATAGTCTAAAGTTTCTCTTCTGCCAGGGATAGTTTTGGGATTAAATATTCTTGCATTAATCTTTAGGAAATCTGATGAATTTATGAATATGATCGAGGAAGATACTAACAGAGATCGAAGTCGAAAGGTGCCCAGAAGGAGTCAGTCTTCTTCAAGGTGGTTTAAGAAGAAAAGAAGGATGCTGTTCAGTCTAAATTGGACAAATTATTGCCTACATTAAAAGCCATTATCATAATCAACAGAACAGGCTTCAACCTCTGAATCAATCAATGGCATTTACCGAGCACTTAGTCTGTGTAAAGCAGTGTACTAAGCATTTGGAATAATACAATTCCAATTAGAACTGGAATCCTAATTGGAATCATAATACTCATAATTCCTTCTGTTAAGGAGCTGATAATTGAGTGGGAGGAGAGAAAGACACTAAAGTAAATTACAGTTAGGGGAAGCAACCAGGGACTCCCAAGTGCTATAGGCAGGTAGAATCATGAATGGGTTGTCCTTAGGATCTGTATGCCAGCAGGGGCTGGCTATCCCTGAGATGTGTCACTGAAAATGATTGTTTTCACACAGAGCAGTTAGAAGCAAACTACTTAGAGTACCTGAGCAGATCAAGGCCATGAATGATATTTTAATGATTTTTCTCTCTTTTGTATATATGGTTGTCTAGTTAAGACCACAATACATTCACTCCCATGGCCTCAATTACCATCTCTGTGAGGATGATATCTAAATCTAAATCTTCAGCCCTGATCTCTCTCCCTCTCTGCTGTCTTGCATTTCCTCCTGCCTTCAAGACATCTCTACCTGGATGTTCTCCCGTCACCTCAAGCTTAACATGTCCAAAACAGAATTCCTTATCTTCCCACTCAAACCCTATCCTCCCTTGACTTTCCCATCACTGTAAATGTCACCAGCATCCTTCCTGTCTCACAAGCCTGTAAACCCGGCATTATCCTTGACTCCTCCCTCTGATTCAACTCACATAATCAATCCATCACTAAATCCTGACGGTCCCACCTTCACAACAATGCTGGAATGCACCCTCTCCTCTCCATCCAAACTGCTACGACGTTAATACAGTCACTAATCCTATCCCACTAGGATTACTGCATCAGCCTCCCTGCTGACCTCTAGGCCTTCTGCCTCTCTCCTCTCCAGTCTGTAGTTCACTCTACTGCCCGGATCATTTTTCTACAGAAACGTTCAGGACATGTCTTCCAACTTGTCAAAAAACTCCAGTGGTTGCCCGTCCACCTCTGGATCAAACAAAAACTCCTCACCATTAGCTTCAGAGGACTCAAGGACCTTGACCCCTCCTACCTCACTTCACTACTCTCCTACTACAACCCAGCCCACAAACTTCACTCATGTAATGTAAACCTGCTCACTGTGCCTCGATCTCCTCTATCCCCCCTTCAAATCCTTTTTGAAGGCACATCTCTAAGAGGCTTTCCTTGACTCAAGCTCCCCTTTCCTCTTCTCCCACTCCCCTCTGTATCACCTTGACTTGCTCCCTTTGTTCTTCCCCTCATCCAGCCCCACAGCACCTATGTACATAACTGTAATTTATTTATTTATATTAATGTCTGACTCCCCCACCCCTAGATTGTAAGCTTGTTGGGGGCAGTGAATGTGTCTGTTTAGTGTCTGAATGTGTTTCCCAAGAGCTTAGTAGAGCGCTCTACAGACAGTGTCTATTCAATAATTACAATTGAATGAATGAAGATGGATTTAACACTGTACATTGTAAAACATTTGGCTTTCAATAATTGCTGTTGACTGCACTGGTTTGGGAGTCAGTGGACCTGGGTTCTAATACCAGCTCAGCCGCTAGCCTATTGTGTGACCTTGGACTAGTCATTTAGCTTCCTTGTGCCTCAGCTTCCTCATCTGTAAAAAGGGGATTGAATACCTGTTCTTCCTTCTACTTAGACAGTGAGCCCCACACAGGATGGGATTGTGTCCCACCTGATTTAGGAAGGGCTCTGTGTCCTCCTTGATTATTTTGTATTCACCCCAGTGTTTAGTAGAGTGCTTGGCACATCTTGAGGACTAAACAAATACCGCAATTATTACTGAAACAGTAGGTATGCAGAAACTTCAACTCACAGTTATTTGTTTGAACAGATCCCAATCATTAGAACATAGGGAAATAATAGGCTACTGTGCTATAAAAGGAAAATGAAGGTTATCTGGTGGCAGTTCCTGTAATAAGTTTCTGAATTTCTTGTAAAATTCAATTGGGAGACCATCTGGCCGAGGGAGTTAGCTTCGCTGCTCCAAGATAATAGTATTATATATGCATCAATGGTGATATCCCACTTAGATAATTGAATCATCTCGCAATTTTTGAAAATATTTTGCTTTGGTTCTTATTCTTAATTACAATAGAGAAGCAATAAAACCTTAAAGAAATCAAAGGATTTTCATGGCAAAGGAAGAAATGAAATTCAGGGTCCCTGTTTCTTATTATGTGCAGTTGAAATTTTAAAATATACTCGCAATGTTCTGGAACCCTTTGGCCCTGCTTCTGATGAGCTTCATTCTCAACTTGATCTTTTCGTGAGGCACTCATAGTATACTTTTCAGTTAAGAAGAGCCAAGACAGCAGCAAAAGCCTTTTTAAGGTTCAGTTAGCAAAGAGACAATCAATCAGTTAAGGAATCAGCATGGTCTAGTGGAAAGACTACGGGCCTGAGGGTCAGAGGACCTGGATTCTGGTCCTGGCTCTGCCACCTGCCTGCTGTGTGACCTTAGATAAGAGTGATATGGTGAGCCTGACCCTGTGCCCTGCTGAGAAGGAGGCTGGATTTGTAAACTTGTGGAAAAATGCAGGTAAATGCAAGAGGTCCTTTGACCTCTTGATACAGGAAGTAGGAGAAAGAGTCATCACTACTCTTGCCCATCCCCTCCTCACGGAGACTGCACAACAGGGGGGAAGTTTTTATATGTGGCATTTGACTGTCTTACAAATTTATCTGGGTGTCCTATCAATTCTATCAACCTTGAGGTAAATGGGTCCAACATGGTGCCATCTTCCCCTTTAAGTCAGATGGCACAATCTGTCACTGCCTGGTGACTGGCCCTCGAACGTGACCTTGCTGCATTGGACAATGGACACACAACTCATCGATCTAGGGGTTGCCGCTGACTTGGACAGCTGCTGTCCACGGGTGATGTATTTTTTTGTCTTCTTTTAAATAACGAGAAAACAAATATGAGTCTTCTTGCAGGTGGTTTCCTGTTTCTTCCCTCCAGAGAAATGAAAAGATGGGTCTCAGGTAGCATGAATTTTCCTGAGGATCTGGGACAGAGCTGCTGTGGTTTGCACCACTTTCCTAATAATAATAATTGTGGTATCTATTGTGCGGGGAAGCAGCGTGGCTCAGTGGAAAGAGCCTGGGCTTCGGAGTCAGAGGTCATGGGTTCAACTCCCAGCTCTGTCACTTGTCAGCTATGTGACTGTGGGCAAGTCACTTAACTTCTCTGTGCCTCAGTTACCTCATCTGTAAAATGGGGATTAACTGTGAGCCTCACGTGGGACAACCTGATTACCCTGTATCTACCCCAGCACTTAGAACAGTGCTCTGCACATAGTAAGCGCTTAACAAATACCAACATTATTATTATTATTAAACACTCTACTAAGCACTAGGGTTGGATACAAGCACAGTGTGTTGGACACAGTCCCTGTTCCACGTGGGACTCAATCAGTCTCAATTCCCATTTTACAGATGAGATAACTGAAGCCAAGAGAAGTGAAGTGACTTGTCCAAGGTCACACAACAAGCAGGTGGCAGAGCCAGGATTAGAACCTATGACCTTCTGACTCCCAGGCCTGTGCTCTATTATGCGATGCTGCTTCTTTGAGGAGAGAGAAAAGGACTTCCCCACTCTGGAACCCAGGCTGATGAGTGGGGTGATGGACCCTCACCTCTGCCCCCCGGCCCGCTGGAGCGGCCTCTCTGACCTGGGTTCATCGGTGCAGCGTGGCTTAGTGGAAAGAGCCTGAGCTTGGGAGTCAAAGGTCATTAGTTCTAATCACGGCTCCGCCACTTTTCAGCTGTGGGACTTAGGACAAGTCATTTAACTTCTCTGTGCCTCAGTTACCTCATCTGTAAAATGGGGATTAAAAGTGTGAGCCCCCCGTGGGACAACTTGATTACCCTGTATCTACCCCAGCGCTTAGAACAGTGCTTAGAACATACTAAGCGCTTAACAAATACCACAATTATTATTATTAAGTTGTGCGTCCACATCTCCATTCATCCACACAGCCTGGTGGAAATAGCAGCAGCAGCTCCCTGTAGCCAGCTGGGCCACCCTGGCTGTGGTGGCCCAGACTGGGGTCCCCCTTGCCCCTTCCATGGAGATCACTTCCAGGTTCACCCACAGATCCCTCACTTTGGGGGAAAACCGTGCACTTGGGTCCCAGTGGACCACCACTGGGCATATTATCGGCCCAGGATCCTTCCTCCTGAGCTTCACGACACTCCCGCTTTCCTCTTCCCCACTGTTGCCCCCTACTCAAAAGATCAGGTGACCGAGTAAACTACGGCCTGATCGATCCATAACCAACTTGAAGGATTTTGCCTGAATAACATTTTGTAGAGCAAAATTTTGTAGGGAAATGTCCACAGATGCTATCTGGCAACTCAGAACATTAACCAGACCCAGCAGGTCAGGGGAAGCACACTATTTGGAAATAGAGCAGGCCTGGAGCTGGTGCTTCTGGTTCTGCTATACATTTCAGTGGTAGTCACTGTCCCTGCCAATGGATATCCATCCTTGAAAAATGCATGGTACTGAGGGACAAAAGCTTAGTAGTAATAGTACTTATTTTCTTTTTCTTTTTTTTTGATGACATTTTAAGCACCTACTAGGTGCCAGGCAATGTACTAAGCACTGGTGTAGATACAAGGGTCTCAGTCTCTGTCCTCATGGGGTTCTCAGTCTTACCCCCCATTTTACAGATGAGGCAACTGAGACCCAGAGAAACGAAGCAACTTCACCAAGGTCACACAGCAGACAAGTGGCGGAGCTGGGCCTGGAACCCAAGTCCTTCTGATTTCCAGGCTTGTGTTCTATCCACTAGGCCATGCTCCTTCAAGAGCAGAACTCTACTAAGCACTGTACTAAGCACTTAGGAGAGTACAATACAACTGAAATAGTGGACCCCTTCCCTGCTTTTGACATTAATAGAAATTAATTATTTATAGATTTATAAATCTATAAATCTACAAGTGTGTCAGATTGGAAGGTCTCTGTCCTCCTTGGGGTTCTCAGTCTTACCCCCCCATTTTAGAGATGAGGCAACTGAGGCCCTCGGGGGCAGGCATTATGTCTACCAACTGTATCATATTGCATTTTCCCAAGTACTTTATATGGTGCTCTGCACATGGTAAGTGCTCAATAAATACCACTGATTGATTAAGTGATTGATTTTTTAAATATATTTTCAAATGTTTACATTTTGGCACCTAAATTTGGAAGACAAAGGAAACAGTGGTGATGATGATAGGAAAGGAATGGATGATTGAACTCTGGAAGAAAAGATCATAAACCCTAAATGTAGTTTCCTTTTTTTTTCGCTGAAGCATTGTATCTCACCTATGTGACATTCAAACCAGTGACCTGGAGGCAAAAGGCATGGTATCCTATTAGAGATTTTTTTTCTGCCAGCCGAAAAAGGAAAATATGTGGGGCAAGTAAGCATACTGTAGAGTTGTCTAGCAATATGTACTGAATAAGAAATGCAATCAGAAATCTGACCTGTTGAAATTGAAATACCGCCATCACACACAGATTTTTCCAAATATGGCTGCAGTTTGGGTATTGCTTTTATAATTTCCCACTGCTCTGTTTTCTTCTCACATTTACCATGTTCTTACCGTAGCAATTGGTACCCTTTTATCTCCTCTTTCCTCTCTGCTTAACTAATTCTTTTACTCTCTTCCCTACTTTTATCATAAATTCTTTCATGGCTCCACCTGTGATTCAGTCAGTGGTATTTAATTATTGTCCTTAAACTTTCCAATTTCTCTCTTTCCATTTCTTCCATTTTTTCTTCTCTCATAATAATAATAATAAGGATGGTATTTGTTAAGCACTTTCTATGTGCCAAACACTGTTCTAAGTGCTGGGGTAGGTACAAGGTAATTAAGGTTGTCCCACGTGGGACTCACAGTCTTAATCTCCATTTTACAGATGAGTTAACTGAGGCACAGAGAAGTGAAGTGACTTGCCCAAAGTCACACAGCTGACAAGTGGTGGAGCCGGGATTAGAACTCTTGACCTCTGACTTGCTCTTTCCA
This sequence comes from Ornithorhynchus anatinus, assembly GCF_004115215.2. Lineage (NCBI taxonomy): Eukaryota > Metazoa > Chordata > Mammalia > Monotremata > Ornithorhynchidae > Ornithorhynchus > Ornithorhynchus anatinus. The sequence goes on from NC_041728.1 coordinate 154,060,965, forward strand.
CTAAGATACTTCTCCCTCTCTACTTTCTCTCTCTTTCTTTCATTCCATAGTCTTCCCTCCACATCTCCTCTGGCTGCTTCTAGACTTGGCTTTCTACTTTGTCTGTCTTAACAGTGCTCCTCATAGGGAAAGAAATAGTGCTTGCTCGACTGAATGAGAGAATGGCTGATTTTCTTGCCAGAGCAGTTTGTTAACTTCGAAATCACAGCACACGAAAATATTCCATTCCATATCGGGCTGTGATTCTGCATGAACCAGCACTTGTCTGGGAGGAGTGTTGATTACTATTTAGTAGTATATAACTACTAAAGAGAAACAGCGTAGCTTAGTCACAAGAGCCCGGGCTTGAGAGTCCGAGGTCGTGGGTTCTAATCCCAGCTCTGCCACTTGTCTGCTGTGTGACCTTGGGAGAGTCACTTCACTTCTCTGGGCCTCAGTTACCTCATCTGTAAAAATGGGGATTAAAAAATGTGAGCCCCGCGTGGGACAATCTGATTACCCTGTATCTACCCCAGCGCTTAGAACAGTGCTCAACACATAGTAAGTGCTTAACAAATACCATAATTATTATTATTACTACTGCTACTATTACCAAAGCAGTTATATACTACTAAATAGTAATGCTAGGAGAGAGTGTGTCGCAAGAAATGTCACCTTTAAGTATGGTCCAATGCTGAGTTCCCAACTCTCCTTTTATGGAAGTTCTCCTACTGTTTTTAATCATCAATTTAGGACACTTGTTTGAGTCAAAGAACAGTTCACTTTAAGTGTGTGCCAGGTATCAATCATTGGTATTTATTGAGAGCTTACTTTGTGCAGAGCACTGTTCTAAGCACTTGGGACAGTGCAATGCAACAGAATTAGCAGACAGACTCTCTGCCCAAAATGAGCTTACAGTCTAGAGAGGGAGGGAGACATTGATATGAATAAATCAGTAATTTATAATACATATCTTAAAAATATGTACATAAGAGCTGGGGGTTGAGGGTGTGGAGATTATCAAGTGCCTATTGACATACTGAAGTGCGTAGATGACACAGAAGGGAGAGTGAGGTGGGGAAAATAGGGCTTAATCGGGAAGTTCTCTTGGAGAAGATGTGACCTTAACAATGCTTTGAAGGGGGAGAGAGTGGTGGTCTGGCAAATATGCAGTGGGAGGGAGTTCCAGGTTAGGAGGAAGACGTGGGAAGGGGGTCAGCCATGGGATAGATGAGACTGGGGAACAGTGATAAGGGAGTGCTAGAGGAGTGGAGTGAGTGGACTGGGCTGCAGGAGGAGGTTAGATAGGAGGTGAGGTAAGAAGGGCAAGCTGATTGAGTGCTTTAAAGCCAATGGTGAGGAGTGTCTATTTGATGCTCTGCATAAAGTAAGTGCTCAATAAATACGATTGAATGAATGTGGAGGTGGATGGGCCCCCACTGGAAGTTCTTGAAGAGTGGGGAGACATAGACTGGGCATTTTTGTTGCTAAATGATCCGTACAGCGGATGGAAATAGTATGGATTGGAGTAGGGAGAGACTGGAGACCAGGAGGTCTGCAAAGAGGCAGAAACAGTAGTCAAGTCAGGATAGCACAAGTGCTTCGATCAGCATGGTAGTGGTTTGGATGGAGAGGAAAGAGTAGAGTTTAGCAATGTTGTGGTGGTGAAACTGACAAGATTTGGTGACACACTGAATATGTGGGTGGAATGAGAAAGATGAGTCGAGGACAATGCCAATGTTATGGGCTTGTGAGATAGAGAGGAGAGCAGTAGCATCTACTATGATGGGAAAGACAAGAGGATGGCAGGGTTTGGGTGGGAAGATAAGGAGTTCAGTTTTGGACATGGTGAGTTTGAGGTGTCTTGAAGGCAAGAGGAGCTGCACGACTGCAGGGAAGGAGAGAAGTTAAGGCTGGAGATGCAGATTTGGAAATCATCTGCATAGAGATGGTAGTTAAAGCCACGGGAGTTAATGAGTTCTCCAAGGGAATGAGTGTAGAGGGATAATAGAAGGGGAATTAGAATTGAGCCTTGAGGGACCTCTACTTTCAGCCGGTGGGAGGTAGAGGAGGAGCCAGCAAAAGAGATCGAGAAGGAGCTATCAGAGAGATATGAGGGGAAACGAGAAGGGATGGTGTCAGTGAATCCAAAGTTGGATAAAATTTCCAGGAGAATCGGGTGTTCTACAGTGCTAAAGGCATCTGAGTGGTCTCAGGGGATTAGGATTGAGTAGAGTCGGTCAGATTTGGATTTGGTGAGAACGTCATTGGTTACCTTAGAGAAGACTGTTTCTGTGGAGTGAAGGGGTTGGAAGCCAGATTAGAAGGGAAGTAGGAGAGAAGTGGAGAATAGGAAGTAGAGACTGTGAGTGTAAACAGTAGGTGAAGTTATTCAACAACATTCATTAAAACCTCAGTGCCTAGATCTCCATGGAGCCAGAAATATTTTTGAAAGAGATATTCTATTGGATTTTTTTGGGGGGGGGTCGTTTGATTTTAAATACCAAGCTAATTTACAGACAAAATTAATGCTGTGATCATTTGTCACTAGTCTGAAGACAGCTGAGCTCTCTGAAGGGGATCATTAATCATGAGACAAGAGGTGCTTCAGTGAATGTGTTTAAATTTTATAAATGACTCTGAGATGGTTCCATGTCAATCAATCAGTGGTATGTATTGAGTGCTTATTTTGTGCAGAGCACTGTACTCAGTGCTTGAGAGAGTACGATGCAATGGTGTTCATAGACACGTTCCCTGCCCAGCAGGCTTACAGCCTAAAAGTAACTTTTTAAAAATTGAGGTTCAAAGAACTAAGGTTGGATGGCACAGTTTACTGTGGCTAGAAAATGGATTAAAAGATAAAAGAAGCAAAGAGTAGGGCTAAAATACTCCTTAGAACAGAGAAGTTCAGTAGCGGTCTCTGTCATAGATCAGTGCTTGGGCTGATTTTTGTCGAATACTTTTATAAATGGTCTAGAAGAAGTGTGTGCTGAGACAATTCCACATTGGCAAATGATCATTTGTGGATGACACTGACTATTCCCTCCTCCTTGACCTTGGTTTCACTGATAGGATTCTTATCTAGTTCTCCAACTTCACTGTCCAGTCCTTCCCAGTCATGTTTGCTGGCTTACCTAAATCTCTGTCATCTAATTGTGGGTGTCTCACATGCTCTGGTTTGGGTCACTTTTTTTCTTGCCCTACATTCACTTTATCTGCTCACAAGGCTTTAACAACATGGTTGATTTCCAAATCTACCTCTCCAACCAGATCTCTCACCTAATCTGTAAAGTCTTTATTTCTCCTGCCGCCAGAAAATCCATTTGAATCAATCAGTCAGTCAATCAATCAATCAATTGTATTTATTTAGCACTTATTCATTCATTCAATAGTATTTATTGAGCGCTTACTATATGCAGAGCACAGTACTAAGTGCTTGAAATGTACAAATCGGTAACAGATAGAGACAGTCCCTGCCCTCTGATGGGCTTACAGTCTAATCAGGGGAGACAGACAGACAAAAACAATAGCAATAAATAGAATCAAGGGGATGAACATCTCATTATAACAATAGCAAATAAATAGAATAAAGGTGAAGTACATCTCATTAACAAAATAAATAGGGTAATGAAAATATATACAGTTGAGTGGACGAGTACGGTGCTGAGGGGAGGGGAAGGGAGAGGGGGAGGAGCAGAGGGAAAGGGGGGAAAAGAGGACTTAGCTGAGGAGAGGTGAAGGGGAGTGGGTAGAAGGGAGCTCAGTCTGGGAAGGCCTCTTGGAGGAGGTGAGCTTTAAGTAGGGTTTTGAAGAGGGGAAGAGAATTAGTTTGGCGGAGGTGAGGAGGGAGGGCGTTCCAGGACCGCAGGAGGACGTGGCCCAGGGGTCGACGGTGAGATAGAGGAGAACAGGGGATGGTGAGGAGGTGGGCAGCAGAGGAGCGGAGCGAGCGGAGTGGGTAGTGGAAAGAGAGAAGGGAGGAGAGGTAGGACAGGGCAAGGTGATGGAGAGCCTTGAAGCCTAGAGTGAGAAGTTTTTGTTTCGTGCGGAGGTCGATAGGCAACCACTGGAGGTTTTAAAGAAGGGGAGTGACAGGCCCAGAGCCTTTCTGCAGGAAGATGAGCCGGGCAGTGGAATGAAGAATAGATTGGAGTGGGGAGAGACAGGAGGAAGGGAGATCAGAGAGAAGGCGGACACAATAATCCAGCCGGGATATTACGACAGCCTGAAACAGTAAAATAGCCCTTTGGGTGGAGAGGAAAATGTTGATCTTGGAGATATTATAATGGTGAGACCGGCAGGTTTTGGTGATGGATCGGATGTGTGGGGTGAACGAGAGAGACGAGTCAAAGATGACACCAAGGTTGCGGGCCTGAGAGACGGGAAGGATGGTCGTACCATCCACAGTGATAGGGAAGTCAGGAAGAGAACAGGGCTTGGGAGGGAAGATGAGGAGCTCAGTTTTGGACATGTTGAGTTTTAGGTGATTGGCAGACATCCAGGTAGAGATGTTTTGGAGGCAGGAGGAGATACGAGCCTGAAGGGAAGGGGAGAGGACAGGGGCAGAGATGTAGATCACAGCTTTGTGCTAAGCACCTGGGAGATACATAGAGTTAGCAGATGTGACCTCTGTCTCCAGTTTTCAATCTGGTGGGGAAGACAGGACTAAAGTACACTATAGATAGGAGGAAGTAATAGAATATAGAAAAATATATGCAAAAGTGCTGCCTCACGGTAGTGGGCAGAAAATTGCCGATGTGGATGTTGGGGGAAATAAGGTGGACAGAATAGAGAAGCAGCATAGTTTAATAATGTTGGTATTTGTTAAGCGCTTACTATGTGCAGAACACTGTTCTAAGCGCTGGGGTAGACACAGGGGAATCAGGTTGTCCCACGTGGGGCTCACAGTCTTAATCCCCATTTTACAGATGAGGGAACTGAGGCACAGAGAAGTTAAGTGACTTGCCCACAGTCACACAGCCGACAAGTGGCAGAGCTGGGATTTGAACTCATGAGCCCTTACTCCAAAGCCCGTGCTCTTTCCACTGCGCCACGCTGAGTTTAGTGGATAGAGAACAGACCTGGAGGTCAGAAGGACCTGGGCTCTAATCCTAGCTCTGCTGCTTGTCTGCTGTGTGACCTTGAGCAAGTCACTTAGCTTCTCTGGGCCTCAGTTCCCTCCTCTCTAAAATGAGGATTAAGAGCGTGAGCCCCATGTGGGATAGGGACTGCTTCCAACCTGGTTAACTTTTATCTACCCCAGTGCTTAGAATTGCTTAGCACATATAAGACGTGCTTAACAAATACCATTATTATTGATAGAGATGTCCAGCCAAACCTGGCTGCCCCCTGGGAAAGGTCTGAGGTACACTTCATTCATTCATTCATTCTTTCAATAGTATTTATTGTGCAGAACACTGTACTAAGTGCATGGGAGATTACAATGCAACAATAAACAGACACATTCTCTGCCCACAATGAACTTACAATCTAGAAAGGGGGAGGCAGACATCAATATGGCCATATAAATTATAAATACGTACATAAGTGCTATGGGGCTGGGAAGGAGAAGAACAAAAGGAGTAAGTTGGGGTGATGCAGAAGAGGGTGGGAGAAGAGAAAAGGAGGGGCTTAGGCTGGGAAGGCCTTTTGGAGGAGATGTGCCTTCAATAAGTCTTTGAAAGTGGGGAGTAATTGGTCGGATTTAAGAGGCAGATCGCAGGCTAGGGATTGGTGGTGAGCTAGGCGAGGTCGAGGCACAGTGAGGTTAGCATTCATTCCTTCCTCTTTTTCATTCCTTTCCTCCAGTACTCTGGGACTCCAGAGACACAGACTTTGTGAAAGCAGCTTCTTCCAGGCCTGTCTATATCTATTCAGCCCTCCTGCAGTGAGAATGAAGACGAACCACCATTTATTTTTAGGAATCAGTCTTTTAGTTCCTTAGAATGGTGATGCTCTAAATAACTGAGATATCCTGAGTGGTAACTTATCTTCACTGCTCCTGCCACAGTGTTCCATCTCTAGACACCAGCGTGGAGAGAGGATGAGAGAATCACTCACTGCAGGAGCTCAGAAACTGGGAACTAAGGAACATTTTAAGAACTAAATTCCCTGCCCCAAATTTGAAGCTATGGAGAGAGAAAAATGGTGCACAAATACATCTCCCCACAGGTGTTTTATGTGAGAAAGTACCATGTGAACTTGAACGGAATTGCTTTCTTTAGGAATATTCACCCCACCCTCAGCCTGACAACATTTATGCACATATCTATAGTTTATTTCATGTTTTAATGTCTGACTCCCCCTCAAGACTGTCAGCTCCTTGTGGGCAGGGAATGTGAGCATGGCTTAGTGGAAAGAGCATGAACTTGGGAGTCAGAGGACGTGGGTTCACCTGTCTGCTGTGTGACCTTAGGCAAGCCACCTAACTTCTCTGTGCCTCAGTTACCTCATCTGCAAAATGTGGATTGAGAATGTGAGCCCCACGTGGGACATCCAGATTACCTTGTATTCATTAATTCATTCAATAGTATTTATTGAGTGCTTACTATGTGCAGAGCACTGTACTAAGCACTTGAAATGAGAAAGGAGAGAGAAAGAAGTGATAGAGAGAGGTGTGAGTTGTATTTTCACAATCCTAGTCCTGGGAGTCCTTTATTATTACTATTACTGTTTTTTTGTTAAGTGCTTACTTTGTGCAAAGCTCTGTTTAAATGCTAGGGTAAATAAAAGATAATCAGATCAGACAGATTCTCTATCCCACATGGGTTTCACAAAGGGGGAGACAGGACAGGTGAGGAACCTGAGGGACAGAGAAGGCTGAATAGTTTGCTCAAGGTTACCCTGGCTGGAATCCAAGCCCAGGAATTTGCCCCTCTCCAGTCTCTCCCTTCTCCTGCCCCTTCTTCAACTCTCTCATATTTCCTAGCACTATCTCTAGAGACTATCGCCTGCCTTCTCTCAAAATCCACCCCTTCCACCTGCACATCCATCCCCATTCCTTCACCCCTTATCAGAACACTTGCCCCTTCCCTTCTTTTCTCCCTGACCAACATCTTCAACTGTTTGCTCGCACTGCTTTCAAACACGCCCATGTCCCCCCACCCTAAAAGATCCTTCCCTTGACCCCACAGGTCCCTCCAGTTATCATCCCGTCTTCTACCATTTTTCTCCAAACACCTTGAGCAAGCTGTCTACACCCACTGTCTCAAATTCCTCTACTCCACTTCCCTACTTGACCCGCTCCAATCTGGCTTCCCTACCTTCACTCTACAGAAACCACCCTCTCAAAGGTCACCAAAAATTTTCTTCTTTGCCAAATCCAAGGGCATCTACTCCATCCTAATCCTCCTCGACCTCTCAGCTGACTTGTATACTGTCGATCTCCCCCTTCTCCTGGAAACATATCCAACCTCGGCTTTACTGACAATGTCCTCTCCTGGTTCTCCTCCTATCTCTCTGGCTGCTCATTCTCAGTCTCTTTTGCAGGCTCCTCCTCTGCCTCCCACCCCCTAACTGTGGGTGGGTTCCTCAAGGTTCAATTCTGGGTCCCCTTCTATTCTCCATCTACACTCACTCCTTTGGATTACTCACTTGCTCCCATGGCTTAAACTACCATCTCTATGCAGTTGATACCTAAATCTGCATCTCCAGCCCTCATCTCTCCCCCTCTCTGCAGGCTCACATCTCCTCCTGCCTGCAAGACATCTCTACTTGAATGTCCTCCTGTCACCTCAAGCTTAACATGTCCAAAACAGAACTCCTTACCTTCCCACCCAAACCATGACCTCCCACTGACTTTCCGGTCACTGTAAATGGCATCACCATCCTTCCTGTCTCACAAGCCTGTAATCTTGGTGTTATCCTTGTCTCCTCTCTCTCATTCAACCCACATATTCAATCCATCACTAAATCCTGTCAGTTCCATCTTCACAACATTGTTAAGAATCAACCCTTTCCTCTTCATACAAAGTGCTACTATGTTAATACAATCACTTATCCTATCCCATCTTGATTACTCCAGCCTCCTTGCTGACCTCCCAGCCTTCTGTCTCTTCCCACTCCACTGCATACTTCACTCTGCTGCCTGGATCATTTTTTTCTATGAAAACGTTCAGGACGTGTTTCCCCCCTCCTCAAGAAATTCCCGTGGTTGCCCATAGGTCTCCCCATCAAAGAAAAACTCACCATTAAAGCACTCAATCACCTTGCCCCTTCTTACTTCACCTTACTGCTCTCCTGTTAAAACCCAGCACACACATTTCACTCCTCTAATGCCAACCTACTTATTGTACCTAAATCTCATCTATCTCACTGCTGGCCTCTCACCCACGTCCTGCCTCTGGCCTGGAAAGCCCTCTCTCTTCATATTCATTCATTCATTCATTCATTCATTCATTCATTCATTCAATAGTATTTATTGAACGCTTACTATGCAGAGCACTGTACTAAGCGCTTGGAATGTACAATTCAGCAACAGATAGAGACAATCACTGCCCATTGACGGTTTACAGTCTAATCTGGGGAGACAGACAAAAACAGTAGCAATAAATAGAATCAAGGGGATGTACATCTTATTAACAATAAATAGGGTAATAAAAATATATACAAATGAGCGGACGAGCACAGTGCTGAAGGGAGGGGAAGGGAGAGGGGGAGGGGCAGAGGGAAAGGGGGTGAAAAGGGGGCTTAGCTGAGTGAGGGGAGGCGAAGGTGGGGAAGAGGGGGAGCAGAGGGAGAAGAGGGAAAAGGGGAAGCTCAGTCTGGGAAGGCCTCTTGGAGGAGGTGAGCTCTAAGCAGGGCTTTGAAGAGGGGAAGAGAGTTAGTTTGGCGGAAGAGAGGAGGGAGGGCATTCCAGGACCTCGGGAGGAAGTGGCCCAGGGATAGATGGCAGGATAGGCGAAAACTGGGGACGGTGAGGAGGTGAGCAGCAGAGGATGGAGCGTGCGGGATGGGCAGTAGAAAGAGAGAAGGGAGGAGAGGTAGGAGGAGGCAAGGTGATGGAGAGCCTTGAAGCCTAGAGTGAGAAGTTTTTGTTTCGTGCGGAGGTCGATAGGCAACCACTGGAGGTTTTAAAGAAGGGGAGTGACAGGCCCAGAGCCTTTCTGCAGGAAGATGAGCCGGGCAGTGGAATGAAGAATAGATTGGAGTGGGGAGAGACAGGAGGAAGGGAGATCAGAGAGAAGGCTGACAATAATCCAGCCGGAATATTATGAGAGCCTGTAACAGTAAGATAGCCGTTTGGGTGGAGAGGAAAAGGCAGATCTAGGGGATATTATAAAGGTGAGACCGGCAGGTTTTGGTGACCGATTGGATGTGTGGGGTGATCGAGAGAGCCGAGTCAAAGATGACACCGAGGTTGCGGGCCTGAGAGATGGGAAGGAAGGTCGTACCATCACAGTGATAGGGAAGTCAGGAAGAGAACAGGGCTTGGGAGAGAAGATGAGGAGCTCAGTTTTGGACATGTTGAGTTTTAGGTGATTGGCAGACATCCAAGTAGAGACGTCTTGGAAGCAGGAGGAGATACGAGCCTGAAGGGAAGGGGAGAGGACAGGGGCAGAGATGTAGATCTGTGTTTCATCTGCATAGAGATGATAGTTGAAGCTGTGAGAGCGATGAGTTCACCGAGGGAATGAGTGTATATAGAGAACAGAAGAGGGCCAAGAACTGACCCTTGAAGAACCCCAACAGTTAGAGGATGGGAGGGGGAGGAGAAGCCTGCGAAGGAGACCAAGAATGAACGGCCAGAGAGATAAGAGGAGAACCAGGAGAGGACTGAGTCCATGAAGTTAAGGTGAGATAAGGTGTGGAGGATAAAGGGATGGTCAACAGTGTCAAAGGCAGCTGAGAGGTCAAGGAGGATTAGGATAGAGTAGGAGCCATTGGATTTGGCAAGAAGGAGGTCACGGGTGATCTTGGAGAGAGCAGTCTCGGTAGAGTGGAGGGGACGGAAGCCAGATTGGAGGGGGTCCAGGAGAGAATGGGAGTTAAGGAATTCTAGGCAGCGAGTGTAGATGACTCGTTCTAGGAGCTTGGAAAGGAACGGTAGTAGGAGATAGGGCGATAACCGGAAGGGGAAGTGGGGTCGAGAGAGGGTTTTTTTAGGATGGGGGAGCCATGGGTATGTTTGAAGGCAGAGGGGAAGAAGCCATTGGAGAGTGAGCGGTTTAAGATAGAAGTTAAGGAGGGGAGGAGGGAAGGGGCGATACTTTTTATAAGGTGAGCGGTAATGGGGTCCGAGGCACAGGTGGAGAGGATGGCACTTGCGAGGAGGGAGGAGATCTCCCCTGAAGATACTGCAGGGAAAGATGGGACTATCCGACAGACAATTATTGTCTTCACCTTCAAAGCCTTTTGGAAGGCATATCTCCTCCAAGAGGCCTTTCCTGACTAAGCCCTCCTCTCCTCTTCTCCCACTCCCTCCTACATCACTCTGAGTTGCTCCCTTTATTCATCCCCTGCCCAGCCCCACAACACTTAGGTATATGTCCATAATTTATTTATTTATATTAGTGTCTGTCTCCCCCTCTGGTCTGTAAACTCACTGTGGGCAGGGAATGTGTCTGTTGTATTGTACTCTTCCAAGCGCTTAGTACAGTGCTCTGCAAACAGTAACGCTCAGTAAATGTGATTGAATTAATGAAAGTATCTGCAGAAGGAAAGTGAGCTCCATCGGTGACACTGATTCCTTGCATTTGAAATCTGCCAGGTCAGTTTTGAAATCCTGTTTCTGTCATGAGAGCAGATCCCTCTCCCAACAGGACCTTGATGGTTCCGATTCTTCCCTCAGAGAATTGATTTAGATCTAAGCAGACAGGCTGAAGCAGAGGGAAGGAAGTAGCAAGAGAGGTTCACTGCTTCCAAATCCCTGGCTTCTCCCGTGATGATAATATTAATAATAATCATGATAACTTTGTTATTTATCAAGCACTCCCCATCAATCAGTCATTTATTGAGCTATTACTGCGTGCAGAACACTGTTGGGAGAGTACAACACGACAATAGAGAAGCAGCATGGCTCAATGGAAAGAGCACGGGCTTGGGAGTCAGAGGTCATGGGTTCGAATCCCGGCTCTGCCACTTGTCAGCTGTGTGACTTTGGGCAAGTCACTTAATTTCTCTGTGCCTCAGTTACCTCATCTGTAAAATGGGGATTAAGATTGTGAGCCTCACATGGGACAACCTGATTACCCTCTATCTCCCCCAGTGCTTAGAAGAGTGCTCTGCACATAGTAAGCGCTTAACAAATACCAATATAGCAAAAGCATTTCCTGCCAACAACACACTAACAGTCTTGTGCCATCACTAGACTAAGCACTGGGAGATACCAGATAATCAGGTCCAAAACTGTCCTTGTACCACAGCGGATTCATAGTCTAAGGGGGAAAGGGAGAAAAGGTAGTGAATGTTTATTTTACAGATGAGGAAACTGAGGCATAGAGAAGGTAAGTGACTCGCCCAAGGTCACACAGCAGACCTGTGGCAGAGCCAGGATTAGAACCCAGGTCCTCTGACTCTCAGGTCCAGGCTCTCTTCACTAGTCCATGTTGCTCCTGTTCCTGTTATCAGCGAGAAACCATGGAAACTCATTCATCCCCAGCAACACACTCACTGGTTGGAATCCTGCAGCAAATTATGTATTTTGAGATACATTTCCTGAGTATTTTTCTTGAGCTGGAACTTATTCCAAATGGTCCTATTTCTCTCTGTTAATTTGATGATAGATATTCTAAATTAAGCAAATTAGGAATTAGCGAGGGGGGAAAAAAATTATGTTACAAATGTTTTACCAGATGTGGATGAAACATGTCTGATAGGAGGGATTTACTTTCCTGACAGCAAATGCTATGTTTTGGACTTGTTTCCTAGTTTCAAGACATGAGACTTTTACGGGAGGGCAGGGTGGGGCCTTGGGGGGGCTCCCTTGAACATCTGTGACCACCTGGAAACAGAGGGAAGGACTAGTCTATGTTTGAAGGTCACCTCCATAAAGTGGGAGGAGGAGGAGAAGGAGATGATGAAGGCTTTTCCTGACTAATCCGTCATTTCCCAACTCTATATTCTCCCCACTGCCACTTCGGCATTTTTCCAACATCTACACACTTCGTTACTCACACCCCCACTATAGAATTTATATATATACTTTTATACTCTATTCATCCTACTTGTGTTTTATTTTAGTTCCTGCTTTCCCCTATGAGTTTTAAACTCCTCTTTAGAGAATGCGATATGTTGATTTCACTCTTCCAATTAGCAGAGTGCTTTGCATGCAGGAGATTCACAATAAATGTTATTGATTGATTGAATACGCCACCTTGGAGGATTTTCACACTTGGTGGTCCTCCCTTAGCTTGGGGGGAGCCCACCACCCTCTCCTCCTTGCCTCTTTTACCAGGCCCTGGTATTCTCTTCCCCAGTGCTCTGTTGTTTCTCAGAAAGTTGCTTAAATCAAGGAACATCTTTTATACTTAATCCACCTAACAATCAATCAGTTGTATTTTTTGAGCACTTAGTATGTGCTGACCACTCTACTAAGTGTTTGGGAGAATACAAATCGTTCTATGGTATTTATTGACTATTTTCTGTTGGCAGAGCACTGTACTAAGCACTTGGGAGAGTAAAATTCAATAGAATTGGTAGTTACAACCTCTGCCCACAGGGAGCTTACAGACCAGAGGGGGAGACTGGCAAAATAATACATTACAGATGGATAGGTGCCTAAACACAATAGCAAAATGCTGAACGTGTACAGATCCCGCAGAAAGGAGGGGAGGTCTCTTGCTATCAGTAGGGTTTTGAAGATGGTTAGAGTGGGCAGAGTCATATATGAAGCTACCCCTCAGCACTAATGTGCTTATCTATGAATTATATTTTATAAACTAGGTTTATATTAATGCCTGTATCCCAATTAGACTCAAATTTGAGGGGACAGGGACATGTTCCATTCATTCATTCACTCATTCAATCGTTTTTATTGAGCACTTACTGTGTGCAGAGCGCTGTACTAAGCTCTTGGAAAGGACAATATGGCATCAAATAGAGACAATCCCTACCCAACAATGGGCTCACAGTCTAGAAGGGGGGAGACAGACAACAAAGCAAAACAAGTAGACACGTCAAAGGGCAGGGACTGTCTCTATCTGTTACTGATCTGTACATTCCAAGCGCTTAGTACAGTGCTCTGCACATAGTAAGAGCTCAATAAATACTATTGAATGAATGATTGAATGAATCAATAGTTTCAATATAAATAATATAGATATATATATATCCACTATTAATAAAATAAATAGAATAATAAAATAATAAATATGTACATATATAGACAAGTGCTGTGGGGTGGGGAGAGGGGTAGAGCAGAGGGAGGGAGTAGGGGCGATGGGAAGGGAATGTACATGTGTACAAACTCTGTTGTATTATACTCTCTCAAGCACCTAGTATGGTGCTCATCCCACAGTAAGTGCTTAATAAATACCATTGATGATGATGATGATGATAATGAAGGACAAGGATGTTCCAGGACAGTGGGAAGACATGGGGAAGGGGTAGGTTGTAAGAAAGATGAGATCTGGGTAAAGCAAGTAGGGTGGTATTAGAGGAGTGGAGGATTGGGTTGCAGTGGATAAAGTATGGGCCTGAGAGTCAGAAGATCCTAGGTTCTAATCTCAGCTCTTCCAATTGTCTGCTGGGTGACCTTGGGCAAATCACTTAACTTCTCTGTGCCTCAGTTACCTCATGTGTAAAAATCTGATTATCTTTTGTCTACCCCAGCACTAAGCACATAGTCAGAGCTTAACAAATACTATAAACAAAAGATCAGTGAAGTTGGGTTGGAGGGAGAATTGGAGTACTGGTTAAGTTCTTCAGAGTCAACGGTAAGTTCTGTTTAATAGAAAGAAGGATGGGCAATTCTTGTAGGTTTTGGATGAGCGGGGAGATGAGGAGTGAGTTATTTTCAGAAAAATGGTTCAGGAAGCAGAGTAAAGAGGGGAAGGGAGATACGGAAGACCGGGAGGACAGGGAGGAGACTTGCAGTAGTCAAGATGGGACATAAGTACTTTGGATCAGTATAATAGCAGTTTGGGTGGAGAAGAAGGGGCTGATTCTAGAGATATTGTGAAGGTAGAACCAGGAGGATTTGGTGCAGACTGAATATACAGGTTGAATGAGAGAGATGAGTCGAGAATAATGCCAATATCGTGGGCTTGTGAGACGGGAGGATGGTGGTGATACAGTGTCTACTGTGATAGAAAAGTCATGAGAGAACAGTTTTTGGCTGGGAATGATGATAATAATTATGGTATTTGTTATTAGTACTGCCTTAGAACACTGTATTAGTACAGTGCTCTGCACATAGTAAGTGCTTAATAAATACAATTGAATGCATGAATATTTGTTAAGCACTTAAAATGTGCCAAACACTGCTCTAAGCACTTTGGTAGATGCAAGGTAATCAGGTTGGACCCAGTCCCTTTCCCACGTGGGCCTCACAGTCTTAATCCCCAATTTACAGATGAGGAAACTGAGGCACAGAGAGGTTTAGTGATTTAACCAAAGTCACACAGCAAACAAGTGGCAGAGGCGGGATTCGAACCCAAGTCTTCTCACTCCCCAGCCTGTACTCTTTTCACTAGGCTATAGATGGCAGGTCAAGCATGAAGTGTCAATAGGACGTCCAGGTAGATATGTCCTGGAGGCAGGAGGAAATGCAAGATCTCATAGAAGGAGCAAGGCAAAGCCTGGAGAGGTAGATTTGGGAATCATCCGGGTGGAGATGGTGATTAAAGCTACGCATGCGCTCACTAACTCCTAGTCCTAGAAGGATGCAGAGTGGGAGAATGGAGGCACCAATTGGCCCCAGAGGAAACAGAGTAATCACATGGAGAAAGCAGTGGGCTGCTGAAAGGGACATTGGGTCTCTCAAGTTCACTACACTATTCTAGACTGTCATTATGATTCTCGATAATATTATCCATTAAAATCAATCAACAGTGATCCCTGTTTCACGGGGGGCCCACAGTGTAAGTGGGAAATGTAGAACCGGAAGAATAAATGGCTCGCACTGAATTTAAAAAATGACACCAGAGTTGCCTCAGCTGAAGTGCAGCCAGAGCCAGCTTCAGACTAGTAGTAGTCAGGTTGCCGAGTGCTGTGCTAAGCACTGGGAAAGAATGGACAAGTGGGAATTGGACACAGTCCCAGATCTTGCCAGGACTCCCCCTAGACTCTAAGCTCATTGTGGGCAGGGAAGGTACCTTTTTATCATTGTATCGTTCCCTCCCCAGTGCTTAGTACAGTGCTCCGCACGTAGAAAGCACTCAAATAAATATGACTGACTGATAAAGGGTACAGGAGGAGGATACCTGCTTCAGGAAGCACCAATCAATCAATCAGTTGTATTTATTGAGCACTTACTGTGTGCAGATCTCTGTACTAAGTACTTGGGAGAGTACAATATATCAGACTTGGTAGGCAATTTTGGCGGTCGCCTGTCACGGCCTGGCTCAGTGGAAAGAGCCTGGGCTTCAGAGTCAGAGGTCATGGGTTCGACTCCCGGCTCTGCCACTTGTCAGCTGTGTGACTGTGGGCAAGTCACTTAACTTCTCTGTGCCTCAGTTACCTCATCTGGAAAATGGGGATTAACTGTGAGCCTCACGTGGGACAACCCGATTACCCTGTATCTCCCCCAGCACTTAGAAGAGTGCTCTGCACATAGTAAGCACTTAACAAATACCAACATTATTATTATTAGTCGTGGTGTGGACATATGTTCCGGCACAGAGGTGGGGGTTTAAAATCCAATAGTACCCTCTCGTCTGAAGTGGCACTTTTTGGAACAACTGCCTGGGAGGGGAAGTCAATGGCTTTGAAGCAAGGAGGGGGCTGACCAAGAGCATCCCTGCGAAATGTTTGAGGTTCCAGATTTTGGGGGGCTTCCATTAGGTGCTGGGCTTTTATCTTGCATGTGTTTGCAGGGAAGCATAATGACCCGGTGTAGTGTAGGACGAGGTGACCAATTTTTCCAGGGCTCAGGTCAGCTAAATGTCTGGAGCTGACCTGGAGAGCTGCGTCTTTGCTGGCCCTCTCCTCTACAGATGAGAGTTTGCAATCTTTTCTGCCCTTTATGGAGCTCTACCTATTTCAGATGAACATTTCTAGCCCCACCTTCAGGAATTTGCAGTATCACTTTTTTGGCTTCGGCTCAAACCCAGGGTCTTCAGATCAGACCCAGGGAAGCAGCGTGGCTGAGTGGAAAGATCACCAGCCTGGGAGTTAGAGAACCTGTATTCCCATACCTACTCTGTTACTGTCTTAGTGGAAAGAGCCCGGGCTTGGGGGGTCAGAGGTGGGGGGTTCTAATCCCGGCTCCGTCACTTGTCAGCTGTGTGACTTTGGGCAAGTCACTTAACTTCTCTGGGCCTCAGTTCCCTCATCTGTAAAATGGGGATTAAGAGTGTGAGCCCCACTTGGGGCAACCTGATGACCTTGTAGCTACCCCAGTGCTTAGAAGAGTGCTTGATACATAGTAAGCGCTTCACAAATACCATCCTTATTATTATTTTCCCACTCCCCTCTGCACCACCCTTACTTCCTCCCTTTATTCATCCCCTCTCCTAGTCCCACAGCACTTTATGTACACATCTGTAATTTATTTATATTAATGTCTGTCTCCTCTCTAGTCAGTAAGCTTGTTGTGGGCAGGGAATGTGCCTGTTGTTATAGCGCACT
The DNA here is from genome assembly GCF_004115215.2 of Ornithorhynchus anatinus. NCBI lineage: Eukaryota > Metazoa > Chordata > Mammalia > Monotremata > Ornithorhynchidae > Ornithorhynchus > Ornithorhynchus anatinus. The sequence goes on from NC_041728.1 coordinate 154,077,672, forward strand.
CTGCCCAGGGTTTAACACAGTGCTCCACACAGTAAGTGCTCTATAAATATGATCTAATGAATGATTGGACTTTTTTGTGCCTCAGTTTCCTCATCTGTATAATGAAGATTCAATACCTGTTCTCACTCCCACTTAGACTGTGAGCCTGATGAGGGACAGGGACTCGGTCATACCTGATTATCTTCTATCACCCCCAGTGCTAAGTAGAGTGCATAGCACATAGTCGGTGCTTAACAGATACCATTGAAAATGTGTTCCCCTATTCCTCTTTTCCAACTTATGACCATGCCTTAATTGTGTCTCAGATGTGAGTAATGCCATTAACGTGGCTGAAGAGTGTCAAACCTCCCTTCCCATACAAGAATATCTCTCTCCTTTCGATAATAGAGTCTGCTCCTGAAACAGTGTTATTCCCTGTGTAGCAATTCCTGAAGGAAATGTCTATCATTTTATTTTTTTATTAGCTTGCTATTCTTTGGAATCTTCTGGGATAAATGACTCTTACCAATACGTGCTATTTCCTATGACTTGATTGTTAGCCTTCCTCTTTAGCTCTTTTCAGTAGCTAATTTAGCAAAATTGCATTTAAATGAATCCTTGATGAGAGGACCTGGAGTTCACGTTTCTCCTTTAATAGACATGTTAGTCTCCCTGCCTGCTATCATTCCATAAATGGCTCTTTGCTCTTTTCATCTGAGATAGCTCTTATATATCAGTCAGCACATTGCTGGCCTCACCTTAGGGAATTTGCAGTGTCTTCTTTTAGATTCAGTTGAAACACAGGGTCTTTAAACCAGAATGCCTATTTAAGCTCAGGATTCATATAGTTCTTTGTGTCCTTTGGAACAAAAATCCTGGGAAGACTTGGTTTGGCTCAGCTAACTGAAAAAATTCAAATATGAATTTGACAAGAGTTTTTAATGAAAGTTACTTCCCTTTTTCTTTTTAAAAATGTATTTAATAACCACTTACTGTGTGTCCAGCTCTACACTAAGTGCTGGGGTAAATACAAGCTAATCAGTTTGGGCACAGTCTATGTCCCACATGGGGCTCACAGTCTTAATCCCCATTTTACAGATGAGGGAACTGAGGCCCAGAGAAGTTAAGTGACTTGCCCAAGGTCACACAGCAGACAAGTGGCAGAGTGGGATTTTGACATTACTGTTATAGTTTTAGACAGAGCGGTTGATGTTTGATGGAATCTAGGTCATTTTAGCACCCTCTCAGGGTCTCACTGGAGAGTTTCCAGTCCATTACCAGTCTCGACAATGGGAGGGAGAGTCACACAGAGGCCTAACCATTCCATTCCTAAGTTGGCCAGGGGTTAGCCAGTGGAAGACAATCTGCTACAAGTCAAAACTCACCTGTGCTGGACAGCAGCGGCATGGGAAATTGTCAAGGGCGGACACTCAAGTTGACTGCGTGGAAGGAGGCAGTGGTAAACCAGTTCCATATTTTTATCAAGAAACCTCTGTGAATACACTACCAGAACGATTACAGATGGAGATGGAACATTCTGGGAGAGATGTGTCCACGGTGACGCTATGGGTCAGAGACGACTCGACAGCGTAAGATAAGACAAGGTCATTTTAATGGGCTGAAAGATCCTGCCATGAGCAGTCTTTAGTTCATGAGCCCTTCAGTCCGGCTGATCATTTTTAATGCTTGATTTTCACCTGGGGAGGCAGGGTTAGGCTACCTCTGCAAACCCTTGTCCAGTATGATTCTTGGTAGAGCTTTCATGGCTGGGTGGCTGGGTGGGGTTTCTAGGGACTGGGGCTTTGAAGGGATTTATGGTGTTTGTTAAGCACTTAATATGTGTCAGTCACTGTATTAAGCGCTGGGGTAGATACAAGCTAATCAGGTTATTCATTCATTCATTCATTCAATCATATTTTCTGAGCGTTTACTGTGTGCAGAGCACTGTACTCAGCTTTTGGAATGTACCATTTGGCAACAGATAGAGACTAATCCCTGCCCAACAACAGGCTCACAGTCTAAACGGGGGAGACAGACAACAAAACAAAACAAGGTTAGACACATTCCATGTCCCACATGGGGCTCGCAGTCTTAATCCCCATTTTATAGATGAAATAACTGAGGCACAGAGAAGTTAAGTGACTTGCCTAAGGTCACAAAGCAGACGAGTGGTAGAGATGGGACTAGAAATCATTTACTATGTAATGGCTTAAATCCTCCTTAGAGGATTTACAGCATTTAAAAGGATGTAAATCCTTAAATCCTCTTTAGAGCAAGTTGTTCGCTTAACACCCAAGGCACCCATGTTCCTCAGATGGGTTGGTGTGGAATGGGGGCTGCTAATCTGTTTCACGTTCATATGATTTTCACAAAAATCCAGTGCAGTTATTTAGTTATTTAGAAGTTAAAAAACTGAAGGTGCTTTAATTCTCTTGTTACATCTATAATATTCAGAGCTAATCAATCAGTGATACATATTGAATGCTTAATATGGGCAGAAACTTGTACTAAGCTCTTGGGAAAATACAACAGAGTTGGTAAATGCACTCCCTCCCCATAAGAAGCTTATAGTCTATGGTGGAGACAGACATGAAATATATTTAAACCTGGTTTAGTAATAATAATAATGATGATAATTACAGTATTTTTTAAGCGCTTACTATGTGCCAAGCACTGTTCTAAGCGTCGGGATAGATACAAGGTAATCAGGTTGTCCCACGTGGGGCTCACAGTCGTAATCTCTACTTTACAGATGAGGGAAGTGAGGCACAGAGAAGTTAAGTGGCTTGCTCAAGGTCACACAGCAGACAAGAGGAAGAGCAGAATTAGAATCCAAGTCTTCTGCCTCCCACGCCGGTGCTCTTTCCACTAAGCCACTGAAAGTGGGAATATCTGAGCTCTAGTCCTGGCTGTGGCCCTTGCTGGCAGGATAACCTTGAACAAATCACTTAACTTCTTTGTGTCTCAGTTTCCTCAACTGTTAGATGGGGACGAGGCACCATCTTAGACTGTGAGCCCTGTTAATGACAGGGACCATGTTAATTTTGTTTATTTTGTATTTCCCCTGGTGCTTAATAGTCCAGTGCTCTGCACACAATAAGAGCTCCATAAGTACCATTGATTGATTTCAAGATTTTTGATCTGTACCCTTTAAGCACTTGATATCTCCCCCCCTCCCCACCACCACACACAATGCTGCCTAGTACATATGTACATAGCCATATTGATTTATTTTATAATAATAATAATTGTTATTATAATAATTGTATTTGTTAAGTGCTTACTATTTTCCAGGCACTATACTAAGCACTGGAGAAGGTACAAGGTGATTGGGTTGGACACAGTCCCTGTACCACAGTAGACTCACAGTCTTAATCCCCATAGAGAAGCAGTGTGGCTCTGTGGAAAGAACATGGGTTTAGGAGTCAGAGGTCATAGGTTCTAATCCCGCCTCTGCCACCTGTCATCTGTGTGACTTTGGGCAAGTCACTTAACTTCTCGGTGCCTCAATTACCTCATCTGTAAAATGGGGATTAAGACTGTGAGCCTCACGTGGGACAAGCTGATTACCCTGTATCTACCCCAGCGCTTAAAGCATTGATCAGCACATAGTAAGCATTTAACAAATACCAACATTATTATTATTATTTTACAGATGAGGTGACTGAGGCACAGAGAGGTTAAGTGACTTGCCCAAGCAGACTCATGGCAGACTTGTCACACAGCAGACTCATGGCAGAATCAGGATTAAAACCCAGGTCCTTCTGATTGCCAGCCCCGTGCTCTAACCACTAGAACACAATTCATATTTACCCCATCTTTCCCTTTTCTAGGCTACAAGCTCTCTGTGGAAAGGGAATATATCTACCAACTCTATTGTGTTGTATTTTCCCCAGAATGGAATTCAGTACTATGTACAGAGCAATTACTCAATAAACACTACTGATTGAATGATTTATTGTCAAGAATTCATCTAAGTGCTGGTGGAGATACAAAATATGCCAGTTGGACACAGTCCCTGTCTACATGGCACTAACAGTGTCACTAATAATTGCTATTTAAAACCTGGGTACGATATCACACTTGTGCTTGAATGGATGAGACAATCAGGATGAGATTCCAAATGCCTTACATTTAATGTTAACCAGTCACTTCTTTTCATTTAATGTAGCTGGAAGGGAAACACTTGTAATTAGCCCAGACAATGGGCTACCTTTACACGATCTCTAGAGTTCTCTCTTGCCTCTCATCCAAAGAGCTACATCACTGATCAGTTAATCAATGGTATTTATTGAACAATTACTATGGGCAGAACACTGAAGTGATTGGGAGAGTACAACAGGATTAGGAGATACATTCCTTGGTCATGATCATGATGTGCTTGCAGACTAGCTGATCTACCCACTTATAGAAGCAGCATTGCCTAGTGGATGGAATATGGGCCTGGGAGTCTAAAGGCCCTAGGTTCTAATCCCTGCTCTACCACTTTCAATCATTCATTCATTCAATCATATTTATTGAGTGCTTACTGTGTGTGCGGAGCACTGTACTAAGTGCTTGGATCATACGATTGGGCAACAGAGACAATCCCTTTCATTCATTCATTCAATAGTATTTATTGAGCGTTTACTGTGTGCAAAGCACTGTACTAAGTGCTCGGAATGTACAATTCAGCAACAGATAGAAACAATCCCTGCCCAAAAATGGGCTCACAGTCACACTACTTTTCTTCTGTGTCATCTTGGGCAAGTTACTTTACTTCTCTGTGCCTCAATTACCTTATCTATAAAATGAGGATTGAGACTGGGAGCCCCATGTGGTACATACACTGGGTCCAACCTGATTATCTTCTATCTACCTCAGTGTTTAGTACAGTGCTTGACATAGTAAGCACTTAATTATTGTTGTTAATAATAATATTATCCCATTTTGACTACTGAATCAGCCTTCTCATTGACTTCCTGTCTCCCCTTTCCAGTCCATACTTCATTCTTCTATCTGGATGATTTTTCTAAAAAAGGTTTAGTACATATCTCTCCACTCCTCAAAACCCCCAGTGATCACCCATCCACCTCTGCATCAAACAGAAATCCCTTAGGATTGACTTTAAGGCACTATCAGCTCACCCCCTCCTGTCTTATACTTTGGTGATCTGGGACTACAACCCAGCCTGCTCAACTTACTCTTCTTATATAGACTTGCTCACTGTACTTCAATCTTGTCTCTCTCACTGCTGACTCCTTGCTCACATCTTCTCTCTTTCTGTCACTCCCTCCTCCTTCATATCCAATAGACCCCCCCACTCTCCCCACCTTCAAAACCCTCCTAAAATCCCATCTCCTCCAAGAACCCTTCCCAGCCTAAGTCTTCACTTCCTCTTCACAGACTCCTGTCTGTGTCACCTATTTGCTTGGAATTGTAACCCTTAAGCACATATCCTTACACTTTTACTATATCCTCTATCTGTAATTTATTCTAATGTCGGTCTTCCCCTCTAATAATAATAATGTTGGTACTTGTTAAGCTCTTACTATGTGCAGAGCACTGTTCTAAGTGCTGGGGTACATATAGGGTGATCAGGTTGTCCCACGTGAGGCTCACAGTCTTAATCCCCATTTTACAGATGAGGGAACTGAGGCACAGAGAAGTTAAGTGACTTGCCCATTGTCACACAGCTGACAAGTGGCAGATCTGGAATTCGAACCCGTGACCTCTGACTCCCAAGCCCGTGCTCCTTCCACTGAGCCATGCTGCTTATCTAGATTATAAGCTCTTTGGGGAAAGGGATGGTATCTACCAACTCCAATATATTATACTTTCCCAAGTGCTTAGGACAGTGTTCTGCACATAAGCCCTCAATAAATACCATTGATTAATTGATTTGTAGGGGTTTGATACTTGTTCTTTTATTAACAGAGTTTGGCTTGCGGAGCTCCTTTACAAACCCAGGGGAGAAAGGTATTTTGGATCAAGGGATTTATAGTAATAATAATAATAATATTTGTTAAGCACTATGTGCTAAACACCGTTCTAAGCATTGGGGTAGATACAAGATAATTTGGTTGGACACAGCCCCTGTCCCACGTGAGGCTCACAGTCTTAATCCCCATTTTACAAATGAGGTAACTGAGGCCCAGAGAATTTAGTGATTTACCCAAGGTCACGAAGCAGACAAGTGGCAGAGCTGAAATTATAACACATGAACTTCTGACTCCCAGGCCCGTGCTCTATCCAAAGGTTCAGTTAATTATGATGCACAATTAGGGTCCTCTCTGAGGGTTGCACCTGGAGAGTTTCCAGTAGTCTACCAATCTCGGCTACGAGAGGGAAAGACAAGCAGAGACCTACCCATTCCATTCCTAGCTTGGGCAATGGCTAGCGAGTGGAAGGCCATCTGCTACAAGTCAAAACTCACCCATGCTGGGCAGCAGCAGCACGGGAGAGAGTCGAGGGTGGAGATTCAAGTTTACTTTGCGGATGAAGGCAATGGTAAACCACTTCCATATTTTTACCAAGAAAACTCTATGGATACACTACCAGCACGATTGCAGATGGAGAGCGGGGCACTGTGGGAGAGATGCGTGGCTCAGTGGAAAGAGCCTGGGCTTGGGAGTCGGAGGTCATGGGTTCGAATCCCGGCCCTGCCACTTGTCAGCTGTGTGACCGTGGGCAAGTCACTTCACTTCTCTGTGCCTTAGTTACCTCATCTGTAAAATGGGGATTCATTGTGAGCCTCACATGGGACAACCTGATTACCCTGTATCTACCCCAGCGCTTAGAACAGTGCTCTGCACATAGTAAGCGCTTAAATACCAACACTACTATGTGTCCGTGGTGTCGCTATGTGTCAGAATTGACTTGACCCATATCTTTGACCCATGCCCATATCTTGGCATAAGAGAAGACAAAACAATTAGGGTGGTCAATTGCTGTGATATGGTCTCCCGATTGGATCAAGGTAGGACCTGTACCATTTCTAACTGCATTTCCTGGAATTAGGTGGATTCAAGTTAGGAAATGTCCTAGCAAACTTAATTTAACCTGTGAGACATACAAATAGTAACTAGCACTGCTCTTCCAAGAGGTCTTTCCTGACTAAACTCTCTTTCCTCTTCTCCCACCCCCTTGTGCGTCATCCTGACTTGCTCCCTTTATTTATCCCCCATCCCAGCTGCACAGCACTTATAAACATATCTGTAATTTTTATATATTAATGTCTGTCTCCCCATCTAGACTGTAAGCTAGTTGTGGGCAGGGAATGTGTCTGTTTATTGTTTTATTGCATTCTCCCAAGTGCTTAGTACAGTGCTCTGAACACAGTAAACACTCAATAAATATTATTGAATGAATGAACTGGCACAATGAATGGATTCCAGGGTTGTGGGGCCATGTGAAGCAGTGTGGCTCAGTGGAAAGAGCCCAGGCTTGGAAGTCAGAGGTTGTAGGTTCTAATCCCAGCTCTGTCACTTGCCAGCTGTGTGACTTTGGACAAGTCACCTAACTTCTCTGTGTCTCAGTTACCTCATCTGTAAAATGGGGGTTAAAGCTGTGAGCCCCACGAGGGACAACCTGATCACCTTGTATCCCCCAGCGCTTAGAACAGTGCTTTGCACATAGTAAGCACTTAACAAATACCAACATTGTTATTATTATTATTGTTGGTTTCTGGCTTTTAGAGGTGACATCATGACCTGTTCTTTCTGGGACTGGAAGAAGTCAAGAAGTGTTCTGGAGTTTAAAAGTAGTCTAAGGTTGCCCTAAGTTAGGCTTGCATTTTTCTGGTTTTCTTTCCTCTGGGGGAAATTTTAGTCCCCCAAATAGATTTTATCATACTTGAAGAATTTTACCGGGAGAGACTTTACTCTCTTTGGGTCCACTTCTGTGACTCCTAGAGTCCTGAGGACTTAGATTGAAAAACTTCTCCTGAAGATGAGTTCCTGGTGATTGAGATGGGCAGGAATTTTTAGGAATTGTTCCAGAATTTTGAAGGCCAAATTCAGATTTTGTTATAAATAATTGTAGCAGCCCTACTTAAGATAGATGTTACCTACTTTGGTTTCTAAGTCGTAACATGAGTCATTCTGATGCCCACAAGAAAGACAATTTCTTCGTGAGACCAATCCATTTCTTTAAGAAATCTGAAGCAGTTTATTGGAAAGAGTGCAGAATTGGGACTCAGGAAACCTGCTGGGTGACTTCAGAAAAAACCCTTAAGCTTTCTGGACCTCAGTTTTCTTATCTGTAAAATGAAACCAAATATCTGCCCTCCTTTTATCTTCTAGGTTGTGAGCCCCTTGGGTGATAGTCACTCTGCCTGATTGGATTATCTTGCATCTCTCCTTAACTTGGCAATTATGAAATCCTCCTTTCTTGCCAATATCACTGCCAATGTTTTTTTGCGTCTACGACTGTTCAGTTCAGGGAAAGTAAAAGGAAACAGTGTGAGCAGTAGCGTGACCTAGTGCAAAGAGCTCAGGCATGGGGGTCAGAGGACATGGGTTCTCTGTGCTTCAGTTACCTCATCGGTAAAATGGTGATGAAGACTGTGCTCCCCATGTGGGATCTGGACTGTATCCAACCTGATTATCATTTATTTAGACTAGTGCTGAGTAGAGTGTGTGGCACATAGTAAATGCTTAACAGATACCAAAAAAAAAATAAAATGCACCAACCTGATTGTTGACTCTTCTAATAATCACAGCCAATCACCCAGGCAATGAATGGTTTGGTGATAGGAGAGAACTCTTTTCCTTCTGTGGTAGTTTTTAAGCTCTTTGGGTATGCCAAATGCTGTACAGCACTGGGGTAGATATAAGATAATTTGGTCAGACACAGTCCTTGTCCTACTTGGGGCTCACAGTCTAAGAAGAAGGGAGAACAGGTATTTCATACTATTTTATAGATGAGGAAACTGATGCACAAAAAAGTTAATTGTCTTGCCCAAGGTCACACAGCAGGCAGATGGCAGAGACAGGATTAGAATCTGGGTCCTCTGACCCCCGCCCCCACCCCGACCCCCGTCCCGTGCTCTTTCCACTAGGCCACACTGAATCTGTGTGACCCTTTTGTCTTTTTCTTACCTTGGAAATCCTTTCCTCCAGGGCAACAGGATTGGAGTATCAATACTGTGTCTTCCTCCTATTCATTCAATTATATTTATTGAGTGCTTTCTGTGTGCAAAGCACTAGACTAAGCACTTTGGAGAGTAAACTATAAAAATCAAACAGACAACTAGTTGTCTGTCCTAACTAGTAGCCACTTGTAGAAAGTGCCACAGGTGCCATACATCTGATAAACAAATGGAAAGTGAGCTCAAGGAAAAAAAATGATAATAATTAATAATAATGGTAGCTGTTAAGCACTTATTATGTGCCAAGCACTGTTCTAAGCACTGGGATAGATACAAGTTAATCAGGTTGGACACATGGGGCTCACACTCTTAATCCCCATTTTACAGATGAGGTAACTGAGGTCCAGAGAAGATAAGTGACTTGCCCAAGGTCACACAGCAGACAAGAGGTGGAGCCAGGATTAGAACCCTGGCCCTTCTGACTCCCAGGACCGTGCTCTAGCCATGCTTCTTCTCTTCGTCACTTAGTATGAACGGATTTGAATTTAGTTCCTCTGAAAATTCAGGTTATGAAATGGCTATACTAGGAGAAGCAGCATCCTGCAGTGAGAGTTTAGTTGCACACTGGAGGTAATCACAATTTTAGAAGCGTGATTAGGAGAGTACATTTGGCTTTAAAATTCTTCCAACTCCTGTACAGCAGCTGGAAGGCATTTTGACTTTTGTCTCAAAAGCAGTGCTTTGTCAGGCTGGAGACATTTTAGTAAATCTTGTTACCCATCTCTTACTCCAGAAACCGATGTTCAAGAAATAGTTACAGCTCGTCATTTCACATGGAATCCGTGGTGACTTCTTATACCATTAATGAAAAGGTGTTGAAAATGATTTGAAAAAAAAATTCAGGAATAGCTGGAATGGTCCCAAATCTCATACGTAGAGACCGTTGAATGTTGATAGTTTCATTCTTCCCCCCCCCCCCCAACTGCTAGTGCATGACAAGATGATTAACGCGGCAGAACTGTGCTACTTATAAAAGTAGCAAGTCTAATCAAATCTAATAGTAGGGCCTCGATTGAATAAAAGTAAAATGTTGCTATTGAAAGCAATGAGCCTGATTTTAATGGCGAATAAATTGTTAAGTCTTTGTGTGTGTCCAGTGCTGGGGTGAAGATGCTGTACATCCAATAAGGTCATTTATTTTTGAAGGAATAGCGCTCCTAGAGTCCAGTTTGACAGACCCTCAATTTTAGAGTTGTCTTTGCTAAAATTGGAATTCATTCATTCACTCATTCAATCAACCATGTTTATTGAGTGCTTACTGTGTGCAGAGTGCTGTTCTAAATGCTTGGAAAGTACAGTTCAGCAATAAAGAGAGACAATCCCTGCTCACGCCGGGTTTACAGTCCAGAAGAGGTTTGGTCACCTTAGGGAAGCATCATGGCCTAGTGGAAAAAATGTAGGCCTGCAAGTCAGAGGACCTGGGTTCAAATCTCAATTCTGCCATTTCCTTGCTGTGGGACCTTGGGAAAGTCACTTAACTTCTCTGTGACTCAATTTCTCAACTGTAAAATGGGGATTCAATACCTGTTCTCCCTCCTTCTCAGACTGTGAGCCCCTTGGGGTTCAGGGACCATTACCGACCTGATTAACTTGTATCTACCCCAGCTCTTCGAACGGTGCTTCTCATACACTAAGTGCTTAACAAATACTATTATTACTATTATTATTTTTTATTACCTTACTATTTTACTCCTGACTGTGCTGTCCGCAGGAGTCCATATGTGGCACATGATAATAATAATAGTGCTTATTATGTGCTAGGCACTGTACTAAGTGCTAGGGTGGATACAAGCAAATCAGGTTGAACACAGTCCCTGTCTCACATGGGGCTCAAACTCTCAATCCCCATTTTACAGATTGAAGCCCAGAAAAATGAAGTGACTTGCCCTAGGTCACACAACAGACAAGTGGCGGAGTGGGCATTAGAACCCACTTCCTTCTGACTCCCAGGCTTGTGCTCTATCCACACGAGTTTATGTATGTCCGAATGCCCTATAACTGCTCCTTTCCCACCACTGCTTTCTTGCCTTTCTCCGCTCTTCTCTGCACCTGGAAAGGACATTGACTCCCATCTTGAGGAAACCTCAACTCACCTGAATTGAATTCAAGAAAAATCAGGTCACTGTAGCCTAACTGCCTTGCTTATCTTGGCTCAGTGTAAATCTTGTGTACTAATAGACAACCCAGGGGGCCAACAGGGAGGAGGGATTGACTCCCAGCTTGTGAGAAATTCTGGCTAGGGCAGGGTAGCTCTTTACCTTTGGACATTCAACTTTCCGAGTCAATGAATTTGCCTTTGCTGCACTTCTCCCTGTTAACGTCTGTTTATCGAGCACCTGCGACGTGCAATTTACCTCTCCCAACACAAAGATATCCAGAACATCTTGTCACTGTCTTCTTATAGAAAAAGCCTGGATCATCACTGAATTAGAAAAGAAACCAACATCACATCTTTTGCCCTTTTAGTTCCTTTTGAGAATAAGAAATAGGAACACATTCGGCTGATATTTTGTTTCTAAACTGGGTTTGAAGTCACTAAACTGTTGCTCTGGAAAGATTTACTAATTTCCTGATTATGGCTCTGAGAACTCCTGCAGAGACATTAGCATCCTATGGATATAAATTAGGCCTCTTTAAAATAATAAATGTGCAGCACACCAGACTGTGAAAAGCACAAGACGTCTCCCCTGGGATTATTCAAATAAGTACTTTCTCCTTCTTCCTCCTTCTCTCCACCCCCTTCCTTCTCATCTCCTCCCTCAGTTAGTAATGCCTTTAAGTCATTTTTAAAGGGCTTGTAAAGAGTTTTAGTGTTCTTCAGTGACAATAAGATGGCAGTAGTCAGAGATCACAATGGGTCCCTGTTACTGCCTGACTTGGGTTGGTTCTGCTGAATTTAAGTGCTGCTTTTTCATCACAACTCATTTTAGACGAAAATGTCCCTGTCTCAGCCTGGAATGGGTCTGAAATGAATTTCCTGTGCTCGAACAAACTGGATCGATCCTGTTTTCAGAGTTGAGTCACCTTGCTGCCGCTCTCACCTGCAGGGTTCCTGATGTTCCTCCTTGATTGCTTCCCATCGAAAGCCATTCCCGCTACAGGCCATTTGCCAAACTAGTCGTTGCTTCTGCAGCTCTATTTAATGACACGAAGCTCCGGATTGCACTTCAGCTTAATGCTGATTGTCTCTTGTGGAGCAGTTGGAATGGTGACTTAATAGAAAAGATGGTCTACCACATAAGGGCTCATGGAGAATTGGTGTGACTACAAATCTGACATGGAAAGAATCATGAACAGTTTTACCCCATAAATGAGCAATCCAAGGTATTACTCCACTTTTAATTCAAACCTGGGCTGCTTTAGTCTTCCCAAAATGACGACTTATCTTTCAACCCTCCCTCAGGCCCACAGCACTTACAAAAATATCCTTAATTTATATTAGTGTTTGTCTCTCCCTCTAGGCTGTAAGCTTGTTGGGAGCAGGGAATGTATCTACCAACTCTGCTTTACTTTACTCACTCATGTGCTTAGTACAGTGCTCTGCACCCAGTAAGTTCTCAATAAATACTATTGATTGATTGATTGATCAATTACACAGAAAACAAGGATCCTGGATTTTGCTGTGCCAGAAATTCAAGATTTTCATTCATTTTTCTGGGGACCATATTCTTCTATCTTGATTTCTGTCGGCCAAGTAGAGGGATTATGATTGGCAGCTTTCCATCCAAGTTAGCTCCCTGATTTCTCTGGGCTTCGAGTTGGAATAAGAAATAATAGGTTCTAGAAGACTTGTCAAGCCTGGGCTTGGACAGAAGCCTCTGACCAAATTTTCCATGGATTTTGCTTTTTCTACAGGATCATTATTGAAGTTGAGAAGCAGCTAGGAAGCAGTGTAGTCTCACGGGAAAAGCACAGGACTGAAATTTAGGTGACCTAATTTCTAAGCCTAGGTTATCTCTCTGTTATTTATAAGACTGTTTTACATCCACTTAATAGGATTTTGAATGTCCACCTGAGACATCTTTCCAGTGGTTATCAACAGACAAGACATTCCCTGGAGGAGGCAATGTGGCTTAGTGGAAAGGTCACTGACCTGGTAGTTGGAGGGCCTGGGTTCTAATCCCTGGCTCTGCCACCTGTGTCTCATCTGACCTTGGGCAAATCACTTACTTCTCTGTGCCTCAGTTTCCTCATCTGCAAAATGGGTATTAAATGTTCCTCTCTTTGACTTAGACTGTGAGCCCCATGTAGACTGTGCCCAAACTGTTTATTAAAGACAATAAACAGAAACATTCCCTGCCCACAACTAGCTTACAGTCTAGTGGATGAGACCAACATAAATATAAATAAATAAATTATAGGTAAGTACACAAGTGCTGTGGGGCTGGAAGGGGGGATGAATAAAGAGAGCAAGTCAGGGTGAAGCAGAAGAGGGTGGGAGATACAATGGGTGGGGTTTGATTACATGAGGTCATTTTTATCAATACCAGGCCATTTCTTTTCACCTGCAAGTGTTCTAGGCTGAAGTAAAGCAAATAGCAGGAGAGTGAAGCATTCTTATTTTTGTATTTATATTGTTAACTCAAAGTACAATGAAACCAGGGACAAGGAAAGACCTTTGGTTGTCTTGAATATGTCACATTTTCTTGGGGAGAGGAGGCTGAACAGTATTTAAAAAGCCAAATTACACAGGACTCCTGTAGTTTCTCTCCTCTCTGGAAGTTGAATTAGGAGAGGAGAGATAATAATATTTATGGTGTTTGTTGAATGTTTACTCTGGGCCTAGCACTGTACTAAGCATTGTGGTAGAAACAAGATAATCAGGTCTCTTAAAGAGATGTAAGCAGAGTGATATTTTAGGAAGATGATGTGGGACCCGGTGTGTATTACAGACTGAAGAGGGGAGAGGCTGGAAGCAGAGAGAAAAATGAGAAGCCTCATACAATAATATGATTGATGTAAATTCATTCTAGACTGAAAGCTCCTGGTAAGCTTCTGAAAGCTCCACCTAAAAAAGCATTTATAGCAGTGTGGCTAAGTGAATTTTATGGGCCTGCAGGTCAGAAGGACCTGGGTTCTAATCTAGCCTCTGCCATGTGTCATCTGTGTGATCTTAGGCAACTCACTTCTCTTCTCTGTGCCTCAGTTCCCTCATCTGTAAAATGGAGATTAAGAGCACGAGCCCCTTGTGGGACAGGGATTGTGCTCAACCTAATTAACTTGTATATCCCCTGGTGCTTAGAACAGTGCTTGGCACATAGTAACAAACGGCTTAATAAATACCACTATTATCATTAACTCCTCCAAGAGGTCTTACCCAATTAAGTCCTCTTTTCCCCAGCTTGCTTTCTCTCTGCATCATCTATGCATTTCAGTGTGTGTCCTTTGGACACTTGATATTTGCTCCACCCCCATCCCCACAGTACTTATACACTTTTGTACCATAAATTACTTATTTATCCATATTAATACCTTCGCCCCCTGTAGACTGTAAGTGGGTTGTGGGCAGGAAATGTGTCTGCTAATTCTATTGTACTCTCTAAAACGCTTAGTAAAGTGCTTTAAACACAGTAAGTGTTCAATAAATATGACTGATTGTAAGCAGGCAACACATATATTGTACAATTCCAAGCATGTAGTAGAGTGCTCCGCACACAGTCAACACTGGATAAATACCATTGGTTGATTGATTGATTGAGATGGCAAAAGCTTGAACCAGGGTGATGAGTGGAAAGAAAATAATTGATCTGGGAAATGCTGTGGAGAAAGAACCGGCAGGATTTAGCGACAGACTGAACGAGAAGGTAAAAAGACAGAGAGGAATCAAAGACACCACCAGAGTTGAAGGCTTCTGGGTCAGTGAGAATGATGTTGTCAGTAGTGAAAGGAAAGTTATTTGGAGTAATGGATTTCGGAGGGCAGATGGGATGTTTTAGGCATATTGAACTTAAAATGCCAGATACCCACAGGGAAATGCCCTGGAACCAAGAAGAAATATGAGTGAAAATGGGACTGGGAAATAGATTAGGTAGTCATCTACATAGAGATAGAGGTTATAGGAGAATCCTGTTCAAGTGGATGAAGACTCTGAAGGGATGAGCATGGAGACAAAGAGTAGAGGACCCAGAAAGAAAGGTTTGTGGGACCTACTCCCCGCTCTTTAGTTAGGCAATGGTAGACAAAGAGAAGGAGATAAAATGCCAGCAAATGCTATTAAGCAGAAGCAGTCAGAGAGTTGAGAACTAGAAGATAGGAGACCCTTGTAGGGATGAGGAGGCCAGAAGGCAAAAGTGAAAACAACACCAGGCACTGGAGGAAAAATAATAATAATAATGATAATAGTATTTGTTAAGCACTTACTGTGTTACAGGCTCTGTTCTCAGCACAGGGGTAGGTACAAGCTAGTTAGGTTTAATACAGTCCCTGACCCAAATGGGGCTCACAGACTTGAGAAGCATCAGGGCCTAGTGGATGCTACATGGACCTGGGAGTCAGAAGGACTTGGGTTCTAATTCCAACTCTGTCACTTATTTGCTATGTGACCTTGGGCAAGTCACTTTAAACTTCTCTGTGTCTCTGTTACCTCATCTGTAAACTGGGGATTAAGATTGTGAGCCCCATGTGGGACATAGACTGTGTCCAACCTGATTACTTTCTATCTACCCCAGTGCTTTGAACAGTGCCTGGCACATAGTAAGCACTTAACAAAAACCATAAGAAAATTCCTGTTTTGCAGATGAGGTAACAACAAGCAGCACAAGGGACAATCCTCGTGTATACATGAGGCAGTTAGAACTGTGGGTATTACATTGGCCTCTTCAGCAATCCGCAAAATCTTAGGCTAATTTAATTAATTAATCAATCAGTGGTTTTTATTGAGCCCTTACTTCATAGTACCCCTCTCAGGTCACACCTGGAGAGTTTTCAGGACTCCCAGTCTCATCTATGGGAGGGAGAGTTGAGCAGGGGCCTACCCATTCCATTCCTAGTTTGGGCAGTGGCTAGCAAGTGGAAGACAATCTGCTACAAGTCAAAACTCACCTGTGCTGGGCAGCAGCAGCATGGGAGATTGTCAAGGGTGCAGATTCAAGTTTACTGCGTGGAAGGAGGCAAAGGTAAACCATTTCTGTATTTTTACCAAGAAACCTCTATGTATACACCACCAGAACGATTGCTGATGGAGGTGGGGCGTTCTGGGAGAGATGTGTCCATGATGTCGCTATGGGTCAGAGAAGACTCGATGGCAAGGGATAAGGAGAAGACTTCATAATAATAATCATAATCATAATCATGTACTTGTTAAGTGCATACTATGTGGCAAGCACTGTTCTAAGTGCCAAGCTAGATACAGGTTAATTAGGTTGGACATAGTCCCTATCCCACATGGGGCTCACAGTCTTAATCCCCATTTTGGAGATGAGGTAACTGAGGCCCAGAGAAGCTAATTATAATGCTGGTATTCATTAAGCGCTTACTATGTGCTAAACACTGTTCTAAGTGCTAGGGTAGATACAAGGTAATTAGGTTGTCCCACATGGGGCACACAGTCTTAATCCCCATTTTACAGATGAGGTAACTGAGGCACAGAGAAGTCAAGTGACATGCACAGTCACACAGCTGACAAGCGGCAGAACCAGGATTAGAACCCACGACCTCTGACTCCCAAGTCCATATTCTTTCCGCTAAGCCACACTGCCTCTCCCAAGGTCACACAGCAGACATGGGCCAGAGTCAGAATTAGAACCCAAGTCCTTCTGACTCCCTTGCTCTATTAACTAAGCCATGCTGCTTCATGCAGATCACTCTACGCTTGGGAGAGTAATAATAATGATGGTATTTGTTAAGCGCTTACTAAGTGCCAAGCACTGTTCTAAGCGGTGATAGACATGATCCCTACCTTCAAGCTCTTAAAAAGCTGGGGGAGACAGACATTAAAATAAATTAGAGCTAAGTCATATGTACATAAGTGATGTGGAGCTAGGGGTGGGATGAGTATCAAAGTGCTAGGGGTTTTACACCTAAGTGCATAGGAGACATAGAGGGGTGGGTAATTAGTGTGGGGAAATGAGGGGAATCAGGGAAGCCCTCTTAAGAGAGGCATTTTAGTAAGGATATGAAGATTAGGACACCATGCGGTGTTTAACAGCTATCAAGAGTCTAGAAGCAGAAGAAAAGGGCCAGGAAACAGAAGAGTAGGCTCCCAGAGACAGTGTGAACATTTTTTGGTTAAGAAAATAGAGATTTACTGGCATATATGGAAAATTAGGGTAATTCTTGCAATGGATACAAAGTGCATACACCAGTGATCCTCAGATTTCTTCATCTGACAACTCTCACCTCATCCCACCCAAGTATTTCTCTCCCAAGTCCCTTTTCTACTCATTTCTCTCCCAAATCCCTTTTCTACTCTTATAAAACTCTTCCCATTACTTGTCTCTGGAAACAGAAAGCTTGGGAAAGGGGACTGAAGAATTCTGCACCCACTCACCCTTTCCACTGCAAGAATATTTTGTCCTGGCTTAAAGAAGAAATTAAGAAAAGTGTAATTAGAAGCCAATAGTTTAGTAACACAGCTGTTCATCATCTTTCTGTGGGCCTTGCTTAGATTTTAAATCTCCCGGACAAGACCAGGGGCCATATTCTCTGTTCATCCAACATCTGTGTTCTGTATCAGGATTTGCTAAGTGGGGGAATCATATTCTTGAAGAATTCTTTTAATCTTTTCTTTTCACTTTGGAATGATAGATGCAAAATAGCTGTAACATTATTAAAATGAGCTGAGCAAAACACATATAAGGCTCTTGAGAAAATTCGTTTCTCCTGGTCTGGATTACACAAAGCAGTAAAAGACAGTTTGGAAATGCCTGGACTAATTTTAGAACACATTTATTCAGCTGTTCCACTGAAACCCTCTTTTATTGTAACTCCTGCTCTGGGAAGCCTCGCCTTTATTTAATTAAAAATGATCTGCACCGTAGGCTTTTTATAAAGCAAGGCCCACAATAAAACTGCTCGGAGGGGGTTAGTTGTATGAGCTCCCTGACATTCTATTTTATTAGCTGTCAGTTTATAATTAAAGGTATGAGTAGGAGAACTCTGTGTACCCAGAAAAATGATTTTGAGAATCTTAATTATTTCCAACCATCTTTCTAGCAAATATATGAGGAGAAAAGAGACTCTCGGAAAAGAAATCTGGCATTTTTCACAACTATCCTCTGATTCAAATAACGTGGGGACTGGGAATGCCCTAGGGTTTAGAGACTCAGAAATAAATTCATATTTTGAAATGAAATTGAAAGCCTATCCTACTGCCTGAGTGAGCTGTAAGTTTGGAGGAATAGACATTGGAAGCGAAACAAAGTGAGTAAAATGCCATGGGGAAATAGAATGGCCTTAGTTATGGAATTCATTAGAAAACCAGCAACAGAATTTATTTATAATTCTGCTCCATACTTTTCATGCCACGATATTAACTTTATGGGTGAACTATCTGATGATATTTAGTTTTATTGGGAAACTTTTTGATGACTTTACTTATTTTGTAATGGAAACTAATTTCCACTGTAGCCATTTATTGAAGGTGGTATTTTCTGAAATGCTATGAGGTCTTGCCATAATCATTTGTTCTTTGCATAGAAGATCTTTATGTGGATGGCCATCAGTTTGCACTGCAAAGCTGATGAATTACAATACAGCCCAAAACCAAATTGCAAATTCTTGAATAAATAGCATAATACTGAGACCAAATTTATATTGGTGACATTTGTTAACACCATACTACAGTATTTGCATTTTTCTACAGATTATCATTTTAGAAATAAATGTTTGAAAAATAAAGATATCTTTTGGGGGCGGTAGTATGGCCTACAGGAAAGACTATGGGCCTGGGAGTCAGGAGACCTGGGTTCTAGTCTGAGCTCTCCCACTGGGCTGCTGTTGGACATTGGCAAGTCACTTAACCTCCAGGGCCTCAGTTTCCTCATCTTTAAAAAGGGGATAGAATATTTGCTCTCTATTCATCTTAGATTTTGAGCTCTGTGGGTGATGGGCTGTACCTGATCTGATTATCTTGCAACTATCCCTTAGCACTTAGCTCAAGAAATACCACTGTTATTATTATTATTCTTAGCTGCAGCATTAAAATATCATTTACTCCATCAATAATAAATAATGCTTTTGAGAATAACTTGGAAATAGAAACCTAGAGTTATTATTGAATTCAAGTGCTTAGTACAGTGCTCTGTGCTTACAAAGCGCTCAATAAATACCATTAATTGACTTCATGCTTATTATCAGAGCTGGCTAGAACTAAAATGGGAACTGGGATGACCTCTCATGATGGAGCAATATAATAATGTTGAGGGTTGATGATATCGATTCTCCCAGCAACATGGGTGGTCATAAGCTCTCCTTGTCTTAGTCCCAGAGAAATGCTCTCGTTCAGATGAGGCTGGGTGCAGTTCCACAAAATAGAGCATAAGATGCCATTATATTATGCATCACTGGGTTTCCACGGAAAAACATGACTCGTCAAGGGGTATCACCTTGTCCTTATGAAGAGGTAGGTTATTTTTGAGGAGATGTCTTTCATTCATTCATTCAATAGTATTTATTGAGCGTTTATTGAGCGCTTACTATGTGCAGAGCACTGTACTAAGTGCTTGGAATGTACAATTCGGCAACAGATAGAGACAATCCCTGCCCATTGACGGGCTTACAGTCTAATCGGGGGAAGATTAGATCTTGCCGTCTGATGGTCCTGCTAAAGTAGAAACTACCTGTGGGCAGGGATTGTGTTATTTTGTGATTCTGCACTTCCCACTTATAAAATGCAACACACCAAGTGAGCCCTCAATAAAGCTACTGCTAGTATTATGGTTACCACTACTTAAATATTCCTGAAAGAGAGTGTTAGCAAAATATCCAACAGTTGCTAATTGGGGGGGGGGGTGGATTAGAAGTAAACATTTTAAAACCAGTGAAATCAATTCTCATAGAAAGCATCTAGTCAATGTAACTTGGACTACAGCAAGAAGAGTGTGAAAGGTTGTCCTGGGCAAATATGTGGATACTGTTGGATTCCCGGGAAAGAATGGAAAAAAAGAAGATTAGCTATTGCTAGTCACTAAAGCCATAGGTCCAAGATTAATCTATATGGGTAGTCATACATTTATTTTTTCAGTCACATTTTCACATATGAATGGAGTTTCACAGCCAGTCTTGAAGTGTGAAGGTTGAATTACTGTCAGTTCTCTTATAATGCAAAATTTTTGTTTCCCAAAGAAATTCTCATTATAGAATTCATCCCAGACCAGCACTGTGTCCACGTGTGAGAACATTTCTTCTAATCCTCATCACATATTAGTCGGTCAAACATATTTATTGAATGCTTACCTTGTGCAGAGCACTGTACTAAGCCCTTGGGAGAGCACGATGTAACACTATAACAGACCCATTCCCTGCCCACAGCAGGCTTAAAGTCTAGAGGACAGACATGGGTTGAGGGAAGAACATTCCCAAATTTCCTAAAAGCAGCCTATCCAAAACATGCATTGAACACTTGTTCAGGGAGAACTGGCTAAATGAAAGGATTACTTGAGTCATAAGACTGACTCAGGTTGTGAAGCAAGGCTGATCCCCAAGAGAGTCATCCAGATCAGTATTTTTGTTTTCACTGGATAGTTTTTTCCGAAAAGAAGTAAAAGCAGGTAAGGGGGAAATTGTCCAATAAAATTATTTTATATCCCTCTCTCACTAGCTGCTGGCCTTAATTATGCAAACTGAATACCAATGATTTGTCTGTAAAATACTTGAAACCATAAAATGAAATTGTTTCAGAGCTGTCTAGAAGATTCAGTCTTGCTTCTGTGAACCACAGAGTTAAATGATCCCATACGTGGTGCTAGGAGATCTCTGAAATTTTCAGCAAATCTGTTTCCACTAATTAGCTCCCAGGAGATGAGATTATTTTTTTGTTCTCGGTTCAGCTTTGAACACAAAGAGCCAAATTGGCTTACCTCTCACTGACATTCAAATAATGCATTGTTTTAAATTAAAATACCAAGTTAATAGCTGTAAAAAATGAATATGCTATTTAGACCGTACAATGGTTTGGGGTACAATAAATATTTAATAATAACAATGATAATAATGACAATAACGGCAATTATGATAATTGTGATATTTGTTAAATGCTTACTACATGTCAAGTAATGTACTAAATGATAATAATAATAATGTTGGTATTTGTTAAGCGCTTACTATGTGCCGAGCACTGTTCTAAGCGCTGGGGTGGACACAAGGGAATCAGGTTGTCCCACGTGGGGCTCACAGTCTTAATCCCCATTTTACAGATGAGGTAACTGAGGCACCGAGAAGTTAACTGACTTGCCCACACAGCTGACAAACAGCCGATCCGGGATTTGAACTCATGACCTCTGACTCCAAAGCCCATGCTCTTTCCACTGAGCCATGCTGCTTGTCAGACACAGTCCAAGGAGGAGGGAGAACAGGTATTTATTCCCCATTTTACAGATGAGAAAACTGAGAAGTTAAATAACTTGCCCAAGATCACTCAGGTGGAAATAGGCAGGTCTAAAATGAGAACCCAGGTTGACTGTCTGACCCTGGCTTTTCCCATTAGGATATGTTGCTTCCCCTGTTTCAAATATGGGTAAGTTATAATGATGACCTATTTTTAAATCTGCTAGTGGGGGATTTTAAATTAGATTTACTATGTAGCAAGGCCATCACTGATAAAATGTGACAATATCATGACGTTATATCATGGGGTATGCTTTAAGCAGCGTGGCTCAGTGGAAAGAGCCCGGGCTTTGGAGTCAGAGGTCATGAGTTCTAATCCCAGCACTGTCACTTGCCAGCTGTGTGACCTTGGGCAAGTCACTTAACTTCATCTGTAAAAGGGGGATGAAGACTGTGAGCCCCACACGGGGCAACCTGATGATCTTGTATCTACCCCAGCGCTTAGAACAGTGCTTGACATATAGTGAGCGCTTAACAAATACCAGCATTATTGTTATTATTATTATTATAAATTTATCGATCAATCATTTTTTGAGTGCTTACTGAGAGCAGAGCACTGTACTAACCAGAGAAGCAACATGTTATAGTGGACAGATTACAGGCCCGGGAGTCAGAAGGTTATGGGTTCTAATTCCAGCTCCACCACTTGTCTCCTGTATGACTGTGGGCAAGTCACTTCACTTCACTTGTCTGAGCTTCAGTTACCTCATCTGTAAAATGGGGATTAAGACCATGAGCCACACATGGGACAAGGACTGCATCTGACATGATTACCTTGTATCTACCCCTGTGCTTAAAACAATGCTTGGTACATAGTAAGTGCTTAGCAAATACCACTACTGTTATTATTATTTTAGGAAATACGATTTTCATAAGGCTTAGAAGGTGGGGAGAGTGATGATCTGTCCAATACGAAGAGGGAGGGAGTTCCAGGCCAGAGGCAGGACGTGGGCAAGAGGTCAGAGACTGGGTAGATGAGATTGAGGTACAGAGGGTACATTGGCATTAGAAGAGAGAGGTGAGTGAGCAGAGTTGTAGGAAATCAGCGAGGTAAGATGGGCAGGGTGTGTGGAACAAGATAATTGAGTGCTTTAAAGCCAATGGTAAGGAGTTTCTGTGTGCTGCAGAGATGGATGAGCAACCACTGGAGGTTTCTAGATGTGTGGGGAAATATGGACTGGATGATTTTTTTGGAAAAAAATGATCTGGGTAGCAGAGTGAAACATGGACTGGAGTGGGAGAGACGGAAGGCAGGGAGGTCAGCAAACAGTGTCAAAAGTCGAAAGTAGTGCAGCCTGATGGAAAGAGAAAGGGCCTAGCAGTCAAAGGACCTGGGTTCTAATACCAGCTACAATGCCTTCCTGCCATGTTACCTTGGGCAATTGGTTAACCTCTCTGTGCCTCAGTTTCCTCAACTGTCAAATGGGGATTAAATCCCCAGTCTCCATCCTACTTAGACAGAGAGCCCCATATGGGACAGGGACTGTGTCCAACATGATTAGGTTGTATCTATCCCAGTGCTGTAAACGGTGTTTGTCACATGGTAAGTGCTTGTCATTATCCTCATAATCATCATCAACAAGGAGGCTGATTGGATAGTCCAGTTGGGATTGGGCAAGTGCTTGGATGGAGAGGAAAGAGTGAATTTGGATGATGCTGAATTTTGAGGCCTATTGAAGGCATATTACTACATGCCTATATTAGAGAAGTAGCATGGCGTAGTAGAAAGAGCACAGACTTGGGAGTCAGAGGACGAGGGTTTGAATCCCAACCCTGCCACTAGTCTGCTGTGTGACCTTGGGCAAGTCACTTCACTTCTCTGTGCCTCAGTTACCTCATCTGTAAAATGGGGATTTAGACTGTGAGCCCCACATGAGAGTACTTGATTACCTTGCAACTACCCCCAGTGCTTAGATCAGTGCTTGGCACATAGTAAGCGCTTAACACATACCATCATTATTATTATTATTTTGTCCTCCAAGAGACTTACCCCAACTAGGCCCTCATTTCTTCTTCTCTCACTTCCTTCTGCATCATTCTTGCTCTTAGATTTGCACCCTTTATTCACTCCTCCCTCAGCCCCAGAGCACTTATGTACATATATGTAATTTATTTATATTAATGTCTGTCACCCCCTCTAGACTGTAAGATCACTATGGGCTGGGAAAGTCTACCAATTCTGGTACATTGTACTCTCCCTACTTAGTAGAGTGCTTTGCTCATAGTAAGCACTCAATAAATGCAATTGATTGATTGATTGATGAGAGTTGAATGGGAGAGATGAGTAAAGACTAATGCCAAGATTATGTGTTTGTGAGACAGGGAGGATGGTGGTACTGTCTACAGTGTGGGAAAGTCAAGGGGAGGATAGAGTTTGGGTAGGAAGATGAAGTGTTCTGTTTTTAGATTTGCTTAAGTTGAGGCGTTGGCCAGATATCCAATTAGATCCATCCTGAAGGCAGGAGAAAATGTGAGATGGCAGTTAAGGAGAGAGATCGAGGCTGGAGATGTAGATTTGGGAATCATTCTCAAAGAGATGGTTGTTGAAGCCATGGGAATGAATGAGTTCTCTAAGGGAGTGGATGTAGATAGAGAATAGAATGGACCCAGAACCGAGCCTTGAGAGTCTCCTACCATTAGTGCGAGCAACCAGAACTTTAGTGCCCTGAGAGATAGAAGGTGAACCCAGGAGAGGACAGTGTCAGTGAAGCCAAGGTTGGATAATGTTTTCTGAAGAAGTCAGTGGTCCACAGTGTCAAAGGCAGCTGAGAGGTTGAGGAGGAGTAGGGTGAAATAGAAGTCATTGGATTTGGATTTTTCATATTATAAATTAGGATCCATTGCAAAAATCCAGAAAAATAATATGAAATTATACCCTATGTATGGTATCCTTAAAACAAATACCAACATTTAAATATTATAACAATATTCTTCGTTAAGGTGATTCAAAGATTATTTGTGTGTGTGTGTGTGTGTGCACGTGTGTATATGTGTGTGTGTGTGTCTGTAAAGCTGTCCTTTGAATTTAAAGTACACACCATAAATCATGAAGTTCACCTAAGAGCACCTATGTGATCAAAAAAGCCAGTGTGGAATTCATGGTCTCAGCCATGTGAGACCAATAAAATGGATGACCCTCACTGCGATGTATTAATATTTGCAGTGCCTAGAGTGTGTTCTCTTTGACCTCCTTGTCTCTCTTTCCCTAAGAAGTTTTTGCTCAAAGAAAGCCACCCCCTTCTTGATGGTTGGGCACCATGCAGACTTAGCCTCAGCACCTGGCTCCCAGTTTTCGGCCAGCACGTGGGAATGTCTGAGGTATTGGATCACTGTGTCCTTAAAACGCTTCTTCTGCCCTCCGACCTCTCAGTTTCCCAATTTCAGCCTCAATGCAGCAGCTGCTTGGTTAATCCCATTCTCGACACTTATCCCTGTGGCATAGCTTCAATGCTGGGAGACTATGTTCCAGACATTCATTGTCTGTGATCGTGTCTTGCCATTCGATATTGAGTCTGGCTCATATATGCACTGGTGGAATTGCTCATGGATCTTGATGTGTCTGCAAACATTTTTCAAGGTTCAGGTTGGAATAGCATCATCTAGCAGAAAGCGCCGGGACTTGGGTTCTAATTCTGAGTTCTCTGCCACTTGTTGTATCATCTTGGGCAGACACTTCCCTTCTTTGGGACTTACTTTCCTCTTATAGAAGCAGCGTGGCTCAGTGGAAATAGCCCAAGCTTGGGAGTCAGAGGTCATGAGTTCTAATCCCAGCTCCACCACTTATCAGCTGTGTGATTTTGGACAAGTCACTTAACTTCTCTGTGCCTCAGTTCCCTCATCTGTAAAATGGAGATTAAGACTGTGAGCCCCATGTGGGACAACCTGATTACCTTGTATCTACCCAGCGCTTAGAACAGTGCTTGGCATATAGTAAGTGCTTAATAAATACCAAAATTATTGTTATTATAATTATTAAGTGGGGATTCAATGCCTATTGTTTTCTAGCCTACTTCTAGAGAGTCCTTCTACTTAATCCTTAGTACTTATCTACTTCTACTTAGTCCTTCTACCTCCTACTTAGACTGTCAACCTCTTGTGGGACAAGGGACTGTATCCCACTTGATTAACTTGTATCTATACCCCAGTGCCCCCCCTCAGGGTCACACCTGGATAGTTTCCAGTACTCTACCAGTCTCGGCTCTGGGAGGGAGAGTCAAGCAGAGGCCTACCCATTCCATTCCTAGCTTGGCCAGTGGCTAGCCAATGAAAGGCAATATGCTACACGTCAAAACTCACCCATGCTGGGCAACAGCATCATAGGAGAGAGTCGAGGGCAGAGACTCGAGTTTACTGCGAGGAAGGAGGCAATAGTAAACCATTTCAGTATTTTTACTAAGAAATCTCTGTGGATACACTACCAGAATGATTGCAGATGGAGAGTTGGGGCGTTCTGGGAGAGATGTGTCCGTGGTGTCTCTTTGGGTCAGAAACGACTTGACGGCATAAGACGAGACAAGACCCCAGTGTCTACAACAGTGATTGGCACAGAGTAAGTACATAACAAATGTATGATAATAATGATAATAATTATATCAGTAAGTACATAACAAATAATGATAATAATATTAATAATATGGGTCAGTTTCTGGTCCAGTTTCTCACATCCTTAGAGAAGTTTCAGCAGCATTTCAGCTCTGCCAGACTTTTTTTGTTTTTATGGTATTTGTTATTAATAATAATAATTGTGGTATTTGTTAAGCACTTACTATGTGTCAAGTATTATACTAAGTGCTGGGGTGGATACAAGTAAATTCTGTTGTAAACAATCCTTCCCCTGCTTGAGGCTTGGAGTCTTAATCCCCATTTTACAGATGAAGAAACTGAGGCACAGAGAAGTGAAGTGACTTACCCAAGGCCACACAGCAGACAAATGGCGGAGCAGGATTAGAATTCATAACCTTCTGACACCCAGGCCTGTGCTCCATCCACTATGCCATGCTGCTTCCCTAGTGCTTATTATCTGCCAAGCACTGTACTAAGCGCTGGAGTAAATACAAGGTTTTCAAGTTGGACACAGTTCCTGTCCTGAGCGGAGATCACAGTCTTAATCCCTATTTTACAGATGTTAAAGTACTTACTCTGTACCAATCACTGTTGTAGACAGTGGGGTCTTGTCTTGTCTTGTCGTCAACTGAGGCACAGAGAAATGAAGAGACTTTGCCCAAGATCTCATAGCAGACAAGTGGCAGAAACAGTTAAGAACCCAGGCCCGTGCTCTAGCCACTAGACTTTAGCTTGGTTTGGAGCCTGATAGGACCCTGCCCCCAAATTCTGTTTGACAATTTCCCAAAGGAAATTCCTAGCATAACATCAAAATATTAATATCAAATTTGTCATTGTAATTTGTCACTATAACTCGAACAAATACACTTGAAAATGTTGCCCCAGAACATAAATCATAAACACGGAAAAGCAATATGGCATAATGGATAGAGCACGGACTGGAGGGTCGAAAGATCATTGGTTCTAATCCCAGGTCCACCACTTGTCTGCTGTGTGAGACCTCGGGCAAGTCACTTCACTTCTCTGGGCCTCAGTTATCTCATCTATAAAATGGGGATTACGACTGTGAGCTTCACGTGGAACAGGGACTGTGTCCAACCTGATTACTTTATATCTACCCCAGCACTTAGAGTGCCTTGAACATAGTAAGTGCTTAAATACCATTATTATTATTATTATTGTAAATCATATACAAATAAGAAGAAATTTAATACCATACCTCTAAACCTAATATAATGAACAATGAGATGAGTTCCAAATGGGAAAAGTAGACTGGCCTCAGAACTAAGACTTCACATCAGAAAGCCTGGGCAGAGGAATTAATCACAGGGAGACTAACTTGCAGAATACCACCTGGCTCTTTCTTTGCTCCTACCAGGGCAGAGAATACAAGTGAATAGAGGGCAAGGGCTCCCACACAGAGGCAAGAACACAAAGCTTCGGATATATGCCAGACCCATTTTTGCCCGAAGGGACCATAGTGAAGTGTCGGTGCTGGGCTGTAGTGGCATGATACAGTCAGTGTTTTTTAAAAAAATGCTATTTATTATTATTAATAACAATAATAATGGTATTTGTTATTATTTGTCAAATGTATACTATGTGCCAAGCATTGTTCAAAATGCTGGGGTAGATACGAGGTAATCAGTTTGACCCACGTGGGGCTTGCAGTCTTAATCCCCATTTTATTCATTCAGTAGTATTTATTGAGTACTTACTATGTACAGAGCACTGTACTAAGCGCCCGGAATGTACAAATCGGTAACAGAGACAGTCCCTGCCCGTTTTACAGATGAGGTCACTGAGGGACAGAGAAGGTAAGTGGCTTGCCCAAGGTTACACAGCAGACAAGTGCTAGAGCAGGGATTAGAACCCACATCCGCTGACTCCCAAGCTCGTGCTCCTTCCACTAAGCTACACTGTTCCATTGTTAAGAGCATACTATGTGGCAGGCACTATACTTAAGCTCTGGGGTAGATACAAGATAATCAGGTTGGACATGGTCTATGTCTCACGGGGGGCTGTCATTCATTTATTCATTCATTCAATCATATTTGAGTGCTTACTGTGCACAGAGTACTGCATTAAGGACTTGGGAGAGTACAGTATGACAATATACAGACACACTTAATCCCCATTTTACAGGTGAGCAAAAGGAGGCACAGAGAAGTTAAGTGACTTGCCCAAAGTCAAATAGCAGACAAGTGGTCTTGGCCATGAGCATTAACCAGCTATTTTTCAGGATTCTCACTGGGTCTGTTCACCTCACAAGATACTTGAGATAATCCTCCTATCAAATCCCTTCATCACAATGCTACGACCACAGGAGGCAGAACCCAAATCTCCCAATCCCCAGAGGACGACGCCTTTCACTGGACCAACATAGGGTTGATGCAATTATTCTACAGATTAATAACTTTTCCTCTTCTGCCTGAAAAGATATATTGTTCAGAATATGACTCCAGATTAAATGAGTGGTACTATTTATCTAAAAGCAATGGCCTAGTGGAAAGCGTACTGGTTTAGGACCTGGGTTCTAATCCTTAGGCAAGTCACTTAATTTCTCTTTGCCTTGGTTTTTTCATTTGTAGAATAGGAATAAATACCTGTCCTCTCTTCCCCTTAGACCAGGAGTCCATCGGGTAAAGGACTGTGTCTGACCTGATTATCTTGTATTTACTCCAGTCTTAATAGAGTGCAGGCCATTTAACAAATGCCAAAATTATTTACCCACTCCTGACTCCCCATCCCTGCTCCTTCCCCTGTCCAACCTGCACTTTTCTTTTCCCGAATGTTCTTCCGCCCACGCCACCACACTTCCTTAGTGCTGAACTGGGATGGGTGCCTTAGATTTTTGGTTCTTTCTTTCAACTTAATACTGACCTTAATGTCAGCCAGAGTAGCTGCAAATGAGTTCTCCAAGGGAGTGGGAGAAGATGGAGAATAGAAGGGGACCCAGAACTGAGCCTTGAGGGACTCCCATAGAGGGTGGAATTCAGAGGGAGGAATCTGCGAAAGAGACCGAGAAGATCAGTCAGAGAGATAGGAGGAGAACCAAGGGAGAGGATAATGTCAGTGAAACCAAGGTTGGTTAATGTCTCAAGAGAAGGGGGTGACCACAGTGTCAAAGATAGGTGAGAGGACTTGGAAGAGTAGATTGCTAGCTCGTTGTGGGCAGGGAATGTGTCTGTTTATTGTTATATTGTACTCTCTCAAGTGCTTAGTACAGTGCTCTGCAGAAAGTTAGTGCTTAATAAATACGATCGGCTGACTGAGTAGAGGCCATCAGATTTGGCAAGAAGAAAATCATTTAATAATTGTGGTATTTGTTAAATGCTTACTATGTGCCAAGCACTGTTCTAAACACTTGAGTAGATACAAGGTAAACAGGTTGTCCCATGTGGGGCTCACAGTCTTAATCTCCATTTTACAGATGAGGTAACTGAGGCCCAGAGAAGTTAAGTGGCTTGCCCAAGGTCACACAGCAGACAAGTGGTGGAGCTGAGGTTAGAATCCATATTCTTTGATGCCCAAGCCCGTGCTCTTACCACTAAGCCATACTGCATTTCCTACCTCAGAGAGGGGAGTTTCTGTGGAATGAAGTGGGTCTAGAGCGGATTGAAGGAGATCCACAAGAGAATTGGAGGAGAGGTAGCAGAAACAGTGAGTGAAGACAATTTGTTCAAGAAGTTGCAGAGGACTGGTAGAGACAATTTGTTTAAGAAGTTGCAGAGGAATGGTAGGATGGAGATGGGGTGATAACTCTGGAGGGAACTGTGAGGTCAAGGAAGCCTTTTTTTTTAGGATGGGGTTACATGGGCATGTTTGAAAGCAATGGGAAGAGACCATTGGAAAGTGGAAGGTTGAAGATGGCAGAGAAAGAGGAAAAAGGGAGGGGGGAAAGCATTGCGATACAGTGTGAAGGGATGGTGTGAGAGGTGCAGGTGGAAGGGGTAGATTTTTAAAGGAGGTGAGAGATCTCCTCTTGCCATACTTTTGGAGCAAATTCCATCCCCTTATTTTTCTGACTTTGTCCCCACAGAGAACATTGATGTAATACTTGAATCCAAAACTGTGAGCTTCAGTAAACAATATGTAGTCAAATTGAATGTCATTTGTGAACTCCAAGCAGCATATATACAAATGCCCCCAGCATATATACAAATGCCCCTTTCTAATTCCAAGATAGAACTAGGTGAGAACCTGTCTTGCATGAAGTGATCATTTTCTCTCTATTTCTCATGAATAATCTCTTCAGCTAAATAAAATCCTGCATTGACAATTAAAATTTTAAAAATGTGATTGGGCCAGGATGTTTTGTTCTTGATATATCGATTCAGTAATACTATTATTGCCTTAGAGGGATTTCTAGAAACAAAGCCCTGCAAATTGGAGTAAACATCCTTCTGGTAGGTGAAGAGGCTATTAAACACCATGATAGATTATTTACTGCCCTGCTGTTCTAGAACACTAACACACAAAAAAGGTCCTCTCCAAATTTGAATTGTACTTGCCAGTTCTTCTAAATCCCTCTCATTAGGTTAATTAGCAGTGTTAGAAAAATAGAAGGCTATTGAAGAAATGATTTATCTTTTGTGGTGTGTAAAAGACCAGATTTGGCCTCCAAATTCTTGGCACAACATTGATTAAGCTGAAGGATCTTGCTTTTTGTCTGATTCATTTCATGTGTTTAAAATTTGACTTTTTCACCTCATTTTTTTTTTAAATTTCCAATCTCCCTTTCATGAAGAGAATTATGAATATTCAGGAAACATCCTCTCAAAATATTTTGCCTGTATATTGATGAAAATACTAAATTGCATGCTTGGGATATGTGTACCTCTGCTGCAGTCACCTACCTGTGTGACATCAAATTCCAGAAGCCAGAAACACTTGGTAGATTTTGGAAAATAAGGTATGCTTGAATCCTGACAGAATCCTTATAAGCACTCTTTCCAGACCCAAGGCAGAGAAGTTTCATGATTTAACCTGCCATCGGGCAACAAAGCAGTGGCGATACCTTGTTTTCCAGTACAGAAACTGGAGGGTTTTGCCAAGATTTTGACTGTCATTTTATTGAGGTTGAACCTTGGAGACGTGAAGCTCCATGATTTCCCAAGCAAGATTAACTTGCCTTGAGAGCTAAAGCTACAAAGGACAGAGTGCTTGACTTAAAACATTACCTAGTTTTCACAGACCATCCACGTGAACCAGCACAGAAGTCTCAAGACCTGCCTAGAACCAACAGATTTCAAGTTCCTCTAGTAGATTGGAAGCAACTTTTGGGCAGAGATGGTGTCTACTAGTTCTACTGTCCTCTCCTAAATACTTAACAATACAGTGTTTTGCACTAAGTAATAAATACCAATGATTGATAGATGTGAAGCTGCCATCAACCCTGGAGAGAGTGTATCTCTGGAGAAACAGACGGCATTAGTGTACTCTGTGACTATGCCCTGTTTTCTAATAATCATTTATTTGGCATATTAATTACAGATACTTTTTAATGTATCATTTATTTTCTCTTTTTTTCCTTCTGGCAGAGAGAAGGGGTTAGTCAGAAGTTATTTTCTTATAGGGCACTGAGCATTTGTTTATTGAAGTATTGATAAATCCAATATTTAAAGCTTGTAAAAAGGCTTAATTTTTTTTAAAGTGAGGATTATTCATTATTAAGGGAAAAAATAAAGAATATTAAAATGGATGAGTTATTATTCATCTCCTGTTTAACTTGGGAAAAATTAAACTGCTTATACTACTATAAAGGTTTAAATCAGAAGAAGCCTAGACTAGTCTTATTATGTTAGCGAGTCAGGTAGAATGCACAGCCCCCTCAAACCTTCAGCTTATTTGGCAATATGATACAATAATTATAATATTATCAATGGAAATGAGCAAGTAATACCCTGGGAAATTTAGACCCTGAAACAAGCAGATTATCATACCATAGAAACAAGTATTGATTTACTAAATATAAAAAGTAGTTTCCTAGATGCCAAGCAACTATATATGAAATATAACACTTAAAAATAAATATATCATCCATGCTTCTTTATCTCACCAGTCAATTCCTCCAGTTCTCTTAGAACTACATTGTGTTATAAGGATTCTCTCATAGTTCATCTGCAGAAGATAGAATTTTATCAAAATACAGCACATCAATAATCCTCTCCCTTAGGGATGGTGCCATGATAGTCATCTAAGTCACAGTCTTACCCCAGCCCCTCCAGAATAATAATGTTGGTATTTGCTAAGCGCTTACTATGTGCAGAGCACTGTTCTAAGCGCTGGAGTAGATACAGGGTCATCAGGTTGTCCCACATGAGGCTCACAGTCTTAATCCCCATTTTACCGATAAGGCAACTGAGGCACAGAGAAGTGAAGTGACTTGCCCACAGTCACCCAGCTGACAAGTGGCAGAGCTGGGATTCGAACCCATGACCTCTGACTCCCAAGCCCGGGCTCTTTCCACTGAGCCACACTGCTTCTCAACCTTCCAGAAGGTTGAACTGCAAGCAAGAAGTGACCTAAACTTTACTTGGGTGGAATCCGGAGGCAGTGCTCGGCACATAGTAAGCGCTTAACAAATACCAACATTATTATTAAACCACAACCCAGGTTGAGCATGGCTCCTGTTCATTGCAGACTACAAGAATCTACCTTGATTTAGCTCTCCAACTCCTACCTCACCGCACCGATCTCCTACAACAACCCAGCCCACGCACTTCTGTCTTCTTACCTCCACAACTATCCTTTGCCCACATCTTGTGAAGCAGCGTGGCACAGTGGAAAGAGAACAGGTTTAGGAGTCAAAAGGTGTGGGTTCTAATCCTGGCTCTGCCACTTGTCTGCTATGTGACCTTGGGCAAGTCACTTAACTTCTCTGTTCCTCAGTTACCTCATCTGGAAAATGGGGATTAAGACTGTGAGCCCTACGTGGGACAACCTACTTACCTTGTATCTACCCCAGCACTTAGAACAGTGCTTGGCACAAAATAAGCATTTAACAAATACCATAATTATTATTATTATTTTTATCTTCCCTCTGGCCTGAAACTCCCTCCCCCTTTGTATCTGACAGATCACTCTATTAAGCACTTGGTATAGTTCTCTGCATACAGTAAGGACTCAGTGTGTAGCACTGTATGGTTGATTAACATCTATGTCAACAAAATTTATTGAACACCTATGACTAGAGCCCTATACTGATCACCTACTCCCATAACCCTGTACTGGACACTTATTCTTGGAAACTTGAATTGTCCAAAGTAGTTGGAGAACATTCAAAAAATGGAAAATACACAATCCCTTCCCTCAAGATGCTTACAAGCTATTTTTTTAGTTTTTTACAAAACTAAGCACTCTCCCATTTATGCAACAATTTCAAAGACACTGTGTTCTAAAGACAAGACCTTGCTTCTATGTGGTATTTTTTTGCATCTGAATTTTCTAAGGCTAAACAACTTTATTGGATAAACAACTTTGCTGAAAAACATTTGTTATTACGAGCTGACTACCCCTGAAAGTTATTTTCACTTACCAGGAACAGCACCGGGGTTAGAGCTCTGTGTCAAATTGGGTTTTACACTGCTAACCTTGGAAGAGAGGGGATGGTAAACTAAGTAATGTATTGCTTAAATTGCTGGTCTCTGAATCTCAATTTCAGATTCACCAGAATTAAATTAGGATGGGAAAGTTTGGGGTAAAAATCATATAACTAAGTCCTTGTACTTGGTCACTGTGCACTACTGTCAATAAAAAGTACTCACCTTCTTAAATATTTTTATGGTGACTTTTTATTCTTTTAAAATTTTTAATTGACAATTATTTCCAGACAAGATTAAGAATAGGACATTTTTCTCCACTATTTCATGACTGAACTTTGTGGAAAGGTTATTTTGATCTGTCTCTCGAAGTCAGCCGATATTTCTGTACAATCTGAGGTTTCCATTCACTGATGGAAGGATAAGGTATTATCACTCTGGATATGTCACTCCCCTTTTTAAAAACCTCCAGTGGTTGCCTATCAACCTCCGAACAAAACAAAAACTTCTCATTCTAGGCTTCAAGGCTCTCCAACACCTTGCCCCTTCCTACCTCTCCTTCCTAATCTATTTCCACTGCCCACCCCGTACGCTCCGCTCCTCTGCCGCCCACTTCCTCACCATCCCCCGTTCTCACCTATTCCGCCGTCGACCCCTGGGCCACATCCTCCCGCCATCCTGGAACGCCCTCCCTCCTCACCTCCGCCAAACTAATTCTCTTCCCCTCTTCAAAACCCTACTTAAAGGGCCTTCCCAGACTGAGCTCCTCTTCTCCCTCTGCTCCCTCTACCCCCCCTCACCTCTCCACAGCTAAACCCTCTTTTCCCCCCTTTCCCTCTGCTCCTTACCCTCTCCCTTCCCATCCCCTCAGCACTATATTCGTCTGCTCATCTATATATATTTCATTACCTTATTTATTTTGTTAATGAGATGTACATCACCTTGATTCTATTTATTTGCTATTGTTTTAATGAGATGTTCATCCCCGTGAGTCTATTTATTGCTATTGTTCTTGTCTGTCCGTCTCCCCTGTTTAGACTGTAAGCCCATCAAAGGGCAGGGACTGTCTCTATCTGTTACCGATTTGTTCATTCCAAGAACTTAGTACAGTACGTAGTAAGCACTCAATAAATACTATTGAATGAATGAATGAATATTATGACACTTGAGGTAGCTATGATGAAAAGAACAAAACAACTTCTTCCTTCTTGTTTTTTTATGCTATTTGTTAAACACTTACTATGTGCCAGATACTATATTAGGCACTGGAGTAGATATAAAATAATCTGGTTGGACATAGTCCATGTCCCACGTGGGGCTCGTAGTCTTAATCCCCATTTTACAGGTGAGGTACATGAGGCAAGGAGAAATGAAGTGACAGGCATAGAGAAGTGAAGTGACTTGCCTAAGGTCACACAGCAGACAAGTGGTAAAGCCAGAATTAGAACTCATGTCCCTCTGACTCCCAAGCCCATGCGCTACACTAGACCATGCTGGGAAAGTCTTTTATTATTTTATTTTCAGCAAAATTTTTATTAAAATGTTTTGACTCTTAGTCACCATTCCCATCAACCTTTCTCACTTAGAATCCCACTCCCAACCTGGAAACATTATTCCCTTGAGGCCCACTTGGAAAAATGATTATCTTCTCAAGGACTCTACCTATTAAGTTTCCTACTTTAAATGCCATCTCATCAATCAATCAAACACTGGCATTTATTGAGAGTTTACTATGTGCTGAGCACTGTACTAAGCACTTGGGAGAGTGCAATACAACAGAGTTGGTAGACCCCTTCCCTGCCTACAAAGAGCTTACAAACTAAAGGGGGAGACAGGCATTTAATGACTTTTGGCTATGTGCGTAGATGTTGTGGGACTGAGGGCGGGTTGAAGAATAGCAACAACTTAAAAGGTACAGATCCTAGAGAAGCAGCATGGCTTAGTGGAAAGCACATGGGCTTGGGAGTCAGAGGTCATAGGTTCTAATCCTGGCTCCGACACTTGTCTGCTATGCGACCTTGGGCAAGCCACTTAAGTTCTCTGTGCCTCAGTTACCTCATCTGGGAAATGGGGATTAAGACTGTGAGCCGCGTGTGGGACAAACTGCTTACTTTGTAAATACCCCAGTGCTTAGAACAGTGCTTGGCACATAGTAAGCACTTAACAAATACCATAGTAATTATTATTATTAGATCCAAGTTCAGGGTAATGCAAAAGAATGAGAGGGTATGGGAAATGAGGACTTAGAGTAGGCTTCTTGGAGGAGAGGTGATTTTAGTAGGAAAGCTGCATGGCATAGTGGATGGAACACAGGTCTGGGAGTTAGTATGTCATGGGTTCTAATCCTGACTCTGCCACTTGTCTGCTGTGTGACCTTGGGCAAGTCACTTCACTTTTCTGGGACTCAGTTACCTCATCTGTAAACTGGGGATTGAATCTGTGAGCCCCTTGTGGGACAGGGACTGTGTCCAACCTGATTTGCTTGTAAACACCCCAGTGCTTAGTATGGTACTTGGCACATAGTAAGCATTTAAGAAATACCACAATTATTATTATTATTATTAGGGGCTTGAAGGCAGGGGGAGTGGTGGTTTGTCACATAAAGGGGAGTTCCAGGACAGAGGGATGATGTGGGCAAGTGGTTGGCGGTGAGATCGATGAGATCAAAGTATAGAGAGTTTTTTTGTCATTAGAGGGAATTGTGCGGGAGTGGTTGTGGTAGAAAATCGGCAAAGTAAGACAGGGGCTAACAGTGCTTTAAGCCATCTCTTTTGCTTGACCTCTGTTGAATTCTACAGGATTATTGCTAGTAAAAATTAATAGTACCACAAATAATTCCAAGACTATTGACTGAAGGAATATCATTTGCGTTAAAGTTTTAGAAGCAAGATTTCAGCCAGGATGTCTTGTTTACAGCATCAGATTATGCTGAGGGAAAGGAAAACTTGGGTAGTGATGTGTTTACAGAGTTAGTAAGCATCAAATTAGAACAGTGCTCTATGATCAATGTGTGAAAGCGATCAATTAATAATTTGTATTAACTGAATCCCTACTTTGTACAGAGAATTGTATAAGTTATTGAAAGAGTACACTAGACTTGGAAGATACAATCCCCTCCTCAAGGAGCTTACAATTCATCAGGAAAACAGACCCAAAATGATTACTGATAAGAAAAAAATGGAAATATGGAAAGATAGATTTGTGGATGAGCACCTACAAACTCTGCACCTACAAAACTGCTTTGGGATGTTGAGAATGCATAGTATGGTGTTAGTACAAAAGTCTCAAAGTTGCAGGGGGAGGATAAGCTTTGAGAAGAAGAAAAAATAAACCGGAGAAGTCCTAGAGGGATGTGATTTCAGAAGGGCTCTGAAAATAGGATGACCCATGGTATGTTGGATTGGAAGCAGGGTGGGGGAGTTCCCAGCAGGAAGAAGACCATAAACAAGGAGTCTGAGGTAGTAGAGTAAGAATAGCCCTGGTAAGAAGCTGTAGGCTGGAAGTAGAGGGAGGGAGAGGTGCAGTGGAGTATCTTAAACCCAATGGTCAGGAGTTTTTTCTTGAAGTAGAAAGAGATGAAGGTTATTGAGGAGTGGGGAGAAGTCCCCTGTATAGGGATGGAGATCATTTGGATAGAGAAGAATGCATGGATCAATGTAATTTTGTGGAGGAAAGACACATGGATCTTTCCATATACTGAATGTCGGGGTTACAAGAGAGTGAGCGGTTAAGGTTGCTATCAATGTTGCAAGCTTCAGTATGGGATGAATGGTCATAATGTCGACCAGTGGCAAAGTTAGGTTGAGAAAGGATTTGGGAAGAAAGATAAGTTCAGGAACTTAAGTTGCTGGATGGACATCCATGTGGAAATGTTCCGGAAGCAAGAGGAAATCCGCAATTGTAGTACTGGGTGAACTTGGGGTTAGCCAGGGAGATCTGGGAGTCATTCATTTAGAGCAGACAGTGGAATCTGTGGGAGCAGATGACCTAGAACAGTCTTAAGGGAAACCCACATAGTGTGAAAGATGGAAGAGGCCTTGAAAAAGACTCTAGGAGTGGCCAGAGAGGTGTTACCATCTTTCTTGTTCTTCACTAATATACATTTCTTCATTTTTATCTGGTGGTGGTTCCTCATACACAAAAACTGTGCAGAATTCTGATATTTTTGCATCTCTGTGGAAGAATACTTGACCAAAAATTGGTAATCTCCACCTCACTAAAGGATTGATCACTTCAAACCCCAACACTCTGTAATAACAGGGTGAACAGCTGGCATTGTTATTTTGCACAGGGAACAGTTTATTTCTCTACCTTTTTGCTGTCTACCCTCTTGTCATTCCTAGTGTTATAGCTCTTTTCATGAGAGAATTCAAAGCCAAATTATACTGAATATAATTAAAACTAAATGAGAGCCCAATAGTATGACAAAGCAATACACCAACAAATGTAAGGATATATTAGCATTTTCTCTAAAATGAGACCTCTCTTCAGTTGTTTCATGGTTTCTTATACTTTATTCTCATCTATGGAAAAAACAAACAAAAACAAAAAAAGGCCACAGTATTAAGTCAATTAATAAATGTTGATAAATTGTTAAAGTAACTCAAAAATCAATCAATTCAATCAAAAATCAGTCAATCAAAAATCAAAAAATCAAAATAATTATTATGATTGAGAGAGATTTTATTTGCTTAGGCAGTTTTCCTCATATTGTAGAAACTCATGCTCTCCCTCTATTCTCCTTTCCCCAAATATGTTTGAGTCGTATTAGTTTCACTAATACATACATTTGATATATGGTATCCTGTTTAAAATGATCTATGTCCCCCTTTCGCCGTATATTTTAGGGACTGACACTAAATCTGCACTGAGCTCAAGCCCTTTCAAAGGTAATAATAATAATCATGGTATTTGTAAAGTATTTACTATGTGCCAGGCACTGTACTAAGCATGATGTGGATTCAAGTAAATTGGGTTGGACACAATTTCTGCCCCACATAAGGCTCACAATCTCAATCCCCATTTTACAGATGAGGTAAATGAGGCACAGAAAAGTGACGTGACTTCCCATGGTCACACAGCAGACAAGTGGCGGAGCTGGGATTTGAACTCATGACCCTTTGACCCCCAGACTGCCACATTTCAGCCGGCAGGGATCAGGAGGGTTACTACAGAACCAGGACCTAGTACGGTAGTCACACTGACAAAAACATACGT
Source organism: Ornithorhynchus anatinus (assembly GCF_004115215.2). NCBI lineage: Eukaryota > Metazoa > Chordata > Mammalia > Monotremata > Ornithorhynchidae > Ornithorhynchus > Ornithorhynchus anatinus. The sequence goes on from NC_041728.1 coordinate 154,116,648, forward strand.
GTCTTAGAGCTGCACAAAGTCAAGCAAAAATACAAACTCCAAATCACAGAGGAATATGAGAGGTTTAATAGAATTTTTAGTGCCCTTTTACTGGTGAAGATTAATTTGGATTACAGTTAGGTCTGCTTTAATTTAACATCTTCATTAATGGGCTGGAAACATACTAATTAAATTCACAGAAAATTCTAAATTTGGTTTGGCATTATACAGCTTACAATTTGGACTTCAGAAATCTGTACGTCACCTTGAAAAGAATCAAAATCGAAAAAAAAGAAGGAATTGAGTGATATTCAATTTTGAACAAGAAAAAAATGAACATTTTGGGGAGAATTATCCTAAAATAAATTAAATTCCAAGTGTAGGAGGCACTTGGATAACATCCAGTGCCAGAGAATATAGGGACTGTGAGTAGAAAACAAATGAAACAGCATTTTGGAAAGTATTCTTGTCCTATACCACCATCAGAAACCTGGAACCCAGATCTAGGAAGCAAAACCTATTTGATAAAATTACTTTTAGTCGAATTATTTGGGTGTTTCTTCAAAGTCCTCATATACTCATTTCCAAAACAACAGTGAGCTGAATATTTGGCTTTGAGACATGGAAGATTAAGCAGCCTTTTTTAACAGCAGAGCTCATGGAGAAGAGCGTCTGCTCATTATCATTCCTGGGAACGACAGATGATGGCAGGGACCCTTCAAGGTTGGTTTGGTTTGGTATTTTCAACCACCTCATCATCAAACTACCATCTCAGCCGATTGGCTGTCGATGTGAGCTGGGCTAAAAACCACGGAATTATCCCTGATTGAAAATCCATGGGACCTGAAAACAGCAGGTAGAGAGCATTGTGGCTGATGCTCCAGGTATGGTTCCAAGGCTTGGTGCCACCCGCCTGTGATGGGAAAGTCACATTGTGGAGCATCTGTGCTTGTTGGCTTGATGGTAGTATTACAATAATTATGGTACTTGTTAAGCGCTTACTATGTGCCAAGCACTGTTCTATTGTTGCTGCTGGGAGCAAGAGTCACCAGGAAGCTTCATACACTGAGCCTTTCTGACTGTGTGATAGCCTGCCAACCCCTAACAGATCTCTCAACAGTGCTTCAACTTCAGAATAGAAAATAACCCCCAGATGGAGTTTGAATTATCCCCACTTCTCCATGGACCCAGACCAACTCAGACATATTTTTTCAACTTCAACTGATGGATATGAGTGACTCTCTGACTCATCAGTTCCTAGATTCCTAGAGAAATATACCCTATGAGGGAAACTATGTCTCTATAAGTGGATTTTTATAATAACGATAACAGTAGTGGTGTTTGTTAAGTGCTTACTTTGTGTCAGGCACTGTGCTAAGCTCTGGGGTGGTTACAAATAAATTGGGTTGGATATAGTCCCTGTCCCACTTGGGGCTGACATTCTTAATCCCCATTTTACAGATGAAATAACTGAGGCAAAGAGAAGTGACTCGCCCAAGGTCACACAGCAGACAAGTGGCAGAGACGGAATAAGAATCCAGGTCCTTCTAACTCCCAGGCCCGTGCTCTATCCACTAGGTCACGCTGCTTCTAACTTGCTACAGGTAATTATTATCATTACGGTTATTAACCGTAATGGAGAAGCAGCGTGGCTCAGTGGAAAGAGCACGGGCTTTGGAGTCAGGGCTCATGAGTTCGAATCCCAGCTCTGCCACTTGTCGGCTGTGTGACTGTGGGCAAGTCACTTAACTTCTCTGTGCCTCAGTTCTCTCATCTGTAAAATGGAGATTAAGACTGTGAGCCCCACGTGGGACAACCTGATTCCCCTATGTCTACCCCAGCGCTTAGAACAGTGCTCGGCACATAGTAAGCGCTTAACAAATACCAACATTATTATTATTAACCTTTTTTAGATGGAATGGAATTGCAGTATTATTATATGGTTCTAAGATGAATTAAACATTATTTTAGACCCCTGAGGACCCACTCAAATTCACTTTCTGAATTCTTATCTAGTACTAATCTTGCTGATGTACATAACACTACAGGTATAATCAAAGTGTTCCGGGTTTAAACTTAAATATTGGAGTGCCTGAAGTAAAAATGATTCTTCTGGCTGTACTCTTTCAAACAATGTGATTCATTCTTAAGTACCGAAGGCTTCCTGAGAGAGCAACCCCACTTCAGAGTTTTGTCATCTGAACTTTTATTTAAAATGTGACTTGTCTTTTAAAAGATAATATAGTTGCATTTCTGTCCGCTTGAATTTGAAATTGTCGATGACTTGCCAAGCTCCATAACACTTAACCTGTCAGTGGGATGAAAGGGACCATTAGGACACATCAAAAAGAGGCTTGGTTCTCCCTGATGAGTTCCAATGGATTGATGAGGAAGATAAACAGGAGATTTGCCACTTAACAGGTCCCACTAATCAGCTTCAAGAGTCTCGAGGTTTAAAGCTTAATAGCATGGCAGTCACAATCGACTTCTTCCAGCTACCCCATTACTTCTGCTGTTTTCAACTAGACAATAAAACGTCTCTGCTGTCAATACGAGCAGTCGTAGGCAGGCAGAGAGATGGCCATTTTCATATCAATTTTTATTTGCCTCTAGAGTCAGGGTGGCCAGTGAAATCACTCCAGGTATCTGCCCCCGACACCCACCTTGAGGCTACAGTGGCACTCAGGGAAATGGGATGACATCATATGGTCACCATTTTGTAGAAGTCCACCCAATTCGACACAAGCATTTTTTCAGGGTATCCTGACTCTCCCAATCATTTCAGAGCCCTGGAGCGCCCCTCTCCTCTCCTCTCCTCGACATTGTAAATCTAGATTGGCCCAGTGGATAGAGCATAGGCCTGGGAGTCAGAAGGACCAGGGTTCTAATCCTGACTTGGCCATTTGCTATGTGACTGGACAAGTCACTTAACTCTTCTGTGCCTCAGTCACCTCATCTGTAAAATCGAAATTAAGACTGTGAGCCCCATGAGGGACAGGGACTCTGTCCAACCTGATTTTCTGGTAGCCACCCCAGGGCTTGGTACAGTGTCTGGCACATAGTAAGTGCTTAAGTAATACCGTACTTATTATTATTGCATCTGAGAGACACAAGCCTTGGCAGCAGGAAGCCTGGTGGAGGGAGGCTGGAAATTAAAACAGTAAACATAAAGGCATCTAGAGTCAATCCTTACTGAACAGAAGACAAACCATATAAAACCCAAATTGACTGATGTAAAATTGTATGAATGCCTCCAGGAGCCTGCCTTTAGAGTCCTCTGTGTCTTATTATTAATAATCTCCAATTTAATATTGAGGTACAGGGAGGAATTATCATGACTGAGGGCAGAATGGTAAAAGATTGCTTTATTTGATTGCAGGAACTCTAAGAAGAGAGTGAGAAATACTGCAGACTGAGTAAGCCTGTAGATCAGGGGACGGTGGGAGGGATGGGCGGGGAGACCAAAGGGATCAGACACTTTTGCGAGCTCTTTTCCACAGCTGTGGGGACAATCAATCATATTTATAATAATAATAATAATAATAATAATAATAATAATAATGGTATTTGTTAGGTGCTTATTAAGTGCCAGACACTGTTCTAAGGCTAGGGTAGATATAAATGGGTTGTACACAGTCCCTGGCTCACATAGGCCTCACAGTCTTAATCCCCATTTTACTGATGAGAGAAGTGAGGCACAAAGAAGTTAAATGATTTGCCCAGGATCACACAGCAGACAAGTGGCAGGATCAGGATTAGAACTCATGACCTTCTGACTCCCAGGTCAGTGCTCTATCCACTAGGCCATGCTGCTTCATTATTTATTTATTTATTTATTTATTTATTTATTTATTTATTTATATATTTATTCATTCAGTCATATTTATTGAGTGCTTACTATGTGCAGAGCACTGTACTAAGTGATTGGAAATACAATACAGCAATGAAGAGAGACAATCCCTGCCCACAATGAGCTCATAGTCTGCCGGGGGGGGGGGGGGGGAGGCGTGGTGTGGGAGGGTCAGGGAGACAGACATCAGTACAAGTAAAAAGACATCAATATAAATAAATAAAATTATAGACATATACATAAGTGCTGTGGGCAGGGGTGGGGGGGAAGAGCAAAGGGAGTGAATCAGTTTGACACGAAAGGGAGTGCGAGATGATGAAAAGTGGGGCTTAGTCTGGGAAGGCCTCTTGGAGGAGGTGCACCTTCAGTAGGGCTTTGAAGGAGGAGAAGGGTGATCATTTGGCAGATTTGAGGAGGGAGGATATTTCAGACTAGAGATAGGACATGGGCCAGGTGTCAGCAGTGAGACAGAAGCATTTACTCTGGGAAAAGCCGTGTACTAAGATCTTGGGAGAGTGCAGTAAAATAGATTGTCAGAAATGTTCCCTGCCCACAAGGAGCTTATAGCCCAGAGGGAGAAAGAAGGACTAGACAGGAAGGTCATGCAGCCTTGCCCTGGGGGAGTGGTATATACCTGTCCCAGAATTTCCTCCTTTACCTATATCACCTCTGCTCCCTGGAGAGAACAGTCTTTTTCTGGATCAAGAATGACGTCTTCTCAGGACTGCAAATAGTTACATACAAAAATTTCTCTAGGGCATAACTTTCATTCCCTTCTGTCCCTAGCTCCCAGACTCAATTCGCCAGCCATGTTCTCTGCAGAAGTGGTTTGATCCTCAAGGCTGCAAGGGTCGACAACTCAGCAATTGGCAAATCTGTCCTTGACCTCAACGATGGCAGAAAATGATGATAATACCTTAATGTCCACAGTTTTCTCCCCTCAAACATTTCAGTTCAAGCATCATATTTGTACACAAAGATTTTAATTAAAATTATTTTAACAGAACTGAAAAGCAGGCATACTACAAACGTTTTTTCAGTGGTCCATTATTATAAAAGATTGCATGTATAATTTTTTATGGTATATCTTAAACGCTTACTTTGTATCAAGCACTGTTCTAAGCGTTGGGTGGATACTAGTTTATCAGGCTGAATACAGTCATTGTACCACATGGGGCTCACAGTATAAGTAGGAGGGAGAACAGATCATGAATCCCCATTTTACAACTGAGGAAACTGAAGCACAGAAAAGTGAAGTGACTTGTCCAAGGTCACATAGCGGGCATGGGGAGAAGCTGGGTTTAGAATCCAGGTCCTCTTCCTCCCTGGCTCATGGTTTATACACTATGCCATACTGCTTCCCAATTCATGGGAATTCACGGTAGTTATACTTACCCTGCATAGCCTAGTTATGGATTTTGCAATTTAAAAATAAACTAGAAAAAACTTCCTGCTTTCTGATTTTATAATCTACTCTTTATATGAATTCATTTTTGAATCACTCTTGTTTTAGAATTATTCAGAAGTTTTACTGTACCATTGCTGTTTTACTTTTGCATTTCTTCTTTGGAGTCTTTCCATTAACATATCATCATACAAACTGACTTTATCCTTTAATTGCCCAATTTATGGTCTTTCCATCTTCTTTAGCCAATTGAATACAAAATTCTTTGCCTACTGGGTGCTCTATAATTAAGGGTTTCTGCAGCTCTTCATTGTTTCTGCATATTGCTCTGGGACATAATTTGTCCTTCATCTCCGCCCCCAACCCAGATTCCCTTTGATGAACAGCTTCTCTTGCTGTGCAAACCATAAGGTGTCTCTCCAGTAATAAAGGAGGAAGAAACAGGTATTATTTTTCCTCATTTTGAAGATGAGAATATTAAGACACAGAGAGATTAAGTGATTTGACTAAGGTCCCACAGCAGGATAATAACAGAGCCAGGACTAGAACTAGGAGATACACGATTGGTTTACAGCTTTGTAATCTACAGTTCTCCTGATAAATGGAAACCTTCCAGGAAACCTTTGTTTTTTGGATTCCTCCAATTAAAGCATTGGCTTATGACCTGCCACTCCCACCCCCTCCTCTGATTTATTCCACTAATCAGGTTCTGATTGTTGGCAAATCTGCCTGTTGACACCTTGCCAAGCCTAGACCATACCTAATTGGTGGGAAAATCTGCCTTCTGAGACCCTCCCGTCCCCTCTGGTGTGGAATCTGGGAGGGTGGATACGATGGGCATTTAGTACCCACCATATTTTGCGTCTCAAGGAAACAGACACTCGGTTGCTCAGGTCTCTTGAACATCAGTCCCATACTCTTTCAATAGCAAAAGCAGAAACTCAGAATAGGGTTATCAGAAACTGAGGCCGATGGGATTGTCCCTATCTGTTGCTGAATTGTATTTCCCAAGCGCGAAGTACAGTGCTCTGCACACAGAGAGCGCTCAATAAACACAATCGAATGAATGAATGAATGGTAAGAGTGAATGGAGCATTTTAGATGCAATTGCTGGAGTTTGAGGTGGAAGGGGGTAGAGATAATTTCCTTCCCTACAAACTTATTCACTACATTTCACAGCCAAATAATGAACCCTTAACAAGTGGGAAGGATAGCAGAAAATATTCTCCAGCCCCTGCCCAAGAATTGGAGCTTTTTGTTAGGCATGAACCACTGAAGGAGATGAATCTGAGTCAAGTCATACTTGCCCACTGAGGATGATGTATCTGAGTCAAGTCATACTTGCTTGGGACCCAAGCTTCCAGTTCCAAGGAAATTGAGGGTGAATGGATCAACTCTGGGGAGAGTAAGGGGACTAGGAGAGTCTTCCTGGAAGCTTTTCCTGCTTTTCCAAGAATCCCCATGAAAAAACCAGCCTTTTTTCCTTCCTAGAAGAATGAAGTGAGGAAGTGAGCCAGGAAAATTGTTTACCCAGTTACTGGGTAACTGGTTACTGGGTATGGTTACCCAGGAAAATTGGGGGTAAATGGGTCTGGGGGTGGGTGGAGGAGGAATTTCTGGAAGCTCTTCTCCCAGCTTGTCCATGAATCCCTGTGAAAACCCTGGGCAAAAGCCTGATCCATTCTGCTTCTTCCCCCTGCCCCACCTGCTCTTTGCTAGAAATACTAAGAAATTTCTAAGGCCTACTATAGAATGATTAATCCTGGAGAATTAACTCATTGTCAAAGATGGGAATCTCTGTGCAAAAAGCAGCATAGCCTAGTGGAAAGACCATGGGCCTAGGAGTCAGCAGACCTGGTTTCTAATCCTGGCTATGCCACAGGCCTGCTGTGTGACCTTGGGCAAATCACTTAACTTCTCTGTGCCTGTTACCGCATCTGCAAAATGGGAATTAATTAGTTGCATTTATTGAGAGCTTACTGTGTGCAGAGCACTGTATGAAGCATTTGGGAGAGTACAATAAAGTAGGTGGTAGACACATTCCCTGCCCACAGTGTGATGAAATATTCCTCCTTCCATTTTAGATTTGAGCCCCATGTGGGACAGGGACCTAATTGTACATTCCAAGCACTTAATACAGCGCTTTGCACACAGCAAGCACTCAATAAATACAACTGAATTGAATGAATAAATGAAAGGAACTGTGTTCAACTTTATTATCTTGTATCTCCCCAGGACATACTAGTGCCTGGCACATAGTAAGTACTCAACAAGTACCACAAAAACAAATAAATAAAATCATGTCAGAGTAGCTTCATGGCATCAAAATGTACTTCTTATCTTGTGTACAAAGTGATCAGCGGTCATCGCACTTTCTTTTGTTCTAGCATCGCTCGGTGGGGTCCAGAGGGATGAATAGAGTTAGAAACTTGGCAGAAGTATAGCTAAAGTAGCATTACAGCCTCTCCTTAAACAATTAGCATCAGTTACCTAGGACCTCCTGGGCTTAACGTTTGGGAAAATATCATAAAAGACCCTTTAGGGTCCTACTCTTGAGGACATTAATCGAGCAATGGTATTTATTGAGTGCTTTCTGTGTGTAGAGCACTGTACTAGGTGCTTAACACAGTTTTCTTTGTCTAGGAGTAAGACCATCTCTGCATGTGCATAAAGTCTCAGAGAAAGCCCTTTGCTGTCTACTGCTGACTAAGGTGAAGTTATGAAGTGGACTCCCAAATCTACCTCACTGGCCCTGAACTCTCTCCTTTTCTGCAATCTCACATTTCCTTCTGCCTCCGGAATATCTCTCCATGGATTGCCCATTGACAACTCAAGTTCATCGTGTGCAAAACAGAACTCCTCACCTTTCCACCCAGATCCTCTATCTTTACCATCACAGTTGACACCACCACCATCCTTCCCATCTCGCAAGCCATAATCTTGGGGTGATCTTCAACTTCTCCATCTTTGCAACTCCTATATTCAGTATGTTGTCAGATCCAGTCTTTCTCTCCTCCATAACATTTCTAATCCTTGCTTGCTTTTCCCTTCAAATGGGGAGCCTACACTGATGCAAGCACTTGACAACACCGCCATCCTTCCTGCCTTTCAAGACTGCAACCTTGCCGTACCGTACTCGATGGTCTCCAGGTTCTCCTCCCCACAGTCCACCTTTCACTACTGTCTTAACCATTTTCCCCAAATGTCATCCTATTCTCCCTACATTTTCCCACTCCTCAATGATTGCTCATCCCTCTCCATATCAAGCCAAAACTCTTGAGCATGGCTTTAAGGTTCTTATTTGTACTCCTTTCTCCCTTATCCTTACTCTTCTCCCTCTACACTTCAGCTCGAGAGGGAGTGTCAGCCAATTTACTGGACCTCATTCTCATCTCACATTTGGATTTGCACCCTTTATTCACCCCTCCCTTAGCCCCAGAGCACTTATGTACATATCCATAATATATTTATATTGATGTCAGTCTCTCCCTCTAAACTGTAAGCTTGTGGTGGGCTGAGAACGTTACCTAACCATCTATGTTTTATTATATTCTCCCAAGTGCTTAGTACAGTGTTCTGCACACAGTAAGCACTCAGTGCTGACCTCTTATTCACATCCTCCCTCCTGCCTGAAGCTCCCTCCCCATTTATATTTATAATTCTATTTATTTTTATTAATGAGGTGTATTTATCTATAATTCTATTTATTTATAATGATGCTAATGATCCCTGTTTATTTGTTTTGACATCCTCCCCCTTCTAGACTGAAAGTCCAATGTGGGCAGGAATTGGCTCTGTTTCTGAATTGTACTTTCCTAGCGCTTTGTACAGTGCAATGCACACAGTAAGCGCTCAATAAATATGACTGAATGAATGAATGAATCTGCAGACTACTGCCCTCCATGTATTCAAAGCCCTTCTGTAATTATGCCTCCTTCAGGAGGTCTTTCCTGATTTACACCCATCTCCACACCCTACACCCCAAGCGACTACATCATCGACACTTCTATGTCATCTAAGCACTCTTTGTGCCTTTATAAATACCTTTGTACTCTATTCTATTTTCCAGTCTGTAATACATTTTAGATACTGTCTCCTCCACTCGATTTCAAGCTCCTTGAGGTGAGCAATCTTGTCTACCATTTCCACTACACTCTCCCAAGGGCTTAGTACAGCACTCTGCGCATGATAAATGCTTAGTAACTACTGCTGAATGATTTAATGGTGGATTCTGATAGAGAGCAGGCCGGAAATGATAGGTGGAAGGTATGTGGATATAACATTTTTATTCATTGATTTTATAGTATGACTTCTGTAAAACTATAATCAAGAAGTGTTTTCTTTCTGACCTCAGAAAATCCAGGTTCTTGAGAGAATTGGGACTATTAATGTGGCAAAAGGTATTTCATAGTTCAGTTCTCATTAACTGTTAATCTTAGATGGAAGGGCCATTTTCTATAAACTTAATTTTAAGGATTTGCTAGGTAATATTAAATGTCCACATAGGTCCACATGGGCTCCAACCTTTTTAAAAACCAAATCCACTGCCTCAGCTGTTGTTTCTGACAGTTAATTTGCTAATTTATTTTCTCAATATATTTAATCATTTCTACATTTGCAGACTTTCTCACCTGCACACTCAATATCTGCGTGTGACATTTACTCGTTCCATGCTCTTTCATTTCAGAATGCTTGAAACTAAATTTAAGTGTTTGGGCCCTCTTCAGCTTCCATTTTTTAAAACACTTTCCCACTTCCATTAAAAGGTGTGAATTAGCCTTTTAGTATTTTATTTGAGCCACACAATGGTGATCTCACATAAGCCACAAAAGCACCATGAATAAATCTATGTATTTATATGTCTGCGGTGTATTATAAAAGAAGCAACGAGTCCAGTTTTAGACATAAAAGGAATTAGATCACCTAGTTTACCCCTGTTTGGGGATTAATAAAATGTGCAACAAATAGCTGATGGAATAATCCACTTGAAGTTTGCACAGAGACCTGCTTGGAGTAGCTTTTTTTATTCTAATAAAGGATGCCAGTTCATTAGTTTTATTCATCATCATTCTCAGATGAGTATTTAAAAATAAGCTGAGACCCTAACCTGCATATTTCTGCATCCCCATTAAGGTTCAATCAAATCCTCTATAAATGCAAGTTTCTCTTCATTACCATCACTAAACATGACCAAATTACAGAGAATTCATTCCTGAGCTGGAGAAGTGCCAGAAGTTTATCATCTTGCTGTCTATGGACTGCTGGGTTTTTTTTTTCTTTCTTTGAGGCTTTCTGATGCCTAGAGTGAGCTCAACTCAAAGGATTTCAGCCTCACACTCTCCTTCATATTCTCTAGCAGTCAGATCGGGCTCTGTGATATTAAGGAATCCTGTGTAACAACATTAGATCCTCAGTCTCCTTTACCTGCAGGTGTTCCAGAAACTTCAAAATGCGTCTGGTAATGTGTTTCATTTTCTAAATGTATCACTTTGTGTTTCTCATGTGAAGATTTAGTTTTTTTTTATTCCCGTCTTTTGAATGAAATGAACGTTAAGATGTTAAGGAGGATTAGTGGGATGGTGTTGCTTGGGTTTTGTGTCTGTGTGTTTATATGTATATAAAACTACACTAGATACATGTATGTGCCTACATAGGCAGACTGTGATATCGAGATCTTAATCAAAACAGTACTTCTTTATTTACGTAAACAGGCAATGCAAATCATATTTCTAAACATCTTACCAATCAGCATCAGTTAGGAGGATAATTGAAAATGCTATTCCTATGTATGCTAGGTGGGTATGGCAGAAATGAAATACTGGACACAGATTGTCAATGCCTTCCTCTCCCTTCTTAAAGAAAAGGGACACAAAATTGTGAGAGGAAAGTGAATCTTGCTGCTGGAGCAGATTTTCTCCCTGCTTTTACCTGCTTCTTTTTACCTCAGTGATCACTATAAGAAAAAATGAGGTTATGGTTCACCGTAACCCCATAGGGATGTTGAGTTGCAGTGCTCAGCAGGCATTTTGGGTATTCTAAATACTAGTCCTTGAATAATAAGTAGCTGTGTACCTCTACCTTTCTCATCACATAGAAATTACTTTCATATCTGTTCATGCATGAGGTGCACGCATTTGTTGGTTGTTAGTAAGCTCCACCGAATCAAATATATAGGGCTTTTAAATCTATGCCATGTATTTGTTTTTAAAATCAAGAGAACACAACAATCTCATCTCTAATTGTGGGAGGTTTCTGTATTCAGAACTTAGACTAATTTGTTGTGGAAAGTAATCACTTAGAGTGTATTTCAGACATAGATGGACTTAAAATTTTGCTTTTTTAAACAAAAAAGATGCTTTGAGAACATACTCTATCCTCTCTTTAAAAGATTTCTTTGGAATAAAAGATAAACCATTCACACTGGTATAATATGTTATAGAGTAAAACTTATTTCGGTGAATTGGAAAAAATAATCCACTAGAGATATCTTTTAAAGTTCTGCTATTTCTCATATTTTGTAATAGAAATCCAGTATGTTTTATCTCCTGATAATTGTTTGCATAAGAAAGCACTGCTTTTCTACCCATCTCTAAAGAGTTTCAAAATCACTAGTTTGTTTGGAAATTTCGAAGTCTCATAGCAAGCAAGGCAGTATTAGCAAAATGGGGTGATGAAATAGCCTGCCTCTGGTTAATTATACAAAATAGATTTGCTATATACAGATTTCCTGAATATGCAAATAAATAGGCAAAGGATCACAGAAAAGTGTTTATCCAAAACCCTCACCTTTCAAATATTGCTTCATATAATGTTATTTAGTTCTATAGTGCTCATTATATTCCATGCTATGGCTGAGAATATGTATAATGTGACTTCACCATATCAAGCTGGTTGATAATTAAATAATAGATTTAAAATCATGTAATGAAAAATTACATAAAAATAATATATTGCTTATTCTCATTTTATAACTGGAGGTTAGGTAAAACAACTTGGCTACCTGAGTCCAAAAAATGTATACTTTTGGAAAATTTATACCATGGTTAGAGTATTTATTTAGCAACCATTTGGGTTTCTAATACTTTCTACTGAAAGTTTGCATTTGGAGTTGATATTCTGTTTATAAAAATGCTCTCTCGATTTCAACTATGCTAGATAGTGTTTCTAAACCTTGCCATCAAAATCATGCTTTTAGGCATATTAAGGATAGTTTTCATGCAGATGTATTTAACTGAAATATATGTTAATGGCTAACATAATTTTGTATGAAACATCAATGTCAAGCTCACTGTGTCTTACTGAAAGTGATCTTGATTTCTGAACTAATTAATTTCATATGTTAATCACATATTTCTCATGAGGGGGGTTCTGACTGATCTGAATGGAATAGGACATCTTGATAGAATATGTGAATGAAAATGTGCCCACAAAATGATTTTTAAGAGAGCTTTTGTAAATTAACAGGTGTCATATGTAAAAGCAATTAATTATGAAGAATATGCTTTGTTCAACCAGAAAATTGGATAGGCCACTTTTCATTCACTGTAAAAGTTATATGACGTCTTAGAAATTAACAACTTGGCTATCTAAAGACTTATTTTCAGAAACTTATGTTATGTTGTGAATGTATGCTATTGAGAGAAAACATGGTGCCATTTTGTAGGGCATATTGTATTTCCTAAATGTTGAATGAACAGAAAGCCACACTTACCATCTGTCTAGAATTGCATTTTCCTCTACTACTTTAGGCAACATGTGACTTTGATCAGTAAGATGTTTGTGAAACACCTGCCTTGTGTAATATTTATTGTATGATAGATTTCTGCACAGATGATATGTGGTGCAGTCTTTCTTGGTTTTGAGTCAATCTTTCAGAAGATTTTCGCCCTTAAAACATATATTGTGAAGCCTAGATTCTGAAAATTTAAAAATATGTTAACATTCTGTAAAATTCACTTCAATTTTAATAATCTTTTCCATATTAGTGATAGAGAATATCAACATTGATGTGCTTTTATTAATCCACTGATTTTTTCTTGGGAAAAAAAATTGCAGGAAAAATAAAAAGCTTGTATACCGTTGAAGCTATTCCATACCATTTGATTCCATACCAATGGATAGTAATATTCCCACTGATGAATACGCAGAGAGATGGATGTGTTCTTAGTTATTGACCAATATCCTTTCATTTCACAAATATTCAAATGTTAAAAGTTGCATGACTTTCTTTAGCACAATTCCTTTAAAATAAAAATTACTTTAAAATGAATGAAATATCATAGTCAAATTAGGAATAGGTTTAGGGGCACTCTTATTTAATGCTTTCTTTACAGAATAATAATAATAATAATGTTGGTATTTGTTAAGCGCTTATTATGTGCCGACCACTGTTCTAAGTGCTGGGGTAGATCCAGGATAATCAGGTTGTCCCATGTGAGGCTCACAGTCTTAATCCCCATTTTCCAGTTGAGGTAACTGAGGCCCCAAAAAGTTAAGTGACTTGCCCATAGTCACACAGCTGACAGGTGGTAGAGCCGGGATTAGAATCCATGACCTCTGACTCCTAAACCTGGACTCTTTCCACTGAGCCACGCTGCTTCTCAAAGGCAGGACCTACACCATTTTCATCAAATGCATAGTTACAGTTTTTCTGAAAGGACAAAACCATGCAAAGGGAAATGCATAGATTAAAATCATGTTCAAAAATTGAATGGAAATTCAGGTTTCCCAAATTTAGATCTTTATATATTTGGGTGTGGGGAGACAAATAATCTGAAATCCACGTATTAGTGAGAGCAACATTTGCTAAAATGTAAAGACAAAGGGGGTTTAGAAGCAGAAATTGATAGCAAATTACATATCACTTTGCCATGTAAAATGGTGGCCAAAAAATCAAATGTTTTATTGCTTAGTAAAGATGCCAAGAAGCCAGGTGGTTTGAATTTTACAAAGGAAAATGTTTTGGGGCACCGAACTGGTACAGTAATGGTGTACGATTAGAGTTATATTACATTAACATAAAGTGTGCATAACAAAATCGATTTTTTAAATTTAACATTTTGCAACATTACTTTAAGCCAGTCTTGCATGTATCAACCTCTCAACTGGCTAAAAATTTAACACATTCATCAGGAGCCAACATAGTTGTCCTTTCCTTTTCCATTTTAATAGGGAATGTTGTTGGAGTTAGCCGCTCTAAGACCTTACTATATATCAAGCACTGAACTAAGCATTAATCAGGCCAGACACAGACACTGCTACTGATGGTATTGAATCCTATTTTACATAGTAGAAAATTAAGGCACAGAAATGTTAAACAATGTGCCCCGGGTCACACAACAGGCAAGTGGTAAAATTGGGATTGTCCTCATGCTCTGTGAGAGAAATCAGTGAGATGAACAGGCATGCATCTGAACATGCAGTCAATTGATCAGTCAATTCATCAAAAGTATTTATTGAGCACCTACTCTGCCCAGAGCTCTGTATTAAGTGCTTGGGAGAATAGGGTCGAGTTAGAAGACATGATTCTGCCTGACCTCAAGGAGTTACAATGTAGCAGGGGAAGCAGTCAGTAAAATAAATTACAAATGGGGGAAAGGAGGAAAAGGGGACATGTATATACATACATATAATAATAAATGCATATGAGTGTTGCACGAGCATTTTGAGTCTTTTAGCTTTTAAGATAGTGGAAATGCTATCAAACCTTGGCCTTACTGTCTCTGTTTCCTCCTGATTCTCCTCTTATTTCTCTTATCACTTCTTTTCAATCTCTTTAGTCTGTTTCCGCTACCTCCCACTCCTAATTGTTGAGATTCCTCAAAACTCATTTCTGAGTCCCCTTCTATGCTCAATTTACAACCACTCCCTTGGGGAGCTTCTCTGCTCCCTTGGCTTCAACTACCATCTGCTCAGCGTTGACTCCCAAACCTACATCTTCCCAACTTTCCCTCCTCTGCAATCTCATGTTGCCTCTGCCTTCAGGACATCTCTAAGATGTTCTGCTATCACCTCAGACTCAACAAGACAAAAGTGAACTTCTCATCCTCCTTCCCAAATCCTTCCCTCTCCCTAATTTTCAAATTACTATTGAAAATACCACCATACTTCCTGTCTCACAAGCCCACAGCTTAGTTGTACCTTTACTCATCTCTTTCCAATCAAGCTGCACTTTGTAATCACTAAATCTCCTCAATTTTTTCTCCACATTATTGCAGAATTTACTTCTTTCTCTCTAGCCACACCACCTACACACCGGGTTAAGCACTTATTATATCCCATTTTATCTGTTGCATCAGATTCCTCCTGACCTCTCCAGAGAAACAGCGTGGCTCAGTGGAAAGAGCCCGGGCTTGGGAGTCAGAGGACCTGGGTTCGAATCCCAGATCTGCCATTTGTCAGCTGTGTGACTGTGGGCAAGTCACTTAACTTCTCTGTGCCTCAGGTCCCTCATCTGTAAAATGGGGATTAACTGTGAGCCTCACGTGGGACAACCTGATTACCCTGTATCTACCCCAGCGCTTAGAACAGTGCTCTGCACATAGTAAGCGCTTAATAAATACCAACATTATTACATTATTACCTCCCTGCCTCCAGCCCCTCCCTTTTCTAAAATAATACGACTAATAATTGTAATATTTGTTAAGCATTTACTATGTGTCAAGCACTGAACTAAGAGCTGGGGTAATCTGGCCAGAAGCAATCCACATCCAAATGAGGTTCACAGTCTGAGTAGGAGGGATAACAGGTATTGAATCTTCATTTAATAGATAATGAAACTGAGACACTGATAAATTAAGTGACAAGTCCAAGGTCAAGCAGCAGGCAAGTGACAATGGCAGGATTAGAACCTAGGTCCTCTGATTCCCAGGCCTATGCTCTTTCCACTAAGTCATACTCACTTTGCTAACTAATTTGTTTTATAAAAATTCATTTTGTGCATGTTTCCCAACTTCTCAAGTGCCTCTGAATGTTGCCCATCCATCTCCATCAAACTGAAATTCTTCCTGTTGGATTCAAGGCACTCAGTGGGTTCTCTCCCCATTTATTATCTTCACTTTTCTTCCACAGCCACCCAGTCCAAACACTTTGTTCCTCTAATACCTGCTTACTCACTGTCCCTCACTCTCACCTCACCTGCTGTCGAACCTTTGTTTATGCTGTGCCTCCTGAATTGAACTCCCTCCCGCTACATTTTCGACTGATCCACACTTTCCTCATCTTCAAAGCCCTACTGAATCACATTGCCTCCAGGAAGTCTTCCCTGTCTTAACACTCACCCTCCACACCCTATTTTCCCTCCCTAACCCCTCACCAGTGCATTTTATCTGACCCCTTAAACACTTAGGTATTCACCACACTTACACCAACCCTTGGTTTCTTCCCTTAATTATAATTAATTTTAATCAATCAAACAATGGTGTATATTGAGCACTTAGGGCAGAGCGCCATACTTACACTTGGGAGAGTTCCACAGAGTTAGGAGACATGTTCTCTGTCACCCTGACCTTTCTCTTCCCTACAATATTTCCTCTTGCCTTCAGTACTTCGCATGTCCAAAACACAACTCCTCATCTTCCTACCCAAACTCTGTCCTCCCCGTGACTTTCCCATCCCTGTAGACAGCACTGCCACCCTCCCTGTCTCACGAGCCTGTAACCTTGGCATTATCCTTGACTAATCACTCTCATTCAACCACATATTCAATTTGTCACCAAATCCTGTCAGTTCAACCTTTACAACTTCTCCAGAAAAATGATCTGGGCAGCAAAGTGATTTAGATGGAGAGGAAGGAATGGATTCTGAAAATTCACTGACTACTGCCTTACCATCCTAGCTAACCTCTCCAACTCCAGCCTCTCCTCTCTCCATACTTCATTTTGCTGCCCGGATGGATTATCTAAAAAAATCATTCTGTGTCTCTCTCCTCATTCCTCAATATACTCCAGTGATTGCCCATCCATCTCTGGGGCAAGCAGAAACTCCTCTCCTTAAGTTTTAAGGTACTCTCTCTGGTTTTTCCCCAAGACTATCTTTGCTTCTCTCCCCTCCAACCCAGCTTGTACCCTTCTCTCTACTAACACCAACTTAATTTCCCCTTTGATCTCAACTCTGTCCCTGTTGACCCTTTGCTCTCACCCTCCCTCCTGCCTGGAACTCCCTTATCTTTCATGTCTGTCAAGTCACCACTCTCTCTCCCTATCTTCAAAACCCTACTAAAATCATATCTCCTTCAGGGAGAATTCCCTGACTAATCTCTCATTTCTCCACTCTATTTTCACTTTCTTCTACTCCCTCTAGACAGTAAGGTCTCTCTGGACTGTAAGCTCGTGTGGGTAGGGAATGTGTATGTTATATTGTTAAATTGTACTCTCCCAAGTGCTTACTACAAAGTAAGTGCTCAATAAATATGATTGACTTACTGACCAACACCAGTGCATTCAAGTACATGCATCCTAAGCACTTTGATTCTCACTCCACTCCCATGCTACAAGCATTTATGTATTTATCCTTGTACTCTTTTTTTATGTTAATATCTGTACCATCCCTAGTTTGTAAGATCTCTGAGAGCCAGCTTCCTGTTTCCTCACCTTAAAACACTCCTAAAGTGCTTAATTCAGTGTTGTGCACAAAGTGAACATTTAATAAATACCACTGATTGACTGATTGAAATGTTGTTGAAGGGAAAATTTACAAGATTTGGTGAAAGACTGAAAATGGGGATTGAAAGAAATAGAGAAAACCCAGGGTATTGCCAAGATGGTGGGCTTGAGATACAGGAAAGATAATGGTATTGCCATCTGTGATGAGAAAGTTAGGTGGAGCAGAATATTTGGGGGAAAAATTGAGAAGTTCAGTTTTGGATATATTGACCTCCAGGTTCCAGTGGGACATGCATGTGGAGATATCCTGGAGGCAGGAAGAAATAAGAAATCATAGATAATCAATCAACAAACATTTATTGAGCACTTGGGAGAGTATAATATTACAGATCTGGTAGGCACATTCCCTGCCAGTAGTGAGTTTGGGGCTTAGAGGTAGACTGGGGAGTTCTCTGAAAAAAGGTGTTAGCTAAAATACTGGAATGGATGAGCTTCAGAAGAGAGAATGAGCACCCAGAACAGTTCCTTGAGATTCACCTGCACCTAGATGTTGGGATACAGAGGAAGAGGCAGTGAAAGAGACTAATAATAATAATAATCATAGTGTTTGTTAGGCACTTACTTTGTGCCAGGCACTGTACTAAGCTGGGGTGGATACAAACACATAGGGTTGGACACATTCCCTGGCCCACATGGGGCTCACAGTCTCAATCCTCATTTTACAGATGAAGGAACTGAGGTTTAGAGAAGTGAAGTGACTTGCCCAAGGTCACACAGCAGACAAGTGGCAGAGCAAGGATTAGAACCCATGACCTTCTTTCTCCCAGGTCTGTGCTCTATCCACTATACCATGCTGCTTCTCTGTCCATCAGATGCAGTGCTTGGCTCACAGTAAGTTATTATGGAATACCACAATTACTTAAGAGGTACACACTCATACTCTGATACCGGCCAAACAGAAAGGTCATAGGAATTAAAGAATAGGACTGTGTTATAGTCAAGATTAGCTAGTGCTTCCTGAAGAAAAGAGTGGTCCACTGTCTCAAATGCAGCTGAGAGTTCAAAGAGAATTAGGATAGAGTCCATTAGATTTGGAAAGAGATTTGGAAAGTAGGTGACCTTGGAGGGAGAGAGAGTGGTATCACTGAGTGAACATTGATTTTCTCAGATTGTAGAGGGTCGAAGCCCTTCTCAGGGTCTCACCTGAAGAGTTTCCAGTACTCCACCAGTCTTGGCTACGGGAGGGAGAGTCAAGCAGAGGCCTTTCCATTCCATTCCTAGCGTGGCCAGTGGCTTGCCAGTGGAAGGCAATCTGCTACAAGTCAAAACTCACCCGTGCTGGGCAGTAGCGGCACGGGAGAGAGTCAAGGGCAGAGACTCAAGTTTACTACGCAGATGGAGGCAATGGTAAGCCACTTCCATATTTTTACCAAGAAAACTCTTTGAATCCACTATCAGAATGACTGCAGATGGAGAGCACGGTGTTCTGGGAGTGATGTGTCCACAGTGTCCCTATGGGTTGGAAACGACTTGAGAGCATTAGACAGGACTAGGAGTTGAAAAGGGAATTAGTGGTGAAGAAGTACATGAGGAGCAGTGTGGACTAGTAAAACGAACACAAGCCTAGGAGTCAGAGGACCTGAGCCAGAGGACCTGAGTTCTAATGCCGGATCTGCCACTTGCCTTCTTGTGACCTTGGGCAAGCCATTTAACTTCTTGGACCCTCTGCTTCCTCAATTTGTGAAAAAGGGATTCAATTCTTAGACTGAGCCCTGTGTGTCATTTGGGCACAGAAATTGTCTACTGACTCTGTTGTATTGTCCCAAGTGCTCAGTACAGTGTACTTCATGCAGTTAGCTCTCAATAAATACAATTGATCGATTGATTAATTTATTGATATGGGACAGGGATGATGTACACTTTCTCCCTCCTCTCATTTCTATCCAAACTCCTTAGGCTTTATAAATCAACTAACCCCCCTTCTTTTTTTAATGGCATTTGTTAATAATAGTAACAATAATTATGGTGTTTGTTAAACACTTACTATGTCCCAGGCACTGTACTAAGCGCTGGGGTAGATACAAGCTAATCGGGTTGAACACAACCCCTGTCCCATGTGGGGCTCACAGTCTCGATCCTCATTTTACAGATGAGGTAACTAAGAAGTGAAGTGACTGGGCCAAGGTCACACAGCAGACAAGTGGGGAGCTGGAATTAGAACCCATGACCTTCTGACTCTCAGGTCCATGCTCTATACACTACTCCGTGCTGGTTTTTTGGGCCAAGAACTGTTGTAAGTACTGGGCTAGATACAAGAGAACCAGGTCAAATTATCTCACATCAATCAATCCTTGGGGTCCTCAGAAAATTTTCTTTAGGCTAGGGGAGGCTTGGGAGTTTTTGAAGTCAGAGGAGAGGATCGTTGGAAATTGAGTGGTTGAGTGCCTCATAACCTTCTTCCTCTTTGAGTCTTTAGCACATAGTAACCACTTAATGAATATTCTTATTATTCATAATGTTCAGAACTTGAACCTGCGACATTCATTTTTACCTCAAGCAATATGGAGTTCTTCTTCTTATCAAGTTTGACAGCACAGCAAGACTTACACGAAGCAGCGGCTTTTGAGTTATGGTGGGGCAAAAAGGTCAGTGTTCCGTTTGAAAATGGACTTCTTGAATGTTCAAAGTCTCATAACTCAAAGATTTGTGAGATTATTTGAAACTCCCCCTTTGATCCCTCTGTTAAAATAGAGTCGCTTCAAGCCTAAAGAAAATGTGGAAGATTTAAGCTCAAAGCTGCTTCTTAGGAGAAATTTTTATGAGAAAATGGAAATTGAAGATTGTAATGGTGTTAGTTTCACTATCTTCACTTTATTGATCCATGAGTAAATGTTAGAATGTATATAACACCTTTACTGACTTTCATCCCTTTTTGCTACAATGTACGATTAGCACATTACTGATTTTCTTCGTTGGAATGGGGAGATGAAATGAAATTTTGGATTATGTTTTTCGAGTTCAGCATATCCTTGTGTATTGCTTTCTTCAACTTTATATATAAACATGTTTAAAAAATCCAGTTGAGAAGCTTTAGATACAAGTTACCTTTATTTATTTTTTTCCCAATCTGCAATCAAACCTTAATGCATAAAATTTTCAAGGAATTGAGAACTGGAGAATCATTTTACCTACACAGGGCACATACCTGTATCAGACCTCCAGAGTTCCGATCTGTGCTAAAGCAGCAAAAATGATAGAGTGGAGGATATTGTTTTTTTCTCCTAAGTCACTTAAGAATCAGAAGATTGGTGGTAAAAATTATTATTGTGCTGAAAGTTCATGGACTTCATGAGAGGAAAATATTAAATCAGAGAGCATTAGAATGAACATCATTATTGAGTCAATGGCCTTTTTCCTCAGGACTCACTATATTGAATGCTAAGCATGAGAAACATTACTCCTGGGAACACTAAACCAGGATTTCACTATAGAATGGCTAAAGGAAAAGACTCAGTCACTTTGCAAAACTTATATTAAAATTCACTAGACTGTTTGGAAGACAAAAGATGCAGAAGGTCAGAGAATTGCACTGCTGTTGACCTCCTCATGTACTTTGAAACCTTGTACAGCCTGAGAGGTTGTAAGGCATCTGAAATTTCCTCCCTCTTTCTCTGTTCAGAGGCTAACTTCCCCGCTTACATTCTAGCAGTGACTGAGTGGACATTAATTGGATCTCGTGCATAATAACCATCCAGTCAGGTAAACATTTACAGAACTTTGCATGAAAAAAACAAATTCTATGGTTTTGTTTCTTCTGGGTGGTGGCGCTGATAGGATGGAGACGTTTGGGCTATATGAAAAGCCATGTATTCATTTCCTATATGCCTAGTTCCATGGCAGAGGTCTAGATTACTACCTTCAGTCTGGACTTCATGATGTTAGTAGAGGTTACATATCTAAATCCTAGACAATCTCCATGGCGTCTCCCTGAAGATCACATGTGTAGTTTGAGTCCTTTGGGTCAGTTTGAGAAGCAGCATGGCCTAGAGGAAAGAGCACGGGCAGAGGACCTGGCTTCTAATTCTACTCTGCCACTTAATAATAATAATTAATAATGATGGTATTTGTTAAGTGCTTACTCTGTGCCAGGCACTGTTCTAAGTCCTGGGGTAGATACAAGCAAATCAGGTTCAATTCAGTTCAATCGTATTTATTAAGCACTACTGTGTGCTAAGTACTTGGAAAATACAATTACAGCAATAAAGAGAAACGATCCCTGCCCACAACAGGCTCACAGTCTAGATGGGGGGAGACAGGCATCAAAACAAGCAAACAGGCATTACATATAAATAAATAGAATTATAGATAGATATAACTGTTGTGGGGCGTGGAGGGGAGAGCAAAGGGAGTGAGTGGAGATGAGGCGGAAGGGAGGGGGTTAGGGTTGTGGGCAGAGGGCCGGAGAAGAGGGGGAAGGGGACACTGAGTTGGGCTCCCAGCCAGAGATGTTCCCTCACAGTCCCCAGGAGTGGGGCAGGGGTCGGGGGGGCCACCTGCTCTGAGGTTGGTGGTCAAGGCGGCAGTGACCCTAGCGCTCTCCTGCCAGGTGGGGCCAGGTCGGGAACAGCTGCCCGGCAAACTTGGGCCCAGTAGGGACCGACTCTGGCTGCAGGGGGTCTGGGGATGGGGTGGGTTGGGGGCGAGGGTCAGTTTGGTCATTAGGCGGGAGTCAGGGACTGGGAGAAGCCCAGTTCTCCAGCAGCACCTATAATTTTCCACATAGGGCTTACTGTCTTAATCCCCATTTTACCAATATGAAGGACAGAGAAGTGAAGTGATTTTCCCAAGGTCACACAGCAGACAAGTGGTGGAGTCAGGATTAGAACCCATGACCTTCTGACTCCCAGGCCCGTGCTCTATCCACTACACCATGTTGCTGCTTTGAGACCTTGGGCAAGTTACTTAAATTCTCTGTGCCTCAGTTACCTCATCTGTAAAATGGAAATTAAAGTTGGGAGCCCCAAGTGGGACATGGACTGTGTCTAACTTGGTTAGCTTGTGTTCATTCAGTGGAAAGAGCACGGGCTTTGGAGTCAGGGCTCATGAGTTCGAATCCCAGCTCTGCCACTTGTCGGCTGTGTGACTGTGGGCAAGTCACTTAACTTCTCCGTGCCTCAGTTCCCTCATCTGTAAAATGGGGATTAAGACTGTGAGCCCCACGTGGGACAACCTGATTCCCCTATGTCTACCCCAGCGCTTAGAACAGTGCTCGGCACATAGTAAGCGCTTAACAAATACCAACATTATTATTATTATTATTCATTCATTCATTCATTCATCATATTCATTGAGTGCTTACTGTGTGCAGAGAACTGTACTTAAGCACTTTGGAGATTCAAATGCAACAATAAACAGATACATTCCCTGCCCACAATGAGCTTACCATCTAGAGGGGAAGACAGACATTAATACAAATAAATAAAATTACAGATATGTACATAAGTGCTGTGGGACTGGGAGTGGGGAGGACCAAAGGGAACAAGTCAGGGTGACGCAGAAGGGAGTAGGAGTTGAGGAAAGGTGGGACTTAGTCTGGGAAGGCCTCTTGGAAGAGATGTGATTTCAATAAGGTGGGGAGAGTAGTTGTCTGATTTGAAGAGGGAGAGCATTCCAGGCCAGAGGCAGGATGTGAGCTAGGGGTTGGCAGCAGGATAGACAAGATCAAGGCACAGTGAGGTTAGCACTAGAGAAGCGAAGTGTGTGGGCTGGACTGCAGGAGGAGAGAAGGGACATGAGGTAGGAGGGGCAAGATGGTGGAAAGTTTTAAAGCCATCGGTGAGGAGATTTGTTTGATGAGGAGGTGGATGGATAACCACTAGAGTTTTCTGATGAGCGGGGTGACATGTCCTAAACGTTTTTGTAGAGAAATGATCCAGGCAGCAGAGTGAAGTATGGATTGGAGTGGGGAGAGACAGGAGGTTGTGAGGTCAGCAAGGAGGTTGATGCAGTAATCCAGGAGGGCTAGCCTGAGTGATGGTATTAATGTAGTAGCCATTTGGATGGAGAGGAAAGGGCGGATTTTAGCAATGTTGTGAAAGTGGAACCTACAGGATCTAAATCCTGTAGATCCTGATGGATCTGATGGATGTTGTGAAATGTTGTGAAAGTGGAACCTACAGGATCTAAATCCTGTAGATCCTGATGATCCTGATGGATCGAATATGTGGGTTGAATGACAGAGGGTAGTCAAGGATAATGCCAAGGTTATGAGCTTGTGACACAGGAAGGATCATGGTGCCATCTCCAGGGAGGGGAAAGTCAGGGGGAGGACAGGGTTTGGGTGGGAAGATAAGAAATTCTATTTTGGACATGTTAAGCTTGAGGTGACAGGTGGACATCCAAGTAGGGATGTCTTGAAGGCAGGAGGAAATGTGAGACTGAAGAGAAGGAGAGAGATCAGGGCTGGAGATATAGATTTGGGTATCATCTGCATAGAGGTGATAGTTGAAGCCATGAGAGCAAATGAGTACTCTAGGGGAATGGGTGTGGATGGAGAATAGAAGGGAACCCAGAATTGAACTAGGAGGGAACCCAAAGTTAGGGGTTGGCACTTAGGTACAGTGCCTAGCACATAATAAGAGCTTAACAAATAACTTTTTTTTTAAAAAAAGCTTTTAACAAATAACATAAAAAAGTTTTTATGCTTCTATTATTCTAGGAATCAGAAGTCCAGTAGCTCCACATTTAGGTACTACTCGCTCTCATTCAACCGGCGTACTCAGTTACCAAATCCTATCAAGTCTTCCTTCACAACATGTCTAGAATCTGACCACTTCTCTCCAATAAGCTCTCAATAAATATGATTAATAATAATAATAGTAATAGGAATTGGGGGAATCTTTTCCACTTTCCTGTGACAACTGAGAGACTAGATCAATCTATCAATTAGTCAATCAGTGGTATTTATTGCATGCTTACAGGGTGCAGTATACTATATTCAGGGCTTGGGAGAGTACAGTGCCACAGAATTGGTAGACTTGAGTTTACAGTCTACCGGATAAAATGATAAATGAAAATTAAAGTGAAAAACAACAGCAATAAAAATACGCAGTTGTTATCCACACAACTATGAGACCAAATCTAGAAAACTGCAGGAGCATTAATGCTTGGCATATTACGGCAAGGATAGTAACTTCAACTCTGCTGTGCTCACTCAATAGTCCTATCACTGAGCGTGCAGTATAGAAGTACAAAGGGAAGGAATGGGGTAGGAAAAATAGAAAACAAAACCCTAAAACAGATAGAACCCACATGCCACATCAAAAGCCATTGGAAGTTAGAAGCAGAGGTACCCCACTTTTTCAGAAGCCCCCACCCCCCCTTTCTAGTGGGTTACCAGAATACAAAAAAGAAAAAAATAACTTACTCTACCTTCTGCTCTCCTGTAATCTGATCCTACGTTTCTTAAATACACAATATTCAATATACGGTAAAGCAGTTTCTACCAGTAGCCGGAGAGGGATATTGGCAAGGAGAATTTGCCACAGGAAAGGCTGCAAGAGGGGAAAAGGGAAAAGGAGAGAAAGAGTAGACAAAAGAAATCTTGGAGTCAATTTCCTAAAATCAAACTGACTTCCAAATGTTTTACTAATCCAGCCCAATCTAACTGTCCTTCTTGATAAGTGCTAAATCACACTCCCACCTCAGACCTCAATCAGAATGCCTTTGAAGGAGCCACTTAACCTCTCTCTCTCCTTTCAGTTCTCTTTAAGCAGAGGTAATAATGGCACCTAGCTCCCAGGTCTGTTTGGTCCTGATTTCACTCGAGAGAAGGAAGGTAATTGCTCCCCCTTAAGAGATGTTCTAGCATTTTTAGACTCAGAGTTTCATTGGGTAATGACCTCTGCCAACACAGAAGTGCTTGAGGCTTAAAAAAGTTCCCAAATGAAATTTGGGTTTTTTTTCCATCTCAGAGGAAGCAACCTAGCCTAGTGGAAAGAGCCTGGGAGAAAGAAGAGCTGGGTTTTAATCCCAAACTGCCACTTGCCACTGTTTGACTCCGACAAGTCACTTAACTCTGACTCAGGTTCCCCAGCTGTAAAATAAGGATTAAATATCTATTCTTCCTTCTTCTTAGACTATAAACCCTATTTGGGGCAGGGTCTGTCTCTGACCTGATTATCTTATATCTATCCCAGTGCTTAGTACAGTGTTTGGCCCATAGTAAGTGCTTAACAAATGCTGCAATTATTATGGCGAGGTTGTATAAACCATACTTTGAGCAGCTACTTATGTCTGATCTGATTATATTAGTTCTATCCCAGCATTAAGACGCTTGGCACATACAACAGAAGTAATAATAGTATTTACTAGGCATTTACTCTGTGCAGAGCACTGTACTAAGTGCTAGAAAAAAATAAATAGGTGAGAGTTTAGACACAGTCCCTGCCCTCTGGAGACTCACAGTCTAAGAAGCAGCATGGTCTAATGGATAGAGCATGGACCTGGGAGTCAGAAGGATCTGGGTTCTAATCCTGGCTCTAGCACTTGTCTGCTCTTTTGGGCATATCATTTCACTTCTTTGTGCTTCTGTTACTTTATCTGAAAACTGGGGGATTAAGACTGATGTGAGCCTGATATGGGATAGGGACTGTGTCCAACCAGATTTGCTTGTATAATAATCGTGACATTTATTAATAATAATAATGATGGTTTTTGTTAAGTGCTTACTATAATAATGATGGTATTTGTTAAGCCCTTACTGTGTGCCAAGCACTGTTCTAAGCGCTGGGGTAGTTACAAGGTAATCACAATGTCCCACAAGGGGCTCACAATCTTATCCCCATTTTACAGATGAGGTAACTGAGGCACAGAGAAGTGAAGTGACTTGCCCAAGTCCACACAGCAGAAAAGTGGTGGAGTCAGGATTAGAACCCATGACCTTCTGACTCCCAGGCCTGTGCCTCTATCCACTACACCATGCGGCTCCACTCCAGCAATTAGTACAGTTGCCTAAACAAATAGGAAACTCTTAACAACTGTCACAGTTAGCAGCGTGGCTCAGTGGAAAGAGCCCGGGCTTGAGAGTCAGAGGTCATGGGTTCGAATCCTGACTCTGCCACTTGTGAGCTGTGTGACTGTGGGCAAGTCACTTAACTTCTCTGGGCCTCAGTTACCTCATCTGTAAAACGGGGATTAAAACTGTGAGCCCCACGTGGGACAACCTGATTACCCTGTGTCTACCCCAGCGCTTAGAACAGTGCTCTGCACATAGTAAGTGCTTAACAAATACCAACATTATTATTATTATTGTTATGACCTTAACAAATAGGAAACTCTTAACGAATGTCAGAGTTATTATATTATTATTTTATTAAGAATACAAGTGGGGAACAGGGAGCTGGAGACAGACACAGTAAAACACGATACCCAAGGACAGATACAAAAATCCAAACAAAACATCATAGGGTGCAACGCCCGGAGTCGATAAACATCAGGTTCCTCGTGACTCAGAATTCAAGACACAGCTCGATTCACGGCAACTGCTATAGAGCAACCAGTCTTCCAGAGGTCTTGGGGAAATCTCAAGCCACTTTTGCTTTTCTTTTTAAAGTCAGCGTGCTGGAAGGTAGGACAGGATGGAGTCCTCTTGGTGGTGCAAAGACCTAGTGATTGTTGTTGTAGAGGCAGTGTGGCTGTCTAATCGGAGGAGGAACACTGACAGCAGACAGCAGGAATTTTTATCCCTGGCCTGGAATTTTTATTCACAGAGCATGTTGGGAGCAGGGGTCCTTAGTATAATAATTATGGTATTTGTTAAGTGCTTACTTTGTGCCCACCACTGTTCTAAGCACTCGGGTAGATACGAGGTAATCGGGTTGGACACAGTCCCTGTCGCACAGGGGGCTCACAGTCCTAATCCCCGTTTTGCAGATGAGGCAACTGAGACGTAGAGAAGTGCCTTGCCCAAGGTCACCCAGCAGGCAAGTGGAGGAGCCGGAATTAGAACCCACGACCTCTGACTCCCAAGCCCATGATCTTGCCACTAGGCCATGCTACGGGGAAAGAGGTGGCAGAGATTGGTTGTTCTGCTCAGCTATAGAGAAGAAGGGACATTTTATAAATACTACAATTTTTATTATAAAGCACTTTGAATTCCATACTTTAGCAGTAGAGATTCTGTGATGGTTCTCTGTAATGGGTTTTTTAATTATTTTTCCCAGTCGGTTGAGAAAACTAAATAAGCCCTGAAATATTTTTACCATCTTAGAATTTTCTCTCATCAAGCATTTACCCTAGCAATGAATCTGGTTGTAAGAAATCACAGTAGCTTGAAGTAATAGAGCATCAATGCAGTACCTCATAAATTCAGTTTTGATTCAGATTTTTAACTTTCTCAAATCTTTATGACAGCGAATTTCACCCAGTGGGCCTTTAATAAATACAGCGAATTTCACCCAGTGGGCCTTTAATAAATACCATTAGTATTAAAACTGCTACAACTAATAAGAGTGGTATTTATTAAGCATTTACTATATGTCAATCTCTGTACTGAGCATTGGGTTGGATAGAGAAGGAATGTGACCTGCTAGAATGAAAGCAGGTCTGGGAGTCAGAGGACCTGGGTTCTAATGCCGGCTCCACCACTTGCCTGCTGTGTGACCTTGGTCAAGTCACTTAACTATGTGCTTCTATCCTCATTGTAAAACATCCTACTTCCCACATTGGACAACCTACTTCCTCCTACTTAGACCGTAAGCCTCATGTTGGCCCATGATTATCTTGTATGTACCCTAGCATTTAGGATAAAGCTTGGCACATGGTAAATGCTTAACAAATACCACAATTATTATTATTATACAAGATAATGAGGTCTACCACTATGACTACGACCACCACCTGCAGCATGATTTATTTTAAATCTAATTTTTTGGTGGCTAGTATGGCTGGCTCTGAAGAAATAACCTTACTAAGTAGGGTGTCAATTCATGAAGAGCCATCTACCTTATAAATCTTTTCCAGGAAACCCAGGCATGAACAATTGAGAGTGGGAGGATGAGAAGGTGAATAAAGGCTCTTAACTCCCCAGTTGTCCTATAAATCGAAATACCATCTTTGAGAGGTAGGTATAAATTAGTCGTGAATGTATTAACTGACAGCAGCATTGTCTGAATTCCGAAGGACAACTTTACTTACCTACTTTAACATCCCCTACAGAGTGTGGTTGAACTTCCACCCGTCCCTCTGACTGTAACTAACGGCGATACTTTCCTCGCCATCCTGAGCCCCTTACCAGAAGAATTAAGATTGGAATCTTTTCAGAAGAAATCATTCTTGTTGACACCAGCCTTGGCCAACATAATTCTTGCTGGGAAATAGAGAGCAATGTAATGCTTTCCTGGCAATAAACTGAACTGGTGTGGTTTACCTACTTGGAAAGGAATTATTTACAAATATCAAAGCAAAGCACTTGGATGCTCTAAAATCCACTTGGGCCCTGTAACATCTGGTGTATTAATTATAAGCAGGAATCTATTGGTGCAAAACCCTGACTCTTTCTGTATAATCGGTATCTAAAGGAAACAGAATATTGATTAGCTGATAGACTATTAAGCCCTGCTTTTTAAGACTCCTGAAACTTGATCTTCTTATCAGTCGTATTTTGGACTTTAGGTGGTAGAAAACTGAGTACCAGTATCTTTTCCAAAGGAACACATTTTAATGAAAAGCATTTTTTTGTTTTCAAAGTCTGTATATGTTCATTGAGTCTGAAACCTTTTCAGAAGGAATTATCATTCTTCTTAAGACTGGTCTGCCAGCATAATTCTTGCTGGGAATTAGAAAGAAACATAATGTCTTCTTGATGATAAACTGAATTGGTTTACATAACTGAATAAATTTGCAAATCTATTATTAACAAATATCAATTACATATATCTATTTCTATGTTAAGAGAAACATTTACAAATACATTTTTCTTTAAAAGATGTAGGTGTACAGTTTTTGCATGTAGGTCCAAACTGTATATGTGAGTGATGCATACTAAATATGTAATACACACAACAACTCCCTCCCACTGTTCTACCCTTCTTTCCTCCCCACAGCACTTATGTATATATGTACATATTTATTATTCTGTTTATTTTATTAATGATGTGTATATATCTATAATTCTATTTACTTATATCGATGCTATTGATACCTGTCTACTTGTTCTGTTTTGTTTTGTTGTCTGTGTCCCTCCTTCTAGACTGTGAGCTTATTGTTGGTAGGGATTATATCTATTTGTTGCCGAATTGTACATCCCAAGTGCTTAGTACAGTGCTCTGCACACAGTAAGCACTCAATAAATATGATTGTTTGAATGAATAAATGAATGTGTGTATATATATACATATGTATGGACCGTACACAGAGATATGCATATACAGAGAGGGACAGAGTCCCATGAAATTTGAGCAGAAGGTGAGAATGCTAAAGAACTGTGTGTGATTGGCAATCCCCTCCTTACTGTGCACAAGATTGCTTCTTGCCACCTTAATTTCTAGGACTTTCAAATGTTGAGACTGATTTTCACAAACAATATGACTAAAAATGACTGATTTACAAGGTTGTTTTTTTGTAATGGTACTAGGTAGGCATTTACTATGTTTCAAGCATTGTACTAAGCACAAGGGTAGAATCAAGATTACCAGGTCAGACAGAGTCCCTGTTCCACATGAGGTTCACTCTCTAAATTGGAGGGAGGAGATTTAATTTTACAGATGAGGTAAGTGAGGACCAGAGGAATGAAGTGACTTGCCCAAGGTCACACAGCAGACAAGTGGCAGAGTTGGGATTAGAAGCCACTTCCTCTGACTCCCATGCCTGTGCTCTTTCCACTTGGCCAAATTGCTTCCCATGCTGCTTTTTTCCCAACAGATCAAAAAGGTACTGGGAAGGAGGGAGGGTGGTGGCCAATTACATAAGGAAAATCAATAATATTAATAATAATGAAAGTATTTGTTAAGCCCTTACAATGTGTTAAGCACTGTTCTAAGTGCTGGGGTAGATACAAGGTAATCTTAGGTTGTTCCACGTGGGACTCACAGTCTTAATCCCCATTTTGCAGTTGAGGTAATTGTGTCACACAGCAGAGAAGGGGCGGAGCCGCGATTAGAACCCACGTCCTCTGATTTCCCAGCCTATTCTCTTTCCACTAAACCAGCAATCGGCTGGCTCCTGACAAACTCTATAAAGCCACTCTCTGGAGTTGTCAACCCCCCGCGTGCGAGGTGCAGCTGCAGATGGAGGGGTCCCTGAAAGCCTCATCTGCTTTGCTTTGAAATGCTGCAGCAGCTGCTGAAAAAGGGTGCTAAGCCCACCACAGCAGTAGAGAGGGTCCCGGGCAGCTAACGGCAGCGAGAGTGGTAGTAGGATTTATTGTGATGCAGCCCCTACCCACTCTAAAAGGAGACATGGAAAAATACATACTTAAAAAACCGAGATCTTTGTGAGCTCATTGTGGCCAGGAATGTGTCTGTTGCTATATGGTACTCTCCCAAGCGCTTAGTGCAGGGCTTTGCATGCGGTTACCCACCGATAAATATGATTGAATGAATGAATGAGCCACGAATATTGCAAATTGAATAGTCACGGTAGATAGCTGAATGTACAGTTGAATAAATGTGTATAAGTAAAAGTACTGAGGATGGTTTATAAATTAGATCTAGACTGTAAGCTTGTTGTGGGCAGGGAATGTGTCTGTTATAGTGTTGCATTATACTCTCCCAAGTGCTTAGTACAGTGCTCTAGAAACAGAAAGCACTCAATAAATATGAGTGCCTGACTAATAGTAATTGAGGTATTTGTTAAGCATTTATTGTGAGCCAGGCACTCTTCTAAGTGCTGAGGTAGATACAACATAATCAGGTCGGGGGCAGTCCCTGGCCCACATGGGGCTCAGAGTCTTAATCCCCATTTTAGAGATGAGGTAACGGAGGACCAGAGAAGTGAAGTGACTTGCCCAAGGCCACAGGGCAGACAAGTGACAGAGCTAGGATTAGAACTCACGACTTTCTGACTCCCAGGCCCGTGCTTTATCCGCTAGGCCACGCTGCTTTCTTCTTCATAGGTGCTAGAGATGGCTGGTGGATTTATGGGCCTTAGAGTGCTAAGAAGAAATAAGAGAGGAGTGTTGGACAAGGTGGAGAAGGAGGATTTGAGGACATGGACTTGTTCATCGAGAGATGGTGGGGAGACTAATTGGGGTGTTTTGGCTTGGGAGGGTGGGACGGGGTCAAGAGACTAGAAGTCGCTGGGGGAACAGGACAATTTTGTGCTGAGGGAGAAGTGGAAATGAGAAGTGAGGAGGTTGTAGTTGGAGAGGGGGATTTCAGAATTGGTGAGATTAAAGATTGAACAGTGATTGTACGGTGATGATGAGATGAAGTGTGTGTCCAAGTTGGTGAATAGGTGAAGTGAGATGAAGCAGGATATAAGCAGGGTTGAGGACGGAGAGGGAGCGGGCATCTAGGAGTTCCTGAGGATGTCCACAGGGAACATTGTAGGAACAGAGAAAGAAAGAAGGGAAGGTGTGAAAATGGTTCTAAATATTAACAATAATAATAATTATGGTATTAAGCACTTACTATGTGCCAGGCACTGTACTAAAAATTGGGGCGGTTACAAACAATTCAATTGGACACAGTCCCTGTCCCACGTGGGGCTCACAGTCCCAATCTCCGTTTTACAGATGAGGTAACTGAGGCCCAGAGAAGTGAAGTGACATGCCCAAGATCACACAGCAGATAACTGGCAGAGCTGGAATTAGTACCCATGACCTTTCTAACTCCAAGGTTCATGTTCTATCCACTATGCCATGCTGCTTTGGGAAGGGAATGTGTCTACCAATTCTGTTATTTTGTTCTCTCCCACATGCTTAAGACAGTGCTCTGCACACAGTAAGCACTCGATACTGTTGATTTGAGGAGGTGGCATCTGCATTGGGGGAGGGGGAGGGCGTAGATGATGTTTCCAAGTAATTGGAGTGGTAGAGGCCTCTCTAAGGTCACAAATGACTTCTCACCGAATCTAATGGCCTTTACTTCATCCTAATCCTTCTATATCTCTCAGCTGCTCTCGACACTGGACCTCCCCCTTCTTCTGGAAACACGATCTATCCTTGGCTTCCTGACACTGTTCTCTCCTGATTCCCTTCCTAACTCTCTGGCTGCTTCTTCTCAGTATCTTTTGCCAGCTATTCCTCTGCCTCTAACTACCCTCTACTTTGGGGGGCACCTCTAAGCTGTTCTAGGTCCCCTTGTATTTTCCATCTACTCTCAATTCCTTGGAAAATTCATTCACTCTCAGCTTCAACTACCATATTTGGATCATTCCCACATTCACCTCTTCTGCCCCAAATTTTCTCCCTCTCTGCAGTCTCACACTTCCTTCTGCCTTCAGAACATTTCTACTTGGATGTCCCACTGACACATAAAACTTATGTTCAAAGCAGAACTCCTCATCTACCCACTCAGACCCT
This sequence comes from Ornithorhynchus anatinus, assembly GCF_004115215.2. Taxonomy (NCBI): domain Eukaryota; kingdom Metazoa; phylum Chordata; class Mammalia; order Monotremata; family Ornithorhynchidae; genus Ornithorhynchus; species Ornithorhynchus anatinus. The sequence continues at coordinate 154,150,007 of NC_041728.1, forward strand.
GTCCTCCCCAAACTTTCCCATCTCTGTAGCCAAAACCACTACCTTCCCTGTCTCAAAAGTGCATAACCTGGGCATTATCCTCAACCCAAATATTCAGTTTGTCACCAAATGCTGTCTGTTCTACCTTCAGAATATCTCTAGACTCTGCCCCTTTTTTCTCCATCCAAACTGCTTTGAGTTGATTCAAGCACTTATCAAATCCCATCTTGATTACTGCATCAGCCTCCTCACTGACCTCTCTGCCTCCAGTTTCTCCCACTCCAGTTTATACTTCACTCTGCTGTTCTGATCACTTTTCTAAGCATCCCCACCTCCCTACTTATCAAAAACGTCCAACGTTGCCTATCCATCCCTACATTTTTAAATGACATTTGCTAAGCATTCACTATGTGCCAGGCACTAATAATGTTGGTATTTGTTAAGCGCTTACTATGTGCCGAGCACTGTTCTAAGCGCTGGGGTAGACACAGGGAAATCAGGTTGTCCCACGTGGGGCTCACAGTCTTAATCCCCATTTTACAGATGAGGGAACTGAGGCACCGAGAAGTTAAGTGACTTGCCCAAAGTCACACAGCTGGCAAGTGGCGGAGCCGGGGTTCGAACCCATGACCTCTGACTCCAAAGCCCGTTCTCTTTCCAGTGAGCTACGCTGCTTCTCACTGGACTAAGCACTGGAGTGGATACAACAAATTGGGTTGGACACAGCCCACATCCCACATGGGGATCATAGTCTTAATCTCCATTTTACAGTTGAGGTAACTGAGGCACAGAGAAGTTAAGTGACTTGTCCATGGTCACATAGTGGACAAGTTGCAGAGCTGGGATTGGTACCCAGGTCCTTCTGACTTCCAGGTCTGTGGTCTATTCATTCAGTTCATTCAATAGTATTTATTGAGCGCTTACTATATGCAGAGCACTGTACTAAGCACTTGGAATGAACAAGTCAGCAACAGATAGAGACAATCCCTGCCCAATAATGGGTTCACAGTCTAAACGGGAGAGACAGACAGCAAAGCAAAACAGAACAAAACAAAACAAGTAATCTGGCGTAGATATCAAGATAAATAGAATCATAGATATGTACATATCATTAATAAAATAAATAGAGTAATAAATGACATATACAAATATGCACAGTGCTGAAGGGAGGGGAAAGGGGGAGAGTAGAGGGCAGGAGAAGGGAGAAAGGGCGGGAGAAGAGGGAAAGGTCTATCTGTTACTCTAACGGAAGCAGAAATTCTGCATCAAACAGAAACATCTAACCATTGGTTTTAAGACACTCAATCAGCTCTGGCCCTCCTACCTTACCTTGCTGATGTCCTTCTATAAACCAGCCTGCACTTTATTCCTCTATCACCAACCTTCCCAGTATGTCTTTTGTGGTGAGCCCACAATAAGCTGCTTTTTTAGTGACTGACTGTGATCCCGTGAACAACAAGGAAGAGACTTTGCAAAGACACTGATGGGTTCTACCTGAGGCAGGTGATTGCTGGCCTGGGGGGGCCGGATGGAGTATGGAGGGAAGTGGGGCTTTCTCTCCGTGTCCTACCCAGTATTGGGTCTGGACCATTCAGTGACTGCTATGTAGCCGCAACTGCCAAGCCCAAGGCAGAGAAAAAGTGGTCGCTTTGAGGCACAATAAGGGGGCACATGGAGACAGCAAGGAGGAGCAGAAGCTTGCAGAGAAGGAAGCACACTGAGAGCAACAGAAACAGCAGGAGAACAACACTTGACAGCAGCAGAAGGCAGCAGCACTTGGAAGCAGAAAGAAGCATTGGCAGAAAGGGCTCATTTGTCCACAGACTGGTATTGGACCCTGTTTGGAGTGGAGTGAGGGAGAGTGTGTTTATGGGTCACTCCCTTGCACGTTGGTCAAACAAAGTAAAAAACTTTACTCATTAGCCTTGGTGATCAGAGGTGTAGTTTGAGTTCTACTACATGTCACTGAGGCTCCCGGGTCCAGGAAGGTGCTGGTTGGTACGAACTGGGTTGGTACGAACTCTCCCACCACTGACCTCATGCTCACATCCTCTCTCTGGCCTGGAACTCCCTCCCCTTTTATTTCTAACAGACCACCACTCTCCGCACCTTCAAAGCCCTAATGAAATTGTATGTCCTCCAAGAAGACTTTCCTCATTTCTCTTAAACATTTACACCTTAAGCACTTTGATACTCATTCATCCTCACAGAACTTAGTTGCCCATCCCTCTACTCTGTCCCTTCTCCTACCTATAATTTCTTTGAGTTTCTGCTTCCTCTGCTGCAGTGTAAGCCCCTTGTCGGCAGGTAGAGATCATGCCCACCAACTCTACTGTATTGTACTCTCCTAAAGGCTTAATACAGTGTCCTCTGAGCATTAAGCACTCAATAAATACCTTTGATTGATTGGTGCTGTTTGGGAGGGGGATGGAGTGAATACTTATGTACTTAGGGAGTAAGTGCAAAAATGCATAAAGGATATAGTAGGTGGGGAAATAATAATGATAATAATGATGGTATTTGTTAAGCGCTTACTATGTGCAGGCACTGTTCTAAGCGCTGGGGTAGATACAGGGTAATCAGGTTGTCCCACGTGAGGCTCACAGTCTTAATCCCCATTTTACAGATGAGGGAATTGAGGCACAGAGAAGTGTTTTTACGAGATGTTCTTCCCCTTGACGCTGTTTAGTGCCATTGTTCTTGTCTGTCCGTCTCCCCCGATTAGACTGTAAGCCCGTCAAACGGCAGGGACTGTCTCTATCTGTTGCCGACTTGTTCATCCCAAGCGCTTAGTACAGTGCTCTGCACATAGTAAGCGCTCAATAAATACTATTGAATGAATGAAAGTGAAGTGACTTGCCCACAGTCACACAGCTGACAAGTGGCGGAGCGGGGATTTGAACTCATGACCCCTGACTCCCAAGCCCGTGCTCTTTCCACTGAGCCAAGCTGGATTGGGGGATGAAAAATTAGTCAACCTTGTTTTGGATCCCCTCATTTTGGTTCATCCTAAAGGCAGGAATTTGGGTATTTTGCTCTATGTTTTTTCTTGTATGCTCTATCCAGCGGGGATGTAAAGAATCAAGAATTGATTCAATTCTGGTGGGCTATGTCCCAGGTTGTTTTAATGTGTGATACACTTTGGTCTCCTTCAGAATACTTATTGATTCCCAGTGCTTTTATTCATTCATTCAATCATATTTATTGAGCGCTTACTCAGCACTATGTACTGTACTAAGCACTTGGGAGAGTACAATATAACAATAAACTGACACATTCCCTGCCTATAATGAGCTTTTCCCTTCTTCATTCTCCACATCTTCTACAGGGTCTGCCATCTTGTTACACCTTTTCCATAGGCTGTGAAAAACAGCAAGCTTGCATGAAAAACCCACACAATTCTGTAGCTGTTACTCTAGATGATATAGATCTCCACTCTGAAATTATTGCACATCCTCTCAAAAAGGAGCTGTTATCTAAGTCAGTGATCCACAACAGAAAAGTAGAAGATAGCTTATGAATCCTATGAATAACTTATAAACAATAATTTATGAACTTTTGTTCCATTACATAGAAACACTTTTGATGTTTTTCTTCTGAAATCAAACCTAGCCATTCATCACTCTATCTTGGGTATGTCTAGTTTTTAGTCTGGTAGTACTATTCCCCATCATTGTTTGGCTTAAATTTGATTTCCTACCATCTCCATTTTGTGATGTTTTTAATCCTTTTTTTAAAATGCTAGTTTTTGTTGTCATAGTGAGAAAAGTAGAAATCCTGTCATCTGTCAAGGAAACTAACCAAAATGGAATTTCCTTTTTAAAATGCATTGATTTTCTTTACTGACTTGTTAAAACAATAACAGCTCCTAGAGATGAATGTGGGCATCATGTTTGTAACAGGGGTTCTTGCTACTAAACAGTGGCTGAAAAGTAATAATAATAATAATCATATAATTGTGGTAATTGTTAAGTGCATACTATATGTCAAGCACTGTTCTAAGTGCTGGGGTAGATACTGGCTAATCTGGTGGGACGTAGTCCCTGTCCCATAAGGGGCTCAGTCTTCATCCTCATTTTATTGATAATAATAATGATAATAAGAAGAATTGTGGCTACTTATTGTTAAGTAAGAAGAATTGTTAAATGCTTACTATGTGCCAGGCACTGTACTAAGCACTGGGGTAGATACAAGGTAATTGGGTTGGACACAGTCCCTTTCCCACATTGGTCTCACAGTCATCATCTGAGGTAACTAAGGCCAGAGGAGATAAGTGATTTTCCCAAGGTCACACAGCAGACAAGTGGCAGAGCTGGGATTATTCATTCAATAGTATTTATTGAGTGTTTACTATGTGCAGAGCACTGTACTAAGCGCTTGGGATGAACAAGTCGGCAACAGATAGAGACAGTCCCTGCCGTTTGACGGGCTTGGATTAGAACCCCGGACCTTCTGACTCCGAGGCCCATGCTCTATTCACTAGGTCACACTGCTGAGATCAGAGAATTGAAGTGACTTGCCTAAGGTCACCCAGCAGACTAGTGGCGGAGCTAGTCTTAGAATCTGGGGATTAGGAATTAGAACCCAGAGATTAGAACCCAGGGCCTTCTGACTTCCGGGACCACTATCCACTAGGCCAGAATGATGGCCAATCTGCAGTACCTCCAACCAATCATTGGTGCCTCTGGGTAGGAAGTGGAACTTGTTGGTCAATTTGAGATGATCAATAATAATAACAGTGATATTTGCTAAGTGCTTACTATGCCCCGAGTACTATACTAAATGTAGGGACACATACAAGATAATCAGGTCAGACATAGTGCCTGTCCTATAAGGGACTCAAAGTCTGGGGCCAAGGAAGAACATATTTTAAAACCCCATTTTACAGTGAGGCACAGCAGCATTAAGTAACTTGCCCAAGATCACACAACAGCTAAGAGGCAGAGCCAGGAGTAGAAATCAGCTCCTCTGACTCCTAGACTATGGCTCTTTGTAGTTGTTCATGCTGTAGCTGATAATAATAATAATAATTATTATAATTATGGTATTTGTTAAGTGCTTATTATGTGTCAGTCACTGTTCTGAAACTAAGTTCTGCTTAGTATGTGCCAGGCACTACTGGAGACTGGAATCTAGCCCACAGTTTATACATTATAAAAGATCAGTTTCATAGCTTTTGATTTCATGATTTTTTATCAATTTCACGGGCTAGTTTTTTCTTCTTTTTTTAATGGTATTTGTTAAGCGCCTTCTATGTGCCAGGCACTGTACTAAGCGCTGAGGTTGATACAAGCAAATTGGATAGGACACAGTCCCTCCCATGAGGGGTTATAGTCTCAATCCCCGTTTTACAGATGAGGTAATTGAGACCCAGACAAGTGAAGTGACTTACCTAGGGTCACACAGCAAACAAGTGGCAGAGCCAGAAGTAGAACCCATGACATTCTGACTTCCACGCCCATGCTCTAGCCACCACACCATGCTGCTTCTAGTCTTTCTATCCAGTCTAGTCTAGCCTTTCTGTAGAGAAGCAGCATGGCTTAGTGGAAAGAGCACAGGCTTGGGAGTCAGAAGTTGTTTATTCTAATCCCGCTGCACCACTTATCAGCTGTGTGACTTTGGGATAATTACTTAACTTCTCTGTGCCTCAGTTACCTCACCTGTAAAATGGAGATTGAAACTGTGAGCCCCACATGGGACAACCTGATGACCTTGTGTCTATCCCATCATTTAGAAGGGTGCTTGTCACCTAGTAAGCGCTTAGCAAATACCATCATCATCATCACCTTCCTATCTCCTACCACCAGTCAGTGTCCCATCGTTTGAAGACTGTGAGCCTGTTGTTAGGTAGAGAATGTCTCTATTTGTTGCTGAATTGTATGTTCCAAGCGCTTAGTACAGTGTTCTGCACACAGTAAGCACTCAATAAATAGGATTGAATGAATGAATGAAACTGGTCCCGACTCAATATTTGAGAGGGTAGGGTACTGAGCTCAGTCCTTCTTGCCTAAGAGGATGATAGTATAAATGTATATAGTGGTAATGAAGTGGAATATAATCAATACAAGTTTGTACTTTCTTATTCATAGTAAGTTGTTAAAAAAATTCAAAATAATGTCACAAGTGTCATCATCTTTCCAAGTAGTTGTATTCTCGGATGTTTACTGTCAGAGTCCTGAATTATTGTGTTAGTTCGAGAAGAATATCTTTTCAGAATTATTTCTGGTACATTATGGTGCTGTCATTTTGATGGGTTGTCTCATGTTGCTATGAAACACTTGAATATAATGTTATTGTCCAGTAGCTCAGGAAATTGCTGCTAGGGGAACTGGTACCTTTTACAACTCAGTGAACAGATTTGCAAAACTTTGGGTATTCACTGGGACCCTCTCAGAGTTTTGAACTGGACTTGGAGTAAGTCAAGCAAGCCATCAATCGATCGATCAGTGGTATTTACTGAGCACATCCTCTGCTCCAGTTACTACCTTAAATGCATTAGAATAGTGCGATAGAGTAAATAGCAGTCCCTGCTCTCTAGGAGTTTACAGTCTAGTGGGTGAGACAGACACTGAATAGAAGTAACTAAATATACGGGCATGCATATGCAGAAGGGGTGGGAGTGAGCCTAGTACATAAGTGCATAGATGGTGGAACTACATGTTTGGGTGAGAAGAAGTAGGGAGGAAAAATAGAGTGGGGAGGTGAGAGATTAGTCAGGGAAGAATTCCTGGAGGAGATATGATTTCATTAGGGGTTGAAAAGTCTGGAAGATGGGGAGAGAGCTGGTCTGTCAGTTCTGCATCACCCTGACTCCCTCCCTTTGCTCTTCCCCCCATCCAAGCCCCGCAGCACCTATGTATATATCTGCCATTTTATTTATTTGTATTGATGTCTGTCTCCCCCAGCTCTAGACTGTAAGTTCGTGTGGGCAGGGAATCTCACTGTTTATTGTTGTATTGTACATTTCCAAGTGCTTCGTACAGTGCTCTGCACACAGTGAGTGCTCTATAAATACGATCAAATGAATGAATGAATGAATGAATGAACGAATATGAAGGGGGAACGGAAGAGCAAGGAGTCGATGGTGGGAAAGCCGAGAGTGACTGTAGTGAGTAAGTTGGAATTAGAGGAGAGAAGTATGCGGACAAGGTTGTAATAGGGAAGACCATTTGATGTAGAGATGGATGGGCTACATAGGAGGCACTTCAGCTGGAGGGACCTGAAACCACCAAAATAGTCTAACCTGGGCTGTTTCTGAGTTGATAAATTCTCAGGATGTTCAAATCCATTCTTTATCGTTGCCATTTTAGCTGGATTTTGCTAACTATCAAATTGAAGAGTTAGGTTATTGACCTAGTAGTTATAAGAGGCTCTACTGGAAAAATAATTCAGTGCCTTGAATCATTAAGCAGATATTTGATTTGCACTGGGGACATTTGCCTAGTGCAAATCAAAAACCTGATTAATGATTTTAGGCACTGAATTGTTTTTCCAGTAGACTATCTTATAACTGGGGATATTTGCCTAGAATATGTTATTCTTGATTAAATTTTTGGCTAGCAAAGAATAATTAGTCCAAAACCCAAGCTGATGGTTGTGATCACAAGACAAACCTATCTTACATCTTAAGGAAATGGAAGACAAACATCAGCAAATACAGAACTTTAGGAAAGTGAATTTCAGCATCAGAGTTTATCATTATACTCTTGATATCCATAGCCCCAGAGACAGGGAAATAATTACCAGACACTTCTTCATTTAATCAAAGAGCTATGGGCGTATTATTATACTGAAAAGGAAAGATCATGAACCAGTGATATCAAACTGAAGGCTTCTGGAGAATCGTAGGATTCGCCCTTCCATATGACTTTCAGACCTGGACCTCCACAATCACGTCCATCTTGTAGAATCTTCGCCTCCACTTGTTTGCTGTGTGAACTTTGGCAAGTCACCTAAATTCTCCTTGCCTGTTACCACATCTATAAAATGGGGATTTACTTTGAGTCCCATGTGGGACAAGGACTGTATCCAACCTGATTAGCTTGTGTCTACCCCAGAATTTAGGACAACTTTGGCACATATTAAGCACTGTAAATGCAATTAAATAATTTTTTAAAATAGATCTATCAGTGCCAGTAGTTAACACCAAATGGTAAATCAAGATCACAGTGAGGTCATAGGATGACGTCAGTTTACTAGAATTGAAGCAATGACTGTCACATCACTTGGGTTCTGTTCCCAATTCTGCCACTGGCCTACTGTGTGACTTTGGGTACATCACTTAGCCTCCTTGTGCCTCAGTATCCTCAACTGTAAAATGGGGATGAGATCCCTGTTCTCCCTCCCCCTTAGGTTGTAAACAGTATAGAACAGACTATTTGAACTGAAGATCTTACCTCCTCTGAAGTGCTAAGCACAGTGCTTGTCACATTGTAAGAACTTATTAAATTATGTTTCTATTCACATCCTAATAATAATAATAATGATAAATGTCTTCACTAGGTGGGATACATGAAGAAAAATGGAATACAGCGAGATGCTCAAAGAGCTGCATTTATTATGACCTGAAATTGGATAACCAAAAACTAGGTATACAGAAGACACTTTATAGACCAAATGAGAGCAAAACCTCAAATGATCTAGCAAACAGGGAACCAACAAACAGCTATTAGAAATTAAGTGACTGTCTTGGAGTAGAAGATTTTGGATGATTGTGATGACAAAACACCAAACCCTGTGGAGGCCCAAAGGCAATAGTTGTAACCAAGTGTAATCTTTTATGTTCATGTTGTGTAATGTTTGTGAATTACATATCGGTCTCGTCAGCCACACTAGCATACACCAATGAAAATATCACTGTCCTTACAATAATCATCAAACATAAAGGACAGTTATTTAGTTTCCATATACATTTTAATTTTTCACCCTTTTTATATTGGTCAACTTCTTAGATTTTGGAGATTTGGCAAGCATTTATCTTTTGGAATTGATGAGACTTGGTAAGATTCAAACAGCTGACTCCTTAAATTTAATGAAGGCTTCCTCTATTCTAAATTGCAAATCATAAATTTTCCTATAAAAGGTTCCTTCTGTTGGCAGAGAGTCAACCTGGCCTGGGTGCTGACAGGTGAAATACCTGGGCTATTCTATTCCAATATGGAATGCTCTTATTTTCTGCTCACCTTTCTATTTTTCATGCTTTCATTTTGATAACTGCTCTCCCTTTTGTTGTTATACCATCCTTGCTTTAACTCAATCTTACCTCTCTCTGTTTTGCACTCAAATTTTTTGCTTTATTGTTTTGCCAGTGGAAGGTTAATGTTACTACAAATTCATTTCATTTCTTATGGTCTCCCTTTATTCATGTTGCTCCCATTTAATTTCCCCCTTGAATATTCTTTTTCTCTGTTATACTTTATCCTCTTCTCCATTTCCTGTCTTCTCTTTCCTCTCTGTAGTTCTACTTTCCTAAGGTGTAGCAGCTAGAGAACGGGCCTGGGAATCAGAAGGGCATGGGTTCTAATCCTAGCTCTGCCACTTGTCTGCTGTGTCACCTTGGGCAAGTCACTTCTCTTCTCTAGGCCTTAGGTACCTCATCTGGAAAATGGGAATTGAGACTGTGAGCCCCACATGGGACAGGGACATTGTCCAACCCGATTTGCTTGTATCCACCCCAGTGCTTAGGATAGTGCCTGGCACATAGTAAGTGCTTAACAAATACCATAGTATTATTATTATCCACAGGGAGAAAATTAGCCTGCATACTTTCACCCTCCTTCAGTTCACCTCTTTCAGGGAATCTATCCCTAATGTTTAGCAGCCTCTTTCTCATATCACCTTCTGACCCATGTCCTCTCCATCCTCCTTTCTCTGAGTCCTCTTCTCTTTTTCCTTAACCTCCTTTCAAACACAAATGGTAGCTATGCAGATTTAGGTATAGAATATAGTACTCTAGTAGAACCACATTAATACAATCACTCATCCTATCCCACATGGATTACTGCATCAGGCTCTTTGCTGACCTCTCAGATGCCTGTCTCTCCCCACTCCAGTCCATACATCATTCTGCTGCCCGAATCATTTTTCTACAAAAACATTCAGGACGTATCACCCCATTCCTCAAAAAACTCCAGTGGTTGCTCATCCACTACAGCATCAAACAAAAACCCCTCACCATTGGCTTTAAAGTGCTCCACCACCTTGCCTCCTCCTACCTCATCTTGCTAGTCTCCTGCTATAACCCAGCCCACACACTTTGCTCTTCAATGCTAACTTCCTCGGTGTGTGTTGATCTCTCCTCTCTTGCTGCCAACCCCTAGCCCTTGTCCTGTCTCCAGCCTGGAATGCCTTCCCTCCTCAAATCTGACAATTACTCTCCCCACCTTCAAAGCCTTACTGAGGGCACATCTCTTCCAAGAGGCTTTCCCCAACTAAGCCACTCCTTTCCTCTTCTCCCATTCCCTTCTGACTTGCCCTGACTCGCCCTCTCCCAATCCCACAGCACTTTTGTACATATCTATCATTTATTTATTTATATTGATGTCTGTCTCCCCTATTCTAGACTGTAAGCTTGTTGTTTTTTGTTGCATTGTACTCTCCCAAGCACTTAGTATAGTTCACTGCACACAGTAAGTACTCAGTAAATACAATTGAATGAATGAACAAATACTCTGCATATAATCCCGTCCTTAAAGTTCTTGGCTGTACACGTATAGTTCCATATGGGCACGGACCCATGCCAAAGACTATTCTATGAAATAGGAGCTAACCCTCTAGAATGGGGTCAGAATATCATGCATGTGCATGGGTATGGTTGTGTGGTAGAGATTAGAATGGAAAAAGAGAAAACTAGATTGGGAGACATAATAGAATTACATAGAGATGAGGTTGGAAAATCTGCAAATCTAACAGAGATATGACACGCATGAGACATGAAAGGCAAGTTCTTTAATATGTTAGACAAAAAAAGCGGATGTAGGAAAATAGCACCTCTGTCCTCACAGGAAAGGAAAGTTTTAACAGATGGCATGGAAGAGACTTTTTATGATCTTTCCACATTTGTCTTCATGAAAAATATTGAAAGTGAATAGCTGACCAGAGGGAACCCTGTTAGAGAGGGTTAGAAAGCCGAACCAGAGTAAAGAAAAAGTATAGTTTGTGGGTATTCTAAATGTCTGAATGTGTTTAATCTAGCACTAGATGTGACATCATTTAAGGTTTGCGAATGGGCAAATGTGTCCATCTATGAAAGAGAAGCAGCTCAACCCAGTGAAAGGAGCACTGACCTGGGAGTCAGATGACATGGGTTCTAATCCTGGCTCTGCCACCTGCCTGCTTTAAGACCTGAAAAAGTCACTTCACTTCTCTGTGCCTTAGTTTCCTTCAATTGTAATATGGGGATTCAATCCCTGTTTTCTCTCCTACTTATACTGTGAGCCCCATGTGGCACAAGGACTGCATCCAACCTACTTAACTCATATCTATTCCGGGGCTAAGAACAGTGCATGACACACACTAAGTGCTTAATAAATAAAATAATAATGATAATAATAAATGTGAGGGGAAGGATGAGCCCATTAGACTGCAAAATTTGGCATCAAGCTGGGATGATACTAAAACAAATAATCAATGTTGTTGCCAATGCCTAGAAGAGCAGAAGATAATAGGAAACAACCAAGATGACTTTGTGAAGACCAAACTGGGCTAGCCAGTTTATTTCTCTTCAGTGAGAGTGGCACAGAATATGTCAAAAAAAAAATGGATTAAGGAAGAGGTGTAACCTGTTGATTTAATAAGAAATTAAGTCATGGACTAATAGAAAGGGTTCAGGCTCAGGAATCAGAGGTTCAGAGTTCTAATCCCTACTGCTGAATAACAGTGGACAAATTACTTCACTATCTGTCCTAGTAATAGTAAAATTACTTAAGTCCTCATCTGTTTCCGCTCAGACTGTGAGCCCCATGTGGGACCTGATTATCTTGTGTCAACCCCAGTGTTTAGTACATCTTAGTACAGTATGAATATCATTATTACTACTATTCTAAGTAACTCTGCTCTTGAATAAGCTATTGATTTGGTACATAAATGAGGGTCACCTCAACCACAGACTGAATACGATTCAGAAATTTGGTGCTATTATTCAGAAAGTTAATGGGACATTTTGATATGTAGCAGATGCATAAAATATAAGAACCAGGAAGCAGTTGTTCTATTATACTCTATAATTGTTCTATTTGTTCTATAATACTCTATAATTGTTCTATAATAATGAAATTTTTAAGGGGTACACTTAGCTAGACAACTTTAAGCTGAGTATGAGTTATTCATTCATTCAACTCTATTTATTGAGTGCTTCCTATGTGCAGATCATTGTACTAAGTGCTTGGAAAGTACAATTCAGCAACAAAGAGATACAGTCCCTGCCCACAGCAGGCTCACAGTTTAGAAGGGGGAACACAGACTTCAAAACAAGTAAACAGGCATCAATAGCATCAATATAAATGAATAGAATTAGAGATATATATATACCCAGCATAACAAGTAAAACAGGTATTAATACAGGTCATTTCACTTCTCTGGACCTTAGTTACCTCATCTGTAAAATGGGGATAATAGTGTGACCCCCCCTTGTGGGACAGGGACTGTGTCTGACCTGATTAACTTCTACCTCAGTACTTAGAACAGTGCTTGGCACATAGTAAGCACTTAACAAGAATGGTAATTATTCATCATCATCATTATTATTATTATTAACACTCTAGTGCTGTGCCATTCAAGACGTCAACAAAGCACTTGAGTTTGGTAGCAGGAATGGGATGTTTCAGAAGTCAAGAAAATGACATATTGGAGCAAGTGACCATGGAGTCAATACAAGCTTGACTGTCTCCTTGAGACATATTTGAGCACAAATGCCTTTTCCACTCACTTCCTCTGAGGTGAGCATGAGCCTGGGGAAAACACCCTTTTCCTGAAAGCCCTAAATTGAAGTTTTCTCAAAATTTTCTCCACTTCCCCTCTCCGAATCTACAATATGAGACATAGACTACAACCTGTCTCTTTAAGGTTGAGATTTAGTTAAGTTTCCCTACTTAGCTCTCCATTATTTCCTGGGTTAGCAAGGAGATGATTGAACTGCAAATCTTTTTATGTTTGAATCTAGTCCCGCTGCTCATTTCCCAAGCCCTGCAGCTTTATTTAATTCAAACATGAAAGTACTAGCTGCCTGGGTAGAGATATCTAAATCCAATTCCTTTTTGTCCTTGCCAATTGCTTAGACTCCAAAGAAAAATTTAGGTTTACTCTGATTGGAATTGGCATTGTTTTGCCATGTACCCCTAACCAGGATCATCCCAATTCTCCTGGATTTATGAGAATCGAAGGAATGTATAGACAGAAAATTCTCACCCAGAATTTCATTAGTAAAGCTGTATAAGCCTCAGTTGTTATGACTGAGTTGCATCTACAAACAGGATTTAACTAAACTGAAATGTCAGCTCCCTCCAGACTGTAAGCTCATTGTGGGCAGGGAATGTGTCTGCTTATTGTTACAGTGTACTCTCCCAAGTGCTTAGTACAATGCTTGACAAATAGTAAGCACTAAATAAATATGGCTGAATGAATGTGGAAAAAAATATCGAGAAACAACTCAAACTAAGGTTTATACCAGGGAAATTCAAAAAGAGATCATCAACCTCTACTTCTCTGGCCTACATTCACAGCAGCCTAATTAAGGGGAAGGGGCCTCCTGGGTGGAGCCAGCTCCTCAGAAGTTCCTCCCTCCCCCCAGTATCAGAAGGAAAAAAATGAAGAGAAATCCTCACCCACTCCAATCAAAGCAACTCAGGAGCCTCTTTTCAGTCAGAATAATCTAATACTGGGGTGGAAAGAGGTCATTCGCCAGCCTGTTTCCTTCTTGGAAAGCCATCTTTCAACAAAATATTTTAGGTGACCATCTGGATGACAAGACTGAGCATAATACAGCACCACCAACATACACTATGCAAAATCATCTTCTCCATCAGGGCCTTTGATGCTATAGAAAACCCCTTCTTCTTTGAACTTTATAATAATAATAATAATAGTATTTGTTAATCACTTACTATGTGCCAGACACTGAACTAAGCGCTGGGATGGATACAAGCAAATCAAGTTCCACACAGCCCCTGTCCCATATGGGGCTCACAGTCTCACTTCCCATTTTTCACATGAGGTAACTGAGGCACAGAGAAGTGACGTGACTTGCCCAAGGTCACATAGCCATCAATTGGTGGAGCAAAGATTAGAATCCAAGACCCTTTTGACTCCTAGGCCTGTGCTCTATCCACTGTGCCATGCTGCTTCTCAGATCTTGGTTTTGCCAACTCAGGATCTCCTCCTACCCCGCGAACAGCTCCATCTTTATTTCCCTGACTCCTCTCCCCCCTCCAGTCTGCTAACTGAGAGTATCCTGTTATTGTTATTCTACACTCGCACTTGGGAAAGATTGTATATTAGACTGTAAATTTTCCATTAGTCAGACAGTCATATTTATAGAGTGTTTACTATGTGCAGACCACTGTACTGAGCACTTCAGAGAGTACAATATAGCAATAAACAGACACATTCCCGGCCCACAGTGAGTTTACCGTCTAGATTATTAAGGTGGAGCCAGCTCCTTGGAAGTTCCTCCCTCACCCAGGATCAGAAGGAAAAAGATAGGGAAGAGAAATCCTCTTCAACTGATTCTGTTGAACTTTCCTGAAACTTAGTATTGTGCTCTGCATAGAGTAAGTGCTCAGGAAATACTGTTAATAGATTTTCCATACTGCCCCATGCATTATGGTTTCTGTCCTTATTCTGCCTCTTGGCATCCTGATCTTTACAAAACAAAAATGAATGTAGGCTTATCATTTCAGCATTAGACATATTAGGGAATTTAAAGCAAGGAAGATTAGGCTTTCTTAAAAATATGAGCAGTCAACTAGCCCGACAAAAGCTCACAGAGGAGCTTGTATAATCAAAACGTCTCTACTTTGTTCTCGAGCAGTGCCCACACTCATTATCAGTCAGTCAATGATATTTATGAGTGCTTACTGTATGCAGAGCACTGTGTTAAGTACTTGGGAGAGTACAGTGCAAAAGAGTTGGTAGACATGTTTCCTGTCCACAAGGAGCTTTCTTCGTGTTTAGTTTATCTTTCACCTCCCTGCCCTTCCACTGGCATGGTCCCCCAAAACTGCTAGGGAAAGTCCATCAACCTGACTTTTTTTTTGTCTTACTCCACTCCTTCAATATCCAAAATAGCATTTATGTAATTGGTTGCTTCCCTTACTTGTAATTTATTTCAATGTCTGTCTCCCTCCCTAACCTGTAAGCTGTGGCTCAGTGGCTTGGGACTCTGAGGTCATGTGTTCTAATCCCAGCTCCGCTACTTATCGGCTGTGTGACTTTGGGCAAATCACTCAACTTCTCTGTGCTGCAGTTACCTCATCTGTAAAATGGGGATTAAAACTATGAGCCCCACATGGGACAACCTGATCACCTTGTAACCCCCCAACACTTAGAACAGTGATTTGCACCTAGTAAGCACTTAACAAATACCACCATTGGGATTATTATTACCCCAGCGCTTATAACAGTGCTTGACACATAGTAAGAGCTTTAACAAATACCGTCATTATTATTGTTATTATCAGATCTACTAATTGAACTGTACTCTCCCAAGCACTTTGCACGAAGTAAGCCCTCAATAAATACTATGCTTCATAGAGTAGAATAGCAATAATAATAATAATAATAATAACAATTTTGGTGTTTGTTAAGTATTTACTATGTGCCAGGCACTGTTCTATGCACACATTAGGTATGCCTTCAGTTTGCATTTTAGAAGGCCCAGAGATGGTTCGCTCCTTGGCCTCAGAATAAATTTGGTTTCCTCTTTTGAAGATTCTAGCATCTGGTTCAGGGATGTGAGTGTCTCACTCAACAATATTCGTGACTCTCAATACGTAAAAGCTCTTAGTTGTTCAGGGACATTCAGGCTCTTCAAGAATCACTGCTACTATTAGCAGCATCAGCCATAGCTTGCCTTTCTTATTTTTTTTCGCTGTGAGCTTTCCCAAAGCTCCAGCTGCTCCTCATGAAAGGATTTTTGCCACCAGTAGCTCACAGCTGGGGGATGGAGCACAACAAGCCAGCAAGTAATTGGAAGGAAGAGCAGGAAATGCTCATTTACTTTCTCCATTCTCTGGCTGTAGCTGCTGCTGAGCTTAGTTGGTGTCTTTTAGTCTTCTTCTTGACACCAGCAGCCAGCCAGTATCTCTTTAGCAACAGAAATTCTTTGAATTATGATTTTGAATAGTTTATTTTGGGCTCATCAGATTCAGAGTCTCCATTGACTTTTCCAGAGTTTCTTCTTTCTGAAGAGTCTCCATGGACTTTTCCAGAGTTTTTTTTTTCTGAGACACATAACTTTCTTAGCCAGTGAATGTTTATGTCCAACATTACTTGGTGGGTTGATTTACAATGATGCTTGATGTTGTTAGAACTCAAAAAATAAACTATAGTAATGTCCAGCATTGGATGTTACCATGCTGTGAGTTGCCCGAATTGTAAGAAAGTGTGCCTTCAACATGGTGAGCTAGCACCACCTTTCTGCATGTTTTTAGGTCTTTAAGGAAGGGCTATCAAATGGAAAAGAGCTGTGGTCATGGTGTACTGTGGCTTTACTTCTAAAAGAAGAGATGCAGCAGGAAGGTAACAGATCAATTGGAGGCAAGTGATGGAATTAGAGATGCAGAGGGAGGGGGTGTTAAATATCACGTGATGGTAGAGGGAATAAACCATTGATCTATGGGGTTCCTTGTAACTTAAATGTGGGTTGATGCCTATGAACAATCATCTAACCCCATCAACCTTCCTCATATCCCCATTTATGGCTGGGACTACTGGGAGAGGAATGGAGGAAAGTCTGATTCCATCTAGTTAGTGATAGTTGAAAAAACCCTGGTAATTCGCACCAAAAGGTGGCCCCTGTATTAATAGGGACTTCTAAAGAAGCTTTGAAAGATATGGTTCATTTTTTAACAAATGTAGTGAAGTTGGATTAACCAACACAAAATAATGATGGTGTAGATTATCCCAATATCCCTGACTCCTTTTCTGCAGAAGGTTTCCTGAAATTTACCAGGATTTCTGACACATGAAGAGGTGAGATGGAGGCTGGTCAGTATTTTCCACTAGCCACTGTAGTGTAAGTGTATTTATCCACTTATTTAATGTGGAGCAAGTGTATTTGTTCACTGGGGACTATGATTGATTTCAGAATGGTAAATGGATGGGAAAAGATGTTGCCAGAATTACCGCCCTCACTCACACAACAAGGAATAATATTTGTGTGTACATGTGTAATTGAAACTGTCAGTTCCTGTAGTCTTCAGCCATACTTCTACCGATGAGAAAACTGTACTGCCAGGAAGCTTTATATTTATTTAATCATTCTGATCTATGACATGTTCCTCAGTTTATGGTTATTCTCACCCTCTATTAAGCTGCAGATACCAGGAGCTAAAAGTAGATTGTTTTATATATTCCACAAAGCCCAATGCATTGTTCTAGACTCAACTTAATACTTAAGCCACTGGTATTTCATGGCATCATTAAAGTATTTAAGTACTTACTATGTGCCAACCCCTGCATTAAGCTTTGGAGTAGATACAGAATAGTCAGGTCTCATGTAGGGCTTATGGTCTAAATAGGAGGGAGAACAGGTACTAAATCCCCATTTTACAGATGAGGCAGCTGAGACACAAAGAAATTAAATGACTTGCCATAGGTCATGCAGCAGGTAAGTGTTGGACCTGCAATTAGAACCCAGGTCCTCTGACTCCCAGGCCTGTGTGCTTTCTACTAAAGCATGAAATATAATAAGTCATGTTTCATATAGCTTTCACTGTCTGCCCTTCTACTGACATGGTCTCATGGTCCCATGAAATATAATAATAAATTTGAATCCTGGATATTTGTCTTCAGCTCCTGTTAGTGAAAGGCTTCTACATCAGCCATAGGTATAAACAATAACTTCAACTAAACAGTGTTATGATTATTTTTATTTGAAAAGAATCAATATTGACATTTGGAGATTAAACTGTCAATGACAAATGAAGGTCTTGTTAAAATAAATTTCTGTATTCATATATGTTTAGCTATTGAATCATTTCTCGTTAAGCCTCAATTTCCATTCACTAAAAAAAGTCATAGAAAGTATTCAATACATTAAACTTTTGACTTGAGAACCAATTTTTCTATCATTTAAATTTTCCAGTGCACTCCTATGATAGAAAAATAGGGCATTTTGAAACAAATGTGAATAAAGATAATGATATTTAATGTGGACTCTCCTCATCCCTAAAAGCAGTGGTGAGACCTTGTTAATACCAAATCTTACTCTTTAAGTGGAAAAAAAGGTTCCCATGGCAATCTTGGTTGTTTTTTTATCCATCTCACAGCTAAATGTTAATTTCTTTAAATTTACTACTAAGTTTTGGTTTGTCTGGGATCTGTTTCACATATTTGTAGTCTCCTTCTTTAAATTTTCTACAAAAGAATCGTCTCTTGGTGGCCAGCTGAATTCTGGTAAACTGGTTGATTTCTACAATTATGCCCCTTTATGTTACAACCACCATATGTACCAGAAGTTAGGAGTTCTGTTCTTACTTGCTTTATGTGTTGCTGGTTAGATAGTTCTCTGAAATTTACGTAAAAGTCAGATTATATGCCCTGTTAAAACAGGAAATTAAGGTCGGGCCCAGTTGTTTCATATATTTTAAGGGAAGAATGTCTATCATCTGGGAAATAGATTACAAGGAAGCACTGTGTCGATGCACAGTGTAGAAATAGCAGCTCTTGTTCCATAGGCTACTTATATCCAGAACACAGACGTGAAAAGAAAATCTTTATGAATAAAATGTGCTGCATATATGCATTGCATTTGCTGTGAAATCCTTCTGTAGTAATTTGCTCTGGTTTTACATTCTCTAAAATTGAATTTAGCTGTCAAATCCCAGCCCTTTGATAATTTCCCACACAGGTCACTTAATCACAGAGTGAATTATTTTAATCCCCCCAGAGAATCAAGATACTTACTCTATGCCTCCTTTATGTTTGCCTTTTTAATCTAGGGGGGAAAATAATCCTTATTACTCTCTCTATATAGGCAATTACTATAAAGTACTTAATTGCTTTTGTCTTTATTATTTGTACCTATTCCCTTGTTCCCTTGCTTCCCTTGTAGGGAAACAGCGTGGCTCAGTGGAAAGAGCACGGGCTTGGGAATCAGAGGTCATGCGTTCAAATCCTGGTTCTGCCACTTGTCAGCTGTGTGACTGTGGGCAAGTCACTTAACTTCTCTGTGCCTCAGTTACCTCATCTGTAAAATGGGGATTAAGACTGTGAGCCTCACTTGGGACAACCCGATTACACTGTGTCTACTCCAGTGCTTAGAACAGTGCTCTGCACATAGTAAGCGCTTAACAAATACCAACATTATTATTATTATTATTCCATTCTTAATGCACACTGATGGTCTAATCAGCCAATGACATTTATTGGGGGTTGTTTGCAGAACACAGTACCAAGCGATCAGGTAAGTAATAATAATAATTATGGTATTTGTTAAACACTTACTATGTGCCAGGCACGGTACTAAGGGCTGGGATGATTTCAAGCAAATTGGGTTGGACACAGTCCCTATCCCAAATGGGGCTCACAGTCTCACTCCCCGATTTACAGATGAGGTAACTGAGACACAGAGAAGTGAAGTGACTTGTCCAAGGTCACGCAGCTGGCAAGTTGCAGAGCAGGGATTAGAACCCATGACCTTTGGACTTTCAGACCCATGCTCTATCCACTACACCATGCTGCTTCAACACAATGCAGTAGATTAAGTAGAACTGGCTGCTGCCCTCGAAGGTCGTGCAAGTTAGCTGGGGAGATGGATATTAAAATGAATTACAATTAAGGAAGGCAACTGAGCATAGGGAGGAGGGGTGAGTAAGCGCTTAGGGCTCAATGCACGGGTAAGGCAGTCAGAAGGGAAATTCAAGAATAAATACAAAATTAGTCAGGAGAGGCCTCCTAAAACCAGGCTATTGTTTCACCTAAATGAGAAGCAGTGTTACCTAATGGAAAGAGCCTGGGCCTGGAGTTCAGAAAAACTGGGTTCTAATGCTGATTCCACCATTTGCCTGCTGTGTGACCTTGGGCAAGTCACTTAACTTCTCTGTGCCTAGTTAACTCATCTGTAAAATAGAGATCAAGACTGAACCCCTTGTGGGATGTGGACTGTGTCCAACCTGATTTGTTTATATCTGCGCCAGTGCTTAGTGCCTGCCACATAGTAAGTGCTTAACAAATACTATTTAAAAAAAAAGTGGAAATTGGCAGGAGTTCCTGGAATATACATATAGTCTTTGTGCACTTCAGGTTTCCTCCCAGAGAGAAAGCTGTTTTACATGGAGTGATAGGCACTAATCTGACATCAGCAGGAATACACTGTCAGTCAATCGTATTTACTAAGTGCTTACAGTGTGTACAGCACTGAACTAAAGCACTGGGGAGAGTTCAATAAAGAGTATAACGGAGACATTCTCTGCCCACAGTGAGCTTACAGTTTAGAAGGGGAAGACACATTAATATAAATAAATAAAATTACAGATATGTACCTAAGTGCTGTGGGGCTGGGAGGGGAAATGAATAAAGGGAACAAGTCTGTGTGACGCAGAAGGGAGTGGGAGAAGAGGAAAGGAGGGCTTAATCAGGGAAGGCCTCTTGGAGGAGATGTGGCTTCTATAAGGCTTTGAAGAGGGGGAGAGTAATTGTCATATGTAGAGGGATAGTGTTCCAGGCCTGAGGAAGGATGTAGGCGAGAGGTTGGTGGGGACACAGATGAGATCAAGATACAGTGAGTAGGTTAGCATTAGAGAAATGATGTGTGAGGGCTGGGTTGTAGTAGGAGAGTAGTGAGGTGAGCTGGAGTGGGGACAAGGTTATCGAGTGCTTTAAAGCCAATGGCTAGGAGTTTCTGTTTGATGTTGGCAACCACTGGAGGTTCTTAAGGAGTGGGGAAACATAGCCTGAACATTTTTGTAGAGAAATGTTCAGGGCAGCAGAGTGAAGTAAGGACTGGAGTGGAGAGAGACAGGAAGCAGGGAGATCAGCAAGGAGGTTGATAAAGTA
This sequence comes from Ornithorhynchus anatinus, assembly GCF_004115215.2. Classification (NCBI taxonomy): domain Eukaryota; kingdom Metazoa; phylum Chordata; class Mammalia; order Monotremata; family Ornithorhynchidae; genus Ornithorhynchus; species Ornithorhynchus anatinus. The sequence continues at coordinate 154,171,199 of NC_041728.1, forward strand.
ATCAAGGCAGGAGAGCTCAATAAATACTATTGAATGAATAAGTACTTGTACTAATGTGGTAGTAATTTTGATGGAGAAGGAAGTGTGGATTTTAGCGATGTTGTGAAAGTTGAACCGACAGGATTTATTGATGGATTGAATATATGGATTGAATAAGAGAGATGAGTCAAGGATAACACCAAGATTACAGGCTTGTGAGACAGGAAGGATGGTGGTGCCATCTACAGTGATGAGGAAGGGAGCGGGAGGACAGGGTTTGGGTGGGAAGATAAGGAGTTCTGTTTTAGACAAGTTAAGTTTGAGGTGATGGTGAGAAGGAGCATGAAAAGAGCATGAGCTTTGGAGTTGGAAGGACCTGGGTTCTATTCTCATCTCCTACCACTTGTCAACTGTGTGACCTTGGGCAAGTCACCTTACTTCTTGGTGCCTCATTTACCTCATCTGTAAAATGAGAATTAAGACTGTGAGCCCCATGTGGGATTACCTGATTACTGTGTATCTACCCTAGTGCTTGGAACAGTGCTTGTCACATAGTAGGCGCTTAACAAATACCATAACAATAATGATGATGATGATGATGACATCCAAGTAGAGATGTCTTGAAGGCAAGAGGAAATGTGAGACTGCAGAGACGAAGAGAGATCAGGGCTGGAGATGTAGATTTGGGATATCATCTGCTTAGAGGTGGTAGTTCATTTATTCATTCAATTGTATTTATTGAGCACTTACTGTGTGCAGAGCACTGTACTAAGTGCTTGGAAAGTACAATTCAGCAACAAATAGAGACAATCCCTGCCCAACAATGGGATCATAGTCTGGAAGGGGAGAGACAGACTTCAAAACAAGTAAACAGGCATCAATAGCATCAATAAAAATAAATAGAAATATAGCTATATACACATCATTAATAAAATAAATAGAATAATACACATATGAGTTACATACAGTTATGCGTTAAACCCAGTTATACATTACCCACTTATGGTTACTGGCACTTGGAGAGGCGGCTAGCTCCCACCCTGTTCACATCCCACTCGGTAGGCACCCACTTAGACATCAAATCCATTTTAAACGTTACATACCCATGGTGAAGCATCTGACTTCCAACCCCACAAGCGCTCAGCAGGACAGGACACTCACCCATCCCACAGCTCCTCACTTGGTGCAGGCAGAGCGGCCTTCTCATGCTCTGGACAGAGGTGACCTGCAGTCGGCTGCTGCAAGTCCCGTTCCTCTGCACAAAAAGTTAGAAGCGGCAGATATTTATCACTTGTGCCCTTAGGCCATTCCAGCTTCCGGCCTCAGTTTATCCAATCTCTGCCCTCCCCCATCCTCCATTCCTAATTTGATTGGCACGGGGGCGAGGGGCACCTTCTGTATTCCCAGCTTGGGCTGTCAATCTGGCAGTTTGCTCAGAGCGTTTCTGTAGAAACATCATTCATTCATTCAATCGTATTTATTGAGTGCCTAATCGTATTTATTGAGTGCCTACTGTGTGCAGAATACTGTACTGAATGGTTGGAATGTACAATTCGGCAACAGATAATCCAGGCAGCAGAGTGAAGTATAGACTGAAGTGGGGAGAGACAGGAGTTTGAAGCCAAGGGAGCTAATGGAGAGTGGGTATAGATGGAAAATAGAAGGGGTCACAGAATTGAACCTTGAGAGACCCCTATAGGAGGTGGGATGTAGAGGAAGAGCCTGCAAAAGAGACTGAGAATCAGTGGTCAGAGAGATGGGAAGAGAGCCAGGAGAGTACAGTGTCAGTGAAGCTGAGGTTGGATAATGTACCCAGGAGAATAGGGTGGTCGATAGTGTGGAAGGCAGCTGAGGGGTTGAGGAGGATTAGAATGGAGTAGAGGCCAAGGAGATCATTGGTGACTTTTGAGGGGGAGGTTTCCATGGAGTGAAGGGGATGGAGACCAGTTTGCAGGAGATCAAGGAGGGAACTGGAGGAGAGAAAGTTGAGACCGTGGGTATAGACAACTCACTCCAGGAATTTGTAGAGGAATGGCAGGAAGGGGAGATGGAGAGTTGTAGGGTCAAGGGAGGTAGTTTTTAAGAAAGGGGAAACATGGGCATGTTTGAAAGTAGTAGGAAAGAAGCCTTTGGAGAGGGAACTGTTGATGATGGAGGTTAGGGAGGGGTCAATTGTTTTGATAAGGTGGGAAGGGATGGGGTAGGAGGTGCAAGTGGACGGGGTGGATTTTGAGAGAAGGTGGGAGATGTACTTTAGAAAGACTCTGGGAAAGATGGGAGAGTTGAATAATCATTTATTCAATAGTATTTATTGAGTGCTTACTATGTGCAGAACACTGTACTAAGCACTTGGAATGTACAATTTGGCAACAGATAGAGACAATCCCTGCCCAGTGATGGGCTCACAGTCTAAAACGGGGGAGACAGACAGCAAGGCAAAACAGAACAAAACAAAACAAGACAACATCAAGATAAAAAGAATCAAGGAGATATACACCTCATTAACCAAATAAATAGGGTAGGAAATATTATATACAAATGAGCACAATGCTGAGAGGAAGGAGGAAGATCAGATGGTGGAGGGGGGAACAGAGGGAAAGGGGGGGCTCTGGCTGGGAAGGCCCCCTGGAGGAGGTGAGCTCTCAGTAGGGTTTTGAAGAGGGGAAGAGAGTTAGTTTGGCAGATGTGAGGAGGGAGGGCATTCCAGGTCAGTGGTAGGATGTGGGCCTGGGGTCGATGGTGAGATAGGCATGAGCAGGAGTCAAGAGGTGAGTGGCAGAGGAGCAGAGTGTACAGGGTGGACAGTAGAAAGAGAGAAGGGAGGTGAGGTAGGAGGGGGCAAGGTGATGGAGACCTTTGAAGCCAAGAGTGAGGAGATTTTGTTTCATGTGGAGGTTGATAGGCAACCACTGGAGGTTTTTGAGGAGGGGAGTGATATGCCCAGAGCATTTCTGTAAGAAGATGATCCGGGCAGCGGAATGAAGAATAGACTGGAGTGGGGAGAGACAGGAGGAAGGGAGATCGGAAAGGAGGCTGACCCAATAATCCAGACGGGATATTATGAGAGCTTGTACCATCACGATAGCCGTTCGGATGGAGAGGAAAGGGTGGATCTTGGCGATATTGTGAAGGTGAGACCGGCAGGCGTTGTTGATGGATTGGATGTGTGAGGTGAATCAACGAGCTGAGTTAAGGATGACACCAAGGTTGCGGGCCTGTGAGATAGGAAGGATGGTAGTGCTGTCCACAATAACGGTGAAGTCAGGGAGAGAACAGGGTTTGGGAGGGAAGATAAGGAGCTCAGTTTTAGACATGTTAATAATTATGGTGCTTGTTAAGCGCTTACTATATGTCAAGCACTGTTCTATGCACTGGGGTAGATACGATGTAACCAGGTTGTAATAATAATAATGAAATAATGTTGGTATTTAAGCACTTACCATGTGCAAAGCACTGTTCTAAGCGGGGGGGGATACAAGGTTATCAGGTTGGCCCATGTGGGATTCACAGTCTTCATCCCCATTTTACAGATGAGGTAACTGAGGTCCAGAGAGTTAAGTGACTTGACCCAAATCACACAGCTGACAAGTGGTGGAGCCGGGTTTAGAACCCATGACCTCGGACTCCCAAGCCCATGCTCTTTCCATTGAGCCACGCTGCTTCTGCTATGTGTTTGTCATCCGAAGAATTTACAGTTTTAATCTCTATTTTACAGATGAGGTAACTGAGTCATAGAGAAGGAAGTGACTTGCCCAAGATCACACAGCAGACATGTGACAGAGCCAGGATTAGAACCCACATCCTCTCATTCCCAAGCCCTTAAAGGAAATGTATCACACTGTTTCAGCAAGGCTGGGAGTCCTTGGTTTAATTTAGAACAAATCCATGATTAGGAACAGTGCACTCAGATTTTGTTAAAGATTTAATTGCATGACTACACTGGAATGCTCTAAACCAAGTATTTGCTGCACGTAGTTTATAAGGGAAGATGACAGATGTAGTCTGTGTGGGGTGAACCTGCAAATTCCTGTGACTTCCAGAGATAATAAAATTTCAGCGATAATAAAATTTAGTGTCATCAGGTGGTGGCACCCATTTACATGAGGAATCCCAGGGTACACTTGCGAAGATGTTTCTATCATGGTTGTAAGAAGCCATGAACACTAGAATAAGGGCTAAAATTGGGCATCTTCCCTCAAAAAGTGACTGGGGCATCACATGCTTGCCTGCAATTTATGTGCACCTGTCTCTTAAGGATAGGAATTGCAAGTTTATTATTTCTGGTAGCATAGTGTAGTGGATAGAGCACGGGCTTGGTATTCAGATGGTCATGGGTTCATTCATTCATTAAATCATATTTATTGAATGCTTACTGTGTGCAGAGCACTGTACTAAGCGCTTGGAATGTACAATTTGGCAATAGATAGAGACAATCCCTGCCCAACAACAGGCTTACAGTCTAAAAAGGGGAGACAGACAGCAAAACAAAACAAGTAGTCAGGCATCAATACCATCAAAACAGATAAATAGAATCATAGATATATACACAATATATAATTCTAATCCCAGGTCCTCCACCTCTGTGCTTGGGCAAGTCATTTTACTTCTCTGGGCCTCAGTTACCTCATCTGTGAAATGGGGATTAAGTCTGAATCCTATGTCTGCACACAGTAAGCGCTCAATAAATATGACTGAATGAATGTGGGATAGGGACTTTGTCCCACCTGATTTACTTGTATACAACCCAGCACTTAGTACAGTGCCTAGCATATAGTAAGTGCTTAACAAATACCATTATTATTGTTGTTATTATTATTATTATGTGCCCATGTTGGTGTTGCCAGAGGCAGCCATGTGGAAGAGTGTGGATGACTGAATAAACCACTGAAAAAAAACACTGTTCATTTTTTGCTGCTGCTACTCCCCTACCCCTAAACAAGTGTTAAGCAAATAGATAGCTTATTCCCAAAATTTCAGTTGACCTGGTCGATCTTGCATTGGCCTATATTTTTAGATAGAATCACACCACTAAATGAACCAGAGATCCATTGTGTTCTCACCCAATTTCAAAATAAAAACAGAAGACTGTTGCCAAGGATGGGAAGAATAGCAAGCATCAGTTATTCCCCCAAAACAAATACATACTGGCTTTTGTTTTTGATATTTTCAATAGCTTCTATTTAATTGTTTAAAGAAAAATGGAAGAGGTATTGATTAGGTGTCTGGAATTTTTTAGTGGTCTCAGAGACCACCCTAATGGGGGAGGACTTGGACAGGGTAAGTTTGGGTCTCCCTAAATTTTGTCTTTCCAAAGCTCTACTCACTGTTGAGATGTGAAGACCTAGCCCTACTAATGTAGGGCTATTTCCCTGGCCTATTTGTCTTTCAGCAATTGCTACAATGTCTAGAGACATCTGCCTCAGTAGGATTTGGAGGAGGGTATGAAATATACCTCCTTGTGTATTTTAGAATTTGAAGTTCTTGAGTGGGTGGGTTTTGTAGTTTAGAAATGTGAACGACAGGTACTGATTATCTGTGCCTTAGAATGGGAATATTTATTCATTCTAAATTTGAGTTTATAGAGAGATTCAGTTCCTGTTAGCTCCTCTTGTAGGCCAGGGAGGAATCCCTAAATTCCCAGGGTTATACCTTCAATCATACTTGGAAGAGATTACTGTGCTCTGCACATAGTAAGCGCTTAACAAATACCAACATTATTACTGATTGACAGATGAATGTCCCTGGGGAGGCCTTTTGGAGACTGGGGTCCTTCTGGCTCAGATTCAACCAAGCCTAGAAACTGTACCAACGAATCTGTCATCAGTCTAAAGGAGAGGAAAGAATTTTCTAACTGGCTGCAGACATTGCTTAAGATCTCAATTAAAAAGGCACCTCAAGGCCAACCCCCTAACTCAGGGGTCATCATTCCATCTAACCCCATACTCCACAACACCAGGGTAGATAGCAACACCAGCATTAGAATCAGATATCTGATTAGTGTTATGGTGTGGAACATTATGATTTCAACAGTCTGAGAGTGTGATATGTTTTTCAAGCTTTGATATTTGTACTGTTTTGAAGTATGGATTCTGGAATGGAAAACTTTCTGTAAAAGTGATTGTGGATATTCTCCCAGTCGACATAAGAAGTGTCTCAGTACGGTGTTCAGATGGGTAGTCATTTGATCAACTTAATGCATGGTTTCAGACTATTAGTTTCTTTTTAATTTGTCTACAGGGAGGGGAAAAGAAAAGGAGATGAAATGTACTGCGATGAGGTAGAAAGCGTATCTGTTACTGTAATATTCATCTAGCCAAAATGATAGGTTTAAATCAACTGTCAGAAATTTTGAAGGAAATGGTGCACTGAAGGAAATTTCTCTCTAATGGATAATTAATTCAAGTTACTATGCTTGGTCGGAGATTGAATCTTGGAATAACACAGGGCTTGATGGGATTTAGGTGAAGTCAGATCTGATTTGAAATAAAGCATCAAGGAATCAAGACAAATGGTTATGCTTATTGGTTAGCATTAGAGAGAGCTACAACTTCCTTCTTTACTGTGGAATAATGGGCATAGAAATACTATATTGAAAGTAGTTGACCAAATTAAAAACTTGCTTCTCCTTAGGTTTATGATTTAAAGTCAAATCCATGAATGAAGCGTGGTAATTAAAAATACAGCAGAGTCATGCAAATGATAGATGTTATCTGCAGTTCCAGCATAAAGAAAAGCTTGAGTAATTTTTCTTGAGTTAGCTAGCTTAGAAATTTATCATGAGGACAGCCAACATATTCAGCAGTAGGAGGGAAAGAAAAGCAATTATACATAGACCGCGAAGACATTCTGTCACAAAGAAGAATATGAATTTTCTAACACAACTCTTAATTTAAAATATTGAGTTTTACTGTCCTATGCATTGCTTTATGTTCACTTAATAAGCATAGTGAAAGTTCAGATAACAATGCCCTACAATACTCAAAATAGGAAGTGATATATTTGCTCTGAAATAAAAATTGCCAAATTAATACTCTGTTGTTACCTGTCAGAATTTGAGGCTGATGGGAAGGAGGAAGGAAAAAGGAACATTTAATAAATTAAAGGCCTGAATATATAATTAACTGTGGTTTCCCCTGTGATCTCCAAAACCTGAAACTTAAACAAGATTAATGATCCTATAACAGAAAATGTTTGGAAGCATTTATTTTTTATCCTCAGAGAAATGAAGCACTAATAAACTATAAATGAAAATATAAAATGTAACTTGCGGGCAGGGGTTATGTCTACCAACTCTATTATACTTTTCCAAGTGTGTAGTACAGTGGTCTGCACCGAGTAAGCGCTCAATACAATCGAAGGAATGAATGAATTCAATAATTGTGATTGTAAATATTTGGTAGCGAAGGCTTGCTGAGATAATAGGCTAACATTGGGGATTGATTAGAATGTTCAGTAATTTATTTGAATGCCAAATATGCTTATATTATCACTGTTGCTACCCAACTCCAGAGAAAGTGATAAGGAAATGGTTTAATCCTAGGTTAATTAGTGCTATAGACTGTAAGTTTGCTATGGGCAGAGAATGTGTCTGCTAGTTCTGTTGTACTGTACTCTCCCAAGCACTTAATACAGTGCTCTGCCCTCAACAAGTAAGAACTCAATAAATATGATTGATTGGTAAAGCCCAGGAAAACTAAATGAGTTCTTTCAACACCTGCCTCAGGACAATTTGGCCCTACTGCTGGGGGCCAGATGCAGGAGGGGGAGAGGTGAAGCCATTCCACTACTAGCTTTGGAGCTAGCCTCCTTTCTGAAGGGCCCAGTAACTTCCAAAGGGGATGGGGTAGGCTATTTTTTTCTCCCCCCATCCCTACATCACTCCCATGACACGGCTGTCTCACAGTGCTGCAAGAAAATTGTCCTTGTATACACTTTTCAGTGTGCTGCATCCTTGTCCACCTACTCATTCATCACACTCTGTGCCCCAGAGGGAACATTAGTGACAAGGGAAGAGAGAAGTGTGAGTTTTATTTTTGCGAATGGAGCTGACCAATCAGTTCACAGTCTGGAAGTCTCAGCCCTGAATCTGATCTTCTGACAGGAGATTCCAACACTTCCCCAAAGTGTTCTTAATAATAATAACAATGATGATAATAATGGTATTTAAGTGCTCACAACAAAATAAATAGGGTAATAAATAATATATACAAATGAGCACCGTGCTGAGGGGAGGGGAAGGAGGAGGAGCAGAGGGTGGGGGGAGAGGGGAGGAGGAGCAGGGGGAAAGGGGAGGATCAGTCTGGGAAGGCCTCCTGGAGGAGGTGAATTCTCAGTAGGGCTTTGAAGAGAGTTAATTTGGCGGCCGTGAGGAGGGAGGGCATTCCAGGACAGTGGTAGGACGTGGGTCGGTGGTCGACGACAGGATAGGTGTGAACGGGGGACACTAAGGAGGTGAGTGGCAGAGGAGTGGAGTATATGGGGTGGGCAGTAGAAGGAGAGAAGGGAGGTGAGGTAGGAGGGGGTAAGGTGATGGAGAGCTTTAAAGCCAATAGTGAGAAATTTTTGTTTCGTGCCAAGGTTGATAGGCAACCACTGGAGGCTTTTGAGGAGGGGAGTGACATGCCCAGAGCATTTTAGAGCATTTCTGTAGGAAGATGACCTGGGCATCGGAATGAAGAATAGACTGGAGTGGGGAGAGTCAGGAGGAAGGGAGATCGGAGAGGAGGCTAAGACCATAATCCAGTCGGGATATTATGAGAGTTTGTACAACACTGTTCTAAGTGGTGGGGTAGATACGAGGTAATTCCAGGTTGTCCCACATGTGGCTCACAGCCTTCATCCCCATTTTACAGATGAGGTAACTGAGGCACAGAGAAATTAAGTGACTGGCCCAAAGTCACAGAGCTGACAAGTAGCAGAGCCGGGATTAGAACCTATGACCTCTGACTGCCAAGTCTAGGCTCTTTCCACTAAGTCATTTTGTTTAACTGGTGGGTATATCTCAGCTACCTGCTAATCTGTTAGCCTTGGTAATTAATAATAATAATAATAATAATATTTTTAAAGTGCTTACTATGTGCCAAGTACTGTTCTAAATGCTTGGGTAGATACAAAGTAATCAGTTTGTCTCATGTGGGGCTCACAGTCTTAATCCCCATTTTACAAATGAGGTAATTGAGGCACAGAGAAGTTAAGTGGCTTGTCTAAAGTCACACAGTTGATAAGTGGCAGACCCAGGATTAGAACCAACGACCTCTGATTCCCAAGCCTGGCCTCTTTCCACTAAGCCACGATTGCACCAGTGCACCCTCCAACGCACACGCTCTTATAGCATTACTTTTTAACCCTCAGTAAATCTGTAGTATTTATTGAACGCCTACTAAGTCCCGAGCACTGTATGAAATGCTCATAGAGAAACAATAAAATTAGATCCCTGCTTCCTAGGGGAAAGAGACATTAAAATAAGTGACAGTGGGACAGCATTGTTGGTTGTGGTGGGTAAGTGTGACTTCTCACTTTGATAATTACCCCATCCCTCTCAACTGAATCACCTCCTCCCCACATCAATCTCAATCCACAGCAATGGGGATGGTACCTCATTTCACGTCTCCAAATGATTTCATTCACTTATTCATTTATTTAATCATATTTAGTGAGCGCTTACTGTGTGCAGAGCACTGTACTAAATGCTTAGAAAGTACAGTTCAGCCATGAAGAGAGACAATCCCTGGCCACACTGGGCTCACAGTTTAGAAGGGGGGAGACAGACATCAAAACAAGTAAACAGGCATCAATAGAAATAAATACAATTATAGATATATACACATCAAAACAAGTAAATGGGCATCAATATAAATAGAATTATAAATTAAATACATATCCTGCGGCATGGGGGAAGAGGGGTAAAGCAAAAGGAATGAGTCGAGGCAACATGGAAGTGAGGTGGAGCTGGGGGAAAGGGGAGCTTAGTCTTGGAAGGCCTCTTGGAGGAGGTGAGCCTTCAGTAGGGCTTTGATAGCTCCAGTCTTTGCAAATTCCTTATCCACAGTCTAGTCTTCTTGGCTTGTATTTCATGGTGGTGAGACTCCTTACCTTGAACTTGTAGTAGAAATGTCTATACTCGTGACTTTACTTCTGATTGAACTTGGACCAGAACTGACCTAAGATGGTGAGGCCTGAGGGTGTGTATGAGTTAGAGTGGGGTTGGATTTGATTTGTCCAGAGAGCTCTGGCCTCTATGGGAACTGACCAAGCTAGCTTCGAAGGTACCTGGTAATCACCTGACCTTTGGAGCAGGTTACTTGACCTTTGGAGCACCCTTTTTTTATGGTATTAAGCACTTACTCTGTTTCAAGCATTATTCTAAGCACTGGGATAGATACAAATTTATTAGGTTGAACACACCCTGTTCCAAATGGGACTCTCAGTCTAAAAGCAGGGAGGAGAATTTAATCCCTATTTTACAGAGGAGGTAACTGAGGCACAGATAAGTGACTTGCCCAAAGTCACACAGCAAGTAACTGGTAGAGCTGGGGTTAGACCGCAGTCGCTGAGTCCCAGACCCTTTCCACTAGGCCGTGCTGCTTCTCAAAGAAAGAAAGAAAGGGGACCCAACTGGATCAGCTGGTGGTGGTGGTCGACCCATAAAAATTCTCTGAAAGGAGCAGGAGAGAGTGTCTGAGTCAGAATTGCCGTAATGCAGAAGTGTAATAAATAGGCTCATTTAATCTGCATTCTGTAATTCCACAGTGCTGCTCATTGACTCTGATAAGCTTCTGCCATTGCTTTCTCTCCAGATATTATTACCAACTTAAAATAGCATCTAATTATTTTGTTCTAATTATTTGAAAGGCTTCACAGATAAATATTTGAAAACATTTTTCATTGGCTTGTGAAGCAACCCAAACATTTCTTCTTTCATTTCAGTTGAATAAACATGAGTGTAATGATGGGTTCAATAATATTTTCAAAGACAAAGACCTCAACCTGGACATAATACAAAAATAGGCCATGCAAATTAAGCCTCCATTGAAGGATGTAAATTTAAAAACACTTTTGGAAGATAATGACAGTTAGTTATAACTGCCTTTCCAATATCCTACAGAATGGAGTGAGGGCAGGGGCCCAGTGATGTAAGTAGTTACAATTTAGTCCCTTGGTTAAGGGTGTTTCCTGTGGTTACACAAAGTGCGACAGTAACCTAGTTGTTGTCAGTAAATGATGTTGGCAAATGTCTTTTGGGTGTTGTAAATGGAGATGAGACTTTTGACACCTACTAGTTTTTGGAACAATTTATCCTTTACCATAAACCTTAACTCAATTTTCACATTGTCAAAGGCACCTCCCAAGGTGTTACCCTATGTTACCAATTGCTTGTAATGATGGAATTACCTGTACACCTTTCTCCCCATTTCCCACAGCCATATTCTTGTCTTATGCTGTCATCTCTAACCCATAACAACTCACTGGAGACATCTCTCCCAGAAAGTCCTACTCTCTATCTTTCTGATAGTGTATCCATAGAATTTTCTTGGTAAAAATATGGAAGTGGTTTCCCATTGTCTTCTCCTACACAGTAAATTCGAGTCACTGCTCTCGACCCTCTCCCATGCTGCTGCTGCCCAGCACGGGTGGGTTTTGACTTGTAGCAGATTGCCTTCCACTTACTAGCCACTGCCCAAGCTAAGAATGGAATGGGTATAATAATAATAATTATTATGTTATTTGTTAAGTGCTTACTATATGCCAGGCACTGTTCTAGGTGCTGCAGTGGATACAAGCAAATCGGTTTGGATATAGTCCCTGTCCCATCTGGGGCTCACACTCTTAATCCCCATTAGAATGGCAAAGTGACTTGTCCAAAGCCACATAGCAGACAAGTGGTGGAACGGGGATTAGAACCCATTACCCTCCCACTCTGGGGCCCATGTTCTATCTGCTGCCTCTGCTTGACTCTCCCTCCCATATCCAAGACTGGTAGATACTGGAAACTCTCCAGGTGTGATCCTGAAAGGGTATGGTCATATTTAGGCATCACCATTATTAGTAGTAGTAATAATAATAGTATGTAATTTGGTGCTTATTTACCAACCACACACTGTGCTAAGTAACAGGTGTGGGATAAACATATCAGCGATGCTTGTCCCACAGGGGATCACCAGCTTCAGAGTTGGGAGAGCAAATATTTTTTCTCTATTTCACAGGTCATGAAACTATGGAACAGAGCAATTGAGTGCGCTGCTCAAGGTCACATAACAGGTTATGACAGATCTGAGTGTAGAAAATGGGTCTCCTTATTTCCAGATCCATGATCAGAGATATTGGCACCACTTATTCCTAGCCTCTTTACTCTTCTATTCTTATTCCTAAAAGCAGGATTCTTTTATTTTAAACATTCCCCACTATGCATGAGGATGCAATCAATACATGGCTTAGTGGAGAGACCATGGGCTTGGGAGTCAGAGGACCACTTTTCTAATCCTGGTTCCGCTACTTCTCTCTTGTGTGATCTTGGGTAAGTCATCTAACTTTTCTGTGTCTCAGTTATCTCATCTGTAAAATGGGGATTAAGGCCGAGAGCCCCAAGTGGGGTAAGGACTGTGTCCAACTTGATTACCTTATTGAAGGCACATCCACTCCAAGAGGTCTTCCCTGATTAAACGCCCTTTTCTTCTTCTCCCAATCCCTTCTGCTTCACCCTGACTTGCTCCTTTTATTCATCCCCACGCCCAGTCCAATTGCACTTATTTATATATCTGTAATTTAAGTCTATTAATGTGTAGACTGTAGTGTGGCTCAGTGGAAAGACCCCGGGCTTGGGAGTCAGAGGGCATGGGTTCTAATCTTGACACCGCTACTTGTCAGCTGTGTGACTTTGGGCAAGTCACTTAGCTTCTCTGGGCCTCAGTTACCTCTTCTGTAAAATGGGGATTAAGACTGTGAGCCCCACACAGGACAACCTGACTACCTTATATCCCACCCTAGAGCTTAGAACAGTTCTTGGCATGTAGTAAGCGCTTAACAAATGTCATTATTATTATTATTTTTAAGCTTATTATGAACAGGGAATGTGTCCATTTGTTGTTGTATTGTACTCTCCCAAGCGATGAGTATAGTTCTCTGTACACAGTAAGAGCCAATAAATATGATTGAATGAGTGAATGAATACCTTGTATCTACCTCAATGCATAGTATAATCCAATTTAACAAAGGACTTAACAAATAGCATTAAAAAAATAGCAAAAAAACCCATACCTGTAGCAACTTTGAGAACGATGGGAAGGTGGTGTTTGCAGCTAAGGCTACTGTGACTGTGGTCAATCAATCAACTGCATTTACTGAGGGCTTACTCTGAGAAGAGCACTACGCTAAGTCCTTGGGAGAGTCCACTATAACATTGTTCGACTCTAAGTCCTGGGGCCCTGAACGACTTCTTTAGCTGGAATCTCTGTGGCTATTATTGTGTGTTTCTCTGTCCTTTTCTTTATGTTATTTAAGGGGTTGTTAAATTTCTCCTTTGATGTCTTCCACCAATCCCCTCTCTTGGCTAATTCTTCAATTGCAAAATGTGGGGTAGGAACAGGATCCACATGTCATCCGTGTATTTCTTTCCCTGTGCTTAGTACAGTGCTCTATACACACTAATAATAATAATAATAATGGTATTTGTTAAATGCTTACTGTGTGCTGGGCCCTGTACTAAGCACTGGGATGGATACCAGCAAATTAGGTTGGACACAGTCCCTGTCCCATGTGGGGCTCATGGTCTCGATCTCCATTTTACAAATGAGGGAATGGAGGCACAGAAAGTTGAAGTGACTTGCCCAAGGTCACACAGCTGGTAAGTGGCAGTCAGGATTAGAACCCAGGACCTTCCAACTTCGTGGCCTGTGCTCTATCCACTGCACCATGCTGCAGCACTTAGGATATGCTACTGAATCAATTCTTGATCATGTTAGTCCCATTTAGTGTTTGGATCCAAATCATGGTCTAGTGGAAAGAGCACAGCTCTGCACACAGAAACTGTTCAGTAAATACCATTGACTGATTGGTAGAGGACCTAAGTTCTATTCCACACTCAGCTACTGACAAGATGGATGACCTGGTGCACTTCTCTGTGCCTTAGTTTTCTCATCTGAAAAGTAGGAATTCAATACCTATTATCCCTCCCTGTTAGACTGTGAGTTTCATATTTTTGAATTGGTATTTAGGTACTTACTGTGTGCCAGGCACTGTACTTAAACGCTGGGATAGAAACAACATAGGTACTGTTATCCTTGACTCTGCTCTCTCATTCACCCCACACATCCAATCTGTCGCCAACACCTGCCGGTCTCACCTTCACAATATCGCCAAGATCCGCTCTTTCCTCTCTATCCGAACTTCTACTGTGCTTGTACAAGCTCTCATAATACCCTGACTGGATTATTGCATTAGCCTCCTCTCTGATCTCCCTTCCTCCTGTCTCTCCCAACTCCAGTCTATTCTTCATTCCACTGCCCGGATCATCTTCCTACAGAAACGCTCTGGGCATGTCACGCCCCTCTTCAAAAACCTCCAGTGGTTGCCTATCAACCTTGATGCGAAACAGAAACTCCTCACTCTTGGTTTCAAAGCTCTGTCACCTTGGCCCTTCCTACCTCACCTCCCTTCTCTCTTTCTACTGCCTACCCCATATACTCTGCTCCTCTGCCATTCACCTCCTCACAGTTCCCCTTTCGTGCCTGTCCTGCCATTGACCCCTGGCCCATCCTACCACTGTCCTGGAATGCCCTCCCTCCTTAAATCTGCCAAACTAACTCTCTTCAAAGCCCTACTCACCTCCTCCAGGAGGCCTTGCCAGATTGAGGCCCCCTTTCTCTCTGCTCCTCCTCCCCTTCCCCCCCACCATATGCTTTTCCCCTTTCCCCTCCCCTCAGTGCTGTGCATATTTGTATATATTATTTATTACCCTATTTATTTTGTTAATGAGGTGTATATCTCCATGATTCTACTTATCTTGATGATGTCTTCTTTTGTTTTGTTCTGTTTTGCTTTGCTGTCTCCCCTATTTAGATTGTGAGCCCGTTATTGGGCAGGGATTCTCTCTATCTGTTGCCGAATTGTGTATTCCAAGTGCTTAGTACAATGCTCTGCATATAGTAAGCACTCAATAAATACTATTGAATGAATGAATGACACAGTCCATGTCCCACAGGTCATAGTCTAAATTCCCATTTTACAGATGAGGTGACTGAAGCATAGAGAAAGGAACTGACTTGCCCAAGGCCACACAGAACACAAGTGGAGGAGCCTGAATTGTAAACCAGGTCTTTCTGACTCTCAGGCCCATGCTCTACCCATGATGTGTCTTGTAAAGGACAGGGACTGGATCTGACCTGACTCTGTAATATCTACCCGAGAGCTTAACATTTAAATTTATTGTTGATATTGTCATTATTATCAATATTTAAAACTCTGCAATTTTAAATGCTGTACTAACTGTTCTTATTTCATGCCCCACCCAACTCAGCTTTCACCAACCAAACTGAGTACATCACTCAACTCCCCACCCCAGCACAACTCTGTGTAATTGAACATGCTATTACCAACTGCCTGGACTGTTGTCCTCTCCTCTTCCTGAGCCACATTCCCTTCCTTCTCTTTCAATCCCTTCCACAGATCCACTTTCTGTAAGAAGTCTTTGCTGAAGAAACTCACCTCTTTCAGTATTTACTTCATTAATCCTGGGAGCCCTTACAGCTATTAATAATAATAATGATCATAATAATTATGGTATTTGTTAAGCACATATTATGTGCCAAGCACTGTGCTAAGCACTGGTGGAGACACAAGGTAATCAGGTTGACCCAAGCGGGGCTCGTAGTCTTAATCCCCATTTTACAGATGGAGAAACTGAGGTACAGAGAAGTTAAGTGACTTGTACAAGGTCACACAGCAGACAAGTGGCAGAGCCAGGATTAGAACCCACATCCTTTGACTTCCAAGCCCGCGTTCTTGCCTCTAGGTCAGATATTCCTATACAGTATTTCACTGTATTACAATCTTCTGGGAAAAGGTGAGATCAAACACACACAAACCAAGAGAAAGAGCCAAAAGATATAAATGAAAAAGCCTGTAAATGCATATACATATATATACACACACACACATATATGTATATATGTATGTGTATATATATGCATATAATGTTGGTATTTGTTAAGCGCTTACTATGTGCAGAGCACTGTTCTAAGCGCTGGGGTAGATACAAGGTAATCAGGTTGTCCCATGTGAGGGTCACAGTCTGAATCCCTATTTTACAGATGAGGTAGCTGAGGCACCGAGAAGAGAAGTGACTTGCCCACAGTCACACAGCTGACGAGTGGCAGAGCTGGGCTTCGAACCCATGACCTTGGACTCCCAAGCCTGGGCTCTTTCCACTGAGCCTCGCTACTTCTCGTATATGTATGTATATGTATATATACATATATAAATACTCTTAGTGTCCTGTGGATAGGGACTGGGTCTTGAACATCCTTGTAACTCTGTTCAATGCCCAATACAATAACAAGGGAATTCTAAATTCAATCATTCATTCAGTCATATTTATTAAGCACTTACTGTGTGCAGAGAACTGTACTAAATGCTTGGAAAAGTACAATATAACAATAGTGGCGATCCCTGCTCACAATGAGCTCACAGTCTAGAAGGGAGGAGACAGACAACAATACAAATAAATAGACATCAATGTAAATAAATAAAATAACAGATATATAATAATAATGATAATGTTGGCATTTGTTTAGTGCTTATTATGTGCAAAGCACTGTTCTAAGCGCTGGAGAAGATACAAGGTGATCAGGTTGTCCCACGTAGGGCTCACAGTCTTAATCCCCATTTTAAAGATAAGGGAACTGAGGCACAGAGAAGTGAAATGACTTGCCCACAGTCACACAGCTGACAAGTGGCAGAGTCGGGAATCGAACCCATGACCTCTGGCTCCCCAGCCCAGGCTCCTTCTACTGAGCCACACTGCTTCGCTTAATACATATAATACATACTTATATATACATAAGTGCTGTGGGTCAGGGAGAAGGGGGAGGAGCAAAGGAAGCAAATCAGGGCAACCCAGAAGGGAGTGGGAGATGAGGAAAAGTGGGGCTTAGTCTAGGAAGGTTTCTTGGAAGAGATATGCCTTCAGTAAGCCTTTGAGGGTGGGGAGAGTAATTGTCTGACAGATATGAGGAGGGAGGGCATTCCAGGCCAGAGGTAGGACATGGGCCAGGGGTCAGCGGCGAGACAGGTGAGATCAAGGTACAATAAGAAGATTAGCAATAGAGGAGCAAGGTGTGTGACCTGGGTTGTAGAAGGAGAGACATGAGGTAAGGTAGGACAGGGCAAGGTGATGGAGTTATTTAAAGCTAATGGTGAGGAGTTTTTGTTTGATATGGAGGTGGATAGGCAAGCACTAGAGATTTTTGAGAGGGGGAGTAGCGGGGAGGGTGACTTGCCGTGAATGTTTCTGTAGAAAGATGATTTGGGCAGCAGAGTGAAGTATGGAGTGGAATGAGGAGAGACAGGAGTTTGAGAGGTCAGCAAGGAAGCTGATGTAGTAATCTAGGCGGGATAGGATGAGTGATTGTATTAACATGGTAACAGTTTGGATGGAGAGGAAAGGGTGGATTTTAGCAATGTTGTGAAGGTGGGACCAAAAGGATTTGGTGACGGATTGAATATGTGGCTTGAATGAGAGGGAAGAGTCAAGCTTAATTCCAAGGTTACAGGCTTGTGCAACAGGAAGGATGGTGGTGCCATGTACAGTGACAGAATAGTCCAGGAGAGGACAGGGTTTGGGTGGGAAGATAAGGAGCTCTGTCTTAATATAATAATGTTGGTATTTGTTAAGTGCTTACTATGTGCAGAGCACTGTTCTAAGTGCTGGGGGAGATACAGGGTCATCAGGTTGTCCCACGTGAGGCTCACAGTTAATCCCCATTTTACAGATGAGGTAAATGAGGCACAGAGAAGTTAAGTGACTTGCCCACAGTCACACAGCTGACAAGTGGCAGATCTGGGATTCAAACTCATGACCTCTGACTCCCAAGCCCAACCTCTTTCCATATGTTAACTTTGAGGTGATGGGAGGACATCCAAGAGGAGATGTCTTGAAGGCAGGAGGAGATGTGAGCCTGGAGAGAATGAAAAAGGTCAGGGTAGGAGATGTAGATTTGGTTATCTGCAGAGAGATGGTAGTAGAAGCCATGGGAGTGAATGATTTCTCCAAGGGAATGAGTGTACATGGAGAATAGAAGGGGACTAAGAACTGAACCTTGAGGGACCTGAAGAGTTATGGGGTGGGAGGAAGAGGAGCCCATGAAGGACACTGAGAATGAATGGCCAGAGAGATGAGGAAAACAAGGTGAGGACAGAGTCAGTGAAGCTAAGGTTGGATAACATTTCCAGAGAAGGGGGTGGTCTGCAGTGTCCAAGGCAGCTGAGAGGTGGAGGAGGTTTAGCATGGAGTAGAAGCCGCTGGAGGAATACTATTTCCTGACATACTAGCAAACTGATTGTTGTGAAGCCACCATCATCAGCCACCATCATCCTTGTCTCACAAGCTTGTAACCCTACCACTGTTGTTATTGTTGTCTTATGCTGTCGAGCCGTGTCCGAACCATAGCGACTCCATGGACACATCTTTTCCAGAATGCCCCACCTCCATCTTCAATCATTCTGGTAGTGAATCCACAGAGTTTTCCTTGGTACAAATACAGAAGTGGTTTACCATTGCCTCCTTCCAAGCAGTAAACCTGATTCTCCACCCTCGAATCTCTCCCATGCTGCTGCTGCCCAGCACAGGTGAGTCTTGACTTGCAGCAGATTGCCTTCCACTCACTAGCCACTGTCCAAGCTAGGAAAGGAATGGGTAGGCCTCTGCTTGACTCTCCCTCCCATAGACGAGACAGGTAGAGTCCTGGAAATTCGAGACAGTTAGAGTCCTGTAAACTCTCCAGGTGCGACCCTGAGAGGTGAACCTTGCCATTACCCTATAATCAACCCTCTCATTAAACCTGCATATTTATTGTCTCCAAATCCTGTGGGTTCTACCTTAATGAGAACTCTAGATCTACCCTCTCTTCTCCATCCAAACTGTTAATATGCTGATTCAAGCACTTATCCCATCTTGACTACTGCATCAGCTTCCTCAATGACCACTCCATCTCCTGTCTCTCCTCTCTCCAGTCCATCCTTCACGCTGCTTCCTACCAACTCTATTGTATTATAATAATAATGTTGGTATTTGTTAAGTGCTTACTATGTACAGAGCACTGTTCTAAGTGCTAGGGTAGATACAGGGTAATCAGGTTGTCCCACATGAGGCTCACAGTCTGAATCCCCATTTTACAGATGAGGTAACTGAGGCACCGAAAAGTTAAGTGACTTGCTCACAGTCACACAGCTGACAAGTGGCAGAGCTGGGATTTGAACCCATGACCTCTGACTCCCAAGCCCGGGCTCTTTCCTCTGAGCCATGCTGCTTCTCATGCTTAATACAGTGTTCTACCCACAGTAACTGCTCCATGAATATCACTGACTGATAAAGCCCATCATTAAATAAAAGTAACTGTATACGTTCCAAATGCTGAAGCACTTTTATATTCTAGTAATATATAATATTCACAATGATTTTCTTATAATAGCTTAATAGCCTTATACATTCTACCCTTTTCTACATAATTTGCATAAGAATGTGCGAATATTTGCATTCACTTTAAAGCAGTTCATTCGTTGCACTTAGGCTCAAACAATTTCACTCTTAATTTTGTCATTGTAGGTTTTCTCCCTCTATTCCCTGAACCTTCCCTGTCAAGTTCCCCAAATCCCTACCCTAATTGGATGGGGGGAAGGGAGAGAGGGGTGAAGAGTCTTACTGTCAGTCTGTAGCTCTTGGAGGGCACATAATCTGTAAGTGGAGAATCCATTTTTAATAAAAACATTGTAAACTATGATCAGGATAGGATTGAGGCCTCTCAGGTGATTTCCTGTTGCATGTGGCATCACATATCTTGAGTTTCTCTATCTCTCCCTAGTTCCTCTCTTTTCATATCTGTATGTCTCCCCTTCTCTCTCTCTCTTCCTTTTCTCTCTCCCCTTTCTCTCTGTCCCTCTCACCCTTTCTCTCTCTCTCTCTCTCTCTCTCACCCTCCCTCTCTCTTCTCCCGCCCCCACCCCCCAAGGCTAAGCATCCTTTTCTGGAAGGATTTGAAGACCGGTACTTTTTCTGCTTCCCATTCCTCCACTTTCTCCCTCTCCATTCAGATAATGGCTCTCCCCACGGCAGAGCTGGGAAAGTGGCAGAGGAATCCATGTCTTTGTGAGGGTAGGACTGAAAATCTTCCTCATCTTCTTTTTCCTTTCCACTCCTCATTCTTGTACCTCTTGGTCAACTTAGGGAAGCAACAGTTGTTGAGGAGGGAGAGAGAGGGAGCAAGAGCCAGCTTAGTGCTGGAATGGAGGAATAAGAGTGTGGGCGCACCCTATATTTTTAAATATTTGTTTAGTCCTCACTATGTGCTAGGCACTGTATTAAGTGCTGGGATAAATCAATCAGTCAATCATACTTACTGAGCATTTACTGAATGCAGAGCACTATAGTAAACACTTGGGAGAGTACAATATAACAGACACATTCCCTGCCCACCGAGAGTTTACAATCTAGAAACAGACATTAATATAAATGAAGAAATTACAGCTATGCACATAAGTGTTGTGGGGCTGGGAGGGGGGATGAATTGATGAATAAAGGGAGCAAGTCAGGGTGATGCAGAAGAGAGTGGGAGAAGACGAATGGAGGGCTTATTCAAGCTAATCAGTTTGGACATAGTCCATGTTCCACTTAGGGCTCACAGTCTTAATCCCCATTTTACATGAGGTAAATAAGGCATAGGGATGTTAACTTTGACTTGCCCAAGGTTACATGGCAGTCAAATGGCAGAGCCAGGATTTCTCTCTCCCTCCCTCCAGGCTAGCACCTCCTCCTGCCTTCAGAACATCTCTACTTGAATGTCTTCCCACCACCTCCAGCTCAACATGTCCAAGACAGAGCTCCTTATCTTCCCTCACAAACCCTGCCCTTTCCCAAACTTTCCCATTATTGTAGATAACATAACCATGCTTCCTATCACACAAGCCTGCAACCTTGGTGTCATCCTTGGCTTCACTTTCTGATTCGCCCCTCATATCCAGTCTGTCATCAAATTCTGCTGGTCTCACCTTCACAACATCACCAGGATCTGCCCTTTCCTCTCCATCCAAACCACAATTGCTCATCCTGTCCCGACTGGATTACTGCATCAGCCTCCTTTCTGACCTCTTAACCTTCTGCCTCTCCCCACTTCAGTCCATACTTCACTTTGATTCCCAGATTATCTTTCTACAGAAGCATTCAGGGCATGTCATCCCCCTCCTCAAAAATCTCCAGTGATTGCTTAGCAACCTCTGTACCAAACAAAAACTCCTTACTATTGGCTTCAAAGATTTCCATCACCTTGCCCCTTCTTACTTCACCTCTCTTCTGTCCTTCTACTTCCAGCCTACAAACTCCATCCGCTCTTCTAGTGCAACCCTCTCATTGTGCCTCGATCTTGCCTGTCCTGCCGTCGCCCACATCCTACCTCTGGTCTGGAAAGCCCTCCCTTCTCAAATCCATCAATCACTCTTCCCTGCTTCTACTGAAGGCTCACCTCCTCCAAGAGTCCTTCCCAGACTAAGCCCCCCTTCTCCTAATAATAATAATAATAATGGCATTTGTTAAACACTTACTCTGTGCAAACACTGTTCTAAGTGCTGGGAGGGATACAAGGTCATCAGCTTGTCCCACTTGAGGCTCACAGTTTTAACCCCCATTTTACAGATGAGGTAACTGAGGCACAGAGAAGTTGTGACTTGCCCGAAGTCACACAGCTGACAAATGGCAGAGCTGGAGTTAGAACCCATGATTTCTGACTCCCAAGCTCGGGCTCTTTCCACTGAGCATGCTGCTTCTCCTCTGCTCCCTCTCCCTTCCGTGTCACCTCGACTCATTCCTTTTGCTCTTTCCCCCACCCCCCACCCCCACAGCACTTTTGCATATGTGAATGTATATATAACTCTATATTGCTACCTGTATACTTGTTTTGATGTATATTTATATATATACAGTGGGGCAATATGAACTGAAGAGTTATTCAGAAAAATGACCTGGGAAGCAGAGTTTAATATAGAATGGAGAGAGGAGAGACTAGAGGCACAGAGGTCAGTGAGGTAGACTGTAAGCCCGTCAAATGGCAGGGACTGTCTCTATCTGTTGCCGACTTGTTCATTCCAAGCGCTTAGTACAGTGCTCTGCACATAGTAAGCGCTCAATAAATGCTATTGAATGAATGAATCCTCTAGTCAAGGTGGGATATGTTAAGTTTCTTCATTCATTCAATCATATTTATTGAGTGTTTACTATGTATTGTACTAAGTGCTTGTAAAATATAACAATAAAAAGACACATTCCCTGCCCACACTGAGCTTACAGTCTAGCGGAGAGACAGACATTAATACAAATTAATAGAGTACAGATATGCACATCAGTGCTGTGGGCCCGGGAGGGGAAATGAATAAAGGGAACAAGATAGGGTGACACAGAAGAGAGTGGGAGAAGAGGAAAGGGGACTCTTAGTCTGGGAAGACCTCTTGGAGGAGATGTGTCTTCAATAATGCTTTGAAAATGGGGAGAATATTTGTGTGTCAGATTTGAGGAGGGAGGGTGTTCCAGTGAGTGTTAAATGAGGAGAAAGGTTAGGAATGAGGCTCTTTGTGGATAGAGCAAGAGACTTGGCTATTCCTCGTGCAAACAATGCAGGCTGGATTGTTGGTGCTAGGGCAGGCTCTCCAGATGCCAAACACCAGCCGGAAACTCCACACAACACTCCATACTCCGCATTATCAGGTTGGAAACAGTCCATGTCCTACATGCGGCTCACAGTCTTAATCAATCTCCTTTTTACAGATGAAGTCACTGAGTCACAGAAAAATGAAGTGGCTTGCCCAAGGTCACACAGCAAACTAGGGGCAGATCTGGGATTAGAACCCAGTTCCTTCTGACTCCCAGGCCTGTGCTGTATCGATAAGCCATGTTTATCTGTCTTCACGGGGATTTTTTGCCACAAATGTCAAGGGTCAGGATTATTCTGCTGGTTGCTTCATTGCTTGGGGAATTCCCTGAACATGGAGATGCATCTTATGAGATGGATCAGAAGATTCACTCACATTATACGTGTTTTACATTGTCATCTCTTGGTTACCCTGTGTTCCAGTGCTTTTATATGGTTCACAAGTAAATGGTCTGGTTACAAATAAGTATGAAAGCGACTCCTATACAAAAATAGGAGAGTTGAAATGATCATTAAAATATAGACCAGATAGTGATGATGGAAATGTTGAGGCTGGTGAGAATTCAAAATATCAACACCTTAGACACTTGAGTGGTAGGAAATTGGTGTTTATAAGTAGCTGTCTTTGAAAGCTGTTAATACTTGAAGAGAACGAATGGACAAAGGAAATGAACTGGATAACTATGCACTAGTGAGTCAATCGGTCTGCTCCTACAAGAAAGATAACTAGGAACTTTGGCAAACTGGTATTTATGGATTTATTTCCCCATTGCCCTCCTAGGGAAGTAAACTCATGTAGGTATTTTCTGTGTCTTCATGCTCATTATAGGCAGGGAGCGTATCCACCGACTCTGTTATATTTCATTTTCTCAAGCTCTTAGTACAGTGCTCTGCACCCAGTAAGCACACGCTAACTACATTTGATAGATTGATTTCTGCCTCTCCTTGGAGTCTTCCATTGGAGAGGGTTTGCTCAATCAATCAGTGGTACATATTGAATGATTAGTGAATGTGGAGCACCTCTACTCAGAGCTCGAGGCAGGACATACAACAGAGTTGGTAAACATGTTCCCTGCCCATATGAACATATGATTGTATTTATTACACGCTTACTGTGGGAGAGAGCTCAGGCAGTGGGAAGGGGAGCAAGAAAGTACCAGGAAATGGGGAGGGAGCTGAGAGCATTTCAGTACTCAGCTGCCATGTCAGGCTTTGCTCTGGATTTGAACCTAACTTATAATATGTAAGTCTGTGGTAAAATGTATTTATGGTGCCACAGTTTGTTGGTTTGTTCTTATGACATTTGTTATGCACTTACTCTATGATAGACAAGCACTGAGGTAGATGCAAGGTGGGGCACAGTCCCTGTCCCACATGGGGCTCACAGTCTTAATCTCCATTTTACAGATGAGGGAGCTGAGGAACAGGGAAGTGAAGGTATTTGCCCATGATCACACAGCAGACAAGTGATAAAGCTGGGATTAGACCTAGGTCCTCCTGACTCCCAGGCCCTTGTTTTATCCACTAGGCCACGCTGCTTCTCACATGGCCACATTTTAGGGGACTATATCCTGGCTGAATATGGAATGAAGCCCAACATTATATTTTTAAGCTAACCTGTTTAATTCAGAGGATTAGGGCCTGGGGAGTCAGAAGGACCAGGATTTTGATCTCATTCTGCCACTTGTCTGATTTGTGACCTTGGGCAAGTCACTTATCTTCTTTGTGCCTCAGTTACCTCATCTGTAAAATGGGGATTAAGACTATCAGTACCATGTGGGACAGGAACTGTGTCTGACCTGATCCTTGCATCCACCCCAGCGCTCAGAGCAATGCCTGGCACATAGTAAACTCTTAACAAATGCAATAAACAGGGCAAAATTATCTGTGGAAAGAAAAGATTTGAGTTAGTAAATCACAACCTAAATCCAACAGTCCAGTTCAACTCCAACTAGTTCATTTCCTATGCTCAGTTGACTGCACTAAGTGAAACGACTCTGGGGATGCTGACCTTGCTCTTTGGATGAACAGAAAAGAGACTATCATCCCATCTTGGTTAAATCTCAGCCCAGAGAAGTAAGGTACCATTCTGGGTACCTCAATTAATAAATGGGAAAAGCACATTCTTCAGTGTTTGAACAGTCTATCCATCACTTAATGATACTTATTGAGTAATAATAATACTAATGGGATTTGTTAGCACTTACTATGTTCCAAGCACTGTTCTAAGCACTGATAATAATTATTATGGTATTTTTTAAGCGCATACTATGTGTCAAGCACTGTTCTAGGTAATCAGGTTCTCCCACTTATGGCTCACACTTTTAATCCCCATTTTACAGAGGAGGTAACTGAGGCACTGAGAAGTTAAGTGACTTGCCCAAAGTAACACAGCAGAGAAGTAGCAGAGTTGGGATTAGAACCCACATCCTCTGACTCCCAAGCTCGGTCTCTTTCCACTAAGCCACACTGCTTATGTGCAGAGCATAGATCATATGGGAGAGTAAACTAAAATAAAGTCAGTTGGCATGATCCCTACCCTAAAAGAGCTTACATTCTAGTGGGGGAGATAGAGAGATTAAAGTATATTAAAATAAAATATATTAAAATATATTACAGCGTGGCTCAGTGGAAAGAGCACGGGTTTAGAAGTCAAAGGTCAAGGGTTCTAAACCCAGTTCTGCCACCTGTCAGCTGTGTGACTTTGGACAAGTCACTTAACTTCTTGGTATCTCAGTTACCTAATCTGTAAAATGAGGATTAAAACTGTGAGTCTCACGTGGGACAACCTGATTATCCTGTGTCTATCCCAGCGCTTAGAATAGTGCTTGGCACATAGTAAGCGCTTAACAAATACCAACATTATTATATAAAAGTGTGTGGGGCTGAGGGTGGGATGGGTGATAAATCGTATAAGAAGTGCAGTCCCAAAGTGCATAGGTGATGCAGAGGTTTGACAAGTAAGGTGGGGGAAAAGGAAGTTAGAGAAGCCTCCTCCTGGGGTAGGTATAATTTTAGTCAGCTTTGAAGTTGGGGAGAGTTTTGGTCCTTAGGATAAGAATGGGGAGGGAGTTCCAAACCAGAGTGAGAAAGTGAGCATGGGGCTGGTAGTGAGACAGATGAGACTGAGATAAAGTGAGTAGATTGTCTTTAGAGGAGTGAAGTGTGTGGATTGTGCAGAGACAAGTTTGATCACATAGGTGGGGAGAGATTATTGAGTGGCTTAAAGTCTATGGTAAGGGCCTGGTACATAGGAAGCACTTAACAAATACCAGGATTGTTATTACAGTATGGAGTTTCTGTTTGATATAGAGTTGGATGGACAACCAAGGATGTTTTGTGAAGAGTGGAGAGATAGGCACAGAAAGCTGATCTGGGTTGAGTATGAAATGGAGAGGAGAAAAGACTGGAGGCTGGGAGGTCAGCAAGGAGGCTGATACAGTAGTCGAGACAGAATATATGTATTTGGATCAGCAGGGTAGCACTTTGGAGGGAGATGAAGGGGTGGATTTTAGAGATGCTGTGAAAGTAGAACTGACAGGATATGATGATAGAATGAATATGCAGGTTGAATTTGAGACCATGAGGATAGAGGAGTTGTCTACAGTGATGGGAAAGCAGTATGGCCTCTTGGAAAGAGCACAGATCTGAGAGTCAAAAGACCTGTGTTCTAATACCAGCTCTGTCAATTACCTGCTGTGTGACTTTGGAAAAGTAAGTCACTTAACTTCTCAGTTTCCTCATCTATAAAATGGGAATTCAATACTTCTTATCCCTCCTACTTAGACTGTGACCCCTATCTAGGACAGGGACTGTGTCCAACCTGATAAACTTATATCTACCCCAGTACTTAGATCAAGGCTTGGTACATAGTAAGTGCTTAACAGTGAGAAGTAATGTGGCTTCATGGATATAGTATGGGCCTGGAAGTCAGACTTGGATCTAATCCTGTCTCTGCTACTTGTCTGATGTGTGACCTTGGGAAAGTGACTTAACTTCCCTGTGCCTCAGTTACTCTTCTATGTCTGTTTATTGTTCTATTATACTCTCCCAAGCACTTAGTACAGTGCTCTGCACATAGGAAGTGCTCAATTGAGCAATTGATTGAATGAATTACTGAATGAAGACTATGAGCCCCTTGTGGGAGATGGAGAAAGTTTAACCTGGCTAAATGGTATCTAACTGAGTGTTTACTACAGGGCCTTCATAAATACCATTAAAAAAGCAACAACCAGAAAACAAAAAATTCACATACCACTAAAAAAAAGTCTGGGAGATGAGAGGGTTTACATGGCAAAATGAATAAAAAATGATTTGAGAGTTTTTATTAGGGTTGAAAATGACAGCATTTAAAAGTACTAGCCAGGGAACTACAACATCACATACATTACTCAGGGCATGCAACTTAACAGTTACAACCATTTTGGGGAAGTATGACCTGTTGGCCCAAATGTAGAGGGCTTTTTGGGGGGAACACCTTACCTCTTCCTTTCTCCAAAGGAGAAATGCCTTGCCCATCCATGTCCCTCTGAACCTCATGTGCTGCTTCCAACCTGGGGAGATGGAGTCAGGAGCCACGGCTGAGGAAGCACTGGAGCTTTAAAATACCACCAGACACAGAACCATCTGGTGCCATAGCTTTACTGGAGAGGAGCCAGCCCAGATGAAAACCAGATGTCTAATGTAAAACTGGCCAAATGACCACCCTACCTTCCCAAAAATAACTTTTGCTTCAAAAATAAGTCAATAGTTATAAGAACTCAAAGTACTTCTCATAGTAATAAAAACAATACTCTTGACACATTAATATTTGTTGAGCAGTTGCTGGATGAAGACCACTGTACTAAGCACCTAAGAAAGTACAACAGAGTTAGTAGCCACAATCCCTACTCTGAAGGAGCTTAGAGTCTACAGGGGAATGCAGACATTAAAATAGATTAGGAATAGGGAAAATAATAGAGTATCATAATATTTACATTAGTACCGTTGGGGTGGGGTATCAAAGAGTTTGAGGGGTATACAGTTATAATAACAATAATTACTGTGGTATTTATTAAGTGGTTATTATGCCAGGCACTAAGTCGTGGGGTGCATACAAGAAATAGGATTGTACACAGCCCTTGTCCCACGTGGGGCTCACAGTCTCAATCCCCATTTTACAGATGAGGTAATTGAGGCGCAGAGAAGTGAAATGAGTTGTCCAAGGCCTCACAGCAGACAAGTGGCAGAGCCAGGATTAGAACTCATGACCTCTTGACTCCCAGGCCCATCTCTATCCACTACCCATGCCAAGGTCATAGTTGATGCAGACACGAGGGTGGAGAGTGGAAGTTAAAGGTTTAGTCTGGGAAAGCCTCTTAGAGAAGATGTAATTTTGGGCAGGTTTTGAAGGTGGGGAGAATAGATCAGGAATGAAGGGGGTGGAACTTCTAGGCTAGAGTGAGAAGTTGGGCAGTCAATCAGTCGAAGGTATTTATAGTGCAGAGCACTATACTAAGCACTTGGAGAGTACAATGCAACACAGTTGGTAGACACATTGCCTTCTTTTAAAGAGCTTGCAGCCTAGACTGGAGAATGGATATTAATATTCATAAATTATGGATATGTAAACAAGTGGGGTGGGACTGTGGGTGAGGTGAATAACAAGTGCTCAAAGGTGCAACAGATCAGTGGCAGGTTCAACAAGATCAAAGTTCTGAGTCAACTGGGATGGAGGAACAGGCCAACTCTCTCCACTGGACCAGGCAGTGGCTACAGAACTCCTCCCGGGGGGTCAACCCTGCGCTTAGTACAGTGCTTTGCACACAGTAAGTGCTCAGTAAATATGATTGAATGAATGAATGAATGCTGGCCCCAGGGACCACCCTGGGGAAGGGCTGAGCCTTCCCATGGCCAGAGTGACCCCCTTTAGACTGTAAGCTAAAGGGCAGGGAGTGTGTCTGCTATTCTGTTGTGCTGTACTCTCTCAAGCACTTAGCTCAGTGTTCTGCACGCAGCAAGTGCTCAGTAGATACGGTTGATTGACTGTGGGCCTTTTTTGGGAAAGGAAAAGTCAAAGCTGGATTTATGTTTCATTTTTTTCTTGTTTTTTGTAATCAAAAGAAAACTAACACAAGGCTTGTCATTTTGACCTTCTCTGAGGCACATCCACTGTAAGGCGATAGGTGGACCTGGAGTTTGCATGTCTTTGGGCCACAGTGGACTCAGGCGAGAGAGTCTGGGATCTGGTGAGGAGTCCCAGGCAGTTTCATGGTTTGAAGGGAGGGGAAGGAAGTGCTACTCTGCTTCAGCCACTGCTCTGGAGTCTGGGCTAACGAATGGGGAGATGGATGACCATCCCTCTGTCCCTGCTGGACCAGCCTCGCTAGCCCCTGGAGAGGCAACATGATCTTCCCCAAGGAGCTGGGTCAGAGAAACTGCGGTTGGAGCTCCCCATTCCCCAGTCCAGCTGAGGAAAACAAACACACTCATCCCTCTCCACCCACCCAGCCCCTCCACTTCTTCTCTCTGTCCCCTTGGCGTTGCGGGACATGGGGGGAAAATGCCCAAGGGGACACGATCCCTCTCGAAGAGCCGGGTCAGAATGGCTTCAGTTTGTGGCCCCACCTCAGTGCAGTGGAGGAGACCACACAGTCACATCTGGGTCCTTTCCTCTGCAGCTTCACAGAAAGTCTTGCCTCTCTCTTTCCCGGCACCTGACCCGATCAGAAGATCGGGAGTCCTCATCATTTAAACGATAAAGACAATCACTCAGGGGCTGATATAAACTGCATGTTACCCAGATCATCTTGAAGGATTTCATCTGCCATAGGGTAAAATGTTCCAATCTGCCTTGGAACTCAGTGTACTAAGTTCAGGGAAAGAGAACGCCAGTAGGAATTAGATGTGGACCCTGCACTTTGAAGGGCTTATGTCCACACAATATTAATATTCCTGACTGCAAGTGTTTTTATTCAAGGAAACTGGCCATAATACCAGTATCTCTCCTTAGACCCCCGTTCCTCCCCCTCCCCCATCTCTCACCCCCAGTGATCTGGCCACCTACTTCATCACAAAAATCAACACAATCAGCTCTGAGCTCCCCAAAGTCACCCCTCCTCCTCTCCCCTTCTCCCCACCAACCCTCTCCCCTACTTTTCCATACTTCCCTCCAGTATCCACAGAGGAGATCTCCTCCCTCCTTGCAAGTGCCACCCCCTCCACCTGCGCCTCAGACCCCATTCCCGCTCACCTTTTAAAAAACATCACCCCTGCCCTCCTCCCTTCCTTAACTTCTATTTTTAACCACTCAATCTCTAATGGCTCCTTCCCCTCTGCCTTCAAACATGCCCACGTCTCCCCCATCCTAAAAAAACCCTCTCTCAACCCCACTTCCCCTTCCAGTTATCACCCTATCTCCCTACTACCCTTCCTTTCCAAAATCCTAGAACGAGTCATCTACAATCGCTGCTTAGAATTCCTTAACTCCCATTCTCTCCTGGACCCCCTCCAATCTGGCTTCCGTCCCCTCCACTCTACTGAGACAGCTCTCTCTAAGGTCACCCATGACCTCCTTCTTGCCAAATCCAATGACTCCTACTCCATTCTAATACTCCTTGACCTCTCTGCTGCCTTTGACACTGTCGACCATCCCCTCCTCCTCCACACCTTATCTTACCTTGGCTTCACGGACTCCGTCCTCTCCTGGTTCTCCTCATCTCTCTGGCTGGTCATTCTCGGTCTCCTTCGCAGGCGCCTCCTCCCCCTCCCATCCTTTAATTGTTGGAGTTCCTCAGGGGTCAGTTCTTGGCCCTCTTCTGTTCTCCATTTACACTCACTCCCTCGGTGAACTCATTCGCTCTCATGGCTTTGACTACCATCTCTACACAGATGACACGCAGATCTACATCTCTGCCCCTGTCCTCTCCCCCTCCCTTCAGGCTCGCATCTCCTCCTGCCTCCAGGATGTCTCCACCTGGATGTCGGCCCGCCACCTAAAACTCAACATGAGCAAGACTGAGCTCCTCATCTTCCCTCCCTAGCCCGGTCCTCTCCCAGACTTCCCTATCACCATGGATGGCACGACCATCCTTCCCGTCTCTCAGGCCTGCAATCTTGGTGTCATCCTTGACTTGTCTCTCTCGTTCACCCCACACGTCCTATCCGTTACTGAGACCTGCCGGTTTTACCTTTACAATATCACCAAGATCCACCCTTTCCTCTCCACCCAAATGGCTACCTTACTGCTACAGGCTCTTGTTACATCCCGGCTAGACTTCAGCCTTCTCTCTGATCTCCTTTCCTCCTCTCTTGGCCCACTCCAGTCTATTCTTCACTCCGCTGGCCGGCTCATCTTCCTACAGAAATGATCTGGGCATGTCAGTCCCCTTCTTAAACACCTCCAGTGGTTGCCTATCAACCTCCGCTCCAAACAAAAACTCCTCACTCTAGGCTTCAAGGCTCTCCATCACCTTGCCCCTTCCTACCTCTCCCCCCTTCTCTCTTTCCACTGCCCACCCTGCACGCTCCACTCCTCTGCCACCCATCTCCTCACTGTCCCTCGGTCTCGCCCATCCCGCCGTCGACCCCTGGGCCACGTCCTCCCACGGTCCTGGAATGCCCTCCCTCCTCACCTCCGCCAAACTAATTCTCTTCCCCTCTTCAAAACCCTACTTAAAACTCACCTCCTCCAAGACCCCTTCCCAGACTGAGCTCCCCTTCTCCCTCTACTCCCTCTACCACCCCCCCATCACCTCTCCGCAGCTTAACCCTCTTTTCCCCCCATTTCCCTCTGCTCCTCCCCCTCTCCCTTCCCATCCCCTCAGCACTGTACTTGTCTGCTCAACTGTATATATTTTCATTACCCTATTTATTTTGTTAATGAAATGTACATCGCCTTGATTCTATTTAGTTGCCATTGTTTTTACGAGATGTTCTTCCCCTTGACTCTATTTATTGCCACTGTTCTTGTCTGTCTCCCCCATTAGACTGTAAGCCCATCAAATGGCAGGGACTGTCTCTATCTGTTGCCAACTTGTTCATTCCAAGCGCTTAGTACAGTGCTCTGCACATAGTAAGCGCTCAATAAATACTATTGAATGAATGAATGAATGAATGAATAGGTTCAGACTTCTCCCATTCCTTTCTACATCACCCTTGTTCTTGGATTTGCTCCCTTTATTCACTCCTCCTTCAGCATTAGGTGCATATCCGTAATTTATATTTCTATGTTAATGTCTGTCTCCCCTTCTAGACCATCAGCTTGTTGTGGGCCGGGAACATGTCTACTAACTCTGTTATATTGTTATATTGTGCTCTCCCAAGCACTTAGTATGCTGTGTCCACAGTAAGTGCTCAGTAAATATGACTGATTGACTGTCAGCGTGGCAGGCTATTATCATGGTTTTTGAAGGGAGAATAGTTAGAGACTTCTGCCGTAATGCCTGTTCTCAATATGTGTTTTTGGTTAGAATGAAACTAGGGACTATCTTACATCAATGTGAAGCCATCTGGGCTAGGTTTTCAAGATTAATGAATAAACAGTTTTAGAGAAGCAGCGTGGCTCAGTGGACAAAGCATGGGCTTGGGAGTCAGAGTTCATGGGTTCTAATTCTGTCCCTGCCTCTTGTCAGCTGTGTGACTTTGGGCAAGTCACTTAACTTCTCTGGTCCTCAGTTACCTCATCTGGAAAATGGGGATTAAGACTGTGAGCCCCACGTGGGACAACCTGATCACCTTGTATCCACCCCACTGTTTAGAACAGTGCTTCACACACAGTAAGCGCTTAACAAATGCCCTTATTAGTATGGAAGTCTTGCAAAAAGTGAGTATTACAGTGTGAGGTTTGTTAATGTTAAGTTTTGCAAGAACACAACCCTAGTTAGTGTTTGTATATATGTGATTTCAGAACTGTTCATCTACTCTGTAAAGGCCCTAGTCTTGAGATTAGTTCCACTTAGAGATCAGCCGAATGTGGTCCCCACAGTTTCAGCATCATAACCTGGTGGATAGAGCACAGGCCTTGGAATCAAAAGAACCTGGGTTCTAATCCTGGCTCTGACACTTGTCTTCTGTGTGACCTTGGGCAAGTCACTTCACTTCTCTGTGCCTCAGTTACCTGTGTTGTATGAAAGGAGAGAAGGTTAGCACTCCCCTTGTGAGGATGGAAAAGGTCCTAGTGGTCTTTGGTTAAGGCACTACCTACTACTACCTATGCGTATACCTGTAGGCATAGACCTACAGTCTATGGTTAAGGCACTGATGCCTACTTAATAATAATGATAATAATAATTGTTCTATTTGATAAGCGCTTACTATCTGCCAAGCACTGTTCTAAGCTCTGGAGTAGATACTAGGTAAGCAGGTTGGACACAATCCCTGTCCCAGATGGGGCTCACCATCTTAATCCCCATTTTGCAGATGAGGTAACTGAGGCACAGAGAAGTTAAGTGATTTGCCCTAGGTCACAGAAGACTTGTGGCAGAGCCTGAATTAGAACCCATGTCCTCTGACTCCCAGGCTGGTGCTCTTTCCACTTGGCCACAGTGTTCCTCCCAAGCATCTACTTCATGGCATCTCACCAAGTTTAGAGGAGCAGCATGGCCTAGTGGACCGAACAAGGGCCTGGGAGTAAAGTGGATACTAATACCAGCTCTGCCACATGTCAGTTGTGTGACCTGGGCAAGTCACTTCACTTCTCTGTGCCTCAGTTCCTTTGTCTGTGAAGTAGGGATCAAGATTGTGAGCCCCAAGTGGGACAGGTTCTGTGTCCAACTTGATTACCTTGTATTTACCCCAATGCTAGAACAGTGCTTGGCACATAGTAAGCCCTTAACAAATACCACAATTATTATTATTACATCAACACCTTCACACCCTTAGCAAAATTCTAATCACACCCATAGCACTCACACCCTGTATGTAGGAGAGAGAGCTGATTGAGAAGTAAAGTTGCTTAGTGGAAGAGAAGCAAGAGTAATAACACGTATGGATGAATTTGGAGTGGCTTACATCTGTTTTATTATGATAAATCTTTTTAAATATCATAAAACTATTGTAAATCTGGTTTATTATTAAAAGTTAAGGAACAGAGCAAAATGATGGGCCTACATTGAATGTCAAGAAAACAAAAATTGCAGCAACTGAAAGTTTTAACATATTTGTAGTGGATGGAGAGAAGATTGAAATAGTTGACAATTTTTCTCTCCTGGAATCGATAATCAATAATAAAGAAACTAGTAGCCAAGAAATACGCAGAAGATTAATGCTAGGAAGACTTTCTATGAAGAGCCTGGAAAAAGTCATGAAATGTGCTGATGTAACTTCTGCCATAAAATTACAAATTGTCAACTCTGTGGTATTTCCAGTGACAATGTATGGATCTAAAAGCTGGACAGAGAAAAAACAGGATAGAAAGAACATCGATTCTTTTACAATGTGGTGTTGGAGAAGGATTTTGCGAATACCATGGACTGCCCCAAAAACAAACAACTGGATTTTGGGGTAAATTAAGCCACAGTGGTCTTTGGAAGGCCAAATGACTTGCATTAGATTAGCATGTTTTGGACACAATATTCAGGAGGGCTAATTCTCTGGAGAAGACACTAATGCTAAGAAAAGTCCAGGGAAAACGTGGAAGAGGCAGACCGGCAGCTAGGTGGATAGACACCATAACCAACGATAACAGAAGAACTATTAGCAAGGTTGTAGAGTATGGCAGAGGACAGGACTATCTGGAGAAAGTATGTCCATGGAATCACTATGAAGCAGAAATGACTTGGCACTTCATCATCATTGTAATAATAATATTAAATCTGTCTTACAATGACAGACAAGAAGAATTTTTATTATCTAATTTTATTCTCCATTTCCTTTCACTTTTCAATTCGTTGAAAAGTAAGGCCTTAAGTCAGAGATGGCATTTTCACAGCCAGTCAAATTCAAATATCTGGCAGATCATGTGTACTAACGCCTGTGTAGAATTGAATTCTATTGCATCTTCTGTCAGAATTGGGGAATAAGGCAGAATCGTAAAGGGAGATAGAAATTTCTCTATACATGCCTGGTTTGAAGCTAAATAACAAAAGAAAGGAACAAATTGACCAAAAGTGACTGATAAGTTTGAGAAAGGAGAGCCTAGGCCCTTGGTCAAGAATGGACTGGGAGGAAATGATAGCACCATATAGTTAGTAAATTAAAATGCCAAACAGTTGTAAGAGAGAGGTGGTGGAGTAGAGGAGCAGAGTGACCTATGGGAAAGAACC
Organism: Ornithorhynchus anatinus; assembly: GCF_004115215.2. Lineage (NCBI taxonomy): Eukaryota > Metazoa > Chordata > Mammalia > Monotremata > Ornithorhynchidae > Ornithorhynchus > Ornithorhynchus anatinus. The sequence continues at coordinate 154,206,324 of NC_041728.1, forward strand.
CAGGCTTGGGAATCAGAAGACTTGGGTTCTAATCCCAGCTTTGCCCTTGAGCAAGTCACTTAACTTCTCTGGGCCTCAGTTTCCTCATCTGTGAATTGCGAATGAAATCTTACTTCCTTCTACTTAGTCTGAACCCCATGTGGGACAGGGATTTTGTCTGACATGATTATCTTATATCTATTCCAGTGTTTAAAACAGTGCTTGACAAATAAGTACTTGACAAATACAATAAAAATAATAATAGAAACAAATGCAAGATGAGAATTCTCTGCAAAATTATTTAAAGGTTCAGTTTGTCCTTGATACTGATGATTATGTTATGTTTTTATCAGTTGGATGCATGAATTGACTGATTTGTAGGATCAAACTATAATCCCTTTTTTGAAATACAGGAACTGAGATAGTATCTTTGTTATGCAAGATAGAAGAGAGACAGAACCGATAAAGATTTAAAATTGGGCATGTTTCTAGTGATCAACTGGTCTTGGTGTCAGCAGGATTCTGTTGTAATTATGTCTCTTTTAATCAACACTGTTTATTATTTAATAAACGAGCTTCAGCCAAGAAGGTAGAAAATAGATGATACTACAATATGGCTGGCTTAATGGCCCATCTCCTCAAGTATCCAATCCACCAAGTTAGCAGTATTGTTTTTGAGCTGTTCAACTTGCAACTTTGAAACTTCATCTATTAACCAATATAGAAATTAGAGAAGATGATCTCAAATTTGTTCTGAGGGATCTTATCCTCACAAGTGCACAAATGGGATTTAACTTTCCAGTCCATGAAGTATCCTTCTCTTCACCCTGTCAGAATTGTTTGGCTCATGATCAGTCCAGGGAGGAGTTCTTTGAGTTTTAGAGTCCGGTGGCCATTTCTACCCTATTTATTTGTTCCACTGTACAACTTCCTAACTTCTAGAATTGCTTGTTCTCCTGAAGGACCTGGTAGTCCTAGAGCTGTGTCTTGTCTTGTGTTCTACATCCTACCTCTGGCCTGGAAGGCCCTTCCTCCTCAAATCTGACAGACAATTACTCTCCTTGCCTTTCAAAGCCTTACTGAAGGCACATTTCCTCCAAGAGGCCTTCCCTGACTAAGCTGGTCTTTCCTCTTCTCCCACTCCTTTCCTCATCAACCTGACTTGCTCTCTTTATTCACTCCCACCTCCCAGCCACACACCATTTAAGTCCATATCAGCGTGGTTCAGTGGAAAGAGCACGGGCTTGGGAGTCAGAGATCATGAGTGCGAATCCCAGCTCTGCCACTTGTCAGCTGTGTGACTGTGGGCAAGTCACTTAACTTCTCTGTGCCTCAGTTACCGCATCTGTAAAATGGGGATTAACTGTGAGCCTCACGTGGGACAACCTGATTACCCTGTAGCTACCCCGGCGCTTAGAACAGTGCTCTGCACATAGTAAGCGCTTAACAAATACCAACGAATACCAACATTATTATATCTGTAATTCATTTATTTAGACTGTTAGCTTGTTGTGGACAGGACATGTCTCTATTTATTGCTATGTTATACTCTCCCAAACAGTACAGTGCTCTGCACACAGTAAATGCTCAATGAATACAAGCGAATCAATGAATAGGGCTGTCTTGGTCATACCTATGGCTTCTTCAATATAGTATTGAGACACCTTTTTGGTCTCTGTCAAAGGAACTGTGACCGCCAATTTAATGGATAGATTCTAATCCTAAGAGTATGGCACTCTATAGCAGTTGGAGACGATGCAGGTTTTTAAAAATTCTGCTTAATAAAAATAAATCAATGAATAGGATTTTTATTCAGCACCTACAGGAGGCAGTCATTCATTCAATAGTATTCATTGAGTGCTTACTATGTGCAGAGCACTGTACTAAGAGCTTGGAATGTACAATTCGGAGTGAATCATAATAGGTATTTGTGAGACTGAAGTAGAATCAATGTACATGATACCTGTTCGCAAAGACCTTGCAGTCTAATGGAGGAAGCAGTGGTGTTTACTGAGTACATATCATGTAAGTTCCCTATGGGTAGAGAAAGTGTCTACCAACTCTTGTACTTTCCAAGGGTTTAGTATATTGTTCTGCACACAGTGAGAATGCAATACATTGGAGTTGTTTAACACCCACGAAGATTATTTAACTTCATTCTAAAGGTGAAATCCTGTTTTACTTCAATTGCAGTGGAGAGGAGGGGCAAAAAAATCAACTGGGGATTAATTTACCAGAAATTTCCAATGTAATGGTGTTTATGGAGTGCCCTCTTAGAGCAATTTACAGTACCTTAGTACTGCTTGGAGAGGTACGATAGAAATACAGAACATATTTCCTCCCCATAAAGAGTTTAGTCTATCAGTGGATTGGCTGTGAAGCATTGTGGCCAAGTGGAAAGAACAAAGGTCTGGGAGGCACAGGGCCTAGGTTAATAATAATAATAATGTTGGCATTTGTTAAGCGCTTACTATGTGCCGAGCACTGTTCTAAGTGCTGGGGTAGACACAGGGTAATCAAGTTGTCCCACGTGGGGCTCACAGTCTTAATCCCCATTTTACAGATGAGGTAACTGAGGCACCGAGAAGTCAAGTGACTTGCCCAAAGTCACACAGCTGACAAGTGGCCGAGCCGGAATTCGAACTCATGACCTCTAACTCCAAAGCCCATGCTCTTTCCACTGAGCCACGCTGCTTCTCTAAGTTGGTAGACAGGATCCCTACATCCAAGGAGGTTACAATCTAGTGGGGGAAGCAGACTTTAAAATAAATTAATGGTAGAACACAGACTAAAGGAAATCCCTGTCATCTGAGCCTGTAGAACCTTTAGTCAGGGTGGCAGGTTTGTCAAGGTTTGTGTAATAATGAGAATAATGATACTAAAAGTCATATTTGTTAAGTGCTTACTATATGCCTAACACTATACTAAGTGATGGCTTAATAAATACCATTAAAAATGAATAAAGATAATAATAATGATAATATGGTGTTTGTTAAAAGCTTCCTATATGTTGAGCACTGTGCTATATGCACTGCGATAGACACAGTTATAAGTAGATCAATCATAATCCCTACCCCACATGGGTGTAACAGTCTAAATGAGAGGGAGAAGAGGTGCTTAGTCCCCATTTTAAAGATGAGGAATCTGAGGCACAGAGGAGGTATTTGAACTGCCATTTTACTTAAAGGCAAATGACAGAGATAGGATTGGAACCCAAACCTCCAGGCTCCTAGATATCTGCTCTTTCCAAAGGGCCATCCTGCTTCTCCAGCAAGAGGAACCGGGTGATGACCTCCTAAGCAAAACCAAGGTCTGAAAGCATTTCAAGGAGGATGGTATAGTCCACAGCATAGAAAGCAGCAGAGAAGAAAGATTAGGATTGTATAGAGACCAGTGGACTTGGCTTCGAGGAGGTCATTGGTGACGCTGAGGTCTCGGAAGTGAAGGAATAGAAAAACGATAGTGTGTCGAGAAGAAATTTGGTGGGGAGGAAATGAGAACAACAGGTGTATATAATTCATTCCAAGGAATTTGGGTAGTAATGGTAGTGGGAATATAGGGTAATTATGGGGGGAAGTGGAATTTAGTATTGGGAAGACTTGAATATATTTGACTATAGAAGTGGCTCATTCTGGGAAAGAGGTTTTCTACAGAAACGCTCTAGGCATGTCACCCCCCTCCTTAAAAATCTCCAGTAGTTGCCTATCAACCTTCTCATGAAACAGAAGCTCCTCACTCTTGGCTTCAAAGCTCTCCATCACCTTGCCCCCTCTTGCCTCACCTCCCTTCTCACCCTCTATAGCCCAGTGTACACACTCCGCTCTTCTGCCACTAACCTCCTCACTGTGCCTGGTTATTGCCTGTCCCGCCATCGACCCCAGGCCCATGTCCTACCTCTGGCCTGGAATGCCCTCCCTCCTCCCATCCGCCAAACTAACTCTCTTCCCCCCAAGTTCAAAGCCCTATTGAGAGCTCACCTTCTCCAGGAGGCCTTCCCAGACTGAGCCCCCCTTTTCCTCTGCTCCTCCTCCCCTCTCCATCGCCTCTACTCCCTTCCTCTGCTCTACCCCTTCCTTGCTCCACAGGACTTGTGTATATTTGTACATATTTATTATTCTATTTATTTTATTAATGATATGTGTATATCTATAATAATAATGTTGGTATTTGTTAAGCGCTTACTATGTGCAGAGCACTGTTCTAAGTGCTGGGAGAGATACAGGGTAATCAGGTTGTCCCATGTGAGGCTCACAATCTTAATCCCCATTTTACAGATGAGGTAACTAAGGCACAGAGAAGTGAAGTGACTTGCCCACGGTCACACAGCTGACAAGTGGTAGAGTTGGAATTCGAACCCATGACCTCTGACTCCCAAGCCCCGACTCTCTCCACTGAGCCACGCTGCTTGCTATTGATGCCTGTCTACTTGTTTTGTTTTGTTGTCTGTCCCCGCCTTCTAGACTGTGAGCCCGTTGTTGGTGAGGGATTGTCTCTGTTGCTGAACTGTGCTTTCCAAGCACTTTGTACAGTGTTTTGTACACAGTAAGCACTCAGTAAATATGATTGAATGAATGAATGAATGAATGAATGAATGAATGAATATTAGTAGAAGAAGAAGAGAAGCAGCATGGCTCAGTGGAAAGAGCATGGGCTTTGGAGTCAGAGGGCATGGGTTTGAATCCCGACTCTGCCACTTGTCAGCAGTGTGACTGTGGGCAAGTCACTTCACTTCTCTGTGCCTCAGTGACCTCATCTGTAAAATGGGGATTAAGACTGTGAGCCCCATGTGGGACAACCTGATTCCCCTGTGTCTACCCCAGTGCTTAGAATAGTGCTCTGCACATAGTAAGCGCTTAAATACCAAAATTATTATTAGTAGTAAGACAGAGGGGAAAAGTGGGAGCTTGTGTTTTAAGGAGGTGTGGGGGAATGTAATAAGAAGTATATCAGTCAATCAATAATACTTATTGAGTACTTAGTTTGTGCAGAGCACTATACTTAGTGCCTGGGAGAGTACAATTCAGTTTGTAGACACGATCCCTGCCCTCAAGGAACTTACAGTTTAGCCAGGTAGACAGACATTAAAAAAGATTACAGGTAGGTTCTACTCTGTAAACTACATGGTGGGCAGGAGATGTGTCTCATATTGTTGCGTTGTACTCTCCCAACCACTTAGTTCAGTGCTCTGCACAAGTGCTCAATAAATACGATTGACTGATTAAGAAGCGACTGAGCATAAGGGTATGTACATAAATGCTTTAGGAGAGGGAGTGAGGGGGAGTACTTAAGGACTTAGAGGGTGGGTTCAGTGCATAGTTCAGGCAGTAGGCATTTTGGAAGGAAAATAGGATTGGGTGATGAAAGCTTAGTCTGAGAGGGCTACCAGGAGGAGCTGTCAACCCGGTGTGGGCAGGTATTGTCTCTCTTTATTGCTGAACTGTACTTTCCAAGCGCGTAGCACAGTGCTCTGAACACAGTGAGCACTCAGTAAATATGATTGAATTAATAAGCTCTCAGTAGGTCTTTGTTGATGGAGACAAAACTGGTAGATTAGATTTAGGAAACCTCATCTTGAGGGGCAGCAGGGATGAGAATAAAGACAAGAAAAGGGAGGTAGAATGGTGAGGAAGTGATGGTGAGACTTAAGAAATTTCCACCTGTGCTGCCTATTTTAGCAACAGAGTGGTCTTCAGGGGACAGGTAGGATGGCAGAGGAGACACAGAGGGTTTCAGGAGGAAACGAAAAGTTTGGAACAACTAGTGGAGGTTTGGGGCATGGGAGTGTGAGAGAGGAATCAAAAAGTTGTCAAGCAGAAGATGGAGCTGAATATAGAGAAAATCAGTCTATCAATCAGAGGTATTTAGTGAGTGCTTACTGTGTGCAGATCACTCTACTCAGTGTTTCAAAGAGTATACTGCAAGAGAGAATGAATGTAAAGTGGTAGAAAGTGGCTCATGATTAAATTCATGGACAAACATTATATAATGGGTTAAAAAGAGGAAATTTATGGATGAAGAGGGGGATACCTACAGATGTTAAGTCGACAGACAATTCCTCTCCCCCACTTCAAAGCTTTATTGAAGACACATCTCCTCCAAGAGGCCTTCCCTGACTAAGCCCCCGTTTCCTCTTCTCCCACTATCTTCTGTCACCCTGATTGCTCCCTTTATTCATGCCCCCTCCCAGCCTCACAACACTTATATACATATCTGTAATTTATATTAATGTCTGTCTCCCTTCTAAACTAGAAACTCACTGTGGGCAGGAAATGTGTCTGTTTACTGTTATATTGTACTCTCCCAATTTACTAAATTTACTGTAAGTAAACTCTAAGTACTAATTGTAAGCTCTCTGCACACAGTAAGTGCTCAATAAATAAGATTAAATTGAATGAATAACCTGGGCAGGATGATCCATTGTTGGGTCAGTAAGGGCATTTCTTATTCTCCTATGTTTTCGAACCTCTTTGAGTCTGTGGGTTTGATTTAGATTGAGGATGCGCGAACTCATGCGCTTGTGTCATCTACCTCAAAGGTAATGGATATGAGCTAATTCTCACTTCATTAATTTATAAGCTCTATAACTCTCACTTAGAACCTTAAGATCCCATCACATTGCTCATCCAGGATAAAATAGCTGAGAGTTGCCACGTGGGTTCAGATTACTAAGACTTCATTACAATTATAAAGTGTATTGTGAGGTTTTATCATAAATAATTCAGACAAAATGACAGTTATGAAAATAAATGAAGAAAGTGCACTCTGTGCTAGAGGATCTTTGTTGGTCATCAGAGGGCTTTCATTTGCTATGGTGGGAAAATATTCTAAAATGAAATAGAAAAGTAGCATCATTCTACAGTTTAAAATCTGAAATTTTTCGTTTCAGGTTTGCAATTTGTAAAACGTGCTGCATTAGGCCTACTTCAGATTAAAAATATATATTTTCCCATAAATACCTGGTTACATGTGAGATTGTGTAGTTTTGAAAGGAGAGGGTGCACGTTTAGTGTATGGCTTGTTTACATGCAGCAGGACTTTCACTTGAGTTTAAAATATTCATTAAGGCACAAGGAATGTACATTTTTTAGCAGAAGAAGCAGAAATTGATCAGTAGAACAGTGCACTTTCCTATGATTCACCATATTTCTTTCTTTCCTCTTTCCCTCCCCTTCCCAAGAGGGAATAACAGGATATGTTCTTATCCTGCAGAAGATGAACATAAATGTTTGAGAATTGTAGACTGGCTCACATCTTCATTCAAAATAAAATGCAGAACCTCACAACTATTGGAAAGAACTTGTTTTAGCAATCAGGAATATTAGGTTATGCTTAAAATGTTCTACTAGCAGTAAAATCATACGTAAAATGTAATATCAGATCATATGTAAAATGTAGTATCACCATCTTTTTGTTCTATGAGATCAAAATTGCTAGGGATTTATTTGACAACATTTGTAAAGCTATGTATTCATAATAATAATGATCGCTTTTGTTCAGGCCTTACTATGTGCCAAGCACTGTACTAAGCACTGGGGTAGATAGATTCAATGAATAGTACTTCTTGAGAGCTTGCTGTATGCAGAGCACTGAACTCAGAGCTTCATACTATGTTATCAGGTCTCATATGGGTCTCAGAGTCCAAGTAGGAGGGAGGACAGGAGATGAGGGAACTGAGTCACAGGGAAATTGTATAAATAAGTTATATAAAGTTAATGCAAATAAATAAATTACCGGTCTGCATGTAAGTGCTGTGGGGCTGAGGATAGAGTGAATTAAGGATACAAATCCAAGGGCAAGGGTGACCCAGAGGGAAAGGGAAAAGGGAAAATGAGGTCCTATTTGGAGAAGGTCTCTTGGAGATGGGATTTTAATAAGGATTTGAAGGTGAGGAGAGTGATCGCCTGTTGGATACGAAGGGTTGGGGGCAGTTCCAACCCAGAGGAGAGTGGAGAGCTAGATGACATTGAGGAAAATTGAGTAGGTTGGCATTAGAGGAGCAAATTGTGCAGGCTGGGTTGTAGTAGGAAGGTTGCAGTAGTGAAGTGATTGAGTGTTTTAAAACCAATGGTAAGAAACATATGTTTGATGCAGAGGTGGATGTGCAACAACCTGAGGTTCTCGAGGTGTAGGGAAACATGGACTGAATGGTTTGTGAGAAAAATGATCCGGGCAACAGAGTGAAGTGGGGACTGCACTGGGGTGAGGGAGAAGGCAGGGAAGTAACCGAGGAGGCTGATGGAGTAATCAAGGTGGGATAGGATAAGTGCTTGGATAAGCAGAGTAGCAGGTAGGTTAGAAAGGAAAGGGTGGATTTTAGCACTCTGTGAAAGTTGAACTGGCAGGATTTGGTGACAGATTGAATATATTGATTGAATGAGATAGATGATTTGAGTTGTGAGACAAGGATGGTGGTGCTGTCTGCTATGGTGGCAAAGTCAGGGGGAGGGCAGGGATTGAGTGGAAAGATGAGGAGTTCAGTTTTGAATATGTTAAGGTGTCGGAGGGACATCCAAGTAGAGATGTCCTAAAAGCAAGAGGAAATAGAAGACTGTAGAGAAGGAGAGAGATTAGGGCTAGAGATGTATTTGGGAATCATCCACTTAGAGATTGCTGTTGAAGCCATGGAAGTGAATGAGTTCTCCAAGAGAGTGGAGATGGAGAATAGGTGACCCAGAACTGAGCCTTGGTAGGTTGGAGACAGAGGAAGAGTCGGCAAAAGAGACTAATACAGGAAAACTGATTCATAGAGCAGTGCTCTTTCCACAGGATCAACAGTAGGACTCAATACAGAAAGTAGACCATTAGAGAAGGGCAACATCTACTTGAAAGTTACAAGAAAATAATAAGCATTTACAATATGCCAAACACTGTACTAAGTGCTGAGATAGATACAAGATAATCAGGTTGGACACGGACCCTGTCCTCCATGAGGCTCATAGTCTAAGTATGAAGGAGTAGGGTTTATTCCCCATTTTGCAAATGAGGAAACTGAGGCCCAGAAAATTGAAGTGATTTGCCCAAGGTCTCACAGCAGGCAAGTGGCAGAGTGGGGATTAGGACCCAAGTCTTCTGACTCCCAGGCCCGTGCTCTTTCCACTTGACCATATTGCTTTTCAGGTAATCCATCACTTTAAGAAATGGATGTTAAGTGATTACTCTACCTAAGTGAAAGATTCTCATTTTTCACTATTACAGAGTAATCGCCTAACATCCATTTCTTAGAGTGATAGTTTCTATTTCCTTCTATCACTGCCAAATGTGAATCACATTGGGATGAATTATGTACTGAGAAATAGCCATGATGCTGAAATAGTCTTTGTTTCAGTGACATTGTAAAATTACCAACCCATTACAACTCAATATTTGTTTGGTTTATCATGATAAGAACCCAGGAACTCCACAATTGGAGGAAAGTATATATATATATATATATATATATATATATATATATATATATATTCTTTTTTAAATGATCACACTCATTTGAATGACTCTTTGTCACATGTGTGCTCTGATGATCTCCATCTACCCCAGTGCTTAGCATGGGGCTTTGTTACCTTTCAATAGTATTTATTTATTGAGCGCTTACTATGTGCAGAGCACTGTACTAAGCGCTTGGAATGAACAAGTCGGCAACAGATAGAGACAGTCCCTGCCGTTTGACGGGCTTACAGTCTAATCGGGGGAGACGGAAAAACAAGAACAATGGCAATAAATAGAGTCAAGGGGAAGAACATCTCATAAAAAGTACCTAAGTAGTGCTAAATAAAAATCTTTATCATTATTCTTTTTATTTGTCAAGATTTCTGCTTTTCTATTTTTCAATGCATTGTGGTTACATGGCCAAAGACATTTCTGTAATTAAGAAAGAGGAGGGCACAAGACAGTGCCTGCCAAAGAATTGTTGGCATCAAAATCCCATTTTTGAAAATCATGTGAATTGTCTGTTCTGAGAACATAAGCCTTTATAGAACAAGATTAATCTTATTGTATGTTTTATTGTAAAGCTAGTGAACACTAAATAATTCACATTAACAAATGAAGACTAATTTGCTTATTTAAAAATTTTACCCAATTACCCGATTCATGTTAATGAATAATTTACAAGGAAAAAGGAATAGAGATAAAAATGATTTCTCTTTAGGCTCTAACGTAAAAGCCATCATATGCAGATCCAGCCTTATTGACTGCTCATTCATAAAAGAAATAACCCCAGGGAAAACTGCATTCAATGAGAATCAGGCGATAATACAAGGAGCTGAGGACTCTAGAGAATTTTATATTTCCATATAAAATCTGAATCATTTGTCTGTGGTTGTTTTTGAATTATTCATATGAACTGTATCCCTCTGCTTTCAGAGATTGAAAATGAATAGCCTCTATCATAGGGTTTCAAGTATGCTTTTGTGTTCACTTTAAAGGCTTTTAGCTGTTTTTTTTATTTATTTAGTTCCAGTAAGATGTTTTTCTCCATTGAGAGTTTCTCCTGAATATTCACCAATGGCATTCCATCACCAAAGTATTAAATGGTAACAGTTTGAATTGAGCCTAGTGGAGCACCATAAAACATCAGTTATTTGGCCCAAAGAGGAAGAAATTCTGTTCAAACTAGAGAAAGATAGAAATTGTGGAAGTATTTTAAAAATTAAACTGGGGTGTGAATCGACCTCTATTTGTATGTGTGCACTTGTTATTCTTTAACTTCCTTGCGCCTGTATTGGTCTCTCTCTTTCTCTGATGCACTCTTCAGTTTTGACTAGCACAAGGCTCCTGTCCCTGTTAAACTGCCTGGGGTTGTTTAACACCCACGAAGATTATTTAACTTCATTCTAAAGGTGAAATCCTGTCTTACTTCAATTGCAGTGGAGAGGAGGGGCAAAAAAATCAACTGGGGATTAATTTACCAGAAATATCCAATGTAATGGTGTTTATGGAGTGCCCTCTTAGAGCAATTTACAGTACCTTAGTACTGCTTGGAGTGGTACGATAGAAATACAGAACATATTTCCTCCCCATAAAGAGTTTAGTCTATCAGTGGATTGGCTGTGAAGCATTGTGGCCAAGTGGAAAGAACAAAGGTCTGGGAGGCACAGGGCCTAGGTTAATAATAATAATAATGTTGGCATTTGTTAAGCGCTTACTATGTGCCGAGCACTGTTCTAAGCGCTGGGGTAGACACAGGGTAATCAAGTTGTCCCACGTGGGGCTCACAGTCTTAATCCCCATTTTACAGATGAGGTAACTGAGGCACCGAGAAGTCAAGTGACTTGCCCAAAGTCACACAGCTGACGAGTGGCCGAGCCGGGATTTGAACCCATGACCTCTGACTCCCAAGACCATGCTCTTTCCACTGAGCCACGCTGAGGTTCTAATCCCAGCTCCGCCACTTGTCTGCTGTTTGACCTTGGCAAGTCACTTGAATTCTCTGTGTCTCAGTTATCTCATCTCTAAAATGGGGATTAAATCCTCCTCCCTCCAATTTAGACTCTGAGGCTGTTATAGGACAGGGACTGCGTCTAACCTAATTATTCATTCAATCATTTATTGAGCGCTTGCTGTTTGCAGAACACTGTACTAAGCGCTTAGGTAGTACAATTCGGTAACATTATCCTGTATCTAACCCAGCACTTCAGAAAAGTGGTGGAAGCAAAATAGTAAATGAGTGCTACTGCTCTTTCTCTTCACTTTCTGTTAAGTGCTTAACAAATTTCATTACTATTATTACAGACATAAAGATAGTTTATAATTAATAAGATTAAATCAGTTATTAATCATGGGTACCCAAGTGCTGAGGAAGAGTCCAAGTAAACATGCAACTATTAGAGATGGTTCTGAGTGGATGTAACTCAGGGTGTTGGGAGCTAATTCATTTAGTCAGATTTCCCCCCTCCTGCCTTACCTGCTGATCACATACTTCATTCAAACCAGATTGAGGTTGAGGGACACAGAAAAGACAAGGAAGCGAATGAAAAACAGAGAGGGAAGAGGAGAAAGAGGAAAGGGAAGAGAGAGCATAGTAGCACTTATTTATTATTTTGCTGCCACTAATGTTCTCAAGGCCTCTCCTATCACTGCAGCCAAAAAGGGGGATCTCAAGGTTGCCTGTCCACCAATTTTCAGATGGCAGGACAGGACCCCAAAACAGGCTTGTGTCTTACCTAAAATGATGCAAGTAGATTCTTTTCCAAAAATCTTTCCCCCTCCTGTTTTTCCTCTCTGATCACTCTGTTCCTCTAATTCCAACCAACTTTTTTTATGGTTTTTGTTAAACTCTTACTATGTGCCGGGCACTCTTCTAAGCAGTAGGGTAGATACAAGGTAATCAGGACACATTCCATGTCCCACAAGGGGCTCACAGTCTTAATCCTGATTTTACAGATGAGGTGACTGAGGCTAAGAGAAGTTAAGTGACTTGCCCAAGGCCACAGAGCAGACGAGTGGTGGACCTGAGTTTAGAAACCAGGTCCTTCTGACTCCTCGCCCTATGCTCTATCCAGTAGGCCATGCCGCTTCTCTTTTCACACTCTGTACCTCCATCTCGTCTATCTTGCTGCTGACACCTCACCTAGGTCTTCCCTCTGGCCTGGAACTCCCTCTTGCTTCATATCCATCAGACCATAACTCACCACCCCATCCCTTTCAAAGACTTATTAAAATCACAACTCCTCCAAGAAGCCTTCCCCTATTAAGCCCTCATTTGTACTCTTTATTAATCCCCATTAGCCCAAGAACCATCTTGTCCATCCTTGATTACTGTATCAGCCTCTTTGCTGAATTCCCTGCCTCCTTTACCTCCCCACTCCAGTCCATATTTCACTCTGCTGCCCAGATCATTTACCCACAAAAATGTTCAGGCCACGTTTCCCCAGTCCTCAAGAACCTCCAATGGTTGCCCATCCCCCTCCACATCAAACAGAAACTCCTTACCATTGGCTTTAAAGCATTCAATCTTCTTGCCCCTCCTGTGTCCTCTCACTATTCTCCTACTACAACCCTGCTCACACACTTCACTCCTGTAATGTCAACCTACTGCCTGTGCCTCGATGTCGTCTGTCTCGCCTCCTACTTTTCTGTCACATCCTGCCTCTAGCCTGGAACACCCTTCCTCTTCATATCTGGCAGGCAATTAACTCTTCCCTACTTCAAAGCCTTACAAAGCACATCTCCTCCAAGAGGCCTTCCCTGATTAAGCCCTCTTTCCTTTTTATTCCACTCTCTCTGTGTTGCCCTGACTTGCTCCCTTTATTCATCCCCCTTCCCAACCCCACAGCAGTTAGGAGAAGCAGCGTGGCTCAGTGGAAAGAGCACGGGCTTTGGAGTCAGGGCTCATGAGTTCGGATCCCAGCTCTGCCACTTGTCGGCTGTGTGACTGTGGGCAAGTCACTTAACTTCTCCGTGCCTCAGTTCCCTCATCTGTAAAATGGGGATTAAGACTGTGAGCCCCACGTGGGACAACCTGATTCCCCTATGTCTACCCCAGCGCTTAGAACAGTGCTCGGCACATAGTAAGCGCTTAACAAATACCAACATTATTATTATTATTATTAATGTACATATCCATAATACATTTATTTGTATTCATGTCTGTCTTCCCCTCTAGACTGTGAGCTTGCTGTGGGCAGGGAATATTTCTGTTATATTGTACTCTCACATAGCATTAGTACAGTGCTCTGCACAAAGTAAACACTCAATAAATGTGATTGATTTATTGATTTATTCACCCCAACCTCAGTCCTAAGCATATATGTCTTGTCTTATGCCGACGAGTCGTTGCCGACCCATAGCGACATCATGGACGCCTCTCCCAGAATGCCCTCTCTCCACCTGCAATCATTCTGGTAGTGTATCTGTAAAATTTTCTTGGTAAGAATATGGAAATGGTTTACCACTGCCGCCTTCAGTATAGTAAACTCGGGTCTCTGCCCTCGACTCTCTCCCATGCCGCTGCTGCCCAGCATGGGTGAGTTTTGACTTGTAGCAGATTGCCTTCCACTCGCTAGCCACTGCCCAAACTAGGAATGGAATGGACAGGCCTCTGCGTGACTCTCCCTTCCGTAGCCAAGACTGGTAGAGGACTGGAAACTCTCCAGGTGCGACCCTGAGAGGGGAGCATATATATACATAACCATAATTTGTTTTCATGTCTGTCCTCTCCCCCTAGCTTGTAAGCACCTTATGGGCAGGGAACATGTCTACCAAGTCTATAGGACTGTAGTCTTTCAAGTCCTTAGTACAGTCCTCTGCACACAGTAAGCACGAAATAAATCATTGATTGATTGCTATCCCAGGATTTTATTTCAGAATCTGGGATTTGATCTTCTTTAAGTCTTTGACTATGGTAATAATAATTGTGATATTTGTTAAGCACTTATTATGTGCCAACCCCTGTATTAAACACTAGGGGAGATACAGTACAATCTGATCAAACAAAATCCTTGAGCCACATAGAGTTCATACTCTAAGGGGAGGAAGGATAAAATATGTTCCCCGCTTAATATGGTGTCTATCACATAGTAAGCGCCTAACAAATACCATCAATATTATATTTAATCCCCATTTTACAGGTATGGGAATGGAGACATAGCAAATTTAAGTGATTTGCCCAAGGTCAAAGAGCAAGCAAGTGGCAGAGCCGGGTTTACAACTTATATCTCATGACTCTCTGTCCAGAGCAGTTTCCACTAGGTCATGCTGTTTCTCTGTGGTGAACTATGGTGAGAAGCAGTCCTGCCTAGTGGAAAGAGCATGCACCTGTGAGTCAGAGGACTTGTGTTCTAATCCCAGATCCGCCATTGATCTGCTGTGTGAATTTTGGCAAGATACTTAACTTTTCCCTTATCTGCAAAATGGGATTCAAAACCTGTTTTTCCTCCTACTTAGGCTGTGAGTCCTATGTGATACCTGATTATCATGCATCTATCCCAGAGTTTAGCACAGTACTTGGCATCTAGTAAGTGCTTAACAAATACCACAATTATTAACTAAGGTGATCACTAAGAGAATGTTATTATGAAAATTAAGAAACACATCTTTGCCAAGAGACCTTTCCTGGCTAAGCCCTCATTTCCTCTTCTCCCACTCCCTCTGTGTCACTCTAGTACTTGGATTTATACCCCTTTCATTCATTCATTCAATAGTATTTATTGAGCGCTTACTATGTGCAGAGCACTGTACTAAGCGCTTGGGATGAACAAGTCGGCAACAGATAGAGACAGTCCCTGCCGTTTGACGGGCTTACAGTCTAATCGGGGGAGACGGACAGACAAGAACAATGGCAATAAATAGAGTCGAGGGGAAGAACATCTCATAAAAACAATGGCAACTAAATAGAATCAAGGCGATGTACAATTCATTAACAAAATAAATAGGGTAACGAAAATATATACAATTGAGCGGACGCGTACAGTGCTGTGGGGATGGGAAGCGAGAGGTGGAGGAGCAGAGGGAAAAGGGGAAAAAGAGGGTTTAGCTGCGGAGAGGTAAAGGGGGATGGCAGAGGGAGTAGAGGGAGAAGAGGAGCTCAGTCTGGGAACGCCTCTTGGAGGAGGTGAGTTTTAAGTAGGGTTTTGAAGAGGGAAAGAGAATCAGTTTGGCGGAGGTGAGGAGGGAGGGCATTCCAGGACCGCGGGAGGACATGACCCAGGGGTCGACGGTGGGATAGGCGAGACCGGGGGACGGTGAGGAGGTGGGCAGCAGAGGAGCGGAGTGTGCGGGGTGGGTGGTAGAAAGAGAGAAGGGAGGAGAGGTAGGAAGGGGCAAGGTGATGGAGAGCCTTGAAACCTAGAGTGAGGAGTTTTTGTTTGGAGCGGAGGTTGATAGGCAACCACTGGAGTTGTTTAAGAAGGGGAGTGACATGCCCAGATCGTTTCTGCAGGAAGATGAGCCAGGCAGCGGAGTGAAGAATAGACTGGAGCGGGGCGAGAGAGGAGGAAGGGAGGTCAGAGAGAAGGCTGACACAGTAGTCTAGCCGGGATATAACGAGAGCCTGTAACAGTAAGGTAGCCGTTTGGGTGGAGAGGAAAGGGCGGATCTTGGCGATATTGTAGAAGTGAAACCGGCAGGTCTTGGTAACGGATAGGATGCGTGGGGTGAACGAGAGAGACGAGTCAAGGATGACACCGAGATTGCGGGCCTGAGAGACGGGAAGGATGGTCGTGCCATCGACGGTGATAGAGAAGTCTGGGAGAGGACTGGGTTTGGGAGGGAAGATGAGGAGCTCAGTCTTGCTCATGTTGAGTTTTAGGTGGCGGGCCAACATCCAGGTGGACACGTCCCGGAGGCAGGAGGAGATGCGAGCCTGAAGGGAGGGGGAGAGGACGGGGCGGAGATGTAGATCTGCGTGTCATCTGCGTAGAGATGGTAGTCAAAGCCGTGAGAGCGAATGAGTTCACCGAGGGTATTCACTTTTCCCTCAGCCCCCCGGCACTTAATGTACATATCTGTAATTTATTTATATCAATTTCTGTCTCCCCCTCTAGACTGTAAACTCACTGTGGGCAGGGAATGTGCTTATTTATTGTTATACTGTATTCTCCCAAGCACTTAGTTTAGAGTTTTGTACACAGTAAGTGCTCAATAAATACGATTGAATGAATTAATGAATGTCTTCCGACTCATATTCTTCCAAGCACTTAATACTGTGTTCTGCAAACAATATTTTCAAAAAAATGATTAATTGAAAAGAATACCTGCTTACATCCCTTGAATCATCTTTGTACGAGTGTTCAAATTTGTTCTGAAAGTGTAAAACTAATTCAAAATTTTTTGTGTGTGATTAAAATGGCAACTGGCTTTTATTTCCAGAGAGCTTTCTTTCTAAATAATTCCCTATAACTAAAGAGGGAATTGGGGTGTGGGGAATTTGGGGAAGGCAATTCTGGGAGCATCGCAAGTTCAAAAATTAGCAGGCAGCTTGAAGGTAATATGGTGAAAACTCCACAGATCCAACTTTATAAACAATGTTTTGCTTGGTACAACACATCTTTATGTAGGTGGATTATAGGAATAGTTTCCTTTCCATTGAAGTTTATGAGGTAGTCAAGTAGCTAGCTGTGTAAACATGTTTTCCACTTAAACTTCTGCTGTCGTTTCCAGGAATAGTTTTTCTGGTGGCTTTTGTACCTTATAATTTGGTACAGGCAGGTAAACATTTAATATTTGTTTCTGGGCATAGTGGAGTAATGTTTCAATTTGATTTATCAGCTACAATTTATTGAAACGAGGCAGTGTCTTAGTTACAGTTCGTAAACCTACGGGAGTTGACACATTCATTTTGTTAAAGCACATTACAGAAGAAAATATTTATTTCCTTTAATAAGTGTGTAAATGTATGTCTTTAAGGTTCTAATCTCATACATTTGATGTATTCTGCAGAACTGTTCAATTTGCTATGTCTCTGATTGCAAAGAAATAATTTTATTGATGTTTATCTTCAGCAGGTGGAAATCATAAGAACATTGTGTAATGCAGGAAATAGTTGCTAGGCAACCATTTTCAGTGTCAAAAAAGTCTTCCTTTCAAGTGTCTGCAGCATGTGAAAAACCAGAAGGTTCTGTTCAAACAAGGGCAACCTGCAGAGATTATGACATCATTTTTCCTTTCTCACACTTCCTTAAAACTTCCATCTATCTTCAAATGCATGGTTTTAGACCTAGGGCAAGGTAACCTTAGTTTATAGCCTATCTGGCCTTATCATCCGATTCACTCTCGATTATAGTTTGCCAATCTGACAGACATTGACATCAGAATTATGGTAATAATTTCTTGTTGGAGTGCTTGCAGTTAAAGTTATGTCAGCATAGTTATTCTGTAGGCCATAACATTAGAAACGAGAATCATTATTTTACATTAGCAGCAGCAATCTCCACTTGGAAATGAATTACACTCTCTATAAAAAAAGACAATTGGTTCAGGAGTTGGAAGGGCTTCTTTTTTAGCAAATGTATGAAAAGGGAAAGACAAAGAATTCTGAATTAATACCAAGGGCTACATGGTTTTGATATTTGGTTTACCCTGGTATTTCTTTATAATTGCATGTAAGGAATTTCTCCACCACTAGGATTTGGTGACTTTATGTGGAAGAACGGGTATCCCAATTAATTCTCTCTTTATTGTTGATTTGAAGATATTGCATCAGGTGAGGAAGCTTATGCTAGATATTCTTAAGTTTGTTGGCTCTTGCCTGGTTTGTTATACTGTGATACTGTATTCTCCCAAGCACTTAGTACAGAGCTCTGCACACAGTAAGCGCCCAATAAATATGCTTGACTGACTGGTGGACTGGTTTTCTCTGAACCTCAGTCAAGGAAGACACAAGGACATTTCTGTACTCTCTTTGCCACAAGAGGAAGAGAACTCTGATTGGAGCATAAACTTGGTACCGGGTGGCCACTGCCTACACGAGAGAATTCCAGACTGTGAAACCCACTTGGCATCTCCCACTCCATGCTGGGTATGCAACGTAAAGTAATGATGTCGCAGGTTTTATTTTGCAAAAGTATGGTAATTTCACCCACCCTGGAGCATTTTTGGAGGGTAGCCCCCAGCCTGCCCCCCACCTTAACTGTCTTCAAAGCCTTTGACATTTCCTTCCGGGCTTGTGCGAACCTGGTTGTTGCCTCTGAACTCAGCAGCGGAAGTTTCAGTGGAGGGGCACAGGTGTTGAAAATAAAAATACTGGACATAAAAGTCTCTAATGGTGACTTGTGTCATAACTGGACCAGACAGGGGATTGACAAGCTGATAGCCAGCTCGTCCTCTAGGCTATAAGCTCGTCATAGGAAGAGAATGTGTCTACTAGCTCTTTTGTATTATACTCTTCCAAATGCTTAGTTTAATGCTCTGCACACAACAGTAAGAGCTCAATAAATACCATTGATAGATTAACAAAATTCACTGATAGCTAACCAGTCTGGGTTGTACAAAGCTGTATGAATGATTAATAATAATGATGGTATTTGTTAAGCACTTACTATGTGTCAAGCACTGTTCTAAGCCCTAGGGAAGATATAAAATAATCAGGTTACATACAATCCCTGTCCCACACAGAGCTCTCAATCTGAGGCAGGGGGAACAGGTATTGAATCCCCATTTTACAGATGAGGTAACTGAGGCACAGAGAAGTTAAGTGACTTGCCCAAAGTCACAAGGCAGATGTGTCAGAGCAGAGATTAGAACACAGGTCTTCTGACTCCCAGGACCCTACATTTCCAACAGTTATGAGGACCCTGAAGGGATGGTCTTGCAGAGCCCAAGATACAAAGAGAGTAAGAAAGGGAAGAGAACCTGACTCCTTTTCACCATGTACTAATGCTGTAAAAGGCCAGTATCAGACCTTTTGAAGTTTCATTCATTAATTCATTCAGTCATATTTAATGAGTGCTTACTGTGTGCAGAGCCCTGTACTAAGAGCTTGGAAAGTACAATTCAGCAACAGATAGAGACAATTCCTGCCCAATAACGGACTCTCAGTCTAAAAGGGGGAGAGAGACAACAAAACGAAACAAGTAGACAGGCATCATTTGCATCAAAATAGATAAATAGAATTGTAGATATATAATATTAGTGAAATAAATAGAATAATAAATATGTTCAAATATACACAAGTGCTGTGTGGCGGGGAAAGGGGTAGAGTAGAGGGAGGTAGTAGGGATGATGAGGCGGGGAGGAGGAGCAGAGGAAAAGGGGGGCTCGGTCTGGGAGGAGGTAGTAGGGATGATGAGGCGGGGAGGAGGAGCAGAGGAAAAGGGGGGCTCGGTCTGGGAAGGCCTCTCTGGGAAGGCCTCCTAGAGGAGGTGGGTTTTCAGCAAGGCTTTGAAGGGGGGAAGAGAGCTAGTTTGGCAGATGTGAGGAGGAAGGGGATTCCAGGCCAGAGGTAGCATGTGGGCCAGGGGTTGACGGCGGGACAGGTGAAAACGAGGCACAGTGAGGAGGTTAGTGGCAGAGGAGTGGACTGTGCAGGCTGGACTGTAGAAGGAGAGAAGGGAGGTGAGGTAGGAGGGGGTAAGATAATGGAGAGCTTTGAAGCCAACAGTTGTAAATTAAGGAATAGCTCTAGATTTAGGAAATAGGGCAAGGAGGTGAGGAAGATGGAAGACCTTGCGGCTGATGCACCGTCTAAAATATGAGTAGGAGTTTGCTGAGCCCAGCTGCTGAACCCCTCTAAACAAGTAGTCTTAAAGAGAGTGCTTAGGGTTGCCAACTGAAAGGAATCTGAGCTCCTTGCCTAATGTCTTCCTCTTAGGCTTGATAAACTGATAACAGAAGTAGTTTCTACCTCTATTTTCCAATTCAGTACTTGTAACTTTAAAGAGAAAGGCTTTGGAAGCAACACATTGTGATTCACAAAAAACAGAGGACGCCTTCTGGAATCTGGAGAGATTATTATTTTCTTTCATGAACATCATTACCAGAAAACTCAAGCACCCACTCAGGACAGAGTACTTATTGGGTTCTGGTAGAATGATAAGGAAGTTGCAAGATTTGATCTCTGCCCTTTAAGGAGTCAGTAATTGAAGAAGGGAATAAACACAAAGCACATTTTAATTGAGAAGCAGCATGGCTCATTGGATAGAGCACTGGACTGGGAGCCAGAAGTACCTGGTTCTAATCCTGGCTCTGTCACATACATGCTATGTGACCTTGGGCAAGTCACTTTACTTCTCTGTGCCTCAGTTACCTTGTCTGTAAAAATGGGGATTAACATTGTGAGCTCCATGTGGGACATGCACTATATGCAGCCCAATTAGCTTGTATCTTCCACGGTGCTTAATAGAGGGTCTGTCATGGAGTAAGCGTTTAACAAATAGCATTAAGAAATGATTCCAACATTTAAAATTCAGGCTTTCAACATTGCAAAAGCTGACAAGAAAGGGAAACACAGTGAGTGATGAGAGATGATGTTTAAGAGGTTCTGTAGAGAGGACTGGGATTGCCTGCTGGCTTGGACCTGACCTGAGGTCCCCTAGAAATGGTTTCTTAGCATTTTTAACAGAGTGTACATGGTGTTTTCGGCCTCACCCAATACCGTGACAGGTATAGCCTTTAGGCATCTTTCCCAATATCCCCTACCCAATTTTAGGCTCCCAAAGATCTTCTGCCATGGAAAGGAGAGAGAATGCATCAAAAGATTTTAGTACAGTGCAGTGGGTCATTGACAAATATAATAACAATTATAGTATTTGTTAAGCCTTTACTATGTGCCAGGCACTGTACTAAGTGCTGAGTTGGGTACAACTCAGAGAAGCAGCATGGATCAGTGGAAAGAGCCCGGGCTTGGGAGTCAGAAGTCATGAGTTTGAATCCCAGGTCTGCCACTTGACAGCTGTGTGACTGTGGACAAGTCACTTCACTTCTCTGTGCCTCAGTTCCCTCATCTGTAAAATGGGGATTAAGATTGTGAGCCTCACTTGGGACAACCTGATTACCCTATATCTACCCTAGCACTTAGAACAGTGCTCTGCACATAGTAAGCGCTTAACAAATACCAACATTATCATTAGTACAAGCAAATCAGGTTGGACACAGTCCCTGTCCCACGTGGAGCTCACACTCTTAATCCTCATCTGTAAAATGAGACCTAGAGAAGTGAAGTGACTTGCCCAAAGTCACACAATTGACAAGTGGTGGATCTGGGATTAGAACCCATGATCTTCTGAGTCTCAGGCCTGTGCTCCATCTGTTAAGCAGCATGGCTCAGTGGAAAGAGCCCGGACTTGGGAGTCAGAGGTTATGGGTTCTAATCCTGGCTCTGCCACCTGTGTGACTTTGGGCAAGTCACTTCACTTCTCTGGGCCTCAGTTACCTCATTTGAAAAATGGGGATTAAGACTGTGAGCCCCATGTGGGACAGCCTGATTACCTTGTACCCCCCCAGCGTATAGAACAGTGCTTGACACATAGTAAGCACTTAACAAATGCCATCATCATAAATGACAGTATACTATCGCTAAATACTAAGAAGACTTGCAGTGGCCTCAACTGCCCCTTAAATCCTCCAGGTCTTGAGACCTTAGTTTGGGTTGGATCTGGGTGGATTCTGATAACCATACCCACCTCTTTCACTACCCCCAACACCATCAGCTCCACTACTGCAGCTGAACCTGTGCAGTCAGGTGGAGAAATAGACCCATTTTCCTCCCCTATGCCATTAATGAATGTGTCAACTGGCACAGTGGCTGAGGTAGCCCTCCACTCATTCCCCCTTAGCATGCTGTCTTTTTTTCCCCAGCCACTGAAAGTGCAGTGTCGGGGTGAGGGGCTGGCCTTTCCTCCGGGAGCTTCGCTGGGCTCTCTGCAAAAGGATAATAATAACCTATGTTAAGCACTTCTTATCTGCCAAGAACTATACCAAGTGCTGTGGTAGATTTGCTGTGGTAGATTCATTCATTCAGTCGTATTTATTGAGCGCTTACTCTGTGCAGAGCCCTGTACTAAGCCCTTTCTCCTTTCAAGTTGTTCAGGGCAGATATAGTCCCTGTCCCTCTCCATCCCAATCTAGAACAGGTATTCAATCCGCATTTTACCGACGGCCACAGAGAAGTTAAGTGATAATAATACTAATGATGATGGCATTTGTTAAGCGCTTACTATGCGCCTGGCACTGTACTAAGCGATGCGGTGGATACAAGCGAATTGAGTTGGACACAGTTCTTGTATGATGTGGGGCTCACAGTCTCAAAGTGAGCCCCACTTGGGCTCACTTGGGTAAACGGAGCTAGGATTAGAATAATAATAATAATTACTCTTGTGGTATTTGTCAAATGCTTACTAAATGCCAAGCATTGTATTAAGCGCTGGGGTGGACAGAAGCAAATCGGGTAGGGCACAGTCTCCGTCCCACATAAGGGACAGTCTTCATCCCCATTTTATAGATGAGGTAACTGAGGTACAGGGAAGTGAAGTGAGTTGCCCAAGGCCACAATAGCAGACAATGGCGGAGCCAGGATTAGAACTCATTCATTCATTCAGTCGTATTGACCTTCTGACTCCCAGGTCCGTGCTCTATCCACTACACCAACCTCCTCCATGCTGCTCCCAGGTTCTCTTGCCCCAGACAGTGGGGGAACCACCTTGGGGGTCATGGAGATTTCCTCCATTTCCCTGAGTTCCCACTTGCTCCAGATTCTTTGTGGTCAGTGTGAAGGCAGATGAAGCACCGAAGCACAGAGTCTAGTGACAGGAACCAGTCAGTCAGTCGTATTTATTGAGTGCTCACTATGTGCAGAGCACTGTACTAAATGCTGGGGAGAATACAACAATAAACAGACACATTCCTTGCCCACAACGAGCTTACAGTCTAGAGGGCAAGCACATATCTGTTTGACGCTCCCTCGACGTGAAACAGAACTTGTGATCAGCACTTGTTTCAGCAGAACTAATTTCCAACAGTGGGCATCCATTTAGATGAATACTTACAATCAATGAAAAGCATAGATTGTATGGCCTGGCTGAAATCAGTGGTTTCCTTCGCTTTCTGTACCCTTTCATGTTTTGAGTTTATTAGTGCTTGACAGTGTTCTATGACTGTAACATGTAGTGAAAGAACATTTAAGTAGATAGGATATATATTGCTATTGTTCTTGTCTGTCTCCCCGATTAGACTGTAAGCCTGTCAAAGGGCAGGGACTGTCTCTATCTGTTACCGATTTGTACATTCCAAGCGCTTAGTACGGTGCTCTGCACATAGTAAGCGCTCAATAAATACTATTGAATGAATGAATATATATTTTAAAAACCCACAACACATAACACAAGCATACTGCAAATGCAACTAAAAATAGATGAGAAACTAATCTGCCTTTTTTATGCTATTGTAAATTTTACATGGGTTATAAAGAGACCACAATCAATTAAACAATCATATTAATGGCCAGTATAAAATGATTAACTACGGATTTTGACAGCAGTGCATATTAGATTATTTCACCTGGGAGACTAGTGAGGTCTCTTTATTACAAGATGAATTTCAATTTCTGCCTTTAGATGAATTGCTGGTAGTTCTGCTAAACATAATCATTTGGTATTTCTGCCATTTGCATCTCTTCCGTGGAATGCCATCCAATTTGACTCTTCCCTCTTCCCCTTAAATAATTTGTAAGTACTTTTAGCATATGATTCTTAGGTCAATTAGATCCTCACTCATTGTTTCAGTAAACGGCAGTCAATTTAGTCATCAGCACATAGCCAAACAGTGCTCTTTAATTATCCTCTCCTCCATCCTCCCAGACTGGCCAAGTCCCTTATCCATAGATTTGTGCAGAAATTTCCCTGTGGAGGCATTAAGAAAGGGAAGAGGCTCTCCCATGTGCTCTTGACCCGCTTTGGTCCAGGACTGATGTTGTATTAATGACACATCCCTAGGGTTCTTGAGTCAGCAGGTGAATCTGCAAGAGTCCCTGGATCTGGTGACATTTGGATGCTAGACAATAAGGCTCTAGATCAGAGAAACAGAAGCTCTAGGAAGTTCTTTAATTGCTGAAACCTCATCACTTGGTGGAAAATGCACCCTGAGGTGTTGCATGTTTTTGAACTAGAACCTACTAGATAGTCGTACAGTGTTCTATACCATAAATCTGGAAGACTATTGGTCAAAAAATAGATACATTTTTGGAGAGGTAAAAATTTCAGTAAAAATTGGAATCATCAATCCATCAATCACTGATGGTGCTACTTGAGTGCTTACTATGTGCAGAGCAGAATGTGTCTGTTTGTTGTTATCTTGTACTCTCCTGAGCACTTGGTACAGTGATTTGCTCACAGTAAGTGCTCAATTAATAATACTGGGTGAATGAGTGAGTGAATGAATAAATATAGTACAACAGAATTAGTGGACACAATCCCCACCTATAACAAGCATACAACCTAGAGGGGGAGACAGACAGTAATATGAATAAATAAGTAGTTTATAATACATAAGTTAAATATATACACATAAGCGCTGTGGGGTTGGGAGTGGTTCAAATATAAAATGTCTAAAAGTCACAGATCCAAGTGCATAGACAACCCAGGAGGGAGATTGAGCTGGGAAAAAGAAGGCTTACTCAGGGAAGGACTTAATAATGCTTTGAAAGTGGAGAGAGGGTTGTTCTGGTGTATATGGAGGGTGAGGGAGTTTCAGGCCAAGGGGAGGACTTGGGAAAGAAATTAGTGGCAAGATAGATGAGATGAAGGCACAGTGAGTAAGCTGGCTCAAGGAGTGGCGAGTGTGGACTGGACTGTAGTAGAAGATGAGTGAGGTGAAGTAGAGAATCAGCATGCCTTAGTGGAAAGAGCAAGGGCTTGGGAGTCAGAGGACATAGTTCTAATCCTGACTCTACCATGTCTCTGCTGTGTGACCTGTGCAAGCCACTTAACTTCTCCCTGACTCAGTTACCTGTGAAATGAGGATTAAGACTGTGAGCCCTATGTGGGACAACCTGATTACCTTGTTTCTATCCCAGAGCTTAGAACAGTGCTTGGATCACAGTTAGCGCTTAACAAATACCATCATCATCATTATTATAATTAGAATGACGTGAGCCATTTGAGTGCTATAAAGCCAATCAAAAGGAATTTATGTTTGATGCAGAGATAGCTGAGCAGCCATAGGAGGTTTTTGAGGAGTGGGGAAACATGGATTGAACGTTTTTGTTGAAAAATGGTCTAACAGAGTGAAGTAGGGACTGGAATGGGGAGAGATAGGAGGCTGGGAGGTCAATGAGGAGGCAGATGCAGTAGTCAAGGTGGGATAGGATGAATGCTTGAATCCACTTGGTAGCAGTTTGGATGGAGAAAAAGGGCAGATTTTAGCATTATTTGCTTTATATTTTCTCAGTCCAGTCACGCTCCCTGCATTGAATGCATCGTGTGTTGTGTGGGTGGGAGAGCTGATTAAAATTTGTAAATGCAGAAATATATTCTGAACCTCTCTAAAATTAATATGTCTCTCCACACATGGAAGAAAATAAGATTAAAATGGCCTGGCCCTTACCTCAAGAAAGACAGATGGATTTTTACCAAGACCGGTGTCATCATCAGTTTTCACATTCATTATTTAAGGACTTGTCAACACTTTTCCAGATACCAGGACTACTTGCAGCTCTTTAATTTGCCTTTTTTGCGAATTTCAGTCACACCACAAGTTTTCTATGCATTCTCAATGATAAAAGCTGTTGGGTCTCTGATGGCCTAGGCAAACTACATAAAATTTTAAATCAATCATTCCGTGCTATTTATTGAGCACTTATAAATTTTGAAAGAGTACAGTACAACAGAGTAGGTAGACATGTTCTATGCCCACAAGGGGCTTATAGTCTAGAGGGGGAAATGGACATTAAAATAAATTACAGATAGACACATAAGTGCAGTGAGGCTCAAGGTGGGGTGAATAAAAAAGGTACAGATCCAAAGTGGAGATTATGGTCAAAGTCTACCTAAATACAGTGGGTTTGTTATGGGTTTGACTTCCACTGGCTTAGACTCAGTAAATGTTTGTACAAGGGTTTTCTTGATAAAACTGTGAATATGAAGAACCAGCCAGAATAAAATGAGATTCTTGTGGAAAGAAGCTGGAAGGAAGTAACTAAGCCAATAGACATTTCTGAAAAGCCAAAAGAAAGGATGTGAGCAGGATGAGGTGGAGTAGAATATGGAGTAAGAGGGGAGGTGGAAGGGAAGATCATGGTATTTGTTTGTTTGTTAAGCACTTACTATGTGCTATTCACTCATTCAGTTGTATTTATTGAGCTCTTACTGTCTGCAGAGCACTGTATTAAGCTCCTGGAAAGTACAATTCAGCAACAGATAGAGACAATCCCTACCCAACAATAGGCTCACAGTCTAGAAGGGGGGAGACAGACAACAAAACAAGTAAACAGGCATCAATAGCATCAATTTAAATAAATAGAATTATAGATATATACACATCATATATCTACACATCATATATCTATATACACATCACAAGCCCTGGGGTGCATACAAGCAAATCAGATTGGACACAATTCCTGTCCCCTGTGGGGCTCCCAGCCTCAATCCCCATTTTACAAATGAGCTAACTGAGACACAGAAGAGTGAAATGTCTTGCCCAAGGTCACAGCAGACCAGTGGGGGAGTCGGGATTAGAACATGTCCTTCTGACTCCCAGGCCCAGGCTCTATCCACTATGCCAGGCTGCTTCTCTAATTAGAGAAGAGGTTAAATTAATTCTTTCTTCTCTCCCCTACTGGAATTCCTCATCACCCAAATTAACTTTCCCTCTTTCTTCACCAGCTATTCCTTGCTTATCGGCTGTATTCTCCTCCTGACTTCCATTTCTACCTCATTTTCCCCATCCTTGGATGGCTGAAAATGACCTGGCTGAAAATAGGTAAAAGACTTCTTAGTCCCAAAGCGTTCTCTTTCTATTGGCCATATTATTTTACTAGCAAACATCATTTTTCAGGCTTGTTCTACTTTCTTTCCGGCCCAGGTCCTTTGGGCCTTTTTTAATTTGCACTGGTGCAGGGCATAAACCTAAAAAAATTCAACCAAAGAAGGTAGCATTTGCCTTACTAAAATAATTACTGGCTTGTCGTAAGTGATAGCACATGTACTCACTATGTCTACTGATGTTCAGCTATTCTCTGTGAGATGTTAATTACTGCTGGGATGACAGAGAAGGAGCTTAAAGGTTGACTGTTCTGCCTATTAGGCATTGCACAGTATACGAGGTAATTGAGTTTAGTTTATGCTTCATTTATACAGTCATTATTCTGAGGGGTCTTTTGTGTGTTTCTGTGGGTGTGTATGTCTGCTTTTTGATAGAGTAGCAGAAGACTGCAAAAAAGTCTAGTGGTTTTGTTCCTTCCGTAGTAATTGGAAATTGATTCATTGCAGTAATTAATTGCAATGAGTTTAAAAACTGAGATTTATAAAATATACTTAACCTATTGCCCCAGGGTATCACTAGGCACACCCCGATGCCTAATGAACCCTTGAAATGACATTTTTGGAAAATGAAGAGTTTCAGGTCACATTCATTGGTCTTATCGGCCTCATACTCTGAAAGTGTGGCTTTCATTTCAGGCTGGTTTATTAAAACAAGACTGAAGAAAAAATTCAGAAAAGAAGGTATGTTTGTGTAAGAAGAGTTTTTTTAAAGATTATGCTAATTCTATTTTATTTTGAAGCCAAGTTGATTAAGGCTCTGTGCCCTCATACAGCTATACCAGATTTGGAAGATTTACTTGCATAAAGTTAGATATTTTCTTTTAACATGAACGTTAAAAGTTTCCTAAAAGCAATAGAGCAATAAAGAAATTCACCGCTGCACTTCAGGTTCACAGATGATGTTCCTGATTATGACATTTTCATCAAATTATGATACTGACAAGACCATTTAATTTCTCTGTGCCACAGTTCCACCATCTGTAAAATGGGAATAAAGCATCTGTTCTTATGAGCTCTGTGTGGGACAGAGAATGACGATATGATTATCTTCTGAACACATAGTAATATGTATGTATATATATATATGTATTATATATTATAATACATTATTTCAGGATAATTACATAATAGCAGTAGCATTTAGTTCCCCAAAACTTGAATTTTCAACTCAAATTACATGGAGCCAGAGCTATGACTTCACTGTGCAGTGCTGCACAGAAGCAGTAAAATTAGAAAAATGAAAGTACTGCGAGTTTTGTCTTTCCTTGGTGTCTGCCTTGAGTCTGGCTTCTGCCCTCTTCACTACCAGAAAGTACCCTCCTAAAGGTCTTCAATGACCTCCTTCTTACTCAATCTGAAGGTTTCTACTCCACCCTAAGCTTCATTGACTTTTCAGCTGCCTGTGACACTGTAGACCATTCTCTTCTCCTGGAAACATTACCCAACCTTGGCTTCACTGGTAATGTCCTCTCCTAGCTCTCTTTCTGTCTCTCTGGCTTCTCACTGTCACTCTCTTTTTCAGGCTTCTCCTCTGTCCGCGACACCTAAACTGTGGGAGCCTCTCAAGGCTCGGTTCTGGATTCCCTTCTATTGTCCAACTACATCCACTCTCTCACAGAAGTCACTCACTCCCATGGCTTCAATTCCCAAATCTACCTCTCCAGCTCTGACCTCTCTCCTTGTCTGCAGTCTTGCATTCTCCTGCCTTTAGGACATCTCTACTTGGATGTCTCACCAACATCTCAAGCTTAATGTTCCCAAACCCTGTTCATTAATTAATTAATTCATTCATTCAATTGTATTTATTGAGCACTTACTGTGTGCAGAGCACTGTACTAAGTGCTTGGAAAGTACAATTCGGCAACAAAGAGAAACAATCCCTGCCCACAATGGGCTCACACTCACAGTCTAGAAGGGGCGAGACAGATATTAAAACAAATAAACAAACATCGGTAGCATCAATAAAAATGAAGAGAATTAGATACATATATACACATGAGAACAAGTTCTATTGCTATTGTTCTTGTCTGTCCGTCTCCCCCGATTAGACTGTAAGCCCGTCAAAGGGCAGGGACTGTCTCTATCTGTTACTGATTTGTACATTCCAAGCGCTTAGTACAGTGCTCTGCACATAGTAAGCCCTCAATAAATAAATAAATACTTTTGAGCAAGTAAAACAGGCATTAGTATAAATAAATAGAATTATAGATATGTACCTATATGCACAAATGCTGTGCAGGGGGAGGGGGGTAGAGTAAAGGGAGTAAGTCAGGGTAAGGTTGGGAGGAAGGGGAGCTAAGGAAAAGGGGGGTGCCTAGTCTGGGAAAGACTCCTACTCTGGGAAGACCTCCTAATCTGTTCTCCCCCTGACTTTCCCTCAACGTAGACAGCACCATCATCCTCCCTCGTCTCACAAGCCCATAACCTTGGCTTTAACCTTGACCCATCTCTCTCTTTCAACCCACTTATTCAATCTATCACCAAATCCTGTTGGTTCTGTCTTTACAACCCTCATCCAAACTACAGTAAACACTCGATAAATACCAGTGATTAATTGATTGAGCATAGTAGATCGCTCACATCCATGCTCCAGGCTTTACTGAGAAGACTGTCAATTCTTTTCTATAGGCTTAACGCCCCAAGTACAGCCAATTCAACAGGAAATAAGTGGCTGTTACTGTTCTATCTCACACTTTTAAGCAGAATGAGGCAACTACTAATTCTATCTCGCACCTTTGAGCAGAATGAGGCAACTACTAATTCTGAAGAGTAGCTCCCAGCTAGCTAGATGCAATTAATGACCGACATTGCATTTCTGACTTCCCAGAGCCTGTTTGAGAAGCTCTGAATGATTGGAGCTCCATGGGTCAACATCAAGAAGGAGAAGAGGGTGACAGATGCCATCTTGAAAACTAATTCTGCTGTGGAACTTCCAGGTTCCTGAATGGTGCAGAAAATGGACAGTAGAATTGGCCGAATTTCCTGGTGTCCTATCATACAGAACGGTACTTGGAAATATGTGGATCCTGGCACTGAAACGAAAAGATTTATGGCATCAAATATTCATCATCTTTCACATCTAGAATTTGCAGTAGGATCAATTTCAAGATCAAAAGCAAAATCATCCTGATCTTTTCAGAAAGAGCTGGAAGCCTGTTTACTCTTCCGGCCCCATTAATCCAGCCCAGCCAGATCCAGCTAACGGAGAGTGGAAAAACAAATAGTCACCCTGCTCTGAAGCGCCTAAGCAAGTTCAGAGACAGGTTAGGATTGCTTTTGGCCTTTTCAAAGGGAACAGCCCCAAGAAAACCTGACAACAGGGGAGGAGCACCCACTGCTTGGAGATACCCTGAAAACTGAAAGCTCAGCTTTCAGGGGAATATTGTAGGAGGGAAATGCGATCACTTTACTGCTGCTCAATCCCACTCTGGCCATACCAAAACATCAGAAAGTCATGACATCAGTGACACCTGCAGCCACATGAGGCAATGGATAAAGAAGGGTTAGGATTTAGATAAGGGAAGCAGAAACCAACACCTTCACCTTTTCTACTTCTCTCCCCAACAATCCTTGGAGAGAGATCCCAAAGGTGGGTTTCCAGAAGGGTGGGAGACACTACAGCCTGCCTGTATTTGGGGATTTAGTTCTACTATTGCTTGGGAAACCTTTCTAAAATTATTTTTTATTTAAAAAAATAATGCTCCGAGATACCTTTTGAATGCTGTAGTTCAGTGCTCTCACTTCTGTGAAATTACCCAGTTTATGAGAAGAAAGGTTATAGACCTCTGGCTTCAGAGTGAGAGAGAAAACATGGTGGGTGGGGGGGAGGGCTGTGTGTGTTGTTCGGGGGGAGTTGTTCACACTTTTAAACCCAATTAGCTTCATTCTCTAGCACCAGAAGAAGTAGAAGAGCAGAGAAAGCTAGCACAGTTTCTGATAATAAGATTGTGCAAAAAAGTTAGCATAAAGGTGTAAATGTTTCATTCTGTGTTTTTCAAAATTCACTCTATCATGGTCTCCAACAGGATAGAGTTACAATCTAGGTGGTGTTGATAAAAGTAGATTAGTCATTGTTAATGGTGGAGGAAAGAGGGAAAATTAATAGTTATTCCAGATCCTTTCAAATCACCCATAGGAATCATGAGCACAGAAATTCTAATTTAATAGAGGGAGGAGAGACACAAATGGAAGAGAGTGGTCACATTTAAGTATTTGATTCAATGATTAAACACAGTTGCTCTGACCTAGATAGTTATAGAATGATTATTCGGGAATATTTATTGAGTGTTATTCTGTGCAGACCACTGTACAAGTACTTGAGAGAGTATGATATAGTTAGTAGACATGATCCTGCCCCTCAGGGAGCTTGCAATCTCTCAGTGACAAATGGAGCAAGGAGTACAGTTTAGAGCAAAAGACCATAGGAAAGCCCAGCCTAAGGTCAGACTCTCTATGGCCTCTCTGACCTCTGACCTGTATTGATGACCTCCTCATCTGGTAACTAGATTGGGGTACTACCAGTTTCTGGAGATGAAGAAGCATGATGCATAGTTAACTGCACTGATAAATTTTATCCCATGTTGTACCTTAAGCTTGAGACTTCTCCAGTTGAGTTGTTGACATTTTTCTCATATTACTCTGAAGCCAAGAGAAAAAAAAGGATTTGAAGCTCATCAAAATATCTGGTTGAGTGACTTTGTTCAGATGATTCACTGTAGCTCTCCCTACAAATGAATAATAATCTCACTGCAGTTCTATAGTTGCTTTTATCCAAGATTTCCCCATGTAAAAATCTGGCCACATTTCCTTGAAGTGCATAGTATAATAGCCCTTTTACCAGACAAATACCCAGCCCACCATGAGTTTACAGTCTAGAGTGGGGAAGTAGACATTAATATAAATAAATAAATTACAGATATGTACATAACTGCTGTGAGGCTGGGAGTCGGAAAGAGCAAAAGGAGCAAGTTAGGGTGACGCAGAAGGGAGTGGGAGAAGAGTAAAGTTGGCAGGGGTGTGGGGGGGGGCTTAGTCAGGGAAGGCCTTTTGGAGGAGATGTGCCTTCAGTAAGGCTTTGAAGGGGGGCAAGAGTACTTGTCTGTCAGATAAGAGGAGGGAGGGTGTTCCAGGCCAGAGGCAGGACATGGGTGAGGTGTTGGTGGAGGGATAGTTGAGATTGAGGCACAGTGAGAAGGTTTACACTAGAGGAGCAGAGTGTGAGGGCTGGATTGCAGTAGGAGAGTAGCGAGGTGAGATACGAGGGGGCAAGGTGATGGAGTACTTTAAAGACAATGGTGAGAAGCTTTTTTTGTTATGGAGGTGGATGGGCAATCACTGGAGTTTTTTGGGGAGTGGGGTGACATGTCCTGAACATTTCTGTAGAAAAATGATCCCGGCAGAAATTAAGATATTAAAATAGATTAATAGGGATAATTTTATCCAAATTAATATAAAAATCTATTCAAAACCTAATCTATTCTATTATTTCCCTATTTTCTTTTCTGGCTCTGTTCACATGAGAGATTGCTTGATCCCTCCGGACAGCAAGTCCTAGAGGATAGAGCCCTGGCTCGGGAGTCAGAAGGACCTGCGTTCTAATCCCAGCTCTGCCACTTTTCTGCTGTGTGGCCTTGGGCAAGTCACTTCACTTCTCTGTGCCTCAGTTACCTCATCTGTAAAATGGGTATTGAAACTGTGAGGCCCACGTGGGACAGGGACTATGTCCAACTTGATTTGCTTGTATCAATCCCAGCGCTTAGTACACATAGTGAGCGCTTAACAAATACCATTGTTATTATTGTTATCATTATTTTTTCTTGATAAGATATACTCCAGGGAAATCTGAAGCACCTGCAAATATTTTGGAAGAAATAGGATTTCTGTATCAAGGAAACTTCTTGGTAATGAGGCATGGCCCTTATGATCTGGTATTATCTTAGGTTCTCAGAAGGACAACTCCCTGTCTTCTGAGGACCTGGGGTCTAACCCCAGCTCCATCACTTGGTTGCTTTGTGACTTTTGGAAAGTCACTTCACTTTTCTGGGCCTCAGTTACCTCATCTGCAAAATGGGAATTTGAAACCTATCCTCCCTAATCCTTAGAGTAGGAGCTTCGTTTGGGACGGGGAAATGTGTCTGACCAGATTATCTTGTCTCTACCTCAGGGCGTGGCACACAGTAAATGCTTAACGTATAACACAGTCTTTATCTTCTTTTGGATAGGAAGCCTCTTAATGTTCCCCAGAGAATTAGGTATGAAGCCAAAAGTTTTACCTTGTGAAACTAGACTGCTCCAGCTAAACTGCAAGACTCGAACCTGGGCAGTGGGCATGTTACACCTGAGCCCTGCTGCTGAATCTGGCCCAGTCTTGCCTCATATCCAGCCAATTGCCAGCCTGAGCTCTACCATAGTGACCCACTAGCCATCCCAGATAAATGTCAGCCAGTCAATCAGTCGTATTTATTGAACACTTCTGTGTGCAGAGCACTGTACTAAACGAATGGGAGAGTACAATGTAACAATAAACAGACGCATTCACTAACTACAACAAGCTTCCAGTCTAGAGGGGACTGTACTGGTGGAATGGGGTCCTGGGAGACAGTGGTGGTTAATGGGTCACCTTGGCCACTCTGTGGCAACTGATAGCCAATTGTGTCAGAGATCAGATTTCCAGGGGTAATCCAAGTAGCCCAGTGGCCTCAACTTTGGCAGTTGAAAGGAAGGCTTTCTTAGTGATCCATGATGTGTGCCTCAAAATTATGCTAGTAGTAACAGTAATTAATAAACAATTTATGCAGAGCACTTCAAGAAATACTGGGGGAAAATACCCAGGTGAAAGTTAAGTACCTCTCAATCTAAAGTCTTCAGTGGAATGCTCTCACCTACCCGTGACTCTTGGATTTTCAATTCCCAGATGGGAAGGAAAGCATTTGGGTTTCAGATCATCATCCTACACCTTAACAGCAGACTGCTGAGGTTTGGAGGAATCTTAGTGGCTTCTTTTCTATGCCCCCATGGCTCAGAGCCCACATTCAAGCAGGGAGTTGGAAGTAAAGGAATGTGCATTAGCTGTTCCATCATACCCAATGCATCTGGCCCCACAGTGACCATCGGAACAACCAGGTCCTGTCAACCAGGGACCGTGGTCTACCTAGATGCTACTGTACATCCCCAACCATTTGGATCAGTGCTCTGAACATGGTAACATGACATAGTGGATAGAGCCTTGGCCTTGGAGTCAGAAGGTCATGAGTTCTAATTCCAGCTCCCCCACTTATCTGCTGTGTGACCTTGGGCAATTCACTTTACTTCTCTGTGCCTCAGTTCTCTTATCTGTAAAATGGGGATTGAGACTTAGCCCACTGTGGGACAAAGACTGTCCAACCCGATTTGCTTGTATCCACCCCAGAGCTTAGAACAATGCCTGGCATATAGTAAGTGCTTAACCAATACCATCATCATCAGTAAGCACTGATCAATTGGCTGAATTAACAATCATATCAGTGGCATTTATTGATCATTTATTCTGGACAGAGGACCATACCAAGCACTTGGAAGCATACAATAGAGTTAGTAGACATGACCCCTGCCCTCAAGGAGCTAATAATGTGGTAGGGAAACCAGACACTAAAGTGGACCTTGAGCAGTTGATCCATTGACTCAGAATTAGTTCAGTTCAGAACAACAGTGCTGACTTTCCTTTAGTGGATGGTAGACTGATCGTGACCCTGCCTCCTTGGTGCTGCAAGCTGTCATGGAGCAAAAAGGCAAAATGATACTTCTTTCCCTTTTCTGTAAGCCTACCCATTCATTCATTCATACATTCAATAATTCAATCCTATTTATTGAGCGCTTACTGTGTGCAAAGCACTGTACTAAGTTTTTAGGAAGTAGCATGGTGTAGCGGATAGAGGACGGGCCCTCGAGTCAGAAGGTCATGGTTTCTAAACCCAGCTCTGTCACTTATCTGCTGTATGACCTTGGGCAAGTCACTTTGCTTCTCTGTGCCTCAGCTAACTCATCTGTAAAATAGGGATTGAGACTGCGAGCCCATGTGGGACCCAGACTGTGTCCAACCCCATTTGCTTGTATCTCTCCCAATGCTTAGTACAGTGCCTTGCACATAGTAAGCCCTTAACAAGTGCCATAATATTACAATATAACAGTGAACAGACACATTCCCTGCCCCTGTCATTGTTGTTAGTATTCTTTACTATCATTATTATTTTTGTTATTGTGATTTTTCTTATTATCCACTGCATCTGTGAAGTAACTTGTGCAACACAGTGTCTTAAGATCTGGAGAAAGTAACAAAGATAATAATTTAGACATTCCTTAGCCCCACTACTGTATTGCACAGTCAGTCAGTCAGGCAGGCAGTTAGTCATGGTCATGGTTCCTAAGGAGGATGGTGCAGTGTAAATAATGAGCCATCAATGAATGTTTTTGTTGCTTTCAGTAATTCAGATTTCTGGTCACCGAAGGGCTCACAGCCCTGGCTCATTGGGGGGAATCCACTTCATGTGACTCCACATGTGAAGAGAAGCTCAATATGGTTATTCTGACACTAATGACCGAGACCAGTATGAGGGCCCCGTGAATTAGTAAAACAAAAATAGTGTGGTTCTGTAGAGTTGCATCTTGAAGTCAAATGGTTTAGCTCATTTATACTCATATTCAATCATAATAAGAGTTATTGATAAGTATAATGAATATTCATAAGCCGCTTGTGTATAGAGCTTTGCATTGAAGTAGGATGGGAAGGGAATTGATGGAAGGAATAAGATTCCTCTATGAGGAATCTTGCATTTCTGTAAGGTATTGCAGCAGCGGGATTATTGTACTCTCCCAAGCTCTCAGTACAGTGATCTGCACATAATCACTCAATAAATACCATTGATAATGATGACTTCTTACAATCATAGCATAGTGGTGTCCATTAAGTGCTTACTATGTGCCAACCACTGTACTAAAAACTGGTGTAGATACAATTTATCTACAGACACAGTGTCTGTTCCACATGGGGCTCACAGACTAAGCAAGAGGGGGAAATCTATTTCTTCCTTTTATTCACCACCCCAGCCCTAACTCCACAGCACTTATGTACATATCAGTAATTTATTCATTTATATTAAAGTCAGTCTCCCCCTCTAATCTGTAAGCTCGTTGCTGGCAGGGAACGTGTCTATTATTTTGTTGTGTAGTACGCTCCCAAGCACTATGTACAGTATCTTGCACACAGTAAGTACTCAATAAATACAATCAGTACATAAACTAGTGGAATAAACAGTTCACTTTAGGGCACTCACAAATTAGGCTGGTTAGCCAAATGGCTCAGAGTTAAAGCTGGCTTGAATCCATAGTTTTGGTAAACAAGCGAGAAAAAAATATTGTGGTTCTGTAGAGTTGTGCCTTGAAGTCAAATAGCTTAGCTCATTTTTGCTTATACTCAACCATAAGAAGAGATATTGGTAAGCGTAATGAATATTCATGACTGCTTGTGTATAGTGCTTTGCATTAGACACTTTAGGAAGAATTCCATTCCCTGTCCAAGAGGAGTCTAGAATTTTAAAGGAGAAATAATAGTAATAATAATTGTGGTATTTGTTTAGCACTTACTAGTACCTAGTAATGATAGTAGGCTCTGGGGTGGTTACGAGCAAGTCGGGTTGGACACAGTCCCTGTCCCACATGGGGCTCACAGTCTTAATCCCTAATTTACAGATGAGGGATCTGAGGCCCAGAGAAGTGAAGTGAATTACCCAAGGTCATGCAGCAAAGTGGCAGAGCCAGGATTATACCCCATGACCTTCTGACTCCCAGGCCCAAGCTCTATCAACTATACCATGGAATAAATTTGTCATAAAACATAAATGACATTAACCCACATTAATACTACCTGATTATATTTCATTGAAATAAGCACAAATGCCCCAGGAGATTCTGGAATGGTTAGTCTGGCTGGAAACAGACATGCTTAATCTGGGAAAGCTTCATGAATGAGGTAGATTTTGAAGGAAGTAAGGTCATGATTTATGGAAGAAAGAGGTTGAAAAAAGGAAGGAAGTAGAATAGAGGGGGAGAGGGCAAAATGGGGAAAAAAGAGAGGAGAGAGAAAATGAGAGAGACAGAATGAATTAACATTGTTTCACTTGCGGGCCACTAGTTTCACATTCAGGATCCTAAGGAAGGAGATAATAACTAGGCTCAGAAGGAGATTACTATGTTCATTTTTACAGAAGAGGAAATTAGGGCACAGAAAGTTTAAATATCTTGTCTGTGACCTCACATTGAGTCAGTGGTAGAATTGGTTATCATGGGTCCTGATTAGCCACACTGTCTTTATCCAGAGAATTGGGAAAAGCAATTCAACAACTTTCCTGATTCCTAAAACAATTTGTCAAACACTTGGGAGTTAGAGTGTCTGATATTTGAGTATGTTGCCCAAGTCACTTATTTTAATATGTTACAAAACATAGAAATACAAACTTCACTTGAGCATATGAAGTAAAGTAGTGACATTGAATTTACTAGTTAGTTCATTGGTAAGAAATTACCCATGTTAGTCAGAATATAGATTCATTACAAATTGTTCAGATTGACTTTTTAAAAAATTCCTTCAAACCTTTCACTCACTGGTTGAGTTGTAAATGCCCTTATTTTAAAATTGAGGTGGAAAAGCCATATGCAAAGCACTCTTTGATAATCAACACAAAAAACTTACCTGATTTAATGAGCAAAACCTGGCAGATATAAGATAGCTAGATTGATGATGAAAACTGAATCAAGGGGAAAAACACAGACACTTTTGCTGCAAAATTTCCATAACGACATAGGCTCTTCTGATACTGCTACCTGGCCATCTCTAGACTTTCATTTCTAAAACACAGGATGTGGGCTCCTCGGCCCAGTTATTTGTGCCACTGAAGTTCCATGCGGAACAGGGACTGTGTCTGATCTGATTATATCGAATCTGTATTGAGAAGCAGCATGGCCTAGTGGAAAGGGCATGGATCTGAGAGTTAGAGGACTTGAGTTTTGGCTCTGCCACTTGTCTGCAGTTTGACCTCGGGCAAGTCGCTTAACTTCTCTGTGCCTCAGTTTTCTCAGCTATAAAATAGGGATCCCACACCTGTTCTCCCTCCTACTTAGGCTGTGAGCCCCATGGGGGCAGGGACTGTGTCCAACCGAATTAACAGGTATCTACTTCAGCACTTTATATAGTTCTTGGAACATAGTAAATGTTTAACAAACACCGTAATTACCATAATTCTCTAGCCGAGTGCTTGGTATATAGTGATACACTTTGTTTTTAAAATAACACTTTCATTCCCAAAGTGCTTTCACATTAGTTATATGATTTTTGCCTGTACAAAAACCCTGTGACCTGGGAAGAAAGTGTTATTATCGTCTCCATTATGCAGATGAGGAAACTGAGGTAGAGAGGTTAAGTGACTAGCCCAAGGCCACACAGTAGACTTGTGGCAAAGTTTGAACTTGAACCTGGGTCATCCGGCTTCCAGACTGGTGAACTTCCTTTACACCACTATAATTATTACATTTTTAACTGGACTTAACCCAGTGCAGCACTTCAATGGCTACAAGAAGCAGCGTGACCCTAGTAGAAAGATCATGGGCCTGGGAGTCAGAGGACCTGGGTTCTAATCCTGCCTCTGTCACTTATCTGCCATGTGACCTTGGTTAAGTGACTTAACTTCTCTATGCCTCAGTTTCCTCATCTGCAAAATGAGGATTCAATACCAGTTCTTCCTCCTACTTAGAATGTACCCATGTGAAACCTGATTATCTTGTATCTACCCCAACAGTTAGTATAGTGCTTTGCACAAAGTGGTTAATAAATACCATTATTATTATTGCTATTATTATTACTATTATTAGAAGGAACTCCTAAATGTCCTATATAAAACAGAGCTTGATGTTTTATGTTGTGTGATGAAGAGGGCAATAGGAATGGAACTTTGTGAAAAAGAATCGTAGCGAAGAATGGGGTTTAAATATACTTATTAAGATTGGTAGCATGTTTGCTTTTTTAAAGCCTCTGCCATAGTATAAGGGTAATTGGCGATGCTTTTTTTAGAAAAAAAACTGGTGTTCTCTGTTAGTACATTTGCCTTTAAGCAAGTTTTCATGAGGATCCAATTACCATTGGAATTAGAAGGGTAAATGTCATTTAAAGATTTTTGCTATCGGTAATAGTCCTTCTGAGTCAATAGCAGACTTGAAAGTTTTCTATTAAGGCAATCTGGTTAAGCCAATCTGTGATTCACAGATCCCTCACAGAAGTAAATAACCCAATTGTGAAAGTTGCTGAAGATGTGGAGAAGAGTAATAAGCCGCCAAAGTAAGCTCTCCTCTTAGCTGTTCACTCTCAATAGAGCTAAAGACTATGGAGGCAAAATAAGCTTATAAAATGACCATGGATCTCATGAGAAGCAGCATGGCCTCTTGGCTAGAGCCCGGGCTTGGGAGTCAGAGGTCGTGGGTTCTAATCCCGCGTCGCCATTTGCCTGCCGTGTGACCTTGGGCAAGTCACTTCACTTCTCTGTGCCTCAGTTACCTCATCTGTAAAATGGGGATTGAGAATGTGAGCCCCACATAGGACAGGGACTGTGTCCAAGACGATTTGCTTGTAACCACCCCAGTGCTTAGTACAGTGCCCGGCACATAGTGAGCGCTTAAATTCCACAATAATAATAATAATAACAACAACAATATAACAGACATATTCCCTGCCCACAACGAGCTTAGAGTGTAAAGGGAAAATTAGAACTATTTGTAAATGGACAAGAGTTTATTCTGGCAGTGAACATGATATTTTGTTAATGAGATGTACATCCCTTTGATTCTGTTTATTGCTATTGTTTTTGTCTGTCTGTCTCCCCCGATTACAGTGTAAGCCCATCAATGGGCAGGGATTGTCTCTATCTGTTGCCGAACTGTACATTCCAAGAGCTTAGTACAGTGCTCTGCACATAGTAAGCGCTCAATAAATACTATTGAATGACTGAATGAACAAAAAAATCCAAAACCTTAAAAAAATCTACAAAGTCTGAAATTGGGTGGAATCAAGTAAAAATCCCCCTAATGTTGCAGAATTACAAAAATCACTTGCCAGGTACAAATATTGATGCTACTGATGCCTATTTACTTGTTTTGATGTCTGCCTCCCACCCTATAGACTGTGAGCCCATTGTGGTCAGGGATTGTCTCTGTTGCTGAATTGTACTTCCCAAGTGCTTAGTACACAGCTCAGCAAACCATAAGTGTTCAATAAATATGATTGAATGAAAGAATAGTCCCTACTTCACTGGGGAATTTGTGTTCCATAAGTCTTCTCTGGAATTCTTCCCGGGTAGTCCCAGAAGGGCCCCTGAAGTTTTACTTCCTGTGCCTACAAAGATGCTGTAGAGGATGGTGTATCTTTTTCCTGTACAATATTCCTTGGCCTGGGTGTGCCTGATTTACATCCAGTTGCAGAACTGCAACTCCTCAGAAAGGAAGAGATAATAGTGTGGCTCAGTGGAAAGAGCCCGGGCTTGGGAGTCAGAGGTCCTGGGTTCGAATCCCAGCTCCGCCGCTTGCCAGCTGTATGACTTTGGGCAAGTCACTTAACTTCTCTGCGCCTCAGTAACCTCATATGGAAAATGGGGATTAAGACTGTGAGCCCCACGTGGGACCTTTCATTCATTCATTCAATAGTATTTATTGAGCGCTTACTATGTGCAGAGCACTGTACTAAGCGCTTGGGATGAACAAGTCGGCAACAGAGACAGTCCCTGCCGTTTGACGGGCTTACAGTCTAATCGGGGGAGACGGACAGACAAGAACAATGGCACTAAACAGCGTCAAGGGGAAGAACATCTCGTAAAAACAATGGCAACTAAATAGAATCGAGGCGATGTACAATTCATTAACAAAATAAATAGGGTAACGAAAATATATACAGTTGAGCGGACGGGTACAGTGCTGTGGGGATGGGAAGGGAGAGGGGGAGGAGCAGAGGGAAAAGGGGAAAATGAGGCTTTAGCTGCGGAGAGGTAAAGGGGGGATGGCAGAGGGAGTAGAGGGGGAAGAGGAGCTCAGTCTGGGAACGCCTCTTGGAGGAGGTGATTTTTAAGTAAGGTTTTGAAGAGGGAAAGAGAATCAGTTTGGCGGAGGTGAGGAGGGAGGGCGTTCCAGGACCGCGGGAGGACGTGACCCAGGGGTCGACGGCGGGATAGGCGAGACCGAGGGACGGTGAGGAGGTGGGCGGCAGAGGAGCGGAGTGTGCGGGGTGGGTGGTAGAAAGAGAGAAGGGAGGAGAGGTAGGAAGGGGCAAGGTGATGGAGAGCCTTGAAGCCTAGAGTGAGGAGTTTTTGTTTGGAGCGGAGGTCGATAGGCAACCACTGGAGTTGTTTAAGAAGGGGAGTGACATGCCCAGATCGTTTCTGCAGGAAGATGAGCCGGGCAGCGGAGTGAAGAATAGACCGG
Source organism: Ornithorhynchus anatinus (assembly GCF_004115215.2). Lineage (NCBI taxonomy): Eukaryota > Metazoa > Chordata > Mammalia > Monotremata > Ornithorhynchidae > Ornithorhynchus > Ornithorhynchus anatinus. The sequence goes on from NC_041728.1 coordinate 154,248,200, forward strand.
AGCGGGGCGAGAGAGGAGGAAGGGAGGTCAGAGAGAAGGCTGACACAGTAGTCTAGCCGGGATATAACGAGAGCCCGTAGCAGTAAGGTAGCCGTTTGGGTGGAGAGGAAAGGGCGGATCTTGGCGATTACCCTGACCTGACCTGATTACCCTTGACCTGATTACCCTGTATCTACCCCAGCACTTGGAACAGTGCTCTGCACATAGTAAGTGCTTAACAAATACCAACATTATTATTATTATTATATAATACAATCAATCAATCCATCAGTGGAAAATGGCAGGGTATTTAGAACATACGGACAAATAGGCTGTGGGGTTGAGGTTGGGGTGCATATCAAGTGCCTAAGGGGAACAGATTCAATTGCTTAGGTGATAATAATAATAATGTTGGTATTTTTTAAGCACTTACTATGTGCAGAGCACTGTTCTAAGCGCTGGGGTAGCTACAGGGTAATGAGGTTGTCCCATGTGAGGCTCACAGTCTTCATCCCCATTTTACAGATGAGGTAACTGAGGCACAGAGAAGTGAAGTGACTTGCCCACAGTCACACAGCTGACAAGTGGCAGAGCTGGGATTCGAACCCATGACCTCTGACTCCCAAGCCTGGGCTCTTTCCACTGAGCCACTCTGCTTTTTGTAAATGAGGGAAGGTCTCTTGGAAGAGATGTGATTTTAAGATTGCTTTTAATGTGGGAAGAGTGGATAGGTGGTCTGTCAGATATGAAGTGAGAGGAAGTTCCAGGCTAGAGGGAGGATGAGGGCAAGGGGTCATTTGTGAGATAGATGAGATAGAGGTAAAGTGAACAGCTGATGGTACGAAATTTCATCTTGAAGTGGAGATGGATGGGCAACAGTTGGAGGTCTGAGGAGTGAGGAGATATGGACTGAGCAGTTTTTTAAAAATATCATCTGGGCAGCAGAGTGAGTCTGGACTGGAGCTGGGAGAGACACTCTTTTACCTTAATACTCCTTTATATCCACCAGCATTCATTTCTTCTAACACACCCAAGTGCCACCTTCATAAGAAACATTCATTCCTTCATTCGATCATATTTATTGTGCGCTTACTATGTGCAGAGCATTGTATTAAGCTCTTGGAATGTGCAAATCAGCAACCGATAGAGACAATCCCTGCCCAGCAATGGGCTCACAGAGTTTCAAACTATGTTTGGACATGTGCCCTATTGCATTTGTTGAATTAATAAATCTCAGGTAAGTGAGGCATTAACTTGTTTTTGTACACATTTACTTAGAAATAAATGGATTTATGGTTGGCTATAGTATCCTTTCCTCTTTTCTAAGATTTACAGTAGAGAAACTCTTTGGGTTAATAATTCTCTTGAACTATATTAGGTAGCTGTGTTCTCAAAACCCAAGTTTTATCTAAAACCGCAGTTCTGCTCTGAAATGTGTTTTCATTATATTATTGGGATGTAACACAGAGGTAGAATTAGGAAATTTCTTTACCACAGACTGAGGCTGTTTGGTTATAACAGAGAAGCAGCGTGGCTCAGTGGAAAAAGCCTGGGCTTGGGAGTCAGAGGTCATGCATTCGAATCCCAGATCTGCCACTTGTCAGCTGTGTGACTGTGGTCAAGCCATTTAACTTCTCTGTGCCTCAGTTACCTCATCTGTAAAATGGGGATTAAGACTGTAAGCCCCATGTGGGACAACCTGATTACCCTGTATCTATCCCACTGCTTCGAACAGTGCTCTGCACATAGTAAGCGCTTAACAAATACGAACATTATTATTATTATTATATTATCCATTCATTCATTCAATAGTATTTATTGAGCGCTTACTATGTGCAGAGCACTGTACTAAGCACTTGGGATGAACAAGTTGGCAACAGATTCATTCATTCATTCAATAGTATTTATTGAGCGCTTACTATGTGCAGAGCACTGTACTAAGCGCTTGGGATGAACAAGTCAGCAACAGATAGAGACAGTCCCTGCCGTTTGACGGGCTTACAGTCTAATCGACGGGCTTACAGTCTAATCGGAGATGGCATGAGTAAATTCTGTGTGGAAAATGGAATTTTATGTTTTCTATGATATTTGTTGAGTGCCTTCTATGTGGCAAGCCATATCCTAAGTGTTGGGGTAGATACAAGATAATCAGGTCCCACATGAGGTTCAGAGTTTAAGTAGGAGAGAGAACGGATATTGAATCCCCATTTTGCAGATGAGAGAACTGAAGTATAGAGAAGTTAACTGACTTGCCCAAAGTCACACAGTATACAAATGGTGGAGTCAGAATTAGAACACAGGTCCTCTGACTTCCAGAGCCTGAGATCTTTCTACTAGACCGTGATCTGATGGGGAGAACTCCCTAAATCTTCTAAAAGATAAATCTGTTATCCGTAAGAGGTGCTGAGCCTCGCCATTGCTAGAGGATAAACACATCATGGGTAAAAGGAGAAGACTATACATCAACTAAGGCAAGAGGAGCCTGGAATTTCATCACAGATACCAGATGGAGGGACTGCATGAAAAAAGGAGATAGTTTAGATATAGGAAGCAAGTTATGATCATTGCAGGGAAGCAGCAGGGCCTAGTGGATGGAGCATGGGCCTGGGAGTCAGAAGGACCTGAGTTCTAATCCCAGATCTGCCACATGTCTGCTGTGAGTCCTTGGACAAGTCACTTCACTTCTCTGGGCTTGTTACCTCATCTGTAAAATGGGGATTAAGACTGTAAACCCCATGTGGGACACCCTCATTAGTTTGTGCTGGGACTACCTCAGCACTTAGAACAGTGTTTGACACATAGTAAGCACTTAATGTATGGATCTGAAAGCTGGACAGTGAAAAAACAGGATAGAAAAAGCATAGATTCTTTGGAAATGTGGTGTTGGAGAAAGCTTTTGTGAAAACCATGAACTGCCCAAAAAAGAAACAAATAGGTTTTGGATCAAAATAAGCCGAAGTGGTCTTTGGAAAGCAAAATGACTGAACTTAGATTAGCATATTTTGGCCACAATAATCAGGAAGACTAATTCTCTGGAGAAGACACTAATGCTAGGAAAAGTCCAGGGAAAATGTGGAAGAGGCAGATCAGCAGCTATGTGGATAGAGACCTTAACAATGATAAGAACATCATTGTTATGGTAACAGAGAAACTGACAGAAAGGTTTGGCAGAAGACAGGATGTTCTGGAGAAAATATATCCACAGAGTCGCTATGAATCGGTAACAACTCGACGGCACTTGATAATAATAAATAATAAGCATCTAAATACTGCTATTATTACTTTATTGAGTTGTGATGGGCTTGCTTAGCTAGAGGATATTCTGACAATGAAAACTGCTTTCACCAGAGGGTGTTGTTGACTATAAAGAGACATTACCTTCCCGGCAATGATGTACTCTTACCAGATTATGCTGATGTGGAAAACACTAGTAGTGTTAGTGGGATGTTTTAATAAGGAGCTCTGTTGTGAACCTGGAACTTTGTGTTTGTTTCTTTTGGCAATTTCTACTGAGCTTCCTGTAAAACTAGTGGGAGGGTGGAAATGCTACCCATTCTTCATTCTGGTTAATGTAGTTCTACACTCTTCTGGTTACCTTTCCTGACTTCCATTCCTAACTTTGTAATATAATCTGATCCTGATCATATCTCTCCTTTCCCTGACTCTCTTTTCTGGATTTTAATCTCAACTTCACTGTTTGCCTGCACTGGGACTTGGAACAAGTGGTTTAACTTCCCTGTGCTTCAATTTCCTATCTGTTAAATGAGGATTCAAAGCATGTTCTTCCTCTTGCTTAGCTTGTGAGACCCATGAGGTACAAGGACTGTATCCAGCCTGATTAATGGGCATTTTCTCCAGCTCTTGGCAAAAAGAAAGGGCTTAAACTGAAGACTGTAAGCTCCTTGTGGGCAGGAAACATTACCAAATCTGTTGTACTTTCCCAAGCACTTAGTTCAGTGTTCCCCAAAAATATAATTGATTGCTTAAAAAATACCAGTAAGGTCATTATTACTCTCACTCCCCTTCCTTCTTCTACCTATCCAATTGCTCTTCATCCTGTCTCTTTCCCTTTATGACTCTCTGTTCCATTTCACAATTTTTAATTGAACATGTGCTGTGTGGAGAATTATCTCTGTATTAGGTTGTTAGGGATTTATTAAAAATAAAAATAATAATAATGATAATAACACTTGATATTCACTCCTCCCCCAGGCCCACAGCCTTTATGCACTTATCCTTATACTCTGCCATTTCCCCTATTTGATTTATTTTAGTGTCTGTCTCTCCCTCAAGTCTGGCAGCTCCTTGAGGAGAGGGATTGTGTCTACCTACTCTATTGTATTGTTCTCTCCCAAGCATTTAGAACAGTGCTCTGTACACAGTGTCAATCAATACCAATGATTAATTGATTGATTGTCAGGAACTTAGAAAGTGTACATAGATACAAGATAATCAGTCACATGGGACTCACAGTCTAAGTAGAAGGGAGACCAAGTATTAGATCCTCATTTTGCAGATCAGGAAACTGAAACACAGGGAGGTTAAGTGACTTGCCCAAGGTCACACACCAAGCAAGTGCCAGAGGCAAGATTAGAACCCAGATTTTCTCATTCTCAAAACTGGTCTTTTTCCACTAGGCTACACTAGTGTATACAGAACAAGTATAAGGCGTGACAAATTTGAGGAGCTTAAATTTAATGAGAAAACCAAACCAAAATTGGAACAGTTAAGAGAAGGTGAGCATAGATTTAAAAAAAAAAGAAGTAACAAAAAATACTACTATTATCAAAAATGAGTGCCAAATGAAGGTGAGCATGGAACGATGGCTTTCTTTCCCATTGCTTATCCCTCTTTCCCTTTCCCCTTCCTATTTTCCCTCTTTCTTTCCTTCTCTGATTCCATTTGTTTCCCTTCCCCTTTTTAATGCATCTCACTATTGGAACAGTAATAATAATAATAATAATAATGGTATTTGATAAGTGCTTACTATGTGTCACTTACCGTTCTAAGCACTGGAGAAGAATCGAGATAATAAGTCAGACAGAGTCCCTGTCCCACATGGGGCTCACTGTCTCAACGAAAAGCAGTGTGGCATAGTGGAAAGACTTGGGAGTCAGAGGTCATGGGTTCTAATCTCAGCTTCTCCACTTGCCAGCTGTGTGACTTTGGGCAAGTCACTTAACTTCTCAGTGCTTCAGTTACCTCATATGTAGAAGGGGCATTAAGACTGTGAGCCCCACGTTGGACAACCTGATTACTTTGTCTCTATCCCAGCACTTAGAACAGAGCTTGGCACATAATAATGGCTTAACAAATACCATTATTATTATCATTACCCCCATTTTGCAGATGAGGTATCTTAGGCACAGAAAAATTAAGTGACTTTCCCAAGGTCATACCACAGACAAGTGTCAGAGCTGGAATTAAAACCCAGGTTCTTCTGACTCCCAGGCCCATTCTCTATCCACTGGGCTATTATATTTCTGTTTACTTTCCTTTTTCAGTTGGCTCTCCTGTGCTCTTCATCTTATCATCCTTGTTTTCTCTGTGTGAAGTGTTTGTTTTGAATCAGCTTCAGGAAACCATCACCACTTTGTCAGATTATCCCTTTTCTTTTGATTTTTTTTTGTCCTTTTTTTAGTGCCTTCCCTCCCCTTTGTTTGCCACTGACTTTTTCTCTTTTTGCCTTTCCTATCCTTTCTTTCCTCCCTTCCTCCAGTTCTTCCTTGAAGGTTTCAGGGTTGAGTGTTGATAGTTCAGTCACAGAGGGGAATGCATGATACATTCACCCCTTCCCTCTGGACCTAATCACCAAGGCCTGATGCAGAAGGCATCTTTGAATCCAAGCAGTCATTTCCTGAAGCACTGCCAAAGTTGTTCACAAAGAGACAGATCACTCATTAAGGTGACAGAACTTTAATAAACAAGCTCAGAATAAAAGCACAGTGAAGAAGCCCCCATTTAAAATATGTGGCTCCTGCTCATTTTCACACCCTCTGTCTAACACCGTGAAAACACATCATCCTAGAAAGGTTTTACTGATTTTTGTTTGCTATAAAAATTAGCAGATGGGTTGACAGACGGAAATGCTGGAAAGTGGATTGACAACTTTCTTTCCAGCATGAAATTCGTGACTGTTGCCTTTAATATATCTGGGAAGAAAGAGTCTCTAAGCTGTGAAAAGAGCTATGACCCTTAACCATTTTTCCCTTTGTATCATTTTTTGGGGTAAGCTCTAAACAAAATGAGGTCCGTGGGGACTGAGATAATTGATCGATCCAAGTGCTTGAGCTTTGTCATAAATTACCTTGACTTATACAAGCCACTCAGCCTTTGGGGGTTGCTTTCTCATCTTAAAAACTTAAGAAAACTGAAGTATTGTCAGTAGCCAAATGATTTATGAAATTAGCCATTTGAGAAGACCTAAAACTAGATTGTTAGAATGTAAACTCCCTGAGGGAAAAGGAACTGTGTCTAATTCCCAACTGGGTATTCTCTCCCAGTGCTTAGTACAGTGCTCTGGGCCCAGAAAGTGCTAACTAAATATTTTAATTACCTCAAGAGTCCATTGAAGACATCTTGTTGGGGCCAGCGAATGATTCTACCAACTGTGTTGTGTTGTATTCTCCCAAGAACATAGTACAATGCTCTGCAACCAGAGTGCTCAATAGATACGTTGATATTGATGGTTATCTCTCTTCCTCAGAGGGCTCCAATCATCACAGTGCCACAGTCATCAGCTAGTGCTTAGAACAGTGCTTGGCACATAGTAAGCGCTTAACAAGTACCATAATTACTATTATCATTATTATACTGTCCATCCCCCACAGTTATATCCTTACCTCCACTGCTGTTGAGGAGAGCCCATATGTGGAGGAAATTACACCCAGTCGCTTTCTACTACCTACCTGAGTACAGGACTTTAGCTCTTAGTACAGTGCTTTGCACACAGTAAGCATTCAGGAAATGCGATCGAACGAACGAATGCTAAAATTTGGGGTTATACGCAATGGAGAGAGTACACAGAAGGTGCTTTTTGCTGCAGCACTTTTTTCTTTGCGTTGTTTCCATCAATACACTTTTTCCTAGAATGTCATTCAACTCAGTTGATTTGGTACCACCTGAATGTTTAGAGCAAAGTATCTATTTTTTTATGTATGACCATTAGTAGAGTGTTAAAGCCAGGTCAGAGATTGATTTGTCACCAAATATTCATTGATTTGTCACCAGATTTCCTGCCAGACATTTTTGGTGAAGTTTATGTAGTCTTTGATTCTGCTCTGTTCATCATCCCCTATTATCCTTCCATCTTTTCCTCCACAATTTTTCAAGCACTTTGGTGAAAACAATAGAGTTAGTAGAAGTTATCCCTGTCCCCGAGGAGCTTATAGTCTAGAAGGAGAGACACTAAAATAAATTAGAGTAGGTTGAAGCAACCAAGTACCAAGTGATTTTAATAAGGCTTTGAAGATGGGGAAAATGGAGGTCTTTCAGATATGAAGGGGGAGGAAGTTCCAATCAGGAGAAAGTGTCTAATCAAGGGTCGACAGTGAGAGAGAGGAAAACAAGGCATAGTAAGTAGGTTGGTTTTAGAGGAGCAAAATATATGGGCTGGGTTGTGGTAGTAGAGAATAATAATAATAACAATAATAATAATAATGTTGGTATTTAAGTGCTTACTGTGTGCTGAGCACTGTTCTAAGCACTGGGGTAGATAGACGGTAATCAGATTGTCCCACATGGGGCTCACATTTTTTAATCCCATTTTTACAGATGAGGTAACTGAGGGACAGAGAAGTGAAGTGACTTGCCCAAGGTCACACAGCAGATGAGTGGTGGAGTCAGGATTAGAACCCATGACCTCTGACTCCTAAGCCCGGGCTCTTTCCACTAAGCCACGCTGCTTCTCTAAGTACCTTCCTTTTGTGGTACTTACTCCTTCCTCAGAGCTTCCAGACCAAATCCAACGCCACCTTCAAAATCTTCATCCTCTACCCATAGCTCCTTGCTGTATCATTCTATCAGTCACCCTTAGTATATCTATGGAAAACTGCTTATTTACTGCATTTATTCAATTTTTTCTTATTCTTATCTTTTTTACACACCTATATTTTTACTCTTCTATTAAATTTACATCAGCCTGACTCCTCCATTAGCTTACAAGTTATTTGAAAGCAGGGACCTTATCTTTTACTTTTATTTAGTGCTCCAATAGAAACACACAGAAAGTGTTCAGTAAGTACTGGTGATGATAAAGAAGATGATGATGATGGCATTAATGCTACTTTACAGTACGAGATTTAGTTCACACATTCTCTCCCTCCATCTCTCTGACCCTGTCTCTTTCTCTCCCTTCCCATTCTGATACATCTTCACATATTTATTTTGATGCTATTGCTTTCAGAACCATTAATATTAATATTCTGTTGCTTCAGAATCTTTCCTCGATGCCCAAATTGCTGCAGCTCTCACCTATGAAAATCTGCAAAAAAGAGAGGTTTTACTTGTCTTATTCTGATCCATTTTTTCTTATTAATAAAATACGACAGTTAAAAGTGAAGGTTTGGGAAATGAAACATGGAACAACCTGCACTCAACAAAACCATGAAAAAGAGCACACCTAAATACACTTCCATCTATCTATTAATAGATACATAGATATGTTTTTATGTGCAAATATGTGTATATCACTCTCTCTCTCTCTCTCTCTCTCACACACACACACACACACACACGCACACACACATACACACACTGTGAAAAAGCAACAAGTAGAGCTTTGAGTCACTTAACTGTGGCCTGAAGGGATTTCAGAAATTTTGCATATCTGGTGTCTTGGGTAGACCAGGCTTAAAGCTCAATAATATCTTCTAGAATAGTTGTGAGTCAATAAGATGTCTTATAGTTCCAGGAAATGTTACAGGAAGGAAGAAAAGGATGAAAGTTCAATATATCAGGAATGCAGCATGTGGAACTCAACAGTACTTTAACAGTTATCTTGCCATTGTGGAGATGTTGCAATAGAAGATGTCCAACTGAATTATTTTAGCATGATTATTGTTTATAGTTAATTATTTTGAGGTGTACTGATACATACCTTATGGACTACTAAACCTCTAACAGAGAAAATAAATGCTGTCATTTTGTTCCACTTGATTTGCAGCTAAATTAAAAGGTAAACAATCCAGTTCTGGGGCTTTAGAGTATCATGCGCCGAGATGATTTTTAGAGATTCGCCCTTTAGCACAGTTGTGACAAGATAGCATATGTGTATTTTTCCGCATGAGCGTTAAGCAACTAAGAGAGGGAATAAATGAGCTCCCTTAATCTTCATGGACCATCAATCCCAAAGACTTTTCAGTTTGGAAGGATCCTTTAATAAAATAGGCTTTGGTTTGTAGCTTCTGGGAAATTGGTTGGGAGTTTGTCTTTTATTAAACCTATCATATAAAGACTTTTTTAGTGTCCTTTAAGAACGCAGGGCCAATCTACAGTTGGCTAGAAATGTGTGGTGCTTTATTATATTTTATTTCTATTTGCATCACTAATATAGAATATGTCTAATTTTGTTTATATAATTATTTGTAGATTCAATTATTTGTTCAGCTGTTATGTCCTGATGTGCTTTACTGCCATCTGCTTCATCCTTTTTCTTTCTCCTGCTTTTGTAGATTTCTTGAGGGAAGGAATTTTGCCACTAGTATATTTTATCAAGCACTTAATATAGTAGGCACTCAGAAAATTCCATTGATGGATTTATTGATGCTAAAAACAGGGGAGCATATCTGAATTAGAGAGAAGAGAATTTGTGGAGTAACTGAGCAAGAGCTATTGATTTTTTAAAAAAAAATTCTGAAATCCAATATCATTGTAGTAAGAAAACAGCAAAGTGCGGGATCTAAAATTCCTTCTTTTTAAACTTATCTCAAACTCTGTGTCACATTTGGAGGGGAAAGTGTATCTATGTGATAAAGTGTTGGGATTTCTGTTGGCATTATTCTTGATTTCTACCCCTCTTTCTATCCATATACAGTCTATTGCCAAATCTTGTCAGCTTTTTCTCCACATAAATTTCCAGGACCTATCCCTTTACATACCAGATTGACTACTGCATCAACCTCCCCACTGATCTGTTTCCTCTCCCACCCATACTTCACTGCTTCTTGGATCATTTTTCTTAAACGTCGTTTTGTACACAACTTGCCCAAGTGCTTAGTACAATGTTCTGCATAAATTAACTGCTCAATAAATATGACTGTATTGAATTGAATCCCTAACCCTCTTAAAAACCTCCAGTGGTTACCCATTCCTCTCCACATCCAGCAGAAACTCCTTACCTCTGACTTTGTATTATCTCACCCTCCTACTTACCCAGTCTCATCTTCCACTGTACCCCAGCTTTGCTCTCATCTCCCACTGTACCCCAGCTTTGCTCTCTCTTTATGCAGTCAACCTACTCATTATGCTTTGTTCATGCCTTTCCCACTACCAACCTCTTGCTCCTGTCCTACTTCCTTCCTGGCGCCCCCTCCCATTCTTCCCCATCTTTCCCATCTTCAGAGCTTTTCTGAAATCCCATCACTTCCAGGAGACTTTCCCCCATTCATTCATAGCCTCCTTAGTCCCCGAACTGTTACCGTGGCACTTTCATGGACCACCTAAGCTCCAATGTATTCCCAGCGTCCCATAGCAGTTGATGTACATACTTTATATTCTATTACTTCCTCCTAACTAAAATTTATTTTAGTGTCTCTCTGCTCTAGTTTGTAAACTCAGTGAGGGCAGGGGTTATGCCTGCCAACTCTATGGTACTCTTCCAAGTGCTTAGTTCAATGCTCTGCCCAGAGTAGACACTCAATAAATACTATTGATTTGTTTTGGAGAATCTAATGCCAAGGTCTTTTTCCTTGCTCTCTAGGAATTAGCAGAATGCAGATCCACTCCTTCTTCTTCTCCCAAGGTCTAGTCCAATTTCTAATATCATAGTTTGAATTGTGTATCAGCTTTCCTGCTTGCCTTTCTACCTTCAGCATCTCCCCACTTCAGTCTAGATGGCACATTGCTTCATAAATCAACTTCTTGGAGAGTCAGTTGGCCCATATCTCTCCACTCCTTGAAACTCTCCTTTCTGGTATTCCTCCCTCTCAGATAAAATGTTCTCATACTTAGTTTAAACCAATTTGCCACATTTATGCATCAGATCTCTTCACCCACTATGCCCCATCTTACTTCATATGCTCCTTCAAAGTCACTGTTCTAACTGTACTTTGCTATTGCTTCCTCTGTTTTTTGCTTCTGTTGTTCCCTCAGCCTGGAGCTTCTCCACATTCTACAGACCACAGCTTTCCCCAAATTCAATGTCCTCCTAAAATCTCTGCTCTTCCACCAAGCCTCTCCTGATTAGTTCCCAGCACCCAAAATCACACAAACTCACTAGAAATCTCCAGCATTAATACACTTATTTATATCCATCCTAAGAACTTTTTTATGGTATTTATTAAGCACTTCCTCTGTGGCAGGCACTTTTTTAAGCATTGGAGTCGATACAAGGTAATCAGGTTGGACACAATCAGTGTTCCACATGGGGCTCACAGTCTTAATCCCATTTTACAGATGAGGTAACTGAGGCATAGAGAAGTTAAGTGATTTGCCCAAGGTCACACAGCAGACAAGTGGTGGAGACAGGATCAGAACCCAGATTCTTCTGACTCCCAGGCTCATGCTCAATACACTAGGCCACGCTGCTTCTCAAAACTTTTGTATACATGTTACTTTTATTACTCTATTTTCAAATATTTTAATGTCTCTCAAATTGTATTATAATACTAATTATCATATTTGTTAAGCACTTACTATGTGCCAGGAATTGTACTAACAGTTCAGGTGGATACAAGCAAATCGGATTGGACACAGTCCCTGTTCCAGATGGGGCTTACAGTCTCCATCCCCATTTTACAGATGAGGTAATTGAGGCAAAGAGGAGTAAAGTGGACTTGCCCAAGGTCACACAGCAGACAAGTGGCAGAGCAGGGGCTAGAATCCATGACCTCCTGACTCCCAGGCCCATGCTCTATCCACTTCACCAAGCTGCTTCTCACTGCAAAATGGAGAACATGTCACTTCTCCTTTTTGTTATTTGCCAGGTGTTTATTACAGTGCACTGCTCCCACTGGGCAGTCTCCTCCTCCTGAAATTTTCTAAAGGACGGCTAAATCAATCAGCCTTGGAAATGAAAGGCACCCAAAGGGAAGTACAAAAGAGCAATCAATACCTTAACTAGAATCAGATAAGTGGTGGGGGACGATTCCTTAAAGTTATATTGTACCTTCCTAAGCTCTGCATACAGCAAACACTAGAAAATACCATTGATTGATTGATTGGTAACAGCTGCACCGACCTGTTATCAAACAGCAGTACTAAGGGGCTCTTGTCTGGAAAATCAGTTTCTCAAGGAATCCTATTCTCTTTTTCCCCCAATCCTTTCTCTTTTTCCACCCCCTCTACAGTCAGCCTCCTAAAAAGAAAATAGTTCAGGACTTTTACTTGGGAGGGGGAAAGGGGAAAGAGAGACCTTTCCTGAACTGCTTTATAGCTAAATCTTGCTAGTAATACTATCACTCGAGTAATATATACAAGTATGGATAATTCTTAAGTAAGCACCCAGCTGCCTATCATTGTTCCCTATAGATTTCCCATTAGTCAGTCACCTCTTTCCAGCTTGAAAGTTTCCCATTATGGCTGCTAGTTCCTGCTTTTGGCCTAATTTTCTGTTCAGCAGGATGCTTTTCTCCATCACTTACTTTATTTTTTTGATTGACTTACCAAGACAAATTCATGTGTGACAGTAAAGAACTCATGTACCATTAGTGTGCTCTTTGGTAATATAGTAAAAGAGCGTAAGAGTGTGTTAGCAAAAAAAGGCTGTTATCCTTGTAAGGAAGACAATAATTCGTGCCTTTTTGTCAATCCAAGCTCTGGTCTGGGAAGGGTAGAATACAAGGCATAAACTTCAAAGTATCAACAAAAAGGTTTATCCAAAAAGACAATTCTCTAATGTGTTCTTGTTTGGGTATCAAAGGCCAGTCTCTTTCTCTGCCTAAGACTCACTTAATATTTTTATGCTTGAAAAAATATTGCAAGCAAATAGCCTAAGGGAAATTTCTCAGTTCATTTCCGTTTTGTTTCTAAGTCTGAATTCTGGTTGGCAGCATTAGTTCGGCAAACGCTAGAGCTTCATATCAGGATGGAAAATTTGTCTTAAATATCATGTTTTCTTTCTAATGTTTGGGCTTTCTTTCTAAAGTTTGGGCTTTCTAGAAGATTCTTATAGGAAATATTTTCCTTTTCATTCTTTATATTTTCTTTTTGAAAGTATGAAAAAGGCTAAGAGGGAAATGTGCCGTGGGCCTGCTTTCTTCTGCCATCTCTGAGTTTATGGTCTTTGTCACTTTACCGACATTTTCAAGTGTGCCTCTAGCAGATAGAACAAAAGGAATGTTTTCTCTGGAGAGAAAATCGCCCCTTCACAGGGTCCCATTCTGGTTCAGTAAATTGGTTTCTTCCAGGATTTTGTTTGTTGGCATTCAGGTTTATAGCTGTCAGTCATGTTTGAAAATGATGCTATTGATAATGAAATCTGTCTATGCATGTGGGGTGCTAAAAGTAGGTAGACCACCAATAATCTAGCTCACACCAGGTACAGATAAAACAGACCTTTGTTAAAATGACATGTTTGTTATTTAGAGCACTTACCATATTCTACATATGCTTCAATATTGTGTTCTTCTTAAAGCCTCTCCTTGAGAAGGGCAACTGTTGTTTTGATTGCCTCATGGCAGAGTTGTCCATTACTTGCCTCCCCAAAGTCCATCACCATTTTTCATTTTTGAGATGCCTAAAATGCCTCCATTCAGCTGGTCCCAGAGTAGGTAGGTGCTTGAGTATCTTCCTGCCCTTCAGTTTCCCCACATGTTCCTCCCAGTGTAATTGTGATGATGGTGATAATAATAATAACAGTAATAGTATTTTACACGCATACTCTATTCCAAGCACTGTACTAAATGATGGGGCAGATATACAAAAATCAAGCAGGGCACAAACCTTTTACCATCTGGCCTCACAGTCTAAATAAGATGGGGAAATAAGTATTTAATCCCCATTTTACAAATGAGGAAACTGAGATTCAGAGACATTTAAGTGACTTGTTCAAGGCCACACAGCAGAGAAGTGGCTGACCTGGGAATAGGACCAAGATCTCTGACTACCATGCTTACATTATTTCCACTAGTTCACACTACTTCTCTTGTGGACCTTGTGATTGGTGATCCTATCTTACTATTTGATGTTGAATTCGGCTTGTAGGTCTTGAACTTGATTCTGATTATGAAGTTGAATGTGGTTTCTTGTGATATAGCCACAGTACTGCAGCTTTCTAAACTTTCAGTTTGGCATGAAGGTTGATGAGTCATTATTGTCTCACTCCATCAGTCTATGTGTTAAGGGAAACCTCTCTGCTATATAAGCAGTAAATTCCCTCCGTGTTTGTAATGATGCCATCTGATCTGGGAGTTTTATCAATCAAAATACTCTGAGTTTAGTTAGTGCTTTTTTTTTTCCCAAAGCAACATCATTTGATCTCCATAACATGACTTTGAAAGAGGCAGAGAAAACTATTATTCTCTCTATTGTGCCAGTGATTTGAGAAAGAATTGAAATTTCAGGATTATCACAAGTTACGAGAAAAAGGGGTCATGGGGATTAACAAAATGGTTGAAGCTTGGAAATTCGTCAGGGCATCAAAACCAGACCACTGGAGGCAATCAATCAGTCAGTGGTATTTATTGAGCCGTTACTCTGTGCCAATCACTGTTTTAAGCTCTTGGTTGAATTGGTAGGCGCGATTCCTGCTTTCAAGGAACTTTACGAGGCAACAAATTGAAGAATTTTAAGACCTAGAAGTGTAGAGAGTACAATGAATGACAATTTGATACAGGGAACTTTAGTAGCTGAGAGACATCTGAACAAAGAGAGAGAAGAATGGGGATTGCAACACCTTTGTGATAATGAAGGTCCACAGTTGGTAGTATATGAAGTTTGTAGTTGTCGGACACTTCCTCCATCCTAATGTCGCTTGTGCTAAATTCACAGTTCTGCGTATTTCTTGTTTAATTAAAGCTCTGTAGTCACTCCACCTTTTGCTGAATCTCTTTGTGGATTTCTCCTCCCTCGTGTTCATTTCTATGATGACAGGGAAACACACACCATCTCAACTTTGTATTCATGCTCCCCTATATACTGCTTTTATTTACCTCAAAGAGGTGAACAATTTTCATCTCACAGTCCAGTATATTCTTACGCCCAAGAATGGAAAAATAATCACAAATAAGTCATCCCCATGCTGAGCCTTCCACAAGCTACGACACTTTGTATCTGATGGAACAGTCTAAATGAGTTGGGAATATGCTTGAAGGATATAAAAATATCTTCTCAGGCCCGTTGCCCTTTTATGTCTTTTATACTTGTAACTTGATGGAATGAATCCTTTAAATGAGTGGCTGATGTACTATTAGATGGTTTTCCAAAGGTTTTATGCCCTACCGCAAGGTAACGTTCTGCTATGAAATTTACAGATCTGTAAGGCTCCAACAACAATAATGCATAATACATAAACAAAGTGTGCAATTTTTCTGCAAAAATGCCTAGAAGAAAGAATTTTTGTTGCCTTTTCAGAAAGTGAAAAAAATAATATTGCAATTTTAACCTTCTCTTTTTTTTTAAATGAGGGGACGATTAATGTTGATGTTGAACCATGGAGGTAAAAGCAAAATGGTAGTTAGTCCCTTAAGCAGTACATTTACATTATAACAAGGTTTGTAGCAGCATTATAATTCATGCAGTTACTCCCAGAGAAGTTTGGATTCTCTCCAATTTAATTTTCTGAAGTTAGAGTTTGCAGCTGGGTCACTCCTGGTCTAATCTGCGAAATGTATCTCCTAAGGCTATGATTGGAACAACAACACCCCAGCTGCCATGGAGAGCCATCATTTACAGCAGTTGGGGTCTGAGGGCAAAACATCAGAATCACTTTATGTGGACACAGCAACGTAGCTAGCTTCATAAATTTGGTGGCAAAGAGCAGTAATCAATACTCCATGTTTAATGATGCAAAACTGAAATTAGTATAGATTTTCATGTCTTCTCTTTTTTTCTAAATTAGGCAAACTAAAGTGTCCCCTCTTTGAGCTCTTACCCTCATTTCCATAAAGAGTACGAGGCTATTTAATTGAATGATGGAAAAGTCACAATTGTCACAACCCATTTGGTATTTTGGCTTGTGTTAAATAGTTCCCCTTAGGTTAATATAGAATTATTCCAAACACAAAAATGATTTATGTAAGTGGTGTGGGTTTTGTCACCCATAGCTATGAATGAAGTAAATTGCAAATTGTTTTCACATTTTAAATTATCTAACATTGCCCTAGGACATGCCGAAAATAAAATGACCCATGTGTGATAAAGAAAGCTAGCAGGTTAGCTTTCAGGTTCAAGTGCCCCCAGTGGAAAGCAATTTTCAGTTAATTTCTGACTTTAAACCTGTCAAAAAAATATATCCTTTTTCATGGGGTGGTAAACAAGGAAAATGTTTATAGTTGGGCCAGGTCAAATTGTTGGTTAAGTTGGAAGTTGTGGTAAACTCCACTAAACTTTACCAACAGTCTCATCAAGAAAATCATCACCACTGTTGAAAATGCCCGGGCAAAATGGCCAGTGTTGTTTACAGAGAGAACGCACCAAACTGCCAAGAAGGTTGTCAGTGTAAAATGAATTCTGCATTCTAGTTCTATTTTGGCCACCAGGAAAACACAGATTGTATTGCTATTAAATCAGTTCCTGACTCATCTAATCCCATGGAATAGACTTTAAATTGCCATATGGGAATAAAATATGACTCTTGGGTTTTCTATTTGTTCCACAGTATAGATTTGATTCAGAGAAAGATAGCAGTTAGAGATAAATGAAATGAAACCAAAAGATTAAGAAAACAACACAAGTTAAAAACTTGCATTTATTCTTTAGTCATCCACTTATAAATGTATATATGCTCAATTTAAAATGATTTTGACCTTGTCCCAGCTTCCTCTAAGTAATTTGCTCTTATCTTATTATCTCTGGTAACTCTACTTTAACATCACTGCTACTATAATTCTCCACTCCCACTACAACCACCTCGCCTGCCTTGTCTTCGACACTCACCCTCCCCATCAAACTGTCCTGTGCCCCACAGAGACCTCCAATTTATTCAACAGTCCAGTGTCATCATTCCTATTTGTTCCCCATATCCAACCTACCTTCTTACTTATCCATCCTTCCCCCCCCCGCCATCTAAACCACTACCACGTTAAACCGAGCATTTATCCTACCCTGCCTTGACTAAGGCATCAGTCTCCTTGCTGATCATCCTGCCTCCTGTTTCTCCCCACCCCAGGCCAGACTTCACTCTGCTGCTTGGATCATTTTTCTCAAAAAATGTTAAGTCCATGCTTCCCTACTCCTCAAGAACCTCCAGTGGCTGCCCATCCACCTCCACATCAAACAGCATCTCCTTATCATTGGTTTTAAAGCACTCAGTAACCTTGACTCCTCTTACCCTCCTTTGCTGATTTCTTACTTCAACCCAGGACATTCACTTCATTCCTCTAATACTAAACTACTTACTGCACCTTGAAAGATAGATGAGATAGATGAGATGAGATGAGAATCTATCTGACTTCAGACCCCTTGCCCATTTCCTCCTGTTTCTGACCTGGAACTCCCTCCTCCTTCATATCTGACAGACTATCACATGTTCTACCTTCAAAGCCTTATTAAAATCAGTTAGTAATAATTATGTTATTTGTTAAGTGCCAGGCACTACTAAGCACTTGTGTGGATACAAGCAAATCGAGTTGGACACAATCCCTGTCCCACTTGGGGCTCATAATCTTGATCCCCATTTTACAGATGTGGCACAGAGAAGTGAAGTGACTTCCCCAAGGTCATAAAGCAGACAAGTGGTGGAGTGGGGATTAGGAACCATGTGACCTTCTGATTCCCAGGCCAATGCTCTCTCCACTACGCCATGCTGCTACACATCTCCTCTAGGAGGCCTTTCCTGACTAAGCCCTTATATTCCCTACTTTCACTCCCTTCTGTGGAACCCTTGCATTTAGATTTGTACCCTTTCTTCACTTCACCCTCAGCTCCACAGCATTTATGTTGTTGTTGTTGCTGTTGTCTTATGCTGTCGAGTCGTATCTGACCCATAGTGATGCATGGACACATGTCTTCCAGAATGCCCTACCACCATCTGCAATCATTCTGGCAGTGTATCTGTAGAGTTTTCTTGGTAAAAATGTGGAAGTGGTTTACCATTGCCTCCTTCCATGCAGTAAACCTGAGTCTCCGCCTTCAACTCTCTCTCATGCTACTGCTGCCCAGCACAGATGAGTTTTGACTTGTAACAGATTGCCTTCCACTCGCTAGCCACTGGCCAAGCTAGGAATGCAATGGGTAGGCCTCCGCTTGATTCTCCCTCCCTTAGTCGAGATTGGCAGACTATTGGAAACTGGTGTGACCCTGAGAGGTTAGCATTTATGTACATATCCTTAATTTATTTCAATGTCTCTCTCCCCATCTAGACTGTAAGCTCCTTGAGAACAAGGAATGTGTCTACCAACTCTGCTATATTTTACTCTCCCAAGCACTTAGTATAACGCTCTGCACATAGTAAGTGTTCAATAAATATGATTGTGTACTTAGACCATTTTCTTGGTCTTTTTTGCTTTGATTTCTCAATTTTGGTTCAACATTCAGCAAGAATCTATCTTCCAAAGTCATCCATTCTTCTCATGCATTTCATCTAATGCAGCTGTGGTTGTGGTGAGCACAGTTTCAGTAGCAGAAGACTCAGGACAAACCACTTTCAGAACTGTAAAACAATGTACTTCCAATATTTGATAGTTTATAGTTAAATTGTACCTTGATTTCTTCAAGCAATTACTGTAAACTCTCTGAGAGCAAGGTTAATGCCCATTAACTCCACTGTAGTCTCCAGAGACCTTATTTCAGTGCTCTTTAGAAGCAGCGTGGCTCAGTGGAAAGAGCATGGGCTTTGGAGTCAGGGGTCATGAGTTTGAATCCCAGCTCTGCCACTTGTTGGCTGTGTGACTGTGGGCAAGTTACTTAACTTCTCTGTGCCTCAGTTCCCTCATCTGTAAAATGGGGATTAAGACTGTGAGCCCCACGTGGGACAACCTGATTCCCCTATGTCTACCCCAGCGCTTAGAACAGTGCTCGGCACATAGTAAGCGCTTAACAAATACCAACATTATTATTATTATTATTATTATTAATCTCATTGTGGGCAGGCAGTGTGACTGTTTATTGCTGTAGTGTATTCTCCCAAGTGCTTTATTACAGTGTTTTGCACGCATTAAGTGCTCAAAAAATATGACTGAATGGATGAAAGAATGAATATACATTCATGATTGATTCCCCTACTCTGATGAACGAAATAATGCTATGAATTTAAATGCTTGAAAGGGAGGTGGAAGAGTTGATATTTGCCCATCCAGCCCAGACCAAGAACTCCAGCTCTAAAAACACAAGATTCCTCTACATATACAAATCAAACAAACCAACCCCAAATTAAGTGGCCGCATGTGATAGAGATTTTTTCACTTTCAGAAGTAACGTGTATAGACATGTGCACTTGTTTAGGAGTGCTGAATTCATACTGATTCAGTTTTTAAACTTTAAAAAATGTGTAGTTTTTTTGGTCTTGATAACCTAGTGTCTCATCCAGTAGTATGATGCTGTGAGCTATTGTCTAAGAAAAATGCATTTTACCTTTTCTAATTACATTCATGATTTGTGCTATAATCAGGATGGTTTTGATTCTTTTAGGAAGAAATGAAAAGACTGCAACATACTTTAGAACAAGTTAACGAAGAGAAATATTTGCTTGAAAAGTAAGTGTGAAAAGTGTTGATTTGCTAAAGCTCATTAAAGTGCAAAACAAGAAAAGTGCCTATGCTATAAAATGGTACTAAATGCCTACCAGTTCTGTTATACGCTACTCTCCCATGTGCTTAGTACAATGCTCTGCACATAGGATGTGTTCAATGAATATGATTGATTGGTATATTTATCAGTGCTGGAAATGAACCAGAACAGGTGGGGACTAGTCCCAGAATGGTTATTCTGATATGAAAATTGTTTGCCTTGGTGATAACTGCAGCAGTCCTTTTGGCCAGTGGTGGGAGAGGCTCCTAGCCACATGGGCCCAGGCCAGGATGAGGCTTGAATAATAATAATAATGATGGTATTTGTCAAGTGCTTACTATGTACCAAGCACTATACTAAGCCCTGGGTTAGATACTACATTATCAGGTTGGGCACAGTCCCTGTCCTACATGGGGCTCAGAGTCTTAATCCCCATTTTACAGATGAGAAGTGACCCAGAGAAGTGACGTGACTTGCCCAAAGTCACATAGCAGACAAGTGGTGGAGCCGGGATTAGAACCCAGGTCCTTCTGACTCTCAGGTCCATGCTCTCTCCACTAGGCCACTTGAAGCTTCCAGTCACAACTCCAAACACACCACTAATCCCATCCCCAGTCCCACCCCCAGGCCAGATGCCAGACCTGTCAGCCAGAAGGGGCAGGAACTGAAGATGGAGTCCAGTTAGTGGCTCCACACTTTACCTTCTGCTGGCCAGATTCATCCCTAGGCTGCCCCAGAAAACTGTGGGGACAATGTGGGGGCACTGTCTTTTCCCCCCACCACAAAACACCCTCTCACACAATCCAAACTGCTCCCACACAGATCCATTTTCTGCCTTGACTTCTGCATCAGCCTCCTCACTGACTTCCCTGTCTTCTGTCTTTCTCCACTCTAGTCCCGACTTCACTCTGCTGCCCAGATCAGTATTCTTAAAAAGGTTCAGTTCACATCTCCCCACTCCAAAACCTCCAGTGGTTGCCCATCCAACTTTATGTCAAGCAGAAACTCCTTATCATCAACTTTAAGACACTCTATCAGCTCTCTTCCTCCTAGTTGATCTCTTATATAACATGATCTGCACATTTCACACTTCTCTAGGGTCACCCTACTCTCTACACCTCAATCTCACCTATCCTGCTGCCATCCCCTTGTCCAAGACCTCTGTTGGGACTATATAACTCCCTCCCCTTTCATATCTGATAGTCTGGCACTCTCTCCACTTTCAAAACCTTCCTAAGATCACATTTTCTCCAAGAAGCCTTCCCTGAGTAAGCCCTCATTTCCCCTCCCACCCTCCCCACTGCATCGACTATGAACTGGACTTGGTTTACCTTAATAATCATAATTATGGTATTTGTTAAGTGCTTACTATGAGCCAAGAATTTTACTAAGCACGGATCAGACACGGATTTTGCCCCATGTAGGGCTTACAGTCTAAAGAGGGGAGAGTTGGATTTAATTTCCATTTTACAGATAAGGAAATTGAGACACAGAAAAGTGAAGTGACTTGCCTGAGGTCACAAAGCAGTCAAAGGCAGAGCCCGGATTTGAACCCTGGTCCTTTGACCCCCAGGCCCATGCTGTTTTCACTGGGCCACTCTGCTTTCCTAAGTACCCCAACCTCACAGCACTTTTGTACATATCCCTATATGCTTCCATTTCCCCTGGCTGTAATTTGAAATGAATAATGAATATAAAAGCTATTGCTTACAGTTTGTAATTTGTGGTTATTTCCCAAACCCAGTGTGTTCAACTTTGAATAGATTTTCTGGTGAGACATTATTCACTAAATCAGGGACAAGTAAAATATGAATTTCAATTGATCATAACAATATCTTCATATTGGAAAAAGGAAGTAAGAACATTGGAAGTAGAAATTATCAAATATTTTCCTTCGCCTCATTAATCTTGTAATTCTTTCATCATCTGAAGATACCCTTGCTTTAATTTGATACTCACCACATTTTTAATATTTTCTTTATTAATTTGCTGCCTTATTGTTGTTGCTAAAGGAGGAATAAATATCCCCTAAGAAACTGCTCACTGACTAAAACCTGATAACTAATGGCTAGAGAACATGTTTTAATTTTATTTTCAAAGCATCTTTTTTTTTTCTAGCCATCAATTGGCCATGGATGCAGAGAATAATATTGATAAACCTCGCCTTAATCTCCAGACTTTGGAATCAAAAGTGAAAATGTAAGTAGCTTCAATCCAGGACCTAATTTGTAAATAACCCTTGCTCTGACTTGCTAGACAGCCATCTTGGGACCCGAAGAAGAGTTGGAAAAGGGACCCAACTAAACTAAGATCAGCAGCTGCCTCTGACCCCTCTAGACTGTGAGCTCGTTGTGGGCCGGGATTGTCACCGCTTATTGTTGTAGTGTACTTTCCCAAGTGCTTAGTACAGTGCTCTGCACCCAGTAAGTGCTTATGGAATGAATGAATTTTAGAGTTTCATCCAACTTGGATGATTGGATAAATTCTTTTGATCTGATAATATAAACTACAGTACACAGTTGGTGTGCATCATAATCTAAATCAATTGGGATTTAGTCCTTTAGATATTTGTTCATTCAGATCTTTGCCCCATCTTTCTTAGGAGAGAGAAGAGAAATTAGTTCAACAACACTGCTGCCAAAACTATACCCTCTTTCCTTTTCCCTTATCTGATTTCAGTGAGGATGGAAGGTCGTGGTAGAGGGCAGGCTAGCTAGTCAGCTATAGTACTGTTAAGGGTTTCATCATTCAGTCGTATTTATTGAGCACTTACTGTGTGCAGAGCATGGTACTAAGTGCTTGGAAAGTACAATACAGCAATAGAGACAATCCCTGCACACAAGAAGCTCACGGTCTAGAGGTGGGGGAGACAGACATCAATACAACAAACAGGCATCGATATCAATAAAAAGAATTATAGATATATACATATAAGTGTTGTGAGGTTGGGGGGAAGGGCAAAGGGAGTGAGTCAGGGTGACAGGGAAGAGAGTGGGAGCTGAGGAAAAGTGGGGCTTAGTCTGGGAAGGCCCCTTGGAGGAGGTGCACCTTCAGAAGGGCTTTGAAGAGGGGAAGAGTGATTGTCTGACAGATTTAAGAAGGGAGGGTGTTCCAGGCCAGAGGTAGGATGTGGGCCAGGGGTCAGCAGCGAGGCAGGTGAGATTGAGGCACAGTGAGCAGGTTAGCACCAGAAGAGTGGAGTGTGCAGGTTGGGATGTAGAAGGAGAGAAGGGAAGTGAGGTAGGAGAGGGCCAAGTGATGGAGAGCTTTAAAGCCAATAGTGAGAAGTGTTTGTTGCCAATTACTGGGGTTGACTCAAATGTTGCTGATCAGATACAGTCCCTGTCCTGTTTGGGGCTCACAGTCTAGGTGGGACTAGATAGATGAAGACAACTGTAACAGTGGATTGCAAACAGAAAACCACAAAATCAACAGATCAAGACAGCAATGTCAGTAAGAAAACAGATCTTAGCAGTGAGAGTCCTTAGACTTCCCCACTGCTCCAGATAAACAGTTCTTGGTTCTAAACCATGGCAGCCTCTCTGGGTTCTAAAGGCTGTGAAGGATAAGTCTTCCAGCCTGTGGTGTGCTGCGACATCAGAGGATGTAAGGAGGGAAACGAGGGAGCTATTCTGGTCTGCAGTAACAGAACCTAGAATCTTGGCATGAAAGGGGCTCAAAACCATTTATAACTAATAATAGTAATAATTTTATTATGTGCCAGGCACTGTACAAGCAAATCAGATTGGACACAGTGTCCCTATCCCACGTGGGGTTTACTGTCTTAAACTCCATTTTACAGCTAAGGGAACTGAGGCACAGAGAAGTGAAGTGACTTGCCCAAGATCACACAGTAGATACATGGCAGATCAGGGAGTAGAACCCAGGTCTTTCTGACTCCCAGGCCCGTGCTCAATCCACTTTGTGACTCATGATCAGTCCACACTTGGCTGGGCAGGCAGTGGTCTCCTGAGGTGAGGGGCTGGGCAACTCTGGCTGGGAGGGAGGTGGTTTGGAGACACAGTCTCAAGCTTCCCAACGTTGTAGGAGTTTGAAAGACATCAGACTGCCTCTTCATTCTCTCACTGTCACTCTGCCCTCTCTCTGATGAACTGGAGAAAGGGCTTCTTGGAGCTCAAAAGGTCTAGGGGCAGAGTGGTGGGGCCTGGGGATCTGGTGTTGAGGGGACCACCTGCTTCCCTGCTGATACTTTATCCTCCCTCTGGTGAAGGCTGTCCTCTTGACTGTGAGCTCGTTGTGAGCAAGAATGTGTCTGTTGTAATATTGTACTCTCCCAAGCATTTGCACACAGTAAGCACTCAATAAATGATTGAATGAACGAATAAATGAATGGTGGCAGTGGGGGTGTCACATAGGAGCAGTCGCAGGAGCAGAAATGGAGTCAGGGTCCGTCACCCTTGCTGCTGTACCCATCCTACTCAGTCAATTTTCTTTTTCAAATCTGATCATGGCCATCCTGGCTGAGAGACCTGCCATCTGGCTAGTCAGACCGAGGTCAGGTGGCCAAGAGGTTCCATCTTCCACTACTGCTGCTGCGATTCAGAGGTTGACAAGGAGGGCCGTTCATTCTTGGTCTCCTTCGCGGGCTCCTCCTCCCCCTCCCATCCACTAACTTTAGGGGTTCTTCAAGAATCAGTTCTTGGCCCCCTTCTGCAGCGTGGCTCACTGGAAAGAGCACGGGCTGTGGAGTCAGAGGTCATGGGTTCGAACCCCAGCTCTGCCATTTGCCAGCTGTGTGACTTTGGGCAAGTCACTTAACTTCTCGGTGCCTCAGTTACCTCATCTGTAAAATGGGGATTAAGACTGTGAGCCCCACGTGGGACAACCTTATTCCCCTGTGTCTACCCCAGCGCTTAGAACAGTGCTCAGCACATAGTAAGCGCTTAACAAATACCAACATTATTATTATTATTATTACTCACGCCCTTGGTGAACTCATTCACTCCCATGGCTTCAGCTATCATCTCTACATGGATGACACCCAAATCTACATCTCCTCCCCTATTCTCTCCCCCTCCCTCCAGGCTCATATCTCCTCCTGCCTTTGGGACATCTCCACCTGGATGTGTGCCCGTCACCTAAAACTCAACATGTCCAAGATTAAGCTCCTTATCTTCCCTCCCAAGCCCTGTCCTCTCCCTGACTTTCCTGTCACTGTGGATGGCACTACCATCCTGCCCGTCTCACAGGCCTGCAACCTTGGTGTCATCCTTGAGTCAGTTCTCTCATTCACCCCACAGTCCAATCCATCACCAAAACCTGCCGGTCTCACCTTCATAATATCACCAAGATCCACCCTTTCCTCTCCATCCAAACTGATACCTTGCTGGTACAAGCTCTCATAATATCCCAACTGGATTATTGTATCCGCCTCCTCTCTGATTTTCCAACCTCCTGTCTCTCCCTGCTCCAGTCTATTCTTCATTCCACTGCTCAGATCATCTTTCTACAGAAATGCTCTGGGCATGTCACCCCCTCTCCTCAGAAACCTCCAATGGTTACCTATCAACCTTTTCATGAAACAAAACTCCTCAATCTTGGCTTCAAAGCTCTCCATCACCTTGCCCCCTCCTACCTCACCTCCCTTCTCTCCTTCTACAGCCCACCCCGTACACTCCGCTCCTCTGCCGCTCACCTCCTCATTCACATCTGTCCCGCCCCTCGTTGGTGCCGGTCCCGCCGTCGACCCCTGGCCCATGTCCTACCTCTGACCTGGAATGCCCTCCCTCCTCACATCCGCCACACTAACTCTCTTCCTCTCTTCAAAGCCCTACTGAGAGCTCACCTTTCATTTATTCATTCAATAGTATTTATTGAATGCTTACTATGTGCAGAACACTGTACTAAGCACTTGGAATGTACAATTTGGCAACAGATAGAGACAATCCCTGCCCAATGATGGGCTCACAATCTAAACGGGGGAGACAGCAGAGCAAAACAGTACAAAACAAAAAGACAACATTATCAAGTTAAATAGAATCAAGGGGATGTACACCTCATTAACAAAACAAACAGGGTGATAAATAATATATACAAATGAGCATAGTGCTGAGGGAAGGGGAAGAGGAAGAAGCAGAGAGTGGGAGGAGGGGAGGGGGAGCAGAGGGAAAGGGGTGGCTCAGTCTGGAAAGGCTTCTTGGAGGAGGTGAGTTCTCAGTAGGGCTTTGAAGAGGGGAAGAGAGTTAGTTTGGTGAGGTGTGGAGGGAGGGTATTCCAGGATAGTGGTAGGACGTGGGCCAGAGGTTGACGGCGGGATAGGCAAGAACAGGGGATGGTAAGGAGGTGAGCAGCAGAAGAGCAGAATGTATGGGGTGGGCAGTAGAAAGAGAGAAGGGAGGAGAGGTAGGAGGGGGCAAGGTGATGGAGAGCTTTGAAGCCAAGCTCCACCTTCTCCAGGAGGCCTCAGCCCTCCCTTTCCCTCTACTCCTCCTCCCCTCCCCATTCCCCCTAATCCCTCCCTCTGCTCTTCCCCTTCTCACAGCACTTGTGCATATTTGTATATATTATTTATTACTCTATTTTGTTAATGATGTGTACAAATCTATGATTCTATTTATCTTGATGATATTGATGCCAGACCACTTGTTTTGTTTTGTTTTGTAGTCTGTCTCCCCCATTTAGACTGTGAGCCCGTTGTTGGGCAGGGATTGTCTCTATCTCTTGCCGAATTGTCCATTCCAAGCGCTAAGTACAGTGCGAATGAATGAATGACTAGGAATCCTGGAACACTAACCACCTGAACAAATTTCCCTGGCTATTTTTTATTGTGGTCGGCTGGTTTTTAGGATGAACACTGTTGACAAAGCTGGCCTTCCACTGTATATTCTAATGAATAATTGGTGTAAAATGGAATTAGGGAACAATCCCATAGAAGCTGATCAGGGAGCTGTAAGCCTGAAGAATATGATCTGGTTTTTGAAATGACAGGGGAAGAATGTAGTACATAAAAATGAAACTGAGCTTTGGGCAATACGGGGTATTAGTGAGAACGAATTGAAGACATATTATGATGAATATTCTTTGGCATGCTGTGTAAATGGACCCTAGGAAAGGATGTGTAACTAAAGACATGGCTTGCTAATGGAATTCATGGGAGTAATAGATCAGTGCTCTGTAGTCTGGAAAATAAATGCAAATATTAAAAAGTAATTTTGACTTTTAAACTTAAAGGGTTGAAGAATACAGTAGAAGGAATCAAAGAAATTCACATCGTACTTCCTTAAAGTAATCTTTGGAGATGAAAGCTTGTTTTTCTAAAGTCTAAGAACATTTAAGCCCCTTCAGTAGGAACATTTAGTGAAGGAAAGAACATTAAAAGCAGAAAATTGCAGGTATTATGAATGACAATAAAAGTAGACATTCTTTAGGTACAGTCAATTATTAGAAGGCTTTGGAAGAACTTTTAGGAGAAAACTTTTAAGAGAAACAGTGTGGCCTTGTGGAAAGAGTGTGGGCCTGGGAGTAAGAGGACCCAGGTTCTAATCCCAGCTCCACCACACACCTGCTGTGTGACCTTGGACAACTCACTTAACTTCTCTAGGCTTCAGTTACCTCAACACTAGGATGGGAATTAAGACTGTGAACCCTCTGAGGGAGAGGGATTGTGTCCAACCCTATTATCTTGTATCTATCCCAGTGCTTAGTACAGTGCCTGGCACATAGTAAGTGCTTAACACATACCATAAAAAGTGAAAACATAGTATTTTTCTGAAATCGCTAAAGTGGAAGTAACAGTAGTTATAATGGTGATAGCTAT
The DNA here is from genome assembly GCF_004115215.2 of Ornithorhynchus anatinus. Taxonomy (NCBI): domain Eukaryota; kingdom Metazoa; phylum Chordata; class Mammalia; order Monotremata; family Ornithorhynchidae; genus Ornithorhynchus; species Ornithorhynchus anatinus. The sequence continues at coordinate 154,275,999 of NC_041728.1, forward strand.
CAAGTGTTTACTGAGAGCAGAGCACTGAACTAAGCACTTGGAAAAACCCGGCGGGAGTAAAAACATAGTTTCCTGCCCACAAGAAGCTCACAATTTAATGAATTGTAGTCAAGTAGTACTAGAACTGAGTCCTCCCTTTCCCTCTGCCCCTCCTCCCTTCCCCATTCCCCCTAGTACCTCCCTCTGCACTACCCTCTTCCCCTCCCCACAGCACTTGTGTATATTTGTACATACTTATTACTCTATTTGTTGTAATAATGATATATATATATATATATATCTATGATTCTCTTTATCTACTTTGATGGTATTGAAGTCTGACTACTTGTTTTGTTTTGCTGTCCGTCTCCCATTTTAGACTGTGAGCCGGTTGTTGGACAAGGATTGTCTCTACCTTTTGCCAACTTGTACATTCCAAGCACTTAGTAGACTGCTGAGCACCCCGTTTTCCTCTGCTCCTCCTCCCTTCCCTTCCCCCCCATCCTGCCCTCTGCTCATCCCCTTTCCCTCCCCTCAGCACTGTGCTTATTCGTATATATTATTTATTACCGTATTTATTTTGTTAATGAGGTGAATATCTCCATGATTCTATTCATCTTGATGATGTTGTCTTGTTTTCTTTTGTTCTGTTTTGCTTTGCTGTCTGTCTCCCCTGTTTAGACTGTGAGCCCATCATTGGTCAGGGGTTGTCTCTATCTGTTGCCAAATTGTACATTCCAAGCACTTAGTACAGTTCTCTGCACATAGTAAGCACTCAATAAATACTATGGAATGAATGAATGTATGAATGAATAAATATGACGGAATGAATGAATAGTAGTAGTAGTAATTTATTAAGTATCACTTGATGCAGTGCACTTTGCTAGGTGCTTGAGAAGTATAAAATACAGAATTAACAAATTACCTGCCTACAAGGAGCTTACACTCTAACAGGGAAGACAAACATCCAAATCTTGATGACTAAAGTATTCAAAACAAATAATTGACTACACATATTTGTGTGAGTCCTGATTAAGGTACAACTATTTCATAAATGCAATGGTTGGCTGAAGGGATATGTCTCAGTGTGCTGAGCAATGAATCTGGGAAGGCTTACTGGGAGATGTGGGATTTTAGCAAGGCTTTGACTATAGGGTGATCTGGAATCTATTGGATATGGGGAGAAGTTTCAAGATGAGAGATCAGTGTGGATGAGGGGATGAAGTTGGGAAAGTTGAGAACGGGATTCAGTCAATCAATCATATTAATCAAGTGCTGACTTTGTATAGAGCACTGTACTAAGCGTTTGGGAGAGTACAATATAAAAATATTACAGACACATTCTCTGCTGACAACAAGCTTTCAGTCTAGAGTGGGATTTCCCAGTCTAGAGGGGGTAAGAATGGCTTGGAGAAACGAAAACAGCAAGGTGGGAGATAGCAGATGAAGAGAGCTGATAGATACGATAGAGTCAGATGGAGGTGAAGGCCTTTAAGATAATTGAAAGGATTTTTTCATTTGTTATGAGGAAACACAGGAAGCAAGTGGAGAGTTTTGATGAGAAGAAAGATATGGACCTAGCGATTGTTGTAGTATGGGTTGAAGGGAGGACAGGCTCATAAATGCCTCAATCTAGTTGTGAGAAATTCAGGGTGGTGGCATTTTGGGTGCAGTGGAAGGGTGGACCTGGGAGACGATATGCGGGAAGAGCTGAGAGGATTTGGCAATACACTAAAGATGAGACTTGAGCAATAGCAAGTAATCAAGGATGAGACCAGGTTAAATGTTTCTGGGGCAGGGAAGTTGGTGGTGTTAGTGACTAAAATGTGGAAGTTGAGGGAGAAATGGATTTAAGGGGAAAGGTGAGTTTATTTAGATATTAGATTTATTTAGATTTAGATTTTTAGATTTCTGCTAGCAGAACTCTGTAGCTTGAGGACAAGAGCGAAGGAGGCAGATTGTGCAGGTAATACAGGGCTGTGCACCCACAGTGGTAAGAGATCAGCGGAAGGATAGGGGAGTGAGTGAGTTGAGTTCAGTAGAGAGGGTGGTGTTGAGAACATTTTTTGGTCAGCAAGTGTGGGTAGGTTAGCTATGGAGGCTAAGTGGGGCATGGTGAGTTAAGAAAATTGGCTGGGGTCCAGGGATCGGAGGTTTCTGGCCAGGGGGATTGGACAGATTTATGGGGAGGTGTGTGGAAGAGGAGGCAAGTGAGGTTGTAGTCAGAAAGAGGGATTTCAGAGTTGGTAAGGGTAAAGATGCAGCAGTTGGAGATGATGAGATTGAGTGTGTGTCCAAGTTGGTGAGTGGGTGAGGTGGGGTGGAGCAGGAGGTCAATGGAGCTGAGGAGTGACAGCAGAAGGGTCACTGGGAACATCTATGTGGATATTAAAGTCCCCAAGGATCCAAGTGGGCATGGAGAAGGAGTGAAGAAATGTGAGAAAGATCCTACTAAATTCCAGTCTACCTTCCTTTTTTATGGTTTTTATTAAGTGCTTACTATGTGTCAAACACTGTTCTAAGAGCTGGAGTAGGTACAAGTTAATTAGGTTGGACACAGTCTCTGTCCCACATGGGATTCACAGTTTAAGTAGGAGTGAGAACAGGTATTTAATCCCCATTTCACAGTTGAGGACACTGAGGCCTGGTGAAACTAAGTGCCTTGTTCAAGGTCACACAGCAAGCACTTGGCAGAGCTAGGGTTAAAACACAGGTACTCTGACTCCCAAACCCATGCTCTTTCCAATAGGCCATGGTGCTTCCTATATATATCCCATATAAGTTCAGTGAGTTAAAAATTTCCAGAAATTCAAATAGATATACTGAGGGAATGCCAGTAGATTTAGTAATAATAATTATTGTTGTGGTATTTGTTAAGTGCTTACTATGTTCTAAGCACTGTTCTAAACCCTGGGGTAGATACAAGGTAATTAGGTTGGACACAGTCCCTGTCCCACATGGGGCTCAGTCTTCATCCCCATTTTACAGATTAGGTAACTGAGTCATAGAAAAGTTAAGTGACTTGCCCAAGGTCACACAGTAGACAAGTGGCAGAGCTGGGATTAGAAGCCATGACCTTCTGAGTCGTAGGCCTCTGCTCTATCCACTACATCATGGGTTAGCCTAAGTTTTTATGCTTCTCATTTTATCATTTTATTCTACCTAAGACTCTGTTCTAGACTATGTAGAAAGGGTTTTTTAAAAGAAAGTATTTTCAGTTCAATACCAAACTTTGCGAACCTGATGGAAGCTTGCTCAGATTCTACCCTGGAAGCATGGTTTCAAGTCACTTGCCGATTGCATCTCAAGCTCTGCCATCTGCCCATAAATCCAGTTCCTTTCCTAACCTGGTTGCTATACTGCTATCTTGGGATTTTTAAAATTTTCCCCAGTGAGTGCTGGCCTTCTGTTGGCTTTGTCAATGACATTTCATTTAAGCAAAGAGTGAAAGCAAATTGTCAACAAGGTCTCTAAGGGCAGTGAAAACTATTCCTGTTCCTAAATTAGCTTAGGAAGAATTTGATAAATAACGAATAAAGCTATCCCAGCAGCAGGATCAATCAAGACTATAAGGAAACCTTGCCCGACAATAGGATTTCACCACAAAAATGAATGAATCTGAATAGCTGCAAATGACTCACAACAGAACTGTCTAAACTGTGACATAATCTACTATTGTTATTCTTATCATGAATATAAATCACAATCCCTCATTAGAAAACATGAGATTTTTAGAATTTTGCTCCACAGGTCATTTGTTTTGCCCCCTGAAGATTTACTAATGTAAGGAAGCTCTCACCTCTTTGGCAACTTCTTTTGAATATTCATTAACACCTTTAGAGTCCTATGTCTCCAGCACTTGAAGACCTACTTTAGCACTTCCTTAAAGAACAGACACTCAGACCAGTATATCTTAATCAATCATTCAGTGGTTTTTGTTGAGCACCTACTATGTGCGTAGCACTGTGCTAAGTACTTAGGAAAGAACAATACAATAGAGTTGGCAGACAGGATTCTTGCCCACAATGGGTTTACATATTTTCTAACCTAAAGACTCAAGCTGCTGAGCACTGCTGGCTGAAATCCAGACATATGTCTGATCTCACCCACCATGACTTCATCCTCACTTGCTCTTATTCTGTCCTTTCGTCTGCCCAACATTACTTCTCCTTCCTAATTGGCTCTCCTATCTATTGACCCTACTAGCTGTTCCAGACAATTCACTCCCTCCTCAAACCTCCTGTTCCTCTCCCTCCACGATCTCTTTCCCTCAACGACCTAGACAAATCTTTATTAGCAAAATTGAAACCATCAGGCATGATCACCCTAAAATCTCCGCTGCTTCTCTCCAGTCTTTGCTGTCTGCCCTCTTCGACTCTCCCAATATTCTGAGCAATAGCTCTTGCCTCTTCTCAAAACGTATTCCCTCCACCTGTGCCTCTGACCTCATCTCTTCATACTTATTAAAAAATTTGCCCTCTCCCTTCTTCCCTCCCTGATCACTATCTTCAATCATTCACCCATTCACTTTCCAAGGACTTCTGCTAAACAATTTGTCAGGGATGATGACGATGCTATGCCAAAAAATACTTGAAGGATATCCATTCTTAAGGTATTTGTAATTTCCCTAATTGTTTGGATTCTTCTGTTACATTAATCTCTCATTCTATGCTTTACATTCAAGTTCCTTTCTTGGGGAGAATTTTAAAAATGTGTAAGGAATGATTATTACAACTTTGTCAATAGAGCTTCTTAAATTACTGTATTTTATTCCATTTAGGTGCTATCATACTGCCCTCTTGTGTTGAATATATAAAAAATATCAAAAGTACTTTTCCAGTGATTGTGACTTTTTGGGTATTTACACTTAGGGTATTTTTAGGGTATTTTCATAACATTTCACCTAAGCCAATCATTTTATTTGAATAGAGTTTTAAAAATGAAAAATTTTTAATGCCTTGGTTTTGGCCTGTTGAACATTTTCAAGGATGTTATGAAATGAAGGCATTTTTATGCCTTCAATGAGAAGTTATTTTTCCATCTTGGTTTTGCTATTAGTTTTCATAGCTTAAAGTGGGCCCAATATAAGATCATTTGTGATAAACCAGATTGAAACTGATATTTTTGGTTATAAATTGTACATTTGTATCCTTGAGGATGCATTTCAGAGCTTTCTAACTATTGTAAACTCTTTGATGACGGGGATAGTGTACTCTCCCAAGTGCCTAGTGCAGTTCTCTGTGTATATACTCAATAAGTACCATTAATACTTAATTGATTAATACTTCACTCTACTGCTTGGATCATTTTTTCTAAAGCATTGTTTCATATGTCTCTCCACTTCTCAAAAAACTCGAAGGGTTTTCTATTCTTCTCCACATCAAGCGGGGACTTATGACCATTAGCACTAAGGTATTAAATCAGCTCTCTCTCTCCTACTTATCCACTCTCTTCTTTCGCTATACTTCAGCTCCTATTATTTGTTCTTCTTCTAATATATACCCACCTATTCCTAAATGAGGGTATATATAAATATGAATAAATGAATATGAACAAATATGTAAGGGATAGAGTGGGCTGATGGGTTGATGTGACTTGGGGAACTGGGGGTTAATTGGGAAGGTGATAGAATTTGAGGGAGTCTTTGAAGGTCAGGATAGTTGGGTTCTATTGACTTAGGCAGGGAGGGAGTTAAATTTGGCAAAACAGCATCCCCTCTGTCTCTTACCCGCCCTTCACGAGGTTTTTAGCTATTCTCTCCCTTTTCTCACACCCCAAACTCCCTCCCATTTCTCATTACCCTCCCTGCCCCACACCCACCACATATCCATCCTCTAATTTTTTCTATATATTCAGTTCTTCTAGGTCCCATCAGGGAATTTTTCAGTACTTTAATGGATGCCACCTGCAACAGACACCTCAAATATTTCCACTACCCCTTTTGTCTCCAAGGCTGTTGGTCCCTACCTTCCAGGCTTGCACATCTGGGAGACAAGGTTCAAACTCAGATGTACTGGAGGAAGGGCAGGCAGAGACAAGGAAACTGAGAAGCTGTAGGGGACTAGGGGGAGGAGGAAGAGAATAATCACAATGAAGATGATAATAATAATAATAGTATTTGTTACGCACTCACTATGTGCCCAAGCACAGTAGTAAGCTCTGGGGCAGGCTCAAGATAATCAGACTGGACCCAATCACTGTCCCACGCAGTGCTTACTGTCTATGTCAATTGACACCCACTGTCTTGGAGAACTCATTCACTCCCATGGCTTCAACCACCATCCTTGTGTGGGTGACTTCCAAATTACATCTCCATCTCTGACCTCTCTCCTTCTTCGTAGTCTTGTATTTCCTCCTGCCTGCAGGACATCTCTACTTTGATGTCTCACCAACATCTCAGACTTAAGTCCAAAACAGAACTCCCCATGACTTTTCCATCACTGTAGACAGCACCACGATCCCCCCATCTCACAAGCCCATAGTCTTGGCCTTGTACTCAACTTACCTTTTTCATTCAACCCACATTTTCAATCTGGCACCAAATCCTGTTGATTCTACCTTCACAGTATTGCTAAAATCTGCCCCTCCATCCAAACTCGTATCATGTTAAATCGAACTTTTCATACTTCACCTTGATTAATGCATCAGCCTCCTTGTTGACCTCCCTGATTCTTGTCTCTCCTCACTACAATCCATATTTCACTCTGTCCTCCCAATCACTTTTCTCAAAAAACATTTAGTCCTTGTTTTCCAACTCTTCAAGAACTTCTACATCAAACAGAAATTCCTTACCATTGTCTATAAAGCACTCAATCACCTTGCTCCGTCCTCTTTTACTTTTCACATTTCTTACTACAAACCAGAATGTTCACTTTGCTCATCTCATGCCAACCTACTCATTCTAACTCACTGCTGGCCCCTTGCCACAACCTGGTTTTGGCCTGGAACTCCCTCCTCACTAATAATAATAATAATAATACTAGTACTCGTTAAGCACTTCTCTGTGCCTCAGTTCCCTCATCTGTAAAATGGGGATTAAGACTGTGAGCCCCACGTGGGACAACCTGATTCCCCTGTGTTTACCCCAGCGCTTAGAACAGTGCTCTGCACATAGTAAGCGCTTAACAAATACCAACATTATTATGTGCCAAGCACTGTTCTAAGTGTTACCAGCAGGGGGAAGTACAAGACTACGAAGAAGGGGAGAGGTCAGCGATGGAGATGTAAATTTGGAAATCACCCACCTAAAGATGGTGGTTGAAGCCATGGGAGTGAATGAGTTCTCCAGGACAATGGGTGTCAATTGAGATAGCCCGTAAACACTGTGTGGGACATTGACTGGGTCCATTCTGATTATCCTGAGTCTGCCCCAGAGCTTAGTTCTGTGCTTGGGCAAATAATGAGTGCTTAACAAATACTATTATTATTATTATTTTTATTTTTATTGTGATTATTCTCTTCCTTCTCCCCTAGTCCCCTGCACCTTCTTAGCTTCCTTGTCTCTGCCTGCCCTTCCTCCAGTACATCTGAGTCTGATGCAAGTTAAACAGGTTGGGCACAATCTCACATGGGGCTTACACTCTTTATCCCCATTTTACAGATGAGGTAACTGAGGCAAAGAGAAATTAAGTGACTTGCCCACAGTCACTCAGCTGACCAGTGGCAGAGACGGGATTCAAACCCATGACATCTGACTCCCAAGCCGGTGCTCTTTCCACTGAGCCACGGTATTTCTAGACTAAAGGTGAAAATGTGAACACTGTGAATGTGAACAATCAATAATTTCAGAGGTCAGATTTGGGGAGACGAAGGAGACCAGGAAAGCTGCAAAAGCAACTAGAGTTTAATTTTTTTTTAAAGACATTTGTTAAGCACTTACTATGTGCCAGACCCTGTACTAAGCACTGAGGTAGATACAAACTAATCAGGTAAGAGGCAGTCCCTGTCCCACCTGGGGATCACAGGCTTAATATCCATTTTTCAGATGAGATAAATGAGACTCTGAGAAGTTAAGTGACTTGCCCAGGGTCTTACAACAGACAAAGGTAGAATGGGAATTAGAACCCAAGTCCTCTGACACCCAGGCCCATGTTCTTTCTACTAGGCCATCCTCCTTCTCCAACCCAGTTGAGATAACTTAGGGAGGAGACAGTGAGGTTACTTCCCTGGAAAAATCACCAAAGCAGAGCCCTGGGCTGCAGTCACTTTGATTTCGCCTTGCTTGTGTGAGACTCTCGCTCATGTGGACATGAATACTTTTAGAACTTTTCTTGTCTCCAGTATTCACCATCGAAAAAATGATCGATTCCTCCTAGAGCTTGCCAGCAGAAGCTATGGGTTAAAAGGCTTATAGTCTAGGAACACCATGTTGTCAGATCTATCTTGAATATACCTCTATAAAGCATAGTGATCATTCTGGGTCCTTCAAAAAGTATGTTTTCTGGTCTATCTTGAATGTACCTTTACAAACATATTGATTAATCCAGCTCTTTTGAAAGCCATGTCTTCTAGTCTATCTTGAACGTACCTCTACAAGGCTCTTCTGCTTCTGCTGCATTTTGGGTAGCTCACCCCAGAGCTCTGTTTTCTCCTCTGTTTTTTCATTTTTGGGTTGTGAATGCGAACACTTCTCAACCACAATGATGTAGAACCCATGAGAGTTTGGGTTGAGTTTGATAACAACTTGATTTGGCTCTTCAAAGTAGGGAACCATTAGCTGTGAGCCAGCTCCCCTTTGTGCAATGGATAAAGCACAGGCCTGGAAGTTAGGAGGTCATGGGTTCTAATCCCAGCTTGTCCACTTGTCTGCTGTGTGATCTTGGGCAAGTTACTTCACTTCTCTGGGCCTCAATTACCTTAGCTCTAAAGTGGGGACTGAGACTGTGAGCCCCATATAGGACAAGGGCCTGTGTCCAACCTGAAGATTTGCTTGTATCCATCCCAGTGCTTAGTACAATGCCTGGCACATAGTAAGTTATTAATGAATACCCATTATTATTATATAAAACCCTAGCAAGGTGCCATGCTTTCAATGAAATTTTCTTCTTCTGGTTCCCCTCTTAATTCTCCAGTTGTTCCTACTCACCTCTCTCCTTCCACTTGCATATGGAGAAGCAGTGTGGCTTAGTGGAAAGAGCCTGGGCTTCGGAGTCAGAGGTCATGAGTTCGACTCCCGGCTCTGCCCCTTCTCAGCTGTGTGACTGTGGGCAAGTCACTTAACTTCTCTGTGCCTCAGTTCCCTCATCTGTAAAATGGGGATTAAAAGTGTGTGAGCCCCACGTGGGCCAACCTGATTACCCTGTATCTCCCCCAGTGGTTAGAACAGTGCTCGGCCCCTAGTAAGCGCTTAACAAATACCAACATTATTATTATTATATTCAGCCAGTCACTACATCTTGTTGATTTTTCTTTTTCGAATGTTATTTATTAAGCATTTACAATGCATCAAGCATTATTTTAAGTGCTGGGGTAGATACAAGGTAATCAGGTGGAACAAAGCCCCTGTCCTACAGTCTGTGGAGGGTGGACAGGTGTTGATTCCCCATTTTACAGATGACATCACTGAGGCACAGAGAAGTTAGGTGTCTTTCCCAAGGTCACACAGCAGGCATGGCTTAGAGAAGCAGTGTGGTTTAGTGGAAAGAGCCCAGGCTTGGGATTCAGAGGACATGGATTTTAATCCCAGCTCTGCCACTTGTCAGCTGGGTGACTTTGGGCAAGTCACTTGACTTCTAGGTGCCTCAGTTACCTCATCTGGAAAATGGGGATTAAGACTGTAAGCCCCACGTGGGACAACCTAACCTTAGAACAGTGCTTGGCACATAGTAAACACTTAATAAATACCATCATCTTTATCATTATTATTATTGTGTGGCAGAGCCATTATTAGAACTCAGATCCTTTGACTCCTAGGCCAGTACTCTTTCTATTAGGCATGCTGCTATCTTTTCAACACCTCCAGAATCTGCTCCTTCCTCACCATCCAAACTGTTACTATGCTAATTCAAGCACTTGTTGAAGCCTTTCTTGACTACTACGTAGCCTCTTCCCTCCAAAGTATATCATTCACTTTACTTCCCATATCTATAATTCATTTATATTCATGTCTGTCTCCCCCCTAGACTGTATGCTCGTTGTGGGCAAGGAATATGTCTGTTATATTGATATGTTGTTCTCTCACAAGTGCATAGTGCTCTGACCACAGAAAGTGCTCAATAAATATGACTGACTGATAGGGGTAGGAGTGGGGTTCATGGAACATCCTCCGTCCCTCTTCCCTGGTCATACCCCCTTGTTACTAGGCTGGTGAATAATGTAGTATAATCCATTTAGACAATGGATGAGAGTAGAGATACTGTGACACCTTGTCTAGTCCAGCTTGAAAGATTTTTACCAGATAAACGGGTCACAGTTCAAAATGAAGGCAATCCTCTATGGTACTGAATGTAAGCTCATCAAGGCCAAGGATCATGAAATGCTCTACACCAAGTAAGTACTCAATGAATCACACTGATTGATTGACTGATTAAAAAAGAACATTCCTACATGGAGTAGTATGAGGTTCAGAGAGAAGTGAGAAGGTTTGAAGAAAGCTAGAGAGAACCAGCCAAAGAAGTAGATGACTCTAAAGTTGCTTTCAACCAGTGGCAGGTATGCTGACTTAAAACGAGGCCCAATTCATGGCAGGAAGTAAGCGACTCCCTGCTAGTTCTAGCTTTCACTCTGGGAGGATCAGAAAAAAATCACCTTTATGAAATAATAATAATAATAATGGTATCTGTTAAGCACTTACTATGTGCCAAGCACTGTTCTAATTGCTGGGGTAGATACAAGGTGATCAGGTTGTCCCACATGGGTCTCACAGTCTTCATCCCCATTTTACAGATGAGGTAACTGAGGCACAGAGAAGTGAAGTGACTTGCCCAAAGTCACACAGCTGACAAGTGGCAGTCGTCATTCACACCTATGACCTCTGACTCCCAAGCCTGTGCTCTTTCCACTAAGCCATGCTGCTTCTCAATATCCCTCCAGACCTTGTGGCTCCCTTAAAAATAAAGATACCATTTAGGTTTTCATGAGCCCTAGAAGTATTTTACACCTTCCTTTGATGAAATTTGTATACACATGAATCTACTGAACAAAGTTACATACACAAGGAGCAAAGTAAATGGATTACTGACAATCGATTTGCTCTTCACTTTCTAAATGTACTTTGACTTTCATTTTCTTTTAACTTAATTTCTTAGTTTGAAGTGTAGAAAATGTCCTTTCTGGTGGCAAGCTAACAGCTTTCTATTGAACTGTATCAGTCACCACAGTGTATTTCCTGTGTTTTGGTCATTAAATGATTTTCTAGTATGTTATTTTTTCAATCTAGCTCAGTGACATTATCCAATGCTTGTGACAGCTAACTAATAAGCTGACAATGGTTAAAAGTTTTTCATCTGAAGCCCATTCTTTCTTGAAAGTAGGTAACATTTTGCAACAATTACAAGATTTGTAGGCATTTACTTTGCAATAATAAATGTAATTTGAATTATACCTGTATGCACATATATGCTGTATGGTGTCTCTCCCTCTCTCTCTTTTCCTCTCTCTATGCATACATATATATGCATGCAAAGAAGAATGTCAAGATACAGGGCTTCATATTCCATTAAAAAATTAATGATGAAATACGTATATGTAAAGATATGAGAGAGATTTCACTATCAGATATATAAGTAGATTTCAACATTAGTGGCTTCTTCTGCAGTTATGAAGGACTTCATTTTGACATTAATCTTTGAATGCATGGGTGACAAAAGTGATGAATGTGAAACCTACAATACTGGCCACATTGTGCACCCTAAAAAGCCATCTCTCGTTATTTTGCCATGTTTGATGTTGTCTCCCCCTCTAGACAGTAAGGTCCTTGTGGCCAGGGAAGGTGACTACCAATTCTACTGTAAAGTACCCCTTCAAGTATTTAGTACAGCATTCTGCACACCATACTTGCTCAATAAATACCATTGATTGATTGATTTGCAGTGCTTGAGATTTTTTTTACCTCCTTTTCTCTCATTCCTTATGAATCTTTTTCTTCAAGAGTTACTCCTTTTGACAGCATGCCCCAGATTGGTCCTTCCTCAAGAATTGTCTTCCAGTTTTTAGTTGAGATGCAACATCATCTGAGGCTTTGTTTTACTCTATCTTTAGTGTTTCTTCTGCCCTCCCTATTTTTGGTGAACACATTTCAGCTCTCCTTTCAGCAGTTATTTGGGTATCCTGTTGTTACCCAATCTCCACAAATGAGTATTGTTTCAATGTTAGGAGACTGTTTTCCAAAACTCACTTCCTCTACTTGTTCTCCCTTCTGTGTCACAATTGCTCTTGGATTTGAACCCTTTACTCACCCCAAGCTCAGCCCCATAGCACTTATGTACATAGCCATAATTTACTTATATTAATGTCTGTCTCTGCCTCTAAATTGTAAGCACCTTGTGGGCAGAGAACTTGTCTGCCACCTCTGTTATACTGTATTCTCCTAAGCACTTATATTATAGTGCTCTGCATATAGTAGGCGCTCAATAAATTCCACTGATTGATTGATTTCGTATGGCTCATAAATGATGCTGATGGAGCTACTCTAGAAGCCAAATGTGGTATTACTGGGCCAGATGTTTCAGAAATAGAGGTTAATCTGCATTGAAGTCTGTAAACCTTAAATATTTCCTGGAGCTGGACACCACATTGCTGCTTCACAATCCCCCAAAATATGCGCTGGCCATCTGTATAGCCTAGTGGGAAGAGCATGAGCCTTGGGTTCTAATCCTGGCTCCACTACTTGCCTGCTGTGTGACCTTGAGCCAATGACTCAACATCTCTGTGTCTTAGATTCCTTATTCATTCATTCAATAGTATTTATTGAGCACTTACTAGGTGCACAGCACTGTACTAAGCTCTTGGAATGTACAAATCGGCAACAGATAGAGACAGTCCCTGCCCATTGACGGACTTACAGTCTAATCATAATAATGTTGGTATTTGTTAAGCGTTTACTATGTGCAGAGCACTGTTCTAAGCACTGGGGGAGATACAGGGTAATCAGGTTGTCCCACATGAGGCTCACAATCTTAATCCCCATTTTACAGATGAGGGAAATGAGGCCCAGAGAAGTGAAGTGACTTGCCCACAGTCACACAGATGACAAGTGGCAGAGTGGGGATTCAAACCCATGATCTCTGATTCCCAAGTCCAGGCTCTTTCCACTGAGCCATGCTGCTTCTGAAACATGAGGATTAAATATCTATTCATCCTCCTCCTTAGACCTGAGCCTATGTGGGACATGGACTGTGTTTGACTTGATCAACTTGTATCTACCCCAGTGCTTAGTACAGTCCTTGGCACATAGTAAATGCTTCACAAATACAATGTTAGGTTTCTACTTCCTTGTCTAACATTGAATTGTTGGTCAGGGTACTGCCTGGGTATGGAATTCCAGGGCAGTGTTGACCTGTGTTACCAATGTAAATGTCTGGTTGCATACATGTCTTGCCCGTTGCAAAGCTATCATTTCCATTTTCTGTAACCTTATTGTCAGCGCCCAACAGCTGGCTATTTGGTGAAATGAAACAGGAATATTAGCATGTCTTCTTTGTGCAGGCATCTGTGGCAGAGTCATCTGCATACAGCAATTCTTAAATGAAGATCTCTAGGATTTCATTTGATGATCAAAATCTGTTGAGTTGAAATAGTTTCCCAAAGGTGGAGAAACATATTCTAGCACCTGTATCCTGGGCTCTAGTTGCATCTTCCAGTATGACTACATACAATAAATTGAACAGGGCCGGGAAAACTTTGAATCCCTGCTTTACTTCACTGGTGATGGGGAATGGATCAGATAGGACAATATCATCTGTGACCCAGCTAGCAATACTTTCATGATGTAGTCTCAGGACTTTGATTAACTTCTCAGGGCAGGCAACTTGCTAAGAAATTTCCGTAACTCAGTTGTACTGATGGTATCAAATACCCTTTTTTACATCTTTGAAAACTGTGTAGAGGTCCTGGGGCTGTAGTACATTACATAAATTGGGAAGAAACACGCTTTCCTGCAAAGATATATCCAGAACACAAAAGAATTCTCAAATGTACAAAAATAGCCGCATCTCCAAGGCCCAAATGGTTTAATCCTATGTTTGCTGTGATGCAGTGTTATCTGTGACAGAAGTTATGGCCTTTTTCTGAGATGGAACTTAGGGCACAGCTACAGAAATGAAGAGGCAGAGCACATTCTTTGTGGTGGCTTTGATACATGGCCATCTGGTAGTACAGGATTGGATAAACAGACTAAAATCTTGGCAACCATAGAAACATCATGAGCTTCCTTAAGATTTTGAGAGCCTTAAACATGGTGCGGCACTTATCATGGCATAGTATATAGAACATGGGCCTGGGAGTCAGAAGGTTCTAATCTGCCGCTTGTCTGCTGTGTTACCTTGAGCAAGTAACTTCACTTCTCTGTGCCTCAGTTATCTCATCTATAAAGTAGGGAATGAGACTGTGAGCCACATGTATGATAGAGACTGTGTTCAAACTGATAAAACTTGTACCTACCCCTGCACTCAGTTCAGTGCCTAGCACAAAGTAAGTGCTAAACCAATATCATTATTATTATTATCATTATTAATAAATCATCCAGCTACATCCTCCTTCCCCCTAATCCCTCATGGTACTAGCTTTAGTGCAGTCTGCCTTGGAAAGACCAAGTCTTCATTTCTTGGGAAGAGAGGTAGCTTCTGGTGGATTCTGAAAGGAGAAGTATTCTTATCATTCAATCGATTAATAGGATTCAATAGATGCTTACTCTGTTTAGACTACTGGATTATGTGCCTAGGAGAGTATTATAGAGATAGTAAGCATGATTCCTGTCCCCAGGAGCTTACAATCTAGCAGAACCCTACTGATGACAAGTGGATTCAGGAGGTAGATAAATAATTCAATCAATCAATCAAATCATCCGTTGTATTTATTGAACACTTACTATGTGCAAAGAAAGCACTGTACTAAGTGCTTGGGAGAGCTCAGTATAACAGAATTGGTAGATATATTCCTTAACTATAATGGGTTTACAGTCTAGAAGGAGAGACCAACATTAATATAAGTAAATGAATGAACTATGCATATTCACATAAGTGTGGTGAGGGTGAGGGTGAGGTGAATAAAGGGAGCAAAACTAAGTAAAAGAGCATCCAGAAATCAGTGGGAGAAGAGGAAATGAGGGCTTAGTTGGAGAAGGCCTCTTGGAAGAGATGCATTCTTAATAAGGCTTTGAAGGTACGGTAGTGATTGTCTGTTACATATGAAGAGGGAGGACATTCCAGGACAGAGGCAGGACATGGGCAAGAGGCCATGGCAAGATAAATGAGATCGGGATAGAGTGAGTAATAATAATGATAATGTTGGTATTTGTTAAGCGCTTACTATGTGCAGAACACTGTTCTAAGCGCTAGGGTAGACACAGGGGAATCAAGTTGTCCCATGTGGGGCTCACAGTTAATCCCCATTTTACAGATGAGGTAACTGAGGCACAGAGAAGTTAAGTGACTTGCCCATAGTCACACAGCTGACAAGTAGATTGGCATTATAGGAGTGAAGGACATAGGCTGGGTCACTGTGGACCACTCCCTTCTCCCGGAAGCGCTTCACTGATTCTGTCCTCTCCTACTTCTCCTCTTACTCTCTGATTAATTCTCGGTCTCCTTCGCAGGCTCCTCCTCTACCTCCCACCCTCTCAACAGCAGGGGTCCCTCATTCATTCCTTTATTCAATCATATTTATTAAATGCTTCAGTTCTGGGTCTCCTTCTATTCTCCATCTATACCCATTCCCTGGGAGAATGCTTTCACTCACATGACTTCATCACCTCTGTGCAGATGACACCCAAAATCTACATTTCCAGACCTGATCTCTCTCCTTCTCACCAGGCTCATATCTCCTCCTGCCTTCAAGACATCTCTACTTGTATGTCCTCCCCTCACCTCAAACTTAACCTGTCCAAAACAGAGCTCCTCGTCTTCCCACCCAAACCCTGTCGCCCTCCAACTTTCCCATCACTGTAGATGGCATCACCATCCTTCCTTTCTCACAAGTCTGTGACCTTGGTGTTATCCTTGACTCCTCTCTCACATTCAACCCACATATTCAATCGGTCACCAAATCCTGTCAGTCCCACCTTCAAAACATCGCTAAAATCTGTCCCTCGCTCTCCATCCAAACTGCTACCGCGTTAATACAATGCACACACTAATTCAATCAATAAATATGATTGAATGAATGAAATCAGGGAGCTAAAGGAGGAGAGGGTGAGGTGATTGAGTGCTTTAAGGTCTATGGCAAGGAGTTTCTGTTTAATGCAGAGGGGGACAGGCAACTACTGAAGGTTCTTACAGGGATGTCAGCAAGGAGGCTGATGCAGTAATCAAGGCAGGATAAGATAAATCCTTAGATAAGTGTGGTAGGAGTTTGGATGGAGAGGAAGGGGCGGATTTTAGCCAGATTGTGAAAGTTGAGCTGACAGGATTTGTAGACAAATGGAACATGTGGGTTGAATGAGAGAGATGAGTCGAGGATCACATGAAGTCTGCAATCTTGTGAGACAGGGAAGATGGTGGCTCTGTCTAGAGTGATGGGAAAGTCAGGGAAACAAATGTGTTTGTGCGGGAAGGTGAAGAGTTCTATTTTGGATATGTTAAATTTAAGGTGTCAGCAGGACATCCAAGTAAAGATGTCCTGAAGATTGGAGGAATAGCAGCATGGCTTGGTGGATAGAGCACAGGCCTGGGAGTCAGAAGGTTGTGGTTTATAATCCCAACTCCACCACTTGTCACCTGTGTGAGTTTGGGAACTCGAGTCAGTTCATTTCTCTGTGCCTCAGTTACCGCATCTGCAAAATGGAGAATTAGACCATGAGCCTCATGTGGGGCAGGGACTGTGTCCACCCGAGTTTGCTCATATTCACCCCACCACTTAGTACAGTGCCTGGCTCACAGTAAGAGGTTAACAAATATCACAATTATTATTATTACTATTATTAATAATAAGTGCAAAACTGAACAGAAGGAGAGAGATCATGGCTGGAGATGTAGATTTGGGAATCATCCACATAGAGATGTAGTTGAAGCCACAGGATTGAATGAGTTCTCCTAAGGAGTAGGTGTAGATGGAGAATAGAATGGGACCCAGAGCTGAGCCTTGAGGGATTCTCATAGTGACTGGGTGGGAGGAGAGGAGGAGAACTTGAGGGAGAATGAGAATGTGCAGGCAGAGATATAAGGAAAACTAATAGAAGGCAGTATCAGCGAGTCCAGATTTGAAAAACATTTCCAGGAGAAGCAGGTGGTCAGCAGTGTCGAAGGCAGCTGAGAGTTCTAGGAGGATTAGGGCGGAGTAGAGGCCATTGAAATTGGCAAGAAGAAGTGACATTTGAAAGGGCAGTTTTGGTGAAGTGAAGGAGATGGAAGCCCAGATTAATGGGGATCAAGGAGAGAATCAGAGGAGAGGAAGTGGAAGCAGTGAATATAGGCAACTTGCTCAAGGAGTTTGGAGAACAGTAGGAAGGAGATGGGATGAATAATGGAGGAAGTTGTGGGGACAGGTGAGGATTGCTTTAGGCTAAGAGAGGCATAGGCATGTTTGAAAGCAGTGGAGAAGAAGCCATTAGAGAGTGAACAGTTGAAAATGGGGTCAGGAAGGGAAGAAGGGAAGGTCCAAGCAGTTTGATAATTCTATCTTCTTCACTAGGAAGTGGCGTGGCTTACTGAAAAGATCATGTGCCTGGAAGTCAGAGGAGTTGGGTTTTAATCCTGGCTCTGCACTTGGTTACACAGGGTTGCCGTGTAACCCTGGGCAAGTCACTTAAATTATCTGTGCCTCAGTTGCCTCATCTGTAAAATGGGGATTAAATCATCCTCTCTCCAAGGCAGACTATGAGCCCTATGTGGGACTGGGACTGTGTCCTACCTCATTATCTCATACCTATCTCAGAGGTTAGTAGAGTGCTAGACACATAGTAAGCACATAACAAATTATACCATTATTATGATCTAGTAGACAGGATAGGATATTGTGGGGGGATGATGAGTCTCTCCCCCTACCCAGGCCTTTTCCAAAATGCCCTTACCCAACACCCTGTCCTAGTTTGGCTTTCTATGCCTCTCTGAGTGGCCCTCATTGTGGAGAATGTCTCAACATAAGTTTGCTGATCACAAGCTCTTGATATTGGCACAGGAGTATCTGGTAACCAACCATCACCCTCATCCCCGTAACACAGAAGATGGGGGGTTACTTTAAGAATCAGAGTCTTACTGATCTACATATAATACATGTAAAATAAAAGCTAACCAATGCATAAGATCAAGCCTTTCAAGGCATTTGAAAGCTACCACAAGCTTTCTCTTAGTCAATCAATATCAAAATTTGATGATTGTGTTTGTAGTTTTCTCTATTGTATAGAAGGTGGAAAAATCTATTCCCACCTGTCTAGTACATAGTTACTTTAGGTTGAAGTCCAGGGCTTTAAATAGCAAACATTCCTGGTCAGTTGTAGCTGGGCTTTAGCAGTGAAGGTTTTTCACAGGCAAGGGAAGAAGGCAATGACAACCCTAAGAATAGTCACAGGAAATGATGAGCAGTTTGGGGATCAAGCACAACCATTTTTATGTTCTTTTCAAGTATTTCTTTGGGAGATTTTTTGTTCCAAAGCCTCTTTTGCTTGTGACTTGTATTTAACTCTAAGTATTTTCCTCTTCTTCAGCATTCAGAGAGCCTGGAGGGAATATATACAGCGCCAAGACGTGCCACTTCAAGATCACATGGAGAAGCGCAGCCCGTCTCCACCTTCCATGTCCTCAGACAAAATGAGCAGCTCCGTCAGCATGAACACCGTTTCCGATGGCAGCACTCCAGTAAGTATAGTATCTCGCCTACCTCTCTTGGCTCATCACCTTAACTAACTGACAAATATTTGATTCCAAAAGGGAAATTTCTGGTTGTGGGATATTTCAATTGGAATATCTCACTGTGGGGGAGATGTGATTTTTTTTTTTTTGCCTCACAAGATTAAGCCAAACGATGACATTTTTGGAAAATTGTGACTTCAGGATTTGTCTTTGAAGTAGGTTGAAATTTTGCAAGATGGTGATTCTGAGGGCTTTTTTTTTTAACAAGCCAGTGATTTGTTCTGTTGGGATATCTTTATTCACCCTATCACTTTAGTCTGAGTTGCTATCAAATTGGGGCAGATATACAGTATGTTATCCAAAGTTGCTGGGGAAAAGTCAGGTTAATTGAGTCAGTGATAAAGAAACAACTTCCCCAGAACACTCCCGGGAAGGAACTTTTCAAAGGTCACAGAAAGAGCCTCCTAATTAAGAATAAAGTCCCTATAAAATCTGGTTGATGAATCCTGGTTCTCTTTAAGCTCCCGTTCGATGAGGCTGCCGCTCCAGCTAATCCACCCTTGTCAGAGAGTGAATTGTTTCGTAAACTCAAAGAATTTGTTCAAAACGAGATTAGCAAATTACTTCACTGCTTGCTATACTGCCCTTGCCCAAGTTCTTGGCTTCTAGGGCTCTAGGACTGTTGAGTGTTTACTTGGAATGGCCCAGGGACATTGTTTATAGCTTGCTTTTAGCCTCTCCCTAACACTGGGGGAGGATTTATGCATTTTGTGATCATTGTAATCTCCTTCACTGGGCGGAAGATCTCCAGAAGGAATCCAAACATCCAAGATTAGTTTGTCTGCTCTTATTTGGAAGAAAAATATTCAGGTCTTTCCTCCCTGGTATCTCCCATTTCCCTTTATCGCCACCTTGACCCTCCCACTCACATCTTCCATACCCCTAAATATACTCCACCACATCCCCGTGGTCCAGAGGGCTGCAGCTGGGAAAGAGGTTGGTATATTCCTGATACAAATTTTAAAGTCAACACTAGCTGAGAAATAGGATGGGAAAAGACAGTGGGAATGGTTCAACAGCTCAGGGATTGTGCTGGCAAATGGGGATCACAGAGAAATGAGGGAAGTACTTTCATAGCCATAGTGGAAATGAAGAATGGGCAAGTTTTTAAGAGGGGCAGGAGAGTTTCCAGGGCTATACTCGTCTCGGCTATGAGAGGGCGAGTCAAGCAGAGGCCTGCCCATTCCATTCCCAGCTTGGGCAGTGGCTAGTGTGTGGAAAGCAATCTGCCACAAGTCAAAACTCACCCATGCTGGGCAGCGGCATGGGAGAGAGTCAAGGACAGAGACTCAAGTTTACTGAGCGGAAGACAGCAATTGTAAACCACTTCCATATTTTTACCAAGAAAACTCTTTTCATATATTATCAGAATGATTGCAGATGGAGAGCGGGGCTTTCTGGGATAGATGTGTCTGTGGTGTTCCTATGGATCGGAAACAATGCGATGGCATAAGACAATGCAAAGGGAGAAAGGCGAGTAAGGCCAGAAAGTGGGGAGTGAGGGTTAGGGTTAGGGTTATGTGATTGCCAGCCAGAGATGACAGAAAAAGAGAGATGACCCAGCCATTTTACTTCTGAAGTAAAAATCAATTATCCTGTCACAGAACTGATTTATCCTCTCTGAAAAGACCTAAGGGAAACAAACGGTATCACCAGGTTAAGCTTTAAATATCATGTCTTTATGTTGTTAGGAAACAACAATTTCCAGGGAAAGATAACTACAAATGGGCCATGTGTGTTTTGTAGTTGGACATACACATTTAATGATGGTGGCAAAATATATCACTAAATGTTAGAGCTATTTAATTTTACTCCTCAACAGAAAACATTTGGGAAAAAAATCACAAAGAGTTCTACCTCTTGACTATATTTAGAAGTTCTGTGCATAGAACATTCCATTTATATCCAGATTTATAAATTATATGCTAAGGGCATATCTTTCTGATTCACTTTGGAGAGAATAACTGATATTCCATGTTATCATTATGCTGAGCTGTTTGACCTAATATTGTGACATAATCACAATAAGATTATGCAGTATGAGTAGCTTTCCTTCTACATTACATTACATTTACTCAGAAGTTGAAAACCTAAGTGTATTCTAAATCTAATACTGATTTTGGAAAAAAGGCATTGTGGTTTATGTATATGTACACTATAATCAATCAGTAGAGTAATTTAATGAAGTCTTCATAATATTGAATTATGTCTGTACAGATAGGCAACTGACTGGGGTAATGACCTTAAAAATAGGAAAGGTGAAAAACTATTGAAGAGATGTTTGCAGATTGAATAGGTGAACATGGATTTTATGTCCAGGAATGGATGGATTTTTCATAACTGGCTTGAATACCACCAGAGGTCTCTGTTCTACCATGTAGGAAAATATTTGCTCAACTTTCCACTGTTAGATCAGGATGCTTGAGATAAATTAATATGGAAAATTACATATTCAAATTGCTTTTGCTATATTTTCCCCAAATGTCTCATTTTTGCTATGTTTTTGAAGAATTTGATTTAAATGTAGCAAAACAAATGTCATATAAATCACCACTCATGTGTGATCTAAGTTTTGTTTTATTGGCTGAATATTACAACATCCTGGATAAATCTTTTTTTTTAATAGTATTTGTTAAGCACTTACTATGTGGCAGGCACTCTACTAAGCACTGGGGCAGACACAAACTAATCAGGTTGGACACAGTCCATGTCCCACATGGGGCACAGAGTCAATTCCCATTTTACAGATGAGGTAACTGAGGCAATGAAAAGTTAAATGATTTGCCTAAGGCCACACAGCATCCAAGTGGCAGAGCTGAAACTAGAACCCAGGACCTTCTGAATTCCAGGCCCATGCTCTATTCACCAGTCCACAATTATCATTAGCTACATAACCAACATGATGTCTAATAGTTTATTAGTGTAACTTTGGAGCAGATAAAGAAGAATTGGAAAACTGCAGTTGTCCAGTTTAATAAAGCTGCTGCTGCTTTTGTTTAAAATGAAAATTAGCCTTTTGGAGCTATTAGAAAAGCCAATAGGCGTGGTGATGTTGATTCTTTTTTAAAGAGAAAGAACTGGGAAATATAATTGTAAAGAAAGGTTCAAAGGAATTGAGATTTATTTGCCTAAATACATTTTAGGCAAGCCTAAAATTTGAAAACAGTCTTCAGGAAAATGAAATGTTGCAATGTTGAAAATAGAGATAGATTGTGATCAACTTATACTGAGAATGGGATACAAGGAAATGGGTAAAAATTGCACCAACAATGATTTAGAAGCAGCGTGGCTCAGTGGAAAGAGCACGGGCTTTGGAGTCAGGGCTCATGAGTTCGAATCCCAGCTCTGCCACTTGTCGGCTGTGTGACTGTGGGCAAGTCACTTAACTTCTCTGTGCCTCAGTTCCCTCATCTGTAAAATGGGGATTAAAACTGTGAGCCCCACATGGGACAACCTGATTCCCCTATGTCTACCCCAGCACTTAGAACAGTGCTTGGCACATAGTAAGCGCTTAACAAATACCAACATTAATTTAGGTTCAATAAGGAAGACTTCTTGATTCAGGAATTAATGAAGTACTGGAATACACTACTCAGTAGCCTATATTCACCCACCCTTCCAATTGTAAAATTGTCAGCCCTCTGTGGACCAAAGATGGTATCTGAATTCCTAGTCTAGTATTTTTTCACAGTACATAATATAGTGCTTCACACAAAATAGAGGTTGTGGGTTCTAATCTTGGCTCCACTGCTTGCCAGCTGTGTAACTTTGGGCAAGTCACTTAACTTCCCTGTGCTTCAGTTATCTCATCTGTAAAATGGGGATTAAAGCTGTGAGCCCCACGTGGGACAACCTAATAATAATAATAATAATGTTGGCATTTGTTAAGCGCTTACTATGTGCCGAGCACTGTTCTAAGCGCTGGGGTAGACACAGGAATCAGGTTGTCCCACTGGGGGCTCACAATCTTAATCCCCATTTTACAGATGAGGTAACTGAGGCACCGAGAAGTTAAGTGACTTGCCCAAAGTCACACAGCTGACAGGTGGCCGAGCAGGGATTCGAACCCATGACCTCTGACTCCAAAGCCCATGCTCTTTCCACTGAGCCACGCTGCTTCTCTGACCACCTTGTATCCCCCCAGAGCTTATAACAGTGCTTTGCACATGGTAAGCGCTTAACAAATACCATTATTATTAACGAATGTAATAAATTATATTACTACTGCTACTACTAATAATAAGAATAATAATAATGGAACTCTCCATGAAATGATAGCAAATGTTTAGTCTTTATGAAGTACATGACAGTCTTTAAAGTAGCTCATTCTTACCCCTGGGGTGACAGCAGAATCTCTTCTCCTTGGGAGGGATGAGGGGAGGTTTGTCACTATTTAGCCTATCCTGAAGGATTAAACAGTATTTTTTGGAGACTATGAGATGCCATGTTATTTATAAGTAATAGATAACAGGACTAAGTGCACTGACCTCCAAAATCAATATTAGCCCCACACTGCTGCATTGGCGAACGAATCAGCATGGATGGTTTCTGCCCCACACATGAACTGATCTGTGAAATTTGAAATCAGTATTTATGCAAAATATTGTCTTTGACCTGGTTTCAGTAGAGAAAAACCCAAAGAATATAAACAGATACCGACTGTCACACCCAAATACTAGCTATATTTCAAGCTTACCTTTTAAGCTATGCTATTTTCTTTGAAGTTGTCTGGTTGACATAATTTCGCATAAATTTAAAGACACTGGTAATGACAATGGCTGGCTAATTACAACAATATATTATTATGGCCAACCTAGTCATTTGATAAACCTCAGTTCTTAATACAGTTGATTTCTGCTCACAAACATAAATGGACAAGTGTACACATGCAGATATTTTATCGAAAGGAAAGACTATATCAATCAATTAATGGTATTTACTGAGCACTTATTGTTTGCAGAGCACTGTACTACACTCTTAGGAGAGTACAGAAAAATTCTACTTTATGGCTTCAACATCATCAGTCTTGTCTGCATCTGGAAATACTTGTTAACATCAAAATGGCACTTAATGCTAATCAGACTTGCCCCGGGCATCCTGGAGACAAGAAAGAAAAATACCTTACAAAGAAGTCTGTTATATCCAAGCACAACAGTCATGTCAGAACCATGTATGTTAGGAGCTGAATAAAGCAAAATCAGTGTGATCTTATGCTTCTGTTCCCCTTCTGTCTTCTCTCTTCCTCTTCTCCCTCTCTTCTCATCCTTGGGGCACAGTCTCAACACTGTCTTACACCACTGTGTGGAAAGCACAAAAGTAGTGGTAACATGAGGCCGGTGTACAATGTAGAACCCTTGGATTACTGTGGTGGCTACTAAAACAGAGGTAGTCACTATGCCTGTAGTTGGGAGTCAAACTCTGGGCTGAGAGGAGCCTCAAACTCTGCTCCTTTAAACACTTTTCCCTTTTTGTTTCAGTTTTGAGAATTTGTCTTTGAATTCGATGTTTGCTTAGTATTTTTATTGTATCATCCCTCCTTGCACGTCTATTTCACAATTTATAATAATTATGGTATTTGATGATAATAATACTTGTTAAGTGCTTACTGTTTGTTAAGCACTGTTAGAAGTGCTGGGGTAGATAAAAGGTTTATCAGGTTGAACCACAGTCCCTGCCCCACATGGGACTCACAGTATAAGTAAAGAAGTAAAAAAAGATCCCTCCTCTTGGAGGGAGAGAGGGGATAGGAGATATGGGATTTAATGTCCCAGAACACCAGGGAGGAAGAAACCCATTTTGTGGGAGGGTGGGACATTTTTAAGAACTCCCAAAGAAGAAGAGGGAATCAATGAGATATGCAAGGATCCACTCCAAGCAAGTCCATTCTTGAAAAATCTTTGGTGGGCAAAATGAGGTCATGTTTACTAACCCCATTGGATTGGAGACTCCCAAGTGCTCGGTACAGTGCTCTTTACACCAGATGAGCCCAGTAGATACTTTTGACTGGGTGTAGCATCCTCCCTTCTGAAAGGCCACTCCTGTTCAGTGTTTACTAAGTACCTAACACTGTACTAAGCGCTGAGGTAGATATAAGATACTCAAGAGAGTCCCTAAACCACAAGAGTCTCACAGTTTAAGAAGGAAATAGAGCAGATATGGAATCCCCTTTAACTCATGAGGAAATCGGGGCACAGACAAATTAAGTGATTTGCCCAATTACACTAGGTAAGTGTGGTAGAACTGGGATCAGAACCCAGGTCATCTGGCTCCCAGACCCATTCTCTCTCCACTAGACAACAACGCTTCCCTTAGATTCCCTTAGATTCTGAGCCCCACGAGAGCCAGGGACCTTGTCAAAATCATACCCATGTATCTGATCCCAGTACTGTGCTCTTTGCAGACAGGAAGGACTAAATAAATACCATCATTAGAAATATCATTGCTACCAATACTATTCTTTTGGCCTTATTTCTCTCCTTTCTTGTCCCCATTTCTCCCTTAATATAGAAAGTATTCACATATGCAGGTTGAGCCCAGTTCTTTGTCCACTAGAAAGAACACTACTCTGGGAATCAGGAGATCTGGGGTCTAGTTTTGGTTCTGCCTGTAGCTGGCTACTAGGAACATGACAGGCAGGGATGAAGGGTGAGTGCACTGCCCAACCAACTGACAGTATAATCAATTCCTCGGCATAGATCTTCGATCCCGTGGTTTCAGGGTTGAGGCACATGTATCATTTTGGAAGGGTGATTAGAGAAGCGGCATGATGTAGCAGATGGAGCACGGGCCTGGGGATCACAAGGTCATGGGTTCTAAACCCAGCTCCACCGCTCATTTGCTATGTGACCTTGGGCAACTCACTTCACTTCTCTAGCCCTCACTTATCTCATTTGTAAAATGGGGATTGAGGCTGTGAGCCCCATGGGACAGGGACTGTGTTCACCTTGATTTTCTTTTATCCACTCCAGAGCACAGTACAGTACCTGGCACATAGTAAGTGCCTAACAAATACCACTACTATTATATCAGTCGTAGTGATAGAAGTTAGTAGTAGTTAGTACTAGTGATAGTAATAGTAATATTAGCAGCAGCATTTACTGAAGCTCCAAGTGGGGCAATGGTTTTGACAAGTACAGATTAAGGACGTGGCACTTTTCCTGCCTGCAAAGAGCTTACAGAGTTTACATTTCACATGCATTAGAAATCCTTTGAGATTTCAGTTATAGTATAGGTCAAGTCACATTTTCCCATTTTTAAGCGTGGGATTGAAAACTTCATCCATCATTCATAACATAAGCTATGACTAATGGGCTATTCATTCATTCAATCAATCGAATTCATTCATTCATTCACTAGTATTTATTGAGCACTTACTATGTGCAGAGTACTGTACTAAGCGCTTGGAATGTACAATTCGGTAACAGATAGAGACAATCCCTGCCCAATGATGGGCTTACAATCTAATCGGGGGAGACAGACAGCAAAGAAAAACAGAACAAAACAAAAACAAGGCAACATCATCAAGATAAATAGAATCAAGGGGATGTACACCTCATTAAGAAAATAAATAGGGTAATAAGTAATATATACAAATGAGCACACTGCTGAGGGAAAGGGAAAGGGAACCCCTTACTGAGCACTTACTGTGTGCAGAGCCACAGTGCTGGGAATGTACAATTCGGCAACAGATAGAGACAATCCCTGCCCAGCCACGGGCTCACAGTCTAAACGGTTAGAAAAGTGTACTTTTTAAAAAATATTTTTGTTCTTGCAAGAGCTGTTCAGGACTACTGACGTTAAATATTGCCCTTATTTACTGTGATGTGCAGTATTTGTCATTCATATAATTTGGCCTCCAATTCGTTCGTCATTGGTGACATCAACCCTCTTTTGCACACCCACATCCTCTTGATTTTATGTGTTTGAATTCCATAGGCTTGTAGATTAGCTTTTCTGTTTTGGAGAGAGATGTTCGAGAAAGAGTCATATTTTTTGCAGTTCATTGCAAGCACATTCAAAGTGTCTCTCCTCAGACAGATCATATCTGCCGTACCCTGATTCCAGCTTTGCAGTTAGATAAATCATGGTGCCCTTGATTTAGACCCAGACTGTAGACTTTGAGGCCGACTAGTTTTATGATTACACATCAGATTTTTCACTATTGCTGCTGATGTTCTAGGCGAAAATGGGAAAGGGTGGAATAGGAATACTTCTTTTTTAACCTCTATACTGACCAAATTCAAACCTTTAGTTTTTATAGCCACTTATCAGCTCTTTTAATTACATTTCAATCCCTCTGCACACCATCCTACAACCTTTGTTTGTCAATATTGCAGTAGATAATATGAGAAAAGTCAGCATTTAATTACTGAATTAACATAGCATGAAAAACAGGCAAAACGTATTTTTGAGCAAATCTCTTAGAGACAGTGACTTCTTAAGTATAATAAAATGTAAATGACCTTCCTTTTACACTAGTACATTTTATACAGATTTACAGTTAATCAATAAGGGGTATTTTGGGAGTACCTAGTCAATGGATCAGTTGCATTTATTAAGTGCTTACTTTGTGCAGAGCACTGTACTAAGTGCTTGGGAGAGTTGGTAGACACATTTCCTGCAGTTTGCAGTCTAGAGGGGTGATGCAGAGCACATTATACTAAATATACTAGAATACGAAGGCATGATCACTGCCCCTAAGGAAGTTACAATAGGGCCTGGTGGATACAGAAACTAAAATAAATTACAGATAGGAGAAATTAATAGTGCTAATGGAATTGTGAGTACCCAAGATGTTAGGTAGCATGGAAGTGCTAAAGTGGCAGTTGGAAAGATAATAATAATGTTAGTATTTGTTAAGCGCTTACTATGTGCAGAGCACTCTTCTAAGCGCTGGAGGCTCACAGTTAATCTCCATTTTACAGATGAGGTAACTGAGGCCCAGAGAAGTTAAGTGACCTGCCTACAGTCACACAGCAGACAAGTGGTAGAGCCGGGATTCAAACCCATGATCTCTGACTCCCAAGCCTGTGCTCTTTCCACTGAGCCACACTGTTTCTCTGTCAAACCGTGTCAAACACTGTTCTAAGCACTGGGGGAGATTCAAGGTAATCAGGTTGGAAACAGACCCCAAATGGAAAAATGGGGATGAAGACTCTGAGCCCCATGTGGGACAGGGGTTGTGTCCAACCTGATTATCTGGTATCTCTCCCAGTGCTTAGTAATAGTAATAATAATAATAACATCTGTCAAGCGCTTACTGTGTACCAAGCACTGTTCTAAGCACTAGGACAGAAACAAGGTCACCAGGTTGGATACAATCCCTGCCCCACATGGGGCTCACAGTCTAAGCAAGAGGGACAAGGATTTAATCACCATTTTGCGGTTGAGGAAACTGACACACAGAAAAGTTAAGTGACTCATCCAAGGAAACAGAGACAGTAATTGTCAGAGCTAGGATTAGAACCCAGGTCCTCTGGCTCCTCAGTCCATGCTTTTTCCACTAAGCCAGGATTTCGTATGGTTGTTTATATCCTTTATTTTTATTGTTAACTTTGGTATTTTTTTCTAAGTGCTCTTCAGAAACCATATGTTGTCCAAGCTGAGAAGAGTTTCAAATCTGTTGGGCAGTATTTCTGCACAGCTGGAAACTGTGTAATTATCTTTTAGAACTCTCCCTAGATGAAAGGGTCTTAGGAACAGTAAACACTTGTATGTGAAAATAGTTGGTTGCCTACAGTCTTGTAGGATTTTTTTTTTCTTTGATTGTAGAGTTGGGCAAACATAGTATATCTGAACCCAAAATTCAAGGAGAGAGGCAGCACATATTTTGCAGAACTGTTTAGCACTCCCAAGTTTCTGAAGCTTTTATGAAAATGTATTTCTAAAACCTCCTGCCAAAATTTGAATGTCTGCTGAAATATCGCTACACTCCAATTTTGTAATTCCTGGATAATTTTTCCAGGTTTACTCAAAATGCTGTTCCACTTATGGGAGTTACTTGTATATCTTGAAACAAATTTCATTTTGTACTACCATGAGGAAAACCTTAGGTTGTATGTCAGAATTAGTCCAATTTCTCTTGAGACAGATACATTCAGTGGTATCAGAGTTTAGTTTTAGACACTGCAGCAAAACTGATCTTGCATTATACTTATTCCATTAACATTCAACATAAAATTAGACATAATATGATCCTATTATTGCTAGCAAGGTAGAAAAACTCAACTAAAGCATTATTTTAAGGTCTTCTTGTAGTTTACTTCTCTAAGTTTATTTACAAAGAAGGGTATCAAATACTTTTTAATAGAGAGGATGTGGCTCAGTGGAAAGAGCACGGGCTTTGGAGTCAGAGGTCATGAGTTGAAATCCCAGCTCTGCCACTTGTCAGCTGTGTGACTGTGGGCAAGTCACTTAACTTCTCTGTGCCTCAGTTCCCTCATCTGTAAAATGGGGATTAAGACTGTGAGCCCCATGTGGGACAACCTGATTCTCCTGTGTCTACCCCAGCGCTTAGAACAGTGCTCTGCACATAGTAAGTGCTTAACAAATACCAACATTATTATTATTAATTATAGCTCACATATTGAGGCTAATACGTTGAGCTTGGATTAAAAATAAAAGTATCAGGGAATGGAAAGTTACATTTACCACTGGAATGAATGATTCATTTAAAGTAATATTCTAAGATGTTTTCTATTAAAGCTTGGCACTGAGGTTAAGTTTGCCAACTATTATAAATGATTGTTCTAAACTGAGCAAAAAAATTTGAATTTCAAACTTTTTTTGACAGAATTTTGCATAATGAAAAACTGTGATTGGGTAGTGGCATTATTTGATTTTTTCCCTAGACTAAGTGATGCTGAGTGCCCAGCAAGTAGGGAGAGGGCTCTGTAGAGCATGCAAATCCAGGTACGGGGGTACAGAGGAAAATCAGGGACAATTAGAAAGCAGCTGATAAACCACAATTTCCTTCTCCCTCCCTGTTGCCTCCTGCCACTGGTGTAGTGGCTAGACCATGGGCCTGGGAGTCATAAGGTCGTGGGTTTGAATCCCGGCCCCACCATTTTTCTGCTGTGTGGCCCTGGGCAAGTCACTTCACTTCTCTGGGCCTCATTTACCTTAACTTAAAATGGGGATTCAGAATCTGAGCCCCATGTTGGACAGAGACTGTGTCCAACCCAATTTCTTCATATCCAGCCCGGGGCTTAGTATGGTGCCTGGTACATAGTAAATGCTTAACAAACATCACAATTGTTATTATTATTATTATCACAGAACTCCAAAGTAAGAGTGCCCTGGCCCTGCTTCCCTGGAAAACTCACTAGGAATCAGAAGGAAAAGGTATTAATGTGGAGAGGGGAGGGAGTGGAAGAGGGTGGAGAATAGGAGGAAGGGGAAGAGAAGTAAAGAGTGAGGAGATAGGAGGGAAAGAGGGGAGAAGAAAAAAGGATAAGGGAGAGATAAAGAGGAGATGAAGAAGGGGGAGAGAGGGAAGGGGAAAGGTGAAGGGAAGAATGAAGGAAAGGGAAGAAAAAAGGAGGAGGGAGAGAAGGGAAGAAGGGAAGAGCAGAAAGAGAAATATAAAGCACCTCTTTCTTTCTTTTTTGCACCTGCCACTCTGTCCTCCCCGCACCTTGTAATAAGAGAGGTACACACTTCGAATTTGTTCTTTCAGAAATGGGGTGAGGAAGGAGGCAGGAACACACATCAGGAGGAAGAAAGGGCTACTTTACCCACATGAATGAAACTGTTTCACTTAATAGCTGGAGAATGGGATAGATGGAGGAGGAAAGAGGGGTAGGTAGTGGTGTTTACCCTATCCTGGACCCAGTGACTATAACAGGCAGGTGGCTCCCTATCCAGTTCCATGGTGTTTTACAGACCTGTTAATTTTTTGAAGCCCTGACCCCTCCCAAATATAATGCTCCCTCCCTAAAACTCCCACCAGCTCTTCACCCCCACACTCAAAATAAAAAGATGTGATTTATGAAGGGGTGCAGGAGGGCTTGGGTTACAGTGTTGAGAAGATAGGATTCCTCTTGACTACACTGCAGTGTGGCAGTCTCCAATATTTTTACAGATTTTATGGACATGATCAATTTTAACTCATCATTACAGACTCTCTGTGAATTTTTGGACAACTGGAAACCCTGACTGGGGTCCACAGAGTCGTGAAGAGGAAAAAGGGTAAAAGAAACTTTTGAATGAAAGGTCGCTGAGCATGAGGATGGTGTCTTCTAATTTTATTGAACTCCCCCAAGCACTTAGTACAGTTCTTTGCTCACAGAAGGCACTCAATGAGCACTATGAATTGATTGAAGTTTCTCATGAACATAATTTACTTGAATAACTGTAGAGTGGTAACCAGTGAAGGAGAAGAACAAACATCCATCTGAACATTGCTTTCATTCACCTGGAAGAAGGCAAGGCAATTTTGCAATGGGCCTTCTGGACATTTTGATTCTAATCTATGTCCAAAGTTTATTTCTATTTGAGATTTATAGACCCCAAATCCTTGATACAGTTGATACCTAAAATGAGAAAAAAAGGCACACTCTATTGAAACAAAGTCATAGCTTGAGTTTGCATATTCATTAGTTCCTAAAATATTTGGTGATATGATGACTACATGAAACAGATATTCACTTAAGAAATAATGCCAGTGATTAGAAAAATCTTCAAGGTTTTAAAATGAATTTTTATTCTAACAAGGTACGTTGAATTTCTTTGTGCTGCAAAGTAGAAACTAAACTTCATTTTTGAACTTGATGTTGAAATTATTTTTTTAATTTTTTTTAATTTAATGGCATTTGTTAAGTGCTTACTATGTTCCAGGCATTATATTAAGTGCTGGGGTAGATTCAAGTAAAGCAGGTTTGACACAGTCCATGTCCCACATGGAACCCACGGTGTTAATCCCCATTTTACAGATGAGGTAGGTGAGGCACAGAGAAGTGATTCGACTTGTCCAAGGTCACATAGCAGACAAGCGGTGGAGCTGGAATTAGTACCCAGGTCTTCTGACTCCTAAGCCCATGCTTTAAACATTAGGTCATGCTGCTTCTGCTTAAAATATTCCTTGTGTTGCTAAATTATTCTTTTCCCCTGGGAACCGCAGTGGTAGTTAAGTTCTTTATAAAAAGACGAAGCTCTCAAGAAGAGGTGTATTTTAAAGAAACTCATTATGCCAAACACTTCACTAGATAGACTTCATCTCCATACAACAGCAACTGTGACCTGTTTTAGAAATGACATCATGGGGTGTCATGTGGATTTTTAAACTGCTCATTCTAAAAGATTATCCATGAGAACCATGAGAGCTTGCTTTGTGCTGTGATAATCTTCAACACACAGATAACAAAGCTGGAGAGAGACATACCTGTGTCCAGTGGTTTTACAATAGCGTTCCTAGTCTTTGCTTAATCGAAGCATTGATGGGATGAAATGTGCAAGCTGTTTCTGGATGAAAGGAGCTTATGTTCTGCATTATGCATAAGTATTTTATGGAAGTCTGTGATTTCATTTAGAAGAAAAGTGGCAAAAATCAGTCTGTTGCAGCTTCCAAAGAGCTAGCCATTTTCCAGAAAGGACTGAAGTATTCCACAGCACAAGCCTGAGGTTTGCACCCTGAGCTGTAGTTGATATCAATGTGCAACAACACTTTTTTGGAATGTTTTCTTCTCCATGCTCGGGGGTTTTTGCATTTTAGTTTAGCCCTTTCTGGGTATCTCTCAATGCTGTGCGGAGCAAACTGCTGATCACTTTCAAATCGGCAGGGCTAACTCCCTTCAGTACCATGGAGAGTCTCAGGCAGGACCCAATCCGGTGGAAGGGTAGCCGTGACAAACAGTCTGCAAATGTAAGTGTTCTGAAATATTTCGTGCTTTATTGAATTATGCATTCGCATGCTGTGAGCAAAGCAAAAGTAATAATCTAAATGACATTGGGATTTAAGGCATTAGCAGCAGGACGACTCTTCAAATATAAGACAGAGGCATGCACTAAAAACAAATACAGCAGAGATGAAACCTGATTTCCTTATTCACTATTTTGACTCTATAAACATTGACTAAGAATGCTTTAAAAAAAAGATGCTTTTTCTAAACCGAGTAACATTTCTTGTGGCTTGGAAACATATCAACGAGAGAATGACACTTCGAGCCACAATTATTATTTGAGGAGCATCTGATATTTTGGAATGTTTTTCAATCAATCTACCAATCATATTTATTGAGTGCTTACTGTGTGCAGAGCATGGTACTAAGCCTTTGGGAGAGGACAATGTAACAGAGTTGGCAGACACATTCCCTGGCACAAGAAGCTTTTGAAAAAATATTTTGAAATGAATTTCTTTGTTCAGTGAAAAATGTTGTCTCTTTCTAAACTGATGGATGTGACATTTATTCAAGTGCACTTTTTTATTATATTTGTTACATGCTTAT
The DNA here is from genome assembly GCF_004115215.2 of Ornithorhynchus anatinus. Taxonomy (NCBI): domain Eukaryota; kingdom Metazoa; phylum Chordata; class Mammalia; order Monotremata; family Ornithorhynchidae; genus Ornithorhynchus; species Ornithorhynchus anatinus. The sequence continues at coordinate 154,309,423 of NC_041728.1, forward strand.
TATATGTGAGGCACTGTACTGAGTGGCAGGTACAAGATAATCAGGTTGGACACAGTCCATGTCCCAGCTGGAGTTTATAGTCTTAATTCCCATTTTACAGATGAGGAAACTGAGGCACAGGAAATGAAGTGACTTGCCTAAGGTAACCTAGCAAGCAAATGGCAGAGCCAGGATTAGAAGCCAGGTTCTTCTAATTTCCAAACCCTCGCTCTATCCATAAGGCTACACTGCTTCAGCTTTCAGCTTTTGCTAGATAATATTTCTCAATTAAAGGAAATCCTAATGAACTGTAAACCAAAAATAATAATAATAATGTTGGTATTTGTTAAGCGCTTACTATGTGCCAAGCACTGTTCTAAGGCTGGGATAGATACAAGGTAATTTGGTTTCTCATATAGGGCTCACAGTCTTCATTCCCATTTTACAGATGAGGTAACTGAGGCACAGAGAAGTGAAGTGGCTTGCCCAAGCTCACACAGCTGACAAGCAGCAGAGCTGGGATTAGAACTCATGACCTCTGGCTCCCAAGCCCGGGCTCTTAGAAATAGTGAATTGAAAAAAGAGCATTACTTTAGGTTGTAACAAGTATCTCAATATTTCCTAGATGATATCTCAATAGTAATTTACACAATACTTTAAAATATTTTGCAGATTGAACAGTCTTTTGAGTCACTAACCAGAATGCCTCCAGTTGACATACTAAGTAGCTCATGAAATTATTGGGGTTTGAGTAGTCAAAATATTGGAAAAATGTATAGTTTCTAATGGCAATCATTGCTAGGGTCACTGATTATATTATAGTTTTTAGAATTTATTTTAATGAAGTTTAAAGAGTGGGGGTGACAGGTTTTCATTTCTATGAAAATGTTCTCCATACCAGTTCTCTTCCACTTTAAGAAGTGATGTGGTTTCCCAGAGGACCTATTATGTTTTAATCACAAACAGTATTTATAGATAACTTCCAAATTGTTCAGTATTTTTTTCCTTTTTAAATGGAGATTTTTTTTTCTAAATCAGTTCATTGGCAATGTTTGTGAGATAAAGGTTTCAAAGAAAACTTAATTTTATTTTTCAAATATAAAATATCACCTTGCTTTTTTCTTACTACTACTAATAATGATAATAATATTGTTTGTTGAACACCTACTTTATATGTGTCAAGTAGTGGACTAAGTGGTGGGGTTAATACAGGATAATCTGTCTGTCACCCCTCTAGACTGTAAACTCATTATGAGCAGGAAACTCATCTGCTAATTCTGTTGTACTCTTCCAAGCACTTAGAACATTGATTGATTGATTGATAATCAGGTCCCACATGGGGCTTACTGTCTAAATTGGAGGGAGAATAGTTACTGAATCCCCATTTTGTAGTTGAGGGAACTGGGGCTCAGAGAAGTTAGTGACTTTCCCAAGATCAATCAGTAGACACGTGGTACAGTAAACACATGGCAGAAGCAAGATTAGAATCCAGGTCCTCTGACTCCCAGGCCAATGGCCTTTCCACTAGGCTACTTTGCTTCTTTTTAATTCAAAAGCATCTATATGGTTTATGTTAGAGTGACTTAAAAGAGACCAAAATAGATTTTAGAGGGAGGATTGGAACAAGCTTTGCTCAAAGGCAGCTGACCTAGATGATTTACAAAACATCCATTCTCCTGTTTTCAAAAAAGACTTCTAATTTTGGAGGTGAGAGGGGACCCTTATCTGTGATTTATTTAAATGTTATCTTCTTATGTGGATCTAGCTCTTTTCACTGCTTCTTATGGATTTGGGATAAATCATCCTGAATGGCTAGGATTGGACTTCTGGAATTAACCAATCAATCATATTTATTGAGCATTTACTGTGTACACTGGCCTAAGCATATAGGAGAGTACAGTGTAACAGAGTTGGTAGACATGTTCTCTGTCCACAACAAGCTTATAGTCTAGATAGGGGGACAGACATTAAAATATATAAATAAACTGGGATATGTACATAAGTGCTGTGGGGCTGAGGAAGAAGTGAATAAAAGATCAAATCAAAGTGCCAGGCTGACATAGAAGGGAATGAGGGAAGGGGAAATGAGGACTTAGGAAGACCTCTTGGAGGAGCTGTGATTCAATAAGACTTTGAAAGTGGGGAGAGCGATTGCCTGTTGGATAGGTAGTGGGAAGTTGTTCCAGGGCAGAGACAGAACACAGGCCAGAGGTTGACAGTGAGATAGATGGGATCGAGATACAGTGAGTAGGTTAGCATTAGAAGAGCGAAGTGTGTGGGCTGGGTAATAGGAAAGCAGCGAGATAAAGTAGGAGGGGGCAAGGTAATTGAGTGCTTTAAGGCTGATGGAAAGGAGTTTCTGTTTGGTGCAGAGATGGATGAGCAATCACTGGTGGTTCTTGAGGAGAGGGGAAACAAGGGCTGAACATTTTTATAGAAAAATGATCCAGGAAGCAGAGTAAAATATGGACTGGAGCAGGAGAGACAGGAGACCGGGAGATCAGCAAAAAGGCTGATACAGTATTCATTCATTCAATTCATTCGATTGTATTTATTGAGCACTTACTGTATGCAGATCATATGGTACTAACTGTATTTAGTGTACTAAATACTTGGGAGACTACAATATAACAATAAGCAGAGACATTCCCTGCCCATAGCAAGCTTACGATAAAAACTAACATGGCTCATGTCAGTATGGTCATCAAGATGGGATAGAAAAAATTCTTGGGTTAATGTGGTGGCAGTTTGGATGGAGAGGAAAGGATGCATTTTAGCGATGTTGTGAAAGTTGAACCAACAAGATTTAGTGACAGATTGACAGTGGGTGTAGATGTAGAATAGAAGAGGAAGCAGAACTGAACTTTGAGGGAGTCATACAGTTGGGGGTGGGAAGCAGAGAAGGAGACTGCTAAAAAGACTGAGAATGAGTGCCCAGATTGATAACCAAGATTGAGAACCAAGAAAGGACAATGTCAGTGAAGCTAAGGTTGGATAGTGCTTCCAGGAAAAGGGGATGGTCAATAGGAGGCAAGAAGGAGATCATTTGTAACCTTTGAAAAGGCAGTTTCTGCTGAGTGAAGGTGACGGAAACCAGATTGGAGGGGGTCAAGGAGGGAATTGGAGGAGAGGAAATAGTAAATTGTAGACAATTTACTCAAAGAGTTTGGAGAGGAATGATAGGAGGAGGATGGGACAATAACTGGAGGGAACTATGGGGTCAAAGGAAGGTTTTTATAAAATAGGGGAGGCATGATAATGTTTCAAAACAGTGGGGAAGAAGCCATTGGAGAGTGAACAGCTGAAGATGGCAATCAGGGAGGGAAGAAGGGAGGAAGCAAGTGCTTTGACAAGGTGTTAAGGGATGGAGTCAAATATACAGGTGGAGAGGGTAGATTTTGAGAAGGTAGATCTCTTGAGATACTTCTGGGAAAAATGAGAGAGTCGAAGTTTGCAAAAGGAAGGAAAGATTGGAGAGGAGCAGGGGAGCTTTTAGGGAAGTTGTACCTATTTCAATTTCCTCAATAAAGCATGTGTCCAGGTCATTAGAGGCAAGAGGTTGGGGAGGTGGGAGGTTAGAGGGTTTGAGAAAGGAGTCAGGAATACAAAACAATTGGCAAGGAAAATGGGCATGGGAGTCAATAAGGATGGAGAAATTACTTTGCTGGGCAGAGGAGAGGGCAGAGTTAAGCACGGGCTTGGGGGTCAGAGGACGTTGGTTCTAATCCCGACTCTGCCACTTGGCTGTTGTGTGACCTTGTGCAAGTCACTTCATTTCTCTATACCTCAGTTACTTCATCTGTAAAATGGGGATTAAAACTGTGAGCCCCACATGGGACAACCTGATTACCCTGTATCTACCCCAGATCTTAGAACAGTGTTTGGCATATAGTAAGTGTTTAACAAATACCATAATTATTATTAATTATTATTAAAGCAAGCCAGGATTAACTTATGGTGAATGAAGTCAGCCTGATATCTAGATTTCCATCAGTAGCCCTGTGTGACTCCTTGCACAGGAATGAAGGAAGCTGACTGTGGAGGTGATCCAGAGCTGTGGATTAGTGGTACACAAACACCAAAGCAATAGGGGAAGTGAGTGATTGAGTTCAGTCAGAGAGGGTGGTGTTGAAGGTCTCATTTTGGTTGTCAAGGGTAGCTAATTTGGGTATGGAGACTAAATGGTGTGTGATGACTTTGAGGAAATTGGATGGGGTTAAAAGATTGGAGGTCTCTGAGGGGGAACAGATCTGAGGGGATGAAGTGTGTGGGAGAGAAGGCAGGTGAGGAGGTTGTGGTCAGATAGAGGGATTTCAGAGTTCATGAGGGTAGAGATTGTACGGTGAGTAGAAGATGAGATCGAATGTGTGTCCAAGTTGGTGAGTGAGGGATCTGGGGTGGAGCAGAAGGTCAGTGGAGTTGAAGTGATAGAAAACAGGAATAGAAAAGGTCATCGGGAACATCTATGTGAATTGAAGTTCCCAAGGATCAGTGTAGGGATAGAGAAAGAGAGAAGGAAAATGAGAAAGGGATCAAAATGGTTCAAAAGTTTGATGTGGGGCCCGGGGGGTAGTAGATAACCATGATAAGTATCCGGAATGGGTAGTAGAGGAGGACAATTTCGGCTCAAAGGAAGGGAAAGAGAGGAATGGGGAAATTGGAATGGTGCGGAAGTAGTACTGGGGAGTGAGAATCTGATTCCTCTCTCTTTCCCAAAGAGCTGGGGGAGTGGGTAAAGATGAGTCTCCTCTAGAGAGAGCAGCAGAGAAGACAGAGTCATCTGAGGAGGACCAAATTTTAGTGATGGTGAGGAGAAGCAGTGAGGAGAAGTGACTGGGTCAAGAACAGATCAAGAGTGAAAGGAAGCTTTCTCATAATGGAGTGGGGTTTCCACAGGCCGCACTTGGCTGAGCTCGTGGGAGGGGAGGGGTGCAGGGGTAGAGGACTGCACAAGAGGCAGGGAGGGATGTGATAGATGTGAGCTGACAGAGATTGGTGTGGGATAGGGAGGGGGATGAGGGGCAGGACTGGGCCAGGATTGGGACAGGAAAACAGGGATGGGGCTGTGCAAGGAGTGGGGAGGGGTTGGATGGAGGGGGAGGATGGGTGCTGGGAAGAGATGACAGGGAAGGGCTGACTTACAGGGAGAGAATCAAGAGGATATGGTGAGGTCAGAGAAATTTAAGATTTGTAGAGGAGGTTATCAACAGCAATAACTGCTTAATCCAGTAATTCTCTGAGTTAATTGCCAAATCGTATGCAGGTCCTTGGGTCCTTGAGAATGAAGAGGTGAGTGTTTAAGGGTAAACAGAGGGCTGGGTTGATGATATAAAGGCAGGCAGCTGTTGATATATAAATATCTGGGTCACTGTCCCCAGAGTGTCAGATAGCCATAACAGTTCTGTGAAGATCAGTTCACTGTGGATTCAGGCTGGGCTGCAGAGAGGGAAGAAGAAGGAGAAGGAAGCAACTTGGCTTAGAGGAAAGAGCCCGGGTTTGGGAGTCAGAGATGGTGGGTTCTAATCCCAGCTCTGCCGCTTGTCAGCTTTGTGACTTTGGGCAAGTCACTTAACTTCTCTGTGCCTCAGTTACCTCTTCTGGAAAATGGGAATTGTGAGCACCACTTGGGACAACCTGATTACCTTGGATCTACCCCAGGCTTAGAACAGTGCTTGACACGTGGCTCATTGGAAAGAGCCCGGGCTTGGGAGTCAGAGGTTATAGGTTCGAATGCCGGCTCCGCCACTTGTCAGCTGTGTGACTGTGGGCAAGTCACTTCACTTCTCTGTGCCTCAGTTCCCTCATCTGTAAAATGGGGATTAACTGTGAGCCTCACATGGGACAACCTGATGGCCAGCGCTTAGAACAGTGCCCTGCACATAGTAGGTGCTTAACAAATACCAACATTATTATTATTACATAGTGAGTGCTTAACAAATACCATAATTATCATTTCTTCTTCTTCTTCTTCTTCTTCTTATTATTATTATTATTAATGGCCACTTCCCAGCCATAGCAGTTTGGAAGTGAAATCTCTGTGTCCGGGAGGGCAGATTAGAGGCAATGGTTCCGATGTTGTATGACCTGGGCCAGTTGAGACCAATCAGCAGAGTCCTCTGTCCCGTGGGTGTTCAATGGTCAGCGCCAGCTGAAGCCACTCAGCAGGGAGAGATCGCAGGGTCCTTGGGCAGTTCAGTGGACTGCACCAGCAGAGATAGCTCAGCAGAAAGATCACAGTGGCCTCCGGCAGGTCTCTGACCCAGGTGTTGTTTAACGGTCTGTTCAGGCTGAGGCACCTCTGTGGGAAGATCACAGTGTCCTTCAGCAGGTCTCTGTCCCAGACATTTTTCATTTGGTCTGAGCCAGCCCAGCAGGGAGAGAGGTCAGTGTCCTCAGGCATGTTTTTGTCCTGGGTGTTGCTCAATGGTCTGAGCCAGCCGTGGCAGCTCCGTGGAGAGATCTCAGCAGCAGTCAGTCATCAGTAGTATTTTATTGGATACTTAACTGTGCTAAGCACTTGGGAGAGTACAATATAACAGACATATTCCCCACCCACAATGAGCTTTCAGTCTAGAGGACAGTTTACAGTCTTGGGCAGGTCTATGTCCCCGGCATTGTTCAAGGGTCAGTGCCAACCCTGAGAAGCAGCGTGGCTCAGGGGAAAGAGCCCGGGCTTGGGAGTCAGAGGTCATGGGTTCTAATCCCGGCTCTGCCGTTTGCCAGCTGTGTGACTTTGGGCAAGTCACTTTACTTCTCTGTTCCTCAGTTACCTCATCTGTAAAATGCGGATTAAAACTGTGAGCCCCAACCTGATCACCTTGTATCCCCCCAGCGCTTAGAACAGTGCTTTGCACATAGTAAGTGCTTAACAAATACCAACATTATTATTATTATTATTACTTGATGGAGAGAGCTCAGTGTTCTCTTGCAGGTTTCTGTCCTGAATGTTGTTCAATGATCCATGCCGGCTGAGGCAGCTGGGCAGGGAGATCTCAGTGTCCTTGGGTATGTCTCTGTCCCATACATTGTTCAGTCATCCAGGCTGACTGAGCCCACTTATCAGGGAGAGATCTCAGTGTCCTCAGACGGGTCACTGTCTTAGTCCATTGTTCAATGGCCCATCCTGGCTGTGACAGCTCAGTGAAGAGGTCCAAATGTACTCAGGCAGGTCTCTGCCCTGGGTATCATACAATGGGTAGCACCTTCTGAAGCAACTCAGGGAGAGATCTCAGTGTTCTGGAGCAGCTTTCTGTCCTGGTTGCTTACCCCTCCCTTATGGCTGAGGCCATTTTGCAGTGAGATCACAGTGTAATCCGGAAGGCCTCTGCCCTGGGCATTGTTCAGTGGTTCGTGCCAACCGAAGCCGCTTGAAAGGGAAAGAGCTCGGTGTCATTGTCCCAGACATTGTCCAATGGTCCGCGCTGGCTGTAGCAACTCAGGAGAGAGATCTCAGTGTCCTCAGTTAAGTCTCTGTACCAGGCACTGTTCGATGATCTACTCTACCTGAAGCTGCTTGATGGAGACATCTCCACATCTTTGTGCAGGTCTCTGTACATTGTTCAGAGAGTCATTCTGGCTCAGGCCACTCAGTAGGGGGAGATCTCGGTGTGAACTGGCAGGTTATTTTCTATGGCTTTTTTCAATGGTCTCTGCCCTGGGTATTGTTCATTCATTCAGTTGTATTTATTGAGTGCTTACTGTGTGCAGAGCACACTGTACTAAGCACTTGGAAAGTACAATACAGCGTGGCTCAGTGGAAAGAGCCTGGACTTTGGAGTCAGAGGTCATAGGTTTGACTCCCGGCTCTGCCACACGTCAGCTGTGTGACTGTGGGCAAGTCACTTCACTTCTCTGTGCCTCAGTTACCTCATCTGTAAAATGGGGATTAACTGTGAGCCTCACGTGGGACAACTTGATTACCCTGTATCTACCCCAGTGCTTAGAACAGTGTTCTGTACATAGTAAGCGCTTAACAAATACCAACATAATACACTGATTCTCACTGGGTGAGGTGACTTGACAGGGAGAGATCTCTTCATTTTCAGGCAGACCTCCCTCCCGGGCAGTGTTCAATGGTCTTGGCCAGTTGAGGCTACTTGGCAGAGAGATCCCAGTGTTCTCCAGCAGGCCATCATCCCGGCCATTGTTGAATGGTCTCTACCAGCTGAGGCAGCTCTGTGGAGAGATCTCAGTGTTCTTAAGCAGATTTCTGTCCCAGGTGTACAATAATCTGGGCCAGCTGAGGCCATTTGGAGGAGAGATGTCAATGTCCTTGGATAGACAATAATAATAATAATAATAATGATGTTGGTATTTGTTAAGCACTTACTATGTGCAGAGCACTGTTCTAAGTGCTGGGGTAGATACAGGGTAATCAGGTTGTCCCATGTGAGGCTCACAGTCTGAATCCCCATTTTACAGATGAGGTAACTGAGGCACAGAGAAGTGAAGTGACTTGCCCACAGTCACACAGCTGACAAGTGGCAGAGCCGGGATCTTTATGTGGGGTGATGGGGAGTGGTCCGTGCCAGTTGAGGTAGCTTGACAGCGAGATCTCAGTGTCCTCAGGCAGATCTCTGTCTCTCAATCTCATCTCTCTCACCACTGATCTCTTGTCCATGTCCTCCCTCTGGCCTAGATAATAAGGGATTCAGAGCACCTGGGTTCTAATCCCTATTCTGCCACCTGACTGCTGTTGACCTTGGGCTAGTCACTTAATTCTCTGTGCCTCAATTTCCTCTTCTTTAAAATAGGAATAAATTATCCTCCCTCAATTTAGATTGTGTGTCCTATGTGTGTGCTATGGAAAGGTCACTGTCTGATCTGATTATCTTGTATGTACCCCAGTATTTAAGAACCATGCTGACATATAGGAAGGGCTTAACAAATATCATAAAACAAACAAACCTAATATGGATCCCATGTGTGATTTTCCTCTTACCGTGATCAACCATATTACACATGCATCACCCTCTATTAACCAGCTATAATGGCTTGTTTGGGAAATGGAGAAGAGAAGGTAAAAGTAGAGTTCAGAAGTGCAGTGCTATGGCAGTTTTGGTGTAGTTGTTGATGACGTTCTTAAAATGTCCTTCATTTAGTTTTTTTTTTTAAATGGTATTTGTTAGGGCACTAAGCACTGGGATAGAGTCAAGCTAATCAGGTTGGACACAGTCCATGTCCCACATGGGGCTCACAGTGAGTCACTTAACTTCTCTGTGCCTCAGTTACCTCATCTGTAAAACGCGGATTAACTGTGAGCCTCATGTGGGACAACCTGATTACCCTGTATCTACCCCAGCGCTTAGAACAGTGCTCTGCACATAGTAAGTGCTTAACAAATACCAATATTTATCATTATTATTATTATTTTACAGTTGAGGTAACTAAGGCAAAGAGAAGTGAAATGACTTTCCCAAGGTCACACAGCAGACAAGTGGCAGAGTAGCGTTTTTCTGACTCCCAGACCTGTGCTTTAACCACTAGGCCAATCTAATTTTCCTTGAGGAGAAAAAAGGTGCTTGGGTGCTGAGATGGTAGAATAATAATTTTCTGGAGATCACTGAGGATATTCCTAGCCACTTGCAATCCTTATGGAGGGGCAAATGAAATTTAGCTTCCCCTATGAGAGTGAAGGATGAGTAATCCAAAACCTCAAATCGTGTCAAATCCAAAAACTACCCTTAGCACTGAAATACTGAAATATTTATATTACTTACTCATAAACTGGAAAAGAAGTATCAGGCCCAGGATAGGGTACACCTATACTATCCTGGGAAATGGAGGAAAATGCCCAATGTCATTGCTTGAAAATGTCTGTACTACAAAATTATATGATTCCAACTTTTTCATGAACAATAAATGCAATTCAGTTATTTTCTAAAGTGTAGCATTTACTATTGTTGTGACATTTAAAAAAACTAATTTTTAGCAATGATCATGCGTCCACCCTTAGGATTTTTCAAATTAAATATTATTCTATCCAGCCTATGTGAATTGCAATAGTTAACATGGGACAAACTACAAATGCTTTTTGTTTTAAGTTTGCATTCTCTTGTCCATTAGTAAAATCTTTGTCAACCTAGAAATAGAGAATCTCTGGCTTTATCCAGTTTATCTTTCAGGGCCATGCGAAAGGGAGCTTTGCAAAAATCCATATTTTATCCTTCTAGCATTCTGTTAGTAACAGATGCTTTGTGAATACTCTTAAATTTAGCTGAATGGCATTTTGCTTGTCTTGCCAATAAGAATACATGCTATCAGCTTCCTGCAAGGGTGTTGTGTCCTGGGCACAATGATTAGTAGTATGGAATGGGGTTTACTTTTCTCCAATAATCCACTGAAATTGATGCATTTTAAATGATATCGGTAGTTGACAAATTCCCTGAAGACATTTGCTGTGATCATCATTGTCAATCAGATTGAGGAAATATTTTGGCTCCTATTAACAGCTGGAATTGAGGCAAAATAATTTTTTTCTGCCCAGACAGTATCCCCAAAAGCTTGTGTGGCCAATGTCTCTCCACTCATCCAAAACCTCTAATGGCTATCCTTCTCCCCCCACATTAAGCAAAATCTCCTTCTCATTGGCTTCAAGGCTCTCCCGCAATTCTCCTTATATTACCCTATATCAGCTCTCTTCATCCATTATACTGCAGTTCACCCTCTTCATTCCCCTCGAATTCTGCTTCTAATCATATTCCCTTTTGACTCTCCCATCCCTAACCCTTGCCTCCCTCCCTCACCAAATCTGCTAGGATACAACCACCCATCCACAAAGCATACCTTTAATCCCACCTCCTCCAGGTAGTCTTCCTGAATCAATTTCCAAAACCTCAGGTCATGTCAATCCAAAAGCCACCCTTGGTGCTTATTTACTTATTCCCTTCCTCCATATTCTGCATATGTGATATCTTCAATGATAAATGTTCATGTATTCTAATATTGCCCTCCTGACATATCTGTACTATTACCATTTAATAAACCTGGTGTGGGCAGGGATTGTCTCTATTGTTGAATTGTACTTTCCAAGAGCTTAGGACAGTCTTCTGCACACAGTAAGCACTCAATAAATATGAATGAATTAATCTTTACTCTTCATTCCTTAGGCCACTATCTTTAAATTTTTTTGTGTTTTTTTTTTGTCTATCTCCCCTTGAGGTAGGCAGCCAAACCTCCTTGAGGATAGCAGATATATTTGCCCTTTTTAACACCTCTCAAACTATTAATCCTGTGCTTTGCACTGAGTAGGTACTCAAGAAATACCACTGCTTGATTGATTATTCTTGCAGCATCTGCCGACTGGGAACTACAGTTCTCTAAGGTCAGGGGCCTTCATTTCCCAGAATTCTCTGAGAAAGAGAGCCAATCAACCAAGCTAATCAGAAGGTTTCAAGCTCTCCTTCTTACTGGCCTTCAGCTGAGTGATTCCCTGACAGTCTCCCCGGACAGCTTTCTCTGTGTAGAACTCCACATGGTGAGACTACCTGGAAAACAGTGAGTTTGTGCTATGCCTGAGAAAGCTGTTTTGTTTAGAGAACTTTATCTGTGTATTTATAGAAGTCTTTGTAGGCATTCAAAGGTTTTATAATGACTGAAGTGTAAGCATTCAAGTCTAATATATCTTTCTTCCTTCTTTCCCAGTGTGCTAAAACAAAGTTTCTGGACCTAAGATTTCTTTAGCATTAAACGATCATGGGTAGAACAATGAATTTTCCTCTAGTTGCCCTATCATGAGTGCTGATAGACAAGCTTCCACTAAACCTTATATGGATATATAATTACAGTGCGACCATGATCTGAAGCATGTGGTGTTTTACTGTGGTAAATCTTACTGAAGGGAGATGAAGAAATAAAATATATGTAATTTGGTCACTTGAACAGCTCTTTCTGATATCAGAAGTTAACAACTACTTGGAACAGGGATTTCTCGGAAATATCTTTTGAGTTATTAAAGGACAGTTAAGGATAATTTTTTGAGATGTCTTGCACCTGACCTTCTTGCTTTGATTGTCTATCATCTCTTAATCAGGTTACAACTGAAACAAAAGCTTCATCAAAAGCCTCTATCCCTTAAGCTACCACATTCATCTCCAGCATTACTTGCCTTTACTTTTCATCTCAGGACTGGGTACTTCCTTGCCAGAAGTTCTGTTGGGATCTGTCAGTCCTGCTGGAGAGCTTACCTCTGTTCACCCTCTTCTCAATTAACTCCAACTTCTCAGATCTGCTCTCTTGGTCCTGCCTTTCAATCAATTATATTTATTGAGCACAAATTGTGCAGAACACTGTACTAAGTGCTTGGGTGAATATGATATGACAGAATCAGCGACCCTGCCCAGAAGAAACTTACAGTCTAGAGGGAGAGACAGAAATTAATATGAATAAATTATAGATATGCTAATAAGTGCTATGCAGATGAGGGAGGGGTGTTTACAGGGTGCATATCCAAGTGCAAAGCCCATCAGAAGGGAGAGGGAGAAAAGGAAATGAAGGCTCAGTTGGGGCTGCTTTCAGGACTATCAGAGATCTGGACTGTCCCTGTGCTTGTTCCCTCCTGGACCACATGGTTTCCTTTTCTTCCCTCTTTTTCCTCCTGACTCACCCTCTCTCCGTATTCTTAATTCCCTCTCTGATTAGATATAGAAGCAATGTGGCTTAGTGGAAAGAGCCCGGGTTTGGGAGTCAGAGGTCATGTGTTCTAATCCCAGAAAGTGCCACTTACCAGCTGTATGGCTTGGGTAAGTCACTTAACTTCTCTGTGCCTCAGTTACGTCATCTGTAAAATGGGGATTAAGACTGCGAGACCCATGTGCGACAACCTAATTATCTTGTATCTACCCTAGCGCTTAGAGCAGTGCTTGGCAAATAGTAAGCACTTTATAAATACTATCATCATCATTGTCCCTGTTCAGATGAAACCAACAGGTAGCGATTAACCCTTTTATGCAGATACTTTCATCCTGCTAATATCTTTAGCCAGTACTTGGCTTCCTCTGTTAATGAGTTTTCCTTTACAAGGGGCATGTAGGTCAAAATCTAGCTTCCCGGTTCTTGTGTGTTCCTGGAGATAATTTAAGATAGTCACCCTAAGGTTTGATTGTGGTTCCTCATAAATCTCTATCACATTTGAATAAGAACTAGTGTCACTCCTGTCAGTGGATAGTTTTGTTCCCCAGTAATTCCTGCATTTCCTTTTCCATCCTTCAGGGGGAGGTTCAATAGAATGGTGTTCATAGTATTCAGTGAATACTTTCGATGATGATAATGATTTTTAAAAAAGTAAATATTTGCCTGTTTTAGTAATCTCTGAAAAGACACCTCCAAAATCATTTTCTATGCATAAGAAAAATTTTATCAACAGCATGACAAACTTAGATCAATACGGTTATAAGAGGAATACATCCTCGCACTCTTTAACTCGCCCTCTCCTCTGTCCAGCAAAATTATTTCTCCACCCTTACTGACTCCCATGCCCATTGCCCTCACCAGTTGTTCTGGACATTTAACTTCCTCCTCAAACCCCCTATCTCCCCACCTCCTCTCTTGCCCGTAATGCCCTGGCCATCTTCATTACTGAGAAAATTGAAACCACCAGGTGTGATCTCTCTCAAATCTCCTCTGCACCTCCCCAGTCTCTCCTTCCTCCTGCCCTTTCTTCCACTCTCCCATATTACCCAGCAGTATCCCAAGAGAAGATCTCCTGTCTCCCCCCATATCCACCCCCTCCACCCACACATCCAACCTTATCCCTTATCCTTTTTTTAACCACTCAATCTCCAAGGGCTCCTTCCCCTCTGCCTTCAAACATGCCCACGTCTCCCCCATCCTAAAAAAACCCGCTCTTGACCCCACTTCCCCCTCCAGTTATCGTCCTATCTCCCTACTACCCTTCCTTTCCAAAATCCTAGAATGAGTCGTCTACAATCGATGCCTAGAATTCCTTAACTCCCATTCTCTCCTAGACCCCCTCCAATCTGGCTTCCGTCCCCTCCACTCTACCGAGACTGCTCTCTCTAAGGTCACCCATGACCTCCTTCTTGCCAAATCCAATGGCTCCTACTCCATTCTGATCCTCCTTGACCTCTCTGCTGCCTTTGACACTGTCGACCATCCCCTCCTCCTCCATACCTTATCTCACCTTGGCTTCACGGACTCTGTCTTCTCCTGGTTCTCCTCTTACCTCTCTGGCCGATCATTCTCGGTCTCCTACGCTGGAGCCTCCTCCCCCTCCCATCCTTTAACTGTTGGAGTTCCTCAAGGGTCAGTTCTTGGCCCTCTTCTGTTCTCCATTTACACTCACTCCCTCGGTGAACTCATCCGCTCTCACGGCTTTGACTACCATCTCTACGCAGATGACACGCGGATCTACATCTCCGCCCCTGTCCTCTCCCCCTCCCTTCAGGCTCGCATCTCCTCCTGCCTCCAGGACGTCTCCACCTGGATGTTGGCCCGCCACCTAAAACTCAACATGAGCAAGACTGAGCTCCTCATCTTCCCTCCCAAACCCGGTCCTCTCCCAGACTTCTCTATCACCGTGGATGGCACGACCATCCTTCCCGTCCCGCAGGCCCGCAATCTCGGTGTCATCCTTGACTCGTCCCTCTCGTTCACCCCACACATCCTATCCGTTACCAAGACCTGCCGGTTTCACCTCTACAATATCGCCAAGATCCGCCCTTTCCTCTCCACCCAAACGGCTACCTTACTATTACGGGCTCTCGTTATATCCCGGCCAGACTACTGTGTCAGCCTTCTCTCTGACCTCCCTTCCTCCTCTCTCGCCCCGCTCCGGTCTATTCTTCACTCCGCTGCCCGGCTCATCTTCCTGCAGAAACGATCTGGGCATGTCACTCCCCTTCTTAAACAACTCCAGTGGTTGCCTATCGACCTCCGCTCCAAACAAAAACTCCTCACTCTAGGCTTCAAGGCTCCCCATCACCTTGCCCCTTCCTACCTCTCCTCCCTTCTCTCTTTCTACCGCCCACCCCGCACGCTCCGCTCCTCTGCCGCCCACCTCCTCACCGTCCCTCGGTCTCGCCTATCCCGCCGTCGACCCCTGGGTCACGTCCTCCCGCGGTCCTGGAACACCCTCCCTCCTCACCTCCACCAAACTGATTCTCTTTCCCTCTTCAAAACCCTACTTAAAACTCACCTCCTCCAAGAGGCGTTCCCAGACTGAGCTCCTCTTCCCCTTCTACTCCCTCTGCCATCCCCCCTTTACCTCTCCGCAGCTAAAGCCTCATTTTCCCCTTTTCCCTCTGCTCCTCCCCCTCTCCCTTCCCATCCCCACAGCACTGTACTTGTCCGCTCAACTGTATATATTTTCGTTACCCTATTTATTTTGTTAATGAATTGTACATCGCCTTGATTCTATTTAGTTGCCATTGTTTTTACGAGATGTTCTTCCCCTTGACGCTGTTTAGTGCCATTGTTCTTGTCTGTCCGTCTCCCCCGATTAGACTGTAAGCCCGTCAAACGGCAGGGACTGTCTCTATCTGTTGCCGACTTGTTCATCCCAAGCGCTTAGTACAGTGCTCTGCACATAGTAAGCGCTCCATAAATACTATTGAATGAATGAATGAATGAATATCCCTCCACACCTTATTAAGGCATTTAACCACCATCTTCAACTGTTTGCGCTCCAGAGATTTTTTCCACAGTGTTTTCAAACATCCTCATATCTCCCTTATTCCCTCCCACAAAAAAACCCCTCTTTTGACCCCATGGATCCCTCCAGTTATCACCCCATCTCCCTCCTATCATTCCTCTCCAAACTCCTTGAGCGAGTAGTCTACACAAGCTGTCTCCAGTTCCTCTCTTCCAACTCTCTCGTTGGCCCCCCTCCAAACTGTCTTCCTCCCCCTTCACTTCACAGACACCACCCGCTCAAAGGTCACAGATAATCTCCTTCTTGTCAAATAATAATTGTGGCATTTGCTAAGCACTTACTGTATGCCAGGCACTGTACTAAACCCTGGAGTGGATACAAGCAAATTGGATTGGACACAGTCCCTGTCCTACGTGGGGCTCACAGTTTCAATTCCCATTTTGCAGATGAAGTAACTGAGGCACAAAAGTGAAGTGGCTTACCCAAGGTCACAGCAGACAAGTGGTGGAGCAGGGATGAGAGACTCTCATCTTCCGACTCCCAGGCCCATGCTCTCTCCATTATGCCACACTGCTTCTCCTAATCCATCAGTCTCTACTCCATCCTAATCCTCCTCGGCCTCTCAGCTGCTTTTGACCACCCCCTAGTCCTGAAAACTTTATCCAACCATGGCTTCACTGACACTGTCCTCTCCTGGTTCTCCTCCTACTGCTCTGGCCATTCATTCTCAATCTCTTTCAGGGGCTCCTCTTCTGCCTCCTACCCCTAAATATAGGAGTCCCTCAAGGTTCAGTTCTGGGTATCCTACTATTATCTATCTACACCTATTCCCTTAGAATACTAATTCTCTCTCATGGCTTCAGCTACCATCTCTATGTGGATGATTCCCAAATCTACACCTCCAGGCCCATCACTCTCCAGTGCAGTCTCGCATTTCCTCCTACCTTCAAGACATCTGCACTTGGATGTCCCACAAATACCTCAAATTCAACTTGTCCAAAACAGAACTCCTTACCTTCCCACTCAAACCCTGTCCTTCCCCTGACTTTCCCATCACAGTAGACGTCATAATTCTTTTCTCACTAGCCTGTAATCTTGGAGTTATCCTTGACTCATCTCTCTCATTCAACCAAAACATTGTCTGTCACCAAATCCTGTCAGTTCAACCTTTACAACACTGCTAAACTCCTCCCTATCCTCTCCATCCAGACTGCTACCACATTAACCCAAGTACTTATCCTATCCTGCCTTGATTACTATATCAGCCTCCTTGCTGAGTTCCCTAACTCCTGTCTCTCCCCACTTCAGCCCAGACTTCATTCTGGTGCCCAGATTCATTTTCTACAAAAACGATCAGTCCATGTTTCCCCATTCCTCAAGAACCTCCAGTGGTTGTCCATCCACTCTGAATCAAACAGAAATTCCTTTCCATTGGCCTTAAAGCACTCAATCACCTTGCCCCTTCTTACCTTACTTTATAGCTCTCCTTTTATAACTCAGCCTGCACACTTTCTCTTCTAATGCCGAGGTATTCACTGTACCTTGATGCCATCCATCTCCCTATTGACCTCTAACCCCCATCCTATCTCTGGCCTGGAACACCCTCCCTCTTCATATCTCACACTCAGACTTCCAGAGACAGGATGTGGGTGAGAGGTCAACAGGGAATCACTCTCGCCGCATTCAAAGCTCTATTGAAGATATATCTCCTCCAAGAAGCCTTCCCTGATCTCCTCATCTCCCATTCCCTTCTGCATCACCTTTGCACTTGAATTTGATCCTTTATTTGCCTCTCCCTCAGTCTTATGGCACTCATTCACTCCCACCGCTTCAACTATCATCTCTATGCAGGTGACACCCAAATCTGTATCACCAGCCCTGTTATCTCTCCCTCCCTCCAGGCTCGCATATCCTCCTGCTTCAGGATATCTCTATGTGGATGTCCTGCCATCACCTAAAACTCAACATGTCCAGAGACAGGCAGAGCTCCTTATCTTCCCTCCCAAACCCTGTCTTCTCCCTGACTTTCCCATCACTGTGAATGGCACAACCATCCTTCCCACCTCACAAGCCCGCAACCCTGGTGTCATCCTTGACTCCACTTTCTCATTCATCCCACATATCCAATCCGTCACCAAAACCTGCTGATCTCACCTTCACAACATCACCAAGATCCACCCTTTCCTCTCCATCCAAACTGCTACCATATTAGTACAGTCACTCATCCTATTCTGACTGGATTACTGCATCAGCCTCCTTTATGACCTCCCAACCTCCTGTCTCTCCCTACTTCAGTCCATACTTCACTCTGCTGCCCAGATTATCATTCTACAGAAACACTCTGGGCATATCACCCCCTCCTCAAAAATCTCCAGTGGTTGCCTATCAACCTCTGCATCAAGCCAAAACTCCTCACTATTGGCTTCAAATCTCTGTCACCTTGCCCCTTCTTACCTAACCTCCCTTCTCTCCTTCTGCATCCCAGCCCACAGACTTCACTCTTCTGGCGCTAACCTCCGCTCTGTGCCTCGTTCTAGGCTGTCCCACAGTTAACTCCTGGCCCACATCCTATCTCTGACTTGGAACACCCTCTCTCCTCAAATCTGCTAAACAATCAGATTTCCCTCCTTTCAAGCCCTACTGAAGGTTTACCTCCTCCAAGAGACCTTTCCAGACTGAGCTCCCCTTTTCCTCAGCTTCCCCTCCCCTCCGCATCGCCCCGGCTTGCTCCCTTTACTCTGCCCTCCACCCCCTCCGGAACTTGTGTATATCTGTGCATAACTCTAATTCTATTTATATTAATGCCTCTATTTGTTTTGATGTCTGTCTCCCCTCTTCTAGACTGTAATCCCCGTGTGGGTAGGGATTGTCTCTCTATTGCAGAATTGTACTTTCCAAGTGCTTAGTACAGTGCTCTGCACACAGTAGGCACTCAATAAATACGATTGAATGAATGAATGATGTACATATCTGTAACTTTTAATTTATATTAATATCCATCTTCCCTTCAAGACTGTAAGCTCACTGTGAGCGGGGAACATATCAACTAACTGTTATTGTACACTGCAAAGCACTTACTACAGTGCTCTGCACATAGTGAATGCTCAATAAATTATTGGTCAATTGACTACAGAAAAGTGACCATTAGCAGGGTAAACTAATATAGTTCTAGAGGTCAGGTGTTTCAGTTCAGTGCAACTAGTAGGCATTTTAAGCCGATGAGAAGGAGCGTGAAAATGAATTGGAACTACCCAGAACTGGGCACTGATAGGGAAATAAATGCTGAAGTGCCCATTCAATCAGTGGATTTCTTAAGCATTATTATGTGCTTGAGCACTGTAGCTCTTTATGGGCAGGGAATGTCGCTGCTGATGGTTACACTGTACTTTTCCAAGAACTTAGTACAGTGTTCTGCACACAGTAAGTGCTCAAATACAATTGAATGAATGAAATGCCTGGGAGAGTAAAATATAACAAAGTAGTTAAACCTGGTCCCTGCCCTCAAAAACTTTCAGTTTGGTTCGAATGCTTTCAGAGTGAATACCTATAATGTTTTTAGCTCCAAGCCAAGCTGCTAGGACCAGGGGCTTCACGGCTATGCCAGGGCTGGGCTGTCCCTCACTGGGGTGTGCCACGGGACAGACTCCGGCCTGGTAGAATGACATCCCCCCACTGTAGACTATGGCCCAGGACCCAGTGGAGGGGTTCCAGTCAGAAGTGGATCACCTGCAGTGTTGTCAGGTCTACCAGGTCAAAAACATGGCTCCCCGGAGGAGACCGGAAACTGCTTCAGGGTGGAAATAGGGAAGAACCAGGCTTTGGTTCTGCCTGCAGTTTTATCTCTCCTTCTTATCGCTGAAATGCCTGCTCTCCCCATGGAGAAGCTACTGCATTTAGTGCACAACCTGAGGTGGAAGGAAAGGAGATCGAAGGGGATAGTCACCACCTAGGTGACCCCACCAAGGAAATCTGCGTACCACAAGAGAAGAAACCGGGGGAGGAGGTGGGGAGAGGGTCATTAGGAGACAGGGAGTAGGTGTGAGAGGGAGGGGAAAGTGAAGGAGAAAAATGCAGCTACTTTGACTGGAAGCCTGTAGTGAGGGAGGAGCAAAGGGAGGCAGAGTGAGTGAGGAAAGGAGGGAAGGGAGGCAGAGTGAGAAAGGAAAGAAGGGGAGGGAGGCAGAGAAGTAAAGCGACTTAGGCAAGGGGAGAAGGGAGACGGAGTGAGTGAGGTAAGGTGAAGAGAGACAGGGAATGAATGAAATAATAATAATTACAGTACTTGTTAAGTGTTTAGTATGTGCCAAGCCCTGTTCTAAGCACTGGGGTAGATACAAGTTAGGTTGGACACAGGTCCCTGTCCCACATGGGGCTTACACTATTAATTTTCATTTTACAGATGAGGTAACTGAGGCTCAGAGTAATAAAGTGACTTGCCCAAGGTCACACAGCAGACCTGTGACAGACAGAGCTGGGATTAGAACCACTGACCTTCTGACTCCCAGGCCCGTGCTCTATCCACTAAGCCACACTGCTTCCAAGAAGCAGGAGGTGGAAAGGAAGGGAGGCCAAGTGAGTGAGGGAAGAAGAAAATGGAATGTGTGAAGGAGAGGGGACAGGAGAGTGAGATAGTGAGGGAAGGGGACAAGGGAGCCAGAGAGTGAGTGTGAGACATTTTACCTAGCTCATGTACATGACAGTTGTCTCTCTCCCCCTCCTTATCCCACTAATACCTGTTTGCCCCTCTAGAAAATGGATTTTTGCTTTCATCCCTCAGCATTAGAGAAAGACTCAAAGCAAAAGATTTTTGCTGCTGTCCACAGAAAAGACTCAAGGTGGGAAAGCTAAACAGCAGAGAATAAGGAGAGCTCTGATCTGGAATAGCCCTATGGATGAAGAAATGGAGAGGGAGGGCTGATTCTGAGAAATATTACATAGAAAGAATTGCTGGGATGGGGTGGCAGGCTCAATACAGGGAGATGAGCAAGGGAAAGAAGGAGAAGAAGATGCCTCTAAGCTAGAGGCAGAGTAAATTGAGCGGTCAAATATTTTCCAGTGAAAGGGGAGATGGGAAGAGGTTAGGAGTTGTAGGAATGTTATCTTGGAGGTATGAATGGGGAAAATAAAGTTAATTTTTATAAACATAGTTTAAAGTAAATTCCTGTATAATATCTAAATGGGGTCCTTTAAGAAAGGCTGTCCAAATCAAGCTAGAAGAAATTAAAATATGGTAAAAAAAAAAAAAAGCTGAAATCTTATGTTACACGTTTTAGTTTATTTTTGTGTTCTTAAAACATGACATGGCACATTTTAAACTGTAGTGTAAACCTCTTCCCAATTCCTACTAAGAAGAATGTTTATTTTAGATCAATGTTGTTTTTTGTGTACCAGCTGCTGTTGCTATGCTTTCAAATTTGTTGCTATGGGCAGTGGATACATTCAGTATATGATATCAAGATGGCAAATTAACTCAACCCCATCATTCCATTTATTTGGATGGTCCTGTAAAAATCATAATTCTGAACTCCAGGTAATATAAGAATGGGGTTTTATCTTGATAGGAGTAATCTTCTCTATTACAGGGAATTCATTACAATCTGGTACTCTTTTAAAGTTTAAAGGAAATCTGACCGAGCATGTCTGGAAGAAACAGAGCTTGTATCTAAATTTGGAATAGAACTTTTATTTTTTGGATTCAAAGAGCAAATAATCCAGTACAGTAATTTTGCTAGGCTTTTCTGGGAAAATCTTTCTGATATACAAGTCTCTCCACTCTGTCTCTGCACCGTGATCAGTAGTAGAGGTGCTATCCAGTTTTAACACCAGCTGTGATAGTAGTAAAGATATTTATCCATTTTCTCATCCACACTTCTCTTTCTTTCCATACCCTGCCACCTGTTAGATTACTTTTGTCCTCCCTATCAATCCTGTGACCTGGCCTATCAGATAGACCATGGGCCTGGGAGTCAGAAGGTCAAGGGTTCTAATCCTGGCCCTGCCACTGGTCTGCTGTGTGAGTTTAGGCAACTCACTTCACTTCTCTGTACCTCAGTTACCTCATCTCTAAAATGGGAATGAAGACTGAGAGCCCCAAATGAGAAAGGGACTGTATCCAACCCAGTTCCAACCTGATTTGCTTTTTTCCTCCACAGTGCTTAGTACAGTGCTTTGCACATAGGGCTTAAAAAACACCACAATTATTATTATTATTATATCCATCCACCTGGTGAGACTACTGAGTTTTTTTGCTTTTTTCTTTCTACAACTAAGATTGCTACTCACTGCCCACTTCCTGAACACCATCTGCAGGTGAAAATATGAGGGGATAGGTAGGAATATACTGTATTACCAGTTTGGGTGCTAGACTTAGTAATGGCATTTATTAAAAAGGGAAGCAGCATGGCGTAGTGGATAGAGCACAGGCCTGGCAGTCAGAAGGTCATGGGTTCTAACCCTGGCTCTGCCAGTTGTCTGCTGTGTGATCTTGGGCAAGACACTTCACCTCTCTGGGCCTCGGTTACCTCACCTGTAAAATAGGGATTAAGACTGAACCCCATGTGGCCTGGCACATAGCAAGCACTTAACAAGTACCATAATTAGGAAGCATCATGGTGTAGCTGATAGAGCACGGGCCTGGGAGTCAGAAGGTCATGGGTTCTATTCCTGGCTCTGCCACTTGTCTGCTGTGTGGCCTTGGGCAAGCCACTTCACTTCTCTGAGCCTCAGTTACCTCATCTGTAAATGGGAATTAAGACTGTGAGCCCCATGTGGGACGGGGACTGTGTCCAACTCAATTTTCTTGTATCCACTCCAGCGGTTAGTACAGTTTCTGGCACACAGTAAGCACATAACAAATACCAGAATTATCATTATTATTATTGAGTGTTTATTAGTACATAGCACTGTATTAACTGCTGTGAGGTCACAGTCTAAAAATAAAAGAGGAAGAGGGCTAACTAAGGGGAAGCAACCTAGTCCCTCTTGCTGTGCAAAAAGTGGAACCCATGTGCTTAACTGACCCAAGGAATCCAATTCAGCCACTTATGAGAAAATGAAGGTGGTTTCTTTTTGAAGGACTACTGTCATTTTGAACTAATAATAATAATAATGTTGGTATTTGTTAAGCGCTTACTATGTGCCAAGCACTGTTCTAAGCGCTGGGGTAGACACAGGGGAATCAGGTTGTCTCATTCATTCATTCATTCAATAGTATTTATTGAGCGCTTACTATGTGCAGAGTACTGTACTAAGCGCTTGGGATGAACAAGTCGGCAACAGATAGAGACAGTCCCTGCTGTTTGACGGGCTTACAGTCTAATCGGGGGAGACGGACAGAC
The DNA here is from genome assembly GCF_004115215.2 of Ornithorhynchus anatinus. Classification (NCBI taxonomy): domain Eukaryota; kingdom Metazoa; phylum Chordata; class Mammalia; order Monotremata; family Ornithorhynchidae; genus Ornithorhynchus; species Ornithorhynchus anatinus. The sequence continues at coordinate 154,332,349 of NC_041728.1, forward strand.
AAGAACAATGGCACTAAACAGCGTCAAGGGGAAGAACATCTCGTAAAAACAATGGCAACTAAATAGAATCAAGGCGATGTACAATTCATTAACAAAATAAATAGGGTAACGAAAATATATACAGTTGAGCGGACGAGTACAGTGCTGTGGGGATGGGAAGGGAGAGGTGGAGGAGCAGAGGGAAAGGGGGAAAATGAGGCTTTAGCTGCGGAGAGGTAAAGGGGGGATGGCAGAGGGAGTAGAGGGGGAAGGGGAGCTCAGTCTGGGAACGCCTCTCACGTGGGGCTCACAGTCTTAATCCCCATTTTACAGATGAGGTAACTGAGGCACCGAAAAGTTAAGTGACTTGCCCAAAGTCACACAGCTGACAAGTGGCCGAGCTGGGATTTGAACCCATGACCTCTGACTCCAAAGCCCGTGCTCTTTCCACTGAGCCACGACTACTACCTGCTCATCTGGTGAAGTCCTTCCAGATGACCGGATAAGGAGATGCAGTTTCTTGCTGCCTTGATCATCATCTAAGTGGCTTAAACTATGTAGTCACTGGCCTAAAGACAAGAGGTCTGAGCCAGGGAAGAGGGAGGTGAGATATTTATTCGGTGAGCCTGGCTTCTACTCCTCTGTCAGTAGCCTCTCTGTCCCCGTCCACTGACTCATCACCCTGAAGTCCCCATCTACCTCCTTTGTGTCTCCTGGATGGGTAGTGAAGATGGCACTGACCCTTCTCATTCCTCCAGCGAGGTGATAGTGGAGGCATCTAAACATCCCTGGAATTGCCCTGTGTCTTCACTCATGTCTGGCAGGAGGAGATGAGTGTGGTGGGTCTGTAGGACTAGGGACAAGGAAGGATACTGATTTTGATTTGTCAAAAACATTCTCTCTGCATCTCGCCCCATCTCTGTGTCCTATTATGATTTAACTGCATCAGAAGATTGGCAGATCGTCTGATCAGTCAGATGCTGTCTACAGGAACCAATCAGAAGAAGTAGCTGATGAGCAGATCATAAATCAGCTTCTTCAGTAAGGTGGAGGACAATCAGATGGGGGCTCCAGGGACTGCTGCAGTCCAGTCAAATGTCCTGTCTTATGCTGTCGAGTCGTCTCCGACCCATAGCGACACTATGGACACATCTCTCATAACACCCCGCCTCCATCTGCAATCATTCTGGTAGTGAATCCATAGAGTTTCTTTGGTAAAAATACGAAAATGGTGTACCATTGCATCCTTCTGCACAGAAAACTTGAATCTCCACCCTCAAATCTCTCCCATGCCACTGCTGCCCAGCACAGGAGAGTTTTGACTCGCTAGCCACTGGCCAAGCTAGGAATGGAATGGGAAGGCCTCTGCTTGACTCTCCCTCCTGTAGTCGAGACTGGTAGAGTACTGGAAACTCTCCAAGTGTGACCCTGAGAGGGGCAATCAAATGTACTCTATGTAATTCACACCCATAATGTGTACCCATCTCAGGAAAACTGGGGATGAGTTTGGGGAGGAGAACTGGAGATTAAGAGACAAGTGGGTAAGAAAAAGTAAAACAAGTCGCGATGGCAAGAAATAGGCTAGTGATTCTGTCACCCCTATTAATAAATGAAGATTTCAGTTATAATCAGGCAAAATGTAGTCAAGCCATGATGGCCTGATCACTATGACTTGTTTTCATGGATGTTAGCCCATTTGAATAAAAAGCACTCTTGATATTTCTGAACATAATGAGCCATAATATGACTTGCTGAAGTGTACCATTAATTAGTCCTACCTTAGACACAAAACTGTAAATCATATGGAGCTTTTTATTTATTTGATTCTCAAAGACATGGGCAGGGTGACAATAGTTTAATCTATTTTAGGATTGGGATCTTCAGGAAATATTTTAACAAATTCATATCTACCAAAATGGTAATTCTAAAATAACATTAAGACTACATTAAAATGAATAGCAGATCTTTTTACTAAATAGTATGACATTTCAACTAATGGTTTCAGATACCCAATTTTTAGTTGGCAATCAACACTGAAATAGAAATTTCATTATTTTATGAAGCATTCAAAATGAGGGTATTATGTAGATTTGAAATGAAATATCTTTAATGCAATATATATCTTTAATAATTGCATATGTAGTTCTGTTTAAAAATGTATTTGACTTTAACAATTTTTACTTATAAACATTTTCTCAATATTTTGGAGACCATATGTTTGTTTTTTTCTTTTTTCAGCTTCAAATATTCTTTCATTTGCTTTTAAGAACACATGCTAAATTTTATAGGTTGTAACATGGGTTTCCCTAGCTACTTTACATGTATTTAAATAGAGGCATATTTTGTTAGTGTCCAGGTCCATTTAGAAACATCATTCATTCAGTCATATTTATTGAGCACTTATTGTGTGCAGAGCTCTGTACTAACTGCTTGAAAAGGACAATTCAGCAACAAAGAGAGATAATCCCTGCCCACACCAGCCTTACAGTCTAGACTGTGCCACTTGTCTGCAGTATGACCTTGGGCAAGCCACTCAACTTCTCTATGCCTCAGTTTCCTCATCTGTAAACTGGGAATTAGGCCTATAAGCCTGATGTGGGACATGGACTGTTTCTATCCAAATTAGTTTATCTACCCCAGAGTTTAGTACAGTGACTGGAACATGGGAAAAGCAGTGTGGCCTAGTAGAAAGAGCACAGGCTTGGGAGTTGGAAGATCTGAGTTCTAATCTCAGCTCCTCCATTTGTCTGCTGTGTGACCTTGAACAATTCACTTAATTTCTCTGTGCCTCTGTTCCTTCAACTGTGAAATAGAGATACAATATTTGTTCTCCCTCCTACTTAGACTGTGAGCACTAAGTCTAGTACATAGTAAGAACTCTGCAAGTACCATTAAAAAAAAATCAGGGTAATGAGATTTTTCTGCACATAAATCATAGACTATGTAGTCAAAAATTCATATTTTTAACTACACTCACACACATAGACTGTTACCAATAAAATCATCGTAGAAAAGGAAGATGATCCATTACATATAAATATAATCATTATTTATATGAAATATATATTATATCTTGGGAAGGAATTATATGTACTGGAAATCAGTTATAATAGACTTATAATTATAGTATTTAAGTACTTACTATGTGTTCTATGCTGGTGTAAGCTCAAAGTCACAAATTAGACAGTCTCTGTCAGACACTGGGTTTACAATCTATGTTCTCCCCATTTTACAGGTAAAGGAACTGAGGCTCGGAAAGACTGTCACTTGACTAAGACAATACAGCAGGCAAGTGCCAGAGTTAAGACTTTAACCAAGTTCTCCTAACTCTCTTGCCCTGCACTCTTTCCACTAGTGAAACTCCTCTTTTTGAGCTCAATTAGTTGAATGTTTCTAGAATGTTGGCCACCACCTGCTTGTGGATGATAACTATTACATAAGACACGCTTAAACTCACTTAGCTTTCTCTGATTAATAGAATCATTTAATTTAACCAAGGCAGATTTTCTGCATGACCCTGGGCAAGTACTGATGAGAATAAAATTGATGGGAGATGAACAGTTAACAGCAGGAGATACAAGAGACTAAGAAATAAAAGAGCTATAGTCAAACTGAAGAATATTGCTGCTGTATATTATATTTGACATTTACTGCTGTGTCTAATAATGCATTCCTCACATCTTCTTCTGCAGCTTTTTTACTTCATTACTTTTAATTTTAAAACCTCTTGTTCTGAAAAAAAATGATAAAAATCTAGATTCTAAAAGAATCCCCTATGTGGTGCATATATAATTGCGTAGTTGTTTCCGAATGTTGCCACTGAACCATGAGAGTCTGTCAAAATAATGCAAATGATTGGATTTTCCAAGGTATTTAAAATTCTATCATTGTTTCCTTAAAGCACAGACAGTGGGTATTTTTCATGGACAGACAGTACATGCCTCTCTTGGGATTTTTATGGACAGACTGCAGAAAATGATAGCACAATGAATGGGACACCTGCTCTAATATATCAGGGGTTTAAATCAGCTCTTTTTGCCGGAAATTCAGTTTGGTAGAGCATGCTTCAAACAGATCTGCAGGTACTGACTATTGCTTGAGTTTTCAGCCTCTCCTGTGATGTATTCCCAGGGCAGATAAATATGTGAAAATTTAGGTTAGAACTAGGAAAATATTGATTAATGGGCACTTGGTTAATGACCTATGTTATCATAAGTGCTCATATAAGAAAAAAAATTGACCCCTGATGCATAGTATAAAGAATAGGATTTTGTGCACTAGAAAAAATTTGGTTTGCTATTTTATTTTAGTGATTTCCATAGGTCAGAGAAAGTATTGCTCTCTAACAGTTCTGGGTTCACCTTCACTGAGGGAAAATTCCCTTCTATCTTTTTACTTATAAGGGAAGCTATTATAAGGTTAATTTCTAATTAACCCTGATATAATCATAGGCATTGACTTTCCTTTTTGATGAAAAACATCAAACCTGTTATGTAAAAATATCTCAAATTAAAGCAATTTTTTACCAGACTCCTAGGAATGTGGAGAAATGTCAATTTGTGTTTAATGATCCAGAAAATAAAAAATTACTCCCTGTTTGCCAATGAAGAGAATCCTTACCAGTTTAATAGAACTTTTTTACTTGACGCTAATTGTCAGTGTAGTCATTATTTCAGCTTTAAATTTTTTAGTGTGAGATTTGAGCTGCGATACAAATACGTGTTCTCACTGGAGGTCTTGATATGCTTACTAATTCCTAAGTGTCCCTTCTCTTAGATTCAGGTCATCAATTTTCCTATACTGCTGTTACCTCATTTTCAGTCTAATATTTTATGACAGAAATGCTGACATGAAATTAGGATTGTGCTAGATGTGCTAAAGAAATCGACTCTAATTCATTTTAAATTTCCTGCTCTATTTTTTTTCCAAGTGCCTCAGCTGAGTCTCTTGTCAGCCATGATGGTCATGACTACATTGGCAGATAAAGAGTCATGTATTTGGAGAATAGGAAGACGATTTTAATGATACTACAGATAGAGAAGCAGCATGGCTCAGTGGAAAGAGCCTGGCCTTGGGAGTCAGAGGTCATGGGTTCGAATCCTGACTCTGCCACTTGTCAGCTGTGTGACTGTGGGCAAGTCACTTAACTTCTCTGGGCCTCAGTTACCTCATCTGTAAAATGAGGATTAACTGTGAGCCTCACGTGGGACAACCTCATTACCCTGTATCTACCCCAGCGCTTAGAACAGTGTTCTGCACATAGTAAGCACTTAACAAATACCAACATTATTATTATTACTACTGTTTGTTTCATTGCTTTGCCTGTTTTTTTGGTTAAATGGAAAAAAGTTTCAGGCTAAAGACTTTTCCCAGGCACTCATGGCTACCTCTTTAGCTGTAAATAGTCCAGACAGGAAGGTCCTTTGAACTGTGTAAGCTCCCTCTAGATTGTAAGCTCCCTGTGAGCAGGGAACATGTCTACTAAATCTGTTATATTGAACTCTCCCAAGCTCCCAGGACAGTTCTATGTATGTGCTAAAAAAATAGGATCTATTTATATATCTACCTTCTCCTACTATCTGTGAATAATCTAAGTCTGCCTGTTTTCCGCATTGAATTGTAAGCCACTTGAGGGTAGGGACTCTTATTCTTCACTTCTGGTGATTGTTCAACTGTTCTGTATACAATAGGAGCTCAAATATATGATTGATTAAACTAACATATGTTAAAATCTTTTAGAGATACAAAGTCCCTTATAATTAGAAAATGTAGCATAACATTATAAACCCATAAGATCTGAAAAAGTCCTGGCTTGTTCCATCTTAGCCCTCGTACACTTGATCCTCATGCATTTATTTCCTTTGAAAATCTTAATTTTCTAGAGAGGATACTGTTTCCTCTCAAATTAGCATTCTTCACTAGTCAGCAGAAGAGATTTCCACTTGATAAGGAATATAAGAAATATCATATAGCCTTCTCAAAGGTCACACATGAACTACTTCTTGCCAAATCCAACAGCCTCTACTTAATCCTAATCCTCCTTGACTTCTCAGCTGCCTTTGACACTGTCACCTATTCCCTTCTCCTGAAAATATTATCCAACCTTGACTTCACAGACACTGTCCTCCCATTCAGTCATATTTATTGAGTGCTCACTGTGTACAAAGCACTGTACTAAGTGCTTGGGAGAATACAATATAATGACAGACACAGTGCCTCCCCACAATGAGCTTACAGTCTAGAGGAGGAGACAGACATTAATATGAATGAATAAATAAATATATTACAGATATGTACATAAGTGTGGTGGGGCTGGGTTGGGGGTGAATAAAGGGAGCAAGTCAAGGTGACAGCAGAGGAAGTGGGAGAAGAGGAAAGGAAGACTTAGTCAGGGAAAGCCTCTTGGAGGAGATGTGCTCTGATTACTCTTTCAGCCTCCTTGCTGTACTACCTGTTTCCTGTCTCTCCCCACTTCACTCCATACTTCATTCTGCTACCTGGATCACTATCCTACTCATCTTGACTCATTGCTCTCACTCAGCGCACAAATTCAATCTGTCACAAAATCCTGTCGGTTCTACCTTCCCAAGATCACGAAAATTCACCCTTCCTTTTCCATCCAAACTGCTTCCATGCTAATTCAAGCACTTATACTATTCCGCCTTGACTATTGCATCTGCCTCCTCGCTGACCTCCTGGCCTCCTGTCTCTCCCCCCTCCAATCCAAACTTCACTCTGCAGCCTGGACCATTTATCTACAAAAACATTCAGCCCATGTTTCTCAACTCCTCACGAACCTCCAGATGCACATACACTTCTGCATCAAACGAACTCCTTACCATCGACTTTAAAGCACTCAATCACCTCACCTCATCCTACCTCACCTCACTAATCACCACTACAGCCCAGCCCTCACACTCCTCTTCTCTGGCACCAATTTATTCACTGTGCCCCTATCTCATTTATCTCACCACCAATCCCTTTCCCACATCTTCCCCTTAGCCTGAAACTCCCCCCCCCCATATACACCAGACCACCACTCTCTCCACCTTCAAAATATAATTAAGGTCACATCTTCTCCCTGAGGCCTTCCCTTATTAAACCCTCTTTTCCCCGGTCACTCTCCCTTCTGCATCATCTATGGACTTGCACCTTTGGACATTTGATATTTGTCCACCCCCAACCCCACGACACCTATGTGTGTATCTTTAAATTATTTATTATAAATTACTGATTTATTCACATTAATGTCTGTCTCCCTCTCTAGAGGGTTAGCTCATTATGGGCAGGGAACCTGTCTGCTAATTTCTCTTGTACTCGCCCAGGCAGTTAGAACAGTGCCTTACATGTAGCAAGTTTTCAATAAATACCATTAATTGACTACTTGATCTCACAAGCCCCTACCCTTGAAGTTGTCTTCAACTCATCTCTCTCATTCCACCCAAATATTCAGTCTGTCACCAAATATTGTTGCATCTATCTTCATAACATTGCTAAAATCTACCCTTTCCTTTCCACCCAAACTGGTACCACATTAATCCAAGCACTTATCCTATCCTGCCTTGATTACTGTATCATCCTCCTTGCTGACCTCCCTGCTTCCTGTCTCTCACTACTCCAGTCCATATTTCATTCTGCTGGCCGGGTTATCTTTTTACAAAAATGTTCAGACCATGTTTTCCCACTCCTCAGAACCTCCAGTGGTTACTCATCTACCTCCGCATCAAAAGGAAACTCCTTTACCATAGGCTTTAAAGCATTCTATCAACTTGTGTGGCTTAGTGGCAAGAGCATGGGCTTGGGAGTCAGAGGCTGTGGGTTCTAATTATAGCTCCTCCATTTGTCAGTTGTGTGACTTTGGGTAAATCACTTTGCTTCTCTGTGCTTCAGGTATCTCATCTGTAAAATGGGGATTAAGACCGAGAGCCCCACCTGGAACAAACTGATAACCTTGTATCTACTCCAGCGCTTAGAACAGTGCTTGGCACATAGTGCAAAAATAATCATCATCATCCTACCTTACCTCCATGATTTCCTGCTACAACCAGCCCACACACTTCAGTCCTCTATGTCAACCATACTCACTGTTCTTTGATCTAATCTATCTTGCTGCCAGTTTCTTGCCCATGCTCTGTTTCTGGCCTGTAATGTCCTCTTTCTTTACACTTGGCCAACGATCAACCTCCCTACCTATAAAGTCTTACTAAAAGTATATCTCTGTCAATAGATCTTCCCCTATCAAGTCCTTATTTCCTCTACTGCCACTTCCTTTTGGATCACCCTGATTTGCTCCCTTTATTTAGCCCACCCTCAATCCCACAGCACTTGAGTACACATCCATAATTTATTTTTTTCATATTAATGTTTCTCTCCCCCTCTGAACTGTAAGCTCTCTGTGGGCAGGGAACATGTCTACCAACTCAGTTTTATTGTTTTCTCCCCAGCTCTTAGTACACTGCTCTGCACATAGTAAGTGCTCAATAAATACCATTGATCAATTGATTGGCCTGTAGTAAATGCTTAATAAACACTATTATTATTATTATTATTATTATTGCTATTATATATTTTCAGTTTCCCAATTACAGCTCGCCACATAACAGTTGTCACTCATTCTCTTACCATGTCCCTTCAGGCCTCGTTGTGTTAAAGTGAGACTAAACATTCCAGACCTTGAACACTGAAGACATTAGTGCCCTTATCTTGCCATTTGATACTGTATGTGGCCCATGTTTTATGCTGGTGGACATACTCAAAGAACTGGATGTGGTATTGGTGTGTGGAAAAGCAGAGAACTGGCATGGCTTAGTGGAAAGAGCACGGGCTTGGGAGTCGGAGGACGTGGGTTCTAATCCCGTCTCTGCTACTTCTCTGCTGTGTGACCTTGGGCAAGTCCTTTCACTACTCTGTGCCTCAGTTACCTCATCTGTAAAATGGGGATTAAGACTGTGAGCCCCACATGGAGCAACCTGATTACCTTGTATCTACCCCAGCACATGGAACAGTGCTTTGCACACAGTAAGTGCTTAACAAATACCTTAATGATTATTATTATTATTACTCTAGATTTACAGCTGTAGAGTAGGTGCGGTAAACTACAGCTTTATAGACCTTTGAAAAGTTAATCAAGGAAAGCCTTTCAGAGGAGATGTGATTTCAGAAGGGCAGTTAAAGAAACTGGTAATCAGTCAGTTGGTTGCATTTAATGAGTGCTTACTGCGTTCAGAACACTGTACTAAGTGCTTGGGAAAGTACAATACAACAATAAACGGACACATTCCCTGTCTACAGTGTGCTTACAGTCTAGAGAGGGAGACAAACATTAATATAAATAAATTATAGATATGTACAGAAATACTGTGAGGCTGGGCAGAGGGGAATCAGTAAAGGGAGCGCGTCAGGGTGACACAGCAGGGAGTAGGAGAATGTGAATGGGAAAGGAGTTCCAGGCAGAAAGGACAAGAGCATGAGGCTGCAGCCAGAGAGATGAAAATGAGGCCCAGTGGGAAATTTGGCTTGAAAGAAATGAAGCCTGTGACCTGGGTTGTTGTGGGAGGGTGGGAGGATGATTAGGGCAACAGACTTGGTTGAGTGCCTTCAAGTCAATGATAAGGAATTTCTGCTTGGTGCAGAGGTGAATGAATAATCATTGCAGATTGTTTAGAAGGTTGGAGACCTGCATAGAATGATGTTCTAGAGAAATTTGATTCAGACAGCATCAAAAAGTATGGACTGGAAAAGGGAGAGGCTGTTGGCAGGAAGGTCAATGAGGAGACTGATGCAGTCAGTTGAGATGGGATAGATATGATGGGCACTTGGATCAACATAGTGATGGTTTGGATAGAGAGGAAGGGATGGGTTCAGAAAATGTGGGGAAGGAAGAACTGACAGAAATTGATGACTGACTAAATACAACAATTGAAAGAAAGGAGAAACCAATAATATGTCAAGAGGTCTCACTCCAGTCCCATCAGCACCTGAAATTCCTTACCCCTTGTCTCAAAATCTTGAAAGTGGATGTCATATTTCAGTTGCTCAGTGTATCAATATAGACAATACATTTCTCTTCACTCACAGGCTGTGGTGGTTAAACAATCTGAGCCCCATCCAGAAAGTGTAGGTCACTACCATTAGTCTGGTGAGTCAATTAGAAGTAGCCAAAGAGGTGCTCCTTGTTTCAGTGCTATTATATTCATCAAGTGAATCTAGTGTTCACTCAGGATGTAATACATCATTATTTCTCCTCTTGTTTAGTCAGCTCATTTTCTTGCTGTTACTTCATTTTGGTTTTTCTATCTTTACCAGGCTTGAAAACATACATGGACCCTACACATTTCTTTTTTTCAAGTGCAGTCAGTGTTAAAAGCCATTTTCTTCTCCCACATAATCACATTGACTCCTGATTCCATCTATCGGACAATAGCTTAATGTTGGCCAATTAAGTGTCTCAGTATTTCACAGGTTTTCTACTGCTGACAGCTGTTCTCAGAGAGATCACCTTGATCTACAGGTAATGAAGTCGAGTTGCACTAAGAGCTGGTTCTATTGATTCCCCGCTGAGTGTTAACTATAATACTGACTTCGATCTCTGGCAATTTGGTATTTAATGGCCACGAGATGTCAACATGTTGATCTATTTCTTTCAGATAGCTATCTGCTTAACCACACCTGATACCTCTGAAATGCATTTTGTTCCTATCTACTTTTATCTCATTTTTTTCTGCTATAGCTTTTTTTAAAGCATATATCCTCATTGATTTGATAATGAAGCTCATCGGTAAGTAATTTCAGCCACACTTTAATATTGTTATCTTTCCCAGGGCTTGGTGGTAGCTGAGAAACATTAGAAAGAGTTTTGATTTCAAATAATGGCAGAACATAAAGTAGTTTTTACCTCAAAGAAATGATATACTATTGGAAATGCCTAGGTACTTCTTTTTTAATGAAGGGATTCATGCAGGTAATCTAGCTTCTTTAAAAGGGAGAATGAAAGAAAATAGATAAAAATAATTCCTGACTACGTTATTAGTATCTAGTTTGCTTTTTTCTAACTTTGATCATGGTGGGGAGTAGCAGACCTGTGCTAGTGAGTGGCAGCAGCAGCAGATGTGGGAAAATCAGAGCCCAAGGGATTCAGATTCTGCGTTTCTTTCCCCAACAGTTAAAAGTTCCCTGCAACTGAACATTGATTTCTGAGACAACCTCCATAAAGCAGTTTGCAGCCAAGGCAGAAATGATGTGGATTGAGCACAGTCCTGGGACTCAGAAGGACCTGGCTTCTAATCCCAGGTCTGCTGTGTGGCCTTGGGTAAATCTCACTTAACTTCTCTGTGCCTCAATTACCTCCTCTGTAAAATGGGGATTAAGACTGTTAACCCCATGTGGGACATGGATTAGGTCCAACCTGATTAGCTTGTAGCTACTCTAGACAGTGCCTGGCACATAATAAGTGCTTAACAAATACCATAAAAAAGACAGAAGAATCCACCAAAGAAGCTCCTCGCAATTTTCCCTTGACCTATGGCGGTGTAGGAACCAGTGCCTCTGAAACCACCCACCCTGTCACAATCACTGTTCTCACTAACACCAACAGCCTGGTGAATGCTAATGGTAAATGTGTGTGTTTTTCTGTGGGGGCCGGGGTGTTAATAATAATGTTGGTATTTGTTAAGCGCTTACTATGTGCAGAGCACTGTTCTGAACGCTGGGGTAGACACAGGGGAATCAGGTTGTCCCACGTGGGGTTCACAGTCTTAATCCCCATTTTACAGATGGGGTAACTGAGGCACAGAGAAGTTAAGTGACTTGCCCACAGTCACACAGCTGACAAGTGGCAGAGCTGGGATTTGAACCCATGACCTCTGACTCCAAAGCCCGTGCTCTTTCCACTGATCCACGCTGATTCTCCAGCGTGTAACTGGAGAAGCATGTGTACCTCTGCTGTATGTCCCTCTGTCATTCTCTTTATAGTTCTCTCTCTTTCTGGATCTTTCACTCTGTTTCTGGTCCTCCCTTCAACCCCCTCTTCCTGGTTCAGGGCCTCTTCCACCTCCATCTCCTTTCTTGTGACCACATCCCATCAACCCTGCCTTCTCTCTTCCCCCATCACTTTCTTTTCAACTTCCCCCCTCCATTTTCAGCTCCACTTTGTTCCCTGTTTGAGCCAGGCACTCTTTCATGGTTAAATATCATGGCCTAATGGAAAGAACTGGGGCCTGAGGGTCAGGGGACCTGGATTCTATTCCTGGCTCTGGCACTTGTCTGTGTGACCTTGGGCAAGTCACTTCAAATCTCTGTACCTCCGTTTTCTCAGTTTTTGTAGTTAAATCTTACCCCCTCCTACTTAGACTGAGAGCCCAGTGTGGGACAGAGACTGTGTCCAACCTGATTATCTCGTCCCTACCCCATTGTTTAGTACAGTGCTTGGCCCATAGTAAGAACTTAACAAATACTACTATAATAATAATAACAAGCACAGGCTTTGGCCCTAATGGAGACAGAGTGGATGGGGGAGGTTCGGTTCTTCAGGTTTGCTGGAATTAATTCAGCTGTCAGCCTCATAGTCACTGCTGTATGACTATGGTATACAGCTTCTCCTGAGACCCCCACATTGTGAGGACCTCAGATCCACAATGTGAGGTGAGTCCAGCCAAACCGGAGCAAGGCCTACTCCATTCCAAACCAGGCCATTCAGCTGGAGTCTTGGGGGAAGTACAGTCACTTGATCCTGCTCCATTACCCATGGATTGTGCTGCTGTACCCTAAGAGCAGAATCACGTTCATCATTTATTCCCTTTAGTTCCTATCTCTCTCAAATGATAAGCCACATTTATTCAGTGGTACCACTGGTATTTAAGCCACTAGAAACCAAAAAGTGCTTTTGTGTTCTCAGTCCCAAAATAATAGCTCAGTGTGGCCTAGTGGATAGAGCACAAGCCTGGGAGTCAAAAGGACAAGTGTTCCAATCCTGGCTCTGCTGTGTCACTTTGGGCAAATCACTTCACTTCTCTATGCCTCAGTTACCTCATTTGTGAAATGGGAGTTAAGACTGTAAGTTCTATAGGGGACAGGGACTGTGTCCAACCTGATGGCCTTGTATTTACCTCAGCCTGCCACATATTAAACACTTAAATACCATAAAAAAAAAAAAGGAAAGAAAAGAAAGCTCAATTTTGGTCCAAAGTTAAGGCTTTTGCTGGTGGGAGTATAACCACGTGAGTGGTGGTGGCAAAAATCAATTTACAAACTAATCACATGAAAAGACAATACTTTACTTTGCCATCTCATTCATTAACTGAAGTGTCTGAAACTGTTTGTAAGTTTGGGGATTAAAGATTCATGATTTGGCTCCATTTAGCTTTTGAGGTATGACTGGAATTATGTCCTGCAATGAATTTACTCTGTGACTGATACTTTGTGTTTTCTATTTGCAATGGGCTCTTACTGGATTAATTTCACTTTCTAATATGCTTAGGGCTTTTCCTACCAGGAATCGTTTGGCTATAATTTGATCATTCCAATTTTTCTAATTGTTTTAACAATTCAATTTATAGAAGCCTAAAGAGATTTTTTTTCCTCAAAACTACAGTACATAATCCAATAACATGGAAACCCTTAGGTTCTCGGGTTTCAAATTTCTAGATTATTTCAACCATGGTTTTAACTCAGAAATAGCATGCTTATAATCTTCTAGGAGTTGAGAGATTGAGAAACGGACAGTTTAAGTAGAAAGCAAATAAGCAAGCCCTCTTTGGGATGGAAATTTCAGGTAGAAGTTTCACTCCTAACACTCTCAATTGTGTTGCTGGGTAGGAGGGGATGCTTATGAGTGGGTTGCAATAACAGCAATTCTTGTGTGTCTAATGTAATCTGGATTGTGTTTCCTTCAGTTGCCTTTTCAGCCGCACAAAACTCATAGAGCTTCACTGTCAGTAGTCTTCATAAAATGGGAAGGACAATTTATTTTATTTGTAAAAATATAGCCTCACGTGGGACACCCTGATTAACCTGTATCTACCCCAAATACCAACATTATCATTATTATTATTGTTATTATCCCCATTTGACAGATGAGGGAAGTGAGGCACAGAGAAGTTAAGTGATTTGCCCACAGTCACACAGCTGACAAGTGGTAGAGCTGGGATTCGAACCTATGACCTCTGACTCCCAAGCCCGTGCTCTTTCCACTGAGCCACGCTGCTTCTCACTGTAAGCAGAGCATTGTACTGAGTGCTTGGGAGACTACTCTATAACAGAGATGGTAGACAAAACTAAATTACAAGTAGAGTATAATGATATGTACATAAGTACTGTGGGGCTGGGGTGCATATCATCCCAGAGTAGTTGCCACTTGTCTACTGTGTGACCTTGGGTAAGTCACTTAGTGTCTCTGTGCCTCAGTTACCTCATCTGTAAAATGGGGATTATTACTGTGAGCCCCATGTTGGACTGTGTCCAGTTGATTATCTTGTATCTTCCCCAGTGCTTAGTGTACTGACATTTAATTGTATTTATTGAGAGCTTACTAAGTGCAGAGCACTGGACTAAGCGCTTATAAAGTAAGCACTTAAATACCATTAAAAAATGCAGCAAAGCATTTAGGAGATACTGATTTAAGTGTATAGGTGAAAGGGAAGGGAGAGTAGGGTGGAGAGGTGAGGGGGTAGAGTAGGTTGGGGAGGTCAGGGGTTAGCCAGGGAAGACTTCCTGAATGAGAGATAATTTTTGTTAGGTTTTGAAGATGGGGGAATTGGTACAGTCATATTGTTCACAGCCATTTCATTGTTCCTTCAGGTGTTTGTCTTTCCCTCTGAGACTAGGATTTTTTTGTGTGTGGTAAGCACTGGCAGCTGAACCACTCTGAGTCTATTTCCCCAGAACTTCATTCACTAAGAGAGAAAATGTTAATGCTAAGATATGCTATTAACCAGCAGAACCAAAGAGACTAGAAGCAGTGCGAAAGGTGGAAGACAATGAAAGAATGAGTCAGAAGGAACTATGTTCTAATCCTGACTCTACCACTTGTCTGCTGAGTGACCTTGGTTAAGTCATTTCACTTCTCTGCACCTTAGTTGCCTCATCTGTAAAGTGGGGATTAAGACTGTGACCCCCATGTGGAACAGGGACTGTGTCCAACCTGATTAGCCTGTATCTTACCCCAGCATTTAACCCAGTGCCTGATGCATTGTAAGAGCTTAAAAAATGCCATTTAAAAAAAAAAGTGGCAGAAAAAAGGGCAACTTCTTCTTTCCTCTTTTCTATTTCCCAGCAACACCGGGGAGGAGATTAAGGGAGGGAATTCTCATAGAAGAAGGAGTAGGACTCACAATTGACCTGGACTAGGGAGCCCTGGATCTACTGCTGATGTGTTTGTGGATTGTTAAGTGAGATTTTCCTTTTGAAAATACCCCAGGCACATGACTACTGAAAGTGAACGCTGGATGAACCGGTGATCACTGTAGAGGGATTTAGAAATGGTGAGAAGATTAATGGGATCCTTGTAAACCTGCCCCCTTTTTAAAAATTAGTGGAATTTAAACAATTAAAGGGACCTTGAATTAAAAAGGACAAATAACCTAGTCAGTATTTTGATTTTATGATGACATGATTTTGTCATTACCACATATTGGTTTTGCTATCACAGAAAAACTGCTGCTGGTGATAGCTGTTCATGATGAATCAGGTTGATATTTTTCAAGCATTTCACCCAGAGGCTTTAATAATACAGTTTCTGTATTTTTATGGTTACATTCTGTGGGCAGATATATAAAGCCTGTAGAACTGTAGTCATATTTTATACCTGTCAAAGAAATGAGAGGTTAGAAAGGCAGTAGAGCCATACGGTCTTTTTCCAAGTCCAATACCGAATTCCTCAACAACAAAAATGAATGGAATTTTTTTTTTTTTTGAAATGGTTTGTGGGTTGCAACTACTATCTACCTCAATCATGGTTCTCTTTTCCCTGATATTCAACCTAAACTATTAATCTCTTTATGGTCTAGTGGGACTCAGGAGACTTTGTTTTCTAATTCCAGGATGCCACTAGCCTGCTGTGTGACTCTCACCTCTTTGTGCCTCAGTTTCCTTCTCTGCAAAATGGAATACATAGCCTGCTTTTCTTATTTCTTATATGGTGGGCCTAGGGCTGGGTCTCAACTAATCATCTTCTATGTATCCAGCATTTAGCATGGTTCTTAGACTGTCATAAACACTAAATAATGGTGATGATAATGATTGCTCTAACTCCTAATAATCACTGTCATCTTGTTCAATCAAAGAAGCCTTTCGAGGACTGGTGAAGGGGTCACATAAATCCTCGTCTTAGGTTATATTCCTCACCTGAATGACTAGAAATATTTCCCTTCTTTACCTCCTTCTTTAAGTCAGTCCTGAATGTAGTTTCAAATGTTTTTTGAATTGAATAATGAATTGGTCAAACCCTAAAATTCAATGAAAACCATTCACTGAAAATTTCTTGAATCATTTGAATTATATTTCTACCCCTTCTCTCTGAAGTGACTGCTAAACCTAACAGGCTTAGGTTAGACCAAAACCTAACAACCTCGGAGTGTAGGACCCTACAGGGTTTCCCAAGGTCTAAATCCCTAAATCCCTCAGGTCTCATAGTCAGAACATTTCTATTCTATTGAGGTATCTTTATAAAAATGTGTTAGCGATAAGGAGATTGAAATTCTAGACACAATGTATCTACCAACATTATAGTTTGTACAAGGAGCATGACGTGGGGGATAGAGCACAGGCCTGTGAGACAGCAGGTCATGTCTGCTGTGCAACCTTGGGCAAGTCACTTAACTTGTCTGGGATGCAGTTACCTGTCTGTAAAATGGAGATTGAGACGGTGAGCCCCAATCCAGCCCCCAGTGCTTAGTACGATGTCTGGTACATAGTAAGTGCTTAACAAATACCACATTTATCATTAGTATTCCCAAAGCTCTGCACATAATAAGCACTTAATCAGTCCCATTGATTGATCAAAGGCTTTAGATGCAGAAGCTTGTTGTGGTCAAGGAATGTGTCTGTTGTTATATTGCCCTCTCCCAACCACTTAGTACAGTGCTTTGCACACAATAAGAGCTCAATAACTATTATTGAATGGGGATGCTAAGTTGAATTTGATCTCTCTAGAGACTTCCTCTGGGTAAGTCCTAAGTTGAAGAAGTTCACACTATGTTATCCAACTCTGTGTGATGCCTCCAAACTGGAACCCAAACAAAAACAACTTTTTGGTGACTTTTCCCAGAGAGATAGAAGCTTGAGAGTCAGAGGTGGTGTGTTCTAATCCTGGCTCCGCCACTTGTCAGCTGTATGACTTTGGGCAAGTCACTTCACTTCTTTGGGCCTCAGTTACCTCATCTGTAAAATGGGGATTCAGACTGTGAGTCCCACATGGGACAACCTCATTACCTTATATCTACCCCAGCGCTTAGAACAGTGCTTGGCACATAGTAAGCACTTAACAAATACCATTATTATTATTATTTTTTTTCCTAAAACACGGGGCTATCCACGGTGAAGAGATGGTTTGTAGGAAACTCCTTTGTCCTCTAAGGAAGCACAGAGATATTTTATGCCAAATGTTTCATTTGAAAACTAATAAAACTTAAGGTCTGATAAAGAAAAGAGAAGCAGTGTGGCTCAGTGGAAAGAGTACTGGCTTGGGAGTCAGAGGTCATGGGTTCTAATCCTGGCACCGCTTGTCAGCTGTGTGACTTTGGGCAAGTCACTTAATTTCTCTGGGCCTCAGTTACCTCATCTGTAAAGGTTTCTTCAACCTATTTACCAACTGCTCAGCCAGAGTCCATTTCTAGTTGTTTTGTTCTTGGCTCCAGTCTAGTGGCTGAGAAAATCTATCGCAAGTTTCTCAAATGTCCTTGGGTCTGCCACTGAACTTTAGGAAGGTATATGGCACTGGAAATCATGGTGTTCAGTAGACTACCTGGTAAATCAATCACCAGCTGTATGAGTTAGTACAGTTGGTAGACAATTTACGTGTTCACAAGGAGCTGATAATCTCAAGGAAATGGCAGGACCAGAGCACTGAAGGGGTGATTGGCCTAGTAAATTAATTGCAGGTTGAAGCAATTGAGTCCATTATTCAGGGGTTGGTGGGGATATTCCATCTCTATTTTCTGACCCTCTCGTTTTAGTAATATCTGTCTAGGTCTCCTGACCTTTGCTTAATGGGTGAACTAAACCCCTTTTCCTGACCTGTTGCATGGATTTAGTTGATTTTTTAAAAGTTAGTAATTAACAACAATCCTTGGAGAATGATATACTCTTCCCTTAAAATTTAAATGAAATCTGGGCATATATTATTATGCACTGGAAGAAAAATATATTTTTTGATATAATATTGTCTTTAAAACCACTTAAAAATTCAAGTATTCTTCATATATTACAATCATTTTTGGTACTTTGACACTATTAAAATCATTGACTAATGAACTGTACTTCCCTGGTGCCATGAAGAGTCTAATACTTATCCATTTAGCTCTCCAAAAATGATACTTCTTCATTCAGTGACATCTAAAAGCATACTAGTTATAGTCTTTTTCACCTCTGAACTGTTGCATATAGTCATTTTGCTGTCTCCCTAAACTGATGTTTATTTTAGGTTCACAAGTACCATGGCATCAAGTTTCAGTCATGGATATTCATCTCCGTGATCTAGTCCAGTTCATGGACAGTCCAAGTTGCAAAGTAAATATCACATAAACTCAAGAAGTGATGTCCAAAATTATGCTAGACATAAATGTATAAGAAATCTTTGTAACCTTGCATTAAATATGTTACCTTAAGATGGCAATTCCTAAGAAGGATTGGATGTCAGAACTCTCAAGACTATAATCTATTGTTTCATTTTTTTATCTGATCCTATAAAAGTCAACTTTATATGTTTTCATTTTGACATGAAGGGTGTCATTTTGAGCAATTCGCCAATCACAGTTTTCAACATTCACCAAAATATTATGAACTCCAAAAGAGACAGTTAAGAAACTCATCTTCTCCCTCTCTTAGAGAAAATAACTACCCTTCCATCTGGGAAATTAGGTCAGTGATTTATTTATGTTTATATGAAAAAATTCTTCCGTGCAAAGGATTTATATGTGATTTTAAAAAATCATTTCCTGCTAGGCAAGTCTGCTTCCCTGAGCAAATAATTCACAACTAAGTTTTTTTTCATTTCTTTCATAACTATTAATAGAAGTCCCATTCCTCCAGGGCTGAAGTTCACTCTCTGATAATAAGGTAAGTAGTTTGGAAACCCATCCCTCAGGATCACTTCAAGTGCTTGGCTGCATTCTGTATCCATTGCATGGAGTTAGGTACTAAGTAGTCCCAAAGTGATGTGAGAGTTATTTCTTCCCTATAGGAGCCTAACTTATTACCTGTTAGTACACTTGGAAACTGGGAGAATTGGGATATTTATATGTGAATAGAAATTGTGGTCAAAAACTGGAAAAGTATTTTTTCTAATGCATCAGTTTAGTTTAGAAAATTTATTTTGAATTTGAAAACTGAGATATTTATCATTATATATAATAATAATAATGATTAGTAGCAATAATAGGTGTTGTTAGAGTCAACTTTTTAGCACATTGGATCTATGAACTCTATGATACTGTACTCTCCCAAATGCTTAATATAGTGCTCTGCCCACCATAAATGCTCAATAAATATCACTGATTGATCGATGTCCCAGGAATTCTGTCCCATTTACATTTTTCTTAAACATTTCTGTCATTTTACAGAATGATCAGTATTTTTCACATCGTTGGGAAGAGTTTTGAATGAATTAAAGATGCGTACTATTTCTCGTACAGGCAGTCCTCAAATCAAGATGTTTTTCATTAAGATAAATGGCATTTGACTGTTTCAGATTTACAACACAACAGCATCAACTGTACAACACTAGTATTCTTTGGGGTATTAGTTCCAGGCTGCAGGCAGAGGCCGGGAAGGGTGGTGGGACTGCATAGGAGTTGGGTGAATGGGGAACAAAGTCAAGTGACAATTAAGGAGAAGATGGGGAGAAAGTTGATAGAGGGCCAGATAATTGAGTGGAAAAGGCTGAGAAACAGGAGGTGGAAGAGGTTATTTTATCTCCAGCTGGAGTTTCTAGGAAGGGTCAGTTAAGTCCATTTTACTTTTGATGAAGTAAATGTCACCTACACTACTGTGAAAACTTTGTTCAATTCAACTGTATTTTTTGTGGACTTACTGTGTGCAGAGCACTGTACTAAGACCTCAGAAGAATCCAAAGTAACAATAAACTGAGACTTTCCCTGCCCTCAGTGAGCTTATGGTCTAGAGGGAGAGACACATTTAAATACATAAATTACAGATATGTACATAAATTCTGTGGGGCTGAGAGTTGGATGAATAAAGGGAGCAAGTCAGGGTGATGCAGAAGGGAGTGGGAGAAGAGGAAAGGAGGCTTAGTCAGGGAGATGTGCTTTCAACAAGGTTTGAAGGTGGGAAGAATAATTGTTGGATTTGAGGAGGGAGGGCATTCCAGGACAGAGGCAGCATGTGGAGAAGAGGTTGTCATCAGAGAGAGAGAGAGATGAGATTGAGGTACAGTGAGATTAGCATTAGAGAATAATAATAATAATAATGATGATGGTATTTGTTAACTCCTTACTATGTGCCAAGCACTGTTCTAAGTGCTAGGGTAGATCCCAGGTAATCAGGTTGTCCCACGTGGGGCTCACGGTCTTAATCCCCATTTTACAGATGAGGTAACTGAGGCACAGAGAAGTTAAATGGCTTGCCCAAAGTCAGACAGCTGACAAGTGGTGGAGCTGGGATTAGAACCCATGACTTCTGACTCCCAAACTCCCACTAAGTCACGCTGCTTCTCTAGACTGCTGCTTCCTCTAGACTGTAAGCTCCTTATAGGCAGGGTTTGTGGTTTACCAACTCAGATATTTTACTCTCCAAAGCATTTGGTTCATTGTGTAAGGGCTCAATAAATATGAATGAATGAATGAATATTATTATTATTATTATTATTAGAAGGGGAGACAGGGATTAAAATTATGGCTATGTACAAAGTGCTCTGGGGCTGAGGGTGGGGTGGATATCAAATACTTACACGGTACAGATCTAAGTGCAGAAGCAACTCAAAAGGGAGAGGGAGTAGGGGGAAGGAGAGCTTATTTGGGGATAGGCTTTTATGAGAGATGGCCCATTATATCATAAATCCAGAAATTGCTTGCATTGTCTTCTTTTATGGCTGTATGAACTGGACTCTATGCCCCCAGATGAATTGAGGACCTGGAATTCCGCAGGTTATATCTTTCCTGCATTTTTCCTTTTACTGTTATTTGTCAGTAGACAGTAGAAGACATAGAAGAACCTATGCCCATATTTTATGAGTATATACTAAGAGAAAAGGAGCCAGAGATCATGCTCTAGGAAATTCATGCTTAAAAGCCTGCCCACAGAGGTAGCAGCATGGTGTAGGGAGTCAGAAGGTCATAAATACTAATTCCGGCTCTACCACTTGTCTGCTTTGTGACCTGGTCACACAGTTAAGCAAGTCAGCTTATTTTTGCCTTTGTGTAAAAACTGGGGATTAAGAATGTGGGCCCAACGTGGGACAGGGACTGTGTCCAACCCTGGTTAACTCGTATCCACCCCAGTGCTTAGAACAGTGCTTGGCACATGTTAAGGGTTTAACAAGTGCATTATTATTATTATTATTATTACTATTATATACTCCCACTCCTCTGGGGCACACACCTGAGTGTTTAGGCGTATATAATGGTGATATGCTTTATACAACAGCGTATATGCATATGTAAAAACAGCATGGCCTAGAGGAAAAAGTTCAGGTGTGGGAGCCAGACGACCTGGGTTCTAATCCTGCTCTGCCTCTTGCCTACTTTGTGACCTTGGGCATATCATTAAACTCTGTGCCTCAGTTTCCATCTATTTTCCCTCTTACTTACTCTGAGCCCCATGTGGGACAGGGACTGCATCCAACTTGATTAACTTGTAGCTACCTAAGTGCCTAGAACAGTGCTTGACTCATAGTAAGCACTTAGCAAATACCGTAATTATCATTATTATATGTATGAGGATTGAGAAAGATAATCAGAAATTACAGTGTGGTCAGGGAATGTGTCTTTTTGTTCTTGTATTGTACTCTCCCAAACAGTACAATGCTTCGAACACAGTAAATACTCAATGAATATGCTTGAATTAATGAATTTAATAAATAGCACTTTTTGAGGATTAACTGTTTGCAGAGCACTTTTCTCACCACTTGGGAGAGTCCAATAGCATTAGTTGATATGATTCTGACCTCAAGGAGTTTGCAATCTAAATATGGGTAAAGCCATATTTAGACTCAGAATTAGTATCAAGAATTTATGTGGAACCTAAACTCAAAATATGTTTGTAATTTGCAAGCAGAGAAGCATTTTGGGCTAGTAGAAAGAACACGGGCCTGGAAAAGTAGAAGACCTGGATTTTAATCATGACTCTACCACTGAACTGCTGCAGGACCTTGGGCAAGATACTTACCTTCTTGGTGTCTCAATTTCCTTATCTATAAAAAGGAATTAAATTATTGTCCTGCTTCCTACTTAAATTGTTAGTCCCATGTGGGCCAGGGATTGTGTCCAGTCTATTTACATAATAATAATAACAATATTGGTATTTGTTAAGCGCTTACTATGTGCCGAGCACTGTTCTAAGCACTGGGGTAGATACAGGGTCATCAGGTTGTCCCACGTGAGGCTCACAGTCTTCATCCTCATTTTACAGATGAGGTAACTGAGACACAGAGAAGTGAAGTGGAACTACCTCATCGCTTATTAAAGTGCTTGGCATATATAAGCACTTAAAGAGATGTGGGGATGGGAATTTAGAGAGTCATTGATTCCATCAATCATATTTATTGAGCCTTACTGTGTGCAGAGGACTGCACTAAGACCTTGGAAGATTACAATATGACGACAAACAGACACATTCCTGCCCCAAATGAGGTCACAGTCTAGGGGGAAGACAGACATTAATTCAAATAAATAAATTAATTAATTGCAGATATATGCATGTGTACTAAGCGATTGGGAAAGTACAACACACAATAAACAGACACATTCACTACCCACCAAGAACTCAGTCTAGAGCCGGGGAGACATTCATCAGTATAAACAAATTATAGATCTGTACATAAGTGCTGTGGGGCTGGAGAAGGGAGAAGAAAAAAGGGAGCAAGTCAGGGTGACGCAGAAGGGAGTGGAAGAAGAGAAGAATCTCTCAAAAGGAGAGGATAGCAGCATAACACATTTGAGCCACTGTAATGAGATGTATTTCATCTTTACTATTTATTGATCCAATAGTGAATGCATGACATTGTATGAGGTGATACAGATAAATCATGCAAATATTTAATAACAATGAACTATTAATTTATGTGGCTGTTTAATGATTTTATCAGTATCATCATCATCAACCTTAGTACCCTAAGAATACTGTATCCAATTAAATCCAGTGGTATATTTAGGTTTCTTAAATGGAACTAATATGCAATAAAAGTTGTTTTAAATCTGTATCTCAATTACTAAAACCCAGAAATGAACACATTCAAAAGGTTTAGGAAATAAGCGTTTCCCTTATATTGTATTTGGGTTGGATTAATGAAAAGTGAGTAGTAAGATCAATTCTCTTTTTTTCTATGTTCTTTATGCTACAGACTCAAAAGAGAAAGCATGGAATCTTTTTTTCGGCTACATAAATGCAAGGCAGTATTGTCATTCACATAGTTGATTCACAGTACTTCTTCATATGTCTATTTTTAATTAAAACACATTGTAATTAAAAATGGAGATCAATTTTAGACAAGAAGCACTCAGGCAGATGGCAGTTCCTAATTTACCATGAATGTGTTTGGTGCCACATGAGTCTGTCTTGATTTGCTAAGGATGAAGCATTAGACTAATAGTTTTGTTATGAAAGTAATTCTCCAAAGCACCACTTGCTAGTTGGACAGTTTTGGTTGTGGTTGAATGTAGTCGCACCTTCGTGGCCTAGCGGTAAAAGCCCAGACTTGGGAGTCAGAGGATGTGGGTTCTAATCCCGACTCCGCCACTTGTCTGTTGTGTGACCTTGGGCAAATCACTTAACTTCTCTGTGCCTCAGTTATCTCATCTGTAAAATGGAGATGAAGACCGTCACAACCCAATTACCTTGTATCTACCCCAGCGCTTAGAACAGTGCTTGGCACATAGTAAGTGCTTAATAAATGCTTCTGGCAATGAAGGAATGAGGAGTAAAATGTGAGGAATTTCCTGGCCCAGGAGAATAAAGTAAAAATGAAATTCTAGGTAGGACAGTACATGGAAAAGTTGAAGAAAGAAATTTAAATGACTGCATATCAGTTTTAGACACAGCAAAAATGGCCCTTATAACTTTAACTAGGGTATGCAATAGCTCAACAGTTTGCTAATCCATGACTAACACAACAAATGGCAGGCTTCTGGGAAATTTTTGTTGCTCAGATTCTACCAATTAAAACATTTTAGTGACTTTCCCTGCTCACCTCCTACTCTGATTTCTTTTCCTTAGGCAAGAACTAAATGATGGGCACATCTGTCAGTTGACTGTTTGCCTCTAGCTGTATTGGTGGGAAAATCTTCCCCTTTCCCACAGCCTGGCTCTGTCCTCAACTCCTCTGGGGTAGGAAGAGGAAAGGAGCAGGTCTGGAGTCTGGGAGAGGCCTATGGAGGAGAGAGAGGAGAAGTGAATTCCCTGATAAATGTAGAACGTGCCACACTGAACACCTGACATGGTTGAGTGGGAAATCCCATCCTACTTCTTCCCTACATGCCGTTCCCTATTAGCATTGCAAAAACTGAACCTTAGTATACATTAAAGATGCTTTGACAAGCCAGTACAAAAGTGGTTGATCAGTCAATCAATAGCATTTATTGAATGTATATGTGTGAGAGTGCGATATTAAGCTCTTGGGAATGTACAGTACAATAGCATTGACAGACACAATCCTCGCCCACAGGGAGCTTAAAGAGGACACAATCATTAAAATAAATTACAGAGAGGGGATGCAGTAGAGGTTAAAGATATGTACATAACATTCCATGAGGCTGGGGTGAGTAATAATAATAATAATAATGTTGGTATTTGTTAAGCGCTTACTATGTGCCGAGCACTGTTCTAAGCGCTGGGGTAGACACAGGGGAATCAGGATGTCCCATGTGGGGCTCACAGTCTTCATCCCCATTTTACAGATGAGGTAACTGAGGCACCGAGAAGTTAAGTGACTTGCCCACAGTCACACAGCTGACAAGTATCAAATTGCTTAAGTACACAGCCAAATGCATAGGGGAGGACAGAGTATAAATTCATTCATTCAATCAATAGTATGAATTAAGGGCTTACTATGTGCAGAGCACTGTAGTAAGCACTTGGAATGTACAATTTGGCAACAGAGACAATCCCTGCCCAATGATGGGTTCACAGTCTAAACGGGAGAGACAAACAGCAAAGCAAAAGAGACCAAAACAAAAACAAGACAGCATTGTCAAGATAAATAGAATCAAAGGGAGGTACTTCTGAAAGCTTAGTTTGGGAAGCCCTCTTGGAGAAGATATGATTTGAGGAAGGTTTTAGAGGTGGGAAAGTGGTTATGAAATGGGTGTTTCAGGGCAGAGTGGTCAGTGGAGAGAGATTTGAAATGAAAGTGCAGAGAGTAGGTTGGCATCAGAGGAGCAGAGCATGCAGACTAGGTTGTAAGATTTCAGCAGATCTTCTTCCATAAAGTCATGTTGGCCTCTCGCTACATTTATATATTCACTAGTACACAGGAAATGCTGGTGGTTATTAGAAAACTGGGGAATTAGAAGAACTTTGAGGAAAAAAAATTAACTTTTCAGATAATTCTATTTGTAACAAAAAGGAAATTGAGGAAGAGAAAGTTTAAATCATAACAATAATAATAATGCTATTTGTTAAGTGCTTACTATGTGCCAGGAAGTGTTCTAATTGCTGGGGTAGATTCAAGATAATTCGGTTGAAAACAGTCCCTGTCCCACATAAAACTTACAGTCCTATTCCCCATTTTATAAATAAGGGAACTGAGGCACAGGGAAGTAAAGTTACTTGCTCAAGATCACAGAGCAGACAAGTGGTGGAGCCTGGATTAGAACCCATAACCTTCTGACTACTAGGCCCATGCTCAATCCTCTAGACCATTCTGCTTCTCTAAATGAAAATGAAAAGTGTCCAGTGTTTAACAAAGAAAAATTATTAATTTAATCCACTGGATTATTTTTGATATATAGTGGATTTTTCCCTCTCAGGGTCACACCTGGAGAGTTTCCAGGACTCTACCAGTCTCAACTATGGGAGGGTCAGGCAGAGGCGTATTCATTCCATTCCTAGGTTGGGCAGTGGCTAGCAAGTGGAGGGCAATCAGCTACACGTCAAGACTCACCTATGCAGGGCAGCACCGGCCTGGGAGAGAGTTGAGGGTGAAGACTCAGGTTTACTGTGCGAAAGGATGCGTTGGTAAACAGCTTCCATATTTTTACCAAGAAAACTCTATGAATACACTACCCAGAATGATTGCAGATGGAAGTGGGGCATTCTGGGAGAGATGAATCCATGGTTTGCTATGGATCATAATAATAATAATGTTGGTATTTGTTAAGCTCTTACTATGTGCCGAGCACTGTTCTAAGTACTGGGGTAGACACGGGAATCAGGATGTCCCACGTGGGGCTCACAGTCTTAATCCCCATTTTACAGATGAGGTAACTGAGGCACAGAGAAGTTAAGTGACTTGCCCACAGTCACACAGCTGACAAGTGGCAGAGCTGGGATCAGATATGACTCAACAGCATAAGACAAGAACATAATGAATTAAGAATTAAGAGCATTCAAATTTGGGGTTAGCAAGTAAATACATTTGAGCGAAAAGTGTTTTATTATTGTTCTTAAGTGAGGGTTTTGGCCAAGCTTTGAATGCTGGTTCTAGTCTTGTGATTGAACTAGCAGAGAAACAGAGAAATACTGCTAGGGGAAAATGTAGACTAATTTCTTGTATTCTCACTTAGTTCTTTAAGACAAGCATTAACTCTCTTTCTTGGAATTGTCCAGAGAACGTGATAGACAAAGAGGGTACTTACTACTTTCTGAATAACCGGTCAAGAAAGTGAAATAGTATACCGAGGACAGCCAATGTCATGAAGTGGTGTTAACAGGTCTAGACCTTAATTCAGGAAATAAAATCCTAGTAGATAACATCAAATTTTGATTAATTTATTTTAATTAATTAGAGAAGTAGCGTGGCTCAGTGGAAAGAGCCTGGGCTTGGGAATCAGAAGTCATGGGTTCTAATCCCGGCTCTGCCGCTTGCCAGCTGTATGACTTTGGGCAGGTCACTTATCTTCTCTGTGCCTCAGATACCTCATCTGTAAAATGGGGATTAATAATAATAATGTTGGTATTTGTTAAGCGCTTACTATGTGCAGAGCACTGTTCTAAGTGCTGGGGTACATACAGGGTAATCAGTTTGCCCCACGTGAGGCTCACAGTTAATCCCTATTTTACAGATGAGGTAACTGAGGCACAGAGAAGTGAAGTGACTTGCCCACAATCACACAGCTGACAAGTGGCAGAGCCAGGATTTGAACCCACGACCTCTGACTCCCAAGCCTGGGCTCTTTCCACTAAGCCAAGCTGCTTCTCTGAGCCAAGCTAAAACTGTGAGCCCCACATGGGACAGTCTGATTATCTTGTATCCCCCCAGTGCTTAGAACAGTGCTTTGCACATAGTAAGCGCTTAACAAATACCTCCATTATTATTATTATTCTTAATTGTGAAGGACTTTTCCACTAATGATACCTTTTGATTTTCAGGAAGATTAAATATTTCGATGCCATTATTTGAATCTGTCAGAAATTGCTTCATGATCCTAGTGTCAATCCATACAGTAACTATTTATAAAGCTGTCATTGGAAACGAGTGGGATTTCAAGATAAAAACCAGTGACTTTTTTTAAAAAAATGTGTTTCAGTAGGAAAACATCTGCATGGAGTTCCAGTATATGAAGAAAACGTTAAGAAAGTCGCTTCTAAGGAGCACATCCCCTGGAGTTCTCATTCAAGTTCCCTCTCAGACTTCCAGATGCAAAAAAAGGCATAACAAGAGACATAGAAGCAATAAGGGAATATGCAAAATTATGGGAGATGTAAGACTGGGAAAGAGGAGGGAGGAAATTTAAATGTAGTTAAATGATGTCTTTAATGGGCCCAAATTTGAAGTCTACACATTCTGATGCTACTTAACATTAATCTTACTAGGGAAGCAGTTTTATTTCTAAATATTCGGGTATATTTACACAAACACTGTAAAGACCATTCATTACTCATAACAAAATGTTTTGCTATGACATTATTGTAATTTATATATCTAGTATCTACTATTTTTTTTTTGCATTGGTATGATCTTTTGAAGTGTTGAAATCTTATAAATTTGCATTTCAGAGTAGCTATAAAATATATATTCCAGTGCAAAATATTAACATAAAGTGATTCAGTATTATATATTGGGTTGGAAATACCAGGAAGAATTCCACAACTATTGAATTTCCATCTGGAAGCATCTTCCTACCCTGAAATTTTGCATCAATATTTCAGCAGTAAAGTAAAATTATGAAAAGCGAACTCTTTAGGTTATATTCCAAATTGATAACCTCTTCAACATTTAATAAGCCAAGGAATGCTACGTTAGCAAGAAAATTACTGTACTTCTTTCCATCTCTTTTTTAACTGGAGAAACTGTTTCTTGCACTGGTTGAAATGAATTCCCATATATGGTAGCTAAGAATGTTTAAGCAGTTTGGCTTTTTTCTCCAGACCTCTTTTAGCACTAATGAAAAGGTTGAATGTTCAGTTGATGGCAAAACACTTTAGAATAGTTATTAATGAGAATAGCTTATTGTTTAGTTTTACCATTGTTTTAGCACCTGACTGTATTTCCCAAGACATGTGCTAATATTTTACTAATAATATTTCTGAGTACACTTTTGTTTTCAAATGTATAAGCAGGTTTATAGATTTGCAAATACTAATGTGTTTTATCTTTGACTACATTAACACCTCATTTTATTCCTGTCCTTTTGCTTCTGCATTTGTGACAGTCTACACATGGGGTACAAATAGAACTTAACCCAGTATAGAGAAGACAGCTGAGCACTTTACATTTGCAAGATGCCCTACAAAATCTTTTTTGGTGACTCTAGCTTGCTGCATGTCTGGGAAGCGGTCAATGTTACTGCTATTTTGCTGCTGTAGGAACTAATTCATCAGAGAGGAAACTGGTTCCTGGAAATACAGTAATTAGGTTCTTAAAAAATACAACTAATTAGGTCCCTTATCCACCAATTCAGTGGAAGGAGTCATTCACTTGAGGGACCTTAGTATCTTGAACAATTTTCTTTGCTTAGAAGGACCACCTCCTCAGTTATGAAAGACATGTTCGGGAAAATCACTGTGTGTGCTAAATGGGTAAGATTACCTCTTTGTCTATACTCTTAAGCCATGGTAGTGAATCTGAGGTGATAAAACTTCTTAATGAGGAATCGAAGTCCAGGATCTTGATGTTCAGCTT
Source organism: Ornithorhynchus anatinus (assembly GCF_004115215.2). Classification (NCBI taxonomy): domain Eukaryota; kingdom Metazoa; phylum Chordata; class Mammalia; order Monotremata; family Ornithorhynchidae; genus Ornithorhynchus; species Ornithorhynchus anatinus. The sequence continues at coordinate 154,361,993 of NC_041728.1, forward strand.
CTCAATCCCCTAGACTGTTAACTTGTTGTGGCTAAGTGACCACAATTCTTTTGTATCATACTCTCCCAAGTGCTTAATACAGTGTTCTGCATACAGTAAGTGCTCAGTAAATACCACTGCTACATCATTTGAATGGTGCCTTTTGATGGATTAGTTGTATTTCTAATACCATTTTGGAGTATGGAACCGATGGCTAGGTTAATATAAATGAATTGTACTTTCCAAGCACTTAGTACAGTGCTCTGCACACAGTAAGCGCTCAATAAATGATTGAATGAATTAATTTTTGTACAAACAAGAATGATTATGAGCAGCTTTGCAGAATCAATAAGACACTATGGTCAAACAATTGCTTTGAAGAAATCCAAAGCACCAATCTTCATGTAACCACTGGTTTCCATCAGTGATATGAAATTGAATGTTGTTACTGAATTTTGCCATGTGCAGCACATTTTCTAACAATGCTAGGCCAGAAAAAGAAACAGAAAAGAACATATAAAAGAGGCCAACATGCTCTCTGGAAAATTGTCAAAGTGTGGAACTAATATGGCATGGCATGTCAGACTCAACTGTAAGTCTACACAACAAGGTTAGGTTTTGACCTGCTTTGAAACCCAAGTCAAACCTACCACAAATATAACATTTGATATTTTTAGCAGTTATATCGTAATTTACTCGATAACTGACATGGTACCCAACAAACTAAACGGCTTTGAATTTCCGTAAACTGTTAAGTCTTACAAACTAGTCAGACTGGGATCATCAAAGCTGTGGGCATTATAGGTTTGCTGGTTGGAAAATGCCAAAATAGATGCTAGAAGGATGCCCAAATTGTGTAGTGAATCTTTCGGGAACAGAGTAGGTTGAAGCTAAAGATCCAAGTGATGTCAAACAATGTGGCATGACTGTGTCCCACTGGAAAAAAACCCAGAACAGGTGGATATGCAACATTCAGGAGTAGAATGAATCTTGCAGAGCAGAAACTTTTGAGGGAAACATGATGCCAAGAGAGCAGTAGACAGTTCTTTAATAATGTTGGTATTTGTTAAGCACTTACTATGTGCCGAGCACTGTTCTAAGTGCTGGGGTAGATATAAGGGAATCAGGTTGTCCCATGTGGGGCTCACATTCTTCATCCCCATTTTACAGATGAGGTAACTGAGGCTCCGAGAAGTTGTAACTTGCCCACGGTCACACAGCTGACAAGTACCATAAAAATAGATGATGCATACCAAAGATAATAATGTTGGTATTTGTTAAGCGCTTACTATGTGCAGAGCACTGTTCTAAGCGCTGGGGTAAACACAGGGGAATCAGGTTGTCCCACGTGGGGCTCACAGTCTTAATCCCCATTTTACAGATGAGGGAACTGAGGCACAGAGAAGTTAAGTGACTTGCCCACAGTCACACAGCTGACAAGTGGCAGAGCTGGGATTCGAAAGAGGATGACTGGTGCATTTTAAGCATCTCTTGGGGATAGAAGATTGGACTAGATAATCCAGTGGTTTGACCAGTATGTTTTTATTTTCTTAAGGAGAGTAAAAGTTAGTGGTCAATGTTGGGAAGGAGTAAAAATCTGCTTAGAATGTGGGACCAGTAAGTAGGCAGAAAGTAAGTCAGTGATGCAAGTTAAGAAGGGCAGTAAATTTAAGGGAAAGATCCCAAGCCCCACTGGTGAATAGATGAAAAGTTTAAATAAAAAATTCTAGCTAGCTAGCTATCAAGGTTCACTTGCCCATCAGTTCCATCAAGAGGGAAACCTTCCAAATTAGTGCTATCCCAAGTGTCTGGTCAGATTGACCATGCATTCAAGAGAACCTGGTGCAAGACTAAAATTAATTTGACTTTTGAGTACACCCCTTACCACTAAGCATAAATTTTCTGCACACTAAGCTATAGGTTATTGATCTGGGAATACCAAAATCCCAAACCGGAAATCAAAATAACGTTCTGCCTGGTAAACTGTGGGATTATTGCCAGGAATTATAAATAGAAGAAAATGTAAGTGTGTTTTTTCATTCTTATTCTCTCTCCTACTCAGACTGTGAGCCCCAGGTGAAACAGAGACTATGTGTTTAGAATAGTGCTTGACACAAAGTAAACACTTCACAGATATCACAATTATTAGCACAGTGCCTGGCACACAATAAGCACTTAACAAATTCCATTATTATCATTACTGTCTGTAGAACATTGGTGGGATTTTAGGTAGAAAAGATACATTTTTAATCTATTATAAGAAGAGTCCCGTATGAAAACAAGTAATTCTTTGTAGGTCAGATATAATTCTTTTAACTTTTCCCTGTAGTTCTAAAAAAAAGTGTTATTTGTTAAACACTTACTCTACATCTATCACTGGGATAAATGCAGGATAATCAAGTTGGATACAGATCCTGTCCCTCACAGGGCTCACACTGTAAGTAGGAGGGAGAACAGATATTTAATCCCCATTTTACAGATGCGGAAACTGTTGGAGAATTATATGACATCCTGAAAATAAATTTATAGTTATAATAATTGAAAGTTTTTTTCCCCCTCTATTTTATTGCTCTCAAAATTTTAAAATCAACTTGTACTGGAAATACACAACATAGTTGGGTTGGTGTTTCATGCATGTGTTCATTAATAGGCGTAATTTTAATTCAAACTCAATGTAAAGGGCAAATTTATATTCTGGAATCTTGTAATGCAATTAGTAACATCATGCTAGCTTATATCTAGAGACTAGATCTGTAATATTTATCACTGCATTAATTCATAAGTTTTCATCTGCATTATGAAGGCAGTGTGTTCTTTACACAGTTGCAGTCTTATAGTTTCCTATGTAATCATAGTTTGATTTTCTGATTTTTTAAGAGTGTGTCTGCACTTTAGGTGAACTGGAAAATTGTATCTGATAATGGCTTAATTATTTTTAAAGCACTATTAAAGAGTGATTTGGAACATAATAGTATTCATTATATTTCAAATTATGATTGGTGGCAGGAGTTCTCAAATATGGAATAATACTATTGCACTATTTTAAGCAAAGGCTCAGGAGGATTTTTTTGTCTAGGCTTAATTAGTGCAATCTCTGTTTAATAAGAGATAGATTTGGGACTTGAGCATTCCACCGCTGTAACCGCACTGGGAGGGAAACATAATTGACAAGATTACTTGATGGGAAGGTTGAGAAAGAGGACAGGCAAGTCAGCAACGTCCTTAAGGATAGTCTCTACATTACTCTTCAGGTTAAATACTTTAGAACAGAATTGATTTAAATGATTTTGCAGGTAGAGTATAAAATTTAGCCATACATATTTGAAATATATACCATAAATCCCTCCTTGAATTCTACATTATTCATTCAATAGTATTTATTGAGTGCTTACTCTGTACAGAACTCTGTACTAAACTTTTGGGAGAGTACAATATAACAATAAGCAGTCACATTCCCTTCCATTATCTGGGTCCATATAGGAAGCAAATAAAATATGAGGTTTTTATCTTATTGCGTACTGCCTTGGTTCTATGTAACCATCGAAACAGAGTTAAAAAATGGTATAAAGTTCCTATCAGTAAAATTTAAGACCAGTTCACTAATCACTTTCATAAAAATATGTAAGAGCATGAATAAGACACCTAAGAAAATGGGGAGGCCATATTGCTCTTAGCTGCTATTGTGTCAGAGTGAAACAGCAAAATGACAAATCAAAAATCCAAGATCTAGAAACATTTAATAATTGCCAGTAAGGTTATGTTTTATATGGCCAGACATCTGAGTGTCAGCAGGTAGAATGCATGAAATAGTAACTTGTAAGTCTTTATTGTACTTCTAGGCTTTGAAATTGTTCAAGAAAATATTTTATTTAGTCACTTAGGGAGCAGAGTCACCTAAGCTTTTCCTCTCCTCCATTCATTATTCCTATCTATGAATACTATGAACACTTTCTGGTAGCACTCTTTGGTAATAGCACTGTCGAATTTTAATGCCAGTATTTATGTCCTCTTACTCTATAATGTTTTCCTTGGCTTAAGCAATTCTCCCTTTCTTTCTCTTTGAAGCATTTTGAGTGATAAAACCCATTTTAATTGACCAGTAGACAGACGTACATTTACTGAGGCTCATTAGCAGATCTCAGTGTTAACAAAAGGTGCCTTTTCTGAATAACATTTGAAAGATAACATTCTGAAAAGTAAATACTTTCATTACTGGTACTATTTATGGCTGCCTCTGGTTTGAAAATTAAGACAGCTTGTCTTCCACCCCTTCCAAGAACTGTTCCTTGGCAGGTTTCAGTATTGTTGGCTTGGTTGTGTTGACTCCTTTTTACCGTAGTTTTTTTTATATGTGTACCTCCACCTAGATTGTAAGCCCCACGTGGCAAGGGTCTCTAACTGATCTGATCAAGGGTCATATTGGTAATAATAATAAGAATGATGGTATTTGTTAAGCGCTTACTATGTGCACAGCACTGTTCTAAGCTCTGGGGGGGATACAAGGTGATCAGGTTGTCCCACGTGGGGCTAACAGTCTTAATCCCCATTTTACAGAAGAAGTAACTGAGGCACAGAGAAGTGAAGTGACTTGCCCAAAGTCACAGAGCTGACAAGTGTCAGAGTCAGGATTCAAACCCATGACCTCTGATTCTCGAGCCCGGGCTCTTTCCACTGAGCCACATTGCTTCTTGGATACTTACCCCGGTGTCTGGCTTATATTAATTGTTTAATAAATACTCTACCTATTTACATTGCTGTCAATCAAATAATCCATCAATCATATTTATTGAAAACTTACTGTGTGTGGAGAACTATATTGAGTGCTTGGGAGAGTGCAATATAGCAGAGTTGGTAAACATAATAATAATAATAATGTTGGTATTTGTTAAGCGCTTACTATGTGCAGAGCACTGTTCTAAGTGCTGGGGTAGATAAAGGGTAATCAGGTTGTCCCATGTGAGGCTCACAATCTTAATCCCCATTTTCCAGATGAGGTAACTGAGGCCCAGAGAAGTTAAGTGACTTGTCCACGGTCACACAGCTGACAAGTGGCAGAGCTGGGAATCAAACCCATGACCTCTGACTCCCAAATCCGTGCTCTTTCCACTGAGCCATGCTGCTTCTCTAATGTTCCCTGCTCTTTAAGGAGCATTTGACCATGTAACTATTGTTAGCATATTTTTTACTTGTTTTAACATATTTAAATTGTTTTGGCCAATGCATTAATGACCTTTAGTATTTCCTACTAGAAATTACTCTTTAGTGCTCTGGTTTAACAGTGTATTTTCATGGAATTTATTAAGAGCACTGTCCAGATATTGAAGCAGCGTGGCTTAGTGGAAAGATCACGGGCTTGAGAGTCCAAGGACGTGGGTTCTAGTCCCAGCTCCTCCACTTCAGCTGTGTGATATTGGGCAAACCACTTATCTTCTCTGTGCCTCAGTTCCCTCATCTGTAAAATGGGGATTAAGACTGTGAGCCCCACGTGGGACAATCTGATTACCTTGTATCTTTCCCGGTGCTTAGAACAGTGTTTGACATACAGTAAGTGCTTAACAAATACCATTATTATTATTATAGTATTTGAAGTGATGTTTGGTAAGATCCCATTTCTAAGTGTATCGTAACAAAAGACTTATGCATGGTTGTTCTCCTTCCATCGTATATACACTTGTTCACCATTTAAGAGTACTGACCACTTATCCGGGTTTCCGAATCTTCTCTTGCCCTCAGAATTTTGTAAGCACTTAGTACGTGCTAGGCATTGTACTAAACACTGGTGTAGATTCAAGATAATCTGGTTGGACTCAGTCCATGTCAACCAAAGGGCTCACAGTCTTAATCCCCATTTTATAGATGAGGTAACTAAGGCACAGAGAAGTAAAGTGACTTGCCCAAGGTCACAGAGCAGACAAGAGATGAGTGTGGGTTAGGACCCAAATCCTCTAACTCCCAGGCCTGTGAAGGCCTACCCACTAGGGAAGAATACTTTCCCAGGTATCTTCTCTTGGTATGTAACTTGTTATAACTTGTCATAACTTGTCATAACCTAGACTGGCTATGGTCTTTCTACACTGGTCTTTCTACATTTATTTCTATGTGTCTACGGTTGTTTCCTAACAGTACGCTGGCTGTTAGGTCATGTTGTTTGGGACTTCATTATGTCTGTAAAGCATTTGTCCCGTTCTACCTTCTTGTGTAAGTCCCCATTTCATTTTGTCATAGCAGCTGCTTGATATTTATTAGGGATTGCAGTGTGGCTTAGTGGAAAGAGCACGGGTTTGGGAATCAGAGGTCGTGGGTTCTAATCACGGCTCTGCCATTTGTCAGCTGCGTGACTTTGGGCAAGTCACTTAACTTCTCTGTGTCTCAGTTCCCTCATCTGTGAAATAGGGATTAAGACTGTGACCCCCCCAGGTGGGACAACCTAATTGCCTTGAAATTAGAACAGTGCTTAGAGCAGTGCTTGGCACATAGTAAGCACTTAACAAAAACCATCATCATCATCATCATATCCTGCTATCTTTTATTCTTCTCTCATAATTGTTCTCCATGTACTACCTAGAAAGACTGTGTTGCTAATATGAGCACTGTTTCCCCATTATTGAGTTGACTGGATTCATTTTGGCAATGAGTGTGGCCTGCAGGTACTGTTAGATTCATTCAATCATAATCAGTGAGAACCTACTGTGTGCAGAGCACTCTACTAAGCACTTGGAAGAATACCATATAGCAATAAGCAGATACATTCCCTGCCCATAAGGGGCTGACAGCCTGGAGGGGGAGACAGGCATTAATATAAATAAATGAAAGATATGTACATACGTGCTGCGGGGCTGGGAAGGGGGATGAATAAAGGGAGTAAGTCAGAGCGACAGCGACAGGAATGAAAGAAGAGGAAAGGAGGGTTTAGTCAAGGAAGGCCTTTTGGAGGAGATGTGAGATGTGCCTTCACTAAGGCTTTCAAGTGTGGGGAGAGTAATTGTCTGTTGGATTTGAGGAAGGAGGGCATTCCAGCCAGAGGCAGGACATGGGCGAGAGTTTGGTGGCGAGATAGATGAGATTGAGGAACAGTGAGAAGGTTAGCATTAATGGAGTGAAGTGTGCCGGCTGGGTAGTAGGAGAATGAGTAGGAGGGGGCAAAGTGAGTGTTTTGAAACCAATGTTGAGGAGTTTTTGTTTGACGCAGAGGTGAATGAGCAGCCCCTGGAGTTTCCTGAGGAGTGGGAAAATGTGAGCTCACCATTTTTATAGAAAAATGATCTGGGTAGCAGAGTGAAGTACAGACTGGAGTGGGGAGAGACAGGAGGCTGGGATAGATAGTTGGGCATGTCCAGTTGCAATATGACCAAATTCCTCTGTGTGTGTGTGTGTGTGTGTGTGTGTGTGTATGTTAGGTGTTTTTGATAACTAAACCAACATCCATGCATTTAAGTCCCAGGAAGAAATCCAATCCAAAATGGGGTTGTGGGAGGAGGATCGGCAGCAGGGATGGGGGAAGTCCTATGGCCAGTTTCTTCCCAGCTCTATCAGGCTGGACTTATCCTGATAATCCTGCCTCCTGACTTCCCAGGAACCCTGGCCAGTTTTCTCTCACCTTCTCTTTTCTTGACTATTGGAAATCCCCTTTTTCCAAGTCCAGCTCTGTTGTAGCCTTGAATCCCACCCTGGCTTCCCGTGCCCTTATTACAGCTTCCATCTAGCAGCCCTCATTGTTTTCTGCCATTTAAGAGGGTCTTTTGGTCAGCCTTATTTGTTACAAGATGAGCTTGATGAAATTTCAATTTTCTTCCCCTGGCTTCTGAATAAGGAATCGATATTTCCTGATAGAGGAGAAAATATTCAGTCCCTTTGAAAGGATATTGACCTTATGCATAGGTTATTCTGGGCTCGCATGTTAAGCATAATTGGAAACTATATTTAGTAGCTGCTATCTCTCAGGATTCAGTAAATTCCCGATTCCACATTCTAAATATGCCCTGATGTTCTGGGAGAATCTGCTCATTATACTTTTCATCTTGAATTTGAGGGAGAAATTTGAATGGAATAAAAACTTCACAAAAAAAGAAACAAAAAAAACCCTTTCAAAATGACCTGCCACTCCTATTCTCCCCTATTTTGAAGAACCTGAAAATTCATCTACAGGATATGAGATTGGATACTGACAACCAAAATGCGGGGGTGTTTATGGAAACTATGGACTTTACAGCACACCAGAGTTAAAGCACATACCTTTCAGTGTAAGTGATAATTTGGGTAATTAATTTATTGTCATCAGACACCTTATAAAAATAGTTTATAACTATCATAATAGTTATAATAATATGATAATAGTTTATCATACTGTTATGATATTACATTGCCTGTGAGAGAAGGCATGAAATTAAATTAAATCCTCTGGAAACCAATTGAAATAAGCTAAGATAAGCTACTCTCCAAGTTATGTATTTCTTTCCCATTATCACAATGCACTGAATTAGTTGAAATTTAAGATAAAACATCTTAATACAAATTGTGGAAAACTTTTGAATCCAGAAGCGCTTAGCTTTATGATGGAGAGAGGTGGGTGTTTTTTTAATTATAGAAAATCATATATACAAAATGCTTCATTGTCTGTTATACTTGATTTAGTTTTTGAAATGAAGTAGAAGTCATGATTGATTTCTAAAATTAATTTGCAGACATTAAATAAATTCAAATAAACACAAGTAAAGGAATACAGAATTGTTATATGATTTGTATGCAGTACTCTGATAAAACTGAAGCCTCTAGATGGTGTATTTTTGATAGATCAGTATACTAGACATGAAGATAAGTCAAAGATGAAAATAATAGCCTTAATCAGTCTTTCCCGAATTGTAGAAATGAGCTTGGCTGAGTTTTAGCAATGAAATACTAGGAACAATTAACCTTTTAAATAAACTGTATTAAAAAAATTGGTGAGAATAACAAATGCATATCTAAGAAAGATCCATTAATTTATAGTTAATCAGTTCCTTGTGGACAAGGAATGCATCACTTTGCTATTCTGCGCTTCCCAAGCACTTAGTACCACACTCCACACCAAATGGACACTCACTACCACTGTTACTATGACGATGACTAAACTATCCTATTTAGGCGTCTTCTAAATGACACAAACGTACAAGGAATTATGAGCCAAATTTGTTACATAAAAGGGAAGACCATGAAAGTCAACCTATCAATACTATTTATTGAGCTCCTACCATGTGCAGAGGGTCGGTCTAAGTGTTAGGGACAGTACAGTAGAGTTAGAAGGCATGAGCAAGGGTTTGGAAGCAGCTTATATAAAAATAAGATTGGAGCAAGAGAGTTACTGTCCTAGGAGGAGTAAAAGTCTCCTCCTAGGTCAGTGACCAGTGGGCATGGCCTCATTGAGTACTTGGGGGTAGTTAGATGGCAGAGCTATAGAGCAAGGTAGTCACGTCCCATGAGGGTGGGTGGTTGCTCAGAGAGATTAATTTATTCATTCATTCAATAGTATTTATTGAGCACTTACTGTGTGCAGAGCACTCTCCTAAGCGCTTGGAATGTACAATTCGGCAGCAGATAGAGACAATCCCTGCCCAGTGACAGGCTCACAAGTCTAAACGGGGGAGACAGACAGCAAAGCAAAACAGAATAAAACAAAAACAAGACAACATCAAGATAAATACACCTCACTGACAAAATAAATGAGGTAATATATACAAATGAGCACAGTGTTGAGGGAAGGGGAAGGGGGAAGAGCAAAGGGTGGGGGGAGAGGAGAGGAGAGGGGGAGCAGAAGGAAGGGAGGGCTCAGTCTGGGAAGGCATCCTGGAGGAGGTGAGCTCTCAGTAAGGCTATAAAGAGGGGTAGAGAGTTTGGCAGATGTGAGGAGGGAGGGCATTCCAGGACAGCAGTAGGACGTGGGCCAGGGTTGACGGCGGGATAGGCGTGAACAGGGGACAGTGAGGAGGTGAGTGGCAGAGGAGCAGAGTGTACAGGGTGGGCAGTAGAAAGAGAGAAGGGAGGTGAGGTAGGAGGGGACAAGGTGGAGAGCTTTGAAGCCAAGAGTGAGGTTTTTGTTTTGTGTGAAGGTTGATAGCAACCACTGGAGGTTTTTAAGGAGGGGAGTGACATGAGACATGCCCAGAACGTTTCTGTAGGAAGATGATCCAGGCAGCAGAATGTAGAATAGAGTGGAGTGGGGAAAGACAGGAGGAAGGGAGATCAAAGAGGAGGCTGACACAATAATCCAGTCGGGTTATTATGAGACCTTGTACCAGAACGATAGCAGTTTGGATGGAGAAGAAAGGGTGGATCTTGGTGATTCTGTGAAGGTGAGACGAGTAAAGGGGGTGGTCTTTATGGTACCGTGAAGTTAATCACAGTGTATGGACAGTGATCATCCTGTTTGGCCAATTCCCCAAGAATGATTCTTTTAGAGGAGGCTTTACAAAATGATTATTCCCTTTCTCAGGTGGACTATGGCTTGATTTCAGCATTCCTAGTGAACAAAAGAGGCAAAGGCAGAGGGAGGATGCAGGGTAGGACTCCTTCCTCCACAGGGCTACCTCTCCAAAGACCACCCATTGTTCCCAAGCTTTGTGTGAATAAGCTCCACCCATTTAACTCAAATTTCTATGTCAACAAGTTCTACCCATCTGCACCCAATTATTATAGGCCCAAGGTCTACATACTTACCCCCAATTTTCCTGGAGAGCAAAGTCTGGATCTTGAATAAGTGGGACAAGGCTCAGGCTCACCTTTCTGCCCTGATGATGATGGCATTCGTGAAGCGTTTTCTATGTGCTTAGCACTGGACCAAAAACTGCCCTGAGAAGCAACAGGATACAGTAGATACAGAGTATGATAGAGGGGAGACTTGAAATTCATTCAGTCATATTTATTAAATACTTACTGTGTGCAAAGCACTGTACTAAGCGTTTGGGAGAGTACAATACAATAATAAACAGTCATATTCCCTGCCCACAATGAGCCACAGTCTAGAGGAGGGGGATAAGGTCCCAATTAGAGTGTGTGAGGGTTGGGGTTCACTGGAGATTTTCTGAGAGTGGACATGAGGAAAGAGGGTATTCTGGGTTTGTTGTATTCTCCCAAATGCTTAGTGTAGGACTCTGCACACAGTAAATGTTCAATAAGTACCACTAACTAATTGATTTATTACAGGGAAATAAGCTTCCAATAAACCCAATCCTTGGCCACTGTTTCTGCACTGCTTAACTGGAGAGGAGTGAGTCACTGGCATAAGAGACTCAACAGGAAGACTTTTTCCACAAATCAAATCTTGTCTGATGAAACCAATCAGAGTTTGGCCTGGGAGGGGTTGGAGCTGGAGGGGGTGATGGGGGGGTGTCAATCACAAATGAATGTTTTAATTAGAGAAATCAGAACAACAAAGATTTCCAGGAAGCCTTTCATTTTTTTGTGGAAATAGTAAGTTAACCTCCTTTGACACTAAGAGATTAGTTGAGCTGAGTGAGACTTTATTTGAAGGGTCAACACCTGGTTCTCACTTAAGGGTAGGGATCCAAAAGAGCCTCAAGCTTCCTCAATTGGAGGCAAATTCAGACTGAGGCAGAGGGAGAGCAGCAGGAAAGCTAAGTGCTTTTTCCATCTCTCAGATCATGTGACTGCTTTCTGGGGTCTTGGTCCTCTTCACTGGATGTCTTTGGCCCAGAAAGGGTGAGAGACCACCATTTGAAAGTTCTAGGTGATTAATGGACCTGAGTGAGATCTTGTTTGAAGGGTTGTAGCACCAGAGTGTGGCCCAGGTCTCTCAGCCACAGAGAAGATTGGACAACACCCCAGCTCTGCAGACCTTCCTGCAGAAATGCTCTGGTCATGTCACTCCCCTCCTCAAAAACCTCCAGTAATTGCCTATCAACCTCCGCACAAAACAAAAACTTCTCACTCTAGGCTTCAAGGCTCTCCATCACCTTGCCCCCTCCTACCTCTCCTCCCTTCTCTCTTTCTACCTCCCACCCCGCATGCTCCGCTCCTCTGCCGCTCACCTCCTCACTGTCCCCCGTTCACGCCTATCCCGCCGTCGACCTCTGGCCCACGTTCTACCGCTGTCTTGGAACGCCCTCCCTCTCCTCCACCAAACTAATTCCCTTCCCCTCTTCAAAGTCCTACTGAGAGCTCACCTCCAAGAGGCCTTCACAGACTGAGCTTCCCCTTTTCCCTCTGCTCCCTCTGCTCCCTCTCTGCTCCCCCTCGGCCCTCTGCTCCCTCCCCCTTCCCCTCTTATCCCCTTCACCTCCTCTCAGCTAAGCTCCCTTTCCCCTCTTTCCCTCTGCTCCTTCCCCTCTCCTTTCCCCTCCCCTCAACACTGTGCTCATTTGTATATGTTTTTATTACCCTATTTATTTTAATGAGGTGTACATCCTCTTGATTCTATTTATCATGATTGTTTTCTAATTTTTGTTTGTCTCCCCTGATTAGACTGTAAGCCCATCAGTGGGCAGGAATTGTCTCTATCTGTTGCCGAATTGTACATTCCAAGCGCTTAGTACAGTGTTCTGCATATAGTAAGCCCGTCAAAGGGCAGGGACTGTCTCTTACCGATTTGTACATTACAAGTGCTTAGTACAGTGCTCTGCACATAGTAAGTGCTCAATAAATACTATTGAATGAATGAATGAATGACCTTCAGTTTGGTCTGGAGTCTGAGTCTTCAAGTTCCAGTGAGTTATTTCTGACCCAGAGCGACTCTATGGACACACCCTCTTCAGAATGTCCCATATTCTGTCATAACATCATGCTGGTATGTGTATCCTCAGAGTTTTCTTGGTAAAGATACGGAAGTGATTTACCATTGCCTTCTTATAGGCAGTAAAAACTTGAGCTCACTCATTCATTCATTTATATTTATTGGGTGCTTACTATGTGCACAGCACTGTACTAAGCATTTGAGTCTCTGCCATTGTCTTTGATCAAAGTTTTGACTCTTTCCCATGCTGCTGCCTAGAAAAGGTGAATTAACTTGGATGCCTGATTCCATGTACAAATTGAGTGTCCTGAATTAACTGAAAAAATCTAGCAGCCTAAACGTCCAGGGGGCAAAGATCTGGCCCATTTCCTCTTGGAAAGAATTCTTCTAGGAGGCCATGGGAGATATGGAATGAGGAGAAACAAAACAGTCATTAGTACCCTCCTAAGTTTTATTCCTAGCCATCAATCAATGGAATTTATTGAGTGCTTACTATGTGCATACCACTACACTAAGCGCTTGGGAGGGTATGATAAAATAGAATTAGAAGAACCCCAAGTTTGAATAAGGCAAAATAGAGTAGGATCTAATGTCTAGTTTTTTTCAGTTGGTATGCAGAATTAATCTCATGAGTGGCATAAAGGGAAGAAGACCCGGTAGATTTTTTCACTTCCTCCATTAAGGTCTCATCGATAACTCACATCACCACATTAACTTGAGAATTAATTAGATTTGAAAATTGAAAACAATGAATTAAAGTTCAGTTAGAATAAGAAGTCAGGGATTTCCCAATCCCTTGAAAGTCACCAGTGGAAGCAAATAAACCTTGCTTGTTTTTGGAAACATCAACATTCAAACTGTCTAAAATATGAGCAAAATATTTTGAAAGAACACACATTAGACTCCTGCTTATAGTATCCATTTAGAATTGTTTGGATGTCTTGTTTTTGCTGAAAACATGTATGTTGTTAATGAGAAGCATTGTGGTCTAATGGGAGTTAACTCCCTTAACTCCCATTCTCTCCTGGACTCCCTCCAATCTGGCTTCCGTTCCCTCCACTCTACTGAGACTGCTCTCTCAAAGGTCACCCATGACCTCCTTCTTGCCAAATCCAATGGCTCCTACTCTATCCTAAGCCTCCTTGACCTCTCAGCTGCCTTTGACACTGTCGACCATCCCCTTCTCCTCCACACCTTATCTCACCTTGGCTTTACGGACTCCGTCCTCTCCTGGTTCTCCTCATCTTTCTGGCCATTCATTCTTGGTCTCCATCACAAGCTCCTCCTCCCCCTCCCATCCTCTAACTGCTGGGGTTCCTCAAGGGTCAGTTCTTGGCCCTCTTTTGTTCTCCATCTACACTCACTCCCTTGGTGAACTCATTCACTCTCGCGGCTTCAACTATCATCTCTTTGCAGGTGACACACAGATCTACATCTCTGCCCCTGTCATCTCCCCCTCCCTTCAGGCTTGTATCTCCTCTTGCCTCCAGGATATCTCTACTTGGATGTCTGCCCACCACCTTAAACTCAACATCTTCAAAACTGAGCTCCTTATCTTCCCTTCCAAGCCCTGTCCTCTTCCTGACTTCCCTATCACCGTGGATGGAAGGACCATCCTTCCTGTCTCTCAAGCCCGCAACCTCAGTGTCATCTTTGACTCGGCTCTCTCATTCACCCCACACATCCAATCCGTCACAGAGACCTGCCAGTCTCACCTTTATAATATCACCAAGATCCGCCCTTTCCTCTCCACCCAAACGGCTCTTACTGGTACAGGCTCTCATAATATCCCGGCTGGATTATTGTGTCAGCCTTCTCTCTGATCTCCCTTCCTCCTGTCTCTCCCCGCTCCAGTCTATTCTTCATTCCGCTGCCCGGATCATCTTCCTGCAGTAACACTCTGGGCATGTCACTCCCCTTCTTAAAAACCTCCAGTGGTTGCCTATTAACCTCCTCACGAAACAAAAACTCCTCATTCTAGGCTTCAAGGCTCTCCATCACCTTGCCTCTCCATCACCTTGCCCCCTCCTACCTCTCCTCCCTTCTCTCTTTCTACTGCCCACCCCACACGCTCCGCTCCTCTGCCACCCACCTCCTCACCATCCCCCGTTCTTGCTTATCCCGCCATCGACACCTGAGCCATGTCCTGCAGTCCTGGAATGCCCTCCCTCCTCACCTCCGCCAAACTAATTCTCTTCCCCTCCTCAAAGCCCTACTTAGAGCTCACCTCCTCCAACATGCCTTCCCAGACTAAGCTTCCCCTTTTCCCTCTGCTCCCTCTGCTGCCCCTCTACCCCCTGCTTCACCTTCCCTCAGCTAAGCCCCCTTTTACCCCCTTTCCCTCTGCTCCTCCCCCTCTCCCTTCCCCTCCCCTCAGCACTGTGCTTGTCCGCTCATTTGTATATATTTTTTATTACCCTATTTATTTTGTTTATGAGATGTACATCACCTTGATTCTATTTATTGCTATTGTTTTAATGAAATGTACATCCCCTTGATTCTATTTATTGCTACTGTTTTTGTCTGTCTCCCCCGATTTGACTGTAAGCCCATCAATGGGCAGGGACTGTCTCTATCTGTTGCCGATTTGTATATTCCAAGCGCTTAGTACAGTGCTCTGCACATAGTGCTCAATAAATCATATTGAATGAATAAATGAATGAAAGAGTATGGGCTTGAGAAGCCATAGATTGGATTTGGATTCTGTTAGACACAGGGTGGCTTTTGTTTTTTCCACTTACAAGTTATCAACCTTGGGGTAATGGCCAGGACTAGAAAATTTGCTCTTGCAAGACAGGTCACTACTGGCATTAGATATTCTGGACTAATAGCCAAATCAGAGAACTGCATGAGGTCCATGGAGTATGTCTCCAGAAAATGGGAAATACTCCAATGACTACTCCAAATATGTGAAACTGTTTTGCAGTTGAATGTTGGCTTTCTTTCACAGCAAAGAGGTAAGAAGCTTTGGCGACAGCCCTGTTCATTCAGCCCTGTGTTGTTCTTTTCACTCGCCTTTTCTCCCTGGGCTCAGGTTAGACTTCTGTTTCTCTCCAGTTCCCAGTTATCTCCCCCATACAAACACACACACACACACACACACACACTCTCTCTCTCTCTCTCTCTCTCCCTCTTCCTCTCTCTCTCTCTCTCCTTCCCTCCCTCCCTCCCCTTTTCAGGCCACAGGGCAGGGATGTACCTGCCTCCCTGAGGGATAGAAAAAGAGGAAATTGCAGACTGTGGGAGAAGTTGTCAAATCCATGCAAGGGAGCCATCTGCCTCTGATCACACCTGCCAAAGCAAAGGATGTGTTTCCCACAGCTGGCTAATACAAAATATGACTGAAGTCTAGTTTTATGTATATTTTGAGACCTCGGATGGTCAAATTTGAATGAATGAGGGATCAGTGGTCAGATAAATCAGAGTAGCCAAAGAACACAGGCCCTGGAGTCGGAGGGCCTGAGTTCTAACTCTGGCTCTCCCACTTGTCTGCTGTCTCATCTTGAGCAAGTCACCTAACCTCTCTGTGCCTCAGTTTCCTTATTAGTCAAATGATGATTAAGTACCTGTTTTCTCTCCTACTTAAATTATGAGCCCATGAGTCCAATCTGATAAACCTTTGTCTGCCTCAGTGCTTAGTACAGCAGTTGGCACGTGAGTGCTCAAAATCATCATTATTATTGTTATTGTTATTAGATAAAACAAACTAAATAAGTAAAGCCAAACCAGCAGTCATCAAACTTCAGATGAAGAGTTATCAATTAAATAGACATGGGGTATAGAATGGAGGGAGAATTCCGTAAATATCAGAATACAAAAATCACTCTGATATTTATTGAGTGTTTACTGTGTGCACAACACTGTATTAAGCCTGTGGGAGAGTGTGATACATTAGAGTTGGTAGGCATGATTCTCGGTCTCAAGGGACATCCAGTCTAATGGAGGAAACTAATAGGCCATAAAGTACTTTGAAACCTCTGTAAATTGGAAAAAAATAATCATTTCACATCTGAAAATCCCAAACATGAAACATCTTTCATTAAAGGAGCAAACCCACTCACCTCTAAAATCACAGCAGAGGTAAATAAAGGGAGATGATAAATGTCTACAGCAGCCGCTACATTGGTTGGAAAGGAAGTAATGTAATAGTGATGAACTCAGAGGACGTTAGTCCTACCCAGGTAGTTTTATAATGACATATTGAATGGGAGCAGCCGCAATTGCATTACCACATGAGACTGAAAAGTGTTGTATGATGTGAGCAAGCAGCCATCTGGCATGCTTTTGTTGAAGATAAAACTGTTGTGCTTCATAGCTTTTAATGAAATAAAAAGAAAAACTCCCCACCAAACAATACTGCTTATCTATAGCTGAACAGACAGGTGTGATCTGTGATTAGTGAGTCACTGGAGCTTGGTCAGGCTTAAGGAAGTTTGTTGGGCGAGACTGTCTTATTCAACTTGAAGGGCCAATTGATGAGTTATTGAGCATTTACTATTCATTTAGTCATATTTATTGAGCGCTTATTATGTGCAGACCACTGTGCTAAGTGCTTGGGAGAAGACAACAGAATCAGCAGACATGTACCCTGCCCATAAAGAGCTTACAGTCTAGAGGATCCAACAAGGTATAATCTTTGGATGTCAAGATTTGACATACTGACCAGGGATTTTGTTAAATCGCTAGAGGATGAAGGCATTCTACTGTTTTGGGGCCTGGCTGTAGAAGGTGGTATTCCCCTCTATTCTGTAAATTCAAGGTGGGAGGGGAATGTGTCTCATAATGTTGTGTTGTACTCTCCCACGTGGTTAGTACAGTGTCCTGCACACTATAAGCACTCCACAAATATGATCTATCAATTTTAATAATAATTCTGGCATTTGTGAAGTGCTTACTAAGTGTTAGGCACTGTAATAATACTGTACTAAGCATTGATACAAGCAAATCGAGTTGGAATCGGTCCCTATCCCACTTGGAGCTCACAGTCTTAATGCCCGTTTTACAGATGAGGTAACTGAGGCAGAGAGAATTTAAGTGACTTGTCCAAAATCACGCAGTAGTGATCTAGCTGAAGCTTGCTAGTTATACCATCACCAGCTACTAGCATCCTCCACCCATGACAACCCTCCTGTTGGGCTTCCTGGATGTAGAGAGGAGACGGCAGCATGCCAGATTCGGTTTAATCCCGAGGAAGCTGGGACCCCAGAGGGGACTCTGCTCAGGACTCTCACCCAATCTTGTTTGGAGAGTGAAGGAGTGTATCCTAGTGGAATGACAATGTGCAAGCGAGTCAGAGGACTTAGAGTTCTGTCTGTCGGTCTCCCCCGATTAGACTGTAAACCCGTCAAAGGGCAGGGACTGTCTCTATCTGTTACCGATTTGTACATTCCAAGCGCTTAGTACGGTGCTCTGCACATAGTAAGCGCTCAATAAATACTATTGAATGAATAGTCGCGGCTCTGCCAACTGTCTGGTGTGACATAAGACAAGTCACTTAACTTACCTGTGCCTCAATTTTCTCATCTGTAAAATGAGACTAAGCTACCTGTTCTCCTTTTTACTTAAACTGTGAACCCCATGTGGGAAAGGGACAGTGTCTGACCTGATTATCTTATATCACTCCCAACTTCTAGGACAGTTCTTGGCATGTAGTAAGCACTTCACAAATTGCACAATCATTATGACTGTTGCTGTGATTGGGACCACAGGCAATCCCATCTCCTCTCCCCATTGGTTTAAGGCTTAAAAAAAAAATTCAAAGTAATTTCAGAATTCAAGGTAAAATTAGCAGAGCGTATGGAGTAATAATGTTACCCATTCGTTCCCCTCTACACCCCCCTTCACCTCTCCTCAGCTAAGCCCTCTTTTCCCTCCTTTCCCTCTTCTCCTCCCCCTCTCCCTTCCCATCCCCTCAGCACTGTACTCGTCCGCTCAAGTGTATATATTTTCATTACCCTATTTATTTTGTTAATGAGATGTACATCACCTTGATTCTATTTATTGCTATTGTTTTTGTCTGTCTGTCTCCCCCGATTAGACTGTAAGCCCGTCAAAGGGCAGGGACTGTATCTGTTACTGATTTGTACATTCCAAGCGCTTAGTACAGTGCTCTGCACATAGTAAGCGCTCAATAAATGCTATTGAATGAATGAATGAATGAATTGATGAGCACCAAGGATTTTCTTGGAGGTGTATTTCTGTAGGTGTTCTCCAAAGAACTGTTGATCTGAATAAAAAGATTTGCAGATTGAATTTTAGGACTTGCACTGCATAAAAAAGCAGGGTCTAATAGACCCCATGCTCAGTAGTTGACACATAAAAGCTGGTATTTATTCCAGCAGCCAGAATTGGAAATGGCACTGATTCAGAACCAGCTGAATCTGAATTGCACAAATTCATTACCAATGCAGCGCTGCAATTGAATGTAATATTTCCATCTGAAAAAGAACTGGTAACACACAGAAAATGGCAACTTTAACAGCACCCATTTGCGATACTCTGGATAATCATATCGGTCCACATGTACTGATGTTATATCTACTTAACAATAATGATATGGTCCAGCAATTTCTAGGGCTATCATAGCAGTTGGAACAGAATCCTCAGGCAGTTGTATAACCTAGCATTTTTGATCCATTTAATAATCCTATAGGAGCTCTTAATCCTATTCAGTTTCTCTGTCAATAACACCTTTCATTCGGGGGACATATTCATATATCCACAAGCTATGATAAGAGAGTTAATTTTGCCCAATGCTAGAATTATAATGAATATATAAATGGCAAAGTCTGATTCAAAGGTAGGGATCATGTCTACCAACCTTATTATATTGTACTTTCCCAACTGCTTAGCATAGTGCTCTGCCTGCATTAAGGACCTAATGAATACCATTGATTGATTGAAAAGACAGAGCTGTAGTCACTTATTCATGTATTTTTAATGGTATTTTTTAAGCACCTGCTATGTGCCAGGAACAGTACTAACCACTGGGATAGATACAAGCAGAAGAAGCAAAAGCAGCTTGGCAATACCATCTCCTCTCCCCATTGGTTCAAGGCTTAAAAAAATTCAAGGTAATTTCAGAATTCAAGGTAAAATTAATAATAATAATAATGTTGGTATTTGTTAAGTGCTTACTATGTGCAGAGCACTGTTCTAAGCGCTGGGGGGGGTACAAGGTAATCAGGTTGTCCCACGTGAGGCTCACAGTCTTAATCCCCATTTTATAGAGGAGGGAATTGAGGCACAGAGAAGTGAAGTGACTTGCCCACGGTTACACAGCTGACAAGTGGCAGCGCAGGGATTCAAACCCACGAGCTCTGACTCCCAAGCCCGGGCTCTTTCCACTGAGCTACAAAGCATACAGAGTAATAATGTTACCCATTCATTCTGTCAGTCATATTTATTGATGAGCACCAAGGATTTTCTTGGAGGTGTATTTCTGTAGGTGTTCTCCAAAGGACTGTTGATCTGAATAATAAGATCTGCAGATTGAATTTTAGAACTTGCACTGCATAAAAAAGAGAAGCAGCGTGGCTCAGTGGAATGAACACGGGCTTGGGAGTCAGAGGTCAAGGGTTCGAATTCCAACTCTGCCACTTGTCAGCTCTGTGACTGTGGGCAAGTCACTTCACTTCTCTGTGCCTCAGTTCCTTCATCTGTAAAATGGGGATTAAGACTGTGAGCCTCACATGGGACAACCTGATTACCCTGTATCTACCCCAGTGCTTAGAGTAGTGCTCTGCACATAGTAAGCACTTAACAAATACCAACATTATTATTATTATGATACAAGTTAATCAGGTTGGACACAGTCCATCTTCCACATAGGGCTCACAGTATTAATCCCCATTTTACAGATGAGGTAACTGAGGCACAGAAAACTTAAGTGACTTGCCCAAGGTTACACAGCAGACAAGTGGCGGAACTGGGATTAGAACCTAGGTCCTTCTGACTCCCAGGCCCATACTTTATATACTAGACTGTGCTCCTTTGCTTATTTAATAATTAATTATAATTAATAATAATTATGGTGCTTGTTAAGCACTTACTCTGTGCCAAGCACTGTCTAAGCTCTGGGGTAGATATAAGTTAATCAGGTCGGAGGCTATCCTTGTCCCACATTGGGATCACACTCTTAATCCACACTTTTTTTACACTTGAGGTAACTGAGGCACAGAGAAGTTTTGTGACTTGCTCAAAGTCACACAGCAGACGTGGCATAGCCAGGATTAGAGCCAGGTCTTTCTGACATACATATTGAGTATAAAACAGATATAAAGATTGAAGTCTTTATATAGAGAAGCAGCGTGGCTCAGTGGAAAGAGTACGGGCTTTGGAGTCAGAGGTCATGAGTTCGAATCCCAGCTCTGCCACTTGTCAGCTGTGTGACTGTGGGCAAGTCACTTAACTTATCTGGGCCTCAGTTACCTCATCTGTAAAATGGGGATTAAGACTGTGAGCCCCATGTGGGACAAACTGATTCCCCTATGTCTACCCCAGCGCTTAGAACTGTGCTCTGCACCTAGTAAACGCTTAACAAATACCAACATTATTAAGTCTTTTCTCTTGCTAAAAATTATGTTGTAGTGGAAGTAGAAATTTATGCATAAAAAGATATTTAGTAATTTACGAATTAACAGTCCAAATGTTGGACTTCCCTGAATTCCCACTGTGGGAAATATCTTTGACTTAATTCACCTTGAATTTTTAAATGTAAGCACATTTAACTGTCAATCATCAAGTAATTTGTTTAGTACCTCCCTATTTGTTTTATCTACTTCACCAAACTTCAAAATCACATTCCTTCAATCTCACCATACACTGGCATTATTTCATATATTTATGTAGGTAGATTCCACTCTTTGAGTATAATGAAATTATGCCAAATTTATGATGGAAACAAGTTCTTTAAAGAGCATGGGGCTGAAAGTCAGAGAACCTGGCTTCTAATTTTGGTCTGTCCCTTGGTTGCTGTGTGACCTTGGGCGTGTTACTTAACTTCTCTATGGCTCAATTCTCCTGTTCTCTGTTACTTCATCTGTAAGTCCCATTCAGTTGTTTCCAACTGAATCAACTTGTATCTGCCCCAGTGCTTAGAAAAGTGTTTGTATGCAGACCACTGTACTAAACACTTGGGAAAGTACAATAAAAATAATAAACAGAAATTTTAATCACATTGGACACCGTCCTTGTTAGACATGTTCACATAAACAGACACAGTGCCTGCCCTCAACAAGCTTACAGTCTAGAGTTAAGTGTACTTGCATGTGGTATGATCTTTGGCAAGTATCTTAACTTCTCTGTGTCTCCGTTTTCTCATCTATAAAATGGGGATAAGATAACTTTTCTCCCTCCCACTTAAAACCCTTGTGGGATAGGGGCTGTGTCTTGGGAAGCAGCGTGGCTGTGGAAAGAGCACGGGCTTGGGAGTCAGAGGTCATGGGTTCAAATGCCAACTCTGCCACTTGTCAGCTGTGTGACTGTTGGAAAATCCCTTAACTTCTCTGTGCCTCAGTTCCCTCATCTGTAAAATGGGGATGAAGAGTGTGACCCTCATGTGGGACAATCTGATTACCTTGTATCTACCCCAGCACTTAGAGCAGTGCTCTGCACATAGTAAGCGCTTAACAAATATCAACGTTATTATTATTATTATGATTATTCTGTTTGTACTCCAGCACTTATTAGGGCTCTTGGGAGCTAGCAAGAACAATACTACAGTCAGTATTATTTTTATTATATATAACTGCCCTCAGAGAAAAATATTTAAGAATGAATGATAAGACTAATGTGACCATTAAATCTTTTTAAATAATAATAAATAAATGTTTATGGTAGTTATTAGTCACTATGTGACAAGCACTGTTCTAAGTGCTGGCAGAGATACAAGTTAATCGGGTTGGACACAGTCTCTGTCCCAGATGGGGTTCACAGTTTTAATCCTCATTTTACAGATGAGGAATTTAGGCACAAAGAAGTGAAGTGACTTGCCCAAGGTCACACAGCAGACACATGGCGGAGCCGAGATTAGAACCCAGGTCCTTTTGACTCCCAGGCCCGTGCTTTATTCAATAGTATTTATTGAGGGCTTACTATGTGCAGAGCACTGTACTAAATGCTTGGAATGTACAAATCAGTAGATAGAGACAGTCCCTGCCCTTTGACGGGTTTACAGTCTAATCCACTAAACCATATCACTTCTCTATTGTGTACATGCTAAGATCATCCCTTACTCTCCTGTGGCATTTGCTATCTTCAATGCTTGGCACCATTAACTTTTGGCTTTTTGAAATCTACCTCTCTGAAGCCTATGTTCTAAAATAATTTCCATCACTTTTCACTGCTACTACCCAGGTTGGCCTATTTGCTGCTAATGCCTCCCAATTGTTCATAGTTTTGCCAAATTTTCTGATGATTTGCTGCATAATGTCTTTAAAACATTACTCTTTGCCTTTGTTTATAGTCACTTAAGCTCACCACCGAAATTATTTAGGTTTCTTTCTTTAATGCATTCTCTCCCTGTGTACTTCCCCAAAATGTGAGGAACATAGCTTTGGTGCTGGAAGACTGAGTGTACTCCAAGATATTTTTGTCTGTGGCTCTGCCAGGCTATTTAATATTAGCTATATGCAATATATAAACAACACTAATGGAACCTCTCTGTAAGCTGCCTAAGGTCAACAAATGTCATCAAATTCTATTGATTCTACCTTCACATAATTGCGAAAATCTGCCCTTTCCTCTCCATCCAAGACCTTATCGTACCCCACCTTGACTACTTCATCAGCTTCTTTGCTGACCTCCCTGCCTCCTTCTACCCATTCCAGTCCATACTTCACTCTGCTGCCCAGATCATTTTTCTCAAAAAAGTTCAGTCCAAATCTTCCCAATCCCCAAGAAGTTCCAGTGTTTGCATATCCACCTCTGCCTCAAACAGAAAACCCTTACCATTTTCTCTAAGCACTCAATCACCTTGCCTCCTCCTACCTTACCTCACTGGCTCTCCTACTCCAACCCAGACCGCACTCTTCACTCCTCTCACACTAAGCTAGTCATTGTCACTGCCAACCACTTGCCCACATCCTGTCTCTGTCCTGGAACTCTGTCCTCATTAGTATGCGACAGTTGATCTCCACCTTCAAGGTCTTCTCCGATTAAACCCTCATTTCCTCTTTTCCCTCTCCCTTCTACGTCACCCTTGCGGTTGGTTTTGGACACTTTATTCACCCCCCCTCAGCCCACAGCACTTATATGCAAATCCATTTTTTATTTTAATGTCAATCTCTTCCTCTAGACTGTAAGTTCCTTGTGTGCGGGGACCATGTCCACTCATTGGGTTATATTGTCCTGTCCCAAGTGCTTAATATAGTGTTCTGCACACAGCAAGCACTCAAAAAATATGACAGATTTATTGTGGTGTCCATGGTAAGTCCAGGTGTCTCAGTGCTATAAAAGATTACATACTTTGTTATTCCTCTTGAAGCTTGTTTCCACTTGATAACACGATTTATCAGTCAATTAGCATTTACCAATGAAGTATTTATAGGGCTTGCTAGCTACTTGCTCGGAAATATCTTCAGTCCACTTGACGCTGTCAGCCCAGAGTGCCTTGCCAAATCTGAAAAGTGGTGCATAATCATCTGTGTGACTTTCTGCAGGTGTGTTTCTAGAGCATCATCATTAACTTATACAGTTACTCTATAAGTGATTTAACAACTTTTGATCATGCTTGGAGCCAGTTGAACTGGATGAACTTCTTGAAGACTGGAATCCAATTCCAGAATGATACTGGTTTGCCAATTTCTTGTGGCATCCTTAAACATGGCTGAGTTTCTTTTGTGGGCTCTTTCTCTGCTTCACACAGCCTTAATGTGGAAGACTCTCAAGGTTGAGCCTTGGGTTCCAATCTATTCCTCATCTTCACCTATTCTGTTGGAGAATGACTTCAGCTACCATCTCCATGTGGATGACTCCCAAACCTACCTCTTTAGCTCCGAGTCCCAAGTTCTCTCCTGTGCAGTCCTATCATTCTTCCTGCCTTCAGAACATCTCTCCTTTGATGCCCCAATGATACCTGAAACTTAAAGTGTCCAAAACAGAGTTCATTATCTTCTCACCCAAAACCTGTCCTTCCACTGATTTTCCCATTACTATAGATAGCATCGCCATCCTCCATAATTATAAGAATAATAATAATATTGGTATTTGTTAAGTGCTTACTATGTGCAGAGCACTGTTCTAAACGCTGGGGTAGATACAGGATAATCAGGTTGTCCCAGGTGAGGCTCAGAGTCTTAATCCCCATTTTACAGATGAGGTAACTGAGGCACAGAGAAGTTAAGTGACTTGCCCAGTCACCCAGCTGACAAGTGGCAGAGGCAGAATTCGAACCCATGACCTCTGACTCCCAAGCCCTGGCTCTTTCAACTGAGCCACGCTGCTTGCACACCACTCAAGCCCATAATTTATCTTGGTATTATCTTTAACTTATCTCTTTCATTCAATAACTATAGCAGCCATCCTGCTCCCTTCTGTATCACCGTAAGTACCCCTTAACTACTTTGATTCCCTCCTTACCTCAGTCCTTCAGTGTCCTTTGATTCTTTGATATCACCCCTCCCCAGCCCCACAGAACTTATGTACCTATCGTTATACTCTACTGTTTCCATTATCTATAATTTATTTTAATGGATGCCCCCCCCCCGAGTAGAACCTAAGATCCCTACTATACAACTCTGATTTTCTCCACCCATGAGGAAGTTAGGATTAGACTCTACCCCTTCAATTCTGATATGGACAGCTTCATCATTGTGGTGTAATCTGAGGGTTTTGGTAATCTTTTCAGGGATGCAGAATTAAGGTCTGCTGGTGGTCTTAAAATCATGGGGGGAGGGGTCTATGTACATCATCCTTATTAACAATAATAATTTACAAACCATTGTTAACATTATTAAATGCGCATTACGTGCTACATATTGTTATATGTGATGCTGGGGTTAACAAAATCTTTACTCTGGGCTTGGGACTCAGAAGACTTGGGTTCTAATCCCAGTTCCCCACATGTCTGCTGTATGACCACGGAAAAGTCATGAAACTTCTCTGTGCCTTAGTTTCCTCATCAGCAAAATATGATATCAATACCTGTTCTCTCTCCTACTTAGACTGTGAGCCCCATGTGGAACCTGTTAATATTGTCTTGACCTGAGTGCTTAGCACAGTGCTCATCACATAGCAAACACTTAAAAA
Source organism: Ornithorhynchus anatinus (assembly GCF_004115215.2). Lineage (NCBI taxonomy): Eukaryota > Metazoa > Chordata > Mammalia > Monotremata > Ornithorhynchidae > Ornithorhynchus > Ornithorhynchus anatinus. Next base: position 154,387,941 of record NC_041728.1, read on the forward strand.
AAACACAATGATTAATATTATTACGCAGCGTGGCTCAGTGGAAAGAGCATGGACTTTGGAGTCAGAGGTCATGAGTTTGAATCCCAGCTATGCCACTTAGCTGTGTGACTGTGGGCAAGTGATTTAACTTCTCTGTGCCTCAGTTACCTCATCTGTAAAATGGGGATTAAGGCTGTGAGCCCCACGTGGGACAACCTGATTCTCCTGTATCTACCTCAGCGCTTAGAACAGTGCTCGGCACATAGTAAGCACTTAACAAATACCAACTTATTATTATATTATTATTCTCTATATCAACTACACAGTTGAGATTTGGACCACTCAGCCCTGCTGTGGTAAAATGACAATGTGATTCTTGTGCTGCACCATGGATGATGTTTTTCTTTAGCTCATTCAAAAAGACTCTGGATGTGATCTAGCCATTAATAGAGGAAGGGAGGTAATAATTAACAACAATAATCTTTAATTTTTAAGAGTGGTACTGAAGTGTTTACTATGTGTCAAGCACTTTACTAAATGTTAGGGTAGATACAGTGAAATCTAATCAGACCAGTCCTTGTCCCATGTGAGCCTCAAAGCCTAAGGGGAAGGGGGAGCAGGAATTGAATCCCCATTTTACAAATTAAGAAACCAGTTCACGGAGAAATCAAGTGACTTGCCAAGGTCATACAGCGGGCAAGAAGCAGAGCAGGGATTAGAAACTCTGACTCCCGGGGCCATGTTCTTTCCACTAGGTCATATAACTTCTCATATGAGTTCCTTTACATGTTCATTGTGCTGTGGCTTACCCTTGATAAGCACCCCTTTGGTTAAGATTTTGAGGAACTGCAAAGGTGCTTTGCTTTGTTGCAAGTGGCTTTTGGAACTCAGAGTTATTCTCATTAATCCAGTCCAGGTGTTTCCCACTTATCAGCACTGAATTTTAATGGCTGCATAATAACCAATATCTAATAGGCTTGTCAGTCACTACAGAAATATGGGATTACTTGTTCCCAAAGTGGGCTGCTGACTGTTTTGTATAATCAGGTCTCCTATTTTGTAGGAGTTGCATATTTGGGAAGCAGCGTGGCTCAGTGGAAAGAGCCCACGCTTGGGAGTCAGAGGTTATGGGTTCGAATCCCGGCTCTGCCACTTGGCAGCTGTGTGACTGTGGGCAAGTCACTTAACTTCTCTGTGCCTCAGTTCCCTCATCTGTAAAATGGGGATGAAGACTGTGAGCCTCACGTGGGACAACCTGATTACTCTGTATCTACCCCAGCACTTAGAACAGTGCTCTGCACATAGTAAGTGCTTAACAAATACCAACATTATTATTAAGGAGAAATCATGTTACAGAACTCATGTTTTAAGGAAAAAAACACTCAATCACCTTGCTCCCTCCTACCTCATCTCCCTATTTTCCCACTACAACCCAGCCTACGCACTTCTCTCTTCTAATGCTAACCTTCTCACTGTACCTCACTCTCATCTATCCCGCCACCAACCTCTTGCCCACGTCCTGCCTCTGACCTGGAATGCCCTCCCTCCTTAAATCCAACAGACAATTATTCCCCCCACCTTCGAAGTCTTTTTGAGGGCACATCTCCAAGAGGCCTTCCCTGACTAAGCCCTCCTTTCCTCTTTTCCCACTCCCTTCTGTGTTGCCCTGACTTGTTCCCTTTATCCCTTTATCCCCACAGCACTTATGTACATATCTGCAATTTATTTATATATATATATTAATGTCTGTCTCCCCCTCTAGACTCTAAGCTCGTTGTGGGAAGGGAATGTGCTTGCTTGATGTTGTATTGTGCTCTCCCACGTGCTTAGTACAGTGCTGTGCACACAGTAAGTTCATTCAATAGTATTTATTGAGCGCTTACTATGTGCAGAGCACTGTACTAGGCACTTGAAATGTACAAATCAGTAGAGGTAGAGACAGTCCCTGCCCTTTGACGGGCTTACAGTAAGTGCTCAGTAACTATGATTGACTGATTGACTGACTGATTGTGAATCCCTAAAGCACGCCTTATCCTTCACTGTATAAAGTTTTACTGGGAATGGCCATTGGGTAAACGAGCTACAACAAGATGGTGTAAATTCAAAGGATTTTTCCAGCACCAGCATACTATTCTTTTTGCCACTAACATGGACCTGGTTCTGCCCCACAATTCATAATAATAACTGTAGTATTTCTAAAGAGCTTTGTTTGTACAAAGCACTGGGGAAGATACACATTAATCAGGTCAGACATAGGCCCTGTCCCATAAAAGCCTAATAGTCTTATTAGGAGAGAGAACAATTAATTAATCCCCATTTTACAGGTGAAGAAACTGAAATGCAGAGAAGTTAAATGATTTTCCCAGGTGACACAGCAGGCAAATGATTGAGCCAGGATTCAAACCCAGGTATTTGGACTTCACATGCCAGTGCTCTTTCCATTAGGCCAATCTCCTTCTCTCTGGGAAACCGAGTATGTATTCAGGGACGAGATTGTCTAGTAGTTCCACGACCTTTGCCCCTGCAACTAACTCCACTTCCATAACAAAGACTGGGACCCATGATCTGCAGTAGAATTAACCAGTCAAGCAGTTAATCATATTTATTGAGCACTTACTGTGTGCAGAGAACTGTACTAAGCACTTGGGAGAGTACAGTCTAACAACATGACACATTTCTGGCCCAGAAAGCTCTCACAGTTTAGAGTGGGAGAGAGACATCAGTGGCTAGGATTCACGTGGTGATGCCTGTCTTTGGGGTGCCCTGAACAGAATATGAGCCTTTTCAAATGCTGTGGTCCTTGTGAGTTGTTACCTCCAGAGTAACAGGAGCAAATGGGTTGGGGAAGCATCGAAGAGCAGGATGGGGGAGAAAATCACAAGAGCGGGCAAGAACAGGATCAGTGAGTCATGTGCTGTGAAAAGATGGGGCTGGTGGCGTGAGGATAATGCACACAGTCCTTTAGATTGTGAAATCCTTGTGGGCAGGGACTGTGTCTGTTTGCTGTTGTATTCTACTCTCCCAGTGCTTAGTACAATGCTTTACAAATAGTAAGTGCCCAATAAATACGATTGAATGAGTGTTTCCTGGTCCTCCAAGAGAACCTCAGTACTTCACATGTCTTGAAAATAGAAATTTGGCAGGGATGTGATTCATGGTACCTATCACTGGACCATGTTTAGTGAGGCAAACCATAGGCTTCTAATCCAGGATCCAGTCTATAGTTCAAAACAATTGTCCCTTAGATTAACCCCCTCATAATGGGAAATCCACATTTCTCTAGAGGAAGGGAAATGGGGCCTCAGTTTTCCCAAGCAAAATGGAAGGATGTTGGCAGTGGAATAGACAGTCTGGAATTCCCATTCTGTTCCACCAGGTTCTTACCTACAGGATTCCCTTCAACTTCCCAACTGATCGCCCAGCTCAAGTTGCTTGTGATTTTAATTATAGCTTCAGGGTAGAAAAATCTTACCCCTAAATAATGAATATTCATTTTTTGGCACACCATTGGTTTCCTAAGTGGTACTTTTTACTTCAAAAAAAGAAAAAAAGTTATAAATTCATTTAGTTCATTTACTTCGGATGAGTTTTCAATCTTAAGATATAAATTACCAACAACCAATTTCATAGTGAATGTGTAAATTGTGGCTGAAGATGAGTTGCTACTGTGGTTGTGAACTTCTGGGCTTTCTCACCTATGTATCTGAGTTTGAGATATATCGAAAGAAGGAAACAGATCCTAATGTTCATGACTCATCTATGGAGCAATTGCCATATTTCTTTGCTGAATAACATAGTACAGAATTAATGAATTTATTTTTAGAAAGCACTTATTTTTCAATACTTAAACCTTTTTGAAATAATTGAACAACATTGTTGACTCCTGATTTATCTGACCTGGAACTTTCCATCAAAAGGCTGACTTAAAGACCAATGGAAAATTAATAATAATAATGTTGGTACTTGTTAAGTGCTTACTATGTGCAGAGCACTGTTCTAAGTGCTGGGGTAGATACAGGGTAATCAGGTTGTCCCACGTGAGGCTCACAGTCTTCATCCCTATTTATAGTTGAGATCACTGAGGCACAGAGAAGTTAAGTGACTTAATAATAATAATGTTGGTATTTGTTAAGCGCTTACTATGTGCCGAGCACTGTTGTAAGCACTGGGGTAGACACAGGGGAATCAGGATGTCCCACGTGGGGCTCACAGTCTTAATCCCCATTTTACAGATGAGGTAACTGAGGCACAGAGAAGTTAAGTGACTTGCCCATAGTCACACAGCTGACAAGTGACAGAGCTGGGATTCAAACTCATGACCTCTGACTCCAAAGCCCGTGCTCTTTCCACTGAGCCACGCTGCTTCTCTTGCCCACAGTCACACAGCTGCCAAGTGGCAGAGGCAGGATTCGAACCCATGACCTCTGACTCCCAAGCCCGTGCTCTTTCCACTGAACCACGCTGCTTGTAAGAGTGAAGGACAGAGCAGAAGTAGGGTAAGATCCCTAATTGCTAACCTCCCCCTTCTCCTAACCATGCCAGATGAAGTAGGAGGAGTTCTTAAAAAGTTGAGAATTTAAAAGCACCCCTAGCCCTAATTCCAACTTTGGAGATAGGTATGGATTTCGAGGACTGCCTGCTGAGAACTATAAAAATGAAGAGAGGGAAGGTAAGTGATGAATCCATCAGTTATCTGAGGATATACTGCAGATTTTCAAATGTTCAACAATCATTACTAGTAAAGAAAACATGACCAACCTAGCTGACAGGGGAAATTCTAGGGACTTGTAAATTATATCTGTAGGCCTTACAAATATGTTTAACCAGAAAATCTTCAAAGCCTTTCTAAAATCATATGTCCTTCAGGAGGCTTTCCCTGATTAATCTTTTATCTCACCACCCTATTTCCCTCTCTCTCTTAATTCAGCAATTCCCTGTTACCTAATTACTTACCTTTCCCTTTATGCCTCCTAGCACTTTTGTCTGCATCTTTGAACTCTGCTGCTCTACCCTAGCTGCAACTGATTTTCTTGTCTGTCTTCCTCTCTAGATTGTAGTCTCTGGGAGATGTAGCAACTCTTTTGTACTTTCCCAAATGTTTAGTACAGTGCTTCACACAGAGTAAGCACTCAATAAATACAATCGATTGATTATTTGTGGAAGCTGCTAAACAATTTAGGCTTCCATAAGGTATTAATCAAAATCACACAATTACTCCCAGTGATATACACTGTCTGTACAACAGTGTACAGGAAGGAGTAAAGGAAGGTTTTGAAATCGGCCTAGTCTGGACAGCTGTGCATAGATGCACCCCAGAAACTTGAAAGCTGATGTACGAATTTGGTCTTGCCACTTTGGAAATCTCTGGCATCTAATCAGGCCACAAGCATCATAGTGTGGCTTAGTGGCAAGAGCATGGGCTTGAGAATCAGAAGTTGTGGAATCTAATCCTGCCTCTGCCACTTATCAGCTGTGTGACTTTGGGAAAGTCACAAACTTCTCTGTGCCTCAGTTACCTCATCTGTAAAATGGGGATTAAGACTGTGAGCTCCACGTGGGACAATCTGATTACCCTGTATCTACCCCAATGTTTAGAACAGTGTTTGGCACATAGTAAGAGCTTAACAAAATACCATTATTATTATTATTATTGTTTCAATCACTTTGGACCAATTATATTCAGGTGACTGTTTCTGAAACAGACACAAGCAATGTGGCCATACAAGAGAATGAGCCTGGGATTCTGAGGTCCTGGATGCTTATCCTGGCTCTGCCTCTTCCCTGCTGCATGACCTTGGGCAAGTCTCTTCTCTGTTCCTCTATTTCCTCATCTGTAAAATGGAGATTAAATATCAATTCTCCCCCTCACTTAGACTGTGAGCCCTATCCATGCTAGTTTCTTAGTTGTTTGGGGAAAGGGATTCTGTCTTCTTACTCTATCACACCCTCTCAAGTGCTTAGTATAGAGTCGAGTGCTCTGCACAGAGTAATTGATTAGTTAAATGAGGTGTTGTAATATAACTCTGGATCTTTGCAGAAGCATGCTAAAGTTGAAGCTGGTTCCTGACTGTGGTTGTGGCTTTTCAACTTGAGCAAAGAATTTGTCCAATGTAGAGTTGAGCAACAACTTTCTTATTGTCTTCAAAACATTCACTGTAGCAGATCAACTTCCTCTGAAAACATTTTCACATCTCTGAATTCCTCTATTTACCTGGGTCTTCAATTGTTTTTATAAATTGATCTGATGCACTTGGCTGAATTCCCCTTAAGCACTTTGATGACCACCCCAGCCCCACAGTAGTTGTGTAAATATTCTTATGCTCTATTATTTCCCCTCTCCCTCATCTTGTTGTTTTTGAAAAGGATTCAAAGGAAAAGTCTCCCCTTGTTGACTCTTAACTCACTGTAGGCAGGGATTGGGTCTACCCACTCTGTTGTACTGTGATTTCCCAAGCGCTCAGTACAGTGCTCTGCACACAGTAAACACTCGGTAAATACCATTGTCTGACTGATCGATCCAGTGTCTTCATCAACTGATCTAAGACTTCTTAATGCCTAAATCTTAGCTGGTGTTGGGAAGAGTATAACTTCATTTCTTTTGGCATCCTGTAGTGAATGATCCTCGGGAATATCAGGTGTCAAAATATAATGGCTGCTATTCCCAGTCATGTGTATTATGGGGCAACTATAACCTGAGGATGTTTGTAGTTGTCAAGTCCAAATTTCTTAATATTCATTCATTCAATCTTATTTATTAAGCACTTACTGTGTGTAGAACACTGTACTAAGCATTTGGCAAAGTACAATACAGCAATAAAGAGTAACGATCACTGCCCACAATGAGCTCACAATCTAGGCTGGTGGATGGAGACAGACATCAATACAAACAAATGGACATCAATATAAATAAATAAAATTACAGATACATACATAAGTGCTGTGGGGCAGGGATGGGGGGAAGAGCAACTCAGGGTGACACAGAAGGGAGTGGGAGATGAGGAAAAGTGGGGCTTAGTCTGGGAAGGCCTCTTGGAGGAGATATGCCTTCAGTCAGGCTTTGAAGGAGGATGGGAGGGAGATTCAGTTGTCTGGTGGATGTGAGGAGGGAGGGCATTCCAGGCCAGAAGTAGGACATGGGACAGGGGTCGGCGGCTAGACAGGTGACATTGAAGCACATTGAGAAGGTTAGTACCGTAGGGCTGGGTTGTAGAAGAAAAGCAAGGTGAGGTGGGAGGGGGCAAGGGGATTGGAGTCCTTTAAAGCCAACGGTGAAGAGTTTTTGTTTGATATGCAGGTAGATAGGGAACCACTGTATATTTTTGAATAGTTGTGAGACCTGGGTCTTGGAAGACATCATATCCCACTTCTCTGAGGAGTTTTATCAGTGTCATATACACACCTTATTTATCATCAAATGTCCAAACAAGATTCCAAATAAAATGACCCTGAAAAGCTAAGAGAATGTATGACAGTAGCAACTGAATGTTGAGGTGAAGTTGGGGAATCCATAAGCATGGAGAGAAAAAGAAATCCTTTAAGGAATATAACATGACTGGGGAGTTCAGAATGATAGGAAATTGGCTGGAGGCTATTGTAGAGCAGCAGCTTCAAGATGATGGTTAATGGATCAATCGGTGGTATTGAGTATTAAGTGTGTGCATTAACCTAAGCACTTGGGAGAGTAAAATACAGTAGAAAAACATGATCCCTTCCCTCAGGAGTTGATAAGGATAGTCAAAGGCAGAGTTAGAAAGAGGAACAGATTCAGAAAATTCATTCATTCATATTTATTGAGCCCATACTGTGTGCAGAGAACTGTACCAAGTGCTTAGGAAGTACAATTCAGCAACAAATAGAGACAATCCCTGCCCACAGTGGGCTCACATAGAAAATGAAGTAACACTGCAAAAGATGGTCTTCTCTGTGAACAGAGTAGACAGGGCAATTGGTCACACTTTCAACTGCTATCTCAGCTCTGATTGAAATCCCAATGAATAGTCTCATCTTCAGACATGAAAAACGGTTATCTGTCTGACTAAATATATCCTTTGAAAGAAGACTAGAAGAAAATAATTAGAAGCACTTACTCATTTATTATTTTTAAATGGTTCATCAAGATCTAGAATCCATCATTCTCCTTTTCAAAAACACAAGATGAGAATGCAGTTAAAGAACTTTGCTTATATTTTAATTGAACAAAACGACACAAAGATGGTGACCGGAACTACATGGGTGGCTAATTGCAGGCTGTTTTCAAGGCACAAGTGAATTAATACAGCAACATGGAGTGTTCTTATAATCTGGGGTCACCTCACCTGCTTCTGGGGAAAAGTCAAAGCAGTTTCCGGGTTAGCGTGAGAGATGAACCAGTGCCTAATTGTAGACATTTTTGTCAGGGAGAGCTCCATCCTTCATCAGTTCTGTATTAAATGGCAAGACCAGATCACGATGAATGAAGCTCTGTTATGTAATAAGTCTCTTAGGGTCAAAGCTATGCTCACTTTATCATGGTTCTATGGCATTGGGCATGTGAAGACAATGAGGAACAGAGGGATACCCAAGCAACTGCTGAATGGGGAGTGAAAGTAAGAAACGATAAGCAAGCAGAGCAGAGGAAACATTTTAAGAACTTGGTAAATCAAAGCTTCAGGTAGTACTGCTTCCCAGCTGAAACCAGAAAGTCAATCAATCAATCAATCAATTATATTTGAGGGCTTACTATCTACAGAACACTGAGCTTGAGAGAGTACAATATAACAGAGTTGGTAGATGTGTTCTCTTCCCATAATGAGTTAACCACCTATTCATTCATTCATTCAATAGTATTTATTGAGGGCTTACTATGTGCAGAGCACTGTACTAAGCATTTGGAATGAACAAGTCGGAAACAGATAGAGACAGTCCCTGCCGTTTGACGGGCTTACAGTCTATTCGGGGGAGACAGACAGACAAGAACAATGGCAATAAATAGAGTCAAGGGGAAGAACATCTCGTAAAAACAATGGCAAGTAAATAGAATCAAGGCGATGTACATTTCATTAACAAAATAAATAGGGTAATGTAAATATATACAGTTGAGCAGATGAGTACAGTGTTAAGGGGATGGGAAGGGAGAGGGAGAGGAGCAGAGGGAGATGAGGGGAAAGAGGGTTAAGCTGCCGAGCGGTGAATGGGGGGCGGTAGAGGGAGTAGAGGGAGAAGGGGAACTCAGTCTGGGAAGGCCTCTTGGAGGAGGTGAGTTTTAAGTAGGGTTTTGAAGAGGGGAAGATAATTAGCCTGGCGGAGGTGAGGAGGGAGGACGTTCCAGGACCGCGGGAGGACGTGACCCAGGGGTCGACGGCGGGATAGGCGAGACCGAGGGATGGTGAGGAGGTGGGCGGCAGAGGAGCGGAGCGTGCAGGGTGGGCGGTAGAAAGAGAGAAGGGAGGAGAGGTAGGAAGGGGCAAGGTGATGTAGAGCCTTGAAGCCTAGAGTGAGGAGTTTTTGTTTGGAGCGGAGGTTGATAGGCAACCACTGGAGGTGTTTAAGAAGGGGAGTGACATGCCCAGAGCATTTCTGCAGGAAGATGAGCCGGGCAGCGGAGTGAAGAATAGACTGGAGCAAGGCGAGAGAGGAGGAAGGGAGATCAGAGAGAAGGCTGACACAGTAGTCTAGCTGGGATATAACAAGAGCCCATAGGAGTAAGGTAGCCGTTTGGGTGGAGAGGAAAGAGCGGATCCTGGCAATATTGTAAAGGTGAAACCGGCAGGTCTTGGTAACGGATAGGATGTGTGGGGTGAACAAGAGAGACGAGTCAAAGATGGCACCGAGATTGCGGGCCTGAGAGATGGGAAGGATGGTCGTTTCATCCACGGTGATAGGGAAGTCTGGGAGAGGAACGGGCTTGGGAGGGAAGATGAGGAGCTCAGTCTTGCTCATGTTGAGTTTTAGGTGGCGGGCCGACATCCAGGTGGAGACGTCCTGGAGGCAGGAGGAGATGCGAGCCTGAAGGGAGGGGGAGAGGACAGGGGCAGAGATGTACATCTGCGTGTCATCTGCGTAGAAATGGTAGTCAAAGCCGTGAGAGCGAATGAGTTCACCAAGGGAGTGAGTATAAATGGAGAACAGAAGAGGGCCTAGAGAGAGACATAGACATTAATATAAATAAACTATGGATATGTACATAAGTGCTGTGGGCCTGAGGGTGGGGTGAATAAAGGGTGAAAATCCAAATGCAAGGATGACACAGAAGGGAATAGAAGAGTAAATGAGGACCTAGTCAGGGAAGGCTTCTTGGAGGAGATGTGCTTTTAATAAGCCTCTGACAGTGGGGAGAGTGATCATCTGTCGGATTTGAAGAGGGAGGGAGTTCCAGGCCAGAGGCAGGATGTGGAGGAGGAATCAGTGGTGAGATGAGCAAGATTGAGGTACCTACAATAAGTAGGTTGGCATTAGAGGAGCAAAGTGTGCCACTGGTCTGTAAAAGGAAATCAGAGAGGCAAGGTGATTGTTTTAAAGTCAATGGTAAGAAGTTTCTGTTTGAAGGGCTGGATGGACAACCATCCAGAGAAGTGCAGCACAGTATATAGAGCATGGGCCTGGGAGTCAGAAGGATCTGGGTTCTAATTCCGGCTCCACCACTTGTCTGCTGTGTGACATGAGGAAAGTCACTTAACTTCTTGGTGCTTCAGTTACCTCATCTGTAAAATGAAGATTAAGACTGTCAGCCCCAAGGATTGTATCCAACCTGCTAAGCTCATATCTCTCCCAGCACCTAGTAAGTGTTTAACAATTGTCATTTAAAAAAAAACACAACACTGGAATTTCTTGAAAAGTGGGGAAATATGGACTAAATTTATTTTAGAAAAATGATACAGGAAGCAGAGTGAAGTATGGAATGAAGTGGGGAGAGAGAGGAGGTAGGGAGATCAGCAAGGAGGCTGATGCTGTAATCAAGGTGGGCTAAAATAAGTGCTTAGATTAACATGGTAGCAATTTGGATAGAGAGGAAAGGGCAGATTGTAGTGATGTTGTGAAGGTTTAGCTGAAAAGATTGAGTAACAGATTGAATATGTACGTGTGGAATGAGAGAGATGAGTCGAGCATAAAGTCAAGTTGTGGGCTTGTGAGATTGAGTAGATGGTGGTACTGTCTAGGATGGTGAGAAGGTCATGGGGGGTGACAGAGTTCATGTGAAGATGAGGAGTTCTGTTTTGCAAATGTTAAGTTTAAGGTGTTGGTGGGGCATCCAAGTAGAGATGCCTGGAAGGCAAAAGGTAATACGAGACTTCGGTGTAAGAGAGAGATCAGGGCAGGAGTTGTAAATTTGGGAATCAGCTACCTAGAGAGGGTAGTTGAAGTCACAGGCATGAATGGGTTCTCCAAGACAGTGGTTGTAGATGGAGAATAGAAGAGGACCCAAAACTGAGCCTGGAGGCTCTGTGTGAGGCAGAGGAGGAACCAGTGAAAGAGATGGGCTGTACCCAACCTGATTACATTGTATTTACCCCAGTGCTAATGAAGTGCTTGGCTCATATAGAGTGCTTAACGAATACCACAATCATTATTAAGATTGTTATTCTTATTAATCATCTTATTAATCTTATTAATCATAGTGATGATAATAATGATAACTGGGTATCTAATATGTACCAAAATGTATCCCTTTCTTAATTGCAACACAAAATGCATGCTGTTCCTTTCATAATTTCATTGATAGCCTTTGCTTCACTTTCTAGTAAAAGGCCTTAATTACACTATACATGGAATACAAAGTTTCATCTCTGTAGGCACTAAACCTTTGGAGATTGGTGATAAAGCACATTAAACCTTCACAGAGATTGTTTACACATTTGTAATGGTGGCTGTGGTCCTCTCTGATAGCAGAAGCAATAAATAAAAACCATTAGGATGCTCTTTTCATTTGCCAGTGGTTTTATATCCCTTGATGTCCTTTGAACTATCCATGCATAAAATTGAGGGATAAAATCCATAATTACTAGAAATAGGTAATTTTAACTCTCCTAACTGATATTTAGAACTCAGTCCTGATTTGTAGGATTCCAGAAGCCTTCTAGTAATATTACAGAATGAATTGATAGTTCCACTAATAGTGAACTATCTATAAATTTGCTAAATATCAATGCAGTCCTTTGGTGCAGGATGTAAGATAATTACTCACTGATGCTCCTGATACGACTGTCTCCAATCCCTTCTCTCCACTTAAACTTTAGATTGTGAGCTCCCTGAGAGACAGGGACTAATTTCCACCTGATTATTCTTTCCCAGCACCTACTATAGCTCTGTACACAGTAAGTGCTTAATGAATTCAACAACTACTCTCCAGAATAACAGTTTTCACAGGGAAGGGATAGAGATGAGAGAGAAGGAGGTTTAGGCAGCAGTGTGGGGGGAGAGTGGGATAAAGATGAAGCAGATGTGGCCATAGAATTTCCCCGCAAACACACACTTCCCAGTGGCCCTCACAGCTTTCTTTCTGAACTGGACTTGAACCTGATTTATCCCAGGTCTCTGACTAGACAAAAAAATTTCCTGTCAGAAGCTCCAAAATGATGACTTCCTGGTCTATTAGCTCTTTGTAGCCTATTGTCTTCGAATCTCCATCCATTCTTCAATCCGTGTGCTTCTTTTCATCCCAGGACTCGCAATGAACCCAGGACTCCCAAAGAATAGTAGGCTACTCTAGGTGTGAGTCTGACCTCTTGTCAGCCAAGAGATAAGGGTTTTGCCTGGAGCTAAAACTCCCCCTTGACGGAAATTAGTTGTGTCAATATAGATGGAAAAAGAAGAACTATAAAAAGGTTTGATGTGATGCACTGCCAATCATTTGTACTTATTTCTTTTCTGTATTTTGTTCCCAGTGGGTAGATAGATGTTAAATCAAGCAGGTCCTTCATCCCTTTCGTTTAAAGTGGTAGTAGGTGTCTGTCATTTTGTGTGCCTGAAAGGCATTATCTTTCCAAATGGTCTTGTTTTTTTTCCTTGAGTGACACCTCACAAAGAAAGGATATTTTATAAAGAAGAATTTTTAACAGTTCCTATGCAGATGAAGAAGCTTTTGCTACCGAATGCTCTAAATGTGCCCAGTCAGAATCATTCTCCGGTAGGCATTTTGAACTGACTAATGAACAACATTTACAAGAAATGTTTAACAGGTTGTGAGTGGTTTATGAGTTTTCTTGGCCAAGATGAATCAATTAAGGTGTTTTGTTTTTTACGATTCTATAAAACATGGAATCAGTTAATAAAATAAAATAGAACTACAACACTAACTCAAATAGCAATAGTACACATAACACATGGAAGAGATTTCTGGTCGTAGTCACCTGGGACACGAATCCTAAGATGAAGAGTTTCTTCATCTGCCACACTAACCCAGCACCACCTAAAATCTACCCCTGAAACAGTTCCACCTCATGAAGTGTTCCTGGAGCAGGGAAAAGTGGGATGACTAAGTGAAAAGACCATAGACCTGGGAATCATGGGACCTGGGTTCGAATTCTGGCCCTGCCACTTGTTTGCTGTGTGACCTCGGGCAAGTCTCTTAACTTCCTTCCTACTTAAACTGAGAGCCTCATGATAGAACATGGGCCTTGGAGTCAGGAGGTCATAGTTCTAATCCCGGCTCCGCTGCTTGTCTGCTGTATGACCTTGGGCAAGTCATTTCACTTCCTCTGTGCCTCACCTACCTCATCTGAAAAATGGGCATTAAGGCTGTGAGCCCTTTGTGGGGCAGGGACTGTTTCTACCCTGATTTTTCCTGATTCTTCCAGCCCTGCTTTTCCTCAGCTCCCCCTGCCTTCCATGTGACCACGACTCGCTCCCTTTGCTCTTCTCCCTCTCCCCGCCCCACAGCACTTGCCTATCCCTCTGTAATTCTATTTATTTATATCGATGCCTGTTTACTTGTGTTGATGTCTGTCTCCCCTGCTCTAGACTGTGAGCCCTCTGTGGGCAGAGATTGTCTCTCTTTATTATTATATTGTACCTTCCAAGAGCATAGTATTGTGCTCTGCCCACAGGAAGTGCTCAATAAATATGATTGAATAAATGAATATTTCCCACCGCCTCCCCCCCAGCACTTAGTACAATACCTGAAACATAATAAGCGCTCAACAGATACCACAGTCATTATTATGAGGGATAGGAACTGTGTCTCACCTGATTACTTTATTTCTACCTAAGTGTTTGAGACAAAGTAAGCACCTAAGTACCTTAGATCCTTCAATCTTCCCTTTTTCTTTAAGCAGAGACCTAACCTATCTTATTTAATGAGAGCTATTTATAAAGCACTTATTGTGTGCATGTGGACTACTAAGAACTTGGAAAAATACAAGACAACAGATTTGCTAGGCACAATCCCTTCCCACAGGGAGCTTCCAGCCTACAAGGAAAGACAGACATTGCTCAACTCCAACTTCCTTTTTAGTTTGCAACTTTAAGTTTTGAATCCTATTTTACAAGGTCAGTGAGTGGCTCTTGGCTTTTGGAGAAATAGTGAGGTTGGAGAAGCAGCGTGGCTCAGTGGAAAGAGCACGGGCTTTGGAGTCAGGGCTCATGAGTTCGAATCCCAGCTCTGCCACTTGTCGGCTGTGTGACTGTGGGCAAGTCACTTAACTTCTCTGTGCCTCAGTTCCCTTATCTGTAAAATGGGGATTAAGATTGTGAGCCCCACGTGGGACAACCTGATTCCCCTATGTCTACCCCAGCGCTTAGAACAGTGCTCGGCACATAGTAAGCGCTTAACAAATACCAACATTATTATTATTATTATTAAAGAATTCTGATGAAAATCCTGAGTCCATTCTTCTGTGGAATAGAAAAGATGTCTCCAATGGAAGTAGGAGTTAATCTATGTGCAAGACAAATTCATTAAAGCAAGCCAGTAGAATTATGTCAGTGAACTCTATCCATGCTGAGTTATTCAGTATTACATAGTCAATATCAAATATCCTTGGACCCCCTTGGTAGAGTGGAAAATAGTTCCCCTTTTTTTTTTTTAAAAAAAAAGCACTTAAAAACAAAGGAATCTTGCCCCGGAGAATTGGGTATCAGTGATTCCCCTCAAGCAGTGCCACCTAGTAGAGGTTGTAAAACCTCCACTATACCTGCAAAACTAATCCAGAACCACCTTTTTTATGAAAGTCGTTACACACCATTTTTCCTTATGTTATTTGTTAAGCACTTATTGATTCAATTGTATTTACTGAGCGTTTACCTTGAAGAAAAATGTACTAAGTGCTTGGGAAAGTACAATACAACAATAAACAGAGACATGCCCTGCCCATAACAAGCTTTCATGTTTTCCAGGCACTGTTCTAAGTTCTGAGGTACGTACAGAGTAATCAGGTTGGACATAGTCCACGTCCCACGTGGGGCTCACAGTCTTAATCCTCATTTTACAGATGAGGTTGCTGAGGCACAGAGAAGTGAAGGGACTTGCCCAAGGACAGACAGCAGATAAGCGAAGAAACTGAGATTACAAACCAGGATTTTCAGAAGCCCAGGGTCTAGCTCTATCCAGTTGGCCATGTTGTGTCTCATGGTGGAGAAGGATGACATTTGATGAGCTCAGCAGCCTCTCAACAACCAACTTCAATTACTACCTTCACCATCCTTTCCCAACCAGCAGCATATGAGGAAGATCTACTCTCTCCACTGAGAGGGAAAACAAGGTCTCCACCTTCCTCCCATAGAAGCTACTATGAAAACAGGAAATGTGTCTAATAATAATAATAATGTTAATGTTGGTATTTGTTAAGCGCTTACTATGTGCTGAGCACATTCTAAGCGCTGGGGTATTCATTCATTCAATAGTATTTATTGAGCGCTTACTATGTGCAGAGCACTGTACTAAGCGCTTGGAATGAACAAGTCGGAAACAGATAGAGATAGTCCCTGCCGTTTGACAGGCTTACAGTCTAATCGGGGGAGACAGACAGACAAGAACAATGGCAATAAATAGAGTCAAGGGGAAGAACATCTCGTAAAAACAATGGCAACTAAATAGAATCAAGGTGATGTACATTTCATTAACAAAATAAATAGGGTAATGAAAATATATACAGTTGAGCAGACGAGTACAGTGCTGAGGGGATGGGAAGGGAGAGGGGGAGGAGCAGAGGGAAATAGGGGGAAAAGAGGGTTAAACTGCGGAGAGGTGAAGGGGGGTGGTAGAGGGAGTAGAGGGAGAAGAGGAGCTCAGTCTGGGAAGGCCTCTTGGAGGAGGTGAGTTTTAAGTAGGGTCAGGTTGTCCCATGTGGGGCTCACAGTCTTAATCCCCATTTTACAGATGAGGTAAGTGAGGCCCCGAGAAGTTAAGTGACTTGCCCAAAGTCACACAGCTGACAAGTGGCCAAGCCAGGATTCGAACCCATGACCTCTGACTCCAAAGCCGTGCTCTTTCCACTGAGCCACACTGCTTCTCTCTATTTATTGTTGTGTTATACTCTCCCAAGTGCTTAGTACAGTGACCCACAGACAGTGCTCGATAAATACAGTTGAATGAATGAATGAATGAAAAACAGTATCTGGTCCAGATGAATCAGCCCTATGTGGGACAGGAACTGTCCTACCCAGTTTGCTTGAATCCATCCAGCGCTTAGGACAGTGCCTGGCCCATAGTAAGTGCTTAACAGATGCCATTATTTTTATTATTATTATTATTATCATCATCAGCTGCAGTGTGGCCCAGCTCTCAGGGCTGAGGGGTTAGTGGGGGATGCCTGAATCATGCTACTGAACTCAATAAAGTCTTTAATCGCAAGCTCCCATCTGTTCTTGGTTTTTTGGGTGGTGGTCTCTAGCTAAGGGCGAGGAGGAAACTCAAGGGTGCTAGATTACTGAAAAGGCAGTGTAATTCAACTCATTCTTCCTGCCTCAAAACCCCAGGGAGGAGAAAGGTGCTTAAGGGTAAAAGAAAACCCCCAAAGAGAGAATTTCATCAGGAAATCTGTATGAAGCACCAGCGTGTCTTCCCTTCCTACCATCAGTTAATCACCTTGTGAAAGGGAGAAATCATCAGTGTCTGAGATGAAACAGCCAGTTCTATTTTTTCCTCTCCTCTAAACGTCTTGTTTTCTTACACAGCATTTTATGAAAAATTGATATCTTGCTAGTCAACATGATGAATGTGAGAACATGCAGGGAATAGTTTTAAGAGTTTGTTTTAGCAGTTATGCATTTAAATTGTTCCATTAGAGTGGACACAAGCTACTTCTCCAGCAATACAAATAAGCCCTTAAAGGGCAAGGAACCACAATTTGTAGGGAATTTAATTTTTCAGCCCTTAAGTCTTTTTCTTCTAAACTGTTTAACGTTGTGAATTAAAGTCATTTCTTTTCTATTTAGGTTTTCAGATTTCCTCTTTGGAGACAGAGGTTTTTTTCATCTATTGGAAAATTATCTTTGTGTGTGGTTCCTCATTGCCCTTTTGATCTTCTTGTAGACTGTAAGCTCATTGTGGACAGGGAATGTGTCTGTTTATTGTCATATTGTACTCTCCCAAGCGTTTACAGTGATCTGCACAGAGTAAGCACTCAATAAATACATTCACAAAAGTGAATGAAGCAATGAATGCCATCATAAATGGAATCTTCCCCAAGGTCAGAGGGCAGACATGTAATTGAGACTTATTTAATTTTTGGTTATAGAAATTTGAGGCATTATCTTAGGGAAAAACTTCTAAATGGATTCACACCCCTGAGATACTACTTAATTTAATTTGTAATAATGCATATTGTAATCAATCAGTCATATTCATTGAGCACTTACTGTGTGCAGAACACTGTACTAAGTGCTTGGAGAAGTAAGCTATAACAATATAACAGAGTTGGTAGACAAATTCCCTGCCTTGCTTGAACATATTTTGTTATCAAATAGTATTATTTACTGATGCATTGTATTTCTCTTCCACGATGGTTGGTCACTTCTTTCACTGAGTACTACTGTGATGTAAAACAGGTTTCATACGTGAAATTCAGTTCTCTAGTCAGAGTTCAAGTGACAGAGTGAGGATGTAAGCAGCGTGGAGAAGCAGTGTGGCTCAGTGGAAAGAGCATGGGTTTTGGAGTCAGGGCTCATGAGTTTGAATCCCAGCTCTGCCACTTGTCGGCTATGTGACTGTGGGCAAGTCACTTAACTTCTCTGTGCCTCAGTTCCCTCATCTGTAAAATGGGGATGAAGACTGTGAGCCCCACATGGGACAACCTGATTCCCCTATGTCTACCCCAGTGCTTAGAACAGTGCTCGGCACATAATAAGCGCTTAACAAATACCAACATTTTTATTATTATTATGTAAGCTTACAAAAGGACCCTCACACTTCAGATCTTCCCCAGTTAAAAGGGGGTTATCCATTTTCTTAATGGCCCATTTTCCATAGCCAGGAAAATGCCAAAGCCTTGTGGGCCCCCATATTCTCTCCACTGTGAGGATAAGAACTTTTGCCAACAAGCATCCATTCTGGGCTTGTGCAAAGTACATCACCCCATGAGGCACATCCCCTCCCCACTCCTCCCACACACAGCAAGGGTGACAGAACACAGTTCTGCAGACGAGGAAAAAAGGCAAGAGGTCTCTCTCCTTCGATTTTTATTCTTTTGATCCTGCCCAGCCCATGATAAGAGGAAAGGGATGGGGAGTGGTTGTTCAGTAGATACCTGAATTGATTGGTTTGATCAGTGCACTAATCAAAAACAAGTACTGCTATTTGTAAGACAAGCTAGGTACCTTCTCTGTTTGGGGCTTATATCTCAGTTTTCCAAAATGTTTTAGTATATGCTTTGGAAAGAATCCAGACATTAGGAATAAGATTGGGGATGGCAAGTGATACTGGACAGAATGGTAATATTCGTAAGATCTTTCCTTGGATGTAAAAGAATGATCTGGAATGTAACCTGATATCCCAAGGGATGGAAATGTCAGAGAAGCAGTTTGGCTTAGAGATAGTTTCTATCTGTTGCCAATTTGTACATTCCAAGCGCTCAGTACAGTGCTCTGCACATAGTAAGCACTCAATAAATACTATTGAATGAATGTAGTCTTGAAGGCAGAGGCATCAGTGTGGTCTAGTGGATAGAACACGGGCCTGGGAGTCAGGGGGACCTGAGATCTAGTGTTGGTTCCACCACTTGTCTCCTGTGTGACCTTGGGCAAGTGACTTCACTTCTCTCTGCCTCAGTGACCTCATCTGTAAAATGGGGATTTAAGACTGTGAACCCCATGTAGGACATGGACTACATCCAACCTGATTGGCCTATATCTACCTCAGTGTTTAGTACAGTGTCTGGCATGTAGAAAATGCTTAACCAATACCATTAGAAAAAAAAGATGTCATTATCCCCTTTTTAGCATAGGGAAAAGTAAGGTATAACCAGTTAGGGAGAGAATAACAGACTCAAAGCAAGATCCCAGCTCACCTATATCCTATAACAGTCCCCTATCTTGTAGACCAGGTTGCCTTGCTTAATACCTTCCCAATCCTGTATTCTGACATGATACATGGAGAGAGAGAATTCAGGTCCCAGTTTGAAATTGCAGTTTTTAGTACAAAATGACATGACATATCATAAACACCTGCAAAGGGAACCATTATGATATATAGAGCTGTGTTAACAGATCTCTAGTGCTCGCCGAAAAAATACAATTTTTTCTGGTTTAGAAGGAACAGTTTGATTGTATTGTGGTAGAAAATGGTGCTCTGAGACTGGAGAGAGATGGGCAGGGATGTGATCCGTAGCACAGGTGAGGCATTTCATGGCACTGATGGAATGCAGAAGCCTTGCTGCACAAACTATTGACCCACCAGGAGGGCAACGCAGCTAAAGAAGTTTCATCTCGTGATTTTGCCTCTGCCAGTGAATTTACACCTCCTGAAACACACACCTGCAAAAACATATTTGGAGTCTCAACACCTCCCAAGAACCTTTTAAAGAATGATTCTGAGAACTTCATAGAGAATAAATAAATCTTTTTTTACTCTGCCCTTCTTTCATAAATTTACTAATGGCTAATCCGTTTCTTCCAAAATATAAATATTTTTATTCAACTTGGTTAAATATCTGAGCAAAATGAAGGAGAAAAACCAATTCTCCTGCCTGTGATTGTTGGATCAAGTGCTAGAGTGTCAGGACAAATGATGGGAATGCCTTTTTTGTGCCTGAAAGATCAATAAAGTGGGCATTCCAACCCTCTCCTCTTCAACGTAGGGAAGAAAAGGATCTTTAAGATTGGGCTCATTTTCTGAAAACAGGTAAGCTAGGAAAAAACTGAAAACTGGGTGATGCCAGACAATGACAGAGGTCTGTTGCTAATGACTTAGACTTTTTTTTCTGGGCAGAGAACATGTCTAGCAACTCTGTTGAATTGTAATTCTATCAACTCACAATACAATACTCTGTACACAGTAAGTGCTCAGCAAATACCATTGAACAATTATTAATAATCACAGTATTTATTGTTCACTACATGCCAAGTACTGTACTAAGTGTTGGGATGAATACAAGCTAATCAGGTTGGACACAGTCCCTGACCCACAGAGGGTTCATAAGAGGACAGGAATTGAATCCCCATTTTACAGATAAGGAAACTAAGACACTGAAAAGTTCAGTGACTTGCCCAAGGTCACCCAGCAGGCAGGTGGCAGAGATGAATTAGAATCCAGGTCCTCTGACTCCCAGGTCATGCTCTTTCTACTAGGTTATCCTGTTTCACCATGATGCTCCCCCAAAACTTATGTACCTATTCATAGTTTATTTTAGTGTCAGTCTTCCCCTCTGTACTATAAGTGCCTTATGGACAGGGAACCTGACTGCCAACTCTGTTTTATTTTCCCAAGCACTTAATACAGTCCTCTGCACATAGTAAGTGTTCAATAAATACTATTGATGGCTGACTTGGCTTGGACGACCCTTTTCAGCAGGATTGAAAGTTCATTTGTTTTCAGGAAAACCAGTTCCCCAAATCTCTTTTGATCAAATCTTGCCAAATAAAGGAGATGACTCCTCTGATTGCTTCCTGCAGATGAGATCTGATTCATTTGTTGAGAAGCAGTGTGGCTCAGTGGAAAGAGCACAGGCTTGGGAGTCAGAGGTCATGGGTTCTAATCCCAGCTCCGCCACTTGTCAGCTATGTGACTTTGGGCAAGTCATTTAACTTCTCTGGGTCTCAGTTCTCTCATCTGTAAAATGCGGATGAAGATTGTGAGCCCCACAGGGGACAACCTGATCACCTTGTATCCCCCCCCAGCACTTAGAACAGTGCTTTGCACATAGTAAGCGCTTAACAAATGCCAACATTATTATTTGGAACATCTGCCAGTCAACTGATGCGATATATTTTCCCACAAACCTCACACCTTTCCCACAAGCTTCACAATGCTGTCTTCCAACTCCTAAGGTTGGGTTTTGTCCCCTGAGCCTCAAGATGTTTCAAACTGACTCAATTCCTTAGTGGAAAGAGCCCGGGCTTGGGAATCAGAGGTCGTGGGTTCTAATCCCGGCTCTGCCACTTGTCAGCTCCGTGACTTTGGGCAAGTCACTGAGCTTCTCTGGGCCTCAGTTACCTCATCTGTAAAATGAGGATTAGGACTGTGAATCCCTCATGGGGCAACCTGATTACTTTATATCTACCCCAGCGCTTAGAACAGTGCTTGGCACAGAGTAAGCACTTAACAAATACCATCATTATTATTATCATTATTATTCAATCATATTTACTGAGTGCTACTGGGTGCAGAGCACTGTACTAAGCACTTGGGGGAATACATTACAACAATAAAAACAGACACATTCCCTGCCCACAATGAGACTCCTGCAGTGGGTGTCATGCCTGTCGCCATAAGTCCAGCCCCTTCCCTTCCAGAGGACAGAGAGGAAGCGCACGACCCACTCTGTGCTATTGATACTCTTAAAATCATTCCCCAGATCTACTCATAGCTCTCTCTCATGCCCATAAAGGATGTTATGGATAGAGTATAAGTCGGGGAGTCTACTTGCCTGTCTACTTCTTATGTTTTGCTGTCTGTCTCCCCCTTTTAGACTGTGAGCCCGTTGTTGGGCAGGGATTGTCTCTATCTGTTGCTGAATTGTACTTTCCAAGCACTTAGTACAGTGGTCTGCACACAGTAAGTGCTCAATAAATACAACTGAATGAATGAGTCAGAAGGTCAGGGGTTCTAATCCTGGCTCTGTCACTTGTCTGCTGTGTACCTTAGGCAAGTCACGTCACTTCTTCGGGCCTCTGTTGTCTCACCTGTAAAATGGGGACTGAGTCTGTGAACCCATGTGGGAGAGGCACTGTGTCCTGATTTGCTTGTATCTACCCCAGTGTTTAGTACAGTGCCTGGCACATAGTAAGCATTTAACAAATATCATCATTATCATTATTATTATTATTATAAAAAGTAGCATGGCACAGTGGAAAAAGCATGGGCCTCAGAGTCAGGGGACCTAGGTTCTAATCTCGGCTCTGTCAATTCCTTGCTGTGCGACTTTGGGCAAGTCACTTAATGTCTCTGTGCCTCAATTTCCCCTACTGTAAAATGAGAATTAAATACCTGTTCTCCCTTCTCCTTAGACTGTGAACTCCAACTGGGGCAGGCACTGTGTCCAATCTAATTAATTTGTGCCTACCCCTGCACTTAGAACAGTGTTTAGCACATAGTACTAATAAATCTCATTTAAAAAAAGAAGAGGAGCAAGGGGATAAAGGGGGCATCATGCTGCCACCAAAATGCTCCTGTGGAGAACAGAGAGGAGGTGGGTTTGGGAGTGGGGAGGTGCAGAAACATTAGAATCCAGGTCCTCTGACTCCCAGGCCATGCTCTTTCTACTAGACTACCCTGTCTCAACTTGATACCCCCCCAGAATTGATGTACATATTCACGGTACATATCTGCATGGCTTAATGGAAAGAGCCTGGGCTTGGAAGCCAGAGGCTGTGGGTTTGAATCCAGGCTCCACCACTTGTCAGCTGTGTGACTCTGAGCAAGTCGCTTCACTTCTCTATGCCTCGGTTCTCTCATGGGGATTAAAATGGGGATTAAAACTGAGCCCCACGTGGGACAACCTGATGACCTTGTATCCCCCTAGCGCTTAGAACAGTGCTAACAAACAGTAATAGTAATAGTAACACATAGTAAGCGCTTAACAAATACCACCAATATCATTATTATCCATAACAGAACTCCATCTTTCCATCCCAAGCCTGTCTTCACCCTAACTTTCCCATCACTATAGACAGTGCCACCATCCTCCCTGCCTTACAAGCCTGCAAACTTGGCATTATCCACTGCTTAGCTCTCTAACTCAGACCACATATTCAATATGCCATGAAATTTTGTCTGTCCTACCTTCAAAACATCTCTAGAATCCACCTTTTTCTTTTCATCCTAACCACTAACAAGCTGATCCTAGGATTTAGTATTTCCCACTTTGGCTATTGCGTTGTCCTCCTCTCTAATTTCCCGCCCTCCTGTTTTCCTCTCTCCAGCCCATACTTCATTCTGCTGCCAGAATCATAGAGAAACAGCATGGCTCAGTGGAAAGAGCCCGGGCTTGGGAGTCAGAGGTCATGGGTTCTAATCCCGGCTCTGCCACTTGTCAAGTGAAGTGGGCAAGTCACTTCACTTCTCTGTGCCTCAGTTCCCTCATCTGTAAAATGGGGATTAAGACTGTGAGCCCCACGTGGGGCAACCTGATTACACTGTATCTCCCCCAGCGCTTAGAACAGTGCTCTGCACATAATAAGCGCTTAACAAATATCAACATCATCATTATTATTTGTCTGAAAAATAGTTCAGTGCATAGCTCTCCACTCTTCAAAACTTCCAAAGATTGCTCATCCACCGCCACTCTAAACAGAAACTCCTTCCATCAGTTTTAAGGAACTCGATCAGCTCTCTCCCTCTTGCCTAATCCCGCTTAGATCCTATTTTGAACGAATCCACACACTCTACTCTTCTAATACCAACCTATTCTGTACCTCATTTTCATCTCTTCCACTCTCGACTTTTTGCCAGCTACCTCCCTCTGGCCTGGAACTCCCACCCCCTTCATATCTGACAGACCGCCACTCTCCCTGCCTTCAAAACCCTCTTAAAATCACATTCCGTCCAAGAGGCCTTTTCTGGCTAAGCCCTCATTTCCCCCATCTGTCTTCCCACCACTGTAGATAATGTCCTTGGTTACGGGCCTTTTAAATTCTTGGATACTAACCCCAGCACCACGGCCCCTGTCTGTAATTTATTTTCATGCCTGCCTCTCCCTGTAGACTGCAAGATCCTTGAGGGCAAAGATCACATCCACCAACTTTATTGTACTTTCCTGCACACTTAGAACAGTGTTCTGCACAAAGTACTTAATAAATACCATAGATTGGTTGATTGCTGAACACTGAGCTGCTGCAGAAGTGGCAATCACAAAATGCCCCCGCTCCCTCTTTCCCAGCTCCACCCACTTCTCACTAAACTGGTGACTCCGTAGTTTAAACTACCTAGATGATGGATAAGACTCTGAGATAAATTGGCTGCATATTGGCTAATCTTGAAGGACTCCATCTAATAAACAGGTCATAACTCACATCTGTGAAATCACTTACAGCCTAGAGTTCATTGTGAACAGGAAACATGTCTCCCATCTCTGTGATATTGTACTTTTCCAAATGCTTGGTAGAGTGCTTTGCACACAGTAAGTGCTCAATCAATATGACTGATTAATTAATAGAAAAAATTTGAAGGGAGAGTTCCAGGAAGGTGTGAAGAGCCTGGGCCTGAGAGTCAGAGGTCATGGGTTTTTACGACATGTTCTTCCCCTTGACTCTATTTATTGCCATTGTTCTTGTCTGTCCGTCTCCCCCGATTAGACTGTAAGCCCGTCAAACGGCAGGGACTGTCTCTATCTGTTGCTGACTTGTTCATCCCAAGCGCTTAGTACAGTGCTCTGCAATAAATACTATTGAATGAATGAATGAATGAATGAATGGGTTCGTATCCCAGCTCTGCTGCTTGTCAGCTCTGTGACTGTGGGCAAGTCACTTAACTTCTCTGTGCCTCAGTTACCTCATCTGGAAAATGGAGATGAAGACTGTGAGCCTCGCGTGGGACAATCTTAGAACAGTGCTCTGCACATAGTAAGCGCTTAACAAATACCAACATCATTATTATTACTATTATTACATGACTGGTGAGACAATTATGGACACAACAAGATTAAGCAATTAGATTTAAACCACATTTACCAAAAGGAGCAACATGACTATATTCTGCTAGGAGGCAGTGGGGTTTAGTATTGCAGTGTCCATTTATCCTGATAAAATTGTGAAAATAAAAAGCTCTTCTTGAGTCTTGTCTTACTCCTCATAGAGCCAGATTGCTTGATGCTAATCTGCCTTAAATCATTTATGTATTCAGCTATCTAATTTGTATGTGGAGTTTGGATAATAGGATTCCTAATGTGTTTTCAGAGACAGATTAAGATTTTTAATATTAGGAATGAAAAAAATTGATAGGAAAATGTAATGAGTAATTTACTAATAATGATTATGCAAACTGAACACACTCCAAGAACATACACACACCCATAGAAGGAGGAAACAGTATAATTTATTGAAATACAATGGGTGGACATTCATATTTTTTCACTGCTTTATAAGTGAATGAAGAAATAAAGAAAGAAAATATTAAGATCCTCTTCCCGTGAACTCCTTTGTTTTGTTTTTTTACTGTAAATAAGCATAAAATGCTGAGGGTTGGATATTAATCTCTCCTTGTATCATGCAGTGCTAGAAGCAAAAAGAAGATGGTAATTAAGAATTAGCTCTTAAATATCACTCTTAATTTGCAAAACACTTCACAGACATTAACTAAATTGATCCTGCACACCCCTCTGTGAAGCAGGTGGACTTTCCTCATTACATCTTTTTTTTTTTCCAGAGAAAAGTAAAGAGAGAGGAGCCACGATATCTTATTGACTAGGTCTAGCAACGTAAATACTTAAGGTCTGGAGATTTTACACAACAAAACTACCATCTGTTCCAAAGACTGTAGGGGGATATAAATTGAAGGAGAAATTTTGTCACCTGACACGAGGAAGATTGAGTTTAAGTCTGGTTTGTTTACTAAACTGTCATTTTAGTTGCTCATGAATATCAATGATGGAATAACTACCTGGGGTGAGAATTATGAAGGACAATTCACTTAACTTGTTTTGTTATGGGGATCCAAAGAAAGGGTGCATCTGAAATGCTTCCTGAATTGTGAAGCTAACTCAATTGAATCATTATAGTTTAGAGAAGGTTGACTGTATTAGTTATGTTTTTTATTATGTTGAAAATCCTGGGACCAACTTTTGGAACTCTTGCTTATTTCTGAAAATTATTCCTCTTATACTTGAATTTAAAAGTAATTCTCTAAATCACATACCTCCCATTTGACTTTGCCGATTCTACTCTCCCAGTGGCTTAGTACAATGGGGGTCAGAAGAACCTGGGTTCTAATTCTGGTTCTGCCACTTTTCTGTTGTGTGACCTTGGGCAAGTCACTTCCCTTCTCTGGGCCTCATTTATCTCATCTTTAAAATGGGGATTAAGACTGGGAGCGCTTTGTGAAACAGGGACTGCATCTAACCCAACTACCTTAGAGAAGCAGCATAGCTTAGTGGAAAGAGCACGGGGTTGAGAGTCAGAGGTCGTGGGTTCTAATCCTGGCTCTGCTGCTTGTCAGCTGTGACCTTGGGCAAATCACCTAACTTCTCTGTGCCTCAGTTACCTCATCTGTAAACTGAGGATGAAGACTGTGAGCCCTACATAGGACAATTTAATTACCTTGTATCTACCCTAGTGCTTAGAACAGTGCTTGACACACAGTAAGCACTTAACAAATACCAACATTATTATTATTATTACCTTGCATATACCCTGGCGCTTAGTACAGAGACCGGCACATAGTAAGCACTTAAAAATACCACATTTATTATTATTGCAGTAAGCACTAAATATATATGATTGTTTGATGATCTCTACCTTTGAGATCCAGACACATCTAACAGTCTTTTTCACACACAACTTCCCCTTTGCTTACTGCATTTGCTGTCTGCAGTTCTGAATGATTTTTTTAAAATTTACACATCATTACCACTTCAAACCCCTTGTTCAGTTGCTCTTTATTGCATCTCATATATGCAAGGTACTTACAGAGATATATTAGAGTATTGGAAAATTAGAGCTAATGATTAACCAGCGACATGGAGGGTTAGCTTTAGGCAAGGTAGGTTTTCAGTGGAGCCATATATGAATGAAGCAATCTCTACTACCAGCTCACATGGGTACAAGCACAGTGAGATTTTCCCATTATTCCAGAGGGTCGGTTAGTCCTCTATTCTAAGTCACTTGCCCTGAATCATATGTCCCTACCAGAATGTGCATGGAACTAAACAGATGAAAAATAGATTACTGCTGGCTAGATGACAAGAGTGTCTTAAGTAACTGTGGTATTTATTAAGTGCTTACTGTGTGCCAACCACTGTATGTGGCACCCAGAGAAGCAGTGTAGTTTAGTGGATAAAGCACAGGCCTGGAAGTCAGAAGGATCTCTGGGACAGGGACTGGTCCAACCTAATTTACTTGTACCTACTCCAGTACTTAAAACAATGCTTGGCGCATAGAGCTTAAGAAGCACCATAACTATTTTATTATTATTATTTTTATTACTAAGTGCTGGGGTAGATACAAGATAAGGTCACATGGGGCTCACAGTCTAAATGTGAAGGAGGGCAAGTATCAATTTCCCATTTTGAAGATGAAAAAACTTAGGAACAGAGAAGTTAAATGACTTGCCCAAGGTCACACAGAAACAAGTGTGGGGGAGCCGAGATTAGAGCCCAGTCCTCTGAATCCCAGGCCCGTACTCTTTCTACTAGGTCATGCATTTTCCAAAAGGCTTACTGCTTAAATGTGTCTTATCTGATGTGATCTGACAAATATCTAAAGTTTTAAACTGAAAATTATTGTAAAAATTAAAAATCGAAAGCTGTTCAAATTACAGTAAACTTACTTTAACTTGTGGCATTAAGAGGGCAGAATTGGAAAAAAGAAAGTAAAAAAATGTGTCTTATACCTTTTAAAAATTTGGCAACCAACCTTCTAGATGACTTTAGCTTTTACTTATTTTTGGTTAAGTTAATAATCTCTTTTTCAATTTTAATGAGTAAAATAATTCATTTTATATGGTTGGCTGTTGCCAAAATTAATATATCTAAAAATTATTCGTTGACCCTTAGTTTGTCAGTTTAATAGATTACAAGAAAGGAAGCAAAATATAATAATATTGGATTTCTTTTGTTCTCAAGTTTACCTGAAAATAATTTCCCAAATCAGTTCAATACTAGCAGTGCAGTAGTCATAAGAATAAATCCACATTTATTATATTGTCAGTAACCAAGCTCATACATGACAACTTTATAAATAAAAGAGTTTTTCCTTTGAATGAGATTGTCTTTAAGACATAGCCATTCCACCCAATCCTTTCCAGAAGTTGGCCATTTCTACCTGTTGCATCGACAATTTTGAAGAATTCAAACTGGAAACAAGCCTAAATTCTGAAATAAAGCTCTTACTTTAGCTAATGGCCTTAGAAATAGGGGCATCATCGCTAAATGGTTCTAAATGGTTCTAAAACCATAATAGAAATAGTGGTGATGATATCCCTATTTCTAAAACCACTAGTTTGAAGCTTTATTTTGGTTTTAGAAATAGTGATATCATCAACAAAATTGTTCTTGTGATTTTCTGTATTATAGCTGAGGAAAAAAAAACCTATCATTTTCCTCTACCCTTTGGTCCTGGGTTAAATTCCCTTCACCCATTACCTTGGGCAAATCCCCTGATCCAAGTTCCTGAGTGTAGGTTTGAAGAGGAGAGCAGCAACTTTCTCTATATGCTGATAGAGTCAGGATTGATCCATCCATCAATCAGTTGTATTTATTGAGCTCTTCCTTTGTGCAGAACACTGTATAAGTGGTTGGAAGAGTACAGCCTAAGAGACATGTATCTTTCCCACAATGAGTTTGCAGCCTAGAGAGGAAACAGATATTAATATAAATAAATTAGTTATGGCTATGTAAATAAAGGATCCAAATCCAAGTGCAAGGGTGACACAGAAGGGAGGCGGAAAAGACAAAATGAGGGTTTAGTCTGGGAAGGCCACTTGGAGGAGATGTACATTTAATAAGGTTTTGAAGGTGGGGAGAGTGACCGTCCTTTTGGATTTGAAGAGGGAGGATTTCCAGCCCAGAGGCGGGATGCAGGCAAGAGGTAGGTGGTGAAACAGATGAGATAGAGGTACAGTGAGTAGGTTGCCATTAGAGGGGCAAAGCGTGCGGGACTGAGTTTTCATAGAAAACCAGCTGTCAGGTAGGAAGGTTCAAGGTGATTGCGTGCTTTAAAGCCAATAGTAAAGAGTTTCTGTTTGATGCAGAGGTGGATGGCCCAACACTGGAGGTTCTTGAGGAGTGGAGAAACATAGATGTTTTTTGTAAGGAAATGACCAGGCAACAGTGTGAAATATGGACTGAAGTGGGGAGAGAAAGGAGACAGGGAAGTCAGCAAGGAGGCTAATGCAGTAATCAAGGTGGGATGGGATTAATGTTTGGATTAACGTGGCAGCAGTTTGCATGGAGAGGAAAGGACTGATTTGGGCTACAATGTGAAGGTTGAACCAACAGGATTGGTAGCAGATAGAATATGTGGGTTGAATGGAAGAGAGGTGTCAAGGATAACGCCAAGGTTAGGGGCTTGTGAGACAGGGAGGATGGTGGTTTCTGCAATGATGGGGAAGTAGTGAACTTCTCACTCTAGGCTTCAAGGCTCTCCATCACCTTGCCCCTTCCCACCTCTCCTCCCTTCTCTCTTTCTACTGCCCACCCCGCATGCTCTGCTCCTCTGCCGCCCACCTCCTCACCGTCCCTCAGTCTCGCCTATCCCGCTGTCGACCCCTGGGCCACGTCCTCCCACAGTCCTGGAATGCCCTCCCTCATCACCTCCGACAATCTAATTCTCTTCCCCTCTTCAAATCCCTACTTAAAGCTCACCTCCTCCAAGAAGCCTTCCCAGACTGAGCTCCCCCATTTTTCCCTCTGCTCCCTCTACCCCCCTTCACCTCTCCACAGCTAAACCCTCTTGTCCCCCCTTTCCCTCTCCTCCTCCCCCCCCTCGTCCCAACCCCTCAGCATTGTACTCATCTGCTCAACTGTATATATCTTCATCACCCTATTTATTTTGTTTAATGAGATGTACATCACCCTGATTTTATTTATTTGCCATTGTTTTTATGAGATGTTCTTCCCCTTGACTCTATTGCCATTGTTCTTGTCTGCCTGTCTCTCCCGATTAGACTGTAAGCCCATCAAAGGGCAGGGACTGTCTTTATCTGTTGCTGATTTGTACATTCCAAGCGCTTAGTACAGTGCTCTGCACATAATAAGTGTTCAATAAATACTATTGAATGAATGAATGAATGAATGAATGAATAGTGGGAAGGACTGGGTTTGGGAAGGAAGATAGGGAGTTCTGTTCTGGGCACGTTATGTTTGAGGTGATGGCAGAACATCCAAGTAGCGTTGTTCTGAAGGCAGTAGGAAAAATGAAACTGCAGAGAAGGAAGGAGATCAGGGCTGGAGATGTAGATTTGGCAACCATCCACCTAGAGCTGTAATTGAAGCCATGGGAGTGAATGAGTTCTCCCAGGGAATGGATGTAATGGAGATTAGAAGGGGACATAGAACTGAGCCTTGCAGGACTTGTAAGGGGATGGGACAATTAGGGGATGGGAGGCAGAGGAGAAGGTCAGGAAAAGGACTGAGAATTGAGAGGCTAGAGAGCTAGAGAGGTAGTAGGAAAACCAGAAGAGGACAGTGTCAGTGAAGCCAAAGTTGGTTAATATTTCCTGAAGAGGGTAATCAACAGTGTTGAAGGCAGCTGACAGGTCAAGAAGGATTAGGATAGAGTAGATTCCATTGGACAGGGCAAGTAGAGGGCAGTTTCTTTCGAGTGAAGGGGACAGACACCAGATAGGAGGGGATCAAAGAGGAAATTTGAGTGAAGGAAGTGGACACAGCATGTGTAGACAACTCGCTCAAGAAGTTTGGAGACAAATGGTAGGAGGTAGACGAGGCAATAACTGTGGGGGGTGGCGTGGGGTTGAGGGAGAGTTTTTTAGGATAGGGAAGACATGAGCATGTTTGAAAGCTGTGGTGAAAAAGCCAATGTAGAGTGAATAGTTGAAGATGGAGGTCAGGGAGGGAAAAAGAGAGGGAGCAAGAACTTCGATAAGATGTGAAGGGATGGGGTCAGAGGCAGATGTGGAGGGGGTGGATTCTGAGAAGAGGCAAAAGATCTTCTTCTGAGATACTGCTGGGAAAGATGGAGAGTTGAAGGAGGGGCAGTAGGAGGGAGGGACTGCATAGGAGCATGGGAGATTTTAGGAAATCATGCCTGATGGTCTCCATTTTCTCAGTAAGGTATGTTACCATGCCATTAGGGGCAAGAGATGGGGGAGATAGGTTTCAGGGGGTTCGAGGAGGGAGTTGAGCATCTGAAACAACTGGTGAGGGCAATGGATGTGGGGGTCAATGATGATGGTATTTGTTAAGCGCTTACTATGTGCCAAGCACTGTTCTAAGTGCTGGTTAAGGATGGAGAAATAACTTTGCAGGGTAGAGGAGGTGGAATTCCAGAGATCGGTGACATTCCATGAACTGTCACTATGGGAAACAATTAGGGCAGGGTGGAGTTAGCTAAATAGTTCCACCTGTCCCTCACATCAGAAGAGAGTGAATCTTCACAGGCTTTTTTTCCCTGATAGGCTGAATACTGTAAAAGTAACATATTTAAGATTTTGTTATATCTCATCCGGCAGCATGGGAGAGAGTCGAGCGTGAAGACTCAAGTTCACGGTGTGGAAGGAGGCAGTTGTAAACCACTTCCATGTTTTTACCAAGAAAACTCTATGGCTACGCTACCAGAATGATTGCAGGTGGAGGTGTGGCGTTCTGGGAGAGATGTATCCGCGGCGTCACTGTGGGTCGGAGATGACTCTTCAGTATAAGACAAGACAATATCTCATCCAAATTTAAGCCTTCTGAGTGACAATTTAGCCACATGTCAAAATTACATGTGAGAAAAGGGGTCTTACCGAGGAGAGGAATTAGAGTCTTGTGTTTATATAGAGAATGGAGAGAGGGACAGGTCTATCAGCAACTATCGTTAATTTGATTTGACCCCCTGCCTAAATCACTTAAGGTCTCTGGTTTTAATTGTTTTCCTTTAAAGAGCAATTAAATTTTTTCTCTTCGAGTCTTTGAGATTCTGAGTGAAAAGACAATCTTTAAAACAGAGGTGCCCCTCTCAGGATTGCATCTAGAGAGCTTCCCATCCTCTACTGCTCTCGGCTTATGGGAGGGAGAGTCAAGCAGAGGCATACCCCTTCCATTCCTAGCTTGGCCAGTGGCTAATGAGTGGAAGGCAATCTGCTAAAAGCCAAAGCCCATCTGTGCTGGGAGAGATTCAAGGGCAGAGACTCAAGTTTACCGCATGGAAGGCAGCAATGGTAAACCACTTCCATATTTTTACCGAGAAAACTCTATGAATCCACTACTAAAACGATTGTAGATGGAAAGTTGGGCATCCTGGGAGAGAGGTGTCCAGGGAGCCGCGCTATAGGTCAGAGATGACTTGACAGCTATAGACAAGACAAGAACAGAGGGATTTTTCTTCCGATCTAATAACAAAATTGAAGCTAATAGATTTTTGTCTTTCAGTGACCATCACTTAGAGTTCCATATTTCCTAGGGTCCCTCTTTGACTGTTAGATTTGTTGTTTGATATTTTCAAGGTTCAGTTCTCCCCGTGGCTCAATTTGCTGAATTCCATTCTTCCTTTTACTAGATTCAGTTCTCCCTTTTACACCTCTGTACTGAAGTAGCCATGATTGCTAATAGCTTTTACGAGCAGAATTGAATTAAAGTTTAGTATAGGGGAAGCAGCACGGTGTAGTAGGCCTGGGAGTCAGAAGGTCATGAGTCCTAATCCCAGCTCCACCATGTGTCTGCTGTGTGGCCTTGGGCAATTCACTTAACTTCTCTGTGCCTCTGATACCTCATCTGTAAAATGGGATTGAAACTGAGAACCCAGTGTGGGACTTTCATTCATTCATTCATTTCAGTCATATTTACTGAGTGCTTATTGTGTGCAGAGCACTGTACTAAGTGCTTGGAAAAGTACAATACAGCTTTAAAGAGAGACAATCCCTACCCACAACGAGCTCACAGTCTAGATGGGGGGAGACAGATATCAATACAAGCAAATGGACAATATAAATAAATAAAATTACAGATATATACATAATTGCTGTGGGGTGGGGAGAAGAGGCAAGAACAAAGAAAGCAAGTCAGAATGACATTGAAGGGAGTGGGAGATGAGGAAAAGTGGGGCTTAGACTGGGAAGGCCTCTTGGAGGAGTTGTGCCTTCAGTAAGACTTTAAAGTGAGGGAGAGTAATTGTCTGGTCGATTTGAGGAGGGAGAGCATTCCAGGCCAGAGATAGGACGTGGGCCAGGGATCGGTGACGAGATAGGCAAGACTGAGGCACAGTGAGAAAGCTGGCACTAGAGGAGCCAAGCAGTTGTATAAAGAGAGAAGTGGTGAGGTGAGGTGAGGTAGGAGAGGGCAAGGAGATGGAACGCTTCAAAGCCAATGGTGAGGAGTTTCTGTTTGATACGGAGGTGGATAGGCCACCACTGGAAATTTTTGAGGAGCAGTGTGACATACCCTGGATGTTTCTGTAGAAAGATAATCCAGGCAGCGGAATGAAGTATGGACTGGAGTGGGGAGAGGCAGGAGGTTGGGAGGGCAGAGAGGAGACTGATGCAGTAATCTAGGTGAGAGAGGGTAAGCGATTGTATTAACGTAGTGGTGGTTTGGATGGAGAGGAAAGGGCAGATTTTAGCGATATTGTGAAGGTGAGACCAACAGGATTTGGTGACGGATTGGATATGTGTGTTGAATGAGAGAGCAGAGTCAAGGAAAAAGCCAAGGTTACAGGCTGGTGAGACGGGAAGGATGGTGATGGACACAGTCCAACCCAATTTGCTTGTATCCACCCCAGCGCTTAGTATAGTGCCTGGGCACACAATAAGCACTTAACAAAAACCACAATTATTATTACATCCGAAGTGCATGCAAAACCTTCATGTGCCAAGCCCATTTAGAAAAGTGCTGATACTGTACAGTATTGCTTTTGACCAGCAGGTGGTGGACAGGGTGGGTGTCATGAAAGCCATTGCAATATCCATCGCATTGGCCACTAACAGTACAGTGTTCTGCGCATTGCAAACGCTCAGTAAATACCATTGATCGATCTAGGATTCCTGCTGGGTCTGTCCACTGCACAAGATGCCCTAGGTAGTTTTTTGGTTGGACACTTCACCACTTATAGGAGTCAGCATGACTCAGTGGACAGATCACAGGAAGCCATGAGGCCTTGGGTTCTGATCGTGGCTCCTCCACTTGCTTGCTGTGTGACCTTGGACAAGCCACTTAACCTCTCTTTGCTTTAGTTTTCTCATCTGTAAATTGAGGATACAATGATTTTCTCTCTCCCTCAGACTGTGAGCTCTGTATGGGGCGGGGATTATGTCCAATTTGATTATCTCATTGTAGCCCAGCACATAATAATTGCCACTATCATCATTATTATGTTTATTATCATGATAGCATAGGCTTCCGGATGCTCATCCGCCACCACAGTGAGATGTAGGTCGCCCATTGATGGGAAGGGAGAAGGAGTGTGGCCTAGTGGATACTATTTGGGCCTGAGAATTAAAAGGACCTGGGTTCTAATTCTGGCTCCACCACTTGTCTGCTGTGTGATCTTGGGCAAGTCACTTCAATTTTCTCTACCCCAGTTTCCTCATATGTAAAATGGGGATTAAGACTGTGAGTCCCATGTGGGACAGAGACTGTGTCCAACTCAATTTGCTTGTATCCACCCCAGTTCTTATTAGTTTATAGAAAATGCTTTACATGTACCACCATTATTATTATTATTAAATATTTTATTTACAGCAATCAATCAATGTGGCCAGAAGGAGTGTGGCTTGGTGGAAAGAGCATGGGCCTGTTAACTTCTCTGTGCCTGTTACCTCATCTGAAAAATGTGGATTAAGACTTGAGTCCTATATGGGACAGGGACTGTGTTCAACCTGATTATCTTGTATCTACTCCAGTGCTTAGTACAGTTGCTGGCACACAGTAAAAGCTTAACAAAAAATACCATTTTAAAAAAAAGCAATGACGTTTGCTGAGTGCTTACTCTATACAGAATACTGTACTAAACAGTTAGGGGAGTACAATACAAAGGAACTAGTAGACAAATTCCCTGCCCATAAGGATCTTACTGTCTACATATTTGTGATTACTTAATTTTATTCTTTCTTATTTCTTGATTTGATTATAGTCCTATTGTTTCTTGTGTCTTCCCTACTCCATTTAGCAACTTGAGGACTGGGGACAGTGTCTTAATTTGATTTTTATATATCACCCCAGTACTTAGTCTAGGTCTTTGCCCATATAAACACTTAATACCATTAGTGAAAGCAGAAATAAATGCATTAACATTATGAACAAGAAAAGACTGTGTATATTGTGGGTGATAAGTGAAAGAGAGTCATAGGGGTTGCATGTTAGGCTGTGGAGGTCAGGTTCTTTGCTTAAAAATTAATAGAAAAACAAGTTAATAGAAGTTCTGCTCTGCTGCTACGATTACCTGCAAATGAATAAGTTCCCTGGATTCATTTGATGAGAAGATTGTTGATGTAATGAGGGATTATTCCAATTTTTGTAATTTGAAAACTGGTAAAATACCACTCACCCCAGACAGACTTACCTGTTACTTAAATTATTAATAAGAAAATCTGACAGTGTCTTAGCCTGGAACACACATCATGAATAATAT
Source organism: Ornithorhynchus anatinus (assembly GCF_004115215.2). Taxonomy (NCBI): domain Eukaryota; kingdom Metazoa; phylum Chordata; class Mammalia; order Monotremata; family Ornithorhynchidae; genus Ornithorhynchus; species Ornithorhynchus anatinus. The sequence continues at coordinate 154,423,923 of NC_041728.1, forward strand.
AGAGCTGAGAGAGAGAGGGTTGTTGCTCACATTCATTTCCATTAAGCTGACATTTCTAGTTTGCAAAGATTTCATATGTGACTGCTATTTTACCTGACAGGACAGGAAGAAAAGGAAGTTGGCAAAGTAAACTGCATTATTTCTGTGGTGGTAGGGATGTCATTAATGTGAAGACCATTTATGCTTCTGATCGTGAATATATGAATTTTTCATTAAATAACATTCAGTTTTGTCAGATATGTTTGATTAAATAAAAATTTAGCATGACCTACTGTATATTTATTAACTATACAGCATAGCTGTGTTTTCTGACTCAAAGTGTAAAGAAAACAACCTATTTTAACATAGTGAACTTAGTATACCAAAGATCATACTAATAATTATGGCATTAAGTGCTCACTATGAGCTAAAAGGGTAACTACAGATTTATGAAATCAAACATATTCCCTGTCCCACATCAGGCTGATTTTACAGATAACAAAACTGAGTTCCAGAGAGGTTAATTGACTTGTCCAAGGTTACAACATAGGCCTGTGCAAAACTGAAGTTTGAACCTGTGTCTCGTGACTCCCAGGCCTAAGCTTTTTCCCTGAGGCCATGTTGTCTCCCAATCATTGAAATATGAGGCTAATATCCTACAACTCTGATTATTCATGCTACTACCATAGTCTTCCCAAGATAGTACAGTTCGTTTTCTCAGGGGGCACTTCCTGTGAAAAAATTAGGTTGTGAATGTACTAACAATTTCTGTCTTTTGGCCCATACTCACCATCAGATCTGCTAAATGAAAGAAGACCAGGACTCTTTGCCAATGAGACATCAATTAGGGCAGCTATAACTAATAATACATGACTGAGATTAAGGTGCTGTTTTGTCCTAAATGATTCAAACAATTTGCAAGTATAGAAATAGCCTAAGGATTTTCAATATAGGGGATAGCGTTATGTGGAAAGTTAATTTAACACATGCATTTTCTGTATGAAAATGTTTGAATTGGAGATAAAATTTGCTTTACAATAGATACATTTAACAGTAGCCTACCTAAAACAGATAAACTTTGCATATACACACTGATAACTTCGAGCTTAGAAAAGTTCTAAGGGGCTTAGCTTTATAGCTGCCAAATGCATATTGATCTCTGATCTCCCTTCCTCCTCTCTCTCCCCACTCCAATCTATTCTTCATTCCGCTGCCCGGCTCATCTTCCTATAGAAATGCTCTGGGCATGTCACTCCCCTTTAAAACCTCCAGTGGTTGCCTATCAACCTCCGCATAAAACAAAAACTTCTCACTCTAGGCTTCAAGGCTCTCCATCCCCTTGCCCCCTCCTACCTCTCCTCCCTTCTCTCTTTCTACTGCCCACTCCGCACGCTCCGCTCCTCTCCCGCCCACCTCCTCACCATCCCCCGTTCTCGCCTATCCCACCGTTGACCCCTGGGCCATGTCCTCCCACGGTCCTGGAATGCCCTCCCTCCTCACCTCCGCCAAACTAATTCTCTTCCCCTCTTCGGAACCCTACTTAAAGCTCACCTCCTCCAAGAGGCCTTCCCAGACTGAGTTTCCCCTTTTCCCTCTGCTCCCTCTACCCCCACCTTCAGCTCTCCGCAGCTAAACCCTCTTCTCCCCCCTTTCCCTCTACTCCTCCCCCTCTCCCGTCCCATCTCCTCAGCACTGTAGTCATCCGCTCAACTGTATATATCTTCATTACCCTATTTATTTTGTTAATGAGATGTACATCACCTTGATTCTATTTATTTGCTATTGTTTTAATGAGATGTTCTTCCCCTTGATTCTATTTATTGCCATTGTTCTTGTCTGTCTGTCTCCCCCGCTTAGACTGTAAGCCCATCAAAGGGCAGGGACTGTCTCTATATCTGTTACCGATTTGTACATTCCAAGCACTTAGTATAGTGCTCTGCACATAGTAAGTGCTCAATAAATACTATTGAATGAATTAATATTGTCCCACCACAGCAAACAAAAACTCCTCATCAGTCAGCCTCAAGGTTCTCCAGCAAGTCATCTCACCATACGTATTGGTTCTCTTTACCCATTATTCTCTAACCGCTGTCTTCATTTCATTCATTCATTCAATTATATTTATTGAGTGCTTACTATGTGCAGAGCACTGTACTAAGTGCTTAGAATGTACAATTCAGCAACAGATAGAGACATCCCTATCCAATGACAGGCTCACAGTCTAAACGGGGGAGACAGACAGCAAAGCAAAACAGAACAAAACAAAAACAAGACATCATCATCAAGATAAGTAGAAACAAGGAAATATGCACCTCATTAACAAAATTAATAGGGTAATAAATAATATGTACAAATGAGTACAGTGCTGAGGTGTGGGGAAGGGGGAAGAGCTGGGTGGGGAGAGGGGAGGGGGGAGGGGGAGCAAAGGGGGAGGGGAGGTTTAGTTTGGGAGCCAAGCTAACCTTCCAACTCCACTTCTTCTTTGACTCACACTCTTCAGTCCTCTCATTCAAACTATTCACTCAACTTGGAACTCTCTCTGACCCGAAATCTGACCAACCACGATTTTCACCATCTTCATTCATTCATTCAATCATATTTATTGAGCACTTACTGTGTGCAGAGAACTAAACTAAGCGACTGGGAGAGTACAATACAAAAATAAACAACATTCCCTCCCCACACTGAGCTTACAGTCCAAAGGAGGGGAGACAGACAGAAATAAATAAAATTACAGATGTGTACATGAGTGCTGAGGGGCTGGGCACGGGGAAGAACAAAGGGAGCAAGTCAGGGCGATGCAGAAGGGAGTGAGAGATGAGGAAAAGTGGGACTTAGTCTGGGAAGACCTCTTCAGTAAGGCTTTGAAGGAAGGCAGAGTACTTGTCTGTTGAATTTGAGGAGGGAGGACATTCCAGTCCAGAAGCAGGACATGAGCAAGGGGTCAGCAGCTAGACAGTAGAGATGGAAGCACAGTAAGATGGTTAGCACTAGAGGAGCAAACTGGGTTTTAGAAGGAGAGAAGTGAGATGAGGGAGGTAGGTAAGGAGATGGAGCTCTTTAAAGCCAATTGTGAATAGTTTTTGTTTGATATATAGATGGATGGGCAATCACTGGAGTCTTTTGAGGAGCAGGGTGACATGTCCTGAATGTTTTTATAGAAAAATGATCCACGCAGCAGAGTGAAGTATGGACTGGAGAAGGGGGAAGTCAGGAGGCTGGAGGTCAGTAAGGAGGTTAATGCAGTAAACGAGGTGGGATAACATGAGTGATTGTGTGAACATGGTAGTGGTTTGGAAGGAGAGGAAAGGGTGGATTTTAGCAATGTTGTGAAGGTGGAACTGGCAGGATTTAGTGATGGCTTGAATATATGGGTTGGATGGAAGAGAGGTGTCAAGGATAATGCCAAGGTTACAGGCTTGTGAGACAGGAAAGATGGAGTCCCATCTACAGTGATGGGAAAGTCAGAGGGAGGACAAGGTTTGGGTGGGAAGATAAGGAGCTCTGTTTTGGATGTGTTAAGTTTGAGGTGACAGGAGGACGCCCAAGTAGAGATGACTGGAAGACAGAAAGAGATGTGAGACTGGAAAGAGGGAGAGACATCAGGGCTGGAGAGGTAGATTTGGGTATTATCTGCTTAGAAGTGGTAGATGAAGCCATGGGAGCGAATGAGTACTCCAAGGTAATGAATGTAGATGGAGAATAAGAAGAGTCCCGGACCTGAACCTTGAGGAACCCCCACATTTAGAGGGTGGGAGGCAGAGGACCATCCCTCCTAAAACTCCTATCTTCTACAGAAAACCTTTCTCAAGTAATTTCCAGGAGTCTGTGATGGTGGTACAATTTTCATAAGAGGCGTTTGGTTGGCTTACAAAATTGTCTCGAAATCCTATCAATTCTACCAATCCTGAGACAAAGGGATTAAACTATAGTGCTGCCTCCTCCTCTCCATCATATGATACAATCAGATGTTAGCAGTGCACTCCCGTCTTGGTTTGGGGTGGGAGGAGGGCAGGAGGGGAAGAGGAGGGGGCGTGATCCCTGTCAGATTGCTGTTAGCCCTGGGGGGGATTTATTTTTTATTTAATTCTAATAATCAATCAATCAATCAATGCTATTTATTGAGTGCTTACTGTGTGTAGAACATTGTACTAAGCGCTTGAGAAAGTACATTGCAACAGAATTTGTAGGCACATTCCCTGTCCACAGTGAACCAATGAAAATAAAATAAACATGAGACTTCTTGCAGGTTCTTTCCTGCTTGCCCTGCTTCAATAAGCTTTGCAGGTTCTTTCCTGCTTGCCCTGCTTCAAAAAGCTCCTTTTGGCAGAATATGTCTCATTTCTTGGTTCTGTATTTCCCAAGCATCTAGTAGCAGCATGAGAAGCAGTGTGGCTCAGTGGAAAGAGCACAGGCTTTGGAGTCAGAGGTCATGAGTTCGAATCTCAGCTCTGCCACTTGTCAGCTGTGTGACTGTGGGCAAGTCACTTAACTTCTCTGGGCCTCAGTTACCTCATCTGTAAAATGGGGATTAAGACTGTGAGCCCCATGTGGGACAACCTGATTCCCCTGTGTCTACCCCAGAACTTAGAACAGTGCTCTGCACATAGTAAGCGCTTAACAAATACCAACATTATTATTATTATTATCTAGTACAGTGCACTGCCCCAGATGGGCACATAATAAATATTATTACTATGCCTGGTCATCAGTTTCCCAGCTCCCCAGCAGCTGGCTCTTTTACTTGTTTTCTTCTCCCATTACACCCATCTTGTGCTCTTTGCTCAGCCCAAATTCATTCAATCGTATTTATTGAGCACTAACTGTTTGCAGGACACTGTACTGAGCACTTGGGACAATACAATATAACAATAAACAGACACATTCCCTGTCTGCAGTGAGTTTTCAGTCTCCTAAGTCTCCTAAATCTCAAACTCAAATGTTACTGTTGATTGTTGTACCGTACCTTCCCAAGTACTTAGTACAGTGTTCTAAACACAGTAAGTGCTCAATCAATACGATTGAATGTTTGAATGATGGACTTTCCCGCCTTCAAGCCATTAGTCTTATGGCTTCCCCACCAACTGGAGTATCCCTCTCCCCTAATAATGATAACAACAATAAAAATAGTTAAGCCCTTACTATGTGTCAAGCACTGTACTAATCAGGTCCTACATGGGGCTCACAGTCGAAATAGAAGGGAGCACAGGTATCGAATCACCATTTTGCAGATGATAATAGTAATAATAATAATAATGTTGGTATTTGTTAAGCGCTTTCTATGTGCAGAGCACTGTTCTAAGCACTGGGGTAGATACAGGCTAATCAGGTTGTCCCACATGAGGCTCACAGTAAATCCCCATTTTACAGATGAGGTAACTGAGGCCCAGAGAAATTAAGTGACTTGCCCACAGTCACACAGCAGAGCCGAGATTCGAACCCATGATCTATGATTCCCAAGCCCGGGCACTTTCCATTGAGCCACACTGCTTGTGGTATTTGTTAAACGCTTACTATGTGCCAAGCACTGGGTCAGATACAAGCTAATCAGGTTGTCCCACGTGGGGCTCACAATCTTTATCCCCATTTTACAAATGAGATCACTGAAACACAGAGAAATGAAGTGACTTGCCCCAAGTCACACAGCTGACAAGTGGCAAAGCAGGGATTAGAACCCATGACATCTGACTCCCAAGCCCGTGCTCTTGCCACTGGGCCAGAGGCACAGAAAAGTTAAGTGATTTGCCCAAGGTCACACAGTAGGTACGTGGCAGAGCCAGGATTAGAACACGGGTCCTCTGACTTCCAAGTGTTCATTCATTCATTCAATAGTATTTATTGAGCGCTTACTTTGTGCAGAGCACTGTACTAAGCGCTTGGGATGAACAAGTCGGCAACAGATAGAGACAGTCCCTGCCGTTTGACGGGCTTACAGTCAACAATGGCAATAAATAGAGTCAAGGGGAAGAACATCTTGTAAAAACAATGGCAACTAAATAGAATCAAGGCGATGTACAATTCATTAACAAAATAAATAGGGTAACGAAAATATATACAGTTGAGCGGACGAGTACAGTGCTGTGGGGATGGGAAGGGAGAGGTGGAGGAGCAGAGGGAAAAGGGGAAAAAGAGGGTTAAGCTGCGGAGAGGTAAAGGGGGAATGGCAGAGGGAGTAGAGGGAGAAGAGGAGCTCAGTCTGGGAACGCCTCTTGGAGGAGGTGAGTTTTAAGTAGGGTTTTGAAGAGGGAAAGAGAATCAGTTTGGCGGAGGTGAGGAGGGAGGGCGTTCCAGGACCGCGGGAGGACGTGACCCAGGGGTCGACGGCGGGATAGGCCACACTCCTGCTTTCACCTTCACAAAAATTAATACTAACCTTAACACTTCCCTCCTTCTAAACTGTTTGCTGCTGTTGTCACTCAGTTTTCCGCTGTGATGCAAAGGCTGCACTTTGCTGCGTCTTTAAAATGTTTTCTTCACCCCAACATTTTTGGTTCTCTGCTTCAAAACACCCTTTAGCAAATGTTTAGGTATTCTGCTGCAATTCATTCTCCTCACATGTCCCATCCAGCAAAGATGAAGTGAAGTGCACGGTTCACTGATGAACCAAGAGTAGGGATAAGCAGTCACTTTTAAGAAGGGAAGGGTAAATACTAGAGTTCCCTGGAACTGGGGCTAAGATCCATTTCTATCTTGTTCTGTTCCAGAGTTTATATTTTCATTATAGATTGCTGTGTTTCATTTTCTCCTTCATTGATATGCTAGTCAAATTCTACGATAGCCTTGTCTACCTCTACCCAAAGGCTAAAGGGCATGGATTCTCAATTAAATCAGATTTAATTAAACATAACCTCATTGACTTTCAATGTAAATGTTGCAGAGAAGGGCTTGTTTAGGAGTTAAACTGCTTTAACTGAAAATGGTTGAAAACCTAGGTTGTATTGGGTTGAAATCCCAATCCAGGACAACTAGATTTTGTAGCCCGAGTTAAAACTTGGCTCAGAGTTAAGGATGGTGCTGGCATTGGTAGCGCCTTTTGGGTGAAATCATTTTTCTTCCAGCTCCTTCCCTCTACTTTGAGCCTTTCAGGCAGGTTTGGACGAAAGCAGAGATGACTTCAGTCATCGCTTCTTCCTTTGAATTAGACCCTATCAGCTGCAGGCATTTGTACACCTGTAATTCAGATTTCCATTCCTGCTTTTAATCCAGTTTGAGCTGGGAGCATAACCTTCAGGATGAGGTGAAAAGGATGGAAAATCCCCTGCCACGTGGTTCAGTTGGGTTCCCCTCGACATCTGACCAAATCTCTGGGAACAAAACTCTTTCCTCTAGGCCACACTGCTTCTCTCTTTTGTTAACCTTAACCAAACTCCCATTATCCCAGCCAGAGCTCTCTCTACCACCTGCCCCCCACCTGTCATTCTTAGATTGTCCCTGGAGAACCAGGGACCTTTTCTAATTCTCTCCCATGTGAGTGCTTAAATCAGGGTTCTGCCTATTAAGTGGGCACTTTATAATAGTGCTCCTACCACTAATAAAAATAATCAATAAAATCATACTTATGAAACTTACAGATCTCAGATTATGGTGTATCTACTTCAATGTTTGGTACAGCGCTTGACACATAGTAAAGTGCTTAACAAATATTATCATCATCATCATTTAAGGGAGAAGTAAATCCCATTCAGGGCAGAGATTACTGTTAACCTAAAGAAGTTAGCCTTAATGAATTATAAGATTTTGCTCAGTTCTTACAATGTTATTCCTTGCAGTAATCCAGTCAACCAATTTTAGAATAATGAAGCGGCAAAAATGGTAATTTTAGGTATATTATTACAAAATTAGGAAAGCTATCACACTTTTCTACATTTACCATTAATTGTGCCTCTTCCTTTTTGTTAAATGATTTGTTTGGCATAGCCCAAATTAGAATTCACAACCTAAGCTTCAAATCTATAGCAGTAAATATATAAAAAATAAACTGTGCTTCAGTTTACTTTACATTATAACTACTAAAGTGTTTACTACTGGAGTTTATGTTTGAGGAACTTACAATGTAATAGGAAAAACAGCATATCTAAGTTAATACATCATAGGATTTGAAATTGTTTCTAGTATAACTTTCAATATGCTACCTAAGAATTCATTAAAAGTAATTTACATCATCTTCGGTAGTATTATATTGAATGTTTATTGTGTGCAGAATGCTTAGGAAGATACATACAACAGAGTTTGTAGATACATTCCCTGTCCACAGCAAGCTTACCATTTGTGATATTTATTAAGCACTTACTATGTACCAAGGACTGTACTAAGCACTGGGATAGATATGAGATAATAGGTTTGCACACAGTCCTTGTCCCTCTTGGGCTCACAGCTTAAATAGGAGGGAGGAGGATTTAATCCCCATTGTACAGATGAAGAAACTGAGACACAATCAATAGTATTTATTGAGCACTTACTGTGTGCAGAGCACTGTACTAAATGATTAGGAGTGTACAATATAAGAGAGTTGGTAGACACATTCCTGCCCACAAACGAGCTTAAGGTCTAGAAGGGGATATAGACATTTATACAAATAAATTACAGAGAAGTTTAATAACTTGCTTTCATCCATTGCACAGGGAAGGATTCTAGGATTGGCATAGTGAGAGGGACAGAGAGATCGGTGTCAAAAGGCTGGGTTGTATAAAATTTATTCTATGCAGTGAATTGAACTTCCCTTTTGGGAGGAATGTAATTATTAAACTATTTTGGATGTGGTGAATTGAACTTCCCTTTTAGGAGGAATACAACTTATTTTTTTGGATGTGGAAAATTGAGCTTCCCTTTAGGGAGGAGTTCATTTATAATAATAATAATAATGGTATTTGTTAAGCACTTACTATGTGCAGAGCACTGTTCTAAGCTCTGGGGTAGATACAGGGTAATCAGGTTGTCCCACGTGAGGTTCAAGTCTTAATCCCCATTTTACAGATGAGGTAACTGAGGCACCGAGAAGTGAAGTAACTTGCCTAAAGTCACACAGCTGACAAGTGGCAGAGTTGGGATTTGAATCCCTGGCCTCTGACTCCCAAGACTACCAAGAGACTCTGACTCTTTCCACTGAGCCATGCTGCTTCTCTGTTACTTGCACTTGGCAAAGCACCTAGATCAGTCAATCGGTCAATCCTATCTATTGAGCACTTACTGTGTGCAAAACACTGTACTAAGTTCTTGAGAGAGTACAAGATGACAATAAACAGTCACAATTCCCCTCTCACACATGCTTTCCCAAGCTCCCACCCACAAACGATCAGCGAGGGTCCCATGGTCCCTCACTTAGTGTGCTGGTTAAAGAAACATGGCGTCCAGTGCTCTGGGTGGAGGTAACAAGTGAATGGAGTCAGAGGTCCTGGTCCGCTGCCCAAGAAGCCGGAGGTGGCAGGTTTTTGTCACCTGTCCTCCCTAGCCATTCGAACTTTCAGCTTCGGATTGTCCAAACTCCACTTGTCCCCTCCTCCTCCATACCTTATGTTGTCAGCATGGGAAGGAGGGACAATTACTTCCGCTTTCCTGGCCTGGGGAGTCTAGTGGTCTTGGTCGCAGGGCTGTGCTGCGGGGATGTCTAAGCAGTTTTAATTTCAGCATCCAGACGGTGCTTCCGAGTACCGCCTTGCTAGCTCAGAGTGTCACGGATAGAGTTTTGACCTCGAGATGGCGGATGCCCAAGGTCACCTCACCACACTTGCCTAATGAGTTTGCTCAAGCAACAGCAGACAAGTGGCAGAGCTGGGATTGGAACCCAGATCCTCTGACTCCCAGGCCCATGTTCTTTCCACTAGGCCACTGAAACTGAGGCCCACAGAGGTTAAGTGACTTGCCCAAGATCACAAATCAGGCCTAAGTAGATTTGTGACTTAAATCTGGACCTTTTGCTCTCAGACCCGTGCCCTTCTACTAGGTCACGCTAGCTCCCATGATAGATAATGAAATATCTGTTTACTCATTTATTCATTCTATGTCTATTTATTCAGTTGTATTTATTGCTTACCATGTGCAGAGCGCTTGGAAAGTACAATTCAGCAACAAAACAAGACAATCCCTACCCAACAACAGGCTCTAGAACATTCTTCCGGACCCAGTTTATCAAGCTCTCTCTCCACGCAATCCTTCAAACTTCTCAACTCTCACCTCCTCCATGACATCAGTAAATTCTATTTCTTCACCTAAGCCTCAAAAATACATCAATAACTTGAGTCCACCTAACTGGTAATTTAATGTGTCACCATGAAAAATGACTTCTTTATACTTTGTAACTTAGTATGTATTGTGAATTAGTAATGAAAATGTCACCAGTCACAATGAAAAACAAAGTAACATAGAGCTTTTTTTGAAATTATTCAGGGTTTAGAACTTCTCCAAGTAATCGGTACTATGTAGAAAGGCTATTAGGACTTCAGGATTGCTTATGAGGTAATATATATTTAGAGTTATTGAACTTTCAGCCATAATTACAAGAGTGCCTTGTGAATCACAGCATGTACATAAGCTACTATTTTGTCTTTGAATTTCTAAATGGACAAAACAATTTTGTTGAAGATCACAAAATGCTTAGTTCTGCACAGTTTAGCATCTTATAACTGCTAGGACTTTTCAATTACCTCAGTTAATTATTTTTGTAATAAACCCTTGCTTTTGCTATAACTATCGATGATATGATTAGAATTATATGGACTATTTAAATGGTAAACAAATGTAATGCAAAACTGGTTTACTTGTTCCTAAACTCCTACCACCCTTTGCAGGGATATGAAGATTTCCACACTCATATTAATTGGCAGCTCTTTACAAATCCAAATTGAATTAAAAAGGGAATGGAAATATGGAAATCACTCATAGGTGATAAAATATTATCAGTCTTTCAGAGAAGGCCACAGTTCTGTTAATATTTGTTTGTAACATTTATGTTATCATTAAGCTAACAAATTGACAGAGACTTTGACACTTGGCCCGGAAATGCTTTTCAGTCCTCTGAAATCTCTTGCGACTTAGCCTACTGACATCATTATAAGTCCTAGAAACAGCCATTCAACAGGCACTTCAACTGTACAGAGACACGCAAGCAAGAAGATATGAAGGTGATTATGAGTTGTTTTTCCAAGTCATTCCAGTACTGGTGATCAAAGAAAAATTAAAAAAAAAAAAATGAAGTAGTGAACCAGCCAGCCCCAAACAAAAATCTACACAATCTATCGGTTATATTTATTGAGCAATCACGGTGAGCAGAACACTGTACTCAGAACCAAAGACCTTCCCTAGCAACGAGGAACTGATGCTATCACAGAATTTTCTTACTTAGCTGCCCTCTACCCCATCAGTCAGCCAATAACATTTATTGAGTGCTTATTCTAAGAAAAGCACTGTACCAAGTGCTTGGTAGAACACATTGGAGTTAGAAGACACACTCCTTGGTTTCAAGGAGTAAGGGAAACAAAAACTAAAATACATTATAGATAGCAGAAGCAACCAAGTTTAAAGACACATAAATAAGTGCTGTGAGTGGAAAGCCTGAGGGGAGTTCCTAAGGAATTTGATAGACAAGGCTGTGGAAAATAAATCAGAATCACAGAATATCCTTTTTGAGGTTGTCAGAAGGTAGCATCCTTGGCCATCTAGCTCTAAACCAAATTGTAAGCTGGCATACATTTATAAATAGGATGAAAAACAGATAATGATAATAATAATAATGATAATTATTAAAAATAGGATTTGTTAAGCACTTAATATGTGCCAAGCATTGTACTAAGCACTGGGGAAGATACAAGATAATCAGATCCCACATGAGGCTCACAACATCTAATATCTAACAGATGTTAGAAATGGGGCAGGATGCAATATAGGAAATAACACGAATATAAGATAGTTGAATAAGTACTTGAATTTTTTTTATGATATTTGTGAAGCACTTATTATGTGCCAGGCACAAAATTGAAGCAGTGTGGAGAAGCAGCGTGGCTCAGTGGAAAGAGCATGGGCTTGGGAGTCAGAGGTCATGGGTTCGAATTCCAGCTCTGCCACTTGTCAGCTGTGTGACTATGGGTAAATCATTTAAATGGGGCAGATAAACACTGGAGTAGATACAAGCTACTCAGGTTGGACACAGTACACCGCTCATTGTGGGCAGGGAATATGTCTGTTTATTGTTGTATTACACTCTCCCAAGCACTTAGTACAGTGCTCTGCACACAGTAAGCACTCAATAAATGTGATTAAATGAAGTCTTAATCCCCATTTTACAGGTGAGGTAACAAGCACAGAGAAGTTAAATGACTTGCTCAAGGTCACAAAACAGACAAATGGCAGAGCTAGGATTAGAACCCAGATCTTCTGACTCCCCGGCCCATGCTTTAACCACTAGGCCCATACTAGATAAGGGTCGAGGATAGGTGGGTGCAATTACAAAAATGCTAAGGGTGGCTATGGGGCTGACATGATTTGAGATACTAGACAAAATTGAAGCAGTGTGGAGAAGCAGCGTGGCTCAGTGGAAAGAGCATGGGCTTGGGAGTCAGAGGTCATGGGTTCGAATTCCAGCTCTGCCACTTGTCAGCTGTGTGACTATGGGCATATCATTTAACTTCTCTGTGCCTCAGTTACCTCATTTGTAAAATGGGGATTAACTGTGAGCCTCATGTGGGACAACCTGATGACCCCATATCTATCCCAGTGCTTAGAACAGTGCTCTGCACATAGTAAGCATTTAACAAATACCAACATCATAAGAGCATGGGCCTTGGGAGTCAGAGGACTGGGTTTGAATTCTGGTTCTTGTCTGCTTTGTGATCTGGAACAAATCACTTAATAATAATAATGAGGTATTTGTTAAGTGCTTACTGTGTGCCAGGTGCTGTACTAAGCACTGGGGTAGATAAAAGCAAATCAAGTCCCTGTCCCACTTGCAGCTCACGTTTCCTCATCCGTAGAACCGGGATTCAAAGCACCCAATTGTGGTCTAGAGGAAAGAGCAGGGGCCTTGAAGTCAGGGGATGTGGGTTCTAATCCCATCTCTGCCACATGTTTGCTGTGTGACCCTGGTAAATCACTGTAACTTATCTGTGACTCATTTACCTCATCTGTAAAATGGGCATTTTGACTGTGGGCCCCACATGGGACTGGAACTTTATCCAACCTGATTACCTAGTATCTACCCCAGTGTTTAGAACAGTGCTTGGCACATAGTAAGTGCTTAATAAATGCCACAATTATCATTTATATTACCTTACCTCATTGATGTCCTATTACAGCCCAGCCTGCATACTTCACTCTTCTAACACCAGGCTTCTCACTGTGCCACGATCTTGTCTATCTCACCACTGACCTCTTTTCCACATCCCCTCTCTGGCTGGAGCTCTCTCTTCATCCATATATGCCAGGCCACCGCTTTCCCAACCTTCAGGAGTCAGGGAAGGGGGGAGAGGGATGGTAGGAGGTAGGGCAGCATGTTGAAAGGGTTAAGGTGGGTATCGGAGATTTCTGCCAGTGCCCCTTCCCAGATCTCCAGAGAGCCCAGGCTAGTAGCCACAGAGAAGCCGTGGTGTTTAGTGGATAGAGCACAGGCCTGGGAGTCAGAGGATCTGGGTTCTAATCCCAGCTTCGCCAAATGTCGGGAGAATGACTTTTGACAAGTCACTTAGCTTCTCTGTGCCTCAGTTACCTCATCTGTAAAATGGGGGTGAAGACTGTGAACCCCACATGGGACAACCTGATTACCTTGTATCTACCCCAGAGCTTAGAACAGTGCTTGGCACATAGTAAGTGCTTAACAAATACCATAATTACTATTACCCCAGTGTTTAGAACAGTGCTTGGCCACATAGTAAGTGCTTAACAAACATCATCATTATTACTATTATTATTATTATTGTGGCAAGTCACTTAACTTCTCTGGGACTCAGTTACTTCACCTGTAAAATATGGAATAAGAGTGTGAGTCCCATGTGGGACAGGGACTATATCCAACCTGATTAACTTGTATCTATCTTAGCGCTTAAGACAATGACTGACACATAGTAAGTTCTTAACAAATACCATAATAATTATTATTATTATTATTAAAACCTTATTAAGGTCACAACTCCTCCAAGAGGACTTTTTTAATTAAGCTGACTTTTATCTCTCCCTTCTGTTTCAGTTATTCATTTGGATCAGTACCCTTCGGGCACTTGATATTCACCTCACCCTCAGCCCCACATCACTTATATATACATCCATAATTTATTCATTTATATTAGTGTCTGTCTCCCCCTCTAGACAGTAAGCTCCTTGTGGGCAGAGAATGTGTCTACCAACTCTGTTAGCACATATCCTCCCTCAGCACCATAGCATTCATTCATTCAGTAGAATTTATTGAGCCCTTACTAAGTGCAGAGCACTGTACTAAGCGCTTGGAATGTACAATTTGGCAACAGAGACAATCCCTGCCCATTGACAGGCTTACAGTCTAATCATAGCACTTATGTATGTATCCATAATTCATTTATTTATATTAATACCTATCTCTAGATCATACACTTGTTTGGGCAGGGAAAGTGTCTGTTAATTCTGCTGTATTGTACTCCCCCAAGTGCTTAGTAATTACAGTCCTTTGCACAAAGTAAGTGCTCAATAAATACCATTGATTGATTGATTGATTGATTTACTGAGCACTTAATCACTCTACTAAGTACTTGGGAGAGTCCTAAATGATACAATAGAGTTGTTTACAGTCTAGTGATTACTTCCCTCCTTAGTGGTACAGAATGGAGACAGGTCCTCTTTCCATTCTCCTCTCAATTAATTTCCCAGGATTGCAGGATTAAAGGAGAATAAACAGACTGTTGCTGGCCTCTACCTATGGAGCAGTTTCAAAGAAGAATAAAGGAAAAAAATGGCCTAGAGTAATCTAGGAACCAGATAGGGTGCAGAGGAACGAAGAAAAACAAAGGAGTTTGCAAGTGGGCCTAGAGAGAATATGTTGAATCCAGTCAGTCAATCGTATTTATTGAGCACTTACTGTGTGCAGAGCACTGTTCTAAGCATTTGGGACAGTACAATACAACAATAAGGGGACACATTCCCTGCCCGTGATGAGCTTAGTCTAGTTCTTCCTAGATTTCCCTGACCCTTCCCATTTAAGGCTGAACTCCCTAGGGCTCTTTTTTTTCTATGGTATTTGTTAAGCACTTAGTATGTCTCAGACACTGTACTAAGCACTGGGAAAAATACAAGTTAATCAGATTGTACACAGTCCATGTACCACATTCATTCATTCGTTCAATTGTATTTATTGAGCACTTATTGTATGCAAAGCACTGTACTAAGCGCTTGGAAAGTACAATTCGGCATAAAATAAAGACAATCCCTACTCAACAATGGGCTCGCAGTCTAGGAGTGGGGAGACAGACAACAAAAGAAAACAAGTAGAGAGGCATCAATAACATCAAAATAGATAAATAGAATTAAATGTATGTATACATCATTAATAAAATAAATAGAATAATAAATGTGTACAAATACACACAATACTACTAATATATGTACTACTAATAAAAAGTACTAATATGCATGGGGCTCACAGTCTTAATTCCCATTTTATAAATGAGATAACTGAGGGACAGAGAAGTTAAGTGACGTGCCCATGGACACACATCAGGCAAATGGCGGAGCTGGGATTAGAACCCAGATATTTCTGACTCCCAGGCCTATGATCTATCCACTAGGCCTCTCTGCTTCTCTTCTGCCCAGGAACCTAACTCTTTGTTGGAGGGGGAAGAGTCAAACTCAGTTTTCTAGACTGTGTATATTTTTCCAACCTACATAATGCTTCTTAAAATACAAAAGTAAGTCAGTTATCAAATATTTATTAGGTAGTAGTACTCCACTGAGATGTAGATACATTCTCAATATAGCAGAAAGAACGCAAGGAAGGTACACCTAGAGTCAATATGCATGAGTTTGGAACTAATTATGGGAATAAAAGGAGAGGAAAGGAGGTGTCATGGACTTGAATGCCAAAAATCAAAACAAAGATTATCCTACCCATCATTTTGAAGAAACTGGCCTACCTTCATCCATAAGGGTCAACTGGTTTGTCCACTGACCAAAAGGGGGAAGGAGTTGGACAAATCAACTTCCTCCACTCTTTCTTTCAGTAATCCAGTGTTCTCACCCAGTGGCAGCAAAGGAAGATAATCATGAGGATTGGGATATGGGTGTGCTCCAGAGAGGTTGAAGGAGAAAACTAGGTCCAGGAAGTGCTTCTGGACTTCTTCCAAGCCTTTTCCAGAACCTCAAATTGACCCTGCTAAAGACCCATATTTTTCCATGTAATTTCAAACTATGGAGTAAATCATTGTAACTCAGGGCAGAATTTTCTCTAGGGCTTCTTTTGGTTATTTAATAACTATAAAATTAGATATTATTTTCAACTGAGAAATCAGGAAGGTAGGCTCAAGATTCCAATTAGATGGGATTGTTTCATCGAAAAATATATGCTTTCGTCTGCTCCAGTGTTTCTTTAATGCAATACCCATTTTGCCTTTTTTAAAAAAAACAGGAAGTCAGTCATTTCATTATGGGTACGAACATGGGGCTTGCTACATCTAGAGGCTTCTTATTGTAGAAAAAAGAGAGTCTGTGTGAGTGTTTTACTGGACATATTTTTTCTACAGACCGCAGGAGATGAATTAATAGGAGTTCCTAGTACTTTGCTCTGCCTGGAAATGAGATGCAATTACCTGCGCTGAAATTTTATAGTGTAATGAGTGGAACTGGTTACTGGGGGAAGCACAATTACCTGGCTCTCAAGTACTTTCCACCCAATTCCAGTTCTTTACAAGAATCTCAATTTTTTCATCTGACTATGGCATCTAAAGGGTACACCTGGACTTACAGGGTCTTCTTTGTGACTATGTGTGTGCCCATTAATGAGTCTATTTTGACTCTACCATCTTCACAAATGAAAAGTGTTGGACAAAAAATGGGAGAGAGAGATATTTCTATTCTTCATTCATTTATTCATTCATTCATGTATTTGAGTGCTTACTCTGTGCAAAGCACTGTACTATGTGCTTGGGAGAGTACAATATAACAAGCAGACACATTCCTGCCCACAATGAGCTCACAGTCTAGAGGAGGAGAGAGACATTAATATAAATAGATAAATATATATAAATTGTATATATATACATGTGTGCTCTGGGGATGGGAGGGTGGATGAATTAAGGAGCAAGTCAGAGCTGCACAGAAGGGAGCTGGAGAAGAGGAGGGTTTAATCAGGGAAGGCTTCTTGAAGTAGATATGCCTTCAATAAGGTTTGAAGTAGAGGAGAGCAATTATCTGTCTGATACGAGGAAGGAGAGTGTTCCAGCCAGAGCTAGGATGTGGGCGAGAGGTTGGCGGCGAATTGGATGAGATCGAGGTACAGTAAGACGGTTAACATTAGAAGAACGAAGTGTGTCGTCTGAGTTGTAGTAGGAGATTAGAGAGGTGAGGTACGAGGGGGCAAAGTGATTAATTATTTTAAAGGCAATGGTGAGGAGTTTTTGTTTGATGTGGAGGTGGATGGGCAACCACTGGAGTTTCTACATTTCTACATTTAAGAGCTCCAGTCCATGAAAAGAATGGTTTTTAAAACAGAAAAATCTTATTTAAAAATGAAATATTTATCAACTAGAATGTAACATTCATTTGCAATTCTGCACTCGAATGGTCGAAATAGACTAGAAGAAATGGTAAAAACAAGAGTGCTTTATTCTTCACATTTTCCTTCTATCACCATCTCTGTGAAAAAGGTGGTAAGCAACAGTAAACCTTCCCCCCAAAATAATCCCCACTATATTTCTGCTTGGGGAAACTCCTATTCACTCAAGTGTAATCTATCAATCAATCAATCCATCATTTTTATTGACTGCTTCCTGTATGCAGAGCACTGTACTGAGCACTTGGGAGATTATAATACGATGGAGTTGGTAGACACGCCCTGCCCACAAGGCATTTACAGTCTAGAGGGGCAGACAGATATTAATATAAATAAATACATTACAGGTATGTGCATAAGTGCCATGATGCTCCTATATCTTGTTTCAGAGGATTCAGGTGTGTATAGCATGCTGGTGTAGTATGGGACACAAGCCAGCAGATATTTCCTTTCATGCACAGTAGGGATTTTCAGAAGGCTCTACTCCCTTCCATGTGCAAAAATAGGTCTTTCTTGAAAAAGGAAGCAAGATCATTATCTTTAGAAATTCTAATGGGTCACCAATTCCTGTGACAAACCTAAATTTGGTGAGATAAATTAACATCATTTGCCATTGTACTTTAACTAAAAATGAATTGCATTTATCCAGGCAGCATGGCCTAGTGAAGCAGCATGGCATAATACATAGAGCATGGGCCTGGGAGTCAGAGGTCATGGGTGCTATTCCTGGCTCCACCACTTGTCTACTGTGTGACCTTGGGCAAGTCACTTCACCTTTCTGTGCCTCAATTTCCTCATCTGGAAAATGGGGATTGAGACTGTGAGCCGCATATGGGACAAGGACTGTGTCCAACTCGATTTGCTTGTAACCAACCCAGTGCTTAGTACAGCGCCTGGCAAATAGTGAGCATTTAACAAATACCATTATTATTATTATTATTATTATTAATGGAAAGAACATCGGATTGGGAATTAAGAGCCATGGGTTCCAGTCTTACCTCTTCCACAGTTTCTTTATCTGTAAAATGGGGATTGAATTTCTGTTCTCCCTCTCCATTAGATTATGTGCCACATGTAGGACAGGGAATGTGTCTGATCTGATTATGAGGAAGCAGCGTGGCTTAGTAGAGATAACATGGGCTAGGGACTCAGAGGTCATGGGTTCTAATCCCAGCTCTGCTACTTATCAGCTTTGTGACTGTGGGCAAGTCACTTAACTTCTCTGTGCCTCAGTTACCTCATTTGTAAAATGGGGATTAAGACTGTGAGTCCCATGTGGGACAACCTGATGGGCTTGTATCTACCCCAGCGCTTAGAACTGTGCTTGGCATATAGTAAGTACTTAACAAATACCATCATCAGCAGCATTATATTGCATCTACCCATCACTTAGCACATATGGTAGGCACATAGTAAGCATGTAATAAATGCTATCATTGTTAGTATTATGATGATCTTAATGAAAATGAGATGTATTGCCAAATCCTATGCGGTTCTGAGGAACGTGATAGAGTCGGGAAACTTCCTTTACTAGGGAATTCTGTTGTTTTAAATAATGGACTACTTCCAATTATACATATCTAACTGAACAGCATTATTATCATCAGTATTACTGAACATTTTCTGTGAGCAGATCACTCTTTTAGGTGCTTCAGAATGTCCAATAAAAATAGAAGCAAGTATCACTGCTCTGGACGGTTTTGCCATCTAATCTTACAACATTCGCCCCGCTCCAGTCTATTCTTCACTCCGCTGCCCGGCTCATCTTCCTGCAGAAACGATCTGGGCATGTCACTCCCCTTCTTAAACAACTCCAGTGGTTGCCTATCAACCTCCGTTCCTAACAAAAACTCCTCACTCTAGGCTTCAAGGCTCTACATCACCTTGCCCCTTCCTACCTCTCCTCCCTTCTCTCTTTCTACCGCCCACCCCGCACGCTCCGCTCCTCTGCCGCCCACCTCCTCACCATCCCTCGGTCTCGCCTATCCCGCCGTCGACCCCTGGGCCATGTCCTCCCGCGGTCCTGGAACGCCCTCCCTCCTCACCTCCGCCAAACTGATTCTCTTCCCCTCTTCAAAACCCTACTTAAAACTCACCTCCTCCAAGAGGCCTTCCCAGACTGAGCTCCTCTTCTCCCTCTACCACCCCCCCTTCACCTCTCCTCAGCTTAACCCTCTTTTCCCCCCATTTCCCTCTGCTCCTCCCCCTCTCCCTTCCCATCCCCTCAGCACTGTACTCGTCTGCTCAACTGTAGATATTTTCATTACCCTATTTATTTTGTTAATGAAATGTAAATCACCTTGATTCTATTTAGTTGCCATTGTTTTTACGAGATGTTCTTCCCCTTGACTCTATTTATTGCCATTGTTCTTGTCTGTCTGTCTCCCCCGATTAGACTGTAAGCCTGTCAAACGGCAGGGACTGTCTCTATCTGTTGCCGACTTGTTCATTCCAAGCGCTTAGTACAGTACTCTGCACATAGTAAGCGCTCAATAAATACTATTGAATGAATGAATGAACATTCCAAACTCTGTAGGTTTGAGGGTTATTTTACTGAAATGTTGCAGAAACACATTCTATAATGCTGAAAAATCAATCAACAGTATTTATTGAACTCTTGTTGTGTGCAGAGCACTGTTCTAAGTCCTTGGGCGAGTACACTGTAACAGAGTTAGTCACATTCCCTGCCCACAGTGAGAAAAATCAGAATGTTAACTGAAAAAGTGTTAGACAAAGCAGAATACCCCATGGGAAATAATGTAAAGCACATTTATACATTACTATGATCTAAATGATTGGCCATAACAATTGAGATATTTTATTTAAAGTGATCCGGCCATGGGCTCTGAACCTTCTGATCCAGTGCAAATGTTCTCATTGAATAATCCCCATTTATTGTAATTTTTAAAATTCTTTGCTTTTCCACCAAAAATGTTTTTAAATCTTCAGTTTAATTATAGAGAGGTGTATCTACAAAAATTACAAAGGGATTCCTTAAAGGAGCATGCCCTAAACATGTACATTGTATCAGGCTGCCTCATTTATCTTAGTAATGGAAAGAGCCTCCGATGAGCAGGTCATACTGACACAGCAATACTTTTGAGATTCCAGATAGGATCTTGAAATGAGAAGAAGGGTGAAGAAAACCTAATTATCAGAGAGGCAGATCTGGCCTGCCTTGTAAATAACCTGATTGCTTAACCGCCCAGTCTATTGCTCTAGGGCCGTGACTATAGGGAGGCTGAGTGGGAGAATGCTTTGGTTGGTACCAGCTATTCAGGAAGCATCGTTAAAAGCAGTTTTGTAGCATTACTCCTTCTGGACGTCAAGTAAGTGAAAAAGGAAATAGGTTATAGGCCCAGGAAAAAATGGTAGCCAAATGACAATTCTCCATGTTTATGATCAGAAAACCTGTGTGTTTATTCAAGCCTGAAATAAAAGACCTCAATTTTTTTTTTTTTAAGTTTAGGAAAGATCATAAGTCTTCCTCCTAAAAGGATTGTTCAAAAATGTTCAGGATTAAGAATGCTATCTCCTAAGAAAAGTATATGAAAATAATTAGGTAAGACAGAGTTGTCCAACTTGCATTCTTAGTCTTTGTCTGACCTATGGAAAGTTCAGTAATAATAATCATCATCATCATAATTGTGGTATTTGTGAAGTACTTACTATGTGCCAAACACTGTACTAAGCACTGAGGTAGATACAAGCTGATCAGGTTGGATATTACTTTCCCAAGCACCTAGTACAGTGCTGTGCACACAGTATGTGCTCAATAAATACGATTGAATGAATGAATACAATCTCTGTCCCACCTGGGGCTCACAGTCTAAGTGGGAAGGTGAACAGGAATTTTTGTTGGAAAACTTGTCGATCTCCCAACGACTCCCAACCATTTGTCGGTCTCCCAACCACTTTTCAGAACCAGTTCTGGTGGTGTCAGTGGTGAGACGGCATCCATGGATGCGAGATATAAAACCTTTTGCACAATTTGTCTGTGAAAATACAGTATTGAACTTCGGCTATTGATATCTAGCCTCTTCCCCTTTGGGTGAGCATGTCTAGGGCACAACTCTTGAACTGGTTGAAGGTCTGAAGGACATGAAGGACATGAGGTTGAGTTGGTTTTGCAGAAGTGGTGATGGTTGAGGCTGTCATCCACATTCTTTCTTGCAATGAACCTGTGACCGATGGCAGACATTGCAAGATGACTGGTAGGGAATATGGGTGCTGTGTAGGATCACAGAGCAAGATATTTCTGAGCCCTCAACAGCTGCAGACTTACAGTTAACAGCTGCTTACCCGTTAACTGTCATCAGTGAATATGACAGTAGCAGTAATAATATTCATTTAGACTTCATGGAGTGCAAAACCCTGTATTATGTGCTGGGAAAACAATATATAGATGCTATATAGACATGGTCCCTGGCCTCAAGGGGCTATCTAAGAATGGTGGAAGTAGATGTTGGCAATGGACATGAAAAGAAAGGCAAACAAAAAGCTTAGGATGACAAACATAAAAATAGTAATCAAGGTATTTAAGTGCTTACTGAGATTTATGCACAGTGCTAAACACTGGAGTAGATGCAAGATATTGTTTCAGGTTAGACACAGTCCCTGTCCCATGTGGGGTTCCCAGCCTATGTAGAAAGGAGAACATAAATTTAATTCCCACTTTACAGATGAGGAAACTGAGGCCTAGAGAAATAAAGTGACTTGCCCAAGGTTTCACAGCAGGCAAGTGGGAGATACTGGATTAGAACCCAGGTCCTGTGCCTCCCAGGCATGTGCCTTTGCACTGGGGCTTGTCGCAGCAGGAATTGGGCTTTGCATAGCTCAGACCAAGGGTCTTGGAAGTCACAGGGGTTGGGCCACCCCAGTGACCTTCTCAATGTTCTAGAAGCTCAGAAGATTTGC
This sequence comes from Ornithorhynchus anatinus, assembly GCF_004115215.2. NCBI lineage: Eukaryota > Metazoa > Chordata > Mammalia > Monotremata > Ornithorhynchidae > Ornithorhynchus > Ornithorhynchus anatinus. The sequence continues at coordinate 154,446,535 of NC_041728.1, forward strand.
TGCAGTGGACCGAGTCCTCCTCTGGGCTGAAGCAAGCGACCATGGGAACCCCCAGAATCCTGGGGGAAAGACAGTGTCCTTCCTGCATGACTGGGCACCAGGGTGGGGTGGAAGCAGGGAGAACGGTGGAACATCTAATGCCAGTGCAGGTGGTCGAGTCCTTCCCTGGGCTGGAGAAGGGGGACCATGGGAACCCAAGTGTCCTGACAGAGAGGCACTGTCCTGCTCGCACAACTGGGCATGAGGGCTCAAGTGTGAGGTGAGCAGTAGAACAGCTAATGTGGCTGCCAAAGGTCAGGCCCTTCCTTGCTTTTGTAATTAAGGAGCAAGTGGGAGCACGATTCAGCACATTTTATTTAACTGTGGATGATGATAATGAAATAGCACTTGTCTCTAAGCCCTGTAAACCAGAGAATGGAAAGAGGTAAAAGTCGGCTCTTATCCAACTCCATATGAATTTATGCTGGGAAGTGCAGAAAGATTTGTGTATGTGCCCAAGTATATGAAATTAGAACTTTATCGCAATGCGCTGGGACTCGCAGTTAACGTAGTTATGAATGTATTTTAAAATTTAGATTAAAAATATTCCTTTATATATGATCAAAGTAGTTTTCAAATTCACCTTAGCATTTTGAGAAGTTTAAGTATAGCTTGGCAGTTAGATTTAGTTGTTCTATTTGATAATGCTAATGAAAATAATTATAAAGTGTTCTTCTCCTTTATTCAATTAGTCAGAGTATGATGAGTGTATTTAAACTGTTCCTGCAGATAAGGCATTCAATCATGTTTAGTATTGCTTGATATTTTTTATTCCATCTTAAAAATTACTGAATGCCTAGGAATGTTGCTGTCCTTGTTATTTAGTCCCTTATGTGCATCAGTGATTTTATAATACTTGTATCAGGGCTCAATGGTTTAATTACTACCATTTTAGGTTATGGCTCAGGAATTACTAATCAAAAAGAGTTAATGTAAAACAAGTTTACAAGGTTTTTTCAACTGTTGGGTTTTCCACTCTATGACAGTGATCTAAACTTTGTTACAGTTATTCTCTCTTGAACAATCCTGTCCACCTCTCAATCAATCAATGGTGAAACAAAGTTTATAAAACCCACTCTTAAAGATCTTGTTATTGAATAGCATTATGAATTAATGCTACTATTACTAATACTAATAGTAATAATGAGGCTGATTTCAACAGTATATTAGAAAACTTGACCGTCTTCCAGTAATGCATTCTTACTTCAATCTTAGAACCAAGAATAGAAGTTGGAGTGTATAGTATAAATGTGGAGTGACCTAAATCCTTGCAACCTAAGGAACAACTAATGGACACCAGAGTTTATTAATAATACGAGCTGGAGCTATTTTCTTCCTCTTCCCCAGAAAAATGTTCCAGAACTGCCCAGGGCATAAGGAGTAAACTTGAGAAGAAAGGCAAAGCCAGATAGTGGGTTTGAAATATATGGTGGTTATCACAGAGTAAATGTCACTGAATGAGAACTGCTGGGAGTAGAGGTTTTCAATATGCATTAAATCAATCAATCAGTCCATCGGTGGTATTTATTGAACACTTACTATGTGCAGAGGACTGTATTAAGCATTAGGGAGTGTAAATACATGCAAAAGAGTTGGTAGACACATTCCCCACCCACAAGGAGTTAAAGTCTAGAAGGAGATAGTTACTGAAATAAACTATGGATATGTTCATAAGGGATGTGGGGTTGCAGATGGGGTGAATCTCAAGAGCTTATAGGACACAGATACAAGTGCATAGGTGACACAAGGGAGAGGAAGTAGGGGAAATTGAGGGCGCCACTGGGGAAGACTTCTTGGAGATGTGATTTTAATAAGGTTTTGAAAGTGGGGAGAGTGGGGTCTGTTTTTGAAGGGGGAGTAAGTTTCAGGTGAAAGGGAGGACAACGCTCTCTTCAAGAGGTGTTAAGATTGAATTCCAGTTAGAAGAGGTGAAGAAGTGTTGGGAAAGCTACTATTAGGCCACCATGGCAGGTATTCCCTATTCTCACAGAGAAGATAGGATGATACATAATAGTCCTGAGTGACCTCAGTTACGCCTGGGCCATTGCCTTATTTCTGAGTCATTGTTACTTAGGGGTGAGAGACAGAGCATTTTGATCTGGGGACTAGAAGGGGAAAGTATAATGGTCCTGAAGGGACCTGAATGCTGGAAATAGAGCACCAGGTTGCGTGGAAGTCATTAGCACAACTGTTCATTTGTGGGACTTTACAAAATACAATATGGACTCCCTCTGAAACTGCATGGCATAGTTGTAACTGGGAGAAATCTAGGCTAGCGTATTATCATTCGATTAATGAACATTATTGAGAACTTACCGTGTGCAGAACACTGTACTAAGTGCTTTGGAGAGTGGGGTACAATAGAGTAGGTAGACGGGATGTCTGCTCACAAGAAACGCTGAACTAGTTGATGTACAGATAGATTAGGTCCAGATACTTTTGTTTAGTCTGTTTCCTAAATTAAACTTTTATCCCCACACCCTGTTTGTCCCCCCTATTGCCTCCCCCAAGGATTTAGACCCATTGCTCAAGCACTTAAGAGCTCTCCACCCCATCCAAAGCACTTTGGTACATATCCTTGGACCCTGTTGCTTCCCTTACCTGTAATGCATTTTAACTCTGCCTCCCCCATTCCACTGTAATCTCCTTGAGGAAAGGAATCATGTCGACGAAATGTTCACTTAGTACAGTGCTCTGAACAAAGTTTAGTGCCATTGTTCTCGTCTGTCCGTCTCCCCCGATTAGACTGTAAGCCCGTCAAACGGCAGGGACCGTCTCTATCTGTTGCCGACTTGTTCATCCCAAGCGCTTAGTACAGTGCTCTGCACATAGTAAGCGCTCAATAAATACTATTGAATGAATGAAAGTAATTGCTCCATAAATACCACTGATTGATTGATTAATTGAGTTAGGGAGTGAGGATGGAAAGTCAATCAATCATTTATTGTGCACTTATTGTGTTCAGGGCACTGTAGTAAGCACTTGGAAGAGTACAAGCAGCAATATAACACAGACATTCCCTGCCCACAAGGAACTCACCGTCAGGTTGGGAGAAGGGAACAGAGGGACCAGGAGAAGAGAGGGAAAAATAAAAAATATCAATCTGCCATTGGATTAGAAATTCCTAATACACACTCTAAAAGAGAAACTGACTTCCCTTCTCAGTCTTCCTTGGAGGTCAAGAGAGAAATGGTATTTGTAAAGGACTTACTACATGGGCCAGGCACTGCTCTAAACACTGGGGTAGACACAAAGTAATCAGGTTGGACACCGTCCATGTCCCACATGGGGGTCACATCTTACAGATGAAGTAACTGAGGTATTGAGAAGTGAAGTGGCTTGCCCAAGGTCACAAAGCAGACAAGTAGCAGAACTGGGATTAGAACCCAGGTCCTTCCGACTCCTAGGTCCATGATTTAATCACTAGACCACCCTGCTTCTCCTTAGGAGATTGGGCGGGGATCCCAATACCGCCTGTTCTCCCTCTGAAGATTGTATTATCCAGCCGTACACTGTGTAGTGATAAGATCAAACATACGAAAACTGCTTCCAAGAAGAAGCTTCCACAGTAAAGAGATCTTTATGGTACATTAAATTATCTCATTCTTTAAGGGTATAAACATCAGCTCCGCTGCGAATTGTATATTTGGCTATTATTTCTTTGGTTACTGTAGTTCCTGTAAATGGAATTTACACCAGTGCCATGTTAACACCATTTCACATTCTGCTGTGCTATTACCCACTGTGCTTGAATCAATTGAATGAAAGAGGTCCTTTCTAGTGCATTGATTTTCATTTATCCAAACTCATCTGTTTGCTTTGCACCTTGCTTATCCACAGGACCAGGGCACAATTAAACTGCCTCTGCAGTATTGGTTTCCTTTACTTAATCCCTATAAACTGAAATGAGCTAAAAGTAAATGTAGTTACCAAAATGTGATGAAAATCCAAATGGTGAAGAAAATTTAGAATGTTGCAAAAGTAAAGCCACATGAGTTACCGTGCCTGAACTCTTTGAACTTTTCCCTTATGAAAATGCTCCTTTGGCTTCAAAACGGATTTTACATTTCTGACCTTTCAGTATTTAAATGAAAATTCCATTCCTTTGGGCCCGTTGTTTGAGTCTGCACACGGCAAAGCCACGCTTATGTCTGATGAAATACCCCACCGACTTCTTGGTGGTGGAATTATGTCCCATCCCATTTTCACTCAACCCAAAAGGAGATGTGCAACCAGTGTCATATATCTTGGTGTATGGACTGACCCAGTCTATAAATCAACCTCCATTTCAACTCAGAAAATGAAGCTTAGACCTGCTCTTGAAGGATAGTGCTATAAATCAATCTCCCTTCCCGTTCAAATATCGACCCCCAACCTTTCTTCCCAGTGCTGCCTGCTGCCTCCTCATTGCCATCACCACCCCACTTCGAGTGCCCCAACCTTAAGAAGTGAAAACTTAAGAAGTTGACTTAATGATTTGAGGAAATGTTCATAGTTATTGGGTTCAACCTGGACATACATGGATTTTTGGCCCGAGATTTTATCCTCTCAGGTGTCTCCTAATTGTTCCAAGAATTCACTCAAGTGCAGTTCCTGCCAGAAGGCATTGGGATAATGATAGTAATAATAATAATTAATAACAATTGTGTCATTTGTTAAGTGCTTACTATGTGCCAGGAACTGTTCTAAGAGCTGCGGTGGATACAAGCATAGTCCCTATATCACATGGGGCTCACAATCTTAATCCCCATTTTACAGAAGAGGGAACTGAAGTATAGAGAAGTTAAGTGACTTGCCCATGGTCACACAGCAGACACGTGGTAGAAGAGGGTTAAGAACCTAGATCCTTCCACCTCCCAGGCCCATGCCCTATCCACTGCTTCTCAGGCCACACTGAGAATGCCCCTCTAATTTGGCTTCCAATCTTTCTGAAGGCCAGCACTGTCATGAAATTTCTCTGGGAGTCAACAACGTTGAAGGGTCCAAAGAAGTCCAAAATGCTGTCTAATGTCAGGGTATCAGGAAGAGCTTTGAAACTAAACTAGAAGAGGCTCCGGAAGCATGAGATAATCCTGGCTAATAATACTAGCTTGGTGCCAGAGTTAAATTTGACTTCTGCAGATTCAGACAGAAAAGAAATTTTATGCCAAGAAATTCTTTCCATAAATACTCCTCCTACATGCAGATACAACCAACGTAGCAAAATTCAGGGTTCTGCAATGTTTTGATGATGCATGAGACTGATCGATCCTTTTAATAAAACTGTTGGTGGGCATATGTTTATCAATTTAACTTGTGACAGTAATACTATGGTATTATATAACCCGAAAAAAATGAACAAAAGAATAAAAAGCACCTGGTGTTATAGCTCATGATAAAAAGGAGTAGTTTTTACAGGAGTATACATCTTTTTGGAAATTTCATTAAGACTCAAAATCATATTATGCTGAATCTTGTAAATTTACTTTGCCTCTTCTGTGGGGGGAATCTTCATTTTTTCATAAAGTTTCAATTACCAAAGGTATTTCTTTTGAGGGGAGAGTTTGTTGTGTGGCCAGAAAGCTTTTATTTAGAATGTCAAAATCTATTCATTCATTTCAATCAATCATATTTATTGAATGATTACTTTATGCAGAGCACTGTACTAAGTGCTTGGAAAATACAATTCAGCAACAAATAGAGACATTTCCTACCCAACAGTGGGCTCACAGTCTAGAAGGGGGAGACAGAAAACAAAACAAAACAAAGCAAGTGGACAGGCATTAATAGCATCAATGTAAATAAATAGAATTATAGATATATACACATCATTAATAAAATGAATAGAATAATAAATATGTACTTAAATACTCAGGTGCTGTGGGGTGGGGAGGGGGTAGAGTAGAGGGAAGGATTAGGGGCAATGGGGAGGGAAGGAGGAGCAGAGGAAAATGGGGGCTCAGTCTGGGAAGGCCTCTTGGAGGAGGTGAGCTTTCAATAAGGCTTTGAAGGGGGGAAGTGTGCTAGTTTGGCAGATGTAAGGAGGGAGCGCATTACAGTTCAGACATAGGACGTGGGCCAACGTTCGACGGCAGGACAGGAGAGAACGAGGCACAGTGAGGAGGTTAGCGGCAGAGGAGCAGAGTGTGTGGGCTGGACTGTAGAAGGAGAAAAGGGAGGTGAGGTAGGGGGCAAGGGGAGAGCGAGAACTTTGAAGCCAAGCGTGAGGAGTTTTTGCTTCATGCGAAGGTTGATAGACAACCCCTGGAGATTTTTGAGGAGTGGAGCTGACATGCCAAGAGCGTTTCTGTAGAAAGATAATCCGGGCAGCAGAGTGAAGTATAGACTGAAGTGGGGAGAGACAAGAGGTTGGGAGATCATAATGGAAGAACAATAATAATAATAATGGTATTTGTTAAGCACTTACTATGTACAAAGCACTCTTCTAAGAGCTGGGGTAGATACAATGTAATCAGGTTGTCCCACAGATACAAGGTAATCAGGTTGTTCCACGTGGGCTCAGTCTTAATTCCCATTTTACAGTTGAGGTAACTGAGACACAGAGAAGTGAAGAGACTTGCCCAAAGTCACACAACTGACAAGTGGTGGAGCTGGGATGAGAACCCATGACCTCTGTCTCTCAAGCCTGGGCTCTTTCCACTAAGCCACGCTGCCATAAATATAGAACATTTATAACATAATGTATTATGAATGCATAGAATATGAGAACATAGAGAACACTATTTACTGGGTCAGACCTTTATCCATCTAATCCGTGGTTCTATTTCCAATAGTGACCACAGGAACTTGTAGGAACTATGTAATGGTGGGCTTTCTTGATATTCATCCTGTGTTTTGTGATAAACCAGTTAGCATTCATAACTTTCTCCTCTACACCTCTAACTTTCCCTCCAGTAGCCCATTATGGATTGATTTAGCAAACCGTCTCTGGAATCCATTGACAATTTCGACTTTATGCCAGAAGCTTCGAAGTGTTTGAAGAAGTATTTCATCTTGCTTGTTTTGAATATACAATCTTCTAACATCGATGGCTGTCTTCTAATCCTGGCGTTGTGGGAGTTGGTGAACAACGATTCCATCCTCTGCCTGTCCATATATTTCAAGATTTTTTTTTCAAACTGGCTTCACAACGATTCCATCCTCTGCCTGTCCATATATTTCAAGATTTTTTTTTTCAAACTGGCTTTTCATCTTAATTCCATTGTAACTAGGCCAAAATATAGAGCAAGAACTCTGAGGAGAAATAACTACAGTATCTGGTTTCTAAGAGCACAGGGATCCTTTCTGAAAGCAAGACTGTTCTTTATCTCTTGTTAACTGTATTGATCTACTTTAAAGCATGTGCTGCCTGTTATCAGTCTTCAAAGCCTCTTTGTGGTATTAATGAGATTAGATACCAAACGAAAATATCCTACTTCATAAGAGAAAAAAGAAAAACAATTGATTTAGTTTCTTCTAGTGAGATTCAAAATTGATTTGTTTTTGACAAGACAGAAAACATTTCAAACTGGGAGGTATAGAATGGGCTTAAAGGACCCTGAAAGACCCAAATATGAAAAGATGGAAAAAATGACATAAGCAGTTTGATTTAATGATATCAACTGCTCTTACCCTTGAAGGAACTTATTGTTCCTGCTACTTTGGGATAAAGGGTTTAAAGGAAAATTATTCAGACATATGGAGATGTGAACCTACTAAGATCATTTACAAATAGGAATCCACACCTGCATTTCAGTTTGTTTTCTTCTCTTTTTTTAATCACAAAAGACCAAATGAGTTTTTGCCATATTTCAGAAATTGAGTAAAATCAGTTTAATCTGCTTCAGTAATATTGATGATATATATGCCCCAGTGGAAAGAACATAGATCTAAGATGGAGGAGACCTGGGTTCTTATCCCAGCTCTGCCAGGTGCCTGCTGCATGACCTTGGGCAAGTCACATAACTTCTCTGTTTTATTTTCCTCAACTGTAAAATGGGGATTAAATACATATTTTCCTTCCAGCTCTCTTAGACTGTTGGCCCTGTGCGGAACAGGAACTGTGTCTGAACTGACTACCTTCTGCCTACCTTAGCATTTACTACAGTACGTGGAACAAAATAAGTATTTTAGAAATACCACAATCATTATTATCGTTATTATACAGCCCCCCAAAATTATGTGTCAAATTACAGCAATAGAGAGGAAAAAGATCAATGATATTGAACTAAATTTGAAATCTATAGAAATTTTTTTTCTAGTGATAGGAAAATATGAGAACTATTTTCTGAATCTATGTGATAAACATTAAAGTCCACAGCTTATATGGGTTATATGCAAAGTCTGTATTTTAGTTTCCTCAACAGACAAATGGCATAACATTTCACATATATGTCTAAGGAATCCCTTTGATTTGTTTTGAAACATTTCTCAAGGCCAAATTTGCAGAGATTATCCTAATTTTCCAGATGATCCATCTGAAACACAGATTGCTGGAAGGATTTGCCCTCAGTTACTCAGTGACTGAGCCAGAAATGAAATTGAGTTTTTTGGAATCCCCATCCATGTTTTTTGTCATGAATATGGGAAAAAAGACAATAGGGCTTGATTCAGAAAGGAAGCTGAACTCCTCCTCTTGAATCTCTAGAAAAATCACTGTAATTGTTATCAATTTATTTTAATGAATGTGTAACCATCACTTTAGTAGGATAATTTCCTATAATACTAAGTTATTTCTAAACATTACATTTCATTTAGAATATTCTAGGACTCAGCTTCTGCAAAGAAAGCAAAAGGTGGTTGTTTCATCCGCCGCAAAAAAAGTTCATATTCCTACCTATTATTATTTGTTTTACCCTTTTTAAATCTTATGAAAAGTGAGAAGATGCCTGAATCAATCGATGGTATTTACCGAGTGCTTACTGTATACAGAGGACTGTACTCAGCGCATGGGAGAAATAGTCAATCAGAGGTATTTACTGAGCACTTCCTGGGTGCAAAGCACAACCCAAATGCTTGGGAATGTATGCTACAATAGCATTATTAATAATAATAATAATAATGGTATTTGTTAAGACCTTATTATGTGCCCAGCACTGTTCTAAGGGCTGGGGGAGATACAGGGTAATCAGGTTGTCCACTTGAGGCTCACAGTCTTAATCCCTCTTTTACAGATGAGGTAACTGAGGCACCAGGAAGTTAAGTGACTTGCCCAAAGTCACACAGCTGACAAGTGGTGGAATTGGGATTAGAACCTATGACCTCTGACTCCTAACCCTGTGCTCTTTCCACAGAGCCATGCTGCTTTGGTAGACACAATCCTTGCACTCAAGGTACATACAGTCTACAGCTTTAAGGATGTCTATGCTGACTAGTTTAAGAAACGACAATCCTGCCTGGGACCAACAGACGCACCCTAGGACTCTGTCCTAGGGTGGAGATTGGGGTTCCTAACTTTCCCTGGCCTTCCCACCCCACCCTATCTTGAACCCACATCACCTTTCCATTTTGGGGTGAGCTATATCCAGGCCACCCTACTCCCTTCTCTAGATGAGCACCCCCAACCCCAGACTCCTGGAGTGGGGAGAGCTAAGCTTGAACCCCTTCCCCCTATACTCCTCCCTTTCTTCATCAATCGGGATGCAGCAACAAACCAGTCTGGCATGGAGGGAACTTCCGGGCTCCCCAGTCAAGCAGAGGGGAGGGTGGTGAAGGGACTGAAAAGTTCACTGATGTTTCAATGAAAAATCCAAACCTTTTATAAAGAATCATTTTATTTCTGAAGGTGAAGAAATAGAGGATCCGTAGAAAATATAAAACTAAAGACGGCAGCTGCTCATACCATATAGGGAGGAAGGGCAGGGACTCAGCACATGCAATGACACCATCTTGAAGAGGATTATAGCATGGACACCATCTTGACTATCCCAAGTGATGGCTATATTGAGAAGGTCAGGAGTTCACTCCTCTAATTCTAACCTTCTCGCTGTACCTCAATCTCATCCATCTGGCTGCCGACCTCTCACCCACATCCTGACCCTGGCCTGGAACGCCCTCCCTCCTCTTAACCTACAAACAATTACTCTCCCCCACTTCAAAATCTTATCAAAGGCACATCTCCTCCAAGAGGCCTTCCCAGACTAAGACCTCCTTTCCTCTTCTCCCATTCCCTTCTGTATCACCCTGACTCATTCCCTTTATTTATTCCCCATTCCCAGCTCCACAACTCTTAAGTCCATATTTGTAATTTATTTATTTATAATCATCTCTGTCTCCCCCTCTAAACTGTAAGCTCATCATGGGAAGGGAATGTGTCTTTTTATTATATTATACTCTACCAAGCATTTAGTACAGTGCTCTGCACACAGTAAGCACTCAGTACATACAGTTGACTGATTGACAGGGTAAAGGAAGAAATGCTTCTCTCTCGGATAAAATTGCTAAATGTTCCCTTCCTGGAGGGTTAACTTGCTTTCCCTTCACTGGTCTGAAAATCAAGGGCCATGCTATTTAGAATTTGCCCAGCATTTTATTGTTGAAAAGTTTTCCCTTTGGCATATCATAGTGCAATTTCTTCTGCCTAAAATGGCTGAGAAATTCACCCTCAGTTAAAAGAGAATTATTTCTAATTCTTTTTAATGCATACAAGTATTTCTTTTTTTGTGTAATCAAGAATGTAGATTAATAATGCTTCTCTGCTGAAGCACGGAAAGACCACCCTCTGCTATTATTTTAATGTTTTTTTTAATATTAGAGGTAACATAGTTATATACCTTTCCTCCTTCTTCTAAGCTACTAGCTGTTAGTCTTGCGATATGCATGAAAAGTCAAAAAGGGGGTCATAGAACCTCATAAAACACGTTAGTATTCCATAAAAGACTAGGGCATAGGAACAACATCAAGTTATAATTTAATTTGAGATAAGCAATTTATAATGATAATAATTTTGGTACTTATGTGCTTCCTAAGTGCCAAGCTCAGTCATAGCCTCTGGAGTAATTACAAGATAATCAAGTTGGGCACAGTTCCTGTCCCATGGATATTTAATTTCCATTTTATAGATGAAGAAACTGAGGCATAGGGCAGTTAAATGACTTGCCCAAGGTCATTCAGAAGGCAAGCAATGGAGCACTTTTCTATAGATTCATGAAGAAAAGGAAAAAATAATTTTGTGGAGCTCAAAATTAAAAAGGCACTTTAAAGAAGTGCTCTTCCCTTCACTTCCTGAAACTGAAATCTGGTTTCAGGTTTTAGCAAATGATAAAGTGGCTCTAATGCCTGCTTAATGGCGAGTGAAAACTGTAGGAGCTCTCTAAATTATGTGGACGATATTCTGGGAATCTGATTTCCGGAATAATCTGGTGTATTAGTCTAATTTAACAGGCCCTGTGAAGGCTTTTTAAAATCTCAGTGGCATCAGCGACATTCCCTATTATCCCTATCAACTGGCCCCATATCACCTTCATCATATGCCCACATCATTAGATACCAGAGTCAGTAAACTGTCAGAATGCATTTTGTTTTCTTATGGACACCATTTCCCTGAGAGCTAACCACAGCCGAACTCAAGATTCGACTGAGTATTCAAACCCAGGAGTTCTGCTGGAATTCATGCCTGCCTGATTTCTTGAATAGGTACTAATTGTTAGGTTAATTAAGTGTGTACCCTGAGGTGGTTCACCACTACACTGTTTTGTGAAGTATTTTCAGTGATGCAAATTTTAAAATGGTAAGTGTAGAACTGTACTGCAGGAGAAAAACCCAAAAATAATTTTGCCCTGAAAATATGCTGCTACCTTTGCCTGTGTCCTACTGGGACAGTGGTACTGTTGAGGTTACTGGGCTGGCTAACAGAAGAGGATTAGATTAGCATTGCTCAGTGGCATACAAGCCTCATTATATACCATCTGAAATCTCTGAATATGCAGCAGTATTAATTTATTAACCTCTGGCAAGCTTGCATTCTGTCTAAGTCAAACTGCATTTTACTGTGACCTCAAGAACAATCAAGTTTCCATGAAAAAGCATTGTGCTTACTGAGGGGGAAGGGAAAACATTTCTGGTCAAGCAAGATAAATTGCAACATTTGCTACACTGGAGGGGAGGATAAGAACAATGAATATAATGAGTACGCACCATGCAGAAGGGAAAACAGATATCATCAAACCTATCACACCTCACATCAAGCAAGACAGAAGCCACATTTGAATAGCATCGCACTTCCCCAGGAGGTCTCAGCCCAAAATAATCCCAAATAACAGAGAAAATTGCTTTAACCTTGGGTTTTCTGTTGACAAATGTAAATTCTGAAAGAAGAACACATGTCAGTGCATCACCCCACTCTTCATCTCTCCCCTGGAGTCCTGGTTTGGAAACCATGAAGCCAATCAATCATACATTGGGCATTTGGGTCAATGGATCATGCTGAAGCTATAATTAACCCGTTAGACCTTCCCTGTGGCATCCCATAGCCCCTCTGGTTCATTATGGACTGGAGAGCTCTCAGGAGGGTGAGTGAGTTCTGGGACTTCCACTGGCTCCAGAGCATCTCCAAGGCTCCAGTGACAGAATAGCACCCAGACTGCAGCCAGTGTGTTCTCAGGAGTTCCCGAGAGCAAATATTAATGTGGCTGGGAAAACATCTCTGAGTGTCTAAACTCTAGTTGTTTCAGGTAGAAAAATTGAAAGATTATCTGTGAAAACAGGAGAAGGTCACCAACAATAAGGGCCTGCCACACGGACAGCATTAAGGTGATGTCTGTGGCAAGACAGCTTCACTGATAGCAGGATACCCGTACGGCTGCTGTATGATGCTCCATAGCCCTGAATAATGGAATCTAATTACCGTTGGATCAATACAGTAAAAAGAAGAAATGATGGATCAAAAGAGCAACCTCTCACTTCCTTGCCACAAAGCTTTCAGGGTGAACAGAAAGCCAAGAAGCAGATCAAAAATCGGTAGCAGACAATTATTCAATCGATAATATATATTAAGCTCTTCACTGTGTACTTATCACTGTACTGAGTGCTTGGCAAAACACTGTACAGGGCAAAATCAGGGTGGCAAAGACTTTCCCCCTGCATATAGTATGCAATGGCATTTTGATCATATTCAAGCTACTTCGACTATACCCACACTCATGGATAGGAAATATCAGTAGCTTCATCAATCAATCAATCGATGGCATTTATTGAGCACTTACCATGTGCAGAAGTACTAAGTGCTTGGGAGAGTACGATACTACAGAATCGGCAGACATGTTCTCTGCCCATAATGATCATACACAAAAGGCAGCTATGTACCACATTTATTTGAATAATTGTCCCATCTTCATTTTTGAGGAGGAAATAAAAATTCATTTAGGTACAAGTTAATTGTCAGCAGTGATAGGACAGTACATTGGGAGAGGAGGAGAAAGGAGACAATGTAACAAAAGAGCAGAAGCAGGGAGGTAAATTCACTAAGACTGCCAGGAAGTGTGGGGAGAGAACACAAAAAAACACAGAAGTTAGGGCAGTTATTCATTGTGCCTCTATTGATTGCAGTAAGAGATGCAGTCCTAATCTTATTTTACCCTTGTTTCTCCTCTCCTTGTCTTTCCCTTTTTTTTCTTTTTTCCCCCTTTTCCCCATAGACTTAATTATTGTGTGGCCTGCAAAATAGCCCCACCCCCATTTTAATGTTAGGAAAATATACAAAAATGAGGCAATTATACAAGGAAATAGAGCATTATCGAGAGCTAAAGTGAGGGCTTTACCTAGGGATAGATTTCTTCATTCCTCATTACATCTGGGGAAACTGAATGTTTAAGAACTGTTCTCATGATGTAAGCATTAATGAAATTTTAAGTGATTTTTCATTTGAAGTAGTGCTGATTAGATTGTGTGCATTCCTGATTGAAATGGAGGAAACAAAGAAAAATATCCAAAGGGCAATGCTGGAGAATTCCTTTTAACAGTAACAAATCTGACTCCTTTTTATTTATTAAATCTTTTTTCCCACTAAACCTTAGGTAAAATTCTCCAGTTCTCCCCAGATGACCTGCTCCCAGTGACTTAGTCTTGCCTTGCCCAAACCTTGCTCATGCCTTTCCTCCTTCCTGGAACTCCCTCCCCATTCAAATACACCAAACACCTCTCTCCATCTTCAAAGCCCTCTTGAATCCCAGCACCTCCAGGAGGAATACCCCATTGAATATTTCTTCTCTCCAGATCATATTCTATTTAATGCCATTTCATAATTTATGCATGCACAACCACCATAGCAGCAGAAATAGTAGAAGTAATAGCATTTATTGAGTGCTCATTCTCGTTCTCTTTAATGGGCTCTTTCTCTGCCTCCCATCCCTTAACTGTGAGAGTTCTTCAGGTTTCAGTTCTGGGTCCCCTTCTATTCTCCATCTACACACACTCCCTTGGATAATTCATTCACTCCCTTGGCTTCAACTGCCATCGTTATACAGACAATTCCCAAATCTGCATCTACTAATAATAATAATAATAATGTTGGTATTTGATAAGCGCTTACTATGTGCCAAGCACTGTTCTAAGCGCTGGGGTAGACACAGGGGAATCAGGTTGTCCCACGTGGGGCTCACAATCTTAATCCCCATTTTACAGATGAGGTAACTGAGGCACCGAGAAGTTAAGTGACTTGCCCAAAGTCACACAGCTGACAAGTGCATCTCCAGCCTTGATCTCTCTCTCTCCCTTTCCATGCAGATTCACAATTTCTCCTGCCTTCACGACATCGCTACTCAAATGTCCTGCCAACACTTCATACTCAACTTATCCAAAACAAAACCTCTTATCTTCCTACCCAAACCCTGTCTGTCCCAGGTCATTCCTGTCACTGTAGACGGCACTACCATCCTTCCTGTCTCTCAAGCCTGTGATCTTGGCATTATCTCTGACTCATCTCTGTCATTCTACCCACATATTCAATCTGTCATTGAATTTTGTCCTTTCAACCATCATAATATTGCTAAGCTCCTCCCTCTATTCTCCATCCAAATTGCTACCAACTTAATGTATTTTATCTCACCTAGATTACTGCATCATCCTCTTTGCTGACCTCCTTGCGTCCTGTCTCTCATCACTCCAGTCCAGACTCTATTCTCCTGCCTGGATCATTTTTCTACAAAAATATTCAGTCCATATTTCCCCACTCCCCAAGAACCTCCGGTGGCTCCCCATTCATCTCTGCATCAAATGGAGACTCCTTACCATCGGCTTTAAAACATTCAATCACCTTGCCTCCTCCTACCTCATCTTGTTGCTTTCCCAACCTGCACACTTTGCTCCTCTTATGCTAACCTACTCACTGTGCCCAGTTTCATATGTCTCACTGCCAACCTCTGGTCCACATCTTGCCTCTGGTCTGGAGCACCTTCCTCCTTCATATCAGACAGACAATCTCTCTTCCCACCTTTAAAACCTTATTGAAGGCATATCTCCTCCAAGAGATCTTCTCTGATTAGGCCTTGTTTCCTTTTCTCCTACTCTCTTCTGTATCGCCCTGCACTTGGAGTTGTACCCTTTATTCACCCCTTCATCATCCCCGCAGCACTTATGTATAAATCCAATTAGACTTTAAGCCCGTCATTGGGCAGGGATTGTCTCTATCTGTTGCCAAATTGTACATTCCAACCGCTTAGTACAGTGCTCTGCACATAGTAAGCACTCAATAAATACTATTGAATGAATGAATGAATATCCATAATTTATACCAACATCTGTCTCTCTCTCTGGACTTTAAGCTCACTGAGGGCAGGGAACAAGTCTATCAACTCTGTAATTTTCTACTCTCCCAAGCACTTACTACTGCCCTCTGCACACAGTAAGTGCTCAGTAAATATGATTGATTGCCCATTAGTTATACTGCATTAAGCACTAGTGAAGTACAAATCAGTCGATTAATGATATTTACTGAATGCTTACTGTGTGCAAAGCACTCTACTAAAAATGTACATTCCTGCCCCCAAGAAGCTTACAGTTTCACAAGATAATCAAAGTAAACAATTGAATTTACCAGTGAATGCATGTATATCCATTAGTGCATAAGATGGATAGAAATAGTGTGGCCTGGTGGATACAGCCTGGGCCTGAGAGTCTGAAGGACAAGAGTTCTAATCCTGACCCCTCCCCTTGTCAGCTCTGTGACCCTGGGCCATTCAATTAACTTCTCTGTGCTTCAATCACCTCATCTGTAAATTAGTATTTAATACTGTGAGCCCCATGAGGGACATGGACTCTGTCCAACCTGATTAGCTTGTATCTACCCCAGTGCTTAGCACAGTTCCTGACCCATAGTAAATGCTTAACAAATACCATAAAAAGTAGGAACATAAATGCTAGAGATGATTGATGGGTTTATATGACTTGGCATGCTGGGAATTATTCAGGTAAGGAATGTAGGAGGAAGTAGACTTTTGGAGGACTTTGAAATTTGTGAGGACTACAGTCTGATTTGGGAAGGGAGAAAATTCCAAACAAGGGGAACACCATGACAAGGGTAGGAAGGAGAGATTCTAGAGCAAGGGATGACTAGATGAGCTTGGGAGTAGCAGGTAAAGAGACCAGATATGTTACGTAGGGTGACTTGGATAGCCTTGAATCCAACTGTGAGGAGACTTTACTTGTTGGACGGTTTTGAGCACTGGAAACTTCTGTGCTGAGTGATTCTTCAAAAAGATGATCTTTCCAGCAGAGTATAGCCTTGATTAGAGAGGGGAAAGACTGAAGACAGGGAGAAGGCCATGTTCAGAGTTCAAGAAGGAAGGGCATTGGATTAGGTAATAAAATAATCACTGATAACTTCAAAGAGTGTGGTCAGTGAGGTGAAGAGGTTGAACACCTAATTGAAGTTGGTCAAGATGAAAGTTGGTGGAAGTGAAATGATGACAACAGGTATAAATGACCCATTTCTGGAGTTTGGGTAGGAATAGTGGTAGGGAAATGAGTAAATGAGGGGCAGTGAGTTCTAGAAAAGGATTTTTTTTCAAGTGTGACAGCTACTCAGGCACAATTGAAGACAATCAACACTTAACCAGTAAGTAGTAGCCATTTAGTGCTTATTAAGCTCTTGGGAAAGTATAGTAGACTTAGTAGATACTATTGGAAGCAAAAGAGTCAATACACATATTACAGCAACCTGCTTCTACCCATATGCAATCAAAGTCACTGGAGAGAGGAGCTCCTCTTACCTTGGAAGGACCAGATAAGAGACTATGATAATAACCACAATGGTATTTGTTTAGCACTTACTAGATGACACCCAAATCTACATCTCCTCCCCTGTTCTCTCCTCCTCCCTTCAGGCTCATATCTCCTCCTGCCTCCGGGAGTCTCCACCTGGATGTCTGCCCAATCACCTAAAACTCAACATGTCCAAAACTGAGTTCCTTATCTTCCCTCCCAAACCCTGTCCTTTCCCTGACTTCCCTGTCACTGTGGATGGCACGACCATCCTTCCCGTCTCACAGGCCTGCAAACTTGGTGTCATCCTTAACTCAGCTCTCTCAGTCACCCCACACATTCAATCCGTCACCAACGCCTGCTGGTTTCATCTTCACAATATCGCCAAGATCTGCCCTTTCCTCTCCATCCAAACAGCTATTGTGGTGGTACAAGCTCTCATAATATCCCAACTGAATTATTGTGTCAGCCTTCTCTCTGATCTCCCTTCCTCCTGTCTCTCCCCACTCCAATCTATTCTTCATTCTGCTGCCCGGATCATCTTCCTATAGAAACACTCTGGGCATGTCACTCCCCTTCTTAACAACCTCCAGTGGTTGCCCATCAACCTCCGCACAAAACAAAAACTCCTCACTCATGGCTTCAAAGCTCTCCATCACCTTGCCGCCTCCTACCTCACTTCCCTTCTCTCTTTCTACTGCCCACCCTGAACACTCCGCTCCTCTGCCGCTCACCTCCTCACCGTCCCCCGTTCACGCCTATCCCGCTGTCGACCCCTAGCCCATGTCCTACCGCTGTCTTGGAATGCCCTCCCTCCTCACCTCCGCCAAATTAACTCTCTTCCCCTCTTCAAAGCCCTACTGAGAGCTCACCTCCTCCAAGAGGCCATCCCAGACCGAGCTCCCCCCTTTTCCCTCTGCTCCCTCTCCACCCTCTGCTCTTCCCCCTTCCCCCTTCCCCCTTCACCTCCCCTCAGCTGAGCTCCCCTTTCCCTCTACTTCCCCTCCCCTTCCCTTCTCACCCCACCCTCTGCTCCTCCTCCTCCGCCGTTCCCCTCCCCTCAGCACTGTGCTCATTTGTACATATTATTTATTACCCTATTTATTTTGTTAATGAGGTGTACATCCCCCTGATTCTATTTATTGTGATAATGTTGTCTTGTTTTTGCTTCGTTCTGTTTTGCTCTGCCGTCTGTCTCCCCAGATTAGACCATGAGCCTGTCATTGGGCAGGGATTATCTCTATCTGTTGCCAAATTGTACATTCCAAGTGCTTAGTACAGTGCTCTGCACATAGTAAGCGCTCAATAAATATGATTGAATGAATGAATTAAGCATTGTTCATTCATTCAATCATATTTATTGAGCGCTTACTTTGTGCAGAGCACTGTACTAAGTGCTTATCTAAGCACTAGGGTAGAGACGAGGTTATCATAGATATGAGCTAATCATTGGACAAAGTCCCTGTCCCACATGGGGATCACAATCCTAATCCCCATTTTACAGAGGAGGTAACTGAGGCACAGAGAAGTTTAAGTGACTTGCCCGAGGTCGCACAGCAAACAAGTGGCAGAGCCAGGATTACTACTCATGTCTTCTGACTCCCAAGCCAGTGCTCTTACCAGTAGGCCATGCTGCTTCCCCCAGGTAGAGATTCATTTATTCATTCAATCACTGAGTGCTTACTGTGTGTAGTGCATTGTACTAAGCCCTTGGGAAAGTATAATATGGTAATAAAGAGAGACAATCACTGCCCACAGGGAGCTCACAGTCTAGAGGGGAGGCAGACAGATATCAATACAAGTAAACAGACAGCAATATAAATAAATAAAATGACAGATATGTACATAAGTACTGTGGAACTGGGAGGGGGGAAGAGCAAAGGGAGCAAGTCAGGGTGATGCAGAAGGGAGTGGGAGATGAGGAAAATTGGGGCTTATTCTGGGAAGGCCTCTTGGAGGAACTATGCCTTCAGTAAGGCTTTGAAAAGGGACAAAGTAATTTTCTAGCAGATTTGAGGAGGGAGGGCATTCCAGACCAGAGGTAGGATGTGGGCCAGGGGTCCAAGGTGACACGGGTGAGATTAAGGCACAGTGAGAAGGTTAGTACCAGAGAAGTGAAGTGTGCAGACTAAGTTGTAGAAGGAGAGAAGTGAGGTGATGTAAGAGGGGGCAAAGAGATAGAGTGCTTTAAAGCCAATGGTGAGGAGTTTTTTTTGATACAGAGGTGGATAGGCAACCACTGGAGATTTTTGAGGAGGGGGTTGACATCCCCAGAACGTTTCTATAGAAAGATAATCTGAGCAACAGAGGTGAGTAAGATAGGATTTCAAGCCGACGCAAGGGACACTCAGCAGATGTAACCAGATGAAAAATTTGATGTGGCTCAGACATTATTAGCGTGAACATATATTACTATTTTATCAAGCCAATATTCATTCATTCATTCAATAGTATTTATTGAGCGTTTACTATGTGCAGAGCACTGTACTAAGCGCTTGGGATGAACAAGTCGGCAACAGATAGAGACAGTCCCTGCCGTTTTCAGGTCCAGTGGTTACGCCAGATGATCTCCACCCCATGGATACATGGATGACTTAGAGACAGAGAGAAGGGATAGGATATAAAGCAAGGATGTCTCCGGGGACAGGAGGTCTGCCTGCAGACTTTCTTTTGCAATAAAGCAGTGATCTAGTGGAAAGAGCACAGACCTTGAGAGTCAGAGGACCTGAGTTCTAGTCTCTGCTCTACCAATGTACCTGCTGTGTAACTTTGCATGTCACTAAACTTCTCTGTGCCTCAGTTCCCTCATCTGCAAAATGGGTATACATTACCTGTCCTCCCTCCTACTTAGACTGTGAGTCCCATGTGGAACATGAATTCTTTATATTTACTCCAGCGCTTAGTACAGTCTGTGCCATTTAGCAAGCCCTTAACAAATGCCACGATTATTTTTATTATAAAGTGCTGCTTGCTTCAACCACAGAGTGGTTGACACAGAAGGGAGTGGGAGAAGAGGAAAGGAGGGTCTAGTCAGGGAAGATCTCTTGGAGAAAATATGCCTTCACTAGGGCTTAGAAGTGGGGAGAATAATTATCTGTCGGCTCTGGGGAGGGAGGGCATTCCAGGCCAAAGGCAGGACATGGGCGAGAGATTGGCCTTGACACAGATGAGATCAAGGTACAGTGAGTAGTTGGTATTAGAGGAGCAATGTGTGTGGGCTGGGTTGTAGTAGGAGAGTAGCGGATTGAGGAAGGAGGGGGCAAAGTGATTGAGTGCTTTAAAGCCTATGGTGAGGCGTTTCTGTTTGATTCGGAGGTGGATGAGCAACCAGTGGAGGTTTTTGAGGAAAGAACTGGAAAGAGAAAGTAGCCGAGTTTTAAAATATATACAGAGAGCACAGGGAATTAGTACTCAAGGACTTAGATGACGCAGAAGTGCTGCAGTAACAGGTGGGAAAATAGGTTGGGGGTGGTGAGAAATTAATCAGGAAAGGACACTTAGAGATTCCGAGATTTTAGGGAGGCTTTAAACATGGAGAGAGCACTGGTCAGCCGGATGTAAAGGAGGAGTGCTTTCCAGGCAGGAAGGAGGACATGAGCAAGGAGTTGGCAGGTGGAGAAGCAAAAATGGTACACAGTGAGTAGGCTGGCTTGAGAAGACTGAAGCACGCAAGCTAGGGGGAATGGGAGAGGAGAAAGGATAAGTAGTGAGAAAACAGAGCTGATCAAAAGCCTTAAAGAGCATTAACACTCTAGACTGTAGCTTGTTAGGAGCAGGAAAAGCATCCGCTTATTCTATTGCCAAGTGTTATTATCCCAAGTGTTCAGTACAGTGCTCTGCACATAATGAGCACGCAATGCCATTGATTGACTGATTAAAGCGAATGGTGGCGAGATTCTGTTTGAGGCAGAGAAGAATGGACATCTGGAGGGTTTTAAGGTATTTATTTTAGGAAAATGATACTATTTCCTGATTGGACGGGGAGAGGCTGTAGACAAGGAGTTTGGTGCAATAATTGAGATGGAGAGGATGGGACAGATTCTGGAGATGTAGTGATGAGAGACCTGGCAGGATTTGGTAACTTAGTGACTATGGAGTTTGAAAGAGAGAGAGCAGAGTCAAGACTGATGCCAAAGTTGTAGGCTTGGAGAGATGGAAGGATGGTGGTGGTGTCCGAACTGATGGGAAAATCAAAGAAGGATGATTTGGAAGGAAAATTGTGATCAGTTTAGAACACATTGAGCTTGCAATGCCAGAGGGATGTAAATGTAGATTTGTGCAGGGATTTCCTCCCTTTATTGCTGCATTTTACTTCCCCAAGTGTTTAGTACAGTGCTCTGCACACAGTAAGTGCTCAGTAAATACAACTGAATGAATGAATGTCCAAGTGCAAGATTGTTAACGACTGGGCTGGGACAGGTTTGAGGATTGTTTTGGCGAGACAGAGAGACTAGGCTCAGAAAGGCTGAGCCATACTAAATTTATTCTCCGTGGTGAACTGAACTTCCCTTTTGGGAGGAATACACTTCTTTTTAGTTATTCACATGAGAAGAATTGAGCTTCCCTTGGGAGGAATACACTTATACATTACTTGCGCACGGTGAAGCACCTAGCTGACCACAGACACATCCCAATCAGGAGGATTTCACTTATACATTACTCAGATGTACTCAGAATGCTTCCCACTCGGGAGGAATACATTTATGCATTACACGCACGTAGCGAAACGGCCTACTTTTCAGCCCCAAGAGCGCTCAGCGGCACAGTCATTCATTCAATCATATGTATTGAGCACTTACTGTGTGCAGAGCACTTGGAAAGTACAGTTTGGCAACAGTTAGAGACAATCCTTACCCAACAATGGGCTCACAGTCTAGATGGGGGGAGACAGACAACAAAACAAAACCAGTAGACAGGCATCAATAGCATCAAAACAAATAAATAGAATTATAGATATATGCACATCATGAATAAAATAATGAGAATAATAAATATGTACATATATACACAAATGCTGTGGGGTGGGGATGGGGGTAGATGATGGGGAGGGAGTCGGGGTGATGGGGAGAGGAGGAGGAGCAGAGGGAAAGGGGGGCTCGATCTGGGACACTCACCTGTCCCACAGTTCCTCACTTGGTATAAACAGAGTGGGCATCCCATGCTCTGGGCAGAAGCAGCACACAGTCAGCTGCTGCAAGCCTTGATCCACTGCATAGATGTCAGAGCTGGCAGATATTTATCACCTCTACTTCTGGGCCATTCTCTGGTTTCTGCTTGTCCAATATCCATTCCCTGCCCCTTCCTCCATATCTTATTTGTTGGCAAGGGGGCGAGGGATGCCTTCTGTATTCCTGGACTGTGATGTCTTTCTAGGGGTTTTGGTTGGGGGGATGGTGGTCCTTCCGCCCTTCCGAGTTCCACTTCTCTAGCTCGGCAGTCATGAGATAGAGTTTGACTTTGAGATGGTGGGTGCCGTAGAACAAGGAGGAGTTGAAAACCCTTTTGCCTCTGCTCCTCCACCTCTCCCTTCCCATCCCCACAGCACTGTACTCGTCCGCTCAACTGTATATATTTTCGTTACCCTATTTATTTTGTTAATGAATTGTACATCGCCTTGATTCTATTTAGTTGCCATTGTTTTTACGAGATGTTCTTCCCCTTGACGCTGTTTAGTGCCATTGTTCTTGTCTGTCCGTCTCCCCCGATTAGATTGTAAGCCCGTCAAACGGCAGGGACTGTCTCTATCTGTTGCCGACTTGTTCATCCCAAGCGCTTAGTACAGTGCTCTGCACATAGTAAGCGCTCAATAAATACTATTGAATGAATGAATGAATGAATGAATGAAAACCTGCAGAGTAGGAGAGAGGTCCAGGCTAGTAAAATAGATTTTGGAGTCATCCATGTAGAGGTGACAAGGAAAAGGAAACAGAGTAAGAAAGTGAAGATATTTCTTTATTCATTCATTTAATCATATTTATTGAGCACTTACTGTGTGCAGAGCACTGTATTAAGCACTTGGAAAGTACAAATTGGCAACAGACACAATCCCTACCCATCAATGGACTCAGTCTAGAAAACGGGAGACAGACAACAAAATAAAACAAGTAGATAGGCATCAGTAGCATCAATACAAATAAGTAGAATTATAGATGATATAGATACCAGCTAAGAAAGTCCTTATGTACTTATTTGTCAACTTACATATCCTACTATTTAAGTATTCATTAATTCACCTATCCATCATTCTTTTCCCGGTTTCCTCCTATCTGTAAATTATTTTGTCCCCCACATTTGATTAAAAGTTCCTTGAGAGTGGTGATCTGCCTTTTAAATACTTTATAGCTTCCTCAAGCACTTCATACAGTGCTTTTCATGTAATGTGGCTCAATAAATTCTTTTGGATTGAGTAAATTGTCTGTCACCAGTATGTTCTGAGCAGAAAAGAGTAGGACAAGAAGTAACAGAACAAAATGACATAGCCACCGCCCACAGGGAGTTCAGTCTAAAGGAGGATACTGGTTGGTTGCATTTATACAACCAGGCAAATAATCATAAATCAGCCCTGAGACTCAAGAACAATATTTCACCCCACTCTAAAAGCCATCAGAAGGCGAGCTAATGTTAATGGAGCTTGCATCACCAGACATGAACAACTGAAAATTAAACCAAGACATATTCATTCATTCATTCAATAGTATTTATTGAGTACTTACTATGTGCAGAGCACTGCACTAAGCGCTTGGAATATAAATTCAGCAACAGATAGAGACAATCCCTGCCCAATGACGGGCTCACAGTCTAATCGGGGGAGACAGACACAAACAAGACAATATAATCACGATAAATAGAATCAAGGGGATGTACACCTCATTAACAAAATAAATAGGGTAATAAAAACATATACAAATGAGCACAGTGCTGAGGGGAGGAGAAGGGAATGGAGGAGGAGCAGAGGGAAAGGGGACTTAGCTGAGGGGAAGGGAAGGGAAAGGGGAGGGAGCAGAGGGCAGAGGGGGAGCAGAGAAGGAGCAGAGGGAAAAGGGGAAGCTCAGTCTGGGAATGCCTCTTGGAGGAGGTGAGCTCTCAGTAGGGCTTTGAAGAGGAGAAGAGAGTTAGTTTGGCAGAGGTGAGGAGGGAGGGCATTCCAGGACCGCGGTAGAAAGTGGGCCAGAGGTCGACGGCAGGATAGGCATGAACGGGGGACGGTGAGGAGGTGAGTGGCAGAGGAGCAGTGTATGGGGTGGGCAGTAGAAAGAGAGAAGGGAGGGAGGTGAGGTAGGAGGGGACAAGGTGATGGAAAGCCTTGAAGCCCAGAGTGAGGAGTTTTTGTTTCGTACAGAGGTTGATAGGCAACCACTGGAGGTTTTTAAGGAGGAGAGTGACATGCCCAGAGCATTTCTATAGGAAGATAATTCTGGCAGCAGAATGAAGAATAGACTGGAGTGGGGAGAGACAGCAGGAAGGGAGATCAGAGAGAAGGTTGACACAGTAATCCAGCCGGGATATTATGAGAGCTTGTACCAGAACAATAGCCGTTTGGATGGAGAGGAAAGGACGGATCTTGGCGATACTGTAAAGGTGAGACTGGCAGTTGTTGGTGACAGATTGGATGTGTGGGGTGAATGGGAGAGCTGAATCAAGGATGACACCAAGGTTGCGGGCTTGAAAGACGGGAAGGATGGTCGTACCATCCACAGTGGCAGGGAAGTCAGGAAGAGGAAGAGGTTTGCCATTATATGAAAACCACAATAGATCTGTACCTGGAATACTGCACGCAGTTCTGGTCACTGCAACAGCGTGGCCTAGTGGAAAGAGCATGGGTCTGGTAATCAGAGGAGCGGGGATCTAATCCCACCTCTGCCACTTGCCTGCTGGATGACCTTGGGCCGGTCATTTAACTTCCCTGTACCTCATCTGTAAAATAGCGATTCAGTGCCAGTTCTCCCTTTTACTTAGATAGTGAGCCACATGTGGGACAGGGACTTTTCACCCTAATTTGACTACTCCAGTGCTTAGAGCAGTTCTATTCTTCTTCTTATTGTTATATAGTAGAACTTTAGAGGCAAGAAGGGCAATGTGGCCTGATAGATAAAGCACCAGCCTGGGAAGCAGAGAACTTGGGTTTTAATCCTGACTCTGCCATTTGTCTGCTGTATGACCTTGGGTGAATCACTTAACTTTTCTGTGCCTTAGTTAACTCATCTGAAAAATGGGGATTAAGACTGTGAACCCCATGTGGGACAGGGACTGTGTCCAAGATTAGCTTTTATCTACCCCAGTGGTGAGTACAGTGCCTGGTACCTAGTAAGCACTTAACAAATACCATAAAAAAACAAACAAGCAAAAAGTAGAACAAAGGGCA
Source organism: Ornithorhynchus anatinus (assembly GCF_004115215.2). NCBI lineage: Eukaryota > Metazoa > Chordata > Mammalia > Monotremata > Ornithorhynchidae > Ornithorhynchus > Ornithorhynchus anatinus. Next base: position 154,472,111 of record NC_041728.1, read on the forward strand.
AATAAGCTGACCAAAGGGAAGGATGCATATCTATATGGAGTTAGATCGGAAAGACTAGGATTCTTTGTTCCGGGTAGATTAGCCTGAGGGGACATTATTGACATTCACAAAATCTTGAAGGATGTGGTCAACAAATCCAACAGCAGCCAGTCAAGGGGGCAGCTATCAAACCATGGAGGAGTTATATTCAAAGCAAACAAAAAAATATATTTCTTTATGTAGCAGGTGGCAAGCAAGTGTAATTGGTTACCTTAGGGAGGTGTGCAGGCTGAAAATACCAATGGTTGGATAAATTCAAGGTTGAGGCTCACAGTGGGTTGTTAGAGGGAAAATTTGGGTATGTTAACCTAAATATCCAAGATTGTCAAGGAGATCAAACATCATATTATTTCTTCAACCACTGCCGAGACAAAATCGTGGGCTGAATTGAGCATTGCTCTAACCCAGAATGACAGTATTCAATAGTTGTTGTTTTTTTAACTTGCTTAGTCTTCGATGTAGAGAGAGGTTTCTTTCATGTTATAATGCAGACATTTAACCTGTATATTAAAACATGCAGTACTTAAATTTACATTTACTTTGCATCTTTGGTGGAAATTTTGCTTTACTGGTTGATTAAAATGACACTTTATATTTGAATTAAAACTATAGACCATTCAAAAGAAGAATTAAAATGTATGATATAATGGCACAGAATTCCATCAGCTATTGCATCAATTTTTTTCTCAACAAAAATAAAATGACTTTTCCTTTGCCTATAGCTCATTAATTTCTAAGCTGGGTTTTGGGGAATTATAATATTGTTTTTTTAAGAGCAGAGGGACATTTGCATTCAGATTGCTGAGGGCAGTTTTTCAGCGGTGTTAGTACTTTGTTCTTTAGTTTTGAGCTAGGGAAAAGTGAACACTAGATTTCACCATTAGATAATTACAACCTACACCTCAAAAAACTGGGAAAATTCAGTGAGTCTCTCCTGCACTATAACCCATAGGCTCACTTGAACTTCTCTGCAGCCTGTACTCATGAACATGTCTATTTCAGAGCTTTCACCAGGAAGCTTTTCCTTCCTATAAAGGAAGAACTGACAGGTAGAGTATTAGTTCCTCACCCATTTTCACCTTCATCTCAAGCATTACTCTTATTGGGAATAATACCAGAGTGGGCCATGAGTCTTTGAACCCAGAGACTTCATTGTTTCAGATCTGCAAACAAATACTGCTCCAGAAAATATTTCATTTTTAAAGAGATCTGCCTGGGATCTACCAGAAGAGAGTCTCATAAAATAACAGTATAAGACATAGTTATGAAGATTTGGTGTGCAGGTTATTCTCATTCTGAAGCACAAAGTACTATTTCAGGGCTAGAGGAGAAAAGATGCAAAGGAGGGAAGATATGTGATTTGCATTTTAAATTATGTTGTTTTCCATCAGTCAAGTGATCAACATTAACTTTCTATTACAGAAAGTACAGTAGAGGTAAAAGTCGTGATTCCTGTCCTCAAGGAGATACATTCCGAGGAAACAAAGAACAAATCATTTAAATAAGGATAAGTAAATAAATATGGGCTCAAATTGTCAAGAGCGAAAAATCAATATATGTTTAAATGCTACCAGGGACTATGAGTGTAATAGTATGAGTGTATGAGTTTTACAGTAGTGGATAACTATTAAGGTGGTAGTTGGAAGTTGTGTAATCACTTTTCTTCTCTTTGCCTGTTTCCTCCACTGTATAATTAGGATTAAATACCAGTTTTCCCTTCCCCTTAAACTGGGAGCTCCACATGGGACAGAGACTGTATCTGACATAATTACGCAATTACTTAGGAAATATACTGCTTGTCACATAGCACTTCAATACCACAATTAATTTAATAATAATAATAATAATGATAAATGTCTTCTAGAAAACGTGAGATTTCAGTTGTGCTTTGAAAATGGGGAGAACTACGGTCTTAAGGATTTGATACTGTAGGGGTCCCTCAAGGGTCAGTTCTCAGTTCCTTTCTATTCTCCATCTACACTGGCTTCCTTGGAAAACTCATTCGCTCCTACAGCTTCAACTATCATCTCTATGTGGATGACACCCAAATCTATATCTCCTCTCCTGTTCTCTCTCCCTCCCTCCTGACTCCTATCTCCTCTTGTCTTCAGGACGTCTCCACCTGGATGTCTGCCTGCCACTTCAAATTCAACATGTCCAAGACTGAGCTCCTTATCTTCCCTCCCAAAGCCTGTCCTCTCCCTAACTTTCTCATCACTCTCGACAGCAAAACCATCCTTCCCATCTCCCAAGCCCACAACATTGGTGTCATCTTTGACTCTGCGCTCTCATTCACCCCACATATCCAATCCGTCACCAAATCCTGCCGGTCTCACCTTCACAACCTTCACAGGATCCACCCTTTCCTCTCCATCGAAATCACTACCAAGTTAGTACAATCACTCATCCTGTCCCGACTGGATTACTGCATCAACCTCCTTTCTGACCTCCCAACTTCCTGCATCTCCCCACTTCAGTCCATACTTCAATCTGTTGCCTGGATTATCTTTAATAATGTTGGTAATAGTTAAGCACTTACTATGTGCTGAGCACTGTTCTATACTCTGGGGTAGATACAGGGTAATCAGGTTGTCCCACGTGAGGCTCACAGTCTTAATCCCCATTTTACAGATGAGGTAACTGAGGCACTGAGAAGTCAAGTGACTTGCCCAAAGAAACACAACTGACAGCTGGTGGAACCAGGATTAGATCCCATGACCTCTGACTCCTAAGGCTCTTTCCATTGAGCCACGGGCATGTCATCCCCCTCCCCAAAAATCTCCAGTGGTTGCCTATCAACCTTAGTATCAAACAAAAACTTCTCACTAATGGCTTCAGAGCTTTCCATCACCTTGCCCCTTCTTACCTCACTTCCCTTCTCTCCTTCTACATCCCAACCCTCACACTCCCTTCTTCTGGTGCTAACCTTCTCACTGTACTTCAATCTCACCTGTCCTGCCGTCAACCCCTGACCCACTTCTTACCTCTGGCCTGGAACGCCCTCCCTCCTCAAATCTGCCAATCACTCTTCCCCTCTTCAAAGCCCTACTAAAGACTCACCTCCTTCAAGAGGCTTTCCCAGACTAAGCGCCCCTTTCCTCAGCTTCCCCTCCCTTCCACGTCACCTCAACTCACTCTTTGCTCCCCTCTCCCCACCCCACAGCACTTATGTATATATGTATGTATCTATAATTTATTTACACTGATGCCTGTTTACTTGTTTTGATATCTGTCTTCCCTTTTCTAGAGTGTAGGCCTGGTGTGGGCAGGGATTGTCTCTCTTTATTGCTGAACTGTACATTCCAAGCACTTAGTACAGTGCTCTGCACACAGTAAGCGGTCAATAGATACAATTGAATGAATGATAGGGAAGGAGCTCCAGGCAGAAGAACATGAACAAAGGCAGTAGAGGTTCTTTTGGGAGTAGTATGGAAAGCTGGAAAGTAGAGGGTGAAAGTAGATAAGTAAAGAGGAGAGACGTGGTGGAAGGTCTTGAGGTCATTGGTCAGGAGCCTTTGTTTGATAAGAAGGGAAATGGGTAGTTCCTGAATGTATTTTGAGCAGCAGAGTTGAAAGTAAACAGAAAAATATTTTAGAAAGATAATTTAGCCTTCAAAGTAAAAACTGAACCAGGAAGAAGTTGGCTAGGAAACCAGTGAGAAGGCTGATACATTCATCTAGTCAAGAGATAATGAGAGCTTGAATTAGGGTGGTGACTTTTTGGGTGAAGTGGACAGGGGAGATTTTCTCCTGTAACTGTCTTGGGTATTATATTTTCACTGTGGGCAGAGAACTTGTCTACCAAATCTGTTAGATTGTACTCTCCCAAGCACTTGAGTACAGTGCTCTGCATACAATAAGGGCTCAATAAATATGACTGATTTCAATTTTACACTGTGTCATCATCAGTTATATTTACTGAGTGCTTACTGTGGGCAGAGCACTGTGCTAAGTGCCTGGAAGAGTACAGTTGGGTAGGTAGACATGATCTTGGCCCTCCTGGAGCATACAATCTAGTATGAGAGAGAGGCCAAATAAATTACACATATGGGAGGCAGTGTAGCATAAGGATCTAAATAATTCTATGGGATCAGGGGGCATGGAGTAAGTGCCTAATTGTTTGGACTCAAGGGCATAAGTAATGCACAAAGGAAGGAAGATAAAGTGGGGAGATGAGAGAATAGGCAGAGAAGGTTCCCTGGAGGAAGATGTGATTTTATTAGGGCTTTAAAAATGGAGAGAGTTGTAGTCTGCTGGATAATGAAGGGGAAGAGATTAAGAGTTAGCAGCAGGAGGGATGAAAGTGAGTACAGTGGGTGGGTTGGTATTACAGAAGGCTGGATTGTAGCGGGAGGGAAGCCAAAATAAATAAGGGGGAGAGAGTGCTGATTGAATGCCTAAAGCTAATGGGTGAGGAGCATTTGTTTGATGCAGAGATAACTGGACAATCTTTGCAAGTTTTTAAGGACTAGAGATGTGCACAGAATGATTTTATTAGAAAAAAGTTTTAGAAGTTTTAGAGCTTTTATTAAGAGCTTTTTAGCACTTTTACTAAGTGCTTGAGAGTATGCAATATAACAGAGTTGGTAAACAGGTTCTCTGCCCACAGGAGTTTACAGTCTAGATGGGGAGACAGATGTTAAAACAAAATATGGGTATGTATGCATATGTATGTAGGGGGAGAGGGAGTAGGCCAAATGAGGGCTTAGTTGAGGAAAGGTTTCTTGGAGGAGGTGTGATTTTGTTAAGGCTTTGAATGTAGGGAGAGTGATTGTCCAATATGAAGTATCCTCTAGACTGTGAGGTCATTGTGGGCAGGGATTGTACTTTCCCAAGCTCTCGGCACCGTGCTCTGCACACAGTAAGCACTTAAATACAACTGAATGAATGAACATTAAGAAGGGACAGGATTTGGAGACACAGAAGATGTGAAAGAATGGGTAGAATCACTTTTGTATACTTCTTGAAAACAACCTTGACAGGCACTTCTCCTGACCTAGTAATCTAAGCATAATTAAAAAGAAAGATGGAAAGAAATTTTATACAGCTTAATCAAAATGTAAAATTAATCAATTATGGCCTGCTTTGTATAAGTACATCCGGGGGAAGAAGTACAATTAAAGCAAAGCATTTGCTGTTTGGGCAATAAGCAGGCACAGAAAAGAACCCTAGAGGAATGTGGCCAGACTCAAAATTAGCATTTTATTCAAGATGAGCTTTAGTATCTTGGGAATGCTGAGATCAGTGGCAAAGGCATCACAATCAGGCTAATTAATGGTATATGTTAAACACGTGCTATGTGCCCAGCACTGTACTAAGCACTGGAGTGGATACAAGCAAACTGGGTTGGACTCAGTCCCTGCCCCACATGGGGTCTCAGAGTCTCAATCTCCTTTTTGGGCAGGGATTGTCTCTCTTTATTGCTGTATTATACTTTCCAAGCATTTAGAACAGTGCTCTGCACGGTAGGGCTAAAAAATACAATTGAATAAATGAATGAATTTTACAGATGAGGTAACTGAGGTAAAGAGATGTGAAGAGACTTGCCCAAAGTCACACAACAGACAAGTGGCAGAGCCGAGAATAGAGCCCATGACCTTCTGACTCCCAGACCCATGTTCTATCCACTATGCCGTGATACTTCAATTACTTTGAAAAGACTTGATTTATTTAAAACTAACAGACAGCAGGACCAGAAATTCTAGCAACATTTATACTTTAGGTGATACTCTTTCATTTAATTGTATGGCAGAGCTGTACAGTGGCTGAACAGGAAGGTCTATTGCAACATGCGGGTTCTTGAAAAAAAATTTTGTGCTTGGGGAAAATCATGTTATAGAAACCAATGTTTTAATAGGAATTAATGGGTTAGGTAATATGTATTTCAAAGATATCACCATAGCTTTTATTCTGATATTATTATCCACCACCTGCATAATGCTTTATATAATTCTCCTTTCAACATACACATAAAATATACATCAACTTTTCACTCACCTCCCTGTTTCCAGGCTCTCCCGTTTTTTTCAGTTATGTAGTGCTCAAGTGTTAGTACAGTGGCAGTAAGCACTCACGCACTTAGTACAGAGAAGCAGCGTGGCTTAGTGGAAAGAGCACAGGGATTGGGAGTCAGAGGACGTGAGTTCTAATCCTGGCTCCTCCACTTGTCAGCTATGTGACTTTGGGCAAGCCACTTAACTTCTCTGGGCCTCAGTTACCTCATCTGAAAAATGGGAATGAAGACTGTGAGCCCCACGTGGGACAACCTGATTACCTAGTATCTACCCCAGTGCTTAGAGCAGTGCTTGGCACATAGTAAGTGCTTAATAAATACCATCATTATTATTCCAGTGACTATAAACTCCTTGTGGGCAGGGAGCCTGTCTACTAACTCTGTTATATTGTACACTCCCAAGCACTTAGTACAATGCTTTGCACACAATAAGTGCTCAGGAAATGGTTGAAGAGTAAAGATCTAAGTGCACAGTCAACACGGAAGAGATACAGAACAGGGGAATGACAGTTTACTTGGGGAGGACCTCTTAGAGATGCAGTTTTAGTAATGTTTTGAAGGTGGGGAGAATGGTGGTCTGTCATGTGTGAAAGGAGAGGGAGTTCCAGGACAGCAGAAGAACATGGGCTAGGGGTTGGTAGTGAGATAGATGCTATTGAGATACAGTAGTAGGCTGGCATTAGAATAGTTAAGTATGCAGACCGGCTGTAGTTTGTACTCTCTCAAGTGATTAACTGTACACAGTCAGGAGCTTAATAAATATGATTTATTGATTACTTGAAATGATATATAGGGGTCTGAAAGAGTCATGCTCAATCATTTCACTGCAATAGCGATATTGCAAGTAAAAAAATATAGTAAAAGGAATGAAACATATTTCAATTCAACAAATATAAGTTGGTGAGCAAAACTTAATGTAACATAAATGAGTCCCATTCCTTCCCAAATCCTTGGCCATTCTACACTGGACCACCATATTTGTGTTCACTGAGGACTGGCCATAAATCTATACATGCATCTGCAGACAACAGTTGCACTTGCCTACCAAAGTATACAGCCATTTCAGCCACAAACACACCCGAAGGTCAATTTATTTAGACACTAAATTCTAGGATCAGTACACAGATGCCCTGCAGTGATAAATTGTCTTTCACGAACACCAAGAGAAGAGTATAACAGAAGAGAGGAAGGGGGAAGTGAGAGGGTGGGGGATCCACTTGATTGTCTCCCATTCCCAGGTACTTCTGGGAAATGTAGACCATTTGTGTTATAAGAAATGAACTTCTTTATGTCATTCAATCATATTTACTGAGCACTCTATGTGTGCAAAGCACTGTACTAAGCACTTGGGTGAGTACAACACAACAATAATCACAATTCCTGCCCACAGTCTATCCCAAAAGTAAGCTTTACAAGCCAAACCCTGCCAAGTAAATTTTATACACACACATACCCACACACCCACCCACCCACCCACATACCCCCACCCACATACCCCTCCGGCTCGGTCAGTTTTCTCTAAAAAACAGTTGTGTTCTTGAGGTATCTCTTATTATGTAAACATCAGGAATTATGGGAATTAATGGGTTGGTGGGGAGATAGTTTGAATATAGTATTTTATCCATCACTCGTATATTGCTGAAAACCTTGCTTCTTTTTTGTTAGGTTACCATACTAATTATTGTTGTAAAAATTTAAAGTGCATGGTACCATACAGTAAGGCTGCGGAATAGGCTGAGAAATATAACAGCTTCGCACCCTGACTGACAACACTTGCATATGAACAATTTCTTCCTATAACAAATCTACTTTTACCAACTTTTTGACTGTGCTAAACCCGGAACAGACTTGTTTTGTAGGAAGGACAATCCTCAGTATTTTTCATATAAGTTCCAACTTGGAGATTGAAAATGAACATTATACCAGAATTGACTTGATAAATCCTGGATATTTACTGCATATAGAATAGTTCCCCTATTGAAAGAATGGCACCTGAATTGGCTTACTGTTCCTCAGATGGATCAGTATCGCTATGGCATTGACAAGATAGGTAGCTCAAAGGCAAGCTTTAGGGGCCACGCTTTTATGACATATTCTGTGTTAAAGGTCTAAAGCTGTGCCATGTTGGGTTTTTTTAAATGACACCATTACTAACTCAAGATCAGCTTGTGACCTAAAATGACTCCTGAATATATTTTAATAGGTCACTTACCATTTTGTACCCCTGCAATTTACATTTTCCTCCCAGGAACTACCCTGCTCTTTTCTCTTTGAAACACGACCCTCTTTTTGCCTAGACATTTCTATCATTTAAGAGATCTGCACTTGGTTCCTGAGAGATGCCAGAGATTAATATTTATAGTATTCAGTAGCAGAATTTGGTTCTTAAAGTGCCTAAAAATTTGACTCAAATATATAATTTCTTTAGAAAATGGCAGTCTAATTATTATGATGACTATGCTGACAAATTAAATGGGATAATTTTGCAAGTCCTTGGCATGGAGATTTGGATCCAAACTGAATCATCAGTTAAAAAGTAACATGAAAAACCCTGTGCATCTGCTGTACTGCCTTGATGGTAATGCTGAAAAACTCAGCCCAGACCCTGTCACTGAAGAGATTTTGATTCTTGAAAATAACATGGTGTCCCTGGTGAGCCTTTGATAATGGAGAATTTGTTGAACCGGGGCCAGTAGACAAACTATACAGTTTGCCTTTGGAACCCAGACTGTAGATTTACAATTCACATATTTCCCCAAAAATAAAAATATAAAAACTCAAATATGGATTTTGAAATCTGCCACCCATGAAAAGATTTTCTGCATTGATAAAGGTGAGTGAAAAAATTACACCGTTATTATATTTTCAAATTATACAGACCAATAAATAATCCTCAAAGGGAATAAGCAGTAATTTCCAAAGAGTCAACTGACATTCTAAATTAGATCTACATAATCAGATAAGCCAATTAAAGTTGCCAATAGCTCTTTCTATTCTGTTATTCTCACTTGCATCCTAACATTTTGTTTATATAATAATTTCAGAACCACAGGGAAAATAAACTCATTTCTATATTTTAGTGAATAATTGTCTTGTTCAAAGGACAATAATTCTATCATGAATATGAAAAAGATGTGAAAAATGATAACTAGTAATTCTTTATTCTTAAAAGAGGGAAAATAGCTTTAGGTTTTCCAAACACAAAGGTTCTGGAGGTTAACTCAAATAGTCTAAACATTTTGCCATGAGAAACATGAAAAAAACAACAACTAATGCATGTGTACTTTTTGATTATTATCTTTCATTAAACCTATCTCTCAGAGTATTCTTCAATAAAATTAACTAAGGAAAGGTCTGGCAGAGTAACTAGAGATTTTTACTGTGGGCATTGGGTTATCCCAATTTTTAAAAAATCTCTTCCATTTTAAATTATTTAGAGAAGGAGAGTACTTGGGTATTTGCTCAAAACTTTCCAAATGTCCTCCTTCATTCACCTCTTTCCCCAACTTAAATCATATCCACCATACTTAAAATCACGATTCTTTGATCATTAACCACCCTCTCCTCTCTACAGTGATCATCTGTTGTACGTTCTGCTCTACCATAATGAGAACATTCATCCAATATTTTGATTAAAAGGTTGTTGAGAAATTAGCGAACATTCAACAAGTTATGTTTGTTTGGATACAGTGCAACTCAGTGACTGAAGAAATGGTGTGAAGCATGCAGTACCTGACTCAGTGTGCTATGCAATCCTGGTAATAAGAAAACTGGCTTTGGCGTAGTTTAGTGTCATATATAACCAAGGTGGATTTTTAGCCCAGAAGATAGTCATGAATTTTCCAAACAGATTCTGTGCCCACAAACATGATCTGCCAAGTTGTACAGCCAGTACGCTTGACCTTGCATTAAAGAAAATTCACAGTGTAGTGAAATTCAAAGTTTAAAACTCACCCAATCTGATTCTGACACCATGCAGGTGTGCACAAATTGTTTCTTCTGAAATCATGGTGTTCACTGTCCAAACATTCCCTTAAAGAATCCTACGCAAAAAACCGGTCATTAATTTGAACTCAGTTCCTGGCCCATAAGGAATTCAAAACCCAAAGGGGAGAAGACTGGCATATAGGGAAAAAGAAGAGGAAAAAAAAACAGGCCAAAGTGGGAAAATTTTAATGGCAAAAGTAATAATTACAGTTCTCTCCTGCCTGGGGAGGGAATAGAGGTGGAAGCGTCCTTGGGTTTCTCAGTTCTGTGCAGGACAAATATACCACAAACTTCCCATCACTCCAAGCAATATTCAAGATAAGAATAGAACATGAATTTCTGGGGATAATAATAATAATAATTATGGTATGTGTTAAGCGCTTACTATGTGCCAGGCACTGTACTAAAGCGCTGGGGTGAACACAAGCAAATCAGGTTGGGCACAGTCCCTGTCCCACATGGGGCTCATAGTCTCAATCCACATTTTACAGATGAGGTAACTGAGGTACAGAGAAGGGAAGTGACCTGTCCAAGGTCACACAGCAGACAAGTGGAGGAGCCGGGATAAAAACCCATGACCTATCTGACTCCCAGACCCCTGCTCTATCCACTACACCACAATTCATTCATTCAATAGTATTTATTGAGCACTTACTATGTGCAGAGCACTGTACTAAGCGCTTGGAATGTACGTGGCTCAGTGGAAAGAGCACGGGCTTTGGAGTCAGAGGTCATGGGTTTGAATCCCGGCTCAGCCACTTGTCAGCTGTGTGACTTTGGGCGAGTCACTTAACTTCTCGGTGCCTCAGTTACCTCATCTGTAAAATGGGGATTAAGACTGTGAGCCCCACGTGGGACAATCTGATTCCCCTGTGTCTACCCCAGCGCTTAGAACAGTGCTCGGCACATAGTAAGCGCTTAACAAATACCAACATTATTATTATTATTACAAATCGGTAACAGATAGAGACAGTCCCTGCCCTTTGACGGGCTTACAGTCTAATCTGGGGAGATGGACGGACAAGAACAGTAGCAATAAATAGAATCGAGGGGATGAACATCTCATTAAAACAATAGCAACTAAATAGAATCAAGGTGATGTACATCTCATTAACAAAATTAATAGGGTAATGAAAATATATACACTTGAGCGGACGAGTAGAATGCTGAGGGGATGGGAAGGGAGAGGGGGAGGAGCAGAGGGAGATGGGGGGAAAAGAGGGTTTAGCTGTGGAGAGGTGAAGGGGGCAGTAGAGGGAGTAGAGGGAGAAGGGGAGCTCAGTCTGGGAAGGCCTCTTGGAGGAGATGAGCTGTAAGTAGGGTTTTGAAGAGGGGAAGAGAATTAGTTTGGCGGAGGTGAGGAGGGAGGGCATCCCAGGACCGCGGGAGGGCGTGACCCAGGTGTCAACGGCGGGAGAGGCGAGACCAAGGGACGGTGAGGAGGTGGGCGGCAGAGGAGCGGAGCGTGCAGGGTGGGCAGTGGAAAAAGAGAAGGGAGGAGAGGTAGGAGGGGGCAAGGTGATGGAGAGCCTTGAAGCCTAGAGTTAGAAGTTTATGATGTTTATGAAGTTTATGAAATTTACTATGCTTCTCTTATGGATCCCATTTAGGTAAGGCCACTATTAGTAGTTCATTCATTCATTCAATAGCATTTATTGAGCACTTACTATGTTCAGAGCACTGTACTAAGCGCTTGGAATGTTCAAATTGGTAACAGAGACAGTCCCTGCCTTTTGACGGGCTTACAGTCTAATCAGGGGAGACAGACAAAAACAATGGCAATAAATAGAATCAAGGGGATGTAGTGTTGTTTTGATCGTGTATTAGTTTAGTTGTTTGCAGGAATTTAATTTATACCATTTAACTTTCAGGATTGGTAGTACTGTAGAATGAATTTTCAATTCACAAACTGCTCAGTGATTCTACTTTATTTTAGTCTCCCCCTCTAGACTATGAGCTCCTTGTGGTCAGGGAGTGATTTTACCAACTATGTTATATTGTACTCTCCCAAGTGCGTAGTACAGTGCTCTGCATACAGTAAGCAGTCAATAATTATAATTAATTGATTGATTGTACTTTGTTTACCTTTCTTGTTCCACTGAGGATGTAGTCTGGGAAAAAAAAAGAAAGTGTTGAGGAATACCCTGTTACAGTGGGTTATATCCCTTAGAATGGTAATTGTGTCATGAATATTTACAGCTAGGAATTTTTTTTCTCCTACATATGCACGTTATAAATTAAGATCCACTGCAGGACACCTAAAAAAGTAATGAAGTTACTTTATTTACTATAAACTGTAATGGTAATCGATCATTTGTATTTATCGAGCATCCCCTGTAGGCAAATCACCATACTAAGTGTGGGAGAGAGTATAATAGATTCAGCAGATATGATCCCTGACCACAAAGAGTTTATATTCTAAGAGGAACAGTGAGACGTTATAATTTACAGCTAAGAGGAACAATTGCTTCAATAGCAGAGGATTTAAATTATGTACCAAAGTGCAACAGGATGTTAGGAGCAAAAATGCTGAGATGATCGTTAAGGGGATGTATCTGGGGAGAAAACAAATTAATCAGGGATGAACATCACTAAAGTATTGCTTAATCTTCTGCAACTGACTTCCAACAGAGTGGCACAATGCCATGAATGGCTCCTTGTTCTAAGTCCCCAGAGAAGTTCAACTTTATTATCTTTTTGTTAATCATGATTTAATGAAGTTTCTGGACCAGTGTCAACATATTTTTGTTGCTGTAATCCAACCGCCAAAGGAGCAATGGATAGATTAAAAAGTATAATGATCTAGTTGGCCAAGTTTAGACAAGGTAAACTAGATCGATGAACACAAAATAACGATAGCTAAACAATGGAATAGCAAGACTTTTAGCCAGATTTGGTGATAGGAAATCCAGAAACAGAACAAAAGTTGAACAGAATGATTTTGCTCAATCATTCAGTTTAAGAAATTAATGACCCCCATTCCCTAGTGTTAAATATCAAAAGGTATATTATAAAAACATTTCTGGATTGACTGCAATAAAGGATGCAAATTGCCACTGAAATTAAATAGTGATTATACTGTAGTAATTCAGGTATTTTTATATACATATATATATGTGTGTGTGTGTGTTTATACATATAATATGTATATATGTGTGCACTAATATACAAGTCCAAATTTCAAGAAAACACCACTTATGGAGAGGTTCACTTTGAAGTCCATGCATGGCTGGAAAAACCCAATGCAGGATTTACAGTCCCTACCACATTGGGCACACAGAATTGTTGTCCCTTGTTGTGTTGCTAATAATAGTAATAATAATAATTTTGGTGCTTGTAAAGCACTTACTACGTGTCAAGCACTGTTCTGAGAGCTGGGGTAGATTCCAGCTAATCAGGTTCGAAACAGTCCCTGTCATTCATTCATTCATTCATTCAGTCGTATTTGTTGAGCACTTACTCTGTGCAATGCACTGTACTAAACTCTTGTAAAGTACAATTCGGCAACAGATAGAGACAATCCTTACCCAACAACGGGCTCACAGTCTAGAAAGGGGAGACAGACAACAAAACAAAACAAGTAGACAGGCATCAATAACATCAAAATAGATAAATAGAATTATAGATATATATATATATAGATCATTAATAAAAGAAATAGAATAAAAATGTGTACAAATATATACAAGTGCTGTGGGGCAAGGAAGGGGGTACAGAAGATAGAGGGAGTAGGGGTGATGGGGAGGGAGGAGGAGCAGAGGAAAAGGGGAGTGCAGTCTGGGAAGACCTCCTGGAGGAGGTGAGCTCTCAATAGGGCTTTGAAGGGGGGAAGAGAGCTAGTATAGCAGATGTGAGGAGGGAGGGAGTTCCAGCCCAGAGGAAGGATGTGGTCCAGGATTCGACGGCGGGACAGGCGAGAACAAGGCCAGTGAGGCACAGTGTCCCATGTGAGGCTTACACTCAATCCCCATTTTACAGATGAGGTAACTCAAGCCCAGGGAAATGAAGTGACTTGCCCAGGGTCACACATCAGACATACAACAGAGCCGGAAGTAGGACCTGGGTCCTCCTGACTCCCAGGCCCACGTTCTATCCCCTGGGCCATAACATTTGGTGCACCTGATGCTATTTCCCTTTGACCTTCTTGTTTCTCTTTCTGTGAAATGCATTTTGTCAAAGACAGCGACTCCCTGCTTGATGTCATTATGTAATGCAGGTTGGTCTTCAGAAATTGACTCCCAATTTTCAACTGGAATGAGGCTTTGTTTTACTGTGTCTTTAAAATGGCTCCCCTGCCCTCTTCACATGTACTACCCAAAGTAGTTGTGTTAAGGGGGGCAGAGCTTCGACGCTGGGGAGACAGAGTTTCCGAACTTCATTGTTTGTGATCTTGTCTTACCATCTGATACTGAATGAGGTCGCCGAAGTGTACATTCCAAGAGCTTAGTACAGTGCTCTGCACATAGTAAGCGCTCAATAAATACTACTGAATGAATAAATACTATTGAATGAATGTGTCAAGCACTGTTCTAAGAGCTGGGGTTGATACAGTTAATCACGTCAGACACAAGTCTCTCTTCTAATGAGGCTCATAGTCTAAGTAGGAAAGAGAAAAACCACTGATTCCCCATTTTACAGATAAGGAAACTGAGACAGAGAGGTTAAGTGACTTGACTAAGGTCATCCAGCAGGCAAGTAGTGGAACTGGGATTAGAACTCAGGTTCTGTGTCTCACAGGCCCATTCTCTATCCATTAGGGCACACTGCTACTCAAAAATTCTGAAATTCTTCTATCCGAACACAACTTCCTTACTGCCTTCTCTCTCACAACCCCCTTCCTCTCCATCACCTTGCCCCCTCCTACCTCACCTCCCTTCTCTCCTCCTACAATCCAGCCCACACACTGTGTGCTCCTCTACCGCTAACCTCCTCACCACTGTGCCTCATTCTCACCTGTCCCATCGTCGACTCCTGGCCCATGTCCCAGGACTGGCCTGGAATGCCCTCCCTCCTCACATCCGCCAAACTAGCTTTCTTCCCCGCTTCAAAGCTCTACTGAGAGCTCACCTCCTCCAGAAGGCCTTCCCAGACTTAGCCCCCCTTTTCCGCTTCTCCCCCTCCCTTCCCCATCACCCCTACTCCCTCACTCTGCTCTACTCCCTTTTCCACCCTACACCACCTGTGTATATTTGTACATATTTATTATTTTATTTATTTTATTAATGATATGTATATATCTATAATTCTATTTATCTATTTTGATGCTATGATTGCCTATTTGTTTTGTCTTGTTGTCTGTCTCCCCATTCTAGACTGTGAGCCTGTTGTTGGATAAGGATTGTCTCTGTTGCCGAATTGTACTTACCAAGCACTTAGTACAGTGCTATGCATACAGTTAGTGCTCAATAAATACGAATGAATGAATGAATGAATGAATGAATGAATGAATGAATGAATGAATGAAAACTTTCTTGTTCTCCCACA
The DNA here is from genome assembly GCF_004115215.2 of Ornithorhynchus anatinus. Taxonomy (NCBI): domain Eukaryota; kingdom Metazoa; phylum Chordata; class Mammalia; order Monotremata; family Ornithorhynchidae; genus Ornithorhynchus; species Ornithorhynchus anatinus. The sequence continues at coordinate 154,487,634 of NC_041728.1, forward strand.
GAGACCTTTGATCTCTCTATCCCCTCCAATTTTCCAAAGTCACCATGCCTTATTTGATCTTCATACCTAACCCACCTTCTCTTGGTGTACTAATCTAAACCCTCAAATACACCCTCTCGCTCCTCTCTCTCTCTCTCTCTGGCTATCTTGCAGTCCTGGATCACCTCCACAGCTGTGTCCTTCTCTCCTTTGCTGAAGTGGTAGAGCGCTGCAGCCTGAAATTCAGACAACAGGCCAATTTCCTCCATCTTAAATTCATCCTCTTGTTACAAATTCTCCCTTCTCTCATACCCAGCAAAAATGCTTCTCCACCCTTAATGACTTCCATACCTACTTCCTATGCCAACTGTGTCAAGCTTTGAACTCCTTGCTCAACCCCCCATCTCTCCACCTTCTTCATCTCTTGCCTCTATCGATATTGCCACCAATTTCATTGATAAAATTGAAACTATATGGAGTTATCTCCCTAAAATTTCCCCTACATGACATGGACAAGTCACTTCTTCTCTGTGCCTCAATTATCTCATCTGTAAAATGGGGATTAAATTCTTCTTCCTCCTACTTAGGCATGAGCCCCATTAACCTAATTAATCTATAGCTAGCCAGTGCCTGGCACATAGCACTTAACAAGTACCATAATTAATTATCAGTATTCTCAATCTAAACTCACTCCCTTATTAAGGAACTCATCCATTCCCACAGCTTAAAGAGAAGTTCTACTATAAAACAAGAATAAGAATTGAAGTCAGTACTCTTGGAAGGTGTCCAACCTGATTATTCAATAATATTTATTGAGCACTTACTATGTGCAGAGCACTGTACTAACTGCTTGGAATGTACAAATCATTATCTTATATCCATCCCAGTGCTTACTACTGCGATTGACCCATAGTAATAATATTATGCAAAACAACTATCATTAAATATGCCCTCTTTTTTAAAGCTGTTAGCATCCTTTTCCTAGCTTTCCCCTTATTTTAGCTTCAAGCCTGTCTAGACATAAAGAGGAGCCCTCGATATAAGATCCTAAACAATTTAAGTCTTGCATTTAAGCGATATGTCACCACCATAACCTTTTCCCAACACACCTACCTCATCAAGCAGAGACTCTGACCTGTGCAACCTCTGAATAAATTGGTATCTGTAAGAGTTGTGGCTTCTGAAAAATATCCACAGAATTGGCCATATATTTTCAGAGTCTCAGAGTAGGAAGTCAAAGGCCTTACCTTTCTGGGCACCTTGTTGAGAGAAGGCTTCATCCCAGGCAAATTGTGAGTGAAGTTTGGGGATTTGTGCAAACACAGAATGTTTAATCCCTGCCAACTCACAACCTATTCCTAGCAGAGCTGTCTTCCAAACCCTGCCTACTGTTCTTCAAAACTCTGCTCAAATATGGTCTTAACCTGACTGAGCCTTGAGATATTGATTGCATCAAAATCTGAAGATCCCGGAAATTAAGTTGTGGAAGGAATTAAACTGACATTAAAGCAGTGATGCTTCATCATTACTGTCAACAGCAGAATTTACTCGTAGTACAGTGGTCTGCACACAGTAAACACTCAATAAATACCATTGATTGATTTATTGAGTGCCTGCACTGTGCAGAGCACACTACATACAAATTGTTTTAATAGAAACCTCAATTCTCTCATACCACAGGTTTTCACAATATGCTGTGGATAAAAGGCCCTTCTTGGAGTTAGAGAACATTCTTCTGGCAATACACATCAAAATCCATCCCGTCCACCTGCACATCCGACCCCGTTTCTTTGTACCTTATCAAAACACTTGCCCCTTCCCGTAACAATTTTCATCTTGGTCATGGGTTTGAATTCCGGCTCGCCCACTTGTCAGCTGTGTGACTGTGGGCAAGTCATTTAACTTCTCTATGCCTCAGTTACCTCATCTGTAAAACGGGGATTAACTGTGAGCCTCACGTGGGACAACCTGATTACCCTGTATCCACCCCAGCACTTAGAACAGTGCTCTGCACATAGTAAGCACTTAACAAATACCAACATTATTATCTTTTGCTCTCCAGTGGTTTCTTGCCCACTGCTTTCAAACAGGTCCATGTCTCCCCTATCCTAAAATAAACCCCTCCCTTGACCCCATGGCTCCCTCCAGCTATCGCCTTGACTCCCTCCTACCATTCCTTTCCAAACTCCCTGAGCAAGTCGTCTACACCCACTGTCTCAAGTTCTTCTCCTCCATTTCTCTCCATGACCCTGTCCAATCTGGATTCTATCCTGTTCACTCCACAGACACCACCCTCTCAAAGGTCACTAATGATCTCTTTCTTGCCAAATGCAATAGCCTCTACTATATGCTAATACTCCTCAACTTCTCAGCTGCCTTTGACACTGTGAAAACCCTTCTTCTGGAAACATTATCCAAACTGGGCTTCACTGACACTGTCCTCTCCTGGTTCTCCACTTAACTCTCTGGCCATTCATTCTCAGTCTCCTTCGCAGACTCCTCCTCTGCCCCCCACCCCCTAACTATGGGGGTCCCTCAAGGTTCAGTTCTGGGTCTCCTTCTATTTTCCATCTATGCCCATTCCCTTGGAGAACTCACTAGCTCACATGGCTTCAACTACCACCTCTTTGCAAATGATTCCCAAATCTACATCTCCAGCCCTGATCTCTCTCCCCATCTGCAGTCTCGCATTCCCTCCTGCCTTCAAAACATCTCTACGTGGATGCCCTCCTGTCACCCAAGCTTAACATAGCCATAACAGAACTCCTTATTTTCCAACCAAACTCTGTCCTCCCCCTGACTTTCCCATCACTGTGGATGGCACCATCATCCTTCCTGTTTCACAAGCCTGTAACTGTGGCATTATCCTTGACTCCTTTCTGTCATTCAGCCCACATAGTCAATCCATCACTAAATCCTGTCGGTCCCAGCTTCACATCACTAAAATCCACCCTTTCTTCTCCATCCAAGCTGTTACCACATAATATAATATATAATATCATGACTCATCCCTTGCTGACCTCCCAGCAAGTCTCTTCCCACTCCAGTACATAATTCACTCTGCTGCCCAGATCATTTTTCTACAAAAATGTTCAGGACATGTTTTCCTACTCTTCAAAAAACTCCAGTGGTTGCCCATCCACCTCTGCGTCATACAAAAACTCCTCCCAGTTGGCTTCAAAGCACTCAATCAGCTTGCCCCCTCCTACCTCACCTCGCTACTTTCCTACTATGACCCAGCCTGCACACCTTGCTCCTTTAATGCTAACCTTCTCACTTTTCCTCTGTCCCATCTATTTCACCACCTACCCCTTGACCACATCCTGCCTCTGGCCTGGAATTCCCTCACTCCGCAAGTATGACAGACAATTACTCCTCCCCTCCTTCAAAGCCTTACTGAAGGCACATCTCCTCCAAGAGGCCTCCCCTGACTAAGCCCCCTTCTCTCACTCCCTTCTGTGTCGCCCTGACTTGCCCCCGTTGTTCTTTCCCCCTCCCAGCCCTACAACACTAATGTATGTATCTGTGATTTATTTATATTAATGTCTGTTTCCCTGCTCTAGACTGTAAACTCATTGTGGGCAGGGAATGTGTCTGTTTATTGTTGTATTGTACTCTCCTAAGCACTTAATACAATGCTCTGTGCACAGAAAGTGCTCAATAAATATGATTGAATGAATGAATTAAGCTGTCTTTATAGAACAAAGTGCAATAGCAACAGTGATTGTATTCACACTCACAGCCAAAGTGTTATCATTAACACAAGTTTTCTTCAACACAAGGTACATCTAGAATGAAACTCCTTTGCCATAGGAGAACTGGCTGAACTCCAAATTTATCATACAGTATGATAAATCGATACAGCAGACAGGGCTGCTATACGATAGTGTAAGTAGGCAAAAATGACCCAAAGTATCTTTAATATTGTCTCTGCCCTCTCAGTACAAGATCAATCAGTCAGTGATATTGAGTGCTTACTGTTTGCAGAAATCTATACTAACCGACTGGGAGAATGTCTATGGGGGAACATCTGGGAACATATAACCTTGATTTCACTGACACTGTCCTCTCCTGGATTCCCCTTCTATCTCTCTGGCCAATCATTCCCAGACTCTTCCGCGGGCTCCTTCTGCAGTCTCCCTTTTCCTCCTGCCTCAAAGCATCTCTACTTGGATATCCCACAAACACCACAAACTTAACATGTCCAAAATAGAACTCCTCATCTTCCCACCTAAACCCTGTCTTCCCTGTGACTTTCCCATTCCTGTAGATAGCACCACTATCTTCCCTGTTTCACAACCCCATAACCTTGTCAGTATCTTCTCTCTCATTCAACCCACGTATTCAATCTGTAAGCTCAATGTGAGCAGGCAAATTGTCTACCAACTAAACTCTATTTTCCCAAGCGCTTAGTACAGCATTCTGCACACATTAAGTGCTCAGTAAATGTGATTTATTAAGTGATTGCCACCAAATCCTGATGGCTCAACCTTCACAACATCACTAAAATCCATCTTTTATCTCCACTGATAGTGCTTCCACATCAATCCAAACACATATCACACCTTGATTACAGTGGTCTCCTCGCTGATCTCCCTGTCTCTTGTCCCTCCCCACCTCATTCCATACTTTATTCTGCTTTCCAGATCATTTTTCTACAAAAACATTGAGTCCAGGTTTCCCCATTCCTTAAAACCTCCAGTCACTGCCCAAACACCTCCCCATCAAACAGAAATTCCTTACCATCAGCTTTAAAGCACTCAATCACTTTGCTCCCTCCTACCTTACCTTCCTGATTTCCTACTACAACCCAGCACTCATACCTGCTTCTCTAATGCTAACATACTCACTATACCTTTATCTCATCTATCTTAATGTCTGTCTCCCCCTCTAGACTGCAAGCTCCTTGAGGGCTGGGAACATACCTATTCATTCATTCAATCATATTTACTGAGCACTCACTGTGTACAGAGCACTGTACTAAGCACTTGGAAAGTACAATTCGGCAACAGAGAGAGACAATCCTTACCCAACAATTGGCTCTTAGTCTAGAAGGGGAGACAGACAACAAAACAAAACTTGTAGATAGGCATCAATAGTATGAAAATAAATAGAATTATAGATATATGCACATAATAAAATAAATAGAATAATAAATATTTACAAATATACACAAGTGCTGTGGGGTGGAGAAGGGAGTAGAGCAGAGGGAGGGAGTAGGGGCAATGGGGAGGGGAGGAGGAGCAGAGGGAAAAGGGGGAAGGCTGGGAAGGCCTCCTGGAGGACATGAGCTCTCAATAGGGCTTTGAAGAGGGTAAGAGAGTTAGTTTGGTGGATGTGAGGAGGGAGGACATTCCAAGTCAGTCGTAGGACGTGGGCCGGGGTCGACGGCGGGATAGGTGAGAACGAGGCAGAGTGAGGAGGTTAGCGGCAGAGGAGCGGATTGTATGGGGTGGGCAGTAGAAAGAGAGAAGGGAGGTAAGGTAGGAGAGGACAAGGTGATGAAGAGTTTTGAAGACAACAGTGAAGAGTTTTTGCTTCATGTGAAGGTTGATAGGCAACCACTGGAGATTTTTGAGGAAGGGAGTGACATGCCCAAAGCATTTCTTAACATCTCTATGCCTCTGTTTCCTCATCTGTAAAATGGGGATTCAATGTCTGTTCTCCCTCCTATTTAGCCTGTGATCTCCACGTGGGACAGGGACTGTGTCTGACCTGATTAACTTGCATCTACCCCAGGGCGTAAAACAGTCTTTGACAGATTGTAAATGCTTAACAAATACAATAATAATAATAATGATATTGTGGGAGTGGGAATTTACAGATATGGCAGAATGTAAGGATGTGTATTTAAGTACTTCCAGTGGTTGCTTCTTCACCTCTGCATCTAACAGAAACCATTGGCCTTTAACCTCTCAACCACCTTACCCCTCCTTTCTTACCTCGTAGATTTCCTACTACAACTCAGCATGTTCACTTTGCTCCTCTAACACCTCGATCTCATTTATCACATGGCCACACTTCCCCCATGCCCTGCCTCTGGCCTGGAACTCCCTCCCTCTTCATATCCAACAGACTATCACTCTCCAGACCTTCGAAGGCTTATTAAAATCACATTGCTTCCAAAAGACTTTTTCTGACTAAGCTCTCATTTCCCCTACTCCCTCTCCTTTCAACATCATCCCTTGCCCTTGGATTATACCCTTTATTCATCTCACACTAAGGCCCATGTCACTTATGTGCAGAGAAGCAGCGTGGCTCAGTGGAAGGAGCACGGACTTGGAAGTCAGAGGTCATGGTTCTAATCACGGCTCTGCCACTTGTCAGATCTGTGATTTTGGACAAGTCTCTTCACTTTTCTGGGCCTCAGTTACCTCATCTGGAAAATGGGGATTAAGACTGTGAGCCCCACGTGGGACAACCTTGTATCTACCCCAGCGCTTAGAACAGTGCTTGGCACATACTAAGTGCTTAACAAATACCATCATCATTATTATTATTATTATTACATCTCCATAAATCTGTTTTGTTGCACTTTCCCAAGCACTTAATACTGTGCTCCACACAGAGTAAGCACTCAATAAATATGATTGATTGTTTGATTGATTGATTGATTGATGGGGTGAATGTCAATATCAAGTCAGCTTGTCAGTAGATGCTCCTAGTTAGTGTTGTGGAACGATGCAACCAGGCATCTTCTTCAAATGTCGATGAATCGTTTCCAACCCATAGCGGCTCCACACACACACCCTCTTTGGAATGTCCCTTCATATGTTCTGGTATGAGTATCAGTAGGGTTTTCTTGGTAAAGATATCTAAGTGAGGAAATGAATTTTCAGGGTGTTGAAAGGTTTAGTCTTAGTGTTCCAACTCAGAAATAATAATAATAATGATGGTACTTGTTAAGTGCTTATTGTGTGCCAGGCACTGTTTTAAAAACTGGGGTGAACACAAGCAAATCAAGTTGCGCACAGTCTCTGTTCCACGAGGGGCTCACAGTCTCATTCCCCATTTTACAGATGAGGTAACTGAGGCACAGTGAAGTGAAGTGACTTGCCCCAGGTCACTCAACAGATAAATGGTAGAGCCAGGATTAGAACCCATGGCTAATTGAGCTTGATAATATTTTAGATGCAGCGAATTTGAAATTCCCCCCTTGGTGGAAAGAAGCAGAGTATTAAATGGCCATAAAATTCCAGGAATCTGAGAGCTAGCTATCCAGGAGTCACACATAGTGGCTAAATGAAATTTTGGTCATGATTATACTCCTGGTGAAGAGGAAAGCAAGACTCATTCTGAATTGAACCGTCTGTGCTTCTTCATGGGAAGAGAACACAGAGATCCAAACCCAACTTGGACATCCTCTTATCTGGGCTGACCGGGGAGACTCTGGGCCATCCACCTCCCTAGGAGAGAGACCCCAGAGTACTCAGATTGTTTTAAAAGATGCCTGTCTAGATCAATATTGCACCAAAATTCTCCTATTTGCCTTAGCTTTTAATAACCATTAAATTTTGGAACTGAGTACTGTATAATGCAGCTAAATAATTCATCTATATTCTTGGAAGAAATCATGTTTTTGTTTTAAAGTAATTTGCCATGCATTTAAATTAAATAATTTGGAACATTTTAGTGTGTACATGGCTTATTAACTGGCAAAATTATACATCTTTGCCTGGGGTAAGAGAAAATAAAAAGAGGGAGAAACAGGGAGAAACAGACAGAGTGACATAGGGAAATGGGAACAAGGGACCAGGAATACAAAGAGCCAAACCATTTACATAACTGACCATGTAGCTCAGTGGTCAGTTCTCTAGTTCTCATCCTCCCTCTCACACGAACCCATGCTCAGATATTTGCCAAAGACAAGGCTCTGACGCAGAGTAGAATGGCAGTGTCAGGAGCAGTGAAGGAGACAAATTTCTGCTGTTGTTTCGACTCCACAATGGCCATAACCAAAAACTAGAAGTGTAGGCTATTGGCACAGTCTCAGTCTCACTTAGCAGCATGGCCTATTGGATAGAACATGGGCCTGAGAGTCAAAAGGTCATGAGTTCTAATCCTGGCTCCGCTGCTTGTCTGCTGTGTGACCATGGGCCAGTCACTTCACTTCTCTGGGTCTCAGTTACCTGATCTGTAAAATGTGGATGAAGACTGTGAGCCCAGTGTGGAACAGAGACTGTGTCCAACCCAATTTGCTTATATTCCCCCCTAAAGCTCAGTGCAGTGACTGGTTCATAGTAAGCGCTTAACAAATACCATGATGATTATTATTACTTCCAACTTTCAGGTGTGGCAGGATTGGTGGGGAGAGCAACACGTAATTCTTTTTAATTTTCGGCTATCTCTCTGATTGCTGAGCTCTTGGAAAAGCTCAGCAAAAAAATCAATTAATCATACATATTGAGCACTTACTGTGTGCAGAGCACCATACTAAGCTCTTGGGAGAATCGATAGACATGTTCCCTGCCCACATCGAGTTTACAGTCGAGAGGAAGACTTCATATTTCTGCTTTACTTCTCGCTAGGCTCGTGAGTGTTCAAGAGCAGGAGAGTCAAGAGGAAGGGAGTGAAATAGAAAGTTGTCTTCAGAGGAGCAAAGGCAGTGGGTGGGAGAATAGAAGAGAGAAAACACTTGCAGATAGGTAAGGCGGAGCCAGATGGCAGAGAGCTTTGAAGTCAATTATGAACATTTTTTGTTTAATGCAAAGAGAAGCAAGGAGCCAAAGGAGGGTTCTGAGGAGAAGAGAGATGAGCCAAATGCTGCTCCAGGAAGAAGAGCCAAGAAGTAGCAGTCATTGAATTCTGCTGCTTAGAAAGCACAGTATCCAGTGATGCCCAGATAGAAAAAGAAATAGAAAACAGAATCCAAAAAGCCAGCATGGATTTGGGCAGTGTATGGCAACAAGAGATCTCCACTCTTCCCAACTTCAAAGCCTTACTTAAATCATATCTTTTCCTTCCCTGACCAAGTCTTCATTTCCCCTACTCACTTTCCCTTCTGCACCACCTTCATTCATTCATTTTCATTCATTTCAGTTGTATTTATTGAGGGCTTACTGTGTGCAGAGCACTGTACTAAATGCTTGGGAGAGTACAGTATAACAATAACCAGTCACTGCCCACAGGGAGCTTACATTCTAGAGGTACTCTGCACTCATATTTGTTTCCTTTAAGCACTTAATAATCACTCCACCCTCAGCCCTAGAATACTTATGAACACAACCACTCTAGACTCTAAACTCCTTTTGGGCAGGGAATATAATAATAATAATAATGATAATGATGGTATTTGTTAAGCGCTTACTATGTGCAGAGTACTGTTCTAAGTGTTGGCGGTGGGGGGTTACAAGGTGATCAGGTTGTCCCTCATGGGGTTCACAGTCTTAATCCCCATTTTACAGATGAGGTAACTGAGCCACAGAGAAGTTAAGTGGCTTGCCCAAAGTCACACAGTTGACAAGCGGTGAAACTGGGATTAGAACCCATGTCCCCTGACCCTCAAGCCCGTGCTCTTTTCACTGAGCCACGCTGCTTCTCTACCAACTTGGTACTCTTCAAAGTGCTTAATACAGTGTTATGTACGCAGGAAGAGCTCAACAAATACCACTGATTGATTGATTGAATAATTAAGAGAAGCAGTGTGGCCCAGTGGATATACAGGCCACCACTTGTCTGCTGTGTGACCTTGGGCAAGGCACCTAACTTCTCTGTGTCTCAGTTACCTCATATGTAACATGGGGTTTAATACTGTGATCCCCATATGGGACGTGGACTGTATCCAGCCTGATTTCCTTTAGACTGTAAGCTCACTGTGAGCAGGGAATGTGTTTGCTTATTTTTGTATCGTACTCTCCCACTTGCTTAGTGCAGTGATCTGCACACAGTTAATGTTCAGTAAATGCAATTAAATGAATAAATTTCCCTGTATCTGCTCCAATGCTTAGGACAGTGCCTGGCATATAGTAAGCTTTTAATAAGTACGATTAAAAAAAATGAGACATCAAACTCTATGTCATCAAAGCTCTATATATTGAGGCTATTGTGGTCTCCGATTCTAAAATGCTGAGGAGCCTGGATCTAAGGCATAAATGATACAGGCTCTCATAATATCCCGGCTCGATTATTGTGTCAGCCTTCTCTCTGATCTCCCTTCCTCCTGCCTCTCCCCATTCCAGTCTATTCTTCATTCCGCTGCCCGGATCATCTTCCTACAGAAACGCTCTGGGCATGTCACTCCCCTCCTTAAAAACCTCCAGTGGTTGCCTGTCAACCTCCACACAAAACAAAAACTTCTTACTCTAGGCTTCAAGGCTCTCCATCACCTTGCCCCACCACCTCTCCTCTCCTCCCTTCTCTCTTTCTACTGCCCACCCCGAAAGGCTCCGCTCCTCTGCCGCCCACCTCCTCACCGTCCCCCGTTCTCGCCTATCCCACCGTCGACCCCTGGCCCACATCCTCCCGCTGTCCTGGAATGCCCTCCCTCCTCACCTCCGCCAAACTAACTCTCTTCCCCTCTTCAAAGACCTACTTAGAGCTCACCTCCTCCAAGAGGCCTTCCCAGACTGAGCTTCCCCTTTTCCTTCTGCTCCCTCGGCTGCCTCTCTGCCCCCCCCCACCTCCCTTAGTTAAGCTCCCTTTCCCTCCCTTTCCCTCTGCTTCTCCCCCTCTCCCTTTCCCTCCCCTAAGCACTGTGCTCATCTGCTCATTTGTATATATTTTTATTACCCTACTTATTTTGTTAATGAGATGTACATCCCCTTGATTCTGTTTATTGCTGTTGTTTTTGTCTGTCTCCCCTGATTAGACTGTAAGCCCGTCAGTGGGCGGGGATTGTCTCTATCTGTTGGCGAATTGTACATTCCAAGCACTTAGTACAGTGTTCTGCACATAGTAAGCGCTCAATAAATACTACTGAATTGAATGAGTGAATGAAATGGACATTCCCCTCCTGTACCTACTGACCATTTTCAACAGCAAATGAATGGACAAAATGACTGCAGTGAAAACTGGAATCCTGTCAGATCACTGGCACTAAAGTAAGACTCCCGGCAAGAAGCAGCATGGCCTAGTGGATAGAACAGAGGGCTGTGAGTCTGAAGGGCCTGGGTTCTAATCCCGGCTCTGCCACCTGTCTGCTGAGTGGCCTTGGGCAAGTCACTTTACTTCCTCTGTGCCTCAGGTACCTCACCTGGAAAAGGGGGACTAAGACTGTGAGCCCCATGTGGGCCAGGGACTGTGTCCAACCTGATTAACTTGCAGCTACCCCAGTGCTTAGTACAGTGCCTGGCACATAGTAAATGCTTACTAAATACCACATTATTTTTAATTATTATTAACACAGCTCCCTGGGGGACCAGGCAAAGGGAATGGAGGACCCTGCAGGATGCACAGGCCACCACCACCACATTATCCCTCCAATGCCTTTTAATTTATAATGCTTTCCATCCTAATTAATATTAGATGAGAAATGATTCATAAATATTAAACAATCAATACTCACTAAATCTTATCACAGTTGATTTTTTTCTAATGGTATTTGCTAAGTGCTTGCTGTATTTCAGGCACTGCATTAAGCACAAGGGTATTTACAGCTTAATCTGGTTGGACACAGTCCGTGTCCCATATGGATTTCCCAGTGTTAATCCCCATTTTTCAGACGAGGTAACTGAGGCACAGAGAAGTTAAGTGACTTGCTCAAGGTCACATAACGGACAGTGGGTGGAGTGGAAATTAGAATCCAGCTCCTCTGACTCCCAGGTCCTTGCTATTTCCAATAGGCCATGCTGTTTCTACTAGCCACACTGAATCAGAGGATGTATTTTTCAAAGATATCAAGAGGAAAATTTGGTAGAACTATAAATATCTAAACAAAGATTATTAGAAATTCTTTTGTTTCTTTGGTTTAAGAGACTAACATTCTGTTCATATTTAAATTATTTCTGTTTAAGAAATGGTTTATGGTATTAATGTTCTTATCTAAATATGTTTGAGACTAAAGAAAGTTATATTTAATAAAACTATGCAATAAAGATTTAGCCAAAAGGTAGATTAGACAAAATATAAATATGAGAAAATAATTCAAAAAAGGATCAAATAATAAAGATGCAGCTTTGTAAAGAAAAGAACAAATAAGAATATGTGGGTTTGGGGAAAGAACTAAGGGAGATTCATTCATTCATTCAATAGTATTTATTGAGCGCTTACTATGTGCAGAGCACTGTACTAAGCGCTTGGAATGTACAAATCGGTAACAGATAGAGACAGTCTCTGCCCTTTGACGGGCTTAAGTCTAATTGGGGGAGACAGACAGACAAGAACAATAGCAATAAATAACACCCATGATTCTTGATTTCTGGGGGTAAATTAACTAAATGGAATATAATGCATTTCCCTGGAGATTTTAAAAAAGAGTAAGAGATGGCAAAGTACCTGAGAAAATGAGATGCGTATATCAAATAAATATTAGGCGTGACACGAAAAGGGAGGTATAAGATAGCAACAGAAAAATAAAAATGCCAAGCTAGAAAGAATAATGTAATCAGATGTGACCCATCAGTATTGAGATATATATAAACTTAACTTTATAGATAAAACATTTAACTGTTTATATTTGTATACATAAAACTTTATAGATAAAACATATTTAACTGTTATAGCCTACTGATAGTTGAAATCTACAATCAACCAATTATCACAGTTACAGTTCTTCTTTACCTTCAAATTTGTATCAATCAATGGTGTTTATTGAGAAGTAGCATGGCCTAGTGGAAAGAACATGGACCTGGGAGTCAAAAGGAACCTGGGTTCTAATCCCTGCTCCTCCACATGTCTGCTGTGTGGCCTTGGGCATGTCACTTCACTTCCCTATCCCTCAGTTACCTCTTATGTAAAATGTAGAATAATACCGTGAGTCCCATGTGAGCCACAGCTATGTCCAACCTGATTATCTTACATCTTCCCCAGCACTTAGTACAGTGCTTGTCACATAGTAAGCACTTAACACTCATTCATTCATTCGCTAGCATTTATTGAGCGCTTACTATATGCAGAGCACTGTACTAAGCACTTGGAATGTACAATTTGGCAACAGATAGAGACAATCCCTGCCCAATGAAGCGCTTACAGTCTAATCAGGGGAGACAGATGGACAAAAACAAGACAACATAATGACGATAAATAGAATCAAGGGGATGTACACCTCATTAGGAAAATAAATAGAGTAATAAAAATATATGCAAATGAGCACAGTGCTGAGAGAGGGGAAGGGAGAGGGGGAGGAGCAGAGGGAAAGGGGACTTAGCTGAGGGGAGGTGAAGGGGGGGGGAAGGGGGAGGAGCAGAGGGCAGAGGGGGAGCAGAGAGGGAGCAGAGGGAGCAGAGGGAAAAGGGGAAGCTCAGTCTGGGAAGGCCTCTTGGAACAAATACGATTAAAAAGTTATCACTGGGTAAAAATAAAAGGTTATTTCTGGGTGCAGAGCAAGGTACTAATTCCATGAATTGCCCTAGAAATTAAATTGCTTAGGAAACCACTTTGCAGGACGAACAACCCATTAAAGGCTAAACTACAAAAAGGCCATGACGGAAGCCTAGGGGCAAGGAATGAAATGTGAGGTAACGTCCAATATGTATTAACAAACGGAATTGAAAACAGGACTAAGTGAAATTGAGCGCTCTTTCCACAACCAGCGAATTATAGATCAATTTTTCAATCTTGGAAATGTTCTGTATAACATCTATGTCTAAGCCATCTCTGAAATTCAGCAGATTTGTCAGTTTATCAGAGTACTAAGTGGATTCTTCCATAATGCATTCGATCGTCTCCAACAGATAGAGTTTGGGAAGTGACAGCGAGACGATAAATAAAACACTAACAAGGAAAGGTTTAAATAGGACAGCTCGGATGCTACAAAGTCCAGGCAGCCAGCCAAAACCTTTCTTATAGCAGATAATTGTTGTGGCTACGTAAAGGATATTTTAGAGTTGGGAGAGCCTAGAAGCAGAGAGGCAGAAAAGAGGGTATTGGGAAGCAGGGTGGCCTAATGGAAAGAGCACACATCTGGGAATCAGAGGACCTTGATTCTAATCCCAGCTCCTCCACTTGTCTGCTATGTGACCTTAGGTGAGTCACTTAACTTCTCTGTGCCTCAGTTTCCATATCTGTAAACTGAGGATGAAATCCTGTTCCCTCCTACTTAGACTGTGAACCCCGTGGGGGACAGAGACTGTGTCCAACCTGATTACATGGCTCAGTGGAAAGAGCACGGGCTTGGGAGTCAGAGATCATGGGTTAGAATCCAGGCTCTGCCACTTCATTCATTCATTCATTCAATAGTATTTATTGAGAGCTTACTATGTCCAGACTGTACTAATCGCTTGGAATGTACAAATCGGCAACAGATAGAGTCAGTCCCTGCCATTTGACAGGCTTACAGTCTAATCGGGGGAGATGGGCAGACAAGAACATTGGCAATAAATAGAGTCAAGGGGAAGAACATCTCATAAAAACAATGGCAAATAAACAGAATCAGGGTGATGTACATCTTGTTAAACAAAATAAATAGGGTGATGAAGATATATACAGTTGAGTGGACGAGTACAGTGCTGAGGGGGTGGGACGGGAGAGGGGGAGGAAGAGAGGGAAAGGGGGGAGAAGGGGGTTTAGCTGCGGAGAGGTGAAGGTGGAGGTAGAGGGAGCAGAGGGAAAAAAGGAGGGAGCTCAGTCTGGGAAGGCCTCTTGGAGGAGGTGAGCTTTAAGTAGGGATTTGAAGAGGGGAAGAGAATTAGATTGTCGGAGGTGAGGAGGGAGGGCATTCCAGGACCACGGGAGGACGTGGCCCAGGGGTCGACAGTGGGATAGACGAGACCGGGGGATGGTGAGGAGGTGGGCGGCAGAGGAGCGGAGAGTGTGGGGTGGGCAGTAGAAAGAGAGAAGGGAGGAGAGGTAGGAAGGGGCAAGGTGATGGATAGCCTTGAAGCCCAGAGTGAGAAGTTTTTGTTTTGTGTGGAGGTTGATAGGCAACCACAGGAGGTTTTTAAGAAGGGGAGTGACATGCCCAGAGTGTTTCTGCAGGAAGTTGAGCCGGGCAGCGGAGTGAAGAATAGACTGGAGTGGGGAGAGAGAGGAGGAAGGGAGATCAGAGAGAAGGCTGACACAGTAGTCTAGCCGGGATATTACAAGAGCCCGTAGCAGTAAGGTAGCGTTTGGGTGGAGAGGAAAGGGTGGATCTTGGCGATATTATAAAGGTGAGACTGGCAGGTCTCAGTAACGGATCAGATGTGTGGGGTGAACGAGAGAGACGAGTCAAAGATGACACTGAGGTTGCGGGCCTGAGAGACGGGAAGGATGGTCGTACCATCCACGGTGATAGGGAAATCTGGGAGAGGACCGGGCTTGGGAGGGAAGATGAGGAGCTCGGTTGTCCTGTGTGAGCCACTTGTCAGCTGTGTGACTGTGGGAAAGTCACAACTTCTCTGTACCTTAGTTTCCTCGTCTGTAAAATGGGGATTAAGACTGTGAACCTCATGTGGGACAATCTGATTACCCTGTATCTGCCCCAGCACTTAGAACAGTGCTCTGCACATACTAAGCGCTTAAATACCAACATTATTATTATTATCTTATGTCTACCCCAGAGTTTAATACACTTCTTGGCAAACAGTAAATGCTTAACAAGTGACTGTGGGGATAAAAATGAGAAGGGGTAGATCCAGTAACTAATACTGAGAAAGAATCTCATAGGCGTAATACAAGAACTGGAAAAGAATTAAAGATGATTCTGGAGTTACAGAGACTGGGGACTCAGATGATAATGGTGCCATCAGTGTGGACTGAGGAGAGAAAATTAGGTCTTGGTGTTTAACATACTTAATTTGGGGTGACTATGATATGTACAAATTAAGATGGGTCCTATCGACATCCAGAATTCCATGATTAGGGGGAATGAGTGATGAAGACTACCAATTTAGAAATGACATCATCCCCATATTGATCGTAGATGTGAGATGCAACAATACAATATCATTGTCTCTCTGTTCAGTGACCTTGAAAAACAAATAGAGTAAGTTGATCACTAACTTCAGAGGGAAAAGATAACCTTAATAAAATACTACATTTGCTTTCTAGAATTTATAATCATGATTATGGCATTGGTTAAGGGTTTACTAAGATGATAAGGACTAAAGTAAATACAAGGTTGTCTCAACTGAGGCACACAGTCAATTTTTTTCTGGATAGGGAACTGATGCCCAGAGAGGTTAAGTGACTTGCTCAAGGTCACTCAGTAAGCCATTGGTTAAGTTGGAACTCAAACCCTGGTTTTCTGACTCCTGTTCCTAAGGAGAAGCAGGGTGGCTCAGTGAAAAGAGCCTGGGCTTGGGAATTAGAGGTGGTGGGTTCTAATCCTGGCACCATCACTTGTCAGCTGTGTGACTTTGGGCAAGTCGCTTAACTTCTTTGGGCCTCAGTTTCCTCATCTGTAAAATGGGGATTAAGACTGTGAGCCCCACATGGGACAGGGACTGTGTCCAACCTGATCTGCTTGTATCCACCACAGGGCTTAGTACAGTGCCTGGCACATAGTTAAGTTAGAGAAGCAGCGTGGCTCAGTGGAAAGAGCCTGGGCTTGGGAGTCAGAGGTCATGAGTTCGAAGCCCAGCTCTGCCTCTTGTCAGCCATGTGACTGTGGGCAAGTCACTTAACTTCTCTGTGCCTCAGTAACCTCATCTGTAAAATAGGGATTAAGACTGTGAACCTCATGTGGGACAACCTGATTACCCTGTATCTACCCAGCGCTTAGAACAGTGCTCTGCACATAGTAAGCGCTTAACAAATACCAACATTGTTATTATTATTATTATTAACAAATACCATAATTATTATTATTAAATTCTTTTCTTTAGTCATGCTGTCTGTTCTTGCAAGATATGAAAACCTATGACCTGGCTCCTGATTCATTTCCACCTTCGTTCATTATATCTAGAAGTTTGAATGTGTCTGTTTATAGTTGTGTTATACTCTCCCTAGTGCTTAGGACAGTGCTCTGCACACAGTAAGCGCTCAATAAATGATTGAATGAATAGGGCTAGGAACAAAGACATTAAAATAATAGTCAATATTAAATACCTTTATCTTCCTTACATGTTAATGCTGCATTTCAATTTCAGCCTGAGATGAATATGCTATCATTAATTAAAATCAAGCATTCAGTGGGTGCACAGTACCAAGGAAGCTTGTAAAAATTATTTTGTACTTTGTAAATTGAGTCCTTTATACTGTTGTGTGTTACTTTACAGGAGATAATAGCATAACATCAGAAACAAAAGAACTCTTTCAAAAGCTTCCCTTGTATTAAAATGAGGGCATTCCTTCGTCTCAGTCCATCAATGGCATTTATTGAGTGTCTAATGAGTGCTGGATATTGTATTAAGTACTTGGAGAGTAAAACAGTAGCAATACCCACCCATATTCCTTGCCTTCAGGCTTACAATCTAATGGGGAAAACAGACAAAATATATTTACAGGTAGTAAGCACATCCCTGCAATAAACTACATCCTCAGAATCATGTGGCTGCATTCACTATTTAAGTTCCTTTGTTTATGCTAGATTTAAATGTATTTAACCTCTACCATCTTTATTTAATCTTTATCTCTACTCCCCTGCACCCAAAACTACAAGCTTGCTATAGGCAAGGAAAGTTTGTTATATTGTGTTGTAATAATAATAATGATAATGTTGGTATTTGTTACGCGCTTACTATGTGCCTAGCACTGTTCTAAGCGCTGGGGTAGATACAGCGTAATCAGGTTGTCCCACGTGAGGGTCCCAGTCTTAATCCCCATTTTACAGATTAGGTAACTGAGGCACCGAGAAGTGAAGCAACTTGCCCAAAGTCACACAGCTGGCTGGTGGTGGAGCTGGGATTAGAACCCATGACCTTTGACTCCTAAGCCCGGGCCCTTTCCACCAAACCACGCTGCTTCTCTAGTCTCCCAAGCAGTTAGTACAGTGCTTTGTACACAGTAAGTGCTCAATAAATACAATTTTTTGGTTGACTGGAAAGGTCTCAGACTGTTAGCTCATTTTGAGCAGGGAACTTGTCTACCAATCCTGCTGTATTGTCCTCTCCCAAGTGCTTAATACAGTGCTCTGCACACATTAAATGCTCAATAAATAAAATTGATTGATTAATTGATAATCAGGCATTTTAGAGCTTCTGACTGTGGGTTAGCAAACTTATCTGCAGGCGATAGCTAACCTCCAGGTTATTCTCTCTCCAGAGGCTACAGACATCCATTGCCTCTAGCAAAGTCCTAACATGTAATTTTAAGAGTTTAAACACAATTCACAATTTTCTTAAAATGCAAATATTTGCTGGCTGTGACTGTGAATAGCACTACATTAGTCACACTGGAGAGTCTCGGCTGATGCAAGACATTTCAGACCTTGAAATGTTTTCTTTTTATGATTTCTTAGAGCCAAAATTCCAGTCTCAAAGATTATTGGTAATAATAATAATAGTAATTCTGGTATTAGTTAAGCACTTACAATGTGCCAGACACTCTGTTAATCGTTGGGGTGTATACTGGCAAATTGGGTTAGACACAGTCCATGTCCCAAGTGGGGCTCACAGTCTCAATCACCATTTTACAGGTGTGGTAACTGAGGCTCAGAGAAGTTAAAGGACTTGCCCAAGGTCACAGAGCAGACAAGTGGCAGAGTCAGGATTAGAACTCATGACCTTTTGACTTCCAGGCCCCTGCTCTATCCACTATTCCCTCACACCTCATCTCCAAATATGGTTCACCTAGAGAACAGTTGTACTGCCCAACGTCTTCATGGAGAGAACCTACAATTAGGGAGAAGTTAAGAAAAACGGTTCTAGTTACTTCTCTGCTTCAGTCTTTGAACATTAATGCTTACCAGTCAAAACCATTTCCCTTCCCTTGTACTATATAGTTTTATTTTCCTAAGTGCCTAAGGCATTTTGTAAGTTTGTTTTCATAACCCACCAATAGAAAGTCCAATCTTTTGTTTGTTTGTTCTTCTAAAGACAAAAATTGTGGTTGCTAGCATCGATTACCTACCTCTCTGTATGTGGCCTCCTTTATAATGGAAAGTTGTGTCTAGATTTTCCTTCCAATGCTCTTAGACTGCATGTCTCCACTTTCTGACCCATCTTCATTCATATTAATGATTCTAACTCTTGGTCGTACTCTTGCCATTGGATATATTTATCCCAAACTGTACATATCTTCAAACAATTCTATTACTATTTCTCCTTTAAATTCTTAATTCTCACTCACTGCATTTCCTGTTACTTCCTTTTAAATGTTAATAATAATCATTATCATAATAATAGTTAAGCACTTACTATGTGTCAAATACTATTCTAAGCACTGGGGTAGATACAAGTTAATCAGATTGGACATAGGCCCTGTCCCACATGGGACTCACATTCTTAGTCCCCATTTTACAGATGAGGTAAGTGAGGCCCAGAGAAGTTAAATGACTTTCCCAAAGTCACACAGCAGACATGCAGCAGAGCTGGGATTAGAACCCAGGTCCTTCTGACTCCCAAGCCCAGTCTCTATCCACTAAACCACGCGAACCACCTTCTCTGAGAGTGTTTTTGCAAGGGCTCTTGTTCTGATTTTGGCTTTACTAAACTTTTTTAGGTCTTCATTTTTGTGTGGACAGCTTCTGCTTAATGTTTTCCTTTAGCTACTTTTAAGCTCACCCTGTTCCTTTATCAATCAGTCAATAGTAATAATGGAGTGCTTTTCTCTTTCAGGGTACTGTGTAGTAAGAATTCTATGGTATGTGTCTGTTGGTTATTTTCCAGAAAGCTAATTTATGATTCCCACACCCTATGCCTCCCAACTGTGAGCCCCGTGTGGGATAGGGACTGTATCTGAACTGATTGTATTTACACCGGTGTTTAGAACAGTGCTTGGCACATAGTAAGCATGGGAGTCTGCACATAGAGAAGCAGCGTGGCTCAGTGGAAAGAGCACGGGCTGGGAAGTCAGAAGTCATGGGTTCAAATTCCAGCTCCGCTGCTTGTCAGCTGTGTGACTTTGGGCAAGTCACTTAACTTCTCTGGGCCTCAGTTCCCTCAACTGTAAAATGGGGATTAAGACTGTGAGCCCCACGTGGGACAACCTGATCACCTTGTATTCTCCCCAGCGCTTAGAACAGTGCCTTGCACATAGTAAGCGCTTAACAAATGCCATCATCATCATTTACAGTAGATGAAGCTGACACGAGATTGTAAACTCCTAGAGAGCAGAGATCAGTTCTACCAACTCTATTGTATTGGATTCTGCTAGACTTGTAGCACTACAGTATTCTGCACAAAGTGGCCCCTCAATAAATGCCAATGATTGAGCCTTAGGACCTGGGTGCTAATCCTGACTCTGCCACTTACCTGCTTTGTGCTTTTGGACAAGCCACTTAACCTTTCTGAACCTCAGTTTCCCCCCTCTGAAAATTGGGGATCAAAAACCTGTTCTCCCTCCTACTTAAACTGGGAGCCCAATGCAAGCAGGACCTGTGTCCAGTCTGATTAACTTTTATCTATCCCAGTGTTCAGTAGAGTGCTTGGCATTTAACAAACACCATAATTTTAATTGTTATCTTGCCATCCGGGTATCACCCAGCACTTGGATGCTCACTCTGCACTGTCCAGCCCCAGCTGCATTTATGGACATGCCTTCATGCCGTAAGCTCGTTGTGAGCAAGGAATGTGACTGTTTATTGTTGTAATGTACTCTCCCAAGCGCTTAGTACAGTGCTCTGCACACAGTAAATGCTCAATAAATACGACTGACTGAATGAATGAATGACTATCACTTCTTCTTATGGGTAATTTATTGTAGTGCTTGTCTCCCCTGCTGGATTGTAAATTCTCTGAAGGCAGGAATTATGTCTATTAAATCTACACTGTATTCCATCGTATACACCCAAATGCTTACTCTGCAGGTAGGCACTTAAAAAATGCTAATGGTTGTCAGATTCCCCGTTTCTCCTCTTTCCTACTCTGGCTCTCTTTCTGTCACTTTTCTCCTTTTTTCCTTTACCTCTTTAAGCTCTTCTTATCCTCTTTTTCCCCTTTCCATTTCCAAGTGTCCTCTTCTTTCCTTCTTTGAGAACTTGTGTCATTATTTACTCCTGTTCCTCTTAGAAATGTCATAAATGTATCATGTATGGAGCTTTTAATATTCTACTGATAGTGTTGGATTTGTTTTTCCACGATTTGGTATTTAAATTCCTACTGAAGAAAAGAAATGACAGCCAACAGAGGGATTTCAGAATAATTGCGCACTCAACATAAAACTGATGCAAATTTCATACATTTGTTAAAGAAACTGCTTAATGATGTTCTAATTACTTTTGCCAGAAGCTTTTGAGGAAAATATAGTGTTAAAACTAGTTATGTCCAAAACAGGAACTCTGATTCCTTTATTGTAATGAATAATGCAAAAGTTTGTTTAAATTCATGAGGGCTATTAATAAAAGAACACCTGGGAATACTTATTTCAAGCTTGGAACAAAACACAAAACTGTTAAGAGTATAATATGATATTTAAATTCACTCATTTACATTTTAAGCTCATCTGCAGCAATAAAATAAAATAGAATAAGACAAATTATGGCATAAACCTTGGATATTTTTAATAATGGATTGCCTCTAGATGACTCTGCATTATCATTATGGAAAAAAAATTACTGAAGTTTTACAGGTTTTTTGGTATGGGTAAAGCTGCTGCCCCGCATTGAAAAAATTAGTATTTTATCTATAATTTTTGAGTAAAGTTATGTTCAGAAGTATTAGAAGCATATGTATGAAGTCATTCTTTAAACTATCCTCATCAGTAGCCTTCCAAAAGAAAATCTCTTTTCTTATTTGAGTTTATTTCATATTAATTTATTATCTTAGCTATATCCCAGAGTTTAGTCAATGCTTATCACATAGTAAGAATTTAATAAAAGATGGTTGTAACAATAAAAGAAATATCGAGCAGAAAATGCATTTTTAAAATATGTTATAAAAAAGAATCAATCAGTCAATCAATCCATCGTATTTATTGAGAACTTATCATGTCCAGAGCACTGTACTAAGTTCTTGGGAGATACAGTATAAAGGATCGATAAAGAATTTACAGTCTAGAAGGAGAGATGTCACCCATCAAGCAGGGTCGGGTTCAAGAATCTATGCTGTGAAAAGGAGAGACCAGCGTTAAAAAGGCTGAGCCATGCAGATTTATTCTACGTGGCGAATTGAACCCTAGTGCTTAGAACAGTGCTCGGTACATAGTAAGTGCTTAACAAATACCATAATTATTATTATTTCTACTTGCATGTGGTGAATCACCTGGCCCTCAACCAGTCAGTCAATCTTATTTATTGAGCACTTACTGTGTGCAGAGCACTGTACTAAGTTCTTGGGAGAGTACAATACAACCATAAACAGACAAATTATCTGCCCACAAGAGTTTACAGTCTAGAGGACAAATGCTTCCCCGTCCGGAGGAATTCACTAACGTTTACTCACACGTGGTGAAGCATTTGGCTCCCATCACGAATACTTCCCACTTGGGAGGAATACATTTATGCATTACACGAACATGGCAAAACATCCTAACTTCCAGCCCCATGAACATTCAGAATGATCATCCCATGCCCTGGGCAGAGGTGACCCACAGCTGGCTGATGAAATTCCTGATCTGCAAAACAGCAGATCCACAGAACATCGGAGGTGGCAGGTATTTATCACCCGTCCTTCCGCGCCATTTGGGCTTCCGTTTCCACTTGTCCAATCTCCATTTCCCCTAGTCCCTCCCCCAAGACCCCGGCCAATACCTTGTTTGGTTGGCCTGGGGGTGAGGGTCTCTTTCTCTATTCCTGGCCTGGGATGCCCATCTAGGGGTTCCACTTTGCTGGCTCAGACAGTCATGAGATAACTTTTGACCTTGATAAGTTGGGTGCTCTGATTCACCTTAAGTGCTTAGTACAGAGCTCACACACAGTAAACGCTCAATAAATATGATTGAATGAACAGGAGAGAGACATTTAAATAAATAAGTGAATTGTGGATATATGTATATGGGCTGTGGGACTGAAGGTGAGGTGAATAAAGGATCCAAATCCATGTGCATCCAATTGCCCAATCAATAATCAATAAAGTGAATTTATTGAGCATTTTGTATGTGCAGAGTACTGCACTACCTGCTTGGGAAAGTACAGAACAAATAGAGGTAGATTTCCTGCCCACATTGAGCTTACAGTCTAGAGGCTCTATACCCCAAAAGTACAATAGTATTGAGAGCTTGATTTTCATGTAATTTGTTTCATGGATAAAATATGCTAATTCTATGACAAGACATTCTAAAGAAATGAAATCTACTAAGGTGATAGACTCAAAACTTGAGGGTTTTTCTTTTTTTTATTGTTAAGCACTTACTGGGTAGCAAGCATTGTAATAAATACTGGGATAGATGTTAAGTAGGTGGACACAGTCCATGTCCCACGTGGGGCTCAAAGTCTTAATCCCCATTTTACAGATGAGGTAACTGAAGCACAGAGAAGTTAACTGACTTGCCCAAGGTCACACAGCGGACAAATGGATAAGCCGGGATTAGAACCCAGGTCCTCTGACTCCCAGGCCTGTGCTCTATTCGTTATGCCACACTGCTTCTTGGCAGAGGGGCAAGAGATAAGGGTATACACACAGAAAAATACACTGCTTCAATTTTGTTCTGAAGTTAATCTTGAGACCATTTTGCATTTTATAAATCTAGCCCCTAAATCCTGATGTTTTCAATATTAGGATTTGATGTTTGCTGAAATAGTATTAATTCAATCATCCAATCATTCATTCAAACAATCGTATTTATTGAGTGCATACTGTGTGCAAAGCACTATAGTAAGCACTTGGGAGAGTACAATACAACAATAAACAGATACATTCCCTGCCCACAATGAGCTCATAGTCTGGGGGGGTATGGGTTGGGGGGAGGCAGAGAAAGACATTAATATAAATAAATTAATTATAAATGTGTACATAAGTGCTGTGGGGCTGGGAGGAGGGATGAATAAAGGGAGCACGTCAGGGTGACGCAGAAGGGAGTGGGAGAAGGGGAAAGGGGAGCTTAATCAGAAAAGGCCTCTTGAAGGAGATGTTCCTTCAATTACTCTTTGAAAGTGGGGAGTAACCTCAGCTTTATCTCCTCCTCTCGGGCTGTTCATTCTTGGTCTGTTATACTGGCTCCTCCTCTGCCTCCCACCCCCTAACTTTGGGGTCCCTCATGCTTCTCCATCTACACCCACTCCCTTGGAGAACTCGTTCGCTCCCCTGGCTTCAACTACCACCTCTATGCAGATGATTCCCAAATCTACATCTCCACCTCTAATCTCTCTCCCTCTCGGCAGTCTCGCAGTTCCTCCTGTGCTCAAGACATCTCTACTTGGTTGTCCTGCCGTCACCTCAAACTTAATTTGTTCATAACAGAACTCCTTATCATCCCACCCAAATCCTGTCCTTCCCCTGATTTTCCCATCACTGAAGACAGCACCACCATCCTTCTGGTCTCAAAAGCCCAGAACCTTGGCATTGTCCTTGACTCCTCTCTCTCAGACAACCCACGTATTCAGTTTATCACTAAATCCTGTCAGTGCAGCATTGCTAAAATCCTCCCTTTCCTCTCCATCCAAACTGCAACCAAACACTTGTCTTTACCACCTTGATTACTCTGCCTATTTGCTGACCTTGATTCTATTTATTTGCTATTGTTTTAATGAGATGTTCTTCCCCTTGATTCTATT
The DNA here is from genome assembly GCF_004115215.2 of Ornithorhynchus anatinus. Taxonomy (NCBI): domain Eukaryota; kingdom Metazoa; phylum Chordata; class Mammalia; order Monotremata; family Ornithorhynchidae; genus Ornithorhynchus; species Ornithorhynchus anatinus. The sequence goes on from NC_041728.1 coordinate 154,512,439, forward strand.
TATTGCCATTGTTCTTGTCTGTCTGTCTCCCCCCATTAAAATGTAAGCCCGTCAAAGGCAGGGACTGTCTCTATCTGGTACCGATTTGTCCATTCCAAGCGCTTAGTGCAGTGCTCTGCACATAGCAAGCGCTCAATAAATACTATTGAATGAATGAATGACCTCCCTGCCTCCTGTTTTTCCCCACTCCATTCAATACTTCACTCTGCTTCCTGCATGATTTTTCTACAGTAATATTCAGTCCACATTTCCCCACTCCTCAAGAGTCTCCAGGGTTGCCCACCCACCTCCACATCAATCAGAAACTTCTTACTGATTTTAAAGCACTCCATCACCTTGCTCCCTCCTACCTCACCTCACCACTCTCCTACTACAACCCAGCCTGCACACTTCGCTCTTCTAATGCCAACCTTCTCACTGTGCCTTGATCTCATCTATCTCACTGCGGACCTCTCGTCCACACACTCCCTCTGGCCTGGAATGCCCTCCCTCTTAATATCTGACAGACACTTCTCTCTCCCCACCCCCCTTCAAAGCCTTATTGAAGGCCCATCTCCTCCAAGATGTCTTCCTTGTCTAAGCTCTCTTTTCCTTTTCTTCCATCCTCTTCAGCACCGCCCTGGCTTGCTCCTTTTATTTATCTCCCCCTCCCAGTCCCACAGCACTTATGTACACATCCATAACATATTTATATTAATTTCTGTCTCCTACTCTAGACTATAATCTAGTTGTGGGGAGGGAATGTGCCCGTTATATTGTTATATTGTACTCTCCCAAACAGTACAGTGCTCTGCACACAAGAAGTGGACCAATATAAAAGATTGATTGATGTGAGCACAGTGCAGTCCCATTTACAGTAATCTGAGATCCAGTATTTTCCATCTCCTCCATTTTCTTAAACATGACATATTCCAGCACATAGGTGGAAGCAGAGTGGCTGGGTGGGAAGAGCTCGAGTCTGGGAGTCAGAGGAGCTGGGTTCTAAATCCATCTCCACCACTTGCCTGCTGAGTAATCACGGATGAGTCACTTTACTTCTCTGTGTCTCATATTCCTCAACTGTAAAATAGGGATTCAATACCTTGTGGAAAAAAACATGGGCCTGAAAGTCAGAGGATCTGGGTTCTAATCCCAGACCTGCAACTTGCTTGCTGTGTGACCTTGAGCAAGTCACTTAAATTCTCTGTGCCTCAGTTTCCTCAACTGTAAAATGGGGATTCAGTAGAAACTGGCTTAGTGGAAAGAGCCTGGGCTTGGGAGTCAGAGGAAGTGGGTTCTACTCTTGGCTCTGCCACTTGTCTGCTGTGTGACCTGGGGCAAGTCACTCAACTTCTCTGTGCCTCAGGTACCTCATTGCAAAATGAGGATTAAAAGTGTGAGCCCCAAGTGGGACAACCTGATTACCTTGTATCTGCCCCAGTGCTTAGAACAGTGCTTGGCACATAGTAAGTGCTTAACAAATACCAAAATCATTATTATTATTAATAATACCTGGACTCACACCTGTCAGTCAGTCAGAAAATTGTATTTGTTGAGCGCTTACTGTGTGCAGAGCACTGTACTAAGCATTGGGGAGAGTACAATACAACAATGAACAGACACATTCCCTGCCCACAACAAGATTACAGTCTAGAGGGGGAGACAGACATTAATATAAATAAATAACAGATATGAATAAATAAATAACATCTACTTAGTGAGCCCCATGTGGGACAAGGACTCTGCTATCCTAATCAACCTGTATAGGCCCCAGCACTTACAACAGTGCGTGACACATGGGAGAGAAGCAGAGTGGCTCAGTGGAAAGAGCACAGGCTTTGGAGTCAGAGGTCATGGGTTTGAATCCTGGCTCTGCCACTTGTCAGCTGTGTGACTGTGGGAAAGTCACTTAACTTCTCTGTGCCTCAGTGACATCATCTGTAAAATGGGAATTAAGTCTGTGAGCCCCACGTGAGACAAGCTGATTCCCCTGTGTCTACCCCAGCGCTTAGACCAGTGCTCTGCAAATAGTAAGCATTTAACAAATACCAACATTATTATTATTATTATTATTATTATGAATAAATGCTTAACAAATGCTGCTACTACTTAGTATTGTTTTTTATTATTATCATTATTAAATTATTATTACTTTCTCCCATCTACTTGGACTGTGAGCCCCATGTGGGGCAGGAACTATGCCTGAACTGACTGACTTGTATCTACCCCAGCATTTAGGCCAGCGCTTGACACTTCCTAAGAGCTTAACAAATATCTTCATTATTACACCTATTCCCGTACTGTGGTGCTGCTGACCATGGACACCACATTTCCATCATAAAATGGAACAATGCTTTGCAAGTATCAGCCTGGCATTAGTGTCAAATCTGAACCCACTCCTGATTCAAACTGTCTCATGACTTGGCTGGTGACATGGGACTAGACAAACATGTTCCCTGCTGTCAGAACCTTGCGGCAGTTTTTACAACTCCTCTGATTTGCCTAATTGATAAAGCTGGGAATAGCTTCCCGATGTGTTGAGTATTCCACTTTATTGTTTGAAGTGCAGTTGTGTAATAAAGTTGTAATCTACATAAGTATGCAAACAACTCTTTTCAATATATTCTTGCTTTGGCTATTTTATAATCCTTGGCACAAATAGAAGGATGATAAACAAGGTTTATTGTCTCCTGACAGACTTTGAATATTGGTTTTTTAGTGCTAGTCATTCTGCTGCAATCTTGAGAAAATAAGAGACAATCGGATGATGATTTATTTGACCCATTATTGAGCACAAACAAAGAAAATCTGAATGTCTTTTGGTTAATTCATGTGCACATTTTAAATGCAAATGATAAATTTTCTGAGTTTCTTCTAAATTTTTATCATGTTAACTACTGTGTGCTGTAATCTTCGGATGAGAGGAAAAAGTTATGTGTAAGTTGGTCACTCACCTGGTTGTACAATGGTCAGCCTATTTTCAAATGGTCTGCCTCCTGTCCAATTTGGATTCAGTTCCATTTGCTTTTACACTATTGAGTGCTTACTTTGTGTCAAACACCCTCTCAGGATTGCACCTGGAGAGTTTTCAGTGCCCTACCAGTCCCGGCTATGGGAGAGAGAGTCAAGCAGAGGCCTACCCATTCCATTCCTAGCTTAATAATAATGTTAATAATGTTGGTATTTGTTAAGCGCTTACTATGTGCCGAGCACTGTTCTAAGCGCTGGGGTAGACATAGGGGAATTAGGTTGTCCCACGTGGGGCTCACAGTCTTAATCCCCATTTTACAGATGAGGGAACTGAGGCACAGAGAAGTTAAGTGACTTGCCCACAGTCACACAGCCGACAAGTGGCAGAGCTGGGATTCGAACTCATGAGCCCTGACTCCAAAGCCCATGCTCTTTCCACTGAGCCACACTGCTTACTTGTAGCATTCAATAGTATTTATTTCAGCAGAAAGCAGATTGCCTTCCACACACTAGCCACAGCTTAGTCAGCTGAAATAAATACTATTGAATGCTACAAGTCAAAATTACCAGAATGATTGCAGATGGAGGTGGGGCATTCTGGGAAAGATGTGTCCATGGAGTTGCTGTCAATGTGTCTGTGTCCCTAGAAATGACTCAACGGCATTAGGCAAGACAGTATCAATCACTGTTCTAAGCTCTGGGGTAGATACAAGTAAATCAAGTTGGACACAGTCTCTGTCCCACATGGAGCTCACAGTCAAAGTAAAATTTGTTGTCTTCTTCTTCAGCTAACATTCTCCATTGCAGATCCTATCAATCAATCGTTTTGATTGAGCACTTACTGTGGGCAGAGCACTGTACTGTTTGGAGAGTATAGTATAATAGAGTTTGTAGACACGTTCTCTGACCACAAAGAGCTTGCAATCTAGAAGGGGAAGACAGGCATCAATATAAATCAATAAATTATGGTTACGAACATCAGTGCTGTGGAGTTGAGGGAGGGGTGAAAAAAGGGTACAAATTCAAGTGCAAGAACAACAGAGAAAAGAGTGGTTGAAAAGGAAATGAGAGCTTAGTCGGGAAGACCTCTTGGAAGGAATATGCCTTCAATATGGCTTTGAAGAAGGGGAGAGTGATTGTCTGTTGGATATGAAGAGAGAGAGAGAGCAAATGATTTCTTCAAGGAAGTGGGTGTAGATGCAGAATGGAAGGGGACCCAGAACTGAACCTTGAGGGCCATGCACAGTGACGGGGGTGGGAGGCAGAGGAGGGATCCACAAAAGAGATTGAGAATAAGCAGCCTGAGAGATAGGAGGAGAACCAGGAGAGGACAGTGTTAGTGAAGCCAAGGTTGGATATTTCCAGGGGAAGGTGGTGGTCAACAGTGTCAAAGGACTCTGAAAGTTCGAGGAGGATTAGGATGGAGTAGAGGCCAATGGATTTGGCAAGAAATCTTTTGTGACACTTGAGAGGGTGGTTTCTGTGGAGCGAAGGACGTAGACTCCTATCCCGAGTTCTGCAGTTCAGCCACACAGACATAGGAGTGGGGTGAAAATGTCTTAGAGCAATTGAGACAGTCAGGACACCCTGGAGAAATTCTCTAGATTTGGGGTGAGTTTGTCCAAATAGAGGTGATTTCTACAAAATGGTGTTGATAGAGTGTGTGGAAGCAAGTGCATCTTGAATTTTTTTTTTTTTCACTGCGAAGGGGAGAGGGCCATCGCTGGAACTCCTAGAGATAAACTATAGTTTTACCAGAAGCTATTTTCTCCCTGGAACTAATTTAGTCCCTTTCAGAAAGTTTTCAACCTACGAACAGATGGTTTAATGGATTACTGCCTAGGCTGCTGCACGCACTCATGGGTCCCTTGTCATTTGAAAGAGTTAAGGCTTCTCCCAGGGAGTCTCACTCACTATGGAAGAAAATGTGGTCACTGAGAAATGGGCTGCTAAAAATTGAGTTTCTTGGTAGAGTAAGATTTGGTATGTAAAAATAAAGTGGGGAGTTGCTTGCTCCAGGCAAATTCTTGGTTCTCTTCGCTTGAAGCATACTGTTTGAATGTGTTAGCCAAATTTCAGTTTGGGTAATTACATTCAGCCTATTCCAACTTACAGTAAATTCCTTCTGCGATTTCAGTCTGCTACAGTCGTTTTTCCTACTCTTTCCAAACAGTTGGCCTTATTTCAAAGCAGTGTTTGGTGTAGTAAACAGTTTTAAGAGTCCAATTTAAAACACAAAAATTAGAAAACATTTAAAAACAACTGAATTTCATCATTATAAATAGTCAGTGATGAGTTCATAACAGAGGGTGATTATTTTCCAAAAGTATCATACATAGATCTGAACAGTCAAATACACCCTAAAGTATAAGTAAAGATAAAGCGACCAGATTTTCTTGATTTCAGAGGGATACACTCTCTCCTGATCCAGGACCTTCTGGGAAGGATCTGAGGTGAGACGTTCAAGGCAGGGGAAAAAGGGGATAGGAGGGAGGGTCTCCCTGCCTCATGCTCCACATTCTTCTGCCAATCAGCTGGTCCTTAAATTCTTCAAAAGCAACAGTTGTGATGGATGGTGGCCTTTTTTCCTCGGCTTCTTCTTGGCACAATCCCCAATACCTTAACTGTCCAAATAGGTCGTTCGCTTTTTTGTTTTGTTTTTGTTTTTCAACGGTGCCATGCAGTCATCAAAATAGCATCAGCAACAAGGAGGAGGGCTGGTGAGTTCCTGCGTTTTGCTGCTGTATTGCAGGTACTTGGAATCATATTGAATGTGTTTCTGTTCCTTTGCTTCATCGGTGGTAAGCTGCTAGAGGGATAAAACATTTTTAACTGAACAGTGAGCAGAGTTGCAGGCTATCCCAGCTTCATCCATCCCCTCAGAGACCAGAGAGCAGTGCTGAATAGGTTCCCCGGTACCCTTAGGCTTATCTTGGGTAACCTGGAGTTATCAGCAGATCTTGTGAAGCAAAAGTCTTTAATAACTGATGAGTTAGAGAGGAAAGTGAAGCTGAGAGCGGGAAAGAGAGAGAGACTTAAGCTGGGGGAACTTTGGGTTTCCCTGTAATCAGACTGCTTAGACTGTGAGCCTATTGGGCAGATTGTCTCTATCTGTTGCCAAATTGTACATTCCAAGCTCTTAGTACAGTGCTCTGCACATAGTAAGTGCTCAATGAATGCTACTGAATGAATCAGAAGCTGGGGCCATCCTGGCTCTGCTTCATTCCTAGCAGCAGAACAGCGGAACAGTGTTAACTTCAGATCAATCAGCCAATCATATTTATTGAGAGTTTACTGTACTAACCATTAGTGAGAGTTTACTGTACTAAACACTTGGGAGAATACAATATAACAATAAACAGACATTCCCTCCCCACAGTAAGTTTATAGTCTAGAGCAGGAGACAGACGTTAATATCAATCAATAAATAATAATCGATTCTGATGGAATGAATGTAACAGCTACCTCCAGGCATAGTGTCTTAGGGGTTCCTAGCCTGGAAGGGTTGCCCGCACGAGAGCAACATCCAAACTGGCCATGGTAGAGTGGGGACAGCAGCCAAGGGGTGACAACAGAAGGAGGTGGGCATCAGGGCCGGTTTCTCAACTGACAGAGATTCCGCAGCAACCGGCCTGACTCCTCAGGAGCCCCAAGTTTATCGAATGTCTCTGAAGCAGTGGAGGCACGTCGAGGGGCATCCCCAAACAAATGCTCAGAAATGACTTGGGCCATTTAGCATAATTGGGATGGCTGTGAGTCAAGATCGATTGATTATTATTAATCAATTATTATCATTTTAGTAATGGTACTTGTTAAGTGCTTACTATGTGCCAATCACCGTTCTAAGCACTGGGGTAGATACTAAACCATTCAGGTTGGACACAGTCCCTGTCCCATGTGGGAGTCACACTCTTAATCCCCATTTTATAGCTGAGGCAACTGAGGCACAGAGAGGTTAAGTGACTTGTCCATTGTCACACAGCAAACAAGTGGTAAAGCCAGAACTAAACCCAGGTTCTTCTGATTCCCAGGCCCGAGCTCTATCCACTAGGCCTCACTGGTTCTTTAGTGTTTCAGTTGCTTAGGAGGTACAGAGCAAAGTACATAGAAAATAATTTTTAGAAGGTCAGCCCAATAACTGAATAATATGTGTTGGTAGAAGGCTGGGAAGCAGCATGGGATAGAGCATGGGCCTAGGAGTCAAAAGGACCTGGGTTCTAATTCCAGGTCCGCCATATATCTGCCATGTGACCTTAGGCAAGTCACTTCTCTTCTCTGAGCCTCAGTTCCCTCATCTGTAAAATGGGGATAAGTGTGAGCCCCATGTGGAACAGGGACTGTGTCCAACCTGATTAACTTGTATTTACCCCAGTGCTTAGAGCAGTGCTTGGCCCATAGTAATCACTTAAGTACAATAATAATAATGATAATAATAATGACATTTTTTCAAGAGGAAGAGAGACAATCTCTCCTTCCTCTGTGGTCCCACACAGAGACCACTACATCTGTGGACAATCTCCAGGTCACACAAAAGGGACAGGGAGGTCAGGGAAAGAGAAGAGGAACATTTAGCTCAGAGAGTCCAGAGGGTGGACATGGGGGAGAGGACCGTGAGAACTTTGCTGGTCACAGTGTGGAAGACGGGGGTCGCAGAAGCTGCCGGGGTAGAATGCGCTCACCCTCTAGACTGTAAATTCGTTGTGGGCAGACACTGTGTCTGTTAATTGTTATACTGTACTCTCCCAAGCACTTAGTACAGTGCTTTGAACACAGTAACCTCTCAATAAATGAGATTGAATGAAGGAATGCAAGAAAGGGCAAAAGACACCTATCCGTGTTTGAATTTAGGGACCATTGTTTCCAGAACAAAGAGGAGAATCAAGCACTTTGGATTTAATTGACTTCTTGGGATGCCAGGTAGAAACTGGAAATATCTTCAAGTTATTCATCCTGAAGATTGCCAAAATTAACACTTTTAATGGTTAAAAAGTCATTAAGAAATCCAAACAACAGATTAATTTTGATAGCCCAATTCATATTGGCAAAATTTCTTAATCTAGAAGGAGATCCTGTAAGAGATTTAGGGGTGCATGCAGGTACGTGCCTGAAACTAATGTGTATTAGATACATCTCAGAGAATAATTTAAATTTCTGTAGAGTGCAGAAGCCAACAGACACAAATTCATTTGGTAGGACACAAATTATTAAACATTATCTTTTCTGTGACCTAATTCACATGCTGTCATGGATCAAAGAAGATTATCCATGTTGCTGTACAGAGGAATTAGCCTATCTTGTTCAGACCAAATTACAAAAGCATAATACATAATTTACATGTAATTATATGTAATACATCTTAAGGCCCTCAGATTAAAACAGTAAAAGAAATGTAATATAAGAAGTCACTGTTCAAATGAGATGAATTCCAATTTTATCAAAATTTATTGTGATTTTTATTAATAAGAAATTTAGCAGGCCTGAAGTCTCATTATGGTATTGAGGCTGTGGTAGATATAAAATAATCAGATCAGTTGCAGTTTCACTGTTGCATTAATAAAATTTCACTGAAAATTTGTGTTACCCTCTGGTGATTGAAGGAAGATGCATTCTTTTCTCCTGATATTTTCTTAAGTGGTATAAGCAATAGTTTCTTGTAAACCTTTGAATTGGGAAGACAGATGGCTATTTTTTTCTAAATTCAACCTTGACCATAATAGAAACAACAATAAAAATATGAACCATGTAAAAATATATCCTAGTTTAGATGTTCAATTTGGTGATGCCCCTACCTATTATTTTATTCTGCTGACATTTAACTATTAATAATAACTGCGGTGTTAGATGCTTACTGTGAACTAAAACACAGCACTAAGGTCTAAGATTGAATCAAGAAAATAGCGTTGGACACAGTTTCTATTCCACATGGGCCTCAAATTTTAAGGGAGAGAGAGAATAGAAGTTTAATTTCCATTTTACTGATGAAGAAACTGAGGCTCATAGATGTTGTGTCTTACCCAAGATCACACAGCAGATAAGTGGCAGAGATGTGATTATAAACCAGATCCTCTAGGTCCCAAGTTTGAGTTCTTCCACTAGACCACACTGCTTCTCTCTATGCTGGCTAATTTGGAAAGATGTTTTGCATAAACTATCCATCTATTAATAAGTGAGAGATCATCTTTTCAGTGGGAAACGCTTTTGTTTAACTTGCTCTAGATCTTAAAGGGAACATTGTCTCTTCTTTTTTATCGTATTTATTGTTCAGTGATCTTTTGAATTTATTGTGTCTGCAAGGGTTAATTAGCGATTTGCTGGTTAGCAATATAAAGTTGATCACTGTGTTAAAGTCTTGCCACTGAATGTCTGTAATAACTGCAGGTGTTAATAGCTCGTTACTGCCTTCGAAATTCACTCACTATGGAGGCAATGTGGCCTAGTAAAAATAGCACAGGCCTGAGAGCCTGGAGACTTGGGTGTGATCCTGGCCCTCAAGAAGCTTACTATTTAATGGGGGACACAGACATTAAAATTAATTACAGGTAAGGAAAATGGCAACATATAAGGAAATATGCTATGAGACTGCTCCTCTCCAGTCTCACCCTTCTCCTGCCTTTTCTTCAACACTCTCAACCTTCCCAGCGGTATCTTAAGAGACTTCCTGCCTCCTCTCAAAACTCGCCTCCTCCAGCAGCTCATCCAAACCCACCTTCGCATCTTATCAAAACACTTGCCCTCTCCCTTTTTCCTTCCCTGACCAGCATCTTCAACTGTTTGCTCCCAGTGACTTCTCTCCCATTGCTTCCAAACGGGGTCATGTCTCCCCTATCGGAAAAAAACACTCCCTTGACCCCACGGCCCTCTCCAGTTATTGTCCCAACTCCCTCTATCATTCCAAACTCCTTGACTGAGTTTTCTCCACCCGCTGTCTCAAGTTCCTCTTCTCCAATTCTTTCTTTGACTCCCTCCACTCTGGTTTCCATTCCCTTCACTCCACAGAAACCACCCTCTCAAAGGTCACACATGATCTCCTTCTTGCCAAATCCAATAGCCTCTTCTCTATCCTTATCCTCCTCGACTTCTCAGCTGCCCATGACACTGTTGATCACCTCATTCTTCTGGAAACATTATTCAACCTCAGTTTCACTGACACTGTCCTCTCCTGGTTCTCCTCCTATCTCTCTGATCATTCATTCACCCTGACTTGCTTCTTTTACTCACCACCCCCCAGCAGCCCCACAGCCGTTTTGTACATATCCATAATGTATTTATATTAATGTCTGTCTCCCCCTCCAGACTCTAAGCTCGTTGAGATCAGAGGATATTTCTGTTATATCATAGTGCTGTACTCTGCCCTGCACATAGTAAGTGCTAAAAAAATATGATCAATTGATTGGACTGGGAGCAGGGTATCAAAGTGCCTAATGGGTGCAGACCCAAGTGTGTAAGTGATACAGAAGAGAAGATGAATGAGAGCTTGGGTAAATGAAAGATTAATCAGGGAAGGCTTCTTGAAGGAGATACGACTTTACTAGGCAATTGATGAAATTATTCTATTGGAGAAGATCAACCACTATAGTTACAATAATACAGTGCTAAGTGCTTAGTACAGTGATCTGCACACAGGAAGTATTCAATAAACAGATTAACTGATTTACAGTAGTGAATGTTCACTATGATTACCACCTAGTTGCTCCCAAAGTTCAGTAGTTACCCTGCAGGGGTGCTCTGGGAGAGAGTAACAATAATAATAATAATGATAATGCTGGTATGTGTTAAGCACTTACTATGTGCCAAGCACTGTTCTAAGCGCTGGAGTAGACACAAGGGAATCAGGTTGTCCCACATGGGGCTCACAGTCTTCATCCCCATTTTACAGATAAGGGAACTGAGACCCAGAGAAGTGAAGTGACTGGCCCAAAGTCACACAGCTGACAAGTGGCAGAGCCAGGCTTAGAACCCGCAGCCTCTAACTCCCAAGCCCGGGCTCTTTCCACTAAGCCACGCTGCTGAGAGTAGCTGTGACCTCCTCCTCATCTTCAGCTTCCTGTGATGGCAGCAAATGTCCACCTGGATGGGAATACCCTGCACTGCAAAGCAAGACAGCCAACATCATAGCCGCCATATCCTGAGCTAGTAGAGGCTCGAGTAGTCTGGGGGACCTGCTCTTAGCTGGGAATGGCCAGTTCTCGGTAACGAGATCCACAGCGGGCCCTGTGAATATTTACACTGTGAGAAGTAAGATTCTTTCCCCTCAGCTTCAGAACTAGGACATGGGAAGCAGTGTGGCTTAGTGGAAAGAGCTCGGGCTTGGGACCCAGAGGATCTCAGTTCTAATCCCAGCTCAGCCAATTGCTTGATCTGTGACCTTGAACCAGTCACTTCACTTCTCTGGGCCTCAGTTTCCTCAACTGTAAAATGAGGATGAAGTCCTACTCCTCCCTATTTAAACTGTGAGGCCTAAGTGGGACAAGGACTGTGTCTGACCTAATTAACTTGTATCTGCCCCAGCTCTTAGAACAGTACTTGACATATATGACACATGCTTAACAATAACAATAATAAAAATGGTAATAATAATAGTCTCCAGGCCCAAGCAAAGTCGTTCAAGTAGCCATTTAAGAGGGTGTGGCTGGAGGCTGTCCAGAAAGTCACCCAGTTCTCTCTAGACTTCCACTGTTTAGAGCCCCCAAACCTTAAACTAGTCATTTATCCCCCTTGGAAAAGCAGCGTGGCTTAGTGAAAATATATGTGTATATATCTATAATTCTATTTATCTTTTTTCATGCTACTGATGACTATTTAATTATTTTGTTTTGTTTTCTGTCTTCCCCTTCTAGACTGTGAGCCGTTGTTGGGTAGGGATTGTCTCTATCTGTTGCCGAATTATTCTTTCCAAGCGCTTAGTACAGTGTTCTCCACATAGTAAGCTCTCAATAAATATGATCGAATGAATGAATGAGGTAGACCAGATAATGAGATTGGTATGTGCCTCTTGGAAGTGTCACAGAAGTCCCTGGTTCACACTCCCACTGTTTCCTGATTTTATGAAAGCAGCAGTAATCTGTAGTTCAAATGATCCACAAGGGAACTATTTCTTCCCGCAGGCTGCATATGGACCAAATTTTATGGTTTAGGGGTTTTTTTTTGTTTGCTTTTTGGGTTCTTTGTGTTTTGGTTGTTTGGGGTTTTTTTTGGTATTTGTTAAGCACTTAATATTTACCAGGCATTCTACTAGGAGCTGGGGGAGATACAATCAGGTTGGACACAGTCCATTGTTCCACATGGAGAGTCTTACTCTCCATTTTACAGATGAGGAAACTGAGGCAAAGAGAAATTAAGTCACTTTCTCAAAGTTACACGCCAGACAAGAGGCAGAGCTGAGATTCGAACCCCGGTCCTTCTGACTCCTAGCTAGGCCGATGCTCTATCCACTAGGCAACGCAGCTTGTCTGTCTTAATAGCATTGCTAATAAGAGCTGATTACCATTACTGACTCAGAATGTGGCCAACAAACCTACAGCCAACAAACCAGCTCCTCAGAGGAGCAGTGAGATGGTTGACCAGATGGTTAGGGAAATATCCTCTACTATCTCTACTTCTCCCTCAACAGCTCTAACTTCCTAGTTGTTTTTTATGTCTTTGTCCTTCTTTTCTTGCTCCTACCACAGAAGGAGGAAATCAAAATTCTTAGTTTATTGGCTTAAAACTGCAGCAAACTAAGGAGGTTTAAGTAAGATATATCCAAGTTAATGTTTCTCCCCCATATAGGCTGAAAATCCTTGAAGATTGGGATTACACTATCCTCAATCTGTATGTTTTATAATATCCAGAACATGAATATTTAATGTGTTAATTTTGATAAATCAAAATACTTTCCCTAGTAATCATAACTTTATTTTTTTCTTCATCTCTTGCTCACCCTGCCTTCCTACATATTTTCTAATTTTGTTTCAATTCTTCCAGATATATCTTTTACAACTAGAACACTGACATTTTAAGCTTTTCAAATAGCACCTCCCCTTTATTTTGTACTCTACTTATTCACTTAGCCAATATAGCTCGGAGCACTAGAAAAATTAATGATTTCTTCCCTTTCTACAGAGTGCAAAGAGATCCCCTCTTTCTTTTCTCACTACTCTAAAGTGAGGTTATTTCTTAATAATAATATTGGTAATAATAATAATAATGGTATTTGTTAAGTGCTTACCACACGTCAAGCATTATTCTAATAATAATAATGATGATGGTACTTATTAAGTGCTTACTATGTACCAAGCCCTGTTCTAGCACTGGGTTAAATACAAGGTAATCAGGTTGTCCCACATGAGGCTCACACTTTTAATCCTCATTTTGCAATGAGGTAACTGAGGCACAGAGAAGTTAAGTGACTTGCCCAAGCTCACACAGCAGACAAGTGGCAGAGCAAGATATAGAATCCACGACCTCTGACTCCCAAGCCCATGCTCTTGCCACTAAGCCATGCTGCTTCTCTGTTCTAAGTGCTGGGGTAGATACAAGCTAATCAGGTTGGACACACCCCCTATCCCAGATGGGTTTACAGTCTTAATCCCCATTTTACAGACAAGCTGGCTGGGACACAGAGAAGTTAGGTGACTTTCCCAAGGTCACACAGCAGATACGTGGTGGAACTGGGATTAGAACCCAGATCCTTTTGACTCCCAGGCCTGTGCCTCTATCCACTAAGCCACACTACTTATGGTAAAGTCAAAATCTCTGAGGAGAAGATATAGTGAACATACCTGCTACCTTTTGTGTTGTCACCCGTGACCACTCCACTTCCTTATTATAGCGTCTCTCCATGGAGAATGACAGACCTGAGATGGTCCCGAAAAGATCGATAATGGTCATCGTGGTTTGTGTGGTATTATTTGTAAGGTCTTGCCCCTGACAGCCTCATTCCAACTGGGGCATGGTATACAAGTGAGAAGGCAGGGAGGGGAGCAATCAACCACTGTACTAAATGCTTAGGGGTGTACAATATAGCCAGAGTTGGTAGACATATTCCCTACCCACAAGGAGCTTGCAGTATAGAGGGGAGCAAGTGACCCATTGCAAAGTGCACACACTTGATTTTCAATGATTGAATTGGCTGTAGTGCAGTGCTCATTCACTCATTCATTCAATCACATTTCCTGAGCACTCACTGTGGGCAAAACACTGTACCAAGCACATGGAAGAGTATATGTAAAAATAAACACATTCCCATGCTGTGTTGCATATATTGGAGTACCTGATTCCACTCTCAGCTCTGACCTGAACATAGAAACACTACACCAGAGGCTATAACATGTAATAATAGTTGTGGTATTAGTTGATAATAATTTATTATTATTATTATGCCAGGCACTGTACTAAGCGCTGGAGTGGACACAAGCAAATCGGGTTGGACAGAGTCCCTGTCCCATGTGGGGGCTCACAGTCTCAATCCCCATTTTACAATTGTAATCGAGGCCCAGAGAAGTGAAGTGACTTCCCCAAAGTCACACAGCAGGCAAGTGGAGGAGCTGGGATTAGCGCCCATGACCTTCTGACTCCCAGCCTTTGCTCTATCCGCAGCCAATCCTGCTCTCCCACTAATTACTTGTTATGAGTGTGTATGATGTTCAAAACCTCAAAAATTGCTGTGTTAGTCCAATCCTTCTTAAATGACCATTAAATGATGAACTGAACAATATGCGTGGGGGGAACCTAGGATAAAATCTCCAAATATTTTAATTTGTTAACTATTTCAAGGGGAAGGAAAAATGCAAGTGGCCTTTAAAACATTCCAAATCACTAATCTTCAACACCACTAAACAATTGATTTTGTGTTCTGATTCAAAAACTGCCCTGGCCTTTGTGTTGCAAGGGTTACTAAGGAAACTAAAATTGTGTCGGGTATTGTGCATGTCTGTGAATAATGTATTTACATTTTTAAAAATCTGTGAAACCGTTTGGCTGTCAGCCCCAAGGCTACCATAAATTGTGTGTCTTTTTAATTTTAGAGAAGGCTGTCTCACCTTCATTTTTATTACTCTGAGTATTGAAAGGTAGAATTGGCCTGCTTTAAACTGGTTAGCCCTTTCCTTTGCATAACAAGTGATGATCTTTTTAAGCAATCATGATAGTTTTTTTGTCTTTATATTATTGTCTGCCTCCCTCTCTAGACTGTAAGCTCCTTGTGTGAAGAGAGCATGTCTATCAGACCTCTTGTATTGTACTCTTCCAAAAGCTAAGGCACAGTAAACTTTGCACACAATAAGCACTCAGTGAATACCATTGATGGATCGATGAATTAATGAATCAGAGAAAATAGATATAAGAAAACAGGCACATTCACTGAAGATTGCTGAGATGTGCCTTTTCTTTCTGGGACTGTGGGGTCCTTCACAACAGGAAACAATGTTGTACAGTGCACGTTTTTTGCAGTGTAACTAACATATTTAACCACTGCCCTTATAAATTAACACAATTTATATCTGTGAATGTGTACTCCTTTATGATGCATACATAATTAGTATCCTTACTATATCGGTCAAAGCACTACATTTCATATGTTTCATTACAGGAGGAGATATCTCAACTACCCTACCATTACCCCAAGGGCTTCATTTTGCCTTAGCTCCATCAAAATCTGAAGGGGGACTTAGGCCTCTTCACTCGCCTAAATATGGATTCCAAGAACATGGCCAATGGGGAAAAAGGAAAGCTTATTCATTATGCTATCTTTGCATTTTATTTACCTAAAAGTTGAAAGAATAGATGGTTGAATAAAAAGCAAAAAAAAAAAAAAGCAAAATGCCATGGCCTGTGTAAACATCTCTATTTTAATGTTGTTTCTATTTCTTGAGGCCCATTATATGTTTATCAAGGCATGTAACAGCTTTAAGTTAACAATATGACAATGCATCATTAAACGTGCACCAGATGTCCCTTTTCTGGCCCCTATTAGTGATTGCCCCCTAAATTCCCATCAAGGGAAGAGAAAATGTGTGCACACATTTATAACTAACACTAACCCATCAAAACCAGGACCAGTAATAGAAAGGCTCTGACAATCATTTTGATAAAATACAGCCTGGGAACTCATTAGTGTAAGAAGCTGCAGATGAGCCAGGATATCCAAACCTCCGCTTTGTTTCTGAGAAGCCCAGAAACTTAATCTTTAAGATTGAAATCCTGCTTTATTTTCACAGATGGGCTCAAAGGTACCACTTATTGGTGCAACATTCTGAGTCTGCCTGAATATTTTTTGAATGAAACTGCCTTGTGAAAATTATGTTTTTTTCTCAAGTGCTTACTATGTGCCAGGCACTGTACTAAGCACCAGGGTAGATACAAGTTATCTACAGTCCATGCCCCACATGGGGTGTACAGTCTTAATCCCCATTTTACAGATGAGGTAATTGAGGCCCAGAGAAGTTAAGTGACTTGCCCAAGGTCACAGAGCAGGCAAGTGGCAGAGTCGGGATTATAAACCCAAGTCCTTCTGACTCCCAGGCTCTTGTTCTATCCACTAGACCACATTGCTTCCTTGTAATTCATATGTTTCTGAATATTTATTCAGGTTTGGTTTCAGACTTTGGAGGGAAGGGGAGAAGAATGGAGAAGAATCCACACTGCTGGTTGGTAAAATTGGTGATGCTGATTATCTGTACTAGAAAGTATTAGGGCTTGCTAAAGCAAAAATCTAAGTATAATTCTCGATCTAACAGTCTTTCAGTGGGCCATTTAGTTTGCTATTAGTAAAACTAGACTGTCTCTTGGCTATGACTTTGCAACGTATAGCCCAAGGCAGGGACTCATTCAGCCGTGCTCCATGTCAAATGTAGCACCCTAACGGTTTGTAATAAATGTTAAAACAGCATGAAAATACCATCAAATATTTCTGCACCTAGTTCAAAGTTCGGAGATTTCAGATTTATTCCTGCCTTCACCACTAGTTTGCCAAATGACCTGTTGTAATTTTGGAAAAATTACATGAAAATTGAGACATTTTTAAGGTTGGCTCTTATTAAATGCAAATAATCGAGGCACGTGGATTTTCCCTCCTAACTCTGATGGATTTACCCAAACTTAAGCCCTCTGATTTGAAAGTCAAGCAGTTGGAAATTGATTTCAGTGAACCAGGTTCAGATTTTTCAGTGTGTGTACTTCTAAGCAATGTGAAAACATTTGAAACCACATAATACCTTAAAAAGAGCAGATTTAAGTGGCACTTGTGTCTTTATTTGCCTGACATCAACAGTTGGAAAGATTCATTTTCAGTTCATATTGGAGTAATAATATAACGATGCATTTAGTATAGTGCATTGCACACGATGGCCTGTCAAATTCTGTTACTACTATTACCGGCAAAGGAGAAATCAGCAATTAATCAAAGCCAAGCACATATGTTAAAAGAATTAGTATAGTTCAGCAGCAGGATAAGTATTAGCCCAGGAGAAAATATCATACACATGTACCCCTTTGCCCTTCCCTCTTTCATTTCCCCCATCCACCCTTTCAGTCCACCAATAGAGTGACTACTCTGTGCAGAGCACTGTTTTAAACACTCGGGAGAGTCCGAGTGAGTAGATGTGATGCCTGCCCTCAAGGAGCTTACAATCAAGTGGAAAAGAGAGACATTAAAATAATTTAACAGGTAGGAAGAAAACTATATGACTTAGTGCTTAAGTAATAAGAGTATATAAGATATGAGCACCAATTCTGTTGGTCTTTATGGGTACACAAGTGCACAGTTGGAGCAGAAATGCTGAGATAGTATTTAGAGGTTGGGGGGATATTACCTGGTGAAGAAAAGAAAATAATCAAGGAAGACCTCCTGGAGGAGATGTGATTTCTGAAGAGCTATGAATATGAGGAGAGCCGTGGCCTGGTGGATTTGGCTTAAGAGGGAGTTCTGGGGCGGGGGAAGAGGTCAGAGGACAGGGAGATGAGAACAAGGCACAATGAATACGTTAGCTTGACAGGAAGAGAGAGTGTGATTTGGGAGAAGAGAGCGGTTAAGTTTGATGAAGAGAACTGATGGAGCTTGAAGCCAAAGGTAGAAATTTCCCTTTAAAAGGAAGAAAACGGGGTAACCATTGGAGATCACCCATTGAGGAGTGGCAATTTGGCCGACTGTAAGACATTCACAACTGAAAATCCGGAGACAAGGTTCTAGCCCTGGGATTTGGGGGCAAGTCACGTATCTCTCCGGGCCTTAGTTTCTTCATTTTGTGAAATGAGAAGATAAATATGAGTTCTATGTGGGAGAGGGATTGTATCCAGTCTGATACCCCAGGGCTTAGCCCATAGCAAGCACTTAATAAATGCCATAGTTAGTGGGGAGACAAGGGAAAACTCTCATTTTAGAAAAATGATCCAAACCACGGAATAAAATAATGGACTAGAAAGGGGAGCATTGGGGAGACTATGTGAGAAGGCTGATGCATTGTTGAAGCTGAGGTAAGACAAGCTGGGACTAGCAATGTGGCTGTTTGGCTAGAGAGGAAGGGACAGATTCTGGAATATTGTGAAGGTAGAATTGACAGGATTTGGTGACAGACTGAATGTGGGGGTTGAAAGAAGAGGGGTCAAGGATAATGGCAAAGTTTCAGGTTTCAGGGGTGGGGAGGGTGATGTAGACTTGTCTTATTCCGCCTCAACACAAACTCTCCCAAAACGCCCCACCTCCATCTGCAATCATTCTGCAGTGGATCCATAGAGTTTTCTTGGTAAAAATACAGAAGTGGGTTTACCATTACATCCTTCCTAGCAGTAAATTTGAGTCTCCGCCCTCGACTCTCTCCCGTGCCACTTCTGCCCAGCACAGGTGAGTTTTGACTTGTAGCAGATCAGCTTCCACTTGTTAGCCACTGCCCAAGCTAGGAATGGAATAGATAGGCCTCTGCCTGACTCTCCCTCCTGTAGTCGAGACTGATAGAGTGCAGGGAACTCTCCAGGTGTGACCCTGAGAAGGGGATGTAGACGAGGTTGGGAAACTGAGGTGGAGGAGGTGATCAGTGAGAGAAGATGAGGAGTTTAGCTTTGAAAACATTAAGCTTTCCCTGCTATTCCTGAAGTCACCTATGAAGCCAGTTTACTTTGCTGCCTTTGCAGTCACTACCAGTTTTCTTCCTCTCCCAGTTTTCTGCCACTCCTATCACTGAAATGGGTCCCAGAAAGCACAGGGCACCCAGTGAATGGGGCCATCTTAAGTGCCCCAACAACAGCATGGAGTCAGAGGACTTGGTTCTTATCTCAACTCTGTCCCATATCTGCTGTGTGACCTTGAGCAAGTCACCTAACTCCTCTGTGCTGTACTTTCCTCATCTGTAAAATGGAAATTAAAGCTGTGAGCCCCAGGGCAACATGGACTGTGTCCAACCTGATAAGCTTGTATCTACCCCAGTGCCTAGTAGAACCAGAATGGCCTGGTAGAAAGAGCACAGGCCTGGGAGTCAGAGAGCACAGGTTCTAATCACCAGCTCCACCACATGTTTGCTGTGTGACCTTGGGCAAGTCACTTAGCCTCTCTGTGCCTTACTTACCTCATCTATAAAATGGGGATTGAGACTGTGAGCCCCATGTGGGACAGGGACTGTGTCCAACTTGATTGCCTAGTATCTACCTCAGCGCTTAGAACAGTGCTTGGCATATAGTAAGCACTTAACAAATACCTTTGAAAGAAAAAACAACAGCAACATGGCTCAGTCATGTCGAGAAGCAACATGGCTTAGTGGAAAGAGCACGGACTTGGAAGCCAGAGGTCGTGGGTTCCAATCCTGGCTCTGCCACTTGTCAGCTGTGTGACTTTGGGCAAGTCACTTAACTTCCTGTGCCTCAGTTGCCTCATTTGTAAAATGTGAATTAAAACTGTGAACCCCATGTGGGACAACCTGATTACCTTGTAACTCCCCCAGTGCTTAGAACAGTGCATGGCACATAATAAGCGCTTAAATACCATTATTATCATTATTATTATCATTATTATTATTATTATCTTCAGGCCCTTTCTTTCCCAACAATTTTCCTTTGAGACTCCTCGGGAACATAGGAAACCTCCTGTTCCTTTTGAGTTTCTCAGTTTCCCCACTTACCTAGAAACTGCCTTTTAATCTTCCCATTAGATTATAAAGTCCTTGAGGACAGGAATCATGTCTACCTACTCTGTTGTATTGTACTCTCCCAAGCACTTAGTAGAGTGCTCAATAAAGAACATTGTTAGACTGAGAAGCTTTGGAGATCCCAACTTTCTTCCTCTGAATCCTACACCATGAGAATTGTCCCCCCTCAGATGCCTCAATCCCTCACTCAGCCTTTCATAGATTCCCTTGCAGGTTAACGTTTGAGCCTTGTTTGCCATCCTGCACATTCTATTAAGTGGCATTTCATAGTCATTTCTTCAGTAACAAGAAAAATGATTCTTTCTGTTAATTTTCGTGTGGTAGCCGCAAAACTGGCGCAGCTTCTGAACTGGCCAAAAATCCTCCTTCACAAACTCATTTGAAAACAGTGATCAAATTGGACATACTGTATTGCCAAATAAGTTAGGATTAATGCCCCAAAGAGAGGAGCGTTTTCACGATCTAGGAAATGTTGCAATGTGGGACAGAGATCAGGAGCAGCAAAATGGAGCTCAAATTAGAATCACTTATAAAGAGAGAGCTTTGGCTTGAAATGGTACTTGTTTCATAAAACATAAAGTGAATTATTTGCTTCACTGTGGGGGAAAATAATAAAATCAATAATATTCTTCATATAGAAGTCCAAGGAGTCCATAGAGTCTATAAAATGTGTGCATTTTGCTCCAAATAAGTTATGTCACCATTCAAAATAATTACCACTTTATATTCCCATAAATTATTTTTTAATTCTCTATCATTTTAAAATATTGAACAAATTTAATTAAAACTGGCCGAACCTCAATCCTGAACATCCTGACATCAGGGAGAGATGGGTATTGTCCTTGGCATGTAGGACATCTCTCTGCAAAGCATGCATCAGATTTCAGAAAGGTTTTCCAGTTGGTATTACTGTAAACTGGCAGGGAAATTGTTTACAAAATTAGCTTTGGCCCAGACATTTCTGATACATGGGAGCGAAATGTGAAATTACCTAATTTGCACTTGCTCTTTGTGTAGTAATTTCACCAGAACAGATATTCCCTCAGGCTATCATTGCATTTTAATTACAAACCTTGCTTTTGGACAACTACTTTGTGAACCACTTAGTTGACCTTCAATTTCTTGTTCACCATTCTCTGGTAATGAACAGGAGGGAGGAGTTTTCTTTTTCGAAATATGACTGTAAATGTGCCCTTAGGTCTACTCTTAAATGCAATCCATTCACTGTTAAATGATCATTATGCAAAATATCAAAGCTGTTTTTTCTACAATCCATTTGAGGAAGCCTGCCTTGGGAATAGCTAATAATAGCTATATTTCCATGAAAACATAACATTGCAAAACAAATTCAATGATGGCTATCTGTGAAAGCGTTAGCCAAAGCTTTTTTTTTAAGGGTTAGTCTACTCTCCAACCACAAGCAGACAAAACCTAATGTCAAACTATAAAATGACAGTGGGGTGGTTGAACTTGTATCCAAACTTCAACCCCTTGCATCATCTTACCACCAATTTGAAGAACTTCCTTTATTACCTGACAAACTTGCTCATTCAGTACATTTATTTTGATATTGTTGGGCTTTCAGCCATGTCTTTAATATTGCTGAGGAGAAAATATCTGTTATAACTGGAATCATAAATCTCTCTTATAACCATAAAACTATATCTTTATGGCCATACATCATTTCAGTTACTTCACAAAAAAAAAGCCTGCAGATCACATTCCAAATTAGAAAATGGAAAGTAAGTCCATAGCAGACACTATGTATGCTATTCAAGCAAAGAATATAGGAATATAATTTTCCTACATCGCATAACAAAACTTAACAATATAAAGATTAATACACAGAGTAGATAACTTAATGTTGTCATTTAGTCTGAATAATTTGTGTGTGCAATTCTGTATGTTTAAAGAAATGAGTATGAGCAAATGTAGTCTGTGGTACACTTGGAATGTGCAAAATAATGAAAGGATGCATTTCTGCCCAGAAGGAGTTTAGCCACTGACAGGAAAGATAAACATAAAAACATTTAAAACTACAGTGATCAAAAAGAATTAATTTAGCATTCATTTATGCATGAAGCAACATGGGCTAGTGGAAAGGGCATGGCACTGGAAGTCAGCAGACCTGGATTCCAATCCCAGCTCTGCCATGTGATTGCAGCATGACCTTGGGTGAACCACTTAATTTCTCTGTGCCTCAATTACCTCACCTGTAAAAACAGGGATTAAATCCTATTCCCTCCTACTTAGACTGTGAGCCCCATGTGGGACAGAGACTGTATCTAACCTGCTTATTTTGTATCTACCCCAGTACTTAGAAGAGTGCTTGGCTTGTAAGAAGCACTTAATGAGTATCATTTAGAAAATGAGTTCTAAGAATAGTGTTAAAAGTCCATAAGTGCTAGATTTGGAAGGAGTGTGGCCTATGAATAGGGCACCGGCATGTGAATCTGAAGGACCTGTGTTCTAATCCCTATCTGCCACTTGTCTTCTCTGTGCATCAGTTACTTTATCTGCTAAATGGGGATTAAGACTGTTAGCCCATGTGGGACACGGACTGCACCCAACCCTATTAGCTTGTATCTACCCCAGTGCTCAGTACAGCATGGTACCAGCACATAGTAGATCCTTAATAAATACGGTAAAAAAAAAAAGTTGGCTATAGGGTTAATATGATTCAGGGAACTGGGAAATCAACTGAGGGAAGCTTGTTAGAGCAAGTGGAATTTTTTAATGAGGAGAGCACTGTGGTCTGTCTGATGGGAGAGGAGGGAATTCCAAGCCAGGGGAACAACGTGAACAAGAAGGGAGAGTCAAGAATGAAAGCTCGAAGTTTTGGCATGTGAGTAACAAAGACAGGGAGTCGGGGAAACACCTTCACATGGGACTGAATAAAAAACCAGGCTGCACAACAGCAGCATGCAGCTGTTGGAGTAGCTTCGACGCAGGAGCCCAGCGGAGGCAGGCCGGTGGGAGAGGGTCACCTATCACCTGTGGGCTTCTCAGCCCCCAACCAACCACTCCCAGAAGCCCCCACCTCTCCCCTTTCCCCCAGGCAAGGTGGGCCAGATAGTGGAGAGCCCTGAAGCTGATTTTTGTTTGATGTGAAATGACGCAGGAAGCCAATGGAGGGTTTTGATGAGAGGAGAGATGTGGGCTGATCTGTGCTCCAGGGAGGTGATCCATTTAAAAGCACTTACTATAGAGCTGGAGGTTGTGAGACCACCAAGGAGGCTCATGGCAGATCAGTGCTTTGAACATAGTAAACGCTTAACAAATCCCATCATTGTGATTATTATTATTATTATTAATGCAATACCCCAGCCTTAGCAAGAACAGTGCTTGTGCAAAGTTTGTAGCAATTTGGGTGGAGAGAAAGGGGAAAATCTGGGAGATGTTGAGGAGGAAAATAACAGGATTCTCTAGTTGTGCTCAAAATACACAAGGCTAAAACTAGACATAGTTTTAAAAATATTTTAGGACTAGTGATATCACAAATGTAATTTGCCTGACTGTCAGCTCCTCCACTGGATTGTTAAACTCTATGAGAGCAGGGATCATGTCTATCATCTCTATCGTAGTCTCCTAAGCACTTAGTACAGTCCTCTGCATGCAATAAGCACTCAATAAATTCTACTTATTAAAAGCAAGCCATACTTTTAAGAGGCAGGTTCTAAATTCTACAGAAGAGTAGATTATGAGATTGAGGAAATCTTCAGTAGAGAAATATATTGAATTTCTCTGTGATGAGTTCCCCAGAATTCAGTCTGCTATCTGTATTGATTCCTTTTTAAAATATTCTGGACTCGAAGTATTGAATATATATAAGATGATGAAGTGTTTTTCCTGAAGAAAGATTTTGAGAGAAGGAAAGAAAAAATCCTAAAACAGATTTAATTTCTGAAATGTATCATAACCCTTGACAACACAGTACTTTACGCTGAATCTGAATTCTACTACCAAGACACTACACTATCCAAAGGAAAACAGAGCAATAAAAAAACAAGTAAAGGAAGCCAGATGGACATTTGGAACACTGACAAAACTTGGTGACAATTGGAGAAACAAGATTTGTGCCAAATTCAAGGTCGACAGAGCTCTGATGGACTCTAACATTTTATATGGATGTGGAAACTGGATCTACCCCAAGAAAGTCCAGCCTCTTGAGCAATTTCATCAGTGTTACCTTAAGATCCAAACTGAGCATTGGCAGGCAGGGAATGTGTTATACTGTGCTCTCTGGAGTGCTTAGTACAGTGCTCTGTCTACAATAAGCACTCAAATACCATTTACTGACGGAATGCAGTCATCTCACCATCTTGAGGCAATACTTATCACCACTCAGCTTAGTTGTTCAGAAAGTATGAAAAGAATGAATGCTCTTGACAAATCTGCCCCTTCCTCTCCATCCAAATTACCATATTAATGCAAGCACTTATTCTATCCCGTCTTGATTATTTTATCAGCCTCCTTGCTGATCTCCCTGCCTCCCGTCTCTCCCCACTCCAGTTCAGACTTCATTCTGCTGCCTGAATCATTTTCCTTCAAAAACATTCAGACCATCTTTCTCCACTCCTCAAGAAACTCCAGTGGTTGCCCAACCCCCTCTGCAACAAATATAAACTCCTCACCATTGGCTTTAAAGCACTTAGTCACTTAGGCTCACCTCGCTACTCTCCTATTACAACCCAGACCGCACACTTCATTCCTCTAATGCAAACCTTCTCACTGTACCTCAATCTTGCCTATCTCACTGCCGACCTCTTGCCCCCATCCTATCTCTGGCCTGGAGCACACTCCCTCCTCATATCACTCTCCCCCACTTCAAAATCTTATTGAAGGCACATCTCCTCCAAGAAGCATTCCCTGACTAAGCCCTCCTCTCTTCACCCACTCCCTTCTGTGCCACTCTTACTTTCTCCTTCATTCATCCTCCCTCCCATCCCCATAGCACATATGTATATATCTGTAATTTATTTATTTATATTAACGTCTGTCTCCCCCTCTAGACTGTGAGCTCATAGTGGGCAGGAATGTGACTGATTGTTATTATATTGTACTCTCCCGAGCACTTAGTACAGTGTTTTGCACACCGTAAGCACTCAATAAATACAATTGAATGAGTGAATGAACAACGTGGCCCACCCCTACCTCCTCAAAATATTACTGGGTCTTGGTTTTGTTGACAATCAAACAATGATATTAATTACTTACTGTGCCCCAATCTTGTCTATCTAACCAAAGACCCTTTTTCAACATTCTTCCCCTAGCTTGGAACTCTCTCCCACTTCATATTCACCAAATCACCACTCTCTCCACCTTCAAAGCATCACTAAGGTCACATCTCCTCCAAGAGGCCTTTCCCAATTAAACCCTCTTTTCCCTGGCTCGCTCTCCCTTCTACGTCATCTAGGCCACTTCAGTCTCTAACCTTTGGATTCTTGATATTCACCCCACCCCCAACCCACTGCACTTAGGTACATATCTTTAAATTATAGAGTAAATATTCATTTATTCATTTATTCCTATTAGTGTCTCTTAGACAAACATATTTATTGAGCAGAGTGCTTTATTTAGTAGTGCTATGCACACATTAAGTGCTCAATCAATTATATTTATTGAGCTCTTATTATGTGCAGACCACTGTATTAAGTGCTTGGGAGAGTACACTATAACAATAAATTGATACATTCCCTGCCCACAATGGGTTT
Organism: Ornithorhynchus anatinus; assembly: GCF_004115215.2. Lineage (NCBI taxonomy): Eukaryota > Metazoa > Chordata > Mammalia > Monotremata > Ornithorhynchidae > Ornithorhynchus > Ornithorhynchus anatinus. The sequence continues at coordinate 154,538,213 of NC_041728.1, forward strand.
ACAGTCTAAAAAGGGAGACAGACATTAATAAAAATTAATTACAGATATATATATCGATACATCTCTCCCTCTCTAGATTCCAAGTTCATTATGGGCAGGGAACGTGTCTGCTAACTCTATTGTATTGTACTCTCTCAATCACTTAGTACATTGTTCTGCACATAGTGAGAGCGCAATAAATACACAATAAATAAGCACTCTACTAAGCACTTGGGAGAGTACTATGCAAGCGTAGATAGGCACATTCCCTGCCAACAACAAGTTCTGAAACCATAATAACTTGCTCGCCAATCCTCCTTCGCTTCATTCACTGGTTCTTCCCGAGTCTCTCTTTTTCTTACTGTGGATATCCACTGGTGATCTCATGTGTTTCCTCCACCCTTCTCACTCTACAGTTACAGAGAGGCAGCATGGCTCAGTGGAAAGAGCCTGGGCTTGGGAGTCAGAGGTCATGGTTTTGAATCCCGGCTCCGCCGCTTGCCAGCCGTGTGACTGTGGGCAAGTCACTTAACTTCTCTGTGTCTCAGTTACCTTATCTGTAAAATGAGGATTAAAACTGTGAACCCCATGTGGGACAACCTGACTGCCTTGTATCCCCCCACAGTGCTTAGAACAGTGCTTTGCACATAGTAAGTGCTTAACAAATACCATCATTATTATTATTATTATTGCTGTCTCAGGGAGATGTCCACAAGCATGGCTTCGGTTACCTGCTCTATGGAGATGAACCCAAAATCTACCTCTCTAGCTCCAATCTGTCATCTGGCCTGCAATCCTGCATCTCCCCTGTATTCATTCAATCATGCAATTGTATTTATTAGGTGCTTATTGTGTGCAGAGCACTGTGCTAAGCATTTGGGAAAGTACAATGCAACAATAAACAGTGTCAATAAACAGTGACATTCCCTGCCCACAGTGAGCTCACGGTCTAAAGGGAGCTCACAGTCTAGAGAAAGCTCACAGTCTGTAAGCTCTCGGTGGATAGGGATCATGTCTACCAACTCTGTTGCACTGTACTTTCCCAAGCTCTTAGTAGAGTTCTCTGTATACTGTAAGTGCTCAGTAAATACCACTGACTGACTATCTCCCCTAGCCCTCCAGCACATGTCCACTTGGTTATCCTACCAGCTGTTCAAGCTCAAAATGTCAAAAATTGAAATCATCTTTCTTTCTAAGCCCACTCCTTTCCCTAACTTTCCAATCTCAGTCGATTTAAGAAGCAATCTTAAAACAATGTGGTTAAGCAGGGACTTAACACAGTGTTCACCCACTGGGGTGTAGGAATTAGGAGGAAGATTTCTGTCCTCAAGCAGAAGCTTCGGGAAGTTTGGGGTTCCATAAAGAAGATGAGAATGCTGGATCTTAACAGGAATCATTTGTTCTCCACACTAGACGAGGCGACTGAAGTCGTGACTGTTATTGGATTGCTATCACCAGCACAGGGCAGTCAAGGCTACTGTCACTCCTGGAGCCAAGACCAAAGTAATCACCTCTTACCATTCCACCCATCTAAATTTCAATAATCTGCTAATTTGGTTGTACTGTACTCTCCCAAGCACTTAGTACAGTGCTCCATACAAAGTAAGTGCTCAGTAAATAGATTGATTGTTGGGTGTTTTTCATAAGATGGGGTGGAAAATCTTCATATAAATAATCTAGACACTTCTAAGGAGGATCTCAGCAAGGACTACTTGCCTAGGGTATGACGAATGAGGAAAAAATACATGGTTTCCTCAGCCCTGCTTCTTTCTTTCCCTACAGGTGAATTGCCTATTGAACCCCAGCTTTGACTTTAGCCGTCTCTGTAATTGGAGACAGGAAAAAGGAGAAATTGATAAATCCTTGTCTTGTTTTATGCTGTTAAGTCATCTCCAATCCATAGCGACTCCATGGACACATCTCTTCCAGAACACCCAATTATCCATCTGCAAATTTTCTGGAAGTGTATCCATAGAGTTTTCTTGGTAAAAATATGGAAGTGGTTTACCATTGCCTTCTTCTGCATTGTAAACTTTGCATTGTAAACTTTACACCCTTAACTCTCTCCCGTGCCACTGCTGCCAGTACAGGTGAGTTTTGACCTGTAGCAGATTGCCTTCCATTTGCTAGCTAGGAATGCTAGGAAATGGAATGGGCATGCCTCTGCTTGACTCTCCCTCCTGTAGCAGACTGAGAGAGTACCGGAAACTCTCCAGGTGCGATCCTGAGAAGGGGAAATAAATCCTGCTCTTGAGTAATCAGTGGTATTTATTGAGCACTTATTGGCTTATTTGGTGCAGAGCACTCATAAAACTCTTGCATTAATAAAGGCAAAGACTCCTAAGACAGTAAGTTTCTGGCTGTTGAAGAGGGTTAATGAACCTAAGGATAAGTGAATTTAAGGCCTGAAACACACAATGTGAGCTAATTTCATTTACCAGTTTTTAAATGGTCTTTATGGTCATTAGACTTACTGCTGCTTTTCACTTAACTTTTTTCTTTTCGTTTTACTTTCATAAAGATTAAAAGTGCTAACTCCTCTGAATCACTGAGTGGTTTTCTAATGTCACTGTAAGAAGCAAATGGGAAAGCGATTTTGCAAATGAGCTAAATGACAATTGACATTGTTTATTACATAAGGAATAGATCTTTCCTTGCAGAATATAGAAATTTATAAATTAAGAATCTTGCTGTTTTGGGCCCCAGCTTCCCCAAATAAGTAATCCAGTAGAATTTGTTTACTTAATAAAAAGCTATTTCACCTCCACATTTTAATCTCACAACTTCCGTAGAGTAGAAAAGAATAGGGATCCTTATCCCATTTCACTGATGGGAAATTTGAGATAGAAGAGGATAATTTAATCAAGATTTTACAGTCAGTAGCAGAGTCAGGATTAAAGCTCACAGTTTAAACTATGGAAACCAATGGTATTTAAGTACTGAATATGTAGGAAGAAGATCTAGCTTTCGATTCCTGTATAATCCTTTTGCAACACCTAATTTAAGGGTGACTGTATGTTTATTAGAAGTGACTAGCTGAGTAGTATTACCTACTGAGAAGGGTGATCAATTAATTAATAGTATTTATTGAGTGTACACTGTGTATAGAGCACCATACTAAGGACTTGAGAGAATATGATACAATAAAGTTGGTAGACACATTCCTTGCTCTCAAGGAGATACATGTATAAGGGCATATAAGTGCAAAAGTGCATAAGTGCACCCAGTAAGCGCTCAATAAATACCACTGATTTTAATCAAAAGTAAGATTTATCACCCCCTCTCAGAATCACACCTGGAGAGTTTCCAGTACTCTACCAGTCACAACTACAGGAGAGAGAGTCAAGCAGAGGCATACCCATTCCATTCCTAGATTGGGCAGTGGCTAGCGATTGGTAGGAAATCTGCTATAAGTCAAACTCACCAGTGCTGGACAGCATATAAAGATATGTACATAAGTGCCGTGGGGCTGGGAGTGGGATGAGTATCAGTGCTTTAAGGGTATTGAACCAAGTGCCTAGGAGATGCAGAAGAGAAGATGAATGGGGTGGAAAAGTGAGAGGTTAGTCAGGGAGGAGATAGGATTTTAGAAGGGCTTTGAAGATGAGGAGAATGGTAATCTGTCAGATATAAAGAGGGAGGGCATTCCAGGCTGGAGGAGGAACATGAACAAGCTCTATTTGTTACTGAATTGTACTTTCCAAACGCTTAGTACAGTGCTCCTCACACAGTAAGCGCTCAATAAATATGACTGACTGAATAAACAAAGGATCAACAGCAAATGAGATGAGATCAAGGTACAGATTGTACGTTGGTGTTGGCGGAGAGAAGTGTGAAGGTTAGTGGGGGAGAAGAGAGGTAAGAGGGATAATGCTGATTAAGATCCTTACAGGCAATGGTAATGAGTGTCTGATGCAGCAACCACTGGAGGTATTTTGAGAAGAAGATTTTTTAGAAAAATGATCTGGGCATCCGATTTAGGTGTGAATTGGAGTGAGGAGGGTTTGGAGGCCAGGAAATCAGCAAGAAGGCTGGTGCAGCACTAGAGATGGACTATAATCAGTGCTTGGATCAGTGTGACAGCAGTTGGGGTGGAGTGAATGGGGAAGATTCTAGAGATGTTGTGAAGGTAGAACCGAGAGGATTTGGTGACAGACCCGATATGTGGGATTGCATGAAAGAGATGAGTTGAGGATGATGCCAAAGTTAAGAGCTTGTGATAAAAGGAGAACGATGGTATTTTCCAAAGTAATTGGAATGTTGGGAGTGAGGAGTGGGTTGGGGGAAAGTCAAGAATGTATGCCTCGGACATCTTAAGCATGAGTTATCGGTAGAAATATGTGCTTTAGGATCCTGAACTCTTGTAATCAGGCAATTTCAGCTGGGAAATGTCCATTTGAATCTCTGTAGTCTTTTCACTAGTAATATTAATTAAACTTTGGTTTTGACCTTTATTCTGTTTGAGAACTTATTTCAGTCATGGCTACCATTCCAATCCATTCCATTCCAATCTGGGCTACTCTTCCTTTATTCTTTTTGAATTTTCTGGGTGAAGGAGGGCTAATAGTGCTGCTTTGTTCAGGATAAGCAATAATAATAATAATAATATTAATTTGGTATTTGTTAAGCACTTACTATGTGCGAAGCACCGTTCTAAGCACTGGGTTAGATAAAAGGTAATCAGGTTGCCCCACATGGGACTCACAGGCTTAATCCCCATTTTACAGATGAGGTAACTGAGGCACAGAGAAGTTAAGTAGCTTGCCCAAGGTCACATAACATAAGTGGCGGAACCAGAATTAGAACCCACATGTTCTGACTCCTAAGTTTGTGATCTTTCAACACAGTGGCCCAGGCTCACAGTTTATGTGAGCCTTACAAATTCCTCCACACTCTTTATTAGATGTACCACAAGTCAGTAGCTTTGGGCTGACTCTGCAAAGTGGTTGAAAATAATTTCCATGTCTTTTGGGGGTGTCTTGTCTGTCTCGCTGCCGACCTCTCGACCCCATCCTACCTCTGGCCTGGAATGCCCTCCCTCCTCATATCAGACAGATAATTGCTCTCCCCCACTTCAAAACCTTATTGAAGGCACATCTCCTCCAAGAAGCCTTCCCTCTCTAAGCCCTCCTCTCCTCTTCTCCCACTCCCTTCTATGCCACTCTGACTTTCTCCTTCATTCAACTTCGCTCCCATCCCCAGAGCACATATATACATTTCTGTTATTTATTTATATTAATGTCTGACCTAATTGTCCTGTATCTACCCCAGTGCTTAGTACAGTGGCTTGACACAGAGTAAGCGCTTAATGATCATTATTATTTATTATTCTTATTGTTAAGATTATCATCTTCGAGGTAGCAAAGGCTCTTTGGAGTTTTTGCCTGGCCTGAGCTAAACTGAATTCCAAAACTCATTTTCCTAGGAAAATTAGGAATCTCTTTTTCTTCCCATGTACGAGTGAGTCACTGTCAACTCTCAACTGAACCTTTAAATCCCTCAAGGAAGCTAGTTCTGGTACTAGTGACTCTTCCAAGCCTCTTCCCAGATCCAGATTGAACACTCTAGTGCAGGGCTCTGCAACTCTCTTGTGCAGAAGAGCCAAACAAAACAAAACCTCTGAGCAGCTGGAGTAAAAAAAAAAACAATTTTACCCATTAAAGACACTGAATCAGAGATTTCCCTTCTACCTATTCTCGCTCCTCTCCCTCAACAATACAGCTTACACACTTCACCCTTCTAATACCCAACTTCTCATTGTGCCTCAATCTACCCTTCTACCACACCCTTTCTCCCCTTATAGATTTAACAGACAAAAGTCTCTTCATCCTCAAAGCCCTACTAAAATCTCACCTCCGGGAAGACTTCTGGAAGGCTTCTGTGTCCAACTGTCACCTCCCCACCCTATTCTCGCTCCCTTCTGCGTCCCCTGTGCACTTAATTTCAGTATCAGCATTTTGATACTCAGCCCACCCAGCACCCACACTAAATTAATGCCCATAAGCAAGGACCTGGGAAATAGAAGGATCTGGGTTCTAATCCCAGCTCTGCCACTCATCTGCTCTGTGACCTCGGGCAAGTCACTTAACTCCTCTGTACCTCAGTTATCTCATCTGTAAAATGGAGATTAAGACTGTGAGCCCCATGTGGGACGGGGTCTGTGTCCAACCCAATTGGCTTCTATTCACCCCAGTGTTTAGTACAGTGCCTGGCACATAGTAAGACCTTAACAAATACAATTATTATTATTATTATTTTTGCATACTCTGTTGTTTCCCCTCTACCTGTACTTTATTTTAATGTTTGTGTCCCCCATAAGATTGTAAACTCCCTGAATGCAGAGATCATAATTACTAGTTTTCTTGTACTCTCCCAAATGCTTAAAGTGCTCTCTACACAGTAAACATTTGATAACTAACCTTGATTGATTAAGGGAACTTAAAAGTGGTTTAATTAATTGTGTAGGTATGATTATGGAAATACGAGTTTGAGGGCAAAAGAGAAATTGGAGGGGAAGGGGTGTGAGCATGGGAAAAGGAGAGAAACTGGAGGGTGTGAGCAGGGGCAGGAGAGAGGCTGGTGAGAAAGAATTGTGAGCATGGAAGCCGGGAAATGAGAATATGGAGGAAAACAAGCTCAGACCTTTAGGTGTTGGGGAAGAAGAGAATTTGCAGGTTCTAAAACAAACAATGCCAATTTGTTTATGAATGGATGGAAGAGGGAGGGTGTAAATTGCTTGCTATTTGTTTGTTTTGTTTTTTATGATATTCATTAAGTGCTTACTATGCATTCATTCTTCAATAGTATTTATTGAGTGCTTACTATGTGCGGAGCACTATACTAAGCACTTGGAATGTACAAATCGGCAACAGATACAGTCCCTGCCCATTGGCGGGCTTACAGTCTAATCCGGGGAGACGGACGGACAAAAACAAGAGCAATAAATAGAATCAAGGGCATGTACTAGGCACCATACTAAACCCTGGGGTAGATAATAATTATGGCATTTGTTAAGCGGTTCCAATGTGCGAAGCACTGTTCTAAGTGCTAGGGTAGATACAAAGTAATCAGGTTGTCCCACATGAGGCTCAATGTCTTAATCCCCATTTTCACAGAAGAGGTAATTGACGCAGAGAGAAGTGAAGTGGCTTGCCCACAGAGAAGCAGCGTGGCTTAGCATGGGCTTGGGAGTTGGAGGTAGTGGGTTCCAATCCTGCCTCCACCACTTTCATTCATTCATTCAATAGTATTTATTGAGCGCTTACTATGTGCAGAGCACTGTACTAAGCGCTTGAAATGTAAAAATCGGCAACAGATAGAGACAGTCCCTGCTCACTGATGAGCTTACAGTCTAATCGGGGAAGACAGGCAGACAAAAACAATAGCAGTAAATAGAATCAACCTGATGTACATCTCATTAACAAAATAAATAGGGTAATAAAAATATATACAAATGAGCGGACGAGCACAGTGCTGAGGGGAGGGGAAGGGAGAGGAGGAGGAGCAGAGGGAAAGGGGGGGAAAAGAGGACTTAGCTGAGGGGAGGTGAAGGGGGGGTAGAGGAGGAGCAGAGGGAGCAGAGGGAAATGGGGAAGCTCAGTATGGGAAGGCCTCTTGGAGGAGGTGAGCTCTCTGGAGGGCTTTGAAGAGGGGAAGAGAATTAGTTTGGCGGAGGTTAGGAGGGAGGGCATTCCAGGACAGTGGGAGGACGTGGCCCAGGGGTCGACGGTGGGATAGGCGAGAACGGGGGACAGTGAGGAGGTGGGCGGCAGAGGAGCAGAGATCACGGCGTGGGCAGTAGAAAGAGAGAAGGGAGGAGAGGTAGGAGGGGGCTCAGCTGTGTGACTTGGGGCAAGTCACTTAATTCCTTTGTGCCTCAGTTACCTCATCTGTAAAATGGGGTTTAAACCTGTGAGTCCCACGTGGGATAACCTGATTACCTTGTATCAACCTTAGCATTTAGAACAGTGCTTCACACATTGTAACCGCTTAATAATTACTATTATTATTATTATTATTATTATTATTATTCTCTCTTTCTCAGTTACCTCATACAAACTAAGCTCATAGTCTTAATCCCCATTTAACAGATGAGGTAACTGAGGCACAGAGAAGTTAAATGATTTGCCCAAGGTCACACAACAGACAATGGATCCTGCCGACACCCAGGCCTATGCTCTATCCACTAGGCCATGCTGCTTCTCATATTGCTTTCTTGGCTTCATGAGGGAAGAGAGAGATGCACAGTTCCTGATGTGGCCAATTCCCCGTTTTCCTAATCCCTACTGAATCTCCCCCAGTTTCACTGTCCCCAAGTTGCCTGCTCCAGGTCCTTACACCACCTCCCCCAGCTTCCCTGCCTCCTTGTTTCCTGTTTCTGAACTCTAGTCCATCTCTCCCAGCTCTGTTTCCCCCATAAAGGAACAGGTAGGAGAAGCAGGAGTGACACTAACCATTATAATAATAATAATATTGGTATTTGTTAAGCACTTACTATGTGCAGAGCACTGTTCTAAGCACTGGGGTAGATACAGGGTAATCAGGTTGTCCCATGTGAGGCTCACAGTCTTAATCCCCATTTTACAGAGGAGGTAACTGAGGCACAGAGAAGTGAAGTGACTTGCCCACAGTCACTCAGCTGACAAGTGGCAGAGCCAAGATTCGAACCCATGACCTCTGACCCCCAAGCCCAGGGTCTTTCCATTGAGCCATTATGGTATTTGTTAAGTGCTTACTAGGGGCCAAGCACTGTTCTATGCACTGGGGATATTCATTCAATAGTATTTATTGAGCGCTTACTATGTGCAGAGCACTGTACTAAGCGCTTGGGATGAACAAGTCGGCAACAGATAGAGACAGTCCCTGCCGTTTGACGGGCTTACAGTCTAATCGGGGGAGACGGACAGACAAGAACAATGGCACTAAACAGCGTCAAGGGGAAGAACATCTCGTAAAAACAATGGCAACTAAATAGAATCAAGGCGATGTACAATTCATTAACAAAATAAATAGGGTAACGAAAATATATACAGTTGAGCGGACGAGTACAGTGCTGTGGGGATGGGAAGGGAGAGGTGGAGGAGCAGAGGGAAAAGGGGAAAATGAGGCTTTAGCTGCGGAGAGGTGAAGGGGGGATGGCAGAGGGAGTAGAGGGGGAAGAGGAGCTCAGTCTGGGAAGGCCTCTTGGAGGAGGTGATTTTTAAGTAAGGTTTTGAAGAGGGAAAGAGAATCAGTTTGGCGGAGGTGAGGAGGGAGGGCGTTCCAGGACCGCGGGAGGACGTGACCCGGGGGTCGACGGCGGGATAGGCGAGACCGAGGGACGGCGAGGAGGTGGGCGGCAGAGGAGCGGAGCGTGCGGGGTGGGCGGTAGAAAGAGAGAAGGGAGGAGAGGTAGGAAGGGGCAAGGTGATGGAGAGCCTTGAAGCCTAGAGTGAGGAGTTTTTGTTTGGAGCGGAGGTCGATAGGCAACCACTGGAGTTGTTTAAGAAGGGGAGTGACATGCCCAGATCGTTTCTGCAGGAAGATGAGCCGGGCAGCGGAGTGAAGAATAGACCGGAGCGGGGCGAGAGAGGAGGAAGGGAGGTCAGAGAGAAGGCTGACACAGTAGTCTAGCCGGGATATAACGAGAGTAATGAGGTTGGGCACAGTCCCTGACCCACATGGGGCTCCCAGTCTTAATCCCCCTTTTAAAGATGAGGTCACTGAGGCCCAGAGAAGTGAAGTGACTTGCCCAAGGCCACCGAGGAGACAAGTGGTAGAGCCAGGATTAGAACCCATGACCCTCTGACTCCCAGGTCCATTCTCTATCCCCTATACCATGCTGCAGTTCTCATTCCCTCTAGACTGTAAGCTAGTTGTGGTCAGGGAATGTGTTTATTGTTGCATTGTACTTTCCCAAGCACCTAATACAGTGCTCTGCACATAGTCAGTGCTCAATAAATTCTATTGAATGAATGAATGAATGAATTCCTTTTCCTAAGCCTCTGCCACTCAGTTTGACTGCTCCAGACCTGACGGGGCTGAGACTGTGGCCTCTTGTTCTTCAGGGCCTGAGGGGTTGGGTGGAGAACCCAAGAACCCGTGTGCAGAGCGTCTATCTTGCCCTCTGCTCCAGCACAAGAAATAATGATAATAATAAGAACAACTGGGGTATTTGTTAAGAAACCACCAGTGGTTGCTCAACCATCTTTGAATGAAACAGACACTCCTCACCATCTGCTTTAAAGTACTCAATCAGCTCTCCCCTTCCTACCTAATTTCCTACTGTAACACACCCCGCACACTTCACTCCTCTAATGCCAACCTATTTGCTGTGCCTCAATCTCATTTCTATCCACTTTGCACCTTTGCTCACATTCTCCCTCTGACGTGGAACTCCCTCCTGCATCTCATCTGACAGCCTATCATTTGCCCCATCTTCAAAGCCATATTAAAATCATATCTCCTCCAAGACACTTTTCCCGACTAACCTCTCTTTGCCCCGATCTTTTCGCCTTCCCATCTACATTATCTAAGCCCTTGGGGCTGCACTCCTTGACCACTTTGACACTAACCCGATTTCCAGCCTCACAAAATTTATGTACACATTCTTCTCCTCTGCCCCTTGTTTTGTGGTACTTATTAATCTCCTACTATGTGCTAAGCACTGTACTAAGCCCTGGGATGGATATGAATTAATCAGGTTGGACACAGACCGTGTTCCATTTTGGGGTCTCTGTCTAAATAGGAGGGAGTGGGAGAGAAGCAGCGTGGCTCAGTGGAAAGAGCATGGGCTTGGGAGTCAGGGGTCATGGGTTCGAATTCCGGCTCCACCACTTGTCAGCTGTGTGACTGTGGGCAAGTCACTTCTCTGTGCCTCAGTTAACTCATCTGTCAAATGGGGATTAGGACTGTGAGCTTCATGAGGGACAATCTGATTACGCCCAGCACTTAGAACAGTGCTCTACACATAGTAAGCACTTAACAAATACCAACATTATTATTTAAATCCAGCTTTATAGATGAAGTAACTGCGGCACAGAGATGTTAAGAGACATTCCCAAGGTGACCCAGCAGACATAGCAAAGCTGGTATTAGAACACCAGTATGGTATTGAGTAGTTAGCTATACCTGTTGACTTAATAATAATAATGATATTTGTTAAGCACTTACTATTTGTCAAGCACTATTCTTAGCACTGGGGTAGATACAAGGTAATCAGCTTTTCCCACGTGGGACTCACAGTCTTAATCCCCATTTTACAGATGAGGCACAGAGAAGTTAAGTGACTTGCCCAAAGTCACACAGCTGATAAGTGATGGAGTCGGGATTAGAACCCACAACTTCTGACTCCCAAGCCCGTGCTCTTTCCACTAAGCCATGCAGCTTCTCTTAATTTGGTAATGAATTTGGTAAGGACTGTAACTGATTCCTCTCCAGCTGCCTGACATACCTCAAGAAGGCCTGTGATCTTTCCACTAGGCCATGCTGCTTCTTCTATTTTACATTTACTGTTAATATGGTCATGTGCATATCTAAAGCATGACAACATCTCCTTGCCTGCACATAGGCCATACCTCCAGTCCTCCTCCGGCTAACCCACTCCTTCCTTAGGTTAAGTGCTCTCATAATATCCTGGCTGGATTATTGTGTCACCCTTCTCTCTGATCTCCCTTCCTCCTGTCTCTCCCCACTCCAGTCTATTCTTCATTCCGCTGCCCGGATCATCTGCCTGCAGAAACGCTCTGGGCATGTCACTCCCCTCCTTAAAAACCTCCAGCAGTTACCTATCAACCTCCACACGAAACAAAAACTTCTCACTCTGGGCTTCAAGGCTCTCCATCACCTTGCCCCCTCCTACCTCTCTTCCCTTCTCTCTTTCTACTGCCACCCCGCACGCTCCTCTCCTTTGCCGCTCACCTCCTCACCGTCCCCCGTTCATGCCTATCCCGCCGTCGACCTCTGGCCCACATCCTATCACTGTCCTGGAATGCCCTCCCTCCTCACCTCTGCCAAACTAACTCTCTTCCCCTCTTCAAAGCCCTACTGAGAGCTCACTTCCTCCAAGAGGCCTTCCCAGACTGAGCTTCCCCTTTTCCCTCTGTTCCCTCTCCTCCTTCTCTGCTCCCCCTCTGCCCTCTGTTCCCTCCCCCTTCTCCCCTTCACCTTCCCTCAGCTAAGCCCCCTTTCCCTCTGCTCCTCCCCCTCTCCCTTCCCCTCAGCACTGTGCTCATTTGTATATATTTTTATTACCCTATTTATTTTGTTAATGAGGTGTACATCCCCTTGATTCTATTTATCGTGATTATGTCCTCTTGTTTTTGTCTGTCTCTCTCCCCCATTAGACTGTAATTAGGCAGGGATTGTCCATTCTAAGCACTTAGTACAGTGCTCTGCACATAGTAAGTGCTCAATAAATACTATTGAATGGATGAATAGCTTGAAGGAGGGCCACCAACTGCTGCTGGGGAAGAGTTGATCTGGAAACCCCCTACTCATCTAAGCTGGAGAAGCCAAGGACAGTGGCCACTGCTGCTGTTTAGAGCTCAAGCCCTGGCCATGTGTCATTGGTGGTGAGAGATTGTGACGGAGGAAGGAATCTGGAGATTTTAACCACTGTTGGAATTGAGGGCTGTTTTTCATCTTCCCTGAGCCAAAGGACTCTCTGATTTCTCACCTCAATTGCTTCTGGAAGAGGCAGTAACCACCCTAATGGGATTTGTTAAGTGCTTACTATGTGCTCAGCACTGTTCTAAGCACTGGATACATACAAGATAATCAGGTTGGACACAGTCCCTATCCCACATGTCGCTAAAATCCCCATTTTACAGATGAAGTAACTGAGACACAGAAAAGTAAAGTGACTCACCCAAGGACACATAGCAGATAAGTGGCAGAGCTGGAATTAGAACCCATGACCTTCTGGCTCCCAGACCTGTGCTCCATCCGCTAGACCATGCTGCTTTTCACCTTAGAATGTGAGGTTTTTCCATCATCCCAAGATTCCAACCTTCTTCTAAAACTCCTGCTAACCTGGCGGCTTTTCTGTCCCTGAAAAAGAAATAGAAGGTTTCTATTCATTCATTCAATAGTATTTATTGAGCGCTTACTATGTGCAGAGCACTGTACTAAGCGCTTGGGATGAACAAGTCGGCAACAGATAGAGACAGTCCCTGCCGTTTGACGGGCTTACAGTCTAATCGGGGGAGAGAGACAGACGAGAACAATGGCGATAAATAGAGTTGAGGGGAAGAACATCTCGTAAAAACAATGGCACCTAAATAGAATCAAGGCAATGTACATTTCATTAACAAAATAAATAGGGTAATGAAAATATATACAGTTGAGCGGACAAGTACAGTGCTGAGGGGATGGGAAGGGAGAGGGGGAGGAGCAGAGGGAAATGGGGGGAAAAGAGGGTTAAGCTGCGAAGAGGTGAAGGAGGGGTGGTAGAGGGAGTAGAAGGAGAAGAGGAGCTCAATCTGGGAAGGCCTCTTGGAGGAGGTGAGTTTTAAGTAGGGTTTCGAAGAGGGGAAGAGAATCAGTTTGGCGGAGGTGAGGAGGGAGGGCGTTCCAGGACCGCGGGAGGACGCGGCCCGGGGGTCGACAGCGGGATACACGAGACCGAGGGATGGTGAGGAGGTGGGCGGCAGAGGAGCGGAGCGTGCGGGGTGGGCGGTAGAAAGAGAGAAGGGAGGAGAGGTAGGAAGGGGCAAGGTGATGGAGAGCCTTGAAGCCTAGAGTGAGGAGTTTTTGTTTGGAGCGGAGGTTGATAGGCAACCACTGGAGTTGTTTAAGAAGGGGAGTGACATGCCCATATCGTTTCTGCAGAAAGATGAGCCGGGAGGCGGAGTGAAGAATAGACTGGAGCGGGGCGAGAGAGGGGGAAGGGAGATCAGAGAGAAGGCTGACACGGTAGTCTAGCCGGGATATAACGAGAGCCCGTAGCAGTAAGGTAGCCGTTTGGGTGGAGAGGATCTTGGCGATATTGTAAAGGTGAAACCGGCAGGTCTCGGTAACGGATAGGATGTGTGGGGTGAACGAGAGAGACAAGTCAAGGATGACACCGAGATTGCGGGCCTGAGAGACGGGAAGGATGGTCGTGCCATCCACGGTGATAGGGAAGTTTGGGAGAGGACCGGGTTTGGGAGGTAAGATGAGGAGCTCAGTTTCTATGGCCAAAACACACACACCACACATACACTAATACGTAATCAATCCTTCATTTTTCAATTGATGGCATTTATCGAGCATTTATTTTGTGCAAAGCACTGTACTAACTGTTGGGGAGAGAACAGTATAGTTGGTAAATACAGTCTCTACCCTCCAGGACCTTATAGTCTAAATTGGGAGACAGACAATAAAGTATATTACACTTAGGGGAAACAACTGAGAATAAGGATGTGGACATAAGTACTGCGGGAATGGGGATGGGACAGGAGTTCCTAACTGTTTAGGAGATGGGGCTAAGTGAATGGGAGAAAAAGTAGAGAGGGAAAATAAAGTGGGGGAATGAGAGCTTAATCCAGGAAAGCTTCCTGGAGGAGATAGAGCTCCTAGTGGGCAGGGAACATGTCTTCCAAATCTAATGTACTCTCCCAAATGCTTAGTACAGTGCTCTGCACACAATGAAAATAATAATAATTTTATTTGTTGATCACTTACTATGTTCCAGGCACTATACTAAACGCTGAGGTAGATTCAAGCAAATTGGGTTGGACACAGTCCCTGTCCCAGATGGGGCTCACATACTCAATCCCCACTTTACAGATGAGGTAACTGAGGCACAGAGAAGTGAAGTGACTTGCCAAAGGCCACACAGAAGACATGTTGCGGAGCTGGGATTAGAACCCGTGACTTCTGACTCCCAGGCATATCATAAATTTTTGATCGATACTATTAGTTGATTGTATGATTCCAGTAGGGCTTTGAAGATGGGGAAAGTGGATATGGTGGAAGAGGAGGATTTCCAGGTAGGAGGGAAGGTGCAAGCAGGGGATCGACGGCCGGTGAGGCGAGAGCGAGGGACAGTGAGTATCTCGGCATTAGATAAGCAAAAATGTGTGGGCCAGGTTTTAGTGGGATAGGAGTGAGGGTAAACAATGAGGAAAGAGCTGATTGAGTGGCTTGAGTGCCACGTCCTGCCTCTGGCCTGGAACACCCTCCCGCCCCAAATCCACCAACCAGTCACTCTCCCCCGCTTCAAAGTCCTACTGAAGGCTCACCTCCTCCCAAGGGCTTCCCAGACTAAGCCGCCTTTTCCTCAGCTGCCCCTCCCTTCTGTGTCACCTCGACTTGCTCCCTTCGCTCTTCCCACCACCCCACCCCACAGCACTTATGTATATATGTTCTATATTTATAATTCTATTCACTTATATTGATGCCTGTTTACTTGTATTGATGTTTTACTTGTATTGATGTCTGTCTGCCCCCCCACCCCCATACTGTAAGCCCGTTGTGAGATGTACAGCTCTTTATTGCTGTATTGTACTTTCCAAATGCTTAGTACAGCGCTCTACACACAGTAAGTGCTCAATAAATACGATGGAAGGAAGGAAGGAAGGAAGGAAGGAAGGGAGGAGAGAGGAAGGAAGGAAGGAAGGAAGGAAGGAAGGAAGGAAGGAAGGAAGGAAGGAAGGAAGGAAGGAAGGAAGGAAGGAAGGAAGGAAGGAAGGAAGGAAGGAAGGAAGGAAGGAAGGAAGGAAGGGAGGGAGGGAGGGAGGGAGGGAGGGAGGGAGGGAGGGAGGGAGGGAGGGAGGGAGGGAGGGAGGGAGGGAGGGAGGGAGGGAGGAGGGAGGGAGAGAAGGATGTGAAATCAAGACTGTAACCTGAACTACTTCGGCTTCAAAGCTTTGAAGCCAATGGCTTCACTCTTGGCTTCAAAGCTCTCCGTCACCTTGGCCCCGCCGACCTCACCTCCCTTCTCTCCTCCTCCAGCCCAGCTCTCACCCTCCGCTCCTCCGCTGCTCACCTCCTCACGGTCCCTCGTTCACAGTTGTCCCGTCGTCGACCCCTGGCCCACATCCTACCGCTGTCCTGGAATGTCCTCCCTCCTCACATCTGCCAAACTCTGTTCCCCTCTTCAAAGCCCTCCTGAGAGCTCACCTCCTCCAGCAGGCCTTCCCAGACTAAGCCCCCCTTTTCCTCTGCTCCTCCTCCCCTCCCCATTACCCCTACTCCCTCCCTCCTCTCTACCCCTTCCCCCACCCCACAGCACTTGTGTATATTTGTACATATTTAGTATTCTATTTCTTTTAATAATGATGTGTATATATCTATAATTCTATTTATCTATTTTGATTCTATTGATGCCTGTTTACTTATTTTGTTTTGTTGTCTGTCTCTCCCTTCTAGACTATGAGCCCATTCATTCAATAAATGCGAATGAATGAATGAATGAATGAATGAATGAATGAATGAATGAATGAATGAACGAACTACGTGAGAAATGGAGGGGAAAAATGAGCAGGAATATGAAAAATCCTAGTAAGATATTTTGAAAAACGGCAGGGGTATAGAAGGCATGAGGAATCCAGCATGGTATTGTGCTATGCTAATATTTGTTCATGCTGGGGAGAAGAAGAGAAGGTATAAATTCACATCTCCCCGGGGAGGTCTTCGCCAATTAAGCTTTTTTTTCACCAACTTGTTCTCCCTTTCTGCATTGCCTATGCACTTGGATCTGTTCCTTTTGGGCACTTGGTATTCACTCTACCCTCAGTCCCACAGCACTTATTATGTACATACCAGCGTGGCTCACTGGAAAGAGCACGGGCTTTGGAGTCAGAGGTCATGGGTTCAAACCCCGGCTCTGCCACTTGCCAGCTGTGTGACTTTGGGCAAGTCACTTAACTTCTCGGTGCCTCAGTTCCCTCATCTGTAAAATGGGGATTAAGACTGCGAGCCCCACGTGGGACAACCTGATTCCCCTGTGTCTACCCCAGTAGAACAGTGCTCGGCACATAGTAAGCGCTTAACAAATACCAACATACCTGTAATTTATTTATATTAATTTCTGTCTCCCGTTGAGATGATCGGCTTGTTGCTGGCAGGAAACATGTCTACCAACTCTGTTGTAACGTATTCTCTCAGGGCTTTAGTAGGGTGCTTGCCACACAGTAAGCACTCAATAAATATCACCAATTGATACACTGAATGTGGAGTTGGAGGGATATTACTCGGATAAGGTGAGGAGGCAATTTGGAGGAGATGCTTGATGATTTCCTTTTTGTTGAAGTAAATGATAGGTCAAGATGAGAGATGGGGAGACAGTAGTCCTGGGAGTTTAAGTAAGGAGTGGAAAGTCAGAAATAGTTGGTGAGGAGTTTCTGTTTGACATCAGTAGGCAACATGAGAAGCAACATGGCTAAGTAGATAAAACACAGACCTGAGAGTCAAATGGTCTTGGGTTCTAATCCCATCTCCACCACTTGTCTGTAATGTGACCTTGGACAAGTCATTTCACTTCACTGGGCCTCAGTTACCTTATCTATTAAATGGGGATTGAGACAGTGAGCCCCATCTGGGACAGGGACTGTGTCCAACCCAATTTGCTTATATCTATCCCATTGCTTAGTATAGTGCCTGGCACATAGTAAGTTTTTAACAAATATCATCATTATTATTATTGTAGGCAACATGAGAAGAACTTGAGGAATGGAGAGGTGTAGGTAGAATCCTTTTTTAGAAAAATGATCCGGGCAGCAGAGTGAAGTCTGGACTAAAAAGGGGATAGGCTGGAGACAAGGCAGTCAGTGAGGCTGATGCAGTAGTAGATTCAGGATATGATGGGGGTTTGAACAAATGTGGCAACAGTTTGGATGGAGAGGATGGGATGGAGATGCTATCGAGAAAATCGACAAGATTTGGTGACTGACACTGTGAGAGTAGAAGAAGAGAAATGAGTCAATGATAATTCTAGGGTTAAAGGCTTGGTAGACAAGGGAAGACTGTGGCGTCGTCAACAATGATGGGAAGTCAGGGGAAGGAGAGAGCTTTAGTTCCTATTTATAATTGCACCACCAGATTAAAGATTCTGACGACGTGCCTAGATCTCTGTCAGAAAGCCATCCAGCCCTGACCAACAATGTGCTTGTTGGAGTTGGTGTTAGAAATATGTGTGGCTGCAGCTAGAGTATTCATTATTGGATCAAATGATTTGCCTTTTGGACCCTGTGTCTATGTGACGATTGTAATTTAACAGTTGAGAGAGCATTTGGGGATTTAATGTTTCTTTTGAAGCAGGCAGCTAGCAAAGCAGCTAGTCTTTGTAGGTATGCTAAGTAAATCCTGCATGACTTCAGGCTGTAGAATGATCATTCACGGCATTTCAATGGCATTTCATTCTACATTTTAAAGAATGAAAAAGAACCCTACATTTTCTTTTAGTATTATTATTAAATAATATAGAGTATAATTATATAATAATAATTATGGTATGTGTTACACTTACTATATGTCAAACACTGGACTAAACGCTGGGGTAGATACAAGATAATCAGGTAAGACACAGTCACTGTCCCATGTGGGGGTACACGGTCTAGCGGGGAAAGAGAATATGCACTGAATCCCCATTTTGCAGATGAGAGAACTGAGGCGCAGAGAAGTTAAATGGATTGCTCAAGATCACACAGCGGGCAAGGGGCAGGGTTGGGTTTAGAAGCCAAGTCCTCTTTCTCCCAGGCCTGAACTCTTTCCACTAGACTAAGCTGTTTAGAGTCTATGGCTGTCCTTTGGCTAAATTACCACTTTATTCTCTGTGACCGAATTCCCGGTGAGTCTTCCTGTCATTCCAGATAGTGATTTCTTGGTGATTAAAATTTAACAATAGAGCAAGATCAACCTAATTAAAAAATGTCATCTTGTTTTATATTAAAAGTATACCTCATTCATGAATTCACATTGCAGCAATTTATATGCTACCCACCTTGTAATGGATATTTAATATTTTTACATCCTACTACCTTCACAAATAATGATTCAGATTATCCTTCCTTAGTCTCTTGTGATGAGGCAATAATAGTTAAGTACTCTCAATGTTAATTCTGTAGGTGAATTTAGATGAAATTTAAAGCTTGCAATAACCTTAGCTTAGCTTCAACCAGAAAAAGGGCATGTATCTCAATATATAGCTCACAGGGGGATATATCTCAAAGTCGAAAGCAGTATATACCAGGTGAGACAAAAACACGTTTTAAAATAACTTAATGGCTTAATAAGGGGATTTAAGAAATGGAAAAATAGTTCCACAATTTAAGGAATGAGTAGCAGCATGGCCTAACGGATAAAAAACGGGCCTGGGAGCCAGAAGACTTGGATTCGAATCCCCGCTCCACCGCATGTCTTCTATGTAACCTTGGGCAAGTCACTTAACTTCTCTGTGCCTCAGTTTCCTCAACTGCAAAAATGGGGATTCGATAAATGTAATGTAAGGATTGACAAGAATGCAACATTCCGATTATGGGAGAACTAGCAGTACTTTAAATCATTTTTCAATGAGAAGCCAGATGATCTAGTGGAAAGAGCATGGGCCTGGGAGTCAGACGACTTGTCCTCTAATCCCATCTCTACCATTTGCCTGTAAGCCCGTCAATGGGCAGGGACTGTCTCTATCTGTTGCCAATTTGTACATTCCAAGTGCTTAGTACAGTGCTCTGCACACAGTAAGCGCTCAATAAATACTACTGAATGAATGAATTTGCCTGCTGCGTTTCCTTAGGCAAGTAACTTGTCAATGCTTCAGTTTCCTCATCTAGACTATGAGATTGTTGTGGGCAGGGAATGTCATCGTTTATTGTTGTATTGTACTTTCCCAAGTGCTCAGTACAGCGCTCTGCATGCATTAAGTGCTTCATAGATACTACTGAATAAATAGGTATTAAATGCCTTAATCACCTTCCTTCTTAGTCTGTGAGCCATTTGTGGGACAGGGACTGTGTCCAACCTGATTATACTGGATCTACTCCAGTACCAATAATAATAATGTGTTTTTGTTAAGTGCTTACTATGTGCTGAACACTGTTTTAAGCGCTGGGGGAGATACAGGGTTATCAGATTGTCCCACATGAGGCTCACAGTCTTAATCCCCATTTTAACCCCCATTTTACAGATGAGGTAACTGACGTAACTGAGGTACCGAGAAGTTAAGTGACTTGCCCAAAGTCACACAGCTGACAGGTGGCAGAGGCGGGGTTAGAACCCATGACCTCTGACTTCTAAGCCCAGGCTCTTTCCACTGAGCCACGCTGCTTCTATAAATAAAATAAATTAAGTCAAAGTGCTTGACATAGTGTAAGGGCTTAAAAAAATACCGTAATTTTTCCTATCAATAGATTTCATCCTCTTAGATTTCATCCTCTTAGATTTCATCCTCTCCTCACTGAAAAATACTATTATCATCCAAAGTTCATCTCTCTTCTTCCAGAATATCTGACCTTTGCTGTGTCATTTTAGAGGTAAGAGGGGGAGGTCTGATTGAATGTCTTAAAGCCAAATAGTAAGGGGTTTCTGTTTGATATGGAGGCAACCACTGGAGGTTTCCGAGGAGCTGGGAGATATGGACAGAGCATTTTTAAGGTTTTTTTATGTCTAAAGGGGAAGACAGACATGAATATAATATAAATATAATATAGTATCCCCCTATAGACTGTAAGCTCATTATGGACAGGGGATGTGTCTGCTAATTCTGCTGCACTGCACTCTCCCAAGTGCTTAGAATAGTATTTTGTTCAAGCAAGTGTTCAAGAAATATCACTGATTGATAAACTAATAAATTATGCATATGTACATAAGTGTTTTAGGCCTGAGGGAGTGGTGAATCAAAGATGCAAATCCAAATGCAAGAGGAGCAGCATGGCCTCGTGGCAAGAGCACGGGCTTGGGAGTCAGAGGTTGTGCGTTCTAATTCTGGTTTCACCACTTGTCTGCTGTGTGACCTTGTGCAAGTCACTTTTTATTCATTCATTCAGTGGAATTCATTGAGTGCTTACTATGTGCAGAGCACTGTACTAAGCGCTTGGAATGTACAATTTGGCATAGATAGAGACAATCCCTGCCCAACAATGGGCTCACAGACTAAACAGGGGAGACAGACAACAAAACAAAACAAAACAAGTAGTCTAACTTCTGTGTGCCGCATTACCTCATCTGTAAAATGGGGACTAAGACTGTGAGCCCCACATGGGACAACCTGATAACTTTCTATCTACCCCAGCACTTAGAACAGTGCTTGGCACATAGTAGGTGCTTAACAAATACCATTATCATTATTATTATTATTATTATTGTTATAAACTACAAAATCCATAATGCAATGGGGATAGTTTTGTCTACCCTTCCCAGAAGTTTATTAGGACATTCTTAGAGAAGTTTGACTCTCTATGAACAAGAGAGCTCCACCCTAGTATGGGTGAAGTTGAGCAATCCTCAACAGGGTCTATACTGGGAAAAGGACAGGCTTGGAAGTCAGAGGACTTGCGTTCTAATTCCGCCTCCACTCCTTGCCTGCTGTGTGACCTTGGGCAAGACACCTATCTTTGGTTGCCTATCAACCTCTGCTCCAAACAAAAACTCCTAGAGTGCTAGGCTTCAAGGCTCTACATCACCTTGCCCCCTCCTACCTCTCCTCCCTTCTCTCTTTCTACTGCCCACCCCGCACGCTCCGCTTCTCTGCCGCCCATCTCCTCACCGTCTCGCCTCTCCCGCCGTCGACCCCTGGGCCACGTCCTCCTGCGGTCCTGGAACGCCCTCCCTCCTCACCTCCGCCAGACTAATTCTCTTCCCCTCTTCAAAACCCTACTTAAAACTCACCTCCTCCAAGAGCCCTTCCCAGACTGAGCTCCCCTTCTCCCTCTACTCCCTCTACTGCCCCTCCTTCACCTCTCCGCAGCTTAACCCTCTTTTCCCCCCATTTCCCTCTGCTCCTCCCCCCTCCCTTCCCATCCCCTCAGCACTGTACTTGTCTGCTCAACTGTATATGTTTTCATTACCCTATTTATTTTGTTAATGATCGCCTCGATTCTATTTAGTTGCCATTGTTTTTACGAAATGTTCTTCCCCTTGACTCTATTTATCGCCATTGTTCTCGTCTGTCTTTCTCCCCCGATTAGACTGTAAGCCCGTCAAACGGCAGGGACTGTCTCTATCTGTTGCCGACTTGTTCATTCCAAGCGCTTAGTACAGTGCTCTGCACATAGTAAGCGCTCAATAAATACTATTGAATGAATGAATGAATCTTTTCTGTGCCTCAGTTACCTCATCCTTAAAGTGGTAATTTTAAAGCCGTGAGCTTCATGGGGGACGGTCTGTGTCCAACCTATCTTGTATCTACCCCAGTGCTTAGTTCAGTGCCTGGCACATAGTAAGTTCTAAATAAATAAAGTGAAAAAAGAAAAAAGAGAGCTTGGAGAAGGCGGTTCAGTTAGTTTCTTGTGCTTGTATGTATGCTCTCTGGGGACGCAGCCAGAGAAAGTTCCAATGTATGTATTATATTTCTTTCTGCTTATGCAATATGTCAAGTACCAAAAAAGCTTGGGTGGGGTAATTGGGAGGTGTTTTTGTCTAACTTTTTCCATTCACTTTCCCTAAACAAAATAAATGGTGAATGGTTCTGGTAACCAGGTAAAGGTTTGCGATTGCATCTTTAGACCTCAGTGACTTTAAGTATTCTCTCTAATTTGCTACATTAATTAAATCTTGGCTTTTGCCATTTTTCTTTTTGGGAATCTGGTTAGGAACTTCAAAAAGCTATCTCCTTGATCATTGTCCTGAGGCACTGCTTGGCATATATCTCTCTTCTCCTCAAAACTGTCCCCCAGCTTCTTGTGTCTCTCTTCATGGAAACAGACATTCCTCACAATAGAAGCAGTGTGGGCCAGTGGATAGAGCGTGGGTCTGGGAGTCATAGGACCTGGGATCTATGATCATAATGCTGTTCAGTTAAATATGTTCCCTAGTTAAAGAAGTTTCCCAACTCTATCATGTTCCTCAGAACTGCATAGCATTTGGCATCACATCCCTTTTTCATCATCAGGATTATTAGTATTATCATTAGTATTTATTACATGCTTATTATGTGCCTACCACAAGTGCTAAGTAATGGGTAGATACAACATGACGATGATGATAGTATTTGTTAAGCACTTACTATGTTCCAAGCACTGTTCTAAGGGCTGGGGTAAAAATAAATAAATAAATGGTGGTATTTGTTAAGTGCTTACTATGTGCAAAGCACTGTTCTAAGCGCTGGGGGATACAAGGTGATCAGGTTGTCCCACGTGGGGTAACTGAGGCACAGAGAAGTCAAGTGACTTGCCCAAAGTCACACAGCTGACAAGTGGCAGAGCAGGGATTAGAACCCACGACCTCTGACTCCCAACCCTGTGCTCTTTCCACTAAGCCACCCTGCTTCTATGTTTTATGGTTCCTTCCCTGTAATTCTCCAACCATGCCTGCTTAAAAGGTTTGAAAGCATCCTTCTTTGGCTTTGACCTTTCCATCTAATATTAGCTACCTCACCCAGTTTAGAGAAGCAAAGAAACTGTGGCCTGAACCTCCCACTTTAGAAGTGATGACCGATGAAACGGAACCTAGAACCGTTTTCCTATCCTAGCAGAAACAAGTCAGGGACATTTTGAAAAAATAGCAAGATATTTCATTAATCAACCTGGATGTTTGAACTCACAGGGCTTTCAACAACAAGGAAGGTGCCCTGTCCTCCAATTAATTAATCAATCAATCAATGGTATTTGTTGGGTACTCACTTTAGTCAGAGAACTGTATCATTATTATTATGGTATTTGTTAAGTGCTTACTATATGCCAAGCACCATTCTAAGCACTGGGGTAGATACAGGGTAATCAGGTTGAACACAGTCCCTTGTCCCACATGGGGCTCACAGTCTTTATCCCCAGTTTACAGATCAGGTAACTTAGTTACCGAGACATGAAATGACTTTCCCAAGGTCACACAGCAGACAAGTGGAGGAGCTGGGATTAGAACCCGTGTCCTCTGACTTCCAAGCCCGTGTTCTTGCCATTTAGGCCATGCTGCTCCTCCAACTGTACAGAGCTGAGTTTGGGTCCTCTAAGCTAGGTTGGCCATGTCATGCTGCTCCTCCAACTGTACAGAGCTGAGTTTGGGTCCTCTAAGCTAGGTTGGCCGTGTCTGTGGCTCCCAGGATGTGGGGTACTGAGGTCCTCCATACTTCCTTTTTTATTAGTATCATTATTTATTCGTTATACATTTACCATATTTCAAGCACTTTTCTAAGCACTGGAGTAGATATGGGTTAATCAGGTCAAGCACAACCCCTGTCCCACATGGGGCTCACAGTATAAAGTGGGAGAAAGAACAGATATTGTTCTTTTACAGATGAGGAAACTGAGGCACAAAGAAGTTAAGTGACTTGCGTGGCTCAGTGGAAAAAGCGCGGGCTTGGGAGTCAGAGGTCACGGGTTCTAATCCCGACTCTGCCGCTGGTCAGCTGTGTGACCTTGGGCAAGTCACTTAACTTCTCTGTGCCTCGGTTCCCTCATCTGTCAAATGGGGATTAAAACTGTGAGCCCCACGTGGGACAACCTCATCACCTTGTATCCCCCAGCGCTTTGAACAGTGTGCAAAGTGTGCAAAGGCACATAGTAAGCACTTAACAAATACCACAATTTATTTTATTTTAAGGTCACACAGCAGGCAAGGGGTGGAGGATTACAACTCAGATTCTCTGACTCCCAAGTGTATGCTCTTTTCACTAGGCCATGCTGCTGCTTTCCACTAGGCCACAAGTGAACACATGGTTGGACCTGTGATTCTCACACTGTTTTTTGTTTGTGTTTGCAGTTATATAAGCAACCGTAGGTCCATCGTTGGTATTTATTGAGTATTTATTATGTGCACAACACACTACTAAGTGCTTGGAAGAGTATAATACAGTAGAATTGGTGGACACATTCCCTGAGCACGGTGAGCTTAATCTGTTTAGAGAGAGAGAGAGAGAGAGAGAGAGAGAGAGGCAGAGATAACTGTCCTTGTTCTCAAAGAAGAAGATGGCTAAGACTTGAAAAATGTGTCTGCATATCATGGATTATAAAACAAAATATACATTTTCTCATCAAGGCTGATTCTTTCTGGGCTGCCAAGTTTTCCAGACTGTCCTATCTATCACAAATATTCCCTGGTTTATTTTACTAATATTCAGTGGTTCACTCTCTCAGATGAACTTAAGGATAGTTCAAGCTCCACTGCCGTTTGCTGTAGCCAATACCACCAGCTGGAATAATAAGCTCCCATAAGAATTATTTTTAAAAAGCCATTATTTCAGTTCAAAAATGTCACTTTTCCAAATGTTATAATGTATTATTGTTCAAAATTGGAAGATTTTCTTAACTGCAAAATGACTTTGGTCTAAATGCATTTTGAAAAGCAGAGATTTCTGCTATTTGAAATGAATTTCTATATGTATATAAAGAGAAAACCATCTGCCTTGTTCAGAGTACCAAAATATGTTCATAACTGGCATTTACTTTCCATTTTATAATGACCCTTTAGACTATATAGAATCTTATGCTTCAGATAAATAGTAGATCTTCAAAAATCTACTCTAGGCCTGCTCTTGTCTATAAAATTCCTCATGAATCATGAAGAAGAGTGAATATTCCCTGCTTTACATTAAGTAGAGTTGACTCTAAATTACCTCTGGTGTACCCATTCCCCATATTCACAGAAAACTGAAAATCTCCAATCACTTTGCATTTCCTCTTCTGCCTAAACTAGCAAGAGGAATAAGGCAGAGCTTGGGAAATAGAGAAACAAGTGGACTGGGAGTTCTTATCTACTCCAAATCCTAAGGATAGTATCAGGGATGGAATTCCAAAGGAGTTTTCGATTATTTTTCATCTCAGCCTACCTATAAAAGCTCAACTGTGGTAAAGTAGTGCTGCTTATAACGGGAGGATGGAAAACCAAGCAGGAAGGGATAGAAATGTTACACAGTAATTTTTAAAGTTCTATTCATATCAGCAAGGCCTTCTGGCATGCAGTGAATTGGCAGTTGCAGAATTACCAGTCATTTATTTTTAGAAACTCCCAGGGAATTCTCGGAAGATGGGGAAAATGGCAAAGTCCGACCTATCTTTGGAAAAAAGAAGTAGAAAAAGGACAACTTTGGTAACTATAGATCAGCTGGTTTAACCTCTACATTTTGAAATGTGCTATAGCAAATCATGCGGCACTCAATTTTCAACCACCTCAAGGAGCATAAAATATTGGGAAGCTTGAACATGGCTTGAAGAGCAAAACTGTGTCAGGCCAATTTAATTTCCAACTATGACAGAATGACAGATCATGTAGAGAAGGAAGCAGAAAATGATATGATTTATCTCAGTTTCAGTAAAATTCTGTATTCCCTGTCCCATGGCATCTTTATTGACAATTCGAGTGTTTCTTTACAGGAAAGAAAAATATGTAGCCTCTACTATCATTAGATGGGGACCCAACTGACAAAAGGGTCCCACCCAAATAGTGGTCATCTGGAGTGAACATGGCCTAGTGGATAGGGCATGGGCCTGGGAGTCAGAAGGACCTGAGTTCTAATCATGACTCTGCCACTTGTCTGCTGTGTGATCTTGGAGGAGTCACTTCACTTCTCTGGACCTGTAACCTCATCTGTAAAATGGGTATTCAGATTGTGAGCCCCATAAGGGACAGGAGCTGGGTCTGACCCAATCTGCTTGTATCCATCCCAGTCCTTAGTATGGTGCCTGACACGTAATAAGTGCTTAACAAATCCCACCATTACTATTATTATTTATCAAATGGGGTCCTTTAGGTATCAGTTCAGAAGTTAAAAATATATATTCTATAACCTATACAGCCCTCTAGTCTGTAAGCTCCTTGGGACTAGGGATCTTGCCTACCAACTCTACAGAACTATATTCTCTAGGCACTTAGTAGAGTGCTCTGCACACAGTAAGCACTCAGTCAGTTCCATTGATTATATCTTAATCCTTACCTGAATAATAATAATGGCATTTGTTAAGCACTTAAGCCAGGCACTGTATTAAGCGTTGGGGTAGATACAAGGTAATTGGGTTGATCACAATCCCTGTCCCACACTGGGTTCACAGTTTTAATGTCTATTTTACAGATGAGGTAATTGAGGCACAGAGAAGTAAAGTGACTTGCCCAAGGTCACACAATAGTAAACGGCAGAGCCGGAATTAAAACCCAAGTCCTTCTGACTCCCAGTGGTGAGATAGATGATATGGCAGTACAATGAGTGAGTTGACATAAGAGTAGTGAAGTGAGCAGGTTGGGTTTTAGTAGGAAATCATAAATATAAGGTAGGAGAGGGCAAGGTGACTGAGTTTTGTTTTGCTGTTTTGCTGTCTGTCTCCCCCTTATAGACTGTGAGCCCATTGTTGGGCAGGGATTGTCTCTATTGCCGAATTGTACATTCCAAGTGCTTAGTACAGTGCTCTGCATACAGTAAGCGCTCAATAAATATTGGAGAAGCAGCGTGGCTCAGTGGAAAGAGCACGGGCTTTGGAGTCAGAGGTCATGGGTTCAAATCCCGACTCTGCCACTTGTCAGCTGTGTGACTGTGGACAGGTCACTTAACTTCTCTGTGCCTCAGTTACCTCATCTGTAAAATGGGGATTAAGACTGTGAGGCCCACGTGGGACAACCTGATTCCCCTGTGTCTACCCCAGAGCTTAGAACAGTGCTCTGCACATAGTAAGTGCTTAACAAATACCAACATTATTATTATTATTAAATATGAATGAATGAATGAATGAATGAATGAATGAATGAATGAATGAATGAGTGCTTTAAAAGCCCTTGGTGAGGAGTTTCTGTTTGATGCAGCGGTGGAGATGGAAGATCATCTGAGGATCTAGTCTTATGCCATGGAGTCGTCTCCGACTCACAGCGACATCATGGACACATCTCTCCCAGATGCCCCATCTCCAACAGCAATCATTCTGGTAGTATATCATAGAGTTTCCTTGATAAAAATATGGAAGCAGTTTACCATTGCCAACTTCCGCACCGTCAACTCGAGTCTCCGCCCTCAACTCTCTCCCATGCTGCTGCTGCCCGGCACGGGGAGTTTTGATTTGTAGCAGATTGCCACTCACTAGCCACTGCCCAAGCTAGGAATAGAATGGATATGCTTCTGCTTGACTCTCCCTCCCATAGTCAAGCCTGGGAGAATACTGGAAACTCTAGACTCTAGACCGTGACCTCATTGTGGGTGGGGACTATCTCTCTTTATTGCTGTAGTGTACTTTCCTGAGTGCTTAGTACAGTGCTCCGCACACAATAAGTGCTCAATAAATACAAGTAAATGAATGTCTGGGAATAAATAGACCCTGGATATAATTCCAGCTCTGGTCCTTACATCCTGGGTAATCTTGGACAAGGCATTTAACTTCTCTGAACCTTAATTTCCTCACCTGTAAAATGGGGTTATAACACCTGCCCAACCTCCTCTTAGACAGCAAGTCCTCCTGTGAGACAGCGACTTATCATGAGTTCGAATCCCAGATCTGCCACCTGCCAGCTGTGTGACTGTGGGCAAGTCACTTAACTTCTCTGTGCCTCAGTTACCTCATCTGTAAAATGGGGATTAAGACTGTGAGCCCCACGTGGGACATCCTGATTCCCCTGTGTCTACCCCAGCGCTTAGAACAGTGCTGGGCACATAGTAAGCGCTTAACAAATACCAACATTATTATTATTATTATCCTATCTAATTTCATTTTATCTATCCCCATGTGGAGCAGTGTTTAGTATTTGATAATGATTGTATTCAAGTGCTAACTATCTGAGCAAAGACCTTCTTTAGCCATGAGATTATTACATCATCTGCACTCATCAGCTGTGCCAATATAGTGAGGACTGAATAAAAGTCCATAAATTGATGGTGGCAAGAAGAAGAAGAAGAATGGAATTTGTTAAGGACTTACTATGTTACAGGCACCGTTCTAAACTCCAGATCTGACCCTTCACTACTAACATTTCTTAGTTTGATCTCAAGTCCCACCACAGGATGGAAGTCAAAGGAGCAGAGATGGCTTAGGGGAGGTGCTAATCATCTAATAATAATAATAATGATGGTATTTGTAAAGTGCTTACTGTGTGCCAAGCGCTGTTCATTCATTCATTCAATAGTATTTATTGAGCGCTTACTATGTGCAGAGCACTGTACTAAGCGCTTGGGATGAACAAGTCGGCAACAGATAGAGACGGTCCCTGCCGTTTGATGGGCTTACAGTCTAATCAGGGGAGACGGACAGACGAGAACAATGGTAATAAACAGAGTCAAGGGGAAGAACATCTCGTAAAAACAATGGCAACTAAATAGAATCAAGGCGATGTACAATTCATTAACAAAATTAATAGGGTAACGAAAATATATACAGTTGAGCGGACGAGTACAGTGCTGTGGGGATGGGAAGGGAGAGGTGGAGGAGCAGAGGGAAAAGGGGAAAATGAGGGTTTAGCTGCGGAGAGGTAAAGGGGGGATGGCAGAGGGAGTAGAGGGAGAAGAGGAGCTCAGTCTGGGAACGCCTCTTGGAGGAGGTGAGTTTTAAGTAGGGTTTTGAAGAGGGAAAGAGAATCAGTTTGGCGGAGGTGAGGAGGGAGGGCGTTCCAGGACCGCGGGAGGACGTGACCCGGGGGTCGACGGCGGGATAGGCGAGACTGAGGGACGGCGAGGAGGTGGGCGGCAGAGGAGCGGAGCGTGCAGGGTGGGTGGTAGAAAGAGAGAAGAGAGGAGAGGTAGGAAGGGGCAAGGTGATGGAGAGCCTTGAAGCCTAGAGTGAGGAGTTTTTGTTTGGAGCGGAGGTTGATAGGCAACCACTGGAGTTGTTTAAGAAGGGGAGTGACATGCCCAGATCGTTTCTGCAGGAAGATGAGCCGGGCGGCGGAGTAAAGAATAGACTGGAGCGGAGCGAGAGAGGAGGAAGGGAGGTCAGAGAGAAGGCTGACACAGTAGTCTAGCCGGGATATAACGAGAGCCCGTAACAGTAAGGTAGCCGTTTGGGTGGAGAGGAAAGGGCGGATCTTGGCGATATTGTAGAGGTGAAACCGGCAGGTCTTGGTAACGGATAGGATGTGTGGGGTGAACGAGAGAGACGAGTCAAGGATGACACCGAGATTGCGGGCCTGAGAGACGGGAAGGATGGTCGTGCCATCCACGGTGATAGAGAAGTCTGGGAGAGGACCGGGTTTGGGAGGGAAGAGGAGGAGCTCAGTCTTGCTCACGTTGAGTTTTAGGTGGCGGGCCGACATCCAGGTGGAGACGTCCCGGAGGCGGGAGGAGATGCGAGCCTGAAGGGAGGGGGAGAGGACAGGGGCGGAGATGTAGATCTGCGTGTCATCTGCGTAGAGATGGTAGTCAAAGCCGTGAGAGCGAATGAGTTCACCGAGGGAGTGAGTGTAAATGGAGAACAGAAGAGGGCCAAGAACTGACCCTTGAGGAACTCCAACAGTTAAAGGATGGGAGGGGGAGGAGGCTCCAGCGAAGGAGACCGAGAATGACCGGCCAGAGAGGTAAGAGGAGAACCGGAAGAGGACAGAGTCCGTGAAGCCAAGGTGAGATAAGGTATGGAGGAGGAGGGGATGGTCGACGGTGTCAAAGGCCAGCAGAGAGGTCAAGGAGGATTAGAATGGAGTAGGAGCCATTGGATTTGGCAAGAAGGAGGTCATGGGTGACCTTAGAGAGAGCAGTCTCGGTAGAGTGGACTGGGGTGGATACAGGGCAATGAGGTTGTCCCACGTGGGGCTCACACTTTTAATCCCCATTTTATAGATGAGGTAACTGAGGCACAGAGAAGTTAAGTGACTTGCCCAAGGTCACACAGCAGACAAGTGGCAGAGCTGGAATTAGAACCCACATATATA
Source organism: Ornithorhynchus anatinus (assembly GCF_004115215.2). NCBI lineage: Eukaryota > Metazoa > Chordata > Mammalia > Monotremata > Ornithorhynchidae > Ornithorhynchus > Ornithorhynchus anatinus. The sequence continues at coordinate 154,569,074 of NC_041728.1, forward strand.
AGGTAGTCGTGCCCACAGCTAAGATGCGTGTCAATTAATCAGCTCCGCACGAAACAAAAACTTCTCACTCTAGGCTTCAAGGCTCTCCATCCCCTTGCCCTCTCCTACCTCTCCTCCCTTCTCTCTTTCTACTGCCCACCCCACATGCTCCGCTCCTCTGCTGCCCACCTCCTCACCGTCCCCCGTTCTCGCCTATCCCACCATCGACCCCTGGCCCATGTCCTTCTGCTGTCCTGGAATGCCCTCCCTCCTCACCTCCACCAAACTAATTCTCTTCCCTTCTTCAAAGCCCTATTCAAAGCTCACCTCCTCCAAGAGGTCTTCCCAGACTGAGCTTCCTCTTTTCCCTCTGCTCCCTCTGCTCCTCCCCCTTCTCCCTTCCCCTCCCCTCAGCACTGTGCTCATCCGCTCAGTTGTAAATATTTTTATTACCCTATTTATTTTGTTAATGAGATGTACTTCACCTTGATTCTATTTATTGCTATTGTTTTTGTCTGTCTCCCCCAATTAGACTGTAAGCCCGTCACTGGGCAGGGACTGTCTCTATCTGTTGCCGATCTGTACATTCCAAGTGCTTAGTAGAGTGCTCTGCACATAGTAAGCACTCAATAAATACTATTGAATGAATGAATGAATGAATTTATTGAGCACTGCACGAATTGCTTAGGCGAGAACAATATGTTAGTCATGATCTCTGCCCACAAGGAGTTTACAGTCTATTCTCAAAGCTCCTTCAAAGTTCTACTGAAGGCTCATCTCCTTCAGGCCTTCCCAGACTAAACCCCTTTTCTTCTCCCCTCCCCACCTCCCCATCACCCCAACTCACTCCCTTTGCTCTATCCCCCTCCCCGCCCCACAGCACTTGTGTATATATTCACATTTCTATAATTCTATTTATTTATATTAAGGATGTTTACATATCTAAAATTCTATTTATTTATATTGATGCTATTGATGCCTCTTTACTTGTTTTGATGCCTGTCTCCCCCCTTCTAGACTATGAGCCTGTTGTTGGCAGGGATTATCCCTATTTGTTGGTGAATTGTACTTTCCAAGCAGTTAGTACAGTGGTCTGCGCCCAGTAAGCACTCAATAAATACGGTTGAATGGATGAATGAATGAATGAATGAATGAATGAATCTATAGGGAAGCTTACAGTTATATCTGTAGACTGTGAGCTCTGTTGTGGGCAGGGATTGTCACTCTTTATTGTCGTATTGTACTTTCCCAAGTGCTTAGTACAGTGTTCTGCACACAGCAAGTACTTGATAAATAACGTTTGAATAAATGAATGAATGATGTTATGAACAGATCATATTATTTTAAAATGCCATTTGGTTTTCCAGGGAAGAGGAAGGAAATAAAAAAGAAATTTCCATACTGTAGTTATCATGAGTTCCGATGGTAATAGAGAGCAAAAACTAAAACCCGGCTAGCTGCGTAATAAAAAGCGTGACTCCAAGAAGGATTCATTCTCTTTGCTTCATCGTCACTTTTGTATTTCCCCCTCGGCTATTATATCATGATGGATCAGTTTCTCTAAAAGGCTTCCCAAGGCTATGGCAGTATTAACTGCCAGATGACTCACAAATCTATCCATTGGCCATTCTGGGTCTTGAGCACCAGTGACCCAGGGCTGCGCCTAGAGAATAGACAGAGAGCCCAACCCATTTTCAGGGGAGAGTAAAAGCCCAGGAGGTTGCAATTGTCATCTCTTTCCTAGACTGGGAATTAGATTAATTCATCTGAGAAACAATAACAGCAACTTAAGGGAAAATGCTCTGACAAAAGCATAAACCAAGCAACGGCTGTTAAGAAACAAATTAAAGGGAGGGAAATAGCCGAGTCATCCCTTCTAGGTTTATTTGCTCTGTCAATTTTTTACTTATGTCAATGGGTTCATTGTCTTCGGACACTAGATGACGTGTATTCCTTCCAGGATGAAGCAAAGTTAATTGAAGAACAGAGGGATGAAAGTATCGGCTTTTTCTCCACTTCAAGTAGTTTTTAGATACGGACATTATGGCTGAAGTGACTCGTCTCTGCCCAGTTTGTACTTCTTTTAAGCATTTTGCTTGTCTCAGCCTGAGAGGATGCAACGTGGTAAATTGGACTCTGTACACAAGTATAGGTTGCCTGATTTAATAATAATAATAATAATATTGGTATTTGTTAAGTGCTTACTATGTATAGAGCACTGTTCTAAGTGCTGGGGAATATATAGGGTAATCAGGTTGTCCCACATGAGGCTCACAGTTAATCCCCATTTTACAGATGAGGTAACTGAGGCACAGAGAAGTTAAGTGACTTGCCCACAGTCACACAGCTGACAAGTGGCAGAGCAGGGATTCAAACCCATGACCTCTGACTCCCAAGCCGGGGCTCTTCTCCACTGAGCCACGCTGCTCCTCCAATCCATCTTAAGATATTGAGATCCCATCTTGAAATCCAACCTTCCTTCCTCCACACCTGTGAAGGAGGGACAATGATGTGTTTCATCTGACAGACCAATTAGGAAAAAGGAACAAAGCTATTTATTCTGAATAATCCCATATATAAAATATGTCTGCTGCCCCTAGCCAAGAAACCTAATAACCCTTAATAATAATAATTATGGTGTTTGTTAAGCGCTCACTACTTCCCTTGAGGAACCATGATCTATGCCCTTTCAGAGACCAACTTATTGCTTACAGTTCACCATAATTTCATTCCCAAAGACAGAGTTGAATTAGTAGAGCTCATTTGTTTCTAAAACCTTTATATCAAATACATTCTTAATGGAGGAAACTTGTTTCCTTCTACCCAGAGTACTTTTTTCTCTTGTTAGTTGTAGGGATAATGTGATGCCAAGTGTACGGGGAAAAACAAGATGTCCATTCCTCTGCTGAATAAATAGAAATGAACCCCAAATCTAAGATACAGTTATGTCCTTTCAACTGCAATATTTTTTTTCCAAGCAGCTATCATAAATTCAAGGTAAAAGAGTTTTATAATCCAGGCCCAGTTATAAAGTTGAAGTTTTTTTCATTTGTTTTATAACAGTAGTAAAAGGGCAGTTACTGTCTGTTATAAGGTTGTGTTGTACTCTCTCAAGCACTTAGAACAGTGCCCCGCACACAGTAAGTGCTCAATAAATAGGATTGATTGATCGATTGTAAAGATGCTGCTGGGTATCTTTTGGGCCCCTACTGGTGCAATGTATTGAACTGAATGCTTGAGACATGAGACACGTTCGTCGCCCATAAGAAGCTTATACATTAGAATTATATACATTATATAATAGGGAAGAAGGATTTGAAAATGGTAAAATAGGAATAAATAGGCCATACAACCGATTAAACATACATAATCATAGTGACTGTAGTACTCGTTAAGTATTTACTTGCCAAGCACAGTGCTAAATGTTGGAGTGGATACACTTTCATAAGGTTAGACATAGTCCCTGTCCCACAAGGGGCCCAAAGCCTAAGGGGGAAAGAGAACACTCAGTCAACTATATTTATTGAGCACATACTGTGCAGAGCACTGTACTAAGAACTTGGAAGAGTCCAATATAAGAATAAACAGACACATTCCCTTCCCACAACAAGTTTACAGTCTAGAGGGGGAAACAGATATTAATATAAATAAATAAATTACAGATATATGCATAAGTACTGTGGGGCTGGGAAAGGAACTGGATAAAGGGAGCAAGTCAGGGTGATGCCGAAGGGAGTGAGGGAACAGGTAACGAGTCCCTATTTTACAGATGAGGAACTGAGGCACAGAGAAGTTGTGACTTACCCAAGGTCACACAGCAGACAAGTGGCAGAGCTGGAATTAGAACACAGCTCCACATATATGTTTTTTCACATGTTTCTACATATGAATGTATGATTGAAGGTATATATTTATTCACTGGTGGGGGCTGGAAGGGGCTGGTCTAATGGATTAGATGGGAGGAGATAGTTCCAGCCTGGGACAATAATATGAACCAGGATCTGGAGGTTGGTCAGTCGAGAGTGAGGGACAATTGGAAGGTGAGCGTGGGTGGAATAAAGACTCCCAGCTGGCGAGTAGTGAATGGAGGAAACTGATGGAAAGCCTTGAAGTTGATGTTTCAGGATCTTCATTGCTTGTAGAGGAAAAGGGTCAGCTGTCACTGGAGGACTGTGAGGAGAGGAGGGTGTTTATTGAGCAACATTTTGGTATATGGAAATATGGAAAATGGACTGAGGAGAGGGAGGCTGGAAACTGGGACATCAGTGAGGAATCTGATACAGTACTCTATACTGTAAGCTCGTTGTGGGCAGGGAATGTGTCCGTTTCTTGTTACCCTGTACTCTCCCAAGAGCTTATTACAGTGCTTTACAAACAGTAAGTGCTCAATTAATATGGTTGAATTAATGAATAAATATGATGGAATGAATGAATGAATGAATACTCTAAATGCGATTCAATGAGAGCTGACCCAAGGTGGTGACTATTGTGTGGAGATGAGTCAATCAGTCAGTGGTTTTTGTTGAGCGCTTGCTAGGTGCAGAGCACTGTTCTTAGCACTAGGGAGAGTACCATGAAAAAGAATTAACAGACACTTTCCTTGCTTTTAGAGAGATTACAGTCTAGACGGGGAGATGGACGTTAATATGAATAAATAATTTATAAAATATATTGTAAAGAAATGTACATGGAGAGGAAGGCAAATATCAGAAAACATTTCATAGGGAGAATCAGTGAAAATTAGCAGTTGAATTACTCTGAGAACAGAAAAAGAAAGTGAGAAGTTGACTATAATAATAATTATATAATAATTGTGGCATTTGTTAAGTGCGTAATATGTGCCAAAGACTGTAATAAGTGCTGGGGTGATACAAGCAAATCAGGCTGGACACAGTCCCTTTCCCATGTGGGGCTCACAGTCTCAATCCCCATTTTCCAGATGAGGTAACTGAGGCACAAAGAAGTGAAGTGACACACCCAAGGTCACACAGAAGACATGTAGTGGAGCATGGAGTAGAACCCATGACTTTCTGACTCCCAAGCCCATGATCTATCCACTACACCATGTCGCTTCAGCACCAGGATGGCAGGTTTTGAGGATAGAAGATGATGGTGTCATCAAGATAAAGGGAATTGGAAGAGGAGGGTCATTGGTCATAGAAAAGGTAGTTCCTGATTTTTACCATGGGATAAATGACAACATAATTTGCTTATCATTTTTTATTCTATTTATTCTAATCTCTTTTATTCAGTTTTTGGGAACTATGCCATTTGTTTGGCATAGTTAAGTACAATACAAAAACGGAATGACGATTATATTTGAAATCTCCTTATATCCAGGGAATATACACTTCTTTATTCTGTACTTCCCAAGTATTTAATTCAAGTAAAGACAATATTTTGTCTTTTGCTGGTCTCAGGTTTGTTAATGAATATCCTTAAAAATATTTGCTGATATTCATTCCTTGCATGGAAAGCAACTTAATTGACACTGTCTTGTTGAATAACTCAGCAACATTTAGCTTTACAATCTTTATTAATGAAAGTAAAAACACTAAAGGAAGATAATCTTCCCAGATCCAAAAGTTAGTTCAGTTAATAATAATGTTGGTATTAAGCGCTTACTATGTGCCGAGCACTGTTCTAAGCACTGGGTTAGATACAGAGTAATCAGGTTGCCCCACGTGAGGCTCACAGTCTTAATCCCCTTTTTACAGATGAGGTAACTGAGGCACCGAGAAGTCAAGTGACTTGCCCAAAGCCACACAGTTGGCAGGTGGTGGAGCCGGGATTAGAACCCATAACCTCTGATTCCTAAGCCTGTGCTCTTTCCACTGAGCCACACTGCTGCCTTGGTTAGATCCTACACATTGCCTTCAAGCAAAAAGGTAGTATTCCCCAACATAATGATGCACTTTGTCCTTAACTACCTTTTATTACCACCTGAAACTATAATTCAAACAAACGTTATTAATGTTGGTATTTGTTAAGCGCTTACTATGTGCAGAGCACTGTTCTAAGCGCTGGGGTAGACACAGGGGAATCAGGTTGTCCCACGTGGGGCTCACAGTCTTCATCCTCATTTTACAGATGAGGTAACTGAGGCACAGAGAAGTTAAGTGACTTGCCCACAGTCACACAGCTGACAGGTGGCAGAGCTGGGATTCGAACTCATGAGCTCTGACTCCAAAGCCCAGGCTCTTTCCACTGAGCCACGCTGAGCCACGCTGCTTCTCTATTCCTTGTATTCTCTTATTCCTTGTTTCAAATGAGATGGCTTAGAGAAAGTAAAGCAACAGCAATAATAAGGTTATACCAATACAAGATCTCTATACTGTGAGTGTTGTGTACTTGAAGAACCTTGTAGTGTGACAAAATAGTATTGATTCCGTGGGAACTATTAGTTTGGAAGTAGATGGTTCGAAATCCGACTGACATTTTTCAAGACAAATTCCGATATTATTGTTGGGCCTGCCATTAGCAGAAAGCTTAATACTCTTGCTATTCATTACTAGTTTGCTGTATTAAATACACTTAAATTAAATTAAAGAAATGAAAAAATACAAAGTACTATACAGAACTGCAAGGCTGAGCAGAGGCTGAAAGCAAAGTAGCTAAACACTTTGATCGACTCCACACGTATGCACACAACCAATTCCCCTGCGCTTGGATCACGTTATAGCAGAACAGACTCCCGATGTGGGAAGAACGTTCCCTAATTTTTCTATAATGATAACAACATACATTGCATTGATAATGCACTATTCATGGGCCTAGTGCATCCTTCGCTCTGCTGTCCAGATCATTTTTCTACAAAGACATTCAGCACGTCACCCTCCTCCTCAGAAAACTCCAGTGGTTGCCCATCCACCTCTACATCAAATAGAAACTCCTCACCATTGACTTTGAAGCAGTCCATCACCTTGCCCCCTCCTATGTCACCTCACTACTCTCCTACGACAACCCAGCCCACATACTTCGCTCTTCTAGTGCTAACCTTCTCACTGTGCCTCCATGTCTCCTATCTCATCACTGACCCCTTGCCCACACCCTGCCTCTTCCCTGGAATGGCCTCCCTCCTCAAATCCGACAGACAATTACTCTCCCCCAATTCAAAACCTTATTGAAGGCACGTCTCCTCCAGGAGGCCTTCCCTGACTAAATCTCCCCTTTCCTCTTCTCCCGCTCTCTTCTGCATGCCCTGACTTGCTCCTTTTTTTCTCTCTCCCCTATCAGCCCCATATCTGTAATGTATTTATTTATATTGATGTCTTTCTCCCCTTCTCTGAACTGTAAGCTCGTTGTGAGCAGAGAATGTGTCTGTTTATTGTTATATTGTACTCTCCTAAGAGCTCAGTACAGTGGTCTACACACAGTAAGCACTCAATAAATACGGTTGAATGAATGAGTGAATGAATGATAGATTCAAAGTCACGAGATCTGACATTCAACTTTCCCTACCTGAGTCTGACAATCTATCTTCTTCTCTTTTCTTCTTCTCTCTGAGGTCCAGAAAGATTAAGTAACTTCAATCAATCAGTGGTATTTATTGAGTGCTTACTATCTGCAGAACACTGTATTAAGAACTTGGGAGAGTACAATACAGCAAAATTAGCAGACATGTTCCCTGCCCTTAGAGAGCTCATAGTCTAGAAGGGGAGACAGACATTAATATGAATAAATTCTTCATAATATATAATTTAAAGATATGTACATATGTGCCGTGGGGTTGGGGGAGGAATAGCAAATGTCCAAAAGGCACAGATCCAAGTGCATAGATGCCCCAGAAGGGAGAGTAAGCTGAGGGAAAGAGGGCTAAATTGGGGAAGTCCCCTTGAAGGACATGTGACCTTAATAATGTTTTGAAGGTGGAGAGAGTGATGGTCTGGCATATGTGGAGCACAGGAGGGAGTTCCATGCTAGGGGAAGGACATGAGAAGGGGGTCAGCAGCAGGATAGATGAGATCGGGGAACAGTGAGTAAGCAGGTGCTAGAGGAATATAGTGTGCAAGCTGGGCTATAGTAGGAGATCAGTGAGTGAGGTAAGATGGGGCGAGGTGATAGTTCTTTAAAGTCAATGGTAAGGAGTTTCTCTTTGATGTGGAGGTGAACAGGCAGACATTGGAGGTTCTTGAGGAGTGGGGAGATGGGGATTGAATGTTTTTGTTGATAAATGATCCAAGCAGCAGAGTGAAGCATGGACTGCAGTGGGGAGAGACAAGAGGCCGGGAAGTCAGCGAGGAGGCAAATGCAGTAATCGAGGTGGGATAGGATAAGTAGTTCGATCAACATGGTAGCAGTTTAGATGGAGAGGAAAAGGTGGACTTTAGCAGTGTTGTGAAGGTAGAACTCACAGGATTTGTTGACAGATTGCATATGTGGGTGAAATGAGAGAGGCGAGTGGAGCCAAGGTTAGATAGAGGGAGGTTAGTGGTGTTGTCTACAGTGACTTGCTAAAGATCACACAAGAGGCCAGAGGCAGAGCTGGGACTCTAACCCACATCTCCAAATTCCCAGTCAGTCCAATGCTCTCCCCACTTTCAAAGCCTTATTCAGGTCTCTTCTCCTCTAAGAGGCCTTCCCTGATTAAGTCCTCTTTTCCCGACTCCTTCTCCTTTCTGTGTCACCTATCCACTTGGATCTGTAGCCTTTGAGCACTTGATATTCACCCCATCCTCAGTCCCACAGCACTTAGGTACATATAAATTATTCAATTATATTAATGTTCATCTTCCCCTCTAGAGAGTAAGCTCATTGTGGGCAGGGGGCACAGTGGATAGAGCACAAGCCTGGGATTCAGAAGGTGATGGGTTCGAATTCTGGCTCTGCCACTTATCTGTTGTGTATCCTTAGCAAGTCACCTAACTTCTCTGTGCCTCAGTTACATCTTCTGTAAAATAGGGATTGAGACTGTGAGCCCCATGTGGGACATGGACTGTGCTCAATCCAATTTGTTTCTATCCACCCCAGTGCTTAGTACAGTGCCTGGCAGAAAGTAAGTGCTTAACAAATACTATTATTATTATTTTTCCTGCCAACTCCATATTGTACTCTCCCAAGCACTTAGTCCAGTGCTCTACACAAAGTGCTCAATAAATACCACTGATTGATTTGATTGCTCTTTCCACTAGCGCATACTGTCTGTCGTAATAAAAACCCATGTTATAGCAGAGTTGGGGGTGCTGAATCATTCTCCACATGACCAGAGTCATACCTTGGGACTGTTGGTGGTCGGGGAGATGCTCTATTAATCCATTTCAATCCACTAGTGGACCTGGGAGCTCAGTACTCTCACAGAGTTTAGACAAAGGAGAGAACACAGTGGGATAGTCTCATTTTATGTCTCGCTATTTTACAGTGCAGGATTGATGGGAAGCCACAACATTGAACAGTTAGAAGAACTACAGTGTCTTGATTCTTATCCACGCGATCTACTCACCTTTAAATGCAGACAGTAAACTGGGGGCAGAACCCATGGGAAGGGAACAATTCCTTTAAATGAAGGGCAGAAATGAGATCATTAATTTAATTGTCTGTCTCCTAATTACCATCCCATGACACCAGCCTACCTTTCCGGTTTGACTTAGAAACAAAAGTTTCCACTATTAAATTAGTATTACACCCCTTTCCTAAATTAGGATATATATTCCTCTAATTGAAGGTTTAGTGGATTCAATTCTCCAGTCTGTGTTTGGACTGAAACTAATCGCTGCTCAGAAAGATTTCCTGTTTACATCCCCTAAAAGAATTCTCTTGGCCTACTTAATTCCTGTTTTCTTGACTCTGTTTACTAACTACAATTACCTTATCTCTTTATCCATTATTCAATAAAGGAGGAAAAAAACAAGTTTCAGATGGGTTTTCCTGGATAATTATTGTTTCAGAGCCTACAGATAATATAGTGCTGTGTATGATTTTTGAATTGTAAGCTTTTCTGATATGGCCACTAACCTTCACCCAAAAATGGCTGCCTCCCTCTGAGGACTTTATCCCAAAGAGAACAATGAAGACATCTAGTGATGTTGATGATGGTATTTATTAAGCACTTACTATGTACCAGGTATTGTTCTAAGCACTGGGGTAGCTGCAGTGTAAGCAGGTTGTCCCACGTGGGGCTCACAGTCTTAATCCCCATTTTACAGATGAGGGTACTGAGGCTCAGAGAGGTGAAGTGATTTGTCCAAATTCACACAGCTGACAAGTGGCAGTGTCGGAATTAGAACCCAAGACCTCTGAATCCCAAGCCCATGCTCTTTCCACTAAGCCACGCTGCTTCTCCAGTATTAGCTAGTGATTTAGCTAAGGCTGCTTCCTCCCTTCTGAACCACTTATTCTCTAGATTGTAAGCTTATTGTGGGCAGGGAACATGTAACGATAATTATGGTATTTGTTAAGCACTTACTATGTGCCAAACACTGCACTGAGCACTGTGGTGGATACAAGCAAATTGGTTTGGACACATTCCCCGTCTCATGTGGGGCTCACAGTCTCAGTAGCCATTTCAAAGATAAGGTAACTGAGGTGCTGAGAAGTTCAGCGACTTGCCCAAGGTCACCCAGCAGATAAGTGGCAAAGGATTTTACTCTCCCTACAGGTATTCTTCAAATAGCATTCTGCATATAAAAATCAGGGGTAACCTAGGTCTACACCCATGACTCCTATGGCTCCTGCAATAAACTCATTCGCTCATTCACATAAAGGTATTTACTGAGCGCTTATTGTGGGTAGATCACTGTACTAAGTGGTTGAGAGAGTACAGTTTAGCAATAAACAGATACATTCCCTTCCCACAGTGAGCTTACAGTCTAAAAAGAGTGATAAATGATGACTCCTGGAATAAAGTACTTTCATTTTATTCATTGGCTGTTTATTGACACCCAAATCTATATCTACTCCCCTGTTCTCTCTCCCTCCCTCCAGGCTAGTATTTCCTCCTGCCTTCAGGACATCTCTACTTGAATGTCCTCCTGCCACTTCAAACTCAACATGTCCAAGACACAGCTCCTTATCTTCCTTCCCAAACCCTGTCATCTATCTGACTTTCCCGTCACTACGGACGGCATAACCATACTTTCCATCTCACAAGCCTGCAAACTTGGTGTCATCCTTGACTCCGCTCTCTCATTCATCCCACATATCCCATCCATCACCAAAGCCTGTAGGTCTCACCTTCAGAACATTGCCAAGATCCATCCTTTCCTCTCCATCCAAACTGCTGCCACGTTAGTACAATCACTCATCCTATCCTGACTGGATTACTACATCAGCCTCCTTTCTGACCTCCCAACCTCCTGTCTCTCCCCTCTTCAGTCCATACTTCACTCAGCTGCCTGGATTATCTTTCTAAAGAAATGTTCTGGGCATATCACTCCCCCCACCTCAAAAATCTCCAGTGGTTGCCTATCAACCTCCATATCAAACAAAAACTCCTCACTATTGGCTTCAAAGCTCTCCATCACCTTGCCCCCTCCTTCCTCACCTCCCTTCTTTCCTTCTACATCCCAGCCCATATACTCCGCTCCTCTGGTGCTAACCTTCTCACTGTGCCTCACTGTCCCACCATGGACCCAAGGCCCGTGTCCTACCTCTGGTCTAGAATGCCCTGCCTCCTCAAATCCGCCAATCACACTTCCCCCTTCAAAGCCGTACTGAAGGCTCACCTCCTCCAAGAAGCCTTCCCAGACTAAGCTCCCCTTTTCCTCAGCTCCCCCTCCTCTCTGCGTCACCCTGACTCTCTCCCTTCGTTCCACCCTTCTCTCTCCACCCCACAGCACTTGTGTATATATGTACATATCTATAATTCTATTTATATTGATGCCCATTTACTTGTTTTGTTGTCTGTCTCCCCCCACTTCTAGATGGTAAATCCGGTGTGGGCAGGGATTGTCTCTCTCTATTGCTGAATTGTACTTTCCAAGAGTTTAGTACAGTGCTCTGCACCCAGTAAGAGCTCAATAAATACAACTGAATGAATAAGTGCAGAGCACTGTGCTAAGTGTTTTGGAGATGACAAAGAAAGCAAAACATATGCTCCCGCTCCTCAAGGAGCTCACAATCTAATACGGGAGGCAGGCAGTCATAAAATATTTACCAATAGCTGAAGCAGAAGAAGAACAGGTCTATCATAGGTAGCAGCATGAGGAACAAGGTGAAATAGTAGAATAAATAAGTGAATATACAAAGACTCAGAATGGCAATTGGTATAAATACATAAGTCTGAGGGATGGCTGCTGAGTTGAGGTGATTTGGGATGTTGGGAATTGGGGAAAGCTCCTCAGAGATGTGGGCTTTTTAAGGGGACTTTGACAATGGGGAGAGCTGAGGTCTGGGATATATGGAAAGGGAGAGAATTCCAGACAGGAAGAAAAGTTTGAACAAAGGGTCAGAGATGAGAGAGTCAAGAATGAAGCAGTTAGATAATGTTTTTAATGATATTTGTTAAGCGCTTACTACATGTTGAACACTGTTCTAAGTGCTGGGGTAGGTAAAAGTGAATTATTCCAGACACAGTTCCTGCCCCGCATAGGGCTCAAAGTCTAAGTAGGGGGGAGAATAGGTAGGTATTCAATCCCCATTTTACAGTTAAGGAAACTGAGGCACAAAGAAGTTAAGTAATAATAATAATTATGGTATTTGTTAAGCACTTACTATGTGCTCAGCACAGTTCTAAGCACTGGGGTAGATACAGGGTAATCACATTTTTTAATCCCCATTTTTACAGATGACTTGCCCAAAGGCCATAATTCAAGTAATTGGCAGATGAAGAATTTGAACCCAGGACCTCTGACTCCCAGAACCATGCTCTTTCCACAGAGTCACGCTGCTTGGAAAGTGTGGGCTGAGAAAGCAATTGTATAAGGGGGTAAAAGCTGGTGGAGGCCTAGAAGCTGTGGCTGAGGGTGGGAAGATGTTTGGAGAAAGTAACTTGCACTTCATAGGAGGGATCATTTTAACCAGCAAGTGAAAGGAGCAGTTGGGAGGCCACTGGACAACAAACAGCAGTCATTCCCACAGTCCTGCATCTCCCTACTCATCTCCTGCACAGCAACTGCTGGGTTCAAAGAAGCCCATTAGTGCTGAAGGGAATGATAACTACTGACAGAGAGGGTGGAAAAAGCTTTAGTTTTCCATGGGGTCCTCTGAGAGTTACTGTTATCTGAACTCACCAGAGACTGGATTTGACCCTGCCAGAGGATTAGGGCTTCACCACTCCATCAGGGGTGAAGGCATTCCAACCAGCTCATAGCGCTGAGGTTTCTTTTGGTCTCCTCCACATCAGGGCCTACAGACTTATGAGACTGCACAGTCACTCCCCAAAAGCTATGTGATTCATGCAGTCAAATTATTTTTTTTCCACTCAAATTCAAAAAAAATTGCATCAGAATGCATTCAAAATGCTTTGTTTATAGTTTCTAAAATCTTGACAGCCCCTTGGTGAGTTCAGAACTATTATTTTGTCTTTGGGCAAACCAAGCCTCCCACTGGTGAAGTCTCTCAAGGAGTCACCAGAACATAAAAATTTACCTGGAGTCTGGGTCTTCTATCAGTGCCAAATTCCACTAAATCAATCAATAAATGGTATTTATCGACTGCTTACTATGTGCAGAGCACATTACTAAACATATGGGAAAGTACAATGCAACAGATGTTGGTATACACATTCCCTGCCCACAAGGAACTGATGGGCAACAAGACTATAAATTATACTTTTAGGGATTTCTAAATGTAATGATATTAATAAAAATAATAATAATGGTATTTGTTAAGCACTTACTATGTGCAAGGCACTGTACTAATCGCAGGGGTATATAGAAGCAAATGGGGTTGGACCCAGTTCCTGTCCTAAGTGGGGCTCACGGTCTCAATCCCCATTTTACAGATGAGGTAGATGAGGCACAGAGAAATAAAGTGACTTGCCCAAGGTCACACAACAGACAAGTGGTAGAGCTGGGACTAGAACCCATGACCTTTCATTCATTCATTCATTCATTCAATAGTATTTATTGAGCGCTTACTATGTGCAGAGCACGGTACTAAGCGCTTGGCTTCTTTCTCCCAGGCCCGGGCTCTATCCACTACTCCATGCTTCTTCTCCAATGATGCTTCTCTAGTATTTCATTGACTAAATAGCTCATCTAGTTTCTTTTCATACAACTAGAAGGACTTGCTGTGAGAGAAGTATGTAGTTTCTTCATCACTGGCATTCACAAATGACGCACCGAGCAGGCTGTTTCTGAAAGGGAAAGAGAGAGTGGACCCATCATACAAGGAGGGAGGGCAGGGGAGTGGGAAGGGGGTGGGGAGGAAGTGGAGACCCCTCTCCTCAGGCACAGTGTTGCTATAGTCTCGCTCGTGCTTCCAAGAGTACACTCCAGACACTTAGTCCTACTGTGGGTGACTAGCAGCACACCTGATGGAGTATTCTCTCAGTTGTGTTTTAGCAACTGTTTTGCTCCTGCTGCATCAGTTTTATGGATGGGTATTGAAGTTCCAGAAGGAAATCAAAGGATTGTTAGCTCCTTGGGGGCAGGGAATGTGTCTACAAACTCTATTTTATGCTCCCAAGGGCTTAGTTCGGTGTTCTACATACTAATAATAATGACAAGAAGAAGAAGAATTAAGAATAAGGGCTTTTAAGTGCTTACTATGCAACAACTGTCCTAAGTGCTGGGGTAGATATAAGGTAATCAGGTCAGACACAGTCCCTGTCCCACATGGGGTTCATAGTCTAAGTAGGAGAAAGATCAAGTATTAAATCCCCATTTTACAGCTGAGGACACTGAAGCAACAGTGAGCTCATTTGGGCAGGCAGTGTGTCCCTGTTGTATTGTACTCTCCCAAGCACATAATACAGTGCATAACCTCCATTCTTCTCCCAAGATAAGGGAATTTGAGTCAAATTACCTTGAAAACAACCCTTCAGGGTCGCACCTGGAGAGTTTCCAGTACTCTACCTGTCTCAGCTAGGGGAGGCAGAGTCAAGCAGCAGCTTACCCATTCCATTCCTAGCTTGACCAGTGGCTAGTGAGTGGAAGGCAATATGTTACAAGTCAAAACTCACCCATGCTGGGCAGCAGCAGCACGGAAAAGAGTCGAGGGTGGAGACTCAAGTTTACCGTGCAGAAGGCAGCAATTGTAAACCACTTCCGTATATTTACCAAGAAAATTCTATGGATACACTCCCAGAACATTCTGGGAGAGATGTGTCCGTGGTGTCGCTGTGGGTCAGAAACGACTCGATGGCTTAAGACAAGACCTTGAAAACATATGCCTTAAAAAAATTCACGTTTTGTTTTTCACCCCTCTTTTATTTTCATCAGGACAGATCCTCCCGGGAAAAGGAAGAGGCCTTCTTCCTTTCAATCCCAGATTCTCAGAGGAACTTGGCACATAGAACCAGTCATCTAAGAAAAATCACTTGGTCACTGTTGCAGCTGTTTTCTCATATGAGTAGTAACAGTGAGTTAGAGCAGGCTCAATCAACCAATTGTTTTGTTAAATGATCAGTGTGCAGAGCACTGTGCTAAGCTCTCGGGACAGTATAATACAGTATAGTTGGTAGTCGGTGAACCATATTTATTGAGTGCTTGCTTGGTAGAATACAATATAACAACAGACACATTCCCTGTCCACAGAGAGCTTACAGTCTTGATCCCTGCCCACAGGGAACTTAGAGACCCCTGGGCCAGGTCCTCCCGCGGTCCTGGAACGCCCTCCCTCCTCACCTCCACCAAACTGATTCTCTTCCCCTCTTCAAAACCCTACTTAAAACTCACCTCCTCCAAGAGGCCTTCCCAGACTGAGCTCCTCTTCTCCCTCTACTCCCTCTACCACCCCCCCTTTACCTCTCCGCAGCTAAACCCTCTTTTCCCCCTTTCCCTCTGCTCCTCCACCTCTCCCTTCCCATCCCCACAGCACTGTACTCGTCCGCTCAACTGTATATATTTCCATTACCCTATTTATTTTGTTAATGAATTGTACATCGCCTTGATTCTATTTAGTTGCCATTATTTTTACGAGATGTTCTTCCCCTTGACTCTATTTATTGCCATTGTTCTCGTCTGTCCGTCTCCCCCGATTAGACCGTAAGCCCGTCAAACGGCAGGGACTGTCTCTTTCTGTTGCCTACTTGTTCATTCCAAGCGATTAGTACAGTGCTCTGCACATAGTAAGCGCTCAATAAATACTATTGAATGAATGAATGAATGAACATTAAACAAATTACAAATAGGGGAAGGGGCAGCATAGAAGGATATGTATATGTGTTACGGGGTTGGAAATAGAGTGATTACCAAAATAAGTATGGGGCAAATAGAGGAAATGAGAGTTTAGTCAGGGTAACCGTCTTGGAGGAGATGTGTGGTTAGTAGGGCTTTGAAGTTGGTGGTCTTTTGGATATGAAAGGGGAGGGAGTTCCAGGTCAGAGGGAGAATTGGGGCCATGGGTTGGTGGTGAGATCGGTGAGATCGAGTTATAACACTAAAACAGACATATTCCCTGGCCACAGTGAGCTCACAGTCTGGGTGGGGAGAATTACAAGGGAAAAAAAAATAACAAGCAAATAAATGTACATATCTCCTTCAGAACCATGAAGGCCATCTGTTTGATGACTTGGGTCTTATTGAAATGGTAACAGCCATTTCTGGTCTCGAGGTTTATGGTGCGGTGACTATTGACCTATTGACAGAACCACTGAAAGCAACATGGCAGAAACACTGGCTTCTCTTGATTGACCGCACAAATCAAATCTTCTCAAGTGTCTGTGTACAAAGGTGAGGCATTTTTTGTGTGCCAGGTCCATTTTCATTCTATTGCAGCTTTTCTCATCAGAGTAAACAGGACCAGTTCAGCTCTTTTAAAGGTGACTCAATAAAATATGTATGCAGATTTACTTCTGGGCAGATAGGCTGTTATAAATTTATACCAGGTCAACCATGGAAAGACCTTCAATTAGAAAGAGAGAGAAAGTACAAGGAATGATATTTCCATCAGCATTTATCTTCTGGTGACTAACTAGGTTGATCCTTTGGCTTTTTTGCACACAAAAACACATAATTTTTGGTGGGTGAAGCCCTAGCATGGATTAGTTTAAACCCTTTTTCATAAGGCCAGCAAATAAAGGGAAAACCTCAACATTACTTCCAGCAGTTATTGCTCTAAAGTATTATTCTGGGCTTTTTTTTTCTTTTAACTGCAGTGGAACAGGCTTGACACACTCGAGCTTTCTGCTGCATGTTGGAAGTGTGCCACAGTGGATTTTTTTCTTCTAGCTTGTGAAAAGTGAACAAGTGACAGTGTTGGATATATACACTGCCCTGCGTAATATCTGCCCTGCTTATTAGAAGCGGTGTGGCCTAATGGAAAGAGCATGGACCTGGGAGTCAGAGGACCTGTGTTCTATTCCCGTCTCTAGCTATTGCATGCTGTGCGACCTGGAGCAAGTGATTCAACCTCTCTATGTCTCAGTAACCTCATCTGTTAAATGGAGATTAAATCCTCCTCCTCTTTCAGACTTGAACTGTGAGTCCCATGTAAGACAAAGACTTTGTCCAACTTGACTGTCACGAGCCCCGGACAATCAAACGTACTGACCAGGAATTTCCTCTACTGGACAGTCTGTGATGAGTTCAAAGTGGAAACCAAACCACCCAGTGTATAGAAACATTGTGGCTCAGTGGAAAGAGCCCGGGCTTGGGAGTCAGAGGTCACAGGCTCGATTCCCGGCTCTGCCGCTTGTCAGCTATGTGACTGTGGGCAAGTCACTCAACTTCTCTGTGCCTCAGTTCCCTCATCTGTAAAATAGGGATGAAGACTGTGAGCCTCTCGTGGGGCAACCTGATGACCCTGTATCTCCTCCAGCGCTTAGAACAGTACTCTGCACATAGTAAGCACTTAACAAATACCAATATTATTATTACTGTGGACAGCTTTACTCAATTCCTAATCTAATTTCAGAGGAGTGACATATACACACGCTCACATACACTACAACAAATGTAACTACTCATCTGACGGTTTCACCAAGTCCGTGCAGATGAGCCCACATCGGAAGAGCTGGAGAAGTTCCTGCCGGCTCTGGGCGGTTGGACTTGAGTCCATGCTGGTGATGCAGACTTCTGACACAAGTCTCCGCAACCTCCTTCTCTTCTCGCATTCAAAGCAACCGCCTTTTATCTGCCTTTGAAGTCACAGCGGCTCTATGTGTCAGTTGATAATTAGTACAGGCCCATCCTTGGGAAGGAAGAGAAGGCCACTCTTCCTTCAATACTTCACCCTGCAGACCGGCTTTACAGTGATCTATCCGGGAGCAGAGCAGCTTAGTTCCTTCTCAAATTTGTTCTTTGCTGTTCCTTGTTCTCGGAATCAAAAACAGTCACTCAAAAAAACAGCTTCCTGCGGGCTCACTTCACTGATGGACTTTTATCTACCCTAGCACTTAGGACAGTCCTTGACACATAGTGAGCAGTCAATAAATACCTTTAAAAAATAAGAGGTATACAAGGGTGATCATCTACAAGTGTGCGGATCACTGAAAAGGTCAACGCAGGATCAATCCATGGCCCGGCCATGATGGGCACACAAAAGATTGTCACTTGCTGTGTTGTTGTGCCTAATGTTTGCATTGGCCAACTAGGGGAGCTTCAATAACAAGCTTTGAAGTAAATTTGAACACGGGCTTTCTTATCTCTAGTTATTCAATCGTATTTATTGAGCTCTTAGTTTGTGCAGAGCACTGTACTAAGCATTTGGAAAGTACAATGCAGCAAAAAAGAGAGATAATCCCTGCCCACAACAGCAGAGGGGAGACAGACATCAAAACAAGTAAACACGCATGAATAGAAATAAAAATATAGATAGTTCTTGTACTTTAACATATTAATCTTCCTGACTAAATGCTGTGCCAGAACAGAGGCTGCCCACTAAAGTAGGGGAAATTTCATTCATTCATTCACCCAATCATATTTATTAAGCACTTACTGTGTGCAAGGCACTGTACTAAGCGCTTGGCAGAGTACAAGGGCTTGGGAGTTAGAAGGTCATGAGTTCTAATTCCGGCTTCTCCACTTGTCTGCTTGTGACCTTGAGTAAGTCGCTTCCCTTCTCTGGGTCTCAGTTCCTTCATCTATAAAATGGGGATGGAGACTGTGAGCCCCCCCCCATGGAACAGGGACTGTGTTCAACCCAATTTGCTTGTCTCCACCCCAGTGCTTAGTACAGTGCCTGGCACATAGTATGCACTTAACAAATACCACTATTATCATTATTATTATTATTAATGAATAGACACATTCCTACCCACAATGAGCTTACAGCCTAGAGGGGGAGACAGATGTTAATGTAAATAAATAGCAGATTTGTGTCCAAACCTAGCATAAGGCATTTAAGTGATCTGACTCAGTTTTCCCAGCCATGAATTGAGAATAGATGTTTATTCTCTTAACTTTTTTATCTTTGTGCAGGGGTATTAGAGGAATAGTCTAGTCTTCTAGACTATAAGCTCACTGTGGGAAGGGAAGGTGTCTAACAACTCTGTCGTACTGTTCTCTCCCAATCGCTTAGTAAAGTGCTTTACACACAGTAAGTGCTCAATAAATACTATTGATGATGATATATAAGGCAATATGTGGGAACAGGGTTAACTACTTGGGAGTCACATCTAGGCTAGTTCTGAAGTGGAGGATTCAACCGATTATCCTTGTGGTTCCTCAAACCAATGTACAATATTATCTGTATTTCCTGAAATTTTCAACCTTCTGTAAAATAGGAGACAAGTAAAGAAATGAGAAAAATGAGCCATGACAAAGCCAGTTCTCCACTAAGCAACTGTAAATGTAAGGTTATCGCATATGTCATTCACCATATTTTTTCATTAATGTGTAAATGTGTGAAAAGTCTAAAAAAGGTTAATATGGTTTTACATCCCAGTGTATTACTCAATAGGTAAAGAAAATACAAGCCAAGTAACAAGTGATGAGAGATTTTACAGTATTAGTCAAAAGATTTCAAGTTCAGGGAATATTGCCATAGAAATGATGGCAAATACACCACTTAAGGTTTTGAGAGAAAGAAAAGGAATTAAAGATGGGAAAGTCACTTTAAGAACTTTATAAAGCAAGTCTTGAAGGCACATTCTCCCTGTTCTACAGCTGTAAGATGCATTCTATTTGAATGGCTCCGAATTTCATAAAAGAAAAAAAGAGAGAACTTTATTAAGTATCTTATTAACACAATGCTGGGCTTCTGTGGTGCAAATTTTTGTACTTAATTATAGTCTTGAGTATCCACTTCAATCACACCTTAAAATGAACAATAATTGTATTCCTCAGTAATGATAGGAATCACTTGAGTTACAATGAGATAAATGTTTATTTTCTGATGTCAGTACTTCCAATTTTACATTGCAAATGATTTAGTGATATAATTTCAGCCATTTAGCTGACAACTGTGACTGCTTTTTCCTTGCTCCTGCACTTCCTATCACTTTGGCTCTTGCTAAAATTTTCCTACCTCTGAAAAGAAAATATCCTCCTTCCTTATGATGAAAGACCTATAACACTAAATTTATAAAAATATGTAACACCAACTCTGTTATATCGTAGTCTTCCAGGTGCTCAGTGGAAAGAGCCCAGGCTTGGGAATAAGAGGTCATGGGTTCGAATCCCAGATCTGCCACTTGTCAGCTGTGTGACTGTGGGCAAGCCACTTCACTTCTCTGTGCCTCAGTTATTTCATCTGTAAAATGGGGATTAACTGTGAGCCTCACGTGGGACAACCTGATTACCCTGTGTCTACCCCAACACTTATACAGTGCTCTGCACATAGTAAGTGCTTAACAAATACCAACATTATTATTATTATTATTATTAGTATAGTGCTCTGCACACAGTAAGTACTCAATAAATACCACCGATTAATACACCCACGTGATTTGCATATGTGATTTTGCTATAATTTTAACACTGGGAGAAGCAGTGTTGCCTAGTGGAAAGAGCACAGGCCTGAGAGTCAGAAGATGTGGGCTCTAATCCTGGCTGTGCCATATGTCTGCTGTGTGACTTTGGGCAAGTCACATAACTTCTCCCTGCCTCAGTTACCTCACCTGTAAAATGGGGATTAAGACTTTGAGCCACATGTGGGACAGGGACTGTGTCCAACGTGGTTACCTTGTATCTACCCCTGGGCTTAGAACAGTGCCTAACCAATACCGCAGTTATTATTATAACCATTATTAACACTTTGTTCAGTTTCATCAATCCTCCAAGCTCATTGATCAGCTTAAAATCTATTTCTATTTAAATTGTATTTCCCTGTCTTCTCCAATTTTTATATCCTCACTCTTCCTTATGTTTTCACCATACTACAATACTGCATTGGATAAAATGCATTTAATAGCTTTTATTGCATACTTTGTGCAGAACATAGAGCATATCTGGAGCAGATCCTTTGGTGCTGGGAGGGGAGCCGGTAATTCCTGATTTCTTTCCTCGGTCGCAGTGGAGAGGGGCCGAGAGCATGCGACAGGCAACTTTTATTCTCAGCTCTGTCACGACAAGAGATCCTCAGGGGTGGTAAAGCAGCAGATACTGGTTGCTTCGCTGGACTGCAGTGGAGAAAGGAGAGCAGTGCATTCATTCATTCATTCAATCGTATTTACTGCGTGCTTACTGTGTGCAGAGCACTGCACTAAGCCCTTGGAAAGTACAATTCGACAACAGGTAGAGACAGTCGCTACCCAACAATGGGTTCACAGTCTAGAAGATGGGTTCACAGTTTTATTGCCATTGTTCTTGACTGTCTGTCTCCCCCAATGAGACTGTAGGCCCGTCAAACGGCAGGGACTGTCTCTATCTGTTGCTGACTTGTTCATTCCAAGTGCTTAGTACAGTGCGCTGCACATAGTAAGCACTCAATAAATACTATTGATTGAATGAAAGAATTCTGGGGGTCATCCCTATAGAAGTGATAGTTGAAGCAACAGGAGTAGATAAGGTGCCTAAGGGAGTGAGAGTGAAATGAAAGGAAAAAAAAAGGGTGGCTTAAGATAGGGGCACGTAGCTTTGGATCAGAGGAGGCAAAAGAGGCAGGAAGAGAGTTGAGGAACACGAAATATCTGAAGTCAAATGAGTCTTTAAAAGTAAGGTTAAAGAGTAAGGAGTGATCCAAGCTGTAAAAGGTAATTCATTCATTCATTCAATAGTATTTATTGAGCGCTTACTATGTGCAGAGCACTGTACTAAGCGCTTGGAATGAACAAGTCGGCAACAGATAGAGACAGTCCCTGCCGTTTGACGGGCTTACAGTCTAATCGGGGGAGACGGACAGACAAGAACAATGGCAATAAATAGAGTCGAGGGGAAGAACATCTCGTAAAAACAATGGCAACTAAATAGAATCAAGGCGATGTACACTTCATTAACAAAATAAATAGGGTAATGAAAATATATACAGTTGAGCAGACGAGTACAGTGCTGAGGGGATGGGAAGGTAGAGGGGGAGGAGCAGAGGGAGATGGGGGGGAAAAGAGGGTTAAGCTGCAGAGAGGTGAAGGAGGGGCAGTAGAGGGAGTAGAGGGAGAAGGGGAGCTCAGTCTGGGAATCAAGAGGTTGAGGTGGATTGGGAGAGAATACAATCCACTAAGGTTGACAAGGAGGAGGTCGCTGATGACCTTGCAAGTGTAGCTTTAGCATGGCCCAGCCCATTCTTCTAGGTCATAGAAGGTAGCTAGATGCAGATCAGGACCAGAATGAGTAGCCTCAGAGAATGCTCTCTTCTTTGCCATGCAGAAGATGCAATGTGCTCAGGTCAGATAGCATGCTTGCATGATAACACTGGGTCAGATGAAGGGATAGAGCCAGTTGGGTTCTAGTCCCAGGCACATATGGTTCAGGAGTGAAGGGGACAGAAACCAAGTCACCAAGGATCAAGAAGAAAGTTCCCAGACTGAGCCCTCCCTTTCCCTCTGCTCCTCGTCCCCTCCCAATTGCCCCTACTCCCTCCATCTGCTCCAGCCCCGTCCCCTCCCCACAGCACTTGTATGTATATATTTGTGCATATTTATTACTCTATTTTATTAATGATGTGCATTTATCTATGGTTCTCTTTATCTATTCTGATGGTATTGATGCCTGTCTACTTGTTTGTTATCTATCTCCCCCTTCTAGACTGTGGGCCCGTTGTTGGGTAGGGATTGTCTCTATCTGTTGCTGAATTGTACATTCCAAGCGCTTAGTATAGTGTTCTGCTCATAGTAAGTGCTCAATAAATACTATTGAATGAATGAATTAATTAATATTTATTGAGCACTTACTGTGTATAGAACACAATCTAGTTCAGCCTATTCTAGATTTTTTACCATAAATCCTCACTCCTTGTTCAGATCACTTCAGCGATGTGCTAAGAGAAATTCTGCTGGAGTCCCAGAATTTCTGCTTTGACTTCAATTCTTTAGCACAGTTGGATGAGTTGCAAAAGTTTCATCTCTTGCTTGATATTTCATCTCACACCTGAATCTCTTAAATGTTGCATTTTATTTCACTATGCCGTAGTTCTGAAATCTCTGGATTATCAATTCACCATTACTCTTCAAATTCTGAGAGCTTGAAGTTTGAAATAATGAGACAGCGCCTCACCCTGCTATTTTTACAAATTTTCTAACTCTGAGACTCTTCTAAATTCGGAACACTTGATCTCAGGAATATATCAAACGCTCATACAAAATGATTCCATTTGAGAGCAGTGCTCACTGTCAGTTTTAAATTACTAGGTGCTTTTACCTGCTCCATATTTAAATACATATTTTTCTTCTTCTCACCAACCCTTAGTCTGCTTTCCGTTTGCTCTAGATGTCTGTCTTCAATCACTCCAAGGCCTATTCTATCTTATCATTAATCCAGACACTGCAGCTTGTGGAATAGCTCCACGTAACACGGCTTAAACAATTTATAAAACAGCTTCTGTTTCTGTGCTCTCTTTCTCCCCATCTCACCTTCTTTTCTTCCATTTCCTCTCTCTAGTACCCTCCTTTCTCTCTTTCTTCCTCCTGAACTTCCCTATGGCTGTTGGAACACTACTAACTCTGAATGCTGTACAGTACTTTTCAAATGGTAACTATTTTGTTTAAGATCCAGCAGAATGTGTGTGTGTGTGTGTGTGTGTGTGTGTGTGTGTGTATATATATATATATATATGCACACGTAAATGCCTTTTAGGACATCTGTCTCACAGCTGAAAGTGTCAACAGTGAAAATTCCATTCCCATAATCTCTACATCTTTCAGGCAAACCACTTTGGCACACAGTGCAGAATTTAATATCCATAAAGTATTCAAACATAACACAACTGTGGCTTTGCTTTCACCTGCTTATCTAAATCCTCTTCCAGTTTATTGTGTGAACTGACTATATCTCATGAATGGGAGGATTGCTAACCTACTACACAAGGAGGCAATTTGTTGGCCAGTGAGTAGCTGAGGATTAGAATAAAAAATGCAAACATGAAATATCAGCACAGCTGCCCATTCTGAAATCTCCTATTCATTATGGTCAAAAATTTCAGCCAATTTATTGCTGGCATAATCATGAAGCTGCATGGGTCTGGGAGTCAGAGGACCTGCATTCTCATCCCAGCTCCACCACTTGTCTGCTTTGTGACAGTGGGCAAGTCACATAACTTGTCCATGCTTCAGTTACCTCATCTGTGAAGTGGGGATTAAGACTGTGAACCCCATGGGAGACATGGACTGTGTTCAATCTGATTCATTTGAATCTACCCCAGTGCTTAGAACAGTACCGGGCACATAGTAAGGGCTTAACAAACACCATAAAAAAGTAACCAGTATAATCGTAAAGGAAGTATTTGATGTTACAGACAATATTATGTTCTTTATTTGAATTGCTGTTAGAGCTGATGCAGCTCAATTCAGCAATGAATCAGTTATAGTTATTGAGTGTTTACTGTGCAGATTACCAGATTTCAGCACCTACATTACACTTCTTTTGCTGCTACATGAATATAAAAATGCTAAAAACAGTTTATAAGATGGTAAACACAAGTCACTTCATTCCTCTGGGCCTCATCTCTAAAATGGGGATTGAGACTGTGAGCTCCATGTGGGACATGGACTGTGTCCAACCTGATTATCGTGTATTGATCCCAGCGTTTAGTCCAGTGTCTTGGCACATAATAAGCGGTCAACAAATACCATAAATGTTGTTATGAAAAGTACATTCGCTTGTAATTGTTTAAATACGATAAAACACCAGACAGTTAAACCAAGTATAAGTCGATCATTTTGTCGGGCTTTTTAATGGCTTTCTCTTCTAAATCTATATCCTTCAATGCCTCCCACACCGTTAATATAAACTGTTTTAATGAACTAATGCTTCTCATGACAGGAAAGAGCAAGAGTATACAAAACACGCTGGCGTGGCAGCATCCATTTATGAGATAGATGAGTGAATGTTAGCCCAATTTACTAATCCTATTTAATTATATATATATATATATATGTTGGTATTTGTTAAGCACTTACTATGTGCAGAGCACTGTTCTAAGCGCTGGGGTAGACACAGGGGAATCAGGTTGTCCCACGTGGGGCTCACAGTCTTCATGCTCATTTTACAGATGAGGTAACTGAGGCACAGAGAAGTTAAGTGACTTGCCCACAGTCACACAGCTGACAGGAGGCAGAGCAGAACAATTACAGGGTTGTTACCTTTGACACTGCTTCTATGTGATTGGCCCTGATAAGCAAAATGGAGAAGGGTTTTCACTGGATTCTCTCGGCCATGGCGGAGAGCTCTGTGTGTGATGAGGACTGTGTCTCATCTGCTTAGATTTCATCTATCCCAGTGGGTATTATTACTATTATTAAGCACTGTCGAGTCATTTCCAATTCATAGAGATTCCTTGGATATACTTTCTCCAAAGTGTCCTGTCTTCTGCCATAATCTGCAACCTTTCTAACGGTTCTTCCATTATTGTTGTTATGGTCTCTATCCATTTAGCTGCTGGTCTGCCTCTTCCTCATTTTCCCTGGACTTCTCCTAGCATTATTAGTGTCTTCTCTGGAGAATTAGTCCTCCTGATTATGCTAATATGCTAATCTAAGTCGAGTTATTTGGCCCTCCAAAGACCACTTTGGCTTAATTTGCTCTAATATCCATTTTTCTTTTATGCAGTCCATGGTAATCACAAAAGCCTTCTCCAAAACCACATTTCAAAAGAATTGATGTTCTTTCTATCCTGTTTTTTCACTGACAAGTTTTGGATCCATACATTGTCACTGGAAACACCATAAAATTGACAATTTGTACTTTTGTGGCAATTTTTACATCAGCACATTTCATGGTTTTTTCCTGGCTCTTCAGGGCAAGTCTTCCTAACATTAGTCTTCGTCATATTTCTTGACTAGTAGTTCCTTTATTGTTGAATATCAATCCCAGGAAAGTAAATTTGTCAACTATTTCAATCTTCTCTCCATCCACTACAAATGTGTTTAAACCTTCCAGTTGTCATGATCTTTGTTTTCTGGACATTCAAACGTAGACCCATCTTTCTGCTCTGTTCCTGAACTTTTAATAATAAGCCCTTCAAATCTTCTTCACTTTCTGTTACTAGGGTGGATAGTATAGTGTTTGGCATATAGTCAGCACTTAACAAATACCATAAATATTGTTATTAGAAGTACCTCAGTGAAGAATTCTGGGCCAATGAGTGCAGCTCGTGCTCTTCCACCGCAACCTTTGCTAAAGGTTCCCCCACGGAGTCATCACCAAAGATGCAGCATAGCGTAGTGGATACAGCACAGGCCTGGGAGCCAGAAGATCATGTGTTCTAAACCTGCCTCCACCACTTCTCTGCTGTGTGTCCTTGAGCAAGTCACTTCCCTTCTCTGGGCCTCAGTTCCCTCATCTATAAAATGGGGATCGAGACTGTGAGCCCCACATGTGACTGGGACTGTGTCCAACCGAATTTGCTTGTATCCACCCCAGAGCTTAATAAGGTGCCTGGCAAATAATACCACAATTATTATTAGATGCCTAACACGCCCTTATAATTGCTAACTGAATCAGCTCGATAATGTCTTGTTATTTTACTTCCTACATGTAATGGAAGTAATGGAGAACCACTGACCAAATTTGCAGGCTTTTTCATCTTTGCAAGTTGGGCACTCCAAGTTTTCATTTGACAGATTGTTTGCATATGCCTGCTTAATTCCAGTTTTGATGCTTTTCTGAATCAGACTTGTCTAGAATGGAACAGCTCTACCCTAAACAGTGGTTGCTTTTGAGCAATTTGGGTTTTGTTCATAGTTGTTTGTGTAAGTAAAGAAGTGCTGCATACCGTGTATATTATATGAGAACAAGGCATTTCCCAATCATTCATAATCGAGACATTTTAAGGCATTCTTCTCTTTGCCCTCACCCTTGATTTTTTTTCTCCCCTCCTTTTGATTCCCCCAATTTTGTAGAGGCTGTCATCATTATATTGATGCTGTGGTTTAATAGCAGCTTCAAATGCAAATTTGGCAGCACAAAGAGAAAATTATGAAGCGTTATACAATGGAACTAAATTTCCAGGCTTGTGTTTTGAGTCAGTTCATTGTGCATATAGAAACAGAAGGGTTTTAATGATGAGTAAGCCCAGCACATAATTTTAGCTTGTGTTGTGGAGAATAATAAATCGCTCAACCTGGTGATTTCCAAGAATAGTCAAGTATATCATTTACATGGGCCAGGCTATATCTCCCCTACAGTCTTCCCATCCTTTCCCTTACCACAGAATATTCTCCACTGGAACAGCACAAAGTGTGAAAAACTGTTCTGGGGAAGGGTCAAGGAGAAATAATGATAAATGAGCACAATGGTAGGATTGCTTTAATTTAATCTAACTGAAAATACTTGGTAACATAATGAGTATTTGCAGTAAAGATGAGAGTAGAGTTCAGTCAAATATAAAGTACACATTTGTTCCAGATTTTTTTCCATTTTTTTCTTTTTTCAGACATTTATTTATATTAATGTTTGTCTCCCCTCTGGACTGTAAGCTCACTGTGGGCAGGGAACATATCAACCACATAGGAAAACAACATTATTATTATTATTATTAATGGGTAAAACACGGACCTGGAAGCCTGGGAATCCAAGGATTTGGGTTCTAATTCCGGCTTTGCCACTTGACTGCTGAACAACTTTAGGCAAGTCACTAACTTCTTGGTGCCTCAGTTTCCTCAATTACAAAATGGGGAAGCAATACCTGTTTTTCCTCCTACTTTGAGCCCTATGTGGGTAAAGGACTGTATCCAGTCTGATTAACTTGTACCTACCCCAGCACTTAGAACAGTGCTGGATACATAGTAAGCGGTTAAGAAATACCATAAAAAACCCCATCTCTGTTGCATTGTACTCTCTCAAACAGTTTGTAAAGTGCTCTGTACCCAATGAAGCACTCAACAGATTGTTCGATTCACTTGCAATGTTGTAAAACTAACTTTTCTTAGACTTTTAAAACTGGAAGACATGTCAGGAGGTGTCCTGGCTCAGTTCTCTGCCTCCAAACAAGTGAATGCCCAACTATTCAAGACAGAGTGTGCTAGGGGAAGGAACTTGGGACTGCACATCAAGAGCCAGGGCCCCTGTGCTTGTTCTGCCAGGGACTCACTGTGAAAAGTAGGGAGTCACTTAACCTCTCCGTTCAGAAAAAGACATAGTAGAAAGCCAATATTCTAGAATTCTATTGTTAAAGCTCTACAGGGTTAGAAATCCCAGTTTCTCCTGTGAATCTGTTCCAATGTTTAGTCTCCATTGCATTCTAGAAGTTCTTCCTTCTACCCTAACAAATATTGCCTTATTAAAATTTGATTTGATCTCTCCATGTCTGGCTCTCTATAACAATAACATCTGGCCAGTAACCCCCAAAAATAACTTTATGAACTTGAAGTCAATTACTCAATCATTATCTAGCCCTACCCCCTTCAGCCAAATGATCTCAACTCATGATCTTCAGGTGCCAAGGTAAATCCTGCCAAGGCTCACGTTGTTTCTCCCCAGTGGGGACAGGAGCCCCTATCCTCTGGGGTCCTAACCTCTGAATCCCACATAAACCTTCCTCCTGTGACTTATAAGTACTGGTTCACTTCCCAAAACCTTCTGCAGCATGGCTCAGTGGAATGGCTGGGGAATCAGAGATCACAGGTTCAAATCCCGGTTCTGCCGCTTGTCAGCTTTGTGACTTTGGGCAAGTCACATAACTTCTCTGTGCCTCAATTACCTCATCTGTAAAATGGGCATTAAGACTGGAAGCCCCACGTGGACAACTTGATCACCTTGTATCCTCCACAGTGCTTAGAACAGTGCTTTGCAAATAGTAAGTGCTTAACAGATGCCATCATTATTATTAGTTTTCTGCCTTGAAGGCTCGAACCTTGTGGGTCTCCTCATCTTCATAATAATATCTCCATCCCTCTCTTTGTCCTCTTGCCCTCCAAGGTCGTGAGGGACTTTTCCCCCAACTCCTCGCCCCTCTTCTCCTTTCCCACTCCTTCCCTGTCCTAGACTAAGCTTCTTATCTCTCTGGTCATTCATTCTCAGTCTTCTTCACAGAATCCTCCTCTCCCTCCCATCTCCTAACTGTAGGATCCCTCAAGGTTCAGTTCTTGGTCCCTTTCGATTCTCCTCCTACACTCACTCCCTTTGAGGACTCATTCACTCCCACGGCTTCAACTATCATCTCTACGCAGCTGACATCCAAATCTACATCTCCTTCCCTGTTCTCTCTCCCTCCCTTCTGGTTCACATCTCCTGTCTTCAGGACATCTCTACTTGGATGTCCTCCTGCCACCTAATCTCAACATGTCCAAGATGCATCTCCTTATCTCCCCTCCCAAACCCTGTCCTCTCCCTGACTTTCCCATCACTGTGGATGGCACAACCATCCTTCCCATCTCACAAGCCCGCAACCTTGGTGTCATCCTTGTCTCTACTCTCTCATTCATCCCACACATCCAATCCATCACCAAAGCCTGTGGGTCTCACCTTCACAACATCACCAAGATCCGCCCTTTCCTTTCCATCCAAACCGCTACCACGTTAGTACAATCACTCATCCTGTCCCGACCGGATTACTGCATCAACCTCCTTTCTGACCTCCCAACTTCCTGTCTTTCTCCGCTTCACTCTGCTGTCTGGATTATCTTTCTATAGAAATGTTCTGAGCATGTCACCCCCCTCCTCAAAAATCTCCAGTGATTGCATAACAGTGCTTTGCACATAGTAAGCACTTAAAAATACCATTATTATTATTATTATTATTATTATCAACCTCTGCATCAAACAAAAACTTCTCACTGTTGGCTTCAAAGCTCTCCATCACCATGCCCCTTCTTACCTCACCTCCCTTCTTTCCTTCTACATCCCAGCTGGCATACTCCGCTCCTCTGCCACTAACCTTCTCACTTGTGCCTTGTTCTCGCCTGTCTGCCTTTGACCCCTGGCCCATTGTGGGCAGGGCTTTTCTCTATTTGTTGCTGAATTGTACTTTCCAAGTTCTTAGTACAGTGCTCTGCCCACAGTAAGCACCCTATAAATACGATTGAATGAATGAATGGTCCACATGCTCCCTCTGGCCTGGAATGCCCTCCCTCTTCAAATCCGCCAATCACACTTCCCCCCTTCAAAACCCTACTGAAGGGTCACCTCCTCCAAGAGGCCTTCCCAGACTAAGCCCCCCCTTTTCCTCCCCTCCCCTCCATGTCATCCTGAATCGCTCCCTTTGCTTTACCACCCTCTCCCTGCCCCACAGCACTTGTGCATCTATGTACATATCTATAATTATATTTATTTATATTGATGCCTGTTTACTTGTTTTGATGTCTGTTTCCCCCCCTCTAGACTGTAATAATAATAATAATAATATTGGTATTTGTTAAGCGCTTACTATGTGCAGAGCACTGTTCTAAGCGCTGGGGTAAACACAGGGGAGACTGTAAGCCTGTTGTGGTCAGGGATTGTCTCTCTTTATTGCTGTATTGTACTTTCCAAGTGCTTAGTTCAGTGCTCTGCACCCAGTAAGCCCTCAATAAATATGAATGAATGAATGAATGAATGAATGAATGAACTAGAGGCATCTCTAAGATCGTAAATTCCTCCTGACGACTGCGAGCTCATTTAACATGTCTATTAATTCTGTTGTATTATACTCTCCCGAGCCCTTAGTAGAGTGCTCTGCACAAAGTTAGCACTCAATAAATGCCACTGATTGATTGATTGATCTCAGGAATGGAGGGAGAAGGGAGTTCAGGAGTTAGTTTCCTCCTCTTCTAGACTTTCTAGAGAAGCAACATGACCTAGTGAGAAAAGCCTTGACCTGTGAGTCAGGGGACCTCAGTTCTAATCTTGGCCCTGCCATTTGCCTCACCTGGGGTAAATCATCAAACTTCTCTGTGCCTCAGTTTCCTTATCTATAAAATATGGATTAATCATCTGTTCTTCCTCCCCCTTAGACTGTTAGCTTCTTTTGGAACTGAGTCTGACATGATTATCTTGTCTATACCCAGAGCTTAGTATAGTCCTTGGAATTTAGTAAGTACTTATCAAATACCACCATCATTTTTAGACTTATAATTAATCTAGATTTTCGCCTCCTCCCTTCCTCTGAGTGTGGAGTTAGCTTGAGCAACTGTGACTCCTTCCCTTGCACTCTTAATTAACTTGCTCTTTGACTGGTTTTCCCCATCAGCCAGTTGGACCCAGAAAACTCACATGCATGTACACACACATAGGCACACACATACAAGTTTTTAGGATATGCAGACTGGGAGCCAGATATGTAAACTGGGCCTTAAATTTACTTCTGTGATCTTACCATGAGACACTGACAAAAAATCAGCTATCTATATTTCAAAAATCTAATGAGTCTTTTTGACGATGATGGTATTTGTTAAGCGTTTACTATGTGCCAAGCACTGTTCTCAGCACTGGGTGGCACTCTCATGAACAAGTGAAGGAAACATGGCCTTGATTAGGACATTTCCAAGGTAAGAGGTAATGTCATTCTAGCTTGAGACTTTGAGACTGCCCCATTCTGTTGCTGAAAATTATGAGCAAAATACTGTCTGGGAGCTTTTGGTCTTTGATTCTACTCGGTGATATTTATTTAGCATTTACTGTGTGCAGAGCTCTATACTAAGAACTTGGGAGAGTAAAATGCAACAGAGTTGGGAGACACATTCCCCATCCAAAGGAGTTTACACTCTATAGGGGGAGACAGACATAAAATAAATTAGGGATATGTATACAAGTGCTTTGGGGCTGAATTTCAAGTTCTCAAAGGGTAAAGATCCAGGTGCATAGGTGATGCAGAAGGCAGGAGGAATAGGGAACATGGGGCCTTGGTTGAGAAGGGCCTCTTGGAGACGCGATTTAGTAAGGCTTTGGAGATGGGAAGAGTGCTGAGCAGTTGATGCTGACTCTCAAGGCACCCTACTTTCAAACTGGGGATATCTTGGCCCCTCTCTGACCAAGTAATCAGCCGAAAGGCCCTTCTGCGACTCCACCTTCCTGCCAAAAGGCAGACCAAGGTATCCTCAGACTCACTACTGTCTCCGGATTAAGGCCTGTGGCAAGCAAACACCAATCAACTCCTGCTCTGAGCACAGAGGGTTCTGAAGCCAAGCAGGCCAAATTAAGGTTTATTTTTAATGTTCTGTGGTCACCTTAGTTTTTGACCATCCCACTGTCAGTTGAATCCCCAGCTGATTTATGGGAAGGCACTCAAGAGGTGGTTCTATTCAACATAAACATCAGGGATCTGGATGAACGAATTGAGTTCATTCTTCACATTTACAAATGACCCTAAATGGGAAAGGATTGCTAATACTTTGATAAACAGAATAAAGTTTAAGTTGACCTTAGTCAAGCCGAAAAATGATTATACAAAATCAGCATATCCAACATGGAAGAATTCAAGGTGGTATAATAGGTGCAAACCCAACATAATTACAAATTGTTAATCAATAAATCAATTCATAGTATTTAGCTAACACCTATGTGCAGAGCACTGCCCTAATTCTTAGGAGAATACAATAGATATCTTTTAGAAATTTACAAACTAGTGCAGCATGACTTAGCGGAAAGAGCATGGACTCCCAGGAATGGGTTCATTCCCCTAGGCCAGCAGTGTTAATTGACTAAGGTATGTTTGATTGGATTATGGAGTGCCTGGGAGCCCCTATTTGAACATCCTTTTTCTGATTAAAGGGGTTAATTTATGACTTGTTAATGAGCCGTGTTTTCTGGTTCCTGCAGACAGGATCTGATTCCTTTAGAACATCTGCCAATCATACGAGACAATCTGACACAGATTGGGTGTGGGGGGATCTGAGCAATTTCCCCTTGAGCTTAACACACTCCCATGAGTGCCTCACAATGTTGTGTCCTTGCTGTGTGCAAGGAGTGGTTGTCCCCTTGAGCCCCACACTCACCCATGAGCCTCAGAACACGGCATCCTGCCTCTTCAAGGGTGGTTTGCCATGCCTCCTGCCATAACCCCTGCGCTCCATGGACCCTGGAGGACAGAGAGGAAGCTCATGAGTGCCCAAGGTGTCATGCTAATAACTCCCCTTTTTCTAAGGACAGAGAGGAGGCACGGGGAAGGTAGGGAAGGGGCTCTGAGCTGCTGCAGAAGGGGCAAGAGCAGAGATTGAAAAATGCTCCACCCTCTTTCCCAGTTCCACCTCTTTGTCACAAGGCCAGTAACTACTTAAGTTGAACAACCTAAACATTCTATGACGTGCCAAGATAAGGAGGCCGCTTATTGGGTCACTTTGAAGGACTGATAAGCATATCATAATTCAAAATGGCCCTGATCATTCATGGGACTAGCCATGCTACTTTATTATCATTATTATTATCATTATGTTATTTGTTAAGGGCTTACTATGTGCCAAGCACTGTTCTAAACACTGAGGGAGATACAAGGTAATCAGGTTGTCCCACGTGAGGCTCACAGTCTATATCCCCATTTTCCAGATGAGGTAACTGAGGCACAGAGAAGTGAAGTGACTTGCTGAAAGTCACACAGCAGACAAGTGGTGGAGCCAGGATTAGAACCCATGACCTCTGACTCCCCAGTCTGTTCTCTTTCCACTAAGCCACACTACTTCTCTAATACTTCCCAATGCAGTATTTATTGAAAACCTACTGCATTCTAGATCTCTGTACTGGACACTTGGGAGCATTCAGTAGTATCAGTGGACATTTTCCCTGTCAACAAGAAGTTTGCAGTCTAGTAGATAATAACATTAAATTATTAATTTCTTTAGACCCCCACCATGATAGAACACAAATTAAGACATTTTGAAAGAACACTCCAAGGCCAGAATATCCTCTTGCCTATCTCAGGTTGTTTAGTTATTATAGTTGGGAATCATATCCTCGAGATAATTACTTCCCATTCTCAAAACAAGGTGTAATCACTTGACTATAGTTCCTAGTGATATCTAGAATTGGAATCAATTTAGGATAATGGCTTCTTTTTAAACCAGTGAGTGGTTTGTCTTACGTGAACATTTATCAGGCATATTTCAGTGTGAATAACTATTATCTACATCAGACTCTATGATGTTATTTGCCAACACCTTAATTAATAAGACCCTGAAAATCACAATTTAGCAGTCCTCTGATGACCCTTAGTAAGGTACTGAATACAGACATTTTGGATTAATTCCCTTCCGTTAAACACATGCAGGATTTAACACAAGGCCAGTCATTATTTCTCTAGCCAGGATTATATTATTTCTATTGGATTAGACTATATATAATGGAGATTAAGACAGTTAGTCGCATTTGGGACATGGTCGGTGTCCAACCCAATTATCTTGTATCTACCCCAGTGCTTAGTACAGTGCCTGGCAAATAGTAAGCACTTAACTAGAGAAGCAGCATGGCTCAGTGGAAAGAGCCTGGGCTTCGGAGTCAGAGGTCATGGGTTTGATTCCCAGCTCTGCCACTTGTCAGCTGTGTGACTGTGGGCAAGTCACTTCACTTCTCTGTGCCTCAGTTACCTCATCTGTAAAAGGGGGATGAAGACTGTGAGCCCTTCCTGGGACAACCTGATTACTCTGTATCTCCCCCAGCGCTTAGAACAGTGCTCTGCACATAGTAAGCGCTTAACAAATACCAACATTATTATTACTTAACAAATACCTTGGGAAAAAAAGGCTATTCAATGGAGTAACGTACTTGTTGTGTGCTAGGTTTAACACTGAAAGTTCCCACCTTAAAGTCCTTTAAATTAAAAATATATGTTGAGAAATATCTGACTTGTAAAGTAATAATTCTATATCTTGAGAGGACATATGAATTGTGAGCAACATCATCTTCATTAGGAATATGATCATTATAAGTTCCTCAAAAACGTCAATGTACCATGAATGGCTGTACCTCGTGGTGCCTTTTTCCAAAGCCTTGCATGTTATCAATTGATTATTTATTGAGCTCTTACTGTGTGCAGAGCATTTTATTAAGTGCTTAAAAATTGAGATCCATTCCAAAACCTCTGGAAAAATATGAAACTCCCTTAAATGCAGTGTTCTGTAATATTTGTTTTTTATTACAGTAAGTCAAAGTATAGCATCACAGCTTTCACTAAATAGGAAGTTGTAATGGCATTATTCATCTTTATAGGCAAGTGCAGAAGTAGAAGTAGTGAAAAATTTGTCCATCTTAGGTTTAGTAACAGCTTTCATCATTTCTTCACAAAGCACCTGAACAAGAATTTTTTTAAAATCCATTTGAAAACAGCACAGAATTAGAACAGGCTAGAAGGAAGCAAAGATCTCAGATGAATTTATTTAACCTTTTTCTACTTCTCTGTGATTATGTGCTGCTTTTGGATAGAGGAGAGAAGTTAATCCAGTTTGTGTTCAGAAGGAACCAGCAACAGGTGAAGGTGGCTTTCAGATTCCATTCAGAGATGGGTGGGAGAAGAGGGGAGGGGGAGGAATTGAATTTCCCACAGTGATTGGAGATCATGTCAGGCAGAGCTTTTGGATTCTGGGCAATGTCAGAACTTAGCATATGATATAACTCCATATTTTATACCCTGGTGGCTGAGAGCTCAGGGTACAGCTGCAACTTGAAAAATGTGCCACGCAAAGTTCTCAAATCCCTGGGAGCAATTTTCCCCATTGTCCTTAGGACTTGATTTGCAGCTTCACTTTTGGAAGACCTGAGAGCTTCTAATAAAATTGAAATTATGATATTCATTAAGCACTTACTATGTGCCAAGTACTGCTATAAATTGCTGTTCTAATCAAATATTTGTCAATCAATAAAACAATCAGTGGTATTTACTGAGCATTTACTGTGTGCAGAACATTGAACCAAGTGCCTGGAAAGTACATTACAGTACAGAGGGGGAGACAGGTATTAATATGAATTGCAGACAGGGAAAATGGCAGAGAATCAGATATAAATTAGTCTGTGCGGGAAAGACAGAAATTCTCCCTTTCCCTCCCCTCAGCACTGTGCTCATTTGTCTGTATTATTTATTACCCTATTTATTTTGTGAATGAGGTGTACATCCCCTTGATTCTATTTATTGTGATTAAGTTGTCTTGTTTTTGTCCGTCTGTCTCCCCCAATTAGACTGTGAGCCCGTCAGTGGGCAGGGGCTGTCTCTATCTGTTGCTGAATTGTATATTCCAAGCGCTTAGTACAGTGCTCTGCACATAGTAAGCGCTCAATAAATAAATACTATTGAGGCTGGAGGTGGGTTAAATATCAAATGCTTAAAGAGGTAATTCTTAGGTACATAGGTGACACAGTTGGGAGGGGGATTAAATAATAATAATAATAGTGGTATTTATTAAACACTTACTCTACTAAGCACTGGGGTGGATACAAGCAAATCAGATTGGACACAGTCTCTGTCCCACCTGGGGCTCCCAGTCTCAATCCCCATTTTACAGATGAGGTAGCTGAAGCACAGAGAAGTAAAGTGACTCTCCGAAGGCCACGCAGCAGACAAGTGGCGAAGCTGGGATTAGAAACCATGACCTTCTGACTCCCAGCCAGGCCCATGCTCTGCTCAGTGGAAAGAGCACGGGCTTAGGAGCCAGAGGTCATGGGTTCTAATCCCGGCTCCGCCACCTGTCAGCCGTGTGACTTTGGGTAAGTCACTTAACTTCTCGGTGCCTCAGTTACCTCATCTGTAAAAATGGGGATAAAAAAAAAATGTGAGCCCTACATGGGACAACCTGATTACCCTGTATCTATCCCAGCACTTAGAACAGTGCTCAGCACATAGTAAGTGCTTAACAAATACCATAATTATTATTATTACTATGCCATGTTAAGTGAGGCCTTGGGGAAGGTCTCTTGGAGGAGATTTGATTTTAGTATGGATTTGAAGGTGAGGAGAGGGGTCTTTGTTAGATATTCATTCAATAGTATATACTGAGCACTTACTATTTGCAGAGCACTGTACTAAGCTCTTGGAATGTACAATTCGGCAACAGAGACAATCCCTGCCCAATGACGGGCTTACAGTCTATGAAGGGAGAAGGGAGTTCCTAGCCAGAGGAATGAGAAGGGCACGGGGCCAGAGATGAAACAGACAAGATCAAGGTCTAGTGAATAGGTTGGCTTTAGAAGAGCAAAGTGTTTAGATTGGGGTATAGTAGAAGTAGGGAAGAGCTGACTGAGTGCCTTAAAGCTGATGGTAAGGTTTTTCTGTCTGATACAGAGATGGATGGGCAACTATTGAAGGTTTTTGAGGAGTGGAGAGATATGGATTGAATGGATTTTTAGAAAAATGATCCAGGCAGCAGAGTAAAGTATGGACTGAAGAGGGGAAAGACAAGGAGGCAGGGAAGTCAGTGAGAAGGATTTTACAGTAGTCAAGGTGGGATACAATAAATGCCTGGATTAGCTGGGTAGCAATTTGGAAGTACAGGCAGGGGTGGATTCTAGAGATGTTGTGAAGGTAGAACTAACAGGTTATGGTGACAGACTGAATATGTGGATTGAATGAGAGAGAAAAGTTTAAGAGAATACTAAGATTGCAGGCTTGTGAGGCGGGGGATGGCAGGTGATGGAAGAATCTAGGAGAGGGCAGGGTTTGGGTGCGAAGAAGGATTGAAAATGGTTTCTTTCTAGCCTGTTAACTCCTTGAAGCCTGCCCCCTTCCAGTATTCATACCCCCATTAAAATCTCTGTCCCCTTTCCACCCCAACATTCAAAATGAAAAGTTAACATTTTTGATCTCGTGTCATTTAAAATCAATTCAATTGCATTTATTGAGCACTTACAGTGTGCAAAGCACTCTACTAAGCACTTGAGTGTTCTCTAGACTGTAAGCTTCTCGTGGGCGGGGAATGTGTTTCCTAACTCTGTTATACTGTACTTTCCTAAGCACTTAATACAGTGCTCTGCATACGGTAAGCATTCAATAAATCTGAAGGATTGATTGATTTTTGTCCTTAAGAATGCTACAAGAACTCTCCTCGCCAGTTCACCTCCATAATATGCACACTCATCCCTTATTGTAAAATTTCTTTTATTTGGGTCAAGTAAATTGGATAATGAACTGACCTTTATACCACTGAAAAAGTGAATGAGTGCTTGTATTACATTTACAGTTCCTGTTAAATCTAATATAGATATGTGAACTTTAAGAATGAGACATTTGGAATGTCCATTCTCTCTCATTCGAATTATTAGTGCCAAAAATGAGCCTTACCACATTTTTCAAGTAAGAATGAAAATACAAAACTTGGCTTGTAGTATAAACTAAAGGTGTAACTTTCTTTTAATCATAATAACATCTGCAGAGAGCTACTCACTTTCATTCCACCCTTGGCATCCCAACCAAGAAATCTCTAATATAATGATAATTGTGGTATTTGTTAAGCACTTACTATGCCTCAAACACTGGGGTAGATAGGAAATAATCACGTTGTCCCACATGGGCCTCACAGTTAAGAGGGAAGGCGAACAGGCATTCCATCCTCGTTTTACAGATGAGGAAACTGAGGCACTGAGAAGTTAAGTGACTATCCTAAGGTCACGCAGCAGGCAAATGACAGAATTGGGGTTAGAACCCAGGACCTCTCATTCCTGGATCTGTGCTCTTTCTACTAGGCCATGCTGCTTTTCAAAGTCAACCGGTGCAACTCCTCAGTCAACAGGGTCTCTGGCTCAGTGCTGCTACTGGAAGATTAGAGATTTCCATAAATACAGTCAAGCTGATCCTCTCACTCTTGTCACAAGCCGGATTCCCTTTCTTCCTTTGGAGTGCATCAACACACCCTCCTTGTTTCCTGGCTTACTTCCAGGAAGCTCAGTGTACTTTAATTAAATAAGATTGCTTCCAAATGTAGAGAGCTCAACACATTGAACACGGCAGACACACAATATGAAAATGGACTTTCTCCATATGATCACCAATTAATTTAATCGGGAAGAGTATTGTGATGTATCCTAGGTCTCTGATTTGACTGCAAACCACTACATGCACTTTAGCCTCAAAAATCAATTCCTTTCTTATAATGTCTAATCATTGATTCTTCTGAATCAATCCTTTTAATTTTTATTAAATGGTGCTTGTTAATAGTTGTGGAACTCGTTAAGTGCTTTCTATATGCCAAGGAACGTACTAAGAACTGGGGTAGATACAAGATAATCAGGTCTCACAAGGGACTCATTCTCCCTAAGAAAGATGGAGGACAAGACATATGAAAAGCAGCTTACCCTAGTGGATAGAGCACAGGTCTGGCAGTCAGAATGTCTCGGGTTCTAATCTTGACCCCACGACTTGTCTGCTGTGTTACCTTGGGTAAGTCACTTCACTTAATCTGTGCCTCAACTACCTCATCTGTAAATGGATATTGAAACTGTGAGCTCGATTAAGTACAGGGATTGTGTCCAACCCGATTAGCTTGTATTCCTTCTCCCCCTCCCCCTCTCCATGGCATAGAGCAGTGCTTAGCGCATAGTAAATGCTTAACAAATAGCACAATTATTATTATTGTATTCAAGATAATTAGGCAGAACATAAGAGGAACAGTGTGGCTCAGCAGAAAGAGCACAGACTTGGGAGTCAAAGATCATGGGTTCTAATCCTGGCTCTGCCACTTGTCCGCTGTGTGACCTTGGGCAAGTCACTTAATTTCTCTGTGCCTCAGTTACCTCATCTGCAAAATGGGGATTAAAAGTGTGAGCCCCAGGAGCGACAACCTGATGACTTTGTATCTACCCTGGCGCTTAGAACAGTGCTTGGCACATAGTAAGCGCTTAAGAAATACCATCGTCATTATTATTATTATAATCCCTGTCCCACCTGGGGCTCACTGTCTAAAAAGATTTTGGCAAAATAGTTTTCCCAATACTCCCAGCTTTCATACTGAGACGGAACAAAAATCAACCTGGAAATTCAAAAGGGATAGAACGGAATTTTGTATTATTCAAGGAAACAGGAGGGATAAACTAAAACTGTAAAAACTCTAAGGGTAAACACTTGATCTAATTTGTAACGCAGCCAAATTCGGTACTGTGCACCCAGGCTCCCTAAAACCTCCCTTATGGAGGACGAGAACAGACTGGCCTACAGAGAGAGCAAAGACTCCCAGCCTTTCAGTGGAATTGTAGAATACTTCCCACTATTGGGCATAATGAAGGAAAATGTTCCAACACTCCTGCTTTTAGAAAATGGCAGTGAGATGGTGCCGGAAATGGGTTAGGGTTAGGTGACAAACTTATTTGCGGATTATTCCGGGAGGCTGAAGGGATGTGGAGTGGCGTGGCTTAGTGGAAAGAGGCCTGGCTTGGGAGTCAGAGGTTGTGGGTTCTAATACAGACTTCACCACTTAATAATAATGTTGGTATTTGTTAAGCGCTTACTGTGTGCAGAGCACTGTTCTAAGCACTGGGGTAGATACAGGGTAATCAGATTGTCCCACGTGAGGCTCACAGTCTTCATCCTCATTTTACAGATGAGGGAACTGAGGCACAAAGAAGTTAAGTGACTTGCCCACAGTCACACAGGTGACAAGTGGCAGAGCCGGGATACAAACTCATGACCTCTGACTCCCAAGCTCGGGCTCTTTCCAGCCACACTTGTCAGCTGTGTGACCTTGGGCAAGTCACTTCCCTTCTCTGGCCTCAGTTACCTCATCTGTAAAATGGGGATGAAGACTGTGAGCCCAACGTGGGACAACTTAATTTCCTTGTATCTATCCCAGTGTTTAGAACAGTGCTTGGCACAAAGTAAGTGCTTAACAAATACCAACATTATTATTATTATTATTATTATTATTGGTATGTAGTGTCATTCAGAGGCTCCCTGGATTCATAGCCAGCCATGCCGAATGGATAGAGCACAGGCCTGGGAGTCAGAAGGACCACCACTTGTCTGCTGTGTGACCTTGGGCAAGTCACTTTGCTTCTCTGTGCCTCAGTTACCTCATATGTAGAATGGAGGTTGAGACTGTGAGCCCCATGTAGGACAGGGACTGTGTCCAACATGATTTGCTTGTATCCACCTCAGCGCTAGCCTAGTACAGTGCTAGGCACATAGTAAGCACTTAACAAAGACCATTATCATCATTATCATACCTAGGGGATAACATCTTCAGCGTAGAAAAATGAGCTAGAAAATATGTACCACTGATTCTGTATGTATGAGGTGGAACGAGCATCCTTCCACAGGACTCACACACTTAGATGAAATCTTGCCATCAGCAGCAGCACCGGAATTCAGAGGACATCTTCACATAGACAGCGACAGAAGCACTTAACATGTTACATATGAGACAGCAAAGCTGTTGTCTCCTGCCTGCAGAGTGAAATTATTCACTGATGAGAGTGTGATAAAATGTAAATCCTTGCCAGGGGTGGCAAACAAAATGGTAAAATGTTTTAAGGTGGATGAAGCAATCACCAGAAAACTACAATACTAGTAGGAACGGCAACAAAACTAGGTTTAATGTTTCCTTTATGCACAAAAGGAGAAAGCCTAAACCATTTGAGGGCTTAGATGGAGTAGACCTCCCAAGCCTCTGCGGCAGATGACAGCACCCATTGTTAAGAAGAGTGGGTCAACAAGGAGAGGAAAAGGCCTTGAAGGGATGAAGGAAAGTCCATGAAGAAACTCCTCACCATCAGCTCTAAAACACTCATTCGCCTTGCTATCCCCACCTTACTTTCTTGAATTCCTACTACAACCCAGCCAGTCCACTTCACTCCTCTAATGCCAACCTACTCACTGTACCTCAGTCGCAACTATCTCTCTGCCAACGTCTAATAATAATTATGGTATTTGTTAAGCACTTACTATACGCCAGGAACTGTTCTAAGCGGTCGGCACTGTTCTAGCCCACATCCTGCCACTGGTCTGGAATACTCTCCCCACGATAAAATGTTATTGAAGGCAAATCTCCTCCAAGAGGTCTCCCCTAAGTCCTCATTTTCTCGTGAATCACCTTTGTGCTTGAATTTGCACTCTTTATTCATCCCTCTCTCAATCTCACAGAATTTATGTACATGTCTGCAATTTATTTATATTAACTTCTGACCCCCCGCCCTTCAGACTGTAAACTTGATGTGAGCAGAGAACAGGTCTACAGATTCTGTTATATTGTACTCTCCCAAATGCTCAGTACAGTGCTCTGCACATGGTAAGTGCTCAATAAATACAGTTGATTGACTGACTGAAGAAATTCAGTGGATGAGTCAATGTTCACAACAAGAAGATGTTTCTGGGTTGTTGTTGTTTTTAATGATACTTGTTTAGTGTTTACTGTGTGCCACACATTGTACTAAGCACTAGAGCAGATACAAGATAATCAGGGTGGACTAAGTCCCTCTGCCACACGGGGCTTACTGTTTAAGTAGGGAGGAGTAGGAGTTAATCCCCATATTTCAGATAAGGTAAGAGAGGTCCAGAGAAGTTAAGTAATTTCTTCAAGGTCACAAAGTAGACAAATGACAGAGCTGGAATTAGAACCCAGATCCTATGACTCAAAGGGACATGTTTTTTTCATTAGGCTATGTTGCGTCTCACGATTCCTGACCAAGGAAAAAAAAAATGGTCACCGAACAGTACTGTGATGGGAAGTTTCTTTTGAGTTCTGGATAAGACCAAGAACTATAACTCACAATAGTAATGATAATCTTCACATGCTGCTTGTGACTGCACAGGGACATAATGGGCTTCGGAATATTATTAGTGACAAGAAATAAATAATACATTTGGCTTGTTTTAAAAAAGATTTAGTGATAATATTGATAGAGAGTCCCAACTGCCTATGTTTATAGGATGCCTTAAAAAAAATGTCTGAAATAATCAATTTTCTGTAGATGAGCAAAATGAAGGGCATTTGCTGGGCTCCTACAGTGGTCAGAGCACTATATGAAGCTGATATTATTATTATTATTATTATTATTATTATTATTATGGTATTTGTTAAGCATTTACTATGTGCCAGACACTGTAAAGGTGCTGAGGTGGATATAAGCGAATCAGGTTGGGAACAGTCTCTGTCCCACATGGAGCTCACAGTTTCAATCCCCATTTTACAGATGAGGTAATTTAGGCACAGAGAAATGAAGTTACTTGCCCAAGGCCATACAGCAGACAAGTGGTGGAGCTAAGATTAGAACTCATGACCTTCTGACTCCCAGGCCTGTCTTCTATCCACTAAGCCACACTTGATTCCTTTACCAAAGGAGCCTGTCTTGTCTTATGCGGTTGAATCATTCCTGACCCACAGCCACTCCATGGACACATCTCTCCCAGAATGCCCCACCTCCATCTGCAATCGTTCTGGTAATGGATCCATAGAGTTTTCTTGGTAAAAATCCTGAAGCACTTTGCCATTACCTTCTTCCGCACAGTAAACTTGAGTCTCCACCCTTTACTCTCCCCCATGCTACCGCTGCCCAGCACAGGTGAATTTCTATCTGTAGCAGATTGCCTTCCACTCACTAGCCACTGCCCATGCTAGAAATGGAATGGGTTTGCCTCTGCTTGAGTCTCCCTCCCGTAACCGAGACTGGTAGTCTACTGGAGAGGGGGTCCAAGGAGCTAAGAGGCTGCATCTGTAAGAGTAGGCTTTCCCCAACAAAACCTTTACTTCTACTCCCTCTCCCTTCTGTGTCACCTATGCATTTACATCTGTACACTTTAAGCAGCGAAGTAGAGAAGCAGGGAAGGAGTGTGGCTTAGTGGCAAGAACCTGGGCTTGGAAGTCAGAGGATATGGGTTCTAATCCCAGTTCTGCCACATGTTATTCATTCATTCATTTGATCTTATTTATTGAGCACTTACTGTGTGCACAGTCTATGGTGTGACCTTAGGCAAGCCACTTAACTTCTCTGTGCCTCAGTTACCTCTTCTGTATTGCCCCTTCCCTCCTTCCCACCTTAATTTCTATCTTTAACCGCTCAATCTCCAATGGCTTCTTCCCCTCTGCCTTCAAATATGCCCATGTCTGCCCCATCCTAAAAAAACCCTCTCTCGACCCCACTTCCCCTTCCAGTTATCGTCCTATCTCCCTCTTACCCTTCCTTGCCAAACTCCTAGAACGAATCGTCTACACTCACTGCCTTGAATTCCTCAACTCCAGATCTCTCCTGATCCCCCTCCAATCTGGCTTCTGTCCCCTCCACTCCACCGAGACTGCTCTCTCAAAGGTCACCCATGACCTCCTTCTCGCCAAATCCA
Organism: Ornithorhynchus anatinus; assembly: GCF_004115215.2. NCBI lineage: Eukaryota > Metazoa > Chordata > Mammalia > Monotremata > Ornithorhynchidae > Ornithorhynchus > Ornithorhynchus anatinus. Next base: position 154,613,777 of record NC_041728.1, read on the forward strand.
ATGGCTCCTACTCTATCCTAATCCTCCTCGACCTCTCACCTGCCTTTGACACTGTCGACCATCCCCTTCTCCTCCACACCTTATCTCACCTTGGCTTCACGGACTCCGTCCTCTCCTGGTTCTCCTCTTATCTTTCTGGCCATTCATTCTCGTTCTCCTTCACGGGTTCCTCCTCCCCTTCTCATCCACTAACTGTAGGGGTTCCTCAAGGGTCACTTCTTGGCCCTCTTCTGTTCTCCAGCTATACTCACTCCCTTGGTGAACTCATTCGCTCCCACGGCTTCAACTATCATCTCTGTGCAAATGACACCCAAATCTACATCTCCTCCCCTGTTCTCTCCACCTCCCTTCAGGCTTGCATCTCCTCCTGCCTCCAGGACGTCTCCACCTGGATGTCTTAACCACCACCTAAAACTCAACATGTCTAAAACTGAGCTCCTTATCTTCCTTCACAAACCCTGTCCTCTCCCTTACTTCCCTGTCACTGTGGACGGCACAACCATCCTTCCCGTCTCACAGGCCCGCAATCTTGGTGTCATCCTTGACTCAGCTCTCTCATTCACCCCACACATCCAATCCGTCACCAACATCTGCCGGTCTCACCTTTACAATATCGCCAAGATCCATCCTTTCCTCTCCATCCAAACGGCTATCTTACTGGTACAAGTTCTCATAATATTCCAGCTTCTCTCTATCTCCCTTCCTCCTGTCTCTCCCCGCTCCAGTCTATTCCTCATTCCACTGCCTGGATCATCTTCCTGCAGAAATGCTCTGGGCATGTCACTCCCCCCCTCAAAAACCTCCAGTGGTTGCCAATCAACCTCCACATGAAACAAAAACTTCTCACTCTTGGCTTCAGAGCTCTCCATCACCTTGTCCCCTCTTACTTCATCTCCCTTCTCTCCTTCAACTGCCCACCCCGTACACTCCGCTCCTCTGCTGCTCACCTCCTCACTTTTCCCCGGTCACGCCTATCCCACCGTCAACCCCTGGCCCACGTCCTACTGTGGTCCTGGAATGCCCTCCCTCCTCACCTCCGCCAAACTAACTCTCTTCCCCTCTTCAACACCCTACTGAGAGCTCACCTCCTCCAAGAGGCCTTCCCAGCCTGACCCCCCCCTTTCCCTCTACTCCCCCTCCACCCTCTGGTACTCCCTTTTCCCCCTTCACCTCCCCTCAGCTGAGCCCCCTTTCTCTTTGTTCCCCCTTCCCTCCCCCCACCCTCTGCTCCTCCCCCTTCCCCCTTCCCCGACCCTCAGCACTGTGCTCATTTGTATATATTATTTATTACCTTATTTATTTTGTTAATGAGGTGTACAGAACCTTGATTCTATTGATCTTGATGATGTTCTCTTGCTTTTGTTTCGTTCTGTTTTGCTCTGCCATCTGTCTCCCCCTGATTAGACTGTGAGACCATCACTGGGCAGGGATTGTCTCTATCTGTTGCCAAATTGTAAATTCCAAGTGCTTAGTACAGAGCTCTGCACATTGTAAGCACTCAATAAATACTATTGAATGAATGAATCTGTAAATTGGGGATTAAGACTGTGAGCCCCACGTGGGACAACATGATTACCTTATATCTACCCCTAGCATTTAGAACAGTGCTTGGCACATAATAAGTGCTTAACAAATGCCATAATTATTATTATTGTTATTTAAGTATTTAACATTCACTCCACCTTCAGTCCCACAGCACTTAAGTATATATCTGTAATTTACTGTGATGTCTGTCTCCCTCTCTGAACTGTAAGAGCCTTATGGGGAGAAATGTGTCTACCGATTTTTGTGTTGTAATAATAATAATAATTACTGTGGAATTTGTTAAGCATTTACTGTGTATCAAGCACTGTTCTAAATGCTGGGAAAAATACGAGATAATCAGTTAGACACAGTCCTTCTCCCACACACTGGTCAAAATCTAAGTAGGAGAGAGAACGGATATTGACTCTCCATTTTACAGGTGAGGTAACTGAAGCACTGAGAAGTTAAGTGACTTGCCCAAGGTCACCCAGCAGGCACATGGTAGAGCTGGGATTAGAATGAGGTCCTCTGACTCCCAGGTCCATGCTATTTTCACTAGTCCACATAGCTCCTCCGAGGTTATCCCAAGCGCTTAGTACAGTACTCTACACACCGTAAGCACTCAATCAATACCATTGATTGATTGGAATGCAGGATTTACATTGAAATGTTGTCCTTCAGGTTGCGGAACAACTCATCAGTGCTGTACCATCAGCAGTAGCTGGCAGAATCAATGACAATGCTAATTTCTGTCACACTTTGCTCTGGAAAGCTATTATAACTAATGTTCTGACATTTTTTACTGTTTTTACCTAGTAGACTGGCCAGACATAATACAATTGCTCAGCACTATTCAATTTCCTCTGGTCGGTTAAAAATTCAATTGTACGTGGTTGCTGACTGAAACAAAACTGGAACCAGTAAGACTAAGCCTTCTTGTTCTAATTTGGTCATTAGGGGAGATGGAAATGTTTTTTGTTGTTCTTTTTTCATTAGTTTCACAATAAAACCGTCAAAAAAGAATTCTTTTTTGAGAAATGAAATAAACTGGACAGTCAGCCTTCCAGGCTACAAGTACTTATTTAGAACTCTGAGGCCCCAAAGTTTGGATAGCAGGGATGAGTGAAACATGAGATAAATGACTTTTCTGCTCATTAAAATTGAATTAAAACATCAATCAGGACTAGGCTGCAAAAAATTAAAAAATCACTCCCAGAGGCAACTTAGCCTTGCTGAACAAAATGGAGTGAAGCTTGAAGAAAGGGAGAAACTGTAAGTTCCTTGTAGGCAGGGAACATGTCTATCAACTCCATTGTGCTGTGCTCTCCCAAGTGTTTATTACAGTGGTCTGCTCCCATTATGTGCTCATTAAATAAGATTGATTAATTGGAAAGAGGCTACATGGTCCAATTATGCCCAAGAAATTGGGTGAGGAATTGGGATAATGCCTTATAGCTGAAAAGATAGATGAGGATAGACATTAGTTTAATGCCTGTCCATGTGGGAAGGGAGCATGTTTACCAACCCTGTTACACTGTATTTTCCCAAGTGCTTACAACGGTGGTCTGCACAGTAAGCACTCAATAAATCTGTTTGGTTGATGGATTGATATAGGGAAATATATTCCTTCTGCTGGCGGGGTCTCGAGGCAGCCAGTAGTAGAAGGCTATAGACGTGGGGAAGTGTCATCAAAACCTCTCCTTCTGGCCCCAAGTTCCATAGCTGTTTATGTCTGGACTAAACCCTAACAAAAACTTTCATCCATTGGGGCAATAATGAGCTCACTACCTGCAGATAATTTGCTTTATTCAAGTGAGTTCTAAACCCCCAGTAGAGAGTTTTAGGGGTCTAGTAAAAGTAGTAATAGTATTTATTGAGCACCCACTATTATTATTATTATTATGGTATTTGTTAAGTGCTTATATGACAAGCACAATACTAAGCACGGAGATAGATACAAGTTAAACAGGTCAGACATAGTCCCCATCCTTTGTGGGGCTCATATAATAATAATAATAATATTTGTTAACCACTTACTACGTGCCAAACACTGCTCTAAGTGCTGGGATAAATACAAGGTAAACAAGTTGTCCCACCTGGGGTTCACTGTCTCAATCCTCATTTTACAGATGAGGTAACTGAGGCATAGAGAAGTTAAATGATTTGCCCAAGGTCCCACAGCAGATAAGTAGTGAAGCCCGGATTAGAACCCACAACCTCTGACTTCCAAGCCCATGCTCTTGCCACTAGGCCATGCTGCTTCTTCTTATGCTTTCTCATGACAGGTTGTTATTGAAGATGAGTTCTTTCACTCATTGCTTCTGTGCTGGTGAACTTACAGTATCTCAGGTTGTTAAGGTGGTAATTTGGTCCTACTGTCTGATGATAAATATGATTCAGGTGACCTCATTTTTGACTCAGTATTTAGTGCAAGATCATTTAAAAGCCAAGTTGCTGTTGTAACACAGTGACCTAAATTAAAAATGGATTTTGATCTTGAATCAATTAGTGTTACTTGCGAGCATAAGGGAGACTCGATGGAAAGAATTGGGGTATTGAAGCCAGGAGACCTGGGTTCCAGTCTTTTGCCACTTGCCTGCTATGTGTTTGACCTTCGGTAAGTCACTCAACCCCCACTAATGATAACTGTGGTGTTTGTTAGGTGCTTACTATGGACCAAGCAGTGTGGTAGATTCAAGATAATCAGATCAGATAGAGTCCTTAACCCATATGGGGCTCGCAGTCTAAATAAGAGGGAGAACACTGGAGAAGCAGCATGGCTCAGTGGAAAGAGCATGGGCTTTGGAGTCAGAGTCACGGGTTTGAATCCCTGCTCTGCCACTTGTCAGCTGTGTGACTGTGGGCAAGTCACTTCACTTCTCAGTGCCTCAGTTACCTCATCTGTAAAATGGGGATTAAGACTGTGAGCCCCACGTGGGACAACCTGGTTCCCCTGTGTCTACCCCAGCGCTTAGAACAGTGCTTGGCACATAGTAAGTGCTTAACAAATGCCAACATTATTAACACTTACCGAACCTTCATTTTACAGATGAGGAGACTGAGAAATTGATAATTTTAAGTGACTTTTGCCCAGGGTCATGCAGTAAAGTGGCAGATCCAGGATGAGAACCCACATCCTCTGACTCCCAGGCTCATGTTCTTTCAATTAAGGACTCTTCAGTTGCTTTGGACTAAATAAGGAATGCTTGACCCCCTCATCCCTCTCTTCCTTTTAACAACGTTTTAGTATGTGGAAAGGGAAGATGGAGTGAAAGGCATCATGTCATTCACTGGTGGAGAATCGATTGATCTGGCCATCAGTCAGTTGTATTTATTGAGCACTTATTGTGTGCAGAGCCCTGGACTAAGAGCCAGGAGAAAACAATATAACAGATGAGCTTATGGTCTAGAGAGGGAGACCGACATTAATATGAATAACTAAATTACAGATATGTACCTAAGTTCTGTGGGACTGAAGGAGGGGTGAATAAAGGAAGCAAATTAGGGTGAAGCAGAAGGGAGCAGGAGAAGAGGAAATAAAGGATTTGGTAGGAGAAGGTCTCTTGGAGGTGATATGCTTTTAATAAGGTTTTCAAGGTGGGGTGAACGACTGTCTGTCAAATATGAAGAGACAGGGCATTGCAGGCCAGAGGCAGGATTTGGGTGGAGGATCAGCAGCAATGTATACAAGATCAAGGTACAGTGAGTAAGGTTGACATTAGAGGACTGAAGTGTGTGGGCTGGGTTGTAGTAGGAAATCAGAGAGGTAAGGTAGGAGGGGGCAAGGTGATTGAGTGCTTTAAAACCTATGGTAAGAAGTTTCTTTTTGATGCGGAAGTGGATGGGCGACCACTGGAGGATGGGCGACCACTGGAGGTTATTGAGGAGTGGGAAAACACGACTTGAAGGGTTTTGTAGAAGAATGATCTGCACAGCGGAGTGAAGTATGGACTGAAGTAGGGAGCGACAAGAAGCAGGGAGGTCAGCAAGGGGGCTGAGGCAATTTTCAAGGCAGGTTAGGATAAGAGTTTAGAATACCAAGGTAACACCTTGGAAATGGAGGAAAGGGCAGATTTTAGTGATGTTGCGAAGGTTGGTGAAAGATTGAATATGTGGGTTGTAAGAGAGAGTTGAATAAGGGATAATGCCAAGGTTACGGACTTGTGAGACAGGGAAGATGGTGGTAATGGGAAAGTCAAGGGAAAGATAAGCAGTTCTGTTTCAGACATTAAATAAGGGAAATGTGAGACTGCAAGGCAGGAGATGGGTCAGAGCTGGTGATGTAAATTTGGGAATAATAATAATAATATTTTTTAAGCACTTATTATGTGCCAGGCACTGGGTTGGACGCAGTCCCTGTCCCAAACAGGGCTCACAGTCTTAATCCCCATTTTACAGATGGGGTAATTGAGACACAGAAAAGTGAAATTACCTGCCCAAGACCACACAGCAGGCAAGTGGTGGAGCTGGGATTAGAACCCATGTCTCTCTGACTCCCAGGTCCGTGCACTATCCACTAGGCCATGAAGCCATGGGAGTGAATGACTTCTCCAAAGGAGTGGGTGTACATGGAAAATAAAAGGGGATCCAAAACTGAGTTTTGAGGGACTTCCACAGTTAGGGGGTGGGAGTCGAGGAGGAGCCCAGAGAAGTCCCAGATAATGTTTATTCTTCTGCCATTAAAAAATCAGTCTGGCAGAGCTTTAAAACAATTGTGACTAAGTGACCTGGCTCCATTAGTTCATTATTTCCGAGACAATGTTCCTCTCAACCTTTCATGACATAGCTTTGCTCAAATCCTGCCATCTTCCTGTAATCCCTCCCTCTTCATTTCTGACATATCAAAGCTTTCCCCATTTTCAAAGCCCTTCTGAATTGAATTGAGTGCTCAATAAATAGTGCTGATAATGATTATTAACTGCCCTATCAGGACTTCTGTACTCCCTAAACACTTAGGTATTCAGTTCTTCCCCTCCCTGCCCCCACCATTGCATTTATGTCTGTATCTTTACCTATTTTATTGCTTTTTCTTAGCTGTAATTTATTTTAATGTCTGACCCCACATGCACTAAATTGTAAATTCCTTGAGGGTAGAGATTGTGTTTACTAATTATACTGCATTCTCCCAAGCCCTCAGTACACTTCTCAGGACATGGAAAATTTGGGGATGGGGAAGAAAGGTAGGGGAGGCAGGAAGGAAGTGACGGAGCTGAGTCTAGGGATGACGCATCAGTCCCTGTGCACAGAAGGTGGGTGAAAAACATAGGGATTTCATAAAAGTCCATTCTCATTGAGTTTATGCACCTAGGCATAGTGCTTATCTTCCCTTGGCAGAATTATACTATTCCAACTTTTGAAATATATTTTTAATAAGCAAATATTTGGTTTGATTTCAAAATTTCAAAGAAGTTTGAAGATGGAAATTCTTTACTGTTTTCCTGTCTTTATGAAGCACATTTTGACCTTGAGGACTACAAAGCTTACAGATACATTCCTCTTAAAGGATACATTGTCCACTTTCCTCTCCCCCTCCTTTTCACACTCCAATTTCTCTTCCTTTCTTTTTCTCTCTGCCCCCTACACATACACAAACACCTGTTGGTGAGAGGATAGAAAAGTTGGGTCTTTCAGATGGAACTGATTTCCTTTTCTTTAAGGTATTTGCTAAGCATTTACCTAGTGCCAGGCACTGTACTAAGCACTGGAGTCGATTCATTCTAATTAGGATGATCACAACCCCCGTCCCATATGAGACTCACAGCCTCAATCCTCATTTTACAGATTAGGTAGCTGAGTCACAGACAAGGTAAGTGACTTGCCCAAGGTCACAGAGCAGACAAGTGGTGGAGTCAGGATTAGAAACTATATACTCAGACTCCCAGGCCCAGGCTCTTTCCTTTAGGTCATGCTGCTTCTCAAGTGACTTATGTAAAGCTTGTAGTGAGGATGTGTTAGAAAGGATTATTGATCAAACGCTATATAACTAAAATTAAATGTTTATCCCAGAGACTTAGTTGACTAATAATGTATTTCAAGTGTGAACCATCATTTAAGTGAAAATAAAAAGCTACCAGTTTAGCCTGTGTCTTTATTAGGAAAAATTTCCTGCTAGGCAAATATCATTTAACTCTTCAGGAATCAGTGCGGAAATCTTCGAATCTTCCACTCATCAGCAGAACAGCAGGATAAATTTAAAAAGGTATTAGCCTCCCATAGACAAACTAATTGTTAACTCTGATTTTAAATTAATAAATGACATCTTCATAGAAGGACAGCCTAAAAGGACTTGAGGGCAAATGCAGTTTTGTTATGAGGATGTAGTTGCTATGGCGATGGTTTTGTTCTTCAGGCACACATTGGAGTACAGAGAGCTTTGGAACACGGTGCCATTTCCTAGACAATCTCGTTCTCGTTTTCTAAAGTCTCTTGCAGCCCTAAAACTTTCAAAGCTTCATCAAAAGCTTCTGCTTTTAGTAATGTCCTACCTGAACAGGGGTCCCAAGTGTTAATGCCACTAAAAAATAGAAAATGTGCAGGAGAGGATGCCAAGTCTCTTTCAGCAAACCATAGCCAGTGCATATATGAGAACAGACTATCTATAAATTTTATATCATAAACATTTATTTATATTGATGTCTGCTTCCCTGTCTAGACTGTAAGCTTATAGAGGAGGAAACTGAGGCACAGAGAAGTTTGGTGAGTTGCCCAAGGTCACACAGCGGGCAATTTGTTGAACTGGAATTAGAACCAAGGACTCCTGACTGCCAGACCCATGTTCTTTCCACTAAGCCACACTGTTTTAGACTTGATCCAAGTAGTAATCTGGTCTGATCCAAGGCCATAGGTGGGGATAGGCCTCAATTTGGCAGGACTAGTGTATTGCAATCATACTCAGTCAATCAATCAATTATTGAGTGCTCGCTGTGTGCAGAGCACTGTACTACTACTACTAATGATAATAATAGTAATTATTGTATTTATTAAGTGCTTACTAAGTCCCAGGCACTGTACTAAGCACTGGGTTGGATACAAGCAAATCGGGTTTGACGTAATCCCTGTCCCACCTGGGGCTCACAGTCTCAGTCCCTATTTTACAGATGAGGTAACTGAGGCACAGAGAAATGAAGTGACTTGCCCAATGTCACACAGCAGACAAGTGGCAGAGCAGGGATTAGAACCCATGATCTTCTGACTCCCAGCCAGGCCCGTGCTCCATCCACTACGCCACGCTGCTTCTCAACGCTACTAAACACTTTGGAGAGGTCAATATAACAGAGTTGGTAGACATGTTCCTTGCCCCTTGCCTGCAGTGGCCCCAAAACAGGCGTGCTGCGGAGATAACAGGTGGGTGCCCAAATATGGCCGAAACCAGGCCAGGTTCAGCTTGGGTCTGACCCAAATCACAGCCTGACTATAGCCTAGACATGATTCCTTAATACATTCTGAGCCTATCCAGTCCCCGCCCTCTCCCCACCCCTACCCCCACCCCCAGTCTTCAGGGCTCTGATCTCTGTTTGGATGGAACGGAGCTGGCCTCTACAATGCATCAAGCCGGACAACTGTTCAACTCTGCATCTGGCTTTCTCGGACACCCACGTGCCGACAATCCAGTTGCTTCTTAGAGAGACTCGGAGGAGATTTAGTCGGATGAAACTAAGAGCACAGCATATCTAAACATGTTTCTTATTCTTAAACTATTTCTTTCTAATGAGTATTTCCAAGTGACAATATTTGCTCAATGGATTTCCCATCTCATTTACCCTTCCATTTGCTCCTGAGAGGCTAAGGTTTTCAATGCATGCTTCAGTGGACAATTACTACCTGCAATGATTCTTGTTCTAATAGCCGAGTGATTTTTAAGGATGTAAAAGAGGACAGAACTGAAAGTACAGAAACATTTCTCATTTGTGAGTCACAGTAGGGGCTATAGTAGGAAGAGCACAGGCCTGGGAGTCAGAGGAGCTGGGATCTAATCCTGGCTCTGCTACTTGCCGACTGTGTGACTTTGGGCAAATCACTTCATTTTTTTATGCCTCAGTTTCCTCATGTGTAAAGAGTGAGGATTTAGAACCTGTTCTCCCTCCTACTGGGACTGTGAGCTCCATGTCGGACAGGGACTGTGACCAATCTGATTAGTTTCTCTCTACTTCAGCATTTAGAACAGTGCTTGATGCATAGCAAGCACTTAATTACTATTATTATTGTTATTACTGTCTAACTACAATACTTCAAGAGTAAAGAATGAAAGATTGTTAGCTGAGAGTAAGTCATGATGAATTAAATAATTTCAAATGGATGCTGGAACTGGTAGACAAGAAAGCAGCGTGAATAATTCAAATGAGACAGATTCTGTTTTACTCACCAAAGATGAGAGCATGGAAAAGTGGAAGAAGGTCTTAGGACAGATTGACTCATATTCTTTTGGTGTTGTCCAAATATCCCCTCACATTAGTGGTAAAAATGAGTTCAGCCGTCACTGGACACCGTCAAGACATTTTGGGAGAGGATTATATTGAAATCCTTTGGCACCACATCTAGTTCTTTCTGACGCAGACAGCTGCACGGGAGAGTTAAAACTGAATGTTTGATGCCCAGTGAATTAAAGTCTATTTTTGATTTCGACCTCCAAGTTCTGAAGCAGTGGTCACTGAGGAAAAAGAAAGCAACTGCCATTCTTTCCTTATCTCTTTTACACAAATGATGATGGGAATTGGATATAAAAGGGCCTGAAAAATAAAGCAGGTATGGACAGTGAATGTAAGTATGCCAAGAAAAAGATTCTAAAAACATATTTCTTTTTTAATTTTTGTTACTGTCTTTTTTTAAAATGCTTTTCAAGATGAAGTTGTACTATCAGAAGTGGGGATCATTTATTTAAACCATTCTTTAGTACCTGACAGTGGTTTTGAGCCTCTTTCTGTTTATTTTCAACACTTTTATTTTCTAACACTTAAAAAAGACTAACTACTGAGAAGCTGTGTTTATAGTAAAGTTAAAAAAATGCATGACCGTAATAGATACTTATATTTACCATGTGTTGTGCTATCATTTAGAATCTCAATTTACAGTAAGAAGAATTATTTGAATAATTAAAATATCTAATTGCCTGTATTTTTGGCGAAATGGACTAGAAACGGGTAGGCCATCCTAAGGGGTTGTTATGTTAGCAGTCCACAGCTATAAATGTGTTGATTATTCTGCTAAACTAATTACTTGAAAACATTAACCTCAAAATGTAGGAAAGCTCATCCTAAAAGACATCAAACTACATTTTATAGCACAGCCCCTGCCACCACTGTTTTTTATTTGTTTTTTTGCCCGAGGTCACACAGCAGACAAGTGGTAGAGTCAGGATTAGAACCCAGGTCCTCCGATTCCCGAGCCCGGGCTCTTTCCCCTATTCCACGTCGACACTTTGCCTGGTGTTCTTCTCCACCACATCTTACTAGACTTCTTTAATCAGTTTTAAAATTTATCTGAACATTTTGGCATAATGAAACTGTAAATCCTCTGACCACATGTCACTGTATTTTTGTGCTTTTGCTCCACAAATTAAGAGGCCCAATGGCTACCTGATATAATTATATTAAATGTGTTGTGTCCAGAATTAAACAGTAATGTTTATGCAAAGTTATTAGTTTGATATTCATTAGATTAATTTCACTAATACTGACCTATTAGAGACTCAATTGAAAGGGGACTGGAGATTTCTCTTTTGATGGAAGAGGAATCATGATGGAGGATTAAAAAGTAATAATAGAATTCAGTGCCTTTTGTGTGCATAACACTGTACTAAGTGCTGGGAAACTCAAATGACAAAATGATTCTATTCCAAAATACAGTTGTTTCTGGGAGATGAAGGCAGACGATACCAAAAACAGTAGCAAAACGCCAATAGTATCTACATCACTTTTCAAAATTATCCCCCTGTTTCTAATCACCTTATTTCCCTTTTCTAAAACTCTCTCGTGTACAGATCACATTTCAGACTAATCTCCATTTATCCAGGCACTTCCCATACTATTTCTTCTGCCTGGTAGCATGATCCAGTGAAAAGTATATGAGTCTGGGATTCAGGAAGCCCTCACTTCTAGTACCAGCTCTAACAGCTGCTTTGCCAGCATTTCATTTTAAAGAGAGAACAAGTTAAGGGCAGGAGAACATGGAAGAGAACAGGCATTGAGGGAGGAACGAGAAAATAACAAAAATAGAGACCAACCTAGATTCAGTACAATTCAGGGTAAAAGAGGGATTGGACGAGCCAGTCAGGATCCCATTGCTCACTCTGAAAAAGCCTCAGTCACTAGACTGGCAAACAGGCTAGTGGCCAAAGTCAGTGTTTAATCAGTATCACAGTTGGAAGGAATAACAGCAGAAAGATAAGGGACTGATATTTCACCACTGTAGAAGCAGAGATTATCTCAGAAATATGCAGAGCTATCCAACCACATGGCCAGAGAGGATGGGATAAGGATTTTGCTTGGGGAAGAGAATAGAAAAGGTTTTACACTGAAATAACCCAAATGAGCTCACTCACGCCTAAAGTGCCTTAGACATAGCTTAAATAGAAAGAAAACAACTTTATCACAAGGAAAACAAAGAGTAAAGAAAGGAAGGAAAAGATGGGAGAAGAAAAGGATAGGGGTCAGTACAAAGGGGAGGGAGGGAGGAGAAAAGGATGGAAAATTTACTTACCAGTGGGTCAGACCAGCCACTGGAGCAGGGCCCAGTTTTTCCTGTAAAAACTGCCCCAGGGCCTTGTGGTTAGGAACCATTGATCCATATCATCCTGCCCATGTCAGTCAATCAGTCAGTCGTATTTACTGACTACAATATAACAGACACATTCCCTGCCCACACAGAGTTTCCCTTCTAGAGGAAGAGACAGACATTAATAGAAAAAAAAATGTTATATGTGAGAGGCAGGGACTGACTCACAGTCCTCGGGAATGCACAAAACCTACTTTGCTGGCCATAACCATGGCTGCCATCACCTCAGGAATGACCCAACTCCACCACTGTGGCCTAAGATGAGATATGACTGCACAACCACATCCCAGTAATAATAATAATAATAATGTTGGTATTTGTAAAGTGCTTACTATGTGCAGAGCACAGTTCTAAGCGTTGGCGTAGATACAGGGTAATCAGGTTGTCCCACATGAGGCTCAGTCTTCATCCGCATTTGACAGATGAGGGAACTGAGACATAGAGAAGCAAAGTGACTTGCCCACAGTCACACAGCTGACAGGTGGTAGAGTGGAGATTTGAACCCATGACCTCTGGCTCCCAAGCCTGTGCTCTTTCCACTGAGCCACACTGCTTCTCTCCCAGTGCATAGAACAGGGCTTGATTCATAGTAAGCACTGATCAAATACCAGCTTCATAATCATCATCGAGTTCCCATCCCATTGTGTCTCCCCAGGAAATGGCCCTCATGAGTCCAGATGAGGGGAGACACCTGCCCCAGCTCTGGTGCCTGGAGGGTATCTAGTGGTGTCTTGATTTTTTGTTTAGCTGCCTTTACTGCTTACCCAAAGTTTTCCCCTCCTTCACAACCTAAGGGCTGCACTAGGTACAAACCTACCAAACTGTTTGAGCAAGTATATAAAGCTGATAGGAGCACATGTTAGGGGATGTATGGATCTGGGTAGGTGTGGGAGTCTAGGTAAGTGTCTTTGAATGACTGAGTTGTTTCTTGAGTTACCTCAATCTCTCTATGATTCTTTGTCTCCCTTTCCTTTATTCGATCTCACGCTCAGACCACTGACCACACCATTGGGAGTCCTTCCCAAGACCTAGTTTGAGCTCCAGAAATTATGGAACTCTGTAAGAGCCTCCAAATCTCCAGCTGACCACATTCAAAAGTATAGAAGGGGCTGGGGTGTTAGGGATCAGTGGTAACAAGAGTAGGGATGGAACCCAGCATTGTTGAATCTGGGAAAACAAAATTGTTTTTAAGCAATAGGTGTAGAATAGGGGGGTGGGGGGACCAGGAAGACATTTATTTCAATATCTGATACCGCCTTTAGGCTGTAAGCTCCTTGTGGGCAGGGAATATGTCTACCAACTCTATTATATTGCATTCTCCCAAGCAACTTAGCTTAGTGTTCTGCACACCCTAAGTATTCATCAAACAGTGTGGAAAGCAGCATAGCCTAGGGGAAAAACCATGGGCCTGGAAGTCTGAGGACCTGGTTCTAATCTCAGCTCTGCCACATACCAGCAGTGTGACCTAGGGCAAGTCACTTAACTTCTCTGTGTCTCAGTTCTCTCATTTGCAAAATGAAGATTCAATACCTGTTCACCCTCCTACTTAGACTGTGAGTCCCATGTGGATCCTGATTATCTTGTATCTACCCTAGCATTTAGTCTAGTGTTTAACACACAGTAAATGCTTAACAAATCATAATAAATACCATTGATTGACTGATTGATTGAACCATAAGTTATTTCTATATACCTTGTCAACCTAGAGCTAGGACAGCTAGGAAATCCTCCCCATAAACTCTGCAGAGTTGCACCCAAAATTACTAGGCTGAGAGAAGAAGAATGGAAAAGAATGGGCTTTGGTCCCAATATCTCTAGTGGACTGTAGGTGTGTATGTATCTTCAGCTAAGCCCCCTTTTCCCCTCCTTTCCCTCTCCTCCTCCCCCTCTCCCTCCCCTCCCCTCAGCACTGTGCTCGTCAGCTCATTTGTATGTATTTTTATTACCCTATTTATTTTGTTAATGAGATGTACATCCCTTTGATTCTATTTATTGCTGTTGTTTTTGTCTGTCTGTCTCCCCCATTAGACTGTAAACCCATCAATGTGCAGGGATTGTCTCTATCTGTTGCCTAATTGTACATTCCAAGCGCTTAGTACAGTGCTCTGCACATAGTAAGCGCTCAATAAATACTATTGAATGAATGAATGACAAGGGGTCAAATATAGAGGACAGGAAAATCATGGGAATCAGGGTCAGGGGTAGGATGGGACAGGGCTGAGTTTTCATACTGCAGAGGGGATGGGACTAGCTTTATGTAGTTCTTGGGAAAAGATTTTGAGAATTATTTCTGGGGTTCCACCACAGTGAAATTCACTGTGCTGACAGGTAGCTCATTCAAGGAGTTATTGACTTAACCTTCAGGATACTAACATCAACAGGTCATTCGCCCAGACTGCTGGTGTTGCCATTAAAGAAAACACCTCATAACTGTCACTTGACTGGGGCAAAAAAAAAAGAAAGCCAACAGGTCAAATAATGACATTCAGTTTCAAAATCCTACCACGTATAGACATGATTGATGCCCCATTATTTGTACCCCCTGGATCCCTCTGGACTGTAAGCTTTTTGTGAGAATAGAATGGGACTACCAATTCTGTTATATTCCTCTCTCCCAAGCACTTAGTACAGTGCTCTGCACACAGACAGCACTCAGTAAATCCAACCGATTGATTGTTGCTTCCAGTTCCTATGAAGGGAGTATCATCCTTTTTTGTCTGATAATTACTTCTTCAGATACATGACTGCCATCTTAATATTTGCAAGCAGTGCTTCTCCTCCTTATCTGCTATAATGATCTATGGAGAATTGAGCCCAACACCTCTGACCAAAGTTTGATCCAACTATCCAGATAATTCAGACCCTGACAAACATTTCTGAGGTCGCCATGGACAATATAATTAAAGCCAAGATGTATTTTCGGAGTCTATTTCCTTCAGAAAACTTGTTAAATATCCACCCCTTCAGAAAGATGCACCCTGGTACTCAGTCCCAAAGCAGCATGGCCTAGTGGATTGAGCACAGGCCTAGGAGTCAGAAGGACCTGGGTTCTAATCCCGGCTCTGCCAGTTGTCTGTTGTGAAACCTTGGGCAAGCCACTTCACTTCTCTGGGCTTCAGTTACATCATCTGAGAAATGGGGATTGCAACTGTGACCTCCACATGGTACAGGGACTATGTCCAACCTGATTTGCCTGTTGCTTAGTACAGTGCCTGGAACATAGTAAACCCTCAACAAAAACCACAGTTATTAAAATTATTATTATTACCTCCACACTCTCAAAGCACCATATATATTTACCCACTTTACACTATCAATGGTCATGATCTCAGCTTTTTATGTGTGTTGCTCTCCCCATTAAACTGTGGATTCTTCTTGGACAGAGACTTCTGAATATTCCCATAGGAACCCCAATACAGCTTTGCACCCCGTAAGCACTCAATAAATACTGCTTATGATGATGAGGTAGTGAAAGGAAAACAAGGTTTCCTTCCTTTGGAGTCAGAGGTCATGAGTTTGAAACCCAGCTCTGCCACTTGTCAGCTGTGTGACTGTGGGCAAGTCACTTAACTTCTCTGTGCCTCAGTTACCTCATCTGTAAAATGGGGATTAAGACTGTGAGCCCCACGTGGGACATCCTGATTCCCCTGTGTCTACCCCAGTGCTTAGAACAGTGCTCGGCACATAGTAAGCGCTTAACAAATACCAACATTATTGTTGTTATTATTTCTTTTGGAAAAACAATTAGACCCTCTCGAGAACATATCTGGGCCGGATGGATCCTGCCTTAAGGGTCCCAGTGTTCAAAGGTTGAGGGGTTACACACTCTCCTCAGCTGTGGTAGTAAATCATACTGAAACGCAACAGAGTCTAAACGAGGAGCAAAAACAGCACCTCAGTGGTGAATTAAAAAGTTATTCTTTCTCCTTTCAAGCATCTTCAGACAGTCTTTTATTTCTCGGCAACAGTAGTCTAGATGGAGGAGTAGACGTTTCAGATTAATGCACAAAATAAAGAAAGGGAGATTCTTGGCAAGGGCTTTTGGATGATTAATTTCTTGTTCAGTTGAGCGTTTCCTCCTTATGTTACTTAGTGTTAATATTCAGGTCGACGAAGAAGAGTGCATTGTCTTAATTACTGACACACTACTTGGAGGTTCCATTCAGAGAAGCATATAGGTGCAAAAAGAGATTTAGGGAAGGTTTTGGTAGACATCAAACCCATTTTTGCTTCGGCTGTAAAGGATACAACTTTTAGAGAGGTCACATCTAAAGCAGTGTGCTTTAAAAACTTTCAAATAGGTCTGGCTAAAAGCTGGCAAGGCATTTGCAGAAAAGAAAAAGATAAAAGAGAGAGAGAGAAGCAGCCTGGCTTAGTGAATAAAGAATGGGCCTGGCAGTCCAGGGTTTTAGTCCCAGCTCTGGTCACTTGTCTGGTGTGTGACCTTAGTCAAGTCCCTTAGCTTTCCTGTGCCACAGTTACCTCATCTGTAAAATGGGGATGAAGACTGTGAGCCCCACGTGGGACAACCTGATTCCCCTGTGTCTACCCCAGCGCTTAGAACAGTGCTCGGCACATAGTAAGCGCTTAACAAATACCGACATTATTATTATATGGGACACAGGCTGTGTCCAACTTTTTTCTCACCCAGTGTTTTGATCAGTGCCTGGCACACTTAACAAACACCTTAAAAAAAACTCCAGAACTATAGGATCCATGGAATAAAGAGATAGATTTGCTTATATGTTGCTCAGTGGAAAAGAGCACAGGCTTGGAAGTCAGAGGTCATGAGTTTGAATCCCAGCTCTGCCACTTGTCGGCTGTGTGACTGTGGGCAAGTCACTTAACTTCTCTGTGACTCAGTTACCTCATCTGTGAAATGGGGATTAAGACTGTGAGCCTCATGTGGGACAACCATATTACTCTCTACTTATTACTTTCTTGCATGTAGTTGCTTCCCTGATCCCTGATCTCTTTTAACTTGGGTCTCTACTATAAGACCTCCCCTGTTTTCCTCCTATTTAAACCGTAAGTCCCATGTCAATCTGGCAGTCAATCATATTTACATTGAATGCTTACAGTGTGCAGAGCACTATATTAGGTGCTTGAGAGATACAATATAACAGTAATCAGACACACTGTCCGACCTGATTACCTTGTACCGACTCCAGAGCTTCATACAATGTTTGGCACTTAATAAGTTGTTAAGAAATACCAGAATTGCTAATAATAATGATAGTAAGATGTTTTCTACATGGTGAAGTCACTTTTTCTCTGCTTAAGCTATATTTGAGATAAAGAAGGCTCAAATGAGTTAGTCTGGGTTATTTCAGTGTAAAGCCTTTTCTAGTCTCTTTCCCAAGCAAAAATCTTGTCCCATATTGTCGGCACCCTAGGCTAGTTAGCTCTGGGTCCATTTCTGCCATAATCTCGGGGCCTCTAGTGGCAAAACCTCACCCCATATCTCTCTGACGATATTCTCTCCAACTGTGATAGTGATTAAATATTGACTTTGGCCATTAGCCTGTTTGAATGTCTGGTGACCTATGCAGAGATGGCGATGGGATCCTGGCTTGTTTTCCCAACTCCCATTTTATCCTGTGATGGTCTGAATTTGAGATGGTCCCTATTTTCGTGATTTTTAGTACTAGCTTGGTGAAAAACAGCTAAGCAGTGCCAATACAAGGAAGCTTATGCTTTTGAATCCAACACCACACCCCCTGGAGCCATGGAAGGAACACTGACTCTGATCTGCCCTTTCAATCCTCTAGACCATGAGCTCATTGTGGGCAGAGAATGTGTCTGTTTATTGTTATATTGTACTCTCCCAAGCTCTTAGTACAGTGCTCTGCACACAGTAAGCTCTCAGTAAATACAACTGCCTGACTGACTAACGAACAGTTTCTCAAGAGCCAGAGTTTTCCCAACTAGTTGTAGCACTGCTGGACTTGAGACCCATCAAGAAAACAGCTGTTAATGTTTCTGAACCTTGGAAGGATGGGATCTCAGTCCCAGCCCAGATTCTTAGCATTTTCTGCACGTGGAAGGAACAGATATTCTCTCCTTTGAAGGGGCATAACCTAACAATAATAATAATAATGGTATTTGTTAAGCATTTATTATTTGCCAGGCACCATTCTAAGTGCTGGGTAGATACAAGAAATTCAGGTTGGACACAATCCCTGTCCTACAGAGGGCTCACAGCCTTAATCCCAATTTCACAGATGAGGGAACTCAGGCACAGAGAAATACAGTGATTTTACCCAGGTTCATACAGTAGACAAGTAGCAGAGCTGGAATTAGAACCCAGGTCCTTCTGACTCTCAGGCCTGTGTTTTATCCACTAGGTCAAGCTGCCTCTCTTGTAGTAATCACCATGTCCAGCTATGCACACATACACAACCATTTGTTCCAGTACAACATTGAGGTGTACCCAAACAGACACAAGGGGTTGGAATGTCTCTCTCCCCTCTTCTAGACTGTGAGCCCATTGTTGAGTAGGTAATAATAATAATAATAACATTGGTATTTGTTAAGCGCTTACTATGTGCAGAGCACTGTTCTAAGTGCTGGGGTAGATATAGGGTAATCAGGTTGTCCCACGTGAGGCTCACAGTCTAAATCCCCATTTTACAGATGAGGTAACTGAGGCACAGAGAAGTGAAGTGACTTGCCCACAGTCACACACTTGCCAAGTATTGTCTCTGTCTGTTGCTGGATTGTACTTTCCAAGTGCTTAGTAAAGTGCTCTGCACACAGTAAACGCTCAATAAATATGATTGAATGAATGAATGAAATTTCCTAATTCTGCCAAGGCATTCTATCCAAAAGCACAGGGTAAAAACACAAGTTCTGGCAAAAATGAATGAATTATTGACTGAATGAATTTTTTTTTTTCCACCATAAGGCTGCGTGGTCTCAGGTAAGGGCCCCACATGGATAGAATGTTATTCATTCAATAGTATTTATTGAGTGCTTACTATGTGCAGAGCCCTGTATACAGTCAGACAAACAGTGAAACACAGAAGTAGTGCAGCCTAGAGGAAAGACCAAAGGCCTAAGAGTCATAGGACCCGGGTTCTGATCGCCACTCTGTCAACTGTCTCCTGTATGACCTTGGGTAAGTCACTTAACTTCTCAGGGCCTTAGTTTCCTCATTTATAAAATAGGGATTCAATACACATTCTCTCTCCAAATTAGAATGTGAGCCCTATGTGGGAAAGGGATTGTTTCCAACCTGATTAATTTATCCTAATGCTTAATCCAATGCTTGGCACATAGTAAGAGCTTAATAAATGTTATTACTGTTATGATTGTATTAATTGTTAGTATTAATAATATACACACTTGTGGCGATCTTTGAAGAAGAGTTATTCATCTGTGGGGGGAAAAAATATTCAGGTTCCCATGCAAGTGAGGGTTCATACTGGTTGATGTCCCCCCGACCTGGAAGAAGGGCTGAAAGAAGAGGGGAAGATTATAGTGGGAGGGAAAAGGAGGTCTGAGGCAGTAGGGAAAATCAAGTGGACCCACATCGGGTTACAGCCCCAAGTTATTGAAGGACATGTACTTCAAATTGGCCTAGGCATAGCCTGGAAAAAAAACATACAGTAAGCCACTATCAGGATGAGACCCTGAACAGAGATGCTATATGCATCAAGGGAGAGGAAATAAGGAATGAAGAAACTCTGGACAATTTAGAACCCAGGAGGCGATAAGACCCCTGCTAAAACCTGAAAGGTAAATATAGTTCCTGAAAAAAATTAGAATGGAACTCTTGGATAATACAGTTAAAATTGATTTGATTGTTTGGCCTTGGTTCTCGAAGTTTAGTTGGAGATTGCAGATGGTGGAACTAGCCTCGTGTGTCAAAATATCTATTTTGACCACTGTTTATGAACATTCACCCAATGTGCTAATGCAGAGTTTGGTTCTTACAAAACCTCACATTGGAAGAAGAAAAACCTCACACCATAGAACTCACCCATTTTGACATTGTTTCTTTAATTGTTTTTTCCCACACGGCATGTTGCTGTTATCCAAAAAAGGCTCTCCTCAGGAATAGGTTCCCTGGTTCAGAGGTTCTCTCCTCTAATGCCAACCTATTTACTGTACCTCAACCTCATCTCTTCCACTGATGACCTTGTTCACATCCTCTCTCTGGCCCGGAACAAATCTCCTGCTTCATGGATGACAGACCATCAATCTCCCCACCCTACTAAATCATATCTCCTCTAAAGAAGCTTTTCCTGGCTTTCCTCTCTTTTCTCCACCCTATTCACCTTCCCTTCTGCATGACTTACGCACTTGATTCCATTCCCCTTATGCGCTTTGATACTCATCGCACCCCCAGCCCTACAGCACTTCTGTACATACCCCTCAATTCTGCCCCTCCGCCATCTGTAATTTATTTTAATAGCTGTCTCCACCACTAGATTGTAAACTCCTTGAGGGCAGGTATCCTGTCTTCCATCCCTATTTTGTTATACTCTCCCAAGTTCTTAGTATAATTTTCTACACATAGTAAACACTCAAATACCATTGACTGATTGAAAGTTCTAGGAAAAATGTGTAATGAAAACATTTGTTATGGCAGAACTAAGTGTGTCTATGTAGCTATTAGAAGAATGAGATGAGGTGAGATATGGGTGATCACTTCTGTTCATGGATTGAAAATTGGGCTTCACTGGGGAACATTTCTTCAGAGAAGGTAGTTGGCAAACAAACACAAAGTTAATAATGTTGGTATTTGTTAAGCGCTTACTATGTGCCGAGCACTGTTCTAAGCGCTGGGGTAGACATAGGGGAATCAGGTTGTCCCACGTGGGGCTCACAGTCTTAATCCCCATTTTACAGATGAGGGAACTGAGGCACAGAGAAGTGAAGTGACTTGCCCACAGTCACACAGCCGACAAGTGGCAGAGCTGGGATTCGAACTCATGAGCCCTGACTCCAAAGCCCGTGCTCTTTCCACTGAGCCATGCTGCTTCAAGTTGAAAGGTTCTGTGCAAGAAAGCATGCTTGACTAGAAGTTTGAGGCAGCTTGGCCTCATAGAAACAGCACGGGAATAGGAGTCAGAAGATCTGGGTTCCAATCCCAGCTCTGCCACTGGGCTGTGCACTTAATCTCTCTGGACCTCAGTTTCCTCATCTATCATTCATTTATTCAATCAATCGTATTTATTGAGTGCTTACTATGTGCAGAGCACCGTACTAAGCGCTTGGAAGGTACAATTCAGCAACAGATAGAGACAAGCCCTGCCCAACAACGAGCTCACAGACTAAAAGTCTATCAGTCAGTCAATCATTCAGTTTTATTTATTGAGACTTTATGGTGTGCAGAGCATTAATAATAATAATATGGTATTTGTTAAGCATTTGCCAAGCACCGTTCTAAGCGCTGGGGTAGATACAAGGTAATCAGGTTGTCTCACAGGCTTCATCCCCATTTTACAGATGTGGTAACTAAGGCACAGAGAAGTTAAGTGGCTTGCCCATGGTCACACAAAAAACAAGTGGCGGAGCCAGGATTAGAACCCACATCCTCTGACTCCCAAGCCTGTGCTCTTTCCACTGAGCCACGTTGTATAAAGCAGTTGGCAGACACGTTCCCCTCCCATACGAAGCTTAAGAGAGGGAGCTTAGAGAGGGAGATAGACATTAATATACAAGAATAATTAGGATAATTACATAAGTGTGGTGTGGCTGAGGATAGGTGACTATCAAGCGCCTGAAGGATATGGAAGCAGCATGGCTCAGTGGAGAGAGCCCGGGCTTGGGAGTCAGAGGTCATGGGTTCTAATCCTGGCTCCGCCGTTTGTCAGCTGTGACCTTGGGCAAGTCACTTAACTTTTCTGTGCCTCATTTACCCCATCTGTAAAATGGGAATTAAGACTGTGAACCCCACAAGAGACAACCTGATTACCCTGTATCTACCCCAGTGCTTAGAAGAGTGCTTGGCGCATAGTAAGCGCTTAACAAATACCAACATTATTATTATTATTACAGATCCAAGTGTAAGGAGAGGGAGTGAGGAAAAGAAGGCTTAATCAGGTAGGACCTCTTGGAGGAGATGTGACCTTAATGAGGCTTTGAAAGTGGGAAGAGTGGTAGTCTGTTATATATGGAAGGGGTGGGAGTTGCTAGTCAGAGGGAGGACATGGGAAAGGGGTCAGCGGTGAGCTCGGTTAGATCAAGGCACAGTGAGAAAGCTGGCAGTAGAGAAGAAAAATATGAAGGTTTGATTATAGTAGGAAATCGGGGAGTTAAGGAAAGTAGGAAGGTAGGAGGAGGCACGGAGATCGAGTGCTTAAAAGCCGATGGTAAATTCTGCTTGATGCATAGGTGAATAGTCAGCGTTTGGAGGTTTAATACAACTTTATATCAATACCAGCACTTGGCACAGAGGAAATATTTAATAAATGCCGTAATTTTATTTATTGACATTATCATTATTAGTAGTAGTGGTAGTAGTTGCATGGCTCAGTGGCAAGAGCCCGGGCTTGGGAGTCAGAGGTCGTGGGTTCTAATCCCGGCTCTGCCACTTGTCAGCTGTGTGACTTTGGGCAAGTCACTTCACTTCTCTGGGCCTCAGATACCTCATCTGAAAAATGGGGATTAAGACTGTGAGCCCCACGTGAGGACAACCTGATTACCTTGTATCTACCCCAGCACTTAGAACGGTGCTTGGCACATAGTAAGCCCTTAACAAATGCCACTAGGAAGGAGTGCCAGAAAGCATTTTGGATGGTCAAGACACTGTTGTGCAGAAAGTTACTGGGCTTTACAGATTAGAGACAAATTCATAAAATAATTTTTAATGACTTATTTATATTGATTTCTGTCTCTCCCTCTAGACTCTAAGCTTACTGTGGGCAGGAGAAGCAGCATGGCTTAGTGGATAGAGCACAGGCCTGGGAGTCAGAAATTAATGGGTTCTAATCCCAGCTCTGCCACATGTCTGGGGTATGATCTTGGGCAGGTCACTTCACTTCTCTGGGCCTCATTTACCTCATCTGTAAAATGGGGATTAAGACTGTGAGCCCTGTGTGGGGCAGGGACTGTGTCCAACCTCTCTACCTTGTGTCTATCTCAGTGCTTGGAACAGTGCTTGGCACATAGCAAGAGCTTAACAAGTACCATTATTATTATTAGAGAACGGCTCTACCAACTTTGCTTTATTGTCCTCTCCCAAGCACTCAGTACAGTGATCTGCACATTGTAAATGCTCAATAAATACCATTGATGATGCTGATGATTCTCATCATGTAATTCCATTCACACATGAGTGTTCCATTCGTTCCTTCATTCAATCCTATTTATTGAGCGCTTACTGTGTGCAAAGAACTGTACTAAGCACTAGGGAGAAGCAACGTGGCTCAGTGGAAAGAGCACGGGCTTGGGAGTCAGAGTTCATGGGTTCGAATCCCGGCTCTGCCACTTGTCAGCTGTGTGACTGTGGGCAAGTCACTTAATAATAATGTTGGTATTTGTTAAGCGCTTACTATGTGCTGTTCTAAGCACTGGGGTAGACACAGGGGAATCAGGTTGTCCCACGTGGGGCTCACAGTCTTAATCCCCATTTTGCAGATGAGGAAACTGAGGCACAGAGAAGTTAAGTGACTTGCCCACAGTCACACAGCTGACAAGTGGCAGAGCTGGCATTCGAACTCATGACCTCTAACTCCAAAGCCCGTCCTCTTTCCACTGAGCCACGCTGCTCCTCTATCCATATTTAATTTTAATATCTCTCTCCCCCTATAGACTGTAAGCTCATTATAGGCAGGGAACATGTCTACCAACTCTGTCATGTTGTAACAATCGGGTTATTTGTTAACCATTTACTATATGCCAGGCGCTGTACTAAATGCTGAAGTAGATAGAAGCGAATAGGATTGGACACAGTCCCTTGTCCTACATGGCGCTCACAGTCTTAATCCCCATTAAATGAGGGAACTGAGGCACAGAGAAGTGAAAGGTACACTGAGGGTACACAGCAGACAAGTGACAGAGCCGGGATTAGAACCCCATGTCCTTCTGACTGCCGAGCCCATGCTGTATATCCACTAGGACATGCTGCTTCTCTCCCAAGCCTGCTATACTCTTCCAAGTATTTAGTACAGTGCTCTGCTTACATTAAGTGCTCAATAAATAGGATTAATTGACTGTTTGATTGACTGATGAATCTGCATATGCCTTTTCCCCCCTTTAGGTTATCCTAAGCTAAACCAGGAGGGATCAAGGCTTCTCCAAACTATCAATTCTCGAGGCACTTAATACAGTTCCATGGATAAAGTTCTATGGATACATTTCCCATTCTCAAATGTTTATTGATGACACTGATGATATACACTTTAAATTAGAGTCTTTCTATCCATTAATAAAATTTCAGCGATGTTGTAACTCATGCAAAATCATTGAAGTAGATATTTAATTCCAAGTTTGTAGTTCACAAAGTTGTATGAAAAGCAGTGAATAATTAACGACGGATCCTCGGGTGGAGCTCTAGTGAATGATTACAGCCATAAACACAGTAAATTACTAGCACTTGGTTATAATTTTAAAAAATTCTCAAAGGGATATTTTCTCCTGTATGCTAGAAAGTGAACATCAATCCCTCTACTTTAAGATATGAATATATCCAAGAGGCAATTAACACTTTTCTCTTCTTGCTTAGGTCATAAAACTTGGCTGATGATAAGTTTAGAAATTATGGCTGATATTTATACGCACAGTTTAAGACATGTTCATGTGTCTGGGAGACAGGATGTGTTGAGAGCGTTGGAGGGTTTTTCCTTTAGTTTTTCCAAAAAATATTCTTCCCAAGAAACAGATGGAACCTTTCTGAATCTACATTTAGAAGTTCAAGAGAACAGTTAATTACTCAGATTATGCTGAAGATAAACAGTGTTATTCTATTCAGTCCTTTCTAGAGCATTTTATTTAAATCATATCTAATTACTATTTAACAAATTAAACTCATTAAGCACTTCAGAAATGTCTGTATTGCAGTCAAAATAAATGTTTCTTTAGAAAAAATAACTTTTGCAGTTTTTCTCACTTAATATGAGATATGACTCTGGCCTAGGGAAAAGATTCTGATCTTGGGAGTCTAGAGGTCCATGTTCTAATCTAAGCTGTCACCAGCTAGCTGTGTGACTTTGGGAAATTTGCTTAACTTCTCTGGGCCTCAACTGGCTCATCTGTAAAATGGGGATAAAATATCTGCTTCTCCTACTTCTTAGATTGTGAGTCCCATTAGCAATGGGGACTGTGTTTAGTTATCTTGACTTGACCCCAGGGCTTTAGTATGTAGTAAGCACCTAATGAGGGAAAACAGGCTATAACATGGGCCACTTAATTAAAACTATTGTTTAGAAACAGAGAGACATAGAGAATAATTTTTATTGCTGCCACGGAAATAGGTACGGGTACCAAGAATCGAAAAGAAAAGAGAATGAACCTAAAAGAAGCCAGGTAAAATGACTATGAAAATCAAGTTAAGGCCTAGGAGGCCTCAATATTATTGAAGCCCTTGTGTAATTGTCACTGAAGCAGAAGGAAACTTTATAAAAATACAAACTCTAAGATTTCACTTCCTACCCAAGGGTGTTGAGAAGCAAAAGCCCAGAAATCTGCCAGGAAACCATGGAGCAGTCTAATAAAATGAGGAATGTTATCAGTCACTGAATTAATTGGGAACCAACTCTGGGGCAGTTAAATTGTTTTATATATGCTAGCTATCAAAGTGTTAAAAAAATAGAGCTAAACATCTCACTGAGAACAAAAATATCCCTCCTGAGCAATGAAAGAAACAATAGAATATCTCCATGTATTGTTGCTTTTTTACTTTATTTGATTAAGCTCATTTTTAATAGTATTTGTAAAATCCTTACTATGTGCCAGGCACAGCTACTAAGCATTAGAGTAGATACAAGATAATCAGATTGGACACAGTCCATGTCCCACATGGGGCTCACAGTCTTAATCCCAGTTTTACACATGAGGTAATTGAGGCACAGAGAAGTTAAGTGATTTGCTCAAGGCCACACATTCAGCCATATTTATTGATCACGTACTATGTACAGAGCACCCGCACTAAGTGCTTGGGAGAGTACAATATAACAATAAACAGACACATTGGCTTCCCATAATGAGCTTACAGTCTAGAGGGGGAGACAGATATTAGTATATGTACATAAATTACAGATATGTACATAAGTGATGAGGGGCTGGGAGTGAGAATGAATAAGGGGAGCAAGTCAGGGCAAGGCAGAAGGAAGTGGAAGAAAAGGAAAAGAGGGCTTAGTTGGGGAAGGCTCTTTAAGGAGACAAGCCTTTAATAGGAGAGTCATTGTCAGACATGAGGAGGGAGGGCGTTCTAGGCCAGAGGGAAGATGTGGTTGAGAAGTTGGTAGGGAGATAAGACTGAGGTACAGTAAAAAGATTAGCATTAGAGGAGGAAGTGTGTGGGCTGGGTTGCAGTAGAAGACTAGTGAGGTGAGTTAGGAGGGGGCAAGGTGATTGAGTCCTTTAAAGCCAATGGTGAGGAGTTTCTCTTTGATGTGGAGATGGATGGGCAACCACTGGAGGTTCTTGAGGAGTAGGGAAACATGGCCAGAACATTTTATAGAAAAATGATCCAGGCAACAGAGTGAAATACAGACTGGAATGGAAATACTCAGGAGGCTGGGAGGTCAGCAAGGAGGCTGAGACAGTAATCAAGGCAGGATAGGCTAAGTGATCGTATTAACGTGGTAGCAAGTTGGATGGAGAGGAAAGGGCGGATTTTAGCAATGTTGTCAAGGTCAAACCGACAAGATTTAGTGATGGATCGAATGTGTGCGTTGAATGAGAGAGAATGGAGTCAAGAATAACGCCAAGGTTATGGGCCTGTGTTATAGGAAGATGGTGGTGCTGTCTACAAGTGTCTACTGTAGACACTTGTCTAAAGTCACACAGCTGACAAGGGGCGGAGCCAGGATTAGAACCCATGACCTCAGACTCCCAAACCCGGGCTCCTTCCACTGAGCCACGCTGCTTCTCAATGCACTTGTTCTATGCCGAGCACAGTTTGAAGTGCTGGAGTAGATACAAGGTTATCAGTTTGGACATAGTCCCTTTTCCACATGGGACTTACTGTCTAGGTAGGAGGGAGTAGCATTGAATCCCCATTTAATAGATGAGGAAACTGAGAAGTTAAGTGATTTACCCAAGGTCACACAGCTGGTAAGTGGAAGAGCCGGAATTAGAACCCAGGTCTTCCAATTCCCAGTCCCGTGTTCTTTCCACTAGGCCACCCTACTTCTCTGTCTACCAACAAGTCTACCAATGTCTACCATGTCTACCATGTCTGTTTATTGTACTCTCCCAAATGCCTTGTACAGTGCTATGCATATAGTAAGTGCTCAGTAAATACGATTGATTGATTGGTTGCCCACATCCTCCCTCTGGCCTGGAGCTCCCTCCGCCTTATGAACAGCAGACAACCACTCTCTCCACCTTCAAAGCCCTATTAAAATCATATCTTCCCCAAGTAAACCCTCATCTCCACTGCTTTCTCTCTTCTGCATCACCTACGCAATTGGGCGTGGCTCAGTGGAAACA
Source organism: Ornithorhynchus anatinus (assembly GCF_004115215.2). Classification (NCBI taxonomy): domain Eukaryota; kingdom Metazoa; phylum Chordata; class Mammalia; order Monotremata; family Ornithorhynchidae; genus Ornithorhynchus; species Ornithorhynchus anatinus. Next base: position 154,641,677 of record NC_041728.1, read on the forward strand.
GCCTGGGCTTCGGAGTCAGAGGTCATGAGTTCGACTTCCGGCTCTGCCACTTGTCAGCTGGGTGACTGTGGGCAAGTCACTTAACTTCTCTGTGCCTCACTTACCTCATCTGTAAAATGGGGATTAACTGTGAGCCTCACGTGGGACAACCTGATGACCCTGTATCTACCCCAGCGCTTAGAACAGTGCTCTGCTCATAGTAAGTGCTTAACAAATACCAACATTATTATTACCCTTTAACAACTTGATATTCATTCAATTGGATTTATTGAGCACTTACCCTGTGCAGAGCACTGAACTAAGCGCTTGGGGGAATACAGCATAACAATAAACAAGCACATTCCCTGCCCACAACAAGCTTACATATTCATCCTATCCTCTCCCCACAGCACTTACGTACCTCTCTGTGATTTATTGTAATGTCTGTCTCTCCATCTGGACTGTAAACATGTTTACCAACTCTGTTGAATTTATGCTCCTAAGTGCTTAGCAAAGTGCTCGGAATAGTTACGGTATTTGTTAAGTGCTTATTATGTGCCAGGCACTGTACTAAGCGCTGGGGTAGATACTAGCAAATCGGGTTGGACACATTGACCCAACTTAGGGCTCACAATCTCGATCCCCATTTTCCAGATGAGGTAACTGAGTCCCAGAGACGTGAAGTGACTTGCCCAAGGTCATTCAGCAGACAAGTGGGGCATTAGAACCCATGACCTTTAGACTCCCAGGCCCATGCTCTATCCACTAGGCCATGCTGCTTCTCAGTGAGCACTCAATAAATGCCATTGATTAACTGAATGATGTAATCAATGTTCTCTCCATGTTTTTTAGACTGTGAGCCCCATGAGGGATGGGGGATTCTGTCCAATTTGATCTGGTTATCTTGTTTCTCCCCCAGTGCTTGGCACATCACAAGTGCTTGACAAATACCACAATTTTTATTGTCCTTATAAGTCGATGACTGATTCTGTAGGACATTAAAATTGATATTCCGCTGGCATTCATTTTTAAAACCCCTATTTTCGGGGATTTATGCATTAAATATAAACATTCATATTTAGTTAATTATTTCTGCATTATATTTTTAAATGTGAAGCCATGCATATTAGGTATTCAGTGCAGAAAAAACCATTATAAAATGTTAGAATTTAGAGTGCATAGCTTGTGAAGGTCTGTGTGATAGCTCCTCTAGCAATTGCAGTTATTCTTGGTATTGTACAGTTTGTGCTGCTAAATTCATGTCATTCATTCATTCTTTCATTCAATCGTATTTATTGAGCGCTTACAATATGCAGAGCGCTGTACTACGTGCTTGGAAAGTACAATTCAGCAATTGAGAGAGACACTCACTGCCCACACTGGGTTTACAATCTAGAAGGGAGGAGACAGACATCAAAACAGTAAACAGGCAGGCATCATCTGAAGTCCCGGGCACGGTGGTTGAGATCAACGCCTTGCCCTTAACTTGGCCAGCTAAAAGTGTGAAGAAGCCTGTATGTGTGTAACTGGGAGGCAACAATTGTCATAAGTGATGCGGTGTTGTGTAAGGGGGTTTAAGTGTGGAGGCATGAGCATGGGTGTGAGTGTGTTAGGGAAGTATGCTGGTATTTGTTAGCCCCCTTTCAAATGCTATTCTAAATGCTGGGGTAGACACAAATTAATCCATTTGGACGCAGGTATTGTCCTGTGAGAACAGGCAATCGCATCTCCATTTTGAAGTTAAGGAAGCTGAGCCCCATAGCAGTCCTCCTCCCTTTCCCATCGCCCCGACTCCCTCCCTCTGCTTTACCCCCCTCCCAACCCCACATTGCTTGTGTATATATGTACATATTTATTATTCGATTTATTTTATAAATGATGTGTATGTATCCAGAATTCTATTTATTTATATTGATGCTATTGATGCCTGTTTATTTGTTTAGACTGTGAGGCCAGTGTTGGGTAGGGATTGTCTCTATTTGTTGCTGAATTGTACTTTCCAAGCGTTTAGTTCAGTGCTCTGCACACAGTAAGCACTCAATAAATACAACTGAATGAATGAATGACTGTAAGTGCTCAATAAATAGCACCATTTCTCCCTGTGGATTGTAAGCTCCTTGAGGGCAGGGATCATATTTCCCAACTCTATTGTACGGAACTCTCCTAAACGCTTAGTACAGTGCACGTGCCACTGTAAGCACTCAGTAGCATTGATGGAATGTAATCTTTAATTTCTCATTATGTCTTTTCTCTCGTCAGACAAGTTCATTTCCCATATGGTCTTTATTATGTACTTTAAACTTATTTTATTAAATATTTGGAACCACATCTACAGTCAACCGAAATGTCCAAAACAATCAAATAACCCAGGTTGAAATAAACGCCGCTCAGAGATACGGGTTCACTACCGTGCAAGTGGAATAATGAACCAATCAGAAATCTAAAGCTAAAGCAATAACACTACACAATAAAATGTCTGTTTTATTATAATGGTTGATCATTACGCTTCCTTTCTTTGCCAAGGTGACATAAGCATGCTTTCTAATCTCAGGTCACGCTATGTGATCTCAGCATGCAGCTCCAAACCCATACGTGTAAAATGATCTACTTGTTCTGGGGTAGGATCGCCCCATCTATACCTGTCAGCAGTGCCATGATAGTGTGGCTGGAACCCTTTAGTTTCTTTAGTGATGATGGTGATGATTATTATTGTATTTATTTGGGGTTTTTTTGCATTGAACACTCTATGAAGCTCTGGGATAGATTCAAGATATAGGCCCCGCTCCATTAAGGATCCCAATTTAAGCAGGAATGTATTACAAACAAAAACAAAACAAAAATAGTAATAGCAAATTTAAAAATTCAGTCAATCAATGGTAGTTACTGAGTGCTTACTATGTGAAGATCACTGTACTAAACGCTTGGGAAAGTACAACAGAGTTGGTAGACTCTTGCTATGAGAAGCAGCATGACCATGGGAAGCAACATGGACTAGTGGGTAGAGCACAGGGGTGGGAGTGAGATGGTCCTGGGTTCTAATCCCAGCTCCGCCACTTGTCCACTGTGCGACCTTGGGCAAGCCACTTCACTTCTCTGTGCCTCAGCTTCCTCATCTGGAAAATGGGGGTTAGGACTGTGAGCCCTATGTGGGTCAGGGACTGTGTCCAACCTGATTATCTTGTACCTACCCCAGTGCTTAGCACAGTGCCTGGCACATAATGATGATGGTATTTGTTAAGTACTTACTATGTGCCAAGCACTATACTAAATGCTGGGGGGATACAAGGTAATTAGGTTGTCCCACATGGGGCTCACAGTCTTTATCCCCATTTTCCAGATGAGGGAACTGAGGCACAGAGAAATTAAGTGATTTGCCCAAAGACACACAGCTGACAAGTGGCGGGGTCATCATTAGAACCCATGACGTCTGACTCCCAAGCCCGTGCTCTTTCCACGGAGCCACGCTGCTTCGCTAATATAGGCACATAGTAATATATAGTTCTTCATAGTAATATAAGCATATAGTAAGTGCTTAACAAATACCATAATTATGTTATTATTATTAGATATCTTCCCTGGCCACAAAGAGCTTACAGTATAGAGGGGAGACAGACATTAAAATGAATTTGCAGATGTGTGCCTAAGGATTCAGGGGAAGAGGTTGGGGTGAATACCAAGTGTTTAAAGGCACATCTCCTCCAAGAAGCTTTCCCTGACTAAGCCCTCCTCTCCTCTTCTCCCACTCCCTTCTCCGTCGCCCTGACTTGCTCCCTTCATTCATCCTCCCTCCCATCCCCACAACACAAACGTATATATCTGTTATTTAATAATAATGCTGGTATCTGTTAAGCGCTTACTATGTGCAGACCACTGTTCTAAGCACTGGGGTAGGTACAGGGTATTTATGTATATTAATGTCTGTTTCCCCCTCTATACTGTGAACTCATTGTGTGCAGGGAAAGTGTCTGCTTTTTGTTGTATTGTACTCTCCCAAGCGCTTAGTAATAATGATGGCATTTGTTAAGCGCTTACTATGTGCCAAGCACTGTTCTAAATGCTGATGGTGCTTAAGCGCTTAGTACTGTGCTTTGCACACGGTAAGTGCTCAATAAATATGACTGAATGAATGAATGAGTGAATTTAAAGCATACAGATCCAAGTGCATAGGCAATGCAGAAAGCAGAGGGAGGAGGGGAGATGAGGGTTGGGCCCGGAAAGGCCCCTTGGAGAAGATCAATCAATCGTCCTGAGTGCTTACTGTGTGCAGAGCACTGTACTAAGCACGTGGGACAATACAATATAGCAGAGTTGGTAGACACGGTCCCTGCCCACAGTGAGCTTACAGTCTAGGGGGAGGTGTGATTGTAATAAATCTTTGAAGGTGGGGAGAGTGTTGGTCTGTCCTATATAAAAGGGGAGTGATTCTAAGCCAGAGGGAGGATGTGGGCAAGGGGTCGGCGATGAGAGGGATGAAGGGCCTACTCCACCCTCCCCTCAACTGCGTAGGGAAGGGACAGGGGAAGGAAGTTGGTGGGGGCAAGGGATTGGGGGTCGGGGGGGAACCAGGTTGGTTCAATAACAACATTGCAATAAGTGACTGCTGGTGATTGATTGATTGATAAACCTGAAAGGTAACTGCTTTGATAGCTGCTGCAGTCTTTTTCATCTGTTAGCCAGCTGTTTGCAGGATACCTGTTAGGCCTATCTAGGTGACAGAATACTCGAGATGCTTATTCATCAATCCAGGAGGCAGAATCAGGACCAGAGCCCTGTCTCCTGCTTCTTAAAGTGGCATTCTTTCCTCTGAACCAGGAGCATGGCTAGTAACAGCTAAAACAATACTTGGAGCCAGGATTTCCCAAATTCCTCCCCTTCTCTTTGTGGCAAATTGGACCAGCCTTCTCAACATTCAGAAGATTTTAACAAACCTCACTCCCACAGTGTGAGCAGAGAGGCTGCCCCAGCCAGTGGATTGTCTCTAAAGCTCATGGAGATGAAGGAAGTACGGCCCAAACCCTCTTTTTATGGTATTGGTAAGCACTTAAAGGTGCCAGACACTGGAGTAAGCACTGGAGTAGATACAAAATGATCAGGTTGGACACAGTCCATGTCCCACATGGGGCTCACACTCTTAATCCTCGATTTACCCATGAGATAACTGAGGCATAGAAAAGTGAAGTGATTTGCCCAAGCTCACACAGCAGACAAGTGGCAGAGCTGGGATTAGAACCCTGGTCCTTCTTACTCCCAGGTCCCTGCTCTGTCCACGAGGCCACGCTTCCCTTGAGAAGCTGGCTCAGTCCTAGAAGAATAATAATAATGTTGGTATTTGTTAAGCGCTTACTATGTGCCGAGCACTGTTCTAAGCGCTGGGGTAGACACAGGGGAATCAGGTTGTCCCACGTGGGGCTCACAGTCTTAATCCCCATTTTACAGATGAGGGAACTGAGGCACCGAGAAGTTAAGTGACTTGCCCAAAGTCACACAGCTGACAAGTGGCCGAGCCGGGATTCGAACCCATGACCTCTGACTCCAAAGCCCGGGCTCTTTCCACTGAGCCACGCTGCTCCTCTAAGAGAAGCATTGCGCTGGGCTGAACCAGCATGACCTAATTGAAAGAGCATGGACCTGAAAGTGAGAGGGCCTGGGTTCTAATCCCGGGACTGTCAATTCCTTGCTGTGTGACCTTGGATAAGTCACTTAACTTCTCTGTAAAATGGGAATTAAATCTTCCCCCCTCCAACATAGACTGTGAGCCCCATGTGGGACAGGGTCTGTCTTCAACCTGATAAAACTTGTATCTCCCCCAGTGCTTAGATCAGTTCTTCACAAATAGTAAGTGCTTTAGCAAATACTATTTAAAAAAATAAAAGAATTAAAAATTTAAAACTAGTAATAGTAATAGTAGCAGGAATAATGGTATTCATTGAGTATCCACTGAATACAGTGCCCTGGACTTCGCCCTTGGGATGTTTCTAGAGAAATGTTCAGAGCATGTCAGCCCCCTCCTCAAAAATGCCTATCTACCTCCGTATTAAAAAAACAAAACTCCTCACTATAGGCTTTAAAGCTCTCCATCACTTTGTCTCCTCCTACCTCACCTCTCTTTTCTCCTTCTACAATCCCAGCCCCCACACTCCGCTCCTCAGGTGCTAACTGTACCTGGATCTTGCCTGTTACCTGGCGGCCCCCGGCCCATGTCCTACCTTTGGTCTGGAATGCCCTCCCTCCTCAAATCCACCAAACAATCACTCTTCCCCCACTTCAAAGCCCTACTGAAGGGTCACCTCCTCCAAGAAGCCTTCCCAGACTAAGCCCCCTTTTCCTCATCTCCCCCTCCTTTCTGCATCACCACGACTCGCTCCCTTTGCTCTCCCCCCTCCCCCGCCCCACGACACTCATGTATTTATGGGCTTTGGAGTCACAGGTCATGGGTTCGAACCCCGGCTCTGCCACTTGTCAGCTGGGTGACTTTGGGCAAGTCACTTAACTTCTCGGTGCCTCACTTCCCTCATCTGTAAAATGGGGATTAAGACTGTGAGCCCCACGTGGGACAACCTGATTCCCCTGTGTCTACCCCAGCGCTTAGAACAGTGCTCGGCACTTAGTAAGCGCTTAACAAATACCAACATTATTATTATTATTATGTATATATCTATAATTCTATTGATTTATATTGATGCCTGTTTATTTGTACTGATATCTGTCTCCCCCCTTCTAGACTGTGAGCCCTTTGTGGGCAGGGATTGTCTCTCTTTATTTCTGTATTGTACTTTGCAAGCACTTAGTACAGTGCTCTGCGCACAGTAAGTGCTCAAAAAATACAATTGAATAAATGAATGAATACTATATTGTATCATACTGTATCATGTTGCTATCTTAGCACTACTGTATTGTATCATACTGTATCATGTTGCTATATTACCGAGTTCGTTTATTACTGTTTATTGTTGTCAGTGCTGCCACCCACCTCTCTGGCCTCGCCATGTCCCTCCTCCCCCCCCCGCCCCTTCCTATCCTCCCCTTCCCCTTCCCCTCTCTCGCTCAGCTCTTTCCCGCTCTCTCCTCTGTCTCCTCCCCCCCCCTCCCCCGCCCTAGAACCCCACTTTACCAGCGCTACCCCTCTTCCCCCTCCCCCTACTCTTCCCCCCACCAAACCCCCTCTTCACCCCCTCCCCCCTTCTCTCTTCCCCACCCATGCCCCATCCCAGTCCTTTTGTCCCACCGCCACCCCTCATCCCCCTCTCCTCGTCCAGGGCCCCGCCACCTCCTTCCCATCCAAACCCTCCCCTCCCCCCGCCCTTCCCCCCCTCCTCCCCTTGCACCCACAGCTACTTTCAAGTGTGGCCTCTGGAACCCCCGCTCTGTTACAGGCAAGCTACCTTTCATCCATGACCTTTTCCTCTCCCGCTCTCTCCTCCTCCTCGCCCTTTCGGAAACGTGGCTCTCTCCCGAAGACACGGTCTCCGCCGCCGCTCTCTCCAGTGGAGGCCTCTCCTTCTCCCACTCCCCCAGACTCACCGGTAAGGGAGGAGGCGTCGGCTTCCTCCTCTCGCCCCGTTGCCGCTTCCGCACTATCCCTCTTCCCCCCTCCCTCTCCTTCCCTTCCTTTGAAGCCCATATCATTCGCCTCTACCACCCCCTCCAGTTACTTGTCGCTGTCATCTACCGCCCTCCCGGTCCCACCTCCGACTTCTTCAACCACCTTGACCCCTTTCTCACCTTCCTTCTCTCCTTCTCTCTGCCCACTCTGATCCTCGGAGACTTCAACATCCATATGGATGTACCCGACGACTCCTCTGCCGCCCGCCCGCTATCCCTCCTCAACTCTGCCGACCTCCTCCTCCACCATACCGCGCCCACTCACCGACTCGGTCACACCCTCGATCTCGTCATCTCCTACCGCTGCACTATCTCCTCCCTCACCGACTCTGAAATCCCTCTCTCTGACCATAAGCTTCTCACCTGCCTCATCTCTCACACTCCCTCCCCCTGCAAATCTTCGCTACTGCCCCACAGAGACCTCCGCTCTCTCAATCCCATCCGTCTTTCCAATAGCATCTCTCCTCACCTTACCGCCCTGTCCTCTCTTCCCATTCTCGACGATCAGGTCTCCGCTCTCAACTCCACCCTCTCTACTCATCTCAACTCTCTCGCCCCCCTTTCCCGCCGCCGCTCTCGCTCCATTAACCCACAGCCCTGGATCACCTCCTCTGTCTGCCTCTTACGCTCCTATGCTCGAGCTGCTGAGCGCTGCTGGCGAAAGTCCAAGCACCGAGCCGACCTCACACACTTCAAATTTATCCTTTCCTGCCTTAACTCTGCCCTCTCCTCCGCCAGGCAAAACTTCTTCTCCTCCCTCATCGACACCCATGCCCGTCACCCCCGCCGATTGTTCCGGACCTTTAATTCTCTCCTTAGGCCCCCTGTTCCTCCCCCTCCCCCATCTCTCACCCCTAATGATCTGGCCACCTATTTCCTCACGAAAATCAACACGATCAGGTCTGAGCTCCCCAAAGTCACCCCTCCGCCTCTCCCCTCCCCCCCACCAACCCTCTCCCCTACTTTCCCATCCTTCCCTGCAATATCCTCAGAGGAGATCTCCTCCCTCCTCGCAAGTGCCACCCCCTCCACCTGCGTCTCGGACCCCATTCCCTCTCACCTTATTAAAACCATAGCCCCTGCCCTCCTACCTTCCTTAACTTCTATTTTTAACCACTCAATCTCCAATGGCTCCTTCCCCGCTGCCTTCAAACATGCCCACGTCTCCCCATCCTAAAAAAACCCGCTCTTGACCCCACTTCCCCCTCCAGTTATCGTCCTATCTCCCTACTACCCTTCCTTTCCAAAATCCTAGAACGAGTCATCTACAATCGATGCTTAGAATTCCTTAACTCCCATTCTCTCCTAGACCCCCTCCAATCTGGTTTCCGTCCCCTCCACTCTACCGAGACTGCTCTCTCTAAGGTCACCCGTGACCTCCTTCTTGCCAAATCCAATGGCTCCTACTCCATTCTGATCCTCCTTGACCTCTCTGCTGCCTTTGACACTGTCGACCATCCCCTCCTCCTCCATACCTTATCTCACCTTGGCTTCACGGACTCTGTCCTCTCCTGGTTCTCCTCTTACCTCTCTGGCCGGTCATTTTCAGTCTCCTTCGCTGGAGCCTCCTCCCCCTCCCATCCTTTAACTGTTGGAGTTCCTCAAGGGTCAGTTCTTGGCCCTCTTCTGTTCTCCATTTACACTCACTCCCTCGGTGAACTCATCCGCTCTCACGGCTTTGACTACCATCTCTACGCAGATGACACGCAGATCTACATCTCCGCCCCTGTCCTCTCCCCCTCCCTTCGGGCTTGCATCTCCTCCCGCCTCCGGGACGTCTCCACCTGGATGTCGGCCCGCCACCTAAAACTCAACATGAGCAAGACTGAGCTCCTCATCTTCCCTCCCAAACCCGGTCCTCTCCCAGACTTCTCTATCACCGTGGATGGCACGACCATCCTTCCCGTCTCTCAGGCCCGCGATCTCGGTGTCATCCTTGACTCGTCTCTCTCGTTCACCCCACGCATCCTATCCATTACCGAGACCTGCCGGTTTCACCTCTACAATATCGCCAAGATCCGCCCTTTCCTCTCCACCCAAACGGCTACCTTACTGTTACGGGCTCTCGTTATGTCCCGGCTAGACTACTGTGTCAGCCTTCTCTCTGACCTCCCTTCCTCCTCTCTCACCCCACTCCAGTCTATTCTTCACTCCGCCGCCCGGCTCATCTTCCTGCAGAAACGATCTGGGCATGTCACTCCCCTTCTTAAACAACTCCAGTGGTTGCCTATCAACCTCCGCTCCAAACAAAAACTCCTCACTCTAGGCTTCAAGGCTCTACATCACCTTGCTCCTTCCTACCTCTCCTCCCTTCTCTCTTTCTACCACCCACCCCGCACGCTCCGCTCCTCTGCCGCCCACCTCCTCAGCGTCCCTCGGTCTCGCCTATCCCGCCGTCGACCCCTGGGCCACGTCCTCCCGCGGTCCTGGAACGCCCTCCCTCCTCACCTCCGCCAAACTGATTCTCTTCCCCTCTTCAAAACCCTACTTAAAACTCACCTCCTCCAAGAGGCCTTCCCAGACTGAGCTCCTCTTCTCCCTCTACTCCCTCTGCCACCCCCCCCTTTACCTCTCCGCAGCTAAACCCTCTTTTTCCCCTTTTCCCTCTGCTCCTCCACCTCTTCCTTCCCATCCCCACAGCACTGTACTCGTCCATTCAACTGTATATATTTCCATTACCCTGTTTATTTTGTTAATGAATTGTACATCGCCTTGATTCTATTTAGTTGCCATTGTTTTTACGAGATGTTCTTCCCCTTGACTCTATTTATTGCCATTGTTCTTGACTGTCCATCTCCCCCGATTAGACTGTAAGCCCATCAAACGGCAGGGACTGTCTCTATCTGTTGCCGACTTGTTCATCCCAAGCGCTTAGTACAGTGCTCTGCACATAGTAAGCGCTCAATAAATACTATTGAATGAATGAATACAAAACATTGTCCCTGTCCACAAGGAGCTTACACTCTAATTGAGAAGATAGACATAGAAATATTCACAGGCAGGGAAATCAGAATTTTAAAAATTGAATGCCCAATTGAAATGCAAATATATACAAGTGCTGAGGAAGGACATACTTCCCTCCTCTAAGGCTAACCTTCTCATTGTTCGTCATTCTCCTCTATCTCTCCACTAACCTCTCTCCCATGTCCTGTCTCTGGCCTGGAACGCCTTCCCTCTTCAAATCCGACAGACAATAGCTTTCTCCACCTTCAAAGCATTATTGAAGGCACATCTCCTCCAAGAAGCTTTCCCTCACTCACCCCCCATTTCCTTTCTCCCACTTCCTTTTTCATAGCACTTCCACTTGCATTTGCTCCCTTCATTCATCTCTCCCTCCTTCCCACAGCACGTATGTACATATCCATAATTTATTTATTTATATTAGTGTCTATCTCTCCATCTAGACTGTGAGCTCACCATGGCAGGGAATGTGTCTACCGACTCTGTTGTATTGTACTTTCACAAGTGCTTAGTACAGTTCTCTGCAATCAATCATATTTATTGAGTGCTTACGATGTGCAGAGCATACGACTGATCGATTGGTAAATAAATAGAAACTTTAGCTCAATAAACAGCAGGATTGATAAGTGTTTCCTGACAAGTAGCCGGGAAAGGCTTACTGGATAAGGTGAGACTATAGGAAGTCTTTGAAAGTTCAAAAGGTGGAGATCTGGCAAATATAATAATTTCAGCCTTTATTAAAGACTTACTATTTACGCTTAGTGCTAGGGAAGAGGCAAGGTTATGAAACGGGGCACAATATCCCCATTTTACAGATGAGGAATCTGAGACCCACAAGGCTTCAGTGGCTTGTCCAGGGTCACACAGTAGGCCAGTGAGGAAGTGGGATTTGAATATGGGTCTCTATGGAAGGAGTTCCCTGGGGTCGATGAGAGCAGGGGGTTGGAGGTGGAATAGAGCAGGGTTTGGTGGTGTAGTGGATGGAGTGCTGGCCTGAGAGTCATAAGGTCATGATTCTAATCCTGGCTCCACCACTTGTCTGCTGTGTGACCTTAGGTAAGTCACTTCACTTCTCTGAGCCTCAGTTACCTTGTCTGTAAAATGGGGATTGAGACTGTGAGTCCCACCTGGGACAGGGACTGTGTCCAACTCAGTTTGCTTGTATCTACCCCAGTGCTTTGTACAGTGCCTGGCACATAGTAAGCATTAAATAATAATAATAATAATAATAATAATAATTGTGGTATTTGTTAAGCATTTACTATATGCCAGGCACTTTACTAAGCGCTGGGTGGTTACAAGCAAATTGGGTTCGACACAGTCCCTGTACCACATGGGGCTCACAGTCTCAATCCCCATTTTACAAATGAAGTAGTTACAGGCACAGAGAAATGAAGTGACTTGCCTAAAGTCAGACATGTGGCAGAGCTGGGATTAGAACCTATAACCTTCTGACTCCCAAGCCCGTGCTCTATCCACTAAACCATGCCGCTTCCAATACCACTATAATAATAATAATAATAATGTTGGTATTTGTTTAGTGCTTAACTATGTGCAGAGCACTGTTCTAAGCGCTGGGGTAGATACAGGGTAAACAGGTTGTCCCATGTGAGGCTCACAGTCTTAATCCCCATTTTATAGATGAGGTAACTGAGGCACAGAGAAGTTAAGTGACTTGCCCACGGTCACACAGCAGACAAGTGGCAGAGCAGGGATTTGAACCCATGACCTCTGACTTCCAAGCCCAGGCTCTTTCCACTGAGCCATGCTGCTTCTCTTATTACAGTCCAGGAGCTGGGCTAGGGAGGAGTGAAGGGTTAAGCAGAGGAATATGGGTGAGGAGAGTAAAGGAGTTGAGTAGAAAGCTGGTGAAAAACCAAAATAATGTGGGAACTTTCTGGGTTGCCACTTGTCAGCTGTGTGACTGTGGGCAAGTCACTTAACTTTTCCTTGCCTCAGTTACCTTATCTGTAAAATGGGGATTAATACCGTGAGCCCCACGTGGGACAACCTGATTCCTCTGTGTCTACCCCAGCGCTTAGAACAGTGCTCTGCACATAGTAAGCGCTTAACAAATACCAACATTAGAGAAATTTCACCCATTTTGTAAAGGTGCTAAAAACGGTTTAAGTACCCCAGCTGCCTCTTAGAAGGCAAGGCTGAATAAACAGTCTTTAGTTTTGAAGTGGGGGATAGGAGGGGGCAGAAAAAGCTTGGGTTCTTCAGCTCTGCCATCCCAGTACAGGTCAGCTAATTTGTTTTCTTGTGCAGGGAGTGGTCGGTGCCCTGGATCAGCCTTCCTGTCCCAGGTGGAAGGCAGGCTGGCAGGACAGCCACCTATGAAGCAGCAGCAAGGTTTGAGGAGAGGGGAGAAGTACAGTGGCAGCTACCTACCAGGAGAAAACCTTCAGCACCTACAGTGTACCTGGCCTGGGTACTTTGTGAACACCCATGGGAATGAGGCAAATGGGTATATATTATTATTATTCATTCATTCAATAGTATTTATTGAGCGCTTACTATGTGCAGAGCACTGTACTAAGCGCTTGGGATGAACAAGTCGGCAACAGATAGAGACAGTCCCTGCCGTTTGACGGGCTTACAGTCTAATCGGGGGAGACGGACAGACAAGAACAATGGCACTAAACAGCGTCAAGGGGAAGAACATCTCGTAAAAACAATGGCAACTAAATAGAATCAAGGCGATGTACAATTCATTAACAAAATAAATAGGGTAACGAAAATATATACAGTTGAGCGGACGGGTACAGTGCTGTGGGGATGGGAAGGGAGAGGTGGAGGAGCAGAGGGAAAAGGGGAAAATGAGGCTTTAGCTGCGGAGAGGTAAAGGGGGGATGGCAGAGGGAGTAGAGGGGGAAGAGGAGCTCAGTCTGGGAAGGCCTCTTGGAGGAGGTGATTTTTAAGTAAGGTTTTGAAGAGGGAAAGAGAATCAGTTTGGCGGAGGTGAGGAGGGAGGGCGTTCCAGGACCGCGGGAGGACGTGACCCAGGGGTCGACGGTGGGATAGGCGAGACCGAGGGACGGCGAGGAGGTGGGCGGCAGAGGAGCGGAGCGTGCGGGGTGGGCGGTAGAAAGAGAGAAGGGAGGAGAGGTAGGAAGGGGCAAGGTGATGGAGAGCCTTGAAGCCTAGAGTGAGGAGTTTTTGTTTGGAGCGGAGGTCGATAGGCAACCACTGGAGTTGTTTAAGAAGGGGAGTGACATGCCCAGATCATTTCTGCAGGAAGATGAGCCGGGCAGCGGAGTGAAGAATAGACCGGAGCGGGGCGAGAGAGGAGGAAGGGAGGTCAGAGAGAAGGCTGACACAGTAGTCTAGCCGGGATATAACGAGAGCCCGTCATAGTAAGGTAGCCGTTTGGGTGGAGAGGAAAGGGCGGATCTTGGCGATATTGTAGAGGTGAAACCGGCAGGTCTTGGTAACGGATAGGATGTGTGGGGTGAACGAGAGGGACGAGTCAAGGATGACACCGAGATTGCGGGCCTGCGGGACGGGAAGGATGGTCGTGCCATCCACGGTGATGGAGAAGTCTGGGAGCGGACCGGGCTTGGGAGGGAAGATGAGGAGCTCAGTCTTGCTCATGTTGAGTTTTAGGTGGCGGGCCGACATCCAGGTGGAGACGTCCCGGAGGCAGGAGGAGATGCTAGCCTGAAGGGAGGGGGAGAGGACAGGGGCGGAGATGTAGATCTGCGTGTCATCTGCGTAGAGATGGTAGTCAAAGCCGTGAGAGCGGATGAGTTCACCGAGGGAGTGAGTGTAAATGGAGAACAGAAGAGGGCCAAGAACTGACCCTTGAGGAACTCCAACAGTTAAAGGATGGGAGGGGGAGGAGGCTCCAGCGTAGGAGACCGAGAATGATCGGCCAGAGAGGTAAGAGGAGAACCAGGAGAGGACAGAGTCCGTGAAGCCAAGGTGAGATAAGGTATGGAGGAGGAGGGGATGGTCGACAGTGTCAAAGGCAGCAGAGAGGTCAAGGAGGATCAGAATGGAGTAGGAGCCATTGGATTTGGCAAGAAGGAGGTCATGGGTGACCTTAGAGAGAGCAGTCTCGGTAGAGTGGAGGGGACGGAAGCCAGATTGGAGGGGGTCTAGGAGAGAATGGGAGTTAAGGAATTCTAGGCATCGATTGTAGACGACTCGTTCTAGGATTTTGGAAAGGAAGGGTAGTAGGGAGATAGGACGATAACTGGAGGGGGAAGTGGGGTCAAGAGCAGGTTTTTTTAGGATGGGGGAGACGTGGGCGTGTTTGAAGGCAGAGGGGAAGGAGCCCTTGGAGATTGAGTGGTTAAAAATAGAAGTTAAGGAAGGGAGGAGGGCAGGGGCGATGGTTTTAAGAAGGTGAGAGGGAATGGGGTCCGAGGCGCAGGTGGAGGGGGTGGCACTTGCGAGGAGGGAGGAGATCTCCTCTGAGGATACTGCAGGGAAGGATGGGAAAGTAGGGGAGGGGGTTGTTGGGGGGGAGGGGAGAGGCGGAGGGGTGACTTTGGGGAGCTCAGACCTGATCGTGTTGATTTTCGTGAGGAAATAGGTGGCCAGATCATTAGGGGTGAGAGATGGGGGAGGGGGAGGAACAGGGGGCCTAAGGAGAGAAATAAAGGTCCGGAACAATCGGCGGGGGTGACGGGCATGGGTGTCGATGAGGGAGGAGAAGAAGCTTTGCCTGGCGGAGGAGAGGGCAGAGTTAAGGCAGGAAAGGATAAATTTGAAGTGTGTGAGGTCGGCTTGGTGCTTGGACTTTCGCCAGCAGCGCTCAGCAGCTCGAGCATAGGAGCGTAGGAGGCGGACGGAGGAGGTGATCCAGGGCTGTGGGTTAGTGGCGCGAGAGCGGCGGAGGGAAAGGGGGGCGAGAGAGTCGAGATGAGTAGAGAGGGTGGAGTTGAGAGCGGAGACCTGATCGTCGAGAGTGGGAAGAGAGGACAGGGCGGCAAGGTGAGGCGAGATGCTATTGGAAAGACGGATGGGATCGAGAGAGCGGAGGTCTCTGTGGGGCAGTAGCGAAGATTTGCAGGGGGAGGGAGTGTGAGAGATGAGGCAGGTGAGAAGGTTATGGTCCGAGAGAGGGATTTCAGAGTTGGTGAGTGAGGAGATAGTGCAGCGGTAGGAGATGACAAGATCGAGGGTGTGACCGAGTCGGTGAGTGGGCGCGGTATGGTGGAGGAGGAGGTCGGCAGAGTCGAGGAGGGATAGCAGGCGGGCGGCAGAGGAGTCGTCGGGTACATCCGTATGGATGTTGAAGTCTCCAAGGATCAGAGTGGGCAGAGAGAAGGAGAGAAGGAAGGTGAGAAAGGGGTCAAGGTGGTTGAAGAAGTCGGAGGTGGGACCGGGAGGGCGGTAGATGACGGCGACAAGTAACTGGAGTGGGTGGTAGAGGCGAATGATATGGGCTTCGAAGGAGGGGAAGGAGAGGGAGGGGGGAGGAGGGATAGTGCGGAAGCGGCATCGGGGCGAGAGGAGGAAGCCGACGCCTCCTCCCTTACCGGTGAGTCTGGGGGAGTGGGAGAAGGAGAGGCCTCCGCTGGAGAGAGCGGCGGCGGAGACCGTGTCTTCGGGAGAGAGCCACGTTTCCGAAAGGGCGAGGAGGAGGAGAGAGCATTATTATCAAGTGCCGTCTAATCCTTTCCGATTCGTGGCGACGCTATGGATGTATTTTCTCCAGAACGTCCTGACTTCTGCCATAATCCATAACCTTTCTAACGGTTCTTCCGTTACCAGTGTTATGGTCCCTATCAATCTAGCCGCTGGTCTGCCTCTTCCACGTTTTCCCTGGACTTTTCCTAGCATTAGTGTCTTTTCCAGTGTATTAGTCCTCCTGATTGTGTATCCAAAATATGCTAATTTAAGTCGAGTCATTTGACCCTCCAAAGACCACTTTGGCTTGAATTGCTCCGAAATCAATTTGTTTGTTTTTTGGTCAGTCCATAGTATTTACAAAAGGTTTCTCCACCACCATATTTCAAAAGAATCAATGATTTGATACATATAAATCACACACACACACACACATATATGTCTTGGGCAAGCATGGGAGGGTGGTCTTTGAGTATGGCTATTGTAATACATATGTAGTTGTCATATTAGAAAAATATTTTTAATGGTATTTGTTAAGCATTTACTATATGCCAGGGACTGTACTAAGTTCTGCAGTAGTTACAGGGACTGCTTCTGTTTACTGTTATATTGTACTCTTCCAAATGCTAAGTACAGTGCTCTGGACACATTAAGTGCTCAATAAATACAATTGAATTGAGTGACTGAATGAAAGCAAAGCAGGTGGGACACAGTCCATATCTCACATGGGACTCAGTATTAATCCTCATTTTAATAATAATAATAATAATAACGCTGGTATTTGCTAAGCTCTTACTATGTGCAGAGCACTTTTCTAAGTGCTCGGGTAGATACAGGGTAATCAGGTTGTCCCACGTGAGGCTCACAGTTAATCCCCATTTTACAGATGAGGTAACTGAGGCACAGAGAAGTTAAGTGACTTGCCCACAGTCACACAACTGACAAGTGGCAGAGCCGGGAGTTGAACCCCTGACCCCTGACTCCGGAGCCCAGGCTATTTCCACTGAGCCATGCTGCTTCCCCCATTTTACAGATGAGGTAACTGAGGCCCAGACAAGTTAGGTGACTTTCATTCATTCAGTTGTATTTATTGAGAGCTTACTTTGTGCAGAGCACTGTACTAAGTGCTTGATAATGATGGTATTTGTTAAGTGCTTACTGTGTGCCAAGCACTGTTCTAAGTACTGGAGTAGATAGAAGGTAAACAGCTTGTCCCTCATAGGGCTCACAGTCTTCATCCCCATTTTACAGATGAGATAACAGAGGTACAAAGAAGTTAACTGATTTGCCCCAAGTCACTCAGCTGACAAGTAATGGAGTCGGGATCAGAACCCATGACCTCTGACTCCCAAGCCCGTGCTCTTTCCACTAAGCCAAACTGCTTCTCAAGGTCACACAGCAGACAAGTGGTGGAGGCAGTATGAGAACTCAAGTCCTTCTGACCACCAGGTTGGTGTCTTTCCACTAGGCCAATGCTGCTTCTCAAAAACCAATCATAATAATTGTGCTATTTGTTAAGCGCTTATTACTGGGCTTATTCCTTAGCACTGGGCTAAGCTATGAGCTAGATACACAGTACTCTGAACACAGTAAGCGCTCAATAAATTCGATTGAATGAATACAGTGCAATCAGATTGGACACAGTCCTTGTCCCACATTGAGCTCCTGGCCTAAAGGAAGGAGGAGCAGAGAAGTTCATTGATTTGCCCAAAGTTACCCAGTGGGCAAGTGTCAGAGTCTAGATTAAAACCTAGCTCTCCTTATTTCCAGCTCTATGGCCTTTCTACTGGGCACTTGTCTGACTTAAGGGGTAAAGCATGGACAACAGTCTCTATCATATTGTACAAAGAAAAAGGCTGGTTCCTGCTTTGTTGGCATATTTCATAATTGTGGTATTTGTTAAGCGCTTACTATGTGCCAAGCACTGTACTAAGCGCTGGGGTAGATACAGTATATTAGGTTGGACACAGTCCCTGTCCCAAGTGGGGCTCAGAGACTCAATCCCCATTTTGCAGATGAGGTAACTGAGGCCCAGAGAAGTGAAGTGACTTGCCCAAGGTCACTATTTTCATTAAAATCAATATAGTATTCATATAATTCTCTAATTGGCAAGTAGTATCACAGGTTTTCAGAAGCTTATTTTTTATTATTTGGTGGGGGTTGGGGGGTTATGGTATTTGTTAAGGTGTCAAGCACTGTTCTAAGTGCTAGGGTAGATACAACTTAATTAGTTTGGATACAGTCCCTGTCTCGCAAGGGGCTCACAGTCTAATTAGGAGGAAAGAACAGGAAAAGTGAGGCACAGCGAAGTTAAATGACTTACCCAAGGTCACACAGCAAGGAATTGGCAGAGCAGCATTAGAATCCAGATCCTCTGACTCCCAGGCTGGTGCTCGTTCCACTAAACCAAGCTGCTTTTGTTACGAGGAAGAACCGTTGTGTGTTGACTTATATTTTGCTTTGCTGCAAGCAGATCTTTGAGTCATTCACTGATTTAGAATACTTAATATATACATCGAGAAAGAGATTGATCACAAACACATAAGCAACGGAGATTGAGGGAAATCAATCCTGCTACTAAAGAGATTCTGCACCTACCAACCGGAAAGCTCTGCTAATCTACACCTTGGATATCCACCCTCTTCCGGACCCCACCACCCAAGGGCAAATTTGGCCAGTTGATCGACTGTGGAGAAGGAATTTACAATGTTTGAGTTGTCCAGTGTAGATTCCCCTGGAGGGTTGCTTATCAGATTAGCACAATTCAACTCACCATTGTGCAGAATGCAACCTCACCCACTCCTGCTTTAAAGCAGACTGGTTTCTGTATAAACATCCAGCTGGGCAGGATTACAGTTGTGTTAATACCATTAGCAAAAATCCTAATGATTAACCGGGAGCTTCAGCAGATATTATCTTCTAGTCTGATCAGCAAAGAGAGTCATCTAAATGTAAACCATTCCTGCCCCTACTCTTTGTTCCTGGGGCTTCTAGGGGAATTTTCCTCAACCCTCTGCATAATTATGAAATTACGTACATAATTATGTACAGTGCTCTGCGCACAGTAGGCTCTCAATAAGTAAAATTGAATCACTGAAAGCCACCTAACTTGTCTGTGCCTCAGTTACCTCATCTGTAAAATGAGGATTAATATTGTGAGTCCCATGTGACATGTGGACTGTGCCCCACCTGATTTGCTTCCTTTGCACAGTCAGTCTGACTCCTAGATAACCATCATATTTAACTGTCATTTTGAAGGTTCAATTCTTCATCCTGTTCTGCATATACACAGTCTGTGAACTTGGTTGGTATTAGAAACTTTTCTGCCTCAGGTCCCTTTCTCCAGGTTTATGCTCCCAGTTAAGAAGAAAGTTAGCAAACCCCCAGGAAGTGAACTAGGCGGGAAAGGTAGCTAGTAATAGTACTAATAATAATAATGTTGGTATTTGTTAAGCACTTACTATGTGCAGAGCACTGTTCTTAGTGCTGGGGTAGATACAGGGTATTCAGGTTGTCCCACGTGAGGCTCACAGTTAATCCCCATTTTACAGATGAGGTAACTGAGGCACAGAGAAGTTAAGTGACTTGCCCACAGTCACACAACTGACAAGTGGCCAAGCTGGGATTCAAACTCATGACCTCTAACACCCAAGCCCATGCTCTTTCCATTGAGCCACGCTGCTTCTCATATGAGTAGAGAAGCAGCATGGCTTAGTCGATACAGCCCAGGTCTGGGAGTTAGAAGCTCATGGGTTCTAATCCTGGCTCTGCCACTTGTCTGCTGTGTGACCTTGGGCACGTCACTTCACTTCCTCAGTACCTCAGTGACCTCATCTGTAAAATGGGTACGAGACTGTTAGCCCTACATGGGACAGGGACTGTGTTAGAGAAGCAGCGTGGCTCAGTGGAAAGAGCACGGGCTTTGGAGTCAGGGCTCATGAGTTCGAATCCCAGCTCTGCCACTTGTCGGCTGTGTGACTGTGGGCAAGTCACTTAACTTCTCTGTGCCTCAGTTCCCTCATCTGTAAAATGGGGATTAAGACTGTGAGCCCCACGTGGGACAACCTGATTCCCCTATGTCTACCCCAGCGCTTAGAACAGTGCTCGGCACATAGTAAGCGCTTAACAAATACCAACATTATTAACCCAATTTGCTTGTATCCACTCCAGTGCTTAGTACAGTCCCTGGCACATAGTAAGCACTTAAATTCCATGGTAATCATGATTATTATTAATTAGCAGTCCCAAGTAAGAGTTCATTCATTCAATCATATTTATTGACCCCTTAGTATTTGCAGAGTACTGTACTAACAGTAAAGTACAATATAATAATGAACGGACACATTCCCTGTCCACAGTGAACTTACAGTGTAGAAGGGGAGACAGTGTAAATAAATAAATTATAGATGTGCATATAAGTGTTGTGGGGGTGGTCAATCATGAGCGCTTACTGTGGGCAGAGCACTGTACTAAGTGCTTGGGAGAGTACTAGATAACAATATAAAAGACACATTCCCTTCCCAGTACACCAGGAGTTTACTTCCCGTTTCCCTCTCCTCTCCTCCCAACCCCCTTCCTCTCTTTTCCACTCTCCCTTTCTCTCCAGCCCCTACCTCCACGTCGCCTCGCTCATGCCATATCTGGACTCTTCAAACTAGCAGTGATACATACAGATTCAGGAAAGTACAACATATATTAGAAGGAAAGAGACATTATTTTCTACCTTTTCAACTCAACCAACTTGCCCCCTCCTACCTCACCTCATTATTCTACTACAACCAAGCCCCGAACATTTCACTCCTCTAATGCCAACCTATTCAATGTCCTCAATTTTGTCTATCTCGCTGCCGACCACTCACCCATTACATGCCTCTGGGCTGGAACTCTCTGCCCCCTTATATACAACAGAAAATCACTTTCCCCTCTAAAGCCTTATTGAAAGCACATCTCCTCCAAGAGGCCTTCCCTGATTAAGCCATCATTTCCTCTTCTCCCACTTCCTTCTGCTAATCCTTGCACTTGGATTTTCAACACTTTATTCACCCCACCCTCAGCCCCACACCACTTTTGTGCATATCTGTAGTTTATTTATATTAGTTATCAATATCATCACTGATAGTTACTAAGTGCTTACTGTTTGCAGAGCCCTGCCCATAATGTACTGTCTGCCTCACCTTCTAGACTGTAAACTCTTTGTGAGCAAAGAATACATCTACTAACTCTGTTAGTGTGCTAACTCTCCCAAGCATTTAGCACAGTGCTCTGCCCATAGTAAGCATTCCATAAATGCAAATGATTGATTGATTGATTGATTGATTGACTTTTCCCTTCCATCCATCCAGCATAAGCATGATGTGGCCAATGTGCACTGATATGCCCCTACTCTTCCCCACCCTGAGGGAAAATCCAAATCCTTTACCCAATAAGAGGAGAGTGGCACTCATAAAATGTCCAGTGGGAAGACATACCCGACTCTTACAGTCTAAGAGTCGTGGGTCCCAGGGTAAATAATGATACATAGATAATAATGTTTGTATTTGTTAAGCGCTTACTACGTGCAGAGCACTGTTCTAAGCACTGGGGTAGATACAGGAGAATGAGGTTGTCCCACATGAGGCTCACAGTCTTAATCCCCATTTTACAGATGAGGGAACTGAGGCACAGAGAAGTGAAGTGACTTGCCCACAGTCACACAGCTGACAAGGGGCAGAGATGGGGTAAGAACCCATGACCTCTGACTCCCAAGCCCGGGCTCTTTCCACTGTACATAGGTGCTGGAATATAGAATCATAGCAAGGGAGGCTAAAGGAATGACAAGGATAGAGTGATGGTTAGGCCCCCTGAGCAGATCTGCTGGGCATAAAGGAACATTTTCCCTCAACGCAGGTCAATTTGGACACGTTGGAAGAAATTATTTTGCACATGAGCTCAGTCGAGATGTTCATTCATTCATTCAATAGTATTTATTGAGCGCTTACTATGTGCAGAGCACTGTACTAAGTGCTTGGAATGTACAAATAGGTAACAGATACAGTCCCTGCCCTTTGACGGGTTTACAGTCTAATCGGGGGAGTCAGGCAGACAAAAACAATAGCAATAAGTAGGATCAAGGGGATGAACATCTCATTAAAACAATAGCAAATAAATAATAATGTTGGTATTTGTTAAGCGCTTACTATGTGCCGAGCACTGTTCTAAGCGCTGGGATAGAATCAAGGTGATGTACATCTCATTAACAAAATAATAATGATGGTATTTGTTAAGTGCTTACTATGTGCAGAGCACTGTTCTAAGCGCTGGGGGAGATTCAGGGTCATCAGGTTGTCCCACGTGAAGCTCACAGTCTTAATCCCCATTTTACAGAAGAGGTAAGCGAGGCCCAGAGAAGTGAAGGGACTTGCCCACAGTCACACAGCTGACAAGTATGTACAGTTGAGCGGACGAGTACAGTGCTGAGGGGGTGGGAAAGGAGAGGGGGAGGAGCAGAGGGAAAGGGGGCAAAAGAGGGTTTAGCTGAGGAGAGGTGAAGCAGGGGTAAAGGGAGCAGAAGGAAAAGGGGAGCTCAGTCTGAGAAGGCCTTTTGGAGGAGGTGAGCTTTAAGTAGGGTTTTGAAGAGGGGAAGAGAATTAGTTTGGCAGAGGTGAGGAGGGAGGGCATTCCAGGATCGCGGGAGAACGTGGCCCAGGGGTTGATGGCGGGACAGGCAAGACGGGGGACGGTGAGGAGGTGGGCGGCAGAGGAGCGGAGCGTGTGGGGTGGGAAGTGGAAAGAGATAAGGGAGGAGAGGTAGGAAGGGGCAAGGTGATAGAGGGCCTTGAAGCCTAAAGTGAGAAGTTTTTGTTTCGTATGGAGGTTGATAGGCAACCGCTGGAGGTTTTTAAGAAGGGGAGTGACATGCCCAGAGCGTTTCTGCAGGAAGATGAGCCGATGTGAGAGATGTGAGTAGTAGAACACAAGTTTTCTGTTCTACAAGGTTCTTGGAGAATACCATTGCCACATTCTAGGAGAATAATAATAATAATGGTATTTGGTAACACTTACTATGTGCCAAGCACTGTTCTAAGCACTGGGGTTGATAGAGGCTAATCTGATTGTCCCATGTGGGGCTCAATCTTTTAATCCCCATTTTACAGATGAGGTAACTGAGGCACAGAGGAAGTGAAGTGACTTACCCAAGGTCACACAGCAGACAAGTGGCAGAGTCAGAATTAGAACCCATGACCTCTGACTCCCAAGCCCGGGCTCTTTCCACTAAACCTCGCTGCTTCTCACTGACTGTAACTAAAGTTTTACCTGAAATAGGCTAGGGACCCGTGTTCATAGTGTTTTGCAGGTCAATAGCTCCTATACCCAGATCATTTTTCCACAAAACCATTCAGTCTATGTTTCCGCACTCCTCAAGAACCTCCAGTGGTTGCCTATCCACCTCCTCATCAAACAGAAATACTTTACCATCGGCTCTGAAGCACTAAATCACCTTGCCCCCTCCTAACTCACCTCACTCCTTTCTTCCTACAACTCAGCCGCCACACTTGACCTCTCAGCTGCCTTTGACACTGTTGACCATTCACACTGTTGACCATACCCTCCTCCTCCACACCTTATCTCACCTTGGCTTCGCGGACTCCGTCCTCTCCCGGTTCTCCTCTTATCTCTCTGGCCAGTCATTCTCGGTCTCCTTCATGGGCGCCTCCTCCCCCTCCCATCCTTTAACTGTTGGAGTTCCTCAAGGGTCAGTTCTTGGCCCTCTTCTGCTGTCCATCTACACTCACTCCCTTGGTGAACTCATTCGGTCCCATGGCTTTGACTACCATCTCTACGCAGATGACACGCAGATCTACATCTTTGCCCCGTCCTCTCCCCCTCCCTTCAGGCTCGCATCTCCTCCCGACTCCAGGACGTCTCCACCTGGATGTCTGCCCGCCACTTAAAACTCAACATGAGCAAAACTGAGCTCCTCATCTTTCCTCCCAAGCCCGGTCCTCTCCCAGACTTCCCTATCACCGTGGATGGTACGACCATCCTTCCCGTCTCTCGGGCCTGCAATCTCGGTGTCATCCTTGACTCGTCTCTCTCGTTCACCCCACACATCCTATCTGCCACCGAGACCTGCCGGTCTCACCTTTACCATATCGCCAAGATCCGCCCTTTCCTCTCCACCCAAACGGCTACCTTACTGCTACGGCCTCTCGTTATATACCGGCTAGACTACTGTGTCAGCCTTCTCTCTGACATCCCTTCCTCCTCTTTCGCCCCACTCCAGTCTATTCTTCACTCCGCTGCCCGGCTCATCTTCCTGCAGAAACGATCTGGGCATGTCAGTCCCCTTCTTAAACACCTCCACTGGTTGCCTATCAACCTCCACTCAAAACAAAAACTCCTCACTCTAGGCTTCGAGGCTCTCCATCACCTTGCCCCTTCCTACCTCTCCTCCCTTCTCTCTTTCTACTGCCCACCCCGCACGCTCCGCTCCTCTGCCTCCCACCTCCTCAGCGTCCCTCGGTCTCGCCTATCCCACCGTCGACCCCTGGGCCACGTTCTCCCGCGGTCCTGGAATGCCCTCCCTCCTCACCTCCAACAATCTAATTCTTTTCCCCTCTTCAAATCCCTACTTAAAGCTCACCTCCTCCAAGAGGTCTTCCCAGACTGAGCTCCCCTCTTTTTCCCTCTGCTCCCTCTCCCCCCCCTTCACCTCTCCACAGCTATACCCTCTTCTCCCCCCTTTCCCTCTCCTCCTCCCCCTCTCCCATCCCACCCCCTCAGCACTGTACTCGTCCGCTCAACTGTATATATCTTCATCCCCCTATTTATTTTGTTAATTTTGTTTAATGAGATGTAAATCACCCTGATTCTATTTATTTGCCACTGTTTTTATGAGATGTTCTTCCCCTAGACTCTATTTATTGCCATCGTTCTTGTCTGCCCGTCTCCCCTGATTAGACTGTAAGCTCGTCAAAGGGCAGGGACTGTCTCTGTCTGTTGCCGACTTGTACATTCCAAGTGCTCAGTGCTCTGCACATAGTAAGTGCTCAATAAATACTATTGAATGAATGAATGAATGAATGAATGAATGAATGGACTTCCCTCCTCTATTGCCAACCTTCTCACTGAACCTCAGTCTAGTCTATCTCACCACCGACCTCTCGCCCATGTCCAGCCTGGAACACCCTCCCTCCTCATATCTGACAAAAAATTTATCTCCCCACCTTCAGAACCTTATCGAGGCACATCTCCTCCAAGAGGCCTTCCCTGACTAAGCCCTCTTTTCCTTTACTTTCACTCCCTTCTGCGTCACCCTGATCTGCTTCCTTTATTCGTCCCTGCTCCGAGCCAAATGGCACTTACTTAAATACCTGTAATTTATTTATTTATTTATTTATTTATTTATTTATTTATTTATTTATTTATTTATTTTAACGTATGTCTCCCCCACTAGACTGTAAGTTCACTGTGGGCAGGGAATGTTGTCTGTTATACTGTTCTACTATACTCTCCTAAGCACTTTGCACAGTGCTCTGCACACAGCAAGCACTCAATTAATACGACTGACTGACTGATTCTCCATTTTAACTGCACTCAGCACTCAGTAAAATAGAATCGATAGGCCCGTTCCCTGCCCGCAAGGAGATTACGGTATAGAGAATTCTAGCACTTGCACTCTCTAACCCATGCCAGGGTGTTCAACCTGCCCTAAACCCAATTCAAAAGGGGAAAATAGTGGGTGAAGGCAGAGTTCAGCTTCAGAAAAGCAAGTTGCAGTACCCTGCTAAATGGAAAGGAGGTGAAGTTATGTTTCAACTTGAGACTTCATTGGAATGGCCAGTTTGGCAGTACAATAGATATGCTAAAGTAAATGCAATTCACTGTATATGTGCAAATGAAGGTGCTGTTGAAGTTCCTAAAGTAGTTAAAACAAATGGCAAATCCTCTTTGGTTATTAGCTTTCCTAGAGTTTGTGCAATTAAAATTGGCTAATCGTATTCATCCATGCACAACAATTAGCATGAGGAAAACAGATTATAGGAAGAGTTGAAATCTGAACTGAAAATATGCCATTCTAAAAAAAGTCCATTTGGCAAAACACAGATCTGATTTCAACAGTGGAATGTCACGGTGGCTTGATTGCTACTCCACACTCTTCCTCTCACAGTGCTTAAATGGTGGGATTCAATAAAATCCTACTTAAACCTTATTATGGTAATTCTGCATAGTATTTCCTAAGTGAATCCTTTGAATCTTTTTATTCTTTCATTTGACATCATGTTTAATCTAGTGATATGCTCCTTGTTCTTGGTCCTTTTGGAGTCTGCCCCCAGTGTTAATGAGAATTACTGAGAAAATTATAGATCCCAATTTTTAAAATTTCCTTAATTTTTGTCCTTAAGTATTTGCTTCTACTTTTTTAGTTCATTTGGGTCCATTCATTCATTCAGTAATATTTATTGAGCACTTACTATGTGCAGAGCACTGTACTAAGCACTTGAAGTGTACAATTCGGCAACAGATAGAGACAATACCCACCCATTAACGGGCTCACAGTCTAACCGGTCCATATAGTGACTCTTATAGACCCTCAAAAACGTATTGGGACAACCTGATAACCTTGTAACCACCCCAGTGCTTAGAACTACACATAGTAAGGGGTTAACAAAGACCATTATGATTATTGTTATTATGAAGTAACAGACTAGCAGGGGAGGCAGACATTAAAATAAGCAACAACCAAGGCAACCAAGTATAAGGATATGTACATAAGTGCTGTGAAGCGAGAAGAGGGTTGAGTACTTAAAGGCTTAGGGGCACCGACTCCAGTACATAACTGAGAAAGGGAGAGAAAATAGAGTGGAGAGATGAGAGGTTAGTCAGGGAAGGCTTCCTGAAGCAGATGTGATTTTAGTAGGGCTTTGAAATGGAAAGAGTGATGGTCTGTCAGATTTGAAGTGGGAGGGAGTTCCAGACCAGGGGGAGGATGTGAGCAAGATATCGGCAGCAAGGGAGACATGATGCTTGGTAGGCTGGCATTAGAAAAGTATACTCTCTGTGTTGTAGGTGGAGAGAGGAGCTGTGGTAGGAATTTCGAACAGAAACCTTACCTTACCTTACCTTAGAGAACCTTACCTTACCTTACCTTACCTTACCTTACCTTAGAGAAACAGCGTGGCTCAGTGGAAAGAGCACGGGCTTCGGAGTCAGAGGTCATGAGTTCGAATCCTGGTTCTGCCACTTAGCTGTGTGACTGTGGGCAAGTCACTTAACTTCTCTGTGCCTCAGTTACCTCATCTGTAAAATGGGGATTAACTGTGAGCCTCATGTGGGACAACCTGATTACCCTGTATCTACCCCAGCGCTTAGAACAGTGCTCGGCACATAGTAAGTGCTTAACAAATACCAACATTATTATTACTATTATTATTATTATTAGCATCAGCTTTAAAGCATTCAATCCCCTTGCCCCCTCCTGCCTCAACTCACTGCTCTCTTACTGCAACTCAGCCCGCTCCTCTAATGCCAACCTACTCACGATACCTCGATTTCCTCTATGTCCCAGTTGATCTCTCACCCACATCCTGCCTCTGGCCCGGAACACCTTCCCTCTTCATATCCGACAGACAACTAATCCCTCACCTTCATAGCCTTATTTGAAGGCACATTTCTTCCAAGAGGCCTTCCCTGATTAAGCCCTCTTTTCCTCTTCTCCCACTTCCTTCTGCGTCACCTTGATTTGCTCCATTTATTCACCCCTCCCTCACCCCTACAGCACTTATGTACATATCCATAATTTATTTATTTGTATTAGTGTCTATTTCCCCCTCTACACTGTTAGCCCATTTTGGTAGGGGATGTGTCTACCAACTCTGTTGTACTGTATTCTCCCAAATACTTAGTACAGTGTTCTACACACGGTGAGCACTCAATCAATCGGCCAGTCGTATTTATTGAGGCTTTACTGTGTGCAGAGCACTACTAAGCACAAGGGAGAGTACAACACAATAATATAAAAGACACATTACCTGCCCACAACGAGCAAGGTAGAATAGAAGATTCTCGAGCATTGTTGTAGCAGTTTGGATGGAGAGGAAGGAGCATATACAGGAAATGTTATGAAGTAAAAATGTCAAGATTTGGTGACTGATTTACTCTGTTGGTTAAAGGAGAGAGATGAGTCAAAGATGATGCCAGCATTGCGATCTTTATTGAATGCTTACAGGGCACTCCAGTAATCACTCTAAGTTTTATGTAATTTTGGTGATTTAATTATGATTCCAGTCATCAGGAAATGTGAATCCCTTGACCAAGGGAGCATCCGTCATCTACCTTATCTTGTGTTTGAAAGGTCAAGTGGGTGGACCACTGCCCATGAGAAGGAGCAGCACTGTGTGCGTTTTTAGTGATGATTATGGTGTTTGTTAAGCACTCACTATGTGCCAAGCACTGTTTTAAGTTCTGAGGTAGATACAAGGTAATCAGGTTGTCCCACGTGGGGCTCACGGTCTTAATTCCCATTTTACAGATGAGGTAACTGAGGCACAGAAAATAATAATGCTGGTATTTGTTAAGTGCTTACTATGTGCCAAGCACTGTTCTAAGTGCTGGGGTAGATGCAAGGTAATCAGGTTGTCCCACGTGGGCCTCACAGTCTTAATCCCCATTTTACAAATGAGGGAACTGAGGCACATAGAAATTAAGTGGCTTGCCCAAAGTCACACAACAGACATGTGGTGGAGCCAGGATTAGTAGCGTGGCTCAGTGGAAAAGAGCACGGGCTTTGGAGTCAGAGGTCATGGGTTCAAACCCCGGCTCTGCCACTTGTCAGCTGTGTGACTTTGGGCAAGTCACTTCACTTCTTGGTGCCTCAGTTACCTCATCTGTAAAATGGGGATTAAGACTGTGAGCCCCACGTGGGACAACCTGATTCCCCTGTGTCTACCCCAGTGCTTAGAACAGTGCTCGGCACATAGTAAGCGCTTAACAAATACCAACATTATTAGTACCCACATCTTCTGACTCCCGAGCCTATGCTCTATCCACTAGTGGACCTAGGTCGGAGTTTGGCAGGCAATGGATGGAGGTGGAACTAGAGAAAAGTCTCACTTCAGTCAATCTATCAGTCACATTTATTGAGTGTTTACTGTGTGCACAACACTAAGCATCTGGAAGAGTACAGTATAACAGAGTTTATAGATGTGTTTCCTGCCCACAACGAATTTACAGTCTAGAGTACAATCTACAGTCTATCAATCAATTAATCAATCAATGGCATTTATTGAGTGCTTACTATGTCTAGAGCACAGTACTAAGAACTTGGGAGAGTACAGTACGACAGAGTTAGCAGACATGGCACCTGTCACAATAAGCGTTTGGTCCAGAGGGGGAGACATATTAATATAAATAAATCATTTATAATATATAATTTCAAGATTTGGGCATAAGTGCTGTGAGGTTGAGAATGGGGTGAATAACAAGTGCCCAAAGGTCACAGATCCAAGTGCATAGGTGATGCAGGAGGGAAAGGGAGCCAGAGATAAGAGGGCTACGGGGGAAGGCCCTTCGGAGGAGATGTGATCTTAATAATGTTTTGAAGATGGGGAGACATGGCGTTCTGGTGTATATGGAGGGGGAGGGAGTTCCAGGCTAAGAGGAGGAAGTGGGAAAGGAGTCAGTGGTGAGATAGATGAGATCGGGGCACAGGATTAAGCTGGTGCTAAAGGAGCAAAGCGTGCAGGCTGGGTTGTAATAGATCAGTGAGGTAAGATCAGTCTAGTCTCCACTTACCCTCCTAAAAATTATCTTATTAATAATAATAATAATGTTGGTATTTATTAAGCGCTTACTATGTGCAGAGCACTGTTCTAAGCACTGGGGTAGATACAGGGTAATCAGGTTGTCCCACATGAGGCTCACAGTCTTCATCCCCATTTTACAGATGAGGTAACTGAGGCACAGAGAAGTGAAGTGACTTGCCCAACGTCACACAGCTGATAAGTGGCAGAGCGGAATTCGAACTCATGACCTCTTACTCCCAAGTTGCTTGATGTTGGGGAGGGGAAGGAAGGAGAAAAAGATTCAAATATTCTATCTGTAGTGAAAAAGTGCAGGTGGGCTAGACACAAACTTCAAGCATAGGTTTGAGCGGTCCAGGAGAGAAATAGTCCAACAAAATTCATTGTTCAATATTTGCTGGGCATTAGAACATACTCAGCACAACACAAAACACTGAGGTTGATAAGTCTGTATTCAAGCTGAATAAAACATGACATAAAAGCATCAAGAAAAATGGATTGCTCTCATAGGCAAGAGGTAAATGGCATTAGATTTTACATTTCAGTGATTCAGTGAACCCAGAGGCTGGTGATTTTCGGTTAAGATTCTTCCAATGTACATCATATTTTCTCCAGGGGGATTTATAAAATGGCTTCCTTTGCATAGTGTGTGCATTTTTATTTAATTATAAAATTAATTTTAGGCCTAACGCTGGAGATGCTATTTTATGCTCTTTTAATAGACAGTGTATTGTTGAAGAGTATTTTCAAAAGCACTGCTTTTAAAAACTGATGAGCTTCAGTCAAATGAGAAAGAAAGATTGTTTTTATGCTGGGTAAAAATCCAAGCTTCTCTTGAAATTATCTATGAGCTCTCAAATGAAAAATAGCTATATTAAACCATAGCCTGGCCTAGTAGAAAGAGCACAGGAGATAGGAGACCCAGGTTCCAGTTCCATCTCTGCCACTCCTGTGTGACCTTGGGCAAGTCATTCATCCTCTCTGAGTTTATTTTTCTAATTTTTAATGGGGATATAATATCTGTTCTCCCTGTCTCTTAAATGGTGAGTCCCATGTGGAGCTTGGTCCAAGTCTAATGATTCTCTTGATCTGCAGTGCCTATTAAGCACTTGATAAATACCACAACTATATGAGAAGCAGCATGACCTAGTGGAAAGAACACAGGCTGGAGAGTCAGAGGACCTGTATTATCCCGTTCATTTTATAAATGAATAGTACTCATTAAATGATTCCCTATGGTGGTCTGTCTTAGTGACTTCTAATCTTGTCCTTAAAATCCCATGCTACTTTTTATTTCATAAAATTAATGATGGGGTTCTGACAAGCAGGTCGTTGACTGGAGTAGTTTTTAAATGGGGTAGCAACAGATCTTTAGAGCTTCAAAAACATTTCAGGAGAGGGGATAAATGAACAGGCAGTCTATTGGCCTACAGGCAACTCTTTTGCATCTTGAAAAAAATGAGTACTCATTATTCCTGCAGAATATGGGATATGGAAGGGAAATTAATTTTTCCCAAGCAGTCATTTCTCAAATATATTCATTCATTCATTCAATAGTATTTATTGAGCGCTTACTATGTGCAGAGCACTGTACTAAGCGCTTGGAATGTACAAATCGGTAATAGATAGAGACAGTCCCTGAACCCTGATCTCTTTTAACTTGGGTCTCTACTACAAGACCTCCCCTGTTTTCCTCCTATTTAAACCGTAAGTCCCATGTCAATCTGGCAGTCAATCATATTTACAATGAACGCTTACAGTGTGCAGAGCACTATATTAGGTGCTTGAGAGATACAATATATCAGTAATCAGACACACTGTCCGACCTGATTACCTTGTACCGACTCCACAGCTTCATACAATGTTTGGCACTTAATAAGTTGTTAAGAAATACCAGAATTGCTAATAATAATGATAGTAAGATGTTTTCTACATGGTGAAGTCACTTTTTCTCTGCTTAAGCTATATTTGAGATAAAGAAGGCTCAAATGAGTTAGTCTGGGTTATTTCAGTGTAAAGCCTTTTCTAGTCTCTTTCCCAAGCAAAAATCTTGTCCCATACTGTCGGCACACTAGGCTAGATAGCTCTGGGTCCATTTCTGCCGTAATCTCGGGGCCTCTTCTCTTCATTCATTCATTCAATAGTATTTATTGAGTGCTTACTATGTGCAGAGCACTGTACTAAGCACTTGGAATGTACAAGTCAGCAACAGATAGAGACAGTCCCTGCCATTTGACAGGCTTACAGTCTAATCGGGGGAGACGGACAGACAAGAAAAATGGTAATAAATAGAATCAAGGGGAAGAAGATCTCATTAAAACAATAGCAAATAAATAGAATCAAGCACACTCCTGAAGAGTTGGCCAATTGTGTCCCTAGATACTACTAATGGTCAGCCCAGGACAATTCCTCTCAACTGTAAGCTCACTGTAGGCAGGGAATAAATCTGTTTATTTTTATATTGTACTCTCCTAAGTGTTTAGTACAGCGCTCTGCACACAGTAAGTGCTCAAAAAATATGACTGAATGAATCTGTCTCCCGGAATAAAAGTCTTTGGGGTATTTTTTTTTAATGAAGTGTGTTAAGTGCTTACTCTAGGCCAGTGATGTACTAAGCTCCTTTTAGACTATAAGCTTCCTCTAAATTTTAAGCTTGTTGTGGATAGGGAATGTTTGTTATGTTGTTATATTGCACTCTTCCAAGTGCTTAGTACAGTGCTCTGCACATACTAAGTGCTCAGTAAATATGATAGACTGACTAACCTGTGTTCTAAGCCTAGCTCTACCACTTACCTGTTGTGTGCCCTAGGGCAAGTCACTTATCTTCTCTATGCCTCAGTTTCCTCAACTGTAAAATGGGGGGCCAATACCTCTTCCCTCTCCTACTTAAACTGTGAGCCCAACGTGAGACTTGATTATCTTATATTTGGATTCACTTGTATCTGCCCCAGCACTTAGTAGAGTGTTTGGCACCTAGTAAGCACTTAACAAATACCACAGTTATTATCAATGCTACTACTATACTCAGTATACAAACTGCACAAAACAAAGGGAGTCAGTTAATTGTGTTCTCAGGAGCTAGGCCTGACCCGTTCCAGACCCATTCTGGTGAAAGACAGTTGAGGAGATATGGGGAATTAGGGGAGGAGAGATTAAGACAGCAGATGAGAAAGAGATACTAGAAAGGCATACCAGTGCATACGAGAAGAGGGCAACATACTCCTCACGTCCGGAAAATACTGAACTTTGGAAGGAAATCCTGCTTTTGAGCCAAGATAAAGTTTCCAGATCACATATATGCCTTCCATCACCCCATTCATTTTCCCAAAAAGGTAAATTGTATCGTTCCCATATAAGGAACGAAAGCTCTACTGAAAGAATGGGTGGGAGAAGTCAGACTCCAGTCAGTCAGTTAATCATATTTATTGAGCGCTTACTGGGTGCAGAGCACTGTACTAAGAACTTGGGAGAGTACAATATAATAATAATAATAATGTTGGTATTTGTTAAGCGCTTACTACGTGCAGAGCACTGTTCTAAGCGCTGGGGTAGACACAGGGGAATCAGGTTGTCCCATGTGAGGCTCAAAGTTAATCCCCATTTTACAGATGAGATAACTGAGGCACAGAGAAGTTAAGTGACTTGCCCACAGTCACACAGCTGACGAGTGGCAGAGCTGGGATTTGAACCCATGACCTCTGTCTCCCACTTTCCACTGAGCCACGCTGCAATATAACAATATAACAGAAACATCCCCTCACCACAACGAGCTTAAATACCCTGTATGTCAAAAACTAAAATCTGCATTCCTGACCAAAGAGCAAGTGAAATATTAATTGCCCATTGTGCCATATTTGAACAAATTTAGGTATGCAGTGTTCAGATCCGTGTATCTGGAAAAATCTGCCACCCTGTGTGAATGGCACAACTGATTTTTTAAAGCAATTTTAGTGCAGTTTGAAAATAGATTCTTTAGTGTTTTAGGGGGTGAAATTAGTTTTTGATGCATAGAGAAAATCAATATAGCACTCAATAAATAGCATCGATTGATTGAGCTGATTCTGAGCTGCCAGGTAGAATAGAGTCTTTGGCCAAAACCCAGTGATGATGGAATATTGAAAGAAGATCTTTCCTGACAAATGTAGCCAAGCTGTCCCTTGACCTGCTGCCCATTTAAATGAAGGTTTCGCTGTCTGTGAGAATACACCTTTCAATCAAGCAATCACCTCCCACCTCACACTAAACTCCTACTACAGTCTAGGGGCTGAAAAGTCCCGTGTGTGCTTCAAGAACAAAAGGAAGATAGAAATGAAAAATAATCCAAAGGAACTGCAAAAAGGCAGGGGAAGCGTGACCGATGTCCAAGTAAAGAGATCTTTGATCACTCTACTGATCTAAGCATTTAGCCTATGTTGCCTTGACTACAGCACCAGACTCCTCGCCGACCTCACTGCCTCCTGTCTCTCTCCATTCTAGTCCTTACTTCACTCTGAGAAGTAGAGAGTGGGGGAGGAAAAAGAAAAGAAGGATAAAGAGTTGTAGAGTTGTTTGCATAGCTTTGACAAACATGTTTATTCAGGAAGAGGTCGGGTACCGTCTTTAGTGGAATATTCACAAGGAGAAACTGTATTTGCACTAAGCACTACTGTAAGTTTGAAATGTATAGTCTTATCATAGAGCGTTTAGTTTAATCTAAACAAAGTTCATGTGGTGGTGGTAGAAAAATTCTTGAAATGCAAAGCTGGACAATTCTTGAAAGGCAAAGATGGGTATCTTAACCTGCAGTACTTTGTCTTAAAAACCTCCGGTGGTTGCCTATCAACTTCCGCACAAAACAAAAACTTCTCACTCTAGGCTTCAAGGCTCTCCATCACCTTGCCCCTTCCTACCTCTCCTCCCTTCTCTTTCCACTACCCACCCCGCACGCTCCGCTCCCCTGCCGCCCACCTCCTCACCGTTCCCCGTTCTTGCCTATCCCGCCGTCGACCCCTGGGCCACGTCCTCCCGCAGTCCTGAAACGCCCTCCCTCCTCACCTCTGCCAAACTAATTCTCTGCCCCTCGTCAAAACCCTACTTAAAGCTCACCTCCTCCAAGAGGCCTTCCCCGACTGAGCTCCCCTTTTCCCTCTGCTCCCTCTACTGCCCCCTTCACCGCTCCTCAGCTAAACCCTCTTCTCCTCCCTTTCCCTCTGCTCCTCCCCATCTCCTGTCCCATTCCCTCAACACTGTACTCGTCCGCTCAACTGTATATATCTTCATTATCCTATTTATTTTGTTAATGGGATGTACATCACCCTGATTCTATTTATTCGCTATTGTTTTAATGAGATGTTCTTCCCCTTGATTCTATTTATTGCCATTGTTCTTGTCTGTATGTCTCCCCTGATTAGACTGTAAGCCCGTCGAAGGGCAGGGACTGTCTCTATCTGTTGCCAATTTGTACATTCCAAGCGCTTAGTACAGTGCTCTGCACATAGTAAGCGCTCAATAAATACTACTGAATGAATGAATGGTGGAAGAAAAAGAAAAGAGGGAGAAAGAGGTGATGGGGGAGGAAAAAGAAAAGAGGAAGAAACAGAAGGAGAGAATAGGGGAAGAAGAAGAAATGAGTGAGAAACCATGAAGGGGGGTGGGAGGGAGAGAGAGAGAGGTATTCTAATTGTGGTTTGAGAAGGAAAAGAGAAAACTCCTCAGAGGGAAGTGTTCAAGGAGATAGAATGAATTTAAAGAGTTTATTCCTAGTCTCTAGGAAGCCTAGAAGATTTAAGATATAAATAATGATAAGGGTCCTGTTTCATCCTTAACTCTGTTGTCCAGGTAGACGTTGTCCTTTCCTAATCTCTCATGCTTCTAGGGTTTCTGACATTTATAGCTGGTTAGAAAATCCTTTAATAATAATCTTTACCAAGGAAAGCCTGACATCGCAGATTAATAACTGTGGTATTTGTTAAGCTTTTACTCTGTGCCAAACCCTGTATTAAGAGCTGGGGTAAATACAAGATAATCAAGTCCTGCATGGACCTCACAGACTAACTTGGAGGGGGAACAGGTATTGAATCCTCATTTTGCAGATGAGGGAACTGAGGTACCGAAAAGTTAAGTGACTTGCCCTAAGTCATAGAGCAGATAAGCGGCAGAATCCAGGTCCTCTGACTCTCAGGCCCATGTTCTTCCCATTAGGCCATGTTGCTTCCCTAGCATTCACACTGTTATCCATATTTTGCTGGGAAACAAAACCAGTTTGGGTTTCTTGTTCAGATTCCTCCTCCAAGTTAATAGTATAGCTCTTCAGCCTCCAGTCCAAGCCTTAGCTTTGCCCAGATATCAGAGGACTATTAAAGCTCACCCTGAAATCAGTATTTGATGTTTTCTGTCATCAGCCAACATAATGGGAACTTTCCACAACTCCTGTTGGTTTATTTCACTGTTAGTTTAACTTACTAAAAATGGTAATACTTTAGAGAGAAGTGGGAAGGGCCCAAAGGATCCAGCCTCTTGCCCTAAAAAGGATTGTTGAACTTCAGTATTTTTAAATCAGTTTACTTTAACTGGGTCACTTATTAACCTTACTGTATAATAGCCTGGAGTTTTCTGCACCAGTGCAGGTCTCAACTATTTCAGCTATTCCTTTATGAGCATTCCACATTAATGTCTACAAACTCAGTTTCAAGAGGGTACCCTTTAAAGCCAATGCAAGCTGGAGAGGAACTGCTAAATTTGCTTGGAGGAGAGATTTATCTGAGGAAAATGCCAAATATTGACATTTTATTGACTTTGGCTAACTTGCACTTGGCATTTGAATAAATTCAGGTTCTTTATATGGTCCCAGTTGTGTTGACTTTGGTGTTAACTCACTTAAAAATGAAAGCTGTTGCCCAGAAACCATTCTGATTTTTGAATAAAATGAAAGAAGTTTTTACTTGAAAGCTCCTTGAGGGCATGGATCATGTCTTCTACTTTTATCGTACTCTCCCAAATTTTAATACAGTGCTCTGCTCCCAGTAGGTAGTCAATAAATACCACTGATTGAATGAAACTGTGATGATTTGAAAGGATAGTTAGAACTGGAAAAAACCTGAATTGTGCTAAAGGCTCCTTATGCTTAAATGGATTTCTCTCATTTATGATCAGCTTTGGGTGGAAAGGGAATCCTGGGAAAGGAGGTGAGGGGTTTCTCCCACCAGTCCCATCTCTGCCCCCCAGAACCAATTAATGATGGACTTAAAAAATTCTGACAACAAGGGTGGATGTGGAGGACAGGGCCTCAATAGTAAAGTAATGGACTTTTCTGGGGAGAGAATCCTGCCACATCCCTGACCCAGGATCACTACATCAGGGACTTTAAACCAACCTGGCCAGGATTCACCAAGTCAAAAAACAATTCTCAGACTTGTTGAGGCAGCTTCAGATACCAATAGTTGTTCCATTTATTGAGCACCCATTTGGTATAGCACACTAGACACGTGAATGAATCAGTCAATCATATTTATTGAGTAATAATAATAATAATGTAATGTAGGTATTTGTTAAGCACTTACTATGTGCCAAGCACTGTTCTAAGCGCTGGGGTAGACACAAGGGAATCAGGTTGTCCCACGTGGGGCTCACAGTCTTAATCCCCATTTTACAGATGAGGTAACTGAGGCACCGAGAAGTTAAGTGACTTGCCCAAAGTCACACAGCTGACAAGTGACCGAGCCGAGATTCGAACCCATGACCTCTGACTCCAAAGCCCGTGCTCTTTCCACTGAGCCACGCTGCTTCTCTGGATGCAGAGCACTGTACTAAGCACTTGGGAGAGTACACTATAAGAGACACATTCCCTGCCCAGAATGAGTTTACAGTCTAGAACGACAGCTTCCCTGCCCAAGAGGAGCCTACACTCTAACAGGTGACACAAACATGAAAATATTTGCAACTAGAGAGATGAAAAAAAAAATCTGAAGTGCTAAGAAGGGTATAAAAAAGTCATAAGTCTTGAAGGGCTGAGTTAGTTGAAGGGATGATATGGCTGAGGCATCTGGTAGATGAATCAGACAAAGCTTGTTGAAAGAGCTGGGAATTTTAGGAAGAGAGTTGTGATCTGTCTGATGTGTGAGGGAGAAAGATCCAAGCCAGGGAGCTGTGTGAATGAGGGGTTGGAGGAGAGAGAATCAAGAGCTAAGTACAGCTAGAAATTTGGTTTGAGAAGAACAAAGGCAGCACATTGGGGAATAGCAAGAGAGCAGATAAGAATGATGGTGGGAAAGTTTGAATCTGCTTGTCAGTTTTTGTTTGATGCAAAGAGACAGAGGAAGCCAGGGGTGGGTTTTGAGAAAGGAGGAGAAGTGGGCTGTGATGCTAAATAACAATAATAATGATGGCATTTGTTAAGCATTTACTATGTGCAAAGCACTGTTACAAGCGTTGCAGAGAATAAAAGGTGATCAGGTTGCCCCATGTGGGGCTCACAGTTTTAAGCACCATTTTACAGATGATCCATGCATCTGTAGTATATATTGGCTGGAGAAGCGGCTGGAGGCTGGGAGGCCAGCAAAGAGGCTAATACAACACTCTAGCTGTGGCAAGACCAGAGCTTCTGACATAGTAGCAGTTTGGTTAGATGAAAGTTTGGGTCTAGGAGATGTTGTCTGTGACAAACCATCAGAATTTGATAGTGGACTGAGAATGCAAGGTGAAGAGTAGCAAAGAGTGAGAATGAGTGGGCCTGACTGAGAGAAGAAGATGAATGCGAAGAATGAGTTTCATGGGAAAGACAAGGGTTCCTCCTCAATAATCGGCCCCATCTGTCCCCCTCCATTACATCTCTTCTAACACTCAACCAGAGGGCATTTCATCACTGACAGAGGAGACTCAATTGACAGATTAAATAATAAAGATTAAATAATAATATAAATAATAATGAATTACTAGTTAAGAGAAACAGCATGGCCTAGTGGACGGAGCACAGGCCTGGGAATCAGAAGGACCTGAGTTCTAATCCCAGCTCCTCCACTTGTCTGCTGTGTGACCTTGGGCAAGTCACATAACTTCTCTGTGCCTTGGTTAATTCATCTGTAAAATGGGGATTAACCCTGCAAACCCCATGTGGAACATGGACTGTGTCCAACCTGATTACCTTGTATCTACTCCAGCACTCGGTACAGTAAGCGCTTAACAAATACCATAAAGAGTACTTATTATTTGTCAAGCAGTGTTTTAAGCACTAAGATTTTCCCACCAATAAGATCCCGACTAGGTGTGACAGGCAGACTTGATAATGTTAGTATTTGTTAAGCGCTTACTATGTGCAGAGCACTGTTCTAAGAGATACAGGGTGATCAGGTTGTCCCACATGGGGCTCACAGTTTTCATCCCCATTTTACAGATGAGGGAACTGAGGCCCAGAGAAGTTACGTGACTTGTCCACAGTCACACAGCTGCCAAATGGCGGAGCTGGGATTCGAACCCATGACCTCTGACTCCCAAGCCCACACTCTTTCCACTGAGCCACGCTGCTTCTCTGACTTGACCACCAATAGCTTCGTGCCTGGGAGACTCAGTAGGGGAGGAGCTAGTCAGGGCATATCATGCTTCAGTATTTTAATTGGAGGAATCTGAAAAACAAAAGTTGCCTCAATCCAGTCAATATCAAGGGAGTCATGGATTAGCAAACCGCACCTTTATTGGTATCCACTTTTGGCTTGACCACATATCTATCTTAAGGCTTTATTTGGGAAAGTGGTTGGAAAAGAGTTCAGACTAAAAATAAGCCCAAACTGACTCACCCTGACTTCCTTTTGACTCTAATATAGCTGAAGGGCTCCTCTAAGAAGCCCTTCTTGACTAAGCCTTATTTTATTCATTCATTCAGTCAGTCAGTCATATTTATTGAGAGCTTACTGTGTGCAAAGCACTGTACTAAACAGTTGGGAGAGTACAATATATCAATAAACAGATACATTCCCTGCTCACCCTCCTCTCTGCATGGCCTAGGCAATTGGGTCTGTATCCATTAAGCACTTGGTTACTCACCCCAGCCTCCCTAGTACTTACTTACATGTCTTTTTTTTAAATGGTATTTGTTAAGTGCTTACTATGTGCCAAGCACTATACTAAGCGCTGAGTTGAATACAACCTCATCAGTTTGGACTCAGTCCATGCCTATGTGGGGCTCCCAAGTCTTAATCCCCATTTTACAAATGAGTTGACTGAGGCACAGAGAAGTTAGGTGACTTTCCAAGGTCACACAGCAGACAAGTGGCAGAGCCAGAATTAAGCCCAGGTTCTCTGACTCTCAGATCCATGCTCTTTCCATTAAGCCATGCTGCTTCTCACCTCCACTGCTTCTTATACTTTACTGCTTCCCCAATCTGTAATTTATTTTAATGTCTGTTCCCCTTCTATGCTGGACAGCAGCGGCATGTGAGAGAGTTGAGGGTGGAGACCCAAGGTTACTGCATGGAAGAAGGTGATGGTGAACCACTTCCATATTTTTACCAAGAAAACTCTATGAATAAACTACCAGAATGATTGCAAACAGAAGTGGGATGATTAGACTGTAAGCCCGTCAAAGGGCAGGGACTGTCTCTATCTGTTACCGATTTGTACATTCCAAGCGCTTAGTACAGAGCTCTGCACGAAGTAAGTGCTCAATAAATACTATTGAATGAATGAATGAATGTTCTGGGAGAGATACTTCTTTGGAGTCACTATGTGTCAGAGATGACTCGATGGCATAAAACCAGACAGGACTCCCCTTCTAGATTATGTCTATCTTGTTTTATTGCACTGTCCCAAACTCCTAGTACAGCGCCCTGCACACACTAAGTGCTCGATAAATATGATTGATCGATTGACTGAACGGCTAAAGCATAAAGAAAGGCAGTGCCAGGTCAATTCTTCTTACGGTGTGGTCTCAACCAGATGCTGATCCTAATCACGGAGCACTAGAAGCTAAACTAAATTTGTTCTCTAAACCCTTCCTGAGAAGTCTGTCCAAACTCCAGTGATCTGGGGCTTCCCCTCATTTGTAGAAGAGAAAATACTACATTGAATTCTTAATCAGTCAATCAGAGGACTCTCCTAAGTGCTTGGAAGAGAACAACAGAATTAGTAGGCACAATCCCAGCCCTCAAGGAGCTTTCATTCTTGTGCCAATCCTAAGAGATTAGTAGATATACATTAAATAGCACTAATTGATTGACAGCCAGTTGCCAACCAGGCTATCCCAATAGCTCCTGAAAAGTGTAGGTGAAATCAGCTGTTTGCCCCATAGCTATTATAGTTTGGCCTTTCTGCTCCTGCCCTGCAATTCCTTTGCATGGCTTATTTTAAAAGAGTTTTAAAGGACACTGCTTCATCTGTGACCTTGGTATCTAACCAAGTTTTATGATGTATCTTTCGCTCCGCACAGGCATTTGTATTAACAATGTGTGAAAATAATACCTACCTTCCGAGGCTTTCCGAAGCATCTTGAGCTCAGCGTTATTACCAAGGAGAGTCCCATGCCTATATAAATCTAATAAATGACTAACTAAAGTTCCAATCTTAACTGCATTCCTGTGTCAGTGAAAGTCACAAAAATCTTCCTAGTCCTTAGCTATCTACCTACCTACTCCTCATCCTCCCTTCTTTTAATACCATTTATTCCGAGCATCCATCATCATCAATGGAGTTTATGCAGCAACAACTATGTGCAGAACACTCTACCTGCCAGTTGCTTGAGAACATACAACCGAAGGAAAAGACATAGTTCTGACCTTAAGGAATAGGGAAAACAGACCTCCATAAATGGCCTAATCAATATGTAATAGGTAGAATATGAACATAGAATCCAATGATAAAATGAAAGTAAGGAATCATTCAGTCCAATCAATGGTATTTAATGATCAAGCAATCAATCATATATATTGAGCACTTACTGTGTGCAGAGCACTGTACTAAGCATTTGGAAGAGTGTGGTATAGATCTATATAATGTGCAGTTATTCTGTGCGGAGGATGGTACTATACAACTTAGTTGGTAGACAACATCTCCACCTTAGGAGCTTACAGTCTGATGGGAGAGACAGTCATTAAAATAAATTGCAATTTAAGGGAAGCAGCAGAGTATAAGGATATGTACATGTGTGTTTTGGAGGTGGGGTGGGTGAGTCTCAAAGTACTTAAGGGATTCAGATCTAAGTGAATAATAATAATAATAATAATAATAATGATAACTATGGTATTTGTTAAGCACTTACTATGTGCCAAGCACTGTTCTAAGCACTGGAGTAAAAACAAGATAATCATATTGTCCCATGTGGGGCTCACAGTCTTAATCCCCATTTTAACAGATGAAGTAACTGAGGCACAGAGAAGATAAATGACTTGCCCAAGGTCACAAAGCAGTCAAGTGGCAGAGCCGGGATTAAAACCCATGTCCTCTGACTCCTAAACCCGTGCTCTTTCCACTATGTCACACTTGACAGAGAGGAGGAAGAGTTAGGTGAGAAAAGAGAAGTTAGTCAGGGAATGCCCCTTGAAGAAGATATGGTTTTAGCAGGGTTTTGAAGATGAGAAGAGTGGTGGTCTGTCAGAAATGAAAGCAGGGATTCCAAGCCAGAAGGAAGATGTGAGCAAGAAGTCGGCAAAATTGAGGTACAGTTAGTAGGTTGGCCTTAAGGGAGTCAAGTGTGTGGGCTGGGTTGTAGAGGAGATCAGCAAGGCGAGATAGGACAGGGAAAGCTAATTGCATGCCACATAACAGTGCTAAGGCCAGGCACACAATGCCAGTAAGATGGTGGTTAGTCATAGAAGGCCCCTTGCAGGAGGTAGCTTTTTAGGAGGTTTAGAAAATGGAGAGGTATAGGAGATTTGAGGGGTGGAGGAAGCTTTATGCTTTATATTTTCACAAGGTAAACATTTCAGAAGTAATAATAGTACTAGATTCTAGACCGTAAGCTTGTTGAGGGCAGGATACATGCTTACCAACTCTCCCGTAACATACTCTCCAAGTGCTCTGCACAGTGAACACTCAATAAATAATAATGTTGGTATTTGTTCAGCGCTTACTATGTGCAAAGCACTGTTCTAAGCGCTGGGGTAAATACAGGGTAATCAGGTTGTCCCTTATGAGGCTCACAGTCTTAATCCCCATTTTACATATGAGGTCACTGAGGCACAGAGAAGCTAAGTGACTTGCCCACAGTCACACAGCTGACAAGTGGCAGAGCTGGGATTCGAACCCGTGATCTCTGACTTCCAAGCCTGTGCTCTTTCCACTGAGCCACGAATGAATTTGGCCCTACCACTGATCGAAAGTGGTGATGGAATTTATTTTATACTCATGGGGTGCAATGTCCTATATTAAAACACTTGGAAGAGTACCGCAGTAAGATAGTCCTTGCTTACAAGGAGCAGATACTTAAATCCATGAAACTTTTCCCACTCTAAGCCTCTCATTATCTCCGATATAGAACTGAATCGATCAATCTGTGTAGACCACTGTAGTAATTCCTTAGGAGAGTATGATTGACCTAGTAGAAGTGATCCCTACCCTCAAGTAACTTACAGTCTTTCCAGGGGAGACAGGCGCTAAAATAAAATGCAAGTAGAAGGAAGCAATTGAATTTAAATGGGGATGTGGGGGTTGGGGTATGTGTTCCCAAGTGTTTAGAAAATGCAGAAGGGCTGACTTGCCTGTAATTGGTAAAGAGGTGAAATCTTGCCCCACAGCACTTATTTACATTTCTGCAATTTTATTTATTTATATTACTGTCTCCCCACCTCAGTTGTAAGCTTATTGTGGGATGGGAATGTGTCTGCTATATTGTTAATACTATACTCTCCCAAGTGTTTAGTAGAGTGCTCTCTGCACACACTAAGCACTCAATAAACATGATTGACTGACTGACAGATCTTAATCAATGAAGGCCTCCTGGAGGAGATTTAATTTTAAAAGGGCTGGAGATGGGAAAGCAGTGGTCTACTGGCTATGAAGGTGGGAAGGAGTTTCAGCCAGATGGAAGGGTGTGACATGAGATGAGAAGAAGAGTAAGTTTCTGGGCAGGAACTGTGTCTCTCTATTGCTGTCTTGGGCTTCCCGAGCGCTTAGTACAGGGCTCCGCACACAGTAAGCACTCAGTACAGACTATTGAATGGATTATGCTATTGATGCCTGTCTACTTGTTTTGTTTTGTTGTCTGTCTCCCCCTTCTAGACTGTGAGCCCGTTATTGGGTAGGATTGTCTCTGTTGCCAAATTGAACTTTCCAAAGGCTTAGTACAGCACTCTGCACACAGTAAGCGCTCAATAAATAGGAGTGAATGAATGAATGAATAGGATTCTTAGGGTGGCATGAGAAGAGTTAGGATGTAGTGGAAGAGGAACAGAGTGGAGAGAGCTGATTAAGTACCTTAAAGTCAGTAGTCAGGAGTGTCCACTTGATGCAGAGAGGAATGAGGAAGT
Organism: Ornithorhynchus anatinus; assembly: GCF_004115215.2. Classification (NCBI taxonomy): domain Eukaryota; kingdom Metazoa; phylum Chordata; class Mammalia; order Monotremata; family Ornithorhynchidae; genus Ornithorhynchus; species Ornithorhynchus anatinus. The sequence goes on from NC_041728.1 coordinate 154,686,012, forward strand.
ATTGGAGTTTTTTTAGGAGGGGGGAGAGGACCTGAGTTCTAATCCTGACTCTGCCATCATCTGCTGTGTGACCTTGGGCAGGTCACTTCACTTTTTTGTGCCTCAGTTACCTCATCTGAAAAATGAAGATTAATACCGTGAGCCTCATGTGGGACATGGGCTGTGCCCAATCTGATTACTTCGTATCTACCCAAGCACTTAGAATAGTGTATGGCACATAGTAAGTGCTTAACAAATATCATTTTTAAAAAATTCTAGAAAACTGATCTGGTCAGAAGAGTGAAGTATAACCTGGAGAGGGGAGAATCTGGGGGCAGGGAGGTCAGTGAGGAGGCTGATGCAGTAGTCAAGGTGGGATATAAGTGCTTGGCATTTTGGATGGAGAGGAAGGGGTAGATTCTAGAGATGCCAACACCATGAAAGTGATGGCAGTGATGGCCCCCACAGTTTCTTGAGCAGGACTCTCAACTTCTTTTCTCTTGAATCTCTGACAAGCTCTGAGAACTTCCAGTCAAGGATGAAAAAACTCATAACGGCAATCACCTGGCAGTAGCAGGAATAACAGTATTTATTAAGCATTTACCTGTGCAAAGTACAGTACTAAGCACTGGGAAAGAAATGCACCAATGATGCATAACCATGACTCCTGCTCCTCAAGGAACTCACAATCTAAGAACAAAGGAGGGAGAAAGAGTTGGAGCTAGTGTCCGGTACATAAAGAAAGGGAAATGAAAATACAAAAGACAAACATGATGACAAACTTGAAAGGAGCAGCAGGATTTCGGGCTCCTCCCGGCTCAGACCGGCGGTCACGGAAGTCGCAGCTGCAGCCGCAGCGGTGACCTTCTCACTGTTCTAAAAGCTGACAAGCTCTCAGGCCGGCGCTGGCCGGATCTTGCCAGGGCTGGAGTAGGGGGTCAGTGGGAGTTCTGCTGGGTAAAAGCAAGGGCATAACAACACACAACCTTCATCCTTCTATCGGGTGGACACACTTTAAAAAAACTAGTGAGAAAAGTACAGGAGGGACAAAGTGGAAGAAAGTGCCATATCAACTAAGTGTGAAGTTGTGGTGCCAATGATTAAATGAAATGATTTGACCTGTCTGTGGAAAAGGTAAGATACCAGTAGACGTAGGAAAAATAACAAAGCCAAGAAGATCAAGATGCAGGAAATCAGATTGAAAGGGAAATAATCTTGATAGAGTGGCATGGGTAAGGCTACTCAGAGTGAATGTGAATTACTTAAAATTTTATTTACTTCTCCAAATTTAACTGAGCACTTTTAATCTGTCCCAAATCAATAGCTCAGTTTTGCATTTGTCTGATATCAGCAGGATTTTTCTTTAAAACACATTACAGTGTAGCTCCTGCCTGTTTAGAGGTAAAAGCACCCGGCAAATCTTAACATACCGATATTTGGAAAATGTGTGACATTCAGGAGTTTGGGCCCCCTGCCCCCGTCACGTGCTCAAGAGGGTTCATGTTTGTCAATTGTTTACAGACAATCCTCTGCCTAAGTTCAATCACACTGCAGTCGTCGTCAGGGAAATATTATCGACATGTATCCGAAAATCGACATAGTAAGACCCTGCTCAAAATTTCCACTATTAAGGATGGTCTTTTCTTACTGGACATGACAAGGGCAAGTGAAGAACAGTTGATATTTAAGTGGAGTGGCTTACCTGGTCCCAAAACTTGAAAATAGGATGTTTCCTCATCAAAGTGAGGATGACCGCCTTATCCCACAAAACACTTTTCTGTTTCAAGGTGGTTTTCCTCCTTGGAAAATGGACTAGTGACCTACAGTAATACCTTTCCATTTCTGGAGCTCAGTCCCTCAAGAACGTAGCCCGTGGGGGTCTATATTTAAAGGATTAAACCTCTCCATGTCAGAATGAAAGACAGGGACTCTCTTCACCCGAGAAAAATCCATACAGAATGTAAAATGACTTTTCATCTTTCTCATATGGCGAAAAGGGACCTATCTCTTTAAGGCTAGGAGACTCAGATGCAGACATTCCCTGGGAAGTTTGCAGACAGACCCATCCAATGCCTGAACATCGCTGCTTTGCAGGTGAGCTTCCAAGCCTTCTCTTCCAATTTTACTCACAGAGAAGTTGAACATTTGCATGTGAACGAGCATTATTTGGGGTTCGTGAATTCCAGATTTGAAGTCTAGTTCTGTAGCCGAAGAAGTTTCAGTTGAAGGAAAAAACAAGGTTGACAATGAAATGAGCAGTATTGCAGCAATGGGATGAATCTAACTTCCAAGATAGAGACAGAAAGGTTAAGGAAAGCTTGAAAGCATTCTAGATAGGAAATGAGGGGGATTAGACGAAGTGTTCTGACTGCATTTGTTACGATTAGAGAAAGCAGGGTCTTCTTTTTACGTAAAAATGAACAGCTATGAAAAGAGCCGAGTTATGGAAATCCACTGAGCTGCAAGTTTAAACCAAACAGTCTGCTAGCAAATAAGTCTCTGAAAAGGTTTGTATGAATACCAAAGCTTAGAGCTAAGAAACTGTGCATATTGAGCTATTCATCTATGGGAAATGCAGGAAGGTGAACAGGGCAGGCAGCCTGACTAATTTGTAGGGTTACGTGGGATATCCCACAGAGGAATGTAAAAGCAACGTTGACAGAATTAGCTAAGAAAAAATGTTTTGTTTCTGGGTTCTCATCTGAAATCCACCATTTAGTGGTAAACTGTAAAAGGAAAGATAGATCTTCATAGCTCAGAAACTCAGCGTGGAAAGCTGTTTAGGGGCAAGCATGAAGAAAGATTCATTTGAGTGAAAATGTCCCTGTGGCCCACAGAATCATTTCCATGAAATTTCTTAATTGATGAGTTTAATAAATAGGGCTTCTTTGCACCCTGTTCCTCCCCACTGAAAGAAAAAGTAGCGCATTTTGTGATCTTAAGGACAGTTTGTAGTCTTTCCCCCCAAAATAAAAATATCTGATTAGACATGTGTTTGTGAATGTGCTTGTGGGAGGGAGATGAATGCAGGTATTTACATGCCCTAGGTATGATGACTATGTAAACCTTGAGTTTGGTGGGGGAGAAAGTGTGGATCCTCATTTTACAAATATGCCTAAGAGATGGTAATTATGCCTGCTTGTCTATGAAGTGCAATCCAGGGGTTTAAAGAGGAGGTCTTGTTTTGTAAGGACCGGAGTCTTTTGTGTCATTTTTGCTTGAGTTTAGGCCCATAAATCATTCAGAGTCCAGTGGTTTCTCTGCAGTTGGCGTGCAGAGGAGTGATTTTGGAGGATGAATTAAAATTCTTTACATACTCAGGGCTTTTAAAAATATTTTCTGAACAGTTTCTGAAGAAATTTTAAAGTATTAACTGATACTCAACTAAACCCGGCATGTTTTTAAGGAGACAGTATTTTTATGCTTTTCTGTTGTCCTTTTCCATTGAGCTGCAGAAGCGAGGCATACTTATTCCTTCCTAGTGGTGCTTCTAGGGGATGTAGTTTAGAGAACAGATACTGAATGAACAGAAATATAAACATTGACCACCCCCACTCTCCCCCACCCTCAGGACACATAGAATTAAAATTGGACTTTGAAAATTCAATGAAACTGCAATACCAAACAGAGTGCTCAACTATGCCTTATCTTCATAAGGCATTAAAGAGAAAAATCTCTTGGGAACCAGCTGCTACACTGAGAGACAAACAAAATCAGAAAGCATGTCAAATGTGGCAATAAATGCTACCAAGACAAAAAGGAATTCCCATGCTGGATTCTGGAAAATCTCAAGAGGAAAGAGTTATATTAGTTATGCTATTCTTTAAGTGCTTACTATGCGCCAAGTACTCTGCTAACAATAATAATAATTATTATTGTTATGACATTTGTTAAGCATTTACTACGTTCCAGGCACTCTACTAAGCTCTAAGGTGAATACAAGCAAATCGGGATGGACACAGTCCCTGTCCCACATAGGGCTCACAGTCTTAATCCCCATTTTATAAATGAGGTAACTGATGCACAGAGAAGTGAATTGATGTGCCCAAGGCCACACAGCGGGCAAGTGGCAGAGCCGGAATTAGAACTTTTGACCTTCTGACTCCCAGGCCCCTATCCTATCCACTATGCTGACTCAAGTAGGTACACATATAACAGATAAGGTGCAATCATTGTTCCACCTGAGGCTCATAGTCTACAAGTAGGAAGAGAATTAAAAACAAAGACAATAATGGAGGTCAAACAAGGAGCAACAGAGTCAACAAACCAGGAAAGCAATAAAGAAAATGAATAGTTGTTGGAGGTGATAGTTCTCAGACACCCCACCGCTTTGGGTAAACAATCCTTAGTTATAAACAATCTCACTCTGACTGTGATGTGGTTTAAAATGATCCCTATGTCTAAACTACAGTAATAGTCGAAACTACATAGTAGTCTAAACTATATAGTAGTAGTGTAAACCTGTTATGAGCAGGAATGTAAAAACCTCCAACAGTTGCCCATCCATCTCCTCATCAGTCAATCCATCAAACAATAATATTTATTAAGTATTTACTATAATAATAATAATATTGGTATTTGTTAAGCGCTTACTATGTGCAGAGCACTGTTCTAAGCACTGGGGGAGATACAGGGTAATCAGGTTGTCCCACGTGGAGCTCACAGTTAATCCCCATTTTACAGATGAGGTAACTGAGGCACAGAGAAGTTAAGTGACTTGCCCACAGTCACACAGCTGACAAGTGGCAGAGCTGGGAGTCGAACCCATGACCCCTGACTCCGAAGCCCAGGCTCTTTCCACTGAGCCACGCTGCTTCCCGTACTATGCACAGAGCACTTGGGAGAGAAGAAATACAACAGAAATAGCAGACACACTCCCTGCCCATAACAAGCTTATATTCTAAGAAGGGTAGATAGATGTTAATATGATGAATAAACAATTTATAACATATAATTTAAATCCATATCAAATGGAAGCACCTTACCATTGTCTTTAAAGCACTCCATCACCTTGCGCCCTCCTACCTCACCTCAGTCCTCTCCTTACTACAATCCAGCGTACACACTTCACTCCTCTAATGCCAACCTACTCACTGTACCTCAGTCTTGTCTATCTTGCTGCTGGCCTCTCACCCACATCCTGCCTCTGGCCTGGAATACCCTTGCTTTTCGTATCTGACAGTACTCTCCCCACCTTCAAATCCTTATGAAGGCACACCTCCTCCAAGAGGCCTTCCCTGACTAAATCCTCATTTCCTCTTCTCCCAATCCCTTCTGCATTGCCCCTGATTTGCTCCCTTTGTTCACCCCTCCCTCAGTACCTCAGCACTTAAGTACAGATCCATAACTGATGTATTTGTATTAATATCTGTCTCCCCCTCTAGACTGTAAACTCGATGTGGGCAGAGAATGTGTCTACCAAGAATGTGATATTGTTAGACTTGGCTCTTCCAAGCACTGTATTAAGTAAGCATTCAATAAATACCACTGATGAGATGATGATAATAGTGAGTGCCTACTGAGTGTAGGCACTGTAAAGTGTAAAGCACTGCGCTAATCATTTGGGAATGTCAAGAAGCACAACATCTCATATATTGGGATGGCGTGTAAAAATCAAAGGCATTAAGAAAAAGATATGGTTTTCTGAATTGCCCTCATTTAGTTGAAAAGAAAGCACTCCAGGCAGTCAGTAGCATTTTAAAACATTTACTACTGTATGTGTGTTACTGAAAGGAATCTGTATTGAAGATATCCTAAGCAGACACTGAAAAGTTGTCTTATTTTTGAAGACCTCCAGCAACAGAAATTATACAGATTCTTCAGAAACTCAGTCTAGTGCCTAATACTCTTTATTATAAGGGAATTCTTGACTCTAATTCATATCTTTCACATCACTGCTTATTCCCATTTCCTCTGGTGCTTTCCTTGGTGGATGTAGAATACAGCTGGTTCTCACTATCAATGTTACTTTCAGTCAATCAATCAATTGTATTTACTTTGAGATTACTCCGTGCAGAGCACTGTACTAAGTGTTTGGGAGAGTAAAGTATAAAAGAGTTGGTAGGCATGTTCCGTGCCCAGAAAGAGCTTACAAGTCTAGAGGGGGAGACAGGTTAATATATCTACACATACTGTATATCTCTCCCACTGAACTGTAATTTCTTGAAAGACATGGACCATTTCTACTCATTCTACTATACTCTCGGAAGCAATAATAATAATAATAATCAAAATGATAGCGTTTGTTAAGCCTTTACTAGGTATCAAGCAGTGTTCTAAGCGCTGGGGTAGATACAAACTAATCAGGTTGGACACAGCCTATGTCTCACATACATTTTTCATCACATAACTGGTGCTTAGCAAATACTATTGCCTGGAAACAACTTCATTTAATCAATCAATCAAAGTGCTCGGGAGAGTACAGTACAACAGAGTTGGTAGACACAATCCCTGCCCATCCTCAGGGCTTCCACTGGACAACATTTAAGTCCACTCTCTTTGTCTTTTTCCTTTTCCTGCATTTTTAGGTGCCGTACTTGTAGCATGGTTACACATGAGAAAAGTTGGAGAGATGTACCCTTGACTGATACTTGGATATATAAGACTGAGCTAAATGCAGAGAGGTGGCGAGGGATATAACAATTTGTGGTGGTTGTTTTAAAAATGATCAAAGCACTGTTCATGCCACTGACAAGTTGGCTAGGGGAAGCAGCATGGTTTAATGGAAAGAGCACGGGCTTGGAAGTCAGAGGTAGTAAATTCTAATCCCGACTCTGCCACTTGTCAGCTGTGTGACTTTGGGCAAGTCACTTAACTTCTCTGTGCCTCATTTGCCTCATCTGTATAATGGGGATTAAGACTGTGAGCCTCACATGGGACAATCTGATTACCCTGTATCTACCCCAGTGCTTAGAACAGTGCCTGGCACAAAGTAAGCACTTAACAAATACTGTCATTATTATTATCACCTAAAGAGAGCATCTTACTTTATTTAGCCTTTAGCAAAGACATTTGCTAAACCTGAGTATTGGGATTACCTTGTATCTATCCCAGTGCTTAGAACAGTGCTTGGCACAAAGTAACCACTTAACAAATACCATCATTATTACTATTACCTAAAGAGAACAAATCACTCTAGCTTTTAGCAAAGACAGTTGCTAAACTAGAGATATTGGAGGTAATTGTTTTACAGTACAATGCACTGTTTTAAGAAATTGTACTAAGAAACTCTACTGAGAAATTGCAGCAGAGGCACAAAGATACATGTTCTGCCCCCATGGAACTCCCAATCTAATGCAGGAGGCAGGCAAAAATATTAACGAACACTGTAGTTGTAGGACTACAACTGGAAAAGACTTGTTAGAGGAGATAGGATTTTTGGAAAGCTTTGAATGTGGGGAAGAATGAGATATGATATAATTGGAGAGTGAAGAAGCTTTAGGCTGGAGGAATCATGAAAAGGGGCAGAGGAGGGAAGAGGAGAAACCGGTATAATTAGGAGGTGAACTTGGGAGGAGTGAAAAGTGTGAACTGCTGAGTAGTTGGTGAAGAAAGACAAATGCAGAATGGAGAAAGTTAGTGGAGAGCTTTGAAGCCAATTGTGTCGAGATTTTGGTGGACAAGGAAGGAATTGGCCAGCCACTAGAGGTTTTTGAGGAGCGGAAGTATTATCCCCAGAGGGCAGATGCTGCAAAACCACATTCAGAAGTTGTTCAGAAGTAGCACGAAGCAACTTCAACCTCTGGCAATTGGATGCCACAAGGCTACAATGAGGGAGATGATCAGAAGCAGGGATTGCAGCTTTATTGCCAATCTATCGAGAAAGGGCACCATATTGGTCACGATCCAATTGGTGATCTCTATCAGGGACCGGGTAAGTCAAAAAGAGTCATGCTGACCATTACAATCTATCCACTTATGGACACCCTCTCTTAGATCTAATCTTCCCACTACTGGTCCTCTTCTCCATCGGTGTCATTCTGTGATTGGTTGGTTGGGTGGGCTGGTGTCTCCTTCTCTTTGTGATTCCCCCCATCTGCTGGTCTCAACCAATTTCATCTAGAGATCTGTTGGGTTATTGCTCCCAAGCCCCCTGTGGCATTTTCTCTTTTTCTGATGGTCGGTATTTGGAAGGATTAACTTTTCATCTTAACAACTGGCCTTCAGCCTTGCATCCTTATCTGCATTCCTGGCATTCCGCCTTACATCCTTTGGTATTCCTTGCCTTTTAATGCATAAACCTACATTCCCTCTCCTTTGTTAATGCTTATCCCTTCAGAAAGATGAGGGTCGAATGACATTTCAGGAAAATTCATTCATTCATTCAATTGTATTTATTGAGCGCTTACTACGTACAGAGCACTGTACTAAATGCTTGGAATGTTCAGTTCGGCAACAGGTAGAGACAATCCCTGCCCAATAACAGGTCACAGTCTAAAATGGGGAGACAGACAGCATAGCAAAACAGAACAAAACAAAATAAGTAGTCTGGCAATGAACTGGGCAGTCTCAAGGAGTACGGGCTGAAGACGGGAGAGACCGGAGGCTGGGGAGATTAGTGAGGAGGCTGCTATAATAATATAACTATAATATGAGAAGTGACTGAACGAGGGTAGTTGGTGGTCGCTTGTGGGAAATGTTTTGGAGAAAGAATTCCCAAGCAGGCTTTAGCAGTTGATTGTGAGAGCAGAATGACAGAGGAGCTGAGGATGTCGCTAAGGTTATGGGCTTCAGAGACAGGGAGGGTGGTGGGCATTTTGAACACAGTTGGAAAGAGGGTGGGCTTTGTAAATAGCAGCAGTATTAGGAATAATAGTATTTATTACACACTTACTATGTGCAGAGCACTGTATTGTATTTATTTACTTATATTAATGTCTGACTCCCCCTCTAGACTATAAGCTTGTGTGGGCAAGGAATGTGTCTCTTTATTGTTATATTGTACTCTTCCAAGTACTTAGTACAGTGCTCTGAACGCAATAAGTGCATAATAAATATGAATGACTGACTGACTGACTGAAAAAGAATAAGTAGTTGGGAATTAAACATGGTTCCTGGCCCTAGGGGAACTCACAATCTAGCAATATTCATGGGGAGAGGGGAGTGTTTGCAGACACATAAAAAGTGATGAAACAATAAAACACTAAAACAAAAGACAAGTATAAATACACAAAATAAAAACAGATCAGTAGGGTGCTGTAGCTAGAGAAAAATTTTGCATTCCTTGAAGATCAGAGACCAAGACCCATCTGTAACAGTGACTAGAAGCAGCGAGAAGCTGCATGGACTAGTGTCTAGAGCACAGGCCTAAGAGTCAGAGGGACATGGGTTCTAAATCTGGCTCCACCACTTGTCTGTTGTGTGTCCTTGGGCAAGTCATGTAACTTCTCTGTGCCTCAGTTCTCTCGTCTCTGACCACACTGGTGGCTACTGCCTTGAAAAGATTTTCAGGAAATGAGAGTCCAAGCTTTGACTCTATTCCAGGGTCTACCAACCCTTACTGCACGGAAGCTCTTCTATAATAATAATGTTGGTATTTGTTAAGCCACAAGTTACTATGTGCCGAGCACTGTTCTAAGCGCTGGGGTAGACACGGGAATCAGGATGTCCCACGTGGGGCTCACAGTCTTAATCCCCATTTTACAGATGAGGTAACTGAGGCACAGAGAAGTGAAGTGACTTGCCCAAAATCACACAGCTGACAAGTGGCAGAGCTGGGGTTCGAACTCATGACCTCTGACTCCAAAGCCCGTGCTCTTTCCACTGAGCCATGCTGCTTCTATATAACCGGCCTGGCATTTAGTAATCCAGGCCCGTTCTTACTTGTATATTTATCACTTTGACAAGATTCTAGCTCCTTTGTCATTCTTCACCTTCAGAATCATCTTTCTCCCGGCTGCCATTTTTGCTGAACAGAATGGCACTAAAGCTCGCACTTTCCATCACAACCCCTTGCATTCACACTGCTCAACTGGCCACATTCATATGCAGCCCAAGTTGTTGATTGCTGCAGAAGGTAATCTATTTGATTTGAACTTGTAAATTGATAAAATTACATTTGCTTTTTGAATACCAATATGTAATTTATTTCTGTGAGAGGTCAATTGGGATTAGCCTTCAAATAACATTTCTTTTAAAGGTTGGAGGCCTAACAACATGAATAAATATGACCGATTCTGCATTTAAAAGTTTTCCAAAGTCAAAGCACTACATTAGCATAAGAAATGTTTATCATCATTTCAGAGAATGTGAGCATTTGGTTGATATATTGATGGAGTTTACAATCTAATAGAGGAGACAGACAAATGTTATTTACAAATATTGAGAGCAGGAGTAAGGACACATGAGGAAAACAGGGTAGTATTATGAATATATTAGTATGAAGTGTCTGAATGAAAAGTGATATGTTAGTGAATATACTTACGTACGGAAGTGCTGAAGATGGAAGAAAATACATAATGCAATTGGATTGACGTGACCAGAGCGTGGTGAATTACTTTGGGAAGACTTCCTCTAGACTGTAAACTCATACCCCGGACTATAATCTTGTCCTCTAGACTGTAAATTTGTCCTCCAGACTGTAAGCTCATTAAGGGCAAGGAATGGGTCTGCTGATTCTGTACACAGTGAGTACTGATAAATATGATTGATGGATTGATTCCTGAAGGAGGTGGATTTTTAGGAGTAGTTGGAATGCAGGTAGGCTTCAAGGGGGCTGATGCCCATAAGCAAAAAAGCAGGGGGCTGCCCTGCAAAATGCCCAGGTGACAGCATCCAGTAGGTAACATTCATTCATTCAATCGTATTTATTGAGTGCTTACTATGTGCAGAGCACTGTACTAAACTCTTGGAATGTACAATTCGGCAACAGAGACAATCCCTGCCCAACAATGGGCTCACAGTCTAAACGATGGGTTCACAGCCTAAACGATGAGCTGGCTTCATATTGTGCCCACATTTATCAGTGTTATAGCCTCCCCAATTTGGTCATGGTATTTTATTATAAATATTACCTCAACCGTAAAATGGAGATGAAGACTGTGAACCCTATGAGCAACAGGGATTAACTTGTATCTACCCCAGGGCTTAGAAGAGTGCTTGGCACATAGTAAACACATAAGTGCCATTCTTATTATATAGAAAATACTGCAAATACTGTGTTCTCCCTCCCTCTGGGAATGTGAGGCCTTGTGGAACTGGAGCAGGACCCATGTCCATTCTGACTGTATCGTCTACCTCAACACTTAGTACAGTACTTAGCACATATTATTATCTCAAAAACACTCTCAGTTCCCCCATGGACACATATTCCTATGAAGCCTACAAAAGGGAGTAGAACAGAGAAGCAGAGTATATTAATTTCTTATTAGGATCGTTTCCAGTGTTCTTTTAGGCTCTGGGTGTGTGAGTCAATACTGGGTATACTGGAGAAATCTGAGAACATTATTCTAATTGTGGGTTTATGTGTTGAGCTAGTGGAAAAATTTGTTTTCACTTCAGTTTCAGCCAGAGAGGTCATTTCAGTAATTATGTTTGTCCATTTTGAAATATCCATATTCCCCATTTCCCATCCTCCAGTGAATTGCCCAAACTCCATGGGAATTGAGCATTAGTGGTGTTTAGCATTTCTATTAAATAGGGTTTTTTTATTATTTCATAAATTGCTTCATAATGATCTCATTTACTTAATGGCTAGATTATTGCTTCCAAGAGTTTAGTTTTTCTAATCAGCAAGGTCACACTGATCAGGTAAAAAGTCAGTCCGTGTGTCTCGTGCCAAGTTTTATAGAAGCTAAGCAAGGCAGAAGATACATGCCACTCCATTTAGCATTACCACTTTGCCTATTTCTCCTACAACCCAGATGCACTTTTTCAAAAACCCATGTTAAGGAGAGCTGTTATTATAGTACCACAAGTCCATAAACTTGGCATTATCCTTGATTCCTCTCTCTCATTCAACCTATATATTCAGTCACTAAATCCTGTCAGTTCAACTGTCGCGAGTCCCCGGCTTGTACCAACCAAGACTTTCCTACCGGGAGAGCCTCCATCACAAGTAAAGAGTCAAACTAAACCACCAAAGTTACTGTGGAAAGTTTTATTTAGTTTTGTATCAATGTGCAGGGGAGTGACACATGCTCACATACTATTGATCGATTGATAGGTAATTCCACCAGGACCCAGACCTCCTCCTCGAGGCTGTGAAATCAGACCTCAGCAGCAATGGGGAGACAAGGAACACAGGAGAAAAAACCGCAAACCCCTGGGTTTCACAGGGTTCACTACCACATCTGGATTCGAGATCAGAATTTTATGAAAAGACCCACGCCTTCAGTTCATTAGGCTTGAACTCCCTAAAATCTCCCCATAGCTCTCCACCCTCACTCTCAACTTCCTCGCTGGGTCCTAAAATGTTATTTAAAAAAAATAACTCCCTGCCTCAAATAATGATGATAATGATGGTATTTGTTCAACGCTTACTATGTGCCAAGCACTGTAGTAACTGCTGGTGTAGGTACAAGATGTTCAGATTGGACACAGTCCCCATCCCACATGGCTCTCACAGTCTAAGGGGGTGAACAGGCATTTTACAGATGAGGAAATGGAGGTCACAGAGAAGTCATGACTATTTAAAGATGGTATTCGTTAAGTGCTTAAGAAGCGGCGTGGCTCAGTGGAAAGAGCACGGGCTTTGGAGTCAGGGGTCATGAGTTCGAATCCCTGCTCTACCACTTAACTTCTCTGTACCTCAGTTACCTCATCTGCAAAATGGGGATTAAGACTGTGAGCCCCCACGTGAGACAACCTGATTCCCTTATGTCTACCCCAGCGCTTAGAACAGTGTTCAGCACATAGTAAGCGCTTAATAAATACCAACATTTATTTGTTTATGTGCCAGGCCCTGTACTAAGCGCTGAAGAAGATACAAGCCAATCAGTTTGGACACAATCCATGTTCCACAAGGGGCTCACAGTCTTAATCCCCATTTACAGATGAGTTAACCGAGGCACAGAGGAAGTGAAATGACTTGTCCAAGGTCACCCAGCAGACAAGGGGAGGAGCCAGGATTAGAACCCAGATCCTTCTGACTTCCAGGCCCGTGCTTTAGCCACTAGGCCACGCTGCTTCTCATTTGTCACTTGCCCAAGGCTACACAGTGGGCAAGTGGCAGAGCCAGGATTAAAACCCAGGTCTCTGATTCCCAGGCCCATGCTCAAAGGTTTCTTATGACTCCCCATTTTTCTTTGAATCATAGAGAAATTTCTGACTCTTGAACTTGTCTCTCATCAACTGCCTTCCCAATTACCTGTCTCCCTATCTCCTTTTGTTATGTCCCAGTTTACAGTCTTTGCTATCCCAAACTATCTACCCGACTATACCCCACCCTTGACATGTTTCACCAAACATTCTCTCCTTTTCCTCTGTTTGAACCTCTTTGCTCCCTCAAATTTGCTCATCATATTCTTCCCATCTTCAAAATTCTCCTAAAAAGCCATCTCTTCCAAGAAGTATCCCCACCTCTCTGATCATGTTAGCCTTAGCACTCATAATAATAATAATAATAATTGGTGTTTGTTAAGCACTTACTATGTGCCAGGCACTGTACTAAGCACTGGGGTGGATACAACCAAATCGGGTTGGACATACTTCCTGTCCCACGTGGGGCTCACAGACTCGATCCCCATTTTAGAGATGAATTAACTGAGGCCTAGAGAAGTGAAGTGACTTGAACAAGATCACACAACAGACAAGTGTCAGAGCCGGTATTAGAACCCATCACCTTCTGACTCCCAGGCCTGGGCTCAATCCACTCTGCCGTGCTGCTTCGTTTTTCTTCTTATTTATGAGTTTATATCATAGCCTACTTTCATTTATATTAATTTCTATCTATGATCTTACTTTTGTTCTTATTGTATAGTCACAGTGTGTGATCCCTTGCCTTTTCCATTAGGTAGTAGGTCAGGGACCTTATTTTTTATTTCTGTTGTATGTTCCCAAGCACCTAGTGTGATACACTGTATGCTGGAACATAGGTGTTCAGTAAATACTAGTTGTGTTAGTGCAGTCTCACTCACATTGATCAGTCTGTCAAAGATAGAAGTGATCCATAGACGGCTTGAAGATGCTATATTCCCCTTTTAAAATTAACAAAACTTCCCTCCTCTTTATCCCTGACCACAACAAAAATGAATTTAAACTATCATTCCTTTGGAGGGCAGCTGAGACTGAAAAAACTTGGCCAGCGTGCACGGGATCTTGAAACCTTACTTCAATCAATCCATAGTGATATTTATCGAGCGCTTAGTGTGTGCACAGCACTATACTAAGCACTTGGGAAAGTACAATTCAATAGAGTTGGTAGACGATCCCTGACCATAAGGAGCTTGCAGCCTAGACAGGGATATAGACATTAAAAAAATTTTGGATGGATATATACATAAGTAGAAGCAGCCTGGCCTAGCTGAAAGAGAAAGTGGCTCTGCCACTTAGCTGTGTGACTGTGGGCAAGTCACTTAATTCTCTGTGCTTCAGTTACCTCATCTGTAAAATGGGGATTAACTGTGAGCCTCACATGGGACAACCTGATGACCCTGTATCTACCCCAGGGCTTAGAACAGTGCTCTGCACACAGTAATCACTTAACAAATACCAACATTATTATTATTATTATTATTATTAAGATAGGAGAGGGGAAAGCCGATCGAGTGCCTTAAAGCCAGTGGTAAGGAGTTTCTGGTAAGGAGTTTCTGTTTGCAGCAGAGGTAAGGTAGATAGGCAACTACTGGAGGTTTTTGAGGAGTGGGGGAATGCAGATTATCAAATTCTAAGTCAAATTGGCTCAAAAGAACAAGGTCACTTTTGCAAGGTGAGCCTTACTGGAAGAGACTAGAACTTCGGGTCACATTTTCCCCAGGCTCTTCTCTTCATCAACTGACTGCATTAAGTGTTCATGGATGTAAACTCTGCCCCTTCTATCAGTGGGAAAACATTCAAAATAATACTGTAACAAGGATAAGAACACACATCAATTAGTTGGGAGATATCTAATGATATTCTAACAGCATCATTTAGAAGCCTGAGTAAAGAGCGGTATAATTTCTAGATAATGCTTATCTGGGAAGTGCTGCAAATATTAATAAGGATAGCTAAATTCCATATATTGACCTAAAAAAGTGAGATATATCAGCACTTAATACAATAAAACCCAATTTGTAAACTTACAAATGAATGGGCCTGAGAAATAAAATAAGTACAAAAGAGAAATTCAAAGGAGGTGAAATTCTATGAAATAATAAACCTGCAAAGACACCTAAGGAAGAAGGTAGATAAAAAATTAATATGCAACTTAGAAATGGCATTTGGCAGCCCAAAAGGCCAATACTACAAAGTGGCCCATTTCAAACAGTTTCTATTAAATAGAAAATTGCCTCAAATGAGGTTGAGGGGAGGAAAAGCCATCTCTGGGGCTCTTATGCTCTGACCCTCCTTAGCCAAAGGACTTCACAGAGACTGTGGTCACAAAGTGGAATTTCAGAGTTGGAGGTCAAAGACTATGTAGTGAAAGTAGTGGTCTACCAGATATGAAGTAGGAGAGCATTCCAGGGAGAAGGGAAGGTGCGGGCAAAATGTTGAAAGTGAGAGAGACAAGAGTGTGGCCCAGTGAGTAGGTTGGCATGAGAGGAAATAAGTATGCGACCTGGGGAGTAGTAGCAGAGGAATGATGAAAAGGTATGGAAAGGGAATGGATGGAGTGTCTTTGGTTTGATAATCAGGCGTTTCCTCTTGATGTGAAGAGGAATGGACATCCATTGGTGGAATTAGATAAATGGGAGGATGGATAAATTCAAAATGTTATGTTAGAAAAGTGGTCTGGGCAGCAGAGGGAAGCTGAATGAGTGACATATGGACTGGGGAGAGGAGAGACGAGAAGCAGGAGGTCAGTGAGAAGGTTGATGCAATAGTCAGGTCAGGCAGTAAAGTGAGATGATAAAGTAAGTGAGAGATCGGGTCTGGGAGGCAGATCTGGGAGACATCCACTTAGAGATGGTAGCTGAAATCCCAAGAATGGACATGTTTCCTCCCAGGACCTCACTGTTGATAATCTTATCCTGTGAGTTGATGCTGATTTTGACTCCGGGTCGCACTTGTGAAACTGCTCAAGAAACTGGGCATCTCCCATAGTAATTCTGCTTATCACAGCTTCATGTGGAACTTGATGCCCATTATCACAAACACTACACTTTGTCTTGCAACCATCAACCATAGAAGCAGCGTGGCGCAGTGGAAAGAGCACGGGCTTTGGAGTCAGGGCTCATGAGTTCGAATCCCGGCTCTTCCACTTGTCAGCTGTGTGACTGTGGGCAAGTCACTTCACTTCTCTGTGCCTCAGTTCCCTCATCTGTAAAATGGGGATTAAGACTGTGAGCCCCACGTGGGACAACCTGATTCCCCTGTGTTTACCCCAGCGCTTAGAACAGTGCTCTGCACATAGTAAGCGCTTAACAAATACCAACATTATTATTACCGATTCAGTGTAGAATTTTGCAGTTTACTGAAGGTCATGTTGGTCTCTTAAATTTCATTTTTTACTTCTTTAGCTCATTGTGCATCTTTGGATAGTGTACTGCCTAGTGTACTGCCCCACAACACTTAAGGACATATCCATAATTTATTTATTTTAATGTCTCTCTCCCCGTCTAGACTGTAAGCTCCTTGTGGGCAAGGAACATGTTTACCAACTCTGTTGTACTGTTCTCTTCCAAGCACTTAGTACAATTATATGCACAGAGTAAGTGTTCAATATATACCATTGATTGAGCACTGATTATGTAATCTGACAATACCCAACTAAAAAACTTCAAAAGTTTTATTTAATTTGTTAGGGAAAACACCTTCAGTACCTACCAAAGAAGACTAGGCATGAGCCCTTATTTATGCCAGATTTTCAGAATTTTTTGACAGCTGTTAGTTCTCTGTTGATGATGAAAGTCTTTGAGTGTAGGGTTTCACATGGGCAGGCTGTTACTTCAGTTTTCTTTTAACGTTATTAACCCACGGTTCTGGACTGAATCTGTAATGAGAATCATAATAATTGCATGTCTCCATATTTATGAGTCTCAAGGGCACACTCATTTGTCTAAAGTAATTCATAAAACATGGTCTCAAAGATTTTTGATTATGTTAATTGCCAGGTAAACTGGAAAAGCTCATTGGCCACCCAGAATGAATTTTTGGACAGCTCTTTCACATCCTCAAGTTCCCTTCTCCATCACCTTTGCACTTGGATCTGT
The DNA here is from genome assembly GCF_004115215.2 of Ornithorhynchus anatinus. Taxonomy (NCBI): domain Eukaryota; kingdom Metazoa; phylum Chordata; class Mammalia; order Monotremata; family Ornithorhynchidae; genus Ornithorhynchus; species Ornithorhynchus anatinus. Next base: position 154,703,282 of record NC_041728.1, read on the forward strand.
GATCTTTAAGCAGTTGGTATTTACCCCGCCTTCAGCCCCACAACACTTATGGACATATCCATAATTTATATATTTTAATGTCTGTCTCCCCCTCCAGACTGTAAGCTCCTTGTGGGCAGAGAATATGCTTACCAACTCTGTTGTACTGTACTCTCCCAAGCACTTAGTACAATCATATGCACACAATAAGTGCTCAGTATATACCATTGATTGACCACTGATTATGTAATCTGATAACACCCAACTAAAAAATTGCAAAATTTTTATTTAATTTGTTAGGGAAAACACCTTCAGTACCCCATTTGAGTACCAACGGAGACTAGGCATGACCCCTTATCTCTGCTAGGTTTTCAACCATCCACATATGTGTAATACATCATACGAGTCCCATCTTTGACGTCTTATTTTAGACATGCTGCTCTCAAAATCATGTTCAGCTTCTCACTAATCTTCCCAGCAAAGCCTGCCTCCCTGACTTACATAACTAGGGCTAGAGGAATACTCTTCTCCTGTGGCCCAATCGGTGTGGAATTTCCCTTAGCTGCAGAAGTATCTGTCAGCTAGTAAGATTTGTCCAGTCTCACTGACATCAGCACCTCCCCTGCACCGGACGATTTGGCTCAACAAAATTGTGTGTTAAAGAGTCATGCTATTTCAGCAGATAATGCTGACAAAGACAAGTTTTGCCCATCTGATAGACCTATGACTAAGTCTATAACTCACAAAAGTAATTGTGTGGAAATGGAAGAAAAACTCCAAGAAGAAAGATGGGGATTTAGCATACAGTCTGCAACTATAGCAAGAAGGTGGGCAGGAATATCTGGCAAGCTCATTATAGGCAGATCTTATGAGGTCTCTAATAATTTGGCGCACTGTACTATCCACTTGGGAGAGTGTAACACAAATATATGATAGATGATTAGGAATCTTAATCCACCTTGCATTACAGATTACTCACAAGAAATGATTCTTTCAATAGATCTCAGTCTTAGCTGTTTTAACTTGTGCTATCTACTTCTTTGTTTTTCATAATAGAATAATTAACAATATTCAGGGAATATTTTGAAAACAAAATATATCTCATATAAGAAAACTTTGTTCCTACCATTCGTCTCCAAACTCTTTGAGGGAGTCCTCTATGCCACCCTGCCTTCACTTCCTCTCCTCCAATTCTCTCCATGATCCCCTCCAACCTGGCTTCTGCCCCCTCCACTCCACTAAAACTGCCATCTCAAAAGTCACCAAGGATCTCCTTGACAAATCCAATGGCCTCTACTCCATCCTAATCCTCCTAGAAATCTCAGCAGCCTTCAACACTATGGACCACTCCCTTCTACTGGAAACATTATCTAACCTTGGCTTTACTGACACTGTCCTCTCCCGGTTCTCTTCCTATCTCTCCAAATGCTCCTTCTCAAGCTGTTTTGCAGGCTCCTCTTCTGCCTCCCATCTCCTAACTGTGGGAGTCCTTCAAGGCTCATTTCTGACTCCGCTTCTCTTCTCTATCTACACCCACTCCCTTAGAAAACTCATTCGCTTCCCTGGCTAAAACTGCCATCTCTATGTAGATTTCCCAAATCTATATCTTCCTTCCTTCCTTCATTCATTCATTCATTCAATAGTATTTATTGAGCGCTTACTATGTGCAGAGCACTGTACTAAGCGCTTAGAATGTACAATTCGGCTACAGAGAGAGACAATCCCTGCCCAGTAACAGGCTCACAGTCTAAATGGGCTAGATCTCTTTCTCACTCTCTCTCTCTCTCTCTCTCTCTCTCTCTCCTGTGCAGTCTCGTATTTCCATAATAATAATAATCATGTTGATATTTGTTAAGTGCTTATTGTATTGTATTGTTGGTATTTGTTAAGCGCTTACTATGTGCCGAGCACTGCTCTAAGCGCTGGGGTAGACATAGGGGAATCAGGTTGTCCCACCTGGGGCTCACAGTCTTAATCCCCATTTTACAGATGAGGTAACTGAGGCACAGAGAAGCTAAGTGACTTGCCCAAAGTCACACAGCTGACAAGTGGCCGAGCCGGGATTCGAACCCATGAACTCTGACTCCAAAGCCCGTGCTCTTTCCACTGAGCCACGCTGCTTACTATGTGCAGAGCACTGTTCTAAGTGCTGGGGGAGATACTGGGTAATCAGGTTGTACCACGTGAGGCTCACAGTTAACCCCCATTTTTACAGATGAAGGAACTGAGGCACAGAGAAGTTAAGTGACTTGCCCACAGTCACACAGCTGACAAGTGGCAGAGCTGGGATTCGAACCCATGACCTCTGACTCCCAAGCCCGGGCTCTTTCCACTGAGCCACGCTGCTTCTCTAATTTCCATCTGCCTTCAGGACATCTCTACTTGATTGTCCCATTGACACCTAGAACTAAACATGTCCAAACAGAACTCCTTCTCTTCCCACCCAAACTCTGCCCTCTTCCTTCCTTTCCTACCACTCTAGGCCTCATACCATCCTCCCCGTCTCACAACCTTGGCATTATCTTGGACTCATCTCTCACATTCAACCCACATATTCAATCTGTCACCAAATCCTGTCTGTTCAACTTCCACAGTATTGTTAAAATCCACCCTTTTCTCTCCAAACTGCTCTAGACTGTAAGCTTATTGTTGGCAGGGAATGTGTCTGTTCATTGTTGTATCACACTCTCCTAAGTGCTTAGTACAATGCTGTGCACACAGTAAGCACTCAGTAAATTCAATTGACTGATCCAAAATCCAAGGAGTTATCCTATCCCACCTTGACTCCTGTATTACCCTCCTCACCAACCTCCCTGCCTCCTGTCTCTTCCCACTCGAGTGTATAATTTGCTCTGCTGTCTAGATCATTTTTCCAAAAAAAAAAAAAATTCAGTCCATGTTTCTCCACTCCTTAACAACCTCCAGTGGTTGCCCAACCACCACCACATCAAAAAACAACAACTCCTTATCCTTGGCTTTAAATCATTCAATCACTTTGCTCCCTCCTATCTTAGCTCTCTGATATCCTACTACAACCCAGCGCAATCACTTCATTCCTCTAATGCCAATCTATTCAGTGTACCTTGATCTCATCTGTTTCACCGCCCTTCTGCCTGCTTCCCTCTCCCTTCATATCCAACAAACCATCACTCTCTCTACATGCAAAGCCTAATTAAAAGCACATCCCCTCCAAGAGGCCTTCCTTGACTAAACCCTCATTTCCCCTTCTCCTTCTCCCTTCTGTGTTGCCTTGCCGTCTAACTTGTACCCCTAAAGCACTTGATATTCACCCCCATTCTCAGCCCCACAACACCTACGTACATATCCTCAGTTTATTATAATGTCTGCCTCCCACTCTAGACTGTAAACTCCTTGTGGGCAGGTAGCATGCCTACCAACTCGGTTATAATGTACTCTTCCAAGTGTTTAGAGAGTGTGCACTCAATAAAAACTTTTGATGGATTGATATTGGGGGCAAAAATGAGAATTTTATCAGATTTTATTAGCATCTATTGTCACGAGCTCCCCCGGCTCATACCATCCAGGACTTTCCTGGACTGGGGGAGCCTCAGTGACACGTAGTAGTCAAACCACACCACTGGCCACCAAAGTTACTGAGGAAAGTTTTTTACTTAGTTTTACCAACGTGCAAGGGAGTGACATGTACATACTCTCACTTACTCCACTCCACCAAGGGTCCAATACCAGTCTGCTGGTCAAGGGAGCCCATTCTGCCTATGCTTCTTCTTTCTGCTTCCAAGTGCTGCTGCCTTATGCTGTCTTTGAGTGCTGCTCTCCTGCTACTTCTGCAGCTCTCCTGCATGCTTCTTCTTGCTTCTCCTCTGCGTGCTTCTGCTCCAGGTACTTCAGTGCTGCTCTGTGTTCCTCCTTCTGCTTCCTCGAGATTCAAAACTGCTGCCTTTTATAATAATAATAATAATAATGTGGGTATTTGTTAAGCGCTTACTATGTGCCGAGCACTGTTCTAAGCACTGGGGGAGACAGAGGGGAATCAGGTTGTCCCATGTGGGGCTCACAGTCTTAATCCCCATTTTACAGATGAGGTAACTGAGGCAACGAGAAGTGAAGTGACTTGCCCAAAGTCACACAGCTGACAAGTGGCTGGGCCAGGATTCGAACCCATGACCTCTGACTCCAAAGCCCGTGCTCTTTCCACTGAGCCACGCTGCTTCTCAATCTGTCTTCGGCAATGCAGCCGTGGCTCTACGTGGCAGTAATTGATCGGTCCAGTCCCGTTACTGGGTAGAGCGGGGAGAGAAGGCCTCGCCTTAGGCCAGCAATCACCTGCTCTCAAGTAGAGCCTATCGGTGCCTTCGCCTGTCTTTTCCTTGTTGTTGTTCGTGGATCACAAATGGTCACTAATAAGGCAGCTTGTTGTGGGATCACCACATCTATTTTCTTATTTTCTGTAAGTCTCCTGTTGGCAGGGATTGTCTCTATTGCTGAATTGTACTTTCCAAGCACTTAGTACAGTGCTCTGCACAGAGTAAGCACTCAATAAATACAATTGAAAGAATGAATGAATGAACTCTTAGATCACCAAAGGATATTTACTGTTTCCACAGTAGGCTTTATAGAATTTTGTTTTCTTTTTCGGTTTCTCCTGAAGGTCATCACAGTACATTAGCCAGAATGCCACAGAAAGAGATAACAAGTCATATATGCTCTGTTGCTTGCACATATGTCTGTATTTAATTTTGAGGGTGATAATGTGGATGCAATTGAGAAGATGAATTGGACAGATACAGATGTCCTCCTATTAAAAGTATTCTTTGGAGTCAGCAAATTTGCGTTTTATAGCAAGCACCAGTGAACCTTAATACAATAAAATAGCATAACCTTGTAACAAAATTATTTATATACTATTAGTAATTAGTTAGTGTAATTTAAAATGGATAAATCAGCAACAGATAGTGAAAACTGGTCATTATAGGATGTAACTGTTTACACCCTCTGGGACAATTAGTGTTGAACACAACTTGAATAATTATAAGCCTAACCTGCAGAGGAAAGAGACAATTCAAAACTTCAGAGAATTTAGCTTAAAAAGAAGAAAAATACTGAAATTTGTAAAAGCATTCATTGAAAGGTGGTGACCTCTGCAATTACAGGGTTTATGAAATGCAAATTTTTCCATGGGAAAAAAATCAGTAAAACTGTTTCAATCAACCAGTGGTATTTATTGAGTGCTTACTGGGTACAGAGCGCTGTATTCAGTGCTTGGAACAGCACGATACAATACAGTCAATAGATGTGATCCCTGCCCTCAAGGAGCTTACGATTTATTGCAATAGAATGATCCATGTATTAAATCAATTTATTCATAAATCCAGAACTATTGTTTTACTGTCCTTTGGCTCATACCACCCACTGCTATCTTTCTCAGACTCTTCACCCTCATCTAATAATAGCTACGGCATTTGTTAAGCACATACCATGTGCCAAACACTGTACAAAGCACATAATCAGATTAGTCCCAGTCCCTGAACCACACAGTGCTCACAGTGTAAGGGTGAGGGAAAACAGGTACTGAATCCCCACTTTACAGATGAGGAAATTGAGGCTCGGAGCAGATACGTGATTTGTCCAAGGTCAAACAGCAGCTAAGTGGCAGAGCTGGGTTGGAACCCAGATCCTCTAACTTCCAGGTCCAGGCTCTTTCCACTAGCTCACGTTGCTTCCCACCTCTAGACTGTAAGCTTTTCTCTAGACTGTAAACCCGTCTCTAGACCGTAAGCTTGTTGTGGGCAGAGAATATGTCTCTGTTTATTGGTATGCTGCAGTGTCCCAGCTAGTACAGTGCTTTTCACACAGTAAGCGCTCAATAAATATGATTGAATGAACCTCAGAGGGACTCCCCCTTCAAGAATGACAGATGATCCTTGGTCCGTAGTCTTCAGGACCAAGAACCTTTGAAGAGGAATTGCTTTCAAGGCTAATGATTTGCACCATTCCACTAACACTCTCTCACTCCTGCCAGTCTGCCAGGGGAACGATAAGCCAATAGGTGGGCATGATGCAGCACATCCTGAAGTCATATGCCATCTCCACCCAGACTGGACAGAACCAGGACTAGAATCCAGGTCTCCTGACTCCCCGGGAGGGGCTCAGAAAACAATCACGCCCTGGATTTTGCGTTTTCGAAAATGGCTGGTGAACATAGGAAAATAGAGCCCTGCCAAAGAAAATCTGCATGAGTGGAGATGCACAGCTGCAAACCTATCCTACAGAAGTCATCTACAGCCATGAATCTCCACTTTCACCATATCGCTTACAGACACATTTCCCAGCTGACTACTAGGGATGATGAATGGATGACACATTCAAAAGTTGTTTGTTGTCAGTTCCTTTTCTTTTCTTTTTTTTTAATGGTATTCATTAGGCATTTACTCTGTGTTGATCACTGTTCTAAATGCCAGGGGTGGTACAGTTAATTAGGTCAGACACAGTCTCTGTCCCACCTGGGGCTCACAGTCTAAGCAGGAGGGAGAATGGATATTGAATCGGAGAATGGATATTGAATCCCCATTTTACAGTTGAGGAATCTGAGGCACAGAGAAGTTAAGTGACCTGACAAGGTCGCAAGAAAGAAATTGGCAGAGCCAGGATCAGAACTCCCTGGTCTGTGCACTTTCCACTTGATCATGCTACTTTTCTAGTTTCATCTACAGCCATCTTCTTCTCTCTCTAACCCAGATTTGGTGATTATTCTAAAACTTCTTTCCTGGTTCTAAGACTGTACTCCATCTGCAATTATAATAGGAACTTGGGCATATTAATTAGTGGTATGTGATGTCTCCTACATCTGTTGTACTCTCCCAAGTGCCTAGTACAGTGCTCTGCACACAGCAGGTGATCACGAATTATGCCTGGCCAATTTATTAAACAAGTACAATTGAGTTCCTATTCAGTTAATTAATCAGCATTGTCCATTACTTAGATTGTTAAATTAGCAGTTATATCCATGTGAAGGGAAGTTCATCTGCCACAGGCTCAAATTCCAGTGATGAAGAGGGGCTCAGATTACTGAAATTACCACCGAGTATAGGTTGTTCTGTTTCCTAAAAATAGAAGAACCCTCACGCAGCATTTCTCCTTTAAAATATTTTCTCATAGTGTACCAGGAACAATCAATCAATCAAGGTGTCAGTCATATTAATTGCATGCTTACTGAGTGCAGAGCACTATACTAAGAACTTGGGAGAATAGAACAGAGCTTGGGAGGGTTGGTCGACATGTTTCCTGCCCACAAGGAGCTTACAGTCTAAAGCAGCATGGCTTAGTGGAAAAAGCGTGGATTTAGGAGACAGAGGTCATGGGTTCTAATCCCAACTCCCCCACTTGTCTGCTGTGTGACCTTGGTCAAGTCACTTAATTTCTCTGTGCTTCAGTTCCCTCATCTATAAAATGAGGATTAAGACTGTGAGCCCCACATGGGATAATGTGAATACCTCATATCTACTCCAGTGTTTAGAACAGTGCTTGGCACATAGTAAACGCTTACCAAATACCATCATTATTAAACAGTGCTTGGCACATAGTAAACGCTTACCAAATACCATCATTATTACATAGGGGAAACATATTAATCTAAATAAATGATGGAAATGGATATAAGTGTTGTGGGGCTGAGGCTGGGTAAATAAAGGATGCAAATCCAAGTGCCAGGGTGATACAGAAGGGAGAAGGAGTAGAAGAAATGAGGGCTTCATTAGGGAAGGCCTCTTGGAGGAGATTTGATTTTAAAAAGGCTTTGAAGCTGGGGTGACTGATGATCTGTTGGATATAAAGGAGGAGGGAGTTCCAGGTTCAGAGGCAGGATGTGGGGAAGGGTTGGTAGTGAGATAGATGAGATTGAGGTAAAATGAATAGGTAAGAATTAGAGGAGCAAAGTGAGCATGCTGGTTTGCAGTAGGGAAAAGTGAGATAAAATAGGAGGGGGCAAGGTGATTGAGTACTTTAAATCCAGTGTTAAGAAGTTTCTGTTTGGTATGGAGGTGGATGGGCAACCACTGGCGACACCTGAGGAGCGGGAAACCATGGACTGAACAGTTCGGTAGAAAAATGATCCAGGTAGCCGAGTGAAGGATGAACTATTGTAGGGAGAAACAGGAGGTAGGGAGGTCAGCAAGGAGGCTGAAGCAGTAATCAAGTGGGGAGAGAATAAATGTTTGGATTAACATGGTAACAGTTTGGATGGAGAGGAAAGGGTGCATTTTAGCATTGTTGCAAAGGTTGAACTGACAGGATTTTGTGGCAGATTGAATATGTGGGTAGAATGGAAAATTCTAATTCTTAGAATAATGCTAAGGTTCAGGGCTTGTGGGACAGGGAAGATGGTGGCTGTCTATAGTGATCGGAGAGTCATAGGGAGGACAGGATTTACATGGGAGGATGAGTTCTGTTTTGGACATGTTTAGCATGAGGTTTGAGGTAGTTTGTGGCAGGACATGGAGCTAGAAATATACTGAAGGCAGGATGAAATATGAGAGGGCAGAGAAGAAGACTGATCAGGCCCAGGGATGTAGATTTGGGAACCGTTCACATCGGGATGGTAGTTGAAGCCATGGGAGCGAGTGAGTTCTCCAGGGAAATGAGTGAATTTGCCAAGGAAGTGTGTTAAAATGAAGACTAGAAGGGGTTTCCAGAACTGAGCCTTGAGGGACTTCTACAGGTAGGATGTGGGAGATAGAGGGGAAGGCTGCAAAAAAGACTGAGAATGAGCAGTCAAAGAGTTAGGAGGAGAACCAGGAGAGGACAGTGTCAGTGAAGCCGAGGTTGGATAATGTGTCCAAGAGAAGGGGGTGGTTCACAGTGTCGAAAGCAGCTGAGAGATCGAGGAGAATTAGGATGGAGTAGAGGCTGTTGGATTTGGCAAGAAGGAGATTATTGGTGACCTTTGAGAGGGGCAAATTTTGTTTGTTGTTCCACTGTATAATGGTAGTGTTCAGTGGGCTGGTCTTTTAGCCACTGTATTTCTATTCTGGCATTTTGGTTTTCTCAGAAAGAAATAAAATTTTTTGTATCAATCAATCATATTTATTGAGTGCTTACTGTGTGCAGAGCACTGTTTTAACAGCTTGGGAGAGTAATGTGGCTTAGTAGAAAAAGCACAGGCCTAGGAGTCAGAAGACCTGGGTTCTAATCCTGACTCCACGATTTGTCTGTTGTGTGACTTGGGCAAGTCACTTAACTTCTCGGTGCCTCAGTTACCTCATCTTTAAAAGGGGGATTAAGATTCTGAGTCCTCTGTGGGACAGGGACTGTATTTAACCTGATTATCTTGTATCCACCCCAGCGCTTAGTACGGTGCCTGGCAAATAGTCAGTGCTTAACAAATACTATAAAAAAAGTGCAGTGGGCCTGAGGGAGGGGTGAATAAAAGGGCAAATCCAAGTGCAAGGACAGTGCAGAAGGGAATGGGAGAAGAGGAAAAGGCGGCTTAGCTGGGGAATGCCACTTGGAGGAGATATCCTTTTAATAAGGTTTTGAAGTGGGGAGAGAAATTGTCTGTCAGATATGATGCAGGAGTTATTCCAGGCAACAGGTAAGATGTGGGTGAAGGGTTGGTGGTGAGATAGACGAGATCAAGGTAGAGTGAGTAGGTTGGCATTAGAGGAGCAAAGTGGGCGGCCTGAGTTGTAGTAATAATAATAATAATGTTGGTATTTGTTAAGCGCTTACTTTGTGCAGAGCACTGTTCCAAGCGCTGGGGTAGATACAGGGTGATTACGCTGTTCCATGTGGGGCTCACAGTTTTAATCCCCATTTTACAGATGGGGTAACTGAGGCACAGAGAAGTTAAGTGACTTGCCCAAGATCATACTGCTGACAAGTGGCAGAGCCGGGATTCAAACCCATGACCTCTGACTCCCAAGCCCGTATTCTTTCCATTGAGCCACGCTGCTTCTCTAGTAGGAAATCAGTGCAGTAAGGTAGGATGGGGCAAGATGATTGAGTGTTTTAAAGCTGATGGTTAGGAGTTTCAGTTTGATATGGAAGAGGATGGGCAACCACTGAAGGTTCTTGAAGAGTGGGGAGGGACTGTTAGAACCCATCACCTTCTGACTCCATGGTCCATGCTTTATCCACTATGCCATAATGCCTCTGACAAGAATATGACATAGATTAAAGATGGAAAATAAAGTAGGTAAGGAAGAAGAAAACTGATGGGAACGTTTTAAACTCAAATGTTTGGAGTTTTTATTTGATGAAGAAAGAAATGGGAACCCCAATAAAGGCCCTAATAATGATAATAATCGCAGTATTTGTTAAGCGCTTACTTTGTGCCAAACACCCTACTAAGCCCTAGGATAATCAGGTTGGACACAGTCCCTGTCCCATATTGAACTCACAGTCTGAGAGAGCAGACATTTTATCCCCATTTTACAGATGGGGAAACTGAGGCCCAGAGAAGTTAAGTGACTTGCCCAAGGTCACACAGCAGGCAAGTGGAGGATCGAGGATTATAACACAGATCCTTGGACCCCTAGGCTTTCTGTTGTCCCTGTAAAATCACCCACCCAAAAGCCCACCCTCCCCCCTTGCAGGATCCCAGCACTGTTCTCCTAAGAAAGACCTGAGAGGTCTGAGCAGGCCTTTACTGGAGGCAGAGGAACTGGAGAACTGACATACTCCACAAGTACCCCCAGCCAGTGTTTTACCTCAACAAAGGGAACGTGTCTACCAACTCTGTTATATTGTAATATTCTACTCTCCCAAATACTTAGTACAGTGCTCTACACACAATAAGCGTTCAATAAATATGATTGATTGATTCAGATGGGTATAGAGAGAGAGATCAGGTCAGAGCCCCAACGACTGCCTTTATCCCTCCAAAACCCCTTTTTCCATCCATTATTCTATTCCGCTCCCAGCTTCTTCCTCCATGGTGGGTTTCCTTGCCTTCAATGTTATCTGGGATGATCTGGAGTGTTTTTGAAGTGTGTCTCATCTGGAGAGGTGGGGGAGACTTTTTTATTTATGGTATTTGGTAAGCACTTACTATGTGCTGAGGTAAGCACCGAATATAGATGCCTGTTTTCTTGTTTATGCCCGTTTACTTGTTTTGATGTCTGTCTCCCCCACCCTCCCAGACTGTAAGCCCGTTGTAGGCAGGGATTGTCTCTATTGCTGTATTATACTTTCCAAGAGCTTAGTACAGAGCTTAGCGCACAGTAAGCACTCAATAAATACAACTGAATGAATGAATGAAAGGTAGATACAAGCTAATCAGGTTGGACACAGTCTCTGTCCCACATAGGGCTCAAAGTCTTACTCTCCATTTTACAGATGAGATAACTGGGCCACAGAGAAGTTTAGTGCCGTGCCCAAAGTCACACAGCAGAGAAGTGGTGGAGCCAAGATCAGAACCCAGGTCCTCAGACTCCCAGGCCCAGGCTGCTTTCCAGTAGTCTCCACTACAGGAGGGAGAGTCAAGTAGAGACATATCCATTCCATTCCTAGCTTGGGCAGTGGCTAGCGAGTGGAAGGCAATCTGCTACAAGTCAAAACTCGCCTGAGCTGCGCGGCAGTGGCATGGGAGAGAGTCGAGGGCAGAGACTAGTTTACTGCATGGGAGAAAGGCAATGGTAAACTGCTTCTGTATTTTTACCAAGAAATCTCTCTGGATACACTGCCAGAACAATTGCAGATGGAGGTGGGGCGTTCTGGGAGAGAAGTGTCCATGGAGTCGCTATGGGTCAGACGACTCAACGACGTAAGACAATGATAGAGAAGCACCAAGTCCTAGTGCATGGGCTAGAAAGAGCATGGGCCTGGGAGTCAGAGGACCTGCGTTCTTATCCCATCTCCTCCACTTGTCTACTCTGTGATCTTGGCCAAGTAATATTGGTATTTGTTAAGCACTTACCATGTGCCGAGGACTGTTCTAAGCGCTGGGGGATACACGGGGATCAGTTTGTCCCACTTGGGGCTCACAGTCTTCATCCCCATTTTACAGATGAGGTAACTGAGGCACCGAGAAGTCAAGTGACTTGCCCAAAGTCACACAGCTGACAGCTGGTAGAGCCGGGATTAGAACCCATGACCTCTGACTCCTAAGCCCGGGCTCTTTCCACTGAGCCATGCTGCTTCTCTGGTCACTTAATTTATCGGTGCCTCAATTTCCTCATCTGAAAAATGGAGATTAAGACTAGGAGCACTCTGTGGGACTGGGACTGTGTCCAACCTGGTTATCTTGTATCTACCCCAGTGCTTAATACAGTGCCTGGCACATAGTAAGTGTTTAACAAACATCATGGAAAAAAAAAGTCATTCTTTGGCTCTCACAGACAGGGTCTGACTGGTTGGGAACATTAGCCAAATTGTACATTCCAAGTGCTTAGTGCAGTGCTCTGTACATAGTAAGTGCTCAATAAATACTATTGAATTAATGAATTTGCCAATCCCATGATCTGATGCAGAGGGTGAGCAGGGATCCAGGCAATTTTCCTGAAAGCTTCAGACACCTCCACCAGCCTCACAACAGCCTCACAACAGATCTGCTGTATCTGTTGCTATTACACCTGCCCTCTGGCCTCTGGAGGACAGAGGGATGCAGCATGGAGTAGTGGATAGAGAACGGGCCTGGGAATCAGAAGGTCATGAGTTCTAATCCCGGCACCTCCCCTTGTCTGCTGTGTGACCTTGGGCAAGTCACTTCACTTCTCTGTGCCTCAGGTTACCTCATCTGTAAAATGGGGATCGAGACTGTGAGCCCCACATAGGACAGTGATTGGGTCCAATCTGATTTGTTGTATCCACAGTGCCTGGCACACGGTAAGCGCTTAATCAGTCAATCAATGGTATTTATTGAACGCTTACTATGTGCAGAGCACCGTACAAAGCGGTTGGGAGAGTACAACAGAATTAGCAGGTGCAAGTCACGTGTTTACAGTCTAGAAGATAATCTGATAATCTTGCATCTGAGCCAGCGGTTAAAACCATAATTATTAGACGGAGTTACCAGCTCAGATTCTTTCCCCGCAACTTCAACTCGTCTAGTTTGGCTCTGTACTAGGCTCCTGGATGGAGACTTGGTTGGGGCTGGTCTCTAAGGACAAATAGCCGATTATTATTATTATTATTAGAGGAGATGGGGGGGGCTCCGAGAATATCGTGCCACCAACCAATGCCATCTCTCCAGAGGATGGGGATGGGGTTGCACCAAACTAACACAGGAGGATTAGGAGAGAGGATCATAAAATCCCTCACCCTCCCTCTTCCAGCCTCAACTCCCTTGTTGCTAGCCCAGCCACTACTCAGTTTAAAACACCTAGACAGTTGCAGCATCGTGACGATAAGCTTGTTGTGGGCAGGGAATGTGTCTGTATATTGTCCATTCATTCAACTCAATTGTATTTATTGAGCGCTTACTGTGTGCAGAGCACTGTACTAAGCACTTGGAAAGTACAGTTCGGTAACAGGTAGAGACAATCGCTACCCAACAACGGGCTCACAGTCTAGAAGGGGGAGACAACAACAAAACAAGTAGACATCGGTAGCACCAAAATAGATAAATAGAATAATAGATACATGCACAATTATATTGTACTCTCCCAAGCGCTTAGTACAATGCTCTGCACACAGTAAGTGCTCAATAAATACGACTGACTGTCTGAGATAAAGCGGCTGTTTTATCGGGCCATTGTGAAGGACTTCACCTAAATAGATGGCACTAATATCCTCTGGGAACCATTTTGATTTCCTTCCTTCCTTCCCTCCAGTCTGTAAGCCTCCTTGGGCTGGAAACATGTCCCACCACTCCATTGTATTGTACTCCTCCCAAGTGCTTAGTACGGTGCTCTGCACCCAGTAAGGCGCTCAAAAATTACCAACTGATGGACTGATTCTTGGAAATGAACTGGTTCTTGCTGTTCTTGTTGCAGTCCCATTGTCCCATGACTATCCTTATTACCTGGCTGTTGACACGTACAACTCCCTGGCTCAGTGGAAAGAGCACAGGCTTTGGAGTCAGAGGTCATGAGTTTGAATCCCAGCTCTGCCACTTGTCAGCTGTGTGACTGTGGGCAAGTCACTTAACTTCTCTGTGCCTCAGTTACCTCATCTGTAAAATGGGGATTAAGACTGTGAGCCCCACGTGGGATATCCTGATTCCTCTGTGTCTACCCCAGCGCTTAGAACAGTGCTTGGCACATAGTAAGTGCTTCACAAATACCAACATTATTATTACTATTATTACTTCAAACGTTATGTGTGTGTGTATGTATATTTTTTCCTTCTTGTCTTTTGCCCTTGCTTTAACTACTGTGGGTCACACACTCTAATTAAGGCACCGGGGTAGATACAAGACAATCAGGTTGGACACAGCCCCTGTGCACATAGGACTCACAGTCTTAATCTCTATTTTACGGATGCCGTAACTGAAGCACTGAGAAGTTAAGTGATTTGCCCAAGGTCACACAGCAGACAAGTGGCAGAGAAGGGATTAGAACCTCTTCCATTTGGGAAGAGGATGCCGTAAAATAACTTCCTGGCTAGAATGGCCATTGTGGGACTTTTTCTTTTACTGGAACCAAGTTCCAGCCTACAAGGATTTACTTCCACCCCTCTATATACATATAAAATACACAGGTACAAATGTGTTGTATCTCATCCACCTGCAGCATTTTCTCGCCCAAGGCGGTAGAGCGCAGTAGAGCCAGCTATTTATTTTCTTTCCTTCACACAACAGTTTTCTAGCTATAAATCTTTATGGAGCCTATGCCATCAAGATCTTGGCACAGGAAAGCCTCTTTGGTTCTTTTAGAAACTGCATTTTCAGTTTCACCCCCAAAATGCAGGCATCTCAGGGGCAGAGGGGGTGATTATTGACACACTGCACAGCCGTTTCAAAAAACAAACCATATTTAGAGGGCTGGTCATGCTGCTTTATAGAAATGTATGAAGGGTACGTGTTAAACCAATAATCAGTCGTGCTGGTTTGAAGAGCTCCAGATAGACCACTAAACCCAAAGCCTGCTGTTATTTACAAGTCTAAAACATCTGGAAAATTAAGAACCCACCCGGCAGTCCTGTCCCAACTTTCTTGAAGGGAAAATACTTCTCTTTCACTTTCCTACAGAAAACTCTAAAAGAAAGGGCCCCTTCTAAGATGAAGCAGAAATCAAATGGGTCGGCCATGCCCAACTAAAGAATTTCAAATATTTCCCTTTTCTCTCCCCATTAAAAGAAATTCCATATCCTAAATGGACTTTGTCAAAATCCATTCACAAAATAAGCAGCAATCTTGGATTTGGAAGTAAAATCTTTTCACCCTCAGCTTTAATAGTTAAATGTTAGCTTTAAAATAAATGTGTACCACCAGCTCGATAAGGCAATTTTCCCGAGCTGAGGCCTAATGTGTTTTATTAACCAGGTTTATGGAGCCACTTTTAGAGATTTGCTAACTCTCAGTTCATTATACCTCCCTATAGAAAAAGGGTGTTAATTAATCAATCAATCAATGGTATTTATTGAGCACTTACTCTGTTCAGGAGCCCTGTAGTAAGCATTAAGTAAAGGGGGTGTTAAAAGTCCCACAGCACAAATGGTACATATTTCTCCTTGTGGGCAGGGAACGTGTCTACCAACTATATTTATACTCTGCTCCCCAAGTACTTAGTACAGAGCTCTGCATGCAGTCAGCTCTTAATAAATACCTTTTATTGATTGATAGATTGAGAGAGAAGCAGCGTGGCTCAGTGGGAAACAGCATGGGCTTGGGAGTCAGAGGTCAAGGGTTTGAATTCCGGCTTCCACCCCTTGTCAGCTTGACTGTGGGGCGAGTCACTTAACTTCTCTGTGCCTCGGTTACCTCGTCTGTAAAATGGAGATTAAGACTGTGAGCCTCATGTGGGACAACCTGATTACCCTATACTCTACCCCAGTGCTTAGAACATGCTCTGCACAATAGTAAGCGCTTAACAAATACCAACATTAATTAACTCATTAATTATGGCTGGGCATTCCTTCACTCTCCTTTCTACCTTTTTTTTTTTTCCTTTTCATTGCCATTCCTTGTCTGTTTTCCCAGTTTTGGACTTCTGCAGCTCACGTCCTATTCCCTTAACCTTCCAACGCCCTGGGCAATGTCCAATGTTCCCCTCCTTCTAATATACCCTTCTCCCTTCAGCTATAATTGACTACAATTGCAGGAAGTGGACAGTTTTTCTGCCTGGGGGCTCACCAAGTTAACTTTACTTGAGGTTACACCATTGCCCGTTCCTCTCTACATCAAGGAGAAACTCTTTCCAGTGATGCTCAAGTACTTAATTAGCTCTCTCCCTTTTATCCACTCTCTTCTCCCACTGAGCCCCTGCATGCACACTTCCTTCTACTCAAGCTAACCTATTTATTATGCTTCATTCTGTTCTCACTGGCCACCAACCCCTTGCTCACATTCCCCCCCTGTATGAATGATGATATTTCTTAAGCGCTTACTTTGTGTCACGCTCTGTTCTAAGCGCTGAAGTAGATACAAGATAGGTTGGACACAGTCGCCGCCCTACATGGGGCTCGCAATCTTAACCCCCATTTTACAGATGTGGTCACCTAGGCACAGAGAAGTGACTTGCTCAAGGTCACACAACGACAAGTAGCGGAGGCGGGATTTAAACCGAGGTCTTTCGGGCTTCCAGGCCCGTCCTCTATCCACTAGAACTTCCTCCCCATTCGTGTCTGTCCAACCACCACTCTCCCAATCTTCAAATCCATTTTGAAATCACATTTCCTCTAGGAGGCCTTCCTCGATAAATGTATAATCTCCCGCCTTTATATTCCCCCAAATGACACTTTGGCAATTCTGCATCACCTAAGTGCCAGCTGTATGACTTTGGGCAAGTCACTTAACTTCTCTGTGCCTCAGTTACCTCATCTGTAAAATGGGGATTAAAAATGTGAGCCCCACTGGGACAACCTGATCTCCTTGTATCCACCAGCGCTTAGAACAGTGCTTTGCATATAGTAAGCGCTTAACAAATACCACCATTTATTTATTTATGTACATAACATATACACGGGCAGGGAACGTGTCTGCCAACTCTGTTGTAGTCTCTCAAGCACCGAGTCCGGTAAGCGCTCAATAAATACCATTGATGGTGACGTACTCTTATCGCTCCTTCCTATTTGTAATTTAATTTAGTGTTTGTCTCCCCCGCTAGATTTGTAAGATCCTTGGGTGCAAGAATCAAGTCTACTAATCTGTTGTACTCTTCCAAGCACTTAGTATAGTGCTTGGGAGAGCCCTTCACCTCTCTGTAGCTAAATCCTCTTCTCTCCCCTTTCCCTCTCCTCTTCCCCCTCTCCCCTCCCACCCCCTCAGCACTGTACTCATCCGCTCGCCTGTATATATCTTTATCACCCTATTTATTTTGTTTAATGAGATGTACATCACCCTGATTCTATTTAGTTGCCATTGTTTTTATGAGATGTTCTTCCCCTTGACTCTATTGCCATTGTTCTTGTCTGCCCATCTCCCCCGATTAGACTGTAAGCCCGTCAAACGGCAGGGACTGTCTCTATCTGTTGCCGACTTGTACATTCCAAGCGCTTAGTACAGTGCTCTGCACATAGTAAGCGCTCAATAAATACTATTGAATGAATGCATGAATGGTGTCCTAGGATTCAATAAATAGTCGATTGACTGATTGATTGATTGATTGATACACCATGCAGCTAGGACCAATAATCTCTAAAGTCACGAGCCATTGCCCTGCCTCAGAACCCAAGAACCTGACCACCAAAAATGTCTGAATGTCAGACTGAGGTGGAGTGCGCAGCTACCTCCCACCAAACATTATGTCGAGCAAGCAGGATGACATCTCCTAAGTGAAATGTCTGTCTGTAATAGCTTAACTGAATGCCTTTGAGACACGGTGAATTGTAAGAAAAAGTATTAGTAGAGGGTTCTTCTAACGCCTGAACATAAAGAGCTAGGTGGGGCTGTAAAAAGTCAATCAATCTTCAGTGGTATTTACAGAGCAGTAGAAGCGGCATGGCTCACTGGCAAGAGCCCAGGTTTGGGAGTCAGAGGACGTGGGTTCTAATCTCGCCTCGACCACTTGTCTGCCGTATTCATTCATTCAATAGTGTTTATTGAGCACTTACTATGTGCAGAGCACTGTACTAAGTGCTTGGAATGTACAGATCGGTAACAGATAGAGACAGTCCCTGCCCTTTGACGGGCTTACAGTCTAATCTGGGGAGACGGACAGACAAGAACAATAACAATAAATAGAATCGAGGGGATGAACATCTCATTAAAACAATAGCAAATAAATAGAATTAAGGTGATGTACATTTCATTTTACATTTACATTTTACATTTACATTTTATTTAATGATTACATTTCATTACATTTCATTTCATTACATTTCAGCTGCCATATGACCTTGGGCAAGCAACTCTGTGCCTCGGTTACCTCATCTGTAAAATGGGGATTAAAAGTGTCAACCCCATGTGGGACAACCTCATTACTCTATCTACCCCAGTGCTGAGAACAGTGCATAGCATGTAATAAGCATTTAACAAATACCATCATTATTATTATTATTAAGAAATCGTGCACTGCGCAATCAGGGTCCCCCACACTCTCCCGGCCTCTCCGCCAAGGTCAAGGAACACCTGCGCCCGTGTTCCCCACCTAGAGTGCTTGATTGACCCAGGGCACGCGGAGGCGGAGAGTGCATTCATTCCATTGGATTTACTGGGTGCTTACTCTGTGCAAAGAACTATACTGAGTGCTTGGTAGAGTGTGCTATTCATTCATTCAATCGTATTTATTGAGCGCTTACTGTGTGCAGAGACACTGTACTAAATGCTTGGAAAGTACAATTCGGCAACCAATAGAGACGATCCCTACCCAACAATGGACTCACAGTCTAGAAGGGGGGAGGCAGACAACAAAACAGGTAGACAGGCATCAATAGCATTAATATAAATAGAATTATCAGTATATACATATCATTAATAAAATAAATAGAATAATAAGAGCAGCATGGTATAGTGGATAGAGCATGGGCCTGGGAGTCAGAAGGTCATGGGTTCTGATCCCGACTCCGCCACTTGTCCTGCTGTGCGACCTTGGGCAAGTCACTTTTCTTCTCTGGGCCTCAGTTCCCTTCTCTGTAAAATGGGGATTGACACTGTGAGAGCCTCACGTGGGACAGGGACTGGGTCCAACCCGATCCCGGCTCCACCGCTTGTCAGCTGTGTGACCTTGGGCAAGTCCTTTCACTTCTCTGTGCCTCAGTTACCTCATCTGAAAAATGGGGATGAAGAATGTGAGCCACACGTGGGACAACCTGATGACCTTGTAGAGAAGCAGCATGGCTTAGTGGAAAGAGCACGGGCTTGGGAGTCAAAAGTCGTGGGTTCTAATCCCGGCTCTGCCACTTTTCGGCTGTGTGAGCTTGGGCAAGTCACTTCACTGCTCTGTGCCTCAGTTACATCATCTGTAAAATGGGGATGAAGACTGTGAGCCCCACATGGGACAATGTGATGACCTTGTATCTACCCCAGTGCTCAGAACAGTGCTTGGCACATAGTAAATGCTTAACAAATACCAACATTATTATTATTCCCCCAGTGCTTAGAACAGTGCTTGGCACATAGTAAGTGCTTATCAAACCCCAACATCATTATTATTATTTGCTTGTGTCCACCCCATTGCTTAGTAGAGTGCCTGGCACGTAGTGAGTGCTTAACAAATCCCGCCATTATTATTACTATTATATGCTTGCATACAACCCATTGCTTAGTACAGTGCCTGGCATATAGTGAGTGCTTAACAGATCCCAACATTATCATTATTTGCTTGTGTCCACCCCAGTGTTTAGTACAGTGCCTGGCACACAGTGAGTGCTTAACAGATCCCAATATTATTATTATTATTATTTGCTTGTGTCTACCCCATTGCTTAGCAGAGTGCCCGGCACATAGTGAACGCTTAACAGATCCCAACATTATTATTATTCCCCCATTGCTTTTAGTAGAGTGCCTGGCACATAGTGAGCGCTTAACAAATCCCAACATTATTATTTCTCCCCCAATGCTCAGTAGAGTGCCTGGCACATAGTGAGCGCTTAACAAATCCCAACATTATTATTTGCTTGTGTCCAGCCCATTGCTCAGTAGAGTGCCTGGCACATAGTGAGCGCTTAACAAATCCCAACATTACTATTTGCTTGTGTCCAGCCCATTGCTCAGTAGAGTGCCTGGCACATAGTGAGCGCTTAACAAATCCCAACATTATTATTATTCCCCCATTGCTTAGTCGAGTGCCTGGAACATAGTGAGCGCCTAACAAATCCCAACATTATTATTTGCTTGTGTCCACCCCATTGCTCAGTAGAGTGCCTGGCACATAGTGAGCGCCTAACAAATCCCAACATTATTATTATTTGCTTGTGTCCACCCCATTGCTCAGTAGAGTGCCTGGCACACAGTGAGCGCCTAACAAATCCCAACATTATTATTATTTGCTTGTGTCCACCCCATTGCTCAGTAGAGTGCCTGGCACATAGTGAGCGCCTAACAAATCCCAACATTATTATTATTATCATCATTATTATTATTTGCTTGGGTCCACCCCATTGCTCAGTACAGTGCGTGGCACAGAGTGAGCGCTTAACAAATCCCACCCCTATTAGCCATCATCATCATTATTATTATTATTATTATTATTATCATCATTCCCAAGGGATCCCGGGCGCGACCCCGGGGCGGCCGCAGCGAAAACCCGGCGCGGGAGACCGGAGCGGGAGCGGTTCTGCGCATGCTCCGTAGGCGGCGAAAACCCGGAGCGGAGGCGCGGCCGGGCCGGGGGGTGCAGAGCGCAGGCGGAGAGTTAAAACCCCGCCCCGCGAGCCCCGCGGGGGGAGGTGCTGCAGCAGCTGCAGCTGCAGCAGCAGTTGCAGGAGCAGCAGCAGTTGCAGCAGCAGCTGCAGCAGCAGCAGTAGTTGCAGCAGCGGGAGGGAGCCGGGCGCCTCCCCGCCCCCGCGGCGGGCTGGTCGGGGGCGGAGTGTGCATCACCAAGTGCCGCCCCCCAGCCGGACCCCGGGGGCGGGGCGGGGTGGGGTTGGAGAGGAGGCGGGGGAGGGAAGAGCCGGAGGCTAAATGCAAAACCCTGGGCGCTCCCCTGCCAGTCCTTAACGGTGTGAAAAGTGGCTGGCGGGGACCTCCCCATCCCCTCCCCCCTCCCAATAAAGACACCCCCCCCCCTCCCCCTTCCCCCTTTGCAAGTGGGGAGGTCTCGCACAGAGTCGGGGGGCTCCCCTCTCCTCCTTTCTCCCCAGGGGACGGGTTTCTTCTCCGCCTGGAGCCGAAGCCCGGTTTCCCCGTCGGCCCCGGCGCTCAGCTTTTTTCTTTTCTGTGTCTCTGTCCCCGCGCCTTCTCCCGCCGGCCCAGGATTACCGAGAGGATGGGATGGATTTAGGCAGCGACGCCTGCAGCAGCAGCAGCAGCAGCAGCAGCAGCCGCAGCAGCAGCTCCAGCTCGCAATCCAACTCCAACAAAGTCACCCCCTGCTCCGAGTGCAAATCCTCCTCCTCCTCCCCCGGCAGCCTGGACTTGGTGGCTGCCCTGGAGGACTACGAGGAGGAGGAGGAGGAGGACTTCCAGGTCTACAAGAAGGAGGAATGGGAGGACAGCCAGGAGGAGGAGGACGGGGGCTCCCCCGCCGCCGGTGATGATCGCCCCGCCGACCGGAGGAGTTTAGCTCGGGAGCTGGAGGATGTGAAGCCCCCCGCGGGCGGCCCCGTCACCGTCATGCCGCCCCCGCGCCCCCCGGCTATGTGCGCGACCCCCCGGACGTCCAGCACAACGGCAACGCGGCGGGGAGGGCGGGCGTCCAGCACAGTCCTCCGCAGAGGCTGCCTTCCTCCTCCTCTTCCTCCTCCTCCTCCTCCTCTTCTCCCCCCTCGGGGCCCGGGAGCGGCCCGAAGGAGGAACCCCCGCTCCCCACTATGGATTGGGAAG
This sequence comes from Ornithorhynchus anatinus, assembly GCF_004115215.2. Lineage (NCBI taxonomy): Eukaryota > Metazoa > Chordata > Mammalia > Monotremata > Ornithorhynchidae > Ornithorhynchus > Ornithorhynchus anatinus. The sequence goes on from NC_041728.1 coordinate 154,725,261, forward strand.
CTTTGGAAAAGCACCTGGCGGGATTACAGTTCCAGGAGCAGCAGCAGGGGAGGAACCAGAGCCGCTCCAAAAGTAACTCCACTTCAGTAAGTTGGCCGGTCCTTCCTTCTCTTGCGGCGGGGTGGCTTCTCTTGCGCTCGGCTTTCCCGTTCGGAGGGAGCGGAGTGGAGCCGGACGGACGCTCCCTTGCCTGGCATTTTCCCGGCGGAGGAGAGAGATGGTGCTAGGCCGGGGGAGGCCGTCCCTCCCCTGGAAATCCATCCATTCGTTCAGTACTATTTAGGGAGCGCTTACTAGGTGCAGAGCACTGGACTGAGCGCTTGGAATGGACCATTGGGCGACAGAGAAGGACCATCCCTGCCCAATTCGTTCATTCCGTAGTATTGATTGAGCGCTTACTATGTGCAGAGCAAAACAAGACAATTCGATAGTATTTATTGAGTGCTTACCATGTGCAGAGCAAAACAGGACAATTCGAGACAATTCAATAGTGTTTATTGAGCCCTTACTAGGTGCAGAGCACTGGACTGAGCGCTTGGAATGGACCATTGGGTAACAGAGGACCATCCCTGCCCAATTCATTCATTCAATAGTATTGACTGAGCACTTACTATGTGCAGAGCAAAACAAGACAATTCAAGACAATTCAATAGTGTTTATTGAGCTCTTACTAGGTGCAGAGCACTGGACTGAGCGCTTGGAATGGACGATTGGGCAACAGAGAAGGACCACCCCTGCCCAATTCATTCATTCCATAGTATTTATTGAGCGCTTACTGTGTGCAGAGCGAAACAAGACAATTCAAGACAATTCAGTAGTGTTTATTGAGCGCTTACTATGTGCAGAGCACTGTTCTGAACGCTGGGGGAGATACAGGGTCATCAGGTTGTCCCACGTGAGGCTTGTCAGCTGTGTGACTTTGGGCAAGTCACTTAACTTCTCTGGGCCTCAGTTACCCCATCTGTAAAATGGGGATTAAGACTGTGAGCCTCACGTGGGACGACCTGATCACCTTGTATCCTCCCTAGCGCTTAGAACAGTGCTTTGCACCTAGTAAGTGCTTAACAAATGCCATCGTTATTATTACTAATATTGAGTGCTTACTAGGTGCAGAGCACTGGACTAAGCGCTTGGAAAGTACAGTTCGGCTACAGAAACAGTCCGGACCCAACAGAGGGCTCACAGTCTAGACAGACAGCAAAACAAAACAAGTAGACATAATAATAATAATGAGGGCATTTGTTAAGCACTTACTATGTGCAAAGCACTGTTCTAAGCACTGGGGGGGATACAAGGTGATTAGGTTGTCCCACGTGGGGCTCACAGTCTTAATCCCCATTTTACAGATGAAGTAACTGAGGCACAGAGAAGTGAAGTGTCTTGTCCAAAGTCACACAGCTGACAAGTAGTGGAGCCAGAATTAGAACCCACGACCTCAGACTCCCAAGCCTGGGCTCTTTCCACTGAGCCTCGCTGCTTCTCAAGCATCAATAGCATCAAAGTAAATACAATTTGAGATATATACGCATCGTTAATGAGATAAATAGAATGATAAATATGTACAAATATACACCAGTGCTGTGGGGCTGGGGAAGGGTGTGGAGCAGAAGGTGGGAGTCGGGGCAATGGGAGGGGGAGCAGAAGAAAAGGAAGGGCTCAGTCTGGGTAGGCCTCCTGGAGGAGGTGAGCTCTCAGTAGGGCTTCGAAGGGGGGGAAGAAAGCTAGTTTGGTGGATGTGATCTTTGTCTTGCTAACGACAATGGGGGAATATGCATTTATTATTATTTTGGGGGGGTGGGGAGTCAAACTACCCCGCAGTGACCTGTGCAAAGTATTCTAAGCCCGAGCTACCTCACGTGCTTCGGCTTTCCCGGGTCTTTCTGCAGTCGAGGCTCATTCATTCAGTTGTATTTTTTGAACGCTTTCTGTGTCCAGAGCCCTGGACTATTGAATGGACTAAGCACGTGGAAAGTACAATTTGGCTATTGTTAGGCCGGGGAATAGGTTCCAGGGACCAGCCCTGTTGGGAGGATCAGGGTGAGATTTGTGCCCTGTCCACCGTCTAGACCGCCCTGCTCGTGTGTAGGCCCTTGGGGTCAGGACAGAGGCACTTCCAGTTCCCTCTTAGCAGCTGCTGCCTGGCATGAAGCGTGTAGTACAGTGCTCTGCACATAGTAAGTGCTCAATAAATACTATTGAATGAATTCAGGAGCCCCGGGGTGTCAGGGGTCGGTGATGGTGGTTTGCCCGTCCTAATAATAATGATAACGATGGTATTTGTTATAATAATACTGATGGTATTTGTTAAACACTTACAATGTGCCAGGCACTCTTCTAAATGTTGGGCTGGATCCAGGGTCATGAGGTTATCCCACGTGGAGCTCACACTTTTAATCCCCATTTTACAGTTGAGATAACTGAGGCACAGAGAAGTGAAGTGACTTGCCCAGCATCACACAGCAGACAGGTGGTGGAGGTGGGATTAGAACCCACGTCCTCTGCCTCCCAAGCCCGGGCGCTTTCCACTAAGCCACATAAGCGCTTACTAGGTGCCTAGCACTGTTCCCAGCGCTGAGGTAGATACAAGGTAATCAAGTTTTTTGGCCTCGGGAGGAAGACATGCGTCTTTCATTGTCTCTAGGCCGTGAGCCCATTGTGGGCGGGGATTGTCCCTCTTTATTGCTGTATTGTACTTTCCGAGCGTTTAGCACAGTGCTCTGCACACAGTAACCACTCAATAGACACGATTGAATGAATGAATGTTTTGAAGAACGGCTGCCTGTGTGAGTTAAGGCTGTGCAACAGTTGGAACGATGGCTTATATGCCCGTAAGGGGCAGACTTTTTCAACCTGTCTTTGATGACTGTTAGCTCCGGAAAACGTTTGCAGCGAAGGTGTTATTTTGATATTTAAGGGCCCTTCGGCTACTAGAAATTGGGTGTGTGCACTTCTGACATCGGGGATGAGAAAATAAATGACTACTGCCCGGCTCTTAACTGTATATATGCTGGAAGAATCCAGCTTTTGGCCTTTCCAGAGTACTGCAAAGCACTCAGTGGTACTTATTGAGCACTTACTCTGTGCAGAGCATTATACTAAGTACTTCGGCGAGTACAGTGCAACAGGATTAGTGGACATGTTCCCTGCCCATACCAAGCTTACAGTCTAATGTGTAGATCTCACATTGACTGTTTCAGGAGAATGTCAGAGCTACTTGTCTTGGAAAACGTGAAATTTTTCAGTGGAAACTAAAGACTCTCATACTATGAACAAAATTATGGGGTTTTTTTCTTTGCAAAATAATAGTTTGACAGTGTAGTGTGGCAGCAAGAGGGATGGGCCAATGGGGTCTTGGGGAAAGTCAGATGGCATGGCCAGTGAGAGAATGTCAGACTTCATCACCTTCACTCCCCATGACCAGACCCCATGGCCTCTGTGAACCTTGCTTATACTCTATTACTACCTGTAGTTTATTTTACTGTGTATCTCCCCTACTAGATTGTAAGTTCCCTAAGAGCAGAGATCATGTCTACCGAATCTGATGTACTCACCAAGTGTTTAGTACAGTCTACTGCACAGAATAAACACTCAATGAATAGCATTGATTGATTCCCAGGATCAGTCCTCACCTTGATCAGTCAGTCAGTCAATCAAAGGTATTTTTCCCCTCTCTTACTGTATGCAGAGCACTATACTAAGGGCTAAGGAGAGCACAGCACGATAGTGTCATTCGTTCAGTCGTATTTATTGAGTGTTTTCTGTGTGCAGAGCACTGTACTAAGCGCTTGGGAGAGTACAGTACAGCGATAAAAAGTCAGATTCCCTGCCCACAACAAGTTTACAGTCTTGGCTTAATGGAAAGAGCATTGTCTTGGGAGTAAGAGGTCGTAGGTTCTAATCCCAGATCTGCCACTTGTCAGCAGTGTGACCTGGGGCAAGTCACTTAACTTCTCTGTGCCTCAGTTTCCTCATCTGGAAAATGGGGATTAAGACTGTGAGCCCCACCTGGGATAACCTGATAACCTTGTGTCTACCACAGCACTTAGAACAGTGCTTGGCACATAGTAAGCGCCTAACAAATACCATCATCATTATTATTATTATTATAGAGGGGTAGAGCACGACCCCTGCCCCCAAGGTGTTTACAGTCTTGAGAGGGAGAGAGACATTAAATTAAAGATATAGGATGATAACTGTGCAGAAACTCTTTTCCCACCCATGGGCAGGAGTGTCTGGAAGTGTTATTCATGCAACATCGATTAGGTGAAAATTATAGTATTGAAAAAATTGAGAGGATTGAATCCAGGTCCTGTTTCTAGGGAAGGCATTTCCCGGGATTCTTTTTAAATTAGCCACTCAAATCAATCAGCCAATTAATGGTATTTATTGAGGGTTTACTGTATGCAGAGCAGTGTACTCAAGTGCTTGGGGGAGAGTTCAGTACAACTGAGTTGGTAGTTCCGATCCCAGCTCACCACAAAATGTTAGCGAGGCTTTGGTTGGTTTAGCCTGAAAGTTTGAACAAGCTGATTATTGTGCAGGCCTACCCATAAAGGACATATATTACCCATTAGAGTATAAACTCCTTGTGGGCAGGGATTGTGGCACTTTTTGTACTTTCCAAGGACTCAGTTCAGAGTGTCGCACGCAGAGGATCCTCAGTAAAAGCAATTACTGCCACCACTACTATTTGGACTCCTTCTCAAATGCCAGGCACTGACCTTAGAACAAATTTCTCACAATATGGAAAGCTCATTAGTAGGCATGCTTTGAGAACAAGCATACTTTGCAAGGGTGTTTTTCTTTTGATAGTGCTTTTTATTTATTTATTTTTACAAAGGAAGGAGCCTGAGCTACTGAAAGTCTCTTTAAGTCTTCTTGTTACTATTTATTCCCTAAAGTCAGGGTCATGGTGATTACGGGGATGAGAGAAATTTGGGAGTGACAGTAGGGTTTAGTGGGAAGAGAAAAATCTGGTCACAGTAGATGATGCAATCGAAGGACCTCTAGGAAGTGGGAATTTATTTGTTTTATAGAACAGATGACCTTGTTTCTTTAAGGGATTTGCAGTAAATAGAGTGGTATTTAGGGCTACTTAAAAGACACAACCTAGGACAACTAAAGTGCACTCTCTGATAATCAGCTCAGTCCATCTAACATGAAACTAAAATCTGTACAGAAGAAGTAGGAACTAGACTGGACTCCTAGTTTTAAGTTTTTAAAGCGGCAATCATAACCTTAGGGATGAGGCATAATTGCACCATATCAGTGATTAGTTTACAAAGTTGCTTTAGGAAAGAACCCTAACATTGTAGTGAAGAATTCCAAAGTCACTTTCCCCTCCCCAAAGATGACAATAAAACCACTGTTACAGCATTGGTATGTTGCCCACAAGTCTCATGAATAAGACCAGAAGCACAGTTTGGTGTTTGTTCGTTTGGGTTTATCATAGAGTGAAAAGACTTTGAAGAAAAAATTAAGAAAAATTTCTTTGTAGTATTTTTAAGAAGAAAGCCTTTAATTAGGCCCAGAGACTGTAGCTTGTTCCCCTCTTCCCTCTCAGTATTGGGCCAGTCTTGGCACCATGCTCAAAATGAAACTCATCTTCCCACTCAAACCTCCCCTTCCCGTTGACTTTCTCATCACTGTAGATAATGCCACCCTCTTCCCTGTCTCACAAGCCCATAACCTTGGCATTATCCTCAATTCATCTCCCATTCAACCCACATATTCAATCTGTCACCAAATCCTGTCAGTTCTACCTTCACAACACCTCTATAATCCCCTCTTCTTCTCCATCCAAGCTGCCAACGTGCTGATCCAACACTTATTATTTCCCAAATTGATTTCTGTGTCAACCTCCTCACTGACATCTCTGTATCTTGTTTCTCCCCTCTCCAATCCCTACTTCTCTCTGCTTTCTGAATCATTTTTCTAGAAAAACACTTGACACACATCATTCAATTAATCGTATTTATCGAATGCTTACTTTGTGCGGAACACCAAACTAAGCATTTGGGAAAGTACAGTATAGCAATATAACAAAGTCGGCAGACAAATTCCTTGCCCACAACGAGCTTAGTCATATCTTCCCATTCCTCAGAAACCTCTAATAGTTACTCATCCATTTCTGTGTCAAACAGAAACTCTTTACCATTGGCTTTAATGTACTCCATCAACTCTCCCCCACCACCCTAACCTCACTAGTCCCCTATTATAACCCAGTCTGTACATTTCACTCCTCTAGCCCCAGTCTACTCACTGTGCCTGTCTCATGTCTCACCACTGACTGCTTGCCCACATCCTCTTACTGCCCTGGAAGAATCCAACAGATTCTTCCCTCATATCCAACAGATCACCACTCTTTCCATCTTCAAAGCCTTACTAAAATCATATCTCCTCCAAAAAATTTTCCCTAACTAACCGTTCTTTCTCCCAACTCATTAGCTCTCCCTTCTACATTCCTGTGCACTTCAGTCTGTACAATCAGTTAATCAATCGTTTTTACTGAGTGCTTACTGTGTGCAGAGCAGCACTGTACTAAGCACTTGGGAGAGCACACAGTGTAACAGAGTTAGTAGACAGGTTCCCTGCCCACAACGAACATAATGTCTTGAGGGGGAGACAGACAATACTATAACCACCTTGAGTACTTTGATACTTATCCCACCCCGAGCCCAACAGGGGTCATATACATATGCTTCTACTCTGGCCTTATTCCCTAGCTGTAATTTATGTTAACGTCTCCCCACCACTACATTGTAAACTCCTTATGGACAAGAAATGTGTTTGTCAACTCTTGTACTATAGTCTCCCAAGCGCTTAGTATAATGCACTGTATGCAGTAAACACTCAATAAATATTGTGGATTGATTGATTGGAGGGTTGCTGCAACCTAGAATGAGAGTTGGGCAGGTGCTCATTACTGTCTCCACCTACCACCCCTCCAGGTCAGTTTCCAGATGTCAAGCTCTTTGTGTGTCTTCTTCCTTGGGTTTCTGGACCGTGCTTTCATGGGATGTTTCATGCTGCTACAGTAAGACTTAGACTGCGTCAGTAGACACACATCCTCTCGTCAGAGCCAGGCACTGCTCCAACCTCCAACCCTGTCTAAAAATAGTGGCAGAAACAGAAACATCACAAAGGAAGGTGTACTCAGAAGCAGGGATTCATACACCCAGGGAAGAAAAATGGGGGTGGGGGAGAGTTTCAGAGCAGTAAGCCAGGTTTAGCCTATGTGAATCGGTTAGGACCTCACTGATCCAAACAGCAACACTGTTGAGGATAAGCCTCTGAAAAACAGTCAGAAAAGCAGCTCACATATTTTCTGAGATTGGAATCTAAGCCCAATATCTTGCAAAGCACACTATTAAAAAGTACACTAAAATGCCATAGAGTGGAGGGGAATGCACTGACAGTGGTAGGTAGAAGTGGGCAAGGACAGAAGAAGGCCTCTAGTAATAGAAGGGATGGGGGAGTAGTAATAATAATGATGGTATTTGTTAAGCGCTATGTGCCAAGCACTGTTGTCAGCGCTGGGGTAGATAGGTTGTCCCAGGTGGGGCTCACAGCCTTAATCCCCATTTTACAGATGAGGTAAATGAGGCACAGAGAAGTTAAGTGACTTGCCCAAAGTCACACAGCTGACAAGTGGCGGAGCGGGTATTAGAACCCACGACCTCTGACTGTGATTTATTTGCATCCTATGACAATTGGAAATTGCCAATTCCGTGGTATTTGGGAATAATCTAATTGTTTATTGTTGTATTGTACTCTCCCAAGTGCTTAGTACAGTGCTCTGCACAAAGTAAGTGCTCAATAAATACCATTGAATGAATGACAGCAGTTGGAAGATCCACACTAACTGTCCCCTCTAGACTGTAAATTTGTTGTAGGCAGGGAACATGTCTACCAACTCTGCTGTTCTCTCCCAAGCTCTCAATACAGTGTTCTGCACACAGTAAATGCTCAATAAATACCACTAATTGATTGATTCCACATATAGAGGATTTTATGTCCTCAGATAGCTCAACCTCTTGGTGTCTGACATCCCACTGGTGACATTGGAACAAACTCCAGCAAATAAAATTAGACCTGTAATTGCTTTCTACCCTCAGTTGTTAGCCATTGGTCACCACCACCTGTCTTCAAGCCTTCTCATTGCCTTCCTCTTCTATCCTCTGATAAATTTAGAATGCTGGCTAGATAATTTTGAGTGTCAGTATTGTCTTGTAACTTGACCTGATAATCTTGTATTCTCCCAGTGCTTAAAACAAGTGCTTAACAAATGCCACAGCTATTATCATTATTATTAGGTGTCAGCTTCATGCCCAGGATTGCTCCTACAGCTTAACTTCTGGTGTCAATCACCCCAGGTCTCTAAAAATGCCTGAGGGTCTCCACGCAGGGCTGGAGAGACCCCAAATGACTGCTTTCTGGCATGTTATTTCTTTGAAGCCTGTTCCTTCCCAGTCCCCACTGCCCTGACCTCAAAATGGAAAGTTGGCATATTGCGGTTATAGTAGAGAATCATTCATTCATTCAATAGTATTTATTGAGCGCTTACTATGTGCAGAGCACTGTACTAAGCGCTTGGGATGAACAAGTCGGCAACAGATAGAGACAGTCCCTGCCGTTTGACGGGCTTACGGTCTAATCGGGGGAGACGGACAGACGAGAACAATGGCAATAAATAGAGTCAAGGGGAAGAACATCTCGTAAAAACAATGGCAACTAAGTAGAATCAAGGCGATGTACAATTCATTAACAAAATAAATAGGGTAACGAAAATATATACAGTTGAGCGGACGAGTACAGTGCTGTGAGGATGGGAAGGGAGAGGTGGAGGAGCAGAGGGAAAAGGGGAAAAAGAGGGTTAAGCTGCGGAGAGGTAAAGGGGGGATGGCAGAGGGAGTAGAGGGAGAAGAGGAGCTCAGTCTGGGAACGCCTCTTGGAGGAGGTGAGTTTTAAGTAGGGTTTTGAAGAGGGAAAGAGAATCAGTTTGGCGGAGGTGAGGAGGGAGGGCGTTCCAGGACCGCGGGAGGACGTGACCCATGGGTCGACGGCGGGATAGGCGAGACCGAGGGACGGTGAGGAGGTGGGCGGCGGAGGAGCGGAGCGTGCGGGGTGGGCGGTAGAAAGAGAGAAGGGAGGAGAGGTAGGAAGGGGCAAGGTGATGGAGAGCCTTGAAGCCTAGAGTGAGGAGTTTTTGTTTGGAGCGGAGGTTGATAGGCAACCACTGGAGTTGTTTAAGAAAGGGAGTGACATGCCCAGATCGTTTCTGCGGGAAGATGAGCCGGGCGGCGGAGTGAAGAATAGACTGGAGCGGGGCGAGAGAGGAGGAAGGGAGGTCAGAGAGAAGGCTGACACAGTAGTCTAGCCGGGATATAACGAGAGCCCGTAACAGTAAGGTAGCCGTTTGGGTGGAGAGGAAAGGGCAGATCTTGGCGATATTGTAGAGGTGAAACCGGCAGGTCTCGGTAACGGATAGGATGCGTGGGGTGAACGAGAGAGACGAGTCAAGGATGACACCGAGATCGCGGGCCCGAGAGACGGGAAGGATGGTCGTGCCATCCACGGTGATAGAGAAGTCTGGGAGAGGACCGGGTTTGGGAGGGAAGATGAGGAGCTCAGTCTCGCTCATGTTGAGTTTTAGGTGGCGGGCCGACATCCAGGTGGAGACGTCCCGGAGGTAGGAGGAGATGCGAGCCTGAAGGGAGGGGGAGAGGACAGGGGCGGAGATGTAGATCTGCGTGTCATCTGCGTAGAGATGGTAGTCAAAGCCGTGAGAGCGAATGAGTTCACCGAGGGAGTGAGTGTAAATGGAGAACAGAAGAGGGCCAAGAACTGACCCTTGAGGAACTCCAACAGTTAAAGGATGGGATGGGGAGGAGGCTCCAGCGAAGGAGACCGAGAATGACCGGCCAGAGAAGTAAGAGGAGAACCGGGAGAGGACAGAGTCCGTGAAGCCAAGGTGAGATAAGGTATGGAGGAGGAGGGGACGGTCGACAGTGTCAAAGGCAGCAGAGAGGTCAAGGAGGATCAGAATGGAGTAGGAGCCATTGGATTTGGCAAGAAGGAGATCACGGGTGACCTTAGAGAGAGCAGTCTCGGTAAAGTGGAGGGGACGGAAGCCAGATTGGAGGGGGCCTAGGAGAGAATGGGAGTTAAGGAATTCTAAGCATCGATTGTAGACGACTCGTTCTAGGATTTTGGAAAGGAAGGGTAGTAGGGAGATAGGGCGACAACTGGAGGGGGAAGTGGGGTCAAGAGCGGGTTTTTTTAGGATGGGGGAGACGTGGGCATGTTTGAAGGCAGAGGGGAAGGAGCCCTTGGAGATTGAGTGGTTAAAAATAGAAGTTAAGGAAGGTAGGATTTGGTAACAGAGACAATCCCTGCCCATTGACGGGCTTATAGTCTAATCAGGGGAGACAGACGGACAAAAACAAGACAACTTCATTGCAATAAATAGAATCAAGGGGATGTACACCTCATTAACAAAATAAATAGGGTAATAAAAATATATACAAATGAGCACAGTGCTGAGGGGAGGAGAAGGGAGAAGGGGAGGAGCAGAGGGAAAGGGGGGAAAGGAGACTTAGCTAAGGAGAGGAGAAGGGGGGAAGAAAGGGAGCAGAGAGAAAAGAGTAAGCTCAGCCTGGGAAGGCCTCTTGGAGGAAGTGAGCTCTCAGTAGGGCTTTGAAGAGGGGAAGAGAGTTAGTTTGGCGGAGGTGAGGAGGGAGGGCATTCCGGGACAGCGGGAGGACGTGGACCGGGGGTCGACGGCGGGATAGGCGTGAACGGTGGATGGTGAGAAGGTGAGTGGCAGAGGAGAGGAGCGTGCGGGGTGGACAGTAGAGAGAAGGGAGGAGGGGTAGGAGGGGACAAGGGGATGGAGAGCCTTGAAGCCCAGAGTGAGAAGTTTTTGTTTTGTGCGAAGGTTGATAGGCAACCACTGGAGGATTTTAAGGAAGGGAGTGACATGCCCAGAGCCTTTCTGCAGGAAGATGATCCGGGCAGCGGAATGAAGAATAGACTGGAGTAGGGAGACAGAGGAGGAAGGGAGATCAGAGAGGAGGAAGGGAGATCAGAGAGAAGGCTGACATGATAATCCAGCCGGGATATTATGAGAGTCTACCAGTACGATAGCCTTTTGGATGGAGAGGAAAGGGCGGATCTTGGCGATATTGTAAAGGTGAGACGGGCAGGCATTGGTGACGGAATCAATGTGGCCTAGTGGATAAAGCACAGTCCTGGGAGTCAGAAGGATCTGGGTTCCATTTCCGGCTCTGCCACTTGTCTGTTGTGTGACCTTGGGCAAATTACTTCACTTCCCTGGGCCTCAGTTACCTCATCCATAAAAGGGGGATTAAGGCCAAAGCCCATGTGGAACAGAGACTGTGTCCAACTCGACTTGCTTCTATCCACCCCAGCGCTTAGTACAATGCTTGGCACATAGGGTTCAACAAACACCGCAGTTATTGTTGTTATTATTAATATATAAGTGCCCTATTTTATTTAATTTAAAAAAAATGGTTTCTAGTATTCTTTTAAAAATGCATTTGAATGATGTAGTCACATTTAGTCTCTGATAATCTACTTCTACTACTACAACATTGTAAAAATGCAAATGTTCTGTTAACATCGGTATGTTTGTGAGGTTGATGAAATGTAGAATTGGATAGTTTAGGTCAAGATATCTTTTTAAAAATCCCCTTTCTGGTTGGTGCTTCTTGGAGGATTCAACCTTAAATATAGTCAACAGAATGTACATTGTCTGGAGTCAGTGGACCTGGGTTCTAGTTTGATCTGTGCTGTGTCACCATGGGCAAATGTGTTCTAATTTCCTCATTTGAAGATGAGGATAATTATACTTGCCTCGCTGTATTTCACCAAGATGTTATTGTGAGGACAAATGAAATAAGTAATGCAAAATAACTTTCAATCAATCAGTTTTATTTATTGAATGCTTTACTCTGTGCTAAGTCTTTGGGAGAGTACACTACAACAGAATTAGCAGACATGTCCCCTGCCCATAATGAGCTTATGGTCTGGAGGGGGAAAATAAAAACACTGTTCAAATCCATGGTATTATCATTATAATGAAAACAAATCCATCTGATGAGTCATCTGTTGAGCAGGATATAGAGCATGGACTTTACTTTTTTTCCTGTAATTCATCAGTATCTGAGGAAATAACTCTTACATGAATGTAGTCTTTTCTTTTTTTGTATACTGTGCCATTTTGCCAATGGGACACTTGAGTGTGGATGAGAAATTACCTGAAAAAATTCTCTCCTTCGGTAACTTCACTATGAGATTGAGAACTACAAGGTTAGCCATAGGCCTGTGCTAAATTAAACCTGGCATAGGAGAAAGCATGTTACAGGCCAGTAAGAATTTTAATGAAAATTGGAAATGACCTAAATAAATATTATATTTCTCCAGAGCACTGATGTTCACTGCCTTCAGACACTTCATCACAATGAAGTCTCTGAATATGGGAAGGAAAAAATGGTGAAAATTTTCAAGATTGAAAAAATCTTGCCATGCTAATAGAATTACATTTAGAGCAGCTTTGCAGATGAATTTTTGAAGCCTTTTCAAATAATTTCTACAAATAAACAAATACATATTGTATTCCTTGTTGTGAAATGCATCTGCCTCACACTGCTTCCATGATCATATGTGTGCTGGCCATTCTTTGGTTTTTTTCATTATTTTTAAGCATCAAAGTTATTTTTTTTCTTTTTAAAATTTCAAGTCCATTAAGAAAAAAGAAAAAGCAAGGAAAGGATTACACCTTAATGTTTTGACCTCAAGTTTCAAGTTATTTTTGCTTCTGGACCCTTGCCCCACTGAAGGATGGAAATAGCTTTTATTGCTTTCAGTGCAGATCCATCAGATAAGCTCTCTTTGGTCACTGTTATAAGCAGTCCACTGTTCATTCATTCATTCATTCAATAGTATTTATTGAGCGCTTATTATGTGCAGAGCACCGTACTAAGTGCTTGGAATGTACAAATCAGTAACAGATAGAGACAGTCCCTGTCCTTTGATGGGCTTACAGTCTAATCGGGGGGAGACAGAGAGACAAGAACAATGGCAATAAATAGAATCAAGGGGAAGAACATCTCATTAAAGCAATAGCAAATAAATAGAATCAGGGTGATGTACATCTCATTAACAAAATAAATAGGGTAATGAAGATATATACAGTTGAGCGACAAGTACAGTGCTGAGGGGATGGAACTGTTATATGTATACTGATGGAACTGTCTTTATCATCATCTACACTGCACACATCCACAGTGGAAATATGAGGATAGAGGCCTTGGCTGTTTGCTTCTATAGTATTTTCTGTACACCTGGTACAGTATTCTGTATACATATTTATCTTTCCATTCTCTTGTTTCTCCTATTCGAAGTTTATTTTATTTGTGTCTCCACTGACAGATTGTCAACTTCTCGAGGTCAGGGATTGTGTCTTTTACCTCCATCGCGTCTCTCAAGGGCCTTGTATGATGCTCTGTGAACAGTACATGATCAGTAAATGCTGCTGGTCCATTGATGATCGATTCATTCATTCAGTCGTATTTACTGAGTGCCTACTGTGTGCAGAGCACTTTATTTAAGCGCTTGGAAAGTTCAGTTGAGCGATAAAGAGAGACAGTCCCTGCCCATACCTGGCTTACAGTGTAGAAGGGGGGAGACAGACATCTAAACAAGTAAACAGGTATCAATATAAATAAATAGAACTATAGATATATACACATCAAAAGAAGTAAACAGGCATTAATATAAATAGGATTATAGATATATACATATATACACAAGTGCTGTGGGGAGGGGAGTGGGGGTAGAGCAAAGGGAGTCGGTCAGGGCAATGGGGACAGGAGGGGGAGCTGAGGAAAAGGGGGGCTTAGTCTGGGAAGTCCTCTTGGAGGAGGTGAGTCTTCAATAGGGCTCTGAGGAGTTTAGCGGCAGAAGATCGGAATGTGTGGGCTGGGCTGTCGAAGGAGAGAAGGGTGGTGAGTAAGAGGGGGCAAGGTGATGGAGAGCTTCAAAGCCAATAGCGAGTTGTTTTTGCTTCATACCGAGGTTGGTAGGCAACCACTGGAGATTTTTGAGAAGGTGAGTGATATGCCCATATCGTTTCTGTAGAAAGAAGGCTGATGTAGTAATCCAGGCGGGATAGGTTGAGTGAATGTAGATTGGTCCATTATCAGAAATGAGCACTTAATGAGCAGTGTACTTGGTACTTGGGAAAAATATAATAGAAGGAAACTAAGGGTGCCTTTTGGAATCTCATGACCAGGAGGAGGGGATTAGGAGAGGATTAGGATTAGGAGAGGAATCAAATGGGGAAGAGAGTTCCGTGAGGGGAAATGGGAAAGCACAATAAGCCAGAGATTGGGTTTTGGTGAAGCACTTACCATGTGTCAGATACTTCAGTAAACACTGGGGTAGATGCACCATAATCATGTTGGGCAAAGATTCTGTTCCAAATGAGGCTCACAGTCTAAGTAGGGGGAAATTGAGGAAACTGAGGCACAATGAAGTTTTTTTGTTTGTTTTTGTTGGTATTTGGTAAGCACTTTCTATGTGCAGAGCACTGTTCTAAGCACTGGGGTAGATACAGGGTAATCAGGTTGTCCAACAGTTAATCCCCATTTTACAGATGAGGTAACTGAGGCACAGAGAAGTGAAGTGACTTGCCCACAGTCACACAGCTGACAAGTGGCAGAGCTGGGATTCGAACCCATGACCTCTGACTCCCAAGCCCAGGCTCTTTCCACTGAGCCACGCTGCTTCTCTGACAAGTTGTGACTTGCCCAAAGTTACATAGCAGGCAAGTGGCAGGGTCAGAATTAGAACCCAGGTCCTCTGAATTCCAAGCCCATGCTCTTTAATCATATTTACTGAATACTTACTGTGTGTTGAACATTGTACTAAGTGCTTGGGAAAATACAATATGTTAGTGTTGTTCACTGCCCACGAGGAGCTTCAAGTCTAGAGGAGGAGGACATTAAAATAAATTAAGGATATAGATATTAGAGCTGTGGGACTGAGGTTGGGGTGAACAAAAGGTTCAAATCTAAATGCAGGGCTATTTTCACTAGGCTAGGCTGCTTTTTATTTGCTTAAGAATAAAGTAGAGCTTAGAGGGGTATGTGGGAGAAAGGAAGAATGTCAGGTGGGATGTGAGAGGAGGGAGCAAAAAAGTAAAAGGAGACAGTTAGTGGAGAGCCTGAACAATTGTTAAGAATTTCTGTTTGGTGCATAGAGAGAGAGATAGGATCCTTTTCCCCTACCGACTATCATGAAAAGAATGAAAATTATTTACTTTCCTCCAGTGAGTTTTATCTCTTTTATCTCTCTGATGTGTGGTTATCTGAGTTTTGTTGTACAACAAACTCCAGTGTTCTAATTTTTTTGTGGTATTTGTTAAGTCCTTACTATGCTACAGTCACTGTTCTGAGCCCTGGGGTAGCTACAAGCTAATCAGGTGGGACACATTTAATGTTCCACATGGGACTCACAGTGTTCAACCCTCCTTCCCCCCATTTTACAGATGAGATAACTGAGCTACAAGTTAAACGTCTTACCACAAGGTTACACAGCAGACGGGGGGCATTAGAATTAGAACCCAGGTCCTTCTGACTCCCACCTCATTCATTTCCCCATCTTTCATTCATTCATTCAGTCATATTTATTGAGTGCTTTCTGTGGGCAGAGTAATAGAGATAATCCCTGCCCCCAATATTGGGGTTTAAAGAACCCCTTTTTGGAGCAACATATTGTCGTAGTTATACCTCACCAGTTCTCTGCACAAGTAACTCCTAGACTATAAACTGGTGTGGGCAGGAAATGTGATGTCCAACTCTGCTATATTGTACTCTCCCAAGTGCTTAGTAATCGCTCAGTAAATATGATTGAATGATCGATTGAATGCCTGGCACGTAGTAGCACTTAACAAATGCCATAAAAAAAAAAGACTGATAACCTCTGCCTAGTGCAGCAAACTCATCCCTTGTGACGTAGGCAGATAAGTGCACAAGACACGGTTCGCACTGATACCAGACCTAAATGCACAGGATATGGTTCAGGAAGGTACCAGTGATATAAAACATGCAAAGGTGACATTTTATTCAGCCTTATTAGTAGATTTAGTAGGGAAGCATACAGTCCGATCAGTGTAGGGAGTCGTGGACGCAACTTCCCAGGAGCACTGCAGGGAGCATAATAGACCTATATTGGTATCTGTCCTAATGACATCTCAAATTCCTCATTCACATTTCCCCAAAATATAGTAGAAATTAAACACTCCTATATACCCAGCCACAACTGTCTCTGTTACCGATTTGTACATTCCAAGCGCTTAATACAGTGCTCTGCACATAGTAAGCGTTCAATAAATGCTATTGAATGAATGACATTGGTAGGAGGGAAACACATAGCAATCTAATCTACGCACCACTCCAGACCAACAACCGCTCCCGGCCTGGGCCTTGCTGCTTCAGTGGTTCCGCCACTCCTCGCAGCTGGTACATTGCACTCTTATAACCGGAAGGGCTGTTCTGCACCTGTTGCCAGGATGTGGGGACCTCCCTCCGGAGAATGTGAATCCAGGGGCCCACAGTTCTCCAGTTGACACCGGGAGATACTTGGTCTGTTCATTTAGGCCTCGCATGCTAGAGTGGTTAAGTGCCACTAGAAACCCTCCTCGTTACTCTGCCGCAGTATCCCCCTTAGAGTCGTATGGGCACATCGGCCAACTCTAGCACAAATAAACTAAAGTGCTTCCAAGAGAAGAGGGTGATCCACAGTGTCAGAGGCAGCTAAGAGGTCTAGGAGGATTAGGATGGAGTAGAGGCCATTGCATTTGGTGAGAAGGTGGTCACTGGTGACCTCGGAGAGGACAGATTCTGTGCAGTGGAAGGGTGGAAGCTGGATTATAGGGGTTCAATTGCTCAGTATGTTTACTGAGCACTTACTGTGTTCAGAGCACTACGCTAACCACTGGGAGAGTACAGTGCAACAGAGTTGGTAGACACAGGAGCTTAAAGCTTAGAGGGGGAAAAAGAGAGAATTGGAGGAGAGGAAGTGGAAGCAGTGGGTGTAATCAACTAGCTCGAGGTGTTTGGAATGGAATGGTAGGAGGGAGATGGGATGAAAACTGGAGGGAGCTGTGAATTCAGTGGAGGGTTTCTTTAAGGTGAGCATGCTTGAAAGCACTGGGGAAGAACCCATGGGGAATGAGGACTTGAAGATGGCAGTCAGGGAGGGAAGATGAGAGGGGACAAGTGTTTTAATAGAGTTTGAAGAGGTGGGGTTACAGGTGCAGGTGAAGGGGGTAGATTTTCAGAGGAGGTGTAAA
Source organism: Ornithorhynchus anatinus (assembly GCF_004115215.2). Classification (NCBI taxonomy): domain Eukaryota; kingdom Metazoa; phylum Chordata; class Mammalia; order Monotremata; family Ornithorhynchidae; genus Ornithorhynchus; species Ornithorhynchus anatinus. The sequence goes on from NC_041728.1 coordinate 154,742,641, forward strand.
GTCTCCCCTTGAGATACTGCTGGGAAGGATGGGCGATTCGAAGGAGGGGAAGGAGAAGGGAGGGACTGGAAGGGTGCAGGGGAGATTCTAGGGAGAGTACCCCAGTGATTTCCATTTTATCTATGAAATAAAATAATAAGAATTATGGTGATTGTTAAGCACTTACAAGTTCCAAGAACTGTTGTAAGTACTGAGGCAGATAGAAGCTAATCAGGTTGGACACAGTTCCTGTCCCACATGGGGCTCACGCTCTTAATCTCCATTTTACAGACCAAATCGAGACCCAGAGAAGTTAAGTGACTTGCCCAACGGCACACAGGAGACATGTGGCAGGGCTGGGAGTAGACCCCAGGTCCTTCTAACTCCCAGGTCTGTGCTCTCTGCAGTAATGTCATTAGGGGCAAGAGATGAAGGAGGCAGAGGGGTTAAGGAGGGAGATGAAGTCTGAAACAGGATGGCATGGGCAATAGGCATGGGAGGCAAGGGTGGAGATGTCTGGGATTGGAACCCAGATTCTCTGACTCCCAGAGCCATACTCTTTCCACTAGGCCATCGGCTTCCCAGAGACTGTGAGCTGACTGTGGGCAGGAAATGTGTCTGTTTATGGTTATATTGCACTCTCCCAAACACTTAGTTCAGTGCTTTGCATACAGTAAGAGCTCAATAAATATGATTGAATGAATGAATGAGTTGTTGCTGGGCCAAGGAGAAGGCAGAATTTTAGCAGCCAAGGTTGAAGATGGGCTAGCGTTGATGCTTGGATATTCATTCATTCAATCGCATTTATTCAGCGCTTACTGTGTTCAGAGAACTGTACCATGCACTTGGAGTGTACAATTCAGCAACAGATAGAGACAATCCCTGGCTAACAATAGGCTCACAGTCTTAAAGGGGGAGATCTAAAAAGGGGAGACAGATAGCAAAACAAAACAAGTAGGCATCAATACCATCAAAATAGGTAAATAGAATCATAGATATAAACACATCATTAATAAAATAGAGTAATATATAGGAATATACACAAGTGCTTTGGGGAGGGAAAGGGGGTAGAGCAGAGGGAGGGAGTAGGGACAATGGGGAGGAGTGGAGGGACAGAGGGAAAGGGAGGGCTCAGTCTGGGAAGGCCTCCTGAAGGAGGTGAGCTCCCAGTGGGACTTTGAAGAGGGGAAGAGTGTTAGTTGGGCAGATGTGAGGAGGGAGGGCATTACAGGTCAGTGGTAGGACGTGGGCCAGGGGTTGACAGCGGGACAGGAGAGAATGAGGCACAGTGAGGAGGTTAGCAGCAGAGGAGCGGAGTGTATGGGGTGTGCTGTAGAAGGAGATAAGGGAGGTGAGGTAGGAGGGGGCAAGGTGATGGAGAGCTTTGAAACTGAGTAAGGAGTTTTTGCTTCATGCGAAGGTTGATAGGCACCCACTGGAGGTTTTTGAGGAGGGGAGTGAGTTCATGTAGAAAGATAATCCGGGCAGCAGAGTGAAGTGGAGATTGAAGCAGGGAGAGACAGAAGGATGGGAGATCAGAGAAGAGGCTGATGCAATAATCCAGACAGGATATTATGAGAGATTGGATATCTGCCAGTAGCATTCCAGAGTTTGAACACAAGAGCAGAAGACGTTTCCCATGGAGTTGATTTGGGTTGGTGGTATAAGAACAACAGACAGGGAGCGAGGAAGTTGAGTTTAATCAATCAATCTTATATATTGTGCTCTTCCTTCAGAGCACTTATTCATTCATTCATATTTTTGAGTGCTTAGTGTGTGCAGAGCACTGTACTGAGTGCTTGGGAAAGTACAATACAACAATAAACAGACACAGTCCCTGTCCACAATAAGCTTGCAGTCTAGATGGGGGAGAAAGACATCAGTGCAAATAAATAAATTACAGATATGTATCTAAGTGCAGTGGGGCTGGGAGGGGGGAAGAACAAAGGGAGCCAGTTAGGGTGATGCAGAAGGGATTGGGATAAGGGGAAAGGGGGTGCTTATTCTGGGAATGCCTCTTGGGGGAGATGTGCCTTCAGTAAGGCTTTGAAATGGGGGAGAGTAATTATCTGTCTGATTTGAGGAGGGAGGTCGTTCCAGGTCAGAGGCAGGACATGGGTTAGGAATTAGGGAGACAAGTGATGGCAAGGCGAGGCAGGTGATGGCAAGGCGAGGCACAGTGAAAAGGTTAACAGGAGTGACTTGTGCAGGCTGGGTTGTAGGAAGAGGGTAGCGAGGTGAAGTAGGGAGCAAGGTGATGGAGTGCTTTAAAGCCAGTGGTGAGGAGTTTTTGTTTGATGCAAAGGTGGATGAGCAACCACTGGATTTTGGGGGGAGTAAACACCTCCTAAATATGTTTATAGCAAAATACTGGGGGCAGCAGAGTGAAGTATAGACTGGAGTGGGGAGACACAGGAGGCTGGGAGCTCAGCAAGGAGGCTGATTTAGTAATCCAGGCTGGATAGGAGGAGTGATTATTTTAACGTGGTAGCTGTTTGAATGGAGAGGAAAGGACTATGAATGTGGGTCACGCCCACTCCTGGGCCCAAATCTAGGCGGCTGCTTTCGTTTGGACTCACATCCACCTGACCGGCTCCTCCCTTCCACACTGTAGCCAGCCAGTCTATCACTGGTTCACCAGGGTCGTGGGCAAATTACTTGGAAAGCTGCCTGATCTTCCTGATCACAATCTTAATCCCTATTTTACAGATCAGGAAACTGAGGCACAGAAAAGTGAAGTGACTTGCCCAAAGTCACAGCTAACCAGTGGTAGAGGCAGAATTAGAACCCATGACCTCTGACTCCCAAGTCCTTACTCTTTCCACTAAGCAAGGGTCCCACTCTTCCTTGATCATGGGATAGAGGGGCTTGGGCTGCCACCGGGGGTTCTGTGGGGACACTGCCCCATCCAGCCTAGAAGGTAATGATTCTGACTCTGGAGAAAGGTCAAAGGGGTCCTTCTTCTCATAATCATAGGGCCTGCTCCAAATATGTGATCCTCTTAATTTTCTGCTCATTCATTGGGAGCTTCCTCCACTTTTTTAGCCCCTCAGCCATCCGGGCCGCCAATTTTTGCTCTAATGGCGCCGCCCGCAATGTTTTTACCTGGGCCGCTGTCTGCATCAAGAGGCATTTCATCTCACACTTCCTTAGTTTCACCTCTAAGTCTTTCTTTTCCTCTAGCCATCCTTCTCGATCCCCTACAGCGGCTTACAATGCTGTTGCAAGGAGGCCGATCTTTCCTTTTCTTTTCCTGGTCCTGGTCACCTCCCGCCACTTGCAGAACTCCCAGATGAGACCGACCAGGTCATCCCAGTGATTCTCCTCCCAGCAGCTGTGCCACTTCTGGGTTTTCCATCCCTGATCTTCAAGGAAGGCAAACAGCCTTCCCAGCTCTGCCGCAGGTCGCCGATCCCATCCCCATCACCGTTTATGTCACCTATCGCCCGGGGACGGGTTCGGAAATCAACTTGGCAAGAGAAAGAGGCTGAAGTCAAGGGCTAAATTTATACAAAAGTTATTCAGCATGGCCCACGACTGCTTCCTATTCAGGAGGAATTCACTTATGCCAACAAGATTCCAAGAAGAATCTTCATTTCAGGCCTTGTAGTCTAGCACTTTTTCCTAGGTGATTATCTTCAGTCCCTTTTCCAAATGACCAAATACACCTATAGAATAATAATGTTGGTATTTGTTAAGCGCTTACTATGTGCCGAGCACTGTTCTAAGCGCTGGGGTAGACATAGGGGAATCAGGTTGTCCCACGTGGGGCTCACAGTTTTCATCCCCATTTTACAGATGAGGGAACTGAGGCACAGAGAAGTTAAGTGACTTGCCCACAGTCACACAGCCGACAAGTGGCAGAGCTGGGATTCGAACTCATGAGCCCTGACTCCAAAGCCCGTGCTCTTTCCACTGAGCCACGCTGCTTCTCAGACTAATGGTCACCAGCACCCATGCAAATGGAAAGGCAGGATCATTCATTCATTCAGTCATTCAATAGTATTTGTTGAGCACTTACTATGTGCAGAGCACTGTACTAAACGCTTGGAATGTACAATTCGGCAACAGATAGAGACAATCCCTGCCCAGTGGCAGGCTCACAGTCTAAATGGGGGAGACAGACAGCAAAGCAAAACAGAACAAAACAAAAACAAGACAACATCATCAAGATAAACAGAATCAAGGAGATAGACATCTCATTAACAAAATAAATAGGGTAATAAATAATATATACAAATGAACACAGTGATGAGGGGAGGGGAAGGGGAAAGATTGGGGGGGTGGGGGAGAGCAGAGGGAAGGGAGGCTCAGTCTGGGAAGGCCTTCTGGAGGAGATGAGCTCTCAGTAGGGCTTTGAAGAAGGGAAGAGAGTTTCCAGGGCCCAAGACTATATTTATATTATATGCACATATTTATTATTCTATTTATTTTATTTTATGATGTGTATATATCTATAATTCTATTTATTTACATTGATGCTATTGATGCCTGTCTACTTGTTTTGTTGTTTACCTCCCCCCTTATAGACTGTGAGCCCATTGTTGAGTAGGGATTGTCTCTATTTGTTGCCAAATTGTACTTTCCAAGCGCTTAGTACAGTGTTCTGCACACAGTAAGCACTCAATAAATACAATTGAGTGAATGAGTGAATGAAGACTAGGCTACAGCAAAGGCAGATCCAGCCGCAAACTTGTCCCAAGGCCAAATTTTACAAGAGCCAGTGGGAATCTGGCAATGGCAAACTTTGAACCTGTCAGTTTGTGGGTAAGAGAATGGGGATGAGCGTGCAACAGTGAGAGTTGTTTTTGTTTTTTTTTAATCCAATAGAGCCTTTTTCTTGCATGCTTTGTTCCTACCAAGCTAACTTTGTGCTTCCTTTTTGACCTTCTTTCTCATTACCTGCCCTTCTTCCTTTTTGGAATTGCCTCCCCATTAAAATTTTCAGGCCACAGCTCTACCCAACTTCAAAGCCCTCTTGAATTCCCTCTTCCTGTAGAAGGCATTGCTTGATTAATTTTTATTTTCCCCAAGTCACATTTTTTCAACAATTTCCCTCAGCCTTTTTGCAATCACAACTACCTGTAGCACTTCCAAACATATCAAGTTAGGCACTCTTTTGTTTAAAACACCCATTTTTTACCTATCCATCTTTGGGGTTTTTTGTTGCTCTTGGGAATTTATTTTACCTTTCTCCCCTATTAGATTGTAAGCTCCTTTAGGATCATGCCTTTTATCTCCCACTGTACTCTCCCAAGTGTATAATATAATAGTTCCTTGCACATAGCAGGCACACAATAAATACAATTGCTTGCTTGCTTGCTTAATTTTTTTAGTTATTTTCTAAAAAGTTCTCCTAAAGCTTTCCTGCCTACCTTATGCTTTTTTCCAAACCTCCTTAACTGTTCCTGCATTTGATATGGCTGTCTTTGTTCAGCCCTTGGCATTCCTCTTCAACTTTATTCTCTCTCCAAAAATAAGTTGCAAAACGGGTAAAGCAATAAACTACTGGGATTTATTTTTGAAGACTCAAATATTGAAACTCGTGACCCTATCAGAGTTATGTTGCGAGTCTAAAATGGCACCATAAAGTCTGGAACAAATAACCTTAAAATAAGATTGCATTGAAGTAGATTAATGTAACTTTAGTTGGCCACATTTTCAAAGCTTCTTTTAGTTTTTTTTACTCTTTCTAACTGATTTTGAAATAGCTTCTGCTTTCAACTAAATTCTTCTCACTATGATGCCGTTTGCATATTAGATTTATTTAGGTTGCTGTCATTGGGAGGAGAATAAGAACTCCAAGAAACAAGTATGGCACTGCCTTTATTTTTATCCTAAACTTCTTAACCTTTTTCTCAAACCATAAAATCATTAAACTGATAAAATAATGGGATAGTCTTCATCTCTTCCTGAGCAAGCTTTATCTGTAAGTGAGAAGGCAAAACTACTTAGAATTTACTTTTCTCTTTCATCTTCAAAGCACTTACAAACTACTAATGCAATAAATGTTAAAAAAAAAAAAAACAGACTCCTTTTGCTCTTTGAGTTCAGGGAAATCTAAAGACATTTATTTTTCATAAATTATGAATCCTGGACAGGCTTTTCTTCTTGCTAAAGTAGGCATAAAAAATGTAAAAAAAAGTAAACCTTTGAGGAAGGTTAAGTAAAATAGCCAGCACTGAAGTGCAGGTTAAGAAGTGCAGCTTAATTAAAGTGGCTGCATTTTCCAGAGTTCAATGGGTTAGGGAAGGCTGGTCCAGAAATGGAACCAGAATGTGGTTTCTGAGACTGTGGTGAGAAACAGTGGACTCCGAGGTCAGGAGTAGCTTTGTATAACGTTATTCATTCATTCATTCAATAGTATTTATTGAGCGCTTACTATGTGCAGAACACTGTACTAAGCGCTTGGAATGTACAAATCGGTAACAGAGACAGTCCCTGCCCTTTGACGGGCTTACAGTCTAATCGGGGGAGACAGACAGACAAGAACAATAGCAATAAATAGAATCAAGGGGATGAACATCTCATTAAAACAGCGTGGCTCAGTGGAAAGAGCACGGGCTTTGGAGTCAGAGGTCATGGGTTCGAATCCTGGCTCAGCCACTTGTCAGCTGTGTGACTTTGGGCAAGTCACTTCACTTCTCTGTGCCTCAGTTCCCTCATCTGTAAAATGGGGATTAAGACTGTGAGCCCCACGTGGGACAACCTGATTCCCCTGTGTCTACCCCAGCGCTTAGAACAGTGCTTGGCACATAGTAAGCGCTTAACAAATACCAACATTAAAACAATAGCGAATAAATAGAATCAAGGTGATGTACATCTCATTAACAAAATAAATAAGATAATGAAAATATATACATATGTGCACCACAGGTTGGATCTGCAAGTCTTGAGTCGGTCTTATCCCTAATGCCTTCTGGTCCAGAAACTGCTCTGTTTCATTCAGTCACTGATATTTAATGAGCACTTAATGCATGCAGAGCACCATTCTAGAGAGTAGATATGATCCCTGTCCACAGGACCTTACGGTCTACAAGGGGAAATGGATTAAAATAAATTATAGCTAGTGGAACGGGAAACAGTCTGGCCTCCTGGTAAGAGGTCAGAGCCTGGGTTTTAAACCTGGCTCTACCACTTGCCTTCTGTGTGACCTTGAGCACGCCACTTAACTTCTCTGTGCCTTCATTTCCTCAGCTGTTAAAGGGGAATTCAATACTTCTTCCTTTGTCTTGAGACTCTTTATCCAGTGGAGGGCACAGACTGGATCTAACTCCATTATTTTTTATCTACCCCGACACATAATAGCTTAACGTACCACAATTATTATTATTATGTCATGTCTGGTCCAAGGAAGCATGTAGAAATGTACTACAAGTCTTTGTCACAGAAGACCAAAGGGGAAAATTAGATGTTTGGTTAGCCCAGCCCACGAAAGCAGTCCCACTGCTCCTCATCTGCTATAAAAAAAAAAAATCAAGAATTTAAAGCAGTGTGTACTTATCTGGGGGAATAACTAGGATTTGTACTTCTATCCATTCCTGGAAACGTTCCCAAGATTTTTATTTACCAACTGATATGATGACAACTGCTCTCACATTATTAAAAGCATATATATACATATGTATATGTATTTGTGTATGTATATGTTTATACATATGACCATATATATATATATGGTCAAGCACGGTACTAAGCTCTGGGGTGGGTACAAGACAATCAGACACAGTCCACATCCCACATAAAGCTCCACAGTAGAAAGAGGAGGGAGAACAGGTACTGGATCCCCATTTTCCCATTTTACAGAGGAGGAAATTGAGATGCAGAAATTAAATGACTTGCCCAAGTCACAGCAGATCAGCAGTCTGGCTGCTATACCATGCTATGTCTACTTCTGGAAAGAGCACAGGCTTTGGAGTCAGGGCTCATGAGTTCGAATCCCAGCTCTGCCACTTGTCAGCTGTGTGACTATGGGCAAGTCACTTAACTTCTCTGTGCCTCAGTTCCCTCATCTGTAAAATGGGGATTAAGACTGTGATCCCCACGTGGGACAACCAGATTCCCCTGTGTCTACCCCAGCACTTAGAACAGTGCTTGGCACATAGTAAGCGCTTAAATACCAACATTACTTCTACTACTAAATGTATTATGGTTGTACATTATGGTATATTGCTTCAGTCCAGTTGTGATGAGGACAGTCTTACAGAGTAGGTTCTTTGGAGAAATTCACAGAGCTTATGTATCATGTGAGCATTTAAAAATTAAAGTCCTGGCCATCAAGGAATCTACACCAGTACCAGAGGACAAAGCAGCTGAAAGCCATAGGATAGGTCACCCTAGTGTAGGGACAAGCAGGCACTAAGATGCAGGTGGATTCTGGACTCTAGGGAGGGGATATGCACTAGGATGTATTTTTATACTCTTATTATTATCATTAATAATAATAGTAATAATAAGCCCATCTCCTCCAGGAGGCCTCTCCCAACTAAGCCCTTATTTACCCTACTCCCTCTCCCTTCTGAGTCATCTTTGCCCTTGGATTTGTACCCTTTATTCACGTCTCCTCAGCCTCACAGCACTTAAATGGGGAAGCAGCGTGGCTTAGTGGAAAAGAGCTTGGGCTTCGGAGTCAGAGGTCATGAGTTCGACTCCCGGCTCTGCCACTTGTCAGCTGTGTGACTGTGGGCAGGTCACTTAGCTTCTCTGTGCCTCAGTTCCCTCATCTGTAAAATGGGTATTAACTGTGAGCCTCACGTGAGACAACCTGATTACCCTGTATCTCCCCCAGTGCTTAGAACAGTGTTCGGCACATAGTAAGCGCTTAACAGATACCAACATTATTAAATGCATATGTGTAATTAATTTTAATATCTGTTTCCCCATGTAAACTGTAAGCTCCTTGTTGCCAGGGAACATGTCTACCAACTCTGTTGTATTTTACTCTCCCAGGCACTTAGTACAGTACTCTGCACAGGGAATGGGTCTGTTATATTGTTGTGTTGTACTGTCCCAAGCGATTAGAAAAATGATCTGCCCAGAGTAAGTGCTCCATAAATGTGATTGATTGCACACAGAAAATGCTAAATAAATATGTTTGCCTCTGCTTCACCTCCCTTGGAGGCAAGGGTCTCCCTTATACATACATCCCCTAAACAATTATTATCCCTGTTGGGATCATCAATCAATTGCGTTTATTGAGGACCTACTGTTTGCATTGTACTAAGCACGTGGGAGAGTGCAATGTAACAGAGTTTGTATACCCGTTCCCTGCCCACAACAAGGATCATCTTTCTACAAAAACGTTCAGGACATAACCCCCTTCCTCAAAACTCTTCAGTGGTTGCCTATCCACCTCTGTATCAAACTACAACTCCTCACCATTGGCTTTAAAGCTCTCCATCACCTTGCCCCTTCCTCTCTCACCTTGTTTCTCTCCTTCTAAAATGCTTCACTCTTCTGGTGCTAACCCTCTCATTTTGCCTCAGTCTCACCTGTCTCACTGCCGACCCCTGGCCCCCTGTCCTGGGATGCCCTCCCTCCTCAAATCTGCCAGACAACTACTCTCCCCGCCTTCAAAACCTCATTGAAGGCACTTCTGCAAGAGGCCTTCCCAGACTAAACTCACTGTTCCTCATCTCCCCTGCTCTTCTGTGTCTCCCTTACTCACTCCCTTTGCTCTATCCCCACTGCCCCCCAAGCCCCACAGCACACACGCACACACACACACACATATATGTGTATATATATATATATATACACACACACACACATATATATATATCTGAAATTTTATTTGTATTGATTTCTTTCTCTCCCCCTCTAGACTGTGAGCTGTCTTTGGGCAGGGATTCGCACTGTTTATTGTTGTATTGTTCTTTCCCTACCACTTAGTACAGTGCTCTGCACACAGTAAGCACTTAAATACAATTGAACAAATGACTGAACAAGTTTAGTCTGGAGATATTCTGGGCTACAGTGGCTCCAGCAGTGTTGGGAAGTGGTACATGTGGAGATATGAAATCCTATGTTCATGCCCACTAACAATGGGAGGAGAAGATGAAAAGAGGCAACCTATGTTAAAAATAATATGGCTCCAGTAATTTTTGCTCTGCGTAGCCTTCCACAGAAGCAGCAGCATGGCCTAGTGGATAGAACATGGGACTAGGAATCAGAGGACCTGGGTTCTAGTTCTGGCTGTGCCACTTACCTGCTGTGTGACCTTGGGTAAGTCAATTAATTTATCTGTGCCTTAGTTACCACATCTGTAAAATGGGGATTGAGGCTATAAACCTTATGTGGGATGGGGACTGTCCAACCTGATCTGCCTTGCATCTACACCAGCCCCTGGCACATAGTAACCACTTAACTGATACCATTTAAAAAAAAAAAGAGACCACTAAGTTCTTGATTCTTCTAAAGAAAAAAGAAACCTGTACGGATGTATTTTCCAGCAATGTACCTGTCTTCCAGCACTTAGAACAGTGCTCAGCACATAGTAAGTGCTTAAAAAATACCTAAATTATTATTACCTGCAGTCAGCATCCAAATCTTTTTAAGAAGAAATGGGTCTGGTTTCTAGAAACGTTGCTAAATTTTCTTGGCCACTGAGATCCCAGACCTAATAAGGCTCTGAATGCATAATAAAAAAAATTTATACATATTCCTCTGGTTGCTTAGGTAAGGGAAATTCCGGAGTTTGGAAAGAAAAGCTGAGTGAGGATTAGGGTGGAAGTGGGCTTTAAAGAATTTAAAATGTAATTGAAGCAGAGGAAGTGACTCAGTGGGCAAGGGGAGGAAGAGAAAACAATACATATAAGTGACCTTAACAACTGGGTGATAAGGTCTTTGTTCTCAGGGTGGCTGTCATTGGGGAAAATGCCATAAAAGGAGACACAGTAATTTAATTAGAAATTGCAAATTAAATACTCACCAACAAGTGATAATTAGATCTCTATGATCAAGTGAGGCTATGGTAAGATGAATTCTGACCGGAGTGGAGGATGGTGTTTGAAGAAAACAGCTGTCATTCTAGGAAAATTGATTCTAACTTCTGTTAAGACTTCTAGTTAAGGTGCAAGGATCAGTAAATTTACAAACCATTAAGGGAATTTTGATCCTGAAATGTACTTTCAAACCTTCTAAATCAGTAATTAATGTAGATACATTAGAATTTGATCAGTGTAGAGTTAAATGTGAAGATGGCTGATGTAATCGTGATGTTAGCTATTGATGAGGCAACTCTGGAATAATTTTCAGTTATATAATGTGAGTTAAGCTTTTTCACAGTGACAGTGGAAGGGAGAAAAGAGAAATATGGAAAAATTGTTCTGGAATTTGGCAGGGGTTAATAAAACAGCCACAATAATATAATAATAATTGTGGCATTTGCTAAGCTCTTACTAAGTCCCAAGCACTGAACTAAGCACTGGGGTAGACACAGGTATTCAGGTCAGACAGTCCCTGCCCCAACTTGGGTTCGCAGTCTAAGTAGGAGGGAGAATAAGTATCGAACCTCCATTTTACAGATGAGGAAACTGGGGCACAGAGAAGTTATGTAATTTAGCCAGGATAATCCAGGAGGCAAGTGGTGGGGCTTGTATTAAAACCCTGGTCCTCTGACTCTCAGGCACGTGCTCTTGCCACTAGGCCACATGAAGTGATTTTTGACATTATAGTGATTACAGTGGGTAAAACACAGATTTGTATCAGTAATGAAGCAGCATGGATGGCCTAGTGGCAAGAGCACGGGCTTGAGTCAGAGGTTGTGGGTTCTAATCCCAGCCCTGCCACTTGTCTGCTTTGTGACCTTGGGCAAGTCACTTACCTTCTCTGTGCCTCAGTTACTTCATATGTAAAATGGGGATTAAGAGTGTGAGCCTCATGTGAAACAGGGACTGTGTTAACCTGATTAACTTGTATCTACCCCATCTGTTAGAACAGTGCTTGGCACATAGTAAATGCTTAAAAAATACCATAATTATTAGTATTATGATTATACATTTCTTTAGTTCGATGGTCTGATGTGAATGTCAACCCATAGGTTTTGCTCTAAACTGTTTGTTTAGCAAGGAGTTATTCAGTGCTTGATGCATGCTGGACATAGGTAGTGTGGTCTAGTGACAGTAAAATGGGCCTGGGATTCAGTATATCCTAGCTCTAGGCCAAGCTCTGTCACTGTATTGCTATGTGACCTTGGGCATGCCACTTAACGTCTCTGTAATTCCATGTCTCATCTGATTATGTTGAATTTAGCTCAGCACTTAAAATAGTGTTTGATACACAGTAAGCATTTAAAAATATGGTTATAATTTCTTAAGTAAATGTGTTTTTCAGCAATGCAGAAATTACTGAATAACCATTTTGTTCTGAATTTGCTATGCTACAAGAGTGTAGGTAGCAGCCCAAACCATTTCACAGGATAAATGTTTAGTGAATTAACTCTCTTCTCATATTGAGAAGTTTATTTCCTATTAATCCGAGACTCCTCTTTCCTGCTGTTTGCTACCAGTTCTGTTACAACAGGATCAAATAACTATAAATCCAGTAAATTGTTTGGTTTACTGTGAATATTGTGGTTCATTGATTAAGTACCTAAAATAGTGTAATTTGTGTGACTATTGACTCACTCTGGAGATGTGAGTACTGACTGTGTTGAGGATATTTTAAACCAATTTCTGAAATCTGTGGGTAAGGGATTTTGATACTGTCCAGTGTGACAGCATTTTCTATGGTGCATATCCCTATGCAAAAAAATGGTTTTCACAAAGTAATAATACTTACAGTATTAATTGCTTCCTTTGTGCCAAACCACATTAAAAAACAATCCAATCCCACACAGTTTCTCATAGTATAGGGAGACTGTAAGCGCCTTGTGGGCAGCGAATGTATGTACCAACTCTGTTTCATTCTGTTCCTCAGGTGCTTAGTACAGTACTCTGCCCCAAGTAAATGTTCAGTAAATACCATTGATTGATTGAGAACAGGTATCTGATCCTCAGTGAGCCCCATGTGGGACAGGGACCATGTGCATCCTGATTATCTTTTATAAAATAATAACAATGATGGTATTTTATCTACTCCAGCACTCAGTACAGTGCCTGGAACATAGTAGGTGCTTAACGAATACCATTCAAAATAAAAAGCAAAAAAGTGAGAGAACAGGCACAAAGAGAATTAAATAAGAGATCATCATGCCGCAAGTTCATTCATTCATTCAATAGTATTTATTGAGCGCTTACTATGTGCAGAGCACTGTACTAAGCACTTGGAATGAACAAGTCGGCAACAGATAGAGACAGTCCCTGCCATTTGATGGGCTTACAGTCTAATTGGGGGAGACGGACAGACAAGAACAATGGCAATAAAATCAAAGAGCTGGGATTCGAACGGTAGTCTGACTCCTAGTCTATTGCCCTTTCTATTGGGCCATGCTGTCTCTCCAAGAATAGAGTTAATATTTTGATTCATATTTAAAATACAAATGGCATTGGTAGAGAAACGCTGAGTAATGTAACCAGTTTTGAGGAAAGTAAATGAATGCACACAATCATATCTTCGAACAAGTAGTACGTCTCTAAGTAGTACGTGTTTCCTAATTTTGCTGTGTAGTGAAAATACATGTTACAGAGGAACTAAGTGTAGGTGCTCAATAATTAGCCAACAAGGGTAGCAGAAACGAAAGAAATTAGACTAGGAAGAGGAGAGAAAGATGTACTTTTTTCATTGCTTTAAGAGTGATTTACTACCACCACCAACCAAGCTCAGACCTATAAGATGTAGAAAGCAAAACTGGATGCCTTCATAATCATACAAAGGACATCCATATCAATACTCTTGGATCTCTGATCAAAAAGTAAAAAGGTGTGCAAAAAATGGTGTGCAAAAATAATGACTTCACAAACTGGTACTTTAGTGTGTTACTCTTATAATCACAGCTTTAGAATAAATAGCACAGTCAAGGCTTTTCTGTTATGGGTTATTAACTGAGGTACTTTAGGAGTCTTAAACTTTATTTTTTAAAAAAATTATATCCTTGAAGCAGATGCTTATTTTTTAGAACTTCCGTGAAAATATATGAGATTAATTTTAGGTTTGAGAAGCCTGCCACTGAGGGGGACAATTTCTCCACTTGTTCAAGTCCAAAATCCAGCAGTGCAAGGTTTAGCAAATGCACTATGGCATGATGTATGGTACAGTAATGCATTATAATGAGAGTGTACTGTATTTTGCATCAGCGGTAGTAAGACTTTCTGAGGCAATAGGAAGCAATATAGTATATTCTCTTTTATTTGAAAATTCAGAGTTGGTTTCTACAACATTGAAGCTAATGTGCACACTATCCTACATTACAGGTAATCGCTTTCAGTAGAATGTATTTGAGAAAAGAATACTTTACCTATAAAAGGGATGTAGGAAATTAGAAAGTAAAAATCAGAACTGGACTTGAAAAGAGAAATCCTTCTTATCCTCCAAACAAGCTTAGCATAATCAGTGTCAGCATGGCGTGAATCCAGCTGAAGAAATCGGGCTGACAGCTACTCCGGTGAGAGTAGAGTGCAGTCTTGTCTGCTTTACAATATTATATCCTTGCTCCCTCCAATTAAACATTCAGTGTCTGCCAGAGAATGTGCGTGTTGTGATGCAGACAGTGATATGCCCATCCATTAAATGGAAACTGAGACTACAATTATTTTGGCTTAAGCTACAAAACAGTCATCACATGGTAATTCTGTGGATGGTTACTGGAAAAACTGTGGCCAGATTGAATCGTGCAGGTGAAAGATGAAATTCCTTGAAATCAATGACTGTGCCGGTTTGATTCACTTTCTGTAAAATATTTGGTAAACTATTCTTTCTTATTCTTCTGTAATTTTGTTGTGAGCTCGTGGCTTTTCTTAACCACATGTGGAAACCAATTGCTCGCTTAAAAGATTTGATCAAATCAAATTACAAGCTCTGTGCTTTGGGAGTGTGTTAGAAAAAATAGAAAGTGACCGTTTCTCATTGAGCCATTTTCATCCATCATAAAAGCATTTGATCTCCTTTAATATGTAGTTTGGTACAAGTTAGAGTAAGTTGTCTTAAGCAGTTGAAACCTTTTCCAAATAGTACTTAGTACAATGCTCTGTACCTAGTAAGTGCTCAATAAATGCCATTGATTGATTGATAGTAGTTATTATAAATGTTGCAGTGATCAGGGAAAGTGAACACAGTTCACCACTCTTAAAAAGTTAGGAAATAGTATGAATTGTTTCCCTTTAACACCCAGAAAAATTATCAAAGACTCAGAAAAGCCCCTAGGCATCAAGCAACAAAGAATAAAAATAGAGTCTATTAATAGTCAGTGGTATTTACTGAGCACTTACTCTATGCAGAGCACTATATTAAGTACTCTTGGAAGACACAGACATTAAAATAAATTATGGATATGTACATTAAGTGCTGGGGGCGCTAAGTGTGGGGTGAATATGAATAGCATAAACTTATATCGATCAATGGTATTTATTTAGTGCTTAATGTTTACAGAGCATTGTACTGAGCACTTGGGAGAGAATAGTAATAATAATAACTGTGGCATTTGTTAAGTGCTTACAATGTGCCAAGCACGGTACTAAGCACTGGGGTAGATACAGGCAAATTGGGTTGAACACCCTCCCTGTACCGGATGGGGCTCACAGTCTCAATCTCCATTTTACAGATGAGGTAACTGAGGCACAGAGAAGTGAAGTGACTTGTCCAGGATCGCTCAGCAGACATGTGGCAGAACTGGGAATAGAATCCATGACCATAACCACTCCCAGGTCCATGCTGTATCAACTATGCCATGCTGCTTCTCACAACAGCATTGGTAGACACGTTCCCAGCCCACAACACACTCACAATCTAGAGGAAGGGTTCAGATCCAATGCATAGGTAATGCAGTGCTCTATTCTTCCATCTCAAATGGCATCGCTATTAACTGGTGTAGGTGGGCAAGCTGGCTGATGAAAAATTCAGGGGATGGGAGATGTTTTACAGGCTGCAAACCTCTTTTATTTTGACTTAAATTTCCGATTTCATTTGTTGTAATAGGCAAACATCTATTTTTTCCAGTTTTTTTTTTTGGTAGGAATTTTAGAATGAAATATTTGATGCAGGGAAAATACTTAAATGCTCACTCACAGGATAGTCTATATTAGCAGTAAATACTTTTTTATATAGCTACAGGAAGGGGAAATGTATTGTTGATTGTTTCTGAATTTTATTTGACATACATAAAAGGGCTAAGGGTTTTAATAAAGAAATTTGCTGTGTTTTATAAAATCATCTGTACATGAACAGAAATAGTATAACAAAGTTTCTGCACTCAAACATTGATGAATTGTATTAAGAATTCAGCAGCTGGTGAATATAATTGATAAAATTAGTGTTCTTGAAAACCCAGTGAAGATTTTTAACATGAGGATCTCATTTCTGAATTGAAAAGAATAATTAAAATCCCCCAATCTAATTGTACAGTAACCTGGATCACAAATCTGGGGAAGGTATGAAAAGGGGGCAGTTTCCATGGTTGTCCTTTGTATTTCGTGAAGATCCAGCTGATGGTGAAATTCACACAGGAGTGTGGGTATGTGATTGAAAAGATAAAGAGGACATCCACAGTTATAGCCACATTGTGCACTTTGTTGTATATTCTTGCTTGAAGTCTTCAGTGCCTTTTTTCACCTTTTTTTCCTTGCTTTCTTGTCTCTTGCCCTTCCTTTTTTTTTTTTTCTTTAATGATATTTGGTAAGCACTTACTGTCTGCCAGGCACTGTACTAAGTGCTGGGGTAGATACATAATAATCATGTTGGACACAGTCCCATCTCCATTTTACGGATGAGATAACTGAGGCACAGAGAAGTGAAGTGACTTGCCCAAAGTCATATAGCATATAAGTGTCAGAGCAGGGATTAGAACACGGGTCCTTGATTCCCAAGCCCTTACTCTTTTTTGTTTTGTTTTTTAAGTGCTTACTATGTGCCAGGCACCATATTAAGTGCTGGGAGGATACAGGCAAATCAGGGTGGACAAAGTCCCTGTCCCATATAGGGCTCACCCTCTTAATCCCCATTTAAACAGATGAGGTAAGTGAGGCACAGAGAAGTGAAGTGACTTGCTCAGGGTCATACAGCAAGCAAGTGGCAGAGCTGGGGTTTAGAACCTAGGTCCTTCTGACTCCCAGGCCCATGCTCTTTCCACCTAGCCATGTTGCTTCCTGAGTCTTTTGCTCTACAGTAGTCACTCCTGATAGGTTCGTGGTGGGCAGGGAATATATGTGTCTGTTTATTGTTTATGGTACTCTCCCAAACGCCTATAACAGTGCTTTGCCCATAGTAAGTGCTCAGTAAATAATGAATGAGTGAATGAATGAATGAATGAAAATAGTGTGCCATGCTGGTCTAACCCCTGCAGTTGATTGCCAGCATTCAACTGGGGTGCAACCCTGTCTTAGGCTTTATTTTACCATGTTCTTGAAGTGTTTCTTCTGCCCTCCTTGCTTTTGGAGTTTCAGATCTCCATACAGCAGTTCTTTGGGCATCCTACGGGTTGCTCGTTGACCTCTCATTGCCCCCCCACCACAGCTGTGATCAGGTGAACAGCTTCACTGCTAGGAGATGAACTCTGTCCCAGAACTTCATAGGTCGTGATCTTGTCTTGCCATTTGAGATTGAATATGGCCTGCAAGAGCCACTGTTAGACCTGTTCGAGAAACTGAATGAGGGTGCTCTGTGAGATCCAGATCTTACAGCTTTAGAAAAGATCGGTCAACTAGACAACTCTGGGAACCTTTAGTTTGGTCCAGAGCCTGCTAACAGACTGTCGCCACACTCTGTCCATACTGATTGACAATCCCCCAGAGAATGAGCTGCGCTACTTGTTTTCCACTTCGTTGTCAGTCACCTTGTCATTGGTTAGTGTAGGTAACAGAATTCTGTGGCACTGTTTAGCTCTGAATTGGCAATATAAGTTTCTGGTTGTATTTATTGGCTCCCCTAGGTCTGGCTAATACATCACCATGGTTTTCTTTAAACTTATTGCCCGCCCACCCTCAGCACCTGGTTGAGTTGGTGAAGTGGTTCTCAACACTTCATCTGCTTGTTGTTCTCTTATATATGTGCCCCGGGCCACAGACATCTGCAAACAGTCATTTCCGAATGATTGTTTTTAGGACTTTGAATTGTGCTCAAAGTCCCTTGAGTTGAAAGTTTCCCAGTGGTGTGGAAGCATTTTCTAAACATTTTCTACCTCCTACACTCAGATCTCTTGTTGCCTTCTTAAGATACAGAAGGGTCTAGTAGAGAGAGCCCAGGCCCAGGGTCAGGATATTTGGGTTCTAATTCCCAGATCTGCCACCTTGGGCAAGTCACTTAATTTCTTTGTACTTCAATTTCCTGATCAGTAACTCAGTAAATCAGTCTATACTTCACTCTGTTGCCCGGATTATCTTTCTACACAAACACTCTGCGCATGTCAACCCCCTCCTCAAAAATCTCCAGTGGTTGCCGACCAACCTTTGCATGAAACAAAAACTCCTCACTCTTGGCTTCAAAGCTCTCCATCACCTTGCCCCCTCCTACCTCACCTCCCTTCTCTCCTTCTGCAGCCCAGCCCACACACTCCATTCCTCTGCTGCTAACCTCCTCACTGTGCCTTGTTCTCGCCTGTCCCGCCATCGACCCCTGGCCCACATCCTACCACTGGTCTGAAATGCCCTCCCTCCTCACATCCGCCAAACTAGTTCTCTTCCCCCCCTTCAAAGCCCTACTGAGAGCTCACCTCCTCCAGGAGGTCTTCCCAGGCTGAGCCCTTTTCCTCTGCTCCTCCTCCTCTCCCCATCACCCCGACTCCCTCCTTCCGCTCTACCCCCCCCCCGCCCCAAAGCACTTGTGTATATATGTACATATTCATTATTCTATTTCTTTTATTGATGTGTATATATCTATAATTCTGTTTATTTTGATGGTATCGATGCCTGTCTACTTGTTTTGTAGTCCGTCTCACCCTTCTAGACTGTGAGCCCGTTGTTGGGTAGGGATTGTCTCTATCTGTTGCCATATTGTACTTTTCAGGCACTTAGTCCAGTGCTCTGCACACAGTAAGTGCTCAATAAATACGATTGAATGAATGAATGAATGAATGCATGAACATGGCCAAGGCCTCCAAGAGGCCTTCCCAATCTAAAGCCCTGCTTTTCCTCATGTCCCACTCCCTTCTGTGATCCCTTTGCTCTTCCCTCCTCACCCCCCAGCCCCACATCACATATGTACATATCTGTAACTTTATTTGTATTGATGTCTGCCTCACCCCCTCTTAGACTGTGAGCTCCTTGTGGGCAGGGATTGTCACTGTTTATTGTCTTATTGTTCCTTACCAAGCATTTAGTATGGTGCTCTGCACACAGTAAGTGCTTAATAAATAGGATATGAATGAATGATTGAATGAAAAAGAGCACAGGCCTGGCAGAGGACCTGCAGTCTAATCCCTGCTCTGCCTCTTGCCTGCTGTGTTACCATGGGCAAGCATTTAACTTTTTTGTTTTCCAGTTTCCTCATCTGTAAAATGGGGATTCAGCAACTGTTACCCCCCAACACTCCCCCAACCTGGGAGCCCCATGTGGGTTTAAGCTCGGTGTGAGCAGGTATTGTCTCTATTACTGAATTGTACTTTCCAAGTGCTTAGTACAGTGCTCTGCAGACAGTAAGCACTTCAGTAAATATGACTGAATGAATGATAGGGACTGTCTGACCTGATTATCTTGTATCTATCTCAATGCTTAGTACAGTGTTTGGTATATAGTAAGAACTTAATATCCCACTTAGTAAAATTGGGATTCAGTTCCTGTTTTCCCTCCCACTTAGACTGTGAGCCCCACATGGAACAGGGACTGTGTCTGACCTGATTATCTTGTATCCATCCAAGTGCTTATTACAGTGCTTGGCACATAGCACCTAATAAGTGAATCCCACAGTTAGTAATATGAGGATTAAATATGTGTTCTCCTATCCCTTTAGACTGTGAGTCCCTTGTGGGCTAAGGACAGAACCTGATGTGATTGTACTGTATGTATCCCGGCGCTTAGCGCTTGGCAAGTAGTAAGCACCTAACAAATACCGTATTTATAATAGCTATTTTCCTCCAATATGGCTGTCCAGAATAAATTGAACGGGATCACTACACATGCTTGCTTTACTCCATTAGCAATGGATCACACTGAAAACCCTTGTCTTTTCCCACTCCCTGTTCCCTTCCTGCCTCAGCATCATAACTAAGCATTCTGTCTTGTCCTTTCCCTTCCTCTCTCTGTCCCGCTATGCCGTCCTAACCACAAGCAATCAGGCAAGGCGGCTCTTAGGGAGGGCTAGGGGAAAACAGTTTTAAAGCGTGGAATTCCTGCCACTGTAGTTAGTTCACTTCTGGGTTCTCTCCCTCCCCATCACGCCCTAAGGACTTTAGTTCAAGAAACCAACCCTGCCCAGATCTCAAGCCAGGGGAGGGGTGGTTTAAGGACTGATGCTCCTGCAGTGGTAAGTAGGTCCTCTTTTGGAAGTTGTCGCCACTATCTATCATATGTATTGAGCACTTACTGTGTGCAGAGCACTGCACTAAGTTCTTGGGAGAGTACCATTCGACAATAAACAGACACATCCCCTGCCCACAACAAGCTTACAGTCTAGAGGTGGGGAGACAGACAATAATATAAATAAATAAATTGCAGACATGTACATAAGTGTTGTGGGCTTGGGAGGGGGAATGAACAAAGGGAGCAAGTCAGGGCAAATTTGTGTGCAGAACCCTGTACTAAGCCCTTGGGAAAGTACGCTACAACAGAGTTGGTAGATGTGATACCCTGCCCACAAGGAGTTTACAATCTGCAGGTGGGAGACAGACGTAAAAGTAGACTAGAGATACGGGAAATAGTAAAGTGTATGGATATTTACAAGATGGGAGAGCTGTGGCCTGGAAGATTTTAAGAAGCAGAGCAGTCTTGAGAAATGACTCGAAGAAGCCCTGGGGATATGGACCAGAGGCTCTCTTGCTGGTCAGTCATAAAGACGTCAAAGCAGTGGGAGATGACTATGACATCTAGTTTTAGCCTGGATCCACCCTCTTCACTCTTTCCCTCTCCTGGCCATCTCCCATCTCCTGGCCACTCATCCCACGCCTGAGTGACATTTTTGTATCTTTGGTTACAGTCCACAGCGTTACTTGTTCACTTGGCTTCTCAAAGCAGTACCGTCTTCAATCAATCAAAATCGCTTCTTGGGAGCAGCGATTATTAAGATAGATAAAGTACACCCCTGACATGGTTCCCTATTCCTTCATTGAGCAAATGGGACCCTTCTCTGAAAAGGAAAGGATATTTTTAAGATAGTTAAAATGAACTCTTATTCTATTTTTTTAATGTCTTTAATTGGTAACCTAATTATATAGTTTATTTGGACAGTCTATCCCTGCATTTCTTGTGGGACTTTTGGCCTCCATTTCCAATCTTTTCATAAGAATACATCTCTTAGCTATTTGCTTATAGGAGAATTTCAGAGGAAAGATTTGAGCGGGTGGGAAATAGTATTCTTCTAATCATTACATAAATGTAGTATATTAGAGGGAGACCACTAACAATTATTGAGGGAGGAAATTTATATGCCTAGCATTTACTCTGTGTTCAAAGTATTTTAACAATTACCTGATTTTCCCAAGTACATTTTCAATTGAAAATAAAAGCCAGTTCTAAGGAGAATCTAAAACCTGTAACCAGTAAGAAATAGTTAATGTAAAAATTTCTAGCCAATTAAGGAACTCAGTGATGATTGTTTGAGCTGTTACCAATATGGTTTAAAGCTTTATTGAAGTGCAATCCCCTGTTGACACCGTACATCCACTTGATAGGGCAAACTCAGTCTTGCTAGTCTAGTCATTGGTTGATAGATAGCAATAAAGTACAATTTTAAAATGTTATCTTTTCACTAACAGACATGCAGTCATCTTTATTCTGCATCATCTCTGATTTTCTTTTAGTTCAATCAATCAGTGCTGTTTATTGAGTACTTGCTGTGGGTAGAGCACTGTATTAAGCGCTTGGGAGAGAACAGTACAACGGTTGGTAGACACATTCCATGTTCACAAGAAGCTTACAGTCTAGAGGGGGAGACAGACATTAATATAAATATATAAATAACACATTTGGGTTGAATATCAAGTTCTTGGAGGATATAGATCCAAGTACATAGGTGATGCAGAAGAAAGAGGGATAAAGGGGAAAGGGCTTAGTTGGGGAAAACCTCTTGGAGGAGATATGATTTTAGTGAAGCTTTGAAGATGGGGAGGGTGGTGGTCTGTCAGATATGAAGGGGAAGGAGTTCCAGGTCAAAGGGAACACATGGACGGGGGGTTCGTTGAGGGGATAGACAAATTTGAGGTACAATGCAAGAGTTGGCATTAGAGGAGCAAAGTTAATGCTGAAAGATTGAATCTTCCTTGTAGTCCTGCTGCATCTATAGTAACTCAGATAACCAGTATAATAGGGAAGTTAATAACTATGAAACATATAATGTTTGGACACTAAGATACGACATACTCAAGAAGAAGATTTCAATCATACCTACCCTTTTACCCCAAAAGTAAAGAAAGCTGAGAACCTTAATGTTGTATCGTTAAAGAATAAATACAAATGACCCGTATGAATATACTCCACACTTAACACAGATTGGTTTTATATAAAAAGCCATAAACACAGCCAAGACTAGAATTTGAACTAATAGCCTGCTTCAAATTTATTTTTGACAAATTTGTGACAAATTAAGCCCTAAAAGTACTTAAGAACAAAATTATAACTATTCATTTTCTGCGTCTACAAGACTGTATACAATGCATTTAAATCTTGGCATTTGAATAGTTTTCATTACTGCCCTGAAGCTTTTAATTTTATGGCATTTCTTAAAGTAACTAAGATTCCATAAAAATGTAATGAATGTTTTTTTTCATATTAAAGACTTGTTATTGGGGATGAAATGTTTCCTGCTTCTTACATAACTGTGGTGATTAAATATTAATCAAGAGCCAAGAGGTGACTGTCAGAGGCCCTAATAAATGGCAAATGCTGATGGGTTAGGCTGAATGTAAATAATAAGGACTCTGAAGTGAAATGTCTTTTAGACGATGAAAGAAGAAAACAACAGTATTTTAGTATGGGATCTGAGAACAGGATTAAAATGAAATATACTCTAATTTGCAACATAGTAACATCATAGCAGCCTAAAGTGAAACATAACTGTAATTTGTAACATAATTTGCAACATAGTAGTGTGTATGATAGCAACCTATTTCGCACTGACTTGAATGCATTTTTTTGCCTATTCACTAATAGAGTATTCAGAATTCTTAACAAAAACAAAGTTGTACCTTCCAAATGTTCTTGGTGCTGAAGAGTATTGCTACTTTGGAATACTGGGTACTGAGAAACAGCATGGCCTAGTGGATAGAGCATGGGCTTGGGAGACAGAAGGACCTTCATTCATTCAATCATATTTATTGAGTGCTTACTTTATTATTATTAATAATAATTATTATTATGGTATGTTAAGCATTTGCTATGTTCCAGGTACTGTACTAAGCACTAGAGTGGATACAAGCAAATCAAGTTAGACATAGTTCCAGGCCCCCAAAGGGTTCCCAGTCTTCACCCCCATTTTACAGATGAGATAACGGAGGTACAGAGAATTTAAGTGATTTATCCAAAGCCCCCAAGTAGCAGAGCAGAATTAGAACCCATGACCTTCTGACTCCCAGGCCGGTGCTCAATCCACTATACCATGCTACTTTGTGCAGAGTACTTTACTAAGCTCTTGGGAGAGTACAGTGTAACAATAAACAGACACATTCCCTGCCCACAACAAGACCTGGTTTCTAATCCCAGCTCTGACACTTGTCTGCTCTGTAACTTTGGACAAGTCATTTCACTTCTCTCTGCTTCAGTTACCTCATCTGTAAAATGGGGATTAAGACTGTGAACCCTATATGGAACAGGGACTGTGTCCAACCTGATTTGCTTGTATCCACCCCAGCACTTAATACAGTGTCTGGCAATAGTAAGTGCTTAACAAATACCACAGCTATTATTGTTATTCTTATTTTCTATTATATTATTATTATCTTTGCAAGGAGCAGTATGGCCTAGTGGAAGGAGAACAGACCCTGGAGTCAGAGGACAGAGGTTCTAATCTCTGTTCTGCCTCCTATGTGACCTTGGGCAACTCACTAAATTCTCTGTATTTCAGATTCTTCATCTATAAAATAAGGATTCAATGCTTGTTCTCCCTCCTACTAAGACTGTGAGCCCCGTGTGGGGCAGGGATTCTGACTGATCATCTTATATTTTTCACAAAGCTTAGAATGTGCATGACATATCATAAGTGTTTTTTATTATTATCAGTAATAATAAAAACAATAATAATCAGATTGAATACACTCAGCTCTGCAATTGCATGCCCTTTCAGTATGCATTATGATTAGAATACTCTTAGACAATTAGGGTGCGTTCTTCCAAAACATGAGGCTAATAGGATATACGGTGTAACGTAGTGTAGAAATAAAGGTTTTGTACTTGTGGGTGATGCTAAAGTTTACTTAACACAGCGATGTACAAGAATACAACCCCCCGACTATTGGAGAACTGAGTACATTTGTTTTTGTAAATAAGTTAAATTATTTATTTGCTTTATGGCACTTTCTTTAATACACTCAACATAATTTTGCTACCTGTTTTTTTGACAATATTGAAAATTTGGAAAAATTGTAATGAAGGTTATTTTGCTGAGATATCTACATGTTCAACCTATTTTTGGTTTAAACAATATTATATTTCTTTTTCTTAAAGATCATAGGTCCTGTATTAAATGTGTGAAAAATTCATTCTGCAAATGCCCATGATTATCATTTCAGAAATGTAAAACCTATTGCAGCTCATTGATCAAATGTTCTAGACATAGACCCTCTGCTTTAATAATGTATATTCAGAGATTAGCCCCAAATGATCAAATCTTGATTATACTAGCAAGTCTTACTAGATTTACTAAAGCTTCCCACTTAAGGAAAAGTAATTGTTCCTTACATGGGATAGTAAAATTAGAAGATGCTTTTAAAGAGTCCAATGATTATCAGACTAAAAGAACAGAGTTTAAAAATAGATTATTCAG
Source organism: Ornithorhynchus anatinus (assembly GCF_004115215.2). Classification (NCBI taxonomy): domain Eukaryota; kingdom Metazoa; phylum Chordata; class Mammalia; order Monotremata; family Ornithorhynchidae; genus Ornithorhynchus; species Ornithorhynchus anatinus. Next base: position 154,767,835 of record NC_041728.1, read on the forward strand.
AGTGAACAGTTAAGATGTTCTAGTGCAGGTATTAGTATTCCATTTCCTATGGAACTCTGGCTATGCCCAGGACAAGTGGATTAGAACAGTCTGCCAACCGGGCCTGCGGTTCTGTCATTTTGATCCTGGGACCCTCCCCATCTCCCTCATCCTAGCCTTTAATAAATAATTATGGCATTTGTTAAGTGCTTACTTCTGTTCTAAGCTCTGGGGTAGGTACAAGGTAAGCAGGTTGTCCCAGGTGGGGCTCACAGTCTTAATCCCCATTTTGCCGATGAGGTAATTGAAGCACAGAGAAGTTAAGTGACTTGCTCAAGGTCACACAGCAGGCAAGTGGCAGAGCCGACCCAGGCCCTTGTGGCTCCCAGGTCTGTGCTCTAGCCAGTATGCCACACTGCTTCTCATCTTGAAGAGCTTCTTAAATAATGGGATAAATATACAATAGTTCAGAGCGAAAAGAATAGGTGTAAATGATACGGAAGTGTGTAAATGATTAAGCAACAGAGAAATGTTGCAAGACAAAGGAGAGAAATGGGATAGCGTGATTGGGAAGAAAGGAGTATTAATTCAGAAAGAGGTGAGCGAGGCTCAGAATGACACCATACTGAATACTATCAGAATAGCCCTGCTTTGCGTATAAATTGAGTTATTGTGGCACATTTCAAAACAGATCATTTGACACTGCCCCCTTCCAGCTGTACTGACTCTTACCAGAGAAACAAATCACTCTAAAGGATTTGTGAAAACATATCTAGGTCATATATTGCTGTTAGCAGGATTATCATGACTGGATGTCATTCTTTTTGTGATAGGAAGCCTCATCTAGAAATAATAAAGGAAAAAAGAAAAAAAAGTGTTCTTGCGATTTGACCTATATAGAAAATTGAAACAAATTCAGTTCTTACTTAGTATAAAGTTTCATCTACTTTATTAAAAAAAAAAATCAACTAGATCTCCAACAAGGCAGCCTAAGGAAACATCCCAGTTAAATTCCAAGACCCAAAAAAGCCAAGTTAAAATCAAGGCTGTTTTTTTTTTTGTAGTTGGAGATTCTTAAATTCAAATTTTTCTAAATATGGAGTTGATTTTGACTTTAAGGACTCAGAATGTGGAAGAGAAACTCTTCGATGGATCCTTCCTTGTAACATTCCAAAAAGATCTCTCTTTTCCATGCACCCCAAAGAACCCTTCACTCATGCATGTCTATTCTACAGAGAATAGAAATGTTTTACTGAGTTATTAAAAATTTAATTTTTACAGCAACTTTTCATTAGATGTAACTACACACCAAATTTATGAAAGAGACTTGAGGGAGCATTAGAATTAGATCTGTTAATGAAGGTTTATCATGTTTGCTATTTCTTTTTTTATAGTAATTTTAGTGAAAAGTTACAGAATTTCTCATTCATGCATTCATCCAGTCGTATTTATTGAGCACTTACTGTGTGCAGAGCACTGTACTAAATGCTTGGAAAGTATAATTTAGCAATAAAGACAGATGATCCCTGCCCACACCGGGCTTACAGTCTAGAGACAGACATCAAAACAAGTAAACAGGCATTGATATAAATAAATAGAATTATAGATATATGCATCTATACACAAGTGCTGCGGGGCCGGCAGAGGAGGGTAGAGAAAAGGGAGCGAGTCGGGGCGACGCAGAGGGGAAGGGGAGCTGAGGAAAAGCGGGGCTTAGTCTGGGAAGGCCAATTGGAAGAGGTGGGCCTTCAGTAGGGCTTTGAAGTCGGGAAGTGTAATTGGTGGATTTGAGGAGGCAAGGCATTCCAGGCCAGAGGTAAAGTGTGGGCCAGGGGTCATTGGTGGGACAGGTGAGAATGAGGTACAGTGAGAAGGTTAGCACCAGAGGAGTGGAGTGTATGGGCTGGGATGTAGAAGGAGAGAAGGGAGATGAAGTAAAAGGGGGAAAGGTGACAGAGAGCTTTGAAGCCAATAGTGAGGAGTCCTTGCTTGATATGGAGTTTGGTAGACAAACACTGGAGATTTTTGAGAAAGGGGGTAACATGCCCAGAACATTTCTGTAGAAAGATAATCCAGGCAGCAGAGTGAAATATGGACTGAAATGGGGAGAAACTGGAAGTTGGGAGGTCAGAAAGGAGGCTGATGCAATAATCCAGTCAGGATAGGGTGAGTGATTTTACTAACATGGTAGCAGTTAGGATGGAGAGGAAGGGGTGGATCTTGGCAATGTTGTGAAGGTGAGAATGGCAGGCATTGGAGACAGATTGGATATGTGGGGTGAACGAGAGAGCAGAGTCAAGGATGACACCAAGTTTATGTGCTTGTGAGTCGGGAAGGATGGTAGTGCAGTCCACAGTGACGGGAAAGTCAGGAAGAGGACAGGGTTTGGGAGGGAAGATAAGGAGCTCAGTCTTGGACATGCTAAGTTTGAGGTAACGGGAGTACATCCAAGGAAAGGTGGCCTGAAGGGAGGAAGAGATCGAGCCTGGAGGGAGGGAGAGAGAACAGGGGAGGAGATATTGATTTGGGTGTCATCTGCATAGAGATGATAGTTGAAGCCATGGAAGCAGTGAGTTCACTAAGGGAGTGAGTGTATATGGAGAATAGAAGGGGACCAAGAAGTGGCCCTTGAGGAACCCCTACAGTTAGGGGATGGGAGGGAGAGGCGGAGCCCGCGAAGGAGACTGAGAATGAACGGCCAGAGAGATGAGAGGAGAACCAGGAGAGGATGGAGTCATTGAAGCCAAGGTTGGATAACGTGTTGAGAAGAAGGGGATGGTCCATAGGCAACTGAATGATTGAGGAGATTTAGGATGGAGCAGGAGCCGTTGGATTTGGCCAGAAAGGAGATCATTGGTGACCTCTGAGAGGGTGGATTCAGTGGAGCGGAGGATGCAGAAATCAGATTGGAGGGGGTCCAGAAGAGAATTGGAGAGGAATTAATTCATTCATTAAATAGTATTTATAGAGCACTTACTCTGTGCAGAGCATTGTACTGAGTGCTTGGAATGTACAATTCCGCAACAGATAGAAACAATCCCTGCCCAATGACTGGCTCACAGTCTAATCAGGGGAGACAGCAAAGCAAAACAGAACAAAACAAAAACAAGACAACATTATCGTGATAAATAGAATCAAGGGGATGTACATCTCTTTAACAGAATAAATAGGGTAATAAAAAATATATACAAATGAGTGCAGTGCTGAGGGGAGGGGAAGGGGGGAGGGAGAGGAGCAGAGGGAAAGGGGGCTCAGCTGAGGGGAGGGGGAGGGGAAGGGGGGAGGGAGAGGAGCAGAGGGAAAGGGGGCTCAGCTGAGGGGAGGGGAAGGGGAGAGGGAGAGGAGCAGAGGGAAAGGGGGCTCAGCTGAGGGGAGGGCAAGGGGGAGGAGCAGAGGGCGGAGGGGAAGTGGATGGAAAAGGGGTAGCTCAGTCTTGGAAGCCTCTTGGAGGAGGTGAGCTCTCATTAGGGCTCTGAATGGGGAAGAGAGTTAGTTTGGCGGAGGTGAGGAGGTAGGCCATTCCAGGACAGCGGGAGGACGTGGCTCAGGGGTCCACGGCGGGATAGGCGTGAATGGGGGATGGTGAGAAGGTGAGCGGCAGAGGAGCGGAGCATGCGGGGTAGGCAGTAGAAAGAGAGAAGGGAGGAGAGGTAGAGGGCAAGGGGATGGAGAGCCTTGAAGCCCAGAGTCAGAAGTTTTTGTTTTGTGCGGAGGTTGATAGGCAACCATTGGAGATTTTTAAGGAGGGGAGTGACATGCCCAGAGCGTTTCTGTAGGAAGATGATCTGGGCAGCGGAATGAAGAATAGACTGGAGTGGGGAGAGACAGGAGGAAGGGAGTTCAAAGAGAAGGCTGATACAACAATCCAGTTGGGTTATTATGAGAGCTTGTACCAGCACGAAAGCCGTTTGGATGGACAGGAAAGGGCGGATCTTGGCCAATATTGTGAAGGTGAGACCTGCAGGCATTGGTAACGGATTGGACGTATGGGGTGAATGAGAAAGCTGAGTCAAGGATGACACCAAGGCTGTGGGCTTGTGAGATGGGAAGGATGGTCATGCCGTCCACAGTGACGGGGAAGTCAGGGAGAGGACAGGGTTTGGAAGGGAAGATAAGGAGTTCAGTTTTGGACATGTTGAGTTTTAGGTGGCGGGCAGACATCCAGGTGGAGGCATCCTGGAGGCAACATCCAGGTGGAGGCGTCCTGGAGGCAGGAGGAGATACGAGCCTGAAGGGAGGAGGAGAGAACAGGGGAGGAGATGTAGATTTGGGTGTCTGAGTGTAGATGACATTCATTCAATCATTCAATCATATTTATTGGGCACTTTCTGTGTGCAGAGCACTGTACTAAGCGCTTGAAAAGTACAGTTCAGCATCAAATGGAGATAATCCTTGTCCACAACGGGCTCATAGTCTAGAGGTGGGGAGACAGACATCGTACAGACTTGCTCCAGAAGTTTGGAAAGGAAGGGGAAAATGTAATTTTAATCTTTAATAATAGAAGTTATATTAAACATTTTGGTGTGCATAGCTTTTAAAAGAATAATGTAAATTTCATCCTTTAAAAGTTTTAGAAACTTTAAAAATGTATTATTGAGCTTGTCTCACCTTCATAGTGTTTGGCTTTCCCTCCCCCCCCATAGTTATATTTTTCCTCCAGGGATATTTTCAGATTTAAATTTAGAAATAGATGTCCTCCACAATAAGAACTAACTGGAAAACTAGGGTTAGTAAGTAGCACAGGTAATTGTTGAACTCATATTTGGTAAAGTTTGTGATTGCATTATAATAATCTTGAATTATGTAATTAGCTTCAACTATAACTCCTTTGGCTTTTTAAATGCACAAAAATTCTACTGCAGAAAACAATTTTATTTTGAAAATATAGAATCATCAAATTAAGATTTCTTTTGTAATTATCTTTAGGTTATAGACACATTGTAGATGGTCTTGTAGAAAATGTTTTGAAACCATATTAATAATTGAAAAACAGAGGTTAGGAAAATTTATGACTTAAAAGCTGAGAAATGTTCTGTAATCAGGGAGTTGTAATTATATGATGCAACAGGTAAGAATTTGCCACGATCCGGTGAAATGAGCTTTAAGCATCTGTTCTGTAATGTTCAAAGTTTGTATTGTGGTGGGTTTATGAGCATATAGGGATCTTTGCTGTTTTAGAAAAATGTAATAGTAACCAGGGTATTAAGTGTTTATCATGTGCCCTGCACTGGGTTAGGTATAATACAATTAGGTGAGATAGTCCATATCTCACATGGTGCATACAGTCTAAGAGGGTGGAAGAACAGGTATCATATCTTCATCTTATAAGTGAGCAAACTGAGACATAAAAAGTCACATGGCTTGTCCAAGGTCACCCAGTAGACAAGTGATGGATCCAGGATTAGCCGGCTTCACTGAAGCCTGTTTCCTTTCTCCTAGGCTTCGGATATGAATGTTACTAGCCTGCCAGGCTAAAATATTCAAACACATAGAGTCGGCTCACAGAAGTCTTCATCATGATTCTGCCTTGACCTTTGGACTCAGATTGGGCACCCTGCCCAGGTGGTTTGGATTTAGGACATTCAAGTCCGACTCATCTTCAGAGCCAGCTTCAGCCCTCCCAGAAGTCCTTGCATCATGGAAAAGCTATTGCTTCCGCAGACTTGTACAAATAAATATTCATCCTCTGCTGACCAGTGAAATTAACTTGCCCCGGATTTAGAAATTGTTAAATCAAAAAGAGTATTTAGTCAAACTTTGTCCCTTAGGTGGCGTTTAGGTGGTAGAGATTCATTCTGCTGTAACTGGAAGTTGAACAGTATTTTGTATTTCAAGTTTATCTATATGATGAGCCTTTTTCTAACGCTCCCATTTATTAAAAAAGTTCATGTGTTGAAAAGTTTTGAGCACGTAAAATATGCATGGTCGCACATGAGTCTTGTGATATTTCTCCAGGGAACCAGCAGGGGGCAGAGAGTGTAATACTGACAATTTTCATTCAGGATTGTTATTGAGCGCTTAAAGGGCTTTGGAAGAGTACAATATAACCGTAAACAGGCATGTTTACAGTCTAGAGTTGAGTTTAATGTGTCTGGAAGGCTGATTTGTTGTAACACCAAAGCCTAGGGAAGTGTGGAAAGGAGAAGACGAGAGGGCATGGGGAACTCGGAATATCATTTTTCATTAAAAATCTGGTACAAATAACAGTGGTGCAATCTAGTGGGCTTAAGCTGTGGTTGAGGTTACAATCCCAAGCAAACTAACTCTAGCAGGGTGGTGGTGTGGTTTTTTTTGCACTGCTTAGCAGTTAGTAGAGTGCTCTGCATAAAGTAAACACTCAATAAATACCATTTATTGATAGTATTTCCCCAACTAAGCTGTCATTTCTCCTATTTGCCTTCTCTTCCGTGCCACCAATCACTTGCCCCAACCCCAGCACTTATGCACATAATAATAATAATATAATGGTAGCTAAGCACTTACTGTGTGCCAAGCACTGTTCTGAGCAGCATGGCTCAGCGGAAAGAGACCAGGCTTGGGAGCCAGAGGTCATGGGTTTGAATCCTGGCTCTGCCACCTGTCAGCTCTGTGACTGTGGGCAAGTCACTTTACTTCTCTGTGCCTCAGTTCCCTCATCTGTAAAATGGGGATGAAGACTGTGAGCCTCATGTGGGGCAACTTGATTACCCTGTATCTACCCCAGCACTTAGAACAGTGTTCTGCACATAGTAAGCGCTTAACAAATACCAACATTATTATTATTATTATTAAGCACTGGGGTAGATACAAGATCATTAAGTTGTATAAGTCCCTGTTCCATGTAGGGCTCACAGTCTTAATCCCCATTTTACAGATGAGGTAACTGAGGCAAAGAGGAGTTAAGTGACTTGCCCAAGGTCACACATCAGACAGGTGTTGGAGCGAGATTAGAACCCACATCCTCTGACTCCCAAGTCTGTGCTCTTTCCACTAGGCCATGCTGCTTCTCACATCCTTGTACATATACTTATTCATTCATTCATTCAATAGTATTTATTGAGCGCTTACTATGTGCAGAGCACTGTACTAAGCGCTGGGGATGAACAAGTCGGCAACAGATAGAGACAGTCCCTGCCGTTTGACGGGCTTAGGGTCTAATCGGGGGAGACGGACAGACAAGAACAATGGCACTAAACAGCGTCAAGGGGAAGAACATCTTGTAAAAACAATGGCAACTAAATAGAATCGAGGCGATGTACAATTCATTAACAAAATAAATAGGGTAACGAAAATATATACAGTTGAGCGGACGAGTACAGTGCTGTGGGGTTGGGAAGGGAGAGGTGGAGGAGCAGAGGGAAAAGGGGAAAATGAGGCTTTAGCTGCGGAGAGGTAAAGGGGGGATGGCAGAGGGAGTAGAGGGGGAAGAGGAGCTCAGTCTGGGAAGGCCTCTTGGAGGAGGTGATTTTTAAGTAAGGTTTTGAAGAGGGAAAGAGAATCAGTTTGGCGGAGGTGAGGAGGGAGGGCGTTCCGGGACCGCGGGAGGACGTGACCCGGGGGTCGACGGCGGGATGGGCGAGACCGAGGGACGGTGAGGAGGTGGGCGGCGGAGGAGCGGAGCGTGCGGGGTGGGCGGTAGAAAGAGAGAAGGGAGGAGAGGTAGGAAGGGGCAAGGTGATGGAGAGCCTTGAAGCCTAGAGTGAGGAGTTTTTGTTTGGAGCGGAGGTCGATAGGCAACCACTGGAGTTGTTTAAGAAGGGGAGTAACATGCCCAGATCGTTTCTGCAGGAAGATGAGCCGGGCAGCGGAGTGAAGAATAGACTGGAGCGGGGCGAGAGAGGAGGAAGGGAGGTCAGAGAGAAGGCTGACACAGTAGTCTAGCCGGGATATAACGAGAGCCCGTAATAGTAAGGTAGCCGTTTGGGTGGAGAGGAAAGGGCGGATCTTGGCGATTTCACCTAAAACTCAATATATTTTAATGTCTTCCCCCAACCCCAACCCCCAGGCTGTGAGCTCCTTGGGGATGGATAGCTCTTCTATCAACTCTACTGAATTTTTTAATGGTATTTGTTAAGCACTTACTGTGTGTCAAGCACTGTTCTAAGCTCTGGGATAGACACAAGTTAAGATGGATACAGTCCCTGTCCAACATGGGGCTCACAGTCAAGGAGGAGGGTGAACAGATATTGAATCTCCATTTTGCAGTTGAGAAAACTGAGGCACAGTGAAGTTGTGATTTGCCCAAGGTCACACAGCAGGCAAGTGGTGTAGTCGGAACTAGAACTCAGGTCCTGTAGCTCCAGGCCCGTGCTTTAGTAGTAGGCCACGCTGCTTCCATACTGCTTGTGTAGTCTCTCTCAAGTGCTTTGTTGAGTGCTCTGCACATAGTAAGCACTCAGTAAATACCATTGATTGATTTGGCATACAGTAAGTGTTCAGTAAATACTGTTGATTGATTAATTGGGTTGATTGTGCTTGCCAAAGAGTAATAATAATAATGTTGGTATTTGTTAAGTGCTTACTATGTGCAGAGCACTGTTTTAAGCGCTGGGGTAGATACTAGGGTAATCAGGTTGTCCCATGTGAGGCTCACAGTCTTAATCCCCATTTTACAGATGAGGGAACTGAGGCACAGAGAAGTTAAGTGACTTGCCCACAGTCACACAGCTGACAAGTGGCAGAGCAGTTACCATTCACATTGGTAGATTTCCATAAAGAGACTGGGGACAACTGGTGTTGAACTAACCATTCAAAATATTGCACTGGGCAAAGAGCACACAGTGTGGCTCAGCATCTTCACCCAGTGAATGAGCACTGATTGAAAAATAGCCTGGAAGAGGGAAGGATCCAAACTGTGAGTTCTAAATATAAAGCAAAATCCTCAGACTGTTGATCCAGGAAGCTGTTTTTCAAGACAAAGGCCTGTGCTTTACTAACCCTTTTTCCATGACTCCTTTTTCCTGTTTTTAACTTGAACACTCTATTGTTTAGGGTTCCACATCCACTCTGTCATCTTCCAGACTTATCAGGCAGTTTAAAATCCAACTTGAAGTACAGACTTGAATTGTCAAATTCACACACCCAATTCTTCATTTTCATTTTCATTTCAAGAGCACAGATGGGGCTTGAAAAACAGGACTTCTATAGATTAATAAAGAGACCTAGAAAATTTTGAGTATGACATTCCCAATGCTGCTTTAATTGAAGTTTAAATATTTCATGAAATTAACTTTCACAATAAATTAATTCTACCATTACCACCTGTGAAGTGATATTCCCCATTACTAGTAATTTCTGAAACTGCCACTAATCAGCTGCACATTTCTTCATTTCTTACCCCGAAATGTTTTAAAAATGATTCAACTAAGTGAAAGGTTGAAGTTTTCCAAATTTCCCCTAAGTAGGTACTGAATGAATGTAAAATTTAAAAAAACTTGTTAGGTCTTGGTCTTTAGTTAAGTTAAAAAAATCTCATCTACTCTGTTTTATCTGAGATTATTATTAGTAATAATAATAAATAATAGTAATAGTATTAAACATTTACTATATAATAATAATAATGTTGGTTATTTGTTAAGTGCAGTGTTCTAAGTGCTGGGGTAGATACAGGGTAATCAGGTTGTGCCACGTGAGGCTCACAGTTTTTAATCCCCATTTTACAGATGAGGTAACTGAGGCACAGAGAAGTTAAGTGACTTGCCCACAGTCACACAGCTGACAAGTGGCAGAGCCGGAATTCGAACCCATGATCTCTGACTCCCAAGCCCGGGTTCTTTCCACTGAGCCGCGCTGCTTCTCCTATTATATGCCAAGTTCTGCAGAGTGCTGGAGTAGAGACAAGGTAATCAGGTTGGACATATTCCCTGTCCCACTTGGGGCTTACGGTCTAAGTGGGAGGGAGTAGGATTTAATCGCCATTTTATAAATGAGGAACTGAAGCACAGAGAAGTGAAGTGACTTGCCCAGAGTCACACAACAGGCAGGTGGCAGAAGCAGGATTAGAACCAGGTCCTCTGACTCCCATGCTTGTGCTCTTTCCACTTGTACTCTCCCAAGCGCTTAATACGATGCTCTCCACACAGTAAGTGCTCAATAAATATGGTTGATTGACTAGGCAATGCTGCTTCCCATAATGAGAAGAATGTGTATTAAGAGGTAAATTGGCATGTTGGTCAAGTACTATTGTCATCACATGACTAGGAAGTAGGTCATGGTGTCAGGAAGGGACTGGAATAATAATAATGTTGATATTTTAAGCGCTTACTATGTGCAGAGCACTGTTCTAAGCGCTGGGGTATACAGGGTAATTTTGTTGTCCCACGTGACGCTCACAGTCTTCATCCCCGTTTTACAGATGAGGTAGCTGAGGCACAGAGAAGTTAAGTGACTTGCCCACAGTCACACAGCTGACAAATGGCAGAGCGGGGATTCAAACCCATGACCTCTGACTCCCAATCCCGTGCTCTTATCAGCCATAGAGAGAGTTGGGTCTGGCTAGGGTTAGGGGAGAAGGAGAGCTGGGAGGACAGGAGAAAAGAAACCATAGGAGCCTTCTCTGCCAGCTTCTCTCCTTGGAGAACTGGCTGGGGCAACCCGAGTTTGGGAGGCCTCAGGTGGAATGGTAGTAGTCCTAAGAGAGCAGGATTAGAAGAGAGAAGAATGGAGGATTGGTGATGAGAAGGAAAATGGGGAAGAGGGAGGAGAGAAAATGGAGAGGAACTGATCTTTTTTTTTCTCTTACTCTTCCTGTTGCCTTCTCTCAGTGCACTTATTCTGTTGCCTGCCACCTTATACCAAATGAGTGATAGTGGCAGGAAGCCCGTATTAGATGAGAGGTAGTGTTGGTGGGAAAAGTAGCCATGGGAAAACTATCTCTTTCGTTCTTAGAATGGACTTTGTGGCACAGTTGGATGATTCCAGTTCCCAGCAGAACCAGCAATTCCCAATCAATCAATGGCATTTATTGAGTGGTTATTATATGCAGAGCACTGTAGTAAGCAGCATGGCATAGTGGACCTCAGAGTCAGAAGGCCGTAGGTTCTAATGACGTCTCTGCACTGCTTGTCTGCTGTGTGATGTAGGGCAAGTCACTTCACTTCTCTGTGCCTCAGTTCCTTCATCTGTAAAATGGAGATTGAGACTGTGAGCCCCACGTGGGACAGGAACTGTGTCCAATCCGATTTGCTTGTATCTATCCCGGTGCTTAGTACAGTGCCTGGCACACAGTAAGTGCTTAACAAATGCCACGATTATTATTAGTAAGCACCTGGAAGAGTACAGTACAGTAGAATTAGTAGACACGATCCCTGCCCACTACAGTCTAATGGGAGAAACAGACATGAAGTCAGGGAAGCAGCAGTCTTTAAGGCTAAAGGTGATGGGGGGCGGAGGGTGGGGTGAATGTCAAGTGTTTAGAGGGTACACAGTGCTTGGGAGAGTGCAGTGTAGTAGAATTGGAAGACATGAGTCTACCCTCAAGGATCCTACAATGTAGTGACAGGTAGATGCTAAATTATAGATAGGGTAAGCGGCAGATTGTAAGGACAGATTAAGTTCTGGGGCTGAAGATCAAAGTGTTTAGGGGGTAGAGATCCATGTTCATAGCTTTTACGGAGGGGAGGGCAAAAGGGTGGGGAAATGAAGGTTTAATCAAGAAGTCCCTCAGATGATTTTAGTAAGGCTTTGAAGGGGGGTGGGGGGGGGAAGGAGTGATGGTCATGTGAAGTGGGAGAGAATTCCAGGCCAGAAGGAGTTTATAAGTAAAGGGTTGACAGTGAGACAGGCAAGATCAGGTTACAGTGAGTAAGTTGGTGTTAAAGGAGCGAAGAATGCAGGCTGGATTGTAAGAGGAGATTAGTGAAGTAAGGTCAAAGGGGGGAGAGCTGACTGAGTTGTTATTGTAAATTTTATGGTATCTAAGTTCTTACTATGTGTCAAGCACTATTCTAAATGCTGGGGTAGATACTAGTTAATCAGGTCAGACATGGTCATTCATTTATTCATTCATTCAGTCATATTTCTTGAGCGCTTACTGTGTGCAGAGCACTGTACTAAGCGCTTGGAATGTACAATTCAGCAACAGGTAGAGATAATCACTGCCCAACATCGGGCTCACAGTCTAAAAGGGAGAGACAGACAACAAAACAAAATAATAATAATAATGTTGGTATTTGGTAAGCGCTTACCACATGCAGAGCACTGTTCTAAGCGCTGGGGTAGATACAGGGTAATCAGGTTGTTCCACGTGAGGTTCACAGTCTTCACCCCCATTTTACAGATTAACTGAGGCACCGAGAAGTGAAGTGACTTGCCCACAGTCACACAGCTGACAAGTGGCAGAGCCGGGATTCGAACCCATGACCTCTGACTCCCAAGAGCGGGCTTTTTCCACTGAGCCATGCTGCTTCTCTAGCCATGCTGCGAGGTAGTCAGGCATCAATACTACCAAGGTAAATAGAATCATAGATATATACACATTAATAAAATAGAGTAATAAATAATATATACAAATGCACAAGTGCTGTAGGGAGGGGAAGGGAGTAGAGCAGAGGGAGAGAGTAGGGGGAATGGGGAGGGGAGGAGGGACAGAGGGAAAGGGAGGGCTCAGTCTGGGAAGGCCGCCTGGAGGAGGTCCCTATCCCTAATGGCACTTCCAGTCTAAACAGGACGGGGGGAACAGACTGAAGCCCCATTTTTACAGATGAGGTAATTGAGGGCATAGGGAAATTTAGACGTTTGCCCCAAATCGCAAAGCAGGCCACTGACAGAGCTGGGATTAGAACCTGGCTCCTCTGACTCAAAGGCTCATGCCATTTCCACCAGGCCAAACTGCTTCTCAATGGAAAGGAGTTTCTGTTTGATATGGAGATGGTTGGTCAACCACAAGAGATTTTTGAGGAGTGGGGAAATGTGGATAGAACGTATTTTTAGAGGATTTTTAGTTATCTGGAAGGAAGAGTGAATTATGAACGGGAGTGGGGAGAGACTGGAGGCTGGTTCATTCAATAGTATTTATTGAGCTCTTACTATGTGCAGAGCACTGTACTAAGCGCTTGGAATGAACAAGTCGGCAACAGATAGAGACAGTCCCTGCAGTTTGACGGGCTTACAGTATAATTGGGCGAGACGGACGGACAAGAACAATGGCAATAAATAGAGTCAAGGGGAAGAACATCTCATAAAAACAATGGCAACTAAATAGAATCAAGGCGACGTACATTTCGTTAACAAAATGAATAGGGTAATGAAAATATATACAGTTGAGCAGATGAGTACGGTGCTGAGGGGATGGGAAGGGAGAGGGGGAGGAGCAGAAGGAAATGGGGGGAAAAGAGGGTTAAGCTGCGGAGAGGTGAAGGGGGGGCGGTAGAGTGAGTAGAGGGAGAAGGGGAGGTCAGTCTGGGAAGGCTTCTTGGAGGAGTTGAGTTTTAAGTAGGGTTTTGAAGAGGAGGGAGGGCGTTCCAGGACCACGGGTGGACGTGGCCCAGGGGTCGACGGCGGGATAGGCGAGACCGAGGGACGGTGAGGAGGTGGGCGGCGGAGGAGCGGAGCGTGCGGGGTGGGCAGTGGAAAGAGAGAAGGGAGGAGAGGTAGGAAGGGTCAAGGTGATGGAGAGCCTTGAAGCCTAGAGTGAGGAGTTTTTGTTTGGAGCAGAGGTCGATAGGCAACCACTGGAGTTGTTTAAGAAGGGGAGTGACATGCCCAGATCGTTTCTGCAGGAAGATGAGCCGGGCAGCGGAGTGAAGAATAGACTGGAGCGGGGCGAGAGAGGAGGAAGGGAGATCAGAGAGAAGGCTGACACAGTAGTCTAGCCGGGATATAACGAGAGCCCGTAGCAGTAAGGTAGCCGTTTCGGTGGAGAGGAAAGGGCGGATCTTGGCGATATTGTAAAGGTGAAACCAGCAGCTCTTGGTAATGGATAGGATGCTGGTTCTAGTAGTGATGGTTTAAGCATCTGCAGTGGTGGTGCTTACAATTGGTGGCAGTAAAGGAAAGGAGGAAAAAAAGGCCTCGTCTTCATTGAAAACAAAAGTACCTGCTGCCTACACCACCAAGATTAAGCCTGTCTTTCTGTCTCTCACCCTGGCCAAAAGCTGAACCTTAAATGAGTCTGCCTCCAGTCTGTTGAGTGATGAGACGAGTACCCCAAATGTGTGACTGACTTACCCTAAGTGGTCCTTTCCCCTAACAATATGCTCCAGCTTTCTTCCCCCTCTGCTGTTTACTGCCAAGGAAAACATTGGTTGGTCAGAAACTCCCATCAGATGCCTTAGAGTTTCAGGTTACCAACTAGCATCCTTGCGTTAATATCTGGGTTAACAAAGTCACTATTGAGCAGAGTTCCTTACTTGGATTAAAGCTGCCTGAGTCGGAACACCTGCAAACGCTTAATAGAAATAAGTAAAATATATTGTAAATCTCCCTTCTAACATCAAAGGATTCAACACAACTGTGCTTCTGGTGGTGGAACCAGAAAGGGAGAGATTGTTCTGAGGAACACTTTCCTAAAATCAAAGTTAGATTGGCTGGATGTGACTGTCCGGACAGTCTCTTCTTCCTCCCAGAATGCTATAATTCCTCCCTGAGCTTGGGCAGGCACAAACTTACATTAGGGCTTCTTTGAGGTTCTTAGGAAATAGTCTCTTCAGATGGAACTACATTCCAATCTGCTACGGTTTGGTGATTCTTAATGAAATATTAGCAAAAGCTGTTGAATATCATTCAGATACTTTAAATTCCTAGGCATCTTCTAGATCATAAATCTTCTTAAGAAGTATTTGTAATATGAAATTACAGGGAATTTTGCATAGACGGGTATAGAGTCGGCAGCCAGGACAACCATTTGCCACCTGTGAAAGCTGGAACTATAAGTATGAAAACTTCAAAAGATCATAGATATCCTCTTTGGAAGATGAAAAGTCATGGACATCCGGCTAAATTTAATCCTCCCGCTGCTTCTCCTTCGGGTTGCATAGACCTCAAGGTCACTAGGGGTCAAAGATCTGTAACTCTGATTTCCATGGCATGACTGGGGTAAATTTAGCTCATGTGACCTTCCTTTGATGGGGCTGCATTGAGGGTCAACTCTCCAAACCTCAATCCATAACCTCCCCCACAGATGATCCTTATCTGCTGGTTTTCTAAGTTTCACCCAACAATGCTGCCTTTCTAACCCTGCCAACTCGTCAATCCCTGGATTTTCAGGGGCAGTAATTTCTCAGTTTGCCACATCTCCCTTGGCTAGCTTTGGCACTACGTGTTTATCTCAGAGTGGGATCGTAAATATTACAGACATTCCAGTGTAGTACCATGCCCACTGTGAGCACTCAATTTAATTGGAAAAAAAAAATAGTTGGCAGTGATTACTGACAGGAGGGACTTTCTGTTGGAGAGTTTAAAATTCCTTGCCTCTGCCTCACTGTGTGTTCTTTCAGGGACAAAAATCACTGGAACTTCCGTTTCATTGCCTTCTGTCTGGGATCTGGGCTTTCATCTGTGCAAATAACATTTGGTAGTTTAGAAGAATCTGACAAAGCAGTTATTTATCCTACGGGCTTTGTTCGTCACACTATGGAAGTGACTTATAGTCCTATTTTTATACACTGTTGGATGAAAGAATTCCATGCCAAATTACTCAGCAAGACATTTTCATGATTAAGTTTCTTCTTGGGTGGCAATTGTATTGCAGTCTGACTTCATGGTTTCATGTTTACCAGATATAGATAAGAATAAATCATTTTTCCCCTTCTTGCTGGCCCCAGTCTAGGAAGTTTAACATAAAAATAACTGAGGTGCTTTTTAAGTGTTTATCTATGGGCCAACATTGTACTAAACACTAGAATGGATAAAAGATAATCAGGTTGGATGCAATTGTTGTTCCTCATGGGGCTCACAGTCCTAAATAGGAAAGAGAAACTGTGTGGCTTTGTGGAAAGAGCTTGGGTCTGAGAGTCAGAGGTCCTGGGTTCTATCAATCAGTCAATCAATGGTGTTTATTGAGCTGTTACCGTGTGCAGAGCACTGTACTAAGTGCTTGGGAGAGTACAGTATAATAAAGTTAGTAGTTACATTCCCACTTCCCCCAGTTGCCTGCTTTGTGACCTTCTCTGTGCCTCTGTTTCCTCATCTGTAAAATGGGGGTTAAACGCCTGTTCTCCCCCCAACATTTTTATGACATTTGTTAAGTGCTTACCATGTGCTGGGCACTGTGCTAAGCACTGGAAGATATAAAAGGTACTCAGGTTCGAAACAGTCCATGTACCACATGGGGCTCACAGTTTTAATCCCCATTTTACAGATGAGGTAACTGAGGCAAAGAGAAGTTTAGTGACTTACCCAAGCTCACACAGCAGACAAGTGGCGCAGTGGGATTAGAACCCAAGTCTTTTGATTCCCAGGCCTGTGCTCTGTCAACCAGTGGTATTTATTTAGCACTTACTGTGTTCAGAGCACTGTACTAAGTGCTTGGGAGAGTACAATACAACAGAATTAGCAGACACATTCCTTGCCCATAGTGAGTTTCATTCAGTCGTATTTATTGAGCGCTCACTGTGTGCAGAGCACTGTACTAAGTGCTTGAGTTTGTAGTCTGGGGGGGACGCTAGGCCAGGTTGCTCCCTCTCCCTCCTACTTAGACTGTGAGCCCCATCTGGGTCAGGGACTGTGTCCGACCTCATTATCTTATATCTACCCCAGGGCTTAGAACAGTGCTTGGTACATAGTAAGTGTTTAACAAATACCACAATTACCGATGAAGAAACAAAGGCACAGAAAAGCAACTTGCCCAAGGTGACAGCAGGCAACTTGCAGAGTCAGGATTAGAACCCATGTAGTCTGACTCCTTGGCCTCTGCTCTTTGCACGAGACCACGCTACATCCCTTGATGCTAGCAGACTATACCCATGGAGGGTGGATGTGTGAGCGTCAGCCTTCCAAGACTGAGCTTCCCCTTTTCCCTCTGCTCCCTCTGTTACCTCTCTGCCCCCGCTTCACCTCCCCTCTGCTAAGACCCCTTTGCCCCCTTTCCCTCTGCTTCTTCCCCTCCGCACTGTGCTCAATTGCTCATTTGTATATATCTTTATTACCCTATTTATTTTGTTAATGAGGTGTACATCCCCTTGATTCTATTTATTGCTATTGTTTTTGTCTGTCTGTCTCTCCCCCGACTAGACTGTAAGCCCGTCAATGGGCAGGGACTGTCTTTGTTGCCGAAATGTACATTCCAAGCGCTTAGTACAGTGCTGTGCATATAGTAAGCGCTCAATAAATACTATTGAATGAATGAATGAGTGATTGGGTGAAGGTGAACTGAAGAAGAGATGATGATGGACTGTGATAACCCTATGAAGAGCCCCAAATTAGACACTAGCACCCAGAAAAGGCCCTCAGAAAAATGGCTCCCTCTCTCCTTCCCTCCCTAACATCCATCTTCAACTGTTTGTTCTCCAATGGCTTCTTTCCCACTGCTTTCAAACATGCCCATGTCTCCCCTATCGTAAAAAACCCCTCCCTTGACCCTAATGGTTCTCTCCAGTTATTGATAATAATAATGTTGGTATTTGTTAAGTGCTTACTATGTGCCGAGCATTGTTCTAAGCGCTGGGGTAGACATAAGGTAATCAGGTTGTCCCACATAGGGCTCACAGTCTTCATCCCCATTTTATAGATGAGGGAACTGAGGCCCAGAGAAGTTAAGTGACTTGCCCAAGGTCACACAGCTGACAAGTAGCGGAGCCGGGATTAGAACCCATGACCTCTGACTCCCAAGCCCGGGCTCTTTCCACTGAGCCAGTGTCTGTCTCCCCCTCTCTAGACTGTGAGCTCATGGTGGGTAGGGATTGTCACTGCTTATTGTTATAGCGTACTTTCCCCAGCACTTAGTACAGTGCTCTTCACACCTTAAGTGCTTAATAAATATGATGAATGAATGAATGAATTGCCTCATCTCCCTCCTACCATTCCTCTCCAAACTCCTTGAGCGAGTTATCTACACCCTCCGTCTCAAATTCGTTCATTCAATTGTATTTATTGACTGCTTACTGTGTGCAGAGCACTTGCTAAGCGCTTGGAATGTACAGTTCGGCACAGAAACAATCCCTGCCCAACAACGGGCTCACAATCTAAAAGGGGGAGACAGGCAGCAAACAAAACAAATAGACAGGCATCAATACCATCAAAATAGATTCCTCTCTGTCCGTTCTCTTCTTGTCCCCCTTCAATCTGGCTTCTAACCCTTCACTTCACAGAAACCGCCACCCATAATTTCCTTGCCAAATCCAACGGCCTCTACTTCATCCTAGTCCTCCTCAGCCTCTCTGCTGCCTTCGACACTGTGAACCACTCCCTTTTCTTGGAAACGTTATCCAACCTTGGCTTCACTGACTCTGTCCTCTCCTGGTCCTCCTTTTATCTCACAGAAAAGTTAAGTTAATCCCACCTCTACCACTTGCCTGCTGCTGCTGCTGCTGGTATTTAAGTGCTTACTATATGCCACTGTACTAAGTGCTAGGGTGGATACAATGCAAATCTGCTGTGTGACTTTGGGCCAAAACTTCTCTGAGCCTCAGTTTCCTCATCTGTAAAAATGGGGATTACTTAGATGGTGAGTCCCCTGTGGGACAGGGACTGTGTCCAGTTTGATTATCTTGTGGTCTATCGCAGTACTTAATACAAGTGCTTTGCACATAGTAAGTACTTAACAAACATCCCAATGATTATTTTTATTAAGTGCAGAGCACTGTGCTAAAAACTGGGGTAGTTACAGAATATGTAGAGTGGACACAGCTCCTGCCCCACATGGGGCTCACCATCTAAGTAATCCCCATTTTACAGATGAGGAAACTGAGGTACAGAGACGTTAATTGACTTGCCCAAGGTCACACAGCAGACAAGTGGTAGAGTAGGATTAGAAGCCTGAGGCCTCTGACTCCCAGGACTTCATTGCTTCCATGTACTAATTTGTTCAAATGTTCTATTAATAATAATAATAATGTTGGTATTTGTTAAGCGCTTACTATGTGCCGAGCACTGTTCTAAGCGCTGGGGTAGACATAGGGGAATCAGGTTGTCCCACGTGGGGCTCACAGTCTTAATCCCCATTTTACAGATGAGGGAACTGAGGCACAGAGAAGTTAAGTGACTTGCCCACGGTCACACAGCCGACAAGTGGCAGAGCTGGGATTCATTCATTCATTCATTCAATAGTATTTATTGAGCGCTTACTATGTGCAGAGCACTGTACTAAGCGCTTGGGATGAACAAGTAGGCAACAGATAGAGACAGTCCCTGCCGTTTGACGGGTTTACAGTCTAATCGGGGGAGACGGACAGACAAGAACAATGGCACTAAACAGCGTCAAGGGGAAGAACATCTCGTAAAAACAATGGCAACTAAATAGAATCGAGGCGATGTACAATTCATTAACAAAATAAATAGGGTAACGAAAATATATACAGTCGAGCGGACAAGTACGGTGCTGTGGGGATGGGAAGGGAGAGGTGGAGGAGCAGAGGGAAAAGGGGAAAATGAGGCTTTAGCTGCGGAGAGGTAAAGGGGGGATGGCAGAGGGAGTAGAGGGGGAAGAGGAGCTCAGTCTGGGAACGCCTCTTGGAGGAGGTGATTTTTAAGTAAGGTTTTGAAGAGGGAAAGAGAATCAGTTTGGCGGAGGTGAGGAGGGAGGGCGTTCCGGGACCGCGGGAGGACGTGACCCAGGGGTCGACGGCGGGATAGGCGAGACCGAGGGACGGTGAGGAGGTAGGCGGCGGAGGAGCGGAGCGTGCGGGGTGGGCGGTAGAAAGAGAGAAGGGAGGAGAGGTAGGAAGGGGCAAGATGATGGAGAGCCTTGAAGCCTAGAGTGAGGAGTTTTTGTTTGGAGCGGAGGTCGATAGGCAACCACTGGAGTTGTTTAAGAAGGGGAGTGACAGGCCCAGATCGTTTCTGCAGGAAGATGAGCCGGGCAGCGGAGTGAAGAATAGACCGGAGCGGGGCGAGAGAGGAGGAAGGGAGATCAGAGAGAAGGCTGACACAGTAGTCTAGCCGGGATATAACGAGAGCCCGTAATAGTAAGGTAGCCGTTTGGGTGGAGAGGAAAGGGCGGATCTTGGCGATATTGTAGAGGTGAAACTGGCAGGTCTTGGTAACGGATAGGATGTGTGGGGTGAACGAGAGGGACGAGTCAAGGATGACACCGAGATTGCGGGCCCAAGAGACAGGAAGGATGGTCGTGCCATCCACGGTGATAGAGAAGTCTGGGAGAGGACCGGGTTTGGGAGGGAAGATGAGCTCAGTCTTGCTCATGTTGAGTTTTAGGTGGCGGGCCGACATCCAGGTGGAGACGTCCCAGAGGCAGGAGGAGATGCGAGCCTGAAGGGAGGGGGAGAGGACAGGGGCGGAGATGTAGATCTGCGTGTCATCTGCGTAGAGATGGTAGTCAAAGCCGTGAGAGCGGATGAGTTCACCGAGGGAGTGAGTGTAAATGGAGAACAGAAGAGGGCCAAGAACTGACCCTTGAGGAACTCCAACAGTTAAAGGATGGGAGGGGGAGGAGGCTCCAGCGAAGGAGACCGAGAATGATCGGCCAGAGAGGTAAGAGGAGAACCAGGAGAGGACAGAGTCCGTGAAGCCAAGGTGAGATAAGGTATGGAGGAGGAGGGGATGGTCGACAGTGTCAAAGGCAGCAGAGAGGTCAAGGAGGATCAGAATGGAGTAGGAGCCATTGGATTTGGCAAGTAGGAGGTCACAGGTGACCTTAGAGAGAGCAGTCTCGGTAGAGTGGAGGGGACGGAAGCCAGATTGGAGGGGGTCTAGGAGAGAATGGGAGTTAAGGAATTCTAGGCATCGATTGTAGACGACTCGTTCTAGGATTTTGGAAAGGAAGGGTAGTAGGGAGATAGGACGATAACTGGAGGGGGAAGTGGGGTCAAGAGCGGGTTTTTTTAGGATGGGGGAGACGTGGGCATGTCGAACTCATTGACATTGAACTCATTGTCGAACATGATTCGAACTCATGAGCCCTGATTCTAGGGCCCGTGCTCTTTCCACTGAGCCACGGGTATACAGTTTTGCTCTAACACGATGGAAGAATTAGGGAAATTTCTTCCCATATTACAACTCCATCGGTGGAGCACAATCCACGAGTTCATCTGTTCAGAAAGAAGTTGTTGTGCGTAAGTGTGTGGCATTGGTCAGGGTGCTTTTGAGGTAAGACTGCCTCAGTCTTACTGTACTATTTAGTATTTTGGTTTGCTTTGTGCCTTTGCAATTTAACAGTCTTTGATATACTAATCCATCAGTATTCACAGGAGATTGTTTAGAGTATCCTCCACGGATGAGGTGAAATCACAAATACCATCTGTGCCTGGGAAAGTTTTTCCAGCAACTCACAGTTGTCGGGCTTTCCAGGAGATGGTGGGAATATCCAGTGAGTAGCGAAAGAGGTTGGGCTGTGGATGGGGGGAAGGGGAGCGGAGCCAGTCAGTCAGATGTATTTGTTGAGTGCTTTCTTAGCTCTTACTGTGTGCAAGTCCTATTTATTGAGCACTTACTGTGTGCAGAGCACAGTAATAATAATAATAATAATGTTGGTATTTGTTAAGCGCTTACTATGTGCCGAGCACTGTTCTAAGCACTGGGGTAGACACAGGGGAATCATGTTGTCCCACGTGGGCTCACAGTCTTAATCCCCATTTTACAGATGAGGTAACTGAGGCACCGAGAAGTTAAGTGACTTGCCCAAAGTCACACAGTTGACAAGTGGCCGAGCCAGAATTCAAACCCATGCTCCAAAGCCCGTGCTCTTTCCACTGAGCCACGCTGAGTAATAAGTGCATGAGAGAGTACAGTATGACAGTTGGTAGATATGTTCCCTACCCACAGTGATCTTACAGTCTAGAGAGATGATCTTACAGTCTAGAGTCTTATTAGTATCAACTTCTGCTGGGTTACAAAAGTGCATTTTTGTCTGTAGTGTTTTATTATTAAATAGAATATTAAACACTTCTTAGAATATAAGCTCCTTGTGGGGAAGGATTATAGTGTATTGTACTTTCCAAAACACTTGGGCATTCAGTAAATGCCATTAGTACTATTACTGCTTTTCCTCTCTGAAAATTATTTTAAGTCTCTCATCATTAGAATATAAACTCTTTTCGGACAGGATCGCATCTTCCTCGGTTACACTCTCCCAAATCCTTACTTCAGTGCTCTGCACTTAGTAGCTTCTCAGTGAGTACAGTCGATTGATCAATAGTACTGAGAGAGTCACCTAGACAAGTTGAAATCTTGAAAGCTTCTTCTCCTCCCTCATCGACACCCATGCCCGTCACCCCCGCCGATTGTTCCGGACCTTTAACTCTCTCCTTAGGCCCCCTGTTCCTCCCCCTCCCCCATCTCTCACCCCCAGTGATCTGGCCACCTATTTCCTCACGAAAATCAACACGATCAGGTCTGAGCTCCCCAAAGTCACCCCTCCGCCTCTCCCCTCCCCCCCACCAACCCCCTCCCCTACTTTCCCATCCTTCCCTGCAGTATCCTCAGAGGAGATCTCCTCCCTCCTCGCAAGTGCCACCCCCTCCACCTGTGCCTCAGACCCCATTCCCTCTCACCTTCTTAAAACCATCGCCCCTGCCCTCCTACCTTCCTTAACTTCTATTTTTAACCACTCAATCTCCAAGGGCTCCTTCCCCTCTGCCTTCAAACATGCCCACGTCTCCCCCATCCTAAAAAAACCCGCTCTTGATCCCACTTCCCCCTCCAGTTATCATCCTATCTCCCTACTACCCTTCCTTTCCAAAATCCTAGAACGAGTCGTCTACAATCGATGCTTAGAATTCCTTAACTCCCATTCTCTCCTAGACCCCCTCCAATCTGGCTTCCGTCCCCTCCACTCTACCGAGACTGCTCTCTCTAAGGTCACCCGTGACCTCCTTCTTGCCAAATCCAATGGCTCCTACTCCATTCTAATCCTCCTTGACCTCTCTGCTGCCTTTGACATTGTCGACCATCCCCTCCTCCTCCATACCTTATCTCACCTTGGCTTCACGGACTCTGTCCTCTCCTGGTTCTCTTCTTACCTCTCTGGCCGGTCATTCTCGGTCTCCTTCGCTGGCGCCTCCTCCCCCTCCCATCCTTTAACTGTTGGAGTTCCTCAAGGGTCAGTTCTTGGCCCTCTTCTGTTCTCCATTTACACTCACTCCCTCGGTGAACTCATTCGCTCTCACGGCTTTGACTACCATCTCTACGCAGATGACACGCAGATCTACATCTCCGCCCCTGTCCTCTCCCCCTCCCTTCAGGCTCGCATCTCCTCCTGCCTCTGGGACGTCTCCACCTGGATGTCGGCCCGCCACCTAAAACTCAACGTGAGCAAGACTGAGCTCCTCATCTTCCCTCCCAAACCCGGTCCTCTCCCAGACTTCTCTATCACCGTGGATGGCACGACCGTCCTTCCCGTCTCTCAGGCCCGCAATCTCGGTGTCATCCTTGACTCGTCTCTCTCGTTCACCCCACACATCCTATCCATTACCGAGACCGGTTTCACCTCTACAATATCGCCAAGATCCGCCCTCTCCTCTCCACCCAAACGGCTACCTTACTGCTACGGGCTCTCGTTATATCCCGGCTAGACTACTGTGTCAGCCTTCTCTCTGACCTCCCTTCCTCCTCTCTCGCCCCGCTCCGGTCTATTCTTCACTCCGCTGCCCGGCTCATCTTCCTGCAGAAACGATCTGGGCCTGTCACTCCCCTTCTTAAACAACTCCAGTGGTTGCCTATCGACCTCCGCTCCAAACAAAAACTCCTCACTCTAGGCTTCAAGGCTCTCCATCACCTTGCCCCTTCCTACCTCTCCTCCCTTCTCTCTTTCTACCGCCCACCCCGCACGCTCCGCTCCTCCGCCGCCCACCTCCTCACCGTCCCTCGGTCTCGCCTATCCCGCCGTCGACCCCTGGGTCACGTCCTCCCGCGGTCCTGGAACGCCCTCCCTCCTCACCTCCGCCAAACTGATTCTCTTTCCCTCTTCAAAACCCTACTTAAAACTCACCTCCTCCAAGAGGCGTTCCCAGACTGAGCTCCTCTTCTCCCTCTACTCCCTCTGCCACCCCCCCTTTACCTCTCCGCAGCTAAACCCTCATTTTCCCCTTTTCCCTCTGCTCCTCCACCTCTCCCTTCCCATCCCCACAGCACTGTACTCGTCTGCTCAACTGTATATATTTTCGTTACCCTATTTATTTTGTTAATGAATTGTACATCGCCTTGATTCCGTTTAGTTGCCATTGTTTTTACGAGATGTTCTTCCCCTTGACGCTGTTTATTGCCATTGTTCTTGTCTGTCCGTCTCCCCCGATTAGACTGTAAGCCCGTCAAATGGCAGGGACTGTCTCTATCTGTTGCTGACTTGTTCATCCCAAGCGCTTAGTACAGTGCTCTGCACATAGTAAGCGCTCAATAAATACTATTGAATGAAGTCCAGGAGTCACTCCCCACAACCATGATGTGGGTCCACCCGATGGAGGCAATAGGCATAGCCGCAAACAAAAATGCACAAAGGCTAAGGTAGGAAACAGCGTGATATAGTGGATAGAGCTCGGGAGTCAGAAGGTCATGGGTTCTAATCCTGGCTCCAACACTTGTCTGCTGTGTGACCTTGGACAAATCACTTCACTTCTCTGTTCCTAGCTTATCTTATCTGTAAAATGGGGATCGAGACCATGAGCCCATGAGGGACACGGACTGTGTCCAACCCAATTTGCTTGTTTCCACCTCAGCGTCTAGTACAGTGCCTGGCATATAGTAAGTGCTTAATAAATGCCGTAATTATTATATACAGGAAGGACGAAATCAGGAAGAAGGCATAGACCCTAACCTGGACCTTGCTCTATGCTACACCCTAGAGTGTAGCCTCGGTGTGAGTGTGGAATGTGCCTGTTTATTGTAGTATTGTACTCTCCCAAGTGCTTAGTACAGTGCTCTGCACACAAGTGCTCAATAGATACAATTGAATGAATTAATGACTATTGCATAAAAAATCCCAAGAAGGTCCAGTGCTAGGGAATAAAATGGGGATCAAGGCTGTGAGCCCCACGAAGGACAGGGACTGTGTCCAACCCAATTTGCTTGTATCCTCCCCAGCGCTTAATACAGTGCCTGGCACATAGTAAGTGCTTAAATACCATAATCATTATTATTATTATTATTAATAAAAAAACTATGGTGAGGGTGAAAGTATTTTGTTAGTGTGGACTTAATAATGTAGGCACTTGTATCACTCAATCAATCATTTATTGAGAGCTTACTTTGTGCAGGACACTGTACTAAGTACTTGGGAGAGTATAACATAGCAGTATAACAGACACATTCCCTGCCCACAGTGAGCTTACAGTCTAGAGGGGGATAAGTGCATAAGTACTGTGGGGCTGGGGAGGCGGTGGTGAATAAAGAGAGCAAGTCAGGGCTACAGAAGGGAGTGGGAGAAGAGGAAATGTTAGTGCATAACTACCTAAAAAATATTGGATCTAATTTCCCACGCTGGAAACTTTTCATGTCTGAGAGATGACCTGAATTCATTGTAGGCCCTATAAATGGTTATAGCATTGGATTAATGGGAAGACTGTGAACAGAAGGCTGAATTTGTGTCCACCTATTTCCTTTTTCCTATCCACTAGAGGAGTCAGAGGACCTGGTTTTTAATTCCACTTCACCACTAGCCTGCTGGGTGAACTTGGACAAGTCACTTAACTTTTCTGTGGCCAGTCTTTCCTCCCTACTTGGAAGGTAAACCTGGTTGTAGTACCAGGAACTGTATAATAATAATAATGGTGGTGGAATTCGTTAAGCGCTTACTATGTGCAAGGCACTGTTCTAAGCACTGGAAGGATACAAAGTAATCAGGTTGTCCCACGTGGGGCTCAGAGTCTCAATCCCCATTTTACAAAAGAGGTAACTGAGGCCAAGAGAAATTAAGTGACTTGCTCAAAGTCACACAGCTGGCAAGCGGTGAACCGGGATTAGAACCCATGACCTCTGACTCCCAAGCCGGGGCTCTTTCCACTGAGCCACACTGCTTCTCTATATCTATATAACTGTATCTGACCTGATTCTCTTGTAGCAACCTCTGGCTTTGTCACAAAGTAAGCGCTTAGCAGTGTGGTAGCTCTTGGATGCCGTGACCTGTCTGTCTTCATTGGTGAATTGGTCAGAGCAGTGGAGACAAGTGGGACAGATATGCATTGTGAGAAATAGTAGTGTTTATTGAGTACCTACTTGGTAGGAAGTACAGAATAACAGAGTAATTCAAAGAGCTGACACTTGACTTAATATAATAATAATTGTGGTATTTGTTAAGCGCTTCCTATGTGCCAAGCACTTTACTAAGTGTTGGGGTAGATACAAGCGCATTGGGTTGGACACAGTCCCTGTCCCTCTTGAGGCTCACAGTCTTAATCCCCATTTTACTTGGGGACTTAGGGAGACAAGCATAAAAATATTTGCACGTAGAGTGGCCAAAATAAATTACGCAGTCAGATATGTTAGTGCTAGTTTTATTTTTCCATAAGAGTCTTTAACTCTCATTTCCCCATTTCAAGACTGCTAAATGTGGCATAGAAGCAATATTGCTTACTGGAAAGAGCACAGGCCTGGGAATTAGAGAACCTGGGTTCTAATCCTGGATCTGCCACTTTTCTGCTGTGTGACATTGGGCAATTAACCTATCTTCTCTTTACCTCAATTACCTCATCTGTTAAATGGGAATTAGGATTGTGAGCCCCAGGTGAAACATGGACTGTGTGCAACCTGATTAGCTTGTATTTACCCCAGGGCTTAGTACAGTCCCTGGCACATAATAAACACTTAACAAGTACCATTAAAAAAGAAAAAAGAGTAAAGACAGCTGCACTGTCTTTTGGGAGATTATTCTCTGGATCTTTATTAAGAAACACGTGATTAGATTTTTTTTTTTTTGCTTGTTTTTTGAGGAATCTCTGAGCCCCAGTCTTCCAATAAGGCTCTCTGGGGCATTGGTTCAGTACTGAGTCACCATCACTGAAGTTGGCAGATGAGTAAGAGTCTGCTTTGAATTTTAAGTGAGTGACTCAGCACAGATGATTTGGATTAGGACAGAACAAGGGAAATTTTGGTCAGACTTTCCTAAGGCGCTTCTGAATCGGGGATAGTGGGTGGAGAGTGAAGTTATCTACAGAGATGGGGTAGATTGGAGGAGGAGTGAATTCAGGAGGAGAGATGAAGAGTTATGGTGCCGGTGGTGAGATATCCAAGTGGCGTTGACCTGAAGACAAGAGGAAATGTCGAAGTATCTAACAGGACAGAGGCTGGGGCTGGTGAAGTAGATGTGGGAATCGTTTCACAATGAACAGGTAGCTGAAGCCTCGTGAGTGAATGAGCTCTCCAAGATTTCCCAAATCTACATCTCCAGGCCCGACCCCTCTCCTACCCTGCAGTCTCACATTTCCTCCTGCCTTCAAGAAATGTCTATTTGGATGTCCTGCCACCACCGCAAATTAAACATGTCTGAAACTGAATTCCTTATCCTTCCCCCAAACCCTGTCCTCCCCATCTTTTCCATCACTGTAGACAACACCACTATCCTCCCTATCACGAGAAGCAGCGTGGCTGGAGAAGCAGCATGGCTCAGTGGAAAGAGCATGGGCTTTGGAGTCAGGGCTCATGAGTTTGAATCCCAGCTCTGCCACTTGTCAGCTGTGTGACTGTGGGCAAGTCTCTTAACTTCTCTGTGCCTCAGTTCCCTCATCTTTAAAATGGGGATTAAGACTGTGAACCACACGTGGGACAACCTGATTCCCCTATGTCTACCCCAGCGCTTAGAACAGTGCTCGGTACATAGTAAGTGCTTAACAAATACCAACATATATATATATATATATATATATATATATATATATATATATATAAAAGCCCCTAACCCTTGGTGTTATCCTAGACTCATCTCTCCCATTCCACCCACGTATTCAAACTGTCATCAAATCCTCTCTATTCTATCTAACATTACTAAAATCCTCCTTTTCCTATCCATCTAAACTGCTACCATTCTGATCAAAGCAGTAATCCTATTCTGCTTTGACAACTGCATCTTTCATTCAATAGTATTTATTGAGCACTTACTATGTGCAGAGCACTGTACTAAGCACTTGAAGGCTAAGCATCTGCCTCTTGCTGACGTCCCAGCCTCTTGTCTCTCCCCACTTGAGTCCATACTTCACTCTGCTGCACGGATCATCTGTCAACAAAAACGTTCAGTCCATGTCTCCCCATTCCTCAAGAACTTCCAGTTGCTGCCTATCCCCCTCCTCATCAAACGGAAACTCCTTACCATTGGCTTTAAAGCACTCAATCAGCTCACCCCATCCTATCTTACCTCCCACACAATCCGCTCCCCCGGTGCCTGCTTACTCACTGTGCCCCATCTCATCTATCTCGCTCCTGACCCCTTTCCCACATCCTCTTTCCTAGCCTGGAATTCCCTCCCCCTCCATATAGTCCAGACAATGGCCTCTACTCCATCTTCATCCTTCCCAACCTTTCAGCTGCCTTCAACACTGTACATCTTCCCCTTCTCTTGGGAACATTATCAAACCTTGTTTCACTGTCACTGTCCTCTCCTAGTTCTTCTCCTATCTTGCAGGCCACTCATTTCTCAGGCTCTTTCACGGTCTCCTCCTCTGCCTCCTAAGTCCCTCAAGGCTCAGTTCTGGGTCCCTTCTCTTCTCCAACTACACCCACTCCCTTGGAGAACTCATTTGCTCCCATGGCTTCATCTACCATCTCTATGTGGATGATTCCCAAATCTACATCTCCAGCCCTGATCTCTCCTTCTACACAGTCTCATATTTCCTCCTGACTTCAGGTCATCTCTACTTGGATCTCTCACTGACACCTCAAACATAACATGTCCAAAACAGAATTCCTCATCTTCCCATCCAAACCCTTCCTACCCATAATAATAATGATGGTATTTGTTAAGCGCTTACTATGTGACAAGCACTGTTCTAAGCTCTGGGGTAGATACAAGATAATCAGGTTGTCCCATTTTACAGATGAAGTAACTGAGGCACAGAGAAGTTAAGTGACTTGGCCGAGCTGGGATTAGACCTCACGACCTTTGACTCCCAAAGCTGTGGTCTTTCCACAAAGTCACGCTGCTTCTCTAACTTCTCGCATGACTTTTCCATCACTGTAGATGGCATCACCATCCTCCCTGTGTCACAAGCCTGTAACCTTGGCATTATCCGCGACTCATATTCTCATTCAGTCCACATAGTCTGACACCAGATCCTATCAGTTCAACCTTCACAGCATCATTAATATCCTCCCTCTCCTCTCAATCCAAACTGTTACCATGTTAATGCAAGCACTTATCCTACCTCACTTTGACTACTGCACCAGCCTCGTTGCTGACCTTCCTGCCTCCTGTCTCTCCCCACTCCAGTTCACACTTCACTCAGCTGCCCAGATCATTTTTTCTAAAAAAATGTTCAGTCCATGATGGCCCATTCCTCAGGAATCTCCAGGGATTGCCTACCCACCTCTGCATCAAACCAAAATTCCTTGCCATTAGCTTAAAAACACTCAATCACCTTGCCCCCATCTTACCTTGTTGATTTCCTACTTCAGCTCACTTCCCTCGTAACGCCAGCCTACTCACTGTACCTCGATCTCATCTATCTTGCTGGCGACCCCTCACCCACATCCTACTTCTATCCTGGAAGTCCTCTTCCCATCCCCACACCCCAAATATGGCAGACCATCATTCTCCCCTCCTTCCAAACATTATTAAAATCACATCACCGTCAAGAGGCATTCCCCAAGTAAGCCCTCATTTCCTCTACTCCCTCTCCCTTTCCTTTCTTGTCACTCCTCTACTTGGATTTGTACCCTTTATTCACCTCATCCTTAGCCCCACAGCACTTAGGTACAGATCCATATTTTATTTTAATGCTTGTGCCCCCCTCTACACTATTAGTTCCTTGTGGTCAGAGAATATGTCTACCCATTCTGTTGTATTGTACTCTCCCAAGCATTTAGCACAATGCTTTTCACACAAGAAGTGCTCAGTAAATTCCATTGATTGATTGCCAGGTTTTTTAAGCCAAGATTGCTCCTTCCATTAATGGTGACTTACTGAAAGCCTGATTAATTATATTTAATTATAGTTAAAGTAAGCAAAAAGATATTATTCTTCCTAATTTTAATTTAATCCCCCTCCTAAATTAGTTGCTATTGCTTAAAATAGGCCTCAAACTCAAAGGTTCTTTTTTGTTTCGTTTTAAAAATTTGTGTGGATAATTAAATGATTTTTGGTCTAATCCCGTCCTATAGTACACAAAGATTAAAGAGTTCAGAAAAACTCAAAAGATGCATCTTGACTATATTAAAGTAATATGGTTTTTACCTGAGATGACAACTGTTTTAAAAAGAAATGAAACCGTTTAACCATGTTACTTGCAAATAAATTGAGAACAATAAAACCATATACGTTTTTAAATTTAAAGATGATTTTATCAGCCTGGAATATTGCTGCTAGTTTAAAAAAAAATGAATTTACTATTGCTACAGTGATTAAATGCAAAGTGAGCCACGAACCAACCCCCTTCAGCCATTCTAGGCATGCATTTCATCTTCTCCGAAAACATTTCTATATCCAGATTGTGCAAGCTTGTCTTTCCTTGTTTCCACAACAGACACACCACCTCTGTACTTGGATCTGTGACCTGTGGGCATTTGATATTTTCCCATCCCGAATCCCACAGCCCTTTATGTACATATCCTTAGATTACTTATTATAAATTACTTATTCATATTAACACTTGTCTCCCTCTCTAGACTGTAACCCCATTTTGGTCAGGGAATGTTTCTGGTAACTCGGTTGTTTTGTACCCTCCCAAATGCTTAGCACAGTGCTTAGTAAGCACGCAATAATTAATTGATTGATAGTGTGGTACGTGGGACTGTATGTAGCTTGGAGGTCAGCAGAAGCATCATTAAGCGTGCATACCAGACATAACTTGTCTTACGTGAGTCATTTCCTCATATCAACCTTGGTGTCATCCTGACTCAGCTCTCTCATTCACCCCACACATCCAGGCAGTCACCAGTGCCTGCCAGTCTCACCTTTACAATATTGCCAAGATCCGCCCTTTCTTCTCCATCCAAACGGCTATCGTGCTGATACAAGCTCTCATAATATCCCGACTGGATTATGTGTCAGCCCTCACTCTGATATCCCTTCCTCCTGTCTTTCCCCACTTCAGTCTATACTCTTTATTCCGCTGCCTGGATCATCTTCCTAAAGAAACCCTCTGGGCATGTCACTCCCCTCCTTAAAAACCTCCAGTGGTTGCCTATCAACTTCCGCAGGAAACAAAAACTCCTCACTTTTGGCGTCAGAGCTCTCCATCACCTTGTCCCCTGCTACCTCACCTCCCTTCTTTCCTTCTATTGCCCACCCCATACACTCCACTCCTCTGCCGCTCACCTCCTCACTGTCCCCTGTTCATGCCTATCCCGCCGTCGATCCCTGGCCCACATCCTCCCGCTGTCCTGAAATGCTCTCCCTCCTCACCTCCACCAAACTAACTCTGTTCTCCTCTTCAAAGCCCTACTGAGAGCTCACCTCCTCCAAGAGGCCTTCCCAGACTGAGCCCCCCCCCCGCTCCCCTTTCACCCTCTGCTCCTCCTCCTTCCCCCTTCACCTTCCCTCAGCTGAACCCCCTTCCTCACCGAGCCCCCTCCCTACTCCACCCTCTGCTCCTCCCCCTCCCCCTTTCCCTCCCCTCAGCACTGTCCTCATATGTATATATTATTTATTGCCCTATTTATTCTGTTAATGAGATATACATCCCCTTGATTCTATTTATCGTGATGTTGTCTTGTTTTTGTTTTGTTCTGTTTTGCTTTGCTGTCTCCCTTGATTAGACTGTGAGCCCATGATTGGGCAGGGATTGTCTCTATCTGTTGCTGAATTGTACATTCCAAGCGCTTAATACAGTGCTCTGCACATAGTAATCGCTCAATAAATACTATTGAATGAGTGAATGAATGAATACCACTCTTATGCATGGTAAAACCAAGCAGCTATGTAAATTTGTCCTTTATTTTAAAACAATATTTACACTCTAGAAGATGGAAATTTTAATTAATGCTAATCAGAGTCACCACTATCTCAGTAAAAGAGGTAAAGTACCTTGACCCTCATTCCTGCTGGATTTACCGAACAGCCAGCATCAGCACTTGCCTGGAGCACTAAAACTTTGGAAATTATTTTAATAGGAAAAACTACAGATCTTGTACAGTGTTTTCCAGTTATCAGCAGATTGCTGAAAGGAATAAACCTCTCAATGTGACATAAGTCCTGTGCAAAATTTATACGTTAGAAGCTGAGTATATCTCTCTCCTCCAGTTCTCTCCTTGACTTCTTGGAGTTTGGCTATCATCCCCTTTATTCCATGGAAACTGCCTTCTCAGAGGTCTCTTTCTTGCCAAATCCAATGACTTCTACTCCTTTTTTATCCCCCTAGCCCTCTCAGCTGACTTCGGTACTGTGAACCACTCGCTTCTCTTGGAAACGTTATCTGACCTTGGCTTCGCTGACAGTATTCTTTCCTGGTTCTCTTCCTATCTCTCTGGTCATTCAATACATTTTTCAGGCTCCACCTCTGCCTCCCACCCTCTAACTCTGGGGATCCTTTAAGGCTCAGGTCTGGATTCCCTTCTGTTCTCCATCTACACCCACTCCCTTGGAGAACTCATTTGCTCACATGGCTTCAACTACCATCTCTATGCAAATGATTTACAAATGTACACTTCCAGCCAAGATCTCTCTCCTTCTCTGTAGTCTTGTATTAACATCCTCCTTCCTTCAGGTCATCTCTGTTTGGATGTCTCACCGACTTCTCAAATTTAACATGTCCAAAACAGAACTCTCTGTCTTCCAACCCAAACCCTGTTTTCCCCTTAACTTTCTCATCACCACGGACACAACCACCATCATTCCTGTCTCACAAGCTTGTAACTTTAGAAGGCATTATCTTCAACTCATCACTGTCATTCAACCCACATAACCTGTCATCAAATCCTGTAGGGTCTACCTTCACAACATCTGTAGAATCCACCCCTTTCTCGTCATCCAAACTGCTACCAGGCTGATCCAAGCTCTTCTCATATCCCACCATAATTGCTGCAGAAGCCTCCTCATTGACCTCCGTTCCTCCTTTCTCTTCATTCCAGCCCATACTTCATTCAGCTTCCCAGATCATTTTTCTAAAAAAAGTTCAGTCCACATCTCCCCACTCCTCAGAAACTTCCAGTGATTGCTCATTTACCTATGCGTCAAGCCGAAACCTCTTACCATTAGCTTTAGTGCATTCTAAGCAGGCCTAGTGAACTGAGCACAGGCCTGGGAGTCAGAGGACCTGGTTCTAATCCAGGTGATTTATCCAAGATCACTTAACTTCTCTGTGTCTCGGTTTCCTCATCTGTAAATGGGGATTAAATGCTTCTTTCCCCTCCTACTTAGACTGTGAGCCATGTGGGACAGGTACTGTGTCCAACTTGATTAACTTATCTACCCAATTCACGTGGAACAGAACTTGACACATAGTAAGCACTTAACAAATACCATAGTAATAATTCTATCCACTCTTCCCATGCAACCTAACTTTGCTGATCTCCTATTACCAACCAACCTATACACTTTGCTTCTCTAATGCTAACTTACTCAACTGTGCCTTGATCTTGTCTTTCGCTGTTGACCCCTTGTCCACATCCTCCCTGTGGCCTGGAACGCATTCCCTTTATATCTGACAGAC
The DNA here is from genome assembly GCF_004115215.2 of Ornithorhynchus anatinus. Classification (NCBI taxonomy): domain Eukaryota; kingdom Metazoa; phylum Chordata; class Mammalia; order Monotremata; family Ornithorhynchidae; genus Ornithorhynchus; species Ornithorhynchus anatinus. Next base: position 154,801,629 of record NC_041728.1, read on the forward strand.
CACCTTCCTCCCTACTTTGAAATTTGACTAAAATCTTATCTCGTCCCAGAGGACTTCCTTGAGTAGGCCTTCGTTTGTCCTATTCAACCTTCCGTCTGTCTCACCTGTGCACTTAGAACTGATACTCTTAAGCTCTTGATGCTCATCCCACCCCCAGCCCCACAGAACATACCAATCAACCAGTGGTATTTATTGAGCTCTTTGTGTGTGCAGAACAATGTACAACAGAGTTGATAGACACAATCCCTGCCCATAAGGAGTTTACATTCTTTGGGAGAGATACACATTAAAATAGATTAGTAGTGGGGAAAAGAGTAGTGTATAAGACTATTTGCCTAAGTATTGTGGGGCTGGGTAGAGTATGAAAGTGCTTAAGGTGTACACAGCCAAGTTCATAGAACCAAAAGTATTTTTTATAGTATTTGTTAAGCACTTACTATGTGCCAGGCACTGTACTAAGCATTGGGGCAGATATAAGATAATCAGGTTGAACGCAGTGCATGTCCGACATGGAGCTCACAGCTTTAGTCCCCATTTTACACGAGGTAACGGAAGTACCAGGATAGAAAAAACATTGTTTCTTTGGAAATATGGTATTTGGAGAAGGCTTTTTTGAATATCATGGACTGCCTGAAAAACAAACAAATGGATTTCACAGCAAATTAAGCCAAAGTGGCCTTTGGAAGGCCAGATAATTCGACTTAAATTGGCATTTTTTGGACACATAATCAAGAGAACTCATTCTCTGGAGAAAGTCCAGGGAAAACAAGGAAGAGGCAGACCACCACTAGATGGATAGAGACCATAAAAACCATAATGGAAGAACCTTTAGAGAGTTTGTGGATTATGGCAGGGGACGGGATTTGCTGGAGAAAGTATATTCATGGAGTCTTTATGAATGGGAAATGACTCGGCCCTGATTAAAAATAATAACAGAGGCACAGAGAAGTCAGCTGACTTTTTTGTTTAAAGTATTTGCTAAGCACTTGCTATGCATCAGGCACTGTACTAAGTTCTGGGATAGAGAGCATGGGCCTGGGAGTCAGAAGGTCATGGATTCTAATCCTGTCCCACGTGGGGCTCACAGTCTTAATCCCCATTTTACAGAGGAGGTAACAGACACAGAGAAGTGACTTGGCCAAGGTCACACAACAGACAAGTGGCAGAGCCAGGATTAGAACCCTTTACCTTCAGACTTCCAGGCCCATGCTCTTTCCACTATGCCATGCAGCATATGAAGCAAACACAATAGCACATCAAAGGGCAGTCTTTGTTCGAGCAGTGTGTGATTGGAACTGATGGTCCTGCATTGTCATCTTCAAGTACAAAGAACCATAAATAATAAAAAAAGCTGGCTTTCAATGGGATTTCTTAAGGACCCGCAGAATTATTATAGTGGAGAAATTGACAAAGAAGTGTTTAAATCAGTTGATTATATAGATGGCAGAAAGATTATATTGGGGAAGGTAAGCTAATCAAGATCTGAGCTTGCATCGTTTTTGTGGTGAGGTAACATTTCTGTTTGAAGTGGATACTTAAATCCATTGCATATCAAGGCTTCTTTCTATCTTGTTGCTTGATGTGAGGTGCTTGCATACAGAGAAAAATGTATTTGATCATCATTGAATGATTTCTCTTAACAGACATGTCATTCTTGGTATGTATATGTAATTTTTATGGATTTCATTGCTTTCTTAGAAGTCACCTGATGCCCAGAACTTAATAACGTTTGATTTAGGTAAAATTAACTAGTAAATCAACAGATAACCAAGCCTTAGGACATTGTGTAAAATGAGAAATTCCTGTACAATATTTTACTTCTCCTGATTAATTTTGGTTTAAGATAAAAATGTGGCTTTTAGAACTAGGAATGTATGGTCCTCACAGTAGATGAATAGGTTCCTGCTTTGTATTCATTTTTGAAAGAAGTCCACAATGTGAAAAAATTTAATTAGGAGCTGCTGAAAGAGATGAGTTGTTACATAGTGGGTTTACAATTTCTGTTAATGCTAAGCTTAAAGTTTTTAAGTAAAGAGAATCTGAATTTCAGGAGGGGAAAAAACTCATTCTCTGACAAGGGCTGACTAGATTTGAAAAATGACTAGTCATATTCGGATTTTTACTGCAAGATATTTGTGGTTCTGTTGCACATTTAGCCTAGATAGCTTTAAAATGAAGATATGCAGTAAGATGTAGAGTTGAAGTTTTGGAGCAACTGTCCTCTGGAAAAAATGAATTTTCCAGCGAAATGTACTGTCTGTTTCTCTGATAGCTGAATACGCTTGCTGAAAACATTGTCCACTAGATGTCAGCTTTTGCCATGGTGGTGAAACTATTGACCCTGACAAATAAAACGTAATTAACGTGTTGTTCAGAGTCTACTTAAAAACCTTTTTCCATCTCCGATACAAACTATACAGCATGTCTTATATATCTTTGCGTAAATGTAATAAGGTTCTCAATAAAATTACAGACTCAATAAAGAACAGCAGTCTTGCAACAAAAAAAGCATAGTTTTTCTAGTTGACCCATCACAAGCCCATTATGCATTTATTTTTATTTGAAACCTCCTACTCTGTTCTTGAACTTTTTGCTAACTAGCTCATAACTTTTATTTTTATGCTTCGTTCCCCTTCCCCCACCAAGCTTGGTCTTCTGATTCATACTTAGACATGGTTAAGTAATAGCAGAATAACATGAAATATTCCTTGAAAATAGAAATTCACTTGAAATTGAAAATTTCAGTGCACTTTCCATTCCAACATACCTTTATCCTAAGGACAGTGAGCTCCATGTGGGCAGGGACTAGTTCTAACCAATTGTCTTGTATCTATCCCAGTGCTTAGTATAGTGCATGGCACAGAGCAAGCTCTTCACAAATTCCATATTATGAAGGTAAATATAAGCATTCAGTTCAGGTTTATGCAGAAAAAGTGGAGGGACGAAGTATAGATCTCAAAATTTGGGGAGATGCTTAATGAAGTAAACAATGTATTATTTATTTTCTAAGGGGAAAATCAGCATGGCCTAGTGAATAGAGCATGGGCCTGGGAGTCAAAGGACCTGGGTTCTATTTCTGGCTCTGCCACTTGTCTGCTGGGTGACCTTGGGCAAGTCACTTAACTTCCCTGAGCCATTGTGCCCCAGTAACCTTTGAGCCCCACATGGGACATGGACTCTGTATTGTATTTCCCCCAACGCTTAGTACAGTGCCTGGCACAGAGGAAGCACTTAACAAATACCATTTTTTTTTAAAGCCTCCTTGAAAGAATTAGAATGGGATTGGAAGAGGCCAGGGAGTCCCCTCAGCTCTCCCACTGACTGAGTGACCTTAGGCAAGTTGCTAAACCTCTCTCATCCAGTTACATGGATCAATTAGCCAGACATTTCAAGGGGAACACAAAATACCTCTTTCACCTAAAATACATAATAATTGAGGTCAAAGAGCATCGAGTGGGAATAATTTCTCACACCTCCCTTCACTGAGTGGTAAAGACAAGATGGTAGAGAAGAAAGCATCTGGACTAGTTTGACTGATGTGTAAGAGAACCTAACAGTAGAGTAGTATCCCTTAAAAATTGTATTTCAAGACCTGTAAAATACACGTGTCCCCTCTGAGTCACACCTGGATAGTTTCCAGTACTCTACCAGTCTCGGCTATGGGAGGGAGAGTCAAGCAGAGGCCTACCCATTCCATTCCTAGCTTGGCCAGTGGCTAGTGAGTGGAAGACAATCTGCTACAAGTCAAAACTCCCCTGTGCTGGGCAGCAGCGACATGGGAGAGAGTCAAGGGCAGAGACTTGTGTACTGTGCAGAAGAAGGCAATGGTAAACCACTTCCTTATTTTTACCAAGAAAACTCTATTCATACACTACCAGAAAGATTGCAGATGGAAGTGGGGCATTCTGGGAGAGATGTGTCTATGGCGTCGCTATGGGTCGGACACTACTCGACAGCAGAAGACAATAACAACAAAATATATGTTTATGTAAAACCTGCCACTCTAATTTTTTTTCATAGCATCAAAAAGAAAAGGGAATTTTCACCTCCAAATTTGGCAACTATAAGCCTATCAACCAATTGTATTAAGCGTTTACTCCTTGGAAAGTAACACATCAGCGTCCTCGCTGACCTCCCTGTCCCTTGTCTCTCCCCCACTCCAGTCCTTTCTTCACTCTGTTGCCTGAATCATTCTTCTAAAACCTATTCAGTCCACCTCACCTTACTCCTCAAGAATCTCCAAAGGTAGCCCAACCACCTCCACATCAAACAGAAATTCCTTACCCATGGGCTATAAAACACTCAATCACCTTGCTCCCTCCTACCTTATCTCATGGATTTCTTACTATAACCCAGCCCACACACTTCCTTCCTCTTATACCAGCCTACTCACTGTACTTCAATATTTTCTGTCTCACTGCCAGCCCCTTGCCCATATCCTCTCTCTGTCCTGGAACTCCTTCCCCCTTCAAATATGAAAAGCCACCACTTTCCCCACCCTTAGCCCTATTAAAATCACAACTCCTCCAAGAGCCCTTCCTTGACTAAGCCCTCATTTCTCCTACCCCCCCCTTCTGTCTCAACCTTCCACTTGCATCTGTACTCTTTAATCACTTGATTTTCACTCCATCGTCATACCTACAACACTCATACATATCTGTAATTTATTATGCCTTTTCCCTCCTTGTAAGCTATTTGTGGGAAGGAAATGTGTCTATCAATTAGGTATTATTGTACTCTCCCAAGCACTAGGAACAGTGCTCTGCACACAGTAAATACCACCGATTAATTGTAGAGCAAAGAGAGTATAAAGTAGAATACAGTGATTTTGATATCGTTGGAAAAACACCTTCTCTTGCCTTTCCTCAAACATCCAGTGGCATTTTTATTGAAAAGGCCCTTGATAGTGCAATTCGGACTTGATTCATGTGCATGAAAACTGGTGGTTGTGGATCCCACCCATAGTTTGCCTCATGCTGTCCTGAATCAATGTAATTTTTGGAAATCCAGGCACTGGTCTAATTTTTGCAATTACAAATTGGCTCTCACTTGTTATCATTCTAGTGTACTCTTTCAAGTGTTTAGTAGAGTGATCTGCACACAGTAAGTGCTCAGTAAGTACAATTGACTGACTGACTTTTGTACTAATCATAATAATTAATAATAATAATTGTGGTATTTGTTAAGTGCTTACTGTGTGTTAGGCACTGTTCTAAGTGCTGGGATGGATACAAGCCAGTTGGATTGGACACAGTCCTTGTCTCATGTGGGGGTCCCAGTCTTAATCCCCATTTTACAGATGAGATAACTGAGGCACAGAGGAGTTAAGTCAATGGTCCAAGTTCACACAGCAGATAAGTGGCAGAGCCGGTATTAGAACCCAGGTCCTTCTGAGTCCCAGTCTCTGGCTCTATCCACTTGTAATTGAGCTCTCTCTTGCTATATGCAACTCTTCCATTCTTCCTTCAGTGCCTCCCAGGGTCACGATCCCCACCAACTTTTCCAAACCTTCAACTCCCTCCTGAAGCTCTTAGTTCCCCCAATACCTCCCTCCCAGATCCCTGATGACCAACCCAGACTGCCCCTATTTCCTCTTTAATCGGTCAGTCATTTGAGCACTTACTGAGTGCAGAAGACTGCACTAAGCGCCTGGGAGAATACGCTATAACAGAGTTGGTAGACCCATTCCCTGCCCACAAGGAACTTAGAGTCTAGAAGTGAGACAGACAAAATAAATTACAGATATGTACATAAGTGCTGTGGGATTGAGGATGGGGTAAATATAGGGTACAAATCCAATTGCTGGGGTGGATACAGAGGGACAGTGAGTAGGAGAAAAGAGAGCTTAGAGAAGGCCACTTGAAAGGGATGTGATTTTAATAAGGCTTTGGTGGAGGAGAGAGTGATGGGTCTGTTAAATAGGAAGGAGGAGGGAGTTTCAGGCCAGAAGCAGCACTGGGCAAGAGATCTGTAGTAGGAAATCAGTGAGGTAAGTTAAGAATGGGCTAGGTGTTTGAGTGCTGTACGGCCAATGGTATTGGCTTCCTATTACCTACCACTGCCATCTTTTCATTGTTCTCCTGATTTCCTGCTGTTTCTCAAGAAGGTTTCCTGTCTGTTCTTTGTGCTCCTTAATTTCACTTCTCCAACTGTGTCTCTGACCTTATCCCCATTCACCATCTGTTCCCCCTCTCAGTCCCCTCCCTCACAGCTCTGTTCAAGCTTTCATTTTCTGACAGTTTCCCTTCGGCCATCAAGCTGCTCAAGCCTCCCCTCCCATTATAAAGAAATCTCCTCTCTCCCCCTCCCCTTATCTGACAGCCCTTCCAACTATCACCCATTTCACTGCTGCCATTTCTCTCCAAATTATTGGAGTGGGTTGTTTACACCTGATGCCTCAATTGCATTTCCACCAGCTTTCTTTATGGCCTGCTTCAATTAGATTTTCCTTCAGGCAGTCGAATCAATCAGTCAGTGGTATTTATTGAGCTCTTACTGTGTGTGCAGAGCACACTAAGCAGTTGGGAGAGTACAGTGCACCTCTGTTGGTGGGTCTTTCCAGAGAGCCATGGATTCAACTACTAGCGACTGGGGAAATTCATCCATGCGGTCAGTCAAATGTATTGAGTGCTTACTGTGTGAAAAGCACTCTACTAAGCACTTGGGAGAGTAGAATATAGCAACAAACAGACACATTCCCTGCCCACAATGAGCTCAAAGTCTAGAGGGGGAGACAGACATTAATACAAATAAATAAAGAAATTACAGATATATACATATGTGCTATGGGGATGGGAAAGAGGATGAATGAAGGGAGCAAATCAGGGTGACGCAGGAGGGAGTGGGAGAAGAGGAGAAGAGGGCTTAGTCAGGGAAGGCTTATTGGAGATGTGCCTTCAATAAGGCTCTGAAGTGGGGGAGAGCATTTATCTGTCCGATATGAGGAGGGAGGGCATTCCAGACCAGAGCTAGGATGTGGGCGACAGGTCGGTGAGATAGATGAGATTGAGGTACAGTGAGGAGGTTAGCTTTGGAACAAAGTGTGCAGGCCGAGTTGTAGTAGGAGAGTAGCGAGGTGAGTTAGGAGGGGGCAAGGTGATTGTGTGCATTAAAGGCAATGGTGAGTTTTTATTTGATGCAGAGGTGGATGGACAACCACTGGAATTTCTTGAGAAGTGGAGAAACATGGTCTGAACGTGTTTGAAGGAAAATGATCCAGGCAGCAGAATGGAGTATGGACTGGAGTGGGGAGAGACAGGAGACAGGGAGGCTGATACAATAATCAAGGCGGGATAGGATAAGTGCTTGCATTAATGTGGTGACAGTTTGAATGGAGGGGAAGGGGTGGACTTTAGTGATGTTATGAAGGTAGAACTGACAGGATTTAGCAAAGCCTTGACTATATGGATTGAACCAGGGAGAGGAATCTTTCCAGTTTGTAACCGGACCCCAGGTCCAAACCTGGGAGCAAGACTTCTCCTAGTGTCCTCATTGTGGATTATCTGTAAATTGACAATAATAATAATAATATCAATAATTATTATAATAGTGATAATTGTGGTATTTGTTAAGCACGTACTATGTGCCAGCCACTGTACTAAGAGCTGGAGTGGATACAAGCAAGTAGGGTTGAGATACAGTCCTGTCTCAAATGGGGCTCATGGTTTTAACCCCCATTTTATAGATGAGGTAACTGAGGCCCAGAGAAATGAAGTGACTTGCCCAAGATCACAAAGCAGACAAAGTGGCAGAGCCGGAATTAGAACCCAGGTCCTTCTGACTCCCTACTCTATCCACTAGGCCATGGTCTTCTCTATTATATGCTTTTATCACATTTTGGCCCCTCATGGCCTTTCAGTTAATTTACCATTGTCTCTTCCTGTTTCTCCTGTTTTGGAGGGAACCTGCCAAACCCTTGGATTGAAGTCAAACTGGGGCCTCTTCCCCTAAAGCTGATAAGCAAATATCTTGCCTGGCTTCGGGCCCTGGCTGAGAAAAGTCTATCTATTCTGTGTTATGTCTTGGTACTGCTGGCTTGTCTTGACTCATGCCATTTCATACTAGCGTCTCAAGCAGTAAACCGCTTTCCAGAATCCTCCATCACTTTCCTGGTGCCTTCCCTTACAAGAATCACAACTAGAATTAAGCAGACTTGGAAGTGAGGTCCCTGGGGAAGAACACTTTCCAGTACACAGATGAGCCCCACAGATGAGGTTGCATTAGGGAGTACATTTTCCCATAGATGCACATGTAAGTAGTTATGATCCAATCTAGACCCAATCCCGAGGGGACAGCTGAATTGTAGAGATGAGTTTAGTAGATCTGCCCCCACCATCCTGTTCCCAGTGATTTTCTTGTTCCCTCCCAGCCCACACCCTGAACTTCCCGGTTTACAACCCTCTGCTGTTCTTCCTTGGTCGTAGCTCTAGGGATGGGCCAGACTGGAAGTTATGATGGAGGCTTGGGTTAGGGATGGCTGCTTCCCCACCATCCAGGCCCAATCAATCGTATTTATTGAGCCCTTACTGTGTGCAGAGCACTGTACTAAGTGCTTGGGAGAGTACACTGTAACAGAGTTGGTAAACATGTTTCCTGCCTGCAATGAGTTTATAGTCTGACCTTGTTCTTATCCCTGTGACTTTGACCAAAGCAGGAAAATGGCATTATAATCCAGGAAAATTGAAAGGTGTAGGGAAGGGTAATGGTGGTGGTGGCTAGTAATGCTAAATTGAACATTAAGTATAAAAACATAAAAAAGATGGGTTGGTTATGGGGTTGGGTCAGTCTGGAGAGGATATTGGGAATGGGGTGTTGGGAGAGAGTCTGGGCTGGTCTAAACTAAAAAATGCAAAAGTGGAACTGGGGAGATAGGTAAGGGGTCAGGCAAATTTGGGGAGTGGAAAAGAGAGGCAGGAAAGGCCCGGTAATGGAATTGCGGGAAGATAAGATAACTTATCTGTGACTCTAGGTCATAAGGTCAGAGTTGGAGGGACATGTGCTGGGTGATTCTTCAGTCCAAAAAGTTCATGTGCCCAGGGTATCCGTATTGTAAGATGGTCATTACTCCTGTCTAAGAGAAAACACAACTAAACTAAAATGAGTTCCTCTTGTTTAAGTCAGTGAGTAATTCTGCCCAAGTATTCTTCTAACAGCTGGTTTAAAATTTTCTCCACGGCAAATGAGAACTTGAATTACAGCACACTCTTTTTAGCTGGATGACTATAAAAGGAAGGGTGAAACGGACTGTGTGATGTAGTCTTCTTTTGGCTCATTTACACCTTTCTATGTGTTTGACAAGATTTAGGATAAATTGTCATAAATCTCTTCTTTGCAAAACAGATTCTGAGTCACTGCCACTATTCTTAGAACAGCAGCCGGTGATGAGTGGGAAAGGCTGAGGCTGTTTCTAATGACACATGACAAGTGTTATCAGGTGTTTGTGTGTTATGCCCCAAGTAACTTAGAGGGTTTGGGGTATGTTGGCATTGGGACTTAAGCCTCAGCATTGAAAGCACATTAGCCTGAGTGAGTTTTGAGCTGACCTTGTGTAGGGCTGTTGCATTAGTATGTTAAAATTTCCTCTTCTGCATTCAATTGAATTTAAAGACTTTTACAAAATGGGCATTTTTCCTTGCCAGCGTTTTCTTGGACTAGCTTGAAATTTAATGCTGTAGAACTATAGTTCAGTCATATTTATTGAGCCCTTACTGTGTGCAGAGGACTGTACTGAGAGCTGGGAAAGTACAATTCAGCAAATAGAGACAATCCCTGCCCGCAGTGGGCTCACATTCCAGGGGTGGGAAGTGCGGGGGGGGGGGAGGGGAGTGGGGGGGGTAAGACAAACATCAATACAGTTAAACAGGCATCAGTATAAATAAATAGAATTTTAGGTATATGCATAAATACCATGGGGCGGGGAGAGGGGGGAAGAGCAAAGGGAGTGAGTCAGGGTGACGTGGAGGGAGTGGGAGCTGAGGAAAAGTGGGGCTTAGTCTGGGAAGGCCTCCTGGATGAGGTGCACCTTCAGTAGGGCTTTGAAGGTGGGGAGAGTGATTGGCAGATTTGAGGAGGGGGAGGACATTCGAGGCCAGAGGGAAGACGAGGGACAGTGGTCAGTGGTGAGTCAGGCAAGATTGAGGCACAGTGAGAAGGTTAGCACCAGAGGAGCAGAATGTGCAGATGGGATGTAGAAGGAGAGAAGGGAAGTGAAGTAGGAGAGGGCAAGGTGATGGTGAGCTTTAAAGCCAATAGTGAGGCGTTTTTGTTTGTACAAAGGTAGAGGGAGGTGACATGCACTGAACGTTTCTGTAGAAAGATAGTCCGGGCAGCAGAATGAAGTGGGGACTGAAGTGGGGAGAGGCAGGAATTTGTCAGGACAGAAAGGAGGCTGATGCAGTAATCCAGTCGGAATAGGATGAGTGATTGCACTAATGTGGTAGTGGTTTGATTGGAGAGGAAAGGGCGGATCTTGGCGACGTTGTGAAGGTGAGACTGACAGGATTTGGTGATGGTTTGGATATGTGGGTTGAATGAGCGGAGTCAAGGATGACACCAAAGTTGTGGACTTCTGAGACGGGAAGGATGATTGTGTCATCCATAGTTCTCCTCCAAACTTCCATAGTTCCACTGGCTAACCTTTGAAAGTGTGTCCGATGATAATCAGTACCACTGTGCTTGATTTTATGTGGCTTAGTGGATAGAGATGGGCCTAGGAGTCAAAAGGACCTGAGTGTTCTAATCCTGACCCGTCTCTTGTCTGCTGTTTGACTTTGGGTAAGTCAGTTTACTTCTCTGGGCTTCAGCTACCTCATCTGTAAAATGGGGATTAAGAATGTGAGCCCCATGAGGGACAGGGACTGTGTCCAATCTAATTAACTTGCACCTCTCTCAGTGTTTAGAATAGTGCTTGGCACATAATAAGCACTTAACAAGTACCGATATTATCCCAAACACTTAGTGCAGTGCTCTGCAAACAGTAAGCATTCAATAAATACAATTGAATGAATGAATTACATGTATGCTTGCTTGGGCCTGCCCCTAACTATAAACTGAGGACATCTTTCATTATGAATTATGCCAGTACCATGAGAAGTGTGATATGTGAGCTACCCTACCTCAGCTCCCACAGGATTGTGATCCAAGGCTCAAGGAAGTTTGCCCACCGACCGCACATCTGTGATGTGCATCAGAAGCCACGTGTTCATTTAATATTTATGAGAGAAGGAGCCTTCTCTGGTTTTGACTAAGGCCAGAAAATGAAAGCATCTGAAGAATTAAAGTGTTTCTTCTTTTCTTCAGAATCGCCCTTTCTCCTTTCACCGCCCCTTTGCATCCTTTTGATATATCATAATAATAATGGTTCACTTTATTAAGCACTCTCTGTGTGCTAAGCATTATGCTAAGTCCTAGGGTAGGTATGAGTTAGTTTGGACACAGTCCTTGACCCATACAGAGCTCATAGTGTGAGAAAGGAATAACAGGAATTGTTATCCCCATTTAGAAGGCAAAAAATTGAGGTGCAATAAAGTTTTAAGTGACTCTTACTCCATCATACTCTCCAAAGTGCTTAATACAGTGCTCTGCACAGAGTAAACACTTAAGAAGTGCCATTGATTGACTTGCCTGTGGTCACACAGCAGACAAGAGGTGGAGCTGGGAGTATCAAGCAGGTTCTGAATAATAATAATAATGGTGGCATTTATTGTGTGCTTACTATGTGGCAAGCACTGTTCTAAGCACTGGGGTAGATACGAGGTAATCAGGTTGTCCCATGTGGGGCTCACAGTCTTAATCCCCATTTTATAGATGAGGTAACTGAAGCAAAGTGACTTGCCCAAAGTCACATAGCTGACATGTGGTGGAGCCAGGATTAGAACCCACAACCTCTGACTCCTAAGCCTAGGCTCCTTCCACTGAGCCATGCTGCATCTCCAAACTCCCAGTACTTTGCTTTTTCTACTAGAACCCGCTACCTTTCTAAAAATTATGTTTTCCTGAAAATCTTGAGCCAGAAAACACTACTTAATATTTTTTCCTCTATCCCTTGCGTGCTCATCCTGGTTCCATTTTGTATTTCCTTTTATTGGTGTTTTAGACTCAACAGGACCTAGAGTGTGTTAGCGTGCCAAAAGGGGCCCAGGTGATGCAAATTTCTAAGGTTCCCTCCTTGAGAGTTTCAGGACCCTCATTTTGTTCACATTTCCACAGAACACCATCTTCCAAATGCCAAGGATAAGAATTTAAAAAAGATAATTCAATGATGGGTACTTATTTAACAAAATCTCATTTTGATAAGGAAAACCCGTACAGTTTAAAGTTAAATCAAAGAGGATGCTTAGGTAATTCCAAAGAAACTGACCACACTCTTTGTAAATTCAAAAACATTTAGATTTCCGTAATACAACACTACGATTAGGATTTTTGTTTCCCAAATCTAAACTTTAAAAAATATTTTCAGTAGCCCTCTTAAAGGAATTAGGCATGGCATAGAAAGGATAATGACAGAGGTCAGAAATGTTCGACTGCAATATTGATTGTTCTCTTTTTCCTTTTTGGCTTTAATGAAGACTAGAATGTTTCCACATCAGCTAACTGCCTTTATAAAACACCAGAAGGTCACACTAGCCTCAGACTGATCCCTCTCTTTGTGCTTATAATATAATTGGCTGATTGTGCGAGCGTCCAGTGGACCTCCCTTCCCCCATCCCAGTGCTAGCTAGATGGTATTAAGCCCCCTTGCGTGTTCCCTGAGGAAAGCCACTCTGCTCTGCTCTGCTCTGCTGTGCTCTGCTCTTGCTCTTCCCTTCCCTAGCAAAGGCAGTGCCATTGCGCAGGTTGATCAGCAGAAACAGCATCCATTTTAATCTGCGGGAAGCCTCCCCGTTGCAAGGGCATTCTGGGTTCCTTTAGATGCTGAAAATCTGGGCTCTGCAGCCGCTCTAAACATTCCTGGCTCTTGTGGTCTGCTCTGTATGATGCACTGAGATATGGTACATCAGGAAAACTGTTCGTATCAGGTAAGATTTAAAGCGTCTTTTTGAGGCTGTGGCATCCTTTGGGAAGAAAGGCCTCCCTGTTTCAAAGCAGCAGGTTGCCTCTTTTCATATTTTCTCAGAATCCTCTGCTCCTTTTCTTCTTAGCCTACAGTATCGGTATTGTAATTAGGTTTTCAAAGGGGTAATGGGGCAGAAAACACTGCTTTTTTGGGCTTAAAAGTATTTGTGAAATCCACAGTTTTTTTCTATTCCGCTTGTCTGTAAGGGTAGAAGAACTCCTTTGAACTGTAATTGAATTTAAGGGGGAGCAGAGGGAAGTGGTTCTCTTTAGCATACCACAGCGAGAGCATTAAAGATATGGTCTTTATTAGTTCTGTTTAGTGGATAGATTACCTCTTGTGACCCCTATTTAGGTTTTAGTCATTCTTCAAAATTCAGTGAAAAGGAGCCAAGAACTGTCGAGCTCTCGTTCCTTCCACATTCATATATACACTCACCTTCTAGGATTTGGGGTAGGTAAAAGCTATATTTATATTGTCTCATGCATGGTTCCACTTGCGAAACTACATTGTAGTTTGGCACAAATGTTTTCCAATTAAGCTATGGAGAATCATACGAGAAGATGCATGAAAAGTAGCAGACTGAATGTTAATTAGAATCTGACATCTTCTCTATCTTGCTATTTGCCGTTATTAATGAGAATGAGGTTATTTTTGAAGGATTACATCTAAATTTTTAATAGTTCATTTGTATTCTTGGAATTTTATTTGGACTGCTACTTCATCAGAAGTGTATGTGACCTGAGAGAAGCAAGGTGTTTTTTATATAAGATCAGGATTCCGATATTACAAGAATATCTGAGTAGAATGTAGCCCCGAGAAAGACTGCATTTTTATCCTGTTTACAATGGTTAACATTTTGAACTGTTTTTAAGGTGTACTTTTAGTTATACCAAACAGCAGGACTAAATTTAGAAATAAGAATAATAAGTGGAATTTTAAAAAAGCAGTATTAGGGGACTACCAGTATTTTCAACAGAATGTCAGATTTATCAGATAACTTTCCATGTGCTGATTTGATTTCTTTATCCATTTCAAGGGAAGCATTCAACCTTCAAGATTAAGAACATTTGTGAGAGAGTTGGAATATTGTGAGATTGTTCCCAGTGTTTCTGCTGAATAGTTCTGGGAGCTGCAGGGTTAAAGTGGAACTGCTGCTTTTGTTCCTTTTCAGGTGAAAGGAATACTAAATGAAAGTAAATTGACTCCAATATGATATCTTTATTTTTGGAACACAATATCCTAATTGTCCTAATTGCTCATTTATTAGAAATCTTTCATGACAGAGCCCTACCCACTTGTGCGCATTTTCTCTTAAAACCATACTTTGTTGGGGTCCATAAAGAAGGCGAAAAAGAAACTCAAAAATGATTATCGTTGAAGCCAAGTATTAATTTATCTGTTTTAGAAGTCTTAGGTTTAGAGCACCACAGACCATAAAGAAGCAGTAAAGCATAGTGGATAGAGCACAGGACTGGGAGTCAGAAGGTCATGGGTTCTATTCCCAGCTCCACCACTTGTCTACCGTGTGACCTTAGACAAGTCATTTCACTTCTCTGGGCCTCAGGTGCGTCATCTGTAAAATGGGGAATGAGACTGTGAACCCCACATGGGACAGGGACTAAGTCCAACCTTATTTGCTTATATCCACCCCAGTGCTTAGTACAGTGCCTTGGACATAGGAAGTGCGTAACAAATACTACAATTGTTATTATGAAGGATTGGATTTCAACACCCAGCATTCCTTCCCAAAGCCCTTAGACTGACCTGAAGGGAGGAGGAGGAGGACGAGGAGGATGAGGATGAGGGGGTTGAGGGAGAAAATTGTTTCACTATTGATGTTGTCTTAGTCACTAATGACATCAGCAGTTCATTGCCTTTCAGAAATGTTCTCCTGGTGCTATGGTGAATTTCCATAAAAACAAAACACAGCTGAGTGCTATAAAAATGGCATATCCTTTCTTCCAGCAATGCTTTTTGGCTTAAGTTGTCATAGGGCCCTTAATGTTACCATGCATACACAAATGTGCTTCTACCTCAAAGAAAATCTAGCAAGTGACTTGGAGAAGGGAGCGCTCTCATTTTACAAACTTTATGGCCTTTTAAAGTAGCATTTGAAACCAGAACATGCCACCATTTGGTGGAACATGCCTGCTCAGATGGATACGTTATACTCCATATGGTTGTTTTTCAAGTAACTTTTGGCAGTTACGTCCTAGATCTCTTTGTTGTTCTTAGGTGATTGGCATATATTAATGATATAGAACCTTTGCTCAGAAGATGGGAAACCAGTAGGAAAAAAGCCCCAAATCTATTGAGGCTGGTTTATATTTTATTTATATGTATTTATATTTTTGACCAACACATGCCACTTTATTATTCAGGATTGTGGAACTTTTGTAATACTACTTTTTTGCCCCTTATAAGTAAGCAAATTGCTTAATGTGGTAGAATAGAATAGCTCTTTAAGACATTTGTCTTTAAACAGATACTCTAAAAGGATATTAAATAGCCTAGCGATGGAATAAGCAACTTATTGTCTAATCCCTTGTATGACCAGAGAGACAAGAATAAGCGTGATTTGCAGAAAGTACGAACTTGTGTTTTTCTTTTCTGCATCTGTTCTGTTCCCTTCACACCTGGCCCCTCCAAACTGAGCCAAAGTCAGGTTATTCATTCAGTCGTATTTATTGAGCACTTCCTGTGTGCAGAGCACTATACTAATTGCTTGGGAGAGTACAATACAGCAGTAAACAGACACATTCCCTGCCCACAATATTTGAACATATCTCCCACCTAATACCCAGCACAGTCTGACTTGCTCCACTCCCTACTCCAATATGATTTGCTCAGAGTGTGCTTGTTCCCAATTCCTGCCCTGTTTCCCAAATAATATTCCCTTCACCCTTCAAGGCAGTAAGCAGTTGCCACTAAACAACAGACACACTAAGATAACAGGGCCCCTCCTTTGCAGCCCTTTCCTATAGTAAGATATTATCTTATTATTCACATCTAGAAATTGGAAACTAAGCTAGAACAGATCGTATCAGAACATTGAGCCAGACTCTCTTCTCTTAAGGATGGGGAACAATGAGAGGCTCCTTAACAATCTTTCACTTTCCCCTACTTGCCTTTATCATGAGTTCTCATGAATCTCTTACCTGAATTATATAAGTAACACTCACTGTATTAGATATAATTTAAAAGACTCCCACAGGTTTTACACATAAGTGGGTGCCTCAATCAACAGTTGCATAAGACTGGACAAAGGAACGAAGCAGTCCCTTTATTTTAAAGATATTTGTCAAGTGCTTACTATGTGCCAAGTACTAGCACTGGGGTAGGTTCAAGATAATCAGATTGGACACAGCCCATGTCTCACATGAAGCTCATCGCCTTAATCCCCATTTACTGATGAGGCAACTGAGGCACAGGGAAGATAAGTAATTTGCCCAAGATCGCACTGTAGACAGGTGGCCAAACCAGAATTAGAACCCTGGTCCTCTTGACTCCCAGGCCCATGCTCTTCCCACTAGGCCATGCTGCTTCAGCTAAGAAAAGGCAGAAGACCTATTCTTCTGATAGTCTCAAATGACACCTGAAATTCTAGTCAGGTTCCTTGGAAATGGGTATTGCTGGTACCATAGGACCTGAGTGAGAAAGTATGATTGGCTCTGGACAATCCTTAACAACTGTCCATAGGGAAGCAGTGTGGCTTAGTGGATAAAGCACAGGCCCTGAGGCAGTGTATTAAGCACTGGAGCACTGTACTTATTGCCGATGACTTGCCCAAGGCCCCATATCAGACTAGGGACAGAGCTGGGGAATAAAACCCAGGTCTTATGAGTCCCAGGCCCATGCTCTTTTCACTAGGCCACACTCCTCAGTCGATAAAGCACTCATCAGTCAAACTGTATACACTGATAAAAATCTCAGCATTAGCATTATCATCTTTGTACCTACAGTAAATACTATTGATCAGTTTATGATCAGCTTTGAAACCGGGGCTTACCTCACCAATCAGGTTTCTGCACTGTCCATGCACAAAAATCATCCCTCCAAGACAAAGAGGTACTGCTGGAGTAGTGAGAGCCTTTTGTAGAAATCATCAAAGTTCAGCAGTCATGAGCTTCCTTTTTTCTGGATCTTTCTTCCACAGTAGAACTTTAGATGGGCGTGCTGTCTTTTCAATACAGTCAGGAGTCAAAAAGAAAGGGTTCTGATGCATCTTAGTGCCATAACATTGTCGTTGTGGTCCTCTTTTCATCAGACTCCCTTTGTTGGCTATCGTGAGGTTGTTTGTTTGTTTTTCCATGTTGCATTAGCAATGAGGTTATCGAGTCAAGTATTGTCATTTACGGGAGCTGGGCTAAAAGCCAGAATTATCGACCTCCTACGTTCTGGGATGAGGCCAGTGTCTTCAGGGAAGAGCATTGCTCCACGATTCGTCCTGGCACGACCAGCTTGAGGTTAAGTACTTCCATCCAGTCTTGGTTGAAAATCCCTGTAATCATTTGAGCTTAGAGGATCAAGTTGATGATGACATAAAGGCCTTCACCCGCATAAAGTGGGCTACTGCTTGTTTGTTTTCTCCCAGTAAGGTGCCTCAGCTAGTTCACATCAACAGTGAAGATAGTTTTCTGCAGCTTACCAGTCCCACCTTCCCTTAGATAACTGGGGCTGAATGCTTTTTCTCTCCTTCCCCTCCACTCCCATACAGTGGAACAGCCAAGGGGGATGAAGGCCTGCCCAGGAAAGTGCCCTGAAGATGTCAAGAAATTGGGGGACGTGGCTCTTTGCTCAGCAGATACCACTGATTAATGCATTTAGTTATTTACTGAGTGCTTACAGTATGCAAAACTCTGTACTAATGGCATGGGAGAGTGCAGTATAGTATATGTGCAGTGGAGAAGCAGTGTGGCTTAATGGATAGAGCACAGGTCTCCACAACATATCTGCTGTGTGACTTCGGGCAAGTCCACTTCTCTGGGCCTCAGTTACCTCATCTGTAAAATGGGGACTAAGAGTGTGAGCCCCATGTGGGACAGAAACTGGATCCAACCTTATTTAACTTGTTCTAAGCCCTGGGGTAGATACAGTGCTTGGCACATAGTAAGTGCTTAGCAAGTACTATACAATCTTTATTAATGTAACAACAAACATATTCCCAGCCCAAAACAAGTTCACGTGATGATTATCTTGATTCTTCCCTTAGCTGCAAATTGAATGCCTAATTTCCTAGTTCTGGTTCACATTGTGCCTCCCAGAGGTAAGGACTTGTCTGGTTTAAAGGCCCTCCTATGCCCACCTGCTTACTGATCATGTGCTTGCCCACCTGTCAAAGTGCTTTTCCTAGATTCTCATGCCTTGGGTTCATATGGTCAGATTAGGTTCAATGATAACTAAAGTTTAAATGTGGGCAGAACAGTGCTGAATCATTTTTAAGCGGAGCACTTTTTAGCTTATTGATGAATAGAGTTAGTTTATGATGAATAGAGAATAGACAAAGCCCTCCATCCCAGGGTTTGATGGTAGAAAGATAAATAGCCAGCTGATTCCTTTACCTACCTTTCCAAATGTGGGCATCTTGACCAGTACTCTTCTCCAAAACCCACTAAAAAAGGTAATTAAAGTGGAATGCCTTCAAGATCCCATACAAATAAAGTCCTACTTCAATTGTTCTGTGCTTGAAAAAGGAAAAAGCGCTTTCAGTGCCATATGAACAATTATAGAACACTGTGCTTTGTTAGCATTTTCGTGGAGCTATTTAGCCCAAAATAATGGTGAGCTTTATTAATAATAGAAGTTTAAATAAAATATTCTTTTGTATTTTGCCCTATGAGTTTGACTTCCTTTACATTGTCTGTAAAGTAGACTGCCTGGCCATTATCTGTTGTCCTTCACTGTTACCTTGAATTGTGGAAGCAAGCGGCTGCAGGAAACTCCCAGTTATGTTCCCTGAGATAGCATTTCCGGAAATTTCTCTTCTCCTGCTGGCCATTATGCACAATCATCTATTTAAGGGAAAAGCCAACCCCCAGTCATTCCAGGGTTTGCATTTCAATCATGTACCTCAGAAAATGGCATGGTTTTACCAACAACCAAACTGGAGCCAGGCCCAAGGCTGGAGGAGCAGGTGGGGCTGACAACCACTTCTAGTTTGGCTGCTAGGAAAACTCTGCCACTTTTTGCAGGTGTCTGGACCTCAGTGGTTAATTCTGAGGGCGGGAAGGAAAGCTGCAAAGAGGCAGGGAGGAAGAGTGAAAGAAATGTGTAGGATGAGAAAGATGGACCTGAATCTGCATATCACTCTAGAAGAAGCTGTGATTAACCTACCTCCTTGGGATAGGACTTGTCAAATTTTCATACGAAGCTACCAGGAAGAGTTTCATAGGTCAGGTCTTTTGTGGGGCTTCAGGGTCTCTGCCATTTTATAAAACTTTTTATTTTGTCTCCTGACTGTAAGTTTGTTGTGGGCAGGGAATGTGTCTGTTGTTTTATTGTACTCTCCCAAGCACTTAGTACCATGCTCTGCACACAGTAAGCGCTCAATAAATATGATTGAATGAATGAATGCATGTGTGGGGAATGAGGGGCCTCTGAGGAGGGGAAGGAAGACTGAAAGCCCCATTTTAGGCAGAGATTGTCTTTATTGCGGTATTGTACTTTCCAAGCACTAATACAGTGCTCTCCACACAGCAAGCATTCAGGAAATACGACTGAGTGAATAAATGAAAAGTAGGAAAGGAGAAGATACAGACATGGACAACATGACAAGAGTGGCCTTTTGCATTGGCATAGGCAACACCCGTTGTCTGGATGCAGAAAATATCATGGGACGAATTTAATGGTTCACAACTAATAAACATAGCTCTCAAAGACCCCAGAAGGATTAAATTAAGCTTTGCTGGCATACAGAAAATGAGAAAGTTTTTTGCACGATGGAACAAGAACAAACATCAACAAGAAGGCTTCATTGGCAAATTTGAAAAAGGATGAAGTGAGCAAGGAGTCCAAATCAGTATCTTTCTCCTAAGGTTACAGTCAATTCATCTTGAACACAGTATACCAAAGAGACTGATCTCAGCAAAGCTGGAAAAACATCAGTGTAGTCACCCAGAACAAGATCTATTTAATGATAATGATGGTATTTTGTTAAGCACTTACTACGTGTTAAGCACTGTTCTAAGCACTGGGTAATACAAGGTAATCAGGGTGGACACAGTCTCTGTCCCACATGGGGCTCACAGTCTTAATCCCCATTTTACAGATGAGGTAACTGAAGCCCAGAGAAGTTGTGACTTGCCTAAGGTCACAGAGCAGACAAGTGGCAGAGCCAGGATTAGAACCCATAACCCTCTGACTCTCAGGCCCTTGCTCTGTCCACTGCGCCATGCTGCTTCTCAGTATTTATATACTCAGAATTTATATTTTATCAGATACAGAACTAATCTCTGAAATTTTATCAGTAGGCAAATGTACAATTTGCACCAGCGCATAGTGCTCTGACTGATGGAATTAAAATTTTCAAATCAGTTAATGGAATTTTTTGAGCATTTACTGTACTACCAAGCTCTAGGGAAAGTAAAATACAGCAATTAGTAGACACATTCCCTGACCACAACAAGCTTTCAGTATAGGAGAAAGTCATCGCCCAAAAAAAGAGAAGAAATTTAAAGCATATTAGTTAATATGGAAGTGCCAAGCAAGTGAAGAAATGTTAGGAGAGGAATTATATTGATTGAACTTCTTTAGGAGAAGAAACACTAACTATAATCCAATCTTCACACAAATACCTTGTCAGCAAATAAGGCAAAAATGAAAACAGCATTTAGAAAATGATGATGGGTCATCATGAAAGTGATTGTGAGAGGGACAAGCACAAAAACTGAATGCAGGCAGCTTTGGAAGGGTATATGGAAGATGATTAGAAATGATGAACAGTTTGGAAAATAGTTGAGAGGAAGCATCTGTAAAGAGAGCCAAGTAATGCAATGCTGGAGAAGAATATCTAGGAAAACCCAACTGAAGAAAATGTGATAAAACAAATAGAACAATAGCTGTAAACTATCCTAAAATGTTGCATGACCATGTAAAATCTCTATTAGTTAACTCGAACATAAGTCAACCCTTGAAGTAATTTGGAATTAGTGGTATTTATTGAGCACTTATCGTGTGCAGAGCACTGTAGTAAGCACTAGGGAGAATGCAACAAAGTTGGTAGACACATTCCCTGCCTACAATGAGCTTATAGTCTAGAGGGGGAGAATGTTGGAAACAGATTGAAACCCAGGTGAAGCTCAGAAAATTCTCCAGAGAGTTAGCGTATGGTCAGGATAGTCAGCGTAGAGTCCACTTCTAAAATGGCATCACAATGTCCAACTAGCATGGGAAACACAAAGACAACAGTTTTGATGAAAGAAAGGGGACTTTGAAGATCTTCAAAGCCATTATCCAAAAACTTTCTCAGGAACTTCTAAGCGGTGTCAATATGACTTCCAACTGTAGAGAAGCTGGGAATCCGTGCTCAGCTATTATCCCCATCAACTGCCTGCCAGACAGCGGAAAAATGCCTAGAATACCAAATCCCAGTTTAATTCATGTTCATTGATTACAAGAAAGCATTTAACTCAATGGAATTCAATACTGTTTTCAAAGTGCTCTATGAAACTTGAATTAAATCAACATATATACACCCCCTGGACAAAACAAGCTGCAATTGCATAATGGAAATCATCATGTTAAACAATCCATGCTGAATAACCTATGCAGAGGAAACAAGCAGGGCCACTCAATCTCAGCAACGCTATGTAAAGCCATCTGCAGTTATTCAGGAAACACAACTGGAAAAGTAGAACTTGATTTTGATAGTATCTCCTCTTCACTGTGTTCTAGTCACAAACGGTCTAGCGGCATTAGAAATAAAAATGCAAGAATCACAAATGTGGTCATGTGAAATGGAGCTAGAGATGGATCTCCAGGGAAGACCAAATGGTTGTAAAATAAATATTGGCCAGAAGCATCCATTTATAAATCAACCGAAATGGAAAGCCACATCTGCCTCAGCCAAAACAAACAAGGCCACGCATTCGATAAGTGCAGCAAGGGGAAGGGAAAGGCCTGTGTAAATTTCAATAAAATCAGCATGACAGCATATATGAATATAATTATTAAACTCGCTAGTTTACCTGCGAGCATACAAATAATGAACGGAGATGAGCTGCAGTGACTCTCAAAGATGTTTCCTTAGGATTAATTTTTGCTGCAGTCTGTAGCCTAGGAAATTTTCATATTGTACCTTTTTGGCCTCTTCCTAAAAAATCACTTCAGGCACACCACATTTATCTTCAGACACAAGATTTAATTTAGTATAAACTTCACAGTGCTCATCATATTTCCTCTAATACCTCATCCTAGCTAACCTTGTTACTCTAACACCAGCCTACTTACTTGTGTAGTGCTCTCATCTCTCTCACCTGCTTAACATAATCCCAACACCCTCCATATAATAATAACAATGTTGGTATTTGTTAAGTGCTTACTATGTGCTGAGCACTGTTCTAAGCGCTGGGGTAAATACGGGGGATTCAGGTTGTCCCATGTGAGGCTCACAATCTTAATCTCCGTTTTAAAGATGAGGTAACAGGCACCGAGAAGTGAAGTGACTTGCCCAAAGTCACATAGCTGACAGGTGGCAGAGCCAGGATCAGAACCCATAACTTCTGACTCCTAAGCCCTGCTCTTTCCACTGAGCCACGCTGCTTAGACCAACACTCACCCCCATGGTCAAAGCCCTACCAAAATCCTAACTTCTCTCAGAAGTTTTCTGTGACTAACCTCCCATTTCCCCAAAGTATTCTTCATCCCCATACATTTAAATCCCTACCGTCTGAGCACTCTGATACTCACCCAACATCTTTATTCTGTTGCTTTCCCTACCTATAATTCATTTCAATGTCTCCCCACAACTATTTGTAATTTCATTGGTCAGATAGCATATCTACCAATTCTTGTAGTCTCCCAAGCTCTTCGTACTGTGCTCCGCCCACAGTAAGTATTCAATAAATACCATTGATTGATTACCCTAATTTGCATAGTTCATGAAACCATATATGATAGAAACCCAGGAGAACCTCGTGTATTGAATCCCCACCAATCTGGATCTCAAGTTAATCAGGATTGATTGGAGAGTTTCTGCTAAGTGGAACAATGGGGTTTCAGGCAGTCATTAGTATTTAATAACAAACAATGTGGAGAGCCTTGGTACAGGTGATTGGAAGGCTTCATTAAATGCTGAAGATTCAAGCCCTGATTTTTTTATGGTATTTTTCAAGCGCATACTATGTGACAGATACTAAGTGCTGGAGTAGATACAGGATGCGAGGTTGGACACAGTACCTGTCCCACATGGAGTCTTAGTCTTATTCCCCATTTTCCAGATGAGGTAACTGAGGTACAGAGAAGTTAAGTGACTTGCTTAAGGTCACACAGAAGACAAGTGATAGAGCCGAGAATAGAAACCAGGTCTTTCTGACTCGCAGGCCCCTGCTCTATCCACTAGGCCATTCTGCTTCTCCCCACTAGGCCATACTGCATCCACTTTCTTTTCACAATGCCCTCTCCCATGAGCCCCTTGTCTTAGCTTTTTTGAGTCACAAATTGAGCTTTTTTCCTGACTACTTGCCTCATACAAATTAGCCTTGGGAAAGTATCTACAAACAAATGGGACAGATTTCCTTAGCTGGCAAACTGGAATCATGGAAAAAATTTCTGTTCCTGCTGCTATAAAAGTCCATTCCACTTTTTTTGCAAGCTTCCAATGTCAAGGGGCACGACAAAGACGTTTCAAGCAGTTGAACCAGTCATTTTACAGCTGCTGTCTATGGCTATGGGCCACCTGCTGAGAAGCAGAGTGGCTTAGTGGAAAGAGCATGGGCTTGAGGGTCAGCGGTCATGGGTTCTAATCCCTGTTTCGCCACTTATCAGCTGTGTGACTTTGGGCAAGTCACTTAACTTCTCTGTGCCTCAGCTACCACATCTGTAAAATGGGGATGAAGAATGTGAGTCCCACGTGGGGCAACCTCATGGCCTTGTATCAACCCCAGTGCTTAGAACAGTGCTTTGCACATAGTAAGCGCTTAACAGGTAACATTATTATTATTATTCATTTCCAGTCCTTTTGGTAGCTCCTAATCCATGCCAATGACTCTAACATCCCCTGACCACAACGAGCTTACCGTCTAGAAGGGGAGGCAGACGTGTAATGTAAATAAATAAACTATAGATATGTACTTAAGTGCTTGGGGCTGGGAGGGGGAATGAATAAAAGAAGCAAGTCAGGGCATCACAGGAGGGAGTTAAAAGGAAAAGGGAGTTTAGTCAGGGAAGGCCTCTTGGAGAAGGTGTGCCTTAAGCAAGGGTAGGGGACAGTAATTGTCGGATATGAGGAGGGAAGGCATGCCAGGCCAGAGGCAGGACATTGGGCGAGAGGTCAACAGCAAGATAGACGAGATCTCGATACAGTGGAAAGGTTAGCATTAGAGGAGTGAAATGTGTGGGCTGGGCTGTAGTAGAAGAGCCGCAAGGTGAGGTAGGAGAGGGGCAAGGTGATTGAGTGCTATAAAGTCGAAGAATTGAGGAGTTTCTGTTTGACACAGAGCTGGCCGGGCAACCACTGGAGGTTCTGGAGGTTCTTGAGGAGTGGGAAAACATGGCCTGAATGTTTTTGTAGAAAAATGACCAGGGTAGCAGAGTGAAGTATGGACTGGAGTTGGGAGAGACAGGAGGCAGGGAGGTCAGTAAGGAGACTGAAATAGTAATCAAGGTGGGATAGGATAAGTGATTGGATTAACATGCTAGCAGTTTGGATGGAGAGGAAAGGGCAGATTTTCCGATGTTGTGGAGGTTGAACACCTTACTGTGAGCATATTGAGTGCTTACTGTGTGCAGAGCACTGTACTGAGCGGTTGGGAGAGTTCAATTCAATACAGTTAGTAGGCATGATCCCTGCCCTTTCAATCGCATACAAGCTGTTGTTTAGACCCTTCCTATTTAGATAAATGACATTCCATACCTATTGATGAGAATGTTTGGTTTTGGGTTTGGATTTTTTTGCCACCTGTTTCCCACCACCTGCATATCTCACCCCTATCAATAATGGTATTTGTTAAGCATTTATTCTGTGCCACGCGCTTTATTAAGTGCAGGGGTGATTGAAGATATAGAGGTTGGACAGAGTCCCTTTTTCCTCACTGGGCTCACAGCCTAAGTAGGAGGGAGAACAGGTATTGAATTTACCCAAGGTCATACAGCAGGGAGATGGTAGAGCCAGTAAACCCAGGTCCTCTCACTCCTAGGCGCATGTTCTTTCAAATAGATCCCTCTCCTCACCTCCTACTTCTCCTTTTTTCACTTCCTAAACACCCACTTATTTAAGAAATAGTATTGAAGTTCAGAAGGAAAAATGCAGGAGGCTGGAAACACTTCTTGTTAATTGAAAAGTACCTCAAAAACTTGAGAGGAAAAAGGGAAATTCTACGTACTTCATTTAAGATAAAAACCATCGTCATGCACCCATCCTATGTCTTGGCATCATGTGGTAATAAGTGTTGGGCGACCCAGATGTATATAACATAATATACTTCAGCTATGATACTTCAATTTGTGTGAAAATGGAGCATTAGTCATTTCACTCTGCATTGTTGTAATTTTTGAACTTCTATATCAATATATGAATGTATAGCTATACATCAAAACATATTTAATCTTTTAAAATTCATCTGAAATGTTTTTTATAGCAGGGCTTAAAGACCTTTGAACAGGGAAAAGGCAGGAAAGGGTGGAGGCAGTTATGAAATTTAAACATGCCATCCATTAGCTAATATATTTCTTTTGAGGGTTAAACGTTTTATAGCATTCTTAATTTAGAGTTCTTGTTGACATCATGTTCTGCAAAAGAAAAGGCAATAGTGAGCCAGAGGTAACTGTTACAGTATAGTTGTAATATTTGGAGCTTTAAAAAAAGTATTCCTTAGGTGAAGTGGCTTTGAATTTGGCTGCTTAAGCTTATCTGTTTTCTTTCTAGATTTAGCAACTTTGTTTAAAAAAAATGAAGGAATTCTAGAGAAACCTTTAAAATAACATTACCAACTGTTTGGAGATGTGAGAGTGTGTGTATAACATTACCGTCTGTTTGGAGACGTGCATGTGTATGTGTGTGTTCCTGCCTGAGTGCTTTTTGCACCAAAACATTCTCCAGCTGTGGAATTTGTTTCTCTGTATTTAAAGCAAGTGAGCAACAGATGAAATGGTGGGAAAGGGTAAAGAGATCAACACAAAGGGAAGTCCCTTCTTTGGAATGAAATGACAGGTCACTAATCCAAGTTTTATAGAAAACGAGGAGATTCTTTTTCTCGTGTTTCTACCAATAGAATAAGGCACTGGATCCTGGAGCAGAGCAGTTCTTTGATGTGCTGTAAATAAATACAAATGGTCCTGTACTGCTCCAGAAGAAGAATATGTTTGGAATGATTTTTAGATACGGTATATGAGAAATAAAATAACTAAACATGCCTTCTCCAAGTCTCCCTCACTGTAGCCTTGATGTTAAATCAGACTCTTTTAGTTTGGTCATAAGATACCCACCATTTACTGCACTGGTGAAGTCAGCTAGGCAAACGTCATCTATTTTTAGCGAGCGTACCCAGTGGTCAGAATAAGGTTGCTGCTCGCCGTGTGTAGTTGCAACCCACACTTAGCGATGAACTCGCAGTTTAATCAGCTGCCGAAGGTCGAGAGACACTCATTTCCTTTGTTAGGGAAAACAAATATGCTTTTGAGAGGATTCTAGCCAGTTGTTTGGACCAGGCTCTGGACAGGACCAAGTGTCAGGAAGGCACTTGTAAATTGCAGAAAGTGACAACAATCCTCATGGCAGAGTGAGGTGCTCACCTCGGAGTAAATGCAAGATGGAGTGTCCTGTTGGGATGAGCCAGAGATGAAGTTTCCAGTCAAATTCTGCCTTCTTTAAAGAATGAACAGATGCTTGGTCTGGGAACAAATGAGGTGGTTCGGCAGATGGGATGTGATTTCCCATATGGGTTTTAGAGAGTTAATGTGTGAACTTGGGCAGTGATGGAATGGATGGCATCACCAGTAAGGCATCCACACTGGATATGGAGAGGAATTATAAAAAGGTAAGAGACAAAAAGAACTCTTTTGTCTGCTGACAATGGCACTGTTTTTCTGACTGAAGAGATCTCATTTGAAGAGTTGCCAAATGCCACTCAGCCGGCCATGTTACAGCACATCCAGGAAGGAGAAGTAAACCGAAAATGAAATGTTAATCTATGATAAATTGACCCCATTTCTTCAAGTAGTTTCTAGTTCAGGGACATTTAGATGATATAGGTGTATTTTAGATTATTTAGTTTCAGATGGAGTCTGCATATTATGCTGTTCATCGTTTTGCCTGAAACCGCTAAGGAATGGTATTAATCTTCTGATACTCATAATACATTTCACTTGAAGCAAACAAATGTCCAAATGTCTGATTTTAGAACTTCATCTGATTCTATTATAAAAAAGAAAAAGTGCATGACAAGTGTTCTTAAAATCTGATAAAGGACTTCCTGATGCTTTTCTTCTTCCTTGAATTAATGGTTAATATATTTTTGGAACTTTAAATATAGTCATTATATGGTAATAACTAACCTAAGCAAAAATAGCTTTAGTTATATGGCTGAGGTCTTGTCATTCAGTTCAAAGTATGGCTTGCCCGTCCACAAAGCCAAACAAACACGCGCCTGCCTTTTCTGCCTCTTTACCATAAATCAAGTACAGTTCAGGGTAAAGTGGACAGCATTGTCGGATCTGTATATGCATAGTAAACCTGGTCATTAGGTGTATTTTAGATTTCACTTAAAAGCAAATAGTAGAAAGGTGGAAAATAATAGAGGGGAATGTTCCCTAGATGGTTTGAACTTTTTTCATATTTGAAGGTGAGCCCTTCTATGTGGCCATCATTGAGGACCCGTGGTAGAATAAGGTAAACCGATTTTAAGGTACCATAGGGAACCGTAGTTCACATTTGCCAATCTGAATATTTAGCTCATTGTGGGCAGGGAAAGTGTCTACCAACTCTGTAGTACTGGACTTTCCCTAGGGCTTAGTACAGTACTCTGCACAGAGTAAGTGCTCAGTAAATGCTGTCAATGATGAACATTTGTTCACCTGTAATTGACTCACCTTAGTTCAGTACACGTATGGACAAGCACACTAAAAATACTCCACTAGTGAAGTTAGTTTTTTGGGAATAAGTTAAAATGAGAGTTAACTGATCAATCAGTCATATTTATTGAGCACTTACTGTGTGCAGAGCACAGTAATAAGAATAATAATAATAATATTGGTATTTGTTAAGCGCTTACTATGTGCCGAGCACTGTTCTAAGCACTGGGGTAGACACAGGGGAATCATGTTGTCCCACGTGGGGCTCAGAGTCTTAATCCCCATTTTACAGATGAGGTAACTGAGGCACCGAGAAGTTAAGTGACTTGCCCAAAGTCACACAGTTGACAAGTGGCCGAGCCAGAATTCGAACCCATGACCTCTGACTCCAAAGCCCGTGCTCTTTCCACTGAGCCACGCTGAGTAATAAGTGCATGAGAGAGTACAGTATGACAGTTGGTAGATATGTTCCCTACCCACAGTGAGCTTACAGTCTAGACAGATGATCTTACAGTCTAGAGTCTTATTGGTATCAACTTCTGCTGGGTTACAAAAGTGCATTTTTGTCCGTAGTGTTTTATTATTAAATAGAATATTAAACACTTCTTAGAATATATGCTCCTTGTGGGGAAGGCTTATAGTGTATTGTACTTTCCAAAACACTTGGGCATTCAGTAAATGCCATTAGTACTATTATTGCTTTTCCTCTCTGAAAATTATTTTAAGTCTCTCATCATTAGAATATAAACTCTTTTCGGACAGGATCGCATCTTCCTCGGTTACACGCTCCCAAATCCTTACTTCAGTGCTCTGCACTTAGTAGCTTCTCAGTGAGTACAGTCGATTGATCAATAGTACTGAGAGAGTCACCTAGACAAGTTGAAATCTTGTTTTAATCCCAGCTTTGCTGTGTGACCTTGGACAAGTCACTTCTCTGAATCTGAATGTAAAATGGGGATTAAGTACATGGTCTCCTGACCCTTTGGACTGTCGGGCCCAATTCGGACAAGGATTGGTTCAGTTCTGACTGTATTGTATCTACCCCAGTCCTTAGCACTGTGTTTATGAAATTATCTGTAAATTATTTATAGTAGTATCTGTCTCCCACTCTAAACTGTAGGCTCATCATGGGCAAAGAATCTGTCTACCAAATCATTGCATTTTACTCTCTCAAGCACTTAATACAGTGCTCTGCGCATAGTAAGACCTCAATAAATACTATTGATTGGCACATAGTATAAACTTAACAAATATCACAATTATTATTAGATATCTTTTAAGTATACTTACTGTTTTAGGCTATTAGAAAATAATTTTATATCTGTTCCCACAGTAGAAACTTAAATATGTAAACGTATAAGTAATGTGTATATATATGTGTGAATGTTATAGAAATACATGTATGTATATGCATATACATATGTGTGAGTGCACACGTGTGCACGTGTGTATTTTTTTATGGTATTTGTTAAGAGCTTACTATGTGCCAGGCACTGTATTAAGCCTTGGGGTACATAAAAGCTAATCAGTTCAGACAAGTCCATGTCCCATGTGAGGCTCACAGTTTTAATCCCCATTTTACAGATGAGGTGACTGAGGCATAAAGAAGTTAAGTGACTTCGTCACACAACAGACAAGTGGTGGAGTCAGGATTCGAACCCATGTTCTTCAGACTCCCAGGCCCATCCTATATCCATTAGGCTATACTGCATTTCAAATCTCCAGCCATACGGAGGAATGATTGGGACTAAAGAGTAGGCTGCTGAAATGTGTTTTGCACTGCATATTTTCCGTTCTTTTTAGGAACCAAGTAAGAAATAAATGTCTGAGATGATGCGCAATCTGTCGATCAATCGGTCTTATTTACTGAGCACTTACTGTGTGCAGGGCACTGTACTAAGTGCTTGGAAGAGTACAGTATTACAGAGATGCTCAGTACAATGGAACTGTCATTTAGTTTTTCTGCAACTATCTGCAACAGAAAATGTATAAGGAGGAAATATCGCTTACTTCCTAATAAGTAGTTAGAACAACTTCGTAGTAAAATCTTAGTAACACAAAGCTTTCCTTTAACCAAACTTTGTTCTGGAGATTGTTCAAAAATTAAAGTGCTTGTAAAGATGCTGTCTATGAGACAAAGGGCTTTGGCCTGTCATTGATGGATGAGCAATTGATTACTGAACCATGCTGCTTTTGTGGTACTTGGAAACTTAATGCACAAATGACTGGAACAAGTGAGTAATATACCAGGAATATGAAACAGTTCTGAGCAAAGCAGGAAACATGATCTAAAACAACCTTCAAAGAACATTTGAAGAGATTATTAGTTTCCATAGAAGGTAGACAAGTTCTAATGCACTTTTTTTTGTGAACTCCCTAAATCAACGGTATTTATTGAGCACTTACTATGTGCGGAGCACTGTACTAAGCCCTTGGATGAATACAATAAAGAGAGGTTCTCCTCATGCGAAGTGGAAGCATCAGTCCTAAAGCTCCAATAACCAGGGGCAAGAAGTGGGTAATAATGATAATAACAATAACAATAATAATAATAATAATGGTATTTGTTCAGTGCCTACTATTTGCCAGGCACTGTACTAAGCACAGAAAGCCACAATACCAGTGGTGTGGGATTCATTAAGCATTTACTATGGGACCAGCCCTGTACTAAGTGCTGGGTACTATCATTATTATATATAAGTGCTTACTGTGCGTCAAGCACTGCTCTAAGCTCTGGGGTAGGTACAAGTTAATCAGGTCAAACACAGTCCTTGTCCACATGGAATGGATAAGGGTAACCAGATCAGCTCCACAACAAGAATTTTAGCCCTCCCCCAACTTCTCTGAAACTCAGCAGGACTCCATTCTCGGATGGCAGAGGTCAAGAAGTGATGGAGTGGGCTACCCTTCCTACCTGATAATTAAGAGCATCCCATTTCCTCCTCCCCCTTCCAGTACCAAACTATCAGGGAACATGACTTCTACAGGGTGGATGCCTGTGGGAATGGCTGCTCTGGACATTTGTAAATTTGTTTCTTTCCAGGGAGGCTCTAGGTTTTGTGGGCCCCTGTAAAAGTTGATTCGATTTTTTTTTTTATTTTTGTGACCACCAACCAGAAGATTTTGATTTTGATATAAACATTTTTTGATGACAAAGAGTTAATCTTCTTAATTAGCGTTTGCTTTTTTAATGGTATTCGTAAAGTGTATATTATGCCTTAGGTTCTGTGCTAAACGGTGTGTTGGATTACTAGATAATCAGGCTGGACACAGTACCTTTTCCACATAGGGCTCACAGTTGTAATCCCCATTTTACAGATGAGATAACTGAGAAGTTAAGTGACTTGCCCAAGGTCAGACAGCAGACAATTAGGATTAAAACCCAAGCCCTCTGACTCCCAGGCCCATGCTCTTTCCAAGGCCACACTACCTCTGCTTTTGGTTTGGCCATCTTCATTTCAAGTTTAAAAGGTTCCAAATATTTTCCTGAACATCATTCTTAGTTAGTTACTTCATTAGCTCCTTTTAGGCTGGGAATGTGAGTATGGCAAGTGCTTACTACAGTGCTCTGCACATAATAAGTGCTCAAGCACTGTCATTGATTGATTCATTCATTATCATCTCTGCCTCCCAACCAGTGACCACCCAGAGTCCCTCAGGGCTCAGTTCCGAGACCCCTTCTATTATCCATTCACACCCACTCCCTTGGAGAACTCATTCTTTCCCATGGCTTCAATTACCATCTCTTTGTGGTTGATTCCCAGATGTACATCTCCAGCCCTGCCTGGTCTCTCTCTGCAGTCTCATATTTCCTCCTGACTTCAGGTTATCTGTACTTGATTGTCCCACTGGCACCTCAGACTTAACATGTCCAAGCAGAGCTCTTCATCTTCCCACTCAAACCCTGTCCTCCCCTTAACGTTCCCATCACTGTAGGCAGCACCACCATCCTCACTGCTTTACAAGCCCAAAACTTCGACGTTATCTTCAACTCTCTTGTTCAATCCACATATTCAGTCTGTCACCAAAACCTGTCAGTTCAACCTTCACCACTTCCCTAAAGTCCACCCTTTCCTCTCATCCAAACTGGTATCATGTTGATGTAAGCATTAATCCTATCCTGCCTTGATTACTGCATCATTCTCCTTGCTGACCTCCCTGCCTCCTGTCTCACCCTACTGCCGTCTACCCTTCATTCTGCTTCCTGGATCATTTTTCTCACAAACGGTTTAGCCCATGTTTCCCCATTCCTCAAGAACCTCCAATGGTTGCCCATCCACCTCCACATCAAACAGAAATTCTCTACCATTGGCTTTAAGGTACTCATTCACCTTGTCCCCTCCTACTACACCTTACTGATTTCTTACTGCAACCAGCCTGCACACTTTGCTCCTCTAGTGCCAACCTACTCATTGTTCCTCAGTCTTGTCATTCCTTCCCTCTAGACTAAAAGCACCTTGTGGATAGGAACATACCTTGTGTACTCTCCCAAAAGTTTAGTGTAATGTCCTGCATACAGTTAAGTGCTCAATTAATATAACTGACTCATTCTTCAGAACTTCAAGATATAAGTAAGCACTTCACTTAACTCTCCCTACTTCCTGCCTTTCAATCTACTCGGGCTCCAAAACCAAGAAAGCAGAATTTTCAAAGGCAGTGATGCAAATTAGTGAAAATAATCCATCAGTGCTATTTAGGCACTTATATTGGGCAAAGCACTGTACTAAATAAGTGCTTGGGAAAGTATAGTAGAATAAGAGGGGGAAAAGTATGCAATTGTTGTTGTGCATTTGTATGTTTGTGTTTTACTGGGATTTAATATAAGCCTGTAGTTTATCATATGTGAAGGACATAAACACCTATTATTTCCACTTTTACTGTAAAAAGTAAACATACTATCCATATTTTTTAAAATTCTATTATAAATTCCATGCTTACAGGTGGGCTTACATTTCTTTACCCAGAAGCTAATTTATTTTATAATCTTCCAGGCATGTGGCAATGTCTGTAATTTTGAAATTCAAGAACTGATGTCTCCTGCATCATTCTGCTATGTTATGGAGATGTTTCCAGGGCCTCCCTGAGTTTAGGTTGGGCCAAGAGTGATGACCTCATATAGCTCAGAGAACCCCCCCCCATGGAACTAAAAATATTATTGGGGTGCCAAGCCAACTAATAGCCCCAAATCTTTGGGGAGAACAGCAACACTACCCTGGGTTCAGGGGAGCATCTGAGCTCAGATCGAGCCAATCACCTTCTCAGTAGATGAGAGGTTTGTGAACTCTGGGCTCAATTGCGAGCCTATAACAGAAGGCTTGGAAACCTCTGAGTCTGAATTTGGGACTCTACAAATTATTCATCCCACCAGAAGAATCATTTCCAAAAGTCTCACCTGGAGAGAGCCTGCTGCTTCATTGGAATTCACTCACCCCTCCATGGCTTTTGGACAGACACTCTTAGGGTTCCACTTTGCTCTGAGCCCCAGGAAGGGGCAGCTAAAACAAGAAGGAAGTAGAAGGCAAGGCTACATCCCATGGGCTACATCCCATGCAGGCATTGGTTGAATTGATAAATACCCCATGCATGTTTGTACTATTTTACAAATTCATCTTTAGTATCTCATAGGTCAGAAACAGCCCTCCGAGGGAAAGATCATTTTCTCATGATTAAAATTAGATCCTGGGGAGATGAAGGAAAGGATTATGCTACTGTTCATTTTTCAAGAGGAAGACCTACTGGGAGACAGAATGTAGTTCTCAGTACCTCATTAATAGCAATACTGCAGGCAGTATAAAATGCAGTTTATCTAAAAGTATGGGAAAACAGCCAATCAAAACTTTAGGCAAAGTGATCTGTGACTTGCAGTCTTTTGTTTTCATTACACACTCATTTTCCATGGTTTGCAGGAAAAGAGAGCAAGTCACAAAAAGAGGGCAGAGGACCAATGACGGAGCTGAGGTATCTTCTCAGACCCTCTTCCAATATTTCTAAAAATTCTAGGTTCTCCAGTAGGCATTCCCAGATTAATTCCTGCCATCATCCCAGATTCCTCAGCCACCACACTGGCCATGTTTTTATTTAACATTTCAATAGTGCTTGCAATGTTCAGAGCATTGTGTCAAGCATCTAATCTTATATGTTGTCTATCTATTTTCATCTTTAAGCAATGTTTATTTAGATGTATTTAAATTTGCATTATAAATCAATCGGATTTATTGAGAGCTTACTGTGTGCAGAACACTGTACTATTATCATCCATTTAAGTGTACTTGTTTTTCCCTTTAGCTTTTTATGTTCCTCTAATGGCAGATGCTAAAACTTTTACTTATTTTGCGTATTCCCAACTTCCGCATAGTTCAGTGCACATAGTATATGTTCCATAAATTGTTTTGTTGATGATAAGGTGATGACTAGAAGTCTTGAAAAATTATCGATGACAATGAACTCCCAGTTTTCAGCTGAGATGCAGCCTTGTGTAAGGCTTGGTTTTTCTGTGTCTTTGAGCCATTTCCTCTGTCACCCTTGAAATTGTTTCCCAATTTCAGATCACTCTACAGCAGTTGTTCAGTTATCCTCCTATCTAGATTTCATTCTAGAACTTAATTGTTTGTAATCTTGTCTTGCCTTTTGACATGGAGTCTAGACTGTAAGATGGACAGGGAACGTGTCTTCTAATTCTCTTGCATCATACTGTTACAATCGCTTAGAACAGTGCTCTGCACATAGTAAACGCTCAGTAAAAACCATTGATCTATTGATTGAGTCTGGCCCTTAAGTGATGCTGTTGGAACTGCTCCAAAGGTCTCATGGCTGTAGAGAAGGTGGGACAACCCTACAGCTCTCTAGATCTTTAGCTTGGCCTGAGCCTGAAACATCCCTACTGCAACAAATTCTGTTCTGGCAGTCTCTCAAAGGTTGTGCTACCCTTCTTGATTCAACTTTCTACTTCTCTCATTGCATCATTGGTCATTGTGTCATTGTGCTGCCTATGTAACAGTTTATACAAATTCATGCTTAGTATCTATTAGTTCAAAAGCAAACAAAAGAACTTGGAGAGAAAGGTTTTCTGTTATTGGTAAAGAGCTTACTATTCATTCATTCCTTCAATCGTATACAGTCACATTTTTGCCCGGCGGCAGGGGGAGACAGACATCAATCCCCTCAAATCCAGCAATTTATTCTCCCCTACTTCAAAGCCTTATTGAAGACATATCTAGGCACTGTACTAAGGTCTGGGGTAGATACAAGTCCAGCCTGTGTGGGGCTCACTATCTTAATCCCCATTTTACAGATGCCGTAACTGAGGCAAACGTGGGGCGGAGCCACGATTAGAATCAGGGTCCTCTGACTCTGTGGCCCATTCTCTTTCCACCACACGACTCTGTTTCTCAAGTTTTCCTATAAGTAAAATTAGATCCTGTGACAAAGGAAGAAAGAAATTATGCAACTGTTCCTTTTCCCATTCCCAAAGGAAAACTTAGTGAGGAACAAAATGTTGTGCTCAATACTAAAGGGAATTCTGTGTCAGTGTTGAACTCACTGTTGCCAATATAAATTTTTGGCTTCCCTGTTATTGACAGATATATCAACTCTATTTTCTTTAGTCTCTATCTTCAGCTCATAATTCCTACATCTGATTCGGTGAAGCAGTTGCAGTCAATTACATGTCTTCTTGGGTGTGAAGAAACTATAGTAGTGGAATTTCAAAAGGGTTTATTGGGAAGCAGCGTGGCTCAGTGGATAGAGCCTGGGCTTCGGAGTCAGAGGTCATGGGTTCAACTCCTGGCTCCGCCACTTGTCAGCTGTGTGACTGTGGGCAAGTCACTTGACTTCTCTGTGCCTCAGTTACCTCATCTGTAAAATGGGGATTAAAAGTGTGTGAGCCCCACGTGGGATAACCTGATGACCCTGAATCTCCCCCAGCGCTTAGAACAGTGCTCAGCACCTAGTAAGCACTCAACAAATACCAACATTATTGTTGTTATTATTATGTCCCATGTGGGGCTCACAGTTTTAATCCCCATTTTACCGGTGAGATAACTGAGGCACAGAGAAGTAAGGTGACTTGCCCAAAGCCACCCAGAAGACAAGTGACGGAGCCGGCATTAAAACCCAAGTCCTCTGACTCCCAAGCCCGTGCTCTTTCCACTAAGCCACTTCTAGTTTTAGCCCTGCCAGAAGCCTATTGAGTAACCTCTCGGATCTCAGTTTTCTCATTTTTCAAATAGAGATAACATACCTATTTATTCCCATGGATGGCTTCAATTACCCCCTCTGTGCAGATGATTCCCAAATCTGTATCTCCACCCATGATCTTTCTCCCTCTCTGCAGTCTCATATTTCCTCCTGCCTTCAAGACATCTCTACTTGGATGTCCTGCCCCCCATCCAAACCCTGTCCTCCCCCCGGATTTTCCCATCACTGTAGATAGCACCACCGTCCTTCCTCTCTCTCAAGCCCATAACCTTGGCATTTTCTTTGACTCCTCTCTCATTCAACCCGCATATTCAGTCTATCACTAAATCCTGTAAGTTCAACCTTCATAGCATCGCTAAAATCCACCCTTTCCTCTTCATCCAAACTGCTACCATATTAATCCAAGCACTTATCCTATCATGCGGTGATTACTATATCAGCCTCCTTGCTGACCTTCCTGCCTCCTGTCCCTCCCTGATTCAGGCCATACTTCACTCTATTGCCCAGATCATTTTTTCTACACAAACATTCAGTCCATGTTTCCCTACTCCTCAAGAACCTCTAGACTGTGAGCTCGTTATGGGCAGGGAGTGTGACTGTTCTTATATTGTACTGTCCCAAGCGCTTAGTGCAGTACCTTGCACACAGTAAGTGCTCAATAAATATGATTGAATGAAGGAATGAATGAACCTCCAGTGGTTGTCCATCCACCTCTGCATCAAACAGAAACTCCTTACCATTGGCTTTAAAGCACTCAATCCCCTTGCTCCCTCCTACCTTACCTAATTGGTCTCCTATTGCAACCCAACCTGCACACTTTGCTCCCCTAAAGCCAAATTACTCACTCTCAATCTCATCACTGAGGTCTCGCCCCCACATCCTGCCTCTGGCCTGGAACACACCCTCCCTTGTCATTTACTACAGACAGTTACTCTCTCCACTTTCAAAGCCATATTGAAGACGCATCTTCTCCAAGAGGCCTTCCCTGGCTAAGCCCTCATTTTCTCTTTTCCATCTCCCTTCAGCTTTGCTCTGATTTGCTCCTTTTTTTCACCCCTTCCTCAACCCTACAGCACTTATGTATATATTCATAATTTATTTACATTAATGTCTGTCTCCACCTCTAGACTGTGAGCTTGTTGTGGGCAAGGAATATGTTCATCGACTCTGTTGTATTGTACTCTTCCAAATTCTTAGTATAGGGCTCTGTACACAGTGAGCACTCAATAAATACTATTGATTGATTGCTTGATTGATTCCCTCTTAAATTGTGAGCCCTTTGCGGCACAGGGACTGTAGCCGATCTGATTATCATGTGTGCACGCCAGCACTTAGCGCATAGTAAGTACTTAATAAATAGAATTATTATCATTCTTATATTAAATATTGTTTTTACTACTATATTTTTGTGCATGTGGTCTCATTGCTGAGGAATGATATTTGTTAGGATATATGGTGAGGACTGATGAGCTAGATTATTTATCTCTTGGATCATTCTAATAATGACAGTTTCACAGATTTCTTGGCAGTTGTTTCAATTAAATCACAGGGATTCCAGTAATTGCTTGAAACCAGAGAATGTGAAGCCAAATGAACCAAGGTGGCCAAATGGAAAGAGCACGGGCCTGGTAATAATAACAGTGATAATAATAATGGTATTTTGTTAAGCACTTACTATGTGCCAGGTACTGTACTAAGCACTGGGATGGATACAAGCAAATCAGGTTGGACACAGTCCCTGTCCCTTGAAGGGCTCACAATCTCAATGCTCATTTTACTGATGACGTTACTGAAGCACAGAGAAGTGAAGGGAATTGCCTACAGTCACCCAGCAGACAAGTGGTGGATCCAGGATTAGAACCCTGGATTCCCACTGATTCCCAGGCCCACGCTTTATCCAGAATGCCATGCTGCTTCTCCAGCATTCGCCGGTAGTGAGAAGGATCTGTCTTCTAATCCTGGCTCTGCCTCTTGTCTGCTCTGTGACCTTAGGTCTCTGTGTCTCAATTACCTCATCTGTAAATTGGAGATTAAGACTGTGAGCCCCATGTGGAACATAGACTGTGTCCAACCTGATTAGCAGCGTGGCTCAGTGGAAAGAGCACGGGCTTTGGAGTCAGGGCTCATGAGTTCGAATCCTGGCTCTGCCACTTGTCGGCTGTGTGACTGTGGGCAAGTCACTTAACTTCTCTGGGCCTCAGTTCCCTCATCTGTAAAATGGGGATTAAGACTGTGAGCCCCACGTGGGACAACCTGATTCCCCTATGTCTACCCCAGCGCTTAGAACAGTGCTCGGCACATAGTAAGCGCTTAACAAATACCAACATTATTATTATTACCCCAGTGCTTAGTACGGTGCCTGGCAAATATTAAACTACTGTAAACTCATTGTGAGCAGGGAATGTGTCTATCAACTCTGTTATATTGTACTCTCCCAAGCACTTAGTACAATGCTCTGTACACAGTAAACACTCAATAAATGTGATTGATTGATCGATTAACAAATACCATAAAAAAGGCAAAGTCACCTTGGAAGCACGCAATAGTTTGGTACTGAGTAAATCAGTCCTACTTGGAGTCTACTAGGTGACCCATGCAAAATCAGCACACATTTGATTTTAGCCACCTTCGCTCCCAATCTGCAATTACTTTGCTGAAGTTGGAGACTTTTAATCTCTTTGTTTTATTGATGTCTAGCTTTCAATAGTCTTTCCCTGTGTCTAGGGAAAGTTTAGTGGTCATCCATTAGTAGAAGTAATAGCTAGTATATAATGGGCACTTAGTGTCAGCAGAGCACTGTACTAAACGCTGGTAAAGAATATACATGCGTGAATTAGACATGGTTTCTGACCCTCAGGAGGTTCACTAAATAAAGTATTTTTGCTGTTATCCATTTGCCTTCCAACACTCTCATTTCATTTATTCTTCATTGACAGCAATTTGAAACCCAAAGCATTTCAAATGTTGGCTTTGGTTTCTAATGAGTGCAGTGGGCCATGGCTTCTCATCCTGGCTCGTAGAATAGTCCCCGCCAAACTCAGCAAGAGCCTGGTATGTTGGAAGAGGGGCTGGGGATGGGAAATTTGGCAGTGAGAAAACAGTGACAGAATTCAGTATTAATTGCCAAGTTGGGGCAGTGATGCAGCCTCAGTGAAGTGGTTTTCATTCTTATTTTGCTTCAGAAGAATTTCCTATTCCAAAAAGCACTCCTCAGTTTATCTCTTTGAAGCCAATATTCTTTTGGGGTTCAGGTTTCTTTGAAGAGAATATTTTTTAATTCTACTTATTGATAATAATAATTGCATTTATTAAGGCTTACTGTGTTTCAGGAAACAGCTTTGCAAGACTATCTCCAGCTTTACAAGACTATCTCCTTCCCCTTGATGTAGAAAAAAACTCATTTGTTTGGCTATCTCATTTTGGGGGCTTTGTCATTTTGAAGATGGAAAATATAAACATACATGTATTGACTCGGAAATAAAATAGGACTTCAAATGCACCTAAATTATCCAATTAACTTAGTCTAGTTATTTGACATGGTTATTTGTCCCCCCAAGTGAGAAATTTACTGAAGGTGGGAGGTAGAAGGAAGGGATATGAGTGGGCTATTTGTTGTTGTTTTTTAATGAGAAGAAGAGGCATATGTTGAAAAGATGGATTTCTCTGGCAGGAGATAGATGTTAAATTGCATCATTTATTCAGAACAAGTATTTCACTATCCCCAAGGAAATATCCTGTATTATCTACACTAAATAAATAAATACTTCATATTGGTCTCTTTTTTAAAAGGCTGAGAAGGCTAGATTACTAATGAAATTGAAGGTTGTGAAAACATTTATGTGCCTAAGTGGCATGGGCCTATTAAATCTGGATCCTAGTTCAATCTGATAAATATTTAAAATAAACTCTGTCTTCATAATTTTTTTCAAAATTGCATTAATAGTACAAGAATTTGGATATCAGAAACCCCAGTGCCTGTGCCAGGAGTTTCTGGCCAAGCCACCGATAATTGCAAACAGACCAGAAAGAGACCTAGATTTGCTTTTTCTAACTCAGACTTCCATAAATCAAGTCTTTCCAGTCATCTCTTTTTCCTCAGTTGGTGCCAGCCCTTGTCATTGACTGTCTTTAGACCCAGACTAAGCCCTGTAGTTCTCCTATCTACCCTTCCTTCTGCATTAATAATAATAATCATAATGGTATTTAAGTGCTTACTATGTGTCAAGCACTATACTCAGTGTTATGCACTTGGCTGGGTAGCCCTAAAGCACTTTGATACTCGCTCAAGCCCCATAGCACTTCTGTCCATGTTCTAGCCTTATATTACTTCCCCTATCCCTAAGTGATTTTAATGTCTGTCTCCCCTTTGTGGGCAGGGATCACATCGACCAAATCTGATGTTTTGTAACTTTCCCATGCACTTAACCACAGTGCTGTGCACACAGTAAGTGCCAAATCAGTTCCATTTACTGATTGATTGCTAGTTGATGATGATGACCGCAGTTTCTCTAAAAGTAGGCAGCCTTCAGGTCAGACATGTGATCATCTCCATCTGAGCCATAGCGTCTCTGGCCTGGGAGTCAGAAGGGCC
Organism: Ornithorhynchus anatinus; assembly: GCF_004115215.2. Lineage (NCBI taxonomy): Eukaryota > Metazoa > Chordata > Mammalia > Monotremata > Ornithorhynchidae > Ornithorhynchus > Ornithorhynchus anatinus. The sequence goes on from NC_041728.1 coordinate 154,842,698, forward strand.
TGGATTCTAATCCCAGCTCTGTTACATGTCTGCTCTGTGACCTTGGACATGACACTTATCTTCTCTGGGCCTCAGTTGCCTCATCTGTAAAATGGGGATTAAGTGTGAGTCCTATATGAGACAGGGACTGTGTCCAACCCGATTGATTATTATATCTACACCAGTGCTTATAACAGTACTTGGCACACAGTAAGCACTTAACAAGCACCACAAAATTATTATTAATTTGCAAAACATTGCACATTGTTCAGTGGGGCAGCTGTTTGTAAAAGCAGGAAATGATTCATTCAATAGTATTTATTGAGCGCTTACTATGTGCAGAGCACTGTACTAAGCGCTTGGAATATACAATTTGGCAACAAATAGATAATCCCTGCCCAAAGACGGGCTCACAGTCTAAGCGGGGGAGACAGACAAAAACAAGACAACATAATCACGATAAACAGAATCAAGATAAATGATGGCATTTGTTAAGCACTTACTATGTGTGAAGCACAGTTCTAAGCGCTAGAGAGGATACAGGGTGATCAGGTTGTCCCACATGGGGCTCACAGTCTTCATCCCCATTTTACAGATGAGGTCACTGAGGCACAGAGAAGTGAAGTGACTTTGCCCAAAGTCACACAGCTGAGAAGCGGTGGAGCCTGGATTAGAACCCATGACCTCTGACTCCCAAGCCCAGGCTCTTTCCACTGAGCCAATCACAACTCCTCCAGAGGCCTTCCCTGATTTTGTTTTTTTAATGGTCAGTCAATCATGTTTATTGAGCACTTACTGTGTGCACAGCACAGTACTAAGCGCTTGGGAGAGTACCATACAACAATATAGCCAACACATTCCCTACCCACAACGATCTTACGGCCTAGAGGGATTTGTTAAGCGCTTGTGCACCCTCATATTCTCTTCTCACTCTCCCTTCTAGGTTGCCTATGCACTCAGATCTGTACTCCTAAGTATCTGATCTTCAGTCCACAGTGTCAACAGACTGCTGAATTGTACTCTCCCAAGCTCTTAGTATAGTGCTCTGCACATGGTAAAGCACTCAGTAAATAACCCCGATTGAGAAACGATCAAAATAACAAAAGTTCCATTCTGGATATAAAAAAAAAAAGAAATGTGCTTTAAGCTTCGCATGGAGTTTATGAGGAGGTGAAGAAGAGACTGTGATGGAGGAATGTGGCTGGCTGGATGGGCTTCCAAGGGTTACTGGTCCTCTGAAGTTTTCAGAATCTGGGAACTAAGAGCAAGATCTTCCTCTTAAACTCTAAGCGGCCTAGTGGACACAGCCCGGACCTAGGAGTTGGAAGAACCTGGGTTCTAATCCCAATTCAGCCACTTGTCTGCTGTTGTTACCCTGAATAAGTCATCTCACTTCTCCGTGCCTCAATTCCCTCATCTGTAAAATGGGGCTCTTTCCACTAAGCCACGGATAACAGGGATTGAATTCCCATTCTGCAGATGAGGGAACTGGGGCACAGAGAAGCGAAGTGACTTGCCCAAGGTCACACAGAAGACAAGTGTTGGAGTCAAGTTTGGAACCCAGGTCCTGATCCCTGGCCTGGGGAGGCAGTGAGACTTAGTGGGAAAAGCCCAGGCTTGGGAGTCAGAGGTCATGGGTTCCAATCCCAGCTCTGCCACCTATCAGCTGTGTGCCCTTGGGCAAGTCGCTCAACTTAATGATAGTATTTGGTAAGTGCTTACCATGTGCCAAGCACTGTTCTAAGCACTGGGGGTGATGCAAGGAAATCAGGTTGTCCCACTTGGGGCTCACAGTCTTAATCATCCCCATTTTACAGATGAGGTAACTGAGGCACAGAGAAGTTAAGTGACTTACCCAAAGTCACACAGCTGACAGGTGATGGAGCCGGATTAGAACCCTAGACCTCTGAATCCCAAGCCCGCGCTCTTTCCACTGAGCCATGCTGCTTCTCACTCCTCTTGGTAACGGTAATAATAGCATTGATACAGTGCATATTATATGTAAGGACTAAGTGCTGAGAAAGAAATGCCGAGATGAAATATGGATATGGACCCCTGCCCTCAAGGGAATCTCAATCTAAGAATTGTGGGGGGAGGGGAATGTTGGCAACAGACATCTAAGGAAAACCGAACAAAGAGACAAAAGGCATAGATGATGTCCAACATGAAAGAAGCAGCAAGCTCAGACCAACAGTCATGGAAGTCACAGCTGCGGTGGCGGCCACCTCCGTGACCTTCTCAACTTTCTAAAAGTTTGGAAATACTGCTGCAGAGAACCAAGACCTTCCCTGGGCTGGAGCAGAGGTCCATGAGTTATGCATTCTAAATTACTTATATTAATGTGCGTCTCCCCTTCCAGACTCTAAGCTCTTGGTGAGCAAGAAACGTGTCTGCTCTTTTGTATTTTGCTCTCCCAGTCGCTTAGCGCAGTGCTCTGCACATAGTAAGCACTCAGTAATAACCATCGCTTGATTAGTTGATTGGGAACCCTGATGTCCCAGGGAAGAGGCAGTATCCTACCCATATAGCAGGGCCACAGGGTAGGGGAGCAGGAGCAGGAGTAGAATGTCTCATGGCTGCAGATAATCAACACCCTCCTGGTCTTCCTCTACACATTATGAGTACAGAAATGTGTTTTGAAGGGTAGGTGAGTGAAGCTTACTTTTCATGTCCTGCATAATTTGCTGCCACAATTATAAACTGTACTGTGAAATCTCTCTCTGTCCTTTTTCAGCGACATAAATTGTTGTGCTACTTATCATCATGTTAAAATACACTCTTTACTTCTGTAAAAACATGTTTCCACTAATCATTTTGCATAAAACGCAGGTAGGGAATTAGTAACCAGTTAGATGTGAGTCTATAGAGTACCCTGCAATAGCAGAAGAAGCAATTGTGCATAAACGGTGTACCTTAACATGTGAGTACTCTGACGAATTTCCTTAATAAGTAGGTTTGCACTATAGGAAAATTGTGCTTCCTTTATAAACTTCTAGTATATTGTTTGGGTGGGAAGAGTTAAAAATAGAGTATTTTAAAAGAAATTTATAGTGAGAAGCAGCTTCAAGTTTGGGATCTGAGGCTTTAAGTTTCTGTGAGCAATCCTGGGGGAAAAAAATGATCTGTCATTAATCACATTGGTGCCATTGACAGCAACCTGAACTGGTTCTGACGGGTATATTATTAATATTGTATTTGAATCATAGAATGAAGGGAGAAGCATTTTTTAATATTATTTGTTTAGCACTTACTATGTGTCAAACATTGTTCTAAGCAATGGCGTAAGAATGAATTAATTAGTCCCTGTCCTGCATTGGGCTCACAATCTAAGTATTCATTCAGTCAGTCAATCTATTTATTGAGCACTTACCATGTGCAAAGCACTATTTACTGAGCACTTACTATGTGCAAAGCACTATTTACTGAGCACTTACTATGTGCAAAGCACTATACTGAGCCCTTGTGAGAGTACAATGGAGCAATAAACAGACACATTCCCTGCCCACAATGAGCTGACAGTGTAGAGGGACAGTCATTAATATAAATAAATTACAGATATGTACATAAATGCTGTGGGACTAGGAGGGGGAAGAACAAAGGGAGCAAGTTAGGGCAACACTGAAGAGAGTGGGAAAGAGGGAAGGGGGGCTTAGTCATGGAAGGCCTCTTGGAGGAGATGTGCCTTCAATAAGATTTTGAAGGCAAGAAGAGTAATTATCAGTAAGATTTAAGGACGGAAGGTGTTCCAGATGAGAGACACGATGTGGGGCAAGGGGTCTGCAAAATCGAGGTACAGTGACAATGTTAGTAGTAGAGGAGTGAAATTTGAGGGCTGGGTTGTAGTAGGAGACTAACAAGGTGAGATAGGAAGTGAAGGGGAAGAGCAGGATTTGGATGGGAAGATGGGAATGGGATTGGGTGGGAGTTCTGTTTTGGACATAACATAGCTAGAGGCAAGGTGATAGAGTGTTTTAAAGCCAATGGTGAGGAGTTTCTGTCCATTGCAGAAGTGTATGGGCAAACATTGGATTTTCTTTAGGTGTGGGAAAACGTCCTGAACATTTCTGTAGAAAAATGATCCGTACAGCAGAGTGAAGTGTGGACTGGAGTGGGGACAGGAGGCTGTGTGGTCAGCAAGAAGGCTGATAACAGTAGTCAAGGCGGGATGGGATAAGTGATTGTATTAATGTGGTAGTAGTTTGGATGGAGAAGAAAGGGCGGATTTTAGCATTGTTGTGAATATGGAACTGATTGGATTTATTGATTGATTGAATATGTGGATTGAATGAGAGAAAGGAGTCAAGGACAATGCCAAGGTTATGGGCTCATGAGACAGGAAGGATGGTAGTGCTTCCCCTTCACAGTGAAGGGGAAGGACAGGGTTCGGGTGGGAAGATGGGACTGGGATTGGGTGGGAGTTCTGTTTTGGACATAATATAGCTTGAGGAGAAGGAAGGACATCCAAGTAGGGATGTCTTGAAGGCAGGAGAAAATGTGAGACCGCAGAGGGAGAGAGATCGGGGCTGGAGATGTAGATTTGGATATCATCTACATAGAGGTGGTAATTGAAGCCATGGGAGCAAATGAGTCCACTACTGAACCTTAAGGGACACCCACAGTTTGGGGGTGGGAATCAGAGGAGGAGCCTGCTAAAGAGAACAGGTATTCAATCTCTATTTTACAGTTGAGGAAAATGAGGCATAAAGAAGTTAAGTGACTTGCCCAAGATCAAATAGCAAGCAATTGACAGAGCCGGGATTAGAACCCAGATCTTGTGACTCCCAGACCCATGCTCTTTCCGGTGGCCCATGATACTGCTGGTCACTCTTTTTATAAACTAAATCTGAGTTATTATTCCTTTGCATATCTTTGAAGACTCAAATAAACAAGCCACCTGTGGCCTTACAAAAGGTCTGATCTTCTATATAATAATAATAATGGTATTTGTTAAGCACTCCCTATGTGCCAGGCACTGTACTAAGCTCTGAGGTAGATACGAGCAAATCGAGTTGGACACAGTCCCTGTCCCATGTTGGGCTCACAATCTCAATCCTCATTTTACAGATGAGGGAACTGAGGCCCAGAGAAGCAAAGTGACTTGTCTAAGGTCACACAGCAGACAAGTGATGGAACTGGGATTAGAACATGTGATCTTCTGACTCCTAGGCCTGTGCTCTATCCACTACTCCATCTGGAGAAGTGCTTCAGAAATGAGATATTTCTCCTAAATTATTTTTACCTTTTCAAGATGAAGACAGAAGTAATTTCTTTTCCACTGAGAAAAATTTCAGGTTTCTTGGCTTACATTTGTTTTAGAATAGTTTCTTCACAAGCTAAATGACTGTATTGTGCAGGTACACAGTTGCAAGATTGCTAGTGAAATGAAAATTTTAATTGCTCCCCTTAAAAAGTTTTCATCATTTTCCAATAATCCTGAGAATATGCACTTACAAAGCAATGTGAACGAATTCTTAAGTCAGCTTTGCAGTTTGGCATCTGCTTATCAAGCAGCATGTCTTTAGCACCTGACTGCATCTACTAAACTTATAAAAGGGTAGACACCATACCTAGAGTATCATGCAGTACCAAATCACTGAACATTTATTGGAAGAAAAAAGATGAATGGTGAAAGATTCCTAAAGGTGAAAGATTTTTGGTCTTATTAGAATTCTTTCTTGCGCTCACGACTTATTTAATACCTGAAATTGGGCAAAAAGGTTAGATGGAAATAGATTGCCACTATCCTTTTAAAATAAAACTAGCCCAGCCATTGGTGTGTGAATCAGGAGACTTGGGTGCTAGTTCTGCCTAGAGCTGGCTATCTTGGGCCAAAGTCACATGTGTACTTTATGTGCATGAAGTGTGGCCTAGTGGACAGAGCTTGGGCCCGGAAGTCAGGAGGACCTGAGTTCTAATCCCAGCTCTGCTACTTGTCTGCTGTGTGACTTTGGGCAAGTCAGTTCACTTCTCTGAGCCTCAGTTACTTAATAATTATGGTGTTTATTAAGTGCTTACTATGTGCCGAGCACTGTTCTAAGCGCTGGGATGGATACAAGGTAATCAGGTTGTCCCAAGTGGGGCTCACAGCTTTAATCCCCATTTTACAGATGAGGTAACTGAGGCACAGAGAAGTTAAGCAACTTGCCCAAGGTCACACAGCAGACCAGTGGCAGAGTCGGGCTTAGAACCCATGTCCTCTGACTCCTAAGCCCGGGCTCTTTCCACTAAGCCATGCTGCTTCCCAGATGATTATACTTCATCTGTATAATGGGGATTAAGGCTCTGAGCCCCATGTGGGACAGGGACTGTGTCCAACTCTATTTGCTTGTATCCACCCCAGCACTTAGAACAATGCCTAGCACATAATAAACTCTTAACAAATACTACAATTATTATCATTATTATTACTTTATAGTGTCCAGCACCCCTTGCCTCCACTTGCTCTCTGTACTCCAGCAAGAACACAAGTGACTGGGATGAGAGTGTGCAGGCTCTTGTATCATATCTGACCCTCTGTTCCACCATTTAAAAATACAACCAGCTTAAAACTAACCCAGTGGAGGGGGGGGATTTGTTTTTTACAATTGAACACAATCAGTGGTATTTACTGAGCTCTTACTATGTGCAAAGCACTGTCCTAAATGATTGAGTGAATAAAATAGAATAGAGTTGGTAGAAATGATTCCTGCCTAGAAAGAGCATACAGTCTAGTTGGTGGGATAGATTAGACTGTATGGTTAGGGAAGGTGGCCGAGTATAAGGATATATACATAAATGCTGTTGGGCTGGGAGTTGGGTGGGTATTAAAGTGTTTAAAGGATGCAGAGCCAAGAGTATCGGTAATGCACGGGGAGGGCAAATGGCGAGGGAAATGAAGGGTTAGTCAGGGAAGACCCTTTGGAGGAGATATGAAGTGTGAGGGTTGGTTTATGTGCTAGGAGATTAACAAGGTAAATTCACTGTGGGCAGGGACTGTGTCTACCAAGTCTTATATTGTACCCTGCCATGCGCTTAGTACAGTATTCTGCACACAGTAAGCGCTCAATAAATATGATTTGTTGATGGGGAGAGCTGATTGCCTTCAAGTTAATGTAAAGGAATTTATTTTATGTTTATGTTGGTATTTGTTAAGCGCTTACTATGTGCAGAGCACTGTTCTAAATGCTGGGGTAGACACAGGGGAATCAGGTTGTCCGATGTGGGACTCACAGTCTTAATCCCCATTTTACAGATGAGGTAACTGAGGCACAGAGAAGTTAAGTGACTTGCCCACAGTCACACAGCTGACAAGTGGCAGAGCTGGGATTCGAACTCATGACCTCTGACTCCAAAGCCCATGCTCTTTCCACTGAGCCACGCTGCTTCTCTTTTTCTATTTGATGTGGAGGTGGATGGACAACCATTGGAGGTTTTTCAAGGAGACTGGATTTTTTTTTTTTTTTTTTAGAAATATGATCCAGGGAGCAGAGGGGAAAAATAGGAGCCTGAGCAGTCAGCGAGGCAGCTGATGTAGTGAACAGGGTGGGGTATGATAATATTTAAATGAGTGATTTTTATATTCAGCATTCAGTTTTGTAGAGGAGTACTTTATACTTTGATTCATAAAATTGAGTAGCTTCACTTTTTAGCCACCAGTGTATTAGTAGTAAAATAAAATCACCTCTGGATATTAGGAACAAGACAGCTTTATCTCCCCTTTTACCCTTTCTTGAATGCCCTTGATGAATATATACTATTGAATACCTGCCAGCCACAGAATATTTCATGATCAATTGTCTGGTATCATTTGTGTTTTTCCTAAAAGATGGATACCCATAACAACTGATCAACCTTGCCATAGAGTTTAGCTGCTATAAAATTTGGGTCTCTTTCCCAGAAAAATAAACATCATTTTAAACAGTTTTGTGACTTATCAATCCATTAGTGGTATCAATTTTGCACTTACTGTATGTAAGAGCACTGTACTAAGCCCTTGGGAGAGTACAATACAGCAGAGTTGATAGAGATGTTCCGTGCCCACAAGTCATTAGTATAAATAAATAAAAAAATTACAGATATATACATAAGTGCTGTGGGTTTGAAGGAGGGGTGAATATCAAGTGCATGAATATCAAGAGCCAAGAGGGTATAGACCCAAGTGCGTAGGTGATGCAGAAGGGAGACGAGTCAGGTAAAGAGGGCTCAATAGGTCTATGACAAGAAGAAAAGAATCCATATCTGCTATAACCCAAATACTATTGCTCAAATAAATGACAGTCTTCAAATTTTGGGGGATTCCTGGAAGTACAGGAAGAAGGTTTGGGGTTTGTTGCAGTGGGCTTGAAAAAAGCTGTTGCCGTTTGACTGCGGTTAGCTTGTCCTAATTTTTTCTCACCAGTAGGCAAAGTAGAGGCTGTGTAAAATCACAAAAGAGCCTAGGCAACTCTTATTAAAATGCGTCAATAAAGTCACTACGGTTATGTGTAATGGGGGAAGCTTTTGAGAAACTTAAACTTAATAGAGACGTAGAACATATCCGGTGTCGTTGCATCTGAAATGTACTCACCCTTGCAATTGGATTTGCACCTTTTATTCACCCCTCCATTAGACCCACACAATATATGTATATACCCCTAATTTATTCATATTAATATGAGTCTTCCCCACTAGACTGCAAGTTAATTGTGGGCAGGAAATGTTTCTACCAATTTTGTTATAGTATAAATAATAATAACAATTATTATAATGGTATTTATTAGGCACTTACTATGTGCCAGACACAGACTAAGCTCTGGGGTGGATACAAGCCAATTGGGTTGGACACAGCCCCTGTCCCACGTGAGGCTCACAGACTCAATCCCCATTTTGCAGATGAGGTAATTGAAGCACAGAAAAGTAAAGTGACTTGCCCAAGGTCTCACAGCAGACAAATGGCAGAGCTGGTATTAAAACCCATGACCTTCTGACGTCCAGGCCCGCGTTTTATCCAATATACCATGTGAACTCTACCCAGTGCTTAGAACAGTGCTCTGCACACAGTTAACACTCAATAAATACTATTGATTGATCTAAAACAGAACGTACCTTCCCACCCAAACCCTGTCCCCTCCATAACTTTACCATCACTGTAGACAACACCACCATCCTTCCTGTCTCACAAGCCTACAACTTTCGCATTGTCCTTGACTCCTCTTTCATTCAACCCACATATTCAGTCCATCACTGAATGCTATTGGTTCCACCTTCACAGCATCACTAAAATCTGCCCTTTCCTCTCCATCCAAACTGCTAATATATTAATACAGTAATTTATCCTATCCCACCTTGATTACTATATCAGCCTCCTTGCCGACCTCCCAGCTTCCTCTCTCTCCCCACTACAATCCATACTTCATTGCCCAAGTCATTTTTCTACAAAAACCTTCAGGCCATGTTTCCCCACTCCTCAAGAAACTCCAGTGGTTGCCCACCCACCTTTGCATCAAACAAAAACTCCTCCCTGTTGGTTTTAAAGCACTAAGTCACCTTGCTGTTACTCTCCTACAACCCAGCCTGCACATTTCATTCCTCTAATGTGAACCTTCTCACTGCACCTCAATCTCATCTATCTGGCCGCTCTCCTCTGGCATTCTTCCGGCCTCTGGCCTGGAACACCTTTCCTCCTCATATCTGACAAACAATTATTCTCCCTGCCTTCAAAGCCTTATTGAAGACACATCTCCTCCGAGAGGCCTTCTCTGACTAAGCCCTCCCTTCCTCTTCTGCCACTCCCTTCTGTGTCGCCCTGACTTGCTCCCCTTATCCATCCCCCCTCCAGCCCCTCATCCCTCATGTATATGTCTGTAATGTATTTATTTATATTAATGTCTGTCTCCCCCTCTAGACTGTAAGCTCATTGTGGGTAGGGAATATGTCTGTCTACTGCTCTATTGTACTCTCCCAAACTTAGTACACTGCTCTGCACACAGCACTCAGTAAACATGAATGAATGAATGTACAGAGAAGCACCATGGTCTAGCAGAAAGTGCATGGTCCTGGGAGTCAGAGGACATGGGTTCTCCTCCTGGCTTTGCCACTTCCTGCCGTGTGATCTGGGGCAAATCCCTTAGCTTCTCTGTACCTCAATCTCTTCATCTTTGAAATGAGGAGTCAATTCCTGTTACTTCTTCTACTTAGATTGTGAGTCCCACGTGGGACAGACACTGTATCCAAGTTGATTATCTTGTATCTACCCCAGCACTTAATGCAGTGCTTGGCACATAGTAAGCGCTTAACAAATGCCATAGTCATTTTTATTATCTGAACTAATATAATAGTTGTGTGATGCAAATTTGAGCATTTCAAATATTCGGTTATTGTACAAAAGCAAGCTTAGTTTTCTCATGAAGTTTTACAAGCCTAGTTTTTTAGATATCTTAGCCTTAAACTACAATAATGATTTAACAACAAAAATGATACCAATGTAAGCTTATCGGTACTTTATCTTCCCAAAATTTAAGGCGCAGAAAAATGAGAGAGAATCTATCAGGCAAAAGTTGGCCCTTGGAAGTTTCTTTGATGATGGCCCAGGAATTTATACCAGCTGTAGCAAAAGTGGAAAGCCCAGCCTTTCTTCTAGGTAAGTGAAGAAGCGGTCTTCTTAAGACATTTATATATATATGCTGTTGATGGACTTTACACTGAATTAACGAATACCTATGAAGCCTTTTAAACTGTTTTATTCATGACACTGCCCGTCTTATTCTGTGTAACTCTTCTTTATGAAGCTGCCCACATGTTTGAAGTAAGTTTGCTGTACTGAGTGTATTCAGTGATGATATAGTCTATGAGTCTTGACCTAAACTCCTCTTAAATGCTCATTCAGAGAATACAAAAAAGTGGCCATCTTTCAGAAGAAAGGAGCTGTCTAAATTCATGCCTTTGGTTAAGCCATATATTTCACTTGGCACTGATGGAGTTGAGGTGCCTTTATGGCCAGGAGAATTGTATTTTTTTTTTCCAGTAGCAGGACATATTTTAGGACAAGGGGCCTCAATACATGTCCCTGTCAGCAAGTCAGCCACAATCACACAACATGATTTTTCAACTGTGTGTTCTCCAAAGAATCTCATTTTGGTTAAGCGGGTCTATGACATCTATCGCAAGGATAGGAGGTAACTCATTCTTCTACCCAGAGACATTCTTTGCCCAGTGGTGGGGCGGTGGGAGGGCGGGGAGGGGAAGAGGGGCTCAACCTAGAGACACCAAACAATCTCTTTCAGTTTGTGATGTCCAGATTCATTCTCCATTCTCATAGCAGACCTAGGTCCCCTTCCTTCCTTTAGTCAAGATCTGTACATTGCAGATTTGGCTCCATTGATACTGAATCTCTCAGGAAGAGTCTAGCTATGCTGAATTTATGGCAAGTTGCTTTGAACAATAAATAATAATCCAGCAATGATGATTAATAGCCACCGGGGACTGTCAAGATATTTTTGACCATCTTTACAATAGATTTTTCAATTTATATGGAATTGCCTCTGAAAGGTGGCAAAATCTTTTAGTTTAAGGCAGACTTTCTGGTGTTCTCAAAATTGTCACGCATCTTACATTTGAAAGATAAAAAAGTAACATTAAAGTAGCACAGTACAGCTGTTGAATATTTATTACAGTCAGTTCTGTGTACCATAAATGCATGTGAATGGTGAGTCTAATAATACTTGTGAAATGTTTTTTCTCTAAATTTCTCTTTTGATCACTTTGCGTGTTATACTTTATTTTCCATTTTGCGTATTGGCTTCTGTTTTGTTAAAGGAGTGAAAACAGGCTCTGTGGGCTAAAAATGCATAGGATGGAATGGCGATTGTTCATTTTAGTGCAGACAGTATGTTTTGCATGCTTGGATTAAGCCTTGATCACTTAATTTATGGAGTAAATCTTATGGAGTGTGCTGAATTTCACCTGTTACAAAGCTTTCACACAACAGTCTATAAATCCCAAACAATATCCTTCTTAGTTAGTAGCATGGTTACTAGTGAAGCCTGAGGCAGGGAAAATGTTGCAGATCTCTGGACACCATGGTGAATGTGAATAATAACAATTCTCTGGAGAGAGTGGTGCTGGCAGGCGATTTGAATTAGTGTTTACAGCTTGTGATTCTAAATCACAGAAGCTGAGTCTGGAGTTCTTTGTTGTCCTTGTTAGATCAACGTTCGTTGCTAAAAAAACTACATGGCGCAAAAACTAGCTAAAATTTCTTAGAAGTCAGTTTGGATACCACGTTATTAGCTGCCATCTAGTGAGAGTTGATAAGCCGAGAACCATAAATGGGTATATGTAGAGCAGGCCAAATCCAAGTGAGGGAAATAATTTGCTTTGCCACAGCAACTATAACAACTGCTGTAATTTTTCCTTAGAAAGTAAAAGCATCGTATGGTACTGTTCAGGTCTTACTAAGTAAGCTTTATTTCATGGTGGTGGTAATAGCAAACCATTATATATCATTGAGAGCACAGGAGGACAGATAAAGATAATCTATTTTGGATCGCGTAGCGTGTGATTTCTTTGAAACTAATTATTTGTACTGAAAGAATAAAATTCTCTCTGGTTTAAATACAGATCTTCTGGGACTTAGCATAAGAAAGGAGAAATTACAAAGATTTGGAAATTTAACTAATGCCTGTTTTTTGGTAGGATGATTCAACATGTACGTCAGCGTATGCACTTCTGATAGGAAGCAAATGTACTCAGGTGGGGAAGAAAATCCATCTATGTGCCAGTACTCAAAATAATTTTTAAAACCTACAGCATTTTGAACATTTTAATAATATCTTTCCTAGCAGAGCAGCAGAATTGCAAATACTAAAAAATGAGGATCATCTACAGTCAGTGAGTCAGTTATATTTATTGAGCACTTACTGTGTACAGTACTAAACACTTGGTAGAGTACATTACAGTAATATAACAGAAAATTCCCTGCCAACAACGAGCTTTCAGACTAGAGGGAGAGACATACATTAATATAAATAATATTTTAATATAAAGAATTATTAATGCAAATAAATTAAAGATATGTACATAAGTGCTTTGGGGCTGGAGGGGAGATGAATGTATACAAAACATGCACATGCATACAACACCTGTCTGTGCACCAGCAGCTTATTCCTCTTCTAGCTCGGACCTTCCGTGGCTGCAGCAAAGCTGTCGCAGTCTCAGCCCCCTCTAAGTTAGCAAAGGAAAGCACCAGAACATGCTGACAAAATGAAAGCCCACGGAACAGCTGCAGGGAAGAAACCCTTGGAAGGTACTAGAATTAGGGAGGCCCCAGAGTCCAATGAGAGGGGCCAGAAGAAGGGCTTTTAACCGACTCCAATGAATCATAATAATTACAGTATTTGTTAAGTACTTACTATGTGCCAAGCACCCTACTAAGTGTTGGGGTAGATTCCAGATAATCAGGTTGGACACGGGGCTCTCAGTCCGAAGGAGAGGGAAAGCAGGTATTGAATCCCCATTTTACAGATGAGGATACTGAGGCACAGACGTTGTGTCTTGCCCAATGTCACACAGCAGACAACTGGCAGAGCAAGAGTATAATAATAATAATGAGCTGAGATTATAATAATAATAATGAAGGTACTTCTTAAGCGCTTACTATGTTCCAGGCACTGTATTAAGCCCTGGGGTGAATACAAACAAATTCAGTTGGACGCAGTCCCTGTCCCATGTGGGGCTCACAGTCTTGATCTTCATTTGAGATGAAGATGAAGAGAAGTAACTGAGGCCCAGAGAAGTGAAGTGACTTGCCCAAGGTCACACAGCAGACAGGTCCTCTGACTCCCAGGCCTATGCCTTTTCCACTAGGTCACACTGCCTTCTGCATGTTTACATAATTTACTAAAGATAATGTGACATTCTGAAACTCCTGAAATTTGTGTTTGTCTTAGCTTCACAAACAATCTCGGAAGCAAAAATATTTCAAAGTGTATCTGTTGGTGGAACGATATATAGGCCGTATTTTTCACTGTGTCAGAGGAGACTTTTTCTCCAGAAGTTTTATGTATAACCCACATTGCTTTAATTCTGGAAAAATGACTCCATTTGGCAGGAAAGGGGAATGACTAGTCCTGGTCAACCACTTAGGAGCATGGACAAAGGCATTCCCCAGGATGGAAGGGTGTTTCTGTTCATTTGTGTGTTTGTTTTTTTGGTATTTGTTAAGCCCTTACTATGTGTCAACCACTTTTCTAAGCGCTGGGGTGGGTATGTTATTTAGATGAGACACAGTCCCTGTCCCACAAAGGGATTACAGCCTAAGTAGGAAGGAGAATGGTATTTAAACCCCATTTTACAGTTGAGGAAACTGAGACACACAGAAGTTAAGTGACTTGACCAAGGTCACATAGCAGACATGTGAAAGAGCTAAGATTAGGACTCAGGTCCTCTGACTCCAAGATCCACGCTCTTTCCACTAGGTCATGCTCCTTCTCAGCAGTTGGGCAAGTCTCTTAACTTCTCTGTGCCTCAGTTATCTCATCTGTAAAATGGGGATTGACACTGTGAGCCCCATATGGGACAGGGACTGTATCCAACCCAATTTTCTTGATCTACCCAAGCAAATGGATTTTATAATTATACCCATAACACTACATTGAAGGATTTTTAATGTAACCTAATATACCACTTTAATCCAAGGCCTCAAAGAAAGCCCACATTTTCTGCTCGTATTTTCATTGGTCCCTACATTCACTCATCATTTTTGAAGCACATTGGACTGGAAAACATTTTACCGTTAGACTGTGAGCCCCATGTGGGACAGGGACTGTGTCCAACCTGTTTAATTGATATCTACCTCAACACTTAGAGCCGTGCTTGACACATAGAAAGTACTTAACAAATATCATAAAAATAATAATAATAGTAATCCATATTGACATTCTGTGGTTCAAAATTTTATTAAGAGTATTGTGCATATGACTAGCCCATAGGGATTAAAATTGGCACAGGTCTGAAAAATTTCAACAGCCTTTCATAAGTTAACAGGTAATCACAGCCTGTTAAAGAATCTTGGAAAGGACAAATGAAAATGATGCCTAAAGGAAGTAATGGTGTCATTTGTTAAGCGCTTACTATGTGCAAAACACTGTTCTGAGCGCTGGGGTAGATACAAGGTAATCAGGTTGTCCCACATAGGGCTCACAAGCTTCAAACCCATTTTACAGATGAGGGAACTGAGGCTCAGAGAAGTTAAGTGACTTGCCCCAAATCACACAGCTGACAAGAAGCAGAAGTGGGAGTAGAACCCATGACCTCTAGCTCCCAAACCCAGGTTCTTTCCACAAATCCCATTGAGAAGATGCCTTTGTTGGAAGCTCCATCCTAAACACTGAACCTTCAGTATGTAATTTATCATTAGGATTCTCCTTGCTTGCTGAGCAATAAGGAGCCTTTGTAATAATAATAACAATAATAATAACTGTGGTATTTAAGCACTTACACTAGCACTTAAGCTAGGCAACTGTTCTAAGAACTGGGGTAGATACAAAGTACTTGGGTTGGACACAGTCCCTGTCCCATATTGAGCTGACAGTCTTAATCCCCATTTTACAGATGAGGTAATTGAGGCCCAGAGAAGTGAAGTGATTTGTCCAAGGCACACAGACAGGATTACAACCCAGGATCTTCTCACTCCCAGGCCTATGCTCTATCCACTAGTCCATGCCGCTTCCCTTTATGGTAGAGTCCCATATTCATAAAACCTGTACTTATCAGGCATGGCCCCAGACTGCATGGACAATCTGGGCTTGCGCATACCTATTCTCTGCATACCTCTTTTCTTCTTCCAGCATAACCCATATCAATGGAAAATCCCAGATTACCTGACTGGACCTACTACAGCAGTTGGGAAAAGAGTGAAAAGCCACCTTCTCCTCCCAAACCAACCCTTTGGCTGTACCTCACTCTCACCTCTCCTGCCTCTAGCTTCATTCACGTTGTTCCTGAGGCTTGAAATTCCCTCCCCCTAAAGAGCAGAAAGACCACAACTCTCCCTATATTCAAAGTCCTCCTCAAATCCCACCTCCAACAAGCCTTCCCCGATTTATTTCCCAGCACCCTGAGATGTATCTCTTCAGCCAACTTCTTAATTCATTTATGCCCACTTTAGCACTCATATACTTTGGCCACTCTAGTTGTTGATATTTTTACGTGAGCCTCTGCTGTTAAAGTTCAAGCTCCTTCTGAGAAGGGAACCTGTCAATTCTTTATTCATGTCACCTCCAAGAGGCCTTCCCTGATTAAGCCCTCTTTTCCCTAGTTCACTTGCCCTTCTGCATCTTCTGTGCTCTTGGTTCATTTGCCCTTCTGCATCATCTGTGCTCTTGTCTCTGTGCTCTTTAGACATCTGATATTCACCCCACCCCCTAACCCCACAGCACTTATGTCCCTATCTTTAAATCCTATATTATAAATTATTTACGGGTAAAGAATGTCCATCTCCCCCTCTAGACTGTAAACTCAGCATGGGCAGGGAACATATCTGCTAATTCTGTTGTACTGTACTCTCCCAAGCGGTTAGTACAATACTCTGCACACAGTAAGCGCTCAATAAATGCCACTGATTGATGGATTGATTCTATTCACTGTACCACAAGCATAATAAATGGTGATATCACTACAAACTTGGGAACAGTGGGCCGACTCTGCCTAAGTTTATTGTGCTCACTGGACTCTGAACAGCCTTGCCTGAGACATAACGTAAGGGAGCCCTTCAGCTGCAGTTTTTAGGAGCTCCTAATGTATTTACCATTGTCCTTGCATCCTTATGCTTCTTCCTGTGCCTGTCACCAATCTCCCGCCACCCCCGTCTTAGACCGCATCAGATCAGTCCTTTATTATACTCTTTACCAGCGCTTAATACAGTGTTTTGCACACAGAAAGCATTCTGTAGCTCCCATTGATGAATGAATGAGTGAGTGAATAATGGGCCCACTCAGTCCAAACAGCTGCTAGGGGAGGTTGGAGTGTGCCAGATTCACTTTCACTTTAGAGCCATGGATAAAGCTCTGAGTCTCTGAGCCCTTTTGAAAGCAAACAAATCCTCCTTAAAACCTGAGCCCCTTTTAAGACGTTTAACTTTACCCTGTTGTATTGTAAATGTCCTTTTCGGTTATTACTCCTATAAAGAAGAATAAAGGAATTATAGGCCTCACCCTGTATGGTCTCCTGTGTTCCCACAGGGATAAAGTGGTGCTGAAGTGAGATTTCCTGAATTTCCGCCAGAGAAATCATCCTCACATTACTATTAAATCCTTCCATTTTCACTGATTCTTTTCCTCGAGAACCCCAACGGGAATTGCCAATTTATGCAGAGATTTTACCCTTTTCGCCCCTCAACCCTGATGGCTATCACATGGAATCCATTTTCTGCCAGAATTCTGCCCCTGCCTCAGAGGAGCATGTATGAGAGAGTTTATTCATTTTTTCTTCTCCTATCTTTCCTGGGTGGTTCCATTCTTCTTCTGTTGTTTTCATGTGCTAATTTTAGAATATTTTACAGACAGTTGCATATTTCCATTGTCATCTGAGTCTGGGGTTGGTTTGTTGGGGTTCTTTGACTCTTTTTTTCTCACATTTCTATTTTACTTACTTAAATAATTCATTCACACTGCCATCAGGGTCTCATTGCTTTGCTTTTATTCCCTAACCCTTCACCTTCTTGGGACTTTTTAGCAATATTCATTCATTCAACTGTATTTATTGAGCACTTACTGTGTGCAGAGCACTGTACTAAGCACTTGGGAAAGTACAATTCAACAATAGACACATTCCCCCACCCTCAACGAGTTTACAGCCTAGAGAATAGCATAGAGCAGGTCCAGACAGGCTGGAATGCAGACAGATGAGAGAGAGAATGAACTGAGTGCCAACTGAGTCACATGCAGAATGACTTCTTAGAAAAATGATCCAGGTAGGTTAGTGAATTATAGCCTGGAGAGGCTGAAAAGGGTAGGTCAACTAGGAGGCTGGTGCAGTAGTCAGGGCTGATTTCCTTTCTTCCTTTCTTTCCCCACTCCAGCCATTGCTTCACTCTGCTGCCCAGATCAATTTTCTAAAAAAAAAATAAAAAAATTCAGTCCATGTCTCCTTGCTCTTCAGAAAACTGTCAAAGGTCCCATTCCTTCACAGCAACCTCTGATCTTTTGACCACATTCACTTTACTCAAGTTATCTTGCCCCATTTTGCCTCCATATTCAAACTACCTTCCCTTGATGACCAGCTTGACGCCCTCAACTCCCCTCTCTCTACTGAACTCAACTCTCTTGCTCCCCCATCCCTCTGTTGATCTTGTATCACTAACTTACAACCCTGGCTCACCTCCACAGTCTGCTTCCTTCACGCTTGTGCACGAGCCTTAGAGCACTGCTGATGGAAGTCTAGTTATCAAGCCAGCCTCATCCACTTCAAGTTTATCCTTCTGTGCAGTAACTCTGCCCCCCTCTTCTGCCCAACAGAATTATTTCTGCATCCTTATTGACACTCATGCCCGTTGCCCTCGTCAGTTATTCCAAACTCTCTCCTTAAACCCCCTGCCCCCAGCCTCTCCCATCCTTTGCTTCTAATAACCTGGATACCTACATTATTGAGATAGCTGAAACTGTCAGTTGTAATTGCCCTGAAATCTCCCCTGCTCCTCTTCAGTCCCTTCCTCCTCCTGCCCCTTCTTCAATTCTCCTGTCCTTCCCAGCAGTATCTCAAGAGGAGACCTCCTGCCTTCACTCAGAATCCACCTCTTCCATCTGCACTTCCAACCCTATCCCTTCACACCTTATCAAAACATTTGCCCCCTCCCTTCTTCTGTATCTGACCACCATCTTCAACTGCTCACCCTCCAGTGACATCTTCCCCACTGCTTTCAAACATGCTCATGTCTCCCCTATCCTAAAAAAGCCCTCCCTTGATCCCATGTCTCCCTTCAGTTATTGCCCTATCTTCCTCCTACCATTCATCCCCAAATTCCTGGAACGAGTTGTCTACTCCTGCTGTCTCATGTTCCTCTCCTCCAATTATCTCCTTGACCCCCTTCAAACTGGCTTTCATTTGTCCTCTCAGAGGTCACAAATGAACTCCTCCTTGCTAAATTCAACAGCCTAGACTTCATCCTAATCCTCTTCAGCCTCTCAGTTGACTTTGACACTGTCTACCACCCCCTTCTTCTGGAAACATTGTCCACCTCGGCTTCACTGACACTATCCTTTCCTTGTACTCCTATCTCTCTGGCTACTAATTCTTAGTCTCTTTCACAGGCTTCCTCTTTCCCGTATCCTAACTATGGGAATCCCTCAAGGCTCAGTTCTGGGTCCCCTTCTATTCTCCATCTACACCTATCTATTCTCCATCATTCGCTCCCAAGGCTTAAACTACCTCCTCTATGCGGGTGATTCCCAAATGTACATCTCCAGCCATGATCCCTCTCCCTACCTGCAGTCTCACAGTTCCTGCTGCCTTCAAAACATCTCTACTTGGATATCCTGACATCACCTCAAACTTAGCATTTCCAAAACAGAACTTCTTTTCTTCCCACCCAAACCCTGTCCTCCCCATAACTTTCCCATCACTATAGACAGCACCACCATCTTTCCTGTCTCACAAGGTCGTAAAGTTGGCATTATCCTTGACTCCTCTCTGTCATTCAACCTATGTATTCAATCCATCAGTAAATCCTGTCGGTTCAACCTTCACAACATTGCTAAAACCATCCCTTTCCTCTCCATCCAAACTGCTATTACATTAATTTAATATTTTATCCTGTTCTGTCTTGATTACTCTATCAGCCTCCTTGCTGATCTCCCAGACTCTTGTCTCTCCCCATTCCAGCCCATATTTCACTTTGCTGCCTGGATCATTTTTCTACAAAAACATTCAGTCCACATTTCCCCACTCCTCATGAACCTGTAGCGGGTTCCCACCTACCTTTGCGTTAAACAGAAACTCCTTAGCGTCAGCTATAATGCACTCAGTCACCTTGCCCGTTCCTTCCTCACCTCATTACTTTCCTACTTTAACCCAGCCTGCACACTTCACTCCTCTAATGTCAACCTTCTCACTCTACCTCGAGCTTGTTTATCTCGCCACAAACCTCTTGCTCACATCATGCCTCTGGTCCGGAATGCCCTCCCTTTTCATATCCGTAAGACAATTACTCTCCCCACCTCAAAGCCTTATTGAAGGCACATCTCCTTCAAGAAGCATTCCCTGACTAAGCCCTCATTTCTTTTTTTCCCGCTCCCTTTAGTGTCGCCCTGACTTGTTATCATTATTCACCACCCTGCTAGCCCCAAAGCACTCGTGTACGTATCCTTAATTTATCTTAATGTCTGTCCCCCCGCCAGACTGCAAGCTCGTTGGGGGCAGGGAATGGTTCTGTTAAATTGTTGTGTGGCATTCTCCCAAGTGCTTAGTACAGTGCTCTGCACACGGTAAACGCTCCGTAAATTCAGTAGATTGATTAAAGTTTGCCCAGCCAACTGTGTTTCAATGAGAAATTCCTTACCATCAACTTTAAGGTACTCAATCAGCTATTCCCCTCCTATTTTATCTCACTGATTTCCTACTACAAACCACTCAACAGACTTTACTCCAATGCTAACCTACTCAATGTATCCCAGTCTCATCTGTCTCTCCACTGACCCCTTGCACACATCCTCCCTGTGGCCAGGAAATCCATCCCCTTACATATCCAATAGAGAACCACTGTCCCCAGATTCAAAGCCCTAAGAAAATCACATCTCTTCCAATAGGCCTTCAAACCGACTAAGCTCCCATTTTCACTATTTGCCCTTTCCTTCTGTGACACCTATTCACTTAGGTCTGTACCTCATAAGCTGTTGATATACACCCCACCCCCAGCTCCACAGCACTTATGCTCATATTCATTCATTCAGTTATATTTATTGAGTGCTAACTGTGCACAGAGCACTGTACTAAGTGCTTGGGAAAGCACAACACAACAATGAACAGTGGCATTCCCTGCCCACAGTGAGCTTACAGTGTAGAGGACTGTATATCCTTATACTCTACCATTTCCCCTATTATCAAATGCCGTTGAGTCATTTCCAGTTCACAGCGACTTTATGGATATATTTTCCCCACAACGTCCCATCTTCTGCCATAAACCATAACCTTACTAACGGTTCTTCCATTATCCTTGTTATGGTTTCTATCCATCTAGCTGCTGGTCTGACTCTTCCACGTTTTCCTGGACTTTTCCTATCATTAGTATCTTCTCCAGAGAATAAGTCCTCCTGATGATATGTTGAAAATATGCTCATCTAAATCAAGTCATTTGGCCTTCCAGAGACCACATTTGGAAGGCCATATACCATTTCCCCAATCTGTAACTTATTTTAATGTCTGTCTCCCTCTCTAGGCTGTAAATTCCTTGTTGACAGTGATGCTACTTGCCAACTCTACTGTATTGTACTCTCTTAAATGAGCTCGGCGCACATTAGGCATTTAATAAATGCCATCAATCGATTAATTGATTGAGAAGGGATGTGGCAGGTGCTTGGACCAGTGTTGTAGCAGGTTGGATAGAGAGGAAGGGGTAGTTTCTGGAGATATTATGGAGATAGAATTAACAAGACCTAATGACTGACAAGAATATACAAATGCAAGGAGAGAGTGGAGTCAAGGCTAATGCCATGTTTGTGGGCTTGAGAAACTGGGAGGATGATGGTGTCTACAGGAAAGGGAAAGTCGGGGAGGAGAAATGGGATTGGGAAGGAAGATGGGGAATTTTGTTTTGGGCATGTGCAGTTTGAGGTGTCACTGTGCCATCCAAGTAGAGATGTCCTGAAGGCAGGGGAGATGCTAGCCTACAGAGGAGCGAGGTTGGGGCTGGAAAAGTAGATATGTGATCATTCCAATCTAGAAATGGTAGTGAAGTCATGTCAGTGAGAGTAAACAGAAAATAAAAGGAGATCCAAAAGTGAGTCCTGAGGGACCCTCAGTTAGGTGATGGGGGGCAGAAGAGAAGCCAGTGAAAGAAACTAAGGAGGTAAGAAGTAGTGTGGCCTAGTGGATAATAATAATAATGGTGAGAAGCAGCGTGGCTCAGTGGAAAGAGCACGGGCTTTGGAGTCAGAGGTCATGGGTTCGAATCCCGGCTCTGCCACTTGTCAGCTGTGTGACTGTGGGCGAGTCACTTAACTGCTCTGTGCCTCAGTTACCTCATCTGTAAAATGGGGATTAAGACTGTGAGCCCCACGTGGGACAACTTGATTCCCCTGTGTCTACCCCAGCGCTTAGAACAGTGCTCTGCACATAGTAAGCGCTTAACAAATACCAACATTATTAATGGTGGTATTTGTTAAAAGCTTACTGTGTGCCAAGCACTGTTCTGAGCATTGGGGGAGATACAAAGTAATCAGGTTGTCCCACATAGGGCTCACAGTCTTCATCCCCATTTTACAGATGAGGTAACTGAGGCACAGAGAAGTTAAGTGACTTGCCCAAAGTCACACAGCTGACAAGCGGCAGAGCCGGGATTAGAACCCATGATCTCTGAATCCCAAACCCAGGCTCTTTCCACTGAGCCACGCTGCTTCTTACAGATAGAACACAGGCATGGGAAGTCAGAGGACCTGGGTTCTAATCCCAGCCCCTCCACTTGTCTACGGTGTGACCTTGGGAAAGTCACTTTTATTTTCTGTGCCTCAGTTGCCTCATCTATAAAATGGAGATTAAGACTGCGAGTCCCATGAGGGATCATAGACTGTGTCCAACTTGATTATCTTGTATCTACCCCAGTGCTTAGTACAGTGCCTGGCACAGAGTAACCACATAACAAACAATAAAGAGAAAAAAAGAG
This sequence comes from Ornithorhynchus anatinus, assembly GCF_004115215.2. Lineage (NCBI taxonomy): Eukaryota > Metazoa > Chordata > Mammalia > Monotremata > Ornithorhynchidae > Ornithorhynchus > Ornithorhynchus anatinus. The sequence goes on from NC_041728.1 coordinate 154,865,505, forward strand.
CCACCTGTATATAAATCAGTTTATCCTTAGAAATAAATTTAAAAGGCACTTTTGTTTGCAAAAGGCAGGACTAGGTCTCAACCTGTTTCAGGAGTTGATATCCTGGAAAACTTAATGAAAAGGGGAAATCAGTCTGTCAATCAGTGGCATTTATTGAGTTCTTATTGTATGCATTGTATTAAGCATTTGACAGAGTATAATATACTAGAGTTGGTAGACACATCCCTGCCCTCCAAATCTGTAATCTAGTCAGAAAGTGGTTATATATAACACAGGCTCTGCTCACAGTGGGTGCTGAATAAATGTTCCCGACACCATTGACTAGAGTATGAGGCAGAATGGAAAATATGTTATGGGGAAGAGGTTTGGCCAATGGCCAGCCTCCAATGCCGCTTCTCAAAGCCCCAACACTCAGAGCTGTCACCTTGGTTAGTCCCTTGGAACAGCATGGTGGCTGTAGGTGACAGAGGCCATCACTTTGAGAGGACTGCCCACGATTCAGTGTTGACCGCTTATTGGGAGGATCAGTAAATTGTCCTCCCAGAAGACCTTCTCACTTGGAGCGAGCCACCTTTCACCAAGAAGACTCTGGAAGCCTGGCGTTATCGCATTCTTAACCTAATAATCAGAAAAATAATAAGAATTGTGTCATGAAAAACAACATAGTCTCGTGAAAAGAGCACGGGCTGGGAGTCAGAGGACCTGGGTTCTAATTCTGGCTCCTCCACTTGTCTGCTGCGTGACCTTAGGCAAGGCATTTTACTTCTCTGTGCCCCAGTTACCTCATCTGTAAAATGGGGATTAAGACTGTGAGTCCCATGTGGGACAGGGACTGTGTCCAACCTGACTGTCTTGTATCTACCTCAGTGCTTTGTACAGGGCCTGGCACATAGTAAGCCCTTAACAAATACCATGAAAAAAAATAAGTCCTGCTTCTCCAGAAATATGCTCCTCATTTGACTAACAGGCAGTGCCATGTATTTCTGAAGAGCCTTGGCACTACAAGCATGTAAAAGAAAAAGAGAAATAGAAGACTTTGACGATGCATGTATTCACCCCTTAAACTGTGTGAGATGCTTTTCTAAAACAGAGTGTGTGACAAGGCTGAGTCAATTTTGCCTAGCAGGCTGTGCACGTGGGGCACGTGGGGCAGTGGGAACTCAGTGGATGCATACTTTTGCACTTGATTTTCACCCCGCCTTCAACCCCGTAACACTTATGTACATTTCCCTATACTCTGTATCTAATTTATTTTGCCTGTTTCCCCCTTTAGACTATAAGATCACACCTACCAACTCTGTTGTACTTTCCCAAGCACTGAATACAGTGCTCTGCACACAATACACAGCCTTCTCGCTGACCTCCCAGCCTCCCATCTCTCCTCACTCCAATCCGTACTTAACTTTGCTGTGTGGATCGTCAGTCAACAAAAACGTTCAGTCCATGTCTCCCCTCTCCGCAAGAACCTTCAGTGGCTGCCCTTCTGCCTTCACATCTAAGAGAAACTCCTTACCATTGGCTTTAAAGACTCGATCATCTCGCCCCATCCTACCTCACCACACTAATCTCCTACTACAAGCCCAGCCCGCACACTCTGCTTCTGTGGATCCAGCTAACTCACTGTGCCCTAACCTCGTCTATAATAATAATGGAGGTATTCATTAAGCGCTTACTATTTGCAAAGCACTGTTCTAAGCACTGTATCTTGCGGCGTTCCCTTTCCTAGGCTGGAACTCCCTTCTCCTCCCTATACACCTGACCACCACTCTCTGCACCTTCAAAGCGTTACTAAGGTCACATCAAATCCCGGCTCCGACACTTTCAGCTGTATGACTTTGGGCAAGTCACTTAACTTTTCTGTGCCTCAGTTACCTAATCTGTAAAATGGGCATTAAGACTGTGAGCCCCACGTGGGACAACCTGATCACCTTGTATCCTCCCCAGAGCTTAGAACAGTGCTTTGCACATAGTAAGTGCTTAACAGATGCCATCATTATGATTATTATTATTATTATGATCTCCACCAATAGGCCTGATTAAGCCCTTTTTTCCTTGGCTCCTCTCCCTTCTGTGTCACCTGTGCACTTCAATCTCTGACCTTCAGACATTTGATGTTCACCCCACTCCTGACCCCACAGCACTTATGTACATATCTTTAAATTATATATTATAAATTATTTAATCATATTAATATCTGTCCCCCCCTCTGTACTATGAGCTCTTACTGTGAATGGATGTGCTAATTCTGTTGTGTTGTACTTAGTACAGTGTTCTGCACATAGTAAGCATTCAATAAATACTCTTGATTGATATATGCTCATAAATACCATTGACTGATTGATTGATTTTGCCCTTTTCTGGGTCCCTGGAAGCCCTGTGCTCAGGCTTGCCTCTCTTACTTTGCTAGAGGACTTTTTTAGCCCCCAACAGCAGGCACAGTGTCCAGATATAAGAATGCTGTTGGTCAGTACCTAGGGGGTCCCCTGAGGAGGATGGGTCTTGGGGTTCAGCCCAGTCAGTCTAAACCTTTAACCGTACCCTGCCCATGTTAACTGTCAAAAAATAATATCGTAATCTCCTTGTCTACCAAATCTGTTGTTTTTACTCTCCCCAGTGCTTAGTGCAGTGCTGTGCATAGAATAAGCACTCCACAAATATGATTGATCGATTAATACTGCTTCTGTCGTGGCGCAATACTATGCCCAAATAGGCATTTAATAAATGCTTATGCTGTAGATTATAGTTCTGGGGTTAGGGCACTGTTTTAGAAGCCTCAGAGCAAGTACATTTTCAGTCAGTTAATACCATATTTCTTTCTGTCTAGGCTACAAAGTGGGATGAACCTACAGATTTGTTTTGTGAACGACAGCGGCAGTGATAAAGATAGTGATGCTGATGACAGTAAGACTGAAACAAGTTTGGATACCCCTTTGTCTCCCATGGTAAGTCCACTGGGTTTACAAATGGAAATTCACAAAGATGCTTATTAATAAAGATCATTTTCACAGTAAATATTTACTAGAGTTTTTTCTGTTCATAAAATTGAGACTTCTTGGAAATTACATAAACCAAAAAGGATGGCAAGCAAATTGTGATTTAGAGTAAGAATTAATAGAGAAAATATAGTGATACCATTCATCTTAGAGAATAACTGAAAGTTGGACATAGGCTTTAACTATTTATTTTGTAAACTTCAGCCAAACTGTTGGTAAAAAGATTATGCTGAACAAGGATCTTTCCCCAAGGAATTGGTTTTCTACGGAATCAATCTGAAATAATATATATTGACCCAGGGCAAAGAAGCATAACTGCAGAGCACTATACCTTGCCTTTTCACAAATTATGATTGTCCAAAGAGATACAATTTTCCTGATAATTGAACTAGACATAACCAGAGTCTTGTTGCTTTATCTATGAATTGAGGGAAACTGTGCAAATAGTAAAACTTCTGGTTATCTTCAGCAAATATTCACTCGATTATAATGGGTCCATTGGAATTAAGCCCTGTCCTTTTCCATCCATGCTTTCAAAAGACGACGAAGCTTATAGTAGTGTTCTGCACACAGTAAGTGCTCAATAAATGCCATTGATTGATTGACAAGCAGGAAAATAGCCTAGTTGTTTAATCTTAGGCTGCCTGAAAAGTTCATTTGTTAAACTATACCCTAGCCACACTCCAGCACCACATTTTATAATTGATACATCTGGTTATTCTAAAATTTGACATCACGATTCAAGGTGTAACACCTTTTTTTGTAAGCTGTTAATGGCTTTATTTTCCTTATTCACTGTTCGTACTGAGCTGTAATAACAGAAGGTCTTACGAAAGGCCTATGTCCCTATGGCCCTGTTAACTTCATATTTGGAGGAATTCTTTGTTGTTCTGGATTGATAGCTCTTCAAAGCCAAGGATTGTATCTTAACTTTTATTCTGTATGCCTCCCAAATCCATAGTCAAGTTCTATATGTTGATAATGTTGACATATGTTGATGAGGGTGGTGATTGATGATATTTGCCTCCAAAGTTTACAGTCCATTTTTTTCTTTCTTCACTCCACTGAGATAGCTCTCTCCAAGGTTAACCAATGGCTTTCTACCTGCCAAATCATCATCATCATCATCAAAAATCTATGGACTGTATTCCAACCTAATTACCCTTGACTTCTCAGATGTTTTTGTCATTACGCACGTCCCCTTAACCTGGAAACATTATCAAGGCTTCAGTTTTTCTGGCCCAGTTCAGTTCTGGATCTCATACATCTCCTGCCAATTCTTCACAGTTTCTTCTGGTTTTTCCTCTGGCTTCCATTTCCTATGTCTGTCTCTCAAGTCTCATTTCTCGGTCCCCTTCTCTTCTCAATGTACATTCGCTCTCTTGAAAGCTCTTCTGCTTCCACAGCTTCAACTTTCACCCTGAGCAAATGAGTATTATCTAACTTGCTAGTCCTTACCTTTGACCTGTGCAATCTCACATCTTCTCCTGCCTCCAGGACATCTCTACATTGGATAGCCTCAAGCTCATTATGGCCACCACTGAACTCTATCTTCTTTCCCAAGTCCTCATCTCCACGTAACTTTCCCATCACACTTGCCACAACTCCACCATCTTCCCTGTCTCTTAAGTCTATAACCATGGCTTTACCCTCTACTTCTTTCTCTCTCTGTCTGTCTGCAAATCTTGCCAGGTCTTTCTGCACAACATTTCCAGACTCCACCTCTCCATCTCCATCCTAAATATCACCATACCCTGTCCAGGCACGAGATGTGACATGGTCTAGTGGATAGAGCATGGGGCTGGCCATCAGAAGGATCTAGGTTCTAATCCCAGCTGCACCACTTGTCTGCTCTGTGACCTTGGGCAAGTCACCTCTTAGACTGTGAGCTTGTTGTGGAGCAGGGAATGGGTCTTTTTGTTGTTCTATTGTACTCTCCCAAGTGCTTAGTACTGTGCTTTGCACACAGTAAGTGTTCAATAAATGCAATTGAATGAAAGAATGAATGAACTTTTCTGTGCCTCAGTTACCTTGTATGTAACATGGAAATTAAGACTGTGAGTGCCATGTGAGACAGGGTCTGTGTCCAACCTGATTTCCTTGTTATCCACCTCAGCATTTAGAACAGTGCTTGGCACATAGTAAGTGCATAACAAATACCATTATTATTATCATCATATGCAGACTTAATTACTGCATTTACCTCCTCACTGATCTTTCTGCCCCCAGTCTCTCCCCACTCCAGACCATACTTTACTCAGGTTTCTGAAGCAGCATGATAGAGCACAGGCCTGGGAGTCAGAAGGTCATGGGTTCTAATCCCTGCTCCACCACTTGTCTGCTGTGTGGCCTTGGGCAAATCACTTCACTTTTCTGTACTTCAGTTCCCTCATCTGTAAAATGGAGATTAAGACTGTGAGGCCCTTGCAGAACAGGGATTATATCCAACCCAATTCTCTTGTATCCACCCCAGCGCTTAGTACAGTACCTGGCACATACTAAGCACTTAACAAATACCACAGTTATTATTATTAAGACACCATTAGATGTACATCTCCCCATTCCTTGCAAACCTACACTGGCTACCTATTTCTGTCTGCAATAATAATAATGGTAAATGTGGTGTTTGTTAAGCGCTTACTATTTGCTAAGCACTGGAATAGATACAATCAGGTCAGACTCAGTCCTTGGCCCACAAGTCTGAGTAGGATGGAGAACAGATACTGATCTCTCATTTTTTCAAATGATGAAACCGAAACAGAGAAAATAGTGATTTTCCCAAAGTCACATAGGAAGCAGCATAGCCTAGTGGAAAGAACATGGGTCTGAGAGTCAGAGGACTCCTGGGTTCTAATCCCAGCTCCACTACTTGTCTGCTGGGTGAACTTGGGCACGTCACTTAACTTCTCCATGCCTGCCACCTTATCAGTAAAATGGGGATTAGAACTGTGAGCCCTCTGTGGGATAGAGACCGACAGTATCCAACCCAGTTATCTTCTACCTACCCCCAGCTCGTAGTACAGTGTGTAGCACAGAGTAAGCATTTAACAAGTACCACTGGAAAAAAAAAGTCACACAGCAGGCAAGTGGTAAGTCAGGATCAGATCAGGTCCTCTGACTCATTCATTCATTCATTCAATAGTATTTATTGAGCGCTTACTATGTGCAGAGCACTGTACTAAGCGCTTGGGATGAACAAGTCGGCAACAGATAGAGACAGTCCCTGCCGTTTGATGGGCTTACAGGCCCATGCCCTTTCCACTAGGCCAGAAACTTGTAACCACCAGCTTTAGGACCCACAATAAGCTCCCTCCCTCAGAGCTCTTCTCTTACTACACCGCAGTGCACACCACTCCATTCGTCTCCAGCCAACCTACTCACTGTGCCTCATTTCCAGGCAACACCCCTCTTCTCCAGGAAACATTATCCAAGCTTGGCTTCACTGACCCTATTCTCTCCTGGTTCTTCTCCTATTCCTCTGGCTGTTCATTCTTAGTCTCTTCTGTGGGCTCCTACTCTGCCTCCCACCCCCTAATTATGGGGGTGGGGGTGGTCCCTCAAGGTTTGGTTCTGGATCCGCTTCTGTTATCCATCTACACCCACTCCCTTGGAGAACTCATTCGCTCCTTTGGCTTCAACTGCCGTCTCTGTGTGGATGATTCCCAAATCTATATCTCTAGCCCTGATCTCCCTCTGCTCTGCAGTCTCAGATTTCCTCCTGCCTTCAAGACATCTCTTCTTGGATGTCCCATCAATACCTCAAACTTAATGTATCCAAAACAGGAGTCCCCATAGTCCCACCTAAACCCTGTCCTCCCCCTCATTTCCCCATCACCGTAATCAATCTATCACATTTACTGAGCGCTTACTTTGTCCAAGGCACTATACTAAGCACTTGAGAGAATACTGTTTAACAGAGTTCATTTATTCATTCAGTTGTATTTATTGAGCACTTACTGTCTGCCAAGCACTGTACTGAGCCCTTGGGAGAGTACAATATAACAACAACAGACACATTCCTGCCCACAACAAGTTTACAAGCTAGAGGGGGAGAGAAACATGAATATAAATAAAGAGATAAATAAATAACAGGTATATACATATGTGTTGTGGGGAAGAAAGTGAGGATGAATGAAGGAGCAAGTAAGAATGGCGCAGAAGGGAGTGGGAGAAGAGGAGAGGAAGGCTTAGTCAGGGAAGGCTTCTTGGAGGAGGTGTGCCTTCAATAAGGTTTTGAAGTGGGGGAGAGCAATTAGCTGTCCGATCTGAGGTGGGAGGACATTCCAGGACGGAGGTAGGATGTGGGTGAGAGGTCAGCGGTGAGATGGAGGAGAATTGGTAGACACATCCCCTGCCTACAGCAAATTTATAATCTAGAAGGGGAGACATACATTAATATAAATAAATTATTTTAGAAAGCACCATCATCCTCCCTGTCTCACAGGCCCATAACCTTGGCAATATGCTTAACTCATCTGTCTCATCCAACCCACATATTCAAATCTGTCACCAAATCCTGTCAGTTTAACCTTCTCAACATTGCTAAAACCAACCTTTTCCTCTCCATTCAAACTGCTACCATGTTAATCCAAGCACTAATCCCAGCCTTCCTTGATTACTATATCCACCTCCTTGCTGACCTCCCTGCCTCCTGTCTTTCCTCAGTTCAGTCCACACCACACTCTGTGGCCCAGACCATTTTTCTACAAAACTGTTCAGTCCATGTTTCCCCACTCCTCAAAAACTTCCAGTAGTTGCCTGTTCACAAATCAGCTCAAAAGCATTCAATCACCTTGCCCCTTCTATCTCAACTCATTACTATCCTACTACAACCCAGCCCACCACACTTCTCTTCTCCAATGCCAACAAAGTTATTCATTCATTCACTAGTATATATTGAGCGCTTACTATGTGCAGAGCACTGTACTAAGTGCTTGGAATGTACAATTAGGCAACAGATAGAAGTTACTGTACCTCCATCTCATCTATCTCACTGCCAAACCCTCACCAACATTCTGCCTCTAGCCTGGAACTCCTTCCCTCTTCACATCCACCAGACATTCACTCTCCCCACCTTCAGAGCCTTATTGAAAACATCTCCGAGAAGCCTTCCCCATCTAAGCCCTCATTTTTCTCTTCTCCCACTCCCTTCTGCACCGCCCTTGCACTAGGATTTACTCCCTTTATTCACCTCACCCTCTACCCTACAACACTTTTGCGCATATCCATAATTCAGTTTATATTAACGTTTGTTTCCCCCTGTAGACTCTAAGCTTGTTGTGGGCAGGGAACATGTTGTGGTAGCACAGTGGTCTGGACTTTCCAGACTGCCCTATCTGAGCTGTTTTGCCTCTAGGTCTGTTTTATTGTCTCATGTCCACCTTGTTTAAGTGAACAGGAGCAACTCCAGTGACTAGAGTGCCTAGGAGTGGTAGAATACCAAGGGGGTGAAATATGATGGGCCTTTAGGCCTGGACTCCATTTTGTCTGGCCAAGCCGCCATTTACACAGAACAGGCACATCATGTATCCTCTCTTCCTTTGTGCATCCTGTCCAAATGTCTGCTTTATCAGGAACTTGTCATGCCAAGGTGTGGAGACAGGAAGGAGCTGTTCTTCCCTTAACCTGATTGGGACCCCTCGCCGGCTTATCAGTGTGAGAGAGTGGTATTTGTCCACCTGGCCTCAGAACCATGCAGGGCCAAGCAGTTACCCTGAGTAGAAATGTACTGCTGCTTGTCTTATATTATAGATCATGTATCGTTCCCTCCGATCGGATGATGCTGTACCAACTGCATTTTAAGGAATTCTGTTTTGCATGAGGCTAGGTTGACTTTGACTAGTAGAAGAAACTCTGCTTGTCAACCACCGCTCCCTACTCGCGCTAGTAGAAATAAACTTGTCTCTGACCTACCCACTTAAACACAACACAGAGTCCGTGAGGTTTTCTTTGACAGTAACTGCCAACTCTGCTATATCGTACTCTACCAAGTGTTTAATACAGTGCTCTGCACACAGTAAGTGTTCAGTAAATATGAATGATTGATTTGATTCTCATTTCACCTGCCGCTATCCTCTTGCTGTTACCCTCCCTCCTACCTGGAATTCCTTCCCCCTTCACATCCAGCAGAGATCAAGGTAGAGTGAGAAGGTTAGACAACTCTTCTCTCCATCTTCAAAGTCCTTGGGAAATCACATCTTCTCCAGGAGGCCTACCCTATAGCCCTTACCCTCCCACCCCCAACTCCCCCTCTTCTCCCACACCTGCCACAGACACCCTAGAACTTGGGGACACACATCCTCTCTCCCAAAGCACTTACATGCCCCTCATTCTACCTTTGGTACTCCATTGCTTCCTCCTACCTGTAATTCATTTTGTTTTCTGTCTCCCAACTCGATCATAAACTACTTGAGGTCAGGGATCATCTCTAACCTTCTCACTGTACCTCGATCTTGCCTATCTCCCCAACAACCTCTTGCCCACGTTCTGCGCCTCTGGCCTGGAGCACCCTCTTTTCTCATATCCAACAGTCAGTTACTCTCCCCCACTTCAAAGCCTTATTGAAGGCACATCTCCTCCAATAGGCCCTCTCTGACTAAGCCCTTCATTCTTTCTTTCCCACTCCATTCTGTGTCATCCTGACTTGCTCCCTTTATTCATCCCACTTTCCAGCCCCACTGCACTTCTGTACATGCCTGAAATTTATTTATAATGTCTGTCTCCCCTTCTAGACTATAAGCTCATTATGGGCAGGGAATGTATTTGTTATATTGCTATAGCGTACTCTCCCAAGCACTTAGTACAATGCTCTGCGCATGGTAAACCCTCAAAAAATATGATTGACTGACCTCCTGACTGACTGACTGACTCAGTTGTACTCTCCCAAGCCCATAGTGCAGTCCTCTGTAAATAGGTATTCAGTAAATACTATTGATGGATTTAGGTCAAACCATGAATGACTACATATAAGACAAGTTCATGGTACAGCATTATAGAGTAGAATTAATAGGGCAACTTACTCCTAAATGATACCAAATTTACCAAACAACTGGGAAAAACTAAAAGCACAAAATGTTTTTCATTTCTACAGAGCAAGCAAAGCTCTTCCTACTCTGATAGAGATACTACTGAAGAGGAATCTGAATCGCTAGATGATATGGATTTTCTCACTAGGCAAAAGAAACTGCAAGCTGAAGCCAAAATGGCCCTTGCAATGGCAAAACCAATGGCCAAAATGCAAGTAGAAGTGGAGAAACAGAACAGGAAAAAATCTCCAGTAGCTGATCTTGTAAGTGGCAAAAATTGGTGAATCAAATATCTGTTGGGGTTTTTTTAAAAAAAAGTCATCAGCTATTTGCCCTTGACTGTTACCTCCAACCAGAAAGGTAACCTTCAGTTTGTTTATGACTGTCTTGGTTTTTATTTTGCTGTGTTTATTTTCTTTACTGCTAGGTCTTACTTCTTGAAAAACACTGACTCAAGATTTTAAGAAAGGAAAATATCATATTCAAAAAATACTCATAGCATTCAATTCTCCTCATCCTAGTTATAATTGCTAGATTATCACCTCTCACAAGGTTTTCTTAATTTAGCCTTTAAGAAAGTATACCATCTTTTCAGAATTATTTTTATGAGTCCTTTTCAACCTCATTGGTAAGATTAAATCTCCCCTTGACAGTAAACTCATTACGGGCAGGGAACATGTCCACAAATTCCGCTGTATTCTCCCAAGCGCTTTAGTGCAGTGGTCTGCACATAGTAAGCACTCTATAAATATCATTGATGGATCGATTGATTGATTGACCAAGCTCTGGCTACCAAATGGACAGAGAGGAAATCAGGACAGCTCCATTGGCTCTCTCAGGCCATGTCCGTTTAACAGCAGACAGATGTTTGAAGCATAAATTAGTCTGTGAGCCAATTTTCTCCCATAGGATTTATTTTCAAATAGATCATTTCACTTCAGTGCACTGTGGTGAATATATACAGGGGAGTTTTCCAGGGCAGAGCCTTGTGCTCACCCGTCACGGCTGTCCAAGTTCTCACTCTGCATTGGTTTTAACTCACTCCCTGCTTTCATGAAGATAAAACTGTTCAGCGAAAGGAAATCCAGGGAATTTTTAGTCCTAGCTCAGATGCAGATCTGCTTTGTGACCTTGAGCAAGTCACTTAACCCTTTTGGATCTCAGACACCTGCTTTCCCTTTGTCTCAGTGATTTTTCATGTGGAGTTTGGACTGTGACAGCTGAATATTTAGTCAGAATTTCATATCTAACCTCAGCATTCAGCACAGTGCTTGATGCACTTAATAAGTACCATTATTATTTGTTGCCACTATAGGGAAAAGGCTTGCCTTGCGTAGACCGGGTTTGAGTGAGGACCTTAAAACCCCTTTGTCAAATAAGGATGGAGAGGTATCACCTAGTGACCTTCTCTAGATCAATCAGATTGGGTTTTCAAATGATGAGTCAAGATTAGAGGGCAAAATAATTTGGTTTGGTAAAGTGCATTTAAATGTCAAAAATCAGAATTACACATCATTGCTTATGTTGGTACTATTTGCTGTTTCCTTCTGTTTATATCCACCCTCAGACCCACAGCACTTACGTCCATATCTGTAATTTATCTTCCTGTCTGCCTTCCCCTCTAGACTGAAAGGTCCTCATGACCAGGGAGCATATCTACCAACTTTGTTGTATCATACTCTCCCGAGTGCTTAGGACAGTGCTCTGTACCCAGTAATCACCCAATACATAGCATTGATTGCCTGATTGATTGATGTAGGTGCTCCTGCATGTGACAGTTGAGCACTGTATTTTTGCCACCCACGTGCTCTGTTTAAAGACTTATTTTTTTTCCCAACGAATCTCTAGCTGCCACACATGCCTCATATAAGCGAATGCCTGATGAAAAGAAGCCTAAAGCCTGCTGACTTGAGAGACATGACTATTGGGCAGTTACAAGTGATAGTCAATGATCTCCACTCCCAAATAGAGAGTAAGTATAAACCGTTTCCTTGATTCTCTTAATACAATGCCTTTAGTTAGATAATTGTATGTGAAACATAACCATCTGTGAATTTAAATTCAGCGGAATGTTCTCCTGGCTTTCTTGATGTATGATAATAGAGACAGAGAACAAGGCTTCATTATTTCTTTACAGAAAACAATTTGCAGGGGTATAAGGGACCTCATTATCCTGAAATAGTTTTTATTAAACATCTACATGCACGTGGCTCTCTGCTCATTGCCAGGCAGCTTAATACAAAGCTCTTCCCAGAGACATGTTAGCGAGAAGAAACCTGAGAAATTCTCTGAGCTAAAGTAATATGTACTTGTTTGGGGGAAACACAGAAAAAGAGAACTTCTTTTTCTTTGAGGTTCTTTATGCGGGTGATGATTGATTTTTCTAAAGGAAGTCATTCCTTGATTGTACATTCATCTAAGAAGAAAAAAACCTTGAATAAATTTCATGCTCTTTCAGAAATGTAAAAGATTAAAGTACTACAATATTGTACTCTTGAGACAATCATTTTGTTCCTGCCAAACCACGTAATTGCTAACTCATCATGGTTGAGGAACCCAAGACTTTTAGCTCACACTGGGTCTGACATCTAGGTAAGGCCCAGTTAGATTGAAAACCTCAAGAGAACAAGGGCTGTGTCACTTTAGTCTACTGTTCCAAAGACCTAGAACAGTGCTCTGCACACAAGCACTCAAAACAGATTTTTAAATGAATGAATGATAATTAGCATGGGTGGATTGGGCAGGGGGCTGTTTTAAAGAAAAGTCAATCTGCACTACTTTTTTTTAAACAAAAGAAATGCTCTAGCTCGACCTCGGTAAAGTTAATTTCATAAGATAGTCACGTTTCACTAAAAGTAAAGGATGAATAAAGTGCTTGCGTATTTTGACATTATATTCTTAATTTCAAATAATCTGGACAATTTCGTACCATCCAACTTTAACAGATATCTTAAATGGATTTTTTTTCTCTATAATTGATTTTCCAGAGTTCTCAACTAAGCTGCGTTTCTAAAACACAGTTTTAGTTACCACAGATTTTTAGTTTTGTGACAATGATTTGGCACTAGACTTGAGGCTAAACCTCTTTTTCCAGTACATTTTTAGTACAGTTTTGGGTTCCTGAGCATCAAAACCTTGTATTCATGTCATCTATATTAACGTCAATGAGTGGTTTCAAGATCAATATAACCCCCAAATTCTCAGCATGACAATAATTTTTCTACGAGAGGGTGAAGAAATGAAATGCTGGAGAGGTTTAGCTTCAAAATGAAATTCCATTTTTTCTCTTACATTTAGAGATTTCTTTTTGCCCGCAAAAGTAAAAATCCATTTTAACGACTTTCTAGTGGAAAGTCAAAGTATAATCAGATTTTTTTCAGTCAAGAGAAATGAGATTCATTCTCTATAAGGGAAGCAGCATGGCCTAATGAAAAAAGCACAGGCCTGGGAGTCAGAGGACCCAGTTTCTAATCCTGACCCTGCCACTTGCCTGCTGTTTTACATTGGGCAAGTCACTTAACTTCTCTGTTCCTCAGTTTTCTCATCTGTAAAATGGGAATTTAATATCTGTTCTGCCTCCTACTTAGACTGTGAGCCCCATGTGGGACAGGGACTTTGTCCAACCTGATTATCTTGTATCCGATTATCTTGTATCCTCTCCGTGCTTAATAAAGTGCTTGGCAGATAGTAAAAATACCGTCTCTGTTACTATCTTAGTGCTGCATATTCTTGGTAAACCACAGCCCCCACTGTGGCAGAGTATGGTAACAGCTATAAATAGTACATAATTATAATAAGCACAAAAAGACCCTCACTTGAAATCTTGATTTTAAATCCAGTCATCTCACAATTTTTTGTTCACAGAAAGTAAAACCTAGGAGCTCCTTCCCATTTCTTAAATGTGCCATGCTTCTGTTCTCAGCATAGTACTGAAGTAAGGCAGATGACATGTTGGCTGGGATTTCATTTTATATTTTAAAATGTTCCAACTTTTTCTTTGGCATCAGGCTTAAATGAAGAGTTGGTACAACTCCTTCTCATTAGGGATGAATTGCACACAGAACAAGATGCCATGCTGGTTGACATAGAAGACTTGACTAGGTGAGTACTGCTTGTTGATGACTTGATGATTTGCAGATAGCTGGGTAGGAATTAACTACGGGCGAGTAGTAGAGAAGAAAGGTTATCCTCTAGGATTTCGATACCTAATGTCCGTCCTGATTCATTGACTATTGCTACAAAGGTACGGTAAAGAGGTAAAGAGACTGAGCTCCTCTTCCCCCTCTACTCCCTCTGCCATCCCCCCTTCACCTCTCCGCAGCTAAAGCCTCATTTTCCCCTTTTCCCTCTGCTCCTCCACCTCTCCCTTCCCATCCCCACAGCACTGTACTCGTCCGCTCAAATGTATATATTTTCGTTACCCTATTTATTTTGTTAATGAATTGTACATCGCCTTGATTCTATTTAGTTGCCATTGTTTTTACGAGATGTTCTTCCCCTTGACGCTGTTTAGTGCCATTGTTCTTGTCTGTCCGTCTCCCCCAATTAGACTGTAAGCCCGTCAGACGGCAGGGACTGTCTCTATCTGTTGCCGACTTGTTCATCCCAAGCGCTTAGTACAGTGCTCTGCACATAGTAAGCGCTCAGTAAATACTATTGAATGAATGAATGAAAGGTAGATTTTCCAAAACCTCAACTGAATCCACTGCTTTTTTAATAACAATAATAATCATAATAATAATTGTGGCATTTGTTACGCGCTTACTAAGGGCTGGGAAAGATAGAAGATAACCAGGTTGGACACAGTCCCTGTCCCAGATGGGTCTCCCAGTCTCAATCTTCATTTACAGATGAGGGAACTGAGGCACAGGAAAGTTAAGTGACTAGCCCAAGGTCACACAGCAGGCAAGTGGCAAAATAAGGATTAGACTGCAGCTCCTTTTGACTCCCAGGCCCAGGCTCCATCCATTAGGCCATGATACTTCTAACCAGCCATGGCAGAATTTCACAGGTAATTGTTGAGTTGTAGGCCATGAATGACAAAGTACCAGTGTCTTAGGGCAATTCAGCGATTGGAGCCAAATTATCACTGCTGGATGTCTATGGAGCAACTTGGCCTAGTGGAAAGAGACAGGGCTGGGGGGCGGAAGACCTGGATTCTAATCGTTTCTTTTCCACTTGCCTGCTGTGTGATCTTGGGCAAGTCATTTAACTTCTAAGTACCTGAGTTTCATCATCTGTAAAATGGGGATTCAATAACTGTTCTCTTGCATCTACCGTAGAGCTTAACATGGTGCTTGGCACATAGTAAGTGCTTTTAAAATATTACATTTATAATTATTAATATTATTAGGATTATTAGTATGGAGCCCTGGGGCTCACTCTACAGAGCTGTAGCTTGCTACAACAAATAGTCTGCAGCAAGTCTGTGAGATGCCTGGTAGGATTATTTTTTTATTTTGTCATTCCTTTGAGACTGCTATGCAGTTGCTAGGCAAGGATGAAATTACTGTCAATTGCCTAAACCAAAATATCAGTATTTCATTTGCTCAAAGTTAGCATTCTCTGGGGAAAGGGCAATTATGATTGTGCCAGATGAATGGCAACAGCCAGAATTCTCCCAGGACCATTAGAAATAATAAACAATTTTTATAGCACCCGTATATGACTGCCTAGCTCCGAATAGGTGAAGCACTTATTGGTGTGCTGTAAAAACCATTATAAATAATAACGAAAGAAGTATAGTGCAAACTACTAAGCTTCTATAGTTTTTTATTGCTTTAGGAAAACATCTTATTTTATGCATTTTAAAATATTTTCATCTTCAAAAAACAGAAGTGTGTTGACTTTACATCCTGTTTCCTTCCTTCGATTTATTCTGATAACAAAACAAAAATTGGGGGGAAGTCTAATGTTTTTGCTTTACAAACAGAAACTAACGCTGAATAACGATAATAATTATGGTATTTGTTAAGCGTTTACTATGTGCCAAGCACTCTTCTAAGCACTGGGATAGATAATCAGGCTGTAAGTAATCAGGCTGTCCCACATGGGGCTCACAGTCCTAATCCCCATTTCACAGATAAGATAACTGAAGCACAGAAAAGCTAAGTGCTTTGCCCAAAGTCACACAGCAGACAAGCGGCAGACTCAGGATTAGAACCCATGTCCACTGACTCCCAAGCCCCTGCTCTTTCTACTAAGCCACGCTGCTTCTCATAAAAGAATTAATGGCAAAATATGAAAGAATTGTGCATAGACATAGACAATGAAAGTTAAATTTTTTTTCCATTGTTCAGAATTGTCAGCAACAGCGTGCTTCTCTTGGTTACTCGTAATGGGTTTTGTATAATATTTATAAGACATCTTCCACTAACGTGATTACTGGAAAATAGGAGTGTCAGGAGTCTCCTTGTTTGAAAAATGAAAAGGCACTTTTGGCATCCAAATGTAAACCACTTGTGATTTATATGTTAGGCTCTCTTCCTAAAACCGTAAAACTGGCGTCGTTCCTCTTCCCCTCCTTTATATCCCTGCCTCCCAGCCCTTGTTTATTTTAAAAGATTCCACTCTGATGCCCAACCTTCCGGAGCAGCACTGCCAACCTAGTAGAGAGACGCCCTTGGAGAATCCCTTGTCCCTAAATTTACAGGACTTGCACTAACAAATGGGAGCACAGTCCAGAAAAATTTGAAAGAGTGCTGACTGCTAAATTCACCCGAAATGCGACTGCACTGGCAGTAAGACCATAAGCTAAAGATCATTTGGTTCATTCATTCGGTCATATGTATTGAGCACTTACTGTCTGCAGAGCACTGGACTAAGCCCTTGGGAAAGCACAGTACAACAATAAAGAATGACAATCCCTACCCACAACGAGCTCACAGTCAGAAGTGGGGAGACGGACATCAATACAAATAAGTACCATTACAGATATATACATAAGTTTTGTGTGGCTGGGATGATGATGATGATGGTATTTATTAAGCACTTACTATGTGCCAAGCACTGTTCGAAGTGTTGCGGTAGATACAGAGTAATCAGGTTGTCCCACGTGGGGCTCACAGTCTTAATCCCCATTTTACAGATGAGGTAACTGAGGCACAGGGAAGTTCATTCATTCATTCATGCAATAGTATTTATTGAGCGCTTACTGTGTGCAGAGCACTGTACTAAACTCCTGGAATGTACAAATCGGCAACAGATACAGTCCCTGCTCTCTAACGGACTTACAGTCTAATCGGGGGAGACAGGAAGACAAGAACAATGGCAATAAAGAGAGTCAAGGGGAAGAACATCTCATAAAAACAATGGCAAATAGAATCAGGGTGATGTACATCTCATTAAACAAAATAAATAGGGTAATGAAGATATATACAGTTGAGCAGACGAGTACAGTGCTGAGGGGGTGGGATGGGAGAGGGGGAGGAGGAGAGGGAAAGGGGGGAGAAGAGGGTTTAGCTGCGGAGAGGTGAAGGGGGGGTAGAGGATGCAGAGGGAAAAAAGGGGGGTGCTCAGTCTGGGAAGGCCTTTTGGAGGAGGTGAGTTTTAAGTAGGGTTTTGAAGAGGGGAAGAGAATCAGTTTGGCGGAGGTGAGGAGGGAGGGCGTTCCAGGATCGCGGGAGGACGTGGCCCGGGGTCGACAGCGGGATAGGCGAGACCGAGGGACGGTGAGGAGGTGGGTGGCAGAGGAGCGGAGCGTGCGGGGTGGGCAGTAGAAAGAGAGAAGGGAGGAGAGGTAGGAAGGGGCAATGTGATGTAGAGCCTTGAAGCCTAGAGTGAGGAGTTTTTGTTTTGAGAGGAGGTCGATAGGCAACCACTGGAGGTTTTTAAGAAGGAGAGTGACATGCCCAGAGCGTTTCTGCAGGAAGATGAGCCAGGCAGCAGAGTGAAGAATAGACTGGAGCAGGGCGAGAGAGGAGGAAGGGAGATCAGAGAGAAGGCCGGGATATTACGAGAGCCTGTAGCAGTAAGGTAGCCGTTTGGGTGGAGAGGAAAGAGCGGATCTTGGCGATATTATAAAGGTGAGACCGGCAGGTCTTGGTAACGGATTGGATAAGTGACTTGCCCAAGGTCACACAGCTGATAAGTGGCAGAGCCAGGATTAGAACCCATGAACTCTGACTAGTAAGCCCAGGCTCTTTCCACTAAGCCACGATGCTTCACTCTTCTCTCTGGAAATGGGGGGAAGAGCAAAGGGAGCAAATTAGGGTGATGCAGAAGGGAGTGGGAGTTGGGATGAGATCAGAGCTGAATTAAGGGTGCCAGCTGCCTTGAGCAGGGTTTGTTTTTTTTTCAGGTGGCAGTGAGGGTTGGGGAGGTGGGGGAGGGTGGAAGGGCAGGATTTTCAGGGCCAGGCTGGCTCTGAGATTCTTCCCCAGAAACCCCTGTTAAAAAGCCAAGAGGGAGGTAAAGGATGGAGAAAGAACTCTCCTACCTCACTATGAGAGGGTCCTTGTCTTGGGGATCTTTAGGGAAGGGGGCAAGAAATAAGAGACTCCTGTGAGCCACTTGGACTGATAGTAGCGGTATTAATGCTATTTAATAATTATAGTATTTGTTAAACACTTACTGTGTGCCAAGCACTGTTCTAAGTGCTGAGGTAGATAAAAGGTAATCAGGTTGTTCCACATGGGGCTCACAGTCTTCATCCCCATTTTACAGATGAGGTAACTGAGGCACAGAGAAGTTAAGAGAAGCTGCGTGGCTCAGTGGAAAGAGCCCGGGCTTGGGAGTCAGAGATCATGGGTTCAAATCCTGGCTCTGCCCCTTGTCAGCTGTGTGACTGTGGGCAAGTCACTTAACTTCTCTGTGCCTCAGTTACCTCATCTGTAAAATGGAGATTAATTGTGAGCCTCACATGGGACAACCTGATTACCCTGTATCTACCCCAGCGCTTAGAACAGTGCTCTGTACACAGTAAGCACTTAACAAATACCAACATTATTATTATTAAGTGACTTGCCTAAGGTCACAGAGAAGTAGAGGAGCCAGGATTAGAACCCATGACCTCCGACCCCCAGGCCCATCCTGTCTCCACTATGCCATGATCCCTACCCCTGTACTAATTGCTGGAAAAGAAACTGCAGGTGGGAATTAGACACAGTCTCTGAATAATAATGTTGGTATTTGTTAAGGGATTTGTTAGGGATTCAAGACGCAGAGCGATCACCCTCCCCCTACCAGAGCCAGTGAGACTAAAGTCAATCCAGCCCTCCCCAAGAAGTCTTCCCTTCCACAAGTCACACCAGTGCCTTCTTCCAGGACCCAGGTGGAAAACAAAAGATAGTAGTTAAGTGATAACTTGTCAAGATGGCACATTCAGGTCTTCAAACTTCTTTGCCCAATACATGTCGTCTGATGATTTTTCAGTCTTTCTACCTGTCACTGTGTATTCTTAACCTCACTTGAATTAAGGACAACAAACTTTCAGCATGTGGTCATCTTTGTTCAGTATGTGAAGTTTTCGGTGTACCTGCAAAGGGGTTTTTCTGCCAAAAATAATAATAATAATAATGTTGGTATTTGTTAAATGCTTACTATGTGCGGAGCACTGTTCTAAGCGCTGAGGAAGATATAGGGTCATCAGGTTGTCCCACATGAGGCTCATAGTTAATCCCCATTTTACAGATGAGGGAACTGAGGCACAGAGAAGCTAAGTGACTTGCCCACAGTCACACAGCTGACAAGTGGCAGAGCTGGGATTCGAACCCATGAACTCTGACTCCCAGGCTCTTTCCACTGAGCCAGTTAGAGCATGGGCCTGGGAGTCAGAAGGACATGGATTCTATTCCAGGCTTTGCCACTTATCTGCTGTGTGGTCTTGGTCAAGTCACTTCATTTCTCTGTACCTCAGTTACCTCATCTGTAAAATGGGAATTGAGACTGTGAGCCCCACTTGGGACAGTGACTATGTCCAACCCCATTTGCTTTTGTCCACCCCAGCGCTTAGTAATGTGCCTGGCACATAGTAAATGCTTAACAAATACCACAGTTATTATTACTATTGTACATAAATATTTAGCAGCCCTAAGTTCACCATCCTTGGATAGAGAATAGCTCTTTCAGAAGATAAGTGGTCTTTTGTCCCAGACCCCCCCAGATACCTTAATTGTATTTATGCTTCTCTCTGTACAATTCCTTTGTGGTTCGATTCTAGAGGCTTTCTTCTTTTAATTCTTCAAAATGTTCTTTTTTTCCCCCCATGCCAACTTTTTGTTATATTCTACATAATGTGGTATCTGGAAGAAAAAATTAACCCAGCAGGCTATCGGAGACATGAAATAGAGATTAATCTGAATGGACTGTAATTACTTGATTCACTTAATATTTTTCTTCATGAGTAAAGCCAAGCTTAATTCTAGAGTAGTTTAGATTCTGTCAGTGGATAGCATTTCTTTTTTTCCTCCTTACATCTGAAATGATTTTGCCCTTAATTTTTCAGGCATGCTGAGAGCCAGCAGAAGCACATGGCAGAGAAAATGCCAGCAAAATAAAGCAAGAAGCCATCAGACAAGATAACAAGCTAGAATTTATTTTGCTTCTGTGGTTGTAAAAATCTTGATGCTAAAGGTGGCGCACAAGGAAAAAAACATCAGTGTTAGTCATTGATAATGTCTGAAGCTTTACGTCCAGTGATTGGCCTTTGCTTCTTAATTTATTTTAATTTTTTTACTTGTGCCACTAAATATCAGGCATTTTAACAAAATATTACAAAAATGTACAGTACTTATAACATTCAAACCATGGTAAATAAGAGCGGGTAGTTTAACTTTATTTTTATTTGTTTAGAGATTTTAAGTTGGAACAGTATTTTACCATTGACTACTTTTATTCGTCACTGTAGTTTTAAAAAAGAAACTGTAATTGACGGTGCTATAAAGTAAAAACAAATACATGCCTGCCTCGTAGTGAAGTTGTAGCTTTCAGTAATAAGTATATTATAATCAGTTTTCAACATTTTGTGAATGTTGACTACCTGACATTCATTTTTAGATGTGCTATTAACATTCAGTTGGATTCAGAGAGTTACCTTGAAAGTTTTATGTATAAATATGTAAAATAAAAATTAAAAGTTTGTTTCATATGATCTATCTTTGTTCAGTAATAGAAGACTGAGGTTACAATGAAGAAATTTTCCTTTTTATCGAAACTAAAGTTTCCATCATATTTTTAGTCAGCACATTGTGGTAAGTTACCTAAATATTTGGATAGATGAATCAAGATCCTGAAACAAAGCTTTTTTATTAGTACTGTAAACATCAAGAACTTTTAAAGTACATTTGAGTAAGAAGTGTATGTAAAGCTATGCACATGAGATATATATACTATGTATGTATATATATATTTCTCACAAATAGCTTCTATTTTACTATGTGAGTTTTTATGCCAAGGCGCCTAGGTTCATTCAGGCGTATTGACAATTACTATTTGATTTACACTCACTTTGATTTGTAAAACCATTTGGACACTAACACAAGGTAAACTGTTGAATATATAAATACAATTTGAAACGTCTGTGGTATTAATTCTGGTTTATATCCAACCTCTGTCCTGTTCTGGAAGGTCCTCCTTAATGTCTAAATTTAAGCTCTCAGAAAATATGATTATCTTTTTGCATTTGTGTTAATTTTTTCCTAAATGAGATGAGGCACATTCATCATAAGGAAAGTTGGTGAGTAATGAATTATTCAGTATATGTTAATAAGGTACATATCCAGTTGTCAGTATAGAGTAATATTATACTAAATGATTTATATATTGTTCTTATTATGCAAAATCTAAACCATCTCTCTAATTTATAAAGGAAAACCCCAAAGATTTTTCACTTAACATCTTTAAGCAAAAAAAAGCAAATCTCAGTCGCACAGATTGGTTTCAGATTTTTCCCATTTTTTCAAATTGGAAAACTAACTTTTGTAACATGTTGAGATGGGTTATGCATTCTAAAATCTGATGTATCCTAAAGTTGGCTTAAAGCTAAGAAAATAAGCAAACAAAAATACTTAAAAGGGCATTTTTTCTCAAATGCAGATAAACTTTAGAATAAGATTTTTCATATTTTGAATCAAATCGAGACTTCTTTTTTCAGCCCTTTGGCAAAAGCTATGTAAAATCCTCAGCCTGGTGTGAACAGGAATATCTCAATTTCTCAGTGTTTATATTGGTTGGAAGAGCATGACCCTGGGAGTCAGAGGACCTGGGTTCTAATCCCAGATCTGCCAATTGCTTGCTGGTGTGACCTTGGGAAAGTCACTTAGTTTCCTCAACTGTAAAATGTGGATTCAATACCTGTGCTTCTTCATACTTAGACTGTGAGTCCCACGCAGGACAGGGACTATGTCCAACCTGTTTAACTTGTATCTACCCCAGCACTTTAAACAGTGTTTGACACATAGTAAGTATTTAAAAAAATGGAAAAATGGCCAGTGGGGAGCAGTGGGAAAAATCCGGGAAGAGCCATTGCCACCTCATCTACCCAACATATAAATCCTTGGGGTTCCAGAGTCTCCTTTCCTCAGATACTAGTTAGGGACAACTACTTGTCACTAGTCAGACTGTAAGCTCATTGTGGGCAGGGAATGTGTCTGTTTATTGCTATATTGTACTCTCCCAAGTGCTTAATACAGTGCTTTGCACACAGTAAGTGCTCAGTAAATACGACTGAATAACTGAATGATTGGCACATACGCATTCATGCCCACACATCACCCTCTGCTGGCCCAATATGGCAAGAACAGAGACATCTGCACCTCCAATGTTTTGTATATTCCCAAAAATTTAGTGCAATAATAATAATTATGGTATTTGTTAAGCGCTTACTAAGTGCAGAGCACTGTTCTAAGCGCTGGGGTAGATACAGGGTAATCAGATTGTCCCACATGGGGCACACATTTTTTAATCCCTATTTTTGCAGATGCGGTAACTGAGGCACAGAGAAGTTAAGTGACTTGCCCAAGGTCACACAGCAGACAAGTGGCAGAGCCAGGATTAGAACCCACGACCTCTGACTCCCAAGCCCAGGCTCTTTCCACTAAGCCATGCTGCTTCTCATGCATTGCACCCAGTGAGCACTCAGTAATTATTGTTGACATTACCATAATAATAATAAGTATAATAATAATGGTATTTGTTAAGCGGTTACTATGCAGGTTAATCAGGTTGGGCATAGTCCATCACCCACATGGGGCTTAGAGTCATAATGTTCATTTTACAGGTGAGGTAACTGAGGCAGAGAGAAGTTGAATGATTTGCCCAAGTTCACACAGCAGACAAGAGGTGGAGCTGGGATTAGAACCTGCCTTCTGATTTGCAGACCCGTGCTCTATCCACTAGGCCACGCTGTTTCTCTAATCCTGCCTCATCCTGGTTAATGTGAATAAGGCAACGATTGTGCAGCAAGATGCAGGTAATAATAATAATGATGATGATGGTATTTGTTAAAACACTGTTCTAAGCAGTGGGGTAGATACCAGGTAATTAGGTTGTCCCACTTGGGGCTCATGGTCTTCATCCCCATTTTACAGATGAAGTAACTGAGGCACAAAGAAGTTAAGTGAGTTGCCCAAAGTCACACAGCTGACAAGTGGTGGAGCCAGGATTAGAACCCACAACCTCTGCCTCCCAAGCCCGTGCTCTTTCCATTAAGACGCACTGCTTCTCTTAGGGAGTGAGTACCGGGGGGGTGGCACTCAGAGCGCGTGAGGTCTGAACGGACAGCAAGTGACCCCGTCTTCCACCCTGACCTGTGGGTTCTCTCCACTGTGTTTGGACGATATGGCCCGCCGTAGCCACACTTCCATTCTGGACTCCCTCCCGGGCGCAGAGGCTGCTGAATGGGATGGAGTACTGAGAGTCAGAAAGTACTCAGGTTGGAGCTGTTCTCGCATAGTGAGGGAGGCCGGTGTCCTGGTTCCCAGGGCAGGCTCTTGAGTGGGACAAGTGGAGTCCCAGGTGTGGTTTGTTAGAAAGAGGAGAAAGACTGGGAAAAATCAAAGTGTGGCCCCAAAATGCAAGTCAGAAAGAGCCTTCCGGACCCTGGCGTTGAGGAAATGGCAAGGCCACAATTACCACACACTCTGGCCCGGGCCCTGGCCTGGTCAGTGTCTGTGCAAATCTTCCCCATGCTGGCTGCTAGTGGGGAAGTAATAATAATGATAATTGTGGTATTTGCTAAACTCTATGTGCTAGGCACTGTTGTAAGCACTGAGGTGGATACAAGCAAATAGGATTGGACAAAGTCCCTGGGGCTCACAGTCTTAATCCCCATTTTACAGATGAGGGAACTGAAGCACAGAGAAGGTAAGTCACTTACCCAAGGTCACAGAGCTGACAAGTAGTCGAGCCGGGACTAGAACCCAGATCCTTCTGACCTCCAGGCCCATGCTCTATTCACTAGGCCATAATAATAATAATGTTGGTATTTGTTAAGCGCTTACTATGTGCAGAGCACTGTTCTAAGCGCTGGGGTAGACACAGGGGAATCAGGTTGTCCCACGTGGGGCTCACAGTCTTAATCCCCATTTTTTACAGATGAGGGAACTGAGGCACAGAGAAGTAAAGTGACTTGCCCACAGTCACACAGCTGACAAGTGGCAGAGCTGGGATTCGAACTCATGAGCCCTGACTCCAAAGCCCATGCTCTTTCCACCGCGCCACGCTGCTTCTGGCCCAGGTAGGCCATGTTACTTGGGAAGTCCCAAGTAAACCTAAAAATCAAGTGAGAGAAGCAGCCTGGCCTAGTGGATAGAGCATGGGCCTGGGAGTCAGAAGGACCTGATTTCCAATCTCAGCTCCACAACTTGTCTGCTGGGTGTCTGTGAGCATGTCACTTACCTTCTCTGAGCCGCAGTTACCTTATCGGTAAAATAGGAACATAAATATAAAATGTGGGACATGGATTGATTAGCTTGTATCTACCCCAGTGCTTAGTACAGTGCCTGGCACTTAATAAGTGCTTAACAAATGCCTTTAAAAAAAGAACTTCTTAATTACCCCTTATCCTGGACTGCACAGCCTATACTCCTCATTCTTACCAAGTAACCTCCTCAGCCAATCCTGGCTCTCAACTCTCCCCCACTTAACTCACATGGATCATCTCTCCCCTTTACCATGCCACAGCCTTCCCTTCCTTAAAAACCCTCTTAAAAAAGTCACCTCCTCCAGGACACGTTCTCCAATTAATTCCCTACTTTCCCAGTCCTACATCCCATCAACCACCTCGGCACTCCCTTATTTATTTCTTTTGGTCCATTGTTAGATTATTTTACTCTTATTAGAGGTATATTTGTCGATTTGCATCTATAAACTTTTTGAGGGCAGGAATGGTCTTACTTTTTTATATATTCCATAAATCTCCACTACATCACTTGGGGGATATATAAAAGCAGTATGCCTAGTGGAAAGAGTATGGGCCTGGGAGCCAGAGAACCTGGGTTTGAACGAGTCACAATGCTGGGTGCCTCAGTTTCCTCATCTCTGAAATGGGGATTCCTACATAGACTGTGAGCTTAATGAGGGATGGGAACAGTGTCAGATTTGATTGTCTTGTTTCTACCCCTTCCTCCTCTCTCGCCCCGCTCCAGTCTATTCTTCACTCCGCTGCCCAGCTCATCTTCCTGCAGAAACGATCTGGGCATGTCACTCCACTTCTTAAACAACTCCAGTGGTTGCCTATCAACCTCCGCTCCAAACAGAAACTCCTCACTCTAGGCTTCAAGGCTCTCCATCACCTTGCCCCTTCCTACCTCTCCTCCCTTCTCTCTTTCTACTGCCCACCCCGCACGCTCCGCTCCTCCGCCGCCCACCTCCTCACCGTCCCTCGGTCTCGCCTATCCCGCCGTCGACCCCGGGCCACGTCCTCCCACGGTCCTGGAACCCCCTCCCTCCTCACCTCCGCCAAACTGATTCTCTTCCCCTCTTCAAAACCCTACTTAAAACTCACCTCCTCTAAGAGGCCTTCCCAGACTGAGCTCCTCTTCTCCCTCTACTCCCTCTACCACGCCCCCTTCACCTCTCTGCAGCTAAACCCTCTTTTCCCCCTTTCCCTCTGCTCCTCCCCCTCTCCCTTCCCATCCCCTCAGCACTGTACTCGTCCGCTCAACTGTATATATTTTCATTACCCTATTTATTTTGTTAATGAAATGTACATCGCCTCGATTCTATTTAGTTGCCATTGTTTTTACGAGATGTTCTTCCCCTTATTGCCATTGTTCTCGTCTGTCTGTCTCCCCCGATTAGACTGTAAGCCCGTCAAACGGCAGGGACTGTCTCTATCTGTTGCCGACTTGTTCATTCCAAGTGCTTAGTACAGTGCTCTGCACATAGTAAGCGTTCAATAAATACTATTGAATGAATTAATGAATGAATACCCCAGCATTTAGTACATTGCTTGACACTTAGCAAACACTTAACAAATATTATTATTGTTGTTATCATATCCATTGTTTCAATGTCTTATAAACAATAGGTGTTCCATAAATACAATTTATAGTGATTCTGATAACTAAATGCTAACAGAGAAGAATGCGGGAATCTTCTCAATCAACCAGCCAGTGGTATTTATGGAGTGCTTACTTTGTGTAGAGCATTGTACTGAGCCTGTGGGAGAGTACAGTACAGTTGGTAGACATAATTCCTGCCCTCAGAGAGCTTTCGGTTTAGCCGGGGAGACAGACATTTAAATAAATTACCAGTAAGGGAAGCCACCGAGATGAGGGTTGGGTAAGTACCTAAGCACTGACAGAGGGGGATTAAGTGCATGAGTGAGACAGTAGGGAGGAAAAATAAGGTAGAGTCATAAAATCTTATTCAGGGAAGGCTTCTTGGAAGAAATATGATTTTAGTGGGGCTTTGAAGATGGGGAGAGGTGATCTATCAAATAGGTTGGGGAAGGGAACCCCAGTTTGGAAACAAGGTGGCTGATATAGTAGTCAAGATGGGATAGACAGTGAACCCTTGGGAGAGTGCAGTGCAATATAAACTTGGACATTGTCAAGGTTGCAGGCTTGAAACAGGAAGGAAAGTGCTTTTATTAACAGCAATGGGAAAGTTAAGGGGAGGAGAGAATTTGAGAGGATGAGAAGTTCAGTTTTGGGCAGGTTTAGCTTAAGGTAGAGATGTCCTGATCCAGGTAAAGATGTCCTGAAGGTAGGAACAAGAGTGATATTGCAGAGAAGAGTAGAGGTTGGGGCTGGAAATGTTGAGTTGCTAGTCCTAGGTGTAGAGATGGTAGTTGAAGCTATGGATTGGGTGTAAATAGAGAATAGAAGGGGACACAGAATTGAGTCTTCTGTATAAGGAAGCACCATAATCTATAGGCAACAGTTAAGAGGGAATCCACTGCATCAGAGCTGTGTTAGTTATTTGACATTTGGGGATAAGTGGTTAGAGGATTTGTTATATACTAAAGGACAAGGAGCGGATTATGGTTAAAGTAGCTCTCATACTGCAAAATGGAGGTGTCTGCATAACTGTGTAGCACCCCTTCCCTAATGTTTGGAATTATGCAAAAGTGTGTGATTCTGAGTTGATGCCAAGAGAGTAAATTAAGAGGTAACGGGTTTGCATTACAGACAATAAATTAACAGTTTATATTGAGCTCCTACTGAGCGTAGAGTGCTGAATTAATGCTTGGGAGACTACAGTAACGTAGAAGACACAGTCCCTGCAATTTGAGGATCTTCCTATGGAATGTTTTTGAATGAGTTACCCAAGTCAATATCTCAGTCATTTATTAGTTCTACAGCATTTGTTTTGAATTGTATTAGAGTTGAGATCTCTTTCTTCCATGCCCGGGGAATCAAGATTTTACAGTTTGTTGAGTATCTCAAATGAAAATTACATTTACATTATATTCCCAAATGGAAGATTTTCAAGAGTAAGTACATTTTTAAGGGAGGTAATGAGTGCTGCAACAAGGAAATTAGGTATGAAAGATAGTAATCTGAATAAATCTACCCCTTATCTGAAACTGGATAAAGCAAGAGTGGATGACTCAGTCATCAAGACTGCCACCTCCCCCTTTTTATGGTATTTGTTAAGCATTTACTATGTTCTAGGCACTGTTCTAATCAATTAACTAATTGCAATTTGGATGCAATTCTTGTCCTACATGGGGCTCACAGTCTTATTCCCCATTTTACAGCTGAGTTAACTGAGACCCAAAGAAGTTCAGTGGCTTCCTCAAGGTCACACAGCAGACAAGTGGTGGAGTCAGGATAAGAACCCAGATCCTTCTGACTCCCAGGCCTATGTTCTATACACAAGGATCACACTATCGCCTCTGCCTTCAAGACTAAGCTATATCTCTTACAGAGGACCAGACTTTCATGAAATAACTGGAATAAGATCCTTGAGATAGAGAAAGTCAGCCAGCCAGTCGTATTTACTGAATGCTTACTAAAGGACAGTACTAAGCTCTTGGGAAAGTACAGTATAACAGGTTTCCTGCCCACAACAAGCTTACAGCATAGCTGGGGAGACAGACATTAATGTAAATACGTAAAATGCACCTAAAATATGTACGTAAGTGCCGTGGGTCTGGGACGGGGCATGAATTTAGGGAGCAAGTCAAAGGTGATGCAGAAGAGAAGCAGCGTGGCTCAGTGGAAAGAGCATGGGCTTTGGAGTCAGGGCTCATGAGTTCGAATCCCAGCTCTGCCACTTGTCGGCTGTGTGACTATGGGCAAGTCACTTAACTTCTCTGTGCCTCAGTTCCCTCATCTGTAAAACGGGGATTAAGACTGTGAGCCCCACGTGGGACAACCTGATTCCCCTATGTCTACCCCAGCGCTTAGAACAGTGCTCGGCACATAGTAAGCGCTTAACAAATACCAACATTATTAAGAGAGAGGTAGAAGAGGAAAGGAGGGCTTAGTCATGGAAGGCCTCTTGGAGATGTGCCTTCAATAAGGCTCTGAAGTTGGGGAGGGTAATCGCCTATAGATGTGAAAAGGGAGGGCATTCCAGCCCCGGGGCAAGATGTGGGAGTGATCAGCGATGAGATAGACAAGATAAAGGTACATTGAGAAAATTGGCCTTAGGAACGAAGTGTGCAGACTGGGTTGTAGTAGGAAGGTAGCGCAGTGAGGTTGGAGGGGGTGAGGTGATTGATATGGCACCCTCAACCAAAGAGCACAGTGAGAGAGAGTTCAGTTCAGTGATGACTACTTGCAGTGATGAAAAATCCACTCTGTGGCTTTCTGGGTTTTCCCAGGGTAAAAATTGACAAGTTGGGGTAGAAGAGAGCCTCTGATTTTTCCAGGGCGAAGGACTTTGAGCTACTGTACATAAAATCAATGTTTTTATTACATCATGTTCATTCCCAAGCA
The DNA here is from genome assembly GCF_004115215.2 of Ornithorhynchus anatinus. NCBI lineage: Eukaryota > Metazoa > Chordata > Mammalia > Monotremata > Ornithorhynchidae > Ornithorhynchus > Ornithorhynchus anatinus. The sequence goes on from NC_041728.1 coordinate 154,894,854, forward strand.
CTTACGTATGTATCCATAATTTATTTTAATGTCTGTATCCCCATTTAGATGGTAAACTCTTTAGGGGCAGGGAACACATCTACCAACTCTAGTAGTGTATTTTCCCAAGCACTTAGAACACTGTTCTGCATTCAGTAAGGACTCAATAATATTCATTCATTCATTCAATAGTATTTATTGAGGGCTTACTATGTGCAGAGCACTGTACTAAGCACTTGGAATGAACAAGTCGGCAACAGAGACAGTCCCTGCCGTTTGACGGGCTTACAGTCTAATTGGGGGAGACAGACAAGAACGATGGCAATAAATAGAGTCAAGGGGAAGAACATCTCGTAAAAACAATGGCAACTAAATAGAATCAAGGTGATGTACATTTCATTAACAAAATAAATAGGGTAATGAAAATATATACAGTTGAGCAGACGAGTACAGTGCTGAGGGGATGGGAAGGTAGAGGGGGAGGAGCAGAGGGAAATGGGGGGAAAAGAGGGTTAAGCTGCGGAGAGGTGAAGGAGGGCGGTAGAGGGAGTAGAGGGAGAAGGGGAGCTCAGTCTGGGAAGGCCTCTTGGAGGAGGTGAGTTTTAAGTAGGGTTTTGAAGAGGGAAAGAGAATCAGTTTGGCGGAGGTGAGGAGGGAGGGCGTTCCAGGACCGCGGGAGGATGTGGCCCAGGGGTCGACGGCGGGATAGGCGAGACCGAGGGATGGTGAGGCGGTGGGCGGCAGAAGAGCGGAGCGTTTGGGATGGGCAGTAGAAAGATTGTTGAACCGATTGAATTAAAATTACCCTCTGGGGGACATGCTTTGTAGAGATAAAAGAAATTTCCATTTGGACAAGTGGAACTCATCCAAATCAGTAAAATTTTGATTCATATATATGGCTGATTTGACCATATTTATTTGTATATGCATGCAATCACCACCTGCCTAGGAAATTCAGATCCTAGAAAGAGGGTTAGAATGGGCCTGATCATAAATGAATCAATTATTGAGCGCTTACTGTATGAAGTGCTTGGAAGAGTACAATATAACAGATTTGGTAGACATGTTACTTGCCCACAGGGGGTTTCAAGCTAAAGGAGGAGACAGAAATTCAAGGAAATTGCAGGTATGGATATAAATGCAGTGAGGCTGAGGGTAGGGTGAATATCAAGTGCTACAGTGGTACAAATCCAAGTGTAAGAGTGGCACAGAAAGGAGAAGGAGTAGAGGAAATGAGGGCTTAGTTGGGGAGGGTCTCTTGGAGGAGATGTGATTTTAATAAAGCTTTGAAGGTGTGGAGAGTGATGATCTGTCAGATATGAAAGGGGAGGGAGTTCCAAGCCAGAGACGGGAGGTAGGCGAAAGGTCGGTGGTGAGACAGACAAGATTGAGGTACGGTGAATAGGTTAGTGTTAGAGAAGCAAAGTGTGCAGGCTGGGTTTTAGTAGGAAATCAAGGAGGTAAGATAAGAGGGAGTGAGCTGAGTGAGTACTTTAAAGCCAGCAGTAAGAAGTTTCTGTTTGATGTGGAGATGGATGGGGAATCACTGGAAGTTCTTGAGAAATGGGGAAACATGAACTGAACTTTTTTTTAGAAAAAATGATCCAGACAGAGTGAAGTGGGGACTGAAGTGGGGAGAGATAGGAGGCAGGGAAGTCAACAAGGAGGCTGATGCAGTAGTCAAGGCAGGATAGGACAAGGTTTCAGATCGGCATAGGAGCAGTTCGGATGGAGAGGAAAGAGCGGATTTTAGCAGTATTGTGATAGAAGAACCAACAAGATTTGGGGACAGATTGAATATGTGGGTTAAATGAGATAGAGAAGTTGAGGATAATACCGAAGCTACAAACTTGTGAGACAGGGAGGATGGTGGTGCTGTCTACCGTGGTGGGAAAATGAAGAAAAAGGGAGGGTTTTGGTGAGAAGATGAGGGGTTGTTTTGGACATATTAAGTTTGAGGTGTCAATGGATCATCCATGGAGAGATCTCCTGAAGGCAGGAGAAAATATGAGCCTGCAGAGAAAGAAAAACATCAGGGCTGGAGAGGTAGATTTGGGAATCACTATCAATCATGCTTCGTGAGCACTTAACTATGTGTAGAGGACTGTACTAAGCAACTCTATAGCAGAGTTGTTAGACACATTACTTGCCCACAGTGAGTCTACAGTCTGGAGGGGGAGACAGACATTAATATAAATAAATTACAGTAATGTACCTAAGGGTTGTTGGGGTGAGGGAGAAGTGAATAAAGTGTGCAAATTCAAGTGCAAGGGATGCAGAAGGGAGTGGGAGAAGAAGAAATGAGGACTTGGGTACAGCCTCTTGGAGGAGTTGTGCTTCTAATAAAGCTTTCAAGGGTGGGAAAGAAATCATCTGTCAGATATGAAAAGGGAGGTGTTCCAGGCCAGAGACAGGAAGTGGGCAAGGTGTCAGCAGTGAGATAGACAAGATCGAGGTACAGTGACTAGGTTAGCATTAGGGGAGCGCAATGTGCAGGCTGGATTGTAGTAGGAGAGCAGCAAGGTGAGGTAGGAGGGAGTAAAGTGAATGAAAGCCTTAAAGCCAATGTTTGATGTTTCTGTTTGATATGGAGATGGATGGGCCGACTAGTGGAAGTTCTTGGGAGTGGGGAAACATGGACAATGTCAGTGAAACAGAGATAGATAATGTTTCCAGAAGAAGGGAGTGGTCCACAGAGTCAAATGCAGCTGAGATTTCAAGGAGGATTAGGAAGGAATAGAGGTCATTGGATTTGGCAAGGAATAGGTCATTAGTGACCTTTGAGAGGGCTTTTTCAGAGGTGAGAAGTGGGAGAAAGATTGGAGGGAGTCATGGAGAGAACTGGAGGAGAGGGAATGGAGGCAATAGGTGTAAGCAACTCAGGGAGAGTGGAGAGGAGTGGTAGGAGAGAGTTGGGGTAATAACTGGAGGGAGCCAATCATGGAAGAGTTTTTTTTTTTAAGATAGGGGATACATGAGTATGTTTGGAAGCAATGGGGAAGAAGCCATTGGAGAGTGAACAGTTGAAGATGGTGGTCAGGGAGGGAAGAAGTGGGGAAGCAAGTGATTTGGTGTGGTGTGCAGATGGAGGGGGTAGATTTTTGAGAGGAGGAGAGCGATCCCATGAGATACAGCTGGAAAAGATAAGAGTTCAAGAGGTAGGAGAAGGGAGAGACTTGAGAGAAGCAAGGGGGATTATAAGAAGAGAGTTCCTGATTATTTCAGTTTTAACAAAGAAGTATGTGGCCAGGTCATTAGGGGCAAGAGATAAGAAAGCTGAGGGGGGCAGGGGACGGAGGGTTTGAGGAGGGAGCTAAATGCCTGAAACAGCTGACGAGGGCAATGGCCATCGGAGTCAATAAGGATGGAGAAATAATGTCTCCAGGAAGAAGAGAGGGCAAAGTTAAAGCTGGCAAGGATGAATTTGAGATGGACGAAGTCAGCCTGACATCTGGATTTCTGCAAGCAGTGCTTTGCACCTCATGCACAGGAGCGAATATATGGACTGTGAACTTGATCCAAGGCTTATTGGTACAAAATCATTGAAGGGATAGGGGAGCGACTGAGTTGAGTTCAGTTGAGAAGCTTCCGTTGAGGGGTCAGTTTGTGCACCAAGGGAAGGTAGCTTGGGTATGGATGCTAAATGGGGCAAGATAACTCTAGATGGAGAGAGTTGTCTTTTGTATTTGAAAAATACCTCCCTGATGGTAAAATTTGCCTATGTGTGTATGTGCTGTTGAAAATAATAATAATAATAATAATGTTGGTATTTGTTAAGCGCTTACTATGGGCAGAGCGCTGTTCTAAGCGCTGGGGTAGATACAGAGTAATCAGGTTGTCCCATGTGAGGCTCACCGTCTTAATCCCCATTTTACAGATGAGGGAACTGAGGCACAGAGAAGTTAAGTGACTTGCCCACAGTCACACAGCTGACAAGTGGCAAAGGCAGGATACGAACCCATGACCTTTGACTCCCAAGCCCGGGCTCTTTCCACTGAGCCACGCTGCTTCTCTAAGAAAATTGAACCACAATGATGACTTGCCCAAGGTCACACAATAGGCAAGTGGCAGAGCCAGGGTTAGAACCCAGGTCTCCAGAGTCCTAGGTCTATGCTCTGGCCATTAGGCCATGCTGCTTCTCCAAAAAAGGCCACTGTGAGATACACAGAGATGCTGACCCATCTTGTGTCATCATGCTTAATGTCTGCAGGACTTAGAGTTGTTTTGTCTTTTACCATCTTGCCTTTCAATTCCTTACAAAGCGTTTGCCCAGAGAGATCCACTCCTTTCTTCATAGCAGTGTGCCATACTGGTCTATCCTCACCATGTGACTCCTAATTTTTCACTGGGATGCAACATGCCTGAAGCTTTTTTTTTATGATATTCTTGCTTTCAATTTGCCAATTTCAGCTCTCCATGAAGCAGCTGCTTAGGTAGCCTGCTGCCTCTCATTCTCCTCACATGTTCCACCCAACCTAGCTGTAATAAGGTAAGCATAGCTTCGATGCAGGGAGACTGTGTTCTAGATTTTTGGTGGTTCGTGATCTTGATTTTTCATTTGAGTATGCTGTTAAATCACACTCAAAAATCAAATATGGCATCTACAACACTACAACTTTAGTAACATCTTGAACCTGGTGCCACTACCTTCTGTTTGACAGTCTACCAAAGGATGTGCTGGTTATCTTCATTTGGTTTTTTACTTTCGTGCTTATCATTGTGTCATCAGTCCACGTGCTGCCTAAGTAACCAAATTCTTTCATGGCTTTTATCTCTGTGTTGCTGATATGAAATTTTGGTTATGTGTATGTTTTGCTTGGTGCAGACTGATTTTCACTTCAGTTTTCTTTAGAATTATTCATTCATTCAGATTTATGGAGCACTTACTATGTGTAGAGCACTGTGCTAAACTCTTTAGAAAGTACAATACAGCAATAGGTACAATCCCTGCCCAATTAGTGTCATCCCGTAACACCTGGCTGATTCTGATGCCCCTTTTTTGTTGTACTTGTTAAGTGCTTACTCTGTGTGAAACACTTTCCAGGTTAATCAGGTTGGACACAGTCCCACATGAGGCTCACAGTCTAAGTAGGTGGGAGTAGGCTGATTGTGATGCCCCTTTTTTGTGGTACTTGTTAAGCACTTACTCTGTATGAAACATTTTCCAGGTTAATCAAGTTGGACACAGTCCCACATGAGGCTCACAGTCTAAGTAGGTGGGAGTAGGATGTAATCTCTATTTTACAGATGGGGGAACTGAAGCACTGAGAAGTGAAGTGATCTATCCAAGGTCACACAGCAGACATGTGGTGGAGCAGGGATTAGAATCCAGGTTCTCTGACTCCCAGGCTCAGGATCTTTCCACTAGGCCATGCTCCTCCCCAACCATTTGCCTGTCTACTTGTATGGGGGTTTCTAGAGCACAGCCATCTGCATACGGCAATTCTTGAATGACCGTTTGTAAAAACGTTGGATTCATTCATTCATTCAATTGTATTTATTGAGCGCTTTCTGATTGTAGAGCACTGTACTAAGTACTTAGAATATGCAATTCGGCAACAGCTAGAGACAGTGGAAGTGTCTGCTCATTCATTCACTCATTCAATAGAATTTATTGAGCGCTTATTATGTGCACAGCACCATACTAAGCATTTGGAATATACAGTTCGGCAACAGATAGAGACAATCCCTGCCCAGTGACGGGCTCACAGTCTAAACGGGGGAGACAGACAACAAAGCAAAACAGAACAAAACAAAACAACATCATACAAAACAAGAGCTCACTGAGAGTCAATAGTAACCGGTCCAGGAGTACTCCGGCTAGGATCTTGCCAGCAATGGAAAACAGACACTTTGATAATAGCTACAATTTAGTTGGGGTTTTTGGTAAGCATTTACTGTGTGCCAACCACTACTAAGCACTAGAGTAGATACAAGATAATTAAGTCCCACGTGGGACTCAGAGTCTAAGTATGAGGAAGAACAGTTATTGAATCCCCGTTTTGTAGATGAGGGAACTGAGTCTCAGAGAAGTTAAATGACTTGCCCAAGGGCACAGAGCAGGCACTTGGCAGAGCCGGTATCAGAACCCAGGTCTTCTGACTCCCAGACCCATGCTCTTTGCACTAGGCAACACTGATTCTTTAATGTGATTTTTATCCTTCTTGTTGATGATGGTGGTGATGGAGGTTAATTTGAGATCCTGTAACATTACCTCAGTGGTCCATATGCTGAGGAACAGTTTGTGAAAGTGTTGAAACTCTTCATGTTTGGTGATCTCATCAGGTCCAACCATTTTTCTAATAATAATAATGGTATTTGTTAAGTGCTTACAATGTGCCAAGCCCCATTCTAAGCACTGAGGTAGATACAAGTTAATCACGTTGTTCCACGTGGGGCTCACAGTCTAAATCCCCATTTGATGATCTCACAGATGAGATAACTGAGGCACAGAGAAGTTAAGTGACTTGCCCAAAGTCCACAGCTGATAAGTGGCAGAGCTGGGATTTAGACCCTACGACCTCTGACTCCCAAGCCCATGCTCTTTCCACTAGGCCACGCTCAATCAATTGCATTTATTTAGCTCTTACTGTGTTCAGAGCACTGTACTAAACTCGTGCGAGTACAGTATAACAGAGTTGGTAGACACATCCTCTGCCCACAATGAGTTTACAGTCTAGAGACAAGCTTACAGCCATGTTTCATGGCTTTGACTGCTGGGTGACTTCCTTGTTAAAATCTTAAATGAGGTGGCAAAGCAGTGGAGGGCTGGTAATCAGTAGAAGATGGTCCAACTTTTTCTATGGCCATCTGAAAGGAGGTATCTGTCATACAGCAGGAAATGAGGGGGATTATGACAAGAGGAGACAATGAAAACAACATCAGGCACTGTGGGTAACAAATGTAACAGTGCAGTGAAGGACAAGCTTTACTTACATATACTGAGTGGAAAAGAATCTCAGGCAAGCATTATTATGCCTTCACACCCACACATCAGCTCTATATGTGTGTACATAGAATCGTAAATATAAGCTTCATATAAAGAATGGTAAATTAGGGTTCTAAATGACTCAAAATGTCTGGGTTGACCTGGATTTTTGTTATAAAATCATCTCGGAGCAAAGCCTGGATATGAACATCAAAAGGACCAAAAAGTTAACTCTGTTCCATCCAGAAACTTTCATTCATTTAGTCGTATTAATTGAGCACTTACTGTGTGCAAAGCCCTGTACTAAGTGCTTGGAGTAGTACAGTATAACCAAGGACACATTCCCTGCCCGCAGTGAGCTTACAGTACAGAGAAACCTTCAGACAGGAACTCTACCAAATCAAACATGGATGCTCTGTTCTCCATCCATCTTTAGGTATTTTGAAAAAGATAAGTATTGGTAGAAGACCTCTAATTCATCTCTTCTGGATTTAGTTATTGAGTTAAAATGCCTCTGAGCATTGTCTGTAGAATAGCCCTATGAATTACATTTTTTTCAAAAAAGCTTAAAATAAATGAGACCATTATCATAACCCTTGTAGTCATTAGGTATATGATCATTCATTCATTAATTCAATAGTATTTATTGAGCACTTACTATGTGCAGAGCACTGTACTAAGCGCTTGGAATGTACAATTCGGCAACAGATAGAGACAATCCCTGCCCAATGATGGGCTCACATCTAAACAGGGAAGACAGCAAAACAAAGCCAAACAGAACAGAACAAAATAGAAGACAACATTATCAAGATAAATAAAATCAAGGGGATGTATACCTCATTAACAAAATAAATAAGGTATTCATTCAATAGTATTTATTGAGCGCTTACTATGTGCAGAGCACTGTACTAAGCGCTTGGAATGAACAAGTCAGCAACAGAGACAGTCCCTGCCATTTGACAGGCTTATGACAAGAACAATGGCAATAAATAGAGTCAAGGGGAAGGACATCTCGTAAAAACAATGGCAACTAAATAGAATCAAGGCGATGTACAATTCATTAACAAAATAAATAGGGTAATGAAAATATATACAGTTGAGCAGACGAGTTCGGTGCTGAGGGGTTGGGAAGGGAGAGGGGGAGGAGCAGAGGGAGATGGGGGGAAAAGAGGGTTAAGCTGCGGAGAGGTGAAGGGGGGGGCGGTAGAGGGAGTAGAGGGAGAAGAGGAGCTTAGTCTGGGAAGGCCTTTTGGAGGAGGTGAGTTTTAAGAAGGGTTTTGAAGAGGGGAAGAGAATCAGTTTGGCGGAGGTGAGGAGGGAGGGCGTTTCAGGACCGCGGGAGGACGTGGCCCAGGGGTCGACGGCGGGATAGGCGAGACTGAGGGATGGTGAGGAGGTGGGCGGCAGAGGAGCGGAGCGTGCGGGGTGGGCGGTAGAAAGAGAGAAGGGAGGCGAGGTAGGAAGGGGCAAGGTGATGTAGAGCCTTGAAGCCTAGAGTGAGGAGTTACTGTTTGGAGGGGAGGTTGATAGGCAACCACTGGAGGTGTTTAAGAAGGGGAGTGACATACCCAGAGAGTTTCTGCAGGAAGATGAGCCGGGCAGCGGAGTGAAGAATAGACTGGAGCGGGGAGAGAGAGGAGGAAGGGAGATCAGAGAGAAGGCTGACACAGTCTCTAAGGTCACCCATGACCTCCTTCTTGCCAAATCCAATGGCTCCTACTCCATTCTGATCCTCCTTGACCTCTCTGCTGCCTTTGACACTGTTGACCATCCCCTCCTCCTCCATACCTTATCTCACTTTGGCTTCACGGACTCTGTCCTCTCCTGGTTCTCCTCTTACCTCTCTGGCCGATCATTCTCGGTCTCCTACGCTGGAGCCTCCTCCCCCTCCCATCCTTTAACTGTTGGAGTTCCTCAAGGGTCAGTTCTTGGCCCTCTTCTGTTCTCCATTTACACTCACTCCCTCGGTGAACTCATCCGCTCTCACGGCTTTGACTACCATCTCTACGCAGATGACACGCAGATCTACATCTCCGCCCCGTCCTCTCCCCCTCCCTTCAGGCTCGCATCTCCTCCTGCCTCCGGGACGTCTCCACCTGGATGTCGGCCCGCCACCTAAAACTCAACATGAGCAAGACTGAGCTCCTCATCTTCCCTCCCAAACCCGGTCCTCTCCCAGACTTCTCTATCACCGTGGATGGCACGACCATCCTTCCCGTCCCGCAATCTCGGTGTCATCCTTGACTCGTCCCTCTCGTTCACCCCACACATCCTATCCGTTACCAAGACCTGCCGGTTTCACCTCTTCAATATCACCAAGATCCGCCCTTTCCTCTCCACCCAAACGGCTACCTTACTATTACGGGCTCTCGTTATGTCCCGGCTAGACTACTGTGTCAGCCTTCTCTCTGACCTCCCTTCCTCCTCTCTCGCCCCGCTCCGGTCTATTCTTCACTCTGCTGCCCGGCTCATCTTCCTCCGAAACGATCTGGGCATGTCACTCCCCTTCTTAAACAACTCCAGTGGTTGCCTATCGACCTCCGCTCCAAACAAAAACTCCTCACTCTAGGCTTCAAGGCTCTCCATCACCTTGCCCCTTCCTACCTCTCCTCCCTTCTCTCTTTCTACCGCCCACCCCGCACGCTCCGCTCCTCTGCCGCCCACCTCCTCACCGTCCCTCGGTCTCGCCTATCCCGCCGTCGACCCCTGGGTCACGTCCTCCCGCGGTCCTGGAACGCCCTCCCTCCTCACCTCCGCCAAACTGATTCTCTTTCCCTCTTCAAAACCTTACTTAAAAATCACCTCCTCCAAGAGGCGTTCCCAGACTGAGCTCCTCTTCCCCCTCTACTCCCTCTGCCATCCCCCCTTTACCTCTCCGCAGCTAAAGCCTCATTTTCCCCTTTTCCCTCTTCTCCTCCACCTCTCCCTTCCCATCCCCACAGCACTGTACTCGTCCGCTCAACTGTATATATTTTCGTTACCCTATTTATTTTGTTAATGAATTGTACATCGCCTTGATTCTATTTAGTTGCCATTGTTTTTACGAGATGTTCTTCCCCTTGATGCTGTTTAGTGCCATTGTTCTCGTCTGTCCGTCTCCCCCGATTAGACTGTAAGCCCGTCAAACGGCAGGGACTGTCTCTATCTGTTGCCGACTTGTTCATCCCAAGCGCTTAGTACAGTGCTCTGCACATAGTAAGCGCTCAATAAATACTATTGAATGAATGAATGAATGAACAGTAGTCTAGCCAGGAAATAACAAGAGCCCGTAGCAGTAAGGCAGCCGTTTGGGTGGAGAGGAAAGGGCGGATCTTGGTGATACTGTAAAGGTGAAACCGGCAGGTCTCGGTAACGGATAGGATGTGTGGGGTGAACGAGAGAGACGAGTCAAGGATGACACCGAGATTGCGGTCCCAAGAGACAGGAAGGATGGTCGTGCCATCCACAGTGATAGGGAAGTCTGAGAGAGGACCGGGCTTGGGAGGGAAGATGAGGAGCTCAGTCTTGCTCATGTTGAGTTTTAGGTGGCGGGCCGACATCCAGGTGGAGACGTCCTGGAGGCAGGAGGAAATGCGAGCCTGAAGGGAGGGGGAGAGGACAGGGGTGGAGATATAGATCTGCGTGTCATCTGCGTAGAGATGGTAGTCAAAGCCGTGAGAGTGAATGAGTTCACCGAGGGAGTGAGTGTAAATGGAGATCAGAAGAGGGCCAAGAACTGACCCTTGAGGAACTCCAACAGTTAAAGAATGGGAGGGGGAGGAGGTGCCTGCGAAGGCGAAGGAGACAAGATTGACAGGCCAGAGAGATAAGAAGAGGATAAGAAGGTAATAAATAATGTATACAAATGAGCACAGTGCTGAGGGGAGGGGAAGGGGGGGGAGCAGAGGGAAAGGGGGGGCTCAGACTGGGAAGGCCTCTTGGAGGAGGTGAGCCCTCAGTAGGGGTTTGAGGAGGGGAAGAGAGTTAGTTTAGCGGATGTGAGAAGGGAGGGCATTACAGGTCAATAATAATAATAATGTTGGTATTTGTTAAGCGCTTACTATGTGCCGAGCACTGTTCTAAGTGCTGGGGTAGACACAGGGGAATCAGGTTGTCCCACGTGAGGCTCACAGTCTTAATCCCCATTTTACAGATGAGGTAACTGAGGCACCGAGAAGTTAAGATCCGCCCTTTCCTCTCCACCCAAACGGCTACCTTACTATTACGGGCTCTCGTTATATCCCGGCTAGACTACTGTGTCAGCCTTCTCTCTGACCTCCCTTCCTCCTCTCTCGCCCCGCTCCAGTCTATTCTTCACTGCGCTGCCCGGCTCATCTTCCTGCAGAAACGATCTGGGCGTGTCACTCCCCTTCTTAAACAACTCCAGTGGTTGCCTATCGACCTCCGCTCCAAACAAAAACTCCTCACTCTAGGCTTCAAGGCTCTCCATCACCTTGCCCCTTCCTACCTCTCCTCCCTTCTCTCTTTCTACCGCCCACCCCGCACGCTCCGCTCCTCTGCCGCCCACCTCCTCACCGTCCCTCGGTCTCGCCTATCCCGCCGTCGACCCCTGGGTCACGTCCTCCCGCGGTCCCGGAACGCCCTCCCTCCTCACCTCCGCCAAACTGATTCTCTTTCCCTCTTCAAAACCTTACTTAAAAATCACCTCCTCCAAGAGGCCTTCCCAGACTGAGCTCCTCTTCCCCCTCTACTCCCTCTGCCATCCCCCCTTTACCTCTCCGCAGCTAAAGCCTCATTTTCCCCTTTTCCCTCTGCTCCTCCACCTCTCCCTTCCCATCCCCACAGCACTGTACTCGTCCGCTCAACTGTATATATTTTCGTTACCCTATTTATTTTGTTAATGAATTGTACATCGCCTTGATTCTATTTAGTTGCCATTGTTTTTACGAGATGTTCTTCCCCTTGACACTGTTTAGTGCCATTGTTCTTGTCTGTCCGTCTCCCCCGATTAGACTGTAAGCCCGTCAAACGGCAGGGACTGTCTCTATCTGTTGCCGACTTGTTCATCCCAAGCGCTTAGTACAGTGCTCTGCACATAGTAAGCGCTCAATAAATACTATTGAATGAATGAATGAATGAAAGTTAAGTGACTTGCCCAAAGTCACACAGTTGACAAGTGGTAGAGCCGGGGTTCGAACCCATGACCTCTGACTCCAAAGCCCGTGCTCTTTCCAGTGAGCCACGTTGCTTCTCTGGTCAGTGGTAGGACGGGGCCAGGGGTCGACTGCGGGACAGGCATGAACGGGGGTCAGTGAGGAGATGAGCGGCAGAGGAGCGGAGTGTGCAGGGTGGGCAGTAGAAAGAGAGAAGGGAGGAGAGGTAGGAGGGGGCAAGGTGATGGAGAGCTTTAAGCCAAGAGTGAGGAGATTTTGTTTCGTGCAGAGGCTGATAGGTAACCACTGGAGGTTTTTGAGGAGTGGAGTGACATGCCCAGAGCATTTCTGTAGGAAGATGATCCAGGCAGCGGAATGAAGAATACACTGGAGTGGGGAGAGACAGGAGGAAGGGAGATCAGAGAGGAGGCTGACACAATAATCCAGTCGGGATATTATGAGATATTATATGATCTCATTCATTCATTCAATCATATTTATTAAGCACTTACAGTGTGCAGAGCACTGTAGTAAGCACTTGGGAAATAAAAATACAACAATAAACAGTAACTATTGAGCTCATAACAGTAATACAACAATAAACAGTAACACAATGAGCTCATAGTCTAGAGAGGGGGGAGACAGACATCAATACAAATAAAATTTCAGGTATATTCATAAGTGCTGTGGAGCTCAGATACAGCAGAGAAGAGCAAAGGGAGCAAGTTAGAGGGATGCAGAATGGAATGGGAGATGAGGAAAAGAAGGGCTTACTCTGGGAAGGCCTCTTGGAGGAGGTGTGCCTTCAATACGGCTTTGAGGTGGGGGAGAGTAATTATCTATTGGATTTAAGAAGGGTTGGTGTTCTAGGCCAGAGGCAGGACGTGGGCCAGGGGTCAGCAGCAAGACAGGCAAGATCAAGACACAGTGAGAAGGTTAGCAACAGAGGTGTAAAGTATGCAGGCTGAGTTGTAGAAGTAGAGAAGCAAGGTGAGGTAGGAGGGAGCAAGGTGATGGAGTGATTTAAAGCCAATGGGGAGGGGGTTTTGTTTGATACAGAGCTGGATAGGCAACCACTGGAGATTTTTGAGGAGAGGGATGGCATGTCCTGAGCAGTTTTGTAGAAGGATTATCTGGGCAGCTGCATGAAGTATGGACTGGAGTGGGGAAAGACAGGAGGTTTGTAGGTCAGCAAGGAGACCGATGCAGTAATCTAGGCAGGATCAGATGAGTGATTGCACTCTGAAAGTGCAGAACTGAGTGTCTATGCAGTCTGTGATAGGAATATGAAGTGCCTTTATATTGCACTTGGATATGTATCCTCTGGGCATTTGGTATTCATTCCAACCTAACTTAGGTTCATATCCATAAATTATTTTTTATATTAATGTCTATCTCCCCCTCTAGACTGTAAGCTTATTGTGGGAAGAGAAACTGTCTACCAACTCTATTGTATTGTACTTTCCCAAGTGCTTAGTACAGTGTCCAGTACCCAATAAGCATTCAATAAATACCATTGATTGATACCTTAGTACTTTGTAGAAGTGCACTAGTGAGTTTTCAAGAATGATAAAACATTGGGGTCACCTATATGGTAAATGGAAAATAACCACCAACAGCCTGAATTCTACAGCACCACTATAGTGAGTCACATTTCTTACCTTTATGTGCCTAACCTGATTTCTTTTCGATCTAGCCTAGTTTCCTGAAGGGTGCAGGGCAGCAAATTAGCATATTTGGTATCACCAGCACACACTTGTCCCCCATTGAGTAAAAAAACTCAAAATACACACTTCCCCTTTGAAAAGGGGACCCAGATGTGAGTCACTTCCTAAATTGTGTATTCTCTTAGAGAACGGCCTGCTCTGAAAACATAATCTGGATGGCACAGCTGATTTTCTTTCAGACCTAAGGTCGAGATCAATTTTTCTGTTGCCGTGTGTGAACCGGGTCATTCATCTTGACAGTGGTGATTAGTGTTGGCAATTATCTGGCCTGATGAGAATATACCCACTCATTCTCCAAATTTTAAATTTCAAGGAAAATGGGAAATTTGCATAAGAGCATCTCCAGTTTCTTATACCTGGATGGATTTTCCTCCATTGCTAGCAGCTCATATGGTGAGCAGTGTTATCCTCCTCCTCACCCAGAAAATGAAAGACGTGATCCTCCTGACCCAGAGCCGAAAGAGGAGGGATCGATGGGGCATTGTCCTTGGGGATGGGCTGAGTGGGCTTTCCTACTGGCCAAGGAAACCCTGACAACTTAAAGACTCTCCTATTCCCTTAGAACAGCCTCCGTGGCTGGCTTCACATATAAGCAGTGGGGCTTAATGGAAAGAGCCCGGGCTTGGGAATCAGAGGACATGGGTTCTAATCCCGGCTCTGCCACTTATCAGCTGTGTGACTTTGGGCAAGTCACTTCACTTCTCAGTTACCTCATCTGGAAAATGGGGATTAAGACTGTGAGTCCCACATGGGACAACCTGATTAACTTGTAACCACCCCAGCGCTTAGAACAGTGCTCGGTACATAGTAAGCGCTTAACAAATACCAAAATTATTATTAATAATGATGGTATTGTTAAGCACTTACTATGTGCCAGGCACTTTACTAAGTGTTGGGGTGGATACAAGTAAATCAAGTTGGACACAGTCCCTGTCCCATGTGGGGCTCAGTCTCAATCCCCAATTTACAGATTGAGGCCCAGAGAAGTGAAGTGACTTGCCTAAGGTCACACAGCAAACAGATTGTGAGGCTGGAGTTAGAACCTATGACTTTCTAACTCCCAGACCTGTGCTCTATCCATTACGCCATGCTCCTTCATATCACCAATGTCACAGCTTCAACTCCTTGCTCCAACACCAATCTCCAACTGACTCTCTCCTAGGAAACCATAGACTCATTCCCATTTCAAGACTCCCCAAGACATCTTTCCAGCTTGGAAGAGTAACCGCTTGGTATCCCTGTTCCATGACACTGTTGAACACCTCCTTGGGGAGAGCCCTAAACTAGGCCCTTGTGCAATTGCTCAGCATGCTCAAAGATATGACCCCTGGCATTGAGGGGCTTGGGATTGAAGAGGAGGAGGAACGGTGTGGAGCAAAAGTATCATTTATTTAACATTCATCTATCCACAAAAGTCAGACACTGACAAAACGACTGACAAGAGCAACAAGAGATTGCGCGGCACCTAGGGATTCGCAGTGGATAGGCCACCACTGGGACAGGATGTTCAGAAAGCCAAACCCAGTTCTTCCTCCTCCTTAGATTGTAAACCCCGGGTAGGACAGAGAGAGTATCTAATCCGATGATCTGGCACCTACCCCAGTGCTCTGCACAGTGCTTGGCACATAGCAAGCACATAACATATATAAAAATAATAATAATGGTAACAAGTAGAGGCACCACAAGGACTGCTGCTCCCTGGTCCAGAGTCCCTGCTGGGGGCAGTTTAGGGCTACAGCATCTTCAGCTGTGAGTTAGCACAGAACCATTCCCCTGGAGCTAGGATAGTTCTTGGCACCACTTCAGGAGTCAATCTTTTTGTTTGTTTTTAATGGTATTCATTAACAATAATAATAATAATAATAATAATTTTGGTATTTGTTAAGTGTTTACTATCTGCCAAGCACTGAATCCCCATTTTACAGATGAGGTAAATGAGGCACTGAGAAGTTAAGTGACTTGCCCAGAGTCACACAGTTGACAAGTGGTGGAGGCAGAATTAGAACCCACGACCTCTGACTCCTAAGCCCATGCTCTTTCCACTAAGCCACGCTGCTTCTTTGTACCAGGCACTGTACTAAGTTCTGGGGTAGATTCAAGCTAATCAGTTTGGATACAGTCCTTGTCTCACATAGGGCTCACAGTCTTGACCCCCATTTTGCAGATGAGGTAACCGAGGCACAGAGAAGTGCCTTGACCAAGGTCACACAGCAGGTGGAGCTGGGATTAGAACTCAGGTCCTTTTGACTCCCAAGCCTATGCTCTCTCCACTAGGTCACACTAATTCTCAAGGTCAAGGTCAAAGTGGCTTGCAGTCAAGGAGGAGTAACCCGCAAGTCAGGTGGGCTAGTTTAGAGTTGGACCATCAGTCACTGATATCCTTCGACTTCATAGAGGGAATGTAAATATTCTTATTTGCTTTTTCTTCTGCTCCTAATCTATTTTAGTGTCCATCTCCCTCTGGAGACTTAAGCTTCTTGTGGGCAGAGATTGCATCTACCAACTCCATTGTACTGTAATTTCCCAAGTGCTCAGTAAACTCTGCACACATTAGGCACTCAATAAATACCAGTGATTGATTAATTGATTACAGTAATTAGATTTGTAGTTTTCTTTCTTTAACATTCTGTACTACTTTGTTCTCCCAAAGAGTGACAGTCACAAAGAAAAAATCAGATCAGGATTTGAAATTAAGAAGGGTTTGGGGAAAAGATAAATGTTGAAAGACTAATTTGTCAAAATGGTTTGTTTAAGTCACTTTTTGGGAATATCCCCACAGAAACTGTGGCTCCTAACAAACAAACTAACTAACTGACCATTTACCCCACTGTATATTACAATAGGAATGCTATTGCAATAATAGCATTCCTACTACATTCTTTTCCTCCTTGGAAAAGAGATGCATTGTAATCGTCCACCTCTTTCACCTCCAGAAATATGCCATATATAATTCAAAATGAACTTATTTTCACTCACTCTCAGCACTCATGTATCTATATGTGGTCAAGTATTTATTTTGGCCATTCTTGTTGTAAATGTTTTTATACTTGTCTCTGCCTTTAGAGTGTAAGCTCCTTGTGAGCAAAGAATGTCACTTCTTTATTCTGTATTTGCCAAGAAGTTAGTGCAATGTATGACACCAAATGGGCACTCAAATGCTCTAGCTGTTGCTATTTACTACTACTAGGCCGCACATCAGAGGCAGCAAGTTGTCTGGCACTGGTCACCTAAGAACTTGAAGAGAAAATTAGATTCTGGAAACTTGAGACATTTTGTGACTGAGAAGTTCTGGATTCCATAACCAGGGAAAAAAAGTCCCAAGAAGAGACCTAGGATGTGTAATTTCTTCTCATTATATGCTCTTCAACCAGTAGCATTTATTCTGATCAGAGACAAAGTGAATGCTTAACAAGTACCATGAAAAAAAATCGAAAAGCAGAAACTGGATTTAAGAGATTTGGAGGTGTCTCAATTTGGAGCATCCGTTGGAATAGGAAGGGAAATATATGTATTATGTATAATTCATTATATTAATTTACATATTATAGAAATATGTACACATATTTAGCACTTACTGTATGCAGAGCACCATACTAAGCACTCGGGAGAGTACAATTCAATATAGTTGGTTGGTAGACACGATCCTTGCTCTCAAGGATGTTACAATCCAGAAAAGAGACTGAAATTCAAAAATCTTAAATGTTTGTTCTTCCACCTCATATGCTAAAGATGATTCAATCTATCAATCAATGGTATTTATTGAGTGCTTACTGTGTGCAGAGCACTGGACTCAGTTTTGGGAGAGACTCAGTTTTGGGAGAGTACAGTATAACAGAGTTGGTAGACCCATTCTCTGCTCACAGTTAGTTTACAGACTAGAGGGGGGAACACACATTAATATGAATAAATAAATTATGGGTTATGAATATAAGTGCCATGGGGCTGAGGGAGAGGTGAAAATTCAAGTGCAAAGGTGACACAGAAGAGTGTGGGAGAACAGGAAATGAGTCATTAACTCAGGAAGGCCTATTGGGGGAGATGTGTTTTTAATAAGGTTTTGAAGGTGGGGAAAGTAACTGTCTGTTGGATGTGAAGAGGAAGGACATTCCAGGCAAGAGGCAGGACGTGGGCGAGAGGTCGCCGGTGAGATAGTCGAGATCAGGTACAGTGACATTAGAGCGCAAAGTATAGGCTGAGTTGTAGTAGGACATCAGAGAGATAGGTAGAAGGGAACAAGGTGATTGAGTGCTTTAAAACCAACAGTAAGGAGTTTCTGTTAATGCAGAAGGGCATGGGCAATCCCTGGAGGTTCTTGAGGAGTGGGGAACTTGGACTGAATGGGTTTGTAGAGAAATGATCCAGGCAGCATAGTGAAGTATGGACTGGAGTGGGGGGAGACAGGAGGAATGGAGGTCAGCAAGGAGGCTTATGCAGTCAGAAAGGTGGGTTAGGATCATTTGGATTAATGTCTTAGTAGTTTGGGTGGAGAGAAAGGATGGATTTTAATGGTGTTGGGAAGGTAGAACCGACGGGATTGGTGACAGATTGAATGTGTGGGTTGAATGAGAAACATGAGTCAAAGTTAAAGCGAAGGTTTGGGGCTTTTGAGACAGTGATGGTTAAGTTGGGGTAGGGCCGGGTTTGTGTGGATGAGGAGTTCTGTTTTGGACATGGTAAATCTGAGGTCAGTGGGACATCCAAGTAGAGATGTCCTGAAGGCAGGAGGAAATACGAAACTGCTGAGAAGGAGAGATCGGGGCTCAGTGGAAAGAGCCCGGGCTTGGGAGTCAGAGGTCATGGGT
Source organism: Ornithorhynchus anatinus (assembly GCF_004115215.2). Classification (NCBI taxonomy): domain Eukaryota; kingdom Metazoa; phylum Chordata; class Mammalia; order Monotremata; family Ornithorhynchidae; genus Ornithorhynchus; species Ornithorhynchus anatinus. The sequence goes on from NC_041728.1 coordinate 154,913,383, forward strand.
TCGACTCGTCATGAGTTCGACTCCCAGCTCTACCACTTGTCAGTTGTGTGATTGTGGGCAAGTCACTTAACTTCTCTGTGCCTCAGTTACCTCATCTGTAAAATGGGGATTAACAGTGAGGTAACATGCTTAGAATTCCTTAACTCCCATTCTCTCCTAGACCCCCTCCAATCTGGCTTCCGTCCTCTCCACTCTACCGAGACTGCTCTCTCTAAGGTCACCCGTGACCTCCTCCTTGCCAAATCCAATGGCTCCTACTCCATTCTAATCCTCCTTGACCTCTCTGCTGCCTTTGACACTGTTGACCATCCCCTCCTCCTCCATACCTTATCTCACCTTGGCTTCACGGACTCCGTCCTCTCCTGGTTCTCCTCTTACCTTTCTGGCCGGTCATTCTCGGTCTCCTTTGCTGGAGCCTCTTTCCCCTCCCATCCTTTAACTGTTGGAGTTCCTCAAGGGTCAGTTCTCGGCCCTCTTCTGTTCTCCATTTACACTCACTCCCTCGGTGAACTCATTCGCTCTTATGGCTTTAACTACCATCTCTACGCAGATGACCCGCAGATCTACATCTCCGCCCCTGTCCTCTCCCCCTCCCTTCAGGCTCGCATCTCCTCCTGCCTCCGGGATGTCTCCACCTGGATGTCGGCCCGCCACCTAAAACTCAACATGAGCGAGACTGAGCTCCTCATCTTCCCTCCCAAACCCGGTCCTCTCCCAGACTTCTCTATCACCGTGGATGGCACGACCATCCTTCCCGTCTCTCGGGCCCGCAATCTCGGTGTCATCCTTGACTCGTCCCTCTTGTTCACCCCACACATCCTATCCGTTACCAAGACCTGCCGGTTTCACCTCTACAATATCGCCAAGATCCGCCCTTTCCTCTCCACCCAAACGGCTACCTTACTGCTACGGGCTCTCGTTATATCCCGGCTAGACTACTGTGTCAGCCTTTTCTCTGACCTCCCTTCCTCCTCTCTCGCCCCGCTCCAGTCTATTCTTCACTCCGCCGCCCGGCTCATCTTCCTGCAGAAACGATCTGGGCATGTCACTCCCCTTCTTAAACAACTCCAGTGGTTGCCTATCAACCTCCGCTCCAAACAAAAACTCCTCACTCTAGGCTTCGAGGCTCTACATCACCTTGCCCCTTCCTACCTCTCCTCCCTTCTCTCTTTCTACCACCCACCCCGCACGCTCTGCTCCTCTGCCGCCCACCTCCTCACTCTCCCTCGGTCTCGCCTATCCCGCCGTCGACCCCTGGGCCAAGTCCTCCCGCGGTCCTGGAACGCCCTCCCTCCTCACCTCTGCCAAACTGATTCTCTTCCCCTCTTCAAAACCCTACTTAAAACTCACCTTCTCCAAGAGGCCTTCCCAGACTGAGCTCCCTTCTCCCTCTACTCCCTCTACCACCCCCCCTTCACCTCTCCGCAGCTTAACCCTCTTTTCCCCCTTTCCCTCTGCTCCTCCACCTCTCCCTTCCCCTCCCCACAGCACTGTACTCGTCCACTCAACTGTATATATTTCTATTACCCTATTTATTTTGTTAATGAATTGTACATCGCCTTGATTCTATTTAGTTGCCATTGTTTTTACGAGATGTTCTTCCCCTCGACTCTATTTATTGCCATTGTTCTTGTCTGTCCATCTCCCCCGATTAGACTGTAAGCCTGTCAAATGGCAGGGACTGTCTCTATCTGTTGCCAACCTGTTCATCCCAAGCGCTTAGTACAGTGCTCTGCACATAGTAAGCGCTCAATAAATACTATTGAATGAATGAATGAAAGTGAGCCTCATGTGGGACAACCTGATTACCCTGTATCTACCCCAGTGCTTAGAACAGTGCTCTGCACATAGTAAGCGCTTAACAAATACCAACATTATTATATAGATTTGGGAATCACCCACCTAGATGTGGTAGTTGAAGCCATGGTAATTGAATGAGTTTTCCAAGGGAATGGGTGTAGATGGAGAGTAGAAGAGGACCCAGAACTGAGCCTTAAGGGATCCCCACAGCTAATGTGGAGGCAGAGGAGGAGCCCATGAAAGAAACTGAGAATCAGTGGCCAGGGAGATAGGAGAAGAGCTTCACAATGTCAGTGAAGCCAAGGTTTGGTAATGAGTCCAGGAGAAGGGGGTGGTTGATGGTGTTGAAGTCAGCTGAGAGATCAAGGATTAGGATGGAGTAGAGACCGATGACCAATGGATTCGGTAGGAAGGAGTTCTTTAGGTGACCATTGAGAGGGCAGTTAATGTTGATGAAGAGGCAGAAGCCAGATTGGATTGGAGAACTGGAGGAAAGGAAGTGGGGACAGAAGTTGTACAAATCACTCAAGGAATTTGGAGAGGAATGGTAGGAGGAAGATGGGGGTGATAACTGGAGGGAACTGTGGGGTCAACTTGGTTTTTTCAGATAAGGAGATATAAGCATGTTTAAAACAGTGGGGGAAAAGGCATTTGGAGAGTGAACAATTGAAGATGGCAATCAGAAAGGGAAGAAGAGAGGGGGCAAACAGTTTGATATGGTGCAAAGGGATGGGGTTGGAAGCTCTTGTGGATGGGGTGGAGATCTCCTGCTCCTCTTGAGATACTGCTTGGGAAAGATGGGAAAGTTGAAGAAGAGGCAAGAGGTGGGAGGACTTGGAGAGTAGCGGGGGAGATTTTAGGAAGATCTCACTTGATAGTTTCCATTTTCTCATAAAGTATGTGGCTAGGTCATTAGAGGCAAGAGTTGGGGAAGGCAAGAGGATGGGGGTTTGAGGAGAGAATTAAACATCTGAAACAACTGGCTAGGGAAATTAGGATGGGGGTCAATAAGGATGGAGAAATAATGATGCTGGGCAGAGAGGGGGCAAAGTTAAAGCAGGCAAGGAAGAACTTGAAGTGGACGAGGCTGGCCCTCATGCACAGGAGTGAAGGAAGCAGACTATGGAGATGGGGCCAGTGGTTTGATGTTAGCAAAGGGAGAGGGGAGTGAGTGAGTTGAGTTCAGTAGCAAGGGTGATGTTGAGGGCATCGATTTGGGGCACATGACGGCTTGAACAAATTGGATGGGGTCAAAAGATCGGAAGTCTCCGTGGGGGAACAGGACAGATTTGCTGGGAGTGAGTGTGTGAGAGAGAAGGCAGATGAGGAGGTTTTGGTCAGATAGAGGGATTTCAGGGTTGGTGAGGGTAGAGACTGTACAGTGACTAGAGATGACCCTTGACCCCTCTCTCCTTGATTCCTCTCTCTCATTCAACCCACATATTCAATCCATCACTAAATCCTATCGGTCCCACCTTCACAACGTCGCTAAAATCCGCCCTTTCCTCTCCATCCAAACTGCTACCACATTCATACAATCGCTCATCCTCTCCCACCTGAATTACTGCATCAGCAAGGTGCCTCCTTGCTGACCTCCCGGCCTCCTGCCTCTCCCGACTCCAGTCCATACTTCATTCTGCTGCCCAGATAATTTTTCTACAAAAATGTTCAGGACATGTCACCCCACTCCTCCAAAAACTGCAGTTGTTACCCATTCACCTTTGCATCAAAAGAAGCCTCTTCATCATTGGCTTTAAAGCACTCTATCATCTTCTTGCCCCCTCCTCCCTCACCTCGTTACTCTCCTACAACTCAGCTTGCATACTTTGCTCCTCTAATGCTAACCTTCTCACTGTGCCTCTGTCTCACCTCACTGCAGACCCCTTGTCCACTTCATCCCTCTGGCCTGGAACTCTCTCCCTCCTCAAATATAAAAGACAATTACTTTCCCCCACTTCAAAGCCTTATTGAAGGCACATCTCCTCCAGGACTAAGCCCTCCTTTCCTCTTCTCCCACTCCCTTCTGCGTAGCCCTGACTTACTCCCTTTATTCTTCCTCCCTCCCAGCCCACCCACAGCTCTTTTGTACATATCTGTCATTTATTTGTCTGTATTGATGTTTGCTCCTGACTCTAGACTGTGAGCTCCTTGTGGGTAGGGAATGTGTCTGTTGTTTCATTGTGCTCTTCCATACAGTGCTCTGCATACAGTAAGTATGCTCTGTGAATATACTGAATGAAAATAAAATCGAGTGTGGGTCCAAATTGGTGAATGGAAGAGTTGGGTTGAAACAGCTGGTCAGTGGAGTTGAAGAAGCAGAGAAAGCAGGCAGTGAAAGAGTCATCAGGAACCTCCACATGGACACTGAAGTCCCCAAGGATAAAAGTAGGGATGGAGAAAGAGAGAAGGAATGTGAGAAAGTGATTGAAATGGTTTGAAAAGCTGGCAGTAGTGCCTGGGGGGCAGTAGATGACTGTGACTAGTATCTGGAGTGGTTGGAAGAGATGGATGATATAAGCCTCAAAGGAAGGGAAAGAGCGGGATGGGGGATTGTTAGAGATTGATGAGGGATGGGGGGAAAAGAGAGATTGTTCTTTAAAACATACCTTCAGGTTGAGGAGGAAACCAAGTCCTTCCACCACATTTCTAGCAAAGGTCATTTCTTCTGAGCAAATTACTTTCCTCTAAGCTACACAGACTATTACAGTGTGATTAAAATGGTGACTCTAGGTAACTCTTTGACATTTAGTCACAATCAATCAATCAGTGGTATTTATTGAGCCCTTACTGTGCACAGACCACTGTCCCGTACTAAGCACTTGGCAGAGTACAGTGCAGCAGAGTTGGTAGACATGTTTCCTGCCCACAAGGAGCTCACAGTCAGGAGGGGGAAACGGGTATTGACATAAATAAATAAATTATGGATAAGTACATAAATGCACTGGGGCTGAGGGATAGGTGAATATCAAGTGCTTAAAAGGCACAAATCCAAGGGTCTAGGCAACTCAGAAGGGAGAGGCAGTAGGGAAAAATAGAGGGCTTAATCAGGGAAGGCCTCTTGGAGGAGATATGACAGTCACAACTATTACATAACAGAGAACAGATTTGATGAGGTTGAATCAGTCATTTACGTTTGATTATCGAACTTGCCAGCTCCAGAGGAGAAGCAATTTTTGTGCCATGGGGCATCTTAAAGAGAAGGACTGTAGGCAGCTGCTGCTATCTTTTCCCTCAATGTTGAAATGCTAGGCTGGAGAAATGGCAATCACCCATTCTGCCATTGGGAAACCCCAAAATGGAAAGCCAAGATTCCCACTGCAAAATTGAGAAACTTCCATGGAGTTTCTCTTTCTTGTACAACAAATGATAGAGAAAGACAGAGAGATTGTTCTTTTCTTCTTTACAGTTCTAACTCAAGGTGCTAGTTCTATAACGAGGAAATGGATTGGCCCAAACTCTCCCATCCAGACATGGTTTCCAGTCCAGCCTTCCCTAGGCTGAACTCTCTATGAAAGAGAAAGTAAAGCATCTCAGGACCCCATCTTAATAGGTCTATTACAAATCACCCTAAAAAGAAAACAACTCAGAATGATGGAAATGTTTACGATAATGTGAGAAGTATCCCCCTTCTAGACTGTGAGCCCGTTGTTGGGTAGGGACTGTCCCTATCGGTTGCCGAATTGTACTTTCCAAGTGCTTAGTAGAGTGCTCTGCACACAGTAAGCGCTCAGTAAATATGATTGAATGAATGAATGAATGAATGAATGAATGAATGAATGAAGTATTGTGGTCTGCTGGAAAGAGCGTGGGCCTAAGAGTCAGAGAACCTGGTCTACTCCCGGCTCTACTTGTCTGCTGTATGACTTGGACAAGTCACATCACTTCTCTGTGCTTCAGTTACCTCTTCTGTAACATAGGGCTCAGAGACTGCTTATCTTATATGTACCCCAGAATTTATTACAGTACCTGGCACATAGTAAGCACTTGACAAATACCATTAAAAAAACAATTGATTGTGTTTCTACATTTTTTAATGGTATTTGTTAAGTGCTTACTGTGTGTACTAAGCGCTGGGTTAGATACACACTCCCTTGGTGAACTCATTCGCTCCCATAGCTTCAATTATCATCTCTATGCAGATGACACCCAAATCTACATCTCCTCGCCTGTTCTCCCTTCCTCCCTTCAGGCTCGTATCTCCTCCTGCCTTCAGGACATCTCCACCACCTGTGTACCCACCACCTAAAACTCAACATGTCCAAAACTGAGCTCCTTATCTTCCCTTCCAAACCCCGTCCTCTCCCCGACTTACCTGTTACTGTGGATGGCATGACCATCCTTCCCGTCTCACAGGCCCGCAACCTTGGTGTCATCCTTGACTCCGCTCTGTCATTCACTCCACACATCCAATCCGTCACCAACACCTGCCGGTCTCACCTTCACAATATCCCCAAAGTCCTCCCTTTCCTCTCCATCCAAATGGCTATCGTACTGGTACAAGCTCTCATAATATCCCAACTGGATTTCTGTGTCAGCCTTTTCTCTGATCTCCCTTCCTCCTGTCTCTCCCCACTCCAGTCTATTCTTCATTCTGCTGCCCGGATCATCTTCCTACAGAAACGTTCTGGGCATGTCACTCCCCTTCTTAAAAACCTCCAGTGGTTGCCTATCAACCTCCTCATGAAACAAAAATTCCTCACTCTTGGCTTCAGAGCTCTCCATCACCTTTCCCCCTCCTACCTCACCTCCCTTATCTCTTTCTACTGCCCACCCTGTACACTCCGCTCCTCTGCCTCTCACCTCCTCACTGTTCCCGTTCACATCTATCCCACCGTCGACCCCTGGCCCACGTTCTACCGCTGTCCTGGAATGTCCTTCCTCCTCACGTCCACCAAACTGACTCTCTTCCCCTCTTCAAAGCCCTTCTGAGAGCTCACCTCCTCCAAGAGGCCTTCCCAGGCTGAGTTCCCCCCTTTTCCCTCTGCTCCCCCTCCATCATCTGCTCCTCCCCCTTTCCCTCCCCTCAGCTGAGCCTCCTTTCCCTCTGCTTTCTCTCCCCTCCCCTCCCCACCCTACCCTCTGCTCCTTCCCCTACCCTTTCCCCTCCCCTCAGCACTGTGCTCATTTATATGTATTATTTATTACCCTATTTATTTTGTTAATGAGTTGTACATCCACTTGATTCTATTTATCAAGATAATGTCTTGTTTTTGTTTTGTTCTGTTTTGCTCTGTCATCTGCCTCTCCCGATTAGACTCTGAGCCCATCATTGGGCAGAGATTGTCTCTATCCGTTGCTGAATTGTACATTCCAAGCGCTTAGTACAGTGCTTTGCACATAGTAAGGACTCAATAAATACTATTGAACGAATGAATAAAGTTAATCAGGTTGGACACAGTCCCTGTCCCACATAAGGCTCACAGTTTTAGTCCCCATTTTACAGATAAGGTAACTGAGGCACAGAGAAGTTCAATGACTTGCTGAAGGTCACAGAGTAGACAAGTGGCAGAGTGGGGATTAGAACCCAGATCTTTCTGACTTCTAGGCCCATGCTTTATCCACTAGGCAATGTTGTACATGCCATCAATAGTGTTACTATATGTTATTATGCATTACTGTGTATCAAGCACTGTACTAAACATAGATAGAACATAGATTCTTCAGTCTGGAGCATCCAACACTCACTTTTATTTCCACCAAGTCCCTGGATGGCTTGCTAACAGATAAAGTTGGTTCAGGCATTGCCAAGGTTGTGAGAGACACTGTGGCCACTTCAACCCACACTCACAACACTCACTGTTTCCATTACACAGAAACAGGACAATGCTGGGCCAGTACAATTGCACTTTCCTTTTTGGATAGCAGTTATGTACGTATCCGAACATTTATATTAGTGTCTGTCTCCCTCCATTCAGTCATATTAATTGAGTGCTTAGTATTGTGCTGGGCCCTGTACTAAGTGCTCTGGAGAGTACAAAATAAACAGACACATTCCCTGCCCACATGAGCTTACAGTCTAGTAGGGTTACTGAAATTCCTGTGGGAAGGATGTTGACTAGACCGAAGAATGATATCTATTCCGTGACCAGACAGTGTAACACAGATGCATTAATAATCATTTTGGTATTTGTTAAATTATTTTGGTATTTGCCAGGCACTCTACTAAGTGGTGAGATAGATACAAGCCAATCAGGTTGGATACCATATCGCACATGGGGCTCACATCCTTAATACCCATTCTACAGATGAGGCAACTGAGGCCCAGAGAAGTGAAATGACTTGCCACAAGGTCACACAACAGACAAGTGGCAGAGCTGGGATTAGAACCCATGTCATCTCACTTTCAGGCTCATGCTCTTTCCACTATACCATGCTGCTTCAATGCTGTCGTGTCTACCAACTCCATAATATTATACTCACTCAAGTGCTTAGTACAGTGCTCTGCCCAGCAATCAATAAATACACATGATTTACAAATACAAATCATGTGTATTTATTGATTGCTTGATTCATGGCAGTGGCCTGAAGGTGAAAGAATGGGCATTCATGGACACCCAATAACTTTTCCAAGCAAGAGATTCTGAACCTCAATTCTTAGTAATCCTCATGTTCTCTCTGTCCATCAAATGTCTCTGCCGTGTCCAAAGATTGGTTTGGAAGAAATGTGCTGATAATGGAAACAGTCATGATAGAACTTAAAAACAAAATTATATTTTACTTAAGACGTAGTGTGTTGGGTCTCTCTTTGCCTCTCCCAGTGCTTTAATGACTCAGTGGGCTAAAAGCTCAGTACTCAGGGGACAACCTCCTTGTACTGTTGTTTTTCTCTTTATGCTCTCAATCTTTTAGCAGCCAGCAGAAAGTTATCAGTTTAAATGATAATGAAAGTTTAAATGATTCAGTTCCCCAGCTGAACTTAACACCATTTCCCATGGAGAAAGATAGTGAAAAATAGAGTGCCTCCAGTGGTTTTCATCAAGACCAAAGAGGGTTGCCTGTGTTCTTAGTCACGAGAAAACAAAGTTCCAACCTATCCAAAGAACAGAAATACCCTCAAATCACTCCTCTTATCTGGCTTCTTCACCATCTCGAAAACCCACTCCTGACTCTGCCTCACTCCCTAAACAGAAACGTGGTAGTTTCTGTTGTTGGAACACAATTTCCTGCTCTAGGCCTGTTGTTTGGGGGGAGAGGGGAGCCTGGTATTTGGAGAGGAAGCATGGGGCGGAAGATGTGTTAGTCAGGAAGTTCCTACTTTTAAAGCCCATCTCTGAAATCTACAGTTAAATTTGCTTTGAACTCCGTGGAGGAGAGGTGCTGTGGAAATTCAAGATATTGAAATTATTGCTCTCAGTTTAAAAGAACAGGAATGAATTTGAGGGAGATTTAGTAGTAGGAGGAGGAGATAGTATATATTTTGCACTTACTGTGTGCAGAGCCCTGTACTAAGCACTGGGAAAGAGTACTCGGGTGCAAATTAGATAGGGACCCTGTCCCTTGAGGGGCTCACAATCTATGAATGTAGATAGGGGAGAGGGCTGGCAGTAAAACACTAAAACAACATAGAAGATAAGGATACATACAAAACCCACAAAATAAAAACAGAGTCTGTATGGAGCCGTGGCTGTGGAAGAGCAGGATTTGGGGCTCATCTTAGCTCAGAGCCCAAGGCATCCCTGGCAACCTCTTTATAGACATGATGTTTCTTTCTTTACCTGTGCATTTTTATCACCTTCCAGTGTGCAGTTTTGATGTTCTTTATTCCAAGGACAAGAGTTTGTCCTTTGGGGTTGAGATATAAAAGAGAAAAATTATAGAGGCCTTGTCATTAGGGATCCAAAGGACACACCTGGAGGGATGTGATGTGACTGAGTTGTCCTGACTGAGGTATGGCCTGGGGAAGTCTTTTAACTGGCTCTATGCCTCAGTTTACCCTTCTGTAAACAGAGATGAGACTCCTGCTCTCATCACTCCTTAGAATGTGGGCCCTGTGTGGGACCTGGACTGTATTGTATCAGATCACCTTATTTCTACCCCTGTATTTAGCACAGTGATTGACACTTTGTTGGCATGGAATACATACAATTACAATAATTATAATAGGTTGAATGGCAGAGAGTCTAGAGTTAGGAAAAGAGGAAGAAAGGGACATTCTTGAAGAGTAGTTTGCAAAGACTCCCGTCACAAAGTAACCACATCCTGGGAGAGAACTTTAGTGACTTTAAAAAAAAACAAACAAAAATGCATTAGTTGGCCAGCAAGTCTGACTGCTAATGTCTGGGGAAGACCCAGGAGGAATCAATCAGTCAATCAATCAATTATATTTTTTGAGTGCTTATTGTGTGCAGAGCACTGTACTAAGCACTTGGGAGAGTACAATATATCAATCAATCAGTCACCTTTATTGAGTGCTTATTGTGGTCAGGGAAGGTGTCCGTTTATTGTTGTGTTGTACTCTCCCGTGCTTAGTACAGTGTTCTGCGTGCAATATTCACTCATTTATTCATTCAATCATACTTAATGAGTGCTTACTGTGCAAGCATGAATGAATGAATATTATGCACAGAACACTGTACTAAGCACTTGCAAGAGTACAAAGGAACAGAGTTGGTAGATACATTCCCTGCCCACAATGAACTTTCAGTCTAGATGGAGAGACAGACATTAATGTAAATAAATAAAATTACAGATAGGTACAAAAGTGCTGTAGGGCTGAAAAGAGGGGGAAGAAAGGGAGCAAATTAGGGCAACACAGAAGGGAGGGGGAGAAGAGGAAATGAGGGCTTAGAGAAGGCCTCTTGGAGGACATGTGCCTTCAATAAGGCTTTGAAGGTGACGAGATCAATTGTCCATCGGATATGAAGAAGGAGGTTGTTCCAGGTCACTGTCAGGTCGTGAGTGAGAGGTTGCCAGTGAGATAGATGAGATAGAGGTGGAGTAAATTGGTAGTAGAGGAGCAAAGAGCAAAGGCTGGGTTGTAGTAGGAGAGCAGTAAGGTGAGATAATAATATTAATGATGGTATTTGTTATGTATTTATTATGTGCCAAGTACTGTACTAAACGCTTTGATGAATACAAGCAAATTGAGTTGGACACAGTCTGTGTCCCACATAGTTTCAATCCCCATTTTAAAGATGAGATAACTGAGGCACAGCGGAAGTGAAACGACTTGCCCAAAGTCACACAGCAGACATCTGTCTGGTCTGATACCCATGACCTTCTAACTCCCAGACCCATGCTCTTTCGACTCCACCATGCTGCTTCTCATACACCAGGCTGTTTCTCATGTAGGTGGGAGGAGACAAGGTGACTGAGTGCTTTAAAGCCGATGGCAAGAAGTTTCTTTATATCCATTAAGTCCTTTCCACCTGCTGCTAGATTTGTCCCAAACAGACCCAGCCATGATAAGCCTGTTTCACCATAACCCCATGACTTCTCCAGGCAGCCAGTCATGTAGCCTGTCTTTCTCTTTCTTGCCTGGCATAGTGAATAGAGCACGGGCCTGGGAGTCAGAAATGCACAGGTTCTAATCCCAGCTCTACCACTTGTCTGCTGTCTGGCTTTGGGCAAGTCACTTAACTTCTCTGGGCCTCAGTTTCTTCATCTGTAAAATGTGGATTAAGACTGTGAGCCCTATGTAGAATAGGGACTGTATCAACCCGATTATCTTAATAATAATAATAATGTTGGCATTTGTTAAGCGCTTACTATGTGCCGAGCACTGTTCTAAGCGCTGGGGTAGACACAGGGGAATCAGGTTGTCCCACTTGGGGCTCACATTCTTAATCCCCATTTTACAGATGAGGTTGTATCTACCCCAGAGCGTGGCATGGTGCCTGGCACATAGTAAGCATTTAACAAATACCATAATTATAATTATTATCACCACAATTATTATTATTGTATTGGAATGCATTTAGTTTTTGATTTCCTGAGTTGTCCACATTGATCCTTATTCTGTATGAGCCTGGTCGATTTACTCCAGTCACTTTGAATTCTGCTCCTATCCTCCCCGAGGCTGGGCACCCCTGACCCGCAAACCCATATTTCCTGGGCTACCGATTGTGCATTTGAAAACAAATACTTTCTTCTTGGGTTTCTCCTTTCTCCTTCAGTATGCTTTCTTTATCACCCAATTGCCTCCCTGGAAGTCCATATTGTTTTCCAGCCACCTAGGCATCGTTCTGATCTGAGGAGCAGATGTTGTGAGCCAGCCCTAACAAACAGAAAGGAGATTCTTTTTTACTGGAGGATTACCAGCTTGAGACTTCAAAGAACACCACCCTTAAAGGGAACTCCTTGGTGACAACAGAATACCCCCGAAACTAAAAGTCAGGATATGTGAAGGTTAATGAAACAGAAAACAAACCAAAACGGCACAGTTCCCCCAAACTTGATTCACGTGGTGATACTCTTTTTCGCTCCAGATAGAACAGAGACTCTCTTGTACTTTCGTGGGGAGTGGAGAGAGCTGTCCGGAACTAGCCTGATCGAGGAATCGGAATTGTTGGTCACCAAAACCTCCACCGCCTCCTCCTCCACCCCCAGCATTGTCATAGCAGAAGCTGCTGTGTTTCCAAGTGTGTGGATCTTGTTACCCAGAGGAAACTTTCTGGCCAAATCTCCAGCTAATCCTTTATGGGAAATTTGGCCTCAGCATGTTCCATTCCAGATCGTTCTAATTCACAGTGAAACTGGGGAAGACGCCCATTCATAAAAATTCCATTCATAAGGTCTAAGCCAAGAACGACAAAGAAATGTCCTTGGGGTGTGAGATCCTCAGCCTGGCACCTCAAAGGGACAAAAGAAATCTCATTTCTTATAAATCTTGGGATTCCTTCCACTAGAGTACAGGGTGACGCTTATTCTCACTTTGAAATCTGAAGAAATTTGATGACAAGGTGAGCAAGAGCCTCCCATCTCTGCCAGAGGCTGAAAGAGTGCAGAATTCCCCACTGGCTTTTTTCCACACTACCATCTTCCTGTTGTTGGGTAGAAGGTAATAATAATAATAATTTTGATATTTGTTAAGTGCTTACTATGTGCAGAGCACTGTTCTAAGCGCTGGGGTAGATACAGGGTAATCAGGTTGTCCCTCGTGAGGCTCACAGTCTTCATCCCCATTTTACAGATGAGGTAACTGAGGCACAGAGAAGTTAAGTGACTTGCCCACAGTCACACAACTGACAAGTGGCAGAGCCAGGATTCGAACCTATGACCTCTGACTCCCAAGCCCAGGCTTTTTCCACTGAGTCACGCTGCTTCTCTAACAAGGTAGAAGGTAGGCTGCCTGAAGTGAAAGGTCTCCCTAGCTGGGTACTATAGATAGTCTTTGCATTAAAAATAATAATAAATTATGGTACTTGTTAAGTACTTACTATATGCCAAGCACCATTCTAAGATCTGGGGTAGATACAAGGTAATCAGGTTGGACACAGTTCCAGCCCCATATGGGGCTCGCATTCTTACTCCCCATTTTATGGATAAGGTACCTGAGGCCCAGAGAAGTGAAGTGACTTGCCCAAGGTTGCACAGTGACACATGGCAGAGCTGGGATTAGAACCCAGGTTCTTTTGACTCCCAGGTTCACGCTAAATCTACTAAGCCATGCTGCTTCTGTAGAATGGTAAGGCAACCTAAAAGAGATACCTGCAAAAGCCTATTGCCCACAACTTTATTTCATGCTAAGAATGCCAAATGTGAGAAATATTATTTTTATCATTATCCCCCTATTCTCTAAGCTCCCTATGGAGAGAGAAAGTGTCCACTAACTCTATTGAATTCTGGTCTCCCAAAACCTTAGTGCAAATGCTCTGCATGCAGTAAGGACTCAATAATTACCATTGATTTATTGATTATTATGGTATTTTTAAGCATTTATTTGGTGCCAAAAGCATTGATCTGAGCACTGCATTAGATATGAGATGAAGCTAAAAGAAAGGCCTTGTTAATGGTAATGTAAGGCCGCAGGACCACTAACTGAGAGGTCACTGGCTCTACTGCTAATTACTTGGCTGAAACAAATTGATCAACCACCAATTATATTTCCTGAACACCTGCTGTGTACATAGCACCTTATTAAGCATTTGGGAGATCACAATAAAGGGGAAGATATGATACCAGGCAAGGGGTCAAGATCCACATTGACCTAGAGTTCACTGGAACCCCAGTGAAAATGAGTAATTGGCTAAAATGAATGCACTAAATCAGTTCCTGCTTCAGTGTTAGATTGGGGACAGAACACTCTGGGAATTAGGAGCACCTCATATGTGAGATGATGGTAGTTTTGCTATTTACTGAGCATTTACCCAATGCCGAGCCCTGGAGTAGATACCAAGGTAACCAGACCAGACCCAAGCCATGACCTACTGCAGGCTCACAATCTAAGAAGGAGAGAGAGAGAGCTATTTTATCCCTGTTTTATGGAATAGGAAACTGAGACTCAGAAGTTAAACCATTTGCCTAAGGTCCTACATTCAATAGACCAGTGGTGGTCCTGGAATTGGAGTGTAAATCTCCTGACGCCAGTCCTATGCTATTTCTGCTAGACCATACTACTCTACTCCTACTTCTCACTCAATGACCAGAGCATGAATGCTCGCTACCAAGCAGAGGACAACTTTTTAATCATCTCGTTAGGGATGATAGCTCCTGCCAGCCTATGGAAATTACCAGTCAGCTCAGAGTATTTTCTCAGCACTAAACACATATACCTATGCCTGTATACATATATATAGACCTATAAGTATATTTCCCCCTTCCTCCTCTCCCTTTCTCTCTAGCCCTTTCTCCCATTCCCTTTTCTCCCTTTCTCTCCCCCTCTCTTGGACCAGGCCCCATACTATAGAGAATTCATTCAATAGTATTTCATTCAATAGTATTTATTGAGCACTTACTATGTGCAGAGCACTGTACTAAGCGCTTGGAATGTACAAATTGGTAACAGATAGAGACAGTCCCTGCCCTTTGACGGGCTTACAGTTTAATCGGGGGAGACGGACAGACAAGAACAATAGCAATAAACAGAATCAAGGGGATGAACATCTCATTAAAACAATAGCAAATAAATGGAATCAAGGCGATGTACAGTTCATTAACAAAATAAATAGGATAATGAAAATGTATACAGTTGAGCAGACGAGTACAGTGCTGAGGGGATGGGAAGGGAGAGGGGGAGGAGCAGAGGGAAATGGGGGGAAAAGAGGGTTTAGCTGCGGAGAGGTGAAGGGGGCGGTAGAGGGAGTAGAGGGAGAAGGGGAGCTCAGTCTGGGAAGACCTCTTGGAGGAGATGAGCTGTAAGTAGGGTTTTGAAGAGGGGAAGAGAATTAGTTTGGCGGAGGTGAGGAGGGAGGGCATTCCAGGACTGCAAGCTCTCTGAGTAGAGTAAGCTCTCTGAGAGCAGAGATTATGCCTACTAATTCTATTGTAATCTCCCAAGCCATTACCACACTGCTTTGCACACAGAAGGCTCTCATATGATTTCCCCTTTGCCTCGATGGTGTGTTCTCTTGCAAAATCGTGAAGTTCCATTTGCTCTTTATCTGACAGAAAGAAAACTTTCCTCTCCCATTAGAGTTGGAAGTCAAAGTCAAAAATTAAATGCTCTATGGGTCGTGACGCTCATCTTTACTGGAAGCAGGAAGTTTGTGAGTGGTGATAACCTTCACCAAGTACATTCCAGCTAAGCACTGATAAGCTTTTCCAGTTGTAAGTGTCGATCCGGTGACACAGCTTAACACAAAACGAGTGTGACAAGGTGTATGAATTAGATGATCTGGGAGATTTGGCTACAGGGAGGCCCCGGGGCTCCTCCTCTCTAGCAGGCACTCCTGCTTCAGGGTGGGCTGAGTGGTGGTTCGTTTGTCATTTAATAATAATAATAATGATAATAATAAATAATGATATTAATGGTATTTAAGTGCTTTCTATGTGCCAGACACTGTACTAAGCACTGGGGAAGATACAAGCATATTGAGATACAAGCATATCGAGTTAGACACAGTGGGGCTCACAGTCTCAATCCCCATTTTACAAATGAGGTAACTGAGGCACAGAGAAGAGAAGTGACGTGCTCAAGTTTACACAGCAGACAAGCGGTGAAGCCGGGATTAAAACCTTCTGACACCCAGGCCCGTGCTCTATCCACTACACCATTTCTGCTGGATGAGTCAATATCCCATTGCGCCTTTCCCCAGGCTGCACTGCAAAGATGCAGTCATTCTCAGTCTCCTTCATGAGCTCCTTCTCCCTCTCCCATTCTGGGGTCCCTCAAGGTTCAGTTCTTGGTCCCCTTCTATTCTCCATCTACACTCACTTCCTTGGAAAACTCAATCGCTCCCATGGCTTCAACTATCATCTCTATGCAGATGACACCCAAATCTATATCTCCTCCCCATTCTCTCTCCCTCCTTCCAGGCTCACATCTCCTCCTGCCTTCAGGACATCTCTACTTGGATGTCCTTCTGCCACCAAAAACTTAACATGTCCAAGACAGAGCTCCCTATCTTCCCTCCCAAACCCTGTCCTCTCCCTAACTTTCCCATCACTGTGGACGGCACAACCATCCTTCCCATCTCCCAAGCCCGCAACCTTGGTGTCATCCTTGACACCGCTCACTCATCCACCCCACACATCCAATCCATCACCCAAACCTGCTGGTCTCACCTTCACAACATCGCCAAGATCCTCCCTTTCCTCTCCATCCAAACTTCTACCACATTAGTACAGTCACTCATCCTGTCCCAACTGGATTACTGCATCAGCTTCCTTTCTCATCTCCCAAACTCTGCCTCTCCCCACTTCAGTCCATACTTCATTCCGCTGCCTTGATTATCTTTCTATAAAAACGTTCTGGGCATGTCACCCCCTCCTCAAAAATCTCCAGTGATTGCATATCAACCTCTCTATCAAACAAAAACTCCTCACTATTGATTTAGCCCTCCATCACCTTGCCCCTTCTTACCTGACCTTCCTTCTCTCCTACATCCCAGCCAGCACAATCCGGTCCTTTTGTGCTGACCTTTTCATTGTGCCTCATTCACGCCTATCCCGCCGTCAACCCCTGGCCCACGTCCTACCTCTGGCCTGGAACGCCCTCCCTCTTCAAATCCACCAATCACTCACCCTCCCATTTAAAGCACTACTGAAGGCTTACCTCCTCCAAGAGACCTTCCCAAACTAAGCCCACCTTTTCCTCGCCCCCCCCCCTTCTGCTTCACCTCGACTCACTCCCTTTGTTCTCCCCCCCACCCCACAGCACTTATTTATATTATGTAGATATCTATTATTCTATTTATTTATATTGATGTCTTTTTACTTGTTTTGATGTCTGTCACCCCCCTTCTAGACTGTAAGCGCGGGGTGGGCAGGGGTTGTCTCTCTTTATTGCTGAATTGTACTTTCCAAGCACTTAGTACAGTGTTCTGCACACCGTAAACGCTCAATAAATACTATTGAAAGAATGAATGAATGAACGAATGAACGAACGAACGAACGAATGAATGAAACTGGCAGACTCTAGGTCCCAGGCTCACCCTAGAGTTTCAGGGACACACACACACACACACACACACACACACACACACCTCTGCCTCGATGTGACTGGCTGGGAATTGAACACCTTCCCACAGCTCACAGTTCCTCATTTCTGGGTTCTGATAGTTATGCTTTCACTGAGCCTCCTGCTGAACCTTCACAGTTACCGCCGAATGATGACGAGAGAGACCAGGACTTCAAATTGGTTAGATCTGCCAAGTTTCCCAGTTACACTGCTGTTGGGGACAGATATTTCAGGCAAGGCGTTCTTTCCAGGGGCTTTGTTCTCGCCCTCCCAAGGTCCCTCTCTGCCTTCTCGGTGATAGAGTAGCCCTTGTCTAGGGCTGAAGAGTCAACCTGCAAGTCCAATAAATCAATCAATTGTGTTTATTGAGTGCCTTCTGTGTACTGTGGGGAAGCAGCATGGCCTAATGGATAGAGCACAGGCTTGGGAGTCAGAAGGACTCGGGTTCTAATCCCAGCTCCACCCCTTATCTGTCATATGACCTTGGGTAAGTGACTTCACTTCTCTGTGCCTTTGTTACCTCATCTGTAAAATGGGAATTAAGATTGTGAGCCCCATGTGGGACAGGGACTGTGTCCAACCTGATTTGCTTGTATCTACCCCAGTGATTAGAACAGTTCTTGACACATAGTAAACGCTTAACAAATATCACCATTATCATCATTGTAGTAAGTGCTTGGGAGAGTTCAACACAACAATATAACAGACATATTCCCTGCCCACAACGACCTTACAGTCTAGAGGGATGAGCTTGCAGCTTAGAAGTGAGGAGGGGAGCAGGGGAAGGTTACATGAGGCATTGTCCAAGAATTGCACCAAAAAAGAAGAGGGAGCAGAACGTTGTTTTGGAGAATTCATGGCTAATTTGCATGTTGATGATCAAAACAGGAGCAGAATTTGTAGGTTAATGTCATCTGGAATCCCGCAATAAGCAGAACTGTCCTGAAATTAGTCACCCTGGCTTGTCCCCCCTAAAGTCCCCTGTCCTTCCCCACCTCTCGACTGTAAAGTACTTGTGGGCAGGGAATATGTGTTATATTTTTATATTGTACTCTTCCAAGCGCTCAGTACAGTGCTTTGCACATAGTCAGTGCTCAATAAATACGATTGACTGAAAGCTTTGTACACAGTACGCACTCAAATACGATTAATTGACTAACTAGGAGAAGCAGCCTAGCTTAGTGGATAGAGCATGGGCCTGGGAGTCAAAAGGACAAGGGTTCTAATCCCAGCTCTGCCACATATCTGCTGCATGGCATTGGGCAAGTCACTTTGCTTCTCTGGGCCTCCATTACCTCATCTGTACAATAGGGATTTATAAAAATAATTATGGTATTTATTAATTGCTTACTGTATGCCAGGCACTGTTCTAAGGACTGGGGTGTATACAAGCAAATCGAGTTGGACACAGTTCCTCTCCCAAGTGGGGCTCACAGAGTCAATCTCCATTTTATTCATTTATTCAATAGTATTTATTGAGCGCTTACTATGTGCAGAGCACTGTACTAAGCGCTTGGAATGAACAAGTCGGCAACAGATAGAGACAGTTCCTGCCGTTTGACGGGCTTACAGTCTAATCAGATGAGGTAGCTGAGAAGTGAAGTGACTTGTCTAACATCATACAGCAAATAAGTGGCAGAGCCAGAATTATAACCCATGACCTTCTAACTTCCAGGTCCATGCTCTATCCACTATGCCATGCTGCTTTTCCAAGATTAAGTGAGTGAGCCCCATGTGGGACAGGGACTGTGTCCAACCCGATGAAATTGGATCTACCTCAGCTCTTAGAACAGTGCTTGGCACATAGTAAGATTTTAACAAATGACATATTTTTTTTAATCTTGATTTCACCTGAAGGAGACCTCTACAAAGGTCATTGCTGCAGCGGCTAGTAGCAGGGGGCAGACAGTTGGGTGAGGAGCAACAGCAGTCGGACCAGTTATTGCTGCTACTCTCCAACCCCCATCCAACACTGTTGCTGCCACCAAGGACTGTCACTTTGTCAGTCTCCTCTGCCTCCCCCCTTCTAGACTGCCCATTGCGAGCAGGGATTGTCTCTCTTTATTGCTGAATTGTACTTTCCAAGAGCTTAATACAGTGCTCTGCACACAGCAAACGCTTAATAAATATGATTGAATGCATGAATGGATGAATGAATGGAAAGAAATCATAGGTAGTGGAAAGCACCAGAGTTTAAAGGTACGGACATAAGATTTATGGGGATGAGGTCTCCAAGAGTTTGGCAGTGTGAAAGAGCTGAAGAGGCAGTATGGAGGGATAGAGGGTGGGGAAATGAGAGAGTAACTGGGGTTCTACCTTCACAGCATCTCTAGAATCCACTCTTTCCTCTCCATCCAAACTGCTTCCATGTTAAACCAAGCACTATTCTCTCCTGCCTTGATTACTACATCGGCCTCCATTGCTGACCTCCCTGCCTCCTGTCTCTCCCCACACTAGTCCATCCTTCGCTCTGCTGGCCAGATCATTTTTCTCAAAAACTGTCCATTCCATGTCTCCCCACTCCTCATCCATCTTCTCATGAAACAGAAACTCCTAACCATTAGCTTTAAGGCACACCATCATCTCTGTCCCTCCTACCTTGGTGCTAGATTGATGGTATTGATGCCTGTTTACTTGTTTTGATGTCTGTCTCCCCACTTCTAGACTGTGAGCCCGTTGTGGGCAGTTATTGTCTCTCTTTGTTGCTGAATTGTACTTTCCAAGTGCTTAGTACAGTGCTTTGCACACAGTAAGCCCTCAATAAATACAATTGAATGAATGAATGAATATCTGACCATGCTGATCTCCTACTGCAACCCAACCCACACAATCAATCAATCAATCAATCAATAGTATTTACAAAGTACTAGTGCAAAATACTAGAATAAGCACTTGGGAGAGTCCAGTACAACAGAATCAGCAGACACGTTCCACACTTGGGAAAGTATAATGCAACAGCATCAGCAGACACGTTCTCACCCCTTAACAAGCTTACAATCTCACTCTTTGTACCTGTCTCATCTTTCTCGCTGACAGCCCCTCACCCACATCCTCCCTCTGTCCCGGAACTCCCTCCCGCTTCATATTCGACAGACCACCACTCTCACCATCTTAAAAACCTTAAAATCATATCTGCGAAGAGGCCTTTCTTAACTAAACCTTCATTTCTCTTTATTCATCCTCCCTTCTGCATCACCCATGCACTCGAGTCTGTACCCCTTTAACATTTAATTTTCATCCCACCTCTGGCCCCAGGGGACCCATGCTCTGCCATGCTCTGAGCCACAATTAATTTTCACGTCTGTCTACCTTTATAGTCAGGAAACATGTCTACCAATTCTATTGTATGTCTTCCAAATGCTCAGTACAGTACTCTGCCTACAGTATTGGCTGTGTGCAATACTCAGTACAGTACTCTACTCTCTACTCAGTACTCAGTAATAATAACAATAATAATGATGGCATTTGTTAAGTGCTTAATATGTGCTAGGCACTGTTCTAAGCGCTGGAGGGGTACAAGGTAATTAGGTGTCCCATGTGGGGCTCACAGTCTTAATCCCCATTTTACAGATGAGGTAAGTGAGGCCCGGAGAAGTTAAATGACTTGCCCAAGGTCACACAGCTGTTGCCCCCCCTGCAGGACCTGCTGCCCGGTCCGGCCCTGGGGACCTGTGAGCGGGCTACTAGAGTTGCCCAGGTCCTCTGTCTCCCACTCCCTCTGCTCCGGCTGCTCAGTGCAGCCCGGGGCCCTCCTTGGCTCTCCCTGCAACTGCTGAGGGAGCACTTCGCTGGCCGTTTGGAGGGCAGAGTCCTCGCCTCTTCTCTTTAGAGAAGCAGCGTGGCTCAGTGGAAAGAGCACGGGCTTTGGAGTCAGGGCTCATGAGTTCGAATCCCAGCTCTGCCACTTGTCGGCTGTGTGACTGTGGGCAAGTCACTTAACTTCTCTGTGCCTCAGTTCCCTCATCTGTAAAATGGGGATTAAGACTGTGAGCCCCACGTGGGACAACCTGATTCCCCTGTGTCTACCCCAGCGCTTAGAACAGTGCTCGGCACATAGTAAGCGCTTAACAAATACTAACATTATTATTATTATTCCGCCACCCCTCCAGGTGGGCCAGTTGGTCACAGCCCCCTCTCCCCGCCCCCTCTGGCTTCGGGGTGCTTGCAACCCAGCTTCCCCCTTTTAGATTGTGAGCCCATTGTTGGGCAGGGATTGTCTCTATCTGTTGCCAAATTCTACATTCCAAGCGCTTAGTAGAGTGCTCTGCACATAGTAAGCACTCAATAAATACGAATGAATGAATGAGTGGAAGAGGCAGAATTAGAACCCATGACCTCTGACCCCCAAGCCCGGACTCTTGCCACTGAGCTACGCTGCAGTCAGCACTCCGTAAATACCACTGATTGATTGAAATGTGATTTCAGAAGGGCTTTGAAGATGGGGAGAGTAATGTCTGCCTGATGTGAAGCAGGAAAGAGTTCCAGACAGGATGGAGGGTGTGAGCAGAGATTGGCAGGGGGACAGATAGTAAATGTGGTATTTGTCAAGTGCTTACTATGTGCCAGGCACTGTACTAAGCGCTAGGGTGGATACAACTAAATTGAGTTGGACACAGTCCCTGGCCCACATGGGGCTCACAGTCTTTATCCCCATTTTACAGATGAAATAACTGAGGCACAGAGGAAGGGAAATGCCTTGCCCAAGGTCACACAGCAGACAAGGATGTAAGACATAGCGAGCACTGCATTAGACACGTGGGGGAGCAGGGAGGACAGAGAGAAGTATGTCATCCAATTCCTGTTTTGAGGAAGTTTCAGTTTGATAGCAAAGACTGTGAGATACTGGAGAACCAAGGGACATACTCACAACCCACCAGAGGAAATTTCAAAGAAAAGGAAAAACAATCCTCACCGAGAGTGTTAGCCGGAGACCTTCCCAGAAGCAGGGAGTTAAACTAGATGACCTTTCGGGCTTCCAGGAGGACCAGGACTCCTGACTCCCAGTCCCATACTGCTTCTACTAGGCCACGCCTCTCCTTCCAGCCATGAGCAGGTCTGGTTAAAGCAAGATCCGATCCACATCTGCGTTTAAGAAGGAAGTGTGATTCCTGTTGTAGAATGGGACCCAAGGAGGTTTAGGAAACAGGTCCGTTGTGTCTGCCACTGCCAACCTACAAAAAAATGTACCCCTTTCCCAGACTGTATGTTTTTCTTAGGCATTTTAAATGGAATGTAATAGTAGAATTATGGAGCCTTCTTATAATAATAGTGGTATTTGTAAAGTGCTTATTATGTGCCAATCACTGTACTGAGCACTGAGATAGATATAAAATGATCAGATAAAACACAGTCCCTGTCCCAAATAGGAGTCACAGTCTAAGTAATAATAATAATGGTATTTATAAAGTGTTTACTATGTGCCAAGCACTATACTAAGCACTGGGGTAGATACAAGCTATTCAGGATGGACATAGTCCCTGTCCCACGTGGAGTTCATAGTCTCGATCCCCGTTTTTACAGATGAGGTAAATGGGGCTCAGAGAAGTGAAGTGACTTACCCAAGGTCACACAGCAGGTAAGTGAAGGAGCCAGGATTTAAACCCAGAAGTGAAAAGAAGATGAGATATGGGAATCTCCATTTTACAGATGAGAATACTGAGGCACGAGAATACTGGGGCACAGGTCACGCAACAGGCGAATGGTGGGGACAGGAATAGGACCAGGACTCCTGACTCCCAGTCCCATACTGCTTCTACTAGGCCACGCCTCTCCTTCCAGCCATGAGCAGGTCTGGTTAAAGCAAGATCCGATGATACAAGATGTGTTTACACAAGCGACATCAGTCCCCAGTCAAGAATTAAAATACGTATTTTTGTTAATGTGGGTTTTTAATGGTATTTGTTCATTTTTTAATGGTATTTGTTTAGTGCTTACCCTGGTCTCGGAAGATGGGGCTCAATCTTAATCCCCATTTTATGATGAGGTACCTGAGGCACAGAGAAATTAAGTGACTTTCCCAAGGTCACGCAGCCAACAAGTGGCAGAGTTAGGATTAGAACCAAGGTCCTCTGCCTTCCAGGCCTGCACTCTTTCCACGAGCCACGCTGCTTCTCAATTTTCATAGTTCTTTCAAAGGCAGGGGACTCTTCCTATCTATTTCTTGTAACTATCACTCTACTGGGTTCTAATCCCTGCTCAGCCACATGTCTTCTGTGTGCCCTTGAGCAAGTAACTTTCCTTCTCTGGGCCTCAATTATCTCATCTGTAAAATGGGGATTAAGAGTATGGGCCCCATTTGGGACAGGGACTGTGTCCAATCTGATTAATTTGTATCTAACCCAGTGCTTAGAACAGTACTTGGCCCATAGTGAGCACTTAACAAATATCATAATCATCATCACTTGATTTGAACATGGGGTACAGTTGTCCTTCAGTATGAAGGTGACATGGCCCTTGGTGAGATTTACATTCATAAGTGTAAGTCTTTGAGAGGGACTCCCTTGCCTACTTGGCCCACAAAAATTCAGTAGCGCCTCGGCTCTGGGTCCTTACGTTAAGGGCAAGTGTTACAACACCTGTAACGCAAGGCACCTCTATTAAGTGAGGCAGAGTTTGGTAAACCAGTCCCTTAAAAACTCAAATCAAGAGATTTGTGGTGGCTTGTACCAACACCCCATATTCTCTTGCTCTTTTTGGTGTTCTTGGAGAATTCCTTTGTTCCTTCTTTGTTCCTCTCTTCACTTCTGGGGGAAAGATACTAAATAATGAATTATGCCTTGGAGAATTGTTACAAAAATAATGATTCCTTGGGAAATTATTTTATAACCTTGGAACAAAAAGGGAACTAATTAATGTCAGGAGAGAAATTGATACCCAATTTAGGCAATTCATAAAGGGTTTTTTTTTCAAAGGAAAATTGCAGGGGGAAGGAGCAACTAATCTTGATTCCTATGAATAATTAATAAGCTCTTTGGGTTAAGGAACCAGGTACCCAGTTCGGGTTAAGGAACCAGGTACCCAGGGCCAAAGACTCTTGTTCAGCGGTGTGGAAATGTTAATAGCCTCCATGTTCCTACTCTTGAGCTGTCATCCTCAGGGCCACGTGCCACCTGATGGATGTCACCGATTCTCTGAACTTCTGATAAGATTTGTTCTGTGGGGTTATGGGCCACATCAGTTGCATAAAGGGACAAGGGGGCACAAAGGGATGGTTTAGTCAGCGGTGGCAGGAAGTGAACGCTTTCAACTAGGATCAGCAGCAGAAGTTCCCCTGCTCTTCAAAAATCTCCAGTGGTTGCCCATCCACCTCTGCATCAGACAAAATCTCCTCACCATTGGCTTTAAAGCACTCCATCACCTTGCCCACTCCTATCTCACCTTGCCACTCTTCTCCTACATCCCAGTCTGCACACTTCAAACCGCTAATACTAACCTTCTCACTGTATCTCCATCTTATCTATCTCGCCTCTGACCTCTGGCCCATGTCCTGCCTTTGGCCTGGAACACCCAACCTCCTCAAATCCAACAATTACTCTCCCCTACTTCAAAGCCTTATTGAAGGCACATCTGACTAAGCCCTCCTTTCCTCTTCTCCCATTCCCTTCTGTACCACCCAGATTTGCTCTCTTTATTCATCCCTGTTCCCAACTCCACAGCATTTATTCATTCATTCATTCAATAGTATTTATTGAGCGCTTACTATGTGCAGAGCACTATACTAAGCACTTGGAATGTACAATTCGGCAACAGATAGAGACAATCCCTGCCCATTGACGGGCTTACAGTCTAATCGGTGGAGACAGACGGACAAAAAACAAGACAACTTAATCACGATAAATAGAATCAAGGGGATGTACACCTCATTAACAAAATAAATAGGGTAATAAAATATATACAAATGAGCACAGTGCTGAGGGGAGGGGAATGGAAAAGGGGAGGAGCAGAGGGAAAGGGGGGAAGTGAAAGGGAAAGGGGACTTAGCTGAGGGGAGGTGAAGGGGGAGCTGGGAGGGAGCAGAGGGAGCAGAGGGAAAAGGGGAAGCTCAGTCTGGGAAGGCCTCTTGGAGGAGGTGATGTACACATCTGCAAGTTATTTATTTATATTAATATTTGTCTCCTCCTTTAGACTGTAACTCATTGTGGACAGGGACTGAGTCTGTTTATTATGGTATTGTACTCTCCCAAGTGCTTAGAACAGTGGTCCACACATAAAAAGTACTCAATTAATATGATTGAATGAATGATTGAATGAAGTTCAACCTGCTGTTGAATTAATGAGATGCCAGAACTTTTTCCTGAGGGAGGAAACAGTGAAAGCAATCAATCAGTGGCATTTATTGAGCACATCCTGTATTCAGAACACTGTACTCAGCACTTAGGAGCTTATAACAGGGTTGATAGACTTGGGATTTTTGCCACTGAAGAGTCACCTGGAGCTATCTCAAGCAGCATGGCTTAGGGAAAAGAGCCTAGGCCTAGGAGTCAGAGGACTTAGGTTCTGATCCCAACCCTGCTACTTACATGCTGGGTAATTTTGAGCAAGTCAGTCACTTAACTTCTTTGTGCCTCCCTTTCCTTATTTGGAAATGGTGATTAAATACCTGCTGTCCCTCTATCTTAGGCTGTGGGTCCATGTAGGACAGGGACTGTGTCCACCCCGATTATCTCATATCTACCCCTGTGTTGAGCATAGTGATTGGTACATACATAGTACTGGTATACAGTGATGGTAACAAATGCCATCATTATTATTATTATTACATACAACCATTATTATCATTTGGATTTTCTGGACTTGTTGAGGGATTTCTCCCAAAATAAAACAGAATCAAAACTGAGATGGAAATGCCACCCCGTGCCTTTGCTGCAGGATGGCCAGTGCCAGGACACCTGGGACAAGTGAACACCTGAGTTCTATTCCCAAATCCACAAATCCTTTCCGGCAAATGCTCCTGGCCTCAGTTTGCCCTCTTGTATAAAGCAACACTAAATGCCAGAGTTTCTGAGGTAATGCCACTAAATTAGCTAGGGATCCTTAGCCCTTAGTTATGTCTGGGACATAGTAAGCAATTCACAAATACCATTATTATTATTATTATCATTAAGGTGCATTCTGTTCTCATTGGAACTGGATTATCCATATTCTCATTACCTTCTGCTCCTTGTCCCGAGCCTTACTGTGTCATAATGAATAGCCGAGGGAAGCAAGCCAGGTTCTTGAGATATAAAGTCAATTGCAAGCAGGCAGAGGGGTATACCAGGGAGAAGAGTGAACTCCAGGTCATACAGTCTGCTTGTTAGGGAAGACCTTCCCAAGCAGCCCCTGTCCAGATCGAGACTAAGCAGCTATTGTGACTTAGATAAAAACCTGACAAAAAATCCATAGGATTCAGCAGCAATGGATCACAGAAGTGAGAAAAAGCCTCTGATGTAATCTCCTGGACCTGCTGGATGTGGCCCAAAGTCCATATCTGTTTTTAATATGCTCTAAGCTCTGGGGCTTCCACTGGGATATTTGCTTGATGATGAGGCCATAAGAGACTTATTTTGGAACCAAACCCTCTCCTGGAGGAGGAGAACCCCCCAATCCAAAGGCGTGGTGAAGCAGCGTGGACTAGTGGATAGAACACGGGCCTGGGAGTCAGAAGGACCTGGGTTCTACTACCGGCTCTGCCATTTGTCTGCTCCGTGACCTCAGGGAAGTCACTTTGCTTCTCTGTACCTCAGTTGTCTCAACTGTAAAATGAGAACTAAGACTGTGATCCCTATGTGGGGCATGGACCGTATCCAAACTGACTAGCTTGTATCCACCTCAGTGCTTAATATAGTTCCTAGCACATAGTAAGCACTTAATAAATACCATTAAAACATGGCTGGCAGCAGGGTTTGGGAACTGTATTCGTTGGCTAGGTCTGTGGCAAGCAGTGAGTCAGTATCCAACTGTTGAATTCCTTCCTTCATTCCAACTCTAGCCTTAGAAATATTTCCAACACATTATCCTGCCTTCTTACACTTTGAACTCCAATTGTCTGTATAAGCCCCGGTGCTTAGCATAGTGCTTGGCATATATAAAATGCTTATTAAATTATTATTATTATCAGCAGTTAAATGTGGTGTCCAAGTGTGCATATTAGCCAAATTGTTGCTAGATCATGCTGGAATCGTTTAAGCAGGAATGAGGATCACTTGTCCCACATGACAACTAAAAGCTATTTGAAAATTGTGGGTTGTATAAAATTCGGCTTTGGAGAATCCATAGCACAACGACCTTCTAGAGCCAAAGCATTATTCCTCAACTCAGCCTTCCATCACAAGCTCTGCTTTTTTGAAGCTAACAGGTATTATAGGCTCAGCGAAGAAAAACATCTTCCCAGGAGGACTGATCACAAACCTGGCAGAGATGTGACTCAAAAAGTTCCAGAACAGAACAAAGAGCAACACATTGAATGAATAAGAAGAGACGTGGCCTAGTGGAAAGAGCATGAGCCTGGGAGTCAGACGATCTGCGTTCTAATCACAGCTCTGCCCTTTCTCTGCTGTGTGACCTAGGGCAAGTCACTTTACTTCTCTGTGCCTCGGTTATCTCATCTGTAAAATGGAGTTAAGAAACTATGAGCCCCATGTGAGACAGGGACTGTGTCCTACCTGATTAGCTTGTATCTATCCCAGTGTTCAGTACAGTGCCCGACAGATAGTAGACACTTAAATACCATGATATGAAAAAAAAAAAAAAAGAATGGACAACAAGTAGGTAACTGCTCCTAGAGAAGTCCTGAAGAGTCCAGAAATAAGGAGCTCCATCTTTGACTCCTTTCTCAACTCACCCTCTGGTCCTGAATCAGCTTGCTCAGAAAGGCAGGGAGACCCAGAAGGTTGCTGATGTAACTAACCATAAGTTCTCTCAGTCAGTGTGACCATACGTCCCAATTTTGATGGGGCTGTCCCAAAATTTAAGGGTCTGTCCCAGTGTCTGCTTCAGGATTTTTAGGACGTGTTTCACTCTGACCAAGCCTACAATTTAGAAGAGTAACTGCTATTTTAATGAATACTAGCGGGAAGCAAATGCAAAGTTCTGAGTAATAAAATGCACACAAGGAAGGTGAGCAAAAGGAGGAAATGTGAGATCTCTCTTAGTGCTCCTGTCTGGCCCTGCCCATTCTTCTGCCCTAACCCCATCGCACTTAGGCTGATGGAATTCTGTTCGCTTTTGCCCTCATCTTCCTTTGATAAGAGCCCAGGTTTTAAAGGAACACCAGTGGTTGGGAAATATGTTTATGAAGACAGATCCAACCAGGCCCCAGATTTACTTATGAGCTTGCTGAAGTTCATTCAATCATATTTATTGAGGACTTACTGCATGCACAGTACCCTAGGGAGAGTACAGTATAACAATAAACGGACACATTCCCTGCCCTTAACAAGAAGTTAATGCACTGGCTTGATTCTACAGTATGTAGAGAGAAAGTATGTTGCCTAGTAGTAGTAAATTGTATTTACTGAGCACTTTCTGTGTGCAGAGCACTGTACTAAGTGCTTGAGAGTGTACAATATAACAATAAACGGAACCGACCCCTGCCCACAACGAGCTTCTAGTCTGTACATGAGCTTACCATCTAAAGGTGAGCTTATGGTCTATCTGTGAACTTTTTATGAGGTTTGAAGACTGTGCCCCTCTAGTACGAATCAATCCAGCTATTGGGAGTGGAGGAGTAGATCCCTAGGATACACAAACTTGGCCACCATCGTCATCAAATGAGGACCTACAGCGTGTAGAGCACTCTAACTGGTGGAAAATAATAATAATGACGGTATTTGTTAAGCGCTTACTATGTGTTAAACACTGTTCTAAACACTGGGGCAGATACAGGCTAATCAGGTCAAACACCATTCCAGTCCCACATGGGGCTCACAGTCTTAATCCCCATTTTACAGAAAAGCCAAGTGAGGCACAGAGAAGTTAAATGATTTGACCAAAGTCACACAGTAGACAAGTGGCAGAGATGGGATTAGAACCCAGGCCCTTCTGACTCCCAGGCCCGTGCTGTTATCCATTAGGCCATGCTGCTAGTGTCTGCCATGGCCTACTCTCTATTTAAGCACTGTCACCTACATCTCCATTTTTTCTTCGTCCTAACTGTAAATAATCAATTAATCCATCGTATTTGTTGAGCACTTACTATGTGCAGAGCACTTAACTGTTTGGGAAAGTACACTATAACAGAGTTGGCAGGCACGTTCCCTGCCCACAACAAGAAATTGTTTCAGTGACTGTCTCTCCAAAGAGACTGAAAGCCCCTTTGAGAGCAGGGTTCATGTCTACTAACTCTGTGGTACTCAGTCAAGTGCCTAGTATGATGCTCTGAACAGAGTAGGTGAGAAATAAATTCTGTTGATTGATCAGTTGATTGGATCAATTTCAGATCTGCTAATTCCTTTCAGTTGTGGGACAACAGGACAGTTGTTTGTTTAATCACCTACTTAGATATTCCTGAATTCTTCTGCTTCAGAGGCAGTGAATATTTCCAGAAAGGATGGAATGTTTGAGTCTTCTCCTTTCCATTGGACCTTTACCTGATCTCCTTTTCCTTCAAACCCGGGACTTTACTATATAGTTATAAAAGTAGTGTGGGCTACTGGAAAGAGGCTGGGCCTGAGAGTCAAAAGACTTGGGTTCTAATTCCTGCTCTGCCACTTACCTCCTGGGTGACCTTGGCCAAGTCACTTAACTTCTCTGTGTCAGTTCCCTTCTTTCATTCATTCATTCATTCAATAGTATTTGTTGAGCGCTTACTATGGACAGAGCACTGTACTAAGCGCTTGGAATGTACAATTCGGCAACAGATAGAGACAATCCCTGCCCACTGACGGGCTTACAGTCTAATCGGGGGGATTCAATACTTGTTCCCCCTCCTTCTTAAACTATGAGCTCCAGGTGGGACCTGATTATCATGTATCTACCCCAATGCTTACTACAGTGCTTGGCACATAGTAAGTGCTTAACACATACTATTATTATTATTATTACTATTATTATTTTTCTTAGTAGTAGTAGTATTGGTCTATCATCTCTATGCAGATGACACCCAAGCTATATCTCCTCTACATCTCCTCCTCTGTTCTCTCTCTCCGTCCAGTCTCTTATCTCCTCCTGCTTGTCCTCCCACCACCTAAAACTCAACATGTCCAAGACTGAGCTCCTTATCTTCCCTCCCAAACCCTGTCTTCTCCCTGACTTCCCCATCACTGTGGACGGCACTATCATCCTTCCCGTCTCACAAGCCCACAACCTTGGTGTCATCCTTGACTCAGCTCTCTCATTCGCCCCACACATCCAATCCATCATCAAAACCTGCTGGTCTCACCTTCACAACATCCCCAAGATCCACCCGCCCTTTCCTCTCCATCCAAACTGCTACCTTGCCGGTACAAGCTCTCATAATATCCCGACTGGATTATTGCGTCAGCCTCCTCTCTGATCTCCCATCCTCCTGTCTCTCCCTGTTCCAGTCCATACTTCACTCTGCTGCCTGGATCATCTTTCTACAGAAACGTTCTGGGCAGGGCACTCCCCACCTCAAAAACCTCCAGTGTTTGCCTATCAACCTTTGCATGAAGCAAAAACTCCTCCCTCTTGGCTTCAAAGTTCTCCATCACCTTGCCCCCTCCTACCTCACCTCCCTTCTCTTCTGACCTGGAATGCCCTTCCTCCTCACATCTGCCAAACTAACTCTCTTCCCTTCTTCAAAGCCCTACTGAGAGCTCACCTCCTTCAGGAGGCCTTCCCAGACTGAGCCCCCCCTTCCCTCTGCCCCTCTTCCACTCCCCATTGCCCCTACTCCCTCCCTCTGCTCTACCCCTTCCCCTCCCCACAGCACTTGTATACATTTGTATATATTATTTGTTTGTATATATTATTTTTAATATGTGTATATATCTATGATTCTATTTATCTTGATGGTATTGATGCCTACTTGTTTTCTTTTGCTGTCTCCCCCTTTTAGACTGTGAGCCCATTGTTGGGCAGGGATTGTCTCTATCTGTGGCTGAATTGTACATTCCAAGTGCTTAGTACAGTGCTCTGCACACAGTAAGTGCTCAATAAATACGATTGAATGAATGCATAAAGGGAAAGCAGTTCCACAGTATCCCTTAGGATCATCTTCCTGAAACGTTGCTCAGTTCATGCCTCCGTTTCTCCTAAGCCTTCGCTCCTTCCCCAGGTTCTCTGCTTCCAGGAGAATCAATCAGTCAATCATTCAATCATATTTAGTGAGTCCCATGTGCAGAGTACTGTACTGAGCGGTTGGGAGAGTACAATCAATCAATCAGTGGTATTTACTGAGTGCTTCTTATGTGCAGAGCACTATACTAAGCATTTGGGAGAGTACAATACAGCAGAATTAGCAGACTAGTTCCCTGCCATAACAAGTTCACAGTCTAGAGGAGGAGACAGACATCAATATAAATAAATAAATTACAGATATGTACGTAAATTCTGTGGGGCTGAGGAAAGGGTGAAAAGAAGAGAGCAAATCCAAGTGCAAAGATGACGCAGAAGGGAGTGGGAGAAGAGGAAATGAATCAGAGAAGGCCTCTTGGAGAAGAGTAAGGCTTTGAAGGAGGGAAGAGTAATTGTCTGTAGGATATGAAGAAGGAGGGTGTTCCAGGCCAGAGGCAGGACGTGGGTAAAAGGTTGACAGCGCGAAAGATGAGATCGAGGTACAGAGAGCAGTTTAGCATTAGAGGAGCGAAGTGTGAGAGCTGGGTTGTAGTAGGAGAGCAGTAAGTAGTAGAAGAGTAGTAATGTGAGGTTGGAGGGGCAAGGTGATTGAGTGCTTTGAAAGAGAAGCTCCTCCCAACCAGAATTGAAGGCTCTCCACCACCCTACTCTTGTACTCGCCAACCCGCTCTCTTTGCTTTTTCCCAAACTAACCTAGAGGTACCTCATCATCCCCCTCCCTATCTACCAGCTCAGGCTGCTCTCCCATCCTGGACCTTCCTCCTCACCCAAATTCCACAGATCACAGCCCATTCTGTTTTGCTTTGCTGTCTGTCTCCCCCGTTTGAACTGAGAGCCTGTTATTGGACAGGGATTGTCTCTATCTGTTGCCAAAGTGTACATTCCAAGCGCTTTATACAGTGCTTTGCACATAGTAAGCGCTCAATAAATACTATTGAATTAATGAACGAATGAATATTCTTCTCCTCTTCTAAAAGCCCATTCTCTCCAACATTTCCTTCCAGATTAATTCCCGGATTCCTAAATCATATAAACCATCAAGCCATCTTGAGGTTTATTTAGGTTGATATGGCTACAATTGGAAGTCACTCTCCATATTTAGCGCTCACTAAACAGCATTGATTGATTGCTCTCTCCTTGACTAATCCTTGATGTATTGGAAAGCAATGATCAGCTCTTCTTTACCGTCTCTTCTGTAGTCTAAATTATTCTAATTCCCTTAGCCTTTCCAGGCAGGGATTATGCAAATTTGGCCTCAATTATAAATTAATTGCCTGTTAACACATTACTTGGACAAGGAGGGAGGTTTTTGTGTTTGGTAAGTAATTGCTGGTTACAGCCCTACAACTTTCTCTTTAGAAGAGTTCTGAGGTTATTTTCTTCCTGGAAAGAGGGAAGTAAGGAATAATAATAATAATAATAATCATGGTATTATTTATGTACTTACTAGGTGTCAAGCACTATTCTAAGCCCTGGAGTAGATACAAGCTAATCAGGTTGAACACAGTCCCTGGTCTCACATGAGGCTCCCAGTCTTAATCCCCATTTTACAGATAAGGTAACTGAGTCACAGAGAAATCAAGTGCCTGCCCAAGGTCACACATCAGACAAGTGGCGGAGCTGGGAGTAGGACCCAGGGGAAGCAAATATACAACAAGCAACAATACTTTTTCCTCAAGATAAAGATGAATTACATATACCACATTTTCAAAACTTTGAGTGACATATGTACATGGGCATTTCCTGTGCCTAGAACATTCTGCAGGGCATTAAGGAGAGTTCTATATTGTGGTCATTGTCCTCCATCGGCTTGCAATCTAATGAGATACATAGAACAAGTGTGCCCAAAAATAAAATTATAATAATAATAGTAATGAATAAAACACTACTATTACTACTATTACTAAAAATAACATTTGATAAGGGCTTACTATGAGCCAAGCTCTGTTCTAAACCCTGGGGGATAGACAGGGTTATCAGGTCAGACACGGTTCCTGTCCCACATGGGGGTTCACACTCTAATCAAAACATCATTAAATTAATGCTATTTATTAGGTGCTTACAGTGTGCAAAGCACTCTATTAAGAGCTTCAGAGAAGCAGCAGGGCCTAGTAGGAAGAGCATAGGCCAGGAAGTTAGAAGACCTAGGTTCTAATCCTGGCTCTGGCACCTGCCTCCTGTGTGATCTTGAGCAAGTAATTTAACTTCGCTATGCCTGTTCCCTCTCTGCAAAATGGAGATTCGATAGCTGTTCTTCCTACTTAGACTATGAACTCCTTTTGGGATCTGATTACCTTGTATGTACCCCAGCGCTTAGTACAGTTCTTAGCATATATTAAGGACTTAACAAATACCACTATTAGTATTATTATAATCACTGTACAACAGAGTTTGAAGACACATTCCCTGCTAACATAGAGCTTACAGCCTAAGAGAAAGGGAGCACAGTTACTGAATCCCCATTTTAAAGATAAGGAACTGGAGGCACCAAAAGTTAAGTGACTTGCCCAAAGTCACATAGCAGGCAAGCAGTGGAAGAGGGATTAGAATCCAAGACCTTTGACTCCCATCTGTGATCTTTTTGCTAGGCCATCTTCTCACGACCTGCTCCAACCTGTCCCCGCTGCCTGATTAGGCTTGTGCAGGAAATCCAAGGCCACTTACAACTCCCATCTGCCTCTGCTGCCATTCTGATTTATGATGTCTTTGTCCCACTGCATATGATGTCATCTGTGTCACTCATTACTCCTGGCCCAGGAGCCTCTTGATGCTCCCCGTTCCCTGTACCTCATTGCATCGGTCACTAAGTCCTGGAATGATGTCAGTTATCCATTGTGTAACCTGGTGGTAAGCTCAGTGTGGGCAGGGAATGTTTTTATTGTTTATTGTTTTACTGTATTTTCCCAAGCCTTGAGTACAGTGCTCCACACACAGTAAGTGTTCAATAAATGATTGAATGAGTGATCCCTGAGCCTGGCAGAAAACTGGACTTACAGAAAGAGCCCCGAAATTCATGACATTGCCCCCACAGTGAACACTGGCATACATACACACGCACACTCCCAAACATCCTTCCAAGCCAGATGCTCCAGCGGTTGCCTATTCACCTCCACATCAAACAAAAACTCCTCACTTTTGGCTTTAAAATAGCCTACCACCTTGCGCCTTCTTACCTCAGTTCACTACTCTCCTATTCCAACCCAGCCCCCACATTTCGTTCCTCTAATGCTAACCTTCTCAATGTACTTCGATCTTGTCAGTCTCACTGCTGACCTCTTGCCCACAACCTGCCTCTGGCATGGAACGCACTCCCTCCTCATATCAGACAGGTAATTTCTCTCCCCTCACTTCAAAACCTTGTTGAAGGCATGTCTCCTCCAAGAAGGCATCTAATAATAATAATAATGTTGGTATTTGTTAAGCACTTACTATGTGCAGAGCACTGTTCTAAGCGTTGGGGTAGACATAAGGGAATCAGGTTGTCCCACGTGGGGCTCACAGTCTTAATCCCCATTTTACAGATGAGGTAACTGAGGCACAGAGAAGTGAAGTGACTTGCCCACAGTCACCCAGCTGACAAGTGGCAGAGCTGGGATTCGAACTCATGACCTCTGACTCCAAAGCCCGTGCTTTTTCCACTGAGCCACACTGCTTCTCTAACAGCCCTCCTCTCCTCTTTTCCCACTCCATTCTGCGGCACCTTGACTTGCTCCCTTCATTCATGCCCCCACCCAGCCCCATGGCACTTATGTATATATCTGTTATTTATTTATTAATATTTGATATATATTCACGTCTGTCTCCCCATCCAGACTGTAAGCTCACTGTGGGTGGGGACTGTGTCTGCATATTATACATACATACATATAACAATACTGTGCTCTCCCAAGCGCTTAGTATAGCGCTTTGCCCCACGGTAAGTGCTCTATAAATGTGATTGAATGAATGAATGAATGAATGAATGAATGAATGAATGAATGATGCTAATAGGAGAGGAGTCCGATCAAATTCAAATGCTTTTCTGCCTGATTATTTACCTTGACTCCCTCCTTTGTGTGGTGGGTACATTTTTTCTCATTTCGCTTTCCTCAAGAGACCGGGAATAAAATGGATAATAATGGGAAAAAGCAAGTCAGAGGCATTGATCATTTATTTTCATGGTGTTGGGCATGTTAATATTGTCCCCTTCGGAGGAAGAAATCAATAAGTGTCACCTTGTTCTTTCACTTGAGTAATGGCTGAAAAACGAGTCCCGCCTAGCTCTTCAAGGCATCTAACGAAGCTATTTTCTCCCTCACTCTTGACTCTCAAAGACTTCAGCATCCAAGAAGTCTATTATAGCCAATGCGATTCTCCTTAAAGAAAGATCCTTTCTCCGGGTTTCTTTGCTGAAACAAAAAGCCTCATCCAAATCTAATTTAAAAGCATAAGCACACGTCACCTGCCCAACAACTTTTTGATTATTCAAGCACTGATTGTCTAGTTTGTAGATTACCCAGGTTCTTTGCTGTCTACCTTTGGACATTTCACGGCATATTAGCACCAGAGAATGAAACAGAAGGGAGAAAGAGATGAAATTCTAACCCATTTCTTGGCTAGCTGGGAGTTTTACCAAAAAGTTTAATGAGAAAAAAAGTTGGAACAACTTCCCAGGATGGTAATTTGGTGTTTCCTGTGCATTTCAGTTATCCCAGTTCATTCTGTCCTTAATCAGCACAAAGATTTGAGAGTTAGTTATAAACAGTAACTGTTAGACCCAAACTGAATGGTTCCATGACACACTTCAATGACTGGGTTGTTTCAGTGTTTCCCACATTTGGTATCTGTTAACTTCTTGGAGAGGGCATCCCCAAAAAAATTCAAAAGAAGGTATTTATGGGAAGTTTGTATTCAAGTATATAAGCTTACGTGTCCTATGGCAACAATTGAGAGTTTCTCTTCCTTGTTATTGTAAAGCTAAATGAAAGTTCTCTTCCTTTATTCAAAGAATGAATGATGAGAGATTTAAGGAGGAACGGAGCAAGATGCAAAATAATCTTTCAATACAAATTTTAATCTAGACTAGGAGATAAGTAGTGAAAGATTTTTAGGAGAGGTTACATCGAAATTCTAAACAATGTTGCATATGTTGTGTAGCCATCAATCAGTTGTGTTTATTTTTCTCTTACTGTGTGCAGGGCACTGAACCTTAGTTGGGAGATGGCTGTAGAATCAGTAGACAAGACTAAAGTTCTCCAGGGGCTAATAATAATAGTAATAATGGTATTTGTTAAGCACTTACTATGTGCCAGGCACTACACTAAGTGCTGGGGTGAATACAAGCAAATCAGGTTGGGCACATTCCCTGTCCCACATGGGGTTCACAGTCTCACTCCCCATTTTAAAGATAAGGTAACTGAGGCCCAGAGAAATAAAGCCCAAGGTCAAACAGCAGACAAGTGGTGGAGCTGGGATTAGAACCCATGACCTTCTAACTCCCAGGTCCGTGCTCTAGACATTACGCAGTGCTGCTTCTCTAATGCTTACAAAGCATGGGGTTGACAAACATTATAATAAATTACAGAAAGATGGAGGGAATGGTAATAACGATATTTGTTAAGTGCTTACTATGTGCCAAGTGGTGTTCTATTATAATTATTATTATTATTATTATGGCATTTGTTAAGCACTTACTATATGCCAAGAACTCTTCTAAGCCCTGGAGTAGATACAGGGTAATCAGGTTGTCCCAAGTGGGGCTCACACTTTTAATCCCCATTATACAGATGAGATAACTGAGGCACAGAGAAATTAAATGACTTGCCCAAGGTCACACAGGAGACGAGTGGCAGAGCCAGTATTAGAATTCATGTCCTCTGACTCCCAAGCCCGTGCTCTTTCCACTAAGCCACGCTGCTTCTCTTTCTGAGTTCTAAGCACTCTTCTCTTTCCCCAGCCTTAAGCACTAGGGAAGATGCGAGACATTCAGGTCGGTCACAGTTTCCATCCCCAGTGAGGTTCACAATTTAAGAAGAAGGGAGAACGGGTTTTTTGAATCCCCATTTTACAGATAAGGGAATATAGACCCAGAGAAGTTAAATGAGTTGCTCAAGGACATACAGCAGGTAAGTGGGAAAGCTGGGGTAAGAACCCAGGTCCTCTGACTCTCGGACCTAAGCCCTTTCCACTAAGCCAAACTGCTTCTCACTGCTTCTCTTTCCGTGCCAACACGAAGACATCTGGGGAATTCCTCTGGACGGTGTTTTTCAGGGATCCTGGGCCATCACCCTCCTCTCTTTACTCATATTCCAGAAAATACCGTGTCCCAGACCCATGTGCTTGGAGTCGCCACACTCCTGGGGGCTCTAAGGATTGTTCTCCCTCAGACCAGCCTCCTGCCACCCGGGGACTCCAGCTTCCCCCCGCACCCTTTCCAACCACCACACAGGAGTTTATGGTTAGTGCCAGCGGGCTTGAGAAACAGTGTGGATTAGTGGATAGGGCACAGGCCTGGAGGTCAGAAGGTCCTGGGTTCTAATCCCAGCTCTGGCACATGTCTGCTGTGTGACCTTGGGGAAGTCACTTCACTTCTCTGGGTCTCAGTTACCTCATCTGTAAAATGGGGATCAAGAGTGGGAGCCTCATGTTGGACATGGACTGTGTCCAACCTGACTAACTTATATCTACCCCAGAGCTTAGAATAATAATAATAATTATGGTATTTGTTAAGTGCTTACTATGTGCTGAGCACAGTTCTAAGTGCTGGGGCAGAGAGAGGGTAATCAGATTGTCCCACGTGGGGCTTACATTTTTTAATCCCCATTTTTACAGATGAGGTAACTGAGGCACAGAGAAATTAAATGACTTGCTCGAGGGCACCCAGGAGACAAGTGGCAAAGCCGGGGTAGGAACCCACAACCTCTAACTCCCAAGCCCGTGCTCTCTCCACGAAGCCATGCTGCTTCTCCAGCTTGGTACAGAGTAAATGCTAACAAGTATCATAATTAATCAATCAATGCTATTTTTTGAGCATTTACTGGGTGCAGAGCCCTGTGCCACCAACCACCACACAGGAGTTTATGACTAGAACCAGCAGGCCTCCTCTATCAATCAATCAATGTATTTATTGAGTGTTTACTTTGTGCAAAGCACTGTGCTAAGCACTTGGGAGAATATAATGTAAAAGAATTGGTCAGCCTGTTCTCTGCCCAAGGAGAGCTCGCAGTCTAGAAGGGGAAGGTAATCAGGTCCCACATGGACTCACAGTCTAAGTAGGAGGGAGAATAGGTATTCAATCTCCATTCTGCAAACAAGGAAACAAACACAGAGAAGATAAGTGACTTGCCCAAGTCCACACAGCAAGTAAGTGGTGAGGTTAGGATTAGAACCCAGGACCTCTGACTTCCAAGTCCGTGCTCTTCCCACTAGGCCATGCTCCTTCCTCAACTGATAGAATATCAATACTTCTCCCACCTACTGTTATTCACCCTTCATTTTTTGCCCTTTATTTGTTTTATTCTATTTATAATTTATCTTCCCATTGTCTATAATTTATTGTCTGTAATTTATTTCTGTTTTCTATGTGTCTGTTCCTCCCACCTGACTTGACAGACTCATGAGGGACAAGTAATCATCTGATTACCTCGTATCTATAACACCCCAGCACTTAGCCCAGGACTTGTCACACTTGGCTTGATAAATATTAGTAATAATAATGATGTAGTATAGGTTAAGTGCTTACTATGTGTCAAGTACTGTATGAGGTGCTTTTTTTTAAGGGTACTTGTTAAGTGCTTACTATGTGCTAGATACTATACTAAGAGTAGGTACAAGATAATCACTTTGGACACAGTCCCTGTCTCACTCAGGCCCCATGGCATTGGAGTTGATGCACGATAATAATGAGAAGTTAAATGACTTGCCCAGGGTCACACAGCAGGCAAGTGGCAGAGCCAAGATTAGATTGTAAATGCCTATTCTAGACTGCAAGCTCCTTGTGGGCAGGGAACGTGTCTACCGCCTCTGTTGCATTGTACTTTCCCAAGCACTTAGTACTGTGCCTCGGGTTCTAATTCTTACTCCGCCACTTGTCTGCTATGTGACCTTGAGCAAGTCACTTAACTTCTCTGTGCCTCAGTTACCTCATATGTAAAGTGGAGACTAAGACTGTGAGCCCCATGTGGGACAACCTGATTGCCTTGTATATACCCCAGTGCTTAAAACAGTGCTTGGACCATAGTAAGCACTTGACAAATACCATAATTTATTATTATTCCCTCATCTGTCAAATGGAGATTAAGACTGTGAGCCCCATGTGAGATACGGATTGCGTCCAACCCGATTTTCTTATATCAGAACAGTGCCTGGCACATAGTAAGCACTTAGAAAATGCGGCAATTATTATTATATTGTTTTGAGTGATGAAGAAATGCTGAAGTGGTGTAGTGGGGAAAGAAGGTGAGGTTGATGGGACATTAGTCAGGGAAGGCCTCCTGGAGGTGATGTGATTTTCAAAAGTCTGTGAAGATGGGGAGAGCAATCATCTGCCAGACGTGAAGGAGAAGGGTGTTCCAAGAGAAGCAGCGTGGCTCAGTGGAAAGAGCACGGGCTTGGGAGTCAGAAATCATGGGTTTGAATCCCTGCTCTGCCACTTGTCAGCTGTGTGACTGTGGGCAAGTCACTTAACTTCTCTGTGCCTCAGTTACCTCATCTGTAAAAAGGGGATTAAGACTGTGAGCCTCACGTGGGACAAGCTGATAACCCTGTATCTACCCCAGTGCTTAGAACAGTGCTCTGCACATAGTAAGCGCTTGACAAATACCAACATTATTATTATTATTATTAAGTAGGAGTGATTGGGTGAGCAAAGGGTCAGAGGCAAGCAAGATGAGAGTGAAACACAGAGTTTGTTGGCTTGAGAGGAGCAAAGTGTGCGAGCTGGGGTCCAGGGGAGAGGAGCAAAGCTGAGTAAGGAGGTGAGGTTGAGGGCCTTGAAGCATTTGTGCTGAGCTGAAGTGACCTGTTGCCCCCGACCATCCTGGCAAGCTGGTCAGGCCCCGGACTGGTTTCTTATCAGGGAATCACCCCTACCCTCAGGTGGAGAGGAGCCTGAGCTGCCTCTATGCAGACATCTTGGTCCAATTCTGCCAGCCAAAAGGCAGAGCTGCCTCCCAGCCCCTAGAGTGGTCTGCCCACTGGGGTGCCAGCCTGGGGCTGGACCCCCCCGCCAAAAATTCCGGAGCTTCTGGCCCCTCACAGCGCTCTCTCCGGCTCCCAGTAAGATGCTGGGGGGGCTGGGCAGGCAGGCCCACCTCAGGTTCCCCCAGGACTCGTTTTTCTGTCCTCTACCCTCTGTGCAACTTATTCTAGCTCTTGAAAGAATCAGACAGACTCAATCTCTGTTTTTTTTAAATGTTGATCACTAGCCAAACCCTTTGGAACCCCTGAAAAATATTTCTGGTTAGTTCTGAGGCTCAAATGGGAATTGATATGTGATTTAATGGACCTCTCCTTCGGATGGTTATCATTTATTAAAACATAAAGTGTGCTGGCCATGAAACAAACTAAGTTTGGGTAAAGTCCTTCCCCAATGAAACAGTGGTGGAAATACTCGGCAAATAATGAAAAACCATTGGTTTTTACCTCAATAAAATCCAGCTTCCTCTAAAAACATGTTACCATCTCTAACCCAGGAACCTGAGAGGTCAGGGCAGACCCTCAGAGGTTAATATTATTTAACTTCTAGAACATTTCTCCTACTGCGTTTTAGGGGGTAGACATGGCTAGGATCTTTTTTAGGTGTTCTAATTTTAGGGTCTGGGATTCCACATTTCAGTTTATTCTCCTCAGAGACGTCATAGAAATCCCTACTGAAATGACATCTTTGTAATGTCCCAGTGTTCCATTTTTGTCCCAACCCTTCTGTTTCTAGTCACTCTTCATATCAGTTCTCTGACAGGCCACACTGAAACATCCAGGAACGTGTGGGTGGAAAGTTTCCAAGATGTTAACTTTGCATCCGTAGTGGACTGGAAATGACTTATCGACACAGTAATAGTATACCTCGCAGATAGTTCTAACGACAGAGCATCCCAAAGTCATTACTCAATCAAACCCTTGCCCGTTGAGAATCCATTCATTTACCTCCCATCATTATTTGGTTAAAAAGAACTTATCCCAGTTGACTTGGTTGAGGACGTTTTATCTCCTCAGATGTTTTATATGCCCTTGAAGTGTGAAAGCAGAAGTGCGAGAGGAGGCACGTGCCTGGGAAATCAGTGTAAAACAGACTGTCTGGGTTTAATATTTCTATTTATTTTTTTTTTAACTTCTACTCTATCACCTTTTTGTTTTGACACAGTCACTGTTTAGAAGCTGCTTGCATTCAGAGATCCTCTTTTGATCAGGTGACTTCTTCCAGCCCATTTTGGGGTGGGGGAGACTGGCCAAATGGGGGAGGGGAAAATTGGGACTTTCTGTCCGCAGGTTCCCGGAGCATGCTCAGTGTAACACTGTATCACCCCATTTCAGGTTGTCGTGGAATAAGAATGGATTTCTCTGCTAGTTGTTGATTCAGGGCCTGACCCTCCAGTATCTCGCTGCCTAGACCCATACTGTGTAGAAATTTACAGCCTTTGGTGCTCAGAACAGTGCTCTGCACATAGTAAGTGCTTAACAAATACCAACATTATTATTAATTGTCCACACTCAGTGCACACGTGCTTATTAGTCCAGATAGACAATATGGTGCTTATTTTCTGTGATATTTTTTAATGGCATTAATTAAGTGCTTACTATGTGCCAGGCACTATACTATGCGCTGGTGTGGATACAGGTAAGCAGGTTGGACACAGTTCCTGTCACACGTGGGACTCACAGTCATTCATTCATTCATTCATTCAATCATATTTATTAAGCACTTACTGTGTGCAAAGCACTGTACTTAGTGTTTGGAAAGTACAATTCAGCAGTCTCAATACCCATTTTACAGATGGGGTAACTGAGGCCCAGAGAAGTGATGTGACTTGCCCAAGGTCATACAGCAGACGAGAGACAGACCAGGGATTAGAACCCATGACCTTCTGACTCCCAGGCCCGTGCTCTATCCACTATGCCATGCCGCTCCCCACTACACCATGCTGCAGTACCTAAGCATTTGGATACTTATCCCTTCCTTCCCTCCCAGAGAATGTAATGTACTTATCTTTGTGCTCTATTATTTTCTCCTATCTGTAATTCATCTTAGCATCTGTCTCCCTCACTAGATTGTAAGCTTCTTGTGTGCAAGGATCATTTCTATTCATTCTATTATGCTCTCCTAAGTGTTTAGTATAGTTCTAATCCTGGCTCTGCTGCTTGTCTGCTGTGTGGCCCTGGAAAAATCGCTTAACTCACGTATGCATCAGTTTTTTCATCTGTATAATGGAGATTTAGTACTTTTTCTCCTTCCTCCTAAGACTGTGAGCCTCATGTAGGACAGAGAGGGTGTTCTCTAACCCCAGCTCTTTAAAGAGTGCTTAGCACTCTTAACAAATACCAGAACTTTTCATTAGATTGTAAGCTTCTTGAAGGCAGGGATCATGCCTACTAACCCTATCCTCCCCCTCTAGACTGGGAGCTCATTGTGTCTGTTTTTTGTTCTATTGTACTCTCCCAAGCACTTAGTAGAGGGCTTTCCACACAGTAAGTGCTCAATAAATACGATTGAATAAATGAATGCTGTACTCTCCCAAGCACTTAAAACAGTGCTCTGCACATAGTACTAAATATCATTGATTGATTGATTGATTGATTACAAGGAAGAAGGACTTTGGGGCTATAAGGAGGAAGAAGCTGTCAGATTTGGTGACAGTTTAGATATGGAAAGGAAAGAGAAAGGATTTCATGCCCGGGAAGGCACAATAGCAGAACCAGTAACAGGGGAAGTAGTCAAGGGATATTATAAGCCCCTTGAGGGCAAAGAACCTGTTTACCAACTCTGCTATATGGTACTCTTCCAAGAACTTATGAATAATGATGGTATTTGTTAAGCACTTACTATGTGCCAAGCACTGTTCTAAGTGCTGGGGGAGATATAAGGTAATCAGATTGTTCCACTTGGGGCTAACAGTCTTAATCCCCATTTTACAGATGAGGGAACTGAGGCACAGGGAAGTTAAGTGGCTTTCCTGAGGTCACACTGCAGACAAGTGGCGGAATTGGGATTAGAACCCAAGACACAAACCCACGCTCTTTCCACTGTGCCACGCTGTACTCAATAAATAAGATTCATTCACTGATTGATTGAGAGAAAGGCTGAAGGGGAAAGATGTTTAGCAATTGATGACTGCCAGACTGTCATTGAGAAATCTTTTGATCGAGATGTCTTCAGAGATCGGTGAATCCGAGTACC
The DNA here is from genome assembly GCF_004115215.2 of Ornithorhynchus anatinus. NCBI lineage: Eukaryota > Metazoa > Chordata > Mammalia > Monotremata > Ornithorhynchidae > Ornithorhynchus > Ornithorhynchus anatinus. The sequence continues at coordinate 154,957,350 of NC_041728.1, forward strand.
CGCAGTCATTTGCTTTATCTAAGCTTGGCATATTTCTTGAATTATCTCTCTCATTCCTCCCACATTTTCAATCTGCCACCAAATCCCATAGGTTCTACCTTTGCATCATTATTAAAATCCACCCTTTCCTCTTCATCCAAACTACTACCATGCTGATCCAAGCACTTATCCTATCTTGCCGTGATTATTGTATCAGCCTCCTTGCTGACCTCCCTGCCTCCTGTCTCTCCCCAGTCCAGTCCATACTTCACTCTGCTGCACAGATCATTTTTCTAAAAAAAAATTCAGTCCATGTCTCCCTGGTCCTCAAGAACCTCCCAATGATTGTCTATCCACCTCCACATCAGACAGAAAATCCTGACTATAGGCTTTATAGTACTTAACTACCCTGATCCCTCCTATAACGATAATAATAATAATAATGGTATTTGTTAAGTGCTTACTATGTGTGAGGCACTGTACTAAGTGCTGGGTGGATACAAGCAAATCAGGTTGGACACAGTCCCTGTCCACATGGGGCTCACAGTCTCAACCCCCATTTTACAGATGAGGCAACTGAGGCCCAGAAGTGACTTGCCCAAGTTCACCCAGGACACAAGTGTCAGAGTCCAAATTAGAACCCATGACCTTCGGACTCCCAAGCCCATGCTCTATCCATTATACTATGCTGCATCCTATCTTACCTTGCTGGTTTACACACTCACTTCACTCTTCTAGTACCAACCTAATCACTGTAACTGGATCTCATCTATCTCCCTGCCATCCTGCCTCTGGCCTGAAACTCCTCCTCCTTCATGTCTGACAGACCATCGCTCTCCCCAGCTTCTTAAAATCACATTTCTTCTAAGAGGCTATCCCCAACTAAGCCCTCATTTCCCCTACTCCCTCTCCTTTCTGTATCACCCCATCTCAGTGCCTCCCACCTTAAATCCCCCTTAAGCATATATCTGTAATTTATTTAAATGTCCATTTCTCCCTCTAAACTCTGATTTCCTTGTGGGTGGGGAATGTGTCTGCCAATAGTGTAGTACTCTCCCAAGTGCTTAGTACAGTGCTCTGCAAACAGTAAGTACTCAATAAATGTGATTGATTGATTTAGTCTAAACCTTACATTTTCCCCACTGATTTTTTACTTCTAGACCATGTTCAATTTGAAGTGGAATTTCTGACCAGAAATTTCAAAAGAATGTAGCTACAGATGCGGAGCCCAAACTAGCAAGCAGTGTGGCCCAGGCAAGCAGGGTGGCCTAATGGAAAGACCACAGGCCTGGGAGTAAGACACCTGGGTTCTAATTCCAGCTCTGCCACTTGTCTGCTGTGCGACCTTGGGCAACTCACTTAACTTCTCTGTGCCTCAGTTACCTCATCTGCAAAATGGGGATTAAGATTGTGAACCCCATGTGGGACATGGTCTGTGTCCAACCTGATTACCTTGTATTTATCAGAGTGCTTAGTACAGTGCCTGGCTCATAGTAAGCACTTAAACAAATACTATTAAAAAAATTAAAGAAAAAAGTACAACAAGGGAAAATATCTGCTTCCTAGATCCCCCTCAGGATGGTCAATTTAAAATGGAGCTAGTGATGGATAAACAGTGTGACTGCAGAAGTGATAAGACAGATGTTGATTTGTGAAGGGAGGAAGGGACTTATGTTTTTCTGTTGCCTTTCAAGCATGACCAGGCTTAATTACCAGCCATCTTGAGCCACTCATTGAGTAAATAAATCCACACATTGCTAATGAATTAATAATCTGCACTAGCTCCAGGGAGCTTCTGATTATCCAAGGACCCCTTTTACACCTTGTGGATTATCTAAACCTTTCTTCTCTTTTCCCATCCTCCAGCTGCCTATCCTTTGGTTATTTCTTTACAGGATGAGGAAAGAAGAGCAGGAGGTAGGGCAGGAGCTTTAGGAGCAGGGTGGTCTAGTGAAAAGAGCACAGGCCTGGGAATCACAGGATCTGGGTTCTAATTCTGGCTCCATCACTTGTCTGTTGTGTGATCTTGGGCAAGTCAATTGATCAATCAATCAATATTTATCAAACTCTTACTGTGCGCAGAGCACTCGGTAGACATGTTCCCTGCCTACAACAAGCTTACAGTCTAGAGGGGAGACTGGCATTAATATAAATAAATAAATTATGGATATGTACATGAGTACTGTGAGCTGAGGGGGTGGTGAATAAAGGAAGCAAATCCAAGTGCAAGGGTCATGCAGAAAGGAGAGGGAGAAGAAGAAATGTAGGTTTAGTCAGGGAAGGCCTCTTGGAGGAGATGTAATTTTAATAAGCCTTTGAAGGTGTGGAGAGGGTGATTGTCCAATGTATGAAGCAGGAGGAAGTTCCAGGCCAAAGGCAGGCCAGCTTGGACCCTCCAGGAGCAAATCACATAAAAATAAAAATAATAGTATTTGTAAGTGCTTACTATGGGTCAAGCACTGTTCTAAGCACTGGGGTAAATACAAGCTAATCAGGTTGGACACAGTCCCTGTCCCACATAGGGCTTAAAGTCTTAATCCCCATTTTATAGATGAGGTAACTGAGCCACAGAGAAATAAAGTGACTTCGCCAAGTTCACACAGCAGACAAAGTGGCAGAGCTGGGATTAGAACGCAGGTCCTTCTGACTCCCAGGCCTGTGCTCTATCTACTAGGCCATTCTGCTTCCCACTGCTCTAGGTGGCTCATTCATTCATTCATTCATTCATTCATATTTACTGAGTGCTTACTGTGGGCAGAGCACCATACTAAGCTCTTGAAAAGTACAATTTGGCAACAAATAGAGACAGTCCCTACCCAACAACAAGCTCACAGTCTAGCAGGGGGGAGACAGACAACAAAACAAAATAAGTAGACAGACTAATGGGAGCTGTTCGGCACTTCCCCACCAGCGAGGTCACCGGCTCCTCTTCCTGGGTGGCAGAGAGAGGAGGAAGGATGAGTCTTGAGGCTACCCCCTCTAGGTGGATTTCATTTAGCCCCACTGATCCAGAGACTACTGATTATTGAATCCTATCTACTCCAGGAGGCCTTCCCTGACTCTCCTCTCATTTCTCCCATTCTATCTGTCCCCCACTTCTGCATCACCCATGTTCTTGGATCTGAACCCCTTGAGGACTTTATTACTCATCCCACTCCCAACCTCACCGCCGGTATGTACCTGTCCCTCTGTAATTTATAAATCTGTAATTTACTTTAATATCCGTCTTCCCCACTAGACTGTAAGCTCCTGGAGGGCTGAGATTGTGTCAGCCGACTCTATTGTGGTAGACTCTTCTCCCAAGCATTTAGTAGTGCTGGTATTTTTTAAGCGCTTACTGTGCAGAGCACTGTTCTAAGCGCTGGGGTAGATACAGGGTAATCAGATTATCCCACATGAGGCTCACAGTCTTAATCCCCATTTTACAGATGAGGTAACTGAGGCACAGAGAAGTTAAGTGACTCGCCCACAGTCACACAGCTGACAAGTGGCAGAGCTGGGATTTAGTTCAGTACCTGCACACAGTAAATGTTCAATAAATACCACTGATTGATTGATAGAGAGATGGATAAATTTGCTATTCTGGCAGTTTCTAGAAGTCACTTGGGAATTGCCTGAATGTATGCTCCTTCCTGCTCTAGCACATGAAGTCCTGGCTCTACAACACAGGGAACAGGGGTGGGACAAAATGAGGAAGTGTGTGTCTCCATTCCCCAGTCAGGGCTGACTCCGAAAACCAGAGACTTGCCAAGTTCTCCCCCGCTGGCCCAGCAGCACCTCACAAAAGGCAGATGGGGGAAACCATTTTGTGCTGGGAAGCAGGTATGTTTACAGAAGCGGTGTGGCAAAGCACTGTACAGAGTGCTTAGAAGTGTGCAATAAAGTAAGCAACAGTAGTAATAACAACAACAGCTACGGTACTTGTTAAGCTCTTACTATGTGCCAAGCACTGTTCTAAGCGCTGGGGTAGGTACACAGTCCCTGTCCCACATGGGGCTCACACTCTTAATCCCCATTTTACAGATGAGGTAATTGAGGCCCAGAGAAGTTAAGTGACTTGCCCAAAGTCTCACAGCAGCCATGTGCCAGAGCCAGGATTAGAACCCAGGTCCTTCCGACTCCCAGGTTCATGCTCTATCCATTAAGCCATGCTGCCTCTCTAGTAGTAGTAATAGTATGTATTAAGCATTTACTATGTACAAAACACTGTACTAAGTGCTGGGAATGAATGCAGAAGTTGGAGTTAGACTATCCCCAAACTCAGGGAGCTACAGGATTCATTCCCAACTGGGGCCAGAACTGTGCTGACATTCTGCTATGTGGCAGTTCCTGTCATCTAAAATGTCAAGAGAATGTGCAATTGTGGGCTCAGAGCTGCCGGTCCAAGCTGCCCTGGCTTCCTGCTGCTGTGAGAAGTAACGGGTTAAGTGAAATCACCATTATCACCTACAAAACTGGCCCTTAACTCTCCACCAGGCCCTGCAGTTTGCTTGCAGGAGTCTTTGGAATCTGCAGCTTCAATACCTCAACAGTGTGAGATTTTAAGTAGTTAAGAATAAGATGAACCTAACCTTTTCAATTTTCCTGGCCACAGGAAAGAATGAGATTTTCCTGACCAACAGTTCAGAGAAAGAACGAGTCAACAAATGGAAGAATTCACACTGAGCATTTTCATATCCTCCTTGTTGAAATGAGGCCAGGAATGTTGTGTGTTCAGAAGTCTCTATTTCCTCAGGAATTGCTCCTGGAGCAAAAAGTCACTACTTCTCGAATTGAGAGAATTAGATATCCTGTCAAGCTAAACATGTCCAAAACAGAACTCCTTACCTTCCCAATGAAACCATCTTCTTTCTGTCTTCATGATGAAGTGAATAGAGCACAGGCCTGGGAGTCAGAAGGTCATGGGTAGTAATCCAAGCTCTACCATTTGTCTGCTGTGTTACCTTGGACAAGTTACTTCACCTCTCTGTGCCTCAGTTACCTCCTCTGTAAAATGGGGATCGAGATTGTGAGCCCCATATGAGACAAGGGACTGTGACCAACCCAATTTGTATCCATCCCAGCATTTAGTATAGTGCCTGGCACCTACGAGGCACTTAAATTCCACAGTTATTACTATTATTATTATTAGACAATACCACTATCTTCCCTATTTTACAGGCCCATAATCTTGATATTGTCCTTGACTCATCTCTCCCATAATACTCACATATTCAATCTGTTACCAAATCCTGTTGCTTCTACTTTCACAACATTATTAAAATCCACCCAAAATGCTACCATGCTGATCCAAGTACTTATTCTGTCCTGCCTTGACTACTGCATCTACCTCCTGGATGACCTCCCTGCCTCCTGCCTCTCTCCATTCCAGTCCATACTTCACTCTTTTCTAAATTTTCTAAAAAAAATTTCAGTCCATCTCCCTAGTCCTCAAGCACCTCCCAATGGTTATCCACCCACCTCCCCAAACGGAATCTCCTCACCACTAGATTTAAAGCACTCAATCATCTCGCCCCCTCCTATCTCACCTCACTAATCTCCTACAGCCCAGGCAATACACTTTGCTCCTCTAGCACCTGCTTGCTCACAGGGTCCCCAATCTTGTCTATCTCACCACTGACTCCTTGCCCCCATCTTTCCTCTGGCCTGAAACTCCCTCCCGCTCCATATTCGCCAGAGTACCACTCTCCCCACCCTCAGTGTCTTCTTATTAAGGTCACTTGTCCAAGAGGCCTTCCCCAATTTAACCTTTTTCCCAGCTCCCACTCCTTTCTGCATTGTCTATGCCCATGGATCTGTACCCTTTGGACATTTGGTATTCTTCACTTCTTTGAGCCTCAGCTACTTCATCCGTAAAATGGGGATTTAGACTCCCATCACTTGAAACAGTGCCTGGCACATAGTAATCACTTAACAAATACCATAATTACTATTATTATAATTAGTATTAACAATCTATAAATTATTCACTTATATTCAGTCTGTCTCCCCCTCTAAACTGGAAACTCACTGTGATCTGGAAATGTGCCTACCAACTCTATTGTACTCTAGTGCTCAGTAAATACCAGACTGATTGATTGAGAGGGTGAATTGATGTTTCCAAAATAGAGAATTTGGGATTTTCAAGAGACAGTGGTAATTCCTGTTTTCAGAGGGCAATAACAAAGGTCTAGGCCACTCTGTCCTTATTCCCCTGCTCCCCCACTCTTCTTCCCTACTCCTCTGGAGCAGAAAAGGAACTAGAGGAGGAGAGATGGCCTCGTTAGACCCCTCTCTGCCTACAGGCCCTGCCCACCTCATCCTCATTCTAAATAGAGAGCACATGTGGATGGACATCAATGTTTTCAAGACTTCAGCTTCCAAACCAAGCCCTATAATTGAATGCAGCTCAAGTGAGTCATTATCCAGTGTCAGCAACATACCCAAGACCTCAGGTCAGTCAGCCAGCCAGCCAATCATATCCACTGAGTGCTTACCATGTGCAGAGCACTATACTAAGGGTTTGGGAAAGTGCAATATAACAAAATAAGAGACACATTCCCCAGCCACAACGAGATTACAGTCTGGAGGAGGGGACAGACATTAATATAAATAAACAGACAGCATTTGTTAGGTGCTCACTATGTACTGTATTACGCACCACAGTAGAGAGAAGATAATCACTTTGGGCACAGTCCCTGTCCCACACAAGGCTTAAAGTAGGAAGGAGATGAGATATTGAGTTTCCATTGAGCAACTGAAATCAGAGAAGTTAGTGACTTGTCCAAGGTCACATAGCAAGCAAGCAGCTAGAAACCAGGTCCTTCCTCTGACTCCCAGGCTTTGGGACTCTTCCTGGAGCTCTTCCCAGGCTTTGGGCCTTTTTGTAGGTTGAGTGGCCCCCCCACAGTTCCACCTATTGGCAAAGGCCAGTACTTTAGCAGCATTTTGGCCCTTCAAATGATTTGTTATTGGAAAAGGAAGTGCAGGAGCGCTATTTTATCACATATTTCCTCAAACAGCACATTCCTAGTGAACCTGGAGATACTACTGCCCCTGCTCAGAGAACAGGCCAAACTGACATGCCTCTAACCAGACTATATGACACAGCTTCAGCATTACCACATTGATACATAGTTCCCTCAGAAAGCCCCCCTCTCCACCCCTCAATCCTTTCCTTAAAGATTTCCAATGGAGATAATACACATAATCTCCCCTCACTCACATGTTCCAGCATTTAACCACCTTTAATCATTCCTACCCATTTCTCATATTTCCTTCTACAAAGCAGTTTAGCAAAAGCAAACACACCTAGTAAAGACCCATGGGGTTTTTGCTGTCGATTTGAAGTAGGGCAAGAGGCCACCCACAAAGCCATGGATAAAAATAAGATTTAAACTAGGCAGGACTCCCCTGGTTGACCATTTTTTAAAAGGTTCTCATGGAAAGAAAGGTTCTGAACCACTGTTTTGTTTTTTTTAACCATCAAAGTCTGGGCTAAAATGACTTTTTGCTGAATTATTCTCAACCACAAATAAAAAGGGAAGTGCTCCATAAGGCCAGCCCACCCGTAAAAGAACCTCTGGTGGTAAATCCTTCCTGGTTCCTGCTCCCATAAATGCTAGTCTTTTTGGATGACTTTTACCCAGCCAAAATTCCTATCCCATCTGACTCCCAGATCAATTAATCGATGACTACCTTCTTTGCCTAAAGATCTTGAGCTTTCTCTTGAAGTTCTGCCATTGGATTTATCACTTACACTCTCTGCTGAAGCCTTAGCTCATTTTCCAGGCAAGAAATGCCTTGGTTTAGTCTTGATGGGGGCTACATGTTTTAAGAGGGGTGCAGAGAAACTAGATGGATTTTGCAGGAGGGTAGAGCATTGAGTGTCAGGGGTGGAGTCAGGAGGATGGGGAAGCTACACACTTCATAATAATTTTAATAATAATTATAAGAGCAATCATGGCATTTGTTAAGCACTTACTATGTGCCAAACACTGGGATAAATACAGATAATCGGGTGCCCCACACAGGGCTCAAAGTCTGAGTAGGAGGGAGAACAGCCATTAAATCTCCATTTTGGAGATGAGGAAACGGAGGCCCAGAGAAGTGAAGTGACTTGCTTAAGGTCACACGGCAGACAAGTGGCAGAGCTGGAATGAGAACCCAGGTGCTCTAACTCCCAGGCTCATACTCTTTCGACTGGTCCATGCTGCTTTTCATTGAGGCACGTTGCCTGGGGAATAATCTGGTGGCATTATCTCCCCTATCCCCAGAACGTCTAACCCAGCATCATGTCATTTAGCTGGACTTCTGTAGAGGTTGTTTTGCAAGCCAGCTGTAACCTGCAGTCCCTCTCTTGTTCATTCATTCATTCATTAGTATTTATTGAGTGTACACTATGTGCAGAGCACTGTACTAAGCACTTAGAGTGTACAATTCAGCAACAGATGGAGACAATCCCTGCCCAATGATCGGCTCTTGTGAACAGTCCTGGGAGTCAGAGAACCTGGGTTGTAATTCTGACTCGGCTCTTGTCTGCTGTGAGGCCTTGGGCAATTCCCTTAACTTTTCTGTGCCTCAGTTCCCTTGTCTGCAAAATGGTAATTCATTAATTAATTCATTCATTCAATTGTATTTAGTGAGCACTTACTATGAGCCAAGCACAGTACTAAGCACTTGAGAGAGTACAATATAATAGACATAATCCCTGCCCACAACAAGCTTACAGTCTGTTCTCCCTCATATTTCGACTGTTTATCTTGAATCTATCCCAGCACTCAGTGCAGTGCTTTGCATATAGTAAGTGCTTAAACATACCACTATTATTAGTATTGTCATTATTACCATTGTTATTGTGCTTGCCAGACAAAGCCCCCGTCCCTCTCTACATTCAGCATTTCGGTGCCCCCTTCCAAAGAGCTGGACCCAGGGGGAGGTAGCGCATTTATTAGTCTGATTTAATGAGATGTACATACCCTTGATTCTATTTATTGTTATTTTTTTTGTCCGTTTATCTCCCCCGATGAGACTGTAAGCCCGTCAGTGGTCAGGGACTGTCTCTATCTGTTACCAATTTGTAAATTCCAAGCACTTAGTACAGTGCCCTGCACATAGTAAGCGCTCAATAAATACTATTGAATGAATTAATTAATCTGGAGAGGAGGCAAACATAAGCTTAACGTCTCCCAAGTCTGTAAAGCCATGATGAGGAAGGTAATCAGCTGTTCCTCATTTCCACTGAGGATAGAAAAAGCAGAACTGGGTCTAGATTGCAGAAGGAGATACCCAGGTTAGACTTAGGGAAGAACTTCCCTGACAGTCAGGGTGCTTAAGGTGTGAGTGGATTGGTCTCAGAGATTACACAGTCACCTTCCCTGGAACTTCTGAGGGTTGGGATAAGCAATCTCGGCAGCATTGGGCCCTGTGGTTCTGCCTGAGGCAGAGGTGAGCTAGACAGGAGACTTCCAGCCAGACTTCCAAGAATCTCTGGGGGTCCAAAAGAGTGACTTCAGAAGATGGCAGGTGGACAGCTATTAGAGCAGTCAGTCAATTGTATTTATATGAGCCCTTACTGTTTTCAGAGCACTGTACTAAATACTTGGGAGATACATATATATATGTATCTCTGCTCTCCCTTCCTCCTCTCTCTTCCCGCTCCAGTCTATTCTTCACTCTGCTGCCCGGCTCATCTTCCTGTAGAAACGCTCTGGGCATGACACTCCCCTTCTTAAAAACCTCCAGTGGTTGCCTATCAACCTCTGCACAAAACAAAAACTTCTCACTCTAGGCTCTCCATCACCTTGCCCCTTCCTACCTCTCCTCCCTTCTCTCTTTCTACTGCCCACCCCGCATGCTCTGCTCCTCTGCCGCCCACCTCCTCACTGTCCCCCGTTCTCGCCTATCCCACTGTCGTCCCCTGGGCCTCGTCCTCCCGGGGTCCTGGAATGCCCTCCTGGAATGCCCTCCCTCCTCACCTCCACCAAACTAATTCTCTTCTCCTCTTCAAAACCCTACTTAAAGCTCACCTCCTCCAGGAGGCCTTCCCAGACTGAGCTCACCTTTTCCCTCTGCCCCCCCTCATCTATCTGCAGCTAAACCCTCTTCTCCCCCCTTTCCCTCTGCTCCTCCCCATCTCCCGTCCCATCCCCTCAGCACTGTACTTGTCCGCTCAACTGTATATATCTTTCATTACCCTATTTATTTTGTTAATGAGATGTACATCACCCTGATTCTATTTATTTGCTACTGTTTTAATGAGTTGTTCTTCCCCTTGATTCTATTTATTGCCATTGTTCTTGTCTGTCTGTCTCCCCCAGTTAGACTGTGAGCCCGTCAATGGGCAGGGACTGTCTCTATCTGTTACCAATTTGTACATTCCAAATGCTTAGTACAGTGCTCTGAACATAGTAAGCGCTCAATAAATACTATTGAATGAATGAGTATATATATACACATATATATGACAGACACATTCCCTGCCCACAGTGAGTTTACAGTCTAGAGGGAGAGACCCTCTCAGTGGCTCCTTGCCCTGGACCCCAAAAAGGTGAGAACTCTGGGGTTTCTCACTAAGGAATAGAGCAGCAGCAGGTGAGAAGAGGGTCTGCTCCCTGCCCCGCAACAATTTGAGCTGAAACCCAGTGACATTTTAATGTCTGTCTCCCTCCTTTAGACTGTAAGCTCCTTGTGGGCAGGGATCATTGTCTATGACTCTATTGTATTATATTTATAACAATAAATAATCAGAATATTGGGATTGATGAGGGTATAGTGTGATTATGATGGTGTAGGAATTATCTGGCATTGCTGAGAACTCTCATTGTAAACTGAATTAAAATAGTGAAAAGATAAAAGACTAGTTACATTGCCCTTTTATGGAGCTGAAATGTATCTAAAAATGATGCAGCTATTAAAAGTTATTGGCATCCTTTCCGGATCTTTCTTTTTTCAAAGTGTTGTATAGTTCACCATTTTGAAAACAAAATCCCAGCATGTCTCCACCCAAGTGTAGAATCGTCATAGTGAGCCGTCAACACAAAGAGAGCAAAAATGGAGCAGCATGGCCTAGGGAAAAGAGCATAGGCCTGGGAGTCAGAAGGACCTGGGTTCTAATCCCACTCTGTCACTTGTATGCTGTGAGACCTTGGGCAAATCACTTCATTTCTCTGGGCTTCAGTCACCTCATATGTAAAATGGGGATTAAAACTGTGAGCCCCACGAGATGCAGCATGGCAAAGTGGATAAATCACAGGCCTGAGAGTTTGAAGGTCATGGGTTCTAATCCCAGCTTTGTCACTTGTCTGCTGTGTGATCTTGAACAAATCACTTCTCTGGGCCTCAGTTACCTCATCTGTAAAATGGGGATTTAGACCATGAGGCACAGGAACTGTGTCCAACCCAATTTGCAGGTATCCACCCGACCACTAGATATAGTGCCTGGCCCATAGTAAACACTTAACAAATACCATCATTATTATTATTATTATCATTATTTTGACTCCCAGGCTTGTGCTCTATCCACTAGGACACTGCGCTTCTCTGAGTTCTCAGGAAGCCGGCAAAGGGCTTCCCAGACCCTAAAGGTGGATTACCAGCTGACCAGACGTGCTGTTCTAGGCTTTCCCAGGAATGGATCCAGTCAGTGAGAAGTTTCCCGTCAAGTTAATTCTTTTGGACCCATTTATCCAACTCTGTTTCACTGCTGCAGTAGGCTTTCTACTCAGTCAGCAAGCAGCCAACCATAGGGCTATTTATAAAAGAAACAGAGAGGCAGGTTGTGGTCTTAATGCCCATTTTGCATGCATGACTTGAGATGAGTCTCTTATGTATAATTCATAGACTCAGCTTTCTGGCCATTTACCAGGCTTTTACATGGCTCCTCCCGGAACAGAGAACTGGAGAAGAGGATTTCCCCACCATAGCAACCAGACATTTCATGGCTCATTCTCTTGTTGCAATAACTGGGGTTTGTAATTAGCTAGAGAAGAAAACCCCCCTGGCTCTTCTCTTCTGGAACCACATCTCTTATTAATTTATGTTTTAACTGAATGAGCTGTGAAGGGTAAATACATGTTTATGTTTACTCCCTTCCTCCAGGGGGCTGCATGTCATGAATTTAGCTTCGGGTAACTACTTAAGACACCCTTGGATCATCATTCTCCTTCTTGCCCAGAATGAGTGAGGCCGTGTAGAAAGGCCACTGATGAATCCGTTTTACTCCCAGAATGCTTTCACAGAGAAGGGTGATTGGTTAACAAAATTAGGACAGGGATGTTGTTTATATTGATTTTCCAGGGTACAGAGTCTAATTCTAATTGACACTCCAGAAGTGAGTATTTTCTTCATGTTTCCTCTCACCTGGGCTTCTCCTGCAACTTTCCTACGAAGACTTGCTCTGCTTTCCTACACACTCACACCTCCCTGTTTCTGTCTTTCTCTCCTTGTTGTCACCCCTCACCCCCAACCCCTTACTCTTCAAGAGCCTCAGGCTACCAGTTTGGGGAAGGCATGCTCCAATATAAAGGCCAAATTCCGGTCTTGGAAAGCAACTGAGATTCATTATCCTTATTTTACAGTTCAGTAAGGCTATAGGATGCTATGGGGTGACTGAACAGTGATCTGATTGAATGGTGCACACAGTCTGCCCAAACAGATGACTTTTTACCTGAATTATCTGGTTTGGTTGTCTACACGGACAAGGTGCCGATTTTTCATATTGAGCGAGAGGGCAAGATTGGTGGACTTTAAGGGCGTGGGCCATTGAAAGGATAGGAAAGAAGAAATGGGGGGTAAAAGGAATAAAAGGGGAGGGATCAAGGAGTAGGAAGGAAGGGAAAAATCAATCAATGGTATTTACTGAAAGCTGTGAAGAGCTCTGTATTAAGTGCTTGGGAGAATACAGTGTAACAGTTGGTAGACACAGCCCCTGCCCAAAGTGAGCTTGCAGTCTAGAAGAGGAAGGAGAGAAAAAGATGGGAAGAAGAAGCCTAAGGCAAAGAAGAAGAAGCACTACCTCCATCCCTCCCCTCTACCTCACCAACAGTCCTCACAAGCCCTAGGACCCACAGCACAGTTTTAGCTCTACCTGAGTTCATTTTGCCCCTCTCAGCGTTGCACCTGGAGACTTTCCAGTACTCTACCAGTCTCAGCTACGGGAGGGTGAGTCAAGCAGAGGCCTAACCATTCCATTCTTAGCTTGGCCAGTGGCTAGCCAGTGGAAGGCAATCTGCTACAAGTCAAAACTCATCCATGCTGGGCAGCAGCAGCGTGGGAGACAGTCGAGGGCAGAGATTCAAATTTAGGGCACGGAAGGAGGTAATGGTAAATCACTTCTGTGTTTTTACCAAGAAAACTCTAAGGATTCACTACCAAGACTATTGCAGTAGGAGAGCGGGGCGTTCTGGGAGAGATGTCTCCGCGGTGTCACTATAGGTCAGAAACAACTCGACGGCATAAGACAAGAATTTGTTTTCCACACCCTGGGTGGCAGAAAGCCAGAACTCACTATGTTATTTCTTCTTCTAGCCTGAAAGCTCCTAGTGGGAAGAGAACACTCATTCATTCATTCATGCAATCTTGTTTATTGAGTGCTTACTTTGTGCAGAGTACTATATTAACCGCTTGGGAGAGTACAATACAACAATAAACAGTCACATTCCCTACCTACAAGGTTACAGTCTAGAGGCAGGGAACATGTCTACCAACTCTTTTGTATTGTACTTTCCCAGGCACTTAGTACAGTGCTCTGCATACAGTAAGCACTCAATAAATACAATTGATTGATTGGTTATTTCCAATAGCCTCCACTCCTGGAGCTTCTAAGGGGAGCAGCCAAGCAACCCTGGGCCCACTGTAAAATTGTTCCACATACTGTACAAAACATTAATGGAAAGAAGATAGGCCTGGAAGTCAGAGGACTGGATTCTAGTCCTGGCTCTGCCACCTACCTGTTCTGTGACCTTAGGCAAGTCACTTCATTTCTTTGTGTCTCAATTTCCTCATCTGCAAAATGGGGATATTTGTCCTCCCTCCTGCTCAGATCGTGAGCCCCATGTGGGACCTGATGACCTTGTATCTACCCCAGCACTTAGTACAGTGCTTAGCGCATAGTAAGCACTTAGCCAATACCATTAGTATTGTATTATTATTATATGATTAAATTATATATACTTTCATTAGTATTACATTATTATTATTATTATTATCAGGAAAATGTGAACCACACCAATGACCCATAAATATGAGATTTTATATATATGAGATGAATATGAGATTACTTGTGCCACCAGAATCAAAGTGGGAATGAATCTGTTCTTCAGAAACTGGACAGAGGGCACTCTACAAAGACAGGGAGATGGATTATGTTGTGCATCTTTAATTAATGGCTATAATCAGGAACCCAATTTTCGAAATGCCATTTCTATTATGTGCTTTCTCTTGACACGCCCCTTTTCATTTCCAAAAGCTACTGAAACTGTGCACTCCTCTTCAAATGTCAGCACGGATGAACACGGTGACAGGGAAGATAAGGACCCGGACTGACAGAGATTAAATAATTGAAAGTGACTTAAAAGCTTTCAGTGTCGGTGCTTTTACCATACCATTTGTGGGAATTCCAGAGCCATTTAATGCTTTCCAATCCTATTGAAAGTGCTCATCAGCCCCATGCCAGCTCCTTGTTCAAGTTCAATTTCATGCTGCTGTTTGGCAGGGAAACGAAACCCTTTTCCAGGATCAGGCTTCCTGCTGGGAGAAGAGCTATAAGGGGCTCCCTTTCTGAGCTTGATGTGGTTTTCTGGATCTTCATCCATCTGCCGCCCACTCCCACTGCAGTTCTCTTTCTTCCTTTTAAAGCCAGAATCATTTCATTTTGAGCTTGAGAGCAAGCGTGGGGGATGTCAGGGTTTTAAGTGGAGACGAGGACTGAGAGAGGACAGACATCAGAAAGCTAACAGGCGAGAAGGTGCCTTGTGAGCCTTTCAACTTAGACTATGAGTCCGATGTAGGACGGGGACTGTGTCTGACCTGATTAACTTGTATTTCTAGACTCTAAGCTTGTTGAGGGCAGGGAATATGTCTGCTAACTGTTGTATTGTACTCCCCTAAGCGCTTAGTTCAGTACTCGAGAAGCATCATGGCTTAGTGGAAAGAGCATGGATATGAGAGTCAGAGGAAGTGAGTTCTAATCCTGGCTCTGCCACTTGTCTGCTGTGTGACCTTGGGCAAGCCACTTCACTTCTCTGTGCCTCAGTTCCCTCATCTGTAAAATGGAGATTAAGATTGTGAGCCCCTAATGGGACAACCTGATTGCCTTGTATCTACCCCAGCACTTAGAACAAGTGCTTGGCAAATAGTAAGCACTAAACAAATACCATAATAATAATACTCTGCACATAATAGGCACTCAATAAATATCATTGATTGATTGAGTGATCTAACCCAGCACTTAAAACAGTGTTCAACATAGTAAGTGCTTAACAAGTACCATGCTAATAATAATGATGATATTAATAATAAGGGTAACTGAATACTCCCAGCACTTGACAGAAACTTGGGATAAGCAAGGCAGGCTCGAGTTTCAGCCCAAAAAAACTGGGTAGTGAGGGGAAGAGAGGAGGGGAGGAAGGTAGGGGAGAAGGGGAGAGGGGAAACAGAGAACCCCTACCCTTATGGAATAAGCACCAGTGACCAGGAGGCTGCACTTGGGTTTGTAGATTCATGAATTATAAAAAGTAAGCTCATTATGGGCAGGGAATGTTTCTATCAACTCCGTTACATTGTTATATTTGTACTCTCCCAGGCACTTAGTACAGTGCTCGGTACACAGTAAAGTCTCAGTAAATATGATTGATTGTTATACATATTCTCAGCAGTACATATTACATAAATACTTCAATTAGATGCGTATACTGTATAAAACTATCTGTTCACATGTAGATTCATAAAACACTCATTAAGACCTATGATTTATTTATATTGAATAAATACTGAACACTACATTGAATAAATACTATGAACATTATTTTCCTAGGATGAATGACTGCCAATGCCTCTCAATATGTCAGAAGGCTACATTTTCTTAATAGTTTCCTAAATTATTTTCCTGCCACTTTAAAAAAAAATTGCTTTTTTTTACTAATCCAGGAATGTAGACTTGAAAAGTTACTGAAAAATTGAACACTAAATTTTAAGGGTCTTTTTAACAAATGTTTGAAATTAATGTTTGGCATCAGTCCAAGAGTTAGCTAACAAATTTAACCATATTATTTAATTAATCAATCATAATTACTGGGCACTTACTGTGTGCAGAGCACTGTGCTAAACACTTGCAATAAAATAAGTAAGCACAATTCCTGCCCAAACATAATGTCATTCTCCATTTCAGGTTTAGAACAGCCTGTCCTGAAGTTGGGTTTTGTTATGGTAAAGACTATAAAGCAGCTTTTCATATAGCTGCAAAGAAGTAAAAACATGAAAAATAAATATAAAATAAAATAAAAACCCAAGCAACATTTTTGGCTACTCTCAAGTATTCTATAATCAGTATAGAAATAATAATAATAATAATGTTGGTATTTGTTAAGCGCTTATTATGTGCCGAGCACTGTTTTAAGCGCTGGGGTAGACAAAGGGGAATCAGGTTGCCCCACGTGGGGCTCACAGTCTTAATCCCCATTTTACAGATGAGGTAACTGAGGCACAGAGAAGTTAAGTGACTTGCCCACAGTCACACAGCTGACAAGTGGCAGAGCCGGGATTCGAACCCTTGACCTCTGACTCCAAAGCCCGTGCCCTGGTTCTAGAGGTTTTGCATGAACTGTCAGTCAGTCAATTGTATTTATTGAACATTTACTATGTGCAGAACCCTGTACTAAGCATTTGGTAGAGTACAGTACAACAATAAACAAACCCATTCCTTGCCCACAAGAAGCTTACAGTCCACGGACTTTGGTTATGTGCTCTTTGACCTGGCCTGAGCATTCATCATCCCACATCCAGAAAGCGAGAGGCCAGACCATCCTGAACTGCCATGTTCTCTCCTACACGGACCACTCTGTCAACCATGGCATCTCTGTCAACCATGGCATCAGCCAGCGGTAGCCACCCTGGGTGGGTGGAGGAGGGCAGCTGAGCCAATGTGTCTAATGGTGCCTCTGGAATGTCAACACTGGTGACTCCAGCTTGGCCCACAGCAGACAAGCAGGTGGAAAATATGACTGACTGATTGATTAGCACCGGACAGGCATCAATACGCAACCCATCTCTGAGGGCAATGGGGCCAGGAACCATGTGCTGGATGACGACTTGGAAAGGGCAAAACAAAGAAATGACTATTCCCTGCCCACAAAGAGCTTACATTGTTATGAGAATAAGAATAATTTCCACTTACCCACACAAACAATTAATGGTGTTTATTATTGAACACTTACCTTGTGTGGAGCACTGTACTTCATTTATTCATTCATTCATTCAATAGTATTTATTGAATGCTTACTGTGTGCACAGCACTGTACTAAGCGCTTGGGAGACTACAATACAACAATAATCAGATGCATTCCCTGCCTGCAACAAGCTTACAGTCTAACAGGGTGGGGGAGACAGACATCAATGTAAATAAATAAAATGACAGGTATGTACATAAGAGCTGTGGGGCTGGGAGGGAGCGAGTCAGGGAGATACAGAAGGAAGTGAGAGATGAGGAAAAGTGGGATTTAGTCTGGGAAGGTCTCTTGGAGGAGATGTGCCTTCAGTAAGGTTTTGAAAGAGGGGGAGAGTAATTGCCTGTCGGATTTGAGGAAGGAGAGCATTCCATGCCAGAGGCAGGAGATGGGCTTAGGGTTGGTGGTGAGACAGGTGAGACTGAGGCACAGTGTGAAGGTTAGCGCTAGAGGAGTGAACTGTGCAAGCTGGGTTGTAGAAGGAGAAAAGCAAAGTGAGGTAGGAGTAGGCAAGGTGATGGAGTGCTTTAAAGTCATAGGTGAGGAGTTTTTGTTTGATATGGAGATTGTTGGGAAGTCACTGGAGTTTTTGAGGAGGGGGGTAAAACTTTTGTAAAAAAATGATCCGGGCAGCAGAGTGAAGTATGGACTGGAGTGGGAAGAGGCAGGAGGCTGGGTGGTCAGCAAGGAGGCTGATGCAGTAATACAGGCAGGATATAACTGCATAACAGTAACTGAAAGAAGAAAACCAAATCCAAACCACCAACTGACAGCAGACTTTAGGAATGCACAGCAACTGCCTGCGTATCCTTTTAATTCTTTGTTTTCTTATATAGCAAGTTTTCTAAATGGCTTAGTGGTTAAAGCACAGTCCTGGGAGTCAGAGGACCTGCGTTCTAATCCCGGCTCCACCACTTATCTGCGGTGTGATCTTGAGCAAGTCACTTAAGTTCTCTATGCCTCAATCACCTCATCAGCAATCTTGGAATTAAGACTGTGAGCCCCATGTGGAACATGGACGATGTCCAACCTGATTAGCTTGTATCTACCCCAGCCCTTAGTACAGAGCGAGGCACAAAAGTAAGCACTTAAATGCCATCTGAAAAAAAAAATAGAGGCAAAGGAACAGTATGACCTGGATGGGCATCAGCTAGTGTCTAATTGATTAAGACACAAGGCTCAGGGTTCCACACTCTCAGTCCTGACTCAAAGAAGAGCAAAGAGATGGTTAAAATGTATTAGCATGGACAGTTACTTCTCTCCTCCCAGCTGTCCACCTAGCTGCCTTTGGCAGGGTCCCAGCTGTCTCTCCATAGGACCGGGCTGAAACAGAAGCTAAAGCTAACTGGGCCCAAAGAGTTCTCTCCACCCCAAACTTCAGTCACAGTGGCCATACTGGAAGGGACCACGTCCATGGAGCAGCAGAGCTTTGCTAGATCTTCCTGTGACTCTCCCACCCCTCTGTGTCTAACTAAGTCTTTCTGTGTCAGTATCTGTGCTCCCCCATACTTTTGAACCAGTATAACAATAATAATAATAATTATGATACTCGTTAAGTGCTTACTGTGTGCCAAGGACTGTTCTAAGCACTGAGGTAGATACAAGTTCATCAGGTTGGACACAGTCCCTGTCCCACATGGAGCTCACACTCTTAATCCCCATTTTACAGGTGAGGTAATTGAGGCCCAGAGAAATGAAGTGACTTGCCGAAGGTCACACAGAGAAGTCAGGATTAGAACGTGGGAACAATAAAATATCTGTACTGCCCATCGTTCTGTGCTATCACTTCCCCTCCCTATTGTTGGATCTTAGTCTCTGCTTGTGTCTATCGTATGTCCTTGTCTGGATCACTCTGGACAAGGCCTGGGTTTTTTGCTTGTAAGTTTTAAAAGATGCCTAAATTATCTGTTGTTAAATCTCTCATGGCTACAAGAATGTGCAGGCACAAAAATCCCCTCCATAAGACTCAGTCTGAAAGAAAAGTACCAAGTTTCCCAGGGAATGAAACTCTGAGACTTTGTACCGTAGCTTGAGCTATTTATTCTTTTGCCCCAGGAAGTGGTCTAGGCAAATGAAACATTTTCTTTTAAAGTTTAAAAGAATTGTGCACATTGTTAAATTGATCATGATTAAATACTTGTCAATTTTCAAATTTCAGAACGGAATTCCTTTTTCGTCCCTCAGATTGGAGTAACAGGAGGCAGAATAAGGGTCAACTAATCCAAGGGATAAAATTAAGATAGTGAATACTAAGGAGGGGAAATTAAATGAGGGCAGTTTGAAGTTGACTTCACATGGGAGGAAAATCCAACCTAGGAAAATGATAACTAGGTAATGTGATTTAATGAAAATTTCCAGAAAAAGATGTGAACAATGCCATTTTTTCCTTTCTTTTTCAGGGAGACCAAAGGTCTCTCCTTTGGGAACTGGGGAGAGGGAAGCTGGGCCCCCATTCAATTCATGAAGGATTCAATCTAGGATGAGAGGGAAATGGAGAAAAGACATTTTCTCAGTGTGTTTGAATAAAAAGGCCCAATAGGCCTCAGAGGTGATAGCTTTGTTCTCAGTCCCAGAGGACAGCAGTGTCTCAAAGCTCTTTTGTTAATGCACCTGAGCAAGTTAATTAAGCCCCACCTCTTCCTAGAAATCTTCAGATTTCACTGCAAACACTGAGCCAGCCCGTCAAAGGGCAGGGACTCTATCTGTTACCGATTTGTACATTCCAAGTGCTTAGTACAGTGCTCTGCACATAGTAAGCGCTCAATAAATACTCTTGAATGAATAAACGCTAGTGGGTTTGTAACTTAGGCACGAGGAGACGATCCCAAACCTGAACTAAATCATTTGCAGAAAACAAATCAAACCGATGCCCTGAAACTCCTGCAGGTATTTGTTTTGTTCGATTAAGAGTACAAAATCAATCATTTTATAATGCTTTCAGAGAATAAATTCACCTAATCAGCCTGTGATCATTAGCATTCAGCCCCTCTAGTGCTTAGTTCAGTGCCTGGCACATAGTAAGTATTTAACAAATACCATTATTCTTATTAATTTTTAGATACATTTCCAGGGACAAGTCTAGAAGGATATAATAATAATAACAATAATTAGGGTATTTATTAAGTGCTTACAATGGGCCAAGCACTGTGTTAAGCACTGGGGCAGATACAGCAGATCATACAGAATTCCTGTCCCTAATGAGGTTTCTAGTCTAAGTGACCGCCAATGGATAACACTGAGGTAACTCCGCCTCTAGACTGTAAGCTCCTTGTGGGCAGGGATCATGTCTACCAATTCTGTCTCATTATACTTTCCCAAACACTTAGTATAGTGCTCTGTACATGGTAAATACTCAATAAATACCACTGGTTGATGGATTCACTGATCGAGGCTTCTCTGATATAGACTTTCTGGGACTACTTACTATAATCCAAACCCATTTCACCAGCACAGTGCTCCCCAGGGACAGAAACATCGATACAACTGACTCAATTCAGTGGCTGCCCAACGGAGAGATGGGAGGGGCCTGAAACAACCCAAGCCGAGGTCAGTGGGGAACTGGAAACCGAGGAAGGTAGAAACTGTACACAGAAACTAACATTTTTAGAAGCCACAGGAAAAGGCATTGTGGCCTTTGTGCATTCCTGGTTTTTTCTCCTGAGAAAACTCTTGAACTGAAATATTTTGTCTGAGATCCAAAGGAAGACTATGAGAAAGGAAAGCTGAACCAAGCCTCCTCTTTCTAAAGAATAAATGGGCCCTCTGTGCTACTGTCCTTCTGGCCTTGCCCTCTTTCTAATGGGAGTTTTGTTTGGTGCTGTGTTTAGCATTCTGGGGTCACCAAACAGGTGTATGATAACAACAGGTGTTTGTGGGGATACTTGGCAGCTCCTCCCCCTCCTCCCAAACCCAGTACCTGCTGCGGATAAAAGCCTGTCTGGACCACCCTTATAAGGGGATGCTGATAGAGGAGCCACCAGACAGTTGCATTTATTGAGCACTTACTGCATGCAGAGCACTGTACTAAGCTCTGGGGAGAGTGTGAGAAGCACTGTTCTAAGCGCTGGGAAGGATACAAGATGATCAGGTTGTCCTACGTGAGGCTCACAGTCTTCATCCTCATTTTACAGATGGGGTAATTGAGGCCCAGAGAAGTGAAGTGACCTGCCCAAAGTCACACACCTGACGAGTGGCTGAGCTGTGATTTGAACCTAAGACCCCTGACTTCCAAGCCCGGGCTCTTTCCACTGAGCCACACTGCTTCTCTTAGAAGCAGTACATAATAGATATGTACATAAGGGCTCCTGGGGGATGAGGGGCGGAGGAATAAAGGGAGCAAGTCGAAGTGGCACAGAAAGGAGTGGGAGAAGAGGAAAGGAGGGCTTAGTCAGAGAAGGCCTCTGGGAGAAGACATACCTTCAATAAGGCTTTGAAGGTGGGGAGAGTAATTATCTTTCAGATATAAAGAGGGAGGGCAATCCAGGCCAGAGGGAGGATGTGGGCGAGAGGTTGGCGGAGAGATAGATGAGATCGAAGCAGCTAATTTAGATTTGCCCTTAATCCCATAGAGATGGAGAGGTATTGTGATTTATTAGAGAGAGCATTTAACTGGGAGCCTGAAGAATTGAATTTTTTCCCCCAGTCTGCCCTGCCACTGGATGACCTGCTGGAAGAAGACCTTGGGCAAGTCATTTAATTGCTCTATGTCTCGATCTCCTTATCTGTGAAATGGGAATAAGAGAATAAGCCCCTATGGGAGTTGGATGAGATAGGGATGTGTGGCCATGACCGGCTCTGAGCAAAAAAAGCTCCCTATTCTTTTCTCCATCTTGCAGGAAACTAAGCATTTTTACCATCACCATTTCCCAAACCCTAACGCTACCTGAACAGAGCTGCATTAGGATTGTGGTAAGTGAGGCAATCGATAAACACTCATGAGCTGAAGGACTTAGCCCCGGTACTTCTGAAGATGACTTGTTTGGTGTCTATAGATGTTTATCATGTACTGTGACTAAGGCATTGTGGCATATGTGTGAGATGCAAGTTTTAGGCATGGTTTTGGGGACATTATTTTTTTGTGTGTGGTATTTGTTTAGTGCATACTATGTGCCAGGCACTATACTAAGTGCTGTGGTAAATACAAGCTAATCAGGTTGGACACAGTCCATGACTCACGTGGGGCTCACGGTCTTAATCTCCAATTTACAGATGACCTAACTGAGGCACAGAGAAGTTGAGTGACTTGCTCACAGACACCCAGCAGACAAGACTTGGAGCTGGGATTGGAAGCCAGGTCCTTCTGACTCCCAGGCCCGTGCTCAATCCATTAGGCCATGCTGCTTCTCTCACATGATTAATAGGTTTGCTTGGAACTTCCCAAGCAGCATGGCTTAGTGAATAGAGCATGGGCCTGGAAGGCATGGGCCTGGAAGTCAGAAAGTCCTGGGTTCTAGTCCCAGCTCTGCCACTTGTCTACTGTGTGACCTCGGGAAAGTCACTTAACTTCTCTGGGCCTCATTTCCCTCATCTGTAAAATGGGAATTAAGACTGCGAGCCCTATTTGGGACAGGGACTGTGACCAATCTGAATTGCTTGTATCCAACCTAGTGCTTAGAACAGTGCCTGGCATATAGTACGCACTTAACAAATACCACATTTTGATTATTATCACTTCCCCACCAGCAGCCAGCATGGCTTAGATTTGCACAGAAACTGACCAGGCCAGAGCCTGAGTCAGATCAATGAACTGTGTGGCAACTGTGACCTTGCCATTTCCCTGAAGCCAGGGTCCAGAAGGCTCCATCTGGCTTACATTTGGGGGCCATACTGACTTTTCCCTGTCTTTCTCCTCTTTCTAATAAACTATGCCTGAGACTCGACTTATCCCACTTGAGAGCTTGCCGTGGGAACCAGGACACCAGCCTCCCACACAGTGCGAGAACAGCTCCAACCCGAGCACTTCCTGACTCTCAGTACCCCATCCTACTCAGCAGCCTTGCTCCTGGGAGGAAGTCCAGAATGCAAATGTGGCTAAGGCGGGCCATATAGTCCCAACAGTGGAGCGAGCCCATCGGCAAGGGAGGAAGAGGGGTCACTTGCTGTCATCCCCCCGATGCTCACTACCTGCATCTTCCTGCACTATCACTGCTTTATTCACATTAACCAGGATGAGCATTTGAGAAACAGTGTGGTCTAGTGGATAGAGCAGGGCCCTGGAAGTCAGAAGCGGCATTCTAATTCCAGCTCCACCACTTGTTCGCTGTGTGATCTTGGGCAAGTCACTTAACTTCTCTGGGCCTCAATGACCACATCTGTAAAATGAGGATTAAGTCCAAGTGAGACATGGACTATGTCCAACATGATTAACTTGTCTCTACCTGTCACCCATCGCTGAGAATGGGTTTGTTTGGAATTGGCGCAACGAGAGAGAGAGAGAGAGAGAGAGAGAGAGAGAGAGAGACCAAGGATGGAAAACCTGAGTTTGTATAAAATTTATTCCGTGAAGTGAATGAATTATTTGATTATTTAGACACAGTGAATTGACCTCCCTTTCAGGAGGAATATGATTATTGGTGGAGTTACAACCTCCCTAATGAGAGGAATATACTTGTATGGTAGTATTAGAGCTTCCCTAACAGGAGGAATATACTTGCATGTTACTCGCGTGTGGCAGAACCCCTGTGCCTACCCAGGTGGAATCAACTTAACGGTTTTGCTCGCACATGGTGAGGCGGCTACCTCTCATCCATGTGCCCTCCCCACTCAGGAGGAATCCACTTAAGCGTTAAATCCACTTGTGTGTTACTCACACTTGGTGAGGCGGCTAGCTCCCACCATGTTCACGTCCCACTCGGGAGGAATCCAATTAAACGTTACATACCCATGGCGCAGCATTTGGCTTCCGGCCCCATGAGCGTTCTGCAAGACGGGACACTCACCCATCCCACGGCTCCTCTCTCAGTGCAGGCAGAGTGGCCTTCTCATGCTCTGGACAGGGTCGACCTGCAGCCGGCTGCTGCAAGTCTCGTTCCTCTGTACAGAAGGTTAGAGGCGTCAGGTATTTATCACCTGTGCTCTTAGGCCATTCCAGCTTCTGGCCTCAGTTTATCCAATCTCTGCCCTCCCCCCCACCCCAAACCTAATTTGATTGGCACGGGGGCAAGGGTACCTTCTGTATTCCCAGTTTGGGCTGTCAATCTGGCAGTTTCAGTTGTGGGGGGCGGTATCCCATCCTCACTTCCAAGTTCCGCCTGCTGGCTCAGGAGGTCACGAAATAGCATTGGACCTTGAGATGGTCGTACCCCAGAGTCACCTTGGGACAGTACCCCAACACTTGGTACAGTGCCTGGCACAGAATATTAAGACTGTGAGCCCCATGTGGGACATGGACCGTGTTCAACTTGATTAACTTGTACCTACGTAGCACTTAGCCTAGCCCAGAATTAGCACTTAAGAAATGACATTTAAAAGAAGGCATCCTAAACATGTGGCGCTCCCTTGTAGACCACTATATGTCCTTGGAGACAGAGATTATATCTACCAACTCTGCTATACTGTTCTTTCCCTTGTCAGCTGAGTGACTTTGGGCAAGTCACTTAACTTCTCTGTGCCTCAGTTACCTCATCTTGCATATAGTAAGCGCTTAATAATGTTGGTATTTGTTAAGCGCTTACTATGTGCCAAGCACTGTTCTAAGCGCTGGGGTAGATGCAGGGTAATCAGGTTGTCCCACGTGAGGCTCACAGTTAATCCCCATTTTACAAATGAGGTAACTGAGGCACCGAGAAGTGAAGTGACTTGCCCACAGTCACACAGCTGACAAGTGGCAGAGCCGGGATTCGAACTCATGAACTCTGACTCCCAAGCCCGTGCACTTTCCACTGAGCCACGATGCTTCTCAAATACCAACATTATTAACATTATTATTTATGACTCCACTGAGTCATGGAGCATGGGTCTGGGAGTCAGAAGGACCTGGGTTCTAATCCCAGCTTGGGCACTGTCTGCTGGGTGACCTTGGGAAAGTCACTTAACTTTTCTGTGCCACAGATACCTCAGCTGGCAATGGGGACTAAGACTGTGAGCCCTACGTGAGATAACCTGATTACCTTGTATCTATCCCAGCGCTTAGAACAGTGCTTGGCACATAGTAAGTGCTTAACAAATACCATCATCATCATCATCACCACTGAAAAAATACCATAATTATCATTATTATTAACTTTGCCCAGCCATTGTGCTCTCTGTTCTGCCCCACCTGCCGTCTTCAACTCTCTCTTTCAACATGTCAGGAAGCCTCCAGCCTCAGAAAATAGAAGGGAGTTTCCTCTTATTTCTCAGTCAAGCGTGTCTGGGAAACTTCAATCTGCCTATCCTCTTCAGCCTTCTTAGTACTTAAGCGTGCATCAGTTAATGTTTTCTATTTATTCAATTATTTAATTCATACTTGTTTTTGTCATTTGTATTTCTGTTTTTATGCTTTATAGTATATTGCCAATTTCTTTCTTCTGGTCTTCCCCATTAGATTGCAAATGCTCCAAAGGCAATATCCATGTTTTCTGTTGATTTGTATGTCCCTAAGTGTCTGGAGCTGTGTGTAGGAGCCCTGTGTAGGACAGGGACTGTGTCCAACCTGATTAACTTGTTGAATCTACCCCAGTGATTAAAACAGTGCTTAGCACACAGTGAGAGCTTAAGAACCTTATTTTTAAAAATGAGGGTGACATTTCTCTAAGGCAAGGGTTTAATTCCAGGGAAAAAAATACCATTCTCCCCCCATCACCCCCAACACACCAATCCATTTGTCCTTTTTGAATCCAACCCCGAAAGATGGCTTTCTGAATGGGGATGAAGATATAAGAAGGCGACAGACTTTATTTTAGGCAAAAGACGGGAGAAAGAGCAGAGAGAGGAATGCAGAAAGTAGAAACGATCCACCCTGGGAGAGGAAGAGGAAAAAAATTCTCTAAAGAAGGTTATAGAGGGTAAACGCCCAAGCCCAGCCCTCCCCTGGAAACAGAAGAAACAGCTGGTTCCAGGCCAGGGGCAGCAGCTGCAGCCTCTCTGCTAACAGTGTGAGCAGCCTGGGGAGACTTCCAGCTCAGGCAGGCACTAACTAGGGGCCATCTTCCCCAGGGTGGACACGACGGCCCCTCAGAGTTCCCTAGCTCATCTCCGATTCGCAGCTCGGGTCTACCTGTCCAGGTTGGTGCCTTGGAAGGGCTCAGGCCAAGCCAGATGAAGTGGCTGTCCAAGTCAATCCTGTCCTTTCCATGTTCAGTTTGTGAGGAAAAGCAGCCAAATAGGTTTGCAACACTTAAGGAACCTAGGAGTGGTTTGGTTTCTTGGAGGGAGAGGGCATTGGCCTCACAGGATGGCCAATCCTGGCCCCAGAGCATGACGATGTATATCTGGGCCTTTCCTCCTCCCCATTGTTGAAGCTTCCTGTTCCGGTGGCCAAGCAACAGGGCGGAAAAGATGAACCTGGAAACCCTTCTCCCCCCTCCCCCAGCCAGTTCTGTCCATCCTACCCATTTATAAACAGCGAAAGCACTTTTAGGTTAGCAGCAACGTGGGTCCTGCCAAACCCCTGATGGGCCAGATGTTGCCCAAGCGAGACAGAGGCTGTGCCGATGCCTGCTGTCGCCCAGCTGGGATTCTTCCAGCCACTGATGAAAGTCAGAAAAGTTTCTGCCCGGAAGGCAGGTGGCGAGTGGGCTTTCCCAGTGGGTGGCTGGCCGGTCACCGAAGAAGATGCCGCGCACAAAGTGCAGGACTTTGGGGTGAAGTAAGATGGGAGCCTGGTGTGGTAGATAGAGCATGGGTCTGGGAGTCAGAAGGGCAGGAGTTCTAATTCTGGCTCTGCCATTTGTCTGCTGTGTGGCCTTGGGCAAATCACTTCACTTCTCTGGGCTTCAGTTACCGCAGCATGGCTCAGCAGAAAGAGCCTGGGCTTCGGAGTCAGAGGTCATGGGTTCGACTCCCGGCTCTGCCACTTGTCAGCTGTGTGACTGTGGGCGAGTCACTTAACTTCTCTGTGCCTCAGTTACCTCATCTGTAAAATGGGGATTAACTGTGAGCCTCACATGGGACAACCTGATTACCCTATATCTACCCCAGCGCTTAGAACAGTGCTCTGCACCTACTAAGCGCTTAACAAATACCAATGTTATTATTATTATTAAAATGGGGATTAAGACTGTGAGCCCTATGCGGGACATTGACTGCGTCCAACCTGATTTGCTTGTAACCACCCCAGAGCTTAGTATTGTGCCTGGAATATATTATTATAATTATTATTATTATTATTATGAGAGAGGCGGGGGCTCTGGCTGACAACCAAACAGAGACTAGATCCCTGGGGCCAGGGACCGGGGCTGGCAGCACAGCCCTGTCCAGGCCTGGCCTCGCATGGGTAGGGAACTTGTGGAGCCAGGTTCCACCTGGTCCTGGCACAACTTCTGCCCCACCCTATTGAGATCAGACTCTAGGACCTGTATCCCCGGCCCATTGGCATCCTGCCACGTGCTGCTCGTTGGTAAATAGGAACGGCCTGGGGCCGTTACTCTACTAAAACGGTCCCTATTTGGAGAAAATATGAGGTTTTGGAATTGTATCATCGTTGGGTTTGCCGGCACAACCGCCCCTGGCCCGGGCCTCCCCCTTCACCCGGTGTCTGTCTGGTTGTTCTGGCGACCGTGTGTGGAAGGGGACTCACGACTCAGGACGTTTTCCTAGATTTTGATTCAAATCTGTCCATGTCTCTGTTTCACGCTTTCCTAAAGTTTCTTCCCTCTGCCCATTTAAGGGCTGGTTCGGGACAGGGCAGAGGGGCTTGAAGTGGAAGAAGTGATCCGGAGTGTTGAATCTGCATTTTACTATGGGGGGGAAAGCCCGAGGGAGCTTTAGAAGAGAGTTGCTGAGTCCACACTGTCTTGTCTAGCAGCCTCAAAGGACACCCTGGTGGCGGTGATTGAGTTTATATCTTAAACTGTGAACCCCGTCTCGGACGGGACTGTGCCCAGCCCCAGCATAGAGGACTGGGTTGATTAATGTTATTGATAATAATGATAATAATCATGATAGTGGCATTTGTTAAGAGCTTATTATGTGCCAGGCCCGGTGCTGAGCTTTGGGGTGGATACAAGCAAATCGGGTTGGGCACAGTCCCCGTCCCACTTGGGGTCACAGTCTTAATCCCCATTTTACAAATGAGGTAACTGAGGCACAGAGAAGTTGAGTGACCTGCCCAGTGTCAGACAGCAGATAAGTGGTGGAGTCGGGATCAGAACCCAGTACCTCACACATAGTAAGTGCTTAACAAATATTATAGTAATAATAATAATAATAGAAATAAGAAGCAGAGTGGCTTAATGGCAAGAGCATGGGCTTGGGAGTCAGAGGTGGTGGGTTCTAATCCCAGCTCCGCCACTTGTCTGCTGTGCGACCTTGGGCAAATCACTTAACTTCTCTGTGCCTCCATTACTTCATCTGTAAAATGGTGATTAAGACTGTTAGCCCCATGTGGGACTGATTACCACAGTGCTGAGAACAGTGCTTGGCACATAGTAATCGTTTAACAGATACCATTTTTTTTTAAATAATAGCAATCACCCCATTGCGGTTCGCCGCTGCTCGAAGTTTAAAGGCAAAGAGCGCCGGCGGATCCTTTAGCCCCAGTTCTGTGGGTCCGTGGGTCTCCGGGGGATAGAGAATGGTTCCCCGGCCCCGGGCCCCAGTGTCCTACTCTGTAAAATGGGTTGAAGGGCTGCACCCACGGACGGGTGTGCCCGGCGGTCACAGCGGGCGCTCCCGGGGATGGACCGGATGGGACGGGCAGGGACAGGCAGGGAAAGGGAGGGGAGGGAAGGGGAGGGTAAGGCAGGGCAAGGGAGGGGATGGCAGGGCAGGGGAGGGCAGGAGAAGACAGGGCAATGGAGGGGAGGGGAGGGCAGGGGAAGGCACGGCAAGGGAGGGGAGGGCAGGGGAGGGAAGGGCAGGAGAGGGCAGGGGAAGGCAGGACAAGGGAGGGCAGGGGAGGGAAGACCAGGGCAGGGAAAGGCAGGGCAAGGGAGGGCAGGGAAAGGTAGGGAGGGCAGGACAGGGGAGGGCAGGACAGGGAAGGGAAGGGGAAGAGAGGGCAGGGGAGAGGAGGGCAGGGCAGGGGCAGGGTCCGGGAGCGGCGGGGGTCTCGGGAGTCCCTGTGGGACGTGCGGGGGCATCTCTGCCGAGCCGAGCCTGTCCCGCCCCCCGACGGCCTCGGTTTCGGTTTCGGTTCCGGCTTGGTCCTGTGCGGGGGCTGCGGGGCTGCGCGGGGGCGGACCCGGGGGCGGCGGGACGATCGGCGGAGCTCAGCCCAAAGCGCCGCGGCCAGGACTTGCCGGGGGACCGGCCGGCCGATGGAGGGAGAAGCGGGGGGCGACGCTGCGGGAGGGGGGAGGGGGATACCGGGAGGGGGATCCCGGGGGGGGGGGGGGCTGGGCTGGGCAGGAGGCCCGGGAAAGTCCTGCCCCGCTCCCCGGGGCTTATAAAGGCGGGGGTCCCCGCCGGGCCCGGAGCCTTCTCGCCCAGCGCCGACCCCCGCCGCCCACCGACCCCCGACACCGCTCCCCCCCGGCCCCGGCCCCCGCACACCCGCCCCCATGGCCCGGAAGCCCGGTGAGTAGCGCCCCAACACCCCGCCACCCTCCCCCCGGCCCCCGGCGCCGCCGACCTCGAGCCCCCCAAGCCGGACCCACCCCCGGACCTTCCCCCCGGACTGTCCCCCGAGCTGTCCCCCGGACGGCTACCAGACGACCCCCGGACTGTCCTCCGGACGACCCCCGACCGCCCCCCAGGCGGTTGGTTCCCCGGACGACCCCCCGACTGTCCCCCGGACACCCCCCTGGCTGTCCTCCGAACGGCTACTAGCCGACCCCCGGACTCTTCCCCAAACGGTTCCCCGGACGACCCCCGACTGCCCCCCCGGGCGATTCCCCGGACGGTCCCCCGGACGACCCCTGACTGCCCCCCGGGCGGTTCCCCGGACGACCCCCGGACGACCCCTGACTGCCCCCCGGGCGGTTCCCCGGTCGACCCCCGGACGACCCCTGACTGCCCCCCGGGCGGTTCCCCAGACGACCACCGGACTGTCGCCCTGACGGCTACTAGCCGACCCCCCGACTGTCCCCCGGACAGCTACTGGCCGACCCCCGGACGGTCCCCCGGACGGCCACCGGCCGACCCCCAGACGGTTCCCCAGACGACCCCTGGACGACCCCCGACTGCCCCCAGGGCGGTTCCCCAGACGACCCCTGACTGTCCCCCGGACGGCTACTAGCCAACCTCCGGACGGTTCCCCGGTCGACCCCTGGACGGTTCCCCTGCCGACCCCCGACTTATCCCCCGGACAGCTACTAGCCGACCCCCGGACGGTCCCCCGGACCGTTCCCCGGACTGTCCCCGAGGACGGCCACCGGCCAACCCCCAGACGGTTCCCCGGACGACCCCCGGACTGTCCCCCCGAACGGCCCCGACGGCCCTCGGTTGGAAGCGACCGTCCCTCCCCGCTGCCCCCATAGCCACGGGGCCAGTGGGATTGGGGAAGAAGGATAGGATGGAGAGCCGGGGGTCGGGGGGCCGCACCGGGCTGGGGAATCCTGCAGCCCACTGGGCCTGGCCAGACCACCACCCGGGAGGACGACGAGGACGAGGAGGAGGCAGGGTGGAGGGGCCTGCCTGGCACAGGAGCCCTCGACAGCAGCGGGTCACTGATGGGGCCAACGCCGTCTTTTCCAGGTATCCTCTTCACTGCTGCCATTATCCTGCTGGGACAGCTCAGCTGCCTCAGGACGTACCCGCTGAACCCACAGCCAAACCCTCGGCACCCCGACGTCGCCAAAAAGCTCCTAGGCGCGATAAGCGGCACTTGGCAGAAGGTGAGTGGGCCGCCCGAGCTCTGCTCTCTGCACCAACACCCTGGCGCTCGGAGACATTGGTCGGCTCTTATTACTTTGCTCGTGTGTCCGCACGCCTAAATTAACCTGTACGGGTTGAACGGGAGCCATCATCTAGGACGGGGCCCAGAGAGACCACCGAGCCCGTCGATAGCTCCTGTCCCGACCGAAAATTGTCGATTCTGGGAGGAGGCGGGTGTTGGCGTTGAATTCATATTGTGACGCCTCGCCGGACCGACATTATCATGGGGTCAGAAAAATGACTCTTCCAAGGATGTGTGAAAGTAATGTATCCACTTTAATTGACTGTGTAATCTAACCTGTTGCTTTTCTGATTTTAAAGCTTCATCTAGCCAGGTGTCCATCTGCCAAAGCAGAAGTTTCGGTGTGAAATGATGTCTGTTTTTCTCTTCTTTGACCTCTGGATATTGAAATTCTGTTTATCTAAGTTTTCTTGCTTGTTTTATGATTCATTTTTGATTTACTTGCCATTGTTTTGTTTCGTTGTCCGTCTCCCCCTTCTAGACTGTGAGCCCGTTGTTGCATAGGGATTGTCTCTGTTGCCAAATTGTACTTTCCAAGCGCTTAGTACAGTACTCTGCACACAGTAAGCGCTCAATAAATACGATTGAATGAATTTTTTTAAAAACTCCTTTTAAGCAATATGCCTCCACCCACTCCTTACTCTGAATCAGTTTATTTGATTTTTAGTAAATAATATCTCAAGCAACTTAAAAAGTAGCCTTTCACAGGTTATCGGCGTGGGAAAGTACCTTTTTATCTTACATGGTTTTATATGTTCAACAAAACCCAATAAGAATGCGGTTCTGGGAAAAAGTCTAATGTAGTTATCATATATGTAATAAAGAAGAATGTGGTGCTTACCTTCGATTTAACAGGGAGGAACGTGTATCAGGATTTCTTAGAGCCACAGAAGAGTTGTCCTTTACCTTGCGAATGATAATAGTGACTGAGGTATCTGATAAGTACTTTCTGTGCGTCAACCACTGACATAGACTGAGATAAATCAGATCAAACACGTATCCCACATGGGGTTCAGAGTCTAAGGAGGAACGTGACTAGGTATTTAATCCTCATATTACAGAGGAGGAAACTGAGGCACAGAAAAGTTAAATGACTTGCCCAAGGCCTTTCAGCAGACAAGTTGGGGAGTCGGGACTAAACCCCCGGACCTCTGACTCCCAGGCCTGTATTTTTTTTCACTGGACCATACTGCTAGTAAATCTAAACCCACCATAGATATAAGCCAAGAATTTGGTTGAAACAGTAGTTTTGAAACAGATTTTAATTAGGCATTAATCTTCATATAGCATAAATGACTAGTCATTAG
This sequence comes from Ornithorhynchus anatinus, assembly GCF_004115215.2. Taxonomy (NCBI): domain Eukaryota; kingdom Metazoa; phylum Chordata; class Mammalia; order Monotremata; family Ornithorhynchidae; genus Ornithorhynchus; species Ornithorhynchus anatinus. The sequence continues at coordinate 154,990,034 of NC_041728.1, forward strand.
AACTGTTCTTATTTTATTTGGGGAAGCAGCGTGGCTCAGTGGAACGAGCCTGGGATTCGGAGTCAGAGGTCATGAGTTCGACTCCCGGCTCTGCCACTTGTCAGCTGTGTGACTGTGCGCAAGTCACAACTTCTCTGTGCCTCAGTTACCTCGTCTGTAAAATGGGGATTAACTGTGAGGCTCACGTGGGACGACCTGATTACCCTGTATCTTCCCCAGCGCTTAGAACAGTGCTCTGCACGTAGTAAGCGCTTAACAAATACCAACATCATTATTATTATTATTTTGGGGACTAGACTGTGCTGGATTGTTACATCCAATCATGCACTTCCCTCCCTTTTTTTTTTATTGTACTTCAAAAAGATGCTCTTGAAACACATCCATTTCCCAGAAACAAATATGTATTAGAAAACCCAGTGTCTCCCAACTCACAGGAGGGTGTGGATACTGATTAGCCCAGCTTGTCAAAATGATTTATAATGTTTACAGAATGGAAAACATGACATCCAATGAAGGACATCCTTGGTACAGGAGAAGGGGGTGAGGGAGAGAAAGAAGATGTAAATTAGTCTTTTCCTACCTTTTGGTGGTTAACCAGAATTTCCCGTGGGAGAAGGAGATGGAAGTAAAGAGCAACCACTTCTGTCATAACTCATGTTGTCATGAGTCTCCTCCTCACCAATTAAAATCACCAACTATGACATTCAGTATGCTGATTCAAGCTGTGCCCTTTTAATGATTTCCACAGGCAAGTCAAATATTGGAACTTTACTCCTGCACCCCTGAAGAGATTGACCATGAAGATATCACTAGAAACCAAATAAATACTATGAAGGCATGTTTTCTGGAAGAGTTAACCAAGGTAGAGGAGAATTTAAGTTCTGTACTTCAATTTGAATAACCTTGGAATGACTATGTATAACATATCTGATTTCTCCTTCCAGAATGGCACTTGCGTGAAAACAGAAGCCTATCTAAATCTGGTAAGCCAAAGTCGACAAACTAAAGTTTAAATAAAATATATGTTTTGGGCAACTGACAGTATTTCCTTATTCCACACTTAATGTCTCATAGAGCCAAAGGTGTTTGAAAAGCATCTCTGAGGATCTGGAAAAATACAAAGTGGAGTTCAAGGCAATCAATAAAACTCTTTCAAGTGATCATAGGAGGCAGATTTCTCTAGATCACAATATGTTGGCTGCAATAGATGAACTCATGCAGGTAAATCTTTCCTATTATTAATCGATCAATGTCGGATTTACTGAGCACTTTGAAAAGACCTTCTTCTGCCACTAGGTATTAAAAACTAGACATTGGGGAAAAAACCAAACAGGTGCATCATTTCCTCAGAGTGAAGAGACCTGATTGTCATATGGTTAGCAATGGAGAATCCCATTGAGTTTACTCTTCTTCATCTCCCAATCTGGACTGGTACAGCCCTGGGAGTCTTAATCATTTTAATGGTAACACCTCGAATTATCTCACTGCTCCCCATATCATGAATCTAAGAACCCAAACAATCGCCTGCAGACATGTCATCAATTCTCTCAACCCAATCCCAGGTTCCCTGGAAAATCAATTGTAAGAGAATAGAAAGGAGAAACCAAGTATATTACATTTTCTCATCAGCCCCTATAGCTTAGGTGCTCTTATTTTTCTTATACTGGTAACATCTTTATTGTCTGTGCTGGCTCAGCATGCTCAATAATAGCAACAAACACTTTCTTCACAGTGAATTAATTAAAGAAATTGCAGTTTGATTGGAAGCAATGTAGCCTAGTTTGCTATATAATGACACTTTCTGGGTCTAGGGGTTCATAGGTTTTCTAATAATAATAATAATAGTGTTGGTATTTGTTAAGTGCTTACTAGGTGCAGAGCACTGTTCTAAGCGCTGGGGTAGATACAGGGTAATCAGGTTGTCCCACGTGAGGCTCACAGTTAATCCCCATTTTACAGATGAGGTAACTGAGGCACAGAGAAGTTAAGTGACTTGCCCACAGTCACACAGCTGACAAGTGGCAGAGCCAGGATTCGAACCCATGAGCTCTGACTCCCAAGCCCGTTCTCTTTAATTCATTCATTCAATAGTATTTATTGAGCGCTTACTATGTGCAGAGCACCACTGAGCCACGCTGCTTCTACCAATGACCTAATTTTTATGCTATCTAAGTGCTTACTGTGTGCTGGACACTACTAAGCGTTGGGGTAGATGCAAATGGAGTTGTACACGGTCCCTGTCCCATATAAGGCTCGCAATCTTAATCCCCATTTTACAGATGAAGTAACTGTGACCTAGAGAAGTGAAGCGACTTGCCCAAGGTCACAAAGCAGACAAGTGGAGGAGCTAGAATTACAACCCAAGTCTTTTTACAACCCAAGTCCTTCTGACTCCCAGGCCCATGCTCTGTCTACTAGGCCATGCTAATGATGCTTTAGATTGAACCGTTCCTAGGTGGTTTGAGAGGGTAGCCATATACCCAAAAATGTTAAGTGAAATGATCTGGGATGTCTGGGAAGAGTTAAAACTTTGTGGTTACAGATGGTGGCAAGGACCTAAAATCTGCCTCTCAGAAAGTACGGGGAAAGCCAACCTCCTAAATGTGTACAGTATGTGCATCATTGCTATTGTAGATATTCTTGTTCTGGGGAACGGGATGTATCTGTACGGAGTTCTTGATGCACCAGTGAAACTTATTAAGGAGAAAGATAGGTGAGGGGGAATGTCTATTTATATTATAAATGGGAAATTGACTCCCAAGCCCGGGCTCTTTCCACTAAGCCACGCTGCTTCTCTACTTCCTAGGAACTTGATGGGGCTGGTCACCGAGTTCGTGGGTTCTAATCCCAGCTCTGCCACTTGTAGGCTGTGTGATTTTGGGCAAGTCACTTAACTTCTCGGTGCCTCAGTTACCTCATCTGTCAAATGGGGATTATTCAATAGTATTTATTGAGCGCTTACTATGTGCAGAGCACTGTACTAAGCGCTTGGAATGAACAAGTCGGCAACAGATAGAGACAGTCCCTGCTGTTTGACGGGCTTACAGTCTAATCGGGGGAGACAGACAGACAAGAACAAGAACTGTGAGCCCCACATGGGACAACCTGATGACCTTCTGTCTCCCCCAGCGGTTAGAACAGTGCTTGGCACATAGGCGCTTAACAAATACCAACATTATTATTATTAGGAATGCCACTTTTCCACTTAATCAGGTCCTTCCTGTGTATTGTGATTCACACCAATAAATCATTTGTTCAAATTGCAGTTTCTGGGAGTACTAGGGGCCAGATATCAATCTGACCTTCTAGCAGGTTAAGAGGAGTGGGGATATCATGAAAATTTGAATTGCTTCCAAAAAATGGACTTGACCTACTCCATGAAAGCACTTCAATGAGAGGAACTGTGATTTGTTTTTCCTTTTTTTATGGTATTTGTTAAGCGCGTCCTATGTGCTAGGCATTGTATCACTGTACCACTGCTGGGATAGATGTAAGCTAATCAAGTTGGATACAGTCCATGTCCCACATGGGGCTCACAGTCTTAATCCCCATTTTACAGATGAGGTAATGGAAGCACAGAGAAGTTAAGGGACTTACCCAAGGACACGCAGCAGATAAGTGGCAGAGCTGGGATTAGGACCCAAGCCCTTCTGACTCCCATGGAGTCCCTGCTCTATCCATTAGACCATACTGCCTCTCACAGAGAAAATTCATCTTCAACTTTCAAAGCAGCCAGCCCCTTGTGAACATTCAGACATTGCTGAAAGGCATGTGATTAATTACTGCAAAAAGAGCTAAAGGAGGTCTTCATTTGGACATCAAATCCTGATTCATTGGACCCAAGATGAAATTATTATTATTATTGTTATCATTAAGATAGCTGTTTCTAGGCCTGATAGGAATAAGGCAGCTTTGAGTGATTAAAGAGTTCTGATTGATAGCAATCAATCCCTTTCTGGTTCTAAGGTAAGGCAAATTAATTGGTGGCTGCAACAGATGTCATCTTAACTGAATTGTTCCTTTGCAAACACAACTCCCACTGATGATTTCCTAAATAGCTTCAAGGATCTTTTCAAAGTGCTGTTAAAGATGCATGTGTGGATAATGAGCAGCACATTTCTCTTGTGCTCTGGCTGGCCATCTGGCTGAAAGTAGCTCTGGGGATTGCTTTGGGAAATTTAATGACTGAGTGGGTGGTGGGATCTGCTGGGCTGGCTTCATACATTTGTACTGATACATGTTTTAATGATGGAACCTATATCAATCACAATATTTTTATTTTTAGGCCCTGAATATCCCCGCACCTTCGGAAACCCCAGATACACTCCCCACATCAACTACAAGTTATAGGACAGACGATTTTTATAAAACCAAGATCAAGCTCTGCATACTTCTTCAGGCATTCAGAATCCGTGTTGTGACAATCAACAGACTGATGAACTACCAGAATTCTTCTTGAAGTTTGTCATTATTGAGCCTTGAAAGTGATTCCTCGCAAATATTAGACCAAAGAAAGCTTAACCGTTGGTGGAAGAAGGGGAGATGGGAAGAAATGACAAGATTCTCTCTGACCACAGCTTAGTCCATTGCATTTGATTATGTCAAACATCAAAAAAATAGTTGGGTACAATTCACTGCATTCAACAAATTTCTCAAAATAAGTTATTCATTTAAGTATATGTCGCAACGGATTGGGGATAGGTTCCTGTTCAATTTTCTTGAGCAAATGCTGAGCAAATGTTACTGCCCTTCATGATCTTTCTTATAACCATACTTTAATAGAGTAAGATTTATAAGCTATCTCTATCCCAAAAAGTTCTCAAAAATATCAAACACTCAAATATAACTTATTTTAGAATATTTATTTATGAAGTAGAAAGCATTTGTAAGGATGTGAAAATTAAATTATATGTATTTATACCATAATTTATTAAAATATTTATTATCTAGCCAATTTAGGAAACTACCTTGTGAATCTGGTTCTTTTGTGAATAAAAGCATTTGAAAAATACTTATCATAATCTAATGACTTGGACTTCTTACCCATTGTTGATTATATTATTGCCAACCTCCTCTCGTGGTCTCCTCTCGATCCGCATCTGCTAAGATTGGCCCCCGTTTTAACACAAGCTGACCTATAACCAGCCCCACCTGGTGAGTCTGCTTTCCCTCTGCATTTGGAAGCCCCAGATGCAGCATGGCATAGTGGATGGAGCATGGGCTTTGGAGTCCGACAGTCATGGGTTCTAATCCTGACTCCACCACACATCTGCTGTATGACCTGGGGCAAATCACTTCACTTCTCTGGGCCTGAGTTATCTCATCTGTAAAAGGGGGGGTTGAGACTGTGAGCTCCACATGGGACAGGGACTGTGTCCAACTCGATTTGCTTATATCCACCCCAGCCAGCACTTAATAGAGAAGCAGCAAGGCCTAGTGGCAAGAGCACGGGCTTGGGAGTCAGAGGTGGTGGGTTCTAATCCTTGCTCCATCACTTGTCTGCTGTGTGACTTTGGGCAAGTCACTTCACTTCTCTGTACCTCAGTTACCTCCTCTGTAAAATGGGGATTGAGACTGTGAACCCACATGGGACAACATGGTTACCTTGTATCTGCCCCAGTGCTTAGAATGGTGCTTGGCACATAGTAAGCGCTTAATACCATAATTATTATTATTATTACAGTGCCTGGCACATAAGCACTGAACAAATACTGTCGATATTATTATTACCATCACCACACTGCATTCAGCAAGGGCTAGGAATCATAGTGCTCGTTAGTGGAGATCGATTCCATCGGCTGCATGACGTCCAGTAGGCTCGGCAGGAGATGGACCTAGTAGCCCCACCGGACCCAACATTGGCAGAGACGCTGCCCCAACACTCCGCGGGCTCAGCCATGTGTACCAGGGTTACTCTTTCTAATGGGGAGAAGAGTCTCCACATCTGGACAGGATGCTGCTCTTTTGTTGTACTCTCACAAGTGCTTAGTACGGTGCTCACAGTAATTGTTCAATCAATATGACTGCCTGTTCTATACCCAGTAAGTGCTCAATAAATACCAGTGATTGAGCTAATGCGAGGTTTTGGGGGGTTTTCTTTACTATATGCCAGGTGCTGTACTAAGCACTGGAGTAGGTACAAGCTAAATTGGCTTGGACACAGTCCCTGTCCCACATGGGGCTCACAGATTCAATTCCCATTTTACAGACGAGGTAACAGGCACAGAGCAGTGAAGTGACTTGCCCAAGGTCACAGAGCAGACAGGCATCAGAGCTGGGATTAGAACCCAGGCCTCTCTGACTCCCAGGCCTTTCTATCCCCTAAACCATGATGCTTCTCAACAACCCTTAGCTGTTTATACCAATACCCATTTTTAGTACAGCATGGTGTAGTGGATAGAGCACGGGTCTGGGAAGCAGAAGGTTAGAGGTTCTAAACCCCGCTCTGCCACGGGGTTTTTCTGCTGTGTGATCTTGGGCAAGTCACTTTACTGCCCTGGGCCTCAGTTACCTCATCTGTAAAATGGAGATTGAGACTGTGAGCCCCACATGGGACAGGGACTGTGTCCAACCTCATATGCTTGTATATCTACCCCAGCGCTTAGTAGAGTGCCTGGCATATAGTAAGCGCTTAACTACCATAATTATTATCATAGAGAAGCAACGTGGCTCAGTGGAAAGAGCACGGGCTTGGGAGTCAGAGGTCATGGATTCGAATCCTGGCTCCGCCGCTTGTCGGCTGTGTGACTGTGGGCAAGTCACTTAACTTCTCTGTGCCTCAGTTACCTCATCTGTAAAATGGGGATTAAAACTGTGCGCCTCATGTGGGACAACCTGATTACCCTATATACCCCAGCACTTAGAACAGTGCTCTGCACATAGTAAGCGCTTAAATACCAACATTATTAGTAGTAGTAGTAGTACATCTTTCCCCTTCATTACCCAGTGGACAATCTGCATGTCTTCCCTGTCTCCCTCCTCCCTGGGTGAGGAATTTACCACCTTGTTTCAGTGGAGGCCACACTGGGGCCTCTGCCCCTACTGCTTATGGAGAAGGATTTTGCTTGACTTTGGGCGTAGTCTCCCTGCTGATTGTCTATTCTATGCTAGATCTTGTTGCTGCTGGCTCATGCTGTGTCCTGCACAGTAAACATCTTTCCTAAAATAATAATAATATTGGTATTTGGTAAGCGCTTACTATGTGCCAAGCACTGTTCTAAATGCTGGGGTAATCACCTCTACTCTGCCCCAGAAAAGAGGCATCAAAATATTTACATCACCTCCAACTGGCTTTTACCTAATTTCATGTATGAGGGAGAAGCAATGGGATGACCTAATGGATAGAGCATGGGCCTGGGAGTCAGGGACACCTGGGTTCTGACCCCTGCTCCGCCACTTGTCTGCCGTGAGAGCTTGGGCAAGTCACGCAACTTCTGTGTCTCGGTTATCTCAACTGTAAAATGGGGATTAAGACTGTGAGTTCCATGTGGAATACGGACTGTGTCCAAACTGATCAGTTTGTACGTACCCCAGTGCTTAGTACGGTGCCTGGAATAGTAAGTGCTTAGCAAATACTTAAAGAAAAAAAATCAAGTATTAAGCCCCAATATTTAGTTACTGAAAGCAGTGTGGCTCAATGGAAGGAGAACGGGCTTGGGAGTCAGAGGTCGTGGGTTCTAATCCCTATTCTGCCACTTGTCTGCTGTGTGACCTTGGGCAAGTCACTTCACTTCTCTGTGCCTCAGTTACCTCATCTGGAAAATGGAGATTAAGATTGTGAGCCCCATATGGGACAACCTGATTACCTTGTATCTACCTCAGCGCTTAGAACAGTGCTTGGCACATAATAAGCGCTCAACAAATGTAAATAGAAAAAAAGAATATCTTGGTTTGGCCCCGTTTTGTTTTGGTGGTATTTTTATGGCTATGTTTTGACTCTGTAATTGGCTGTATATCACTTAAACTGTATACTCAGCCCAGCCCCACCTTATACCTTATTATTCTTATACCTTACTATTCTTATATCATGCTCTTCCTCCCTACCCAGCACTCCACAGAATTTATGTATATTCATTCATTCAATTGCATTTATTGAGCACTTACTGTGTGCAGGGCACTGTACTAAGTGTTTGGGAAGTACAATTCAGCATTGGAGACAATCCCTGCCCACAACTGGCTCACAGTCTAGAAGGGGGGAGGAAGTGAAATGACTTACCCAAGGTCACACAGCAGACAAGTGGCAGAGTCAGAATTAGAACCTAGATCCTTCTGACTCCCAAGCCCAGGCAATATATATAATTCTATTTATTTTGATGCCTATTTACCTGTATTGATGCCTGTGTCCCACCCCTCTAACACTGTGAGCCCTCCGTGGGCAGGGATTGTCTCTATTTGCTGTATTGTACTTTTCAAATGCTTAGTACAGTGCTCTGCACACAATAAGCACTCAAATACGATTGAATGAATGTTCTGCTACCTTACTATTTCCCCTCTCCTTAATTTATTTTAATGTCTATCTCCCTCTGTAGGGATTTCTAATTCCCTCCTGTGTATTCTTTCTCAGCACTTAGAACAGTGCTCTGCACACAGTAAGTACTTATTAAATACCATACTACTTACTCTAGTGTAGACTCCCAACTGCTTACTACAGTGCTCTTCACCCAGGAAGGACTTGATAAATATCATTGATTATTGCACTTTTGTAGTATTTTCTGGTCTCTAATTTAATACCTGTCGCCCCTCTAGTCTGCAAGCTCCATGTGGGCAGGGGTCACATCTACTCATTCTTTTGTATTATACTTTCTCAAGCACTAAGTACTGTTTTGTACACAGTAAATGCTCAATAAATGCCATTGAGTGATCTTAACATTAGCAGTTGATGGCAGAAGTATAATTCTATATATATATATAATTCTATCTATAATTCTATCTATTTTGATGCTATTGATGTCTGTCTACTTGTTTTGCTGTCTCCCCCTTCTAGACTGCGAGCCCTTTGTTCAGTAGGGATTGTCTCTATCTGTTGCCAAACTGTATATTCTAAGCACTTAGTACAGTGCTCTGCACACAGTAAGCGCTCAATAAATACAATTGAATGAATAGAAGTAAAGAAAGTAGCTGGTTTCAATTCTGCTTACACAAATCATTCTTTTTTTAGTTCAAGCGTACAGCGTGCTTACAAAAGTTACTTGTTCTTGGTAGAATTCCGGGAATCTGACAAAACCATTTTTTCCGATCCACTTCTTGCTTCATCTCTAACCTGTAAAGTCCTCTAAGACTAGAAACTTCTTGTGGACAGGAACCATGTCTACAGACTCTGTTGTATTGGGCTCTACCAAGCGCTTAGTAAAGTGCTCTACAGACGGTAAGCGCTCCATAACCCTTTGATTGATTGGTTGATTGAAAGCAGGCCTTAGTTGGTATAGAGACAAGCATGAATTGGGGCCAAGGTTGTCATCTTGAAGCTTCCCTATTAGCTGGCCTTTTCCCTGACAATTCCAAGGCTTCAGAGTGGGATGAAGGGAAGTGAAGACAGCAGGTGATGGAGAAGGAGGAGGACAACTCCCAGCTCAACAGTTTGGATCCCAAACTCAGAGGGGAGGAAAATGGTAGAAAGGGAAGCAGGCAGTAGGATTTCTCTCCCTCCTCCAGATGCAAACTAGACATGGCTATTGGGGTTGTATTAGTTTTTCTCCAACATTAAAATTCAGTCATCAGGCCATTTTGACAGTTCTACGGTAGACTCATTCAATGTGTTCTCTCTAGGTAGGACCAACCACATATTCTGTAATCACGCAGAAACAAAAATCATTTTTTGGAAAACCTTCCTCCAGTAAGGGTCAGCACTAAGATAGGCTCTTCCTTCCATCCCATCCCACCCATCCTAGCTTAAAGCATTAGCATACATAGTCATCACAGAAGTGAGGATGAAATTCAAATTCACACATGAGTGCGTATATGGCAGAAAAGGCCCAACTGAGATCCACAATCCTGGTCACACTGAGCACACATTAAAGGTTGTGCTGTGTTGCTTTGTTTAATGTCTACAGCCCTTGGCACTTTTTTCTCTTTTGTCTATTTGTCTCTCACTCCTTACACCAAGCTGTTTCTGGAAGAGAACCATTCCTTTTTTGATAGCAATGCATGGCCATGATGATCTATCCTCAGCAATCCTCTCTCCTGAGCTACAGTTTACGAGAGTGGAGACAAAGAGTCTCCTTTCAACCAAAGGCAAGTGGCTGGAACAGTAAATCCCTTCACATTCTGGTGGGCTCCTATCTGAATAAAAAGAAGCATATGATCTGTGCCTATCCTCAAAATATGAAGACCAGCCGAAAAGCGTTCTCCATCTTTGGAATACTGCCTTAAAAAGTAAATACATGAGTAAATTAATGAATAGAAGGAGAAAAATTTGATCTGCAATGAAGCTGCACAAAGCAGGCAGTAAAGGAACCACACTGAAGCCATTCTCACACTTTGGAAGGGAACAGGGGAGAGTAACTTTGCCAAGGGCCCTTTCTCAAGTTGAGCCGGGGTGGGGAGAGGGGGAAAGCGGGGAGAAGGTTTATGGGGAGCCTTGCCAAACCCCCTCTTGCACACTCGCCATGTCAGGCCCAGGGGCACTATGTCCTACCTCAGAATACGGCACCTATCTGCTAATTCTTTTATCATATGCTCCCAAGAGCTTAGTCCAGTGCTTTGCACGTAGTGAGCGTTCAGTATATACCATTAGAGAAGCAGGGTGGCTCAGTGGAAAGAGCACGGGCTTGGGAGTCAGAGGTCATGGGTTCGAATTCCAGCTCTGCCACTTGTCAGCTGTGTGACTGTGGGCAAGTCACTTTACTTCTCTGTGCCTCAGTTACCTCAACTGTAAAATGGGGATTAAGACTGTGAGCCTCAAGTGGGACAACTTGATTACCCTAAATCTACCCCAGTGCTTAGAACAGTGCTCTGCACATAGTAAGCACTTAACAAATACCAACATTATTATTCGATTGATTGATGGCACGTCCTTGCTTGCCCTGGCAGGGCAATTAAGAGGTGGAACTGAGGGCAAGGAAGTTCTGCATTCCTGGAGTGACACTGCTGTCAGCAGCAGGGGTACCCAGCTCCTCCTCTGCGGGCACCAACCTTCCAAACCCACTGGGCACACAAGAATGAGTCTGGGCATCCTGAGTTCCTTGGTTGCTTGAAACTCTAGACTGTACGCCCACTATGAGCAAGGAACATATCTACTGACTTTGCTATAGCATACTCTCCCAAGTGCTTAGTACAGTGCCCGGCACCCAGTAAGCGCTCAATAAATGCTACTGAATGACTGACTCTTCTGCCACCAGTGGGCAAGTAGAAGGTAAACCCTGGGCCGCTACATCAGCTGCCAATATACAGGAAGAGTTTCAAGAAACTATCTCAACCTCCTTCCTCCTCTGCCATCCATGGGTCCTCATGTCTCATGTAGGACAACCTGATGACCCTATATCTACCCCAGTGCTTAGAACAGTACTCTGCACATAGTAAGTGCTTAACAAATACCAACATTATGACCTGAAAACAGCCTGGCTGTAAACTCGTATCGGGCGGAGAACGTGTCCACCAATTTTGGTGTATACCCAAGCACTTGGTAAAGTGTTCTGCATATTGTAAGCGCTCAGTAAGTACCACTGATTGATCGATTGCCCACTATCACCGTCCCCCAGGGAGACTGCTACAGTTCAACACACAACCCCTAAGGCTATGCCCACAGGCAGGCAGAGGATGCTGGTTTAGTCAACCACTCACACTAGCTCAGGTATTTCCCCCATGCTTCCACAGCAGTTTCAGGGATGGATCTCTCTGTAAATTTGAGGCCCTCTGAAACCAATCAATGACAGTTGAGTGCTTATTATATGCAGAGCACTGTACTAAGTGCCTGGGAGAGTATAATACAGAGTTAATGTTCCTTGTCCACAACGAGTCTAGAAAGCAGACCGAGAATTCAGACAGTACACAAGCAAATGAATTTTTCCTCTAGCTATGGAATGAGAGTCTGGTAAAGACAACAGCACTTATTTATGACGTTAGATTTATACAAAGACACATGAAATCACATTTCAAACATAAAAAAATTATCAAAATAAAAACTCCCAATCCATTTCTAATTTAAAAATTCACTAGGATACAGCACACAATCTTTACAACACTGGCACTGATATTCTTAGAATTAAAAATATATTCTTACCTGCAGGTAAGTTTTTTTTTTTTAACAAAAGAACTACAATGTTTATGGTCAAAAACGTATCTTATTTGACATTTCCTTCAGCTTTTCAGTGATCCTAGATAAAAGACTATCACAAAGGTCTTTTTAATGTTTTCAATTTACAGTGGTCTTAAATTCAAGTTAAGCTACATGGGTTCCGCATTTCAGTCCCAAAATAAACCTGAGGCCCCTATGATACAAAAAGAAATAGAGTCAGCAAATGATCTCAATCATCCCAAACTGAGCCAATGTGGCCCATGACTCCCTGGGGAAAGTCTTCCTTAAAAAGAGATGGCATTTCTCCTTGACTCTTCCAAGTCTTGCCTCTGGCAAAACATCATCAAAGTTCAAAAGCCAGAGAAATGTAGTGTCTCTGATTTTTCACCTCAGGAGATGTGATTTTGAAGTCCAATTCAGGCCCTGAGCCTGGGCACCTATGTAGGATATGCTTTTTAGCAAGGTGCCTGTTAAGTTACAACATTGTCACGAGTGGTTTTTTCACGCCATCCGCCATTCCTCTTTATTTGCTCTGAAAACCTCCACGTAGCCAGTAAACATTCTTGGGGCAACTCTCCGTCACGCCGCAAGAAAGGAGGGTGGCTTTGTTCTGTCCAACAGATTCTGTCAATGAGAAGCGGAAATCGATCCATGTGCCTGCTGGGGCATATGAGCACCTTGGAAGATTGTTCTCCTTATGATTAGTAGAGCTGCTCTGTCCAATTGAAGAGGACGCTGCTATGGTGAGGCCGCATCTCTCAGTGTAAGTCTCACTGTGCAACAATCTCTTGCCACACTGTGTCCATGAAAATAACACAGGGCATTTCTCTGGGCTGGGCTAAGGCATCCTTAAGTAAGGCTGCCAGGGAACTAAAGATGTGATCAAAAGGCCCTGTTGTCTTTTGGCAAGAGATCAGACTGGGGCTGAATCTGAATGAGTACAAGACATTAAATATATACTCATCACTTACCCCTTAAATCAAAGTTCACAGATTCTAAAAGAAAAGCACTATATTACTTTTCCCCACAGACATGGTTTAAAGAGCGTGGCTCTGATTCCGTCGAGATTGTAAGCTCATTGTAGGCAGGGAACGTGTCTACCAACGTTGTTAAATCGTACTCTCCCAAGAGCTCAGCACAATGCTCTGCCCATAGTAAGCACTCAATACAATTGATTGATAGTTTTAAGCATTACAAAAAGGGCATTGTAAGAGCCACCTTAATTTTTGAAAAGAAATTTTTGAAAAATTCAAAAATTCTGGTTTTCCCCAAAAGTTCTGCACATACATGCCATTTTCTCCATATTTGACATTTAAAATGGTATTTGTTAAGGGCTCTCTATGCAGTAGGCACTGTACTAAGCACTAGGGTACATATAAGATCATCAGATTGGATACAGTCCATGTTCCACATGGGGCTCAGTCTTAATCCCCCTTTTACAGATGAGGTAATGGAGGTTCAGAGAAGTTAAGTGATTTGCCGAAAGTCACAAAGCAGACGCGTGGTAGAACCGGGATTAGAACCCAGTTCCTCTAAGTCCCAAGCCTGAGCTCTTTCAACTAGGCCACGCTGCTTCTCCTAAGATGCAGTGTAGGTTGGCCTGACTGAAGATGTGTATGCATGGCAGATTGCCATTTGTCTAAAAATAAGTTTTAGAAATGAATCTTGAGTTTCAGCTGGCCAGCTAACGACCCTGAAATCCTGCAGAAAGCACCTAGGAAAGCCCTGTTTCCATCAGGGAAAGTTCAGAGGCAGCCAGTCCAGGGTCTGGGACAAGTCTGGAAAGCCGTAAAGAGCAGGCAGAATTCAGATCAGACAGATGCTGCAGGAGGGAGAGTCTCTCTCTGCCGGACCCAGACTCTGAGGGTGGCCCAGGGTGTCTTCACACCCGACAGTGGGCAGGCAGAGTACTAGGACGGTGTGGGTGGGAGAGAGCGGAAGCTTCTATGGTTTTTTTGGGGGGGTTGGTGGGGTGGGGTGGGGAGGGAAATGATGCCGTCTATGGAGGCGTCCCTAAAAAGTGGCTAATAAACTTCAGTGAGCCCCATCTATGACAACTGCTTGCTCAGTTCGAGGGATGGCAAACACCACTTGGTCTGAGAGTCCTTCAAATATGTAGAGCTTGAGTTATTTTGAAGATGAAAATTCCTGAGGGTTCATTTTTAGTTGTTTTTCCATGAGATCATATCTGCTGTAAGAAACCTGGAGAAATAGATACACAGAAGGGAAAAAAAATAGTTGAAACAAAACTGCAAACACTGTTTTATTTAGTATCAAACACAAACAGAAAAATTATTCGTCCCTTTCAAAAACACCTTCTGGAATTAGAGAGGTTTTTTTTAGAATGTGGTTCCTAAGACCCTATGGTCCATATCACTCATTTCTTAAAGCTGACAAGCTAGCGCCTTCTTGGCTTCTCCAAAGATCTTAAAGCCTGGAAAGGAGAAAAAGGAGAGAGGAATGGAGGGAGGAAAAGAGCGTAGCTTGGTGGAAAGAGCACGGGCTTGGGAGTCAGATGACGTGGATTCTAATCCCGCCTCCACCACCTGTCTGCTGTGACCTTGGGCAAGACACCTCTCTGTGCCTCAGTAACCTCATCTTTAAAATGCAGATTAAGGCTGTGAGCCCCTTATAGGACAAGCTGATTATCTTGTATCTACCCCAGCCCTTAGAACAGTGATTGGCACAGAGAAAGTGCTTAATAAATACCATACATATGGTATTATGGAGGGAGAGAGGGAAGAGGGAAAGCAGGACAGCTTAGAAGGGGAAATAGGCAAGTTTCCCCTGTTTATTAGACCTGAGATCTCTGCTTTTCTCCTCTTTACAAGAGGTAGTTATGGTTCCATGTCAGCCTGCTGAAAATCACCTCCTCCCACAGTGGGGCTGATTAAGTCTCTGCTCCTGCCAATTCACCAGGAAAGTAGCCTGCCGTCTCCTCCCGGCACCCAAACCCTCCCTGCTGAGTTCTATATCTATTCTCACAACTTTGATTTTCCTTTCCTTCAGTTCCAACACAGTGAATCTTGCTGCTGCTGCTTCCATCACTCAGGCAAGTCTGTCTCCTGTGCCTGGATGAAATTTCCAGGCCAGCAAAGTCGGGGGGCAGAATTGGGATGGGGGTAGGGAGGGAGAGCAGGCGGTGGAGATGAGTGGCCAAGGAGAAGTCTTAGGTGAGAAAATTTGAGGCTGATGCCCAGTCACAGACCCTCTGCCCCTCCACACTTTCTCTGTCATCACCTGCAGAGATGATAACATCTCACGCTGGTCCTCCCCGCTTACCCCCCACCACAAACTTTGCAGCTTTGGAAGGTGGGAATCACTGGGAGCAGAAGTGGCTGGTGTGTCGGAAGGGGTGACAGCAGTGAAGTCCATTACACTGGAACGTTAGAAAAAATTTTAAAGCTACAAAAATAGAAGTATA
Organism: Ornithorhynchus anatinus; assembly: GCF_004115215.2. NCBI lineage: Eukaryota > Metazoa > Chordata > Mammalia > Monotremata > Ornithorhynchidae > Ornithorhynchus > Ornithorhynchus anatinus. The sequence goes on from NC_041728.1 coordinate 155,005,690, forward strand.
TTCAAGTCTGGATATAAATTAGAGGGCAATGGGGGGGGATACAGGAAAGCCACGGGGCCCTAGTGAAGGGAGGGGTGGGGCTGGGGTATTTTTATCTCAGAGTGAGGAGGGGGTAGCTTTATAAGGCTTGACAGGAAGGAGATCATGTTTGTTACTTCTGAGATACCCAAAGCAGCAAAAATCACTCCTCTGAAGGAGTTATCTACATATCCGCGGGGCCCAGCACATAGGGCCAGGTCAGCCTTCCTTTCCCTTTTTTTCCAGGGTATTTGTTACTCGCTTATTATGTGCCAAGTGAATCGGATTGGATACAGTCCATGTCCCACCTGGGGCTCACAGCCATAATCATCATTTTACAGATGAGGTAAGGGAGGGACAGAGAAATTAAGTGATTTGCCCAAATTCACATAGCAGACATGTGGCAGAGGTGGGGTTAGAACCCAGGTCCTCCGACTCCCAGGCCCATGCTCCTTCCTCCTCCTGCCTTCCAGCTTTATGTTTACTAGCTCAGCAGGAGCTAAAGCCAAATGAAAGAAAAGCATTTAGGCATGTTCACTCTCCTCAGAAACTATGCCGAGCTGCCCTGTCACAGTCAGGGGCTGTATTGATGCACCTCCCACTAGGAGGTGAGCCCCTAGGAGGTGAGCTCAGGAGCCCCGGAACAGCTGTGAAGCAAGAGGAGAGTTGAACACTCAGCTTGTTGTCCATCCAAAGGGGCAAAGGGCATATTTTTTCAAAGTTGAGGTTCAGGCAGGCAGGAATCGCATTTTTTTCAGTTTTCGGCTTGATCCAAAGAAGACCGGATGTGTTGGGTTAGGGCCCAGGAAAATACATGATGTGCAAAGTTCTAGTCTCTAGAGCCTCCAATTCTCAAATCTCAGCTCCATCTGGGAAGCAGTATTTTAAGGGGATAATCAATCATCAGTTCTTCCACAATTACTGCTTTTCTTGTTTTTGTTTACAAATGTGCTATCTATCCCAAACACCAAAATAAAAGCATGGGCTTATTACTTATCTCAGCCAAAATATTTTATCTTTTCAATTTATCCAGCTGAAGTCCTAGCCTTTTTACTGTGCTTTTCCAAACTACTTGTTGCAGGAAGAAATGAGGCACCCTGACACAACCATACACTACTCCCCACCACTTTTGGGGAACCACTTAAAGACCTCTCCTTTGTTCTCCAAAGAGAATAATGCTCATACCTGGCACAAGCTTTCATTTTCACCCAATGAACCCGTAAGAATACGTCTTCAAGTTACAAGCACTAAAATGAGGATGACATCTTTAGGGAGTTACCAAAGCCTTGTTTCTTTGCCATGCAAAATGATCATTCTGTTTTACATGGGCTGCAAATGCTTAAATTTGCTTGAATTTTCTGAGCCTTACATACAAACTATTCCACAAACATATGAACTGAGTAAAAGTCCACACTTGGGTGGCAAACTACTATTACTGAAGTCAGAACTTAGTCCCAAAAAAACCATAAATGAAAAGAATTTGCTTTCTACCTTTCAGTACATTGTGCACTTCAACCGTGGCAACATCCTTGAGGGAGTTAAACAGATTCTGGGCCGTTGCATTCTTTTGTTCCTTTTCTTGCCACTTCTTCAACATCCTGAATTTGCAAACTGTAACTTCTTCTTTCTTTTCCTGAATTTTATCAATGTCACACATCTCTAAGGCCAGGTTGGCAATGGCGATTTCTATCCACTCCTTTCCAATAGTCTTAGCAAGGGTCATTAGCTGGGCATCGTTCAATATAGCTTCCCTCTTCACTCCATCTAAAGACACAGGGGACATTTAGCAGCTTGTTTCATCATCATGATACACAATGAAAAAGATTTTCTCCTAAGAGGATGGATGGTGGATTTCAGTCTTTAACCCTTTCCAAAGAGCTTCTGACTCTTCAGAACCCTACTCTACTACATGAAATGTGGAAGATTTAGGCTACACGCTTTCAGAATCATTTTATGCTAAAGAAAAAGCAATGGTACTATCAGTGCTACATAATTGGTTGGTGCCAGTCAGCACGGAATTATCCTGCTGGAAAAAATGTATACCAAAAATAATTAATGTGACCCCAAAAATCAAAATATGATATCCACTGGTAATTTTTCCCCCCGTCTCCCCCAGAACTTCCAATAACCTTCAACAGAATTTTAATTGGAATTCCCAGTGGAGGCACTGGAGAAAAAGACATGTATTTCTGAGCAGGCGAACTTTATCCCACATCCCTTAAGCAACCACAGCTTGAGAACGTGAGATGGCACTGGTTAGTTGTTTGTCTGGATGGGCTCTAGGGATGAGCTGGGTGGGGGAGGGAGGAGGGGAGGGCTCCTCTAAGTCACTTCCACCTCCCCTGACCTCTCTTCTCATTCTTCCATGCTTTTCCGGAGCTTTGCTTGCTTTTTTAAAAACACACAGATCAAGTTTAAACACATAGACCGCATGAAAGACCGCATCCTAACGGACCTCTTTATTAGACTTCTAAAAGGAAGCGTTATATAAAATGACACAGTGCCCTCTAGTGGTCTGCCAAACGACTTCAGTGCAAATAACATTATTTAGGTACATCCAAGAAAGCTTTTTTGTTCCTTTTTTTCCACATCACGCTGATTCTCATGGCTTTTTCGACAGGCAATCAATAAAATAATAATTATTATGGTATTTATTAAGCGCTTACTATGTGCAGAACACTGTTCTAAGCGCTGGGGTAGATGCAGGGTAATCAGACTGTCCCACGTGGGGCTCACATTCTTAAATCCCCATTTTTACAGATGAGGTAACTGAGGCACAGAGAAGTTAAGTGACTTGCCCAAGGTCACACAGCAGACAAGTGGCGGAGCCGGGATTAGAACCCACGACCTCTGCCAAGCCCGTGCTCTTTCCACTAAGCCAAGAGAAAAAATACTTTCTCTGGACATAAACCAACATGAACTGCCCTTTACCCATAACCTAGATCATCAAAACGTGACCCACACATCTAATTTAACTGTAAATTATAAGATGAATTCTGAGTCTTACTCATTCACTTATTAATTAGTATTGATTTTTGACTGGTGAAGTAAGAAAGACAAGTATTATCTACTCAATCTTTACAGAAAACTAATGGCTAAGAAGTTAAGTGCGGTCTTGGGACCTTCAGCAAGGTTGTGAGGAACCACAGTCTGAATTCAACCACAAGGAACTCTTATTATAAACAGAGCAGAAAAGGCATCAGGCACAGTTTCATCTTTAAAAGGTTGTATATTTAAAATAATATTGTATTTATATTCTACCTGTGGGACTGTGACCTGATTATCCTTCATTTGTTCCAGGGCTTAGTACAGTGCTTGGCAATTATTACTATTATATTTGACCCCTAAACTTGGTACTGGATTGCCCTTAAATGGCTTGCAGAGATAATGACTACCACTTCTACTGCACTCTCCCAAGGGCTTAGGACACAATCCTACCCAGTTCAGCACACAGGAAGCTCTCAATAAAAAGCATTGATTATTGGGAGTTAGTGTCCTTCGCATCTGAAAACAACAATGATGGTGGGAGTTAGTAAGCACCATGGAAACACAGACACACATACACCCTGTTACACAAGCTTCATGACTGACAATAGGTGCAAATCAGGAAATGTGTCTGTTTATTGTTACTTTGTACTCTCCCAAACGCTTAGTACAGTGCTCAGCACATGATAACTATTGCCATTGTTCTTGTCTGTCCGCTCCCGGTCCGCTCCCAGACTTCTCTATCACCGTGGATGGCACGACCATCCTTCCCGGCCCGCAGGCCCGCAATCTCGGCGTCATCCTTGACTCGTCCCTCTCGTTCACCCCACACATCCTATCCGTCACCAAGACCTGCCGGTTTCACCTCTACAATATCGCCAAGATCCGCCCTTTCCTCTCCACCCAAACGGCTACCTTACTATTACGGGCTCTCGTTATATCCCGGCTAGACTACTGTGTCAGCCTTCTCTCTGACCTCCCTTCCTCCTCTCTCGCCCCGCTCCGGTCTATTCTTCACTCCGCTGCCCGGCTCATCTTCCTGCAGAAACGATCTGGACATGTCACTCCCCTTCTTAAACAACTCCAGTGGTTGCCTATCGACCTCCGCTCCAAACAAAAACTCCTCACTCTAGGCTTCAAGGCTCTCCATCACCTTGCCCCTTCCTACCTCTCCTCCCTTCTCTCTTTCTACCACCCACCCCGCACGCTCCGCTCCTCTGCCGCCCACCTCCTCGCCGTCCCTCGGTCTCGCCTATCCCGCCGTCGACCCCTGGGTCACGTCCTCCCGCGGTCCTGGAACGCCCTCCCTCCTCACCTCCGCCAAACTGATTCTCTTTCCCTCTTCAAAACCTTACTTAAAAATCACCTCCTCCAAGAGGCGTTCCCAGACTGAGCTCCTCTTCCCCCTCTACTCCCTCTGCCATCCCCCCTTTACCTCTCCGCAGCTTAAGCCTCATTTTCCCCTTTTCCCTCTGCTCCTCCACCTCTCCCTTCCCATCCCCACAGCACTGTACTTGTCCGCTCAACTGTATATATTTTCGTTACCGTATTTATTTTGTTAATGAATTGTACATCACCTTGATTCTATTTAGTTGCCATTGTTTTTACGAGATGTTCTTCCCCTTGACGCTGTTTAGTGCCATTGTTCTTGTCTGTCCGTCTCCCCCAATTAGACTGTAAGCCCGTCAAACGGCAGGGACTGTCTCTATCTGTTGCCGACTTGTTCATCCCAAGCGCTTAGTACAGTGCTCTGTACATAGTAAGCGCTCAATAAATACTATTGAATATTGTCTGTCCATCTCCCCCGATTAGACCGTAAGCCCATCAAAGGGCAGGGACTGTATCTGTTACCCATTTGTACATTCCAAGCGCTTAGTACAGAGCTCTGCACATAGTAAGCGCTCAATAAATACTATTGAATGAATGAATAACCACTCAAGAAACATGACTGAATGAATGAATATAATACCAGAGATGGTAGACACGTTTCCTGCTCAAAACGAGTTTACAGTCTAGAGGGGGAGATGACATTACTATAAAGGATTTACAGATATGTAATAATAATAATAATAATGTTGGTATTTAAGCGCTTACTATATGCCGAGCACTGTTCTAAGCGCTGGTGTAGACACAGGGGAATCAGGTTGACCCACTTGGGGTTCACAGTCTTAATCACCATTTTACAGATGAGGTAACTGAGGCACAGAGAAGTTAAGTGACTTGCCCAAAGTCACACAGCTGACAAGTGGCCGAGCCAGTATTCGAACCCATGACCTCTGACTCCAAAGCCTGTGCTCTTTCCACTGAGCCACGCTGCTTCTTATGTACAGAAGAGCTGTGGGTCTGAAGGTGGGGTGAATACCAAATGCCCAAAGGGAAAGCGGGTTCTAACCCCGGCACTGCTGCTTGTCAGCTGTGTGACCTTGGGTAAATCACTTCACTTCCCTGTGCCTCAGTTACCTCATCTGTAAAATGGGGATGAAGACTGTGAGCCCTATGTGGGACAACCTGATTACCTTCTATCTAACCCAGCACTTAGAACAGTGCTTGGCACATAATAAGTGCTTAACAAATACCAACATCATTATTATTATTATTGTTACCAGTGCATAGATGAGGCAGAACGGAGAAAGAGCCTGGAAAAAGAGAGCTTAATTGGGGAATCAATTAATCAATAGTATTTATTTAGCGGTTTCCAATACTCTACCAGTCTTGACTATGGGAGGAAGAGTCAAGCAGAGGCAGCTAACCTCCTCCAAGAGGTCTTCCCAGACTGAGCTTCCCCTTTTCCCTCTGCTGCCTCTCTGTCCCCTCCTTCACCTACCCTCAGCTAAGCCCCCTTTCTCCCCCTTTTCCTCTGCCCCTCCCCCTCCCCTCAGCACTGTGCTCATCTGCTCATTTGTATATATTTTTATTATCCTATTTATTTTGTCAATGAGATGTACATCCCCTTGATTCTATTTATTGCTATTGTTTTTGTCTGTATCCCCCGATTAGACTGTAAGCCCATCAATGGGCAAGGATTGTCTCTATCTGTTGCCAAATTGTAAATTCCAAGCGCTTAGTACAGTGCTCTGCACATAGTAAGTGCTCAATAAATACTACTGAATGAATGAATATCCATTCCATTCCTAGCGTGGACAGTGGCTAGTAAGTGGAAGGCAATCTGCTACAAGTCAAAACTCACCGTGCCGGGCAGCAGTGGCATGGGAGAGAGTCAAGGGTGGAGACTCTAGTTTACTGCGTGGAATGGTAAACCACCTCCGTATTTTTACCAAGAAAATTCTCTGGATCCACTATCAGAACAATTGCAGATGGAGGTTGGGCACTCTGGGAGAGAGATGTGTCCATGACTTCACTATGGGTCAACATGACTCGACAACATAAGACAACAATTTATTTAGTGCTTACTCTGTGCAGAGCACTGAATTAAGTGCTTGGGAAAGTATACTAAAAGAGTTGGTGGACATACTCCAGTCTAGAGGGGGGAGACAGACAATATAAATTAGGGAAGACCTCTTGGAGGAGATGTGACCTTAAAATTTACCATCATTTAAAATGAATGCTCCCTCTGTTCCCCCTCCCTTTCCCCCACCCTCTGCTCCTCCCCCTTCCCCTCCCCTCAGCACTGTGCTCATTTGTATATATTACGCTATTTATTTTGTTAATGAGGTGTACATCCCCTTGATTCTATTTATCTTGATGATGTTTTGTTTTTGCTTTGCTGTCTCCACTGTTTAGACTGTGAGCCCATCACTGGGCAGGGATTGTCTCTATCTGTTGCCGAACTGTACATTCCAAGCGCTTAGTACAGTGCTCTGCACATAGTAAGCACTCAATAAATACTATTGAATGAATGAATCATCATTCCAGTGAAAATGGCAAAGGAATAGCTTATTGTTAATCTGGTTCAGTTCTGTCCAAGTTCCCCTGGCTAGTTCATGATGATTTTCAGATGCCGGATGCCTCGGTCCAGCTGAATGCTCGGCCCTGACCATGACTCACCCAATGCCTGAGAATTCCTCTGGAAACCTAGACAGGGCATCAATGGAAAAAGCAAATCGATCCAGGTCCACCATAAATCATTCACATGTGGTACAAAATGAAATTGTGATGCATCACCATCTAGTGTTTGCAGCAAAAGCCTGAACAGCAGTAAATACACCCTAAGGGAAATCAACACACTCTCAGAGTGACAATCCCTGAAATACCTGGGAGAAGTAGGAAAAGAAGGACCAGTATTCATTCAATCATATTTATTGAGTGCTTACTGCGTGCAAAGCATTGTACCAAGTGCTTGTGAGAGTACAACAACATAACAAGCTTACAGTCTAGAGGGAGAGAAAGACATAAATATAAATTAATGAATTAAGCAAAAGAGGACCAACAATCCAACTGTCTGGGCCAGTCTGGGAGACACACTGGAAGGGGACATCACGTACCCTCTCACCACCTGAAGGCCCACGGTCAGCTGCCTATCTGCCTTTATTTTTTATTATTTTTAATGGTACTTGCTAAGTACTTACTAAGTGCCAAGTACTGTTCTAGCACTGGGGTAGATTATCAGGTAATCAGGTTGTTCCACATGGGGCTCACAGTCTTAATCCCCATTTTACAGATGAGGTAACTGAGGCATAGAGAAGTTAAGTGACTTGCCCATGGTCACTCAGTCAAGTGGCAGAGTTGGGATTAGAACCCACACCCTCTGACTCAGTGGGTTCTTTACTGTTTCAGTGCATTGAACGATAGTCTAGTTGCTAGATGAGTTCATCCTCCATCCAGAAGTGCCTCCCATACTCTACAAAGCAACAGTGTAACAGGAGAATCTGGCTCAAAACTGATATATGTAGGTAAAAAGGGAATTTTCATTATAGCCTGAATTTTCTCAACCAGTCCTAGAGGTAGAGGGGTCATCAGTTTCTGTACATGCCCCAGATAACACCGGTTAAACTGCTTGTTAAGCTTTTGCTCAAATTTCACTAGATTTGTTGGGTGAATTCTGTACCACTTTAATTAGAGTCCAATGAAACCTGGACAAACACTGATTAAAGAAGCTTAACAAAGAGCAAATCCAAGCATCCCACACTGCAAATATGAAGCCACTAAATAAACTTCATTTGTGGGGAATTTTTTCACCCCTACCAAGGTGCCAGGTTCACCTGGGCCCACAAAACAATTTGCTGATTATTATAATCACACAGAAAAATATGCACAGTCATGGAAAAGCCAGTAAAATTTCGCACCTGAAACGTCGGTCCACTTGACTTTTTTATTGAGAGAAATCTCTTCGTGGAGACTGGAGTCCATCTTCCGCCTTCTATTACCTTAGGGATAGATGAAATAGATGATCAAACAGACTATTCTGAAAATCTTATCTGTCACCTACTTCCTCAGTGATCAAGGGAGGGAAAAAACAGGAACAAGTCATCACCACATAGGAATAACTTCAGGAAAGTTTCAATGAGGGGCAAAACGGTCCTGGAGGGATGAGGGGCTGCCCTGATTCCTGCACTATGGAAATTCCATTTCAATCAGTTGTATTTATTGAGCACTTCCTGTGTGCAGAGTACTGTACTAAACATTTGGGAGAGTACAACACAACAGAATAACAGACATTCCCTGCCTACAGTGAGTTAGGACCCCAACCTGCCATCCCTCTGTTAGCTCCTTCTCCTTAGGTCCACCTTCATCTCTTTTCACCCTTGAGTCTTGAATGCCCAAGTGAAGGATTCTAGACACTGCAGATTAGAAGCAGCATGTCCCAGGGGAAAGGGCACAGACCTGGGAGTCAGAGGACCTGGGTTGTAATTTTGGTTCCATCACTTGTCTGCTGTATGACCTTGGGTATGTCATTTAACTCATTCATTCAGCTGTATTTATTGAGCGCTTACTGTGTGCGGAACACTGTACTAAGCACTTGGAATGTACAATTCAGCAACAGATAGAGACAATCCCTGCCCAACAACAGGCTCACAGTCTAAACGGGAGAGAAAGACAACAAAATAAGTAGTCAGTTATCAATATCATCAAAATAAATAGAATCATAGATACATACACATCATTAATAGAGTAATAATATATACGAATATACACAAGTGCTTTGGGGAGAGGAAGGGGTAGAGCAGAGGGAGGGAATAGGGGTAATGAGGAGGGGAAGGGGGCAGAGAGAAAGGGAGGGCTCAGTCTGGGAAGGCCTCCTGGAGGAAGTGAGCTCTCAGTAGGGCTTTGAAGGGGGAAGAGACTTAGTTTGGCAGATGTAAGGAGGGAGGGCATCCCAGGTCAGAGGTAGGACGTGGGCCAGGGGTCAACGGCGGGACAGGCAGAAACGAGGCACCGTGAGGAGGTGAGCAGCAGAGAAGCAGAGTGTACATAGTGGGCTGTAGAAGGAGAGAAGGGAGGTGAGGTAGGAGGGGGCAAGGTGATGGAGAGCTTTGAAGCCAAGAGTGAGTTGTTTTTGCTTCATGGGAAGGTTGATGAGCAACCACTGAAGATTTTTGAGGAGTTGAGTGACATGCCCAGAGCGTTTCCGTAGAAACTCCCTTGAGCCTCAGATACCGCATCTGTAAAATGGGGATTAAGACTGAGTTCCATGTGGGTCAGGGACTGTGTCCAATTTGATTAGCTTGTCAGCATTTGGGACAGTGACTGGCACATAGTAAGCACTTAACAAATACCATAAAAAAGGGGGCAAGATAGGGTGCCGGGGATCTCTCAAAGGCATTGAGGACAGCAATAAAAGATTGTGCTCCAGTAACTTTCTTCATCGAACTTGCCAGCTCTCCATCTGCTTCACCCCAGCTCACGCTCTTTGCTCTACCCACACTCTCCTTCTCTCTACTCACTCTCCTTCAGACTTCTTTCTCAGGTCAGTTCACCTGCCTGGAACTCCCTTCCCTTCAAATCCTACAGCTCTCCTCATTTTCAAAGTCCTCTTAAAACCCCACTCTTTCAGTAAGCCTTCCCTGATTAATTCCCAGCACCCCCAAATTAGGTCAACCCAACACCCACTCTTAGCATCATGTATTTATATCTATCCACTTACGTGCACATTCAATTATTTAATCAGCTATTTCTTCCTTACATTCTCATGTTGCCATTACCTTTGTCTTTCCTCCAGATGCAACTGCTTATAAATCATTTCAGTCTGTTTTCTTCATTAGCTCCTTAGCCCCTTAGGGCAGGGCTGTATCTGTTCCTTCTGGTATATATTCTCAAGGGTTTAATAAAGTACTCGGCACACATTAGGAGCTCATTAAAGCTACCGAATTAATGACTGACTGAGGAAGGATGATAAGGCACTCACACAGGTGAGGGGTTTTTCCTGGGGGAACAGGGAGGAAGGAAAGTGAGGGAGAGAGTCCAGAGCCAAGGCTGATGAGCCTGTTTACACTATGACTACACTCTGCTTCCCTGAGACCACAGGTGTGCTCCTATAGGAAGGTGAGGGAAAACATAAGAGTCCATAGAGTAGGAAGCTAAGTGGCTTAAACCCTTAGACAGAAGACAAAATCAAGACACGACGCAGCAAAACTGCTAAAATTTCACTTTAGGGTCCACCATGAGTACTTACTGTTAGTGCTGTTTTTCCCAATATTCTGATTTTGGTCATGTTGTGCCCAATCACCTATTAAATAGAAGAAACGTTTTTAAGAGAGTGGAAGGAATTTTGATGGGACACAACTTGTAAGAAATTATGGAATCTTGAAACTCTGGAGTGATTAATGCCAAATTTTTCACTCACACTTCACAGTAAAGTTTGCATACCAAGAGGGATAAAGTCTCCATCTCGCTGCACTCAGAATTTGTTTCTGCATATCTCCACACTGGATGCCATATTGAAAGGCTGATTTTTCCCTATGGAAAATGTGTAAATGCTGAATATGCAGCAATTCAAGGCATAGAAAGGGAGACCCCATGGGGGGCAATAAAAAATGTCTACAGCCTTCTGTTCCTGAATTTGTGTTCATGAAGGAAGGGACATTGTTTTTGTGTGGACTAAATGGCTCTGACTATGGACACTGACCTTTTCGGTAACACATGCACTCAAGTGAACTTCACCATTGGTGGTGTCTTCTTTAAATATGAAGGGCCACTATAAATTCAACCTAGGTTGTGCTTTGGACAGATCCTAAATGAACACTCCTAAAGCTTCACTTAAACCCAACTTCATCTTCCTAAAAAAACAATTACACCACTGCATCTCTCTGGAGTTTAGGTGAGTGTCCTCATTCCACAGGGATTTCTGAGGGCTCCCTTTTAGATGCTCCAGGCACATAACTGCCTTAATCAAACTATTTACTTTCCATGTGCCAGGCACTATACTAAGCGCTGGAGTAGATACAAATGAATCGGGTTGGACATAGTCCCCGTCCCACATGGGACTCATGGTCTTAATCCCCATTTTTCAGATGAGGTAACTGAGGCATAGAGAAGTTAAGTGTCTTGCCTGAGGTCACAGAGCAGACAAGTGGCAGAGCCAGGAGTAGCACCTGGGTCATTCTGACTCCCAGGCCCATGCTCTATCCACTAGACTACGCTGCTTTTCAGCTGCTTGAACTCATTCCATCGTATTTATTGAGCACTTACTGTGTGCAAAGCACCACACTAAGCGCTTGCATCTCATGACACCTCTTCTCCCTCCCAACTAAAAAGGTAATGGATTTTGAAAGATCATCGTTGCCACTGATGTTGCTGTCATAGTAATTATTCATGTTCACATATTACTTCCAATGACAAGCCATTGGCATGATAAACAGCCATATTTGTTCCAGTGCTCTTTTATTTATGCCAAGCAAGGAAGGTGACATAGTATTGTATCCTAAGTATCATTTGTTACAATGAATCTTTTGTTGTTTTATAACTTTGACAAAAGGATTTGGAAAAAATGACTTTTTATTTGAATTTGACCTTCATTCCTGCATAGAAAAAAGGTGGGATGTAGTAAGCTGACACAAGAGCAGAACAACAACAACAATAATAATAATTATGATAATTGTTTAGCGCTTAATATGTACCGGGCACTGTACTAAGTGCCGGGATGGATACAAGCAAATCGGGTTGGACATAGTCCCTTGTGCTACGTGGGGCTCAGAGTCTCAATCCCCATTTTACAGATGAGAAAACTGAGGCACAGAGAAGTTAAGTGACTTGCCCAAAGTCACACAGCAGACAAGTCATGGAGCTGGAATTAGAACCATTGACCTTCTGACTCCCAGGCCCGTGCTCTATCCACTATGCCATGCAGAAGAATTTTCCTCGGCCGATCAGAGTGGCATGTGTACACTGGCCACCGAGTGCCTCTTTATCTACTTACTCATCAATTTTTATTTCAGAAGTAACAAAGCCTTGAATTTACATAGCACCTTTTCTCCAAGGAAGTGGGTTAACTCATTAACAACTCTGTAAGGAAGGTAAAGGGCAGATTTGTTAGGTCCATGTCTCTACAAGGCAATTATAGGAAAAAAAAAATTAGTCAGTCACACAGCTAGTTAGTGCTTGGGTTCAGAGTAGAGAGACATGGTTTTCTAGTTCTATCCACAGCTCCCGGTGTTATTCTGCCACACGATACTAATGCTTTAGAGTTTATTCAGGAGGATCATCACAGTTTTACAAAGTAAATGCTTTTGTTTATTTTGCATATTTTCTATTCGTTTGCTCTGTCTTCTATGATAAGATTTTAAAATGGTACACGGGCATTATACATAGCTACTTTTCAAACACCAAACTTGAGCTCCACCCCATATACAAAACACTTACATTCTCTGAGTTTTGCTTTCCATACAATTTCCCCAGAATCCAGTTCAACCAAAGATAATGTAAAATCCACTGGCTGTTCCAAAAAGACCTCAATATAGCTTTTTAACTTTAAAAGTGACCCATCAACAAATTGAATTTCCTAAAATGAAAAAATATATTTTTAAAAAGATCCACAATGCTTTTATTTATTCATGCAAAATAAAAACAGAACTTCAAACAGTGCAAAAGATTAGGGTGGCTAAAGCAGAAGGACAGTGAACTAATTTGTTTGGGGAACAGATAGTCTCAATATAGGGAACTAAAAGGGCCAACACATTACATTTGGAAGATAAAAGCCAGCATTGCTGGCTAGACACTTTTTTATTTTAAGTCTCTGAAAAACACATTTAGAAGATCTTTAAAGAATGTAAATGAATGAAAAAATCAGTTTTGCATGGAGTACCTTTAAAATCAGAAAAGGAAATTTTCATCCTATAAAATAGGGGGAACTCCAAGTACTACAATTGGAGTCTTTTCTGTAGAGAATTGTGTCTGATGCCATTTAATCAAATTGCTAATTGAACCCCATAGAAAACATACCTCTGGAGTTATTTCAGCTTCTGGTTCACTGATCAATCTGTATTTCTTTTCATTCTCTAGTAATTTTAGACAAACAGGGGGTTTGTCAATTTTCATGAATTTCTTAGTGGACTGCTTTACAGTTCTTGCAATATCCTAGAATTGGAAAAGAGGTTTTAGTTTGATCTTTTGCATCAACTGAAACAACCACCAAAATCCACTGAAGTGCATAGGAAGGTTGACTCTTGGGATTTGCACATTGTATGCATTTCATCTTTCCGCCAAAGCTCAGCCACCAAATGGAAAATGTGTGCTTTAAAGCTGTGCCCATTAGACCTGAACTGGAGTGGTGTCTGTTTGTGGGGAAGGGAGGGGATGGCAGGAGGGAGAGGAGGGACGAGAAAGGGTCACATGGATAGTGTCCAACTGTTGTGTTTTGGAGCCCAGTATTTTATTTCTGATAACATGCTAATAATGATGATATTTGTTGAGTGCTTACTATTGGTCAGGCATTGTACTAAGTGTTGGGGTGGATACAAGCAAATGGAGCTAGACACAGTCCCTGTCCCACATGGGGCTCACAGTCCGATTTTATAGATGAGGTATCTGAGGCACAGAGAAGTGAAGTGACTTGCCCAAGGTCACAAAGTAGACAAGTAGAGCCAGGACTAGAACCCATGATCTTCTGATTCCCAGACCCGTACGCTATCCACTACACCATGCTGCCGCGCCTATGTACTTAAATCTGTACCCTTAAAGCACTTGATATTCACTCCCCCCTCAGCACCATAGCACTGTAATTTACTTTAATATCAGCCTCCCCCTCTAGACTGTAAGCTTCATGTGGGCAGGGTGATTACCAACTCTGCTGCATTGCATTTTCCCAATCACTTAGTACAGTATTGATTTCCATTTCCAACAACGGGGAGAATATATGTTTTCAGCCAAACAGAAATGTGGGAAGACTACCTCTCCTTGGGGAACTATGGGAGGAGAATGCCACACCCAGGAGCTTTGGCCTTCCGGCCCCTTGCAGTGGAATCAGGGGTGAAAGCAATAGTATCCAGCAGTTCACAGTGACATCCTCTACACAGTAAGCTCATTGAGGGCTGGGAATGACCTAGTGGAAAGAGCATGGATCTGGGAGTCCGAGGACCTGAGTTCTTATCCCAACTTCACGACGTGCTTGCTGGGGGACCTTCGGCAAGTCACTTCACTTTTCTGTGCCTCAGTTTCCTGGAAAATGGGGATTCTATGCCTGTTCTCCTTCCTACTTGGACTGTGAGACCACATGGGAACACACATCACTAAAATCCACCCTTTCCTCTCCAAACTGCTATCACATTAATCCACTCATCCTATCCCGCCAGGATTACTGAATCAGCCTCCTTGCTGACCTCCCTGCTTCCTGTCTCTCCCCACTCCAGTTCATACTTCACTCTGCTGCCCGGACCATTTTTCTACAGAAATGTTCAGGCCATGCTTCCCCACTCCTCAAGAAACTCCAGTGGTTGCCCATGCACCTCTATATCAAACAGAAACTCCTCACCGCTACCCACTCCTACCTCACCTTGCTACTCTCCTACTACCACCCAGCCTGCACACTTCACTTCTCTAATGCTAACCTTCTCACTGTACCTCGATCTCGACTCTCTCACCACTGACCTCTCATCCACTTCCTGCCTCTGGCTTGGAACGCCCTCCCTCCTCATATCTAACAATTATTCTCAAAACCTTACTGAAGACACATCTCCTCCAAGAGGTCTTCCCTAAGCCCTCCTTTCCTCTTCTCCCACTCCTTTCTGCATCACCCTGACTTGTTCCCTTTAGTCATCCCCCCTCCTACCCCCACCGCACTTATGTACATAGCTATAATTTATTTATATTAATGTCTGTCTCCCCCTCTAGACTGTAAGCTCATTGTGGGTAGGAAATGTGTCACTTTATCGTATTGCACTCGCCCAAGTGCTTAGTACAGTGCTCTGCACACAGTAAGTGCTCAATCAATACAATTGACTAACATATCTTCCCCAGAACTTAGAACAGGCCTTGACACATACTAAAGCACTTAATACTGTAATTAAATTTTATTATTTCCAACTCTTTTGTACTGAACTTTCCCAGGCTTAGTACAGAGCTCTGCACACAGGAAGAGCTCAATAAATACCACTGTTTGAACAGGTGATGCATTTCTTTCTCCTCTCCACAATCCCAACACCCAAACCTCAGGTGGGACAGGGACAGTGTCCAACCTGACAACACAAGCTCTTAGAACAGGTCTTGGCATACAGTAAGCACTTAAATTCCATCATTATCCAACCCAGTATTGGGTGAAATGAAAGTCATATGAACAGCCCTGGAAAGGTCTGGTTGGAAATCTCAACACTGAACAAAATGTTCAAATGATCAGGCAGGAATGAAAAGTTGGGTACCTAAGAAGAATGTGTCTACTAACTCTGTTGTATTGAACTCTTCCTAGCACTTAGTGGCATGCTCTGCATGCCATTAAGCACTCAGTAAATACCTCTAACTGACTAGGTGAAGAGCATGACACTGAGGAGCAGCATGGCGTAGTGGATAGACCACTGGCCTGGGAACCAGAAGGTAACGGGTTCTAATCCCGGCTCCACCACTTGCGAGTTGTGTGGGCCTTAGGCAAACCACTTCACTTCTCTGGGCCTCACTTACCTCATCTGCAAAATGGGGATGAAGACTGTGAGCCCTATGGGGGACAGGGAATGTGTCCAACCCATTTGCTTGTATCCATCCCAGCGCTTAGTACAGGACTGGCATATAGTAAGCACTTAAATACCATAAATATTTAAGTGCTGCTTTTCTTTCACCTCTCCGCCACCCCAACACCCAAACCCCAGGTAGGACAAGGACTGTGTTCAAATTGATGATCTTGTATCTACCCCAGTGCTTAGAGCAGGGCCTGACACACAGTAAGCGCTCAGCAAATTCCACCACCATCAATCCCAGTACCGAAGTATATGAACAGCCTTGGAGAGTTTGGTTGAAAATCTCCCCATCACTGAATAAAATGCTCATGTGATCATGCTGGAATGCAAAGTTTGGAATCTTAGAGGGAATCACTGCAGCCTTGGATAAAAATGGGGGAAGAGAATAAAACGGGAGAAACATGGGGAAATAAAAAACAGGGCTATTTCATGAGCATAATGGGGTTTGAGTTCAGTGGTCTTACCCTGATGAATGAGTCATTATTAGTAGCGACGTACACCCGAAAAGATAAAGATGGATGGTTGTCAATAACTTTGTATAAAATGACAGCCCCGTGATGGAACACAGTGTCTGCAGTTTGAATGACTGGTCCCACTGGAGAGAGAGAGCTCACATTCCATTTGACGTGTGTTGTTGAATGATCCACTGTAGGCTCTATTGCTGCCCCAGAACCTTTAACGTGCAAGACTTTAAATGTCATGTTGGATTCATGATCTGTAAAGATTTGAAAAATATTAGTTTGTCAATGTGTCATCCCACAGACACTATTCCCCTCATTGGGGGGGGTGGGGAAAGAAGTTCTTAAAAGTACTTACGACCCAAGCAGAGGGAGTGTGGAAACTGAATGGAGTTAAGAGTGGTTGGATCACATTTTACATCAAATATGGGGCCACCAACAATCCAGGGTTTTTTAACATATTCAGAAAATTTGCTCCAGGACAAAAAACAGTATTTGATGTCAACCTTCTTTTTAACTTCAAAAATCAGGCCTGTCTCAGTGCACTGGTAAGTTCCCTCGGAGTTCAGCTTCAATCTGCATTGGACAGTTGAAAAATGCAGTTTAGTTATATAATTTGCTATTTGTGATGCGCAAATGACTTTAAAATAGTCTTACTGTGTTTCGTTTCTACTAAAAAAAGCAGAGTGGAGATGAGGTAACACTTTTCTTTAACAGAGAGACCAAAACAGCAGAAAACACCATGGAAAACCTTATGAAGCACTGCAGGCTTCTCCTCTCTCTGGGATTTGTGGTGATCAACTAACTAGTCAATCAATCAATGGTATTTATTATGTGCTGTGTGCACAGCACTGTCCTAAGCAGTTGAGAAAGTACAATAGAGTTGCCCATATGTAGAATTTTCAGAGCCTAAATTCTTTACTGATCATTAAATTACATTCTGTGCACCCACGTGATCACACAATGATGAAATCAGGCACAGAAAGAGTGGAGACAACTTATTCCCTGACTCAAGAAAACTTCTAAAGCCAGCCGGGTACTGAGGTTTCTGTCTCGGTAGCCTGGCTCTGCTGGCCCCCAGGCAAGCACTGCCGGCTAATGGGAACTCCAGACCGAGACTAGCAGACCGGGATGGTGGCGGCCTTGTGGTGAATACCAGCACTATGATGCTGGGACCACAGGACAGTCTCAAGTTTGTGCCATACTCAGCCCCAGCCAGACTTGGCTGTGAAAATGCGGGGAAAACAAATAGGAAGCTCTCTAGCAGCTCAGAGCTCAACAATGAACTGAGTGTAAGCTCCTTGCGGACAGGGAATCAGTCACTCCTTTATTCTGTACTTCCCAAGCACCTTGAACAGGGCACTGTACCAGGAA
This sequence comes from Ornithorhynchus anatinus, assembly GCF_004115215.2. Classification (NCBI taxonomy): domain Eukaryota; kingdom Metazoa; phylum Chordata; class Mammalia; order Monotremata; family Ornithorhynchidae; genus Ornithorhynchus; species Ornithorhynchus anatinus. The sequence goes on from NC_041728.1 coordinate 155,023,580, forward strand.
GTAGGCACTCAATAACCACTTCTACTACTGTTACTCAACAGAATAGTCACAAGAGAGTCCGTGTCTACAACCTCCATTGTACTATACTCTCTCAAGTGCTCAGTACACTGCTCTGCACACAGTATACGCTCAACAAATTCCATTCTTTGAAGAGACTATGGGTTGAACTGGAAGCGCTGAACTTGCCAAGATGAAGAGAAGCAGCAGGGCCTTGTGAAAACAGCAGTCCAGGGAGTCGGAAGACCTGTGTTCTAATCCAAGCCCTGCCACTTACCTGCCTTGTGACCTTGGGGAAGTCACTTAACTTCTTTGTGCCTCAGTTTCATCATCTGTAAAATGGGAGTTCATTACATTACCTGCAGTCCCTCCAACTTACACTGTGAGGCTGATGAGGGACATGAATAGTATCCAATCTGATGATCTTTCACCCACCTACCCCAGTGCGTCATACAATTCTTGGATCATAGCAAACACTTGACCAATATTATCATTATTTATTAAACTGAAGGAAATTTATCTACCAACTGTGTGTGGCTTGGAGAGGGCAGTGCAGTTTGTGAGATTTTTGGTTCTTGGCTCAGGCTATAGAAGATGAAACATATCTGCAAGGGTGCAGGCCACAACAGGTTGAAAAACACTGCTCTAAACCATATTAAGTGGCTATTACTTCCAAGAATACTTACAAAAACTGGCCTCGAGAAATCTGTCTAGGAGTCACTTTTTCATTCTGATTCTGAAATGAAAACAATTGTTTTAAATAGTTTGTGGTTTAACTTAAAATGGGCAAAAAGTAACATTAAATTTAGAATAAAATACTTACATGTTCAGTCCTACAGTGTGTACAGTGAGGAGAGCTATTTTCAAACTCTAAACAGAGGATAAAAATCTGAGTTTTACTGATGGGAATGCCATTAACATCTCAACTGTAAAATTTGTAAAAAGGTTAGATTATACCTGATTCTCTGCAATTGGACTGCAATTCTTTTTTTTCCAGTTCTTCAACTGTGAAAACAGTTTACCTTTATTTAGCACAGATAACATATTTTGCAGGTATCCAATAAATTATGCAAATCTAGTTTCAAATTTCACATAAAAAAGTAAACCAAAAAAGCATATGAAAACTTTTTCAACTACCTCCCGAGAGATAGTTGATAAAAGTAATTAAATAAGAGTAATGTATTTTTATTACACTTCACTTATGATATAAATCAATATGACCTCCCAAGTCAAAATTCATTCATGTGTCCCCTTGCTAAAAAACAGACTAGAATCTTTACAAATCATGTAGGGGAGTTGTTTACACTTTAATGTATCCATCTTTGAGAGCTGAAGCAGGATAATAATGTTGGTATTTGTTAAGCGCTTACTATGTGCCGAGCACTGTTCTAAGCACTGGGGTAGACACAGGGGAATCAGGGTGTCCCACGTGGGGCTCACAGTCTGCACCCCCATTTTACAGATGAGGTAACTGAGGCACCGAGAAGTTAAGTGACTTGCCCAAAGTCACACAGCTGACAAGTGACCGAGCCGGGATTCGAACCCATGACCTCTGACTCCAAAGCCCGTGCTCTTTCCACTGAGCCACACTGCTTCTCCATCACTCAGTCCTCCCTCCAACGATTCCGGAAACTATCATTAACTGTGGGGTCCATCAAAAATAATGGCATAACAGGGGTCAATGGTAGAAAAACACTTGTGTCCCTTCATAATGTACCTGAACACTTGAGTATACAGTGCTTGGAAAGATATCAATTTGATTATAACTTCAAAGGCTGAGACTGGGCTATTGCATATTCTTGAACCCTTAATACACTACACTGTACACAGGAAGTACTCAAGAAATAATGATGATGATGACGATGATCACTTCATTCCTTGGACCCGGCCCTCTCTAAGGTGTCCAGTGATCTCCTTCTTGCCAAACTCAATTGTATTTATTAAGCACTTACTGTATACAGAGCACTGTACTAAGTGCTTGGAAAGTACAATACAGCAATAAAGAGAGACAATCCCTGCCCACAACGGACTTACAGTCTAGAGGGGGGAGACACATCAAAAAAAAGTAAACAGGCATCAATATAAATACACAGAATTATAGATATAATCTTAACGGTCTCTCTACAATCCATTCTAATCTCCTCGACTTCTCTGCTGCCCTTGACACTGTCGACCACCTCCTTCCCCTGGAAACATTATTCAATCTTGACTTAAGTGACACTGTCCTCTTCTGGTCCTCCTCCTATCTCTCTGGCTGCTCATTCTCAGTCTCTTTCGCAAGCTCCCCCTCTGACTTCCACCCTCTGATAGTAGGGGTCCCTTAAGGCTCAGTTCTAGGTTCATTCATTCATTCAATAGTATTTATTGAGCACTTACTATGTGCACAGCACTGTACTAAGCGCTTGGAATGTACAAATTGGCAACAGATAGAGACAGTCCCTGCCCACTGACGGGCTCACAGTCTAATCGGGGGAGACAGACAGACAAAAAAAATAGCAATAAATAGAATCAAGGGGATGTACATCTCATTAACAAAATTAATAAGGTAATAAAAAATATATACAAAATGAGCACACAAGCACAGTGCTGAGGGGAAAGGAGGGGGGAGGAGCAGAGGGAAAGGGGGGGAAAAGGGGGCTTAGGTGAGGGGAGGTGAAGGGGGGGGTAGAGGGACAGCAGAGGGAGCAGAGGGAAAAGGGGTCCCCTTCTATTCTCCATCTACACCCACTCCCTCGGGAGATTCACTAGCTCCCTCGGGAGATTCAGCTAGCTTCAACAGCTTCAACTTCATCTCTACATAGATGATTCCCAAATCTCTCTCTCCAGCCCTGACCTCTCTCCTACTTTGCAGTTTTGCATTTCCTTCTGCTCTCAGGACACCTCTACCTGAATGTCCTGACACATCAAACTTAATATGTCCAAAACAGAACTCATCTTCCCTCCCAAACCCAGTCCTTCACCATATTTCCCATCACTGTAGACAACACCTGCAGAAGCAGAAGCAGCATGACCTAGGGGAAAGAGCATGGGCCTAGGAGTCAGAGGACCTGAGTTCTAATTCCAGCTTTATCACTTGTCTGCTGTGACCTTGGGTAAGTCACTTAACTGTCTGGGACTCAGTTACCTCATCTATAAAATGGGGCTAGAAACTGTGAGCCCCATGGACTGTATCTAATCTGATTATCTTGTATCTTCCCCAGTGCTCAGTAAAGTGACCTCACAAAGAAAGCGCTTAATATAATTTTTTTTAAAGCCACCATTATCCTTCCTGTCTCACAAACCTGTAACCTTAGATTTATCCTCAAGTCATCTCTCTCATTCAATCCACATATTCAATCTGCCACCAAATCCTGTCAGGTTTTTCTTCACAGTATGGCTAAAATTTGCCCTTTCATCTCCATCCAAACTGCTGCTATGCTGACCCAAGCACTTATCACACCCCGTCATGACTACTGCATCAGCCTCCTTGTCTCTGTTCTCTCCCAGCTCCAGTTCACTGTGCTGCCCAAGTCATTTTCCTTAAAAAAAAAAAAAAAAAAAAAAAGGTTCCGGCCTCATCTCCCCACTCCTCAAGAATTTACAGTGGTTGCCCATCCATTTCCACATCAAATAGAAACTCCTTACCATTGTCTTCGGTGCCCTCAATCAGCTCTCCCCTCACTACTTTACTTCGCTGATTTCCTACTAAAACCCAGACCACACGGTTCATTCCTCTTAAGCCAACCTACTCACTGTATCTCAATCTCATATCTCTTATCTCCAGCTCTTCCCCAGCATTCTACCTCTGGCCTGGAACTCTCTTTCCCTTTATATGCGACAGACCACCAGTCTCCCCACTTTCAGAGCCTTATTACAATCACATCTCTTCCAAGTAGCCTTCTTCAAATACACCCTCATTTCCCCTACTCCTTCTTCCTTCTACATTGTCTATGCACTTGGATCTGTATCCTTTACACATTTGATATTCTCCTCGCCCTCAGCCCCACAGTACTTATGTACATAGCTGTGATTTAATATCGGTCTCTTCTAGTCCATAAATGCCTTGTGGACAAAGAATGTGTCTACCAAATCTACTGTATCTTAATATGGTGCTCTGCCCACAGTAAACACCAGTTAAAGATAATAATAATAGTATTTGTTAAGTGCTTACTATGTGCCAGGCACTGTACTAAGCCCTGGGATGGGTACAAGCAAATTGGGTTGGACATAGTCCTTGATGGGGTTCACTGTCTCAATCCCCATTTTTACACAAGGTAACTGAGGCCCAGAGAATTGAAGTGATTTGCCAAAGGTCACACAGCAGACAAGTGGTGGAGCCAGGATTAGAACCCACGACCTTCTAACTTTCAGGTCCATGCTCTATCCACTATGCCATGCTCCTTCTCTTACGAAGATGAAGTGTAGACACATTATCCTACTCCTTGTAGTGTCCTTTTGGAGTTTCTTTGAAACTGGGTGCCCTGTCTGAAACCAGCACTGTGTCTAATCTGATTATGTTCTAATGAATCTACCACTCCACAAAGTACATGGCATGTAATCATATTTATTGAGCACTTACTGTGTGCAAAGCACTGTACTAAGCACTTGGGACAGTACAAAACAACAGAGTTGGTAGACACGTTCCCTGCTCACAATGAGCTTAGAGTCTAGAGGATGAACCTTGCTTCAAGGACTCAACTAATAATATTTATTAAGCATTGAATCCATGCAGAGGACTGTAATGAGCCCTTTGGAGAGTAGACAATCACTTAATCACTGGCGGGTATCAAGTGTGCAGAGCATTGTATTAAGCATTAGATTGTAGAGCTTACAATCTAGTGTGGAGGGAACAGACACTAAAATTAGTTATAAGTGGAGGAAAAAATGGAGTTAATGATTTGTACATAAATGCTTTGAGGGTGTGTGAATAACCAAATTCTTGGGCAGTGGAGACTATCGATCAATGGCACTTAATGAGTACTTACCATGGGTAGAGTACTACATTAAGTACTTGTGAGAGGCACTTGAGGGGGCAGGGAGATGACAGATTATTCATGGAAGGCCTCCTGGAGGAGGTAACATTTCAGAAAGGCTTTGAAGATGGGGAAAAGAATGGTCTGCCATAAGTGAAGAAAGGAGGAGTTCCCAGCAGAAGGGAGGGCAGGAGTCATCTGATCAAAAAATGGTTGCTAAAGCATCTAGTATAGTACCCTCACAAAGTGGGTGCTCAATAAATGCTACTACTAAAGGGAGGGTGAAAGGAGAGCGCTCTTGGGGGAAAACATAGATCAACAAGAGATTGAAAAAGTAGATTTTAATATTTACCTTCACTAAGAGAGGATTCTTCGGCAGCAGAATCTCCTTTTTCTCCACCTAAAAAAACAATGCTTTTAGCACCTTAAGTATCACTGACAAACTTTCCCTTGATAGTTAAGAATCGCTTTCCCTAGCCAGTATATGACTTTATAGATTTCCAGAACACCAGACAATGAAACCCATGAAGCACTGAAAGTGTTGGAAATATCCTTGTCTTTGCTCCCTGATCTAATTCCTATTCTCTTACCTGCAAAATTCTTCCTTTGACTCCCTTGCCTGGGTCTGTTCCCAGGCAGTATAACAGTATTTATTAAGTTCTTACCCTGTGTAAAAGCACTGTACTAAGCACCACACTGTGCTAAGCACCAGAAAAGAACATACAAGTGAGAAGTAGGCTCCCTAATCAGTCAGTCGATTGCATTTATGGAGCACTTAGTATGTTCAGAGCACTGTACTAAGCACTTGGGAGAGTACAACATAACACATTCCCTACCCACAATGAGCTTATGATCCAGAGAGGGAGACACATTAACATAAATAAATAACAGATATGTACCTAAGTGCTGTGAGGCTGGAAGGTGGGATGAACAAAGGGAGCCAGTCAGAGCGATGCAGAAAATAGTGGAAGAAAAGGAAAAGAGGACTTAGTCAGGGACAGCCTCTCTGAGGAGATGTCCCCTCAGTAAGGCTTTGAAGCTGGGGTTGGGGTGTTGTGGGGAGGAGAAAGAGTAATTGTTTGTCGGATATCAAGAGAGAGGGTGTTTCAGCCCAGAAGCAGGACTGTGCAAGAGGTAGGCAGTGAGACAGACGAGATCAAGGTACATTGAGAAGGTTAGCATTAGAAGAGTGATGTGTGTGGGCTGGGCTGTAATAGTAATAGTCCTCAAGGAGCTCACAGTCTAAAACTAAGGGGGCACGAAGGCTGGAGCTGAATTCATAAGGAGAAAAAATGATAAAAAACCCAAAAAACATAAAAGACAGGGATAAATATAAAATGAAATAAAAGCTAACCCAGCCCAACGCAGAGGCGGCGGTGTGGGACGGCGTGGGTTACGGGTGAGCAGCTCAGCAACACTGGCTGGCAGTTTGAGAAGCCGAGGCGCACACAGCCGCTGCCTGTCTTTCCTGTGGAGATGGAGCACGGCAGTCGCGCTGGGCTTGGCTTAGGGCTAACACATCTCTCATTCACATTCATTCATTTAATCTTATTTATTGAGCACTTACTCTGTGCAGAGCACTGTACTGAGCACTTGGGAGAGTACAATTTAACAACAGACGCACTCCCTGTCCATAATGGGCTTCCAAGGATCGGCCCAAGGTTGCCCGAAGCCCAGCCCGGAGCACAGGGGAGCAGGACTGCTGCTCTCTCCAGCTCCTTCATCTTCTGAAATCACATCTCCTCCAGGAGGCCTTCCCCGGTTGATGTGTAATCACCCTACTTTTTACCACCTCTCTCACCACTCCCTCTCCAGCTGCTACTTCAGCACTTCTGCACCACCTAGATTCTCCTTATTATTAGTATTACTAGTAATAATAATGATAATAACATTTAAGTACATTTGTTATTATATGCCAAGCATGTGTTAAGTCCATAATCAAGCTGGACACAGCCCCTGTCCCACATGGAGCTCAGTCTAATTATCTGAAGTACTCACAACTTTCATTACTCCTAAGTATAATTTCTTTTAGTGTTGGTATTCCCTGCTAGACTACAAGATACAAGGATCCTGTCTACTAATCTATTGTACTCTTCTGAAGGCTTGGGACAGTGCTCTGCCCACAGCTGGTATTCAATAAATACTATCGATTCAGCACAGCTACCCACCACACAAATTAGCATTCAGACTCTCCCCTATCAAGGACATTGCCTCTGTTTTCTTCCAATCTCATTATTAGAGGCATTGTATTACAGCCAGTTTGACTACTGCAGCAGCTATACACATTCAAGTTTTATAGCAACTGGTATAAAAAGGAGGCTGTTTTTCATGCCCCACTGCTGAGGATTTCTAAACTTAATCTTGTCTTAAGTAGGATGAGTAAGATTGAATAGTTTCAGTTCCATTTTACGCTGGGGCTGTGAAGATACAAATATACAAATATACGTGCTTCTGGGAGAATTGACATATTTTGCAGAAACGTTCTATGTTTTAACTGTATTGTAATGGCAGCTACTTACCGCACCACAAGGTCATAATTTAGCAATATTATTAATGTGAAAGATTAAACTGATTTCAATTGCAACATTCTCCATTACTTCAAAATATAAGATAAAAGCAATTGCAAAAGCAGACTGAAAATGTGCTACTGAAATGTGGCCGTACACACACCGTTAAAAGCTCTTCATAGAAAGTTTTAGCAGGGACTGGGGTTAGAAGAATGAAGTTTAACCATAACATCACAAAAACATCAGCCAACAAACGTTCTTAATCTGCATTTCTCCTGCATTACACTTATTTAATACAAGGATATGGATATAGAGTTGTTCTTCGGTTCAAGAGACTTTGGGCAAGTCACTTCAGTTTTCTATACTTCAGTTACCTCATCTGTAAATAGAGGACTGAGTTTGTGTGCTCCATGTAGGGTAGGGACTATGTCTAACCCGATTTGCTTGTATCCACCCCATGCTTAGTAAAGTGACTGGCACATAATAAGCGCTTGACAAATAGCACAATTATTCTTCTAGACTGTGAGCTCATAGTGGGCAGGGATTGTCACTTTTTACTGTGGTATTGTACTTTCCCAAGTGCTTAGTACAGCGCTCTGCACACAGTAAGTGCTTAAATAAGACTGAATGAATGAAAATACAGTGTTATATAATGGTCAGATTTTAAATCTACGTGTATGCTGTCACTGAAAAACCAGTGCGTGCCTGATACTCTTTTCCAAGTTGAGTGGATGTAAAGATTGCTCTGTGTTGTCCTGTTGGGATTCTTTACCCACAATGCTTGGATTTCATTTCTTCCCCTTTGTATTACAAGCTTTAAAAAAAAAAAGTTTCTTAAGCACTTACTTTGTGCCAGGCACTTTACTAAGCACTGGAGTAAATACGAGCTAATCAGGTTGGACACAGTTTTAATCCCCATTTTACAGATGAGGTAACTGAGGCCCAGAGAAGTGAAGTGACTTGCCCAAGGTCACAGAGCAGACAAATGGCAGAGCCAGGATTAGAACTCATTAGAACTTCTGACTCCCAGGCCTGTGCTCTATCCATTACACCATGCTGCTTCTCTATTCTCCTCTCATTTCTCACCCATCAGAGGTGTGATGTGACAACCATCACTTTGATGAGGGCAGTCTGAATGTTCCAGAATCTGATTAAATTCATTCAACTCTGTATCAGTGATTTTAATTTTCATTTTAATTTTTAATTTTCAGTTTGGATAGAATGGCACATCTCACAGGAAATTTACACTAACTGGGATATAGCAAAGAAGAGGGAGTTAAAAATCTGGCCTTGTCCGACAGCATTCCAGTTTTGATTTGTAACCAAAGTTTACCTATGGAAGTTTAGCAGACAAAAATCATGAGGCATTGAATATAGAACCTGAGAGCAGGCATGAAACCACCACCAGATACTGAGGGATTTTTTTGTTGTTGCTTCTTATGGAAACTAGCATGTGTGATATCAATTCTGCAAGTGGAGTAAGGCGGTAATTAGACTTATAAATAAATAACATGATTGGTAGGAGCTTAAAAATCACCTCCACATGTTCCCTGAAGAGAAACTGCAGAGTTAGAATAAGCAAGAAATGATTTCCCTAGAGAACAAATCTTCTAATTTGGTTCCAAACAATGCACAGTAGCAAGCTTACTGTCATTTGTGGCAATCCACAGATCCACATGGATTTGACTGCTGAAGGACTGGAGGATTAAATAATAAACTAGGCCAACCATAAATGAACCCTTAGATGAGAACCTGTAGTTCTGGGCTTAAGTTTTCTTAAATTCTTAAATTTTATTCACACTCAAGTCACTACCAGTGGTACCCACCTCTGTACAGGGCTAGTGTATTATTTTTTAAAGGGCTGAAAATGATTGAAGTTATTTTCATCATTAAGGTTTTTCTGAGGAAACAAATGTGGGTATCATCCTAAACATACAGGCTAGCCATCATATTCTACTCATTGTAAAATACTTTTACATTCAGCAGTAAATCTAGTCACGTAAACTTCTCCAGAGCAGTCAGGCAACTTAATTTTAAAGATATAAGTAAATAAAGATCCAATAAGCTGCCAAAGCTCGGGGCCTCTAACAGCAAAAATAATAAAAGCAAGAGATGCCCACTGTTGTTTTCCTTTCTGACTTCCTTATAAGCAAAGAGAAAACATCCTTATTAATAATGAAAAAGCAACTTCCATAAAATAATAAACCCAGGCTGTGTTTAACACATACCAAAATAACCTTGCATTTCACCAATAGCAACTATTTCCTGTAATTCTTTTTCAGCTCATCCTGTTTTGCCCCTTGTCTTGCCAACTATTTTCTGAGATCACATTAGGATCTCTTTAGCGTAGATTTTTTTTCAGCAGTTGTGCCGGCATCAGTGATAATATAAAAGAACCCAAGTTGTACTTGTGTTACTTTTGTTAAAAAGTAGACCCAGAAATATTTACCTTGAATGGCAAGGGTAATAGTAGGACCAGTGTAGCCTAGTAGAAAGAGCCTAGGCCTGAGAGTCAGAGGACCTTTTTTTAATGGTATTTGTTAAGTGTTACTATGTGCTAGGCACTGTATACTAAGCACCGGAGTAGATACAAGATAATCAGGTTGGACACAGTCCCTGTCCCACATGGAGCTCAGAGTTTAAGTTGGAGGGAGGAGGATTTAATCCTCATTTTACAGATGAGGTAACTGAGGCACAAATATGTTAAGTGACGTGCCCAAGGTCACACAGCAAACGAGAAGGAGCCAGAATTAGAACCCAGGTCCTCTAATTCTTTGGCCCAGCTGCTTCCCCCCCAGGTTCTAATTCCAGCTCTATCAAGTTGCCTGTTGTATGACCATGGGCTAATTATTTCACTTCTCTATGCCTCAGTTGCCTCATCTGTAAAATGTTATTCAATGCCTGTTCTCCATTTAAAAACTGTCACTATCACGTGGTACAAGGACTATACCCTGGTACAAGGACTATACCCCAGCTAATTAAGTTGCATCTACCCCAGCACTTAGAAAAGTACTTGACACATAGTAAGCATTTAACAAATACCATAATAATACTTGCCTCCTATTCAAGGCAGATAATAATTTGGTATTTGTTAAGCAGATGACATACCAATGGGAATCAATACCACGAAAGAAAAAATTGAAGGAGTGGGTTCCAAATTATTGAGTCTCTCAAACACTAAGCAAAATAACCAGATAATTTATGTTGAATATTATTTTACAGGTATTAAAATATCCTGAGGGATAGACATACTCACCTGATCCACTTTCAGAATCACCATCTGAATCAGTCTCAGAATTGTCTCCTAGGTAGAAAGAGAGCCCATTATGTGAGAAGCACAGCAGCAAATATTCAAGTACATTTTAGGAAAAACATAAATATATAAAATATACTATAAAACTAATCCTAGATTTTTTTGAACCAAACACCTATTGAGGTTAAAAAAAAAGTTTTATCTGCAAAAGAATTAGGTTGAGTCCTTGATGGCAATAGGGGAAACAAATGCAGTTTCCTGTTTTGTTTTGCTTTTTATGGTATTTATTCAGCTCTGGCTATTTGCTAGGCACTGTATTAAGCTCTGGGGTAGACACAAGCCAATCAGTTTGGACTCAGTCTGTGACCCCCATGGGGCTCACAAGTCTTAATTCCCATTTTACAGATTTTACAGATCCCCATTTTACAGATGAGATAACTGAGGCTCAGAGAATGACTTGTCGAAGGTCACTGTCTCATCTGTTGTGACGAGAGGCAGAATCGGCATTAGAACCCAGGTCCTCTGACTCCCAGGCCTGTGCTCTTTTCCACTAGACCAGGCTTCTTCCCAGTCAAAGGTTGTATTTCTGACATGTTCTAGATGATGGTCTCCTTTCAATCCTTGTTCATGCTGAATGCTACAAAGCTGCACTCTCTTCCTTGGCTTTAAGGAATGGCTATGCTCTTCCCTCATCATTGGAATGCCAGATTCCATTACAGCAGACATCAAAGATCATGTCCTAGAAACCCACTTCTCCTGATTATAAGTTATCACCTCATCTTTTGTTACGGATACACTATGATCACTACCTTCCTTACAGCTTCCAAATTGAAGGATCCTCTGACATGTTTAATTGGGAAAAAATGGACTTTAGTACACTGACCCAGTGGATGTTTTTGAGTCCTAAAAGTGAGGTAAATCTAATGGCTTTATACTACATGCTAGGTACACAGACTGCAATAAACTGACTTGTGGTCAGATCTTAAATCAGGAACTCACAAATTCATAGAAGCACTTTTTTTTTTGATACCAAAGTGGGCACGGGGTTAAGGACAAAAAAAGCACCAATGCATAGATCATTCAGAGGAAAATTAAAAATGCCATTTTCAGGCTTGCCAATAAGTAGAAAAATTACTAGTCCCTGATCGATCATGAGTCACTCTTCTCCCAGGAGGAATTAAACACTCATTTTTTATTTCTTGTTTAATATAAATCATTATGTGCCCTGGGTAAGAAGGAAGGTGACTACTGGCAAAGCTACATACATTAAAATCCAATGTGAAAAGTCAAACTTATAACATCTAGGGATGAATGCCTTGTCAGCACTCATACACATTCATTCATTCAATAGTATTTATTGAGCACTTACTATGTGCAGAGCACTGTACTAAGCGCTTGGCATGAACAAGTTGGCAACAGATAGAGACAGTCCCTGCCGTTTGACGGGCTTACAGTCTAATCGGGGGAGACAGACAGACAAGAACAATGGCAACAGAGTCAAGGGGAAGAACATCTCGTAAAAACAATGGCAACTAAATAGAATCAAGGCGATGTACATTTCATTAACAAAATAAATAGGGTAATGAAAATATATACACTCTACCCTGTAACCTCATTGTGAGCAGAGAATGTGTCTTTAAATTCATTCATTCACTCGTATTTATTGAGCATTTACTGTGTGCAGAGCACTGTACTAATTGCTTGGAAAGTGCAATTCAGCAACAGAGACAATCCCTACCCAACAATGGGCTCACAGTTATATTGTCATACTGTACTCTCCCAAGTGCTTAGTACAGTGTTCTGCACACAGTAAGCACTCAATAAATACAATTGACTGACTGAATGACAACTGACCAAGGAGTTACTCCCTGAGATTGTCAAACCTCAGCTATAAAGTTACAGCTAATGAATTGAAAAGACTGTATTTTTAAAGTATCAGTTTAAAAAACTTCACATTGAATTTACAAAGTAGCAGGCTTCATCTGCCTACCAGATCACAAAACCTCTATCACTCTCTTCAAATATAAGCCAGACAAACTCTGTCTTCAACTCTGAAATCATAGAGAAATACAGAAAAATACATGAAAGTATACTCTGATGCTAATTTTCAATAGGTTTTTAAAAAAACATGACTTAGCAACTGGAAGCCTCTTCTGTACCTGACTCAGAACCTTGTGAAGTACCTTGATTGGAACTGGAACAATCTAATTTAAAAGAAAAATTAAAATTAATATTTAAAATATAATTAAAACAAGAACAAGGAAGCTACTCAAATATTTAATCAAAATGACAAGTCTGCTTTCATTAGAAGCCACCACAAATGTATTTAACTGGATTCAAATCACTATCACATAACTTTCTTCCCATCAAGACTAAATTTTACTCCGGTCATGCCAAGATAATGGTCCTGAAACTTTAACTTGGCAAGTTCAACATGGATACCAGCAGAGTGATGGTTTGAGGGGGATGAGAGGAGGGGAGAGGGAGGAAAGGGAATCTGAAGTAGGGAGAAGAGACTCCAAGCCAGATGTTGTAGAACCAGGCCAGAAAGATTTGCAAGAGGGCTTTGGTTATTTATTTATTTTTAACCTGTTAAAGCATTTACGATGTGTCAAGCACTGTCTATAATCACATGGGTAGATAACAGATCATAAGGATGCTGGATGATTCATCCTTAAACAGCTGGGTGGGTATCAAAGAGGACAACCATCACACTGTTCCTTCAAACTCCTGGTTGCCACAGCAGAGGCAAAGTCCTGGGTTGGACAGACCATGACTGATATTCTTACGTTATTTCCCACCATTGATCAATGTTCCCATCTTCTCCCTTTGCCTATTTAAATTAAGCATCTATCACAAAGGTACCAGAAACTCAATCACAATTTGGCATGAAAAGACATGAAAAATGTAGAAGTCAACAGCCTGTTCTCTTGAGTATGATGTATTCAATCATTCTTTCATTCGATCATATTTATTAAGCACTTACTGGGTGCAGAGCACTGTACTAAGTGCTTTGGAAAAAACAATACAACAATAAACAGTGACAATCCCTGACCACAGTGACCTCACAGTCTAGGAAGGCGGTAAGCAGACATAAATACAAATAAATAAAATTATAGATATATACATAAGTGCTGTGGGGCTGGGAGTTGGGGGGGGTGGGTGGGGAAAGAACCAAGGGAGCAAGTCAGGGTGACGCAGAAAGGGAGTGCGAGATGGGGAAAACTGGGGCTTAGTCTGGAAAGGCCTCTTGGAGGAGATGTGCCTTCAATACGGCTTTGAAGGGGAAGAGAGTTGTCTGTCAGATTTGAGGAGGTAGGGCATTCCAGGCCAGAGGTAGGATGTGGGCCAGGGGTCGGCGGTGAGACAAGCGAGATGGAGGCGTGGTGAGAAGGTTTGCACCAGAGGAGTGAATTATCCGGGCTGGGTTGTAGAAGCAGAGAAGCGAGGTGATGTAGGAGGAGGCAGGGTGATGGACTGCTTTAAGGCAGGGTGATGGACTGCTTTAAAGTCAATGGTGAAGTGTTTTTGTTTGATTTGGAGGTGGATAGGCAGTGACGCATGCTTTCAGCTACTAAGTGTTCTTTAATTAGAAGAAGATTTTAATCAATCAGTGGTTGAGTGCTTATTGTGTGCAAAGCACTCTACTAAGCGCTTGGGAGAGTACAATATAAGAAAGTCGTTAAATACTACCCCTGCCCACAACAAGCAGCAGCATGGTCTAGTGAACAGAACACCAGCCTGGGAATCAGAAGGACCTGGATTCTAGTCCTAGCTCCGCTTCTTGTGGGCTGTGTGACCTTGAGCAAATCATGTCACTTCTCTGTGCTTCAGTTACCTCATCCTTAAAATGGGGATTAAGTTTGTGAGGCTCATGTGGAACAGGGACTTGGTCCAACTTGATTATCTTGTATCTACCACAGCACCTAGAACAGGGCCTGGAACATGGTAAGTGCTTAACAAATACCATTAAAAAAACAAAACCGAGCTTACAGTGGACAGTCCATTTTAACCATTAAAATGAATTACTTTGGGTGAAGCTGGCAGCTCGCAACATGCTTACCTAGTTTATGCTGTTTATTACAGTTAGAATTGACAATGGTTCTCTTTTAATGGAATTTGTCAAGCGCTTACTACATGCCAGGGACTGCACTAAGCCCTGAGATAGATACATGATAATTAGGTTGGATGAAGTCCATGTCCTGCATAGGGCTCACAGTCTTAATTTCCATTTTACAGATGAGGTACCTGAGGCACAGAGAGGTTAAGTGTATTGCCCAAGGTCACACAGCAATTGGCAGAACCAGGATTAGAACCCAGGTCCTTATGACTCCCAAGCCCATGTTCTAAATACTAGATTGCACTGCTTCTCCTTTATATTTTATGTAAAGATCATAGTAAAATTAGACTCCAATTTCAACTGGAAGCTGCTACATATCCTGTTAAGACAGTATGAGTCTGAAGATCTCCATATTCTGTTCACTATCAAAATGACAATATTAGAAACATATCAATGGAAAAAAAAATCAATGAGATGGATCAAAGAGAAGGTGTCCTGGGCTTGTTTTTAATACATTCTGTATGATTCCATCTTTATATCAGAGATAAACAACATGATCACCAGGTCAAAGAGAATAAAGCAACTTCTCTCCACATCTTTTCCAATTCTCTAAGGCATCTGGCTTACTGCTACCATCAAAAATTGAACCAGGCCAACAGAACAGCTAATAGGTATTGTTTACGTAACAAACAAACTGTGAACCCTACCAGGGGCTCTGATTCCAAAATAATAATCATAACTGTGGTATTGATTAAATGTTTGCTATGTGCCAAGCACTATACTAAGCCCTGGGGTAGATACATGATAATCAGGTCCCACATGAGGCTCCCGGTATAAGTCGGAGGGAAAACAGGTATTGAATTCCCAATTTGCAGATGGGGGAACTGAGATACAGAGAAGTAACTTGCCCAAGCAGGCAAGTGGACGAACCAGGATTAGAATCCAGGTCCTCTGACTACCAGGCCCAGGCCCCTTCCACAAGGTCACGCTGCTTGTCTAACTCCATTCCCTAGCATATCTCCGAACTTACTGGCTGACTTTACACCCAAGCCCAGACAGCGTCACTGATCTTAGAGCATAGTCCGAGAGCACGTGCGAAGCTGAGGGTATCCTCCAAAGCTTGCTGTCTGCCCCTTTAGCTTCACCTCTCTCCCCAGGGTGTGAAAGTAGATGAAGAGCAGCTGATCTCATTATAATGTAATCGGGCTGAATGCTGCACACCAGGAAAATTTTTTAATGCATTTTATGAAATGGCTGTCCTTGAACTAGTCCCACTGTCTTGGTCAATGCACTCATTTTACTTCAGTAGGTTAGAAGAGCTGAGTTAATGAAAAACTCAACTTTCATTTAAAATGACAGGAAATAACCATTTCCTTCCCTTTTGGCACCAAATTTTGTACTTAACTATGCCAGGATCCTGGAGCATCCTGATTTTTCTAACTCTTTCTGATAGTGAAGATAGCCCCGAGGAAAACAACATCAATCATTTAGTAAGAAGCTTGGAACACCTGATGTGGGGGGCCATATTCTGCTTGTTCCCTAAACCTTCTTTGAAAAACTAAACAGATTCAGTAATTTCCCCTAATTTATCTTTATGCTGCAAGTCACATTCTCATATTTTCAGAAAAATCCTAAATGACTTTTCCAGAAACTACTGATAGTTTACCTAGTCCATAAATATTGAGAGCTCTGTTCCTACTCAATGATTTGGTTTATTTCATTACTCTGTGTTCATCTCAGACAAATTGCATGTCAAAGACAAAAGACTGAGGGTGTTCCACCCGTTGCTTAATGGCTGCAACAATTATCAATCTAATGAAATCTGAGTTGACAATTTGGTTTGGTGTGTGTAGGGGGGGAGGGGGGGGAGAGATTTGTCCCAACTGAACCTGGTTTGTCTTGAGGGTGACAGAGCTCAGTTCTGGGTCTTCCTCTCTTCTCAATTTAAGGTCATTCCCACAGCTCCCATAGCTTCAACTACCACCTCTCTGCAGAAAACTCCGGAACACCTGATCCCTCTGACACCTGACCCCTCTCTGCTGCAATCTCGCATTTTTTCCTGCCCCAGGACATCTCCACAAGGATGTCATACTGACAACAAAGGCTCAACACATCCAAAATAGAATTCCCCTTTCCTCCCAAATCCTCTCTTACCTAAACACAGTTGATGATACTATCATTCTCCCCATCTTTTAATCCTATATCCTTTGCATTATTCCAGTCTCTCCCCTCTCCAGTCCATACTTCACTCTGCTTCCCAGATCACTTTTCTAAAACAAGGGGCTCTCAACGAGTCCCCAGATGCAAACACCGAAGGGAGCAAAATTTTAAAATCTTTACATGTCACCTTAGGTGGGCTCTCAGGGTTGCTCAAGTAATTAAATTGTGTTAATTACTTTGCCTAGTAACCTTTAAACACTCTGTTACTCCAGCCCCACAGAACTTATGTTCATATCTTTAAACTCTACTAATTCTCCCATCTGTAATTTAATAGTTGTCTCCCCTTGTTGATAGTAAACTCCTTATTTTGCAGGGATTGCATTCACCATCTCTGTAGTATTGTACTTTCCCAAACAGTTAGTGCAGTACTCCATCTCTTTTTCCTACCCCACCCACCTCATATCCCTAATGACCTGACCTTGGACTTTATTGAAACCCTCAGGTATGACTCTACAATCTCCTCTCCAGTCCCTCCCTCCTCCTGCCCCTTCTTTGACTCTCCCATCTTTCCCAGCAGTATCTCAAGAGATCTCCTGCCTCATTTCAAAAATCTACCCCCCACACCTGCACCTCCAACCCAATCCCCTCACACCTTATCAAAACACTTGTCCCCTCCCTTCTACCCTCTCTGACCACCATCTTCAACCATTCACTTTCCAATGGTTTCTTCCCCACTGCTTTCACATATGTTCATGTCTCCCCTATCCTAAAAACAAAAGCCTTCCTTGACCCCATGACTTCCTCCAGTTATCACCCCATCTCCCTCCTAACATTCTTCTCCAGACTCCTTGAGTCAGTTGTCTACATCCACGGCCTCAACTCCCTCTCCTCCACCCCCACCAACCTGGCTTCCATCTCCTTTCCTCTACAGAACCTACCCCTTCTAAGATCAAATAAATGCCAAATCAAATGGTCTCTACTCCATCTTAATCCTCAACATCTCAACTGCTGCCTTTGATGATGTGGACCACCCTTTTCTCCTAGAAACTCTACATAACCTTGACTTCACTGGCACTGTTCTCTCCTGGATTTCCTCCCATCTTTCTAGCTGCTCCTTCTCTGGCTCTATAACAAGTTCCTCCTCTGCTCACCACCCTTTAACTATGGGAGTCCCTCAAGGCTCAGTTCTGGGCCTCTTCTATTCTCCTTCGACCCCCACTCCCTTGGATAAGTGGTTAGCTTCTCAACTACCATCTCTATGCAGATGATTCCCAAATCTACCTCTCCAGATCTAACCTCTCTCCTCTGCAATCTCACATTTCCTCCTAATCTACTTCTCCATCCAAATTCTTACCATATCATTCCTCGACTACTATTGCATCAGCCTTCTTGCTGAGCTCCCTACCGCCCATCTTTCCCCACTCCAGTCTTGACTCCACTTGGCTCTCCGATCATTTTTCTAAAAGAAAATTCAGTTCACATCTCCCCCCTCAAGAATCTCCAGCAGTTGCCCATCCACTTTCACATCAAACGGAAACTCTTTACCATTGGTTTTAAAGCACTCAATCAACTTGTTCCCTCCTACCATACCTTGCTGATTTACAGCCTCGATGCTTTGCTCCTCTAATGCCAACCTACTCACTGTACTTCAGTCTCAACTAGCTCACCACTGACCCCTTGTCCAAGTCATCCCCCTGGCCTGGAACTCCCTCCTCCATCATATATATGTACACGAGTCCATTACTTCGCCCACCTTCAAAGCCTTATTAAAATCACATCTTCAAGTGACCTTCCCCAACTAAGCCCTCATCTCCCCAACTCCCTCTCCCTTTGCATCATCTAAACATGTGGGTCTGTACCTTTAAGCATTGATATTCACCCCACCCTCAGTCATTTATGTGAATATCCATTAATGAATGATTCATAATGAATTCATTCATTTATGTGAATATCCAATATTTATCTTAAAATAGGTTTCCCCCTATAGACTGTAAGCTCTTTGATCCAACTATGACTTCACTGACACTGTCCTCTCCTGGTTTTCGTCTTACCTCTCTGACCAACCTTCTCAGTTTCTTTTACAGGTTCCTCCTCTGTCTCCCACTCTGACAGTGCGGCCCCTCCCATTTCACTTTACACCTTGGGCACTCACACTTCTCCAAGGCATTCATTTACATATCTTATCTGAATCCCTGTTTCCTCCCCTAGATGGTAAACTTGTTGAAGGCCTACTGTCTACTAATTCTATGGTCTTCTACCAAGCCCATAATATGATGCTTGACACACATTAAGCACTGAATAAATATATTGATTGTTTAGGGATAGAAAGAAACCTTGATAAATGGAAACCTTGAGATGCTGTTGTCAGAGTTCCCAGTATGGCCACAGAGGTGGATGAAGCATCTTTCCACAGATACATAGGGGCTCTACAAAATCCATCCAGTGCAAGTGCTTATTAGGAGCTAAGTGCCAAACTCTAAGAAACTGTGGCAGACAAAGCTTTTAGAAAAATCATGCACATCTATTGAAGTGTCGTTAGTATACTACCACTCAGGCTATGTTTTTAATTCATCCAGAGATACGCAAAACTTTCATCATGCCAACATGCTGGTCCATAAAACCTTTGAACACTATGCCAGAGAAGCCCAACCCTCTAATCAAATATACAAAGAGTTCACCTACAATCACAAATTTCACAATATAGAACTAAAAGGTGAAAGAGTAAAGGGGCAAAACTTCCTAGATATCTTTTAAGCTAATGCCCTGATTTTTTGTTTTACTCTGGATTCGGCTAAAACTCCACATACACTTGGTCCTATGTAGGACATAAATATTATTTTCATGTTATATCAGTTAAATATTTTAAGCATTTTGTCAGTAATCATACATTGCTTAAAATGTCACAATAATTAGCCAACACTGACATATATGCCTCAAAAATCCTAGGCAGTTGTCCCATATTCTAATCATGTGAGCCAACTGTTGCAATAATAATTATTTTTTAAGTTACCACTTGAATTATGCCCCCAGATGATCTCAAGAAACAAGTTAGTTAATATTTTGCATGTGAGGACATGGAGCACAAAGTGGTTAAATAGGAGAATGAATGGATCACAAAATGGCTAGTTAGAACAGAAAATAACCTTTCTCCTGAAAAAATTGTTTTGTGTTATATTTTCCACATAGTGGTGGCCAAAGTATATTTGGTGAGGTTTGAATTACTTATATTGTTTAGACTGAGTAGATAAAACCAGTGAAAAACCAGAATAAGTACTATGATAATACTTTAAAGAGTATCAAAATCATCCCTAAGAATACCTCTTTCCTAAGAGGCAGAGAAATAGTGATATAGTAAGTCATTAGGAAAAGGAGTTAGAAAAATCATCCTTTAAATTAAAAGTGATGCATGCATGCATGAAGTTAATTGTCCAGTCACACTTTTAAAAAAGCTCGCATTTCACCATTTTAAAAATTCAAAGCTATTGTTCTAACAAGTGCTTCATGCATTGGTGAACACCCATGTAGCAAAAGCAATTGATGATTAACAGTTAAAGAAAACAATTTTACTGGATCTCACTTGCAAAACATCATCTTACCTTTCAATATGGATTAAACGTATCGTGAAGCAGAAAAATGTGCAAAACCTGGACCTCAAAAGAAAAAAAGTGGATACCCAAGCAACATTCATTTTCTATGCTCAAAAATTATGCCACTTGTATATTGTATAAACCTTAGGATATGGATTTGGGGTTGTTCATTAATCATTCATGGTGAATTTTAGGGTGGTTGTTTTTTTTTAAACTTTGGGCAAAAGGTCAACTTCTTTTAATTTTGGCTTTGCTTTGCATTTTTAAGGTTCCCAAGCAAGGACATTTGCACAACAATTGATTTTTCAATAGTACTACTTCTTTCCAGCACCTGCAAATGACTAAATGAATGGTTGGCATTATTTTTGTGAAAGATAGGAGGATCATGGTACCCTTGAATAAAATTTAAGGTACTAGACAGCAGTGTCAAGCCAAAACTTAGTAATATTCAAATCTTGGTTTTGAGAGGACAGGTGTATTTTGGAATAATAAGAACACAAAGAAGAGATAATTAAAATCTCACTACAGGTATCATTACCCAAACACATAAAGGTCAGGAATTTTATAGATGGGGAGAAGTACAACTCCTAGGAAAACATATTTAGGGTGCATTTCAAAATGGCCAAAACATTTCAGATCTACACCAAAATACATATTAATTCTAATAAATCGCTGAATCATCACAAATGGACTGTGACAGAATCTGGATGAATCCATATATCATGTCTACTCTGACATGAAAATGTTGAGGGAAAACTTAGAATAATAATAATGTAATTTATTAAGCACTGGGGTGGGTAGATACAAGATAATCAGATAACATAATTGCAGTCCCACATGGGGCCTTCAGTCTTAAAAGGAGGGAAAACAGGTATTTTGTCCCCATTTTATAGGTGAGGAAACTGAGGCACAGAGTATTTAGGTGACTTGCCCAGGTTTCCACACCAGGCAAGTCTGGACTAAAATCTGGACCTCCTGACTCCCAATCCACCCCATTAATAAAGTGTTTTTTTGCTTTTCTTGTTTTTTTAAATGGTATTTGTTAAGCACTTACTATGCATCTGGCACTCTACTAAGAGCAGGGGTAAATATGAGCAAATCAGGTTGGACACAGTCCTTGTCCCACATGGGGCTCACAGTCTTAATCCCCATTTTATAGATGAGGAAACTAAGGCACAGAGAAGTGAAGTGACTTGCCCAAGGTCACACAGCAGACAAGTGGCAGAGCCGGTACTAGAACTCACGAGCTTCTGACTCCCAGGCCTGGGCTCTGTCCACTACGTCATGCTGCTTCTTTTTGGAGAGTGACGATCGTGAGGAAAGGCTTGAATTTCATTTAAAAAAAAATAAGGTTGCAAATCAGGTTAAATTGGGTAAAACACTCAAAATCCATATCCTAATTATATCATATTTAAATCTTTTTGCAATACATGAGGAGGCTGATGAAACCATAACAGCACACCAAAGTATACGCATAAATGAGTAATCAATGAAAAAATCAAAACTTTAAAAATTGGTCTTATTCTTACAATAGTTTCTATTTCCAGATAATAGTTTATATTTTTTAAATCACCATACCTTTTTCTTCTGAAAAGGAAACATCATCACCACTGTAATTTGAAAAGACAAAAAAATGCAATTAATTTTTTTTCTGGAGGAAAAAGTTCATCTTCAAGTAACCATGGTACATATATCAATCAAGGAAACTATTGCCAACTCTGTGATTTTGGAAAGCCCCTCTGGACTGTGAGCTCGTTGTGGGCAGGGAATGTGTCTACTTACCATTGTATTGTACTCTCTCAAGTGCTTAGTACAGTGTTTTGCACACAGTAGCGCTCAATTCATTCATTCATTCAATAGTATTTATTGAGCGCTTACTATGTGCAGAGCACTGTACTAAGCGCTTGGAATGTACAAATCGGCAACAGATAGAGACAGTCCCTGCCCATTGACAGGCTTACAATCTAATCGGGGGAGACAGACAGATAAAAACAACAGCAATAAATAGAATCAAAGTGATGTACATCTCATTAACAAAATAAGGTAATAAAAATATATACAATTGAGTGGTCTCAAGCATAGTGCTGAAGGGAGGGGAAACGAGGGGGGAGGAGGAGAGGGAAAGGGGAGAAAAGAGGGCTTAGGTGAGGGGAGGTAAAGGGGGGTAGAGGGGGAGCAGAGGAAACAGAAGGGAAAGGGGAAGCTCAGTCTGGGAGGGCCTCTTGGAGGAGGTGAGCTCTAAGTAGGGCTTTGAAGAGGGGAAGAGAATTAGTTTGGTGGAGTCCAGGACCGCGGGAGGATGTGGCCCAGGGGTCGATGGCGGGATAGGCGAGACTGAGGGACAGTGAGGAGGTGGGCGGCAGAGGAGCAGAGCGTGCGGGGTGCGCAGTAGAAAGAGAGAAGGGAGGAGAGGTAGGAGGGGGCAAGGGGATGGAGAGCCTTGAAGCCTAGAGTGAGAAGTTTTTGTTTGGTGCGGAGGTTGATAGGCAACCACTGGAGGTTTTTAAGAAGGAGAGTGACATGCCCAGAGCGTTTCTGCGGGAAGATGAGCCAGGCAGCGGAGTGAAGAATAGACTGGAGCGGGGAGAGACAGGAGGAGGGGAGATCAGAGAGAAGGATGACACAATAATCCAGCCAGGATATTATGAGAGCCTGTAACAGTAAGATAGCCGTTTGGGTGGAGAGGAAAGGGAGGATCTTGGCGATATTATAAAGGTGAGACCGGCAGGTTTTGGTGACGGATCGGATGTGTGGGGAGAATGAGAGAGACGAGTCAAAGATGACCCCGAGGTTGCGGGCCTGAGAGACGGGAAGGATGGTCGTACCATCCACGGTGATAGGGAAGTCAGGGAGGGGACAGGGCTTGGGAGGGAAGATGAGGAGCTCAGTTTTGGTTATGTTGAGTTTTAGGTGGCAGGCAGACATCCAGGTAGAGACGTCTTGGAGGCAGGAGAAGATACGAGCCTGAAGGGAGGGGGAGAGGACAGGGGCAGAGATGTAGATCTGTGTGTCATCTGCATAGAGATGATAGTTGAAGCCATGAGAGCGAATGAGTTCACCGAGGGAGTGAGTCTAGATGGAGAACAGAAGAGAGCCAAGAACTGACCCTTGAGGAACCCCAACAGTTAGAGGATGGGAGGGGGAGGAGGAGCCCACAAAGGAGACTAAGAATGAACTG
This sequence comes from Ornithorhynchus anatinus, assembly GCF_004115215.2. NCBI lineage: Eukaryota > Metazoa > Chordata > Mammalia > Monotremata > Ornithorhynchidae > Ornithorhynchus > Ornithorhynchus anatinus. The sequence goes on from NC_041728.1 coordinate 155,047,274, forward strand.
CTAGAGAGATAAGAGGAGAACCTGGAGAGGACGGAGTCTGAAGCCAAGGTGAGATAAGGTGCCTCTCCTCCCTTCTCTTTTTCTACTGCCCACCCCGCACGCTCCGCTCCTCTGCCACCCACCTCCTCACCATCCCTCAGTCTCGCCTATCCCGCCGTCGACCCCTGGGCCACGTCCTCCCGCGGTCCTGGAATGCCCTCCCTCCTCACCTCCACCAAACTGATTCTCTTCTCCTCTTCAAAACCCTACTGAAAACTCACCTCCTCCAAGAGGCCTTCCCAGACTGAGCTCCCCTTCTCCCTCTACTCCCTCTACCGCCCCCCCCCTTCACCTCTCCACAGTTTAACCCTCTTTTCTCCCCATTTCCCTCTGCTCCTCCCCCTCTCCCTTCCCATCCCCTCAGCACTGTACTCGTCTGCTCAGCTGTATATATTTTCATTACCCTATTTATTTTGTAAATGAAATGTACATCGCCTTGATTCTATTTAGTTGCCATTGTTTTTAGGAGATGTTCTTCCCCTTGACTCTATTTATTGCCATTGTTCTTGTCTGTCTGTGTCTCCCGATTAGACTGTAAGCCCGTCAAACGGCAGGGACTGTCTCTATCTGTTGCCGACTTGTTCATTCCAAGCGCTTAGTACAGTGCTCTGCACATAGTAAGCGCTCAATAAATAATAATAATAATAGTTGGTATTTGTTAAGCGCTTACTATGTGCCAAGCACTGTTCTAAGCGCTGGGGTAGACACAGGGGAATCGGGTTGTCCCACGTGGGGCTCACAGTCTTAATCCCCATTTTACAGATGAGGTAACTGAGGCACCGAGAAGTTAAGTGACTTGCCCAAAGTCACACAGCTGACGAGTGGCCGAGCCGGGATTCGAACCTATGACCTCTGACTCCGAAGCCCGGGCTCTTTCCACTGAGCCACGCAGCTTCTCTATTCATTCAAATACTACTGAATGAATGAATGAATAAGGTGTGGAAGAGAAGGGGGATCGTCAACACTGTCAAAGGCAGCTGAGAGGTCAAGGAGGATTAGGATAGAGTAGGAGCCATTGGATTTGGTGAGAAGTAGGTCATGGATGACCTTAGAGAGAGCAGTCTCAGTAGAGTGGAGGAAATGGAAGCCAGATTGGAGGGGATCCAGAAGAGAATGGGAGTTAAGGAATGCTAGGCAGTAAGTGTAGATGACTCGTTCTAGGAGCTTGGAAAGGAAGGGTAGTAGGGAGATAGGGCAATAACTGGAAGGGGAAGTGGGGTCGAGAGTGGTTTTTTTTAGGATGGGGGAGACATGGGCATGTTTGAAGGCAGAGGGGAAGAAGCCATTGGAGAGTGAGCGGTTAAAGATAGAAGTTAAGGAGGGGAGGAGCGAGGGGACAATGGTTTTTATAAGGTGAGCCGGAATGGGGTCCGAGGCACAGGTGGAGGGGGTGGCACTTGCAAGGAGGGAGGAGATCTCCTCTGAGGATATTGCAGTGAAGGATGGGAAAGTAGGGGAGAGGGTTGGGGGGGGAGGGGTTCCTTTGAGGACCTCAGACCTGATTGTGTTAATTTTTGTGATGAAGTAGGTGGCCAGATCATTGGGGATGAGGGATGAGGGAGGGGGAGGAACAGGGGGCCTGAGGAGAGAATTAAGGGTCCAGAACAATTTGCCGTTGTGACAGGCATGGGTTTCAATGAGGGAAGAAAAGAAGTTATAAATACCCAATACTCAAATACCCAATACTCAAATACCATTGAATGAATAATTTTAAGTACCAGGTCCTTTATTGCAATATCTTCAAAAAATTGCTTCAGTGATTCCATGCAGCTCTAAAAAAAGAAAGAGTTTTCCCCCTGACTTTCACAATGTATTCAGGTGTTGGACCAGTGGAATGAGCAATGTCAGGGAATCAGGACACTGTGGTTCTAGTCTCAGTTGGGCTTTGCGGGGCTAATCCATCAGTGATGCTTTACACATAGTAAGTGCTCAAAAAATATGACTGAATGAATGAAGGCTTCTGACTAGGGAATACCTGAGGCATTCTGCAGGGCAGATAGGCCCAGCAAAAATCCTAAAAAATAAATTGGCTACTGTGGGCAGCAAAAACCACAAAGCTTTACCAAGGCAGCTCCCAACTGGATATGGCACTGTGGCTATCTACATATCTTTAAATTATATATTATGACATTTATTCATACTAAGATGTCTCCCTCTAGACTTTAAGCTTGTCATGGGCTGGGAACATGTTTGCTCATTCTGTTGTACTATACTCTCCCAAGCACTCAGTACATTGCTCTGCACATATCTATAATTCTATGCATTTATATTGATGCTATTGATGCCCATTTACTTGTTTTGATGTTTGTCTTCCCTCTTGTAGACTGTGAGCCCGTTGTGGGCAGGGATTGTCTCTATTTGTTGCTGAATTTTACTTTCCAAGCACTTAGTACAGTGCTCTGCACACAATAACTGCTCAATAAATACGACTGAATGAATAAACGCTCAATAAATACAAGTGATTGTTTGACTGAGCACAGCTCTCCGCTGTGCAGTCACTTTGGCCGTAATTAGGCACGTTATAGAAACCTGTACCCCCTCACTCATCATACTGTATTCCCTTGCAGTAACAGGACTGACGGATGAGAGACTGTCAGTGGCGCAGTGCAAACCACCAGCACTGTAATCAATTCCTTCACTCAGGTCCTATACTTCCAAGATCGATACTCAAAATGCGACTCCATCCCCATCCTCTGAAAGAGTTCATTTTTTTAGTTACCTTTGCCTTTGTAATTTTTTATGGTATTTGAAAAGCACTTAATGCACATCAGTACTGTCATGGCAGAATCTGGCAAACTGCATCCCAAAGCCACCTTCTTGGGGCCCAAGTTTCCAAGGGACAAGATAAGCCATCAGGAGCTCTAGATAAGTAATGCCTATCATAGTCATCACAAAGCTCAGATACAGAATATCATTTTAATTTAGGCCAAAAGCAATGAAATGTTCTTTAACCAATCTGGACCCAATTACTAAATTCACATATCTATTCTTTTTTAATGGTAGTTGTTAAGCACTTACTATGTGCCAGGCACTGTACTAAGCACTGAGGTAGATTCAAGATCAGGTTGGACAGGGTTCATGTCCCACATGGGGCACACAGCTTTAATCCCCATTTTACAGTTGAGGTAACTGAGGCACAGAGAAGTGAAATAACTTGCCCATGGTCACACAACAGAAAAATGACAGAGCCCAGGTCATCTGACTCCCAGGCCTATGCTCTTTCCACTAGACTACATTGCTTCTCACATTTGCGGAGAACATTGTTATGCAGACTTTGTGGACATGCACAATTACACAGGTGATTTTCAGGATTCTAAAATCCCTGATAGAAAGTTCCTCTTGTAAGAACCCACCAAAAAGAGAGGGCTGAATGAAACAGATCAAACTCTTTTTTTTAAAGTTAAATATTAAAACAGAGGAGCCAAGGGCAAGCTAATGGAAAGAGCATGGGCCTGTGAGTCAAAGAAGACCTGAGTTCAAATCCCTGCTAGACCACTTGCCTGCTGTGTGACCTAGGGCAAGTCACAACTTCTCTGTGCCTCAGCTGCTTTATCTGTAAAATGGGGTTTCCAATACCTGTTCCCCTTCCTAGTTAGGCTATGAACCTCTGGCAGAGCAAGGATGTGTCATTCACCCACCCCCATTCATTCATTCATTCAATAATATATATTGAGCGCTTACTATGTGCAGAGCACTGTACTAAGCGCTTGAAATGTACAAATCGGTAACAGATACAGTCCCTGTCCTTTGATGGGCTTACAGTCTAATTGGGGGAGACAGAGGGGTTAGCTGCAGACAGGTGAAGGGGGGTAGAGGGAGAGCAGAGGGAAAAGGGGAGCTCAGCCTGGGAAGGCCTCTTGGAGGAGGTGAGCTTTAAGTAGGGTTTTGAAGAGGGGAAGAGAATTAGTTCGGCGGAGGTGAGGAGGGAGGGCATTCCAGGACCACGGGAGGACGTGGCCCAGGGGTCGACGGTGGGATAGGCGAGAATGGGGGACAGTGAGGAGGTGGGCGGCAGAGGAGCGGAGCGTGCGGGGTGGGCAGTGGAAAGAGAGAAGGGAGGAGAGGTAGGAGGGGGCAAGGGGATGGAGAGCCTTGAAGCCTAGAATAAGTCCCCAGTTACCTTGAATCTACCCTAGCACTTTTAATACGGTGCTTGGAACACAGTAAGCCCTTAACAAATATCACAACTATTATTATTAACTTGCAGGTACCCAATAACGCCATGAAACTCCTACACAGGAATAAATCAGCTCACCTCCATCCAGACACTGGGGCTGTAGTCAAGCTCAGTTCAAAATGAGGATACGATCTATGACCTGCTTAGAAGCAGTGTGCTGTAGTGGATAGAGCAACCACTTGTCTGCTGTGTGACCCTGGGCAAGTCACTTCACTTCTCTGGGTCCCAGATGGGGAAGCAGCATGGCGCAGCGGATAGAACACCACAGGCCTGGCAATCAGAAGATCTAATCCTAGCTCTGCCACTTGTCTGCTGTGTGACCTTCACTTCTCTGTGCCTCAGTTTCCTCATCCTATAAAGTGGAGATTATGACTGTGAGCCCCACATGGAACATGGACTGTGTCCAACCTGATTATCTTTTATCTACCCAGTGCTCGGCACTGTGACTGGCACACAGTAAGCGCTTTACAAATACCAGAAAAAAAACTAAGTTTGAATACAGAACCTACTGTTTGGGCCCCAGCTCAAAGACCGAAGAAGCTGCAGTCTACATCCCCCACCTCAGAGAGGAAGAAAGCTGTTCTGAAACCACTCCAGCCTTTGCAGCAGAAGTAGGGCCTGAACACCTGTTACTTTCTGCTCCTATAGACAACTGCTTTCACTGATGACTTAACTGTCAATAACTTACCACTAGTCAAATTGATGTATTTACACTAGATTGTTCAATGTTCAGTTTTGGAAAATGAGCTGTTCCATTTCTCAGGAAGTTTTCTTGTGTTATTTATTTTTATCTTTCAGAAAGACAACAAATAACTGTTTTCCCATAAATGTTTCTAGGACTTATACAACTGTGTACACAAATAGTGATTTATATTCAAATACCTTAAACTGAGAAACTTTAATAGGTTTTAAAGTAGGTATGCTAGTGTTTCTCCCACTGCCAGGTAGGTTTATCTGTTTAGCTTTAGTTCCTCATATTGCTTTTCTGATTCTTTCCTGGGTATCTTATCTCTCCCCTTCTGTGACTCAGTCATCCTGGGATTGGGGTCTTAATACACACTTTCCTTCCTATATATTTCCTCTTTCTGCCACATGCGGTTTCCTTGTCTGTGTTTAAAAATATTTTGTTCTTTATTATCCCATTGAATATACAGCTGAGGGGACTGGATTGAATGGGTTGGTAGGTTAGGCTTTTGCTGTTTAAGGTTTGGGATGTTGTTTGCTCTATTTCCTGGTCTTCCTCCCTGAGAATTTTTAAGGATTTGGGGGATAGGGGATGAATTAACTCTCTTCCCCGCTTCAAAGCCCTACTGAGAGCTCAACTCCTCCAAGAGGCTTTCCCAGACTGAGATCCCCCCCTTTCCCTCTACTCCTCCCCCTTCCCTCAGCACTGTGCTCATTTGAATATATTACCCTATTTATTTTAATGACGTGTACATCCCCTTGATTCTATTTATCTTGATGATGTTGTCTTGTTTTTGTTTTGTTCTGTTTTGCTTTGCTGTCTGTCTCCCCTCTGTAGACTGTGAGTCTGTCATTGGGCAGGGATTGTCTCTATCTGTTGCCGAATTGTACATTCCAAGTGCTTAGTATAGTGCTCTGCACATAGTAAGTGCTCAATAAATACTATTGAATGAATGAGATAGGTCTTTATTCTTTTTTCCATTAGCCCTTAAACCTATTTTTGTCTAATTTTTTAGTTAGAGTGCCACATCACCTTTCTGAAATCTTTATTGGCTCTTTGTCAGTAAGGTTCTTATTGTTTATGGCACTTAACTTTTTACCTGTTTCCTTATCTCTTTCCTTATTAATAATAGTATAAGTGGTACTTGTTTAGCATTTACCCTGTGCCAAGCACTGTACAAAGCAATGGGGTAGATACAACATAATCAGAATAGGCACAGAGAAGTTAAATGCTTGCCTAAGGTCATATAGCAGGCAAGGGTGGAGCCATTATTAGAACTCAGGTCCCCCACTCTCAGGCCCCTGATCTTTCCACTGGGCTGTGTTTGCTTCTCATGACCTGTTTCTGTTTAATAATTATAATAATGTTGGTAATTGTTAAGTGCTTACTATGTGCAGAGCACTGTTTTAAGCACTGGGGTAGATACAGGGTAATCAGGTTGTCCCACGTGAGGCTCACAATCTTAATCCCTATTTTAGAGATGAGATAACTGAGGCACAGAGAAGTTAAGTGACTTGCCCACAGTCACAAAGATGACAAGTGGCAGACCCAGGATTCGAACCCATGACCTCTGACTCCCAAGCCCAGGCTCTTTCCACTGAGCTAACAGAAACAGAAGCAGCTATTGAGGTCCTCCTCCCAACTTTTTTCCCCTATTGGCTAAGGGCTAAAATTGATCTCTAATGTCAATCAATGGCATTTACTGAAAAACTTACTGTGAACAGGCCATTGTTCTAAGCACTTAGGAGAGTATAATACAGTTAGTTGGAAGACATGATCACTGCTCACAAGTTTAGAGACTAGATGAGAAATATTTTCTCTCTAGCATGTGTGTACGTCCCAATTTTTTTTTTTTTTGGTCTACAGCTGACTCCCCAGTGTCCTAACACCAGAAGTCAGCACATACAAGCTTAGCGAATGATCAACAATTTTGCCAGTTTCACTCGGAAGCCCGAACCCGAGTACTCTTTCAACATAGAAAGGATGTGGCTGGCTTTGCATTATGAGTTTGACTTTGGGTATCAGAAGGAGAGATTGAAAGATAAAAGGCCAATTGGGCCAAGGAGAGTTTCTGAGAGAAGCGAGAGGACTTTAGTCTTCACACGCTACTTTCCCCCATCATTCTCTAGACCATAAGCTCACCTCCACACTATAAACTCATTGTGAGCTCGGAAGTCTTTTGTATTGTACTCTCCCAAACACTAATACAGTGCTCTGCACATAGTGAATACTCAACAGATACCATTGACTGATTCTCAGGACTAGTACTGAGTATTCTGGGAAGAACAGGGGCTTGGGAGTCAGAGGCTGTGGATTCTAATGCCAGCTCCACCCTTGTCTGCTGTGTGACCTTGGGCAAACCACTTAACTTTTCTGTGCCTCAGTTACCTCATCTGTAAAATGAGGATTAGGACTGTGAGCCCCACGTGGGACCACCTGATTACCTTGTATCTACCCTGGCTCTTAGAACAGTGCTTAAATACCATCATCATCATCTCTCCCTGATCTCCTGATGCCTACAGCCATAGTTAAGAGGGAATGTGTCTACCATCTCTGTTTTATTAGAGAAGCAGCGTGGCTTAGTGGAAAGAGCACGGGCTTTGGAGTCAGAGGCCGTGGATTCAAATCCCAGCCCCGCCACTTATCAGCTGTATGACTTTGGGCCAGTCACTTTAGCTTCTCTGGGCCTTAGTTACTTCATCTGTAAAATGGGGATCAAGACTGTGAGCCCCACATGGGACAACCTGACTACCCTGTATCTATCCCAGAGTTTGGAACAGTGTTTAGCACATAGTAAGTGCTTAAATACTATCATTATTCTACTCTGTAAAGCACTTAGTACAGTACTCCACACACAGTAAGTGTGCAATAAATACCACTGATTGATTCTATTTATCTAACTAGCCATCTTTTCTTAGGCCACTTCACCTTAACATGTCATTAAGTTTAATGGTAAAATGCAAAGTTCTTTTTAAGAACTTGTAAGGGAATGGGAAGATACCCACTGTAGAATCCCCACACAGCTTCTGCGCTCTATAAAAAGGACTGAATGAGTCATGCTTCTGATGGCAAGAAATCAGGAAACGACAATAGCCAAAAAACAACTGCTCTCAACTGTCTCCCTCTGATTAGCGGGTACTTGAAAAAACAATACCACATCCCAGAAATGATCAATACTGTAATGGATATTGATTCCTGCAAAAAATCATGGCCATTCAAAACCACAAGTCCTCCTTCTCCTCCAGGGCTGCTGCCAGAGACTTTGATTGGAGTTGTGGCTGCCCCTGAAAGTGAATACTGTGTTGTCCTCTTCTCCAAGGATTACTTTGGACTTCCTGCACTGCAGTGAAGACCTAATCGTACAATCCTACATTTTAGTAGTCAGATGAGAATTAGAGGCCCAGAAGTGTGGCCTAGTGGAAAGAGCAGGGCCTTGGGGGTCAGAGATCTTGGGTTCATATCCCAATTCTACCACTTCTCTGCCGGGTGACTTTGGGCAAGTCACTTAACTTCTCTGTACCTCAGTTACCTCATATATAAAATGGGGATGAAAACTGAGTCCCATGTGGAACATGAACTGTGTCCAAACTGATTACCTTGTATCTACCCAAGCACTTAGTACAGTTCCTGGAACATAGTAAACACGGAAATACCATTTTTTAAAAAGTGGGGGACAGGGCCTTTTTTGACTGGTACAAACAGGGACAGAAACTAAAGTGTTTAGACTCACTGAGCAATGAAAAAAAGGGACAGAATAAGGCAGGAAACATTTTCCATGTCATTATTATGGTATTCATTATATTTACAATATTTGTTAATCACTTACTATTTGACAAGCACTGTTCTAAGCACTGGGATAGACAGAAGTTAATCAGGTTGGGCACAGTCCCTGTCCCACATGGGGATGATAATAATAATTGTGATATTTGTAAGCGCTTGCTTTGTGCCAAGTGCTATACTAAACACTGGGGTAGATAGGCTCACAGTCTAAGTACAAGGGGGAACAAGTATTGAAACCCTATTTTGCAGATGAGGGAACTGAGGCACAGGAGGCAAGTAATCTGCCCAAGGTCACATTACAATTTGCTTATTGCTGTTTATAAATAGGGGGTTATGCGATACAGAACTCATATGAAAATTTAATGCACCTTCGGCCAAATATGCTAACCTTCCCAGCAGTTTCTCAAGGGGACATCTCCCACCTGCCCTTAAAATCTAACCCCTCCACCTGTGCCTCTGACCCCAAATCACTCACACCTTATTAAACACCTTCCCCCCCCCTTTCTCACCTGACTCCCATTTTCAACTACTCGCTCTCCAATGGCTCCTTTCCTACTGGTTTCAAAACCACCCATATATCCCCTCTACTCAAAAAACCTTCTCTTGGCCCCATGATATCCTTCAGTTATCACCCCATCTCCCTCCTACCATTCCTTTCCAAACTCCTCAAGTGAGTAATTTGCTACCGCTGACCTTATTTCCTCTCCTCTAATTCTCCACTTGACCCCTTCCAACCTGGTTTCTGTCTCCTCCATTCCACAAAAACTGCCTTAAGGTCAGAGACCTCCTTTTTGCCGAATCCAATGGACTCTGCAACATCCTTATCCTCTCAACCTCTCACCTGCCTCTGACACTGTGGATTTCTTTCTACTGGAAAAGTTATCCAACTTTGGCTTCACTGACACACTGTCCTCTCCTGGTTCTCCTCCCATCTCTCTGGTCACTCAGTCTCTTTGGCCATCTCCTCCTCTGCCTCTCAACCAATAACAAGACCCAGTTCCAGATCCCCTTCTATTCTCCATCTACATCCACTCCCTCGAAAGTTTCACTGGCCCCCAAAAAGTTTCAACTATCATCTCTATGCAGATGATTACAAAAAAAAAAAGTCTACCTCCCCATCACTGCAGACAAGATCAGCAACCCACCTCAAAAACCGGTAACTTCTGTTCTCTTACTCAACCCATATATTGTCTGACACAAAATCCCATTAATTCTGCCTTCACGACATGGTGGCTCAGTGGCTTGGGAGTCAGAGGTCATGGGTTCGAATCCCAGCTCTGCCACTTGTCAGCTGTGTGACTATGGGCAAGTCACTTCACATCTCTGTACCTCAGTTCCCTCATCTGTAAAATGGGGATTAAGACTGTGAGCCTCACATGGGACCACCTGATTACCCTGTATCTACCCCAGTGCTTAGAACAGTGCTCTGTACATAGTAAGTGCTTAACAAATACCAACATTATTATTATTAGAATATGCCCTTCCTCTCTATCCGAGCTCCTACCATGCTGATCCAATCATTTATAGCCTACCTTAACTGCAAAGGCCTCTTCATTGCCCTCCCCGACTCCTGTCTCTACCCTCTTCAATCCACACCGAACTCTGCTGCCCACATTATTTTCTCGAAAACCTTTCAGTCCACATCTCCCTACTCTTCAAGAACCTCCAGTGGATGTCCATCCATCTCGCCGTCATAGGGAAACTCCTTACCATCGGCTTTAAGGCATTCATTCATTTAATCGTATTTACTGAGCTCTTTCTGTGTGCAGAGCACTGTAGTAAGTGCTTGGGAAAGTACAATACAACAATAAACAAACAGTGACATGCCCTGCCCATAATGAGCTCACAATCAGCTCTGCCTATCCTTATCTCTCTGATCTCCAACTTCAATCCACTCCACACACTTTGCTCCTCTATTACCATTCTATTCACTGTGCCTCCATCTCATCTGTCTCTCTGCTCACCTCTTACCTGCCACTTGTCAGCTGCGTGACTGTGGGAAAGTCACTTAACTTCTCTGTGCCTCAGCTACCTCATCTGTAAAATGGGGATTAAGACTGAGCCTCACATGGGACAAGCGGATTATCCTGTAAATCTACTCCAGCACTTAGAACACTGCTCTGCACATAATAAGCGATTAACAAATACCAACATTATTATGTCCTACCTCTGTCCCGGAATTCCCTTCCCCTGCATAGCCAAAAGACCACCACTCTCCCCATCTTCAAAACCCTACTATAATCTTATCTCCTTCCTGAGGCCCTCCCTGACTGAGCCCTCACTTGCCCTTCCCATCTGCATCACCTATACACATTGTGTTAAAATGACATTTAAGTGCTTATTGTGTGCCAGGTACTGTTCTAAGCACTGGGGTAGATACTAGGTTGGACACAGTCCATGTTTCCATATTCATTCATTCAATTGTATTTGAGTGCTTACTATGTGCAGAGCACTGTACTAAGTGCTTGGAATGTACAATTCGGCAACAGATAGAGACAATCCCAGAGAAGGGAAGTGACTTGCCCGTGGTCACACCATAGACAAATGGCAGAGTCAGCACTAGAATCCAGGCATGTGGGTCTGTACCCGGCTCCACCACTTGTCTGCTGTGTGGCCTTGGACAAGTCACTTCACTTCTCTGGGCCTCAGTTACCTCATTTGCACTATGGGGATTGAGACTGTGAGCCCCACTTCGAACAGGGACTGTGTCCAACCTGACTTGCTTGGATCCACCCCACCGCAGTACAGTGCCTGGCACATAGTGAGTGCTTAACAAATAACACAATTATTATTATCCTGTAAATACTTTGATATCCACCTCATCCCATACCCCACAGCACCTAGGTACTTATATCCTTGTACTCTGACAATTTCCCCTACCTGTATTTTATTGTTACATCTGTCTCCCCATCTAGTCTGCAAACTTCTTGTGGGAGGAGAACGTGTTTACAAATACTTAGAATATTGCTCGGCACAAAGTACGTGCTTAGGAAATACCATCATGCGATTAATCGACCAAATAATGCCAAGTTTGCAAGCGTGAGCTACGGGGAAGATGGCGATGCTGTCAGCAGTGATGGAAAATTAGGTGAAGGAGAAGATTTGGGAGGGGAGATGAGACATTCATTTTGGACATGTGAGTCTGAGGGGCCAGTGGGGCATCCATGTAGACATATCCTAGAACCAAGAGTAGCTAAAAAAAAAAAAAAAAAAAAAAATCTCCAAGAGGACTTCCCCAACTAATCCCTCATTTCCCCTACTCCCTCTTCCTTCTGCATCACCCTTGCACCCTTTAAGCCCTTGACATTCACCCCACCCTGAGCTCCACAGAACTTATGTATATATCCATAATTTATTTCCATTGCTGTCTCCCCCACTAGACTGTAAGCTCCTCGACATCAAGGAACATGTCTTCCAACTGTGTTGTTTTGAACTCTCCCAGGCACTTAGTACAGTTCTTTGCACAAAATAAGCACTCAGTAAATACTACTGACAGACGAGAGATTGCAGGGAGGGAGAGAGGTTAGGGCTAGTCAAATAGATTTGACAGTCATCCGAGCTGAAGTGGTGGTTGAACCCAGGAGAGCAGGTGTTCTCCCCAGGGGCCCCAGAGCCCTGAGAGATGCCCACATTTAGGAGGAGGGAGCCAGCGGATGAGCCAGCAAAAGAGATGAAGTCTCGGCCACGGCTTCCAGTTGTTGATCCCATTGTGCCACATTTGGGTTCTATAGTATGTTTCTATAGAGAAATCAGTTTCATTGGTATTCTGTTTCTTTATCCTAGTTGCTTTCTCTGTACGTCCATTTTCTCATCATGTATATGAGCGTAAAATCAGATCTTGACTTTCTGGAACTCCTCCTCCACTTAAAGCCTGCAGTCAATGTCCCAGAAACAAATTCCTTGGAAGATATCTGCTCCAAATCCATGCATATTCCCATTTCTCTGGCTCTAATAACTCAATTTACATGTAACTATATGCTCATTGTGAAACAATTAATCAATAACATTCACTGAGTGCCTATGTGTACAACACTGTACTAAGCATTTGGAAGAGTACAATATAGAGTTGGAAGACATACACTCTGCCGACAATGAGCTTCCACTCTAGAGGAGCTTGTTGGTATTGTTTCTTTATTCCAGCTGCTTTATCTGTATTTCCACTTTCTCATCATACATAGGAACATAAAATTAGGTCTTGGCTTTCTGGAACTCCTCCTACTCTCAATGCCTAGAGTCAATGTCCCGGAAACAAATTCCTGGAAGACATCTGTTCTCTATCCATGCATATTTCTCTTTCTCTGGATCAAATAACCTCATTTACATGGAACAATGTGTTCATTGTGAAACAAATGCATCTTTGGGATCATGAGGAAGTTGTTCACTCTGAGATACTGTATTTCTGGGCCCTCTTCTGGTGATGCTCTTATAATGACGCTACAGTCAACCAACCAAAAATCAGTGGCACTTACTGAGGGCTTTCTGTGTGCAGAACACTGTATTAAACGCTTACGAGAGTTCAATACAGTAGAATTGGTAGACACGATCCCTGCCCACAAGGAGCTTTCAGACTAAACACTTTCTCTCTCAACTCCCATATTATCAGCCACCAAATCCTGTCAATTCTTCCTTCACATCTCCAGAATCTACTTGTTCTTCATTCCATCTGCTACAGTGCTGGTCCAAGCACTTAAATTCCAACTCAACTACTGCATCAGTTGCGTTGCAGACTTTGTGGCTCCACAGTTTCTCCTCTCCAGTTCATACTTTGCTTTGCTGCTTGGGGCTCACAGTCTCCCTCCCTACTCTAAAGAGGAGGTAACTGATGCCCAGAGAAGTGAAGTGACTTTCCCAAGGTCACACAGTAGACAAGTAGCAGAACGTGGATTAGAACTCATGACCTCTTGACCCCACTTTCCCCTCCAGTTATCGCCCTATCTCCCTACTACCCTTCCTTTCCAAAATCCTAGAACAAGTCATCTACAATCGATGCTTAGAATTCCTTAACTCCCATTCTCTCCTGGACCCCCTCCAATCTGGCTTCCGTCCCCTCCTCTCTACCGAGACTGCTCTCTCTAAGGTCACCCATGACCTCCTTCTTGCCAAATCCAATGGCTCCTACTCCATTCTAATCCTCCTTGACCTCTCTGCTGCCTTTGACACTGTCGACCATCCCCTCCTCCTCCACACCTTATCTCACCTTGGCTTCACGGACTCCGTCCTCTCCCGGTTCTCCTCTCACCTCTCTGGCCGGTCATTCTCGGTCTCCTTCGCTGGAGCCTCCTCCCCCTCCCATCCTTTAACTGTTGGAGTTCCTCAAGGGTCAGTTCTTGGCCCTCTTCTGTTCTCCATTTACACTCACTCCCTTGGTGAACTCATTCGCTCTCACGGCTTTGACTACCATCTCTACGCAGATGACACGCAGATCTACATCTCCGCCCCGTCCTCTCCCCCTCCCTTCAGGCTCGCATCTCCTCCCGCCTCCGGGACGTCTCCACCTGGATGTCGGCCCGCCACTTAAAACTCAACATGAGCAAGACTGAGCTCCTCATCTTCCCTCCCAAACCCAGTCCTCTCCCAGACTTCTCTATCACCGTCGATGGCACGACCATCCTTCCCGTCTCTCGGGCCCGCAATCTCGGTGTCATCCTTGACTCGTCCCTCTCGTTCACCCCACACATCCTATCCATTACCGAGACCTGCCGGTTTCACCTTTACCATATCGCCAAGATCCGCCCTTTCCTCTCCACCCAAACGGCTACCTTACTGCTACGGGCTCTTGTTATATCCCGGCTAGACTACTGTGTCAGCCTTCTCTCTGATCTCCCGGCTCCTCTTCCTGCAGAAACGATCTGGGCATGTCACTCCCCTTCTTAAACAACTCCAGTGGTTGCCTATCAACCTCCGCTCCAAACAAAAACTCCTCACTCTAGGCTTCAAGGCTCTCCATCACCTTGCCCCTTCCTACCTCTCCTCCCTTCTCTCTTTCTACCGCCCACCCCGCACGCTCCACTCCTCTGCCGCCCACCTCCTCCCCGTCCCTCAGTAATAATAATAATAATATTGGTATTTGTTAAGCGCTTACTAGGTGCCAAGCACTGTTCTAAGCGCTGGGGGAGATACAGGGTAATCAGGTTGTCCTACGTGGGGCTCACACACTTTTAATCCCTATTTTACAGATGAGGGAACTGAGGCACAGAGAGGTTAAGTGACTTGCCCACAGTCACACAGCTGACAAGTGGCAGAGCCGGGAGTCGAACTCATGACCTCTGACTCCGAAGCCCAGGCTCTTTCCACTGAGCCACGCTGCTCGGTCTTGCCTATCCCGCCATCAACCCCTGGGCCACGTCCTCCCGCGGTCCTGGAACGCCCTCCCTCCTCACCTCCGCCAAACTAATTCTCTTCCCCTCTTCAAAACCGTACTTAAAACACCTCCTCCAAAAGGCCTTCCCAGACTAAGCTCCCCTTCTCCCTCTACCACCCCCCTTCACCTCTCCTCAGCCTAACCCTCTTTTCCCCCCCCATCTCCCTCTGCTCCTCCCCCTCTCCCTTCCCATCCCCTCAGCACTGTACTCGTCTGCTCAACTGTATATATTTTCTTTACCCTATTTATTTTGTTAATGAATTGTATATCGCCTCGATTCTATTTAGTTGCCATTGTTTTTACAAGCTGTTCTTCCCCGTGACTGTATTTATTGCCATTGTTCTTGTCTGTCCATCTCCCCCGATTAGACTGTAAGCCCGTCAAACGGCAGGGACTGTCTCTATCTGTTGCCGACTTGTTCATTCCAAGCGCTTAGTACAGTGCTCTGCACATAGTAAGCCCTCAATAAATACTATTGAATGAATGAATGACCTGACTCCCAGGCCCGTGCTCTATCCAATAATAATAATAATAATGTTGGTATTTGTTAAGCGCTTACTATGCGCAGATCACTGTTCTAAGCGCTGGGGGAGATACAGGGTAATCAGGTTGTCCCACGTGAGGCTCACAGTTAATCCCCATTTTACAGATGAGGTAACTGAGGCACAGAGAAGTTAAGTGACTTGCCCACAGTCACACAGGTGACAAGTGGCAGAGCCAGGAGTCGAACTCATGACCTCTGACTCCGAAGCTCATGCTCTTTTCCACTGAGCCATGATCCACTACACCATGCTGCTTTCTCTATCTCTTTTCTCTCTCCCAAGAGAGACTGCACTCTCCCAGGTCTTTGCTTACTATGTGCAAGCCACTGTACCGGGCGCTGGAGCACTGTACTCGTACTCAATCTCCACTTTATAGACGAGGAAGCCGAGGCCCGGAGAAGTGAAGTGACTTGCCCAGGGTCACGCAGCCGGTAAGTTGCTGAGCCGAGATAATAATTGTATTTGTTCATTCATCCAATCGTATTTACTGAGTGCTTACTGTGTGCAGAGCACTGTACTAAGTGCTTGGAAAGTACAATTCGGCAACAGAGAGAGACGATCCCTGCCCAACAAGGGGCTCATAGTCTAGAAAGGGGGAGACAGCAAAACGAAACAAGTAGACAGGCATCAATACCATCAAAATAGAGTCAGATATATACACATCATAAACAAAATAGAGTAATATGTACAAATATACACAAGTGCTGTGGGGTTTAAGGCCTATGTGCCAAGCACTGTTCTAAGCACTGGAATAGACACAAGGTAATGAGGTTGTCCCACGTGGGACTCACGGTACTTCATCCCCATTTTCCAGATGAGGGAACTGAGGCCCAGTGAAGTGACTTGCCCAAAGTCACGGAGCCCCCTGCTCCTTCCATTAGGCCACGCTGCCTCGACATGGCCACAACGTCTTATGCAGAATGTAGTACCGAGCTGGCTGGCTTAGGCAGTCAACCCTCCCCCACTACGGAGGTCATTTTATTTATTTATATTGTTCTATGTTTATTTCTACTGTCTGTCGCCCTCCCTCTCGTTGTGGGAAGGGACTGCCTCTACTGCTGAACTGTACTTTCCCAAGGGGTTAGTCCACTGCTGTGCACACAGTTTGGTGCTCAATAAATAAGATTGAGAGAATGCATGATGGAGCCTGGGGAGAGAGGCTGTGTAAAAGGGAGGTGAGGGACCTGTTCCTTCTCTCCACCTCTCTTCCCCATCCTCCTGCCCGGGGAAGCGGCCCCGGGCCTCCATTCATTCATTCAATAGTATTTATTGAGCGCTTACTATGTGCAGAGTAATAATAATAATGTTGGTATTTGTTAAGCGCTTACTATGTGCAGAGCACTGTTCTAAGCGCTGGGGTAAACACAGGGGAATCAGGTTGTCCCACGTGGGGCTCACAGTCTTAATCCCCATTTTACAGACGAGGGAACTGAGGCACAGAGAAGTTAAGTGACTTGCCCACAGTCACACAGCTGACAAGTGGCAGAGCTGGGATTCGAACTCATGAGCCCTGACTTCAAAGCCCGTGCTCTTTCCACTGTGCCACGCTGAGTACTGGACTAAGCGCTTGGAAAGGACAAATCGGCAACAGATAGAGACAGTCCCTGCCCACTGACGGGTTTACAGTCTAACCGGGGGATTCAGACAAAAACAGTAGCAATAAATAGAATCAAGGGGATGTACATCTCATTAACAAAATAAAAATAGGGTAATAATATATACAAATGAGCACGGTGCTAGGGGGCGGGGTGGGAGGAGCAGAGGGGAAGGGGAGCAGAGGGAGAAGTAGGAGCTCAGTCTGGGAAGGCCTCTTGGGGGTGAACTCTCAGTAGGGTTTTGAAGAGGGGAAGAGAATTAGTTTGGTGGAGGTGAGGAGGGAGGGCATTCCAGGACAGCGGGAGGACGTGGCCCAGGGGTCGACGGCGGGATAGGCGAGATCGGGGGACGGTGAGGAGGTGGGCGGCGGAGGAGAGGGGCGTGCGGGGTGGGCAGGAGAAAGAGAGAAGGGAGGAGAGGTAGGAGGGGGCAGGGTGATGGAGAGCCTTGAAGCCTACACTGAGAAGTTGCCCTACCCCCCGCCCCCGCCCCCAGGGGAGTCACACACACATACAGAGACAGAGACACACAGGCAGAGACAGAGAGACAGAACGAGAGAGAAAAAAAGAGAGGGGAGAGAGACAGAGAGAGACAGAGAGGGACAGGGACAGAGAGGGACAGGGACAGAGAGGGACAGGGACAGAGAGGGACAGGGACAGAGAGGGACAGGGACAGAGAGGGACAGGGACAGAGAGATAGAGGAAAAAGGGGAAAAGACAGAGAGACGAAGAGAGAGAAAAAGAGAGCAAGAGAAAGAGACAGAGAGAGAAAGAGACAGAGCGAAAGAGAGGAAGAGAGACAGAGCAAAAGAAAGAACAATTTTTTAATAGTATTTATTGAGCGCTTACTATGTGCAGAGCACTGTACTAAGCGCTTGGGATGAACAAGTCGGCAACAGATACAGTCCCTGCCCTTTGACGGGCTTACAGTCTAATCGGGGGAGACAGGCAGACAAGAACAATGGCAATAGAGTCAAGGGGAAGAACATCTCGCAAAAACAATGGCAACTAAATAGAATCGAGGCGATATACATTTCATTAACAAAATAAATAGGGTAATGAAAATATATACAGTAGAGCAGACGAGTACAGTGCTGAGGGGATGGGGAGGGGGAGGAGCAGAGGGAAAAGAGCGTTAAGGGAGCTCAGTCTGGGAACAAGAACAAGAGAGAGAAGGGGAAAAAAGAGACAGAGAGAGAAAGAGAGACAGAGAAGAGAAAATGTGTGTGTAAGGGAAAGAGACAGAGAGAAAAAAAGAGAGCGAGAGAGACAAAGACAGAGAGAGACAAACAAACATCCAGAAAACAGCCCGCCTCCTCCTCCTCCTCCTCCTCCTCCTCCTCCGCGCCGCGGCCCCAGGCCCCGCCCCCGGCCCGTTCCCATCGGCTCGTCCCGGTCCAGGCCCCTCCTCCCGAGGTCCCGCCCCGCCCCCATCGGCTCCTCCCGCCCCCCGCGTTGGCGCGGGAGCCGCTTGGAGGAGAGGAGGAGGAGGAGGAGGAGGAGGAGGGGAGGAGGAGAGGATGCGCGCTCCCGCCCCCGCCCGGCCGCAAACGACGGTTTCCCCTCCCTTCCCCGCCCGCCTCCATCCCCCATCCCCACCCCCCGCCCGCAGGACCATCCCGCCTCGGCCGGGGCCCCGCACCCGCCCCCGCTCCCGCTCCCGCCCCGCCGGAGCCCGGCCCTCCCAGCGCGGGAAGGCCGGCGGCGGGACCGGCCCCCAGCCTTTGTTCCTCCAAACCGCCAAGCCTCGGCGCTGCCCCCGCCGCCCGCCCGCCCGGCCCCTTATTCACTCATTCACTAGTTTTCCTCGAGCGCTAACTAGGTGCAGAGCACTGGGACTGAGCGCTTGGCATGGACAGTTGGGCAACAAAGACAGTCCCTGCCCCACGACGGGCTCAGGGTCTAAGCGGGGGGCGACAGACGGCAAAAACGCAACAGAACGATATCGTCGAGGTCAACAGAATCAAGGGGAGGGACACCTCAATAACGGAATAAATAGGGTAATAAATAATAGCTACAAATGAGCACGGTGGCGGGGGGAGGGGGTCAATGAGGGGGGTCGGTGCGGGGCTCACCTGCTCTGGCCCTGCAGCTCCTCCCCGCCTCCGCTCATGGTGGCCGTCCGGAGAGGGGGCCGAGGTCGCGGGGAGCCCCCCACACAGCGCCCACCGGGCCCAGGAGGAGGACGACGACGAGGAGGAGGAGAAGAAGAAGGAAAAAAGGGGGAGGGGCCGGGGGCGGGCCCCCAGCATCGGGGGGCGGGGGACCGCACAGCGCAGTGCAGCAGCTGCAGCCCCGCCCCCGAGCCCTCACCTGCAAGCCGGCCGACCCCCCCCGGCCCCCGACCCAGCGGGACCCGGCTTCGACACTTAAATAAATAAATGGTGGTATTTGTTAAGCGCTTACTAGGTGTAAAGCACTGTTCTAAGCGCTGGGGGATACAAGGTAATCAGGTTGTCCCACGTGGGGCTCACAGTTTTAATCCCCATTTCACAGATGAGGTAACTGAGGCACAGAGAAGTTAAGTGGCACACAGCTGGCAAGTGGCGGAGCCGGGATTCGAACCCATGCTCTCTGACTCCCAACTCCGCGCTCGTTCCACTGTACCCCGTTGCTTCCACCCCCAACCCTGCTCCTCCTTCTTTTATTTCCATTTAGTCGTATTCATTGAGCGCTTACTATAATAATAATGTTGGTATTTGTTAAGCGCTTACTATGTGCAGAGCACTGGACTAAGCGCTTGGAATGGACAATTCGGCAGCAGAGACGATCCCTCCCCCACGACGGGCTAAATGGGGGAGACGGACGGCAAAGCAAAATAGAACAAAACAACTCCTCCTCCGGCCCCTGCTGATAGTAATAAACACTAATAAGGACGGTGGTCGTTCATTCAATAGTATTTATTGAGCGTTTACTATGTGCAGAGCACTGGACTAAGCGCTTGGAATGGACAGTTCGGCAGCAGAGACCATCCCTGCCCCACGACGGGCTAAATGGGGGAGACGGACGGCAAAGCAAAATAGAACAAAACATCTCCTCCTCCGGCCCCTGCTGATAGTAATAAACACCAATAAGGACGGTGGTGGTTCATTCATTCAATAGTATTTATTGAGCGCTTACTGTGTGCACAGCACTAGACTAAGCGCTTTGGAATGCTCAATTCGGCAATAGATAGAGACCATCCCTGCCCGATGACAGGCTCACAATCTAATCGGGGGAGAAAGACGGCAAAGCAGAACACGACAAAACAAAAACAAGACAACATTATCACGACAAATAGAATCAAGGAGCTATACACCTTATTAACAAAATAAATAGGGTAATAATATATACAAATGAGCACGGTGCTGAGGGGAGGGAGAGGGGGAAGAGGGAGAAGGAGCAGAGGGGAACGGGGCTCAGCTGAGGGGAGGTGAAGGGGGAAGGGGAGCAGAGGGAGAAGGGGGAGCTCAGTCTGGGAAAGCCTCTTGGAGGAGGTGAGCTCTCACGGTTTTGAAGAGGAGAAGAGAGTTAGTTTGGCGGAGGTGAGGAGGGAGGGCATTCCAGGACAGCGGGAGGACGTGGCCCAGGGGGCGACGGTGGAATAGGTGTGAACGGGGGACGGTGAGGAGGTGAGCGGCAAAGGAGCGGACCGTGCGGGGTGGGCAGTAGAAAGAGAAAAGGGAGGTGAGGTAGGAGGGGACAAGGTGATGGAGAGTCCTGAAGCCTAGAGTGAGGAGTTTTTGTTTCGTGAGGAGGTTGATAGGCAACCACTGGAGGTTTTTAAGGAGGGGAGTGACATGCTCAGAGCGTTTCTGTAGGAAGATGATCCGGGCAGCGGAATGAAGAATATAGACTGGAGTGGGGAAAGACAAGAGGAAGGGAGATCAGAGAGAAGGCTGACACGATAATCCTGTCGGGATATTATGAGAGTTTATACCAGCACGATAGCAGTTTGGATGGAGAGGAAAGGGCGGATCTTAGTGATATTGTAAAGGTGAGACGGGCAGGCGTTGGTGACGGTTTGGTTGTGTGATTGAGAGAGCTGAGTCAAGGATGACACCAAGGTTGCGGGCCTGTGAGATAGCAAGAATGGTCGTGCTGTCCACAGTGACAGGGAAGTCAGGGAGAGGGCAGGGTTTGGAAGAGAAGATAAGGAGCGCAGTTTGGGACATGCTGAGTTTTAGGTGGCGAGCAGACATCCAGGTGGAGACGTCCCGGAGGCAGGAAGAGATACGAGCCTGAAGGGAGGGGGAGAGAACAGGGGAGGAGATGTAGATTTGGGTGTCAGATGCATAGAGATGATAGTTGAAGCTGTGTGAGTGAATGAGTTCACCAAAGGAGGTTTTTCAGTGCTTACTAGGTGCCAAGCACTGTTCTAACCCCTGGGGTAGCTACAAGGTCATCAGGTTGTCCCACCTGGGGCTCACAGTCTTCATCCCCATTTTACAGATGGAGTAATAATCATAATGATGGCATTTGTTAGGCACTTAATAATAATAATAATAATGTTGGTATTTGTTAAGCGCTTACTATCTGCTGAGCACTGTTCTAAGCGCTGGGGTAGACACAGGGGAATCAGGTTGTCCCACGTGGGGCTCACATTCTTAATCCCCATTTTACAGATGAGGTAACTGAGGCACAGAGAAGTTAAGTGACTTGCCCACAGTCACACAGCTGACAAGTGGCCGAGCCGGAATTCGAACCCATGACCTCTGACTCCAAAGCCCATGCTCTTTCCACTGAGCCACACTTATTATGTGCCAAGCACTATTCTAACCCCTGGAGTAGATACATGGTAATCAGGCTGTCCCACGTGGGGCTCGCAGTCTTCATCCCCTTTACAGATGGAGTAATGATAATAATGGTATTTGTTAAGCACTTACTGTGTGCCAAGCCTGGGGTAGATACCAGGTAATCAGGTTGTCCCACTTAGGGCTCACAGTCTCAATCCTAATTTTACAGATGAGGTAACTGAGGCACAGAGAAGTTAAGTTACTTGCCCAAAGTCACACAGCTGATATGTGGTGGAACAGTAATTAGAGCCCATGACCTCTGACTCCCAAGCCCAGGCTCTTGCCACTAGGCCATGCTGCTTCCCCTTATAGTGATAATCCCCTCTGGGAAAAGCTCCCCTGGCCAAGCAGTGATTCCAGCACTGAGCTTGTGGTGGGCAGTGGGGGGAGTGTTTACTAACTCTGATGATGATAATAATAATAATAACAATATTGAACTCGCACCTATACCCTACCTCTGGCCTGGAACACCCTCCCTCCTCATATCAGATAGATAATTGCTCTCCCCTACTCCAAAGCCTAATTGAAGGCACATCTCCTCCCAAAAGCCTTCCCTGACTAAGCCCCTCTGTTCCTCATCTGCTCCTTTCTGCACCTCTCTCACATGCTCCTTCATTCATCTTCCCTCCCATCCCCACAGCGCACACACACACACACACACACACACACATAAATACATATATATATGTATATATATCTGCATATATCTGTAATTTATTTATTTATATTAATGTCTGCCTCCCTGCCCCAGACTGTAAGCTCATCGTACATTGAGAATACATCAGTTTATTGTTGCATTATACTCTCCCAAGCGCTTAATATAGTGCTTAGCACACAGTAATCACTCAGTAAATACAAGTGAGTAAAAACTGTGGTATTTGTTAAGTGCTTACTACATGCCAGGTTCTGTACTAAGCGCTGGGGTGGATAAAAGCAAATCAGATTGGATATAGTCCTTGTCCCACGTGGCACTCACAGCCTCAATCCCCATTTTACAGTCGAGGGAACTAAGGCCCAGAAAAGTGAAATGACTTGCCCAAGGTCACATAGCAGACAAATGGCAGAGCTGGAATTAGAACCCATGACCTCTGACTCCACTAGTCTCACAAGGACTTAGTACAGTGCTCTGCAAATTGTAAATGCTCAATAAATATGACTGATTGATAAGGACTATAGAAAACACGGATGCATATTATTGAATGGCCGGCCACCAACTACTTGCGTCTTCTCCAATAGCATGCACTCTAGAGTAATGATAGAGACTATGCCATTTAGACCGTATTTAACATGTGCCAGGCATTGGAATAGATAAAGGGGATCAGATGGGACACAGCTGCTGCCCCACACAGGGCTGGTAGCTAAAGACAGAGGGAGGACCGGTATTTTATCCCCATGAAGCATCTAGGTGTCAAGTGACTTCCCCAGGATTGCATACCTGGCAAGGGGCAGAGCCAGGATCTGGTTTTCAGACTCCAACCATTGCTCCTTCTACTAGGCCACATGGTTACCAATGAGCAGCTCATCAGTAAACTCAGGATTAGGCCAAGATTTCCCAAGGACTTTCATCCAGCTAATCAGTTATAGGAAGCTGGGGAAAGGAGGCTTTGTCCCCAGAAGTGACCCCCTCATTTGTCACTAAGACCCACTGAAAAAAATCAGAGAAGGTCCCTGGCTCTCAGGGGATTAATCCTGTCAGTTCTTCCTTCATAACTTCATCCCTTCCTCTTTAGCCAAACGGCCACTGTGATGGTCCAGGCACTTGTCATATCTGGCCTGACTATTGCATCCACCTCTTAACTGATCTCCCTGCATTCAGTCTTTCCCCAGTCAACTCTGTTCTTTACTCTGCTGCCCAGATCATTTTCCTAAAATAACATTCTGAACACATCTCCCCACTCCTCAAAAACCTCCAGTTTTCACTCCATCTTCTCCACACCAAATAGAAACTCCTGACAACTGTTTTTAAAGCTTCAATCAGGTCTCTCCTTCATAGTCAACCACTTTCTTTTCCCATTACATCCCAGTTAACACTCTTCAACTCTCCCATTTTAACCTGCTCACTAGGTCTCATTCTTGTCCCTCCTTCCACTGATCTTTTGCTCAAAACCCCCACTCCTTTGCCTCTCCCACATTCTTCACATCTGATAGACCATAACTCTCTCCATCTTCAAAGCCCTTCAGAAATCATACTTCCTCTAGGAGGCCCTTCACGATCTGTTTCTAATATCTCCAATTTATATCCTCCAATTCCCCCATCAGCACTTTTGTGACACCCAAAGCATTCTCTGCCCATAGGACCTATTTACATATCTTTTACACTCGATTACTTCCCCTGTATTATTAATCTTAATGACTGATAATAATGTAAATCTGTAATACTACTTTAATGTGTGGTTCTCCTGCTTGCTAGATTGTAAGCTCCTTGAGGACAAAAATCATGTGAATTTAGTCTATTGTACTCTTCCAAATGACTGTAAGTAATCACAGTAAGTGAAGAAGCGTAGCCTAGTAGCCTAGTGGATAGAGCACAGGCCTGGGAGTCAGAGGACCTGGGTTCCAATTCCAGCCCCTTCACTTGTCTGCTGTGTGATCTTGGGAAAGTCACTTCTCTTCCTGGGTCTCAGTTATCTCATCTGTAAAGTGGGGATTAAGACTGTGAGCCCTATGTGGGACAGGGACTGTGTCCAACCTGATTAGCTTGTATCTACCCCAGCACTTAGTACAGTTCCTGGCATAGAATAAATGCTTATACCACTAATTGACTGATTGAGCCCAAAATGAGCCCAAACTGTAACTCATCGGTTACACAACAAGAGAAATGAGCTTTATGGATGAGAGGAATGGACAAGTACAACAGTCTACCCCTAAAAATGGCACCAGGATGTTTAGAGGAGCTCTATGATGGTTTCCATCTAACTCAATAGTTAAGGTATGTCATCTAACATTTTTAACTTTCTCCTGCTACATACCTATTTTTTCTGGTAGTAGCCCCAAATAGACCACTTACAAGTGAAATTACTCAAAACCCTTTTGAGCCGACTGATATTTTTAGACTGCGCAATTTCCTGTGATAGCAGAATTCCTCCTGTAATATGAAGAAGGCTTCCTTTTATTTGTTTTGACTGTACCACCTTATGCCTCCCTTCCTTTCTGGGTTTTAGAATCAGTTGTTCCAGAAAGTGGTAATTTATTGAAACAAAAAACCAATCTAACCTTCTCATTAGCTGCCAAACCATCAACAGCAAAAACAATTGTATTTATAGAGCTCATACTGTGTGCAGAAGTTAGTACCCAGTAAATGGTGTGACTGATGAGCAGGCATAGGGAATTAGGGAATACCTCAGGAGGAGGTGGCTTTTTAGAAGTCTTTGAAGATGCAGAGGGACACTCTTTGGTGGAATGAGGGGAGAAGTCTCCTTAAGATGTATAAATTTTTGTGGATTTTGGATTTCTTCTTTTGCTGGATTTCCACATCCGCCAGCATTCCTGTCTGATGGGCATTCTAATATGCCCTTCCTAATCTTCCTCAAATGTCCAGTTTGATTCCCTCTAGATTTCTCTAGCATTTCCATGACTGCAAATCATTACACCCTTCCTGGGCATTGTGTCAAGCCTTTTTTTAATGGTATTTGTTATGTGCATACTAGGTGCCAGGTACTGAACTAAGTGCTGGGATAGATACAAGATAATCAGGTTGGACACAATCCATGTCCCACATGGGGCTCACAGTCTTAAACCCTATTTTACAGGTGAGACAACTGAGGCACAGACAAGTGAAGTGACTTGCCCAAGGTCACACAACAGATAAGTGGTGGAGGCCCTGGGTTCTAATGCCGGCTCCTCCACTTGTCTGCTGTGTGACCTTGGACCAGTCACTTCACTTCTCTGTGCCTCATTTCCCTCATCTGCAGAATGGGGGTGCAGTACCTGTTATCCCTCTTACTTAGACTGTGAACTCCATTTAGGATAGAAACTATACCCAACCTGACTAACTTGTATATATCTAAGGCTAAGAACACTGCCTGACATATAGTAAGTGCTTATAAAATACCATTATTATTTTTATAATAATAGAGAATAATAATAATAATAGAGAAGCAGTATGGTCTAGTGGAAAGAGCACGGGCCTGGGAGTCAAAGGTCATGGGTTCTAATCCCGGCTCCACCACTTATCAGCTGTGTGACTTTGGACAAGTCACCTCACTTCTCTGTGCCTCAGTTACCTCATCTGTAAAATGGGGATTAAGGCTGTGAGCCCCACGTCGGGACCACCTCTTTACCATGTAGCTACCCCAGTGCTTAGTACAGTGCTTGGCACGTAGTAAGTGCTTAACAAATACCGTTATAATTATTATTTCTATTATTTTTAAAAAGCACTTTACCATTATCAAAAGTGCTGTGTCCCCATAATAATGAACTAAAGTGACACACAAACTCATTACAGGATACCAATATTGGTTAAACCTAATTATAATGGATGATTTCCAAGATAGAGTTGGAAGAGACATCCACACATTGAAGAAGGTCACCACAATTCATGGACTTGGCGAACTCAAAACAATGGCCCACTTTCACTCTGGGAATGTTCCAAATACCATCACTTATCACAAATCCCATCTTTCTTTCTGGCCATCAAACAAAAGAACATCCTGGCTGCATGAGGCATCCAAATCGTGGCATTTTAGCATTTATCTCATAGTGCAGCAGAAGGACCTCAAGAATATCTGGATCACAGCAGCCACGCAGCGTCAGAACGTTGGATGGACCGTTAATCTCAGTTCTCCAAACTCACACTGATTATAGCATCAGTGTGTTGAAATGTGTTAAATTCCTAGTAGTTCTAGCCACTCCGCCACACTATCACAACAGCCCTAATGGAACAGGAAACTCACTACACATTCCCCACCGTAAACAATGAGTGGGAATTTCTCAGTGATACTGAATGCCAAACAGCCATCAAAACACTGGGCATGGCCTAGAGAAACGAATGATTCAAGAATAAGAAGTCGATTGCATCAATGGCACCTTGCAGCGCTCAGTCAATCGTACTTATTGAGCACTTACTGTGTGCAGAGCACTGTGCTGAGCACTTGGTAGAGTACCATCTAACAATATAATAGACACAATATAACAGATGGGAGAGAGGCTAATAGGAACCTGCGTCATGATATGCATATCTAGTTAAGGAACATGTGTGACAGGTGGTGAAATGCCGAAAAGGAAAACTATGCAAACTGCTGAGAAACCAAGAACTTCTACACATCCTTAACCAGATCATTTTTCTAAAAAATGTTCAGTCCATGTCTCCCAACAATTCAAGAACTTCCAGTGGTTGTTCATCCACCTCCGCATCAAATAGAAATTCCTTAACATCAGCTTTAAAGCACTCAATCAGCTCTCCCCCTCCTACCTTACCTCATTGATTTCTTACAAACCAGCCCTCGCATGTCGCTCCTCTAATGTCAACTTACTTGCTGTATCTCGATCTCACCACCTACCCCTTACCCATATATTTCTTCCAGTCTGGAAATCCCTCCTAAACATCCAAGAAAACCACCAGTCTCCCCACCTTTTAAGCCTTATTATATTCACATCTCCTCCAAAAGGCCTTCCCTAACTAAGCCCTCATTTCCCCTACTTGCTCTCCCTTCTACGTCACCTACACACTTGAATTGGAAGCTTTTAAGCATTTGATATTCACCCTAACATTCAGCCTCAGAGCACTGACTTACAAACCCCTAATAGATTTTAAAGTTTGTTTACTCTTCTAGACTGTAAACTAGTGAGCAGGGAACATGTCTAACAACTATTGTACTGAACTCTCCCAAGCACTTAGGACAGTGCTGTGCACATAGTGAGCCCTCAATAAATACGACTGAATGAATGAATGAAAAAATACCATTGATCGATTGACTGGTCTTGCTATGATGGTGAAGAGTGAAGATGGCTTCAGTCTTATCACAGACAAGGAAGGAATCCTGAGTGTACCGTAACAACACTTTGATATTCTCCACATCACACCTTCTATTCTCAATGACCAGCAGTGCTGAAAGTAAAAATAAATACCTAACCAGAATGCCACCTCTACCTGGTTTTCAGAGACTTTACAAAAGCATAGAACACGGTCGGCAGACCTGGACTCTAGATGTTTCTTAGTAAATTTGGTGGCCCTGAAAAGTTCATTAAGATTCTGACACTACCTCACAGCGGCACGGCTGGTCGGGTCAGAATTGACGGTGTTCTGCCTGATCCATACCCCACTGCCATTTTCTAAAAACGCTTGGAGGGCTCAGTCCTGCTCAACTGATTCTATGTATCATATGTATATATCTATGATTGTATTTATCTCGATGATGTCTGTGCCAGACTACTTGTGTTTTGTTCTGGTTTTGCTTTGCTGTCTGTCTCCCCCGTGTAGACTGGGAGCCCGTTATTGGGCAGGGATTGTCTCTATCTGTTGCCGAATTGTACATTCCAAGTGCTTAGTACAGTGCTCTGCACATAGTAAGTGCTCAATAAATACTATTGAATGAATGAATAGTGCAAAATGCAGCCAGAGCCCTGGTTGCAGGAGCTGAAATATGCTGTCCCACTTCTGGGAAACTCTTCCAACTCAACAGATGTCGATCATCATTGAAATCCTAGGAAACAGTCATTCAAAATCACTGTTTGTGGATGACTGCATCCCTGAGGCAAACATCCAAGAAGACGTGCAAACAATTGTAAATCATTTTGAAATCAGCCAGGCATTACAGGCTGAAAATAGGCCTGAAGGGTTGTATCAGTCTGCACCAGGGAAGGACATAAAAAGCACATATCTGCACATAAACAAAAAAATCTATATTGCAACACAGAGATAAATGCTGTCACGGAATTCTGCTGTCTCCAAAGCACAATGATAATAGCAGTGGCCAAAGCATAATAATGATAATAATAGTAATAATAGTATTTATTAAGCATTTACTATAAGTCAAGCAATCAATCATTCAATTGTATTTATTCATTCACTCATTCATTGATTGAGCGCTTAGTGTGCAGAGGACTGTACTAAGTGATTGGAAATTACCACTAAGCAATAGAGACAATCACTGCCCACACCGGGCTTACAGACTAGAAGGACTGTACTAAGTGCTGGAATAGTCAGTCAGTGGTATTTACTGAGCACTTACATTGTGGGACAACCTGATTACCCTGTATCTACCCCAGCGCTTAGAACAGTGCTGTGCACATAGTAAGCGCTTAACAAATACCAACATTGTTACTCTCCCAAGTGCTTAATACAGGGCACTGCACACCATAAGGTATCAATAAATACGATTGATTGAGTCCCTGTCCCACATGGGGAATCATAGTCTAAGGAGGAGAAAGTACAGATATAATAATAATAATGATGATGGTATTTGTTAAATGCTTACTTTGTGCCAGGCACTGTACTAAGCGCAGGGGTGGATAAAACAAATCAAGTTGGACACGGTTCCTGTCCCATGTGGGGCTCACAGTCTTAATCCCCATTTTACAGGTGAGGTAGCTAACTGAGTCACTTGCCCAAGGTCACACAACAGACAGGTGGAGGAATGGGGATTACAACCTTCTGACTCCTAGGCCCGTTCTCTATCCCCTGCTAGAAAACTGAATCTGGAGAGTGACATACGATTTGGGAGACTGCCAGTGTGGTAACAGCATGGTATTAGGGTCCATACCAAATTAAGGGTTACAAATTTGTGGCATTATCAACCTTCTCTATGACTGAGAGACCTAGACGCCTGCAAAAGCCTTTTCATCAGTGTCCCTGAAGGGCCATACTAACATCGAATGGCAGAACAGCATAGTCCTAGAATGAAGCCAATCTCCTAGAACTGAAGGTGGGCTCACTGGACCACGCTGAGAGAATGGACAACAGCGGGATATCCAGCCAGCTGCTGCGTGGCAAATAGAAACTGGGAAATCTAAAGCAAAGAGGCCAGAGAAAATGATTTCAGTTTATAATAAAGCAAAGCTTAAAATAATGCTGCATCCCAAGTGGAAGCTGAGAATCAATTGCTGCAGATAAACGTGCATGGCACACTGCAATCAGGAGAGGAGCAGCTCTGTTGGAGCAGAATACTAATTATGGCATTTGTTAAACACATACTGCGAGCCATGGACTAACCCTGGGGTAGATACAAGATAATCTCCTCCCCCCTCTCCCGTCCCACCCCCTCAGCACTGTACTCATCCGCTCAACTGTATATATCTTTATCACCCTATTTATTTTGTTTAATGAGATGTACATCACCCTGATTCTATTTATTTGCCATTGTTTTTATGAGATGTTCTTCACCTTGACTGTATTTATTGCCATTGTTCTTGTCTATCTCCCCCGATTAGACTGTAAGCCCATCAAAGGGCAGGGGCTGTCTCTATCTGTTGCCGATTTGTACATTCCAAGCGCTTAGTACAGTGCTCTGCACATAGTAAGCGCTCAATGAATACTATTGAATGAATGAATGAATAATCAGTCTGGTCGCAGTCCCTGTCCTTCATGGAACTCACAGTCAAAGGGGGAGGGAAATAAGTAATCCCTATTTTACAGGTGAGGGAACTGAGGCACAGAGAAGTTAAGCGACTTGCCCATTCAGCAGGCAAGTGGAGGAGTTAGGATTAGAACCCAGACCTCCTGACTCCCAGACCCGTGCTCTTTCCCTAGGAAAAACTGCTTCTCAAGCTGCAGAAGCTCCAAAAGGATTGTGAAACAAGGGGGCAAAAGTAAAAATAGTTCCAGGAGCTGTAGGCAACAATGAAAAGCCAACAAGTCTTTGTCTGTGCACAATGCAGCCGGGACAGTGGATCTCACACTGACCTTTTCAATCACGCACACACCCAGCGGTGAACTCCACTGTCAACTGCATATTCTTCAAGTAAGAGGAACATCTCTCTCTCGCTCGCTCTCTCTAAACATACATATACATGCAATTTCTTTACAATTTGCGGTCTGAAGAAATTACTTTTCCAATTTAATGTAAGGGGCTTTAGGTTTTACTTAGGCTAAGAACATATGTTAATGAAAGGAACTTACTGAGAGAAACTTACTTCTATTTCACAGATTACAAACCACTTCCTGTTTCACAGAGAGCTAGCGGAGAATAAGACTAAAACCCAATAATAAATGTGGTATTTGTAAAGCACTTACTATGTGCCCAGCACCGTAATAAGCCCTGTGGTAAATACAACTTAATCAGGTTGTACATTGTCCCTGCCCCATATGGGACTCAAAGTTTAAATTTGAGAGAGAACAGGTATCTCCCCATTTTACAGATAAGGAAACTGAGGCACAGAGAAGTGACTGGCTCACAGTAGGCAAGTGACAGAACTAGGACTAGAACCCAGGTCCTCTGACTCCCAGACTTAGTGGCTTTCCACTAAGCTACCCTGCTTCTCTACAGGGGTCTGTTCCACTTGAATGCCATAAGAAGAGATTGAACCAGTTCTGGATAATAATAATCATAATAATTGTGGTATTTGTTAAGCACTTACTATGTGCCCTGCACTTTACTAAGCACTGGGGTGAATACAAGCTAATCAGGTTGGACACTGTCCCACATGGGGCTAACAGGTTCAAACCCCATTTTACAGATGAGGTAACCAAGGTGTAGAGGAAGTGAAATGACTTGACCAAGGTTACACGGCAGACAAGTGGTGGAGGCAGAATTAGAACCCATCATCTTCTGATTCCCCAGCCCATGCTCTATCCACTTTGCCATGCTGCTGCTCCAAGGTCACACAAGGATCGTGTTATAGGTCTGAGATAAAGTCTTGTCCACTGTATGACCTTGGGCAAGCCGCTTAACTTCTCTGTGCCTCGGTTACCTCATCTGTAAAATGGGGGTTGAAACTGTGAGGCCCATAAGGGACAGGGACTGTCCCCACTCTATTTCCTTGTATCCACCCCTGCATTTAGTACCGTGCCTGGCACATAGTAACCGCTTAACAAATACCATTAATATTATGATGATAATGATTGAGATTTACACAGGTTGTGGGGAGGCTGCATGAGGTGAATAATAATAATGATGGCATTTGTGCAAAGCACTGTTCTAAGCGCTGGGGAGGATACGGGGAAGCAGTGTGACTCAGTGGAAAGAGCCTGGGCTTGGGAGTCAGATGTCATGGGTTCGAACCACTAGGCCAAGCTGCTTCTCATCCGGCCCCGCCCGACCCCTTGTGCCACCCTCACCAGTCTCCCCTGTCCCAAGCAGCGTGGCTCAGTGGAAAGAGCACGGGCTTGGAAGTCAGAGGTCATGGGTTCGAATTGCACCCTTCCACTTGTCAGCTGTGTGACTGTGGGCAAGTCACTTAATAAGCACTTAACAAATACCAACAACCTTATTATTATCGTGTTCCAGCGCCATCCCCTCACCCCTTTCCTCCAGCACTGGCTCCCACCAACTCACCCCCTTCATAAATCCTTCCTACCTCCTGTATCATCTTAGAGAAGCAGCCTGGCTCAGTGGAAAGAGCACGGGCTGGGAACTCAGAGGCTCACAGTCTTCATCCCCATTTTACAGATGAGGTAACTGAAGCACAGAGAAGTTAAGTGACTTGCCCACAGTCACACAGCTGATAAGTGGCAGAGCAGGGATTCGAACTCATGACCTATGACTCCCAAGCCCGTGCTCTTTCCACTGAGCCACGCTGCTTCTCTATCCCGGTTCTGTCATCTGTCTGCTGAGTGACCTTGGGCAAGTCACTTTACTTCCTTGTGCCTTAGTTCCCTCATCTGCAAAATGGAGATTCAGATTGGGAGCCCCACGTGGGACATGGACTGTATCCAACCTGATTAGTTTGAATCAACGCCAGCGCTTAGAACAGTGCCTGGCACATAGTAGGCGCCTAACAAATACCACAATTAGTATTAGTAGGGGGGTGAGAAGAGGGATCAGAGGGAAAGGACTGAAGGCACGTAGGCTGGGGGAAGGGGGCTAGGGTGGAAGATAAATAAAGTCTGAAGCTGCTGTATTGATCTGTTTATCCAGTGGCCAACGCAGATTCCTCTAGGAGTTGGATACACAGTAGCTCCCAGCTGGGGAAAATCCACCAGCCCTAAAAGGCGATTAGCAAATCGTTAAAGCGGTCATCCGGAGTGAATGGGCCAGCGCTAGCAAGTCGTTAGTTGTTAATGGGAGAATGTTGACACGTTAATGCGGCATGACCTCGTGGAAAGGACCTAGGACTGCTCAATAAATACCACTGATTGATTGGACGCTGAAGCTGATAAGAGTCTTTTTTAAACTGTTAAACAAACACTCCGGAAAGCCCACTTTAATGATTTGCTAATCGCCTTTTAGGCCCTTGTGGATTTCCCCCAGCTGGGATCCTCTGTATCTCCACCTACTAGAGGAATCTGCTTTGACCACTGGATAAACAGATCAACTTTGAATCCACAGTATTTACTGAACGCTTTTTGTGTGCACAGCCCTTTACTAAGTGCTTGGGAGCGTTTACAAAGCAGTTATCTTGGTGAGCTGCGACTGTTTCCAGTGCTCGGTTTGGAGGTCATTTAGGGAAAATGCCAGATAGTGACAATATGTTTCAGTTTTCCCAAACTGAGAAATAATTAATAAAACTAACCAGCAGCCTGGGAAACTTTTGTCATGATCAGTTTGAAACAGCCCAGGTATGCAAGTTTATTGTCAGGAATCAGCCAGTCTTGGCTCTGCTTCTTCCTGTTGTGTGACCTTGGATAAGTCACTTAGCTTCTCTGGGCCTCAGTTACCTCACCCTCAAAATGGGGGTCAAATATCTTTTCTCCCTCCCTAGATTGTGAGTCCCTTGTGAGACAGGGGCTGTGCCTCATCTGCTTATATTTTATGTATCCCAGTGCTGAGTACAGCGCTTGGCCCATAAACGCTTAACAAATACCACAATTACTCTATTTTATTCTCCCAAGTGCTTAGTACAGTGTTCTGCATACAGTCAGTGCTTTTAGGTGGAGGGAGGTGTCAGCCTGATTCTGACCTTCAGCATGGTGTAGGGAATAGAGCCCGGGTTTGAGAGTTAGAAGGTCATGGGTTCTAATCCCGACTCCGCCACCTGTCTGCTGTGTGAGCTTGGGCAAGTCACTTCACTTTTCTGGGCCTCAGCTACCTCATCTGTAAAATGGGGATTGAGACTGCGTCCAACCCCAATTTCCTTGTATCCACCCCAGCGCTTAGTACAGTGCCTGGTACATAGTAAGTGCTTAACAAATACCACAGTTATTATTATCATCTCCCTGACATCCAACTCAGAAGGAATGAAATTGGGATGCACCTCAAGGTTAGTCCTGGACCCAGCAATATTTCCTATTGATGAAAGTGAGAATTCTGTATTTTAGTATGTTCTCAATTTCTCTTACATCTGGACCCTCACTCACCTGTAATGAACCATCAGTTTATTTCTCTGACTCATGTCAACTTTTAAATGGAGATGAAAACTATAATTTTATTTATTCATATTGTCTGTCTCCGCCTCTAGACTGTAAGCTCGTTGGGGGCAGGGAATGTGTCTGTTTTCTTGTTACACTGTACTCTCCCAAGCGCAACATGGCCAAGTAGATAGAGCCCGGGCCTGGGAGCCAGGTTCTAATCCTGACTCCACCATTGGTCCGCTGTGTGACCTTGGGCAAGTCACTTCACTTCTCGGGGGCCTCAGTTACCTCATCTGTAAAATGGGTATTAAGACTGTGAGCCCCACATGGGACAGGGACCGTGTCCAACCTGATATTTACCCCAGTGCTTAGAACAGTGCTTGGCACATAGTAAACACTTAATAAATACCATTATTATTATTATCACAGTGCTCTGAACACAGTAAGCACTCAATAAATACAATTGACTGACTGTGCCAGTGGTGGGTGAAATGTGCAGGCAGCACCTGGTCAAGGAGATTGGCTCAGCCCCTCTGGCCTTGCATTTCCACCTGAAGGCCTTGTTGTCAGGCAGGTTTGGGGGTGTCAGGGAGCTTGTGTGTGGAAAACAGGAGCTTGGACTTGCACTGCAATTGGTCTTCTATGGCTCAGTCACAACCACTAAACTGAAAATGGGTATGCAGTGGTTAAGGGCAGGATGGAGAGAGAGAACCATCTGCCACCCGAATTAGTAGCTACCGCCCTGACACTTTTTCTGGCTGCTCGACTAGCAAAAGAGACATGGACTGGAGAGAGGGCTTGAAGAGGAAGCCCAGAGCCGAGAGCAACTTGGCCTAGTTCATTCGTTCGTTCATTCATTCATTCATTCATTCGTATTTATTGAGCGCTTACTATGTGCAGAGCACTGTACTAAGCGCTTGGAATGCACAATTCGGCAACAGAGACAATCCCTGCCCATTGACGGGCTTACAGTTTAATCGGGGAGACAGACAGACAAAAACAATAGCAATAAATAGAATCAAGGGTATGTACATCTCATTAACAAAATAAATAGAGCAATAAAAATATATACAAATGAGCAGATGAGCACAGTGCTGAGGGGAGGGGAACCAAGTGGGGGAGGAGCAGAGGGAAAGGTGGGGAAAGGGGGCTCAGCTGAGGGGAGGTGAATGGGGGGGAGGGGATGCAGAGAGGCAGCAGAGGGAGCAGAGGGAAAAGGGGAAGCTCAGTCTGGGAAGGACTCTTGGAGGAGGTGAGTTCTCAGTAGGGCTTTGATAGACCGGGCCTGGGAGTCACAAGGACCTGGGTTCTAATCCCAGCTCCACCACTTGTCTAATGTGTGACCCCGGGCAAGTCACTTGACTTCACTGATCCTCACTTACCTCATCTGTAAAATGGGGATTGAGACTGTGAGCCCTATGTGGGACAGAGACTGTCCAACCCCATTAGCTTGCATCTATCCCAGCACTTAGTACAGTGCCTGAAACAGAGTAAGCTTAACAAATACCATAAAAAATTTAAAATAAAGCAAGCTGTATCACAGGCACAGGAAGGGACCAGGCAAAAAACCGACAGACACAGAAAATAAAATACCTTTTCCCTCCGGGATCTCCCTCAGAGCTTTAGGCTGTTAACCCCTTTATAATTAAAAAATTTGTAACCCCTTTTGGTAAGGGTGCCTGTGAAAGAATTCCCTGAATTTGAATTGTATGCTACAGTTCCAGACCATGTGTGGTATAGATCCGAAGAAAAAAAAAGTTTTAGTGACACACCCAGAATAGCTGAAAATGAAGCCACAACATAGAGTTTTATTCACATACCCTTTGCCTTTCATTTTAGTATTTCCTTCAGACTGTATGCCTTCCAGGCTCGGGAATTCATAGCGATCACCATTATTTCTTTTTTTTTTAAATCACGTTGTGGGGTAAAGAACCTATTATTAATAGTATTTTTTGCAATGTTTCTGCTTTTACATTTTAGTTAGTGAAACCAAAACCAAAATTGGCCTGCGTTACAAGTAAAAAAGAAAGTGTTTCACCTACCAGTTTTTGGTTGCTCTTTCAGTATTTATTCA
Organism: Ornithorhynchus anatinus; assembly: GCF_004115215.2. Taxonomy (NCBI): domain Eukaryota; kingdom Metazoa; phylum Chordata; class Mammalia; order Monotremata; family Ornithorhynchidae; genus Ornithorhynchus; species Ornithorhynchus anatinus. The sequence goes on from NC_041728.1 coordinate 155,083,687, forward strand.
GCATTCACTGTGCAGAGAACTACCATGGAAATATGTTTTTGATATACTGTCACCAAACGACAGAAAAGTGACTTCATCCAGCATTGGAAGGGTCTCAACAGCCTGGGCCAACATTACTCCTCTGCTAAATAGAAAGCTGCTATGCTTTTTCCTCCTCAAGTTCTGCTGTCAGCATATTCTCAAGATTATTGAATTCTGTTCAGCAGTTTCTCCTCCCTAGCCCAGTTGAGCTTTAGTCTTACCAATCAGTTCTTCAGTGTCTGTGGTGTGCAGTGCACTTTGCTAAGTGTTTGAAAATATAATAATAATAATGGCATTTGTTAAGTGCTTACTATGTGCCAAGCACTGTTCTAAGTATGCAGTAGACTTCGTAGGCATGATGCCTGCCCTACAATCTAACCAGGGAGGCAGACACAAAATACTTTACAGATAAAAGGAAGACAAGAGAAAGATGGATATATGGCTGAGGAATTCCTTAATTTTTTTATTATGGTATTTGTTAACCACTTACTAAGCTCCAAGCACTGTACTAAGTACTGGGGTAGAGATACAAGGTAATCAGGTTGGACAAAGTCCATGTCCCACATGAGGCTGACATGTCTTAATCTCCATTTCACAGACTAGGTAACTGAGGCCCAAGGTCATTCATTCATTCATTCATTCAATCGTATTTATTGAGCATTTACTCTATGCAAAGCACTTTACTAAGCGCTTCAGAGAGTACAATACAATAATTGTACAATACAATAGAGAAGCAGCATGGCTCAGTGGAAAGAGCCTGGGCTTTGGAGTCAGAGGTCATGGGTTCGACTCCCAGCTCTGCCACTTGTCAGCTGTGTGACTGTGGGCAAGTCACTTAACTTCTCTGTGCCTCAGTTACCTCATCTGTAAAATGGGGATTAACTGTGAGCCTCACGTGGGACAACCTGATCACCCTGTATCTACCCCAGCGCTTAGAACAGGGTTCTGCACATAGTAAGTGCTTAACAAATACCAACATTCTTCTTATTATTATAAAACAGTCACATTCCCTGCCCACAATGGATTTACAGTCTAGAGTGTGGGAGACAGACAACAGTACAAATAAATAAAATTACAGATATATATGTAAGTACTGTGGGGCTGGGAGAGGGGAAGAGCAAAGGGAACAAATCAGGGCGACGCAGAAGGAAGTGGGAGATGACGAAAAGTGGGGTCTGAGGCCACACAGCAGACAAGTGGGGGAACCAAGATTAATCAATAAATCAATCAATTGTATGTACTGAGTGCTAAGTATGTGCAGAACACCCTACTAGGTTCTTGGGACAGTACAGTACAAGAATTACCAGAAATGTTCCCTGCCCCCAGTGAATTTACAGTTTCCGGGTGGGACAGTCTGTGAGCCCGTTGTTGGGCACGGATTGTCTCTATCTGTTGCCGAATTGTACATTCCAAGCTCTTAATACATTGCTCTGCACATAGTAAGTGCTCAATAAACTTGAATGAATGAATGAATGAACGAATAATATCAATAAATAATTTATAATAAAAATTTAACCCAGGCCCAATTAATTTAAATTAAGCCCTGCATTAGACCTCAGGTCTTCTGACTCTCAGGACCCTGCCCTTTCCACTAGGCCAGGCTGCTTCTGAAATTGTAGAACATATAAGTCAACAGTGCTTTAGATGGTTGTGAGTGGATATTTCTTAATCCTTTGGAGGCCAAATGAATGTGAAAAGATGATTTCAGGTTAAAACTGAGTGAAATTTTAGCTTCAAAAAAAGGCCTTCATCACTTCCCCATCTTTCTGTTGAACCTAAATGCAATAGCAGCAGCACAAACTCTTTCAGAGTGAATTATTTATTACACAAGTGGATTGAAAAGGCAGTTCTGTATGCACCGTCTTTTGTTATAGAACCAGGATGAGAGTAATTAACAGCTGCTAGGTTGTACACAGACTGTTCTGCTGAGAGGTTTACTCACATAATAGTTAATGAGCAAGGATCCAGAGAAGCTAAGTTTTTCGATAGTGTGTTCCTTTTTTCTCCTATCAAAAGTGTTAGCATCATGAAGCTTATACTGTAGTGCTTCATTTATACTGTAATGCTTCATTTCTAATCCCCAAGTAATTTATTCCTCTCCATATTCCTCTCCAGTTGCAAATGGTTTGGCTAATTTTTCTAATGGTATTTGTTAAGCACTTACTATGTGTCAAGTACTGTATTATGAGCTGGGTAAATACAACTTAATCAAGTTGGACACAATCCCTGTCCCACAAAGACTCTTCCTCTAACTCTCTTTACTGTAAGCTTGTTGTGGGCAGGGAATGTGTCTACCAACTCAGTTATATTGTATTCTCCCAAGTGCTTAGTACAGTGCTCTATACACAGTAAATACTCAATAAATATGATTGATTGCAGCCAAATGTAGCAAGTATGTGCATAACCACTTAGGTTTTCTAGCATTTATTCACTTATTTACTAAAATATCCACCCTTCCCTACCTGCTGTTGCACCAGTCATCTTCCTGAAACCTCATTCATCCCACATCTCTCCTCTCCTCAAAGCGCTTTCCTTGTTTTCTAGGTCTCAATGCATCTAAGCCAATCTTCTCGCAATCTGCTCAAGACTCTCCACCATCTGGCCCTTCTTTTCCTCTCTGCCCTCTTCACCTGCCATTCCATACCTTGTATCTTGGTTCCTCCCAAGTCAACCTTCTAGCTAATAATAATAATAATAATGGCATTTGTTAAGCACTTACTATGTGCCAAGCACTGTTCTAAGTGCTGAGTTATCGGGTTGTCCCACATAGGGATCACAGTTTTAATCCCCATTTTACAGATGAGATAACTGAGGCACAGAGAAGTAAAGTGGTTTGTCCAAGGTCACAGAGCAGACTAGTGACAGAGCCAGGATTAGAACCCATGTCCTCTGGCTCCCAAGCCTGTGCTCTTTCCACTAAGCCACGCTGCTCTAGCTCTACCTTAGTCTTGACTCTTTCATTCATTCATTCAGTAGTATTTATTGAGCACTTACTATGTGCAGAGCACTGGACTAAGCACTTGGAATGTACAATTTGGCAACAGATACAGACAATCCCTGCCCAATAACGGTCTCACAATCTAAACGGGGGAGATAGAAAGCAAAGCAGAACAGAACAAAACAAAACAAGACAACATTACCAAGATAAATAGAATCAAGGGGATATACACCTCATTAACAAAATAAATAGGGTAATAAATAATATATACAAATGAGCACAATGCTGAGGGGAGGGGAAGGGGGAAGAGCAGAGGATGGGAGGGGGAAGGGGAGAGGAGGAGGAGCAGAGGGAAAGGGGAGCTCAGTCTGGGAAGGCCTCCTGGAGGAGGGGAGCTCTCAGTAGGGCTTTGAAGAGGGGAAGAGAGTTAGTTTGGCGGACTTGAGGAGGGAGGGCATTCCAGGACAGCAGTAGGACATGGGCCAGAGGTCGACGGCGGGATAGGCATGAACGGGGAACAGTGAGGAGGTGAGCAGCTGAAGAGCGGAGTGTATGGGGTGGGCAGCAAGAAAGAGAGAAGGGAGGTGAGGTAGGAGGGGGCAAGGTGATGAAGAACTTTAAAGCCAAATGTGAGGAGTTTTTGTTTCGTGCGGAGGTTGATAGGCAACCCCTGGAGGTTTTTAAGGAGGGGAGTGATATGCCCAGACCATTTTTGTAGGAAGATGATCCGGGCAGCAGAGTGAAGAATAGACTGGAGTGGCGAGAGACAGGAGGAAGGGAGATCAGAGAGGAGGCTGACAAAATAATCCAGTCGGGATATTATGAGAGCTTGTACCTGCACAATAGCCTTTTGGATGGAGAGGAAAGGGTGGATCTTGGCGATATTGTGAAGGTGAGGCCGGCAGGTGTTGGTGACAGATTGGATGTGTGGGGTGAATGAGAGAGCTGAGTCAAGGATGACACCAAGGTTGCGGGCCTGAGAGACGGGAAGGATGGTCGTACCATCCACGGTGATAGGGAAGTCAAGAAGAGGACAGGGCTTTGGGGGGAAGATGAGGAGCTCAGTTTTGGCCATGTTGAGTTTTAGGTGGTGGGCAGACATCCAGGGAGAGACGCCTTGGAGGCAGGAGGAGATACGAGCCTGAAGGGAGGGGGAGAGGACAGGGGCAGAGATGTAGATCTGTATGTCATCTGCATAGAGATGATAGTTGAAGCCGTGGGAGCGGATGAATTCACCAAGGGAGTGAGTGTATATGGAGAACAGAAGAGGGGTGAGAAGGTTATGATCAGAGAGAGGGATTTCAGAGTTGGCGAGGGTGGAGATAGTGCAGTGGTGAGAGATGATGAGATTGAGGGTTTGACCAAGTTGGTGAGTGGGCGAGGTGTGGTGGAACAGGAGGTTGGCAGAGTCGAGGAGTGATAGCAGGTGGGTGACAGAGGAGTCACCGGGTACATCCATGTGGATGTTGAAGTCTCCGAGGATCAGAATGAGCAGGGAGAAGGAGAGAAGGAGAGAAGGATGGTGAGAAAGGGGTCAAGGTGGTTAAAGAAGTTGGAGGTGGAACCAGAGGGCTGGTAGATGACAGCTACATGAATCTGGAGGGGGTGGTAGAGGCGAATAACATAGGCTTCAAGGGAGGGGAAGGAGAGGGAAGGGAGAGGAGGAACAGTGCGGAAACGGCATTGGGGTGCGAGAAGGAAGCCGACGCCTCCTCCTTTCCTGGTGAATCTGGGGGAATGGGAGAAGTAGAGGCCTTCTCCGGAGAGAGCAGCAGAAGAGACCATGGGTGAGCCAGGTCTCCGTAAGGGCGAGGAGGAGGAGAGAGCGGGACAGGAAAAGGTCAAGGAGGAAAGGGAGCTTACCTATAATGGAGCAGGGATTCCATAGGCCACACTTGGCTGCAGCGGTGGGGGAGGAGGAGAGAGGGGGAAGGGAGCTGGGGGAGGGGAGGGTTTGGATGGGAATGAGATGGCGGGGACCTGAGAGGAGAGGGGGATGAGGGGTGACGATGGGACAGGAGAACTGGGATGGAGCGTGGCAGGGAAGAGGGAAGGGAAGGAGGTGGGAGGAGGGGGTTCAGTGGGGAAGAGCACAAGGGGAGGGGGATGAAGGTTATACTGGTAAAGTGGGATTCTAGGGAGGGGGTGGGGAGGAGAGGAGGAGGCAGAGGAAAGTGTGGGAAAGAGCTGGGCGGGAGAGGGAAAGGGGAAGGTGAGGATTGGGAGGGGCAGATGGGAGGAGGGGAGGTTGAAGGTCATGGTGAAGTCAGTGAGGTAAGTGGCAGCACTGAGAACAATTAACAATAACATGTGATAGCGATAATATAGCAGTATGATACAATAAAATATTATTAGTAAGCGGGTGATGTCCAGGATTGAATGTTGACTTATCTATGGGTCTAGCAAATCAAAATCAGAAGGCTAGCGGCAAGGAGAGTCCTGCGGCTAATGGCCCACATGTCTCTGACTTCTGCCTCCAACCCCTCACTCACACTCTTCCCCCGGCTTGGGAATGAGGGGGAGAGTGGACCTGACAACTTCAGGGCTTGATGGCCGATGTCCAGCCTTTTCCATCAACAAGGAGTTCTTGGAAGAAAGATCTGAGGCAGCAGCTTCTGCACCCAAGCTCTATGACATGATGTACAATACTGAAACGTTTTTCTGCCCAGTTTCCACCCTTGTCTATGAGTCTCAGCCCCCAGCTGATGCCCAGCCTGGCTTTGTGGTCCTGCTACTCCTCTGCCCCCTTTCCCCTCTCCCTGCTCCCTTTCAAAGGGGGCTGTTTCCAAGGAGGCTTAAGTAGGAAGGTCTACACCATCAGTAAGTCAGTCAATCAATTGTATTTATTGAGCTCTCACTGTATGCAGAGCACTGTACTAAGGGGAGAGTACAATACAGCAATAAATAGACATATTCCCCGCCCACAATGAGCTGACAGTCTAGAGGGGGAGACATACATGAATATAAATAAATTACAGATGTGTACAGAAGTGCTTTGGGGCTGGGAGGAGGGATGAATAAAGAGAGCAAGTGAAGTCAATGCAGACAAGTCAGGTCCATGCAAAAGGGAGTGGAAGAAGAGGAAGGAAAGGCCTAGTCAGGGAAGACTTCTTGGAGGAGATGTGCCTTCAATAAGGCTTTTAAGGAGGGGAGAGTCATTGCCCAGAGGAAATGAGAAGGGAGCATGTTCCAGGCCAGAGGCAGGATGAGGGCAAGAAGTGGGCAGCGAAATAGACGAGATGGATGGACTGTGAGAACGTTAGCTTTAGAAGAGCGAAGTGTGTGGGCTGGATTGTAGTAGGAGAACCCCTGCCACCTTTTCTTGCCTAACTGGCAAGTGCCACTGCTCTGGGAGGGAGCACGACAGGGGCAGCCTGAGATAACACCTATCCGAGGCCTTGCACCACTGTAAGCTTTTTGTGGGCAGGGAATGTGTCTTATTGTTACAGTGTACTCTCCCAAGCACTTAGTACCATGCTTTGCACACAGTAAGCGTTCAATAAATATGACTGAATAGATGAATGAGAGCCAGCCCCAACTGGAAGTACTGGCGAGCAATTAAATGGCCAAAACCTGGGAAAATAAGGCCTGGAGAGCTCATAAACTCAAAATTGACTACTGGATAATCAAAAAGTGCCAAGGATCAAATTTTCCCAGGCCAAACATGTCTAAGGGTCAACTGAAAGTTAGTCAAACTTGCGCCTGCAGACCAAACAAACAATGGAGTGGGGCATGGGTCCAGGCCGGAATCTGTCTCTCGGGCAGGTTTTGGCCGTACTGGTTGGGGTGAGTTGGCAGAGCTCCTCGGTCTCTGCCATCCTTGCCAAGAGACTTTTGGGCACGGAGAGTCTCAAGTTACAGACCAGTGGGCCCCCAACAGCAGTCGAGATTATCGGCCGTTGAGACGCACGTGACACCGCATGCATTAAACCGTCCGCATGGGGTAACCTAATCCTGTCATATGCTCCGATTTCAGGAAGAATGCTGAGTTCACCCAAACCTATTACCTTTCCCCATAGGGATCAGCAAAGCACCTCCTTGCCTGTCTCACTCCAGGGCCTAGGCATTCTCCTCCCGGCTCCCTCTGAACAAGGACATCACTTCCAAGCTGTGGAACCCTGCAGCCTGAACCAAGCCAGAGGAAAGATGGCCACTGAGAAGAAAATCACTGGACTTAAGAGAAGCAGCATGGCCTAGTGGGTTCTAATTCCTGCTCCTCCACTTACCTGCTCTGTGACCTTTGACACACCACTTAAATTCTCTGTGTCTCAGTTACCTCATCTGTAAAATGGGGATTAAGAATGTAAACCCTGTGTGGGTGGTGGACTGTCTAACCCTTATCTACTCCAGTGCTTAGTACAGCGCCTGGCACACAGTAAGTGCTTAACAAATACCACAAAAAAAAAATCCCAGCCCTACCACTTGTCAACTGTGTGACCTCGGGCAAGTCAGTTAATTTCTCTGGGCCTCAGTTACCTCATCTATATGATGGAGATTAGGTCTGTGATCCCAGGATGGTCACAGAATATGAGTAAAGTGAATAGTTTGTATCTATCCCAGCGCACAGTACAGTGCCTGGCACAAAGTTAGCGCTTGACAAATACCACAGAGCTGTCCAGCACTACAGTGTACCAAGGAGGAGATAGACTAGCTGAAAACAGATCAGCCAGTATGTAATTGGTTGAGTGGCTATCCTACTCCATGCCTCTGCAGAGTAGGAGCAGGGTTGACCCATGAAGGCCCATCTATAGAAAGAGCAGAAACCAGAACCAGAACTAAGAATGGCTTTTGTGTTCCATTAGAGAAGAAGCGTGGCCTTAGAGAAGCAACAAGTAGTGCTTAGAACAGTGCTTGGCACATAGTAAGCACTTAACAAATACCATCATTATTATTAGTGAATAGAAAACAGGCCTGGGAGTCAGAAGGTCATGGGTTCTAATCCCAGCTCCACCACTTGTTAGCTGTGTGACCTTGGGCAAGTCATGTCACCTGTCTGGGCCTCAGTTCCCTCATCTGTAAAATAAGGATTAAGATTGTGAGCCCCAAGTGGGAGAGGGACTGCGTCCAACCCAATTTCCTTGTATCCAGTGCTTAGTACAGTGTTTGGTACACAGTAAAACAAGACAATTACTCTCCTTCAAAAACCTTAATGCAGGCACATCTTCTCCAAGAAGCATTCCCTGACTAAGCCCTCCTTTTCTCTTTTCTCACTCCCTTCTACGTCACCCCGACTTGCTCCCCTTATTCATCCCCCTGTCCCAGCCCCACAGCACTTATGTATATATCTATATTTATATTAATATCCATCTTCCCCTCTAGACTGCAAGCCCATTGTGGGCAGGGAATGTTTATCGTTATACTGTACTATCCCAAGTGCTTAGTACAGTGCCATGTACACAGTAAGTGCTCAATAAATACGATTGAATGAATGAATGAACAATTATCACCACCATTAACCCCACCTCCAATACTCCCCAGAATCCTGTCATTAGCATGTCTGCCTGAATGCCACAGAATTTCAGACTTTCTGGTCCCAACCCTAATTCCGTTCACACTGCTCCTTTGGGTAATCTCAGATAAAACCCCAGGCTCTAGACAGGGTGGGTCAGAAGTACTACAGAAGTTTGACACATTCCCCACCCACAAAGATTTTACAATCTGATAAACATCGTGTTGGGTGGAGCGAATAAGGTTACACAGATCAATTTAGCTCCTTTCTTCTTTGATCCTTTGCTATTAGTACAACTTTACTATAGTAAAGTTTACTATATTACTATATAAAGTTTACTGAAGTACAGTAAAATTACCAGATGATCTTGTGCTCTCGATGAGATTTGTTCGTCCTCTATTTAGGAATCAAGTAAAAATTTGAAAAATGATTTAAATTGGCATATAAATTTAGAGAGCCTCTTCCTGGGATTTAACCTAATTTAGAACCTTAATGAAGAAGTTAGCTCTTTCCTGGAAAGGTTCTGTGCTACCTATAGGAATTTTGTTTATCTTAAACTCTGTTTTTCCATTAGTGTCTGTATCAGCGTGGGAAGAGTGAGAAACCAATCTAGAAATCATTGAATAAACTGAATGCTTACTGTGTGCAGAGGAATGGATCGAGAGTTTGGGAGAATTACAGTAGAGTATTGCCTGTCCTCAAAGAGCTTACAGTCTAGCAGGGGAGAAAGACATGGACATAAATTAAAATAGGGGAATCAACAGTGTATAAGGAAACAGTTTATAAATTCTGGGCAGGTGAGGATAAGGTGAGTACCTAAATCAGTACCTGACTGCTTCATGGGAACAGAAAAAAGTGATCAGGTGACACAGGAGGGAGGGAAAATAGGATGGGGAGATGAGAAATTAGTCAGGGAAGGCTTGCTTGAAGAGATGTGATTTCAGTAAGACTTTGGACTTTGAACAGGGAAGGAGGGGAGAGAGTGGGGGGAGGGGAGGGCTTGGATGGGAACGAGATGGCAGGGACCTGGGGTAGCAATGGGACAAGAGGAATGGGATGGGGCGTGGACAGGGAAGAGGGTGGGAGGATGGGGTTTGGTGGGGAAGAGTGCAAGGGGAGGGGGATGAGGGGTGGAGCTGGTAAAGTGAGATTCTAGGGCTGGAGAAGCGAGCAGGGGAGGAGGCAGAGGAGAGAGCAGGAAAAAGATGGGAGGGAGAGGGGAAGGGGAAGGTGAGGATTGGGAGGGGCAGATGGGAGGAGGGGAGGTTGAAGGTCATGGTGAAGTCAGTGAGATAAGTGGCAGCACTGAGAACAATTAACAATAACATGCGATAGAGATAATACAGCAATATGATACAGTAAAAAATTATTAGTAAGCGGGTGATGTCCTGGGTCGAATATTGACTTGTCTATGGGTCTATCGGATTAAAATAAAAAGGCTAGCGGCAAGGAGAGCCCTGGGGCTCATGGTCCAAATGTCTCTGAGGTGGCGGAGGGAGCCCTGTGGATATCCAATATGGGGAAAGGTGGCTCTGTTGTGGGGGATAGAGGAGAGGAAACTCATAGGGAGAGGAGTAGAAAACCAAGCAACATAGGCGGGGTGAGTAGTTGTGGGTGCAGGGAGCAACTAAAGTAACAGTGAGAACAAGGGCAATGTTGCCAGGGGATGGGGATGAGGGGGGCGGGGGAAATCAATCACCTCTAGTCAGAGCACATGGGAGGAGGGAGTGAGGGCTCCCCAAAGGATGGCTGCTTCTGGGCGGAGGGGGAGAGGGTGGTTGGGAATGTAATGTCCCATGGCCCGGGGAAGGGGGGGTGCTGGGGAGCACATTATCCCATGGCCCTGGCTGGGGCAGGGGGAAGCAGGGAGCACAGGGGAGCACATGCTAACCTTCTCACTGTACCTCGATCTCATCTCTCTCACCACTGACCTCTCATCCACTTCCTGTCTCTGGCTTGGAACGCCCTCCCTCCTCATATCTGACCATTACTCTCTCCCTCTTCCACTCTGTTGCCCAGGTCATTTACCTACAAAAATGTTCAGTCCACGTTTTCCTACTCCTCTCAGCTGTCTTTGACCCTGTGGACCATCCCCTTCTCCTCAACACATTATCCAACCTTGGCTTCACTGACTCCGTCCTCTCCTGGTTCTCCTCTTATCTCTTTGGCCGATCATTCTCAGTCTCCTTCACAGGCTCCGCCTCCCCCTCCCATCCCCTAACTGCAGGGGGTTCCTCAAGGGTCAGTTCTTGGTTCCCTTCTATTCTCCGTCTACACTCACTTCCTTGGTGAACTCAATCGCTCCCACGGCTTCAACTATCGTTTCTACGCAGATGACACCCAAATCTATATCTCCTCCCCTGTTCTCTTGTCTCCCCTACTTGGATGTCCTCCGGCCACCTAAAACTCACATGTCCAAGATAGAGCTCCTTATCCAAACTCTGTCCTCTCTCTGACTTTCCCGTCACTGTGGACGGCACAACCATCCTTCCTGTCTCACAAGCCCGCCCGCAACATTGGTATCATCCTTGACTCTGCTCTCTCATTCACCCCACATATCCAATCATCTGTCACCAAAGCCTGCCGGTCTCACCTTCGCAACATCACCAAGATCTGCCAATTTCTCTCCATCCAAGCCCCTACCATGTTAGTACAATCACTTTTCCTATCCCAGCTGGATTACTGTATCAGCCTCCTTTCTCCTTTCTTCTGTCTCTCCACACTTCAGTTCACACTTCACTCTGCTGCTTGGATTATATTTCTACAGAATCGTTCTGGGCATGTCACCCTTCTCAAAAATCTCCAGTGGTTGCCTATTAACCTCTGTATCAAGCAAAAGCTCCTCACTATTGGCTTCAAAGCTCTCCATCACCTTGGCCCCCCTTACCTCACCTTCTCTCCTTCTACAACCCAGCCTGCACACTCAGCTCCTCTGGTGCTAACTTTTTCACTATGCCTTGTTCTCGCCTGTCCCGCCATCCACCCCTGGTCCTCGTCCTACCTCTGGCCTGGAATGCCCTCCCTCCTCAAATCCACCAAACAATCACACTTCCCCCTTTCAAAGCCCTACTGAAGGCTCATTTCCTCCAAGAGGCCTTCCCAGACTAAGCCCCCCTTTTTCTCAGCTCCTCCTCCCTCCGTGTTGCCCCAAATCTCTCCCTTTGCTCTACCCCCCTCCCCACCCCACAGCACTTATATATATGTTCACACCTATAATTCTATTTATTTATATTAATGCCTGCTTACTTGTTTTGATGTGCATATATCTATAATTCTATTTATTTATACTGGTGCCTATTTACTTGTTTTTATGTGTCTCCCCCTTTCTAGACTGTAAATCCGGTTTGGGCAGTGATTGTCTCTATTGCTGAATTGTACCATCCAAGCACTTAGTACAGTGCTGTGCACACAGAAAGCACTCAATAAATATGATTGAATGAATGAATGATTCCTCAAGAACTTCCAGTGGTTGCTCATCCACCCCTGCATTAAATAGATGTGGCCTTGGGCAAGTCACTTAACTTCTCTGTGCCTCAGTTACCTCATTTGTAAAATGGGGATTAAAAGTGTGAGTCCCACAGGGGACAACCTGATTACCCGGTATCTACCCCAGTGCTTGGAACAGTGTTTGGCACATAGTAAACAAATACCATAATTATTATTATTAACTTACTTATCATTAGTTTTAAAGCACTCAATCCCCTTGCCCCCTCCTACTTCACCTCTTTACTCTCCTACTACAACCCAGCCTGCACATTTCTCTCCTCTAATGCTAACTTTCTCACTGTACCTCGATAATAATAATAATAATAATGTTGGTATTTGTTAAGCGCTTACTATGTGCCGAGCACTGTTCTAAGCGCTGGGGTAGACATAGGGGAATCAGGTTGTCCCACGTGGGGCTCACAGTCTTAATCCCCATTTTACAGATGAGGGAACTGAGGCACGGAGAAGTTAAGTGACTTGCCCACAGTCACACAGCCGACAAGTGGCAGAGCTGGGATTCGAACTCATGAGCCCTGACTCCAAAGCCCGTGCTCTTTCCACTGAGCCACGCTGCTTCTCCATCTCATCTATCTCCCCTCTGAGCTCTCGCCCATGTCCTGCCCCTGGCCTGGAATGCCCTCCCTCTTTGTATCCAACAGACAATTACTCTCCCTGCCTTCAAAGCCTTATTGAAGGCACATCCCCTCCAAAAGGCCTTCCCTCTCTCTTTTCCCTTTCTTCCACTCCCTTCTGCCTCACCCTAACTTGCTCTCTTTATTCATCCACACTCCCATTCCCACAGCACTTGTATTCATAGCTGTAATTTTATTCATTTATATTAATGTGTGTCTTCCCATCTAGACTGTTGTTGTGGGCAGGGAATGTGTCTGTTATAGTGCACTCTCCAAGGGTTTAGTACAGTGCTCTGCACACAGTAAGTGCTCAATAAATATGATTGATTGAATGAATGAATAGTAGGAAGAGCAGGGGCCTGGGAGTCAGAGAACCTGGATTCGAATCCTGACTCTGCCACTCATCTGCTGTGTAACCTTGGGCAAACCATTTAACTTCTCCGTGCCTTAGTTTTCTCATCTGTAAGATGGGCATCCAAACCTGTTCTCCCTCTTAATTAGACTGTTAACCCCCTTTATGACCAGGACTATGTCAGACCTGATTGACTGGTAACTACCCCAGCACTTAAATCAGTGCTTGGCACATAGAAAGTTCAAAACACATACCATTAAAAATAAAAATACTCACACAGTATCCTTCATGGGGGCAGTCTACAGCTTAGTAGAGTGCTTGGCACACAATACAAACTTAAAAAGACAGCAATTATAAGAAAAAGCATCTCACCTGCTAGCACCCATAGGGAAAGAACATGGCCTAGTGGATAGAGCGCTGACCTGGGAGTCAGAAGGTTGAGGATTCTATCCTGGCTCTGCCACTTGCCTGCCATGTGACCTCGGACAGGTCACTTCACTTTTCTGGGCCTCAGTTACCTCATCTGTAAAATGGGGATTAAAACTGTAAGCCCTATATGGGACCGGCACTGTGTCTAACTCGATTTATTTGTATCTACCCTCGCACTTAGTACAATGTCTGATACATAGTAAGCACTTAACAAATACCACAATTACTTTTCATATTCTTATTATCTGCTACTTGAACTGCAGAACTTGGGGATGTAATTAAACACAGCTCAAGGAAATCATCTACCGAGGCGGGTGGACAATCAATCACTGATGTTTACCGATTGCTTACTGTGTGGCAAGCACTGTACTAAGCGCTTGAGAAAGTATACTACAGCAGAGTTGGTAGGCACACTCCCTGCCCACAAGGACCAGCTGGCTTGATTTCATCTCATCATTCTGAGATCAGCCTCGAAATTTCCTGCAGGCACAGAGAAGACTCCACAAGTGAGGGCTGCCAACATGATCGACAATTATGCTTGCTTTTAGAATACTGTTGGTTTACCAGCAGGCTACTTGGTAGAGCAAATCCCATAGAGACAACCGAGGACGCGGCATGGTGGATTGGATAGACCTTGGGCTTAGGAGTCAGAAGGTCATGAGTTCTAATTCCCGCTCCACCATTTGTCTTCTATGTGGCCTTGGACAAGTCACTACACTTCTCTGGACCTCAGTGGCCCCATCTGTAAAATGGGGATTAAGACTGTGAGAGTCAAGAAGGACAGGGACTGTGTCCAAACTGATTTGCTTGCATCCACCCCAGCGCTTAGTACAGTGCTTCGCACATAGTAAGCACCTAACAAATACCACCTCCGCCAAACTAATTCTCTTCCCCTCTTCAAAACCCTACTTATAGCTCACCTCCTCCAAGAGGTCTTCCCAGACTGAGCTCCCCTTTTCCCTCTGCTCCCTCTACCCCCCCTTCACCTCTCCGCAGTTAAACCCTCTTCTCCCCCCTTTCCCTCTGCTCCTCCCACTCTCCTGTCACCTCCCCTCAGCACTGTACTCATCCGCTCAACTGTATATATCTTCATTACCCTATTTATTTTGTTAATGAGATGTACATCACCTTGATTCTATTTATTTACTATTGTTTTAATGAGATGTTCTTCCCCTTGATTCTATTTATTGCCATTGTTCTTGTCTGTCTGTATCCCCCGATTAGACCGTAAGCCCGTCAAAGGGCAAGGACTGTCTCTATCTGTTACCGATTTGTCCATTCCAAGCACTTAGTACAGTGCTCTGCACATAGTAAGCGCTCAATAAATACTATTGAATGAATTATTCCTCTAGACTCTAAGCTCATTGTGGGCAGGGACTATGTCCACCAACTATGTCTACTTTCCCAAGTGTTTAGTACAGTGTTCTGCACACAGTAAGAGCTTGATTTCTTTTATGGTAATTGTTAAGCACATACTGTGTGTCACACACTGTTCTAAGCACTAGAGTAGATATAAGTTAATTAGGTTGGACACAGTCCATGTCCCACGTGGGGTTCACGGTTTTAATCCCCATTTTACAGATGAGGTAACAGACACAGAGAATTTAAGTGACTTGCCAAAGTCACACAGCAGACAAGTGGGGGAGCGAGGATTAGAACCCAGATCCTTCTGACTCCCAGGCCCATGCTCTGTCCACTAGGCAATGCTGACTCTTCAAAAAATACAACTGATTGATTGGCCACGTTGCCAGGTGAAGATGGGGATTTTTATTCATGTTTCAACATCACTGTCCACATGTTCATTGAAATCTCCCATGACAGTCAGTATGAGCATGGACAGTAGCAGTAGCGGAAACAGTAGCATTTACTGAGTGGGGTGTTCTATGTGTAGAGCATTCAAGAGGTACTTGGAAATTAAAAAAGACAAAAATTCTTGGTGTCTAGGTAGTAGTAGTAATGTGGCTCAGTGGAAAGAACCCGGGCTTGGGAGTCAGAATTCATGGGTTTGAATCCCGACTCTGCCACTTGTCAGCTGTGTGACTGTGGGCAAGTCACTTCACTTCTCTGGGCCTCAGTTCCCTCATCTGTAAAATGGGGATGAAGACTGTGACCCTCACATGGGACAACCTGAGTACCCTATATCTACCCCAGTGCTTAGAACAGTGCTCTGCACATAGTAAGCGCTTAACAAATACCAACATTATTATTATTAATAATGATATTTATTCAGACCCTTCTTATGCCACGCAGTGTCTGTGTTCTTGAAGAGTATAAAAGAAGCATAGTTCAAGTTCCCTGCCCACTAAACTCTTAGTTTACAGTCTGATGAGGGAGACAAATTCTGCTGTAGTAAGTCTGTCCAGATGACGGTAGAATCTGTTTTTCCCTCCTCTGTGCCTTCACAGTGGGCCTTATGCACTGATGCTTGTAGTATCTTGTCTTATGCTGTCAAGTCGTCTCTGACTCGTAGCGACTTCACGGACACGTGTCTCCCTGAATGCCCTACTCTCCATCTGCAATCATTCTGGTCATGTATCCATAGAATTTTTTTGGTAAAAATATGGAAGTGGTTTACCAATGCCTTCTTCTGCACAGTAAACTTGAGTCTCTGCCCTCGACTCTCTCCCATACCACTGCTGCCCGGCACAGGTAAGTTTTAACTTGTAACAGATTGCCTTCCACTGGCTAGCCACTGGCCAAGCTAGGAGTGGAATGGGTATGCCTCAGCTTGACTTTCCCTCCCTTACCCGAGACTGGTAGAGTACTGGAAACTCTCCAGGTGTGATCCTGAGAGGGGTTTGTGGTGTAGCCCTACTTTTTTAGTGGTTGGTGTAGGGTCATTAGGGTCATTTGAGGCTCACTAATGCCTCTGGGCGTGGGAGGATTGATGCAAGCAATTGTTTCATTAGGAACTCTATAACTGTGAGCCTTTATTTGGAAGAAGGAACAGTTCCTCCAGAAAAAAGAGCCCCTGGCACCTCTTTCTGGGAGCTGAACTTCCTTAAGAAATTTTGCTCCACCTTAGGGCTGAGATGTTGGCTCTGTAATAATAATAATGACAATCATAACAATAATAATAATAGTGTCATTTATTAAGTGCTTACTATGTACTAAGTGTTAACTGTACATTCCAAGTGCTTAGTACAGGGCTTGGCACATAGTAAGTGTTTAATAAATACGATTGAATGAATGAATGGGGTTGTACTAAGTGCTGGCGTATATATAAGATAATCAGGTTAGATATAGTCCCTGTCCTACATGAGGCTCTATCAGGCTAGTTTTTAGTAATTTGTCAAGCGCTTACTGTGTGCCAAGCACTGACACAGTTCCTGTCTCACTTGGGTCTCACAGTCTAAGAAGGATGGAGAACTGGTATTGACAATGATAATAATGATGGTAATTTGTCAAGTGCTTACTATGTGCTAAGCGCTGTTCTAAGCACTGGGGTAGCTACAAAGTAGATACAAAGCCCACGTGGGGCTCACAGTCTTAATCCCCATTTTACAGATGAGGTAACTGAGGCACTGAGAAGTTAAATGGATTGCCCAAGGTCACACAGCAGATGAGTGGCAGAACCAAGATTAGAACCCATATCCTCTGACTTTCAAGCCCATGCTCTTTCCACTAAGCCACTTGTCCCCTTCACCTACTCAATAACCACCCTCCAGCTGGAGTGTAGCATATATGAACCCTGGAGCTACCCCTTCGGATGACTGGTCGAAGTGGCCGCTGGAGCTGCCTGACCTGATCCGTGGAACTGCTTTTCCAGCTCTGAACCACAGGTACCCAAAGGGTAGAGGCTGTATTGTGAGTGATATAATAATAATAATTATAATAATAATGGTATTTGTTAAGAACTTACTATGTGCCAGGCACTCTACTGAGTGCTGGGTGGATAGAAGCAAATTGGGTTGGATACAGTCCTGTCCCATGTGGGACATAACCGAGACATAAAGAAGTGAAGTGACTTGCTCAAGGTCACACAGCTGACAAGTGGCAGAGCTGGAATTAGATCCCATGACCTTCTGACTCTCAGGCCCGTGCTCTCGCCACTATGCCATGCTCCTAAATTTGTGGGTGAGCCTTCACCCCTTTCTCTCCCACCTCCTAATTAAGAGCATGTAAGGGCATCCAAATGATAGGCTAGCCTGCTGCCACTCATGAATGGGATAGGGTCAAGGTCATTAATTCATAGTGATATTCTCTGCACTGTCAAGTAGGACAATCCTCCCTTTTTAACTTGGTCCTGTAGTGCAGCATTAGATCTGAAATCGATCAGTCATTAACTGTGTTTTCGGCTTTGTTTTGTTTTCTTAATGCTTCTTTAGTAAGCAATCCTGTGTTCCTGCCAAGGCTATTCAAAGGCTAGAATTTATAATTTAGAAAGTACCTCAGCCCCACAGTGCTTATGTAAAAATCCTTATAGTAGACTATTTCACCTATCTGTGAAATCTACTGCATGAGCCTTCTCACTGACCTCCATGTCTCCTGTCCTCCCCATCCCAGTCCATAGTTTAGTCTGCAGCACAGATCATTTTTCTAAAAAAAAGTTCAGTCCATGTTTCCCCACTCCTCAAGAGCCTCTAGTGGTTACCCATCCACCATCGCATCAAACAGAAACTCCTTAGCATCTGCTTTAAAGCATTCAATCAGCTTGTCCCATTCTTTCTCACCTCACTGATCTCCTACTAAAAATCAGCCTGCGTACTTCGTTCCTCTTGCACTAACTTACTCACGTGTCCCAATCTCATCTTTCTCACCACCAATCCCTTTCCCACGTTCTTCCCCCCAGCCTGGAACTCCCTCCCCCTCCATATACACCAGACCACCACTCTTCCCACCTTCAAAGCATTATTAAGGTCACATCTCTTCCAAGAGGCCTTCCTTGATTAAGCCCTCTTTTCTTTTCCTCCTTCTTCCTTCTGTGACCTTTGGGCATTTGATATTTGCCCTAGCCTCACCTCCACAGCACTTATGTACATATCTTTAAATTATATATTGTAAATTATTTATTTATATTAATGTCCATCTCCCACTCTAGGTTTAAGCTCATTGTAGGCAGGGAATTTGTCTGTCAATTCTGTTGCATTATACTCTCTAAATGATTAGCACAGTGCTCTGCACAGAGTAAGTGCTCAATAAATATGATTGACTGATTGGGCACAAGGCATGGTGATTCAGTGAGACAGTAAAATTGGAGGTCGAATTGACCCCATCTTTGGTTGGAGAGCTGGTGTCCATAGAAACTTTCTCCTCCCAGAGCAGGGTCAGTTTTCTGAAAGTTCAAACCCATTAAGATGTAAGTTTGGGGGTCCAGGACCGCCCCCCACCAAACACACCAGAATACCAGTCCCCAGAGTCAACCCGCTACCATTCATTCATTCATTCATTCATTCATTCATCAATCATATCTAGTGAGTGCTTACTGTGTGCAGAGCACTGTACTAAGCATTTGGGAAGTACAATACAGCAACAAAGAGTAGCAATCCCTGCACACAATGAACTCGCAGTCTGCAGGTGGAGGGGGGGATGAGATGTTCATCCCCTTGATTCTATTTATTGCTACTGTTTTTGTCTGTCTGTCTCCCCCGGTTAGACTGTAAGCCCATCAATGGTCAGGGACTGTCTCTATCTGTTGCCGATTTGTCCATTCCAAGTGCTTAGTCCAGTGCTCTGCACATAGTAAGTGCTCAATAAATACTATTGAATGAATGAATAAAAATAAACAGGCATCAATGTAAATAAATAAAATTATAGATATAGATATGGGGGGGAGCAAAGGGAGCAAGTCAAGGTGATGCAGAAGGGAGTGGGAGATGAGGAAAAGTGGGGCTTAGTCTGGGAAGGCCTCTTGGGGGAGGTGTGCCTTCAGTAGGGCTTTGAAAGGGGGGAGAGTGATTTTCTGGTGGATTTAAGGAGGGTGGGTGTTCCAGGCCAGAGGTAGAACGTGACCAGGCGTCAGTGGTGAGACAGGTGACATCGAGGCACAGTGAGAAAGTTAGCACTAACCTAAACCCAGGCCCCAGCTCTCTGACTTCAGTGCTGTCTGTACCCTTTGGCTCTGACATTAGTCCCTAGAACTACATAAGTTTTTGGGTATTCAGAGGGACTTCTTCTTTCGGTCTCAATATGAACATCCTGAAGCCAATCAATCAACCAGTGGTATTCACTGAGCACCTTTGAAGTACAAAACTTTGTACTTAGCACTTGGGAGAGAACAACAGAAGCAAGTCATACATTCTCTGGCCTCAAGGAATTTACAATTCAATGGAGAAAGACAAAAATTATTTGTCAGTAGTGGAGCAGAAAAAAGGTGACGGTGGAAGCAGCATGGTCGAAGGGAAAGAGCATGGGCCTAGGAGTCAGAGGACCTGGGTTCTAATCACTTGCCTGCTGTATGACCTTGGACAAATCACCTAACCTTTCTTTCTTCAACTGTTAAATGGGGATTAAGACCATGAACCCCATGTGGGACATGGACTGTGTCCAACCTATCTTGAATCTATCCCAGCGCTTAGTCGGGCAAGTCACTTAACTTCTCTGTGCCTCAGTTACCTCATCTGTAAAATGGGGATTAAGACTGTGAGCCCCAAGTGGGACAGCCTGATTCCCCTGTGCCTACCCCAGCACTTAGAACAGTGCTCTGCACATAGAAAGTGCTTAACAAATACCAACATTATTATTATTATTATTACTACAGTGCCCGATGCATAGCATTCCCCCAATTAGACTGTAAGCCCATCAAACAGCAGGGACTGTCTCTATCTGTTGCTGACTTGTTCATTCCAAGCGCTTAGTACAGTGCTCTGCACATAGTAAGCACTCAATAAATACTATTGAATAGTAAAGACTTAATAAATGCCATAAAAAATGGGGATTCAATACCTGCTCTCCCTTCTACTTAGACTGTGTGCCTCATGTGGGACCTAGTTATCCTATATCTACCCCAGAGTTTAGTACCGTGCTTGACATATAGAAAGCACTTAACATATACCACAATTATTAATTATGGAGTGTAGGACACCTTTGGTCCTTAGCTCCTTTAACATAACTGCAACTTATGAGGAACGAACAGTATCGGCTCTGCTTTTATATATCTGGGAAATAACTTTGGACCCTTTAACCTTAGTGTTGGAAATGCATTCGGTAAGGTCGATGAGCTGTAGTCTCTGCAGACTTGTGTGGAAATAAATTCCCAGTAGAAGCTGCTGATGAGGCTTTATTTATCTATAGTAGGAATACAATAAAATTCAATTACCAGAGGGCAGGGACCCAAAGACACTCCAGACACCAATCTAGTAGTCTTGGTCAATTCTGGCGTTTTCTGAAGCACAGAAAATTGGGCTAAATTTAACAGATCGGTAACTCCAATAAATGGTCTGGGTAGACTTTGTGTCACAATCTTCACCCTGGCCCTTGGGAAACCTTGTGGTTCACAGAGCAGTAAGCTCACTAAGCAAAGTACACTTGTTCCATTATTCGGGTTTTATGTCACTATCATCAGTAGGTTTTATGAGAGCCTTCTGTGCTCAGAGGAGGCATTTGGGGAATATCTATATTTATAAATAGATATATCTATACATATTTATATAAATATGATTATTATTATGGTATTTGTTAAGCGCTTACTATTTGCCAAGCACTGTTCTAAGCGCTGGGGTAAATACAAGGTAATTGAGTTGTCCCACGTGGGGCTCACAGTCTTAATCTCCATTTTACAGGTGAGGTAACTGAGGCACAGAGAAGTTAAGTGGCCTGCCCAAGGTCACATAGCAGACAGGTGGTTGAGCTGGGATTAGAACCCACGTCCTCTAAATCCCAAGCCCGGACTCTTTCTACTAAGCCATGATAGAAATCTCTATATATCTATATAAATAGCTGAACTTAGATTTTAAAGATGATGCCAATAACAGTAAGAGTGTCTGTCTGTGTATGTGTGTTTGACTTCCAAGGGATTGTTAAAGATTGGTCCTTCAATCAATCAATCAATCAATGGTATTTATTGAGACCTTACTGTGTGCAGAGCACTGTACTAAGCACTTGGGAGAGTACAATACAACAGGGTTGGTAGACACGTTCCCTGCCCACAAGGAATTGACAGTCTAGAGGGGGTCTTTGCTGCACTGTTGCATTTAGTGCTCATTGTTATCATTTCTCCTTCTTGGTTTCACAATCATTTCATTCAATCATATTTATTGAGCACTTACTGTATGCAGAGCACTGTACTAAGCACTTGGAAAGGACAATACAGCAATAAAGAGACAATCCCTGCTCACAACGGGCTCACAGTCTATTCATTCCAAACTTACTGTTCCAAGACATTACCCCATTTCTGACTGCATTTCTGCTGCCTTCCAAATGCCCACTGCTCTGCCACATCATTTGACATTTTGCTTTATTGGGTCTTCAAAGCATTTCTTGCCCACTGGTTACTTCATTTCCGTTCAACGTAGAGCAACTGTTTGGGTGTCCCACCAGCAAAGGAAGCATTGCTTCCACACTAGTAATCTGACCACAGTTCTGAAAATCATTAGTTGTGATCCTGTCTTGTTATTTCGGGCACCTAGGAACCAGAGGAGCTGGGTTCTAATCCTGGCTCCGCCACTTGCCTACTGTGTGACCTCGGGCAAGTCACTTCACTTCTTGGTGCCACAGTTCTCTCAACAGCAAAATAGGGATTCATCATTCATTCAATAGTATTTACTGAGCGCTATGTGCAGAGCACTGTACTAAGTGCTTGGAATGTACAATTCGGCAACAGACAGAGACAATCCCTGCCCAATGACAGGCTCACAGTTTAATCAGGGGAGATAGACAAAAACACGATAACATAATCACGGTAAATAAAATCAAGGGGATGTACACCTCATTAACAAAATAAATAGGGTAATAAAAATATAGACATATGAGCACAGTGCTGAGGGGAGGGGAAGAGAAAGGGGGAGGAGCAGAGGGAAAGGGGGCTTAGCTGAGGGGAGGTGAAGGGGGGAAGGGAGAGGAGCAGAGGGCGGAGGAAGAACAGAGAGGGAGCAGAGGGAAAAGGGGAAGCTCAGCCTGGGAAGGCCTCTTGGAGGAGGTGAGCTCTCAGTAGGGCTTTCAAGAGGAGAAGAGAGTTAGTTTGGCAGAGGTGAGGAGGGAGGGCATTCCAGGACAGCGGGAGGAGGTGGGCCAGAGGTCGACGGTGGGATAGGCATGAACGGGGGACAGTGAGGAGGTGAGCGGCAGAGGAGCGGAGCGTGCAGGGTGGGCAGTAGAAAGAGAGAAGGGAGGTGAGGTAGGAGGGGGCAAGGTTATGGAGGGCCTTGAAGCCCAGAGTGAGAAGTTTTTGTTTCGGGCAGAGGTTGATAGGCAACCACTAGAGGTTTTGGAGGAGGGGAGTGACGTGCCCAGAGCATTTCTGCAGGAAGATGATCCGGGCAGTGGAATGAAGAATAGACTGAAGTGGGGAGAGACAGGAGGAAGGGAGATCAGAGAAAAGGCTGACACAATAATCCAGCCGGGATATTATCCTTTAACTGTTGGAGTTCCTCAAGGGTCAGTTCTTGGCCCTCTTCTGTTCTCCATTTACACTCACTCCCTCGGTGAACTCATTCGCTCTCACGGCTTTGACTACCATCTCTACGCAGATGACACGCAGATCTACATCTCCGCCCCTGTCCTCTCCCCCTCCCTTCAGGCTCGCATCTCCTCCCGCCTCCGGGACGTCTCCACCTGGATGTCGGCCCGCCACCTAAAACTCAACATGAGCAAGACTGAGCTCCTCATCTTCCCTCCCAAACCTGGTCCTCTCCCAGACTTCTCTATCACCGTGGATGCCACGACCATCCTTCCCGTCTCTCAGGCCCGCGATCTCGGTGTCATCCTTGACTCATCTCTCTCGTTCACCCCACACATCCTATCCGTTACCAAGACCTGCCGGTTTCACCTTTACAATATCGCCAAGATCCGCCCTTTCCTCTCCACCCAAACGGCTACCTTACTGCTACGGGCTCTCGTTATATCCCGGCTAGACTACTGTGTCAGCCTTCTCTCTGACCTCCCTTCCTCCTCTCTCGCCCCGCTCCAGTCTATTCTTCACTCCGCTGCCCGGCTCATCTTCCTGCAGAAACGATCTGGGCATGTCACTCCCCTTCTTAAACAACTCCAGTGGTTGCCTATCGACCTCCGCTCCAAACAAAAACTCCTCACTCTAGGCTTCGAGGCTCTACATCACCTTGCCCCTTCCTACCTCTCTTCCCTTCTCTCTTTCTACCGCCCACCCTGCATGCTCCGCTCCTCTGCCGCCCACCTCCTCACCGTCCCTCGGTCTCGCCTATCCCGCCGTCGACCCCTGGGCCACGTCCTCCCATGGTCCCGGAACACCCTCCCTCCTCACCTCCGCCAAACTGATTCTCTTCCCCTCTTCAAAACCCTACTGAAAACTCACCTCCTCCAAGAGGCCTTCCCAGACTGAGCTCCTCTTCTCCCTCTACTCCCTCCACCACCCCCCTTCACCTCTCCGCAGCTAAACCCTCTTTTTCCCCTTTCCCTCTGCTCCTCCCCCTCTCCCTTCCCATCCCCTCAGCACTGTACTCGTCCGCTCAACTGTATATATTTCCATTACCCTATTTATTTTGTTAATGAAATGTACATAGCCTTGATTCTATTTAGTTGCCACTGTTTTTACGAGATGTTCTTCCCCTCGACTCTATTTATTGCCATCGTTCTCGTCAGTCCGTCTCCCCCGATTAGACTGTAAGCCCGTCAAACGGCAGGGACTGTCTCTATCTGTTGCCGACTTGTTCATCCCAAGCGCTTAGTACAGTGCTCTGCACATAGTAAGCGCTCAATAAATACTATTGAATGAATGAGAGCTTGTACCAGCATGATAGCTGTTTGGATGGAGAGGAAAAGGCGGATCTTGGCGATACTGTTCAATACTTGCTCTCCCTCCTACTTAGACTGTGAGCCCGATGTGAGACCTGATTGTCTTGTATCAACCCCAGCACTTAGTAGGGTGCTTGGTACATAGTAAACACTTAACAAGCTACACTATTATCATTATTATTATTATTATTATTATTATTATTATTACATTTAAGGTTGAGAATTACACAGAGGTGGGATTAGTGGAGCTGCTCTAGAAATTTATTGTAGTGTCTGTGGTTAGTTCAGATCTCACAGACACCAGGATTGTCTTGCATTCCTTGAATCTGGTCTGAAATCTGATGCCACAGGGGCCAAAGACTTCGAGTTTTAGTCTTCCAAAGGTTCCACTGACCTTCTTGATTCATTTTTCCACTTTTTGGTTCTCCTGGGTTCTAATTCTGGCTTTTCTACTTGTCTTGGACATGTAACTTAACTTCTCTATGCCTCAGTTTCCTCATCTATAATATGGGGAATAAATACCTATTCCCCTTTTCCCCCAAGCTGTAAACCCCATGTGGGACAGAGTCTGTATTTGACCTGATTGTACTGTATCTATCCCAGTGTTTAAGATAGTGCTTGACAATTATCAGTGCATTTCGTCAATGGCATTTGAGCATTTACCATGTGCAGAGCAATGGTAAATGCTTAACCACTACTATTATTATTACTACATAGTACAATATACTACTCTGGTAACAGAATTCAATGAAATCATCCTCCTCTGTGTTGCCAGTGTTGAGTGTAGTTGTTTTGGGGTTGTGTTAGATCCTTTGGACTATAAGCTCCCCTTCTAGACTTTAAGCCCATTGTGGGCGGGCAATGAGTCTGTTTATTGTTATATTGTACTCTCTCAAGTGCTTAGGACAATGCTCGGCTTACAGTAAGCGCTCAATAAATATGATTGACTGACTCTGGTCTTTTTCAGATTAATTGTCAGTCTCCACCTCTTTGCCATTTCTGAAAATCAATTAATCAGTCATCAGTAGTATCCACCAAGCCCTTACTGTGGACAGAGCAATGTCCCAAATGCTTGGGAAAGCACAAACTGTTATAATCATTCATTCAGTTTTATTTATTGAGCTCTTACTGTGACGCAGCTAAATGTCTTCTCGTGTGCATCCACAGCATAGCAATCCTCAGTGGTAGGAGCTCTTCCATAACTTATTCAACGCTAGTCAATTCCCTGTATTTATGATTGAAATCAAAGGGAATCCAAGATTCTATGGGGAAATTGAGCTTCTGTTGCATTTCCTTATCTAATGTTTGTTAGGAATCACTTCTACAATTGTACTGTAGTTTAAATGCAAAAAATGGAGTAGTAACAAAGATTAAAATCATTTGTCTAGACCAACAACTTTTAAGAGCTCATTCTGACATTTAGGTTTAGATTCAATATACATTTAACAATACTACAAGGATTTTGAGTTCTCCCTTAATGTTTCTGGGCAAATTTTAACCCCTTGGCTAGAGTCATTCATTCAATAGTATTTATTGAGCGCTTACTATGTGCAGAGTACTGTAGTAAGCGCTAAGAATGTACAATTCAGCAACAGCAACAATCCCTGCCCAATGACGGGCTTACAGTCTAAAACCTTGAGCACTTGGGGAAAAACTGTAAGCTCCTTTTTTAAAAAAGACAGAACTGTTCTAAGCACTGGAAGTTACAAGTTAATCAGGCTGGACACAACCCCCACATGGGGCTCACAGTTTAAGTAAGAGGGAGATCAGGTATTGAATTCTCATTTTGCAGTTGAGGAAGCGGAGGCACAGAGAATTTAAGTGATTTGCCCAAGGACACCTACCAGGCAAATGATGGATCTGGAATTAGAACTCAGGTTCTCTGACTCCCAGGCCCTACCCTTTCCAACAGGCCACACTGCTCTGTGTGCAGAGCTCCTTGTGGGCAGGGAATGTGTCTACCAATTCTATGTTTAAGTGCTCTCCCAAGCACTTAATACACAGTACTAAGTACAGTACACACAGTTAGTACTCAATAAAAACCAGTAATTGATTGATTGATAAAAAATGCCACAGGTTGGGGCCTGTTTAAGCAGGCTCTTAGAATGGAACAAAGAAGTAGAAGGAAGAGCCACAGAAGCATGGTTGGGAACCCATAAGGGAGGAAGAGCTTCTCTTACTGCACTGAGAAGCAGCATGGCTCAGTGGATAGAGCACCAGCCTGGGAGTCAGAAGGTCATGGGTTCTAATCCTGGATCTGCCATTTGTCTGCTGTGTGACCTTAGGCAAGTCACTTCACTTCTCTGTGCCTCAGTTCCCTCATCTGTTAAAAGGGGATTGAGACTGTGAGTCACATTTGGGACAGGGACTGTGCCCAATTCAATTTGCTTGTATTTATTGAGCACTTACTATATGCAGAGCACTGTACTAAGCACTTGGAATGTACAATTCGGCAACAGAAAGAGACAATCCCTGTCCACTGATGAGCTCACAGTCTAAACTGGGGAGAGAGACAGCAAAGCAAAACAGAACAAAACAAAAACAAAACAACATCACAATAAATAGAATCAAGGGGATGTATATCTCATTAATAGAATAAATAGGGTAATAAATAAGACAACATCATCAAGATAAATAGAATCAAGGGGATGTACACCTCATTAATGATGATGGCAGTGGTACCTACTTGCGATATGCAGTGGATGAAAGAATCTCATATGTTTGTGGGCAACTGTGTGAAATGCCCATCGAGCTGCATTCCCCAGCAGAACCCCCAAATCTGTGAGTCCAGTGCCCTGTTCCAGGAAGACCACTATCCCTGGGAAATAGAAATCTTCTCTGTCTGTCTGGTTTCCAACCCTTGTCACTGTCTCGCCTCTGTCCAGTCCAAGGAGTTTCCAACTCCTGTCATTCAGATCTCAGGAATGTCACTTCTTTGAAGTCTACTCACTTGGCTTAATTTACAGCAAAGTCTTCCTCCATCTTGTTTCCTTCCAAATAAATTATTTATCCCTTTGGAAAGCCTTAAAACGTCAATCCCTGAAGTTGATTTAAAAGGGCTCAGAGGAATTGATGGCCCATAAAATGGAAGTGCTCTCTTTGGCTGAAGTGCAAAAAGAGGAGGAACGACAATGGGATGGAGAGAACATGCTGCTTTAAAACCCGTGAGGAGGGAGGTGAGAATGGGTGGCAGAGGCAGACTGGGGCATGATCTCAGAATATCATAAACAGCCTCAACTAGTATTTTTCCAACTAGAGACGTAAAAGTAGTAGCTTATCCCAGAGAGTAGGAAGGTTGGGAGGGGAGTGGAAAGGGAAACCATCTAGGCTATGAGCCAGTGAGGAAGGAGAAGAGAAAAGGAGCCCGTAGGCCTCTTTCCTGCCTCTGCCTGTACCCTGACTCTGCAGAGCTACCCTCCTCCTGCCCCACCTCCACCACAAAAGTGGAGAGAGAGTTGGGGTGAATTATAATCATTATAATAGTATTTTTTAAATTAGGTCGGAAGACAGAACAGGCTCTGAACAGAAGCAGTAGAATACAAAATTTGAGACTAGGCCCCAGGAGCAAAACTGGAATATCCCACCTTGGTTTAAAATAAGCTGGTCATGTGCTAGACGGAGTTAGACGTACAAAGTCGGACTTACTATCTTTTAAATTTAGTTAGTAGGAAAAGTAGGTTTCTCACTCTTGGCTTCAAAGCTCTCCATTACCTTGTCCCCTCCTACCTCACCTCCCTTCTCTTTCTACTGCCCACCCCGTACACTCCGCTTCTCTGCCGCTCACCTCCTTACTGTCCCCTGTTCGCGCCTGTCCCGCCGTCGACCCCTGGCCCACGTCCTACCACTGTCCTGGAATGCCCTCCCTCCTCACATCCTCCAAACTAACTCTCTTCCCCTTTTCAAAGCCCTACTGAGAGCTCACCTCCTCCAGGAAGCCTTCCCAGACTGAGCCCCCTCTTTCCCTCTGCTCCTTCTCCCCTCCCTATTCCCCCCACCTGCCCTCTGCTCTTTCCCCTTCCCCTCCTCTCAGCACTGTGCATATTTGTATATATTATTTATTACCATATTTATTTTGTTAATGATGTAATAATATATATTATATAATAATATATAATAATAATATATAATAATCATATCTCTATGATTCTATTTATCTTGATGATGTTGTTTTGTTCTGTTTTGCTTTGCTTTGCAGTCTGTCTCCCCCGTTTAGACTGTGAGCCCGTTATTGGGCAGGGATTGTCTCTATCTGTTGTTGAATTGTACATTCCAAGGGCTTAGTACAGTGCTCTGTACATAGTAAGCGCTCAATAAATACTATTGAATGAATAAATGAATATTGCTATCATGTGCAAGGAAAATTGCCAAATTTTAATAGAGTAAATGATCAGACTTCACAGCATCTGTTAGAGGGATTTTTAAATGTCTGAATAGGAAGGGTATAAGACAGGGGTGCAGACTGCCTAACCTAAACCTGATTGGATTAAGGCCATTTCTTTATGCCCCTAACTGTTCTTCCTTCCCTCAACTGTTGGGGTTGATTTATGGTAAGGTTATAAATCCACAGGAACACTACTTAATACTGCATAACAGAGCAGGAAAAACAAGCACAATTTTTAAGTTCCAGAAATTTTCCAGGGAATTCTATTATCCAGGCTGATGTACAGAGGTCAGGGATTTTGCCCAAGGTCACACAGTAGAACGAGAAATAAAATTCTCAACCTGAGCGCAGCACAGAAAGTGCGAGTTATGACTTCAGCTTGGCTGCAGCTCCGATGTACAAAAATACCTACGGGGAAGATGAAAACCTAACAAAGGCAAACCACCCAGTTATGCCTCATCAAAGCTAAACGGTACACAGAGTAGCCACAAGAGAGAGAGCCGGGATAACTGCACACATCCTGAACAAGAGCAGGCAAGTCAAACATGAGGGAGACACATTTGTTTTCATAAGACATGAAAAAGGAAAGAAAGAAAAAAACTAGTACCTTCCAAAAAAGCAAAAGATAACTGAGATGCTGCCAGGCTGACAAGATACTACAACATATTCATCACTCTAATTTCCCAAAACCAAAAAACAAAACACTTATTGTGAAGGATCTGGAGCCATTCCAAAAAATGTTTAAAAAAAAACAGGAGAAGCAATAGAAAAGAATACATAATGGAGTAGTTTTGTTTTTCACACAGACTTGTCTGGACAGGGACATTAATATGAGAATTGTAATTCAAGAGTTTTATTGCAAGAATATTTACTTCTTGTGTCCTTGGCACTTTCCATCACTAGAAATTTCATACCTGTGAGAGCCAAAAGTCTTCAGAGACCCTGCACTGGCCTTCAGAAGTACAGGTTCCACAGCAGGAATGCCCGCCAGACCACAGACATCCATTTAGGATCGAGGTACTGTGAGAAGGTTGGCATTAGAGGAGCGAAGTGTGCAGCCTGGGTTGTAGTAGGAGAGCAGGAGAGAGCACTCGGGGTTTACACAGTACCACTTGTGACTCTCTTGGATACCTGATTCATTCAATTGTATTTGAGTGCTTACTGTGTGCAGAGCACTGTACTAAGCATTTGGGAAAGTATAATGCAATGATAAACAGTGAGATTCCCTGCCCAGAGAAGCTCACAGTTTAGCATAAGAGACGTTCGGTTAGATGATGAATGTGTCTGGATGTCCCAATCCCTAGTAGAAAGGGTTGAATTATGACATGGAAATTCAACATGGTGAATTTGGTGCATGGTGCCAGACAATAATAATAATGGTGGTATTTGTCAAGCACTTACTATGTGCAAAGCACTGTTCTAAGCGCTGGGGGGATACAGGGTGATCAGATTGTCCCACGTGGGGCTCACAGTTTTAATCCCCATTTTACAGATGAGGTAACTGAGGCACAGAGAAGTTAAGTGACTTGCCCAAAGTCACACCGCAGGCAAGCGGCAGAGCCGGGATTCGAACCCATGGCCTCTGACTCCCAAGCCCAGGCTCTTTCCACTGAGCTAAGCTGCTTCGCAAGCCAAGCCAGATCCTTTATGATGAACAACTGCTACACAAGAGTTGGGCCTAGCGCCTGCACCCCAAAGGACCTGCCCTCTGAAGACCTTCCTACCGCTGCCAGAGTGGCTTCGCTGTCCCCCTCCCCACCCTTGCATAGTCTCTCCTGGAATTCCCTCGGCTTCCTCTCTGGGCCTGGGTGGGGGCAGTGGCCCCTAGGGCTGGGTGATGCCGGGCAGACCCTGCAAGAAGTCAGCGTTGAGGACCTTTGTATTTTTCTCCCTCACCTCTCTGTTTGAATGCGGCAGAGTGGCCGGGGGATCATGACCCTTGGGCTTGGCCATGAAAGCAGTGGCAGGAGCAGCGGCAGCTCCCTGTAATCAGTCGGGAGGGTCCCGGCTCCCCCCACTCCCACAGAGGCTCTCTGAGGATGTAGGTCTGTGGCTGTCATTTTTGCCCCCTCTTTCTCTCTGCCTGAGGAGGCTGTGGTGGTCCAATAGGGGTCAGTCCTGGGGAAGAGGTCTTATAGTCGGGTACCCCCACCCCTGGTCTGCTTCCCGCCCCTCACAATCCGCACACATCTCTGGCGGGGTGAACCACGCACCACTGACTCTGTCCCCCCTGCCATTTCCACAGGCGTCTACTCCAAGGAAGAGGTTTCGTAGCCAGGTGCATGCCTGCTCCCCAGCCTTCCCCCCACTCCCACAGTCAACACCTGAATCTGTTCCCCCTGCCTGTGCTGCTCCTGCTCTGGGGAAAAGGTTCATTCATTCAATGATATTTATTGAGCACTTACTGTGACCTAAATGCTTGGGGAGCAACAACATGAGAGAGTTGGTAGACATGCTCCCTGCCCACAAGGAGAAGCAGAGAAGCAGCATGGTGGAATAGAGAAAACATGGGCCTGGGAGTCAGAAGGTCTAATCCCGGCTCCACCACTTGTCCGCTGTGTGACCTTGGTAAGGCACTTCACTTCCCTGGGCCTCAATTACCTCATCTGTAAAATGGGGTTTAAGACTTCGAGCCCCAAATGGGACAACTTGCTTACCTTGTATCTACCCCAGCACTTAGAACAGTGCTTGGCACATAGTACGTGATTAACAAATATCATAATTATTATTCATTATTATTACTATTATTATTACCAAAATCGTTACTATTCTACAAAATGACTATTGCATCGGGTTGCTGCTGGACCTTAGTGCCATGTTCCAGCAGCCTTGGTAGCATTTGTGGTCTTTGCCCACCAAAGAGCCAGGTACTTTCCAGGCTTCCTGCCAGCCTGCCTCTCCCCACCGCCAGAACACACTATGTAGTTCTCGAGGCAGAAATCTTCACAGCTGTAATTGTGGTATTTGTTAAGCACTTACTATGAGCCAGGCATTGTTCTAAACTCCGGGGTAGACATGAGATAATTTCTCTCCCTCTCTCCAGTCCTGCATTTCCTCCTGCCTTCAAGACATCTTATATGTCCTCTCATCATCTCAAACTTAACGTGTCCAAAACAGAGCTCCTTATCTTCCCACCCAAACCCTATCCTCCCTCAACTTTCCCATCACTGTAGATGGCACCACCATCCTTTCCATCTCACAAGCCTGTAACCTTGGTGTTATCCTTGACTGCTCTCTCTCATTCAATGCACATATTCAATCCATCACTAAATCCTGTCGGTCCCACCTTCACAATATCGCTATAATCCCCCCTTTCCTCAGCTACCACATTAATACAGTCACTGGTCCTATTCCACCTGGATTACTGCATCAGTCCCCTTGCTGATCTCCCAGCCTCCTGTCTCTCTCTACTCCAGTCCATACTTTACTCTGCTGCCTGGATTATTTTTCTACAGAAAATGTTCAGGTCATGTTTCTCCACTTCTCAAAAAACTCCAGTGGTTGCCCATCCACTTCCACATCAAACAAAAACTCCTCACCATTGGCTTCAAAGAATTCCACCACCTTGCCCCCTCTTACCTCACCTTGCTACTCTCCTTCTACAACGCTGTCAGCACACTTTGCTCCTCTAGTGCTAACCTTCTCACTGTGCCTCAACCTCCCCATCTCGCTGCCGACCCCTAGCTCACATCCTGCCTCTGGCCTGGAACACCCTCCCTCTTCCCCATCTGTAAAATGGGAATTAACTGTGAGCCTTACGTGGGACAACCTGATTACCCTATGTCTACCCCAGCGCTTAGAACAGTGCCCTGCACATAGGAAGCGCTTAACAAATACCAACATTATTATTCAAATCCAACAGACTACTACCTTCCCCAGCTTCAAAGCCTTATTAAAGGCACATCTCCTCCAAGAGGCCTTTCCAGACTAAACTCCCCTTGTCCTCTTCTCCCACTCCCTTCTGCATGGCCCTGACTTGGTCTCTTTATTCTTCCTTCCTCCCACCCCCACAGCACTTATGTACATATCTGTAATTTATTTATTTGTATTGATGCCTGCCTCCCCACCCCCCCAAACTGTCAGCTCGTTGTGGGCAGGGAATGTGACTGTTTATTGTTATATTGTACTTTCCCAAGCACTTAGTATAGTGCTCTGAACACAGTAAATGCTCAGTGAATATGATTGAATGAATTGAATGAAATATGCACCTATAGCGCCAAGTGCCGAAGAAAAGAGTAAATGGCCTAGAGAACCAGCACAGGCCTGGGAGTCAGAAGGACCTGGGTTCTAATTCTGGCTCTGCCATTTGTCTGCTTTGTGACCTTGGGCAAATCATTGCACTTAACTGTGTTTCAGTTACCTCATCTGTAAAATGGGGATTAAAACTATCAATCCCATAGAGAGCAAGGACTGTGTCCACTTGCTTAGCCTGTATCTACCCCAACACTTAGTAGAGTGCTTGGCATAAAGGACGCACTTAAATACCACTACTATTATTGTTTTAAAAGATCACAACAGAAAATGCTAAAGTTAGGTTTACAAGGCAAAATTTAAAGCCACCTAGGTTCACAACAGCCAGGGTTAAGCCCAATCAATCAAATCATATTTACTGAGCTATGTGCACAGCACTGCGTTAAGTGCTTGGGATCAGCTTACCAGAAATCAGAGACCTTGGGGAACCCCTCCCCAAAATATTTCTGTATATTTGTATATATCTATAATTCTTTATATATTAATGCCTGTTTACTTGTTCTGATGTGTATATATAATTCTATTTATTTATATTGATGCCTATTTGTTTGTTTTGAAATCTGTCTCCCCCCTTCTAGACTGTAAGCCCAGTGTGGGCAGGGATTGTCTCTCTTTATTGCTGAATTGTACTTTCCAAGCACTTAGTACAGTGCTCTGCACACAGCAAGCACTCAGTAAATAAAATTGAATGAATGAATAGAGGTACTTGGGAAAGTACAGTTCAACACAATTAGCGACACATTCCTGCCTTTAAAGAGACAATCTAAAATAGCACCCAAAATCCCAAAAGGAACCCACCCTCGTTTCCATCTTATCCCAGGTATAACTTGGGCCAAGATAAACACTTTACCTCCTGCAATCACTTCTGGCTAGGCGAGCAATATTTTATCTTGTGCAATCACTTCTGGCTAGGTCTTGGGAAAACAGGTAGATAAACAAGCAGGCAGAGTTAAGCGCAGTAAGTTCCAACCGCCTGAATTTTTCTGTGGCTCTGGCCCCAGAAAGACTCAGGTCTACTTTCCTGCTGACAGAGAGCAGGACCCAGAATGTTCCAATAGCTTCTGCAGGGGAGGTGAGGGGTGGGTAGGCTGATCCACTCCCTTTCCTGCAATGCTCCTTTAAGCGTCTTGAGGGCAGGGTTTATGTCTACTTACTCTGTTGTACTCACCCAAGCACTTAATACAGTGTCAGTCAGTCAGTTGAATTTATTGAGCACTTACTGTGTGCAGAGCACTGCACTAAGAACTTGGGAGAGTACAATACAACAATAAACAGACACATTCCCTGCCCACAATGATCTTAAAGGAGGAGACATATTGATCTAAATAATCCAGTCCTCGATATACAATAAGTACTCAAAAAATACCACTGATTGATCGACAGGACTGTGACCTTCCTAAGAGTTGAGGTTTGACAGTTTTGGCCAGGGTGGGGAGGGTGTTTCAAGCTGGGAGAACAGGTGGGCAAGGGGTGGAGGTGTTACAGGTGATGTTACAGGTAATGATCACTCTTTTGCTTTGCTGCCAATAATTGACAATCTGACCCAAACCTCTTGAGAAACATAAGCCAACAATTCACATGAGAAAAGTGTTAACCAAACTGTTTCTTGCCTGGGCTGTTTCTTTCCTTCCAGCCCAGTGCGATTCTATAGTTTTAGTTATTCGAAAATGAAGCCAAGGCATACACATCAAAAAATTGAAGTTAGAACCGATTACTTCAGTAACTCTACTTTCTCAGCTCACATTTCTCTTTCTAAAGGACAGTTTGTTTTTTTATGGCATTTGCAAATAATAGGCTCTTGGTTTTATAAATAAAGGCAGATGTTCAGTAAATCCTGTAGAGGGGTTATAATTAGAATGGTTTTCTTTCGGAAAGTAACCTCAAGATAACCCATATTTTAACCCCGTTTAGAATATGCTTCCTTTCTCTATCTTTCCTACTCTTATTGCATAATGATATTCCGGTTACCAGTTGTTGTTGTTGCTTCTGGCCTCTTAGTATGACTGTTGCCTATTAAATTGATATTATAGTTCTGCTTTCAAAAAAAAAATCCACTTTTAGCAATTCCAGATTGATATCTGTTTCTCCAGAGTGACTAAAAGAGAATTTTAGTGCAGCATCTGGTAAAGGGCACCACTCTTAATAATCACTATGATCACAATCCCATTCTCTCTGAGAAGACAGGGAGGCAATGTAGCCTAGTGGAAAGGGTACAGTCTTGGGAGTCAGGAGAATTGTGGACTAGTCCCAGCTGCAAGTCATTTAACCTCACTGTGCCTCAATTTCCTCATCTGTAAAATGGGAATGAGATATCTGCTTTCCCACTTTTTTAGACCGTAAGTTTTGTGCCCAGCCTGATTACCTGGTATCTACTCCAGCACTTAGCACAAAGCAAACACTTAACAAATGCCATTTAAAAAATGGCATTTGTTAAGTGCTTACCATTTCAAAGGACTATTCTAAGTGTTGGGTAGATAATAGATAATCAGGTTGTTCCATGTGGGCTCACAGTCTAAATCCCCATTCTACAGATGAGGTAACGAAGGCACAGAGAAGTTAAGTGACTTGCCCAAAGTCACCTAGCTGACAAGTGACAGAGCTGGGATTAGAACCCACAACCCCTGACTTCAAAGCCCGTGCTCTTTCCACTATGCCACACTGCTTCTCAATAACGTTACTGAGAATGTTAATAAGCATTATTATTAAGACAGAGGGGAAAGGGAAAGAGAAGGTATGATGAATAGCTGCAGCTCTAGGAAGAGGAGGAAAAATAGTGGGGAAAGTGGATAGTGGTCATGATGACTCTCACATAATCCCAACTATAGTAGTAGTCATAATACTGGTATTTATTGAGTGCCTGAGGTGAAGTCACTGTCTTAAGCACTGAGAAAAGTACCACAGAAATATGACATCATCTTGCCTACTAGTAGCAATTATATTTATTAAATGCCTGCTTTAGACAAAGCTTTAAACAGATATAAAAATACATACAAGAAGGGGAATTAGAATAAATTGAATGTTCAATCAAAAATCCATGTACACAAA
This sequence comes from Ornithorhynchus anatinus, assembly GCF_004115215.2. Classification (NCBI taxonomy): domain Eukaryota; kingdom Metazoa; phylum Chordata; class Mammalia; order Monotremata; family Ornithorhynchidae; genus Ornithorhynchus; species Ornithorhynchus anatinus. The sequence goes on from NC_041728.1 coordinate 155,119,537, forward strand.
AATGGAGAGAATGAAGAGCAGTGCTAGAGGTGACTGATAGAATAATAGAATTAATATGAATAGAATTCTGGAGGCTGACAATTAGTTGGAGAGAGGTGGGATTTTAAAGATGGGGAGGGCTGAGGGCTGACAGATTTGGGGGAAAAGGGAGTTCCAGGCTAGGGGAACCAGCATAAGCAAAGGGTTGGAGGCATATGAGTTGACAGCAGGGCTGAGGCAGGAGAGGTGGATTTGACAGGAGCAAAGATTGCAAGCCGGAGAGTGGTGGATGAGGACAGTCGAGATGTAAAGTGGAGAGAGCTTCTTAATCCTTGAAGAGAAAGCAATTTTCATTCTAAAGGGTATTGTGAAGACAGGAGATGTTTGCTGAATGATGCTTTGGGAAAATTGTCCCGGGAACAACAAGGACTATGGATGGAAGGAGAGAGAGGATAATCCATTAATGGTATTTATTGGCCAGTCATTCAGTCAACATTATTTATTGAGCACTTACCATGTGCAGAGCACTGTACTAAGCACTTGGGAGAGTATAATACAGCAATAAACACACACATTCCCTACCCATAACAACAAAGTAATAATAATAGTATTTTTTAAGTGATTACTATTTACCAAGCCCTATACTAAAGCCCAGTACTAAACCCTGGGGTAGATACAAGATAATCAGGTATGGGACTCACAGTCTAAGTAGTAGGGAGAAGAGGTATTGAACCCCCATTTTGCAGAGGCGGGAACTGAGGCACAGAGAATGTAAGTGGTTTGCCCAAGGTCACACAACAGACACATGGCAGAGCAAGGATTAGAATGGGATTAGGGTGAACACTGAGGAGTTAAGACAATAGCTAACCATGATATAATAAGAATAATAATGGTATTTGTTAAGCACTTAACTATGTGCCAAACACTCTTCTAAACGCTGGGGAATATAAAAGGTTATCAGGTTGTCCCACGTGGGGCTCACAGCCTTAATCCCCATTTCACAGATGAGGTAACTGAGGCACAGAAAAATTAAGTGACTTGCCCAAAATCACACAGTAGACAAGTGGCGGAGCTGCGATTAGAACCCATGACTCTGGCTCCCAAGCCTGTACTCTTGCCACTAAGCCATGCTGCTTTTCATGAAGCATGATATGATGCTTGATAGCATCATAACAATCACATCATAACATCATAAATAACATCATAATATCAATAATATCATAAACAATCACACTTCCCCCCTTCAAAGCCCTACTGATGGTTCACCTCCTCCAGGAGGTTTTCCCAGGCTAAGCCTCCCTTTTCTTCAGCTCCCCCTCCCCTCCCCATCACCCCGACTTGCTCCCTTTGCTCTACCCTCCTTCCCATTCCACAGCACTTGTGTATATAAGTACATATTTATAATTCTATTTATATTAATGGTGTGTGTATATCTATAATTCTATTTATTTATATTGATGCTATTGATATGTTTACTTGTTTTGATGTCTGTCTCCTCCTTTTTAGACTGTGAGCCTGTTGGGGGCAGGGATTTTCTCTATTTATTGCTGAATTTTAGTGCTTAGTACAGTGCTCTGCACACAGTAAGCGCTCAATAAATACGACTGAATGAATGAGTGAATGATAGCATGATATGATTAGTTCTTGAACCAGGTCAGTGGCTGTTGTGGGGAGGAGAGGAAAAGGCAGCACCACAAAATGTTTTTGCAGAAGAATTGACAGAATTTAGCACTAGACTTGATTTAGGAGCAAAATGACCAATGGAAGAATTGAGGATGAAAGCAAGCTTGCACTTAGCACTTGTTACAGTGCTCCGCACACAGTAAGCAGTCAATAACTTGAGATCAAGTCTCAAGAAGTGGATTTGGGAATCACCTGCATAAAGCTGGTAGCTGAAGCCATGGGAGTGAATGAGTTCTCCAAAAGAGTGGGTGAAGATGGAGAATAGAAAGGGATCCAGAACTGAACCTTGAGGGACCCCGACATTTAAGGGTTGGGAGGCAGAGGAGGAGCCCAAGAAAGAGACTGAGAATGAGTGGTAGGAGGATGTTTCCAGGAGAAGACAGTGGTCTACAGTGTCAAAGGAAGCTGAGAGGTAGAGGAGGATTAGGATGGAGTAGAGGCCTTTGGATTTCTACCAACTTTGTTGAATTGTGCTCTCTTGAGTTCCTAATACAGTGCTCTTCACACAGTAAATGATCAATAAATTCCATTGGTTGATTGATTGGGCAAGAAGAAATTCACTGGTGTCCTTTGAGAGGGCAGTTTCTGTGGAGTGAAGGAGGTGGAAACCAGTTTGGAGGGAGTTAAGGAGAGCACTGGAGTAGAAGTTGGAGTAGAAGTTGAGGCAGTGGGTGTAAATAACCTGCTCAAAGTGTTTGAAGAGGAATGATAGGAGTAGTCCGTCAGTGAATCATATTTATTGAGCACTTATGTTGCAGAATACTGTACTACTATTACTAATAATAATGATGACATTTGTTAAGTGCTTACTATGTGCCAAGCACTTTTCCAACTACTGGGGTAGATACAAGATAATCAGGTTGTCCCATGTGGGGCTCACAATCTTAATCCCCATTTTACAGATGAGGTAACTGAGGCACAGAGAAGTGAAGTGATTTGCCCAGAACCACACAGCTAACAAGTGGCAGAGCCGGGATTAGAAGCCACGACCTCTGACTCGCAAGCCCATGCTCTTTCCATTAAGCCACGCTACTAAGCACTTGGGAGAGTACAACAATAAATGGACACATTCCCTGCCCACAGTGAGTTTACAATCTAGACTGGGAGACCCACATTAATATAAATAAATTACAGTGAAGTCCACAAGTGCTGTAGGGCTGGGATGGGGATATGGATAAAGGGAGCAAGTCAGGGCAATGCAGAATGGAGTGGAAGAAGAGGAAAGGAGGGCTTAGTTAGGGAAGGCCTCTTGGAGGAGATGTGTCTTTGGAGTGGGGAGAGTAATTGTCTGTCAGATTTTAGGAGGGAGGGTGTTCCAGGCCAGAGGCAGAACGTGGGCAAGAAGTTGGCAGCTAGATAGATGAGATTGAGGAAAAGAGAAGGTTAGCACTAGAGGAATGAAGTGTGCAGGCTGGGTTGTAGTAGGAGAATAGTGAGGTGAGGTAGGAGGGCAAGGAGATTGAGTGCTGTAAAGCCAATGGTGAGGAGTTTCTGTTTGATGCGGAGGTGGATGGGTAACCACTAGATATTGAGGAGTGGAGAAGCATGGCCTGAACGTTTTTGTAGAAAAATGATCAGGGTAATAATAATAATAATAATGTTGGTATTTGTTAAGCGCTTACTATGTGCCGAGTACTGTTCTAAGCGCTGGGGTAGACATAGGGGAATATGGGGTAGCATATTCATAGGGGTAGCAGAGTGGAGTGAGGAAGGACAGGAGGCAAGGAGGTCAGCAAGGAGGCTGATATAGAAATCAAGGTGGGATAGGATGCGTGATTATATTAACATGGTAGCAGTTTGGATGGAGAGGAAAGGGCGGATTTTAGCAATGTGGTGAAGGTGGAACTGAAATAATTTAGTTATAGATTGAATATGTGGGTTGAATGAGAGACGAGAGTCAAGGATAATGCTAAGGTTATGGACTTGTGAGACAGGAAGGTTGATGCTGCCATCCACAGTGATGGGAAGGTCAGGGAGAGAACAGGGTTTGTGTGGGAAGAAAAGAACTTCTGTTTTAGACATGTTAAGATTGAAGTGACAGGAGGACATCCAAGAGGTAGGAGGAAATGCAAGACTGCAGAAAGGGAGAGAGATCAGGGCTGGAGATGTAGACACAAAAATAGATTTGCATACTCTATTTATTAATCAATCAATCAATCAATCAATAGTAGTTAGTGAGCACTGACTGCATGCAGGTACTGTACTAAATGCTTGGAAGAATACCATGCAACAGAGTTGGTAGACACTTTTCCTTCCCACAGCAAGCTTTCAGCCAAAAGAGGACGTAGGCACTTGTTTATGTACTTTTAGGCCACAAATACATTTTTCATTTTCCTTTTTCTACCTGTAACTATTCTGTGTCTGTGCTCCACACTAACTGTAAACTTCTTCAGGGCTGGGATTGTGTCTTCAACCTGTATTATTCAAATTGGCCAGGCCACAGCTTTCTCCATCTGAGAGAAGCAGTGTTGCTTAAAGGATAGGGCATGGGCCTGGAAGTCAGAAAGAGCTGGGTTCTAAATCCAGCTCTGCCACTGGCCTGCTGTGTGACTGGGCAAGTCACTTCACTTCTCTGGGCCAATGTCAGTTGCAGTTCCCTCATCTTGTAAAAAATGGGGATTAAGAGTGTGAGCCTCATGTGGGAAAGGGACTGTGTCCAACCTGATTAACTTGTATCCAACCCAGTGCTTAGAACAGTGCTTGGCTCATAGTCAGTGCTTAACAAGTAATATTATTATTTTTATTATATTCCAAGCCCTTCAGAAGGCCTTCCCCTAGGTTATAACCCTTCAACTGACACTTTGATACTTCTACCCTACTTAAACAGTGCTGCACTCATGACCATTGATTCATGAGAAGCAGCATGGCCTAATGTATGGAGTACGGGCCTGAGAGTCAGAAGACCTGGATTCTAATCCTAGCTCTGCCACTTTTCTGCTGTGTGACCTTGGGCAAGTCACTTCACTTCCCTGTGCCTCAATTACCTTATCTGTAAAGTGGTGATTAAGACTGTGAGCCTCATGTAGGACAGGGGCTGCATCCAACCTGATTCGCTTATATCTACCTCAGTGCTTAGAACAGTGTCTGGCACATGGTAAGCACTTACTAAATGCCACAGTATTGTTATTATTATTATTATTCATCAGCTAAGGCTTGGAAATACTAAGGCATTGTTGTTGTTGTTCCTTGTTACTTTAGAGGAAATTTGGCCCGAGATTTGACACTAGAACTTTCTAGAAGAAGCATTTTATTGTCTGCCTGGAATCAGTTTGGGGCAAAGTCCTGTGATGGACTAGAAATGCCTGCAAAGGCAACCTTCCCCAATCAGGCTAATGCAGGAGAAAAGGATATCACTTTGACTGACTCAGTCAATGAATAGTATTTATCGAGCACTTATTCTGCCCTGAACTAAAAGCATGGGAGAGTACATGATTCCTGCCCTCAAGGAACGTATCATCCAGCGGAGGAGATGGACACTAAAATAATTTGCAGATAGACAAAAGTAACAGAGTAATAACAATTATAGTGTTTACTAAGCACTTACTACATGTCAAGCCCTGTATTAAGCACTGGGGTAGACACAATATAATCAGGTCCCAAGTGGGGCTTACAAGAATGAGGAGAACGGGTGTCGAGTCCTTATTTTGTAGATAAGGGAACTGAGACAGAGAGAAATTTAAGTGACTTGCCCAAAGTCACACAGCAGGTAAATGGCAGACCCAGGGCTAAAAGCCACATCCTCTGGGTCCCACGCCCTTGCTCAGGCAAGTGAGTTCACACTCAGCGTGGGAGGATTTAGCATATTATTCAGAGAGTACCAACGAGAAAGGTGGTCTGTAAGGATATGTACAGTCGCACCTCAGTATTCACGGGAGGCTTAGATAGAAAACACCCAAATATGAGATGAAACTGTGAATACCATCATCTGCCAAGAAGCAGCCACACTTATGACTAGACTAGACAAAACTAGAAAGTTTATCCAACAACTTATGTCCAATCAGGCTTTTGAGGGGAGTTGGGTGGGAGTGGGCTGCAGGTAGCCAAGACCGAAGAAAGAGTAGATGACAGAGGCTGGGGTGGGGCTGATTATGGCCCTGATTATGGGTACAACCAACCTTGTAAAGGCAAAATTGCCTACAAAAACCCCACCAATGTCAAGAGACTATTGTATATTCATGATGTGTGGAGTCATGAGAATTAAGGGAATTAGGAGGTGCTGAAGTGCTGAAGTGGCAGTTGAGGGGGATATAAGGTGGAGAGAAGAGAAACCAACAAGGAAAGAGCTTTGAAGAGAGGGAGATGAGCAAATTGTTGGAGGTGAAGAGGGAGGTAGTTCCAGGCTGGGGGGAAAGAGATGAGAAAGAGGGGAGAGATGAGAATGAGGTACAGTGACAGAGAGAGACAGAGAGAGAAAGTGAGATGGAATGAGGAGAAAGGGAAGAGCTTGGAAGGAAAAATAAAAAGGAGAGGGGAGAGCTAGATTATTGAGGGGTGATTTACCTGCTGCAGTCACTGCCTCTAATGCCACCCTGTGTCACCACTGGAATGAGGCATCTTTCACTGGTCCTGGGATCAGGTTGCAAAAATGAGGGGTGTTTTTGACCGTGCTAGAAGCCACCACCAACTGCCTGGCAGGGCTCTTGCTGCTTGGAGAGGGAGGGAGAAGCAGGAGTTCTTGCCATCACAGAAGAAGAGGATGGTATCCGTCTCCTCCCTGCTGTTTCCTGCCGCCATTGCCAACTTGTTGGAAGGGTCGCCCCCAACTTGGGCTCCTCAGGTGGTAGAGTGGAAAGAATCCTGGGTAACATGACCATTCCACCCATTTGAGGATAGATATAAAAAAATCACGATTTACTTGTAACTATGTACTCTAAAGTGAATACTTTTCATTTCTAACCCAGAAATCATGGGATTCCAGGGATTATGTCTACCAACTCTGTTATACTCTACTCACCCAAGCGCTTAGGTGTACTCTGCACACATAAGCACTCAGGAAATATAAGTGATTGATAAAAGAGAACTAGGGGAGTGACACTGTGGGCTGAGAAACTCCTCACATTTCTTCCGGGAGCCAATATGCTGAAGGAAGTGGCAGCTAAAGTCTTTTTATGTCAAGGTTTTCGATGAATATACTCATTTCTTTTATTGGGAAAAAAGATACTGAAAAGCAAAATAAATGCATAATGATAATTTTACTGATGGCAATGAAAAGAATAATTGTTCCATTAATTTGAGGGAAAAGAAGATGAACTTTAAGATGTTCTAGAACAAGCTATAATGCCGCATTTCTTGGACAGGATCATTAAGATCTCTGTTTTCTTCTCTGTTTTTCCCTGTTCATGGAACAAAGATAAAGTAGTAGAGATCAAACCTTGATCTCTACTAAAAGAGCAAGGAAAATATTCTGTCCCTGACTTTATGCACTCCAAAGACTCACATCACAAATGTTGAAGTCAACAACAGTTCAACCGAGGTCAGGGTCCTCAGAGCAACCTCTCAGTGGGTCGTAAATTATTTTGCTATATCAACTTCTAACACGGTTACACTCCCCTGGGCCTTTGGTTAATGTTGAACTGTACAGGGGATATGTCAATTCATTCCTATTCCCTGCCTTGGTTTTTCATCCAGGCACAAATGGAAAGGAGTTTTCAAAAATATCACAAAAAGCATTTTACAATACAAGTTATTATCTGCAAAGACTGGGGAAACCAAGATCACTGTGGGCAGGGAATATGTCTATTTATTGTTACATTGTCCCAAGTGCTTAGTACAGTGCTCTGCACACAGTAAGTGCTCAATAAATACAAATGAATGAATGAAAGAATGAAGCAGGGAGTCACAGAAAGGAGGGAAGCTCACCACCAAAAGGAAGTCCAAGAAGTGTTCCAGCACTCAGCAGGAGAATTCCCAAACTATCAGGGACAGGTTATAATTATGGTACTTGTTAAGTGCTTACTAAGTGCCAAGCACTGTTCTAAGAACTCAGGTAGATACAGGTTGATCGGATTGGACACAGCCTCTGTCCCACGTGGGGCTCATACTCTTAATCCCCATTTTACAGATGAGGTAACTGAGGCACAGAGAAGTAAGTAATTTACCCAAGGTCAGAGGGCAATCAAGTGGCAGAGCTGGGATTAGAACCCATGTCCTTCTGACGCCCAGGCCCATGCTCTGCCCACTAAGGCATGCTGCTTCAAAGCAACAACAATAATAATAATTGTGGTACTTTTTTAAGTGCTTGCTATGTTCCTAGTACTGTATTAAGAGCTGGGGTAGATACAACACAATCAGGGCCCACATGGGGCTCACAGTCTAAGTAGGAAGGAGAAATGTCTTTTGCGGAGAAGCAGCATGGTGTAGTGGATAGAACACAGACCTGGGAGTCAGAAGGTCATTGTTTCTAATCCCAGCTCTTCCGCTTGTCTGCTGTGTGGCCTTGGATAAGTCACTTCACTTCTCTTGACCTCAGTTATCTCATCTGTAAAATGGGGATTAAGACTGAGAGCCCTATGCAGGACAGGGACTGTGTCCATCCCAATTTGCCTGTATCCACTCCAGAGTTTAGTACAGTGCCTGGCACATAGTAAGCACTTAACAAATACCATTATTATTAACTAAAATCAAGCTCCATCTCTCCAGCTTCATTTTCTATCCTTCAGTCATCTATGTTGCTCTTTTTTGGTCCTTATGTGTTTTTTTATTACCCTTTTAAAATGCAGAGGCCCATACTAGGTATGCTGTTCTGTTACGATCAAAAGAGAGTTAGCAGGATTTTTTCCTGTCTCTTAAGCGCTAGCTCACAAGGGGCTCAAAATTTACTTAATTTCAATTTTACAAATGAGTCAACAGATCCAGAGAGGTTAAGCGACTTGCACAAGACCCCTCAGTAGGTCAACAGCAGACCTGGGACTAAAACCCAGGTCTCCTGACTCCCCTTCCTGCACTCTTAGAAGAAAGAATAGCATTCTCTCACATATGAGTCCATACTGCTTCTTGGGGAAATAATAATAAATAGTAACTGTGGTATTTCTTAAGCCCTTACTTTGTGCCAGGCACTCAATATCGAGGTAGGTACTAGATAATCAGGTTGTACACAGTCCCTGTCCCATAGTCTAAGTAGGAGGAAGAACAGGCATTGACTCCCTATTTTACAGATAAGAAAACTGAGGCCCAGATAAGTTAAGTGACTTGTCCAAGGTCACAGAGCAGGCAAGTGGTGAGCCTACTTCCAGTCTGCCACAGTCATATGAAGGATCCCACTCCCCTGGCTTCTGCCTGTTACATGCCTGAGTAGTGGCAGGGTACAAATCACCATTTTTTAAATGTATGTGCAGGTATGTTGGGTCATTAATATAAAATATTTAATCTTTTAAAAATATTTAATATTTTCTCACAAGGGGCTCAAAATCTACTTAGTTCCCATTTTACAAATTCATTCATTCAATAGTATTTATTGAGCGCTTACTATGTGCAGAGCACTGTACTAAGTGCTTGGGATGAACAAGTCGGCAACAAATGAGTCAACAGATCCAGAGAGGTTCTTGGGAAATGAAAAAATTGCTGCTCTCCCCTTCCCAACCCCTCTCTAGACAGAGGTCTGTAGATTTTTGGGGGGAATATTTGTTAAGTGCTTACTTTGCGCCAGGCACTGTACTAGGCACTGGGGTGGATACAAGCAAATCAGGTTAGACACAGTTCCTGTCCAAGCTGAGGCTCACATTCTTAATCTCCATTTTACAGATGAGGTAGCTGAAGCACAGAGAATGAAGTTACTTGCCTAAGGTCACACAGCAGATGTGGAAGATGTGGGATCAGAACCCACAACCCTCTGACTCCCAGGCGACTGAGAATGAAGGGCCAGAGAGATAAGAGGAGAGCCAGGAGAGGACAGAGTCAGTGAAGCTAAGGTAGGATAATGTATCCTGGAGAAGGGGTGGTCCACAGTGTCAAAGGCAGCTGAGAGGTCAAGGAGGATTAAGATGGAGTAGGAGTTGTTGGATTTGTCAAGAAGGAGATAATAATAATAATAATAATAGTGTTAGTATTTGTTAAGTGCCTACTATGTGCACAGCACTATTCTAAGTGCTGGGGTAGATACAGGGTAATCAGATTGTCCCACATGAGGCTCACAGTCTTAATCCCCATTTGACAGATGAGGTAACTGAGGCACAGAGAAGTTAAGTGACTTGCCCACAGTCACACAGCTGACAAGTGGCAGAGCCAGGATTCGAAGATCATTAGTGACCTTGGAGAGGGCAGTTTCAGGGAATGAAGGGGATGGAAGCCAGAGTAGAGGGGGTCCAGGAGAGGAATTTGAGACAGTGGGTGTAGACAACTTGCTCAAGGAGTTTGGAGACAAAAGGAGGAGGGAGATGGGGTGATAACTGGAGGAAGTTGTGGGGTCAAGGGAGGGTTTTTTTAGGATAGGGAAGATGTGGGCATGATTGAAGGAAGTAGGGAAGAAGATATTGGAGAGTGAACAGTTAAAAATGGCTGTTAAGTAGGGAAGGAAGGAAGGGGTGAGAGTTTTTATAAGGTGCAAAAGAAAGAGGTCTGAATCAATCAGAAACTCCTGGCCATTAGCTTCAAGGCACTCAATCAGTTCTCTCCCACCTTAGTTATCTCATCTGTAAAAAAAATGGGGACTAAGAGTGTGAGCTTCATGTGGGACAAGGACTGTGTTCAACCTGATTAACTTGCATCTACCCCAGCACTTAACAAGTACCGTAATTGTTAATTGTAGTTATTCTTATTCTTACCTCTCTCCCACTAACATCCCAGCTCACATATCACTTCTCTCAAGCCTATCCACTTAATTGGTCTTGTTCTCATCTCTCTGGATCACACTCTCCCTTCTGCTTGAACTCCCTCCACTTTCACATTCAGCAGACCACTGCTCTCCTCATCTTCAAAGCCCTTCAAAAATCCCACCTCCGATTAACGTCATATCCCTACCCTACCTTCCCCACATCACTTCAGCACTTTTGTGTCACCTAAACACTGAATAGTTCACAACCATTCCCCTATGCATTAGCGCTTATGCCCATATCTTTAAACTCCAGTCCCCCTCTAGACTGTGATGATGATGATGGTATTTGTTAAGCACTTACTATGTGCAAAGCACTGTTCTAAGCACTGGAGCACTGTTCTAAACACTTTGAGCTCCTTGTGGGCAGGGAATGGGTCTGTACAATAATGATAATAATAATAATGGCATTTGTTAAGCGCTTACTATGGGTCAGGCACTGTACTAAGCCCTGGGTGGATACAAGCAAATAATAATAATGATGATGGTATTTGTTAAGTGCTCACTATGTGCAAAGCACTGTTCTAAGCACTGTGGTAGATTCAAGGTCATCAGGTTGTCCTACGTGGAGCTCACAGTCTTAATCCCCATTTTATAGACGAGGTAACTGAAGTCCAGAGAAGTGCAGTGACTTGCCCACAGTCACACAGCAAACATTGGGTTGGACTCAGTCCCTGCCCCACATAGAGCTCGCACTCTTAATCCCCATTTTACAGATGAGGTAACTGAGGCAGAGAGAATGAAGTGACTTGTCCAAGGTCACACAGCAGACAAATGGTGGAACCAAGATTAGAGAACAGGTCCTCTGACTCCCAGGCCTGTGTTCTTTCCACTAGGCCATGATGCTTCTCAAGAGAGTCCACCCCTGGGGGTTGGTAAGACTTCAAATCACCTTCAAGGTGAGGCATCCCAGAGCATACAAAAAACAAGTCACTTTACTTCTCTGTGCCTCCTTTATCTCCTCTGTAAAATGGGGATTAAGACTGTAAGCACCATGTGGAACATGCACAGTGCTTAGAACAGTGCCTGGCACTGAGTATGCGCTTAACAAATACCATAAAAAAGGTAAGTAGCAGAAGTAATAATAATAAATAATAATGTTGGTATTTGTTAAGTGCTTACTATGTGCCGAGCACTGTTCTAAGCGCTGGGGTAGACATAGGGGAATCAGGTTGTCCCACGTGGGGCTCACAGTCTTAATCCCCATTTTACAGATGAGGGAACTGAGGCACCGAGAAGTTAAGTGACTTGCCCACAGTCACACAGCCGACAAGTGGCAGAGCTGGGATTCGAACTCATGAGCTCTGACTCCAAAGCCCGTGCTCTTTCCACTGAGCCACGCTGCTTCTCTGATTGTAAGTCCTCTGGTTTACAAGTTTACAAGTACTAAATGTATGCATGTGTGTGTGTGTATAATCCTGTGTGTGTATGCATGCATGTATTCTATTAAATGGTGAATTCACTCTTCTTACAACTGGTGGATCTACGTTCTTTTCCAGAGCTTGATAGAACAGTGCCTTAGGTTTTAACTATAATTAAATTATTTAAATCAGTAACTTAACTTGTAGTCCCTTTTCTTCACCCTAAAAATTAATCTTTTCTTTGACTTTATGCATGTTGAATCTTCTGTCTTTCCTATTCCTTTTTAAAACCTCTCCTGGCCTCTTGTATTCCAAAACCACTCTGACCTCTTTGCCCTCACTCTTAGTGGTCTTTTTGTGCAGAAGATGCACATTTTCAGTCAAGCTTTAAACCCACTATCCCTTTGAGACTATCAGAGAACAACAAAATGTGCTGTGTGCATTAGAGAGGGAAGCTCTGCAGACAGTGGGAAGGTCAAAGAGAGCTGAGCTGACATAACTGCCAAGGCAAGATTTGTTTGTACAGTTAGGTGTGGGATACAAAGCTTTGGAGAGGAGTTTAGGTAACTGATCGGCAAACTCTGAAAACCAAGAGCTGATCTGAAATAGAAAATACAGGGATCTGGATGTCTCAGGAGAGGCTGTCTTGGAAGAGTTTCACATCAAAACACCGAATCTTCTCTTAGAGGATTCTGTAGACAAACAGGGTGGTCCAGTGGAAAGAGCATGGGGCTGGGGTTGGGAGACTGCCACTTGCCTACTGTGTGACTGTAGACTGTGTCCATGGAGGAGGGTGTGTGATCAGTTGTGATTTTTTGTTCTGCCCACGGTAAGACCAGAGTATGGGAAGATGGACTGAAGGCGGATCCTATGAAGACCCTGAAATCAGACACGATTACCCAGAAGAGCCCCTACTAGCCCCTGGGGAAGGCCTCATGGGCCAGCCCTGAATGCTGGAAGGAGCCCTGCCTGCCAGAGGACTTACAATCAATCTGGGAAGCTGGTGACTCAGTCAACTCAGCTAGAGAAGCAGAGGAGCCTTAATACAAGAGCCCGGGCCCGGGATTCAGAGGACCTGGATTCCAATCCCAACTCTACCACCTGTATGCTGTATGACCTTGGGCAAGTCGCTTCACTTCCTCTGTGCCTCAGTTTCCTCATCTGCAGAATGGGGATTCAATGTCTGTTTTCCCTCTGATATAGACTGTGACCCCCATGTGGAACCTGATTATCTTATATCTACCCCAGCACTTGATACATAGTAAACACTTCACAAATATTATTATTATTATTGTCATTATTATCTCTTTTGTGGGCACAGAGCCCCTCCCGATGAACTCTGTTCTCAAGGAAGGTCCAGGACTCTTTACCTTTAGTAGCAGAGATTGAGGGTGTGACAGGCTGGCTAGTAGAGTCCTGGAGGAGTAGATGGGGAGAAATGAAGGGCAAAAGCCAATAGTCATTGAGACCCTGTCTCTAGGAGGAAGACCTGAGACGATGGATGGACAGAGCTACTAGCTATGAAGGTGTCGTGTGCATGCCCGACAAAGGCAGAGGGTGTACCCATCGATCATTCAATTGATCCATTGTATTTATTGAGCAATTACTGTGTGCAAAAGACTGTTAGTACCCAGGTCCTCTGACTCCCAGGCTTTGGCTCATTCCACTAGCCCTCCGCAATCCCCTATTGTTCAACTCTTACTCTTCACTCCTCCCATGTTCCACTTCCATTTATATATTTATTTGCATATTCAATTATTTATTCAGCTGTTTCATCCTGATATATATTTGTTCTACTTCCTGGTATATTCTTGTATTCCTCCTGCTCCAACCATAAATAAATTTCATCTGCCTCTCCCATTAGATCCTAATCTCCCTGAGGGTAAGGCAGGTGCATTTTGTTTCTGGCTGACTCTCACAAGCATTTAGGATGGTGCTTCACACTCAGTAGCCTCTCAGAAACTATCAGTTGATTGATTCATTCATTCATTTCTGACTCTCTTCACTTCAATTTACTGTGAAGTGTACCTTGAGAGTGCAAACATGCTTACTAGCCTGTCGACACTGCATTCCTGGATCAATTTCAGGCTGCAGTAAAATCACACAAAGTAAGAAAAGGCAATATATAAAAAGAAATAGCTTCAGCAATGTGTTTGTGAGAGTACATTTGTGGATTATCAAAAATATAATCCCATTATATGCAGTATGCTCATGTAACTGAGCCTCAGGATTCATCTTTTCCCATGAAGCAGAGAAAAAATAATTTTGTGTTTGAGGAGGAAGGGAAATCCCGTGGTAGATGAAGCACCAGAATTTGAGCATTATATTAATAAGAAATGATTAATGACTGAATAATAATAATAATGGTTCTCATTAAGCACTTACTATGTGCTGAGCACTGTTCTAAGCACTGGGGGAGCTACAAATGAATCAAGTTGGACACAGTCCTTGTCCCACAAGGGGCTCACACCCTTAATCCCCATCTTACAGATGAGGTAACTGAGGCCCAGAGAAGTGAGGTGACTTGTCCAAGGTCACAGAGCAGACATGTGACAGAGCAGGGATTAGAACCCAGTTCCATCTAACTCCCAGGCCCATGCTGTATCCACTAAGCCATTCTGAAAATCCCCAGGGCCCAGTTCAAAGTTCCTCCCAGGGACGCAGAGGATGCTGGAAGTGGTACCTTCAGGGTATCTGCTCTTCACAGCTTTCGGGTCCACCTTATTAAGAAGAAGGGCAGAGGGGAGGGGAAGGGGTGGCAGAAGCTAGAAGCTAGATTCATTCATTCATTCATTCAAAAGTATTTACTGAGCGCCTACTATGTGCAGAGCACTGTACTAAGCGCTTGGAATGGACAAATCGGTAACAGAGGCAGTCCCTGCCCTTTGACAGGCTTACAGTCTAATCGGGGAGACGGACAGACAAGAACAATAGCAGTAAATAGATCTGCATCAGTGCTCTTCGTCAGGGTTCACTCCCATCCCAGCCTCAGAGGAAAACAGGCAGCAGGGTGACACAGGGAGAAGACATCCTGGGCCCGCTCAGCCCCCTCCAAGTCCTGCCTGCTTCCCACTGGTGAGGCAGCCTAAATGTCACTGTTAGCCTGTAGCTGTTAGATGGGCAGGTTATTGACCAAGAGGAGATCTGCTGAGCTCATCAGCCAGCAAAGCCAAAAAGACAAAAAGATTGAGTAGGAGGAGAGCAGAAGAGCAGTCTCACTATCCCTGCTTCCCAGACAGAGGGAGGACAAGCCCAAGTGCCAGATGACGGGGGACATTCTAGGAGTGCCGTAGATAATAATAATAATATTAATTGTGGCATTTGTTAAGCGCTTACTATGTGCCAGGCACTGAATCAAGTGCTGGGGTGGAAATAAGCAATTGCACTGGACACAGTCCTTGTCCCACATGGTACTCACAGTCTTAAGCCGGCCTCTCACCCATGTCTTGTCTCTGACATGGAACACCCTTCTTTTTCGTATCCGGCAGACAATTACTCTCCGCACCTTCAAAGCCTAATTGAAGGTACCTCTCCTCCAAGAGGCCTTCCCTGTCTAAGCTCTCATTTCCTCTTCTCCCACTCCCTTCTGCAACACCCTGATTTGCTCCCTACATTCACCCCCCAACCCCCAGCCCCACAGCACTTATACACATATCCATAATTTATTTATATTGTTGTTTCCCCCTCTAGACTGTAAGCTCACTGTGGGCAGGGAATGTGTCTGTTATATTATTATTATGGTATTTGTTAAGTGCTTCCTATGTGTCAGACACTGTACTAGGTGCTAGGGTAGATACAAGCAAATCAGGTTGGATGCAGTCCCTGTCCCACATGGGCTTGCAGTCTCAATCCCCATTTTTCAGATGAGGTAACTGAGGTAAACACAAGTGAAGTGACTTGCCTAAGTCACACAGCAGACATGCGGCAGAGCCAGGATTAGAACCCATGACCATCTGACTCCCGGGCCCATGCTCTACCCACTGCGCCATGCCACTTCCTATTGTTTTGTACTCTCCCAAGTGCTTAGTATGGTGCTCTGCACACACTAAGTGTTCAATAAATATGATTGATTGATTAATTCCTGTTTTACAAATGAGGTAACTGAAGCACAGAGAAGTGAAGTGACTTGCCCAAGCTCGCACAGCAGACAAGTGGCAGAGCTAGGATTAGAACCCAGGTCCTCCTGACTCCCAGGCTCATGCTCTATCCACTAGACCACACTGCTTCTCAAGGGAGTAGATAGCACGGGAGTTAATTTCATGTGGAATAGGAAAACACTAAACATAGCCCCTCCCCATGAACTCTGGCCTCAAGGAAGACCCAGGACTCTTCAACTCCAGGATCAGAGATCCAGGGTGTGAAAGACTGGCGTGTAGAGTCCTAAATGACTCAACATGGGGGAGAAATGAAGTGCAGAAGCCAGAAGCCATCGAGACCCTGCCTCTTGGAGGAAGACCTGAGACGAAGGATGGACAGAGCTACTAGCTGTTTGTCAAGCTTAAGAAGTAAGCTTAGTAGAAAGTAAATCTGTACAGCTAGCTGCAAAGAGTGGGGCTAGTTCTTCTCTGCAGAATTGTGAATTGTCTTAACACTACTTTAGAATGTGGTGGTGGTCATGTTCCACTTTGTTGACCACTCCCCAAAGTTTGACTTAGACCTCACCCTGTAGTATTAGAGTTGAGGACAAAACAGGCCGGAAGCAGGAGAATACCTACCTTGGGTATGCCACTAGTGTGAAAGTTTCTGATCCAGAATTGAGCCCTGAGGAGCACCCACAGTTATGGAATCGAGGCAGAGGAAGAGCCAGCGATAAGGACTGAAAAGGAATGGCCAGAGAGGTTGGAGGAGAACCCGGAGAGGACAGCATCAGTTAAACCAAGGTTAGACAGTGTTATTGGGAGAAGAGGGAGGCCTTCAAAGTCGAAGGTAGCCAAGATGTCAAAAAGGATACTACAACTAAGAGAGGATGGATCAAACCACCATCACTAGAATCACTTGCTCCACACAAGGTCTCGTTACCAAAGTCTTGATGGCTGGACTGAGCCTCATCCATTGTTTCTGATTGGATCCTCACGCCTTGGGGCTGAGCGATGGGTCACGACTTAACTCCCACTCCAAGTTTCCCCATTCAGCATTCAACCGAGCTTTGATTATCGTCATGGTTCCCCGTGCTCAGTTTGTGTCAATGCACCAAGTAGTCTGCCTTTCAGAAACCCCAGTGGACAAATCCAAGATTGAAAGAGATTATGTCAGGTTAATGCACAAGACTCAGAGTGGTAAAATGAGCTCTTTGTTCCAGAATCTGAGGAGAAAAAAAAGATTTCCTTCTGATGCAGTGTAATTCAGGCTGGACAGACCTACTCTTAGAAAGGTTATCCTCCTAGAATAATGATGGGAGAGCACATTCATTAGAATCCCTAGAATGCCAAAGAATGAGGAGCCAGAGCTTGCCCCCTAAAAGAGGCATCTGTTAAGGATAGCATCCTTCAGACATCCGTGTTCCACAATAAAGGGTCCAGTGAGCGTTCTGACCATACTGCCCACGCACTCAAGGCTGAAACTCTCAGCTGCAGCTTAAACATAAAGCCCTTTTTGTTCCTATCTAAGGGGGAAGTATTTTCCTTAAAGAATCTGCAATGGTAATTAGGTTTATTAAGAAATGATGAAGGGCCAAACATTTTGAAACATAACTTGGCTTTTTAAATGACTCTTGCTTTAGATCATTTTTGAAGTCTACTTCCTGGGAATGATGAAGGATCTTGTACACTAGAACTCAGAAGCTTGACTGACAAATACGTAGATGAGAATTTGCTATACTCACAGGTGTTCCCTCACGCTTGGATGTAGAGGAATCTTACTGTTCAACTTGTCACTATCTACTCTATCTATGCTATCTCCTCCCCATCCTACCCTCTGCTCCTCCCTCTCCCCCTTCCCCTCCCCTCAGCACTCTCCTCATTTGTATATATTATTTATTACCCTATTTATTCTGTTAATGAGATGTACATCCCCTTGATTCTACTTATCGTGATAATGTTGTCTTGTTTTTGTTCTGTTTTGCTTTGCTGTCTCCCCCAATTAGACTGTGAGCCCACCATTGGGCAGGGATGGTCTCTATCTGTTGCCGAATTGTACATTCCAAAGCACTTAGTACAGTGCTCTGCACATAGTAAGCGCTCAATCAATACTATTGAATGAATGAATACTCTAAACGAGTCATAGTTTCAGGCCACCCTGACTTCCATCCAAGTCCAGCAGCTTCAGCTCCAGATTACTTAGGACCAAGAGATTGCTTTCCATTTTGGTGAAATGGATTATGCTGACTCTTGGACATGGAGATGTACAGTCCAGAAAGGTAGCAGGTCCCAGCATGCAATGCTTCAACTTGATTACAACATTTGTTCCCCAAGAATGGAGGTGCTGTACTGTAGATGGTAAGCTCACCCTCTAGACTGTAAGCTCATTGTGGGCAGGGGATG
Source organism: Ornithorhynchus anatinus (assembly GCF_004115215.2). Classification (NCBI taxonomy): domain Eukaryota; kingdom Metazoa; phylum Chordata; class Mammalia; order Monotremata; family Ornithorhynchidae; genus Ornithorhynchus; species Ornithorhynchus anatinus. The sequence continues at coordinate 155,137,845 of NC_041728.1, forward strand.
TGTCTGTTTATTGTTATATTGAACTCTCCCAAGTGCTTAGTACAGCGCTCTGCACGCAGTAAGTGCTCAACTGACTGACTGACTGACTCTACTGGGCTCTGGGAAGGCACTTAGGCAGTGTCAGGACACAGTACCAGGTGAGCTCCAAGAAGGAGCCTTTGATTAGGTTGATCAACTAATTCCTCAACAAAGCTACCACAGTTCCATGTTCAGTTCTAGTTCTAGGAAAAGCTCAACTCTATACTCTATGTCCTGATCAGTTTGGCGGCAAATCCAGCCCTAGCTCCATCAGTCAACCAATCAATCGTATTTATTCACAGCTCACTGTGCGCAGAGCACTGTACTAAGTACTTAGGAGAGTATAATGCAACTGAGTTGGTGACTATGATCCTTGCCCTCAAGGAACTTACAGTCTAGGGGGGAACAGTCATTAGAATAAATTAAGAATAAATTAGATGAGGGAAGTAATAGGGTATAAGTTGCTCTGCACACAGTAAGTGCTCAATAAAAACCATTGATTGATTGATATGTATATAAGTGCCATGGCTGGGGTGGGATGAGTATCAGAGGGCTTAAAAGTGTATAGACTCGAATGCATAGGCGATGCAGAAGGGAGGGCCAGTAAGGTAGAGAAATGAGAGTTAGTCAGGGAAAGTTTTCTGGAGGAGTTAGGATTTGATCAGGGTTTTGAAGGTGGACAAAGTGGTGATCTGTCAGCTATGAATCAAATAATCTAGCAACGGTATTTATTGAGCACTTATTCTATTCAGAATACTGTACTAAGCACTTGGGAACATACAACAAAAATGACAGAACGTTTCTGTAGAAAAATCATTTGGGCAGCAGAGTGAAGTATGGACTGAAGTGGGGAGAGACAGGAGGTTGGGAGGCCAGAAAGGAGGCTAATGCAATAATCCAGTTGGGATAGGATGAGTGATTGTACTAACATGGTAGCAGTTTGGATTGGACAGGGTTTGAGAGGGAAGAAAAGGAGCTCTGTCTTGGACATGTTGAGTTTTAGGTGGCGGGAGGACATCCAAGTAGCAATGTCCTGAGGGCAAGAAGAGATGTGAGCCTGGAGGGAGGGAGAGAGAACAGGGGAAGGGATGTAGATTTGGGTGTCATCCTCGTAGAGATCATAGTTAAAGCCATGGAAGCAAATGAGCTCACCAATAGAGGGAGTGTACATGGAGAAGAGAAGGGGACCAAGAACTGATCCTTGAGGAATCCCTACAGTTAAGGGGATGGGAGGGGGAGGAGGAGCACTCAAAGGAGACAGAGAATGAATGGCTAGAGAGATAAGAGGAGAACCTGGAGAGGACAGAGTCAGTGAAACCAAAGTTGGATAACATGATGAGGAGAAGGGGATGGTTCACAGTGTCAAAGGCAGCTGAGAGGTAGAGGAGGATTAGGATGGATTAGGAGCCACTAAATTTGGCAAGAAGGAGGTCATTGGTGACTTTTGAAAGGGTGGTTTCATTGGAATGGAGGGATTGGAGGGGGTCCAAGAGAGAGTTGGAGGAGAGGAATTTGAGGCAGCGAGTGTAGACGACTTGCTCAAGGAGTTTGGAAAGAAAGGGTAGGTGGGAGATGGGGTGATAACTGGAGGGGGCTCTGGGGTTAAGGGAGGGATTTTTTTTTTAGGATGGGGGAGACGTGAACATGTTTGAAAGCAGAGGGGAAGAAGCCATTGGAGAGTGAGAGGTTGAAGGTGGAAATTAAGGAGAGGAGGAAGGAAGGGGTGAGAGTTTTTATAAGATGAGAGGGAATGGGATCTGATGCGCAAGTGGACAGGGTGGCATTCAAGAGGAGGGAGGAGTGCTCCTCTGAAGATACTGCTGGGAAGGATGGGAAAGTTGGAAAGGGGGCCAAGAGGAAGGGAGGTGTGGGGGGGAGGGGGGGGCGTGAAGTAGATGACCAGATCGTTGTGGGTGAGGGATAGGGGAGGGGTAGGGACAGGTGGCCTGAAGAGGGAGTTAAATGTGCAGAACAACTGTTGAGGGTGGTGGGTATGGTTGTCAATAAGGGAAGAGAAGTAGTTTTGCTGGACAGAGAAGAGGGCAGAGTTAAGGCAAGAAAGGACAAGCTTGAAGTGGACAAGTTCGGCTGATGTCTAGATTTCCACCAGCTGCATTCAGCAGCTCGAGCACAAGAGCGAAGGAGGCGGCCAGAGGCAGAGATCCAGGGCTGTGGGTTAGTGGTGCTAGAGAGACAAAGGGATAGGAGAGCGGGTGAGTTGAGTTGAGTAGAGAGTGGAGTTGAGAGGATCTATCTGGTCATCAAAAGTTGGTAAGGTGGATAGGGGAGCAAGGTGGGGTGTGATGCGCTGAGAGATGGATGGGGTCAAGATAGCAGAGGTCTCTGTGGGGGAATAGTATAGATTTATGGGGAGGAGGAGTGTGGGAGAGGAGGCAAGTGAAAAGGTTGTATTTACTGAACACTTACTGTGTGCAGAGCACAGTACTAAGCACTTGGGAGAGTACAGCACAACAATAAACCCATTCCCTGCCCACAAGGAGTTTACAGTCCAGATAGGGGGAGACAGACATCAGGACAAATAAATAAATTACAGATATATCTAGCAGGCATGAGAACGGTCAGATCTATTCTGAATGGGAAGGTGTTTGCATTTTAATCAGGTGGCCAGAGTGGTAGCACCTTGAAGCCTAAGGAAAACACAATGAGTTTAGAGACTACGAGAGGGCTTTAATTCCGGGCTGTGTCCAGCAGATGGGGATAGTTCATTATTGGTAGACAAATTACACGAGGCCTCATGACACTTTGCTAGTCACTTTGTTATGATTAATTCAAGTCAGTGGCTCAGATATTAACTCACAACAGAAGAGTGTGAAATTACAACTTTTTTTCTCAGTCACCGCATCTGCCCGCAAAGGGAAAGAACCATCTGCATAACCATCTTCCTGTGAAAAATCCTTACTTGGAATTAGTTTGGGATTTCTCCAAGATTGCTATCCTGGAACTGCCCAACAAAGCAAATCTATTAGTTATTCTGCCATCAATTATACAACATCTGTGATTCATTTCTGAGGCTAGAGAGAGAGAGAGAGAGAGAGAGAGCCCTCTACACTGTAAAATCCTCCTCTAGACTCTAAGATCCTCGCGGGCAGGGGATCATGTCTACCAACTCAGTAGTATCATACTCTCTCAAGCGCTTAATACAGTGCTCTGCACCCAGTAACTGCTCAGTAAAAACAACTGATTGATTTAGCAAGAGCATTTTGACTTCCCCATTTGCTGGTAACCAATTTTCCTCTGGAGTGTCAATATTCCCTTTCTGTAGATAATAATTCTGTTAGATTGGTGGTTGAGCGTCTAAAATTGATTTTATTCAATTAGGTTTGAGCACAACTAAAATAGCCTCCTCTAGTGGGAGATCAGCAGGCCTTATGACTCTAAATCCAAATCCTGAAAACTATTAAACGCACCAAGCATCCTTCCATTAATTCTCATTTTAGCAAGTCACTTACTGCTACTTCCATCAAGAGCTGCAAGAGCCAGTATTTTTGCTCTCACCATCAATTAGTATTTATGATTGCCCAAGTGCTATAATGTCAAATGATCAATCAATCATAATTACTGAGCATTTACTGTGTGCAGAACACTGTACTAGGAGCCTGGGAAAATACAAGATAACAGAGTTGGTAGGCACTTTCCCTGTCCTAGCTGCTGTTTGGGATCTATTTGTTGTTTTGGGGAGTGCTTCTCCAAGTAGTCTTTCCCCTTCAGTTCAGGACCACAGGTTTTGTGCTCAAGGTTGAGATGTTTTCATACAATGTAAAAAAAAAATTAAAAGTTAATTTTGCTCTGAGTAATGTATTCTGCTGAAACTTGGGAGTTGCTGAGTCACTCCAGCTGCAGAACAGAAAAATCTATTTTAACGTTTCAACTACTGGCAAGAATATGTGTTTTTACCATCATTTCACCTCCTGTGGCCAGCTTTTATGATTATTTTATTATCACTGTCGATAATATTATGTCATATTCACTTACCAGCTCTTGGATTCTTTGCGAAGACCGAAAAGTGCCTTTCAAACTCTGGAGAAATTTAACCACTGAAATCAGGCCAGGCAGCCAGAAAAGCACTACAGAAAATGGAGAAAACAAAAGCGAACTACCGAGTGGTCAAAAACATCAGTCAGAAAGGGGAAGGGCTGATTCAGGCAGTGGTAAAAATTGTTTTTACTAAAACATAGCTTAAAACACCACTGCTTCTGCTATTGTCTTCTCAGGCATTCAAGCTCTCCAGTAACAGGAAAAAAGATACTGACTTTGCCTTTTTCAATTTGAATCGATTGCAGGAATTTTACCCTCATCTGTGATCTCGTTGCGGGTATGGAATGTGTCTACTAATTCTCACAAGCGCTTAGTACACTTCAGTAAATGCTCAATAAATACCATTAATTGATTGATCAATAGAAGTACTATTACCACATCCCCTTTCCATTTTCTATTCGACAGATAGGTTGAGCTCCTAAATTTCCCAGGTCACAGTGTCACTGTTTTGTGAACCATTTCTCTCTCAGATCGGAAAGGTTTTAAAATTATTATTATTATTATTGCATTTATCAAGTGCTTACTAAGTGTCAAGTACTGCGGTAGACCCAGGACAATCGGATCAAAGTCCTTGTTCTACAAAGAGCTCACAGTCTTAGGGGAAGGGAAAGCAGGTATTGAATCCCCATTTTACAGATGAGGAAACTGAGGCACAGAGAAGTGAAGTGACTTCCCCAAGGTCACAGAGAAGGTAAGTGACAGAGCAGCTAGGTTATGCTGCTTCTGGGATTCCACCTGGAGGCATTGTTATTAAAAATGACCTCTGCAATCAGTCTGAACATTCAATTAGTTACTCCATTCTCTAGGATTTTAACTCAAGGCTCCTACCCAATAAAAATGGGGCCAGACACCACTATTATTACCTGGGGTAAGTATTAGCAAAGGATGAGTTGATTAGCCATTACTACCTGTCCCATCATTAATTCAGCTAATTGAGAAAGAGTATATTCTCAGGAATACTAATCCCAGCTCCTACACTTGTCTGCTCTGTGATCTTGAGCAAGTCACATACCTTCTCTGTGCCTTATTTACCTCATCTGTAAGATGGAGATTAAATCTTGGGGAACATTAATTTGGGGAAGCAGTGTGGCTCAGTGGAAAAGAGCCTGGGTTTCGGAGTTAGAGGTCATGAGTTCGACTCCTGGCTCTGCCACTTGTCAGCTGTGGGACTGTGGGCAAGTCACTTAACTTCTCTGTGCCTCAGTTACCTCATCTGTAAAATGGGGATTAACTGTGAGCCTCACGTGGGACAACCTGATTACCCTGTATCTCCCCCAGCGCTTAGAACAGTGCTCTGCACATAGTAAGCGCTTAACAAATACCAACGTTATTATTATTATTATCTTCTCCCTCCAACATAGACTGTAAATGCTATCATTCAATCAATCAATCAATGGTATTTATCGAGCACTTGCTATGAGCAGAGCCCTATACTAAGCACTTGGGAGAGTACAATACAATAGACTCGATAGGCATGTTCCCTGCTCACAGTAACCTTTCAGTCTAAATAGGGATAAAGAGAGTCTATGTGGTACAGGAACTGTGTCCAACCTGATTATCTTATATCTACCCTGTGCTTAGTACAGTGCCTGACATATAAGAAGCCCTTAATAAGTATCATTTAAAAAATAGCCAAAGCATTTTCCACTCACTATTTCATTAAAACTTGTTAGGCGGTTCAGAGACTTGAGGGGAGGTGTCCAGTCAATTTGTCTGGGGCTCTTACAAAGTTTCTCCACTCATCCCAGTAGATGCTAAGTACAGTGCTCTGCACACAATGAGCGCTCAAAAATATGATTGCATGAATGGCTCATACTGAGCCGGGGATGGGTTCCATGACAGTTTGGTGCACTTTTTCTAAATGATATTTGTTAAGCACTTACTATGTTTCAAGAACTGTTCTAAGCACAGGAAAAGTACAAATTAAACAGGTCAGACACAGTTACTGTCCCACATGGGGCTCACAATCTAGGTGGGAGGGAGAACGGATAGTGATTCCCCCCTTCAAAGATAAAGGAAACTGAGGCATGGAGAAAGAAGTGAAGTGACTTGACCAAGGTCACACAGCAGATAAGTGGCAGAGCTGGGATTAGAACCCAAGTCCTCTGGTTCCCGGGCTCACGCTTTTTCTACCAGGCCATGCTGCTTCCTTATTAATATTAATGTCTGTCTCCCCATTTTAAATGTAAGCTCTGTTTCAGCAGGAAATGTGTCTGCCAACTCTAATGTATCATACTCTTCCTAGAGCTTAGTACAGTGCTCTGCCCACAGTAAGAACTCAATAAATACAACTAACCAACTGTGAGACTGAGGCAGCAGCAGCCAGCAGCAGCAGATAGATTGCTTTCAGTTTCCATGCTTATCATTTCCTCACACAGAACAGTTGTCAACATATTCTGCCAACTTCCATTCTCCTCACGTCTCCTGTCCGCTATTGGTGTTGTCGCTTCCCGAGTACTACTTCAGTGTTGGAGGACTGCATTCTAGGACCTCAGTCTCACAGCTCAATGTTAAGAAATGCACCTAGACAACACAGGCAAAAAAGAAAGATGCATTGGTGGAAATGCTCTGGAGGTTGGATGGGTGAGTTCATTCAGTCATTCAAAAGTATTTATTGAGCGCTTACTATGTGCAGAGCACTGTACTAAGCGCTTGGAATGTACAAATCGGCAACAGATAGAGACAGTCCCTGCCCTTTGACAGGCTTACAGTCTAATCGGGGGAGACAGACAGACAAGAACAGTGGCAATAAATACAGTCAAGGGGAAGAACATCTCATTAAAACAATAGCAAATAAATAGAATCAGGGTGATGTACATCTCATTAAACAAAATAAATAGGGTGATGAAAATATATACAGTTGAGCGGATGAGTACAGTGCTGAGGGGTTGGGACGGGAGAGGGGGAAGAGCAGAGGGAAAGGGGAGAGAAGAGGGTTTAGCTAAGGAGAGGTGAAGTGGGGGTAGAGGGAGCAGAGGGAAAAGGGGAGCTCAGTCTGGGAAGGCCTCTTGGAGGAGGTGAGCTTTAAGTAGGGGTTGGAAGAGGGAAAGAGAATTCGTTTGGCGGAGGTGGGGAGGGAGGGCATTCCAGGACCACGGGAGGACGTGGCCCAGGGGTCGACGGTGGGATAGGCGAGACCGAGGGATGGTGAGGAAGTGGGCGGCAGAGGAGCGGAGCGTGCGGGGTGGGCAGTGGAAAGAGAGAAGGGAGGAGAGGTGGGAAGGGGCAAGGTGATGGAGAGTCTTGAAGCCTAGAGTGAGAAATTTTTGTTTTGTGCGGAGGCCGATAGGCAACCACTGAAGGTTTTAAAGAAGGGGAGTGACATGCCCAGAGCATTTCTGCAGGAAGATGAGCCGGGCAGCGGAGTGAAGAATAGACTGGAGCGGGGAGAGAGGGGAGGAAGGGAGATCAGAGAGAAGGCTGACACAGTAGTCTAGCCGGGATATTACGAGAGCCCGTAGCAGTAAGGTAGCCGTCTGAGTGGAGAGGAAAGGGTGGATCTTGGCGATATTATAAAGGTGAGACCGGCAGGTCTTGGTAACGGATAGGATGTGTGGGGTGAACGAGAGAGACGAGTCAAAGATGACACCGAGGTTGCGGGCCTGAGAGATGGGAAGGATAGTCGTACCATCCATGGTGATAGGGAAGTCTGGGAGAGGACCAGGCTTGGGAGGGAAGATGAGGAGCTCAGTCTTGGTCATGTTGAGTTTTAGGTGGCGGACAGACATCCAGGTGGAGACGTCCTGGAGGCAGGAGGAGATGCGAGCCTGAAGGGAGGGGGAGAGGACAGGGGCGGAGATGTAGATCTGTGTGTCATCTGCATAGAGATGGTAGTTGAAGCTGTGAGAGCGAGTTCTGTAACAGGTCCAGTTCTCACCAAATAATAGGGAGAGGATGGAAATACTGGGGCTAAAAGACACTGTTAAAAAATGCTTGATTCATTTGAAATGGGCACATCACCTTCAGTTTCAAATTGGTAGTTTTATGAGAAATGAATAAGGAATTTATCTCTTATACCATGTGTATTTCTTCCTAGCAACTTTTACACCTGAGCAGCCAGACTTGCAGCGCAGCATCTGCTTGGTGAAAATCTCTGGTAATTGTGGTATTTGTTAAGTGCTTACTTTGTGCCACGCACAGTACTAAGTGTTGGGGTAGATCCAAGGTAATCAGGTCAGACACAGTCCCTGTCCCTCAAGGGCGTCACAGTTTATGTCAGAGGTAGAACAAGTACTGAATTTTCATTTTACAGATGAGGCAACTGAGGCATAGAAAAGTTGAGTGACTTGCTCAAGATCACACAGCAGGCATGAGGTGGAGCAGGGATCAAAACCCAGATACTCTGATAATAATAATAATGTTGGTATTTGTTAAGCGCTTACTATGTGCCGAGCACTGTTCTAAGCGCTGGGGTAGATACAGGGTAACTCACGGGCCCGTATTCTTTTCACTAGGCCATGCTGCTTCTGCTGAGGTAAAGACAAGATTATCAGTCTAGATATAGTTCCTATTCCACAAAGGGCTCTACAAGGGAGTAGGATTTAATCCCCTTTGTCTAGATGAGAAAACTGAGTCCCAGAGACCACTGACTTCCAGACCTAGGCTTTCAGTGGGCCACTCAGTGGAGCCCTCTGGGTGACTGGTGGATGGAATGGCTCTCCCAGCACAGACAGCACAGGGTACAACCTTACTGTGCTCAGCTCAGAAGGACCACAGGACAGTGAGGGCTCAGAGAAGGGGGATGGTGAGGGCAGTGGGAATAGAAGGGGATGGCAAAGGGGATGGCAACTTCCTCAGTGCGGTCCCCCAGAGAGAGAGATGGTCTCAGGCTGCTCTCGTCTAGCCTTGCTTAGGAAACTGCAAAATCACTAATCCTGTCAACCTCTGGGAAATGGAGAGAGGGAGTGTTAGTGTGCAGCAAGAGAGTGAAGCCCCCAAACCTGTTGATGAATGGTCCTATCCTGACCCAGACGCTGTAGGCCTGCCTTCAAAGCACCACTGTGAGGCCCAGGAGCATTAAAACCCTCCCTTAACACAGACGGCTTTCTGCACATCTATGAGATGAGCCCAAGGGGGAAACTCTTCCAGGTGTTTCCATTTACAGGAGCCATTGGCATTAGCCAAAAACTTCCTGGAGCTGACTTGGCTGGCTATGGCGAAAAAGATTTGAAGAGAGGTGCTGATCACTAAAAGGGAAATTCATCTCTTTCCATGAACCCGAGGCCTTCTGTACCGGCCAGAAGGGTAATAAAGTCATGAAGCCAGGAGAGCTAGAAGGCATGGCAGGTTATGCTTTACAGGGATCAGAAGGAGAAAAAGGAACAGTCCAAGGAAAGTTATGCTGTAGGATGATGCCCACTGGCAATATCACACTGGGTCCAGGGATAGGCCTCACTGTGCCCAGTGAAGTCTCAAGAGAGAAGTTTTGCTCAGCCTGATCCTTCCCCATCTATGAAAATTGCTTAGTTGTTCTCTGGCTGCCTTCATGCAATTTCCTGGGGCTAAAGGGGCAAACAGTGGGGGAAGAAAAGAATTAGTTTGGGCAGCAGATTTGTCTCCTTGTCATTCTTGGGACCTGCTCTATCTATGGTGGAGAAGAGGCAAAGTACCAGAATCATCCTTGCATCCTTGAAGGGATATGGCCCAGTAAGAACCCCTGGCACACTGGGTCCATGAGCACACAGTCGTGCTGATTTTCTGGCCTCCTCCCTTGCCTCTGATGAGAGAGTGTCAGCTATTTTGTTGAGAAAATTAAAACCAGCAGATCTAACTTCCCCATCTTGATCCTTCACCTCCCCAACTCCCTATCACTATTCCTTCTACTACTGCTGTTGCTACTACTACTGCTGCAGCCACCACTACCCTTTTATGGTATTTAAGTGTTTACTATGTGCCGACACTGTACTAAGCACTGGGGTAGATAGAAGCTAATCAGGTTGGACACAGTACGTGTCCCACGTGAGGCTCACAATCTTAGTCTTCTTTCATCCGATTGCATTTATCGAGCATTTACTGTGTGCAAAGCACGGTGCTAAGCTCTTGGGGCTTTGTACAGGTGATGTACCTAGGGCATAGAGAAGTTAAGTGATGTGCCCAAGGTCACTCAGCAAATAAGTGTTGGAGTTAGGATTAGAACTCGGGACTTCCTGACTCCCAAGATCATGCTCTATCCATTAGGCCATCACTACTGCTGCCACTGCTGATACTGCTACCGCTGCTACTACTAGAGAAGCAGCGTGGCTTAGCGGAAAAAGCACGAGGTTGGGAGTCAGAGGAGGTGGGTTCTAATCCCGGCTCCACCACTTATTTGCTGTGTGACCTTAGGCAAGTCACTTAACTTCTCTGTGCCTCAGTTCCTTCCTCTGTAAAATGGGGATTAAAAGTGTGAGCCCCATGTGGGACAACCTGATTATCCTGTATCTACCCCAGCGCTTAGAACAGTGCTTGGCATATAGGGAGCACCGTCTTGGGAGTCAGAGGTCATGGGTTCTAATCCTGGCTCCACCACCTGTCTGCTGTGTGACCTTAGGCAAATCACTTCACTTCTCTGGGCCTCAGTTCCCTCATCTGTAGAATGGGGATTAAGACTGTGAGCCCCACTTGGGACAACCTGATCACCTTGTATCTACCCCAGTGCTTAGAACGGTGCTCGGCACATAGTAAGTGCTTAACAAATACCATCATTATTATTATTATTATTATTAACAAATACCATCATTATCATTATTACCACTGCTGCCACTGTTGCTGTTACTGCCACTGCTGCTGCTGCTATTGCTGTTGCTACTTCATTCATTCAGTCATATTTACTGATATTTATTGAGCGTTTATGGTGTGCAAAGCACTGTACTAAGTGCTTGGAAAGTACAATTCGGTAACAGAGACAATCCCTACCCAACAACGGGCTCACAGTCCAGAAGGGATACTTCTACTACTGCTAGTACTTGTTAGCAGTTTGAATGGGGAGGGAAGGGTGGATCCTAGCAAAGTTGTAAAGGTAGAACTGATAGGATTTGGAGGCAGATTGAATATGTGGGTTGAATGAGATGGATGAGTCAAGAATAATAACAAGGGTAAGGCCTTGAGAGAAACAGAGGATGGTGGTGCTGTCTACAGTGATGGGAAAGTCATGGGGAGGACAGGGTTTGGGTGGGAAGATGAGAAGTTCTGTTTTGGACATGTTAAATTTGAAGTGACAGTGAGATATCCAATTAAAGATGCCCTGAAGGTGGGAGGAAATACGAGAATGCAGAGAAGGGGAGAGATTAGGGCTGGAGCTGTAGATTTGGGAATCATCTGCATAGAGATGGTAGTTGAAGCCGCAGGAACAAATGGGTTCTCCAAGGGAGGGGGTGTAGATGAAGAATAGAAGCAGACCTAGAACTGAATAATAATAATGATGATGATGATGATGATGATGGTATTTATTGAGTAATTACTATCTGCCAAGCACTGTTCTAAGCGTTGAGGGTGATACAAAGTAATCTGGTTGTCCCACGTGGGGTTCACAGTCTTAATCTCCATTTTACAGATGAGGTAACTGAGGCACAGAGAAGTTAAATGACTTACCCGAAGTCACACAGCTGGTAAGTGCTGGAGCCAGGATTAGAACTCAAGACCTCCGACTCCTAAGCACGTGCTCTTTCCACTTAGCCACGCTGCTTCTCTACCTGAACCTTGAGGGGCTCCCACAGTTAGGGGGTGGGAGGCAAAACAAGAGCCCACCAAAGAGCCTGGGAATGAGGTGAGAGAGAGATAGGAGGAGAACCAGGAGAGGACAGTGTTAGCAAAGCCAAAGTTATCTAACGTTTCCTGGAGAAGGGGGTGGTCCACAATGTTGAAGGCATTGAGGGGCTGAGGAGGATTAGGATGGAATAAAGGCCATTAGATTGGGCAAGAAGAAGATCACTGGTGAGAGGGAGGTTTTCATGGAGTGAAGCCAGAAGCCAGATTGGAGGGTGTCAAGGGGAGAACTGGAGGAGAGGAACTTGAGACACTTGGTGTAGACAACTTGCTCAAGGAATTTGGAGAGGAATGCTACAAGGAGATGGATCAATAACTGGAGGGAGTTGTGGGGTCAAGAGGGGGTTTTTGTTAGGATGGGGAGACAAGAGCATGTGTGAAAGCAGTGGGTAAGAAGCCATTGGAGAATGGACAGTTGAAGACAGTGGCCAGGGAGGGAAGAAAGGAGGGAATAAACGTTTTGATAAGGTATGAAGGGATGGGGTCGGATGCACAGGTGGAGGAGATAGATTTTGAGAGAAAGCAGGAGATGTCTATACTCTTCTTTTGGCAACCTCCCCATGTGACAGGGCAGTTACTCCAGCTTCTAGGAGATTCCCTCTCCTGACTAGGTTTGAATCCTACATCTGAATATACTGAAGATCTGGTTGTGCTTCTCAGGTTGAGAAGTAGCATGGTCTAGTGGAAAGAGGTTGGGTCTGGGAGACAGGAGCCTTGGTTCTAACTCCAAAGCAATAAGTGACCTTGGTCAAGTTCCTTAACCTTTCTCTGCCTCTATTTTTTCATCTGTAAGATCAGGATAAAATAGACAGTGAACTCCATGTGAGACAAGGATTGTGTCTGAGCTACATATATCGTGACTACTCCAGTGTTTAATATGGTGTTTGGCACATATAAGTTTACAGTCTAGGTGGGGAGACAGACATTAATATAAAGTTACAGATATGTACATAGGTCCTGTGGGGCCAGGAGGGGGAGGAATAAAGGGAGCAAGTCAAGGGACGCAGAAGGTCGTGGGAGAAGAGGAAAGGAGGGCTTAGTCAGGAAGGCCTCTTGGAGATGCATCTTCAGTAAGGCTTTGAAGGTGAGGAGAGTAATTGTCTGTCAAATACGAAGAGGGAGGGTGTTCCAGGTCAGAGGCAGGTCATGGGCAAGAGGTTAGTGGTGACATAGATGAGATTGAGGTATAGTGAATAGGTGGACATTAGACAAGCGAAGTGTGTGGGCTGAGTGGTAGTAGGAGGGTAGTGAAGTGAGGTAGAAGAGGGTAAGGTGATGGAGTGCTTTAAAGTCAAAGCTTCTGTTTGATATGGAGGTGGATGGGCGACAACTAGAGTTTATTGACGAGTGGGGAAACATGGCCTGAATGATTTTGTAGAAAAATCATCCAGGCAGCATGGAGTAGATGTGACTCTAGGTGGGCTTTAAAGATGAGGAGAGTAGTGGATATGAACAGGGAATTCCAGGCCAGAGGGAGGTTGAGAGAACATAAAATGATAAGGAATATGCAAATATGCATGTCATTGCCAGAAGTAAGCATAATATTCAGGGGGACCAGATGTTCTTAGAATGAAGTTATTCTGGGGAAACATCATGGAGGAGGTTGGCATTCTAGTAGAAGGCAGGAAGGAGGAAGAAACATGGATTGGTGAAGGGAGAGAGATCAAAGATATTCAATGCACAGAGCTATTCCTGATGTCTGATGCCTTAGATGTTGGTACTTTGTCTTTCATCTTTCATTAAAAACAAACAAACAAAGCCACCAAGGGTTTTGGGGAGTTTTTTGTTTGTTTCCATTGGATCTAATGGGTTGCTAACTCACTGGACTGTACCATCATTATGACAAGAGATGCTCTGAAGAGAAGATGTAATGTTAGACTTTGCTACAATAGATTCCATCTCAATGTGAGACCATATGCTTCAGGCTGGTTAATCCAAACTTTCTACTCCCTCCAACCTGCTCATCACTGTAGACCTCTCCACTATTCTCCCTGTCTCACAAACCCATAACCTTGGCATTACCTTCGACTCATCTCTCTCATGTTACCCTCATATTCAATCTTTCACCAAATCCTTTGAGTTCTACCTTCATATTACCTCTAGAATCCACCTTTTCCTCTCCATCCAAACTACAACCATGTCAATCCAAGCACTTATCATAACCCACCTGGACAACTGAATCAGCCTCCTTGGTGGCCTCCTGGCCTCCAGCCTCTCCCCACTCCAATCCATATTTCACTCTGCTCTCTGGATCATTTTCCTAAAAAAATGTTCTGTGCACATCTCTTCACTTCTCAAACCCTCTAACCATCACCACAGCAAATAGAAAACTCTCACTATTCACTTAATCAATTCTCCCCCTCCTACCTACTAGGGAAAGCAGCGTGGCTCAGTGGAAAGAGCCTGGGCTTCGGAGTCAGAGGTCATGAGTTGCCGGAGCTGCCACTTGTCAGCTGTGTGACTGTGGGCAAGTCACTTAACTTCTCTGTGCCTCAGTTACCTCATCTGTAAAATGGGGATTAACTGTGAGCCTCACTTGGGACAACCTGATTACCCTGTATTCATTCAATTCAATAGTATTTATTGAGCGCTTACTATGTGCAGAGCACTGTACTAAGCGCTTGGGATGAACAAGTCGGCAACAGATAGAGACAGTCCCTGCCGTTTGACGGGCTTACAGTCTAATCGGGGGAGACGGACAGACGAGAACAATGGCAATAAACAGAGTCAAGGGGAAGAACATCTCGTAAAGACACCTTGTATCTACCCCAGCGCTTAGAACAGTGCTATGCACATAGTAAGCACTTAACAAATACCAACATTATTATTATTACCTAACCTTATTCTTTCTCACACCAACTCATTGGTGAAGGGAGAGAGATCAAACACCACTTCTCTAACACCAACCTATTTACCTCTATCTTATGCCTCCATATTGTCTCTCTCACCATCGATTCTTGCTCACGCTGTGCCTCCACCTCAAACCCCCTCTCCCCTCATATAGGACAGACTACCACTCTACCCACCTCCAAAGCTCTACTAAAATCATCTCTCCTTCAATAAATTTTCCCTGACTATTCTTTCATCAGCTCACCATATTCTCCCTCCCTTCTGCATCACTTATGCACCTGGGTCTATACCCCCTAAGCCTTTATTCATTCAGTCATATTTATTTAGCTCTAACTGTGTGCAGAGCACCTTACTAAGCACTTGGGAGAGTACAATATAACAATAAAAAGACACATTCCCTGCCCACAACAAGCTTACCGCCTAGAGGGGGAGACAGACATTAATATAAATACCCCAGTACTTACTCTGTAACTTTCCCTACCTGAAATTTATTTTAATGTGTCTCCTCCAATAGATTGTAAGCTCTTTGAACATAAGGATAGTGTCTACCAACTCTATTATATTCTCCCAAACATTTAGTACAGTGTTCTACACACAGTAAGTGCTCAACAAATACCACTGATTGATTGATTAAGTGGTCCTCACTTTCTTACAATTTTGAGGCATTTCATTTCATCAGTGACTTCTCATCTTCATATTGTGTTGCTATTGTTAGAAGGAGACTAAGGATTCACTATCTCAAAATTTCTACTGAAACTGAAATCACATTTTCCTCTTGTGATCTCATAATTAAAGTCTCAAAACTGCATCCTTGTCGAAGTACTGATGTGAAAAACACAAGCAAAGCAATCCTCTTTCATTGAAAATCAAATGAATGACACGAATTGTAAGGCCTTCTGTTAAAAATCCAGTTCAGAACTGCTCAGATCTCTCAAGTATTTATTACCTATTATGTCATGGAAAAATCCAAAATACATAAAAATGCCTGGCCTTCTACATGTATGGCAGTATTATCTAGGAGGCCCTGAAAGCTAATATTGTCCATTACCAGCAGGAGGAAGTAAATTACATGTCTCTAGATACATCTAAGAGGAAATGGCTCCCATTAATGAAAGTTCACAAAATAAATCCTAGGCATCCATTAGTATATGTTGTAAGAGGAAGAGAAACAAAGTCCACAAAAAGCAAAGGAAGAGATTAGAGAGGACTCAGTAAGGCCAGATCCAACCCCTGAAATGATTAGAAAATGGTTTTTACAGCATCCAGAAAAGCCTGGATCAAGAAGATATTGACTCCATTGGAACTCAAGGTATTGAGAGTGTGTGAAATACAAAATGGTTATCTCTTTTCACTACTTAATTCTCACTTCTCCTAGCTCACTTCACTTAGCTCATTCCTCCTACCTCACTCTTCCTAGCTCATTCCTTCTAGCTCACTCTTCCCAGTCCACTCTTCCCAGTTCACTCCATCCTAGTTCCAGCTTTGGTTTTTCCATCTGGAAACCTGATCCCACTCCCTCTATACTCTGTCCCTCTTTGCTGCTGGTTTCTGTGAAAGTTTTTCCCTTGCTGAAGATGTTTCAGACTTTTCCGGATCCTGGGGAGCTAACTGTGGAAAAGCCCCGGTATTATTCATCAATGGGACATCCAGATATTAATTAGGCTAAGCAGCATTAGTTCACTGGGCCCTGCTTTGAGTATTTTTTGAATATTACCTCTTCCCTGATTGAGGTAATTATTCAATTACCTCTTCCCTGATAGAGGCTGTGTGGTCAAATGTCCATAGCTCTGCTGCGTGGGATATTTGAAGTGAATGAGCAATGAGCTGGAGACCCATACAACTGATGATGGAGAGCTGAAATTGGGAAAACGAAAGCAAGGAGGGAAGGGGGAGTGTCTTAAAAATACAGAAAAGCAAAGTGTCAGATAGTGTTGCAACCCAGCTGAAAAATGGGAGTCAGTTGCTGAAGACAGAACGGCTTGGTGCACAGTCATCAAGAAGGGAGTGGCTCTTTTTGAGCACATCAATCAGTCACATTTATTGAGCGCTTACTGCATGCAGAACACTGTACTAAGCATTTGGGGGAGTACAATAGAAGCCAAAGTTTCACACGGAAAGCAAGACAAGGAGGCAAAAGCAATGTGTGAAGCAGCGTGGCCTAGTGAATAGAGCACGGGTCTGGGAGCCAGAAGGTTCTGGATTCTAATCCCAGCTCTACCACTTGTCAGCTGAATGATCTCCGGCAAGTCACTTATCTGGGCCTCAGTTATCTCATCTGTAAAATGAGGATTAAGTCTGTACATCCCGTGTGGGACATTAACTGTGTCCAATCTGATTATCTTCTACCTCAGCACTTAGTACAGTGCCTGGCACATAATAATTCTTAACCAATATTTTTAAAAAGAGAAAGAGAAAAACCATGCCAGGTGTTACCAACATTAAAAACAACAGCACAAGAGGCAACCTTCTTTTGTGCACACTGTGGCTGGGATTGTTGGTAATTTATATATTTATTTATATGAAAGTCCTTCTCCCCCTCTAGACTATAAGCTCATCATGGGTAGGGAATGCGTCTGTTTATTGTTATAATGTACTCTCCTAAGCACTTAGTATAGTGCTTTGCACACAGTAAGTGCTCAATAAATATGACTGAATCCTTGCTCAGGGGTCTAGGATTTTACATTTTCCTGGCCTGCTTTAAAGAAATAATTCAGTCCTACCCATTGTGGGTTTCTGCACATTTTGTGTGCACCTTGAGATGGAGATCTCCTCACAAAGGGGGAACACAACTTATGGCAGTTGTTGAATCATTCGTTAGTTGCCACTAACTTCCAGCTACAGCTAACTCTTGAACACTGAGCCCCATATGGGACATGAACTTCTGATCTGATCATCATGTCTCTACCCCAGCACTTAGTATAGTGTTCGGGACATTGTAAGCACCTAACAAATATCACACTTATTATCCTTAGCAGAGAATCAGAAAATGGGGCCAAGAAAGACCAAGAAAGGTCTCTCCTCCCCTCTTTTTTTTCTATTGATATTTGTTAAGCAAATTCTATGTGTCAGACATTGTATCAGGCATTGTACTAAGCGCTGAGATAGATGCAAGCTAATCAGGTTGGACACAATCCATGTCCCACATGAGGTTCCACAATCCCCATTTTACAGATGAGGACACTGAGGCACAGAGAAGTCAAGTGACTTGCCCAAGGTCACACAGCAGAGAGGTGGCAGAAATGCGACTAGAACCCAGGTCCTTCTGACTCCCAGGCCCATGCTCTATCCACTAGGCCATACTCCTCAAAGTTTTTCAGTTCAAAGGGGGGAATTGAGCAGGTGTCTGAAAAAAGCTTGTAGTAAGTTCTGTACAGAACCAGTGAGGCTCCAGGGAGAATGATCATAGCCTCTTAACCTCGCAGAAGTGAGTCTGAAGCCAGGATATTACTGAGGTTCCATGTGTGGTGAACTGACCAGGTGGGATTGATTACCTGTGATTTATTCCTCAGTCCTAGGAACAGGGCTTAGCATTGAGGGTTATTTCATAACCAGCCCGGCAGCTTGCCTACTGCCTAATTGTTCACTCACATCACTCCTTTATGAACTTCCGTACTCTTCCTCCCAGCTTCCAGTTCCCCATCCACCCCCACATCAAACAGAAATTTCTTACCACAGGCTTTAAAGCACTCAGTCACCTTGCCCACTACAGCCTTACCTGGCTGATTTCCTACTACAACCCAGCTCACACACTTCACTCCTCTAATGCCAAGCTATTCACTCGGCCTCGATCTCATCTGTCTTACCATCAACTCCCTCACCCACATCCTCCCCCTGGTCTAGAACTCCCTTCTCCATCCTTCCCACCCTCACAGTCTTATTAAAATTACATCTCTTCCAAGAGGCCTTCTGGAACTAATCCCTCATTTCCCCTACTCCCTCTCCTTTGTGCATCACCTATTCACTGGAGCTGAACACTTTAAGCAACCACACCCTCAGCCCCACAGCACTTCTGTATACACCTGCAATTTATTTAAAAATCTGTCTCTCCCTCTAGGCTCTCCCTCTAAAGTCTGTCTACCAACTCTGTTGTATTGTACTCTCCCAAGCACTTAGTACAGTGCTTTGCACACGGTAAATGATCAGTAAATACCACGATTGATTGATTAATCTATTTAGCAAGTAATATTTGTGTGGGTGCTAGATGTGTGTGTGTGTGTAAACCTTGTTTTTTTGAATTGGAGGATCTCTTCAAGGACATATTCCAGCTTTGTTGTTTCTGAGTTTTTTGGTAAGAAATTCAGAAAGAGCCTCCTGAAGGTCACTTTGAACTCAGGCAGGGAATAAATTTCTACCCAGAAACTCAACAGCAGGAGTGGTCTTCCCAAATGGAAGACCACTTATTCTCATGGTCTCATTTGTGAATCATTCTTTGTGTGGGTGGCCAAAAAAAAATTATATCTGAAAGAAAAAAGAATGGGAAAGAGTCCATTTCTATATTTAACCATAAATAATGGGAAGAGGCTGTGCTTCTGGGTTAAGTTGTAAATAACCGTGAGATGAAATCATTGCTTTCAAATTCCTGCCTGTATCATTACGGCCTCCTGAGAAGTGCGTGACGAACTAAAACTGTGGTTTTGAAAAACTGCCCCCTTTAAAATAAATCGTTTTTTGATTATTACTGGCCCCTCAGAAGCTTTCCAAATGCAACAATCTGGGTTTTCCAGAAACTGTAAATCATGAAAGTGCTGTCAACATAAAGTACCGCATTTTATTAATTCTGTACAGGTCACAGAAACAGTCCCTGTCTCAAAAGGGGCTCACATTTTAAGTAGAAGGGAGAACAGGTATTTTATCCTAATTTTACAGATGAGGAAACTGCGGCACAGAGAAGGTAAGTGCCCTATTAACTAAATCAGCCTTATTAAAATCATATCTCCAAGATGCTTTCCCCGACTAAGCTCTCGTTTTCCCTACACCCTCTCCCTTCTTAATCGCCTACTCACTTGGGAGCTGTACATTTTAAATACTTGTTGTTCGCTCCACTCTCAAACCCAGAACGCTTATGTAAATATCCATAATCTATTTTAATGTCCGTTTCCCCCTATAGACTCTATAACCCTTTTTATGGGCAGGGGTCGTGTCTACCAATTCTGTTATATTGTACTCTCTAAAGCACTTAGCACAGTGCTCTGCACATAGTAAATGCTCAGTGAATACAGTTGAAGGATTGAGCAACTGACTGATCAAGTTGATTTGCCCAAGGTCACAGGACTGGCAAGTGGCAGAGTCAATTAATCAATCTCATCTCTTAAGCACTTACTGCTTGCAGAGCACTGTACTAAAATCTTGGGAAAGTACAATAAAAAGGTTGGTAGATGTGATCCCTGCCCACAGGAGTTTACCACATACAGGGGGAGACAAGCATTAAAATACATTACAGATAGAGGAAAAGACAGATTAGAATGTGTTCATTAAGTGCTGTGGGAATGGGGTGAATGTAGAAGTGCTTAAGGAGTACATAGCCGAGTGCACATTTGAAGCAGAGAGGAAGGTAGATGGGGAAATAAAGGGTTGTCTGGGATTAGAGCTGGGATTAGAAGCAGGTCTTCTGACTCTCAGGTCTAAAATCCTTCCACAAGGCCGCACGCTTCACGCATTTGACACACCCCTATCAGTTCAAAGGGTTGAAACCCACACTTTGCTGGGCCGGCACCCCTCAGCACTGCCTGACGAATCGCTCAGCTGTTCCCACAGCTGTGCCCTAGAGCTCAAAAGCCCAAGATAATAATAATAGTATTTAAGCACTTTCTATGTGCCAAGACTTACTATGTGCCAAGCACTGTTCTAAGCACTGGGGGAGATACAAGGTAATCAGGTTGTCCCACTTGGGGCTCACAGGCTTAATCCCCATTTTACAGATGAGAGAACTGAGGCACAGAGAAGTTAAGTGGCTTGCCCAAAGTTACACAGCTGACAAGTGGCGGAGCCAGGATTAGAACCCATGACCTCTGACTCCCAAGCCTGTGCTCATTCCACTGAGCCACGCTGCTTCTGGCTTAGGACTAGAGCATGGACCTGGGTGTCAGAAGGACATGGGTTCTAATCCCAGTTCCACCATGTGTCTGTTGTGTGACCATGATAGTGGAGAGAGTGATGGTCTGGTGTATATGGACAGGGAGGGAATTCCAGGCTAGAGGGAGGATGTGGGAAAGGGGTCAGAGATGAGACAGATGAAATCAGGGTGTAGAGAGAGTACGCTGACACTGGAGGAGTGGATTATGCAAACTGGGCTGCATTAGATCAGTGAGGTGAGGTAGGGATGGGGCAAACTGATTGAGTTCTTTAAAGCCGTTAGTATGGAGTTTCCCTTTGATGCAGAGGTGGATGAGCAGCTACTGGAGTGTGAGCCCGTCATTGACAGGGACTGTATCTGTTCCTGAATTGTACATTCCAAGCGCTTAGTACAGTGCTCTGCACATAGTAAGTACTCAATAAATACTATTGAATGAATGAATGAATGAATGGAGGTTCTTGAGGAATGGGGAGACATGCATAGTGAATAGAGCTCAGGACTGGGAGTCAGAGGTCGTGGGTTCTAATCCCGGCTCTAATCCTGACTCCACTTGTCTGCTCTGTGACCTTGGGCAAGTCATGTAACTTCTCTGTGCCTCAGTTACCTCATCTGTAAAATGGGGATTGAGACCGTGAGCCCCACATAGGACAGGGACTATGTTCAACCTGATTTGCTTGTATCCACTCTAGCAGTTAGGAGAGTGCCTGGTACATAGTAAGCACTTAACACATACCATTATAATTATAATAATAATTATTATTATTGTTCTCTGGGCCTCAGTTCCTTCATCTGTAAAATGGGGATTAAGACTGTGAGTTTGTATCCACTCTAGCACTTAGCATTAGTGCCCGACACATAGTAAGCACTTAGCAAATATCATCATCATCATCATCGTCATCATCCTGAGTGCTTAGTACAGTGCTTTGCAAAACAGTAAGATCTCAATAAATATAACTGAATGAATCATCAACAGGGGTTTACCTTTTCCAGCAACAATCCCTGGCAGGAGGAGCACATGAAGCCAACCAGTGCTTTGCAGCTCCCAGCCTCACTGCCTCCCAGCCCCCCTCCCTCCCCGCTTCTCAGCCTGGTCATACCCACAGAGGGGTTGTCTGGGCAAAGCAGCAGAGAACTGTGGCCCAACCCCTAATGTAGGAAAAAGACTCTCCTCCATTGCAATCCCTTTCTAGCCTGTAAATCCAGGAAGAAATCTCCTCTAAGGCAGCCATTTCAAACACATAGCCAACTGGCTTCATGAGGCCCAGCCTCAATAAAAATAATAATTATGGTATTTGTTAAGTGCTTACTATGTGCCAAGCACTATTCTAAACTCTGGAATACTTTCAAAATAATCAGGATGTCTCACGTGGAGTTCAGTCTTAATCCCTATTTTGGAGATGAGGTAACTGAGGCTCAGTGGAGTTAAGTGGCTTGCCCAAAGTCACACAGCAAACAAGTGGCGGAGCCGGGATGAGAACCCACATCTTCTGACTCCCAAGCCCATGCTCTTTCCACTAAGCCATGCTGCTTCCTCAGTTCCATGTGGTCCACACAGTACAGTCAGATGGAAACAGGAAAGCCAAGAGAGAGTGTCCCTTCCCATCTTCTGCCTCCAACCTCGTAGAGTACAGTGCTCTGCTGTCAGAGACTGTTCTCAAAAGCCCACGGACAGGGGACTCTTGGTGGTCAGTTCTTCTAATAATCATAACTGTGGTATTTGCTAAGTGATTACAATATGCCAAATGTTGAACTCAGAGCTGGGGTAGATACAAGTTAATCAGGTTGGGCACAGTCCCTGTCCCAGATAAGACTCAATGTCTTATTAAATTGTATTTATTGGGTGCTTACTGTATGCAACCCTACTCAGGGTCACATCTGGAAAGTTTCTCAGCTACGGGTGGAAGAGTCAAGCAGAGACCTACCCATTCTATTACTAGATTGGGCAGTGGCTAGCAAGTGGAAGCCAATCTGCTACAAATCAAAACTCATCTGTGCTGGGGAGCAGTGATGTGGGAGAGAATCGAGGGTGGAGACTTGAGTTTACCTAGCGGAAAGCGGCAATAGTAAACCACTTCTGTACTGTTACCAAGAAAGCTCTATGGATCCACTACCAGAACAATTAGAGATGGAGAGCGGGGTGTTCTGAGAGAGATGTGTCCGTGGTGTCGCAATTGGTCAGAAATGATTTGACGGCATAAGACAAGACTGTATGAAAAGCATTGTACTAAGTGCTTGGGAGAGTACAACAACAAACAGACACATTCCCTGCCTACAGTGACCTCACTGATTCCCCATTTTACAGGCGAGGAAACTAAGGCACAGAGAAGGTAAATGAACTTGGGCAAGGTCACCTCACTTTGGGGAAGTGTGAAATAGAGATTAAGACTGGGACAGGGACTGTGTCCCACTCAATTGGCTTGTATCTACCCCAGCCCTTAGAACAGCGCTTGGTCCATAGTAAGTGCTTAACAAATACCAATAATAATAATAACAATAAAAAATGACTTGCCCAGATCAAAAAAGCAGACAAGTGTCAGAGCTGAAATTAGAACCCAGGTCCTTTGACTCCCAGGCCTGTGCTCTTTCCACTAGGCCATGTAGCTCCCATCAGCAACAGCAACAGCACACTGACTGAGGCTGGAATAGAAACCAGGCCATGAGCCAAGGCAGGAAAGGGCTGACTTTGGTTGAATCACTATGGTGGTTGCCTGAGGGAAAGGTTTTTCGGGTGAGTGTGTGGGAAAGAGGGCCTGTGGGCCTATGAAAGTGTGTGCGGGAATTCATGTATGAGGGTGAATACAGATGTATGTGAGATTGTGTGTTTGAGTGAGTGAGGGAAAGTGAGATTTGTGCATGTTTCTGCCTTCATTCACGCTCTTTCTCTGTCTCTATATATTTATTTGTGTGCGTGTCTGTCTCTCTGCCTCTGTTTCTCTTTTGATTTGCTTCTTTTGTTTCTCTATTTCTTTGCCTCTGCTTCTCTCCTTCTCTCCCCTTCTCCATCCCTCCCTTGTATTTATTGCATCCCTCTCTCGGTCTCCCTTTCTTTTTTTTTACCCTCTAGCCCTGGATTGCTGTCTCTGTTCCTTTGTAAGCCCCCACTCTCTAGCATTCTACCTACAGAGTTCTATTAACCAATTCAATTTCCTCATTTATTCAATAATAATGTATCAGATTGCTAATGTTTTTTCAGGGAATTTATTAGCAATTTTCAGATTTTGAAAAGCATAGCGTGCATTTGCCAATATAACTGCATCAGCATCCAGATTTAAGAGGAGCAATGTGTGCTGGTAATAATGATTGGGCAACCACCTCTATGTGAAGCCCTGAGAAAGAGCCACTGAGTGGATCTTTATCATTTTTCTAACAAGTAACTCCGTAGACTTTTTCAGTGAAGCATTAACCAGAGATACTGCTTTGACAAGGAAAATACTATTAGGATCAAACTCTAATCTTTATAATTCTTATCCCTACCATGAGGAAAGAATGAGGACATTAAATATGGTCTCCTCCATGACTGGACTCTGGGAACTGTGACAAAATTCATGTCACTGATATAATTTTTTTGCAGTAGTTCAAGGCTTAATTTAGTTGAAAAAATGATATTTTCATTCTGGACAGTGTCCTAGGTTATTAGCAGAAAGAATGACCTAGTCTAGCCTGGGAAGGAATCACAATCATATGTCCAAGTACTGACAACCTCCTTTCTTTGTAAGCGCTTTTCTGTAGTCTATCAGAAAATATTTGTGGGCAGCAAAACATTTTGCAGAAATAGTTCCAGTTTTTAACCTTTTTTAGATTCTCAAATAATTTGAGTTTTAAATGAAAGGCCTAAAAAATATGAAGTGTTCTGCCTTCCTTTGGCTTTTCAATTTGCCTTGTTGAAATATGTTAATTTTTTTTTAATTTATAGGTGTTCTTTAAGCCTAATGTCCTCTTTTTTCCAAACTGAATTACTAATTTCAGTTAATAATTACAGAGTTCCTCATTTCTAATTTGGGAAATAACATGAATTAGTGGAAAGAGCATGGTTTTGGGAGTTAGAAGATCTGGGCTCTAATCCCAGCTTTTCCACTTTCCCCACAGGGTGGCCCTGAGCAAGTCCTTAATTTCTCTGTGCCTCAATTTCTTCATCAATAAAATGGGGATTTTATTGCACACCCTCCCACTTAGACTGTGAGCCCCATTGAGACATGGACTGTGTCTGTCATGAATACTCCAAAGACACCCCCCCCTTTTTTCTCAGCTCCCCCCTCTGCCCCACAACACTTGTGTATATACGTACATCTCTATAATTCTATTTATTTATATTAATGCCTGTTTACTTATTTTGATGTATATACATATATATAAAATTCTACTTATTTATATTGATGCTATTGATATCTATTTACTTGTTCTGAAGTCTGTCACCTCCCCTTCTAGACTGTGAGCCCATTATGGGCAGGGATTGTCTCTGTTGCTGAATTGTACTTTCCAAGCACTTAGTACGGTGCTCTGCACACAGTAAGCACTCAGTAAATACGATTGAATGAATGAATGATCTTGTACCTACCACAGTGCTTGGTAAGTTCTTAACACACATTAATGATTATTATTATGATTATTATTATTATTTAAGTATATATGCATCTATAAATGTACATATCTCTACACATACAGATTTTGTGTACATATCTATAAATCAAATATAAATTATTTATTCATTTATTTAGATTAATAGCTGTCACCTCCTCTAGACTGTAAGTTTGTTTTGGGCAGGGAATGTGATTGACTCTGTTGGACTCTCCCAAGCAGTTAGTACAGTGCTCTGAATACAGCAAGTGTTCAGTAAATGCCACTGATTATTTAAAAGATTTTAATTATTAGTAAAACAATAATAATTTTCCCATGTTCTAAACTTTTTTAAAGCAGTCTTATATTAGAAAATTCTAAAGTGCTTCCTTCACAGGAACATCTAATGTTCAGGAAGGATTAAAAAGGAGGAAAGAGAGGTGGGAACAAATACAGAAAAAACACAGGAGTGAGGAAAATGAACAAATAAAATTGAGGCAAAAGAAGGAAACAGGAAATGAAGAGGAGAAAGGGGACATAAGGAAAAGGAGCTATAACGAAAGTTAAAAATAAACGGAAGAAAAAGGAAAGGAAGCCAAGAAAAGAAACCAATTGTGGCCTAGTGGATAGTGCATGGGTCTAGAAGCCAGAGGACCTGGGCTCTGATCCCAGGTCTGCCATTTGTCTGCTGTGTGACCTTGGGCAAATCACTTAACATCTCTGGGCCTCAGTTATTACCTCATTTGGCAAATGGGGATTAAGACTGAGCCCTATGTGGGTCAGGGACTGTGTCCAACCTGAATAATTTGTATCTACTCTAGGGCTTAGTATAGTGCCAGCACATAGGAAGCACTTAAACAAATACCATTTTTTAAAAAAGAGGAAAAAAAGAAAGAAAAAAAGAAAGAAAAAAAGGATGAGGGCCCAGCAGGAATCATGCAGAGAAGAGAACCGAAAGATTTGAATAAGGAAATAGGGATTATAGAGAAAGAGTAGATGTTTGGGAGAAAGTAAGCAGGCTATTGGTTCAGAAAATATGGAGGACAGATCCATCATTCAATCAATCAATTGTATTTACTGAGTGCTTACTGTGTACAGAGTACTGTACTAAGTGCTTGGAAAAGTACAATACAACAGAGTGGTCGATACGTTTCCTAGCTGTACAGAGTTTACAGTCTAAAAGAGGAGGCACACATTAAACTAAATTACAGATAGGAGAAACAGAAGAGTATTAGAAGAAGCAGCAGGGCCTAGTGGATGAAACAGGGGTCTGGGAGTCAGAAGATCCTGGGTTCTAATTCTGAGCCTGCCACTTGTCTCCTATGTGACCTTGGGCATGTCAATTCACTTCTCTGTGCCTCAGTTATCTCATGTGTAAAAAGGAGATTAAGACCGTGAGCCCATGTAGGACATGGATTGTGTCCAACCTGATTACTTTGTATCTACCCCAGCACTTAGAACAGTGCCTGGCACATAATAAGCTCTTAACAAAATATGCACATAAGTACTGTGGGGCTAGGTTGAGCATCAAAATGCTTAAGGAGTACACACCTAAGAGCCTAGGTGATACAGAGGGGAGGCTGGATGGGGAAATGAGAACTTAGGGAAGGCCTCTTGGAAGAGATGTGAATTCAATTCAGTTTTGAAGTTAGGGAGAGCAAATGTCTGTCATTTATGAAGGAGGAGGGAATTCCAGGCCAGAGGGAGGACATAGTCAAGGGGTCAGCTGCAGGAGAGATGAAATCATGATACAGTGAGTAGGTTTGTGTTAGAGAAAAGGTTTGTGGATTGGATTGTTTTAGGGGATCAGCGAGGTATGGAAGGAGGGAGAGAGCCGTAAAGCTAACGGTAAAGAGTATGTGTATGATGTGAAAGTGGAGGGGCAACAAATGGAGGTTTTTGAAGAGTGGAGAGATGTGAACTGAACCATTTTTCAGAAGATTGATCTGTCCAGCAGAATGAAGTATGAACTAGAAAGGGGAAAGGCAGAGGCAGGGAGGTCAGCGAGGAGGCAGATTTCAGTAGTCAAAGCAGGAAATCATAAGAGCTTGAGTCAGCATGGTGGCAGTTTGGGTGAAGAGGAAAGGGTAGATTCTAGCAATGTTGTGAAGGTAGAGCAGACAGAATTTCATGACAGATTGAATGGGCTGTTGAATGAGATGAATCGAGGATTAGGCCAAGGTTACAGGCCTGGAGAAAGGAAGGACGGTGGAGTTGTGGTGATAGGAAAGTTCTGGGGAGGACAGGGTTTTGGTGAGAAGATGAAGAGGTCTGTTTTGCTTTCAATAGGTTTGAGGTGTCAGTGGGACATCCAAGTATAGATGTCCCAAAAGCAAGAAAATGCAAGACTGCAGAGGAGATAAGTTCGCAGAGTGGCCTAGCAGATAGAACATGGGTCTGGGAGTCAGAAGGACCTGGGCTCTAATCCCTGCTCTACCACTGGTCTGCTGTGTGACCTTGGGCAAGTCACTTAATTTATCTGTGCTTCAGTTCCCTCATCTGTGAGCCCTCTGTGGGACAGGGTCTGTGTCCAACCTGATTCTCTTGAATCTATCCCTGTGCTGAGAACAGTACCCAGCACATTGTAAGTGCTTAACAAATGCCATTATTATTACTATCATTATTATTGGAGATATAGATTTGGGAATCATCTGCAGAGAGGTGGTAATTGAAGTCATGGGAACAAATGGGTTCTCCAAGGGAGTGGGTGTAGATGAAGAATAGAAGGA
This sequence comes from Ornithorhynchus anatinus, assembly GCF_004115215.2. Lineage (NCBI taxonomy): Eukaryota > Metazoa > Chordata > Mammalia > Monotremata > Ornithorhynchidae > Ornithorhynchus > Ornithorhynchus anatinus. The sequence continues at coordinate 155,165,868 of NC_041728.1, forward strand.
GATTCCCATAGTTAGAGGTCAGAGGCAGAGGATAGGCCTGCAAAGGAGACTTAGAAGTGGTGGTCAGAGAGAAAGGAGAACCAGGAGAGGACCGTGTTAGTGAAGCCAGGCTCGATAATGTTTCCAGAAGGGAAGTCCATAGTGTCAAAGGCAGTAGAAAGGTAGAAGAGAATTAGGATGAATTAGAGGCCATAGGACATGCTTAATAGAATATATTCAAATGTTGTCGAGTCATTTCCCACCCATAGCGACTCCATGGAGACGCTGTCTTCAGAATGTCCCATGTTATGTCCTGAGGTCATTCTGGTATGTGTATCCATAGAGTTTTCTTGCTAAAGATACCTTCTTCCACCCAGTAAAAATGAGTCTCTGACTTTGTCTTCAATCAACGTTTTGATCATCCTTTTTGACTCTTTCCCATGCTACGGCTGTCGAGCATGGGCGAATCGACTTTGATGCTTTCGCTTAGACCTTTCCATTATGAGTAGCCCTTAATGGCATAACTCTAAGCTTCATCGGCGTACGCAAATTCTCCTGCCATGCTAAGGCATTGATTCATTGGAAAGAATAGGTTATAGATGATAGATAATACTTTGTATTTATAGAGTACTTTATTTTTCCAAAGCCTTCTCCAGACAAGTGAATAACCAAACAAACCACTTAGGACAGATGGTTGTCTATTCCTTCTTAAAACTCTGCTAGAATGGAGACTCCACAACATCCCCTGGTAGCTCATGCTAGAATTTTATCATCCTGGTGGCCAGTCAGTCCAGTAATATTTATTTAGGACTTACTGTTTTCAGAGCTCTATACTAAGCACTTGGAAGAGTACAATATAGCAATATAATGGACACATTTCCTGTCTGCGTGCAACTGAAATCTTTCCTGCTTCAATTTAAGGCCATTCCCTCTTGCTTATTTCTTAGTGGTCCTGGAGTATCATCCCCAGAAATATCCTCCATTTTCCTGATGTAAGACAGCAATCCTGCCCCCTTCCACAGAGTGACTTTGCACAATTCAGAGGAGGGACTTGCCCCTCACTCACACAGTTGTCCCAGCTTGGAACTTCCTCTCTCCCCTCAGGAGACAGATTTCAGCTCTCCCCATATTCAAAACCCTCCTAAAACCCCACCTCCTCCAGCCAGCTTTCCTCACTCGATTTCCCAGCACCTTGAGCCACATCATTCTTTCAGCCACTTTTAGCTCTTTCCATCAATCTTATTTTTCAAAACATCGTATTTATTGAGTGCTTACTTTGTCCAGAGCTGTTATGAAATTATTTACCCTCTCCTCAACACTCATATATATATAATCGAGTTCAGATATATATTATTTATTATTTATTTAGATTATTTATTTAGACTACTCTAGGTGTAGATTTCTTTATGTCTGTCTCCACTGTTAGAATGTGAGCTCCTTGGGAGCTGAGAACATGTCACTGCCTTAGCCAGTACTTCGGAGGCACCTAGTATAGTGCACCGTGCCAAATGGGTGCTCAATAAGTGCTGTTACTAGCACTATTACTATTATTACTACTACTAGTACTGCTGCTGCTGCTACTACTGCTATTACTAATAGTAATAATGTTGGTGTTTGTTAAGCGCTTACACTGTTCTAAGCCTGGGGGTAGATAGAAGGTAATCAGGTTGTCCTGTGTAGGGCTCACAGTCTTCATCCCCATTTTACAGATGAGGAAACTGAGGCAAAGAGCAGTTAAGTGGCTTGCCCAAGGTCACACAGCTGACAAGCAGTGGGGCCGGGATTAGAACCCACGACCTCTGACTCCCAAGCCCGGGCTCTTTCCACTGAGTCACATTGCTTCTCAAGTAGTACTACTATTATCACTACTGCTGCTGCTACTACTACTGCTATTACTTGAAGCAGCGTGGCTTAGTGGAAAGAGCCCAGGCTTGGGAGTCAGAGGACATGGGTTCTAATCCTGCATCCACCACTTGTCTGCTATGCGACCTTAGGCAAGTCACTTAACTTCTCTGTGCCTCAGTTACCTCATCTTATAAATGGGGATTAAGACTGTAAGCCCCACGTGGGGCAACCTGATTACCTTGCATCTACCCCAGTGCTTAGAACAGTGCTTGGCACATAGTAAGAGCTTAACAAATACCATCATTATTATTATTATTATTATTATTACTACTACTATTAGTATTGCTGCTACTCTGCTGCTAGAGAAGCAGCGTGGCTTAGTGGCTTGGGAGTCAGAGGTTGTGGGTTCTAATCCCAGCTCTGCCGCTTGTCAGCTGTGTGACTTTGGGCAAGTCACTTCACTTCTCTGGACCTCAATTACCACATCTGTAAAATGGGGATGAAGACTATGAGCCCCATGTGGCACAAGCTGATGACCTTGCATCTCCCCCAGTGCTTAGAACAGTGCTTGGTACCTAGTAAGCGCTTAACAAATATCAATGTTATTATTACTACTACTATCACTACTATTGCTACTACTAAATGATGGTATTTGTTAAGTGCTTACTACTACTACTATCACTGCTGCTCTTACTATTCATTCATTCATTCATTAAATCGTATTTATTGAGCGCTTACTATGTGCAGAGCACTGTACTAAGCGGTGGAATTTACAATTCGGCAACAGATAGAGTCAATCTCTGCCCAGTGATGGACTCACGGTCTAAATGGCTACTACTAGTACTACTACTACTTCACCTGCCCCTGGATCCACAAAGCTCTTCCCACATTCCTTTTCCCATTACTGGTAGAATTTAACGCTGGAGCCTGAGGCTGCTTCATTCAATATCTGAGTGTGATCTGAGTAAGTCCATATGTACGAAATAATCTGCTTGACTTTTGTTTCCTGTCATGATTTTTGCTTTATTTGAATACTGCATATCTGGGAAAACAGGAGTGAAAGACCAAAAATAACTTTCCTTCTATTCTAACAAGCTCCGCAGCATCTAGTCATCACCAACGCATGGGCAATTACTGTGGGGTTTTTTTTTTCTATTTATGACAGTTCGCTAAAAGAGCCACAAGAATGCCAAAACATAGCCAGTTCCTATTACACAATATTCTTCTTGGTTCTTTTCATCTCTCTTATCTCAAGAGTCTTCCCACCTGCAGCATTTCGCTCTTGAAACACTATCTGTAAACTGTAAGCACAGTTACCGCTCAATCTTAGAGATCTGACAACACAACGGTTCCTTAGAGATATATAATTTCATGTGTTACCCTAAACCCATTCCTGTATAGGCAAAGTGGAGAGTAGAGGGAATAATATGAATATAATTCAGGCAAAAGCCTATTTCAGATGAGGAGTTGTGGAGGAAAGCGCTTAGTACAGTGCTCTGCACATAGTAAGAGCTCAATAAATACTATTGAATGAATGAAAGATTTTGAAAACCTGAATGATTCCATTTGGCCAGATCCATTCATTCATTCATTCATTCAATAGCATTTATTGAGCGCTTATTATGTGCACAGCACTGTACTAAGCGCTTGGAATGTACAAGTCGGCAACAGATAGAGACAGTCCCTGCCCTTTGACGGGCTTACAGTGTAATCGAGGGAGGGTAACTATAGAAGTTTCCATACACTACCAGATGCAGATGGAGGTGGGGCTTTCTGGGAGAGATGACTCCATGGACACGCTAGCGGTTGGAGATGACTCAGCAGCATAAGACAAGGCAATAGAAATACCACATGGATAATTATTTAAATGTAATTATCACTAATAAAAATTATATTTATTAAGCACTTACTATATCACAGGTGCTAGGGTAGATGCAAGATAAACAGATCGGATACAGCCCTCACCCCCCTCTAGATTGTAATCTTGATGTGCGCAGGGAATATGTCTCTTATCTTGCTATATTGTACTCTCCCAAGCACTTTAGTATAGTGCTCTGCACACAGTAAGAGAAGAGGTACTTTATACCCATTTTACAGGTGAAGAAACTAAGACAGTAACTGACTCACCCAAGATCACACAGCAGACAAGTGACAGAGCCAGGACTGGAACTCAGGTCTTCTGACTCCTAGTCCCTTGTTCTTTCCACTAAACTACATCGCCTCTTCATGTTTCAGCAAATAGTTTATTCTTTTATCAAAAGCAGTTCTTACTTTGCTTTCATTTTTCTGCATACCACTAGATTCTATCAAAGTTCATTGTCTAATTTGGGGTGGTATTTTCATTTCCCTTAGCATACAGAGGGACCCCCGTAGTTCTTTTATTTCCGTTAATGTCAGTCAACTCAAGTACTTGGGAGATAGTGATCTAGATCTCCTCTTCCCTCCTGCCATATGCCTTTTGATCATTTCACTCTTCCCATCAGGGCAGAGGAAGTGAACTGCAGTTCAAGTGAACATCAAGGCACTGTGAATTTTGTTTAGAGGATCTTTTCAGGAGCTAGCTCCATTTTCCCCATGAGAGTATATGGAACAAGTCTGACCCACAGCAACTACAGAATCCAGCTGTGAATAAGTCTTAGAAGTATCAAGAAACTATGTGTCTTGTTTCTTTTGTCAGTCAATCAATTGTGTTTGAGTGCTTACCCTGTGCAGAGTACTGTACTAAGTTCTTGTGAGTAAATGGACTTATTAAACTTAGCACAGTGCTTGGCACAGAGTAAGTGCACCAAAAAAAAAAAATGAACTACTGATAGTAGACATGATCTCTGGTCCGAGTAGTTTAGCATCTAACAGGTAGAGAGAAGCAACAAAGTTGAAAAATATGGGCATAAGTACCGTGGGAAAGAGATTACTTGAGTGCTTAAGAGGGTGAGGACCCAATGGTTGGGTGATAAAGTAGCGGGGAAAATATAGTGAGGAGATTATTCAGGGAAGACTTCCTGGAGGAGATGTGATTTTAGTAGGGCTTTGAATGTGGGAAGAATCATGGTCTGTTGGATTTGAAAGGGGAGGGACTTCCAGGCAGCAGACAGGGTGTATGTAAGAGGTCAACTGCAAGAGGGACAAGATTGGGGCATAGTAAGGAGGATGATGTTAGAGGAGCGAAATGTGGGGGCTGGGTTGGAGCGGGAGAGGAGCGAGGTAAGGTAGAGGGAGAGAGCTGATTGAGTGCCTGAAAGCCAATGGTGAGGAGTTTCTGTTTGGCATGAAGGCGGATAGATGATCATTGGAGGTTTCTGAGGAGTGGAGAGACACGCAAGCAATCAGTCGATCAGTCATTTAATGAGAGTTTATGTGTGCAAAACACTCTACAAAACACTTGGGAAAGTACAACAGGGTTGGTAGACACGTTCCCTGCCCACAAGTAGCTTAGAGTTTAGAGGAAGAGACAGACATTACTATAAGTAAATGAACTATGGATATGTGTACATAAATGCTGTGGGGTTGAGGACAGAGTGAGGAAGAGGTGCGACTCCAAGTGCAAGGGTGACGCAGAAGGGGGTGGGAGAAAAGTTGATTGATCGATGCCATGTTTACTCTTTTTTCTAAGCCGTGAAAATCTAGTGTCATGTTTACCTGATCTTCCCTGACCACCTATTTATTGGCCTCTTTATAAAACTCCAGCAGATTAGTAAACCATGATTTCTTCTTACAAGGGCTATCTTGTCATTTGTATTTATCCAGTCAATGGGAAGCAGCACGGCCTAGTGGAAAGAGCACAGACTTGGGAATCAGAGGTCCTGGATTCTAATCCAAGCTCTGCCAATTGCTTGCTGTGGGTCCTTGGGCAAGTCACTTCACTTTACTGTGCCTCAGGTTCCTCAACAGTAAAATGGAGATTGAAACCTACTCCCTCCAACTTAGACTGTGAGCCTTATGTGGGATAGGCACTAAGTCCAACCTGATAAACATGTATCTATGCCAGGACTTAGAACAATGCTTGACACACAGTAAGTACCTAACCAATATCATAAAAAATTGTATATATGGAGTGTCTACTGTGTGCAAAGCACTGTATTAAATGCTGGGGAAGAGTTCCAATAAAGAATAAATTAGACTCAGTCCCTGGCTCCCAGAGGACTCACGATCTAAAATGGAGACAGGGAACTGCTATAGACGAAACAACATAAGAACACAGTGTCTACAGAAAATATAAAGACAGGAGTGTAACACTGAGGTTAAAGGAGCTATTTTCGGGCCCATAACAACCAATGGCAATCCAATAACCATAACAACCTCAGCTTTTTCATTTGGGAAAACACTGCTGCTTCTGTCTCTCCCCTCACCTGCTCCAGCATGAGTGGGCAAGAATCCAGATGGAGTGTTGAGTGGTGGGGGTGGAGAGGGCATCAGCTCTATCTGGCGAGCCTTAGATTCTAACCTGGATAATAGAGTCTACCATTTTTTCAGATGCAACACCTAAATTCCCAGGATCACCTTTGGAACCCTTCTAGTAAATGGTAGTTACATTAGCCAGCCATACATTAGCCCTCTTGTCTTGTGGCCATTTTGAAAACAGAAGTTGAATCATCTAGCCAAAAAACGTCTACAGCTTCCCCTCCAAGTTCCCCCAGAATTTGGGGTAGATGCCATCCTGTTCCAGTTATTTGTTTGACCATTTAATCTATACCTCGGTTCTGTGTGGTCATCCACAGTTTAATCCAGATCCTTTACAGTCAAGCAATTAATCCTATTTATTGAGTGCTTACTGTGTGCAGAGCACTGTACTAACTGCTTTTGAGAGTACAATATATCAGAGTTGGTAGATGTATTCCCAGCCCATAATGTTCTTTCTTCTTCAGTCAACTATTTTGATCTGGACACCTTTTTAAACTTTTTGCATCACTATCATGTGTTCCTAGTGATTCCCTAATAGCTTCTAGCCTTAGACATATTGAAGAATCTTTGGTACCCTCCCGAGATGTTCTTCAAACTCCTCTTTGGCACACCCAATTCCCTGCCTAAACCTGTCCTGCTTCTCTTTATGGGGTTTCCGGGACTCCACTGGGGTAGTCTTCATTTCTGAAAAATGGGCTATTTCTCTTCTTAATGAACTCTTTTGTTCTTCCAATTAGTCAAAAAGCATTTCGGTTTTGCTTTCCTCATGTTTTGTGTTAGAGCACATTTTACTTCTAAGTGCTGTTTTTTAATAGATTTCAGCTTGTAAATATGTTTATTTATATTAGTGCTTAAGCTCCTCGTGAGCAGTGAGTACATCTCATTCTTCTGTTGTGTTTTTCCAAGCACTAATAATGATACCAGGCTTCTTACCCTTACTTTTTTTTCAGCCACTGCTTTTGTCTTTTCCCCAACAAAAGTTTGCATTTTGCAGCAGTTTCTTTCCTGAAATGTTGTACTCTTTTGTTTTTATTTTTGGTCTTTCCTCCCCAGCAAGAACATTCAGTATAATACAGTTGTGGTCACAGTTGTCGAGTGGTTCTCTCTTATATGCCTTCTACACCAAATCTTGGCCACTGATCCCAATTTCATCTAATATATTACATATTATGATACTGGGAGTCCCCGTGGTCTAAATGGACAATTGTTTTCATCACTATAATTTAACATTATGAGTCGGTCAGGGACTTGTTAATCTTTATTTTTCTTTGGGAACTGTACCAACTAAGGACAGAGTTCTTCTATTCAGACTCCATCTCAGTAAAAGCAGCACCACTATAAATGCTGTCCAACCACAGCTTTATCTGACCTGACAGGAATCCGTGACCTATTTCGATGAATGTAAGAGGCAAAATGCTAAAGCCATCACGATCTCCTGAAAAAACAGGCAAATGAGATCTGATATAATCAAAGCATAAAGCTCTTTCTGAATTTATTGATATTGTTTTTAGATAGCTTGAAGCTTTTCCTACTGTGATGGATTTTTCTACTGATTTGCCAAAAAGCTTTCAATATTGTGGATCATTATTCATGAGGTTTGAAATTGTCAAAATTGGCTTCTATTCCAGCAATGGATTTAGTTTTACTCTTGCCTGTTTAAATGATTCAGCCCATAGAACCCAAGTTTAAATCTAAAGCTCTTTGGAATTAATTTTTTTGTTGTCCCCATGTATGCTCTTGGATTTATATTCTTCTAGTTACTGTATTTGCCACTCATCTGCATTGGTTGCTTTATCCTAACAATGTCATTACTACAAATTTCACCCCTCTTGCTCTATAACTCTGTCCTTTCATCTGCTCAGCAGCCCTACTGTACTTCTCTTGTTGATTCTCACAGCCCTCCGCCCTGACAGTCTTCGGAACTTGAACGAATTAACAAGTAAGTCCACTCATTCGGTCTTCTCAGAGATCAGCTTACTGGAGTCACAACACTTCTTGGGCATGCTTTTAGTGTATAAAGGTCCCATCTCAGGCTCTGGCTTCAGCTAGGCCTGGAAAAAGTCAGAAAATTCAGGAAAAGGGTAGAGTATGAGGAGGAGGAGGAGAAGGAGAAGCAGGAGCAGGAGGAGAAGGGAAAGGAAGAGGAGGGGGAGGAGGGTGAAGAGGGCAGGAGGAGAAAGAGGTTGAAAACGAGAAGAAAGAGGAGGAGGAGGAGTTATCATTGTTGTGATAGTTGTCACTGTCTTCGTAATAGTAGTAGTAATACTGGTGATTGTGGTGGTGGTGGCAGAGATGTAGTAGTGATACAGAAAGGTATATCCTCTCTGTTCCCAAAAGTTAAATCCCTAAACTTTCACAAATGAGAGGGAAATGACTGAGCAAAATGAAAGTGACAGGCAATCAGCATATTGCTAATCAGTCACTCAGACACTTCAAATGCATTCAACCTTGGTACTGGCTTGAATCTGGCAAGGACATTCAAGGCTAACGTGAAAGAAAATTTCCTCATTCTACTGATGAGATTGGAATTGCCTAATACTACACTTGCCACTATGAGTCATTAGGAAACTGATCTAATATTGAACTCAATTCTTCCTTTTGTGCAGGGAAGGCCCGTTTCCTGGCCAGGGTTGGGGAAAGACTCTCTTGTGATTCCAAACCAGATTCTCCCCCTCCACCCACGCTCTTCCCTCTCTCCAAGCTCTCCCCTCCAGGCCAAGAAAGGATCAGAGCCAAAGCTGGTCTCCCAACAGAGTGTGTTTTTAAAGAGGACATCTGAAGGTCTCTAGGGAGGATTTAGCAGGACGGACAGCATATCCACGGAAGATCAATCAACACAATCATTGGCCGGCAGCTCTTCTCCCACCCCGTCTAACTCTGGACCCCTTTGGGGGATGGGCACATGTTTGGCAGCACCCCCTCTCCAAGCTTCAGCCCCAGACCTGAAATGCCTGAAATAATAATAATAGTAATGATGATGGCATTTGTTAATTGCTTACTATGTGCCAAGCACTATTCTAAGCACTGGGATAGATATAAGGTAACCAGGTGGTCCCACGTGGGTCTCACAGTTTTAATTTCCATTTTACAGATGAGGTAACAGGCACAGAGAAGTTAAGTGATTTGCCCAAAGTCACACAGCTGACAAGTGGCGGAACCGGATTAGAACCCACGACTTACGTCTCCTAAGCTCGTGTTCCTTTCACTAAGTCAACCCAAATCCAGCCCTTCCAAGTCCTAAAAATAAAAACAGATGATCTCCCACCTCCTGGTCACTTCACCACATTGACCATGCTAGCCTTTAACATGTTTGTCTATGTTTGTTAGTTTATTTAATTGCACAGTTTTATTTTGTCACTGATGGGAGAAGCAGTGTGGCTCAGTGGAAAGAGCCCAGGCTTGAGAGTCAGAGGTCATGGGTTCGAATCCCACCTCTGCCACTTGTCAGCTGTGTGACTGTGGGCAAGTCACTTAACTTCTCTGTGCCTCAGTTACCTCATCTGTATGGGGATTAACTGTGACCCTCACGTGGGACAACCTGATTACCCTGTATCTACCCCAGTGCTTAGAACAGTGCTCTGCACATAGTTAGCACTTAACAAATATCAACATTTTATAATAATATTAATATTATATAATATAATATTATATAATACATTATTATATAATATACATTATATAATATATCATAACATATAATAATATAATAATACCAATCAATATCAATATCAACATTTTATAATAATATCAATATTATTATTACTCTTAGGGAGTCATGGGAATGAGAGTGAGAAGGCCTAAATTTAAGTCCCAGCTCCACCCTTGGACTGCCATCACTGCAGTCACCTGTGAAATGGGGATAGGATACCTTTTCTCCCTCTCTCCTTCTTAGTCTGGGACCTCTTTATAAAACAGGGCTATGACCAATCCAAATATCCTGTATCCACTCCAAAACTTAGCACAGTGCTTGGCTCCCTGGAGGACTTGACATGTACTAGAATTAATAAGCATCGCCACTTCTTGTATTTTGCACAGTAGATTGCAAGCTCCTCAAGGGCAAGGATGAGGTTCCCATCTACAATATGTTTCCACAGGCTTATTACAGTTTTTGCCTGCAGTAGACCCATAGTGAACTGCTGTTGCTGCTGCTGCTGTTGTTGTTGTTGCTGCTGCTGCTGCTGCTGCTAAATTTGGTTTTATCCCTTCCCTAACCCCCTACAAGTGAGATTCTGAAGGAAGTGACCTCCCTTCCTCTGGGCAAATTGCTCAGGCCAAGCCACCATGAGTTTCCCAAAGCTCACTCCCTCCTTTAGAGGGCGAGAACTGGGTTGCATGTCAGGAAAGAACAGTTGAGCTCCTCAGTGAAATGCACTTTATTAGTGCAAGATGTGTTTTTAATGGGCTCTATTCTTTGGCCGCTATCTATGTATGTTGCTAACCTGTGAGCGAGCAACCTCAGAATAGCTCCCTTGGTTATTATTATATGATAGACAACCACAGATCGAGTCCATTATTATTCATCATCCCGATCATCCCGGGGCAAACCTACTTAGGCACTTGGGGAGGAGCCTTAACTCTTTCAGGCCACACAATGATATCATTTAATTACAGCACCGATTGACTAAGTGATCCTTTCGTGCCCTTAAAGGATGCTATTGAAAGCAGACTGTTAGTTAGTGCTTGTTCCCAGCTTGGTAATGATTGTCCGCAAAGCTTCATACTGCATGAAGAAGAAAATACCCTTATGTCGCTATATGTCACTGACATTCTGGACAAACTAGGCCAGATCAGCTTTATTACTAGGAATGGTAAGGCAGTAGTTTCAAAATCCTAGATGAGAATAAATAGGGAAACCTTTAAGGTTAGAGAGAAATAAGGGAGAAAGTTAGATACAGAGATGTAGTAAATTACCAAGTTCCTGCCCAGAGATGGCATGTAAAAAAATTGCTCTGGAAGCAGAACAAGACTGGTCTAGCCCCACCTCAGGATCATGTTTTCAATGCTTCTCCTTCATTTATCAGCATTTACTGAGCTTCTATTCTTAATAATGGTAATTGTGGCACTTGTTAATCAATCAATCCATGGTATCTATTGATGCTTACTGTGTGCATAGCACTGTAGTCAGCTCCTGTGAGAGTACAATGTAACAGAGTTGGTAGACATGTTCACTAGGTGTCCATTATATGCCAAGCACTGTACCAAAACCTGGAGTACAAAAAAGATAATCGGGTAAGACACAGTCCCTGTCCCACATAAGGTTCACCGTCTAAGTAGGAAGGAGAACAGGTATTTAATCCCTATTTTACAGATGAGGAAACTGAGGCCCAGAGAAGTTAAGTGACTTTCCTAAGGTCACACAGCAAGCACCACCATCCTTCCTGCCTCACAAGCCTGTAACCTTGACATTATCCTTGAAGCCTCTCTCTCATTCAACCCACATATTCAATCCATCACTAAATCCTGCTGGTCCCACCTTCACAACATCGCTAAAATCCACCCTTTCCTCTCCATCCAAACTGCTACCATGTTAATCCAATCGCTCATCCTATCCCACCTGGATTACTGCATCAGCATCCTTGCAGACCTCCCAGCCTCCTGTCTCTCCCACTCCAAGTCCATACTTCACTCTGCTACCGGGATCATTTTTCTACAAAAACTTTCAGGATATGTCACCCTGCTCCTCAAAAAATTCCAGTGGTTTCCCATCCACCTCCACATCAAAGAAAAACTCCACACCATTGGCTTTAAAGCACTCAATCACCTTGCCAGTCCTACCTTATCTCACCTCATTATTCTCCTACTACAACCCAGCCTGAGCACTTTGTTTTTCTAATGCTAACCTTCTCATTGTGCCTCACTCTCGCCTCTCTCGACCGGACCCCTAGCCCACGGCCTGCTTCTGGCCTGGAGCGCCCTCCCTCCTCAAATCTGACAGTTACTCCCTCCGCTCCCTTCAAAGCCTTATTGAAGGCAAATCTCCAAGTGGCCTTCTCTGATAAGGACCCCCTTTCGGCTTCTACCACTCCCTTCTGCTTCACCCTGACTTGCTCCCTTTGTTTTTCCCTCCTCCCACCTGCACAGCACTTACGTACACATCTGTAATTTATTTATTTATATTAATGTCTATCTCCCCTCCCCAACCCAGACTGTAAGCTCAATGTAGGCAGGGAATGTGCCTGTTTATTATTGTATTGTACTCTCCCAAGTGCTTAGTATAGTATTCTGCACAAAGTAAGTGTTCAATAAATACGATTGAATGAATGAAATGAAAGTGATGAAGCTGGTAATAGAACCCAGGTCTCCTGATTCCCAGGGCTGTGCTCTTTCAATCAATCCATCAATCAATCAATCATACCTACTGAGTGCTTACTGCGGGCAGAACATTCAATCAACCAATCAATTGTGTTAATTAAGCACTTCCTGTGTGCAGAGCTTGGGAAAGTACAATACAACAGAGTTGGCAGTCTCAGGCCTGCCTACAGTAGCTTACAGTCTACAGGAGAAGAGAGACACTAAAATAAATTACAGATAAGGGAAATAGTAGAGAATAAAGACATTTTCATAAGTGCTGTGGGGTTAGGGTGAGTATCAAAGTGATTGAGGGGTACACACCCAAGACTATAGGTGAGGCAGAGAGGAGGGTGCCCTGGGTGGAGAAAAGAGGGTTTAGTTGGGGAAAGCCTCTTTGAGTAGATATGACTTTAGTAGGGCTTTGAATATGAGAAAAGCAGTGTTCTTTCCACTAGGCCACACTACTTCCTGAGCTGAGCACTGAACTAGGCACTTAGGAATATAAGAGAGTTACAGACATGATCCCTTTCTTCTCCTCAGCCATCGCACCAAATAACCTTTTCCCCCTTCTTTGAGGGACTTTATGAAACCCTACCCCCTACACATAACTTCTCTCATCCCCAAACTATGGATGCCAAGTTGATAAATGATTTAAATATTTGTGTATTAATTTGCGGTCTTGCCATGGAATGATTTATTTGGATGCTGGACAGCGGTCACCTATCTTAGAATTGAGAGAAAATACAGCCTAGTGGGAAAAGCATAGGCCTAGGAGTCAGAAGACTTCGGTTCTAATACCGGCTCTGCCAATGGCTTGTTGTGTGACCTCAATTACCTCATCTGCAAAATGGGGATTAAATCCTCCTCCTGCCGACTTAGACTGTGAACCCCATGTGGGATAGGGATGGTGCCCTACCTGATGAACCTGTATCTACCCAGTGCTTAGGACAGTGTTTGACCGCACTGCTGAAGTGCTTAGCAAATACCATAAAAACAAAAAATGGAAGTTCTAGAAGAGTAGAGGCAGGGCAGGCTCACCTTTGAGGTCATGATGAGGGTGATGGAGTCTCCAGTCAAGAATAACAGATGAACAGCATAGCCTAGTGGAAAGAGCATGTGCCTAAAAGTCAAAGGACCTGCGTTCTAATTACCGCTTTTCCACTTGCCTGCTGTGTGACCTTGGAAAAATCACTTAACTTCTCTGTGCCTGAGTTTCCTCAACTGTAAAATAGGGATTCAATGCTTAGACTGTGAGGCCCATACAGAACAGGGACTGGATCTGACCTGGTTAATTTGTATCTACCTCAGCACTTAGAACACGGCTTGACACATAGTAAGTGCTTAACAAATATCACTTAAAAAAGTGCATGAGCCTGGGAGTCAGAGGACCTGGATTCTACTCCCAACTCAGCCACTTGCCTGCTGTGTGACGTTGGGCACATCATTTCACTTCTCTGGATCTCAGTTTTCTCATGTATAAAATGGGGATTGAATACCTATTCTCCCTCCTGCTTAAACTGTGAGCCCATGTGGGGCAGGAACTGTATCCAACCTGATTAACTTGTATCTACCCCACCACTTAGAACAGTTATTGCTATTATTATTTTTATTATTATTTAATATCAATTATTATTCCAAGCCCCTCAGGTAGTCACATAGTAAAGAACTGTATCAGTGTCCCACAAATCCTACTGGAGAAAAGAGGGGGCATATGAGTTGTGGGGGTGATGGGGGGTGGAGAGGAGTGGTGGGGAGGGATTGATGGTAATTTTAATTTTGATGACCTGATTTCTGAGACTAAGTTTATTTATGGCACTCTTTCTGGGCAATCGGGTATTTATTTTTGAGTAGTGAACTATTGCCATAATTGATCAAATAGCTCCCCCGTGATCTGAAAAAGTTAAGGTACCTCCGACACTACTCACTAGGAGACTCTAGATGATTTCTTACGAAATTCCATGGAAATTAATTAAATTGTGGTCAGGTCAGTATGACTGAAAACTGTCCATAATGCAAAATCACTGCCTCAGTTAATCCAGTTTGAAAATGAATACACTTGCATCTACTTTTCATGAAGATTGGGGCCTAATTAATTGATGCTGTGTGTTTGAATAGCCTTGGATGAAGCGATGACTACATGCTGTATTAGAAGTATCACTGATGGTGAGGTGAGCACGTGTGTGACTTCAAAGGCCAATGTGGGATTCATTCATCTAATTGTATTTATTGAGTGCTTACTGTGTGCCAAGCATGTACTAAGTGCTTGGGAGAGTGCAATATTCATTCAATAGAATTTATTGAGCGCTTACGATGTGCAGAGCACTGTACTAAATGCTTGGAATGTACAATTTGGCAACAGATAGAGACAATCCCTGCCCAATGATGGGCTCATAAACAGATGCATTCCCTGTTCACAAAGACTTTACAATCCTTGGGGGGGGGTGTTGTGGGGGGGAGAGACATTAATATAAATAAATAAAATTCCAGCTGGTACTTAAGTGATGTGGGGGGTGATGAATAAAGGGAGCAAGTCAGGGCCACACAGAAGGGAGTGGGTGAAGTGACCATAATCCTGATCACATTGGGCATGCAAAAAGGTGGCCCTTGTTGTGTTAATTTAAGGTTTTCAGTGTCTGGTGCTGTTCACTCTTTTGCCTCCTTGTCTCTCTTTCCATAGGGAGCTTTTGCTTAAAAGAAAGCTACTCCCTTCTTGATTGCACAGCACCACACAGGTCTAGCCTCAGCGACCGAGTGACAGTTTTCAGCTGGGATGCAGGATTTTCTGAAGCTGCATTTCACCATGTTCGCAGCGTGGCTCAGTGGAAAGAGCACGGGCTTGGGAGTCAGGGGTCATGGCTTCAAATCCCGGCTCTGCCACTTGTCAGCTGTGTGACCTTGGGCAAGTCACTTAACTTCTCTGTGCCTCAGTTCACTCATCTGTAAAATGGGGATTAAGACTGTGAGCCTCACTTGGGACAACCTGATTACCCTGTATCTACCCCAGCGCTTAGAACAGTGCTCTGCACATAGTAAGCACTTAACAAATACCAACATTATTACTATTAATGTTATGTCCTCAAGACACTTTTTCTGCACTCCCTGCTTTTGGTTTCCAAATTTCAACTCTCAGTGAGCAGTTGTTTGAGCTTCTTGCTGTGGCTCATTCTCCTCAGAATGTACCACCCACCTGGTGTGGGTGTCTTTCTGTCTCCCCCGATTAGACTGTAAGCCCATCAAACGGCAGGGACTGTCTCTATCTGTTGCCGACTTGTTCATTCCAAGCGCTTAGTACAGTGCTCTGCACATAGTAAGCTCTCAATAAATACTATTGAATGAATGAATGAATAAATGAATGAATGAATGAATGGTGTTAAGATGAGCATACTTCCTTGTTAGGAGACTACATTCCAGAATTTCATGGTTCATGACCTCATCTTGCCATTTGAAATTGAATGTGTCCCAAAACTGATGCTGGTGGAATTGCCCAAGGAGCCAGATGTACTAGTGTAGTGCAGGTCTCACAGCCACTGAGAAAGCTGGACAACACTACAGCTCTGTAAACCTTTAGTTTGGTCTTGAGTCTGATACCCCACTGCCGCCACACTCTGACGGTCTCCCAAAGGATGTGCTGGCCCTCTTGATTCTGCTTTCTATTGCCCCATCTTTCACCGCATCATTGGCCAGTGTGCTGCCTAAGTAGCAGAATTCGGTCACAGCTTTTAGCTCTATACTATTAATAAGAATTTTAGGTTCGGTTGATCCCACAGATAATTACAAGTCAAGCCTGTTTGCTATTAACACCATCCAAAGGGAGATGATATCTAGGTCAACAATTTATTAATATATCCACAACTTAGATGTCATTAGTGACAGTGCAAGGCTTAGGGACCTGATAAATTGTTGCTGGCATTTTTTTCAAGCATAAATACATATATATATATATATAAAACTATATATATATTTTACATACACACACAATATTATGGTTTTGTGCCCTTCATTCTTTTACCATGCACCAACTGTAGGACAAATGATTTGACATAAAAGAAGGTAGTGTCTTCAAGTGTTTACTACAGTGCTCTGCATGCTGTAAGTGCTCAAAAAATATCAATGATTGATCTGCCTGCTCTTTCATCTTTGACTCGGTGGCTTCTGGAATTCTTTTCCCAGCCTCACAAAGGTTGGACCGTTTTAGTGGGAAGGATTTAAACACAGAATGTCTGTCTTCACCCTTCCATCCATCCATCCATCCATCCATCCATCCATCCATCAATCAATCAATGATATTCATTATTATTTAATGGTATGGGTTAAGGGCTTACTATGTGCCAGGCACTGCATTAAGCGCTGGGGTAGATACAAGCTAATTACATTGGACACAGTCCATGTCCCACATAGGGTTCACAGTCTTTAATCACAATTTTACAGATGAGGTAACTAAGGCCCAGAGAAATTAAGCCCAAGTCACACAGCAGACAAGTATCAAAGCCAGGATAAGAACCCAGGTGCTCTGATTCCTGGGCCTGTGCTCTTTCCATTAGGCCACACTGGTGATGTCTATAGGGGAAGACGGACACTAAAATAAATTATGGATAAGGAAAACAGCAGAGAATAAGGAATAAGGCTATTTCATAAGTGCTGTGGGTCTGGGGTGAATATCAAAGTGATACTCCAATCTGCTGAGCAGCAATCAATCAATAGCATTTACTGCATGCTTATTCTGTTCAGAGCACTGTGCTAAGTGATTGGGAGAGTGCAATACAATAAAGTTGGGTAGACTTGATCCCTGCCCAAAAAGACCTTACGAGGTCAGAAGCCATTGTCAGCCTGTTCATTGCTCTCTGGGGGGGCTTGTTCCCATCCTTCCCTAGAGGGGTGAGGAATAATAATAATTAATAATAATAATAATTGCCACAACATACTATTATTATTAGTGTGACACCATCTGGGGTTGATGCCTCTTCTGCTTTGGGAGCTCCAGAGTCCCTAATGATAATAATAATAATTATGGTATTTGTTCAGCACTATGTGCCAGGCACTGTACTAGTGCTGGGGTGGATGCAAGCAAATTGGGTTGGACACAGTCCCTGTCCCACATAGGGCGCACAGTCTTCA
The DNA here is from genome assembly GCF_004115215.2 of Ornithorhynchus anatinus. Taxonomy (NCBI): domain Eukaryota; kingdom Metazoa; phylum Chordata; class Mammalia; order Monotremata; family Ornithorhynchidae; genus Ornithorhynchus; species Ornithorhynchus anatinus. Next base: position 155,183,496 of record NC_041728.1, read on the forward strand.
TCCCCATTTTATAGATGAGGTAACTGAGTCACATAGAAGTGAAGTGGCTTGCCCAAGGCCACACAGCTGACAAATGGCGGAACCTAGATTAGAACTCATGATCTTCTGACTCCCAGGCCCGTGCACTATCCACTATAATAATAATAATAATGATGTTGGTATTAGTTAAGCGCTTACTATATGCAGAACACTGTTCTAGCTCTGGGGTAGATACAGAGTCATCAGGTTGTCCCACGTGAGGCTCTCAGTCTTAATCCCCATTTTGCAGATGAGGGACCTGAGGCACAGAGAAGTTGTGACTTGCCCAAAGTCACACAGCTGACAAATGGCAGAGCCTGGATTCGAACCCATGACCTCTGACTCCCAAGCCCGAGCTCTTTCACTGTGCCATGAAGACTTTAACACTGGCTGCATGAGGTCCCACCACAAAATGTTACAATGTTGGGAAGGCTGTGGCTGTGGCTATGACTACTGTCAACTTCGAGTGGCAGGGAGTCTGAAACGCTGCTCCCCTTGCCACCGTATCCTACTGCTCTGGTAAACTTACTATGTTCCCCATCTTTTATGTTATTCTGTATTTTCATCATTTCATCTTTCCTTCTGGGTCCATTATTCTTAGATTGCCAGAGCCTCTCGGGGCCTCTGGCACTTGTCTAACCTCTTGGGGACAAGAGATTTGGAAGCTGCCTTCCACGTAGATTTCTCCAGTGTGGATTACTCTGCTTTGTACAGACTAGGCACTTAATAAATGCTATTACCACTACCACTGAAATTTCAATGGTAAAGAGTTATAGAAAATAGATTGATCACCAGCTGGTAACAGGAATAAATTTTCCCCCATGGATTACAGAATTATATTACTGAACGGCATGCTACATGATTGGGCATTTTGCCTCCCTCAAAACTCAGACAAGACAGTACCCAGAGATTATACAGCATTAGCTGATTAGACTGTAAACCCGTCATTGGGCAGGGATTGTCTCATCTGTTGCCGAACTGTACATTCCAAGTGCTTAGTACAGTGCTCTGCACATAGTAAGCACTCAATAAATACTATTGAATGAATGAATGAATGATCTTGGAAGGATAATCCTTCTGTTTTTCTGCTTCTAAAATATAAATTGTGTATGTGTGTGTGTGTATGTGTGTGTGTGAGAGAGAGAATTTGTGTGTGTGTGTGCGTGCACGCACCTACACATGAATGAAGAAGGTTAATATCTAGAGAAAGACATTAAAAACCCAATCAAGATGAGTAGAATATATTAAGGTCCGTAATCTTTAAAATGATATGCTATTCTAGAGAACTGTTAGAAATGTGATTCTTATTTGTGTTTACTAATGTTAAAAACACTTAATTTCATCTCATTTATCTTTGTGTTTAAAGAGCACACCTTCATCAATCAAGTCTACTTAGTCCAATTCAGAGAGAGCCACTCCATTAATACATGCCTTAAGCAAAATGAGAAAAAATATGAATAAACAGTGAGGGCAAATGATCATATATTCGCCACAGAAAATTAAGCCACTAGAATTGTTTTACTTGAAAATGCTTCATAGAATAAAATGAATTAAAATTAAGATGAATAGTGAATCTTTGGCATCAAGGAGTTACACGGTTTGGTGGAAGGGCTTTAAGGATGCCAATTCAGAAAGAAAACAAGTGATTTTTTAAAAATCTTAATCTAACTTGATAATAATAATAATTATGGTATGTGTTAAGCATTTAATAATAATAATGTTGGTATTTGTTAAGCGCTTACTATGTGCAGAGCACTGTTCTAAGCACTGGGGTAAACACAGGGGAATCAGGTTGTCCCACGTGGGGCTCACAGTCTTAATCCCCATTTTACAGATGAGGGAACTGAGGCACAGAGAAGTGAAGTGACTTGCCCACACTCACACAGCTGACAAGTGGCAGAGCTGGGATTCAAACTCATGAGCCCTGACTCCAAAGCCCGTGCTCTTTCCACTGCGCCACGCTGCTTCCCATTTAATATGTGCCAAGTACTGATCTAAGTGCCGGGGTAGATCCCAGACTGAGCTCCCCTTATCCCTCTGTTCCCTCTACCCTCCCCTTCACCTCTCCGCAGCTAAACCCTCTTCTCCCCCCTTTCCCTCTGCCCCTCCCCCTCTCCCGTCCCCTCCCCTCAGCACTGTACTCGTCCGCTCAATTGTATATATCTTCATCACCCTATTTATTTTGTTTAATGAGATGTACATTACCCTGATTCTATTTATTTGCTATTGTTTTAATGAGATGTTCTTCCCCTTGACTCTATTTATTGCCATTGTTCTTGTCTGTCTGTCTCCCACGATTAGACTGTAAGCCCGTCAAAGGGCAGGAACTGTCTCTATCTGTTACTGATTTGTATATTCCAAGTGCTTAGTACAGTGCTCTGCACACAGTAAGTGCTCAATAAATACTATTGAATAATAAATAAATACTATTGAATAAATACTATTGAATACAAGGTAATGAGGTTGTCCCACGTGGGGCTCACAGTCTTAATCTCCTTTTTTTTTTTTAACAGATGAGGTAACTGGGGCACAGAGAAGTTAAGTGGCTGGCCCAAGGTCACACAGCAGACAAGTAGACAAGTGGCAGAGCTGAGATTAGAACCCACATCCTCTGACTCCCAAACCCAACCCTTGCCACCAAGCCACGCTGTTTCTTTTCTAAGCCGTCTTCCTTCTTTGATATATCAACAGCATTTCTTCCAAATTCTCCAAAGTGTTTCATTTTTTGAGAAGCAGCCTGGCTCAATGGAAAGAGCAGGGACTTGGGAGTCAGGGGTCGTGGGTTCTAATCCTGGCTCTGCCACTTATCAGCTGTGTGACTTTGGGCAAATCACTTCTCTGTGCCTCAGTTACCTCATCTGGAAAATGGGGATTAAGACTGTGAGTCCCACGTGGGACATCTAATTACCTTGTATCTATCAAGAGCTTAGAACAGTGCTTGGCACATAGCAGGTGCTTAACAACTACCAAAATTATTATTTTCAGTAAGATTTGTGGTCCTCTCCCACTTTCTCCCCCATAGATTTGGGCTTCATTTTTTTTTAGCTTCATTAGAATTAAAATGGAAAAAATAAAACACCAACCAATAGTCCACCCCTCACACATCAAGTGACACTTAGTACAGTGCTCTGCACACAGTAAGCGCTCAATAAATATGATTGAATGAATGAATGAATGAGGTACTATGGTACACACTCCTCCTCCGCTTGGCAAAGAGTAAGCACTTAACAAGCACCACGATCCTCATCCCCATACTCTAAATATGACTGGCAAAGTGCAGAATTTGGTCATGGAGCAGAATAAATATAACATATAGATGCATATATACTTACAGACTCAGATGAAAAATTGTTAGAGCTTCCCCAACCATGGTTAAACTAAACAGCTTTTGCTAACCACCTTTTTTCCTAAATTCATTAGCAATGCAGCCGTGTAGATTTACGACCCCATAGTAAAATCTAAATTTATAATTTCTGAAACCCTTATTCTCCACCTCATCTCTTCTCCCATTCTCTTTACCTTTCATCTTTTTGATCAATGGTGTTTATTGAACGCTGTGTGCAAAGCAGTGTTCTAAACTCTTGGGAGAGTACAACAGAATAGTACAACACTCATTTCCCCACCAATTATTCTTTAGTAAGTCCTGTTGGAAAAGCCTGGCAAAGAAAAAAAATCTTCATTCATTCAATCATATTTATTGAGCGCTTACTATGTGCAGAGCACTGTAGTAAGTGCTTGGGAGACTACAAATACAACAATAAAACAATAGACAGACACATTCCCTGCCCATAACTCTAATCACTAAGAAGATAGTTACCTCACTGGCATTTAGTGATTCCTACTCCCCTGTGCTGGGCAGCAGCTGCATGGGAGAGAGTTGAGGGCAGAGACTCAAGTTGACCGTGTGGAAGGAGGCATTGGTAAACCACTTTTGTATTTTTACCAAGAAAAGTCTACGGATTCACTACTGGAACGATTGCAGAGGGAGGTGAAGTGTTCTGGGAGAGAGGTGTCCATGGTGTCGCTATGGATCGGAGACGACTCGACAGCATAAGACAAGACACTGGGGGAAGAGCACTTCACTAGACACTGGGGGAATTTATCACGAAAGAGAAAACACAGTCTTTTTTTTTTTTTTTACAAGAGTAAAAGCCAAAGCATAACTGGCTCAAAGCACATGTAAAAAGAATGACTCCACTGACTAAATGAACACCAAGTGTGGTTGATGGGTCGATGAGGAAGGTGCACAAGTTGTATATTGCTCCCAGGATGGAGTGGCTTTTCAGAAAGGCTTTCAAGGTGGAGAGGGAGGGGGTTTGATGGATTTCAGAGGGGAGGAAGTTTAGGGCAGCGGAGCAAGCAATACGGGAGGTCAGAGATGGGAGACTTGTGAAGGAAGCAGCTGGCTTGGTAGGAGCAAAAGAGTGCAAACTGAGGTGTGGTGAGAAAAAAAATGTACGACGGTAACAGCAGCTAACCAGTGGAGACCCTTGGATCCACCTGTTCAAAATGGCAGTACTAATAACAACTCGTCATATTGTTTCCCTGTCATTTGGTTCTTCGGACAGTCATATTAAATTAGGTCTCTCAATTATATTTTCAGACTGCACGTCCTGTTGAAACATCACCACATCAAGGTGGCTGTGGTTTAGTATTCGACATCCCAACGTATAATGAGCCATGGCCAAAAGGCCTGACAACCTCAAAGGTCATCACATCACAAACCTTGCCATACCTAGGGAAGCAGCATGGCCTAGTGGAAAGAACACGGACCTAGGAGTCAGAGGACCTGGGTTCTAATCCCAGCTCTACCTCATACCTGCTGTGTGACCTTGGGCAAGTCACTTAACTTCTTTGGGCCTCAGTTCCCTCATCTGCAAAATGAGGATTCAATCCTCGTTCTCCTTCCTACTTGGACTGTGAGCCCCAAGTGGGACCTGATTATCCTGTACCTCCCCCACCATTTAGTACAGTGCCTGGTACATAGTAAGGGCTTAACAGCTAGCAGGATTACTAAACAGAAACACTAATCCAACTTTAGAGGAAAACTTCACAGAAAATAATAACCTTGAAAGTGACTCTTTCTATGGAGTTCAATACTCAGGACTTTGGCCAACAACTGCTGATGCTCCTGCTATTGAAGGTGGGCCAGGCGGGGGCGGGGGCGGGGGGGGAGGGGGGCGGAGGGAGTGCCCTGCTTCTCCACAACCTAAATCCTGCAGAGGGGAAATGGTGGCCCTCTCCCAGCTTTTCGGCAAATTCCTGGTTTCTCTGTTGGCATTTGTCTTTAGTTCTCCCTTGTCCCCCTGCTCGTCGAGCCCTGGGAAGAACTGGGCCAGCAGATGCGAGAGAGTCGGGTGGAAAGCTTCTTTGGGTTCAAAACTGGAGAGAAAACCCCGACTCCAGTCCTCCTTGCAGCCCTCCAGTCCTCCAATCCTCCACCCCAGGGGAACGGCCTGGAAGGGGCCCAGGCCGGCCAACCTTTGCCTCCCTCCTCCTAATGGAAGAGGAGCTGCATTAAGCCCATTAACATCCGCTAAATGGTCATCATCAATTTTTAATCACAAGAGAAAAAAACCCAACAGGAGTATGGTAAGCGAATCCCAGCAGCAAGTAAATTTAAATAACGGTCATGGGGGGAAATCCAATCACTTAAACGGAGAAACCTACCCCAGCAAAAGTCCCTGACTGTTTGAAGGGAGAGGAGAACGACAGCTAAATTAATAAAGATTAAAGGGTTTGCTGAGTGTGTGGACTATTAACCCTTCTCGCTCCACCGGCAGGAATGGGGAGCAGGAGAGGAGCGGAGGGGAAGGGGGGTGGGGAGGGAAAGGAGAGGAGTGGAGGGCAGGACAGGGCAAGGCAAGCAAGGAAGGGCAGGGCAAGGAAGGGAAGGGCAGGGAAGGGCAGGGAAGAACAGGGTAGAGAAGAGGAGGGAAGAGAAGGGGAGGGAAGAGCAGGGCAGGGCAGGGAAGAGCAGGGCAAGGCAGGGCAGGGCAAAGAAGAGAAGGTTGGGCAGGTCTTGTCTCTATTTGTGGCTGAATTGTACTTTCCAAGCGCTTAGTACAGTGTTCTGCATATTGTAAGCGCTCAATAAATACGATTGAATGAATGAATGAAAGAAGGGTAGGGAAGGGAAGGGAAGCAGAGGTGAGCAGCAGGAAGAGAAAGATGGAAAGGACAAGGAGAAAAGCAGAGGATAAAGGAAAGGAGGAGAGCAGAAGGAAAGGAGAGGAGAAGAGGGGCTGAAAGGGAAGGGGAGGAGTGGAGGGGAGTAGTGGGAAGGGGAATGGGGGGATGGGAGAGGGGTAAGGAGGAGAGTGGAGGGGAGGGAAAGGAGGAGAGTGGAGGGAGGAAAAAGGAATAGACTGGAGGGAGGAGAAAGGAAGAAAGTGGAGGGGAGGGAAGGAAGGAGAAAGGAGGAGAGTGGAGAGAGGAGAGTGGAGGGGAGGGAAAGGAGGAGAGAGGGGGGAGGAGAAAGGAGGAGAGTGGAGGGGAGGGAAAGGAGGAGAGTGGGGGGGAGGGAAAGGAGGAGAGTGGCGGGGAGGTAAAGGAGGGGAGGGGAGGGAGGAGAAAGGAGGGGAGTGGAGGGGAAGGAGGAGAGTGGAGGGGAAGGAGGAGAGTGGAGGGGAGGGAAAGGAGGGGAGGGGAGGGAAAAGAGGGGAGGGGAGGGAAAAGAGGGGAAGGGAGGGAGGAGAAAGGAGGAGAGTGGAGGGGAGGGAAAGGAGGGGAGCGGAGGGATGAGAGGGAAGGGGAGGGCAAGGAGGGGGGCAGAGGGCTGAAGGGGCAGGAGAGGAGCGGCGGGCAGCGGTGGCGAAGGGAAGAGAGGGGAAGGGACGGGACGGGACGGGGCGGAGGGCAGAGGTGAAGGGAAAGAGGAGTGTCGGGGAGCGGTGGGGAGCTTCAGGGCAGGATAAGCAGGGGGAGGGGAGGGGAGGGAAGGAGTGCGTGGAGGAGAGGGCGGTGGCCAGAAGATGCCCTCCGGCCGCCTGGGGCGTTGCGGGGGGCAGCTCCGGGCCGGGGGTGCGGCGGGCCGTCGGGGCTAGGAGCCAGCCCCGTGCCCCGTGCCCCGTGCCCCGTGCCCCGTCCCCCGTGCCCCGTCCCCCGTCCGGGGCGGGATGCCTGTCGGGTGGGGGGTCCCGGTCCGGGCGGCGCTGGCGCTGGCGCTGGCGCTGGTGCTGGCGGGGAGCGGGGCGGCTCGGGGCGGCGGTCCCAGCTGCTGCCCCTCCGGAGGCCCGCCCCTCGCCAACCTCACCGACCCCGGCCTGGGCTGCTGCCCGCTGCCCCTCCACGCCTTCCTCCGCGACGTGGGCTGGTTCGTCCGCAAGCTGTCGGGGCTCCTCATTCTGCTCGTCCTCTTCGCCATCGGCTACTTCTTGCAGCGCATCATCTGCCCCGGGCCGCGGGCCTACGGCCGCCGGAGGGGCAGCCCCCGGCCGGGCCGGCCCGAGGGGTCGGGGCCGGGGGTGGCGGGGCCGGGGGTGGCGGGGCCGGGGGTGGCGGGGCCGGGGCCGGGGAGGGGGTCGGGGGCAGCGGGGCCGGGGCCGCCCCCCTTCCCGCTGCTGCCCGGCACGGCGGCCGGATCCCTGGACTCCCTCCTGGCCCCCGACGGCGCCCAGGACCGGCCCGCGCCGCCGCGCCCCTTCCCGCAGCTGCCCAGCTACGAGGAGGTCAAGTACCTGCCCACCTACGAGGAGTCCCTGCGGCCGCCGCCCCCCGGCTGCCAGCCCCCCGGCTGCCGGCCCCCGGACCGACACCCCCTCCTCTGAGCCGCAGCGTCCCGCGCAGCCTTTAGCCCCTTCCCCGCGCCCCGCCCTTCATCGAGCGCGGAGCACTGCGCTGAGCGCTTGGACCCGACGAGCCGGCCGCCCTAGAGGAGCCGCGTGGCTGGGGAGTCCGAGGTCGTGGGTTCGAATCCCGCCTCGGCCGCCTGTGGGCTGTGGGGCCCGGGGCCGGTCGCCTCGCTTCTCGGGGCCTGGGTGACCTCCTCTGCCAAATGGGGGGGGAAGACGTGGGACAACCTGATCACCTGGCAGACCCCCAGCGCTTAAAACAGTGCTTGGCACAGGGTGAGAGTCAAGCGCGACACATACCACCCACCATTATTATCCCCATGGGCTGGACCCACCACAGCCTTGGTCAAGGTGACCCAGAGCATGGCGAAAATGGGCTCGATTTGGACCCCCGGCTTCGTCGTCTTCCTCGCTCCGCGTGGGACCATCCAACCTTCCCTCTCCTCTTTGGACCCCGCGCCTTTTTAAAGAGCTTTTCTACCCGCCCGGGACCGGGCCGGGAAACTTTGATGCCCCCAACCCTCACATCCATTAAAAAAACACCAAACAACCAACAGACCGCTGGGACGCTGGGCCTTCCGACCGGCGAGAGGGTGATCGACACGCTTCGTCCTGTATTTTTATACTTCCAGACCTCATCCCATCAAGTCATCGTCCCACAAGAGACCCGTTCTCCTCGCTCTTCGGGCTTGGCTGCACCGCGACTCCTCCCGCGGCCCATCAACTGTCCAGAAATGGGGCCCGGCTCGTCGAAGGTACGAAAATGGGACCCTGGATCACAGGTCATTAAAATACAAAGTTCAGGGGACCACTCGGTGCGTAGCGGAGGGAGAGCTCGTGGGAGTGGGAGTCTCTCTTATTTTCCAAAATGGAGAAAAACAAAATATTTTGGTACTGTTGAAAATTGACGAATGATACAACCTGTATAGGTTTAACACCCCAGAGGCCTCAGAGTCTCTCCTAAGAGGCGATGGGGTCAGCTGAGCCGGCTCAAGCGTGGCTCAGTGGAAGGAGCCCCGGCTTGGCAGTCAGAGGTCGTGGGTTCTAATCCCCGCTCCGCCACTTGTCTGCTGGGTGACCTTGGGAAAGTCACTTCACTTCTTTGTGCCTCAGTTCCTTCATCTGTAAAATGGGGATTAGAAGTGTGAGCCTCACGTGGGACGATCTGATTACCCACTATCTACCGCGGCGCTTAGAACAGTGCTCAGCACGTAGTAAGCGCTTAACAGAGACCGTCGTCATTATTCCCTAGGCTGCGAGAACTGAGGAGTGCCCAGCAAGAAGCTGCCCGGCAGCAGCAACCGAAGCAGAGGAGAGTAGATTCTTGGCCTGCCGTTGGCTTTGGCTCTAGAACTGGCCACGGGGAATCCTGCGGCCCAGGAGCCAGGGGCCAAAGCAGCAACCAGAGGGTAGTTTCTCCCTGTTTTACCTGTTTTGGCTGCTGCTGTTGCTGCTGCTGCTCTGCCCCGTGGGTCTGCTGAGGATTTTTCCAGCTGGGAGGATGAGGATGAGGAAGAGAATGGAGATGAGGAGGGGAATGGAGGTGAGGAGGAGCTGAGCCCAAGGTGGGAATCGCCTTAAACTGGGGGGTGGAAGGGTGCTGAGGAAAGGCTGGAAGGGAGAAGAAGCAGTGTGGCCTAGTGGCAAGAGCATGGGCCCGGGAGTCAGAGGATCTGGGTTCTAATTCCTGGCTGGGCCAGTTTGCCTGCTGTGTGAAGCAGTGTGTGGTCTAGTGGCAAGAGCATGGGCCCGGGAGTCAGAGGATCTGGGTTCTAATCCCGGCTGGGCCACCTGGCCTGCTTGTGACCTCGGGCAAGTCGCATCTTCTTTGTGCCTCAGTTTCCTCATCTGAAAATTGGAGATTCCACACCTGTTCTTCCTCCCACTTAGATTGGGAGTCCTATGTAGGACAGAGGCTGCGTCTGGTCTAATTATCTTGTATCTACCCAGCACTTAGTACAGTGCTTGATGCATAGTATGTGTTTAACATATACTTTTTTTTTTAAAAAAAGGGTTGGGATTGAAGAGGCAATGGTACTGAGGAGGGGAAGATGGGGCTGAGGAGGAGATGGTGCTGAGGAAGTGATGAAGCTGAGGACAAGATGGGGCTGAAGAGGGGAGGGGGCTGAGGAGGGGAGGGGGTGAAGAGGAGGGGGGTGAAGAGTGGAGGGGGGGGTAGAGAGGAGGGGGTTGAGGAGGGGAGGGGGTTGAGGAGAGATGGATCAAGTAAAACCTAGAATCTATTGGGTACGGTTTCAACACCAAAGGTTGAGAAGCTCTATCTCCCACAGTGAATTTAAATTACATTATTCCACAGAATTTATGTCGAAACCTGCTATTCATATTTCGTATAATGAAGCAATGATACATGATCTTTCCATAGCATACATAATCTTCTGCTTTTCTCTTTTGGAACTCATTCAATAAATGTGATGGAAATCACAGAATCATTTGAGGCGATAGACAACTTTTCCTTAGACACTAATTGATTTGTGGTATAGCACTAGTGAATGATGTAAGCAGCCTATATTATGAAAATAAAATATATTCAACTATACCAATGCACAAGTTATATTTGGTGAAATGTTTTGCAAATACTCTTTCATTCAATCGTATTTATTGAGCACTTGCTGTGTGCAGAGCACTGTACTAAGCGCTTGAAAAGTACAGTTCAGCAATAAAGAGAGACAATTCCTGCCCCAACGGGTTTACCGCCTAGAAGGGGGGAGACAGACATCAAAACAAACTGGCAAATAGCAAAGTAATAATAATAATGGTAATTGTTAAGTGCTTACTATGTGCCAGGCACTGTACTAAGCGCTGGGGTGGATACAAACAAATCTAGTAGGTCACAGTCTCTGACCCATGTAGGGCTCAGAGTCTCAATCCCCATTTTTTTTTTTTTTACAGATGAGGTAACTGCGGCCCAGAGACGTGACTTGCCCAAGGCCACACAGCAGACAAGTGGCGGATCCGGGATTAGAACCCATGACCTTCTGAATCCCAGACCCATACTCCATCCACCTCACCATGCTGCTTCTCAATATAAAAGTGTGTAAATTGAATGCACACCAAATTCTGATTTTTCTCCTTAGGAGGAGAAAGAAGGAGAAAGTAAGTGGCAGAAACAATGTTTATTAAGTGCTTATATTGTGCAGAAGCACTGTGTTTAACGCGGAGAGAGAATATGTAAGTAAGTGGGAATTAGTCACGGTCCCTGTCTCTTGGGGAGCTCACAATCTCATAAATAAGCTATCTCTTCCTTTTTCACCAAGGTAAAATGTGAGGAAATACTGGCTACTGGGTCACTGTCCCTTATGGCTGAAACTTGCCTGCTTGAGAATAGTGGCATGTTTTAAGATATCTGAAATGCACTGGAAAAAATCTTATTCCTTTGACATGTCTGAGTACTTTTGAGCTTGTCATCCAAAACGTGTGAAGTGTGTTTAGCCTAGGAAACACTTGAAAATTCTCTATGCACATAGATTGCATAGAGGTGTGAATGTATTCAATAGCAGTATATTAACATCTGCCAATTTGTAAATAATTAATAATAATAATAATAATTATGGGATTTGTTAAGCACTTACGGTGTGCCAAGCACTGTTCTAAGCACTGGTGGGTTACATGGTAATCGGGTTGTCCCACATGGGGCTCACAGTCTCAATCCCCATTTTACAGGTGAGGTAACTGAGACACTGAGAAATGAAGTGACTTGCCCAAAGTCACACAGCTGACGAGTGGCAGAGCCGGGGTTAGAACCCATGATCTCTGACTCCCAAGCCCGGGCTCTTTCCATTGAGCCAAGCGAACTGTACACTGAAAACTTTTTTTAAAAGAGCAAAAACATACTTCTTAGGTTGTGCCTACACCGCCTGAGAAGCAGCATGGCTCAGTGGAAAGAGCATGGGCTGGGGAGTCAGAGGTCCTGGGTTCAAATTCTGGCTCCGCTGCTTGTGACTTTGGGCAAGTCACTTCACTTCTCTGTGCCTCAGTTACCTCATCTGTAAAATGGGGTTTGACTGTGAGCTCCATGTGGGACATCCTGATCATATGAGAAGCAGCGTGGTTTAGTGGAAAGAGCACAGGCTTGGGAGTCAGCAGTCATGGGTTCTGATTCCGGCTCCACCACTTGTCAGCTGTGTGACCTTGGGCAAGTCACTTAACTACTCTGTGCCTTAGTTACCTCATCTGTAAATTTGGGATTGAGACCGTGAGCCCCAGGTGGGACAACCTGATAACCTTGTATCTACCCCAGTGTTTAGAACAGTGCTTTGCACATAGTAAGCTTTTAACAAATGCCATCATTATTATTACCACCTGAAAAAAAGTGCAGAATTTGACAAATTTACACAGATTATAGTGAGATCCCTGCAGTACTGTTGTTCGAACTTTGCGACCCTGTGCCTTTGACCAGAGCCACCACTGATAAAACGAATTAGCCATACACCCATTCGTCAAATGGTCCATTTTTTATGTAGACACAGCTTGATGAACTACAGAGATAATATCCGTCGCAACCAGAGGGACATGAACAAAATTATAAAAATACGGTAGACAAAAGGACTGCGTGACTTCAGATTTCTAACTTTCTTTTCAGCATATATCATTTGCTTTGTGGGCTTTTCCCAATTTACTGAAAATAAGCAGGTTTCTTTGGGTTCCAAATAGTTTTTATTTCGGGGGTTTCACTGGGTAACTAAATAGTATTTTAGTTGCAGTACCATAAATCAGTCAATCGATCGATCATACTTACTGTGCATTTACTGTGTGCGAAGCACTGTACTAAACACTTGGGAGGGTACACTAAAAGAGTATCACAGACACATTCCCTGTCCACAACTAGTTTACAAGTCTAGAAAGGGAGACGGACTTTAATGTGAAGTTGGTGACGAGATAGAGGAGATCGAGGTACAGGAGAAGGTTAACATTAGAGGAGTGAAGTGTGTGGGCTGGGTTATAGGACAGCAGCGAGGCGAGGTAGGAGGGGGGGGCAAGCTGATGGAGAGCTTTAAAGCCGACAGTAAGAAGTTTCCCTTTTTGATGGATGTGGTGGTGGATGGGCTGGAGGTTCTCGAGGAGTGGGAAACACGGCCTGACCGTTTCTGCAGAAAAAAATGATCCTGGAAACAGAGTCAAGTAGGGACGAAGACAATCAACCAATCGTACTTACTGATCACTCACTGTGTGCAGAGCACAGTACTAAGCACTCAGGAGAGTACAATACAACAGTAGAACAGAGCTGGTCGACACATTCCCTACCCACAGTGAGCTTACAGTCTAGCAGGGGAGACAGACTTTAATGTAAATAAACAAGTTTAAGAGAAAGAAAAATGGATGTTTTCTCATTAAAAGAAAAATTGATGCCTACGTCGTGGAATGCACCGTATGCACTTCTCTACATATAATCCCATAATCACGTATTGTGGTATTCTAATGATATTTTTCTCTCAAACAATCAATCAATCCATGGGATTTTTTGAGCTCTAACTTTCCTTTTGCCAAAACAGAATTCTCACCATGGGCCAGACTTTTTCATTCCAGATTTTATCGCAGGGGAAATACTTAGCTTTGCAAGTAAATAAATAAAATTATCAGGCTGCCATCCTATCAGGAGTTACAAAGGCAGAAACAGCAGCAGAAGTAATAGTAATAGCAGTATTTATTGAGTGCTCATAAGTACAATGCACTGCACTAAATGCTTTGGAAGCACATAACTAGCAGGTGCCACCTTGCCTGTCCACAAGACCTTAATGGGGGAAGCAGACATGAAAGAGAAACCAAAATAAATAATTGTATGTGCAGTAAAAACAAACAGCCTGGCATGAATGACAACTCATCAGAAATATATATAGCTAGATCTATTTACTTATATCCATATAGACATATGTCTGGCCCAGATCCACTCACTTCTTTTCCTAAGGAGGATTTGCCAGGTGAATAGAAAAAGGTCATGATTTCTCTTATTGTACTCCCTGTGTAGAAAAACAATCTGATAATTTTTTGGTACTTGCCAGCATGGCTGAGATAAATATATGCATAGAAAGATGAAGCCCAAGGATTACAAATGTGAGTATTGCAAATGTGACCTCTGAGAGGAATTTCAGTATATCAAGAAGAAACAAAGAAACTCTTCTTATAGAGAGACATAGGGTTGCCCTGAGTAGAATCACTCATTTTAAAAGGGATCTGAAATTTTATCAACTTTGTTTTTTGAGTTTTCGCTTGTGTATCTGGAAGTGTCATGTTTCACTTACTTGTGGAAGTGTCAAGTTTTGGGGATTTTTATGGTATTTGTTAAGTGTTTACTACATGTTAGGCACTGTACTAAGCACCGGAGTAGGAATAAGATAATCAGATTGGACGCAGTCCATGTGCCCCATGGGGCTCACACAGTCTTAATCTCCTTTTTACAGATGAGGTAACTGAGGCACAGAGAAGTTGCTTCTTGTTAGACTGTTTGGCCCAAGTTTGATCCAGGTTTCACAGGTCATCCCTTCATTCAATGAGATGCCCTGTGTTCCATCCTCTCTTTGTACGAGAGCCACTCTTAGGTTGCCTGATAAAATCTATGGACACAACTACCAAACTTAAATAAAACCAGAATCAAGACATCTCAACGAAGTTCAGTCTATGTATGTCATTCCTCCAGAGTGAAAACATGCATATACATGAACACACATGTTCATCAACGGTTAGGCTAAGAGCAGCAGGGTGGCTCAGTGGAAACAGCACGGGCTTAGGAGTCAGGGGTCAAGGGGTTCTAATCTTGGCTCCGCCACCTGTCAGCTGGGTGACTTTGGGCAAATCACTTAACTTCTTGGTGCCTCAGTTACCTCATCTGTAAAATAAGGATTAAGACCGTGAGCCCCACGTACGACAACCTGATTACCCTGTATCTACCCCAGTGCTTAGAACAGTGCTTGGCAAATAGTAAGCGCTTAACAAATACCAACATTATTATTATTATCATTATTATTATTATCATTACCTCTGTTCCATCCTCTCTTTGTACGAGCCATTCTCAGGTTGCCCGATAAAATCTATGGACACAACTACCAAACTTAAATAAAACCAGAATCGAGACATCTCAACAAAGTTCAGTCTATGTATGTCACACCTGCAGAGTGAAAGCTTGCACATACATGGTCACACACACATACACTTTGTTCCACAGGTTTGGTCTGAAAGAAGAGGTAGCAGCATCATAGCAGTGGAGACACTTCTCCATGTTGAATTAGTTTGGTCCATTTTCGGTCACCTTTTAAATCAAGTTCCAATATCCAAATTCTGGAGGCTTGCTAGGACACTGGACAAAATGCTCCACGGGTGCTTAAAAGACCATTCACATGAGGCATATTTCAAAAATATGGAGCTTCCACACATCATGCACCATCTCAACCAAAATGCCCCCCGGGACCTGAATTCTCAGTAAAATTCCTTTAATTAAAACATTTCAAGTAGGCTTCACGGGCCTGGCCCAAGCAAGGGAGAGCGGTTTCCAGTAGGAATCTGTATGGAAGACTTGAGCAAGCAATATTGATTTTTCAAATATGTAGTAAACAAACATGATCAGTTGCTTAAGAGTATTTTGCTGACACTGTTCAAAACCAAAAGGAGATGTCTTTCAAAGGAAGATCAGAAAATGTATTAACCAGGAACTTGCAATTTTGATACAGAAATTTTCTATGCTACATAAAGGAAGGAAATACTGTAAACCATATATAAAATACAAGAGAGATGTGGAACATTTTGAAGTGTGAATACACATTACTGCTTTTCTGTAACTCCTCTATGCTGGTTCTCAAGTGAAATCACCAAGGAAGAGCACTGGTGGATAGAGCACGGACTTGGGAGTCAGAGGTCGCGGGTTCGAATTCCCCCTCCGCCACTTGTCAGCTGTGTGACTTTGGGCAAGTCATTTAACTTTTCTATGCCTCAGTTACCATACCTGTAAAATGGGGATTAAGACTGGAAGCCCCACCTGGGGCAACCTGATATCCTTGTATCAACCCCAGCACTTAGAACAGTGCTTGGCACATAGTAAGCGCTTAACAAATACCATCATCATCAAGATGGACCCTTAATTTTCATTCATTCATTCATTCATTCATTCATTCAATCGTAGTTATTGAGCACTTGCTGTGTACAGAGCACTGTACTAAATGCTTGGATCCATTAGCATTAGCACAAAACCCTGCAATTATTTTTTTAAAAAACCCCTCTAAATCCTGATTAATTAAATTTGCTTTTCCCAATTAAAAGAAACTTTTGTTTAAAGAAGCAGCCATGGCATAGTGGAAAGAGCATAGGCCTGCGAATCAGAAGGACCTGGGTTCCAATCCTGGCTCTGCCACTTGTCTGCTTTGTGACCTTGGGCAAGTCACTTCTCTGTTGCCTCAGTTACCTCACCTGCAAAAATGAGGATTGAGACTGCGAGCCCCACATGGGACGGGGACTGCGACCAACTCATTTTGTTTGTATTCAACCCAGTGCTTAGTATAGTGCCTGGCAGAGTAAGTGCTTAACAAATATTATTATGTGCTAGATTCAACCATTAATCTAAATTAGACAATTTCAGAGAAATCAATCCATAGATTTTATTATTTATTGAATGCTTACTGTGTGCAGAGCACTGTTCTTAACACTTGGGAGCGTGCAAGACAACAGAGTTGGTAGACACACTCCCTGCCCAAAAAGTTGTTACAGTCTAGAGGGGAAGACAGACATTAAAATGAGTTAGAGAGAGGGGAAATGGCGGTGTATAAGAATATGTTCAAAAGTGCTGGGGTTGGGAGAGGGATGAGTAGCAAAGCGTGGTTTAGTGGAAAGCGCATGGGCTTGGGAGTCAGAGGATGTGGGTTCTAATCCCTGCTCTGACACTTGTCCGCTGGGTGACCTTGGGCAAGTCGCTTAACTTCTTTGTGCTTCAGATACCTCATCTATAAAATGGGGATTAAAACTGGGAGCCCCAAGTGGGACAACCTGATTACCTTGTGTCTACCTCAGTGCTTAGAACAGCGCTCAGCACACAGTAAGCGCTTAACAAATACCATAATGATAAGTACATAGGTGAAAAGGGGATGAATCGGATGAAGAAAAGAGGGCTTAGTCAAGGAAAGCCTCTCTTGAACGAGATGTGATTTTAGGAGGGTTTTGAAGGTGAGGCAGGAACCAGCATGGCCTAGTGGAAAGAGCACAGACTGGGAATCAGAGGACCTGGGTTCTAATCCCAGTTCCACCACTTGTCTTCTGTATCTTCTCTTCTTGACCTTGGGCAAGTCTCTTAATTTCTCTGTGCCTCAGTTAACTCATCTATAAAATGGGGATTAAAGCCTCCTCCTTCTGATTTAGACCGTGACCCTCATGTGGGACAGGGACTGTGACCAACCTGATTGTCTTGTATCTACCCCCATGCTTAGTACAGTGCCTGGTGCATAGTAAATGTTTCATTTTCATAGTAAACAAGTTCCATTTTATTTTTTTTTTAAAAGTGGGGAGAGTGGTGGGCGGTTTGTTGGATATAAAGGGGGAGGGAATCTTAGGCCAGAGGAGGAGATGTGCAAGGGGTCAGGGCTGAAAATAGACCAGATTGAGGTAGAATCAATAGATTGGGATTAGAGAAGTGAAGTGTGCAGGTTGGGCTGTAGTAGTAGTTTAGCCAGGTAAGGTAAGAGGGGGAGTGTTGGTTGAGAGACATGTCGAATTCTAGAGTAACTAAAATATCAGAAATAGAAAACTTAACTCCCTTCAAATTTCACCTCCTTTCCTGTCCCTTCCCCATCTTTCAGTAAAAGTGACCACAAGAGTTAAAGAAAAAGCAAAGGGTGGGCAGTAGGAGACAGAAAAGGAGATGAGGATAAGGGCCAATTTGACAACTGGCCTCTACAAAATCAAGATTTGACTTTGCAGACTTTCCTTAATGTGGATAATAGAGAATAATCATGTTTTGTTTGAAGAATTATTTCTACACTAATAGATTACAACTCTACAACCCTGATTTTAAACTGCAATCAGAGTGAAATTAGCATGTATAAACTGTTTCTAGGGATTGATTTTGCAGTGTTGCCTAGTGGAAAAAGTACGGGTGTGGGAGTCAGAGGACCTGGGTTCTAATCCCTGCTCCGTCACTAACAAGCTGTGTGACCTCAGGTAAGTCACTTAACTTTTCTGTGCTTCCATTCCTCATCTGCTACATGGAGATTCAAAAGCTCTTCTTGTCAAAACCTAGTTTGTCTCTACCCCAGCGCTTAGTATAGTGCCTGACACATAGTAAATGCTTAATGAATACCAGTATTATTATTTCATTTGAAATCTGCATGATTTGTAAATATTCACAACACATCAACTATTCTCATTCACTCCACACATCCAATCCGTCACCAACATCTGCCAGTCTCACCTTCACAATATCGCCAAGATCCGCCCTTTCCTCTCTATCCAAATGGCTATCGTGCTGGTACAAGCTCTTATATTATCCCGACTGGATTATCGTGTCAGCCTCCTCTCTGATCTCCCTTCCTCCTGTCTCTCCCCACTCCAGTCTATTCTTCATTCTGCTGCAGATCATCTTCCTACAGAAAGGGTATAGGCATGTCACTCCTCTCCTCAAAAACCTCCAGTGGTTGCTTATCAACCTTTGCACGAAACAAAAACTCCTCACTCTTGGCTTCAAAGCTCTCCATCACTTTGCCCCCTCCTACCTCATCTCCCTTCTCTCTTTCTACTGCCCACCCCATACACTCCGCTCCTCTGCCGCTCACCTCCTCACTGTCCCCCATTGACGCCTATCCTGCCGTCGACCCCTGGGCCACGTCCTCCGCTGTCCTGGAATGCCCTCCCTCCTCACATCCACCAAACTAACTCTCTTCCCCTCTTCAAAGCCCTACTGAGAGCTCACCTCCTCCAGGAGGCCTTCCCAGACTGAGCCCCCTTTCCTCTCCTTCCCCTTCCCTCCTCTCCCCCCCCCCCCCCCCCCCCCCCCCCCCCCCCCCCCCCCCCCCCCCCCCCGGCCACCCTCGGCTCTTCCCCCTTCCCCTCTCCTCAGCACTGTGCTCATTTGCATATTATTACCCCTTTTATTTTGTTAATGAGGTGTACATTCCCTTGATTCTATTAATCTTGATGATGTTGTCTTGTTTTTGTTTTGTTCTGCTTTGCTGTCTGTCTCCCCCGTTTAGACTGTAAGCCCGTCATTGGTCAGGGATTGTCTCTAACTGTTGCTGAATTGTTAATTCCAAGCGCTTAGTACAGTGCTTTGCACATAGTAAGCACTCAATAAATACTATTGAATGAACTACTCAATTTAAGAGCAATTAATAATCAGCATTCAAGTACTAGCAATTTACATCGATATGAGAACATTTATATCTGTATTTCAAACAATAATAATAATACTACAGGTATTCATTAAGTGCTTACTATGTGCCAAGCACTGTTCTTAGCGCTGGGGTAATCAGGCTGTCCCACGTGGGGCTAGCAGTCTTAATCCCCATTTTAGAGATGAAGTAACTGAGTCACAGAGAAGTGAAGTGACTTGCCCAAAGTCACACAGCTGACAAGTGGCGGAGCAGGGATTAGAACCCAAGACCTCTGACTCCCAAGCCTGTGCTTTCTCCACTAAGCTATGCTGCTTTTCAATAGAAGAGCAGGCCATTTTACAGATGAGGAAACTGGGGCCAGAGAGGTTAAATGGCTTGCTCAAGGACCAACAGGCCAATGGCAAAATTGAAAATAAAACCCAGGTCTCCTGACTCCCAATCTCAGCTCTTTCCATTAGGCAATGTCTGCTGATTTCTACTCAATATCCTTATAGAAAGGAATGCAATCAATTGTGGGAGATCTCTAGATAAAATAAACTCGGCAATTGCTTTTTGACATTGTTATTACTTGGTAGTACGGCTAATTTAACCTTTCATAAGATCTTATTTTTTTATGGTTTGTGGTTAGAAGCTGTGTTGCACTACGTCAACATTAATCCTCGTATTCTACATTCTAAATAAGGTAACTATTAGTTGTGAATATTTGCTTTTTAAAGGAAGTGCTATCAATAATACTGCAGACTCTCGGTTAGAAAGCTGCAGTTTCCAACAGGGTTTATGTTTCCAGAAAAAGAAATGCTTCACAGATAAAATCTGAAATGGCCTCCATAATTGTCTCAGAAATCAGTTTCCTGCCATTACATCGGCTAACTACTTTAGCAGCACAAATGCCTCCTTCCTGATTTGACTTTATTACCTTTGAACTTGACCAAAAGTAAAAAGGACACATTTGGGTGCATTTACCCTTGGTCTTCTGGACACACAAATGAGATCTGATATTGAATTGGATTTCAGTTTGGACTTTTGCTTGTTACGTGCATTAATAAAAAAAAAATGCAGCTTGTCTCTTGTAATTTCCCCTGATAACATGAGAGCATGACATAGTTCAGCAGTTTTAATATAAGTCCTGGAAAGATTCAAAGAGCTCTCAGTAACAATAATACTGGATTGACAATTTCCTTTGGCATGTAACTTCATGGACATAGAGTTTGGTGACCACACTTCCCTATTTAGGTTGGACAGTCTGGAAATTTGGGGTTTTCTCTCCCCACTTCTGCTTTAGATTTTTAAAGAGAAGAAAAGATGTATATTCATCTCAACCGATGGGAGGACTCATCAAGGGAAGGAGATTGAAAGGTTTTTGTGTGTCTTCAGTCAATCAGTGGTATTTATTGAGTGGTTACTGTGTGCTGGGGCACTGTGTACGATGGCGTTTAGACAAACTCTCTGTCCCCGAGAAGCTTACCATCTGGGCAGGTGGAGACAGACAGTAAAAAATTACAGCTAGGGGAAGCGACAGAGTGTAAGGATATGTAACACAAGTATGGTGGGGTTCTGAGTTCAGATAATCAGAAACCTGGTCACATTAGATGGGGAAGTGGGGGACAATGAGAGAGAGAGAGAGAAAGGGAGGGAGGAAGAACATATTTTTCCCAGTGCTTAGTTTTCAGAGTAATAATAATAATGATGATGATATTTGTTAAGTGCGTATTATGTGCCAAGCACTGTTCGAAGCACTAGGGTAGATACAGGTTAATCAGGTTGGACAAGATCCCTGTCCCACATAGGGCTCACAGTCTTAATCCCCATTTTACAGATGAGGGACTGAGGCCCAGAGAAGTGAAGTGACTTGCCCAGGGTCGCACAGAAGATACGTGGCGGAGCCGGGATTGAACGAATGAATGAATGAATGAAGAGGAGGAAGAGAGACGGGTTGCGGGAGTCGATGTGAGTTAAAGGAAAAGAGTAGAGAAAGAAGGAGAGGAGGCTAAGGGAGAAGCAGTGGAAGGGCAACTCTCCCCCATTTCCTCTGTCTCTCTCTTCTTTGTCACTTCCGCTTGGGGACCAAGGCCAGGAGAGTCCCCCAGGGCAGGGAGCCAACATCACCATTTCTGCCCGGGTTGTGGCCCCAACGTGAACAGGCCCATCCTGGTTTCTATTTATGCGGGAACCTCTGGGCACGTAGCTCTGAGACTGACTCCTTTACATCCCGGTAAACTCTGGGGCCTGCAGGATGTGTATGTGGGGGTGGGGATGGGGGGCCCCTAACCACTGGACTCCTGGACCTGAACCTAGCGGACCTAGACCTGTGAATCCAGGGATTGAAGGGTGGCAGAGATCCCTTTCCCCTTCTCGCCCATCGGCATTCTGGAGGTGCCATTTGAACCACTGGTCAGAAGGGGTAATAGTCCTCGTTTCCTCAGGCCCAGGCGGAGAGTTGTCTAAATTCTCTCGTCGCCTCCTCCTCCGCTTCCTCATTCTCCTCCTCCTCCTCTTCCTCATTCTTCTCCCCCTCCTCCTGAGTAGTGCTGCTGGCTGCTCCTGCTGCCTTAAAGACCCCACAGTTTTGGGCGGGGGTGGGAGCGTACTCATGCTTTAAACAGGAAATGAAAAGCACCTGGGCCCATTCTCCCCAGGATACCAGAGTCTCCATCTAGCCAATATATATCTTGTTCTCTCATATACACACAGCTGTATACACTCAAAACTACTTCTTATATGTCAGAATACATATTGATGTAGATTTACATACAGCATAACCTTATATTAATCAAATCGATCAATCGTTCGTATTTATTTAGCACTTATTGCATGCAGAGCACTATTACTAACCACTTGGGCAATGCAGCAGAGTTGGTAGACATGTCTGCTGCCCATACTGTAAGCCCGTCAAAGGGCAGGGACTGTATCTGTTACCGATTTGTACATTCCAAGCGCTTAGTACAGTGCACTACACATAGTAAGTGGTCAATAAATACTATTGAATGAATGAATGAATAATGACCTTAAAGTCTGGAGGGGAGACACACAATATAAGTAATTTACAGATATGTACATAAGTGCCGTGGGACTGAGGACGTAGGCCCAAAGAGTACATGAGATGCAGAAGGGAGAGGGAGCCGGGGAAAAGAGGGCTTAATCGGAAAAGGTATCTTTGAGGTGTGACCTTAATAAGGCTTTGAAGGTGAAGAGAGCGGTGGTCTGGCATATAAGGAGGAGGAGGGAGTTCCAGGCCAGAGGGAGGATGTGGGAAAGGGGTCAGCGGTGAGATAGATGAGACTGGGGCACGGTGAGCAAGCTAGTGCCAGAGGAGCAGAGTGTGCGGGCTGGGCTGCAGTACATCAGTGACGTGAGGTAGGAGGGGGAGAGCTGATCACTGCTTCAGAGCCGACGGTAAGGAGTTCCTCTTCGATACGGAGGTGAACTTACATAAACCCATAAGCATGAATTAAAAACATGCAAGCAGGGAACACAGGATGAGATGAGTGGACAAAATGAGAAAAGAATATGGAAATATGGATAGAGGGTAGAAGAGATGAAGAATCTGAAGGCTTAGATACTTTAGCACTGGTGTTATTGAGGTAATTGTAAACACACTCCCCACTTGGACTATTTTCCTGTTGGCTTGCAATAGAGAAAAATAGATGCATTTGTGTTTATTAACAACAATAAAAAAAAAGATTAGGAGGGCAGTGGGGAGAGTGGTGAATTTATGGGAAGGATGGTTGGAACCAAAATACCAATAAGTAATATCAAATTAACCTAATACAAAATCTATTTGATCCAGCTCTCTCAGAATTCTTGTTGGAGAGGGATCCCGGGGGGACTCCAGAACCAAGAGAAGCAGCGTGGCGCAGTGGAAAGAGCACGGGCTTTGGAGTCAGGGCTCATGAGTTCGAATCCCAGCTTTGCCACTTGTCAGCTGTGTGACTGTGGGCAAGTCACTTAACTTCTCTGTGCCTCAGTTCCCTCATCTGTAAAATGGGGATTAAGACTGTGAGCCCCACGTGGGACAACCTGATTCCCCTGTGTTTACCCCAGCGCTTAGAACAGTGCTCTGCACATAGTAAGCGCTTAAATACCAACATTATTATTATTATTATTATTAACCAACCAACCAGGGATCATCCGGACTTTCAGGACTGGTCAGGGCTTAGAATGGAGTTATTCCCTCATCTTACCGTCTGCTCTCCCCTGGGCAGTCTTGGACTAGAATCATCTGGTCTTGACTGGTCTCTCATTCATCTCACATATCCAATCCATCACCAACACCTACCGGTCTCACCTTCACAATATCGCCAAGATCCGCCCTTTCCTCTCTATCCAAACGGTTATCGTGCTGGTACAAGCTCTCATAATATCCTGACTGGATGATTGTGTCAGCCTCCTCTCTCATCTCCCTTCCTCCTGTCCCTCCCCACTCCAGTCTGTTTTTCACTCTGCTGCCCAGATCATCTTCCTACAGAAACGCTCTGGGTATGTCACTCCTCTCCTCAAAAACCTCCAGTGGTTGCCTATCAACCTTCGCACGAAACAAAAACTCCTCACTCTTGGCTTCAAAGGTCTCCATCACCTTGCTCCCTCCTACCTCATCTCCCTTCTCTCTTTCTACTGCCCACCCCGTACACTCCACTCCTCTGCCGCTCACCTCCTCACGGTCCCCCGTTCGCACCTGTCCCACCATTGACCCCAGCCCATCTCCTACTGCTGTCCTGGAATGCCCTCCCTCCTCAAGTCCGCCAAACTAACTCTCTTCCCCTCTTCAAAGCCTTACTGAGAGCTCACCTCCTCCAGGAGGTCTTCCCAGACTGAGCCCCCCCTTTCCTCTGCTCCTCCTCCCTCCCTATTACCCCCTCCCACCCTCTGCTCTTCCCTCTTCCCCTCCCCTCAGCACTGTGCATATTTGTATATATTACCCTATTTATTTTGTTAATATGTGTATATCTCTATGATTCTATTTATCTTGATGATATTGATGCCAGACTATTTGTTTTGTTCTCTTTTGCTTTGCTGTTTCCCCCATTTAGACTGTGAGCCCATTATTGGGCAGGGACTGTCTCTATCTGTGGCTCCACTCCAAGGGGTTAGTACAGTGCTCGGCACATAGTAAGCGCTCAATAAATACTATTCAGTGAATGAAAGAATCTGCTCTCCTAGGATGCCCTGGAAATTAGTAGGATTTTGGAAGATGGGAGGGCTAGAGGTGTACCTCAACTTAGCAGCACTGATGGGCAAGAGCATCCTCTATCTCTCTATCTGGGCTACTGGTTTCCTGGTATTCTCTATGTAAAAGACATGGAACTCTATCCTGAAAGAAGCCAGGTGGAACACTGGGGTGGGAAGAAAAGACATTCTCTAAGATACTTTTCTCTTCACAAGAGAATTACTCTGCCCCAGAACCTAGAAAAAGACATGGCTTCTAACGGATTGGCAGTCAGGCAAGCTTCTTTGTGGGCAAGGTTCTTGTCTACATATTCTTTTATACTGTACTTTCCAAAGCACAAAGTACAGTACTCTGCATACAGTAAGTGCTCAATAAATACCACTGATTGGTTGACTACAAACAATCTCCTATAAACTGGAAGTTGTATTTTTTCACGCCTGGCCCAAGAGTATGTATACAATGATTTCCTCTGATGTTACAAGCATGTTCTATCCAGAGGAATGGGTGGTGTTGGGAGAATTTGGAAATTAGGTCCCTAGATCCTTCAAATGCAATCTATCCTAAACACATAGTGAAGGCATGTAGTATAAAGAAAGCTGGGTAGAAGGGAAGATCAAAAGGTCTTAGTTTCCTGGCTTTGCTCCCTCAAAATAATCCTGCCCACAATTTCAGGTTTTCATTTTTAATCTCTATTGCAACACATTTCCCATACGGAATGTTTTTAAATTACCTCAGACTACCTAGCCATTGAAAATTATTGTACTTCAACATGTTAAAGCACTGCATTTAAAACTATATTTTAAGAGCTATTTTTGGATGTCAGTAAAGATTCTCAATGATATGTTTTCCAGTTCTTTTATTCCTGAATTTTGCCGCTGCTGAATTTATTTCCTCAGGTATCTCAAGGTATATCTTTTATATGTAGTGAAAGATAAATACCACATTCCTGAACTTCACAATTTAGATTTTCTTTCAAAATACAGATTTCTAACTGATGATTACAGTTTGAAGCTGAAAGAAATGTTCCTCATTACTTCTAAGTTCTCCAAATAAAGAACAAAGAATATAATTATTGGTGGGGGGAGGGTGTCTATATTAAAATGCTGGTAGTTACACAGAAAACAAAAAACAAAAAATGTTCACAGATGTTTTTCTCAACATTTGGCCAAAAAATGGTAACCAAGTATATTTACTTAGATAAACAAAGCAAGTTTAAGATCAAAGATAAAAATTCAAGCACAGGAAATATCTTGGTATATAAAAATGCAAGGATTTCCCCCCTCAAGCTTTTTCAGAGGAAGATGATTAGATCTGAAGCGAGAGCTATAGGGATAAAATGATTTATTCACAAACTTTTGCTAAAGATACTTTACTTTGGGGAAGTCTTGCTCCAAGTTCTGGATGAATGACTTTGGATGAAAGAGAAGTTGCAAATGTCTTCCAGAAAAACCTGGTGATGTTCTCCATCCTTATTGACTCCCAAGCCCATTGCTCACACCAGCTGTTTCAAACTGTTAACCACCGCCTCAAATTTCTTGTCCCCTAACCTCCCCATCTCTTGCCCTTAATGAGTTGGCCACCCATTTCATCAAAAAAAAAAAAAATTGAACCGCCAGGCGTGACCTCTCTGAAATCTTCCCTGAACCTCTCCAATCCCACCATCATCTTGCCTCTCTTCAACGCTATCCTTCTCAATGGGCATCTCAAGACATCTCCCGCTTCCTCATAAGGCCTAAACCCTCCATCTGTGCCTCTGACCCCATCTCTTAGCACCTTATTAAAACCCTTAAACCCCCCACCCACTTCCTCCTTCACCGACTGCCATGTCAAGGATTTACTCTCCAATCTTTCGAACACACCCATGTATCCCATATCCTAGAAGAACCCTCCCCTGGAACCCACAGGCCCCTCCAGTTATCGCCTCATCTCCCACCTATCTTTCCTTTCCAAACTCCTGGAGCAAATTGCTTACACTCGCTGCCTCCACTTTCTTTCCTTCAGTTCTCTCCTTGACCTCCCTGTGATCTGGCTTCTGACCCCTTCACTCTACAGAAACTGCCCTAAGGTCATCAAGACCTCATGCTTGCCAAATCCAACAGCCTCTACTCCATTCTAATCCTCCTCGACCTCTCAACTACCTTCGACACTCTAGACCATCCTCTTCTCCTGGAGGCGCTATCTAACCGTGGCTTCACTGACACTATTCTGTCCTCTCTTGGTTCTCCTCTTTCTCTGGAGCTCTTTCGCAGTCTCTTTTGCAGGTCTGACCTCAGCCTCTCACCCCCTGTGAGGGTCCCTCAAGGTTCAGTTCTGGGTCCCCTTCAATTCTCCATCTACACCCATTCCCCAGGAGAACTCATTCATTCATTCATTCATTCATTCAATAGTAGTTGCTGAGCGCTTACTATGTGCAGAGCACTATACTAAGCGCTTCGAATGTACAATTAGGCAACAGATAGAGACAATCCCTGCCCAGTGACGGGATTCACTCCCAAGGCTCCAACTACCATCTGTATGCAGATGATTCCCACTTCTCTCTCTCCATCCCCAACCTCTCTCCTTTTCTGCAGTTTCACATTTCCACCTGCCTTGAAGATATCTCTATTCAGACTTCTTAATGACTTGGTACAGTGTTTTGCACACAGAAAGTGCTCACTCCTGCAAAGTGCTAGAAATAACAAATGTATTTGTATTTATGTATTTATATATTTTCAGAGTAGCATTCAGGAAAGAAAGGTATTAGCCTCTTGATTTATACTATCTCAGCTTCCTGTGATGACTTTAACTAGATTTCAATGGTCCACAATTTTAACCAACCACAGCAGGACTCTTTACCATTTCCCAACAGGTCGAATCAATCAATCAATCAATCGTATTTATTGGGCACCTGCTGTACTAAGAACTTGGGAAAGTACAATGAAGGTATTTACTGAGCACTTACTTTGTGCAGAGAGTTGTATTGAGTGCTTGGAAGAGTAAAATACAAGAGTATTGTGGTGGGACGAAGTGTGGTCTAGTGGATAAAGTACAGGCACGGGAGCCAGAAGGACCTGGTTCTAATCCTGACTCTGCTACTTATCTCTTTGTGACCTTGAGCGAGTCACTTAAATTCTCTGTGCCTCAATCACCTCATCTGTGAAATGGGGAGTAAGACTGATGAACCCTATGTGAGACATGGACTGTGTCCAACCTGCTTCACTTGCATCTACCCCAGCACTTAGTACAGTGCCTGGCACAAAGTAAGCTCTTAACAAATACTGTTAAAAAACACCCCCAAAACTACAGATTGATTAGAAGACATGTTCCTTGACCACAACAAGCTTAGTCTAGAGATGAGATTACAGTCTAGAGAGCACACAACTCCCGCCCTCAAGGAGTTTACAATCTAACACTCTTCATTATTAAAATTCAGCAAGATATTTAATATGAAATTTGCCTGTCTGTGATATTTTGAGACTTACTGCATTAAGCAGAACAGATTCGTGATTCTTATATCTGGATTCACAAGAAACGCTGGCTGCCTTTTAAGAAGCGCAGTAAGAGTCAAGGTAGCAGTGGGATTTGAGCACCACTTAGTTCAAAAGGCTTAAAATCAAAGCAGGAAGTCTCCCACCCTCTAAAAACTTGCATTCCAACGCAGACCATGTCCACATAGATCCATAAAGCCATAGAGAAATACAAAGGTGGACCCACATCAAAGTAACACTGAATAGCAATGGCTTCAATTTAATGTTTATAGCCTTACCGATAAGGTGGCTAAGCCAAATATGTCCAGAAAATATTTTTATTGTGTCTCTATCAAGTGTACCTGCAATAACAAAAAAGCACCGAAGCAAACTGCTGATAATGACTAAAGCGCTGCTTTTTCCAACGGACAAACCGGAGATGGTCACTAATAACGCAGTACGTATGTAGAGAAGCAGCGTGGCCTGATGGATAGGGCACCGGCCTGGGAGTCGGAAGGAGCTGGGTTCTAATCACGTGTCGGCTGTGTGACCTTAGGCAAGTCACTTCCCTTCCCTGGGCCTCAGTTACCTCATCAGTTAAGACTATGAGCCCCAGGTGGGACAGGAACTGTGTCCAACCTGATTTGCTTGTATCTACCCCACCTCTTGGTACAGTGCTGGCACATAGTATTCATTCATTCGTTCAATAGTATTTATTGAGCGCTTACTATGTGGAGAGCACTGTACTAAGTGCTTGGAACGTACAATTCGGCAACAGATAGAGACAATCCCTGCCCAGTGATGGGCTCACAGTCAAGCATTTAATTCTCCTCCTTCCCTGGCTCCTATGGTTTACTAGATTGGAGAATCAATCCCTGTTCTCCCTCCTACTCAGATTGTGAGCTCCGTGTGGGACAGCGATGGTGTCTGATCTGATTCCCTTCTTTCTACCCCAGCATGTACTACAGTGCTCAACAAGTGCTTCACAAATACTATAATGACGATTAGGACCACTTAAACAAGAATTAGATTTGGAGAATGCAAAATCTCCAGAGCTCGGAAGCAGTGCGGCTTTGGGCAAAGAGCCCAGGTTTGGGAGTCAGAGGTATAGGCTCTAATCCTGGCTCTGCCATTTGTCAGCTGTATGACTTTGGGCAAGTCACTTTACTTCTCTCTCAGTTACCTCATCTGTAAAATGGGGATTAAGTTACCTCAGTTACCTCATCTGTAAAATGGGGATTAAGACTGTGAGCCCCATGTGGGACACCCTACGAACCTTGTTTCTACTGCAGCACTTAGAAGAGTGCTGGGTGCGGAGTAAGCTCTTAACAAGTGCATTATTGTATTATTATTAATTAGGATATTGTGCTGGAGTGTCCTTGAGTTGCGACAACAATGCATCTCTGTTGGGGTGGCAGCTTGTATGGCCCTCTCACTAAGAGCCCTGGTTAACCTCTGAACGGACAGTTTGAGTCATGTGCCATTATCTTCAAAAAGCTAATTTAAGAAAACATGTCATTCATTCAATCGATCATATTCATTGAGCTTTTACTGGGTGCTGAGCACTGTACTAAGCACTTGGGAAAGTACAATACAAAAATAATCAGACACATTCCCTGCCCACAATGAGCTTACAGTCTAGAGTGGGGCCACAGACATCAAAATAAATAAACTACAGACATGCATATATGTCTTTACCAAGCAAGCAGATCAGCTGCCTGTGAATAGAGTTGGGTGATATGTCTGCTATAATACTCAGCTGCCCGATTCATTGTTCTAAAAAATGGTCTGCACACATTTCCCCATTCCTCAAAAACTTCCAATGGATCTCCATCCATCCATCCATCCCCACATCACACAAAAACTCCTCCCCACTGGTTTTAAGGCACTCAATCAGTTTTCTCCGAACTATTCTCTCTCTCCCACTACAATCCAGCCTGTAACACTTCAATTCTCTAACACCAACCTACATACTATGCCTCAAACCTGTCTCTCTCACTGTTCCTCTGGAACTCCTTCCATCTTTACAACTGACAGACCACTACTCTTCCCAACTTTAAGGCGCTACTAAAATCATATTTCCTGAAGCGTCTAGGCATCTGAGTCCATCCTCTCTGAAGTACTATCAAGCAAAAACTCCTCACTCTTGGCTTCAAAGGTCTCCATCACCTTGCCCCCTCCTACCTCACTTCCCTTCTCTCCTTCTACAATCCAGCCCGCACACTCCGCTCCTCTGCCGCTCACCTCCTCATGGGCTTCGTTCTCGCCTGTCCCGCCGTCGACCCCTGGCCCACGTCCTACCTCTGGCCTGGAATGCCCTCCCTTCCTCACATCTGCCAAACTAGCACACTTCCCCCCTTCAAAGCCCCTCTGAGAGCTCACCTCCTCCAGGAGGCCTTCCCAGACTGAGCCCTTTTCCTCTGCTCCTCCTCCTCTCCCCATCACCCCAACTCCCTCCCTCCGCTCTACCCCCCTCCCTGCCCCACAGCACTTGTGTATATATGTACATATTTATTATTCTATTTATTTTATGTGTATATGTCTATAATTCTATTTATTTATATTGATGCTACTGATGCCTGTCTACTTGTTTTGTTGTCTGTCTTCACCCTTCTAGACTGTGAGCTCGTTGTTGGGTAGACATTGTCTCTATTGCTGAATTGTACCTTCCAAGTGCTTAGGACAGTGCTCTGCACACAGTAAGTGATCAATGCATACAATTGAATGAATGAATGAATGAATGAATGAATGACCATAGTACTCACTCCTCCTCACCCCC
Source organism: Ornithorhynchus anatinus (assembly GCF_004115215.2). Lineage (NCBI taxonomy): Eukaryota > Metazoa > Chordata > Mammalia > Monotremata > Ornithorhynchidae > Ornithorhynchus > Ornithorhynchus anatinus. Next base: position 155,214,017 of record NC_041728.1, read on the forward strand.
ATCACTTATGAATTTATATTTATACTCTGTTGCTTCCTCTCCCTGAAATTTATTTTAATATCTTTTTCCTCCCTAAATTGTAAGCTCCTTGAAGACAGGGATTATGTCTACCCACTCAACCTGTACTCTCTCAAGTGCTTAGAAAAGTGCTCAGCACAGAGAAAATGCTCAATAAATACCACTGATTGATTGAAGGGCCTAGAAAAGATTTACACGGAAAGGATATGTTCCAGACCTTTAGGAGAACTATCTTGAGGACTGTTCCTTCACATAGTAAATTAAAATCTCTATTACTATATGATGCATTTTATTTAGTAAAACTATGAAAGATACAGAAAATATACATGCAACAATATTTGCAATATTTTTTAACACAAACTTAGTGTAAAAACTTAGTGATACCTAGGGAATATAAATATACTTTTTTTTAATATTCTTTAGCACTCCATAAAACACAACAATGTCCAACTGGGAAGAAATTTAAATATTTCTTGATCTTAATGGCAATTAACTAAAAGAACAACAAAGCAAAATATTACTAAAGAAATGGCATATTTAAATGTCCCTAAATAATGTTTATTCTGAGGACTATTCCACTATCCTAACCAATAAGACAGCAAGGAACAGGACTCAAGATTAAAAATAGTGTAGAGTGCAACTGAAATGGTGTCACAGTGCTATGCAAAATTTGGAAATATGAAGACTTTTTATTTAATCAAGACAGACATGGAAGCAGATTGCATCTGGGTACTGACTTGAGTACAACTTTTCTGTGGTTAAGCGATCATGAAGATCTCTTCAGTCATTTTCACAATACCCACCTGCTAATTTCTAAGCTATAAACTCGGACAAGCCCTATGCGAGGAAAGACTGTGAAAGCACGTCAAATTGAAAAAGAAAAAAGAGTTTGCTCATCAATGGGCAACATGGGCTTGAAGACGAAGTTACGTCTCCATTCACGTGGGTTTGCCACTTCGTTTGCCACTTGTGAGTACCGTTAAAGGATTAAATATCTAGTGAGAGCTTCTAATCAATTCTGTGCTGCGACCTTTCTTCAGAAGACGAAATATGTCCATACTTTCTTTGGCTTATCAGTACGTGTTTTATTTCTTAATATGATCAGCACCACATTTAACGCTGGACAGTTAGAGTGCTCTTACTGGATGGAGCTGATGGGTTGGTAGATGACCGCTCTTGTTCTTTAGTAATTTCCATCTCTATTTTGGCCTTGATTTTATCCCAATCCACTTCCAGCTGCAACATTAGAAAATTAGAAAATGTTACTAAAAAATAAACCTGCTTAAATAACAAATTCAACAAAACAAGTGAGAAACATGAAAATTCTTCAGGGAAGTTTCTTTAACTCTTCAGTAGGAACCAGCATCTACTGGCTGCGGGCAAGTCAGTGACTGAATAGAGTTAAGGTTGTTATATTCCTTAGATTCAGTACTTTTCACATACATTTTCACTGCTTAACAATGGTTGGTGTGTTTTTTTTGTAGTCTGAAAGGATTTAGGTGAAGCTTGCAAGATAGGTGGTATATTTCATGATTTAACAGAGGTTTCTCCATTCCTGTGTCCTCATGATCTTGTTGAATTTTTATTTTTAACTGTACTTTCATTCTACAAGTAGACATTACCTTACACTGTGCCATGGTGAGTAAGTATCCTTTGGGAAACGTGTCTATTCATTGATATGAGGTAAATGACCGCTTTAATAATAATAATAATGTTGGTATTTGTTAAGCGCTTACTATGTGCAGAGCACTGTTCTTAGCGCTGGGGTAGACACAGGGGAATCAGGTTGTCCCACATGGGACTCACAGTCTTAATCCCTATTTTACAGATGAGGTAACTGAGGCCCAGAGAAGTGAAGTGACTTGCCCACAATCACACAGCTGACAAGTGGCAGAGCCAGGATTCGAACCCATGACCTCTGACTCCAAAGCCCAGGCTCTTTCCACTGAGCCACAGGCTCTCTCCAATGAGCCACACTGCGATACTAAATAATACATTATAGTGCCTATTTTACTCTTTCCAATATGTCATTTTACTCAAAATATTGCCACAAAAGTGTCTTGCTAATTCACTAAACACAATGATGATAATAATAATGATGAGGAGATGGAGTACTTACTATGTCCGAGGCACTGTTCTAAGCGATGGGGTAAATACAAGCTAATCAGGTTGGACCCAATCCATGTCCCTCATGGGGCTCACAGTCTTAATCCCCATTTCACAGATGAGGTAACTGGAGTACAGAGAAGTGAAGTGATTTGCCCCAGACCATTCAGCAGACAAGCTGCAGAGCTGGGATTAGAACTCAGTCCTTCTGACTCCCAGGTCCATGCTCTACCCACTAGAACATGCTGCTTCTCTGTCTGCAAAGTGCTGTACTAAGTGCTCAGAAAAAGACCACAAAGAATTGGTATACATGTTACCTGCTTAGAACAGTGCCTGGTACATAAGTGCTTAACACCATTTTTTTTTAAAAAGTGCTTAATAAATCTGATTCATTCAGTCGTACTTATTGAGCACTTACTGTGTGCAAAGCACTTCACTAAGCACTTGGGAGAGTACACTATAACAATAAACACATTCCCCGCCCTCAATGAGTTTACAGCCTAAAGGGGAAGTTAATTGAATGTGATTCCTGAACTATTTTTGTACTTTGTAACACTTATCCAACACCACATTGATGGTGTGAAGCTAGTTCATGCCCCACAATAGTCCTACCCTTAGCTATTGATAATCCAACGTTTACTGCTTAAATTTAACATCTGACTACTGTTTATCTGGGCTGCAGAATACTCAAGCCCTATCAACTACTGGATGATGGTGAATGTTTTTCTAGCTTTAGAGTTGACAGAAATGGATGCCCCTAAAACCCACGAATTTCTTGGGGAGAACTACTGCTGAGAAGCAGTGTGGCCTCGTAAATAGAGCATGGCCTCGGAGTCAGAAGGATCTGGGTTCTAATCTCAGCTCTGCCACTTGTCTGCTGTGAGACCTTGGGTAAGTCACTTAACTTCTCTGTGCCTCAGTTATCTCATCTATAAAATGGGGATATAAGGCTGTGAGCCCTATGTTGGTCAGGGACTATGTCCAATCTGATTATCTTGTATCTATCCCAGCATTTAGAACGGGGCCTAGCACATAGTAAGTGCTAACAAATACCACTAATATTATTATTATTACTGTACCCCATGCTGGATTGAAGTGCAGGGGATCTGCATGCTATTTTTCAAAGCAGCTCTCGGTGTGATTTTCCACGGCCAGTGAACCAGTTGGATTGTAACTTCAGTGAATGAAAGAGGTGGCTGGAATCTATTATTATTTCTATTATTCAGTTATCACTGCAATATTCTATTCATTCATACATAGAGATTAAAAATATCCTTCAACTGCCAAAGACAGAGTAGTCAATAGGAAAGTTTTCTGATAATTGGGTAAATGCCAAAATGAAGATGGAAACATTTCTTTCCAAGCAGAAGACTATCAAATGACAATAGGTGTATTTGCATTCCAGGATGGTGCTTTCTTTGTTTTGTACACTGTAAACTCTTTGTAGACAAGGAACGGGCCTACCAACTCTATTTGTACTGTATTCTCCCAAGCATTTAGTACAGTGCCCTGCACACAGAAAGCACTCAATAAGTATCACGGATTGATCGATAAATACCATTATTGGTTGATCGACGGACATGTAGGGCCTCCTTTTCAACAGTGGAAGGTGTATTCAGGAGAATATCGAACAGTTGATCTAAACACCTCAGGATTCCGTCTCTTCTGAGAATACTACTATTTGATGTGACTACGGTCTTTCTTTTAAGCAGTGATAGCCTGCATGAGGCCACCAAACTTCGTTAGTGATATATGAAATTCCTTGGCTTGGTTCCACTCTGCATAAACAGGAACTTCTTCAGCTTTCACACCACATAATTATTCTTGCATGTCACTTAACTTGCATTGCATGCCATTCTGCTTTTGATAGGATCATGAAGTGCCGGAGGTGTTTTTGACTACTGTGGCAAGTCGTCTTTTTAATCAATCGATCAATGGTATTTATTGAGCGCTAACTGTGTGTAGCGTACTGTACTAAGTGCTTGGGAAAGTACAATACAACAGAGTTGGTAGACATGTTCCCTGCCCACAAGGAGCTTACGGTTTATAGGAGGAAACAGACTTTAAATAAATTACGGATGTGTACATAAGTGCTTTGGGGGGAATATCAGGTACTGAAAGGGTACCTATCCAAGTGCAAATCACCAAATCATTTTCTCTAGACTGTAAGCTCCTCTTCTAAACTGAAAGCTCTTTGTGGGCAGGGAACGGATCTGCCAACTCTGACAATTTGAACTTCCCCAAGCCCATAGTATAAAACTCTGAATACATTAAGCGCTCAATCAATCAATGGTATTTACTGAGCGCTTATTATGTGCAGAGCATTATACCAAGTGCTTGAGAGAGTACAATTCAACAGAGTTGTAGACAGGTTTCCTGCCCAAAAAGAGTCAATAAATAGCACTTATTGACTGATTTCATCCAGCCAGTGCAACTTTAGCCATGATCAATGTCTTAATGGGTCCCTGATAGACAGTATTGTGGAAAAATGCCCATTTCTTGTTTGCTTTTGAGGTTGTAGTTGTGGTTCCTTAAGATAAAAGGGTTGTGATAATGCTGCTGCAGAGCTCCTTGCAGGGATTGATGATCCAGAAGGTTGATGTCACATTTTGATGCAATGGCGGCATTTTCAGCCCAACTGCCCAGTTGACCAGATGCTTGTCGGTCCATCACTCAGTTCTAGGCATGGTTGATGTTATACGTAAATTCTTGATTTTGATTGTAGAGGCATCCAGGATAGTTTTTCTTATGAAAACCGCCCAGGCTCAGTTCTGAGTTCCCTTCTATTCTCCCTCAGGGAATGTGAAGGTGTGGTTTGTGGCATGAAACAGAATGCCTCTGGGCACCCTCTTCATCAGCAGACACTGCTATGTCCTCACCTGGATTACAAGCCCTGAGTGAGTCATTTCCTTCCACTGAAACTTGTAATAGACAGTGTGGACAAGGATGAAAAAGAGAGAAATCCCAGTATAAGGAATAAACAGTTTGCCATGATTGATTCTGACTTTTAAAATGCTATCAGGCTCTACACTGTTCTTTTCGATGCTCGGACATCATTACGTAACATGGGCTTCACTGACACTGTCCTCTCCTGGTTCTCCCATCTCTCCAGTCGTTCGTTCTCACTCTCTTTTGCAGGCTCCTCCTTTGCCAGCGCCCAGGCTCAGTTCTGAGTTCCCTTCTATTCTCCCTCAGGGAATGTGAAGGTGTGGTTTGTGGCATGAAACAGAATGCCTCTGGGCACCCTCTTCATCAGCAGACACTGCTATGTCCTCACCTGGATTACAAGCCCTGAGTGAGTCATTTCCTTCCACTGAAACTTGCAATAGACAGTGTGGACAAGGATGAAAAAGAGAGAAATCCCAGTATAAGGAATAAACAGTTTGCCATGATTGATTCTGACTTTTAAAATGCTATCAGGCTCTACACTGTTTTAGTCTCCTCTGATGACAGTGCTGCGAAAGGCTCTTGAGAGGACAAAATCCTGTAATCACAACAAAATTATAGTTGTGGTATTTGTTAAGGACTTACTATGTGCCAAGCACTGTATTAAGTGCAGGGTACATACCAGATAATCGAGTTGGCAAAATTCGCATGCCACACAGGGCTCACAAATCAAGGGGGAAGAACAGACGTCTTAACCCCACTTTCACAAATATGGAAACTGAAAAATTAAGTGATGTGTCCAAAGTCACCCAGCAGACAAGTGATAGAGCCACGTTAGACCTCAAGTCCCGTGACTCTCAGGTCCATGCTCTTTACACTAGACCACCATGTTTCTGTGCTTTTGGGAAGAAACCCTGGGGAAGTCACTGAACTTCCCTGGACCTTATTTTTCTTACCTGTAAAATGGGGAGTCAATACCTGTTCTTTCTCCTTCTTAGACAGAGATCTCCATGTGGGACAGGGACTGTGTCCAACCTGATTATCTACCATCTACCCCCGTGTTTTTAGTACAGTGCTTGACACATAGTGGCACAATTACACTATTGTCTTCGTTCCAATTCACTGCAACTGGATTTCACCTATTAAATATGTAATTCAGAAACTACCTAACCTCCCACCTAACTGCTTAATTTTAAATCTACTTAACACAGGTGTTTTAGGCTCAATAAACAATTCTTCCATTATTATATCCTGATAGCTTTTAGGGGAAAGAGCAAAATGCTCCTTGCTGATCTTCAGTATTCTCCATTTAGCTCAGTTCATTCATAATTCATCATCGAGACTCATCCGTCGTTGCCAATGGTGTGCTCATGAAAATCTTTTATTTTAGAACAAATATGTTGCTCAGGAAAGAAAGGATGAGTCTCAGACTCTGGTTCCCAGACTACTGCTGTGTGACCTCGGCAAGTCACTTAACTTCTCTGTGTCTCAGTTTCGTCATCTGTAAAATGGGGATTCAATGGAAGAAGGGAGAAGGGAGAAGGGAGAAGAAGAACTGTAATATTTGCTAAGCAGTTACTACATTCTAAGGAGTGGGGTAGATACTAGTCTCCGTCCCACATGGGGCTCACAGTCTTAACCCCTATTTTACAGATGACGGAACGGAGGATCAGAGAAGTACAGTGACTTGCCCAAGGTCACAAAGCAGAAAAGTGATGGAGCTAGATTTAGCACCCAGATCCTCTGCCTCTCAGGCCAGTGTTCTATTCACTAAGCCATGCTGCTTACTTAGACTGTAAGGCCCACATGGGATGGCAACTGTATCCAACCTGAGTATCTTGTACCTATCCTAGTGCTTAGCACATAGTAAGTGCTTAAAACATACTATTATTATTAGTGTGACACCATCTAGGGTTGATGCCTCTTCTGCTTTGGGGGCTCCAGGGTCCCTAATAACAATAATAATAATTATGGTATTTGTTAAGTACTTACTATATGCCACACACTCTACCAAGCACTGGGGTGGAAACAAGCAAATTGGGTTGGCTTGGACACAGTCCTTGTCCCACATGGGGCTCACAGTCTCAACCCCCATTTTACAGATGAGGTAACAGAGGCCCAGAGAAGCGAAGTGACTTAACCAAGGTCACACAGCAGACAAGTGGCAGAGCAGGGATTAGAACCCATGACCTTCTGATTCCCAGCCCGTGCTCTATCCACTCGGCCACGCTGCTTCTCATGAGACCAGGGGCTTCTCCTCTCCCTTATGTCCGTATCCATAATTTTTGTATATATATTATACAAATTTCTCCTTCTAATAATGTCGGTATTTGTTAAGTGCTTACTATGTGCAGAGCACTGTTCTAAGCGCTGGGGTAATAATAATATGTTGGTATTTGTTAAGCACTTACTATGTGCAGAGCAGTGTTCTAAGCGCTGGGGTAGATACAAGGTCATCAGGTTGTCCCACATGAGGCTCACAGTCTTCATCCCCATTTTACAGATGAGGTAACTGAGGCACAGAGAACTTAAGTGATGTGCCCACAGTCACACAGCTGACAAGAGGCAGAGTTGGGATAGAATGTAAGATCCTTGTAGGCAGGGAACATGTCTATCAACTATGCTATACTGTACTTTCCCAAGAGCTTAGTACAAAGCTCTGCACACAGTAAGCACTTAATACGACTGATTGCTTAGTGAGAGAGCTCCATTTTGGATAAACAGCAGTGTTCCACTCCCCCACTCTCAGCTTTTTCCTAAAGGGCCAACCTGGAACACAGTAACTTTCAACAATGGGGCTAGTAGCATCCAGAAGTGATGGAAAGCACACCAGCTTCGAGGTGCTTTTTTAAAATCCTCCAGAAGCTGGACCAGAGCAGTAGGGAAAATAAAAAGGTGTAGGAGGGAATGTGCCTGGTAGGCAGAGCTGGGACCAGCACGGTGCAGAAGATCTAGGGAAGGGGGTGACCTAGGTGAAGAAAAGGATGGTTAATTTAGAAAAGTGGAGAAGAGAGGCAGTTGGATAAGTTGAGCCATATCTACATAAAACAATATGATGGCTTGTGGCCTAGTGGAAAGAGCACGGGCCTGGGAGTCGGAGGACCTGGGTTCTAATCCTGGTCTACCGTCCACCTGCTGTTTCACTTAACCTCTCTCTACCTCAGTTTCGTCACCTAGAAAATGGGGATTCAATATCTGTTCTCCTTCCCACTCACTGTAAGCTCCAGGTGGGACAGGAACTGTGTCTCACCTGATTATTTTGCATCTACTCCAGTGCTTAGTACAGTCCATGGTGCTTGGTAAGTATGTCACAAATACCACTGTTATACTGAAGAGAAATAGTAGCTGGTGAGGTTAGAAAAAAAGAATGGGAAGAGGGGAATAAGAAATGAAGAAACTAAATAAGCTGTTTCAGATGGTTGAAATAGTTGGAAAATTGTTGCCATGAGTTACAAGAAAGATAGGGGAGAGCGCAGAGTGTTTTCACACTGAAAGCACCAGTGAAAACTTGAGAAAATTAAGGAACTGAGAAAAAAGTCCAAAAGGCACCAGTGCAGGACAGCTGAAGGATCTATACGGCATACATATTAGTGTACTAAAGCATATGCAACTTTTAGTTCACTGGTACTAATAGCCGTCTTCACCCTGCATATTATAATTAAGGGCTACATCAGATAGTATGTAAGCTGGTTCGTATAAAACAATAACAGTTAGAATTGATACCCATTCAGAGTTTTCTCTTCTGGTAGCTTTAAATGCTTTATTCTACACTCGCTAATTCCAACATAACACTTCTGTGGTGAAGCTGGCAGCCAGAACTACTGCTGTTCTGTTTTACACATTCCACCTCTGACCTGAGACTCAAGGGGGACAAAAATGAGATGGATGTAAAGGGGGGGGGGGACAACAATTATCATCAACAAAATTCATAATAGAAACCATCGCAATGCTCCTCTTCCCAGCAATCTGAAGTCACGGTCAGAGGCTGAATACTAGACCGATCTGATCCAATAGACATTTTTAAAAATACCTGCATGTTCTTAACCTTATCGATCAATTAATCAATAGTATTTATTGAGCACTTACTGGGTCCAGAGCACTGTATTAAGCACTTGGGAGAGTACAACAGAGTTGGTAGACAAGTTCCCTGCCCACAAAGAGTGACTGCGGAAGACACTGCGCTCCTTGCCTCACATTCCCAGTTGTGTAGTAGCAGCAGAGAGATGATTACTGGTGCCAGCTTCTCCAGCTTTGACTGAGAATTCTTATTATCTCTGGGATCGAGGAACTATTCATTTAATCGTATTTATTGAGCACTTAATATGTGCAGAGCACTGTATTACGCTTGGAATGTACAATTTGGCAACGGGTAGAGACAATCAATGCCTAAGAACGGGTTCATGGTCTAAAACTACACAGACATATGTGGGACATTCCATTTGGAGTAATTTCTCTTTAGACCTTATCTTATTCTCAACAGTGCATTTTTTCCCAGGGCTGAGAACAGTGCTCTACACACAGTAAGCGCTTAATAAATACTAAGGCCTCACAGACTAAGTGCTTCATACTTCTACTTTTATTGCTCTTTGTCTTGCTGTTCACATTTCTGATGGAGAAATAGTATCCTGAGTGTAAGTGTCAATGAGTGAGAATCTCTTCCCTTCTTGCACGCTTTCCATGATGATACAAGAATTCACTTAGGTTGATCCTTTACCATTTAAGATGGATGAGGTCAGATACCAATAGTTAAGAGGGGAAAGGTATATGCCCTCGCCAGCAGGACATCTACTTGAGTTGCTTTTGTAGTAATGGTGTTTTTTTGAAGGTATTTATTAAAAGTGTTTATTATGTGCCAAGCACTGTACTAAGCGCAAGGCTAGGTACAAGCTGATCAGGTAGGACAGAGTCTATGTCCCAAATGGGGCTTCACAGTCTTAATCCCCATTTTACAGATGAGGTAACAGACTGAGAAGTTTAATGAGTGGTCCAAGGTCATACAGCAGACAAGTAAAAGAGATGGGATTGGAACTCAGGTCCTTCTGAGCCAGCCACACACTCTTACTCTGTCTCTCTGTATGTTCTGTACAATAACTGGCAAGGATAATAGGTTCAGACCGGGGTCAGAGAACACAATAGCTCTACAAATGCTATTACAAGGTAACCTCCAACTAGAATGTAGACTACTCGAGGATTTTCTCCATAGCCTGTGACGTTTCTATGCTTAAAGTCTCTAGGTTTGAGGATGGAATATTATTTCATGACAAAAATTAGCATTACTCTATTTAAGGATTAGATACCATTGTTCTGAGTGCAAACCTCTTTTATATTTTACATTTTTATAGAATACTTACACCCTCTGCATACTGCAAATATCGTTTGTTAGTTTCTTTTTTAGCAAAGGCCTCCAGAAACTTTTGACGATATGCCAGAACTGTATCAACATGGGTTTTGTGTTTCACAGCCAAATCAAGTGCCCTACAACAAGAAATAAAGAGGGTTAATAGTATTATACTCACGGTAATAATAATAATAATAATGATGGTATTTGTTGAGCATTTACTATGTGCTAAGCACTGTTCTAAGCACCGGGGCAGACACAATGTAATCAGGTTGTCCATGTGGGGCTCAGAGTCTTAATCCCCATTTTACAGATGAGGTAACTGAGGCACAGAGAAGTTAAGTGGCTTGCCCAAGGTCACACATCAGACAAGTGGCAGAACTGGGATTAGAACCCAAGTCCTCTGACTCCCAAGCCCGTGCTCTTGCAACTAAGCCACACTGCTTTCTAACACCTGCTGTTCTCACTTGGTTAACCCAGAAAGAAGCTTCAAGGCCTTTTTTTCTCTCTTGAATTCTTCCTAGACATATTTCCAACCAGAAATTCATTAATTCATTCAATAGTATTTATTGAGAGCTTAATGATTCACATTGTTCTAGCTGTTTGGGAGAGTGAAATAAAAGAAAAAAGACATGGTCCCTGACGTCAAGGAGTTTTGGAGTCTGATGTGGGGGAAGTCAAACTTCAACTCTATAACATGCAATGAAAGCAGAAGGAAAAGTACATATACTACATATATCAATACATAAATACAAAGAATGCATAAAACTGAGAAGCAGCTTGGCCTAAATGGAAAGAGAAAGGCCTGGGAGTCAGAGGATCTGTGTTCTAATCCTGCTACAGCAGGTATGACCTTAGGCAAGTCATTTTACTTCTGTGTCTCCATTCTGTCATCTTCAAAATGGTAATTCAATACCTATTCTCCCTCCTGCTTAGACTACAGGATTTGATTATCTTGTATCTACCACAGGGTTTAGTACAGTGCGTGGCACATAGTGAGCACTTAACAAATACCATAATTATAATTATTACTATAAATTGATGTACGTGACTATTGGGGTAACATGATCAGGAGTAGTGGAAATTAGTTGAGGAGAAAGAGCATTTCAGGCAGAGGAATTGTGTTGGAGCCAGAAGGGTCTAGGGTGAGGTCCAGTAAGAAGCTTAGCTTGGGAGGGCATAGAACGTAGTGAGTAAAGGAGAGAACTGGTGGAGAGTTTGGAAATCAATGGTCGGGAGCTTCTGTTTGATGTGAAAGAAAATGGATAGTTGTTGAGGCTTTGTGAATGACATCCGAAGAGGAAGATTTGAGGATTGGATTGAAGGATAGATGAAAGAGATGGGAGGGTGGGAACAGTGAGATCAGAGACTGATTAGTCAATCAATGACTGGTATTTACTGGGCACTTACACTTGGGAGAGTACACTCTAACAGAGTTCGTAGATATGTTCCCTTTCCACAATGAGCTCTCAGTCTCAGTCTTGCAATATCCCAACCAGGACATGATAAAATGACAGGAGCTTAAACCAGGAACGTGATGGAAAGCGTGGAAGAAGGGGAGTATGTATCTCTCTGCGGTCCTCATTTTTTATACTGTTAAAGCAACAGATTTGTATTCATTTATTTTAATGTCTGTCTCCCCCGTAGACTGACTGTAAGCTTCTAGGGGACAGGGACTGTGTGCACCACCTCTCCTGATTTGCAGTAAACTTTCCCCAAGGCCTTAGTACAGTGCTCTGTATACAGCAAGTACTCAATAAATGCCAGTGACTGACTGATTTAAGAGCCCAATCCTCCTACTCTTCCCAGCTTACCAATCAAAGTGAGAGCCACCACCATTTCAATGTTTTGCAAATACTGCGGACTATTACTTCACTTCCTTCTTTCTATTTCTGGCTAAATCCTGCTGCTTCTTCCTTCATATCATCTTTCAGACCTATCATATCCTCTCCTTTCTCAAGGCCAAGTCTCTGTTCTGGGCTCTAAGCAAGTGCACATCTACAAATGCAGCTTCTCCGCTTGGGCTTTCTCTCTGCAGGGATCTTTCGTTCTTAGTTTCTTTATAAAAATGCCACCACCTCAACCACATCACTCTTCATCTCAAAGCTCTTTCGAGGATTCTTCGTTGCCCTCTACATGAGAATAAATCTACTCATCCATGTGGTAAGCTGACCTTGAGTTTGATACATAGATTGGTTTGGTGAGTGGGGAAGGCCTTTCTCCATTTATCACAAAAGAAGTTTAAAAAACAACAACCCAAAACAAAATACATTTACAATATTTTTCAAGAAAGTAAAGTGATGCAACTTTAACAGGTCTGTATCCTGGCAAATACTAAAAATTATGACAACTAGTAATAACAAAATTAATGAAATCTCCAAAACTGTTCGCTATTAGGCCAATTCTTTTGTTTCCTTTCAGAAAACATAATAATAGTAATATTTGTTAAGTGCTTACTATGTGCCAGGCAATGTACTAAGCACTGGGGTAGATACAAGGTAATTGGGTTGGACACAATCCCTGTCCCACATAGGACTCATAGGGAGCCCTCATTTTTCAGATGAGGTAACTGGGGTCTGGAAAAGTTAAGTGACTTGCCCAAGGTCACAGAGCAGGCAAGTGGTAGAGCTGGGATAAGAACTCGGGCCCTTCTGACTCCCAAGCCTGTGCTCTCTCCACTAGGCCATTCTGCTTCTCAATTTGAAGTTGAGGAGTGAAGACAATAAACGGCTTTGACTACCATCTCTACGCAGATGACACGCAGATCTACATCTCCGCCCCTGTCCTCTCCCCCTCCCTTCAGGCTCGCATCTCCTCCTGCCTCCGGGACGTCTCCACCTGGATGTCGGCCCGCCACCTAAAACTCAACATGAGCAAGACTGAGCTCCTCATCTTCCCTCCCAAGCCCGGTCCGCTCCCAGACTTCTCCATAACCGTGGATGGCACGACCATCCTTCCCGTCCCGCAGGCCCGCAATCTCGGTGTCATCCTTGACTCGTCCCTCTCGTTCACCCCACACATCCTATCCGTTACCAAGACCTGCCGGTTTCACCTCTACAATATCGCCAAGATCCGCCCTTTCCTCTCCACCCAAACGGCTACCTTACTATTACGGGCTCTTGTTATATCCCGGCTAGACTACTGTGTCAGCCTTCTCTCTGACCTCCCTTCCTCCTCTCTCGCCCCGCTCCGGTCTATTCTTCACTCCGCTGCCCGGCTCATCTTCCTGCAGAAACGATCTGGGCATGTCACTCCCCTTCTTAAACAACTCCAGTGGTTGCCTATCGACCTCCGCTCCAAACAAAAACTCCTCACTCTAGGCTTCAAGGCTCTCCATCACCTTGCCCCTTCCTACCTCTCCTCCCTTCTCTCTTTCTACCGCCCACCCCGCACGCTCCGCTCCTCTGCCGCCCACCTCCTCGCCGTCCCTCGGTCTCGCCTATCCCGCCGTCGACCCCTGGGTCACGTCCTCCCGCGGTCCTGGAACGCCCTCCCTCCTCACCTCCGCCAAACTGATTCTCTTTCCCTCTTCAAAACCTTACTTAAAAATCACCTCCTCCAAGAGGCCTTCCCAGACTGAGCTCCTCTTCCCCCTCTACTCCCTCTGCCATCCCCCCTTTACCTCTCCGCAGCTAAAGCCTCATTTTCCCCTTTTCCCTCTGCTCCTCCACCTCTCCCTTCCCATCCCCACAGCACTGTACCCGTCCGCTCAACTGTATATATTTTCGTTACCCTATTTATTTTGTTAATGAATTGTACATCGCCTTGATTCTATTTAGTTGCCATTGTTTTTACGAGATGTTCTTCCCCTTGACGCTGTTTAGTGCCATTGTTCTTGTCTGTCCGTCTCCCCCGATTAGACTGTAAGCCCGTCAAACGGCAGGGACTGTCTCTATCTGTTGCCGACTTGTTCATCCCAAGCGCTTAGTACAGTGCTCTGCACATAGTAAGCGCTCAATAAATACTATTGAATGAAACTGGATGAGCAAGAGAATGGAAAAACATGAGAAAAGAGAAGCAGCATGGCTCAGTGGAAAGAGCACAGACCTGGGGGTCCGAGGTCATGGGTTCGAATCCCAGATCTGCCACTTGTCAGCTGTGTGACCGTGGGCAAGTCACTTAACTTCTCTGGGCCTCAGTTACCTCACCTGTAAAATGGGGATGAAGACTGTAAGGCCGCACGTGGGACAAGCTGATTACCCTGTATCTACCCCCAGCGCTTAGAACAGTGCTCTGCACATAGTAAGCACTTAACAAATACCAACATTATTATTATTATTATTATTATTATTATATCCCACCGTGACTACTGCATCACTCTCCTTACTGAATTCCCTGACTCTTGTCTCTCTCTTCCCAGCCCATAATAATAATAATAATAATGATAATTTTGGTATTTGTTAAGCACTTACTAAGTGCTGGGGTGGATACACACAAATCCGGTTGGAGACAGTCCTTGTCCTACATGAGGCTCACCGCCTTAATCCCCATTTTACAGATGAGGGAACTGAGCACAGAGAGTGAAATGATGTGCCCAAGGTCACACAGCAGACATGTGACAGAGCTGGGATTAGAACCCAGATCCTTCTAACTTTCAGGGCCAGGCTCTATCCATTACGCCATGATGCTTCTTTTTACTTTACTGGCCAGATCACGTTTAGTCTACATCTCCCCGATCCTTAAAACTTCCAATGATTGTTCATCCACCACTGTATCAGCCAGAAACTCCTTCCCAACAGTTTTACGGCACTCAATCAGCTCTCAGCTTACAGCACTTACGAATTCATTCAATAGTATTTATTGAGTATTTACTTACACTTCATTCATTCAATAGTATTTATTGAGCGCTTACTATGTGCAGAGCACTGTACTAAGCGCTTGGAATGTACAAATCGGTAACAGACAGAGACAGTCCCTGCCCTTCGACAGGCTTACAGTCTAATCGACGGGCTTACAGTCTTACACTTATGAATATATCCTTAAACTCTGCTATTTCTCCTTTCTGTGCTTTCTCTTAATGTCTGTCTCCTCCTCTAATCTTTACGGTCCTTATGGGTAGGGATTATGTCTACCAACTCTATTGTTCTTTCCTGAGCACCTAATACACTGCTCTGCACACAGTAAGCAGTCAATAAATACAACTGACTGACTGATTGATTACATGTCTGTTAACTAATGCTCCAACAACTTTAAAAATATTTCTCAGAAACAAAGAACTACATCATGTTTTGGTAACTTTTTGGTAACTGATTACCCTATATCTCCCTCAGTGTTTAGAACAGTGCTCTGCACATAGTAAGTGCTTAACAAATACCAACATTATTAACTTCCTCCATGACAGTAAGGCAAGGAAAAAAGTAGACAATTCAAAGAGAGAGGAATGGAAAGGGATAATACAAATTTCTAAAATTTCCAAAATTTCATCAATCATATTCATTGAGTGTTTAGTGTGTGCAAAGCACTACACTTCCCCCCCACCCAGACTGTGAGCCCAGTGTGGGCAGGGATTTTTCTCTCTGTACTGCTGAACTGTACTTTCCAAGCACTTAGTACACACAGTAAGCTCTGCACACAGTAAGCACTCAATAAATATGGGAAGCAGTATGGCTCAGTGAAAACTGACTCCGGGCTTGGGAGTGAGAGGTTCTAATCCTGGCTCTGCCACCTGTCAGCTGTGTGACTTTGGGCAAGTCACTTAACTTCTCTGTGCCTCAGTTACCTCATCTGTAAAATGGGGGTTAAGACTGTGAGCCCCATATGGGACAACCTGATCACCTTGTATCCCCCCAGCGCTTAGAACGGTGCTTAACTAAGTAATTTGTTAAGTAAGCGCTTAACAAATGCCATCATTATATTAAATGCAATTGAATGAAGGAATGAATGAATGAATACTAAGCTCTTTGCAGAGTACAATATGATTGGTAGATATGTTCTCTGCCCACAAGGAGTTTATAGTCTAGAAGGGAAGAGAGACAATACAAATAAAAAAATATGGCCGTGTAAATAGATGTTGTGGGGCTGAGGGTGGGGTGAATAAAGAGTCTAAATCCATATACAAGGCGACAAAGGGAGTTGGAGAAGAGGAATGAGGGCTTAGTTGGGGAAGGCCTATTGGAAGAGATGGGATTTTAATACGGTTTCTAAAGATGGGGAGAGGAATAACCCGTCGCCTAAAAGGGGGAGAGAGTTTCAGACCTGAGGCAAGAGGCAAGACAAAGACTCCTCACCACTTGATCACCTTGCCCGCTCCTACCTTCCCTCGCTACTCTTCTACTACAACCCAGCCAGCACGCTTGGTTCCTCTAATGCTAACCTTCTCATTGTGCCTCGATCTCATCTATCTCATCACCCACCCTTCGCCCACATCCTGCCTCTGGCCTGGAATGACCTCCCTCCTCATACCAGCCAGATAATTGCTCTCCCCCACTTCAAAGCCTTACTGAAGGCACATCTCCTCCAAGAAGCCTTCGCTAAGCCCCTCCTCTCCTCTTCCCCCACTCCCTTCTGCGCCCTTCTTCCTTGCTACTTCATTCATCCTCTCTTCCATCCCCATAGCATATGTGTATATAACTGTATATACCTGTAATTTATTTATTTATATTAATGTCTGTCTCCCCCTGTAGACTGTGAGCTCATTGTGTGCAGGAATGAATCAGTTTGTTGTTGTACTGTACTCTCCCAAGTGCTTACTTAAGTGCTTTGCACACAAGTAAGCGCTTGATAAATATGATTGAGTGAATGAATGAATGAATGTGGGCGAGGGGTCGGAGATGAGATACGGTAAACAGGTTGGCATTTGAGAAGTGAAGTGTGCGAGCTGGGTTGTAGAAGAAAATCAGAGAGATAAGGTTAGAGGAGGCAAGGTGATTGAATGCTTTAAAGCCGAAGGAGAGGAGATTCTGTTTCTGTGGATGGGCAACCACCGGAGGTTCTCGGGGAGTGAGGAAACATGGACTGAACGTTTTTGCAGAAAAATGATCCGGGCAGCAGAGTGAAATATGGACTGGAGTGGGGAGAGCCAGGAGCCAGGGAGGTAAGCGAGGAGGCTGATGCAGTAATCGAGGAGGAATTTGATAAGTGCTTTGATTAATGTGATAGAAGTTTGGATGGAGAGAAAAGGGTAGATTTTAGTGTTGTTCTGAAACTTGAACTGACAGGATTTGGTGGCAGATTGAACATGTGGTTTAATTTAACTGCTGTTTTTGACATAAGGCAATGTCATATTCATTCACTCAACTGTATTTATTGAGCGCTTACTGTGTGCAGAGCACTGTACTAAGCGCTTGGAAAGTACAATTCGGCAAGAGAGACAATCTCTACCCAACAATGGGTAATAATAATGTTGGTATTTGTTAAGCGCTTACTATGTGCCGAGCACTGTTCTAAGCGCTGGGGTAGACATAGGGGAATCAGGTTGTCCCACGTGGGGCTCACAGGCTTAATCCCCATTTTACAGATGAGGGAACTGAGGCACAGAGAAGTTAAGTGACTTGCCCACAATCACACAGCCGACAAGTGGCAGAGCTGGGATTCGAACTCATGAGCCCTGACTCCAAAGCCCATGCTCTTTCCACTGAGCCACGGGTACTGCAAGGAGCTGTAGATCTTTACAATAGCATGCACTTTGTGGCCTTATTTATGAGCATAAGAGAAGCAGCGTGGCTCAGTGGAAAGAGTACGGGCTTGGAAGTCAGAGGTCGTGGGTTCTAATCCCAACTCCGCCACTTGTCAGCTGTGTGACTTTGGGCAAGTCACAACTTCTCTGCGCCTCAGTTACCTCATCTATAAAATGGGGATTAAGACTGTGAGCCCCACATGGGACAGCCTGATTACCTTGTATCCCCCCAGGGCTTAGAACAGTGCTTTGCACATAGTAAGCACTTAACAAATGCTATCATTATTATTATTATGAGCATAGCAGTCTCAGAAATGCATGCTTTCTAACTCCGTAGAGCCATTTTTTTGAAGGACAATTGCAGATACTACAGTAATTGTATGACAGCATCTTAATAAAATTAGGTAACTAATGATAAATGGTTTTATACTTAAACTGTGAGCCCCAAGCGGAACACGGATTATGCCCAACCTAATTAACTTGTTCTTACCCTAGCCCTTAGAACAGTGTTTGACACATACTAAGGATTTAAAAATAATAATTTTTAAAATTTCATGAAAACTAAAATTTTCTTTAAGAATATTACTTTGATCACTGGAATAGATGGATGTTCTGAAGCAAAATTAAGATACAGTTAATTATCTGACACTGAGTAGTGGTGGTCGAGGATGAATGCTGCAGATATTCATCCATTCATTCAATCGTATTTATTGAGCACTTACTCTGTGCAGAGCACTGTAGTAAGTGCTTGGAAAGTATAATTCAGCAAGAGACAATCTCTGCCCAAAACGGGCTTACAGCCTAAAAGTGGGGAGACAGACATCAAAACAAGTAAACAGGCATCAATAGCATCAATTAAATAAACAGAATTATATATACCCATCAAAACAAGAAAATAGGCATTAATATAAATAAATAGAATTATAGATATGTAAGTGCTGTGGGGCGGGGAGAGGAGGGTAGAGGAAAGGGAATGAATTGGGGTGACTGGAAGCGGAGGGAGAGCTGAGGAAATGGGGGGCTTAGCCTGGGAAGGCCTCATAGAGGAAGTGAGCCTTCAGTAGGGCTTTGGAGGGGGGGAGTGTGCTTGTTTGGCAGATTTGTGGAGGGAGGGTATTCCAGGCCAGAGGTAGGACGTGGACCAGGAGTCGACGGCGGGCCAGGCGAGAATGAGATGAGAAGGTTAGCACCAGAGGAGTGCAATGTGTGGGCTGGGATCTAGAAGGAGAGAAGGGAGGTGAGGTAGGAGCGGGCAAGGTGATGGAGAGTTTTTGCTCCATATGGAGGTTGATAGGCAACCACTGGAGGTTTTTCAGGAGGGGGATGACATGCCCAGAATGTTTCTATAGAAAGATAATATGGGCAGCAGAGCAAACAGACTGAAATGAGGAGAAACAGAGGTTGAGAGATCAGAAAGGATGCTGATGCAGTAATCCAGTAGGGATAGGATGAGTGATTGTACTAACGTGGTAGCGCTTTGGATGGAGAGGATAAGGGCAGATCTTGGTCATGTTGTGAAGGTGAGACCGGCAGGCTTTGGTGACAGATTGGATGTGTGGGGTGAATGAGAGAGTGGAGTCAAGGATGACATCAAGGTTGCGGGCTTGTGAAACCGGAAGGTTGGTAGTGCCGTCCATAGTGACAGGCAAGTCAGGGACAGGACAGGGATAAGACTGACATTTAAAATACTTCTTCAGAGCCTAGGCTAGGGAGACAATGCTTTCTTACTTCACTTAGAGGACAATCACTCAAAGTTATATAAAGGTTGCTGAAATAGTACAAATGAATATTTGGCAGGCGAACAAGTATGACATTAGATTCTGAATCTGGAATCCATCCATGAAATTTTTCTGACTACATTTTAATAGGATATATGTCGGTTATATATATATGTGTGTATATATATATATATACATACACACACACACACATACATATATATATTACACACACACACACATATCCGATATAATTTCAACATATTTTTAACACCTTGATTAAAACATATGTACTTTTAACTTATAAAGAGACTGAATAGCTATACAGCCGGAAGGTTGATGATATCGGAGGGTACATTTAGAATCACGAGAATAGATATCAAGGAGGACAACCCTATAAATCATTCAACCATATCACTACTCTTCCAAAAGCCGTTTGTTGTCATAGTCGGACACAGATTATTCAGTTGGATGGACCACTGGTCTGATTTAATATGGCATTTCCCATCTGCTCATATTAATCACAAAAATGTTCAACTTTCCCTCCTTTTCTAAGAATCACTTCTCAAATAAACAAATGAATCAATATATTCGGTGAAGCTCGGCGACTCTACGATATCAGACATAGTGAGCAGTACAGGTACCACTCGGGGAAAGATCATTCTCCAACAAGGAATCCTCAAAATTCTTCTAACTTCCAAAATGGTGCAGGCTGAATACCCCCCCATTCCTTTAATGAAACAACCTCAACCTTCAGAGAATTGACTGGTTTTCCAGCAGCTTTGTTTATGACTTTCTTTATCAAAGAAAGATGCTTCGTCTGGGAAGGTAGAGAGAAGGGGACTACCTCTCTATGAGAAACAGCAAATTCTAATGGAAACAGCATGAGCTGGGGAGTCAGAGGATCTGCCATTTGCCTGCTGTGTGACCTTGGGCAAGTCACTTAAATTTTCTGGGCCTTTATTTCCTCACATTCTTTAATGGGGATTACCTGTTTTCCTTCCTGCATAGACCGTGAGCCCCCATGTAGAACTGGGACAAATACATTACTGCATTTACGTCGTATATAACGTCCCAAAAGTTGGAAATGTATCTAGTTCAAATGGTCTCTGCCGTATTAAATATCATAGCAGTCACAAGCAGTTGCATTAAGTAGAAAATACAACAGAGGGATCTAAAATAAATGTTAATAAAGTCGTGTTTTCTCTTACCTTTGCACTGAACATCTATATGTGTGCATAGACTGTAAGCTCCCTCCCTAGAATGCATGCTTCTGGTGGGCAGGGAGCGAGTCTACCAACTCTTTTGTACTGTACTCTCCCAAGTGCTTAGCACAATGAGCTGCACAGAGTAAGTGCTCCATAATTTCCACTGATTGGCCGATTTATATAGTTTACGGCATAGTGGATTGAGCACAGGATTGAGTCAGAAGGTCATGGTTCTAATCCCAGCTCCGCCACGTATCTGCTGCATGGATTTGGGCAAGTCACTTCACTTCTCTGTGCCTCATAGCGAGGTCCAAATCCAGCAACTACAAGAAATTTTGCAAAATGTTCAATAATAATAATAATGTTGGTATATGTTAAGTGCTTACTATGTGCAGAGCACTGTTCTAAGCGCTGGGGTAGATACAGGGTACTCAGGTTGTCCCACGTGAGGCTCACAGTTAATCCCCATTTTACAGATGAGGTAACTGAGGCCCAGAGAAGTCAAGTGACTTGCCCACAGTCACACAGCTGACAAGTGGCAGAGCCGGGAGTCGAACCCATGACTTCGGACTCCGAAGCCCTGGCTCTTTCCACTGAGCCACGAATGAAGCTTAACCATTCTGAACGGAGAGGAGGCGGCACATCAGTAAAATGTTACCTCATCTGTAAAATGGGGATTGAGACTGTGAGCCCCACCTTGGGACAGGGACTGTGTCCAACTCAATTTGCTTGTATCCACCCCAGCACTTGGAACAGTGCTTAGCACATAGTAAGCACTTAACAAATATTATTATTATTACTTTTGTGACTTGATTTATAGACATTTGACTGTCTCCCCACCCCCAATTCTACAGCACTTACGTATATATTTTTAACTTATGTACTATAAATTACTTATTTATTCATATTAATGTCTGTCTCCACCTCTAGACTATAACAGCGTGGCTCAGTGGAAAGAGCCCGGGCTTGGGAGTCGGAGGTCATGGGTTCTAATCCCGGCTCTGCCGCTTGTCAGCTGTGTGACCTTGGGCAAGTCACTTAACTTCTCTGTGCCTCAGTTACCTCATCTGTAAAATGGGGATGAAGACTGTGAGCCCAAATGGGCCAACCTGATAACCGTGTATCCACCTCATTGCTTAGAACAGTGCGTGGTACATAGTAAGCGCTTAAATACCAACATTATTATTATTATTGTTATAAGCTCATTATGGGCAGAGAACATGTCTGCTAGTTCTCTTGCACTCTCCCAAGCACTTAGTACAGGGCTCATAGTAAGTGCTCAGTAATTACCACCGATTGATTAGTTGATTGCTATACTACATGCTTAAATAGATAAAACGGAAATTTTTTCCATCTGGGTCCCAGCCAAGTGTTTTCACCAGTAAATTAAATGCTGATTATTGGTGAGGTCTGGGCCAGAAAGGGGGAAAAGTGTCAGGCGGACCAATTGAGAAGCAGCGTGGCTCAGTGGAAAGAGCCCGGGCTTGGGAGTCAGAGGTCATGGGTTCAAATCCCAGTTCTGCCCCTTGTCAGCTGTGTGACTGTGGGGCAGTCACTTCACTTCTCTGTGCCTCAGTTCCCTCATCTGGAAAATGGGGATGAAGACTGTGAGCCTCACGTGGGACAACCTCATTCCCCTGTATCTATCCCAGCTCTTAGAACAGTGCTCTGCACATAGTAAGCGCTTAACAAATACCAACATTATTATGGCAAGAGGTGGCTAGAAGGGACGTAGGGGAGCACTTAGTACAGTGCTCCGCACACAGTGAAATAATTACCACTGATTGAGGAGCAACAGAAAAGAGGAGATGGAAGCTGGAGAGGGAGGAGGTCCAAGGGTCTGAGCCATCTGGCAAAGGAATTGGTGTCAAAACAGGGAAAGAATACATCTGTGAGGAGAGCAGGGCCTGAGGCAGGAACAGGAGCTGTGGCAGGCACAATAAGGGACAGGTACATTCTCTACTATTGATTTGTTTACTTGTATTTATCATTTTACTCTACTATTTTGCTATTTTAACATTTTGATGTTTTTAATTCTATTTTCATATGACCGCCATTAGAGTATGACCTTCTTAAAGAGGGGGAATCATATCTTTTCCCCTTTTATACTTCCCAAATGCTCATTACACTGTCTGCTACTATACAGTAGGTGATAAATGAGAAGCAGCAGCAAAAGTGCAAAACAGAGAAGCAGTGTGGCCTAGCGGGAGGAGCATGGGAATGGCAGTCAGAGGACTTGGGTACTGTGAGACCTTCGACAAGTCATTTCACTCCTCTTGTGTCTCCCGATTCCTCTTCTGTAAATGGGGATGAAGACTGTGAGCCCTACTTGGGACAAGGACTGTGTCTAGCCCGATTCTAATAATGTTGGTATTTGTTAAGCACTTACTATGTGCAGAGCACTGTTCTAAGCACTGGGGTAGATACAGGATAATCAGGCTGTCCCACATGAGGCTCACAGTCTTAACCTCCATTTTACAGATGAGGTAACTGAGGCACAGAGAAGTTAAGTGACTTGCCCACAGTCACAGAGCTGACAAGTGGCAGAGCCGGGATTCAAACCCATGACTGCTGACTCCCAAGCCCGTGCTCTTTCCACTGAGTCACGCTGCTTCTCTAGATTATCTCATATCTGCCTGAGTGCTCAGTAGACATAGTACTGGGCACAAAGTAACACTTAATAAATACCATTAAAAAAAATACACCACCACCAATAAACAAAGTTGATGATGATGATGATGACAACGATGGGTGGGGTAAGAGAAAGGGCAAGGACATCTATTTGAGGTATGTGTATATCTACTTAAATATTTTTATTAAAAGTATTTTTTTGCAAAACCAAATTTCTCTTTGGGATATGGGTGACCTCAAACAAAACCCACGTGGAGGATGTCTGGGAAAATGGGCGCTCTCCATTCCAAAACTGACCCTGTTTTCGCTTTACTTGTTGGTTTTGTTTGTTTTTTAAATGAAAGAACAAAAATAGGAGCATTGATTAGGGAGTCACTCCTGGACCTAAAACAGTTCCAGAAGAATAAAACACTACCTTTAAAATTTAAAGAGCCTTTATACCCTGATAATCCAATAGTGCTTACCTAGCAACTCAAACTTCTTTCATTTTTTTCCAATATCCCCAATTTAGTTCATTTTAAAAAGAACAAAATAAATTTTTAAAATCGGGTTTTACACTTCAGAAAATAATTGTAGGAATATTTGCTTTTTGTAGGTGGAAATCAGTGAGCTTTTCAATTACAACAGTACGGGCACAAATAAAAATAATATATACTTGATTCTCAAAGAAAAAAGACTTTTGAGTTGAAAACACTATTTGTGCATTGAAAGATATACACTTTGAGATTACTTCTTTTTATTTGGACTTACTGTGACTAAGAGATGTCCCATTTTGAGCTTTTCTAATAAACCACATGATAAATTCTTCAGGGGATGGTGATGGGGTGGTAGTCCCTCCGGTAGCCCCAAACTCATAGGAAAGTATGTGGCAGGGGTCGAGGGGGAAGAAGAGAAACTCTAGAAGATGCTAAAAGACAAGTATACTAATTCCTAAGGTTGCCTTCCCTGAGGGAAAACAATTTGGATTTGGTGTCCCTTTATCTGGAGGACAGCTAATCACAGGAAAAACTGGGAAAGGAGAATTTGGGGGGAGGGGGGAGCACTAGGGAGTTGAGGAGAAGTCCTCAGCCATTTTGGGCCAGAGAAGGTTTAGGCCGTGATCCTAGAAGGACACAAGGTGCAGAGAGGAATCTGAGATGTGATTCCAGAGAGTCAGGACACCCTGATGGTTGGGTCCCCAGAGGAACGTGGCTCCTTACCCTGAAGGAGGAGAATAGATCGTGAAGATTGGCATTAGATCCTCCCTGGCATCTGAGAGACCTAAGGGAAGGATGGGAAAGGAGTGAACCTGGGATACTCTGGGAGAACAGGGGAAAGGACCAGAAGAACATCTAAAGTAGGGGAAAAAAGGGTCCTAGCAAGAAGAAGGAAGGTGTCAGAGAAAAGGATAATTGGATTGGAATTTTCTTCTGTTTTTTACTTATTATGCAATACATGCAAGTCAATCAATCATATTTATTGAGTGCTTACTGTGTGCAGGTCCCTGTACTAAGAGCTTGGGAGAGTACAATATAACAGTCACATTCCCTGCCCACAGTGAGCTTACAGTCTAGAGGAGGAGAGACATTAATATAAACCCAGCTCCACCACTTGTCTACTGTGTGACTTTGGGCAAGTCACTTCACTTCTCTGGGCCTCAGTTCCCTCATCCGTAAAATGGGGATTGAGACTGTGTGGGACAGGAACTGTGCCCAACCCAATTTGTTTGTATTCACCCTAGCGTTTAGTACAGTGCCTGGCACAAACTAAACACTTAACAAATACCATAATTATCATTAATATTGTAATTATAAACCAATAAATTACAGATCTCTACCTAAGTGCTGCTGGGCTGGGCCGGGGATGAATAAAGGGAGCATGTCAACTCCGTTCCTGACTGTTTCTGGATGGCTTTAAAACCCAGTGGACGTTAACCAGGGGTTGGGCTCTTTCAATTGACATTGGGGGCTATTTCAACCAGGATTTAGGACTGGGAGTCTTTGGTGAGCCACTTGAGTGGAAGATCCAGAAATAGAACCCGGGTCTTCTGACTCCAAGGCCCTTTCCATATGAAAAGTTCAATAACATTAATTTAAAAAGAGGATTTAGTAAACTTTACTAACATATGGGGACTAAAATTATCCAAAGGTATCGAGGCATTCTGCATACCAAAAAAGGCAATATTCCAAATGTTCTATATCCTGCAGGTCGTGAAGAGTTTATAAAGGCATATGGCATTAGTACTTACTGGTAAAGCACTATATTACCTGTCCCAGTTGTAAAGGTTAATGTTAATCTGGATAGCCTGATAGATGAGGCCGGACTGCAGAAGGACTGTTTCGGCTTCTTGTATATTGCCACTAAACATCAGTATGTGGGCCATTTTCGACTCTTTGGAAGGAAGGTCTTTTATAGAATTGATGTACTGAACCTTGTCAATCTACGAAAGAGAAATAAATGGTTGAAGAAGGAAATGAGACCAACAGCATTTCAAATCATACTAAGGTATCGAGGAAAATATCGTTTACTTACTTCACCAATTGACGCATAAGCAATTTCTGCTGTAGTCATGTCCTTGTGAGCAACCGCCATAGCAGCTAGACAAGCCCATAGTGTTTGCTCCTGTAAGAGAAATACATTTACTGTCCCTAACCTTTTGCTCTGAAATAAGCAGTGTGGCCAAGTGGAAAGAGCACGGGCCTGGGAGTCAGAGGACTTGGGTTCAAAATCCCAGCTCCACCACTTACAAGGTGTGGGAGAGCTTGGGCCAGTCACTTAACTTCTCTGGGCCTCAGTTCCCTCATCTGCAAAATGGCGATTCAATACCTGTTCTTCCTTCTACTGTGAGCCTCGTGTGGGACCTGATTATCTGTATACACCCCAGCGCTTAGTATAATACTGAGTACATAGTAAGGGCTTAACAAGCACCATGATAAGTATTATTATATATAGTAAGAACATGATATGGTAAGTAGTTTACAATATCTGATTTAAAGATATATATATAAGCACTGTGGGGTTAGGGGTGGGGAGATGATCAAGTGCCTAAAGGTATATAGATGATGTAGAAGGTAAAGTGAGCCAGGAAAAAGAGTGCTTAATCGGGGAAGGCCTCTTGGAGGAGACGTGATGTTAGAAATACTTTTAAGGTGGACAGAGTGGTGGTCTGATGTGATAGCATGGGATAGTGAATAGAGCATGGGCCTGGGAATCAGAAGGTCATGGGTTCTAATCCCAGCTCCACCACTTGTCTGCTCTGTGACCTTGGGCAAGTCACATCACTTCTGTGCCTCAGTTACCTCATCTGTAAAATGGGGATTGAGACTGTGGGCACCACGTGGGACAGGGACTGCGTCCAACTCCATTTGCTTGTATCCGCCCCAGCACTTGGTACAGTGGCTGGCAAAGAGTAAGTGCTTAGCAGATACCATCATCATTATACGAAGTGGAAGGGAGTTCCAGCCTAGGGGGACGGTTTAGCTTTGAAGGTGGAGAATACTTTGAAGGAGGAGAATGAATTACGTGACTTCAAGATTTCATTATACGGTATGTTTATGTTTTATTGTCACTGTCCTCTCCCATGCACTCAGTACAGCGTTCTGCACACAGAGTAGTCAATAAATAATATAGATGGATTTACTACTTACTTAACAGAGCAGTAAACTGCTATGGACTGACAATTTGAAGAAGGCTGGGGTTAGCAATCAACCTGCGCTTGAGATATCTCCCGGGCAAATGGGGCTCTATAATACAGAGCTACACTGAGAAGCAGCAGGGCCCAACGGAGAGCGCACAGGCCTGGGAGTCAAAAGGACCTGAGTTTTAATTCTAGCTCTGTCACTTGTCTGCTGTGTAACTCTGGGCACGTTACTTAACTTCTCTGTGCCTCAGTCACCTCATCTGTAAAATGGGGAATGTCCTCTCAGGGTCGCACCTGAAGAGTTTATACTACTCTTACCAGTCTCGACTACGGGAGGGGAGAGTCAAGCAGAGGCCTATCCATTCCATTCCTAGCTTGGGCAGTGGCTAGTGAGTGGATGGCAATCTGCTACAAGTCAAAACTCACCTGTGCTGGGCAGCAGTGGCATGGGAGGGAGTCGAGGGCGGAGACTCGAGGTTACTGCACGGAAGGAGGCAATGGTAAACCACTTCTGTATTTTTATCAATAAAACTCTATGGATACACTACCAGGACAATTGCAGACTGAGATGGGGCATTCTGGGAGAGATGCATCCTTGGCGTCGCTATGGGTCGGAGACGACCCGACAGCATAAGACAAGACAAAAACGGGGAATAAGACTGTCATCCCCATGTGGGACAGAGACTCTGTCCAACCCAGCAGTTAGTACACTGCCAGGCACATATTAAATACCAAAACAAAATAAATCTGCTGAATAGCATACTGCCCAATGATGCCATGATACACAGAGGGTCAGAAAAAAAATGAGGGAAGGGTCAAACAGAGTCTGGTACCCACAAGACATCACCACAGGACATAAAGATTCTGAACAAACTGAAGGCAAGCACGACCACGTAGCATCCAATCTTCTTTATGACTGAGGAAACCTTACATACTGCAGACATCACATTCGACTTCTAAAGCAGTTCTTTCACCTGTGTATACTACTTAACATCAAGTGACGAGACCGGAACATAAACAAAAATGAGCTCCTACAAGGCATTCAGACCACCAGCATCAAAGAAGTAATGCTTATTCTATCAGTCACATTAGATGGATGGGTAATAGCAGGATTTCTAAACCCTGACTCTATGATGAGCTAAAAAAAAAACCAACAGGACAACGATAGAAACGGTGGATAGAAGACACACTGCAGCAAAACCTCAATCACCTGATAAACTTGTATGACCTAACACTTAGAACAGTGCGTGAAGTATAGTAAGTGTTTAACAAATACTATAAAAAACACACATACCATACAAGTGGACATGCTACTAATTCCAGTATGTTGTTTTATTTCTTTTTAAGCTGCCTGGTGCCGCCTCCATAAAACCTTAGGAAGGCTGTGGTGGCTACAGTGGTGATGGTGGACTCTGAACTGTGAGAGCCCTGAAATTCTGCTCCTTGTTTTTGTCTTTGATATCACAGTGTTTTGCTTCTTCTCTCCTTATTTGTCTGTGGCAGTACTCTCTCCCCATTTTTTATTTTTAGATTGTGGTAAGGGCCAGGGTCCATGTCTAATTCTCAACTGTGTATTCTTTCCCAGCTCACAGAAGCACTTAATATATATTATTTCTATGACGATCGCTAAGGTTATAACCTTGTTTAATAATGTTGGTATTTGTTAAGCGCTTACTATGTGCAGAGCACTGTTCTAAACGCTGGGGTAGATACAGGGTAATCAGTTTGTCCCACATGAGGTTCACAGTCTTAATCCCCATTTTACAAATGAGGGAACTGAGGCACAGAGAAGTGACTTGCCCACAGTCACACAGCTGACAAGTGACAGAGCCGGCATTTGAACCCATGACCTCTGACTCCCAAGCCTGTGCTCTTTCCACTGAGCCATGCTGCCTCCATGTTTTCCCTTCTGCTTCCATGATTCATCAATAGTTTTTGTTTCCCCTGTTAGACTGTAAGTTCCTTGACTCTACAAAATGTGTGTCTTGGGTCTTTTGCACTCTTCAAAACAGTCAGTACAGTGCTTAGCACCCAGGAGGTGCTCGATAAAACTACTCCTGGAGTGCCAGCTGGAAGACAGCTGCAGAAGCCTGGTCAGCCTGGTATGGTACTGGAAATCATAATAAAAATAATTGTGGTATTTGTTAAGCACTTACTAGGTGCCAAGCACTGTGCTAAGTGCTGGGGTGGATACAATTCAGTTTCAGTTCCACTGGACCAGAGGTTTTTGGTAGGATTGTTATACCAAGAAGAAAAAACAAAAACAATTTCTGGCACTGTGGGTAACAAATGGAACAATGAACGAACAGGCAATCTTTACTACTACTAGTAATAATAATGGCATTTATTAAGCGCTTGCTATGTGCCACACACTATATTAGGCACAGGGGTGGATACAAGCAAATTGGGTTGGACACAGTCCCTGTCCCACGTGGGCCTCACAGTGTCAATCCGCATTTTACAGATGAAGGAACTGAAGTAACAGACACAGGACACACATTCTGTGGCTTCAAGGAGCTTACAGTCTAATAGGGGAAACACAAACCATTGAATTATGGAAGCATAAGGTACAGTGAAGTGACTTGTTTAAGGTCACAAAGCAGACAAGCTTTACATACGCATAATACAGAAGGGACCGCCAGTCACCAAGTAGCCTCATCAGCCACGTCCAAACAGAATTAGAAAATCATCCTGTCAACCGTAACATCGTATAATACATCCCTAAATCTTGGGATGAACATCCAGTAAAGCAACCATAGTATGAGAAGGGGGAAACCTGAAAATCACAGGTCTCAGCTAGCTGAGACGTAGTTTGATGAAGATTTTTCAAGATAACACTCCTTAAAAAAGCGACAGTCTCAGGTCTCGGCTAGTTTAGACGCAGTTTGATGAAGACTTTTTAAAGATAACTTACCTTAACAAAGCGGCACAGTCTCACGGCCTCTTCCCACTTCGAACCGCTGACATATTCGTGAAGAATTGCTGGATATGGTGATATGCTGATATGAACGAGTGAGCCATCAGCTCGTCTTATAGTTACTTGATTGCCAACAAAACACACAATATGGGGATTCCTACTAAATTCACTGTTCCAAAAAAATGTAAACAAAATGAATTGGTGAGTTGTTTTATATTGAAAACGCACAATGAAATTTAAATAATAATGATGGCATTTGTTAAGTGCTTACTATGTGCCAAGCACTGTTCTAAGCACTAGAGAAGCAGCGTGGCTCAGTGGAAAGAGCCCGGGCTTGGGAGTCAGAAGTCATGGGTTCGAATCCCGATCTTCCACTAGTCAGCTGTGTGACTGTGGGCAAGTCACTTCACTTCTCTGTGCCTCAGTTCCCTCATCTGTAAAATGGGGATTAACTGTGAGCCTCACGTGGGACAACCTGATTACCCTGTATCTCCCCCAGCGCTTAGAACAGTGCTCTGCACATAGTAAGCGCTTAACAAATACCAAATACCAAATACCACTAAAAAGGATGGTTTTTGTTAAGCGCTTTCAAGGTGCCTAGCACTGTTCTATGTGCGGGGCTAGATACTAGGTAAGCAGTTTATCCCATGTGGGGCTCACAGTCTTAATCCCCATTTTACAGATGAGGTAACTGAGGCACAAAGAAGTGGCTTGCCCAGGGTCACACAGCAGACAAGTGGCGGAGGTGGGATTAGAACCCACGTCCTCTGACTCTCAAGCCCGGGCTCTTTCCACTAAGACTTAAAAAGAATCTGGATCCAGGTCCAACTATGTCCTAAGGCTACATGTGAAGCTGTCTTCCATATCGATTTAAGGCCTTTACTGCCAATACAGGATCTCCCACTGCACAGAGTACAGCCTCCAAAATGCAGAGAGAGAATAATAATAATTATGGTACTGAAGGGCTTACTATGTGCCAAACATTGTTCTAAATGCTGGGGTAGCTACAATGTTATCAGGTTGTACACAATCCTTGTCCCACAAGGGGCTCACAGTCTTAATCTCCATTTTACAGATGAGATAACTGAGGTTCAGAGAACTTAAGGGACTTGCCCAAGGTCATACAGCAAACATGTGGTGGAGCTGGGATTACAGCCCAGAAGAATTTAGCCTCCTTTCTCAACTGAAAAAAATTATGAAGAATAAATTTGACTGACTAAAATGTTCAGGGATTTGGATTTAAAACATCCCTCTCCCTTCTTCATCACCTATGAATTTGGATTAGTGTCTTTTAAGCATTTAATATTTACCCCACCCTCAGCCCCAGAGCACCTGTGTAGACATCCATACTTTATTTATATAAATGTCTGTCTTGCCTTCCAGACTATATTGTCTTGTCTTATGCTGTCGAGTCGTCTCCACCTCATAGTGACACCATGGACACATCTCTCCCAGAACAGCCCACCTCCATCTGCAATCGTTTTGATAGCATTATCTGTAGAGTTTTCTTGGTAAAAGTACAGAAGTGGCTTACCATTGCCTCCTTCCATGCAGTAAACTTGAGTCTCCGCCCTCCACTCTCTCCCAAGCCACTGCTGCCTAATGCAGGTTAATTTTCACTTGGAGCATATTGCCTTCCACTCGCTGGCCACTGGCCAAGCTAGGAACGGAACAGGTAGGCCTCTGCTTGACTCTCCTTCCCGTAGTCGAGACTTGTAGAGTACTGGAAACTCTCCAGATGCGGCCCTGAGAGGCACCAGACTGTCTACCAACTCTATATTGCATTGTATTCTCTCAAGAGCTTAATACAGCAGTGCTCTTCTGCACAGGAAGCACTCATTAAATACGACTCATTGACAGAACTTCAGGTCAATAGTTGAATATTGATGATTTATTCTGAGATGCAAAAAAATTGCATAGGGTAGAGAGTTTTTGCTTCTTAACAGAATCATTTTTTCCTTACTAAGTAAAACCTCAATTTTTTGGTGTGTTATGGTAAATTGTTCAAATGCAGAATTAGTGAAAAGCTAGTTTTTGTGCAGGACAAGTATATTTATTGGAAATGTATAGGTTGTCATCAAAAATACTGATACTCACTTGATATTAACACCATCTTCAGCCCCAAAGCACTATGTACACACCCATAATTTATTTAGATTAATGTCTGTCCCCCCACCCTAGACTGTGAATTTACTGTGGACAGGGTAAATGCCTGCCAACTCTGTACTTTCCCAAATTCTTAGTACAGTGCCCTGCACACAGTAAGCGCTCAATAAATATGACTGATTGATATTCTAAGCAAAGAGATATTACCTTGCATCTCTTTCATACAGTGTTTTGGGTAGAATATCTCTGTCCACATAAACTGTATTAGGATAGTACCAAACTGTTAAGCGGGTGTCTTGAAGACCACAAAGGATGTTGCATGTATCACTCCAGGCCAAAGTATGTACCATTGTACC
This sequence comes from Ornithorhynchus anatinus, assembly GCF_004115215.2. Taxonomy (NCBI): domain Eukaryota; kingdom Metazoa; phylum Chordata; class Mammalia; order Monotremata; family Ornithorhynchidae; genus Ornithorhynchus; species Ornithorhynchus anatinus. The sequence continues at coordinate 155,246,535 of NC_041728.1, forward strand.
TTCGATTAAAAAAAAAGTAATTAAGTTAATACTTCATAGAAATGACTACTTGGTATACTGTGCACTAATATATCAATTGAAATAAATGACCCAATTCTTTCCTAAGGCTTTGATGTTAGTTTCTTCATTTATCCTACTGGGTACTGAAGACCTCTCTCCCAAATCTTGCTCTCCTCCCTCATTTCATCTGTTGCTTTGACCTTCGCTTCCACAGTGCCTCTATTCCCCGGGCTAATCCTGAGCCTCGCTCATGGACTCAGAGCCCAGGCCACCATCGGATCCTACCCCCGCCTCACTCTCTCCTCCATCTGACTTGGCCCTACCTCTCTTCAGTCCTTTCCAAATCAGCTGTCATTGGACCCATCCCCACTTCTCTCCACCAGACCTGGTTGTGCCTTAATCTCTTTCCAGCTCACTCTTACCTCATTCAACCCTCTCTTGGCAAATTTATAAGCTCAGCAACAATGATCCTGGCAATAAACTGAAGTATGAACTTGAGTTGGTAAAGACAGGAGGCAGGAAGGTCAGAAAGGAGGCCGACGGAATCTCACTGTGGGCAGGGAACATGACTAACAACTCTGTTGTATTGTTCTCTCCCAAGTGCTGTGTACAGTACTCCGTAAGTGCTCAATCAATATGATTGATTGATTCAAAGTAGCCGTCCCCTCTCTCTGTTGGTGGTCACTATAGCCATAGCAGCCATGGCTAGCAACCCTGCTAGCAACAATGCTAGAGCAACTTTATTTATGCTTCCTCCTGGAAACGTGGACCCCACTCAGGAGGCTAGCCTCCTCCCTACCGGCAACACACTTCATAGTGACCTCCCCAATACTTGCCCAAAGAATGAACGATAATCTCATTACTCAAACCCAACAGGCCATTGGCAATACCTGATTCTATATGTATTCAGACACTCAAACATTAAGTCAATCCATAAAGACATGCAGGTTCACCTATGTATTTACAAACGTATATATTTACACATGCCAGCATCTACATTTTTTAAAATGGCATTTGTTAGGTGCTTACAAAAGCACTGTACTAAGTACTGGGGTAGATACTAGCTAATCAGGTTGGACACAATCCCCGTCCCACATAGGGCTCATGGTCTTAATCCCCATTATACAGATGAGATAATTGAGGCCCAGAAAAGATAAATGATTTGCCCAAGGTCACAGAGCACAGAGGTATTGGAGATGGAATTAGAACCCAAGTCTTCTAGTAATAATGGTATTTGTTAAGTGCTTACTATGTGCCAGGCACTATTCTAAGTGCTGAGGTAGAAACAAGCAAATCGAGCTAGACACAGTCCCTGTCCCATGTGGGGCTCACAGTCTCAATCCCAATTTACAGATGAGGTAACTGAGGCACAGAGGAAGTGAAATGACTTGCCCAAGGTCACACAGCGGACAAGTGGTGGAGTCAGAATTAGAACCCATTACCTCCTGACTCCTAGACCTATGCTCTTTCCACTAGTTTACGCTGCTCCTCATGTATATATCTACATGTACATATAATCATGGATCTGATCCTAAAATGGATGTAAAATAGAAGAAAATGATGAAGCAAAAATGAGAAGAAATTAGAGAGAATAGAGCAAGTAAAATGAGAGAGAAGAAAAAAAGAATGAGAGTTTATAGGATGGTGAATGAGATGGTGTGTGTTGAGTGAGATTAGGTATGTATACAAGAGATCAGTTGAAGATGGAATCGGCCAGATAAAGATCAGGAAGGCCAGGCATCGAAGTATTTAGGGCCCATAATGGGTGGTCTGAGTTGTGACCAAGAAGATGACATAATGGAAAGAGGAATGCTCTGCCACTTGCTGGCAGTGTGACTTTGGTTAAGCCACATAACTTCTCTGTGGCACTCTTTCCTCATCTGTAAAATGGGAAGAAAATACATGCCCACCTTCACTCATTCAATCGCATTTATTGAGCGCTGACTGTGTGCAGAGCACCGTACTAAGTGCTTGGAAAGTACAATACAGCAATAAAGAGAGACAATCCCTGCCCACAATGGGCTCACAGTCTAAAGCGGAGAAACAGACATCAAAACAAGTAAACAGGCATCAATATAAATAAATAGAATAATATATACATATATACATAATAATAATAATGTTGGTATTTGTTAAGTGCTTACTATGTGCAGAGCACTGTTCTAAGCGCTGGGGTGGATACAGGGTCATCAGGTTGTCCCACGTGAGGCTCACAGTTAATCCCCATTTTACAGATGAGGTAACTGAGGCACAGAGAAGTTAAGTCACACAGCTGACAAGTGGAAAATCCGGGATTCGAACTCATGACCTCTGACTCCCAAGCCCGTGCTCTTTCCACTGAGCCATAAGTGCTCATAAGCCATACATAAGCCATACATAAGTGCTGTGGGGTGGGGGGTGGGGGGAAGAGGGCAAAGGGAGCAAGTTGAGGTGACACAGAAGGATGGGGGAGCTGATAAAAAGGCGGCTTAGTCTAGGAAGGCTTCTTGGAGGAGGTGCACCTTCAGTAGGGCTTTGAAGGGGGGGAAGAGTGATTGGCGGATTTAACTGTGAGCTCTGGATGGGACAGGGACTTTGTCTTATTTGATAATCTCGAGTGTTTGGCACATAGTAAGAGCTTTATTCCACTACTGTTTAATTATATTAAGTTACTGAAAATTACTGGATGTTTTCTAACAAATCTGTCTTTGAAAAGACTAATCAAAGTGTGAAATAAATTTTTATGAAAAGGAAAAATCAGTTTTCCTCACAATTCTGACCTTTCTCCTTTTCTAAAGGAAGTGAAGCCCCAAAGAACATGATCTCATTATCTAGTTGCTAATTAAAGAAACAATTGTTGCAGAAGTATTTCAATCCCAAAAGTCAGGAAAAGATACAGAGTTAGAGAAAGTAAGACTGTTATCAGCATCCATAAGTGAAATGAAATGTGAAGGGTCTTGAGCACATTGGCCAAATCAACAGGGCAAGTCCAATAAGCCTAAAGCTGATCCTGAGAATTCCATCATGTCAGAAGCAGAAGAGACAATATATGGAAATGCTCTCTCTTGCCATTATACTATATGTTAAGATGTTATTACGCTCTTTAATATGCATTATTACCGAGTTTTATAATTTTTTCTTCCTTGCCAAATCGCTTTACTGAAGTAATATAAAGATCTCTGTTTTTATCAATAAAAGCAATTTTTCTCTCACTGGTAAGTCCTCTTTGATCCAGGGCAATCTCCATAATTTCATTCTAAAATATAAAAGGGAAAATATTGATGTGGCAATTAATATTTATTTTTCTGCACAAAAATGCAAATCTCTCAATAACATTAATGTTTCCTATAAACAAAATTTCCTCTTCTCTATAGTCATTTTAGTCTTTAGACTTTCTCGCTAACTGAAAATTTCTTGAAGGCAGGGCTCATGTCTACTAATTCTAGTTTTCTCTCCCAGATGCAGTACAAAATATTCTTTATACCCAGTGACCTTTACTCCACTCTAATCCCCCTTGACTGAATTTCAGCTACCTTGGACACTGTGGACTACTTCGTTCTCCTGGAAACATTTAACTCTGGCTTCACTGAGGCTGTCCTCTCCTACTTCTCCTATCACTCTGGTCGCCCTTCTCAGCCTCTGTCACAGATCCTTCTCCTCCATCTCCCACTTCTTACTGTGGGGGTACCTCAAAGCTCAGTATGGATTCGATTCTCCATCTACACCACTCTCAGCGAACTCATCTGCTCCCAAGACTTCAACTACCATCTCTAAGCAGATGATTCCCAAATCTACTTCTTCAGCCCTGATCTCCTTGCTTCTCCTTGATCCCGCATTCCCTCCTGCCTTCAAAACATCTCTACTTGGATGTCCTGCTGATACCTCAAACTTTAAGATATCCAAAACAGAACACCTCAGTTCCCACACAGATCCTGTTGTCCTCCTGTCTTTCCCATCACTTAGTATTGGTAGGCTACAATATTGTAGATGAATAGCTGATCAGAATGTGATATTCTGCCAATTAATATATTTTCCAGATAAAAAGGTGCCTGAGGACTAAACGTTCCATATGGCATAGTGCATACCCTTTTGAAAGACAAAAGAGGATCATGGCAGCTTCCATTTCTAATTAAAAATGAAATATAATTTGGATTTCTTTAATTTCCTTCTAAGAACCCAAAACGCTTTCCCATTTCTTATATCTTTTTATCTTTACAATACAACTTGTGATACACAAATATTATTATGACTCCCATTTTATATATGAACAATTCTAGTATAGAGAGAATAAATCACCAGTTCAATTTAGTAGCAGAACTGAGCCCAAAACCTGGATTTCCTGGCTCCCAGACTGTTTTTTTTCTCTCCATGACCATTTGATACGATGTTCCTAATTACTGGATATCTACTATTTAAATGCTTAAGACCCAATAAGAAAACAGGAAGGTTACTGAATTCATTACCTTATGTGAAATAAGCTTTCCATCACCTAATGGTTTCCCAGTCAAGGTCTCAAATAAGAAGACGACTTTAAAAAAAAGATGAAAGACAATGTCAATTATTTTACTTCATTGGCTTAAAAATGTCAGTGGATTTTGACTGTCACTCTTTGGGTCAAAATTTATAGGGTAAGATCTTTCTGAATAAGTTAAGAATGTGGGGCAACACTATAACTCTTTTTCAGTCACACTCATCATCATCAACATGACTAATGGTATTTACTGAGTGCTTACTATGTGTAAAGCTCTGTAATAAATGCTGGAGAGAGTACATTACAACAGAGTTGGTAGGTGCGTTCCTTGCCCACAGCACTGTCAGATACAAAGAGGGAGAGCGCTCCAGGCCAGAGGCAGGACGTGGGCGAGAATTCGGCAGTGAGATAGACAGAGACTGAGGTACAGTGAGAAGATTAGCATTAGAGGAATGAAGATTGAGAGCTGGGTTGTAGTAAGAGAGTAGCAAGGTGAGGTAGGAGGGGGCAAAGTGATTGTGTACTTTAAAACCAATGGTGAGGAGTTTCTGTTTGATGCGGAGGAGGAAAAATGATCTAGGCAGCAGAGTGAAGTATGGATGGAGTGGGGAGACAGGAGGCAGGGAGGTCAGCAAGGAGGCTGATACAGTAATCACGGTGGGATAGGATAAGTGATTGGATTAATGTGGTAGCTGTTTGGATGGAGAGGAGAGGGCGGATTTTAGCGATGTTGTGAAGGTCGAACAAACAGGACTTAATGATGGACTGTGGGTTTAATGAGAGAGAGACAGAGAGAGAGAGAGTGTGTCATGCTAATACAATTACTTATCCTAATCCGCCTCAATTACTATATCAGTCTCCTTGCTGACCTCCCAACCTCCTGTCTCTCCCCCACTCCAATCAGTAGGTCATTGCTGCTCAGATCATATTTCTACGGAAACGCTGAGGACGTGTTTCACCATTCCTCAAGAAACTTCAGTGGTTGCCCATCCTCCTCCGCATCAGACAAAAACTCCTCACCATTGGCTTCAAAGCACTCGATCAACTTGTCCCCTCCTACCTCACCTCGCTACTCTCCTACTACAACCCAGCCCGCACACTTAGCTCCTCTAATACTAACCTTCTCACTGTTCCTCAGTCTCATCTATCTCACTGCTGACTCCTTTCCCACACTGTGCCTATGGCCAGGAGCACCCTCCCTTCTCAAACCCAACAGTTACTCTCATCCAATTCAAAGCTTTATTGAAGTCACATCTCCCCCACGAGCTCTTCCTTAAGTCCACCTTTCCCCTTCTCCCACTCCCTTCTGTGTCACCCTAACTTGCTCCCTTCATTCAACCTTCCCCAACCCCACAGCACTTAGGTACATATCTGAAATTTTTTTATTTATATTAATGTCTGCCTCCCCCTCTAAACTGTAAGCTCATTGTGGGCAGGGAATGTGTCTGCTTATTGTTGTACTGTACTCTCACGAGCAAGTTCTCTGCACACGGAAAGCACTCAATATATATGATTAAATGAATACATGAAGGATAACGGCAACACCACGGGCTTATGAGACAGAGAAGATGATGGTGCCATCTACAGTGATGGGAAAGTTGGGGGAGGACAGAGTTTGGGTGGGAGGATAAGAAGTTCTGTTTTAGACATAAAAAGTTTGAGGTGACGGGAGGACATCGAAGTAGAGGTGTCTTGAAGGCAGGATAAAGTGTGAGACTGCAGAGAGGGAGAGAGATAAGGACTGGAGATGTAGATTTCGGTATCATCCGCATAGAGGTAGTAGTTGAAGCCACGTAAGTGAATGAACTCTTCAAGAGAGTAGGTGTAGATGGAGAATAGAAGGGGACTCAGAACTGAACCTTGAGGGACACCCAAAATTAGTGGGTGCGACGCAAAGGAGGAGTCTGTGAAAGAGACTGAGAATGAGTGGCCAGAGAGATAGGCGGAGAACCAGGAGAGGATAGTGTCAGGGAAGCTGAGGTTGGATAATGTTACCGGAGAAGGGTGTGGTCGGCAGTGTCAAAAACAGTTGAGAGGTCGAGGAGGATTAGAATGGAGTAGAGGTCATTGGATTTGGCAAGGAGATCACTGGTGACATTTGAGAGGGCGGTTTCTGTGGAGTGAAGGAGATGGAAGCCGGATTGGAGGGGGTCAAAGAGAGGATTGGAGGAGAGGAACTTGAGACGGTGGGTATAAACAACTCGCTCAACTCGCTCAATGGTAGGAGGGATATGGGGCAGTAACTGGAGGGAGCCAGGGGGTGAAGGGAGGATTTTTTTTCGAATACGAGAGACATGGGCGCGTTATTTACATAATCATAATTTATTTATATTAATGTCTGTTTCCCCTTTTAAACTGCAAACTCCTGTCAACCAACTCTATTACACCGTACTCTCCCAAGTGCTTAGTACAGTGCTGATTGATTGATTTCTATACGCAGATTGTACAGCTTTGAAGAAAATGTACCCAGTAAGACATGGAGATTAGCCCAATTCCATTTTATTATAACTATTACTATCATTATAATATGTAAATGGCATACTACTAACAATAACTTTAGTATTTGTAAAGTGTTTACTATGTACCAGGCATTATACTCAGCAATGGGGTAGATACAAGGTAATTGGGTTGAACACAGTCCCTGTCCCACATAAAGCTCACAGTCTTAACCCCCATTTTACAGATGAGGTAACTGAGACCCAGAGAAGTGAAGTGCAGTAGCAGAGCCGGGATTTGAACTCAGGTCCTTCTGACTCCCAGGCCCATGCTCTAGCCACTAGGCCAAGCTGTTTCTCATGCTTACTATGTGTCAAGCACAGTTCTAAGCACTGGAGTAGATACAGGTTAATCAGGTTGGATACAGTCCCTGTCCCTTACAGGGCTCACTGTCTAAGTAGGAGGGAGAACAGGTATTTAATCTCCATTTTATAGTTGAAGAAACTGAAGCACAGTTAAATTAAGTGACTTGTTCCAGGTCACACAGCAAGCAATTGGCAGAGTGGGATTAGAAACCAGGTCCTCTGACTCCCACACCTGTGCTCTTTCCACGAGGCCATGCTGTTTCTCTCAACCTTTTGCAGAAAACCTTTACTCCATTACTCTCCCTATTCTGATAACATGCTCTATCAGGTCTCTGCTCTTGCTAATCATAATTTGTCCATTCCTAGAACTATAGAGGATGTGTCTACTGCTTCTTGAAACATTTCCCTCCCAAACCCGGTCCTCTCCCAGACTTCCCTATCACCATGGATGGCACGACCATCCTTCCCGTCTCTCAGGCCCGCAATTTCGGTGTCATCCTTGACTCGTCTCTCTCGTTCACCCCACACATCCTATCCGTTACCAAGACCTGCCAGTTTCACCTCTACAATATCGCCAAGATCCGCCCTTTCCTCTCCACCCAGACGGCTACCATACTGTTACGGGCTCTCGTTATATCCCGGCTAGACTACTGTGTCAGCCTTCTCTCTGACCTCCCTTCCTCCTCTCTCGCCCCGCTCCAGTCTATTCTTCACTCCGCCGCCCGGCTCATCTTCCTGCAGAAACGATCTGGGCATGTCACTCCCCTTCTTAAACAACTCCAGTGGTTGCCTATCAACCTCCGCTCCAAACAAAAACTCTTCACTCTAGGCTTCACGGCTCTACATCACCTTGCCCCTTCCTACCTCTCCTCCCTTCTCTCTTTCCACTACCCACCCCGCACGCTCCGCTCCTCTGCCGCCCACCTCCTCACCGTCCCTCGGTCTCACCTATCCCGCCGTCGACCCCTGGGTCACGTACTCCCGCGGTCCTGGAACGCCCTCCCTCCTCACCTCCGCCAAACTAATTCTCTTCCCCTGTTCAAAACCCTACTTAAAACTCACCTCCTCCAAGAGGCCTTCCCAGACTGAGCTCCTCTTCTCCCTCTACTCCCTCTACCACCCCCCCTTCACCTCTCCGCAGCTTAACCCTCTTTTCCCCCCATTTCCCTCTGCTCCTCCCCCTCTCCCTTCCCCTCAGCACTGTACTCGTCCGCTCAACTGTATATATTTTCATTACCCTATTTATTTTGTTAATGAATTGTACATCGCCTCGATTCTATTTAGTTGCCATTGTTTTTACGATATGTTCTTTCCCTTGACTCTATTTATTGCCATCGTTCTTGTCTGTCCGTCTCCCCCGATTAGACTGTAAGCCCGTCAAAGGCAGGGACTGTCTCTATCTGTTGCCGACTTGTTCATTCCAAGCGCTTAGTACAGTGCTTTGCACATAGTAAGCGCTCAATAAATACTATTGAATTGAATGAATGAATGAATGAATTCTAGACCAGAAAGAAGAATTCATTACATAACTTGCAGTTCCCTACTTCTCTGAAAAATTGCCCTGACCCAACTTACCTCTGCACTTTCCTAAGCACAATATCTGGGCAACCTTGATTCTTAAGCACAGCAACAGTTAGAGTTGCAGCTTCCTCTAATCACTGTATTTCAATCCCCACCAATAACTGAAACTGCTCTGTTCTTCATGTGATCCTTCCCATTCGGTAACATCCAAATTCACCTGAAGCAACGAAAGATGCTCAAACTGGGCCAACTTTTGATGGATGCTTGATATTAAAGAAACTGAAGTAAGTGGAGAAGTAAGGACCTTCATTCATATCAAGCTGTCCCTTCATCATCGACTCTTGCACTTAGCTGTGTACCCCTTAAGCATAGCGGCCTAATAGGCAGAGCCCAGGCCTGGGAGTCAGAAGGACCTAGGTTCTAATCGCAGTTCTGCCATCTGTCTGCTCTATGACCTTGGGCAAGCCAGCACACGTCATTCCTCCAGTGCTAACATTCTCACTGTTAGCACTCTCTTGCCTATCTCGCTGCCGACCTCTAGCCCACATCCTGCTAGATGTGCCTGGAGTGCCCTCTCTTCTCAAATTCGACAGAGAATTTCTCTCCCCTAACTTTAAAGCCGTATTGAAGGCAAACCTCCTCCAAGAGACCTTCCCAGACTAAGCCCCCCTTTTCTTCTTCTTCCATTCCCTCCTGCGTCACCTTGACTTGCTCCCTTTGTTCTTCCTTATCCCAGCCCCACAACACTTACATATATATCTGTAATTTATTTATTTGTATTGATATCTGTCGTCCCCTTCCCCCCTTAGATTCTAAGCTCATCGTGGGCAGGGAATGCATCTATTTATTGTTGTAGTATACTCTCCTAAGCACGTAGGACAATGCTCTGCACACAGTAAGGGCTCAATCAATGCGACTGAATGAATGAATGAACTTCACTTTTCTGGGCCTCATTTACCTCATCTGTAAAATGGGGATTGAGACTGTCCCTATGTGGGATAGGTACTGTGTCCAACCCAATTTGCTTGTATCTACCCCAGAGCTATGCCTGGCACACAGGAAGCACTTAACAAATGCCATTATTATTATTATTATACCCTTATAAACTCATCTCAGACCCACAGCACTTATGTACAGGTCCTTATAATGTACAATTTCCCCTAGCTATAATTCATTTTAATGTCCGCCCTGCCGCCACTGTAAGCTGTAGTGGTATCAATCAGTGTTATTTATTGAGCGTTTACTGGGTGCAGAGCATTGTATCAAGCGCTTTGGAGAATACAATGTAACAGAGTGGGAAGACATGTTTTCTCCACACAAGCTTATGGTCTATAGTCTACAGACAAGACAGACATTAATATATATACATAAATTACAGATGTGAACATAAATGCTGAGGGAGGGGTAAATAGAGAGTACAAATCAGAGTGCAAGGATGATGCAGAAAGGAGAGTGAGGGAAATAAGGACTTAGTCAGGGAAGGCCTCTTGGAGGAGATGGGATTTTTAGAAAGGCTTTGAAGGTAGAGAGAGTGATCTTCTGTCGGATATGATGAGGGAGGGAGATCCAGGTCAGAGGCCGGGAGTTGACAAGGGGTCGGTGGTGAGATAGATGAGGCTGAGGTACAGTGAGTAGGTTATCAGAGGAGCAAAGTGAGCATGCTGGGTTGTAGTAGGAAATGATGATGATGATGACGGTATTTGTTAAGCCCTTACTAAGTGCCAACCACTGTTCTAAGCACTGGGGTAGATAAAAGGTAATCAGGTTGTCCCACCTGGGGCTCACAGTCTTAATCTCCATTTTACAGATGAGGGAACTGAGGCACAGAGAAGTGGAGGAGCCGGGATTAGAACCCAAGACTTCTGATTCCCAAGCCCATGCTCTTTCCACCTCACCACACTGCTTCTCGATAGGAAATCAGTAGGATATAAATCAATAGGATAGTAGGAAATCAACAAGGTAAGATAGGAAGGGGCAAGATGATTGAGTGCTTAACAATTTACAATTTAAAAGAAGTGTTAAACCTACAAGTGAATCTCTGCAGAAATTAGGCCTTTTTAATGGCAATATTAAAGTTGAGCGTTTCTCAAAAACTCTTACTACCCTTGAGAAAAATCACCAACTTACATACCTTTTTCATCAGCTTTATCTCTTACGGCTACTGTATCATTACTCAGAGACACAGTTTGGGCATTCAGGATATCTGTTCTCATTCCTGGAAATTTTGGAGAAGAAATCAACCTCCCTTCATAAGAATATAAATGAATGCCTCCAGCATCTACCAGAAGAAAATGCCTACCAAATAAAAATGAACAATCAATATTAAAACTAAATACACCAATACAATGCGTTTTCAATGACCTCTAGGGTCAAAAATGACCATGTAATTATCCCCTACTTCCTCTTGCAACAGCTAAGTACTACCCGTGGGTATTTGGTGGGGTGGGACAGACAATCCATCTGAAACCCAGGTTATAGTGAAAGTGTGCTGTGCTGCTAATAGATTGGTCCTTCTGCACTGTATCTTCCAGTGACAGAAAATCAGAAAATGGTTTTGCAATCGATTCTGGAAAGGACAGATAATATTTCTATGTTACCAAGCATATTTAATGATTCCATGTGCAATTATTAGAGCTGGAAGGCACTGAATGAGTTTTAGCAAATTGCTGATGGTCGCACTTGTAAAATAACATATCGATAAAATTGTTAGAACATTTATTGTATAATGACCTCTTGTCATTTCCACACTAATGAACAAGTCATAAAGATGGTAATAATTCTGCTACTGGTTTATCTCAAAGTTACCTTAGCTATTAAGATCATTATGCCACACTTAAAATTGTAGTAAAATTAAGTGAATGATAAAACTAAGCATGAGTATTTTTACATGGCTGGACACAGAGGAATCAAATGGACAAGTTTTGCCTAGACTTGCTATACAGGGACAAAGTTTTTGTTTTTTTGCTTTCTTTTTTTTATGGTATTTGTTAGACATTTACTAGCAGGCACTATGTACAGTAGTGTTCTTACTTCCTCTTTCATACTTCCAATGCTTCTCTAGAGTGTCTATTTCTCAGAGCAACTTCACCTCTGTATATAAGCTAATCAAGTTGGACACCGTCTACGTCCCCATGGGGCTCACAGTCTTAATCCCCATTTTACAGATGAGGTACTGGAGGCCCAGAAAAGTGAAGAGACTTGTCCAAGATCACACAGCAGACAACTGGTGGAGCTAGGATTAGAAACCAGGTCTTTTCGGATTGGCAGCTATTTCGAAGAATAATAATAATTGTGGTATTGGTTAAGCACTTACTATGTGCCAGACACAGCGCGCCAGGCACTGTGAGTTGGGTGAATAATGAGAATTGTTAGAATTTGTTATATTGTACTCTCCCAAGTGCTTAATATAGTGTTCTGTAGACAGTTTCTCACGCTTACTATGTGTCAAGCACAGTTCTAAGCGCTGGGGTGGATACAAGCAAATCGGGCTGGACACAGACTCTGTTCTTAATGGGGCTCAGTCTCAATCCCCATTTTACAGATGAGGTAACTGAGGCACAGACAAGTGAAGTGACTTGCCCCAGGCCACACAGAGGACAAGTGGCAGAGCCAGGATAAGAACCCCTTGACCTTCTGGCTCCCAGGTCTGTGCTCTATCCACTATGCTATGCTGCTTCACCCTGTAACCATTTTACATTTCTTCTACCAACATTCATGAATGGGAACACCTTTGGATGAAACATATCAATAATAACATTTATATGTATTTACCCTGGACTTTTATCAGACTTGGTCTCCGGTTTATAAGGGGTTCAGAATCTAAAGAGGGTTGGGTGAGGAGGACAGTTACAGGAAAACACATGTACTTTTATCAGACTTGGTCTTTGGTTCATAAGGGGTTCAGAATCTAAAAGGGTTGAGTGAGGAGGACAGTTACACAGAAGGGGAAAGGGAAAAGAAGAGGGAGAGAGGTAGAAAGACTGAGCATTAGTCAAGTCTACGTCAACTCTGGGTTACCGAGAACCTGTACTAAGTTAATTGGGATAGCATACAGCATTATATACCGTCTTATAAAAATAATCAGAGTCCATTAGGCCTGGAGGGGATGGTCCTCAGTTTCCTCATCTGCCCACAGCTCAAGGCAAGGTAAATCAGCCACAACTTTCCTAATGTTCTAGATGTTCGGAAGTTAGGGTTCCGTTCCCCCGATGCTCCTTCAGGTCTTAACCACTGTAGGGAGGATGGAGGCGGGAGGGTGCGGAGGAGTTGCTTAAGAAAGTAATTATTTTCTCTCAACTCGATTTTGAGGCACTAAGGAAACCACCCCCATCCTGTGCCCTTGCTGCCTTTCTTCACTCTGTACTGTCACTCCTGCACAGAAAGAGAAGTGAAGTTGCTCTGAGAAGTAGACACTCTAGAGAAGCCCTGGCAGTACGGAGGAGACAGAACACTACTGTATTCTTCAAGGAGTCTGGTACTTCTCTTCCATTGAGGTCTTCTCCTATAACCTCCCCATCAGATCCTTAAATCTGGGACATCCAAAGGATCCCCCGCTAGACTAAGCTTTTTGTGGGTAGAGAATGTGCCCACCAACTCTGTTGTAAATAATAATAGTGATGGTATTTGTTAAGCACTTACTATGTGCCAAGCACTATTCTAAGTGCTGGGGTAGATACAAGGTCACCAGGTTGTACCACATGGGGCTCAGATTCTTAATGCCCATTTTCCAGATGAGGTAACTGAGGCACAGAGAAGTTAAGTGACTTGCCCAAAGTCACACAGCTGACAAGTGACGGGGCCGGGATTAGAACCTGTGACCTCTGATTCCCAAGCCTGTGCTTTTCCCACTAAGTCATGCTGCTTAGCTCAGTACAGTACTCTGCACACAGGAGGCACTCAATAAATACCACTGACTGACTGAGAAACAGAACTAAATTAAGTAAATTCACTAATCAAGCATCAGTCTGGTTACCGTTGCTCTAGATTATAAAGTCCTTACTCGTTCGTCACCACAACCCCAGTTTGGAGCCTGCTCCTCTCAAGCCCACCTAGTCACCATGTTCTGTCCTTGTCTCCCGCAGCCAACCCCTTGCTCGTGCCCTCTCTTCCCATCTTCAAAGCCCTTTTGAACATAAGGGCTCTAGACCCCTGCTTTAGACTATAAACTTTCTGTGGGCAAGAAACGTACCTACAAACTCTTTTACAATGTACTCTCCCAAGCGCTTAGTACGGTGTTCTGCACCCAGTAAACGCAGAATAAATAATAATAATAATAATAATGTTGGTATTTGTTAAGCGCTTACTATGTGCAGAGCACTGTTCTAAGCGCTGGGGGAGATACAGGGTCATCAGGTTGTCCCACGTGAGGCTCACAGTTAATCCCCATTTTACAGATGAGGTAACTGAGGCACAAAGAAGTTAAGTGACTTGCCCACAGTCACACAGCTGAGAAGTGGCACAGCTGGGATTCGAAATCATGACCTCTGACTCCCAAACCCATGCTCTTTCCACTGAGCCACGGTATTTGTTCATTCATTCAATAGTATTTATTGAACGCTTACTATGTGCAGAGCACTGTACTAAGCACTTGGAATGTACAACTCGGCAACAGATAGAGACGGGCTCACATTCTAATCGGGGGAGACAGACAGCAGAGCAAAACAGACAAAACAAAAACAAGACAACATTATCATGATAAACAGAATCAAGGGGATGTACACCTCATTAATAAAATAAATAGGGGAATAAATAATGTATACAAATGAGCACAGTGCTGAGGGGAGGGGAAGACGGAGGAGCAGAGGGTGGAGAGAGGAGGGGGAGCAGAGGGAAAAGGGGCTCAGCTGAGGGGAGGTGAAGGGGGAAAGGGGAGGAGCAGAGGGAAAAGGGGATAGCTCAGTCTGGGAAGGCCTCTTGAAGGAGGTGAGCTCTCAGTAGGGCTTTGAAGAGGGGAAGAGAGTTAGTTTGGCGGAGGTGAGGAGGGAGGGCATTCCAGGACAGTGGTAGAATGTGGGCCAGGGGTCGATGGCGGGACAGGCGCGAACAGTGGACCATGAGGATATGAGCGACAGAGGAGCAGAGTGTGCGAGGTGGGCAGTAGAAAGAGAGAAGTTAGGTGAGGTAGGAATGGGCAAGGGGATGGAGAGCTCTGAAGGCAAGAGAGGAGTTTTTGTTTCGTGTGGCGGTTGATAGGCAACCACTGGAGGTTTTTGAGAAGGGGAGTGACATGCCCAGAGCGTTTCTGTAGGAAGATGATCCGGGCAGCCGAATGAAGAATAGACTGGAGTGGGGAGAGACAGGAGGAAGGGAGATCAGAGAGAAGGCTGACAGAGTAATCCAGCTGGGATATTATGAGAGCTTGTACCAGCATGGTAGCCGTTTGGATGGAGAGGAAAGGGTGGATCTTGGTGATATTGTAAAGGTGAGGCTGGCAGGTGTTGGTGACGGATTGGATGTGTGGGGTGAATGAGAGAGCTGAGTCAAGGATGACACCAAGGTTGCAGGCCTGTGAGACGGGAAGGATGGTCGTGCCATCCACAGTGACAGGGAAGTCAGGGAGAAGACAAGGTTTGGGAGGGAAGATAAGGAACTCAGTTTTAGACATGTTGAGTTTTAGGTGGCGGGCAGATATCCAGGTGGAGGCATCCTGGAGGCAGGAGGAGATGCGAGCCTGAAGGGAGGAGAAAACGGGAGTTGGGGGGAGAGACGTAGATTTGGGTGTTATCCGCATAGAGATGATAGGTGAAGCCGTGAGAGCGAATGAGTTCACCAAGGGAGTGAATGTAGATGGAGAACAGAGGAGGGCCAAGAACTGACCCTTCAGGAACCCCAACAGTTAGAGGATGGGAGGGGGAGGAGGAGCCCACGAAGGAGTCCGAGGATGAACAGCCAGAAAGATGAGGAGAATCAGGAGAGTACGGAGTCCGTGAAGCCAAGGTGAGATAAGGTGTGGAGGAGAAGGGGATGATGGACAGTGTCAAATGCAGCTGAGAGGTTGAGGAGGATCTGTTAAGTGCTTACTATGTGCCAAGCACTGTTCTATGCACTGGGGTAGATACAAGATAATCGGGTTGTCCCACGTGGGGGGCTCACAGTTTTAATCCCCATTTTACAGATGAGGTGATTGAAGTCCAGAGAAGTAAAGTGACTTGCCCAAAGTCACACAGATGACAAGTGGCAGAGCCGGGATTAGAACCCACGAACTGATTGATTCTCAAACCCAATCATTTCTAGGAGTGCTTCTTCCAAGCAATCTCTAATCTTTTTTTTACCCCTTGGTATTTGTTAAGTGCTTACCATGTGCCAACTACTGTACGAAGTGCTGGGGTGGATAGAAGCAAATTGGGTTGGACACAGTCCCTGCCCCACACGGGGCTCACAGTGTCAATCCCCATTTTACAGGTGAGGGAATTGAGGCCCAGAGAAGTGAAGTGACTTTCCCAAGGTCACACAGCAGACTCTTGTTGGAGCTAGGATTAGAACCCATGACCTTTTAAATCCCAGGCCTTGTTCTATTCCCCTGTCAGAGTGCTTCATCTGAGTTGGCAGACACATTCCCTGCCCACAGTGAGTTTACAGTATAAAGGGGGAGACAGACATTAATATAAACAATTTATAATATAATACATATTATATATAGTAGAAACATAAGGCTTTTCAATATGTTGGACCCCTCTATAATATACCTCACTTTTCTTTTAATATTAGCTTAGAAATTAGAAACCAAACAGTTGGAGAAAAATACTGAGCAATGGCATATGTAATGCAAAATCCAGTAGTCAAATAATAAATTACCTCTCTGCCTGCAGAATTAAACTAACAGTTCCTTCTTTGAGGTCAAAGATGAGTGGCGTATTCCAATTTTTCGTTCTAAAATAGAAATAAAATTAACACCGGTTAAAATTTTAAAAATACAAAATGATAAAAAAATTAAACATTCCACAGCTCATTTTATACAAGCTTTTATGAAGTACACCCTCTTGATTGGCGTGGAGGACTAATACTAATGTGTCACTTTGAAATCAAGTGTTTAGATTACAGCACTATAGGCAGCTTGATTTTAAGATTGAGGTAAGATTTAATCGATTCCATTCTCAGAGAATAGCTTCCTGGAAAAAGATCTACAAACCTTAATGATCGCAGTTTAGATGGCCCAGGTTAGATACATTAATTTGTTTTGTATAGTGCCTAGAATAATGACACTGAAGGCGGGTACTTGATACATGCTACTTAGTGCTATAATGTAATATGTTCAAAGATTGGATTACCATTTAATCATTTTCACTGCTATAACTATGATCACATGAGAGTAAGCAATTATATCAAGCAGAAATAAGGGAACAACGGTAAACATTTTTCACTTTTAATCCCCCATCAATTTAGGAAGCTAAATAGTATACACAACAGTTTCACTAGGTAAATGTTCTAGGTTATGACATTTCCACTAACTTGAATGAATTGAATTTAATGAGACTCATGAATTTAATTGAAAATTTTCCAATATACACAACTCTCCTTATAAGAGGGCGATTTCAAAGGGAAACAGTCTCTTCCCCTAATCCCAGCTCTTCCCCACACTATGGTTAAGCTGTAAAATCACAGAATTGAGGTTGGCGAAGATGCTTCATTTCTGATCTTTCAATCCCTTCCGTTTCCTTTTCTGAATGGAGGGTAGGAAGGCATGATTGGCTCTTTTTTTCTGTCCCACCGGAGAGGTCCTCGGGCACATTCTTTGGCAGAGGAAAGCCAAAAATAGCCCTTTTCCAGCTCCAAGAAGGGAGCTGCAGCAGAAGGGTTTCCACGGCAAGGTCAGAAAATAGGAATGTCCTCGGCCTCAGTACTTGTAACTTGAACTATTATCAACTGGTATAGAGAAACATATAACTTTGACCCAGGCCGATGAAGCAGCAGCAGCGTGGCTTAGTGGATAAAACACCGGCTGGGAGTCAGAAGGATCTGGGTTCTAATCCCAGCCCTGCCACTTGTCTGTTCTGTGTCCTTGGGCAAGGCTCCTCACTTCTCTGTGCCTTAGTTACCTCATCTGTAAAATGGAGATTAAGAGTGTGAACTTCTTGTGGGACAGGGACTGTGTTCAACCTATCTTGTATCTAACCCAGTGCTTAGAACGGTGCTTGGCATATAGCTTAAAGCGCTTAAAAGTACCATAATAATAATTATTATTATGGTTATTAGCAGTAGTAGTAGTAAGACAGAGTCTCCCGTTAGAAATGACAGGCGAGCCTTGGGCCTGAAACATCGGACGGAGAACCTTCACGGTAGAATTGATTCTAGTGGTTGGTACAGTCAGAGGAGGCTCAAATAATAATAATAATGATAATGTTGGTATTTGTTAAGCACTTACTATATGCAGAGCACTGTTCTAAGCGCTGGGGGAGATACAGGGTAATCAGGTCGTCCCACGTGAGGCTCACAGTTAATCCCCACTTTACAGATGAGGTAATTGAGGCACAGAGAAGTTAAGTGACTTGCCCACAGTCACACAGCTGAGAAGTGGCAGAGCTGGGATTCGAACCCATCACCTCTGACTCCCATGCCCGGGCTCTTTCCACGGAGCCACGCTGCTTCTCTGAATAACTACTATTCCTACTACTGCGGAATGATGCAGCACCTCCTACACTCTCTTCCCTCTGCCAGTCCTGTTCTCACTGAGGCATGGAGCGCCTTGAGCGAGGAGGACGGCAGGCAGACAGACACACAGTGTGGAGCACACTGAAATGTTTTACCCGCAAGATCCACTCCCGGCCTAGACGACAACAGCATAGTGCCGACCCTGTGAGGTAATGCCATCGCTTGGAAAGTGGTTGTCTTGGCAGTCCATGTTGGCCAGGTATTTTTCAGGATGCCTCCAGGGTCCATTCTCCTTAAAGAATGCTCTAAGGGGTTCAAAGTCTTCACTGCTGATGGGGCTACAACCCAGGCCAATGCTGTTTCACTGGGTCTCAAGAAGCAGCACGGCCTAGCGCTCAGAGCTCAGGCCTCCAAGTCAGAAGGAACTGGGTTCTTGTTCCGGCTCTGCCACTTGCCTGCTGTGTGATCTTGGGCAAGTGACTTCACTTCTCTGTGCCTCCAGTTCCCTCATCTGTAAAACGGGGATTGAGATTGTGAGCCCACGTGGGACAGGGACTGTGTCCAACCCGATTTGCTTGTATCCACTCCAGCACTTAGGACAGTGCTACACATATAACAAGCGCTTAAAAAATACTATAATTATTATTACTACAACTACAGCTACAAAATGAACTGATTTTATTTTTTACCTCTGCTCTTCTTCAACAGAGGCTTATGACCTCCAAAATATTTAAAAAGAAATCCGAGGAATGAAAGCTATGAAAAATTAACCTCTGAAAAATAGGCTTCGGATATTCAAAATTCGATGGCTGTTTCACCATGAAATATTGCCATACCTCAAACACAATAGTCATACTGCATAGGGCAAAGGCAACACTCATTTTCCCCAAAAATAAAATAAAATAATCCCTAACCCTCATGTTTCTAATCATTACAAATGTTTTCCAGGTTTGTTTCGATCTAACAAAAGGGAGATTGCCAATTAGTTCTGCTTGGGGTAATATTTCCGGATCAGCTAAATCCATTTGTTTCAGTCTGTGCAGACAGGGATTTTTGGCCGGGGGACTGTGCTCGCCTGTATGGCTGGGCCCAGGCACTGCAGATGGTTGCTGATATATCTAAGCCTTATGCTGCTATCTCTGGGCACTGAGTTGAGTTTTCCTACCTCTCTCTAGGATTTAAACTCCATGCCCTTCTCGCTGTACCTCGATCTTGTCTTACACGCCGGCAATCCCCTGCCCGTGTCCTCCTTCCAGCTTGGAACTTTCTTCCCCTTATATCGAAAAGACCACCTCTCTCTCCATCTTCAAAGGCCTCCTCAAATCACATCTCCTCCAAGAGGTCTTCCCCAACTAATTCCTCTACTCTGTGTCTTGGACCTCTCTTCTGTGTTGCCTATGAACTCAGGTTTGCTCCCCTAAAGCACTTTGATATCAAACAATGGTATTTATTGAGTGCTTACTATGTGCAGAGCACTGTACTAAGCATTTGGGAGAGTACAATATTCATTTCTCCCCTAGCTCCACGGCATTTCTGACCATATCCATCTGCAATTGATTTTAATGTCTTTCGCCCCCATCTAGTCTGGAAACTCCTTGAGGGTAAGGATCATCTACACCTATGTGGTTGTATAGTACTCTCTCAAGTGCTTAATACAGTGCTCTGCACACAGTATTTGATAAATACCACTGATTGAGTGATTGATCCTATTGCTGGGACTCTGAAAGCCTAAAGAAGACTGTGGAATTCCTCTTTCCCAGTCTCTTCCAGCCTACATCTCCTCTGCCAAAATATCTGGTCCCAAAGTCTGCAGGGGACCAGGGCAATGAAGGGAAATTTCACAGGACCAAGTGCTGAATCAAGTCAGTTCTTAGAGAATTTAAATTCTGTTCAGGAAAGTAGGGGGAGAAATTGGGCTGGTAAATGAATCTCTGTCTATCCCAGGTGAGATGAACTTGAATTCACAAATCCTAAATACGTAAGAAATGCAGGATCCTTACGAGAACACATAACACTGAAGAGAAGTTGAAACAACCAAGTGCCCGTAGTTCAAAGAAGCTTTAATGACTCTATCACGAAATTCCAGTAAATCCACTGCATCATTAAGGACATTTCGAACCTAAAAGAGCAAGAAGAGATGGTTAAAATTAACTATTCACTGAAATCGAAAGGCAACAAAAATCTGCAAACTCAGAGATCTGATTAAGACGGATGCAAATGGTGATGGAGAAAGAGGAAACCCTTGATGCCAGGTGGTGGATACTTTCACCATTTGCATCCTTAAGGCTTCAGGGGATGGCTATTTGGTTCCCCTGGAAAGTTGTCCTCCAGCATGATGTCACATGGACACCCAACCCCTCATCTCCACCAGCTCTGATTTCCACCTGCTGTGCCTTCCCCTTCTACCCTTCTAGTGGGATAAATTGGAAAGTGTTGGTCTGTAAATCATTTAAAAGCTGTACCTTCCTCCTCATTATTCTAGAAATAATATTTCTGCTCCCTAGGTACCCCTGAAGAGACATGCATAGTACTCTCATAAGCCATCTGCTCATATTGAATACCAAAACAGAAGTGGGTCAGTGATCATCCACAATACATTTCTAGTCATAATATTATAATTCACTATTCTGAAATTTAAAGTACGGAATATTTTTTAAACATTAATGCAGGCTCATTTTCGATTTCAGAAAGCATCCCTGTGTCTTCTTGAAAGAGAAGTTCAATTGGAAGATTCTGGCTCTAAGATCACAAGATCCCAAATTCCTCTGGGGAAGGGGCAGTAGAAGCGAGATCCTTCCCAGGAAAGTGTCTGGTTTTTCAGAGCTGCATCACCTCCTCCCTCTCTCATTCCCAATCTCCCAACCCAGGTTCTTCCTTCTCTCGAAATAGGGGAAAGAGGAGAGGGAAAATGGTTCTCCAGCTAAAATTTGCAGCCCCCTTGGCTTTATTATTGTTTACCTCCTTTTAATCAATTCAATTCAATCTTATTGAATGCTTACAGTGTGCAAATCACAATACTTGGAAGAGTACAATATGACAGCAGACAGACACAATCCTGCCTAAAACAAGCTTCTCAACCCCAACTCCCACGACATGGACCAATCTGAAAAAAGCTCCAAGAGTGGGTAAAAGCCACTCTCTCTCAGCCCATGCATGGAAAGGCTGAGGCATGCTTCCAACTCCATCGCTTAATGGACATTCGTACTGGTAACCAGAAATACCGAAGATGGTACCTAGGGCTGTTTCTCATGCCCTCTCTCCCGGAACATTTTTTCCCCATCAACCTGGCATATCATTGATCTCCCCATCTTTAAACCCATCTGAAATCACATCCTTTCCAGGAGGCCTTCCCTGGTTAATCACTCATCTTCCCACCCAACATTCCCCCAACTAGCACTTCAGCACTTCCACACTTCAGCACTTCCACATCACCTAACACTTGGTCACACCCCACCACGGAATTTATAAGCGTGTCCTTGTAGTCTATTACTTCCTATCTGAAATGTACTGCAGTGTCTTCTTCCTTGCTTGATTGTAAATTTTTCCAAGGCAGGGATTATGTTTTCTGATTTTCTTGTACTCTCCCAGGAGTATAAAACAATCTTCTGTACACCGTAAGAGCTCAACAAATACTACTAATTAATTGCTTGACTGTTTACTCCAAGAAACCATCATAGGTCCTGATCCAAAATGGATAGCCACCTTCTTTTCAAGGCAGAAGGGATCATTTTATCAGTAGGAACTAAAAATGTTCACATGCAAAACTGTCAATATCCTCCTCTTACTCTGACCAATCCATCCCCAAAAACCTAACCCTGCTTATACCCTCCTCTTACTACTTGGAACAAAATACTAGAAGTATAATAATGCATAACGATGGTATTTGTTAAGACTTCACTACGTGCCAAGGACCATTCTAAGCACTAGGGCAGATAACAAGATAATCAGGTTGCCCCACGTAGGGCTCACAGTCTTAATCCCCATTTTACAGATGAGGTAACTGAGGCACAGAGAAGCTAAGTGACTTGCCCCAAGTCGTACAGCAGACAAGTGGGGGAGCCGGCATTAGACTCCACGTCCTCTGACTCCCAAGTCCATGCTCTTGCCACTAGGCCGTGCTGCTTCTCAATATCTATGGGTATGACCGCATCCAAAAATAGAGATGATTTTTCTGCCTCACCAGGAAGCCACTCGGGCTCTCCTCCACTTCCCCGAGGGGCCTCCAACCCCAACTGCCCCGCACCTCCCCGGCAGGCCGAGAACGGCAGCCACAGCCTGGCACCGCCTCTGAAAACATCGGGAAGACGGTGGGGGCTACCACTACAGTGAGCTACCACTACAGTGATCACTGTGGCTACAGTTCTGACTGTCCGACTCTGAGCCGATCTATAATGATTTCTTCTATATATAACCGATTTAAATGTCCGTAGACATCTTTTCTGTTTGGTTTTTCTAGTTCTATTCCTTATTCGTGCTATCAGTTTATACAACGGTGCGTATCCTTGGGAAAGACAATTTCTACATCTGGGAAGGAGTTACCCAATCCAGTATTTCTAGAGCACTAAATCTACTTTGCAGTGTAACTCTAACTGGTTCCAACTCTCAGCAATACTGTGTAATTGATAGGATAGGAGAAAATCAGCAGTGCATTTGATAGTCATGCCACTCAGCCCCACAGCACTTAGGTACATATCTGTTGCCGCGAGCCCGGCCTCCCTGCTCGTACCAACTAGCACCTTCCTGGACTGGGGGTGCCTCCGTGATACGTAGTAAAGTCAACCCAGACTTCTGATCACCAAGGTTACTGGGGAAAGTTTTTTACTTAGTCTTACCGGCGTGCAAGGGAGTGATACATACACATTCTCACTTGCTCCACTCCACCAAGGATCCAATACCAGTCCGCTGGTCAAGGGAGCCCATTCTGCCGACGCTTCTACCAAGCGCCACTGCCTTCTGCTGCTTCCAAGTGCTGCTTTCCTGCTGCTTCTCCTCTTCTCTGAGCACCTTTGCGTGCCTTCAGTGCTACTTTCTATGTGCTTCAATGTGCCTTAGTGCTGCTTCTCTGTATGCCTCCTTTGTATGCTCCTTCGTGATTCAAAACGAGCAAGCGCCTTTTATCTGCCGGAAGCAGCGTGGCTCAATGGGAAGAGCCTGGGCTTCGGAGTCAGAGGTCATATGTTCGACTCCCGGCTCTGCCACTCGTCAGCTGTGTGACTGTGGGCAAGTCACTTAACTTCTCTGTGCCTCAGTTACCTCATCTGTAAAATGGGGATTAACTGTGAGCCTCACGTGGGACGACCTGATTACCCTGTATCTTCCCCAGCGCTTAGAACAGTGCTCTGCACATAGTAAGCGCTTAACAAATACCAACATTAATTAATTAGGCGTCGCAGCTGTGGCTCCACCTGGCAGTCGACTGTTCCAGGCCCGATACCGGGTACAGAGAAGGCCACATCTCCCTCCGTTCTCTGCCCCCACAGGCCAGCAATCACCTGTCTCAGGTAGAGCCTGTCAGTGCCTTCGCCAGTCTCTTCCTTCTTGTTGTTTGTGGGATCACAAGCAGTCACTAACAAGGCAGCTTGTTGTGGGCTCACCACATCTGTACTTATCTTAAGGTCCGTATCCCCGGTAGACTGTAAGCTCCTTGTAGGCAGGGATCATGTCTACCAACTCCATGGTACTGTACTTTCCAAAATATTTAGCTCTGCACATAGTAAGCGCTCAATGAATACCACCGATTGCCTGATTTGAGCCGTGAGGAGTCAGTTCCATTTCTCTAGTTCAGGATCCTTCCGATTTTGTGTATCTGCCCACGTCTTTTATGTCGTCTTCGTGTTTTGATTTATTGCTCCTTATGTGTCTGTCAGCGGTCCCCTCTTCCCACCTTATATTTTCAGGTTGGGAGCCCTGAGGGCCAAGGACTGGGTCTATTCCACTGATGTATTTCTTCCCAGTGCTCAATACAAGGCTCTGCACACAGTAGGTCCTTAATAAATACTATTACTCTATTTCTTCCCAAGAATCTAGTACAGTACACCATACCAAATGGGATCTCATTAAATGCTGTTACTACCACTATTCATTCATTCATTCATTCAATAGTATTTATTGAGCGCCTACTATGTGCAGAGCACTGTACTAAGCGCTTGGGATGAACAAGTCGGCAACAGATAGAGACAGTCCCTGCCTTTGACGGGTTTACAGTCTAATCGGGGGAGACGGACAGACAAGAACAATGGCAATAAATAGAGTCAAGGGGAAGAACATCTCGTAAAAACAATGGCAACTAAATAGAATCAAGGCGATGTACAATTCATTAACAAAATAAATAGGGTAACGAAAATATATACAGTTGAGCGGACGAGTACAGTGCTGTGGGGATGGGAAGGGAGAGGTGGAGGAGCAGAGGGAAAAGGGGAAAATGAGGCTTTAGCTGCGGAGAGGTAAAGGGGGGATGGCAGAGGGAGTAGAGGGGGAAGAGGAGCTCAGTCTGGGAACGCCTCTTGGAGGAGGTGAGTTTTAAGTAGGGTTTTGAAGAGGGAAAGAGAATCAGTTTGGCGGAGGTGAGGAGGGAGGGTGTTCCAGGACCGCGGGAGGACGTGACCCAGGGGTCGACGGCGGGATAGGCGAGACCGAGGGTCGGTGAGGAGGTGGGCGGCAGAGGAGCGGAGCGTGCGGGGTGGGCGGTAGAAAGAGAGAAGGGAGGAGAGGTAGGAAGGGGCAAGGTGATGGAGAGCCTTGAAGCCTAGAGTGAGGAGTTTTTGTTTGAAGCGGAGGTTGATAGGCAACCACTGGAGTTGTTTAAGAAGGGGAGTGACATGCCCAGATCGTTTCTGCAGGAAGATGAGCCAGGCAGCGGAGTGAAGAATAGACTGGAGCGGGGCGAGAGAGGAGAAAGGGAGGTCAGAGAGAAGGCTGACACAGTAGTCTAGCCGGGATATAACGAGAGCCCGTAACAGTAAGGTAGCCGTTTGGGTGGAGAGGAAAGGGCAGATCTTGGCGACATTGTAGAGGTGAAACCGGCAGGTCTCGGTAATGGATAGGATGTGTGGGGTGAACGAGAGAGACGAGTCAAGGATGACACCGAGATTGCGGGCCTGAGAGACGGAAAGGATGGTCGTGCCATCAACGGTGATGGAGAAGTCTGGGAGAGGACCGGGTTCGGGAGGGAAGATGAGGAGCTCAGTCTTGCTCATGTTGAGTTTTAGGTGGCGGGCCGACATCCAGGTGGAGACGTCCTGGAGGCGGGAGGAGATGCGAGCCTGAAGGGAGGGGGAGAGGACAGGGGCGGAGATGTAGATCTGCGTGTCATCTGCGTAGAGATGGTAGTCAAAGCCGTGAGAGCGAATGAGTTCACCGAGGGAGTGAGTGTAAATGGAGAACAGAAGAGGGCCGAGAACTGACCCTTGAGGAACTCCAACAGTTAAAGGATGGGAGGGGGAGGAGGCTCCAGCGAAGGAGACCGAGAATGACCGGCCAGAGAGGTAAGAGGAGAACCAGGAGAGGACGGAGTCCGTGAAGCCAAGGTGAGATAAGGTATGGAGGAGGAGGGGATGGTCGACAGTGTCAAAGGCAGCAGAGAGGTCAAGGAGGATTAGAATGGAGTAGGAGCCATTGGATTTGGCAAGAAGGAGGTCATGGGTGACCTTAGAGAGAGCAGTCTCGGTAGAGTGGAGGGGACGGAAGCCAGATTGGAGGGGGTCTAGGAGAGAATGGGAGTTAAGGAATTCTAAGCATCGATTGTAGACGACTCGTTCTAGGATTTTGGAAAGGAAGGGTAGTAGGGAGATAGGGAGATAACTATTTGGTTGCAGTACCTTAGTAACACTCCCTTAATAATGATAGTCGTTTTGGCTGTTACTTCCACAGCACTGAGATCCTCAATGCTAAATTTTAACTTTATTTTCATTAGCCTGAATATCAGACATAGGTTAATGCACAAAGAAACAGGGGTGGAATTTTCAATTTTCCAAGGTTTACAGAAAATGACCTCTATATTTTTGTTAATCCAAAGAAGCTATCATGGAGGGACAGGGGAATTAGGTAATGATAATATTAGTAGAAGAGGGTTTACGTGTTTTGGAAATTCAACCCCCATAATCATGTTTTGCATGACTCTCTTAACAATTTAAATAAACGCAGTTCTTAGGAATATTTTATTGGCCAAAACCAATAACCCTATGAAAAAGGTATTAAGTGTGATTATGAATTTAATAAATTCTACAATGATGAAAAAAATAGTCAGCCAGTGTTGCAGAAAATCATGATGATTTTAAATTTTTCGCACTTAACTGACAAACACCTTTGACATATTTGCACCTGTATAATTATAATAATGTTGGTATTTGTTAAGCGCTTACTATGTGCAGAGCACTGTTCTAAGCGCTGGGGTAGACACAGGGGAATCAGGTTGTCCCACGTGGGGCTCACAGTCTTAATCCCCATTTTACAGATGAGGGAACTGAGGCACAGAGAAGTTAAGTGACTTGCCCACAGTCACACAGCTGATAAGTGGCAGAGCCGGGGTTCGAACCCATGACCTCTGACTCCAAAGCCCGTGCTCTCTCCACTGAGCCACGCTGCTTCAATGCATAAAGATCCAGCATCACCCACCACTATGCAATCCATTCTTTCTGGCTAATTTCATTATTCACATAAAAATTTTATGTGCTAGACATTCTGGGGCAAAAACCACAGGTAAGCATGATTATATTTTAATTCTGTACACATTAAGAGTTGTGCAGTAAAAAGTAAATTACAGAAACTGGGATCAAGACTATTTCAGATAATTGACCAAATTTACTTTTATAATCTTGGACATGCTGGTATCCTAGTTTATTATCCATACTTTACTTTTTTTCCAATTTACCTATATTAGATTATATATTTTTTAATAGATGGCCAATTCATATCAGCTTTTCACTGTTAAACAACATAAATAATCCAGAACTTGAAATCCAGTCTATTCTCCCATAATACAGAGAAATGGTATGGCTTAGTGGATAGAAAACAGGCCTTGGAGTCAGAAGGACCTGGGTTCTAATCCCAGTTCTGCAACTTGTGTGTCGTGTGACCTTGGGCAAGTTACTTCACTTCTCTGGGCCTTAGTTACCACATCTGTAAAATGGGGATTAAGACTGTGAACCCCACATGGACCATGGACTTTGTCCATCCTGGTTAGCTTGCATCTACCCGAGGGCCTGGTATAGTGAGTGCCTGGTACACAGTAAACGTCTAATACCATGAAAAAATAGAGGAATTGTGTTAATCAAGTCATGTTTAAGTACTCTCACCCCATATCTCTCCTCGCATGCACACAAATGTTTTTCTCTGACACCCTGTCGCCTTCTATACAGAATCACACTGGAACTGTTGTGTGACTTTCGGCATGACACAACCTCACTGGCCCCAGTTTCCTCATCTTCAAAATGAGGATAAGATATCTTCTCTTCTTATAATAGTAATAATAATAATAATGATGGTATTTATGCACTTACTATGTGCCTGTTCTAAGCACTGGGATAGATATAAGGTAATCAGGTTGTCCCACGTGGGGCTCACAGGCTTAATCCCCATTTTACAGATGAAGTAACTGAGGCACAGAGAAGTTGCCCAAAGTCACACAGCCTTCTCTCAGAGACTGTGAACCCTATGTGGGACAGGGACCGAGTCCGATTCGATTGTCTTTTATCTACTTGAGTAAATACATACAATCACTACAAAGATATCATTGTAATAATGTTACCTAATTATACTGTCAGAGTCTATCCAAAATGTGTAATGGAAATGTGGTGTGGCAGAATTGTCCATAAGCTGAAAGAAAAAAAAACCTTTAGATCATACCTGCATGGTCCTTCTTTTGGTTAATGTTACTTCGAAGTTCTTCCACTCCCAGCGTTGCTCCACAACATGAGCAAAAACCACTTGTCCATTTCCACAAGCTCCTGCTATTTGGGTCCCATCTATTGACCAGGCAATATTGAATATGCTGCCTGTATTTGGCTTCTCTAATGCATATGACCACTGAGGAGAACAAAGAAATATGCTTATTAAACTTACTTTGAGAATCTGTGAACAAGTTATTCATTGAAATAAATCTAAATGTGTGTACAGAAGCAATCAATAGCATTTATTGAGTACTTACTATGTGCAGAGCACTGTACTAACATTTGGGAGGGTACAACAGAATTAGTACATCAGTATAGTACAACAGAACAGAATCTCTCATTCACCCCACACATCCAATCTGTCACCAAAACCTGCCGGTCTCACCTTAATAATATCGCCACGATCCCACCCTTTCCTCTCCACCCAAACGGCTATTTTACTGGTACAGGCTCTCATAATATCCCTGCTGGATTATTGTGTCAGCCTTCTGTCTGATCTCTCTTCCTCCTGCCTCTCCCCACTCCAGTCTATTCTTCACTCGCCTGCCCGGATCATTTTCCTGCAGAAACGCTCTGGGCATGTCACTCCCATTAAAAACTTCCAGTGGTTGCCTATCAACCTCCGCACGAAACAAAAACTTCTCACTCTAGGCTTCAAGGCTCTCCATCACCTGGCCCCCTCCTACCTCTCCTCTCTTCTCTCTTTCTACTGCCCACCCTGCACGCTCGGCTCTTCTGCCACTCACCTCCTCACAGTCCCCCGTTCTCGCCTATCCTGCCGTCGACCCCGGCCCACTTTCTCCTGCGGTCCTGGAATGCCCTCCCTCCTCACCTCCGCCAAACTATCTATCTTCCCCTCTTCAAAGCCCTACTGAGAGCTTACCTCCTCCAAGAGGTCTTCCCAGACTGAGCTTCCCCCTTTCACTCTGCTCCCTCTGCTGCCCCTCTACCTCCACTTCACCTCCCCTCAGCTAAGCCCTCTTTTCCCCCCTTTCCCTCTGCTCCTCCCCCTCTCCCCTTCCCTCCCCTCAGCACTGTGCTCATCCGCTCATTTGTATATATTCTTATTACCCTATATTTTGTTAATGAGATGTACATCCCCTTGATTCTATTTATTGCTATTGTTTTTGTCTGTCTCCCCCGATTAGACTGTAAGCCCGTCAATGGGCAGGGATTGTCTCTATCTGTTACCGAATTGTACATTCCAAGTGCTTAGTACAGTGCTCTGCACATAGTAAGTGCTCAATAAATACTATTGAATGAATTGAATGAATGAATTACAATACAACAGAATTATAATTGAAAGAATAAAAATGACATTTTGCTACTTTCACAAAAATGCTCGTTTTCTTATAAAATATTGAGCTGTAGTATAAATAGCTGGACAATTCCCAGTTCCATATAAAATGCACTCTTCATTATTTTCACCATTTTTTTTCCCCAAGGGTTCTCTCTCTCTATTGCCATGCATCAAACAGAAATAATTCCTGACTACTGTCTTTAAGCCTCTCTCTCCAGCTGCAACACAGCTCTCTACATTACTGTCAAGCCAACAATCAATCAATCATATTTACTGAGTCCTTTTGTGTGCAGGGCACTGTCCTGTGTGCTTGGGATAGTACAACACAGCAATATAACAGACACATTCCCTGTCCACAATAAGATAAGAGGGGGAGACAGACATTAATACAAAAAAAAATTACAATATACATAAGTACGTTGTACATATGTACATATAGAAGCAGTGTGGCTCAGTGGAAAGAGCCCGGGCTTAGGAGTCAGAGGTCATGGGTTCGAATCTTGGCTCTGCCACTTGTCAGCTGGGTGACTGTGGGCAAGTCACTTAACTTCTCTGTGCCTCAGTTACCTCATCTGTAAATTGGGGATTAGCTGTGAGCCTCTCGTGGGACGACCTGATTACCCTGTATCTACCCCAGCGCTCAGAACAGTGCTCTGCACATAGTAAGCATTTAACAAATACCAACATTATTATAAGTGTTCTGGGGCTGGAGGAGGTGGGTGGTGAATAAAGTCAGGGTGATGCAGAAGCGAGTGGGAGAAAAGGAAATGGGGGCATAAGTCAGGGAAGGTCTCTTGGAGGAGATATGCCTTCAATAAGGCTTTGAAGGGTCGGGGAGGTAGTTGTCTGTCAGATATGAAAAGGGTGGACGGTCCTTGCCACAAGCAGGATAGGCGAGAGGTAGGTGGTGAAATAGACAACAGCTGGATGGGGTAGAGGAGAAGGAGAATAATAATAATAATGGTGGCATTTGTTAACCACTTACTATGTTCCTAGCACTGTTCTAAGCCCTGGAGAAGATACAGGGTAATCAAGTTGTCCCACGTGGGGCTCACAATCTTAATCCCCATTTTCCAGTTGAGGTAACTGAGGCCCAGAGAAGTGAAATGACTTGCCCAAAGTCACACAGCTGACAAGTGGCAGAGCCGGGATTAGAACCCACAACCTCTGACTCTTAAGCCCATGCTCTTTCCACTAAACCACATAGAGAAGAAGAACAAGGTTCTATAGCAGGAGAGAGAATTAACGAGGTGATGGTGCATGGACTACCACTTTTCTGTAACGCTCTACGCGGTTCCCTTTCTGAGGGCTATAATTAAGTAATCCACGATGACATTTATACAGCACTTACAGTGAAGTGCCTGAAGAACCATTCGAAATGCTCAAAGAATGCATGAAAAGTAATTCGGTTAAGAACTCTCTAGCAGCTGCAAGCAAAGCTCTGGAAATCTACCTGCTGATGCCTATCTTATCAGGTTAGGTTTTCTTTGCTTTTTTTTTTTTTTTTAACTTATCCTCTACTCAACATTATATTATTATTATCCTTCAAATCTGCCTACCCATAGTGCGCAAAGCAGTTTTTTTTCCACTGGTTTCATCCCTGCTGCCCCATGGCTTTGAGGACTAGGGCAAGGATGCTGGACAGGACCAGTATGGCAGGGAAAGAAGAGGACATAACTCCAGTAATAACATTCATAATTATGGTATTTGTAATGCATTTACTATGAGCCAAACCCTGTTCTAGGTCTGGGGAAGACATAAGATCACCAGAGCAGACACAGTCCCTATGGGACTCAGAGTCTAAGTAGGAATCAATAGAGACACTGACTCTCCATTTTATCAATGAGGAGACTGAGGCACAGAGAAGAGAAGTGTCTTTCCCAGAGTCACATATTCATTCATTCAACTGTATTTATTACACGCTTACAGGGTGCAAAGCACTGTACTAAGCTCTTGGCGGGGAAGCAAACAGGCAAGCAGCACACAGCAGGTGAGTGGCTGAGCTGGGATTATAGAACACAGGCCCTCTGACTCCCAGGCCTGGGCTTTTTCTACTAGCCATGCTGCTTCTCGACATGTACAAAATGAGCTGGTTTCGAAGAGACTATCAGAGTGGCAGGGATATCTTAGTACAGTGCCTGGCACATAGTAAGCACTTAACAAATACCATCATTATTGTTATTATTACGTCTCCTCAAAACTGCAGAATGGAAGCCCAGATGTAAAGAAGGGCAGTGAGGACAGGAGAGGGTGGAAGGACTGAGCAAGATAAGAAAGTAAGAAAAAGCATGGCTTATCTGATTAACCACCAGCAGCAACTGGAAAATTTCTACAGCTCTGGCTAGAGAGCTGTCAGATCTGTCCCTCGGTACATAATAATAACGATGGTCTTTGTTGAGCACTTACTATGTGCCCAGCACTGTTCTAAGTGCCGGGGTAGATACAAGGCAGTCAGGTGGTCCTATATGGGGCTCACAGTCTTATTTCCCATTTTACAGATGAAGGAACTGAGGCACAGAGAAGTGAAGCAAGTTGCCCAAGGTCACACAGCAGACAAGTGGCAGAGTCCGGATTAGAACCCACAACCTCTGACTCCCAAGCCTGGGCTCTTGCCACTAGGCCACACTGCTTCCAAGATTCTGCTTCTCTCTGTGTCACTGTTCCCCCCTGTCTTCCCTTCCTCCCGGGCCACTCCCTTAGCACTCCGTGCTTGCCGCAGTGCCTCGGCCTCTCAAACTCAAACACCAAGTTGAATGGGGCTCATGGTCTTCAGAAGGAGGGAGAACGGGGAATGACTCCCCATTCTGCACATCCAGAAACTGAGGCAGAGAAATGACTTATCTAAGATCACACTGCATGCAAGCAACTGAGCCAGGATTAGAACCCAGATCCTCTGACTCCCAGGCCCTTACCCTTTCCACTAGGCTCCGCTGCTCAGGTGCAGTCTATAGCAGTGTAGCTTAGTGGCAAGAGCACGGCCTTGGGAGCCAGACAGAGGACGGGGGTTCTAATCCCAGCTCCGCCACTTGCCTACTCTGTGACCTTGGGCAAGCTGCTTAACTTCTCTATGCCTCAGTTACCTCATCTGTAAAATGGGGATGAAGACTGTGAGCTCCACGTGGGACAACCTGATTATCTTGCATCTATCCTGGCGCTTAGAACAGTGCCTGGCCCACAGTAAGCGCTTAACAAATAACATTATTATTATTATTATTACGTGAAAGACTCCTAAGGAGGGCAGGGTGCCGGACTCGTTATTGTTAGTTGACTACTGGGGGAAGCACCATGGCTCAGTGGAAAGAGCCTGAGCTTCGGAGTCAGGGGTCATGGGTTCGACTCCCGGCTCTGCCACTTGGCAGCTGTGTGACTGTGGGCAAGTCACTTAACTTCTCTGTGCCTCAATTACCTTATCTGTAAAATGGGGATTAACAGTTAGCCTCACGAGGGACAACCTGATTACCCTGTATCAACCCCAGTGCTTAGAAGACTGCTCTGCACATAGTAAGCACTTAACAAATACCAACATTATTATTATTAAAATCCCTCTCTCCTCACTCTGGAGTAATGTTTAACTCTTTCTTTGACAATTCTATTCCCATCCTACAGGCATGGAGGCAGAATCTGTGGTCTGCTGGATCTACTTTCAACGTATTAATATTGACAGCATGTTCACAGGCATCTTAGCCCTCGATGAACTCAGAGCAGTAAAACTCCCACCCATAAAATTCCCACTCTTGCCACTTCCTCTGCTAACCTGTACAACCCCAAGACAAAGGCACCACCTTCCACTCAGCCCTTGATCTTTCTGGGTAAGGAGGTCTCAAAGTTGTTTCCCAATCATGGCTTCCTGCATCTTTAACAGTTTTAATGAGAATTTAATTTGTCCTCTGTTTCAGAGCTTTGGAAGTGCTTTACATGAACCAAGAAGGCAAAGGCAAGGTGGGAACTGTTTTATATCTTGAAATCCACACAAGGGAAATAAAATATGAGAATTTAGATAATTCGTACATTTTAATCGTCAAATTGGTTATGCTGACATTAAATCAATATTTGCTCCTGAAAGTAACTGATATATATATATACATGGACAGTTTTTAGTTTGTCACTATCTTCACTGTAGTCTGGAATTGGATTTTGCAACCTGAAATATGACACTAGCCACCAAGTTATATTTGGTTTGGTGAAAGGTAAGCTACAGTTCAGATAAAGCAGCATAAAACACAGATTGGCAACATGTGGGAAAACAAAGACGAGTTCAAAAATAGATTCTGGGTTAATAGACTGCACATATTAGATCTACAATAGCAACGTGAGA
Source organism: Ornithorhynchus anatinus (assembly GCF_004115215.2). Taxonomy (NCBI): domain Eukaryota; kingdom Metazoa; phylum Chordata; class Mammalia; order Monotremata; family Ornithorhynchidae; genus Ornithorhynchus; species Ornithorhynchus anatinus. The sequence goes on from NC_041728.1 coordinate 155,280,397, forward strand.
GGAAAACAAAAGACCGGTGTTATTTTAGAATACATAAGATGAAGCACCATACCCTAGAGTAGGCCAGGAATTTCTTTTAGTAAAAGGATTGTCAAGAAATATACATATTATGAAACATGTACAAGGAAGAATATTATTAAAATAAAAATTGGGGCTAGAAAGACTAGTTTATCAGAAAAGGTGAAAGTTAAATGTACATGAATCGACTACACAAACACTGCAAGGACGTAATAAAATGCACTTTGAAAACATAAATACCAAACAGAGCATATATTTACCACTGGATAAAATGGGGATTAAGACTGTGAGCCCCATGTGGGACAACCTGATTACCCTGTATCTACCCCAGTGCTCGGAACAGTGCTTGGCACATAGTAAGTGCTTAACAAATACCATCATCATCAACAAAGAAGAGAGCATTAGCAGCAGTGGAATAAAAGTAAACAAAGGAAAACATACACTGAAATTTCCTAACAATGTGAGCCACTAAACTCCGGGATGGTTTCCAAGAGATTTTACGAAATCTCTATCTGTCTAAAAATCTAGATGTTCGGGGACAAGTAATTAAGAAGCCATTCTATATCAGTAAACCTATATTTTCTAAAACATGTCGACCAAAATAGACACAACCTATCCATCTGATAAAAACAAAAGGCATGGTTAAAGGATAATTTTAAGATTATGAAATGACGAAAGAAGTGTTATTTTAGGTCTCAAATGGCATAAAGGGAGGTTTGAAAATTCAGTTTCATTAGCACTTAGAGTGTTGTCCCAACTTTTGTCGTTTGCTTCTGTCACCTGCTCTTGTTGCTCTCCGTTTCTGTGGGAGACTTAAGAGGATGAGGAGAAAAAGCGAGGAAGAAGTATACGGAGGTATTTGTTTGGGAAGCAGTGAGGCCCAGGGGAAAGAGCACAGGCCTGGGAATCAGAGGATCTGGGTTCTAATCCAGCTACTTGCTTTTTGGGTGACTTGAGTTAACTTCTCTGGACCTCAGTTTCCTCATTTTTAAAATGGGGATTCAATCTTTTTCTCCTTCCCTAGACTGTGAGCCCCACATGGGTTACAAAATGTATCCAACCTGTACCTTCCCCAGTACCTGGTGCATAAGTAAATGCTTAACAAATATGATGATTGCTATTATCATCATCATCACCATCATTAATTTACGGGCATCTCTTACTGGGAGCCTGGATGAGACAGAGATTGGATTTTTTTAGAGAGGGTATCTGCAAAGGATGGAGAGGGGATATCAGATGAAACCATAAGCTAAGGGAAAGTATCTAAAAACTTGAAAACCCATAATGACCTAGAGGATATTAACAGTTTAAATCCCTGACTTTAAGATGCATTCAGATCTTTTATACCACAGGAAGGTGTGTTCTTGAAAGACTGGGCATTAAAGAACTCACATGTGTGCCTTGACCAAAATACACGTTTTAGAAGAACTGAGTGCACACACCACCAGGAAAAATGTCAAAGTTCAACGGAAATCAAGAGTCACTATGCTACAAATACTGGGTGATTTTACTCAGATAAGTTTCTTAAAAGTAGATAAGGTTTTTTCTCAGTGTACTTAGTAACCCTAGAGTTCAACATTTATTTTGTCTTCCTATATACAATAATTAGGCTGCCAATAAAATAAAAGCAATTTGGCTACCAGCAACGAAAAACTATTCTACAAGGATCTGGAAAGGCTCGGTATGAAGACTTCAAAAATCTAATGAGTTGATCACGAGACATTTCAATGATGATGTGGGTCAATCGTATTTATTGAGCGCTTCCTGTGTGCAGAGCACTGTACTAAGCTCTTGGGAGAGTACAATATAATAACAGACACATTCCCTGCCCATAAGCCTACAGTCTAAACGGGGAGATTGGTATAAATAAATTTACAAATGTGCACATGTTTTGTGCAGCTGGAAGGGGGATAAATAAGGGGAACAAGTGTGGGTATTAATGCTAAAATGTGGGAAAGTCATAAAATCTCATACGATTGTAAAGTTAATAGCAATGTTCTACTCTCACTGAATGAATGTGCTAAGCAATGGCTCTCAATCAACGATATTCCCTCCCACCTCCTAAATAAGAGACTCCCAAGACCTACAAAATGACAAGGCATAGATTAGAGAATATTTGCAGGATGCCAGATACAGAAGAAGTGCCACAAATACCACCCAGACAGCTAAACTTTTTGCAGGAGTTTTATAAAAGCAAACCAGGTTCTTGCACCGGGGGCCCTAATCCAAGCCAAACAATGGACCTCCCCAAAGCAGTCCATTAATTCTCTATATGTCTCAACTGAATTTTTATTGTGAAATTGTAAGCATCTCTAAACAATACTCTTACACTGGGTTCCCCCTCAGCTTCCTATGACTCTCATAAAATGTTTCCTAAAAAGGGAAATCAAGGAGAACTCAGAACATTGAGAAGACAGAGACAGAGGATGACACTTGCATGAATAAATGAAGCCCTTCCGAATACTACAGCACCATCTGCTGACTAATCAAAGAATTAAGAAGAGGATTCATCAAGGTATTTCTAGACTTCATTTCACCTTTTAGTTCCACATAATTGTTCAATAGTATTTATTGAGCGCTATGTGCAGAGCACTGAACTGAGCGATTGGAATGTACAACTTGGCAACAGATAGAGACAATCCCTGCCCCTTGACAGGCTTACAGTCTAATCGGGGGAGTGGCACTCCTTCTCGTTTCCTTTTTCATTTGTTATTTTAAAATTTGGGTGACTAAGAGATGTGCAGACTGCAAATGATGAAAATTATTATGTCCTGATTCAATTCCATGACCTAGGGGATACAGCACGGGTGCGGAATCAGAAGGACCAGGGTTCTAATCCCAGCTCCGCCACTTGTCTGCTGTGTGACCTTGAGCAAGTCAGTTAACCTCTCCGAGTCTCAACTACCTCATCTATAAAATGGGGATTAAGATTATGAACCTCATGTCAGACTTGGGCAGTGTCCAAACTAAACAGCTTGTATCTTACCCAGGGCTCCGTACAGTGATTAACAAATACCATAGGAAAAAAAAGACACACTTAACACCACTCTCTCCTCACCCTCTCTTGCCCCCCGGTTCCTCAGACGGTTTCTTACAACTAAGCCCCAACCCTGGATCACCTCCTCAGTCTGTCCTCCACTCTGACAAAAAGTTCTTCTTCCTACTCACTCCCATGCCCAATTCTCCTGTCAGACATTTAACTCCCTTCTCAAACATCCTGCCCACCTGCCCGCACCATCTATTTCCCCTAATAACCTGGCTATATACTTCAACTACAAAATTGAAACCTAAATCCCTAAAACCTCCTGCTCCTCTCCAATCTCCCCCTCCACCCTCTTCAAGTCCATGTTCCCTGTAGTAGCTCAAGATGAAATCTGTCTGTCCCCTCCCTAAATCTACACGCTCTAACTGTGCTTCTAACCCCCATCTATTCATATCTTTTTAAAACACTCGCCCCCTCTCTTCTTCCCTCCTATCTTCAGCTGTTCACTTTTAATGGCTTCTTCCCCAGTGTTTTAAAACATGCCTATATATCCCCTATCCTAAAAAAAACCCTCCCTTAACCCCATGGTTCCCTCCAGTTGTAGTCCCATCTCTCACCTACTATTTCTCTTCAAACTTCTTGAGAGTTGTTTATACCTGTTGCCTCTACTTCCTAAACTCCAATTCTCTCCTTGATCCCTTCTAATCTGGCTTCTGCCCCCTTCACTCCACAGAAACAACCTTCTTTAAGGTAACCAATGACTTTCTCACCAAATCTGAAGGCCACTACTCCATCCTAATCCTCCTAGGCCTCTCAGTCACCTCTGACCCCACCCCCTTTCTTCTCCTTGAAACTTCAGCCGATCTTGGATTCAGACATTGTCTTCTCTTGGTTCTCCTCCTCCTAATAATAATAGTAATATCCCGGCTAGACTACTGTGTCAGCCTTCTCTCTGATCTCCTTTCCTCCTCTCTTTCCTTGCTCCAGTCTATTTTTTACTCCGCTGCCCGACTCATCTTCCTGCAGAAACGCTCTGGGCATGTCACTCCCTTTCTTAAAAACCTCCAGTGGTTGCCTATCAACCTCTGCATGAAACAAAAACTTCTCACTCTAGGCTTCAAGGGTCTCCATCACCTTGCCCCTTCCTACCTCTCCTCCCTTCTCTCTTTCTACTGCCCACCCCGCACGCTCCGCTCCTCTGCCGCCCACCTCCTCACCGTCCCTCGGTCTCGCCTATCCCGCTGTCGACCCCTGGGCCACGGCCTCCCACGGTCCTGGAACGCCCTCCCTCCTCACCTCCGCCAAACTGATTCTCTTCCCCTTTTCAAATCCCTACTTAAAGCTCACCTCTTCCAAGAGGCCTTCCCAGACTGAGCTCCCCCCTTTTCCCTCTGCTCCCTATACCCCACCTTCACATCTCCGCAGCTAAACCCTCTTCTCCTCCCTTTCCCTCTGCTCCTCCCTTTGTCCCCTCCCATCCCCTCGGCACTGTACTCGCCCACTCAACTGCATATATCTTCATCACCCTATTTATGTTGTTTCATGAGATGTACATCACCCTGATTCTATTTATTTCCTATTGTTTTAATGAGATGTTCTTCCCCTTGACTCTATTTATTGCCATTGTTCTTGTTTGTCTGTCTCCCCCGATTAGACTGTAAGCCTGTCAAAGGGCAGGAACTCTCTCTATCTGTTGCCGATTTGTACATTCCAAGCCATTAGTATAGTACTCTGCACATAGTAAGCATTCAATAAATACTACTGAATGAATTGCATTTAAGTGCCTACTATGTGCCAAGCACTGTTCTAAGCAGTGGGGGAGATACAAGGTAATCAGATTTTCCCATGTGGGGCTCACATTCTTAATCCCCATTTTACAGATGAGGTAACTGAGGCACAGAGAAGTTAAGTGACTTGCCCAAAGTCCCACAGCTGACAAGTACCAGAGCTGAGATTAGAACCCATGACCTCTGACTCCCAAGCCTGGACTCTTTCCACTGAGCAATGCTTCTTCTCTCTGACCATTCATTCTCAGTCTCCTTCATGGGCTCCTCCTTTTCCTCCCACTCCCTAACCGTGGGGGGTCCCTCAAGGTTCAGTTCTGGGTCCCCTTCTATTCTCCATCTACACTCAATCCCTTAGAGAACTCATTCACTCCCATGGCTTTAATTACCACTTCTATTCAGATGACTCCCAAATCTACATCTCCAACAACTTCAACAACAAAATTGAAACCTAAATCCCTAAACTCTCCCCTGCTCTTACCCAGAAATCTCACATTTCCTCCTGCCTTCAAGACATATCTACTTGGATGTCCTGCCAACACCTCAAATTAAATATGTCCAAAACTGAACTTATCTTCCCACCCAAACCCTGTCCTCCCCCATCTTTCCCATCACTACAGATGACACCACTATCCTCCCTACCTTACAAGACCAATATCTTGGGTTGTATTTGACTAGTCTCTTCCATTCCACCTAAATATCCAATCTGTCGCCAAATCCTGTTGGTTCTACCTTCGCAACACTGCTAAAATCCATCGTTTCCTCTCTATCCAAACTGCTACCGTGCTGTTGAAAGCACTTATCCTATCCTGGCTTGATTACTGCATCCGCTTCCCAGGCTCACCTCCCAGCCTCCTGTCTCTCCCCTCTCCAATCCACAGTTCACTCTGCTGAACAGTTCAGTTCATGTCTCCCCACACCTCGAGAATCTCCAATGGCTGCCCATTTACCTCCGTATAAAACAGAAACACGCTACCACTGGCTTTAAAGCCCTCAATCAGCTCGTCCCATCCTACCCCACCTCGCTAATCTCCTACTGCAGCCCGGGCAGCACATTCTCTACTGCCAGCTTAGTTATTATGCCCCGATCTCATCTATCTCGTTGCCGAACCCTTTCCCACAACTTCCCCCTAGCCTGGAACTCTCTCCCCCTCTATATATGCCACACTGCCACTCTCTCCACCTTCTAAGCATTACCAGGGTCACATCAACTCGAAGAGGCCTCCCCTGATTAAGTCCTCTTTTCCCTAGCTCGCTCTCCCTTCTGCATCATTTACGCACTTGAATCTGTGATCTTTGGAAATTCGATATCTGCTCATCTCCAACTCCAAAGTAGTTACATATCTTTATATTATAAATTACTTATTTATTCATATTAATCTCTCTCTCCCCCTCTGGGCTGTTAGCTCATATGGGCAGGGAATGTGTCTGCTAATTCTGCTGTATTCTCCCAAACACTTAGAACAATGCTCGGCACATAATGAGAACTCAGTAAATACAACTGCTTGATAGAACCCAGGTCTTCTGACTTCCAGCCCTCCCTTCTTTCCAGTAGGCTATGCTAATGGAGACTCTCCTCAACATTCCCAATTCAAACAAGTGGACTGCCTGATCTTGGACAGATTTTCCTCATGGTGTATTTTTGGAGGGACAAAAATAACTCACACTATTTTTACCTCATACTAAGTGGTAACCCCATTCACAATCTGCATCATTTTGGCATATGAAACCATGTCCAATGCAAATCAGAAATATTCCAAGAAAAAATCAGTACTTTACACTAAGTAATCCAATACGTCCTTCAAAAGAAGCTCTCCTAAAATGCAACAAACATTGGTAATCCTAATTAAGCATTTAGGAAAGATGATTGCATCAGTTAAACCTGATTTAAAAACAGTATAAAAACAATAACAAAAAATACATTGAAGGTCGGTACTGGAAACACACTATACAATTTAATGTTGTAAAAAGACCTTCACATCATAAAATCCCATATACTATAACAAAATCCCCTCAAATCAGTTTCCTCGGTTTAGTTGAGAAGTTGTATTTCACGATCATTATTAGAAGGTAAAATGCTGTAAGATAGGTGAAGTTTAAACAGCTAACTACCTTTTGGAATTTATTAATCATGTTCCTTTCTCCATGGTGTTTGCAATAAAATGAACAATTAGTCCATTGGTATATAGAAAAAAAACCATATCTTCAGAAAACTGAACCATCATGCAAATAGGAAAATTTGGACAATAAATCTTTCCTTTTTTTAATGGTAATATTAAGTACTTGTGCCAGGCACTGTACTAAGCACTGGGGGAGATAATCACATTGAACAGTCCCTCCCCCACCAGGGCTCACAGTCTTAATCCCCATTAAACCATTAATCCTCTTTAAAGCTCTCAATCACCTTGCCTCCTCCTCCTCACCTCGCTGCTCTACTACTACAACCCAGACCACACATTTTCACTCCTCTGATGCTAACTTTCTCAGTGTACCTCTATCTTGTCTATCTTACCACCAACCCTCTGGTGTGGGACGCCCTCCCGCCTCATATCCTACAATTACTCTTTCCCCTTTCCAAGCCTTTTTGAAGACACATCTCCTCCAAGAGGTCTTCCCTGACTAAGTCCCCCTTTCTTCTTCTCCCTCTCCTTTCTGCATCACCTGACTTCCTCCCTTTATTTACCACCCTCCACACACAGCTGTGAGCATCGCTTCAATTTTGGAAAGCTGAATGCACTCCAGGTCTTTGCTTGTTGGCCACAGCGAACAACTGTGAGGCAGTGCCCTGATGGGTGAGCATAGGCCTTGAAGTCAGAAGGACATGGGTTCTAGTCCTGATTCAGCCACTTGTCTGCCATGTGATTTTAGGCACTTCTCTGTGCCTCAGTTCCCTCAACTGTAAAATGGGAATGAAGCCTGTGAGCCCTACGTGGCACAGGGGCTGTGTCCAACCTTATTTTCTTGTATATACCCCAGCCCTTAGCAGACGGCTTGGTATAGAGTTAATCTCTTAATACCACAATTATGATCATTATTTTGACTGCAGCTTCCAAACTCCTAATATATTCTTCTGTAGGCATCCAGAAAGGTGCTGGAGAATCTTGTCAGAAATGGAGAGCCATTTGATGCTGTCGGAGGTTTTCTTTTTTATGGTATTTTTTAAGTGCTTAGTATGTGCCAGGCACTAAACCGAGTGCTGGGGTAGATACAAGGTAATCAGGTTGGATAGGGTCCATGTTCCACGTGGGACTCACAGTATTGATCCCTATTTTACAGAGGAGATAACTGAGATGTAGAGAAGGTCGGTGATTTGTCCAAGACCACACAGCAGGCAAGTGGCAGAGCTAGGATTAGGACCCACGTGCTTCAGACTTTCAGGCCTGTGCTCTATCCACTTGGCCACACTCTTCTCTTAGTTTCCACAGTCAGGGTTTTCCCTTTCTTCGAAAAGATAGTAATTGTGGTGACATTTTGGGGCATTTTCTCTGGGTTCCATAGGTTGAGGAAAAGCTTGTGCAGATGTCTGAGGATTCAATCCCCCTCCGTGTTTGTAGATTTCTTCAGGAATACCATCAGATCTGGGTGCTTTAGCATTTTTCATGGTTTTAATTGGAAGTTATTTTCTCAATAGTCAGAACTAATGTCTTGTTTTGTGAAGTGAATCTCTCCTAGTTACAATCTCAAAAAAGTGACTACCACACCCCTGAATGAATAAAACTGAGACCGAATGAAAAACAAAAAAATCTGAAAAGCCTAAAAAATAAAACTTGATTTTTTTAAAACTTTTACATTCATTCTTTACCCTGATTTGTGAGCATATTCATAAAATTATGCTCTCTGATGTTATATTTTTAAGCTGGCTGTGATCATCCACGATTTTCTCTCTTACTGGAGAACTCATTCATTCATACAATCATATTTGTTGAGTGCTTACTCTGTGCAGACTTAGGACAGGAATCACAGAACTAAGCAGGAATCACTTAGGAGCTTAATTTCCTGTATTTATAGATGAAGGGTATTTGGTGGGGGCAGGATTCCTTCTGTATAATAGCGTTTAAGGTAACAAGGAAATGAAGCCTGCTGATAATAATAATAATAATAATAATAGTATTTGTTAAGCGCTTACTATGTGCAGAGCACTGTTCTAAGCGCTGGGGTAGACACAGGGGAATCAGGTTGTCCCATGTGGGGCTCACAGACTTCATCCCCATTTTACAGATGAGGTAACTGAGGCACAGAGAAGTGAAGCGACTTGCCCACAGTCACACAGCTGGCAAGTGGCAGAGCTGGGATTTGAACTCATGACCTCTGACTCCAAAGCCCGGGCTCTTTCCACTGAGCCACGCTGCTTCTCTGAGCAGCTGCTTCACTGCTGCTGATAATGGATGACAAACACTAAATGAAAATTCAGGCATGTATAAATTCAAGGCATGATTAATGATGATACTATCTATGACATTCATATGTACAGTACAAGATTTTCAAAGCAATCCAAAACTCCTTAAAACAATTCCGTAAATTCTCCCAACATCCTAGGGATGGATTATAGTAACCAAATTTCACAGGTAAGGAAATCCAAGTTCTAGAGGTTAAGTACTTCCCAAAAATCGCACAAGAAATTAAGAAGCCCGTTATTTCTCCCATCTCAACTTTCCACTAATGCCCAGTAAGTATTCTCTCTTCCAGATTCTAATCTTCCCTGATTTAGGATTTGTAATTTCATATTCAAAGGCAATACCCAGAATAAAAACGGGCACATACAGATCCTGTTTTACAACAGTGTGCAATCAAATAAACTTACTGCCCCCAGAAAAGGGAAACGGGTGGAAATTTAAGATATAAAGACAGAAAAAGGGAGTCTAAAAAGTACACAGCAAAGAAAAACCCTATCAAGTTAGCATTTCTTTCCTCACAACTCTTGCTAACCCTCTTCCTCCTTTTCCAAATCTAGCCTGGGAAGTCCCATGGGGTAGAAATGGTAGAAAGAATAAGTAGCCAAATAGTTAAACACTAAATGTGGTAAGTACTTACTAAATAATGACATATTCAAAAAGAATTTTCAAAGTGGTTACTCAAAATACATTCCACTGCATCTATAGCTCTACTTCGTGTGTGGCAGTAGTGTCGCTCTAGGGACTACCATTGTTAGAATAATGCAAAACAGAGATTTTGAAGCAACAAACTATTTTAATGGGGATTCTATGGAGGAAAGGAAAAAAACCCGATTTTATAGGAATAACTTTCTGGAGCACTGAAAACCTTCTGAGTTGTTGAAAAATGTATCACTGTTAATTTTAAAAACAATTAACTTGACTTGCCATATAAATTCCTAGCCTCTGAAATGTAGATTTGGGAAGCCCAGAGGACAACCAACTTGTGCCTGTCTCCATTTTCATTATCCAACTGAAGCGGAGGCATGGTCTGGAAATGCTTTTAGACTGTGGGGGAGAGCAGAGCAAGGGCAGCCAGACTGACTGTAGAATTATCTCCCCTCCTAATAATAATAATAATGGCATTTGTTAAGTGCTTACTATGTGCAAAGCACTGTTCTAAGCACTGGGGGGATACAAGGTGATCATGTTGTTCCCCCTTGGGGCTCAGAGACTTGATCTCCATTTTACAGATGAGGCTCAGAGAAGTTGAGTGACTTGCCCAAAGTCACACAGCTGAAAAGTGGTGGATCTGGGATTAGAACCCATGACCTCTGACTCCCAAGCCTGGGATCTTTCCACTGAGCCACGCTGCTTCTCTAACTTCTGTTCACATTAAACAGATTTAGTAGACTTACTCCTAGACCTGGGGAATAGTTCGAGCAAGAAGATGGAGGTGGGAAATTCAACAGTCCACCACTCTTCCCCCCTCAAAACCATCCTAAAATCACATCTGCTCTGAGAGGCCTTCCCTGAGTAAACCTTCATTTCCCGTATTCACCCTCCCCTCTGTGTCACCTCTGCCCTTGGATCTGTACCTCTGAAGCATGTGATAGTCACCCCACCCCCAGCTCCAAAGCATTTCTGTACATATCCTTAAACTCTCCCATTTCTCCTACCTGTAAGTTTTTAATGCTTGTCTCCCCATTTAGACTGCAAGTTCCCAGGCAAGGATTGCTCTTACTAACTGTATTATACTGTACTCTCCCAAGAGCTTCGTACAGGGCTCTGTACGCAGCAAGGGATCTGTACACAGCAGGGGCTCAACAAATACCATTAAGTGATTGACTGATCGATTGTAGAGCTAGAAGGCTGGCTTGGGAGGAACACAGAGTAATAATAATAATTAAAAAAAATAATAATTGTGGTATTTGTTAAGCACAAACTCTAGACTGTGAGCTTGTTGTGGGCAGGAATGGTTATTCTTATATTGTACTCTCCCAAGCACTTAGTACAGTGCTTTACACAAGGTAAGCACTCATATACGATTGAATGAATATGTGACCAGCACTGTATTAAGTCCTGGGTAGATACAAGATAATCAGGTTGGACAAAGTCCCCATCCCACAAGGGGCTTTCAGTCTTAATCCTCATTTTAAAGAGGAGGGAACCTAGGCACAGAGAAGTGACATGACTTGACCAAGGTCACACAGCAGATAAGTGGCGGAGCCAGGATTCAAACTCAGGTCATTCTGACTCCCAGGCCCGTGCCCTACCCACTAGACCATGCTGTTAGGGGAGTTACTGGTAAAAAAAAAAAAAAAAAGGAATATGTAAGATGGACAGAGTTGATTGAGTGCCTTTAAACCGGTTGTGAGATTTTACTTGATGGTAAAGGAACTGGGAAGCTAATGGAAGTTTCTGAAGAGTGGAAAAAGATGATCCCTGCAGCACTTTGTGATGTATATTGGAGTGGGTGAGAGGCTGGGAAACCAATGAAAAGTCTGGTACAATAATCTATTCTTTGACCATGGTTTAGACTAGGGTGGGCGCAGTTTGTGTGGAAAGGAGAGGAAGGATCTGGGAAATGTGTAAGGAGCTGGCAGGATTTTGCAGTAGACTGAATGTGAGAACTGAAAGACGGTGAGGAGCAGAAGATGACTCCAGGGCTGCATTCTGCTGGAATGAGAAGTAGAGGGTGAAGTTATCCAGAGAGGGGGTAAAACAAGGGGGAGGAGGAACTAGATTGGAGAGGAGGTGAGTAAGCTCTGTTTTAGACATGTTGGGTTTGAGGTGCTGGCAGAACAACCAAGTGGAGGTGTGGGACTGTGGATTTAGATGAGAAGTCCAGGCTAGAGAGGAAGAAGCAGTAGACAGAGTTGATAGATTAAGCTTAGATGAGTTCTCTGAGAGAGGCTGAGAAGGGTAGGGGAATCCAGAAGAGATGGAAGAGAGCCAGCCAAAGAAACTGAGGAGTGGTCAGAGAGATAGGAACAATAGGTGTAGGTTAGTGCGATTGACAGTGTCTCAAGGAGGAGAGGAGTGGGCCCCAGTTGATTCTTTCCCCATATTTTTTGTTAAAAATAGCTTGCCCTGAGGTCCAGCAGGAACACGATTTCCTCCAGCCTCTCTTTAACACTATTCCTACGGGAATAACACTTCATATAAAGCTGATTTACACCAAGTTTCCTTTTCCAGGAATCCAACTTGAGCGTTAGTGGAAAACAGAGTGCATTTTCCTGGGAAGTTAATGTCATATATAGTTTCTGCTGGTGCATAGAACAGATCCTGATGTAGTCCCATAACATCATACCCCATAAAAGACGTCCGAGTTGACCACCAAGGCAGGTCTGGTTCTCTTCAAATAAGAACGCTCTGGTGGTATGTGACTCATTTTCATTCATCTGTCATTCTCTTTTCCTCCAGGACTACCGTGGTTATTTCTTTAGGCACTATTTAATTTTAAATGTCAAGACAAAAAAAAACCTAAGAGAAGCAAGTCTTTCAAAAGGATAATCTCATAAATAACTTCAGCAGAAAATAACCAGCTTTAGCTACTGATTACCTTGCTTAAACTAGGAACTGAGGCTATATTACATTGCCAGCAAGTCTTATATATAGCAATAATATTTCTGTTTTCTCAAGTATTGGTTGCAATTCTCACTATCAAAATTCTATTTTCATGTCAAAGGAAGTGAAGAAGTTTAATTCAGAAGGAGGGTGTTATTAACTTGGCCCGAAAATATTTTAAAAAGATGAGAAAAATTCTACGAAGATTTAAGTGATACAAGTGATATTCCATTTTGAAGTATCAGCATTTAACATGCTTCAGAACCAAATAATTTGTCAGGTCAGTGACTCCTGAGAATGTAATACCTTACTTTTTTTAAATTAATCGATCACTCAGTGGTAATTACTGAGCATTTACTAGTTGCAGAACACTTTCCCAGCACCTGGGAAACTACAATACTACAGAGTTAGTAGACGTGATCCCCGCCTAAAGGGTGTTTACAGTCTACAGGGGGAGAGAGACATTAAAATAGTTTACAGATTGTTTTTTATAACAACATTAAAAATCTTGGCTTTACTGAATTACTGAGCGTGGGGAAGCACTGCTTGCCTTATGCGCACAAGGACGCCTATGCGTCTTTACGGGCTGTGGGTGAGGATGCCAAGAGGGCAGAAGTACAGGCCTGCCCTACTACTGGACCCAAGACTAAGCCAAATGAGAGGTGAGCTTGGGCCTAAATAAAATTAGGCCATGACTCACTTGCAGTTGGTCCCAGAGGGTGGTGCTGCGGTTGAGGAGGCTGAAACAAGAGGCTATGTAGGCCTCAGGCCAAGCTTTGTCCTTCTGGCAGGGGATCCCTACATCAAATTCAAAGCACTCAGGACCATCACTAGGGTAAGAAAGGCAAATGAGGACCTTCCCGCTCCTAGTAATGGGACTCCACAAAGTGGCTGCCTCGTAAGGCAGTGAAGCGGCAAGTTGGAGGGGCCGTTGGCTGGGATGCTCGAGTTCATCGGGGCTACCGCTAAACACAAAGGAGCCCTGGACCCCTTTCGAAGGGCAAGGAAAATGGGAGAGGCAAAGATGCGGTATGCCAGAGAGGTCGAGGGGACATGGGGAGAGGAAGGAGAGAGATCTGACGGTGGAAACTCTAGTCTTAAATCTCCCTCCACAACCGATGGCTCACGCTCAACCGCGAGGAACTGCCACAGTCACTGGGAACCGTGGAAGAACATTCTGTGAAATCCATATATGGGGTCTTTCTGGAGTCAGAGGATTAAGCACTTGTTGCTACCAATTCCGCTGTCAGCACGGCCGCTGTTACTTCACTCCCTTTCAACACCGGCTCAAGATGATTTAAAAGAGCTGCACTGAGGAATGAACAAAGCGGGCACCAGTTGAGTATAGAGACTGTCCCTGCTCAGGCAGTGATTCTCCACTGGTAGCAGGACTATGCCAATTTAATAATAATATAATAATAATAATAATGACATTTGTTAAGTGCTTACTATGTGCAAAACACTGTTCTAAGTGCTGGGGGGAAACAAGGCGATCAGGTTGTCCAATGTGAAGCTCAGAGTCTTCATCCCCATTTTAGAGATGCAATAACTGAGGCTCAGAGAAGTTAAGTGACTTGCCCAAAGTCACATAGCTGACAAGTGGTGGAGCCGGGATTAGAACCCATGACTTCTGACTCCCAAGCCCGGGCTCTTTCCACTGAGCCACGCGGCTTCTCTGCTTCTCTTAATTTCAAATAAAGAACAAGGGAGGGCAAGATTGGATGTTATTTTCTTCTCCAACTCTCCTGAGGGAGTGTGTTCTCTTGTCCTGCTCCCCGTAAAATAAGCCTACTGTTCATTCATCTGACTGTATTTATGGAACGCTTACTGTGTGCAAAGCACTGTGCTATCATGACACAAGGCACAGCAACATGAAGAAAATAATGACGAGCCTGACCAAAAAAAATTCCATGAAAAATCTGATAATTCCAGAGAAACGAGAGAACACCAAGCGAGAAGTCCAAATCCCCAGCTGTTACAAAAAGAAACAGTGTAGGTGGTAAAAAAAAAAAAAAAATTCAATTCATGAAATACACTAAACGACTAAACTGTTATACAAATAAACACAGATTTATATGTAAATTGTGAGCATCCTCAGTATAAAGGAATGCTGACTGTCCCTAAAGCTCATTTCAACTAGGTAGGACTCCAAAACAGTAATCACAAATTAAATCAGAAGGGTATTTTTAAAATTCAGAATGCCTCTTCTCAATCAGATTGGTTCTCTGTATCCTATTTGTTACACTGCAATGTTGTGGGCAGGGAGCATGCTGTATTTTCCCAAGTGCTTAGTACAGAGCTCTGCACTTAGTAAGTCCTCAATAGATACCATTGATGACAAAGACTGCAACATCAAAATCAGGCTATTTTTCTGTAGTACGCAAAGCTTAATCTAAACTCTAGAGGTGATGGGGCACAAAAATGCTGTCTCTTTCCCAAGGAACTGCAGCCCAGCTGAAAGTCTCCAGCGAAGGGTGGGGGATCGGGAGGAGGAGTAGGAAGAAAAGAGACTAGATTGTCTGGCCAAACAGCTTCTTGGGGGCAGGGATTGTGTCCACTACCTCTATTGCACTTTTCCTAGAACCTCAGTACAGAGTTCAGCACAGAGTAAGGGCTCAATAAATACTACTGAATGACTGATCTTCCCAAAGACACAGGGGTCTCTGGATTTCTGCTATCTCTCACATAAGTCCTCGGGGGAGCCCCAGAACAAACCGGCAGTTTCCTTTCTCAAGCAGGAATAAAGTCATCCCCTGGTTCACTTAGATCACTAGTGTCATTCTTTATTTAATGCAGTCTATCAATCAGCAGCATCTATTAAGTATCTGTGTGCAAAGCACTGTAGTAAGACCTTGGGAAAGTGCAACAGAATTATTAAAATAAATAATAACAAGAATGACAATGATAACTAATATTTATTAAGCACTTATAATGTACCAAGCATTGTACTAAGCACTGAGATAGATATTAGATGACCAGATCAGGGACAGTTCCTGTCCCTCATGAAGCTCACAGGCTAAGGAGGGAAAACAATTACTCAATCACCATTTTACAGATGAAGAAACTACGGCACAGAAAAAAGTTAAGTGCCCAAGATCACATAGCAGGCAACTGCTGTTTTGTGATTTAGGATTAGATTTCAGTCCTTTAACTGTCTATTCTTTTTCTACTACACCACACAGCTCAAGGCAAGGTGTTCTTAATTTTTCACATAATTATTAACCTACTATTGGTCACTTATGATAATATGAAACAGTCATCTCTCGATGAAACAGGAACATACAAGAAAGCACATAGTAATGATGGAGTCTTCCATCAACAACAAGAATCTACATGAAGAAAGTGATTAGAGAAACTGCGTGGCTCAGTGGAAAGAGCACGGGCTTGGGAGTCAAGAGGTCATGGGTTCAAATCCCGGCTCTACCACTTGTCAGCTGTGTGACTGTGGGCAAGTCATTTAACTTCTCTGGGCCTCAGTTACCTCATCTGTAAAATGGGGATTAAGACTGTGAGCCTCAAGTGGGACAACCTGATTACACTGTATCTACCCCAGCGCTTAGAACAGTGCTCTGCACATAGTAAGTGCTTAACAAATACCAACATTATTATTATTGTTATTAATCAATAAATTGTATTTATTTAGCAGAGCACCGAGAAAGTATAATTCACTAGATTTGGTATATATGAGCCCTGCCCACATTGACCTTACAGCCGAGAGAAGGAATTATAGTGATTACTGTGATAGTGGTTTATACAGAGGTCCCTGCACTCAATTGTTTTCTAATGGTATTTGTTAAGCGCTTACTTTATGTCAGGCGCTGCTCGAAGCACTGGGGTAGATACAAGATAATCAGGTTGGACACAGTCTACAAGATAATCAGGTTGGACACAGTCCCTGACCCACATGGAGCTCACAATCTTAATCCCCATTTTACAGATGGGGTAACTGGGGCATAGAGAAGTTAAGTGACTTGCCGAAGGCCACACAGAGGGCAGGTGGCAGAGCCTGGATTAGAACCCAGGTCCTTCTGACTCCCAGGCTCCATCCACCTGGCCAAGCTGCTTCTAATTGAGCTTCTATTGGAGGACAGAGAGCAGTGAACAAGTAGTCAGGGAGGGTGCCGTGCACTGCAAAACATACAAAAAGGATTTTTTTCAAACAGCAAGACCCATTACTTTGGCTGAAGTTAGCACAGCTGTGGCCTGATACC
This sequence comes from Ornithorhynchus anatinus, assembly GCF_004115215.2. NCBI lineage: Eukaryota > Metazoa > Chordata > Mammalia > Monotremata > Ornithorhynchidae > Ornithorhynchus > Ornithorhynchus anatinus. Next base: position 155,297,333 of record NC_041728.1, read on the forward strand.
ATATTTTAGCAGGTGGTTTCCTTGGTAGCTGTAGCAGTCGCTGCTGTCTGTGTTAGCTTTTTTTCAGGTGATTTTTCTGGTCAGAAACCTTCCTCACTTATAGCAGGCATGTTATAACAGGCCTTCCTTTATTTGCAGAACCAGAGCTACTGATCAATCAGTGGTAGTTATTGAGTGCTTACTGTGTGCACAACACTCTACTAAGCACCTAGGAGAGCATAAGACAAAAGACTTGGTAGATACGATCCCTACCCTCAGGAAGCTTGCAGTCAAGTGGGGGAGATGGACATTAGCCAAGGGAAGACTAGAACCTAAACCTGATTCAGAGAGCCACATTCTCTCCGCTGTGTCGACTGCAAGCCTATTAATAGTAAAGAGGAACCATCTGGAGGCCTCATCCAGAAGCCCTCCCTAAAAATGCAAACAAAAACCAATTTACAAATCAAGATTGTTTTCTACGTTCAGATTTTTTCTACGTATTTTGTTTCAATGATCAATTCTATTGAAAGTTAATACCTACTCCGGTTTTATCACAGAGGCGTAGTGTATGAAATGATCCCACGGCGAATAATTCTCCATCTGGAGCCCAGGCGACTGAAGTTATAGGATGCTCATGTGGCTGAGAACTGTAGAGAAGACGACCATAGCTATCCCATACCTGCAAAGACAGGCCCCAAAATTAAGTTGGTAGAATTTTGCCACCAAATTCTTGTCTTAAGCTGTCGGGTCATCTCCGGCCCGCGGCGACTCCATGGACGCAACTCTCCCAGAACGCCCCACTCGCCATCAAAACCACATTATGAGCCTTAATTACTCTTCTGATTAAATGCCATTTAAAGCTTGAAGAATAAGCTATCTTCTTAAAATGTTCACTTTTTATTAAACATTTTGAGAGGATAAATCAAAAGTAAATATATGAAACATAAATTAACCTATTTCAGATTAGAAATCATTTGTAATTAATCATAATTTTAAAAAAAATTTCCCCCCATGTTTACTCAGGTTTTATTATTCATAGGACTAGGACTTTTTAACATGAATTTAAGTTACAGCTTATGCATGAGAGCTATTAAAAGAATCCCCTCTTCAATTCTGAGGTACTCTGAGGTTATGGATGGATTCATTTGTTTCTTGCAGTATTAATGATTCTTGCCCAATCAAAGGTTCTATAACCTTGCCTAAAACACAGTTTAAGTGCATTTTCTCCTAAATGTTGAGAAACTTTCTCCCAAAACGGTAATGTTAAAATTCTCTTAGCTTTATCACCTTAGTGGTTTCTCACAACGAGAACTACACTTTACTAACAACTACAACCACTAGAAGAGAGAGCAGGATTGCACTGCTACTCAGGTCAAATTTGGTGGGTTAATAAATCAGTCTATGGAAGTCAAACACTCTATTAGATAAAATTAATTCTTTGAAATCCTGTGGCACCATTTACTATGGTGAAATAATAATAAATCATTAAAGGTATAAGGCTTTGTCAAATTTGAGAATAAATTGATTTTGCCTTACCTTATATTTACAGTCTTCTCCCGCTGATAGGATATAATCATTGACTGAGTTCCAATCTACTTTTAAAATAAGCCCATCATGAGCTTTCCACTATTTGGGGGGAAAAAGGGAGATTAATTACAAGGTTAACAACAAAGGATAGCTTTTGAACTTTCTAGTAGGTTAACTTCCATGCCCCATTTACTTCATCTGTAAAACGGGGATTAAAACTGTGATTTTCATCCACTTGAAACCTCTGTCATTTTAGCCTTTCGTGTCAGCTCCCGTGTTCCCCTTAAACCCTCTGGGGGCTTGACTTATCCCAATCTCCCTAATAATAATAATAATAATTACGGTATTTGTTAAGCGCTTACTATGTGTCAAGCACTGTTCTAAGCACTGATCAGGTTGTCCCATGCAGGGCTCACAGTTTTAATCCCCATTTTACAGATGAGGTAACTGAGGCACAGAAAAGTTAAGTGGCTGGCCCAAGGTCACATAGCAGACAAGTGGCAGAGCCAAGAATAGAACCCACATCCTCTGACTCCCAAGCCCGTGCTCTCTCCACTAACCCTTGCTGCTTCTCTCCTGAGGTGCTTCCCATCCAACATAACCAGCTCCTTTCTCTACCTACTCCATCCTTCGACCCTTCGCTTATGTCTGTCTCACCTTTCAACCCAAACCTCTATCTCCACTCAAAGATAAATTACATTACAGAGTTGGTAGGTCGGAAAAATTTGCCCCATCTGAGGCTTAGCAAAGGACGTCTTCATTCACTTTTACATTCCAATACTGGAAGCAGCGTGGCTCAGTGGAAAGAGCACGGATTGGGGACTCAGAGGTCGTGGGTTCAAATCCCAGCTCTGCAGCTTGTCAGCTGTGTGACTTTGGGCAAGTCACGTGAGACAACCTGATTCCCTTGTATCTACCCCAGTGCTTAGAACAGTGCTTGGCACATAGTAAGCGCTTAACAAATGTCATTATTATTATATGTACAAAATCTAGATAAAAAGATCGAATAAAGATAGTGGTGGGGAATCCCTATAAGAATCCAATGATATATAATAACACTATTTTCTTTAAGCATCTACTATGGTACATTACAAGATAATCAGATTGTATACAGTCCTGTCCCACATAGAGCTCACAGTATAACAGGCAGAAGAGGGATTTTATCTCCATTTTTTAATGGTATTTCTTAAGCACTTTCTATGTGCTACTAAGTGACACAGTAGATATAAGATCATTAATTTGGACACAGTCTATATCCCATATGGGGCCCACAGTTTTAATCCCCATTTTACAGATGAAGTCAATGGGGCACAGAAGTAAAGTGACCATCCCAAGGTCACCCAGTAGACAAGTACCGGGAGTCGGGATCAGAACCCAGGTCTTCTGACTCCCAGGCCCTACTCTTTCCTTTAGGCCACGCTGCTTCTCAATAGTTCTGCCACCTTTCCGATTTCCTTCAAACTCCCGGTTTCCAACTTCTTTCAGGCTGTCCCACACAAGTCAAGAGAACCCTAATCAGCAGGCTAGCAGGAAGAGTACTTCTGAGGATAAATGATACTCAAGTGGTGTTAAACTCCACAAGCAGAGGGACCGTGTCATTTGCTTCTGTTCCATGTTCCTAAGCAACCAGTACAGAGCTCTGCCCACAACGGATGCTCTATAAATGCAATTGGTGAGCTCCTGCTGCTCTAAACAGACCATCAAATTAATGCTCAAATCATCCTAGCCTACATTCTCTCCAACCCTCCCACCTTACATGATTTTTTTGCTCACCTGTTATCTTTTCCCCCACCTCCTTCAGAGATTGGTTCAAAGCTCAACTCCTTCATTTTCCACAGAGCAAACTAAGGTGTGGACTCACAAGCACGGTACAGTGGTTAGAGCACGGGCCTGGGAGTCAGAAGGTCACGGGTTCTAAACTCGGATCTGCCGCTTGTCCGCTGTGTGACCTTGGGGAAGTCACTTCACCTCTTCATGCCTCAGTTACCTCGCCTGTAACATGGTGATTGAGATTGTGTGCCCCACGTGGAACAGTGACCGTGTCCAACCTGATTTGTTTGTATCCACCCCAGTGCTTAGTACAGTGCCTGGCACAAAGTAAGCACTTAAATGCCATAATAAAATTATTATTTGGTCTAAACACAAGTATACTTTCCTTCTATAGTTAGACTGTGAGCCCCTTATGGGAGGGACAGACAGAATCCAACATTACTTTGTATCCATCCCAGTGCTTAATACAGTGCTTAACACATAGTAAGCACTTCAAAAATATCACAATTATTATTTTTAAAGGCAACCACCTATCCTCGGGGCTTAAAAAACACTACTGTTCGATAGGTAAAACAATGGTTTGATAAAATAATGGTTCCATGTCCCACTTCACACCTCGCATGTGGTTTTTGCTCTTGCTCCCAACCGGCAGGAAAAAATCAGTTACCTAAGCCATAACCCAGCTCCAGTCCCACTTTCATGACCCCTACCACGCATCTATGATTTCCCACTCTCTGCAGGCAACACAATCCCGGGCTCCAGACCTTGTCACCAGGGCTTTTCCAACCTCTAGAGCCCAGAGATCCTTTCCTACGCAGGAATACCAGGACCTTGTGGCCACCGTGGTCCTGGCTAAAACAGGCCCAAAGCCCAAAGACTTCCAGATGTCATTGAAACAGACCCTGAAGTGAGGAGAAAAAAAAACACCCAAAAACCCACCCCACAAGACAGTGTCTTCCAACAAGATACTTTTTTGCCAAGTGATTTGGTCAACTGCTGGTTAGAATTCCTGCTTAAGCCTACACAATACCTGTGAAATTTTAGCATTTGGCTGAAGAGGTTTGATGACCAGCTGCTTCCCAGCTGTATAAAGAACCTTTTCTGAGTCAGGGCCCCATGCTACTGAGTAGACTGGTGTTCCTGTGGAAAAAGAGACAGAGGAAAAAAAAATGGTTTAAGTCATACAGAGGGGGCAGCTAGTTTGAGCAGAAAAATAGCTATGATGGTGACTGACATTAATAGGGGTTGTTCAACTTTTAGGAGCCAGGTAACTTTAATTTTGTTTTTGGAATGAATACTGTATCAGTGATTGCTCTACTGTAGAAGAGTGGCAAAGGTTTGCAAAAGAAAAGATGAGCTGATATTTCATTGGGCTAGCTTATAAGCCTTATCATTCATTCAACAGTATTTATTGAACGCTTACTATGTGCACAGCACTGAACTAAGCGCTTGGAATGTACAATTCGGCAACAGATAGAGACAATCCCTGCCCCTTGACGGGCTTACGGTCTAATCATACTTCCAATGAATTTATAAAAAAAGAAAGATCACTAAGTAAACAAACTATTATCAGATTTCAATTCTCTATTCTTCACAACACAGAATTCCTAGTATCATACAAGTGTCATGGTATAATGAGTAATAATGATAATAATTATTTGCTATTTGTTAGGCATTATGTGCAAAGTATTGTGCTAAGCGCTCTGATAGATGCAATATAATTAGATCAGACAGTCTCTGTCCCATGAGGGGCTCACAATTTAAGGAAGAGGGAGAACAGATAATAATAATAATAATGATGTTGGTATTTGTTAAGCGCTTACTATGTGCAGGGCACTGTTCTAAGCGCTGGGGTAGCTACAGGGTGATCAGGTTGTCCCACGTGGGGCTCACAGTTTTAATCCCCATTTTACAGTTGAGGTAATTGAGGCACAGAGAAGTTAACTGACTTGCCCACAGTCACACAGCTGACAAGTGGCAGCGCCGGGATGTGAACCCATAACCTCTGACTCCCAAGCCCATGTTCTTTCCACTGAGCCACACTGCTGAGGAAACTGAGGCACAGTAAAGTTCCTAATGTCACACACTAGGCAGCTGGTGGTGCCAGGATCAGAATAGAGGTTCCTGGACTCCTAAGTCTGTGCTTTCCCCCCTGGGCTGTGCCTGAAATTTACAGAAAAATGTTCCCAAACCCAAATAATTAAAGGGAAGGATGTCTTAACTCTTTGCGATGATACAGCGACACTTAAGTAGAACATCAATAAACTTTAGAGCTTTTATTTTCCAAAATATTTAGGCTCACCAGTTGCCAAATACATGGGATGAATTATCATCGGTGATATTTATTGAGTGTTTACTATACACAGAGCATTGTACTAAGCGCTTGGGAGGGAATAATACAACTGAGTTGGCAGACATGCTCTCTGCTCACAGTGAGCTTACAGGCTAGAGGGGATGAACAGTTGCAGAGTTTTCAAATGCATGTGCCTGCATTCCAAATCTAAATGCCTCTGAATTTATATTCAAAAAGCATATATTGTATGTCATTCTCCTAGAACGAGAAGTTGATCCATAATTTTTACAAGCACATATACTATAATTTGGTATGCAAAATCTTATTTCCAGTTTTGCACTTCGTTTTATAAAAGCTACACTGAATGTAATAATCACGAATCAAACTCTCACACTAAATTACTTTGCAACCAACAGCAAAGGCTGTATTAGTTTCATATTAGTTTCACCTCTTTAAGGGGAAGTTGATTTAAGTACTTATTTGAAATGATTTGTCTTGCTGCTTTTTTACATTAGGAATTTTTTTGTTTACGTTCTATTTCAGTTAAGGCACCTAACTAAATCTTGTTTTTCTGACTTTGTACACTATGATCATGTGACCTTTTTGACATTTTTTAAGAAACCACATGCACCTGGGGTTGGGTTAAATGTCAGACCCTTATCTCTTTCTCTAAAACAAATTATCTAAATTCTTTCAACCCGTCGAAGGCATTTTAACCACAGAAGGAGAGGCAAAATGTATTTCAATTGTTTTAAGGAAGTACATTGCTCAAATATACTGTTTTTCACATTTAGCTGGTGTAAAAAAAGGATTTAACCCTCAAAATGTTTTTCCTTCCTAATTTTACAAGCTACGTTGAAATTTTTTTTTTATTACTGGGTAGATAATACCCTTGAAATATAAAATAGCATTGTTGTCTTTACTGTTTTTTAAATGTACAGGGTAGTTTAACTTTATCAACAAGTGAATAAATATAAACTATTATATTCCCCTTTTATTTAATATCTGAATTCCTGCTTTATAAAGTATTCTAGACAAATAATCCATTAGTAAAAAATGTAAATGTATCTTTTCACTAGTTAACAAAACTGATTTTTCAAATGAAATAGAAGTGCATTATTGAATTACTATCTATATTAAAGTATTAAGCAATACATATTTAACTCATAACCTTGAAAATTTTTTTGTTTAGGATTTTGAATGCTCAAGTGCTAGAATAAATTAAGGTAACAGTATAAAATAGTACTTTTGTGACTGATAATAGTTAACACATTTTCTGTATGTAGACTAACAAGCAAAAGTAATGAGGCAGAGATTTAAGACAAATATTATTGAATTTATACCAACCCTGAAAACTTTTTTATATGTGAGAGTCCATTTGCCTCATAATTAGGTTTACTATAAGAAACACTATTTCTCTATGAAGGGGCCGAATAACTGAGAAGGAGAAGGAGAGACATACAGTTATACTGTTGACAGTGACCAACCACAATGCATTCTATAAGAAATTAGATATAAAAATAATATGCCCCTCTTTGGACAATTAATCAAATAACTCACATAAAAACGCTTTCAATTACAAAAGTTTCATGACTGAACTCTACTAACGGTCCTCAAAACGAATGCTCTGGTCTTTCAGAGAGAGCAGTTAAATGACAATGAAAGCTACAAGCACATCGTCCTGCCACACTGTTCAAGTGTTTTAGTCAGCTATACTAGGCATGAAAAGTTGTACTTATTTTTTATCATGATCTACACTCCCTGACTAGACTGTAAGCTTCTTGCGAGCAGGAATTATAGTTACAAAATCTACGGTATTCCCCAAGAGCTCAGTAAAGGTTACTCTTGCGTATAATAAGAGCTCAATAAATAATCACTCAATTGACTGAATTTATGGAACGCTTACTCTGTCCAGAGCACCGTACTGAGCGCTTGGGAGAATACAATGTAACAGAGTTGGTAGATACGTTTCCTGCCCATAAGGAGTTTACTGATTGACTGATTCATCGATTGAGTGACCGATCTCTCTCTGGGTTCTGACCTCACAAGGTACGTTTACATTTTCTCCCAGAAATATACCCAGCAATATATACTGCCCGGTCCAAATTTAATGGTCTGCCTTACTTTAGCAGTATTCTGAGAGGTAATAAGAGTTATTAACTAAATGAAATCAACAAAATGTGTCACAAGACTCCCTAACTACTCAATTACTTTTCTTCAGGCTTTATACTGAGTAACTGTTCAACATACAACACTGCTCTTCATAAAAGGTTTAAAGAAAATGATTGATTTCTTCTTTTTGACCCTAGTTCGGATCTTTTATTCATTAGGGGACTTCACAGATTCAATTCTGCAAACACCTCTTTTCATATCTAAATGACACCATAACACATGCTCCCCGACCTAAGCTGCCATTCCTAAATCTTGAAATTTAGGTTACGGAAACACATTATAGAAGTGTACCTTTTGCTTCCACACCTGCTTTTATCGTCTGTCTTCATTGTGGACTGTGCCGCAAAGTTTTAATGACATCATCCACAACTAGTTATACAGTTAAAAATATTTCCAGATGTCTATCTTAATCAACTCTGGGTACGAATCATTCAAGACAATCAAGTGAACTACAATATTTCGGTTATAACTACAGTTGCTAGAAAACAAGAAGACTGCAATTGCCCAAGATGGGCAATTTATTTATTTATTCAGCTACCTATTTATTTATGTAGAATAATGCCTGTCTTCCCGTCTAGACTGTGAGCTCATCGCGGGCAGGAATGTGTCTATTTGTTGTTATATTGTACTCTCCCAAGTGCTTAGAACGATGCTTCGCACACAGTAAGTGCTCCATAAATTCGACTGAATGACTGAATGAAGGGACAAATTGGTTTTTCCTTTGTTTTTTTCCTTCCTTTTCAATTTTTCTGGTAGGATTCACTTCCACTTTGCCCAAAGAACACTTTTTGAGCCTTCTTCTACACACTGAATTCCCCAGTGCTTCTGTGCTTCAAATACAAGGAATCAGTTTTCGACCCATGTCACAGACACACATAGCACATAAAACATCAAGTGTATTGTTAATTCTTCAAAAAACGGGAGATTAGCCATTTTCATTATTGATAACAGTATCTTCAAAGAAAAGATGGCATAAAATGAATTGGAAATTCAGTGCAAACTAGCAGTCAATTGATTTTATCATTTTACACTGAAAGACTTTCTTAATTATTGATGCATACTTTATTTTTGCCCTAATTCCCTCTATTAGGAGAGAGAAGAGGTACTGAATCTTGATTTTACAGGCTGAGGCATAGAGCATTTAAGTGACTACTTGCGCATGGTCACACAGCAGGCAAGTGGCATAGTCAGGATTGGAACCCAGGTCCTCTGATTCCCAGGCCCATGTTCTTTCCACTAGGCCAACCTGCTTCTGAGCACCGGAAGGCATTGAGGTCCCTATCTGCTCCTGAAGGTGGGAGGAGTTCCAACATGGAGACATTTATGCAAGTTGCTACTTTACTGCTGTTGGCTAATTTTTATTCTGTTTTATCATACTGCATTTGATAATGAAAATCTAAACTTCACATATTGTTCTTTCTACTTTTTTCATAAATAATAATGATAATGGTGATATTTGTTATTTGCTTACTGTGTGTCAAGCACTGTTCTAAGCACTGGGATAGACCTAAGATAATCATGTTGGACACAGTCCCTGTCCCACATGGGGCTCACTGTCTTAATCTCCATTTTACAGATAATAATAATAATAATTACGGAATTTACAGATGAAGTAACAGGCACAGAAGTGAAGTCATTTGTCCAAGGTTCCACAGCAGACAGGTGGCAGATTCTGGATTAGAACCCAGATCCTTCTGACTCCCAGGCCCGTGCTCTATCCACTAGACCACGCTACTTCCCTCTATTTATTACCACCTTTACCACAGGTTTGAAAGTCAGAGGATCTGGGCTCTAATCCTAGCTCCACCTCTTGCCTGCTGTGTAACCTCGGGCAAGTCACTTAACTTCTCTGTGCCTCAGTTACCTCATCTGTAAAATGAGGATTCAGACTCCGAGCCCCATGTGGGACACCGACTGTATCCAATGTGACTATCTTGTACAGTGGCTGGCACCTACTAAGCACATAACAAAATATCTTTAAAAATTTTAAATTAAAAAAAATGATGCTCCTGGGAATTGTAACGTGGTAGCTCTTCCCAGAACTGTTGAAGGGGCATTAAGGAATCAACACTAATGCACACATTCCAAGGTTTCAGAATCCAGGCTTCAACTAAATAACTGTGTTTTCTAAATGGTACCAATAATGATATTCAGTAAGAGCCCCACTGAATGCCCTGCACTGAACAACGGAAGCGCTTGGGAAAGAATAGCAGAAGCATCAGACATGTTCTCTGCTCGTAAGGAACTTACATTTTTCTGTGTCCTGTAAGAGATGATGCATAATCTAACGATAGGAATGTGCACTTGAAAATCCAAACCTGAATGAACTCTGCCCTGCTCATCACTACAAAGGTAATTTTTTTCTCTAAATCAAAAGCCTCTGGGCACAATAGAGATATCATCTTCCTCTTCTACTACTTCTTATTATTCCTGTAATTGTTAAGCATTTACTGTGTGACGAGTAGTGTAAGAAGCGCTGGGCTAGACACGAGATCATGGGGTTGGATGCAATCCCTGTCCCACATGGGGCTCACAGCCTAAATAGGAGGGAGAAGAGGCATTTGGTCGCCATTTTATAGATGAGGAAACTGAAGCACCGAGAAGTTAAATGACTTACCCAAGGTCACAGAGCATTCATTCATTCATTCAATCGTATTTATTGAGCCCTTACTATGCACTTGGAATGTACAATTCGGCAACAGATAGAGACAATCCCCACCCAATAACGGGCTCACAGTCTAAACCAGACATGTGGCAAGCACTGTTCTAAGCACTGGGATGGACATAAGATAATCATGTTGGACACAGTTCCTGTCCCACATGGGGCTCACTGTCTTAATCTCCATTTTACAGATTAATAATAATAATAATAATAATGTTGGTATTTGTTAAGCACTTACTATGTGCCAAGCACTGTTCTAAGTGCTGGGGTAGACATAGGGGAATCAGGTTGTCCCACGTGGGGCTCACAGTCTTAATCCCCATTTTACAGATGAGGGAACTGAGGCACGGAGAAGTTAAGTGACTTGCCCACAGTCACACAGCCGACAAGTGGCAGAGCTGGGATTCGAACTCATGAGCCCTGACTCCAAAGCCCGTGCTCTTTCCACTGAGCCACGCTGCTTCTAGAGAAGCAGCGTGGCTCAGTGGAAAGAGCCCAAGCTTGGGAGTCAGAGGTCATGGGTTCTAATTCTGGCTCCGCCGCTTGCCAGCTGTGTGACTTTGGGCAAGTCACTAAACTTCTCTGTGCCTCAGTTACCTCATCTGTGAAATGGGGATTAAAACTGTGAGCCCCACGTATGACATCCTGATCAATTTGTATCCCCCCCAGCGCTTAGAACAGTGCTTTGCATATAGTAAGCGCTTAACAAATACCACCACTACTATGTGGCAGAGCTGGGGCTAGAACCCAGGTTCTCTGACTCCCAAGCCTGTGTTCTTTCTCCTAGGCTACAGTGCTTCCCTCAGTCTCAGTCTCGCTCTGATCTCTAAAATGAGGGCAAAACCTCTTGATAAGAGGAACTTTATTACTAGGCAGAAGTGACAAAATACGTATATTATCCTGTCATATTATCCGACTTATATTATCCTGTCATTTTACATCTGCCTAAATGAATAATTTCGGCATTGATGAATGCCAAGACTAGGCATTTCAGGTACAAAATTATTTGGTGGACAGCTACTCCTAGGAAAACTAATTTTGAATTCTTTCATAATATTTATGGAAGACAGAATTTTGGAGAAGATAAACAAAAATTCTCTTTAGGTATGTAATTATTGTTATATGAGAATGATCATGAAAGCTATAACACTACAATAAAATAAAACATAATTATTTAGATATGGGGTAGATATATAAATGTTAAAGTATGTTTATAAAAAAGATATAAACCTGAGGCCTAATTAAGGTGGAACCAAGGTGAGCAAGTCATTCTCAGGGGATTAACCCTTCAAGGACACTGAGGTATCATTTTATTCCTGGAAAATTCATTTACAAAAAACAAAAACCTCTTACTACTTTAAAATAGTTCACTCGCTTAACTGAGAAATTTCTTTTGCTTGCAGCAGAATGCTTTAATTTTTAAAACATTCAAATGTATATTAAGAAAATTGTATGTATTATATTCAAAGCAATATACTCAATTGCCTAACAACCTAGGAGGAAATTTGGATTTCCTGATATAATCATCATTAGAGGAAGTGGTGACTTCTGCAATTTAAACACCTGGCTTCAATCTATAAAATTAATTTACTTCACTAGTTCTTATACCCTTGAGGAAGAGTGCAATGAATATATGTGGTAAATATCCCAAAGATGCTTTCAGCTTTGATATACTTAATTCAGATGCGTGCAATAAGTCTTGGTCAAATTATTTCATTTTTTTAAGCCAAATTTTGCAGTTTGCTTCCCCGGGGGAGAAGGGGTTCTCCTCTTCCTTACTCAAGCGTTCACGATACAACCTTTAGTTGTCTTAGTTTAAACTCACCCACTCTCAGAAAGCTGGGTTTTCAGTTTCCTTATTCTTTCCATCTACAGACGGGGGAATATACCACATAGAACAAATCTGTGTTTTTCTTTTGTAAACTGGTAACATCATTTAAAACTTATCTACTGAGTTTCATATAAAGAAAAACAAAAAAACACCATAGTAATATTAGAAAAGTGTGGGAGGCAAGAACTGTGAAAAGTTGATGAGTGCAATCATTTTATACACTTTAAAACCCCACACAACCTTACAATGGAACCGTAGAGCAGACATATAGAAAACAGAGAACCCCAGTTTTAGCCACCAACAGACTAAGCCAAACAAAAACACACTGACTAATTTTAAGTTTAATTGGGTTTCATTACGCCAATAACTGAACCAAATTACTTAGGAAGAGAAATCAGAGGGATTAAAAAAAGACCGCAGTGACATTTATGAAATGTGAACCTCAATCCTGTAGTTCTCACTCAGACCCAACTTCTACCGACGTCAAGGGGCGAGGTGTTTATTAAAAAAAACTCAAGGCTAAATCGATTGCATTTACTGAGTGCTCACTCTGTGCAAAGCCCTGCACTAAGCGATGGGAGAGTACAATACAACAGAGTTAGCGGACATGTTCCCTGTCCACAACTAGCTTACTGTCTAGAGGCCTAAATGAACAATGTCTTCAGGTTTAGCTGGAACTCTTCTAACAACTGTAGACATAATTCAATCAATCAAATTTATTGAGCACTTACTGTGAGCAGAACGCTCTACTAGGTGCTTGGGAGAGTACAATGTAACATTCATTCATTCATTCAATAGTATTTATTGAGCGCTATGTGCAGAGCACTGTACTAAGCTCTTGGAATATACAAATCGGTAACAGATAGAGACAGTCCCTGCCCTTTGACGGGCTTACAGTCTAATCGGGGGAGACAGACAAAAACAATAGCAATAAATAGAATCAAGGGGATGAACACCTCATTAAGACAATAGCAAATAAATAGAATCAAGGTGATGTACATCTCATTAATAAAAATAAATAGGGTAATGAAAATATATACAGTTGAGTGGACGAGCACAGTGCTGAGAAGAGGGGAAGGGACGGGGGAGAAGCAGAGGGAAAGGGGGGAAAAGAGGGCTTAGCTGAGGGGAGCTGGGGGGTGGGTAGAGGGGGAGCAGAGGGAGCAGAGGGAAAAGGGGAAGCTCAGTCTGGGAAGGCCTCTTGGAGGAGGTGAGCTCTCAGTAGGGTTTTGAAGAGGGGAAGAGAATTAGTTTGGCAGAGGTGAGGAGGGAGGGCATTGCAGGACCGCGGGAGGACATGGCCCAGGGGTCGATGGCGAGAACGAGGGACGGTGAGGAGGTGGGCGGCAGAGGAGCAGAGAGTGCGGGGTGGGCAGTAGAAAGAGAGAAGGGAGGAGAGGTAGGGTTGACAGACACATTCCCTGCCCACAACAAGCTTACAGTAAGGATATGTACACAAGTGCTATAGGGGTGCGGGGGGGTGGGGTGATAAAAGGAGCAAATCAGGGTGCAGCAGAAGGTTGTGGGAGAAAAAGAAATGAGGGCTTAGTCAGGAAAGGCCTCTTGGAGGAGAGGTGCCTTCAATAAGGCCCTGAATGGGGGGTGGGGAGAGAGTAATTGTCGAATATGAAAAGGGAGGGAGTTCCAAGTCAGAGACAGGACGTGGGCGAGAGGTCAGAGGCAAGATAGATGAGACTGAGGTACAGTGAGTAGGTTGGCACTAGAGGAGTGAAGTGTGTGGGCTGGGTTGTAGTAGGAGAGCAGTGAGCAGTTAGGAAGGGGCAAGGAGATCGAGTGATTTAAAGTCGATGGTAAGGTGTCTCTATTTGATACAGAGGTGGATGGGCAAGCACTGGAGGTTCTTGAGGAGTGGGGAAACATGGACTGAACGTTTTTGTAGAAAGATGACCTGGGCAGCAGAGGGAAGTATGGACTGGAGTGGGGAGAGACAGAAGGCAGGGAGGTCAGCAAGGAGGCTGATATAGTAATCAAGGCAGGGTAGGATAAGTGGTGGATTCACGTGATAGTCTGGATGGAGAGGATTTAGTGATAGATTGAATACGTGGATTGAATGAGAGAGATGAGTCACGGATTATGCCAAGGTTACAGGTTTGGGAGACAGGAAGGTTAGTGGTGGTGTTTCCAGTGATGGAAAAATCCCGGGGAGGGGCAGGGTTTGGGTGGGAAGATAAGGAGTTCTGGTTGGACATGTTAAGTTTGAGGTGATGGCAAGACATTCAAGAATAGATGCCTTGAAGGCAGGAGGAAATGTGAGACTGCAGAGAGGGAGCTGGATCAGGGCTGGAGACGTGGATTTGGGAATCATCTGAATAGAGGTGGTAGTTGAAGCCACTGGAGCAAATGATTTCTCCAAGGGAATGGGTGTAGAAGGAGAAGGTGAAGAAGGAGAAGAGAAGGTGAAGAAGGAGAACAGAAGAGGACCCAGAACTCTTAGGGGGTGGGAGGCAGAGAGGTAGCCTGCCAAAGAGACTGAGAATGAGCATCCAGAGAGTTAGGAGGGGAACCAGGAGAGGACACTGTCAGTGAAGCCGGGATTGGAACTAAGAAATGATGTAAAAAATTATTAAGAATTAAGCAATGGTCACTTAAAATGACACACGACTATTCTGGGTAACTTTTAGCAACCACACAAAAAGAAAGTCTTTACTTGCTCTCGGGGTAGGAAAATTGAATTTCTAGAAGGGATATTTCTCCCACAGAAAAAAACTTGCTTAATGCTGTTCTGGAAAATAAAAAGTTTTCTACCAGCGGCACTGAATAAAGCCTAAATTGACATCACAACCTAATTTTTCTGGCAACCCCCAAATCTGTAACTCCTCACTCTAGAATATAAATTAAAACAATACTTGTAGGTCTGTTTTAGATTGTATACCCTGACATTTTTTCTGGGCCTCATTTTTTATCACCTTTAAGAGGACTAATTACTTATCTCGGAAGAAATCAGAGTACATCTAGATCTTATATCATGTAGGTTGTGTTTCTGCAGAACCCAGCACTACGAAAAACTCATGGTATAGTGATTAACCCATGACAACGCCTCACATACATGCACAATCGGTTTCTTCTGACACCGCATTTCACTGTATCCAGACAGACACACTTTGTCAGAAGAACATTTCCTGATTCTGCTGGCACATTCAGTCCGAATATTTACTGAAATGGCACATTTTGACAGAATTCACTGCACTGCATCCAGTCACCAAACTTTTAAAAGGAGGCAGATAAACTGGAAAAGGTCCAGAGAAAAGCAACAAAAATAAAGGAGTGGAAAATAGGTTCTATGATTGATCAATCAGTGGTATTTATCAAGTGCTTACTGTGTATGGAGCATTGTACTAAGCGCTTGGGAGAGTACAATACAGAATTGGTAGACATCTTCCTTCACTTAGAGCTTACAGTCTAGGCGGGGAGACAGGCATTAATATAAATAATTTATGGATATGAGAAAAGATATAAGATTGGAGTTATTTAAGCTAGAGAACGGAATTCCTAAGTGTGAATTACTAACCATCTTCAAGAATACAGGATTTTTTTTGGTGGGGATCGCAGGGCAAAGAACAAATCTGACAAGTTGTTCTTCAGGGCCGGTGTTGGCCCAAACTAAAGGAAAAATGTAAACTGTACACTGAATTGCAAGCTTCATTAGACTGTAAGCTGGTCAGCAGTGTCTGGATCCTACTTCTATTGTCCATTCCTAAGAACTTACATCTCAAATCAAACTTTAAGTCAGAACCAATTTTCTCATAGGAACAATGGAAGATTTGTTCCGGAAGCAAAGTCAGCTACTCTATTTCCCCCCCCACCCCAAAGTATTCAGGACTGTGTATGCAATTAATTACAAATGAGTGATCTAGTTACATGAATAATAATAATAATAATAATAATGTTGGTATTTGTTAAGCGCTTACTATGTGCCGAGCACCGTTCTAAGCGCTGGGGTAGACATAGGGGAATCAGGTTGTCCCACCTGGGGCTCACAGTCTTCATCCCCATTTTACAGATGAGGGAACTGAGGCCCAGAGAAGTTAAGTGACTCGCCCACAGTCACACAGCCGACAAGTGGCAGAGCCGGGATTCGAACTCATGAGCCCTGACTCCAAAGCCCGTGAATACATTTATATTGAGTAAAAGGTTCCACAATATTGTGGCCAATTGTTTTTTTCCTTCTATTTGAAATCAAGTGGACCTATTGACCCTCTCCAGTGACTCCTTGTGGTGATCATTCATTCTATCGTATTTACTGAGCGCTTACTGTGTGCACAGCACTGTACTAAGTGCTTGGAAAGTAAAATACAGCACTAGAGAGAGACAATCCCTGGCCACAATGGGCTCACAGGCTAGAGAGTAATGAGGTAATCCCCCTTCCCTCTCCCTGGCCTTTCCCACTCCCCCCTCACCCTAAACATTCCCCTCTATTTCCTCTCTTATCACCATTCCTAAAATTATTTCCCCATTTCCGTCTCCCCCGATTAGACTGTAAGCCCGTCAAACGGCAGGGACTGTCTCTATCTGTTGCCAACTTGTTCATCCCAAGCGCTTAGTACAGTGCTCTGCACATAGTAAGCGCTCAATAAATACTATTGAATGAATGAATGAATTTCCCTGCAGCTTCTGTGCACCCACCCCCACAACCGCCCACACTTCATTCATTCATTCATTCAATAGTATTTATTGAGCGCTTACTATGTGCAGAGCACTGTACTAAGCGCTTGGGATGAACAAGTCGGCAACAGATAGAGACAGTCCCTGCCGTTTGACGGGCTTACAGTCTAATCGGGGGAGACGGACAGACAAGAACAATGGCACTAAACAGCGTCAAGGGGAAGAACATCTCGTAAAAACAATGGCAACTAAATAGAATCAAGGCGATGTACAATTCATTAACAAAATAAATAGGGTAACGAAAATATATACAGTTGAGCGGCCGGGTACAGTGCTGTGGGGATGGGAAGGGAGAGGTGGAGGAGCAGAGGGAAAAGGGGAAAATGAGGCTTTAGCTGCGGAGAGGTAAAGGGGGGATGGCAGAGGGAGTAGAGGGGGAAGAGGAGCTCAGTCTGGGAAGGCCTCTTGGAGGAGGTGATTTTTAAGTAAGGTTTTGAAGAGGGAAAGAGAATCAGTTTGGCGGAGGTGAGGAGGGAGGGCGTTCCAGGACCGCGGGAGGACGTGTCCCAGGGGTCGACGGCGGGATAGGCGAGACCGAGGGACGGCGAGGAGGTGGGCGGCAGAGGAGCGGAGCGTGCGGGGTGGGCGGTAGAAAGAGAGAAGGGAGGAGAGGTAGGAAGGGGCAAGGTGATGGAGAGCCTTGAAGCCTAGAGTGAGGAGTTTTTGTTTGGAGCGGAGGTCGATAGGCAACCACTGGAGTTGTTTAAGAAGGGGAGTGACATGCCCAGATCGTTTCTGCAGGAAGATGAGCCGGGCAGCGGAGTGAAGAATAGACCGGAGCGGGGCGAGAGAGGAGGAAGGGAGGTCAGAGAGAAGGCTGACACAGTAGTCTAGCCGGGATATAACGAGAGCCCGTAATAGTAAGGTAGCCGTTTGGGTGGAGAGGAAAGGGCGGATCTTGGCGATATTGTAGAGGTGAAACCGGCAGGTCTTGGTAACGGATAGGATGTGTGGGGTGAACGAGAGGGACGAGTCAAGGATGACACCGAGATTGCGGGCCTGCGGGACGGGAAGGATGGTCGTGCCATCCACGGTGATGGAGAAGTCTGGGAGCGGACCGGGCTTGGGAGGGAAGATGAGGAGCTCAGTCTTGCTCATGTTGAGTTTTAGGTGGCGGGCAGACATCCAGGTGGGGCTAGAGCTATAGAGGCTATTAATAGTAATAATAATAATAATGGATATTTAAGTGCTTACTATGTGCCAAGCACTGTGCTAAATGCTGGGCTAGACACAATACAGTTCCTGTCCCAGTGCTGTAAAATCAAAACCACTGTATTATAAAGCTGAAATAGGATGCAAATTTAGAAATGTTATGAGAAGCAGCGTGGCTTAGTGGAAAGAGCATGGACTTGGGAGTCAGAGATCATGGATTCAAATCTTGATTCTGCCACTTGTCAGCTGTGTGACTTTGGGCAAATCACTTAACTTCTCTATGTCTCAGTTATCTCTTCTGTAAAATGGGGACTAAGACTGTGAGCCCCACTTTGGACAAACTGATAACTTTGTATCTAGCCTAGCACTTAGAACAGTGCTTGGCACCAAGTAAGTGCTTAACAAATATCATTATTATTATTATTATTGTTAAGGGCCATTTGCCTTCATTTGAAACATTGTAAGTTGAGGTCTCCCCATAGGAAGCTGTGCCTAAATATTTCTGTCCTAGAATGTCCTAGCCCTAGGGCAAGGTACACCTTGGTGTTGCTGGCTCTGGCCACAATATGAATCCTCCGAGCCCGACTCCAATTGCTCCTCTGGGATCTGTGCTGGTGCTTTGAAGCTCTTGGGCCGAACCGGCGACATGATGAGTTGAGGAAAATGTTGCACAACTGACCCAAAGAGACAGAAGCAACAGATGGAACAAGACTGAAGTGAACGCATTATCAGGAGCTATAATGACAACCAGTTTAGTCGGGTCACAGGAAGAAGCAAGCACTGGGCAGGCAGTAGCAGCCATGATGGGAGTTGTGCTGGGGAAAAAGGCTACAAGAGTTGGCTTGGATATGTCTGCTAATTCTGCTGTACTGTATTCTCCCAAGTGCTTAATATAGTGCTCTGCGCATAGTAAGCACTATCCTAATCCTCCTCGACCTCTCATCTGCCTTTGACACTGGCGACCATTCCCTTCTCCTCCACACCTTATCTCACCTTGGCTTCACGGACTCCGTCCTCTCCCGGTTCTCCTCTTATCTTTCTGGCTGTTCATTCTCGGTCTCCTTCGCGGGCTCCTCCTCCCCCTCCCATCCTCTAACTGTAGGGGTTCCTCAAGGGTCACTTCTTGGCCCTCTTCTGTGCTCCATATACACTCACTCCCTTGGTGAACTCATTCGCTCCCATGGCTTCAACTATCATCTCTATGCACATGACACCCAAATCTATATCTCCTCCCCTGTTCTCTCCTCCTCCCTTCAGGCTCGTATCTCCTCCTGCCTCCAAGATGTCTCCATCTGGATGTCTGATCTTCCCTCCCAAACCCTGTCCTCTCCCTGACTTCCCTATCACTGTGGATGGTATGACTATCCTTCCCGTCTCACAGGCCAGCAAACTTGGTGTCATCCTTGACTCAGCTCTCATTCACCCCACACATCCAATCCATCACCGACACCTGCCGGTCTCACCTCTACAATATCGCCAAGATCTGCCCTTTCCTCTCCATCCAAATGGCTATCGTGCTGGTACAAACTCTCATAATATCCCGACTGGATTATTGTGTCAGCCTCCTCTCTGATCTCCCTTCCTCCTGTCTCTCCCCACTCCAGTCTATTCTTCATTCCACTGCCCGGATCATTTTCCAGCAGAAACGCTCTGGGCATGTCACTCCCCTTCTCAGAAACCTCCAGTGGTTGCCTATCAACCTCCACACGAAACAAAAACTTCTCACTCTGGGCTTCAGCTCCATCTCCTTGCCCCCTCCTACCTCTCCTCCCTTCTCTCTTTCTACTGCCCACACTGCACGCTCCGCTCCTCTGCCGCTCACCTTCTCACCATCCCCCATTCACGCCTATTCCATCATCGACCCCAGCCCACGTCCTACAGCCGTCCTGGAATGCCCTCCCTCCTCACATCTGCCAAACTCTTTTCCCCTTTTCAAAGCCCTACTGAGAGCTCACTTCCTCCAAGAGGCCTTCCCAGACTGAGCCTCCCCTTTCCCTCTGCTCCTCCTTCCCCGCCTCTCAGCACTGTGCTCATTTGTATATATTATTTATTACCAATATTTATCTTGTTAATGAGGTGTACATTCCCTTGATTCTATTTATCTTGATGATATTGTCTTGTTTTTGTTTTGTTCTGTTTTGCTTTGCCATCTGTCTCCCCCGTTTAGACTGTGAGCCCATCTTTGGCAGGTATTGTCTCTAACTGTTGCCGAATTGTACATTCCAAGTGCTTAGTCCAGTGCTCTGCACATAGTAAGCGCTCAATAAATACTATTGAATGAATGAATACCATCAATTGATTGACTGATTGAGTGACCCATGACTTGAGCCCAGGTTGGCATGGTCCACCCATTCCTCATAGGCCATGTCAAGCTGGGGACTGTGGCAGCCCCAAACTAAAGCAGCAGCATGGCTTAGTGGAAAGAGTACAGACTTGGCAGTCAGAGGACATGGGTTCTAATCTCGCCTCTGCCAATAGTCTGCTGTGTGACCCTGGGCAAGCCACTTCACTTCTCTGTGCCTCAGTTACCTCATCTGCAAAATGGGGACTAAGACTATGAGCCCCACGTGGACAACCTGATTCCCCTGTATCTACCCCAGCACTTAGAACAGTGCTTGGCACAGAGTAAGCACTTAAATACCATAGTTATTATTAAGTACTCAGCTCCAGACTACAAATGGCCAGAAACTTGGGTCAAAAGCCTTGGAGAGATTTTACTCGACAGATTACCAGTCCCAGCACTGGGGTGGATACAAGCAAATCGGGTTGGACACAGTCCATGTCTCACATGGAGCTCACGGTCTCAATACCCATTTAACTGATGAGAAAACGGAGACACAGAGAAGTGAAGTGACTTGCAGGGTCACACAGCAGACAAATGACAGAGTCGGGATTAGAACCCATGACATTCCGACTTCCAGGCCCATGCTCTATCCACTACACCATACTGCTTCTCTAAAGTCTCATCTAAAGATTTTATAGTCTCAATGTTTAGTTTGTTTTTCCAAAGCCTTCAGACTGTTCCTGAGAAGGCTGGATAGAGCTCTGGGAGAGCTGGGTGTGGCTTTGGTACGGCTACTCGGGAAAGATTGGGCCAGCTTTGAACGTCGTTTGGGAGAGGAGTACAGTACAGCCCTCTGGGCCTTATGGCAGCTGCTGTAATGGAGCGCTCTGGCTCCCTGCTTTGCCCATTTTGTAGAGGGATTGAGTCAGAGCTTCCTAAATTCATGTCGGGAGTACCGACAATAAGCGACACAGCTTCTCATGGGCAGCAGCGTTTTTACTATCTGGCTGGGGAAGGAAGGAGAGGCATTTGAAGGGACTCACTTCTGAGCAGCAGAATTTTATTATTATTAAGTGATTCACAGCGACTCCATGGCACGGATATGCTTTCTCCCGAATGCCCTGACCTCTGCCATAATCTGCAACCTAACGGTTCTTCCATCCTCATTGTTATGGTCTCTATCCATCTAGCTGCCGGTCTGCCTCTTCCTTGTTTTCCCAGGACTTAGTGTCTTCTCCAGAGAAAGAGTCCTCCTAAATATGTGTCCAAAATATGCTGATCTAAGTCAAGTCATTTGGCCTTCCAAAGACCACTTTGGCTTTCCAAAGACCACTTTGGCTTAATTTACTCTAAAATCCATTTGTTTGTCTTTTGGGGAGTCCTTGGTATTCACAAAAGCCTTCTCCAACACCGCGTTTCAAAAGAATTGATGTTCTTTCTATCCTGTCTTTTCATTGTCTGGCTTTTGGATCCATACATTGTCACTGGAAATACCACAGAGTTGATCATTTGTATTTTTGTGGCAATCTTTACATCAGCACATTTCATGACCGAACAGCAGAAACAAACATTTATTTACTTTATGCATCCTTTGGGTCAGTCAGTGTATACGCAGTAATAATAAGAACAATTGTGGTACTTGTTACGTGCTTACTATGTGCCAAGCACTGTACTAAGCGCTGGGGTGGATACAAGCAAATCGGTTTGGTAGCAGTCCCTGATGCACCTGAGGCTCACAGTCTCAATCTCCATTATACAGATGAGGTAACTGAGGCAGAGAGAAGTCAAATGACTTGCCCAGAGTCACACAGTTAATCAGCGGCGGAGCCAGGATTTGAAACCATGACCTCTGACTCCCAAGCCTGTGCTCGTTCCACGTTGCCACTCTGCTTCTCTATCATATCACAAATGGGCTATGGTACCAGCCAATTTGCTGGTCTCCTTGCCTCAACTCCCACTTCTCTCCACGGTGGAACTGGAAACCTTTGATGTGGACTATCCCAGAAACATCACAGGTGAAAATTTTGTACTATCAGAGCGATAATACCCAGAATGCACATAATTACCATGATTTCATTATTCGAAAGCCCCCATCATTATCTTTAGGAATAACAGCAAAATCTTGGTTATACACCATGGTGAAATCAATCGGTGGTATTAATTTACTAACTGGTTGGTAGACATTATCTCCACCCACAGGGATATTACAGACAGCCACTGAGGCTTAATGGAAATCGCACGGGCTTGTGAGTCAGAGGTCACGGGTTCTAATCCTGGCCCCGCCAGTTGTCAGCTGTGTGACTTTGGGCAAGTTGCTTGCTTAACTTCTCTGTGCCTCAGTTATCTCATCTGTAAAATGAGGATTAAGACTGTGAGCCCCACATGGGACAACCTGATTACCTTGTATCTACCCCAGTGCTTAGAACAGTGCTTGGCACATAGTAAGCACTTAAATACCATCCTCATCATCATCATTATTATTATTAAAATAAATTGCCAATTAAAGGAAATGGGAGAGTATAAGGATATGCATAAAAGTGCCGTGGGGCTGAAGAAGGGGTGCCTTTCAAGCATAAAGGCAATGTAGAAGGGAGAGCAGGAGGGAAATAAGAGGGAATCAGGGAAGGCCTCTTAGATGAGATGTTATTTTAGTAGAGGGAAATGAATGGGAAGTGCCACAATAAAAAATTCCAGTTAATTAAGAGTCAGGAGTGTCTGGGCACTGCACTCCAAGGAAGGAGCTTTGCACAGGTTACAGATAGGGCTACTAACAAGGGCGTCATTAGAAATAAAGTCCCTTCAGAATATTGTTCATTCAATTGTCGCTGTGTTTAAGTGCAGAGATTTAGTGGGAATTCTCTCCCTGAAAACCATCCAGAGCTAAAACATTACTGTAGGGGGAACTGTTTGCTAACTGGGTAAGCTCGTTAGGGGCAGGGAACATGTCTGCTAATTCTGTTGTACTCTCCCCAGTGCTTAGTACGATGCTCTGATCTTAGTAAACACTTAACAGATACTATTAATTGAGCACTTTGCTATTTGTTGCACTGCTGGGGGTTCTCCAGAGATGGGCAGACAAGACAGGTGAACACAGAGGGGGGTCCATGTTTGTTTTCTCCATTATCCTTGCAAGACCAGCCCCCCTCTCCTCCAGTTTCCTACCTGAACAGAAATCCCCAAAAAACACAACAGGAAAAAGGGTAGCACTCTCAAGAGAGAGATGACGACAGATGTGGTCATCTGATATGTCCAGGACAAAGGAAAATAAGGGACATCATAAATTGACTCAGATTCCAAAGTAGTCACAAGAACGCAACGAAATTGTTTGATCCACTGAAACAGATGCTTCGGGACAGGTTTGCCAAAACAAGTTTCCCTTCTTACCACACCCAAGAAACAGTGAATGACGTGGCTAATGTGGAAATTATTTTATTTTATGGCATTTGTTAAGTGCTTATTATGTGCCAGGCACTCTTCCAAGAGCTAGGGTAGATACAAATTAATCAGTTTGGTACCAGTCCATGTCCCAAATGGGGTTAATAGTCTTAATCCCCATTTTACAGATGAGTAGCTGAGGCACAGAGAAATGAAGAGACAAGGTCACACAATAGATAAGTGGTGGAACCAGGGTTAGAACTCAGTCCTCCTGACTCCCAAGCTGATGCCCTGTCCACTAGGCCACATTTATTTCCAATTATCAATCAGTGGTAATTGGGTACCTATTGACTGCAAAGCACTGGACTAAGTGCTTGAGACAGTATAACAGAAACAAACACCCCACCACTTTGCCCCCTCCTACCTCACTTCACTTCTCTTCTTCTACAATCCAGCCCGCACACTTGGTCATCAGTGCTAACCTTCTCGCTGTGCCTCCACCTCGCCTGTCCTGCCGCCAACCTCTAGCCCACGTCCCGCCTCCGGCCTGGATCGCCCTTCCTCCTCAAATCCAACAATTACTCTCCCCCTCTTCGAGCCTTTATTGAAGACTCGTCTCCTCTAAGACACCTTCCCAGACTAAGCCCCACTTTTTCTCAGCTCCCACTCCCTTCTGCATCACCCTGACTTGCTCCCTTTGCTCCTCCCCCCATCCAAGCCCCTCAGCATTTAAGTACATATCTGTAATTTTACTTATTTGTATTGATGTCTGTCTCCCTTCCTCTAGACAGCAAGATCAATGTGGGCAGGGAATGTGACAGTTTATTGTTGTATTCTCCCAATTGCTTAGCACAGTTCTTAGCACAGTTCTCCCCACATAGTAAGTGATCAATAAATACAGTAAGTGATCAATAAATATGATTGAATAAAGACAAATTCCCCACCCTCCAGATGCTTTCAATCTCAAAGGGGAAGGCAGATTAGTCATTACTTACAAATCACGGAGCAGAAGAAGAAGATTAAGAGCTAGTACTTCAATTTTGGGCTACCTCGATTTCATTTACCTTTGCTGCCGACCTCTCACCCATGTCCTGCCTCTGGCCTGGAACTCCCTCCTTCCTCATATCCAACAGACAGTTACTCTCCCCAGCTTCAAAGCCTTACTGAAGACACATCTCCTCCAAGAGATCTTCCCTGACTAAGCCCTTCCTCACCCTGACTTGCCCTCTTTATTCATTCCCCCTCCCAGCCCCATAGCATTTGTGTACATAGCACATAGCATTGCATAAGAAAGCAGCGTGGCTCAGGGGAAAGAGCCTGGGCTTCGGAGTCAGAGGTCATGGGTTCGACTCCCGGCTCTGCCACTTGTCAGCTGAGTGACTGGGCAAGTCACTTAACTTCTCTGTGCCTCAGTTACCTCATCTGTAAAATGGGGATTAACTGTGAGCCTCACGTGGGACAACCTGATTACCCTGTATCTACCCCAGCACTTAGAGCAGTGCTCTGCACATAGTAAGCGCTTAACAAATACCAACATTATTATTAGCTGTAATCTATTCATTTTCTCAGTCATATTGTCTCCCCCTCTAGACTGTAAGATCATTGTGGGTAAGGAATGTGTGTTTACTGTTGTACTGTACTCTCCCAAGCGCTTAGGACATTGCTTTGCACACAGTAAGTGCTCGATAAATACGACTGAATTGAAGTGAATCGGGTGAATTCGTTGAATGAATAATTTGAATATGTAATTCAAGCTCTGGTCATATAATAATGATGGCATTTGTTAAGCACTTACTATGTGCCAAGCACTGTTCTAAGCACTGGGGTAGATACAAGGTCAGCAGGTTGTCCCACGTGGGGCTGACAGTCTTAATTTCCATTTTACAGATGAGCTAACTGAGGCAGAGAGAAGTCAAATGACTTGTCCAGAGTCACACAGCTGATCAGTGGCGGAGCCAGGATTTGAACCCACAACCTCTGTCTCCCAAGCCCGTGCTCTTTCCACTATGCCACGCTGCTTCTCTATCATATCACAAATGGGCTATGGTGCCAGCCATCTTGCTGGTCTCCTTGTCTCAACTCCCACTTTTCTCCAAGCTACTTTACGTGATGTTGCATAGATCATCTTCTTGAAGTCTCTCTCCATATACACCTTCCCACTTCTCAAAAATGTCCCCCTGGCTTTCCTTTTCCCTCTGCTCTGTGCAAAAACTCCCCCTAATCAGCTTCAAGCCTCTCAATCAACTCTCTCCGTCTTTCGAATTGGCTTTCTTCACTCACCACTCCCCAGTTCATTCTCTTCGTTCGCGCCGAGCTAACCCGCAAAGCGGCTTTATTCTCGACTTCGCTACCACTGCCCGCTTTTTTCAAGCTGTTTTGTCAGCCTGGAACTCCCTCTCCCGCCATAGCTGCCAGACCACCTGGCACCAGGTGACTCCACTCACCTTCGAGGCCCTTCTAAAAATCCCGCCTCCTCCAGGAAATAATACTTAACCCTCTGAGTCCCATTCTTGGCCAGAGAATGGTGTGAGAGAGGGATGGAGAAGGGAAAGTCAAGAGCAGGGTTGGCTTTGGAGAAATGAAGAGAACCAGCGGTAGGGTAGCAGGTGAAGACAGCGTATATGAAAGACGGGGAGATTTGGCAGAGACGGTGGATGTCGACCGGGAGGAGGCTTTGCTTCATGCGGAAGTAGATATATTATAGTATCTGATTAAGCCAAGAGGACCGCAATGGTAGCAGGGATGGGACAGGCAGCCGCGGCAGCGCCCGAGGTCTGAGGTGGGGCAACCTCTCCCAAGTCAGGAAAAGAGGGGACAGGTCTCTGACCCCCGCCTGAGGGGGGTGGTCTAGGACTGCACCAGAGGGAAGGGAGGGAGGAAGGGAGTCCTTCTCACTCCCAAGCCCGAGCTCTTCCCACTAAGCCACGCTGCTTCTCGTGGATTCTTCTGCTTCTGAACCATTTTAAGCTCTCCCTCACATTCCTCCTCCATCCCTAAAATGATCTTTGAGTACCAAAATACCCATGTGGATGCCCCCGACTACCTTCTACTGTCCACCTCCACTTACTCTTCTACCCTACCTGACACGTTCAAGAACTTGGGCACACACTTGATTTTATCATCTTTAGTCACTATACAATCTCTACCTTTCTCAATTCTGAAATTCCTCTATGAGATCACATCCTCCCCCACCAAATCTATCCCCGTCCCCCACTGAGACCTCTGATCTTTTGACCCTTTCAAATATCCTAAAGCCATCTAATGCCATCTCCCCTTCTAGACAGTAAGCTCGTTACGAGAAGAGAGCACGTCTAGGACATTCTATTGTATGGTACTCTCCCCCGTGCTCTGCACATAGTAAAGCGCTCAATAAATAAGAATGATTGATTGTGCCTCATTTGGTCTCCATACCAAGGAACAACAGGGACTTTGACAAGATAAAGAAAACTGGAAGGACTTCATAATTAGAGAAGTTTGCAGCACGACCTAATGGAAAGAGCATGAGCCTGGAAATCTAGAGGACCTGGGTTCTAATTCCAGCTCTGTCACTGGCCTGCTGTGTGACCTTGGGCAAGTCACTTCACTTCACTATGCCTCAGTTGCCTCATCTGTAAAACAGGGATTAGATCCCACTCCCTGCTTCTTGGACTGTGAGTCCCATATGGGACACAGACTGAGTCCAACCTGAATAGCTTATATCTGCCCCAGAGCTTAGAACAGTGTTTGGCACAGTGTAAGCACTCAACAAAAATTAAAAAAAGGAAGACACATTGACAAACCTGGGTCAATGAACAGATTAGTGACTGAAAGATTTGTGTGTATGTGTGTGGGGGCGGGGGGGAGTTAGAGGGAAGAGGGGGGACGACAGACACTTGGTTCCTAGCTTGTGGGCTGGTACTGAATTAGGGAGATATTTGCATTTTGTAGTTTCAAGAATCCAGTGAGGTTTTTCTCTTGTTGGATCAGAAAGAAACACTGCTTGCTGAGAGAAGCAGCGTGGCTCAGTAGAAAGAGCACAGGCTTGGGAGTCAGAGGTCATGGGTTCTAATCCCACCTCTGCCACTTGTCAGCTGTGTGACTTTGGGCAAGTCACAACCTCT
This sequence comes from Ornithorhynchus anatinus, assembly GCF_004115215.2. Taxonomy (NCBI): domain Eukaryota; kingdom Metazoa; phylum Chordata; class Mammalia; order Monotremata; family Ornithorhynchidae; genus Ornithorhynchus; species Ornithorhynchus anatinus. The sequence continues at coordinate 155,325,161 of NC_041728.1, forward strand.
CAGTGCCTCAGTTACCTCATCTGTAAAATGGGGATTAAGACTCTGAGTTCCACGTGGGACAATCTGATTACCTTGTATCCACCCCAGTGCTTAGAACAGTGCTTGGTACATAGTAAGAGCTTAACAAATGCCATTATTATTATTATCAAAATTAGGTCCACTTTGCTTTATAACATAAATAAGGACCAATAGCAGTCATTGTATATTTAAAGTGACCAAAGGATGATATGGAATTAGAAACTTCAAACGAGCGCTAATTGATAGTTCTGTGTAGGCCCCAGTGACCATCACTGAACCAATCTTCCAAACCAAAGTCAAATTTGGAATTTAATTGGCAACACAAAACGGAAAAGATAACAACAGAGAAAATACTAAAGATATGGTTTGTGAGGTACCATTTACATCTACTGAAGTTTAAGACTGTCCGGGCCAAGCTGAAGATCTGATTAGTAAGCCAAGCTACAGTTAGACCAGGTGCTGTCTGAGAGCTTTGCTTGGGGAGAAGATGGTAAATAGAGTTTAGATTAAAATGCTCCCAAATTTAGCTAATGACCAAGCTGATCTATTCCAACTTCCTTTTTACCCGGGGGGAATAGCATGGCTACAGAGAAATGCATTACCTCAAGGAGACCTTTCTATCTAGATCTCAGGAAGAACAAGGAAGCTGGACCCTGCAGGAAAAGAGCCAGGTCAAAATGAACCACTTTCGTTCACTCGCTCAGCTCTGACCCTGGGAAGGGGGAGCCTTTTATCCTGTTGGCCGAGAAGCCAGTCCCTTCGCAGAATGCCCCAAATGATCCTGGTGGGGGGGCAGGAGGGGGAGGGCGGGGAGGGGCGAGTGGGAGAATGGGAGGCTTCTGGCAGATCTGAGTATAAAGTGTTCCTGAATATAAATGACTCATTGCTTTTAATGGTATTGGTTAAGCACATACCACGTGCCACGCACTGTACTAGTGTTGGGGTAGATGGAATAGTGGATAGAATACTGGCCTGGGAGTCAGAAAGTCATGGGTACTAATTCTGGCTCCATATTATTAATTATTATTATTATTACAGGATAAACTAGTTGGATACAGTTCATGTCCTATGTGGTAAAGTCCCAAGGTGACCCTGGGGTACCGACCATCTCAAGGTCAAATGCTACCTCGTGACCTCCTGAGCCAGCAGGCCGAACTCGGAAGTGAGGATGGGACACCGCCCCCACAACCAAAACTGCCAGATTGACAGTCCAAGCTGGGAATACAGATGGTGTCCCTCGCCCCTGTGCCAATCAAATTAGGAATGGGGGCGGGGGGAGAGGGCAGAGATTGGATAAACTGAGGCCGGAAGCTGGAGTGGTCTAAGGGTGCAGGTGATAAATACCTGCCGCCTCTAACCTTCTGGGCAGAGGAACGGGACTTGCAGCAGGTTGCAGGTTGCTTCTGTCCAGAGCGTGAGAAGGCCGCTCTGCTTGCACCGAGTGAGGATCCGTGGGATGGGTGGGTGTCCCGTCCTGCTGAGCGCTCATGGAGTTGGAAGCCAGATGCTTCACCAAGGGTATGTAATGTTTACATGGATTTGATGTCTTAAGTGGGTGCCTCCCCAGAGGGACGTGAATATGGTGGGAGCTAGCGGCCTCAGCGAGTGCGTGTAGCCATAAGTGGGTAACACATAACTGGGTTTAACGCATAAGTGTATGTAACTCATAAATGTATAACTCATTAGTGTATGTAATGTAGTGTATTAGTGTTTAACGCATAAGTGTATTTAACGCAAAGGTGGATTCCTCCTGTGTGGGGCGAGCACATGGTGGGAGCCAACCGCCTCACCACGTTGTGAGTAAATCGTAAGTGGGCTTGGGTGTCCGGCCACACGCGAGTAACATACCAGTGTATTCCTCCCATTGGGGAAGCTTTAACACCATATTTCTCCCAAAAAGGGAAGGCCGATTTGTCACGTCTAAATAACTAATTAATTCAATTCACCCCACAGAATAAATTTTATGCAAACTCAGATTTTCCACTCCTGGCCTCTATCTCGCCAATTCCAAAAGAACCTGTCCCCAGCGACGGGTGACAGGGGCTTACGGTCTTAGTCCCCATTGCACAGATGAGGGAACTGAGGCAGGTGACTTGCCCACGTTTACACAGCAGACAACTGGCAGAGCCAGGATGAGATAACAAGGTCCTCTGACTCTTGGATCTGTACTCTTTCCACTAGATCATGCTACTGCTCACTGTGGGCAGGGAATGTGTTTACCAACGCTGTTGTATTCTTCCAAACTCTTAGTACAGTGCTCTGCATATAGTAAGCACTAAATAATAATAATAATAATGATGATGATGGTATTTGTTAACCGCTTACTATATCCCCGGTACTATACTATGCGCTGGGGTGGGTACAAGCCAATTGGGTTGGACACAGTCCCTGTCCCACATGGGGCTCACATTCTTAATCTCCATTTTAAAGAGGAGGGAACTGAGGCTTAAAGAAGTGAAGTGACTTGCCTAAGGTCACACTGTGGACAAACGGTGGAGTCAGGATCAGAACTCATGACCTTCTGACTCCCAGGCCAGGGCTCTATCCACTAAGCCACGCTGTTTCTCAAATACTGATTGCTGTGTGCAAAGCACTGTAATAAGCATTTGGAAGAGTACAAGACAATTGAGTTAGTAGACACAAACTCTGAGTAACTCTGTGACTTTCCTTTCTAATAGTAACAACTGGCTTTTATACTCCTCTGGGCAGATACTGATGCAACATGGATATCTGCTGTCAGTTTGTACGAGTAGCTGTTTGAGATTTCACTGCAATATTTGAACTAGCTTTAAGAAGTAGCATAGCCTAGTGGCCTGGGAGTCAGAGGACCTGGGTTCTAATCCTGGATCCGTCACTTGTCTGCTATGTGACCGTGGATAAGTCATTCAACCTCTTTGTGTCTTAGTTACCTCATCGGTAAAATGGGGATTAAGACCATGAGTTCTATGTGGGACATGGACTGTGTCCAACCTGTTACCATGTATCTACCCCAGTGCTTAGTATAGTGCCTGACACATAGTAAATGCTTAACAAAAACCATTTTTAAAAAACCCCCAAAATCTTTGAATACCTTTAATCTCTTTCCACCTCAAGGAGAAAACCATGTCTAAAAATTGAGACCACTTGGGTTTGAAAACACCCCAGAACATAGTTACCAGCTGGAGTGGAGAGCAAGCCCTGATCATGGAATTCCAAATGGGTCTCAGGACTTCGGCGGAGGCTGGATGGTGGCAACAATAATAATGTTGGTATTTGTTAAGCGCTTACTATGTGCAGAGCACTGTTCTAAGCGCTGGGGTAGACACAGGGTAATCAGGTTGTCCCACGTGGGGCTCAGAGTCTTCATCCCCATTTTACAGAGGAGGTAACTGAGGAACAGAGAAGTTAAGTGACTTGCCCACAGTCACACAGCTGCCAAGCAGCAGAGCCGGGATTCGAAACTATGACCTCTGACTCCCAAGCCCGTGCCCTTTCCACTGAGCTACGCTGCTTCTCATTCTACCTGAAGCATTTTGGCAGGACTGGGGAAGGGCTGGGAGCCTGGAGTTGACAACAAAACTGGCTAATGTTTAGCCGAAAGTCCTGGCTAATGCTGATGGTAGCAAACCTTGGAACAGCTCCAGTACAGGCTTTGGGGGTGGAGGATGGGGCAAAGATGCCTAGGCTAAGCCCCTACCTGCCCCTTTTGGGGCACGGAAGAGGTGACTTATACGCCGGACAGTTGCTGGCCGAAAAGACAGAGGCGTGATCGACAGCGATTCACAATGAGTTTGAAAATAAGGGCTTGCTGTGTTTCTTTGGTTTCTCTGCTAGAGTAACAAGAGGCACTATGTCGAAAAGCCATGGACATTAAACATAAGGTAAATCATGACAGAAACAAACAAACAAAAAAGTTTGAGCACCTGGTCAATCTAATCTATGTATGTCCAATCAGATTACAATGTTTTATCGGTTAAAATTCTCAACAGAGCGTAATGCTGCCTTTCTCTGTTATGTTTTCCATATCAACCTAAAAACTTACCCTGCTGAGCTAAAGTGGATCTCAGCATTCCACTCTTGGACCAGATTTTTATTTGTCCATCTTCTCCAACTGAAAATAAAAACAAATACAATTCATAAGAGATATGTGGAAAATTGAAGTATGCCTATTCCCCCAAACGAACATTAATTTTACTTATAGCAATCAATTTAGTGGTCATTTTTACTTGTTAATCCACAAAGAGTTACAAAAATATCACATACTTTTAAATACTTATTTTATTAAAAATATTTAATATATACTCATAAGCATATTAATTTAATATTTTAAACCCCCTGGTGTAAATACAAAATTTTGTGGTGATTAAGAAACTGAGAATTAGTAAGAGACTTTGGTAGAAGAATATTTTCTCAACTAAGTTATTGCCATTTTTCTTAAAAACTGGAAAAAAAACCTAAGGAGATTATGAAGTTCTGAAGTTTGGAAATTAAGAAGTAATAAGTAAATGGAAAGGGAAGCGTTGGGTCAGATGATCTATCAAGTATCCCAGATCAGTGAATGGTATTTATTGAGCACTATGGCTTCTTCCCCTCTGCCTTCAAACATACCCATGTCTCCCCCATCCTAAAAAAACCCTCTCTCGACCCCACTTCCCCCTCCAGTTATCGCCCTATCTCCCTACTACCCTTCCTTTCCAAGTTCCTAGAACAAGTCGTCTACACTCGCTGCCTAGAATTCCTTAACTCCAATTCTCTCCCGGACCCCCTCCAATCTAGCTTTCGTCCCCTCCACTCTACCGAGACTGCTCTTTCAAAGGTCACCCGTGAACTCCTTCTTGCCAAATCCAATGGCTCCTACTCTATCCTAATCCTCCTTGACCTCTCAGCTGCCTTTGACACTGTCGACCATCCCCTTCTCCTCCACACCTTATCTCACCTTGGCTTCACGGACTCCGCCCTCTCCCGGTTCTCCTCTTATCTTTCTGGCCATTCATTCTCGGTCTCCTTCGCGGGCTCCTCCTCCCCCTCCCATCCTCTAACTGTAGGGGTTCCTCAAGGGTCAGTTCTTGGCCCTCTTCTGTTCTCCATCTACACTCACTCCCTCAGTGAACTCATTCGCTCTCACGGCTTCAACTATCATCTCTATGCAGATGAAACACAGATCTACATCTCTGCCCCTGTCCTCTCCCCCTCCCTTCAGGCTCATATCTCCCTATCACTGAGGATGGTACGACCATCTTTCCCATGATTCAAGCCCACAACCTGGGTGTCATCCTTGACTCGGCTCTCTCATTCACCCCACACATCCAATCCATCACCAAGACCTGCCAGTCTCACCTTTATAATATTGCCAAGATCCGCCCTTTCCTCTCCACCCAAATGGCTATCTTAGTGGTACAGGTTCTCTTAGTATCCCGTCTGGATTATTGTGTCAGCCTTCTCTCTGATCTCCCTTCCTCCTGCCTCTCCCCGCTCCAGTCTATTCTTCACTCCGCTGCCCGGCTCATCTTCCTGCAGAAATGCTCTGGGCATGTCACTCCCCTTCTTAAACCTCCAGTGGCTGCCTATCGACCGCATGAAATAAAAACTTCTCACTTTAGGCTTCAAGGCTCTCCATCACCTTGCCCCCCCCTACCTCTTCTCCCTTCTCTCTTTCTACTGCCCAACCTGTAGGCTCCGCTCCTCTGCCGCCCACATCCTCACCGTCCCGTTCACACCTACCCCGCCATCGACCCCTGACCCATGTCCTCCCGCGGTCCTGGAATGCCCTCCCTCTTCACCTCCGCCAAATAACTCTCTTCCTCTCTTCAAAGCCCTACTGAGAGCTCACCTCCTCCAAGAGGCCTTCCCAGACTGAGCTCTTTTCCCTCTGCTCCCTCTCTGCCCCTGCCTTCACTTCCCCTCAGCTAAGCCCCCTTCCCCTCCGTTTCCCTCTGTTCCTCCCCCTCTCCCTTCCCCTCCCCTCGGCACTGTGCTCATCAGCTCATTTGTATATATTTTTATTTCCCTATTTATTTTGTTGATGAGATGTACATCCCCTTGATTTTATTCATTGCTATTGTTTGTGTCTGTATTTTGTTAATGAGATGTACATCCCATTGATTCTATTCATTGCTATTGTTTTTGTCTGTCTCCCCTGATTAGATTGTAAGCCCGTCAATGGGCAGGGATTGTCTCTATCTGTTACTGAATTGAACATTCCAAGCAATCAGTACAGTGCTCTGCACATAGTGAGTGCTCAATATATGCTACTGAATGAATGCAGTACTGTACTAAGCGCTTGAGAGAATACAATACAGAGTTATTGGACAGGTTTCTTGCCCACAACGAGCATTCAGTCTAGAGAGGGAGACAGCATTATTATAAATAACGGATTTATACTACATAGTTCATCTGTAGTATGCTCCCCGAATATGTGACTGTATAGTTAGTGAATGGTCATGTTGTCCTGTACCATCTAGGCTCCTTGTGGGCAGGGAACATGTCTACCAACCGTTATACTGTACTCTCCAATTCCTTAGTACAGTGCTCAATAAATGTGATTAAATGAGTGACTATGATTGACTGATTGTGGGATATGCTTTCTCCAAATACACATGACATTAGTTAGTTGGTTTCAGTCCAGAGTCAGTTCCAACATTCATTCATTCAATTGTATTTATTGAGCACTTACTGTGTGCAGAGCACTGTACTAAGTGCTTGGAATGTATAATTTGGTAAGAGACAATCCCTGCCCAACAATGGGCTCCACTGCCCACCCTCTCTGGGCAAGACAGCTGAGAGCCAGGCCAGGGCACTTGGTGGAAGGAGACCGGCAACCAGGGCCGGGTCTGACCTCCCCGCCACGGCCGGGCTCCATGGGCCCAGGCTGGCAATTGGTGGGGGGTGCTCCCACGGTGAGGGGTCCCAGCCGTGGTTCTCTTGCTCCATCGGGAGGCCAGGCGGGCAGCCTGAAGAACTGTTCACTGGATCCTTATGTCATTTCCTTTGTTCTCCTGGCTTTTTGTTTCCCAATTTCAGATACGGCAAGCTGCTGGGGTATCCTCCCATGGTTCATTCTCCTCAAATGTTCCACTCTGCTCAGGTGTGTGGCATTGAATATAGCTTTGATGCTATGCAATGAGAATAATAAATAATAATGGTGGTATTTGTTAAGCGCTAACTACGTGCAAGGCACTGTTCTAAGCGCTGGGGGGATACAAGGTGATCAGGTTGTCCCACATGGGGCTTACAGTCTCAATCCCCATTTTACAGATGAGGTAACTGAGGCACAGAGAAGTGAAGTGACTTACCCACAGTCACACAGCTGACAAGTGGCAGAGCAGGGATTCAAACCCATGACCTCTGACTCCCAAGCACGTGCTCTTTCCACTGAGCCATGCTGCTTCTCTAATAGCACTTTAATAATAATAGTAATAATAATGGTATTTGTTAAGTGCTTACTATGTGTCAGGCACTATACTATACATTGGGATAGATACAAGCTAGTCAGGTTGGGCAAAGTCCCTGTCCCACATGAGGCTCACACTCTTAATCTTCATTCTACAGATGAGGTAACTGAGGCACAGAGAGGTGAAGTGACTGCCCAGGGTCACACAGTAGGCAAGTGGTGGAGCTGGATTTAAAACTCAGGTCCATGCTCTATTCTCTAGGTAGCAGACTTCGTTCCAAACTTCACTGTTGATGTTCTTGCCTTGCCAGCTGTTTGACTATAACTTAATAACACTTGTATAATTGCTCAAGGAGTCAAGTGTATGTAGAGTCCAGATCTCTCAGCCCTAAAAGTTCCAGAAACCTGTTATTTCATCTGGATTTCCTCTTGATACTACACTCGTTGTATACAGGGAACATGTCTACAAACTGTTATATTTTACTCTCCCAAGTGCTTAGTACAGTGTTCTGCACCCAGGGAGTGTTCAATAAATACTATTGATTGCCCTCGTCTCCCCATCCTAAAAAAATCCTCCCTTGAACCCCTGCCCCCTCCAGTTATTGCCCTATCTCCCTCCTAGTTTTCCTTTCCAAACTCCTAGAACGAGTCACCTACACTCGCTGCCTTGTTGCTATCTTGATTCTATTTGCTGTTGTTTTAATGACATGTTCATCCCCTTGATTCTATTTATTGCTATTGTTCTTGTCTGTCCGTCTCCCCCGATTAGACTGTAAGCCCGTCAAAGGGCAGGGACTGCATCTGTTACCGATTTGTACATTCCAATTCTTAGTACAGTGCTCTGCACATAGTAAGCGCTCAATAAATACTACTGAATGAATTGAATGAACTCCAACTCTCTCCTGGACCCCCTCCAATCTGGCTCCGTCCCCTCCACTCCACCGAAACTGCCCTCTCAAAGGTCACCAGTGACCTTCTTGCCCAATCCAACGGCTCCTACTCTATCCTAATCCTCCTCAACCTCTCAGCTGCCTCTGACACTGTCGACCAACCCCTTCTCCTCAACACAACATCCAACCTTGGCTTCATGGACTCCATCCTCTCCTGGTTCTCCTCTTATCTCTCTGACCGTTCATTCTCGGTCTTCTCGTCTTCTAAGTGGACTCCTCTTCCTCCTCCTCCCATCCTCTAACTGTAGGGGTTCTTCAAAGGTCAGTTCTTGGTCCCCTTCTGTTCTCCAACTGTGCTCATTCCCTTGGTCATCTCATTTGCTCCCACGGTTTCAACTATCAACTCTAGCAGATGAGTCCCAAATCTACATCTCCTCCCCTGTTCTCTCTCCCCCTCCCTCCAGACTTGCATCTCCTCCTGCCTTCAGGATGTCTCCACCTGGGTGCCACCTAAAACTCAACATGTCCAAGACAGAGCTCCTATCTTCCCTCCCAAACCCTGTCCTCTCCCTGACTTTCCCGTCACTGTGGACGGCACTATCATCCTTCCCGTCTCACAGGCCTGCAATCTTGGTGTCATCCTTGACTCCGCTCTCTCATCCACCCCACATATCTAATCCATCACCAAAACCTACCCGTGTCACCATCACAACATTGCCAAGATCCGCCCTTTCCTCTCCATCCAAACCGCTACCTTGCTGGTACAATCTCTCAAAATATCCTGACTGGATTACTGCATCGGCACCCTTTCTGATCTCCCAACCTCCTCTCTCTCCCACTTCAGTCTAAACTTCACTCCGATGCCTGGATTATCTTTCTACAGAAACGCTCTGGGCATGTCACTCCCCTCCTCAAAAATCTCCAGTGATTGCCTATCAACTTTCACATGAAGCAAAAACTCCTCACTTTTGGTTCAAAGCTCTCCATCACCTTGCCCCCACCTACCTCACCTCCCTTCTCTCCTTCTACAGCCCACTCCGCACACTCCACTCCTCTGCTGCTCTTTTCCTCACTGTGCCTCATTCCCGCCTGTCCCGCCGTCAACCACTGGCCCACGTCCCACCTTGGGCCTGGAATGCCCTCCCTCCTCACATCTGCCAAACTAGCACACTTCCCCGCTTCAAAGACCTATTGAAAGTTCACTTCCTCTAGGAGGAGGCCATCCCAGGCTGAGCTCCCCTTTTCCTCTGTTCCTCCTCCCCTCTCCATCCCCCCTACTCCCTCCCTTTGCTCTACTCACCTCCCCACCTCACAGCATTCGTGTATAGATGTACATATTTATTATTCTATTTATTAATGATGTGAATATATCTATAATTCTATTTATTTATATTGATGCTATTGATGCCTGCTAGAGAAGCAGTGTGGCTCAGTGGAAAGAGCATGAGCTTGGGAGTCAGAGGTCATGGGTTCAAATCCCGGCTCTGCCACTTGTCAGCTGTGTGACTGTGGGCAAGTCATTTCACTTCTCTGTGCCTCAGTTACCTCATCTGTAAAATGGGGATTAAGACTGTGAGCCTCACGTGGGACAAATGGACTATCCTGTATCTACCCTAGCACTTAGCACAGTGCTCTGCACATAGTAAGCGCTTAAATACCAACATTATTACATTATTATTATTGTTTTGCTTTGCTTTCTTGTCTGCCTCTCACCCTTTAGTCTGTGAACCCATTGTTGGGTAGGGATTGTCTCTGCTGCCAAACTTTACTTTCCAAGTGCTTAGTACAGTGCTCTGTACACAGTAGGCGCTCAATAAATAAGACTGAATGAAGGAATGAATGAACGTTGCTGCTGTATTCTCTTTGGCTATGTCCGATAGGTTGTGCTGGCCTTTTTGATTAGATTTTCTACTTCCTTGTCTATATTCAGTGGGCTGCCAAAGTAACAGAATTCTGTGGCTTTTTTATGCTATTTGTTAGACACTTAGTACGTACTGGGGTATATACAAGCTAATCGAGTTGGACATCACCGTCTTAATCCCCATTTTACAGATGTGGTAACTGAGGCCCAGAGAAGTGAAGAGACTTGCCCACTGTCACACAGCAGACAAGTGGCAGAGCTGGGATTAGAACCCAGGTCCTTCTGACTTCCAGGCCCATGCTCTATCCATTAGGGCCTGTAAAAACAAACAAAAAAAAACCCCAAAACAAACAAGCAAAAGCAAAAAGACCTGAATCAGAAGGACCTGTGTCCTAATCCCGCCCCGCCACTTGTCTGTATGACCTTGGGCAAGTGTTTAACTCTGTACTGACATTATAAAATTTTGGTTGTGTACATAGCTTCCCTTTTGGAGGCTGCTCCATCGTCCGTTTTCTTTAGACTTATTATTGGTCCCCAACTCTTGACAGCAAACGATTTTCAGAAAGTGAAGAAAAATTTTTCTTCCTTGGGCTAAGAAAGACACCACAGAGTAGCTTACCAGGCAGAACTTAATTCGTAACGAAAGGGGTGCCAGTGCACCAGCAGTGGGTAGCTTTGTATTTACAATTTCTAAAGTCTTTGCATAAATAGTAATATTTTCATCACTGTCGCTATAGACGACTATTTCATTGCCAAGGCTATGAACCAACAAGCCCAGATGTGCCGGAGTGAGTGGCATCTATCTTGGGCTCAAATTCAGTACTGCCTGTGGGCCTTGGAGGAAAGAATGGGCCTCCCTTTTCCTTTCCAGATTCTATGAAATCTCTTCATGACAGGGGGAGGAGGTCAGGGAATGGTGTGCTCCTGGGGTCTGCTGCTCCAGCCTTTACCTCAAGAAAACATAACAGGGAAAATCCTTGACAAGAGCCCAGGAAAGTCGGCCAGATGTGCTCAAGAGAATACCAAGAGTGCATAGGCTGACTCCTCATTGGTCAGTCCGCCAGCCGTATTTATTGAGCGCTTACTGTGATCAGAGTGCTGTAATGTGTCTATTATTAGACTGTACTCTCCCAAGCACTTGATACAGTGCTCAGCACACAGTAAGCGCTCAGTATTACTAACTGGAAGAGTACAACACAATGATATAACAATATAAAATTCCTCTCCTCCAATTCTCTCCTTCAGCCTCTCCAATCTGGCTTCCATTGGCTTCACTCCACAGAATCCACCCTAAGGTCACCGACGATCTCCTTCTTGCCATATCCAATGGCCTCTACTCCATCCTAATCCTCCTCAACCTCTCAGCTACCTTCAACACTGTGGACCATCCTCTTCTCCTGGATCTCCTCTTCTCTCTCTGGCAGCTAAGTCCTTCCGGGGCTCCTCCTCTCCCTCCCACCCATCTGTGGGGTCCCTCAAGGTTCAGTTCTCCTTCTATTCTCCATCCACACTCACTCCCTTGGAGAACTCTGCTCCGGGGCTTCAACTACCAATTCTATGCAGATCACAACCACATATACATCTCCAGCCCTGATCTCTCTCTTGTCTCACACCTCCTTCTGCCTTTTAGACATCTCTACTTGGATGTCCACTGGCCACCTCAAACTTAACATATAAAAAAGACAGCTATCTACCCACCCAAACCCTGTCCTACCCAACTCTCCCATAACTTTAGAAGGCTCCACCATCCTTCCTGTCGCACAAGTCTGTTACTTTGGTGTTTCCCTCTACTCCTCTCTCTCATTCAACCCACATATTCAATCTGTCACCAAATCCTGTCGGTCCCACCTTCACAACATCGCTCAAATCCGCCCTTTCCCCTCCATCCAAACTGCTAATGCAATCGCTCATCCTTTCCCGCCTGGATTACTACATTAGCTTCCTTGCTGACCTCCCAGCCTCCTGTCTCTCCCCACTCCTATCCAAACTTCACTCTGCTAACCAGGTCATCTTTTGCACAGAAATGTTCTGGACACATCACCCCACTACTCCTCAAAAAACTCTAATGGTTGCCCATCCACCTCCATATCTGACAAACACTCCTCTCCATTGGCTTTAAAGCAGTCCATCACCTTGCCCTCTCCTACCTCACCTCACTTCTCTACTTTTACAACCCAGCCTGCACACTTTACTCCTCTAGTGCTAACCTTCTCACTGTGCCTAGATCACACCGGTCTCGCCACCAGCCCACGTCCTGCCTCTGGCCTGGAACTCCCTCCCTATCCTAATCCAACAAACAACCACTCTCCCTCCAAGAGGCCTTCCCAGACTTAAGCCCCACTTTTGCACATCTCCCACTCCCTTCTGCTTCGCCCTGATTTGCTCCCTTTGCTTTTCCCTCCTCCCAGCCCCAAAGCATTTATCTCTCTCTATATATAGAGAGAGAAGCAGCGTGGCTCACTGGAAAGAGCATGGGCTTTGGAGTCAGAGGTCATGGGTTCGAACCCCGGCTCTGCCACTTGTCAGCTGGGTGACTTTGGGCGAGTCATTTAACTTCTCGGTGCCTCAGTTACCTCATCTGTAAAATGGGGATTAAGACTGTGAGTCCCATGTGGGACAACCTGATTTCCCTGTGTCTACCCCAGCGCTTAGAACAGTGCTCGGCACATAGTAAGCACTTAACAAATACCAACATTATTATTATTATTATTATATATAAAGAGAGAGAAAGAGATATTTGTATTGATGTCTGTCTCTCTGCTCTGGGATGTGAGCTCATTGTCGGCGGGGAATGTGTCACTATTGTTTTATTGTACTTTCTCAAGTGTTTAATTCAGTGTCCTGCACACAGTTAAGTGCTGAATCGGTACAACTGAATGAATAACAGACATCTCCTGCCCACCTTAAGCTTACAGTCTAGAGAGGGAGACAGACATTAATATACATACATACAAATACAATTACAGATATGTACATAAGTGCTGTGGGGCTGGGAGGGGGGATGAATAAAGGGAGCAAGTGAAGAGGATGCAGAAGCAAGTGGGAGAAGAGAGGAAAGGAGGGCTTAGTCAGGGAAGGCCTCTTAGAGCTGTGACTTCAATACGGCTTTGAAAGAGGGGAGAGTAATTGTCCCAGGCAAAAATCTGCTACAACAACAATGATGACATTTACACAATGTGCAGACAAGGGTGACCTTATATGTATTTTTATAACTAGATCACTCAACTGCAGGTTCAAGAAGAGTTGGTAAAATAATCTCAAAGACATATTCTACAAAACTATACTACAACTCTAAAGTTAATGTTATTTATTAGATCAGAGAAATTTACCATGAAAATTACTGAAAAATATAGCAATCTCCATTTACTGTAAAATAATCTAACAGAAAAATAGTTAAAATTTTACCTGTAACCAATGCTGTTCCTTCATAATTCCATCTTCCTGCAAGCACGGCTCCACAATGAGCTTCCACACTTTTTTCCACTCTTCCTAACTTTGAAATCAGGTGAAATTTTCCTAAGGAGAAGTTATATGACTAAGTTGTAAATGAATGGAGTTGACACTTTGGGTAACTTTGCACTTACCCAATTGATACTTTATTCTTTTTAAATGGATGTATTTGCTTAATACGAGAGACAGCAGAAATCCATTGACAGCAACGGATACTATTACTCTATAATTTCAGGTATAATCAGGTAATTATATTGCATTCTTGGCTTCAAGAATCTCTTTGGTAATCACTTATTTCAATCTGTCACAGTACTGAGTACTTACTGTATGCAGAGAACTGTAAGAGCAGCTGGGAGAGTTCGACACAACAGAATTAGCAGATATGTTCCCTGCCCATAACAAGCTTACAACTTAGAGGGACTCAAGCGATGGCAGCAACAGGTGATCTTCCCTAGCCAAATCCCCAATTCCTGGCCCACATTATTTATAATGATTTGGGGAAAGAAAACAGAACAAAGAACTAGCAGAGAAGAGCTGAATACCTCAATTCCATGGGAGAAAAATAGACCCACAAATAGGAAACAGCATGGCCTGGGGGAAAGAGCACAGACCTGGAAGTCAAAAGTCCTGGTCTTAATTCCAGCTCTGCCAGTTACGTGCTCTGTGACCTTGGGCGGGTTACATAACCTATCTGTGCTTCAGCTCCCTCCTCTGAAAATAGGGATTCAATGCCTGTTCTCCCTCCTGCTTGGACTATGGGACAGGGACTGTGTGTCCAACCTGATTATCATTTCTCTACCTTAGTGCTTAGTAAGCACTTAAAGACCACAATTATAATTATGTGCAATGTTGAAAAGTAGTCGCAATAAAATAATAATAAAAATAATAATTGTGGTATTTGTTAAGTGCTTACTAGGTGCTAGGAACTGTATTACGTATTGGGGGGATACAAGTAAATCCGGTTGGACACAGGCCCTGCCCCACATGGGCCTCAGAGTCTTCATTCATTCATTCAATAGTATTTATTGAGCACTTACTATGTGCAGTGCGCTGTAGTAAGCGCTTGGAATGTACAAATAAATAACAGATTGAGACAGTCCCTGCCCTTTCACGGCTTTACAGTCTAATTCCCAGTCTTAATCCCGGGCTACAATCTTAATCCCCATTTTACAGATGAACTGAGGCAGAGAAGTGAAGTGACTTCCCCAAGGTCACACAGCAAACATTCATTTATTCAAGAGTATTTACTGAGCGCTTACTAGGTGCAGAGCACTGTACTAAGCGCTTGGAATGTACAAATCGGTAACAGATAGAGACAGTCCCTGCCCTTTGATGGGTTTACAGTCTAATCGGGGGGAGACAGACAAAAACAAAAGCAATAAATAGAATCAAGGGCAGAGCGAGATTAGAACCCGGGTTCTCCTGACTCCCAATCCCATGCTCTATCTACTTATGCTTCCAAGAAGGTTGCATTCCAGGAAAGGAGGAAAGACTATAAGAGAGAGAGGAGAGGTATTTCGTCCTCTCCTACTTCCCCTTCATCTTTTGGTGCTCTTCTCCAGTGACTCAGGGCCCTTAACAGCAAATTAGCTTGAGGCTACTGAGGAGAATACCCAGTTTTGCAAGTCAGAGGATATCCACCAGTGTTCAATCCATGGTATTTATTGAGCACTTCCTATGTGCAGATCACTGTTCTAAGCATTTGGGACAGTACAATACAAGGGAGTTGGCAGACATGTTCTCTGCTCACGAGGAGCTCACAGTACAGAGGATATGAAGGACTGATGACAAAGTTTATGTCTCTTTAACAGTTAATACGATTTTATGATACGTTTTTCCATCTGAAAGGTTAAAATGCTATGGGACTCTAAAATGTGCCACTTCTCATTTTTCCATAATGTGACAAAATAAAATTTTTTCATAAAAGGGTTTTAAAAAAGGAATGAATTGCAATGAATAAATTAATGCATGATTCCTTCAGCCATAAAATTGAGTTTAAACCATAGGAATCATTTGACGACAGTTCATCATAAAGATTTTACATACTGTTGTGCATGATCTTTTTTTAAAAATCCATTTTTCAACAAATAGAATTGTTTTTTATTGCATGTTTTAGTCCTTTGTACAGACTACACTCACAACCCAGCCCGCATGCTTCGTTCCTCCAATGCTGACCTACTCACTGTACCTCGATCTCATCTATCTCGCCGCTGACCCCTTGTCCGCTTCCTGCCTCTGCTCTGGAACTCCCTCCCGCTTCATATCCCACAGATCACCACTCTCCCCCCCTTCAAAGCCTTATTAAAATCACATCTCCAAGAGGCCTTCCCCAACTAAGTCCTCATTTCCCCTACTCCCTCTCCCTTCTGTATCTCCTACACTCTTGGATCTGCACCTTTTAAGCACTTGACATTCACCCCATCCTCAGCCCCACGACATTTATGTACACATCAGTAATTTATTTTAATGTCTGTCGCTCCCTCTGTTCATTCAATCGTATTTATTGAGTGCTTACTGTGTGCACAGCACTGTAAACTGTACTCTGGACTGTAAACTCTTGGTGCGTAGGGAATGTATCCATCAACATTGTGTTGTACTTTCTGTGCATGCTCTGCACACAGTAAGCACTTGCTAAATACCACAGATTGATTATGTAATCCTCCCGCCTCAATGAGATAAATGTGAAAGTGGTTTGGAAAAACATGTTAATATCATCACTGTTACAGTGATTCACTTTTGGATTGAATTAGCAGCACGGTACCTCCAGCTTCTGCGGGAATCCCAGAAATAGAGCTTTCGAAAAACTCGGATTAGTAAATGACTTGCGGGAATCCCAGAAATAGAACTTTCAAAAACTCAGATTAGTAAATCATAAATATTTAAACTTACTAAATCAACTCAGTCACAAACTCAGATACCCTTGTTCAAGAGTATAAGGAACAAATTTCCTTATATAAGAGACCTACTCTTCCGGAATTCTTGCAACATGAAAACAGGGGTGGGTCTATAATGGGAGCAATGTAAGAATTCCATTTAGCAACAAGGGTGGAGGGTAAAAAAGAGGAGCAGGAAAAAAGGGGGAAAGGGGAGAGGAAGACGAAGGCTGAGAGAAACAGGACCCCTCACCCTTGGCTTTAAAGCATTCAATCACCTCGCCCCCATCTTACCTCACCTCTCTGCTCTCGTACTACAGCCCAGCCCGCACAAAGTAACTGCTCAATAAATAGAATTAAGAGGACGCTTGAGAGAGGTGAATGCACACCCCTAAATGCTGCGTACAAGACACAACCCATCAATGGCATTTATTGAGTGTTTACTCTGTGCGGAGCATTGGACAATGCTCTTGGGAGAAAATACAACAGATTCGGTTCATTCATTCATTCATTCAATAGTATTTATTGAGTGCTTACTATGTGCAGAGCACTGTACTAAGCGCTTGGAATGGACAAATCGGTAACAGATAGAGACAGTCCCTGCCCTTTGACAGGTTTACAGTCTA
This sequence comes from Ornithorhynchus anatinus, assembly GCF_004115215.2. NCBI lineage: Eukaryota > Metazoa > Chordata > Mammalia > Monotremata > Ornithorhynchidae > Ornithorhynchus > Ornithorhynchus anatinus. The sequence goes on from NC_041728.1 coordinate 155,342,248, forward strand.
ATCGGGGGAGACGGACAGACAAGAACAATAGCAATAAATAAAATCAAGGGGAAGAACATCTCATTAAAACAATGGCAAATAAATAGAATCACGGTGATGTACATCTCATTAACAAAATAAATAGGGTGATGAAGATATATACAGTTGAGTGGATGAGTACAGTGCTGAGGGGATGGGAAAGGAGAGGGGGAGGAGCAGAGGGAAAGGGGGGAGAAGAGGGTTTAGCTGCGGAGAGGTGAGGTGGGGGGGTGGGTAGAGGGAGCAGAGGGAAAAGGGGAGCTCAGTCTGGGAAGGCCTCTTGGAGGAGGTGAGCTCTCAGGAGGACTTTGAAGAGGGGAAGAGAATGAGTTTGGCGGAGGTGAGGAGGGAGGGTGTTCCAGGACCGCGGGAGGACGTGGCCCAGGGGTTGACGGTGGGATAGGTGAGAACGGGGGACGGTGAGGAGGTGGGCGGCAGAGGAGCGGAGCGTGCGGTTGCTCATGTTATATTCTCCCAAGCACGTAGTACAGTGTGTCGTTGTAGTTGGTGCTCAAATACCACTAATTTGGTTTGCTCATCTTGTATCCCAGCTCTGCCACTTGTCAGCCATGTGACTTTAGGCAAGGCACTTCACTTCTCTGGGCCTCGGTTACCTCATCTGGAAAATGGGGATTAAGGCTGGGAGCCCCACGTGGGGCAACCTGATTATCTTGTATCTCTCCCAGAGCTTAGAACAGTCCTCGGCACAAAGTAAGAGCTTAACAAAAACCATCATTATTATTATTATTACAGTGAGAAAAATATAAAAGCTAATTTTCCTTGAAAAAAAGAACCATATAAGTGCATTCAATTTTACCTCTTATTTCACAGCCTAATTTACAGATAAATGTCCTAGACCTGGCCAGTGGCAGAAACAGCATATGTCTACAGAAGCACAAATTAATACATTTTCTGAGTCCACTTTATGTCTACAGAAGCACAAATTAATACATTTTCTGAGTCCACTTTATGTTGCAGTAGTTACCAGAAGCGATGCCAAAGGAATCAATTTTTCTAAAAGGATGTCCGGAACAGTTTTTTACCCTAAATTTCCTTACAAAGAACAAAGACTGTGAGTACTGCGTGGGACAAGGACTGCATCCAACCTGATTACCTTGAATAAAAATGATGGCACTTGTTAAGCGCTTATTATGTGCCAAGCACTGTTCTAAGCACTGGGGTAATAATAATGTTGGCATTTGTTAAGGTTGTCCCACGTGAGGCTCACAGTCTTCATCCCCATTTTACAGATGAGGTAACTGAGGCAAAGAGAAGTTAAGTGACTCGCCCACAGTCACACAGCTGACAAGTGGCAGAGCTGGGATTCGAAAACCCACAATCTCTGACTCCTAAGCCCATGCTCCTCTCACTGAGCCACGCTGCTTCCCATAAGGTATGACAGCCTTAATCCCCATTTTACAGATGAGGGAACTGAGGCACAGAGAAGTGAAGTAACTTGCCCAAAGTCACACAGCAGACAAGTGGCGGAGCTAGCATTAGAACCCAGGTCCTCTGACTCCCAAGCCTGTGCTCTTGCCACTAAGCCACGCTGCCAAGCTGCTTCTTGAATCTATCCCTGGGCCTACCAAAACAAGTAGCACTTTGTATCACAATCTCATAGCATTTTAGATGTTGCGGGGGGAAAAGAAGTCTTCCTAAAGACACTGCTGCCTCAACCCTCTGGACAATGTCAGTGGTGTAAACAGACAACTGTTATTTCCAATATTACTGTTACAAAGGAAAGAAATCCCTTGAGATTTTTGAATTGTCACACTGCGGCAGAAGAAAAATGATCCAGGCAGAAGAGTGAAGTAAGGACCTGAATGGGGAGACCCCGGAGGCAGTGAGGCCAGGAAGGAGGCTGCTACAGGGTTCCACGATTTACTTTTCTCATCTTTGTCCAAAACATCCTCGACTAGGATTTAACAAGAACTTCTAAATTGAATAACATTATTTATCGCCGACTGAAGTTGTTTTTTGCCTGCCCGCTCCTTATCAAGAAGATTCCTTGTGTTTCTCAGGGCAGGAAAGAAAGGGGACCATATTTCTAAATGCTCTATCGCATAGCTAATCCTCAATGAATATATTAGAGAGGGCACTTTTTAATTCTAGAAATAGAACGCAGATTGCAAAAGATAGCAACCGATTCAACAAAAGCATTCTAGGTTTTTGTACAACTAGAAGTAGTAATTGGTAATTACTGGGTGTCTGGGTGCAAAACACCGTATTTAAAGTTCTCGGGGAATACAACAGAAGCACAAGATCCATTCCTGACTCACAAGAAAGACAGACCTAAAGATCTTTACACACCATGGAATCAGAATAACTTGAATACTTGACATGTCTACATATGTATTAGAGTGATGATAGTGGGTATAATAGCCAAGGGCTGGAGGCAACCGTTGGGCTGATATTAAAGAATAATAATGATGGCATTTGTTAAGCGCTACTATGTTCCAGGCACTGTTCTAAGCCCTGGAGACGATACAAGGTGATCAGGTTGTCCCATAAGGGGCTCACCGTCTTAATGCCCATTTTACAGGTGAGTTAACAGGCACAGAAAAGTGAAGTAACTTGCCCAAAGTCACACAGCTGATAAGCGGCAGAGCCGGGATTTGAACCCATGACTCTTCTCCAGTGGCTGCTCATCCACCACCGCATCCGATAGAAATTCCTTACCATAGGCTTGAAAACACTCAATCATCTTGACCCCTCCTACCTCACGTGGCCGATTTCCTAAGACAACCCAGCCTGCACACTTCGCTCCTCTAATGCCAGTCTATTCACAGTACCCCTACCTCTTCCATCCCTGTCTTCAAAGCTTTATTGAGGGCACATCCCCTCCAAGAGGCCATCCTGGATTAAGCCCTCATTTCCTCTTCTCCCACTCCCTTCTGTGTTGCCCTTACACTTGGTCCTGCATCCTTTATTCACTCCTCCCTCAGCCCCACGGCACTTCCATACATAACCATAATTCATTTATGTATAATAATGTTTGTATCCTGCTCTAGTCTGTTAGCTCGTTGAGTGCAGAGAAGGTGCCTACCAACTCTGTTATACTGTACGCTCTCAAGAACTTAGTACAGTGCTCTGCACACAATAAGCACTCAATATGATTGATCAATAGATTAACAGCATCTATCTATACTATTTACTTATATTGATGTCTGTCTCCTCCCCTCTAGACTGTGAGCCCACTATGGGCAAGGACTGTCTCTTTCTATTTGCTATATTGTACTTTCCAAGCATTTAGTAGAGTGCTCTGCACAAAGAAAGGTCTCAATAAATACGTTTGAATGAATGAATGAAAAGGGCTAACTTAGGATGGGTGTTGGACACAACTGACACTGTGAATTGAGGAAAATTTCAATCAATCAGTAGTATTTAGCACTAAACTCATTCATTTATTCAATTATATTTATTGAGAGCTTACTGTCTGTGCAGAGCACTGTAATAAGTGCTTGGGAGCGTACAATACAACAATAAACAGACATATTTCCTGTCCACATTGAGCTTACAGTCTACAGTGGGGGTGACAGACATGACTACAAGTAAATAAAATTACAGATATGTACATAAATGCTGTGGAGCTGGGGGTGGGGCGGGGAAGAGCAAGGGGAACAGGTCAGGGCAATGCAGAAGGGAATGGAAGATGAGGAAAGGCGGGGCTTAGTCTGAGAAGGCCTCTTGGAGGAGATGTGCCTTCAATAAGACTTTGAAGGTGGGGAAAATAATTGTCTGTCGGATTTAAGGAAGGGAGGGAGGGAGTTCCAGGCCAGAGGCAGGACGTAGGCTAAGGGTCAGTGGCAAGACAGGCAAGATCGAGGCACAGTGAGAAGGTTAGCATTAGAGGAGTGTAGTGTGAGGGCTGAGTTGTAGTAGGACAGTACTGAGGTAAGGTGAGGTGATGAAGTACTTTAAAGCCAGTGCTGAGGAGTTTTTGTTTGATGCGACGTGGATGGACAACCACTGGAGTATTTTGAGGAGCAGGGTAACATGTTCTGACAGTTTTTGTAGAAAAAAGATCCGGGCAGCAGAGTGAAGTATGGACTGGAGTGGGAAGAGACAGCAGACTGGGAGGTCAGCAAGGAAGTTGATGTGGTAATCCAGGCAGGACAGAATGAGTGACTGGATTAACATGGTAGCAGTTTGGATGGAGAGGAAAAGGCAGATTTTAGCGATGTCGTGAAGGTGGGACTGGCAGGATTTAGTGATGGATTGAATATGTGGGCTGCAAGTCAGAGGAGTTGTGGATGATGCCAAGAGGAAGGACGGTGATGCCATCTACAGTGATGGAAAAGATAAACCTCTACTAGGACACTGTATTAAGCACTTGTGATCTGGTGACTGGAGAAATAGGAAGGGAGCTCCAGATCTTTGATATGGGGAGAGTGGAAAGGGAGTTGGAGGATAGAAGAGGAGTATGATCCAAGATTTGGCCAGGGTGGGGGGGGGGAAAGGGGAGAATGAGAGAGAGCACGCGAGAGGGAAAGAGAGGAAGGGAAAAAAAAGACCAGTATCTGTGTTGCATCTGTCTGTAGGCTGTTCACACTGCACACCTCCACAAAACACTCAGGTGAAAGTATGAGTACTGAGGGGGTTTAGAGAGAGATGACGACAAAAATGGAGGGTAAAACAACAACTGTGAATACTTCTTGGAGAAGGTAGGATTTTACAAAGACAGTGAAGGATGAAAGGGACATGGGTTAGGGAAGCTGAAGGAGGGAGAGCTCTCCAAGCAGGGGAAAGACAAGAGGGGGAAGAGGTGAAAGTGAGGGAGACTTCTGAGGTTTTCTCTTTTTTTTATTATTTGAAGAAGCCAAGCTGGGTGTAACAGAAGAAAGAGCTGTTAGGTAACATGGAACCAGCTGACAGAGAGCCTTAAAGTTAATGGTCAGGAGTTTTTTTTTTTTTGCTACAAGAAGAAATGGGTCACCACTTGAGATTCTTGAGATGTGAGAGGCTTCGATCCATAAACTCCTTGAGTGAAAGGATTACACCTGCCGAATCTTTTATACCATACTCTGCCATGTCACTTCACTTCTCTGTGCCTCTGTTACCTGATCTGTAAAATGGGGATTGAGACTGTGAGCCCCATTTGGGACAGGGACTGCCTCCAACCTGATTTCCTTGTATCGACCCTAGTGCTTAGTACAGTGCCTGGCACATAGTAACAGCTTAACAAATACCATTATTATGGTAGAGAAGCAGCAGGGTGTAGTGGATAGAGCTCGGGCCTGGGAGTCAGAAGGTCATAGGCTCTAATCCCAACTCTTCCACTTGTCTGTGTGACCTTGGGCAAGTCACTTGACTTCTCTGAGCCTGAGTTACCTCATCTGTAAAATGGGGGGGGGGGGGTTGAGACTGTGAGCCCCACATGGGACAGGGACTGTATCCAACCCAATTCCAAATACCAACATTATTATGTGAGCACCATGTGGGACAGGGACTGTGTCCAACTCAATTAGCCTCTCTACCCCAGCGCTTAGTAAAGTGCCTGGAACATAGTAAGTGCTTAAATACCATTTAAAAAAAACTGCACTTGAAGTGACAGCAAGACTAAGGAGACTGGAATAGAGATTTTGCTAAAATAAGGTCCCTGAAAATTACGACCTCCAGAGTGACAAGAGGGCAAAATCCCATATTATGGGGAATCAAAGAGTTGGCAGAGAGAGAATAGAGGCACCAGGTGAAGACAGCCTGCTTGTGGAGTTTAAACAGGAAAGGGAGAAAGGAAATGAAGCAATGGGTGGAGGGTGTGGTTGGGTCAAGAGATGTTTTTTTCGATAGAGAGGAGATTTGGTCATGTTTGAAAGAAGGGAGGAAGGAGCCAAAGAGAGAGGTTGAAGATAAGAGCATGGCACGGGAGGGGGATGAGCAGAAGCACATTTCTTGAAAGGAGAAGGGTCTATGGGTCTAAGGCACAAACAAAACTAATGGATTCTTAAGAGTCAGCAGGAGGTCTCGCCTTGGGAATCGGATGGGAGGGAAGAAAATTTGGATGTAGACAGGAGGAAGCTGAGGCAACAGATGGGGCCCTTGAGGAAGTCTGATCTGAATAGGCAGGTTCCAAATTGCCGTGGGATGGGGGGTGGGGGGGAGGGGAGAGTGAGTAATGGGTCCGAGACAGACGAGTCACATAAAAAGGTTAGTCAGGAGGTCTGTTTGGGAAGATGGAAGAAGAACTTGGAAAGAGTGGAAGAAGAATGTGGTAAGAAGGAACTAGTTGACAAACAGCCTTGATTCAGATGGTCAAGAGCTTTCATTTGCTATGAAAACTATTCATCTGTATAGTTTAACAGTAAAGCATAGATATAATGATGATATCTGTTAGGCATTTACTGTTTCCCCACTCCTCAAGAACCTCCAATGGTTGCCCATCCACCTCTACATCAAACAAAAACTCCTCACCCGTGGCTTTAAAGTACTTAATCATTTCACCCCCTCCTATCTCACCTCACCACTCTCCTACTATAACCCAGCCCGCACCCTTTGCTCCTCTAATGCTAACCTTCTCACTGTGCCTCGATCCCATCCCTCGCCCAAGTCCTGCCTCTGGCCTGGAACGACCTCCCTCTTCAAATTCAACAGATCAAAACTCTCCCCACCATCAAAGCCTCACTGAGGGCACATCTCCTCCAAGAGGCCTTCCCCGACTAAGTCCCCCTTTCCTCTTCTCCCACTCCCTTCTGCGTTGCCCTGATTTTTTTCCCTTTCTGCATCTCCCCTCCCAGCCCCACAGCACTTGAGTGCACATCTGCAATTTATTTATTTATATTAATGTCTGTTTCTCCCCATCTAGACTGGAAGCTCATTGTGGGTAGGGAAGGAGTTTATTGTTGTACTGTACTCTCCCAAGTGCTTAGTACAGTACTCTGCACACAGTAAGCACTAGATAAATATGATTGAATGAATAAACTGTATTAAGCACTGGGATAGATTCAAAATCATAATCAGACAGCCTCTGACCCAAAGGGGTTCACCATCTAAGGAGAAGAATTTTACAGATGACAAAACTGAGGTACAGAGAAGTTAAATGACTTTTCAGGGTCTTGGAACAGGCAAGCGGCAGATCCGGGATTAGAACCCAGGTCCCTTGATTACCAGAACTGCACTCGTTCTACTAGGCCATGCATGTGTATCTTCTCAACTCTCTTAAAAAGATATTTTTGCATTTGAACAGAAGATGACAACAGTCATCTAGTCAGTCAACAACATGAATGTAGCATCTCCCAGGTGAAATAGAAGTCAAGAGGTCAACTTCCCTGCCCTACATTTGCCATCTTGTTTAATATCTGTTTATCTGATTGGACACAGAATACTAGGATAGCAGTGGGAGATCAGGATGGTGTCAGCCCAGCCCACTTTATTTCTCTAGTGCTAATCTTCTCACTGTACCTCGATCTTGCCTGTCGCTGCCGCTCTCTCGCCCACGTCCTGCCTCTGGCCCGGAATGCTCTCCCTCCTCATATCCAACAGACAATTCCTCCTCCCCCGCCCCTTTCCAGGCCTTACTGAAGGCACATCTCTGCCAAGAGGCCTTTCCTAAGCCCTCCTTTCCTCTTCTCCCATTCCCTTCTGCATCACCCTGACTTGCTCCCTTTATTTATCCCCCCCTTCCAGCCCCATAGCACTTATGTACATATCTGTGATTTATTTATGTTAATGTCTATCTCCCCCTCTAGACTGTAAGCTCACTGTGGGCAGGGGATGTGTCTGTTATATTGTAGTGTACTCTCCCAAGTGTTTAGTATAATCCTTTGCACACGGTAAGTGCTCAATAAATATGACTGACTGGTGTCAACGCTAGGATAGTTACAAGGATTGAGGTAGCTTCAAGATGCTTCCCCCCATCAGCCTGAAGATCACAGGAACCACCACAGTTCTTAGAATCTGTCAATATCTTGCAACATTTCCATTCATGAAGTCTGAAATGTATTCGCCCTTATTCATCAACACCATCATCAAGCATTTATTGAGGGCTTATAGTAAGAGATATTTTCCCTCTATATGAAACTTGTTCTTGTTGAAGCTGGGTTCTACTGGGTTCTACTACACAACCACTAGTAGAAATCGGATAATATCCAGTGAGCCAGAAAAGGAGACACACCCAAACGCAGGGATCTCAAAGTTCAAAACTCTTGACCTGAATTAGACCCATGGCTAAAACCTTCATGCTAACTAATGTTATACATTATAAATTATTTATTCATATTCACATCTGTCTCTCCCTCTAAACTGTAAGCAGGGAACGTGTCTGTTGCACTCTCCCAAGCGCTTAGTACAGTGCTCTGCACATGGTGAGTGCTCAAGAAATACCAGTGCTTAATTTTACAGAAATAAAATCAATACAGTCAATCTCAATGATCCAGTTGCAGGTTTTGTGTGCTGACAAACTATTTAAAAAACTATTTTCAAGTGTAAAAAACAAATTTTAAATCATTAGAAGTCTGAAGTAAATTTTAAGCAAAGACGCAATCTGAGATATTTCTTTGGCTAATGCCTAACCGCTTCTCAGTAGCCTCAATGGTTCCTGCTGCAAAGGTCAGTGGAAGCAAGCTGACAAAGGGAAAGGAAAGGGGCTCACCCTCCGTTGCTGAGCAGAGCTTGGGATGCCGCGGGATTTCTGTACGTCATTAACGGCCAAAGGAAAAAAGACATTTCGCCTTGGAAGTACTGCTCGGGCAGTGGGAAGACCTTGGCGATCAGTGTTATTTACTGAGCACCGACTGTGCGCTGAGCAGTGTACGGGAGATTACATTTGAGTAAAAGACAGTTCCTGCCCTCAATGGCGGAAGCCGAGAGACACGAGAGTCTCAGAACACTGTGACTGCTGTTAGCAAAAATATGGAAATACTTGGGTTATTTCCTAAAAAAACTGTTCCACGTACATCTCCCCGTTCCTCAAAAACCTCCAAAGGTGGCACATCCATCTCTGCAGCCAATATACACTCCCCGCCATATGCTACTTATTAAGCGTTTACTATATGACAAGCACTTTAAGGCGATTAGCTCTCCCACTTCTACCATACCTTGTTATTCTACTAGAACCCAGTCTGCATACTTCATTCCTTTAGTACCGACCTACTTAACTGTACTTCAGTCTCACCTTCCTCACCAGCAACCCCTGCTCACACACTTCCTCCTGCCTGGAACTCTTTCTTCCTTCATATCACACAGACCACTGCTCTCCCCATCTGATCTGATTACCTTGATTCTACCCCAGCACCTACGTGCTTTAATAAATATCATCATCATCATTACTATTAAAAGCTGGATGGCATAAACTAGCCTCCATGGCCTCAGTAGTGGAATACGGCATCGGCAAGTAAACAGTTCATACACTGAAAAGTAATCAAAACCAATTTCATGCAAAATACTGAGTCAGTGTGTAAGAGAACCAGAAGTCCATGAGAACATCAATGTTCACAGCCAGATCGCGGTCAAACGGTTTTGCCGGTAATGAGCAATGGGAAGTTTTTTTAAAAAAAAACAAAACACTGGAATCTAGTAATGCAATAGGGCCTGGAACAAAACAGAGCCGGTCAGATGACCGTGGCTCAAGATTTTGACTGAATTTGTAGAAGAGACTGGAGAGGAAGAAGTGATCAAAACTTTCACAAGCAATTTGAAGACAGCAAGAATGTCAACCTCAAAATCTATCATGGCTACGAGGCGCTGACAAATGAAATCACAACCCATATCCAGGAACCTGAGAACAAAGATCTTCAGGCAATGTGGAAGACATCAATGTGTTAACACCGGGGTTTTAAAACTAATATAACTTTATTGAATTTAGCCACGCTAAGCAAAAGCCACTGAGATTTACGTGCCTGCCTCCCCCACTGACTTGTAAGCTTCCAGTCTGGAAAGAGTACAGGAAGACAGCTCCACCAGTTGCCTGCTCCCCTTTTCCCTCTGCTCCCCCTCTACCCCCGCTTCACCTCTCCTCAGCTAAGCCCCTTTTCCCCCCCTTCCCGCTGCTCCTCCCCCTCTCCCTTCCCATCCCCTCAGCACTGTACTCATCTGCTCAACTGTACATATTTTCATTACCCTATTTATTTTGTTAATGAGATGTACATCACCTTGATTCGATTTATTTGCTATTGTTTTATTGAGATGTTTTATTGATTCTATCTCACAAGCCCGCAATCTTGGTGTCATCCTTGACTCTGCTCTCTCATTGACCCCACACACCCAATACGTCACCAAAACCTGCCGGTCTCACCTTCACATCTCCAAGAGTGGCCCTTTCCTCTCCAACCAAACCGCTACCTTGTTGGTAGAATCTCTCATCATATCCCGACTGGACTACTGCATCAGCCTCCTTTCTGATCTCCCAACCTCCTGTCTCTCCCCGCTTCAATCTATACTTCACTCCGCTGCACAGATTGTCCTTCTACAGAAACGCTCTGGGCATGTCACTCCCCTCCTCAGAAATCTCCAGTGGTTGCCTATCAACCTTCACATGAAGCAAAAACTCCTCACTTTTGGCTTCAAAGCTCTCCATCACCTTGCCCCCACCTACCTCACCTCCCTTCTCTCCTTCTACAGCACACCCCATACACTCCACTCCTCTGCCACTCACCTCCTCACTGTCCCCCATTGGCGCCTGTCCCGCCATCGACACTTGGCCCACGTCCTACTGCTGTCCTATAATGCCCTCCCTCCTTACATCCGCCAAACTAACTCTCTTCCCCTCTTTAAAACCTGAGAGCTTACCTCCTCCAGGAGGCCTTCCCAGACTGAGCCCTCCCTTTTCCTCTGCTCCTCCTCCCCAGTGCCCCGACTCCCTCCTACTCGACCCCCTTCCCCACCCCACAGCACTTGTGTATATTTGTACATTTTATTATTCTATTTATTTTATTAATGATGTGCATATATCAATAATTCTATTTATCTATTTTGATGCTATCGATGCCTGTCTTCTTGTTTTGTTTTGTTGTCTGTCTCCCACTTCTAGACTGTGATCCTGTTGTTGGGTAGGGACTATCTCTATCTGCTGCCAAACTGGACTTTCCAAGTGCTTAGTATAGTGCTCTGCACACAATAAGTGCTCAATAAATGTGATTGAATGAATCAAGCTTTCAATAAATATAACTGGTGGACTGACAAAGCCATTCGTAATTGTTTTCTAATCTAAATCTATTGTTTTACCGAATCTAAATGCAAAGGTTTATTTAACATGCAAACCTGAATCAATTAAATTGTAGCGCAAAGTGATAACATGTGGCTTAATGGAAAGAGCATGGGCTTGGGAGTCAGAGGAAAAATAAAAAATAAAAATTGTGGTATTTTTTAAGCCCTTACTATGTGCAAAAGCACTGCTCTAAGCGCTGGGGGATACAAGGTGATCAGGTTGTCCCACGTGGGACAATAAATACTATTGAATGAACGTGGGGCTCACAGTTTTAATCCCCATTTGACAGATGAGGTAACTGAGGCACAGATAAGTTAAGTGACTTGCCCAAGGTCACACAGCTGACTAGCGGCGGATCCGGGATTAGAACCCGTGACTTCTGACTCCCAAGCCCGCACTCTTTCCACTGACAAGTGAATTCTGATTCCGGCCCCACCACTTGGATAAACACAGTAACAGTTTGGATGGAGGGGAAAGGGCAGATTTTAGCGATGCTGTGAAGGTCGAACTGGCAGGATTCAGTAATGGATTGAATATGAGGGTTGAATGAGCGAGAAGAGTCAAGGATAACGCCAAGGATACACGCTTGTGAGACAGGAAGGATGGAGGTGTCCTACAACGATGGGAAAGTCTGGGGGGTGACAGGGTTTTGGTGGAAAGATGAAGAGCTCTGTTTAGTCATATTACGTTTGAGGTGATGGGAGAACATCCAAGTAGAGACATCTTGAAGGCAGAAGGAAATGCGAGACTGCAGAGAGGGAGAGAGATTAGGCCCGGTGATGTATATTTGGGTATCAACTGCACAGAAGTGGGAGTTGAAGCCAAGTGAGTTCACGAGCTCTAATAATAATAATAATAATGTTGGTATTTGTTAAGCGCTTACTATGTGCCGAGCACTGTTCTAAACTCTGGGGTAGACATAGGGGAATCAGGTTGTCCCACATGGGGCTCACAGTCTTAATCCCCATTTTACAGATGAGGGAACTGAGGCACAGAGAAGTTAAGTGACTTGCCCACAGTCACACAGCCGACAAGTGGCAGAGCTGGGATTCGAACTCATGAGCCCTGACTCCAAAGCCCATGCTCTTTCCACTGAGCCATGCTGCTTCTCCAAGTGAGTGAGTGTAGAAGGAGAATAGAAGGGGACCCAGAACTAAACCTTGAGGGACATCCACAGTTAGGGGGTGGGAGGCAGAGGAGGAGACTAGGAATGAGCAGCTAGATAGATGGGAGGAGAACGAGGAGACGATAGTGTCGGTGACGCCAATAATGTTTCCAGGAGAAGTGGATGGTCGACAGTATTGGAGGCAGCTGAGAAGTCAAGAATTAGGATGGAGTAGAGGCCGCTGGATTAGGCAAGAAGGAGATCACTGGTGACCTTTCAATAGTATTTATTGAGCGCTTACTATGTGCAGAGCACTGTACTAAGCGCTTGGAATGAACAAGTCGGCAACAGATAGAGACAGTCCCTGCCGTTTGACGGGCTTACAGTCTAATCGGGGGAGACGGACAGACAAGAACAATGGCAAATAAATAGGATCAAGGGGATGAACAGTTTCTGTGCAATGACGGGGACGGTAGCCAGAAGGTTGGGGGGTGAAGGACAGAATTTGAGGAGACGAACTTGAGAGAGTGGGTGTAGACGACTTCCTCAAGGAGTCTGGAAAAGAATGGCAGGAGGGAGATGGGATGATAACTGCAGGAAGCTGTGGGGTCGAGGGAGGGGATTTTTTAGGATAGGAGAGTCACAGCATGCTTGACACGGGTCAGTGCGGCTGCCAGCCTCGTTGCCTTGGAGACAGGCAGGGGCACCAGCAGAGCCTCCACAAGAGGAGGCGGGGCAGTATCAACTCTGTCGTGTGGCTCGGGCTACACGATTTTGTGAGGCCCACCAAAGTGACACACGATGCCATTACAAAGGGCAGGGACTGTCTCTGTTACCGATTTGTACATTCCAAGCGCTTAGTATAGTGCTCTGCACATAGTAAGCACTCAATAAATACTATTGAATAATGAATGAATAAATGAATGAATGATGACATCACTTTATCGCTCTGCTACATCAAGAGACTGCCTGGTGCTTCTCATGCCCTGCAGCTAAGCAGGAGTCAGAGCAGGGTTTCTTACCACCCCAGGGGCTTTTTGGAGCAGAGTAGCTGATGCTCTTCCGCCCTCACCCCCCCAACTGGCCAACTGGTGAGTTGGATCAGTCCCACACTGATGCAGACACACCCTCCCCACCCCCACACAATCCGTAGCCTGGGCTGGGCTAGCTTAACCATTTCCACACCAGTATGACACTCCGAGCCTGGCTCACCTTATTCTGGGAAAAGGGGGCAATGATGCTCCCTTGGAGGCCGGGGAGGAGAAGCTGGCAGTGCTGAGATGCGGAATGGGACTGACTGGGAGGATGCGGGGGAGGCGGAAATGTGGGCTGATGATTCCACAGATGGTAACGAGAGGGAGAGTCAGAGGGGAGAGGCTCAACGGGAGGGAGCCTGAGGTCTGAGTCGGCTCCTGGTTGGTGGGGGGCTAGGGGAGGGGTCTTAGCCAAAGGAAGACAGGATATGCCGATGCTCAGGGTCCCAGCGGGGTGGATCTTCTAGCCCTACCCCAGGAGGCGGGATCTCTTGCTTCTCTTGAATCTCTCTGGAACTAGAGCCCTTCCTACTCCCCATCCCTGCTATGCACCAGGGGCATAGCTGGACTGTGGCCAGGCTAAGGAGGGCTTTGCCCTCTGCTGAGCAGCTCTCTCCAAAGGTGGGCTAAGGGGTGGAGGTGGGATGGGACCCTTTAGCCAGGTACTGAGCTACAGACCCTCAAGTAGCTGAATTATGCAGCAACCCCTCAGCAGCCAGCCCACCACACCAGGGACTGTGGCACCCAAGGGTCCGGGAGCAGCTGCTGACAGTTTGGAACTGGGGGTGTGCAGTAGAGTGTGAGTGGAACTCCAGCACCAAGGAAAGTAGTGAGGAGAGAGTCAGTTGGGCCAAGCGTATTCCTACTACTCGAAGAAAGGAAGCGGGGAAGGACCTAGGCATCCGGTCATCTAGCGGGCCCACCTAGAACCCATGATCACGATCACTTTCCTGCCCCCTGCCCACCTCCCACTGGGGGCGGAGGCATGGGGCCTGCCCAAGGGCTTACTGAGGATCACCAATTTGAAAAAAGAAACAAAAAACAAAACTCTAGGGTTGGGGAGGCGGGGAGTGGAGCAATAGCAGCATTGGTGGAAAATTGTTGGGAACAGGGGACATTATATTATCCTGTCCCTCCATGGAACAGGAGGAGATGGACTGAATTGATTTACCAGCAGTGACTGGGTGTCACTTATGAATCCTGGTGTTTGTCAGCAATTAGTGAATGATTTATCTCTGGTTATATGGACTGTGGGGTGTACCACGGGTACACACATCTACACTGAGAATGGGAGATCTGAAGCTCTGGGTATTTTAAGGGAGGAAGAAGTTTCTCAAGTGTAACCAATCAACATTCCATGATATCAGAAGAGGAGTTGCCCAGAGGAAGGAAGCAACATGGCCTAGTGAATAGAACACAGTCCTGGGATTCAGAAGGAGCTGGGTTCTAATCCCGACTCCATTTGTCTGCTGTGTGACCTTAGGCAAGTCACTTCACTCCTCTGTGCCTCTGTTACCTCATCTGGGGATTACGACCATGAACCTCGTGAGGGACAGGGACTATGTCCAACCTGATTAGCCTGCATCCATCCCAGTGCTTAATACAGTGCCTGGCACATAGCAAGCGCTTAACAAGTGTCATTAAAAAATAGACTTTCTCTCCTCCTCCTTCTGGAGAAATGTAGTTCTACGGCATAAGATGGTGAAAGCCAGAAATCCATGGTATAATTTCAAAGCAAATACAGACTACAGGCTCGGATCACTTTCCTAGCAGTGATTTGTCAAAATCTCACATCTGGGGCTGCTAAAAATGCAAATTGTGAGACTAACTCCTAAAGTCCAGGGCAAACAGTATTCTCCCAAGTGTTTATCAATCAGTCAATCATATATATTGAGTGCTTACTGTATGCAGAACCCTGTACTAAGCACTTGGGAGAGAATAAAACAGAGTTGGTAGATACATTCCCTGTCCCCACCAACATGTAAAGTTAATAATGGTAATTATCAAGTGCTTACCACTTACCTAGCCCCTGTGCTAACGTATCTTCAAGATAATCAAATCAGACACATTCTCTGACAGAACGGAGAGAGGCACCTTATTCCAATTTTACAAAAAGGGAAGCTGAGGGCACAGAGAGGTTAAGTGAAGCCAGAGGTTACGTAGTAAGCTAACACCAAGAACTATGCTTTTGGCTCTAGAGATTCCCTGCTTCTCAGCAACTTCCCCTCCTGCAGGCTTCCCTTGGACCCCACCGGCCTTCCTTCACCAGTTTAAAGATAGAAAAGCAATGACAAGTGAACCTATTTAATACAGTCCTATTGGGTTGCAAAACTCAGAGCCCAGCTAATGAAACGGCACTTGCTTTACATATATATATATATACATATATATATGTATGTCATAAAATGGTGAAAGCCAGAAATCCATGGTATAATTTCAAAGCAAATACAGACTATAGGCTCGGATCACTTTCTTAGCAGTGATGTGTCAAAATCACACACACACACACACACACACACACCCAGGTAGATTAATAAACAGTCACCTCAAACTCAAGTTAATCCAGTTCTAAAATAATCAAAACAAAAATGAAATATTTACCATCAGAACTTGTGAGAACAAAACTTTCCACTTGTGTTTGCTTCTTTCCACCAGTACTCTTGGGAAACCAATGAAAATCTATAGGATAGATATCATCTGGAAGTTTGACTACCTGAACTGCCTCACTAGTTAACAAGTTCCATTTCACTATCTGATGATCATCACTACATGAATATAATTCTTCAGCTGTAGTCCATCCTACACAGCTTACCAGTTCCTGATGTGTTCTCAAATTAAGGAAATGACTTTGAACAGTGATACATGACTGAATTAAAGAACTGATAGAAAAGTTCTACACATAGCATTCGGAATATAATTCTGGCTAATGAGGAATTATTTCCTATATTTATTTTTACAATAAACATCAGAAGGGTCAGAATATTAGGAAAAATGAAGGGAGAAACCAGAGAATAGATCTCAATATTGAAATGCTTGACATTATATGCTTGAGAAGCAGCATGGCCTAGTGGATAGATGGGCCTGGGAGTCAAAAGGACCTGGGTGGTAATCTCAGCTGTGCCACTTGTCTGCTGTGTGACCTTGGGTACTTCTCTATACTTCTCTGTGCCTGTTACCTCATCTGTAAAAATGGGGATTAAGACTGTGAGTCCCATGTAAGACATGGACTACGTCCAACCTGATTAGTTTCTATCTACCCCAGTGCTGACTTCAGTATATGGCACATAGTAGTAAGTGCTTAACAAATATTTCATATGTATGTGTGTGTGTATATATATATATTTGGATAGTATTTCTGAGATCTACATGATTTTTAAAATATTTGAGTGCTCACTGTGCACAGAATACTATACTGAGCACTTGGGAGAGCGGGAAATAGCTGGAACTCTGAAATAATTTGCAGGAAATTTAAAATCTTGTGGGTTTTTTCCCCCTCTATCCAACTATCTGCATTCTTACCTTAGTTCTGCCCCACTTTGTCCCCCTACTACTTGTTGGCCTTCCAGCCACATGGGTTCCCCCACTCCCAGCTTTCCACTGCTGTCACTCTGGGAAGAACCCTGGCATTACGGCTATCCGTCCTCTTACCTCTTATTTAGACAGACCAACATATGGGGTTGAAAGGAAAATCTTAGCATGTTTGCCACAAGCAAATTCTAAAGGTAATTTACTCAACATATATTAACCATCACAGGATGCATAGTACTATAGTAAGTAATGATAATGGAGAAAATGTTCTACCCCAAGCTGGTGCACATTTTACATTTACCAAAATGATTGAAATAGCTAGATTCAATATAGCTCTCAAAGCATTCATGTTAAATGTCTTTTAAAATTTAATTTGAGAAAAAGCACATTTTTTAAAGCAAGTAAAATTACGTATATTAACAATGTTACACAACCCTGAAGTTTGAAAGCCAAAAGCAATTCTGAGATGGACTTTGAAATTAAGCTATATCATTAGACAAAGGATATGCTTTGGTTCTTTTAGAAGTGATATCTTCAATCTCATTGTTTCTCCAACTCCAGGTTTCAATCGTCCTCAATAAATGACTTTAGGTTGCCTTTCCTGTAAATATAAAGGTTTCGAGAAGGACATTAATAATTTGCTTTTCTTTCTCCCCTCCCCCCACAATCTCATATATATTCATATTCTCTCTCTCTTTGTCTCTCACACACACACACACACAGTTTCACCGGCCAGTTCACTTCTAGCACTTGTCATTAATTCTATGGGGTTTTTTTAAGTGTGGGGGGGTGGTAAATGGTATTTGTTAAATACTTACTATGTGCCAGGCACTATAATGAGCACTAGAGTGGTTTAAATTATTCAGGATTGTGTCCAAAACAGGGTTCACAGTCTTAATTCCCATTTTACAGATGAGGTAGACACAGAGAAGTTTAGTAACTTACTCATCAAGGTCTCACAGCAAACGAGTGGCAGAGCCAAGATTAGACCCTAAATCGTCTGACTCCCAGGCCCGTGCTCTTTCTACTAGGCCACGCAACTTCTCACTCCTGAGTTTCCTAGTCTCCTCACTGTATTCTCTGTCAGCTCAGGGACTCAGCTACCTCCTCGCTGAAAGACTCAAAACTACCTCACCTGCCCCAATCTGTTGCCTGCTCCGCAATCCCACAATTCCTCTTATTTCCAGGTCATCTCCGCAAGGATGACCTGCTGTAACATGGCTAAATCTGAACCCCTAAACCTCACTGTAGCTTTTCCATCACAGTCAACAATTTCATCATCCTTTCCTCTCCCTGACGTTTATGACTTCGGTGTCCTTAACTGATTCCTAGCTGGGTTTTAAGCCTTACACTGTCACGAATTCTGTCGGTTCTTTCGGAAGATTTTTCGGGTACATTCATCCCTTTCCACGCAAAATGGCCTCGGCTGTGGTTCAAATCCTCATCATCTGTCAGAGACTTGACTAGAGTATTGACCTCCTCACTGGTCTTTCTGCCTCTTATCTCTCCCTCTTCAGTTTGGCCTGGATTATCTTCCTGAAATGCCATTCAGTATATGCCTCTCCCCTCCTCCAAAGCTTTCGATAATAATAATAATAATAATGGTGGTATTTGTTAAGCGCTTACTATGTGCAAAGCACTGTTCTAAGCGCTGGGGGGATACAGGGTGATCAGATTGTCCCACGTGGGGCTCACAGTTTTAATCCCCATTTTACAGATGAGGTAACTGAGGCCCAGAGAAGTTAAGTGACTTGCCCACAGTCACACAGCTGACAAGTGGCAGAGCCGGGAGTCGAACCCATGACCTCTGTCTCCAAAGCCCAGGCTGCACCACGCTGCTTCCCCTCTGCAGTGTGGCACACTGGAAAGAGCACAGGACTTGAAATCAGAGGACCTGGTTCTAATCCCAACTCAACAGCTTGCCTGTTGTGTGACTTTGGGTAGATCGCTTAACTGCTCTGTGCTGCAGTTTCCTCATTTGTAACATGGGGATTCAATACCTGTTCTCCTTCTTCCTCAGAATGCGAGCGCACGTGGGATGGAGACTGTGTTGGATCTATCTTGTTTCTGACCCAGCGCTTAGTACAATGCTTGGCACGTAGACTCCCAAATCTACATCTCCGGCCCTGATCTCTATCTCTCTCCTTCTCTGCGGTCTCACATTTCCTCCTGCCTCCGGGACATCTCTACTTGGATACCTCTAACTTAACATGTCCAAAATAGAACTCCTCATCTTCCCATCCCCCTAACATCCCCCATCACTGTAGACGGGCACCATCTTTCCTGCCTCCCCAGCCCATAAGCTTGACATTATCCTTGACTCATCTCTCTAATTCAGCCCATATTCTCAGTGGCACTAGATCCTGTCAGTTCAACCTTCACAGCATCCTCTCCCATCCAAACTGCTACCTTGTTGATCCAAGCACTTATCCCATCCCACCTTCACTATTGCACATCAGCCTCCTTGCTGACCTCTCTGCTTCCTGTCTCTCCCCACTTCAGTCCATACTTCATTCTGCTGTCGGCATCACTTTCCTACAAAACTGTTCAGTCCATGTTTCCTCACTCCTCAAGAGCCTCCAGTGGTCGTCCATCCAGCTCCGCATCAAACACAAAATCCTTGCAATTGGCTTGAAAGCACTCACTCTTACTCTTATCTCACCTCACTGACACATGGCCTAGTGGACAGAGCCCGGGCCTGGGAGTCGGAAAGTCCTGAGTACTAATCCCGGCTCTGCCTCTTGTTTGTCGTGTGACCTCCGGCAAGTTACTTAACTTCTCTGTGCCTCAGGTACCTCATCCGTAAAATGGGGATTAAGACTGTGAGCCCCATGTGGGACGGACACTATGTTCATTCAATAGTATTTATTGAGCGCCTATTATGTGCAGAGCACTACACTAAGCGCTTGGAATGAACAAGTCGGCAACAGATAGAGACAGTCTCTGCCGTTTGACGGGCTTACAGTCTAATCAGGGGAGACACACAGACAAGAACAATGGCAATAAATACAGTCAAGGGGAAGAACATCTTGTAAAAACAATGGCAACTAAATAGAATCAAGGTCCAACGCGGCCTAGTGGAAAGAGCACAGGCTGGGAGTCGGAGGGCATGGGTTTCTAAACCCAGCTCGGCCACACGCCTGCTGTGTGACCTTGGGCAAGTCACACCTTCTCTGTGCCTCAGTTGCTTCATCTGTAAAATGGGAGATTAAGACTGTGAGCCCCCGTGGGACAGGGACTGTGTCCAACCTGATTCCCTATTTTCCACCCCAGTGCCTAGAACAGTGCTTGGTATGGTAGTAAGCGATTAACAAATACAATTATTATTATCATCATCCAACTTAATTAGCTTGTATCTACCCCAGAGCTTAGAACAGTGCCTGACACATAGTAAGCAAATATCATTATTATTATCACTAGACCCCAACCCACACACTCAACTCCTCTAATGCCTACCTACGCGCCGTACCTCAATCTCATCTACCTCACCGGAGTCCCCTTGCCCATGTCCTTGGCCTGGAACTCCCTCCCCCTTCATATGTGACAGATGATCGCTCTCCCTACCATCAAAGCTTTATTACTATCACATCTCCTCCAAGAGGCCTTCCCCGACTAAGCCCTCATTTCCCCTACTCCTTCTCCCTTCAGTCCCGCCCTTGGATTTGAACCCTTTATTCACTTCATCCCCAGCCCCATGGCACTTAAATACTTCTCCGCAATTTATTTTAATGTCTGTCTCCCTCTCTAGACTGTAAACTCACTGTGAGCAGTCTACCAACTCTGCTAAACTGCACTCTCCCAAGCGCTTAGTACAGTGCCCTGCACACAGAAAGCGCTCAATAAATTACTGATTGACAGTAAGTGCTAACGAATACCACAATTATCATTATTAAAATACGTGACCATTGGTTTCAAGACTCTCAACTAGATCTCATCCTCAAAGGCATCTGCTCTCTTCACCCACTACCACCCAGCTCACACTCTTCACCCTTCCCAACCTACTCTCCATATTGTCCCCAGCACTGCAGCCCCCGGCTCAGAGAGTGTCCCTGTCTGGAATTTTCTCCCTACTTCAAATTAGCCAGATCACAACTCTCCCAAGCTTCAAAGCACTCTTGGAATTGCACCTCTTCCTCCAAAAACACTTGTTGATTCATCTCCTCCTCCCTGGGTTCTATCTGTGGTGAGCCCGCAACAAGTTGCTTTACAAGTGGCCATCCGTGATCCCGTGGACGACGACAAAAAAGAAAGTCGCGAAGGAATCAGGGTGCTCTACTTCCCGGAGGATCGCTGCCGATCCGTGAGGGCGGGGCACGGAGGGAGAGGTGACCTTCTCTCCCTGCTTGACCCAGTAGTGGGCCTGGACCAGTCAACGACTGCCAAACAGAGCCGCCGCCGTGACGCCTAAGTCAGATAAAAGGCAGTCGCTTTGAATGACGAGGAAGTAGAGAGAGAAGAAGAGAGAAAGTAGCATTCAGAGGGGGAAGTGTTCCAAGGGAAAGCAGCGCTGGGGAGAAGCAGCATTCGAAGGAAGCAGCGTTCGGGGGAAGCGCCACGCAGAGGGGGCTTGCAGCGTTAGCAGTCCGTGTCGCCGGGAACTTCTCCCAAACTTCCGCCGCGGGATCGGCAGAACGGGCTCGCTTGACCAGCAGACTGGTACAGGACTGGTACTGGACTCCACTCCACTGGTACTGGAGTGGAGTGAGTGAAGGTGTGCATGTGTCACTCCCTTGTAGCTTGGTGGTTGGTGGTTTGGTTTGACTCTACTACGTGTCACTGAGGCTACCCCGGTCCAGGAAAGTCCTAGTTGGTACGAACTGGGGACTCGTGATGGTATCCATTCTATGGGCACTCATAAGTGAGAAGCAGCGTGGCTCAGCGGAAAAAGCAAGGGCTTGGGAGTCAGAGGTCATGTGTTCTAATTCCAGCTCCACCACTTGTCATCTGTGTGACTTTGGACAATTCACTTCACTTCTCTGGGCCTCAGTTACCTCAACTATAAAATGGGCATTAAGACTGTGAGCCCCACATGGGACAACCTGATTACCTTGTATCCTCCCCAGTGCTTAGAACGGTGCTTTGCACATAGTAAGCACTTAACAAATGCCATTAGTTTGAAAGCTCACCTCTTCCAGGAAGCCTTCCCCAACTGAGCCCCCCCTTTCCCTCTGCTCCTCCCCCTTTCTTTCCCCACAGCACTGCACATATTTGTATAGATTATTTCTCTATTTTTTTTAATGATGTGTACATATCTATGATTCTATTTACCTTGATGATATTTACGCCAGACTGCTTGTTTTGTTTTGTTCTGTTTTGCTTTGCTATCTCCTCCATTTAGACCGTGAACCCGTTATTGGGCAGGGATTGTCTCTGTTGCCAAACTGTACATTCCAAGCGCTTAATACTGTGCTCTGCACATAGTAAGCGCTCAATAAATATGATTGAATGAATGAATGTAAGTACTGTCCTTCGTACCCTCTTTTATTCACAGCTAACTTTTCTCTCTAACAGTTGTACTGAGATTTTTTCCTAATCGTGTCTGCCTGTGTCCCCTATTGGACTGCAAACTACTTGAGAATAGAGAAGGTAATAGGTAACATACTCCCCCGAAATATTAATACAGGGCTCTGGATGCAACAGGCATTTAATAAACGCTAACACTTGACCACCTACCCCCTGCTACCCAATAAGGACCCAGACAAATGATGATCTCTCCCCATTCCTCCCCCAACCGGCGATGGGTATCTAAAGGCAGCCAAAAACCACAGATGCACCTCCTCAGCAGAGATGAGGAGAATGAGCAGGGTTCCTTGATATTCCCAGCTTCCACATCAGGATCCCAAACATTCACACGAGGGGTCTCACCCTGGCCTATTCCCTTTTCCCCATTTGAATCCCCACCCTCTGTGGGATCACAGGGAGTGAGCAAGATCCTTACAGTTGGGTTTGAACCCAAGAGAGGATGGGGATGGTAGGATCTTTCATTCATTCATTCAATAGTATTGAGTGCTTACTATGTGCAGAGCACTGTACTAAGCGCTTGGAATGGACAATACAGCAACAGATAGAGACAATCCCTGTCCAGTGATGGGCTCACAGTCTAAACAGGGGAGACAGCAAAGCAAAAGATCACAAAACGAAAAACAAGACATTATCAAAATAAAATCAAGGGGATGTACACCTCATGCACAAAATAAATAGGATAATAAATAATATACACAAATGAGCACACTGCTCGGGGAGAGGAAGGGGGAAGAGCAGAGAGTAGGGGGGAGGGGAAGCAGAGAGAAAGGGGTGCTCAGTTTGGGAAGGCCTCCTGGAGGAGGTGAGCTCTCAGTAGGGCTTTGAAGAGGGGAAGAGAGTTAGTTTGACGGAGGTGAGGAAGGGCATTCAAGGACAGCGGTAGGACGTGGCCCAGGGGTCGATGGCGGGATAGGCATGAACGGAGGACAGTGAGGAGGTGAGTGGCAGAGGAGTGGAGTGTACGGGTTGGGCAGTAGAAAGAGAAAAGGGAGGTGAGGTAGGAAGGGGCAAGGTGATGGAGAGCTCTGAAGCCAAGAGTGAGGAGTTTTTGTTTCGTGTAGAGGTTGATAGGCAACCACCGGAGGTTTTTGAGGAGGGGAGTGACATGATCAGAGTGTATCTGTAGGAAAAGGAGCCGGGCAGTGGAATGAAGAATAGACTGGAGTGGGGAGAGACAGGAGGAAGGGAGATCTGAGAGGAGGCTGACACAATATTCCAGTTGGGATATTAAGAGAGCTCGTACCAGCACAATAGCCATTTGGATGGAGAGGAAAGGGCAGATCTTGGCGATATTGTAAAGGTGATCTGGCATTCAATCAGTGGTATTTACTGAACACTTAATGTGTTCAGGACACTGTACTAAGCTTTTGGGAGAGCACAATGGTGTTGGATCACTCAATCATTTACGGCACACTCATATGAGAGAGATCAGATTTGGAAGTGTCAATTTGGGAATTATCTGCATAAAGATGGCAGTCGAAGCCTTGGGAGCAAATGAGTTCTCCAACAGAGTGGGTGTAGATGGAGAATAGAAGGGGACCCAGAACTGAGCCGTGAGGGGCTCCCACAGTTAGGGGGAGGGAAGCAGAGGAGGAACCCTTGAAAAAGACTGAGAATGAGCAGCCACAGAGATGAGAGGAAAATCAAGATAGGATGGTGTTAGTGAAGCCAAGGTTAGATAACGTTTCCCGGAGAAGGGGGTGGTCCTCAGTGTCCAAGACAGCTGAGAAGTCGAGGAGGATTAGGATGGCGAAGAGACCATAGGATTTGGCAAGGAGGAGACCACTAGTGACCTTTGAGAGAGCAGTTCAGGGAAGTGAAGGGGGCAGGAAGCCAGATTGGAAGGGGTCAAGGTGAGAACTGCAGAAGAGGAAGTGGAAGCAGCAGGTGCAGACAACTCGCTCAAGGAGTTTGGAGAGGAACGGTAAGGAGGGAGATGGGGTGATAGCGGGAAGGAGTCGTGCGGCCGAGGGAGGGTTTTTTGGGACAGGGGAGTTGTACACATGATCCCTGCCCTCAAGTAGTTTACAATATACAATATCTCAGTCCACCTCGGCAAAAAAAAGTTGGGATGAAAGTGAGTTTATTCATTCATTCAGTCGTATTCACTGAGCACTTACTGTATGCACAGCACTGTACTAAGCACTTGAAAAGTACAATTCGGGATCAGATAGAGATGATCCTTACCCAACAACGGGCTCACAGTCTAGAAGTGGGGAGACAGACAACAAAACAAGAAGACAGGCATCAATAGCATCAAAATATATAGAATTATAGAAATATGGACAATTATGGTATTTTTAGAGTGGGATGACCAAAACCAGACCCAATACCCTAACATGGGTGTGATGAAAGCACAGAACAGCATGTATCACTCCCAGTATTATTATAAATCCCAATACCAGACTGACTTTCTTAATAACATTGCTGACTCAGTTTGGTTTCTGGATAAGATAGCCAAGTCTTTTTCTACTAGGAATGAAAAATAAAATACTCACAATGAGGGTGGTACATTCAAGGTATGCTTCATCATTTACCGATATGTGTACAGGTGTTCAAACTGGGCTCTTTCCAGCTTCAAGAGCCACATACACTCTGTGGCCCTTCATCATATAGTCAGTGATTTATGGCCAGATTTCACCCCCAACCAACCACAAAAACATTCTTTCCAGCCTGCTTCAACCCAGTCCTAACCCTCACACACCATTATTCTATTTATTAGGCAAGAGCTTGAACTGTATTATCAGTGACTGGAGGAAGTAGTGTAGCATGGCACAGTGGACAGAGCCCGGGCCTGGGAGTCAGGAGGTCATGGGTTCTAATTCCGGCTCTTCCACTTGTCTGCTGTGTGACCTTGGGCAAGTCACTTCACTTCACTGTGCCTCAGGTGCCTCATCTGAAAAATGGGGATTGAGACTGTGAGCCCCAAGTGGGACAGGGACAGTGTCCACCCTGATTTGCTTGTACCACCTCAGTCCCTGGAACATGGTAAGCACTTAACAAATACCCTAATTAGGAGGTGGTAAGAATAAGGATAGGCCCCTTCCTTTTCAGACAGTCACAACGTGAAATTTGACAAGATGAATGGCAACATTGCCAGGTACTACGTCACCTGGACAATGTTCACCTTAGGGGCTGTTGGAAGGGGCTGCAATTCATTCATTCAATCGTATTTACTGAACACTTACTGTGTGCAGACCACCGTACTGAGCACTTCAACAGGTCATATAAGAATAATGTTGGTATTTGTTAAGCACTAACTATGAGCAGGGCACTGTTCTAAGCACTGGGGTAGATAATAATAATAATAATAATGTTGGTATTTATTAAGTGCTTACTATGTGCACAGCACTGTTCTAAGCGCTGGGGTAGATACAGGGTAATCAGGTTGTCCTACAGAGGGCTCACAGTCTTAATCCCCATTTTACAGGTGTGGTAACTGAGGCACAGAGAAGTTAAGTGACTTGCCCACAGTCACACAGCTGACAAGTGGCAGCGCTAGGATTTGAACCCACAACCGCTGACTTCCAAGCCCGGGCTCTTTCCACTGAGCCACGCTGCTTCTCCAGTGCTTTTACTTAAGCCACCATTCGAGCTACTTCAGACAAAATGAATAGAAGCAATAGGAAAAGTTCAGAAGGGGTCAAAAAGATTCATCATCTGCAAAATGGAAAATGACCTGAGAAGAATAAAGGGACCAAGGTCAGAGCTCCGAAAACCATCCCATCCAGCAAGAAGTGAGCTGGCCAGGAACCCGTCAAAAAGGCATTTTAGGTCTGATTCCAAAAAGGCGTCATCTTCGCTGGGCCAGTCCAAAGGAGGGCACAGAGGAAGAGAACGGGGAATGGAACAGTGTCACGATGGCAACTGGGGCTCAGACACTCCTGCCCATCTGGCGGTTTGGGATTTCTAAACCATTTTTACCGCTCCGCTCGGTGCTCGGCTCACCTCTAGACTGTAAACTCATTGTGGGCAGGGAATGTGTCTGTTTATTGCTACACTGTACTCTCCCAAGGGCTCTGCACACAATAAGCGCTCAATAAATACGAGTGACTGACTGCCTGCCTCTCTAAGATGAGACAGAGGTGGATTGAGGAAGGTGGCACAGTGCCCGGGATAACAGACAGGGCCCAGAAGTAGCAGAATATCCTGCAGGGCTACCTGCTGGTATACCTGTTAGAGATTATTGGTGCTTACGGGTAGCCAGGTGTGCTTAGGTGAACGTCATGTGGACGAGAAGAACGGCCAGCTCTAGGACGGCTACCCGCCAGAGGCCAGACTATACAGGGACCTGGAGAACACAGTGCTACAAATCACACGCCCACTTTTTTAAGATACCTTATGGTTTTACACAGGTAATGACAGTCAACCGCATTCTGAGCACAGAGAGGGACAGAAAATTAGGAGTTAAATGCACTACTATTTTGAAGTTCGGTTTCCTTCAAATTATGCACTGAAATAGCATCTTTCCTCCAAAAAGGAAACCTTGCCCACCAGAAGTAAAGGCTAATTTTAAAAAGTCTGTTTCAAAGGGTTAGATATCGGTTTCTTTAATACGACGCTGAGGAATATAATGTCCACCTGAAAGATTTTTCTGCAAGGAAATTATCTGCCGAGCTTGAAGGGATTACATGTGAAGTGGCTGTTACAGGTTCATATCAACATGATTTAATATTGTGCCCGTTATTTATTTTTTCTACAACTGTGGCAGACAAACCGAGGCTATTAATATCCTCAGATTACCCCTCCCTGAAGGCTGGCCCGCTTCAATTGCTTATTGATGCTTTGAGCAGGCTTCTTAGGTAAAGCATAAGCCGGGAATGGTTTTACTACAAATACGATTTGCTTCACCCTCTCTTTCCAAACAAGACACACAACGTATATACAGCACACAGAGTAAATTCCTGATTTTTTGTGCATAGATTAACTGCACGGTCAATTATCCACGCTTCGCCCCCACCATCCACTCCCAGGCCCCTGCTCTGCTCTACAATTAGCTCCTAGGGATGTTTTTGCCCCATTCCCTCTCCACCAAGTTCTTGGGCTGCTGGCAGCTGGCTCCTTGAGCCGTTTTCTCCCCTTCACTAATCCGCCACATTCCCAAACCAGCTGTTTATGCTTTGCAGCCAGCTCCTGGGGTGTTTTCTTTGCCTTGCTACATTCTCGAACCAGCTGCTGCACTAGCTAGCTCAACTGATGGTATTCTGCAGATCAGATCGTAGGGCAGGTTAACCGTAGCAAGTGCAAAGGGAAGCCTGACTGATGGGGACGGGGGATTCCGGAGAGGTTAAGGACGCAGTTTTTGCTTTTAAAAATCTGTCCGCTCCATTAGCCCAGCCAATAAAAGACTAGAGTGTATATACACAAAAACCTTCTTTAATTTAACCTATTTCGGGTTCTCTCAGGCAGCACAACAACTACTGGATCAACCTGTCCTCTTAGACAAGGCTGGCCAAAACTTTCCAATGTGTCCCAGTGTTTTTCCTTGATCCTTTGATTGACGCTAGGTTCTCCCTGACAATACCTGGCTCGTGTCTCTGAACAACTGTCCCTTCAAAGACTTATCTTACAGTCAGTAACTAATATTCCGAATAGGTACTGAATGCTGGCTTCCCCTACTCAACACCTGCCTCAGGTTCCCTATGGTTAAGCCCAAAATTCTGGATTCCTTTTATTGCTCCTCCTTCTGACTCGATTAAACTGGGGACTCTCAGTTGAGGGAGTAAAGGAGTCATTACTCACCTATGTGTGAATGACGTCACACGATTGATATGAAGATATTATCCCCATATTTTAGTAAAACTTGAAGTGCCCAAAACCGTTACAGAAAAAAATGGTGAACTAAGGGTCTCAAGAGCCGCAGAACTCTCTCGTTTCACATCTTCCACACATCCAAGGATTAATTTAATCTCATTAATAAAGTAAAGTAATGAACAGCATCTGGCCCACTGTCAGCATTCAATATTAACGATGATCATGAATAGCCACTATTGTTGATAATGCAATTCCAAAGATGTGGGATCCGCTCATGTCTGCCTTCGACTGCCTTCATCATTAAAAGCAACTGATATTCAGAAGCAGCAGCAACGCTCGGGTAGCCTAAGAGACCAAACGAACATCAAGACCGAGTGCTCGCCTTGACTACAGCACCACAGAAGCTCCACACGCTTTTCTAGGCGTCGCAAATAAATCGATGAAGACTTTTAAGAATGAACAATTGGTTAAAGCTATCATCAAAATTCCTGGGTATTTTCCAAATCTGGCAAGATTTTTACTTACATGACCTCTTGTGATTCGTACATACCTGGGTGCGCTCTAGCTGCCCCCTCGCTAGTGGGCTTAATTTTGGGCGGAGCCTGTTTCTGGAGGGAAGGGGACATCCCTGCCATTTATTACCGCCCCGTACGTTCCAAAAGTCCCTAATGGAAGGCAGGAACTGAATAAACTATTGCCCAAATCATTTCAATCCGCTCACTGCCTAACACAGTGCTAGGACGACATCCGTTGTTTGAGCTTTTCCCCACTCAATGCCATATCCAATTCCATTTGTCATTTCCCTCCTGAAGGGGATGTGACGAGGGGTGTGACGAAGGACTGGGAGCCCGTTGTTGGGAAGGGATCGGCCCCTGGCCACGTCCTACCACTGACCTGGAATGCCCTCCCTCCTCACATCCGCCAAACTCTCTTCCCCTCTTCAAAGCCCTACTGAGAGCTCACCTCCTCCAGGAGGCCTTCCCAGACTGAGCTCTCCCTTTCCCTCTGCGGTCCCCCTACTCCCGCCCTCTGCTCTTCCCCCTTCCCCTCCCCACAGCACTTGTGCATATTTGTATACATTATTCTATTTTATTAATGATGTGTACATATCTATGATTCTATTTATCTTGATGGTATTTATGCCTGACTACTTGTTTTGTTTTGCTGTCTGTCTCCCCCGTTTAGACCGTGAGCCTGTCGTTGGGCAGGAATTGTCTCTATCTGTTGCTGAACTGTATGTACATTCCAAGCGCTTAGTACAGTGCTCTGCACACAGTGAACGCTCAATAAATACGACTGAATGAATGAATTATTGTCCCTATCTATTGCCGAACTGTACTTTCCAAGCGCTCGGTACAGTGCTCTGCACAGAGTAAGCACTCAATAAATACGATTAAATGAACGATAGCCTCTAACCGTTGCAGAACTGTATTTTCCAAACGCTCGGGACAGTGCTCTGCACACAGAAAGCGCTCAATAAATACGATTAAATGAATGAATGTCTCTAACCGTAGCCGAATTGTGCTTTCCAAGTGCTCGGTACAGTGCTCTGGACACAGTAAGCGCTCAATAAATCCGATTAAATGAATGACTGTCTCTATCCGTTGCCGAAGTGTGCTTTCCAAGCGCTCGGTACAGTGCTCTGGACACAGTAAGCGCTCAGTGAATACGACCGAATGAATGAATGTCTCCATCTGTTGCTGAACTGTACTTTCCAAGCGCTCAGTCCAGTGCTCTGCACACAGTAAGCGCTCAAAAAATACGACTGAATAAATGATTGTTTCTACCTGTTGTCAAACTGTACTTTCCGAGCGCTCAGTCCAGTGCTCTGCACAGAGTGAGCGCTCAATATATACAACTGAATGAATGAATGATTGTCTCTGTTGCTGAATAGTACTTTCCAAGCGCTTAGTACAGTGCTCTGCATACAGTGAGCGCTCAACAAATGAGACTGAATGACTGTCCCTACCTATTGTCAGCTGTGTGACTGTGGGCAAGTCACTTCACTTCTCTGTGCCTCAGTTCCCTCATCTGTAAAATGGGGATTAAGACTGTGAGCCCCACGTGGGACAACCTGATTCCCCTGTGTTTACCCCAGCGCTTAGAACAGTGCTCTGCACATAGTAAGCGCTTAACAAATACCAACATTATTATTATTATTATTATTATGGCCGAACTGTACTTTCCAAGCCCTCGGTACAGTGCTCTGCACACAGTGCGTGCTCAATACACACTTTTGCATGAATGACTGTGTCTCTGTTGCCGAACTGTACTTTCCAAGGGTTCGGTACAGTGCTCTGCACACAGTAAGCGCTCAATACGATTAAATGACCGTCTCCATCCGTAGCCGAATTGTGCTTTCCAAGCGCTGGGTACAGTGCTCCGCACACAGTGCGCGCTCCAAAAATCCGATTAAATGAACGACTGCCTCTAACCGTGGCCGAACTGTATTTTCCAAGCACTGGGTACAGTGCTCTGCCCACAGTGAAGGCTCAATAAATCCGATTAAATGAACGGCCGTCTCTATCCGTAGCCGAATTGTGCTTTCCAAGCGCTGGGTACAGTGCTGTGCACACAGTGAGCGCTCCAAAAGTCCGATTAAATGAACGACTGTCTCTATCCGTCGCCGAACTGTGTTTTCCAAGCGCTCGGTAGTGTTTGCACACAGAAAGCGCTCCATAAATCCGATTAAATGAACGACTGCCTCTAACCGTCGCCGAACTGTATTTCCCAAGCGCTGGGGACAGTGCTCTGCACACAGTGAGCGCTCCATGAATCCGATTAAATGAACGACTGTCTCTATCCGCAGCTGAATTGTGCTTTCCAAGCGCTGGGGACGGGGCTCTTGCACGCAGTGAGCGCTCCATAAATGCGATGGAGTGAATGAATGAATGGATGGATGGATGAATGAATGAATGAATGATTGAATACGGGGCGGCCGCCGGGGCCCGGCTCCTCGCCCTCCGGGCCCCGACGAAGGACCGGCCCCCGCCCTCCTCCAAGTCCCAAAGATCCCCCAAAGCAGGGAAGGTGGAGGAAGGTTGGGGGGCAGGAAGGCGGCTGTCCCGAGGGGCGAGGACTCCCTCTTACCTCCCGCTTTGGGGCGGCGGACGAGGCCTCCCCGAAGCTCCCCCGTCGCCATAGAGACTCCGGGCGCCCGCTCTTCCTCTTCTCGCGATACTTCCGGGCGGGAGCCTCCCCCCCTCCCCCCTCCCCCCGGGCGTCCCCTGGCAACCGCGCCCCGCCCCCCGAGGCCGCGCCGCTTTCCCCCCCCCTCAGTTTCCCACCTCCTGAAGCTGAGGCCGTTGGAAGATGGGGGAGGGCGGCGATCGATCGGTCGATCGATCGATCGACGGTTCCCGGAGCGGCGGGCGGGTGAGCCCCGTGGCCGGCTCCGAGGCGCCCGGGGCCCGGCGCCTGCGCCTGCGCCGTAGCCGCGGGGAAGATGGCGGCCGCCCCCGCCGCACTTTTTTCAAATCGGCCCTTCCCAGAAGGCACCGCGCGCATTTGTAACGAATTTCGGTTCGAGTTTGGATTTTGAGCGCCATTTTCGAGTGGAGGAGCCGGAGCCGCGGGACCTGCCGCCGCCGCCGCCGCCGCCGCCGCCGCCCCCGACGCCTCCCCCGCCCGCTCCCGCCCCCGCCCCCGCCCCGGCCCGGCGCCTCCCAGGTAAAACCCCCCTTCTCCCCGCCGGGCTGTCATCGCCCCCGAGGCCGAGGCCGAGGCCGCCGGGCCGGAGCGGCCCGGGGAGGGGCAGGTCGAGAGGGAGCAGCCGCGTCGAGCAGCCCTCGGGCCGCGGCGAGGGAGGGCTTGCCCCCGCCGCCCTGCCGACGCGGCCTTCCCTCAATCTTCCCCTGTCACTTCCCTGCCGCCCGGCCTTCCTCCCCGCACCTCCACGGGGCTGAGTCCCAGCCGCCAACCGCCTCCTTTGGAGAGCTCTTCCCTGCTCCTCCTCGCTCTCCGGACAGTTTCTCCTGGGAAAACACCACCACCACTTTGTTTTCTTCGGGGAGGGGGGGAGGGGGCAAAAAGGAAAACAGCCAAAGCCCGCTCTCCTCGACGGTTCTCCTCCCGGCGACTTTTTCCAGGAAGCGAGAGGTCGTTCATGGATTTAAGGCCCCGGGACTCTCCCCCCCGTTGGGTTTGGGAAGCTTCGTCCGGCCTTGAGAGGGGCGATGGCTCCAGCCCCGGCCTCGGGGCTGTTTTCTCTGCCTTCTGGAGGCGGCCCCGCGCTGGAGACTAAATGGCGGGGAAAACAGGGTCTCCGCGGGCCCCTGCGCCGACTTGCACCCCGCCGGTCTTTTTAGCCGGGCGGAGGGTACGCCCTTCGGCCCCCCGAACCCAGACCCGACGATTTCCTCGGCCGCCGACGGCAGATGTGCAAGGAGAGCGGGCTGAAGGGAAGCGGGCGCCGCTCCCAAGAATCCGTGGGAACGCCGTCCCTTCCGAGCGCTCAGCACAGCGCCCCGCGCATGGGGAGCGCTCAGTAGATAGGCTCGAACGGTGTGTTGACGCAGCAGATGGGGGGGCGTGGGGCCCGGGCCTTCGAGAAGTGACACGACCTCCCCCTCCCCGAGCGCGGCCAGTCCTTTTTTTTTTCTTTTCCGGCGCTGGGGCTGGTTTTTCGGCCGGCGGCGCATTGGCTTTGGGGGTACGTGGGCGGGGAGGTGGGTGGGCGTCCGTCCCCCCGCAGGGCTGCGCTTTCTCCTCGAGCCCCGGGGGTCTCCGCTTGTCGGGGAGAAAGGGTCGCGTTGTGCGGGCCGCCGCTGCCCCGCGCCGCCTGCGGCCCGGCTTTTTCCCCCGAGCGACCCAACGGGGAGCCGCGGCTGGGTGGGTGGGTGGGCGGCAGGCACCGCCGGGCGCCATGGCTCCAAAGTCGGGCCGTTGGCGACGGTGGGCCGCGGCCCTTTCCTCCCGGCGACTGACGGGCTGCCGGGGGTTGGGGGGGCTTCTTCCCTTGGTCGTCCGTCCGTCCGTCCGTCGGTCCGTCCGTCCAGCGACCATGCCTCGCAAGGGCGCCAAGCCCTCCACGGCCCAGCGGAGGCCCGACGGGCAGGGCCGCCCCCAGGACGAGGCCGCGACGCCCGACCCGCCGCCCCACACCCCGGAGGACCGGCCCGACCCCGCCGACACAGGTGAGGCGAGGGAGGGAGGAAGGGAGGGAAGGGGCTCGCCCCATGCAGACCCCTCGGCTTTAGCGGCGCCCCAACCGGGGACCCAGGTGTCCGGGGGCAGCCAAGCCTGGGCCCGCTGCCTCACACACACACACACACCTGTCTACGGGATCCCCCCCCATCTCCCCCCTACACACACACACCCCCCCGGAGCGTTTGGCTCAATGTGCCCAGGAAGTGCGGATTCCCCACTCATGTGGGGGGGAGAGAGAAACCCCGGCTCCCTCCCTCCTCCTTCCCTCCCTCTTCTCTCTTGCTCCGTCCCCTCTCTCGCATCACCCCGCAATCGCTTTTCCCAGCCGGACGCCGCCCCTTAGAAGGTTTCCCTTCGGGGGGTCCGGTCCCCCGGTCTCCCCCTCCCCCCGCCCGTTTGTTTTGTGCGACTGCAGATACTCCAAGTGCCGTCCTCGATCAGAGAAGTTTAGAAGAGATTTTGGGTAGCATCCCTCCTCCCCCACCTCCGGCAATGACCAATGAAGCCGGAGCTCCTCGCCTCATGATAACTCATATTGTGAACCAGAACTTCAAATCTTATGCGGGGGAAAAAATCCTGGGACCGTTTCATAAGGTATTTTTTTTTTTTTTTGGTCGTCGTCGTCGTTGTTATTTCCGTTAGAACAGGCCATTGTCGGCGGAGGCGAGACTTTTTAATACGGCGTACCTACCGGCTTTGGTCCGAACAACGAAGAAAGCTGAGAAGATCGTTTCTCGATCATTCGATACCAATCGATTTTAGTGTTTGGCAGAACCTTGAGGGGAAAAGATGTTCAGGCGGCCTATGAATTTTTTTTTTCTTTCAGTTAGGAGGAGGGGTGGCTTGAGGGGAGGGTGAGAAAGCGAAATCTGGAGATCTTCAAGGAGAATTTGACATTAGAATGTTGCTGAGTAATTTGGGCACCCTTATTTTTTTTTTTTAGACGTTTGTATTCTAAAACCTGAAAACCCGAGTTCAACCTGAAGTATTTTAATAGGTTTCTTTTTTTTTTTTTTTTTTTACTTCTGGCCATAAAAACTAAGCTTTCAAATAACTCGCAATTTCCTGGACCAGAAGAGACGGCGCTTTAAAACCGTCCGCGGTCGAAATAACGCGTGTCCTTCGTTACCTGCGTTCGAGGTGTTAAGTCGTTTGTCTTTTGTC
Organism: Ornithorhynchus anatinus; assembly: GCF_004115215.2. Taxonomy (NCBI): domain Eukaryota; kingdom Metazoa; phylum Chordata; class Mammalia; order Monotremata; family Ornithorhynchidae; genus Ornithorhynchus; species Ornithorhynchus anatinus. Next base: position 155,376,662 of record NC_041728.1, read on the forward strand.
TACTACGCAGCGTTTTTCTTGTATCATTGGGCCGAACGGGAGCGGCAAATCGAACGTGATCGATTCAATGCTTTTTGTCTTTGGCTATCGGGCACAAAAGATCAGATCCAAAAAGCTCTCGGTACTGATCCATAATTCTGATGCCCACGAGGACATTCAGAGTTGTACCGTGGAAGTTCATTTTCAAAAGATCATTGATAAGGTAAGGCTTTCCTGCCTCGGCGAGTGTAAGTAGAATTTTATTTAACGAAGTGCTTTGCGTGTGCTCTGCCGTCTTTTTGGGGAGCAGATGAGATCTTTTAAAAACGTCCTCCCCTTAGACTGAACCGTTTTTCTAAAAACCGGTTTGAAGGTTAGAATTGAAATTGCTCATCCGGCCCGTCGGCCGACTTTTATTTGTGAACGAAAATGCACCGAAATCTTCCCACCACAATATCTTAAATCCATCTTCCCCGACTATTTACCTGTAACCTGATTGTGATTCATGTTGCGTTTCTACTGAGCCAGGGCGGTGGTGTGATCTTTATAAATTGAAAACTTTCATCATAAACCGAGTTCCCTGTTCGTTACATTTATCCTCCTGTGCTTCAGGGTGGCACTCAAACTGTCAGTGGCTTGTGTCGCACGTGCACATCTGTAGTGATATAAAACGAGTTTTCGTCAGCTTATTGGGTTTCACCTTCGGAACTTTTGAAAGAGTTAAGGATCAGCCTGATCCTCTGTTTTCTAGATGGAGAGATAACTGAAGGGGGAAAAGAATGTCATTATCCAGCTAGGTTTCCTACACGAAACCCGGTCGGTTAGAAAATTGTTGAGCTTCTTTCATTTAAAGAAGGTCAGGGGAAAACTTTACTGGTAATAATCTTTTGGAAGTTAATAATTTGCAGCTTAAAATTTGCAGCCCGGCGCTGACCTACGTGGAACTTAAAACTGTAGGGAAATCGATTTTTGCATAATAAAATAGAGAAGTGTATTCACCTTCTGTTGCAAATGCAATTTAAAAAGCTCAGTTTATTGTTTCATAACCGATCTCAGAAAGAGCTTTCTTCAACAGACCACAAGCATTCAGTAGGGTAGGAAAAAAATGCCATACATCTCGTCCTTGGTGAAGAGGAATCTAACTTAAATTTTCATTTGAAAAATGAATTTGTAAACTCTACTTCGTAGAAATGCATGCTAGTCTTCAAAGCTCTTCGATTGGTTGACTTCTTATTATGGACAGAGCCTGGGTAGGCTTTTGCAGTGTGAAAAATTGAAGTGATTTTTTGTTGTTGTTGTCCTTTTCCCCCCTTTTTCAGATGTAGGTGATGTCTTGAAAAAGCAATTGATTATTAATTAAGATAACCAAGAATGTAATTTGTCACCTAAGTACTTTTAGAATTTCTATTATTCTTTTGCAGTATTCAGTCCTGTAGCTCTCCATTTTAAAACTCTTTGTCCCCATGCTCCCTCAAATCAGGTGACCCATCTTTAGAAGGAGAAACTAGTGGTTTTAACAAATGAGGACTTACTTTTAAAATAAGTTGGCATGCCTCTGTTACCCTTCTCTAAGTGCTCTGAGGGGAGATCTCTCCTTTTTTTTTGGTGGGGGTGGGAGGGTAAGGGCGGGCAGCTTTTGTTAAATAGTGTGAAGACATTTTGTTTTATTTTTTTCCTCAAAGAAAAGTAACCAGGGTAAAATAGGGAAGATAAATAAATGGCCTACTGAGTCGAAGCAAGTTTTCGAAGGGTGCCTTGCTCTCTGGGTTGCTTGTAAGGTTCTTTTGGTTTTGTGTGTGTGTGTGTGTGTGTGTGTGTGTGTGTGTGGTTTTCTTTTTCAGGGAGCATACACTCTGCTTGTTTAGCGAGGTGTGCATGTTTATTTGAAATTCACGTTAAGCCTTAGAACTGGAAGCTAAAGTACTGTTTGTATAGTAACAGCAGGAAAAGAGGGCATAGTTTTATTAAGAGTGAAATCTGAAGTAGCCCTATGACTTAATGCTAACAATTGTTTTTCTGGTTTTGTTTTTCCTCAAAACAGGAAGGAGATGATTATGAAGTCATTCCCAACAGCAATTTTTGTGTATCCAGAACTGCCTACAGAGATAATACTTCTGTCTACCACATCAGTGGGAAGAAAAAAACGTTCAAAGATGTTGGAACTCTTCTTCGGAGCCATGGAATCGACTTGGATCACAACAGATTTTTAATCTTACAGGTAAGTGTGTGGGCAGTTCCTTTTGGAGAATACTAACAGTGCATGCAGGGTGGTTGTTGGTTGTGTGCTTTTTAGAACCAAGGTAGGTTGTTTTTGTTTCTCTAAAGAATCCTGCATGTGGAGGCCTTGGACTGCTATAGCAGCACATCATGGTTTGCATGGTATAGCCAAGATGCGAATCATTATTTGCTGCTTTAGAAATTTAAGGAAAAGAAACCTTTCAAGACATGGCTTATTTCATAATTTTCCCGACACTGGGGTGAACAGAAGAACTGACATACTTATTACGCTCTAGCAGCACGTAAATATTGGTGTAGTGAAGTCTTAAACCCCAATATTATTGTGCTGCTTTAGCGTGATAGGGATTGTGCAGCATGCTTACATGGAATATTTTTGTGTTGGCATCTTTGGGTGTTTTTCCTCCCTGCTCTTCTCCTTTATTAACTCGAATGTGTTCAAGTAAGACTGTGTACATGCAGAGTGAAAGGATTCATCTTGGCCCTGTGTCTCTGTAGGGCTAAACCACTCTAAACTTAAAATTGATCTTTTAAAATGCATCTTCTCTCTAATGAAAGCTTTAGCAGGGAAGAAAATTAGCATTTTGACTTCATGACATTGAAAGCTGCTGAGTTGAAAGAGGAGTAAAGTTTGTTACCTGATATTTTTCCTAAAATTGATCTTGAGAAAGTGTTCATTTCCCTCTGGAAATGCATTTAGTGCCCAGTTACTTCCTCTTCATCCTGCTTTTGGCAGGTCGGACATTTTATTGGGTATTTCATAGCTTTAAGGAAGAAAAAAAAAAGATGCATAATCTTTGGAGGATAATATAAGTTTCATGAAGGGGTGGCAAGTTTTTGGTAGGGATTTAGTTTCATTTTTGTTAAAGAATCTTTATTTTTCACACGAGGGAGCCTTGAACTTTTCTCTTCACTTGGGGTCCTGGGGAAAATTACACTTCCTTTGGTTCTGGGTAGCTTCCCATCAGTCCTCCATGTTTAAAGCCAAGGCTTTTAGTTATCCAGTTATATTTTCAGATTTCTAAACTCTTTCTGGACCCCTCCCCCGCCCCCAAGAATCACTGAGGGCATATTTAAAACAAAAGCTCAATATGTGATGGAGTAGCAATCAATGCAATTATTTTTTATTTTCTCAACTACATTTTAAATTAGTGGAGTAGGTATGAGTGTTTTAAGGTGGTCCCCATCCCCCAACCCCCCCATTTTCCTATGGTTTGATGAATCCTGCAAAGCGCCCCCAACAGGAACCCGGCAAAGGTTATTAGTACAGTTTTCTATTTAACTCTTGCTCTGCAGTAAATCCTGGGAATAAGAAAAGTGTATTAGAATGTCGTTCTTCCATTGAGGGAAAATTATGGAATGGAGTTTTGGTTTTTTGTTTGTTTTTTTCTTCGGTAATGGGTGGTGATAAGAGGATGCCATAATTCAAGTATGCATGTAAACATTTTTGCTTTCTTTCTCTCCCCACTGTGTGCATTATGGGGAGTTCTTGTTTTTTCGATTAAACTTACCCTTAATTCACATGTTGTGCTTTGATTTGTCTCTGTGTCAAACCCATTGTTGGACTACTGAAGTTTTTTTTTTACTTTGAAAGGATTTTCATTTTTTCCAAATGTAATGAAGATCATTGTTGCCTAACCACCAGTGCAGCTTAAAATTATCGAAAAGGATACTGTGAATAAAACTGTGGGTTGTTTGGGGGGTTTTCCCCCTCCCCCCACAATACTTAAGGCATTACGTGGCTCTTTCTTTTTTGGACCGGGACTTAATTGAGTCCATTGAAAATAAAATCATTTATTTCCCATGCCAGTCCGGGTTAGGCTTCTTGATCGCTCATTCACAGAACAGCTTCTACAATACAGTGGGGGGAAAAGAATGATGACTGACAAACAAGTTTGTGCTTACGAATATTCTTCCCTAATTTCACTTTCTCTTCCTGCTACACCGTCATTTTAATTCTCTGCATTTTTTTTTTCTTATCTCATTCTTGACTCCTTTTGCTTTTCTTTAGGGTCAGCCATCAGTTTTTAGGTACCCCATGGCTAAAGAAGGAAGCAGTCTAGAACTTCATTCTTGCCCATCCAAGTATAGAGCACTTTTCTTTCCTCAGCTGTCTCCATGTTTAAAGTGGAGGACAGTTTTAACTGACTAAACTTAGTTTTCCCATTTTCAAAGACCCATTCAACCCACCGTGGGTACATCTGTCTGAGCCAAACACGTTTGAACAATCCTTTTTAAGGAGAAAAATATATTTTTTTAGCCCAAATATAGAAGCTTAATATTTAGCCTTTTGTTTGCCCCTCATATTAGGAGAGATTGGGTTGCAGAGTCCAACGTTAGTCGTCCTCTAGACGGTAAGCTCGTTATGGACGGGGACGTGTTGACTAAAGCGTTGAGTACGGTGCTCTGCGCGTAGGCGGCGCTCAGTAAATACCCTTGATCGATTGTTTTTTTTTCCCCAACCTGCCTCGGTTACTGTGATGTTGGCGCATCATGACCCTGATGCAGGCTTTTAGACATTTCTCCCACCCCAGCCCCCCCGTCGTGCCCCTGCTTTCCTGCATGACCTCAAGGTGTGGTGCCTAGGGTTGCTTTGGCCTGGTAGGAAGGGAACAGGGCAAAGAATGGAGAAGCAATGTTTCCAAGCAGCAGTTGTCGATTGTTGTCAGTAAGGAGGCAAGTCTGAAGACAGAGTCTAAAGTTATAACCACCCTGACTGCATAGGCCCACTCTCCATCCTGCTGAATTGTAACAACAACAAAATACTACTAGTAAGAAATCCCTGATGGTATTGTGAGAACGTAGGCGGCGTCTTGGGAATTTTGAACCCAACTGCAATAGAAATGTACTCCCAGCATCTGTCATAAAATAGGGAACCATAAAAACAGCCAGCTCTTGTAGCATGTGATTTTTGGTAAATGTTTTTAATGGAACGCAGTGGTAGAATTAGGGAGTATGTGGTATCAGAAGACCGTACATTTATACGTTTGTATGCATTGATAGTCAAGGCATGAGCATGAGAGCATGGAGTGCTTTTATTTAAGCGTGGGGGTCTTTAAGGACACAACCTGTGTTGTGTGAGGACCAACTAGTATATAAACATGCATGAGACTGGAGTAAAAGACTCACACCTAGCCATTTCTGAATTTCCCTTTATTAACTAATAATAATAATTATTATTATGGTATTTCTTACGGTGTGCCAGGCGCTGTTCTAAGCCCTGGGGTGGAATCACGATAATCGGGTTGTTCCACGTGGGGCTAGCACTTAATCCGCATTTTGCAGATGAGGTAACTGGGGCACAGAGAAGTTAAGTGGCTTGCCCAAGGTCACAGAGCAGATGAATGGCGGAGCTGGGATTAAAACCCGTATCCTCTGACTCCCGAGCCCGTGCTCTTTCCACTAAGCCACGCTGCTTCTCTAATACAAGGTGGAATCGGGTATCACAAATTTCTAGTGGGCTTTAGAAACGTGTCTCCTGTACTAAAGCCCCTGACTGCAGTAAGGGGACAGAGGAGAGATCACTGTGAAGAAAACACTTGGGGAGAGGAACGTTTCTGTAAAATATCCTAAGTATTAGAGGGCTGTAGTTGAGAATGAATGGGAGTAGTGCCTTGGATAGGATTCCCTGAGGCGAAGTAGAGAGGGTTGGGAACAGAGATGTAGTGGGGAGGCCGAGAACCTGCAGAGCGGATTCCCAAACCCATTTGCTCACCAGTGGGGGTCAGATCCCATTCAGACTTACTTTTATTATGATCAAGTGCCGTCGAGGCGTTTCCGATTCATAGCGACTCCGTTGGATAGGCCTTGTCCAGAACGTCCTGTCCTCCGCCATAGTCTGCAACCTTTCTAGTGGTGCTTCCGTCCTCATTCTTATGGTTTCTAACCATCTGGCCCCCGGTCTGCCTCTTCCACGTTTTCCCTGGACTTCTCCTAGCATTAGTGTCTTCTCCAGAGAACGAGTCCTCATGATTGTGTCCAAAATATGCTCATCTAAGTCGAGTCATTTGGCCTTCCAAAGACCACTTTGGTTTAATTTGCTCCGAAATCCATTTGTTTGTTTTGGGGGCGGTCCGTGGGATTCGCAGAAGCCTTCTCCAACACCACATTTCAAAAGAATCGATGTTCTCTCTGTCCGGTTTTTCACTGTCCAGCTTTCGGATCCATACACTCACTTGTAGACTTACAGAGGCTCAGATTTTACCCACCTGCCTATCACATTCCTAGGCAGTTTTGCAAAAAGGTCCAACCAGTCAGGGCTTTCATCCTTTTCCTACAGCCCCATTCTGGAGCCAACTTTCCTCCTGAAGTGCAACCAGAGATGCCAACAGCCAGAAGGGGCCTTGACCTCTCTCTCTCCCTCGTCCTATTTCCAAGACATCCTCTCGACTGTAAGATCGCTAGGAGCAGGGAACGTGTCCGCTAGTTCTGTTGTATTGTTCTCTCCCAAGCGCTTAGTACAGTGTCCTGTACCTAGTAAGTGCTCAGTAACTACCGTCGAGTGGTTTATCTCTGTAACGAATGGTCTGCCAGCACCTCAAACTCCACGTATCCAAAACAAAACTTCTCCTTCCTCTCTTCCTCCCGAAACTCTCCTCAACCTAACTTCCCATCAGAACTGACCCTCCATCCTTCTCGTCTTTCGAACCTGCAGCCTTATCCTTCAGGCCGAAACTGGAACCTGCCTGCTCTCCCTTGGCAGCATCTCCAGAATCCACGCCTTTTTCTCCACCCAAACCGCTACGACCAGCACCGCTAGAGAAGCCACATAGCATAGTGAATAGTGCAAGAGCCTGGGAGTCAGAAGGTCATGGGTTCTAATCCTGGCTCCGCCACTCGTCTGCTGTCTGATCTTGGGCAAGTCACTTCACTTCTCTGGGCCTCAGTTCCCTCATCCGTAAAATGGGGATTAAAACTGTGAGCCCCACTTGGGACAACCTGACTACCTTGTATCCATCCCCGAGCTCAGAACAGTGCCCGGCACGTAGTAAGTGCTTAACGAATACCATTATAGTTATTACGACCCTGTTCCGACCACTTGTCAGATCCGGCCTCCACTCCTGTTTCAGCCTCCTCTCAGACCTCCCTGCCTCCAGCTTCTCCCCTCTCCGTATCCTTCATTCAGTTGCCTGGATCGTTTTCTAAACACTTCTCCTGCTTACATCTCCCCACTCAATAAATTTAAATGGTGTGCTCATTCCTGTTGACATGAAGCAGAAAGTGCTCACCACTGACCTTCCTTCGGTCAGCCCTCTCCCTCCTACTTACCCACCCTTCTCTTGCGCTCTCTTTTTTTTTTAAGGGTGCCAGGAACAGTACTAAGCACTGGGGTTGTTACGAACTAATCAGGTCGGACACAGTCCGTCCCTCGTGGGGCTCATCATTTTACAGATGAGGTAACTGAGGCACAGAGAAGTGACTTGTCCAAGTTCACACAGCAGAGAAGTGGCGGAGCCAGGATTAAAACCCAGGTCCTTCCGATTCCCGGGCCTTTGCTCTGTCCACTAGGCCAAGCTGTTTCTCACTGCACCCTGCGGCTTGCCTGTGACCTCTTGTTCAGTCCCTCTCCCTTAATATCTGGTAGATCACACTGCTCTCCCCATCTTCAGAGCCCTCCGAAATCCTTTCTCCCAGAGCCTACCCCATTAATTTCTAAACTCCCCCAGCTTCTCTCACCAACTGACATGTCAGCATTTCCCAACCAGCTAAACATCTAAATACCTAGAACCTAATGTATTCAGTCATTCAGCCATATTTATTGAGCCCTTGCTGTGTGCAGAGCACTGTACTAAGCGCTTGGAAAGTACAATTCGGCAATAGAGACGATCCCTGCCCAAAATGTAAACAGACATCAAAGTAAATAAATACAATTATAAATATATGCACATCAAAACAAGTAAACAGGGATCATTTAGCGTCTTATTCTTATCCCACCCTGTTAATTAAGCACTCATTCATATGCATATTCCCTTTTCCTTCATTTTACCTGTAATCTGTTGTCCCTTTTTTTGATGATATTTGTCCAGCGCTTGCTATGTGAACAGCGCTGATCTAAGCGCTGGGGTAGATACAGGTTAAGCAGTCGGTCAGGTCCCGCCCCATATGGGGCTTATGGTCCAAATACAAGAGAAGAGGTATTTAATACCCATTTTACAGTTGAGGAAACAGAGGCACAGTGAAGTGACTTGCCCCAAGACCACAGAGCAGACAAGTGGAGGAGCCAGAATTAGAACCCAGATCCCGTGACTCCCTGGCCCCTACTCTTCCCAATGGGCCACGCTTCTTCCTCTGTCTCCCTTGCTAGACTTTGAGTTCTTTGAAGGCAGAGGTCAGATTTATTTAGTTCCATAATATTATTGCTCTCCTCCCAGCTCTTATTTTAGCACGCAAGCAGGCACTCGATCAAACCCCGTATATTGCTTAATTGGGGCTAGCATGGCTGAAGGTGAATATTTGGCTCTGTTCATGAGAAGGTATGAATGTGGGTGCCTACCTGTATAAAGTGGATAATGGTCATTAAAGTGTTTCGTGGGAAAATGTATCTGCCTAGTCTTGTATTGTGCTCTCCCAATCACTTGGTACAGTAGTCTGCACACAGTAAAAACATCCAATAAATATCATTGATTCATTGACTGAGCCATTGATCTCTGGGCTAGTGTAGGTTTTTTTTGTAGTTTGGCATTTTCAAAATACAGAGATCATTTAGTGATTTCAAGTATTCTCAATTTTCTAGGTAACTTCTTCCATCTGAATGTTGGTTTATCTGACCTGAATTAACTTTTTGTCCGCTAAAATACTTTAGTTTTGAACTACTTTCTGAAAAGTGAATAGAGGGGCTTCTGTGAACCCTCAGCTTCGATTTATTGGTTAAATTTAGTACTTATGATAAATGTGTGATCAGATGTATTTTTGTGTTCCGTAGTAACTCCAGCCGTTTATCACCGAAAGTGACTTTTGCTTTTTTTAAATACAGACCATAGAGCCGCAACTCCTAAAGTAGTTGTGCTCTTCTTAATTGCCTGCAAGGTGAACCAGGAGATCATTTGTAAGATCGTTTTATGCTTAACAGATGGATTTGATTGAAATCTATCATCAGACAACTTCCATTGAATTAACTAATCAATCAATGGCGTTTCTGAGCCGAGCACTGCATGGAGTGTTTGGGGAAAGTACAATAAGTAGACATCCCTATCAAGGAGATTGCAATCAATCGGTAGTATTTACTGAGCATTTACTGTATGCAGGACAGTGTGCTAAGCACTTGGGAGAGTCCAACACAACGATATAACGGACACATCCCCCTCCCATTGTGCCCTAACAGTCTAGAGACAGTTTGCAATCTCCTTTTATATGACAGTTGCATTCTTGTTGATGGAACTCTTGCTTGTTATTCAAAATTTGAAAACGACGTGGATTTTGTATCTTAGGATAACCCCTTTCAAACCCTGGTTTTTCAATGTTTTCTTCAGATAATTTGTGCAGCTACAGTAGACAACAGAGTTATGATATAGTTACTAAAGTCGTAGGCGTTTGAACTTAGGAAGACAATTTCTAGACTATGAGCCCGTCGTGGGGTAGGGATGGTCTCTGTTGCCTAATTGTACTTTCCAAGCGCTTAGTACAGTGCTCTGCACGCAAGAAGCGCTCAAGAAATACGATTGAATGAATGAACCATGGTGACCAGCAGCAACGGCTCTTGAAGTGATTTGATTTAGCAAACCATGGTATTTTAGTTATTTTTCCTTTTGCAACAGACACGTTTTAATCTGCCTTCCCCTCTTCCTCACATCTACTCCACCAACAAGAATGGGTTTGAAATTGTGCACATTTAGGGAGAGGAGTTATTTTGATGGTGTTTAACCAAATTGAGAGAGAGACAGACAGACAGTTGGTTTAATCAGGCCTTTTATCTCTCCTTTCCACATACTGTTGGTAAGGGTGTTATCTCGAAAAACACCAATCTGCTGTTCAAAAACTCAAACGTGGATGTGGATTGGGATCTTCTCCATCTGAGGATTGATTCTCATTGGTTAAAAGACTTCTTTAATCTTGATTAATCTCTAGCAGAGCCTCTGTGAGCCCAATAAGATCGACCTAATGTAGTACTTGATCTTGTAATATGTTTATAAAACTTTTCTAAAGCGATTACTTGAATGCATTATCCCGAAGGATATAATTAAAAGCTGAAATTCCAGTTCCATGATCCTATCTTTTTGCTTTCCCATCATGAAGTAAGTCTGGGTTCTTTAAAGGATCTTAACCAAAACATATTCAATTAAAGAAAAATAGTCAAGCAAGAACTATACCTTACTATACTCTTTGTGTAAAACACTGTTTTTTCCTACCCAGCCTTGATGATCATGGTGTAAAATGCATCTAGTACCGTGATTCTTTATATCTGGTTAAGGGGATCTGTTTGCCCCAAATAACTGCAGCTGCTTTTGTGATTTTTGTTTAAATACCATTTGCAGCTTAAACCCCTCTGATTTACTCAACCTTTAGTTAGTACTAGTGATTAATGATTACTTTTTATTTACCTGAATTAATTTAGATGGAGATGTTTGTGGTTTTATTCTACATACATGCCTTCATTATCTTTTAGCAATTGCTGCACTGAGTTTTTTGGGTCTCATTTCCAGTATGTTATTCAGAGATTCTGATGGTACAGAATATGTATTTCACAGGTATAAATAGTGCTGATGTCTTTTCTGATTTTTTTTTTAATTCTTGCCTGATGTCTAGTTCCCATATTACATTTTTAAAAACAGATTTCTACTTTTTAATTTTTTTGAAAACTGAGAGATGTTTTTATATTATTGTCAATTATTTTTAAAGCCTAAACCTTTGTGGTTTGTTATATCTTGATCAAATATAGTTAAAGTTTGGGTTCCATTAAAAAAAATCCTTCTGCTTTGGATTTGTTTGGACATGTCTGAGTTTAATTCCCAGAAGACTCTAGTGAAGTAAGAATATTAAAGATAAGCCAAAATGCTTTTCTAATTTTTTTATGTGTATGATTAATTTTTATGTTGGGACATTTGAGGTCGTCAGTCTATCTGGAGACTGCTCTGAAGAATTGGCTTTTTTGTTGGTGGGTTTTTTTGTGTGTGTGTGGTTTTTTTTTTTTCCTAAAGAATTGGTTTGCCCAGCATTGGTTTTTTGGAATTCTGTGTTGAATTTGATAAGTAATGATTTGGTTCATATACACCCATTCTAAAAGGATATCTTAGGGAAGCTTGAGGGGTTTTTATTTTTTTATTTATTTTATTTTATGGTCTTTTTGGGGTATTTATATGTACTCATTACAGAAAGACAATTTCGGAAATATAGTCGACTGAAATCCTTATAATTGATTTGAACTGCATGATCTTGACAGAGTTCCTACTAAAAATCCAGACAAGAATGTATGCCTAGATTAATAAAAGATGCCTTTTTAATCATGTATAAAAAGTCAAAGAACATCTTGAAGAATATGCTAGTTTGTTCATGCCATTGAATGGGGAGGGAGGTTTGTTTGTTTTATCTGGTCACCCCAGATTTCATTCAAGTGGTTTTGCAGTAGGTATTCAAAGTATTACATAGAGATTTCTAGGCTAAAGTTAAACAAGATTTTAAGCTATGCATGTTGCAGGAGTCTTGCAACTGGTTTTCAACTGGATTTCATAGCTGATTTTATCCCACCCTCTTCTGAGGAATACTCAAATTATGATGTTGGATATATCAACTGAATCAAAGCTTTCCTCTCCTGAATGTGATAGGATGAGATGAGAGCTGAAAATCTAGAAGGAACAAAATTGAAAAAAAAAAAATCAGAAAGCTATCAAAAAAATATATGGGAAATTTATTTAAATGGACTGGTGATGCTTTTCCTAGTTGGGGCTCCTCTCTAAAGGTCAACTAATATAAACATGCACTTTTAAATGTTTTCTTTCACCAAATCAGAAAAAAAACCTAATGTAACTTTGAATTTGTACTTTAAGTTTCCTTTAAAGAAACTGCCAAGAAAAAGTAAAAAAAAATTACCATGTAAACTTGTACTCAGATATAGTGCATTTTTAATATTCCTAACCACACTTGAGAAAATCTGTGGAACCTATCACTTTATTTCGCGTGACGGTGATGAATTTCAGTTTTCTAAGTGAGATTTTTGATCCAAGATCATGTAAAACTATCTCTCTGTGTACATAGGAAACAAATATCTATTTTCCTGGTGTTCTTTATTTTGGGGAGGAAAAGGAGATGGCGTATCCTGGAATAAAACTTAGCCCGTGAGTCTTTAGCCCAAGTCATCTTATTTCCATATTTTGGCCCTCCTCCACTTGCTGAATTTCTACATTTGCTTGTTTTTTAGTCGTTGAACTCTTTAATGGTAAAATAAGTTAAAAATGAATTGTGTCTACTAAAGCATGCGGTAGGGTAGGTAGGAATGAGTACTATCCAAATGTCACAAGAGAAGCTGGTGGGAGATGTGGCCGGGGAGGGGGAAAAATCAAGATGGCAGGATGTATCCAACTCCTTTATGTGTAATAGGGATTCCTAGGATTTTGGTGACGTGTTCACCTAAATCAACAGTGACAGTAACCTTACATTTTGTCACTTTGGCTATAAGTCTCCAGCGCTGTGTCTACAAGCCAACTAGCATATCGTTGCGACACGAGTCTTTTAACAAACTTATTATCCCAGAGAGTTTTCAAAAGTGCTTTTGATTTATGTTGTTAGCCTCAGTTCTTAGGATATAAAGTTCCTTGCTAAAATGCATTTTAGACTGCTTTTAAAGCTAATGCAGATCAGTATTTTCTCAGCCTGTAAAAATACAAGTTTAAGCTATGATAGGCTAGGTAAGGCCCAGGCACTGTTGATATGTAAAAGTTAAGTTCGGGGGTCCTGAAAAATTGTGATATTTACTAATTTGTGTTTCCCCTTGAGATGCAACAGTATGGTAATTCATATTTTTCTGTTCTAAATTAACTTAACTAAATTAATTAACTAAATTAATTTCTGTCCTATGTTCACAAGTTTATTATAACGTAGCTATGACTTAAACTCATTTTAAAAAGTCGATAGTAGCCATTCCCCAGAAAATAGTCCTACCTCAGTTAGGTGTTATGATTCATGAGTAATCATTTGAAACCGTCTGGTCAATAGTTCCATTATGTGACAAATGAAAGTACTTGAGAACAGAGGAGCCTTCTAAGTAGCATATTCATGATCTGTGTTGAAGGTTTAAATTGTTCATTGTCAGGAAGGAGCAGAGTTGAGGAAATCAGTACATGTTCTTTTCTCCAAACGCAGGTGCTTAACTGTTGATAAAGTGACTATGGCAGTTGTGCTGAATCTATGCCAAATAATTGTCTAGGAACTAGAGTTTTAGTATTTATTGGGCACTTTATACGGGATACTGTACTCAACACTCCTTGATAAAGTGACTATGGCAGTTGTGCTGAATCTATGCCAAATAATTGTCTAGGAACTAGAGTTTTAGTATTTATTGGGCACTTTGTACGGGATACTATATTCAACACTCTATTTGACTGTGCTAAACACTCCTTCATTTGATTGTAAACTTACTGGGGGCTGGGATGGGATCACCCACTGACACCTCATTTAATACAGTGCTCTGCACAAAGTAGGCGCTCGATAAATATGATCGACTGACTCAAACGTAGCATGCCCAAAGGAAGGTCAGGTTGAGCCAGGGCATTGGATTGGATGTGAGTCCGTTGTCTTTAAGTTGGTGAGCCACTGAATTCAGCCTGCCCAGGGTTCTAGCTACTGTTCCTCTCTCCCTCCTGTGGTTTGGTGTGTCTTCCAGTTCCGTGCCCAAGTTGAGTCCTATCCCATTTATGTATTGGTCCACATTTCCTGTTTGGCAGCTCTCCCGTAAACTGTCCTTTCTTTTTCTTTCTCTCTCACTCTCTCGCGCTCTCTCTCACTTGCTCTCTCTCTCCTTTCTCTTTGCAATGTGAGTTTTTTTACAGAAATGAACTTGTAAGCCTTCTAACATATTGCCCTGATCAGGGAAGTCCTCGTACATGTGTGGGTGAACCCACTAGTCCAAATTAGACCTAAAAAATGACCCAACTGTGTTTGAGCTAGAGTTACTCCCACTTTTCCTCCTTACCCATTCACCTCCCCACTTATTTATTAAGTATTCACTGTGTGCAGAACGCTGTACTAAGTGCTGAGAAAGACTATACAGGTGGAAATTGGACCCAGTCCTCAAGGGGCTCGCATTCTGAAAATATAAGTGGGAAGGAAGGACCAGTGACAGACATCTAAATAATTGTGATATTTGTTAAGTGCGTACTATGTGCCGAGCAATGTACTAAGGCCCTGAGTTAAGGGCAAGATAATCAGGTCCCACATGGGACTCACCATCTAAGGAGGGAGAACAGGTATTGAATCCCCATTTTACTGATGAGGGATCTGAGGCACAGAGAAGTTTAATGACTCGGCCAAAATCACCCAGCAGGTACGAAGCAGAGCCAGTATTAGAACCAGGTCCTCTGACCTCCATGCCTGTGCTCTTTCCACAACGCCACCCTGCTTCTCTAAAGAGAAGATGAAACACTAAGACACCATAAAGAGATGGACCAAAAAAAACCCCAAAATAGAAACCACTATACTAACTATAATTACTAATTATAAATATAGTAATGTGAACTTTCCACACATTTGCATGGAAAGCCGCTTTTAGTGCTTGCAGCCCACAGAGACCACCACGCATGAACAAACGTATCAAGTCCTGCCCAGCACCTTGCCCCGCTACATGTGAGGATGGAACCATCCCTGTATACTGGACCTGGAACTCAGCCTCGCTTATCACTTATACAACATTTCAGGAAACAGTCTAGATCTGTGGATTAAAAAAATGTTCCAAGGTGTCAGAGTAATCAGTTTGACTGTTGCTTAAAGGGCCTGAAAGGATTCATAAGTTTGAATCTCTGTGAAAAGCAGTTGTCTATCTACCTGGCGAATAATCCACTGACTACAGTCATTTAAAAACTAGAGCCAGAGAGGTTTTTTGTTTTGTCTTGTTTTAAGTATCTTTGGTTAAAGAAAGTTTTGCAGGAGGACATCTGCAGCATCTCCTTCTCCTCCACCTCCAGGGCTGCTGCCCCTTTTTTTTATGGTATTCGTTAAGCGCTTACTATGTGTCAAACGCAGTTCCAAGTGGTGGGGATAGATACAAGTTAATTGGGGTCAAACACATTCCCCGTCCCGCATGGGGCTCATGGTCTAAGTAGGGGAAACAACAGATATTTAATCTCCATTTTACAGTTGAGGAAACTGAAGCACAGAAAAGTGAAGTGACTTGCTCAAGTTCACACAGCAGACAGGTGGTGGAGCTGGGATTAGAACCCAGGTCCTCTGCCTTCTAGGCCTGCGCTCTTTCCACTAGGCCACGCTGCTTAGCTTGTTGTCAGTGAGATGTGGGGGATGGGCCAGAAGCTGCTCTCTCCCGGTGTCCAAGCCCGTGTGCCGTTCCTTACCCGGAAAGAAGTGATCCAAGGTAACTGAATATTGGAGCATCCAAGGATAGAGCAGAATAAATGAGATCCTCGGTGCCGTTTTTGAAGCACATTAGCAAATCTGTAACAGGGAGCGCTGTTCTGCCTTCCAATCGCTTTCTTTCCCTTTGGATGGCTGACCAAGTTTTTTATAATGTGAGCAGGAGATAACTATACATATTTTTGCCACCTAGTTCCTAGACTATTGGAAGGAATATGTGGCGATGTGATGAAGAAAACCCTATAGTACGGAGAGATAAAGCTATGATAAACTCTGTGACTACAGCAGCCAGCAGCCCATCTTCCCTTTTCCTTCCTCCGCTCATTCCTCTGTACTCAAACTACTATCACCTTGCTCCAAGCTTTTGTTCTTTCACAGCCTTTTCACTAGGTTCATGACCCCCTCCACCCAGCCTCTCCCTGCCCTCCTCACGCCAGTCTGTACCACACACCACTGCACGGGTTTTCTTCTTGAGGCATTGCTTATCTCCCCAAACCCTCCAGTGATTTCCATTTCTCACGTCAAAAGAAACTCCTCACAGTCGACATCAAGGGTCTCCATAAGCTCTCCCTATTTTGCGTATCATATCACGTCACCTGCTCCTCTCCGCTCATTCCCTTCGTCCCTCCCAAGCTAACCTTCCAGATGTTCCTCATTCTCGGCTTTCCCGCCTCGTCCCCTTGCTCCTCTTTCACCAGCCTGGAACGCTTTCATTATTGAGCAGCAATTGTAGTATGAAAAATGTAGAGACTTTCACTGAAGCTCTTCACCTGATAAATTAGAAGAGTTTCCTGAAGGAGAACATGAGTCTCGATAGCTTCCAGGTTCTTTTAATGTGGCTTCAAACAGAGCTGTGTTTAACAAATTAAACAAAACTACTCCGATTTCATTACCCTGCTTTTGACTTTGATGACGGAAAGGGATCGGATAATGCTCTGCCAGTTCTGACCTGGTGTGCCATATCTGTCCTTAAAAGTAGTTATCCGTTTTTCTGTAATATTAAAAAGATTTGTCAAATAGAATCCATGTGGTAATTGTTAGTTTCTGGAACAAACTGAGTTTTCTTTTGATTTTTTGGTCATTCTAATTCATATTTCTTTTTCCGAAGTTAAAGTTGATGTAGATACATCAAACCTAAGCTTTGATTCCAAATTCCAATTTCTTGCCGCCTTGGCTTGGCTAAACTTACCATATGAAAAATTACTGTATAAGAAGTGGGGTGAATTCAGTTCTGTGTCAGTTCTTAAAGTGGTTTAAAGGCATCTTGCGAGTTCAGCTCTTCTGATCTTTTGTTTTGATGCAGTGGGGCCAACTTATCATTTTGAGGTGTGGAAGAGAAGGGAAGAAAGGCCAGTGAGGGGGCAGAAACAGAAGGGGAAGAGAGGAGAGGAGGAGAGAAAGATGAGACTACTTGAAGCTATGCCTCCTGCTTCTGTTTTATTCAGTTGTATCGTGCAGATTCTTTGGTCATGAAGTCTTTGAGACCACGGCTCTTCTGTCATCACTTTCAAGTGCTGTAAGGTGGTAGTCACAGACACCCGACGCATTGTCTGTATCTCCCTCTGCTAAGAGAAGCAGCCTGGCCCAGTGGCTAGAGTACGGGCCACTGAGTCAGAGGGACCTGGGTTCTAATCCTGTCAGCCACTTGTCTGCTGCCTGACCTTGGGCAAGTCACTTCACTTCTTTGTGCCTCAGCTAACTCATCTGTGAAATGGGGTTTGACTGGGAGCCCTATGTGGGATAGGGATTGTGTCCAACCCGATTATCTCGTATTTACCCCAGCGCTTGGTCCAGTGCCCGGCATGTAGTACGCGCTTAACAAACACCACAATTACTATTATTATTCCCCTCGAGGCCTGCTGCTGAGCTGGCCTCCCCTGGGATGTCAGGCTGGGCCGGAGGCTGCTCCCGTCGTGTCTCCCGGTGCCGAAGGCAGTGAGCCATTCCCTTTCCCGCCTATCCCCTCACCCCGTGGTAGACTCCCCGCCAGCTGGTGCTCCAGGGAAGGAAGCTTGCCCTGCCCCAAGGCAAGACTACAAATGTCTATGTAGATATCAGTCTGTAGGGTTCATTTGATATATACTACATCACTGGTATGGACCAGCTAGGTCTTTGGAGGTCTGTGTTGCTTGGAGTTTGAGATCAGTTTGCCAGGCCCAAACAGTAGTGTTGTCAGCCTGCTGTTCCCTAATTTTGTTCTAGCCAGATCACACTGACAGCACACACTGAAGTAGAACTGAGTGTGTAGGTAGCCTAAGATCCAAAATGAGTGGCCAAAAATTGGAAATATATTTAAAAGCAATGTATTTCTATGATCAAATAGCAAATTTGAACCAATAATCAAATGTTCCTATTCAATTTTAACACATCAATACGTAATTTTTAAAGTGTGATCTTTCACATTTTATTCAGCAAAAAAGCATCCTTTGCTATAAGACTAGAAATCCATCATCTTTGCTAAGTTGAATTGAGCTCTAATTCTAGTCTCTTGGTTCATGTGGGTTGAGAAGAAAGACAAGGGAAGTGTTTAGCTTAATTACACACTAAGAAATCCCAGCATTTACCTTCTGTAGTTCTGTCACAAAAGACACTTACTGAAGGGTGTTACCACGGGGGATAGCTGAACTTACTATAGCTGAACTTACTACCTCTTTCCTACTGGAAAGACTTTGGAAACAAAATAAAGTGTCTCACAAAGTCAGAATGTACTGGAATGTTTGATTTCAGTGAATTTGTGTTGAAATCAAACTTAAAAGTCCACGTAGATACTTACAGAATTTGAACTTCGTAATAAAAGAGGTAGTGCTACGTACCTTCAGTAAAGGCTTTGAATACTGTTTAGAATTAAAGCAGTGATTTACAATTTGGGCTTGTAGCTACCTTGGTTATGGTCAGAGGTTCAGGGCTTGTTTCTTTTCGACTACCTTGAGCTTGTGTATTTTAGGTTCAAAACAAGCCCACTAGGTGTCATCAAATACTAAATAAAGTATATCATTTCTTCATAGTAAATTTTGAGATTTCAAAAAAATTAGGAACAGATAGAAACCAGGAATTGTGATTTTAAAAAACTACATTTTTGTAAACTACCAAGGGCTGTTTATTTCTGTTTACTTACTATCCTAAACAGGAATCAAATTTCTGATTTAAAAACAAGTTTTTACTATAAAATGTTAAAATTCTCTTAAAAAAGAACAGATTTGGAGGCGATCCTGTAATGAACTTGACCCACCTCCGCATAGAGAAGCAGCATGACTCAGTGGAAAGAGCCTGGGCTTGGGAGTCAGAGTTCATGGGTTCAAATCCCGGCTCTGCGCTTGCCAGCTGTGTGACTTTGGGCAAGTCACTTAACTTCTCTGTGCCTCAGCTACCTCATGGGGATTAAAACTGTGCCCCACATGGGACAACCTGATCACCTTGTATCCCCCAGAGCTTAGAACAGTGCTTTGCACACATTAAGCGCTTAACAAATACCACCGTTATTATCAAACAGAAATTCTGTATATAGACTTGGAGGTGCCCAGTCAGCTCGACCCCTCATATCTTACCTCACTGATCTCCTACTACAACCCAGCCTGCACACTTCTCTCGAACATCAACCTGCGCTCTCTACCTCAATCTTGTCTATCCCACCACCAATCCCTTGCCCGTTTCCTCCCTCTGGCCTTGAACTCCCAACCGCTTCATATCTGACAGCCCGTCCCCTTCAAAGCCCTCGTAAAGTCACATCTTCCAAAAGCCATTCCGCAACTAAGCCTTCATTTTCCCCTTCATGCCCTCCCTTCTCTGTTACCTATGCATTTGGATTTGTAGCCCTTCTGCTCTCGAGACTTCCCCAACCCTCAGCCCCACCGCTTTTATGTGCATATCCTTAAATCCTACCATTTCCCCTTTCTATACTTTATTTTATCGCTGTTCCCTCCTGTGACGGTAAGCTCCTTGTGGGCAGGGATCGTGTCTACCGACTCGATTGTATTTTCCCAAGCGGTTAGTACAGTGCTCTGCACACAGTAAGCACTCGATAAATATCTTTAGTTGATTGCTTCTAATAACCAAATAGTTCCAAATTTCAAAGATTTAATTTTCCATGGCCCATGTTAGAGCTATGCTTAGGCTAGAAGGCTATCACTCACTTCTGATATACGTGGAAAGGCATCCTGGATCTCCTGGATATTGCTGAGTGTTCATGGTTGTCTTGTAGGTTATGAGAATTGTGGATTGAGTAACTAGGATGACACTCTTGCACTAACAGTTTAGGCCAAGCATATGGCTCTTCAGTCAATTGAAAATAATATTCATTGAGCCCACACTGAGGGCAGGGCACTGTAGTCTGTGTCAACCCCAGCGCTTAGAACAGTGCTTGACACATAGTAAGCGCTTAACAAATACCAACATTATTATTAGTCAGTGCTTGGGAGAGTAAGGCAGAATTATCAGACATGATTTCTGCCCCCCCAAGGAGTTTGCAATCTGGCAACAATAAAATAATGTACTGATAGGAAGAAGGATAAGGGTTAGTACTTTAGCAGTGATAGTATTTAATAAGTGCTTACTTTGTGGAAAACACTGTACTCTGGGAAAGAATACACAGGTGGGAATCAGACATGGTCCCAAGCCCCTAAGATGTGTAAACTACCTAAGTGTTTCTGGGGATTTGCATTTGCTTGAGTGCTTTGGAAGCTCAGAAGCAGCGTGACCTAGTGGTTAGAGCTCGGGCCTGGGAGTCAAAAGGTCAAGGGTTCTAATCCCGGCTCTGCCACTTGACTGCTCTGTGACCTTGGACAAGTCACTTCACTTCTGGGCCTCAGTTACCTTGTCTGCAAAACAAGGATTAAAACTGTGAGCCCCATGGTGGACAGGGACTGTGACAACCCAATTAGCTCGTATCTACCCCAGAGCTTAGAACAGAGTCTGGCATGTGATAAGTGCTTAAAAAATGCCATAGTTATTATTGGTATTATTATTAGGTGTTGGAGTAGCAATTGGGGAGACAAGAAATTAATTGGTTATAGCCTCCTATAGGAGATGTGGTTTCAGAAGGGTTTTGAAGATGGTGAGAGCTCTGGCCTGCTGGATATAGAGAAGGAGAAAATTCCAGACAATATGGAGGATCTGAGCAAGGGGTTGGCATTGGTAAACAGAAGAACAGGGCACAATGAACAGATTAACGTGAGGGAGGGTGATGAGGGCAAACTGGAAAAATGCTATTTATGGGCTGGAGAGGGGGAAGACTAGAGTCAGAAAGATCAGCAAGGAGGCTGATGCAATGGTCATGTTCCCCGCCCGAAGCAGGAGAGGAAAGCAGACTGGATTTTGCCAGACTGGCTATGGGGATTGAAAGAGAAGGAAGAATCAAGCAAAATGTCATGGTTGCCAGCTGCAAAGATGGTGCTTTTGGCAGCTGTGGTGGGAGAGTGATGTCGAGTAGAGTGTTTTGGGCGGGGAAGACGAGCTCAGTTTGGGGCATATGGCTTTTGAGGTGCTGGCGGGATATCCATGTTAAGTCCTGGGGATGGAGGGGTGGCAGAAAAGGAGAGGAGTTGAGGCCAGCAAATGAGAAGCAGCGTGGCTCAGTGGAAAGAGCATGGGATTTGGAGTCAGGGCTCATGAGTTCGAATCCCAGCTCTGCCACTTGTCGGCTGTGTGACTGTGGGCAAGTCACTTAACTTCTCTGTGCCTCAGTTCCCTCATCTGTAAAATGGGGATTAAGACTGTGAGCCCCACGTGGGACAACCTGATTCCCCTATGTCTACCCCAGCGCTTAGAACAGTGCTCGGCACATAGTAAGCGCTTAACAAATACCAACATTATTATTATTATTATTATTATTATTATTATTATTATTAGATTTGGGGGTTAGCCACGTGGTCATGGTAGTTGAAGCCTTTAGACTGTCAGATTATGAGTTCTCCAAGGAAGTGAGTGTAAACTGAAGAGAGAAGGGTACCCAGAACAGAACCTAAGGGACACCCAAAGTTAGCAAGAAGGAGGAAGAGCCAGCAAAAGAGATGGAGGAAGACCAGCAGAGGGAAATGGCAGGATCCAGGAGGGAACTGCCAGTAAAACCAAGGTTAGGCAGCGTTTCTGGGAGACGGGAGTAAACTGTTTTGTCTAAGGCAGTGGAGAGGTCGAGGAATGGGACAAAGTAGCGTCTGTTTGATATGGCAAAAAGCAAGTCATTGGTGACCCCTCCATCTATCCTAGAACAGAATGGGCTCGGTGGAGTGGGTGACAACTGAATTATAAGTGGGTTGGCAAAGGATTCGGAAGAGCGGAAGTGGAGACAGTGGAGATATACACTCTGTTTTAGGAATCTGGGCCAGGGATGGGAGAGTGGAGATGGGGCAATCCCTGAATGGTGCAGTGGGCTCCAGAACACTACTGTTTTTTTCTTTTTAAGGATTAGAATGGTGTGGGCATGTTTGATGATGGCAGAGGGTAAGGAACTGACAGACAGTTCAATACCGTTCAGTGAGGGAAGAGGGTTGGGCACATATGTTTTTAAACTGTGGGGGGAACTGGGGTCAGGCATGGGTCGAGTGGTAGATTTTGAAAGCAGGCAGGCGGCCTCTTGAGCTGCATGTGCGGGAGGGAGCTCGCGTCTGATGATTTCAGTTTTGTAAAGGTTTTATGGGTTGTTTTGTCTCGATGCTGCTCTGTTTTAGTCCACCAAATTTAAGGCCTGTGGTTTGGACCCAAGCCCTGAAGGTGTGGTTTCTCTACTCAGTGTGTGGGTATCCTACTATTATTCATATCCCAATTAGTGAAGTAGTGTTGAACTTGGATACTAGCATCCTGACTGTATTCCAGGACCTTGTTTGTGAGTTGTGTGTTTTCTTTTTGGTTTTTGTGGCCGTTTGGTGTTAAATAGGGCACGTGGGGGTGGTGATGAAAGGTGTTGTTCAAGAAACCCAATAGGAAGTCTGCAGGGGGTCCTGACCTCAGACCCTAAAGAAAGTTAGATGTTTTAGAGCTCTGAAAACCTTCAATATTTCTGCATACTTTGTGTCGTAGTATGACCACCTTTTAGTCAGAGTCCCAAGGACCTTGCTGACCTTTTTTTTTTTTTTTGATTTTTCTCTCCGTGGTTATCAGTTCTTCATTGAACAAGGAGCTACCTACATAGCAGTGGTCAGTGCTGATAACAAACTTTCAGTTGTGGACACTTTTCCTGGTGCAAGTTAGTATATAGCATCTGACTTCATGCTTTTCTCTGCAGAACCATTTGTAGTGATCTATATGTTCTGTTTGGTCACACCGTCAGACTACTTTCCTGGCATTTAACAGCTTCTGGTTGGTACTATCAATCAGTTAGTGAAGTGGTATTCAGTGAGCACTTACTGTGTGCTGAGTACTGTGCTAAGCGCTTGGGAGAGTATAGTATAAAAGAGTTGGTAGACACATTCTCTGCCCACAAGCTTACAGTCTAGAGACATAAATAATTTATGGATATGTACATAAGTGCTGGGGGGCAAAGGGTGGGATGAATGTCAAGTGTCTAAATGCTACAAATTCAAATGCAGAGGTGATGCAGATGGGAGATGGAGTGGGGGAAGGGAGAAGAGAGGTTAATGGGGAAAGCTTCTTGGAGATGTGACCTCAGTAAGGCTTTGAGAGTGGTGACTGTGAGCCCGTTGTTGGGCAGGGATTGTCTCTATCTGTTGCCAAATTGTACATTCCAAGCGCTTAGTACAGTGCTGTGCACATAGTAAGCGCTTAGTAAATACAGTTGAATGAATGAATGAGAGGGAGCAAAGTGTGCGGGCTGGGCTGTAGTAGAAGAGGTGAGGTAGGAGGGGGTAAGCTGAGTGGGGAGACATGAACGGATCTCTTTTCTAGAAAAATGATCTAGGCAGCAGAGTGAAGTATATACTGGAGTGGGGAGAGGCTGGAGGTCAGCGAGGAAGCAGATGCAGCAGTCAAGATGCATTGGGATAAGTGCTTGGATCAACGTGATAGCAGTTTGGATGAAGAGGAAAGGTCGGATTTAAGCCATATTGTGAAGGTAGAACCGACGGGACTTAGTGACAGAATGTTGACACCAAGAGAGACAAGTTGATAACAATGCCAAGGTTTTGGGTTTGAGAGTTAGGAAGGATAGTTAGTATTGTCTACAGTGATGGGAAGAATAGGGGGAGGATGAAATTTGGGTAGGAAAATGAGTTCTGTGTTGGACGTGTTTAGTTTGAGATGTTGCCAGGATATTCGGGTAGAGATGTTCTTAAGGCAGGAGGAAATGCAGGACTGCAGAGGAGAGAGGTCAGAGCTGGAGAGGTAAATTTGGGAATCACCCATGTAAAGGTAGTAGTTAAAGCCATGGGTGCCATTGAGTTCTCCAGGGAAGAACCCCACAGGAATTCTCCCCAGGAGTTGTTGTAAATGGAGACTAGAAAACCTAGAACTGAGCCTCGAGGGGACCCCCTCAAGGCCCACTGTTAGAAGGTAGGGCACAGAGGAGTCTCCTAAAGAGACTTAAGAGCTGTCAGAGAGTTAGGAGAACCAAGAGAGGACAGTGTCAGTGAAGGCCAGATTGGATAATATTTTAAGGAGAAGGGGGTGATCCACAGTGTCAGAGGCAGCTGAGAAGTCTAGGAGGATGAGATGGAATACAGTCAGATTTGGCACGAAGAAGGTCATTCTTGTCTAATGAGGGTTGCTTCTGTGGAATGGAGTGGCAACCAGGTTGGAGGAGAGACAGTGGTTGTATACAGCTCTTTCAAAGAGTTTGGAGAAGAGTGTTAGGAAGGAGATGGGGTGATAACTGGAGGAGGCAGTGAGATCAGAAGAGTGGTTTTTTATTTATTTTTTTTTGATAGGGGATATCTGAGCATGTTTAAAAGCAATGGGGAAGGAGCCGTTGGAAAATGAATGGCTGAAGATGGCAGTCGAGGAAGACATAAGGGAAGGGGCGAGTATTTTAATAAGGTATGGGTCAGAAGCACAGGTAGAGGGGATAGATTTTGAGAGGAGGCGAGAGATCTCTCCTTGAGTTACAGCAGGAAGAGGGTGGAGGTGGGCAGGGGGGAATTGGAGAGGAGCAGGGTAGATTTTAGGGAGATCACGCCCGATGGTTTCAATTGTGTTTGATGAAAAATGTGGCCAGATCATTAAATGAAAGAGATGGTGGGGTGGAGGGAAAGGAGGTTTGAGGGGGGAGATGAACGCCCCAACTTTCTCCTTCCTCCCTGGGGAGATCAGCTGAAAAGACATTGTCATTTGGGGTGAACCAGGTTTCATTAATAGCAAGGAGGAGCAGAGCCTATTGAAGGGCGAAAGGAAACCTCCCCATGATGGAGTGGGGGTTCCACAGGTCTCCTGTGGCTGAGGCTGGGGGTGAGGGGTAGCACCAGGGGTAGGCACTTTTGATGGTGCTCAGAGTTTTATGGCATTTGGAAAGCTTGTTCTAATTCCAGCTCAGATCTCTTCTTATGTCTAAAAAGCCTGGCAACAAGGAAGAGTTCAATAACCACTCACTTGCAGGCTGGGTTCTGTGGTGCACCGGATAGCTTCTCCTTTGTACCGCTCTGCTCTTTCCTGCTGTTCTGAGCCCTTTCCTCCCCTTTGCCCTGCTCCCCTCTCCCTTCTACAACAGTTGCTTGCTCTTTTGACCTGCAGCTCTCAGGAGCTTTCTTTCATAAAGCTTGGTCACACCTGCTCTATAGCTGCTCAGTGACTTTTTTTTTTAAGATAGTGTCAATACATTTTCTTTAATAGCTCATCCAGAGGCACTCTGGCTAGATTGAACTTGCCAGTAGGTGATATCAGAGAGATGCTGTAATATAGTAGAGTGCCTGGCACATAGTAAGTGCTTAAATACCATTATTATTATTATTATTATTATATGTGGCTCAGAAGGCACACACAGCTCCACTTCACTGGCTGTATGGGTTGCGGTAGAAAAACTAGGGGACCTAAATGTAATCCTGTGGGAGGCAGAGAAACCCAGCCCTGTCCCATCAACTGGCCCCTACCCTCAGCTGTGTCTCAGTCACCCCAAACCTCCTGCTTGCCATTCTGGTTTAAATCCTAGGACTTTTTTGTTGTTTGTTTGTTTGTTTTCTAATCTGTGACTCTCAAGTACAGTATGTTTTTGGATTGTGGCTCTTTGCTTTAAGAGTTTTGATCACCCTGCCTTAACAGATTTCACAAGCAAATTCCTTGCCGCCTTATAGAAGGTAGTGATCAGGGGCATTTCAAACATTTCCTTAGTGTCCAGGTTGTGAGGAAAGGCCTAGGCAAGCATCTAGCAATTCAGTTCCCTCCAGGCTTGGAGGTCTGGACATTTCGAGTTATGACAAACAGCGATTACAGTATGTCTAAATTTTCCCTACTTCAGCTTTACTTTGCATCAGCTTGACTTAATGAAGCTTGATCCAGGGACCAGGTGATGGACGGGGAGGCGCTCATGGGAGCTGTTCGGAATGGATAAACTATTTTACAAGTCGTAATGACCAGGGGAAGTTTGCGGGGAGGGCCAGACAATCTCCCGTTCTCCGAGAGGAATCACCAGAGTCAGTCATCATGTCCTTTTTCTACAGTCAGTGGTATTTATTGAGCACTTACTGTGTGCAGATCATATCTGCCTGCTTCAGGAATCAGTTGCCCATCTGTAACACTTATTTTGACAGAATTGATTCTGACTTAAGATTTTGACCGAAGACCCAGTTTTTTGAGGGGCAAATTGTCAGGAGTCTGACAATTCTGAAAATTGTTTAAAAGTCTGAAAAATCTAGTAAGCAGAGACTCAATGAGGTAAATAATAATATTAACAAATGCCATTATTATTATTATTATTTGCCTCACTGGATGTCCACTTACTAGAATTTTCAAACTTTCAGGCAATTTTCAGAATTGTCAGACTTCTGACAGTTCGTCCCTCAAAAAACTGGGTCTTGGTTCCAAATCTTAATCGTGTTTTGGCTCTTGGAAAATAAGGTGCTAGGTAAACTGATACTTTAGCATTTCCTCGCAAAAGCCTGTCTTTTGCTTGTGAATGGCTAGCCATGAAGGAGTTTTGGCTGCCTATCAGGAGCTCTTCTGTTCTGCCTTTTCTCCGGAAGTAGAGAGCCAGCCCTAGGGGTACTTCAGAAAGGATTTGTAAGGTGATTCAGCAGGTGGCAGACAGCCTTGGGCTTCTGGGAGTCGAGGCTGTCTCACTTTTCTCCTTCCCCACTTCCCCACTCCATCCCCTTCCTGCCTTTCTTCCTTGGAGCTCTCCTATGCTGGCTTTCTTCAGTTCCATCTTCTGCTGCAGCTCCCTTGCTTATTGAGAAGCAGCATGGCCTAGTGGAGAGAGCGCAGGCCTGGGAGTAAGGAGGTCATGGGTTCTAATCCCAGATCCCCCACGTCTGTGTGACCTTGGGCAAGTGACTTTACTTCTCTGTGCCTCAGGTCCCTCATCTGTAGAATGAGGATTAAGACTGTGAGCCCTCGGTGGGACAGAATTGTGTCCAACCCAAGTATCTACCCCAGCACTTAGAACAGTGCCTAGCACAAAGTAAGTACTCAACAAATCCCAATATCATCATTATTATTATTTGGCTGACCCACCACTACCACCACCTCTCTTTATCATATGTCACACCGTTTAGGGCAGTAATGAGCAATTCCTCAGGCGGGAGGGCCACTTAACATGTTCAGAAAGCTGCATTCATTTTTTTTTTCCAATAACTGCATTTATCCAAAAACTCTTCATGTGTAGGTTCCGTACAAATTTATCTGTAAAGATTAAAACACTTAATGTTTATATGTACGTCTAAATATATGTTTACATGTAAATGAGAAGTAGCATGGCCAAGAGCTGATAGGCCGTGGACCTGGGTTCTAATCCTGGCTCCCCCATTTGCCTGCTGTGACCTTGGGCAAGTCACTTAACTTTTCTGTGCCTCGCTTATCTCATCCGCTGAATGGGGAATAAGACTGTGAGCCCCATGTGGAACATGGACTATGTACGATTAGCTTTTGTCTACCCTAGCACTTTAGTACAGTACCTGGCACATAATAAGCACTTAACAAATAGATAGATATTTTTGCTAGGCACTTTGTGGGCTGAATAGAATCAATTGATCAGTCCGTTCTAGCTCCCAGACCATATTTGTCCAACCCACCTTAGACTGGACTTCTGGTTTTTGTTGTGTTTTTTTTTTTAGAGACTCAGGTCATGAAGGAGTATTGAAGGGAGGGATTGAACTGGTTTTGCCACTAAAAGTTCCGTAATTCCTGATGGTCAGGATAGATGCCTCACTTTCCTTAAGGAATGTTTTCAACAATTAGACATCATTGTGTTTTGTGTATTTGCCAGAAATCTGTTGAGTTGCTCTACACACAGTAAGCATGCAGTCAATACAATTGATTAGGTTTGTGCTGCCAATTATATGGTTCTCTTTTTCATAATTGGCATATACTTGTTAGATATTGTCCCATTTCTCTCTAGGCAAGAGATTATCTCTTTTCAATGTAGAAAATTACTTTAAACTTGAATATAAACTAACGGTTAAATTTTACATTTTTGCAATATTTTAAAGGGCGAAGTTGAACAAATTGCTATGATGAAACCAAAAGGTCAGACTGAACATGACGAGGGTATGCTTGAATATTTAGAAGACATAATAGGTTCGGGACGTCTGAAAGACCCTATTGAAGTTTTGTGTCGAAGAGTTGAGATGCTAAATGAACAAAGAGGAGAAAAGGTAAATAAATTTGTGAACAAAGTCAGCCTTTTTGAGCCCTGATTATAAACACTGAAACTTAGAAATGCTCAAGACTTAAGTGTAAAATCACTCTTTTATAATGCACGTAACATAATAAAAAAGGTATTTTTCTTCCAACGTAGCAACTTTGAAAAGTGTTTTTCTTTTAAATTTAGTTAACATTTTTAATAGGGGAGAATTAACAATTCAACATATGGTTAATTATTTGAATTTGTTTTAAAACCCTATTTTTCCTAACTTTCTTTGTAGTTGAATAGAGTGAAAATGGTAGAGAAGGAAAAGGATTCATTAGAGGGAGAAAAAAACAACGCCATTGAGTTTCTTGCCTTGGAAAATGAAGTATTTAAGAAAAAGAATCACGTTTGCCAGTATTATGTGTAAGAAATCTTTTAATGAATGTTTAATGTAGTTGATTTTAATATTCACTAATTGTGTATCTGAGATGTTTCATGTTCCTCTGAAACAAGATTAATTGGGAATCTGTTGCTGGCCTTAAATAAAAAGTTTGCCTTGAAATTGCAATTTAAGCCAGGTTTTGCACAACCACAAGAGTAAGATATGTGAAGCTCTGCCGTTTGCCAGTCTTTTGCCGTGGACACTGCAGCCTTCTTCCTCTTGCTTAGACTGTGAGTCCCCGTGTGAGACAGAGACTATATTCGGCCTGATTAACTTGAATCGACCCCAACACTTAGAACGGTGCTTGACACAGTCAGCACTTAACAAATCCCACAAAATCAAAGAGAATATATGAGAAACATAAATTTGCAGGTATGATGAAGACTGTAAACTCTTGGTGAGCAGGGATCGTCTGTCTTATTCTATTGTACTATACTCTTTCAAGGACTTAGTACAGTGCTCTGCCCACAGTAAGCACTCAGCACAAATGATTAGTTAAGAAAAGCAAATGGAGAGATTTACTATTTTTCCACTCTGAAAGCTCAGATTTTAGGGAGACTCTACTTAAAACTTTAATACATTTGGAATAGTGTAAAAAATGTTTTATTTTAAAGTCACAGACCGTTAAAAGATCAATTTAGTCACAGACCATTAAAAGATCAATCAATTATATTTATTGAGCACTTACTGTGTTCAGAGAGCACTCTACTAAGCCCTCGTCGGAATACAGAATAACAGTTGCTAGTCACATTCCCAAGATGAAGTCCCTCTAAGACTATAAGCTCATTGTGGACATGGGATGTGTCTGTTGTTATATTATACTCTTTCAAGTGCTTAGTACAGTGTTCTGCACACAGTGGGCACTTGATAAATGATTGAACGAATGAATAAATATTGGGCCTGTGTGAAAAGAGAATGTTCACAGTGAAATTTCCATCATGACAGATGAGTCCTAAAATTGTAGAATGTTGGTCTCTGGGGCTTTTTGAGGTTGGGTTCCTAATATCGATGAAATAATTGTAACAAATTTAAGAGAGATGTGTTTCTCAAACTAATGCTTCTTTTCCTCCAGCTATGATCTTCAGAAACGAGTTACTGAACTGGAAACACAGAAGGAAAAAAGTAATGAAGATACAAAAGATATTAATGAGAAAAGTAATAAACTCTCTGATGAAATGAAGATTAAGAATAAATCTTTAAAAGATGTAGAAAAGTAAATATTTCTTTCCTACCATATTTCACATGAAAAGTATTCAACTCAGAAATGTTTAATTTAGTATCACAGCTTTTACTGTATACCATATTGCCAAAATAGTGTGGGAAGTGAGTGGAAATTATAAGAATTCATTCATTCATTCAATAGTATTTATTGAGCTCTTACTATGTGCAGAGCACTGTACTAAGCGCTTGGAATGAACACGTCGGCCACAGATACAGTCCCTGACGTTTGACGGGCTTAGGGTCTAATCAGGGGAGACGGACAGACAAGAACGATGGCAATAAATAGAGTCAAGGGGAAGAACAGCTCGTAAATACAATGGCAACTAAATAGAATCAAGGCGATGTACATTTCATTAACAAAATAAATAGGGTAATGAAAATATATACAGTTGAGCAGATGGGTACAGTGCTGAGGGGATGGGAAGGGAGAGGGGGAGGAGCAGAGGGAAATGGGGGGAAAAGAGGGTTTAGCTGCGGAGAGGTGAAGGGGGGGCGGTAGAGGGAGAAGGGGAGCTCAGTCTGGGAAGGCCTCTTGGAGGAGGTGAGTTTTAAGTAGGGTTTTGAAGAGGGGAAGAGAATTAGTTTGGAAACTGTGTGGCTGAAATCTCTCTTTTCCTTCTAATCCCAAAATACTGTTTGAGGTATCTTTATTTCTTTGTTAGGAAGCTCAATAAAATTACAAAATTTATTGAGGAAAATAAAGAAAAATTTACTCAGCTGGACTTGCAGGATGTTCAAGCAAGAGAGAAATTGAAACATGCTAAAAATAAGACAAAAAAGCTTCAGAAGCAGCTTCAGAAAGACAAAGAAAAGGTACAGTTAATAACATGAACTGCTTTCCTGTACGATCTTGTGGAGTTGGTTAATGTTGAAGATAGTTCTTCCACATGTGGAATCAGTTCTGAGACAAGTTCATTTTCTCATCTAAAATTCTGGTTTCATTTTTAGTCAGGATTTTGCTAGAAAGCCCCTAATGGTCTTTTTTCTCTCCCCTTTTGGGACTAAATGTAATATATCCACTCATTTCTTCCTCATCCATGATGGATAATGAATTAGGATAGACTGGGTAATTTTTGATGACCTTTCAGTGTTTTGGGATTTGTGTTGTTTCCCACAAAAACACTTGATTTCTGTTTTTGGTCATTTTTTTTTCCTTTTTTCAGTAACTTTTCAAATGTTTCTATTTTGTCCCGAGGTTGAGGAACTGAAGACCGTACCTGGCAATAGTGAAAAAATTATCGCTGAAATGACAACCAAAAGTAATGTTCTTGAAAAGGAAAAAGAAAAAGAGGATGAGAAACTGAGGCAAGTTATGGAGAGCCTCAAACTGGAAACTCAAGAACTGCAGAAAGAGAAAGAGGTACAAAACATCATTTTACTCTTGACCGGGCTCCTCAAATTGCAGGGTTAACAGTTCTGTTTTTGCTAACCTCATCATAACATGATCGATCTCTCATTCATGTATCAATGAGAGCAGAGAAGGGTAATAATAATAATAATGTTGGTATTTGTTAAGCGCTTACTATGTGCAGAGCACTGTTCTAAGCGCTGGGGTAGACACAGGGGAAACAGGTTGTCCCACGTGGGGCTCACAGTCTTAATCCCCATTTTACAGATGAGGGAACTGAGGCACAGAGAAGTGAAGTGACTTGCCCACAGTCACACAGCTGACAAGTGGCAGAGCTGTAGTTCCCTCTAGACTATAAGCTCCTTGTGGAGAGAGAAGATGTCTACCAACTATTCTGTTGGACTATCCCAAGAGCTTAGTACCGTGTTCTGCACTCAATAAATACCACTGCTAATAAATTAGTGGTATTTATTGAGCATTCAATATGTATAGAGCTTGGGAGAGTACAATCCTACTGAGTTGGCAGACAGGTTCCCTGCCCACGATGAGCTTACAGTCCAGAGGGGGAGATTGATTGATTGTAGTGATAGACTTCCCCAAAACCTGGCTAAACTTGTTTTATGTGCTTAAATTTATAGTAATTTTAGTAATAATAATAATGTTGGTATTTGTTAAGCGCTTACTATGTGCAGAGCACTGTTCTAAGGGCTGGGGTAGATACAAGGTAATCAGGTTGTCCCACGTGAGGCTCACAGTCTTCATCACCATTTTACATGTGAGGGAATTGAGGCACAGAGAAGTGAAGTGACTTGCCCACAGTCACACAGCTGACACGTGGCAGAGCCGGGATTCGAACCCATGATCTCTGACTCCCAAGCCCAGGCTCTTCACCACTTAGCCCCACTGCTTTGGAAGCTAAAAAGAACTGGACTAACAGTAGTCCATTTTTGCAAATATCACTGCATTTCTCTATTTCATCAAGTCAGTCAGCACACTGACAAGTGGCATGTTGGAAAATATATGAAAAGATAATCCACACGGCATTCCAAACAAAAGTCTGGGTACTGAGACTGTTATGTAGTAGAAGTAATGAAAGTCCCTCATTAAATATTGTGTAAAATGTCCCAGCACTATTTCATTAGTGATCATCAGTGCCTTAGATGAAAGAATTGGGAGTCAGCCGAATTTCAGGTGGTAGGAAATTGAGTGGGTTTGCCTAACTCTTTGGAAGGCAGAAGAGAGATCGGAACGACTATGGAGCTCTGAGTGTGGGTTTATAGAAATGAGCTAGATTCTGATGGGATGAAGGCACTCTGTTTGAACATCTCTCTCCCCGTTCACAGCTCAAAGCAACAGTGCGTGGGTTCTTCTGCCGAGGAAGCACACTGTATAGGAGGCTCTCTGCGACCTTTTATTTCCCTGTAGATCCTAGGAATTACAAGAACCAATAGGAAAATGCATTACAGCAAGGTGACTAGATTCAGAGGAGGTTTTTGTTCCAGTGAGTTTTGAGAACTGATAAATTGTATCTGAAGCACAGGGCGAAAAGTTTTAAAATTATTTCACGTAATCTTTCCTGCATTGTGACGGTGTAGAATGTTTAAAAAGTTCACACCCCCATTTTGTGATGTGATTTCCATAAACTTTAGACCAAGTGCATTTTAGATGATGTCTGTTTTATGAGTAACTAGCTACTTCAGATTAAATGGATTCTACCCATTTCGAACAGAGCCAAGAAAAAGAACTCATGGAATTCAGTAAAACAGTAAATGAAGCACGTTCCAAGATGGATGTAGCCCAGTCAGAACTCGATATCTATCTCAGTCGCCATAATACTGCTGTATCGCAGTTAAACAAGGCGAAAGAAGCTCTGGCTACAACTTCTGAGACCCTGAAAGAAAGGAAAGTTGCCATCGGAGAGCTAGAAACCAAACTACCTTCAAGTGAACAGGAGCTAAAAGAGGTAAAATCTGATTTCGTACGAGACTGGTGCCAACCTTTCATTTTCAGTGTGCTAGCGGAGCATCGAGGGGAGAAGGGAGAGGAGGGGCAGGAAAAAGTACTTACCTATCTCCTCCGCCACCTCCTTCTGGGTGCACACCCACTACTGGGGCTGAGCAGAAGAAGTCCCCTTCATATCTCTGTGCGTCACCTCCACCTGGTCTGTCCAGGCAGCCTTAAGGAATCCATCGGCATTGGCATTCCAGAGCCACTGAGATGGGAATCCCATATGGCCACCCATGGTGCACGACATTCAGGCTAGGATCTACCAACCATGGGTACTGCTTGCCGCAGTGCAGTGTAGTCTGGTGAGAATTTAGCCATATGCGTGCCCACCCCCAGTGGCTTGTTAGTTCCACAGGAAGGACAGCTCCTCCCGGGACTTCAGGGTAGGTATGAGAGGAGTCTCTCTCACCCAGCTAATCCAGGTGTCCAGTGAGAACAGGAAAAGCAGGAGTGGCCTTCTGTCTTCCTCCCCTCATGCTGTCAGCAGGCCAGAGGTGGAGCTGCCATCTTGGCCGCCCCTCTGCTCCCTTTCCAGTCCCATGAAGTTCCGGCTCGAGACCTTGGGGCGGCCAAAGGCCCTCTCGCCTCTGTGGAGTCAATATCTATGGTTTCCACATATTTATGAAAAACTGATCCAGACTTTTCTGTACTATTTTGTATTTCCCAGAACACTTTTTCATCAAGCAAGCTCTAAACAGTGAGGATGCTCACTGTTATTAATCCTACTTATATTTCAGCACATTTAATAGAATTTTATTGTTTACTGTGATTGAGTATTGCGAGCATAGTAAGGGAAGTGTTTAAAGACTTAGAGAATGTGGAATAAGACATACTCTCCTAGGAATTTAGAATATAAGGATGAGCCCTACAAAGCAAAATGAAGTACAAAAGCATTTGGAGAATTGTTCCATGTTTCCACAAATTAAAATTTTTTCATATGAGCTAAGTTTTATTTAGAGGTTGCTTTTCTTTTTCCCCCCCCAGAGAAGCTTTCCGTGATGGACTACCATTTACAGACTATATTTCCGTAAAACTCACAGGAGTCCTGAATCAATTCAACTTTTAAATCATTTGCTTAGCAAGGCAATAAAACTTTTAGACTCTTCCCATTAGGTAATGGCTGGAAACTCCCCCCTCTCTTTTCAGTTTTTACATCTGCATTTTCACATACTCCTTCAGCTTTCTCCTTAAAAAGGAATGAGCATGTTGCTAAAAGCGTTGGTATATATCTAGATGAACAGCCTGTACCCTGACAGGTTGCTGGAAGCAGCTCATGAAATGGTAAAATGCTTTAGTAAAGAAGTAAATTTATACTATTTTTCATTTAAAATATTGTTATAACATATATCGTTCAGATTATACATAAATGTTAAAATTGGCCCTTGGCGCTGATGTTTTTCAGCATTCATAGCAGGTCAGTTTTACATTTTAATAAATCAATTTTTGAGATTTTGAGTCTTCATGAGTGTTCAAACTTTTTTTTAGAAAGAAAATAAACTGGAGAAAGTCGCAAAAGAAGAAATGGGCATCAAAAATGTGGTTCGAGAGGCTCTCCAAAAGGTTGAAGAAGCAAAGAGTTCTTTAGCAGTAAACCGTAGTCGAGGAAAAGTTCTTGAAGCATTGATTCAGCAGAAAAAATCTGGAAAAATTCCTGGAATATATGGAAGACTGGTAATTTTTTAATATTAAAAAAATTAATGTTTAAATATTAATTTTTAATCTTACCATTCCTCAAAACAACACTCCAGTGGCTACCCATTTCCCTCCACCACAAGCAGAAATTCCTGAACAGATGCCAGTGTTCTCTGCCAACTCTCTCCTTCGTATACATCTGTTCTCTTCACCTGCTATTCCTCAGCTTGAGCTCTGCACAAGCTCTCCTCTCTCCCTAACTCCTTTTCCTCTAATCCCTCGCTTTACCTGACTCTTAACTTCAAATCCAAGAGACCTGGTTTTCCCCATTTTCAGGGCCTTCCTGAAATCCCATCTCCAAGAAGCATTACCCATTTCATTTCTTTGATCCCAAATCCTGCCACTCCAATACACTTAGGTACAGACATATTTATTCATCTTTCCATCTTCGAACTGTTATCAGTTGTGTCTTTGTACTTTCTCCTACGGTTTGTGAATGAATGGTGTATGCCTGTCCCTCTATTAAATCATAAGCTGCCTAAGGGCAGAGATTCCCAACTGTTTATTTAGGGGGCTTTGCACACAGTAGATGTTGACCAAAGAATAATGATAATTATGGTATTTGTTAAGCTCTCACTGTGTGCCAAGCACTGTTCTAAGCATTGGAGCACTGAACTGCTGTTAAATATTTTTGAATAGAATTTTAGGGCTTCTCTTTTAATCTCACTTTTATTTTACAAATAAATTTTAAAACTGCACACTGTTATAGCCTGGTAAAAGGCCTAGTGGGAAAGAATACTGGGCTGGGGGGGGGTCACGAAACTAGGGTTCTAATTCTGGCTCCATCATTTGCCTGCTTTGTGACCTTGGTCAAGTCACTCAATTTCTCTGTGTCTGTTACCCCATCTTTAAAATGAGGATTCAGTAACTGTTGTCCCTTCTATTGAAACTATGAGCCCTGTGTAGGACAGGAACTGTGGTTCTGGCCTAACTGGCTTGGATCTACCAGAGTGCTTGATGCATAATAAATTCATTCAATAGTATTTATTGAGCGCTTACTTTGTGCAGAGCACTGTACTAAGCGCTTGGAATGTACAATTCGGCAACAGATCCCTGCCCAATGATGGGCTTACAATCTACACGGGGGAGACAGACAGCAAAGCAAAACAGAACAAAACAAAACAAGACAATATCAAGATAAATAGACTCAAGGAAATATATGCCTCATTAACAAAATAAATAGGGTAATAAAATATACAAATGAGCCCAGCGGGGTGGGGGGCGGGGCGTGTTCAGTCTGGGAAGGCCTCCTGGAAAAGGTGAGCTCTCAGTAGGGCAAATAATAATGATGGTATTTCTTAAGCGCTTCCTATGTGCCAAGCACTGTTCTAAGCGCTGGGGTAGATACAAGGTGATTGGGTTGTCCCACGTGGGGCTCACAGTCTTAATATCCATTTTACCAATGAGATAAACGAGGCACAGAGAAGCTAAGTGACTTGCCCAAAGTCACACAGCTGATCAGTGGCGGAGGCGGCATTGTAACCCATGACATCTGACTCCCAAGCCCTGGATCTTGCACTAAGCCAAGCTTAACAAATGCCATAATTATCATTTTTATATTTTGGATAGTTGGTAGAGAAGGCATGGGGTGCCTGGGACCCATTTTTGACCCACTGGACATGGGGGGAGGTTAAACAAAACATCATTTTTCAGGAGACAGTTCCAGAGACCAAATAGTTTCCCATTGTTTTTGTTTAGGTTCTTCCCCTCCCCTCCGCCCCCCACTTCCCATATGAATGTGATTAGTCAGTGTGTGCTCTTTGGAATCTATGAGGCCAGATTTTCTATAACACTTTTAGCAAAGTCCTACTTTTGCTTTAAAGGGCTAATTGTTCCCTTTTCCGAACTAAAAGTTTTCTTTTTTTATAAAATTAGAAACTGGAGAAGTTATTTTCTTGGGACGATATCCCCATTTACCTTTTTGCATATAATTAGCTGACCTACTGCTGAGAGAAGTCTTTTAAATTACTTTTATTAGCAAATTTAAGCTCCACCTACAAAAGTATTCTGGGTGGGTTTTTTTGCCTCCAATTCATTGTTCAATGAAGTAATCTCTTTGTTTAGTAGAATAGGGAAAATTTACTTCATTTGTGACATGTTCATTTTTAGGGCGATTTGGGAGCCATCGATGAGAAGTATGACGTTGCCATCTCATCTTGTTGTGGTGCGTTAGATCACATCGTTGTCAATACTATCGACACAGCTCAAGAATGTGTAAACTTTCTTAAGAAACAGAATATCGGCGTTGCGACGTTTATAGGTTTAGATAAGGTGAGTGGATTGCGGGGAGGTAATTTTCTACTTTAATTTTCCATAGGTTGTTTTATGTTTACTTGTATCTCCTCAGGGAATAAAGTGGGTGGGATTCATGCAGATCACCTTAAGGGGAAAGCAGCTGCAGTGTAGCTAGCTGTTGGTGCCATTTCTGGGTGTGGGAACCTGGACAAGAACTAGAGTGGGTAGGAGCCGGCCAGAAGAGCTGGGCATATTTGTCTCTGGACCGTGATCGCATCCACTAATTCTGTTGTTTTGTACTGTCCTGGGTGCCTAGTTCGATACTCTGCACATAATAAGCACTCTATAAACACCATTAGTTGATTGAATTGTTACCCTGCTATATAAGCATGAAAGAAGGCAGAAGCTGAGTTGTTGGTAGGGTGCTGAAAAATAGTCTACATTTATGCCACCACAGATGCAGGATTGGACCAGTGTCACGGTGATGGGCAACCAAGAAAGGTGCTACCGTTCTACCTCACAGTCAATTGGTGTTTATTGGCCTCTTACTGTGTGCAGAGCACAACTAAGCGCTTGGGAAAGGATAGTACAAAAGAGTAGGTACAGATGATGCCTTCTCACCAGGAGCATACAAACTAGAGGGGAAGACAGACATAAAAATGAATTCCAGGTGGATGAGTACATAAATGCAGTGGTGATGGGGTGCACTGACCCAAGTGAATAGGTGGCCCAGGAGGGAGAGCTTACTTGACGTAGGCCTCGTGGAAGAGATGTGATCTTAATAAGGCTTGAAGGTGGGAAAGAGGTGGTGTGTCTGATATGAAGGGAGTGAACGTTCCAGGCCAGAAAGAGGATGATGGCAGCAAGAAAGATGAGTGCGGGATACAGTGAGAGAGAAGGTTGGATGGCAGTAGGTCAGTGAAGTAGGAGCGGAAAAGCGAATGGAGTGCTTTAAAGCCTGTGGTAAGGAGTTTCTGTTTGATGCAGGGATGGATGGGCAACTATCGGAGGTTCATGAAGAGAGGGGAAACATGGACTAAATGGTCCAGGGAACAGAGTGAAGTATGGACTGAAGTGGGGAGCGATAGGCAGGGAGGTCAGTAAGGAGGCTGGTGCAGTAATCATGGCAGGATAGGATAAGTGTTTGGATCAGCAGAATAGCAATTTAGATGGAGGGGAAAGGACAGATTTTGGAGATGATGTGAAGGTTGAACCAACAGAATTTGGTGACAGACTAAATACATGGGATTAATGCAAGTGATGAATTGAAGATAATGCTTGGGAGACGGGGAGAATGGTGATGGGAAAGTCAGGAGGAGGACAGGGTTTGGGTGGGTTTGGGTGCCGACTTGTTCATTCCAAGTGCTTAGTACAGTGCTCTGCACATAGTAAGCGCTCAATAAATACTATTGAATAAAGAGTTCAGTTTGGACATGTTAAATTTGAGGGATCAGTAGGACATCCAAGTGGAGATTTTCTGAAGGCAGAAGAAATGTGAGTCTGCAGAGCAGGAGAGAGGTTAGGGAGGTGGAGATGTAGATTTGAGAATTGTCCACGAAGAGATGGTAGTTGAAGTCGTGGGAGCGAATGAGTTCTCTGAGGGGGGACTTGGGTGAACATGGAGAATAGAAGGGGACCCAGAACTGGGCCTTCTGGGACTCCCAAAGTTAAGAGATGGGAGGCAAGGAGGAGCTAACAACAGGTCCTGAGAAGGAGTGGACCAGAGAAGTAGGAGAACCAAAAGAGGACAGTTATCAATGAAGCCAAGATTAGATAGGGTTTCCAGGTTTTGCCATGTCAAAGTCAGCTTGAGAGGTCAAAGAGAATTAGGTTAGAGTAGAGGCCATTGGGTCTGGCCAGGAAGAGGTCATTAGTGACCTTAGGGAAGGCAGTTTTTGTGTAGCAGAGGAGCAGAAGCCAGATTCCCAGGGGTCAAATTTGTAAAAAGTTGCTGAGAATTACTTGTTGAATAATGGGCCGGTATTTAGAAATTTAACAGTTCCTGGTAACGTGTATAAACTAAAGACACCCATATAGGATCAGAATGATGAAGCAATATGCATATTTCATGATTTTGGGTCTTTGATGAAAAACTGTAAAATACATATTCTAAGAAATATTTTCTCTTCCTTATAGATGACAGTGTGGGAAAAAAAGATGAGCAAAATCCCGACTCCTGAAAACACACCTCGTTTATTTGACTTAGTTAAAGTAAATGATGAGAAAATACGTCAAGCCTTTTATTTTGCCTTGCAAAATACTTTAGTAGCCAACAACTTGGATCAGGCTACAAGAGTAGCATTCCAAAAAGATAAAAGATGGAGAGTAGTAACTTTATCAGGACAAATTATAGAACAGTCAGGTAATAGAAAATGTTTCTATTTTTTTATTTTATTCATTAGTGGGTGGTGCTATGTCCTATCAGGTAGTAAGCTAATCTTTCTCTGTTTCTTTCCTCTCTTATATATATCATAACTCTTCTCAAGGCACAATGACCGGTGGTGGAAGCAAGATAATGAAAGGCAGAATGGGCTCCTCAGTTGTTGTAGAAATTTCTGAGGATGAGGTTAGTATACATCACATTGTCTCCATGGAACTGTTGAAGAAACAGTTAGGTTGCACTTTCTAGTCTGTAAATGATGGCTGAAGGGGCCGTATTTCAAAACATCTGTATTAACTATGCCTACAAGAAGGAAGATGAGTCTGGATGTTCTGAAACATAGTCTCTTGTTTGAGAAATTGGGTGGCCCTATAAAATGTACATAAAACATTTTGGGAGATTTGTGGATTATAGGGTAGTGTGGTCATATATGTTGATCAGGTAGAATAGTGTATCTATCACCTTAGTCCTTTCTTCAGATGATAGTCCAGCTGGTTCAAAACACAGTAAGAAACCAGCACCTGCTCTGGGTGCTAAAAAAAAATTCACACTTGTTTGCCGATATTTAGAGGAATGATTAAAACAATGTTTCTGTTTTAAGAGCGTAGAGTAGCCTAGTGGTATGAGCATGGACCTGGAAGTCAGAGGACCTGGGTTCTAATCCCATCTCTGCCAAATGCTTGCTGTGTGACCTTGAGCAAGTCACTTCTCAATGCCTCAGTTTCTTCAACTGTAAAATGGGGATTAAAGACCTGTTCTCCTTCCTACTTTGACTTTGTGGAAGAGGGACCATGTCTGAGCTGATTAACTTGTATCTACCCCAACGCTGAGAATGGTGCTTGACACATAGTAAACCCTGAACAAATAGCCTAATAATAGACCGTGAGTCCCATGTGGGACAGG
Source organism: Ornithorhynchus anatinus (assembly GCF_004115215.2). NCBI lineage: Eukaryota > Metazoa > Chordata > Mammalia > Monotremata > Ornithorhynchidae > Ornithorhynchus > Ornithorhynchus anatinus. The sequence goes on from NC_041728.1 coordinate 155,417,277, forward strand.
GACTGTGTCCAACCTGATTGTCTTATATCTACCCAAGTACTAAGTGTAATGCCTGGCACTTAATACGTGCTTAAATGGCAGAGAGGGGGTGGCTCTATGAAATAGGTTGTACCGTTCCACGCCTATAATATACTGGTGAAATCTCAGTAAAGACGGTAACATCTCTAAGAAGAACCTCTGTAAAATGGGGAAAACAAATCTCTAGGTCCAGGTGGTCATGGAGCAGTCGCAGCCTTTGGTTTTCCTGCCATTTTCTGGCTCTGCTTGGTACAGCACTTAAGTAGATATCTTTAAAGTATATATTATAAATTACTTATTTATCCATATTAAAGTCATTCTCACCCTCTGAATTGTAAGCTTGTTAGGGGCAGGGACCGTGTCTTCTAATTTTGTCATGCTCTCCCAAACGTTTACTGCATTGCTTTGCAAACAGCGAGCACTCGAAAAATATGATCGATTGACTGCCAAATCTGGTTGTTGAGCCAGGACCTTGGGGCTGATGGGGTAGGCCCTTACCATACAGCCCACATCCCATGACACCGCCACCTTGCTAAAAGCTGCGGCCAACGGTACGGGCTGCTGGACTCCTTGGCTCCTTCTAGCCCGTCACTGCTCTGAGGTAGAGAGGACAGAGAGCAGGGGAATCGAGCAGCAAGTAACCCACCTACGGTTTTCTGCCAAAAGTCCTTGGCTCTCTTTGGTTTCACCTTCTCCCTCAACCCCGCAGCACTTCTGTACATATTGGTAATTTATCAGTATTCATGTCTGTCTCCCCCTCTAGGCTGTAAGCTCACTGTGGACAGGGAAGATGTCCACCAACTCTGTTGGAGTAAATCCTTCTCAAGTGCTTAGTACAGTGTTCTGCACACCATAAGTGATAGGTAGACAGCAGCCTTCAAAAACTTAGGTGTCACGTTGGGGCTCCGGCAGGCTGAGCAGCCTTTGGGAGCTGGGAGGGAAATGGAGAAGTGGCTCAGGAGGGAAAGGGGTCCCTGTCCTGTGCTGGAGAGTCTGAGGAGGAGTTCCGTGCTCAAATGTGCAGGCAATCCAGCCAGAGATCAGGAGAAGGAGGAAGACACTAATGTCTCCCAGGCCCGGCCCATCATGCTGCACCTTTCCTCCCCCATTCCCTTCCCCTTTCCCTTCTGGGAACAACCCCTGTTCTGGAAAGCAGCTGTGTGGTTCCTTAGTGTCTTCATCAATTTACCCTGTGAGCAGCGAGAAATAATCAGTGGTATTTCTGGAGCACTTACTATGTGCAGAGCACTGTTCTTAGCACTTGGGAGTACAGTGCAATACAAGAGAGGCAGAAAATGTCTGCTAATTATCTTGAGTTGAAAGAGCATGGGCCTGGGAGTCAGAGGATGTGGGTTCTAATCCCGGCTCTGCCACATTTGCTATGTGACTGTGGGCAAGTCACTTAACTTCTTGAGGCTTCAGTTACCTCATCTGTAAAATCGGGATTGAGGCTGTGAGCCCCATGTGGGATAGGGACTGTGTCCAACCTGAATACCTTGTATCTCTCCCAGTGCTTAGAAACAGTGCTTGGCACACAGTAAGCAATTAACAAATGTCACAGTTATTATTATAGTTACTGTTGTTACTATCATTACAAGCTTAGAGTCTAAAAGGGGAGAACAGTGAATATCAGAATATATCAGATGAGGAGGCCGTAAATGGTTGATTGGCTCTTTGTGCATCAACTGTTTAAAGGATTCATTTTGCTAGGCTCTTCTGCAAATAAAGATTGCCGACTCTTCACCTAGGAGAAATAGACATCATTTCAGTGAACAGTGTTTTGATTAAAACTTCTCCAAAATCAGAGAAAGGAAATTGCTTTCAAGACTCCCTCTTTCACCTTCCATATTCTAGACAGTTTATATTGCTGTGCCTAGTTCCCTCAAGTTTCCAAGAGCAAACTACTAGGTGCAGGTCTCTGGGCTCCACATGATGTCTACCATTAAACCAAAAGCAAGAAAGGCTATAGGGACCAGTTAGTCATATTTACTGAGCATTTGCTGTGTGCAGAGCACTGTGCTCATCCTCATCATTGTTGTTTTTGTTAAGCACTTACTACGGACCAAGCACTGTTCTAGGCGCTGGGGTAGATACAAGATAATCAGGTCAGGCACAGTCCCAAGTGGGGCTCGCAGTCTCAGTAAGAGGGAGAACAGGTATTGAATCCCCATTTTACAGATGAGGAAAGTGAGGCACAGAGAAGTGACGTGATTTGGTCAAGGTCACAAAAAAGGCAAGTGTAGCAGAACCAGAATTAGAACCCAGGTCCTCTGACTCCCATGCCCATATTTTTTCCACTAACTCCTGGGAGAGTACAATAGAAGACACAATTGAAGGTGCTTCCAATCTAGCAGGTGAGACAGACAAATTAAAAATAAGGAAAGAGAATGAGGAAGATGGATATGTGAGTCAGATGTTTCAATTTGCAGCACTGAGTCTAAAAAAGTGTTGTGGTTGATCGTGAGTGGATAAGTGGAGGTGGTGCAGATCGAGTAGGGAGCTGGGATGATATTAAATAGATTCACATGCTTCGTCAGACTCTTACCTCCTTCCTGTTCTATGCTGAATAAACAGTAGGAATATGAACCTTCCAGCACCCAGAGCAATCAGTCAATCAATAGTATTGAGCACTGTACTAATCACTTGGGAGAGTTGGTTGCTACAGAGTGGATAGACATGCTCCTTGACCATGATAAGATTTGTCTAGAAGGGAAGACAGTGATGTAAACAGATAAGTTACAGATAAGTACATAGGTGCTTTAGGGCTGAGGGTACAGATCCAAGTGCTTAGACAACGCAGAAGGGAGAGAGAGACAGGGAAAATTCCCAAATGCTTCGTATAGTGCTGTGCACACAGTAAGCACTCAATAAATACGATTGAATGAAAGAAAGAAATGAGGGGAGATTGGAAGCTCTGTGAAAGCCCTGGTTACGTTCGTTGAAATAACCCCCCAGGTAGAATGATGACCATCAATCATTAGTATTTTATTAAACATATACTCTGTGCAGAGCACTATCCTAAGGACTTAAAAGAGCACAGTAGAGTTAGGAAACATATACCTACCCTCCAAAGAGCCTGCAATCTCTGGTGAAGGAAGGGAATGGAGTGGTGTGCTCTGGTGCAGCTAAGGTTGCTGGTTTGATTTTTGGTCGGACATCATAGTGTATTCTGTGTTTGTGTTAGTTTACAGGAGCAAGCCAACTCTCCGGTGAAGTCGAATAATGTCAGGAAGAAAACAGCCCAGAGTAGTTGTCCAGATTACAATTGAAAAGAATATAAAAGGAGACTCAAATGGAGATGAGTTCTAAACTCCAGCCACAAAAATTACATGGGTACAGTGGCTCCTTACCATATACTGTTGAACTGTGTCCAACCCGATTTGCTTGTATCTAGCCTAGCACTTAGTACAGTACCTGGTACATAGTAAGCACTTAAATACCACAGTTATTATGTGCTCAGGTTAGGTCCTCCAGGTACATAAGCACTTTCCCTTTAAGGTTTTGTCCAAAGTTTTTTCTTTAACCTCCAGTCTCATCACTGGAGTCTGCTGACCATGTGAATAAACTGACAGATAAATAGAAATATTTTCTTAGAGGCACAACTCTAGACTGTAAGCTCATTGTGCATAGGAAACGTATCTGCTAACTGATGGGTTGTACTCTCCCAAGCACTTAGTACAGGGCTCTGCATATAGTAAGTGCTCAACAAATACCGTTGATCGACTGCCTTAAAAAAAAAAAAAGGCAAATTTTATTAATGCGTAGTTTTCTTCATAGGTAAGCAAAATGGAATCCCAGTTGCAAAAGGATTCCCAAAAAGCAAAGCAGTGCCATGAAGAAAAATTACAACTTGAAGAATCAATAATAAAATTGCGTCAGAGTGTTCGAGAGATGAAAAACACTCTAGAAAAATATTCTGCAAGCATCCAGGTTTGTGATTTTTGTGAACCAATATGAAGTTATTGTGTTAATTTCATCTGGAGGCTGAGGAAATGAGAAGGGAGTCAAGCCAGTGGTATCCCCGGATTGGTGTATGGGTGCACAGTTAAGATTTTGGGGGAAAGGCCATCTCTACGGAATGGATGTAGTGGTGACAGGCTTTCTGGGGAACAGTACTCTTTAGTGTGAGGGATGGGATATCTTGGGAGAAATACCTTTGTTCCCATCCTTATTTAATTCTTTGGAATTTGATATGGTCAGGGGTTTTTTTGTTGTTTCTTTTATAACACCAAGGATTTCTGTGCTTATGGGGTGGCTTGAGGTTTTCTTATTCTTTTAATTCAGTATAATATTGATGGTCTATCTTTAAACACTTTTTGATTTTGTAGAGTTTATTAGAACAAGAAGTATACTTAAAGGGACAGGTCAGAGAACTTGAGGCTAATGTGCTTGCTGCTGCTCCCGACAAAACCAAGCAGAAGTTGCTGGAAAAAAACCTTAGTGGCTTAAAGACAGGTATGTAGAAAAGATTGATGCAATTTTTTAAATGACTATAAAATTGCTATTTATGTTTTGAAATGTAAATGTTTACTTGAAAGCCTGACATGTCCTTTAAACAAATGGTATTTCTTGTCTAATTTAACTGGCCTATTATCTTAGTGTTCTAATATATGTGGTTTCCTGTGACATTCATTTAATTCAGTTGACTTTATTGGGTTTTTACTGTGTGCAGAGCACTGTATCAAGTGCTTGGGAGAATATAATATAATGAGCAGACACAGTCTCTGCCCACAACGAGCTTACAGTCTAGAGGGTGATACAGACTTTAATATAAAGAAATTCCAGATATAATAATAATAATAGTATTTATTAAGCACTTACTATGTGCCAAGCACTGTTCTAAGCACTGAATGTACATAAGTGCTTTAGGGCTGGGAGGAGGGATGAATAAAGGGAACAAGTCAGGGCAACACAGAAGGGAGTGGGGAAAGAGGAAAGGGAGGCTTAGGGAAGGCCTATTTGAGATGTGCCTTCAACAAGGCTTTGAAGGGGATGGGGAGTAATTGTCAAGCACTTAGTACAGTGCTCTGCACTTAGTAAGCGCTCAATTAATACTATTGAATGAATTGTCTGTCAGATCTGAGGACAAAGGGCATTCCAGGTCAGAGGGAGGACCTGGACAAAGGAGATAGAGGTACAATGAGAAGGTTGACTTTAGAGAGGCAAAATGTGCCGGCTGGGTTGTAGTAATAATAATAATGGTGGTATTTGTTAAGCACTTACTATGTGCAAAGCACTGTTCTAAGCGCTGGGGAGATGCAAGTTGATCATCAGGATGTCCCACGTGGGGCTCACAGTTTTAATCGCCATTTTAGAGGTAACTGAGGCACAGAGAAGTTAAGTGACTTGCCCACAGTCACACAGCTGACAAGGGGCAGAGCCTGGATTCAAACCCATGACCTCTGACCCCAAGCTTGGGCTCTTGCCATGGAATCACGCTGCTTCTAGGGGAGTAGCAAAGGTGAGCTAGGAGAGGAAAAGTGATTGAGTGGTTTAAAGGCATTGGTGAGGAGTTTCTGTTTGATGCGGTGGTGGATGGGCAACCACCGGAGTTTCTTGAGGAATGGGGAAACATGTCCTGAGCCTTTTTATAGAAAAATGATCCAGGCAGTAGAGTGAAGTTTGGAGTGAGAAGGGGCAGGAGCCTGGGAGGTCAGCAAGGTGGATGATAGAGCAATAATTGTGGTATTTAAGTGCTTACTATGTGCTAGGCGCTGTACCTAGGCACTGTAATCAAAGAGGGAGAAAAGTGATTAACATGGTAGCAGTTTGGATGGAGAGGAAAGGGCAAATTTTAGCAATATTGTGAAGGCGGGACTGACAGGATTTCATGATGAATTGAATATGTGGGTTGGATGAGAGAGGAATCAAGGATAATGCCAAGATTATGGGCTTGTGAGTCAAGAAGGATGGTCGTGCCGTCTACAGTGAGGGAAAGTCAGGGGGAGGACAGGGTTTGGGTGGGAAGATAAGGAGTTCTGTTTTGGAAATGGTAAGCTTGAGGTGACGGGAGGCCATCCAAGTAGAGATGTCTTGATGGCAAGGGGAAATGCGGCGCTTCAGAGAGGGAGAGATCAGAGAGGGAGAGATCACGGCTGGAGATGTAGATTTGGATGTCACCTGCATAGAGGTGGGAGTTGAAGCCTTGTGAGCGAATCAGGTCTCCGAGGAAGAGGGTGTAGGTGGAGACACCCTCTTGAGGTACCCCCACAACTAGGGGCTCGGGAGGCAGAGGGGGAGCCCCCTAAGAAGACTGAGAATGAATGATAAGAGGAAAACCAGGAGAGGATAGTGTCATTGAAGCCAAGGGTAGATCTTTTAGACGGTGAGCCCATCGTTGGGCAGGGATCATCTCTATATGTTGCCGAATTGTACATTCCAAGCACTTAGTACAGTGCTCTGCACACAGTAAGTGCTCAATAAATATGATCAGATGAATGAATAATATTTCCAGGATAAGTGGAAGGAGGGGTCGACATTGTCGAAGGCAGCTGAGAGGTTGAGTAGAATTAGGGTGGTGTTAAAGTCTGTTGGATCTGGTAAGGAGATCACTGGTGACATTTGAGAGGGTGGTTTCCATGAAGTGAAGTGGGGGAATTCCCCCCATGATGGAGCAGGCGTTCCACAGTCCGCACTTGGGGGAGGAAACAGTGCGAGAGTTGGAGTGGATTTAGATGGAAGTGAGTTGACGGAGGCGGGGGTCACGAGGGGTCCTGGAACGCCCTCCCTCCTCACCTCCGCCAAACTGATTCTCTTCCCCTCTTCAAAACCCTACTTAAAACTCACCTCCTCCAAGAGGCCTTCCCAGACTGAGCTCCTCTACTCCCTCTGCCACCCCCCCTTTACCTCTCCGCAGCTAAACCCTCTTTTTCCCCTTTTCCCTCTGCTCCTCCACCTCTCCCTTCCCATCCCCACAGCATTGTACTCGTCCGCTCAACTGTATATATTTCCATTACCCTATTTATTTTGTTAATGAATTGTACATCGCCTTGATTCTATTTAGTTGCCATTGTTTTTACGAGATGTTCTTCCCCTCGACTCTATTTATTGCCATTGTTCTTGTCTGTCCATCTCCCCCGATTAGACTGTAAGCCCGTCAAACGGCAGGGACTGTCTCTATCTGTTGCCGACTTGTTCATCCCAAGCGCTTAGTACAGTGCTCTGCACATAGTAAGCGCTCAATAAATACTATTGAATGAATGAATGAATGAGGGGTGACGTGACTCTGGGACGGGATTGCAGGGATGGAGACAGACCATGCAAAAGATAGAGAGGGGTTGGTTGATGGAGGGGAGACTTGGGATGGGCTGACTGGAGTGGGGGTGATTGAAGAGTCATGGTGTAGTCAGTGAAGTTTAAGCCTTGTAGTTGTAAAAGACAGGAATAACTACTTAATCTGGTGATACCCTGAGGAGATGGCTGAATTTTCCTTGGGCCCTTGAGCATGAAGAGGCCTGTGATTAGGAATAAACAGACTCCTGGTGTGAAGAAAGCAGGGGCTGAATAGGTGTGAAGGCAGGCAGACATTGAAATGTAAATATGTATGAACCGGGGTCTTTGTCACCTGGGGGTTAGGTAGCCACAGGCTGATCTGACTGCAAAACAGATTCTGGAAAGTCATGTGAATATTCATTCATTCAATCATACTTTTTGAGCGCTTACTGTGTGCAGCTGTACTAAGTGCTTGGGAAGTACAATTTGACAGATAAAGACAGTCATCCTACCCAACCCAACCCTACCCAACAACGGGCTCACAGTCTCATGTGGGATTGCAGGGTATTTGAGTTCCATACATTTTTTTTCTTTTCAATTTAAAAATAGTTATTTTAAGGCACATTTCATTCTTTCAATCCTATTTATTGAGTGCTTACTCTGTACAGAGCACTGTACTAAGTGCTTGGAAAGAGCAATATGGCAATAATGAGACAATCCCTGCCCACAATGAGCTCCCAGTCTGGAGGTGGGGAAACAGACATCAGAACAAGTAAACAGGCATCAATTTAAATAAATAGAATTATAGATGTATACATATATACATAAGTGCTGTGGGGCGGGGAGGAGGAAAAGAGCAAAGGGAGCGAGTCAGGGTGACATGGGAGTGGGAGCTCAGGAAATGTGGGCTTAGTCTGGGAAGGCCTCTTTGAGGTGGTGTGCCTTCGGTAGAGCTTTAAATGGGGGGAGAGTGATTGTCTGGTGGATTTGAGGAGGGAGGGCATTCCAGGCCAGAGGTGAGACATGGGCTCTAGGTCGGCGGCGAGTCAGGCGATATAGAGGCACAGTGAAAAGATTAGTACCAGAAGAGTGGAGTGAGTGGGCTGGGATGCAGAAGGAGAGAAGGGAGGTGAGGTAGAAGGGGGCAAGGTGATGGAGAGTTTTAAAGCCAGTAGAAAGGAGTTTGTGTTTGATACAGATGTGAATAGGCAAACACTGGAGATTTTTGAAGGGTGAGGGGGTGACACACCTTAAACGTTTCTGAAGAAACATCCAGGCAGCAGAGTGCAGTATGGTCTGAAGTGGGGAGAGGCAGGAGGTTGGGAGGTCAGAAAGGAGGCTGATACAGTAATCTAGTCGGGATAGAATGAGTGATTGTATTAACATGGTTGTGGTTTGGATGGAGAGGAAAGGTGGATCTTGGCGATGCTGTGAAGGTGAGACCAACAGGATTTAGTGATGTGTTGGGTATGAGGACTGAATGAGAGAACACAGTCAAGGACGACACCAAGGTTGTGAGGCGGGAAGGATGGTTGTGCCTTCTACAGTGAAGGGAAAGTTTGGGAGAGGACAAGGTTTGGGAGGGAAGCTAAGGAGCTCTGTCTTGGACATGTTGAGTTTGACGTGGCGGGAGGACATTCAAGTAGAGATGTCCTGAAGGCAGGAGGAGATGTGCACCTGGTCAGTCTAGGCATGATCTTGATAAATGTCCTATTTTAAATTTCAGATTATGAAAAAGTGGCTGCAAAGGCTAGTAAAGTGGAAGCAGAGGTTAAAAGATTACACAACATCATAATGGAGATCAACAATCATAAACTCAAAGGTCAACAAGACAAACTGGATAAAATAACCAAGCAACTAGATGAATGTGCTTCTGCTATTACTAAAGCTCAAGTAGCTATCAAGACTGCAGACAGGTAATCTCCAGAGTGTGTCCTTAAAATGTGTAGATTGCAAATCATGATCAGTCACTCCATGATATTTATTGAACGCTTTGTGCATAGCACCGTACTGGGTGCTTGGGAGAGTACAGTACAACAGAGTTGTTAAACATGCTCCCTGACCACAAGGAGCTTACAGTCTAGAACTACAATACCAGGGTCTCCTGGAACCACAAGATCCAACTTTGTAATTGCAAGGGAGTCTCCTCAAATCTGCCAAACTAACTCTCTTCCCCTCTTCAAAGCCCTACTGAGAGCTCACCTCCTCCAGGAGGCCTTCCCAGACTGAGCCCTCCCTTTCCCTCTGCTCCTCCTCCCCTCTCCATGACCCCCTTCTCCCTCCCTTTGCTCTTCCCCCATCCCCTCCCCACAGCACTTGTGCATATTTGTATAATTTACTACTCTATTTTGTTAATGATGTGTACCTATCTATGATTCTATTTATCTTGATGATATTGACGCCAGACTACTTATTTTGTTCTGTTGTCTGTCTCCCCCGTTTAGACTGTGAGCCCATTGTTGGGCAGAGATTATCTCTATCTGTTGCCAAATTGTACATTCCAAGCGCTTAGGACAGTGCTCTGCACATAGTAAGCACTCAGTAAACACTATTGAATGATTGAATTTATGGGCTATCCTCAACATCAAAGAAACGATGTGGTCTAGTGGAAAGAGCACCGATCGGACCTGGAAAGTCGGAGGACCTGGAGTCTGTGTGTCCTTGGGCAAATCACCTCACTTCGCAGTGCCTCCATTTCCTCTTCTGTAAAATGAGGATTAAGACTGTTAGACACCCATGTGGGACATGGACTGTGTCCAACCTGATTAGCTTTTCTCTTCCCAGAGGGAGGAAGAGAGGAGGAGGGAGAGGGAATATGAATGGAATGAATTCTCTCGGCATGGTGTAATGGATAGAGCTCGGGGCTGGGAGTCAGAAGGTCATGCGTTGTAATTCCGACTGTGCCACTTGTCTGTGTGACCTTGGGTAAGTCACTTCACTTACTCTGTGCCTCAGTTATCTCATCTGTAAAATGGAGATTGAGACTGTGAGCCTCTTATGGGACAGGGACTGTGTCCAACCCACTTTGTGTGTATCCCATCAGCGCTTAGTACGTCTTGGACATAATAAGCGCTTAGTGAATACCACAATCATTAGTATAATTATTATATTGGTTCTCCCTCGTACTTAGTCTGTGAGCCCAGTGTGGGACAGGGACTGGGCCTGATCTGATGATCTTATATCTATCCCAGAGCCTGGCACATAGTCCACATTCTACAAATACCACAATTATTATTGTTATCATTATCATCAAGTGGCATCCCATCGCATCTCTTCCAAGAGGCTTTCCCCATTTAAGCACGCCTTTCCTCGGCTCCCTCTCCCTTCTCTGTCGTCTTTGCCCATGGATCTGTGACCTTTGGACAGTTATTTGCCCCAACCCCCCAGCACTTATGCACGTATCTTTAAATTATGTATTATAAATTACTTATATTAATGTGTATCTCCCCATCTAGGCTGAAAGCTCACTCTGAACAGGGAACGTGTCTGCTAATTCTGTTGTACTCTCCCAAGCATTTAGTGCAGTGCTTTGCACATAGTAAGTGCTCAATAAATACCACTGATGAATTGATAACCTGATTACAAACAATGAGCCAAGTCATTGAAATTACACTCATCTCAATAAGATCGTTGAGGCATGTGACGCAAACATTTGCTTTCTGATAAGCAGTAATTGGGAAACCAAAAGCGAGAACAGTGGACAGATTAAAATGAAGTCTCAGGTGTCCGATGACATTCTAGGAAAGGGAGACATGATCTGCTTTTGTCATCAATTGCCAAGTATTTCTCCTATTTCTGCACCGCAAAACATTATTTATTCTCTTAGATACCTGCTGGTGTTCTTAGGAAACCTTTCTTTCACTGTCTCCATTCTCTTCCTTTCTTGTGGGGCTATTTTCTTCTAGCAGATCCTCGTCAACAATCTGAAAAGTCTAGATTGAGTTTCCAAAAAGAAGAATGGGGGGTAGTGGGGCAGCAAAGGTAATTCTGTTCCTCTTTCTATCAAGTCTCCAAGAAATCCTTGAATAGGTAAACCTTTGCCTATCTCGGTCATCAGAGAACTGAATTTGTACTTAGTTATAGAAGAGTTCATGATGGTGTCCCTAAGCAACTTTCCTCCTCACTGCCCCAGGAGGCTGTTGCCCCACCCCCACTCTGAGTCTGAAGGGTACTCATTTCAAATTCCTCTGCTTCCCATCCATTCAGCACACCTCCTTTTCTGGATTTTATTTTCACTTTCCCCTGGGCTCATACCTGCCCTCTGAGTTTCTAAGGAAGGACAGTTCTTACAGCTGACTGGGACAGTGAGCACTCCATCCTTTGTGGTGATCAGTCAGTCAAAAAGGCTTCCATATTGACTGTTTCCTGGGGCCTCCATAGCTCTGCTCTGGCATTTGAGTGTCGGTATGCACTTCCAGCCTGGTTCTGTCTCAATGCCTGGGTTTCACTGGGCAAGCCTGAATGTCCAAGCACAGAGAAGGGCCAGGACTTCCCAGCAGGCGTGGGGCGCTCCTGCAGTGTGGCCTTCTCTCGCTCAATGCTGTCTTAGGCAGGGCTTCTGTTGGAGGGAAACCAGAGGCGGGAGGAGCATGGGCATCTGACATCATAATCCTCACATTTCTTTCCTTTCTATCTTAAAATGGGGATTAAGACTATGAGCCCCATGTGGGACAAGGAATGTGTCCAACCGGATTTGCTTGTATCCACCCCAGCTATTAGAACAGTGCCTGGCACATGGTAAGCACTTAACACAAACCATCATTATTATTATTTCCAGTTTCCTAGAAAGTCTAACTGCCTGGTGTCCAGGTAGCCCCTTATCCTTTTTTTTAATGGTATTTAGCACTTACTATGTGCTAGTCACTGTTCTAAGCACTGGGGTAGGAGCAAGTTAATTAGGTTGGACACAGTTCATGTCCCATATGGGGCTCATAGGCATAATCCCCATTTTACAGATGAGATAGCTGAGCCACAGAGAAATAAAGTGACTTGCCCAAAGTCACATCAGGCAAGTGGAGGAGCCGGTATTAGGACCCAGGTCCTTCTGACTCCCAGATCCGTGCTGTCTCCACAAGGCCATGCTGCATTATGAGAATGAGTCTTGGGGTGAGGTTTGGGTTAGAAAATTCCTTTTGGGTTTTTTTTCCTTCCTAATGCTTTGAATCATGTGAGGATCTACTTCTCAAGTAGTTTTTCTTTTCTAAAAATAGTGTGATCACACTGTCCAAATAAACAGAATCCATGGTCTGAAAACACTACTTTCATTTTTTTAAAAAGGGTTTAATAACAGTTAACAGTAAAATGTCATTGAGCTATGTTTTTAATCAAAGGAGGTTCTTGAATTAGTGTTTGACTTTTTTGTTTAGAAATCTTAAGAAGTCAGAAGACTGTGTCCTTCGCACAGAGAAAGAAATGAAAGACAATGAGAAGGAAGTTGAAGACCTAACAGAGGAACTCAAGAATCTTGAAGAGAAAGCAGTTGGTGTTATGAAGGAATGCAAAGAAGCTGAAGTATGTGTGGTGACTTCATCTGTCGAAGGATTACTTGGCTTCTATGTATCTCTACCTTTTAAAGCTTTCCATTTTGAAGTTGTCAGCTCATGAAAACTTCCTTTTTGTTTAGGGTTCCTTGCCAGAGATCCAAAAGGAGCATCGGAATCTACTTCAAGAACTAAAAGCGATTCAAGAAAGGGAGCATGCCCTTCAAAAAGATGCATTAAGTATAAGGCTAAAACTTGAACAGATAGATAGTCACATTACTGAACATCACTCAAAAATCAAGTATTGGCAAAAAGAGGTAAAGCTAATAATTGCAAATGGTACCGAAACTTCTTTGGTCAATCGAAAGTGGTCATGGATTTGGGGAAATTTTAAAATTAGTTGTCTTAAAATGACCAAGACTCAGGCCGGTCCCTATAGTCAAGAAAAATGCTTTCAAATGCCCCAATTTTTCCACCCAGAAAACGTTTGAATGCCAAGAAAATCTCACGCCCATAGCTAATCACCAAATGGTCTGATTTCTTCATTAATTTCCTGGGGATCTAAGCAAAGGCTAGGGACAGTCTGGGCTGAGGGAGGGTTTCGGGGTCTTAGTCCCACTGCCGTCACTCCAGTCACTGAATCCCAGGGAGTTCTGGGATGTGCTTTAGGTGATCAGTCATACAATGTCTATTCTGCCTGGACTTCATGCAGGTGGGCTAAAGATAGATGAAAGAATGCCTGGGTATAGAAAGGCGTTTTATAAAAATTACAACTCTGGATGACTTGATTTGATTTTGAGACAATTCCTAATATATAATTCCTCCTTTCTCCACACTCGCAATTCTGTTGGGTGTTTTGACAGAATAAGAGTGATTATTCTGTTATTCATTTTTGAAAGTTCAGCTACTGAGCTTGGTAGTAGTGCTTTGTTGGAGGGATATTTAAAGAGAATTTATCCTTCCTAATGTCTAAAATACATTTTTAGATTTCAAGGATATCACTGCATCCTATAGAAGGCAATCCAGTTGAAGAGATTTCAAGTCTAAGTCAAGAGGACCTGGAGGCAATCAAAGATCCAGGCTCTATAACCAATCAGATTGCTCTGTTAGAAGCCCGGTGTCATGAAATGAAACCAAATCTTGGAGCCATTGCAGAGTATAAAAAGAAGGTATGGATATTACCTGGTATTATTGTAATAGATAATTGTAATAGATAAGGATCAGAAAAGCCCGTGATGATATATCTGGTTGATTTTATACAAGTCCACCTCCTCCAACTCCATCCTTCGCAATTTACAAAAACATTTAGGCCCACTTTTCTTCCTTCCCCAACCATCTTCAAAGCTCAACTCTGATGGTTCCTTCCCTTCTGCTATCAAACGTGCCCACTTGTTCTCTATCCTACTGAAAGCCTCTCTCCACCCCAATGAGCAAAATCTAGTTATCACCCCATTTTCCTCCTACCATTCCTTTCCAGGTTCCTCACACAAGCAGTCACCATGCACTGCACCTTACTTACTGTCCTCGAACTTTCTCCTTGACACTCTACAATCCAGTTACAGCCCCCACTACCTTCTGCTGAAACTACTCCTTCCGAGGTCACCAGTGATCTCTTCTTTGGCAAATCTATGAGATTTCCACCCTGATCCTCCTCTACCGCTCAGCTGCCATTCACTCTCTGGACCATCTCTTGCTTTTTGTTTTTTTATGGTATTTGTTAAGCGCTTAGTAAATTCCAGGCACTGTACTAAGTGCTGTAGTAGATTCTTTCATTCAGTCGTATTTATTGAGCACTTAGTGTTTGCAGAACACTTTACTAAGCGTTTGGAAAGTACAATTCAGCAATAAAGAGAGACAATACCTGCCCACACCAGGCTTAGTCTAGATACAAGCTAATCAGGTTGGATACAGTCTCATGGGGTTAATTTATAGAAGTGGTAACTGAGGTCCAAGTAACTCAGGTCCAGACAAGTTAGGTGACTTGCCCAAGATCACAGAGCAGAGACGTGGTGGAACTGACTCAGGCCCTTGCCTCTATCCATTAGGCCATACTGGTTTGGGAAACACTATCTAACCTTGGTTTCTCTAAGAGTCCTCTTCTGGTTCTCCCCTAATCTCTCTAGCTAATCCTTCTCCTTCTATATCCATTAGGCCATACTCGTTCTGGAAACACTATCTAACCTTGGTTTCTCTAACAGTCCTCTTCCGGTTCTCTCCTAACCTCTCTAGCTAATCCTTCTCCTTCTGTATCGTGGGCTTTTCCTCTGCCTCCCACTCTCTATATGTGAGTGTTCCCCAAAAAGTTTGGTTCTGCGACCCCTCCTATTCTCAAATTACATTTCTGCTTTGGAGAGCTCATCTCCTCTCATGGCTTCCAACTACCTCCTTTACAAGGATGACTCCGCAGATCTACCTCATTAATCCTCACCTCTCTCTTTTCCAACCTCACATTTCCTCCTACTCTCAGGGCATCCTCTGCATGAATGTTCCACCGGCACCTCAAACTCAGTATCGCTAAAACCAAACAAATCTTCCCTCCCAAATCCTCTTCTCTTCCTCCTCCTAACATTCCCATGTCTTTTGATGGCACCCCCACCATCTTTCAAGTTTCTCTTTTACAATCCTGCTGGTTCTTCACAACATCTCCAGAGTCTATCCCTTCCCCTTGGCTCGAATTGCCACCAAGTTGGGCCAAGCTCTTGTTATTTACAGACTCAAGTACCGTATCAGCCTGTATCACTGACCTCCCTGCTTCCAGTCTCTTCCCTCATCCAAGTCTGTATTTTACTCTGCTCCCTGGATTATTTCTCTAAAAAATGATTCTACGTATTCTCCCCTCTCCTTCAGAACCTCCGATTGTTGTCCATTCCTCTCTACAAAAATCAGACCATTAGCTGCAAGGCACTCGATTGGCTTTCCTCCTCCTCCCCGCTTGGTCTCTTTTTCCACTATACCCCTTGCTTAGACGTTTTGCTCCTTTCAAGCCAACCTACTCACAGTACCTTGTTCTCGCCTCTCTTCCCTCCAGCTTCCTGTTAATGCTGTCCCTTCTTTCCCACCACACCTGGCAGATCACTGCTCTCTGCCCATCTTCACATCTGAATTCACATCTCCTCCAGGAGGCTTTCCCTGTCTTATCACCCCCACCCCAGGTACCCTACCATCACTTCAAAACTTCTGCATCATGTAAGGACCTCTGAAGCACTTAGGTTCATACATTTATACTGTGTTGCTTCCTCCTATCAGTCCATCAATCAGTGCTCTTTGAGTGTTTACTATGTGCAGAGCATTGTACTATGCACTTGGGAGTATACAGTACAACAAAATTGGTAGACCTGGTCACGAGTAGCTTAAAATCTAGAGGAGAAGAGAGACATTAAAAATAAATTAAGGATTTTATCTAAGTGCTTTGGGGCTGACCCCTACAATAAGAATTAATCATTGTGGTTTCTGCGTGTCAAGCCCTGGGGTAGGTAGAGTTAGGATACGCAAGTTAGACACAAGTCCCTGTCCACACGGGACTCACAGTCTAAGGGGAAGGAGATCAGGTATTGAATCTCCATTTTACAGATGTGGAACTGAGGCTCTGAGAAGTGAAGTGACTTGCCCAAGATCACACAGCAGACAAGTATCAGAGCTGAGATTAGAATCCAGGTTCCCTGACTCCCAGGCCTATGCCGTTTAGATCGATTGTCAGGAATTTAGGGAGCATTCTTCCCCTCCAAAAAGCGTCTGTCAGCTGAGGCTTTAATCACGGCAGAGGTCTAGATGTGAGTCCCCCAATTACTTCAGTTTTCGGTATCAAGAGGCTCTTCCAGAGAACAGCTCCTACATTACAGAAGACCAGACATAGTAAGGTTCATCTAATCAGCTTAACTGCATTTTGGAATCTTATCTTCTCCAGCTTTCTCATGATTATGGAATCTCTTTTTTGTTTGTTTTTACAGGAAGAATTATATTTGCTCCGTGTAGGTGAATTGGACAAAATTACCAATGAAAGAGAGAACTTTAGGCAGGCTTATGAAGATCTTCGGAAGCAAAGGCTGAATGAATTTATGGCAGGCTTCAATGTGATAACAAATAAGCTGAAGGAAAATTACCAGATGCTTACTCTGGGAGGTGATGCAGAACTAGAACTAGTAGACAGCCTGGACCCATTCTCAGAAGGAATCATGTTTAGGTTGGTAAACAGAAAAATTGCATTTTAACTTCAGTTCACCTATCTTAATCTGATTCTTGATATGTATATGAACCAGCTCCAATATCATTTCACAAAATCTCTCCTACCCAGTCATTTCCATTTCTAGTTATAGGTGGGGAAATAGTGTAAGATCTAGTTGAAATGTACAAGGATTTTAAAAAGCTGCCATTCTGTTTTTAATATTTGAATAATAATAATTGTATTTAAGTTCTTATTGCGTGACAGGCACTATACTAAGCACTGGGGTAGGTACAGGCAAAGCCGGTTGAAAACAGTCCCTGTCCCACGTGGGGCTCACAGTCTCAATCCCCATTTTACACATGAGGTAACTGAGACACAGAAAAGCTAAGTGACTTGCCCAGTGTCACACAGCATAATGAAGTTCTATATGATACTGGATTCATTCAGTTGTATTTATTGAGCACTTACTGTGTGCAGAGCACTGTACTGAGCGTTACGTGGATTGTACCCACCGCCTAAAATACAGCCTATCCAGATTGAATTGCCCTGGTTTACACTGAAACTTGTGTGGCATGGTTTAGCAGGTTTATGAAACATAGATCTTTAAACAAAAACAGTCAATCATGAGTCATTTTGCCTATAAGCACTAGTACTAGATCATCTGCCAATTTAAAAATCTGGATTTGGGGGAACCTATACCGGTGTTTCCTAAAATATTTTCAGGAAATACTTTTCCATAATTGCTTAATACAACAATCCTCTTAAGACTGGCACTCTTGACGGTTATTCAAAATTGAACACTGATGGTCAAATCTTGATACTCTAACTGAATTAACCTTAAATCGTCTAGTTATCGATCCAACTAGACTTGCCGAAGGAAGATCCCAGGTCCCTTGTGCTCCTGCAGAAGGTGGTTCAGATGGATCCAGGCCTCAGTATATAAGCGGTACAAGGTCTGCTTTGAGACCTTGGTCAAGTCACCTAACTTCTCTGCCTCAATTACCTCATCTGTAAAATGGGTATTAAGACTGTGAACCCCATGTGGGACGGGACTGTGTCCATCCTTGTATCTACCCCAGTGCTTAGTTCAGTGCCTGGCACATAGCGCTTACATTGTTTTTCCAAAAAGTGGTACAGGGCAAATATTGGGTCTCTGGATCTTGGCGGCAGCAGCAGCATCTCCTCTGAAACGTGAGGGCTGGGTTACTTCAGTTGATACAGCCTCTTCCTCTTTGCCTTCTGCTCCTGGTGTTGGTTGAAATGGCAGGTTTTGAGTTTTGCATTGCTTTTTGGAGTAAGTGAGGGCAGCCACGCGAACAGAGTTGGTTGGCCCATCTACCAGCTCGGTCCAGAAGTGCAGTTCCCGGAGGTCTGGGGAACAAGTTGGGCCTGGGTCCAGCCTGAAGCCTCTCACGCGAAAGGAACGAGGGTGGCTTTTTTTTCAAGCTTGAAAGCCCTTGAATCTAGTGTTGGGGGATTGCTTGCTCTACACCTTTTTAGTGGTTGATTGTACTGTTTATGGACTTCCCACCCTCTCATCTAATCAATCGCTTTGGGACTGGTGTCTTTATCTGCAAGCCCTAAACACAGACACCCGGGTCGTGTGTGGGCCACCCTCTGGAGATGCCGGGAGGCGACAGGTTCCTGTTAAATCGATTTCTCTCCCTCCCCAACCCCCCACTGGTTCTAAGGCCAGGCTATTGCGGTTTGCCAGCAGGGGCAAATAATGAGCCAACATCTCGCTTCCAAGAGGTGGGGCTACAGCTGGCAACCCTTGCCCAAAAAACCTAGGGTTCCATTAATGCCTTCATCACTCAAAGTAGCGGTTCTCCGTGACCGTTAACGCCTCTTCCTTTAAGAAAGTCGCCATATTCGGGCTCTGTATTAACGGTACAACTGTACTTAAAAATATCAAAGTGTTTGTTCAGAACTATCTTGGGGATTTAGTATTTCATATTGGAAGGAGGTGTGTTTGGCTTATCTCACAAAATGCAAAATGGCTAGTCGACTCCAGTGAGTATTTTTCATACCAAACAGTTCAGAAGTGAAACTGAATTTTAGAACAAGGGCAAGGAAAAGTGGGGAGGTATTAAGTTTTAAAATGAATGCCTGCAGATTGCTAAATGATGCATCCGTACACCACAAGCAAGCCTCTCCGACTCACGTTCTCCTTTACTGCAGCGTCCGTCCACCCAAGAAAAGTTGGAAGAAGATCTTTAACCTCTCGGGAGGTGAAAAAACGCTCAGTTCGTTGGCTCTGGTGTTTGCTCTTCATCACTATAAACCGACTCCCCTTTACTTCATGGACGAAATCGATGCCGCCCTGGATTTTAAAAACGTATCCATTGTCGCGTTTTACATCTACGTAAGTAGATTGCGGGGGTTTATTTCTAAAATCCTAAAAGTTGCGTTGTAGAAGTTCCGCAAAGCTCTTAAGGGGATTGCGGAGATGGAGCGGCTGTGGCTCCCTGACCCTGCCTGGATTTCTGACGGCACCGGGCGCCGGTTCCAGTCGTTCTTCTCGGGTGGGCATCCCCAGTGCCCCCAAGATTGCTGTCACCCTCCCATGGCTTTTAGATATGGAGGTTCCAGAAGGCCAAGGAAGGATTTGGGATTCAGTTAGTCGGTCCTGCCCGCCTCTAATAGTGACTCTCCAAGCTAGGAGGTTTCCCGTACAAACCCCTCATCATCATCGGTGGTCCTGAGCGCTTACTGTGTGCACAGCGCAGTCCAACAGAGATGACAGACCTAGTCCCTGCCTCCAAGGAGTTTACAGTCTAGAATACCAAGGTGGTCCCTGGTTGGTGGTAAACTGCTTACTGGTATTTACCTAGTTCAGGACTGCGGGAGTAATACCGTTGGCGTGGCGGGATCACAAACTAGATCCAAGAATACCTCCCCCCCCCCGCCACCTAATACTGAACCAGTCTAGGGATGACTTCGGTTAACACTGACTTGACCTGCAGCTGGGGACCAGCTTTCCTGGTCGATGCCCTTGCCAACCCCTCAATCCTCGTGCCTCAGGAGAACGGTCCCTGCACCTTGCTGTCAACACCCTGTCTTTTGGCCCAGCCCCTCTTTTGGCATTGGCTTTGCTCCAGCCCGTGTCACTAGACGAACAATCGTCATTTTAGGCAAAGCAGCTTTCCCTCTAGGAGAGTTCTGTGGAAGAAGGGAGCAGTTGATGTGGGCTAGACCCTGCTGAACGTTTTCTCACTTTGTGGAGACCTAGCCTTGCTTAACCTCTCTCACGAGTACAGTGTGGTTCATTCCTCATTTTGTCTCCCACTTTCTTGCCTGGGATAGTGAAGTGGGCCTGGAGTCAGGGAACCTGGGTTCTAATCCCAGCTTCTCCATCTGTGTTAAAGTCCTTTCTGTGCCTCAGTTTCTTGATCTGTAAAATGAGGATTCAATACCTACTTTCCCACCCCTAGACGGAGCCCTAAAGTCAGATTTGATTATATCGTCTCTACCCCAGTGCTTGGCCCACAGTAAGCACTTATAGCATTTTCAGTTGTATTCTCTCTGACATTCTGTGGAAGGAAAGAAATCTGAGTTTAAGATGAGGTGAAATCTCCATACTTAAATTCCTGAAAAGAAATGGTTTGTTTGTGTCACTAGCCCTTCCCCTCTGCTTTGGGTTCGTTAAGATGTCAGAGCCTGACCTTACTTGAACTTTTCCTACTCTTGCCCCTGGGCAATAGCAGTGGTATTTGAATGCCGACTGTGTACAAAGCAGTTTGAAGAGTGCGGTATAACAGTAGACACATTCCCTGTTTGGGATGTAGAAGGGTGGCTCTATTTCAGTGGACTGCCATTTAAGTGGGTTTTGTTTTGTAGAAGCAGCATGGCTCAATGGAAAGAGCCCGGGCTTGGGAGTCAGAGGTCACAGATTCTAATCCCGGCTCCACCGCTTGTCAGCTGTGACTTTGGGCAAGTCACTTCACTTCTCTGGGCCTCAGTTACCTCATCTATAAAATGGGGATGAAGACTGTGAGCCCCATGTGGGACAACCTGATCACCTTGTATCTATCCCCCAGCGCTTAGAACAGCGCTTAACAAATACCATCATTATTATTATTATTATATTAAGCATCCTTAGAGGGCTTATTATTCTGTGGCTAGATGGACTAGATTTAGCTGCTTCCTTCCTCCCCTCCAAACTTTGGTTACCTAGACCCAATTTAGGTTAAAAGCTAATTTTAATCCTATTTTCATGCCCTGTAACATTGATTTTTACTTAAATGTGATCATTGGTCTCCTGATATTGAGTTTAAGCATTTAACTTTTTCTATTTTAGGAACAGACAAAAAATGCACAGTTCATCATCATTTCTCTGCGAAACAATATGTTTGAGATTGCAGACAGACTTATTGGCATCTACAAGACTCACAACACAACAAAAAGTGTTGCAACCAATCCAAAACTAATTGCATCCAAAGGCCTTGCTGAACTCTCTTCTCTTGGAAACTGCTGAAAGTAGAATGAGACCATGAGAAGTTCATGTATTTATTGCTCACCCACTATTGGATTTTTTTTTTAATGTAAATATACTCCTTTGGGTGTTAACATCCTACATGTTTAGCCACATTTATTTTGAAAATGAGATTTAAAGTACAGATATACCACCTCAAGCTCACTTAGGTTTTAGTGACTGAATTTAAGGTTCCTTCTTAAAGAAGTTTGCGTTTGACAATTATCTTTGGGTCTGCTTCTCATTTTAATAAATGTTTGAATGTTTATGTACTACTTTTCTGCCTTGCACTTTATCTATGGACACTCTGCTCACCCAAAATAGACTAGTTTCATTTAACACACAATGCCTTCTGACACGCAGCAGGAGGAAAAGAAAAGCCTAGGACTTTTTAACAGGCTGAACAGCAAGAAGTAATTTAAGCCTAAAACTTTAAGTCTGTACCTGGCTAACTGATTTTTCAGCTATGAAATCTGATAAAATCTATAGAAATATGAAAAGAACTTGTAAAATATGGCTTTGCTCTACACAGATTAAAGCATTTTACATTTAATAAAGCTACAAAAAATTTGCAAGGACATAATTACTTTTCAGCTTTCAAGAGGCAAGTCAAAAACTCAGTTTAATAAATTCAAGTGAGGAGGAGAAAACCTTCCTTAAATACAGAATGCTTAATAATCAATGAACAGAACTTGACAGTGAATAAAATGTCTTCCTTAAATACAGAATGCTTAATAATCAATTAACAGAACTTGACAGTGAATAAAAAAAGACTATGCACAGAAATTTATATTTGGAAAGTCTCTTTAAAAGAACACACTTATACTACTTTTTATAAAACCATACACAATTGCAGGGTGTTCTCTGCCACATTTTAGATCATACATTAGACACTTCATTTAAGTGAATGAATATAGAAGTTGACAAGAGCACTTCAGATTTCATAAAGATCATTTACATTTATTCCCAGCAATAAAGTTCTTTCTTTAGGATATACTCTTAAATATAAAATAATTTCTTGAAAGAATTAATGTCAACCAATTGTTTGACAGTGTTTACACAGGAGAAGTGCTACATTTTGGTGCTAACTGTGGAAAAAGGTAAAGGGAGCAGCTTCTTTGTCCATTTCCCTTTATATAAGAAAGAAAACTTAGAGGACAGTAGGGGTAAAACCAAACCCACCCATCTTGAAGTAGCTACTTCTTTGGATTCTTGGCAAGCAGCCTAGAGCCAAAACCAAAAAAACAATCCTAAACAGCCCCTACAGCTCACAAAATCCATTCATTTGCCTTCATTTTTAAAGAGGTAAAGAAGAAATTTAACTCACTCTTACCAGCAACTAGGGCCACTCCAATGTCTCCTTGGACCACTGACCAGAAATTCTTGACCTCCTGGGTTAGAATTTCTAAGTAAGCAAGTTAGTTATTGGACAGTATGAGATGTTACAGGGATAAGACAATAATTGATATCACAGTGAAGGCTTGATAAGAGTCAGACTCGTTACTTGCCGCCCTGCCTTCACTTTCCTTGACCTAATATTAGGGGAAAGGATGAGCTGCAAATGCTGCCATTTGGCACTTGTTTTAGGTCACCTGGCAGAACACTAACACTACTAAGAGGTAGCCTGATCTGACCGTCTGCCTGAGAGGCAGCGATTCCTCATCCCATACACCAGAAGGTAGCACCCCAGATGAGGAATTGTTCACCATTTTTTAGAAATTTTAACCCTGCTGTTTACCCCTCCCTCTTCTTGGACTGCTTACAACACTTGCACGTGGATATACTGAAGCGGTGCCCTCCTGGTAGAAGACAACAGGGCCTATATGCCTCATTCCCTTCTGCTGAGTTCCCATACCTGCCCGAAGGACTGTTCCCTGAGCAACGCTTCCTCTGGGAGCTCCCAAACGATAAGGTGACACTGCCTCTTCTGAATTTATACCATTTGTCCCTCATCTTCACTACTCTGACTGTCCCGGTCGCTATTTTCTTTCCTCTCGTCTGCACAGAGCTCCCACTAGGGAGTTCAGTTTAGTCCACTTCACATGTTAAGGCAAAATAACTGTTTTCCTTCTCTCCTTGCCTTGTGCCATACTTTGGTCTTTTTGGTCTAATGAATTTATCCACTAATGACATCTTTCAGAATAAAGGACCACACACACACACACACACAGAGGCATGAAACAAAAACAAAAAACTATACCCCACAGAATTCGGGATGATGGCAATGGGAAATGACCTTACAAGAGACTCACTGTACAGCAGAAAGAGATGGTTTAAAATAGACAACTTTCACTAGCCAACCGGAAAGAGAAATAGGATTTGATAGGAATCAAATAACTCTATATGGGGGGGAGGGGGCGGAGATATCGATTAACCAGGGTATTCGTGAGCCAATAATCCAGCCCAGCTCCTCTTCCCATCTCATGGAGGCACATCGGCCCTTCCTCCAGAGGGCCTCTGAGAAGGCTGAGACTTGGGACAGATCTGGTCTGTGACTTGTTTTGGTTGGTTTGGAGTCTAATGCTGGAGGAGGTTAAAATACTGGGTTATCTACCCTCACTATCCTCTGTTAGAAGGACTGATTATGAGCCAGTTTCCATATGAATTCCCCCACCGAGTTGCAAGCGTAGCACAGAATTTCCTTGACTGCGTACACACTGCTAAAGAACATCTGATACACCGATCCGAAGGCTTCTGAAAGAGAGGTTAAACTTATCGGTGACACGTGTTCGCCAACCAACACGTGCATCGTCACCAACGCAGAAACCACTGTCAATATAAAAGTGAAAAACTTTAAAAACTCTTTAATTTCCTTGCTGTCATCACCAGCCTGACTGTGTCTCACCTCTCTGGAAGAGAGTTTGATCTCTGGAATGAGAACGTTGTTGACCTGACCAATTTCAATTTTAGACCACTCTTCCTTCATCAGCCGACCTACTCGCGGCTGAACTTCCACAGGTTTGAGGGGAGGAAGCTGCCTTTGTCTCACAGCTTGCACCCGCTGACGGACATCATCCAGTTTCTCCAGAAAATTCAGAGGCGACTCCTCTTCTTGCAGGGCCACGGTCAGTAACATTAACTCCAGCTGCTCCTCTCGGATTTTCTTCACCGTCGCAAGGAGTGGGGAATATTTCTCGACGATCTGGGTTTTGACGGCATCCAGAGCAGATAGCAACGTTTCTTCCTTCTGGTCCAAAATTTCCCTAAGTTTATTAAAATAGGTGAGGACGCTTTCTTTATCGTCCTCGACAATTTTTTCGCAATAAGATTGCTGTTGCTCCAGTTTCTCCATAAGTAGGTTTAGGTCCATCCAATGTTTATCAGTCAGCTGTTCAAACAATTCGATCGGTGTGTCCTTCTCTTTCATATAGGCACTGTGAAGGTCACCTATGGGGTGACCGTGATGTTCACCGATTGTAAGGCAGTGGCCGCAAACTAATTTCTTATCAAACAGACAGTAAACGTTTAAGGGTTGACCGTGATGCTCGGCGCAGGTGACGATGTCTGGGTGGTCTTCCTGCTGGTATTTCTCAATGATGGCCCTTAGAGCGAAGTTGACAGGCAAAGACTCAATACCAGACTGAGGGATTTCAACCCTACTCCGACAATTTGGGCACTTCAGTGGAATCCTTAATGGTCGCCATATGTAAAAGTTACTGGATGCCTGAAGAACATTTTCCAGACAGGTTCTACAAAACGTATGAGAGCACGGCAGTACACGCGGGTCTTCAAATATACTATAGCAAATGGAACAGGTTAATTCTTCCTCCAAGTTCTGCATCTCCTGAAATGAGGAGAAAAAAGGCTTATTTATCGATAACCTATAAATACTAATTAAATGTCAGTGAGGAACATATTTTACATTTGACTACATTGTTTTAATCACAACAATAATACTTGTTAAGCACTTACCATGTGCCAACCACTGTCCTAAGCGCTGGGGTAGATACAAGGTAATCAGGTTGTCCTACATGGGACAATTTTAATCTCCATTTTACAGATGAGGGAACTGAGGTACAGAGAAGTGAAGTGACTTGCCCAAGGTCACACAGCAGCAAGTGACGGAGCTGGGATTAGAATCCTCGTCCTCTGACTCCCAAGCCCATGCTCTTTACCAGTAAACCACGCTACTTCTCACACCTGCTATACTATGCTCCCAGGCCCAGCCCCACCCCCAAAAAGAAAGGCAAGCTGGGACCCTGATTCATTCCTCTAGTTGTTTATCAGTTAGGATGCCACTAGAAATTGCACTGCCTTGGAAGGAGAGTTTTGTGACAGCTCTTGGGTTGTGGCTCAGAGTCCTGGCAGATAGAAGTGTTCTTCCGGGGCAGGTGGGAACACGGCAACATGCAAGGAGAGGCGACGGTCGGAGTAGTTAGTTGCCTTTGGTGCGGTGTGGGGAGGAAGCACAGAAAGGGACTGTAGAGAACTTTCCACCGCTTTCAAAAGAAAATGATGGTACTTGTTAAGGAGCTTGTGTGTTTAGCACTGTACTGAGCACTGGGAAAGATACAAGCTAATCAGGCTGGACACAGACCCTGTCCCACATGGGCTCCCAATCTGGGTGGGCCTTTATTTCCAGTCCTGGCTCTCCCAAGAATCAACATGTATGTGTGTGTGCGCGCTCATGTGTGCATCTCTCCTTCTCACATCCCATGTACGTCTGTTTTCCTTGTTGCCCCAAGATGGATTCAAGAGCCTCACTTGCCCATCCCTTTCCACATCAAGCAGAAACTCCTGACCAATGAGCATTGAGAAGTTAGGCAACTTGCCCAAGGTCACACAGCAGGCAAATGACAGAGCCCGGATCAGACCCAAATCCTCTGACCCTCAGTCCCGTGCTCTTTCCACTAGGCAAGCACTCTCCCCTTTCCTCTCTTACTACAATTTGGCCACACAATCTGCTCTTCTAATGCCAACCTATTCACTGTTCCTCACTCTTGTCTCTCACCACCCATCTCCTGCCTTCCTGGCCAGCAACTCGCTCCCCCTTTTCACACAGACCAGTAAGGAAGTCAATATCAAAGCAAGATATTTCTTCAGCTACTCAAGACACATTTCAGAAAAATCTCGAAGAGGGCCACTAAAGTTCTGACTGATTGCATATAAGCCTTTTTCCTGCTTTATAGTGGCAAATCTTTTTAAGACAGGAGTAAGAGACAAGATCTCGGCTTTGCTCCGAAAGGGTCCACAGATAGCTCATCAGACAGCTACAGGAAAAGTGTCCTCACAAGCCAAGATGTGAGGCGTTCCAAGAGCCCCGACCAACTGGGCAACACAAAAGCTGATGACATCCGCAAGTGCAAGTTAATGCACGTTGAGAATGTCACCTACAATTGCACAAATGCATTCTCAAGCGGTTCACAAAAGCGACCCAAGGAAAACAAAAATGAGGTGCTCGTTTATAATGGAATTGTAAGACTAACATGGAAAACATATTACATCAAAGTAATTACATTATTCTAAAGGAAATGCAATTATTAGGTTCAGTCAATTTTGAGGTGGGATAGAAATATTTCACAATTGAAAGACTGCTTATGTTCTGCAAGTGGCATCTCATCTCAGTCCTAACGGCGGAGAAGTTACCTTTCCGGTAACAAGAACTGAGAGGCTTGGTACTTATATCCACTTAAATTCCAAGTTACTTTCTGAAAGTTACACTCTTGTGGCCGCATACAGTACGAACCTGCATGCAAAACAACAACAAATCTCATTCCACATTTACTTCTTCTGGGAAGACGGCGTTTCCTTTAATGCAACGAGGCTTCGCCGATGCCATTACCCGACAACGGAGACTATCGGGATCACAGACAACAAGCTCTGGAACGCGGCCAGGCTCTTAGCATCCAAAGCTGGCAGAGGGGTAGCCGAAGAGCTGCTGTATGGAGACCTGATATTGGGAAACGGAAAGCAAGAAGGAGGGCAGAAGGAAAATTTTCGGGACACGTAAAGCCGAGCTTCAAACGACGCCACATTCTAGCTGAAACCTGGGTGGTAAATGCTGAGGACAGAGCAACGCTGCTCTTAAGGAGTGACTGAGCAAAAATGTCCTAAGGAGCACCTATGGGAAGAGAAAACAAGAGCACAGGTCTGCAGACATACGTGACAACGTAGGAAGCAGCTTTGGGTGCTCAATGTGTCCAAGCCCATGAGTCCCACTTGGCCTTCACAGCCACACATGCATTTATAGGTGAGTTTTACCGTCAGTTGGTAGAGTGAACACAGTGAGACAGGATTACCCAAAAATGCTCTGCTCAGATTTAAAAGACAGTCAGGGGAAGAAACAGATGAGGAGACATCTACAAGATAAAGTTCAGACTGAGCCCTGTGTGGGACAGGGACTGTGTCCCACTTGATATTGTACTTACCCCAGCACTTAGTACAATATCTGGCACACAGTAAGGCACTCAACAGATGCCATTTTTAAACAAAATGCAGAAGGTAGTCAGTCAATTCATATTGTTTATCAACAGCATACTGTGTGTAGAGCACTGTGCTAAGTGCTGGAGAGAGTATACAACGTCCCTGTCCTCAAAGACCTTTCGGTCTAGCAGGTGAGACAGATGCAATGAGAAAGAAAATGCCTATGGAGAGGTCCCCAAAGACACCAGGCTGACCTCATCTATCTCAAGCTCATCCTTACCTGCTTTAACTCCACCCTCTTCTTGACCCGGCAATGCTATTTTTCAATCTTACTGACTCCAGTGCCCACCATCCATTCCAGCTGTTTACACTTTTAACTCCCCTCTCAAATCCCCTGTCCCCACCATCTCTTGCACCTTGCTAATGTACTTAAAATTGAAACCATCAGGTGTGACTTCCCTTAAAAAAAAAAAAAAAAAAAAAACCCAAACCCCAACCTCCTTACCTTTTCCATTCTTCCCAGCAGTATCAAGAGATCTCCCACCTCTCAAAACATCTACCCTTACACCTGTGCCTCTGACCCCATCCCTATGCACCTTATAAAAACACTCGATCCTTAACTTCTTCCCACCCCGATCGCAATCTTCCACAGTTCAGTTTCCAACAGCTCCTTTCCCACCGCTATGAAACCTGCCCACTTTTCCTGTCCCCGAAAAAACCCTCCCTTGACCCCATGGCTCCCTCCAGTTATTGCCCCATCTCCATCCAACATTCCTCTCCAAATTCCTTGAGCGAGTTGTCTACACCCACTGCCTCCACTTCCTCCCCTCCGATTGTCTCCTTGACCTCATCCACTCCTCAGAAACTGCTCTCTCTAGTCACCAGTGACCTCCTTCTTGCCTAATCCAAAGGCCTCTACCGCATCCTCATCCTCTTTGACTTTACTGCTACCTCTGACACTGTGGACCACCACCTTCTCCTAGCAACATTATCTAACCTTGGCTTCACTGACACTAACCTCCCCTCCTGGTTCTCTAATGTCTCTGGCCATGCCTCAGTCTATCATAGGCTTCCCTCCACCTCCCACCCTCTCATTGTCAGGGTGGGAGGGAGGTGGGTCCCCCTTCAATTCTCCATTTACACCTTCTCCCGTGGAGAGCTAATTTGGTCCCATAGCTTCAATTACCACTGCTATACAGGTGATTCCCAAATCTACCTCTCCAGTCCCGACCTTCTTCCTCTGCAATCTCGTATTTCCTCCTGCCTTCAGGACATCTCTTCTTGAGTGTCCCAGCAACACCTCAAACAATTTGTCCGAAACACAACTCCTCCCCGCCAGACTTTCTCCACTGTAGAGGACACCAATATCTTCCCTGTCTCACAAACCTATAAACTTGATATTATTCTCAACTCATCTCTCTCATTCGACCCACGTATTTGACCTGTTATGAAATTCATTCATTCATTCAACAATATTTACTGAGCGCTTACTATGTGCAGACCACTGTACTAAGCGCTTGGAATGTACAAATCGGTAACAGAGACAGTCCCTGCCCTTTGACGGGCTTACAGTCTAATCGGGGGAGACGGACAGACAAGAACAGTAGCAATAAATAGAATCAAGGGGATGAACATCTCATTAAAACAATAGCAAATAAATAGAATCAAGGTGATGTACATCTCTAACAAAATAAATAGGGTAATGAAAATATATACAGTTGAGCGGACGAGTACAGTGCTGAGGGGAGGGGAAGGGAGAAGGGGAGGAGCAGAGGGAAAGGGGGGAAAAGAGGGTTTAGCTGCGGAGAGGTGGGGGGGTAGAGGGGGCAGAGGGAAAAGGGGAGCTCAGTCTGGGAAGGCCTTCTGTTGGTTCTATCTATACAACAGCTCTATAAACACTTGAATCTGCTGCCTATTCACCACCCCTCAGCCCCACAGCACTTATGAACTTATCCATAGTTTATTTAATGTCTCTCTCCCTCTGTAGACTGTAAGCTCTGTTGTACTGTACAACATGAGGGAGACCAAGCACTTAGTACAGTGCTCAATAAATATCAGATGTAGTGATAAAATCCACCCTTTAATCTCCAGCCAAATTGCCACCAAACCGATCCAAGTACTCGTTTCCCACCTTGACTACTGCATCAGTCTCTTCTCTGACCATCCTTCCTCCCCATTCAAATCCGTATTTCGCTCTGCCATCCAGACCACTTATCATGAACCAGTCAGTTCACGTCTCTTAGAACAGTGCTCTGCACATAATCAGTGCTTAACAAATACCATAATTATTATTATTACATCTCCCCATTCCTCAAAAAACCTCCAATGATTGCCCTTCTACCTCCATATCAAACTCTTTACCATTAGCATTAAGGCAGTCAAATCCCATCACTACCTTACCTCCCTAATCTCCCACTACATCTCAGCCTGGGAGCCAGGGGACCTGGGTTCTAATCCCACATGTCTGCTGTGTGATCTTGGGCAAGTCACTAAACTTCTCTGTGCCTCCGTTCCCTTATCTGGAAAATGGGGATTCAATATCTGTTCTCCTTCCTACTTAGACTGTGAGCCCCTTGAGAGACCTGATTATCTTGTATCTACCCCAAAGGACTCAGACGGTGGCTAATGGGCTGGTTATTTGGGTGCCCTAATGGGCTAAGGCGGACTGGAAGATTAAGAACAAGCCTTTTTGGGGAAAAGAGCTGTGGGAGGAACTGTGGGAAGCTGCCCACGGCCAGGCCACTTATATCCGCCACACTGATGCCCACCTCCCATATGGCACTTCTGGAGAGGGGGATGCAAATAAAGAAGCCGACCCGCAGGTCCAACTCATTCATTCAAAAGTATTTACTGAGCGCTTACTACGGGCAGAGCACTGTACTAAGCGCCTGGAATGTACAATTCGGCAACAGATAGAGACAATCCCTGCCCAATAACGGGCTCACAGTCTAAACGGGGGAGACAGACGGCAGGCAAAACAGAATGAAACAAACCACCACCAAGATAAATAGAATCGTGGAGATATACACCTCATTAACAAAATAAATAGGGTAATATATACAAATATGCAGAGTGCTGAGGGGAAGGGGGAGCAGAGGATGGGGGGAAGGGGAGGAGGAGCAGAGGGAAAGGGGGGCTGAGTCTGGGAAGGCCTCCTGGAGGAGGTGAGCTCTCAGTAGGGCTTTGAAGAGGGGAAGAGAGTTTGGCAGATGTGAGGAGGGAGGGCATTCTAGGACAGAGGTAGGAAGCGGGCCAGGGGTCGACGGCGAGACAGGCGAGAACGGGGGACCATGAGGAGGTGAGCGGCAGAGGAGCGGAGTGTATGGGGTGGGCAGTAGAAAGAGACAAGGGAGGTGAGGTAGGAGGGGGCAAGGGGTTGGAGAGCTCTGAAGCCAAGAGTGAGGAGGTTTTGTTTCATGTGAAGGTTGACAGGCAACCAGTGGAGGTTTCTGAGGAAGGGAGTAACATGCCCAGACCGTTTCTGTAGGAAGATAATCCGGGGAGCGGAATGAAGAATAGACTGGAGTGTGGACAGATAGGAGGAAGAGAGGAGGCTAACATGATAATCCAGTCGGGATATTATGAGAGCCTGTACCAGCACGGTAGCAGTTTGAATGGAGAGGAAAGGGCGGATCTTGGTGATATTGTGAAGGTGAGACCGGCAGGCGTTGGTGACGGATTGGATATTTGGGGTGAAAGAGAGCAGAGTCAAGGATGACACCAAGGTTGTGGGCCTGTGAGTCGGGAAGGATGGCTGTGCCGTCCACAGTGACGGGGAAGTCAGGGAGAGGACCGGGGGAAGATAAGGAGGTCAGTTTTAGACATGTTGAGCCAAAGGGTTCACACGACCCCAGTCTTCAGGGAAGGCTGGCAGCTAGCAAAACGGGGATATGAGAAGAGTGGGCGTGGGGGAACAGAGGCCACCTGCCGATGGCTCAGGAAGATCCAAAGAGAGAGTGAGGCAGATTGTCATGGCGTGACTCGAGAGCGATCAGGCCCTTATTTCTCCAAAACCCTCGTTGTCCCTTCTAGCTCTCGGAAGAATCTGCTAAGGGATGGGGCCCCGAATGAGATGGCAGGCTGACTACCTAGGACCTTTTAGAGAGGCGGCCAAAAAGTACATTCTGGTCACGGTAGACAGTTGGTCAGGGTGGACGGAAGCAGCAGCTAGTGCCAGTATGGACCAAGGAAAAAACATAAATTTAATCACCACCCATATTACCTATAGGCATGGAACCCTGGTAACCACAGACTCCAACAAGGGCCCAGGATTTGCGGGGAGCATGACCCAGTGGATCCGTGCCAGTCTGAGCACCTGCCTCTGTATCCTGGTAACAACCTTCAGGGTCTCAGGCCCCTGAACAGCAGATGCAAATACAAGACCAAAAGATATTACCTGGGCTGGCCCACGGATGGCCCCAGCTTCTGGTCAGACCTGGTGGGTGATGAACCCTCAAGGAATAATAACCTCTGTCCCGGAGTCATGAATCAGTGGCTCTTTCCACTGAGCCACGCCTGAGAATAGTTTTCTATTTCCACCAGATCCCCAGGAGGTTCCACTCATATATTGTACTTTCCAAACACTTTGTACAATGATCTGCACACAGTAAGCGCTCAATAAATATGATTGAATGAATAATAATGTTGGTATTTGTTAAGCGCTTACTATGTGCTGAGCACTGTTCTAAGCGCTGGGGTAAACATAGGGGAATCAGGTTGTCCCACGTGGGGCTCACAGTCTTAATCCCCATTTTACAGATGAGGGAACAGAGGCACAGAGAAGTTAAGTGATTTGCCCACAGTCACACAGCTGACAAGTGGCAGAGCTGGGATTCAAACTCATGAGCCCTGACTCCAAAGCCCGTGCTCTTTCCACTGAGCCACGCCACAGCTGTACTAACTGAAGTTTGAGTCAGAGGCATCAAATCAACCTCACATCACCTAAGACATCAGTGGCTGACACAGATCTCGTGCGCTGAAACCGGATACCTAATGTTTCCGGGGAAGAAAGGTTCCCAATGATCCGAAAACATCTCTGTTCTATACCAAAAAGAGTGTGAATGTGTTGGAATTTGGCCTGCTCTTGTCTAAGTGTGTGAATGAATGAACTGCGTTCAAATGAAATGGTGTGAAAGTGGTATGAAACATGTGAATTGTGCATTGAAAGAAATTCCTAAAGGAGAACTGCGTAGCTCCACAGTTCAGGAGCTATCGGTTTAGAAGGGAAAAGGGGAATTTGAGGAAAGGCATCTCCCTCAAGCAAATGATTAGCTTCCCTTATTGTGAAATGTGGTTCTCCTGGTTGGAAAGATTAGCTTGCAATTATTTGAAGTGTAAAAATACAAAGGTGGTAATTAGGAGAAGAGAATTTGCAACCCTCCCTCCCTCGGGAATGACTGCAAGGATGGCGATTCAATTGCTAATTTAGTAAATTAGCAATCTGTAAGCAGGTTAGAAACTGTCACTTTTATTATGTCCGGATAGGGTAAGTGTGATCATTTGAGCAAAGAACCCTGTTTTGAAATGTTCACCGTGGAACTAACAAAGTGTAGTGAAGAAAATGTACCGATATGTTCCTTATCTAATTTTGGGTAAATTGACATATGTAAACTTCATGTAAAGAAATGTGGTTCTGAATATAAAATGGTAATACTGAAAACTAGAGGGATTTGGAACGGCAACTGAATTTGAGTTTTTTCCTCCATGAAGGGGAGTTAAAGGAGAACCTAAAGAAATTGAACACGGGACAGCCTCCCGGGGAATACACATTTCTTGAGGAAAGGACCCAGTAATGGGACTGTGAGCCCATTGCTGGGCAGGGATTGTCTCTATTTGTTGATGAATTGCACTTTCCAAGCGCTTAGTACAGTGCTCTGCACACAATAAGCGCTCAATAAACACGATTGAATGAATGACATCTCCTTACTGGACAAAGCGGACTTTGGGCCCACCTAAAACCCCAACTCTAAAAAAAGCAGTTACTGGAAATTAACTTAAACCATTAAGCTGAAATTGTTTTTCCAGCCTTAAATCTTGATGGGTTGATGATAAGGGAACCACCGCCACAGGGTAGAGATCTATTTGTAGAAAATTGCAAAGTAAATAGAAAAAATGAGATTTGTTATTTTATTTCTTCTATTTATGTTATTTGCTCACCCTGGCTTGTTTTATTAATATGTATATATCGATATTTATATTTATATTGATGCTATTGATGCCTGTTTACTTGTTTTGACGTCTCTCTCCCCCCTTCTAGACTGTGAGCCTGTTGTAATAATGTAATAATAATATTGTTATTTGTTAAGCGCTCACTATGTGCCAAGCAATGTTCTAAGCGCTGGGGGAGATACAGGGTAATCAGGTCGTCCCACGTGAGGCTCACAGTTAATCCCCATTTTACAGATGAGGTAACTGAGGCACAGAGAAGTTAAGTGACTTGCCCACAGTCACACAGCTGACAAGTGGCAGAGCCGGGATTCGAACTCATGACCTCTGACTCCCAAGCCCGTGCTCTTTCCACTGAGCCACGCTGCTTCTCTAAGCAGGGACAGGGATTGTCTCTATTTTGCTGCTGAGTTGTACTTTTCAGGAGTTTAGTACAGTGCTCATTACTCAGTAATCGCTCAGTAAATATGATTGAATGAATTGCTCTTTTCGGTTCAAATGGTCTTTAAACAAGAAAATTTCCATTACGTAACAAGAGTTAAACAATGCAAACCTTGCATGCTGTCTCTTCTACTGCCTAGCCAATGGGCTAGAAGCTATTAAGTGTTTGTCCGTCAGTGTGATATAGATCATCTGTAAAAGAAAAGGTCTGAATGTTTATTTATCTTTGCCTTCACAACTGTACTTCTTTAGAAACTGGAAAGATTTAGATAGGATATCCCAAGGATCTGAAAACAACCAAAGAATTGGAGATATACGTTGGAATATTACTGTGAAAAAAATTGTCATTTCAAACTCTGTCAATGGTGAAGCAACTATGTGATGATGCTGGGTACTTAATCTGCCTAACAGTTCTATGGTTGAGATTATAAATTCCTCCATTCTAATCCAGTAGCACACACTGGCTTCCAGAGAAGTCCCGCAAAGGGACCACCACTCAACCGCTTTAGAGAAAGCCTGTCTTCAGGCCGAGCCATGATGTGAAAAGGACAGGTTCCCACCAGCATACCTGGTCCAGAGAAAGTTTAAGCACCAGCACTCCATGCCTTAAAAACTTTGTTGTTGTTGTTTCAAAATAGTTTCACTTAATTACTGGGTTTATTACACTACCAGTTTAGAAAATCTCTACTGAAGGGCTTGGTGATGATACTGATCATCATTCATCTGTGTTAATTAATCCATTAACTTTTTTTGATCTGAAAATTATTTCATATAATTACTGGGTTCATTATACTGCTAGTTTAGAAAAATCCCTATTGAAGGGATTGGTGGTGATATTGATCACCACTCACATCTGTTAATTTGTTATTGATTCATGTCAAGGTCACATATGTTCACGCGACATAACCGTATGCCGGAATCATGTACCCTGATGTGAATTTCCCCCTAGGACTGAACCCCTGTATGATTGTGAATGGGCGAATGTTGCTGATCCATGGGATTAAGGGGTGGGATGCAGTGAGCCCACAGAAAATCATTTTACGAGTGACCGATCGCCAAACCTTCCGGCATGGGATCAGTGGGATGGGCTCCCTTGACAGGCAGACCTGTACCAGACATTTGTTGGAGAGGCTGTGAGTTAGTGGGTGTATGTTACTTCTCTGCATGTGGGTTAAGAATTAAGTAGAGCTTTCCAGAGTAACCTTGGTGGTTTGGTTCTTCATTCTGAACTTGTCTGGGAATATCTGGTCTAGGAAATTCCTGGTTGGTATCATAGGTAGGTATGAATTTGGCACAAAAAGTGTTCATATGTTAGTTGTGATGATATGAACTAGGGAAAAGGAAAATTAATCAGGAAAGGACTGTGATTTCAGAAAGGTCTGAGATGGACTGCTCAGGTCGGATAGATTTTTAAAGTTTCAGGCAGGAGGCAAGACTTGAACAAGAGGTCAAGGGCAGGAAAGAAGAGAGCGAGGCCATCAGTCATATTTATTGAGTTCTTACTGTGTGCAGAGCACTGTAAGGGGCACGGAGAGTAAGCTTGAGAGGAAGGAGAAGTGCGAGCTGGGGTTGTGGTGGGGCAAGAGTGGATCTATAAGAGGGAGAGAACTGATGGAGTGCCGGGAAGCCCATGGTCCCGAGGTTTAGCTTGGATAACCACTGAAGGTTTGAGTGCGGATACCTACAGAACGACTTGTGCAAAATGATCCAGGTGGTCACACATGCAGGAGGGTATCGCCATAGACATTTGAGAGATGTAAGCACATAGAGAAAGGGAGCAAAGAAAAAGCAATAAAAAATGCCCGCTCTAGTCCCTAATAGCTCTCTTATTCTGTCTCTTATGTGGCCAAAAAGCCCAAACTATTGCCCTCCTCCCTGGGGAGGCGAAAGTGAGCAGTTGGCATCGGGCACAGAGGGGATGCCCAGGGCCATGACAGGGTGGCGCACTTTGCTCTACAAACCATGACCTGGTGAAATCCTTCAAGGTGGTCTTACAGTCACGTGCTTTTTATGGCTACTGACTGATCCATCTCATAGTTTGAGTCATTAGTTCACCCAACCAGGGGAGTAATAATAATGAGAATTTGTTAAGCCCTATGTGCCAGGCACTGTACTAAGCACTGGGGTGGATGCAAGCAAATCAAGTTGGACACAGTCTCTGTCCCATGTGGGGCTCGCAGTCTCAATCCCCATTTTACAGATGGGGGAACTGAGGTCCAGAGAAGTGAAGTGACTTGTCCAAGGTCACACAGCAGACAAGTGTGGAGAAGTGGAGAAGCAGTGTGGCTCAGTGGAAAGAGCACGGGCTTTGGAGTCAGGGCTCATGAGTTCGAATCCCAGCTCTGCCACTTGTCGGCTGTGTGACTGTGGGCAAGTCACTTAACTTCTCTGTGCCTCAGTTCCCTCATCTGTAAAATGGGGATTAAGACTGTGAGCCCCATGTGGGACAACCTGATTCCCCTATGTCTACCCCAGCGCTTAGAACAGTGCTCGGCACATAGTAAGCGCTTAACAAATACCAACATTATTATTATTATTATTACAAGTGGTGGGGCCAGCGAAGAGGGAAGTGGGACTTCTAGTGACGCTTGGGAGGAAGGAATCCAAGTTAACCACGGGGGTCTTACTGAGTGGTTTCCCAAATATCGAAGCATGGATTGTGTAGGGGTGGGAAGTGGGGGGAGCCTGGAGCTGATTCCCATGGGGGATGGGGGGAAAAAGAGAAAACGAGGGGGATGACATTCCCGGTTCCTCCCATGGGAAGCAGCATGGCGTAGTGGATAGAGCATGGGCCTGGGAGTCACAAGGTCATGGGTTCTAATCCCAGCTCCGCCACTTGTCTGTTGTGTGACTTTGGGCAAGTCACTTCACTTCTCTGGGCCTCAGTTCCCTCATCTGGAAAATGGGGATGAAGACTGTGAGCCCCACGGGGGACAACCTGAATGCCTTGTATCTACCCCAGCACTTAGAAGAATGTTTGGCACATAGTAAGTGCTTAACAAATACCATAATTATTATTCCTTGGGAGGGTTGGTGCTACCCTAGGCCCATCTTCCCACTCATCACACAGGAGTGGGGGAAAGCAGGAAAAAGCACCAGCGAGTAGCCTCATTTTTTTTTTTATTTAAAAAATAAACAAAAGCCCTGGGCTAGCAGGGGTCCTGGGCACCTGGGATCACACATCAGATGGCCTCATGGAACTGGCAGGGGGAGGAGGTGGCACCATGTTGGGCTGTAGTTCAACCCCTTCACCTTGCGTCTTTGCCCAGGCAACTTTGATGACACCTCTTAGCAAATCACCCCCCCCTTGGCAGACTCATAGGGAGTGGCTTCCTCAGGAGGGCTTTCCCAAGGCTGCAGCAGATGAAAAGGAGGCTCTTACTTTATACTGGTAGCCAACCCATTCCCCTCCTTCTCCCAGCCGGTTCAGACCCAGTGGGATAAGAGGAAAGAAAGAGAAGCAAAATGGGCAAAGGAAGGGGATATGATCAGGCAGCCTGGGGTGGGATGGAGAGAATAGAGAAGGGGACGGACAGTGGAGAAGCAACAGAAGTCTAATCAAAGCAGAGCTGTCTGGGTTTTTTTCTTCCGAGTTTAAGCTGCACATTTAAAATATAATAGTAGAGCAGTAGACATGCCAGTAAGATTGGAAATATAAAAATACATATCAAGTAGAGGACTCAAGAAAACGTAAATGCTTTTACAAGGATTTAAAGAATCTAACCCAAAGCAAAGCTTTATTCCTTTCCTTCTCTAAGGAGCCTGGCTATATTTAAGTTACTAGTACAGCTCAATTCTTTCATTTTTAATCATTATCAGTTATCTATATTGCTGTCTGTCTCCCTCGCTAGACTAAGTTCAATTTGGGCAGGGAACAGGTCTACCAACCCTGTTGTATTGTACTCGCCCAAGCACTTAGTCCAGTGCTCTGCGCCCAATAGGCGCTCAATAAATACAGTTGATTGAGACTCAAGTTGAGCCACTTCTTTCATTTCGCAGCTGAGCTCACTCTGAAAGAGCATCTTCTCCAACCGGTAGACTTTAAAGAGCCTTTTCTCTGGGGGAAAAGATCACTGCATCTTCTGTGGGTCCCTTACAACACTAAGACAGTGCTGATGCTCAAATACTAATTGGTAACAGGTGATGGACAAGCAAACAACACAAAGAAAACCTCGCCACCCACTCTCCTGTTTAAAGTAAGAAATACTTTGAAATTTTACTACACTGTACTATGAAAATACCTTTCATCTACACAACTCAACGGCTATAAGACATTAATTACATTTTACCGCCACCCTGACTCCCATTTTACGTAGCACAGTGAGTTTCCTCAAGGGCCCAGAGGAAGTCGGGAACAGTTTTGGACCCCCAACTCCTCGGGGGCCTGGTTCCACCCGTGCCGCTCCCCACTTGCTGCATGGCTCACGGCCAAGGGCAAGGGGTAGGACCAGGAGACGGGCGAGGTGGGGGCGGGGAACACCTGTTCTCACCCCTGCCCCTTTATCGCCTCCTCGCCCTATTAAATCATTTCGGGGACCTAGGCTCTCAGTCAGATGAGGTTTTGGTCTGTGGCTCTTTGATTTCTGATGCCTACCCATTTCTTTCATTAGAAAGCTTGTTATTGGATGTTTTTTACCTTTGTACAGTGCAGGGGAATCTAGGAATCCCGACCTACTCTATTAAATCTGCAGGCAAAGACATTCCTTTTCTCTTCCAAGTAACTGAGTTCTAACTCAGTTTTTCGAGTTCTTGTCTCTTCTATTACTATTTGGCACCAATTTAACAATCCCCCTTTATATTAGGGATTAGGAGGGAAAATGGCTACCAACTCCATTATGGTGTACCTTCAATAAATATCACTGATTGGTACCATATCTATATTTTTCAAAGAATTAAAATATTAACATCCTGTTTACATTCACACAGGCAGTTGTCAAACATACGTACACTGTCTGAACTTGGAATGTATTTAACATATCCCACTAAAATTCACCTACTACAGCTGGAAACCAACTGACACATTAACACTTCCCAATCCACCGACTCTCCCAGACATTACCTAGTTTCCAGATCTCCCCTGGGTTTAATAATCTTAAACTCACCCAGGGAATTCTTTATAACTTACAGGTGTTACGATCTGGTACCGCCACATAGAACGAGCGTCTGCAAGTTTATTGCCATTGCATGTGTTTCTTCGGTATTAGCCACTACGTGTTTTTGGTCTCAAGAGTGACACGCACATTCGCAGTCAGACACCCGATAGTGAAGAGCTCACACTTCCTGACCAAAAAGGTCCACCTGCACCTGCTACTTTGCCCAACCCAACATTCGTATAAAAAAGTGGCTACGAGGCATCCTTTCTATTGCCGAGGACGCAGTGGGAGTACAATCCATGGCATGCGACGACAGTGGACGGAAGCATGGGTTTCTTACCAGCGGCTGCGTCAGTCAGAGGCGTGTGGACAGGCCAACAGATCCCTCGAGAAATGGCTCCCGGATGCCTGGGGCCTCACCTTCGTGGTGGGCAGGTATCGTGCCTGTTTATTGCTATATTGGACTCTCCCAAGGGCTTAGTACAGTGCTCTGCACACAATAAACGTTCAGTAAATATGACTGAGTGACCGACACCCTGGTAGAGGCGCCAGCCGGCCATCAGCTCCCCATAGTCTGACTAGAGAGCCGTCAGGCAGGCTCCGCCGCTCCTGTGGAGACCGAGAGGCGGGGCCTTTCTCCCCTCCGGTTTCCTGCCAGGGCCCGAGCCCTACCCTAATGAGGAAAAGCACCACGGGAAGCCAAGGCAAGCTGAAGCTCGGGCCTGGCAGAGGACCAAGTCTCCGAATGGCTGCTTGGGTCCGAATGTTGCCTGGCCAAGGAGGCGGCGCCCTGTGGGACTGGGCCAGCGAGGGGTGGGGATCCCCCAGCCGCTGCCCCTAGGCCCTCCACATCTGGCAGACCACCGCTCAGAGCCTTTCTGCAATCACGTCTCCTCCAAGAAGCCTTCCTCAATTCATTTCCTGGCCCACAAGTTCTAGCCTCCAATTACCACTTCAACACTTTGAGCCAACTACACACTCATGACCACTTGTGGCGATTCTTTACATTATATACTCTACTATTTTCAGTGTGTCTCCCCTGCTGGACTGTAAACTCCTTGAGGGTACAAACCATGCCTACTAACTCGTCTCTAGAGAAAGCGTTCAACTGAAGCATTACTGATGAGGGATACCAGTGGCCTGATCTACCCGGGGAGGGCAGTGCTAATGTTCCCTGGTGTCGGGAGGTAAGGTGGGTGACGCAGTCAGGCCTACACTGGTCCTTCAGAGAAGCAGCGTGGCTTAGTGGAAAGAGTAGGGGTTTGGGAGTCAGAAGTCAAGGCTTCTAATCCCAGATCCTCCATTTGTCTGCTGTGTGACCTTGTGCAAGCCACTGAACTTCTCTGTGCCTCAGTTACCTCATCTGTAAAATGGGGATGAAGATTGTGAGCCTCAGGTGGGACAACCTCATTACCGTTTATCTACCTCAGCGCTTAGAACAGTGCTTGGCACAGAGTAAGCGCTAAACGAATACCATGATTATTATTCAAGAACCAGTTTCAGACAGCCACCCTCTGCTACTTCTAAAAAAAGCCCGAAAGATGGAGAAGGTCACAAGGGGCCCCCTGATATGGCTCCCCTTGATCCTTGAGGCCAGGTATTGAATCCCCATTTTGCAGATGAGGGAACTGAGGCACAGCCAAGTGAAGTGACTGGCCCAAGCTAATACAGCAGAGAAGTGACGGAGTCGAGATGAGAACCCAGGTCTTCTGACTCCCAGACCCACGCTCTGCTAGGCCAGGCTGCTTGTCCCAAACAGCGAGCCAGAGCCTCTCCTAATAATAATAATAATAATGTTGGCATTTGTTAAGTGCTTACTATGTGCCGAGCACTGTTCTAAGCGCTGGGGTAGACACAGGGGAATCAGGATGTCCCACGTGGGGCTCACAGTCTTAATCCCCATTTTACAGGTGAGGTAACTGAGGCACAGAGAAGTTAAGTGACTTGCCCACAGTCACACAGCTGACAAGTGGCAGAGCTGGGATTCAAACTCATGACCTCTGACTCCAAAGCCCGTGCTCTTTCCACTGAGCCATGCTGCTTCTCTCCTGTTCTCTCTCCTAGCCAGTCTATTACCTGATTGTACACGTAGAGATATTCCAAGCAGAGATCTCTGGAGTGAGTCAGACCCACAGTGCCTATGTACATATCTGCAGTGCTATTTATTTATATTATTGTCCGCCTCCCCCACTAGACTCTGAGCTCACTGTGGGCCATGAATGTGTCTGTTTATTGTTATAGTGTACTCTCCCAAGTGCTTAGGACAGTGCTTTGCACAGTGGAAGTGCCCGAATGAGCCTTCCTTGTGCTGGCTTTGGCCAGGCACTCTAGGTAGTCTGTATTTCTGTCTTGGGCCACGATGGACATGCAGCCCCTCTTGTCTCCATCATATTGATATGGTGCATCACCTCCAGGAGCCATGTTCACTGGGTTCTGTTTGGCAGCTAGAAAGCATTTACAAGGTCCCATAACTGAATGACTGAGGTGACGCCAATGAGCTCATCAACCTTTTGGAGGTACAGCCCCAACCCAGGAAGGGGGCAGGGCCCTAACCTGCTATTAGGCGACTGTCAACTCTCACACTGTCTACAAGGCAGGAGGGCAGGAGGAGGGCGCTTCAGGTATCATGGAGAACAGGAAAAATCTAATTGCTTCAAGCTTTTAAACTCTCTTAGCCTAGGGCCTACTGCATGCATGATCAAGGCAGATCCAAGCTACCACACCTCGGCTTCCCAAGCAGAGAAGGGAACTTTCAGCATTACTGAGGAGAAAGGAGAAGCTGTAATTGCTTGCAACAAGCTTTTCAAAAACTCTTTTGGTTTATGCCCATTCATGATCAAAGCAGGTGGTGGGAGGTGTTCACTGGGAGAAGGAGGGGGAGGCCCTGCAGGGGACCTTCCACTCCCAGCTGTTTGTTCCCCAAGTGGAAGGAGAAGCAAAGGGGCGGGAGCAGGTTAGGAAGCATGCTAATAATGTACTACAGAACCCAAGTGCTCTGTGGCACACAGAGGCAGGGGATCCAGGAATTTACCCTGCATTAAAAACAATCGTGGAATTGGTGAAGCGTTTGCTATGTACCCAGAACTACACTAAGCATTGGGGTAGATGGAAGACAGTCATAACCGACAGTGTCTGATGGCTCTGATCTTGCTTTTTTTGACATGTTATC
Source organism: Ornithorhynchus anatinus (assembly GCF_004115215.2). Lineage (NCBI taxonomy): Eukaryota > Metazoa > Chordata > Mammalia > Monotremata > Ornithorhynchidae > Ornithorhynchus > Ornithorhynchus anatinus. The sequence continues at coordinate 155,459,854 of NC_041728.1, forward strand.
TGTTAAGCACTTCTACGTGCCAGGCACTGTAATATATACAAGCTAATCGCGTTGGACATAGTCCCTGTCCCATGTGGGGCTCACCGTCTTAATCCCTCTTTTACAGACGAGGTAACTAAGGCCCAAAGTGACTTGCCCAAGGTCACAGAGCAGACGAGTGGCAGAGTGGGATTAGAACACAGGTCCCTTTGACTCCTGGGCCTGTGCTCTATCCCCTAGGCCACATTGCTCTCTTTAAAAGGACCCTCAGCATTTCTGCACTTCTGTTGATACCGGTTCCCTTGCACAAACCTGTTTTAATAATAATAATGACGGCATTTCTTAAGCGCTTACTATATGCCAAGCAGGCAGAGACGTTAGGAGACATCAACCTGACATTAGCTTACAGGGAACAGGGAAGGCTATTCCCAAAAACTAATGAAAGGTGAGTCCGTGAGGCCTTCGACGGATCAGTATTTGTTGATTGCTTACTCTAAATGCAGAGCACTGGGCTAAGCACTTCTCAGTCAGGTGTCAGATGGGAAATGGGAGTGGAGAGTCTAGACTGTAAGCTACCTGCATGCAAAAACATGTCTCTGTTTTACTGTACTTTCCAAGTGCTCAGTACAGTGCTCTGCCCAGTGTAAGTACTCAATAAATGCCACTGATTGACTGCACGATTACACTCCTTGTGGGCAGGGCTCTTCAATACCTATTCTCTCAAGTGCTCAGTACCACTGATTGATTACACTCCTTTCAGGCAAGGATCTTCTGTACCTATTCTCCCAACTGCTTAGAACAATGCTCTGCACACTGTAAGCACTCAATAAACACCAGTGATTGATTGGAGAAGGAGCCACCTTCTTTAAAGAACTCACTTGTCATGGGCAGGGAATATGTCTGTTAGAGTGTTCTATTGTACTCTCCCGAGTGCTAAGAAAAGTGCTCTGCATACAGTAAGAGCTCAATAAATACGATCGACTGACTGAGCACCTTAGGGCCGCCCCTCCTACCCTCACTGTTCTCCTACTACAACCCACCCCGGCACACTTTGCTCCTCTAATGCTAACCTACTCACTGCGCCCCAAACTCATCTATCTTGCTGCCCACGTCCTGCCTCTGGCCTAGAACACCCTCCCTCTTTATATCCTACAATAACTCTCCACCCTTCAAAGATTTAGTGAAGGCACATCTCCTCCAAGAGGCCTTCCCTGACTGAACCCTCCTTTCTTCTTCTCCCACTCCTTCTGCAGCGCCCCTGAACTTGGATTTGCTCCCTTTATTCAGCCCTCCTTCAACTCCAGAGCACTTCCGTACATATCCAGAGTTAGTGTGGATTTTTGTTCCTGCCTGTCTCCACCTTTAGGCTGCAAGTTCGTTGGGGGTGGGACACGTGCCTGCTGATTCTGTTGTATTGTCCTCCCTCAAGCACTTAATCCAGTGTTGTGCACATAGTCTGTGCTCAATGAATAGGAGTGATTGATTGGGGGGTGGGGCTCCGCCTGACCTTTCTGAGAAAGGGCAGGCAGGGGGAAGAGGCTAGGGGGGCAGGTTTGGGCACTCTGAGGGGATGTGCGACCAGGAAGGTCGGGGTTGTTACCCCTGCCGGGGGCTGCCTGAGAGGATCCCTAGTCTCTCCCTCCCTTTGGGGAACGCATGGGGTTCCCTTAACCAGCAGGGCTCATTCATTCATCCATTCAATCGTATTTAATAATAACAATAGATATACGACTCATTGAGCGCTATGTGCCAAGCACTGTTCTAAGGGCTGGGGTAGAAACAAGTTAGTTTGGACAGTCCCTGCCCCACACAGAGCTCAGAATTCCCTTTTTTCAGATGAGATAGCTGAAGCCCAGAGAGGTAAATAATAATAATAATTATAGTATTTGTTGAGCCCTTGCTATGAAGTGAACTGAAGCAAGTGAAGTGACTTGCCCAAGGTCACACAGCAGACATGTGGTGGAGCTGTGTGTTTACTGTGTGCAAAACGCTTACTGTGTGCAGAGCACTGTACTAAGCACTTGGGAAAAATACAATACAACAATAAACAGTGACATTCCCTGCCCACAATGAGCTCAGTCAAGAAGGAGGGTGGGGGGAGACAAACATGAACAGAAATAAATAAATAAATGACATACGGACATAAGTGCTGGGGGGAGGCGAGGCGGGGGGGGGGGGAGCAAAGGGAGCAAGTCAGGGCAATGCAGGGTGACGCAAAAGGGCTTAGTCTTGGAAGACCTCTTGGAGGAGATATGTGAGCTCCTTGTGGGCAGAGAATGTGTCTGATTTAGAGTGTATTCTCCCAAGTGTTTGGTACAGTGCTTTTCACACCATAAGCTCTCAATTCATTCATTCGTATTGATTGAGCACTCACTGTGTGCAGAGCACTGTACTATAGAATAATAATAATAATAATGTGAAGTGTGGCATATTGGATAGAGTCCGGGCCTGGGTGTCAGGAGGTCATGGGTTCTAATCCAAGCTCCATCATTTGTCAGCTGTGTGACCTTGGGTAAGCCACCTAACTTCCCTGGGCCTCAGGTACCTCAGCTGGAAAATGGGGATGAAGACTGTGAGCCCCACATCAAATAACCTGATGACTTTGTATCTACCCCCAGCGCTTAGGACAGTGCTTGGCACATGGTAAGGGCTTAAATTCATTCATTCATTCAATCGTATTTATGGAGCGCTTACTACGTGCAGAGCACTGTCTTAAGCGTTTGAAATGTACAATTTGGCAACAGATAGAGACAAACCCCACCGGGCAGCCTCCAAACCCCACCGGGCCAACAACCGCCCCACACCCCCACCCCAATGCACACACATCTATTCATTCATTCAATCCTCTTTATTAATAATATCGGTATTTGTTAAGCGCTTACTATGTGCCAAGCACTGTTCTAAGCGCTGGGGGGTCGAGGGTGATCAGGTTGTCCTATGTGGGGTTCACAGTCTTCATCCCCATTTTCCTGATGAGGGAACTCCCCGTTTAGACTGCGAGTCCATCCCTGGGCAGGGATGGTCTCTATTGCCAAATTGTACATTCCGAGCGCTTAGTACAGCGCTCTGAGCTCACCTCCTCCAAGAGGCCTTCCCAGACTGAGCTTCCCTTTTCCCTCTGCTCCTTTTCTGCTCCCCCTCCGCTCCCTCCACTTTCCCTTCCCCTCAGCTATGCCCCCTTTCCCTCTGCTCCTCCCCCTCTCCCCAGCACTGTGCTCATTTGTATATAATTTTATTACCCTATTTATTTGTTAATGAGGTGTCCATCCCCTTGATTCTATTTACTGTGATTATGCTGTCTTGTTCTTGTCCGTCTCCCCCTTTTAGACTGTGAGCCCGTCATTGGGCAGGGATCATCTCTGTTGCCGAATTGTCCATTCCAAGCGCTTAGTCCACTGCTCTGCACGCTTACTATGTAAGCATAGTAAGCGCTCAATCAATACGATTGAATGAATGAACTGAGGCCCAGAGAACTGAAGTGACTTTCCCAAGGTCACAGAGCTGACAAGCGGCGAGGCCGGGGTGAGGACCCACGACCTCTGACTTCCCAGCCCGGGCTCTTGCCACTCAGCCACGCGCCTTCTCTCTACGGAGCGCTCGGTGGGTGCGGAGCACTGTGCTGAGCGCTTGGGAAAGGACAATTGACCCCGGGCTCACAGTCTAGAAGACGGTGCCAAACGGACGGACACACACACACACCCCAGCTCCGCCGCTTGTCTGCTGTGTGACCTTGGGCAAGTCACTTCACTTCTCTGGGCCTCAGTTACCTCATCTGGAAAATAAGCATTAAGTGTGTGAGCCTCACGTGGGACAACCTCATCACCTTGTATCCTCCCCAGAGCTTAGAGCAGTGCTTTGCACATAGTAAGCGCTTAATAATAATAATAATAATTATGGTATTTGTTAAGCGCTTACTATGTGTGTGAGCCCCACATGGGAGAACCTGATCACCTTGTATCCTCCCCAGAGCTTAGAGCAGTGCTTTGCACATAGTAAGCGCTTAATAATAATAATAATAATTATGGTATTTGTTAAGCGCTTACTATGTGTGTGAGCCCCACATGGGAGAACCTAATCACCTTGTATCCTCCCCAGAGCTTAGAGCAGTGCTTTGCACATAGTAAGCGCTTAATAATAATAATTATTGTATTTATTAAGCGCTTACTATGTGTGTGAGCCCCACGTGGGCCAACCTGATCACCTTGTATCCTCCCCAGAGCTTAGAACAGTGCTTTGCACATAGTAAGCGCTTAATAATAATAATAATTATGGTATTTGTTAAGCGCTTACTATGTGTGTGAGCCCCACATGGGAGAACCTGATCACCTTGTATCCTCCCCAGAGCTTAGAGCAGTGCTGTGCACATAGTAAGCGCTTAATAATAATAATAATAATTATGGTATTTGTTAAGCGCTTACTATGTGTGTGAGCCCCACATGGGAGAACCTGATCACCTTGTATCCTCCCCAGAGCTTAGAGCAGTGCTTTGCACATAGTAAGCGCTTAATAATAATAATAATAATAATTATGGTATTTGTTAAGCGCTTACTATGTGTGTGAGCCCCACATGGGAGAACCTGATCACCTTGTATCCTCCCCAGAGCTTAGAGCAGTGCTTTGCACATAGTAAGCGCTTAATAATAATAATTATGGTATTTGTTAAGCGCTTACTATGTGTGTGAGCCCCACATGGGAGAACCTGATCACCTTGTATCCTCCCCAGAGTTTAGAGCAGTGCTTTGCACATAGTAAGCGCTTAATAATAATAATAATAATTATGGTATTTGTTAAGCGCTTACTATGTGTGTGAGCCCCACATGGGAGAACCTGATCACCTTGTATCCTCCCCAGAGCTTAGAGCAGTGCTTTGCACATAGTAAGCGCTTAATAATAATAATTATGGTATTTATTAAGCGCTTACTATGCGTGTGAGCCCCACATGGGAGAACCTGATCACCTTGTATCCTCCCCAGAGCTTAGAGCAGTGCTTTGCACATAGTAAGCGCTTAATAATAATAATTATGGTATTTATTAAGCGCTTACTATGTGTGTGAGCCCCACGTGGGCCAACCTGATCACCTTGTATCCTCCCCAGAGCTTAGAACAGTGCTTTGCACATAGTAAGCGCTTAATAATAATAATTATGGTATTTATTAAGCGCTTACTATGTGTGTGAGCCCCACATGGGAGAACCTGATCACCTTGTATCCTCCCCAGAGCTTAGAGCAGTGCTTTGCACATAGTAAGCGCTTAATAATAATAATTATGGTATTTATTAAGCGCTTACTATGCGTGTGAGCCCCACATGGGAGAACCTGATCACCTTGTATCCTCCCCAGAGCTTAGAGCAGTGCTTTGCACATAGTAAGCGCTTAATAATAATAATTATGGTATTTATTAAGCGCTTACTATGTGTGTGAGCCCCACGTGGGCCAACCTGATCACCTTGTATCCTCCCCAGAGCTTAGAACAGTGCTTTGCACATAGTAAGCGCTTAATAATAATAATTATGGTATTTATTAAGCGCTTACTATGTGTGTGAGCCCCACGTGGGCCAACCTGATCACCCTGTATCTTCCCCAGAGCTTAGAACAGTGCTTTGCACATTGTAAGCGCTTAATAATAATAATAATAATAATAATAATAATGGTGGTATTTAAGTGCTTACTATGGTGCTGAGCACTGTTCTAAGCGCTGGGGTAGAAACAGGGTAATGAGGTTGTCCCACTTGGGGCTCACAGTCATTTGACAGTTGAGGTAACTGAGGCCCAGAGAAGTCAAGTTCATATTTGTTAAGCGCTTACTAGGGGCAGAGCACTGTTCTAAGCGCTGGGGTAGATACAGGGGTCATCAGGTTGTCCCACGTGAGGCTCCCAGTTAATCCCCATTTTCCAGATGAGGGAACTGAGGCCCAGAGAAGTGAAGTGAGTCGCCCACAGTCCCCCAGCTGCCAAGTGGCAGAGCCGGGATTCGACCCCATGACCTCGGGCTCCCAAGCCCGGGCTCTTTCCACGGAGCCACGCTCTCATTACGTATTTATTGAGCGCTTACTCTGTGCAGAGCAATCATAATCATAATGTTGGTATTTGTTAAGCGCTTACTAGGGGCCGAGCACTGTTCTAAGCGCTGGGGTAGACACAGGGGAATCAGGTTGTCCCACCTGGGGCTCACAATCTTAATCCCCATTTTACAGATGAGGGAACTGAGGCACCGAGCACTGCGCTAAACGCTTGGAAAGGACGGTTCGGCAACCGATAGAGACAGTCCCTGCCCAGTGACGGGCTCCCAGTCTAATCTTCCAGTCTAATCTAGTTTAAAACCGAGAGACGGAGCCCCCGGGGACGAGACGGCGCTGGCTCGGCGCGCGTCACTCACCGAAGCCGCTGTAGTAGCCGCCGGCGTCGTCGTAGTAGCTGCTGCTGCTGCTGCCGCCGCCGCGCCTGCGCCCGGAGAGGGAGGGGAGGGGGGCGGCCCTCGGAACGCCAGTGCGCAGGCGCCGACCGCCGCGGCTCTTCCCCCCTCCTGCTCCCCCTCCCCCCGGCCGCCAACCCGGCCCGCCGCCGCGCTTTCAAACGTCAACGGCCGCCGGGGCGGAACCCGGGCCCGCCCGAGCGCGGGGATCCCCTCCGGACACGGACCCACCGGCCGACCGGCCCCTTCCCTCCCTTCCCCGGGCCGCCCCCGCGTCCCTTTCCCGGCCCGCCCCCGCGTCCCTCCGCCTCAGCCGGCCGGCGGGCACTGCGCAGGCGCAAGGCGGGCGGGCCCGGGCGGTGCGGGGAGCTGCGCGCGCAGCCTCCCCTCCGAGCCCGGCCCTACCAGTCATTCACTCAATAGTCTTTCTTGAGCGCTTCCTGTGTGCAGAACATTCATTCATTCAGTAATTCTTCTTGAGCGCTTACTATGGGCGGGGCATCCATTCATTCAATAATACTTCTTGAGGGCTATGTGCAGGGCATTCATTCCTTCATGTAATAGTATTTCTTGAGCGCTTACTCTGTGCAGAGCATTCATGCATTCATTCAATAGTATTTCTTGAGCGCTTACTAGGTGCAGAGCATTCATTCATTCAGTAATTCTTCTTGAGCGCTTACTATGGGCGGGGCATCCATTCATTCAATAATACTTCTTGAGCGCTATGTGCAGGGCATTCATTCCTTCATTCAATAGCATTTCTTGAGCGCTTACTACGTGCAGAGCATTCATTCCTTAATTCAATAATATTTCTTGAGCGCTTACTTGTGTGCACAGCGTTTATTCGTTCAGTAATACTTCTTGAGCGCTTACTATGTGCAGAGCATTCATTCAATTAATAGTATTTCTTGAGCGCTTACTATGTGCAGAGCATTCATTCAATTAATAGTATTTCTTGAGCGCTATGTGCAGAACATTCATTCATTCAATAATTCTTCTTGAGCGCTTACTATGGGCAGGGCATCCATTCATTCAATAATACTTCTTGAGGGCTATGTGCAGGGCATTCATTCCTTCATGTAATAGTATTTCTTGAGCGCTTACTCTGTGCAGAGCATTCATGCATTCATTCAATAGTATTTCTTGAGCGCTTACTAGGTGCAGAGCATTCATTCATTCAATAGTATTTCTTGAGCGCTTACTATGTGCACAGCGTTCATTCGTTCAATAATACTTCTTGAGCGCTTACTTTGTGCAGAGCATTCATTCAATTATTAGTATTTCTTGAGCGCTTACTATGTGCAGAACATTCATTCATTCATTCGTATTTCTTGAGCGCTTACTAGGTGCAGAACATTCATTCATTCGTATTTCTTGAGCGCTTACTATGTGCAGAACATTCATTCATTCATTCGTATTTCTTGAGCGCTTACTAGGTGCAGAACATTCATTCATTCATTCGTATTTCTTGAGCGCTTACTATGTGCACAGTGTTCATTCATTCATTCAATAATACTTCTTGAGCGCTATGTGCAGGGCATTCATTCCTTCATTTAATAGTATTTCTTGAGCGCTTACTATGTGCAGAGCATTCATGCATTCATTCAATAGCATTTCTTGAGCGCTTACTACGTGCAGAGCATTCATTCATTCAATAGTATTGAGCGCTTACGACGTGCAGAGCATTCATTTCTTAATTCAATAGTATTTCTTGAGCGCTTACTATGTGCACAGCATTCATTCGTTCAATAATACTTCTTGAGCGCTTACTATGTGCAGAGCATTCATTCAATTAATAGTATTTCTTGAGCGCTTACTATGTGCAGAGCATTCATTCATTCATTCATATTTCTTGAGCGCTTACTATGTGCACAGTGTTCATTCATTCATTCAATAATACTTCTTGAGTGCTTACTATGTGCAGAGCATTCATTCCTTCATTTAATAGTATTTCTTGAGCGCTTACTATGTGCACAGCATTCATTCATTCATTCAATAATACTTCTTGAGGGCTTACTATGTGCAGAGCATTCATTCACTTAATAGTATTTATTTGAGCGCTTACTATGTGCGGAGCATTCATTCATTCATTTAATAGTATTTCTTGAGCGCTTACTATGTGCACAGTGTTCATTCAATAATACTTCTTGAGCGCTTACTATGTGCAGAGCATTCATTCATTCAATTAATAGTATTTCTTGAGCGCTTACTATGTGCACAGCGTTCATTCATTCAATAATACTTCTTGAGCGCTTACTATGTGCAGAGCATTCATTCATTCAATTAATAGTATTTCTTGAGCGCTTACTATGTGCAGAGCGTTCATTCATTCAGTAGTATTTCTTGAGCACTGACTACGTGTAGAGATTCATTCATTCATTCAATAGTATTTCTTGAGCGCTGACTACGTGCAGAGCATTCATTCATTCATTAAATAGTATTGATTGAGCGCTTACGACGTGCAGAGCATTCATTCCTTCATTCAATAGTATTTCTTAATAATGTTGATATTTGTTAAGCGCTTACTATGTGCAGAGCACTGTTCTAAGCGCTGGGGTAGATACAGGGTAATCAGGTTGTCCCACATGGGGCTCACAGTTTTTAATCCCTATTTTACAGATGAGGTAACTGAGGCACAGAGAAGTTAAGTGATTTGCCCAAAGTCACACGGCTGACAGGTGGCAGAGCTGGGATTCGAACCCACGTTCTCTGACTCCCAAGCCCATGCTCTTTGCAATGAGCCACGCTTTTCTTGAGCACTTACTATATGTTTAGTGCCATTGTTCTTGTCTGTCCGTCTCCCCCGATTAGACTGTAAGCCCGTCAAACGGCAGGGACTGTCTCTATCTGTTGCCGACTTGTTCATCCCAAGTGCTTAGTACAGTGCTCTGCACATAGTAAGCGCTCAATAAATACTATTGAATGAATGAATATGTGCAGAGCATTCATTCATTCATTCAATAGTATTTCTTGAGCGCTTACTATGTGCAGGGCATTCATTCATTCAATAATACTTCTTGAGCGCTACGTGCAGGGCATTCATTCCTTCATTTAACAGTATTTCTTGAGCACTGACTATGTGCAGAGCATTCATGCATTCATTCAATAGTATTTCTTGAGCGTTTACTACGTGCAGAGCATTCAATCCTTAATTCAATAGTATTTCTTGAGCACTGACTATGTGCACAGCATTCATTCATTCAATAATATTTCTTGAGCGCTTACTATGTGCACAGCATTCATTCATTCAATAATATTTCTTGAGCGCTTACTATGTACAGAGCATTCATTCATTTAATAGTATTTATTGAGAGCTTACTATGTGCAGAGCATTCATTCATTCAATTAATAGTATTTCTTGAACGCTTACTACGTGCAGAGCATTAATTCCTTCATTCAATAGTATTTTTTGAGTGCTTACTATGTGCAGAGCATTCATTCATTCAATAGTATTTCTTGAGCGCTTACTATGTGCACAGCATTCATTCATTCAATAGTATTTCTTGAGCGCTTACCATGTGCAGAGAGTTCATTCATTCATTCAGCAGTATTTCTTGAGCGCTTACTATATGCAGAGCGTTCATTCATTTATTCAATAGTACTTCTTGAGTGCTTACTATGTGCAAAGCATCCGTTCATTTATTCAATAGTATTGATTGAGCGCTTACTATGTGCAGAGCATTCATTCATTCATTCAATAGTATTGATTGAGCGCTTACCAGGTGCAGAGCACTGGACTAAGCACTTGGAATGGACAATTTGGCAACAGATAGAGACAATCCCTGCCTAATGACGGGCTCACAGTCTAATCGGGGGAGACAGATGGACAAAAACAAGACACTGTACTAAGCGCTTGAAATACACAATTTGGCAACAGATAGAGAGAATCCCTGCCCAATGACGGGCTCACAGTCTAAATAATAATAATAATAATGACAATAATAATAATAATGTTGGTATTTGTTACATGATTACACTGTGCAGAGCACTGTTCTAAGCGCTGGGGGAGATACAGGGTCATCAGGTTGTCCCACAGTCACACTTGAGGCTCACAGTCTTCATCCCCATTTGACAGATGAGGAAACTGAGACACCAAGAAGTTAAGCGTGGCTCAGTGGAAAGAGCCCGGGCTTGGGAGTCAGAGTTCAGGGGTTCGAATCCCGGCTCTGCCACTTGGCAGCTGTGTGACTATGGGCAAGTCATTTGTCATCGCCCGGACCCTTGGAGCCATTACCTCGTGGGCTTGGGATCTCTGCTCCCCTGAGGCGCAGCCTCGGCCCACCCGGCCCCGATTCCCGACAAGCTCCCCTTCGCCTACCGCTCGCTGACTCATCTGCGCTTCCTCCGCCTCCACCGGGGAGCTGAGCCTCGGACCGTCCGGACCCGCGCCCGCCTCAGCCTTTCACAACCTGGACCTCCGCACCCCCGCTCGGGAACTCCGACACTACGGATCTTCGCCCCCACAGACCCCCAGCCACCAGCTTTCAGTCCACCCGCCCTCCCCCCGCCCCCCCGCTCGGGCCCGGGGACATTGTGCTCCCCTTCTCGGCCCCAAGGACATTGTGTCCTCGGGGGACATTGTGCTCCCCAACTGCTCCCCCACTCCGCCTGAGGCGGCCATTTTGGGAAGGCCTCACTCCCTCTTCCCTCTTGAGGTGATTCATCTCTCCCGCCCCCGCCCCGGGCGACGACGTCCTTGTTCTCACCATGTTACCTTGCCTTAGCCGCCGCCTACGGCCGCCACCCACCCCGGACAACCTCAGGGCCCCCCCGCCGCCACAGGGTTATTTGGTCATGAGCTCTGGGACTCTCTCGGCCGCTGGCCGCTTGACCTTGAGTCTGATCGGGTAGGGTCGGCTCGTCCCCCGACTCTGGTCATCGCCTGCTTATTAACACTATTGTAGTGTGCCTTACTGTAGCATGTTGCTATATTTGCGATCTCACTTTTTATTGTTTATTGTCGTCAGACTTTGAATTTGATCAGGTCGCCCCTTAATCGAGTCTACCCCCGACCCTGATCATCACCCCTTTTATTAACACGACTATATTGTATCATACTGTATCATGTTGCTATATTAGCACTACTGTATTGTATCATATTGTATCATGTTGCTACATTACCGATTTCGTTTATTACTGTTTATTGTTGTCAGTGCTGCCACCCACCTCTCTGGCCTCGCCATGTCCCTCCTCCCCCCCTCCCCCCTCCCGCCCCTTCCTATCCTCCCCTTCCCCTTCCTCTCTCTCACTCAGCTCTTTCCCGCTCTCTCCTCTGTCTCCTCCCCCCCTCCTCTCTCCCGCCCTAGAACCCCACTTTACCAGCGCTACCCCTCTTCCCCCTCCCCCTACTCTTCCCCCCACCAAACCCCCTCTTCACCCCCTCCCCCCTTCTCTCTTCCCCACCCATGCCCCATCCCAGTCCTCTTGTCCCACCGCCACCCCTCATCCCCCTCTCCTCGTCCAGGCCCCGCCACCTCCTTCCCATCCAAACCCTCCCCTCCCCCCGCCCTTCCCCCCCTCCTCCCCTTGCACCCACAGCTACTTTCAAGTGTGGCCTCTGGAACCCCCGCTCTATTACAGGCAAGCTACCTTTCATCCATGACCTTTTCCTCTCCCGCTCTCTCCTCCTCCTCGCCCTTTCGGAAACGTGGCTCTCTCCCGAAGACACGGTCTCCGCCGCCGCTCTCTCCGGCGGACGCCTCTCCTTCTCCCACTCCCCCAGACTCACCGGTAAGGGAGGAGGCGTCGGCTTCCTCCTCTCGCCCCGATGCTGCTTCCGCACTATCCCTCCTCCCCCCTCCCTCTCCTTCCCCTCCTTCGAAGCCCATATCATTCGCCTCTACCACCCACTCCAGTTACTTGTCGCCGTCATCTACCGCCCTCCCGGTCCCACCTCCGACTTCTTCAACCACCTTGACCCCTTTCTCACCTTCCTTCTCTCCTTCTCTCTGCCCACTCTGATCCTCGGAGACTTCAACATCCATACGGATGTACCCGACGACTCCTCTGCCGCCCGCCTGCTATCCCTCCTCGACTCTGCCGACCTCCTCCTCCACCCTACCGCGCCCACTCACCGACTCGGTCACACCCTCGATCTCGTCATCTCCTACCGCTGCACTATCTCCTCCCTCACCAACTCTGAAATCCCTCTCTCTGACCATAACCTTCTCACCTGCCTCATCTCTCACACTCCCTCCCCCTGCAAATCTTCGCTACTGCCCCACAGAGACCTCCGCTCTCTCGATCCCATCCGTCTTTCCAATAGCATCTCTCCTCACCTTGCCGCCCTGTCCTCTCTTCCCACTCTCGACGAGCGGGTCTCCGCTCTCAACTCCACCCTCTCTACTCATCTCGACTCTCTCGCCCCCCTTTCCCTCCGCCGCTCTCGCTCCACTAACCCACAGCCCTGGATCACCTCCTCCGTCCGCCTCCTACGCTCCTATGCTCGAGCTGCTGAGCGCTGCTGGCGAAAGTCCAAGCACCAAGCCCACCTCACACACTTCAAATTTATCCTTTCCTGCCTTAACTCTGCCCTCTCCTCCGCCAGGCAAAGCTTCTTCTCCTCCCTCATCGACACCCATGCCCGTCACCCCCGCCGACTGTTCCGGACCTTTAACTCTCTCCTTAGGCCCCCTGTTCCTCCCTCTCCCCCATCTCTCACCCCCAATGATCTGGCCACCTATTTCCTCACGAAAATCAACACGATCAGGTCTGAGCTCCCCAAAGTCACCCCTCCGCCTCTCCCCTCCCCCCCAACAACCCCCTCCCCTACTTTCCCATCCTTCCCTGCAGTATCCTCAGAGGAGATCTCCTCCCTCCTCGCAAGTGCCACCCCCTCCACCTGCGCCTCGGACCCCATTCCCTCTCACCTTCTTAAAACCATCGCCCCTACCCTCCTCCCTTCCTTAACTTCTATTTTTAACCACTCAATCTCCAAGGGCTCCTTCCCCTCTGCCTTCAAACATGCCCACGTCTCCCCCATCCTAAAAAAACCCGCTCTTGACCCCACTTCCCCCTCCAGTTATCGTCCTATCTCCCTACTACCCTTCCTTTCCAAAATCCTAGAACGAGTCGTCTACAATCGATGCCTAGAATTCCTTAACTCCCATTCTCTCCTAGGCCCCCTCCAATCTGGCTTCCGTCCCCTCCACTCTACCGAGACTGCTCTCTCTAAGGTCACCCGTGACCTCCTTCTTGCCAAATCCAATGGCTCCTACTCCATTCTGATCCTCCTTGACCTCTCTGCTGCCTTTGACACTGTCGACCATCCCCTCCTCCTCCATACCTTATCTCACCTTGGCTTCACGGACTCTGTCCTCTCCTGGTTCTCCTCTTACCTCTCTGGCCGATCATTCTCGGTCTCCTACGCTGGAGCCTCCTCCCCCTCCCATCCTTTAACTGTTGGAGTTCCTCAAGGGTCAGTTCTTGGCCCTCTTCTGTTCTCCATTTACACTCACTCCCTCGGTGAACTCATCCGCTCTCACGGCTTTGACTACCATCTCTACGCAGATGACATGCAGATCTACATCTCCGCCCCTGTCCTCTCCCCCTCCCTTCAGGCTCGCATCTCCTCCTGCCTCCGGGACGTCTCCACCTGGATGTCGGCCCGCCACCTAAAACTCAACATGAGCAAGACTGAGCTCCTCATCTTCCCTCCCAAACCCGGTCCGCTCCCAGACTTCTCTATCACCGTGGATGGCACAACCATCCTTCCCGTCCCGCAGGCCCGCAATCTCGGTGTCATCCTTGACTCGTCCCTCTCGTTCACCCCACACATCCTATCCGTTACCAAGACCTGCCGGTTTCACCTCTACAATATCGCCAAGATCCGCCCTTTCCTCTCCACCCAAACGGCTACCTTACTATTACGGGCTCTCGTTATATCCCGGCTAGACTACTGTGTCAGCCTTCTCTCTGACCTCCCTTCCTCCTCTCTCGCCCCGCTCCGGTCTATTCTTCACTCCGCTGCCCAGCTCATCTTCCTGCAGAAACGATCCGGGCATGTCACTCCCCTTCTTAAACAACTCCAGTGGTTGCCTATCGACCTCCGCTCCAAACAAAAACTCCTCACTCTAGGCTTCAAGGCTCTCCATCACCTTGCCCCTTCCTACCTCTCCTCCCTTCTCTCTTTCTACCGCCCACCCCGCACGCTCCGCTCCTCTGCCGCCCACCTCCTCACCGTCCCTCGGTCTCGCCTATCCCGCCGTCGACCCCTGGGTCTCGTCCTCCCGCGGTCCTGGAACGCCCTCCCTCCTCACCTCCGCCAAACTGATTCTCTTTCCCTCTTCAAAACCTTACTTAAAAATCACCTCCTCCAAGAGGCCTTCCCAGACTGAGCTCCTCTTCCCCCTCTACTCCCTCTGCCATCCCCCCTTTACCTCTCCGCAGCTAAAGCCTCATTTTCCCCTTTTCCCTCTGCTCCTCCACCTCTCCCTTCCCATCCCCACAGCACTGTACTTGTCCGCTCAACTGTATATATTTTCGTTACCCTATTTATTTTGTTAATGATTGTATATCGCCTTGATTCTATTTAGTTGCCATTGTTTTTATGAGATGTTCTTCCCCTTGACGCTGTTTAGTGTCATTGTTCTTGTCTGTCCGTCTCCCCCGATTAGACTGTAAGCCCGTCAAACGGCAGGGACTGTCTCTATCTGTTGCCGACTTGTTCATCCCAAGCGCTTAGTACAGTGCTCTGCACATAGTAAGCGCTCAATAAATACTATTGAATGAATGAATGAATGAATGAACTTGACTTCTCAGGGCCTCAGTGACCTCATCTGTCAAATGGGGATGAAGACTGTGAGCCTTACGTGTGACAACCTGATGACCCTGTATCTACCCCAGCGCTTAGAACAGTGCTCTGCACATAGTAAGTGCTTAACAAATACCAACCATTATTATTATTGACTTGACCGCAGTCACACAGCTGACAAGTGGCAGAGCCAGGATTCGAACCCATAACCTCTGACTCCCAAGCCCAGGCTTTTTCCACTGAGCCACGCTGCTTCTCTAGACGCCGGCAAGGCTTCCTCCCCAGTCCGATGACCCTGCCCCTTTGGGGGCTCCCACTTCTAAACAAGAGAGGGAGGCCCATCACGTAAGAAGCCGCGTGGCTCAGTGGCAAGAGCCCGGGCTTGGAGTCAGAGAACGTGGGTTCTCATCCTGCCTCCCCCTCTTGTCCGCTGTGTGACCTTGGGCAAGTCACATCACTTCTCTGGGCCTCAGGTAACCTCATCTGTAAAATGGGGATTAGGACTGTGAGCCCCATGCGGGACAACCCGATTACCTTGTATCTACCCCCGCGCTTAGAACAGTGCTCTGCACACAGTAAGTGCTTCATAAACACCATCATCATCATCATCATAAGGAAAGGTGAGACAAAACTCAGGAGTTCTAATCCCGACTCTGCCACCTGTCAGCTGTGTGACCTTGGACAAGTCACTTCACTTCTCCGTGCCTCAGTTCCCTCACCTGTCAAAGGGGGATGAAGATTTTGAGTCCCACGTGGGACAACCTGCTTACCTTGAATCTATCCCAGCGCTTAGATCAGTGCCTGGCACCTAGTAAGCACTTAACAAATACCATTATTATTGTTAAAACACTGTAAAATGCAAGGATTCGATCAATTGTCTTTATTGAGCACCATGTTTAGAGCGCTGTACTGAACACTTGGGCGAGGACACTGCATCAGAAGTAGCAGACACTTTCCCTGCCTGTAAGGCTCTTACAGGCCAGTGGGGTAAATGCACTAATCTAATGGAAAAGGCAGTAGGGCACTATGGCAAGGAGGGGAAGGTCACCTTGGGGGCAGCAAGAAAAGATGTCATCTCTCTACCAAAAAGCTAGACTTTGTGTGTCATAATAATGTTGGTATTTGTTAAGCGCTTACTATGTGCAGAGCACTGTTCTAAGTGCTGGGGTAGATACAGGGTAATCAGATTGTCCCTCATGAGGCTCACAGTCTTCATCCCCATTTTACAGATGAGGGAACTGAGGCACAGAGAAGTTAAGTGACTTGCCCACAGTCACACAGTTGACAAGTGGCAGTGCGGGGATTCGAACCCATGACCTCTGACTCCCAAGCCCGGGCTCTTTCCAATCAGCCACGCTGCTTCCCCAACTGATTCATCCTTCTTCCTTTTTTCATCCTTTTTTCATCCTTCTTCTCCCCAACTGATTCTTAACGGCTCTGTAAAAGGGGGACTCAATATCTGTTCTCCCTCCCATTTAAAGTGGTTGTCCCATGTAGGGCAGAGATTGGGTCCACACTGATTGCCTTGTATCTACCCCAGTGCTTAGCACATTGCTTGATACGGCACTTCTCCTCCAAGAAGCCATCTTTGACTAAACCCTCCTCTCTCTTCTCCCATTCCCTTCTGCATCGCCCTGACTTGCCCCCTTCATTCATCCTCCCTTCCAGCCCCATATGTGAATATATTCAAATATATGTATCTGTTTACTTATTTATTCATTCATTTATTTATGTGTATTAATGCCTGTCTCCCCCTCTAGACTGTGAGCTCCTGGTGGGCAGGGAATGTGTCTGTTTCCTGTTGTACTCTCCCAAGCGCTTAGTACAGTGCTTTGCGAACAGCGCTCAATAAATCAAATTGAATGAATGACTAAATTAGGGAGGAAAGGAGGGGAGGATATGGATTGTGCCATGAGAAAGAGGGCAGACATCCATTCAATCGTATTTTTTGAGTGCTTACTGTGTACAGAGCACTGTACTAAGCGCTTAGCATTAGGTGTGAATCATTCAGTGGTATTTATTGGGCGCTTCCTGTGTGCAGAGCAGGGTACTAAGCACTCTGGAGAGCACAATACAGTAGTAGAGTCAGTAGACACGATTCCTGCCCACAAGAAACGTAAAGACTAGATAGGGAGACAGACATTTAAATAAATTGCATCTGTTTATGTATACTTAGGTGCAGTAGGGCTGGGGATGGGGTGAATATCAAAATTGCTTAAGGGAAACAGATGCAAATGCATAGGAGACACAGAAGGGATTAGATATGGGAGTGAGAGGTTAGTCAGGAAAGGCCTTTTGGAGGAAATATGATTTAGACAATTGTATTGAGTGCTTATTGTGTTCAGAGCACTGTACTAAGCGCTTGGGAGAGTACAATATACTAGAGTAAGTAGATTCATTTTAATAGGGATTTGAAGATGGGAGAATGGGGGGTCAGTCGGATATGAAGGGGGAGGCGGGAGGGAGATCGTGGACAAAGGTTCAGCGGTGAGATAGTCTAGATGGAGATTCAGTGAGTTGGTTAGTTTTAGGGGAGCAAAATGTGTCGTTAGATTGTGGTAGGAGATGAGCGAGTTGAGGTAGGATGGGGAAAGCTGATTGAGTACTTTCAAACCAAGGGTAAGGAGGTTCTGTTTGATGCAGAGATTGATGGGGAAAGGGGGAAATGGCAAGGAGGAAGGAGCCAAAAGCGGAAGAAAGAAGAAAATTAATGGAAAGTGGAGGAACAGGAACTGTCACATCAGATTCTACTCCACTTAAGACACTCCTTAGAATATAGTAAGCCCTTAATACCATTATTATTATTAGACCACTTCTTCTTCTTATTTGTAAATAGCTTATGTCTGTCTTTGCTATACTGTAAACTCCTCGGGTACAGAGATCGTCTTCTATTGTATTCTCTCATCTCACATATTTAGTACAGTGCTCTGCACACTGTAGGTGCTCAATAAATACTCTTGGTTGATTGAACTCTGACTATCCAGGATGATTTTTTTTCCCTGCGAGTCTGTATCACTCTCCCAGCCATCTGATTGCTGCAGAAGAGTGCTGACTCTCATCTGCTCATATTGACCAGTTTCTTTGAGAGATCTGTAAATTCCTTCATTCATTCAATAGTATTTATTAAGCGCTTACTATGTACAGAGCACTGAACTAAGCGCTTAGAATGGACAATTCAGCAACAGATAGAGACAATCCCTGCCCAATGGTGGGCTTACAGTCTAATTAGGGGAGACAGATGGACAAAAACAAGACAACATAATCATGATAAATAGAATCAAGGGGATGTACACTTCATTAACAAAATAAATAGAGTAATAAAAATATATACAAATGAGCACAGTGCTGAGTGAAGGGGAAGAGAGAGGGGGAGGAGCAGAGGGAAAGGGGGCTTAGCTGAGGGGAGGTGAAGGAGGAAAGGGGGAGGGAGCAGAGGGTGGAGGGGGAGCAGAGAGGGAGCAGAGGGAGCAGAGGGAAAAGGGGAAGCTCAGTCTGGGAAGACCTCTTGAAGGAGGTGACCACATCACCAGCAGCCAAACTCGTGGGGCATATTGAAGCAGCGTGGCCCAGGGGAAAGAGCACGGGCTTGGGAGTCAGTGGTCATGGGTTCAAATCCCGGCTCTGCCACTTGTCAGCTGTGTGACTGTGGGCAAGTCACTTCACTTCTCTGTGCCTCAGTCACCTCATCTGTAAAATGGGAATTAAGACTGTGAGCCTCATGTGGGACAACCTGATTACCCTGTATCTACCCCAGCGCTTAGAACAGTGCTCTGCACATAGTAAGCGCTTAATACATACCAACATTATTATTATTATATTGGGAATTTATTATTTTTTTCACTTCTGGGACAAGGCTCTGTCTGCATAGAGCATAACACACATCCTTTTGAGAAAAATATACAAACTTTAAACAGCGCATACTTTTGCAGTTTGATTTTTAACACATCAGAAAGGGGATTTTCAGCAGAACTACTTGACACTGTTTGTACTATTCCACCAAAATCCATCTCATGGAAGTCGCCCTACCGTCAGACTTCATCTTTCCGTGTGATTCCAGTTGGCTGCAACAGCTGCCATGGGTTGACAGGCAGCTGGAAGTTAGGCCAGCAGCCTTCTGCTCTTCCATCTCTCCAAGGAGGATTCGCAAATCCTCCAGCCCTGACCTCTCTCCTTCTCTGCAATCTTGTATTTCCTCCTTCAGGTCATTTCAACTTGAACATCCCACTGACATCTCAAACTAACCTTTGCCCAAAACAGAACTCCTCATCTTTCCACCCAAACCCTGTCATCTTCCTGTCTTTCCCATCACCGTAGACATCATCGCTATCCTCCCTATCTCACAAGTCTGTATCCTTAGCATTATCTTCGACTCATCTCTCTCATTCGACCCATCTGTTCAATCTGTCATCAAATCCTGTCGGTTCTACCTTCACAACATTGCTAAAATTCGCCCTTTTTCACCCAAAGTGCTAGTTCACTAATCCGAGCATTTATCTTATCCCTCCTTGATTACCGCATCAGCCTCCTCGGTGACCTCCTTTGCCTCCTGTCTTTGTCCCCTCCAGTCTTTACTTCACTCTGCTGCCCGGGTCATTTTCTATAAAACCATTCAGTCCATGTTTTCCCCATTCCTTAAGGACCTCCAGTGGTTGCCCGTCCATCCGCCTCTGCATCAATCACTCATTCAATCGTATTTGTTGAGTGCTTATTATGTGCAAAGCACTACTGAACACTTGGGAGAGTACAATAGAATGACAAACAGAAATTCCTTACCTCATCTTTAAATAATTCCATCTCCTTGCCCCCTCCTGTTTTACCACGCTGATTTCCTACTACAACCCAAACCGCATATTTGGCTCCCCTGTTGCCTACTCACTCACTTTACCGCAAGCTCATCTCTCTTGCTGCTGCCAACCTCTCACCCACGTCTTGCCTCTGGTCTGAATCTCCCTGCTCCTCCCTATACAAACAGACCGCCTCTCTCTCCACCTTCAAAGCCTTATTAAAATCACATCAGTCTAAGAGGCCTTCCCTGACTACATCCTCATTTCCCCTGCTCCTTCTCCCCACTTCATCACCTGCGCACTTGGATCCGTACCCTTTAAGCACTTGATATTCACCCCATCCTCCACCCCGCAGCATGTACAAACTTATCTGCGATTCATTTTAATGTCTGTATCCCCCTCTAGACTCGAAGCTCCTTGTGGGCAGGAATCTACCAACTCTGTAAGATTGTACTCTTCCAAGGCTTAGTGCACCGTTCGTAGAGAAGCAGCACGGTATAGTGGATAGAACAGTCAGAAGGTCGTGGGTTCTAATCCCACCTCCTCCACTTCTCTGCTGGGCGACCTTGGGCAAGTCACTTCACTGGGTCTCAGTTTCCCGATCTGGAAAATGGGGATTGAGACTGTGAGCCCCACGTGGGGCAGGGACCGTGTCCAACCTGATTTGCCTATATCTGCCCCAGCGGTTAGTCCAGTGCCCGGCACATAGTAAGTGCTTAACAAATACCACAGTTATTATTACTGTTACTGCTCTGCAATGGTAAGCACCCATTGATTGATTAAGCTTGCAAGCCTGAGCTGCTCTTTGTCAATCTAAAGTCAGAATTTCTGGGAAAAGTTCTGAATAAGACTGGCAGTGTGTGAATCCAAAAACGTTATCCATGCTGGGTAAGGTGATTCCCGCAACCACTAGATGTGTATCACGGGCTAGAATTGCCTCATGCAGATTTAGATTAAAAATGGACATTTCCAGTGGGAAAAAAAAAACCCATCACACAGTTGGCCATTTTTCATCACCCGTGTTGCATTTAATTCTCCCTGCAGACAGACAACTTTGGTTGCCACATCTCAAGGATTGCAATAGATCTGAAACGGAGATCCAGACCCAGAATTACACATCATAAAATTTTTAAAAAAAGAGTCCAAAGATAATTTACTGGTTAATTTTGTAAATATTTTCACTTCAACTAGTCTATTACTCACCAAACATTATTGTTTATGCAGAGCACTAGAAGCAAAACACACCTTTCCCTCCTTTAAGGGGCAGTCTGATAGGGGAAGACAGGCAAGTGCAAGTTATTAATTGGTGGCCCTTTCTAGATTTGTAAACTCCTTGTGGTCAAGGAATGGGCCTACTGATTTCTATAGTGTACTCTCCTAAGTACCTAGTGTAGTGCTCTGCACACAGTAAGTGCTCAATAAATACCATTGACTGATCAATTGATTGGCTGACTGGAGGGAAAAACAAGGATTCAGAAAGGAGTAGTATGAATTTGTCAGAATGAAATAGCTAAACAAATAATTCAATATGTACATGTCCAGAAGTGTTGAAGATTGGTATTAATACAAAAATTCTTTATAATTTGGGATTGATGGAACAGGGTATTGGGAATTAATCAGGAAATGCTTCCCAGGAAAGTAGGATTTTAGGAGGGTTGATAGAGCATGGATTTAGGAGTCAGAAGGACCCAGGTTCTAATCCTGACTCTGCCACATGTCTGCTGTGTGATCTTGGGCAAATCACTTTACTTCTCTGTGCCTCAGTTACCTCATCTGTAAAATAGGGATTAAGACTGGGAACCCCATGTGGGACATGGACTGTATCCAACCAGATTATTTTGTATCTAAGCACTTAGTACAGTGCTTTGCACACTGTAAGCGTTCAAAAAATAGTTGAATATCTATCTTAGCACTTAGAAAAGTGCCTGGCACATAGTAAGTGCTTAACAAGTACCATTTCTTTTAAAAAAGATGAAGAGTTATGGGCTGACAGACTTGTTTTGCACCCCACATTTGGCCCCACAGAAGCAGCATGGCTTAGTGGATAGAGCATGGGCCTGGGAGTCAGAAGGTAGTGGGTTCTAATCCTGGCTGCACCACTTGTCTGCGGTATGTCTTTGGGTAAGTCACTTCACTTCTCCGGACCTCAGTTACCTCGCCTGTGAAATTGGAATTGAGACCGTGAGCCCTGTGTGGAAGAGGGACTGTATACAACCTGATTTGTTGTATCCACCCAAGTGCTTAGTAAAGTGTGTGGCACATAGTAAGCGCTTAATAAATACCATTATTATGTCCATATCTGTAGTTTATCTAATGTCTGTCTCCCCCTCTAGACTTTAAGCCCCTTATAATAATAATAATAATAATGTTGGTATTTGTTAAGTGCTTACTATGTGCAGAGCACTGTTCTAAGCGCTGGGGTAGATACAGGGTTATCAGGTAGTCCCACGTGGGGCTCACAATCTTAGTTCCCATTTTAAAGATGAGGTAACTGAGGCACAGAGAAGCGAAGTGACTTGCCCACAGTCACAGAGCTGCCAAGTGGCAGAGCCGGGATTCGAACCCATGACCTCTGACTCCCAAGCCCGGGCTCTTTCCACTGAGCCATGCTGCTTCCCTGGCAAGGAACATGTCAACCAACTCTGTTGTATTCTCTCAAGGCTTAGTACAGTGCTCTGCACACAACACTTAATAAACACCAATGATTGATTAATTGATAAAAGGGAATTCTAGGCAGTGAATTCTATTTTTCTAAAGGCAGAGATTTCAACAAGCACAATCACAGCTTCCTATGGGAGAACTTCTTAATTGAATTCCTGTAATATGGGTGACTTCAGACAGATGAGAAGCAGATAAAGCAGTGGAAAGGAAGGCTGGTGTTTGTGTAGCACATTTCTAAAGGGAAGCGAAAACACCAGAATGGAGCATTACACTCTTCCCATTGAAAAGAAAAGGCTTCGCTTGTGAAAACATCCTTTGAGCAAAATGCATTGTAGGTGTCGGGGGTAGAGCATAATTCCTGAGAAGGGCTTTGTAGCTCTTGTGAGAATTGGACTGGCTAGAGTTCAACTCGGTTAGCTACTAGTGGGAGTTATAAACTTCATGCATATTCACTGCTACTAAATCCCTTCTTCATAAAGTCTATTTGATCCAGATGTAGAATTGGAAGAAATAATTGTTTCCAGAAGCGTCACGGCCGCTTTTCTTGCCAGTAATGGGGTGACCCGCTTCGACGGGGACATTGGCTTCTTACGGAGCTGGGAAGCTCGCCCTCGTTTTTTAAGTGCTGTGACCTTGTGGTGAGCAGCAGCTTGGCCCCCCCAGCAGTTAGGGGCATCGGTCATCGGTGACCCTGCTCTCGCTCCAGATCCTTTAGGCTGGAGTCTACGCATATACCAAGTGAAATGAATGCAGGCCTCCCTGGACTCATAGTTCGTCCTGCTTCATTAAAATAGTTCATTCATTCACGGAGCCGCATCACGCTGCAGCAGCCTGGTCTGGAAAGAGGACCCCACTTCCCAAGCATCCTCTCCTAGTGTGGTTGAGTCAATCAATCAATCGATCGTATTTATTGAGTGTTTACTGGGTGCAGAGCACTGTACTAAGCGCTTGGGAGAGTTCAATATAGTAGACCTGTTCCCAGCCCATAATGATCTTATGGTCTAGACGGGGAGGAAGATATTAATATCAGTATCTATATGAAGTGAAAACAAATTATGGATATGAACAAATCCACATTATGGATATGAACTTTTTTCCATTTAATCATATTAATTGAACGCTTACTATGTACAGAGCACTGTACTAAGTGCTTGCATGGTTTAGTTGAAAGAGCACGGGCTTGGGAGTCAAAGTCATGGGTTCGAATCCCGGCTCTGCCACTTGTCAGCTGTGTGACTGTGGGCAAGTCACTTAACTTCTCTGTGTCTCAGTTTCCTCATCTGTAAAATGGGGATTAAGACTGTGAGCCTCACGTGGGACAACCTGATGACACTGTATCTACCCCAGAGCTAAGAACATTGCTCTGCACATAGTAAGCGCTTAACAAATACCAGCATTATTATAATTGTTACAATACAACAATAAAGAGAGACAATCCCTGCCCACCATGAGTTCACAGTCTAGAAGGGGGGAGTCAGACATTAATACAAATAAACAGACATCAATATAAATAAAATTACAGCTACATACGTAAGTGCTGTGGGATGGGAAGAGGGGTGAAGAGGAAAAGGAGCAGGTCAAGGCAACACAGAAGGGAGTAGGTGTTGAGGAAAAGTGGGGTGCTTTGTACAGTGCTCTGGACACAAAAAGTGCTCAGTAAATACAATTAAATGAATACTGTGAAATATGGGCCCTTCAGCCATCATTTACAGACTAGAAAGTGTAACCTAACTGCTTCTTCAATAGTGCTGTGAAGACCATGTGATGTCTCCTTCGTGGGCTCCTCCTCCTCCTCCCATCCCCTAACTGTGGGGCTCCCTCAAGCTGTGTGACTGTGGGCAAGTCACTTAATTTCTCTGTGCCTCAGTTACCTCATCTGTAAAATGGGGATTAAGACTGTGAGCTTCATGTGGGACAACCTGATTACCCAAGCGCTTAGAACAGTGCTCAGCACATAGTAAGCGCTTAACAAATACCAACATTATTATTATTATTATTCTTCAGTTCTGGGTCCTTTTCTATTCTCCATCTAAACTCATTCCCTTGGAGAACTCATCTGCTCCCACGCCTTCAACTACCTTTCACTCTGCAGATGATACCCAAATCTCCCTCTCTGAAATCTCGTATCTCCTCCTGCCTTCAAGACATCTCTACTTTGATGTCCTCCTATCACCTCAAACTTAACGTGAACAAAACAGAGTTCCTTATCTTCCTACCCAAACCCTGTCCTCCCCTGGACTTTCCCATCACGGTACACAGCACCACCACCCTTCCCGTCTCTCAAGCCGTTACCTTGGTGTTATCCCTAACTCTTCTCTCTCAATCAACCCACATATTCAATCCAACCCAAATCCTATTGGTCCCACCTTCACAACATCGCTAAAATCTGTCCTTTCCTCTCCATGTTAACTGCTACTGTGTTAATACAATCTCTCATCCTATCCCGCCTAGATTACTGCATCAGCCTACTTGCTGATCTCCCAACCTCCTGCCTCTCCCCACTCCAGGATATACTTCACTCCGTTGCCCAGATCATTTTTCTACAGAAACGTTCAGGATATGTCACCTCGCTCCTCAAAAAACTACGGTGGTTGCCCATCCACCTCTGCATCGGACAAAAACTCACCATTGGCTTTAAAGCAGTCCATCACCTTGCCCTTTAATACCTCACCTTGCTTCTCTCCTTCTATAACCCAGTCCCCACACTTGATTCTTCTGGTGCTAACCTTCTCACTGTGCCTCCATCTTGCCTGTCTCACCACCAACCCCTGGCCTACATCCTACCTCTGGCCTGGAACACCCTCCCTCCTCAAATCCTCCAGACGATTCATCTCCCGGCCTTCAAAGTCTTACCAAAGGCACATCTCCTCCAAGAGGCCTTCCCAGACTAAGCTCCACTTTTCCTCATCTCCCACTCCCTTCTGCGTTGCCCTGACTTGTTCCCTTTCTTCTTCCCCACTCCCAGCCCCACAGCACATATGTACATCTGTAGTTTTATTTATATTGATGTTTTTCTCCCCCACCTCTAGAATCTGAACTTGCTGTGGGCAGGGATAGTCACTCTTTAGTGTTGTATTTTCCCAAGAGCCTAAATTACTACTAAATTACTACTATCTTTAAGTCAGGAGTCAGTCAGGCCAGGATCACACGGATCAGGACCTGGAAGATGACCCAGGGGACGACCCCCAAACCGGGCATCTCCCCATCCAACCAGCCAGTAGCATTGACCGAGAGAAGCAGCGTGGCTCAGTGGAAAGAGCCTGGGTTTAGGAGGTAGAGGTTATGGGTTCTAATCCCAGCTCTGCCACTTGTCACCTGGATGACTTTGGGCAAGTCACTTCACTTCTCGGTGCCTCGGTTCCTTCATCTGTAAAATGGGGATTAAAAGTGTGACCCCCACACGGGACAACCTGATTACCCTGTATCTACCCCAGCTCTTAGAACAGTGCTCAGCACATAGTAAGCGCTTAACAAATACCAACATTATTATATGTGAGGATGGCACTATACTAAACTTTTTGGGAGATTATTATAGTTAGGAGACATGGCTTCTGCCCTGAATGAGCTTACATTGTAGCAGGGAAGGCAGACACTGAAATAACTCACAAATAACTCTCCCAAGTGCTTAGTACACAGTATTCTGCACAAAAAGAACTCAGTAAATACGAATGAGTGAAATAAGGGGAAGAGAAAAGAGGGATGCGTACTTGAGCTGGTGCTTTACTAATTGGGTAAGTAGTGCTCAGGCTGTGAGTTTAAAAGTAATCAGATGGTCCACAAGTGCAGAGGTAGTTCATTCAATCCTATTGAGTGTTTACTGTGTGCAGAGCACTGTACTAAACACTTGAGAGAGTACAATAGAACAGTAAAAAGACACAGTCCCTGTCCACAATGAGCTTACAGTCTAGAGGGGGAGACAGATATTAAATAGATGAATTTCAGATACGTCCATAAGTGCTGTGGGGCTGGGAGTGGGATGAGTTGGAGAAGCAGTGTGGCTCAGTGGAAAGAGCCCGGGCTTGCGAGACAGAGGTCATGGGTTCTAATCCCGGATCCACCGCTCGTCAGCTGTGTGACTTTGGGCAAGTCACTTCACTGGGCCTCAGTTACCCATCTGTAAAATGGGGATTAAGACTGTGAGCCCCCTGTGGGACAACCTGATCGCCTTGTATCCCCCCAGGGCTTAGAACAGTGCTTGGCACATAGTAAGCGCTTAACAAATACCACCATTATTATGAAGAAAGGAAGTCAGGGCAACATGGAAGGGAGTGAGAGAGGAGGAAAGTGGGGGGCTTAGTCAGGGAAGGCCTCCTGGAGGAGATGTGCCTTCAATAAGGCTTCGAAGGTGGGGAGAGTAATCGTCTGCCGGATTTGAGGAGGGAGGGCGTTCCAGGTTAGAGGCGGGATGTGGGCCAAAGGCTGGCGGCCAGATAGATGAGATCAAGGTACAGTGAGAAGGTTGATATTAGAGGAGCGAAGTGTACAGGCTGGGCTGTAGTAAGATAGTAGTGACCTGAGGAAAGTGGGGGCAAGGTAATTAAGTGCTTTAAAGCCATTGGTGAAGAGTTTTTGTTTGATGTGGAGGTGGATGATCAACCCCTGGAGTTTGAGGAGTGGGGAAACATGGCCTGAACGTTTTTGCTGAAAAATGATCCAGGCAGTAGAGCGAAGAACATAAATCAGGAAAGGTCTCTTGGGAAAGGTACAATTTCAGGAGGGCTCAGAGGGTGGGAAGAGCTGTGATCTGTCAGATGTGAAGAGGGAAGGCATTTAGGCAGGGGAATGGGTACGGGTAAGGGATCAACAGCGGGAGAGATGGCACATTTCAGTAGGTGAATTAGGAGGAACAAAGTGTGAGCTGGGGTGTAATGGGAAAACAGAGCGAATAAGTAGGAGGGAGCTGCCAGTAAGGAGTTTTTGGCTGATGCAGAAAGAAACGAGTAATCACAGGAGATTTCTGAAAAGTGGAGATGGTGAGCAGGATGGGCATTTTACGTAAATTCATTCAATAGTATTTATTGAGCGCTTACTATGTGCAGAGCACTGTACTAAGCGCTTGGGATGAACAAGTCGGCAACAGATAGAGACAGTCCCTGCCGTTTGACGGGCTTACAGTCTAATCGGGGGAGACGGACAGACAAGAACAATGGCAATAAATAGAGTCAAGGGGAAATCAGACTGTAAGCCCGTCAATGGGCAGGGACTGTCTCCATCTGTTGCTGAATTGTACATGCCAAGCGCTTAGTACAGTGCTCTGCACATAGTAAGCGCTCAATAAATACTATTGAATGAATGAGAGGGGTCGGACCGGAGGCAAGAACAGGGAGGAGGTTGATGCAGCAGTCGACCTGGGCCGCAAGTGCTTGCAACCCACATGGTAGTCACTTGGACCTGCTCAGGTCATGACCTGCTAGGACTCCCAAACCACTCACCAAAGAGCACCTTCTATCTAGTGTAGCTACTAGATGTGAAAACCAAGCTAATTAAAATGTGCCGACTCAAGAAGAAAGCTATATCTCTCTCAAACAAAGAGAAACAGCGTGGCTCAGTGGAAAGAGCACGGCCTTGGGAGTCAGAGGTCATAATAATAATAATAATTATAATATTGGTATTTGTTAAGCGCTCACTATGTGCTGAGCACTGTTCTAAGCGCTGGGTTAGATATAGGGTAATCAGGTTGTCCCACGTGAGGCTCACAGTTAATCTCCATTTTACAGATGAGGTAACTGAGGCACAGAGAAGTTAAATGACTTGCCCACAGTCACACAGCTGACAAGTGGCAGAGCCGGGTCTTGGGAGTCAGAGGTCATGAGTTCAAATCCCCGCTCTGCCACTTGGCAGCTGTGTGACTGTGGGCAAGTCACTTCACTTCTCTGGGCCTCAGTTACCTCATCTGTAAAATGGGGATGAAGACTGTCAGCCTCACGTGGGACAACCCGATTACCCTGTATCTACCCCAGCACTTAGAACAGTGCTCTGCTCATAGTAAGCACTTAACAAATACCAACATTATTATTATTATTATTATTATTATTAAGCTTCAAAGTCTTTTACACCACTAGTCCTTTCATTGAGTTTCTTGGTGTAGTTGTACAGAAATCCAATGCAAAGACTAAGGAATGATCCAAAAATAAACCGTCTTAATACCTTCTCTTACAGTTCCAGGTCATATAAATCACTGACAAATACTTTGTGTTTAGCAACAAACTCTGAAGTTGTACAAGCTATCTTTTGTGTACTTTTTATCTGTTCTCACATTTTTCTGTTTCACTTTTTAAGGGAGACTCTTAATTATTGCATTTCCTTCCCCTACCCATGTGTATTATTTTCACCTCCTCAAGTACTTAGCACTCAGATATGCAGCACTTATACATCGCTATATAGCTGTAGGCATTTTGTGTTGTATATGTGTACTTCTGCTTAGCTGCACTCAGATCTTTCAAAGTACAGTGGTGCAGAGAAGCAATATGGCTCAGTGGAAAGAGCACGGGCTTGGGAGTCAGAGGTCAGGGATTCAAATCCCGGCTCCACTACCTGTCAGCTGTGTGACCGTGGGCAAGTCACTTAACTTCTCTGGGCCTCAGTTACCTCATCTGTAAAATGGGGATGAAGACTGTGAGCCTCACATGGGACAACCTGATTACCCTGTATCTACCCCAGCGCTTAGAATAGTGCTCTGCACACAGTAGCGCTTAACAAATACCAATACTATTATTATTTTAATCGCAAAAAATAAAAAAATTAAATGAAAAGAAAATCCCAGTTTTTAGATCACTGATTTCATCTGTCAACAACAAACATGACAGAACAACAGATTGGGTTCCACGTTGGCTTTTTCACTTAAAAACACATTCATAGGTGAATTTCACTATCAGGGAAGTCGTCTTGGAGTATGGACAACTACTCATATATACATTTGTATGTGTTTGACAGGATGATGGATGAGCACCAGTGGTGGTTTTTGAGGAGAGGGGAGATGCGCAGAATAATTTTTTAGAAAAACATTCTGGGCAGCACAGTGAAGCATGGATTGGAGAGGGGAGAGGCTGGAGTCAGGGAAATCAGTCAGGCTAATGCAGTAGTTGAGGTGGGGTATATCAAGTGGTTGGATCAGAATAGCAAGGTCTGGAAAGGAAGGGGTGAAATCTAGAGATCTGCTTTGCTGTGAAAGTAGAATGGACAAGAACTGGATTTGCTAAATCACTGGCAGAGCTTCCAAAGACAACTCAGAGGCAAGGGGAAACTCTCAGAACTACAACTCTACTTTTTTTATGGTATTTGTTAGCACCTACCATGTGTGAAACACTATTCTATGCCCTACAGTCGATACAAATGAACTAGGTTGGACACAGTCCCGTCCAGCATGGGGCTCACCATCTAAGTAAGCCTTACTTGCCACAGTCATGTCTGCAGGCCAATACAAATACCTTTTAAATTCCAACTCCGTCCCTGATTTGAATAGCGGTTATCTGGAGTGGGGAGCAAGAACACTTAATTGGGCAGTGAGACACGGGGATGAGAGTGTTTATATTGTACTCTTCCAAATGCTTAACACAGGGGTCTGCACACAGTAAACACTACAATTGATTCTTACGTTATCCATATAGTTGCAGGGTCAGAGCATTTTCTTTATCTCAAAGCAATTCGCATTCACAACCTTGGGGTGCCCATCTGCTTCCAGGACTACTACTCTGCAGATGACCCCCAAATCTAGCTCAACTAGCCCCTGTAACAGTTGAGCCCTACACACTATGTCTGTAGTCTGTGGTTAAGAGGCAGCATGGCTCAGTGGAAAGAGCCCGGGCTTGGGAGTCAGAGGTCATGGGTTCGAATCCCTGCTCTGTCACTTGTCAGCTATGTGACTCTGGGCATGTCACTTAACTTCTCTGTGCCTTACCTCATCTGTAAAATGGGGATGAACTGTGAGCCTCACGTGGGACAAACTGATTACCCTGTATCTACCCCAGCACTTAGAACAGTGCTCTGTAAGTGCTTAACAAATACCAACATTATTATAAGCATCTTAGGGTAGCTGTGGGGTAAAACATCAAGAACACAGGCTGGTGAGCCAAGAGTTCCTGGGTTCTAATCCCAGCTCTACCACTTGTCTGCTCTATGACCTGGGGCAAGTCACTTATTTTCTCTCTGCCTCAGTTACCTCATCTGTAAAATGGAGAGTCAGGCTGCAAGCCCCATGTGGTACCTGGACTGTGTCCAATCTGATTACCTTCTATCTACCCAGGACTTACGACGTGCTTGGCATATAGTAAGCTCTTAAATACTCCTCAACCGCCCCTCGCCACATACAAAAGGCACAATGGCTTTATACGCTTGTATTACAACTAGCCAAAAAAAAAAAACAACCCAAAAAAGCATGGCACTAAGGTTGAATATGTAAATTAAATTAGTTGCTAACAGTAGCAAATACATGTGATGGGCAATAACTGCTCATTTTAAGCCAGGGATGCAAAGGTAGAAATTTTAAAGATAATGAAATAAAAGTGTGGCAAATCATGAACAATTTCGAGTCTACTATTAAGACCGGCTAGCCTGATGTCAAGTCATCGGAAATAGGTGGCCTAGACGGGGTAGTGAGACCGAGATGCGGAGACCGAGTTACTGTTTTTTTTCCAAACCTGGTCTGTAGGATTATTCTCCAGTGGAGGGAGTGTTTTTGAAAAATGTAGTTTTATTATTTTCAGGTCCATACTGTATTATAAATCCATCTATATTTATTGAGCGCTATGCGCAGAGCACTGTACTAAGCACCTGGGAGAATCAAGAGAATTAGAAGCCACTTTCCCTGTCCACAACCTCCTCCAGTAGGCCTTCCCAGACTGAGCCTTCCCTTTTCCTCCACCCCTCTCCATTCCTACTCCCTCCCTCTGATCTACCCCCTTCCCCTCCCCACAGCACTTGTGCATATTTAATAATATTGGTATTTAAGCGCTTACTATGTGCCGAGCACTGTTCTAAGCACTGGGGTAGACACAGGGGAATCAGGTTGTCCCACGTTGGGCTCAGTCTTAATCCCCATTTTACAGATGAGGTAACTGAGGCACCAAGAAGTTAAGCAGCGTGGCTCAGTGGAAAGAGCACAGGCTTTGGAGTCAGAGGTCATGGGTTCGAATCCCAGCTCAGCCACTTGTCAGCTGTGAGACTTTGGGCTAGTCACTCACTTCTCGGTGCCTCAGTTACCTCATCTGTAAAATGGGGATTAAGACTGTGAGCCCCAAGTGTGACAACCTGATTCCCCTGTGTCTACCCCAGTGCTTAGAACAGTGCTCGGCACATAGTAAGCGCTTAACAAATACCAACATTATTATTATTATTATTGACTTGTGCAGAGTCACACAGCTAAGTGGCCGAGCCGGGATTCAAACCCATAACCTCTGACTCCAAAGTCCGGGCTCTTTCCATTGAGCCACGCTGCTTGTATATATTACTCTATTTTATTAATGATGTGTATATATATACGGTTCTATTTATTTTGATGGTATTGATGCCTACTTGTTTTGTTGTCTGTCTTCCCCTTTTAGACTGTGAGCCCGTTGTTGGGCAGGGATGGTCTCTATCTGTTGCCCAATTGTACATTCCAAGCACTTAGTACAATGCTCTGCACACAGTAAGCGCTCAATAAATACAACTGAATGACGAGCTAGAGAGGAAGACTGTCAGTGGCCACCATTTAGTAATTCTTAGCTGTTACGTGGTTCCTAGAAACACATCCTCACCTCTACCACAGTGTAGCTGGGGTTAGTTGATCCATCATCTTACTGTCCTTACTGGCTGAGCAACAGACATCATTTTGTTCCTTCTGGACCGTCACGTAGCGGGAGCTGGAGGGATGAGCCGACTGGGTGGACCCACCGGACGGCTCTTTTGGCCTCTGAAGGGAGAAACCCCATTACTTCCCCCACCTCCAAGCACCTACATTTCTCTCTGTTCAAGGCAGGACTATCTTTTTTAGGCCTGACAACAAAGGTGTTTAAGCTAGGAATTTACCAGCCATGCATTCTTCACCCCGAGTAGGCGATTAGACTGTGAGCCCGTCACTGTGCAGGCATTGTCTCTATCTATTGCCCAATTGTACATTGCAAGTGCTTGGTACAGTGCTCTGCACATAGTAAGCACTCAATAAATACTACTGAATTAATGAATGACAGTGGAGAAACCGGTGCTAAATTCCCGGAGAGCAAAAGAGGCACAAGAAGAACAGCAGGGAGGTTTTTTGTCACGAGTCCTGACGAAATGGGAGGTTTTTTCTCTAGTCAAAACAAATGACGTACGTCGGGATAATCACAAATTCTCAATTAGCAGTACCAATTGCACCACGAGTTAGAGGAAGTCTTGGGTTCTGAAAAAGTCTAGAATTATCACACAAAATCACCTTTCCCGTTAGAACGGATTTGTTTGGCATTAAACTTTTATTCAAAAGGCGAAGGCTTTTTCGAGGAGAGTCTGCTCTTATAGGATTTCTGCTTAATACAAACGATCTCCAAGGTTCTCGTCAAAACGTTTTCAACTCAGATATTAAGTGGAAATTGGTGTTTTTCGGAAGATCTCTGTACACCACAATTACTGGGTCAAGATTGAATTTAAACAAGACATACATTGTGGATCTCCAGTAATAATTTTAATTTTAAATCATTTTACATGAAGCTACAGCTGAACCCTTACACTTCTGTGTTGGGATGGGGAAAGAAAGAAGTACAGGGAATCCTTGTTTTGTTTATTGAGACAGGCGGTTCCTGAAAATCCCTTAGGTGGAAATATGTAAATCAGACCGACTTTTCTTATAGGAACAATTTTACAAGTGCAGGTTTGGTTCCTGAACCATGCTCAGGTGCCAGATTTTTTTTTTAAACCACAGCTTCCTCCTTAATTATAGATGAGTAATTACAACTGCTCAATATGGTGCCCACTTCTATACCATTGTGAGTAAAATAGACATGCCAACCCTTCCTGGTGAATCGCCCCTTCACCCCTCCCACCTCCCGACCACCCACCATCGCAGTCTTCGCACCCTGCCTAACCCTCCCCCATCACCCCCAATCCTCTTTAAAAACTTTCCTCCTCTTCCCCTGCCCCCGTTCTTCAAGGTAACTCCCCCATTTGCCCACAGCTCACCTGCAGCCTTCATCCCTACTCGGACCCCCAGACTCAGCACCATTGAGGAGGATAGAGTTCTAAAGTCAAAATGGTGTAAATTTAGAAACGATTTTCGGGCTGTTCGACTCGGTTCGAAACCTCTTAAATCAAGGTCTGCCTGGGTGCAAAAACATCATCTATGAGGGAGTTCAGATGGGTAGCGTTCTCCCCACCAGCTCTAATTCTTGAGCATCACAATGCATATACACTTTGTGGAAAAGTGCACGGACACTTTACGGGAAATATTTTCCCTCCGACTCTGGCTTCAATTGGTTCTTCGCCAAAATCGAGAGCTTCAGAGGTCCAGACATCTCAGAACTTCCCTTGGAAAACCGAACTGCTTCCATACTGTTAATTTCAACCTGTTGTTTTCTCAAACCCCTCCGTCCTTCCCTCCCCCCGCCCTATGTAAAACACTGCTGCTTTCTTAAAAAAAACCCCACACACACCACACCCTATGTAAAACATTGCTTTAAGTTTAATGTTTATTTCCCCAAGACAGCCCTAGCCTGAATTCTACTTGGATAAATTTTACAAGCTAGTTTTCTGCTGCTTCTAGTTTTCAACTTTAACCACGTTTCGGATGACAAGGAATGCTGCAAAAATACTCTAGTCCAACAAAGAATTATGATCACAAAATAATCTTTATCCATTCTACAGTGTTTCAGAATTACCAGTTGATTTTTCAACACAAAGTAGATATAGATGCTAATGGTGGCTAATCTGGTATGTTTCTTATAGCAAACTGTTGTTCATGCAACACTTGTGCTCAAAGGGGAAGGCACAGGATTTCCTACAATGAGCCACCTTATAAAGAGTTCTCCTTTTTGTACAAATTTTTTCGTGTCCCATTAATTTAGTGTGCAGAACCTCGAAACTGAGGTATTATTCCAATTTATAAAAACCACTTGCATGCCTTTTATGCAAGTTTTAAAAATACAAAGTGTTCTCCCTAAAGTGGCTCAAAATAGATTGTTCATGGCTGCCTACATCTAAGATAAAAAGATTCTAAAACAATTGAACAGATTAGGCATATTATTAAAGGTGTTCAAACCATTACTTGATTTGTACATCTATTCACACCTCTTCATCGGTCTTTATTCGGCAGTACATATGCACCAAATTTCATTTTAGAAGTTTCCATATCATTTTCATAGAAAACAAAGTTTGAAAACAAGTAACATTTAAACACAGCACGGTATTCTACCACAACTGAAACTTTTTTTTTCTTCTTCTTCTTCTTTACAGGACTCAACAAAATCTAGAAATGAACTATGCTGTAGATTACCACATGCAAAGATCTTTATGTTATCTCTGAAAATGAAAAGGATGGCTTTTAAAGCACATTTTACTGTTTTCTACTATTATGGCGACTTGTGTGTACTGCAACACAGTCTATTTTGAGGGCAATTTATATGATTTTTCATGCAAAAGTCTACACAAATTAGTTTTGATGATATGGAAAAGCTTTTCATAACATCAAACATTCATCTGGTGCAAATGCACAGGGAAGCCTTCCTGAAAAGTTTTCTGACTCGACAAGCAACTAATAAGCTGTACTAGGTAAAGAAATTAAAAACAACTTAGGAAAAAAAAAAAGGAAAAAAGGAAAGGAAACACAGGCTGCAGGAGTAAACCAAAGTCTGCTGCTAAACCGGTCTTTGTTTTCATGTCCAGTGTAAGTTAACACTTATGATCTCACTTTGATGATTGGTTAGGTTTGTCGTCAGCCCCCTGAAGGCGATTCAAGCTTGCATGCGTTCACAGACAGCACCACAACCATACTCTCGTACACACGCCGCTCCAGGGCTAGGAATCCGCTTCACGAGTGAAAAGCCCTAGATTGGAAAGATGAGCCTGGCTCCACAGCTTCGAGACCAGACATTCACTCAATGTTGTCCACTCACACAGTGCTTCATAGCGAGGCCTGGGCTCATTCCCCTTGGACTTAGAGGGCATCCTACTCTCTCTCGGAGGCTTACGAGGCTCGAAGATGAGAGTTACCGCACCGTCCCCCCCAATGGCTCTACTAAGTCAATGCTCCTTCTCAGGCATTGAAGATCTTTGACCTGTAGCCCTTCTGACTTTGAACAACCTAAATAAGCATTCGTGTGAAGTTTTTCGTTACATTTTGCCACTCATTCTCACTCGCACCCACTCGCCACCTTGACTTCATTTGGGCTTTTCTGGGATTCCAAATGAAATCTTCACATTTTCTTTCCCCGATTTAATGCAGCAGCAGATCCCATGAGCCAAGCATGATGGATCAAACTTTTTTTTTTGTTAAATATCAGTGCTGCATTGTACCTAACTTCCAATATATCTTTCTAAAACTGGAACCCTTCTGCTGGTACATTGGCAGATGAATTGAACCCAAACGTTCCACCTTGTATTGCCTCAGGAACAAGGCTAGGATCTTCATCAATCTAGTTGGGGGAGGGAGGGGGGAATCACAGGGAAGAAAAAGAAAGAGAGAAAACAGGTTAAGTAAGCTTATATTCTAAAAACAATTCTTTGTACCATTTCAGAATGTAATCGATTCCCCCACCCCTCTTTCAAATCTTTAGCTACATAGGCTTTTCATTAGGAAGAGTCTCTCAAGGAGCAGAAACTGGGAGAATCCTATTTTCTTCAAAAAAAGAGTCATCATTAATTTATGAGCGACCCAATTAATCCAGAACCCACAAGCGTAAGATGGAAATTTAAGTTTTGGTGCTGCATCCTGAGCCTAGAAACTAATTAATGAATAATCTCTTCCAACCAGGCATCACACAAAGTTTGTGTCTCCTTTGGTCCTACCACTCAGTAGTCTGTCTCGAGCTCTGGGAAAAAGATATTTTAAGTTTGCTGAACAGAGCGCACGACATTCTACATTTGCTTGCATAAATGAGTGGCAACAGTTCCTTGAAAAACAACCCTGAAGGAGGCTTAGAAATAGAGTAAAAAAGCTTTCAGGAGTGTCACCAGCCAAAGGCTAACAAAAAGCGAAAAGTTTTGATTTCAATATATTTTGTCTGAGAAACGCCACCCCTCCACATGGAAGAAAAAAAAGAAAACAACTGCTCCTAAGGAACTGGGCAGAACTCCTGACTGGCCAGTGTAGTAGCTGAGGGTATACAAATGGTATTGAGGCCACTTTTCCCAACCAAAAATACTGGGAGATCACAGATCAAGAGAGTTGGTTAACTTAAAATGTGGATTACTCCAGATAGGATGGAAACTGCAGAAACCAATTTATCAGGTATCTATCTGTTTATCAAAAACCGGCTCCTGATGTAAACAGTAAACCAGGTCATTTAGAATGACCATCTGATCATTTAGAATTGTGTCCTATGACTTCCCCCCAAAAGAACCACTCCCCCTCACATTCAGGTTTTCAAAACCATGAGGACTTTGAGATTGAAAGTAAATTGTGTTGGAATTTGAAAATATCACATCTGATCAAAAAAACCCAGAAAAACAGTTCAAATATCCCTTTCACAGAGAAATATGGAAACAATTTTTCATTGACCTAAAATGATCTACTAGTCTCTATTAACATCAATGAATCAATTTTTTAAATGCATGTTTTCTCACATAGACTGTCAGCAGCTATGGAGTAATTCCCGAGAGTTTACCGATGGTCTGAGAAGGCTTACGGACTGCTGGGTTATATAAGCTATATAAGATACGGCATTCTAAAATATTCTATTTTTGAAGTATCCTAGAGTATTCTTTTTGAACTGCTATGGTTGAAAGTTCCAAGAAAAATAATAGTAGAGAATTAAGTTGTCTTAACTACTTAATACTGATTTTTGACATCACTGCAGACATAAACATGATCTAACTTCCATTCTGATCGTCAAGCTTTGCTTCCCCACCACCCCCAGAATGGCAGCCAAATGGGAACATTCAGGAGAACAATCACTGCAGATGGTTATTCATCTGGGGAAAAAAGGATTACTGAAATTATGGATCCAAAGACAGCAGCACCTACTTTGAATAGCTACTGGTCTACTGCAGTAATGTGCTTTGTCTTTTTTTTCCCTCAATGTAAAACTAGTTAGCTTACTATAAATGTATGGAGGTGCAACTGTTTCCTCTAACACGGCAAAAAACTATCTTCTGTGTATTCCTTGTACTATTATTAAAAGGAGGGATTTTAAAATGAGGCACTTGCCTAGAAATAGCAGCCAGAGAAGCAAAAGCTGCTGATTTCACAGGCTTCTTAGAATAGTTCTGTTTCATTTCAATTTCAACTTAATATGCAGAGTTATCACTACACTACTTCTAATCTTTTCTTTACCACCACGTTTACAAATACAGTTAAGACAGTTTAAAATTATTACATCATCTGATGAGAAGAACTGATCGATGATTTCATAAGCAAGTTTGTAGATGTCTTCATTTTCATGGTTTTGAAGCTGTTCGATCTTCTCCAGACCTGCAAGAAGCATTTCATTCTTTTAAGTGAAAGAAATGGCAGTAACATTAGATTGGCCGGAGAGTGGGATATCTGATAATCAAAACTATCCTTTCCAGGACATCAAACACATAGAATTTGATGACAGGAGTGGGGCAGGTGAAATAAGGAGGCATGTATTGCCAATAAAATACAGCTGCTTTAATCCTTATATGGATTAAGTGAACCCACAGCAGAATTTTCTGTTTGGGAACATCGATACTGCCTCTCCCGGAGCCTTGTATTGTCTCAGTTGAACCTGGAGCAGCATTACCCTTTACAAATGAAGTTGTAGAAAAAGGAGCATTTTTCCAATACGAGTTAAATGGACACTGTTTGGAGAGAGGTAGAAAATAAGAGCATGTTTGAGCAAAATTAAATTCTGACTGCCAAGAAAACTTGGACTTTCTACTTCACTGGAGTAATTCAACAGGCTCTTTCAATTGGGTTCCACTAATGACACAATATGGCCTAGGGGAAAAAGCACAGGACTGGCAAGAGGGAACCCCAGGTTCAAGTTCTGCCACTGCCCAGCTACTGAGGCACAGAGAGATTATGTGTGTGATTTGCTCCAAGTTTCCTCCCTGGTAAACTGGGGATAAGATAGCTGCTTTCCCTCCCTTCTGGACTGTGAGTCTATTGGGGATTGGAGGATTGGGGGGTGGTCAGAGGGGAGAGGAGAGGAAGAGAAGGGGAAGGAAGTGTCCTCAGAGACTGTGTTCAATATAAGAATTCTGGGATTTGTTAAGCACTTACTGTGTGCCAGGGACTGTACTAAGCGCTGGGGTGGAGTCAAGCAATCAGGTTGGACACAGTCCCCGTCCTACTTGGGGCTCACAGTCTTAATTCCCATTTTACAGATGAGAAAACTGAGGCACAGAAGTGAGTGACTTGCCCAAGGTCACAGCTGACAAGTGGCGGAGCCTGGATTGGAATGCACAACCTTCTGCCTCCTAGCCCCATGTTCTGTCCATGCTGTTGTATTTAGCCTAGTGCTTAGCACTTACTCTGGCACAATACAGTCACCAATGCCATTATTATTATTATTATTATTATTATTAATAATAATTTAACAGAAAATGAATTGCTTTTTAGAGAAAACCAGTTTATAATTCTGCCTTGATAATTAAATCCTATTCAGTTATCTTGTGGAGAAGATAATGGATTTTTTCAATACCTTACTAACTTTGTTTTATTTGGTACCGACTCCAAGAATGGAAACAAATAAAGATAAAGAATTCTAATGTTGCTTAGAGTTCAGACAAGAAGTAAATGGCAAAGGCTGGCAAAATGATTAGGCTTCACTAGCTGCTGTGAGCACTTTGGCAACTTACCTCCACATTCTTCTATTAGATTGGCTATGGTTTCTGCCTCATCTTCAGCCATTTTTAATATATTACTTAATCCATCCAGCACCACTTGCACAACTTGAGCATCTTTTACTGTTAACAAGTTGCAAAAGGGTGGGATAACATTTTGTTGGATAAGATATGCCACCTATGGAAAGAGAATACAAGGAAAAAAACAGGCATATTGAAATTAAGAACTTGAATTTTATACATGTTAACTCCAGACTTTGTGGGGAAGTAGAAGATATAATTTTTGTCCTTCCAGAGTAAAAAGACATACTAACTGGGTCTGAGAAGTTCAAAGGACCCATTAAACGGACTAACACACAGACCAAGCAGAGAGCCTGCTGATTCCCCGTTAATACAGCAGACTCACAGCCACTTTAAACAACAATCGGAAAGCTCTTGAACAGCCTCTCTCCATTAATTTAACTTTATATTCCAGGAGAGATGGAAATAAAAGGGAGATGAAAGGACAAGAAAATATGTACCTAGAGAATGGAGAAAAGGTTCTAGGGGAACAAAAAATCCAATACACTTTCCTCCATTCTCTGTCCAAACACCAAATACCACTGAGATGAAAATGACTGACTTTTTTTTTTGAAAACTGAGAAAATTCAGAACAAAGTTCCCCAAAACTGGGAGATGGCTAAAACTTTGTAGGTCGATATACAGACTCAAAGACATACTGAGGAAACAGCCCTTACCATTCAGAACCATACAAATGAAAATGCTTTTAACAAATATTTTGTTG
Source organism: Ornithorhynchus anatinus (assembly GCF_004115215.2). Classification (NCBI taxonomy): domain Eukaryota; kingdom Metazoa; phylum Chordata; class Mammalia; order Monotremata; family Ornithorhynchidae; genus Ornithorhynchus; species Ornithorhynchus anatinus. Next base: position 155,500,136 of record NC_041728.1, read on the forward strand.
AAAAATAGGTTCTTACTTATTAGAAACAGGGGAGAAAAAAGGGACTACTAACTCTGGGGGGAAAAGACAAATGAAAAGAAGGCACTGATAGGCACCACAGGTATCTGTCCCCACTCTCTGGAGTCAGGAGGAGGGCCAGAAGTCAAAACAAGACACCACCTCTGCTTCTTGCTCCTTTTCATAGGCTGCAGGTTCACATCCTGATCCTGCCTTTTGGAAGAGTTTAATTGGATTCCCACGGGGCTGTGGATCAGGTTGCCAGTTTCTCTAGTTCCCATATCAGAGCTCAGTAGAGGCAGGTTAGATATACCAGCCTTGCTCTTGCCCCAAGCACGTTCTGAGTTTTTGGACTCTGGATCGGCTGAGGTTCCAAAGGCTTAATTGGCTGGTGGTGGCACATTGGTGGGAAAAGATGGAAAATGGAGTGAAAGGTAAGCCCTCCCTCCTTCCCCTCTCTCCTTTCATGCTACCCCTCAGCCAAACACTCAGGCATTTATTTCATAGCTTATCTTGATTTCCCCATTACTATCATTGTCAGTGGTATTTACTGAGCTCTGAGTGCAGAGCACTATACTAAACATTTAGGAGAGTACCACAGAGTTTGCAGACACATTCCCTGCCCACAATGAGCTTAGAGTCTAAAGTCTACAGATATGAATATGTACACTTTACAGATATGCACCTAAATGTCGTGGGGTTAAGGATGGGGTGAATATCAAATGGCCAAAGGTCAGAGATCCAAGTGCACTGATGATGCAGAAGAGAGCCAGGGAAGAGAGGGCTTAATAGAGGAAGGCCTCAGAGGAGATATGAACTTAAAAAAGGGTGGGGAGAGTGGTGACCTGGTGAATGTGAAGGGGGAAGGAGTTCCAGGCTAGGGGGAGGATGTGGGAAAGGGATCAGCAGCAAGCTAGGTGAGACTGGGGCACAGCAAGGAAGCTGGCACTGGAGGAGCAAAGTGTGCAGGCTGCACCGTACTACGAGATTAGTGAGATACGGCAGGAGGTGGTGAGCAAGTGTGCTATAAAGCCAATGGTAAGGAGTTTCTGTTCATGCTCTTACTTTGCTATCCAACATCACGCTATCGATGATGATAAAACTGCCACGTTTCCCCACTGGGTCCCAGCTCTGGTACGAGCCTAAATGGGTCCAGGGCAGGGTAACGGACTTTCCCTGCTCCTCCCTAAATGAAGAGCTGGCATCCCTTTTGTAATTGTCACTGTCCCAGATGAAAGAATCAGAAGATGTCTTTTCTATGGTGGTTAAAACTTTGCTACTTAAATTTCCCGAACTCAAAACAAGTTGCTCATTTGTTGTATTTGGTCTACTGAAGTTAAAGTTTTACTCACTTGATCTTTCCTTCCACTGATCGTTAAGTTACTTATAGCCCAAGCAGCTTCTTTCTGAGTGCCAAAATCACCCTAAAATGAGGGAAAACACACTTAAGAATTTGAAGAAACCAATGAGAGAATACATTTTCCGTAGAGTCTTTTTCTAAAAGTTGTTTCAGATGAAAGGACCTACGGATTAACATGCAGACCTGAGGTAGAATACCCAAACCTTCTTAGCTAGAAAAAAAATGTTTCTGACTGAGAAATGAAACAACTTCCACAAAAATCCATCAAATGGTCAAGAATCAACCTAGAAATATAAAGTGCTCAACTGTTGGCAAAGTAAAATACTGGCCTCTTTCCAACGTACACCCCTTCCACGACAATGCTACTATAGGTGTGATTGGTTGATTTGGGGTTTTGGAAATGGAATTTCCAAAATGGAATTGACTGGAATTTGTCAACAACTGACTTCTAGACATTTTAAAGGTAAATTAATCCCAGTGATCTAAATCTAAGGATTGTAATCTTTTGAAATGAGATCCCAGTTCTTTCAATTAGTATAATGCTGGCAGAAGTATATGTTAAGATTTGAAATGGGATATCAGGTCACACTGTTTATTTTATCCATCTGAATTTGATATTGTACTTCGAGACAATTGAAAAAGAGGAAAAATGTGGAACACCACAATACTGTCTCTTAAGCAAATCCAACGTGTAGGAAAACATGAAGCTGAACACCTAGGAAGGTTTCAGAGTTTTAATTAATGTCTGGGCCAAGAGAACCAATTACATTTGATTGCAACATGGGTTTTGGCCCAGTTTGAGGAAACACCTATAACAACACATGACACACAAAAAAGTAGTTATCTGATTTTAAAAATGCAGGATGAGCATTACCCACACGTGCTTCGGAAGTGGTAAGGAAAAGTATGTCATAATTGTTTGATGCCCCCATTTTGGACCTACAGCCATTATACTTCATAACCATCTCTGGCTGTCTCTGACACACTCTGGCATTTCGAAAACTGCCTCTTCATTCTTACACATCACAGTTCTGAACTGGGAACCTACCTCCAGGGCCCGCTCATTTCTGATAAAAGGATCAAATGTTGGAGCCACCAGAAAAGACATTGAAAAGAACGATATTCATCATAAAGATGCACTGTAAAAATACCGAGTGTTCTACTGTCCTTGGCTCCTGGCTCCAAATCAAATTTCAAATAGACCCACTGATTTAACGAACGTATTTACATCGAGACAAGCGTCCCTGCCCCCGTAAATAATTGAACAAGAAAACTTACCTTATCTAAAAGGTGTATTATCATCGGTACGAGGTTAGCCTCTATCACTGCCTGAACTTGTTGCTGATTTCCTGCGGTGATGTTAGATAGGAACCATACTGCTTCCTGCAGAACAAAAACTCTTCAATATTTTAGAGATGTCATTTAAAAAAAATGACATTGAGTTTTGTTCAGAGTACGTGCTCAATAAATATCTCCGATCAAATCAATAATATTTACTGAGCACTTGTATGCAAAGAATTAAGAAGCACCCTGGGAAAAAACAAAAGAAGACAAGGTTCCTGCCTTCGTGCAGCTTACACTCTAGGGATTTGACAGACACTAAAATGATTTACAGACAGGAGGAGGATGGGACAGAAGATATTTACAGGAATTAGTGCTTAAATAGTAGGAAACGTAAAACAGGCGCTAAGTGCTAAGGGAGGATGTGAATACACAAGTACTTAGATGACACAGAAATGCTGAAGTGACAGTTGGGGGAGGGAGAAATATCATTTGGGATGAGAGATCTTGGGAGGGAAAAAAAAGAAGCCCCTCGAAAACGAGGAGCCGTTTCGCTTGGGTAGTTTGATGAGCCATCTAACCTGCCAATTATTTTTGGTTCAACTTACTCTTTAAAATCATAATGAGATACGCTCAACCATCAGAGACTAGGTATAGCACGTATTTCAAAAAACAGCTGGAAGTCTCACTGCAACGAAGAAAACTTTCTCTTTTAGTTTCAGAATGGAGGAACGAGATTTTCCTGGTCCAAATTTAGAGTCAGGCTTACATGCGGATGTTTATTATCTCTCCAGCAAACAAGAGCCCCACAGCCAGCCCAGTCACCCCCCGGAGTGGGGGGAGCAAGAGGTCAGACAGATACGGAGCCACAGCGCCGACTCCACTTCTTGGTGCTTCGGCCCTGGAGCCCAGTGAGGTTAAATTGTTGCCTATTTCACCCTTAGCTCCCTGACAAGGCCTGGAACATGCTCTGGTGCCCGTCTGATGGGCCCTGTGGAAGCTGGGGAAAGCCCAAAGTGCTCGTCTGCATGGCTGCCGCTCCGCTTCCCAGTGTGCTCTGCTCTTCTCCGCCCCCTCTGCAGGTCCCGGGTCAGCACTTGCAGCGTCGGGTAACCATCCTTCTCTTTCTACCCCTCTTCGCTTCCCCAGTTTCCCCCGTGTTCAAAATGAAAGGTAGGATACCTCCGGTCTCGATGCCACTCATGGAAATGAACAGCATGACCACTGCTCCCGAAGCCAACGGGAGAGGAACACACATATCGCTGATCTAGCTTAGGATATTTCTGTAACTGTCTCCAGGATAAAAATGTTGCGACGATCTAGTCTTAAGAGTGGGTTTGGGCTACGAAGGTCACTGTGTAGAAGTGTGTAGAAGAAATTCGCTCCTTTGGATCAGATCACAGGTCCACATCGATGAAACCGTTAGAGATTTTTGGGTGCTAAGCTAGTCGGGTGAGCTATTTTGGGGCTATAATCACTGGCAATGTTGCTAATGAGGCCCACGTATTTGAGCAACAGCCTCAGATGCACTCCAAAATCAACACTACTGAGTCAGTGCCCCCTGACCGTAGCCTTATATCCAGTCGTACAAAATCAAACCATTAAAATTTACACTAATACTAAAACTTAATTTTACGACTAAACCTCCCCACCCCCCCGGCACATCATACACCATTCAACCACACCCAGTATCTCTATTTCATCATTTCCAAAAGAGTACGATAGGGGTTTTTGCAATTTCACTGTTTTATTTCTTCACATTGGAATGAAGTGCTCTCTTCTCTTTCTGGTACACGAGGAAACTAATTCCGTTTAAGAGTTTATCTTGGGTCCAGATCTTTTACGCAGCGTTTCCCACAGAGTCTGCACAGATTATACCTAATCGTTTTTCTATTTAACATAGGAAGCCCAGTCTGTGGCCCTGTTTCTTACTTAGCACCCTTTGCTTCCACAACGGAGTATTCTATTCGTTTCTTCCTAGGGTCCACATGTCATACGGATAGTTTCATCAGGCCTGGAGCCAAGTAATAGACATGTTAGTATACGTGTGTCCAGATTTCCCACACACAGCACATTCTGCAACAACCCGAACTTAGAATACAACAAACTTGCTTATTTTCTCATTTCTCAAAATATCCTATGCCCGAGTATGTTCTACTGGGGTCTAAGAACATGCTAATACCTTAGAGGGATTCCCTCAAAGCGAAAGCGATGGCACAAATACTTGACTGCAATTGTGTCAACAGTTACTGATTAGCTCCAAAAAGAACTTTAAAGCTGTGCCTTGTTGACCCGGAATTAAATATTGACCTACCTTATTAATTTTTTCTTTGGGATGAGTCAGAAGTGCTGGGAAGTGTGAAAGAGCATCACAGTTCAGAACTACTTGAGTCTGTTCATCAGTGCCGGTCACAATGTTGCCCACAGCTCTAAGTGCAGCAGTCTGAAACATAAATGCACTTCATCGTCCCAAATACCACTGCTGGGTCAGGCCAACGATCGACCTGACTCAGAATTCTGCCTCTGAGGGTAGAAATGTTTCTGACAACTCCAGAGCGATTACACCCAACTGGAGCCTTACGGGCCTCTCTTTTTGGTGGTTTTTTCTTTTTAATTTATTAATCCCCCGCTCTAAATTTTCCAACATACAGTGGGCCTTTCGGACTGCTGCTGATTCAGCGCTCTTACCTGAGTCGTGACGGATGGCTCAAATTCATCATCACTTCGCTGAAGTATGGATTACATTTTCTGAAGGGCATTACCTTGAATTTGCTTACCCTGAAGCTCACTGGGCCATTTTTCAGCCCACTCCCGCAGCTTCAGGGAGGTCGTCCTGTAATCTATCCCCATCTGAATGGCATTTCGCCATCTGGAAAGGCTTTGTGTCATCCATAAACTTGGAGATTTCACTGCAAGATCCTTTCCCATTTTAGCAAATAAAACCAACCCTACATAAATCCCTGGGGGAACACCGCTTTCCATACTTCTCTATCCCAAATAGTAGCCCCTTATCCCTAATTGTCTACAACAGCACAAATGCCCAACCCTAATCAAAATTCTTCCGTTCTTTTGCAAACTTTAATTGTGGAATTTAACAATTTTTTGTAAAATCAAAATATAGTGTACCCTTTCCCCTCTATCCACGTGCTCATTGACCCCCTTAATCCAGCAGATGGGACATGATTTCCTCTATAAATACACGTCTTTTTTTCCTAAAAATAGGCTGTCCTCACTGACCTAAAATTGACCAATTTGCCCAGCCTGTTGTTGGGAATAATCAAATTTGAATTTGCAGGATCACCTCTAGAACTGCCCCCCCCACCCCAACCCTCTTTTAAACAGTATTTGTTAAGTGCTTTCTATGTGCCGGGCACAATGCTAAGCACTGGGGTAGATACAAGTTACTTGGGTTGGACACAGTCCATATCCCACATGGCTCTCATGCTCTTTAGCCCCACTTTACAGATGAGATATCAAGCACAGAGAAGTTCAGTGACTTCCCCAAGTTCACACAGCAGACAAGTAGTGGGGTCAGGGTTAGAATCCAGGTCCTTCTGAGTTCCAGGACTGTGCTCCATCCACTACAACATGCTGCTTCTCGATGGCTGAAATTCATGATCACATTCACATGGGCATTCTTTCAGTTCTCTGGTCCAGGGCCACTGATCACTCACGCTGGCTCCCCAATTTCCCCTTCAAATTCTAACAGGACTCTAGGGTAGATGTCATCCAGCCCCAGTGATTTATTTAGATTTAGTTTGTCAGTTTGGTGTGGTTATCATCCTGTGTGGTTACCGCAACTGAATCCAGGTCCTCTGAACTACCTGCTACAGAAAACCATTTTTGTGTATGGGAAGTTCTCCAACACCTTCCCATCTGGCAAGACAACACTAAACAAGTTGAGAAGCAATATGACCCAGTTGATAGAGCATGGATCTGGGAGTCAAAAGGAATTGGGTTCTAATCCCAGGCTCTGCCGTTCGTCTGCTATGTGACCTCGGGCGAGTCACTTAACTTTTCTGTGCCTCTGTTACCTCCTGTAAAATGAGGATTAAGAACCTTTCATAAATTGAAAGAGAGCCTTTCATAGAATGACACCACCTTGGCCTAGTTTCCAGGCCCAGCTGTCGCTAGCCTGCTGTGAGCTACTGGAAGAGGAAAACGAAACTTTCCCGACTGCCCTAAGATGGACAATTGAATTTACCGATGTGGTACGCTCACTCTGCTGCCAACTCTAATTGCTTCAGTGATGCCGAGCAGGCTGATGTAGGCCACGTCAGATCCAAGTAGGCCTCTCTGTGTCTTTTAGCATTCATCCGTCCCTGGAATTCCACCTCTGATCTGAATGCCAGGTCTCAGGGTAGCCCAGTCCCCCTCGGGCACAGGTCTAGCTCAAGAAAAAGCAGCCCAGGTGGAGGTGGGATGGGCTGCATTACCCAGCAAGGGTAATATCCGCAGTGCCATCAAAAATCTGTGATACACTATATTAGAGCACAATTTCCTTGAACCGCCCTGGGTCTATACAGCCCAACACTCCCTTGGGAATAAGTGCACTTGCATGATGTCACACATGACCTCCAACGTCTCAGGTCAGGATGGGCCATCATCCCCATAGCCTTACTATTAGTAGGCTCATGAGAAAGAATGGAACATGGATTTCGAATTCTCAAGGACAGATGGTCTCTGGTACATTATATCTCACACACTGAATGGGTTTGCCCAATCAAAATAATTGCAAACTGGCCAAACCTTTGTGTACAATAATTTTGTAACTTCTCATAGCCCTTACCCAGTTTCATATTTTCAACAAATACACTACTGAATCCAATAGAACACAAGAATTGAATGATTGAAGACTTCAATTTCATTCTGCTACTTATGTAAGTTGTTGAAACAAACCATACTTAAAATACGAGAAGAACCATGGCCTAGTAGGAAGAACAGAGGCCTGGGAATCAGGAGCTCCTGGTTCTAATCCCAGCTCTGCCACTTCCCTGTTGTGTGACCTCATGCATGTCAATTCTCCGTATCTCGGTTTCCTCACCTAAAAAGCTTACTCTGTGAGGAACTTGGAAGTAACACAGAGTTGAAAGTTTAAATGCAATTCAACCAGTTCTGCCTAACCCTTGTTCTGGCTACTTATTTGGGACTGAATACAGAATTAGGGAGAGTTCTTCTCACCACAAGTACATGGGTCAGAAGAAATGGGTGTGTGCTCTACGCCTCGGCATCTGGTACAGGGTGAGTGCTAAAATGCACGGTTTCCTTCACATGGGGCTCTTTAAGAATGCCGCTGCTGCATTCTAGGACATAGAAAGTTAACCTCTGAAAGTAAATCTAAAGCACTTATAGTAAGAGATCTCTGGTCAAGTTGCATCTGTTTTAACTGGCTTCCGACTTACCTGAACTTTAACCTCCTGGTGGTTGAGCAGAGGAACCAAATGAGGAACGATTCCAGAATCTATTACCATCTGTATCTGTTCATTTCCTGCATCGGTCAGATAAGACAGGGCCCAGACGGTATCTACCAATATCTAATAAAAAAAAAAAGAGAAACATACATTATTAAGATAATACCAAAAGATATCCAAGGATCCCAAGCTTAATTGCTCTCGTCCTTCTTACTTTCCCGGAAAGTATCGATGGGACTATAATTGTTCAAGATCCCTCTCCTCCCCAGCCACAGCCTCTTCCAGACTTGGAGTAATCTAACCCGAGTCACTGACATCCCCTCCCCTAGCAGCTGCAGACCGCTACAGCCAGAGTTGTAGGTAAAGGACAGTAGCTCTAAAGTTACAGTCAAGAGTTCCTCTTGACTGAAAATACTTTGTGGGCAATACAATCCAACCCCCTTCTAAACTATAAGCTCACTGTGGTCAGGGAGTGTGCTTGTTATATTGTTATATAGTACTCTCCCAAGCAATTAGTACAGTGTTCTGTACCCAGCAAGTGCTCAATAAATACGACTAACAACTAACAACTGTTAGATCGCACCCTCCCCCAAGCGCTTGTGAGATGCAGTGTGGCCTAATGAATAGAGCACAAGCCTGGGAGTCAGAAGGACCTGGATTCTAAATCCCAGCTTCTCTACTTGTCTGCTTTGAGACCTCGGGCAAGGCACTTAACTTCTCTGTGCCTTAGTTCCCCCATCTGTAAAACAAGGACTAAGACTATGAGACTTGTGCAGGACAGGGATTGTGTCCAACCAATTATCTTGTATCTATCCCAGCACTGAACAGTGCTGAACAAATAGCACAGTTATTATTATTATTATGGACAGTAAACACTCAAATATCTTTGACTGATAGACTAATCTGTTGATATCTGGCAAAAAAGGCATTTGTTATGGTCAAGTTATTTTTGAATACTATTCTCCAGGAGGCCTTCCCAGACTGAGCCCTCCCTTTCCCTCTGCCCCTCCTTATCTCCCCATTCCCCATACTCCCTCCCTCTGCTCCACCCCCTTCCCCTCCTTACAGCACTTGTATATATTTGTATATATTATTTATTACTCTATTTTATTAATGATGTGTATATCTATTTATCACGATGGTACTGAGGCCTGACTTCTTGTTTTGTGCTCTCTCCCCCCCTTTCAGACTGTGAGCCCGTCGTTGGGCAGGGATTGTCTCTATCTGTTGCCGAACTGTACACTCCAAGCGCTTCGTACAGTACTCTGCACACAGTAAGCACTCAATAAATACGACTGAATGAATCTCTTCCATACAATTTCATTCTGATTAACTATATTTCTCAAGTGACTATGTGCTGAGCATTTTGCTAAGTGTTAGGGGAAAATAAAAGACTCCGTGGTTGTATAAATCCAATTCCTAGTACAGCTAATAATGATAACGTTAATAATAACTGTCGTATTTGTTAAGTGCTTACTATGTGCTAGGCACTGTTAAGTGCTGGGCTGGATACAAGCAAATCAGGTTGGCCATAGTCCCTGTTCCACATGGGGCTCACAAACTTAATCTCCATTTTACATATGAGGTAACTGAAGTACAGGGAAGTGACTTCCCCAAGACCACGCAGCAGGCATGTGGAGCACAAAATCTCTTAAAATGACTCAACTGAAATAGAAAGTTCAAAGAGGATCCCAAGCTTTCCAATTCAAATAGACAAGACACCTTAAAAACCCTTCTGCAGTATTCAATGCAAAGTAAAGATATTGAGCCAAAGGGCAATTTTCAAAAATTCATTTTTGAATTTCCCATCCCCTCAGCACAGAAGTACATAACTGTACACATCTGCAATTTATTTATATTAATGCCTGTCTTCCCCTCTAGACTGTGAGCTTGTTGTGGGCAGGAATGTGTCTATTTGTTGTTATATTGTACTCTCCCAAGCATGCAGTATATTTGTGTGTGTGTGTGTGTATAATTACCCTATTTATTTTGTTAATGAGATGTACATCACCTTGATTCTATTTATTGCTATTGTTCTAATGAGATGTACATCCTCTTGATTCTATTTATTGCTACTGTTTTTGTCTGTCTCCCCCGATTAGACTGTAAGCCCATCAATGGGCAGGGGCTGTATTTGTTGCCAATTTGTACACTCCAAGCGCTTAGTCCAGTGCTCTGCACAGAGTAATAATAATGTTGGTATTTGTTAAGCGCTTACTATGTGCAGAGCACTGTTCTAAGCGCTGGGGTAGACACAGGGGAATCAGGTTGTCCCACGTGGGGCTCACAGTCTTAATCCCCATTTTACAGATGAGGGAACTGAGGCACAGAGAAGTTAAGTGACTTGCCCACAGTCACACAGCTGACAAGTGGCAGAGCCGGGATTCGAACTCATGAGCCCTGACTCCAAAGCCCGCGCTCTTTCCACTGCGCCACGCTGCTTCTCAAGTAAGCGCTCAATAAATACTACTGAATGAATGAAATGCAGTACAGTGCTTTGCACACATTAAACGTTCAATAAATATAATTAAATGAACGAATTATTCCTTAGGGAGTCTTTGGAAATTCTCCGGTCCCCACAAAAAACAATATGCAGCAAGACAACATTAACTGAGTGTCCTAACATGTCTAGGTGCATCCAGCCTTTGCAAGTTAGATCTAATCTAACTACATATCAGATTTTCCAATGGGTTGGCTTTGCTCATATATAAGGAGTGTCCCCAACAGAATGTATTCTATAAGTTAGTTAATTCCTATGTGAATATACTTAGAGAGCTATTTCTATAAGACATTGAGAAGTTCCTGGGGGCGGGGGGGAGTAACCACCCTCAAAAACAAGCACAAAATTAGGAAACCACATGCAGCATTGTGGGGAAAAGGAAAAAGCACTAGAACATATCTTGGGAAAAAAAATTTGAGGTACTTCAGATTGAAATAATTCCATGACTGATACACGGAACGGAATCGTGTATCACAGGGAAAGAAATGTAAAGACCACGGAAATAAAAGACATTCAGATTCATAATATCAATAGTAATGTCACTAGTGATAACAGGAGAAGCAGCCTGGCCTAGTGATTAGAGCGTGGGCAAGGGAGTCAGAAAGACCTGAGTTCCAATTCCAGCTCTGTCACTTGTCTGTCCTATGACTTTGGGTAAGTCACTTAACTTCTCTGTGCCTCAGTTACTTCGTCTGAAAAAAGAGGGTTTTAAAGACTGTGAGCCCCATGTGGAACATGGACTGTGTCCACCCTGACTAGTTTGTATCTGCCCCAGCGCTTAGTACAGCACATGGCACAAACTAAGCACTTACATACTACAAAAGCAAAGTTTTTAAGACCTTTAGCCTTGCAAGCATATTTCAGTTTTATAGCATAGTTCACCTTCTGAAAAATACATGGCCACCCACACTCCAATTCTAACTCAATTCTAATTTAATTGTGTTCCCAAAGCTTCCTAGAGACTTTAGGCAATAAACTACCAGATAACCTGAGAGAATTTAGGTGAAGACACTATATGGACATGAATGTGTCTGCTAGTTTTGTTGTAGTGCACTCTCCCAAGCACTCAGTACACGGTAAGCACCAAATAAATACCATTGATTGACTGTAGAGAAATACTCTGAGGTAACTGAAGCACAGAGAAGTTAAGCGACTTGTAAAGTAAACCAGCTGACAAGTGGTGGAGCCGGATTAGACCCCATGACCCCTGACTCCCAAGCCCATGCTCTTTCCACTAAGCCACGCTGCTTCTACGTGTGCCAAGCCCTGTACTTAGGGCAGGGGTGGATACAGTCAATTCCTGTCCCACCTAGTGCTCACAGTTTACACTGGAGGGAGAGGGATTTATTTAATCCCCATTTTACAGATGAGGAAACTGAGGTACAGAAGAGAGGTTGCTTGCCCAAGGTCATAGATCTGACAAGATCTTAATGAAAAGTTCAGGAATGACATAAAACTGGGTGATTATGCAAGGAAACATCCATGCTAGCCAGGATCAACTACTATCACTATCTCAAACATAAGCTCCTAGGACAGAGGAAAAAAAGACATGATGATTGTGGGGAAGTAATAATAATAATAATAATGATAATAATAATGATGGTACTTGTTAAGCGCTTACTACGTGCAGAGCACTGTTCTAAGCGCTGGGGTAGATACAGGGTAATCAGGTTGTCCCACGTGAGGCTCACAGTTAATCCCCATTTCACAGATGAGGTAACTGAGGCACAGAGAAGTTAAGTGATTTGCCCACAGTCACACAGCTGACAAGTGGCAGAATCGGGATTCGAACCCAAGACCCCTGACTCCCAAGCCCGGGCTCTTTCCACTAAGCCATGCTAATAGGAGACAAGAGGACTTAAACCTACTATTAATCAATGGGGTATTTACTGAGGACATACTCTGAGCAAAATGCTGTACTAAGTGCTTGGGAGGGTGCAACACAGTCAGCAGACATGATCTCTGCCCGAGAAGCTTACAATCTAGGGGGGGAGATTGACACTACAAGAAATCATGTTCTATTAAAAGTACCAGAATTTACCCACGCAAACCCCTGGCCCAACCAAGAAATTTAGGTGTATTTTCAAGTGACAAACCCTACTAGATTGTAAATTCCTTGAGAGTGGGGAGCATGTCTAACTACTCTACTGTACTTTCCCAAGAGCTCTGTACAGTGTGCCACAACCGGTGAAGCAGAATTGCAAGAGCACGGGCTTGGGAGTCAGAGGTTGCAGGTTCTAATCCCACCTCTGCCATTTGTCTCTTGTGTGACCCTGGGTAAGTCACTTAACTTCTCCGTGCCTCAGTTACCTCACCTGTAAAATGGAGATTGAGATTGTGAGCCCCACATGGGACAGGAACTATATTCAACCCGATTACCTCGTATCTACCCCACCAGCAAGCAGAGGCATATCCATTCCATCCATTCCATTTCTAGCTTGGGCAGTGGCTAGCGAGTGGAAGGCAATCTCTGCTACAAGTCAAAATTCCGCTGTGCCGGGCAGCAGTGGCATGGGAGAGAGTTGAGGGTGGAAACTCAAGTTTACTGCGTGGAAGGACCACTTCCATATTTTTACCAAGAAAACTACCTGAACCATTGCAGATAGATGTGGGCATTCTGGGGGAGATGCGTCCATGGTGTCACTATGGGTTGGAGACAACTTGACAGCACAAGACAAGACCCCCTGGTGCTTGGCATTTAGTAAGCATATAACAAGTATCATCATTATTATTATTACAGCAAGCAGTCAATAAAAACCCAATTGACCTGCCCAGAAGAGTGGATATGTATTAACACAGTAATTCCATTGATACCTCTAAAGATCAAAAGGACTGCTAGTGTCACCATGGTGACCCAAACGGTCAACGTTGGACAGTTTGAGATGGGACGGCTGGGGGACAGCCCCAGAGTTGGGTCCGGGATGGGGATGATACTCTGGTGAGGGGCGGGCAGTTCTGTGCTCGGAGCGCTGTGCCCACGTTTCCCAAGGTATCTGCTCGTCCTCTCTGGAGGAGCCTCCATGGCCACCCCCTCACCCGGGCTCAGGCCCGCTCCTCTCACCCTCCTGCAGGGTTGGAAACAGCAACAGAGCTTCGTCCGGGCTCGGGAGAGTATGGATGTCGGGGATGGGCACTGCAGGGCTAAAGCTGCATGCCCCACCTTTTCTGGGGAGCTCACTAATAATAATAATAACAATAACTCTGCTGTTTGTTAAGTTCTTACTATGTGTCAAGCACTGTTCCAAGTGCTGGGGATGATACAGGATAATCAGGTTGGATACAGTCCCTATCCCACACAGGGTTTACAATCTGAGTAAGGAGGAGAACACATATTGAATCCTCATTTTACAGATGAGGCAAGTGAGGCACAGACAAGTGAAGTGACTTGCCCAAGGTCACACAGCGGGCACGTGGTGGAACCGGGATGAAAAGCCAGGTCCTCTGATTCACAGGCCCGTGCTCTTTCCAGTAGACCACACTGCTTCTCTTCTCCGGGGGAACCTCCATAGGGGTCGCCTGGGTTCTGGAACCCATTCATTTCTCAGTCTCTACCGTGAATACTCTCTAGTTAATTTCCAAATTCCAACAAGAATATGTGCCTGGCAGTCAGATTCTGCTGGGGACGGAGGTAGGATGGGGTTGGAGGTAGGGTGCGGTTGGAACCAATCAGGAGCACATGATGTGGGCAGATAATAAACCCTAGTCTTAACTGAAAGAACAGAAACGACCAAGATTTCCACAAAGCCGGTTATTTGTTGTAGAATTGAAGTTTAGCAAGCAACTAAGCTGTCGTGTACCTCTAATTCACTGCCTCAGCTATTCCCAGGTGACGCTTGTTTGGTTTCAGTGGTTACTCAGTGAGCCTAGTACTGGGCATAAAAACATGAATCAAAAACTTTTACTCACATTTACATCTGTATGGTGGATTAAAACACAAAGGGCAGGAAGTATCTACGGAGAGAAAGGTAAACATATTGAAATGTCATTGATAACATTTTTAACATTTAGTTGTTTTTTTTTTTTTAAAAAAAAACAACAAACAAAAGCGAAAGTTACCTCCTGAATGGTTTCCATTGGTGGTGGTGGATCTTTGTGGCGACATAAATTGACCATGACCCAAGTAACATTTCTTAAAAATGTTATGGGAATTGACGGGCTGATGAAGGAAAGCAGAGGCTTCACCACTCCAAGACTTATGACATAATCTCTACACTGGGGTCCATCACCTGTGGTGAGATTGTTTTATATTTATTACATTTACCAACAATATAGTAAAGCTAGTTTCTCAAAAAATCAACTGAACATTAAAATGTTTATGTTTACTTCAAGGATCAATAGTTTTCAGTGACATACAAACACAGCAAAATGACTGATATCACAGATTAAGAACTCTAGTAACTATTAAGATTTTTTTGACCATTATTTATTTTCCCCAGGTATTTAACCGTCTACCTCTTGGGAAGCCTTTAATATCACCTAAATGTGAGTAAAATCACTGCAAAATTGTTTCAGAGGATAGAGGAAGGATACGTATTGCTCCTCTCAATTAAATGCTTAATATGGTGTTCTGGCCACAGTAGGCCCTCAATTACCATTAACTGAACACTACTTTTATTGCCAGAGTGAAGACAACAGACACTTTGGAGAGGTGGAAAAAAAGGGAAGCGTTTTGCCAAGGCAAAATTATTTTAAGTATTTCCTGCTGATTAATGAACAAATAAGATGAGTCAACTTTTGAAGGGTTCAAAAGAGCTATTAACTTCTATAGAATTGTTTACAATCAAGTACCAGTTTGAGCAAAATTACAAGAACTGCAGTACGGGGATGGAAGGGATCAAGCAGTGGTATTTATTGAACACATACTCTGTTCTGAGCATTGGACCAAGCACAGGGATCTGTCTAACCACTCTCGTAAGCACTTTAGAAAGGTGGACTGCATGCCTGACTGCAGTAAAGTTGGTAGACGGCGTGACTCAGTGGAAAGATCATGGGCTTTGGAGTCAGAGGTCATGAGTTCGAATCCCAGCTCTGCCACTTGTCAGCTGTGTGACTGTGAGCAAGTTATTTAACTTCTCTATGCCTCAGTTACCTGATCTGTAAAATGGGGATTAAGACTGTGAGCCCCACGTGGAACAACCTGACTCCCGTGTCTACCCCAGCGCTTAGAACAGTGCTCTGCACATAGTAAGCGCTTAACAAATACCAACATTATTATTATTATTAGATGGATTAAACAGACCCTAAAATAAATTAAAGGTGGAGAAGCAATAGAGAATAGGAGCTGTAGTTTCAGAAGGGCCTTGAAAATGGAGAGCAATGATTGCCGAAAGAGTAGGACGTTTCAGGCAGAAACACTTGCTCAGCAAGAGGTCAACAGTGAGAGAGGTGAGGACAACGTACATTAAGTAGCTCGGCTTTAGAGGAGCAAAGGGTGCAATGTTGGACTCCAGTGGGAAAGGAATGAGAGCGTTGAACTTCTACAAAGTCAATGGTCAGGAGTTTCCGCTTGATGAGAAGAATAGGCATGGGGTTTTCATGAGTAGAGAGATGTGCAAAACATGATTTTTTTTAAAAAAACGAACTAGGTAAATTAGTGAATGTCTTGGAGAGGGGAGAGACTGGAGTCAGACTCTGCCGTAATTAAATTAGGGTACATTGTAACAAATTCCTGAACCACCGCGGAGGCAGTTTGGATGGAGAGGAAGAGGGGGGACCCTGGAGATGTTATAAAAGAACAACTAACAGGATCTGATGACAAACTGAATATGGGGATTGTGGGGCAGGGGTGGGAAAAAAATCAAGAATAATTCCATGTTAGCAGGTTTGAGAGACAGGGAAATGGTGCTGTCAACAGTGGGAAGGTAGGAGGAGCACAAGATTTGGCAGGAAAGATGAGCTCATTTTGGGACGCACTGAGCTTGAGGTGGCAGCAGGACATCCACGGAGAGATGTGATGGAGGCAGGTGGAGCTGTGAGACTGCAGAGAAAGAAAGAGGTCCGGGGTTGGTGAGAAGGATATGAGAATCATCTGCGTAGAGGTGGTAGTTGAAGCAGTGAGAGTAGACGAGCTCCCCAAGAGGGTGTACGCCAAATACGCTGGGCAACTGCTCCATTTGAGGACACGTGGTAGGTATTCAGGATGTCCAAGACACGGACGTGCAGTGTGGAGTTGGGCTCCAAGTCTCTGTCACGGACCAATCACAGCTTACTCAAAATGTGCTTTAACAAACAGCCCAGGGCTTGGGGATTCAAACGTAGGGTGGCCATTCTGCAGTGGTCGATTTTCCACACAAGGCCGAAGCGGCAGAGCTGGAAAAGCACCTCTTGCCATGATTCAGGGTCTCTCATCACCAACATAGTCAGTAAGCAGTATCTTTTTCAACTCAGGGTGCTAGTCCACTTGATTTCTTTTCGCTCCGTACCGCGCGCTCAAATCAAAGGACTAAAAACCAAGTTTCCAATCGGAGTAAATCTTTGCATCTCTGGTCAACCTGAACATTATAACCAACATGTCCTTGTCCTGAAGATGAGTGGCAGAGCAGGGATTAGAACTCACGTCCTCTGACTCACAAGCCCGTGGCTCTTGTCCCTAAGCCATGCTGCTTCTCTGCTGAGCTAGCCCAGTGCTACGGATCGCTAAGCCTAAAGGAGACCAAGGTAACGCGCCAGCAGGCTGCAACATGGAAATCACACTCACAACCAAACATCTTCATTGGTAACTTGGATCTGAATGTCAGTACGATGGCAGAATTTTGTTACCTAGGTAACACACTGTCCAGGGATACAACAATCAAATCAGAAAGAAGGCACTACCAAATGGACGTCGGCACTGTAGCGCTGCCCATCACAACGTGACTTCCAACTTGAACGGCTCTAACGGCCATATTCAACTTCATACAGCTCACATTCAATATCCAGGGATAAGACAGGATCAGAAACATCCAAGTCCTGGAACAAGGTCAGTGTGGCTATGCTTTCTTCAATATGACTTCACTCAGTGGCGCACGGGAGGAGAACGAATGACAGCCTGCTATCCAGACAGTTAGTACTGTATGGCAAGCTGAAGTGGGGCAACTAAAAGAGAGGGGGCAAGTTTTGAGGATGCAGTAAAACGCAACACGGCAATCAAAAAAAAGAGTTGGTTTTTGGAGCAGAAGTTTGGAGAGTACTGGGAGACAAAGAGAAATAGGAAACAGATCGGGACTCTTAGTAATGAGGACAGTGCTTGGGTGCCCGTAGAATGGACGTCTAATACTGGCCTCCCCAGCCACACGCATCCCACACGTAAACTTCACTATCAATAGCTTTATTTTCAAACATGGAAGAACTTGGATATCTGCATACATCTGGGTATATAAATTAGGGTGCACCAATTAGTTTCCACGCAAATTTGTAGCCTGATTATACCTGTTGGGTTACCTAGATTTCAGTGAAGGATCCTGTAATAAACCTTTTTTTAAAAACATTTTGGGGTTTTGTCAGTAGATCTCGAGTTTTCTTTTTCCTCTGAGTATAATCCTTATTTGAGATATAACAGTGAGTTCATACTAACCTATGATATTTCCTAAGGCCCAAACTGCCTGTTCACAAACGTTTTGATGGGGAGAGTGCAGGAGTCGCAGAAATAGTGGCACAGCATCTGGGGAAAAAGAGAGGGGTACGTTATTCAAGAAATGGCTTTTAAAATGTGCAGATATTATTTTCTTACACTCTGATGAGAATATTCCAGTTTATTTGAGGAGCTTTTGAAAACCTAGTTCATTAAAAAAACAACACTCCACCACCTTTATCCTTGACATAATTCAACAGAAAAATCAGAAAAGAATTTCTTCTGTAGTATAAAAGACAACTTAATGAGCAATAGAATTCACTCTGCAACAGTGATTAAGTCCTCATTTCCCCTATTTGCCTCCCTCTCGCACTGTCTACACATTTCAGTCTGCACCCCTTAAGCACTTTGATTTTTACCCCCATCCCCACAGCATTGATGCATATATCCATCTTTGACTGACGGTTTTCCTCTCTACTCTTTTATATTGTTTTATAGTACTCTCCCAAGTGCTTAGTACAGTGCTTTACACACAGTAAGCGCTCAACAAATAAGACTGTATGAATGAATATAAGTTCATTGTAGGCAGGGATCATATCTACCTACTCTACTGTACTTTCCCAAGCGCTCAGTACAAAACTGTGCATACAGTAAGCGCTCAATAAATACCATTGACTGATTTCAGTCAAGTGGTTCCACTGAAAATATGCTAATGACTAATTCATTCAACTGATTTTTTACATATTATAAATTGGCGTGTGAAGGCAAGTCTTTCTCATTTCCGTGGCTAGGAACACATCAGAAAGGAAGTACCCATTCCATGTTCTGAAACCTGCTCTGGAGTGAAATTCTACCTCGTTTCGTGAAAAATACTGAGGGGGGGAAAAAAATCTACCTACACCCACACACGACCCACTATGAACAATAACAACCCCCATCAGGGCAGAAATCATAAAATCATTAAAAAAAACAATAATAATAAAATAATAATAATGGTACTTGTTAAAACACCTATTATGTGCTAAGCACTGTTCTAAGCACATTGGGATAGAAACAAGTCAATCAGGTTGGGTATAGTCCCTATCTCACATGGGGCTCGCACTCTTAATCCCCATTTTACAGATAAGAAAACTGAGGCTCAGAGAAGTTAAGTGATTTGCCCAAGGTCATACAACAGTCATGTGGCAGAGCTGGGATTGGAACCCAGGTCCTTCCGACTCCAAAGCCTGTGCTCTATCAACTAAGCCTCGCTGCTTCTCTGCGCTGTCTGAAAATGTTTTGTTAATATGGGTTACGTTTTAAAGTTAAGAGTGGGGTCTCGATTCAAAGAGAACTGTGTCTAGGTTTAACATATTCTTTAACTGAAGCCAGTAAGGGAAAAATGAATTTGGCTGGCATCAGATTCTAATTTGTGATCCTTTCATATTATTTTGATTGGTGCTTTTGTGGCTTTTAAAAGTACGATTCCTCCTGTGACCATAGAGCAAATTTCCTTTTGACCATCCAATTTGGTGCTTCTAAATAAATCAAATGTCTTATGTAATGCTATGGGTCAGTTTCCTACATCTCTCTGAAAAGCACATTCATTGACTAATAGTCTACACATGCTGCTCTTGATTCAAAACTACTTTAGAAATGTCTGCCAATCGACTGCTTAACCTAAACCAACACTATTACTTTTATTCATGTGAAATTTAAGTGCTTACCATATGCCAAGTATCATATTAAACACAGGAGTAGGTACAAGATAATTAGATCAGATACAGTTCCCATCCCAAATGGGGCTCACAGTTTAGATAGGAGGAAGGGGAACAGGTTCGGAGGTAACTGAGGCACAGAAAAGTTAAGTGACTTGCCCAAGGTCACACAACGAAGAACTGGCACAACCAGAATTAGAACCCTGGTCCTCTGACTCCCAGGGTGTTGCTCATTCCACTAGGCCACGTTGCTTCTAAAGCATTATAACCTGTTGAATGTAGCCATCAGCGTTCAAAGAGTCACATGGATCAGATCTCCTAGGAAAGGGCTTCAGTCTCATCCCTAGGACGGCATTCCATGTAACAGGTCATAAAAGGAGCCAAAACAGACAAATTACATATTTTCTACAGTGGTCTATCAGCAAAAGTGCCTAAGTCCTTTGTTCTACTGTTCTATCCAGTTTTTCTATACACAACATAATACTTTAAAATGGCAGTTTGTTTCTATAGCATAGCTTGCTGTACAAAATTACAGTTCATTTTAAGGCCATTAGAACCTTGAGACACATTGTCAAGGGCTTGCTTAAAGTTTTTATTTCAACTAAATACCGAATCCTACACATTCCAATACTTCTAAGATATTAGATTCAGCCAGATATAAGATTTATACAGGCACAGAAGGATGTTCA
The DNA here is from genome assembly GCF_004115215.2 of Ornithorhynchus anatinus. Taxonomy (NCBI): domain Eukaryota; kingdom Metazoa; phylum Chordata; class Mammalia; order Monotremata; family Ornithorhynchidae; genus Ornithorhynchus; species Ornithorhynchus anatinus. The sequence continues at coordinate 155,520,620 of NC_041728.1, forward strand.
AGCTTCAAAATCTTATACTATAGGGTGAAGAAACTAATAACTTGCCAGAATGAAGTTTTCACATATTCCAAATTATTTGCTACAACTGAGATGACCTCCCTCTCCCCCACCCCAAATTAATCAAGGACCACAAATGAATTTAAAATAGAAGGCAAAGATAAAGATGTCACTTCAATTACCACTAATCAGTCTGTTGGGGGACGGAAGGGAAGGTTGGAGGATGCTGAAAGTACAACGGACCTAAAAGCACGGTTATAGTATGGAGTGCACTCTATCTTAATAGAGAAGCATCTTTTATTAAAAGTTGGTTCTTGAAAGAGTCACTGGTTTACAGCTTCACATAAAAGTTAGAAATTAAAATAGTTATATACTAATGAACTCACTGGATTGAACTACAGCCTGTGTTTGTTCAGAGGTTCCAGATGCAATGTTTGTCAAAGCCCATGCAGCTTCAAACTGTAAGGAAGGACTAGAGAAAGAACAGTTTTAGATTGTATTTTCTCCTCAGACAAGACAGAAGAATATTACAATTTCTCTTAACACATTAACCTCCCTATATAAAATATTTTTGAGGATGCCTTTTTAGATACTCCTCCTCCAAAACCTATATCATGAAAATAGCTTCTGTTTCCCACTTTCCCCTTTATTTCTCAAAACCATTCTCAAGACCTGACTCTACAAAGTTTTGGGATACATACACTTCTTTTCCCCATCTCTCGACCCAAGGGTTTCTTATTTTAACAAGCCAAGGGCTCATTAAAACTAAAACAACCCCCCAGAGCTTCATTGTGAATGTTTATCTTGGTCTTCACAATGTTTTCTTCAGTGGTGCTTGCATTTCTCCCCATCCTTAAGAGAGGAATTCTAGTTTTCTCTCTACTTAAATTCCATCAACACACAATATTTTCTTTTCTTTGTCTTTCAAGTTCTAGCTTATTGCTCTTGATATCTGTCTCTTCCCATTGTTTCAAAGTGAGTTTCAGCCATCCTTTATCCATGCACCAACATCCCAAATCAAAAAGGCCCTCTTCCAAAATGCTACCTCATTACCTTCTACATCACTTGATGCCTTCTAACAATGCCTGTCACATTTTTGTACCATTAAACAACCCATCTTACTCCCTTACTACAAATTTCCCTCCATCTGAATGTTTTGTCTTTCAAATTTACAGTTTGAGACTTTGAGGTTTTAGAGAAACTTAAGTTACAGATTTTTGCGCTTCTATCTTGACAAACCAATTTCTACCCATTTTAGCTGGGGCTAAGCTCCCGCCTCTTAAAAAACACCCACCCCAACAAATTTTTTCTCTTAGTAGTTTCATTACTAGAATATATGATAGCAGAAAATTAAATGGATTTGTAAGCTGGTCTAAGTTACTTTAGCATATTTTGATAACGAAAACAAATGTTTTGCAAAGATTTAATCACCTTTAAATGTGCTGCATGTATTTTTTCCCAGCAAGAGAGATTTCCCTTCACTCTACCCTGCAAAAACTCTGGCATTTCCTTCGGTAACTGGCACCTCAGATCAGTTATTCTTTATCTTTTGCCCAAGTGGCATTACTCTCCTCACTTCAATTTAGCCTTCTTCACTTATCAATATGAAGATGTGGCTACAGGAAGTCTTCAACCGCCTGAGTTATGACACCGGGTATTTAAACATCTCTGAATTTATCCCTCAGTACAGGTTACTGGCACCAGATCTGGCTTCAAGATACCAGTCCCCCCCCACACTCCCTCAGATCAAATTTTCTTCTATGGTTGCTGCCGGCCTCCTTTTCGGCCCTTTGTCCTCATCCTCTGGGATCCCAAAACACGGGCTACGATCAGGTACGGCAGAAGCGGAAGTTGGTTTGCGGTGGTGACCGACAAACCAACAGAAGGATCGGCCTGGCAGATTATTGCTCAGTGACGTTCTCCCCTCCTATTACTTCCCCTGCTGTTGTAACTGCGCTGTTCTCTACTCTCCTCTTTCGGTGATTACAGTGGCAACAGCCGCTCTGGTGGCTGCTTTTCTTAACCCCTACATTTTGAACTTTCTGTAGGATTCTTATGTCAGGGCTATTTAAAATTTTAAATACAATAATGTCGCTTTATTACTCCTCTGTAATAGATGTCACATAATTCTCGATAACACTAGTTAAAATACGGTACCAGCTTGGTTCAGGAAAATGTACTAATAATAATGTTAGTGGTGTCTGCTAAGTGCTTACTGTGTGCCAAACACTAGTTAGACGTTGTTCCTTGTGGGAAAATTGGTTCCCGATTATATTTTGACTCAAGACATAATTTTTGGAACTGACTGTAATAAATCCTAGGACAGCCTGTAATCTTTTTTTTGACTGAAATTGCAGTGCCTTAACATTGTTACGCAATGCTCAGCTATTTGTTGTTTCTTTGCAAATAACAAGAGAAATATTACCCAAGGCAGATACCATCAAGATGTAGAATATTATAAAAGCAAAAATAAAACAAAGCTACTGAAATTCAAACCCGATTTTATGAAAAAATGTAATAAATTATAGATTGCTTCAAACCTGAAAAATCCACATCCTAATTCTGAATATCTGACCAAAACGACACTACTCAGTTCACAACATTCCTTAAAAGGCACTTACTTGTCATCTCTTTCAAGACAATGAACTAAAATCGGTAATATTCCAGATTTTATTAAGTCATCAATTGGTGGATTGCGATCACTGGACAGAAGCTTTCTATTGGAGAAAACAAGAAACATGAACCTTAAGATGTGATGATAAGACTTTTGGGTATGTGTGACAAAACTGTAGTTACTAAATATCCTCTTCATACATTTCTGGGCTGAAAAAGAAAAGTGACATTCTCTCTGGATGGCTTCATAAAACTGGAATAACGCACGCACTTCTGGACAATTTAAAATGAGCAAATAAATTTATAAAATTGTTCATTTGGAAGTTGTGCGTAATAAAGTGCATCGGGAATGAGCCAGATATCATCTACCACCATTTTGGCAAGTTTAACTTTAAATTCACAAGAAATAGACATCTAAAAATTTAAATATAATCAGATATCATTTTCAAAGTTATCAACTAAAGTGCATTTTAATAAAATAAATATTGTTTACCCCCTGTTTACCTAAAGGAATTAAAAGACCACAAATTAATCAATCCTACTGGGTCGTGACTAAATTAAAGGATTACCATTGGCTGTGACTGGCTTTTCAAAAATGGTACTGGTGATCAGATACATCAGCCCTTAGAAAATCATCCTTCAATAAATACAAGAGGACAGGAGCAACGGCAAAATCAAACAAAGCTACACACACTGCCTACTAATTCCTTTCTTAGCTCCTTCAAAGAGTTGGAAAACACACCGGGATCTGCATGAAAGTATCTTGCAAGACAGTGGAGAGTTTTTTTTCCAACATGTGAGAAAACAAGCTATGGTGGCAAGGGGACCAAAAATGACAAATTTATTCATCCCAGATGACAATGAAACTAAATCTGGACGAAACAATTGCATGAGACAGTAGTGATTCAGATTGGAAGTTATCCACCCATCCTTAGGCCACTGAATTGGAAAATGACATGGGGTGGGGAGATCATATGATCAGTCTGTGAACAACCTTTCTGATAATTATATTTACATTATGACGGCTTCACCAATACAATTATCCCCATGCCTAAAGTTATTCCTTTAGTTTTTTTGGTGGTATAATAACTTTTCAGATGATTAGGAGGCAGTTTTGTGCATAGCTTATATAGAATTCATTTAGCAATATATTAAATCAAGGTAGGCAATTAGGCTGGGGCACCTAAGAGAATTTAGGTAAACTGTTAAGGAGTGCACTTGAATATGCTTTTCACAATACCTTTGAATAAAACTGTATGACACCCATTGTGACATTTACAGGCAATTTACACCAAATCTACATGTCCATCTCTGATTGCTCTCTCTCTGAAGTCTCGCATTTCCCTCCTGCCTTCAAGACATCTACTTAGATGTCCACTAGTCACCTCAAACTTCACATGTCTAAAACAGAAGTATTATCTTCCCACTCAAACCCTGTCCTCCCGACAACTTTCCCCATCACTGAAGATGGCCCAACCTTCCTTCCTGTCTCACAAGCCCATAATGTTGGCATCATCCTTGACTCCCCTCTCTCATTCAACCCACATACCGTAATGTTGGCATCATCCTTGACTCCCCTCTCTCTCTCATTCAACCCACATATTCAACCCATCATTAAATCCTGTCGGTTCCACCTTCACAATATCACTAAAAATCCCCCTCCCTTCCCTCTCCATCCAAACCGCTATCACTAAAATCCAATCTCTTATCCTATCTCACCTTGATTACTGTGTCAGCTACTTTTGCTGACCTCCCAGCCTCCTGTCTCTCCCCATCCAGTTCATACTTCATCACTCTGCGGCCCGTTTCAATTTTCTACAAAAATGTTCTGGACATGTTCGCTGCCCATCCACCTCCATCATCAAACAAACCAGAACTCCTCACCATTGGCTTCAAATGGCTTCAGTGCACTCAGTCACTTTGCCCCTTCCTACCTCACCTCACTACTCTCCTACTGCAACCCAGCCCACACACTTCGCTTCTCAAATGCTAACCTCCTCACCGTGCCTCAATCTCATCTAATCCGCAGCCAACCCCTCGCCCACATCCTGCCTCTGGCCTAGAATGCCCTCTCTCCTCAGGTCTGACAATTACTCCCCCGCCTCCCCGTTCAAAGCCTTACTGAAGGCACATCTCCTCCAAGAGACCTTCCCTCACTAAGCCCTCCTTTCCTCTTCTCCATTCCCTTCTGCATCATCCTGACTTGCTCCCTTTATTCACCCCCACTTTCCCAGGCCCACAACACTTACGTACATTTTCTGGAATTTAATTTTATTAATGTCTGTCTCCCCCCTCTACACTTTAAGCTTCATGTGCCCTCTGGGAAAATGCCTACCCACTCTGTTGTACTGTACTCTCCCAAGTGTTTAGTTCAATGCTCTGTATGCAGTAAGCACTCAATTATTAATCATTTATTTGTTAAACCCTTACTATATGCCAAGCACGGTACTAAGCACTGGGGTGGATACTAGCCAACTGAATTGGAACAGTCTCTGTCCCATGTGGGACTCACAGTCTCAATCCCCATTGTACATATGAAGTAACTGAGGCACAGAAAAGCCAAGTGACTTGCCCAAGCTCACAGAGCAGGCAAGTGATGGAGCTGGGATTAGAAATCATGTCCTTCTGACTCTCAAGCCCCTGTTCTATCCACTACACCATGCTGCTTCTCATGATTGGTTGAATTAGATGAGACTGAGGTGCAGTAAACTGTATAATAAACTTGATACAAGTGCTATCCTGTATAGATAGCCTATAGAATTTTTTAAGGAGATGGAAAGAATCAACTGACAGGTCACATGCTGGCCCCAGGCTGCACTCCTATATGCAACAACCTAGTAGAGACAAGGTAGATCGTCTTCAAAAGCGTTTAACTTCTTGTCTGAGAATCATTTTACTTCTTGGAAGAACAGGGGAAAACATGTTGAGGTAGTTCTCTCCATTTTAACAGAAGCAAACTGTTTGACTGAGGCTCAAACAGCTTTGGGAAGCTCACTGGGGCAAAAAGTATAGTAATTTCATTCAATAGTATTTATTGAGCGCTTACTATGTGCAGAGCACTGTACTAAGCGCTTGGGATGAACAAGTCGGCAACAGATAGAGACAGTCCCTGCCGTTTGACGGGCTTACAGTCTAATCGGGGGAGACGGACAGACGAGAACAATGGCAATAAACAGAGTCAAGGGGAAGAACATCTCGTAAAAACGATGGCAACTAAATAGAATCAAGGCGATGTACAATTCATTAACAAAATAAATAGGGTAATGAAAATATATACAGTTGAGCGGACGAGTACAGTGCTGTGGGGATGGGAAGGGAGAGGTGGAGGAGCAGAGGGAAAAGGGGAAAATGAGGGTTTAGCTGCGGAGAGGTAAAGGGGGGATGGCAGAGGGAGTAGAGGGAGAAGAGGAGTTCAAGCAAGAGAAAGGGTCTCCACTTGGGACAATGTGCATTCTAACCCCAGACTAGAAGCGGGCAGAGGCCTAAGGGAAATCAATCTTAATCAAGAGGCAGATCCTACCTCATGAGACTCACCCAGCCCTATGAACTGGGTGTTACAGTTTCAGTGGACATCAAAATCAGCATCTCCAACCCCAAAACCAATTTCTTTGTTTAGAAAGCGCATTACCCTGAATTGCAATACCCAGAGGAGATAGATATTTCTGACCAACATCCAACCTAAACAGTGAAGCTAGCAATCCTCAAGTAGAAATGTTGTGTGGAGGACTCAATTTCAGATTTGAAGAGGTGGAGTTTAATAGTATATTTCAGAACGTTTAAGGATGCCACCAACTAGAAAAGCTTCGCCAAAGAGATTTATGCTTCTTGAAGCCAAGGATATTATGTTCTATGTTTCTCACAAAGAGTCTGATTCTAACTTATGATCACTATTCATCTACTATAAATTGGATCAAAATATAATTGCTCTTCTGCAGAAACTACAAGAGTGTAAAAAGTTTATAAATTTATTTCTTACCTAGCAGCCTGAACTGCACTTAGCTGGATTCCTTGGTTGTCACTTGAAGCATTCTATAATGAAACATACAATTTAGTATAAAGGTACAACAGTCAAAGAAAAAAGATGATGGGGATTGGAAGTTGGAAGAGAGAAACTTACCTGTACAATTGCTTCTAGAGAGGTATTTTGCTAGAAATAAAAATTGCACCATTAGAAACTCTGTGTTAAAAACAGCAATTTGAAAATTCTGTACTTGGAAACTTTACTTGAGATTTAACTGCTAGATTAAGAATACTTACCACTCTGAATTCACCATCGATATCGGACTCTTCGCAGATATCTTCATGTGGTACATTTCTTCTCTTCAAGAGATGTTCATCTCTTTTGTTCTAAAAAGTGGAATTTGGGGTAATTTTTTCAAGGTAAGAACAACATGCGAAAATCTGGACAAACATGAAAAATAGTTGGGGTTCTAATTACTGCACCAAGAAAATGTGTCTGGGGAACAGATGCAAGTTTTTCTCGGAATTTAAATTAATACTTATCCCCAAGACACTTCAAGATTTTTGTACTGATGATTGAAATTCCAACTTACATTATATTGTTAATAACAGGTTACAAGGAGAAAGACTACCCCATCATATATCATTTCTGATTGGAAATGTTTATCTGAAGCAACACATATTCACCCAACTTCAGCTCATCCTCACTCCTCAATACTGGCTTTCCTTACAACACACAGAAATTCTAACTTTGGTGAAGCCTGCTTAAGAAGATCAGCATCTCTAGGAAACAATTTTTTTTTAACCTAGCTTGACAGCATAAGACAATAGTAAGGATCACAGGAGAACGAGCCCAAAAGGTGAGCATTCACACCTATGGAGACTGGCTCTGCTGCAACTATCTCTGGAGGAAAACGCAGCTCGTTCTTTGTCCCCCTTTGTCTGCGTGCTTTTCCCTCTTATATCTTCCTGCTTTGTCAGATGAAAATACTAAAACCTGCACAGTTCACTTGCTTAAATACATCATGTGTTAGAGGGTTCCTTGTCAAAGATACCTATTACCTCCTAAATTTGAAGCTACTTTATTTTTGTATGCTATGCAGACAGGGTAGGAAATTGGAAGGCGAGAAAGGTCAACTCAAATTCTATCAGTTTGGCTGAGAGATGATGGACAACAGTTATTATTATTAATAATGTTTTTTTTGTTAAGCCATTACTATGTACCAGGCACTGTACTAAGCACTGGGGTAGATACAGGCAAATCAAGTTGGACGGAGTCCCTGTTCCACATGGCGCTCAGAGTCTCAAACCACATTTTACAGATGAGGAAACTGAGGCACAGAAAAGTGAAGTGACTTGCCCAAGGGCACAGAGCAGTCAAGTGGCGGAGCCGGGATTAGGACGCATGACCTTCTGAGTCTCCAGCCCATGCTCTACCCACTACGCCATGCTGCTTCTTATGAATAGGAAGGCACTCCAGGCCAGAGGGTGCTACCCGTACTTCAATGATCGTGTTAAAAGGTGAATGGAAAAGTAAGCAGAAGAGTGTTGTTTTTGAACATATTAACCAAAAGGTATTAAACCTTCTATCATCTGCACAAATTTTGAGGTAAAAATTTGAAAATACTGATGCTGCCAATTGAGCATATATACCAAAGGCCAAGACTAAAAAAGCAATAGCTGAATCTAATTGGAAATCAGGACAAAATCATGACATTACTTTAGTACGGGTATCTCCCAAAATTCCAGTTTAGGTTACCTTCCTGAAATTATTCAGAATTTTACATAAAGGCAACAAAACTATATTTTCCTTATAAATTGGGATGTTCCCTCAGAAATAGTCAAGGCAGAAGTCTTTACCCTTTCTAAGGGACTTTCTAGATGTGCTCCTAGAGGGGAACATTAAGGAGGATCAGATAAAAAAAACAGCGATCATGGTTTTCAATCTAAATCTTCTCTTGAAAAAACTCATGAGGTGCAAGGAATTCCCTCCGAGCAAGGGTGGAAAAGCCATCCGAGGATCAGAGAATCAAAAAGAAGCTTCCCCTGACGCTTCAGATCAGAATTCTGTAAATGCAAATTTAACCAATTAATATCAAATTTGTTCTTTGATTTGAAGAGCTGTTATAGTAAAATTTCAAGCAACACAATACATTTAGGAAGGCCTGTACTCCTTAAAGTTTCTTAATGCAGTATTTACAGTGGTAGTATTTTGGATTTATCCCTCAAAATGTTATTAAATTAGGCTCACCTTTCTTAACTCAACAACAACTTCATTTCGCTGTCTTCTCATAGACTGTAAGAAACAAACACATACACACACAATCAGATTTCAACAAGAGGCAAAATATTTTGATTAATGCTCTATAACTCTTACTAATGTAAAGCATCATAAATTAAAAGGCTTCTTTGTGAGATTTAATCTCTTACAACTTTGATAATTTTACAGTAACCAATTATGAATTCAAATTGTAATTTCCAAATTCATCATCTGCACCATTTCCTGAAAATACAAGGTACAGTGACCAACGAAATCGTTTTGGGGAAGTCTTTTGAACTCATGCTAGTGATAAGGATTAACCATGCGCAAAACACTCGGGTAATTACAAGACTATTACTTTCACAACATCACTAAACCCTGCCCTTTCTTCTCCATCCAAATTAGTACTACACTGATCCAAGCACTTATCCTCTTCTGGCTTCCTGCTGACCTCCCTGCCTCCTGTTTTTCTCCCACTCCAATCCACACTTCACTCTGCCGCTTGGATCATTCTACTAAACAAACTTCTGTCTATGGCTCCGCTCAGCCTCCGGTTGTTGCCCATCCATCTCCGCATCAAAGAGAAACTCCTTATCATTAGATTTAAGGAACTCAATCAGCTCAGCCCTGCTGTCCTTACTTTGATGATTTCTCACTACAACCCATTCCGCACATTTGCTCCTCAAACACCATCTTACTCACTGTTGCCCAATCTTGTCTATTTCACTACTGACCCCTTGCTCAGTCCCCTCCCCCTCCACATACGAAGGACCACCACGCTCCCCATCTTCAAAACCTTATTAAATTCACCTCCCCTCCAAGAGCCCTTCCAGGCTAAATCCTCATTTCCTCCCTTCTCCCTTGTGCACCGCCTAGGCACCTTGATCTGTAATGTACCCTTTTAGCACTTGCGATTCACTTCACCACCAGTCTTACAGCACTTATGTGCATATCCGCTCCTAACAAAAACTCCTCACTCTAGGCTTCAAGGCTCTCCATCACCTTGCCCCTTCCTACCTCTCCTCCCTTCTCTCTTTCTACTGCCCACCCCGCAGGCTCCGCTCCTCCGCCGCCCACCGCCTCACCGTCCCTCGGTCTCGCCTATCCCGCCGTCGACCCCTGGGTCACGTCCTCCCACGGTCCTGGAACGCCCTCCCTCCTCACCTCCGCCAAACTGATTCCCTTCCCCTCTTCAAAACCCTACTTAAAACTCACCTCCTCCAAGAGGCTTTCCCAGACTGAGCTCCCATTCATTCATTCATTCATTCATTCATTCATTCAATAGTATTTATTGAGCGCTTACTATGTGCAGAGCACTGTACTAAGCGCTTGGGAGGAACAAGTCGGCAACAGATAGAGACAGTCCCTGCCGTTTGACGGGCTTACAGTCTAATCGGGGGAGACGGACAGACAAGAACAATGGCAATAAACAGAGTCAAGGGGAAGAACATCTCGTAAAAACAATGGCAACTAAATAGAATCAAGGCGATGTACAATTCATTAACAAAATAAATAGGGTAACGAAAATATATACAGTTGAGCGGACGAGTACAGTGCTGTGGGGATGGGAAGGGAGAGGTGGAGGAGCAGAGGGAAAAGGGGAAAATGAGGCTTTAGCTGCGGAGAGGTAACTCCCCTTCTCCCTCTACCGCCCCCCCTTCACCTCTCCGCAGCTAAACCCTCTTTTCCCCCCATTTCCCTCTGCTCCTCCCCCTCTCCCTTCCCATCCCCTCAGCACTGTACCCATCTGCTCAACTGCATATATTTTCATTACCCTATTTATTTTGTTAATGAAATGTACATCGCCTTGATTCTATTTAGTTGCCGTTGTATTTACGAGATGTTCTTCCCCTTGACTCTATTTATTGCCATCGTTCTTGTCTGTCCATCTCCCCTGATTAGACCCTAAGCCCGTCAAACGTCAGGGACTGTATCTGTGGCCGACTTGTTCATTCCAAGCGCTTAGTACAGTGCTCTGCACATAGTAAGCGCTCAATAAATACTATTGAATGAATGAATGAATATCTGTAAATTACACATTACAATATAATACATTATAAATTTTAGGCTCACTGTGGGCAGGGAATGTATATACCAATTCTACTGAATTGAATTGTATTTCCCCAAGCACTTAGTACAGTGCTCTGCACATAGTAAGTGCTCAATAAATACCATTGGTTGATTGCATGTAGAAGAAACACTTTTATAAACATCCTGTCATGGTTTCAGATGCCTGTCTTCCTTATCTAAGAGGACAAGAGATGCAAAAAGTAGGACGATGTACTTCCTCTTCTGGTGATACAGTGGGGGCCTCTCGCCTCTCTCTAATTTTCTTCTGCTGGGTGGAAATGATTTCCTACAGGAATAACAACAAAAACAGTAATAATAATAATAATGGTGTTTGTTAAGCACTTATGTGCCAAGCCTTGGGGTAGAAATAAGATAATCAGGTCCCACATGGGGCTCGCAGACTAAGTAGGAGGGAGAACAGGCAATGGATCCCCATTTTGCAGATGAAGGAACTGAGCCGCAGAGTTCAGTGACTTGTCCAAGGTCATACAGTAGCTAAGTGGTAAAGCCAGGTCCTCTCACTCCCAGGCCCAACCTCTTTCCACTGGGCAAGGCTGTGTCCCAGAGTCCTAATTTCCTACTTCTGATTAGACCAGCTAGGTGGACCTGGCAAAGAAGAATATTTCAGTGTCCACCATAGCCTCCTAGTGAAAAGTGCTCAGCCAAGGAGGTTGTTTTCAGCAGGTGGGCACCAATTATTTTTAACCACAGCCACTGCCAGGACCTCTGAAGCCTGCTTTATCAACTTAGTGTGCATATGGGGGCGGTGGGGGAGAGTCGGTATCCTTAGTTAACTGATTAGGAAATGAATGTGATTTATTTCACTGGCTGCACAGACTTCAGAATTCACTCGGGCGCTGCAAAGTTTCGCAGCACCTCCACCTCTTCACTTTTTTAGTAAGCATTACCTCCAGTTGTTGCCCCTTCACCAGAGTCTTATCTCCCTGCCCTCCTAAACTGACATCTCTTTCACCCCCTATCTACCTGTTACCGTACTAAGAACCTGCACTCCGAGCTACACCGGAGTAGTCAGAGAACAGATGTCGATTAAATACGGTACCCCCCCAAAAGGTGAAATAACATACTTACTTTCATAACTGTCTCCCAACTCCCTCACCCTTTTGAGGAAGCAATAAAAATTATGTTTTATACCACAACAATGACAACAGCTACAGCAGTGCAGGCTGGAGGAGGAAGAAAAGGGTCAGAAGACAACTGGCGGACACAGATTTGTCCAGGCATGGGGAGTTCCTTGAAATAGGTGCTTCGGAGAACTGAAGGGATGTTAACTGAAGCAACAGAAGAGATGCAGTCTCAAAAGCCTTCTAGAGCTCCCCCTTCTTCTGCTCCCCTTATCCTAACACTCAGTTCTTATATGACCCTTCGTCAAATAGACCCACTTCTGTTTCAATGTTACAAAAATTATGCAAAATAGTGGGGCCATAAGTAAAAGACTTCTCTGTATAATTCTGTATGTACACATTCTTCCTAATAAGTACTTAATGATGATTGTGTAAGCATTTAAACTGTCTTCAAAGAGCACGCAATTGAAGAACTACTGAATTTACTTGCATGAATGAACGAATGCTTGAAACTTCAAATAAAATACCACGTTTTAATTATTTCCTTAAAATACTTTGCTATTTAATATGATTTTCATAGGGTTTTTTTTCCTTTGCACACCCACTTGGACTGCATTTTGGGAAAGATGAATAGAGAAGAAGGAATCAATAGAGCAAGGAGGTGCATCAGATAAGGATAATAAAGAAAGAGACAGGAGATACAGAATAAGACAGAACTAAAAGGGAAAAAAAACCAAACATTGGAAAGAGTAAGAGATAAGGCAGGAAAAGAAAAAGTCTATGGAAAATTCTTCTGCACAGAAGAATATAGTAAATACTTTCCCAGTTGGGATAAAATTGGAGTCAGATTTCAGCCTTATTTTTCTACCGAGTTACTATATGGGCTTAAAAAATAAAAAGCAATTATTCCTTTTTTACCTGTTACAAATTACATTTTAAGCATATTATAACCCAACATAAAATACACATTACTGCAAGGTTTTTCCTCTACTGGTTGGCTTAGAAAAAAAATACATACATACATACATATATATATATATGTATATGTATATCTGAATTCAAATGGAGATTTGAATTCAAGCTCTTCCTATGAAACTTTTCAGAATCTACTCTGTGCCTGCTTTCAACTACAAGTTCCCCATCTCAAATTTAAGAATTGCTCTCTGCTGTTTCCCCATGTCACTGTCAGTATCCAGATTTAAAACATTATCGATAATACTTAGTGAGGACCAGTGTGCAGAGCACTGTTCTAAATACTTGAGAGAGTACAATGGAGGGCAATTAAAAATGATTATGGCATCTACTAAGCACTTACTATATTGTAAGCTCTGGGGTAATTATGGTACTTAAGTGCTTACTTATATGCCAAGCACTGTACTAAGTGCTGGGGTTGCTACGAGATGATGATTATAGTAACAAAAATAATAACAGTCATAAGTTGGACCCAGTTCCTGTCCCACATGGAGCTGAGTCTAAATAGGAGGCAGTAGGATTTAATCCTCCTTTTAACACAGAGGTTACTGAGGCACAGAAAACTTAAGTGACGTGTCTGAGGTCCCACAGCAGAACGCAGCAGGACTGGGATTAAAACCCTCTGATTTCCAGGAGAGTATTGGAAGAGTTACAGAGAAGCACTGTGGCTCAGTGGAAAGAGCCCGGGCTTGGGAGTCAGACAGAGGTCGTGGGTTCTAAGCCCAGCTCTGCCACTTGCCAGCTGTGTGACTCTGGGCAAGCCACTTCACTTCTCTGTGCCTCAGTTATCTCATCTGGAAAATGGGGATTAAAACTGTGAGCCCCACGTGGGACAACCTGATCATCTTGTATACCCCCAGCACTGAGAAGTGCTTTGCACATAGTAAGTGCTTAACAAATACCACCACCATTATTATTATTACTCTCTCCACTAGGCCATTCTGCTTCTTTCCACATGGTTATGGGGCCAGCAGTGAGACAGATGAGATCGAGGTAATGAACAGGCTGGTGTAAAAGGAGTGAAGTACGTGGGCTGTGTTGTAGTAGGAAAGCAAGGTAAGGTAGGAGAGGGCAAGGAGATTGAGTTTAAAAGCCAACCGTAAGGAGTTTTTGCTTGATGGGAAGGAGACAGACAGCAGCTGGAGGTTTCTTACGAGTGGGGAGGCGAGTACGGAGAAGCAGCGTGGCTCACTGGAAAGAGACCGGGCTTTGGAGTCAGAGGTTATGGGTTCGAATCTCCGCTCTGCCACTTGTCAGCTGTGTGACTGTGGGCAAGTCACTTAACTTCTCTGTGCCTCAGTTACCTCATCTGTAAAATGGGGATTAAGACTGTGAGCCCCACGTGGGACAACCTGATTCCCTTGTGTCTACCCCAGCGCTTAGAACAGTGCTCGGCACATAGCAAGCGCTTAACAAATACCAACATTATTACTGAGCTTTTTTACAAAAAAGATCCGGGTGAGAAGAGAGAAGTATGGACTGGAGTGGGGAGAGACGAGAGGCCATCTTGGGGCACTGGTCTTCTTTTACCTATAGCACAGCGCTGCCACTGTGCTGTGGTCACCCACCAGTCCAACTCCATGCCCCTGCAGGAAGACAGGTGGCAGGGGTGAAAGAATGTGTTTGGGTGGCACTGCAAAGAACCATGTGGCTCAATTCTTTCACATGCGCTCGGTTCTGAAGTCTTCCGGGCATAAGCCAGTGGGGCTGGCCAAGTGATGAAAGAGGCAGGAAGAGGATGCTGCTGAAGGCATACAGGCAGAGCAAGAGCGACAGTCATCATCACCGCCCGGAAGCGACAGTAAGGCGCGTCTCCTTCTCGCAAGGCGACGAGAAACCTCTGGTTCTTGGCTTGGGGAATGCCTGTTGACTGTAGAATAGCGAACGGCGTTTCAAAACCGAACGGTGATCATTGCTAGTGAGTTGGTGAAGCATGAGGATAGAGCAGTAGTGAAATGTTGGTGCCTGACCAATTTCGCCTGAAGAAGGCAATGCTGGGTATGATGCTTTTTGAATTAAAATAGCAAACCTTTTCAAGAGCGGCAGACTGGCGACGGCCTTGCGATCGGATCTCTCTTCTCAACATTCAGTTCAATCCCAACACGAGTCAACAATCGCTTGACACCTTCGCTACAACGCTCGCTACACCTTAATCTTAACAGTCACATCACACTACCATCACCAGTGCCAATGCTCCACTAAGATTCACGCTAAGAAGTGTTTCTACGGTGACCGTGAAATCAAGCAAGTTCCAAGGAAAGAAGCCCATTCTAGGCAACTTTTAATGCCACAGCTGATTATGATTTCAAGATCTGACCCAATGTCTTCAGGTGGGCATGTGTAAGAACAGCAAACACAACAACTCTCATTGTGAATGAATGTGTGAGTAATTGCCAGGCCAAGTCAATCACTACATTCCAGCTGGTATCAAAGGAGATGGGTGCACCTGCAAACTCATCACTGGCAGATGTAATGCTCACATCTTTATACTATGAGAGAAATATCCACACTGTCAGACTACCGTCTTGTGGCCGGCAGAATGACATTGAGCTGGCATCATCGTGGCGTGGCACGCCACGCAAGTTCAATGTGCAAGCCTTGACTCTGGCTACCAAATACCAAGAACTACCTAATTGAGTAGGTTCTTATCTCGTTCTCACACTGAGTTTGCATGTTTAGTACTTAGGGATGTTGCAGTAGAGTACGTCTCCAAGTGTTTTTGGTTTCACCGAGAATATCAAGATTGGTTGAAGAAAGATGACAGCATCCAAATGACTATTATAGATCATACCCCACCAGCAGGGAGCAGGAGCAACACGAATCCTGCAAACCCCTCCAAAAAGAAAAAAAAGGACTACCAGCATACCAGACAGCCAGTGCAAGCCAGACAACACCAGATGGTGACAGTTAAAGAACTGCAGTCTGTGGACCACAGTCTACTGGGGCTAATTCCATCCTAATGCTGACCAACCGCTTGCAGTCCTAGATCGGTGAGCTGAGCACCTCAAAGGCTCCAAATGCCCGGGACTGGTCCTGGATAACGCAACGCATCTGAAAGCAGCTTCCTACCATTTTATATTCCTGGCGCCCATGTCTGAAGTGCTGAAGGCTACCCATTGAGCTTCAGAAGAAAAAGTCTCTGACCCAGGAGGCCTTCCGGAAGAGCTGTACAATTTCAGTGGGTACAAGCTTGCCAGGAAGTTTTCCAAAATGCTGCACGTAATCTGGGAAAGGGAAGTGCCACAAGAATTCAAAAATGGGCACACTGCCCATCTTTATAAAAGAGGAAGAGCACTGGTGTTCCGTACAATCGCCACTATCGTCTCTCCCAGCCTCTTCTGGAAAGGTTCTAACTGAAGCAATGCTGAACCATCTTCAGGCTAGCCAGCTGGTGGGATTAAAAAAAAAAGCTTCTTGAAAACCATTACGGTTTATGTTCTCCATAAGAAACGACTGACAAGATCTTTGCTGCTAAAAACCTGCAGGTGAAATGCAGAACAAAGCCAGGTACGTGGTCTTCACTGACTTCACAAAGGGTTTTGTCTCAGTAGACCCCGATGGCCGGGCTTTGCAAATCTGGCTGCTCTGAGGAGCTTGTTGACATCCCAGAGCCACTCTGTGCTGGAATGACAGTCAGAGCACTGGATCAAGGCTGCTTCTCAACACTCTGTTGTCACAAATGGTGACGAGTGTGACTTTCTACTACATCTGTAGCCTTGGTGACTGATGGGTCTAAATGCTTTATCCCCTCGATGGTGTATTCTTGAATCTGCAGTGACTTTGTGCAAAGACAAAGGCAAAGACCATCAATCACGTGGGAGCAGCTAGAGGCCAACGCTTCTTGAAGATGTACGACTGCTCACAATTTTTTGCAAGAGCTACTCAACGTTCTGGACTGACAACCAGTCTGACAAGAAGAGTCATGGCCCAACAAAAGCCCAATACTGTAGTGGCTGCTCTAATGGCATCCATCACTGGTATGCAGCTTAGAGATGCTGAAAAATTCTGCTGCTTGGGCAGCGGGGACTTGCAAGATGCTGTTATAGAGGGCGACATCATGGGATGTATTGGCATGGCAAGCAGGGGGTTTGGAAAGCTGGGACTTTGGCTCTGGAAGGAAAAAGGAATCAGCCTGAAGACACAACGCTGCTAAATGACGGAGACAGTCACAGGACGATGACGCAAACGACTCAATAAGTTCCATCTGTGCTGTCCAAAGCGGATAACCGGCATGACACGCCAAGATTGATGACTGAGCACCGGGACTCTGCAAAGTTGTGGTGGCATAGGTGCCGAGGCGATAATGAGCAGAGCTCAGCTGCGACGGAGTGGTCATCGGGTACAAATGGGCAATTAAGGGATCACCAAGGCACTCCTACTGAGAATTTAGCACTGACAAGAGGAAAAGGGACAAAGACAGATTGAAAGCCAACCTCGAATGCCTTCTACTGACGTTAAGGCTTGGGAACTGTGGTCTAAGACAGAGTGTTTACAAACAGATTTGCTATTCGGCTATTTAGTCTTTTGAAGACAAATACATTGTTTCATTGAAGCAGAAACAAGCTAGGAGGTTGAGAGCTGCAAAACAACAGTGCTATTCTCTACTGCACGGCGGTCAGCTGTACATGGCACTCCTGCCTTGGCCTCCACGCACATCCTATAATGCCCTAAAAACACCAAGGCTCTGCCCATTGTTTGATGGAAGACCCCCACCATCAGCTACAGAATTTTGAGCAATTACGAACTCAGTTCCAAAAAACTGTCAATCTACCTAAGATGTCCCCAGACACCCACCCTCACTTTACACAAACGTCTGGTACTTGCAAAGCTCTATAAAGATTTCTATTCTTGGAAACAAGGTTCTCTCATCTCTCACCTGCAGCCTCTCATTCATGCCCTTTTCCCCAAATCTCCCCCATCACCCCTTCACTGTTCTACTAACCCTGGTCTTTCTGCTTTTCAGTAGACTGTAGGTTCACTGTGGGCAGCGAACGGGTCTACCAATTTCTATTATAGTGCACTCTACCAAGCAGTTAGTACAGAGCTCTCTACACAGAAAGCGCTCAATAAATTTAACTGTTTCTCAACGAGGAGTTTCTCTGCCTGCTCGGTAAATCCATCCCCGTGGACTGCTCCTCTGAACCTACTCCCTGCCATCTATTAAAAATGCTTGCTTCCCCTCTTTCTCTTCAGCCTTCTAACATGCTTAAGCCTCCCCTGGGACTCCCTCCTGCTGGGCTGCCCTTTCTCGAACAGAGACAGGGTTGCAGTCCTCTGAGTGGAGTGGAAGGCAGAGATCCCCTAGCTACAAAATCTTAAAAGGAAAATCCTGGGCGTTAGAGACTCATACCAGCTATGGCACAGATTTAGGTGACTCCTCCAAGGAGTTTAAAATGTTGAAATCCCCGGGATACTGACCTGTCATATAGCAGTTATTTACTGGAAAGACAGAAGAAGAACAGGTCCAACTGCTTAGTCGGCGAAATAGAAACTATCAGGCATGAACTTCCCACGGTTCCTCCCTACCTCATGCTTCCTCCCCACCCCACAGGCCGCTGCTTCTCAAGAAGTCTCTCACCTACTCGTCATTTACGCATGTGGGTCCATGCCTGCTAAGCACTTTGACACTCATTCCAACCCCACAGCACTTAGATTCATATTCTTCTCCTCTGTTGCTGTCTCTACCTTTAGTGTCGGTCTCCCCCACTAGATTATAAACTCCTTGTGGGTGAAAACTGTGTCTACCAACTCTAATGTACTCTCTCAAGTGCTTAAAGTGGTGTTCTGCCCACAGTTAGTGCTCAATAACTTTGGACTGAAATCTGACCTCATCACCTATCACCTATTAAAAACACTTGTTCCTTCTCACCTTCTCCCCCTTACTGCCATATTCAACCTCTCATTTTCTAGTGGCTGCTGCCCTTCTGCCTTAAAACACACTCAAGTATATGGGAAGGGAACATATCTGCTAATTCCACTGTATTGTACTCTTCTGAGCGCTCAGTACAGTACTCTGCTCATAGGAAGGGCTTAATACCATTATCTAAAAGCCCTCTCCATCCCACAGTTCCCTCCAGTTGCCTCTTCTTCCTCTTGCTTTCCCATCCAGATTTCTTAAGGGGTCACATTTACTAGCTTCACTTCACTCTCTACTTGATCCATTACAGTCAGGCTTTTATGCTCTTTGTTCCACTAGAGACTGCCCTTTCTAAGGTCACGATGACGTTAAGGTCAAATCCATAGGTCTGTTGGACTCCATTCTCATCTTCCCCGACTGCTCATCTACCTTGGACACTGAGGACTTCCTCCTCCTCAAAACACTACTGGCCTTCAGATTTGCTGACAACTCCCACTTGGTTCTCCTGGAGAACAGAGGCCTAGTGATCATGGCCTAGAAGTCAGAGGACCTGGGTTCTATTCTTGGCTCCATCATTTGCCTGCTGTGTGACCTGGGACAAGTATCTTAACTTTCCTGTGCTTCAGTTTCCTCATTTGTAAAGTGGAGATTGAATTCCTGCTGTATCTCTGACTCGGACTCTGAGCTCCAGGTAGGACAGGGACTGTGTCCAACTTGATGACCTTGGATTGACTTCAGTGCTTAGTACAGTCTTAACACAATAAGCGCTTAACCACAATTATGACTTAAAATTATTTATAATTCAGTTTACTGTTCACAAAGAAAACAACTGAATCCCCAAAACAATTTCCTCCCAAAATGAGGGACCACTCATTTCGATTCACTGATATCTTCTCCGAATTAACTTGTCAATATGAGCGGAGAGAAAGGAAAAAAAACCCAAAAACCAAAACCCTTAAAACCCACAAGCTTTCTATGACTACTGCCCCAAGTGAATTTATATAACTTTCACTTCAGAAGAACCTAGAGCACTTTATAGTTTCTAGCTCATTAAACTTCACAGCATTTCCATCAGGTTGATAATTGCTTAATTACCATATTACTATCTCCATGCTAAGAAAAAAAATAGCCTTCCTCAAAGGTAAGGAGCAGTGTGGACTAGTGGAAAGAACATAGGCCTGGGAATCAGAGGACCTGGGTTGTATATTGGTTCTATCCCTTCTTCCTGGGTGACCCTAGGCTACTCACTTAAATTCTCAGTACCACCATTTCCTCATCTGTTACATGGGGATTCAATGCCTATTCTTGCCCCTACTCAGACTGAATCCCACATGGGAGAGGGACTCTGTCTGACTTGATTCATTTGTATCGTATCACCCCAGTTCTTGGAAGAGTGCTTGATGCATAGTAAGTGCTTAAATATAATAACAAAAATAACACTGCTCTCTAACTACACTAGCAGAACCTATGAAATTATTGAATAAAATTATACAAAACCTTGTCCCTAAGTAATTATCCACCCAGTCAAAAAAACTATAGGAGGAAGCCATACAAGTCAAAATTTATCAGTAGGTTCATGGGGATAAGAAAAATTCCTGCGAGATAAATCATTAATGGATATGGGACAGAGAGGGAAAACCTACAGCATCAGGGTGGATGGATTATCAAGGGAGTAACCATCATTATATAACTTTTTTCACGCATCCTGTAGCTCTTGTCAGACCCAATAATGAGCTCAACAGACTTTTAAACTACTTGAGGGAAGGGATAGTCTTCCATTTCATGTGTGGTTCCAAGCACCAAGATCAGTGTTCAGCACACAGTAGGCACTCAATAAATACTATTGAAAGTCATTGGTTTGATCTTGAAACGGCACCTCAGTTGTTCTTAGTAAGCCACAGTTCTCTATGATGCCAAATGAAATAAACTCGGTATGGGCAAGCAATGTGTCTGCTAATTCTGTTGTGCTCTCCCAAGTGCTTAGTACAGTGCTCTGCACATAGGAAGCACTCAATACATACCACTGACTGAGAAGAGGACTTTCCACAGATGCACAAAAGCCTGGTGGCAGGTGCCAAACCTCCAAACTATCCATAGTAGTTGTGCACATAGGTGAACTTTTCTTTCTATATTTAATTTACATCTTTGTCAGTACACTCAGTAATATCCGTTCTGCTGTTTCATCATGATGCTCTGGAGCTGCTTCCTGCCTTACCCTTATCCTTCCTCCAGTTTTTATCATTAATAGCGTATGTCTGTCTCCAAATTAAATTAAAAGATCCTTGAGGGAAATGAATGGGTGTTGCTACGGCCACTCGGTAGAAGCTCGAACATCACCGAGTGAAGAAAAGTATGATTTTTTTCCCCACAAAGTGAAAGCAAAAAAAGCTGAAAAAAAAAAGCCCTACTCTAATCTCTTAGACTTACAGGTAAAATATATGACAGGTTTCTTGGAGGAAGACGGCAACGATTACCCTCCTCGACACCTATTCCTAATGGTTAAGGATATGCTGCATAAGACTTTTACTTTTGCTTCAGCATCCAACTTCCTTGCCATAAACCACTTGGAGCTTTTTCACTCATCTATTGATCAAATCCCTTGAAATGGCTGACTTTGGCCAGGCATTTGCCTACTGACAACCCCTCCCGGAGACAGGGAGAAGCATAGATCTTTCTGGAAGGGTGGCTCACCGCTGGATGTGAAGATGTGAGAAAAGAAGGAGGGTCGACTAGGTCGGGGGGAAGAAGGCCCACAGCCATTTCGGGGGCAGCTTATGAAGACGCACTGAAGGTCTGGATGCGGAGCTTGTCTCCGGCTGAGAGGGCCTCAGGGAGAGTGCTCCAAGAACTAGGCTCCTCCCTTCCTTAACTTCTATTTTTAACCACTCAATCTCCAAGGGTTCCTTCCCCTCTGCCTTCAAACACGCCCACGTCTCCCCCATCCTAAAAAAACCCGCTCTTGACCCCACTTCCCCCTCCAGTTATCGTCCTATCTCCCTACTACCCTTCCTTTCCAAAATCTTAGAACGAGTCGTCTACAATCGATGCCTAGAATTCCTTAACTCCCATTCTCTCCTAGACCCCCCCCAATCTGGCTTCCGTCCCCTCCACTCTACCGAGACTGCTCTCTCTAAGGTCACCCGTGACCTCCTTTTTGCCAAATCCAATGGCTCCTACTCCATTCTGATCCTCCTTGACCTCTCTGCTGCCTTTGACACTGTCGACCATCCCCTCCTCCTCCGTACCTTATCTCACCTTGGCTTCACGGACTCTGTCCTCTCCTGGTTCTCCTCTTACCTCTCTGGCCGATCATTCTCGGTCTCCTACGCTGGAGCCTCCTCCCCCTCCCATCCTTTAACTGTTGGAGTTCCTCAAGGGTCAGTTCTTGGCCCTCTTCTGTTCTCCATTTACACTCACTCCCTCGGTGAACTCATCCGCTCTCACGGCTTTGACTACCATCTCTACGCAGATGACACGCAGATCTACATCTCCGCCCCTGTCCTCTCCCCCTCCCTTCAGGCTCGCATCTCCTCCTGCCTCCGGGACGTCTCCACCTGGATGTCGGCCCGCCACCTAAAACTCAACATGAGCAAGACTGAGCTCCTCATCTTCCCTCCCAAGCCCGGTCCGCTCCCAGACTTCTCCGTCACCGTGGATGGCACGACCATCCTTCCCGTCCCACAGGCCCGCAATCTCGGTGTCATCCTTGACTCGTCCCTCTCGTTCACCCCACACATCCTATCCGTTACCAAGACCTGCCGGTTTCACCTCTACAATATCGCCAAGATCCGCCCTTTCCTCTCCACCCAAACGGCTACCTTACTATTACGGGCTCTCGTTATATCCCGGCTAGACTACTGTGTCAGCCTTCTCTCTGACCTCCCTTCCTCCTCTCTCGCCCCGCTCCGGTCTATTCTTCACTCCGCTGCCCGGCTCATCTTCCTGCAGAAACGATCTGGGCATGTCACTCCCCTTCTTAAACAACTCCAGTGGTTGCCTATCGACCTCCGCTCCAAACAAAAACTCCTCACTCTAGGCTTCAAGGCTCTCCATCACCTTGCCCCTTCCTACCTCTCCTCCCTTCTCTCTTTCTACCGCCCACCCCGCACGCTCCGCTCCTCTGCCGCCCACCTCCTCGCCGTCCCTCGGTCTCGCCTATCCCGCCGTCGACCCCTGGGTCACGTCCTCCCGCGGTCCTGGAACGCCCTCCCTCCTCACCTCCGCCAAACTGATTCTCTTTCCCTCTTCAAAACCTTACTTAAAAATCACCTCCTCCAAGAGGCGTTCCCAGACTGAGCTCCTCTTCTCCCTCTACTCCCTCTGCCATCCCCCCTTTACCTCTCCGCAGCTAAAGCCTCATTTTCCCCTTTTCCCTCTGCTCCTCCACCTCTCCCTTCCCATCCCCACAGCACTGTACCCGTCCGCTCAACTGTATATATTTTCGTTACCCTATTTATTTTGTTAATGAATTGTACATCGCCTTGATTCTATTTAGTTGCCATTGTTTTTACGAGATGTTCTTCCCCTTGACGCTGTTTAGTGCCATTGTTCTTGTCTGTCCGTCTCCCCCGATTAGACTGTAAGCCCGTCAAACGGCAGGGACTGTCTCTATCTGTTGCCGACTTGTTCATCCCAAGCGCTTAGTACAGTGCTCTGCACATAGTAAGCGCTCAATAAATACTATTGAATGAATGAATGAATGAGGAGACTCCGTTCCCCACACGAAGAGGACTGCAGGAAGGCCTGTGGACTTGCAGAACCAGAGAGGACCCGTTGAAGGGAAGTGCAAGCGTTTGAGGGGGAAGGTTACTCCTGGGGAAAAGTGTTCATTTTGGGGCCATGCAAATTTTAAACTGGAATTCGCTTACAACTGTGGTCTGATTGAAATTTTTAAGTTTCTTTGATTTTAAAATGACAGTTGGGTTCCCTACTCAGATTACCTGGAGGGCCAGAATGAGTAGACTGGCTTAAATTGGAGATACTTGGGAACAAGGTAGTTCAGAGGACAGAATCAATTTCCCAAGCTCCAACGACCAGCCTCGGGGAGCAGGACTGGCTATCTGAACCCCACTTGATTCTCCAGCCCTCGAAGGGGGGCACCAAGCATGTCACGGTATTTACGGCAGTGTTTTTAGGGTGAGCTCTAATGGTGAGCCCTAAAAAAAAAAAAAGACCATTTTTTTCTCCCCTCTGGTATTTGTCAAGTGCTTACTATGTGTCAGGTACTGTACTAAGCGCTGGGGTAGACACAAGCTAATCACATGGAGCTCACAGTCTTCATTCCCACTTTACAGATGAGGTAACTGAGGCCCAGAGAAGTGACTTGCCTAAGGACACAGAGCAGATAAGTGGTGGAGCCAGGATTAGACCCCGGATCCTAACAAACTGTTTGTTAAAGACTAAAAATGGAGGACTCTTGGGAATGCTGCTGAGCACCTAAGCCAAGATACCATTTGCCCTTATACTTTCATTCATTCAATCGTATTTACTGAGTGCTCACTGTGTGCACTAAGTGACTGAGAAAGTACAATAAAACAATAAACACACTCCCTCCCACAACAAGCTTACAGTCTTTGGAAGGCCACGAGGCCTAGTGTAAGGGAGTCAGAGGATCTGGGTTCCATTCCCAGCTCCGCCATGTGCCTGCTGTGTGCTTTGGGCAAGTAACTTCACATCTCTATGACTCAGTTATCTAATCTGTAAAATGGGGATTTAATACTTGTTCTCCCTCCCCCTTAGACTGTGAGCCCAGTGTGGAATAGGGACTGTGTCCAATATGATTATCTTGTATCTCCCCCACCCCCAGAGAAAGGAAGGCAGAAGGAAGAGGAAGACATCTCTTGTTTCTGTTTTACTCTCCCAAGTGCTGCATACACTAGAAACTGAAATGAATGGGTGCAGTCCTCTGCCTTTCACTGTTTTGGTTCCACTCTCCTTGCTGCCCCAGAGGCCTAGGTCTGGGAGTTTTGTGCCTTCCTACCCCAGAGTTCACATGTCTCCAAGGCGTTCGACTCTACCCTACCCTCTGGCAAACACCCACTGTCACTGCTTACCAAAAACTCATATTTCCTTTTAAAGACTGGGGGAAGATAGGTATATCTCTACATCATATAGCAGAAATTACTTATTTATATTAATGCCTGCCTTTTCCTCTAGACTCTAAGCTTGCTGTGGGCAGAAAACACATCTACCAACTCTGTTGTATTCTCCCAAGTGCTTAGTACAGTGCTCTGAACCCAGTAAGCGCTCAATAAACACCACTGACTGGGGGATGGGGGAGAATTAGGCATTAGGGGCAATCCCCAAACTATTACCTTTTGTTTTATTTCCTACTTCTTTACTGAATGTATTTAAGTATCCCCCTTTTTAAATAAATTTCACTATTACTCGCCATCGGAATTTGTGCATAATAAATGGATGGTCGCTTAAAGTATACATGGCCTAGTTAATGCCCTACTCCAGCACTCCACCTCTCCCATCATTGAGTCTACACTCCAAAGAATAGCCACACTTATTTTTAAAAATATATCTTCTACAGAGAACTATTTTACAGTACCTTAAAATGAAATGAGAAGTTGCATAGCCTTTGAAATGGTAACCAAAGAAGCTGAAATAGTCTAGACAGCTCAAAGCACAGATGTTTTATGTTGTGCCTACAAGGATTTCATGATGTAAAAGTCCAATTCCCTAATTTTTTTAATCAGATGCTACTTTAAAAAGACAGCTGTATTACTAAGTTTTAAATTTACCAAAAGCTATCAAATGGCCAACATTTTCTGTATGATTACTATGTGTGTATATATATTATATATGAGAAGCAGCATGGCTCAGTGGAAAGAGCCCGGGCTTGGGAGTCAGAGGTCATGGGTTCTAAATCCAGCTCCACCACTTATCGGCTGTGTGACTTTGGGCAAGTCACTTCACTTCCCTGTGCTTCAGTTCCCTCATCTGTAAAATGGGGATTAAGACTGTGAGCCCCAGGTGGGATAACCTGACTACCTTCTATATACCCAGCGCTTAGAACAGTGCTTGGCACATAGTAAGTGCTTAAATACCAAAATTATTATTATTTTTTTTATTAAAAAACCTTCAATAAGCACTGAATAAGTTTCAGGATTTGTGATTAAAATACAGTAATTGTTAATAGCTTAGTAAGGGTTTTCATTTTGTACTTACTAATTACCAAAAAAAGGATACATACCACAAACATTTTGAAGTAGTCATGATTTTGAAGAAACAACATTAAGATTACATGTTTTGTTTTCAGATCTTCTGAGGCAACATTACTAAGGGGCCCTAAATCAATTTCCCAATTTTTCAAAGCAAATCAGACTTTACATATCCACTTTACTTATGACTACTTTTGGAACTTTAAAAAGGCACAAAGAAAAAAAAAACTAAGGAGAGACACGACAGAAGAGATCAGTCAATAATATGCATCGAGTGCTTACGGTGGGCGGAGCACTGTACCGATTGCTTGAAAAGGTAGAATGAAATGGAATTAGTAGACATGATCCCTGCCCACAAGGGGATTAAAGTCTAATCAACTCATTTATTGAGCGTTTACTGTGTGGAGTACCTGGGAAAGGACAATACAACAGATGTGGAAGATGCCATCCTGTCCACAAAGTGCTTACAATCTAGAGGGGGAGACGTACTAAAATAGACCAGGGATAGGGGAAATAGTAAAGTATAAGAATATCTACATAAATACCATGGGACTGGGGTGAATGAACAGCAAAGTGTTTAGGGGGGACCCAGCCAAACACATAGTTAACACAGAGGGAAGGGTGGATTTGGGAAGTAAAGGGCTTAGTCGTGGAAAGGTCTTGGGGAAGAGCTGTGATTTTAGGAGGTTTCTGAAAGCAGAGAGTGGCGGACTGTCGGCTAATAAGGGAGAGGGAGTTCCAGGCCCTTAGGGAGAACGTGGGCATGGGGTTGGTGACGGGATAGACAAGACTGAGATCCAGAGAGCAGGTTGGTGTTAGAGGAGGTGTGCAGGTTGGGTTACATGTACTGGCGGATAAGTGGGTTTAGGTAGAAGAGAGGGCTAGGTTCTCAAAGCCAATGGTAAATAGTTTGACGTGGAGGTAAAAGGGCAACCATCGGAGGTTTCTGAGGAGTGGGACGTGAACAGAATGCTTTTTCCGAAAAACGATCTGGGCAGTAGAGGGAAGGAAGCCTGGACTAGAGAAGGAAGAGACAGGAGGTAGGGAGTTCAGCAAGGAGGCTGATGCAGTAGTCAAGGCAGAATACGATGAATGCTTAGGTTAGCACAGTAGCCCTTTGGATGGAGAGGAAAGGTCAGATTCTAGAGATACCGTGAGGATAGAAAGACCCCACCAGCTTTTATGGCAGCCTGGATGTGTGGGTTGAATGACTGAGATAAGTCAAGGATAATGCCAAGGTTACAGGGAGGATGGTGGTGCTGTCTACAGCGATGAGAAAGGCAGATTTGGTGGGAGGACGAGGAGTTCTGCTTTGAACATGTTAGGTTTGAAGAGTCAAGAGAACATCCAAATACAGATTTCCTGAAGGCAGGAGGAAATGCAACACTGCAGAGGAGGAAAATGGTCAGGGCTGGAGAAGTATATATTTGGGAACCATCTACGTAGAGATAATAGTTGAAACCACAGGAGCAAATGAATTCTCCGAGGGAGTGGGTGCAGACAGGGAATTGAAGGGGGACACAGAGGCACACGCCACAGCTAGAGGATGGGAGTCAGAAGAGGGGCCTACAAAAGAAACTAAGACAGACTGGCCAGAAAGATAGGAGGAGAACCAGGAGAGGACACTGTCGGTGAAACCAAAGTTGGATAAGGTTTCCAAGAGAAGGGGGTGGTCCAGGTCCACAGTGTTGAGGGCAGCAGAGAGTCAGAGGATTAGGATGGAGTAGAAACGGCATGGCCTAGTGGACAAAGCTTGGACCTGGGAGTCAGAAGGACGCGATTTCTAATCCAGGCCCTGTTACTTGTCTGCTTTGTGACCTTGGGCTAGTCGCTTAGCTTCTCTGTGCCTCAGTTACCTTACCTGTAAAACGGGGATGAAGACTGTGAGCCCCACGTGGGACTCAGACTGTGTCCAACCTGATTAACTTGTATCTACTCCAGCACTTAATACCTGTGTGGCACATAGTAAGCGCTTAAATAAAGGAAAAAAAGAGTAGAGGCTATTGTATTTGACAAAGGAGGTCACTGGTGACCTTACAGAGGTCTGGTCCCATGGAATGAAGGAGAATTGGAGAGAAAGTGGAGGCGGTGGATTTAGACAACCTGCAAAAGGAGTCCAGAGAGGAATGGTAGGAGGGAGATGTAGAGACAGGGGTTTAGGATAGGGGACATATGGGCAGGTTTGAAAGCAGTGGGCAAGGAATCATTGGAAAATGAGCCATTGAAGATAGCAGTGAAGGAGAAAGGGAGGAGGTAATTGCCTTGATAAAATGAGAAGGGATTGAGTCAGAAGCACAGGTGGAGGGGGAGGAGAGAGAGATCTCTTATTGAGAAACTGGAAGGACAGAGTTGAAGAGAGAGCTAGAGGGGAAAGGACAGGGGAGAAAATCTACAGGGGAAAATCTCCCTGAAGAGGGACGGGGGAGATTTTAGGAAGACCACACCTAATGGTTTCAATTTTATCCACCAAGTACATGGCCAGGTCATTAGAGGGAAGACATGGGGGGTGGAGGGTTGGGTGTTTGAGGAGAGAGTTAAACATCTAAAACATCTGTTGCGGGCAATGAATATGGGAATCAATAGGATGGAAGAGTATCGTCTCTGGGTGGATGAGAATTAAAAAGTAGGTGAGGATGAATTCGCGATGGTAAAGGTCAGCCTGGTGCCTGGATTTCCACCAGCAGCGCCCTGCAGCTCAAGCACAGGAGTGGAGGAAGTGTGGACTAATGGAAAGAGCAGATGTCCAGGGATCAGAGGACCCAGTTCTCCTAGTGTCTGCTGTGTCTATACTACTGTGTCTACTGTGTCTACTAGTGTCTGTCTGCTGTGTGACCTTGGGCAAGTCACTTCACTGAGGAATTCAGTGCCCGTTCTCTTTTCTACTTAGACTACGAGCCCCATTTAGGGTGGGGACTGTCGGACCTGATTAACTTGTAACTTAAGAGAAGCAGCGTGGCTAAGTGGAGAGAGCATGGGTTTGGAAGTCTGAAGTCGTGGGTTCTAATCCCGGCTCCTCCACTTGTCAGCTGTGTGACTTTGGGCAAATCACTTAACTTCTCTGTGCCTCAGTTACCTCATCCGTAAAATGGGGATTAAGGCTGTGAGCCCCACATGGGACAACCTGATTCCCCTGTGTCTACCCAGTGCTTAGAACAGTGCTCTGCACATAGTAAGCGCTTAACAAATACCAACACGATTATTACAACATGATTAGAGAAGCAGCGTGGCTATATGGAACATCCTGATTGCCTTGTTTCTACCCCAGCGCTTAGAACAGTGCTCGGCACAGAGTAAGCGCTTAACAAATACCAACATTATTATTATCATCACTGTATCCACCCCAGTGCTTAGCACAGTGCTTGACACATAATACCATAATAATAAGTCCTGGGAGGTGATCCATAGCTGTGGGTCGGTATAAGTTTAGCGGAGGGACAGGGGAGCAAGAGAACTGAGTTCAGATGAGAGGGTGGTGTTGAGGGTGTGGATCTGTGTCAACGGATGGTGGGTTGGGTATGGAGACCAGAAGGGGCATGATGACTTTAGAAAATTGGATGAGGTCAAAAGATCAGAAGTCTTGGGGGCGGGGGAGGAGGGAAGATAGATTTGCAGGGAGGGAGTGTGTGGGAGAGAACACAAGCAGGAGGTTGTAATCAGAGAGTGGAATTTCAGAGTTGGTGAGGTTAGAGGTTATACCGGAAGTACGGCTGATGAGATCAAGCATGTGGCCAAGCTGATGAGTGGGTGAGGTGGAGTGGAGCAGGACATCGATGAAGTTGGAGTGAGAAGAAGCAGGAGCCAAACCATTAAAATAAATGATAAACAGGGGAAATGGCAGAGTATAAGGACATATGCATAAGTGTTGCATGCATAAGGGGCTGAGGGTGGAGTGAATACAAAGTGGGGCTGAGGGTGGAGTGAATACGAAGTGCTTAAGGCAATGTGGAGAAGAGGGTGAGAAGGGGAAATGATGGCTGAGTAAGGGAAGGCCACTTGAATGAATGGAGTAGAGCGCATTTATTGAGCGCTTATTGTGTACAGAGCACGGAACAGTAATAATGTTGGTATTTGTTCAGCGCTTCCTATGTGCAGAGCACTGTTCTAAGCGCTGGGGTAGATACAGGGTAATCAGGTTGTCCCATGTGAGGCTCACAGTTAATCCCCATTTTATAGATGAGGTAACTGAGCCACAGAGAAGTTAAGTGACTTGCCCACAGTCACACAGCTGACAAGTGGCAGAGGCGGGATTCAAACTCATGCCCTCTGACTCCCAAGCCCGTGCTCCTTCCACTGATCTCCGCTGCTTGCTCCCAGGCTTCAACTACCATCTCTATGTAGGTGACTCCCAAATCTTCATCTCCAGTACATCTCTACTCAGATGCCCCCCCCGACACCTTAAACTTAACACGTCCATTGACTGTGACTACACTGACCTTCCCATCCCTGACCTCCCTGCCTCACGAGTCCGTAACCAAGGCATTGTCCTCGACTCATCTCTCTCAATCAGCCCACATATTTGATTTGTCATGAAACTGATGTTGTCGGTTCTACCGTCACAACGTCAGTAGAATCCACCCTCTCCTCACCATCCAGACTGCCACGGTGATGATCAAAGCACTTATCCAATCCTGACTATGGTACGCCTCCCTGTCTATCACCCTGCCTCTCCCCATTCTAGTCCGCTGCCTGGCTGATTTTTCTTACCCAAAAAACAAAAAAAGCACACTGGACCCATCCTTCCCCTCTCCCCCAACTCCTCAAGAACCTGTTTATCCACCTCCACATAAAACAGAAACTCCCTATTACTGATTTTAAAGCACTCAATCACCTAGCTCCCTCCTCTCTCACTCACTGATTTCCGATTACGCAACCTATGTCTTTTTCTCCTCTAACATCAACCTACTCACTGTGCCTCGAGTTCATCTCTCTCGCCACTGACCCCTCACCCACGTCTTGCCTCTGGCCTGGGACCCCCTTCCCCTTCATATACTACTAATAATTGTGGTATTCGTTAAGCGCTTACTATGCTTCAGGCACCGTGCTAAGAGCAGGGGTGGGTACAAGCAAACGGGGTTGGACACAGTCCCTGTCCCACAGATTCAATCCCCATTTTACAGACGAGGTAACAGGGTCAGAGGTGTGAAGTGACTCACCCCAAGTCACGCAGCAGGCAAATGGCAGAGCCGGGATTAGAATCCATGACCTTCTGACTCCCAGGCCCGTGTTCTAGTCACTACGCCATCACCCTCTCCACCTTCAAAGCCTTATTAATATCTCATCTCCCTCAAGAGGCCTTCCCCAACTAAGCTCTCATTTCCCCTACTCCCTCTTCCTTCTACAT
Source organism: Ornithorhynchus anatinus (assembly GCF_004115215.2). Taxonomy (NCBI): domain Eukaryota; kingdom Metazoa; phylum Chordata; class Mammalia; order Monotremata; family Ornithorhynchidae; genus Ornithorhynchus; species Ornithorhynchus anatinus. The sequence goes on from NC_041728.1 coordinate 155,551,941, forward strand.
CATCCTTGCACTTGGATTTATACCCTTTATCCTCCCTGAGCCCTCATGAACATATCTGTAATATATTTTAATATCCGTCTCCCCCTCTAGACTGAAAGGTCCTCGTGGGCAAGGAACTTGCCTACCAACTCTTGGTTATACTGTACTCTCCCAAGCGCTTGGCACTCTGCCCCGCACCCAGTAAGTGCTCAAATACGATTAATTGATAACTAAATGCTTGATGCGACCGATGTGGGGAAATGTGATTTTAAGAGGGCTTGGAAGGTCGAGAGAGCAGGGATCTGCCGGATATGAAAACGGGGAGGGCATTCCAGGCCAGATGAATTAAGTGGGCAAAGGGACAGCAGAGGGATAGACAAAACCGAGGTCCAAAGAGTAGGTTGTTAGAGAAGTGGAGTATATGGGTTGTGTTAGAGTAGGAGATCAGCAAGATAAAAGGGAGAGCGCTGACTGAGTGCCTTAAAGGAGATTCTCTTTGATGCAGAGGTGGATGGGCAACCACTGGAGGTTTCTGAGGAGTGGGGAGATATGGACCGAATGGTTTTTCAGAAAAAATGATCCAGGCAGCAGCATGACGTATAGACTGAGGAGGGGAGAGACACAAGGCAGGGAGGTCAACGAGGAGGCTGATGCCCTGGTCAGGGTGGAACGGGCTAAGTGCTCGGCTCGGTATCCGGTGAAAGGTTGAATGCGTAGACTGAACGAGAGATGAGTCAGGGATTACGTCAGTGTCCCAGAGAGGATGGTACTGTTGTCTACAGTGATAAGAAAGGCAGTGGAAGGACAGGATTTCAGTGGGAAGAGGAGGAGATCTGTTTTGGCTTTGTTAAATCTGAGGCATCGACAGGACACTGAAATAGATGTGCCACAGCTGAAGAGGTATATTTAGGAATCATCTAATACGATTGATGATAGAGCTGGTAGCTGAAGCCTTGGGAGCAGATGAGTTCTCTAAGGAAGTGGGTACAGAAGGAGAACAGAGAGAGATCCAGAACTGCGCCCTTCAGAGACCCCCCACCGCCAGAGGGTGGGAGGCAGAGGAGCCTGTGAAAGAGACTGAGAAGGAGCAGCCAGAAAGATAGGAGGAGAGAACAGTGTCAGTGAAGACAAGGTTAGATGATACTTCCGGGGAAAGGGGGTGGCCCACAAGTGAAGGCATCGGATAGTTGGAGGAGGATTAGAATGGAGAGTACAAGTCATTGGATTTGGCAAAAAAAAAAGGGAGGCCAATGGTAACCTAAGTTTCCATGGAGTGAAGGGGGCGGGAGCCAGAATGCCCGGGGGGTGCGGAGAGAATCGGAGGAGAAGAGGTAGAGGCTTCAAGTTTAGACATCTTGCTTAAGAAGTTTGGCAAAGAAAAACGGTAGGACAATGGTGAGGTGATAACTGGAGTTGCTACGGAGTCCTGGGAGGGCTTTTTAGATCCATGGGAATGTCTGGAAGCAGTGGGGAAGGAACCGTTGATTGAGATCTGGGATGACAGAGGGGAGAGGGCAAGGGTTTTGACAAGGCGGGAAATGATGGGGTTGGAGGTGCAGGGGGGAGAAGGTATAGATTTGAAGAGGAGGCTGGAGAAGGAAGGGACTCTAAAGGAGGAGAGGAGGTTTCAGGGAGCCCAGGCCTAAAGTTTTCCATTTTAATCAATGAAGTACATGGCTGGATCATTACGAGCAAGAGAGTTAAAGGTCTGAAACAGGTGGCCGGGGCAACGAACAGAGGCGAGTCAATAAGGATAAAGAAATATCAAGAATCCCTAAGTAAGTTGAAGCATGACCTTAGATCAAATTTAGCTTGAGGACTATTCACTCACCCATTCCCTTTGATGTCTTATCTTTGCCCTTTTTTTAATCAACAGACCTTTATCTCCCTGCCTGTAAACTCCTCCTTCAGGGCATGGATCATGTCTACTAATCCTACTGTACTTTCCCTAAGGGACTGGTTCAATGGTCTGCAATAATAATGGTGGTATTTGCTAAAGGTTGACCACGTGCCAAGCACTGTTACTATGTGTCCCTGTCCCCCATCCCCATTTCACAGGAGGCGGAAACTGAAGTACTACGTGACTCGCCCAAGGTCACTCTGCAAGCAAGTGGCGGAGGCGAAATCAGAACCCAGGTCCCTCTGGCTCCCAGGCCCCTGCTCTTTCCACTAAGCATGCTGCCCCTCACACTTAAATGCTACTGATTGATCGAAATGCATTAGTAAGTCTCTGCTAGGGCCACAGAAAGGTCAAGTACTTATTTACTAAATATTTTCTCTCCAAAATTAATTTCAAGTGAGTTCCCTGTTGGCTTATTTGCTACAGATTTATTTCCACGACGGGGACGACGGCATAGTATGATGGACGGAGTACTAGACTGAAAATAAGACTACCGAGATCTCATTGGAGTTCTAAAATTTTTTTTAAAAAAACAAACAACTCCAATTTCAATTATTTCAAACTTAGTTCTTTTTTTGCTTTTACTATTCAGTAATTAGTATTACTATCAGTAACAACTTAAAAATTTTTTTTTTTAAAGTGATTCTGTGGCTCCTTACGATTACAGAGGGAGATTACGGTCCCTATTCATCCCTGTTTTGCTCTCACAAGTGCCTAGTACAGAGTTTTGCAGAGCAAGCACCCAAATTCTACTGATTGACCAAATGGGGGAAAATCAACTGCTGTGAATACAAATATCCCTTCTTAGGAACACAGCTCAAGAAATGGAGGCATTCTGCTAAATACCAACTCGCACTTTGCATCAAATTTGTAAAGTATCTCTATTTAAAAGATGCCTAATTAACAAGGGTGGGAAGCGGCCGACTTAAGTCACATTTGTATCCATAATTATTTGTATCCATAATTATTTCACGTTCTCTCTCCTCTACACCGTAAGCTCCTTGTGGACAGGGAATGTATCTACCAACTCTGATGTACTAAGCACTTGGAAAAGTGTAGAGTGCTCTGCACACAGTAAGTGCTCAATAAGTACCAATGATCGATTAGTTTGTCCAAAGTCATACTAGCAAAAAAAAAATTAACAATTAATTTGTTAATCCTCACCACGGGCTAGACCCTGCAGTAGATGTAAGATAATCAGTCGAGAGACAGTCCCGGTCCCATATTATAAAGAGGAAGGAGAACAAGAATTTTGTCCCAGTTTGACAGATGAGGAAACAGAAGCACAGAAGTTAATTATAATAATGGAATTTGTTAAGCGCTTACTATGTGCCAGGCATTGTACTAAGCGCTGAGGCACTGAAGTTAAGCGACTTGTCCAAGAGCACATAAAAGTCAAGTGATGAGCTTGACCTAGAACCAGGATCTCCTGACTCCCAAGCCTCTGTTCTTTCCACTAAGCCACCCTGCTTGTTATGGGCAGGGAAAGGGTCTATCGAGTCTGTTGCGTTGTACTCTCCCAAGGGTTTAGTACAGTGGCTGGCCTTCAGCAGGCACTCAAATACGACTGAATCGGTTATTTCCAACAATAAAACGATGTACACAGATGGGAGTGTAAAGATGGCAGCATGGCTTGGTGGGTGGAGCATGGGCCTGGGAGTCAGAAGAACCTGGGTTCTAATCCCAGCTCCACCACACCTGCTGTGTGACTCTGGGTAAGTCACTTAACTTCTCGGTGCCTCAGTTACCTCATCTGCAAAATGCGGATTAAGAGTGTGAGCCCCGTGGGGGACGGAGGCCGTGTCCAACCCCATCAACCTGTATCTATTCCAGCGTTTAAGTACGGTACCTGGCACACAGGCAGCGCTTAACAAGTACCATTATCATTACTATTATTGCTCAAATAGAAGACGTCTTCGGGTCATTTCTTTTTTTTTTTTTGGTATTGTCTCATGGTTTTGTAAAATCACAAAGCAAAATCCAAATAAAAGTAGCTGACAGGTTCCAAACCTCTAAATAGTAGGAGCAATGACTTAAACTAGAACATCTGTCGAACGGTTTCCGGCCTAGTGGAAAGAGCACGGGGCTGGGAGTCAGAGGATCTGGGCTCTAATCTGGGCTCTGCCACTTACCTGCTGTGTGACTCTGGGCAGGTCACTCAACTTCTCTGTGCCTCAGTTCCCTCATCTGCAAAATGGGGATTCAATACCTGTCTCCCCCTCATACTGAGACCACACGCTCCATCTGGGACCTGATTATCTTGTATCTACCCCAGCCCTTAGTACAGTGCTTGGCACATAGTAAGTCCTGAAATATCCCAGTTATTATAGTGATTTTCAAATATGTCAGCACAAGCTATCAAACGCTTTGCAAGCGTTGGACAGTAATAGTACCAAACAAAAGCTCTAGGTATACTCAGACTCTTCTCTAAAAAGTTCACCATGTAGTGATTTTTCCACTAGAGAAGAATCCATAGATACAGGCTCTATTATATATGCTCCACAACCGACATACAGTGGGTTCACGAACACTTTGCTTTAATTCCCTGTGCCTCACTCTTCTCAGATATAAATCGGGAAAATTTCTACTTCCTACATAGGGAAGTCTTGAGGACATGAGAAAGCTGGTAAAAAAAAAAAGAGCTAATCAAAAACCGTATTTAGGTAAGAAGATGCAATCTAATAAAAAGTGCGGCAAGGTTTGTTTTGTAATAAAGATTAAAAAAAAGAAGAGTGTCCCGGGAAGGAGAAATTTAATTTTACATAACTTATCAAGGTGATTCCTCCTGGGTAGATTTTAATAAAGCAAGTGTTAAGCTAACTTAACCAACGTGTCACCCCCTGCCACTTACTGGTCCCACAAAATATGAAATCCGTCTAGAATATCCAAATTTGTTATTCCCCAAGTGGCTTCACAGAAGGAAGGAAAATACCTAATTCCCCAACAAATCAACACTCGAAAACGTAGAAGTTGGCCGAATAGGAAGGGTGACGAATGTCTCAAAGAGTGCACAGACAGGTGGGAGAGCTCAAGGAATACTGCTCCTTGCCCACCCGTTTTTCTGTACCGTGGCCTTCAAGAGCCACCGGGGAGAAAACCCCCCCCCAAACATAAGAACGTCAATCTGGGACTCAGACGACTTCTGGAGCCTTGGATGTTAAGGGATGCTTTTTGCAAGGCGTTGGAGTCTTGAGCCGGGGACCGTGTCCGACCTGATGGTCTTCTCTCTGCCCCAGAGCTTAATACACGGGAAGAGCTTAAATACCGGTATTATAATAACAACCACCCAAAGCAGCCCCAACCTTTGGACGGCGTTAGGGCAGTCAGAATTTATTTGGGAAAAATAATAATAAAAAGGCTCTAGACCATAAGCTCCCTGTGGGCAGAAAATGTGCCTACTGACTCGTCCATTCAATCGTATGTACTGAGCGTGCAGCCTGTGCAGAGTACTGTGCGAAGCGCTTGGAATGTACGATTCGGCAACGGATGGCGACAATCCCTGCCCAACGACGGGCTCACGGTCTAAAAGGGGAGGGGGAGACCGACAGCACAGCAAAAAAGAGAACAAAAGAGTGTTCTCCCCAGCGCTCAGTTGGGCGCTCTCCAGAGTGGGCGCTCAGTAGATGCCTGACAATGTTGGGTGGGCTGCGGGGCGGTCCCTATTCCCGGAGGGGGAGGGCGAGTATTTAAATCTTCATTTTGGCGACGGCCCGGGGAAGCGACTGGCCCAAGGTCACCGGCGCTGCCTTCCCCAACTGGGCCGGGCGGCCTCTCCGTCGAGGCCCTAATACTACTACTAATGTTGGGAGCGGCTGGGCTCGGCGCTGGGGTCACCGGGTGGTCCCCCGGGGGGCTCCCACTCTTCCCCTCCCTCCGACAGACGAGGTGTCCGAGGCCCGGGCGGGCGAAGGGCTTCCCGTCGGGATTCAAGCGCTCACTAGGTGCAGGGCCCCGTTCTCAGCGCTGGGGGAGAGCCGGGGTCATCCCGGGAGGCTCGGGGTCCACGCCCGTTTTGCAGATGAGGGAACGGAGGCCCAGAGAAGCGACCGGCCCCAAGTCCGGCAGCCGAGAAGGGGCGGGGAGGAGAAGCCGCCAGCTCTGAGAGTTTCCCCCCCGGGCCCCGCGGGTGGAGGAGGGGGCGGGCGGGCGGTGGCGCCTCGGCGAAGCGTCCGCAAGGAGGGAGGGAGGCTGATCCAGGGTGGTGGGTGGGCTGCAGGGCAGTGTCTATTCTCGGAGGGCGAGTATTTAAATCTTCATTGGAGCCCAGGGCCGGTCCTTCCTCCGTCTGCCCGTCCCTCCGTGGCGGCCCCGCGCCGGGCGGGAAGGGAAAGGGAGGCGGCGCCGGGCGGGCCGAGGCCTAGCTCCCGCACACAAACTTCCAGCCGCCTCAGCGGAGGCGTCACGGGCGGAACGGCCGCCCCCTTCCCTCCCTCCCTCCCTCCCTCTCTCCCTTCCTTCCTCCCTCCCTTTCTCCCCAGCGCCATTTCCCCTCACCCTCCGCCCCCGCCCCGGCTCCGGGCCCGGGCCGACCGGCCGCCCCACCCTCCCCCTCTCCTCACACACACACACACCACACACAGAGAGAGAGAGAGAGAGAGAGCCGCCGGGCGGGCCCGCCGTTACCTCCAAGTCACGGCCTTTGTTCTTGAAATTCTTCAGCCGTTGGTTGTCCAGCTTCTCGTGGTCCGCCATGGTCGGGCCGGCGCCGCCTCCCCCCCCGCCCCCCCCACCCCGGCCGAGCCCCGCGGGATCCGCCCCAAGCGCCGCCACCGCCCGGCCCGACGCCCCTTCTCCTTCCTTCTCCTTCCTTCTTCTTCCTTCTTCTTCCTTCTTCTTCCTTCTTCTCCTGCCGGTGGTGGTGGTGTCTGCCCGGAGCCTCCGCCGGGTGGGCCTCCCCCTCGGGCCCGGCGCTGAGGGCGGCGGCAACGGCGGCCCAAGGCGATGGTGGCGGCGGCGGCGACGAGCGGCAGGGGGGAGGCAGCCTCGATCTGAGGGCCGGGCCGCCCGGGCCCCGCCCACCGCCGCCGACCCCGCTCGCTCATTGGACGCCGCCCCGGCCAATGAGGGCGGGAGCAAAGGCCCCGGAAACCGCCGGCCCCGGGAGGGAACAGGCGGCGGCCCGGAGAGGGAACTGAGGAGGAGCGGGCCCCAGTGGAAAGAGTCCGGGCTTGGGACCCCCCCCCCCCCCCCCCCCCCCCCCCCCCCGTTTCGTCGGTTCGAATCCCGGCTCCGCCGCTTGCCCGCGGGGTGACTTGGGGCGAGCCATTCATTCATTCAATAGTATTTATTGAGCGCTTACTATGTGCAGAGCACTGGACTAAGCGCTTGGGATGAACAAGTCGGCAACAGATAGAGACAGTCCCTGCCGTTTGACGGGCTTACAGTCTAATCGGGGGAGACAGACACACAAGAACAATGGCAATAAATAGAGCCACTTCTCTGCGCCTCAGTGACCTCATCTGTAATAAGCGGGTTGGTATTTACTCTACTCTAAGCGCTGGGGTAGACACAGGGGAATCAGGTTGTCCCACGGGGGGGCTCCCAGTCTTCATCCCCATTTGACAGATGAGGAAATTGAGGCACAGAGAAGTGAAGTGACTTGCCCACAGTCACACGGCTAAGTGGCCGAGCCGGGATTCGAATGTTGGTATTTGTTAAGCTATTACTATGTGCCGAGCATTGTTCTAAGCGTTGGGGTAGTCACAGGGGAATCAGGTTGTCCCACATGGGGCTCACAGTCTTCATCCCCATTTTACAGATGAGGTAACTGAGGCACAGAGAAGTTAAGTGACTTGCCCAAAGTCACACAGCTGACAAGTGGCCGAGCTGGGATTCGAACCCATGAACTCTGACTCCAAAGCCCGTGCTCTTTCCACTGAGCCACGTTGCTTCTCTAATCATGTTGTAATAATCGTGTTGGTATTTGTTAAGCGCTTACTATGTGCAGAGCACTGTTCTAAGCGCTGGGGTAGACACAGGGGAATCAGGTTGTTCACGTGGGGCTCCCAGTCTTCATCCCCATTTGACAGATGAGGAAACTGAGGCACAGAGAAGTGAAGTGACTTGCCCACAGTCACACAGCTAAGTGGCCGAGCTGGGATTCGAACCCATGACCTCTGACTCCAAAGCCCAGGCTCTCTCCACTGAGCCACGCTGCTTCTCTAAAATCTGTAAAATGGGGATGAAAACTGTGAGCCCCACGTGGGACAACCTGATCAGCTTGTATCCCCCAGCGCTTAGAACGGTGCTTTGCACATAGTAAGCGCTTAACAAATACCACTTGGGGGTGGTGGCATTCGAACCCACGACCTTCGGACCCCCACCACGCCCTCCCCACTGCGCCACGCTGCTTCGGAGGCCTGGAGAAGCCACGTCGCTGGGCCCCTGGAGCGGGGAGACTCCCTCCCCGCCCTGGCCGGCGGGACACCGTAAACGCGATAGTATTTATTGAGCGCTTACGAAAATAAATGGTGGTATTGGTTAATTAATTAATGTTGGTATTTGTTAAGCGCTTCCTATGTGCAAAGCGCTGTTCTAAGCGCTGGGGGATACAAGAGGGTCAGGTTGGCCCACGTGGGGCTCACAGTTTTCATCCCCATTTTCAGATGAGGCACAGAGAGCAGCGTGGCTCAGTGGAAAGAGCACGGGCTTGGGAGTCAGAGGTCATGAGTTCGAATCCCAGCTCTGCCACTTGTCAGCTGTGTGACTGTGGGCAAGTCACTTCACTTCTCTGTGCCTCAGTTACCTCATCTGTAAAATGGGGATTAAGACTGTGAGCCCCACATGGGACAACCTGATTCCCCTGTGTCTACCCAGTGCTTAGAACAGTGCTCTGCACATAGTAAGGGCTTAATACCAACATTATTATTATTAAGTGACTTGCCCAAAGTCACACAGCTGGCCAGTGGCGGAGTTGGGATTAGAACCCACAACCTCTGACTCCCAAGCCCGCGCTCTTTCCACTGAGCCACGCGGGGCACTGTACTAAGCGCTTGGAATGTACAGATCGGCAACAGAGACAGTCTCTGCCCATTGACGGGCTTACCGTCTAACCATTCACTCAATAGTACTGATTGAGCGCTTACTATGTGCAGAGCACTGGACTGAGAGCTTGGAATTTACAAATCGGCAACAGATAGAGACAGTCCTTGCCCATTGATGGGCTTACAGTCATACCATGTACTCAATAGTATCGATTGAGCGCTTACTATGTGCAGAGCACTGGACTGAGCTCTTGGAACGGACAGTTCGGCGACAGAGAGAGACCCTCCCTGCCCACTGACGGGCTCATGGTCTAATCAGAATAAGTTGCAGAGAGGGAAGATCAGCCCAGTCTAAAAGGACAAAGATGCAAGCATAAAAATAAAGATGGAAGAAAGGAGGGGATCGACATCCAAGTGTTCTGTTTTGCTTTGCTGTCTGTCTCCCCACCCTTTAACAATAATAATAATAATAATAAATGTTGGTATTTGTTAAGCGCTTACTCTGTGCCAAACACTGTTCTAAGCGGTGAAGTAGATACAAGGTCATCAGGCGGTCCCATGTGGGGCTCACAGTCTTCATCCCCATTTGACAGATGAGGGAACGGAGGTGCAGAGAAGTGAAAGGACTTGCCCAGAGTCACACAGCAGAAAAGTGGCAGAGCCGGGATTAGAACCCACGGCCTCTGACTCCCAAGTCGTTATATCTCATTATATCCCGGCTAGACTACTGTGTCAGCCTTCTCTCTGATCTCCCTTCCTCCTCTCTCGCCCCGCTCCAGTCTATTCTTCACTCCGCTGCCCGGCTCATCTTCCTGCAGAAACGATCTGGGCATGTGACTCCCCTTCTTAAACAACTCCAGTGGTTGCCTATCAACCTCCGCTCCAAACAAAAACTCCTCACTCTAGGCTTCAAGGCTCTACATCATCTCCTCCCTTCTCTCTTTCTACCACCCACCCCGCATGCTCCGCTCCTCTGCCGCCCACCTCCTCACCGTCCCTCAGTCTCGCCCATTCCGCCGTCGACCCCTGGGCCACGTCCTCCCGCAGTCCCGGAACGCCCTCCCTCCTCACCTCCGCCAAACTGATTCTCTTCCCCTCTTCAAAACCCTATTTAAAACTCACCTCCTCCAAGAGGCCTTCCCAGACTGAGCTCCTCTTCTCCCTCTACTCCCTCTACCACCCCCCTTCACCTCTCCGCAGCATAACCCTCTTTTCCCCCCATCTCCCTCTGCTCCTCCACCTCTCCCTTCCCATCCCCTCAGCACCATACTCGTCCGCTCAACTGTATATATTTTCATTACCCTATTTATTTTGTTAATGAAATGTACATCGCCTCGATTCTATTTAGTTGCCATTGTTTTTACGAGACGTTCTTCCCCTTGACTCTATTTATTGCCATTGTTCTTGTCTGTCCATCTCCCCCGATTAGACTGTAAGCCTGTCAAACGGCAGGGACTGTCTCTTTCTGTTGCCGACTTGTTCATTCCAAGCGCTTAGTACAGTGCTCTGCACATAGTAAGCGCTCAATAAATACTATTGAATGAATGAATGAAAGTCCAGTCTCTTTCCACTAAGCCACACTGCTTCTCTAGCGCTTACTCTGTGCCAGGCACTGGACTAACCACTGGGGTGGAGGCAAACAGAGTGGGTTGGACACAGTCCCTGACCCACGTGGGGTTCACGGTCTCAATCCCCATTTTACAGCTGAGGCGACAGAGGAGTGAAGTGATTTGCCCACGGCCACACTGCAGACAAATGGCGGAGGTGGGATTAGAACCCATGACCTTTGGAGTCCCAGGCGATGGGATTAGAACCCATGACCTTTGGAGTCGCAGGCCAGGAGCCCTATCCACTACGCCACGCTGCTTCTGAGGCATAGAGAAGTGAAGTCACTTGCCCACTAGAGTTGGGAGACTCCATCCCTGCCCTCAAGGAGCTCCCAATCCAGTCTGGCAGGACACTGAAATAAGTGGCAGGGAGGGAAAATCAGCCCAGTCTAAAGATACAAAATATACAAAGTACAGAGATACAAGCATAAAAATAAAGATGGGAGGAAGGAGGGGATCGAGATCCAAGTATTTAGGTGTCAGGGAAGTGCTTTTGTGGCAGTTAGAAAGGGAAGTAGGCTGGGCAGATGAGGGATTGATCAGGGAGGGCCTCCTGGAGGAGATGTGACTTCAGAGGGTTTTGAAGATGAGAGTGGTGGTCTACAGGATGCGAAGGGGAAGTTCCCAGCAGAAGGAAGGATGTGAGCAAGAAGTTGGTGGTGAGAACATGAGAAGGAGGTACCGTGAGTAGGTTAGAGGGTGCGTGCTGGGGCGCAGTGGGAAAGGAGTATGGATAAGTAGAAGGGAGAGGGCTCATCGAGTGCCTTGAAGCCAGTGGTCAGGAATTTCTGTCTGATGCAGAGGTGAATGGCCTCCTCCAGTTAGAGGCTTGTGAGAAGCGAAGAGGTGTGCAAAATGATGTTTTAGAAACATCCGGACTGAACTGGAGAGGGGAGAAGCTGAAGGCAGGGAGGTCAGTGAGGAGGATGCAGTAGTCGAGTAGCGCTGACAAGTTCTTGGAACAGCCTGATGGCATTTTGGATGAAAGAGGAAGGAAGCTGGAAATGTATGGCTGTTAAAAGAGAGAGAGGAATGAGGATAATGCCAAGGTTACAGACTTGAGAGGCGGGGAGGAAGGTAGTGCTGTCGACTGTGATAAGAAAGAGAGAGGGAAGATTTGGAGAGGGAAGATGAGTTCAGTTTGGGATGTGTGGAGCTTGAGGTAATGAAAGTGTTGTCTCAGAGCCAGGAAGAGCTGTGATTTTACAGAAAAGAAGTTGGGGTTTGTGAGGTAATATTTAGGAACCACCGGCGTAGTGATAGTAGCTGAAGCGGTGAGAGCAGAAAACCCCTAGGGAGGGATCTCAAATGGAGAATAGAAGGCGACTCGGAACTGAGTCTGAAGGGACCCCCCACAGGTAAGGGGTGGGAGGCAGAGGAGGAGCCAGCAAAAGAGCAGCATGGCATAATCGATAGGGCACTGGCCTGGGAGTCAGAAGGTCATGGGTTCTAATCCCAGATTTGCCACTTGTCAGCTGGGTGACCTTGGGCAAGTCACTTCACTTCTCTGAGCCTCAGTTACCCCATCTGTAAAAATGGGGATTGAGATAATAATAATAAGGATGGTATTTGTTAAGCGCTTACTATGTTCCAAGCACTGTTTTAAGCACTAGGGTACATACAAGGTAATCAGGTTATCCCACATGGGGCTCACAGTCTTAATCCCCATTTTACAGATGTGGTAACTGAGGCGCAGAGAAGTTAAGTGACTTGCCCAGAATCACATAGCTGTCAAGTGGCAGAGCAGGGATTAGAACCCACAACCTCTGACTCCCAAGCCATGCTGCTTCTGTAATGATTATGAGCCCCGTGTGGGACAGGGATTCTGTCTAATCTGATTTACTTGTGTCCAGCCTAGCGCTTAGTACAGTGCCTGGCACATACTAAGTGCTTAACAAATACTATTATTATTATTATTCTGGGACGGTGAAAAAGCGACCACAAATAGGAGGAGAACCAGGAGAAGTCAGGGGCGTGAAGTTAGATAACGATTGTTTCCAGGAGAAAGAATTTTTCCACAGTGTCTAAGGCAGCTGAGAAGTCAAGGAGAATTAGAATAGAGACTGTTACATTTGGTGAGGACAAGGTCTTTGGTGACCTTGGAGAGATCAGTTTTAGTAGAGTGGAGGGAGGAGAAGCCCGACTGGAGACCGTTAAAGAAGGGAGTTTGAGGAGAGGAAGTGGAGGCAACGGCAACAGGTGTAAACAACGCCTTCAAAGAGTTTGAACAGGAATGGTAGGAGGGTGATGCAGAGAGAACTGGGTGGTGCTATCTCGGCTGGTCTGGGAGGGGGCTGCGAGGGGAGGGAATCTGCCTCTCACCAGATTTCAGTTGGATTTCAGTTTTACAGTTGAGTGGAAGGGTTCTCCCTCCCCCAACCCTCGCTCCTATACAGGTTTCCTAGTTGTCGGAGGTCGTCACCCTCTCCGAAGAGTGGGCCGGAGCCGTAAGGGCTGCGGGGATGGCAGCGCTGGTGCCCCCGTGTCCTCGGAACGGGAGGCGATTCCAGAGAGTTGGGTTAGGAAAACCTAACTCATTCACTTCAATGAATGGGTGCACTCAATAGATAGGCCCCAAGGCTGTGCTGGATTAAACGTGGTCTCAGAGGAGAAGCATGGCCTAGTGGATAGAGCCCGGGCCCAGGCCTGGAAATCAGAAGGACCTGGGTTCTAGTCCCGGCCACGCCACTTGTCTGCCGTGTGGCCTTGGACAAGTTCACTTCACTTCTCTGAGCCTCAATTACCTCATCTGTTAAATGGGGATTACGACTAATGAACCACATGTACCGTACGTACAGTGTCCAACTGGATTACCTTGTATCTACCCCAGCGCTTAGAACAGTACCTGGCACATAATAAGCGTATAACAAATGTCATTAAAAAAAAACCCAGACTGGTTCAGAACCTGGCTCAGGTAATCAATGAAAGGTATTTATTGAGCACTTACCGGATGCTAAGCGCTAGGGAGAATACGATAGAGTTGGTAGGCACGATCTCTGACCATAGGGAGGTTACAACCTAGTGGGGGAGACAGACAATAGAATAAATACTGACTGCAAGAGCAACAGAATATAAATATATATATTTACATTATATATATACGTATGTAAAGAGGGACAGAGAGCCTGGTAAATATCAGTCCTTGGTGTGTGAATGCAAGTGCCTAGGGGAGGCAGAAGAGAGAGAGAATAGGCTGGGGAGATGAGAGGTTAGTCAGGAGAGGCTTTCTGGAGGAGATGGATTTGAGTGGGGCTTTGAAGATGGGAAGAGTGGTGGTCTGTCGGTTATTGAAGGGGGAGAGAGTTCCAAGCGTGAGCAAGGGGTCAACAGCAAGAGAGATGAGATTGAGGAAAAAGCCCTGCAACGACCTTTTAGGTTTGAAAATTGTTCGGTTCTGTCAGGCTAATGGAACCAGAGTTGGAAGGCTGAAGGGGCTGGGCTGGAGGGGGCCCCATGCCCCCTTTCCCTCCCACCCCCTTGTGCCCGCTGCTCTGGAAACCAGAATCCGGGAAGGGGCTGAGGAAGAGGCCCCACCTCACAGGCCCCACCTGGGAAACCCGTGAGGAGCGACATGGTTGGAGATGGTGACTGGAGGCAATGCTGCTAGGATTTTCAATCAATCGTTCATTCATTCAATCGTATTTATTGAGCGCTTACTATGTGCAGGGCACTGTGCTGCGCGCTTGGAATGTACAATTCAGCAACAGATAGAGACAATCCCTGCCCAATAATGGGCTCACAGTCTAAACGGGGGGAGAGAGACAGCAAAACAGAACAGAACAAAGCAAAATAAGTAGTCTGGCGTAAATATCAAGATAAACAGAATCATAGATATATACACATCATTAACAAAATAAATGGAGTTATAAATAATATATACATATATGCACAGTGAGGAGGGAAAGGGGGAAGAGCAGGGAGCGGGAGGGGGGGAATGGGGAAGGGAGGAGAAGCAGAGGGAAAGGGAGGCTCAGTCTGGGAAGGCCTCCTGGAGGAGGTGAGCTCTCAGTAGGGCTTTGAAGAGGGGCAGAGAATTAGTTTGGCAAATGTGAGGAGGAAGGGCATTCCAGGTCAGCGGTAGGATGTGGGCCAGGGGTCGACGGCGGGACGGCTGTGAATGGGGGACCGTGAAGAGGTGAGCAGCAGAGGAGCGGAGTGTACAGAAGGGCAGTAGAAGGAGAGAAGGGAGGTGAGGTAGGAGGGGCCAAGGGGATAGAGAGCTGATGGAGAGGATTGTAGGGCGAGGACATTTTGTGCCTCCCTAGCATGGCCCAGTCCCGGCTGCTCAGCACAGCCGAGCCAGCACGGTCCAGCCCAGCCAGGACAGCCCAGCCAGCCAAGCCAGCATGGCCCAGACCAGCCAGCAAGGCCCAGTCCAGACTGCCCGGCTCAGCCTAGCCTGCATGACCCAGCCCAGCCTGCTCGGCCCAGTCCGGCCTGTTCAGCTCAGCCCAGCCAGTCCAACCCAGCCCGGCCCAGCCAGCCGGGCCGGCCCTTCAGCTGCCACATTCCTACCCATGCGGGTCCCCACTGCTTCTCCCCGATCTCTGCCTTGAGCTTGGTTTCCTGGTCTAAGGAGGTGACAGTGACCCGCTCACTCACTTCCTCCTCCTTCTCTTCTAATAATAATAATGATGGCATTTGTTAAGTGCTTACTATGTGCCAAGCACTATTCTAAGCGCTGGGGGGATACAAGGTGTTTGGGTTGTCCCACGTGGGACTCACAATCTTAATGCCCATTTTACTGGTGAGGTAACTGAGGCCCAGAGAAATTAAGTAACTTGTCCAAAGTCATACAGCTGACAAGGGGCAGATCCGGAATTTGAACACGTGACCTCTGACTTCCCAGCCCTGTGCTCTTTCCACTGAGCCACGCTGCACCTACTCATCTTCCCTTCCCCCACTGCCACTGCCAATTCGTTCATTCAATCATATTTATTGCACGTTTACTGTGTGCAGAGCACTGTACTAAGTGCTTAGAAAGTACAATTCGGCAACAGAGACAATCCCTACCCAACATGGGGCCAATGACACTGGAATACAGAGGGCTGGAGCCGAGGGGAGGCTGCTGGGCAGAGGAGGGAGCCCTCAGATCCATGTGGGAGGGAAGGGCTGACTCCCAGGTGCCCCGGGTCTGAAGTGAGGATAATAGCCCCTCCCAGGGGGTCTCTGCCCTCTGTGTGACAGATAAGAGGCAGCGGGGTCGGGGTAGGGGGGGAAGCCTGCATAGCCAGTTCATGACAACACCCCATCATTCATTCATTCGTATTTATTGAGCACTTACTCTGTGCAGAGCACTGTACTAAGCACTTAGAATGTACAATTTGGCAACAGATAGAGACAATCCCTGCCCATTGATGGGCTCATAGTCTAATCAATCAATCAGTCATATTTATTGAACATTACCCTTTACTTTTAGCCCTGCAAATGGACAATCTGATCCTGTGTCCAGTACTGACATGGAACTAGATCGCTTTATGTCAGTCATTCAGTGAATCTATGGTATTTATTGAGCACTTACTGTGTACAGAGCACAGTACTAATTCACTCAATTGTATTTATTGAGCACTTACTGTGTGCAAAGCACTCTACTAAGAGCTTGGGTAAATATAGTATAACAACAGACACATTCCTGCCTACAACAAGCTCACTGTCTAGAGGGAGGAGACAGACATTAATATAGATAAATAAATTACAAATATATACAGATACATAAATATATATATATATATATATACTGTGGGGATGGGAGGGAGGATGAATAAAGGAGCAAGTAAGAGCGGCTCAGAAGGGAGTGGGAGAAGAGGAGAGGAAGGCTTAGTCAGGAAAGGCTTCTTGGAGGAGATGCGCCTTCAGTGAGGTTTTGAAGTGGGGGAGAGCAATTATCTGTCTGATATGAGGAGGGAGGGAGAGTGCAATTTAGCAATCTGACAGAGTTGGTAGACTCATTCCCTGCCCACAACATGCCTGAGGGGAAAGCAGAAGTCCTGGAGCAATTGGAGGGTTGAGCAATTCCCCTGGAGAAATCCTCTTAGATCACGTGAAATTGTCAAGTTTACACCAAATAGTACGTGTGTCATCAGTATACTACATTATGTGGCTGGCCTAGCACATATCAAGATTTGCCAGGGCCATCAATGGCCACACTTGTAGCCACAAATGAGTCCTTTCTTTAAAAGGACAGAAAATTACTCTCCCCACCTTCCAACCTTATCGAAAGCACATCTCCTCCAAGAAGCCCTCCCTGACTAAGACCTCCTTTCCGCCTCTCCCACTCCCTTTTGTGTTGCCCTGACTTGCTCCCTTTATTTATGCCCCTTCCCAGCCTCACAGTACTGATGTACATATGTGTAATTTATTTATCAATATTAATGTCTGTCTCCCCTTCTAGACTGTAAGCTCACTGTGGGCAGGGAATGTGTCTGCTTACTATTAGAGTGTACTCTCCCAAGCGCTTAGCAACTGCTCTGCACGCAGTAATGTGGCTCAGTGGAAAGAGCACGGGCTTGGGAGTCAGAGGTCATGGGTTTGAATCCCGGCTCTGCCACTTCTCAACTGTGTGACAGGGGCAAGTCACTTAACTTCTCTGTGCCTCAGTTACCTCATCTGTAAAATGGGGATTAAAACTGTGAGCCTCACGTGGGACAACCTGATTACCTTGTATCTATCCCAGCGCTTAGAACAGTGCACTGCACATAGTAAGCGCTTATCAAATATTAACATTATTATTATTATTATTATTATTATTATTACTCAATAAATACAATTGAGTGAATGGGAGTTTTAAATGGTGGGTACCTTATCGCCCTGATTCTATGCACTGATTATGCTAGTGTCTTGAAAACAGTCATTCATTCGATCACATTTATTGAGCGCTTATTGTGTTCAGAGCACTGTACTAAGTGCTTGGGGAGTACGGTATAACAATAAACAGACACATTCCTGCCCGCAATGAGTTTACAGTCTAGTAGTGTAGAAAATAGTGTTCTGAAAAATCAAAATAATATGAATATAATAAAAAGCACGAGATCCCGCCTCTGCCACTTGTTAGCTATGTGACCTTGGGCAAGTCACTTCACTTCTCTGTGCCTCAGTGACCTCATCTGTAAAATGGGGATTAACTGTGAGCCTCACGTGGGACAACCTAATTACCCTGTATCTACCCCAGTGCTTAGAACTCTGCTCATAGTAAGCATTTAACAAATACCAACATTATTATTAGCAACGTTATATAGTTATATACATGATTGGCATTTTTAAGTGTGCAGGGATAATGAAAGATTTTGAATGAATTTTTTGTGGATGCATGCCCTGAATTTTCAGTGTTATCTTTCACATCCTATTCAGCATGAAGACACGCTGGAGATGTCATCTTTGCAAAACTGAAATGGGCTGTAAATTACTCTGCCCCAGCCAGTGAAAATACTTCTAAAAGACAGGGTGAACGGATCTGCTTTGACCAAAGTAGGTTGGCCAGCCTTCCTAATTGTGGTATTTGTTAAGCACTTACTGTGTGCCAGGCACTGCACCAAACACTGGGGTGGATACAAGCAAGTCGGGTTGGACACAGACCCTGTCCCACATGGGGCTCCCAGCCTCAGTTCCCATTTTACAAATGAGGTAACTGAGGTCCAGAGAAGTGAAGTGAATTGCCCAAGGTCACACAGCAGACAAGTGGCTGAGTCGGGATCTCCAAGTACTCTTTCAGGTGCTTAGTAGAGTGTGCTGCACATAGTAAGCGCTCAATAAACACCATTAATAATGGTGATAATCATGTTGATGACAAAGTGAGAAGCTCTGTGAAGCATTAAAATTCAGTGATGTCACAAAATAGCATTAAAAGAACACTAAAAGAAGAGCATGGTAACAGCCGCATGGCCTAGTGGAAAGAGCCGGGGCCCGGCAGTCAGAGGACATGGATTAGAATCTACCCAGTACCTACTGTGTGACCTTGGGCAATTGGCTCAACTTCTCTGTGCCTCAGTTCTCTCATTTGCAAATGGGGATTCAACACCTGTTCTCCCTCCTACTTAGACTGTGAGCCCCAGGAGAGACCTGATGATCTTGTATCTACGCCAGCACTCAGGACAATGCTTGGCACATAGTAAGTGTTTAACAAATTCCACAGTTCTTATAGGGGGGATTGCCTTGCAGATCTGAACTCGTGGCTCAGTGGAAAGGGCACGGGTTTAGGAGTCAGAGGTCATGGGTTCAAATCCCGGCTCCTCCACCTGTCAACTGTGCAACTCTAGGCAAGTCACTTGACTTCTCAGTGCCTCAGTTACCTCATCTGTAAAATGGGGATTAAGATTGTGAGCCTTATGTGCGACAACCTGATTATCCCGTATCTACTCCAGCGCTTTAGAACACTGCTCGGCACATAGTAACCACTTAAATACCAACATTATTATTATTATTAATTTATTCTGGTAATAGGTCAAGGGCTGAAATGCTTCTTCTACACACTGATACAATTTCTTGTTTTTCTAAGATGAAGTTGGAACAAGTCGGGTTCTGAGGTATTTTAGTGGTCTAATGAGACCCTGCCTGTGATTAGACTGTGAGCTCGTCATTGGGCAGGGATTGTCTCTATCTGTTGCCGAATTGTACATTCCAAGCGTTTAGTACAGTGCCATGCACATAGTTAGCGCTCAATAAATACTACTGAATGAATCAGCCACCTCGTCAAAAAATGTCATACAAATATTGAATCCCATGACAAACAGAATGAAAGGCTGCTTGCCAAATTCTTTCCCCATCCCTGGGGAGAGGGGATAGTTACACGGTAATCAGGTTGGACACAGTCCCTGTCCCACATGAGGCTCACACTTTTAATCCCCATTTTATAGATGAGGTAACTGAGTCACAGAGAAGTTAAGTGACTTGCCCAAGGTCACCTTAGTTGGATGAGTAATATTAATTATGGTACTCCTTAAGGCGCTTACGATATGCCACGCACTGTACTAAGCACTGGGGTTGATTCCAGATGAAGACCGTAAGCATATGGACAGGAAACGTGGCTAATTCTGTTGCATTATACTCTCCCAAGTGCACTGTACTCTCCCAAGTGCTTAGGATTACACATAGTAATCGCTCAGCAAATATGATTGATTAATTAATTGATTGAACACAGTCCCTGTCCCTGTTTCAGTCCAATTATGCTCAACTTAGCAGCGTGGCTCAGTGGAAAGAGCCTGGGCTTGGGAGTCAGAGGTCATGGGTTCGAATCCTGACTCTGCCCCTTGTCAGCTGACTGTGGACAAGTCACTTCACTTCTCTGTGCCTCAGTTCCCTCATCTGTAAAATGGGGATGAAGACTGTGAGCCTTACATGGGACAACCTCATTCCCCTGTATCTACCCCGGCACTTAGAACAGTGCTCTGCATGCAGTAAGCGCTTAACAAATACCAATATTATTAGTCAAGAGCACCTCCAGGAATGTAGTAGCTGGTGGCAGATTATCAATCAATCCTATTTATTGAGTGTCTCCTGTGTGTAGAGCACTGCATCCAATGTTAGGCAGAGTACAAAAGAGTAGTTGCGGGGAGGTAGCGAGGCAGGAGTGAGTGGAGGATTCAGGAGGGAGGGAAGCAGGTGGGGATGAGTTGAGGATTCAGGGGGGCACTGGAGGTTTGGAAATCAACCCTGTGGCATTGAATGAGTTCTTAGTGGTATTTAATCAGCTCTTACTGTGTGCAGAGCACTCTGCTAAGTACCTGGGAGAGTAATAATACTGTGCTAAGTACTTGGGAGAGTAATAATAATAATAATGATAATTATTGTGGTATTTGTTAAGTGCTTACTATGTACCAAGCACTGTTCTAAACACTGGGATGGATACAAGCACAGCAAGTTGGACACAGTCCCTGTCCCATATGAGGCTCACACTCTGAATCCCCATTTTACAGATGAGGTAACTGAGGCCCAGAGAAGTGAAGTGCCTTGCCCAAGGTGACACAGCAGACATAATAATTTTGGTATTCGTTAAGCACTTACTATGTGCTGAGCACTATTTTAAGCGCTGGGGTAGATACAAGGTAATCAGATCGTCCCACATGGGGTTCACAGTCTTAATCCCCATTTTACAGATGAGGTAACTGAAGGACCGAGAAGTTAAGCGACTTACCCAAGGTCACACAGCTGACAAGTGGCGGAGCCGGGATTAGAACGCACAACCTCTGACTCCTAAACCCACGCTCCTTCCACTAAGGGATGCTGCTTCTACATGTGGCAGAACCGAAATTAGAACCCACGACCTCTGACTCCCAAGCCCGTGCGCTTGCCACTCAGCCATGCTGCTTTCCATACAATACAACAGAGTCGCGGAACAAGTTCCCTGCCCACAGCGAGCTCACAGTCAAGGGGGAAATGCTAGGTCAGTGAGGGAGGAATAGTTCTTCTCCCCTCTGGCTTTTCCCCTCACTATATCCTCTCCCTTTCCCCTTCCCTCCCCGCACTGCCAGGACATACGTGCATCAAGATCTCTGTCCCCCGAAAAGGCCTATCCGGGAAGCCTCGCTCTGTCCATTGCTTAATTTGTAAGGAGTCACCCGGGGCCGAAGCCTGTCTGTGAAGAGTTGATACTCTTGCATTCTACAAGCAGCGGCACATCCCGTCCTAGAGGGCCCAAGGCACTGAAGCTGAGAGGGGCCAGAGAGAAGCCTCAGCAAGCCCCGACACATAATGCAGTACGGTGATTAAGTACTCTCAACGGAGCTTATAATAATAATAACAATAATAACATTTAATGTTGTGGTATTTGTTAAGCGCTTGTTAAGTGCCAGGCACTGTACCAAGTGCTGGGGTAGGTAAGTATGAGCTAATCAGGCTAGACATGGTCCTTGTCCCATGTGGGGGTCACAGTCTTCATCCCCATTTTACAGATGAAGGAACTGAATCACAGAGAAGTGAAGTGACTTGCCCGAGGTCACACAGCAGACAAGTGGCGGAGCCAGGATTAGAACCCACGTTCTTCTGACTCCCAGCCTCATGGCTAGAAGCAGCGTGGCTCAGTGGAAGGAGCCCGGGCTTGGGAGTCAAAGGTCATGGATTTGAATCCCGACTCTGCCACTTGTCAGCTGTGTGACTGTGGGCAAATCAATTAACTTCTCTGTGCCTCAGTTACCTCATCTGTAAAAGGGGGATTAACTGTGAACCTAATGTGGGACAACCTGATTACCCTGTATCTCCCCCAGCGCTTAGAACAGTGCTCTGCACATAGTAAGCGCTTAACAAATACCAACATTATTATTATCCACTAGGTCACCCTGAGTTGGGGAAGTTATGAGGGAGAGAGGATTTGGGAGAGAAGGAGGCAGGTTCTAATTTGGACATAGCGATCTTGAGGTTGCAGAGGAACAGCTATGTAGAGATAGCTGTCCTGGAGGCAGGAAGAACTGTAAAATTGCAGAGCAGGAGAGATATCAGAATTGAGGCGCTAGATTTATGAGGCATCCACATAGGAGAAGCAGCATGGCCTAGTGGAAAATCATGGGGCTGGGAGTCAGAGGACCTGGGACATAATCCCGGTTCTGCTGCCTGTCTGCTGTATGACTTTGGGGAAGTCCACTTCTCTGTGCCTCAGTTTCCTTACCTGCAACATGGGGATTCAATATCTGTTCTCCCTTCTACTTACACTGTGAAACTCCTGTGGGCCAGGGGCTGTGGCCCACCTGATTACCTTGTCTCTACCCTACCCTAGTGAAGTGACTTGCCCGAGGTCACACAGCAGACAAGTGGCAGAGCCAGGATTAGAACCCACGTTCCTCTGACTCCCAGCCTCATGGCTAGAAGCAGCGTGGCTCAGTGGAAAGAGCACAGGCTTGGGAGTCAGAGGTCATGGGTTCGAATCCCAGATCTGCCACTCTGCCACTTTGGGCAAGTCACTTAATAATAATAATAATAATATTGTATTTGTTAAGTGCTTACTATGTGCGGAGCACTGTTCTAAGCGCTAGGGTAGATACATGGTAATCAGGTTGTCCCAAGTGAGGCTCACAGTCTTAATCCCCCTTTTACAGATGAGGTAACTGAAGCACAGAGAAGTTAAGTGACTTGTCCACAGTCACACAGGTGACATGTGGCAGAGCTGGGATTCGAACCCATAACCTCTGACTCCCACGCCCGTGCTCTTTCCACTGAGCCACGCTGCTTCTCTGTGCCTCAGTTACCTCATCTGTAAAATGGGGATGAAGACTGTGAGCCCCTTGTGGGATCAACCTGATCACCTTGTATCCCCCCAGCACTTAGAACAGTGCTTCACACATAGTAAGCGCTTAACAAATACCATCATCATCATCATTATTATTATAGCAGTGCTTGACACATGGTAAGCACTTAGCAAATGTCACATTTATTATTATCAGGAGTGGCTGCTGAAGCCATGGGAATGGGTGAGCTCTCTAAGGGAGTGATTGTGAAATGAGAAGAGAAAGGGAGCAGGAACAGAGCCTTGAGGAACACTCATAGTTAAAGAGGTGGGAGGCAGAGGGAAAGTTCCCCTGCCGCCCCCCCCAACCCCCCCCCCCCCCCGCTCTTCCTCCTTCCCCTCCCCTCATCACTGTGCTTATTTGTATATATTATTTATTGCTCTATTTATTTTGTTAATGAGGTGCATATCGCCTTGATTCTATTTATCTTGATAATGTTATCTTGATGTTCTGTTTTATTTTGCCGTCTGTCTCCCCCATTTAGACTTTGAGCCCATCACTGGGCAGGGATGGTCTCTATCTGTTGCCGAATTGTACATTCCAAGCGCTTAGTACAGTGCTCTGCACATAGTAAATGTTCAATAAATACTATTGAATGAATGAATGAATGAAGTTGGTGTAAGAGACTGAGAAGGGCTGACCAGAGTGACACAAGGAGAACCAGGAGATAATCAGATGAGAAAAAACAAAGTTATGAAGTGTCTTGAGAAAAGGGATGTGGTCCACAGTATTGAAGACAGCTGAGAAACAGCGTGGCTTAGTGGAAAGAGCATGGGTTTGGCAGTCAGAGGATGTGGGTTCTAATCCCGGCTCCACCACTTGCCTGCTGTGTGACTTTAGGGAAGCCACTTAACTTCTCTGTGCCTTGGTTACCTCATTGTAAAATGGGGATTAAGACTGTGAGTCCCACGTGAGACAACCCGATTATCTTCTATCTACCCCAGCACTTAGAACAGTTCTTGGGACATAGTAAGCGCTAAACAAATACCATAGTTATTATTATCATCAACATTGAGAGGTCAAGGAGGATTAGAACATAGTAGAGTCCAGTAGTTTTGGCAAAGAGTTTGGCGGAGTTTTGAAGAGTGGTCTTAGTGGTGTGAAGTGGCAAAAACTGGATAGTAGAGCACCATTCATCAGTCATATTTATTGAGCACTTATGTGCAGAGCACTGTACTAAGTGTTTGGGGGAGTACAATACAACAGAATTAGCAGACATATTCCCTGCCCATTATGAGTCTAGGGTGTTGGAGGAGAGGAAGTAGGGGCAGAAAGTGTATGCAGCCCTTTTGAGACGTTTGGGCAGGAATGGGGGGAGGGAGGCAATTGCTGTAAGGTGAAGTAGGATCAGAGAAGGTTTCTTCTGTTTTGTTTTTAATGGGGGAGATATATTTGAAGGCAGTTGCGAAGGAGCCTTTGGAAAGTCTTGGACTAACGATGGCGGTTAAGGAGGGAAGACGAGTGGGCAAAAGTGTTTTTAGAAGATGAGAAGAGGTGGGAAAAAGAAGCAAGGTGAGAAGGGAACTCTGGAACAAATGGGGTGATCAGAGGTCCCTACTGGCAATATTTTTTAGGTTTGGACAAGCTCGATGTACTTCTGCAAAATGGCACACTAAACCTGTTGTGTTGCACTCTCCCAAGTGTTTAGTACAGTGCTCTGCACAAAGTAAGTGTTTAATACACACCACTGATGGGTTGATGTGACATCATCCCATTAAGATGTGTGGCTAGTGTAACACATGTGATGTCATGCATCTCTATGGGCAATAATTCCAACTGCCATTCGTGGCCACCCAACCCTTAGACTGGAGTAGCGGCTCAGTCTCTTCTTCCTTTTCCTCTTTCTTTTACCCTTTTCTCTTCTCATTTTTCCTCCCTTCTAATGTCTGTCTCCTTTTCTAGACTGTAAGATGTTTGAGGACAGGGAACGTATCTACAAACTCTAATGTATTGCACTCTCCCAAGTGCTTACTGTAGTTCTGCACACAGTAAGCACTTGGTAAATACCATTAATTGATCGATTGATTGATTGGAGTTGCCAAGGCCTATATAAGTGGTGGAGGCAGTGAAAGATGGCAGAGGATGAGGAAATCTGTTTCTGTCTCCCTCTCACACTCTCTCGGTCCTTTCCATTTCTCTCTTTCGGTCTTTCCCATTTCTCTCTCTCGGTCTTTCCCATTTCTCTCTCTCGGTCTTTCTCTCTCTCTCTGTCTCCCCTACCCCTCCCTCTCCCTCTCCCTGTCTGTTCCCTCCCCTTCTCTCTCCCTCTTTTTCAGCCCTGATTCCAGGAAACCTCACTCCTGAGACCTTGAACTCCACCTGACACCCACTCACCAAGATGCTGATTTTTAACTTCCAGCTTCAATTAATTGGGTCACTTAATTCTTATAGAATTGCTCAAAGACTCAGTGGTGGAGGCAGAGAAATAGTAAGTTGAGAAGCAGCATGGTCTAGTGGATAGAGCATGGGCCTGTGAGTCAGAAGGACCTGGGTTCTAATCCCGGCTCTGCCACTTGTCTGCTGTGTGACCTTGGATAAGTTACTTTCATTCAATCATTTATTCAGTTGTATTTATTGGATATTTACTGTATGCAGAGCACTGTACTAAGCACTTGGAAGAGTCCAGTACAACAATAAGCAGACACATTCCCTGCTCACAGGGAACTTCCAGTCGAGGGCCGGGGAAGACAGACATTAATATAAATTAATTATTGATTTCTATATATGTGCTGTGGGGTTGGGAGGGGGGAAGAAGAAAGGAGCAAGTCAGGGTGACACAGAAGGGGGTGGGAGACGAGGGGGTCTCAGTTTGGGAAGGCCTCCTGGAAGAGATGTGCCTTCAATAAGGTTTTGAAGGAGGGGAGAGTAATTGTCTGTTGGATCTGAGGAGGGAGGGCGTTTCAGTCCAGAGGCAGGACTTGGGCGAGGGGTCGGCAGCAAGACAGGTGAGATCAAGGCTCAGCGAGAAGGTTAACATTAGAGGAACAAAGGGTGCGGCCTGGATTGTAGTTGGAGAGTAGCGAGGTGAGGTAGGAGGGGGCAAAGTGATTGAGTGCTTTAAAGCCAATGGTGAGGAGTTTTTTTTTGATGTGGAGGTGGATAGGCAACCACTGGAGTTTTTTGAGGAGTGGGTTGACGCAGCATGGCTCAGTAAGAGCACAGGCTTGGGAGTCAGAGGTCGTGGGTTCTAATCCCGGCTCCACCACTTGTCAGCTGTGTGACTTTGGGCAAGTCACATAGAGAAGCAGCGTGGCTCAGTGGAAAGAGCACGGGCTTTGGAGTCAGAGGTCATGGGTTCAAATCCTGGCTCGCCCATTTGTCAGCTGTGTGACTTTGGGCAAGTTACTTAACTTCTCGGTGCCTCAGTTACCTCATCTGTAAAATGGGGATTAAGACTGTGAGCCCCACGTGGGACAACCTGATTCCCCTATGTCTACCCCAGCGCTTAGAACAGTGCTCGGCACATAGTAAGCGCTTAACAAATACCAACGTAACTTCTCTGAGCCTCAGTTACCTCATCTGTAAAATGGGGATTAAGACAGTGAGCCTCATGTGGGACAACCTGATCACCTTGTATGGGAAAACCTGATTACCTTTTATCCCCCCCCCAGTGCTTAGAACAGTACTTGGCACGTAGTAAATGCTTAATAAATACTATTATTGTTATTATTGTTATTATTATAACCTGAATGTTTCTGTAGAAAAATGATCTGGGCAGCAGAGCAAAGTATGGACTGGAGTATGGACAGGGGTCTGATTCAGTAAGATAGGTGGGATAGGATGGGTGAGAAACAGCATAGCTTAGTGGAAAGAGCACAGGTTTGGGAGTCAGATATCATGAGTTCTAATCCAGGCTCTGCCACTTGTCAGCTGTGTGACCTTGGGCCAGTCACTTAACTTCTCTGTGCCTCAGTTACCTCATCTGTAAAATGGAGATGAAGACTGTGAGTCCCATGTGGGACAACCTGATTACTTCGCATCTACCCCAGCGCTTAGAACAGTGCTTGGCACATATTCAATAGTATTTATTGAGCGCTTACTTTGTGCAGAGCACTGTACTAAGAGCTTGGAATGTACAAATCGGTAACAGATAGAGATAGTCCCTGCCCTTTGATGGGCTTACAGTCTAATCGGGGGAGACAGACAGACATCACCCCTACTCCCTCCCTCTGTTCTACCCCCTTCTTCACCCCACAGCATTTGTGTATATTTACACAAATTTATTTTATTTTTTTAATGATGTATATATATCTATAATTTTATTTTGATGCTATTGATGCTTATCTACTTGTTTAGTTTTGTTGTCTGTCTCCCCCTTCTAGACTGTGAGCTCACTGTTGGGTAGGGATTGTCTTTGTTGCCGAATTGTACTTTCCAAGCGCCTAGTACAGTGCTCTGCACACAGTAAGCACTCAGTAAATACAATTGAATGAATAAATGAATGAATGAACAAATACCAACAGCATTTATCACTTATTAACGTGGTACTAGTTTGGATGGAGAGGAAAGGGAAGATTTTAGGGATGTTGTGAAGGTGGGGCCTACAGGATTTGGTAACGGATTGAATATGTGGGTTGAATGAGAGGGAGGAGTCAAGGGTAATGCCAAGATTATGGGCTTGTGAGACAGGGAGGACGGTGGTGCCTCTACAAGTGATGGGAAGGTCAGGAGGAAGACAGGGTTTGGGTGAGAAGATAAGGAGCTCTGTTTTGGACATGTTAAGCTTGAGGTGATGGTAGGACTTCTAAGTAGAGATGTCTTGAAGGTGAGAAAAAAATGCGAGACTGCAAAGTGGGAGAGAGATCATCAGAGTTTGAGATGTAGATTGGGGATTCAACCTCATAGAGGTGGTAGTTGAAGCCATGGGAGCGAATAAATTCTCCAAAGACTTGGGTGTAGATGGAGAATAGAAAAGGACACAGAACTGAACCTTGAGGGACCCCACAGTTAGGGGATGGGAGGCAGAGGAGGAGCCCACAAAGGAGACTGAGAATAAACGGCCAGAGAGATAATAATAATAATAATAATGGTGGTATTTGTTAAGCACTAGCAGCGTGGCTCAGTGGAAAGAGCACGGGCTTTGGAGTCAGGGCTCATGAGTTCGAATCCCAGCTCTGCCACTTGTCGGCTGTGTGACTCTGGGCAAGTCACTTCACTTCTCTGTGCCTCAGTTCCCTCATCTGTAAAATGGGGATTAAGACTGTGAGCCCCACGTGGGACAACCTGATTCCCCTATGTCTACCCCAGCTCTTAGAACAGTGCTCGGCACATAGTAAGCGCTTAACAAATACCAACATTATTATTATTATGTGCTGAGCACTGTTCTAAGCGCTGGGATAGATACAGGGTAATCAGGTTTTCCCACGTGAGGCTCACAGTTAATCCCCATTTTACAGATGAGGTAACTGAGGCACAGGGAAGTAAAGTGACTTGCCCACGGTCACACAGCTGACAAGTGGCAGAGCCGGGATTTGAACTCATGACCTCTGACTCCCAAGCCCGTGCTCTTTCCACTGAGCCACGCTGCTTCTCTAAATGCTTAGAGATGAGGCGAACTAGAAGATGACAGAGTCAGTGAAGCCGAGGTTGGATAATGTTTCCAGGAGAAGGGGGGTGGTCCTCAGTGTTGAGGCAGCTGAGAGATCAAGGAGGATTAAGATGGTGTAGAGGCCATTGGATTTGGCAAAAAGGAGATCATAGGTGACCTTTGAGAGGGTGGTTTCTGTGGAGCGAAGGGGTTGGAAGCCAAATTGGAGGGGGTCAAGGAGAGAATGGGAGGAGGGGAATTTGAGATAGCAGGAGTTGACAGCAGGACTTTGGAGAGGAATGGTAGAAGGGAGATGGAGCGATAACTGGAGGGAACTGTGGATTCAAGGGAAGGTTTTTTTAGGATAGAGAAGCAGCGTGACTTAATGGTAAGAGCCCGGGTTTGGGAGTCAGAGGTCATGGGTTCTAATCCTGGCTCCGCCACTTATCAGCTGTGTGAATTTGGGCTAGTCACTTCACTTCTCTCTGCCTCAGTTACCTCATCTGTAAAATGGGGATGAAGACTGTGAGCCCCACATGGGACAACCTGATTACCTTGTATCTACCTCAGCGTTTAGAACAGTGCTTGGCACATAGTAAGCGCTTAACAAATACCATCATCATTATTATTATGTATATTTGAAAGCCATGGGAAGAAGCCATTGGAGAGCAAACAGTTGAAGATGGCTGTTAGGGAGGGAAGAAGGGAGGTAGCAAGAGTTTTGATAAGGTGCAGAGGAATAGGGTCAAATGCGCAGGTGGAAGGGGTGGATTTTGAGAGGGGGCAGGAGATCTCTATTCATTCATTGATTCAATAGTATTTATTGAGTGCTTACTATATGCACAGCACTGTACTAAGCGCTTGGAATGTACAATTTGGCAATAGATAGAGACAATCCCTGCCTATTGACGGGTTTACAGTCTAATCGGGGGAGACAGACAAAAACAAGACAACATAATCATGTTAAATAGAATCAAGGGGATGTACACCTCATTAACAAAATAAATAGGGTAATGAAAATCTATCCAAATGAGCACAGTGCTGAGGGGAGGGGAAGGGAGAGGGGGAGGAGCAGATGGAAAGGGGGAAAAGGGGGCTTGGCTGAAGGGAGGTGAAGGGGAGATAGAGAGGCAGCAGAGGGAGCAGAGGGAAAAGGGGAAGCTCAGTCTGGGAAGGCCTCTTGGAGGAGGTGAGCTCTCAGTAGGGCTTCTCTAGAGATACTGCTGGGAAGTAGTAACTTCTCTGTGCCTCAGTTACCTATGTATAAAATGGGGATTATGACTGTGAGCCCCGTGTGGGATATGGATTGAGTCCAGCCTGATTAGCTTGCATCTGCCCCCAGCACTTAGTATGGTGCCTAGCACATAGTAAGTGCTTAACAAATACCATAAAAAAACCCATAACCCCCCCGTTCTCCCCCCACCCCACCCCCAAACCGAAAAACCAGGGAGGGAGCCAGGGTTCCCATTCCTACTCCCTAATGCTTTAACATCAAGCTGCCTCCCTGTTAAAGAAATGTGTTGTGGGGAGGGACTACCTGGTGTACGTTTCTGCTACTGAATTCAACATCTCTGTCATGACAAACTGTTTCACACTACTGATTAAAATCCTGGGTCTAAAAAATTCCGCTTCAGTAGTCAACCAAAGGTGTGCATTTTACCTGAGCAACAGAAGGGGCTTATGTACTGGACATTCTTCTCTCTGTCCCAGCAGTGGCCTAAATCTGACTGTGACCGTGATCCCAGGAAAACAGCATTGCAGTGAGGAACTGTGGATTCCTACTAGAAATATCTTCATAGCAAACGAGGGGGTTTGGGGGCCCAAGAATGCACTTAAAACAAAGTTTCGTATTTATTGAGCACTTACTATGTACTAAGCATTTGGGAGAGTACAATACCACAGAATTAGCCGACCTGTTCCCTGCCCACAATGAGTTTATGCTATCCTAAAGATCTCATTTCATTTCCACGAGGCAAAACTTTCCTACTGAAATAAATCGATGGTATTTATTGAGCTCTTACTATGTGCAGCACACTATTCTAAGCGCTTGGGAGAGTACACTACCACAGAATTAGTCGACACGTTCCCTGCCCATAATAAGCTTAGTCTAGAGGTAAACAGAAGGCAGAGGGGTTTGGAAAGCTCATGTGGGTTCATCAAGTCCTTGTGCCGATGTATTTTTCCTACAGTGACAACTGCAACAAATGTTTCCATTTAGGAATCTTCGACTGAGGGAACAAGTATTTCCAAACTGAGAAAAAAATCTCAGCCTGTTAAATTGCACCAATTACAGACCTTTCTGAAAAAATGGTAAATCGGGACAATATTAGACTAAAATAGATGTATGTTAGGGAACATTTGTACAAATGAGTACTATGTTGTTTTATTCAGGGCATATATCTTATTTCTGAATGCGTTGCATAGGTATTTAAGTTCAAACGGTAGAACTACATAATAAATGTTTTAGGAACCCTTTCTCTATGACAAATACATCTTTTCCATTTGGTTTTTTTTTATTTGATTGTTTTATTCTTTGAGAGCACTTATTTCATCATGACTGGATACACCACACATCACTATTACTCCAAGAAATCCTCCATTCATATAATTATACTTCATCTCAAATTCTTATCCAGACAGTGGCATCATTTTTCTGTCTCTCATCTGAGCTGGCTGGAGTAGAAGCTTGTGTTTCAGATAGGATGTCTTTCCTTTGCACAGAAAAGGTAACCGGAATCATTGGGAAGGTTATAGGAAGCAATGTGAGGAGCAGCATGGGTTAGTGGATAGGACAGGAGCTTGGGAGTCAGAAGTCTGTTGTGCGACCTTGGGCAAGTCATTTAACTTCTCTGTGCCTCAGTTACTTCATCTGTAAAATGAGGATTAAGACCGTGAGCACTATGTGGGATGGGGATTGTGTCCAACCTGATTATCTCGTATCTACCCCAAAGTTTAGGACAGTGCTTGGCACCTAGGAAACACTTAACAAATACCCCAATTATTATTTTGTAAAACCACGTTTCTCACAACATTTTAAATGCAGACCTTAGAATTTTAAGTATTCTAAAAGCCATGAAATTTTTGCGTATGTTATTGGAAGCAGCATGGTGTACTGGATAGAACTTAGGCATGGGAGTTGGAAGGTCATGGGTTCTAATCCCCGCTTGGCCACTTGTCTGCTGTGTGACCTTGGGCAAGTCACTTCACATCTCTAGGCCTCAGTTATCTCATCTGTAAAATGGGGATTGAACTGTGAGCCCCACATGGGACAAGGACTATGTCCAGCCCTATTTGCTTGCATCCACCCCCAGCTCTTAGTACAGTGCCTGGCACATAGTAAGTGCTTAAAAATACAATTATTATTATTATTGTTAGAAAAAAATGTGCCTAGATGTGGAGAATGGCATCTGGATTTCCATCCCATCTTTTACACGGAAGAGCATCAGAACTCTGATAATGTCTGCTAGTTTTTTGCTGTCATGGAAGCCCGTACTCTCCTGTCCTAGAAGAAGATTCTGTGGCCTATCCTCGGAATCCCCAGAATATCTCTCCTGGAGTACCAACCAAGACAAGAGAAGGTCGGACTGCAATTAAAGGCACCCACTCTGCAGTATATATAGTATAGTGTACTGCGCTTTCGAGAAAATGATGCTCTCAAGTTTGAAACTATATATAGATTCAGAATTGGTCTTGGAATGCACAGTGAGTAAAATCTGCGTTTTTTTCTGGCTATTTTTCACGGGAAGAAGATAACGTATTGGCAAAAAATAGGCACTTAAGAGCTCATTCAGCTATTTAATGAATGAATGAAAGGATCCATGTTGCGGACCATCGATGTCCAAAATGGAAAGAGATTCATTTTCTAGCTTACTCCAGTTTCCAAGCAGAGAACTGTTCGGATCTGTCCAGGCACCTTAAAGTAGTCCAGAGGGAGGGTGCACTAGGTATTCGTTTTTAGCAGTTGGGTGATACAAACTGCCCAATCCAGCTGTGCCCACTTATTTGGCCACAGTGGATTCTCTATTTATTGGCTCTTCTTTCTGCCTTCCACTTCCTCTTTCTCGACCCACAGCTCTTCCACCCACAGAACTTGGCCATTCTGTAATTATAAAAGCAAAACAAAAACAGATAATGGGCATCTTCCCTCTCTCTAGTGTGGACAAAATGCCTCTTATATGGTGGAGTGGATAGAGCATGGGCCTGGGAGTCAGAAGGTAATGGGTTCTAATCCCCACTCTACCACTTATCTGCTGTGTGACCTTTGGCAAGTCACTTCACTTCTCTGGGCCTCAGTTGCCTCATCTGTTACCTCACCTACAAGCCCAATTTGCTTGTATCCACCCCAGGGCTTAGTACAGTGCCTGGCACATAGTAAACACTTAACAAATACCACAGTTGTTATTATTATTATTTTTATTTTGTCTTCTCTGTAGGTTTCCAGTTCCTAGAGGGTGGGGGGTACAGTTCATTTGGTTTATGTATTCATTTAAAATAGCATTATTTACACATAGATAGGTGCTTAACTGTATCAGTTGGTTCTCTGCTGCTCTCATTTCAACAATTTATAGTTTATTCTGAGAGACTTATAGAAATAAGGCCATTGCAGTAGGGCTTGGCAGTATGATACATAAAATGAAGCACCATAAATAGTTCTTTTCTGTCAAGCAAGATTTTCTGTGCCAGTAAAATGAAATACTAAAGAGATTACCTTGGTTTTATTTTCTCAGCCAACCAATTAAGACGTAACAAATCAGAATTCCTAAGTGAAGAATCCAGTGCAAATGTCTTGCCTTCCACCGTAGGACCATTAAGGAGATCTGGTTAATCTCAGCTTTCCAGTATGTGTTAAAAGGGAGGCCAGCTGAATTAGGTATGTCTTGAACCATGCAGGACAAAATTGGGTTAAATCTGAGCTCTACCTAGAACTGTATGAGAAAAAACTATAATGTAACAAGGTAGGGCCTTCTATTCCGTGCTCAGGCCAAACCACTTTTGCTAAGCAGAAAGTGGACAGCAAGGGCAACCATTACAAGACTGTAAACTCATCCTCTAGAATGTAAACTCATTGTACTCTTCCAAGTACTTAGTGCTGTGCCCAGAGTAAAGCACTCAATAAATATGATGGCTTTTTTTTTGTTAAGGGCCAGAAATTGTACTAAGCACTGCGGAAGATAAAAGCTAATCAGATTGGACACAGTCCATGTCCCACATGGGCCTCACAGTCTTAATCCCCATTTTACAGATGAGGTAACTGAGCCCCAGGCAAGTGAAGTGACTTGCCCCAAATCACACAGCTGACAAGTGATGGAGCCGGAATTAGAACCCAGGTCCTTCTGACTCTCAGGCCTGTATTCTATCCACTAGGTCATGTTCTTTCTCATTGGTATAAATAATTGTGGTAACTGCCAAGCACTGTACTAAGTGCTGGGATAGTTACAGTACAATCTGATCAGAGAAATCCCCTTCCCCACCAGGGGCTTACAGTCCAAGGGGGAGGAAGAGCAGGTATTAAATCCCCATTTTATAGATGAGAAAACTGAGGCCCAGAGAATTGAAACAACTTGCTCAAGGTCACATGGCAGACAGGTGACAGAGCAGGGAGTAGAAGCCTGGTCCTTCAGCTTCCAGGTCCAGGCTCTTTCCATGAGGCCAAGTTGGTCTAACAGCATTATTATTATCACTTGAACTGTGTCCACTAAGAACTGAGCACTTATTTATATAAGGCTTCAAATTTGAAGATGAGGATGATGCTGCAATGAGATCAATTGTATTTGCTGAGTGCTTACTATGTGCAGAGCACTGAACTAAAGGGCTTGTGCGAGTACAGTGAAACAGAGTTGGTAGACATGTTTCCTGAGAAGCAGTGTCACCTAGTGGAAAGAGAGCCTGGATCTGGAAGTCAAGGGACATGGGTTCTAATCCCAGTTTGGCCACTGGTCTGCTGTGTGGCTTTAGACAAGTCATTTAATTTCTCTGTACTTCATATCATCTGCAAAATGGGGATTAAGACTGTGAGCCCTGTCCGGGACAGAGGATGTGTCCAACTAGATTATCTTGTACCTACCCCAGTGCTTAGTACAGTGCCTGGCAGATAGTAAGCACTTAACAAATCTGTAATTTATTTACATACCTGTAATTTATTAAATTTGCATTTATGCCTGTCTATAACTGTAATGTATTTATTTGTACTGATTTCTGTAGGCAAGGGAATATATCTATGATTGTACTGTACTCTCCTAAGCATTTAGTACAGTGCTCTGCACACAGTAAGCACTCAATAAATACAATTGAATGAATGAGTAAATGAACAAATGCTATTAAAGAAAATGGAGTTTACAGATTAGAGGAGATCCTAACTATGTTTTCAAGTTTGGCTGAAAAGATTAAATTGCCACCAACATTCACTTTCTCATTGTTTTAATATACTTGCTGGATGCGCTAATGGGATTGCCCTAACATCTTTTATTTTTGTTCTTTCCTCTGGTATCTCAATTTTAGTAAAGCCTTAGCATAAAGAGAGCAATCCCTCTCTTGACTCTTTCAAGTCTCTTTGTCAGCCCCTTTAGCAGACTCCTCCTCTCTCTAACAGTGGGAGTCCCTCAAGGTTCAGTACTGGTTCCCTTTCTATTTTCCTTCTACATCCACTTGTTTGGAGAACTTATTCGCTTCAACTACCACCTCTATACAGATGATTCCTAAATCTCCCTCTCCAATTCTGACCTATCTCCTCTGCAGTCTTGCAGTTTTCCCTGTTTCAGGTATCTCTATTTGGATGTCCCACTGACAACCTCAAAGTTCCAAGACCGAACTCGTCATCTTCCCAACCAAAAAGTGTCCTACCCCCCGACTTTCCTATCACTAAAACCCACCCTTCCCTCTCCATCTAGACTGATGACGATGATGGCATTTGTTAAGCGCTTACTATGTGCAAAGCACTGTTCTAAGCGCTGGCAGGGATACAAGGGGATCAGGTTGTCCCACGTGGGGTTCACAGTCTTGATCTCCATTTTACAGATGAGGGAACTGAGGCTCAGAGAAGTGAAGTGACTTGCCCAAAGTCACACAGCTGACAAGGGGTTGAGCCGAGATTAGAACCCATGACCTCTGACTCCCAAGCCCGGGCTCTTTCCACTGAGCCACGCTGATAGAAGCACTCATCCCTCCTGGCCTTGATTACGCGGGCTTGGGGGGCAGAGGTCATGGGTTCTAATTCTGAATCTGCCACTTGTCAACTGTGTGACTTTGAGTAAGTCACTTAACTTCTCTGTGCCTCAGTTACCTCATCTGTAAAATGGGGGTTAAGGCTGTGAGCCCCACATGGGACACACTGATTACCTTGTATCTACCCCAGCACTTAGAACATTGCTTGGCACATAGTAAGGGCTTAACAAATATCATCATCATCATCATGACTATTATTATTACTGTTACTGCATCAGCCTTCTCACTGACATTCCTACATCCTGTCTCTCCCCTCTCTAGTCCTTACTTCATTCTGCATCCTGGATCATTTTTCTGAAAAAATGTTCAGTCCATATCCTCTCACTCCTCAGAAACTCCCAATATTTGCCCATCCACCTCTGCATCAAAGAGAAATTCCTTACCATCAGCTTTCAGACGCTCAAACAGCTCTCTCCCTCCTACCTAACCATGCTAATCTCCTCAAGCTAACCTCCCACAAGCTTCACTCCTCTAACACCAACCTGCTCTTTGTACCTTGATCTCATCTTTCTTGCCACCAAGCCCATGTCCACCATCTCCTTCAGGTCTGAAACTTTCTCCCCCTTCATATCTGCCAGTCTACTATTCTCCCCACCTCCCAAGCCCCAATAAAACCACATCTCCTCCAAGATACTTTCACCAACTATAAGCCCTTTATTTCCTCCACCTGCCCCCTCCCCGCATTGACTCTGCACTTGGCTGTTTGCCCTTTAAGCACTTTGATACTCACCCCAGCCCCACAGTACTTAAGTAAATCATCTTATACTTTAAAATCTATTAGAGATAGGAAAAATAGTAATGTCTGTCTCCCTCTGTAGACTGTAAACTCTTTGGGTGCAGAGTTCATCTACCTACTCTGTAATATTATAAAATAATAATAATAAGTAATGATGGTATTTGTTAAGCACTTACTATGTGCCAAGCACTACTCTAAGTGCCAGAGGAGATACAAGGTAATCAGTTGTCCCACAAGGGGCTCACAGTCTTAATGCACATTTTACAGAGGAGGTAACTGAAACCTAGAGAAGTGAAGTGACTTGCCCAAAGTCACACAGCTGACAAGTGGAGGCGTCGGGATTAGAACCTACGACCTCTGATTCCCAAGCCCGTGCTCTTTCCACTAAACCATGCTGCTTCTCTAGACTTCCCCCAACTGCTTAGGACAGTGGTCTGCCCACAGTAAATGCTCAATAAGTACCACTGATTGATTGATTGACTGCTCTGTCTCGTAACAGTCCATATAAGCTTTTTCAGGAATACTCACATGCTTATCTCTGTGGGCAGGGAATGTGTCCGTTTACTGTTGTATTGTAGGGAAGCAGCATGGTCTAGTGGCAAGAGCACGGACTTGGGAGTTAGAGGACATGGGTTCTACTTCTGGCTCTCCCACTTTTCTGTTCTGTGACCTTGGGCAAGTCACTTAACTTCTCTGTGCCTCAATTTCCTCATCTGTAAAATGGGGATTAAGACTGAGAGACCAGTGTGAGACAGGGACTGTTTCCAACTTGATTGCTTTGTATCTATCCCAGCACTTAGAACACATAGTAAGCCCTTAACAAATACCATTATTATTAATATTATTATTGTACCCTCTCAAGTGCTTAGAACAGTACTCTGAAAACAGTAACGTGCTCAATAAATATGATTGAATTAGTGAATGGATAGAATGCCTGTTTACTTGTTTTGATGTGCATATATATATAATTCTATTTATTAATATTGATGTTACTGATGCCTGTTTCTTTGTTTTGATGTCTGTCTCCCTGCTTCTAGACTGTGAGCCCATTGTGGGCGGGGACTGTCTCTCTTTATTGCGAAGCCCGTCAAACGGCAGGGACTGTCTCTATCTGTTGCCGACTTGTTCATTCCAAGCGCTTAGTATAGTGCTCTGCACATAGTAAGCGCTCAATAAATACTATTGAATGAATGAATACTTTCCAAGGACTTAGAACAGTGCTCTGCACACAGCAAGTGCTCAATAAATAAATCATAAATAAAGAGAAGCTGTGCGGCTTAGTGGAAAGAGCACAGGCTTGGGAGTCAGAGGCTCTGAGTTCTAATCCTGGCTCAGCCACTTGTCAGCTGTGTGACCTTGGGCCAATCACTTAACTTCTCTGTGCCTCAATTACCTCAACTGTAAAATGGGGATTAAGACTGTGAGTCCTGCATGGGACAACCTGATTACCTTGTATCTACCTCAGTACTTAGAATAGTGCCTGGCACAGAGTAGGCGCTTAACAAGTACCATCGTTAGTATTACTAATAAATATGATTGAATGAATGAATGAGTGAATGAAAGGATGTAGCTGTCAGTAGCATTATCTTTGAAAATGCAGAACCACTCTATCTATATGCCCTCATGAAGTAGTAGTAAGAATAATAATTAGTAATAATAGTGGTAATTGTTAAGGGCTTAATTTGTGCCAGGCACTGTTCTAAGTACTAAGGTAGATACAAGGTAATCAGGTTGTCCCATGCAGGACTCACAGTCTTAATCCCCATTTTATAGTTGAGGTAATTGAGGCACAGAGAAGTTAAGTGATTGGCACTATGCACAGTGGTATGAGAAGCAGCGTGGCTCAGTGGAAAGAGCATGGGCTTTGGAGTCAGGGCTCATGAGTTCGAATCCCAGCTCTGCCACTTGTCGGCTGTGTGACTGTGGGCAAGTCACTTAACT
Organism: Ornithorhynchus anatinus; assembly: GCF_004115215.2. Taxonomy (NCBI): domain Eukaryota; kingdom Metazoa; phylum Chordata; class Mammalia; order Monotremata; family Ornithorhynchidae; genus Ornithorhynchus; species Ornithorhynchus anatinus. Next base: position 155,590,044 of record NC_041728.1, read on the forward strand.
TCTCTGTGCCTCAGTTCCCTCATCTGTAAAATGGGGATTAAGACTGTGAGCCCCACGAGGGACAACCTGATTCCCCTATGTCTACCCCAGCGCTTAGAACAGTGCTCGGCACATAGTAAGCGCTTAACAAATACCAACATTATTATTATTATTACAAGATAATTGGGTTGGATAAGGATCTTGGTGAATTTTTTGGAAAAGCCTAATTTGCTTAGAAATTGCCAGAGTCCTGGTATTTTAATGAGGTCAAACACTTTGCTTAGGTGTAGGAAAATAACTTAGAAGTCTTTGCTCTGTGCATTTTTCCTTATCTTATATGTAGGTGACTATTCAATAATAATAATAATAATAATGGTATTTGTTCAGCACTTACTATGTGCCAAGCACTGTTCTAAGCACCGGGATAGATACAAGGTTATCACAGTCTTAATCCCCATTTTACAGTTGAGGTAAATGAGGCACAGAGAAGTTAAGTGACTTGCCCAAAATCACATAGCTAACAAATGGTGGAGCCAGGATTAGAACCCATGACCTCTGACTCCCAAACCTGTCCTCTTTCCACTAAGGCATGCTGCTTCTCTATATTCTCCCACCTCAACCTCCATTCTCTCCTCCTCATCCCTACCCGCCGGTTTTTCATTTGTATTTTGTTGCTCGAGTTGGCTAGTCTCTCTTGTCCTTAATTTATTTTCTCCTCCTTCGGGGACTTGGTCTCAATCTGAGCCCCGATCTGCTTTCGAAACTTATCTATGAAATGTTTTTGTATCTGTTAATATATTGTAGGAAAATATTTGTGTAATGGAGATAGGCTACTGCAAGTAGCATGGTGTAGAGCACGGGCCTTGAGGTCATGAGATCGTGGGTTCTAATCCCAGTTTTGTCATTACTCTGCTGTGTGACCTTGTGCAAGTCATTTCACTTCTCTGTGCCTCAGTTCCCTCATCTTTAAAATGGGGATTGAGACTGTGAACACCATGTGGGACAAGGACCATGTCCAACTCTATTTGCTTGTATCCACCCCAGCCCTTAATAAAGTGACTGGCATATAGTAAGCACTTAATAAATATCATAATAATAATTAATATTATATTTTTCAGTTTTGAGAAGAATGAACAAAAACAATATGGCCTAGTGGATAGAGCACAGGCCTGGGAGTCAGAAGGACCTGGATTCTAATCCTGACTCCACCACTTCTGCAGTGTGACATTGGCCGAATCACTTAACTTCTCTGCACCTCAGTTACCTCATCTGTAAAATGGGGATTAATACTATAACCCCCACATGGGTCATGGATTGGGTCCAATCTGATTAGCAATCTGAGAAGCAGCATGACTTAGTGGAAATAGCAAGGGCTTGGGAGTTCGAGGTCATGGGTTCTAATCCCGGCTCCACCACTTGTCAGCTGTGTGACTTTGGGCAAGTCACTTAACTTCTCTGTGCCTCAGCTACCTCATCGGTAAAATGGGGATTAAGACTGTGAGCCCCACGTGGGACAACCTGCTTATCTTATATCTACCCCAGTGCTTAGAACAGTGTTTGGCACATAGTAAGTGCTTAACAAATACCATCATTATTATTATTATTAGCTTGTTTCTACCCCAGTGGTTAGCACAGTGCCTCACAAACAGTTAGCACTTAACAAATACCATTAAAAAAAAAAGCAGGACACCAATACGGCTGCTTAATGGAGAGCTGAAACTGGGAAACTGAAAGCAAGGAGGAAAGAGGCATGGTAAAACGGAGCCTCATTCATTTATTCATTCATTTAATCGTTTTTATTGAGCGTTTACTGTGTGCAAAGCACTGTACTAAGTACTTGGGAAAGTACAATACAGCAGTAAACAGTCACATTCCCTGCCCACAGTCTGGAGTGGGGGAAACAGACATCAATAATAATAATAAGGTGGTATTTGTTAAGCGCTTACTATGTGCCAAGCACTCTTCTAAGTGCTGGAGTAGATACAAGATCATCAGGTTGTCCCACATGGGACTCACAGTCTTAATCCCCATTGTAAAGATGAGGGAATTGAGGCCCAGAGAAGTTAAGTGACTTGCCCAAGGTCACACAGAGAAGTGACTTCCAAATCTTCCTCAACAGCTCAGCTTCTTTTCTCTGCAATCTTGTATCTCCTCCTGCCTCCAGGATGTGTCTTTATGGATGTCCTGCTGGTATTTCAATCAATCAACGGTATTTACTGAGTTATTACTATGTACACTGTACTAAGTGCTTGGGCGAATACAATACGAGCTTGACATGTCCAAAACTGAACTCTTTTATCTTCCCCTCCAAAAAAAAAAAAAAACAAACAAAAATAAAACAGCTCTCCTTCTTCTAACTTTCCCACTGGTGACAGCTAGCAACACCATCCTCTCCGTCTCTCCAATCCATAACCTCGGCACTATCCTTGACTCTTTTCCCTCTTTCAACCCACATTTCGATCACTAAATCCTGTCAGTTCTTTACCGTCCTCTAGATTGTGAGCTCACTGTGGGCCAGGAACGTGTCCACCAATTTTGTTCATTCATTCATTCAATAGTATATATTGAGTGCTTCCTATGTGCAGACCACTGTACTAAGCACTTGGAATGTACAAATTGGAAACAGATAGAGACAGTCCCTGCCCACTGATGTGCTTACAGTCTAATCGGGGGAGACAGACAAAAACAGTAGCAATAAATAGAATCAAGGGGATGTACATTTCATTAAAACAATAGCAATAAATAGAATCAAGGGGATGTACATCTCATTAACAAAATAAATAGGGTAATAAAAATATATACAAATGAGCGGACTCTTGTTAAATTGTAAATTGTTAAAGTGTACTCTCCCAAGCCTTCAGTACAGTACCCGTCACACATTAAGCGCTCGATACATCCAATTGATTGATAGATCTTTTCTTCATAACAACTCTAGAATCTGTCCTTTGTTCCCATGCCAAACTGACACCAGGCTGGTCCAAGAACTTTGTCATATCTTGATTTTACTACTGCATAAGCCTCCTCACAGACTTCCCTGTCTCCAGTCTCTCCCCTCTCCAGTGCGTACTTCTTTCTACTACCTGAATCATTTTTCATTCATTCATTCATTCACTCAATCGTATTTATTGAGCTCTTACTGTGTGCAGAGAACTGTGCTAAGTGCTTGGAAAGTACAATTTGGCAACCGATAGAGACAATCCCTACCCAACAATGGGCTCACAGTGTAGCAGTGGGAGACAGACAACAAAATAAAACAAGTAGAGAGATACCAGTAACATCAAAAGAGAATAATAGAACTATAGTTGCTTTGTGCATGTTCTTCTGTCCTCAAAAACTTTAATATTGTCCATTCCTCTCCACATCAAACATTCAAGGCACTCAATCCGCTCTTTCCCTCCACTCTTTATCCTCACTCGCCTCCCACTAAACTCCAGTTCGCATGTTTTGCTCCTCTTAAGTCAATATACTACTGTCCTTCTTTTCATCTTCCTTGCCATTGACCTTTGGTTCATATCCTCCCTCCTATTTGCTGCTCCCTCCCTCTTCACCTAGGACAAATCACTGCTTTCCCCATCTTCAAAATCCTTCAGAAATTCACCCTCCTTTCTGCCATCGCCTGTGCACTTGGGTCTGTATTTCTTAAACAGTTAAATATTTGCCCCACTCACAGCCTCGCAGAACATGTGTACATATTCTTCTAGTCTGCCATTTTCCCTTTATCGTAATGTCTGTCTCCCTCTCTAGGCAGTAAGCTCTTTGGGAGAAGGGATCACGTCTACCCAATTTATTGTATTGTACTCTCCTGAGTGCTTAGTGCAGTAATGATAATAATCTGGTATTTGTTAAGCATTCACTGTTGACAAACTCTGTATTAAACATTGGGGTAGATGTAAGATAAATCAGGTTGGACATGGTTTCTGTTCCCCACGGGGCTTGAGTTTCAATAGTAAGAACTGTTATTGAAGAGTATTTAAATAGTAAGGAGAATGGGAAACTGAGGCACAGAGAAACTAAAGGACTTGCCCAAGGTCACACAGCACACAGGTCGGATTAAAATTGAATCCCTCTGACTTCCAGGCCCATGTTCAGTGTATTATGCCACATTGCCTCTGTGCACAGTAAGTGCTCAGTAAATACCACTGATTGATTAAAATCACATCTCCTCCAGGAGGCCTTCCTTGATGACCCTCTCTTCTCCTCACCCTGTTTCCCTCCCGGCTGCTTCTTCAACACCCAACTTCACTTAAGCACTTGGGTACTTACTCCATTCCCAGTAGCCTGATATCTTTAAACTCTGTTTCCCTCTATTAGTCATTTATTTTAATGTCAATCATAGAGGGAAAGAACTGAGTTTAAAGATACTTGGCATTTATCTTAATGTCAATCAATCAATCTTATTCATTGGGCACTTACTGTATGCAGAGCACTGTACCAAGCACTTGGGAGAGTATGATGCAAATGTCTCATGTCCTTTGCTAGAATATAAGCCTCCTAAGGGGACAGATTGTGTCTACCAACTCTAGCACATCCTCTCAAGTGCTTAGTATAGTATTCTGGACAAGAGTGTTTAATAAATACTAATGGTATTTGTTAAATGCTTACAATGTGCCAAACACTGCCATAAGCGCTGGGGTAGATTCAGGTTAATCAGGTTTGACAGAGTCCCTGTCCCACATGGGAGTCATAGACTTAATCCCCATTTTACAGATGAGATCACTGAGGCCCAGAGAAGTGAAGTGACTTGCTCAAGGTCACACAGCAGACATGTGGCAAAGCTGGAAATAGAACCCAGGTCCTTCTGACTCCCAGGCCAGTGCTTTGTTATTGATTAATCAATCGACCCCAGGCAGAAACTGGAAGTCAACTGCGGAGCATAAACTAGCAAGGAATGTGCCTACCCAAGCACTGTAAGCATTAAAGCTGCATGGCTTCGTGGAAAGAGCACAGGCTTGGGAGTCAGAGAGCTTGGGTTCTAATCCCGGCTCCCCATTTGTCTGCTGGGTGACCTTGGGCAAGCCACTTAACTTCTCTGTGCCTCAGTTACCTCACCTGTAAATGGGGATTAAAACTGTGAGCTCCACGTGAGACAACCTGATTACCTTGTATCTACTCCGGCGCTTAGAACAGTGCTCAGCACATAGGAAGCACTTAACAAATACCATACTAGTAATAATTATATTAATAAATGTAAAAACAGAACAAGGAATGACTCTGGTTGTGCACAGTGCGACAAGGACTGTGGGTTTCACACTGACCCTTTCAGCCCACATGAGCTCAAAATAACAATAATAATTATTATTATGGTGTTTGTTAAGTGTTTACTATGTGCAGAGCACTGTTCTAAGCACTGGGATAGATACTAGGTAATCAGGTTGTCACATGTGGGGCTCCCAATCTTAATCCCCATTTTACAGATGAGGTAACTGAGGCCCAGAGAAGTGAAGTGAAGTGACTTGCTCAAAGTCACAGAGCTGACAAGGGGCAGAGCCGGGATTAGAAACCACAACCTCTGACTCCCAAGCCCATGCTCTTGCCACTAAGCCACACTGCTTCTCATAGGTGTCTTCTTCAAATATGCAGGATAACGTTACATATTCTTCAGTAGTTTGCCCAGAAATTTTGGTCTAATATCTTGCCATCAGTGAAATACCGTGGTGGTTTCCCCAGTAAACTCTCTCACATTTCTTTCTGTGGGTAGTGATTTTGGTGGTATCTTTGAAATCTTGTGGAATTTCTTCATGGTTTGACTCTGAAGGAGAATTTATGTAAATATCTTAGGAGGAAGTTGTTAGAAATACGCCTAAGGTTAATGTTAGAAGGACTTGCTATGAGGAGCCTGGAAATAGTCATGAAATGTGTTGTAACAATTGCCACAAAAATATAAATGGTCAGTTCTATGTTGTTTCCAGTGACAATATATGGATCTGAAAGCTGGTTAGTGAAAAAACAGGATAGAAAGAACACTGATTCTTTTGAAATGTGGAGTTGGAGAAGTCTTTTGCAAATATCATGGACTGCCCCAAAAAACAAACAAATGGATTTTGGAGCAAATTAAGCCAAAGTGGTCTTTGGAAGGCCAAATGACTCAACTTAGATTAGCATATTTTGGACACAAAATCAGGAGGACTAATTCTCTGGAGAAGATACTAATGCTGGAAAAGTCCAGGGAAAACATGGAAGACGCAGACCAGCAGCTAGATGGATAGAGACCATAACAACGATAATGGAAGAACCATTAGAAAGCTTGTGGATTATGGCAGAGGACAGGACATTCTGTAGAAAATATATCCATGGAGTTGCTATGAATCGGAAATGACCCCACAGCACATAATAATAATAATAATAATGATGCATATTGTGTTTATCTAAGCAACGGAGGTGAAAATTTGAGCAATCATTAAAAATTTCAAGTCTCTCAAACCTTGCTATTGAGAAGATGGGTTGAATAAAATAATTTTTCATTTTAATCACTCAGGTCCAAATCAATCAATATTATTTATTGTGTGCTTACTGTGTGCAGAGCAATGTACTGAGCATTTAGGAGAATACAATACAATCAACCAATTGTATTTATTGTGCGCTTACTATGTGCAATAGAGAGTTGGTGGACACATTCCTCCCCACGAGGATCTTACGGTCTGTAGAAGGATGACATGCAAATTTGTGAAACATTCCCTTATATTATGGTACAGTTTTACCACTTGATATTCACCCCACAGCACTGCATATATATCTGCAATTTATTTATGTTAATGTCTGTCTCCCGTTCTAGACTGTAAGCTCGTTGTGGGCAGGGAACTTGTATGCCAACTCTGTTGTGTTCTACTCCAACACCTTAATACAGTACTGTGCAGGCAATAAGTGCTCAATATAAATACTCTTGATTAATTGATTGATAGAAGAAATTCCCACATAGTGAGGTTTTGGAAACCTGAAATATTGCAGCCTGTGTGGATCAGATTTGCCAGATAATTTCTCCAATCTCTCCATCTTCTTCTAAGGATAGAGAGTCAAACTTGATGTCTGCTCAGAGTGTGGTTATCTGGACTGGTGCCCCTTCTCAGACTGTGATTTATGATCAGAACAATGAATTTCAGCAGTTCACCGCTGGGTTCAAACAGCAGCCAAAATGGTTCTAAAACTATTCTGTTGTAAATAACTGTGAAGAGTGGAGTCTTGACTCTGACAGTGCAGAGACCAAGATAACGCTAATACCCTTTACTGAGGACATGTAATGTAGTTTGAGGCTTTGGATTTGCACCCTTTATTCACCCCTTCCTCACCCCCATAGCACTTACGAACATATCTGTAATTTATTTATATTAATATCTGTCTCCCCCTGTAGACTCGTCATGAGCAGGGAAAGTGGCTACCAACTCTGTTATATTATACTCTCGCAAGCACTTAGCACAGTGCTCTGCATTCAGTAACCTCTCAATAAATACGACTGATTGCTTGATTTTTTTCTATATCGTTTAATTCTTCCTACGGACATTTGTTTGGCCCACAAGTAAAGATCAAACAGTATTTTGCCATGCCCACACCCTCTCTGTTATAATCAGGGACAAATTTTTCTATAATGGGCTAATAAAATCGCATGAGGACGTTTCTTTGGTTACAGTTGTAAAAGAATCCACATTTGGTCTGAATCTGATATCCAAGGAAGTCCGTTCCACCAATTGATTGGATCCAAGCTTCCGTTTTGAAAAATGTTTGAAGCGAGAGAACCGTTGGGGACGATATCCCACTGGGCCATGGTGAGCCATTCACAGACCTTTGAGGTGTTTGGAGGGTCACACGCCAAGTCTTCTCCCTCTGCGGTCAGCAGGCTGAGAACAGGAAGGTGGGTATGAGGTGTCAGATGGAGAAATACAGCCACTTCCACTTCTAGCCATTCCTTTCTGACTCTGAGCCAGCTACACGGGCAATGAATAATCCCCATGTGCCATTATTATTCCTGGGGTTGCCAGGTGTTTGGTGACCAAATCCACAGCGGGTTGGGAGCCAGGAAGGAACCCCTGCCAACGAAAGGAACTAGCTTAGAGCCAGTTTTTAGGTCAGGCTGGATCCAGCCCGTGGATTCCATACTTTAATGGATTGACGCCGTCTTCCAGGGAATAATAATCATGACTGTGGTATTTGTTAAGCACTTACTATGTGCCAGGCACTTTTCTAAGAGTTGGGGTAGTTACTAGGTAATCAGGTTGGACACAGTCCCTGTCCCACATGGGGCTCACAGTCTTAATTCCCCATTTTACAGATGAGGCCAGAGAAGTGAAGCAACTTGTCCAAGGTCACACAGCAGTCGTGGCGGAGCCGGCATTAGAACCCATGACCTTTTGACTCCCAGGCCCATGCTCCATCCACTAGACTATTTTTACTAATCCTGCCACTGTGGATTAATAATAATAATTGTAGCATTTGTTAAGCACTTACTGTGTGCCTGGTACCGTACTAAGCGCTGGGGTGGATACAAACAAATTGGGTTGGACACAGTTCCTGTTGAATGGGGTCTCTCAGTCTCAATCCCCATTTTATTGATGAGGTAACCGAGGCACAAAGAAGTAAGGAGATTTTCTCAAGGTCACACAGCAAAGTGGCAGAGTGGGAGTAGAATCCATGACCTTCTGACTACCAGGCCCGTGCTCTAGATTCACACAGATTATTGCTATAAATCACAATCAGTCGATTAACCAATGGTATTTACGGTGCACTACTACGATCAGAGCACTGTCATGATGATAATATCTGTTAAGCACTTACTATGTACCAAGAACTGTTCTAAGCACTGGAGTAGATTCAAGCTAATCAGGCTGGACACAGTCCACATTCCACATGGGGCTCACAGTCTTAATCCCCATTTTAGAGATGAGATAACTGAGCTGCAGAGAAATTAAGTGATTTGCCCAAGGTCACACAGTGGCCCACACTAAATGCTTGGGAGAGTACCATAAAACAGAGTTAGCAGACACATTCCCTGCCCCAAATGAGCTTACAGATATGTACGTAAGTGCTACGGGGCTGAGGGTTATGGTGACTGAAAGGTTCAAATCCAAGAGCAAGGGCGACATAGAAGGAAATGAAGCCTAGGTGGGGGAAGGCCTCCTGGAAGAGATGTGCTTCTCATAAGGCTTTGAATGTGGGGAGGGTGTTTGTATGTCAGATATGGAAGGAGAGGCAGTTTCAGGCCAGAGGCAGGATGTGGATGAAGGTTTGATGGTGAGATCCATCAGTCAGTCATAATGGCAAGACCTTTGCCAACAGAGAAGCAGCATGGCCCAGTGGAAATAATAATAATAATGATGTTGTATTTGTTAAGTGCTTACTATATGCCAAGCACTGTTCTAAGCGCTGGGGGGATACAAGGTGATCAGGCTGTCCCATTTGGGGCTCACAGTTTTCATCCCCATTTTCCAGATGAGGTAACTGAGACACAGAGAAGTGAAGTGACTTGCCCAAAGTCACACAGCTGACAAGCAGCGGAGCCGGGATTAGAACCCATGACCTCTGACTCCTAAGCCCGGGCTCTTTCCACTCAGCCACACTGCTTCTCTGTTGGCAGAGCATCGGCCTGGGAGTTGGAGGACCTGGCTTCTCATCCCGGCTTCGCCATTTTCCTGTTGGGTGACCTTGGGCAAGTCACTTAGCTTCTCTGTTCCTCAGTTCCCTCATCCACAAAATGGGGATTCAGTAACCTTCTAGACTGTAAGCTCACTATGAACCGGGAATGTGTTTGCTGACTCTGTTATAGTGTACTCTCTCAAGCTCTTAGTACAGTGCTCTGCATGTAAGGAAACACTCAGTAAATACATGACTGACTGATTACTATATTGATTCTCCTATCTGTAATTTATTTTAATATCTGTCTCCCACACTAGATTGTAAGCTCCTTGAGGGAAGGAATCATGTTTGCCAATTCTAATCTACTCTCTGTAACACTTAAAGCAGTGCTTTGTTTATAAGGACTCAGTAAATGTTGTTGATTGATTGATGATACTGACAGTAGGTCATAGCAAAGACCTGAGAAGCAATGTGGCTCAGTGAAAAAAACCTGGGCTTGGGAGTCAGAGGTCATGGGTTCTAATCCCAGCTCTGCCACTTGTCAGCTGTGTGACTTTGGGCAAGTCACTTAACTTCCCTGTGCCTCAATTACCTCATCTGTAAAATGGGGAACAAGACTGTGAGCTCCATGTGGGACAACCTGATCACCTTGTATCACCTTCAGCACTTAGAACAGTGCTTTGCACATAGTAAGTGCTTAGCAAATGCCATCATTATTATTATTATTATCACTACTTTTTTGAACACCAAATTCATGGCTTGTGTTCTTTCTCAAATTTAGAACATTTCTGGAATGGGAACTGGAACATTTAATTTATTTTTTATTTCCACAAGTTGAATATTTAGTATATAATGAAGAGTTTGGTTTTTTTTACTAATTTTTTTGCCATTCTCAGGCATCACCTAAACAGTTTATTTTCCTTTCTTTGCTATGTCTTGGCTCTTTTAATTAATTTTGACTTTCATCTAACTACACATTTATAAAGCTTTTCACATACATTCATCAATTAAGCCTCCTAACTATGGGAAAACCACTTTTGATGAAGACAATCAATTAACCGTATTTATCAAGTGCTCACTGTGTGCAGAGTACTGTACTAAGAGCTTAGGAGGCTTCGATGTAACAGAGTTTCTAGACCCATTCCTTGCCCACAACAAGCTTGCGGTTTAGAGGGAGACAACAATTAATATAAATATATAAATTATGGATATTCATTCATTCATTCAATCATATTTATTGAGCACTTACTGTGTGCCGAGCACTGTACTAAACGCTTGGGAGAGTACAATACAACAATAAACAGACACATTCCCAGCCCACAACAAGCTCACAGTCTAGAGTGGGGGGGCACAGACATTAATATAAAAAAAGAAATTACAGATGTATACATAAGTGCTGTGGGGCTGGGAAGGGAGGAGAGCAAAGGCAGCAAGTCAGTGTGATGCAGAAGGGAGTGGGAGACGAGGAAAGGAGGTGCTTAGTCTGGGAAGGCCTCTTGGAGGAGATGTCCATGACAAGTTCCAGGCCAGAGGCAGGATGCGGGCTAGGGGGCGAGCAGCGAGATAGATGAGATCAAGGTACAGTGAGTAAATAGTACTTTGGCAAAATGTTGATGGTATGCTCACCACCTCCATGAGGTTTTTTTTCCAGTTTAGCTGACCCCCAAGTGAATATTCCAGTCATCACAACTGTCCATGAGCTCTTGCTATTTCTGTACAGCATGTATATGTGTTTCTGCCTTTGCAATTTGTGTTTATGTGCTTATTCCTGGACCCTCCTACCCAATAGTACCATGACATAAGAAATTCCTTGGAAGTATAAACCATGTCTGGCCATTTTCTCTGAAATTCCTGACAGTGCTCTGCATTCAGTTAGTGCTCAAATCATCAAAGAGAAAACAACTCCATCTGAGGAATAAGTGTAGGGAGAGAAGACTGTGTTCATTACAGGATTTTGTGCTATGTTCCGTTTTTCACCTCATATTGATGTTGGAAGAGTTATAATGCAATCTACATACAGTCATTTCTGCTATTCCACCATCTTCCATTTATGCACCTTGGATGTTGTATCATGGTAGTACTCGGGAGCCTTCTTCCCAAACGCAAATCTCTTCTGGTATAATACGATACACAAATTGCTGCATATAGATTTAGTGCAGAAGCAGCATGGCCTAGTGGATAGAACATGGGTCTGGGAGTCAAAAGGACTTGTGACATGATTAGTTCGTATCTACCCTACCATTCGGTACAGTGCCTGATACATAGTAAGTGCTTAACAAATACCATTTTTTAAAACAGAAAAGAAATGCCAGGTGCTTATGAGTGGCATCAGTCAAGATGTGATGCTGCTATGCCCCCAGCCTCTGCCTCTGCCAATGAAGTTCAGGACTTGACATTTCTTTGTACTTTTGTAATTTTACAGTATTTACCTCAGCAACTGCCAAAATGGCAGTGTCTTTTAACTCTCTAGTCCCCGACCCACTAATTCCCTTTGAACAATAGTAACTTTATGCAATCAGCACTTAGAACAGTGTTTGTCATATAGTAAGCGCTTAACAAATGCCATCATTATTATAACACAAATCTCTTCCAACAACCCAACTATGGTGTGATAGCAGAAGTGACTGTGTTTATTGGATGCTGATCACCATTTGTGCCTTGTAGTAAGACCCAATTTTAATTTTAGCAAAATACTTTCAATCTTGTTACTTTGACATATCTGAGTGTCTTGCTTCCTAAGTTTCTGGAAACCAAGGGTCACTAATTTTTTACTGATGCAGAGAGAAAAAGGTAGCCACTGATTAGGAGTTTTTTGTTGTTGTTTTAAGAAGAGGAATTTTGAACAGCCTTCAAGTAGTCTATTGAGTAAAAAGAGGTTATTATTATTATTAAATAACCTCTTTTTACTCAATAGACTACTTGAAGGCTGTTCAAAATAATAATGTTTGTATTTGTTAAGTGCTTACTATGTGCTGAACACTGTTCTAAGCACTGGGATAATCAGGTTGTCCCATGTGAGGTTCACAGTCTTCATCCTCATTTTATAGATGAGGTAACTGAGGCACTGAGAAGTCAAGTGACTTGCCCAAAGTCACACAGCTGATAGGCGGTGGAACGGGGATTAGAACCCACGACCACTGACTCCTAATCCCGGACTCTTTCCACTGAGACATGCTGCTTCTCTAAGCATTAATAATAATAAAAATAATAATAATTGTGGTAATAATAATGTTGGTATTTGTTAAGCGCTTACTATGTGCCGAGCACTGTACTAAGCACTGGAGTAAATACAGTGAAATCAGGTTGGACACAGTCTCTGTCTCATGTGGGGCTCACAGTCTCAATCCCCATTTTACAGATGAGGTAACTGAGTTCAGCACAGAGAAGTGGAGCCGGGGTGAGAACCCACAACATTCTGACTCCCAGGCCCATGATTTATCCACTACACATATTGGTCTCTGAAGTAGAGGCTGTTGGATTTGGTAAGAAGGAGGTCATTGGTGACCTTAGCGAGGGCAGTTTCCATGAGATGAAGGGGGTAGAAGTCAGTTTGGAGGGAGAGCCGAGGAGAGAATTGGAGGAGAGGAAGTGGAGGCAGCAGGTGTAGACAACTTACTTAAGGAATTTTGAGAGGAATGGTGAGAGAAATGAGACCATACCTGGAGAGAGCTGTAGGGTCAAGCAAAGGATTTTTTCAGGTCGGGCATTATCACGAGCACATTTAAAATCAGTAGAGAAAAAGGCTTGGGAAAGCGAACAGTTGAAGATGGCAGTCAGGGAGGAAAGAAAGGAAGGGGCAGGTGTTTTGATAAGGTGAGAGGGGATTGTGTCAGAGACACAAGTGGAGGGTGTAGATTTTCAGAGGAGACAGGAGATCTTGTCTGGAGATAGTGCTGGGAAAGAGTATTATAGTGTACTCTCCTAAGTGTTTAGTACAGTGCTCTGCACATAGTAAACTCTCAATAAATACATTTGAATGAATTAATGGGAGGGTCTTATAAATTATTTATTTTTAATAGTAATGTCTGTCTCGTTCTCTAGACCGTTGGCTTCATTATGGGCAGGAAACGTATCTTCTAATTCTGCTGTACTCTTCCGAGCGCTTAATGCAGTGCTCTGCGCATAATAAGCGCTCAATAAACACCACTGATGGATTCATTGATCGAGAGTTGAATGGCCATTTTAAAATGGATTTTAAATGGATTTCCTTTCAATCTGTAGTTACGGCATTGCTTTTCTACAAAAACAATCTCATAACTGCCACCTTCCAGGCCTGATCTCGGCTGTAGATTAGGCAAGAGGTGATGGGTGGGGAAATCCTCATTAATATTGGTCCAGAGAATGGAACTGGGGGGAACCTTAAATAGTTTTTGGCAGAGGCAGGGCAAGGTGATTTTTGAAAATTCCCACCCTCCCTTTTTCTTTTCCTCACAAAGGAGTACCTCTACTGCTGCTGACATTCAGCACGTATTAAGTCCCTGGTAGCCAAGTGTGGATGGAAAAATCTCATATTCATTTCCAAAGCGAAAGCCCTCTACTCCACAAGGCAGTGAATGGCAACTGGTACATTTTGTGATCATCTGTTCAGGATCAGCTGAAATCTCTTTCAGTCCACGCAGATCCTGGGCTGCGTGATTGTCCTTGAGGGGTTCATCTGATTGACATTGGTTGCCTAGCAGAGAGCAGAACCCTGGGTTCTGCTCCTCTCATCCCACTGCCACTTTGCTTGGAATTTGGGGAGTGTCCTGCAGTGTCCCAGCCTGGGAGCAGCGTGGCCAAAAAAGCTGAAAATAGCCTTTGTCAGTCCGGTAGACACCTCACGTCAGGATTCTTGGGACCCGCTCTGGGAGTATCTGCCTCTGAAGTCATTCTCCATGTTGGCATGGTGAGCACCAACATGTTTTGATTTAGCACCGAGAGCTAGATTTGCTTATAGGATGTTTGGATTTTAAGAAGCAGTGTAGCTTAGTGGAAAGAACACGGGCCTCGGGGTCAGAAGAGCTGAGTTCAGTCAATGAGAAGCAGTGTGGCTCAGTGGAAAGAGCCTGGGCTTGGGAGTCAGAGCTCATGGGTTTGAATCCCTACTCTGCCACTTGTTAGCTGACTGTGGGCAAGTTCATTTAACTTTTCTGGGCCTTAGTTACCTCATCGGTAAAATGGGGATTAAGATTGTGAGCCTCACGTGGGACAGCCTGATTAGCTGATATCTACCCCAGCGCTTAGAACAGTGCTCTACACATAGTAAGCACTTAGCAAATACCAACATTATTATTATTGAGTGCTTACTGTGTGCAGAGTACTGTACTAAGCAATGGGGAGAGTACAGTATAACAATTTAACAGATGTATTCCCTGCCCACAATGAGCTTACAGTCTAGAGGGGAAGACAGACATTAATATAAGTAATAACAATAATAATAAGAACGTTGATATTTGTTAAGCACTTACTATGTGCCAAGCACTGCTCTAAGTACTGGGGTAGATACAAGGTGATCAGGTTGTCCAACATGGGGCTCATAGTCTTCATCCCCATTTTATAGATGAGGTAACTGAGGCACAGGGAAGTAAAGTGACTTGCCCAAGGTCACACTGCTGACAAGCGATGGAGCTGAAATTAGAACCCATGACCTCTGACTCTGACTCCTGTGCTCTTTTCACTGAGCTATGCTGCTTCTCTAAAAAATTACAGATGTGTACCTAAGTGCTGTGGGGCTGGGAGCGGGGGATGAATAAAGGAAGCAAGACAGGGAGACTCAGAAGGGAGTTGAAGAAAAGGAAAAGAGGACTTAGAGAAGGGTTCTCATCCCAGCTCCACCCTTTGTCTGCTATGTGACCTTGGGCAAGCCACATCATTTCTTAACTTAATTCAGTTTCCTCATCTGTAAAATGGGGATTAAATACCTGTTCTCCCTCCTACTTAGACTCTGAGCCCCATGTGGGACAGGGACTGTGTCCAACCTAATTAACTTGCATCCACCGCAGTGCTTAAAACAGTGTTTGACACATAATAAGTGCTTGGTAGATGCGCTAAAAATTAATTTTCCACTAGAAAACATAGCTTTCTGCAGACTCTATCATAATGTGCTTTCTCCTTCCCCTTTAACAAAGCACTGAAAGTCTTTTCATTTATTCAGGAACTAGTATTTATTGAGCAACTGATAAAGAAGCAGTGTGCCTAATGGGTAGAGCACAGACCTAGGAGTCAGAAGAACCTGCGTCTAATCCCGGCTCCGCCACTTGTCTGCTGTATGACCTTGGACTAGTCACTTCACTTCTCTGTACCTCAGTTATCTCATCTGTTAAACAAGGATTCAGACTGTGAACCCTATGTGGGGCATGGACTGTATCTAACCTGATCAGCTTGTATCCACCCCAGTGCTTAGTACAGTGCTTGGCACGGGTAAGTGCTTAAGAAATGCCATTAACAAATCCCAAAAATCAAACATTGAAACATGATTACCGTTTGCAGAGATTACTGTTTCAATACCACATGCTACTGAAGAGTAGGATATGGAATAATTGAACACCGTCTCTGGCCCATAGGGTTCTCACTGTCTAAAAGGATTCAGTCAAATAAAGCCGCCGATGACGCTGCATTTTAGCTGAAAACTGGGAATCAGCTGAGAGTAACTTGGCACACGGCAGTCAAGAAAGGAGTGGCTCTTTTTGAGCAGAGTTTGCTTAAAGATCAGGAGACAAGTAGGCAAAAACAAAAATAGCACCGGACACTAGGAAACAACCAAACACAACAGGACAACAAATTACTGTCTTTGAGCTGCAGGGTGTGGCTGGGACGGTGAGTCCTGCTTTAGTCTTTTCAGCCACAGATGGATTCTTAGGTGAAGTGCTCCGTCGCTGACATGGCCAAGCATAAAGGACAATTATCCTTGTGGATAACTTTAGAGAAGCGGCTTGGTCTAGTGGAAAGAGCCTAGGCCTGAGATACAGTGGGCCTGGCATCTAATCGCAGCTCTGCCACTTGTCGGCCATGTGACCTTGAGAATATCATTTGATTTCTCTGTGCCTTGGTTTTCTCATCTTGTAAAATGGGGATTATATTCTTTTCCCTACTTTCTAGATCGGAAGCCCTATAAGGGACAGAGACCGTGTCATGGCCTAGTGGAAAGAGCACGGGCCTGGGAGTCAGAGGTCGTGGGTTCTAATCCTGGCTCTGCCACTTGTTGGCTCTGTGACCTTGGGCAAGTCACTTAACTTCTCAGTTCCTCAGTTGACTCATCTGTAAAATGGGTATCAAAATTGTGAGACCCATGAGGGACATGGACTGTGTCCAACCTGTTTACCGTGTATCTATCCCAGCTCTTAGAACAGTGTTGGGCAAATAGTAAGCGCGCAACAAATCTCACAATTATTTTTTTGAGGGCAACATGGCCTAGTGGCAAGAGCAGGGTCCTGGGGGGCAGAGAATGTGGGTTCTAATCCCAGCTCCGCCACTTGTCTGCTGTGTGACCATGGGTAAGTCACTTAACTTCTCTGTGACTCAGTTATTCATCCTGTAAAATGAGGATTAAGACTTTAAGCCCCACGTGGGACAACCTGATTATCTTGTACCTGCCCTAGTGCTTAGAACAGTGCTTGGCACATAGGGAGCACTTGGCAAATACCATAATAATTATTATGTCGTATCCACCCCAGTTTTTAAAACAGTGCTCGGCACATAGTAAGCACTTAAGAAATCCCATAATTATGATTACTGTTATTAAAACTAGCATGGAGCAGATGAACACGGCTTGGGGAGGGGAGAGGGAGAGACAGTGGTGAGCAAGCATTACACTGCACCATCACTTTGGCTCCACCCCCAACTCCTGCTCTTTCTGGCTCCATGGGCAAGCTGGGCATGTAGCCAGGGCACAGTCAAAATGGGAGAAAGGAAGCTGCACTTGCCGGTGACTAAGAGACAGCAAGGGTTGGAGCGGGCAGGCAGCACAGCCACTCCTTAGCCCAGGCCCTTTGGGCCACAGGGCCTTCACAGAACAATTTTCTTTCCAGAACGACCTCTCCAGCCTTTTTTTTTTTTTTACCAGAACCAAGTGCCGTCCCATTTCAGATTTCTTTCAGCACTGTGATAACTCTATTAAGATTTGTACTCTCCCAAGCGGTTAGCATAGTGCTCTGCACATAGTCAGCACTCAAGCCTGGACCTGGGAGTCATATGATCATGGCTTCTAATCCTTGCTCCACTACTTGTCTGCTGTGTGACCTGGGGGAAGTCACTTCTCTGGGCCTCAGTTACTTCATCTGTAAAATGGGAACGGAGACTGTGAACCCCACGTGGGAAAGGGGTAGTGTCCAACTCGATTTCCTTGTATCCATCCTAGTGTTTAGAACATTGCCTGGCACATAGTAAGTGCTCCAGCAAATACCATAATAATAACAATAACTATTATTACTATTAATAAGAAATGATGATGATTATGGTATTTGTTAGGCTCTACTACGTGTCAAGCACTGTTCTAAGTGCTGGGGTAGATACAGGGTAATCAGGTTTTCCCACGTGAGGCTCAAAGTCTTAATCCCCATTTTACAGATAAGGCAACTGAGGCACAGATCAGTTAAGTGGCTTGCCCAAGGTCACACAGTAGACAAGTGGCAGAGCCGGAATCAGAACCCACGTCCTCTGATAGTGACATTTTATTAACCCTCTGTGCAGATCTTGTTGAAAGCTGGCAAGAAAATTGCAGAGGTGGAAAGGGTGAAAAAACCTACATAAGCCAGAGTGCAAAGGGGGCGATTTTCCTAGACTTCCCTAAGTCCATTGGGGCCTTCTGGGAGGAGTTTGCTTCTCAGTTTGCCAATAGAGGCAAAACTTGGAAGGAACGTCTCCTCCAGAAGACTTTCCCTGACTAAGCCCTCATTTCCTCTTCTCCCACTCCCTTCGGCATCACCCTTCTACTTGGATTTGCTCCCTTTTTCATCTCTCCCTCAGTTCCACAGTGCTTATGTACATTTCTGTAATTTATTCATTCTTCATTCAATCATTCATTTATACTATCCGTAATTTATTCACCTGTAATTTATTTATTCATTTAATATCTGTCTCCCCCTCTAGACTATAAGCTTGTTGTAGGCAGGGAATGTGTCTACCAACTCTGTTATATTGTAATCTCCTAAATGCTTAGTACAGTGCTCTGCACACGGTAAGCGCTCAGTAAATGCAATGGATTGATTAAAGAGCTCCACCCCTCTCTGGCCAAAGCTGACTCTTCCTCTGGGATGACTCTGGGGAAAGCCTCAGTTGACTTTGTTGTTTTGAGCCTGGCTGCAGTTTCCCTGCTCCTGTATAAATTCCAGGCTGGGATTATGATAGAGAATGTTTTCCTTGTGATGAAGTCTTTTTCTCTCTCTTTAAATTATGTCTGGGGTAAAGGAGCCTAGTGTGAACTAATTTGGGTTGATTTCAGTCTAAGGTCTTATCTACTCACTTCCTCTAGTGAAACTGTACAATATGGCTCCAAGCACATAGTGGATTCATCCGAGTCTTTCTATGATAACCTCTGGACTATAAATTCCCCTTTAGACTGTATGCTCGTTTGGGCAGGGAATGTGCTCACACCTCTTGGAGAAGCAGCGTGGCTCAGTGGAAAGAGCACGGGCTTTGGAGTCAGGGCTCATGAGTTTGAATCCCAGCTCTGCCACTTGTCGGCTGTGTGACTGTGGGCAAGTCACTTAACTTCTCTGTGCCTCAGTTCCCTCATCTGTAAAATGGGGATTAAGACTGTGAGCCCCACGTGGGACAACCTGATTCCCCTGTGTCTACCCCAGCGCTTAGAACAGTGCTCGGCACATAGTAAGCGCTTAATAAATACCAACATTATTATTATTATTATTACCTCTTATACTGAACTCTCCTAAGCACTCATTACAGTGCTCTGCAATAAACATTCGATAAATACGATGGATTCAGTAGCAAAAACTCAGCCTTTGCATTTTTCCATTGATATTTCCAACTGTGATACTGATTAAAGATTGACACTGGCCATTACTCTGAGATCGTAGTTGGGCTTGGTGGCCAAAACTTTTGCAGAGTTAGGAATGGGATCCGGCCTGGTATTTCTAACCCCTCTTTAGTAATAGATGCGGTATTTGTTAAGTGGTATATGTAAAGCGGCGTGGCTCAGTGGAAAGAGCATGGGCTTAGGAGTCAGAGGTCATGGGTTCTAATCCCAGCTCCGCCGCTTGTCAGCTGTGTGACTTTGGGCAGGTCACTTAACTTCTAGGTACCTCAGTTACCTCATCTGTAAAATGGAGATTAAGACTGTGAGCCTCATGTGGGACAACTTGATTACCCTGTATCTACCCCAGCGCTTAGAACAGGGCTCAGTGCATAGTAAGTGCTTAACAAATACCAACATTATTATTATTATTAAGCACTTACTATATGCCAAGCAGTGCATTAAGTGCAGAAGTAGGTTCAGTGTAAGCAGATCTGTCCCACATGGGGCTCACAGCTAATGGGGAGGGAAGTGACTTACATTCAGTCAATACTTGCTAAATGTGACACAGTAGGCAAATGGCAGAGCCAGGGTTAGAATCCAGGTCTCCTGATTCCCAGACTTGTGCTCTAGCCACGAGACTGTTTCCCCTGGATTGCTCTGAGTAAGGAATTGTCTCGTTTTTGTTGTTTTTAGTCCTTGTCTGGTGTTATACAGTCAACTAGCCCAACATCACTCCCAAGTTCGTTCTTTCAAGTCTAAAAATAATAAGAATCAATCAATAAGTCAGTGGTATTTATTGGGTGCTGACTGTGTGCAGAGGACTGTAGTAAGCGCTTGGGCAAGTACGATAGGAGGAGCTTACAATCCACTGAGTTAAAAAAAATTTCTATTTCTCTACAGGTGAGCTGAGAATAATCACATTTATTGTCTGCAAATGAATGGAAAACCATTAACATTGGTTATCAAAGAAAAATGGAAGGGCAAAAAAGGGCTGCATGGTCATGTACTTTTAGGAGGAGCAGAAAAGTTGCTGACAAAATGAAATCTTTCTATGTTATTAAACAGAAATGGAAAGGTCCTTTAGAAAAACAGGTTTCACCTGAGGAGAGCTTTTATTGATGTTCCAGTTAGGATATTTATTAATTTGCATAAGATCATTTAGAGAAATGTCTTCATTATTTGGTTATCACTGACAAAGACCTTGTGTCAGTTGATTATTTTTTCTTTGAAACATGCTTTAAAGACATTTCCTTCAAGTCAGTGATAAGATTGTATTTAATTAGCGGCATCAGTGTTTGGGGAATGAAATGCGCTTTCTTTCAAAGCATCAGTCTGTGTCACATTCTGTTTCTTGGTGAGAGACCGGTACCTCAGATTTTTCATGGAGAGGACATTTGGGATCCTACATCCACAGCGGCCGTGGGAGACAGCTTAGAGCAGAACGGCTTCTTCCTCACTCCATGTGGGATTCAGAGGGACACAACCAGAAGACTCTGCCCAAAGGATGCCCAATGCCAAACTGCTGCTGCTGGCACAGGCAGCCCTGTCTCTGACTGGAATTAAACTCCCTCCCTTCCCCAGTCTGATAGCTTTCCCCAGCTCTTCCCACATTCAAGCGCTCTTAAAGGACCCATTGCTTTCAACGGCCTTCTGCCAATTAATTTCCAGTGCCCCGAGCCATAAGCCAGCTCTAGCACTTTCAGAATTATTTTCATCCGTCTTAGCACTCATGCATCTTTGTCTACTTGGGCTTACATTCAATTTATTTATTTTCACTACTCCTGTAAACCCCCAGTCAGCATCGCACTTGGAGAGAGTTTCCAGTACTCTACCAGTCTCGGTTATGGGAGGGAGAGTCAAGCAGAGGCCTACCCACTCCATTCCTAGCTTGGCCAGTGGCTAACCAGTGGAAGGCAATGTGCTACAAGTCAAAACTCACCCATGCTGAGCAGCAGTGGCATGGGAGAGAGTCGAGGGTGTAGGTTCAAGTTTACTGCGTGGAAGGAGGCAGTGGTAAACCATTTCAGTATTTTTACCAAAAAAGCTCTATGGATCCACCACCAGAACGATTGCAGATGGAGAGCGGGGCGATCCGGGAAAGATATGTCTGTGATGTTGCTATGGGCTGGAAACAACTTGAAAACATAAACTGTAAAACATTTTTATGTTGGCCTCCCGCATTAGAGTGTAAGCTCCAAGTGGGCAGAGAACACATCACTCCTTTATTCTGGTCCTCCCAAGTACAGATGCACCACACCGAGTGGCTATTCAGTCAGTAGTCAACTGAGCACTTACATTCAATAGTATTTACTGAGTGCTTACTATGTGCAGAGCACTGGACTAAGTGCTGGGAATGTACAAATAGAGACAATTCCTGCCCAATGACTGGCTCACAGTCTAAACACTGTGTGCAGAGCACTGCACTGTCAGACTGTGAGCTCGTTGTGGGCAGGGATTGTCACTGTTTATTGTTGTATTGTTCTTTCCCAAGAACTTAGTACAGAGTGCTCAGCACACAGTAAGTGCTTAATAAATATGATTGCTTAATAAATACAACAATATATCAGACACATTCCCTGACCAGAACGAGCTAATACTAAAGGGACAATTTGGGGGCTTCCAGCTTTCATTCCACTGTCAGAAATTATTCCAACAAGGGTATCTCAAGATCGCCAAGGCAAATAGCTGCCACTATTCTAGGTTTTTTAAGATTTAGCTCCCCCCAAGGGTATGACAAACAATGTTTTTTGTTAACTCATCTTACACCCACTAGGTCACACTGCTTCAAAATGAGAAGTAGTAATAATAATAATGATTGTGATGTTCATTAAGCACTTACTATGTGCCAGGCACTGAACTAAGCACTGGAGTGGATACAGGCAAATCGGGTTGGTCATAGTTCTGGTGCCACACGGGGCTCACAGTCTTAATCCCCATTTTCCAAATGAGCGAACTGAGGCATGGAGAAGTGAAGTGACTTGCTCAAGCTCACACAGCAGACAAGCAGCGGAGTCAGGATTAGAAGCCATGTTCTTCTGATTTCCAAGCCTCTGCTCTATCCACTAGGCCACGCTGCTTCCCTGACTACAGGTGGCCACTCTCAAGAGAGGCTGAAGAGCAGAGTGGGAAGGTTGCAGGGCGGGGAGTGCATACCATACTTCAAAGTCCTACTGAGAGCTCACCTCCTCCAAGAGGCCTTCCCAGACTGAGCTTCCTCTTTTCCCTCTGCTCCCTCTGCTGCCTCTCTGCCCCCCTCCACCCCTCCCTTCAGCTAAGCCCCCTTTCCCCCCTTTTCCCTCTGCTCCTCCCCTTCTCCCTTCCCCTCCCCTCAGCACTGTGCTCGTCCGCTCATTTGTATATAGTTTTATTACTCTATTTATTTTGTTAATGAGATGTACATCCCCTTGATTCTATTTTTTGCTATTGTTTTTGTCTGTCTCCCCCGATTAGACTGTAAGCCCGTCAGAGGGCAGGGATTGTCTCTATCTGTTGCCGAATTGTACATTCCAAGCGCTTAGTACAGTGCTCTGCACATAGTAAGCGTTCAATAAATACTATTGAATGAATGAATGAATGAATGAATGAATAGGGGGAGAAGTGGAAGCAACATGACCTAGGCCTGGGGGTCAGAGGACCTGGATTCTGATCCCAATTCTTCCATTTGCCTTCTGTGTGACCTTGGGCAAGTCAAATGACTTCATGTGTGCTTCGGTTTCCTCACTGTAAAGTGGAAATGAAATATTTGTTCTCCCTCCTACTTAGACTGTGAGCCCCATGTGGGAGAGGAACTGTGTCTGACCTGAAGAGCTTGTATCTACTCCAGCATTTAGAACTATGCTTGGCACATAGTAAAGGCTTAACAAATGCCATAATTATTATTATCATTAGAACAGCTGAAAGCACAGGAGGCAGCAGGCAAACACTGGGTAGATGTGCGAGCTCTTCATTTTGAGCAGAGGGGTGAAAGAAAAGGGGTCAGGGATTGTAGGGGCCAGATGGGTACTGGGAGGGACAGGCTTTGAAGAACTATTAGACCATAAAATTGTCCTTAGGGATTTTTTCATCTCCGATCAGAAATTTTCAGAGGGTGAGCAAATCTGGAGGTCAACTCAAACAGTGGATCCTGTATATTAATTAATAAGCTACTTATTTATGTTAATGTCTGTCTCCCCCTCTAGACTGTAAGCTCATTGTGGGCAGGGATTGCGTCTACCAACTCTGCCAGTCTACTCTCCTAATCGCTTAGTACAGTGTTCTGCACACAGGAAGCACTCAACAAATACAATTGCTCATTCATTCGTTCAGTAGTATTTACTGAGCGCTTACTATGTGCAGAGCACTTTACTAAGCGCCTGGAATGTACAAATCGGCAACAGATAGAGACAGTCCCTGCCCATTGACAGCTTACAGTCTAATCGGGGGAGACAGACAAAAACAATAGCAATAGAATCAAGGGGATGCACATCTCATTAACAAAATAAATAGGGTAATAAAAATATATACAAATTGTGGGCAGGGAAGGTGTCTACCAACTGTGTTATAGTGCACTTTCCCAAGTTCTTAGTACAGTGCTCTGCACACGGTAAGCAGTTAATAAATACTGATGGACTGATTGGCTGTGCCCGGATGGTCTCTGTGTGGAGTAGGGGAGAAGTGACTCTGTACCAGACGTCCCTTGGCTACTCGTTGCTGTAGCGGTTGGATGTGGCAGCTGCAGGAGGCCTTAAAGTGCCCAATCCTAGGGAAGCAGTGCAGCCTAGTAGATAGTGCATGGGCCTGGGAGTCAGAAGGACCTGGGTTCTAATCCCAGCTCTGTCACCTGTCAGCTGTGTGACCATGAGCAAGTCATTTAACTTCTCTGGGTCTCAGTTACTTCATCTGTAAAATGGGGATTAAGACTCAGTGCCCCAGGTGGGACAGGGACTGCGTCCTATCTGGTTACCTTGTATCTACCCCAGCACTTAGAACAGTGCTGAATACATAGTACGTGCTTAACAAATGTCATCATCATCATCACCATCAGCATCATCATCAATCTCTCCGCTACAGCCAGAGTGCCATAGTTCACATCAATCCATTAATCAGTCCATCAGGGTTCTTCCAGGAGGGTTTTCTTTGGTTAAATTTCCCCTGGGGAAACCAGCTCACATTGAATGAGATTTATAAGGTCCCCTGTGATTAGATGAAATTAAAGCAAGAGCTTTCTTAAAATGTATATAGAGAATTTACCCAAGTGATCTAAATTGACCATGACATCGAGATGTAATGCATAATTTATAGAATTACTGAGCATCACATTAGGAACAGGTTGTTTATGGCATTCAGGGTTTAAGATTTCTGCTCAGGGTCCAGGCTGTAGATCCCGAACGACCTTTCACCCTGGCCCTTTCACTGCAGACTCTTTTAACCTCTGTGCATTAGGTTTCCTCCCATTAAACAGGATAATGAAAATAGTCATCCCACCAGAAAGCTAAAGTGCATTTTGCATTACAATCCCACTATAGTTTAAACTGTTGTGGACAGGGAATGTTTCTATCAACTTTTTTATATTGCACTCTCCCAAGCGCTGAATACAGTGCTCTGCACACATTAAGTGCTTAGTGAGTATGAATGGTTAATTGATTGATTAAACTCCTTGAGGGCAGGGATCTCCTTCATTCATCCTCCCGCCCATGCATACAGAACATATGCATATATCTGTAATTTATTTATCTACTTATTTATTTATTTGTATTGATGTCTGTCCCTCTGCCTTTAGACTGTGAGCTTGTAGTGGGCAGGAATGTGTCTGTCTTTTGTTATATTGTTCTCTCCCTAGGGGTAGGTACAGTGCTTTGCCCAAAATAAGTGCTCAATAAATACAATTGAATGAATGTTTTCTAGAGAACTAGCTTGGCTTAGTGGATAGAGCACAGGCCTGAAAGTCAGAAGGACCTGGGTTCTAATTCTGGCTTTGCCACATGTCTGTTGTGTGTCTGTGTCCGTGCTGTGTCTGCTCAGTGGGCAGGTCACTTAACTTCTCTGGGTCTCAGTTACCTCATCTGTAAAATGGGGATTAAGAGTGTGAGTTCCATGTGGAACAGGGACTGTGTCCAATTTTATTAACTCATATATATCCCAGTACTTAAAACATTGCTTGGCACATAATAAGCATGTATCAAGTACATAATGTCTATCTACTCTATTGGACTCTTCCAAGCACTTTGTAGCTCAGTGTTCCGCATACAGTAATTGCTTAAAAAATAACATTCATTGATTGAGGTCCTACATCACAATACATAGAAATATTCACACAGGTACAGCATGGGGGGTTGCTTTTCCACCACTGTTTGTCTAAATTTGGATTACGTCAGGTGACTTGTGTGACTTGAACTGGAGGGCTTGTTGTGAATGAATTTGACTTGCTTGTAAAATGTCTTCCTTTTATCATTTTGTAATTTTGTAATCTTATTGAAGTTGATATATTTTGGCTTATTGAATGTTGTTTTACATGATCAGATGCAATCAATCCATCAATGATATTTATTGAGCACTTATTAGGTGCAGAGCACTGTACTAAGGCACTCGGGAGAGTACACTACAACAGAATTAGTGAATATGTTCCCTCCCGACAATGAACCTAAAGTCCAGAGGCACACTTAAGTAATTCTCAGAAAACACATTCAGTTCATTTGGGTCTAATGGTTATAGAATACTCCAGATGCAGATCTCATTACCGACGGGGTTGGACAGGGCTAACGGAAAACGGAAAACTTGCTGAGCTTTGCAACAGATAGTCTTTATCGTTGAGGGAGGTGGAAGATCAATAAACCAATCAACCAACTGTTAGTATTCATTCAGGCCCTCTAGACTGGAAACTCAATGTGGACAGGGAGCGTGTCTACCAACTCTGTTATATCACATTCTCCGAAGTGCTTAGTACAATGCTGTGCACACGGTAAGCACGCAATTAATACCATTTGTTGTTTGAGTGATTGATTTACTGTCTGCAGAGCCCTGTGCTAAGTGCCGAGGATGGTACATTAGAGTTAAAGGGTACATTCCCCGACCTTGAGGGGATTCTAATCTAGCTTGGAGACAGATACTAAGATAGGAGGAAAAAGAAAAATGTAGATGATTCTCTGTGCCTCAGTTCCCTCATCTGGAAAATGGGTTGAAGTCTCTGAGTCCCGTGTGGGACAGGGTTTAGTTAATGGGTTGTGTATAAAAATGGCAATTTCCCAAAAAGAAGCAAGAACCAAGTAAACTCTGCTCCCAGCATTAGCCGCCGGACCATGTCACAGAACCATTTTCCCACCCCTTGTGTGAGGTGTAAGGGTGTGTGAGCTTGCTGTGGGCAGGGAATGTCTCTTTTATTGCTGTACTGTACTTTCCCAAGCACTGAGTACAGTACTCTGCACATAGTAAATGCTCAATAACTATGATTGAATGAATGAATGAATGAATAAAAAGGGTCACAGTTGTACCCACTGCACTTTGTAAGTAATTGTAGCTGACTGGGGTATGTTGAATAGTTTGTAACTGTATGCTCTACTTTAGGGGGAGTTGCTGCTTAGACAGCTAAAGTCCTTTGAAGCTCTAGAATAAGAGGGAGGGGCTTAGATCATGAGTGAAGGGTGGTGGCACAAGCGATGAAGAAGTAACCACGTTGGGGGCAGAGTCAAGAAGGGGAAATATCACCTGCTGGACTTGGGGAGAAGATGGGATCCAAGAATTGAAGGACCAGACCAAGCAGCGCGATCTAATAGATACAGCCCAGGCCCGGGAGTCATTAGGAAGCCGGGTTCTAATCCCGGCTCCACTGCTTGTCTGCTGTGTTACCTTTGGCAAGTCATTTCAATTCTCTGGGCCTCAGTTCCCTCATCTGTAAAATGGGGTTTAAGACTGTGAGCCTCATGAGGGACCTGGACCGAGTCCAACCTGATTAACGTGTATCTGCCCCAGCAAATCAAAACAAATACACTTTGACCCCTTTCTTTAATTCTCCAAACTCACCGTTAAAATCAAAATGACTCTAAATCAGGGAATAATAGTGATAATGCTATTTTTCAGTTTCCGTGACGGGCTGGCAAACTTTATTTCTTAACGATGTACAGAGTCCCAGGTTTCAGGATAGTACCCAGCACATAGTAAGTGTTTAACAAGTATCATAAAAAAATAACCCACAAAGGGACATGGAGGTGGAGGGGACCTATAGACATCGAGCAGAAACTCCGGCAACCAACGGATATGAGGGAGGCTGTATGTAGGTGGATAGATGGTACCCAGCAGTGAGTATTTTCCAGTAGTTATGGAGGGTGTGGTTCTTTTAGTCATGTCCAATGTGGTATCCTTCCTTGATATATGACAACCATAAAGCTGCTTTTTGCTACTTTCAAGTATTAATAATGATGGTATTTGTTAAGTGTGTACTCTGTGCCAAGCACTGTATCAAATACTGAGATGAATTCAAGCAATCGGGTTGGACACAGTCTCTCTCTCATCTAGAGGGGGCTACAGACATATATATAAATAAATAAATTGCAGATATTTAGGTAAGTGCTGTGGGGTTAAGGGAGGGGTGACTAAAGGATGGAAATCCAGGGCAAAAGTGGGAGTGGGAAAAGAGGAAATGGTTTATTTGGGGAAGGCCTCCTGGAGGAGACGTGTTTTTAATAAGAAGCAGCATGTCCTAGAGTAAAGAGCACGGGCCTGGGAGGTCAAGGACTTGTGTTATAATCCTGGTTCTGCCATTTCTTAATCTGGGCAGCAGAGTGAAGTATGGACTGGAGTGGGGAGAGACAGGAGGCAGGGAGGTCAGCGAGAAGGCTGATGGAGTAATTCAGACTGAATAGGATAAATGCTTGGATTAATATAGTAGCTGTTTGGATGTGCTTCCCCAGGAGCACTTAGTAGAATGCTCTGCACACAATAAGCACTCAAATAGCATCAATTGATTTCATGATTGATTTCTGCTGCAATCATCAAGTCTGCAACACAGAAAATACAAACATATATGAAGGTGACCCTGGAAAATCCTGTCGGCCCTCTCCTCTCATATGGCGCTCATACACCAAGATATCCGAGCCTCAACTTGTTACTGATTTTTCATTCGTTCCGTTTCAGAGAAAATGATTAAGTAGGGAAAATGGATTCTAAATACAATTATCGGCCGACTAGTCGTGTAAAATATCACAGCAGACTAACAACAATTACATAAGTTATCAGTGGTCTTCTATCACACGAGCAGGAAGGATATCATCGCCTGTAGGACGGCTGTTCACAATTAAAGCTACTGACAGTGAAATATCATATGTGTGTGCAAGTGTAGCTAAAAAATCTCACATTTTTAAAAGTGCGAGTAAATCGTTGTTGAGCCAGTGGGTTTGTATCCCATCAGACCAGCCTCTGTTTGGGCATTTTCTCTATATATTGCATGTAATTTCAGATAGAATCATTGGAAATACAGTGGATGTTTAGCCTGCTGGCCTGCTGTATGTCTTTGGTCAAGTCCCTTAACCTTTAATCAATAAATCATATTTACTAAGTGCTTAATGCGTGCAGAACACGTACTAAGTGTGTGTGAGAGTACAGTCGAACAGAGTTGATAGACATGTTTCAACAGAGTTGATAGACATGTTTCCTGCCCACAATGAGCTTGTAGGGACTCAGTTTCCCAATGTGAAAAATGGGTGTGTAATCAGTCAATCACTGGTAGTTATTGAGTGCTCTCTGTGTTAAGTGCTTGGGAAAAGAGTACAACAGTTTGTAGACACTATCTCTGCCCACAAGGAGCTTGCAATCTACAGGAATAAGGTAACCGTTATTCCTACTTCTTAGGTTGTAAGCTCCATGTATCTCATATGATTTTTATCATAGGTATTGATTCTATTTATTGCTATTGTTCTTGTCTGTCCGTCTCCCCCGATTAGACCGTAAGCCCATCAAAGGGCAGGGACTGTCTCTATCTGTTACCGATTTGTACATTCCAAGCGCTTAGTACAGTGCTCTGCACATAGTAAGCGCTCAATAAATACTATTGAATGAATGTGGGGCTCACAGTCTCAATAGCCATTTTACGGATGAGGTAACTGGGGCACAGAGAGGTGAAGTGACTTGCCCAAAGTCACACAGCAGATGAGTGGCACAGCCGGGATTAGAACCCATGACTTGCTGACTCCCAAGTCCATGCTCTATCCACTAGGCCACGCTGCTTCCCTTAGACCTCTTTGTCATGGTGGCCCAGGAACGACCCACAGGGGCCCATCAAAGGGATGAAGCTTTATGACCTGTGACCTTCTCCCGGGAACCTGGATCCCAGCTCTCCACTTGCATCCCAGCCCAGGGCAGGCCTGACCTGTTCCAGTGTCCCACCCCTAAATGACCCCTTCCTGGAGGTGGCTTTGGGAAGGGTAATAATGTTGGTATTTGTTAAGCGCTTACTATGTGCAGAGCACTGTTCTAAGGGCTGGGGTAGATACAGGGTAATCCCTTTTATTAACACGACTATATTGTATCATACTGTGTCATGTTGCTATATTAGCACTACCGTATTGTATCATACTGTATCATGTTGCTATATTACCGATTTCGTTTATTACTGTTTATTGTTGTCAGTGCTGCCACCCACCTCTCTGGCCTCGCCATGTCCCTCCTCCCCTCCTCCCCCCTCCCGCCCCTTCCTATCCTCCCCTTCCCCTTCCCCTCTCTTGCTCAGCTCTTTCCCGTTCTCTCCTCTGTCTCCTCCCCCCGTCCCCTCTCCCGCCCTAGAACCCCACTTTACCAGCGCTACCCCTTTTCCCCCTCCCCCTACTCTTCCCCCCACCAAACCCCCTCTTCACCCCTCCCCCCTTCTCTCCTCCCCACCCACGCCCCATCCCAGTCCTCTTGTTCCACCGCTACCCCTCATCCCCCTCTCCCCATCCAGGACCCCGCCACCTCCTTCCCATCCAAACCCTCCCCTCCCCCCGCCCTTCCCCCCTCCCCCCCTTGCACCCACAGCTACTTTCAAGTGTGGCCTCTGGAACCCCCGCTCTATTACAGGTAAGCTACCTTTCATCCATGACCTTTTCCTCTCTCGCTCTCTCCTCCTCCTCGCCCTTTCGGAAACGTGGCTCTCTCCCGAAGACACGGTCTCCGCCGCCGCTCTCTCCAGTGGAGGCCTCTCCTTCTGCCACTCCCCCAGACTCACCGGTAAGGGAGGAGGCGTCGGCTTCCTCCTCTTGCCCCGTTGCCGCTTCCGCTCTATCCCTCCTCCCCCCTCCCTCTCCTTCCCCTCCTTCGAAGCCCATATCATTCGCCTCTACCACCCTCTCCAGTTACTTGTCGCTGTCATCTACCGCCCTCCTGGTCCCACCTCCGACTTCTTCAACCACCTTGACCCCTTTCTCACCTTCCTTCTCTCCTTCTCTCTGCCCACTCTGATCCTTGGAGACTTCAACATCCATACGGATGTACCCGACGACTCCTCTGCCGCCCGCCTGCTATCCCTCCTCGACTCTGCCGACCTCCTCCTCCACCATACTGCGCCCACTCACCGACTCGGTCACACCCTCGATCTCGTCATCTCTTACCGCTGCACTATCTCCTCCCTCACCAACTCTGAAATCCCTCTCTCTGACCATAACCTTCTCACCTGCCTCATCTCTCACACTCCCTCCCCCTGCAAATCTTCGCTACTGCCCCACAGAGACCTCCGCTATCTCGATCCCATCCGTCTTTCCAATAGCATCTCTCCTCACCTTGCCGCCCTGTCCTCTCTTCCCACTCTCGATGATCAGGTCTCCGCTCTCAACTCCACCCTCTCTACTCATCTCGACTCTCTCGCCCCCCTTTCCCTCCACCGCTCTCGCTCCACTAACCCACAGCCCTGGATCACCTCCTCCGTCCGCCTCCTACGCTCCTATGCTCGAGCTGCTGAGCGCTGCTGGCGAAAGTCCAAGCACCAAGCCCACCTCACCCACTTCAAATTTATCCTTTCCTGCCTTAACTCTGCCCTCTCCTCCGCCAGGCAAAGCTTCTTCTCCATGCCCGTCACCCCCGCCGACTGTTCCGGACCTTTAACTCTCTCCTTAGGCCCCCTGTTCCTCCCCCTCCCCCATCTCTCACCCCCAATGATCTGGCCACCTATTTCCTCACGAAAATCAACACAATCAGGTCTGAGCTCCCCAAAGTCACCCCTCGGCCTCTCCCCTCCCCCCCACCAACCCCCTCCCCTACTTTCCCATCCTTCCCGGCAGTATCCTCAGAGGAGATCTCCTCCCTCCTCGCAAGTGCCACCCCCTCCACCTGCGCCTCGGACCCCATTCCCTCTCACCTTATTAAAACCATCGCCCCTGCCCTCCTACCTTCCTTAACTTCTATTTTTAACCACTCAATCTCCAAGGGCTCCTTCCCCTCTGCCTTCAAACATGCCCACGTCTCCCCCATCCTAAAAAAACCCGCTCTTGACCCCACTTCCCCCTCCAGTTATCGCCCTATCTCCCTACTACCCTTCCTTTCCAAAATCCTAGAACGAGTCGTCTACAATCGATGCTTAGAATTCCTTAACTCCCATTCTCTCCTAGACCCCCTCCAATCTGGCTTCCGTCCCCTCCACTCTACCGAGATTGCTCTCTCTAAGGTCACCCGTGACCTCCTTCTTGCCAAATCCGATGGCTCCTACTCCATTCTGATCCTCCTTGACCTCTCTGCTGCCTTTGACACTGTCGACCATCCCCTCCTCCTCCATACCTTATCTCACCTTGGCTTCACGGACTCTGTCCTCTCCTGGTTCTCCTCTTACCTCTCTGGCCAGTCATTCTCGGTCTCCTTCGCTGGAGCCTCCTCCCCCTCCCATCCTTTAACTGTTGGAGTTCCTCAAGGGTCAGTTCTCGGCCCTCTTCTGTTCTCCAATTACACTCACTCCCTCGGTGAACTCATTCGCTCTCACGGCTTTGACTACCATCTCTACGCAGATGACACACAGATCTACATCTCCGCCCCGTCCTCTCCCCCTCCCTTCAGGCTCGCATCTCCTCCTGCCTCCAGGACGTCTCCATCTGGATGTCGGCCCGCCACCTAAAACTCAACATGAGCAAGACTGAGCTCCTCATCTTCCCTCCCAAACCCGGTCCTCTCCCAGACTTCTCTATCACCGTGGATGGCACGACCATCCTTTCCGTCTCTCAGGCCCGCAATCTCGGTGTTATCCTTGACTCGTCTCTCTCGTTCACCCCACACATCCTATCCATTACCAAGACCTGCCGGTTTCACCTTTACAATATCGCCGAGATCCGCCCTTCGCTCTCCACCCAAACGGCTACCTTACTGCTACAAGCTCTCGTTATATCCCGGCTAGACTACTGTGTCAGCCTTCTCTCTGACCTCCCTTCCTCCTCTCTCGCCCCGCTCCAGTCTATTCTTCACTACGCTGCCCGGCTCATCTTCCTGCAGAAACGATCTGGGCATGTCACTCCCCTTCTTAAACAACTCCAGTGGTTGCCTATCAACCTCCGCTCCAAACAAAAACTCCTCACTCTAGGCTTCAAGGCTCTCCATCACCTTGCCCCTTCCTACCTCTCCTCCCTTCTCTCTTTCTACCACCCACCCCGCACACTCCGCTCCTCTGCCGCCCACCTCCTCACCGTCCCTCGGTCTCGCCTATCCCGCCGTCGACCCCTGGGCCACGTCCTCCCGCGGTCCTGGAACGCCCTCCCTCCTCACCTCCGCCAAACTGATTCTCTTTCCCTCTTCAAAACCCTACTTAAAACTCACCTCCTCCAAGAGTTTTCCAGACTGAGCTCCTCTTCTCCCTCTACTCCCTCTGCCATCCCCCCTTTACCTCTCCCCAGTTTAACCCTCTTTTTTCCCTTTTCCCTCTGCTCCTCCACCTCTCCCTTCCCATCCCCACAGCACTGTACTCGTCTGCTCAACTGTATATATTTTCGTTACCCTATTTATTTTGTTAATGAATTGTACATCGCCTCGATTCTATTTAGTTGCCATTGTTTTTACGAGATGTTTTTCCCCTTGACTCTATTTATTGCCATTGTTCTTGTCTGTCCGTCTCCCCCGATTAGACTGTAAGCCCGTCAAACGGCAGGGACTGTCTCTATCTGTTGCCGACTTGTTCATCCCAAGCGCTTAGTACAGTGCTCTGCACATAGTAAGCGCTCAATAAATACTATTGAATGAATGAATGAAAGGTTGTCCCACGTGAGGCTCACAGTTAATCCCCGTTTTACAGATGAGGTAACTGAGGCACAGAGAAGTTAAGAGACTTGCCCACAGTCACACAGCTGACAAGTGGCAGAGCCAGGATTCGAACCCATGGCCTCTGACTCCCAAGCCTGTGCTCTTTCCACTGAGCCAGACCATTAAAAATTTTAGTGTTTTGCTAGATGTAGTAATAGTATTTATAATGCTAATCTTTGCCATTTCCTGGCGTGAAATTGACAATTTTGAAATCCCACTATAAATCCTTCCCCTCAAATCCCAAGTTAAGGAGGTCATCTTGACTGCATGATTGGAATTTTGTGTGGAATAATGTCAACAGATGGCAGCATTGGGCAAGACTTTCCTACTAAGGTTATTAACAGTCATACTCAACTTTCAAGCCTTTGAATCAGCTTCGAATCAGTCATCTTTGAAGCCTGAAGGACAATTCTATGCAGTCTGACATGAAGTCTTTGAGCCAAATAGATCTATTGTTTTGGTTCGAAAGTAATAATAATAATAATGGTGGTATTTGTTAAGCGCTTACTATGTGCAAAGCATTGTTCTAAACGCTGGGGGAGATACAAGGTGATCAGGTTGTCCCATGTGGGGCTCAAAGTTTTAATCCCCATTTGACAAATGAGGTAACTGAGGCACAGAGAAGTTAAGTGACTTGCCCAAAGTCACACAGCTAGCAAACTGCGGAGGTGGGATTAGAACCAATGACCTCTGACACCCAAGTCTGGGCTCTTTCCCCTGAGCCAGGCTGCTTCCCCCTTTCTTTAATTCTCCAAACTCACTGTTAAAATCAAAGTGATTCTAAATCAGAGAACAATAGTGACAATGCTATTTTTCAGTTTCCATGATGGGCTGGCAAACTTCACTTCTTAAGGATCCTCAGGGTCCCGGGTTTCAGGTATGCTAATGACCAGGCACATAACCCTGCCCTCTTCCCCTCCGTCCTGGCTCTTGGAAAAGGCTCATGACTACTCCAACATGCCTCCTCTCCTCAGCCCCTCCATCCTGTCCCTGTGGTCCATTGTATTCACCCACTACACGCCAACTCAAAGTTCTTATCTCTTGCCACCCATGCCCTTTGCAGTCAATTGATGAAATTTACAATAACAGTTGTACTATTTGCTAAGTGCTTATTATGGGCCAGGAAAGTACTAAGTGCTGGGTAAGCTTGAAGCTAATCAGGTTGAACCCAGTCCCTGTCCCACATAGGGATCACCGTCTTAATCCCCATTTTACAGGTGAGGTAACTGAGGCACAGAGAAGTGAAGTGATTTGCCCAAGGTCACCCAGCAGGGTCCTTACTGGGGACAGAGCACTGTACTAAGCCCTTGGGAGAGTACAATAGAATAAGTAGACACGGTCCTTTCCTCAAGGAGCTTCCTC
The DNA here is from genome assembly GCF_004115215.2 of Ornithorhynchus anatinus. Lineage (NCBI taxonomy): Eukaryota > Metazoa > Chordata > Mammalia > Monotremata > Ornithorhynchidae > Ornithorhynchus > Ornithorhynchus anatinus. Next base: position 155,625,112 of record NC_041728.1, read on the forward strand.
CCGCATAGAATTCAATTCAAATCAATCATATTTATTGAGCGTTTATCATGTGCAAAGCACTGTACTAAGCACTTGGGACAGTCCAATACGACAACATACAGACACATTCTCTGCCCACAATGAGCTTGAAGTTTGGAGATGGATGCACAACTCTATTGTCCTTCAAATCTGGTAGACCAGCGCTCTCTTTGCCAAATTGTACTTTCCAAGCGCTTACTACAGTGCTCTGCACACAGTAAGTGCTCAATAAATACGATTAAATGAATGAATGAATGGTCGTCTTCAAACCCCTTTGGAAATTCCTCCTTCTCCGGGAGGCCTTCCCCAGTTCATTTTTCTTCTCCCTAGGCACATCACCCCAATTCACACCTCCACACTTATAATAATGTTGGTATTTGTTAAGTGCTTACTATGTGCCAAGCACTGTTCTAAGCACTGGGGTAGACAGGGGAATCTGGTTGTCCCACGTGGGGCTCACTGTCTTAATCCCCATTTTACAGATGGGGTAACTGAGGCACCAAGAAGTTAAGTGACTTGCCCAAAGTCACACAGCTGACAAGTGGCGGCGCCGGGATTCGAACCCATGACCTCTGACTCCAAAGCCCGTGCTCTTTCCACTGAGCCACGCTGCTTCTCTATGCCCTCACAGCCTCCTATAGCACTTCTGCACTCACTTACTCTATTATTTAACCACATTTCCATCTTCTGATTCTCTTCGTCTTGCTATCTGTAACTTATTTGGTGTTTGTCTTCCCTATTAGATCATAATGTCTTTGAGGCTAGGAATTGTATCTTCTGACTCTATTGTACTCCCCCAACCCCCTTGAACATTGCTCTGTACTATTGATTGAATGATTGAGTACACTGTAAGCTTCTTATGGGCAGGGAACATGTCTACCAATTTTGTTATTTTGTTCTCTCCCAGGTGCTTAATACAGTGTCAGTCAGTCAATTGTATTTATTGAGTGCTTACTGTGTGCAGCACACTGTACTAAGCACTTGGGAGAGTACAAAATGACAATAAGCAGACACATTCCCTGCCCACAATAAGCTTACAGACTAGAGGGGGAGACAGATAATGATATAAATAAATAAATTACAGATATGTAAGTGCTATAGGGATGGGAGGAGAGATTCATTCAATAGTATTTATTGAGTGCTTACTATGTGCAGAGCACTGTACTAAGTGCTTGGAATGTACAAATAGGTAACAAATAGAGACAGTCCCTGCCCTTTGACAGGCTTACAGTCTACTCAGGGGAGACAGACAGACAAAAACAATACCAATAAATAGAATCAAAGGGATGAACATCTCATTAAGACAATAGCAAATAAATAGAATCAAGGTAATGTACATCTCATTAACAAACTAAATAGGGTAATGAAAATATATACAGTAGAGCGGACGAGTACAGTGCTGAGGGGAGGGGAAGGAAGGGGGGAGGGGCAGAGGCAAAGGGGGGAAAAGAGGGCTTAACTGAGGAGAGGTGAAGGGGGTGTAAAGGGGGAGTAGAGGGAGCAGAGGGAAAAGGGGGAGCTCAGTCTGGGAAGGCCTCTGGGAGGAGGTGAGCTGTAAGTAGGGTTTTGAAGAGGGGAAGAGAATTAGTTTGGCGGAGGTGAGGAGGGAGGGCATTCCAGAATCGCGGGAGGACGTGGCCCAGGGGTCGACGGCGGGAGAGGTGAGACGGTGAGGAGGTGGGCGACAGAGGAGCGGAGCGTGCGGGATGGGCAGTAGAAAGAGAGAAGGGAGGAGAGGTAGGAAGGGGCAAGATGATGGAGAGCCTTGAAGCTTAGAGTGAAAAGTTTTTGTTTCGTGCGGAGGTTGATAGGTAACCACTGTAGGTTTTTAAGAAGGGGAGTGACATGCCCAGAGCGTTTCTGCAGGAAGATGAGCCGGGCAGCGGAGTGAAGAATAGATTGGAGTGAGGAGAGACAGGAGGAAGGGAGATCAGAGAGAAGGCTGACAGTAATCCAGCCGGGATATTACGAGAGCCTGTAACAGTAAGATAACCGTTTGGGTGAAGAGGAAAGGGCGGATCTTGGTGATATTATAAAGGTGAGACCAGGAGGTTTTGGTAACAGATCGGATGTGTGGGTGAACGAGAGAGCCGAGTCAAAGATGACACTGAGGTTGCGGGCCTGAGACACAGGAAGAATGGTCATACCATCTACGGTGATAGGGAAGTCAGGGAGAGGATCGGGCTTGAAAGGGAAGATGAGGAGCTCAGTTTTGGACATGTTGAGTTTTAGGTGGCGGGCAGACATCCAGGTAGAGACATCTTGGAGGCAGGAGGAGATACGAACCTGAAGGGAGGGGGAGAGGACAGGTGCAGAGATGTAGATGTGACATCTGCATAGAGATGATAGTTGAAGCCGTGAGATCGAATGAGTTCACCAAGGGAGTGAGTATATATGGAAAACAGAAGAGGGCCATGAACTGACCCTTGAGAAACCCCGACAGTTAGAGGATGGGAGGGGGAGAAGGAGCCGGCGAAGGAGACCGAGAATGAATGGGCAGAGAGATACGAGGAGAACCAGGAGAGGACAGAGAGATGAAATAAGGGATCAAGTCAGGACAACCAGGAGAGATGAAATAAAGGATCAAGTCAGGGCAACTCAGAAGGTAGAGGGAGAAGAGGAAAGGAAGGCCCAGTCAGGGAAGGCCTCCGGGAGGAGATGTACCCTCAATAAGGTCCTGAAGGCGGGAGAATAACTGTCTGTCAGATGTGAGGAGGGAGGGTGCTCCAGGCCAGAGGCAGGACGTGGGTGAGAGGTCGGCGAAGACCTGCCCTCCTCCATTCCTTAACTTCTATTTTTAACCACTCAATCTCCAGTGGCTCCTTCCCCGCTGCCTTCAAACATGCCCATCCTAACAAAACCCGCTCTTGACCCCACTTCCCCCTCCAGTTATCGCCCTATCTCCCTACTACCCTTCCTTTCCAAAATCCTAGAACGAGTCGTCTACAATCGATGCTTAGAATTCCTTAACTCCCATTCTCTCCTAGACCCCCTCCAATCTGGCTTCCGTCCCCTCCACTCTACCGAGACTGCTCTCTCTAAGGTCACCCGTGACCTCCTTCTTGCCAAATCCAATGGCTCCTACTCCATTCTGATCCTCCTTGACCTCTCTGCTGCCTTTGACACTGTCGACCATCCCCTCCTCCTCCATACCTTATCTCACCTTGGCTTCACGGACTCCGTCCTCTCCTGGTTCTCCTCTTACCTCTCTGGCCGGTCATTCTCGGTCTCCTTCGCTGGACCCTCCTCCCCCTCCCATCCCTTAACTGTTGGAGTTCCTCAAGGGTCAGTTCTTGGCCCTCTTCTGTTCTCCATTTACACTCACTCCCTCGGTGAACTCATTCGCTCTCATGGCTTTGACTACCATCTCTACGCAGATGACACACAGATCTACATCTCCGCCCCGTCCTCTCCCCCTCCCTTCAGGCTCGCATCTCCTCCTGCCTCCGGGACGTCTCCACCTGGATATCGGCCCGCCACCTAAAACTCAACATGAGCAAGACTGAGCTCCTCATCTTCCCTCCCAAACCCGGTCCTCTCCCAGACTTCTCTATCACCGTGGATGGCACGACCATCCTTTCCGTCTCTCAGGCCCGCAATCTCGGTGTTATCCTTGACTCGTCCCTCTCGTTCACCCCACACATCCTATCCGTTACCAAGACCTGCCGGTTTCACCTTTACAATATCGCCGAGATCCGCCCTTCGCTCTCCACCCAAACGGCTACCTTACTGCTACAAGCTCTCGTTATATCCGGGCTAGACTACTGTGTCAGCCTTCTCTCTGACCTCCCTTCCTCCTCTCTCGCCCCGCTCCAGTCTATTCTTCACTCCGCTGCCCAGCTCGTCTTCCTGCAGAAACGATCTGGGCATGTCACTCCCCTTCTTAAACAACTCCAGTGGTTGCCTATCAACCTCCGCTCCAAACAAAAACTCCTCACTCTAGGCTTCAAGGCTCTACATCACCTTGCTCCTTCCTACCTCTCCTCCCTTCTCTCTTTCTACCACCCACCCCGCACACTCCGCTCCTCTGCCGCCCACCTCCTCACCGTCCCTCGGTCTCGCTTATCCCGCCGTCGACCCCTGGGCCACGTCCTCCCGCGGTCCTGGAACGCCCTCCCTCTTCACCTCTGCCAAACTGATTCTCTTCCCCTCTTCAAAACCCTACTTAAAACTCACCTCCTTCAAGAGGCCTTCCCAGACTGAGCTCCTCTTCTCCCTCTACTCCCTCTGCCACCCCCCTTTACCTCTCCGCAGCTAAACCCTCTTTTCCCCCTTTCCCTCTGCTCCTCCACCTCTCCCTTCCCATCCCCACAGCACTGTACTCGTCCTCTCAACTGTATATATTTTCTTTACCCTATTTATTTTGTTAATGAATTGTACATCGCCTTGATTCTATTTAGTTGCCATTGTTTTTACGAGATGTTTTTCCCCTTGACTCTATTTATTGCCATTGTTCTTGTCTGTCCGTCTCCCCCGATTAGACTGTAAGCCCGTCAAATGGCAGGGACTGTCTCTATCTGTTGCTGACTTGTTCATTCCAAGCGCTTAGTACAGTGCTCTGCACATAGTAAGCGCTCAATAAATACTATTGAATGAATGAATGAAAGTGGTGATGGAGGCTCAGTGAGAAGGTTAGTATTAGAGAAGCAAAGTGTGCAGGCTGGGCTGCAGTAGGAGAATAGTGAGGTGAGGTAGGAGGGAGCAAGGTGATAGAGCAAGACTTTAAAGCCAGTGGTGAGGAGTTTCTCTTTGATGCAGAGGCAGAAGGACAGCCACTGGCAGTTCTTGAGGAGTGGGGTAAAATGGCCTGAAGATTTTTGTAGAAAAATGATCCAGGCAGCAGAGTGAAGTATGGACTGAAGTGGGGAGAGACAGGAGGCAGAGAGGTCAGCAAGGAGGCTGATACAGTGGGACATGATTGGATTAACATGGTCAGTCTGGATGGAGAGGAAAGGGTGGATTTCATTCATTCATTCAATTGGATTTATTGAGCACTTACTGTGTGCAAAGCACTGTACTAAGTGCTCGGGAGAGTACAATCTAACAAAAAAAGACACATTCCTGCCCACAAAGAGCTCACAATCTAGAGGGGGAGACAGACATTAGTATAAATAAACTGATAAATAGATATATAAAGTAAATTACAGACACATACAGATATATACATACAGGCTGAGGAGATGGGAGGGAGGTTGAATGAAGGAGGAAGTAAGGGCGGTGCAGAAGGGATTGGGAGAAGAGGAGAGGAGGGCTTCGTCAGGGAAGGCCCACCCCGCACACTCCGCTCCTCTGCCACCCACCTCCTCATCGTCCCCCATTCTCGCCTCTCCCGCCATCGACCCCTGGGCCACGTCCTCCCGCAATCCTGGAATGCCCTCCCTCCTCACCTCCGCCAAACTAATTCTCTTCCCCTCTTCAAAACCCTACTTAAAGCTCATCTCCTCCAAGAGACCTTCCCAGACTGAGCTCCCCTTTTTCCTCTGCTCCCTCTACACCCCCACTTCACCTCTCCCAGTTAAACCCTCTTCTCCCCACTTTCCCTCTGCTCCTCCCCCTTTCCCGTCTCCTCCCCTCAGCACTATACTTGTCCGCTCAAGTGTATATATCTTCATTACCCTATTTATTTTGTTAATGAGATATACATCACCTTGATTCTATTTATTTGCTGTTGTTTTAATGAGATGTTCTTCCCCATTTATTGCCATTGTTCTTGTCTGTCTGTTTCCCCCGATTAGACTGTAAGCCCGTCAGAGGGCAGGGACTGTCTCTATCTGTTGCCGATTTGTACATTCCAAGCGCTTAGTACGGTGCTCTGCACATAGTAAGCGCTCAATAAAATACTATTGAATGAATGAATGAAAGGCTTCTTGGAGGAGATGTGCCTTCATTAAGGTTTAGAAGTATGGGAGAGCAATCATCTGTCTGATATGAGGAGGGAGGGTGTTCCAGGCCAGTGGTAGGATGTGGGGGAGAGGTGAGTGGTGAGATAGACAAGATATAGATAGAGTGAGAAGGTTAGCATTAGAGGAATGAAGAGTGTGGTCTGGGTTTTAGTAGGAAAGTAGCGAGGTGAGGTATGAGGGTGCATTAGATTGAATATGTGGGTTAAATGAGAGAGAGAAGTCAAGGATAATGCCCAGGTTATGGGCTTGTGAGACAGGAAGGAAGGTGGGGTCATCTACAGTGATGGGAAAGTCAGGGGGAGAACAAGGTTTGGGTGGGAAGATAAGAAGTTCTGTTTTAGACATATTAAATTTGAGGCGACAGGAGGACATCCAATTAGAGATGTCTTGAAGGCAGGAGGAAATGCGAGACTGTAGAGAAAGAGAGAAAGAGATGTAGATTTGAGTATCATCTGCGTAGAGGTGGTAGTTGAATCCATGCAAGTGAATGCTGTTGCCAAAGTGTACATTCCAAGTGCTTAGTACAGTGCTCTGCACATAGTAAGCGCTCAATATATACTATTGAATGAATGAATGAATGAGGTCTCCAAGGGAGTGGGAGTAGATGGAGAATAGAAGGGGACCCAGAACTGAACCTTGAGGGACCCCCACAGTTAGGGAGTAGGAATTAAGACTGTGAGCCGCATGTGGGACATGTTCTGTGTCCAACCTGATTAACTTATAGCTACCCCAACATTCAGTATAGTGCTTGGCACATAATTAACAAATATCATTAAAAAATCCTATTTATTGAGCACTTACTGTATTCAGAGCACAGTACTGCATATAGTAAGCAATAAATAAATACCATTGATTGATTGACTGATTGATTGATTGATGGACTGGTTGAAATGAGTCACTACTTTTTGAGGTGAAACTGGACTATGCAGAAAGGCTAGGTCTACAGGAAATTCCCAAACAGCGCAACAAATGAGTTATTCCTTTTCCCACACTTATATTTTACAGATGGTAAAATTCACAAATGGAGTGTTATCGTTCATCATAATTTCATCATTTTTCCAGTGTTGATTGGCAGCCTTCAAACTGAAGATGGGACATCACTTTTTTTATTAAAATCTATGGACCTGGCGTTTAGTCGGAATGACTCTTTATTGGCATACAACCCAAGAAGTAGTTGCTCCTCCCACCCTTTACTGAGGTTAAAAAGTAGTCATAAGGTGGATATAAAACTTTAGAATTTCATGCTTTCCTTTCCAGTTCCCGCACTGTTAAATGGCAGTTCATTAAAAAACACTCTTGACTCTTTAATAAAAAGAGCTTTATTTTGAAAAACGAATTTCTCCTAGACGTTCTGTTTCCAGTTAGTTAATGTCAATAGTTTATGCTCTCGTACAAATGATACACCTTAATCTGTTACAATACAAATTTCCATCACCCGATTTTGATATAACGCAACACGGGAAGAATTAGGGCACTATCTTCTTTCAAGTTGAGTCAGTTCTGGGTTATAACATGATCCATGAGCTGGAAATATAGTTTTGGAGTAGGAAGTAACAGTTGTGTGCATGTATAGCCTCTGCCTCAACCTGCTTGAACTTTGGGTTTCTTTGGGTTTTCACAACGTCACAGTATTACCACAGTAAAGTAACAGTGAATAGCCAAGTGGGAAAGCACTCTGCTAGTGATGAACATAACGATAATATATTAACTGTATTGAAAAATACAGTAAGACAATAAATAATTCCAATTTACAAAGAAATTTAAGCTGGTTCACTCTAAGACATCTGTGCTTAGAACAAAAATGCTACTTTCACATTATCAAATTTTTAAATCTTCATACCGCTGTGATCTTAAACAAGATGGTTATTAAATAACTTCTTTAACAGTACCTAAGTTTGGCCTCTAACTATGTATTCTGTGTAACTTAATTTAAAATGGATTGAAATGAGACTTCAGAAAATGTTTGCTGCGATAAAATCTGATGACTTGCCTATCTTCCCCGCTTTCCCATTCTCTGGAACACGGTGGTGATTTTAATATTCTGTAGTTTGAAATCCTGCATCTTCAAAAGAGATCAAGTTTGACACCCCTCAAGTCATGCAGTTTGGTATCTTTCACAGCCTTAATTTTGCCAAAGTTTCTTCCCTGTGGCTTTTTACAAATCCAGTTATTTTCCTGAATCCTTCCGCTAGCCCGTCCCCTGATAGGGCACAACAAGGTTGCACGTACCATTTTCGATCGCTACAGTATTTCTCCATGTTGAACTTCTTGATTATCTCTTCGGCACTCAGGGCTCCGGGTAGGTCCTGTTTGTTGGCCAGAAGGACAACAGGCACGTTTTTTATGTTTTCGTATTTTAAGACGCTCTGAAATTCTCTCTTTGACTCTTCTAGACTTTGATTGTCCGAGCTGTCCACAACATAGACCAGTCCATCTATATTCTCACAGTAATAACGCCAGTACATCCTCATTTCTTGCTGCCCACCAACATCCCAGACCGTTAGGGAAATCTTTTTCTCCATTTCAATCATCTCCACATTGAATCCAATTGTCGGAGTAGTCACTACGTCCGTCGCAAGCTTTAATCTGTACAGCAGTGTAGACTTCCCCGATGAATCGAGTCCCAGGAGGAGAATCCGATTTTGCTTGTTGACCTTGGAGCATTTTGAACAGACCAGGCCCATTTTTACTTTAATGTACAAAACTCCGTCTTGGAAAAGATTTTATCCAGACCCCGAGTTTGCCTTTTTCCAATTCCTGCTGGCAGAGGGAAAAAGAGGGTGAAGACTTCATGTCATATGGTAAGAATAGAAACCTTTGTGTGTTCAGGTTTGTGGCTTATCAACTGTTTGCCTATAATTAGACAGTGTTTTATAGGTGGTTGCTGTTTCCTGGTCTCTCCTGGGTGGGGGTAGGGGAGGAAGGGAGGGGTGAGTGACATGAGTAACCGGAAAATCAATTGTAGGGCCCAAAGGTTGGAATGCCTTGTTAATGAGAGGGATTATAATAATACTGCCCTGTTGCTTTTTCTCCTGGGGCCTTTGAATAGTTGAAAGTAAGAAAATGTGTTGCCTAGAACAGCGAAGGAACTATGGTTGGACTGCTCTATTGAAAATGAACCTTGCAGAGGCTTGAGATTGCTCAAGTAAAAATTATCCTAAAATTTAAAATCTACTGATATCCACAATATCATTTTTTAAAATGGTATTGGTTAAGCACTTGCTATGTGCCAGACACTGTACCAAGCGCTGGGGTAGATACAAGTTAATCAGGGTGAACTTAGTCCCTGTCCCACACAGGCTTCATGGTCTTAATCCTCATTTTACAGTACTAAGGCTCAGAGAAGTAAAATGACTTGCCCAGGTCACAGAGCAGACAAGTGGTGGGGCTGGGATTAGAATTCAGGGCCTTTTGACTCCCAGGGCCGTGCTCTATCCACTAGGCCTTGCTGCTTCCTAATTATGGCTAACTTGTTAACCTAATGGGAGTTTACTACTACTACTAATAATGTTGGTATTTGTTAAGTGCCTACTATGTGCCAAATACTGTTCTAAGCACTGGAGTAGATACAAGATAATCAGGTTATCCTACATGGGCCTCACAGTCTTAATCCCCATTTTACAGATGAGGTAACTGAGGCAGAGAGAAGTTAAGTGACTTGCCCAATGTCACACAGCTGACAAGTGGCGGAGCCGGGATTAGAACCCATGACCTTCTGACTCCCTAGCCCATGCTCTTTCCATTAAGTCATGCTGCTTCTCCTACAGACTACTCTCCTAGTTCTCTTAAGAATTTAGTGGTCATGCAAATGCCAATCTAAAAAACTTTTCAGTTAACTAAGGTCAATAGATAAGCATGAATGATTTCTCCATTTCTTTTGGGTTTAGCATTTGGAGTGAGGACCAAAGACACATATCTCTATCAAGAAAATGAAGAAAAATAAAATGGGTATTCGCCCCACCCTCAGACCCAAGGCATTTCTGTACATAACTATACAGCATTTATATTAATATCATCCCTCCGTTTAGAGCGTCAGCTCACTGTTGGCAGGGAACATGTCTACTAACTCAGTTGTATTCTCCCAAGTGCGTAGTGCAATTGCCATGCATACAGTAAGTGCTCAATAAATACAATTAATTGGGGAGGAAATGAAAGCACAGGGAGAGTAAATGACTTGCCCACAGTCACACAGCAGGCCAGAAAAAGAACTGGGACTTGAACCAGGATCTCCCAAATTCCAACTTCCAGTCTTAGGCTTTTTCCGTTATGCCACTTACAAGGAGTAGAGTCAAAGGTAGTTTCTTGTAAACTCCCAGATCGAAGTCTTAATGGCACTAACTTCATTTTCAATCTGAACAAAGGTGGTTTGGTAAACAATACATTTTCCATAATTTTTAAACATTCAGGGTGTGAAGTGCTTGATGAAGCAGCATGCTTGAAGAAGCAACATAGCCTAATGGGCAGACCACAGCCCTGGGTGTCAGAAGGACCTGCCAGAGTCAGAATCCCAGCTCTGCCACTTTTCTGCTGTGTGACCTTGGGTCACTTCACTTCTCCGTGCTTCAGTTACCCCATCTGAAAAATGGAAATTAAGACTGTGATCCTCATGTGGGTCATAGATTGGGTCCAACCTGATTTTATCTACCCTAGCACTTAGAACAGTGCCTGGCACACAGTAAGTGCTTAACAAATACCTAGAAAAAGATTCATGGGTCAGTCTTTGAATATTCTGATTTTTGTCATATGATTGCATCTTCCAAGGTCCAGGGTCCACCTGTGAGGGTGACCTCCACACTTATATTAGGGAGATTAAATTAGCAACATTAAAGCACTCCATCACCTTGCCCTCTCCTACCTCACCTCACTCCTATCTTACTGTAGTGAACCCACAAAGAACTGCCTTATTGGTGACTGTGATCTCGTGAACAACAAGAAAGAGACTGGCCAAGGCACTAATGGGCTCTATCTGAGGCAGGTGATTGCTGGCCTGTGGGGGCGGAGCATAGACCTATACATTGCTTTCTCTCCCTGCTCTATCAGGTAATGGGCCTGGACCATCAATGCTATGTAGAGCCACAGCTGTGACATCTAAGGCAGATAAAAGGTGCTAGTTTTGAATCATCAGGAGACACATGGAAGGCAGCACTGATGCACTTGGAGCAGAAGTATGCTGACAATAATAATAATGTTGGTATTTGTTAAATACTTACTATGTGCAGAGCACTGTTCTAAGTGCTGGGGGAGATACAGGGTAATCAGGTTGTCCCATAAGAGCAAGAAACACCTGGAGGAGCAGAAGCAGCAGGAAGGCAGCACTTGAAAGCAGCAGAAGGCAACAGCACTTGGAAGCAGAAAGAAGCATTGGCAGAATGGGCTCCCTTGGCCAGCAGCCTGGTATTGGACCCTTGGAGGAGTGGAGTGAGTGAGTATATGTTTGTGTCACTCCCTTGCACGCTGGTAAAACTTAGTAAAAGAATTTCCCCAGTAACCTTGCTGATCACAGGTGGGGTCTGACTTTACTATGTGTCACCGAGGCTTCTCGGGTCCAGGAAGGTCCTGGTTGGTATGAACCTGGGGAGGCTTGTGACACCTACTACAACTTAGCCTTTGTTCCTCTAATCAGAAGCAGAGATGCAGGGTGATGTAGTGGATAGAGTATGGGCCTGGGAGTCAGAAGGACCTGGATTCTAATCCTGACTTCACCATATGCCTGCTGTGTGACCTTGGGAAAGTCACTTTAACTTTTCTGGGCCTGTTACCTCATCTGTATAATGGAGATTAAGAATGTGAACTCCATGTGTTCCTCCTGTCTCTCCCCACTCCAGTCTATTCTTCATTCTGCTGCCCGGATCATCTTCCTACAGAAACACTCTGGGCATGAAACTCCCCTCCTCAAAAACCTCCAGTAATTGCCTATCAACCTTCGCACGAAAGAAAAACTCCTCACTCTTGACTTCAAAGCTCTCCATCACCTTGCCCCCTCCTACCTCACCTCCCTTGTCTCTTTCTACTGCTCACACTGTACACTCCGCTTCTCTGCCGCTCATGGTCCTCCTCATGGTCCCCCATTCATGCCTGTCCCGCTGTTGACTCCGGCCCACGTCCTACCGCTGTCCTGGAATGCCCTTCCTCCTCACATCTGCCAAACTAACTCTCTTCCCCTCTTCAAACCCCTACAGAGAGCTAACCTCCTTCAGGAGGCCTTCCCAGACTGAGCCCCCCTTCCCCTCTGCTCTTCCCCCTTCCCCTCCCCTCAGCGTTGTGCTCATTTGTATATATTTATTACCTTATTTATTTTGTTAATAAGGTATATATCTGCTTGATTCTATTTATCTTGATGTCTCATTTTTGTTTTGTCCTGTTTTGCTTTGCTGTCTCCCCCGTTGAGAGTGTGTCTGTGAATGGGCAGGGATTGTCTTTATCTGTTGCCAAACTGTACATTCCAAGTGCTTAGTGCAGTGCTTTGCACATAGTAAGTGCTCAATAAATACTACTGAATGAATGTGGGACAGGGAGCATGATCAACCTGATTAACTTGTATCTACCCCGGTGCTTAGAACAGAGCTTGGCACATAGTAAGTGCTGAAGAATTATTTTTTTAATACCAACCTACTCATTGTAACTCGATCTTATCTATCTCGCCACCTCCCATTCAGGAGGGATTGTTTCTATTTGTTGTCGAATTGTACTTTCCAAGCACTTAGTACAGTGCTCTGCACACAGTAATTGCTCAAATACGATTGAATGAATGACCTCTTGCCCACATCATACCTCGGGCCTCGAATGCCTCCCTTTTCATATCCAACAATGACTCTACCTACCTTCAGAGCCTTATTGAAGGCACATCTCTGCCAAGAGGCCTTCCCTGACTAAGCCCTATTTTCCTTTTTCCCAACTTGCATCATCTTATCTTGTACTCTTTATTCACCACCCACCATCCCCAGCCCCAGAGCACTTAGCTTTATAGCCATAATTTATTTATATTAATGTCTGTCTCCCCACTTAGGCTGTAATCTGGATGTGAGCAGGGAATGTGCTTGTAATATTGTAGTATTGGACACTCCCAAGTGCTTAGTAAAGTGTTCTGTGCTCAGTAAGCACTCAAATACGATTGATTCTCAATCAATCAATTGTATTTATTAAACCTCCTTTGCTTCTCAATTAATCAGAGAGCCTTTTTTTATGGTATTTGTAGGCCACGCCACTTCTTTTATGTACCACCTCCTAATAACAAGGCAAAGTATGTCCTGGAGGAAAAAAAAGAAATCCATTTAAAACTTTAAAACAGTAAGACAATTTATTCAGGAAGCAGAAATTCAACCTTAAAGGTAAGATTCAAAAACATTTCCTTAAAAGGTTCAGATCTTAATCAGTCATGGGCTTCAGCAACAAAGAGAAAGTTTCTAACATACCCTTTTGCTTCTCGGAAGCATTAATTCCCAAACCCAGTCACAAAGCAGTGATGTCAGCTATTTGCTTGCCACAAGTTTTTCATAGATTAGGCAAATCAATGTAGACCTTCTAGAAGTTGAACCAGTTGTTACATTAACCTTTAGCTCAAGGAAGGGACTTTGGACCCAGGAAGTTATTTTAAAGAAAGGAAGTGAAAGAAACATATCTTCCCATTACCATCTGAACCACTTGTTAACCAGATTCAAGGAGAAAGAGAGTGAGCAGTTGATCAAGAGGAAAACCTCTCTTTGAGTGAAACAATCATCATGGATATCAACCCATGAGAGGGCATATGGAATGAATAAGAATCACACACTCAACTTTAGCCTAAATTCTCTTAGGACTGTCTCAAAATTACAGAGAATGAGATGCAGGTTATTAAAGTAATAACATCAAGAGCCTACTGAATGCACAAAGGGTGTTTTTTGATGCAACTGTTGGGATTTCAAGTAGTATACAAATAAATGTCTTTACTACTTGTCTTACGCTGTCGAGTCGTCTCTGAACCACAGCGACATCATGGACCCATCTCTCCCAGAAGACCTACTTCCACCTGCAATCATTCTGGTAGTGTATCCATAGAGTTTTCTTGGTAAAAATCTAGAAGTGGTTTACTGTTGCCTCCTTCTGCGCTGTAAATTTGAGTCTCCGCCCTCAGCCTCTCCCGTGCCGCTGCTACCCAGCACAGGTTAGTTTTGACTTGGAGCAGATTGCTTTTCACTTGCTGGCCACTGGCTGAGCTACAAATGGAATGGACAGGCCTCTGCTTGAATCACTCTCCTGTAGGCAAGACTGGCAGAGTACTGGAAACTGGTGAGGTGCGACCCTGAGAGGGGACTAGGAGCCCGTTGTTGGGTAGGGATTGTCTCTATTTGTTGCTGAATTGTGCTTAGTACTCTGCTCTGCACACAGTATGCGCTCAATAAGTACGACTGAATGAATGAATCTTTACTACTATTACTAGTATGCCTCTATTACTTTAGAGAAGCAGCAAGGCCTAGTGGATAGAGCATGGGCCGGGGAATCAGAAGGATTCTGATTCCCAGGCAGAAGGACCTGGGTACTAGTCCCAGCTTCACCCCTGGTCTGCTGTGACTTTGGGCAAGTCACTTAACTTCTCTGTTCTTCAGTTACTTCATCTGTAAAATGGGGATTACAACAGTGAGCTCCACATGGGACATGGACTGTGTCCAACCTGATTCCCTTATATCTATCACTGCACTTAGAACGATGCTTGGCACATACTAAGTGCTTGGCAAATGCCTTGAAAAAAACAAAACCAACTAGTAAAAGACATTTGTTGAATTCTGGGAATCAGGAGACCTGAGTTAAAGTCCTGACTCTGTCTACTGGGACTGACATATGTTGGTCTATTTGTACATTTAATTTTTAATGAGTAGGGCCAGAACTACATGGTTCAGTCTTTCTTTATATTCTCGGTTCTTTCTCCTTCTCCTTTTATTTGTAAATAATCATGTCTGTCTGCCCCTCCTCTTAGATTATAACTTCTTTGAGGATAGGGGACTTGTATCTTTTTCATGTTGTACTCTCTCAAGGCCTTAATACAGTTCTTTGCCTTCAGTAAGTGTTCCATAAATATTATTGATTGAAGAAAGAACCTTGTAGACTTTTTTTCCATTTTATTTTTACCTATGTAGTTGTTACCCCTCTCGGGGTTGCACCTGGAGAGTTTCCAGTACTCTACCAGTCCCAACTCCAGAGGGAGAGTCAAGCAGAGGCATATCCATTCCATTTCTAGCTTGGGCAGAGGCTAGCGAGTGAAAGGCAATCTGCTACAAGTCAAAACTCACCTGTGCTGGGCAGCAGTGACATGGGAGAGTTGAGGGTGGAGACTCAACTGTACTGCGTGGAAGGAGGCAATGGTAAACTACTTCCTTATTATTACCAAGAAAACTCTATGGACATGCTACCAGAACAATTGCAGACGGAGGTGGGGCATTCTGGGAGAGAAGTGTCCGTGGGTCGGACACGACTCGACAGCATAAAACAACAACAGTATAGTTGTTATTCAGGCTGATGCTGAAGTTCATCTATAAGAGGGGTGTGGAACGGCAGTACTCTCTCCCCATCCCACCACCACAAACGCGCGCACACACACACTGTTCTGGGTTGTTGGGTCAACTCACTCAGAGTTGACACAAGATGAGTTGCTCTCATGGGGAATTGAAATCAATCTTCATTCCTTATACCAGGATTCTGGAATCACAGAAACTTGGATAACCCAGCCCCATAGCATTTAGGAATGTACCGTTATACACTGCCATTTCCCCTATCTGTAATTTTATTTTAATGTCTCTCTCCTTTAGACTGTATGTAGGCCCTTGGTGGCAGGGATCATGGCTACCAACTCTACTGTACTGTAGTCTCCCAAGTGCTAAATTTGGTGTTCTGCACACAGTAAGCACTCAATAAATACCAGTCATTGATTTCTTCCATTCCTGACTACAGGAAGAGAGTGAAACAAAAGCAACCCTTGAGGAGGCAAAACTAAGGATTGCATTTGAAAAAACAGAAGCAGCATGGCCTAGTGGATAAAGCATGGCCCTGGGAGTCAGAGGACCTGAGTTCTAATTCTGCCTCTACCACTTGTCTGCCATGTGACCTTGGGCAAGGCATTTCACTTCTCTGTGCTCCAGTTACCTCTTCTGTCAAATGGAGATTCAGACTGTGAACACCACGTGGGACATGGACTGTGTCCAACCTGATTACTTTGTATCTACCTCAGAGCTTGGAACAGTGCCTGGCACATAATAAGCTTTTAACAAATACCATTTAAAAAAAAACAAACCAGAAGCAGAACCAAGGACAAATGTTTGTTTTATCTTAATGGCCATGATAGAGATGTCTGAGGCTTCAGGACTGAGAACCTAAGGGAAGGAATTTATTATAGTAATAGCAATAACAGCACTCACGCTCTCTCATCACAGCCAGTCATCTTCCTGCAGGGGCATTATCCTTGACTTCTCTCTCATTCATTCAATAGTATTTATTGAGAGCTTACTATGTGCAGAGCACTGTACTAAGTGCTTGGAATATTCAACCCACATATTTAATCCTTCCCTAAATCCTAGGGGTTCCACCTTCACCACAATGCTAAAATCAGCCCTTTCCTCTCCATCCAAACTGTTACCAATCACTTATACTATTCCGCCTTGATTATTGTATCAGCCTCCTTGCTGACCTTCCTGCCTCCTGTGTCTCCCCACTCTGGTCCATACTTCACTCTGCTGCCTGGATCATTTTTCTACAAAAACATTCAGTCCGTGTTTCCCCATTCGTCAAGCAACTCCAGTGGTTGCCCATCCATCTCTGTATCAAACAGAAACTCTTTACCATTGGCTTGAAAGCGCTCCATCACTGTGCCCTCTCCTACCTCACCTCTCTACTCTCTTACTATAACCAGCCCTCACACTTATTTCCTCTAATGCCAGCCTACTCACTGTACCTAGATCTCGTCTATCTTGCACCCAACCTTTTGCCCACATCCTGCCTCTGGCCTGGAATGCCCTCCCTCTTCATATTTGACAGGTAATTACTCACCCCGGCTTCAAAGCCTTATTGAAGGCATATCTCCTCCAAGTGGCCTTCCCTGATTAAGCCCTCTATTCCTCTTTTCCCACTCCCTTCTGCATCATGCTGTCTTGCTCCATTTATTCATCCCCTCTCCTAGTCCCATATCTAATTTATTTATATTAATGTCTGTCTTCCTGTCTGTCTTCCCCTCTAGACTGAAAGCTCGCTGTTGAAAGGGAATATGTCAGTTATGTTGTTATACTGAATGGTCCCAAGTTATTAGTACAGTGCTCTGCACAGTAACCACTCAATAAATACGATTGACTAGCAAGCAAGTAAACAGGGAGGGGTGCAGTACATTGTGAGGTACATATGAGAGTTGTTTTTTTTATGGGCAGGACCCATTTATGGCCAAGATAACCAAAGTTTACTGCACAAGATAATGCTCAATAAAACAGGGATCATATCTACCACCTCTGTTGCATTGTGCTCTCCCAAGCCCTTAGTAATACTATTAATTGTGGTATTTAAGTGCTTATAATGTGCCAGACACAGTACTAAGCGCTGGGGTGGATACAAGCAAATCGAGTTGGACACTGTTTCTGTCCTGCTCAGGGCTCACAGTCTTCATCCCCATTTTTCAGATGAGGTAACTGAGGCAGAAAGAAGTGAAGTGGCTTGCCCAAGGTCACAGAGCAGGCAAGTGGCGGAACTGGTATTAGAACCCATGACCTTCTGACTCCCAGGCCTCTGTTCTATCCACTACGCCATGATGCTCCTCAGGGCTCAATAAATATGGTTGAGTAAATATCAATAATAGATCGATACTGTGTCAGAGTGCCACAACCCTGGAGGTGGTTGCCTCTGTAGTCACTGCGGCCTCTACTGCCCATAGTAGCCAGCTATTTTTGAGGATTACCGCTGGGACTATTCACCTCACAGAACCCCCTCAGTGGTCCTTTGGCTAGAAATCTTCAAAACTGATCGCCTATCCAGTATAGTACCCAAGGCTCTTGCTTCCCCAGTTCTTTCCATGAGACCAACACCAGGACTCTCTTTTTATGACATATTCAAGTGTTATGTGGCAAACGCTGTACTAAGTGCTGGTGTGGATACAAGAGCATCGGGGTTGGACTCAGTCAATGTTCACAGTCTTAATCCCCATTTTAAAATGTTAAATATAATAATAATGATGATGTATTTGTTTAGCACTTACTATATGCCAAGCACTGTTCTAAGCGCTGGGACAGATACAAGGTTATCAGGTTGTCCCAAGTGGGCCAACAGTCTTAATCCTCATTTTACAGATGAGGTAACTGAGGCACAGAGAAGTTAAGTGACTTGCCCAAAGTCACACAGCTGACAAGTGGCAGAGCCGGGATTAGAACGCACAACCTCTGACTCCCAAGCCCTTGCTCTTTCCACTAAACCATGCTGCTTCTCAGTTATAATACTGATAATAGTACCTGTTAAGCACTTTTGTGCCAAGATCTGTTCTAAGCACTGGGGTAGAAAAAGGGTTATCAGGTTAGACACAGTCCCTGTCCCACGTGGGACTCACAGTCTTAATCCCCATTTTACAAATGAGGTAACAGGCATAGAGAAGTAAAGTGACTTTCCCAAGGTCACACAGCAGACAAGTGGTGGAGCTAGTTAGAGCCCTGGTCCTCTGACTCCCAGGCTCATACTCTTTCCACTAGGCCACACTGTCTATCATGACAAGAAGCTTTATTTTAAGAAAAGGAAAATTCCTGTTCTGTCTTCATCAGTAAGGAGGTTGGGAAACAGGAAAATATGCCCTGGCTTTGGACTGAGTAGGAGTCCAAATAGCTGAGTCACAGCAGGTTCTGTAAATAGTGTCTTTAGCTGCAGATCCAAGGACAGTTTTTATTGCCCTACCATTGGAAGGAATTGTTGGCTAAAATCAACAACTTATATTGTGAGATCATCTTGGAACCCAATTGACAATAATGCACCACATGTTAATGTCGAAATGTGTCGAACCAAACGAACAAAAAAAACCCAAAACAAGCATTTTGACATTCTAATACTTTGTCTCAGTGATTATTCTGGGACTGGGTATCAAAGGAATAATAATAATGATGTTGGTATTTAAGTGCTAACTTTGTGCAGAGCACTGTTCTAAGTGCTGGGGGAGATACAGAGTAATCAGGTTGCCCCACGTGAGGCTCACAGTTAATCCCCATTTTACAGAGGAGGTAACTGAGGCACGGAGAAGTGAAGTGACTTGCCCACAGTCACACAGCTGACAGTGGCAGAACGGGGATTCGAACCCATGACCTCTGACTCCCAGGCCTAGGCTCTTTTCATGGAGTCACACTGCTTCTCTAATGCTCTGCCATACCCAGATCTTCTTTTGACTGGCCATGGTGGAAACTCCCATCATACAATGCTCCAGGATGGATCAAAATGGCCATGGTGTTGATGGAGGTGGTGGCAGAAATGGCGTTGGTGCCATCTAAAAGGAGGGAGGAGTTAAATAGCCTCCTTTCCTTCCTCCAACTTCACTGCTATTCTCCCACCTCCATGCCACTACTGTCGGACCCTGATGCCTGTTCCCTGAGCCCCCTCCCTTGTCACTCTGGCTAGAGGCAAGACCCCATTTAGGTTCCATCACTAGATTTTCAGGTAGAACAAAAAACCCCACAAACCCCAATTTGTGACTAACCACCCAGTGTAGTCCATTTGGTCCCATTAAGTTCTTTCCTCACTAGAATAAAGCAGCAGTTAAATCCCCGTTCTGCTATGAAGACAGCGGCCTTTGGGAGAACGCATATCTTGGGGCATTAAAAAAGAAATAGTTATCAGAGGCTTGACTCTAGACTGTAAGCTCACTTTGGACAGGGAACATGCCTGCCCACTCCATTGTACTGTACTCTCCTGAGAGCTCAGTACAGTGATTTGCGCACAGACAGTGCTCAATAAATATCATTGATGATGATGAGCAGATTCTGAAAGGAATAATGAGGGATGGACACTGGAAGTGGATTGGTAAAGTCTCCATGATGATCTGGATTTATCTCAAAGTTGCTTAACTAAATGTGTTGCTTAACTAAATGGGACAGGGACTGTGTCTAACCTGATAACCTTTTTTCTACCCCAGTGTTTAGAACAGATCTTGGCATATAGTAAATGCTTAACAAGTACGATTATCAGTATTATAACTGAGAAGCAGCATGGCTTAGTTGAAAGAGCAAGGCCTTGGGAGTCAGAGGTTGTGCGTTCTAATCCCGGCTAATCCTTCAAAAACAATCAGCAAACATGTTTATCGTGTGTTTACTATGCATGCAGAGCTCTGTACTAAGTGCTTGGAAGAGTACAATATAACAGATTCAGTAGACACATTCCCTACCCACGAGGAGCTTACGGTTTAGAGGGGGAAAGAGACATAAATATAGAATAAATAAATTAAGCTAATGTACCTAAGTGCTGTGGGCTAAAGAGTACAGTAAATGAAGAGTACAAATCCAAGTGCAAGGACAACGTTGAAGGGATGGAGAGTAAGGGGAAAATGAGGGCTTAGTTGAAAGAAGATGAAATTTGAATAAGGTTTTGAAGGTTGGGAGAGCAGTCATCTGTCCAATGTGAAGGGGAGGGGGTTCCAGACTAGAGGCTGGATGTGGGTGAGGGGTCAGCGGTGAGATGGATGAGAATGAGGTAAAGTTAAAGTTAAGTTGTAGATAATAATTGTGGTGTTTCTTAAGAGCTTACTATGCACCAAGCACTGTACTGAGCACTGGGGTAGCTATAAGATACCCGGTCTCACAGGGCCTGGCACTCTAAAGGAGAATCGGCAATCTAAAGGAGAAGCAGCATGGTCTAGTGGTAAGGGCATAGGCTTGGGAGTCAGAGGATGTGGGTTCTAATCCTGGTTCCGCCACTTGTCTGCTGCGTGACCTTGGGCAGGTCACTTCACTTCTCTGGGCCTCAGTTCCCTCATCTGTAAAAGGGGGATGAAGGAAGTGAGCCCCATGTGGGGCAACCTGATTATCTTGTATCTACCCCTGTGCTTAGAACAACATGTGCCAGTGCTTGGCAAATGGTAAGTGCTTTAAAAATACCATCATTATCATTATTATTATTATTATTAACTAGGAAGGAGAACAGGTATTGAGTCCCCATTTCACATTTGAGGAAACTGAGGCACAGAGAAGTTAAGTGACCTTTCCATGGTCACCCAGCAGGGAAGGTTTGACCTTCCCAACATCACCAAAATCTGCCTGTTCCCCTCCATCCAAACTGCTACAACGTTCATCCAATCATTTATCCTATCTCACCTTGATTAATGTATCCTTGCTGACCTCCCTACGTCCTGTCCCTTCCCACTCCAGTCCATACTTCACTCTGCTGCCCAGATCATTTTTCTACAAAAACGTTCAGGCCATGTTTCTCCACTCCTTAAGGACCTCCAGTGGTTTGCCATCCACCTCCGCATCAAACAGAAACTCTTCACCATTGGCTTTACATCACTCAATCACCTTGCCTCCTTCTACCTCACCTCCCTACTCTCCTACTACAACCCAGCTAACTTTCATTCATTCATTCAATAGTATTTATTGAGCGCTTACTATGTGCAGAGCACTGTACTAAGTGTTTGGAATGTACAATTCGGCAATAAAGACAATCCCTGCCCATTGACGGGCTTACAGTCTAATCAGGGGAGACAGACGGACAAAAACACTTCTCCCCTCTAATGCTAACCTTCTCACTGTACCTTCATGTCGTCTATCTCACCACTAACCTCTCACCCACGTCCTGCCTCTGGCCTGGAATGCCCTCCCTCCTCACATCTGACAATTATTCTCCCCAATTTCAAAGCCTTATTGAAGGCACATCTTCCCCAAGAGGGCTTCCCAGACTAAGCTCTCTTTTCCTTTTCTTCAACTCCCTTAATAATAATAATGATAATAATGATGGTATTTGTTAAACACTTCCTATGTGCCAAGCACTGTTCAAAGCACTGGAGTAGATACAAGGTCATCAGGTTGTCCCATATAGGGCTCACCATTTTACTCTCCATTTTACAGATGAGGTAGCTGAAGCACAGAGAAGTGAAGTGACTTGCCCAAGGTCACACAGCAGACAAGTGGCGGAGGCAGGATTAGAACACATGACCTCTGACTCCCAAGCTCGGGCTCTTGCCACTAGGCCATCCTGCTTCCCTTCTGTATCACCTTGTCCTGCTCCCTTTATTCAACCCCCCTTCCCAAACCCACAGCATTTATGTTAAGTGCTCAATAAATACGATTGAATGACTATCTGTAATTTTATTTATCTATATTAATGTATGTCTCCCTCTCCAGACTGTAAGCTTGTTGCAGGCAGGGAATGTGTCTGTTATATTGTTATAACTGTACTCTCTCAAGCACTTAATACAGTGCTTTGCACACTGTAAACAATAAATACGATTGATGGACTGAGTGAATGACAGGGAAGTGGTGGAGCAGGGGTTAGAATCCAGGTCCTCTGCTTCCTAGGCCTGTGTTCTTTCCATAAGGACATGCTACTTTCCAAAAGAAATATTCATTTCATTCAATTGTATTTGAGTGTTTACTCTGTGCAGAGCACTGTACTAAGCACTTTTGTACAACACAGCAATAAAGAGATAATCCCTGTCCATAACGGGCTTACAGTCTAGAGAGGGAGAGATAGATATCAAAACAAGCAAACAGGCATCAATATAAATAAATAGAAGTATAGATATATACCTATATACATAAGTGCTGTGGAGCGAGGAGGGGAAAAGCAAAGGGAGTGAGTTGAGGTGATATGGAAAGGAGGGGGAGCTGAGGAAGAGGTGGTTTAATAATAATGATGGTATTTGTTAAGCGCTTACTATATTCATTCATTCAATAGTATTTATTGAGTGCTTACTATGTGCAGAGCACTGTACTAAGCACTTGGAATGTACAATTTGGCAACAGATAGAAACAATCCCTGCTCATTGACGGGCTTACAGTCTAATCGGGGGACACAGACCAACAAAAACAAGACAACATAATCACCATAAATAGAATCAAGGGGATGTACACCTCATTAAACAAAATAAATAGAGTAATAAAAATATATACAAATGAGCACAGTGAGGGGAAGGGAGAGGGGAGGAGCAGAGGGAAAGGGGCTTAGCTGAGGGGAGGTGAAGGGGGGAAGCGGGAGGAGCAGACAGCGGAGGGGGAGCAGAGAGGGAGCAGAGGGAAAAGGTGAAGCTGTCTGGGAAGGCCTCTTGGAGGAAGTGAGCTCTCAGTAGGGCTTTGAAGAGAGGAAGAGGGTTCGGCAGAGGTGAAGAGGGAGGGCATTCCAGGACCGCAGGAGGACCTGGGCCAGAGGTCGACGGCGGGATAGGCACAAACGGGGGCCAGTGAGGAGGTGAGCAGCAGAGGAGCGGAGCATGCAGGGTGGGCAGTAGAAAGAAGGGAGGTGAGGTAGGAGGGGGCAAGGTGATGGAGAGCCTTGAAGCCCAGAGTGAGGAGTTATTGTTTCGTGAGGAGGTTGATAGGCAACCACTGGAGGTTTTTAAGGAGGGGAGTGACATGCCCAGAGCGTTTCTGCAGGAAGATGAGCTGGGCAGTGGAATGAAGAATAGACTGGAGTTGGGGGAGACAGGAGGAAAGGAGATCAGAGGGAAGGCTGACACAATAATCCAGCTGGGATATTATGAGAGCTTGTACCAGTAAGTTTGTACCAGTCAGGCCTGCAACTTCGGTGTCATCTTTGACTTGGCTCTCTAGTTCACCCCACACATCCAATCCATCACCAAAACCTGCCGGTCTCACCTTTATAATATTGCCAAGATCCGCCCTTTCCTCTCCACCCAAACGGCTATCTTACTGCTACAGGCTCTCGTAATATCCCGGCTAGATTACTGTGTCAGCCCTCTCTCTGATCTCCCTTCCTCCTGTCTTGCCCCGCTCCAGTCTATTCTTCACTCCGCTGACCGGCTCACCTTCCTGCAGAAATGCTCTGGGCATGTCACTCCCCTTCTTAAAAACCTCCAGTGGTTGCCTATCGACCTCCGCACAAAACAAAAACTTCTCACTCTAGGCTTCGAGGCACTCCATCACTTTTCTCCTTCCTACCTCTCCTCCCTTCTCTCTTTCTACTGCCCACCCCGCACGTTCCGCTCCTCTGCCACCCACCTCCTCACTGTCCCCCGTTCTCGCCTATCCCGCCGTCGTCCCCTGGGCCACGTCCTCCTGCGGTCCTGGAACTCCCTCCCTCCTCACCTCCGCCAAACTAATTCTCTTCCCCTCTTCAAAACCCTACTTATAGCTCACCTCCTCCAAGAGGCCTTCCCAGACTGAAATCCCCTTTTCCCTCTGCTCCCTCTACCCCCCCCACCTCTCCGCAGATAAACCCTCTTCTCCCCACTTTCCCTCTGCTCCTCCCCCTCTCCCGTCCCATCCCCTCAGCACTGTACTCATCCGCTCAACTGTATATATCTTCATTACTCTATTTTGTTAATGAGATGTACATCACCTTGATTCTATTTATTTGCTATTGTTTTAATGAGATGTTCTTCCCCTTGATTCTATTTACTGCTATTGTTCTTGTCTGTCCATCTCCCCCAATTAGACTGTGAGCCCGTCAAAGGGCAGGGACTGTCTCTAGCTGTTACCGATTTGTACATTCCAAGTGCTTAGTACAGTGCTCTGCACATAGTAAGCACTCAGTAAATACTATTGAATGAATGAATGAATAAGATATCCATTTGGATGGAGAGGAAAGGATGGATCTTATTTTAAAGGTGAGGGTGGCAGGCCTTGGTCATGGATTGGATATATGGGGTGAATGAGAGAGCTGAGTCAATGATGACTTCAAGGATGCGGGCTTGAGAGACGGGAAGGATGGTCGTACCATCCATGGTGATAGGAAAGTCAGGAAGAGGATAGGGCTTGGGAGGGAAGATAAGGAGCTCAGTTTTAGACATGTTGAGTTTTAGGTGGCGGGCAGACATACAGGTGATGTCCCGACAGAGGCAGGAGGAGATACGAGCCTGAAGGGAGGGGGAGAGGACGGGGCAGAGATGAAGATCTGTGTGTCATCTGCATAGCGATGATAGTTGAAGCCGTGGGAGCGAATGAGTTCACCAAGGGAGTGAGTATAGATGGAGAACAGAAGACGGCCAAAAACCCTTGAGGAACCCCTACAGTTAGTGGATGGAAGGGGAGGAGGAGCCCGCGAAAGAGACTGAGAAGGAGAAGGAGACCCCTACCTCACCTCCCTTTTCTCTTTCTACTGCCCACCCCGCACGCTCCGCTCCTCTGCTGCTCACCTCCTCACCGTCCTCCGTTTGCGCCTATCCGCCGTCGACCTCTGGCCCACGTCCTACCGCTGTCCTGGAATGCCCTCCCTCCTCACCTCCGCCGAACTAACTCTCTTCCTCTCTTCAAAGCCCTACTGAGACCTCACTTCCTCCAAAAGGCCTTCCCAGACTGAGCTTCCCCTTTTCCCTCTGCTCCCATTCTGCTCCCCCCCCCACCCTCTGCTCCTCTCCCTTCCCCCCTTCACCTCTCCTCAGCTAAGCCCCCTTTCCCTCTGCTCCTCCCCCTCTCTCTTCCCCTCCCCTCAGCACTGTGTTCATTTGTATATATTTTATTACCCTATTTATTTTGTTAATGAGGTGTATATCCCCTTGGTTCTATTCATCGTGATTATGTTGTCTTGTTTTTTCCATCTGTCTTCCCCAGTTAGACTGTGAGCCGTCACTGGGCAGAGATTGTCTCTATCTGTTGCCCAATTGTACATTCCAAGTGCTTAGTACGGTGGTCTGCACATAGTAAGCGCTCAATAAATACTACTGAATGAATGAATGAATGAAAGAGGAGAACCAGGAGAGGATGGAGTCCGTGAAGCCAAGGTGAGATAAGATGTTTAGGAGAAGGGGATGGTCGACAGTGTCAAAGGCAGCTGAGAGGTCGAGGAGGATTAGGATAGAGTAGGAGCCATTGGATTTGGCAAGAAGGAGGTCACCTTTGAGAAAGCAGTCTCGGTAGAGTGGAGGGGACGGAAGCCAGATTGGAGGGGGTCCAGGAGAGAGTTGGAGTTGAGGAATTCAAGGCAGCGAATGTAGATGACTCATTCTAGGGGTTTGGAAAGGAACGGTAGGAGGGAGATAGGGCGATAACTGGAAGGGGAAGTGGTGCCAAGCACTGTTCTGATTAGTGGTCTGGGGAGGCCTCTCGGAGGAGATGTGCCTTCAGTAGGGCTTTGAAGGGGGAAAGAGTGCTTGTTTGGCGGATTTGAGGAGGAAGGGCATTCCAGGCCAGAGGTAGGACGTGGGCCAGGGATCAATGGTGAGACAGGCGAGATGGACGCACAGTGAGAAGGTTAGCACCAGAGGAGCGGAGTGTGATCTCTGTGAACTTTAAAAAGGTGGAGATGGTGGTGGGGTATGGGGAGTATTTTTCAGTTCATGGCGTAGTGGCTAGAACTACGCCTGGGAGTCAGAAAATCATGGATTCTAATCCCAGCTCTTCCGCTTGTCTGCTGTGTAACCTTGGGCAAGTCACTTCACTTCTCTGCGCCTCAGTCACCTCATCTGTAAAATGGGGATTGAGACTGTGAGCCTCATGTGGGACAGGGACTGTGTCCAACCAGATTTACTTGTATCCACCTGTCCCAAGGTGACTCTAGGATACCGACCATCTCACGGTCAAATGCTATCTCGTGACCTTCTGAGCCAGCAGGCGGAACTCGGAAGTGAGGGTGGGATACTGTCCCCAAAACCGAAACTGCCAGATCGACAGCCCAAGCTGGGAATACAGAAGATGCCCCTCGCCCCCATGCCGAACAAATTAGGTATGGTGGAGGCAGGAGGGCAGAGATTGGATAAACTGAGGCCAGAAGCTGGAATGGCCTAAGAACACAGGTGATAAATACCTGATGACTCTAACCTTCTGTGCAGAGGAACTGGACTTGAAGCAGCCGGCTGCAGGTCGCCTCTGTCCAGAGCGTGAGAAGGCCGCTCTGCCTGCACCAAATGAGGAGCCGTGGGATGGGTGAGTGTCCCGTCCCACTGAATGCTCGTGGGGTTGGAAGCCAGATGCTTTGCCATGGGTATGTAATGTTTAAGTGGATTTGACACCTAAGTGGGTGCCTCCCGAGTGGGACATGAACATGGTGGGAGCTAGCATGGTGGAGAAGCAGCGTGGCTCAGTGGAAAGAGCCCGGGCTTTGGAGTCAGAGGTCATGAGTTCGAATCCCAGCTCCGCCACTTGTCAGCTGTGTGACTGTGGGCAAGTCACTTAACTTCTCTGGGCCTCAGTTACCTCATCTGTAAAATGGGGATTAAGACTGTGAGCCCCATGTGGGACAACCTGATTCCCCTATGTCTACCCCAGCGCTTAGAACAGTGCTCTGCATATAGTAAGCGCTTAACAAATGCCAACATTATTATTATTATTATTATTATTATTAGCCGCCTCACCACGTGTGAGTAGCACATCAGTGGATTTAATGCCTAAGTGGATTCCTCCTCAATGGGATGTGAACATGGTGGAAGCTAGCTGCCTCACCATAAGTGGGTAATGCGTTAACGGGTAATGCATAAGTAGGATTAACGCATAAATGTATTTAATGCATAAATGGATTCCTCCTGAGCGGGACGCATACATGGCGGGAGCTAGCCGCCTCACCACGTGCAAGTAAATCATAAGTGGGTTCCTCCTGGGTGGGCCCGGATGTTCTGCTACACATGAGTAACGTACGAGTATATTCCTCCTGTTAGGGAAGCCCTGACACCATATTCCTCCCAAAAGGGAAGGTCGATTTGTTGCATCTAAATAACCAAATAATTCAATTTGCCCCACGGAATAAATTTTATACAAAACTCAGGCTTTCTGTCCCCGGCCTTTCTCTCTCTCTCTTGCCTTGCTGATTCTGAACGAGCCCTTCCCTGGTGACGGGTGACACCACCCCAGTGCTTAGTACAGTCCCTGGCACATCGTAAGGGCTTAACAAATACCATAGAGAAGGTGGATAAGCTAATACTTCAAAAGAAAAGTATTTTTATTGAATATGGCACATTGGGTAAAATAGACAAATTGTTTAAATGGAGGTTGTAGCAGCGTTATTGTTCTTTAAAAACAAGTTGATATATGATGGACTGTGTAGATGCCTGCTCCACCCTAGATTGTAAACTCCCTGTGGGCAGAGAATGTGTCTACCAACTCAGTTGTATTGTACTCTCCCAAGTGCTTAATATAGTGCTCTGCATACAGTAAAGGCTCAGTAAACACCACTGACTGACTGATGGCTCTAAAATAATCAGCCCGGTTCTCTGGGGATTCCCTATGGCTATAATAATTGTGATCTTTGTTGAGTGCTTACTATGTGCCCGGTATTGTACTAAGCACTGGGGTAGCTACAGAATAATTGGGTTGGAAACAGTCCCTGTCCCACCTAATGCGCACAGTCTTAATCCCCACTTTGCAGATGAGGGAACTGAGGCACAGAGAAGTGAAGTGACTTGCCCAAGGTCACACAGCAGACCAGTGACGGAGCCGGAATTAGAACCCAGGTCCTCTGACTCCGTGGTCCAGGCTCTTTCCATTAGGCTATGCTCCTCTCCTTTCCACCCTTCCACCCCCGATTTCTTTAGTTGCCCTCCCCCACCCGCTGGGCCAAAGCTGGTCTAAGTATATCAGCTCACATTTCAGAAATTTTTACAGTAAAAACTTAAAAAGGATTACCTTAAATTCTCAAAATTTTTTGAAAAATAAGACTGGTGCCATTATTCTAAAATGTTCCATCAGAAACAGAATTTCCTGAGATGTTGGCATTGTGGCATCGACGCCAAACAAGGCCCTTACGTAGCACCCAGAACAGGTCACCAGCGATGTGAACCTGGTAGCCTTTCCAGTCCAGTTTCTGCAGTCATTTGGATGCCAAGAGGGTGACGCCGGCAGGCATTCCTGATCCATTTGGGAGAGGATGCTGATAGGGAATCTGGGGATGTTCTTCCACCCCTAGGAGTCCAGCCCCATGTGGAATGGTGTCGGCAGGAGGCTGAGTTGGTCCCTGGGACCAATAATAATGTTGGTATTTGTTAAATGCTTACTATGTGCCGAGCACCAAGCGCTAGAACCACCAGGATGGAACCCATACTCAAGTTAGGGCTGTCTATTAGCTGCCCGCCAGGCCCAGCTCAGGTGGTCTGAATTGAGCCAAGCCAGAGAGCGGTCAGAGCTGCAGGCCGCATGGGTGGTCGGCAACTGTGGGCCTGTAGGAAATGCGCGCTCAGATGGATGGGTAATGGGAGCATGGGCCCCGCCAACCTCTGCTCTTGCCAGCCCCCACAGGATCGGGGGGCCCTGCGAGCCAGCGGGAAACCAGACGTGGTGTTGAGTGGCGGGTGGATGGCTGGGGAAAAATTCCCCTGGGAAGTCGAGTGGCCCCGGCTGCAGCCATGCTTGGGCCACGAGGTGTGAGGTGCCACCACATAGGGGAGTCCGGCTCTCTGTGGGCCCCTATTCTGGACCCCCGGGCCCTGGACTCAGAAGCCTATGTCAGAGGCTCCAGCAACTTTGATGCAGAAGCCATGGACCCATTCCCATGTCCCAGGGCCTCCGGTTGAGTCAGGGCAACATTCCCAGATCACAAAGATGAAAGTGGCCAAAGGCCAGAAGCTGTCCCGCCATTTTGGGAGATGAGGGGGCTGGCTCCCCGAGATCGCATCTGATCCCAACAGCTCTCTTCCTCCTGCTGCTGCTGCTGCTCTCTCAGCTGTAGGGAGCAGATTCAGGCCCCATCATCTCCCAAAATGGCAGGAGAGTCTTCATGCCTAGGCCCTCTCCACCTTTGTGACCTGGGGACAGAATCTAACACCTCCCATTCCCTCAACTTTAGTCTCCCGTCCGGCAGCCAGCATCAGGGAGGAAATTTAAATGACAAGTCTTGTTGAGCCAATGTAGAAAACCAAAACGATTTGGGCCCATTTGGAGAGGCCTGGAGAAGAGCAGCAAATGAAGTTTGTTGGCAGATCGTGGCCGACCCTCCTGAGGGGTGTCCGGGGTGGGTTTCCAGCTGGTGTCCCAGGAGACCCAAGGTCTCTCTCGACATCCCTGCTTGGGGCCGGCCCTACTAATGACTGGCTGCCTCAGTTGCTCTGAAATGGTGGCATTATCTCAGGCTTCTCCCCTGCAGCCTCCTGGAAGTCCTCAGCACCCCCGCCTCACCAGCCTCTGTGTTTACTCCTGAGACCAGTGCCTGGGGCCTCTTTCCTCCTCTTGCTCCTCCCTCAAGGCCCCAGTGGTGCCAGGATCCCAGGGCCTGGCCTGGCTAAGCGTTGCCTTGCTCCCTCCGGAAGCCAAAGCCTCCTGAGATGCAGGTCCACGGGGCTCCGGGCTGGGTCCTCTGCTCCCGTCCGTCCGGTCTGCGTGGGCCCAGAGGCAGAGGGCGGCCTAAAGCGGCCTCAGCAGCACATAAAACATGTACCTTCCAAGGAGAATTGAGGGGAACCAACTGGGGAACTGAAGTGAAATTCAGAACGGAAGAGAACTGGTGCTTTCTGAAACAAATGCTCAGTGGTGGGTTTCACAGATCTGGAGTCTGTTCACAGATCTCTAGCCTGAAAGCTATGTATGCAGGGAATGTGTCTGTTTATTGTTGTACTCTCCCAAGTATTTAGTACAGTGCACACAGTGAGCACTCAATAAATGCAATTGGCTGACTGCTTCTCAAAATATAAAATGCCTCTGACTCTTCCTTTATTTTTCTGTTTGGAAGGGACAAATGTAGAGCCCCTGGAGGGATTGGTCCCTTGCATAATGGGCTTTTCCAGAATGAAACCAGGAAAGAAGCACCAAAGAGCTAGGAATTCTGTGGAAGACTCAGCCACTGTGTCTGCAGAGTGAGTTTGACATCTATTGAGAGCCCTGCTTACAAGAGAGAATTTCTAAGTTCCTGTGAAGGTAGCGTGGAGATGTTCTTCACTTGCAGCTAAGCCCCCTGAACTATGCCACACTGTTTTTGACGGGGGAGGGTCTGCACTCGACCCAGGAGCAGCAGCAGAATAAATACTGTAGACACTCAGTGAATACCACTGGTTTATGGAGCTTGGCCGCTGGATCCACTATGACATGACCATGGGTGGAAATAAGGTAGAAGGGTCTAGAATGGGGCACTGGCAATAATCTTATCATAATAATAAGCACTTGTTACTTAGTACTTGTAAGTGCTTATTATCAATCAGTGGTATTTACTGAGTGCTTACTTGGTACTGTTCTAAGCGCTTGGGAGACTACAATACAACAGGGTTGTCAAGCATGGTATGGAGTACTGGGGTAGATCCAAGATAACCAGGTTGGGCCCAGTTCTTATCCCACATAGAGCTCACAGTCTAATAATAAGAATAATAATAATCATGGTATTCAACGCTTACTATGTGCCAGGCCCTGTACTAAGCACTGAGGCACTGTACTAAGTCTAAGCAGAAGGGAAAAGGATTTCTCATTTTACCATGAGGAAACAGAAGCACAGAGAAGCTATGTGACTTGCCCAAGGTCACACAGCTGTCCAAGTGGCAAAGCAGGGATTAGAACCCAGGTCCTCTGACTTGCCGGCCCAGGACTCTTTCCGCCTAGGCCACACTGCTTCTCTAGAAGAATAATTGTCAGCATACCTGTTCTGATTTGAATGTTTTCAAAGCGGGTACTTTTTTTCTTTCCCTGGCTCTGGGCAGAGCTCCCTGGCTCGGGGATTCCAAAGTGGCGCGCAGAGGTACTGAGCTGCCCCTCACTGCCACAAAGCAGCATGGCTTAGTGGCAAGAGCCTGGGCTAGGGAGTCAGAGGTCATGGGTTCTAATCCCAGCTTCGCCACTTGTCTGCTGGGTGACCTTGGGCAAGTCACTTCACTTCTCTGGGCCTCAGTGACCTCATCTGTAAAACTGGGGATTGAAAAATGTAAGCCCCACGTGGGACAATATGATTACCCTGTATCTACCTCAGCGCTTAGAACAGTGGTTGTCACATACTAAGTGCTTAACAAATACCAATATTATTATTATATGAGCCACCGTGTGGACCTGGCCCTGGGGCAGCTCCTGCCCCCCACCAAGACCACGGCCTGGGGTCTGACCTGCAGTGCGCCGGGCAGCTCAGCGCTCCTGCAGTCAGCTGGCGTGACTCTGAGCGGGACCATTCAGATCTCTGCAGGGCTCCTGCAGTGAGCCAACGTGGCTCCGAGAGACCCCAGTCAGCCCCCTGTAGTGCTCCCCCAGTAAGCCAGTGTGGTTCTGAGTGGGTCCAGTTGATCCCCAGCAGTGCTCCTGCAGTGAGCCAGAGTGGCTCCAAGCAGGCCCAGTTTGCCCCCTGTAGTGTTCTCGCAGTGAGCCGGAGTGGTTCCGAGTGGGCCCAGTCAGCCCCCAACAGTGGTCCCACAGTGAGCCAAGTTTACCAGGTTGGACACATCCCTGTCCCATATGGGGCTCACAGTCTAAATTGAAGGGAGGAGGACTTAATCCCCATTAGAGAAGCAGTGTGACTCGGTGGAAAAAGTCCGGGTTTAGGAGTAAGAGGTCGTGGGTTCTAATCCCGGCTCCGCCACCAGTCAGCTGTGTGACTCTGGGCAAGTCACTTCACTTCTCGGTGCCTCAGTTCCCTCATCTGGAAAATGAGGAGGAAGACTGTAAGCCTCACGTGGGACAACCTGATTACCCCGCAACTACCCCAGCGCTTAGAACAGTGCTTGTCACGTAGTAAGCGTTTAACACAAAGCAACATTATTATTATTATTATTTTACAGATGAGGTAACTGAAGTTCAGAGAAGACAACTGACTTGCCCAAGGTCACACAGCAAGTAATGAGCAGGCACAGGATTAGAACCCGGGTCCACTGACTCCTAGACCCATGCTCATTCTGCTAGGCTGGTGAGCTCCCAGACTTGTGCTCAGATGCTGTAGTACTGGTGAGCTGACTGTACTCCAAGTCCTCAATTCTGATAATCTTGTCCTCCCTTTCGATATTCAGTATGATCCATAGTTGATGGAAAGCATCATGGCCTAGTGGAAAGCACACCAGCCTGAGAGTCTAAGGACCTGGGTTCTAATCCCAGCACTACCACTTGTCTGCTCTATGACCTTGGGCAAGTCACATTATTATTATGGTATTTGTTAAGCGCTTACTATGTGCCAAGCACTCCATCTCACTTCTCTGTGCCTCCATTTCCTCATCTGTAAAATGGGGCATTCAATAGCTGTCCGTAGACTATGAATGCTGTGTGGGCCAGGGACTGTATTCTACCTGATTATTTTGTATCTGCCCCAGAACTTAGTACACTGCTTGTCACATAACTGCTCAAGAAGTTGGATGAATCTAATGAGGTAAGTCCTGGTAATAATAATAATAATGTTGGTATTTGTTAAGCGCTTACTATGTGCACAGCACTGTTCTAAGTGGTGGGGTAGATACAGGGTAATCAGGTTGTCCCATGTGAGGCTCACAGTCTTAATCCCCATTTTACAGATGAGGTAACTGAGGCACAGAAAAATTAAGTGACTTGCCCACAGTCACACAGCTGACAAGTGGCAGAGCTGGGATTCAAACCCATGACCACTGACTCCCAAGCCTGTGCTCTTTCTACTGAGCTATGCTGTTTCTCTTTTCTCAAGTTTTTCCGTTCTCTCCTCCAGCTCTTGGCCTTCACAAATTGGCGTTTGCGGCCCAAGGTTCTCCCCTCTTCCATTCTGTTTGAAATTCCCACTTCTCGTCTGTGAACCCTCTGCGCTTTCTGTCCTCGGGCCTAATCAAAGCACTCAGTACAGCCCTCCTCGGCACACCAGTGTATCATCCTTTTCTTATCTGCAAAATGGAGATTCAAAACCTTTTCTTCCACCTTCCTAAGACTGTGAGCCCCCTGTGGGACAGGGACTGCGTCCCACATGATTAACTTGTTGTATCTATCCCAGCATTTAGGACAGTTCTTGATGCATACTAAGCACTTAACAAATGCTGTTATCACTATTATTATAATTATTATTACTTCCATATAAGTTGGGCAGCACAACAGCTTAGACACCACAAAACCTTCACCTTGACAGGGAACAGTTGCCCCATTGTGACCACAATTTCATATGTCCAACTGCCAAAAGCTTAGTTGACCTTTAAGACCTTTTACCTTACCTCGTTACTCTCCTACTACAACCCAGCCCACACACTTCGCTCCCCTAATGCTAACTTTCTCACTGTACCTCGATCTCATTTGGCCCACATCCTGCCTCTGGTCTGGAATGCCCTCCCTCCTCATATTCGACAGACAATTATTCTCCCCCTCCAAGAGGCCTTCCCTCACTAAGCCTCGCTTTCCTCCTCTCCCACTCCCTTCTGGGTCATCCTGACTTGCTCTTTTTATTCATCCCCCTCCCCTGCCCCACAGCATTTATGTACATATCGATAATCTCTTTATTTATATTCTAGACTGTAAGTTCACTGTAACTTACAGTGGGGTTCACAGATGAGAAGTGGGAATTTCAAACAGAACGGAAGAGGGGAGAACCTTGGGCCGCAAACGCCAATTTGTGAAGGCCAAGAGCTGGAGGAGAGAACGGAAAAACTTGAGAAAAGAGAAACAGCATAGCTCAGTGGAACGAGCACAGGCTTGGGAGTCAGAGGTCATGGGTTTGAATCCAAGCTCTGCCACTTGTCAGCTGTGTGACTGTGGGCAAGTCACTTAATTTTTCTGTGCCCCAGTTACCTCATCTGTAAAATGGGGATTAAGACTGTGAGTCTCACATGGGACAACCTGATTACCCTGTATCTACCCCACCACTTAGAACAGTGCTGTGCACATAGTAAGCGCTTAACAAATACCAACATTATTATTATTAATAATAATAATAATAATGTTGGCATTTGTTAAGCGCTTACTATGTGCCGAGCACTGTTCTAAGCACTGGGGTAGACACAGGGGAATCAGGTTGTCCCACGTGGGGCTCACAGTCTTAATCCCCATTTTACAGATGAGGTAACTGAGGCACCGAGAAGTTAAGTGACTTGCCCAAAGTCACACAGCTGACAAGTGGTAGAGCCGGGGTTCGAACCCATGACCTCTGACTCCAAAGCCCGTGCTCTTTCCAGTGAGCCACGCTGCTTCTCTATTATTATTATTACCAGGACTTACCTCATTAGATTCATCCAACTTCTTAAGCAGTTATGTGAATTCAATCATATTTATTGAGTGTTTACTGTGTGCAGAGCACTGTACTAAGCTCTTGGAAAGTACAATTCAGCAATAGATAGAGACAATTCCTACCCAACAACGGGCTCACAATCTAAAAGGGCGAGACAGACAACAAAACAAAACAAGGCATCAATAGCATCAAAATAGATAAATAGGATTGTATATATATACACATCATTAATAAAATGATAGAATAATAAATATGTACAAATATACACAAGTGCTGTGGGGCGGGGAAGGGGGTAGAGCAGAGGGAGGGAGTAGGGGTGATGGGGAGGGGAGGAGGAGCAGAGGAAAAAGGAGGGTTCAGTTTGGGAAGGCCTCCTGGAGGATGTGAGCTCTCAGGAGGGCTTTGAAGGGGGGAAGAGAGCTAGTTTGGCGGATTTGAGGAGGGAGGGCATTCCAGGTCAGAGATAGGACATGGGCCAGGGGTTGACGGTGGGACAGGCGAGAACGAGGCACAGTGAGGAGGTTAGCGGCAGAGGAGTGGAGTGTGCGGGGTGGGCTGTAGAAGGAGAGAAGGGAGTTGAGGTAGAAGGGTGCCAGGTGATGGAGAGCTCTGAAGCCAAGAGTGAGGAGTTTTTGTTTTATGTGAAGGTTGATAGGCAACCACTAGAGGTTTTTGAGGAGGGGAGTGACATGCCCAGAGCGTTTCTGTAGAAAGATGATCCGGGCAGCGTAATGAAGTACAGACAGGAGCAGGGAGAGACAGGAGGATGGGAGATCAGAGAGGAGGCTGATGCAATAATCCATATGATATTGGATGATCCATATTATATGATGAGAGATTGTACCAACAAGGTAGCAGTTTGGATGGAGAGGAAAGGGCAGATGTTGGAGATGTTGTGAAGGTAAGACCGGCAGGTTTTGGTGACGGATGTGTGGGGTAAATGAGAGAGCAGAGTCAAGGATGACACCGAGGTTGTGGGCTTGTGAGACGGGAAGGATGGTCGTGCCACCCACAGTGATGGGAAGGTCACAGAGAGGACAGGGTTTGGGAGGGAAGATAAGGAGCTCAGTCTTGGACATGTTGAGTTTTAGGTGGCGGGCAGACCTCCAGGTGGAGACGTCCTGAAGGCAGGAGGAGATACGGTCCTGGAGGGAGGGAGAGAGAACGGGGTGGAGATGTAGATTTGGGTGTCATCTGCGAAGAGATGATAGTTGAAGCTGTGGGAGTGAATGAGATCACCAAGGGAGTGAGTGTAGATGGAGAACCGAAGGGGACCAAGAACTGACCCTTGAGGAACCTCTACAGTTAGGGGATGGGAGGGGGAAGAGGAGCCCATGAAGGAGACCAAGAATGAACAGCCAGAGAGATGAGGAGAACCAGGAGAGGATAGAGTCTCTGAAGCCAAGGTTGGATGACATGTTGAGGAGAAGGGGATGGTCGACAGTGTTAAAGGCAGCTGAGAGGTCAAGGAGGATTAGGATAGAGTAGGAGCCGTTGGATTTTGCAAGAAAGAGGTCATCGGTGACCTTTGAGAGGACAGTTTTGGTGGAGTGGAGGCGACGGAAGCCAGGTTGGAGGGGGTCCAGGAGAAAGTTGGAGTTGAGGAATTCGAGACAGCAAGTGTAGATGACTTGCTCTAGGAGTTTGGAAAGGAAGGAGAGGTAATGTGTCTGTTATATTGTTATATTGTACTGTCCCAAGCTCTTAGAACAGTGCTCTGCATACAGCAAGTGCTCAATAAATACGATTGGCTGACTGACTGATTTTGTTTTCACCTTCTTTGTCTACCCATGCATCATTTGATCGTGTACTGCCCAGAGAGCAGATTTCAGTGACAGCAGTAATAATAATAATAATGTTGATATTTGTTAAGCGCTTACTATGTGCCAAGCACTGTTTTAAACGCTGGGGTAGATACAAGGTAATCAGGTTGTCCCACGTGGGGCTCACAGTCTTCATCTCCATTTTACAGATGAGGGAACTGAGGCACAGAGAAGTGAAGTGACCCAAAGCCACACAGCTGACAAGTGGTGGAACCGGGATTAGAACCCGCAACCTCTGACTCCCAAGCCCGGGCTTTTCCCACTAGGCCATGCTGCTTTTCAAGTAAGTCCTGGGTGATTAGTGAACAACTGCAGATAGAGGTTGGGCGTTTGGGGAGTGATGTGTACATGGAGTCGATATGGGTCGGAAATGACTCGACAGCAACAGAGGGGCAAGAAGGATTTACCAGATGTGGGCTGGTATATGATAAATTCAGTTTTTTTCAGGCTCTCCCCCTCTTGACTGTAAACTCCTTTTGGGAGGAAATGATTCTACCAACTCCATTGCACTGTATTCTCCCAAGCACTTAGTATAATGTTCTGCACAAAATAAATACCATAGTGCTCAAAAAATACCATTGTTTGCTTGACTTATTGTCAGCCCATAATACTCGTAAAATCTTCAAAATGATCCATAATTACTTGCATCTCTTTTTGGGAATGCTCTCAAGAGCAGAGGCACCTTCCTAAATGACACACCTATTAACATAATTAGATAACTCTCTCTCTCTTAAACATAAGGGAAGCAGTATGGTCTTGTGGGAAGAGCATGGGCCTGGGAGCTAGATGACTTGGGTTTTAATCTTGGCTATGACCTTGGGCAAGTCACTTTTAACTTTTCTGTGCCTCAGTTCCCTCATCTACAAATTGGGGATTCAATATCTATTCTCCCTCTCACTTAGTGAGTCCCATGTGAAACCTGATTAACTTGTATCTCCCCCAGCGCTTAACACAGTGCTTGGAACATTAGACTGCAAGCCCGACAAAGGGCAGGGACTATCTCTATCTGTTACCGATTTGTACATTCCAAGCGCTTAGTACAGTGCTCTGCACATAGTAAGCACTCAATAAATACTATTGAATGCATGAATGAATAATAATAATAATGATAATGTTGGTATTAAGCGCTTACTATGTGCAGAGCACTGTTCTAAGCGCTGGGGGAGATACAAGGTAATCAGGTTGTCCCACGTGAGGCTCACAGTTAATCCCCATTTTACAGATGAGGTAACTGAGGCACAGAGAAGTTATGTGACTTGCCCACAGTCCCACAGCTGCCAAATGGCAGAGCCGGGATTAGAACCCATGACCTCTGACTCCTTAACCCGGGCTCTTTCCACTGAGCCACGCTGCTTCTCCAAATACCACAAGTATTGTTCAATAAATACAATTGATTGAACTATTATTATTAAAATGATGTGAGTGGGTCAGAGTAATACTAACAAGTCCGGAGGTTTCCGAATTGTCCACAGGGTGGCAGCATTTACCACCGACTTGATAGATTATACTGATCACCTTCCTCCATACGCGTGGATGTGAGTGCTCAAATAGATATTAAAAATGAATGTTATACTATTTCAAAAGGACTTATTCTCTGTTGAATGGGGAAAAATGACCAACCCCCCCCGACCACAAATATGATGGGCGTTTGGGGAATAAAACTAAGAAAACATGTCCTATCCATAGACATGACTCACTAATTGTCCATCAAAACAGCCCACACAGAAATAATAATGTTGGTATTTGTTAAGCGCTTACTATGTGCAGAGCACTGTTCTAAGAGCTGGGGTAAATACAGGGTAATCAGGTTGTCCCACGTAAGACTCACGATCTTAATCCCCATTTTCCAGACGAGGTAACTGAGGCACAGAGAAGTGACTTGCCCACAGTCACACAGCTGACAAGTGGTGGAGCTGGGATTCGAACCCATGATCTCTGAATCCCAAGGTCAGGCTCTTTCCACTGAGCCACGCTGCTTCTCAGAATGTGATAAATGGTCCCAGTTTTTAAGGGCAA
This sequence comes from Ornithorhynchus anatinus, assembly GCF_004115215.2. Lineage (NCBI taxonomy): Eukaryota > Metazoa > Chordata > Mammalia > Monotremata > Ornithorhynchidae > Ornithorhynchus > Ornithorhynchus anatinus. The sequence continues at coordinate 155,664,005 of NC_041728.1, forward strand.
CATTTGCCATCTGTAAAAGCCGTGGATGACAGATGGATTACCTTTTCTGAGGGGTAGTGTGGTGAGTTGAAAGACAACACTGTGATAGATTAGGGCTTGGTCTATGGGATTTCTCCAGGCATACATGTAGCTTTCTCATGGAGTGGACCTGATTTTCATTCTGGTTTTCCAGTCTTCCCACTTTCAATTTTTATTTCCCTTCTTCTCAAAACCTCATTGCACTTGGATATGTGACCTTTGGGCATTTGCTATTTGTCCCACCCTCAACCCCACATGTACGGGTCTTTAAATAATATAAATTATTTATATTAATGTCTCTCTCCCTTCTTTCAGACTGTAAGCTTGTTGTGGGGAGTGAGTGTGTCTGTCCATTCTGTTGTACTGCACTCTTCCAAGTGCTTAAAACAGTGTTATGCAAATAGTAAGCACTCAGTAAATACCAGTGATTGAATGATTGATTGGTTGATTGATTTTAGCAACAATATTTCCTATTGTAGGGGCTGTAGAATTTCCACACTGAACTTTGGGAGCATTTCTAGTTTCATTTCTCTTTAAGGCCTCACAAAAGAAAGGCCTCACATGTGGACAAATGACATTTAATGAGAATCTCCTGGAAGGTCAGGGGTCGGGCTCGGGGAGAATAGAAGTTTTTCATTTTTTTCTTTTTTTTCATGGTATTTGTTGAGGGCTTACTGTACTAAGTGCTGAGGTAGATACATGCTCACCCGGTTGGACACAGTCCATGTCCCATTTGGGGCTCACAGTCTTAATCTCCATTTTACAGATGAAATAACTGAGGCACAGAGAAGTTCCTTCAGGTACCAGTAATGCACGTTTCCCTTATAAGCTCCCGGCACTGTGGGAGTTACAGATGATATAGTCCTGCTGGAGCCTGGACTATGTCAACAACTTCACACTGCAGTTTTCTTAAAACTTAGAACAATTCTAAAGTTTTCCATCAATCATTTAGTTGTATTTAATTGAGTGCTTACGGTATGCAGTGAACTGTACTAAGCGCTTGGGAGAGTCCAATATAACAGAGTTGGTAGACGCATTCTCTGCCCATAACAAGCTTAGTCTAGAGTGGAGGCAGACATTAATATAAATAAATTAAATTATGGACATGTACATAAGTGCTGTGGGCCTGAGGGAGCGGTGAATAAAAAGGGCAAAGTCACATACCAGGACAATGCAGAATGGAGTGGGAGAAGAGGAAATGAAGACTTAGGGAAGGTCTCTTTGAGGAACTGTGCTTTTAATAAAGTTGTGAAGGTGGGGAGAGTGATCATTTGTCAGATATGAAGAAGGAGGGCATTCCAGGCCAGAGGCAGAAAGTGGGTGAGGGATTGGCAGCGAGATAGGAGAAACTGCGGTACAGAGAGTAGGTTGGCATTAGAGGAACAAAGTGTGTGTGGGCTGGGTTTTAGTAGGAGACTAGCAAGGTGAGGTAGGAGGGGGCAAGGTGATTGAGTGCTTTAAAGCCAATGGTGCGGGGTTTCTATTTGTTGTGGAGGTGAATGGGCAACCACTGGAGGTCCTTGAGGAGGTTTCTTAGTTTTGCCTTGTGGCTGTGAGTAGAGCCAGATTGGGAGGGTGATGATTGGTTCAGAGAAGGTTGCCATATGAAGAAAAGACAAATAAGGCTCTTCAGAGGGGTCAGATAGATTTAGACTAATGTTGTTGATGAAGGAGGGATGTCAGAAAACCTCCTACTTCTTGGTCATTATTTTCTCTAGACTACAAGCTTACTGTGGGCAGGGAATAGGTCTGTTTATTGTTGTATTGCATGCTCCCAAGCACTTAGTACAGTGCTCTTGCACACAGTAAGCACTCAATAAATATGATTGACTGACTCTTATTTTTCAATTCTGCAGGTTTTAAAATAATTTCACTGGCTAGAAAGAAGCATTATGTGGTTTGAAGTCATGGGGCAGGGTTCTAGTTTGAGGGGGTGGACTCTGGGATGGGAACTCCCTAGATTTGGGCTCCAAACCTGTGCTAGGAGCCCCCCTCAAAACTGCCAGAAGTTCTAGTCTCATGGATCCTCAAAGCACATACGTACTCACTTAGAAATTATACATTATAAATTATATATATTGATGTCTGTTTCCCCATCTAAACTGTAAGCTCATTGTGGGCAGGGAACATGTCTACCAACTCTCTTGTATCGTACTCTTCCAAGCACTTAGTACAGTGCCCTGCACACAGTAAGTGGTCAATAAATGTGATTGATGATTGGTATTCACCCCTCTCTCAGCCCCACAGCACTTATGTTCATATCCAAAATTGATTTATTTATATTACTGTCCATGTAGGTCAGGGACTGTGTGTACCTGATTAGCCGATTAGCACTCAACAAAGCATCATGGCCTAGTGGATAGAGCCCTGAAAAGAAGTATGCATAGGTGAGAACAATTGAGCAAATGTGTGGTCCAATGCAAAGAGCACATTAATTGGAGTCACGAAACCCAGGTTCTAGTCCTGGCTTCATCATGGGCCTGCTGGGTGCTGTTAACCAGGTCATTTCACTCTCTGGGACACAATTTATTCATCTGTAAAATGAAAGCAGCATGGCTTAGTGGATAGAGCACTGGGCCTGGGAGTCAGAAGGATCTTAATTCTAATGCCTGCTCTGCCATTGTCTGCTTATGACCTTGGGGAAGTCACTTAATTTCTCTGGGCCTCAGTTACCTCATCTGTAAAATGGGGATTAAGACTGTGAGCTCTGTGTGGGACAGGGACTGTGTCCAACCTGATTTGCTTGTATCTACCCCAGCAGTTATTAAAGTACCTGGCCCATAGTAAGCACATGACAAATACTGCCATCATCATCATCATCATTAAATACCGTAATAAAAAAAGACATCTGCTGCTGGCATGCTAAGGTCCTGGGCTTCCCCCTTTAGCCCCATTATCAGACTCTGGCCTCTGGACTCTCGGGACTCCCCAGATACCACCTGGACTGGTGTCAGGCAATGGAAATTGAGCTGGAGGGAAAAACCTGAAATGTTCTCTGCCCTTCAGTTGTTCAAATACAGTCTTTTCTCCCTTAATCTCTGCCTCTCAGGACTTTCCACTTCTCTCTTCTTCCCCTTACTCTTTCCTTTCTGGTCTCCTGTCCTGGAAACGTTAAGCTGGAGGACATCAGGCTAGAGGGGGCCTGTTTCTAATCAAGTATTATCATAAAAAGCCAACAGGAAGCCATGGGGGTGGCTGGAGAAAACCACAAGAGAATTCCTAAACTAGGAGTAGAGAAGACTGGCCTGGGTGGATGCTTGTTTGAAGTTTTGATAACATTCATGTGGTATAAGTCTGAGGATAAAAGAATCACAGCCTTCAGTTGAACTGTCTGGCTGAAGAACAAGCAGTGGATGGTAACAATGAAGTGGGATGAGTGAAAGCTAGAGGAAGAAGGGAAAGGAGAGGAAGAGGCAGGCGGGAAAGGGGGAGGAAAGGGGGGAGGGAGAGGAAGAAGGGAGGCATAAGGGAAGGGGAATGATGTGGAGCATACTAAGCACTTGGGAGAGTACAATACAACAATAAACAGACACATAAGTGCTGTGGGGCTGGGAGGGGGGATGAATAAAGGGAGCAAGTCAGGACAATGCAGAAGGGAGTAGAAGAAATGGAAAAGAAGGTTTAGTCAGGGAAGGCCTCTTGGAGATGAGCCTTCAATAAAGCTTAAAGTGGGGTAGAGTAATTGTCTGTTACATATGAAGAGGGAGGGCATATGGGACTCCTCATCTTCCCATACAAACCCTATGCTCCCCATAACTTTCCCACCACTATAGACAGCACTTTTTCCTCTCTGTCTCAGAAACTTGTACCCTGGGTATTAGGCCTCGACTCATTTCTTTCATTCAACCCATATATTCAGTCTGTCATTAAAGCCTGTCAGTTCAACCTTCACAACCTTGCTAAACTCTGCCCTTTCCTCTTAATCCAAACTGTTACTACATTAATCCAAACATTTATCCTATCCCTCCTTGTCTACTGCATCAGCCACCTTACTAATCTCCCTGCCTCCTGCCTCTTCCCATTTCAGTCCATACTTCACTGGACTACCAAGATCATTTTTTTTGCTCTGGTATTTGTTAAGCACTTTCTATGTGCCAGGCACTGTACTAAGCCCTGGGATAGATACAATACAATCAGGTTGGACACAGTCAATGTCCCACATGGGGTTCACACTCTCAATGTCCATTTTACAGATGAAGTAACTGAGGCATGGCAAGTAAGTGACTTGCCCAAGATCACATAGCAGACAAGTGGTGGAGCCAGCACTAGAACCCAAGTCCTCTGTCTCCACTAGTCCGTAAGAAAATTACTCAACCCAACTTCAAAGCCTTATTGAAGGCACATCTCCTCCAGTGAGGCCTTTCCTGACTCAGCCCTCCTTTCCTCTTTTCCCTTTCCCTTTGTGTCACCCTGACTTGCTCCCTTTATTCATCCCCCTTTCCAGCCCCACAGCACTTAATTCCATAGCTGAAATTTATTTATCTGTATTAATATCTGCCTCCTCCTCTAGACTGTAAGCTCACTGTGGGCAGAGAATATGTCTGTTTATTGTTATACTCTCCCAAATGCTTAATACAGTGGCCTGCACACAGCAAGTGCTCAATAAATATGATTGATTGATTGATAAGTTTGAGGTGTTAGTGGTACAACCAATATGAGATGACCTGAAGGCAGAAGGAAAGATGAGACTACAGAGAACCAGAGATCAGGCCTGGAGATGTAGATTTGGGAATCATCTATCTAGAGATGGTAATTGAAGCCTTGGGAGTGAATGAGTTCTCCAAGGGAGTGAGTTCAGATTGAAAGTAGAAGGGGACCCAGAATTGAGACTTGAGGGACTCCCACGTTAGGGGGTGGGAGGCAGAGGAGGAGCTCATGAAAGAGATTGAGAAGGACCAGCTAGAGAGGTAGGAGGAGAACCAGGAAAAGACAGTGTCAGTGAAGCCCAGGTTAGACAATATTTCCAAGAGAAGGGAGTGGTCCACAGTGTTATTATTACTGAAGGCAGCTAAAAGGTCGAGGAGGATTAGGATGGAGAAGAGGCCGTTGGATTTGGCAAGAAGATCACTGTTGATCTTGGAGAGGGCGGTTCAGTGGAGTGAAGTGGACGGAAGCCAGATTGGAGGGGGTTAAAGAGAGAATTGAGGAGAAGAAGTGGAGGCAGTCAATATAGATTACTCTGTCAAGGAGTTTGGAGAGTCCTCTAAACTGTAGGCTCGTTGTGGGCAGGGGATGGGTCTATTATGTTGTTATAATGTAGTCTGCACACAGCAAGCACTCAATAAATATAACGGATTGATTGATTGATTGAAAAGGAGGGAGATGGGTTGATCACTGGAGGGAGCCATGGGGCCAAGGGAGGATTATTTTAGACACTAGCTCTAAGTGCCCGAGGGGTGCGGTCTCACAGGAGGTAAAGGGAAACAATTTGAAGGAGGGGTTGAGTGCAAAGAAAAGACAGGAGAACTCATTCACTCCTGTGGCTTGTCTTATCACCCTGTCTTGTCTTACGCTGTCGAGTCATCTCCAACCCTTAGTCTCTAAGGTCTCTGTGGGCATGGAATGTGTCTACAAACTCTGTTTTATGTCAAGGGCATAGTTCAGTGCTCTGTACACAATAAGTGCTCAATAAATACGATTGATAGATTGGCTGATTGGATGACCACACTGCAAAGCATAAACCACACATGTCTCTTCTTCAGTTGCTGTGCGGTTCACCTACATGTGCTGTTTTATTATTTTGTGGTGACAGATGATGGTGACATTCCAACTTTCAGCTCTGTGATGACTAATGTCCAAAATTCTCTTTCTGAGCTTATGAAAAAACAGTACTGGATCTCTGACCCTATTTGAGTTCTCTGGTTTCTGCACTAGCCTCCATTTTACTCAGAACAAAGCACCACTGGCTATTATTACTTCTACTTACAAGTAGGTTACTGCTGCTATGAGTTTGGAACCTTTCCAATCCTGATGGTTGCAATTCAACCCAAGTGCAAAAAAGATACCCCTTGATCTTTTCCACCAAAAACATAGGACAGTCTGAGGCTGCTGCAGCCATAATGTATGGTAAACTTGAGGACAATGTGCACTAGGTTCTACATTGAAAAATGTATTTTTATTCAACTTTTCATTAAATGCACAAAAGGACCAACATTATATTGAACAAAGAGAAGTTGTTATTACAACTTAATAACTTCCAAAGAAAATTTCCTCCAGCAGATCTAGTCTTTTCTCACAGGGTATGCTTTGAATATTATAAGCAACAAAAAAGTGATTGTAAAAATGAAATCGCCGGGAAATCTGGGCTGAAAAAGTATCTCTCTAGCAGAGCATGTTATTAGAAAAGTGAATGTATTAATAATGCAGCTGAATCAAAATTACCCATTTCCGACATCTATTCTGGCAAGGTAAGAAATCTACTCTACTAATTCCACTAAAATAATAGACCCAAAGAGAAACCCCATAGCTCAGTATTCACCGAAACCTAAAGTGTATGCTTGGTTAATGCTGTGACAGTTTAATGCAGAATAAATAACAAGGAACTGCAAACTATATTGCTTTCGGTGAGCTACCGGTGATATTAAAAACCCAAAGAAGAAACTTCATGAGGCTATAATGTCCTCTGAAACCTAGAGAGATGTCTTGACCTTGGGTTTTCGGGGCTTGTTTGTAGTCACATATGAGTACAGTATCTCAACTTTACACATTTTTGTCATTTCACTTTTCCTTTCTTCGATTCCCCTCCAAATTCAACATCTCTGTTAACTCGTTATTTTCCTCCTCCTATTCTTAAAATAATGTTCAGTTAGCTCTGTCTCTAACAACAATGCATCCTAAAATGGCATCACACCGATGTTTACTAGAGCACATCTAATTTAACACAGAGGGCAAATGCTTTGGGCTCACTAGAACCTGCTACCAAACCAGAACAAACTCTAAAATGCCATAACCTCTTTTTTTCTGCAATTTATGAATCATTTAAATTATGTAAACATTCTGAAAGTTGCTCATATTTGCCAACAAACTCTGTGGGCAGATCCCCTAGGGAAAATGGCCCCCATGGTGTGACCTAAATCATCAACAACTCAGGCACCTGCACTGGTCCATGAGTTGAGCTGCGTTTGATGATGCTCCTAAGGGTCAGCCGTGTAGCGACAGCACTGAGGCTGATTGGAATGTGTTTTCTTTACCATTCTGCCTATCGATGCACCTGGAATTCATTTTTTCTGGTTCGGTTCACTATGTAAAAAAGAAAATTTGTTTTCAACATATTTGCTTTTGCATTTTAAAAGGATTCATTAAAGCACTTGTTCAGTGCTTATTATGTGCCAGGCAGTACATTGAGCGCTGGGGCAGATGTGAGATAATCACACTAGGCCACATGACACTTGCAGTTTAAGACTTAGAAGAGCAGGTAGTGTATCCCCATTTTGCGCATAATGAAAGTGTGATACAGAGCGGTTACATGACTTGCTCAAGGTCATGCAGTAGTCCTCTGACTGTCTCCTACCTCCTTCCCATGCTCTTTCCACTAGGCCCACTGCCTCCCTTAACTTTCCATATTTTCCAGACTTTTAGGCTAGTATTCAGCTGCAAGGCAAATATTTCCTGTGAATTGTACCATCTGTGACCTTAGAATTGTGCTTGCCCCGCGGAAGGTTTCAGTTGGATTGTTCTGGGGGGACTATGAAGAATAGTAATAAGGCTCATTTTGGGATATAAATTGTGCCTTAATTTTTTTAATTTTGTACTTCTCCCATCACTTAGCACAATGCTCAACAAATAGTAAACACTCATCATATACCATTATTAATCAGATATGAAACTTATGCCTGGTCACCTAGTAAAATCGAGTAACTAAGATCAGCCCTCCCTATATAATTCCCAATACCCCAAGCTGTGAAAACCCACCAGACATTGCTAACACTTATACATTTCTTTATACCTATCCACCGTACTTGCATATGTGTTTATTCAGTTATACATTCAATTATTTATTTTTATTACTCTAGCTGTAAAATTTTTTATGTCTGTCTCCCTGTTGGTGCATAGAGCTCCTTTTGGGTAGGAAGCATGTCTCTTCTTTGTATTTTATATTCATTGTGCCAAGTGGACACTCAATTCTAATAGTAGTTTACTATGTGCCAGTTCTTCTTCTACCATTATTATTATTATACTTGTTAAGCACTTACAGTGTGTCGAGCACTGTTCTAAGCGCTGGGGTAGATACAAGTTAATCAGATTGGACATAGTCCCTGTCCCACATGGGGGTCACAGTTTAAGTAGGAGGGAAAACAGGTATTTGATCCTCATTTTTCAGTTAAGGAAACTGAGGCACAGAGAAGTTTAGTGAGTTGCCCAAAGTCACACAGCAAGCTATTGGCAGAGATAATATTCGAATGCAGGTCCTCTGACTCCCAGGTCAATGCTCTTTTCACTAGGCCATTCTGCTACTCAAGTATTTGTAAAAGCCCAAATTTCCTAAACTGCAGGACTCATAGACACATTGGGATTGTTAACACTTGCACCTAAAACATAGAAAGTAAGCAGCACTGACAATGTGATTTTCATAGATTCCTGGCTCATGGTACTTGGTGTCTTTGTGGCCGGCTGGGAGTTTGGCTTATCTCGATAGATCATTCATCTCTCAATAAACCTCACATTTATTTTACATCTGTTTCAGAAACCTGTTAATACTGCCAAGTCGTTCTCCCAAATGGCATGGGCAAGGATCTGCAAAAATCCAAATATACTACCCAGGATCAGAAAACATTCACTTCTAAAATTTCTATCTCAGCACTGGGCATCTGGAATCAGTGAATTTCAGACACAACATGTTCTACTTTAAAAGGGAATCTGAGGGCCACTGTAGTCTTCATAGGTTTTCAACAAGAAATTGCAGATGGAAAAACCTGCAGTCTCCCCATCTGCCAGGTCTAGATTCTTCCCCCCCCCATTTCTTGTCCATTTCGGTTGTCTCCGTCCAAAGCACTAATGCTTTCACTGTTTTTCTTTGAAAACTATTTCACAATCTGATTGCTTGTATTTAGGATCTGATCTGCCCTGGGAATGTTGAAAGCTCAGGGTAATGCAATAGGTATATAAATATGCTATTAAAATTATAAGATGGGAAAAAATAAGATGATCTATGGCTATTCATTGCTATCAGTTAGGGGACAGCTGGGGTTTAACATCCTGGAAGAGGAAAAAAAGAAAAGGTCAAAGCAAAACAGAATGTTTTCAATTACTTCTGTGGCACTACTCTAATCAATGGAAAATTTGAAGGATAAAAAATGTAGTATCTAAATGTTTTTGAAACTCCTGCTATCATTATCATTATTGTCATCATAAGGTATCGAGCTTTTATTGTACGCCTACCACTGGCAAACTATATATATATATAAATATATATAAGTAAAAGATGAGATTCCTACTCTCAAAGAGATAACAATCTAATGGGGAAGACAAGTTGACCTAAAATAAAAGAATAGTTTTAAAGAGGATGATGTTATTGATTTAACTCTCTGTATTAAATCTATTATATTATGTTTGTAGATAATCTATACAAATATATAGATTAAATCAACAACCAAGAAATAAGCAGAAAAACATACAAAAGTACTGATCAAAAAGGCTGGGGAATTTTTAACAGTTTGAGTGACTTTTATATGTGTTAATTTTACAGGAATTCAAGATATTCCGAGAGATGAATGCTTCTTTCCAGACTGGGATTTTGCTTCTAAGACTATGGAACGATCCTATTCAAAATCACTTTCATAACTGCAAGGACAGGGCCCTGAATTTGCTCATGTCATTTTTTAGATTTCCACAGACTGCTACCCAGAGTGTAATCAGGCCATCAGCAACTTCTGTCATGTCAAGGCAATTTCTGTGGTCTGGCAGTCTCTGATCTGGATGATCGGATTAATCTCTTATCCTCTGACTCCGAGATTCCAAGTACTTTAACAAGACTTCTCAGGGTCCTGGCTGCCATCCTGGACCTCAGCCATTTTCTCCTCTTTTCCTTGCCTCTGCTCAGAAGCATGGACGACGTGGAATAATAATAGTCTCTTGAATATCATACAACTCTAGAGTGTAAACTCACTATGGGCAGGGAATGTGGCTACCAACTCTGTAGTGTTGTAATAATAATAACGATGATGGTATTTGTTAAGTGCTTACTATGTACCAAGCACCATTCTAAGAACTGGGGGAGATACAAGGTGATCATGTTGTCCCACGTGGGGCTCACAGTCTTAATCCCCATTTTACACATGAGGTAACTGAGGTGCAGAGAAGTTAAATGACCTGCCCAAAGTTACACAGCTGACAAGTGGCGGAGCCAGGATTAGAACCCATGATCTCTTACTCCCAAGCCCGTGCTCTTTTTACTGAGCCACACTGCTTCTCTGTGCTCTCTCCAGCGGTTAATACGGTCTCTACCCCCAGTGAGTGCTCAATAAATACCAATGGTTGACTGATTGATTGATCATGTCTTTATTTTCTAAAGCACTTTCATATTACTTATCTCATTTTGACTTACAATACCCTGTGTGACAGGGACAGGCAGGCATTATCTTCTCCATTTTAAGGATGAAGATTGTTCAGCACAGTGTGGTGGTTTACCCAAGGTATACAACAATCAGAATTAGCTAAGCCTGCAGTAAGAGAAGCAGCATGGCCTAATGGAAAGAGCACGGGCTAGGCTGGCAGAGGATCTGGGTCCTAATCCTGGCTCTGCCACTGAGCTGCTGTATGACCTTGAGCAATCACTTAACTTCTCTGGGCCTGAGTTCTCTCATCTGCAAAATGAGGATTCGATATCCGTTCTCTCTCCTACTTAGACTGTGAACTCTAGAGGGACCTGATGATCTTGGATCCACTCCAGCACTCAGTACGATCCTTGGCACATCATAAGTACTTAAACAATATCACAATTATTGTTATCATTGTTAACTTGATAAGAAGGTTGTAGCAGTTCAAAGCAGCGTAGCCTAATGGAAAGAACATGGGCCTGGGAGTCAGAGGACCTGAGTTCTAATCCTGGCTCCAACTTTTGTCTACTGTGTGACCTTGGGCAAGTTACTTAATGTTTCTGTGCCTCAATTTCCTCATCTGCAAAATGCAGGTTCAATGCTTATTCTCCCTCCTACTTAGACTGTGAGCCCCACATAGGTCCTGATTATCTTGTATTTACCTCTGTGCACAATAGAATGCTAAACACATAGTAAGGGCTTAACAAATACCACTATTTCAAAGTTAAAAGAGTATAAAAAGAAAATCCAGTAACGAAATGGAAAGACTTTCCCGAAGTCTCCTATGTGTCCCTTAAGTTTCCAGGTCCCCACAGAGTATTTTCATGAAACACCTAAATCTCTCCCTGTGCTCAAGATTCTCCCACATAGCTTTCCTCTGCAGCCCAGAGTTGAGAGTTTTTAGTTTCATCCCACAGGGTCCTTCCTGGACTTGGGGTTCTTCGCCTGTTTCCAGGGTTTCACTCTCTCCATATTTTCTGACAGCAACGGTTCAGTTCCAGTGAGGTCCTCAGATCCTTACAGATGGTCGCCAATTCTCAGATAGCTTTCCAGTGAGAAGGGCAATTTTGTGCAACAGGTTGATTTTGAAAGCAGGGATGGCTACAGTTCAGATCTTACACTTCATCCAGTCTAGAGATTTGGGAGCCTGGAGAGATAGAATATTAGCCCTTGGTGGTCTGGCCAGACCCCCACAAGAGGTCACAGGTTTCAAAGAACTGGTTATTACCATTTTCAAGGCAAAAGGTGAAAGATCAGACTGCGGCAACTTCTGAGATGTCTCATTACACTCGGATGCTGGCAAGCTTCCAGCTGGAATCCTTCTGACACTGCTAGCAGAGAATGTCATTGAAGCAGACTTCTGGAATCACAGTGCTGCTTCAGACCAGACCTTGGTCTGGCAGACATGATCTTGGCAGCTGGTCAGAGACAGGAGAAATGCAGGAGTGGCACAAGAACTCTCTTTAGTTTTCAAGAAAGCATTCGACATAACTAGCAGGTCCATACTCTGGAAATTCTTAGTAAAGGTGACTGCTTCGAGAAGTTTGTGAAATTTCATGAAGTTAATAATAATAATGTTGGTATTTGTTAAGCGCTTACTATGTGCTGAGCACTGTTCTAAGTGCTGGGGTAGATACAGGGTAATCAGGCTGTCCCACGTGGGACTCACAGTCTTAATCCCCATTTTACAAATGAGATAATTGAGGCACCGAGAAGTTAAATGACTTGCCCAAAGTCACACAGCTGACAGGTGGTGGAGCTGGGATTAGAAACCTTGATTTATGACTCCTAAGCCCGTGCTCTTTCCACTGAGCCATGCTGGCACTGCTGGTTGGGTCAAAGCTAAGGGGCCCTTTCTAGTCCAGCCAACATTACCAGTGGGGTAAATCGTAAAGCTGGACTTTGGTTTGAAGTGTTGAGATCTCAGAAATATTCCATTGTTGTTTATGGTATTTGTTAAGTAGTTACTATGTTCCAGTCACTGTTCTAAGCACTGGGATAGATACAAGCAATCACGTTGGACACAATCCCTGTCCCACGTGGGGTTCACAGTCAATCTCTCTTTTACAGATGAGGTAGCTGAGGCATGGAGAAGTGCAGTGACTTGCCCAAAGTCACACAGCAGACAAGTGGTAGAGCCGGCATTAGAACTCAGGTCGTTCTGATTCCAAGCCTGTGGTCTATCCACTAGGTTTGGGACCATAGGTAACATTGTGGCCAAGTGGAAAGAACCCAGGCCTGGGAGTCAGAGGAGCTGGGTTCTAATATTGACTCTGCCACTTGCCTGCTGTGTGACCCTGGGCAAGTCACTTCACTTCTCAGTGGCCCAATTTCCTCAATGGTAAAATGGGGATTAAATACCTGTTCTACCTCCCACATAGCCTGCGAGCCCTATATAGTATAGGGACTGTGTTTGACCTGATTATCTAATCCCACCTCTACCATTTGTCAGCTGTGTGACTTTGGGCAAATCATGTAACTTCTCTGTGACTCAGTTACCTCAACTGTAAAATGGGGATTGAGATTGTGAGCCCCACGTGGGACAACCTAATTACCTTAATTCTACCCCAGTGTTTAGAACAGTGCTTGGCACATAGCGCTTAATACCATTATTATCTTGTATCTACCCCAGCTCTTAATACAGTACTTGGCACATAGTAGGTAATAATAATAGTGTTGGCATTTGTTAAGCACTTACTATGTGCAGAGCACTGCTCTAAGCGCTGGTGCAGATACAGGGTAATCAGGTTGTCCCACGTGAGGCTCACAGTCTTAATCCCCATTTTACAGATGAGGTAACTGAGACACAGAGAAGTTTAGTGACTTGCCCAAAGTCACACAGTTGATTGGAGGAGCCGGGATTCAAACCCATGACATCTGACTCCCAAGCCTAGGCTCTTTCCACTGAGCCATGTTGCTTCTCTGAGTGCTTAACAAATACAATTATTATTATTATTATTACTGTTAAGCAGGCCTGGTCATCTTCAATATATTCTATGCAGCCTTACTAGAGGATGCCAGAAGGAAATTAAATTCAAGTGTTAAAATACACTTCCGCTTCTCCAAGCAACTCTTCCAATTCAACAGGCTACAAGCAACATCCAAAGCCCTAACCCAACCATTTAAGAATTGTTTTATGCAGTTACCTGTGCCCTGGAGGTTTATACCATACATGACAGTAAACTACTTTGCCAAATCAGCAAGGTGGTTGGTTTTTTTTATGGTATTTGTTAAGTGCTTACTATGTGCCAGGCATTGTATTAAGCGCTGGGTTCGATATAAACTGATGAGGTTGCACACAGTCCATGTCCTATAGAGGGGTTACAGTCTTAATCCCTATTTTACAGATGAGATAATTGAGGCACAGAGAAGTTAAGTGACTTGACCAAGATCTCCCAGCAGACAAGTGGTGGAGGAAGAATTAGAACCTAGGTCCTTCTGACTCCTAGGCCCATGCTCTATCCACTATGGACGGATGCTATATTTGTAGTAAACTGAAGTAATGTACTGGCTTGATCCAAGGTGTGCTGATAGCATGCTATTCACACTAAATTCAATGTCTTCAGAGCTGTTGCTGTGTCCAGTGTTCTCTATGGTTGTGCAACTTGACCACTCACTGAAGCCACATCTTGCTCCTTGAGCCAATTCATCGCCTCATCTGCTGTCTGCAGCCAATACCAAGTGGCAAGACAGGAATGCAGACAACCAAATTCTCTGACAAAGTCGGCCTCTAGCACTGAACTATGCTCACTACAACACAGTTTTTCTGGATGGACTATGTGAAGAGAATGGATCTCAGCAGGAGAGCTGAACAGTAGCTGTGTGGTAAGATGAGATTGGGAAATTGAAAGCAAAGCTGAAAGAGGAAATGGAACATCTTATCTGAAGGCTGAGACAGCCACGGCCAAACCACCAGTGGGTCATATTACAATCTAGGACAGTGACTCTTGAAGAGCACTTCAAGAGGATCATGAGGCAAAGAGACAAAGCAAAAACTGCCGCCCAACAAAGCAGGGAGGCTTAGTGGCTAGAGGATGGGCCTGGGACCCAGAAGGCCCTGGGTTCTAATCCCAGCTCTGCCAACTCTGCTGTGTGACCTTGAGGAAGTCTCTTCACTTCTCTGGGCCTCGGTTACCTCATCTATATTAATAACAAAGGACAGAGTCTTTGGGTATGTACAGTGTGGAAGGAAGGGTGAGTCCTGGACATTTTCTCAATCATGCACCTGAAGGTAAACTTCATCATTGTTGAGTTCTGAGGATAACGCGAGTGGGAGCCAGGAGAGTTGGGATCATGTTCTAGCTCTGCCACTTGTCTATGTGATCTTAGGTAAGTCACTTCACTTCTCTGTGCCGTAGTTCCCTCATCTATAAAAATGGGGATAAAATACCTCTTCTCCTTTAGACCTTAAGCCCTGTGTGGAAAAGTGACTATGTCCACCCTACAGTCGATCAAACATATTCATCCCAGTATCTGTCTCAGTGCGCTTAGCACACAGTAAGCAAATAGCTTAATAATAATAATAAACTCTATCTGTTACTTCATTTTCTAATATAAAGTACTTTTCTTCAAAGTGAGAGAAGAGAATTAGGGATTCTCTACTATGACTAATTAAAGATGAAAGTTATAGCACTCGACCTGCAGAGTTACAGCTTACTTTTTATTATTAAGTAGGAATATGCTTTGCTAATAAAAAGCTTGGCTGATGAGAATTTCATCATGACGATAAGATCTTACAACTCTCCAGAGAATATGATGGGATCAATGTCACAGAAATTGCTGATACCAAACTTACTTATCTCCACCCTTGGGGAGGGCAAGTCTGGGCAAATATTTGCTTGGTTATTTGCATATGCCTTTGTAAACTGTGTAACAGTTCTGCATCTGGTGTTCCCAGAAGGGTGACGGAATCCAAGAATCTCAGTATCTATCTCCGGGTAGAGTCCTGGTGAGCCGGGAGATCAATGGAGTGGGTGGGAGATTATCCAGGTGGTTGATCTTCACATTCAGAGCTACTTTAACATGTGGGAAAAATGAAAGGTGGTGGGAGGGCACCATTTTTAACCCACTCCCATCTCTCATTCGACCCACATATTCAATCTGTCACCAAATCCTGTCAGCTCCACCTTCACAACATTGCTAAAATCCACCCTTTCCTCTCCATCCAGACTGCTACCGCGCTAAACCAAGCCCTATCCCATCCTGTCTGGATTACTGCATCGGCCTCCTCGTTGCCCTCCCTGCCTCCTGTCTCTTCCCACTCCGGTCCATACTCCACTCGGCTCCTGGATCGTTTTTCTACAGAAATGGTCGGTCCACGTTTCCCCACTCCTCACAAAATTCCAGTGGTTGCCCATCCACCGCCGCATCAAACAGAAACACCTCTCCATCGGCTTTAAAACACTCACTCATCTTGGCCCCTCCAATCTTACCTCACAGCTCTCCTACTACAACCCATCCCACACACTTTGCTCCTCTAATGCCAACCTACTTACGGTACCTGGATCTCATCTACCTCACTGCCGACCTCTCACCTACGTCTGCTTCAGTCCTGGAACACCCTCTTTCTTCATATTCCACAGATGATCACTCTCTCCACTTTCAAAGCCTTGTTAAAATCACACCACTTCAAACAGGCCTTCCCCGACTAAGCCCTCATTTCCTTTTCTCCCACTCCCTTCTGCATCACCCTCACACTTGGATTTTCTCTCTCATCTCACAGCACTTACGTCCATATCCGTAATTTATTGATTTATATTCATGTCTGTCTCCCCACCTAGACTGTAAGCACCAAGTGAGCAGGAAACATGTCTACCAACTCTGTTGTAGTGTACTCTCCCAAGCGCTTAGTACAGTACTCTGCACGTAGAAAGTGCTCAATAGACATGACACGATTGATCGACTATTGATCGATTGATTCCTCCCCCTGTGAGCAGCAGCCGCAGCAAGCTGGAGTCCTGTAGACTTGAGCCAACTGCCAGTTCTCCCCTAGGCCCTGGACAGCCTGTTGAGAAGAATTTAAAGAGCCTTATGATCTGCTGTATTAGCTCCACTCCTCCAATTAATAATCTGTCAGTTATATTTATTGAGCATTTACTGTGTGCAGAGCACTAATAATAATGTTGGTATTTGTTAAGCGCTTACTATGTGCCGATCACTGTTCTAAGGGCTTGGGTAGACATAGGGGAATCAGGTTGTCCCACGTGGGGCTCACAGTCTTAATCCCCATTTTACAGATGAGGTAACGGAGGCACCAAGAAGTTAAGTGACTTGCCCAAAGTCACACAGCTGACAAGTGGCCGAGCCGGGATTCGAACCCATGACCTCTGACTCCAAAGCCCGTGCTCTTTCCACTGAGCCACGCTGCTTCTCTATAAGCACTATAGCACTATACTATAGTATAGTATACTATAGCACTATACTAAGTGCTTGGGAGACTATAACAGAGTTGGTAGATACATTCCCTGCCCACAATGAGCTGACAATCTAGAGGGGAAGGCAGACAGATGTTGTATTAGTATTATACAGAGTTCACCTAGCACTTGGGAAGCATAAAATAAAGAAGTGACATACATCCTGCCCACAAGGAGCTTATCGTCTAACAGGGGAGACTGGTATAATAATATTTACAAGTTGAGTAGTAAAATATGATAGATTTGCATGGCCTGGTGGACGAAGAACAGGCCTGGGAGTCAGAAGGACATGGCTTCTCATCCTGGCTGTGTCTCATGTCTGCTATGTGAGCTTGGGCAAGACATTTAATTTCTCTATGCTTTAGTTACCTAATCTGTAAAATGGGGATTACGATTGTGAGCCCTATGTGGGACAGGGGCTTGAATACCTAGTACCAACCCCAGCACTTAGTACAGTGCCTCGCAACATAGTAAGTGCTTAAAAAATACCACAGTTATAATAATAATAATGATAGTTACGGTATTTGTTAAGGGCTTACTATGTGCCAGCCACTGTACTAAGTGCTGAGGTAGATACAAGGCAATCAGGTTTTCCCACGTGGGGCTCACATTCTTAATCTCCATTTTACAGATGAGGTAACTGAGGCACAGAGAGGTGAAGTAGCTTGCCCAAGGCCAGAAAGCAGACAAGTGGCAGAGCCAGGATTAGAACCCACATCCTCTGACTTCTAAGCCCAGACTCTTGCCACTAAGCCCCGCTGCTTCTCTCTACTTGGGTGACACAGTGGTGATTTTTTCATAATGTGAGGTGAAGGTTCCTTCTAACCCTGGGAATCAGTGGTCTATTCTGTAAATGAAAATACTCTGATAGTTGGTCAATCAAGGGTATTTTACCGAAAAAATGCGAGCCTCAATCCTCTCCCACCCCCTCCTTAATATACATATTTTAGTTGAGAGTTAATTTCCTAATTTATTGTATCCCTACCACCCCCCTACATCCCCAACCCTCACCAAAAATAAAGATAAGGGATGAGAAATCCTGTGAGATCCCTCTTGAATTTGTCAAATTCAATTTCGGAAAGGGTGTCCAGAATATCTGGTAGATTGGAACAAGATGGATAGTAATGGTATTCATTACGCACAATGTGCCACACATCATGCTAAGTGCTGAGGCAGACACAAAATGTTCAGATCGGACCCAGTTTCTGTCCCTGTCCGGAACGGGGCTCCGAGTGTAAGAGGGAGAAATGAGTCGTGTCTATTGAAGATAGGTTGGCTTAGAGTCCCTGGGTCCTCTTTTATTAATAACATTACTTAAAAGATCCTGTTCGTTTTACAAAGATCAAAAAACTAGATCACTGGGCTTTTGCTTCTAAAGCATAAGCGTTTTGGGCAGGACATTAAGGCGTAGTTTTTCATCACTATTTTCATTTTGAATGACCTTTCATAGGTGAATAACTTTTTAGAAGGAAAAGCATTGTCATAGTTCCTACCCTAAAACAGAGCTTCAATGCAAAAAATTCTGAACATGCAAAAACCTGAACACACTAAGAGTAAAATAAAATACCTAATGTCCTACACTTAAAAAAATATACAATATAATGCCTCAAATAATTTTGCATGCAGCTTATATATTTAGACAGGACCACCAAATCTACCTTTCAAATAGTATTATCAAACACTGATAAAAGGAGTATAAAACCATAAGTAGGGTGAATTTGTAAACATAAAAGGTTTTAGTCTAATTCCCCCAAGGCTTTTGAAATGAATATTAGAGATATAATCATCACCAAGGCATAAAGGTAGGCGAGAAAGTTGGTTGTTGTTGAATGCAATGTGTCAGTCAGTCAATCGTATTGATTGAGTGCTTACTGTGTGCAGGGCACTGTAGTGAGCTCTTGGGAGAATACAATACAACAATAAACAGAAATATTCCCTGCCCTCAACGGTCTTACAGTCTACAGTTGAATTGCAATTAAACGAAAGAGAGTGTATATAAAACACCATTCAAAGAACCCTGCATCTTAAAGCTATAATAAGTTCCTTGTGAGCAAGGATCGTATATATTGTTGGTATTTATTAAGCACTTACTATGTGCAGAGCACTGTTCTAAGCGCTGGGGTAGATACAGGGTAATCAGGTTGTTCCACGGCAGGCTCATAGTTAATCACCATTTTACAGATGAGGTAACGGAGGCACAGAGAAGTGAAGTGACTTGCCCACAGGCACACAGCTGCCAACTGGCAGAGCCGGTATTTGAACTCATGACCTCTGAATCCCAAGCCCGGGCACTTTCCACTGAGCCATGCTGCTTTCATACCAAGTGTACTGTATTGTCCTTGTACCTGATACAATGAAAGCTCACCTCCTCCAGAAAGCATTCCCAGAATAAGTCCCCTTTCCCTCTGCTCCTCCTCCCCTCCCCTTCGCCCCTACTCGCTCCCTCTGCTTCACCCCCCTCCCCGCCCCACAGCGCTTGTGTATCTATATGTACCTATTTATTATTCTATTTATTTTATTGGAGTATAAATCTATAATTCTATTTCTTTATATTGATGCTATTGATGCCTGTTTACTTGTTTTGATGTCTTTCTTCCCCCTTCTAGACTGTTGTAATTGTATTTTTCCAGTGCTTAGCACAGTGCTCTGAACACAGTAAACACTCAATAAATATGATTGAATGAGTGAATGCTCTCTGCACACTGTAAAATGCTCAATAAATACCACTGATAGATTACTGCAAGGGCATTCAGAATTACAACTGCCATTGTTCTTGTCTGTCCGTCTCCCCCGATTAGACTGTAAGCCCGTCAAACGGCAGGGACTGTCTCTATCTGTTGCCGACTTGTTCATCCCAAGCGCTTAGTACAGTGCTCTGCACATAGTAAGCGCTCAATAAATACTATTGAATGAATTACAAAAAGCTGTATTTTGGGGGGATTTATATACAATCAGGAGTAACATGAATTAATTACAGAGTTGGAAATGGTAATTATGTAGTAACTCAAAGGATCACTACTGTGTTAGTTGAGAAATTGTGCAATGGCCCCTCTACACTGGATTATTTGTGCAGGTAAGATATTTGCATACTAAGAAGTCTATATAAGTTATTTGATTCCTGTAAAAATATGTGATGTATTATTATTTCATTAAGCACCTACTACAGTGCTCAGCATACAGTAAATATGCAGCTCCCCCTCCCTTCCGCATCACCCTGACTCGCTCCCTTTGTTCTCCCCGCCCTCGCTCCACTGCACTTGTCTATATATGTACATATTTATTATTCTATTTATTTTATTAGTGATGTGTATATATTTATGATTCTGTTTATTTATTCTGATGCCTGTCTACTTGTTTGGTTGTCTGGCTCCCCCCTTCTAGACTGTGAGCCCATTGTTGTTTAGGAATTGTCTCTATCTGGTGCCGAATTGTACATTCCAAGCGCTTAGTACAGTGCTCTGCACACAGTAAGTGCTCAATAAATACAACTGAATGAATATATGTCTATAATTCTATTTATTTGTATTGATGCCTCTTTACTTGTTTTGAGGTCTGTCTCCCCCTTCTGGACTCTGAGCCCATCGTGGCCAGATATTACCTCCATTTGCTGTACTGTACTTTCTAAGCGCTTAGTACAGTGCTCTGCACACAGTAAGTGCTCAATAAATACAATTGAATGAATATATGTCTATAATTCTATTTATTTGTATTGATGCCTCTTTACTTGTTTTGAGGTCTGTCTCCCCCTTCTGGACTCTGAGCCCATCGTGGCCAGATATTACCTCCATTTGCTGTACTGTACTTTCTAAGCGCTTAGTACTGTGCTCTGCACACAGTAAGCGCTCAATAAATACAATTGAATGAATCGAAAGAATATGTGAATGAATAAGTGCTCAAGCATGACATAGTGGAGAGAGCACAGGTCTGGGAATCAGAAGGTCGTGGGTTCTAATCCCGACTCCACCACTTGTCTGCTGCTGGATGACTTTGGGTAAGTCAATTCACTTCTCTGTGCCTCAGTTCCCTCATCTGTAAAATGGGGATAGAGACTGTGAGCCCCATGTGGAACAGGGACTGTGTCCAACTCGTTTTTCTTGTATCCACCCCAGCGCTTAGTACAATGCCTGGTGCCCACAGTAAACGCTTAACAAACAGCCCAATTATTATTATTACTGTCATTCGCTTTTGTAGCTGACCTTCTAAATCCTGGGGTAGAGAGGAACAGCAGTTTTCAGTTGCCTGCCCTCTGCCTCTATAATTGTTTTGAATACACAGAGACTTTTCTTCAAAGACGTAAAACTTGAAGAAAAAATCGATACCACCCAAAATGCTACCTGTTTAATACTGAACATTTAATAATAATAATAATAATAATAATAATAAGGGCATTTGTTAAGCACTATGTGCCAAGCTCTGTTCTCAGCCCTGGGGTAGATACAAGGTCATCAGGTTGACCCACGTATGGCTCATTGGAAAGAGCCTGGGCTTGGGAGTCAGAGGTCATGGGTTCGAATCCCGGATCTGCCACTTGTCAGCTGTGTGACTTTGGGCAAGTCACTTAACTTCTCTGTGCCTCAGTTCCCTCATCTGTAAAATGGGGATGAAGACTGTGAGCCCCATGTGGGACAACCTGATCACCTTGTATGCCCCAGCACTTAGAACAGAGCTTTGCACATAGTAAGCGCTTAACAAATACTAGAATTTTTTTTATCCCCATTTTACAGATGAGAGAACTGAGACAAAGAGAAGTGAAGCGACTTGCATTACTAAGCCCTCAGTAGAAAAGGCCAATGTCAAAAATGGCATCGTTTTGCCTTTCGCGACTTTCAAATGCCCTCATCACTTTGGCATGATTACAGGTCGCCCTCAATGCTTGAAGGGCTTTGTGTTGGTCTAATGTAATATTTTAAAATTCATGGGAACATGAGCTTTTAAGGCCTTTTCCAAAATGACTAAGTTGCCAACTTCCCGTAGTCGCTGGGGGTCTTAAAGTGGAGGTTCAAACGCCCGGCGTTAGTTTGAAGGCCTCTCCTCACTATTTTACCCAAACTTATTTGCACAAATCCAAATCTCTTTGCCAAAAAAATTGGGCATCAACGTTGTGCAGAGTAAGGGGCAGAAGATCCCCACTTTTATCCTTTAAAATCACCTTAAATGCATTTGTTTTCCTTCGGGGCTGCTCCGCTCTGGTTTATTTCTGTTTGCAGCTTTTTGGGGGGGTAAGCTCCTGGGTGGGCAGGGAACGTGTCTACCCACCCTAGCTTGCTTTCTCCCAAGCGCTTAGTCCAGTGCTTTGCACGCAGTAAGCGCTCAGTAAATAGCAGTAATAATAATGGTACTTGTTACGCGCTTACTCTGTGCCAAGCATTCATTCATTCAATCCTATTTATTGAGTGCTTACTTTGTACAGAACACTGTAATAATAATAATAATGGTATTTGTTAAGCGCTTACTATGTGCAAAGCACTGTTCTAAGCACTGGGGGAGATACAGGCTAACGAGGTTGTCTGTCTGTCCCACGCGGGGCTCACTGTCGTCACCCCCATTTTACAGATGAGGTCGCTGAGGCCCAGAGAAGTTAAGTGACTTGCCCAAGGTCACACAGCTGACAACTGGCAGAGTCGGGATTAGAACCCAAGCCCATGCTCTTTCCACTGAGCCACGCTGCTTCTGTTCTTGGAAAGTACAGTTCATTCAATCGTACTTATTGAGCGCTTACTGTGAACAGAACACTGTCCTAAGCACTTAGAAGGTACAATTCATTCAATCGTATTTATTGAGCGCTTACTGTGTGCAGAGCACTGTACTAAGCACTTGGAATGGACAATTTGGCAGCAGATAGAGACAATCCCTGCCCAACAACGGGCTCACAGTCTAAATGGGGGAGACGGACAGAAAAGCAAAACAGAACAAAACAAAAACAACATCATCAAGATAAATAGAATCAAGGGGATGTACACCTTATTAACAAAATAAATAGGGTAATAATAGATACAAATGAGCACAGTGCTGAGGGGAGGGGAAGGGGGAGGAGCAGGGGGTGGAAGGGAAGGGGGGCAGAGGGAAAGGGGAGGCTCAGTCTGGGAAGGCCTCCTGGAGGAGGTGAGCTCAGGACTCAGGCGACCCCGACCCCGCAGGCTTTCGAGGAGCCTCGGCTTCACCGCACCACCCACCCTGACACCCTCATCATTATTATCGTCATCCTCATAATAATAATAATAATGTTGGTATTTGTTAAGTGCTGACTATGTGCAGAGCACTGTTCTAAGCTCTGGGGGAGATACAGGGTCATCAAGTTGTCCCACATGAGGCTCACAGTCTTCATCCCCATTTTACAGTTGAGGGATCTGCGGCACAGAGAAGTAATAATAATAATGATGTTGGTATTTGTTAAACGCTTACTGTGTGCAGAGCACTGTTCTAAGCGCTGGGGTGGGTACAGGGTGATCAGGTTGTCCCACATGAGGCTCACAGTCTTTATCCCCACTTTATAGATGAGGGAACTGAGGCCCAGAGAAAAATAATAATAACATTGGTATTTGTTAAGCGCTGACTATGTGCAGAGCACTGTTCTAAGCGCTGGGGTAGACTCAGGGTGATCGGGTTGTCCCACATGAGGCTCACTGTCTTTATTTCCACTTTACAGATGAGGGAACTGAGGCACAGAGCAGTTAAGTGACTTGCCCACAGTCCCCCAGCTGACAAGTGCCAGAGGCGGGATTTGAACCCATGACCTCTGACTCCCAAGCCCGGGCTCTTTCCCCTGAGCCACGCCGCTTCTCCTCCTCCGCCGCTCCGCTCCGCTCCCTTGGCGAGCGTGGCGAAGTGAGTCCCTCGTCACTCGCCATAGCGCCCCCCTGCCCGGAGTGGACGGAACCATCACGGTGCTCACCGGAGGGGTACCCGTTCTCTCGCAAAGCCCGGTCTCTGGGAGAACCGGGGCGGCAGCGATTCCCTAATCTCTCCCCCGCTCTGGTGTCACATGTGCATTCGATCGGGGCGTGTCGGTCGCCGGCGCGGGGTCCCGAGAGGCCTTTCCCACCATAGCCGCCCCCCCCCGCCCCGCCGGGTCCGAGGGGCCCAGGGCGGAGATGGAGGGGAGGGGTGCGGCCTGCGGGGGGCGCTGCCGAGTGCGCTGCCGAGTGCGCAGCCGCGGCCGCTGTGCCGGTGACAGCTGGCGGGGCCGCGCGCGGGCGGGGCGGGGCGGGGGAGCGGCGAGCGGGGGCGCGCGCGCGCGGCGCCGGAGCAGCTCCGCACTAGGAGCTCGGCGCTCCGGTGGCCTCGTCCCCCTTCGCCTGCAGACAAACTTCGTCCCCGGGGTGGCGGGGGGGGGTCTGCCTCGCCGGGACCGGCCGCCCTCCCCGCTCCGCTCCTTCCCCTTCCCCTTCCCCTTCACCTGCTCCGTCGGGGCAGGGGAGCAGCGGGAGCTCCCCGGGCTGCCGTCCCGCCGCCTCGTCTCCTCCCTGTCCTGCGGCCGGGGGCGCGGGCGCCTTTGCAGCCTCCGCCTCCAACTTGAGCGGGCTTTGGGGGGCAGGACGAGCCCAGGGGCCGGAGCTCCCCGGCGGGCATCCACCGCTGCTGCTGCTGCTGCTGCTGCTGCTGCTGCTGCTGCTGCTGCTCTCAGAGCCTGACAAAGGGAGAGGAGGCAGGGCGGGCTGCCGCTGCTCCTAGTACTTGCAGGCGACCGAGTGGGGAGGAGGCAGAGGCGTCGTGCAAGCTCCAAGAAGGAGCAACGGAGGAGCAGCAGCACAAAGAGGGGGGGGCTCTTCCTGGACTGCTCGGCCCGGGAGCATGCCCTGATCCTCGCTTCGTCCCCTCCTCCGCCTTTTCCTCCTCTTCTCCTCCTCCTCCCGCTCGTCGGCCTTCCCGCCCGTCCTTCCCCGGGAGCGGATTCCCCGCCCGGGCTCCTCGGTGGCGGTGGCCGTTGGGACCCTCAGCGATAATAAATGATAGAGGATACCATGACTCTGCTGTCTCTGCTGGGTCGCATCATGCGTTACTTCTTGCTGAGACCGGAGACCCTGTTCCTGCTGTGCATCAGCCTGGCCCTGTGGAGTTACTTCTTCCACACGGACGAGGTGAAGACCATCGTCAAGTCCAGCCGGGACGCCGTGAAGATGGTGAAGGGCAAAGTGGCCGAGATGATGCAGAACGAGCGGCTCGGGGGGCTGGACGTGCTGGAGGCGGAGTTCTCCAAGACCTGGGAGTTCAAGAGCCACAACGTGGCCGTCTACTCCATCCAGGGCCGCCGGGACCACATGGAGGACCGCTTCCAGGTGCTCACCGACCTGGTCAACAAGACCCACCCGTCCATCTTCGGGATTTTCGATGGCCACGGGGGAGAGGTAAAGTTTCCGGGCCAGGACCGCCCCTCTCGACTGCCCTCTTCCCGGGCTCCGCGCGCTGGAAGCGCTCAGTACAGAGCCGTGGGGCTAGGGAGCGGGGTGGCCCAGCCGAAGGAGCCCGGGCTTTGGAGGCAGGGGGCAGGGGTTCGAATCCCGGCCCTGACACTGGTCAGCTGCGGGGGGGGGAGGGGAGGGACTGCGGGCCAGCCACTTCACTTGGCTGTGCCTCAGTGACCTCACCTGCAAAATGGGGACGAAGACTGGGAGCCCCACGTGGGGCAAACTGGTTACCCTGTAATAATAATGTTGGTATTTGTTAAGCGCTTACCATGTGCAGAGCACTGTTCTAAGCGCTGGGGGAGACACGGGGGAATCAGGTTGTCCCACGTGGGGCTCACGGTCTTAATCCCCCTTTTACAGATGGGGTAACCGAGGCCTAGAGAAGTGAAGTGACTTGCCCACAGTCACACAGCTGACCAGTGGCCGAGCCGGGATTCGAACTCATGACCTCTGACTCCAAAGCCCAGGCTCTTTCCACTGAGCCACGCCGCTTCTCAACCACCCCCCCAGAACAGGTAGGCAGGCATCATCCGTTGAATGCTATGTAATAATAATAACAATGTGAAGCGCTCACTATGTGCAGAGCACTGTTCTGAGCGCTGGGTCAGCAGGGTGTCCCACGTGGGGCTCCCCCAGTCTTCATCCCCATTTTACAGATGAGGTCACGGAGGCCCAGAGAAGTGAAGTGACCCGCCCACGGTCACACAGCTCAGAGTGGCTCAGTGGCAAGAGGTCATGGGTTCTAATCCCGGCTCCCACACCTGTCAGCTGGGCCACTTTGGCAAGTCACGTCACTTCGCGGTGCCTCCGTGACAGCTGTAAAATAGGGTTGAAGACGTGGGACAACCTGATGACCTCGTAGCTCCCCCAGCGCTTACAACAGTGCTCGGCACGTAGTAAGCGCTTAACAAATACCAGCATTATCTGTTGCCCAATTGTACTGTCCAAGCGCAGAGTACAGTGCTGTGCGCACAGTAAGCGCTCAGTACATCAGATTGAATGGATGATGCTGTCGATGCCTGCTTACTTATTCTGTTCTGTGGTTCGTCCCTTCTAAACCGTGAGCCCGTCGTTGGGGAGGGATGGTCCCTCTCTGTTGCCCAATTGTACTTTTCTAGCGCTCAGTACAGTGCTGTGCACACAGTAAGCGCTCAATACATAGGATTGAATGGATGATGCTGTCGATGCCTGCTTACTTATTCTGTTCTGTGGTTCGTCCCTTCTAAACCGTGAGCCCGTCGTTGGGGAGGGATGGTCCCTCTCTGTTGCCCAATTGTACTTTTCTAGCGCTCAGTACAGTGCTGTGCGCACAGTAAGTGCTCAGTACATAGGATTGGATGATGCTGTCGATGCCTGTTTACTTATTCTGTTCTGTGGTTCGTCCCTTCTAAACCATGAGCCCGTCGTTGGGGAGGGATGGTCCCTCTCTGTTGCCCAATTGTACTTTTCTAGCGCTGACTACAGTGCTGGGCTCACGGTAAGCGCTCAGTACATAGGATTGAGAAGCAGCGTGGCTCAGGGGAAAGAGCCCGGGCTGGGGAGTCAGAGGTCATGGGTTGGAATCCCAGCTCTGCCACTTGTCAGCCGTGTGACTTTGGGCAAGTCACTTCACTTCTCTGTGCCTCACTTAACTTCTTTGTGCCTCAGTTACCTCATCTGTAAAATGGGGATTAACTGGGAGCCTCACGTGGGACAACCAGATGACCCTGTTCTACCCCAGCGCTTAGAACAGTGCTCTGCACGGAGTAAGCGCTTAACAAATACCAACATTATTATTCTTAGGATTTAATGGATGGAGGATGCTGCTTGTTCCGTTCTGCTGTCCGTCCCTTCTGGACCGTAATGAGCCCCTCGTTGGGGGAGCGATGGTCTCTCTCTGTTGCCCAATTGGACTTTTCTGCGCACAGTAAGCGCTCAGTAAATACCCTAGGATGGATGAATGAATGAATGGGCTTGGGTTGGGAGAAGGGAACAGAGGGGGCTTTCTCCGGCGGGGAGGGACTGGCCGACGGTAGCTCGGGGGGAGCGGGGATTGACGGCCCCCAAGCAGGTTCAGCCGGCCGAGCCGGTCTCCGAGAAGGGTGCGGGCATAATAATCAGCCTATTCGTTAAGCGCTTACTATGTGCCCGGCACTGTACTAAGAGCCGCGGTGGATACAAGCGAATGATTGTATCAGCGCGGCTTAGTGGAAAGAGCCCGGGCTTGGGAGTCAGAGGTCGTGGGTTTTAATCCGGACGTCGCCTCTTTTCAGCTGGGTGATTTTGGGGCAAGTCGCTTCACTTCTCTGGGCCTCGTCTGGAAAATGGGGATGAAGACTGTGAGCCTCACGTAAGCGCTTAGTACAGTGCTCTGCACATAGGAAGCGCTCAATAAATACTATTGAATGAGTGAATGAACAACCCGATTTCTACCCCAGAGCTTAGAGCAGTGCTCGGCACATAAGCGCTTAACAAATACCAACATCATTATTATGATTCTCTGTGCCTCAGTTCCCTCATCTGGAAAATGGGTTGAAGTCTCTGAGTCCCGTGTGGGACAACCTGATTACCATGTAGCTACTCCAGCGCTTAGAACGGTGCTCGGCACATAGTAAGCGCTTAACAAATACCATCATCATCATCATTATTCTAATCCCGGCTCTGCCACTGGTCAGCTGTGTGACCTTGGGCAAGCCGCCCAACATCTCTGGGCCTCAGTAACCTTATCTGTAAAATGGGGATGAAGACTGTGAGCCCCAAGTGAGACAACCTGATGACCTTGTATCTACCCCAGTGCTTAGAACAGTCCTCGATCCACAGTAAGCCCTTAGAACAGTGCTCGACCCACAGTCGGCGCTTAACAAATACCACTATTAATTATTATTATTATTATTATCAGTTGCTTCCAGGCCTCCAGCGTAATCCCCGGGTGGAGCAGGGGGGGAGAAGCTCCAGCTAGTGACAGACGGGATCTGATCAATCTCCCTTTTAGACTGTGAGCCCGTTGTTGGGCAGGGATGGTCTCTCTCTGTTGCCGAATTGCATATTCCCAGCGCTTAGTACAGTGCCCTGCACCCGGTTAGCGCTCAATAAATACGACTGCATGAATGAATGTGAGGGTGGTAAAAATAGCGGGATAAAACCCTCCGGGGAGCTTCGTGCCTGCGCTTCAAACCCTTCCGCAGTGCGCTCGGTTTCCCCAGGAGGAGCTCCCTCTTTCAAGTCCAACCCCCTGCCTGCTGTGTGGCCTTGGGCAAGTCATTTCACTTCTCTGGGCCTCCGCTGCTCCCTGCTCTGTAAAACGGCGATGGAGCTGGGGAGCCCCGTGTGGGACAGGGGCCGTGGCCGCCTCGGTGAGCTCGTATCCACCCCAGCGCTTAGCACAGTGCCCGGCCCAAAGTAAGCGCTGAACAAATACCACCACCATCACCGTTATGATTCTTTTGCCCTCTCCCAGGCGCTCAGTACAGTGCTCTGCACGGAGTAAGCGCTCAGTAGGTACCGTGGCTGGAAGCAGCGTGGCTCAGTGGAAAGAGCACAGGCTTGGGAGTCAGAGGTCATGGGTTCGAATTCCAGTTCCACCACTTGTCAGCTGGGTGACTCTGGGCAAGTCACTTAACTTCTCTGGACCTCAGTGACCTCATCTGTAAAATGGGGATTAAGACTGTGAGCCCCACGAGGGACAACCTGATCACCTTGTAGCCCCCCAGCTCTGCTTTGCTCATAGGAAGCGCTTAACAAATACCATTATTATTATGAGTGATCTGGGGATGTAATAATAATGATGCTGGTGTTTGTTAAGTGCTTCCTATGTGCCAAGCACTGTTCTAAGGGCTGGGGATGGGGCTGGGTTCTTCCGAGGGGATCGGGGATCGATTTGGGAAGCGCTTACCTCTCTTCTCCTCCTCGGAGGAACCTGGAGGAGAGGACGGGACCCAGACCCCTAGTTCTCAAACCTCTCCAGATCCCCAGGGTTTGCAGGAAAGTCGTTTGTGTTTGTAGCACTGGGCAATCGGGCCGGTCCCGAGGGGCAGCAGCTTTTTCTAAAATGCCCAGTTGGCAGAGAGGAGCCCTTCCTCCGCCCTCCCCCCCCTTCCCACCTGGCCCCAGAGAGGGGAATTTTGCTGTGGCTGAGCCGGGGGAGGGTGGCTTTGGGTTTCTTGCAGCTGCCCTGGAAGATCAACCGAGCAGCGAGTCTTCTTGGCAGTGTTGGGAATAATGAATAAGAATAATAATAGAAATCAACCTTAGTATTACGATTTATTGTAATAAAGATGGTTTCTGTTAAGCGCGGACTGTGTGCCAAGCACTATTCTAAGAGCTGGGGGAGACAGAGGTAATCAGGTGGACCCACGTGGAGCTCACAGTCTGAATCCCCATTTTACAGATGAGGGAACTGAGGCACAGAGAAGCGAAGCGACTTGCCCAAGTTCACGCGGTAGACAAGTCGCGGCGCCTGGGATTGGAACCCACGACCTCTGACCCCAAGCCCGGGCTCTTGCCACTAAACCACGCTGCGCTAAGCAGCGCCACCTGGCATCCTTCTCCATCTTCGTAGAGCTGGAAACGGGGCAGCTTTAAACCCACTTCTGTTACTGTAAAAAGTCACTCGGATTATTTTCTTTTTTTGCCCATGTTCCAATCTTTCCCCTTCCTTCGCCTCCCCCTGCTCCATTACCCCCATCTTTTCAGGACAGATGATTGACAGGGCCAACTTCATCTGCAGGTCACCGATGAGTGACAGTTAATGGGAGCGGGCACATAGCCATGCGCCTAGAGAGGGAAAGAATTTCCTTCAGTCTTCACTTCTAATCTTGGTAGAATACACTGTGTATATAGTTCCAGTATTCTTTGATTCGAGTCTATTAAGTGAATATTATTCTTTCTTATTGGTGATCTTGTAGCGGAATGTTTTCCGAGGCTTGTTTACAGCGCTTAGAAAAGTGCTTGGCACATAGTAACCCTTAACAAATGCCATCATTCTTCTTCTCTACCTGTATTTGGGTAGGAGAACAAAGGAAGCTGTGTGACCTTCCAAGGAAGGTAAATAAACGACCTTGGAAACAGTGGTTTAAATAAACAAAAAGGTTACACATAGAGGAGACCCAATCAGTCAATCAATCAGTCAGCGGTAGTCTTTGAACCCTACTTTGTGCAGAGCACTGTACTAAGCACTTGGGAAAGTATAACACACCAGATTTGATAGACACATTCCATGCCCACAGTGAGCTTTACAGTCTAAAGGAGGTGACAGATATTAATATAAAGGAGCAGAGGGTCAGGTGAATATCAAGTGCTTAAAGAGTAGGGATCCAACCCACTGACCACAGTGCTAATATAATTCTTGCTTTGTCTCTTTAATCGTGCTGCTAGCAACAATAGGGGTTTGTGTTCATTTTACAGACATAGAAGTATTGTGCCCTTCGGTACATGTAAAAGTTGTTGGTAAACTATATTTATAATTCAACCTACCTTTTTCTAGTTCTGGAGAGAATGAATTTTAATTTTGAATTAACGACAGTGATTTTGTAAAATAATATTTTAAAGATTTTTAGTTCTTGAGTATGGAGTTGTAGTTGTTATGCAAGGGAGTGCGTTGTTTTTAAAGAGACTCCAGAATTTTACACGAATAACATCCCCAAAACAGTAAGGAACAAGTTAAGCAAAATCTTTTCTATTCTATCTAGTTAGTTCCTCGTACATCCCCGTAAGAAATGCAAAGTGTGTAAACTCATTAAGGGCAGGGCTTCTGACGTCTATTCTTACTGTATTCCCAAGCACTGAACTCCTAAGTGCTCAGTAAACACCATTGATTGATTTATTGATAACGTAAGTGCTAAGTAAACACCATTGACTGACTGGTAACTTTTGTTCCCCCCAAAGTATGTACTTTTTTCATAAAGGAAAATTGATCATGTTGGCAGAGAGCATAGTATATGTGCCTTATTAAAAAAATAAAAACCTTTAGCTTGCAAAACAAATATTATTAGGTCACATTCCTTTTTAGTAAAATACAGTAGTACACTGCGTGCCACCAGTTTAATTCTTTTTTATTTCCTTATCATGATGAGTTTTTTATAAAACAAAATAAAAAATTACTTTAAAAGGAAGTGGGTTGCTATTTGGGACGTTTTAAAATTGATTAATAGTAAAAATATCAACTGGGTTTTATTTTTAGTATAGCAATAATAATGCCAACTCAAATACTATTTTCTGCTTTTAGCTGTACAGCTGTTCAATATCTTTATTGTATTCAAAAGATCAGATGAATCATCTCCCATTTTCCAAAGAGATCTTTTCCAGAATCTATGGTAGGTGGGTCCATGAAGTCATTTATCATACAATGTAGAAAATGAGGTTAGTTGTGATTGGTTTACTTGGTCTGTGTAAGTCAGTAGTGTGAAGAATGGGGCAAATGGTAAGGCAGGTGTGGCAAATGCCAACCTAAGGGGTGGAAAAGAAACACCCCCATTCCCTAATGCTTCGTGATGCAAATGGGCGGGGGGGGGGGGGATGTGAAGGGATCTCTCTCTGCTGCATGAAGGGAATGGGGGGCTGCTTCATTCATTCAGTCGTATTTATTGAGCACTTGCTGCGTGCAAAGCACTGTACTAAGCACTTGGGAGAGAGTAAAAAGACCTCTCACACTGCTGCAGAATGGGAATGGGGGGGGGGAGAAGGGATTGTAATAATATAATAATAATAATAATGTTGGTATCTGTTAAGTGCTTACTAAGCCTTTGGGAGAGAGTAAAAGGATCTCTCCCACTGCTGCAGAATGGGAATGGGGGGAGAAGGGATTGTAATAATATAATAATAATAATGTTGGTATTTGTTAAGTGCTTACTATGTGCCAAGCACTGTTCTAAGCGCTGGGGTAGTTACAAGGTAATCAGTTACTCCCACGTGGGGCTCACAGTCTTCATCCCCATTTTACCGATGAGGTACCCGAGGCCCAGAGAAGTTAAGTGACTTGCCCAAGGACACACAGCAGACAAGTGGCAGAGCTGGGATTAATAATAATAATGATGATGATGATGGTATTTGTTAAGCACTTACTATGTGCAGAGCAGTGTTCTAAGCGCTGGGGTAGATACAGGGTAACCAGGTTGTTCCACGTGAGGCTCACAGTCTTAATCCCCATTTTACAGATGAGGTAACTGAGGCATAGAGAAGTTAAGTGACTTGCCCACAGTCACACAGCTGCCAAGTGGCAGAGCCGGAATTCGAAGGCATGACCTCTGACTCCCAAGCCCAGGCTGTTTCCCCTAAGCCACACTGCTTGTAAAAGGACCTCTCCAACTGCTGCGGGGAAGCGGGGAGATTGTAAAAGGACCGTCCCCTCTGCTACATGATAGGAATGGGGGAAAAAGAAGAGTCTGTAAGCCCATCAGTGGGCAGGGATTGTCTCTATCTGTTGCCGAATTGTACATTCCAAGCGCTTAGTACAATGCTCTGCACATAGTAAGCACTCAATAAATACTATTGAATGAATGAATGAAAAAGGTGAAAAGAGGAAGGAGCGGGAGTGCTTGTATTGGCGGAGAGCTCATGTTGGGGAATTGGGTACAGGTTTGTCCTTCCACCATCAAGCTTCTGCCTTTTAGCAGGTCATCAGCACTTAGCTGGCAGCTGATGTAGGACTGCCAGGTGAGTGAAGGAGGCACTTCAGGGTACTCTATTGGGTGCAGGGGGTGAGGAATGGGTAATCCTAGGAGATGGTGCTTAAAGATTTAAAGAAGCACCCTCCTCTTTCTCCCCTCCCCCCACCATAGGTAGCAATATTTGTACCTACAGAGCCCTGGATGGGGCATGTAGTGGGTCTGGGGTGAGGGAGGAAAGACCCATCCCTTTCCAGAGAAAGGGATCTTGGGAGAGTTTAGATGGATTTCTCCAATTTGTAATTGTCATTTCACATGCACCTATGGTATAACACAGTGATGTCATATGGAAGGAGAAGAGGTGATGAATTTTTCCAAACTTTTAAGGTGACTAAATATTTGAAGACTAAATATGAGACGCAGCATGGCCGAGTGGACAGAGCACGGATCCGGGTTCTAATCACATCTCTTCCGATTATCTGCCGTGTGGCTTTGGGCAACTCGCTTCACTTCTCTGTGCCTCAGTTACCTCACCTGTAAGATGGGGCTTAAGACTGTGAACCCCATGTGGGACATGGATGGTGTCCAGTCTGATTATCTTGTATCTACCCCAGCATAGTAGTACAGTGCCTGGCACATAGTAAGTGCTTAAGAAATACCATAAAAAAAAGTACAAAGCCTGCCCTACTGGTCAGGGTTGGGACAAAGGGAAGGAAGATGAGAGAGAGCATGAATTATTCTTCCTAGCCACACTCACGTCTGCTGCTGCGGCCTTCACCTTATGCTTTGGGAGAGGGTGACACTGGAAACTGGCCTAGAACTTAACTGTAAAAAAGACTTGGCAATGCCTTGGCTCTTCATCTAGAATTCTGGGGTAATTCTCCCTGATGACTTGAACAGGCAATTATCTGACAGTATCATTCAAGTAGGGACTACAGAAAGAGAACTACTAGTCATAATAATTGATGGAGAAGGCTGCCATTTGTACAGTGTTTAAATGAGAGCCTCATGTAGCTGGAAAATAGAGTTTTGTGTTTGTTTCTGTCCACTGATAACTTTTGGCATTAGGTTTCCCTTCCAGAAGAAATTATGTGGTCCCTTTTTTCTATTCTTTTTTTTTTTAAAACTATCCAAGCAGTCCTCCACCTAAGACATTTTGAGTTGTGACAAACTGCACTTTTAATGTTTCTAAAATTACAACTGGTTTCAGATTTACAACACATCATTTTTAACTTGGTAACACTACCTTCCTTAATAACCCTCCTAGTCATTTTATAATTTATTGAGCATCTCCTGGATGCAGTGTACTGCCTGACTACTTGTTTCGTTTTGCTGTCTGTCTCCCCCTTTTAGACTGTGAGCCCATTGTTGGGCAGGGATTGTCTGTATCTGTTGCCGAATTATACATTCCAAGTGCTTAGTACAGTGTTCTGCACACAAGCGCTCAGTAAATACGATTGAATGAGTGAATGAATACTAAGGATTTAGCAGTGGGATGTGGACCATGGCATATGGGGGAGGGGGCTCCTAGAGGTGCATGAAGAAGGGGAATCAATTTTAAAAGCCGTGATGGGAGGGAGGCAGGAAAAGGGGGAAGGATGGAGTGAGAGATGATGAGAGAGTGGGGAAGTTACCTGGGTCACCAGAGAGACTAGGCTCCATCGATCTATTAGTGGAATTTATTGAGCACTTACTGTATGCAGAGACCCATCCACTTTACTTCTATTCAAGCAAAAGTCAGCTTCCTTATTGCGGAAGCTCTCTGGCCCAATGTCAATATGTCAGCACAACTATACTGCTCATCTAAAACTGAGTACACAGTTTTAGGTCATTTTAGTAATAATAACAATAACGGTGTTTCTTGAGCATTTACTGTGTGCCAGGCAGTGTACTAAGCCCTGGGGTGGATACAAGCAAATCGGGTTGGACACAGTCCCTGTCCCTCAAAGGGCTCACAGTCTTTTTAAAGGAATCTGACTTTGGTTCAATAATCAGTACCCATTTATGACAGCGTTTCTTTAAGAAAATACTGTTTATTTTCAATTCAGAGGTTGGGACTACTTGGATTCTCAAATAACCTTCCTTATTTTCCCCCCTCCTGAATTACCATATTCTTTGTCCTCTGCTTTTTTGCTTAGAGAGAAGTTAACAGTGCAGTGATTTTCATTTGAATGAAGAATTCCCCAAATTATTGGGTATAGTTGAAAGAATCCTTCCTCCTCTTCCTACTCACTGTCCTTGTTGTCAGGACAAGAAAGGATAGCAAAGAATCTAGTCTTCAGAGGATTGTTTTATCCTTAGCAGAGAAACAATCAATTTGAGGTTTTCAGGTCTGGTTTTTCTGAATGGGACCCATTCTCTTCACCTGAGGTCAGTCAGTCCTTGGAATTGGTTACGTGTCAGTTGACAAAATTTCAGAAGCCTTAACAAAAAGTTTACTGTTATAATATTTGAAAAAATATTCTGTGTAATCAAGCAGTAAATCAAAGAAGAGGCCTTTTGTGGTGCTTCTTTTACCTCTGATGTCATTAAATCATCAGGGAATTATTGTGGATGTAACTATTTCCAAGCACTGTATTTTACAAAAGCCTTATACTAGTAGAATGCGACTAATGGATTGCAACTCTCTCACTGAACAATGAGAAGGGAGAGGGATTAGGGGAAATGAGGACTTAGTCTGGGAAGACCTCTGGAGGAGATATGATTTTAGAAGGGTTTTTGAAGGTGGAGAGAGTGACAATATGTCATAAATGAAATCTCCTTCCCTCCTTAACTACCATCTTCAACTGCCCACTCTCCAACAGCTTCTTCCCCTCGGCCTTCAAACATGCCCTCGTCGCCCCCATTCTAAATAAAACCCTCTCGACCCCACTGCCCCTTCCAGTTATCACCCTATCACCCTCCTAGAGTGAGTCATCTACATTCGCTGCCTCGAATTCCTCAACTCCAACTCTCTCCTGGATCCCCTCCAATCTGGCTTCTGTTCCCTCCACTCCACTGAAACTACCCTCTCAAAGGTAATAATAATAATACCGGTATTTGTTAAACACTTACTATGTGCAGAGCACTGTTCTAAGCGCTGAGGTAGATACAGGGTAATCAGGTTGTCCCACGTGAGGCTCACAGTTAATCTCCCTTTTACAGATGAGGTAACTGAGGCACAGAGAAGTTGTGACCCTCCATCTTGCCAAATCCAATGGCTCCTACTCTATCCTAATCCTCCTCGATCTCTCAGCTGCCTTTGAAACTGTCGACCATCCCCTCCTCCTCTACACATTATCTCCAACCTTGGCTTCACGGACTCCGTCCTCTCCTGATTCTCCTCTTATCTCTCTGGCCGTTCATTCTACGTCTCCTTCATGGAGTCCTCCTCCCCCTCCCTTCCCCTAACTGTAGGGGTGCCTCAAGGGTCAGTTCTTTGTCCCCTTCTGTTTTCCATCTATACTTACTCCCTTGAACTCATTCACTACCACAGCTTCAACTATCATCTCTATGCAAATGACACCCAAATCTACCTCTCCTCCCCTGTTTTCTCTCCCTCCCTCCAGACTCATAGCTCCTCCTGTCTTCAGGACATCTCCACCTGGATATCTGCCTGCCACCTAAAACTCACCATGTCCAAGACTGAGCTCCTTATTGTCCCTCCTAAACCCTATCCTCTCTCTGACTTTCCCATCACTGTGGATGGCACTAATAATAATAATGATGGTATTTGTTAAGCGCTTACTATGTGCAAAGCACTGTTCTAAGTGCTGTGGGGGATACAAGGTGATCAGGTTGTCCCTCATGGGGTTCACAGCCTTATTCCCCATTTTACAGATGAGGTAACTGAGGCACAGAGAAGTTAAGTGACTTGCCCAGTCACACAGCTGACAAGCGGTGGAGCCGGGACTAGAACCCATGACTGTGAGTCATGAGTCAGAACTTCCAAGCCCGTGCTCTTTCCACTGAGCCACGCTGCTTTGCCCGCAACCTCGGTATCAACCTTGACTCCGCTCTCTCATTTACCCCATACATCCAATCCGTCACCAAAACCTGCCAGTCTCACCTTTACAACATCGCCAAGATTGGCTTTTTCCTTTCCACCCAAACTGCTACCTTGCTGGCACAAGTTCTCATAATATCTTGACTGGATTATTGTCATCCTCCTCTCTGATCTCCCTTCCTCCTGTCTCTCCCCACTCCAGTCTATACTTAATTCCGCTGTCTGGATCATCTTCCTACAGAGACGCTCTGGGCATGTCACCCCCCTCCTCAAAAACCTCCAGGGTTGCCTGTCAACCTTCACATGAAGCAAAAACTCCTCACTCTTGGCTTCAAAGCTCTCCATTACCTTGCCTCCTCCTACAGCCCACCCCGTGCACTCTGCTCCTCTGCCACTCACCTCCTCACTGTGTCTCGTTCTCGCCTGTTCCGCTGTCGACCCCTGGCTCACGTCCTACCGCTGTCCTGGAATGCCCTCCTTCCTCATATCCGCCAAAGTAACTCTCTTCCCCTCTTCAAAACCCTACTAAGAGCTCACCTCCTCCAAGAGGCCTTCCCAGACTGAGCCCCCCTTTTTCCTCTGCTCCTCCCCCCTCATTGTCCCTGCTCCCTCCCTCTGCTCTTCCCCCTTCCCCTCCCCACAGCACTTGTATATATTTGTACATATTTATTGTTCTATTTATTTTATTAATGATATGCATTTATCTATGGTTCAATATATTTTGATGGTAGTGATGCCTGTCTACTTGTTTTATTTTGTTGTCTGTCTTTCCCTTCTAGACTGTGAGCCCAGAGAAGCAGCGTGGCTCAGTGGAAAGAGCCCGGGCTTGGGAGTCAGAGGTCATGGGTTCGAATCCCAGCTCTGCCACTACCAGCTTTGTGACTTTGGGCAAGTCACTTAACTTCTCTGTGCCTCAGTTCCCTCATCTGTAAAATGG
Organism: Ornithorhynchus anatinus; assembly: GCF_004115215.2. Taxonomy (NCBI): domain Eukaryota; kingdom Metazoa; phylum Chordata; class Mammalia; order Monotremata; family Ornithorhynchidae; genus Ornithorhynchus; species Ornithorhynchus anatinus. The sequence continues at coordinate 155,701,878 of NC_041728.1, forward strand.
GGATTAAAACTGTGAGCCCCACGTGGGACGACCTGATCACCTTGTATTCCCCAGCGCTTAGAACAGTGCTTTGCACATAGTAAGCGCTTAACAGCTGAATTGTACTTTCCAAGTGCTTAGTACAGTGCTGTGCACACAGTAAGTGCTCAATAAGTAAGATTGAATGAATGAATGAATGAAATGAAGAAAGAAGGAGTCGCGGGCCAGAGGAAGGATGTGGGCAAGAGATCAGCGGCAAGATGTACAAAATCAACCAGTAGGTTGGTTCGGAGGAGCAAAGTGCATGGGCTGAGTTGTAGTAGGAAATCAACAAGGTCAAGTATGAGGGGAAGAGATGATTAAGTGCTTTAAAGCATTCTCTTTTTAAAAGAGAAATTTAGGAATCGTAGACTGCCCATTACAGAATGAGTGACAGACAATATGGACAGTTTAAAAATGAATGACAGTGTATAGAATAGCTGACATTTGGCTCTTTTCAAATAATTTCTACAGTTTGGAAGGGCCTTTCATATGATTGTTGAATCCAAAGCTCTAGACATTAGGTCTGTGTAGCCTATTTACAGTCACCTTTCCCTCTGTTCCCCCTCCCCTCACACCCTCCCCCACCCTCTGCTCTTCCCCCTTCCCCTCCCCTCAGCACTGGGCTCATTTGTATATATTATTTTACCTGATTTATTTTGTTAATGAGGTGTATACCTCCTTGATTCTATTTATCTTGATGATGTTGTCTTGTTTTTGTTTGGTTCTGTTTTGCTTTGCTGTCTGTCTCCTCCGTTTCGACTGTGAACCCGTCATTGGGCAGGGATTGTCTCTATCTGTTGCCCAATTGTACATTCCAAGCGCTTATTACAGTGTTCTGCATATAGTAAGCTTGCAATCAATATTATTGAACGAATTGTCTTGTTTTTGTTTTGTTCTGTTTTGCTTTGCTGTCTGTCTCCCCTGTTTAGACTGTGAGCCCGTCAATGGGCAGGGATTGTCTCTATCTGTTGCCGAATTGTATATTCCAAGTGCTTAGTACAATGCTCTGCACATAGTAAGCACTCAATAAATGCTATTGAATGAATGAATGAACCAAGAGTATTTATTGTATGTATATTTTGTGCAAAGCACTGTACTAAATGCTTGGGAGAATAAAATACAACAGAGTAGGCAGTCACATGCCTTGCCCAAAACTAGCTTACCGGCTGCAGGGGGAGACAGACATTAATATAAATGATTTATCATAAAGTAATTTATATTTTCAGGTTTTTACACTACAATCCAACTTGACTAACTTATTAACAGGTCTTTTTGACAATAAATTTAAATGAAGACCAATCATCCTTCCTGCATTTTTGCATATAAAGATATATCACTTACTAATTTTGGTGTTTTCCACATCAAAGGTTCAGATGAATTTTACATTAGCAAACCTACAGCTAATTCAAGCAAGTAAGATTTTTTTGGAGGTTTATTTTTTCTGTTGCCCTCCAGAGACTTGACCTAAATAGAAATATACATACGCTATGGCAATATATGAAATTATGAACCGGGAAAGAGTGGATAATATAGTGAGCTAGAATTTCTTTTTTTCCTACATCACTATCTTTGATTTTGAAAGCTGAGAGTATTTTCAACATGAGGATAATTTTCCATATCTTAGGGAAAATTGCTTTTCCTGTACATTTAGTTAACTTTAGGGAATATATTAGTCAAGGTTGAGTAGCTGCCAGACAAAAATGACCGTGTCAGAAGTCTGGGGATGTTGATTTCCTTAATCGAATGTGTAATTCTTAGGTGTTGGAGGAAATCAATCAGTCAATCAATGAAATTTATTGAACATTTATTGCGTGCAGAGCACTGTACCAAACACTTGGGAGAGTACAATACAACGAGAGTTAGTAGAACTTGACCAACAGGAGCTTACAGTCCAGAGTGGGAGACAGATATTAAAATAAATTCCAGAGATGTACAAAAATGCCATGGGGCTGAGGGCTGGATGAATATCAAGTGCTTCAAGGGTAAAGACCCATTTGCACAGATGATGCAGAAAGGAGAGCAGGTATGAGTAGTCGGGGAGGGCCTCTTGGGGTAGATGAGATTTTAATAAGGCTTTGAAGGTGGGGAGAGTGATTGTATGTCATTCATGAAACGGGAGGGAGTTCCAGGCCAGAGGGAGGACCTGGGCAAGGGATCAGCGGTGAGATAGATGAGATGGAGGTACAGTGAGTAAATTGCCATTGGAGGAGTGAAGTGCGTGGGATGGGTTGTAGTAGGAAATAATCGAGGGTGTGGTAGGAGGAAGAGATCTGATTGAGTGCTTCAAAGCTGTTGGCAAAGAGTTTCTGTTTGATGCAGAGGAGGTGGCTGCTGGACAACTGTTGGAGGTTTTTGAGGAGTGGGGGATGTGAATGGAACATTTTTTTTTTTTGTTTTTTGAAAAATGATTCAGGTAGCGGAGTGAAGTAAGGACTGGAATGGGAGTGCCAACAGGCAGGAAGGTGAGCGAGGAGGCTGGTGCAGAAGTCAGGCGGGATATAAGTAGTAGCAGTTTGGATGGAGCAGAAAACACACAGTTTAGTTATGTTGTGAGGGTAGAACAGACGGGATTTGGTGAGGAACAAATGTGTGGGTTGAATGAGAGAGATGAATTGAGGGTCATTCAGTCATTCATTCAGTCATATTTATTGAGCAATTACTGTGTGCAAAGGACTGGACTAAGCGCTTGGGAGAGTACAATACAACAACAAACAGGCACATTCCCTGCCCACAATGAGCTCACAGCCTAGAAGGGAGACAGGCATTAATATAAATAAATAAATTACAGAGATATACATATATGCCGTGGGGATGGGAGGGAGGATTAAAGAAGGGAGCAAGTCAGGGTGATGCAGAAGGGAGTGGGAGAAGAGAGATGGGCTTAGTTGGAAGGTTTCTTGGAGGAGATGTGCCTTCAGTAGGGCTCTGAAGTGGGGGAGAGCAATTATCTGTTATGAGGAGGGAGGTCGTTCCAGGCCAGAGGTAGGATATGGTCGAGAGGTAGGTGGTGAAATAGGTGAGATAGAGGTAGAGTGGGAAGGTTAGAATTAGAGGAAAGAAGTGTGCAGGCTGGGTTGTAGTAGGAGAGTAGCGAGGGGAGGTAGGAAGGGGCAAATTGAGTGCAAAGCCAATGGTGAGTTTTTGTTTGATGTGGAGGTGGATGGGCAACTACTGGATTTTCTTGAGTGGGGAAACATGGTTTGAACTTGTTTGTAGGAGAATGATCTGGGCAGCAGAATGCAGTATGGACAGGAGGCAGGAAAGTCAGCAAGGGGGCTGATACAGTAATCAAGGCAGGGTAGAAGAGCAGCATGATGTAGTGGATAGAGCATGGCCCTGGGAGTCAGAAGGTCATGAGTTCTAAATCCTACTCCTCCACTTGTCTGCTTTGTGGCCTTGGGCAAGCCACTTCACTTCTCTGTACCTCAATTACCTCATCTGTAAAATGGGGATGAAGACTGTGAGCCCTATGCAGGACAGGAACTGTGTCCGACCGATTTGCCTGTATCCACCCCAGCTCTTAGTATAGTGCTTGGCACATAATAAGTGCTTAACAAATTCCATAATTAATATTATTATTATAAGTGCCTGGATTAATGTAATAGCAGTTTGAATTCAGAGGAAAGGGTGGATCTTAGCAATGTTGTGAAGGTGGAACCGACAGGATTTAGTGACACTGAATTTGTGAGTTGAAAGAGAGGAGTCTAGAATACGGGTTTATGAGACAGGAAGGATGGTGGTGCTGTCTACAGTGATGGGAAAGTCAGGGGAAGGACAGGGTTTGGGTAGGAACATGAGTTCTGTTTTAGACCTATGAAGTTTGAGGTGACGGGAGAAGCAGAGTGGTTCAGTGGGAAGAGCCCAAGCTTGGGAGGCAGAGGTCGTGGGTTCTAATACCATCTCTGCCACTTGTCTGCTGTGTGACTTTGGGCAAGTCACTTCACTTCTCAGTACCTCAGTTACCTCATCTGTAAAATGGGTATTAAGATTGTGAGTCTCATGTGGGACAACCTGATAACCTTGCATCTACCCCTGCATTTAGAATAGTGCTTGGTACATAGTAAACGCTTAAAAATTATCCACATTATTATTATTATTATACAAGAAGAGATGTCTTGAAGGCAGGAGGAAATGCGAAACTGCAGAGAGGAGGGAGATAAGGGCTGGAGGTATAGCTGTGGGTATCATCTGCATAGAGGTGGTAGTTGAACCCTTGTGAGCAAATGAGTTCTCCAAGGGAATGGGTGTAGATGAAGAATAGAAAGGGACTCAGAACTGAACTGGAGGGACCCCCACAGTTAGGGGGTGGGAGGCAGAGGAGAAACCCATTAAAGAGACTAAGAATAATAATAATAATAATGATGTTGGTATTTGCTAAGTGCTTACTATGTGCCAAGCACTGTTCTAAGTGCTGGAATAGATACAAGGGTAACAGGTTGTCCCACTTGGGGCTCACAGTCTCTGTAACTGTGGCACAGAGAAGTTAAATGAGTTGTCCAAAGTCACACAGATGACAGGTGGAGGAGCTGGGATTAGAACCCATGACCTCTGACTCCCAAACATGGGCTCTTTCCACTAAGCCACGCTGCTTCTCTAATGAGAATGAGTGGCCAGAGAGGAGGAGAACCAGGAGAGGATGGTGTCAATGAAGCCGAGGTTGGGTAATGTTCCCAAGAGAAGGAGGTGGTTCACAGTGTCGAAGGCAGCTGAGAGGTCGAGGAGGATTTGGATGGAGTAGAGGCCATTGGATTTGGCAAGAAGGAGATCATTGGTGACCTTTGAGGGAGTGAAGGGGATGGAAGCCAGATTGGAGGGAGTCAAAAAGAGAATTGGAGAAGAGGAATTTGAGGTAGTGGGTGTGCACAGCTCGCTCTGAGAGTTTGGAGAGGAAAAGTAGGAGAGAGATGGGGCGATAACTGGAGGGAGCTGTTGGGGTCAAGGGAGGGGTTTTTTTAGAATAAAGGAGACATGGACATATTTGAAAGCAGCGGGGAAGAAGCAATTGGAGAGCAAATAGTTGAAGGTGGTTGTAAGGGAGTGAAGGGAGAGGGCAGGTGTTTTGATTTGGTGTGAAAGAATAGGGTCGGATATGCAGGTGACGGGGATGAAGTTTGAAAGACGCAGGAGATCTCTAGAGATAGTCCTGGGAAGGATGAGAGAGTTGAAGAATGGGCAGGAGTGGGGAGGGGCTGGGGAGATTTTAGGGCGATCACAGCTGATAGTGTCAATTTTCTTAATAAAGTAGGTGGCCCGGTCACTGGGGGCAAGGGTTGAGGGAGTTGGGGAATCAGGGGGTTTGAGGAGGGAATTAAACGTCTGAAACAACTGGTGATGGCATGGGCATGGATGTCAATAAGGATGGAGAAGTAATTTTGCCAGGCAGAAGAAAGGGCAGAATTGAAGCACACAAGGATAAATTTGAAGTGGACGTGGTCGGCCTGATATCAAGATTTCCACCAGCAGCATTCTGCGGTTCATGCACAAGAGTGGAGGCAGACTGTGCAGATGATCAGGGCTATGGGTTAGTGCTTTGAGATCAGTGAAGGGAGTGAATTGAATTCAGTAGAGAGGGTGGTGTTGAGTGTCAATTTGGACATCAAGGGAAGGTAGTTTGGGGATGAGGGCTAAATGTGGCATCCTGACTAGAAAATTGGATGGGGTCAGAAGATCGGAGGTCTCTGTGGGGAAACAGTACAGATTTACAGGAAAGAGGTGTGTGGGAGAAAAGGCAAAAAGGGTGGTTGTGGAAGAGAAGGCAAAAAAGGAGCTTGTGGTCGGATAGAGGGATTTCCAAGTTGGTGAGGGAAGAGATTGTGCAGTGGCTAGAGATGATGAGTTCGATTGTGTGTCCAAATTGGCGAGTGAGTGAGGTGGGGTTGAGCAGGAGGTCAGTGGAGTTGAGAAGTGATAGAAGGCAGGTAGCAGAAGGGTCATCGGGAACATCTATGTGGATATTGAAGTTCCCAAGGATCAATGTGGGCATGGAGAAAGAGAGAAAGAATGAGAAAGGAATCAAAATGGTTAAAGAAATAGGCAGTGGGACCTGGGGGGTAGTAGATGACTGCTACTAGAATCCGGAGTGGGTGGTAGAGGCAGATAATATGGGCTTCAAAGGATGGGAAAGAAAGGGATGGGGGAGTTGGAATGGTGCAAAAGTGGCATTGGGGCTTGAGAAGGAAGCCAACACCTTCCTCCTTTCCCAGTGAGTTTGGGGGGTTGGGGAAGAAGAGGCCCCCGCTGGAGAGAGCAGCAGGGGAGACCGTATCACCTGGGAAGAGCCAGCTTTCAGTGAGGAGCAGTGACAGGGTCACAAACAGGTCAATAATGAGGGGGAAATTTTCCCCTGATGGAGTGGGGGTTCATTCATTCATTCATTCATTCAGTTGTATTTATTGAGCACTTACTATGTGCAGAGGACTGTATTAAGCGCTTGGAATGAACAAGTCGGCAACAGATAGAGACAGTCCCTGCCGTTTGACGGGCTTACAGTCTAATCGGGGGTTCCACAGGCCACACTTGGCTGAGGCTGTGGAGAGGGTGCGAAGGGTTGGAAGGGGTTGAATGGAGGTGAGCTGGTAGGGGCCAGTCCGGGGGAGGGGGGGATGAAGGTTCTAATCCCGGCTCTACCACTTGTCTGCTGGGTGAACTTGGGCAAGTCACTTCACTTCTCTGGACCTCAGTTACCTCATCTGTAAAATGGGGATTAAAACTGTGAGCCCCATGTGGGGCAGGGATGGTGTCCAACCTGGTTACCTTGTATCTACCCCAGCGTTTAGAACAGTGCCTGGCATATAGTCAGCGCTTAACGAATACCATCATTATTATTATCTTATGAAAGACGGCGCTGGGACAGTATGACAGGGATGGGGCCGGGGGAGAGTGATGGGGATGGCGCATGGGTTGGGGAGGGGTTGGTTGGGAGCACACTGAGGGGGGCCAGCCTAATAATAATAGTAATGTTGGTATTTGTTAAGCGCTTACTATGTGCCGAGCACTGTTCTAAGCGCTGGGGTAGACACAGGGGAATCAGGTTGTCCCACGTGGGGCTCACAGTCTTAATCCCCATTTTACAGATGAGGTAACTGAGGCACCGAGAAGTTAAGTGACTTACCCACAGTCACACAGCTGACAAGTGGCCGAGCCGGGATTCGAACCCATGAACTCTGACTCCAAAGCCCGTGCTCTTTCCACTGATCCACGCTGCTTCTACAGCCTGTGGGGAGAGGGATGAAGTGGGATGCTGGGAGCAGGGGACTGGGGAGGGGAGGCCACAGGGAGGGGACTGAAGGCACATGGTGGGGTTTGGCTATAAGAGAGTGAAGATCCTGAGCTGCAGCAGCAGCAGCTAATCTGTAGAGTCGGTGGGCTGTGGCAGGTTCCTCTAGTAGGGGGCGACTCTGCAGATGCCAGCGCGGGGAATTCACAAGTTTCGAGCTGCAATTAGTGAGTCAATAAAGCGTCTTTTTGGGGTGAATGGGCAAACTCTATCAAGTCATTAGTTGACATGTTGATGGGTGACAGTTGACATGTTGTTATCTTCACAGTGAATTCCTGTCCTACTTATTTGGTGGGGGTTGGGGTCTCAGTGTGCAGAGGAGAGGGGGATTTGCAATTTCTTCCTTTTTCAGGCCCAAGTCCTCGGTGAATGGATGGAGGGAGGGGGAATGAGAATTCTGGTGTCCCCTCCCCCTGTGGAGTTCTAGGTCCCCGATGCACTGGGGGTGGATAGGTGGGGGCGGTGAGGGGGGCCCTGGGGAATCCTTTCAGGATCTTTTCTCTCTGGTTATGGGTTTGGGAGACAAGGAGGATTCATTCATTCATTCAATCATTTATTGAGCAATTACTGTGTGCAGAGCACTGTATAAAAGAATGGTGTTGTGTACATTGATGGGAAAGATGAGGGAGGACAAGGTTTGGGTGGAAAGAGAGGAGATCTGTTTTGGCCATGTCAAATTTAAGTTGTCAGCCGGACAATTATTACCTTGCCCCCTCCAGCCTCATCTCGCTTCTCTCCTTCCCAGCCCACACACTTCACTCCTCTGGTGCTAACCTCCTAACTGTGCCTCCATCTCTCCTACCTCGCAGCCGACCCCTGGCCTATGTCCTTCCTCTGGCCTGGAACGCCCGTCCTCCTCAATTCCGACAGACAGTTACTCATCCCCAGTTTCAAAACTGTACTGAGGGCACATCTCCTCCAAGAGGCCTTCCCAGCCCAAGCCCCACTGTTCCTCATCTCCCACTCCCTTCTGCGTTGCCCTGGCTTGGTCCCTTTGCTTTTTCCCCGCTCCCAGCCTCACAGCACTGATGTACATGTCTGTAATTTTATTTATTTTTATTAATGTCTGTCTCCTTCTGTTCCCCCCCCCACCCCGTAAGCTCGCTGTGGGCAGGGAATGTCACTATTATATTGTACTTTCCCAAGAGCTTAGTACAGTGCTGTGCACACAGTAAGCGCTCAATAAATGTAATTGAATGAATTAATGAATGAACAACCAAGTAGAGATGCCCCGAAGGCAGAAGGAAATGTGGGACTGCAGAGAAGGGATGAGGTAAGGGCTGAATCATCCACCTAGAAATGGTAGTTGTAGCATTAATTAATTAATTAAGGGAAATTAATGAAAGTATTTGCGTTTAAACCTTGGCTACTTAAAATTAATGTTGAATATGGTTTTTCAGACAGAGTTGATATATTCACAGGGCATTTTGATTTTTTTTCTCCCCTTTTAAAGTAGTAATTTCCTTTTGTTCTGGGAACCTTCTCTAAGTACAAAGCGTCATGAGTAAATATTTGTGTAGCCAGGGTCAGATAGTCCTGTAACTTCTAAAGCCCTATTAATAAAGTTAGGTCAGTGCCATAGAAAAACGCAACCAGAATATTTCAGATGTAGCGATATTCCAAATGAAAAGCAACCCAAAATAGAAATCGCATCTAGCTTTGCCAGAAGCGGACCATATTTTATAACTGTACATTTTTACCACGTTGAAGTATTATTATTGAAAAACATTTTTGCATTTGGCATTTTCAACAACAATTGCCACTTTAAGAGTAATGATGCAAACGTTTTACATGCTCATTTGGGTATTTTTACCCAAATCTAAGTCATATTCTCCTTTTTTCAGGTAAACAAAAGGAACCATATAAATTGACTACATTTTAAGGGTTTGGCTTATATATAGGGGATAGGACTGGCTAGAAACCCAAAACTGACCTTTATTTCTAAATTAGCCTATGGAAAGTACTTGGAAAATAAGTGGATTTTTAGAATTTATTCTCTTAATCTAAGAGAATCATAAAAGTCAGTATTTAAAAATTCTAAAAACCCACTTAAGAGAATCCTAGAAGTCAGTATTTAACAGTTCTTTCAGTTCATTGACACCCTAGCCCTGTCATTACATTGCAATTAAATTACTAAATAAACTAAAATTCCTGATTCATTTTATTGTATTAATTACTCCACTATTGTTTGTTATAAAAAGTATGTCATCACAAAATTAGAAACAAGTGACAGAAAAACATTTTTTGCCCATTAGATTGTGATAAAAAAAATTTGATGTATTAAATAAAACCTTGTTCAAAAATGTTTAGTTGCAAATTTGGTTCTTGATGATTTTACAGATCCATTTCAGCTCTTTCAGTTCTCTAGAGAGGGTTCTTGGGTGCCCATGTATTCTCTATGGCCCGGCATGTTCGTTCTTAGGTACCCTTGGTTATTTTCTAAAGATCTTTATGGGAGTGCAGTTCTGAGGAGGCAAGCTTTTCCTTGTTGGCTGTTTGGTAGAGGTTGATTGTGTCAGGGCCAGTGACCCTTGATTCCCTCAGTCCCAAACCAATGCTGTCTGACCTTCAGTTGGCATCAGCTGTAGGATGATTTAACACAGCCTCAGCATCAGAAATTACACCATTACATCGGCGGAACCTTGGCCCAGTGCATTCCTCCTAACTTTCCCCAGTAGTCTGACCTGTGAAAATTATCTTTATTATCTCTAGTGACTAGTAAATCAATCGATGGAATTTACTGAGCACTTCCTGTGTACAGAGCACTGTTTGCGAGAGGACAGTATGATAAAGTTGGTAGATAGGATCCCTGCCCACAAGGAATTTACAGTCTGGAGCAGGAGACCGACATTAAAATAAGTTAGATAGGGGAAATGGCAGAGTAAAAGGAAATGTGCCTAAGTTCTGTAGGGAGGGTGGGGTGAATATAGCGCTTAAGGGGTTCAGATCCAAGTGTGTAGGTGATGAAGGTGGAAGGGCAGATAAGGGAAATGAGGGTTTATTCAGGGAAGGCCTCTTAGAGGAGATATGATTCTGGACCATGTCATATATGAAGGGGGAGGGGGTTACAGGCCAGAGGGACGATGTGGCAAAGGGATTGGAGGTGAGATAGATGAGATAGAGGCACAGTAGTTTGGTAGAAGAATCATGTAGGCATGCTGGGTTGTAGTTGGAGATCTGCGAGGTGAGAGAAGGGAGAGAGCTGTTTCAGAGCTGGGGAAGCAGTATAGCCTGGTGGATAGAGCACGGGCCTGAGAGTCAGAGGGACCTGGGTTCCAATCTCATCTCCTCCACTAGTGTCCTGGGTGACCTTGGGCAAGTCACTTTACTTTTCTGTGCCTCAGTTACCTCATCTATAAAATGGGGATTGAGGCTGTGAGCCCCATGATAGCCAGGGACTGCACCCACCTGATTTGCTTGTATCCACCTCAGCGCTTAGTACAGTGACTGGTGCATAATAGTGCTTATGAAATACCATTATATATTGAGAATACTAGAGATATTAGTATCTAGTAATCAGTCAATTGCATTTATTGAGCGCTTACTGCATGCAGAGCACTGTCCTAGGCTCTTGAGAGAATACAGTTTGGCATGGTTGGTGGACACATTCCTTACCCACAGTGAGCTAACAGTATAGAAGGGGGAGAGAGTCATTAATATAAATTAAATTATGGATATTAATTCAATAATATTTATTGAGTGCTTACTGTATGCAGAGCACTCTACTAAGTGCTTGGGAGAGTACAATATAGCAATAAACAGACACGTTCCCTGCCCACAACGATGTACATTCATTCAATAGTATTTATTGAGTGCTTACTATGTGCAGAGCACTGTACTAGGTGCCATGGGGCTGAGGAAGGGGTGAATAAAGGGTGCAAATCTGAGTATACGGGCAACATAAAAAGGGCTGGGAGAGGAGGAAATGAAAGCTTAGTTGGGCATTCTGGTAGCCGCTAGATGGAAGGCTCCTTGAGGGCAAAATTTTTTTAAAAAGATACCATTGAGTAATTGATAATATCTGAGATCAACTTCTTAATCCCCTCTGAGTGATGAATAGTCATCTTACTAGTAAGGTGCCACCAGATGAGTAAAGCTTGGAAATTCGACATCTACGCTTTCTTCACTAATTGTTAGTGATTTAAGTAGTCTACACATTCTGAAAGCATTCCTATTTTCCTGCAAATACCAATGGGGCTGGTTTGTGTGGAAACTTTGTGGCTGAAGCACCCTCTTGACATGACTAAACAATTCCAGCTATGTATATTTAGTTTCATTCCTCGGTTTGGAGGTTTAGTTATTACACAGATGCGGATAGGAATATATTTTCTTTGTCATTTACCCACCTGAGTTTCTTTCTGCTTTTATAATTCATTTGTTAAAATCAGGTTTTAATGTTTTTAGTTAAAATTCCCTTTTTATGTGTTTGTCTTTCCAAACCTTTGGGATAGAATTCACTATGGATTGCCTCTTAAGCCTGGAGGTGGGAGGAGGGTTCTTTTAAAATGAAGTAAATGGTTTTTGAAATCATTTACTGTAGCACTGTCTGAGTGTGGGGGGATTTTCAGGGCTTTGATTAGATTTTTCAGGGCTTTAATTATTTGACCTGAAAGAGTCTGTGAACTAAAGTTTCCTCTAAACTTTTTATTAGCTTGAACTTGGAAGGGCTGCATTTTTCTTTGCTAAGTGCCAAAATATTTTAAATCATCACGGTTACTTTTCTGACAAAATGTTGAAAAAAAAATGAATTAGGTAATATGCTATTCGAATGGTTTATGAATTAAGTCATAGAGCCTCCTACTGGGTCTCTTTAGAAAGTTCATTTCAGATACAAAATAAACTTATTGCTAGTTATAATCAGAAGTTCTTTTATCCATACATTAGCGATGTTTTGTGTTTTAGTAAAATGTGGGTTTTGCTTTTTGATTTTGAAGTCTAGGAGTGTGCCTCAGGGCCAGAGAGAAAGGTTGCTTAGATAAGGCAAAATTACTCACTCATTAAAATTATTAATGGTCAATTAATGACATAAAACAGGGAGGTTAAAACAAAATTCATTCTTTTGGGCGTGTTAATGAACTAAGTGAGAGAACTGTATGGTATTGTGGAATTCCAATCATACTGCTGACGATACTAATTGATTATGATGCTGAAACATTGCCTATTCTCATCATCTCCGACCTTGTCTGATTCACAGCTGTGTGAGCAGCTGACATCTCCAGCCAGACAATCAAAATACGTGCTTTAGATGGTAAACCACAATGCAATTATTCATTGAGCTTCGAGTTGGAAAATCTCATAGTTTCCCTGGAGAAATGAACATTTATTTGCATTTACTTTTCAGTGTTAGCAATTCTATCATCTTTTCCTTCTCAGTGTCGTCATAATTTTTGTTGGGGTTTTGTTATAACTTCCATTAAGCAGCAAGTCTCAGTTTCATTTTTAATTTTAATAGAGGAGGCCTCCTTCAGCACTACTTTATATTGAACTTTTTCAAGTAAATATTCTCTGCCCTTTCATTTTGTCCTGTTGGGTTATAAAATTCTCCAAGGTGCAGTGACTGTTTATTTTGATAAATATGGAGACCGAAGATTAGTAGCCCTTTTTTATCACCACTTTCTTCTCCCATCTTCTTTTCTCTCCCTTTTACTAATTAGGTCTGGACCTGGGAATTTCTAGGGTAGTTGATTCACTGAGTGAAATTGACAAACTATTTATGGTAACAAGAATATATTTTTGATCATATTGACCCATTTCTCACACCAAAATATCGGAGAGACTATACCAGAATGGTTTGTTCAGGCAAATATAACAGTTCCCCTAGAGCTTTGTGAAATAGACATTTAGAATTTATTAATAAAATTAAAATATTGTTCTTTAGCTCTACTTACCTGAAAATACACAAAATAGGTAGTCAGAGAGGAAAAATAACATCAAATCAAATACTGAAAATGAGAAGTCCTCCAAACATATATTTTTAGGCCTTTCAAGCAAAATATTACATACACCATCCTAGATGGAAGAGAAACTGTCATCTTTTTAGAGATCTCCAGGAAAGGTGATTCTGTAACTTTTGGGTTACATTCTCGTCCATTCCTTAATCCAAGGAAAAAACACGACGATTTAAGTAATAATAATAATAATAAAAATGGTATTTGCTAAGCACTTACAGTGTGCCAAGGACTGTACTAAGGGGTGATGTAAGCAAATTGGGTTGGACATAGTCCTTGTCCCTTTTGGGGCTCACAGTCTCAATTCCCATTTTGCAGATGAGATAACTGATGCACAGAGAAGTGAAGTGACTTGCCCAAGGTCACCTGGCAGACAAGTGGTGGAGCCAGAACTAGAACCCATGATCTTCTGACTCTTCTGACTTTTTCTACTACACCATGCTGCTTCTTTAGTCTAGCTCCTCTTCTCATATCTCAGTGCCCCTGAGGGATACCGTCTTGTTTGTTTACCTAAAGCTTTCTTTTTCTCTTTAAAATTAAATTTCACTTACTAATTGTTTTTTAAGTGAAATACAGATAGGGAGTTACCGAGTACAGAGTTACTCTGTCACAAGTATTTCAGCCGATACTAGAACCACGCTATTTGAGTTTTCTTTGATTAAAATATCTCTTGATACTAAGTTTCATCAGTTGAGTCTTTCTCAGGTATGACTTGTGTTGTCTATTACCTTTATGTTTCTGTGATGCAAATCTAGGACAAGAATATTTGGAGAGCAAACAGATAAGCGCTTAGGACAGTGCTTGACATACAATCAGCGCTTACCAAATACCACAATTATTATTTTATTTTGAAGAAAGGAGCTAGTGGAAGAAAATCAGAACTGTAAAACACCTAAACTGGAAAGTTTCCCAACATCAGTAGTAGGGAAAGGAGCCAATATTGCACTATAGAGAATGACTAAAGAAAAAAATACATGGCCTGCCACTCTTAATATTAAACATTTTGTTGGTAAATTGTGGACACCTCTTGAGGAAAAATATCTCCACTTAGAATTTCAGGCCTACTTGATACAGCTGAATTATGCTCTTTGAAAATGTGGTTGTATTAAGAATGGTTGTATCAAGGATTATTTTTTTCCATAGACTTTCTTGCAATTAGGTTCCATTTTAGAGCCAGTCCTAAGGTGATAAGCTAACCCCACAGGTAAGTAAAAATGACATTATAAATCCTTTCTTGCCCCTTCCCATCCCCTTTTCCTACCCCCCCACCACACACCCTAAATTTAATTCCTGTTTCCCCTGCCTGTCCTGCTCCTCCCCGTCACATTTTTATTTTCTCTGTTCGAACTCTAGTGATGGTAATAGATGTTGCGTGGATGCAGCTGCCCTGTTCTACCCCTCCCAGGACCCTTCACCTTCCACCTCCTGGTTTGTAGCTCCCTGCCCCAGAGTCAGGTGTATCCAGATTGGTGATAAACCTGTAATGGAAAGGGTAAAGGTGGGAAGGGGAAAGGGAAGGACTGGGTGATGGTGTTAGGGGTTGTAACCTAGCCAGTAGCTGTTGTTCCAACCTGGCCATCTTCCCATTCCCATGGTTTGAGAAGGTGGGACTGCAAGGGGTAAGGGGAAAGGAAGACTTGCGTTAGTGACCACAGGCATCACTGAGGTTAGTTTTAAAATAGAAAAAAAATACTGATAGAGGTTGGGGAGTGGGGAGTGGGGAGTGAGGAGAAGAGTTAAGTTTGGGGTGTTGGAGGGGGGCCAGCAAACTGCTGGAAACAGGGAATAATGGGAAGGGAGTGGGAAAAGGAATATGGCATAGTGGATAGAGCATTGCTCTGAGAATCAGAAGGTTATGGGTTCTATTCCTGGTTCTACCCCTTGTCTGCTGTGTGACCATGGGCAAGTCAGTTCACTTCTCTGTCCTTCAGTTACCTCATCTGTAAAATGGGGATTGAGACTGTGAACCCCACAAGGGACAGAGACTGTGTCCATTTGCTTGTATCTACCCCAGAGCTTAGTACAGTGCCTTACACATAGTAAGTGCTTAAAAAATGCCATTATTATTATTATTATCAATGATAAAAGGAGGAGGAGAAGGAATTGATTTCTTGCAGAGATTGGATACAAAGTTAGGAGCTGGGTTCATGTATTTTGGGAAGTTGGCAAAGAGTGCAGGACATAGCCCTGGGTTGTACTTATTGTGGAGAGACTGTAATCTGGAATATGCCTGTTTTGAAACTTTATCAGTACAACTCGAGATCTATACTTATCCTTTAAAGACAGTGGTTCCACGTATCTACAGCCAAGAATCATTATGATATGTCAAAGTTTCACAGACATGCATTCACTTTACATATAAAATTATATTCCAATATTCCTTTTACGCTGTTGTACATTTGCACAGTTCTTTTTCTGCCTGGAATCTTCCCCCCTTTTAATTTGTAAAATTGTGCTCACTCTATGCAGGTTTTGCATTTTCTGTCTTACCTCAGAATACATCTTCTGAAAGCAGGAAAACCTTTGATTTATGAGCACAGCCCAGCAGGAGTCTATACAGATTATCACACTTTCTAAAGATCAGGTGCACTTGGGTTCGTGAGTCTGGGTGGGTTAGAGATGTTTCAAATCAGAACACAGTGATTTTATGCATTTTTAGGGTAAAGGTATCATAAACTAGAAATCAGTATTTTTATTCATACCTATCATAAATCTACCACATACCATTCCAGAGATGAGGCTTAGCTTTTATTGTTTTGCATTTTAAGTCCCTAGCACTCTATTTTAGATTACCTTATAAACACTTAAGCCCTGCTGTTTGCTTCTGAAGAATGTTTAAACAGCTTTCTTTGGTCTGAAGCCCAACATCCTTTAATTATACAAAACGGGTTTCACTTTATACAGAATGACTTTACAGTGCTTTAAAAAAAAAGATCCCCTCCCCCCCCGCCACCCCCAACACTCCATCTCCCCAACCTTCAGAGTAATGCCAGAGACACCAGTGTGGTGTAGCCAATAGAGTAAAGGCTGAGAGTCAGAAGGACCTGGTTTCTAATCCTGGTTCTGCCACTTGTCCGCTGTGTGGGAAGTCACTTAACCTCCCTGTGCCTCATCTGAAAAATGGGAATTGAGACTGGGAGCCCTGTGTGGAACAGGGACTTTGTCCAACCTGATTATCTTGTATCTACCCCACTACTTAGAAAAGTGCCTGCTACATAGTAAGTGCTTAACAAATACCACAATTTATTATTATTATTATTATTATTATTGTCATGAGCTCCGACTGAGGTCCTTTCAGGCCCTCAAGACGAGTCCTAAGTGAAAACTACCCTCGTTGCCATTTTGTGTCATGAGTTCTGCCTGAGATCTTTGCCCTGCTTGGCCTCCCCTGGGGCTAAAGATTCATCTCATCCAGATTCCTACTCCCCTGGGATGAGATCCTTGTATTCACCTCCCCCCTTGTGGATTCCTGGTGCCCTGGGGCAAGTACTGTAATAATAATAATAATAATAATGGTATTTGTTAAGCCCTTACTATGTGCCAAGCACTGTTCTGAGCACTGGGGTGGATACAACGTAATTAGGTTGTCCCACGTAGGTCTCAGTCTTACAGTCTTAATCCCCATTTTACAGATGAGGTAACTGAGGCACAGAGAAGTGAGCTAAGGCACAGCTAAGTGGAGGCAGAATTAGAACCCATGACCTCAGACTCCTAAACTCATGCTCCTTCCATTAAGCCGTGCTGCTTCTCTGTAGAATCACCTCCCGCAGATTCCTGATCCCCTGAGGCGAGATCCATAGATTCATTTCCCCCTGATTCCTGGTCCCGTAGGACGAGATCCGTAGATTGACCTCACCCACTGGTCAAGCCCTAATTAACGGGGAGCACCTGATAGGTCAGGCACTTGCTGACAAGTTCAAAGTAAAACTGAACCACCACTGTATGCAGCGGAAAGTTTAATTCCATGCTTAGTCTACTTAGAAGGGGTAAATGCGCACATGCGACACTTTCACCCACACAATTTATGACAAAAACCAGCTACACACCCAACTGTTTTCCCCAAGTTCGTGCAGATGGTCCCATGTTGGAGGAGTTCAGGGAGTCGGGCTGCTTGTAGCATGGCATCCTGGTACTAGCCTTAGTTGGCTCCTGGTGGTCGCAGTAGACATCTTGGATGGTTTTGCCACCTCCCGACCAGTTCTTTCCTCTTTTTTGTCAGTTGTTTCAGTAGGGTTGCAGTGGTGGGGGTGGGGGGTGAGGGGTCCTGATTTGCTGCCCCGACTGCCTGCTATCTTAAGCTTGTTACCAGGTGAAGCCAGGGGGGACAGCTACTCCTACCCCATGGACTCATCCAGCATTCTTCCTCCTGCCTGACAGCAGGGCAATTTAGTTCATTTTCAACCTCCTCTGCAAGACAATTCTGTTTCTCTTCAGCAATTCAAGTCCTCCTCAAACCTCTCAGCAACACACTTCAGTTTCTCCTCCAATTCCTCCTTTGACCTTCTTGCTCTTGGAGTCAAAGAACAGTCTCTTATGAAGTGGCTTCTGCTTTACAAGATGGGTTCACTCTTGCTCACCATAATTATTATTATTGCCAAATCCTTGAATTTATATACGAACATATCAGAGGTTATAACCACTCATGGTGCAAAAAAATGAAGAGAAGCCGTGCAATTTAGTTGGAAAGAGCATAGGATTGGAAGTCAGTGACCTGGGCAGAAGCAGCGTGGCATAGTGGATAGAGCATGGTCCTGGGAATCAGAAGGTCATAGGTTCTAATCTTGACTCTGCCACTTATCTACTGTGTGACCTTGGGCAAGTCACTTAAGTTCTCTGGGCCTCAGTTACCTCATCTGTAAAATGGGTGTTGAGATTGTGAGCTCCATGTGGGACAGAGTCTGTGTCCAACCCAATTTTCTTGTATTCATCTCAATGCTTAGTGCAATGCCTGGCATATAGTAAGTGCTTAACAAATACCATTATTAGTAATAATATCAATAAAATAATTATACTATAAATCATATTATTAAATATATTTACTAATAATAATTGTTAATGATGGTATTTGTTAGACTGTGAGCCCCTCGTGGGACAACCTGATTCCCCTGTGTCTACCCCAGCGCTTAGAACAGTGCTCGGCACATAGTAAGCGCTTAACAAATACCAACATTATTATTATTATTATTAAGCACTTACTATGTGCCAGGCACTGTACTAAGCATTGTTATTATTATTAATCCTAATAGTATTATTATTATCAATCCTAGCTCTGTCTCTTGCTTGCTGGGTGATCTTGGGCAAGTCACTTATAATCTCTGTGCCTCATTTTTTGCACTGATAAAATGGGAATTAAATATCAGCTCTCTCTCCCCCTGATACTGTGAACCCAATGTGTGACAGGAACTGTCCCCAACCTGCTTATAGCATATCCACTTAGTTCAGTGATTGGCTTAGAGTAAACACTTGATAATTATTATTATTATTACAGCTGTTGTAGTTATAGCCTGGGTTATTGTCACACCATGACACATACATCATGGGGGTACAGCCGTTATCTGGCACCTTGACAATCCAGCACCTCACTGCAAGACCCCTAAATGGATGAAATTATGGCCTCTCTACTACTAGCTAAAATTGGAGGATTAAGAAGTCTTGCATCAATTTTCAAGACAGTAGATGACTTTATGGAAATGATGAGATGCAGCTAGTTCAAAGGTGTATTGAGGTATTCAGAAGAAGTTAGGCTACTATTAGCTACTGTTCAACCTAAATTGGACTGGTTCTTCATTAAAGTTGAAAATCCCCTCTTACAGTCAGTAGAATAAGTGTCTACTTTTGTAAAGATTCAAAACTGTACTACAACTCCTGATTTAGTTGATCTTTAACAGAGATTAGACAACAATTTAGTGATGCTTAATGTTACACTATTTAGCCCATAAAGGGATTTCATTTTCATGTTTCCAGAGGTTTGGGAACAGCCCGATCTATAAATGTGAGTCTAAGGGAAAATGTACTATGCAATATGGTTGTCCATAAAGCACCCACAGTTTCTAGGAAAGTAGCCCACTGCATCACAGGGTTATCAATCAGTCCTATTTATTGTGCCCTTACTATGTTCAGAGCACTGTACTGAGTGCTTGGGACAGTACAATACAACAGAATTAAGCAGAAATGTTCTGTGCCCATAACAAATTTACAGTCTAGAGGGGGAGACAGACATTAATATACATAAGAAATTTATATTATTTAATTTAAAGATATGTACATAAACGTTGTGGGGTTGGGAGTGGGGAGAATATGAAGTGTTCAAAGGTCACAGAATGCAGTGTGTAGACGATGCTTAAGGGGGAACAAGCCCTGGAAAAGAGGACTTAATTGGCGGAGGCCTCATGGAGTTGTGACCATAGTAATGCTTTGAAGATATATTGTCTTTGTTCCGCGAAGCTCAAAGTTTCATATCCATGAAGTCACTTCATTGTAGACTGTTCAAGTGAAGTAGGATGGGGAGGTGGTGGTGGTGCTCCTTAAAAATTATTATTATTTTTTGCCAGTGGGAGATTCAGTTGTCTCTGGGCCTCATTACAGCTGCACACACCATTAAGTAATTACAGGTGGGTAATGAGAAAAATATAGTTGGCCTACTGATTTCTCTTAGCGAAGTCCAGAGTCACAGTATAAATAAGGCCTCATATAGTTTTTATTGGCCTTTGCCTAAATTTGTCTTTGAGTAGAATTTAAGCACTGGATACAACAGCCGCCCCCTGCCTCCCTGCCCCCTGCCCCAGCTCCATAGTAGTTATAATCCTGGCTTGGACACTTGCCCGCTGTGTGACCTTGGGCAAGTCACTTCACTTCTCTGAGCCTCAGTTACTTCAACTCTAAAACGGGGATTAAGACTGTGAGTCCCATGTGGAACATGGATTGTGTACAACCTGATTAGCTTGTATCTTCCCTAGCAGCTAGTATAAAGCCTGGCAGATAACAAGTGTGTAACAAATACCTCAAAAAACAAAAAACCAAAGAGGTTTTACTCTAAAGAGGGAGGCAACATTCATTTATTCACTTGTATTTTTTGAGTGCTTACTGTGTGCAGAGCACTGTACTAAGCACTTGGAAAGTACAATTTGGCAACTGATAGTGACAATCCCTACGCAACAATGGGCTCACAATCTAGAAGGGGGAGACAGACAACAAAACAAATAGACAGGCATTAATACCATCAAAATAAATAGAATTTTATATATATATGTATATATATACATCATTAATAAAATAGAGTAATAAATATGTACAAATATACACAGTGATGTAGGGAGGGGATGGAGTAGGAGTGATGGGGAGGGGAGGAGGAGCAGAGGAAAAAGAGGGGTTCAGTCTGGGAAGGCCTCCTGGAGGAGGTGAGCTCTCAGTAGAGCTTTGAAGAGGGGAAGAGAGCCAGTTTGGCAGAGGTGAGGAGGGAGGGCATTACAGACCCAAGATAGGACATGGGCCAGTGGTTGACGGCGGGACAGGTGGGAACGAGGCACAGTGAGGAGAAGAGCGGCAGAGAAGGGGAGTGTGTGGGGTGGGCTGTAGAAGGAGAGAAGGGAGGTGAGATAGGAGGGGGCAAGGTGATGGAGAGCTTTGAAGCCAATAGTGAGGAGTTTTTTTTATATGAAGGTTGATAGGCAGCTACTGGAAGTTTTTGAGGAGGGGAGTGACATGCCCAGAGCGTTTTTGTAGAAAGATAGACTGAAGTGGGGAGAGACAGGAGGATTGGAGATCAGAAAGGAGGCTGATGCAGAAATCCAGTTGGAATATGATGACAGTCCATCAGTCGCAGTGGTCAAGGCTACAAAAGCCCCAATCTGACCAACTTCAATTTCATGCTGCCATTTGGTCCTCACTCTGCTACAGCAGAGAAAGCAGGAGGGGCCTGCTGTTGAGGGAAATGCAGGCTGAGGGGGGCTCTTCTATTTGGTGGGACTTGCCGTCTATCAGAGGACTAGAAAAGCTTTGCAGCCAAGTGTAGTGATTTTCCCTTTGATGCAGAGAGAAATAAGTAGCCGTCACAAATTTTTCCAGAGGGGAATAATATGTTCTGAACATCGTTTTAGGAAAATTGATCCAGACGGTAGAATAAATGATAAATTGGATGTTTAGTACCCTTTGATTGTCATTTCTTTTTCCTTGCTATTTTCATCAGACTTATCCATGGAATTACCTTCCATACTACAGTATCTACATGTCAGGTTTTGAAGTTTTAAATTGTTTTTGAATTATTAAAGCACAAATTGTTTAACCAGCCAAATGGAATTTTAAAATATTTCTCAAGAAGCTCACCTTTGGGGCCAATAACAAAGATGAAAAATTGTATCCTCAGGTAGGAATTACTCTTCTTCC
This sequence comes from Ornithorhynchus anatinus, assembly GCF_004115215.2. Taxonomy (NCBI): domain Eukaryota; kingdom Metazoa; phylum Chordata; class Mammalia; order Monotremata; family Ornithorhynchidae; genus Ornithorhynchus; species Ornithorhynchus anatinus. The sequence goes on from NC_041728.1 coordinate 155,723,505, forward strand.
TTTGTCCATCCTCCCTCCAATAATAAATCTTCAGAAGAGCTTAAATTTGAAAAATGTAGATGAGAAATACCTCACAGATTTTAGTCATAGCTCTAGTTCTAGCTACAATATCCCTGATGTATTCTAAGATATGCCTTTTTAAAATGTGCTGGGCTTCATTCTTTAAATCTGTTTTCAATCCTCGATATGACTAAGTGTGATTTAACAAATGAATAACCAATGAATACTTCTTTTGCCTTTTCTTGGCTGCATGGATTCAACTGGGAAATTGACCAAATTTTAGTAAAATTAATAATCAATAAATCATATTTATTGAGTGTTTACCGTGTGCAGAGCATTGTACTAGGTGCTTGGGAGAGTACAACACAACAATATAGCCCACACATTCCCTGCTCACAATAAGCCTACAGTCTAGAGGGGGAGACAGGCATTAATATAACCAAACTATGGATATTTGTACATAAGTGCTGTGGGGCTGGGGAGGGGGCATAAACGGAGCATGTCAGGGCTGATGCAGAAGCGAGTGGAAAATGAAGACTTAGTCCGGGAAGGCTTCTTGGAGGAGATGTGCCCTCAAAAAGTCTCTAAATATGGGTAGAATCTGTCAATATGAAGAGGGAGGGTGTTCCAGGCCGGAGGCAGGATGTGAGTGAGAGTTCAGTGGTTAGATAGATGAGATGCAGGTACAGTGAGAAGGTTAGCATTAGAGGAGTGAAATGTATGGGCTGGGTCGTAGTGGACGATCATCGAGGTGAGGTAGGGAGCAAGGTGATCGAGTGCTTTAAATCTGATGGTAAGGATCAGTAATAGTAATAGAAGGAATCTGCTACATTGTAGAGACATTGAAGGAGACACTTTATGGAATTATCAGTTCATCTGCTCAACAGCAGTAGTGAGTTCATTGAGTTTCTGAAGTCTGATGGCTTCCAAAATTTTGATTAGCTTCTCTTAGCATTGCAGAGCTGGGTGGGTCCTCTTCTGAACAGAACTTCCAGGGAATGGATTATTACCTCATCTTTTAAAAAGTTTTTCAAGGATCATCATTAGAGTCTGTTATATCGTACTCTCCCAAGCACTTAGTACAGTGCTCTGCACAGAGCTCTCAATAAATATGATTGTCTTCATTACTTGGGTGTTTACTATGTGTCAAGCACTGTACTAGGTGGAGAATGTGGATCCTGCCCTTGAGTTTAATTTCCTCTGGAAGCCAATTTCACTGTTTATTTCACTGCTCTCTCTAAGGTCACCCATGACCTCCTTCTTGCCAAATCCAATGGCTCCTACTCCATTCTAATCCTCCTTGACCTCTCTGCTGCCTTTGACACTGTCGACCATCCCCTCCTCCTCCATACCTTATCTCACCTTGGCTTCACGGACTCTGTCCTCTCCTGGTTCTCCTCTTACCTCTCTGGCCGGTCATTCTCGGTCTCCTTCGCTGGAGCCTCCTCCCCCTCCCATCCTTTAACTGTTGGAGTTCCTCAAGGGTCAGTTCTTGGCCCTCTTCTGTTTTCCATTTACACTCACTCCCTCGGTGAACTCATTCGCTCTCACAGCTTTGACTACCATCTCTACGCAGATGACACGCAGATCTACATCTCCGCCCCTGTCCTCTCCCCCTCCCTTCAGGCTCGCATCTCCTCCTGCCTCCGGGACGTCTCCACCTGGATGTCGGACGTCTCCACCTGGATGTCGGCCCGCCGCCTAAAACTAAACATGAGCGAGACTGAGCTCCTCATCTTCCCTCCCAAACCCGGTCCTCTCCCAGACTTCTCTATCACCGTGGATGGCACGACCATCCTTCCCGTCTCTCAGGCCCGCAATCTCGGTGTCATCCTTGACTCGTCTCTCTCGTTCACCTCACACATCCTATCCGTTACCGAGACCTGCCGGTTTCACCTCTACAGTATCGCCAAGATCCGCCCTTTCCTTTCCACCCAAACGGCTACCTTACTGTTACGGGCTCTCGTTATATCCCGGCTAGACTACTGTGTCAGCCTTCTCTCTGACCTCCCTTCCTCCTCTCTCACCCCGCTCCAGTCTATTCTTCACTGCGCTGCCCGGCTCATCTTCCTGCAGAAACGATCTGGGCATGTCACTCCCCTTCTTAAACAACTCCAGTGGTTGCCTATCAACCTCCGCTCCAAACAAAAACTCCTCACTCTAGGCTTCAAGGCTCTCCATCACCTTGCCCCTTCCTACCTCTCCTCCCTTCTCTCTTTCTACCACCCACCCCGCACGCTCCGCTCCTCTGCCACCCACCTCCTCACCGTCCCTCGGTCTCGCCTATCTTGCCGTCGACCCCCGGGTCATGTCCTCCTGCGGTCCCGGAACGCCCTCCCTCCTCACCTCCGCCAAACTGATTCTCTTTCCCTCTTCAAAACCCTACTTAAAACTCACCTCCTCCAAGAGGCGTTCCCAGACTGAGCTCCTCTTCTCCCTCTACTCCCTCTGCCATCCCCCCTTTACCTCTCCGCAGCTTAACCCTCTTTTTCCCCTTTTCCCTCTGCTCCTCCACCTCTCCCTTCCCATCCCCACAGCACTGTACTCGTCCGCTCAACTGTATATATTTTTCGTTACCCTATTTATTTTGTTAATGAATTGTACATCGCCTCGATTCTATTTAGTTGCCATTGTTTTTACGAGATGTTCTTCCCCTCGACTCTATTGCCATTGTTCTTGTCTGTCCGTCTCCCCCGATTAGACTGTAAGCCCGTCAAACGGCAGGGACTGTCTCTATCTGTTGCCGACTTGTTCATCCCAAGCGCTTAGTACAGTGCTCTGCACATAGTAAGCGCTCAATAAATACTATTGAATGAATGAATGAATGAATTTACTCCTACATAATGGAATGCCATTTTTTTGTCCAAACATTTTTTTTTTACTCTTGTTGCAGTCTAAGGTCATTTTTCTTGTTTTTACACCACATGGATACTAACTAGTCGTTATCCACCGTAGTTGCTCCTTTTGGTGGAATGCAAAAAGAGAAGTCACTTTCTGTGAATTTCACAGAGGTAAGGCTGATCATTGTTTTTGACCAGTGGTTTTGCACACTACTAAATCACTCTTCCTGTGATGTGGATAAGAAGAAAAATTTATAGCAAATGAGCAATAATGAAAACGCGAGGCATAGGAGATGGCAACATGGCCTAGTGGAAAGAGCACAGAAATGGGATTAGGTGACCTGGGTTCTAATTCTCTCTCTGTCCTATATCTGCTGTGTGGCCTTGTCCAAATTGCTTAACTTCTCTTTGCCTTAATTTTCTTAACTGTAAAATGGGGATCAAATACCTGTTCCCCCTTCCTCATAGACTGTGAACCCTATGTGGGTTAGAGCCAATGTTCAATCTTATCATCTCACATCTGCCCCAGTGCTTAGTACACAGTAAATGCTTAAGAAATATCATTATGCTTATTAAGGTGGAGCACTATTTTGCTTTTTCAGTCATTGTAAGAGTAAGTGAATGGTAAAGATGAGGGATGCATATTTGATAGGAAAATGATATTGCAAATGTTTTTCTTTTTCATCTGTTGTGGCATTGATACCATTAAAGGTGACTTTCATACCTCACCAGAGAAATCTGTGAGGTTCACAAAAGAGGCCCCATTAATTGGGTCAGTGACAAAGAAAGGGTAAACCAAGATTTGGGTTATTTGAGGAACCCTAGAATTTTAGCAGAACAAAGGAATTAAGGCAAGCTTTTAAATAATAGATCATAAATGTGGTGCTCCAGACAAGTTAGCTATCATTAGATATATTAAAGGAAGCAGCCGTTTTCTTGGAGCAAAAGTATCTTTGCCACTTCACCTGGTTTTTTGAAGTGCAAGTATTAGTTCCCACTCTAGTTTTATTTTGTAAACCAGTCACTTTTATTATATAATTTATCAAATCAGAATAAACATTCCTTTGAATTTAGATCAGGATTGAGAGTAAGTCTGGTTCCACACATGCAGAAATCAATTCCATTGATTCCAGTACAACTCAAAAATGTATTTACTCAGGTCTTTAGAGCTGTTTGACGCTGTAAACTCGCTGTGGGTGGGAAATGTATCTGTTATATTTTTATGATGTACTCTCCGAAGTGTTTAGCACAGTGCTCCACACACAGTACAACCGACTGACTGCTAGTTAGTGTCCAAGCTACGGCATTGAAGCTTGGAGCAGCACTGGCATCTGCCCAAATCTGGTTATAGTTGAAGATGCTAAAGTGGGGTCTCAAGTTTGTGCCGTCACTGGAGTCTCTCAGAACCTCTGAGAGAACCCAAATTTAGGATCTCACAGGGAAGGGTGCAAGTAACCCCAGGATTCATTCCTTCATTCCTTCATTCTTTCAATGGTAGTTATTGAGCACTTACTGTGTGAAGAGAACTGTTCTAAGTGCTTGGAAAGTACAATACAGCAATAAAGAGAGACAATCCTTGCCCAAAACAGGCTTACAGTCTGGGGGGGTGAGGGGAAGACAGACATCAAAACAAGTAAACAGGCCTCAATATAAATAAATAGAATTATACATATATACATAAGTGCTGTGGGGTGGGGAGAGAGGGGAAAGAGCAGAGGGAGTGAGTCGAGGTGACACAGAATTGAGGGGTGCTGAGTCCCAGAGGTGCCTAAGAAGCTCAAGAACTACTTGGGAGTAGAAGGGCCTGGGTTCTATTTCTGGCTCTACCATTTGCCTGCTGTGGTGAAGTCACTTAACTTCTCTGGGTCTCAGTTACCTCATCTGTAAAATGGGATTAAGACTGTGAGCCTTAAGTGGGACAGGGACTGTGTTAAGCCTGATTAGCTTGTATCTACCCCAGCGCTTAGTACAGTTCCTGACACATAGTAAGTGCTCAATGAATGCCACAAATATTATTATTATTATTATTGTTACTATTAAGGGAGCCAGAAGGGATTCTTTCCTGGAACTTGGCTTAGTTTTTCATTTTATTTTTCTTCAGAAACTACTCCTGGCAACAGCACCCTGTCAGTCCTTAGTATCTGTTGCTGACACCAGAGTGTGGCCAAAGGGGTGACTTTTGGCAGTCTTGAAGTTTTTGTTATTACTTTGAAAATAGAAGTAGTATGGCCTTGTGCATAGAGCATGGATCTGGGAGTCAGAAGGACCTGAGTTCTAATTCCGGCTCTGCCGCTTGCCCCTGGGTAAGTCACTTCACTTCTCTGGACCTCAGTTAACTCATCTGTAAAATTCATTCATTCATTCAATAGTATTTATTGAGTGCTTACTATGTGCAGAACACTGTACTAAGTGCTTGGAATGTACAAATTGGCAAGAGATAGAGACAGTCCCTGCCCATTGATGGGCTTACAGTCTAATCGGGAGAGACAGACAAAAAGAGTAGCAATAAATAGAATCAAGGGGATGTACATCTCATTAAAACAATAGCAATAAATAAAATCAAGGTGATGTGCTTCTCATTAACAAAATAAATAGGGTAATAAAAATATATACAAATGAATGGATGAGCACAGTGCTGAGGGGAAGGGAGGGGGTAGCAGAGGGAAAGGGGGGGAAAGGGGGCTTAGCTGAGGGGAGGTGAAGGGGGGATAGAGGGGCAGCAGAGGGGGCAGAGGGAAAAGGGGAAGCTCAGTCTGGGAAGGCCTCTAGGAGGAGGTGAGCTCTAAGTAGGGCTTTGAAGAGGGGAAGATAATTAGTATGGCAGAGGTGAGGAGGGAGGGCATTCCAGGACAGTGGGAGGACGTGGGCCGGGGTTTGATGGCGGGATAGACAAGAACAGGGGACGGTGAGGAGGTGGGTGGCAGAGGAGCGGAGCATGCGGGGTGGGCAGTAGGAAGAGACGGGAGGAGAGGTAGGAGGGGGCAAGGTGATGGAGAGCCTTGTAGCAAAGAGTGAGAAGTTGTTTCGTGTGGCAGTTGATAGGCAACCACTGGAGGTTTTTAAGAAGGGGAGTGACATGCCCAGAGCGTTTCTGTAGGAAGATGATCCGGGCAGCGGAACGGAGATTAGACTGGAGTGAGGAGAGAGAGGAGGAAGGGAGATCAGAGAGAAGGCTGACACAATAATCCAGCTGGGATATTATGAGAGCCTGTACCAGTAAGACAGCCATTTGGGTGGAGAGGAAAGGGCAGATCTTGGCGATATTATAAAGGTGAGACCGGCAGGTCTTGGTAATGGATTGGATGTGTGGGGTGAACGAGAGAGCCAAGTCAACGATGACACCGAGGTTGTGGGCTTGAGAGACGGGAAGGATGGTTGTACCATCCACAGTGATAGGGAAGTCAGGAAGAGGATAGGGCTTGGGAGGGAAGATAAGGAGCTTAGTTTTGGACATGTTGAGTTTTAGGTGGCGGGCAGACATACAAGTAGAGACCTCTTGGAGGCAGGAGGAGATATGAGCCTGAAGGGAGGGGGAGAGGACAGGCGCAGAGATGTAGATCTGTGTGTCATCTGCATAGAGATGATAGTTGAAGCCGTGATAGCGGATGAGTTCACCAAGGGAGTGAGTGTAGATGGAGAACAGAAGAGAATGGGAGTTTAGGAATTCTAGGCAGCAAGTGTAGACGACTCATTCTAGGAGCTTGGAAAGGAAGGGTAGTAGGGAGATAGGGCGATAACTGGAAGGGGAAGTGGGGTCGAGAGAGGGTTTTTTTAGGATGGGGAGACATGGGCATGTTTGAAGGCAGAGGGGAAGAAGCCATTGGAGAGTGAGTGGTTAAAGATAGAAGTTAAGGAAGGGAGGAGGCAGGGGCGATGGTTTTTATAAGGTGAGCAGGAATGGGGTCCGAGGCACAGGTGGAGGGGGTGGCACTTGTGAGGAGGGAGGAGATCTTCTCTGAGGATGCTTCAGGGAAAGATGGGAAAGTAGGGGAGAAGGTTGGCGGGAGGGGGGGAGGGAGAAGGGGGAGGCGTGACTTTGGGGAGCTCAGCCCTGATTGTGGGGATTAAGACTGTGAGCCCCATGTGGGCCATGGACTGTGTCCAACCTGATTAGTTTGTAACTGCCCCTACACTTAGTATAGTGCTTGGTACATAGTAAGTGCTTAACAAATACCATAAAAAAATAATAATGCCCATTGATAGGTGGTCTGAGATTGGCCAAACAACAAAATAGACCAGGTAAGTTTTGCGAAACGAGGTTATATTTAAGGATGGAATGTTCCTGGTGCAGGTTGGCTGCCATTAATGAACAAATCACATACTTCTTCTCTTCATCCCCTGGGAATCTGAATAGAAAGGCCCAGCCAGAGCTTTAAAGGAAAGGGAGAACCGCCTTTGTAGACATCTTTTTTAGATGTCACCCTTGGAAAACTCAGCATGATCACTAGAACTGAGTGTGCACGTACGGAATCCTGGCTCAGAGGATGGCAGCAAAATTAATAATGCACCTGCAGTTCCCTTACTGCTTGTGTTAGAATAAGATGGTTGACACCTTGGACAGGAAATGGAAAATTATATGTTTTTAAGTGCTTTTGTTTAGCTACACTTAGAAACATTAGTTTCAGTATGAATTTTTGGAAAAGCTTTAACAAAATTAAAGAAATATGGTTTTTTTTTGGAGTCCTCTTTGAATTTCCTCCTCTAGGAGCTGAACATAAACATATGTCCATGGAAACTCTCCTAACACTTGTCAGCCTTGCACTGTGAGTAGCATTTCTTTAGCTCACAGCTGTTTGTCTAACAAAGATAAAACACTGCATGTGCTTTTCTGAATTTTTAAACTTTTATTTTAGTCCAGTATTTTGTGAAGGTTTTGCAGCCTAGGATCTGGCTCAGCATCGTGGTTAGTTTTGTGGGCTTCTAAACCAAGTAGTCGAAGAAAAAAAACACAACAAAACAAAAACAAAAAAAGAACCTCCCCTGCTCCCCACCTGACCAAAAAACCCCCCAAAATCCCAAAATACAGCATGGCCCATCTACATTTGGTTGGCCTTTGAGTAGGCTGGATTAATGTAGAGTTCAATCCAAGGTCAATCTGACCTTAATGTTTTTGCGTAAGACTGCAGGAAAACTTGTTTATGTTGGTTATGTAATGCAGCTTTGGTGTGCTGGAAGACTAACAGGAAGAAAAGCATAAATGCCAAAGTGATGATTTCTAGAAACTCCTGTTAATCCCCTTGGGGAAAAAAAAATTATTTAAGCCTCTTTGTGGATAGACACGAAGGCTGTGTAGAGGGGATCCTCAGTTGACTGGTGAAGGGGATGGGAGGTGGGAGGTTGTTGGCATGGGAAAGTCTGAAATGCTGTCTGTTGACAAGCTGGAAATGCTGAGGTGGGAGACAAGGTTTGTGGCATATTTCAATCCATCATTCAGTGGTATTATTGAGTATATACTGTGTACAAAGCACTGGGAGCCTACAAGGGCCAGGAACGTGTCCAACTCCCACTCTTGTATTATTTCCCGGTGCTTAGTACAGTACACCACACGCAGTAAGGGCTTAATAAATACTGTTACTACCAATACAGTAAGACAGACTTGGTAGACATGATCTCAGCACACTAAAAACCCTCTTAGTTTTAACTTTAGACTGATGAGGCTGATGTTCAATTCTTATCTTGCCCAATATAGATTCACATAAAAAATGAATTTCTGTACTTCAAAGTTATCTAAATAATCCTGTGGTCCTGTGTCAAGTCAGCCTACTACTTATTACCATTTTCAGCCTTAATTTTCTTTAATACTGTTTTGGTAGAAGTGGAGTATAATTTACCAGAGATAAACAAGTTACATGCTACTTAGAATGCACCTTGACACAGATAATGGGATGGAAAGGGTTGTAAAGAGTTAGGCCCTCTTCTAATGTATGAATAGTTAATCATGAATAAGAGTCTCTTGCATAAAGCCCTGGCACTTTAATGGATATCAGGTAGCACTTGCCATTAAAGAAAAAATGGAAAAATACCACACCTAGCATAATAAGGTCATATCATCCACATTTATAAAAAATGAATGTCTGCTTTCTCAATCTCGGTTGATTTTACTCATTTTCCAGCAAAACAAAAAGCTGCAGTCTCCCAAGTTCTGAACACAGTAAGTGTAAGTGGTAATAAATACCATTGATTGATTGTTAGGAAATGTAAATTTCTTCTTGAAATCTTCAAGGATAGTGTTCCCTGAGAAGCAGTGCAGCTTAATGAATAGAGCATGGGCCTAGGAGTCAGAAGGACATGGGTTCTAATACTGGCTCTGCCACAGGTCTGCTGTGTGACCTTGGGCAAGTCACGTAACTTCTCTTGGCTTCAGATACCTCATCTGTAAAATGGGGATTAAGAGTGTGAGCCCCATGTGGGACAGGGACTATGTCCAACCTGATTAACTTCTATCTACCCCAGCATTAACAGTGCTTGGTGTACATAGTGAGTGCTTAACAAGTACCATGATTATTATTTGTGAGTTATTATTATTATTCTTCAAACAGATATGGCCAGTTGTCTTCTAAAAATTGTAAATTTTCTCCCACTCCAAGTGCCACATGATCCAGGCTGTTGTGGAAGAGGAGCAGGGATTCATAATTGAGGGAGAGAGCAGATTGAGTGCCTTCGAGCCAGTGGTCAAGAGTTTCTCCTTGATGCAGAGATGAAGGGACAATGATTCCAGGTTTTTGAGGAGCAGGGAGCTGGGCTAAAAGCACTATTTAGAAAAATGATCTAGAAAGCAGAATGAATATGGACTGGAGCGAGAGGAGACTGGAAGCAGAGAGATCTGTATGAAGGCCTATTATGTGTAGAGCACTTTACTAAGTGTTTGGGAGAATACAATATAACAGACACTTTCCCTGCCCTCAGTGAATTTACAGTCTAGCGGGGCTAGTGCAGTGTGAATGGAGAGGAATGGGCAGATTCTCAAGATACTGTGAAGGAAGAACCCAACAGGATTTGGTGACAGACTGAATATGGGATTGCCTAGATTGTGAGCCCCATGTGGGACAGGGATGTGTCCAACCCGATTATCTCTATGGTACTTGGCACATAGTAAGCATTTAACTAATACTATAATAATTATTATTGAAAAAGAAAGAGGACTCATTGGTTGAGACATTGAAAAATGGAGAAGGTGGTGGTGTCAACAGTGATCATTATCATCCATAGTATTTTTGGAATGCTTACTCTGCATAGAGCATTCATTCAATAGTATTTATTTATTGAGCGCTATGTGCAGAGCACTGTACTAAGCGCTAGTATGGTACTAAAGCACTTGGGAGAGTAAAGTACAACAAAGTTGGTAGACTTGTTCCTTGCCCACAATGATTTTACAGTCTAGAGGGGGAGACAGACATTAATATAAACAAATAATCCAAAATGTATAATTAGTAGATAAAAATAACATATAATTTATAGCTATTTCTTAAAAAATTAAGGATTTTTTTAAAGTGCTGTGTGCCAGGCACTGTACCAAATGCTGGGGTAGATACAAGGTAATCATGTTGGACACAGTCCATTTCCCACATCGAGCTCACAGTCTTAGTCTCCATCTGTATTCAGTCATCCGTATTTAGTCATCCGTATAACGATGAGGTAATTGAAGTACAGAGAAGTTAAGTGACTTGCCTGAAGTTGTAAAGCAGACCTATGGCAGAGTGGAGATTAGAACGCAGCTCTTTCTCACTCCCAGGCCTGTCCTCTATCCACTAAGCCACACTGCTTCTCTTCCTTTCCTAGCCCCTCCTATTTCTACTGTACACACTCACCTCCACTGAAATTAATTTCTGAAAGGTGGATCAAGTCAAAGACAGGATAGTCATTGGTATGAATTAGATTGAGAAAGGTCGTTTATTTGGCCTTAATTTAAAGGAAAGGTTTAAGAAAGGAAATGCACCGTTTAAAGAACAGAAGAAGAGTGGCCTTAATTTGTTTGGGAGTTAAGGCGGAGACAAATCCCATGAATAACTTTAGGTTGTTTTTCAGTGTTTGACTTGCTCAGTTTAGATTCGGGCAAAAAAATGATTCATTCTGGCCTGTATGTTGAGAGCTTCTTGGAAACTTCTTAAGACTTAGGCAGAATGGTAGGCTGGCAGTATTGACAGGTTTATTGTATATTTCCTGTTGAGACATTCCCTTTATTTGTTAATCCCTGTTTATGCTTTCTAGGTATCCACAGACCCAGCCATAGATGTTTTTATGGTGCCCTTGGGTCAAATGCTGACTTTCCCCTTTCTTCAAAGTAAAGAGCTTGGGGCTTCATCCTCTAAAAAGAATTTTGATTGTATATATTTTTACTTGTATGTTCCTTTGTATGTTCCTAGGATTTAGGAATCTACCTGAGTTTCTGCCAAGAGGTTTAATTTATTTTCATACCTATCAGTTACCGTGTGATAGTGTTTTAACATTTAAAGCCCTTTGATTTCTTTAGGGGATTTTAATTTATTATCTTATGCTCTGCACATAGTAAGTGCTCAATAAATACAACTGAAGGAGTGAATATAATGTACACATGTCCTTGTTCTTCTGCAGGGTCTGATGAGGTTAGTGATTTTTGTGACAGACTTGCAACTGTTGGTGGGGGTTCATGATGCATTTGTTGGCCAGTAATATTTCAGTGTCCACTTTTTAAGGGATTGCTGTATTAGGAGCTGACTGGAGGGGTGAGCGTTGTGCAGGGTTGATGGGGTCTCATGTCGAGTGACTGATAAATCTTGATCTTGACACTTCTGGACTGAGGATTTGTACAAAAGAATCGATTATAGTAATTACATTCTCCCCTCCCTGCCAGTTGTGTTTCTGCTGGGATATTGTAAGCAGGGAGTGAGCGGGTGCGCAGAGGTCTGACACAATGCAAATTTCATAATTTTTTTTTAATGTTCACAGCCTAATTATGGCCAAAAAGAACATGACAGTTCCTGCCTTTAAAGAATCTATAATCTAATGGGAGTGACAATCAACACACATACATAAACATACAAAGCAACACACTTGTTTTCTTCCTCCACTTTCTTTGCCTGCCTTTGGATTGAAATATTTCTGCAACATGTGTCTGGGGACTTTTTGGATTTCATTGTTTTTTTTCTCTTTAGTTTTCCTGCCTAGGCATCACAGAGTGGAGAGGAGAGAAAAGGAATGGGGAATGGTGTTCAGAGGAGTAGCGTGACACAGTAGATAGAGCACAGGCCTGGGAACCATGGCTTCTAATCCTGACCCTGCTACTTGCCTGCTGGGTGACCTTTGACACATTCACTTCTCTGGGCCTCAGTTACCTCATCTATAAAATGAGGATTGAGACTGTGAGCCCCACATGGGACAAGGATTGTGTCCAACCAAATTTGCTTGTATCCACCTCAGTGCTTAGTTCTTAACAAACACTTAACAAATACCATAATTATTAATACAGAGTATGAAGGAACATACTTTTTTCTTTCCTTGCTCCGCTTTCTTTGCCTGCCTTTGGAGCTAAATATTTCTACAACATTTAGTTGAGGGGCATTTAGGATTTCATTTTTTTCCCTTTAATAATAATAATAATAATAATAATGTTGGTATTTGTTAAGTGCTTACTTGTGCAGAGCACTGTTCTAAGTGCTGGGGTAGGTACAGGCTAATCAGGTTGTCCCACATGAGGCTCCGAGTTAATCCCCATTTTACAGATGAGGTAACTGAGGCACAGAGAAGTTAAGTGACTTGCCCACAGTCACACAGCTGACAAGTGGCAGAGCCAGGAGTCAAAATCATGACCTCTGACTCCGAAGCCCAGGCTCTTTCCACTGAGCCACGCTGCTTCCCCTTTAGTTTTCCTGCCCAGACATCACAGAGTAGAGAGGAAAGGAATGGGGAAAGGCAGTACAGAATGTGAAAAATGTAATGGGGAAACACCTAGAAGAGAAGTGACCTGAAATGAAGATTAGAGATTAATCCAATTTCTAAATTAAAGAGATAGTTTTGTTCAGGAATCCAGAAGATTTACTTGAAACTCAGCAGTGGTCCTCTTCCCAATTAAAGGGCACTCTATGCTCTTTAATTTGATTACCCCATTTAGTCGATCAGTAGTATTTGTTGAATACCTCCTATGTGCAGAGAAAACTGTATTTGGTGCTTGGGAAAGTGCAACAGACACTAATTCATCTTTTGCTTTAGGATCATAGGAAATCAAATAGTCATTCAGAGAATAGACAATAAAGCCAACGTAGAGTTACAATAATAGTAACTGTGGTATTTGTTAAGCCCTTATGTGCTAAACTCTGGGGTGGATACCAGCAATTGGAGTTGGACACAGTCTCTGCCCCATGTGGGGCTCACAGTCTCAATCCCCATTTTACAGTTGAGATAACTGAGGTTCAGAGAAATGAAGTGACTTGCCCAAGGTCACACAGCAGACCAATGGCAGAGGAGGGATTAGAACCCATGACCTTCTAACTCTCAGGCCCATGCTCTATCCGCTATGCTTAGCTGCTTCTCATCAGAGTTCAGTCTATTTGACTGTCTGGTTTATCTGGTCTAATTTTTGGTTCATCATCGAACAGTACTACCGTTGCATACACTTATTTTGGCAGTAGTAATAGTAACACTGTTTATTAATGACTTACTCTGTGCAGAGCACTGTACTAAGCTCTGGGAGGGAATATACAGGTGGGAATCAGATATGGTCCTTGTCCTGCTGGGGACTTCACAATATGGAATGTGTCTGCTTTGTTGTATCATACTCTCCCAAGTGCTTAGTACAGTGCTCTGCACACAGTAAGCGCTCAATAAATACCACTGATTGGTTGATAAGTGGTTTCATATCTGTTCAGAACAGGTTTCTATTCTGGGGACACCAGAAATTACCTTCTGCTAGGAATGAACCTTTTTTCTTTCTTGAAGTTTAATTTGTTTCCTTCTTTTAGAACCCATTTGACCTTAACTCTCTGGACTGCTCAGATTTTAGTATATCTGGATCATGTTCAATCTGCATAAATAAGTTGTATTTCAGAGGTGGCACGTCAATCTGGCAGACGCTTGGAGTAATCAGGAGCCAAGCCTGCAAGTATTCAAGAAAAAAAGCCATACAACTTTATTGATGAAATTTCTAACCAATGGATTTTTGTAGATCTGGATTCATGACATAAATAATTCGTTGCAAATCTCTTTAGATTGATTGAAAATGAGGTGTCCTATATGTACCCTACTAAGAAAGCTATAACCTCTGGATTTTTTCAGTGAATGTTGATTTTGCCCTTTGCAGATTTGAAATGTACATTTCTTAGAGAATCTAAAAGGAGAGTGCAATCAGTTACGATTGAGGTGACAAATGCAGCTAATGAGGTCTATCTAGAATGCAGGATTCTGATCTCGAGGGAGCTGGTTCTGATTAATCAATAAATGGCATTCATGTAGTTTGTACTGTGTGCAGAGCTCTGTACTTAATCCTTGGAAGACAATACTGCACTAGAGTTGATAGACACGATCCCTGGCCTCAAGGAGTATCTAGGAAACTTTCAACTTAATTTGAACCCAACTAATTTGGACCAAACATCTAGTTCAAAAAACTCTAGTTCGCAAATGTTTTCACTGGCCCCTCAAAATCTGCCTTAGTCATGGCCATCAATTCTCTGTCCCAGTTTTGCCTAGTTTCCTCTATGTGTTTCATGTCTATGGACAAGAAAGCACAGGTGTTGGTTTTAGTGAATTGAGCTTCATTTCCTTACAAGCACTGCTCCTCTAAAAACCTGAACAAAATCATTGAAGGGAAGGAATGGTTTGCTACAGTATTTTCGGTAGTTTCCTCAATTTTACTTAGGTATAATCAATGGTATTATTTGGTACAATGTTAAATTCACATCACATCATATCACATTTGAGAAGCAGCGTGGCTCACTGGAAAGAGCACGGGCTTTGGAGTCAGAGGTCATGGGTTCAAACCCCGGCTCTGCCACTTGCCAGCTGTGTGACTTTGGGCAAGTCACTTAACTTCTCGGTGCCTCAGTTCCCTCATCTGTAAAATGGGGATTATGACTGTGAGCCCCACGTGGGACAACCTGATTCCCCTGTGTCTACCCCAGCGCTTAGAACAGTGCTCGGCACATAGTAAGCGCTTAACAAATACCAACATTTGTGGGGAAGCGCATGTTCCCTGTCCTTCCCTTGACTTTCCCATCACTGTAGACGATACTACCATCCTTCCTGTCTCACAAGCCCATAATCATGGCTTTATCCTTGACTCCTCTCTCTCCTTCAACCCACGTATTCAATCCATCCCTAAATCCAGTCAGTTAGGCCTTCACGATATCGCTAAAATCCACCCTTTCTTCTCCATCCAAACTGCTACCATGTTAATACAATCACTCATCCTATCTCTCCGGGATGCTTCACTCTGCTGCCCGGATCATTTTTTTTACAAAAATATTCAGGCCATGTTTCCCACTTCTCAAGAAACTCCAGTGGTTGTCCCTCCACCTCCGAATCAAACAGAAATTCCTCAGCATTGGCTTTGCCCCTTCTTACCTCACCTCACTACTCTCCTACTACAACCCAGTCCTCACCCTTCGCTCCTCTAGTGCCAACTTTCTCACTGTACCTTTATCTCATCTTTCTTGCCGCTGACATCTTGCCCACATCCTGCCTCTGTCCTGGAACACCCTCCCTCGTTATAATCCACCAGACAGTGACTCCCTCGCTTCAAAGCCTTACTGAAGGTACATCTCCTCCAAAAGGCTTTCCCCTGACTAAGCCCTTCTTTCTTCTTCTCCTACTCCCTTCTGCGTCACCGTGACTTGCTCTCTTTATTCATCCCTGCTCCCAGCCCCACAACACTTATGTACATATATGTAATTTATTTATTTTTATTAATATCTATTTCCCCCGACCTCAAACTTAACATTTCCAAAACAGAACTCCTTATTTTCTCACCCAAACCCTGTCCTCCCTGTCACTTTCCCATCACTGTAGATAATAATGATGGTATTTGTTAAGCGCTTACTATGTGCCGAGCACTGTTCTAAGCGCTGGGGTAGACATAGGGGAATCAGGTTGTCCCACGTGGGGCTCACAGTTTTCATCCCCATTTTACAGATGAGGGAACTGAGGCACAGAGAAGTTAAGTGACTTGCCCACAGTCACACAGCCGACAAGTGGCAGAGCTGGGATTCGAACTCATGAGCCCTGACTCCAAAGCCCATGCTCTTTCCACTGAGCCACCACCATCCTTCCTGTGTCACAAGCCCGTAACCTTGTTATTATCCTTGACTCTCATTCTACCCACATATTCAATCCATCACTAAATCCTGTCAGTTCCACCTTTACAACATAGCTAAAATCTGCCCTTTCCATTCCATCCAAGCTGCTGCCATGTTAATACAATCACTCATCCTAGCCCACCTGGATACCTGCCTCAGCCTCCATGCTGACTCCTAGCCTCTTGTCTCTCCCCACTCCAGTCCATACTTCACTCTGCTGCCTGGATCTTATTTTTACAAAAGCGCTCAGAACATGTCATCACCATCCTCAATATATTCCTGTGGTTGCCCAGCCAACCATTCATTCATTCAATCGTACTTATTAAGTGCTTACTGTGTGTGTGCAGAGCACTGTACTAAGCGCTTGTAAAGTATGATTCAGCAACAACTCCCTACCCAACAACGGCCTCACAGTCTCAAACAATAACTCCTCACCATTGGCTTTAAAGCACTCCACCATCTTGCCCCTTCCTACATCACCTCACTTCTCTCCTCTACAACCCAGCCTGCACAGTTCTCTCCTCTAGTGCTAACCTTCTCAGTATACCTCAGTCTCATCTATATTGCCACTCACCCCTAGCCCACATCCTGCCTCTGGCCTGAAACGCCCTTCCTCCTCAGATCTGCCAGACAATTACTCTCCCCCATTTCAAATCCTTATTAAAGGCACATCTCCTCCAAGAAGCCTTCCCAGACCAAGCCCCACTTTTCCTCATCTCCCACACCCTTCTGCATCACCCTGACTTGCTCTCTTTGCTCTTTCCCCCCGCCCAGCCCCACAGCACTTAGGTACATGTCTATGATTGTATTTATTTGTATTGATGTCTGTCTCCCCAACTCTAAACTGTAAGCCTGTTGTGGGCAGAGAATCTGTTTATTGTTATATTCTACTCTCCCAATCGCTTAATACAGTGCTCTGCACACAGTAAGGGCTCAAGAAATATAATTGACTGACTGACTCCTTTAAAAGATGATGCCAATAAGCTGGCCTTAATGAAGTGTGGCTAAGCCAGGCGTGCTTAGGGCTACATGATGGAACTTTTTTGCATTAGCTAATAGGAGAAGAAAGCTACTTAAAATCAAGATTAATACCAAGCAAGAATGATTGTTAAATCACTGTGCCTGAACTGATGTTCAGCCTCCAGTACACACTCAATAAATACTTGGTGGTAATGACAGAATGTTCTTTTTTTCCCCAGGTGATTTTTTTTTGTTTTATGGTATTTGTTAAGTGCTTAGTATGTGTCAAGCAATGTTCTAAGTGCTGGGATAGATGCAAGTTAATCAGGCCAGATACAGTCTCTAACCCATCCGGGGCTCACTGTCTAAGTAGGAGGAAGAATAAGTATGTGATCCTCATTTTACACATGAGGAAACTGAGACCCAGAGAAGTTAAGTCACTTGCCTAAGCTCACACAGCAGGCAAATGGCAGAGGTGGCATTAGAACCTAGGTTCTCTGGCTCCTTGGCCCATGCTTTATTCACTAGTACATGTTGGTTCTCAGGTTTATGTTAATATATTGAATGTTGTGGTACCATTAGCTTTATTAATGACTCCTAGTAATATGATATCTCACTGCTGATCTTTGATACTAAATTTTCATATTCTTCCACCTTATGATCTCTCTCATCATCATTTGGGTGAAAATATTCTAATGTGACTACATTCTTCTAAAATTATGTATGTGTTCCAACTTGTACTAGGTTTCAAGGAAATCAGGAGTAATTTGGTTAGTTAACCCCTATATAGAAAAAATGGTAAAAATGACCAGGCAAATCTAGGAAAGTATTTGTTGTAATGTAATAGCCATTATATGTTAACATTATATGATACCTATATTAATCCTATTTTCTTCCTCATTAGCGTGATTGCCAATGATTTGAGCTTAAGAGCAGTATTCTAACAACAGAGTTCCTTTCCAAAGTTTGAGTTTGGGGGACTAGATTCCTTACTATTTTTGTTATTCCTGTTGGTGATTTTATTATGCAGGTAATGAAATAACCTAAAACTTGGAAACTGCCTATTTTGCTATTTTACATTTCATCTGAATCTAAAAATAAGTTTTGATGCATCTACAAGTAATGTAGATTTTATATTTTATTGTATTTTAATTCGGAATAAAATTTAAACATTTAAAATTCAAATGGTCTTTAAATACTACTGCTTACTTAGAAAGTGTCATTGTTTTGCAGTAGAAATGTCATCTTGTCCTCATCAGCATCCAGAAATTCTAATATCTACAAATCTCCTTCTTGCTCCCTGAAAGTCAAAGTGCCTGAGACTAAAATTTCCATTGCTAAAATTAGAAATGTGCATGAAGAACACAGGCTATCTTATTAGACAGCCTGATTAGATGTTTTCTTTTCTGGCTGCAGATTAAAGATCAGTGAAGCTCTTTATTAATATATAACTAGTATGTTAGTATATCTTCGGGCAGTGTCTCTGTCTTGACATCTGGCTCAGCAATCCACAAATACATTGGATTTTTTTCTAATTTTTTTAATGAACAAAGGAATAAGAAATAGGACTTTTTTGTTATGTAACTACAATTCGCAAACTGCTTTTTTTTAAGAGAAACGATGTGTTTGCTTAAGTTCCTATGTTGCCACACTAATAGCAAATGTTTAACTGAAATCTGTTTTGTGATTCAGTGTTGAATATAGCGATGAATATGGCAAACAGACTGTATGGTTTTGTTTTTTTTAAAGAATTATAGCCTCCAAGTGGGCTTTGCAAGCTCCCAATGGGCAGAATATCCTCATTGAGATTTAACAGAGAATTAAAATTTGCAGTTGGAGCTTTTTCGATTTGAAGAACTTTCAGAAGTATTAATGTTAATAAGCTTTCAATAAATACCATTGACTTTTGCTTGAGTGATCATGCTTGAGGAATGCCATGTGGCAGTTGTAATTCCCCTTGTAGACTGTAAGTAACTCGTAGATAGGGATGATAATGTCTATTTTCTCTATTGTATTGTGAAAATTGTGGTATTTGTTAAAAGCTTACTTTGTGCCTGCTGTTGTACTAAGTGCTGGGGTAGATCAAGAAAATCGGTTGGACACAGTCCTTATCCTACCTGGGTCTCACAGTCTTAATCGTCATTTTACAGATGATAATAATAATAATAATGTTGGTATTTGTTAAGCGCTTACTATGTGCCGAGCACTGTTCTAAGCGCTGGGGTAGACATAGGGGAATCAGGTTGTCCCACGTGGGGCTCACAGTCTTAATCCCCATTTTACAGATGAGGGAACTGAGGCACAGAGAAGTTAAGTGACTTGCCCACAGTCACACAGCTGACAAGTGGCAGAGCTGGGATTCGAACTCATGAGCCCTGACTCCAAAGCCCGTGCTCTTTCCACTGAGCCACGCTGCTTCTCCAGATAACTGAGACACAGAGAAGGGAAGAGATTTGGCCAAGGGAGTCAGAAGACCTGGGTTCTAATTCCGGCTCTGCCACTTGTTTGCCGTGTGACTGGATGACTGGATGAATTTTCAGTTAGTCTGAAGGCAGACTCTAGTATTTTGTGGTTTTTTTGAATCCAAGCCGTATTCTTTTTTACCCTCTTATTGGTACTGGGTGCTGGGTCCAAAAAGAACTGCAGTAAATTGGGTTCAGTGTTTCAGTATTGGCTGTGTATGTATTTAGAAGAAAATACAAATTTGGCAAAGTTGTGACCTATGTGGAAAACCCAACCCTCCCCTTCCCTCCTTCAGCCCTTACACCCCCTTCCTTAAGTAGCGGGCAGGAAGGAGCAAGGGCTAACTCTGGAGGAGCAACATGGCTTAGTGGAAAGAGCATGGGCCTGGGAGTCAGAGGACCTGGGTTCTAATCCCACATCTTCCACTTGCCTGCTGTGTGATTTCAGTCAAGTCACTAAACTTCTCTGTCTTTTAGTTTCCTCATCTGTAAAATGGAGATTCAGTACCTGTTCTCCATCCTACTTAGACTGTGAACTTTGTGTTGGATAGGGATTGAGACTGACCTGATTAAGTTGTATCTACCCTTAGTGCTTAGGACAGTGCTTGACACATAGTAAGTGCTTAATCAATGATTTTTACTGAGCGCTTACTTTGTGCATAACGAATTTGTAATAATAACAGCCAGAGACTCTAGTTGTAGTTTATACAACCCTCTTGTGCTAACTGCACAAAAAGCAGCATGGCCTAATGGAAAGAGCATGGGCCTGGGAGTTAGAGGACCCGAGCTCTACTTCTAGCTCTTCCAATTGCTTGCGGTGTGACTTTGGGCATTTCACTTAATTTTTCTATTCTTCAGTTACCTCATCTGTAAAATGGGGATTAAATCCTTCTCCCTCCTACTTATCAATCAGTGAATGGTATTTATTGAGCACTTACTATGTGCAGAGCACTGTACTGAGTGCTCGGGAGAGTATGATACAAGACAATTAGCGGACACGTTCCCTGCCAATAATGAGTTTACACCCTCTAGGGGGCATAGACTGTGAGCCCCATGTGGGGTGGGATTGTGTCCTTTCTGCTAAATTTCTCTCTCTCTCTCTCACAGTGCTTGACACATAATGAACTTAACCAACACTATTAAAAAAAAGCCCTATTGAACTATGGCTTCCCAACAGAAATGAAAAAGAATCTAGGCATTTTTATGGTAGTTGTCCTTGCCGGTCATATCCCTGTGGTGTGCATATTGTAATCCTCATTTCCTGGAAGATTTCTAGGTGGGTAGCTATCTGCGTATATACTTATTATGCAAACACAGTTCAGTCGTAATCGTTACCCAGATAAGGTCAGCACCAAGGAACATAATTTCTCAATCAGTACAGGGGTTCGCAGCTATCAGTAGAGGGGGTAAACTCGAGTTGAGGTTACCAGGGTTGCCTTGGCCTGTATTGCCCATATTTGCTGAGATCATCTTTAATTTTTAGTCACATGATTGAGAAGCTCACCTTAAAGTCTTGGTTGACAAAATCACTGTGGTGTTATCAATTACAGTGATAACACTGCAGTGAAGTCAGTGAACAGAAGCCATGTGTTTACAGACATGGACAGCCTATGTTTTCTTTCATTTGGCACCCTGAGTTTGCCAGGGTAAATTGAATTTGGAGCTAGTGAGGTATTGGCAGTTTTTCGATAAGCAATTTGTCTAAGTTGGCCACTGTGGTTTGCTGTGTCTACCTTGATTTGCAGAACAGGGTGTCAGGAGTCTAATTAATTCTAGACCCACGTTTTCCTTTTGAAACCATTTTCAGCCATGTTGACTCATGCCCAGCTGCTTGGTAGCTTCGTATTGGAAGCAGAAGATAGCCAGTGGGGAGCAATTAAACATTAGTTAATGTTGCTTTCCTAACTGTTCAAACAAAATTAGAAATAAAAAGTATCCAGGGCCAAGACCAGCACACTAGTTCTGGCTCTCAATCAAAGGGACAATGTGCTGTTCATCTTAAATAAGGTAGATCATTAATTGTTGATGATTTCTTCTTTACCAAATCCAAATCGAAGTGTTTCTTCGGTTCACCGTATTTACAGTTACCTCATTTTGACTGTCTGTGTATCCCCTGATGGTCCACATACTTACGTAGACAAGCACAATTGCACAGTCATGCCACTGTAAGAAAAGTGGCAAGGATTAAAACATTAGAATTGTCTTGTTTTATGCCGTCGAGTCGTGTCTGACCCACAGCGACACCATGGACACATCTCTCCCAGAATGCCCCACTTCCATCTGCCCTCATTCTGGTGGTGTATCCAAAGAGTGTTCTTGGAAAAATATGGAAGTGGTTTACCATTGCCTCCTTCCACGCAGTAAATGTGAGTGTCCGCCCTTGTCTCTCTCCCATGCCACTGCTGTCCAGCACAGGTGAGTTTTAACTTGTAGCAGAGATTGCCTTCCACTCGCTAGCCACTGCCCAAGCTAGGAATGGACTGCCTGACTCTCCCACCCGTAGTTGAGACTGGTAGAGTACTGGACACTTTCCAGGTGTGACCCTGAGAGGGGGGAAAACATTAGACGAGAAATATCAAAAATATTCGTAATATAGAATTTTCAAAGTTACGCAGGATGGCTCATTTAGTTCTTACTTAATGATCATCTGCACAGTGAAACATAATGCTTACTGTATGATAGTTAAAATATGCATGAATTCTTAGGCTTGTCAAACTGGTTCAAACAGATTCAAGCATCAGCAAGCCGCCACCACAACAGCAAAAAAAACACACAACCCCAAAACACTTTTGTAGTATCAAACTGCACATGGAAAAGGATTCTAGGGGAAGTAAGTAATCAATGACTCAAGAATCCAGTAAGGCCCTCAACCTTGATGCTGCTGCTATTTTTGCAACACTAGAGATTTATTCCATTGTCCTTACATTCCCCATGATGCCCATAACATCCATAGGTGGAGAGGTGAAGAGTTATTGAGGGGCTCAGGTTGGTAGCATGTTTCTATAGAGTAGCCATCATAACTGAGAGGCAGTGTGACTTAGTGGATAGAGCACGGGTCTGGGAGTCAGAAGGACCTGGGTTCTGGTCCTAGCTCCACCACTTGTCTGCTGACCTTGGGCAAGTCACTTAACTTCTCTGAGTCTCATCTGTAAAACAGGGATTAAGACTGTGAGCCCCATATGGGATATGGACTGTGTCCAAGCTGATTGCTTTGTTCCTACCCCAGCACTTAGAACAGTGCCTGGCATATAGTAAGCGTTTAACAAATACCATAAAAAGATAAAAAAAAATTAAAAACCCAGGAGAGGTATTGTGGGCCCAGGAATTGGGGAACCAACATAGTAACAGACAGTGAAGCAGGCCTGCTCTAGTGTAAACCCATGGCTTCAGAATACTATTAATGTATCTTCATTTCTAAACAAGTTGATTGAAGGGGAGCAGTTTATCTTGAGCTACCGTGTATGTGTCTGTAATTTATCTTAATGTCTATCTTCCTTATTGTTGTCTTATGCCGTCGAATTGTGGCTGACCCATAGCAACACCATAGACACATCTCTCCCAGAAACGTCCATCTGCAGTTTGTTCTGGTAGTGTATCCATGGAGTTTTCTTGGTAAAAATATTGAGAACCGGGTTTGAGGCTACTAATTCTGTTGTGTTGTACAATCCCTAACTCTTAATACAGTGCTCTGCACACAGCAAATGCTCGATAAATACCACTGATTGGCTGACTGATTACTGAAATGCCCAAAAGAAGTGTAAGGGTAACACGGCACTGGCTTTTAGTGGAGTTTTGAAGAAACTGCACATAGTAAGTGCTAAACAGATACCATTGATTGATTGATATGGAATTAGGAAGTGTTCTTCGGACCACATGGGTTTCTCTGTAAAGCTCCTTGAGGACAGGGATCATGTCTACTTACTTTTTTGTACTCATCCAAGCATGTCATATGGTGCTCTACACTTAGGAAGTGCTCAGTGAATTCTATTGATTGATGATGTGATGTTGGAAGAAACAGTCAAGTGAAAGTGTGAGGTGCTGGTCAAAGTAGCTGTGTGCTATAACACCAAGCTTTCTTCCCTCAGCATCTGTCAGTATGATGGTAATCTTATTGTGGGCAGGGAATGTGTCTGATTATTGGAGATTAGAGAAGCAGTGTGGCTCAGTGGAAAGAGAACGGGCTTAGGAGTCAAAGGTTACAGGTTCTAATCTCGGCTCTGCCACCTGTCAGCTGTGACTTTGGGCAAGTCAGTTAACTTCTCGGTGCCTCAGTTACCTCATCTGTAAAATGGGGATTAAGACTGTGAGCCCCACGTGGGACAACCTGATTACCTTATATCTACCCCAGCGCTTAGAACAGTGCTTGGCACATACTAAGTGCTTAACAAATACCAACATTATTATTATTATTGTTATATTGTACTCTTCTAAGAGCTTAATACAGTGCTCTGCACACGGTAAATGCTCAATAAATGTGATTGAATGAATAAACTGTCTAGTTACAGGAGAACCGTGTGTATGGAAAGAGTTTGTGGCTGTTTCCGCTCTTCAGGTCATATTAAAATGGGGTTTTATGGAGCGGCTGGAATGAGCCCCAAACCAAGGAAAACACTGCAGTTACATTAAGCACTGTGGCCTAATGTGTAGCTACTTGTAATCTGGGCTGGATTTCAACCGGACATTTTTATGTGTGGTGGGTGGAATTCTTTCTCGGGAGCTGAAAAGGAAAATCTTTTCTTTCTTCATTTAAATGTAAGCCACC
Source organism: Ornithorhynchus anatinus (assembly GCF_004115215.2). NCBI lineage: Eukaryota > Metazoa > Chordata > Mammalia > Monotremata > Ornithorhynchidae > Ornithorhynchus > Ornithorhynchus anatinus. The sequence continues at coordinate 155,747,791 of NC_041728.1, forward strand.
AAACAAAGCCAGTGAGGCAGTTCTTGAGAACAGTAAAATGACTGTCGTGGCCCTCATTATTAAATAAAGAGCCATATGAATAGAACTTTGGGAGATAAATTATTAAAACTTTTATTAAAATTAAAGAAATACCCATTCAGATACCTACAAAGCAAGGAATTGAAAACAAAAGTAACAGATACAAAGTCAAGCAGAAAGGATTGAAATTCAAGCAAGAGGCAAATGACACATTGTTGTTACAAGAGCATGAGTTTTTAAGCAAATAGACTACTCATAGATGACAAATATATAAGTAAATTAATAACTATGAGAAACAGGGTGGCTTAGTGAATAGAGGATGGATCTGGGAGTCAGAAGGACCTGGGTTCTAATTCTGGCTCTGCCACTTGTCTGCTGTGTGACCTTGGGCAAATCACCTAGCTCCTCTGTGCCTCAACTGCCTCATCTGTGAAGTAGGGAGTAGGACTGTGAGCCCCTTTTGAATCAGGTACTTTGTCCAATCTGATTAACTGGGATCTACCCCAGTGTTTATAACAATGCCTGGCACATAATAATATTGGTATTTGTTAAGTAAGTGCTTACCCTACTTAAAACTCACCTCCTCCAAGAGGCCTTCCCAGACTGAGCTCCCCTTCTCCCTCTACTCCCTCTACCGCCCCCCCTTCACCTCTCCGCAGCTTAACCCTCTTTTCCCCCATCTCCCTCTGCTCTTCCTCCTCTCCCTTCCCATCCCCTCAGCACTGTACTCGTCTGCTCAACTGTATATATTTACATTACCCTATTTATTTTGTTAATGAAATGTACATCGCCTCGATTCTATGTAGTTGCCATTGTTTTTACGAGATGTTCTTCCCTTGACTCTATTTATTGCCATTGTTCTTGTCTGTCCGTCTCCCCCGATTAGACCGTAAGCCCATCAAACGGCAGGGACTGTCTCTATCTGTTGCTGACTTGTTCATTCCAAGCACTTAGTACAGTGCTCTGCACATCGTAAGCGCTCGATAAATACTATTGAATGAATTAAAAAGTACTACAATTAATAATAATAATAGTAATTCTGGTACAGTCTCAATCCCCATGTTAAAGAATAGGTAAATGAGGCCCAGAGAAGTAAAATAACCCATGACTTTCTGACTTCCAAGTCCAAACTCTCTCACTACACCATATAGCTTCTCTACTCCATACTGCTCTTATTAATTATTAACTATGTCAGGAGCATAAAATAATAATAATGATGGCATTTGTTAAGCACTTACTACATTGCAAAGCACTTTTCTAAGATGATGATCAGGTTGTCCCATGTGGAACTCACAATCTTAATCCCCATTTTACAGAAGAGGTAACTGAGGCACAGAGAAGTTAAGTGACTTGCCCTAAGTCACACAGCTGACAAGTGGCAGAGCTGGGATTAGAACCCATGAACTCTGACTCCCAAGCCCGTGCTCAGCTGCAAATGATTTTGGTTTAACAGGGACCTTCCTCCCCTGCATGCCAGTTGGCCAGAGTTCCTGCATATAAATCTGATTTTCTCCTAAGTGCTTAGTACAGTCCTCAGCACACAGTAAGTACTCAATAAATAAGATTGATCGATTGATTTGATTTATTCCATTCTGAATTTTAGCAATGGCCCAACCTTATGGATTCAGACAGAAGCTTAGGATATTTTCAGGGTGCAGTTTAGATGAGTTCCCTGTGTTTGTTAATGAGGTGGATTGCTTCCCCTGCCCAACTTTTTCAAATGGTATTTGTTAAGCACTTGCCGTGTGTCAAGCACTGTTAGGGCTGGGGTAGATACTAGTTAATCAGGTTGGACACAGGCCCTGTCCCACATGGAGGGAGGATAGGATAGTTCCATTCTTGGAGGGACAATAATGTAATAATAATAATTACGGTACTTGTTAAGCACTTACTATGTGCCAAGCACTGTTCTAAGCACTGGGAGAGATACAAGGTAAGCAGGTTGTCCCACGTGGTAATCACAGTCTTAATCCCCATTTTACAGATGAGGTAACTGAGGCACAGAGAAGCTAAGTGACTTTCCCAAAGTCACAGAGCTGACAAGTGGTGGAGCAGGAATTAGAACCCACGACCTCTGACTTTCAAGCCGGTGCTCTTTTCATTAAGCCACGCAAGCCAGGAGAGAAGAGGTGGACTGGTTTGAATGGTGAAACCTAATAACTAAGAGATACTTCTTCATAAAGGGCAATTAGCAAACTCATTAGAAGCAATTAGAAAAATAATGGCCTAGTGGAAAGAACATGGGCCCGGGAGTCAGAGGACCTGGGTTCCACAAAAATTTCTGCGTATGCCTGCAGGATTTTCTCTCCATCTGGGGAGATTGTATGGTTTTGTTTTATATGATTAGGTTTATTTGTTTTACTTTTCCACTGAATTTTTCAGGGAAGGAAAGCCTTCCCCATTGTTACTAAATTCAAAGTCTATATAGGAAGGAGTAGGATTTAATTCCTATTTTACAGATAAGGAAACTGAGGCATGGCAGACAAGTGGAAAAGCTGGCATTAGAACCAGGTACTTTGACCTCAGGCCCATGTTCTTTTCAGTAGGCCATATTGCTTCTAAACATCTTTCCCCTTCAGGCTAGGCAAACCACACTCTCCTTCTAAGAAATAACTGCTTCCAGGAAACACACTAATGAATTTTCTTCATCTTCCCAGGCATGCTATGCCCTCTCAGCCACTTCAGCATTCAATTTAATAGTAATAAAAATAGTAATTGTGGCTTTTGTTAAACACTATGTGTCAGGGACCGTACTGAGTGCTGTGGTAGATACAAGATAGGTCCCACATAGGGTACAGTCAAAGTACGAGGGAGAAAGGTATTGAAACCTCATTGTGCAAATGAGGGAACCAAGGCATCAAAAGTTAAGCCACTACACCCAGTCACACAGCAGGTACACGGTGGAGCTGGGATTAGGACCTGGGTCCCTCTGACTCCTAATCCTGTGATTTTCCACTAGGCCACACTGCTTGTCTAGGCCACACTGCTTCTCTTCATTCATTTATCTGTTTTTATTGCTTATTTATTGACTTTTTTAACCCTTTGAACTAATTAATTTTTAAGAAATCTCATTCATTCATTCAATAGTATTTATTGAGCGCTTACTATGTGCAGAGCACTGTACTAAGCACTTGGGATGAACAAGTCGGCAACGGATAGAGACAGTCCCTGCCGTTTGACGGGCTTACGGTCTAATCGGGGGAGACGGACAGACGAGAACAATGGCAATAAATAGAGTCAAGGGGAAGAACATCTCGTAAAAACAATGGCAACTAAATAGAATCAAGGCGATGTACAATTCATTAACAAAATAAATAGGGTAACGAAAATATATACAGTTGAGCGGACGAGTACAGTGCTGTGGGGATGGGAAGGGAGAGGTGGAGGAGCAGAGGGAAAAGGGGAAAAAGAGGGTTAAGCTGCGGAGAGGTAGGTTAAGCTGCGGAGAGGTAATCTCCGCATCTCTCATCTTAACCATGGTATATTTTCCAATTTATGTCTACTTCCTCCCCCATTAGATTAAAGTTCCTTTAGGGCAGGGATCTTATTTTTTCTATTGTTTTTATGTTTTCCAAGTATCTAATTAGGCACTCTGTACACAGTAGATCCTAAATAAATACTGCTGATATTAAGAGTCATTCTGGTAATAGTTGTTTTGGGTTCAGTAGTTTAGGAAAGGTGTAGGAAATTCGAGAAAGAAAAGAAGAACCTACTTTACACAAGAAGGCAATGAGCTGAGCTTCATTCTACCTTATGTAGCAGGATTTGTCATTTTACATTTGTTTTAGATTTTTAAGAAAGTATGCAATATAATTTCCCCGATAGGTGGAATTCTACATTTGAAAAACCTTGACCTCATATAAATTGGGCACAAGTGCCAAGCTAATTTTATTTTATGCTTTTTTTAAATCCCTCAATTGATTTAGGTGGTAATAATAATAATAATGATGTTGGTATTTCTTAAGCGCTCACCATGAGCAAAGCACTGTTCTAAGCGCTGGGGTAGATACAGGATAATCAGGTTGTCCCACATGAGGCTCGCAGTTAATCCCCTTTTACAGGTGAGGTAACTGAGGCACAGAGAAGTTAAGTGACTTGCCCACAGTCACACAGCTGACAAATGGCAGATTGGGATTCAAACCCATGACCTCTGACTCCCAAGCCCGGGCTCTTTCCACTGAGCCATGCTACATATGAGTAGTTTCATTTTTATCAATAGCAAAAGCAGAAAAATTCAGCAAATTGTCAAGTGTATTATTCATTGATCCACCTACCTTATCGCTACCATAGGAAAGAAATGAAGAAGAAAAACTGCAGCTTGGTATGAATAAGTTACTATTATGCTTTTTTGGGCAGGGAACAGATCTACCAAGTCTGTGTACTCTCCCAAGTGCTTAGTGCAGTGCTCTGCTCAGAGTAAGCGCTCAGTAAATACCATTGATGATGGAGATGATGATGATGATAATGTAAAAGAAGAAATGAAAATGAAAACTGTTTTGTGGGCAGTTTAGGGAGTGTGCATTTCCAAGTGTTACATTTAAGAAAACCTTGAGATTGGCCTCACTGTTGAAGTGTGATGTGGGAGTTTTTGGGTTTTTTTTTTTGGTGAGATGATATGCAAGTAAACTTTTCTTCTCTCCTATCCTCTTGTTTCTGTTGTCTTTGCTGAGGGAGGCTCTGAGGTGAAGGAGGGGCATTTGAGAATGAATTACCAGCCCTCCGGTCAGAATGTCCTCTCACCCTCTCCCTGTCTCCTTGCTGTGTTCGTGGGCAGAGGGGGAGGAAAAGCCATAGAGGGAGAGCTGGAGGTGGGTGATTTTTTTGTCCATGAAAAATGACTTTTGGTTATAGCTAATGCCAGGAAAAGAACAACAGTACAGAGTGGCTAAATTGCTCTAAAGCAAATCCTTTTTAAGTTATTCATTTAGTCAGCAAGTATTTCCCGAGTCCCTGTAGGGAAGGTTGGTTGTGGCACCTAAGGGAGTTCAAAAGGAGGAATTGAATGAAATGATCCAAATGTGTAGATAATTTCCCCCAAACACAAGAAGGTACTAAATTAGCACTACTGCCTTCAGAAGAGAAAGCAAAGGATCATAATAAAGACTTAAATGATCTGCTTGGTAAGTGTGATTTCCCTTTTTTATTTTTAGGTATGGGGCCAGAATTGTGTCAGTGATCATCCAGATGGTGGCTACTTTAATCCCAAACCATTTTTCTGATACTGGGTGTAGTTAATAAGAGTAGCACAGTGACATGGTCCCCAGAGGAGGGATTTTGCTCAGGAATCTGTGCTGCCACAGTTCTTATTGATGATATGTATAGCTCCTGACTTTTCAGTTCTCTTTCCCAAGTCTGCCAGGTGAAAGAATGCTTTACAGGCAGGTATATATTCATATTGATAAAGACAATTTTTCTCTGAGTGCTTTTATGTTCATTCATTTGCTCTTTTTTATTGAGCATTTAGTGTGTGCAGAGCACTGTACTAAGCTCTTGGAAAGTACAATTCGGCAACAGAGACAATCCCTACCCAATGGGCTCACAGTCTAGAAGCGGGGAGACAGACCAAAATAAAACAAGTGGATTTATTGCCCATTTCATGAATGAGGCTTAGTACAGTGCCTGGAACATAGTAAATGCTTAACAAATCCCATTTAAAAAAAGGGATTGAAAAAAAAGATGTCAGTCAATCATTGCATTTATTGAGCATTTACTAACTGCAGAGCCCTGTACTAAGCACTTGGGAGAATACAAGAGAATTAGCAGACATGTTCCCTGTCCATAATGAGCTTATGGTCTAGAGAGGGAAACAGACATTAATATGAAAGTCAGACATTAATATGAAAGGCACACAATCTTAATCCCCATTTAACTTGTGGGGTAACTGAGGCACAGAAACATTAAGTGACTTGTCCAAGGTCAAGCAGCAGACAAGTGGAGGAGCTGAGATTAGAACCCGAGTCCTCTGATTCCCAGGCCCATGCCCTTTCCCCTAGGCCACGTGGTCACAAAGGTCATGCTGTATTTCCTGATCCAAGCACTAATTCTACCCCTCTTTGACTACTGCATCAACCTCCTTACTCACCTCCCTGCTTCCTCTCTCTTCCCTCTCTAGTCGTTACTTCACCACACTGCTTGGATCATTTGTCTAAAAGTCGTTCAGTCTGTGTCTCCCCACTCTTCAAAAACCTCCAGTCAGCCAGAAATTCCTTACCATTGGTTTTAGAGCACTCCTTCAGCTCTTCCCCTCCTACTTTATCTTTCTGATCTCCTACTGCACCCAGCCTGCACACTTCACTCCTGTAATGACAGCCTACTCATTTTACCTCAGTCTCATCTGTTTCACCACCGATCTCTTGACCATGTCCTCCCCTCCCCCCTCATTCCCCCTCATATCTGACAGATCACCATTCTTCCCATATTCAAAGCCTTTCTAAAATCACACCTCCTCCAAGAGGCCTTCCCTGACTAGGCACTCAGTTCTCTAGACTGTGGGCTCCTTGTGGTCAGAGAAAGTGTCTGTCAACTTTATTGTAGTCTTCCAAGTGCCTAGATCAGTGTTTGACCCACAGTAAGTGCTCAAATAATACCACTGATAGATTAATTTTTTCCCCTCAAAAATATACCTCTCCTTGTCTTAGCCTATTGAAGGGCCAAAAGTGTCTTTGTTGGGATATTTTTACAGTGAGACCCACAGAAGCTATAAAAGAATTGAGGAAAGAAAAATAAAAATTCAAAAAGTGACCATTAGGAAGTTTGGAATGAGAATGCACTGAGGTAGGTAAATAGGAAAATGTCCCAGCCCTTAGGTAGCCTTTTCTTTAAATGTTAGGTGAAGACCTCTTGCTACTGGAGGTTTAACCATAAGTCTGCCAGCATTCATGTTTTTATGATGTATTCATTCATTGAATCATATTTATTGAATGCTTACTGTATGCAGAACACTGTACTAAGTGCTTGGAATATACAATTCAGCAAAAGATAGAGGCAGTCCCTCCCCAACAATGGGCTCCCAGTCTAAAACTTTTGAATTGCAAATTCAGACTTCTAAAAACTTTGGGTTTACATGGATTCACTTATGCTTTTCTTGTTGACTTGGTCAAAAATCAGAACTTCTTGAGAATAAAGAAATCTTTGTAGAAAAAGGAAAATTCAGTCTGCATGTATGTAGACTATGACAGGTGTGTTGTTTACCCATCGGTCTTTTCTTCCACCCTCATAAGTATGGATCAGATCTTAATGAGAGTAGCTTCATCTTTCAAAATGAAGGCAGCTAAAATAATAGAAATAATTAAGTTTTGGGAGCCCATAGAGTATGCTTTTTGCCTGGGGCCTTGATTCCAGAGAAGCTTAAAAAGCAAGATTGGAAGTACTGTTAAAAACTCATTTCTGTGCATACCTCATGTTTGGAAAATTCAACAAGCTGAAATGAAGGGCTTCTATTTTATATCCACGTTTAAGGGATCCAAGGATCACTCAAGAACAGTGTCTCAACCTATTGACTGTAAGCTCGTTGTGGACAAGGGTCGGGTCTACCAACTCTATTGTGTTGTATTCTCCCAAGTGCTTAGTACAGTGCTCTACACACACTGTAAGCACTCAATAAATGCTACTGATTGATTGATCAGTGAATCAGGGATAAAACTCCTTTGGAGGAAATAAAGATTCACTGTAGGACCCCTCCTCATCCTAACAAAGTACCCCAGCATTGGTGCCTGATTAGAGGACAGACCTGGGAGTCAGAAGGACCTGGGTTCTAATCCTGGCTCTGCCACTTGTCTACTGGGGGACCTTGGGCAAGTCACTTAACTTCTCTGGGCCTCAGGTCCCTCGTCTGTAAAATGGGGATTACTGTTGTGAGCCTCATGTGGCTAATCAGGGACTGTGTCCAACCTGCTTGGCTTCTATCTACCCCAGAGCTTAGTACAGTACCTGGCACATAGTAAGCACTTAGCAAATACCATAAAAAAATTGGCTGAATAGGCTAACCTTAGTCGTGTAGGCTCTTTGCCCTTGGATTTTATTCTAGTCAGTCAATCAAATTTATTGAGCACTTACTGTGTGCAGAACACTGTTCTAAGCACTTGGGAGAGTATAATATAGCAATATAACAGGCACATTCCATGTCCACAATGAGCTTCTAGATTAGGTATGAACTGTATGTGTACAGCTAGAGCCCCACACCACTAGGTCTAGGTTGAATGGGGACTCTGGGGCCATGGGATTCTCCCCAGGCAGTTGGAGATATTTCTTTTATCTGGAGAGGAAGTCGGGGAAGAGATTGACCATACGGTTTTGAGCAATTGTGCTCAGTTTATCTTGTTGTATGTTACATGTGTTTGTCTTCTATCTCTCTCTCCTCTCACACACTGTAAATTATTTGTGGACCTAAGTGTATTCCCCAAACCCCTACTAGAGTGTTTCACGTAGTGTAGGAGCTCAGGAAAGATTTTAGATAATGAGTAAGGCTGAGTTGCATAGGGGATGCCTATATTCAGTTCTGCCCAAGCTTTCCATTAGTTAACAGTGTGAGAACTTTGACCAGCCATCTGGTGTTCATCCAACTAGCCTGATAGTTGTAAAGGGTACAGTTGGAGCTGCAGGGAGATATTGAAAAGTCAGAAATTGAACATGGTAATCAATCGTATTTATTGAGTTCTTATTGTGTGCAGGGCACTTTACTAAGCTCTTGGGAGAGTACAACACAGGAATGTAACAGACACATTCCCTGCCCACATTGAGCTTACAGTTTAGAGGGGTAGCGATGGTTGCTGCTGGTTTCCTGACCTCTTTAGGCTGTGAGACTTTTAAAAATAGTATTAAGCACTTAATGTGTGCCAGGCACTGTTCTAAGCCCCGGGGTTTAATCCCCACTTTACAGATGAGGTAACTGAGGCACAGAGAAGTTCAGTGACTTGCCTAAGGTCACCATTACAATATAGGCTTCAGAAGCAACGTAACTGGCTGCTGCTGGGTCACCCATGTTGAGAGCTGTACTGGACCTTCCTACCAAATTGAACTTGGAAAATTTCAGGTGAAGGGTAAACTAGAGAGCAGCAGGCAGTGGGGAAAGAGAGCCTGCATTCATTCCCTGCCCATCTCCCTTACTTCCTCCCATCTCCTTCCCCCTCACCTCCACCCTTTCCAGGTATTCTTCAGATGCTTCAGATGGAATAGGTGTCAATTCTTCTGACTAGAAAATGTGAAACCCAGTGAGGAAAAGTGGTAGAGGAAAGGTAAAGCCATAGATGAGATGAGATGGGGTAGGCACCAGTGAGATGTGGAGAACTTGAATAAAACAAAACCAAAAGAACAAGGTCAGTTTTTTTTCAAGGGAGAAGGCAAAGCTCCAGTTACCAGGACAGAGAAAACTTTGAACTTGAGTAATTGCCTTTGTTTAGAGACTGGGTTAGCAAGCTGTGTAAACTTTAACAAACCAACACTATTTTCATTGAATTCATGCCTTTCACAGTTTATTGCTAAATGTACTTTTCCACAAACATCTGTAAATTCATTGGCAAATTTCATGTGATGCTTGAAACATTTCAGGAATCCAGCAAGAAATAGCCTTTCCCCAGGTGGTGTTAGTAGATGTTAAAACTAGAAGAAAATTCTGAAAACAAAACTATGAGGAGGTAAAAATTTTGTTAAGAAGCCAAACTTCTTTGGGGTAGTAGTCACCTTGGGAACACAATGTGTCGTTTTCACTGTTCATTTGAACCATGTTGAGTTGTATATTTTGTACACTTTTGGATTCTCAGTACTCCATAGTTTTCCATCTGCCTTGTTGTAACTGTATCTCAGGAGTTAATTCCTGACCTCCATATGACAGCTCTCTTGTTTGTTTGGGACAAGTAGAAACAGGTTTCTTTCTCTCATGGTAGCCCACATCTCCAATTCTTATGTTCTGGGCCTTTTTTAGCAGGCTTGCTCCCTGGTGATTAATGTTAACCATCAGGTTTGTTTAAACATGAGATACCAATAAGGAATAGCTATGTTGGATGATGATCTCAGCACAGAATTGGGAATTGGAATCAGTAACTTCTAATCTTGATAGAGGTATGCAGACATCCTTTGTCCTAAGGCAAATTATATAACCTCTGCTGGGCTAAATTGTCTTCTTATGTAACTCCCATCCAAGGGGAAAGTTGAGAGATTTAAACTGTGAAAAAAACTTTTGGAAGTGTGGATTAGTATCATTAAATTAAGTCTGCCTTTAGATTGATTCATTCTGGAGTAAGCACAAGAAAAGTGAGCTGGACTTGAAGTCTAGATACATGGTACCCCATCATTGTCGGAAGAATCTTGGGCAAATATTTGAAACTTTTTATATCTTCGTTTCTCAGTCTGCAAGGAGATGCATACACACACACACACACACACACTTTCCCATTCCTAATTCCCAAGGAGATTGTCCTTGTACTTGTATTTTCACCCATTATCACTCCTCCCTCAGTTCCATAACACTTATGTACATATCCTTAATTTTAAAATTTATTTTAATGTCTGTCTCCCCCTCTGGACTGTAAGCTTACTGTGGGTAGGGAACATGCCCATCATCTTGGTTATATTGTATTCTCCAAATATGATTGATTGAAGATGGAGATAGTTTATGTGAAAATGCTTTGCGGTACTGAGGGAAAATTATACATAAACTCAAACTGCTATTTATATTTTTACTGATATCATTATTAGTAGTAGTAGTAATACTAGTAATAATTAGTAGTAATAATAATTTGTTAAGCACTTATTTTGTTCCAGGCACTCTATTAAGCGCTGGGGTGGTTACAAGCAAATCAAATTGGACACAGTCCCGGTTCCACCTGGGGCTCACAGTCTCAATCCCCATTTTACTGATGAGGTAACTGAGGCACAGAGAAGGGAAGTGGCTTGCCCAAGGTCACAGCAAACAAGTGGTAGATCTGGGATGAGAACTCATGACCTTCTGACTCCCAGGTCCGTGCTCTATTCTCTATGCTAAGCTGCTTCTCTGAAAAATGACAGCAAAGATCTCTCCAACTTTTCAAATATTTAGTTTGCAGAAAAATTTAAACAGAATCAATGATATTTATTGAGCACTTAGTCTGTGCAGAAAACTGTACTTTATGCTTGGGAGAGAACAACAGAGTATTTAGACACAAATATTCCTATCTGCTTATTGCCTTCACAATTAATCTTTGCTGTCATATAGAAGTAGGTTCACTGAATTATATACCTTCTCCTAAGCTTTTAGAACGTTTTATTCTCCTTCCTTTCCCTGTCAGTCATCTATAGACTGTAAGCTTGCTTCTAGATTGTAAACTTATTATGGGCAGGGAAAACATGTCTGCTAATTCTGTTCTATTGTACTCTCCCAAGTGTTTGGTACAGTGCTCTGCACATAGTAAGCACTTAATAAATGATTGATTCTCCTTTGCATAATGCATGATTAAAAAAATAAAAATAAATTTAAAGTGGTTTGGAAGACTAGTCTTTAGAACACAGACTATCTTGACTCTCCATGAACTGCACCTTTCATAAATATTCGTACAAAAACATTTGCCTGGCATTTCAAGCCAAGAATACTTAATAGAATAAAACCACAATAAAGAACCAGGTTTGCGTTGGAAAATCCAGCTGAAATCATGTGGGATTGGCAGAGTCCTGGAATTAACTCCTTTTCTCTTTGACAAGTGAATATGAGCCAAGACTTATAAAATATTTTCAAAATTAATTTAAAGATACTTTCCCCTAGGGGAAATAAAAGTAGCTAAAACAAAAACATTCTTCTAAATATGTAAATTCACATGTCCTCCCCTGACTTTCCCATCATTATAGACAGCCCCACCACTCCCTGTCTCCAAGCCCGTAACCTTGGCCTTAATCTTGATTCATGTCTCTCATTCAATCCACACATTCAATTTGTCACCAAATCTTGTCAGTTCTATCTTCACAATATCTCTAAAATCCACCCTTTCTCTTCATTCAAATTGCTATTACATGGTTCCAAACACTTATCCTGTCCTGCCTTGATTACTGCATGTTTCTTTGCTGACCTCTCTGCATCTTGTCTCTCCCCACTCTAGTCAATCAATCATATTTATTAAGCTCTTACTATGTGCAGGTTACTATACTAAGTACTTGGGAGAGTACAATATATCAGAATTAGCCCATACTTCACCCTGCTGCCCAGATCATTTTTTTCCTACAAAACCATTCAGTCCTTGTTTCCCCATTCCTTGAGAACCTCCAGTGGTTGCCCATCCACCTCTGCATCTAATGGAATCTCTTTAAATTGGCTTTAAAGCATTCACTTAGTTTGGCCCCTCCTATTTTACTGTGCTGATTTCACACTATAATCTAGTATGCTTCTCTCCTCTAATGCCAATTAACTCACTGTACCTTTATCACATCTATCTCACCAGTCTCTGGCCTGGAACTCTCTCTCCCTTTATATCCAGCAGACCATCACTCTCCCTACCTTCAGAGCCTCATTAAAATCCCATCTGCAAGAGACCTTTCCCTACTCAGCCCTCATTTTCCCTACTCTCCCTCCCTTCTTCCTCATCCTTGCAGTGGGATTTGAGCCTTTAAGCATTTGATATTCACAATCCCCTCATCCCTATAGCACTTATGTACATATAATAATTATGGAATTTGTTAAGCACTTACTGTGTCCAACCTGATTAGTTTGTATCTACCCTAACTCTTGGTACAGTGCTAGCACTGAGCAAGCTACAACATAATCAGATCCCATATGGAGCTCACAATCTAAGTATGAGGAGAGCAGGAATTGAATCCCCATCTTGAAGGTGAGGGAACTGAGGCAGTGAAGTTAAGTGACTTGCCCAGGATCCCAAGGCAGGTTAGTGAGAGCCCAGGTCTTCTGATTCCCAGACCCATATCTTTCCACTAGGACACATTGCTTCATAAATTACATATTTGTAATTTATTTTATATCTGTCTGTGTCCCTCTCAAAGTTGTAAGCTCCTCTCTAGACTGTAAGCTCTTTGTGGACAGGAACATGTCTACACACTGTTATATTGTACTCTCCTAAGTGTTTAGCACAATGTACTGCACAGAGTATGTACTCCATAAATATGATTGAGTGGTAATATGGTTACCTCCCCTTGAGCTGACTGTAGGTATTTAGACAAATTTTGAAATGAATAATTTGTGTATATTTTTGAAGGTGTTTTATTACTGTGTTATTTTTGTCATATTTCTGTTTCAGTCATTAGCTTTCACTTTGCTTTTGATGTCAAATGATTTTAAAATTAATCCATTTGATATTTGAAATCTATGCTCTGCTAAATGTGATGCAATTTTGCAATGAAGATTGTTTCAACTGCTGATGAGCTAACTGCATTCTTGCCCTGCTATTTGATGTTGACCATGAATTCTGGGGGATTTTGGTGAAACTATGTGAAAAGGTGGATGTCCTTCTTTGGGTACTTTCAGGTCCTATAGCCATATGTGGTAAAATCTGTGTTGTCTGGTAGCGCAGCGATCACAAGCTCAAGCATTCAGCCTGACTTAATGGAAAGAGCACAGGCATAGGATTCAGAGGACCTGGGTTCTAATCCCAGATCTGTCACTTGTTTGAGGTGCGACCTGGGGCAAGTCACTTTACATTTCTATGCTTCAGTTTTCTCATCTGTAAAATGAGAATTAAGACAATGAGACAGGGACAGGGGACTGTGTCCAACCTGTTTATATTGTGATAACCTAGTGCTTAGTACAATGACTCACACATAGTAAGTGTTTAACATATAGCCTAAAAAATGCTGCACAAATGAACATTTTGAATATTATTATTGTTATTATTATAGATAAGGTATTTGTTAAGTACTTTATATGTGTCAAGCACTGTTCTAAGCACTGAGGTAGATATAAGTTTATCAGGTTGGACACAGTCCTTTTCCTGCATGTGGCTCACAGTGTAAGTAGAAGGGAAAACAGGTATTCAACCCCCATTTTACAGATGAGGAAACTGAGGTACAGAGAAGTTAAGTGACTTGCCCAAGGTCACATAGCAAGAAATTAGCAGGTCTGGGAATAGAACCTAAGTCCTCTGACTTCCAGGCCTATGCTCTTTTCACTAGGCTATGCTGCGTCTACATTTTCTATAAATCTGCAATTTTGGCCAGTAATTCTTCTAGAGTAGTATGATGAGTGAACTTTTCCTGGGTGGGTAAGAATTTAGATGGGAGCTCCCCCTTGGCAGGTTATGTGTCTTTTGCATCTTTCCCAAGCACTTTCCCATACAGTGGGTTGCACTCAGGCATTCAGTAAATGCCAGTACTCTCCCAAGTGCTTAGCCCAGTGCACTGCACTCAGTAAATGATCAGTAATTTCTGTCTCTCCCTCTAAACTGTAAATTTGTTATGGGCAGGGAACATGTCTGCTAATTCTGTTGTACTGTACTCTCCCAAGATGGCTCTGCACAGAGTAAGCAGTATAGAGAAGCAGTGTGGCTCAGTGGAAAGAGGCCGGGCTTGGGAGTCAGAGATCATGGGTTCGAATTCTGGTTCCGCTTCTTGCCAGCTGTGTGATTTTGGGCAAGTCACTTAGCTTTTCTGTGCCTCAGTTACCTCATCTGTAAAATGGGGATTAAAAACTGTGAACTCCACGTGGGACAACCTGATCACCTTGTATCCCCCCAGTGCTTAGAACAGTGCTTTGCACATAGTAAGCACTTAAATGCCACCATTATTATTAAGTGCTGAGTACAGTGCTCTGAACATAGTAAGCGCTCAATACTATTGAATGAATAGTAAGCACTCAATAAGTATGATTGATTAAATGCGGTTGATTGATTTTTACTTCTGCTACAGGGGAGTTTGCATATACACTCCACTCATTTGATAGTTACTAGCTTCAGCTCACCTCCAAATAATGTGCCCTTTTTCTTGGCTGATGTGTGTTCCTTGGGCTTCTAACTAACTGCGCTCCTCAGGAGTTTCTCAGGAGTCCTCACCGAGGTGACTAGGGTAAAGCAGAGCTTGAAGTTCTGAAGTCGTTAGCCAGCAGTTCTTTCTACAGATCAGATTAGGGGATATTCTTATCTCATCAGCTGACAAGCTCCCAAATGTGAAAGCGAGACCAGTTCTTAGTGTACTGTCTTCAATGATCTTCCTGGGTTTTCCACAAGACCTGTTTGGCTCCCTCTGTGGGATTTTCAAAGAGCCCAGTTTGTTAACCAGAATTTTCCACTAACTGGCCCCTTCCACTCCTGAGCGTTCTGGTTAACAAAGCTTTCACTGTAGAGAATTGGACACTGCTGCAACCGGATAGACCTTCAACTTGGAAGGAAGCATAAATCCTCCATTATTGTCAAACTCTCTCTCAACTCTGAGACACTAGACTAGGTTCTTCATCAACATTATCAACGATGGTATTTATTGAGCACTTACTGTGTAAAGAGCACTGTACTGAGCCCTTGGAGAGTACAATACAATGGAGTTGGTAGACACGGTCCCAGCCCACAGCGAGTTTACATGTACTGGATGTGAGGATTTCCCATGTGTAGTTAATACAGTCTTTTCTGTTAAGCCTTAAGATTCTGTCAGTCCATTCATTTGTATTTATTGAATGCTTTGTACGGTACTTGGGAGAATACAATGCACAAATAAGCAGAAATGTCCCCTGCCCACAACGAGCTTAGTCTAGACATTAATGTAAGTATATAAATTCTACCACAAGGTCAATTTATCTTTGAAGGAAACAGTAGCTCATTCCCCACTCCCACATCCTTTAGGTATTACAGATGAACTATTTTGTCATGAAATTATTTTTTTCAAAATTTCTTCTCTTCCCGGCCTATTGAGCTTCTCTCTGCTCAATGGCTGATAAAATCAGCAGACATGTTTCTATTTGTTGATGAGTTTTCATATCTTCTAGGGACCTATATGTCTCAGGATTTCACAACACAGTGTTAAAAATTGCATTTGAATTTGCATTAAATTTTGACTAGCTATTTTAGAAATTAGATTAGCAATATGTAGTAAGTTTTGGGGGAAGAGATAGGTATCGTTGTGAGCTAGTGACTACTTGCACCTTCTCCTCTCAAACTACACTCAATCTCTTGGGAAGTTCACCCACCTTTGTGGCTTCAATTACCTCCACTGCTTGGAAAACTCCCAAATTTACCCCATTAGCCCCAACCCCTCTCCTTCTCTGTAATCTGGCATTGCTTCCTGCCCCCAAGATATAATCTCTGCATGGATATTCCACCGACCCCTCGAGCTCAACATGTCCAAAATGAAACTCTGCTTCTTCCCTCTAGACTGTAAACTCATTGTGGGCAGAGATCGTATGTACCAACCAGTTATTTTGCCAACTTAATGCAACAACTTTTAAAGGAAGAGAAACATGTAGGAAAACTAGAAGTCCCTTGTCTTGTCTTATGTTGAGTCGTTTCTGACCCATAGCGGCACCATGGACACCAATCTCTCCCAGAATGCCCCACCTCCATCTGCAATCGTTCTGGTAGTGGATCCATGGAGTTTTATGGTTAAAATATGGAAGTGTTTTACCATTGCCACCTTCTGCGCAGTAAACTTGAGCCTCCTCCCTCGACTCTCTCCCGTGCCGCTGCTGCCCAGCATGGGTGAGTTTTGACTTGTAGCAGAGATTGCCTTCCACTCGCTAGCCACTGACCAAGCTAGAAATGGAATGGGTAGGCCTCTGCTTGACTCTCCCTCCCGTAGCCGAGTCTAGTAGAGTACCGGAAACTCTCCAGGTGAAACCCTGAGAGGGGAGATGACCCTAAATGATTGAAAATAGTATCAAAAACAACATTAGTGTTTTGGATGTAAATCAGAGCTGCTGTGAACTCTGACTCCAAAGGAACATTGACACCCAGACTCTCCAGGGGTATATCTATTTTCATATGTAAATATATGTAAAATCAGTGGTTGATTTAATAGCCCTCTTTTCTTCCATGAAGACATAAGCAAATAGCATCCATTATATTAATATTAGTGTTAATTTTCAACTCCCTGCCCCCCCCCCACCGCCACCCCGTTCTCCATACCCCTATTTCAGTGACACAAACAGACCAGTATAGTAGGTTCTGCAGTTCTGCTGGAAACATGTCAGTCTTGTGATATTTCTTTGGTGTTTGCAGGGATTGAAATCCATAATAGTGGTGTGGATTTATATTCCTGGCAAAACTATGTTGTTATGGTACCACCCAAGTGTCCTCAGCCCCCTGCCCCAGTGGAGATTAGTTAAAGCCCAGCACTTCCCATAGCCCTCTTCTTCTGCTGGACCTCTTCAGGGCCTCTCTCTCCTCCCAGGGCTCCTGTGTGTAACCCCTCCCTGTGACCCCAGACCCACTGCTCCCTCCTTCCCCCCACATGAATGGGGATAGGTAGATTTGGGAGAACTATGGAGGGAGTTTCACGGGTCTGAGAAATAGGGAGGGGTTAGCGAAGGTTAGGCAGGACACATCTCATTGCCAAAGAGAGATGAAGGTGTGGATGTCGGATTGGGATGCCAGCGCATCCTGCCTTTGCCAGTAAGGCAATTTTTTATTAATGGTACTTGCAAAGTGCTTACTGTGTGCCAGGCATGAAAGTTAAGTGCTGGGGTAGATAGAAGCCAAACAGGTTGGACACAGTCCCTGTTTCACATGGCACTCGCAGTCTTAATCCCCATTCTACAGATGAGATAACTGAGGCACAGAGAAGATAAGTGACCTGCCCAAGATAATGCAGCAGTCAAGTGGCGGAGCTGGAGTTAGAACCCAGCTCTTTCTGACTCCCAGGCCTGTGCTCTCTCCACTAGGCCATGCTGCTTTGCACTTTCTCAAGGAACCAAGTATTGTAAGCCCTAAGAAAGGCATGGGTGTTTGGGATGGGGTGGTAGAAAGGCAGCTGGGGAAAGGTATGGGCGTTTCCAGGGGCTAGAATTAATTTTTTGTTATTAACCCTTGCCCTGGTAATGGGAGAGTTACTTTCAGTTATGTCGGACTCCTTTCAAATGAGCTTTGTTACACTGGGGCCACTTGATTTATGGGGTCTGATGCAACTGAACTAGCTCTATCATCTCATTTCTGCACCCCATAAATATTTTTAGCACCCACTGACCAATGGGGCAGCATAATCAATAAAGGGATATAGTTAGAGCAAGAATAAGTTTGCCCCTTTTTCCCCTTTTCCCTCTGCTCCTCCACCTCTCCCTTCCCATCCTCACAGCACTGTACTCGTCCGCTCAACTGTATATATTTTCATTACCCTATTTATTTTGTTAATGAATTGTACATCACCTTGATTCTATTTAGTTGCCGTTGTTTTTACGAGATGTTCTTCCCCTTGACTCTATTTATTGTCGTTGTTCTTGTCTGTCCATCTCCCCCGATTAGACTGTAAGCCTGTCAAACGGCAGGGACTGTCTCTATCTGTTGCCGACTTGTTCATCCCAAGCGCTTAGTACAGTGCTCTGCACATAGTAAGCGCTCAATAAATACTATTGAATGAAAGTTTGTGTGGAGAAGAGAGGAGGGAGGTAGGAATGAAGATTTTTGAAGAGAGGAGAGGTGAATATATAGACTACCAGACACTGAGCAAATCCAAAAAACATTAAATATTTTGTATAGTTAGTAAATATAGATGTCAGAACAACAAAAAAAGCCAAACCAGAGGATTATAGATTATTCTCTTGGAATTTTTGTTTATTAATTGCCTAGAAATACATCAGGACTATTTATATTATTCTATTTATCAGACACAGAATCATTCCTTTGTTGGCAGAATCATGATTCATATTCCATTAGATTTATTCCATCTTTTTTCTTACTCTGAAACACAAATGTTTAAATTATGGTCCTGGGGGAAATATATGATGGTGTAGTTAAAATTTTGGTGGTTCTTCCTAATGCTAGTCAACTTTACTTTTCTCATCAGAAACTACTTCCCTTTTAAAATTTTATGGCTGTGCTTCTCATGCTGTTCATTTTGTTGTTTAAAGGCAATAATTCTCAGATGGAAAACAGGAAAGTAAAATTTGCCTTTGCTTTATCACTCCCTGGGTTTCTCATTAGATCACCCATACAGAATTATCGGCCATAAATGGAGATCAGCTAATTTGATGAAGGAGGCTCTGGTCCGAAGATAATTGAACAAATATATCACTGTTCAAAAAACTCACAAGAGATGACAGTAATGGTGAAGAGAGTAGAAGAGAGAAGGAAAGGGGAAAGGAAAAGAAAAGCAAATACAAAGGAACAATGATGGATTTGTCCACATCCAAATTCAATTTCAATATCAGCCTACTTAGCATGCCTCCTTAATAGAAGGCAGTTGTTCTTCTCAAACTCTTTCTGCTCTGTTGCTTTCCTTATTTATTCAGTGGGGGTCTAGTGCCACTCAAGAGCAGGAGTGGGATGGTTTGAACAGAGGATGATTTTTGTTGTTGGCCTTGTAGTTTTGGTGAGTTTGCATCTGCAAATGTGGCTGGCCTTTGTAGGAGTCATTTTCTTGTAGAATTGTCCCCTTGTCGCATGAGAGTCTTTTCTCTCTTGTCATATTTTATTTTTATCATCATAGAGCAGTTTGTGGTATTCCCCCAAATATACTCACAGGACTTTTTAATTATATTGCATCTCAAGAATTCTATGGTTTTCTTCTAAGTCCCAGCCAACAGCAATTTGAAGAGGTGGGTTTGAGATAAAAGGAGGGGGTGGCAATAAGAATCCAGCAGAAATGGTTTGCACATAGCCAAAAATTTAGGCTGAGCATAACTAATCTCGGGCCTGTGGCACCCCTTCCTCCCTCCCCTTCATCCCCCGATCCACTGCTGCCCTCTCCCAGGGGGTTAAGTAACTGAAGATGGTTTAGATGTCAGACTGTGACTGCAGAAGTCACCTTGACCTTGGCTACCAGTGAAATAGTCCACGTTGCTCTACATTGCCTGTCCTGTGTGATACAAAGATTGCCTCTGATGACAGTAGATGTGCGGAGAGAGCCCACATCTAGCATCTGTTTTGCCTTTGACATGATTTTCAGTCACGTCCATTTCTGTTTCAGAGAAAGCAGGCCCTAAAAGATGGGCCAGGGAAGGGGAGTGGGCCATACGTATTTATTCACAGATATTCCCAGGGGATTGCACCACATTTGAAGCAAAACCTCCATTTTGGTTCATGAAAGTTTAGTCGACAAGGCAGATGGCTTGGTGAGTGAAGTTCAGCTTTCTTCAAAGTCCTCCTATTCTTTTGGCATTGGGGAAAGACAGGTATAAATCTCAAAATTTGCTCACATTTTGCAGACTACATATTAACCTCCACTTAGTTTCAGGTTTAGAAAGGAATACAGAAATACAGGTGAGTGGGCTGTTCCAAAATTAGCAAGGGAAGTTTTACCCACCCTACAAAAGTCATGTTTGAACGTAGATTGCTGAAATGTAGGGAATGTGATAGCAGAAGTTGCTTGTGGCAGCAATGAATCCTCGTCTCATTCCTGAGAAACACACTGGTCCTTGGAATGGCAATCCTAGGCTTTTGCCTTGTCACTTGCATCTCTTCCTGCCTGAAACAAATAAACATGGAAGGGGTGATCCCCAGCCATTTTCTTTCCTCAGAGTTAAAAATGGTGCCTTTTAAATGATTGGTGTAGACTGCATTACGTGAAAAACCAAGTAAAGAAACAGAACTGCAGGGACCAGCTAAAACTAAATTGGTCATGATCCAGCCCCTTTTGCCAGCTCTTTCTTTGCCTCCCATCCACTCTCTGTGAGTGTTTTCTCAAGGCTCTTCTCACTCTACACCCACTCTCTTGGGCAACTCAACTTTCATCTCTATGTGGATGATTCCCAAATCTATCTTGATAGCCCCTACCCACCGCGCCCCCTCTCTCTCTGCTATCTCCCATGTCCTCCTTTGTCCAGGACATCTCTATGTGACCTAGTAGTAAGCCTGGGAGTTAGAAGGACCTGAGTTCTAGTCCCAGATCCACCACTTGTGTTTCTGTTCCCTTATCTGTAAAATGGGGATTAAGACTGTGATCCCCATTTGGGACAGGGGACTGAGCCTAACCTGGTTTGACTGGATCCACCTCAACGCTTAGTACAGGGCCTGGCATATAGTAAACACTTAAAAATACCACAATTATTAATAATAACTGTGGTATTTGTTAAGTCTTTACTGTATGAAAAGCACTGTATTAAGCACTGGGGTAGGTATAAGATAATCAGGTCAGACGCAGTTCCTGTCACACACGGGGCTCACTGCCTAGGAATGAGAAGAGCAGGTATTGAATCCCCATTTTACAGATGAGGTAACCTAAACACGTGGATGTTAGGTGACTTGCCCAAAGTCACACAGCAGGCAAGTGGTAGCATCAGGATTAGGACCCAGTTCCCCCGACTTTCAAGTCTGTGCTCTTTTCATTAGGCCATGGTGCTTCTCTCCTCACGTACCTTGAGCTCCGTAATACTAAAATCAATCGATCAGTGGCATTTTTGGGTATTTGTTGTGTGCAGAGAACTGTACTAAGCACTTGGGAGAGTGCAGTACAACAGAGTTAGTAGCTATGCCCCCTACTGTAAGGAGCTTACAGTCTAGAGTGGAAGACAAATATTAAAATAATCAATCAATGGTATGCAGAGCACTGTACTCAGTGCTTTGGAGAATATAGTACAAGATTTGATAGAAACTTTCCCTGCCCATCAGGATCTTACAGTTTAGAGGGGGAGACAGACATTAATATAGAATAACTTATGGATCAATCAATCAATCAGTATTTATTAGTCTTTTAGACTGTGAGCCCACTGTTGAGCAGGGATTGTCTCTATCTCTTGCCAAACTGTACATTCCAATTCCTTAGTACAGTGCTCTGCACACAGTAAATGCTCAATAAATATGATTGAATGAATTTATTGAATGATGGTTGTATACGTAAATCCTGCGGGACTGAGGGTGGGGTGAATATCAAGTGCTTAAAGGGTGATGCAGAAGGGAGAGGGAGTAGGGGAAAGGAAGGCTTAGTCAGGAATGGTGTCTTGGAGGAGATGTTATTTTTAGTAAGGCTTTGAAGGTGGGGAGAGAAGTGGTCTGTTACATATGAAGTGGGAGAGAGTTCCAGGCCAGAGGCAGCTCCTGGCTAAGTGTTTGCTGTAAGATAGATGAGATCAAAGCCCGGTTGAGTAGATTGGCATTGGAGGAGTGAAGCGAGTGGGCTGGTTTGTAGTAGGAAATCAGCAAGGTAAGATGGGGGCAGGCTGACTGACTGTTTAAAACCAGTTTCTGTTTGATGAGGCATTGGATGGACAAACACTAGTGGTTCCCTGAGGAGTGGGGAAATGAGGACTGAATTTTTTAGTTTAGAAAAAAGAACCTGACAGCAGAGTGAAGTATGGAATGGTGTGGGGAGAGACTGGAGGCAGGAAAACTTCTCATCTTCCCTCCCAGATGACCTCCTCTACCTAGCTGTCCCATCACAGATAACAGTGCTACCACCACCCTCATCCTGGAAGCTTTGGCATTATTTTTAACTCCTCCCTCTCTTTAAGCCTTCTGAATTCAGTCTGCAGTCAAATATTGTTTGTATTTCTTCTCAGACATCTCCAGGGATCTGATCCTAACCATTGGCTTTAGGTACTCAATCAACTCTCTCCTTCTTACTTATCCACTCTTTTTTACTCTTTACACTCCAGTTTGCACTCTTCACTCCTCCCAATATAATCTAATCACGATGCCTTATTCTCCTGCAGTCAATCCCTTGCCCATGCCTTCCTCGCCTTCCTCCCTTCCTTCTTTTCATTTCTTTGTTCTTCCCATTTCCCCTTTCTCCTTCTTCCTGCCTTGGAGTTTTGCCATGTCTCACTAAGTTCAACAAAAATCTGGACTTTTTATCCTAGGGCGAATTTCTAAGATAACCATAGTAATAATAATGATAGTATTTATTGAAGTCATACTTTGTCTTAATAAGTGAGCAGGAGTAGGTATAAGAGAATCAGATGGGACAGAATCCGTATCCTACATGGGATTCAAAATCTAAAATGAAAGAAAAGGTTTTTTTATCCCCATTTTACAAATGAGGAAATTGAGGTATGGAGCAATTAAGTGCTTTGCTTAAGGTCCCATAACAAGAAAGTAGTAGATTGGGATTGGATACTGGGTCTCTCTTGGGTCCTGTGCTCTTTTCCAATTAGACCACAATTTCCCTTATTTTTTGGAGGTTTCAAGAGCTGAAAAGATATAGGGGGTTGAAATCTTGCTAGCCCCACCCTCATCTGTATACTTGGGACTGGGTCAGTGCTGGACACTCCCTTAGCTTGCTGGCAGCATTAAGAATTAGGAAACCTCAGTTTTAATTCCAGTTCTGCCACTTGCCTGCTGTAACACCTTGGGTAAGATCTTCTTTATGCCTCAGTTCCCTCATTTGCAAAATGGGAATTAAATACCAGTGCTTTTTCTTCTTTGGTCTATGAACCCCATGTGAAAAAGAAACTCTGATCTACTTGTAGTCACCCCAGTGCTTAATACCAGAGTAGGTACTTAACAAATACCACTATTATTATTATTATAATCTAGGGAGGGGAAATCAAAGATCTTGCTTCTTGGCATTTTCCCTTGTTCATTTTTCTATGTGTCAGAGTTCACTTGATGAGAACTACAAGGCAAAAAAAATCACGCCTTAAAACAATTCAGTATTCAATCTGCTTAGCCAATTGGCAGACTTTAATGTCATAGCCTCTCTGCAAATAGGAAAAAAAAACTCTTGGAAATGAATAATTTAAGCAAGATAGGTAATGGGACTGATTATATTGGAATTATGGAGTAGTGAAGGAAGAAATTGCCCAAATTTGGCAGGCACAGCTTTGTGACTAGCATATAGATTCACAGAAGTTGCTTCATTTTTCAGTAGTGCTGGGGGAGAGAGAGAAGAACCGGTTCTGGAGGAGGAACAGAGATAGTTGGAGAGGTGGCCCAGCGGGGCTAGAGCAGCAACCAAAGCTAGGAGATGGAGCTCAGGTGAGAGGATAACCCTGGGCCAAAGGACGAGGACAAAGAGGGCCAAGGAAGTGAGGCAACTTCCTCTGGGAACAGGCTGGAATAGGAGGGGGAGGAGGAGCCTGAGAAAAGGAGGAATGAGTTTTCAGGATGAGGAGGGAATACTGGATCAGGAGATCCAAGTGGAAGTCGAAGAAGTTCTGCAGTGCATGTTGAGGTGGGGTTATGTGCTCCTCTTCCAGTCTCTTTTGCCCTATTTATAGACCTGGGCAGGCTGGGCACACACATCTGTCAGAAGGGCAACTTCATGGCAGGTCTGAGACAGTTTCTTTTTTTAAAGTATTTGTTAAACACTTACTATGTTCCAGGCACTGTAGTAAATTTTGCATTAGATACAAGATCATCAGGATGGACACAGTCCATGTCCCCCATGGGACTCACAGCTTTAATCCCCATTTTACAGATGAAGTATCTGAGGCCCATAACAGTCAAGTGACTTTCCCAAGATCACACCTTGTGGCAGAGCCAAGATTAGAACCCAAGTCCTCTGACTCTCAGGCCCCTGCTCTTTCTACAAAATCATGATACTTCTCTTGCTCTGTTCCGTTATTCTGTTGTGCCCAAGTACAGACTGGCTTTGCAGAATCAGACTCTAGGTAGACCACAGGTGGCCTCCAGAAGGCCCATATGTGACCCCGAATTGGTGTGTTTTACAGGCCTCATTAGCAAATAATTTTTTCAAGTGCCAAAAACCGTACACTCAGTTCTTGCCATAATGTTGGTGTTTTGGCTAGAACGCTCTGGCAGAATTAGGGAACGCTCGTCTAACAACATGAGCCTGTCTGGACTCTTGACCAGTGTTGGAAGTAACAGCTGTGAACAGGCATTTAGCTTTGGCAGAGTGAGAACACAGTGAGCTCTTTAACATGGGGTTCTACAAGTCCCTAACCGTCTTGCTATAGGAGACTGGTGTACCCTCCGAGCATGGAAACCAAGTTCCCAAAACCAAGTAGAGCACTTCTTTCTCACAGTTGTTGGATAATGCATTAAATGCATTAGGGAGAGAAGTTGCTGACAGCACTCATGGATTCCAGACACCAGATCTTGAGATATGACGTAATGTCATATGTCCACCATTTTGTGTAAATCTGAGTGATTTGGCTGGCATTGACTCAAAACGAGAGTGTTTCTCTAAGTGGAGGAGGGTAAACTGATCCCTCAAAATCGCTCCCTTGCCAGCTTAAGAACTCTACTGCTTTGTCTCAGTTACAGATCTTGGGAACTCAGCTCTCGCTAGACTGTAAGCTCATTGTGGGCTGGGAATGTGTTTTATTGTTGTTGTACTCTCCCAGTTGCTTATTTCCATGCTCTGCACACAATAAGTGCTCAATAAATAGCATTGACTGACTGACTGTAGGAGCTGTTGCACTGACAATTTGAGAAAAAGAGGCAACAGAGCATCACAGATTCTTTTATTGGTACTGGAAAATGAACAAGCCAGTTGAAAACCAGACTGCCTGGAATAAATCCAGGTGAGTCGCTACCCTTTTGCTAGGAAAATTGTTCCCCAAATAGTGGAAGACTCCTAAGATACACATTTGTTCTGCAAGATCCGTTATCACTCTTAATAGTAAAATATAAATTAAAGATTCTTTTGTAATAAAAATGTTCAGAATTTAAAAAGTTGTAAGTCTTAAATCAGGGAAAAATTTCAACCAGTTTTCCAAGTATTTTTAAATAAACCTTTTTTAAATGTTACTTCCAATAAGCTTACTTTGGTATCTCTCCTTATAATGAAATATTTTATAAAGATAAAAATGTCAGGCTTTATTATAGTTTAGATGGATTGGGGCAAAAAAAATTTCCTGTCTCAGCAAGCTCTCTTTTATGTGTTGCAGATTTGAAATTGTTTAAACAGATTCAAGCAACAGCTGAACAACAGGCAGTAAATCAAAACATCAGTGCATAAGAGAAACACAGAGCTGGCATCATGACTAAAGAAAAAAACAGATGAACATAAAAGGGTATCTGCTGCCGGCCAAATAAAACACTAATTGTTTTTGGAGTAAGCAAGATGGTAGATCAACTCCCTTTAGGCTTTTAGAAACATAACTGAAAAGAATAACCTGCATTTTCAAAGTTGGATAATTAACTGAAGCACTCATGAAGTTGCATCAATCACTGCTTATCTTTTTTGGATTCTTTTGGGCAGGCAAAAAAACTATAGTAGTTACAAAGATTATATTTAATCAACTTTATATATAGAATGAAACCAAATTTAGTCCTTTGGCAGTCATCCTTCATGTCAAAAGGTCGGTGTGTAAAGTGGAATTTGGAAAGTACCATCGCAGTGAGGTATATTTCCTTATGCGTGGTGTCCCGCTGCTGAAAGGCAGACGTTCCAATTTACACCGTGTTCTGGGCCCATTCTCCCTCCAAGCCCAGTGGACTGCTTCCAGCAGAAAATCCGGACCTTGTTATATAATGGACCTGCACACGACTGCCAGGATTC
The DNA here is from genome assembly GCF_004115215.2 of Ornithorhynchus anatinus. NCBI lineage: Eukaryota > Metazoa > Chordata > Mammalia > Monotremata > Ornithorhynchidae > Ornithorhynchus > Ornithorhynchus anatinus. The sequence goes on from NC_041728.1 coordinate 155,774,254, forward strand.
CACAGCCACTGTAACGCTGGGAACTGAAGCAGTTATGTAGGTAATTTAGGCCAAGGCATATTTTTCATTTAAATTATCTGGATAACTGCCTCAATCTTCTATAAGGAGATGCCCTTTTCTCTGTTAACCTCATGCAATTTTGATTCTCTTCCTGCCTCAGAGCAATGACAGAGGTGGTATGTAGGAGTTGAACAACAAGAATGTAAGAATCTTGCTGGATGTTTCAGTGAATAATAATAATAATAATGTAAATTGTGGTATTTGTTAAGCGTTTACTCTGTGCCAGGCATTATACTAAGTGCGAGGGTAAAGACAAGCAAATCAGGTTGGGCACAGTCTCTGTTCCACATAGGGCTCACAGTCTAAATCCCCATTCTACAGATGAGGGAACTGAGGCACAGAGATGTTAAGTGAAGGTATTGCACGCCCAAATTATCTGGATAATTGAACATAAAAACATCATTAGGACTGAATAATTCTTATATTTCAGCACTCCCTCCTGCCTCTCCACCTGCCAAATTCTTCTAAAATAGGCAGGCAATTGAGGACAAATACTTTCTGGATAGTTTAGATGTGTAGTCCGAATATTTTTAATCCTTTTTACCGAAGCAGTAGACAACATCAAATACTTTTATAAAGTTCAAGCATGTTTCCTATAACATGATAGTCACATTCCTGCATACTCCCTGTTATTTGAATATGGGTTTCACCAACATTTTTTTCATTGGGAAATGAGAGACTGGGGAAAGATGATTAGAAAACAAGGTAATTCATCAGGCAATAGTGTTAATTGAGCACCTTATTATGTGAAGAATGCTGTACTAAACAATTGGGAGATTACAATATAGTAGAGTTGGTAGACCTGATCCCTTCCCTCAAGATGCTTACAGTCCAGTGGGGGAGACAGACATTTAACTAAATTCCAGATGGGGAAACTGCAGAGTATTAGGATGTGGACATAAATACTGTGGGGATGGGGAGAGTATCAAAGTGCATAGGTGTTACTCTGGGTGACTCCACAATATTCTGTATGATGTCACCATGTTGCCGTGTGTGCGCACAACATAATGTAACCTAATGAAGTCATGTGGAAGCCAATTCGACCCCTTTCCTCTCCCCGACACCAACACACTCCCAGAATGTTTCTCTGTAATCTATTTTATTGTCTGTCTCCTCTGCTGGAGCTTCAGCTCCTTGAGTGCAGGGATTATGTTTATTAACTATATCGTATGGTCCCAAACACTTAGTTCAATGCTCTGCACAGAGGATTATCTCTCAGTCGATTTGATTGATTGATTGATTGGAGAAAGCAGGGATTCATCATCATTATCTCAGGACCACAGAGAAGCAGCATGGCTTAAAGGAAAAAGCCAGGACCTGGGAGTCAGAGGATCTGGTTTCTAATCCTGGCTCTGCCATGTCTACTGTTTGACCTTGAACTAGTCACTTTACTTCTTTGGGCCTCATTTCCTCATCTGTAAAATGGGAATTAAGACTGTGAGTCCCATGTGGGATAGGGACTCTGTTCAATGTGATTAACTTGTATCTGTCCCAGTGCTTAGTACAGCGCTTAGCATGTAGTAGTAAACACTTAACAAATACCAACTTTATTATAATTATTATTACTTCAGAGCCATTTTCCCCTCTCAGGATTGCACCAGGAGAGTTTCCAGTATTACCAGTCTCAGCTGTGGGAGGCAGAGTCAAGCAGAGACACACCCATTCCATTTCTAGCTTGGCCAGTGGCTAGCAAGTGGAGCCATCACAAGTCAAAACTCATCCCTACTGGGCTGCAGTGGCATGGGAGAGGGTCCGAAAGTGGAGACTCAAATTTACTGCGCAGAAGAAGGCAATGGTAAACCACTTACATATTTTTACCAAGAAAACTGTGTGAATACACTACCAGAACGATTGCAGTTGGAGGTGGGGCACTCTGGGACAGATGTGTCCATGGAGTTGCTATGGGTGGGAAACGACTCGACAGCAGGAGACAAGAGCCGTTCTGTTCCTCCCCTAGGTCCCTGTCCACTTTGGATCTGGGCACCTTTAAATATTTAACTGCAAAGAACCTGCGCTGCCTTGCCCTCTGCCTCCTTCTCCCTGCTGTATCTATGCAGCCACACCCCTACACTCATGCAAGGCTACAGCCCTCCTTAGTGCTGTGCCCTGAGCTTTTTGCTCACCTTTCATGTCATCTGATCCTGCCTCATCTGCTAGAATAATAATAATAATAACTGTGGTATTTAAGTACTTACTATGTGCCAGGCACTGTACTAAGCGCTGCAGTACATTCAAGACCATGGGGTTGGACACAGTCCCTGTCCCACATGGGGCTCACAGTCTCAATATTCATTTTACAGATGAAGCAACTGAGACACAGAGAAGCAAAGTTATTTGCCCAAGGTCACATAGCAGACAAATAGCAGAGTCAGGATTAGAAGCCATGACTTTCTGACTTCCAGGCCTGTGCTCTATCCACTACGCCATGCTAATACAAATGCCCACCTGAGCTTGGCTTCTGCTGGGTCACAGCTTCCCTTTTTTATAATATTTGTTAAGCATTTACTATGTGGCAGGCACCATTCTAAGTGCTAGGGTAGATACAGAGTAATCGGGTTGCACACCACCCCTGGCCCACAAGGGGCTCGCAGTCTTAATCCCCGTTTTAGAGATGAGATAACTGAGGACCAGAGAAGTGAAGTGACTTGTCCAAGGTCACACAGCAGACAAGTGGCAGAGGCAGGATTAGAACCCAGGTCCTTCTGATTCCCAGGCCTGTGATGTTTGGATGTGTTAGTGGGGGGTTCATTGGAGTTCTCTAAGAGGTTTCTGATAGAAGATTGATCACACTAATCTAGCTCCACAATAGAGGTTGCTGAGAAGTTCTGTAAAATTCCCCCTTGCATCTTTTCAGAACCGGAGAGAATAATGTTCTCTTAACTCTCAATGCAAATGGGTATTCTGTTGCTTTCCTTTTCCCTGTAATGGGTATCGGAGACCTTTAAAGATATCCATGCCACTAGAAAAAAATGCACAGATACAAATTCATGATGCTAATCAGGGTTCCCTTGCCTATAATCAAGAATTTATCAGGCAGTGAAATGACTGGAAGAACAAAGATTACAAGAAGGAGAAGAGTAAATTGATATTGGAAGGAGATTCTATGTGGAATGCAAAAGATTGGCTAGGGGTTCTTTTAATAGAACACATTTATTTAAGTTGTTCTTTTCTTTGGAAGCTACCTCTTTAGGAATCTTTTGTATCAGGAGCTGTCCTTACAGGACACTTCTGGTTTGGACTTATATCAGATGTCCCAAACCCTTTCTGCTTGGGTTCAGGCCCCTTTAGATGGGTTTAAGTGAAGAGTAAGCCAGAAAAGGGTGAGAGCAGAGAGAGAGACAAAGGGCATGGAGAGAAAGGGAAAGCAGAGGAGAGAGGAGGCAGGGACAGCAAGGAGAAGCAGAACGGCCTAGTGGAGAAAGCATGGGCTGGAGAGTCAGGGGACTTGAGTTCTAATGCCTTCTCTGCCTCTTGGCTGATGTGTGACCTTGGGCAATTTACTTAACATGTCTGTGCGTCCTTCATCTGCAAAATGGGAATTGAGGCTGTGAACCCAAAGTGGGACAGCGACTGGGCTGTGAACCCAAAGTGGGACAGCGACTGTGTCTGACCCGATTATATTGTATCTATCCCAGCACTTAGTAGAGTGGCTGGCACATAGTAAGTGTTTAACAAATACCACTAAAAAAGGGAGCGGGGAGGAAGAAGACCAAGGGAAAGGGAACCTATTTTCCTAGTGGTCAGGGGAGAGAGTACTCCCTCACCTTTCTCACAGCCATCTTGAAGAATCCCCAGCTGGCCACAAGACCTTCCACTATCACCACCAACAGGCCAGTGTAGGATGTCCCGAGCTGAACTAGCCAAGGGAACTGCCATCACTGAAGAAGTACTGACTGGTGTCCATGTGGCTGAAATAGGGTGTCCCAGAGTCGTGTGTGAATGTAAGATTCTGGGATGGGCAGAAACTTGTACTCCTGACCGTACCAGAAACTCCTGTGGATTCACAAAGAGGAGGAACATCAGCAACAGCAGCAGGAATAGGAGAAGCAGGCTGGATCACTGCCTTTTCTTTATCCTTGTTTTCCTTCCCACTGTCTGTTGTCCCATGGGGATTTTCAGATGATGGGAGGAAACTCCTCCAAATCATCGCAGTCCTGCCCAAATCGGGATCCACATTAGTCTGGATCTTCATCTTCAGGGCAGCTGAAGGTACTTGAGCTGTTTCTGGGACCCAATCATAATAATAATAATGATAGTATTAGTTAAGCGCTTATTGTGTGCCAAGTACTGTTCTAAGTGCAGGGATAGATACAAGGTAATCAGGTTGTCCCACGTGGGCCTTATAGTCTTCATTCATTTAATAGTATTTATTGAGCACTTACTATGTGCAGAGCGCTATACTAAGCACTTGGAATGTACAATTTGGCAACAGATAGAGACAATCCCTGCCCAGTGATGGGCTTACAGTCTAATTCGGGGAGACAGACGGACAAAAACAAGACAACATTAATCCCCATTTTACAGATGAGGTAACTGAGGCACAGAGAAGTTAAGTGATTTGCCCAAAGTCACACAGCTGACAAGTGGCAGAGCTGGAATTACTACTACTACTAATAATAACAATGTTGTCATTTGTTAAGCGCTTACTATGTGCCAAGCACTGTTCTAAGCTCTGGGGTAGATATAAGGTAATCAGGTTGTCCCAAGAGGGGCTCACAGTCGTCATCCCCATTTGACAGATGGGGTAACTGAAGCACAGAGAAATTAAGTGACTTGTCCAAAGTCACACAGCAGACAAGTGGTGGAGCCAGGATTAGAACCCACAAACTCTGACTCCCAAGCCCATGCTCTTGCCACTAAGCCATGCTGCTTCTCATACAATTATATGAAGCTCCCACCTTGCTGGTTCTGATTGGCCTGGGAGACCTACCAGAAAAGTGCCTATCTGCAGACTGCTCACCCACTCCTGCCCCTTGAAAACTGGTAGTAAGTCAAGATGTTGCAATAGCTTGGGCAGGCAGCAGTACTGAAAAGACATGACTCTCAAAGACAGAAAGCAGCATGGCTCAGTGGTTAAAGCTCGGGCCTGGTTGTCAGAAGGACCTAGGTTCTAATCTCGGCTCTGCCACTTGTCTACTTTGTAACCTTCAACCTTCACTTCTGTGCCTCAGTTACCTCAACTGTAAAATGGGGTTTAAGATTGTGAGACTCATGTGGGACATTGTGTTCAACCTGATTAACTTGTATCTATCCCAACGCTTTGTACAGTAAGTGCTTAATGAATGCCACTAAAAAAAGAAAAGCAAGACAAAACAGCAAAAACTAAAAAAAAGTCTTTCCATTCCAGGAAGGCCACCTTCAAACTTTCATGCTAGGCAGAGGTATTGGGTCACAACACATCTCTTTCTTTTTTTCTGTGTTCTCTCTTTCTCGTTCTTCCTCTCTCCCCCTACAGCCTAAAACTGCAGTATGGAAACTCCCATCTTAGGCAGAGGTACTAGATCACACCTCATTCTTCCCTCTTCCTCTCCAGTTGTCTGTGACCCAGACTGCAGTATAGCTCAGTGAGAGACTTCCACACACTTCCTGCTTCAAGTCTTCCTCTGCACCCACTTTTTCATGCTGGAGATTTTGTCATACTGAAGACCGGTTAGTAGCCTCAGCAAGCTCCAACTGATAGATCTTTCTTTTTTGTTTGGGTTTTTGTAAAATTTCCGTGTTTCTTGATCACAAGGGCATATGCAATTTTCTTTGTTTCCAAGATCTGAAAAATTAATGCAGGACTTCATTGCCAAATGTGAAATGGTGATTGCAAGTGGGAGTTGAAATATTTATATTCTGAGAGCACACAATGGTATTGTGAGATATATTGATTTGTATTTTTATAAAACACTGGGAAAAATAACTTCCTGCCTGAGCATTGATCTGAGTCTCTGAATGAGGTTTCTCACGCTTCTCTCCTTTCAAGGTCCATTGGGTGCCATGTGGTTATTGTTCTATACAGTCAGAGATTAAACCTATTACTACTTTTCCATCAACTAACTGCATATAACTTTGTCATGGGAGACTTGAGTGTCTCCCCCTTCCTAGCATGACACCCCACCTGGACTCTTTACCTTCCCCTTGATTAATGAGGTTGAAATGGTGTTGTTTTTTTTTAAAACCTGGGGGCAATGCAGCATTAAAAATGGGCCAAGAATATATTTTTCCACAGAAATCACATATCCTTGTTTACCCTGCACTGTGGTTTGTTTCGGCCGATAGGCTTTGCACTTTGGACCTCTCGATTTCAAGTCCAAGCAACATAAGTCCAAGTGATACAACTTGGTCCAAGTGCTTTTACCGGAAAACCTTCCAATGTAGTACAGCACCCTTAGCAACTTGTGCCTTAGCGGGGAGGAAAGAAAGAACAATTTTCCTTGGCAGAATCTGCAGCCATTTGAAACCACTGCGGTGCTGCGGTAGCCCATCTACCTCCTCAGGAAAAAGAAACTCCTTACCATTCATTGGTTTTAAAGTACTCAATCATCTTATGCCTTCCTATCTTACTTGGAGGAGAGGGGTGTGGCCTAGTGGAAAGAGCAAGGGCCTGGGAATCAGAGGACATGGGTTCTAATCCCAGCTCTGTCACGTCCGCTTTGTGTCCTTGGACAAGTCAGTTAACTGATCTGTGCCTCAGTTACCTTATCTGTAAAATGGGGATTCCATTCCTGTTCTCTGTTCTACTTAAACTTTGAGTTCCCAGTGGGATAGGAACTGTGTCCAACCTGATTAACTTGCATCTACCCCAGTGCTTAGAACAGTGCTTGGTACATAGTAAGCACTTAAATATTATTATTATAATTATTATTATTACCGCATTGATTTCCCACTGCAACCCAGCATCGTCGCTTAGCTCCTGTAATGCCAACCAAATCACTATCCCAGGCATCAACCCAGGGTCTTCGTTAAAAGGATCTTCCTAACTAATCCTACCCAAAAAAAAAACCCCAACAGAAAAACCCCAGACAAACCTAAAGAGAGATGACTGCAGCTGCTGCTGGGGAGTTTGAGGTGAGCCAAGGACTGGGCTGGGTCCCCATAGCTGAGAGCACCGCCCAACGTTTACAGAAACAGCAGGAACAGCAGGTGTGCAGACCAACTTTCCCCTGCCCGTGCCTCCCATGCACTGCCTGAAGCCGCTCGGGACTCAGTCTGGGAGCAGATGGTGCTTTTGGGGTAGACTGGCTGCCTGGCCCAATGCCACCCGCCACCTGTACCATGTAGCCCCCCCATACCCTGCACCATGGCCTTGAGCAGGTGCTGTGTTTACGCTCGGTGCCAAATCTGCTCCTTCACACACACACAAGTGCCCAGTGAGGGACACCTCAGCCCTCTGCCTCCAGAGTCCCTTCTCCTGAAGCCCTCGATCAGAGGCCCGGTGCCCAACAAAAAGGGCAGCATGGCCTAGTAGAAAGAGCACTGGCCTGAGAGACATAAGGACCCGGATTCTTATCCCAGCTCCACCACTTATCTGCCAGCTGATCTTGGGTAAGTCACTTCACTTCTCTTGGCCTCAGCTACCTCATCTGTAAAATGGGGGTGAAGACTGTGAGCCCCATGTGGGAAATGGACTGTATCCAACCTGATTATCTTGTATCTACTCCAGCGTTTAGTACAGTGCCTGGCACATAGTAAGCGTATGCTTAACAATTCCATAAAAAAAAGCCCGTTGGCTCTGAAATGATTTAGAGCAGAGCACCCACACTGACACTTATTGTTTTACCAAATTGCCGTTTGACACCATTCTGACTTATTTTCACCCCCCCATGCCCTCACAACAAACAGCCCTGGATCAGAGTATCCTTCATTGGAGGATAAACGGCCAGGAGAAATCTGTACAAAAGTCTGCCATCTTTCCTTCTGACGGTACCCATAGCAGTTTGAATGTTTTCCTTTGATCTCTCTGTCCTCTGAAATCCCCTAAAAATTATTTAGCTTTACAGTGAATTATCTTAAGTTTGACTTTCCTAACGATTGTGCAGCTTGAATACCAAATAATATTTTCAGCTGTTCCAGATTGTCGGAAAAGGTTTTGATGTCCAGGTGTAACAGCCACCTGGAAGGCCAAACAAAGCCTGTAGAGGATTGTTTAAAAACCTGATTCTAAATGAGGTGCCCAGGGACAGAACAAACTGTGTCCTAGTTCTGGGTCACCATTTTACCTCATGTATCTCTTTTCTATCTAGATATCATCTTTTCCCTGCCTAAATATTTATCAGTCCTATTTGAAAGGGCAAGCATCTCAGAGCCATAAGTATTTGCATTTTTTAAAAATTTCTTCAATTTTCAGAATAATTTTTGTTCATTTCATTGTAAGAGATAATTCTTAAAGAATTACTGTGCTCCAAATGTTGGACAGAAAGCCTCCTTTTGCCTAGTGATTTTTCTTGTGTAGATGCTGTAACTTTGAGACATTGTGGGGAGTTAGGAGTTTTAAACCTAGAAAAGTACCTCCTGATTTATCAATCAGTCAATCTGTAGTATTTAGTGAGCACTTACTGTGTGGAGAGTACTGTGCTAAACACTTGGGAAAGTTCAGTATAATAGAGTTGGTAGAGGTGATCCCCACCCTCAAGGAGTTGTCCTGTTTCCTAGTTGGAGGTTGGGGGAGGTAGGGTGAGGTGACTTGAAGCTTATGGTAGTAAGGCAAGGGGCAGGGCCAAAAAGGCAGGAGGGAGGACTCACAAATTTAGATTGCTTGCTAGTTCCGTTATGGGACAAACATTGCGTCCAACACGATTAATCTTGTATCTACCCCAGCATTACCCCAGTGCTTGACATAGTCCTATCATGGGAAACAGCATGGCCTAGTGGCAAGATCACAGGCTTGGGAGTCAGAAGTTGTGGGTTTTAATCCTGGCTCTGCCACTTGTCTGCTATGTGACCTTGGGCAAGTCACTTAACTTCTCTGTGACTCAGTTACCTCATCTGTAAAATGGAGATTGAGTGTGAGACTCATGTAGGGCAGGGACTATGTCCAACCTGGTTACCTCGTATCTATCCCAGTGCTTAGAACAGTGCTTGGCACATAGTAAGTGCTTAACAAATACCATAATTATTATTATTATTATTATCACAGGGTGGCACATTTTTCACTATGGCACATTATTCATGTGAAATCCTCCAAGATGATATATCAGATGGTTTTTGTAATTGTCTTCGGTGTGATCTATCTCTCCGTTTGAATTACTAGATGGTCTGATCTTGTGAGCAGAGAAGGAGGAACTGAGGAAGAGGGAAGTGGGATTTTCTGGGAAGCTGGAGCGGAAGGAACTCAAGATGATCAGAGTATTTCCTCCAAAACTGAGGCATGTGTGGGTGAATCTGGAGCTGATCCCTGTGGAGGGGGGAACCCCAGTCTGGGCTGACTCAACTGGGGGTCTCCCAGCTGGTCGCAGAAGGTTGCTGCCACTCTTGGGGCTGGGGGAGGGCTGGGGATAGAACCAGAGAGCTGCCGTTATTCATTCATTCATTCAATAGTATTTATTGAGCGCTTACTATGTGCAGAGCACTGTACTAAGCACTTGGGATGAACAAGTCGGCAACAGATGAGACAGTCCCTGCCATTTGACGGGCTTACGGTCTAATCGGGGAGACGGACAGACGAGAACAATGGCAGTAAATAGAGTCAAGGGGAAGAACATCTCGTAAAAACAATGGCAACTAAATAGAATCAAGGCGATGTACAATTCATTAACAAAATAAATAGGGTAATGGAAATATATACAGTTGAGCGGACGAGTACAGTGCTGTGGGGATGGGAAGGGAGAGGTGGAGGAGCAGAGGGAAAAGAGGAAAAAGAGGGTTTAGCTGCGGAGAGGTAAAGGGGTGGCAGAGGGAGTTAAGGGAGAAGGGGAGCTCAGTCTGGGAAGGCCTCTTGGAGGAGGTGAGTTTTAAGTAGGGTTTTGAAGAGGGGAAGAGAATCAGTGTGGCGGAGGTGAGGAGGGAGGGCGTTCTAGGACCGCGGGAGGACGTGGCCCAGGGGTCGACGGCGGGATAGGTGAGACCGAGGGACGGTGAGGAGGTGGGCGGCAGAGGAGCGGAGTATGCGGGGTTGGTGGTAGAAAGAGAGAAGGGAGGAGAGGTAGGAAGGGGCAAGGTGATGAAGCCTAGAGTGAGGAGTTTTTGTTTGGAGCGGAGGTTGATAGGCAACCACTGGAGTTGTTTAGGAAGGGGAGTGACATGCCCAGATCGTTTCTGCAGGAAGATGAGCTGGGCAGCGGAGTGAAGAATAGACTGGAGCGCCTCCTTACCTCACTAAGGTACTAGAACTACAACCCAATCCACACTTTACTCCTCTAACACCAATTTACTGTACCTTGATCTCGTCTATTTCACTGACAATCCTTTGTCCACATCTTTCATCTGTTCTGGGACAAGCTCCTTCTAGACATACGACAGATCACTAGTCTCAACTCCCCACTTTCAAAGCTTATTATAAGCACATATCCACCAACTCCACAATGAACACCTCTTTTCCCTTAATAATAACAATAATTATGGTACTTAAGTGCTTAGTATGGTGCACATGGAGTTCACACTCTTAATTCCCATTTTACAGATGAGGGAACTGAGTCCCAAAGAACTTAAGTGATTAGACCAAGGTCACACAGCCGAAAAGTGGCAGAGCTGACATAAGAACCCAGGTTCTTCTAACTCCCAGGCCCATGCTCTATCGACTCAGCCACGCTGCTTGCCTTACTCCTTTTGTGTCACCTATACACCTAGATCTATATATATACACACACACACCCCCTTTAACCACCACTGCTCTTGGCCTGTCCTTCTGACTGGGCAAGGAGGTGGCCACCTCTCACTTTTTCACACTGGCACTGCTGCTAGGCTTAACTTTACATTTTCAATGACTACTATTTAAAAAAAAAGACAAACTTCCTCTTCCCTCTAGTTCCTTTTTCCCAGTACTAGAAGAAGACAAGCTGCTATTTCATTGGAAGAGAAGAGTAAGGGATTCAGACCCCATAAAACAAGTCAGGAAGGGCCAGACAAAGGGGCCCCCAAATCCTGCTCACCTGTACAAAAGAGCAGATTCTACCACCAGGGTTCCTAACTTCCACAAAGGGAAGAATTTCCTTCTCCAGGAGATCCAGAAATTAGTTCTTGGGCAGGATAATTTTGTTGTAGCTGTTCAGACACACTGTTCCCCTCCGTGGCTCTGCCTTCCAAGGACCTGGAGTGACTTTGGGTGACCCCAGCTCCAGTGGGACATTGGGTGAGCCTGACCTTTACCCCTCCCAGCCCTCATTCCAACTCTTCTGTCCCCGTGTATGGCTCTAATTATAATGATGGTGGTATTTGTTAAGCACTTACTATGTGCAAAGCACTGTTCTAAGCACTGGGGGGATACAAGGTAATCAGGTTATCCCACGTGGGGCTCACAGTTTCAATCCCCATTTTACAGAGCAGGTAACTGAGGCACAGAGAAGTTAAGTGACTTGCCCAGTCACACATCTGGCAAGCAGTGGAGCTGGAATTAGAACCCATGACCTCCGACTTCCAAGCCCGGGCTCTTTCCACTGAGCCATGCTGCTTCTCTAAGGAAGTTTTAGATCCTGGTGGTAGGAAGGGCCTGACTCTAAACCCCTCCCGCAGCAGGGACAATGGAGCCGGAGAATCAATAAGAAAAAGCGACATCTCATAACCGTGTGCTGTAAATGAAACTCTTCATCTGAGTGAAGGAAGATCAGATAGGGGAGCCCAGGATGGCCATAATCCAATCAGACATAGTTTTAGGCAGTGTGCATGCCTCTGTACCCCTTGACACATTGTAAGTGCTTAATGTATACCACATGCACACCGGGCCACAAGATTAGCTCCACTCAAGGCTGTTGTCTTTAGCGATGGTGATGACAGCTCTGTGCCCTGCGGCAATGGCAGTCAGCTGATGGCATCCAATCAGCCATGCTCACTTAGCTCCTCCCTGCTTTCCATCAGTCATCCAACCAACCAGTAGTATTTATTGAGCATGGACTCAATGCAGAGCACTGTAGCAAATGTTTGGGAGAGTAGAATAAAGTGAGTAGACTCGGTCCCTGCCTCCTTGGAGCTTAGAATCTAGTTGGAAAGACAGGCATTAAAGTAAATTACAATTAAGGGGAAGAGAGAAGCAGTGTGATTTAGTGGAAAGAGCAGAGGCTTGGGAGTCACAGGTGTGGGTTCTAATCCCAGCTCTGCTACTTGTCAACTATATAACTTTGGGCAAGTCACTTCACTTCTCTGTGCCTCAGTTACCTCATCTCTAAAATGAGGATTAAGACTGTGAGCCCCATGTGGGATAATCTAGTTACCTTGTATCTACCCCAGCACTTAGAACAGTACTTGGCACATAATAAGCACTTAACAAATACCATTATTACTATTATAAAGGCAGAGAATAAAGGGAAGTATATATGTGCTGCAGGGAGAGGGTGGTTGAGGCCCATGTGCTTAGGTGATATGGATGAGTTGAAGTGGCAATAGAGGGGAAATTAGAGTGGGGAGCTAGAAGATAAATCTTGAAGATGGGGAGAACAAGGGCCTGCAGAATGTGAAGTGGGAGGGTGTTCCAGGCAGGAAGAAGGGCATGAGCAAGAGACTGACGGCGAGAGAGAAGAGAACAGGATACAGTGAGTAGGTGCCAGAGTGTGCAGTAGGCTGACACGGGAGCTGTGCTGCTCTGCTTTTTCCAACTGTGCTGCTGTTACTGTGCTGTTCTCTACCCGGCCCCGGCCCTCCTGTCACTGATGAGGAGCTGGTACAGGCTGGAGAGGAGCAGTGACAAGAACCCCGGCAGCAACACTGTATCAGAAAGTAGTGGTAATAGTCCAGTTTAGATGGAAGAGTGCAATGGTATCACCCCAACCCAGAGGAGCTGCAGCAACAGGTACTGAAAATTTTTGTGTCTCTCCCATCCTGGCCTCAATCCCGATTCCTTCCATATTTCTTGCTGCTGTTGCTGATTTTATTTTCATTGCTGTTGGGATGTAGCTTGCAGCCACTAGAGAAACGACAGTTCTCCCTGCTCTGTGGCCAGCCCTCTTCTTCAGGTACCACCCAGCCCGGCCAGAACTTGGGTGGGTGAAACCATGGTCAAAAATCTGCAAGAGCAGGGCCCCTAGGTTCTAAACTCTTTGTATGTAGGGAATGCATCTACCTACTCTAGACTGTAATCTACATCGCTAGACTGTAAGCTCCCTGTGGGCAGGGAATGTGTTTATTGTTATACTGTACTCTCCCAAGTGCTCAGTACAGTGTTATGCACACAGCAAGCGCTCAATAAATGATTGACTGATTCTTATATTGTACTCATAGTGGATAGCGTATGGGGTTGAGAGTCAGAAGGTCATGAGTTGTAATTCCCATTCTGCCACTTGTCTGCTGTGTGACCTAGGGCAAGTCACTTCACTTCTCTGGGCCTCAGTTACCTCATCTGTAAAGTGGGGATTGAGACTGTGAGCGCCACGTGGGACAGGTACTGGGTCCAACTCGATTTGCTTGTATCCACCCCACTGCTTAGTACAGTGTCTGTCACATACTAAGTGCTTAGCAAATATTATTATTATTACTCTCCCAAGCGCTTAGTACAGTGCTGAGCAGACAGTAAGTGCTCAAATACTATTGATTCTGGTCACCTTAGTTAGAGGGAGCAACAGCTGTAGGCACAAAAGGATTGCTAGAGAACTGTGGTGCTTTACACATAGTAAGCTCTCAAAAAGTACCATGGATTGATTGATTCCACCTTCTCGACCTAAAAACACAAACTGGTGAGTAAAGTCAAGGGGACTAGGATCTAGAAATCTTAGTTCGTATTTCTTTGCTAACTCTCTTTATGACTTTAAGGGAATCACTTAATCTTTAAATTGTTATCTCCAACTTGGGAACAAGGATTATACTTTTCCTCCATCTGCTTCACTTGAGAGCTTTGAAGATTAATCAGATAAAGCATTTTGAGTTCCCGAGTTGGAAGAGCTTTCAAATTCAAGGTATTATCTATCATAGTCGTCACTAAATTCATACCCCAAGCAGAATAATGTAGTAATATGAGATGCATGATCACAGAAAGGCCCTATTTCCCATCTTAAATAATAAATATGAGTTGTGGAGAATTTTTTAATATCTCAGATCTGTATGCTTAGGATCCTATTTATCATATGGCTTTTATTAGGTTATTTGTGAGCAGTTGGTGGATATTTGGTGAAGTCACACTTCATTAACAGAATAGCAATCTTTCATGTGCTTATATTGTATCCCCACTACAGTCTTTGTTGCATCAGGATAAACTACTATTTTCTTAAAGTTTAGATTTCCTTCTAAGTGCAGCTCAGCACAGTACAATATATTCATTCTAAAGTGTCATTTGCCTCATGTTACAACTCTACAATGCATTAGGCATGGCAATCCTTGCATTATTTTCCTAAGCAAAATTAAATCATTGTTTTGGTCAATTTTATTGGTATATAGAGAACTGGTGGAGACATTTTAAATGGTTACATGTCTTCAGTACTTTAAATATTTCATAGTGGGTAAGCACTTGTACTGTTATGATTCTTGATGTTAATCCCCATATACCCAAATTAAGAGTTAAACCCTGTCAAGTTGAGTGACTTTTAAGACCACTGATCTTGATTTGAGTTTGATAGTTACTACTTTGAAAAGCTGAAGCATAAATTTCTTCAAACACAGATTTACTAAAGCACAAAGATGGCTTGTTTCTAGATCTGTCCTTAGGCATGTGTTTGTAATTTTTCTGAATGTGAGTATTCCAAAGAAAAGAACAAATTAAAAAACCTTTATATATATTTCTACTTTGTGATGCCGGAAGCCATTTTCAAACTTGTACCCATTTCCTGGGGAAGTGAGGTGAGTAAATGTGCTCCTTAGAACTAAATTATATCTGCCAGGCCAATGACCATTTATACCTTGGTAAATGCAATTTGCTTCCAGTAACATGTTTGTCTACTTTAGGTAGATTGTTTATTCTAGGAAGTCATGTCTTCCTGGAAGAGGTGTTTTACCTCTTAACGTCTAAGAAGGATTATATTATGCTCACCCACCCTTAAAGGGTGAAGTAGTTCCTCAACATATGGGGCTCTGAGGAAATGCTGCAGGATTTCAAAGGCACCACCAACACTGCCATATTCAAGAATAGTGAGAACTTCCTGTTGGCTTTATAGCTATAGTTCTTGCTTTCTATTACTGGCAAGATTCTAGCCGGGATCCTTTGAGATTGGCTACCAAGCATCATCATCAACCACACACTTCTTGAATTATAGTTTGAGTTTCAACTGCCAATTGGCAGATGCAAGAAGATGGCAGAGAGTGGCATCAAGACCTTCATATCCGCATATCTTACTAAATGAGGCTTTTGGCAGCATTGGAAAACCTAGCTCAGAAATTTTAAATTTGGCTGCCTCAAGATGTTTCCCAGGATCCCCATCATAGAACACCATGATGATAAAGATAGTAGTATCATAGTTTAAGATGTTTCACCACATCCATACCCTACCACCAAGAGAATAAATCAGAGTTAGGTGAAAGGTATAGTTTTTCGGTACAAGACACAAGTGTGTATTAAGTAAGCTGTGTTTATTGGGTTACATCTGTCCCTGGCTGTCCTTCCTGGATGTCCTTCATCTGATTGTCCTCCACCCCCTTGGATTGGTTGATTTACGACATCTTTATGAGTTTTGTACTCCAATTGGTTTCTGAAGACAGGATCTATCTTCTGTCTACCTTTTGTGTTCTTCCATCACGAGAGGGTTGGTTATCATTGTATGTACATCGTGCGTTCATCTTATATCCACATATATAATGACTTTCCCAGACTTTCCCATTACTGTAGATGACACCATCTTTCCCGTCTCACAAGCCCATAACTTTGGTGCTGTCCTTCACCAAATCCTGTCGGTCTCACTTCACAACATCGCTAAAATCTGTCCTTTCCTCTCCGTCTAAACTGCTACTGCATTAATGCAATCACTCACCCAATCCCTTCAAGATTACTGCATCAGCCTCCTTCCTGACCTCCCAACCTCCTGCCTCTCCCCACTCCATACTTCAAGCTGCTGCCTGGATCATTTTTCTACAAAAATGATCTGGACATGTCACTCCCCCTCCTTAAAAATCTCCATTGGTTGCTCATCCACCTCCACATCAAGCAAAAACTCCTCACCATTGGCTTTAAAACACTCCATCATCTCACCCCCTCCTACCTCATCTCACTTCTCTCTTTCTACAACCCAGCCCACACACTCGCTCCTCTGGTGCTAACCTTCTCATTGTGCCATGATCTCGCCTGTCTTGCCGCTGACCCTTGGTACCTACCTCTGGCCTGGAATGCCCTCCCTCTTCAAATCCGCCAATTACTCCCCCCCCAACCCTCCCCTTCAAAGCCTTACCAAAGGGACATCTCCTCCAAGAGGCCTTCCCAGACTAAGCTCTACTTTTCCTCATCTCCCATTCCCCTCTGAGTTGCCCTGATTTGTTCCCTTTGCTCTTCCTCCCTCTCCCCGCCCCGCAGCACTTATGTCTGTATCTGTAATTTTATTTATATTGATGTCTCTTTATTTGTACTGATGTCTGTCTCCAATGCCCTAAACTGTGAGGTGGTTGTGGGGCGGGATTGACATTCTTTATTGCTAGACTGTACTTTCCCAAGTGCTTAGTATAGTGCTGTGAACACTGTAAGTGCTTAATAAATGATTGAATGAATGAATGAGGATCTGACTGAACAGAAGATTTTCCAGTCTTCTGTCACAGTGAAATTATAGTGGGCCATAGAGACCCTGACACAGAGGGAATGTTCAAAGCTATACTCATCTCCCTCGGGCCGGGCATGGAAATCTGCTGCCACTGCTTAATAATAATAATAATGTTGGTATTTGTTAAGCGCTTACTATGTGCCGAGCACTGTTCTAAGCGCTGGGGGAGATACAGGGTAATCAGGTTGTCCCACGTGAGGCTCACAGTTAATCCCCATTTTACAGATGAGGGAACTGAGGCACAGAGAAGTTAAGTGACTTGCCCACAGTCACACGGCTGACAAGTGGCAGAGCCGGGAGTCGAACTCATGACCTCTGACTCCGAAGCCCAGGCTCTTTTCCACTGAGCCACGCTGCTTCCCACTGCTTCCTTGCCCTTGCAAGTCTCAGAATCTCCTTGCTTCAGGGGTCTTTGGCTGGGCAGAGAGGTGGCTCCAGGAGGGGTGGGAGCGGGGTTCACCAAATGTCCCACCCTCCCTCTGCTCCGGCTCCTTGGTTGGGGCCCGGGAGGGGAGGGCCATGTTCTGTGCTGCTGTCACTACCACCTGGGAGGAGGATAGAGAGGCTGCTGAGGGGAGGGGTGGGAGTTGGACAATGTACGTCCCACCCTCCATCTTCCCCACCTCTGCCCTCTTGTCCTTAGGCCGGCTACTACCTTGTTTAAACCACTCAGTGGATGAGGTGGGAAGATACCACAGCAGCTAAACTGGTTATCTTGGAGGATTTTGCCAAGTATTAGGGTCAGAGTTCATAAGGATGATAATTTTTGGGGGGAACTGGTAGATTCTTCTTGAGCAAAGATGTTGCTCAGACTAGGTAATGCAGGTAAAAGCTATAACTATAAACCAAAATGCCCAATTGATATCAGAGATATCAAAGAAACTGCTAATCATGTATCATAAGTTCTCTCATACACACACACCCACCCACCCCACCCCCCTCATGGATTGTGATTCACTATCAGTATGTTGGTTTAGTGTAAAGAACACGGGCTTGGGAGTCAGAGGACATAGGTTCTAATCCTGGCTTCCCCTCCTGTGTGCTGTGTGACTTTGGGTAAGCCATTTAACTTCTCTGTGCCACAGTTAACTCATCTGTAAAATGGGGATTAAGACTGTGAGCTCCACATGGGACAACCTGACTACCTTGTATCTATCCCAGGGCTTAGAACAGTGCTTGACACATTGTAAGCGCCTAATAATTACCATAATTATTATTATTAATCAAAGAAAATCAGGTTTATGGTGTGTCTGGGCCCCATTTGATTAAATCTTAAGAATTAGTTTAATACTACGCTTTAGATTAGAAAAATTGAGGCACAAGAGAGAAAACAATTTGACCATCAGACAGAATCCAAGTTATGGAACCAGTAAGGGCTCAGTGTCTGCAGTCCTAGTTTGTACTTTCTAATATAAGGTTGTTAAATTCCCTTCCAGTAAATCCTGATTTTTGCCTTCCATCACATAGTTGATTAATCGAAGGATGAATAATTTTTAATGGGTTGACTGATTATTTAAGGGTGTTAGCTTTACAGAAGACTCCTTTGTGAGTGGACAATAAGAAATAAACCATAAAGAGAAAATCAGGGCAAATAAATATATTCTGACCAGTCAGGCTACGTGTGCTTTAATGTACTAGAAATGCTTCACTAAGCATGATACCGGCTTCCCAACTCTGAAAGAAATTGTGCATGAAGAAGAATCTTCACAATAAGCATTTATAATACCATCTGAAGCTAGACAAAGCCAGAGCAGCCAGAAATTCAGGACTATCTTGCATTAAAATCCTCTTTTCTCTGTTTTTATTGGATTCATTTTTACTTGCTCTTTAACAAAACTCATGAAATACTTGAAACACCCCTAGAAAAACAGTAACCTCTGTAATGAAGACTATTGGTGCTGTTAGACACTGTGAGTTTAGTTTTCAAAAAATAATCTTTGTTTTTATGCTTTCATAAAAACCTTTTTACCTTAAAGCTTTGTTATTGCTCTGGGAAGAAAAGCCACTCATATGACTCCAATACAAATATGCAGGACCTTCGGCTTCAGAAATAGATCAGAAACAAATACCTGAGTGAGTTAATGAGGTTCATCCTCTCTGTGATGTGGAGCTGGTACAAGTTGTAAAGGCAGCCAGTCCCCCACCCCCCCAGCAGCCTGTGGAAAACGGCCAGGAAAGTGTGCAAATTGTAGCACGGAGGCCCACACTCCTCTATCTCCCTGATAAACACACTGATACTCAAATCAGGCAGTAGCAGCACAAAAACACACATGTGACCATTGGAATGGACATGCATGTTCCAGATTACAGCTACCTCCTGATATATACCTCCTGGAGAAACAGCCTTTATAGTAAGTAAGGCTGATATAAAGTGGCTGTAGATGGTTAGCACCTTGAAAGCCTGAGAAGTTTCTACAGTTGACTGGAAGGTTGGTCCTCTCTAAGGGGAGACTCCAAGAGGCAGAAGGACAGAATAAAGACAGCCTAAACCAGCAAACTCAGGTCTCAGGACTGCCCTTTTTCCAAGAAGAAGGCCTCAGTTGGGTGGAACAGTACTCTGAGGAGTTAAACTAGTTTTGAGGAAATAATAATAGTAATGATGGCATTTGTTAAACACTTACTATATGCAAAGCACTGTTCTAAGCGCTGAGGAGGATACAAGGTGATCAGATTGTCTCACATGTGGCTCACAGTCTTAATCCCCATTTTACAGATGGGGTAACTGAGGCCCAGAGAAGTTACGTGACTTGCCCAAAGTCACACAGCTGACAAGTGACTGAGCTGGAATTTGAACCCATGACCTCTGACTCCCAATCCTGGGCTTTTTCCACTGAGCCACTCTGCAACAGGAACACATTGACTGTTGAACTCACTTGTCCAGGACTTCATCAATTTGTGTCTAGCCGTATAACTGTTTGCAGGATCTGTTCCAGTGCTTTGTCATCATCACTATCAAAAAACATTTACTATTGAAAGGCCAGGGCTCATAACAAATTGCTAGATCCTTAATGGAGTTACTTAAGGACACATTCCTTACTTTCTTAGAGACCTGTTCTCCATTAGCTATTTCTAATGTTATGTTAATTTTATAGAAAAAGGAAATACAAGTGGGCTAACACCCCAGCATCTTTAGTCTAATGATCACTAGATATTCTGAGAATGTTTGCTCGAGTTTAACTTGGCATAACATATTTTACTACTTCAAACATTAGCATTTCAGTTTAAACATTCTATTTTTTCTGCTTTGATTGGCTGTTCTAATGTGACTACAATTCTTTCAGCCTGCATTTTAAACTTGACAGTCTGAAATTTAACATTGTGATTCTATTTTAGCACGAGGTAATTTATTTAGGAGTTACACATTTCTGCCCCGTGTGTGACACAAATTGGCAAAAACAGCTGAGATGTGAAAATGAGTTAGTGGAAACGTCTGGGGAAAATAAAAGCTATATAGGTTTAGAAAGGCAAGTAAATGAATACATTGAATGCTTTTCAGAATTAGCTCTAGTATTTTCCTACTGGGGAATCGTTTTTCGGATTTGCCTTTTAAAAAGCAGATGGCAGCTTGTTGATTCCCTTCTCCTCACTAGACCTGCATTTAATAATGAAAAAGAAGGCTGGGGAGGGGAGAGTATATCTTTAAAGTCTTTAAACAATTCAGATATTTTACTCTGCTTCTACTTCATTCTTTGCGCCTCTATCCTATTCTCCCGCACTCTGAATTCGTTTGCCTTTAGAGGACTCTTCTAGTGTTACAAGGTGGTAAAATTTAAATGACTAAGCTTGTTATGGGCAAGGAATGAGACTGCTAATTCTGTTGTATTCTCCCAAGCTCTTAGGTAAGTGCTCAATAAATGCCATTGATTGATTGATTAACAACATTTGTGTCGCAGATAAGAGTGAGTGTTGATGAGTGCAGCTAGGATCTTATCATTTTTTGCTGTGGGGTTGGGGGAGTGGGTGGGGGAAGGGATGGGAGGAGGAGCTGGGAAAAGGCCCTTCAGCTGGCCTGAGGGATTTGACTAGAAGCCTCATGGTTTAGTGGATAGAGCACCGGCCTGGGAATCAGGAGGACCTGGGTTCTAATCAGGTATCTGCCGCATGTCTGCTGCGTGATTTTAGGCAAGTCCCTTAAGATCTCTGTGCCTCAGTTACCTCCTGTGCAAAATAGGGATTAAGAGTGCGAAGCCCACGTGGGACTGTGTCCAACTGATTAACTCAAGTGCATAGTACTGTGTTTTGTACAGAGTAAATGCTCAATAAATATGAGTGAATTCATACCTAGTGCTCAGAACAGTGTTTGGCCCATAGTAAGCATTTAACAAATACCATAATTATTATTATTAGGATCTTGTCATTTTTGCAGTGGGTTGGGTTGGGAAATGACTCTTTGGCAGAGAGGGAATTCTTAACCTGTCAACACTCACCCCCCCCCCCATTTTGCACATTGCCCTATGCATCGGGTGCTTCAGAGGCTTTACAAGATGTTGCTGAAGCTTGTTGAAAACCCTTCAATGTTCATTGATTGTGCAAGCACTTTGAAGTTGAATTCTTTGGTGGGGGCAGACCTCCTCAGCCTGGTTTGGAGTTTCTACCAGGGGCTCATGCTGCCAGGGGAGGCAGCTGGGGATTGAAGCAAAAACGCTGACTCGGGTTAGAGTATTCTGAGGGCTGACATATGGCCTCCTTAGACCCAGGACAGCACTGCTTCTTGGCAATACCCCTGGCCCAGCCTGGAGCAGTAGAACAGCAGAAGCAGCTCTACAGTGGGGCCTCATTGATTTGTATCTTGACTGCTCAAGAAGATCCTGTCCATTTGGCTCCTCTTCCTTGGGTTCTTCAATCAATCATATTTATTGAGCACTTAAGGTATGCAGAATACTGTACTAAGCACTTGGGAACATGTTCCACCTAAGCATGAATTTTTTTTTTATATCAGGTACTGCTTCACCACATACTGGGGAAAGGGGAAAATTGTGGAGAAATCATTCCATCAAGCAATAGTATTTACTGAGCACCTGCTTTGGGCAGAGCATCTATTAAGCACTTGGGAGAGTTCATTGGTAAACGTGATCTCCACCCACAGGGAGCTTACAGTCTTACTGTGTTTATAGAGAAAGGAGGGAGATGAAGGATAAACTGACATGCTCAGAAAAAACTAGACCAACATTTGCATTGCAACTGCTCTTGCTCCTTGCTTTCATTTTAATATGACAGGTAAAAGGGTTACATAACTGGGAATAGCCAGTTACTATATAGCTCCACTCCCATTGGGTCAGGTCAATTTAATTTCCAAGTGAAATGGGAACACTGTGTACTACTGCAAACTAATAGCAGTAAGTTTGGCCCAATGTAAAATAGATCCCTTGATGACAAGTCATTAAATTAGAGATGATAAAAAATTGGA
This sequence comes from Ornithorhynchus anatinus, assembly GCF_004115215.2. NCBI lineage: Eukaryota > Metazoa > Chordata > Mammalia > Monotremata > Ornithorhynchidae > Ornithorhynchus > Ornithorhynchus anatinus. The sequence goes on from NC_041728.1 coordinate 155,796,520, forward strand.
TGGTGAAGAAACCCTTTGACTTATATTAGTAGGAATCCTAAATCAATCAATCACATTTGTTAAGGACTTGCTCTGTGCAAATTACTCTAAGTGGGAGAGTATAGTAGAGTTAATAGACACAATCCCTGCCCTCAAGGAATGTACCTTGAAGATAATCAAAATGTTGTAAGAACGAATAAAATAAAAACATAGAAAATGCCAGACAGCACCACCATCCTCCCTGCCTCATAAGGCCTGTAACCTTGGAATTATTCTCAACTCCTTTCTTTCATTCAACCCACATATTCAGACTGTCACCAAATCATGGCTCAGTGGAAAGAGCATGGGCTTTGGAGTCAGAGGTCATGGGTTCGAATTCTGGCTCGGCCACTTGTCAGCTGTGTGACTTTGGGCAAGTCACTTCACTTCTCGGTGCCTCAGTTACCTCATCAGTAAAATGGGGATTAAGACTGTGAGCCCCACGTGGGGCAACCTGATTCCCCTGTGTCTACCCCAGCGCTTAGAACAGTGCTCGGCACATAGTTAGTGCTTAACAAAAACCAACATTATTATTATTAAATCCTGTTGGTTCAACATTCACTACATCGCTAAAATCCCAAGTGCTCGAGAGAATACAATACAATAGAGTTGGTAGACACGATCCCTGGGAAGTCAGACATTAAAATACATTACCCCTTTCCCTCTGCTCCCCCTCCCCCCCACCCTCTGCTCCTCCCCCTTCCCCTCCTCTTCAGCACTGTGCTCATTTGTATATATTATTTATTACCCTATTAATTTTGTTAATGAGGTGTACATCCCCTTGATTCTGTTTATCTTTATAATGTTGTCTTGTTTTTGTTTTTTTCTGTTTTGCTCTGCTGTCTGTCTCCTCTGATTAGACTGTGAGCCCCTCATTGGGCAAGGATTATCTCTATCTGTTGCCGAATTGTACATTCCAAGCACTTAGTACAGTGCTGTGCACATAGTAAGCGCTCAATAAATACTATCGAATGAATGATTCTACCCAAGCATGGAGCTTCATTAATTAGTTTACGTTTCAGACATCAAACACAGATTAGTCATTCAGTTTTATTCAGTAGAATTAAAGTAAACTTCACAACCTTATTAAAAGCACATCCCTTTCCCTGACCTAGCCCTCATTTCCTCTTCTCACACTCCCTTCTGCATCACCCTTGGATTTGGATTTGCACCTTTTATTCACCCCTCCCTCAGCCTCAGAGCACTATGTACATGTCCAAAATTTATTTATATTACTGTCTGTCTTCTGTGTAGAGACAGACAATAAACTGTAAACTTGTTATGGACAGGAAATATACCTATCCAATTCTGTTGTATTGTACTCCCCCAAGCTCTTAGAATGCAGTGCTCTGAACACAGTAAGCATTCAATAAATGCCATTGATTTACTGATTGACTATTTTCCTCCAAGTGTTATATTGTAGTGGTAGTTGAAAATACTGCCATTTGCTCTTTGAACCCACTATTCTCTCATAATGCCTATCTTCCTAAAGAGAAAACAAATATGGCAAAAAGAAGTCCTCTCCTTTGCAGATAATTAATCATTATAAAAGATTACAAAAACAAATAGAACCTACAATGATTCATTGCACTTGAAGCTATTTTGCAAGCTAACTGTACTCAAAATGAAATTCAGCTTCTGCATAGTTGGTGGTAGATCATCTTACCATTGAGCATGATAAATCTGCTTGTCTCTTTTTGAAGAATATTAGTATCCAGTTCTCTTTGCTGGAAACTCCATTTAGGCAAACTGGGTGAATTGTTCTCTTACATTATGCATTAAAAATAACAGAAATGCATTGTGTTTGTCATTAATTGAAAACAATTCTCATCAAATCCATTGCTTGAAAATTTTGGAGTTCTAGGATTTAATTTGATTTAACAATATTTCTATAAAATATGATTAAAAAATAGGGTTAAATCTGCCCAACTGTTTTTTGTTAAAGTTTTTCCTAACATTTTTCTTGCTAAATAGCCTTGTGAACTCATGATTCATTTCACTTCTCAATGAAGTAATTAGGTATTTTGTTGTCATTGGTATCACTTAAATATCTTGCTCAATTAAGCTGTGTGGCAACATGCATTGCTTCAAACTGACTATTAAGAATCTCACCATTTGGTATTCTTTCTTGACATTTTGTATTTAATAGGGCACAGAGGTAATATTTGGAATTACTCAGGGAAGCCTTTTTGTGTACACAATGGACAGGACTGTGGATCCCCCATTGGCCTGGGGGAGAAGTGATTGACTGCTTTAAAGTTGATGGTGAGGAATTTCTGTTTGGTGTGCAGGTGGAGGGCAACCACTGGACGTGCTTGAAGTGAGGGGAAACACTCAATGAATTTTTAGAAAAAATGATCTGGACAGGAGAATGAAGGACGGATTGAAGTGGGGAGAGGCAGGAGACAGGGAGGTCATCAAGGAGGTTAATGCAATAGTTAATTGCTTTAATCAGAGTGATAGCAGTTTGGATGGAGAGGAAAGGGTGATTTTAGTGAATGTTGTGAAGGTAGTGAATTGACAGGATCTGATGACAGATCAATCAATCAATCAGTGGTATTTATGGAGTGCTTACCTTGTGCAGAGATTGAATGTGGGTTGAATGAGAGAGATAAGTCAAGGATAATGCCAAGGTTATGGGCTTGTGAGGTAAAATGTTGTGAGGTGGTGGTGTCTAAATGACGAGAAACATAGGGGAGAACAGGGTTTGGGTGGGAAGATAGGGAGTTCTGTTTTGAAAATGTTGAGTTTGAGGTGTCAGCGGAATATCCAGGTAGAAGTGTCCTGAAGACCACACTAGATCACGCTGGTTTACATACCTTGATAGGAAAGAGGTTGTGTGGGTAATTTCTGGGATTCTTTTGCTGAAAAATTATTTGTGCTGTTGGGTAACTCAAAGACATGATGCTCACCGTGAACGTAGCATCAAAAATTCAGGCTTCCTCTTCGTTCCTCTCTCTAATATGCATCAGTTTCCGTATCAGGGTTTTTTTTTTGTTTTTTTTTTTTTGCTTAATGATGGTATATGTTAAACACTTTGTGCTGAACATGGTTCTAAGCACTGGGGTAAATACACATAGGTTGGATACGTCCCTGTGCTACATAGAACTCATGGTTCAGGATTCCTTGCAATACTGAATGTAACTATGACAAATAGCTCTGGACAATAAGGCTTGTTAGGTTTGAAAGGCCTATGAAGAGTGCCTAAAATGGGAAAATAGAGGTGTTAGAAGTGGCAAGTTTGTCATTTTTAAGACATACCTAGTTGGATTTGAAAAGAATGTATGCAGAGAGATGATGGCCAGGCAAAGAGACTTTGTGATGTATGGGCTGAGGCGATTTGTCAGCTGAGCCCCAGCTCAGTCCAATGGAGGGAAGGCCACAAGTGACCCAGCAGCAGCGAGTCCCAGAGTCTCATATTCATTTATTTATTTGTATTAATGTCTCTCCTCCTCCAAACTATAAGCTTGTCATGGACAGGGAATATGTGCTCAAAAAATACAATTGATTGATAGATCCGGGGAGCACCACAAACAGGGCCGGTCATTCAATCGTATTGATTGAGCACTTAATGTGTGCAGAGCACTGTACTAAGCGCTTGGAATTCCCACTTCCCAACAATTCCCAACCCAACAACCGGCATATTACCATGGAATACCTATCTGGGCAAACCTGAATGCTCTTCCTCTCCTCACTAATAATAATAATAATAATGTTGGCATTTGTTAAGCGCTTATTATGTGCAGAGCACTGTTCTAAGTTCTGGTGTAGATATAGGGTAATCAGGTTGTCCCATGTGAGGCTCACAGTTAATCCTCATTTTACAGATGAGGTAACTGAGGCACAGAGAAGTGAAGTGACTTGCCCACAGTCACACAGCTGACAAGTGGCAGATCCGGGAGTCGAACCCATGACCTCTGACTCCCAAGCCCGGGCTCTTTCCACAGAGCCACGCTGCTTCTCTAACAGTTCACTACTGTTCCATGTGTCTGCAGCTTCCATTCACTCCTTCAGTCATATTTATTGAGTGCTTACTGTGTGCAGAACACTGTACTAAGTGCTTGGAAGAGTACAAAATAACAGTAAACAGATACATTCCCTGCCCTCCAACCTGCTCACTGTACTTCAATCTCATCTGTCTCACTGCTGACCTCTTGCCAGTGTTCTGGAACATCTTCTCTCTTCATATCCAATGGACAATTACACTCCTCACCCTCAAAGCCTTATTGAAGGCACATCTCCAAGAGGCCTTCCCTGACTAAGCCCTCATTTCCTCTTCTCCCACTCCCTTCTGCATCACCGTTGTACTTGGATTTGCCCCCTTTATTCACCCCTCCCAGCCCTGCAGCATTTATATACATATCCTTAATTTATTAATTTATATTAATGGCTGCCTCCCCCTCAAGACTGTCAGCTCATTGCGAGCAGGGAACGTGTCTGCCAACTCTGTTATTTTGTACTCTCCTAAGTGCTCTGCACACAATAAGTGCTCAAGAAATATGATTATATTATAATGGAAATTTCAGTACTAGTCTGTATTTGTTGCCAAAAGATTTTTTCTTAAAATGGATACAATCTGTGACTTAGAATAGGTTTCTGAATTCTTTAGGGCTTTGGCCCTTATTTAAATGTCTAAATGATTTTTGTGATAATGAAGTATGCTTCCACTTCTGAATAGGTTTTTTTTTCTGGAACACTTAGTTCCTGATGATTGAAATAGAATCAACTTAATTATTTTCCAAAGAAGCTTGGGGAAATTCTTTTAAAATGATACTAATTGTGCATGTGAGCAAAAAGAAGTCTATTGTTATTCAGAATATAGCTTATGGACTAAAAATGCAACTGCAGTGTAAGTACACTTAAGGTTCTGAGGACCCTATGATATCTGAAACTCAGGAATCTGTGCTCTATCTTTTGCTGCCAGAACCCAGAATATGTAAATGCTAAAACTCTGCATCCAGGGTTACTGCCAATCCTTGTCAGCTGTGTGACTGTGGGCAAGTCACTTCACTTCCCTGTGCCTCAGGGACCTCATCTGTAAAATGGGGATTAACTGTGAGCCTCATGTGGGACAACCTGATGACACTGTATCTATCCCAGCACTTAGAACAGTGCTCTGCATATAGTAAGCGCTTAACAAATACCAACATTATTATTATTATCCTTGCAGGTCAATTATCTCTCTCTTTTCCCCTTTGCCACCTTGATCTGCTTCCTTCCTGCTATTTCTGCTCCCATAAGTTTGCCTACCCTTTAAAAAAAATGAATGGCTATAGTTATTAAGCACTTAGTACTAATAGAATAGATACAAAATAGGCTGGACACAGTTCCCACAGTTCCTAAGTGGGGCTCACTGTCTAAGGGGGAGGAAAGCAAGGAATCCCCATTTTATAGATGAGGAAACTGAGGTACAGAAGTTAAGCAACTTGCCCAAGGCCACCCTGCAGGCAAGTAGTGGAGCCAGGATTAGAACCCAAGTCCTCTAACTTCCGAAGTCCTTTCACTATGTGGCTTCCCATGCCCTGTATTTGCCCCCAAACTTTCATGGTTCCCCACTACAGTCCAGTATTTTTTTTTCCAAATTAGCAACATGCACAATGGGACCACCCACCCTTAGCCCCTTCTTCCCTTCCCAGCCCCAGCCAAGGAAAAGGGGGACAAGGCCCAGACCTGGAGCAGGATGGGGATGCCGTCTCTGGCTGTGAGCATGGCTTCCAGCACTGTCGCAGACTTCTTCCTCTTTCCCTTCCCATCCCCCCATCTTATTATTGACATCTGCGGCCAGGGCAGGGAGGTGTAGCTCCAAGCTGGGATGGGAGAGAGGAGGGGCAGCACGATGGAGCTGGTGTTTCAGGATGCTCAAAATTAATGATGGTAATAAAAAATATATGGGATCGTGTAGGAGGACCGGGCAGTGGAGATGGAAGAGAAAGGGGATGGGCGGGGACACAAGAAAGCCACTAAGAACAGATAAGGGAAAAGGGGGAGGAATGAATCTGTCTTCACTTATGTACCTGTCCATAATTTACTTATTTTATTGATGTCTATCTCCCCTTTTAGACTGTAAGATTGTCGTGGGCAGGGAACGTGTCTGTTGTATTCTCCCAAGCGCTTAGTACAGTGCTCTGCATACAGTAAACACTCAATAAATACAATAGATTGATTTTATAAATACTAAAGACCAGTGGATCCACTTACCAGGTTTCATTACAGGCTGTAGTTAATAAACAGTCTGTGGACTCATCTTAATGTTTGAAAATATATCGCCTAGTTGTATGGAGGGAAGAGCTGTGTGGCCAAGTGGAGAGCTTGGGCCTGGGAGTCAGAAAGACCTGGATTCTAATCCTGGATCCACCACTTGCCAGCTTTGTGACCTCAGGCAAGTCACTTCACTTCTCTGGGGCTCAGTTACCTCATCTGTAAAATGGGGGTTGAAACTGTGAGCCCCACATGGGGCAGAGACTGTGTCGAACCTTGATTTGCTTGTATCTATTCCAGCACTTAGTATAGTGCCTGGCACACAGTAAGCCCTTAACAAGTACTACAATTATTATTAGTAGTACTATAATCCTGGTCTCCATTTTTATGGGACTATTTGGTCTTCAACTTTTAGATGGTAAACTTACCTAGGCCTAGAAGTGGACTGGTGGAAAGAGCACAGGACTGGTAAGGGTTCTAGTCCCTTGCTCTGCCATTTGACTGTGGTGTTTACCTTGGACAAGTCATTTACCTTCTCTGAGCCTCAGTTTCCTCATCTGTAAAATGGGGAGTGAGTACCTGATCTCTCTCTCCCTTTAAGTGTGAGCCCCATGTGGCACAGAGACTCTGCCTGATCTGATTATATCTTTGACTCGTCTCTCTCGTTCACCCCACACATCCGATCCGTTACCAAGACCTGTCGGTTTCAACTTTACAATATCGCCAAGATCCGCCCTTTCCTCCACCCAAACGGCTACCTTACTGCTACAGGCTCTCGTTCTATCCCGGCTAGACTTACTGTGTCAGCCTTCTCTCTGACCTCCCTTCCTCTTCTCTCGCCCCGCTCCGGTCTATTCTTCACTCCGCTGCCCGGCTCATCTTCCTGCAGAAACGATCTGGGCATGTCACTCCCCTTCTTAAACACCTCCAGTGGTTGCCTATCGACCTCCGCTCCAAACAAAGACTCCTCACTCTAGGCTTCAAGGCTCTCCATCACCTTGCCCCTTCCTACCTCTCCTCCCTTCTCTCTTTCTACCGCCCACCCCGCACGCTCCGCTCCTCCGCCGCCCACCTCCTCACCGTCCCTCGTTCTCGCCTATCCCGCCGTCGACCCCTGGGTCACGTCCTCCCGCGGTCCTGGAATGCCGTCCCTCCTCACCTCCGACAATCTAATTCTCTTCCCCTTTTCAAATCCCTGCTTAAAGCTCACCTCCTCCAAGAGGCCTTCCCAGACTGAGCTCCCTCCTTTTTCCCTCTGCTCCCTCTCCCCCCACTTCACCTCTCCGCAACTAAACCCTCTTCTCCCCCCTTTCCCTCTCCTCCTCCCCATCTCCGGTCCCACCCCTTCAGCACTGTACTCGTCCGCTCGACTGTATATATCTTCATCACCCTATTTATTTTGTTTAATGAGATGTACATCACCCAGATTCTATTTATTTGCCGTTGTTTTTATGAGATGTTCTTCCCCTCGACTCTATTTATTGCCATTGTTCTTGTCTGCCTGTCTCCCCCGATTAGACTGTAAATCCGTCAAAGGGCAGGGACTGTCTCTCTCTGTTGCCGATTTGTACATTCCAAGCGCTCAGTACAGTGCTCTGCACATAGTAAGCGCTCACTAAATACTATTGAATGAATGATCCCAGGATTTATCACAGTGCTTGGAACATAGTAAGAGCTGAACAAATACCTCTATTATTATTATCATTAGACTTAACTTTTCGGTTAGGCACTTTCAGTTTGGGAAAGAAATTTATTCATTTTTCAGCCCGGTTTTGTAGCATCACCATAGAGACTAAGTATCATTTGGATCTTTTAAAAATCAGGTTTATAAAAATATCACTATGACTAATAGCATCAACATTTATTCATGGGAAATTGAAAATGCGGCCTTGTGCTCTACGATACCGTGCTTAGTATCTTTCATTCATCCATTTCATTTATATTTTCCCTTGTAATTTATACTTTCATTCAAAAGGTTACTGTAATAATAAAAAAAAACACCAGTCCCCAAAAATATGGAAGTTGCACTCTGTTACAAGTTAAAAGAAAAGTGCTGCCTTTTACCAGTTGATTTAAAGTGACTGTGGAGGTGATCAAGTGGATTGAGTGGGGGTGGGGTGGAGGATTAGGGAGGATAGAGGGTCAAATTGGGAGTGTGTAGGATGGGAAGTAGAAATTCACTAGGAAAAGGGACAGGAGGAAGAGGCAGGGAGAGAATTCATTTATGGTGATTGAGTGTATTTCCACAGGGCCGTATGTATGCTAGGATCAATAAAAATGAGTATAGATCTTGTCCACAGGGTGGATGTATAGTTCCACAGCCCAATTCAGTCATTCACTCAGTTGTATTTATCGAGACTTACTGTGTGCAAAGCCCTGTACTAAGAGTACAGTATAACAATAAAAAGATACATTTCCTGCCCACAAGGATCTTACAGTCCAATGAGTATTTGAGTACAAGTCTCTGCACACAGTAACCATTTAACAAATACCACTGATTGATTGAAAACTAATTATATTGTATCTATCCCAGCCCATAGCAACGTGCTTAGCATTTAGTAAGTGCTTAACAAATTCCATTATTATTATTAATTATCATTATTTTTAGTGCTTCTGTCTTCTTCTTTGGACTGAAGATTTGATTAATTTGCACCCACATTAGTTATTTTAAATGAGTTCCCCAAGATCTCTTGAATATGAAGTAGCTGACAAGTAGTGTTTTCACAGTGGCTCAAATGAGAAATAATCATTTTGTGACTCTTTGGTAGTCAATTGATTTTTAGGAAAATATTGTTTAGTGCTGCCATTTAGAAGCTAAGTAGTTGTTGTTTGACCGTTGTTGTTTCAATAATAATAATTTGGGTATGTATTAAGTGCTTATCATGCATCCTTTTAAATATGTCATAACTCCAAAGCAAAAACCTTTGTGACTTTTCAGTATTGAACTCCATAATCTATTGCTAGTCAGAATCAAATAACCATTTGCACTCCTATAGTAAACATTTTAGTTGAGCTTTTGTTGATTGAAAAAGGTACATTTGTGGAAAGATAGAGGATTAATTTTTGAAGAAAACAAGAATAGAATTTGCTACTTAATGCTTTAAAAGCAGTGTTTCTACCACATGAGATAAAGAGAGATAATGTGCTGAAGGTATGGAGAGGGAAGAGAAAAATATATAAAGTCAGTGCTAGATAGCACAGGGTAGGTAGTGATTTGATATGGAAAGGTTCTTCAAAATCCACTACTAAAGATGTTCTGGTGAGTGCTAATCCAATTCTTCATGTAATATCTTGCTATGACTCTATCATTTCTGCTTTTCTTGCACTGGAGATAAACACCATTTCCATAATTATTTTTAATAAGTTTTGTAGGCAGTAAACCAGAGATCCACTGGGCATGTTTCCGTATCAGTAACTGCCAAGAAAATCCTTGCTATTAAATATTTGTTCAAAGTGTAAAAAAGGAAAGCTTCAAAAACTGGAAGAAACCAAGATTTACTAAAGCACTCTAAGATAAAACAAACCAAACTTTAAAATTACTCTTGTCTCCACTGTTTTTACTGAGTACCCACTGGGGGCTGTGCGATGTACTAGGCACTTGGGACTCAATCAATTGTATTTATTGAGCACTTAATGTGATCAGGGCACTGTACTAGATGTTTGGAAGGATACGATATAACAGTGTAACGGAGTTGGTCAGCACATTCTCTGTCCAAAATGAGGTTACAATCTAGAAGGAGAGATAGACACTTTATTGATATTACAGATATTCATTCATTCAGTTGTATATATTAAGCACTTACTGTGTGCAAAGCACTGTACTAGGTACAACAGCAAAGAGTGAAAATCCCTGCCCACAACGAGCTCACAGTCTAGAGGAAGCTCACATGTTACATAAGTGCTGAGGGAGGGAGCAAATGAGGGCAATGCAGAAGGGAGTGGGAGAAAATGAAATGAGGGCTTATTCAGGGAAGGCCTTTTGGAGGAGATGTACCTTCGATAAGGCTTTGAGATGGGGAGAGAGTGTCGTGAAGAGGGAGGGTGTTCCTGGCCAGAGGCAGGACATGAGTGAGAGGTTGACAGCGAGATAAATGAAATTAAGGTACAGTATATAGGTTGGCATTAGAAGAGTGAAGTGTGAGGACTGGGTTGAAGTAGGAGAGCAGTGAGGTGAGGTAAGGTAGGAGGGGTCAAGGTGATTGAGTGTTTTAAAGCCAATGGTGAGGAGTTTCTGTTTGATGTGCAGTTGGATGGAAAACCACTGGAAGTTCTTGAGAAGTGCAGTATCATGGACTAAATGATTCCCCTCTTCTAGAATGTGAGTCCATTGTTGGGTAGGGATTGTCTCTATCTGTTGCTGAATTGTACTTTCCAAGCGCTTAGTACAGTGCTCTGCTGGTAGTACTGGGGGTTTCCCTACTTTACTAATGAATCCATCACTTTAGCCATGTAGACAGCATGTGGTTTAGGGACCCAGAGTGTTGTTGGCCCAAATTCAATTCATATCATCAGTGCTATGGGAGATCACTTAACTCCTCTGTGCCTCATTTTCCTCGTCTGTAAAACGGGGTTTAGGTTACTACTCTCCTTGCATCTTAGATTGTGAGCCCAGTGTGGGACAGGGACAGTGTTTGATCTGATCACCCTGAATGTACCCCAGCTCTTAACTACATACTCGACACATACTGGAGACTGTCTAGACTGTAAGCTTATCACCATTATCATCAGTGGTACTTACTGAGCGTTTACTGTGTGCAGAGCACTGTACAAGCTCGTTGTGGGTAGAGAATGTCTACCAACTCTGTTCTATTGTACTTTCCCAAGCCCTTAGTACAGTGCTCTGCACACAGCGCTCACTAAATACTATTGATTGATTGATTAACAAAGGCCATAATGATTACCTCTGATGTTATGAGGAAAAATTGGCCTGCTTTGGCAGTAGACTGTGAGAGTTGTTGGATAGTAAAAAGCCGTGGATGACACCAAAGTTGCAGGCTTCTGGGATGGGTAGGGTGGTGGTGGTGTTGGCTTAGATGGAAAAATTAATAGGAGGAGAAGATTTAGAGAAGCAGCATCGCCTAGTGGATAGTGCATGGACCTGGTAGTCTGAAGGATATGAGTTCTAATCTCAGCTTTGCTACTTGTCTGCTGTGTGACTTCACTTCTCTGTGCTTCAGCTACTTCATTTGTAAAATGGGGATTAAGACTGCGAGCCCCATGTGGCACTTGTCCATCCTGAGTACCTTGTATCACCCCATCATTTAGAACTGTGCCTGGCACATAATAGGCCCTTAACACATACCATAAAAAAAAATAGTGATAAAGATGAGAAGTTCACTTTCAGACATGTGCCATCAGACCATCCAAGTGGAAATGTCCCAGGGCAAGAGGAGATTCAGGATTGCAGGTCAGATAGGAGGACAGGGCTACAGAGATAGATTTGGGAGTCATCTACATAGAAGTGATGGCCGAAGCCATGTGATTGCAAAATGGAGGCAAAAGTGAAAACAGCACCAGACTACGTATCTGTCAAACATGACAACACAACAAGGAACAGCCTTTTGTTCACATGGGGTCGGTGGGGCTACGGGTCCAGCTTTGGTCCTTTTAAGTCAGTTTCTAGGTGAATTTCGCCTTCAATGACTTCTTCCTTGGATAAGAAGGATAAATACATGTGAATCTGCCCATGACGTAGTTAAATGAGATGATGCGGTCTACAGTCATTTACATGGCAGCATCATTACTTTACTGTGCATTTGGGTGAATGGATTTGCTTACAATTGAAATAGGGCCATTAATATACTATTCTGTTGACCTTGCGCTCACTTGGCAAATGCTATTTGGGGCAGGTACCTCTCCCACCCACAGCTGTAGCACCACAAGTTGGGCCTGAAATCCCAGGGACTACCTGGGAGATAGCCAGGCTCAGTTGTGTATATCGGAGCTGGACAGATGAAAGGGATCTAGATGTTGTTTCTGGGTCTTGCACACAGCAATCTGAGCAAAACATGTGACAAAAAGCCAATGCTATTTTTAACCTCTGGGATAGAATTTTGCTCCTAGGCAACAAATCAAAAGCTAAGGGGGAAGCTGCAATCAACTACAGTATATGATACATTGCTCTGTCCCTTCAATTCACTGTAAACACAGAACAGAATTCAGGCAACCCTTTCACCTGATGTTTTAGAAGTCTTGAATTTTAAAGTTGGTTTCTTTTAGTGGATTGGAAAAATCTACAAAACTTCATTGATTCCAATTGCTCTTAGTTATTGAATCGAATAGATGATTCAGGCTCAATTCCTGCCAGCCTTTTCAAGGTCACTTTGGTCTGGAATTATTCCTATAGATCCTTAATTTGATTTTCAGTTGACTTTGTGTGGGAGTTGTGTTGTTTCACTGTAGGTTTTAGCAGATTTCCCTGGATACTTATTAAAGTGGAGCCTTGTATCCTTAGGTAACCAAGTATAGTAGTCATGAGAACATACTGCTGTGGAATGCAGTGTGGGATGAAGATAATGATGGTGACGATGATGGAGTCTCTTTTCGGGAGACCCTTGGCCCTGAGGCAAAAAATCGTTTATAGTGATAAAGGATTGCTCAGCTGTGGGGAAGCAGTGTGGCCTAATGGAAGGAGCAAGGCCCTGAGGGGCAGAGGATCTCAATTCTAATCCCAGCTCCACCCCTTGCCTATTGTGTGATCTGGGGCAAATGATGTAACTTCTCTGTGCCTCAGTTTCCTCATCTGTAAAATGGGGATTAAAGACTTGCCCTCCCCCTCCCCGAACTGTGAGACCCAGGAGAGGGACTGTGTCCAACCTAATTTTTGTACATCTACCTCAACACAGTACAATTCTTGGCACAAAGTAAATGCTTAACGCCACAATTATTATATTATTATTATTATTGTCCCAGGTGGTTCTGTAGAAAGAAATCTTCCCCACTGGAAGCATAGCCCCAGCAGGCAGAACTGGATGTAGAACCCCGGTTTCCGGATTCCCAGAGGGAATATCTAGTATTGTTCCAGGAGTGAGACTAGATATTGTTACTTCTACCAATAATAATAATTGTGGTATTTAAGTGCTGTGTGCCAACCGCTGTACTAAGCACTGGGGTAGAAGTGAGTTATTTAGGTTGAAACCAGTTCTGACTCACAGAAGTGCTTAGTATAGTGCCCTGCACACAGTAAGTGGTCAATAAATACAACTGAATGAAGTAGGGAGAACATCTTTAGAATTCTTATTTTGCATTTATTCATTCAATCATATTTATTAAACACTGTGTGCAGAGCACTATACTAAGTGCTTGAGAAAGTACAATGCAACGATAAAGAGTGACAGTCCCTTCCCACAGCGAGCTCACAGTCTTTGGGGGCAGGGAAACCGATATCAATACAAATAGACATCAATACAAATAAATAAAATTACAGATATGTACGTAAGTGCTGTGGGGCTGGGAAGGGGGATGAGCAAAGGGAGCAAGTCAGGGTAATGCAGAAGGAAGTAAGAGTTGAAGAAAAGTGGGGTTTAGATGGGGAAGGCATCTTGGAGGAGATGTACCTTCAGTAAGTCTTTGAAGGAGGGGGGAGGTAGTTGGTGGATTTGAGGAGGGGAAGGGCGTTTTAGGCCAGAGGTAGGATGTGGGCCAGGGGTTGGCGGGGAGACAGGCAAGATGGAGGCACAGTGAAAATGTTAGCACCAGAGGACCGGAGTGTGTGGGCTGGGTTGTAGAAAGAGAGAAGTGAGGTGAGGTAGGAGGGGGTGGGGTGACGGACTGCTTTAAAGCCAATGGTGAGAAGTTTTTGATTTGGAAATGGATAGGCAACCACTGGAGATTTTTGAGGAGGGGGTGATATGTCCTGAATGTTTCTGTAGAAAGATGATCCAGGCAGCGGAGTAAAATATGGAATGGAGTGGGGAAGAGGCAGGAGGTTGGGAGGTCAACAATGAGGCTGATGCAGTAATCTAGGCAGGATAGGTTGAGTGACTATATAAACGTGGTAACAGTTTGGATGGAGAGGAAAGGGCGGATTTTAGTGATGCTATGAAGGTGGGACTGACAGGATTTCAGATTTGCAGATGAGGCACAGAGAAGTTAAGTGACTTGCCCAAGGTCACGCAGTGGGAAAGTGGTGGAATCAGTATTAGAACCCAAGTCCTGGACTCCCAGGCCTGTGCTCTTTCAACTAGACCATGCTGCTTCTGATAAATACCACTGATTGATAAATACAGGGTTATCAGATCAGATGTAGTCCCTGTTGTACTTGAGATTTGCAATCTATCTCATCTCTAATTTACAGATGAGAAAGCTAAAGCCCAATGAGCCCCTTGGCTTTCCCAAGGGCATGTAAAAGCAGCATGGCTAGTGGAAAGAGCACGGGCTTGGGAGTTAGAGGTCGTGGTTCTAACCCCGGCTCTGCCACTTGTCAGCTGTGTGACTTTGGGCAAGTCACTTAACTTCTTTGTGCCTCAGTTACCTCATCTGTAAAATGGGGACTAAGACTGTGAGCCCCATGTGGGACAACCTGATTACCTCGTATCTACCCCAGCACTTAGAACAGTACTCGGCACATATTAAGCACTTAAATACCATTATTATTATTATTATGTAAAAGGCCAGTGACAGAGATGAGACTTTGACTCAAGTCTCCTGACTCTCAATCCTAATAATAATAATAACAGTAATAGCGATATTTGTTAAGGACTTATTATATGCCAAGCAGTGTACTAAGTGCTGGGATAGATTTAAGTTAATCAGGTCAGACACAGTCCCTGTCCCATGTTGGGCTCACAATCTAGGTGGGAGTACCGTATTTCATTTCACTTTTAGAGATTAGAAAACTGAGGCACAGAGAAGTTAAGTGATCTGCTCCCGGTCACAATAGGCAAACAGCAGAGCCAGGATAAGAACACAAGTCCTCTTACTCCCAGGCTTGTGATTTTTCCACCAAGTCATGTTTCTTTCCCCAGTTCTGTGCTCTTTTGACCAAAGCACATTGCAACTCTAGTTTTCCGTCTTTGCCTCTCACAGACAACATAATGCTCTCTCCCCATGGTTACTAACCTCAGGTAAAGTCATGGAAAGTACATCATGATTTGTTGTGTCCCTAAAGCCCAGAAAACTATCTCGATGCCTGTCAATCCAGGAGGCCGCTTCATGGTAGCAGCTGGAGGACTCTCATTCACTCTGCAAGGTGGCCCTGTGGCTTTGCCCCCTAGAGCCCCACTCTTGCCAGAGCCCCACTCCTGGGGCCCATGGGGCGGCTACAGTTTCCAGGTACAAAAGCAGAAAACTAATGACTCGTGTTTGGCCCAGCCTGACCTCCCCTCCCCGAGCTTTGGGCTCTGGCCACAGGCCCCCATGAACCATCAGGTTTCCCCGTCTCAGATTGGGTGCCCCTCCTCCCCACTCAGACCAGTGTTCAGATGATGCACCAGAAGGCTAAGCACCTTTCCAGCTGTGTGGCGGTGAGGAGGAAGGGAGATCTTTTCACTCTTCTTCCCCCTTCCTCACTTTTCTTCTCTTCCCGCAATCCACTTTCTACCTTTTTCCCCCTTCTTTATCTTCCTTCCCCCTTCTCTTTTTTCTTCCTCCCCCTTTCCTCCTTGGGGAAGCAGTGTGGCTCAGTGGAAAGAACCTGGGTTTCGGAGTCAGGGGTCATGGGTTCGACTCCCGGCTCTGCCACTTGTCAGCTGTGTGACTGTGGGCAAGTCACTTAACTTCTCTGTGCCTCAGTTACCTCATCTATAAAATGGGGATTAACTATGAGCCTCACGTGGGACAACCTGATTACCCTGTATCTACCCCAGCGCTTAGAACAATGCTCTGCACATAGTAAGCACTTAACAAATAGCAACATTATTATTTCTGCCTTCTTTCTTCATTCTTCTTTTCTTCCTCCTCCTTTGCACTGTCTTTCTTCATTTTTCTTGCCTGCTCCCTCTTCCCTCTTGTTCTTTCTCCCCTCTTTCCATCTTTATCCTACTTCCTTCCTACCCACTCCTCTTTCTCCTCTTTTCCTGCCTTCCTTCTTGCTCCCTTTCCCCTCTCTTCCTTAGTCCCCTTTCCTTCTCCTCCTCTTTGGTCAGTTTGCTTGGGGCAGAGTGACCAAGAGGCTGATGTCGCTTGGCAGCTCTATGGCAGTAGGAGGCAGGCAAGAAGGAGAGAAGGAAAGAAAGAGAGAGCTTTGGTTTCTAGACAATTGATTGTTGCCCTAGGCATTCCTCCCTCCTCCTGTAGCTGTTCCTGGCTACTGCTGCTTGCCTCCTGTTGCCTCAGGTCTGTTCTAGAAAGGGTGTGTGTGTGTATGTGTGTTTATGTTTGATATGTGTCCTGTTTATGACTCCCTCTTCTTCCCTCCCCAAGCCTTTCTCTTTGCATCTCAGGCTTGCATCATTATCCCTCTCCTGTTTTACTTTGAAGTCCAGAAAATCTGGTTATTTTCAGTGGTCAGTCAAAACCCTTAGTGTGGTAGAATTGACCTAACCCTCAGTCAAATGAAGTGTTTCCCCCAATGACTAGTTGTCTTTGCAAGGTTGATTTAGTAATCTTCTGACCATGAACAGAGCTCATCCATTAGGGTTCAGTAGCCATAGTCCCCGGGGTCCATTTCATAGGACAGCAGCAGTTTTTTGTTTTGCTACATGGTGGCTTTTCAGGCTTTTAGATAGTGTCTGTTTTCATCCACCCTTGGGAGTTCAAGTGCTGCTTGCCAGGTTTACTGCTGATTGGTGTACATTTATTTCTCAGCAACGTTTAAAATATTCATCACTATGGACTAGAGGATCTGCACCTTCAAAATGTCATGACCTAGTGCTTACACAAAGTTTAGCAACAAACAATTTTTCCCCTAGTGGGGATCTCCACACACCAAGGTTTGGTTTGGAAAATCTACTTTGGGGAAGGAATTGTGTGTCCCAAAATATCTGCTACTTCGGTTCTATTTTTAGGGCTTGGTTCCAAGAGGGGAATATTTCCCTTACTTTTTTTTTTCCATGATGTGGGTAAAGAACAGTGACTCATCCTGGAACACTCTGGAAACTGAGGCTATTTGTCCATTCTTCTGTTCGATAACAATCTTGGCTGGTGGGGGGAAAGGGCAAAGTGGGGATGAGACCTGAGCATCGTTAAAAAGTTTGATTCCTGGTCTAGCATTGCAGTGGATTGCAGATGTTTGCAACCTGTCTTGTTGGTTTTGAACCTGCCATGTTCAAACTTCAGTGAGTGCCCCACTCAGTCTGATGGTACACGTTCTAATAGTAGTGGCAGTGTTGGTTGAACCCTTCCTACGTGCTGAGCATTGTACTAACCCCTGTGGGCCCAGGCCTGATCCATCTTTTAGACCCCACTACCTAATGGACACACCATTTTGCGACATGGCATGTTGATGATGATTGTGCTGTGCATGACAGTAATAATAATGGTATTTGTTAAGTGCTTACTATGTGCCAAGCACTGTTCTGAGCACAGGGGTAGGTACAAGGTAAACAGGTTGTCCCATGTTGGGCTCACAGTCTTAATCCCCATTTTACAGATGAGGGAACTGAGGCACAGAGAAGTTATGTGAGTTGCCCAAAGTCACTCAGCTGACAAGCGGCAGAGCTAGGATTAGAACCCTTGACCTCTGATGCCCAAGCCCGTGCTCTTTCCATTAAGTCACGCTGCTTATTGGAGCTGTCCCCTGGGCTGATCTTGTCCCACCCCAAAGTCACTCCTTTATGCCCTGAGGAACCCCCTGCGGAGCTCCATGCTATGCACCCGGTATGGAGTCCTACTCTGGCCAGATCCACATGTCACTTTCCTGACTGTCTCCCCACTTTCAGGAGCTTCAGGAATATGGGAGAAACGGGTGCCCGATGAGCAGGTAAATATCCCTAGACTCCTGCTGATCTGCCAATCCTGTTCCACTGGCTGGGCGGGAAGGGGCGTGGGATACTATGCTCTGCACAGTTCCTGGGCTAGTCCATCTGGGGCAGAGAGGAGAAGAGGAAAACCTTGGAGGGCAGGGGATAGAGGGTTGGGGGTTTGAAGCAGCAACCCATGAGCTCAGATCACCTGGAAATTTGTCCTTGCCTGATTCCTGACCAGGATGAACGGCGCAGGGTCTGGCCAGGAGCACCACATGATACCACCAGGCCCAGTGTGGCAAGAGTATGGAGTATCCAAGGGGCCACTGCGGGAGCCCCTGTGGGCGGTGGCCGCTTTGCTGAAGCCTTCAGCCATCCAGGACGCTGGGGGCTTTTGTGTCAGCTTCCTCAGAGGATACTAAAGGCAACGGTGGTGAGGTGGCCGACTTGGGGAGGCTGCCTGGCTCGGACAAGTATGGTGGCCAGCTGTCCAGCAGCTCCCCATTGGGTCGACCAGGGTGTGGTACAGGGAGACTGGGCAGTCCCTCAGCATCTCCTCGTTCACCCCTGGCATGACTGCCCAGACACCCCGGCCCCGGTTGACCCTGTGCTGCTCACATCTCCCTCTGGCTTCTTCAGCAAAAGCAGCCATGCTGTGAGAGGCTGCGGGTGCAGGCAGGGCTGCTGGAGGAGGTGGCTCCTGCAGGCTAAGGCTCAGGCCCAAGCCCCATGGCTGCTGCTGGAAGGGGATGAACTTCCACCTGCAGGGCAGGGGACTAGGGGAGAAGCGCATGCTAACCAGTCACTCTGGCAGGTGGCTTTCACTGGGGCGGGGACTGTGGTGTGGTGGTAGCTCAGGCAGCTGGGTCCATATTGGGGAAGGCAGAAAAGGGGGGGGCCCTCTCCTACTACAACCCAGCCTGCTCGCTTCACTCCTCTAATTAATTAAGGTATTTGTTAAATGCTTACTATGTTCCAGGCACTGTACTAAGCACTGGGATGGATACAAGCAAATCGGATAGGACACAGTCTCTGTCACAGTCCGTGTCCCACGTGGGGCTCACAGTCTCAATCCCCATTTACAGATGAGATAACTGAGGCCCAGAGAAGTGAAGTGACCTGCCCAAGGTCACAGAGTGGACAAGTGGCGGAGCTGGTATTAGAACCCATGACCTTCTGACTTCCAGTCCTGTGCCCTATCCACTAAGCCACGCTGCCTCTGATGCCAGCCTTCTCATTATACCTCAATCTCATCTATTTCACCTCTGCCCTCTCACCCACATCCTGCCTCTGGCCTGAAACGCCCTCCCTCTTCATATCTGACAGGCAATTACTCTCTCCCCCTTCAAAGTCTTACTGAAGGCATATCTCCTCTACGAGGCCTTCTCTGACTAAGCCCTCCTTTCCTCTTCTCCCATTCCCTTCTGTGTCTCCTTGACTTGCTCCCTTTATTCATCCTCCCTCCCAGCCCCATAGCACTTATTTATATAACTGTAATTTACTTATATTAATGTCTGTCCACCCCTTTCCCTCCCACCCCCAACCCCGGGCTGTAAGTTCATCTTTGGCAGGGAAAGTGTCTATCGTATTGTACTATCCCAAGATCTTACATAGTAAGCACTCAGTAAGTATGACTGACTGACTGACTTAGCTTGGGGCCTGCAGTTGTAGCCTTTAGAGCCTCTGCATTAATCTGGCCCTGGGTGAATACAGAAAAAGTGAATTCAGATTTGAGCCCTCTTCCATAGAGGAGCCTATGATTTCAACGGGGAATATGTACAGACACAGACACACACACACGCTCACACGTTCACACTACCACTTGATGTCGTATGGAATACACTATTAGAGTTCAACAAGGCTTTTTCCTCAGGACGTCCAAGTTGGGGCTGGTTAGTTGTATAATCACAAGACAGGACTAATGTCGGCCATCCTGTATTTAGCGTTTTTAAAGGGATATTATGGAATTAAAAATTCCCACCAAGGTCTTGTTGAAAGTTCTGTAAAGCTGTAGCAACCATAGCTGAACCAGTTTCCCAAGTTTTAATTAGTTATCAATCTAAAGTATTTATTGAGCACTTACTATGGACAGATCACTGGATAATAGGTTCTTGGGAGAGTAAAGTAGGATTTGTGGACACAATCCCTGCTTCAAGAAGTTTACAGTATAGTGAGAAGTGTATAATCTAGTACCACAAATGGCAAATATCACTATAGAAAATTAAATTAAAGTTGAGGTTTCTAAGGAAACATTACAGATGAATTTGGCTTTGCCCCCCTCCCTCCCTGGGGGAGAATGGGGCTTTCCTACTTCTGGCACAGGACACAGCCTTTCCCAGAATGCTCCAAATGCTTCGGTGGAGGAAGTGGGAGGAGGGATTGTGTCATTCTGCCAGGCTTGTTACCTTGTTCAGTAACACACATATACACACTCCTGAACACGTGTGCCGCACACACACACACACACACACACACCAGCTACCTAGCAGGTTTGGAGTTTGTGATTCCAGGGAAAAAAAAAAATTTCTCTTGGAAGGCTTTAGGCCACTCGGATCAGTGTTATCGCCACAGAAATTTTTAGTTTTCAGCATGTGTTTTCTCTTTAACTTTATCCTATTTCTACAACCTGGCATAGTCATGAGAAAGTATGCTGTGTCTATATTTGCAGCATAGAATACCAAAAAACATGTAAGAGGGAGCCAAGTATAATGAATATAATTACTCTCTGACTGAAATATATTGCTCTTCAATGAAACACCAACCTTAGAAGCTGGACACTGAGCATTGTGAGCATTTCAACCCCAATTTACTGTTGCTGTGGATTTGCTGCCAATTCATAATCCTGGTGACATTTTGTATTGTGACATCTAGTAATTGTGGTATTTGTTAAATGCTTACTATGTGCTAGGCACTCTACTAAGCTCTGGGATGGATACAAGTAAATTGGGTTGGACACAGGCCCTGTCCCAGTGGAAAGAGTATGGGCTTGGGAGTCAGAGGTCATGGGTTCAAATCCTGGCTCCACTGCTTGTCAGCTGTATGACTTTGGGCAAGTCATTTAACTTTTCTGTGCCTCAGTTACCCCATCTGTAAAATGGGGACTAAGACTGTGAGCCCATGTGGGACAACCTGATCACCTGGTATCCTCCCCAGGGCTTAGAACAGTGCTTTGCACATAGTAAGTGCTTAACAGATGTCATCATCATTATTATTATGTGGGACTTACAGTCTCAATTCCCATTTTACAGATGAGGACACTGAGGCACAGAGAACCGAAATGACTTGCCCAAGATCATTTAGCAGACAAGTGGAGGAGCCGGGATAAGATCCCATGACCTTCTGATTCCCAGGCCTGTGGTCTATCCACTATGTCGTTCTTTATTTTGAGAGTGTTTAATTAATCAGAAATTAATGAGCTGCTATGTATATTCTATAGTTTGAAGATTATGAATTTATTCAATTCAAATTCAGTTTATTATGAGACACTACATTACTTTAAATGGAATTCCTGAAGGCTGACTGCTCCTGGTTCTCTGATAAAACAATCATAGGAATATGATTGTGGTATTTAAGTGCTTACTAAAGATAATCAGATTGGACACAGTACCTGTCCCACATAGGGCTCACAGTCTGAAAGAAAGCAGGTTTTGAATCCCAAGTTTTACAGATGAGGAAACTGAGGCACAGAGAAGTGCCCAAATTAACCAAGTAGGTAGGTGGCAGGGGCAGGATTAGAACCCAAGTCCTCTGGCTCCCAGGCCCATGCTCTTTTCACTAGTCCATGCTGCTTCTCACATAATATTTGGGAGGAAATACTATGTTCTTTTCTTTATTATGAAGATAATGGTTGAAGGGATTTAATAGACATTTCCCCCAACCGCAAGCCTTTCTCTTAGAGAAAATGTTTTCAAGGAATCTTTTGACGTTAAGCAAGATTGGACTATAAGGAGATAGTAATTTATAAACCTAGCCTATCTGTATTTGTAAAGTGCATTTGATTTATTAAAAAGTTTGAATTGAAATGGCAGGATCCTTGAAAGAAAAGCTTATCAGGTAGGTTTATAGCCCTGTGTTATGTACTCTGCCCAGGCAATTCAGTAGTATTTCTATGTATACTTTTCAGCCTGTGAAACATAGGTGATAATTTGGTGGATTCATAAATGAACATTTCCAACTAATTTCCATTTATGGAAGATAATTCCCTTCATGCAAGAGCTCAAATTCATTAGTTTTGTTGTTGTTTAATTATAACAACCATAAACATTTGGTTTATTCTACTCCCTTCTATTCCTGTGGTCCCTCTGTTGTTCACCAGAGGGTCTTTTATTAGCTGGACTAATTTATTCCTTGAATGCTTAATACACCACAGATTTCTTAAATAAAAATGTCTGACATGAGTATGCCATATAGCCTAAAAGCGTTGAAGTATTATGATAAAATCCTAATTAGGCATTCCTGAGATGTGGTAACATGACTGCATCCAAACAACTGGAAAAATTTTTAGATTTCCCATATTCTTTTTTGCTACCTTACTCTGTTGTGTTATTTTGCTTGCGAGCCAAAGTTTAAACTGCTATTATGTGAGCCCCATATGGGACAATCTGGTTACCTTGTATCTATCCCAGTACGTAGAACAGTGCTTGACACATAGTAAACGCTTAACAGATACCATCATCATTATTATTATTATTCTAATCCCGGCTCTGCCACTTGTTAGCTGTGTGACCTTGGGCAAGCTGCTTAACTTCTCTGGGCCTCAGTTACCTCATATGGAAAATGGAGATGAAGACTGTGAGCCCCAGGTGGGACAGCCCCATTACCTTGTCTCTACCCCAGAGTGTAGAACGGTGCTCGATAGACAGTCAGCGCTTAGAACAGTGCTCGACACATAGCGCTTAACAAATACCATCATTATTATTATCGGTTGCTTCCAGGCCTCCAGAGTATTCCCCAGGTGGAGCAAGGAGTAGAAGCTCTGGCTAGTGACAGATGGGATCTGATCAATCCCCCTTTTAGACTGTGAGCCCGTTGTTGGGCAGGGATTGTCTCTATCTGTTGCCGAATTGTACATTCCAAGTGCTTAGTACAATGCTCTGCACACAGTAAGCGCTCAATAAATACGATTGAATGAATTAATTACCCAAGCTCTTACCATATCCCTCTTTTAGTACTGCATCAAACCTCCTTACTAACTTCCCTGCCTCTTGTTTCTTCCCACTTGAGTCCTTACTTCATTCAGCTGCCATCAGCTTTTAAGCACTCAATCACCTTGCCCTCTCCTACTTCACCTTTCTACTCTCCTACTACAACCCCCTCGCTCCTCTATTGCCACCCTTCTCACTGTTCCTCGATCTCATCTATCTTGCTGCTGACCTTTCACCCTACGTCCTGCCTCTAGCCTGGAACTAGCCTCCCACTTCATAATTGACAGACAGTTATTCACCCCCACCTTTAAAGCCTTATTGAAGGCACATCTCCTCCAAGAGGACTTGCCTGACTCAGATCTCCTTTCCTTTCACTCCCTTCTTCCTCTCCTTGACTTGCTCCCTTTATCCATGACCCCTCCCAGTCCCACAGTACTTATGTACATATCTGTAATTTTATTTATTTATATTTATGTCTTTCTCCCCCTCTAGACTGTAAGCTCATTGTCAGCAGGAAATGTGTCTGTTACAGTGTACTCTCCCACATGTTTAGTACAATGCTCTGCACACAGTAAGCACTCAATTAATATGATAGACTGACTCACTGCCATGATCATTTTTGTATAATTCATTCAGTCCACATCTCCCCTTTCCTCATGAAACTCCAGTGGTTGCTCAACCACATTCTCATCACACAAAAACTCCTTTCCATTGGCTTTAAATCACTGAGTCACCTTGCTTCCTCCTACTTTACCTCACTGATTTCCTACTTCAGTTCAGCCCACACACTTTGCTCCTCTAATGCCAACCTCTTCACTGTTCCTTGATCTTGGCTATCTCACCTCCAACCCCTCACCCACATTCTTTCCCCTCCATATACAGCAGACCAATGCTTTTCCTACCTTCAAAGCTTATTAAAATCACATCTCCTCCAAGAGGCCTTCCCCGACTATGCCCTCAATTACCCCTACCCCCTCTCCCTCTGCATCAGTTATGCCCTTGGATCTGTATCCTATAAAAACTTGATATTTTCCCCACCCTCAGCCCCAAAGCACTTATGTACATATCCATAATTCATTTACTCATATTAATGTCTGTCTCTCCCTCCAGACTGAAAGGTCTTAGTGAGCAGGAAACATGTCTACTCTTTTATACTGTACTCTCCCGAGTGATTTGTACAGTTCTCTGCACATCATAAGCACCCAATAAATGCTATCCATTGATTTATTCAAGAACTGATGCTGCACCTCAGCGTTGTACTGTATTAAGTTTTGCCCAGTATCTGGTGCTAGGTGGTTTTATTTATGTCTTGCTTCTTTTAGCAATTATAGTTGATAATATCAATATGCTTTGAGAAATTCAGTGCTGTAAAACTGAGCTGTGTTATTGATTGTCAAAAAGTATAAGAGCATGCCGTACTTAACCTAGCTTTTGTAGTTGTGACTCAAATTATCTAATCTTGTTATCGCAAGTCTCATGTGTCCCACTTCTGATGGTAACATCTAAAGGTAGCAGAGGCGGTTTAGCTTTTGAGATGGCATTTATACCTTTATATGAATATTGTCCTTAATTTTTGTTGAACTTCTTTACATACTTCTTAACATACAAATTAGTCCCCAACTTGGGTAAAAATTGCTTCAGACCATAGTGTAATTTTTTATTTAAGGCCCTTTATTTATTTAATTAAATAAAAAATTACACTATGGTCTGAAGCAATTTTTACCCAAGTTAGGGACTAATTTGTATGTTAAGAACTTCTTAAGTTCTTTAAAATGCCTTTTATGCTTTGGAAATTAAATAATACATTCCTATTTTTTTCATTTTGTTAGGAAAACTTAAACCAAACAGGCATATTTTCTTAACACCACATAATGACTTTAAAAATCATTATTACAATCTCACATTGTGAGGTATAAATGTAATGAGTGAATATAGTCAGTGCTGAATATTCAGAAGCTAGTGATCCAATTTGAAGATGATCTCTACCCTGTGTTTCTCTTCATTTCTAATCCTGCCAGCCATCTCATTAGTTTCTTATCTTCTTCATCTACTGACAAACAGGAAAGTGGAGAGCAGGTGAAACCCAGGAACTCTAATGAAAGAATTCCCTGTAATATCTGGAGAATTTAGTTTTCCAGGCTAATACCAAATTCAAGGGTATTATTTACTTTTTGAACCTTAGTTACATATCTGTAGAACCTCCTTTTAATATGTTATATTTTGCCTTTAAAAATGTTTATTTTTTATGAAAAGATGAGAACAATTTTGGTACATCATGCCATGGAGCTACAATATTTCTGATTTGCAAAGGTAAAATTTTCTTAATGTTTCTCACAGGTAAAATATGTATCTTTTAGCAGTATCTTTCTCCTTTAGAAACGATTTATTGCAAAACTCTTCAGCGTTAAATGTAATGTTTTGTGCTTTTCAAAAAGCGGAATTAGATTAGCTCTTGAAAAAATTGAACTTTCCCTTCTGTCATTTAGAAACTCAAAATATGCTTTTCTGTAAGCAATGAAATCAATACACTCCCTGTGAGAAATGGCAATAGCCTTTCTTATTTTTATGATGGATAAAAATGTCCTTACCTTAGAAAGCAGGGGACTAATACAGAAAACACCTTAAAGGAATCCATGATGTTACCAAAATTTATATCTACTGAGATCTTTCTAAAAGCATCATAAACACCACGGAGGGCTCTCCTGTCCTCCAGTGGAGATTTTGGAGTTGCTCACTCAGCAGTTTGGTTAAATGATGTCCTTGGGACAAGAACCAATAGCATTCCCTGCATAGATCTCATCTGTTGTTTTCCATGTTACAAACTCAAGTCTCCAAATGTCAAGCAGTGAAGGTGAAACTGAATGAAATTATTGCTTCTCTGGAAACTGTAAATTAAATGTAAACCTAAATCAGAAACCCCTTCGTTAGAGGGGTTAAATTCTTTACAGAGAGCATTTAACTCCGTGAGACTGCAAAGTGCCTGTGGCCTTCACCAAGGGCCTTAAATAAAAAATTACACTATGGTCTGAAGCAATTTTTACCCAAGTTGGGGACTAATTTGTATGTTAAGCAGTAAATAGGTGACAACTTTATATAGATAGATATTGGGTCTATACATAGAACCTGGTTCTATCAGTAGTTCTATCCAACAAGCACTTGCTCTATGCAGAGCACTGTACTCAGTGCTAGGGAGAGTACATCCTCTTGGTGGGCAAGGAACATGCCTATTAACTCTGTCCAGTCCTCCTCTTTTACTCCCCGCAAGCTCCATTTCCTGCTCACTGGTGTGGAGAGTGAAGCAGGGTGGCCTAGTGGATAGAGCATGGGCCTGGGAGGCAGGAGGACCGGCTCCACCACCTGTCTGCTGTGTGACCTTGGGCAAGTCATTTCACTTCTCTATGCCTAAATTTCTTCATCTGTAAAATGGAGATTAAGACCATGAGCCCTATTTGGGACATGGACTGTTTCCAATCTGATTAGGTTCTATCTATTCTAGTGCTGAGTACAATGCTTGGCTCATAGTAAGCACTTAACAAATACCATAAAAAAAAGGGAGAGGAGCAGGAGATCAGTTGGCCAGGGAGCGTGGGCTCTCTTCAAAATCCTGACCCATGTAGGGGAAGAGGAGACACTTTAGAGACTGGGATGAATCCAGTGCCAGCGAGGGCAGGGGAGAAGGAAGGATGAGTGGATGAGGGCTTAGCATGGCGTAGTGGATAGAGCACGGGCCTGGGAATCAGGAGATCATGGGTTCTAATCCTGACTCTGTCACTTGTCTGCTGTGTGACCTCGGACAAGTCACTTAATTTCTTTGTGCCTCAGTTACCTCATCTGTAAAATGGGGGTTGAGACTGTGAGCCCAACATAGGATAGGGACTGTGTCCACCCCAATTTGCTTGTATCCACCCCAGCACTTAGAACAGTACCTGGCACATAGTAAGTGCTTAACAAATACCATAATAATCCTTATTATGATTATAATTATTATAATTCATTTATTATAATTACTATTACATACAGGTGGAAGGGCAGCAAGGGCATGGGAGGAATAGGAGGAAAAAGGCTTGGGACCTGGAAGGAAAAGGAACAGAGGGTTTGGATGGAAATGAATCAGGGTCTGCAAGACAAAGAGATTGAAAGAAAGATGGAGAGTGTTATGAGCCCCTGGCTCATACCAATCAGGACTTTTCCTAGACTGGGGTAGCCTCTGTGACAAGTTAAAGTGAAAAGCCAAACCATCAAGATTACTCTGGAAAGTTTTACTTAAGTGTTGATCCATGGACAGGGGAGTAACACATGCACACGCTAGCTCACACCTACTTCAGCAAATGTTCAGTACTGGTCTCCCAGTCAAGGTGAGAATTTGGGTTTTTTTTTTCTTTCAGCCTTGGGAGAGAGAGAAGCCTAAAATGCAGAGAGGAAAATAAATGTAGAGAGCAATTCTGTTATGTGATACTTGCTTTATAACGTGAAGCAAAAGATGGATGATCAGGGCTATTCTTTTTTTATTTTTGTGTTTGAGTTATGAAGAGCCCAGGAAATGGCCTAGCATCTTTGGAAAATATATTTATGGAAAGGTCAAGATAGTTTCATATAATCAATGGTAACATGATAGAAAAAATAAAGTACTGTCAATGTATTATGAATGCAATAATTTAATAATTTCAAGTTTTATGCAACTTTTGTCTCAAAAGTATAGCTTTGTTTAGACTGAGCAGAAAAATAGCTGAACATCTACCAAAAAGAAGAAAATCATAAATAAGAAAATAATATAAACACAATACAAATTCAGCTCACATCCTATTTGCTGCAGGATTTCTGGTTGTATCTTTTCTGAGGAGTTGCAGATTCTTTATTATGCTTATTGTATATCTTTATCAATGTGCTTAATGGAGCAATAAAACTTTACACTTGAGATTCTGGAAAGAAGGTATTTAAGTCTCCACATATACATCAGAATTTAAATCAGGTAGGGGTCCCACAGCATGGTAAATCTGTGGGAGGGAACTTGTCTACCGACCCTGTTATATTGTACTCTCCCGGGTGTTTAGTATAGTGCTCCTCACACAGTAAACTCTTAATAAATACCATTGATTTATTTGAAAATGGTGTACTGAAGAATGAATCTGCTTTTTTAGTGCTGAACTCCAAAATCAGAGTCCCTGGGAAGGGCTCCCACTTCTCCATGGTCTGTTTTTTCTGTAGAACAGGTCAGGAGCATTGAGCGGGTTGGGGAGTGGGAGGGAAAAGGGAGAGGGAGAAGGCTGAAGAAAGTGAAAACGGAACCCAGATGCCCGTCCAACTTTCATACCACTGAATCTCAGCTGGCGAATGGCTTGAAAAAAAATAGCCTGTTGATTGAATTCTAGTAGGGTGCACTTTTTGATTAAATTTGTGTTGACATTCAGAATCACAAGAAAACCTTTTGTATTGAGAAAACCCAGTTATCTAGACTTCTGGGGGACCTCCATGTTTGTCCAGAAGATTGATCTTTACTAAACTTCCATACCTAGGTAATTACCTCTATGAAAAGATCAGACGGTATTCTGGTTGTCTCTGGCCATGACAGCAGAAGTCTCCCCATCAGATTATACATTTCTAGTTGTGTTCATTCCTCTACTTGCCCACCTTCCTTGTATCCTTTCTTCCCTGCTAGGCTTTGTGAAGTTTTCCCACTTCCCTCTCTGCCTCAACACTCTGGTCCTTGATGCTGCTTATCTTTTTTTCTCTTTTTAACTCATCCCACCCTTCCTTTCCCATTCCTGCCTCTATGGCTCCTATCTCCCTCCCTCGACTCTTGCCCTCTGAGCCACCCAAGCTATAACATTCAGGGATAAACCGAAGCAGGAGGTGTACTGAGGGGCGATGGTGCCCCCTGTCAAGTAAAAGAGACACCAGGACAACGAGCTTGCCCCTTCCAATAAAATCACTCTACAGGGATCTAAGTTCATTCATTCATTCAATCATATTTATTGAGGGCTTACTATGTTCAGAGCACTGTACTAAGCACTTGGAATGTACAATTTGGCAACAGATAGAGACAGTCTCTGCCCAACAATGCTTAGTTCCACTCCTTTAAATTTGTATGACATTTTACTTGCAGAGTATTGAATAATTGTAGCCATACTTAGATATAAAAGTATATAATAATCCACATTAGACCTTTCTTGACCCTTTCCTTCTGAATACTTGAATTTCTATTGTATATTTATCTATTTCTGCTATTATTATTATTAATCAGTGGGGTTTATTGAGTGCTGCTTGGGTGTACAGCATGGTACTGAGTAAGCGCTTGGAAGAGTCCAGTACAGTAGAGTTGGGAGACGTGATCCCTGCCTATAAGCTTAGAGGGGCTGTCAGACATTAAAATAAATGACAGATAGGGAAAGCAAGTTGCATAAGGATATGTACATAAGTGCTGTGGGGTTGGGAGTGGGGTATGAGCCCCCTTCTAGACTGTGAACCCGTTATGAGCAGGATTTGTCTTATTTGTTGCTGAATTGTATTTCCAAAGCGCTTAGTACAGTGCTCTGCACACAGTAAGTACTCAATAAATACAATTGAATGCATGAATGATGCTCTGGGCATGCATTGTCAATCAATGGTATTTATTGGAATTTATTGAGTGCCTACTATGTGCAGAGCACTGCATTAAGAACTTGGGAGTACAATAGCACAGGATAGCATTGTTCACACTATTTTGCGGTATTATGCCAAGTTTTGCTGAACCTAGAATGTTTCCTTGGCCCACCCTCACCACCCTCCACTTGCTCAGAACCTTTGGGTCCATTCCCAGATCTCTTTGAACATGGCTGTTGCTTTGACGTCATAGAACTTGGGGGCAGGAGCTGCAGCAGAGGGAAACTGGGAACCGAAATGAAAAATACCAGATGTATAGGCATCTGGGACTATATCTGTACCGGATGGGGATAGAGCGGTGGAAACCCGGTCTGGCATAAACCCAGATGAATGAGCACCCTTCTACTGACTAAGGTATGATTACCCACTGCAACCCCTCCCAGGATCGCATCTGGAGAGTTTCCAGTACTCTACCAGTGATGGTTATGGGAGGGGGAGTCAAACGGAGGCATACCCATTCCATTCCTAACTTGGTCAGTGGCCAGCCAGTGAAGGCAATCTGCTACTAGTCAAAACTCACCCGTTTTGGGCAGCAGAGGCATGGGAGAGAGTCGAGGGCGGAGACTAGAGTTTACTGCGCGGAAGTAGGCAATGGTAAACCACTCCTGTGTTTTTACCAAAAAACCTCTGTGGATACACTACCAGAACGATTGCAGATGGCGTATGGGGCATTCTGGGAGAGATGTGTCCACGGAGTCTCTATGGGTCGCAGACGAGTCGACAGCATAAGATAAGACAAGACCTACTGGAAAGTGCACAGGACTGATCATCAGGAGACCTACCTTCAAATCCAGACTCCATCATGTGTCTCCTGTGTGACCTTGGGCAGGTCACTTAATTTCTCTGTGCCTCTGTTCTCCTTCGCCTTTAGTCTGTGAGCCCCATGTGGGACAGGGATGAATCAGTCAGTGACATTTATTGACTACTTTCTGGGTGCAGAGCACTGTACTAAGCACTTGGAGAGTACAATACATAGAGTTGGTAGACATATTCCCTACCCACACAGAGCTAACACAATGGGAGGGGAGAGAGGCATTTAAATACGACTATGCACATAAATGCTTTGGGTCTGAGAGTGGGGTGAATATCAAGTGCTTAAAGGCTACAGATCCAGGTGCATACATGATGCAGTGGGGAGTAGACTGAGCCCCCTTTTCCTCTGCTCCTCCTCCCCTCCCCATCTTCCCTTCTCCCTCCCTCTGCTCTACCCCACTCCCCGCCCCATAGCACTTGTGTATATATATATGTATATATTTATTATTCTCTTTTATTAATGATGTGTGTCTATAATTCTGTTAATATTGATGCTATTGATGCCTGTCTACTTGTTCTGTTTTGTTGTCTGCCTCCCCCCTTCTAGACTGTGAGCTCATTGTTGGGTAGGGATTGTCTCTACTTGTTGCCAAATTGTACTTTCCAAGCGCTTAGTACAGTACTCTGCACACAGTAAGCGCTCAATAAATACGATTGTATGAATGAATAAGTAGGGAATATGAGGAATTAGGTAGGGAAGGCATCTCGGAGGAGCTGTGATGTACGTAGGGCTTTGAAAGTGGGGAAAGTGGTGGTCTGTTGTATATGAAGAGGGAGAGAGTTCCAGGTTAAGTGAGAGGATGAGTGAGATAAATATAGGGAGTAGGTTAGTAGGGACTGTTACCCCACTGCTTAGTACAGCGTGTTTCACATAATAAGCCCTAAACAAATGCCACTGTTATTATCATCATTATTATTATTCATTCATTCAGTTGTTTTATTGAATGCTAACTGTGTGCAAAGCATTGTACGAAGCACTTGGGAGAGTACAGTATAACAATAAACAGACACATTCCCTGCCCACAATGAGCCTAGTATAGTGCTAAGAGCTTCGTACAGTGCTTTGCACATAGGAAGCACTCAATAAATACGATTGATTAAATGAATGAACTCATTACCACCTTTCTTGTTTCTTATTACCTTTCTAAGTTATCTGAACTATTTGGGTATTCAAAGTAGACTTCCAAATATTTTGGTTATCAGAGAGGTTGCTGCAATATTTTCATGTCCTTATGGCGAAAACTTATATTCACTTTATTTGCAGTGAAGGAAGTTAAAGGCTGATTCATTGTTGTCAGTACAGTTCAGCAAATACACCAATGATTTGTGAAGGGTAAAAAAAATCAAAGGAAATTTTTTCTGTGTTCCTCCAATATCAATTTTCAAAATTGAAATTATTCCTTATTAAAGACAGTCTGAAGTGAGAATATGGTGAAATTCTTGAAATTTGGAAGTTTAAAAATCATATCGCTTTAGAAAATATCGATGCCAAAACATCTTAAACAAAGAGTATTTCAAATGTTTTTTCTCTCTTTATAAGAGTACTTTTACATGGCTAACTATTCTATTGAAACTATTTTTACTGAGCAGGAGTCTTGTATTCCTGATATATTGGTCTGGAGTGAAATTTTACATTGCCTTGTAAACTTTGAAAGCCTGTTTTTATGATGGAAATTTTGACAGTATTATAACTCATGTTGATGCTAGTGGGTATCACTTCATTAGGTCTTGTCTAGCCTTGTTAGGAAGCCATTTGTAAAATTTAGATACACAGTTCTAAGCCAAGTTGAAGCTGTGCTGTTGTATATGCGATAGTCTATAACAAATTCCATTAACTGCTGATTGAGGCCTGATCTCCTGTCTTCAAACTCCCCGTTTCGGCAACCAAGTTTTTAGGGTAACAGCTGCTAACATTCTTACCTGTCAGGATAGACTCTTCCATCTCATTTGGAAGTCATTTTTGAGGTTTTTCCCTGATTTTTTGTAAATTCATTTGTATAGCCATTCCTGAGGTTCTGATGGTGAGATTCTACAGACTTTAATTCTGATGGAGCTTGTCAGTGTTTGCTTTAATCAATCAAACCATGGTATTTATTGAGCACTTACCATGTGCAGAGCACTGTACTAAACACTTGGGAGAGTAGAATATAACAGAAATAGCAGACGTGTTTGCTGCTCATGATAACCTTACAGTTTAGAGGGGGAGACAGACATTACTGGATATAAGTAATTTTTAGGTGCTGCTAATATGATACCTGATTTTCATATTTTAGAGCAGAATTGACCATCCTGTACTCAGAATCTGTTAATCTCCACATGAATGAATCGCATTAATGGCTGTGATATTTTGGCCAACCTGGTCATAACATTTATTAGATTTGAGGTGACACATACCCCCTGACCCACACATGATGGGCTTTCTGGCTCCCCTAATAATAATAATAATAATAATAATGTTATTTGTTAAGTGCTTACTATGTGCCGAGCACTGTTCTAAGCGCTGGGGTAGACATAGAGGAATCAGGTTGTCCCACGTGGGGCTCACAGTCTTAATCCCCATTTTACAGATGAGGGAACTGAGGCACAGAGAAGTTAAGTGACTTGCCCAAAGTCACACAGCCGACAAGTGGCAGAGCTGGGATTTGAACTCATGAGCCCTGACTCCAAAGCCCATGCTCTTTCCACTGACCCATGCTGTGAGGAGGTGGGACAAGTTTGGACCTGGAAAAGACCATAGTCCTTGTTGTTTCTTCCCATTCCTTCTCCCATCCTGGCTTCATTCCCACTATGCCTTTGGGCCTCATATTCCCCTGGCTGCTGAGTCTGAGTCTGCTAGATCAACTGGATTTCCATTTACCATTTAGCCAGCAAAGGCTCACTTCTTGGCGTGAGTGGGCTAGCTAATATTATTTGATATTTGTTGAGTCCTGTCAGTCACAGTACTCAGACCCATAGCACTTCTATACATATCTGTAATTTATTTATATTAATGTTTGTCTCTCCTTTAGACTGTAAGCTCATTGTGGGCAGGCAATGTGCCTGTTTACTGTTACACTGTACTTTCCCAAGCACTTAATACAGTGCCCTGCACACAGAGCTCAATAAATATGATTGAATGAATGAATGGGTAGGTAGAATTAATAATAATAATCGTGGTATTATGTGTTAGGTACTGTACTAAGTGCTGGGGTGGATACAGGATAATTGGATTCCTGTTAGTCGGTCAATCATATTTACTGAGTGCTTACTGTGTGCACAGCACTGTATTAAGTGATTGGGAGAGTACCATATAACAATATAACAGACACCTTCCCTGCCCTCAGTGAGCTTACATGACCCCACACAGGGTTTCTAGTCTCAATCCCCATTTTACAGATGAGGTAACCGAGGCACAGAGAAATTAAATGACTTGCCCAAGGTCACACAGCAGACAAGTGGCAGAGCCAGGATTAGAACCCAGGCCCTTCTGACACACAGGCCTGTACTCTATCCAATAGGCTATGCTGCTTCTCTAGGTAGAAGATAATCAGGTCCCTCACCCACATGCGACACACAGTCTAAGAGACTAGCTGTTGGTGTGGAGAATATGTTAAAATAAGAGACTTCATGGTATCATGGCCAGTAATCCTTTTTTATGCTGGACATTCTGGTTTTCAATCAATCAATCAATTGTATTTATTGAGGATTAAAAGTGTGCAGAGCACATGGGAAAAGCACCTGGGAAAATACAATATGGCAGAGTTTGTAGACACATTCCCTTTTCACAGCGAGCTCACAGTATAGAGAGGGTGACAGACATTAATGTAAATAAATCAATTATGGATATATGCATAAATGCTGTGGGATGGAGGGAGGGGTGAATAAAGGGAGCAAATTAGGGTGGTGCAGAAGCAAGTGGGAAAGAGGAAATGAGGGCTCAGGGAAGGCCTGTTGGAGGAGATGTGCCTTCAGTCAGGTTTTGAAATTGGGGAGAGCAATTGTCTGATTTGAAGAGGAAGGGCATTCCGGGCCTGAGGCAGGACTTGGGCTAGCGGGTCAGCGGCAAGGAAGTTGAGATCGAGGTACAGTGAGTAGGATGGCATGAGAGGAGGAAAGAGTGTGGGCTGAGTTGTAGTAGAAAGGTAGGTGAGGTAGGAGTGTGCGAGGTGATTGAGTGCTTTAAAGCCGATGGTAAGGAATTTCTGTTTGATGTATAGTTGGATGGATAACCACTGGAGGGCACATTGTGAGTGGGGAACATGGACTGAACATTTTTGTAGAAAAATGATCCAGAAAGCACAGTGAAGTAATAATAATAATGACATTTGTTAAGTGCTTATTATGTGTCAAGCACTGTTCTAAACCCTGGGGCAGACACAAGCTAATCAGATTGGACATAGTCCCTGTCCCACATGGGCTCACAGTCTTGGTCCCTATTTTGCAGATGAGATAACTGATGCATAGAGCAGTTAAATGACTTGCTCGAGGTCACACAGCTGACAGAAGGTGGAGCTGGGATTAGAACCCTTGACTTTCTGACTCCCAGGTTTGTGTTCTATCCAATAGGCCACGCTACATCTATGCTGTAGTTGAGAGAGAGAGGAGGTAGGGAGGTCAGCAAGGAGGCTGATACAATAATCAATGTGGGATAGGTAAATGCTTGGATTAATGTGGTAGTAATTTGAATGGAGAGGAAGGAGTGGATTTTAGCAATGCTGTGAAGGTTGAACCGACAGGAGTTAGTGACAGATGGTCTTTCCACTGTCTGCCTCGGGTTCAGCTCTGGGAACATTTTACATCTACTATATTTTATTTTCTGTGCCAACCTTTGCTTTACCCCAGGGCCTACTGCTTGAAGCAGGAACTGCGTAAACAGGGACCTGGGAAGGCAACATGAAGATTTGGAAAAGTGGGAAGAGTCAGGCAGTGTTTCTTCCGGACAAATGCCTACATTTGGACAGTTAAGGTTAGAGTTAGAGAGGGTTTTTTTTCATGGTATTTGTTAAACGCTTACTATATTCCAGACACTGTACTATGCATTGGGGTAGATGCAAGATAATCAGGTTGAATACAGTCCCTGTCCCATATAGGGCTCACAGTCTAAACGTCCATTTTACAGATGAGGTAACTAAGGCACAGAGAAGTTAAGTAACCTGCCTAAGGTCACACAACAGACAAGTGGCAGAGCCGGAATTAGAACCCAGGTCCTCTGATTCCCAGGCTCTTTCCACTAGGCAATGCTGCTTCTCTGTAGATTCCACAGAATGGCCTGTATGATATTAATTATGTTGCGGGCACCACCAACTTTCAGAGTGATTGCAGATAATTCTCGTAACCTCTGTCTCCTCACCAAGTGAATTTCTAGGTAGGGCTTAATGTGGAATTAGTGTGTGTCTCCCCCTCAAGACTGTAAGCTCATCATGGGCAGGGAACATGTCTGTCAATTCCATTTTATCGGGGTTTCCCAAGCACTTAGAACAGTGCTCTGGGCATAGTAAGCACTCAATAAATATAATTAATGGAAAAAACTAGACCTGCAGTTTTGTGTCATGGGCATTTTGCTTTCTTTATTACCTAAAGATGCTGCTACTCACCTCTTGAGCTCTTTCTTTATCTACGTGTGAGGAATAACAGAAAATACCAAACAACCAATCAATGCTATTTGTTGAGTGCTTACCATTTTACAGATGAGGTAACTGAGATCCAGAGTAGTTAAGTGACTTTCCCAAGGTCACACAGCAGACAACTGGTGGAGCCAGAGTTAGAACCCAGGTCCTTTGGATTCCCAGCCCTGGGTTCTATTCACTAGGCCACGCTTCCTTATTTTTGGCTATACTGTTTTGCTGGTCAGTGTTAAATGAGGCTCATAGGTGACAGTGATGAAATTGCTTAACCAACAGGATTTGTGGTGGTTCACCTTAAAGAAGTTGGTCAGTGGCACTGTTCTTTGGAATTTTAATGTTGTTTAGAGGCAAATAAAACGTTGATGCTATGTTTGAATGCTTCATTTTTCATTTTATCTTCACAATATCCCTGTGAGATAGGGAAAGGCAGGTATTATTATCCCCTTTTTACATATTGGGAAACTAAGAGGCACAGAGAGTTTAAGTGACTCCCTCTAAACTGTTAGTTCGTTATGGGCAGGGAACATGTCTGCTCATTCCCAAGCACTTAGTACAGGGCTCTGCACATAGTAAGTGCTCAATAAATACGAGTGATTATTGATTGATTGACTTATCCAAGGACACCCGATTGTTGCCGAATTGGACTTTCCAAACACTTAGTACAGTGCTCTGCACACAGTAAGTGCCCAATAAATACGATTGAATGAACACCCAATAGGCTAGTGGCAGACCTGGGGCTCAAACCTGGATCTCCCAGTCAGGTGCTCTTTCCATTAGACTACTCAGCCTCAGTCAACTGTATTTACTAAGTGCTTACTATGTGCAGAGTACTGTATTAAGGACTTAGGAAAGAACAGTATAACAATATAAGAGACACATTCCCTGCCCACCATGAGCTTACAGTCTAAAGGAGAGAGCCTCCCAACATATTATAGAGTATTGCCAGAATAGTAATAGAATAAAGACAAAGAAAAGATTATTCCTTCTATATCGTAGAAGAATATTTCTAAAATTAGTGTAATTATTTTTTTCTGTGTGGCACTGTGAAACACCTTTCAGTAATACAAGTCAATCAGTCAATTGCATTTACTGAGTACTTACTGTGTGCGGAGCACTGTAGTAAGCACTTGGGAGAGCTTTATATTTGTACATATTTATTGCTCTATTTTATTAATGATGTGCATTTATCTATGGTTCTATTTATCTGTTGTTGATGATAGTGATGCCTGTCTATTTATTTTGTTGTGTGTCTCTCCCTTCTAGACTGTGAGCCCGTTGTTGGGTGGGGATTGTCTCTATCTGTTGCCCAATTGTACTTTCCAAGTGCTTAGTACAGTGCTCTGCATACAGTAAACTCTCAATAAATACGATTGAATGAATGAATAAGAGTACAATATAACAATAAAGGGACACATTCCTTGCTTGGGCATTCCACTGCAAACAAAAAAGAAGAGATGTTAGCAAACAGATTACCCCACAGTTTTACAAATTTATTCAGGATTTCACAGTTTGAAATGTGCTGTTGATGAAGCCCCTCTTGTGCATACCTAGTGGCACAAATAAAATTCTGCATTTTCTAGGGCTTGGTAAATGTTGTTTGTTTCCCAGTATAGCTCATCAGGAAAAAATCTAGGCAGTGTTTGGGCGAAAAAAAAAAACATTTTCCACAATACACCCCAGAGACACTGGTACAAGGTTTATTTGTAATTTTGAGCTAGCTTTTAGTGACAAGATTTGGTTCTGCATCATAAAGTACAAGAAGTAGATGGAAAAGAGTGTTGAGACAAGTTTGCTACCATGTACCCCAAGAGGATTAGACAAAGCCAGCGTTTCTTTCAACTGTGTCAGATTCTGAAGGTAATGTGTTCTCCTGAGGTGGCTACCTATTGTTTTTGGCTAAGGAACCTCTTTAGCAGCTTATTACATTTCACAGATCTTCCTGTTTCATTTGTACATGTTTCTTTACCTAATTGGTAGACTGAGTCTGAGGTGAAAGAAGAGATTATAATTAGCCACTAAAGTATTGTTAAAAATTGCCAAGGTAAGAAATTCCCATTTCCCCATCCCCAGAGATGGGTTCAGTTGGGTGCCAGCATGAGGAGTGTGGCTCAATAGGAATTGGACCCTTGAGGATAGAGGACAGGCCTGGGAGTCAGAAGGACCTGGGTTCTAATCCTGCTACCATTTGTCTGCTGTGTGACCTTGGACAAGTCAATGGGGATTGAGACTGGGAGACTGTGGGACGGGGACTGTGTCCAACCCGATTTACTTTTTTTTTTTTTTTGATGGTGTTTAAGCACTTACTATGTGCAAAGCACTGTTCTAAGCGCTGGGGAGGATACAAGGTGATCAGGTTGTCTCATGTGGGGCTCAAAGTCTTAGTCCCCATTTTACAGATGAGGCAACTGACGCACTGAGAAATTGTGACTTGCTCGAAGTCACACAGCTGACAAGCGATGAAACTGGGATTTGAACCCATGACCTCTGACTCTCCAGCCTGTGTTCTTTCCATTAAGCCACACTTCTCCACCCCAGCGCTTAGAACAGTGACTGGCACATAATAAGTGCTTAATAAATGCCACAGTTATCATTATTATTACTTAACTTCTCTGGGCCTCAGTTACTTCATCTGTAAAATGGAGATGAAGTCTGTTAGCATAATGTGGGAGAGGGACTGTGTCCAACCCAATTTCCTTGTATCTTCCCTAGCACTTAGTACAGAGCCTGGGCACATAGTAAGCACTTAACAAATGCCCCAATTATTATTGTTGTCCTGGAGGAAACTGAAGTCCCTGGGGAATCCCCAGAACCTGGCTCCTGACTTGTAGAGCTCTTATCCCATGGATGACTTGAGGACTGCTCTGGACTTGTGAAAAGCAGCATGGCTTAGTGGAAAGAGCACAGGCCTGGGAGTCAGAAGGGCCTGGGTTCTAATCCCTGCTTCTCCAATTTTTTTGCTGTGTGACCTTGGGAAAGTCACTTAACTTCTGTGCCTCAGTTACCTCATCTGTAAAATGGGGATTAAGACTGTGAGCCCCATGTGCGATGGGGACTGTGTCAAACTTGGTAAGCTTGTATCTACCTCAGTGTTTAGTATAATATCTGGTACATAGTAAGCATTTAACAAATACTGTAAAAAAAAAGACTAAAACCATTTCCCCAGCCCTAAGTCCAGTACCAAGCCAGCTTTTTGAAGGATAATAATAATAATAATGTTGATATTTGTTAAGTGCTTACTATGTGCAGTGCACTGTTCTAAGTGCTGGGGTAGATACAGGGTAATCAGGTTGTCCCACCTGAGCCTCACAGTCTTAATCCCCATTTTACAGATGATGAGAGGACTGAGTACTTCACAGTTTTATTCACTGCTTCAATCCCCCTGCATCCTTTGTGCTCCATAGCCATTATTGTGCAGAGGCTGAAATGAGGTGAAACCAAGTTTTTGGTATGGATACTAAGCCCCAAAAGGTCCAAAAATCCAAGAAGATTCCCTGGAAGCACTGCCATTCAGAGCATATCCCAACTCTGCTACTTGTCTGCTGTATGACTTTGGGCAAGTCACTTCTCTGTACCTCAGTCGCCTCATCTGTAAAATGGGGATTAAGACTGTTAGTCCCATATGGGATAGGGACCGTGTCCAACTTGATTAGTTTGTATCTACCCCAGCAGATTGTATCTACCCCTGCATTTAATACAGTGCCAGGCACATAATAATATTAGTGATGGTATTTGTTAAGCGCTTACTAACTGCCAAGCACTGTTCTAAGCGTTGGGGTAGAGACAAGGTAATCAGGTTGTCCCATGTGGAGCTCACAGTCTTAATTCCCATTATACAGATGAGGTAACTGAGGTGGATAGAAGTTAAGTGACTAGCCCAAAGTCACACAGCTGATAAGTGGCGGAGTGGGATTAGAACCATGACCTTTGACTCGCAAACCTGTACTCTTTCCACTAAGCCATGCTGCTTAAGCTCTTAAGCTCTATGTAACAAATCACTCCTATCCTCAGAAACCTCCAGTGGCTACCGTCATTATAATAATACCATCATTATTATTGCCCATTTCTCTTTATAACTAACACTCCTGACCATTGAATCCACCAGCACTCTCCTTATCTCTCCGCTCTCTGTCCCACTACGCTCCAGCTCCCTGCTTTTTGCTCTTCCCCATGTAACCTAGCTGTATCTCACTCTTGATGCTCCTATTATTTCCCCATTGTACACATCCTTTCTTCCTTTGCCCGGAATTCCCTCCCCCTTCAAATCTCCCAAAGCAAGTCACCTAGTGGAAGGCTCAAGGTGGGGACTCCAATGGTGGAGTTGGTGAGCTTTGATGATTCCCCTCAATTAAAAAGTGATTTCGCATAAGCTCATCTCGTCGGCTAATATGCTCAGAATCCTTTTCATGCAGTTGGATCATTAAAATTGGCACCAGAGTAATCTCTTAAAAAGCCTGAGGCATGGTTTTCCTCTTCTCATTAATATAAATTAAATTGCTTGGGAGATGCTTTAGGCTTGTATCACATTTAAGGGCAGTGTTGCAGGTATTCCAAACAGCATTCACTTTATTTTATTAACCTCTGAACCGTCTAGGCTCGAGTTACCTCAACACATTAGTCTTGAAAAAGGCATTAATTTCTTTTGTTTACAGAGATATATTAAAGAAGCTATTTTATTATTCCCTTTATTTTTCTACCATTTTTCATGCTTGAGTGTCTATGTGAAATTTCAAAAGAGGCACATGTGAAGTGAATATCAAATTTCGTATGTTCTGTTGAACAGCAGCACTTAAAAGGCACTTTTTCCAAATGTATTTTTAAATGTTTTTTTCTCACGCCTGAAAGGAAAGGCATTTCAGGTACTAGACAACTTTGTTTTAATTTCTCTGTTTCTTAAACCTTCATAAGCATATGAAAAGTTAAATTGCATAAACCTAAAATCCATGACCCCTTTTTACCGGTACCATTGTCTACATTTATTAGATGTTTACTGCAGTCTTGTACTCTCAGATTTAGTTCATTGTGATGCTGGTGTCCAGTTTGGGCAGGATGGCATGTTTGAGGGAACTCTTTCTCCACCTGAAAGATCTTGCTGATGGGTACAATTAATTTCCTGCTTCCAGCTGGGGTTGTGGAACGGGACCTGTCAATCACCATGATGGTAGCAGGA
Source organism: Ornithorhynchus anatinus (assembly GCF_004115215.2). Taxonomy (NCBI): domain Eukaryota; kingdom Metazoa; phylum Chordata; class Mammalia; order Monotremata; family Ornithorhynchidae; genus Ornithorhynchus; species Ornithorhynchus anatinus. The sequence goes on from NC_041728.1 coordinate 155,837,945, forward strand.
ATACAGAGCTAGGGAGGAGGTTGAGCAGAGGAGAGGCTGCGTTACCTTCTTTTTCTCCATCCTCTTCCATCCGGAAAATGATATGCAGGAAGAACTGGCAGGATTTAGCAATAAACTAAATGCAAAAGCTGAAACATTTTGAGTATTTAAGGATGAAATAAAGACAAAATGACAAATCTACTTCTGGTAGCAGTAATAGTATTGTCAAAGATGGCGTTAAGATTGTACTAAAGGGAGAGTGGTGGTATGGCTAACTAAAACTTAGGAAGAGGAGAGGGTTTAGTAGGAAAATGGAGTTCAGTTTTGAATATATTAAGTTTATGATGGCCGTGGTTTACCCAGATTCATTCATTCAGTAGTATTTATTAAGCGCTTACTATGTGCAGAGCACTGTACTGAGCACTTGGAATGTACAATTTGGCAGCAGATTAAAAGAAAGGTGGTATTTGTTAAATGCATACTATGTGCAAAACACTGTTCTAAGCGCTGGGGGAATACAAGGTGATCAGGTTGTCCCATGTGGGGCTCACAGTTTTAATCCCCATTTTACAGATGAGATAACTGAGGCACAGAGAGGTTAAGTGACTTGCCCAAAGGTACACAGCTGGCAAGTGGCAGAGCCGGGATTAGAACCCATGACCTCTGACTCCCTAGCCCCGGCTCTTTCCTCTGAACCACACTGCTTCTCTGATAGAGAGAGACAATCCCTGCCCAGTGACAGGCTCACAGTCTAAATGGGGGAAACAGACAGCAAAGCAAAACAGAACAAAGCAGAACAAGACAACATCATCAAGATAAGTAGAATCATGGAGATATACACCTCATTAACAAAATAAATAGGGTAATAAATAATGTATACAAATAAGCACAATGCTGCGAGGAAGGGAAGGAGAAGAGCGGAGGACGGGAGAGGGGGGAATGGGGAGGGGAGGAGGAGCAGAGGGAAAGGGTGTGGCTCAGTCTGAGAAGGCCTCCTGGCAGAGATGAGCTCTCAGTAGGGCCTTGAAGAGGGGAAGAGAGTTAGTTTAGTGGATGTGAGGAGGGAGGGCATTCCAGGACAGCGGGAGGAAGTGGGCCAGGGGTCGACGGTGGGACAGGTGTGAACGGGCAACCGTGAGGTGAGCGGCAGAGGAGCGGAGTGTACGGGGTGGGCAGTAGAAAGAGAGAAGGGAGGTGAGGTATGAGGGGGCAAGATGATCGAGAGCTTGCTCTGAAGCCAAGAGTGAGGAGTTTTTGTTTCGTGTGAAGGTTGATAGGCAACCACTGGAGGTTTTTGAGGAGGGGAGTGACATACCCAGAGCATTTCTGTAGAAAGATGATCTGGGGAGAGTAATGAAGAATAGACTAGAGTGGGGAGAGACAGGAGGAAGGGAGATCCGAGAGGAGGCTGACACAGTAATCCACTTGGGATATTATGAGAGCTTGTACCAGCACGGTAGCAGTTTGGATGGAGAGGAAAGGCGGATTTTGGTGATATTGTGAAGGTGAGACGGGCAGTTATTGGTGACGGAGTGGGTTATGGGGTGAAGGAGAGAGCAGAGTCAAGGATGACACCAAGGTTGCGGGCCTGTGAGATGGGAAGGATGGTCGTGCCGTCCTCAGTGGCAGGAAAGTCAGGGAGAGGCCAGGGTGTCAGGGAGATGACCCAGATGGAGATGTCTTGAGGGCAGAAGGAAATGCAAGTTCGAGAAATTGGCCAGTCATGCATATTTGAGTGCTTACTGTGTGCAGAGCATTGTACTGTTTGGGAGAATACAATATAACAATATACAGACACATCCCCTGCCCACTATGAGGGGTGAGGTGTGAGGACTGGAGATTGATATGTGGTAATCTCCTGCAGGAAGGGTATTCCTGTGAAACCAACAAGCACCCAGCATCTCATATATTCAACACTAAAATCTAACAAGGGTACTCGTACTGGCCATGTTTTCTCTAAACATTGAATCAACTGATGGTATTTATAGAGCACTTACTGTCTACAGAGCACTACACTAAGCATTTGGGAGACTTTACTCCAAGGCAGTAGAGTAATAGTTTCTTAGGAACCTGTATTATTTTGTGGGAGATAGACTTTATTTTCCCTCTGTCCAATGAAGCTGTTTACTGCATCCACTGAGACAGTTCTACTACTCCATCGCCTCCTGGTTTGTTAATATTGTGAATATACAGTGCTTTCATTCTGTTAAAAACAAAAATAAGTGTTCTTGGCCCATAGTGTTTTTTATGATAACAGCTCAAGCTGTGATGCTTCCAGAGACTTTCAGCTCTAAATCCCAGCTGAATTAGTCCTGAAGTTACTTAGCTGACTCCAGATCCCTGTTCAAGTCCTCTGAGTTCTGAAGCCCTACAAGGCTTCCCTTCCAGGAGAATCTCACTCCTGAACCTTCTGAACCACCATCACCATCACCCCTTGTCTTCCAACCCACCATCCCCTTCTGAACAGCAATGGGGTGAAGTCAGCTGTCCGTGGAAAGCGAGGGGAAGAGATGCTTGGGGGAGAAAGGTCTTCGTCCACCTCCCTGGGCTTCTCAGCTCTCCCCGTCCTATTCAGAATAACTACAAAAACAATGATAACATTTATTAAGCACTTACTGAGTGCCAAGCACTGATACAAGACAATCAGGTCAGACACAATCCCGTCCCACATCTCCCTCCACAACCCAGCCCACACACTTACTCTATTGCTTTGGATTTATAGTGATGATGATAAACCTAAGAGAAGCAGCCTTGGAAAGAGTGGAAAGAGTACAGGGACAGGAGTTGGAAGACTCAGGTTCTAATCCCATCTCTGTGACTTTGGACAAGTTAACTTTTCAGTGCTTCAGTTTCCTTTTCTGTAAAATGCGGATAAAATACCTGTTCTCCCTCCCCCATAATAAATAATAATAATAGTAGAGGTATTTGTTAAGCATTTACTATGTGCCAGGCACTGTTCTAAGCGCAGGGGTAGATACAAGATAATCGGATTGGACACAGTCCCTGTTCCATATGGAGCTCACAGTCTTAATCCCCATTTTACAGATGAGGGAATTGAGGCACAGAGAAGTTGTGACTTGCCCAACATCACACAGCAGGCAGGTGGCAGAGCTGGGGTTATAACCCAGGTTCTTTCGACTCCTAGGCCTGTGCTCTATCCACTAGGCCATGCTGCTTCTCTAGACTGTAAATCCCACATGGGGGACTATGACTATTCTAGCGGTCATAGAAAGCATTTAATAAATAATAATGTTGGTATTTGTTAAGCGCTTACTATGTGCAGAGCACTGTTCTAAGTGCTGGGTAGATCCAGGGTAATCAGATTGTCCCACATGAGGCACACAGTCTTAATTCCCATTTTACAGATGAGGTAACTGAGGCACAGAGAAGTTAAGTGACTTGCCCACAGTCACACAGCCAACAAGTGGCAGAGCTGGGATTCGAACCTATCACCTCTGACTCCCAAGCCTGGGCTCTTTCCACTAAGCCACGCTGCTTCGGGAAAGAGCAAAGAACTGGGAGTCAGGAGACCTGGTTTCTAATCCCAGTCCTGCCATTTGCTTGTTGTGCCTCATTTTCCTCATCTGTAAAATGGGGATTAAATTCACTTAAACTTATTAGTAATGATCAATTATAATAATAGTAATGATAATGGAATTTATTAAATAATCACTATATGTCAAGAACTATTCTAAGCATTAGGATAGATACAAATTCATCAGATTGAACACAGGGCCTGTCCCACGAGGGGCTTATAGTCTAAGTAGGAAGAATAAAAGGTATTTAATGCACATTTTACAGATGAGGAAACAGGCACAGAGAAATTATTGGCTTGCTCAAGGTCACATAGGCAATTGGCCGAGCTGGCAGTGAGACAGGGACTGTCCGATTTACTGATCTAATATCTTCCCCAGTGCTTAGGACAGTACTTGACACATAGTAAGGGCTTAATAAATATGAGAATCATTATTATAAAGCATGATTTATAATGAATAGTTCCAATGGATATCTAAAAGTATCTATTTCCAGTGATTGAGAGGGGTGGAAAGACAGGCACTTAGGTGAATTAGATTTTGTGTCATGATGCAAATTGCTTTGTTAGTGACTTACCTTTCCTAAAATCTGACTGGGGGCAGGAGTAGGAAATGATATTGCTCATATTGTCATCAGGTAAACTTCCTTTTATGCCTTCTGTCCAAGAAATTCAGTGGGTATGGGTTTGTTCCCTTTCAGTTGGTGCTGGTTTGTTAGTGATCCTTGGGTTGGGGGTGGTGGCGAGGCCTGGGAGATAGGGTTCGTGTGACAGCTGCCTGAAGACGGAGCATAGTTTAAGCCCTATTTTCCAAATGATGAAGTTAAGGCCCCAGAGAAATTAATGGCTTCCAAGTGGTAGCTCTGGACGGATTGGCCTCCCAAAGGCCAACTACTGAACCGGTTACTGAGGTTGCCAGTAGACGATTTCTTTTGTTGTTCTCTCACACAATTCTCCATAAAGAAAAATACTTTCAATTGGCTTTTACATTAATCTGTTGAACCAAGGCCCTCTAGTGGCCATTTAATAATAATAATGTTGGTATTTATTAAGCGCTTACTCTGTGCAGAGCACTGTTCCAAGTGCAGGGGTAGAAGCACTGTAATCAGGTTGTCCCACGTGAGGCTCACAGTCTTCATCCCCATTTTGCAGATGAGGTAACCGAGGCACAGAGAAGTTAAGTGACTTGCCCACAGTCACACAGCTGACAAGTGACAGAGTCCCATTCGAACCCATGACCTCTGACTCCCAAGCCCGGGCTCTTTCTACTGAGCCACGCTGCTTCTCATTTATTAGCTTGTCGTTTATTACTCCTACTCTAGTTCAGCTTAAACCAATCGATGGTTTGTATTATTATTATTAATAATAATAATAATAATAATGATTTCATTTGTTAAGCACTTAATATGTGTCAATCACTATACTAAGCGCTGAGGTGGGTACAAGCAAATTGTGTTGGACATAGTCCTTGTCCACATGGGGCTCACCGTCTCAATCCCCGTTTTACAGATGAGGCAACTGAGGCACAGAGAAGTGAAGTGAACTGCCCTAGGCTACACAGTAGACATGAGGCTGAGTCAGGATTAGAACCCATGACCTTCTGACTTCCAGGCCCAGACTCTATTTACTATGCCATTCTACTATTGAGCACATACTATGTGTAGAGCACTGTATTAAGCTCTTGGGAGAATACAAGAGAGTTGGTAGATATTCATTCATTCAGTAGTATTTATTGAGCACTTACTATGCAGAGCACTGTACTAAGCACTTGGAATGTTCACTTGGGCAACAGATAGAGACAATCCCTGCCCAATGACGGGCTCACAGTCTAACTGGGAGAGACAGACAGACTAAAACAAGACAACATAACCACGATAAGTAGAATCAAGGGGATGTACACCTCATTAACAAAATAAAATAACCCACAGTGAGTTTATTGACTAGATGACTACACACATAATAATAATAATCATGAGAATAATGGTATTTGTTAAACCTTTACTGGGACCAAGTACTGTACTAAATGCTGGGGTAGATACAAGATGATCAGGACCCACATGGGGCTCACATTTTAAGTAGGTGGGAGAACAGATATTGTATCCCTGGTTTACATGAGGGAACAGGCCCAGAGAAGTTGAGAGCTACCCAAAGCCATACAGCTGGCAAGCGGTAGAGTTGGGATCAGAACTCATGTCTTCTGACTCCCAAACTCCCTAGTTCTGACTCCCAAACTGATGTGCTTTCCGTAATTTGGGTGCATCCTTTAATTGTGAAAATAAGGAGATTAGAAGTGGAGAAGATACAAGTTTTGAAATGGAGAGGCCACAAGAAATGAAAGCCTTCTAAAGGAAATAGGCTTGGGGTTTTAGGACAGAGATTGCTGCAAAGCCTCCAGAAACAACTGCTACTTAAATCTAGTAGTAATGAAAAACAGTGGAAACTTACCATAGTCCAGAAGGCAAAAAACAGGAGAAACTCATCTGCTCTAGCCATTTACCAGCTAAATGAATCCATTTTCTCTTGCAAAATGGAAATGTATAAAATTGAAGAGCATTGCTTTCTTAGAGTGAAAGCTTTATAAGTACACATTTCAGGATGCTCAGTTTAGCCATTTAATAGATATTTGCATTTGGAGTAGTGCCTAAATTATCCTGTTGGCACACACGATAGTGTGTTGGGTCAATGTTTAATTATCTTGAAATTGTGGTAAAACTGTTGATCATGGTTTCATGTTCATGTATTATTTTTTAAAAAACTCTTCTTTTAGTGTAATCTGATTATCGTTTTGTCCAAACTTTATAGGGTGGTTTAGAACCCTGTGTTTTTCTTCCCCTGGTTTTCAGTTTACATCTGTAGTCCTTTTATTTTCTTTCATCAGTGAGTGGCCACTCATCTGGAAACCCACTAGCTCATCCCTCAGCCTCCTTTCTCACAGGCGGAAAACAGCCTTGTCTCTAATCTCTCTCCAAAGTTTAACTTTCAATCTTGATGTCTGCGATGTGAATTTTTTCCAAGTGATTCACATTCTTATTTATTTGTGGTGCTCAGAAGTGGACACTATTAAGAGTCCACCCATAAGGAGGTGACCATATTTTTACGAGGTCAAGTTGGGACAGGCAGAGAGTTTGGAAAGATGGAAAAGAGCGAGAGCCAGAGATGCCTAGAGATAGAAAGAAAATGAGAGAGAAAGGCCTGGAGAGGGACGGAGATAGAGCGGGAGAAGGTGGAGGGAGAGAGATGAGAAAGGAGGGAATGAGAGGGCATAGAGGAAGAAGAGGAGGCAGAAGGGAAGGAAGTAGAATGGGACAAAGAAAGGAGAGCAGAGCAGACAGAAGGCAATGGAGAGGACAAAATGTGTAATGGAGGTGAAAGAGGAAGGAACAAGAATTACATACATAGTTACACAGTCATCAGTCTCTCTCTCTCTCCCACAAACGCACACACACAGAGACACATACACAGATCAAATTCTCACTCTACTGTCTCCCCGCCCATCTATTAGAGCGACTTTCCTGCTATCAGAATTTTCCTGGCAAGGGTCCAACGGCATCCACTTGTGTTATGCTGCCTGACTCCTGATGCTGAATCTTGGATTGTAGTTGCAGAAGATCTGGTGGGATGCCCTCAGTGGAGATGACACCTTCATCCTCCCTGTCTCACAGCCTATAATTTGCTATTACCCTTTTTTTTTGATGATATTTGTTAAGCACTTACTAAGTGCCAGGCATTGTACTAAGTGCCAGGCATTGTAGTAAGTGCTAGGTTAGATATAAGCTAATAAAGTTGGAAACTCTTCATGTCCTACATGGTGCTCACAGTCTTAACTCTCATTTTACAGAAGAGGTGATTGAGCCAAAGAGAAGTTAAGTGACTTGCCCAAGATCACATGGCAGATCATAAGTAGCAGCCTTTTAGAAGAGTGAAGGGACAGTTTCTTCCTCAGTAACAGAAAATGCAGTGTGACCTAGTAAATAGAGCATGGGCCTGAGAGTCAGAAGGACCTGGGTTCTAATGCCGGCTCTGCTACTTGTCTGCTGTGCGACCTTGGACAAGTCACTTAACTTCTTTGGGCCTCAGTTACCTCATTCATTCATTCAATAGTATTTATTGAGCCCCATGTCGGACAGGGACTGTGTCCAACCTGATTGATTTGTATCTGTCCTAGCGCTTAGAACAGTACTTAGCACATAGTAAACGCTTAACAAGTATCATAATTATTATTATGTGGTGAAGCTGAGATGAGAACCCAGGTCCTCTGACTTCCAGGCCCCACGCTCCTTTCACTAGGTTACGCTGCATTTGCTGTTCCTGAGGAAGAACCTCTCCCTTCACTCTTTTAAAAGGCTGGTACTCCTGGATTAGTCACTCTCCCATCCTCCATTTTATTCATTCAATAGTATTTATTGAGCGCTTACTATGTGCAGAGCACTGTACTAAGCGCTTGGGATGAACAAGTCGGCAACAGATAGAGACAGTCCCTGCCGTTTGACGGGCTTACAGTCTAATCGGGGGAGACGGGCAGACAAGAACAATGGCACTAAACAGCGTCAAGGGGAAGAACATCTCGTAAAAACAATGGCAACTAAATAGAATCAAGGCGATGTACAATTCATTAACAAAATAAATAGGGTAACGAAAATATATACAGTTGAGCGGACGGGTACAGTGCTGTGGGGATGGGAAGGGAGAGGTGGAGGAGCGGAGGGAAAAGGGGAAAATGAGGCTTTAGCTGCGGAGAGGTAAAGGGGGGATGGCAGAGGGAGTAGAGGGGGAAGAGGAGCTCAGTCTGGGAAGGCCTCTTGGAGGAGGTGATTTTTAAGTAAGGTTTTGAAGAGGGAAAGAGAATCAGTTTGGCGGAGGTGAGGAGGGAGGGCGTTCCGGGACCGCGGGAGGACGTGACCCGGGGGTCGACGGCGGGATGGGCGAGACCGAGGGACGGCGAGGAGGTGGGCGGCAGAGGAGCGGAGCGTGCGGGGTGGGTGGTAGAAAGAGAGAAGGGAGGAGAGGTAGGAAGGGGCAAGGTGATGGAGAGCCTTGAAGCCTAGAGTGAGGAGTTTTTGTTTGGAGCGGAGGTTGATAGGCAACCACTGGAGTTGTTTAAGAAGGGGAGTGACATGCCCAGATCGTTTCTGCAGGAAGATGAGCCGGGCAGCGGAGTGAAGAATAGACCGGAGCGGGGCGAGAGAGGAGGAAGGGAGGTCAGAGAGAAGGCTGACACAGTAGTCTAGCCGGGATATAACGAGAGCCCGTAATAGTAAGGTAGCCGTTTGGGTGGAGAGGAAAGGGCGGATCTTGGCGATATTGTAGAGGTGAAACCGGCAGGTCTTGGTAACGGATAGGATGTGTGGGGTGAACGAGAGGGACGAGTCAAGGACCCCACAGACCCCACCCAAGAGGATTTTAATGAGTCCTGCCACAGACTTTTTGGTTGGCAGAATGGAACCCTAAATTTCTTCACCAACAAGCCAATAGTCGAAATAATCTGGAGTTTATTAGAAAAATTTCCTCAAGGTGCCTATAATCTCAATTTCTATTTGTGCAAATCAGTATTATACTTGCTCTAATGATGGTACTGCATTGCAGATTTCTTGTCTAGTCACTGAATCCTAGATATTTTTCGGGGTGTCAGCCATTCACCAAATGTGATTGCGTAGCTTATTTTATTGTATTATTCCAAACTGTCTTAATGAGGTTCTATTTGCTTGGTCCTAACCACTTTTCTAATAATAATAATAATAATAGTGGTATTTGTTAGCAATTACAATGTGCTAAGCATAGAGGTAGTTCAGTCAGTGTCATTTATTCATTCATTCATTCAGTTGTCTTTATGAGTGTTTACTGTGTGCAGAGCATTGTACTAAGCACTTAAGAGAGTACAGTAAAACAGTAAACAGACACATTACCTGCCCACAATGAGCTTACAGTCTAAAGGTGGGGAGACAGACATTAATATAAATAAATACATCTTACTTTGTGGAGACCACTGTACTAAGCACTTGGGACAGAGTTGGTAGATGCATTTCCCTGTCCTCAGGAGTTTAAAATGTAGAGAGGGAGACAGACATTAATATAAATAGATTAGATCTGTGATAATTAGGTCAAACACCGTCTTTGTCCTACATGGGACTCACAGTCTAGGTGGAGGGAGAACAGGTATTTAATCCTCATTTTACAGGTGAGGCAAATGAGGGCATAAGATCTTCTAGACTAGCTCTTTGTGGGCAGGGAATGTATTGCACTGTACTCTTCCAAGAATTTAGGACAGTGCTCTGCACACAGTAAATACTCGATAAATACCATTGATTGATTATAGGAGTATGTTCATAAGTGCTGTAGAGCTCGGGGTAGGGTGAATATCAAAGTGCTTAAAGAGTACAGACCAAAGTGCAAAGAAGATATTGAGGGAATAGGGAAAATGAGGGCTTAGCTAGGGAAATCCTCTTGGAGGCGATGTGATTTTAGTAAGGCTTTAATATGGTGAGATTGGTGGACTATCGGATATGAAGGGGGACAGAGTTCCAGGCCAGAGGGAAGACATTCAATATTGTTATATCGTACTCACCCAAGTGCTTAGTTCAGTGCTCAGCACACAGTAAGTGCTCAATAAATACCATTAACCAACTGACTGACATGGACAAGGGATCTGTGAGGAAACAGATGGGATAATAATAATGATAATAATAATCAAAGTACAAGAGATCAAAGTACATTGAGTAGATAGGTGTTAAAGGGTTGAAGTGTGTGGGCTGGGTTATAGTAAATCAGCTAAGTAAGGTAGGTGGGGGAGAGTTTATTGAATGCCCTAAAATCAATCGTAAGGCATTTCTGTTTGATATTTGTATATACTTATATAAGTAAACACAAACATCAAACATAAATATCTATTAATATGTATATTAATAATGGTATTTGTTAAGCACTTACTATGTGCCAAGCACTGTTCTAAGCGCTGAGATAGATACAAGGTAATCAGATTGCCCCACGTGGAGCTCACAGTCTTAATCCCCATTTTACAGATGAGGTAACGGAGACATAGAGAAGTTAAGTGACTTGCCCAAAGTCACACAGCTGATAAGTGGCGGGGCCGGGATTAGAACCCATGACCTCTGACTCCCAAGCTGGTTCTTTCCACTAAACCATGTCTACCCTTCTAGACTGTAAGCTCACTGTGGGCAGGGAATATCTTTACCAACTTTGCAGTGTAGCTCAATGGAAAGAGCACGCGCTTTGGAGTCAGAGGTCATGGGTTCGAATCCCGGCTCGGCCACTTGTCAGCTGTGTGACTTTGGGCAAGTCACTTAACTTCTTGATGCCTCAGTTACCTCATCTGTAAAATGGGGATTAAGACTGTGAGCCCCACGTGGGACAACCTGATACCCCAGCGCTTAGAACAGTGCTCGGCACATAGTAAGCACTTAACGAATACCAACATTATTATTATTATTATTATTATTATTATTATTATACTGTCCCAAGTGCCTAATACAGTGCCCTGCACTTAGTAGCGGTCAATAATTACAAAAATTAGCACTCAGTAAATACCATTGATTGATTTTTAATGTAGAGGCAGATGGACAACAATTGGAGGTTTTTGAGAGGGGAGAGGGGAGAAGCAGGGAGGTCAGTGAGAAGGCCAATGCAGTTATCAAGGTGGGATATGATAAGTGGTTGATTCAGTGGGGTAGCAGTTTTGATGGTGAGGAAGGGGCATTTCAGGAGATGATGTGAAGGTAGAACTGACAGGATTTGGTGACAAATTGAATATGCAGGTTGAATGAGAGCGAAGTCAAGGATAATTCCAAGGTTATGTGCCCGTACAACCAGGAAGGATGGTGGTGCTGCCTACAGTGTTAGGAAAGTCTTGGGGAGGACTGGTTTTTGGGTGGGAAGATGAGGAGCTCTCTTTTGGACAAAGCAATGTTGGATTTTAATCCTTTTCACCAAGGTGTTTGCTGGACCCTTTCCAGTTTGGTGTCATCCACAGTAAGCGCTCAATAAATACGATTGAATGAATGAATCCAAACTATTGTCCAAGTCATTCATGAAAATATTAAATTCCTTGATCCCAGGTCCTACCCCTAAAGAATGTCATTTGATGGCTATGTCCAGTCACTATTCTCTGAGAACCATTTGGAGTACAATCCTCCAGTTTGGTAAATACTCATCAAATAGTTGACCCAGACCTTATTTTTCCAGTTTATTAACAAGTTTTCCATAGACAGAAGCACCAAAATCTTTACAAAAAGCTATGCAGGATTGCAGCTATCACTTCCCCGTAATTTGTCTTGTAATTTGTAATTTTGCTGTCGAGTCATCTCCGACCCATAATAGCGATACAATGGACACATCTCTCCCAGAATGGCCCACCTCCATCTGCAATCTTTCTGGTAGTGTATCCATAGAGTTTTCTTGGTAAAAATGTGGAAGTGGTTTACCATTGCCTCCTTTTGTGCAGTAAATTTGAGTGTCTCCACCCTCGACTCTCTTCCGAGCCGCTGCTGCCTAGCACGGGTGAGTTTTGATTTGTAGCAGATTGATTTCTATTTGTAGCCACTGTCCAAGCTAGGAATGGAATGGGTAGGTCTTGAGACTGATGGAGTGCTGGAAATTCTCTGGGGGAGACCCCGAGAAGGACCCTATAATTTACCCTGCCTTTAATACAGAGGTCTCATGCAGCCCTTTCTATTAGTATTCCATTTCTGCCCTGTGAAACGCAGAGGAAATCCCAACTTGTACAATAAAGCAAGGAAATAAAAATAGGTGAAAAATAGATGTATTTTTGGAAGTCAAACAGAATAAACAATTAAGGATAGCAAAAATGACTTTTTCCCTCAAAGGATAGCAAAAAAAAAATAATTGTGATATTTGTTAAGCACTTACTATGTGCCAGGCACTGTACAAAGTGCTGGACTAAATATAAGCAAATCAGACTGGACACAATCCTGTCCCACATCAGGGTTCACAGTCTAAATTCCCATTTTACAGATGAGGTAACAGCACAGAGAACTGAAGTGACCTGCCCAAGGTCACACAGCAGGCAAGTGGCTCTGTAGATTATGACTTCTGACTCCCAGGCCTGTGCTTTATCCATTAGGACACACTGCTTCTTTTTACCCCTCAAAGAACTCTTGAGGTAGTGGAAATGACAGCTTGAGATCATGTCCATGGACAACATATAATGTCAGTTGAAGAACTCCACACCATATATAAACACATTTTCTTTTAAAAGCCAACATCGGGCCCCTTTTCTTGAAAGCCAGATCTTCACATGCTTTTGTGAAGTGAAAGAAAAATATTTAGATTTTAAAAATATACACACTTCCAAAACAGTAAGAAAGCCCAGTGAGATCTGTAACTGGGCTCTATTGCAAATGTTTAAAATTCAAGTTTTCGTCAGCTTGCTTTTCTCTCTCCCTTATTTCACACTTGAATGTTTAGCATGCTCTCTCCCATGTTCTCTCTCTCTAATTTTTAAGAATTATGTGTACTCTTTCAGCAGGGCCAAACTGGTCCCCTTCCCCACCTTGGCCTTGCAGCTAATAGAATTCTGTGGGACCCCCCCACGTGAATCATAATAATAATAATAATAATAATGTTGGTATTTAAGTGCAGAGCACTGTTCTAAGCTCTGGAGTAGATATAGGGACATCAGGTAGTCCCACGTGAGGCTCACAGTCTTCATCCCGATTTTACAGATGAGAGAACTGAGGCACAGAGAAGTTAAGTGACTTGCCCACAGTCACACAGCTGACAAGTGGCAGAGCTGGCATTCAAACCCATGACCTCTGACTCCCAAGCCTGGCTCTTTCATTCATTCATTCAATAGTATTTATTAAGCGCTTACTATGTGCAGAGCACTGTACTAAGCGCTTGGAATGAACAAGTTGGCAACAGATAGAGACAGTCCCTGCCGTTTGACGGGCTTACAGTCTAATCGGGGGAGACAGACAGACAAGAACAATGGCAATAAATAGAGTCAAGGGGAAGAACATCTCATAAAAACAATGGCAAATAAATGCCACTGAGCCCTGCTGCTTAATCACGATGACATTATGTCACATTATATGTTGCCACTGTTGCTGTCTCCCAGACTTAACGGAACAGCGCCTGGTGAGGAGCCTGTCCCATCCTTAGCCTGGCTCCCCTTGCCATTCTCCTAGTCCAGCAGGAACTTCCCATAATCCTTAATTCTCATAAATTAGCACTTGTAAATAGATGAGACTATTAGCTTTCTCTTAACCACACCTGGTGCCTCTCAGCATCAGCTGGGGAGGTCCCACAGAGCGAAGGGTTTTGGGAGGCAGGGGAAAAGAGGAGTGGACAGATGAGGGGGTGATTCTCCATTCCTGTGTCTCTCCTTGCAGGTCTTTGGGCTCTTTCCCCTCCCGTTCTTACCAACAGCTACTTGCCAGGGTCTTCTGAGCCGAGTTGGCTGGGGCTGCAGCTCTCCCTTGCCTCTTGTACCCTCTGCCAATAAGCCAGAGCTGAAGGAAAGGGAGGGAAATCTGAGCTAGGATGGGGAGGGGTTGGAGGAAAAGCACGCTCAATCCGGCCACCCTCGAGAGTGGCTTTTGACTTTGTGAGGGAGGAAGTTGGTGCCGATTGTGGGGTGCTTTGGCCCCCTCCCCTCTTATCCCAAGGCCCTTAGGCTTAAGCCCTATGAAATTCTGTGTTAATTTGGCCCTGTCTTTTGGGTCAGTGCATATTCTTTCTTTCTTTTTAAATGTGCTTTATTCTCTTAAAAGAAAATAGATACTGTATATAGTTGCTGATGGAATAAGTCACTGACTCTAGAAGAATATGGAATTTTTTTAGGTTTGAAGGAGTGCATTGTATATGTATGTATATATATATATATATATAAAAGCACATACACTATACACCCCCTCAAGCCTAAATATATGTGTGTGTGTGTATGTATATGTTCTTCGTATTTTAAGATGACATAATGGTAAATATGGTGTTTAAGTGCTCAAGTACTGTTTTAAGCACTTGGATAGATACATGCTAATCTGTTTGGACATGGTCCCTGTCCTACACAGGGGCTTGCAATCTAAGTAGAAGGGAGAACAGGTATTTAATCCTCATTTTGCAGTTGGGGAAACAGAGGCACAGAGCAGTTAAGTGATCTGGCCAAGGTCACACAGCAGGCAAATGGCAGAGCTGGCTTGAGGATCCAAGTTCTCCACCTCCTCGGCCTGCGCTATTTCCATTAGGCCATGCTGCTTCTCATTACTAACTCAAATCACTACTAACAGCGAAGGTCACCTGTGATTTCATTTGTAGCTAAAAAGGCCAGTGGAGGATCCACAGATCCTGGCACACAAAAAAAGACTACCCCAATTAATGGGTGCAGTGCCTGGTGCTCTTTTCTCTTTTCTCTCCTTGTCTCTAATTCCTTGAGAAGCTTTCACTGTAAAAGAACCAATCCCTTTTTGTTAGCAGTTCATCATACTGGTCTGTCCTCAGCAACTGAATCCCAGCTTTCAGCTGGGATGTCTTAGGCTTTGTGTTACTGTGCCCTTAACTATTTCCCTGCCTTCCTTGCTATCAAGCTTAATAGTAGTAGAGTAATATTTATTAAGCACTTTCTGTGTGCACACCAATGTACTAGGTGGTGGAAGAGAATACACAGATAAGAATTAGACCCAGTCCCTGTCCTGTGGGGGGCTCACAATTTAAGAATTTCAGTGGGAGAAAGGATTGGAGCTAGACACATCAGGAGTGCTGAAACATTAAAACACAATGCAAACAAGTACCCAAAATAGGGACTGTGGGTTTGGATTGGCCCGAGACTTTGTGGAAGCAGCTGTTATCCCTGGCCCAGGATGCATGAATTACACTGGGAGCAGAGACACTCGTGGTGGCAGTTGCCGTGATGCTTTTCTCTGCAGAGTTGGAAGGGCCTGAGAGCACGTGGAGCATCCTGGGACTAGGGACCCTTGTTGGCAGTGACCTGTGAGCTTGTTGTGGGCAGGGAATATATCTACCTAATGGCAAAGTGGGATAGATCATGGGCCTGGGAGTCAGAAAGTCATGGGTTCTAATCCCAGCTCCACCATTTATCTGCTCTGTGACCTTGGGCAAATCACTTAACTTCTCTGTGCCTTAGTTACCTCATCTGTAAAATGGGGATTGAGACTGAGTCCAACCCAATTTGCTTATGTCCACCCCAGCACTTAGTGCAGTGACTGGCACATAGTAAATGCTTAACTAATACCATAACTCTTATTGTTATTACTTTTAATTTATTTTAAAGTCTATGTCCCCCACTAGATAGGGTCGTCAAGGGATCGTGTCTACCTAGTCTATTGTACTCACCCAAGTGATTTGTAAAGTATTCTGCACACAGTATGAATAAATACTATGGTTTTATCAGTGCATAGGAGTGGCTCTGTAGATTATTTAGGGTCTGAAATTGCCTTCTCATCCAACTTCTCTCACAGTGTGATACCTTTAGACCCTGAGTCATCTCCTCTTGTCTCATCTCCCAGCCAGGGTTTAGCGCTGTCTCCTCGGCTTTATTTAAAATGGCTCATACCACTTTTTCCCTCCCTCAGAATAACAATTGTCATTGTTCATTATTCTATTATGTATTAGTAATCAGTGGCAGAATGGATAACTGAACCAGATTTGACTCAATCCAAACTCTATTTGCAAAGTTATTTATTATGATTATCATTATGTTATTAATCAATCAATGATATATATTGAGAGCTTACCGTGTACACAGTACTGTACTATGTACTTGGAAGAGTACAATACAGCATAGTTGGTAGATATGTTCCCTGCCCACAATGAATTTACAGTTTGTTATAGATATGTACATAAGTGCATGTTAAGTGCTTATTCTGTGTCAAGCAGTGTTCTAAACACTGGGGTGAATGCAAGCAAATTGGGTTGGACATAGTCTCTGTCGCATGTGGGGCTCACAATCTCAATATACAGATGAGGTAACTGAGGCACAGAGAAGTGAAGTGACTCACAGCAGACAAGCAGCAGATCCGGGATTAGAACTCAGGTCCTTCAGACTCCCAGGCCCGGGCTTTATCCAGTACGCCATGCTGCTTCTCTAAATAATTGGGGTTGGACACGGTCCCTGTCCCACATGGGGCTCACAGACTCAGTCCCCATTTGGTGACCAACTGAATATGTTAGTCAAAGGAGAGAGATGAGTCAGGGATACTGCCAAGATTTCAGGCTTGTGGGACAGGAGGATGGTGGAGTTGTCTATAGGGATGGGTTTGGGTGAAAAGAGGAGGAGCTCAATTTAGGATGTGTTAAGTTTGAGGTGGCTGTGGGACATCCAAGTAGAGATATCCTGAGGTGAGAATGCAGAGGAGAGAAGCTGGGGCTGGAGAAGTAGATTTGGGAATCATTTGCATAGAGATGGTTTATCTTTCCCTCAGGAATATGTGTGATATTTGAACCAGGATATTTGTGTTTGTGATTATGGAGAGTTGATCACATTAAAGATATGAACTTGGGAAAAATCTTACCATGACTCAATATCTGTGTTTCCTCAAGCTTAAAATTGGAGGTAGGCAGCTCTATTTTCCCCTTCCTTCATCTGGAAGGCACCGACTATGACCCCCTCCTTTCATTCATTCATTGTATTGTAGTCTACAATTCTCAATTGTATTTATTGAAAGCTTACTATGTGCAGAGCACTGTACTAAGCACTTGGAATGTACAATTCGGCAACAGATAGAGACACTCCCTACCCAGTCTAACCGGGCCCTAACAGATAGAGACACTCCCTACCCAGTCTAACCGAGCCCTACCCGGGCTCACAGTCTAAACGGGGGAGACACAGTAAAGCAAAACGGAACAAATGTCAAAACAAGTAGTCTGGTGAACTTAGTTTGCCCTAAGGAGTTCTGAACCTCCCTGTGCCCTCTCCAGAATTCTTTCCTGGAGCTAACCAGTCATAACAGATTGTACATACCTCACTTGGTAGCAAATCTATTGGAAAACAAATGGGAAGATCCACTTCCCCATACTCTTGTTGATGGTGTTTTGTGAGTTTGTGGCCCAGGTACACATATAACAATACCACAATACAGAGTTGTACCTGGGTCCGGGTGTGAGCAAGGGCAATTCTCCATAACCTGTGTGTGCATGAGGTAATCTCCACTATTTAGTACTCCAAGTAGAGGAGAAAGACGTCTGAAAAATCTGCTTCCTCCTTTATTTCACAGTACTTAAGTGTAAATACTTGCAAAACGCTTCTTGGATAAATAAATGGTATAACTTCAGGGCTACAGAGTTGTTTTGTTGAATCAAATGACCAATGGGATATTGATAAAGCAGTAGTACAATTGTGTCCTGGCAGCTTGCAATCAAATGAACACATGTGAACTGCTAATAACTATTCTCACTATGAGTGTAGAGGAAATGCACATTTCACTGAGGAAAATCTTTCCCCTGCTTAAAAGCTGCGTTTGAATTTTTATCTCCAGAAGGCACATTGTGATTTTCCTTGTTTCTTGGGAACATTAAGCCCCTGACTAGCTGACTGAGCTCACTTATCTTCTCAACAAATGGGGTTAGCTTGTGATTGTTACAAGGAACTTGCTGTAAAGAAAGCAGACCAAATCAAATCAGTGTGCACCTTTAATAGATGTAATTAATGTCAAGTGATGGAGGTGCCTGCTGACCTGCCACCTGTTTGGAATTTTCTTCCAAGTAGAATTCTGGTTTTTATTTTTTTCTGTCATGTTGCTATTAGGGAAAGAAAGTTCCCTCTATACCTCTTCCTGTCCTCTATCCCTCTTCCTCCCTCTCCCCTCTCTCTTTACTCTCTCAACATGTGCACGGGTGCCTTTGCTGGTTGTCAGACTTTAAAATACAGACATTTTGCATGGTTACTGGAACTTTAAAGAGACATTGTTACAGTGGGGTCAGTAACAAATCAACCATGTATGGCATATTAAAAAATGCTGTTTGTATTTAATAAGTCAAAGGCCTTTATCTGTATTTGCCCTTGAAATGACCCACTGATAGAAATGTGTTTACTTGCAGGATTTGCAGCAGTGACTGCTATTGAAGTGATCCCGTGAATAGCAACACTTTACACTGGATAGGTTTTCCAGTTTCCTTATGTGTTCTTCTGTGAACCTGAAGGAATTTTGAGGATACTGAGGCACCACTGGTTGCTAGTTGGTTAGCATATTGAGGGGCCAGAAGGAAAGCTTCAGGGATCAAGAGCCAGAATAAACATATGGAGGGTTGGACTCAATACATTCACTGTGTTCTTGTAGCAATTAAGCACACGCTTATGTGCCCTGAGTCCCTAGGAGTGTCCGAGTAGGTAACAGTGATCCTAAAATCAATCAATCAGTGGTATTTGCTGAGACTGTACTAAGCTCTATACTAATACAATAGAGTTGGTAGACATGTTCCCTGCCCACCAGGAGCTTATAGTCTAGAGTGGGAGACAGACATTAAAATAAATTACGGATATATACCTAAGTACTATAATAATAATGTTGGTATTTGTTAAGCGCTTACTATGTGCAGAGCACTGTTCTAAGCGCTGGGGGAGATACAGGGTCATTAGGTTGTCCCACGTGAGGCTCACAGTTAATCCCCATTTTACAGATGAGGTAACTGAGGCACAGAGAAGTGAAGTGACTTGCCCACAGTCACACAGCTGACAAGTGGCAGAGCTGGGATAGGACTGAAAGGGTGAATATCAACTGCTTAAATGATACAGATCCAAGTGCATAGGTGACTCAGAAGGGAGAGGGAGTCAAGGAAATCCATCGATAGTATTTATTGAGTGCTTAAATGAGGGCTTAATCAGGGAGGGCCTATCAGAGGTGATGTGATTTTAGTAGGGTTTGAAGGTGGGAAGAACAGTGTGGCTTAGTGGATAGAGCCTGGGCCTGGGAGTCAGAAGGATCTGGGTTCTAATCCCTGACACTCTGCCACTTGTCTGCTATGTGATCTTGGACAAGTTACTTCACTTCTCTGTGCCTCAGTTACCTCAGCTGTAAAGTGGGGATGGAGACTGTGAGCCCCATGCAGGACAGAGACTGTGTCCAACCTAGTTTGCTTGTATTTACCCCACTGCTTAGTAAAGTGCCTGGCACATAGGAAGCATTTTAACAAATATCACAATTTCTATTATTATAATAATTATTATTATAATTATTATTATTAGATGTCTGGGGGAGGGAGTTCCAGGCCAGAGGGAGGATATGGGCATGGAGTCTGCAGTGAGATAGATGACATAGAGGTACAGCGAGGATGTTGGTGAAGAGTGTGGGCTGAGTGATGCTGTGGCCCAGGTAGTACCTGCTTTGCAACTGCTTGTTTTTCTGGTCTTCTCCCATCCACCCTTCGCTGAATCCTAGAACCTCACCATCAGAATGAAATCTGGGTCCATCAGGGAGCGGAAAGAGACCCAGAACACACTTCTTGACAGGTCCTCTCCTGCATGCATGGTGGAGTTGCCCATGGGGGTTTCCTTCAGTGGACTTCTGGATTCTCCTGGTGGACCTGTGGCTAGTGTCTGCACTGGGAGATATTTTTGAGGGCACTGAGTTTAATCCTCATCAGCCCACACCTATCAATCAATCAATGGTATTTATTGAGCACTTACTGTACTCAGAGTACAGTACAACAGAGTTGGTAGATATATTCCCTGCCCACAAGAAACTTACAGTCTAGAGATTCCTCCAATGAATATATTCTAAAACAGGAGCATTGAGGGATTTTTGAGCCCGCTCAAGCCCAGCTTCACTTCGGGAGGTCCCAGCACAACCTTGCTTGTATTCATTCATTCCATTCATTCAATCGTATTTATTGAGCACTTATTGTGTGCAGGGCACTGTACTAAGAGCTTGGAAGGTACAATTTGGCAACAGAGACAATCTCTCCCCAACAACAGGTTCACAGCCTAGAAGGGGAGAGACAGACAACAAAACAAAACAAGTAAACAAGCCTGTCAGCCTTAGGTCCCAGGCCCAGATTCAGCCTGGTCTGCAGCAGAGTCCTGGGATGGACTTTCCCACTCCTTCTCCTTCTCCCAGGGCATATCATCTCACCACTACAAGAAGACCTCAGGTGTGTCAGGGACATATTGAACATCCAGGCACATTTTTTTTTTTGATCTGGTATTTGTCAGGTAGTACACAGTCCATATCCCAAGTGGGGCTCACAATCTTAATCCTCATGTTATAGATGAGAGAAATGAGACTCAGAGAAGGGAAGTGACTTGCCCAAGGTCACACAACAGACAGTGTGGCTTAATAGAAAGAGCCCGGGCTCTGCAGTCAGAGGATGTTGGTTCTAATCCCAGCTCCGCCATTTGTCTGTTGTGTGGCCTTGGGCAAGCCACATAACTTCTCTCTGCCTGTTACCTCGTCTGTAAAATGTGGATTAAGACTTTGATCCCCAAGTGGGGCAATGTGAATACCTTGTATCTACCCCATTGCTTAGAGCAGTGCTTGGCACATAGTAAGCGGTAAGTGCTTAACAAATACCATAATTATTATTATCATTACAAATGGCAGAAGCGGGACTAGAACCCAGATCCTTTTGACTCCCAGGCCCATGCTCTATCCACTACGCCATGCCGGTTCTATGGCCGTGCTGCTTTTAGAATTCCACCACCATCCATGAGAGTGGTAAATCCTAAAACTTCACTAAATGGCATCCTTATATTTTGCCATTTTTGCATCTGTGTGTTTTCTTAAACTTGAATGTTTCCTAAACTTGATTTATTTTGATTTTCAGAACCACATTTTTCAACCACACAAGCTAAATGCTCTACTTAAGGGTCCCCTTTTGCCTCTGTAGCAATGGGGGAATGAGAACTAGTCATTTTTGATGTTGCTGGATGGCAGCAATAAGCATCACGTAATGGTAAGCACAGTAGTCAGAACTTCCCTATTTTACTTAACCTTTAACTGACACAAGCTATTCACTCGCTTCTCGAGGACAGCATCTGTGTTTGCATTATCTTTTACTGGGCCTATCTTATTCAGCTGCCAGCTCCATGTGGGCTGCTTGATGAGTGTTATGATACCCGTTGAGACATTTATGGAAAAGTATTTTTATACTCGGTTTAGACATGACATAAATCGCACATGGCGAATGAAAAAATCAGTCCTGGAAAAGTCTGGGCGACGGGAAGCCCTGCAGCTGCTGAGGTTGCCATGAATGTTGGCATTATAGTCCTGAAGAAACATCTGTTTCTTCATGTTACTAAAAGAAACTCCGGATCCGGGTCCTCACCCCTTCTGGACTAGAGAGTTAGTACAAGTCACGTGGGTGAATGTGAGGTCTGAGGGAGGAGGTGGGCAGTCTAAGGGTAAGGCATGGGTAAAAATGGACATTGGTGGGAGTAAGTACATGAGAGGGTAAGGCCAGAGAGGTGGAGAGAGAAGACCTTCTCCGTCTCATTCTCTGTATATCTTAATTGGGTGGTACTTGCAAGGGCCATGGAGAGGTTGGGTAGAAGCAGCATGGCGTAGTGGCTAAAGCACAGGCCTGGGTTCAGAAGGTCATGGGTTCTGTTCCCGGTTCTGCCACTTGTCTCTTGTGTGACCTCGTGCAAGTCACTTTACTTCTCTGGGCCTCAGTTACCTCACCTGTAAAATGGGGCTTGAGACTGTAAGCCCCACATTGGACAGGGACTGGGTCCTTCTCAATTTGCTTGTATCCACCCCAGTGCTTAGTACAGTGCCTGGCACATAATAATTGCTTAACAAATACCATAATTATTATTATTTGTAATGATTGGCAGGGATGCAGTGGGTGTAGTGATCAGGGAGGAGTGAGGAGGGTGATTAAGCGTGGCTTAGTGGAAAGAGCATGGGCTTGGGAGTCAGAGGTCGTGGGTTCTAATTCACTCTGCCACTTGTCTTCTGTGTGACCTTGGGCAAGTCACTTAACTTCTCTGTGCCTCAGTTACCTCATCTGTAAAAATGGGGATTGAAAAATGTGAGCCCCACATGGGACAGTCTGATTACCCTGTATCTACCCCAGAGCTTAGAACAGTGCTCAGCACATAGTAAGTGCTTTGCAAATTATCATTATTATAAAAAGTGAGAATGGGATCACACTATTTTGGGCAGGGTTTACTGGGTTCTCCAGGGCCCATACTTTGCACTCCCTAACTCAGAACAACCTTGCAAATGATTTTGTTAACAAGAAGGGAGCCATCAGAGGCGAGCATCCTCAAGGGCCTCCTTTATAGTGTTTTTGCTCCCACCCCCATGTTCTCTCTTTGGTTTTGTTATGGTATTTGTTAAGTGCTTACTCTGTGGAAGGCATTGTTCTAAGTGCTGGGATAGATAGAAGATAATCAGGTTCATTCATTAATTCAATTGTATTAAGCTCTTCCTATGTGCACAGCACTGTACTAAGCTCTTAAATAATTATGGTATTTTTTAAGCGCTTTGTGCCAGACAACATACCTAGCACTGGGGTGGATACCAGAAAATTGGGTTGCACACATTCCCTGTCTCACATGGAGCTCACAGTCTCAATCCCCCTTTTACGGATGAGGGAACTGAGGCACAGAGGAGTGAAGTGATTTGTCCCAGGTCACATAGCAGACAAGTGGTGGGGTTGGGATTAGAACCCATAACCTTCTGACTCCCAGGCTAGTGCTCTATCTACTACACCATGCTGCTTCTCTAGGTTGGACACAGTCCATGCCCAACTTGGGGTTCTCAGTCTTAATCCCCATTTTACAGATAAGGTAACTGAGGCACAGAGAAGTGAAGTGATTTGTCCAAAGTCACACAACAGACAAGTGGTGGAGTTGGATCCTAGATCCTTCTGACTCCCAGGCCAATGCTCTATCCACGAGAACAATCTGCGGTGCTTTGGGGGGGGGGGAATTCATTCATTCACTCATATTTATTGAGCATTTACAGTGTGCAAAGCACTGTCCTAAGTGCTTGGGAGAGTACAATATAACAATAAACAGACACATTCCTTGCCCACAATGGTGTTAGAGTTTAGAGGAGTTGCTGCCAACTTTTGAAAGCCAATCAATCCTTTGACCCCATTCATTTATTTGTATTTATTGAGAACTTACTGTGTGGAGAGCATTGTAACTAAGGGCTTGGGAGAGTACAATACAGCAATAAACAGACACATTCCCTGCCCACATATCTTAGTGTTGCCTTCATATGAGCAGAGAATTCATTCCCTTAGGAAAGAGGAGTCTTTTATTTTCACAAATGTCATGTATCTCAAAATTAAACTATTATAAGTTTTTATTTTATTCCAGCTATGGTCTAAAGTTCCTTGTTTTTATTGTTCAAATTTGCCTGGTGATTTTTTCAGCAAACCCTTGACTTTAATATATAATGAAGATAAAACCAGTCATAGAACACCGTGAGTCAAACAATAAGGAAACAATTTATCCTGATCCTGCCATATTTTCACCTCAAGATATTTTTTGAATGAATAGTTTATCATTTTGAAAGAGCTTCATGAAAACCATTTATTTTATTATCTGGTTTTCAAAAAGAATTTTAAAAGTATTCCATCAGTCAGAATGACTTAGTTAAAAAGAATGGATGCCTTAGGCAATTTTAGGTAAATGTGTAGGACAGTATCTTTCCCTAAATGCTTCGTGCTGTTCAAAGCAGAAGGCACAAATGATGTGATGAGGAGATTGTACAAATTGCATTTGTCTCAACTGAATATCTGGTTCTTGGAATAGTAAATCCTGTATGGATGTACTACAGCACTTCAAATTTTTGAAGCTGCATGTTCATAAAAATATGAGAAACTGCTAAGTAGGTCAGTCGTAACTCATTAGGATTAGGAGATGGAACCTGCAGTGAACAGCAGGGTTTAATGTTAACAGGAAGGCTGGTCCCCCTCCCATCTAGGCAAAGGAACATTTTTTCTGCCATAGACTTACACTTCCTCTTCCTCTGCTCCTAAAAAAGGAGACCGATGAGGTTCTCCTCCCAGTTGAAATAGCGATGTACAGAAATAGTTTTGTAGAGCAAGAACTCTAGACTAGTCTGTGCATCTAATCCAGACTTTCTCTGTGTAAGAGATGGCCCAGCTTTTTGGTCAGATTGAGTCAGATCACTTTTAGCAGCAAATCAAAACCTGCTTTTATCTTCATGTCCTAACTCTTAGTCCTGAGGAAATATCTATTGTGTGGAGACTCTATATTGTATCTCCTTATTGCAACCAAACATAGCTATATTATTATTAGCATAATTCCTGTTTAAAATCCCTGAAAGCGAAGTGTAAATTTGCTCCCTCTGAGATTCGTTTTCTATCATCTTTGGAGGTGAGATATGTGTCCCAAACTGGATTTCATAATCTGGAAAGTGATAGGAAAGTGATTCCTATCATTAAAATCTGTTCTTGGAACTCTAACTACAGATCAGAGAATGAGAAGCTTTGGCATTTATTCTGTAATGCTGATTTATCAGTTCCCATAAATCTCTATTTGTGTCATATTTGAGTGTTTAAAATTGGACTTCATGGACAGTGTAATTATAAAGCTCAATAGAAGACTCGATTACGTTTTCTTGAGATCCTTCATATATTTAGAAGTGATCTATTATATAAAGTATATATGAAAAATGAAATTAGCTCTTATTTTAAGCTAGATCAGAAACACTGTGGTTTAATTTAATTTGGTATGTAATTTCAATTTGTTCTTAGTTATGTTTAGATAATCTTTTTAACAGGTTTCATAAATGTACTCAGTGGTAAAGGTCAGGAAATCGGGTTCTCTTTGGTCTCTGAACTTTTTGTCCTTTGAGGCAAAAAAGATGTAGAGATGTGTTCAAATCCCTGTAGAGTCAGCCAAGTACATATAGTCTCATAATAGATGTTTCCTTTACACATTTTGTATAGAATGCTGTTACCTGTTAGAAAGTGCTTAACAGATGCCATGACTACTGTGTGTTTACCTGGAGAGAAGCAGCGTGGCTTAGTGGACAGATCACAGGCTGGGAGTCAAGAGACCTGGGTTCTAATGATCTTTGGAGATAACTTGCTTATTGTATGACCTTGGGCAAATCAATTAAATGATCTGTCCTTCTGTTTCTTCGTTTGTATTAAATATCTGTTCTCCCTCTCATGGCTGGGACTGCAAGTTCACATGGGACAGGGTTTATCTGATCAGATTGTATTGCATCTATTCCAGCACTTAACCCAGGGCTTGGGTGCAATTTTATTTATTCATATTGATGTCTACTTGCATTGATGTCTGTCTCCCCTCCCCTAGACTGTGAGCTCGTTGTGGGCAGGGTTTGTCTCTCTCTATTGCTCTATTGTACTTTCCCAAGAGCCGAGTACCGTGCTCTGCACACAGTAAGCACTCAATAAATATGATTGAATGCATGAATGAAATTTTTAAGCTTTTAATTAATACCACATTATTATTTTTTCTAGAACTAGTGCAGTCCAATTCATGCAGTGGGCAGTCATATTACTACTAAAGAATGTGATGCAACACTGGGGAAAAAAGAGTTGTGCATTGTGTCATGAATGTGTATTGGTTCAATTGCATACATTATAACATAAGTTTTCCTTAATGCTGGGTTTGTCAAGAATGCAACCCCTGCATTATAGGAAGATAGAGTATAATGTGAATGAATGACCTAAACAGGAGAAATCTTCACAGCACCTCTGAGATGACAGGTAAATTGGCAGATTCATTAATGACCGTACGGTGTAAGCTCTCTCAGGGCAGGAATCATGTCTGTTTACTCTGTTGCAGTCTCCCAAGTGCTTAGTACAGTGGTTTACACACAACAGATGCTCAGTAAATGCTATTTGATTGATGGATACATGTCAGTGGCAATTTTTAGCCCCTGGAATTGTTTCCAGGGGCTATGCGTGTCAAGAAAACTGACTGCTGGGGGGTTTAGCACAGTGCTTTGCACATAATAACTGTCAATTGTAGCATTATATTATTATTATATTATTATTATTATTATTACTATTATTTCTATCTGCTTCAAGGAACTTTGAGAGGATAAACCCTAGCCAGGAGTCCGTTGACTAAGCCTGTTCCGCTTTGCCCAGTGCACAAGACTCAGGACCCCAAAGGGAGAAATTTGAACTGTACTCTCCCGAGTGCTTAGTACAATGCTCTGCACACAATGAATACCATTGTTTGAAGAAATTAAAATATTTCTTTAAAAGAATATACTCCATCTGTTTGTTCCAAGATTAGCCAGGAGCCTGTAACAGTCTTTTGGGTCTAATTGATCCTTACAGTAAGCAAGTACTGTTCCTGTTTAACACTAGAATCAATTGAGAATCAAAACAGTTAAGTGATTTGCCGAAGGCTAATGAGTTCTAATCTTGCAAAGTAAATACTATGAAGAAAGGATTGATCTACAGAACATATCAGCCCTTCAATTTCTTTATGAAGGAGCAAGTGAAGGTTTTTTGATGTGGGAGGAAACAAATAAATGAAGAGTAGTAGCAAGCTGTTTTAGAAATATGAAGTATGTGGTATCCAACTAGTAAAATGGAATTTGCCAATTGGCCTTGGAGATCTTCGTATCAAACAGTGCATAGAAGTGATTCTCCCATAATCATCGGAGTCCTGGATTATAAGGAAATGATTAGAAATAGTAGAATGTAGTCTTCTGGAAATTGAAAAGATCAAATAACTAAAATGATGAAAATCTGAAAGCAGAATTTTCCTATTTGTCTCTAGAGGGCAAGCTTCTTCTCTAGGCGGAAAGCTTGTGAATAGGGAACAAATATGTCTACCAAACTTGAAGCAGCGTGGGAGTCGGAAGGCCTTGGGTCCTACTATTGGTTCTGCCTCTTGTCTGCTGTGCGACCTTGAGCAAATCATGTTACTTCTCTGTGCCTCAGTCATTTCATCTGTAAAATGGGGATTAAGACTGTGAGGCCCATGTGGGACATGGACTGTATCCAACTTGATTACCTTATATCTACCCAGTGCTTAGAACAGTGCCTGGTGCTTAACAAATGCCATAAAAAAAGCCCAAAACTCTGCTTATTGCTGTCTCCCAAGTTCTTAGTACAGTGATCTGTACACAGTATGCACTTAATAAATATAATTCATAGATTTACCTAATGAGCCTACTTTCTGTGAAAATATAAGTGGTAATTCTTATAGAGTTGCCATAGAGACAAAGACATTGTATATTGACCAGCCCAGATATAGGTGAAGGTCAGCTAGCCGTGAGAATTGGGGCTGGATTTACATGGCATAGTAGATAGAGCACGGGCCTGGGAGTTGGAAGGTCATGGAATCTAATATTGGCTGCCACTTGTCTGCTGTGTGACCTTGGGCAAGTCATTTAACTTTCCTGGGCCTCAGTTACCTCATCTGTGAAATGGGGATTGAAACTGTGAACCCCACAGGAGTCAGGGACTGTATTCAACCCAGTTAAGTTGTATCTACCCCAGTGCTTAGTACAGTGCCTGGCACATAATAATGGTATTTGTTTAGTGCTTACTAGGTGCCAAGCACTATTCTAAGCACTGGGGTAGATAAAAGGGAATCAGGTTGTCCGATGTGAGGCTCGCAGTCTTCATCCCCATTTTACAGATGAAGCAAAATGAGGCACAGAGAAGTTAAGTGGCTTGCCCAAGGTCACACAGAAAGTACTTAATAAATACCATAATTACGATGATTGTAATTATCATGGGACAAGTCCAACTTGAAACAGCCTGGGGATGCCTGTTCAAGCCCAAGTTACTTCTGCTCTGCATCAGTCTAGCAACTGACTGATCTTGGAGGGTTTGGGGGAGGTCTCCCAGGGGCACTCTGACTTGCGGCCATTTGGATTGGAGGTGGAGTTAAATGCCAACTACCAAAATGTTCACCTGAATGACTTTCTCGGGCCTGCTGCCCACCCACCCAACTCTAGCTGTGCTCCCTGGGCCTTACCTATCATCTTCTGGTGGAAGTCAGTCAGTCAATCAGTCGTATATATTGAGTGCTTAGTGTGTGCAGAGCACTGTCCTAAATGCTTTGGAGAGTACAGTGCAACAATAAACAGACAGTGAAGGTCCTTACAATCTAGAGGTGGGAGACAGACTTAAAAATAGTTCTCAAGTAGAAGGAAGGACTCAAATAGTAGTAAGTAAAACTACAAAAATAATAACCATGGTATTTAAGTGTTCATTGTGTGCGAAGCCCTATGCTGAGTGTTCGAGTAGATACAAAATAATCAGGTTGGACACAGTCCCTTTCTCACCTGGGGCTCACAATCTAAATCTAAATTTAAACTTATGGTCCTATCTTAAATTTATTTAGATTAATATCTGTTTCCCCACTCAAGACTGTAAGCTCCTTGTGCACAGGACATGTGTCTGTTTATTGTTTTATTGTACTCTCCCAAGCACTTCATATAGTACTCTGCACACAGCACTGAATAAATGTTTGAATGAGTGAATGAAATAGGAGGGAGACAGATCTTTTGTCTTTTAGGATCAGTTTACAGATGAGGAAACAGTGGCACAGAGAAGTTGTGACTTGCCTAAGGGCTTAGAGCTAGCAAAAGGGGGAGCTGGAATTGGAACCCAGGTCCCCTGACCTCTAGACCCTGCTTTTTGCATTAGACCACAAGGCATAGAATGGGAAAAATAAAGAGACAGAGAAGGACCTACAAGTTGAACTAAAAGACTTGAGCAAGTTACCTGACAAAGGAGCACATTTTGCTCCTTTGCTACTCTCAGAAGGAGTGTATTTGACCCCTTTGAGCTATGAAAAGATAATTCAGCCCAACTCCATATGTGCTTCTCAACCACTCCTGATGATTCATAGTTTTCGGCCTTTCCTTGGCCCCTCTCCCTTCACTTTTGATCTTGGAATTGTGTGTTCTTGGAGAACTCATTTGCTCCCATGGCTTCAACTACCACCTCTATGCGGATGATACCCAAATCTACATCTCCAGTCCTGATCTCCCTCCCTTTCTGCAGTCTGATATTTCCTCTTGCCTTCAAGACATCTCTTCTTGGATGTCCTCCCATCACCTCAAGCTAATATGTCCAAAACAGAGCTACTTCCTTCTCACCCAAACCACGTTCTCACCCTGACTTTCCCATCACTATAGACGTCACCACCATCTTTCCTGTCTCACAAGCCTGTAGCATTGGCGTTGTCTTTGACTCCTCTCCCTCATTCAACCCACATATTTTATCCATCACTAAATCCTGTTGGTTCTACCTTCACAACATGGCTAAAATCCACCCTTTCCTCTCCATCCAAACTGCTACCACGGTAATACAATCACTCATCCTAACCCACCTGGCTTACTGCATCAGCCTCCTGTGCATACTCCAGTCCGTTACTTCACTCTGAGGCCCAGATCATTTTTCTACAAAAACATTCAGGACGTCACCCCACTCTTCAAAAACTCCAGTGGTTACCCATCCACCGCCGCATCAGACAAAAAGTCCTCTCCATTGACTTTAAAGCATTCCATCATCTTGCCCCCTCCTTCCTCACTTCGCTACTCTCCTACTACAACCCAGCTGACACACTTTGATTCTCTAATGCTAACCTTCTCACTGTGCTTCAGTCTTGCCTATCTCACTGCCGACCCCTCTCCCACATCCTGCTTCTGGCCTGGAACGCCTTCCCTTCTTGGATCTGACAGACAATTACTATCCCCTCCTTCAAAGTCTTATTGAAGGTAAGTCTCCTCCAAGAGGTCTTCTCTGACAAGGACCTCCTTTCTGCTTCTCCCACTCCCTTGTGCATCACCCTGCCTTGCTCCGTTTGTTCTTCTGCCCTTCCGGCTCCACAGCACTTAAGTACATATCTGTAATTTATTTAATTAAGATTAATTTCTGTCTCCCCACCTCTAGACTGTAATTTCACTGTGGACAGGCAATGCGTCTGTTTAATGTTGTATTATACTCTCCCCAGCACTTAGAACAGTGCTCTGCACACAGTGAGCACTCAATAAATACAATTGAATGAATGAATAAGAACCCCTGGGTGCCTAACTGGAGGTTGAGGGCAGGCAGTGGCATCTAAGCAAGGTTTAATACAATGGAATACAGGAAAAAACTTACAAAAATGACTTGAAAATGATGGAATGTGTGAAGGTATTGATTGCAGGGCTTGTGGCTTGTACAGTGTCACTCACCCTCTCTTGCCCTGGAAACCAGAGAGTAGGCTGGCGGGAGGAAAACTGAATTACAACAGAAGGAGGGAGGTTGTGTGAGGGAGACAGGGAATCCAAGGTGTGGGAGAAGGCCCAAAAACCCACGGACAGAACCAGCAGACTTAACAAGAGCAGAGGGAGGAGCTACTTCCCCATCATTTTAGCTAATGTGGATAATTAATGTGCTATGAATTTGAGAAGTGATTTCTGTCCTGCTGCTGTGGAATCCCCATGAGCGGGGTCTCAATCACAAATTCCCGCCCTGTGCTTTGTCACATGGACCACACACAGATCCATGCACTAAGACATATATGCTCTTAGATATACACTGACACTTGTTTGGAGACACTGACACAGAAGCCAAAGGAGCAGGCAAATAGTCTTTAAGCAAAGTTACCACCAGACTGCCTGTCGTGGCAGCCCAAGGCAGACTCTGCAGTTGGTGGAAGCAGGAATTGGCCAGGGTGACTGCCCTTGACTGCGGCTGTGGCTGCTGCTCCATTCTGGGCTCTGTTTCCCCAGAGGATCGCTCTTGCCGTGGCTGCCCCGGCCACCAGTGGTCAGTCCCATCGGCCTTCTGACAGATGGCAGGAACAAGATGCCCAGTGAGCAGCTGCCTTGTCAAAGATGAGATGGAGGGTCTCCCTAAAGTGGCAGTCACCATGAGGATATGATGAAGATGTTGGTATTTGTTAAGCGCTTACTATGTGCAGAGCACTGTTCTAAGCGCTGGGGTAGACACAAGGGAATCAGGTTGTCCCACGTAGGGCTCACAGTCTTAATCCTCATTTTACAGATGAGGTAACTGAGGCACAGAGAAGTTAAGTGACTTGCCCACAGTCACACAGCTGACAAGTGGTGGAGCCTGGATTAGAACCCATGATCTCTGACTCCAAAGCCGTGCTCTTTCCACTGAGCCACGCTGCTTCTCATGCACGCTGCTTCTCATGCTGATTGTACATGAAAATAGTATTGGCGAAATGTGAAATGTGACTTCAGATTCTCAGGAAAGTTCTCTGTAATCTAAAAAAAAAAAAATTTGTGGATTTTGTAGTGATCAGCCTTGCCTCGTTCTCTCTACCTGTCTTCCTCTCCCACTTTCTTTTCCTCACTTATCTTCCTTTCCTTAACATTTCCCTCTTCCTTTTTTATGGTATTTTTTGAGCACTTACTATGTATTAATCACTGTTCTAAGCACTGGGATAAATACAAGTTAATCAGGTTGGACACAGTCCCTGTCCCAGATGGGGCTCACAATCTAAAGAGGAGGGAGAGCAGGTTTTGAATTGACATTTTACAGATGAGGTAACTATGGCACAGAGAAGTTAAGTGAATTGCCCAAGGTCACACAGCAGGTAAATGGTGTAATTGGGTTTATAACCCAGATTGGCTGACTCCCAGGCCCAGTCCCTCTCCATTCGGCCACAATGCTTTCTTCCCTTCCTCACCCCTACTCCTTATTTTCCCCCTTTCCTGTCTCTGCTCTAGGACCTAGTGAACAGAGCACAGGTCTGGGAGTCAAAAGGACCTGGGTTCTAATCCCATCTCTGCTACTTGTCTGCTGTGTGACCTGTGGCAAGTCATTTCACTTCTCTGGGCCTAGGTTACCTCATCTGTAAAATAGGAATTGATACTCTATACCGTAAGCTCATCCCTCTTAACTCTGAACTCATTGTGGGCAGGGAGTGTCACTGTTTATTGTTGTATTGTACTTTCCCAAATGCTTAGTACAGTGCTCAGAACACAATAAGCATTTAATAAATACCACTGAATGAATGAGTACTGTGAGCCCTATGTAGGAAATGGATTGTGTCCAACCTGATTAGCTGTAACTACCCTGGTGCTGAATAAAGTGCCTGGCACTTAATAAACATTTAACAAATATCATTAAAAAGTGGACTCCTGAAGTAAAGGTGTACTCATTTTTCTAGGTTGGCAGGATTAAATCTGTCCAAACAAAGAAAATAGATATTGATAAAAAACCTCTTAGTCTTATCTCTTTTCATAGTCCTGATAGATTGATAAGGGGAAAGGGATTGAGGGCTCTTGGTGAGGGTACAGAAGTTTAAGGTTTATTGGGGAGGTTGTCAGCAGTGAAAACAGCTTAATCTGGTGGTTAGGTTGATTAACTGCTGAATTGAATGCAGGTCGTTGAGAGTAAAGAGATGAATGTTTAGGAGTAAACAGGCAGTTGTGTTGATGTGAAGGCAAGCTGTTGTTGAGAGGTAAAATTACAGTATTTAGTCACCAGGGTGTGAGACCGTCACACCTGTTCAATAATAATAATAATTGTGGTATTTGTTAAGCACTTACTATGTGCCAAACACTGTTCTAAGTCCTGGGGTATGTACAAGGTAATCAGGTTGGACTCAGTCCCTGTCCCACATGGGGCTCACAGTCTTAATTTACATTTTACAGGCTCAGAAAGAGGTTCCTGAGACATAGAGAAATGAAGTGACTTGCCCAACACCACACAACAGACAAGTGGCAGAGGCGGGATTAGAACCCGCATCCTCTGACTCCCGAGCCCATGCTTTTGCCACTAGGCCATGTTGCTTCCCTGGTTCCCCATTGTGCATCCAGGCCAGGCTGTGGGCCGAGTGGGAGCAGGGAGAGGTAAAATGAAGGAATGGCCCCTTCTCAGTTAGGGAGAGAGTTCTTTGTGTCCTGGAGGGAGGTTCTGATTTTAGATGGTCCTGGGCTGGAGGAAGCAGCTTGGCAGAGAGACATCTCTGTACTCTTCATATACTCCATGTACCCGTACTCTCTTAAGCACTTAATGCAGTGCTTTGCACACAGTAGGCACTCAATAAATACCAATGATTGATACAATACACTAGAGTTGGTAGACATGATCCTTGCCCTAAAGAAGCTTTCAATCTAGTTGGGGAGAGAGACATTAAAATGTATTAGAATCAGGGGAATGGCAGCATATAAGGATATGTACATTTTAAGAAGCACTGTGGCCTAATGGAAAGAGCACAGGCCTGGGAGGCAGAGGATCCGGTTTCTAATCCCAGTTCCGACATTTGTCTGTTGTGTGACCTTGGGCAAGTCACTTAATTTTCCTGTCAGTCAGTCAATCATATTTGAGTATTTACTGTGTGCAGAGCATCGTATTAAGCACTTGGGAGAGTGCAGTATAACAATAAATTGACATATTTCCTGGTCTCAAGGATCTTACAGTCTGGGGAAGCAGTTGCGGGGAGGAAGGGGAAGTTCCCTCATCTGCAAAATGGAGAGTCAATGGCTGTTCTCCCTCCTACTTAGACTGTGACCCCCATTTGCAGGCTGATTATAATATTGGTATTTTTAAGCGCTTACTATGTGCAGAGCACTGTTCTAAGCGCTGGGGTAGATACAGGGTAATCAGGTTGTCCCACGTGAGTCACACAGTTAATCCCCATTTGACAGATGAGGTAACTGAGGCACAGAGAAGTGAAGTGACTTGCCCACAGTCACACAGCTGACAAGTGGCAATACAGTGCTTAGAGAGCCCTCAACATATGAGGTAACTGAGGCCCAGAGAAGTTAAGTGACTTGTCCAAAGTCACTCAGGTGACAAGTGGAGCCAGGATTAGAATCCATGACCTCTGACTCCCAAGCCTGGGTTCTTGCCACTGAGCCACACTGCTTCTCTAAGCAGCAGAGATGTTTTCACTTCCACACTGGCTTAGGCCCCCTTAAAAGTGTGGGCTCCAATACAGCAGAGGCTTTTGAACCCATGGTAGGAGCATTTGTGCTCTATCAGTTCCTCCTTGGCACCTCCATCTCACCCCATATTGTCATTGCCAAAAATAGAATACTTCTGAAATTCTGTGTCCCCAAACTAACATTTTATAAATAGCTTTAAAAGTTACACATATGACAATATGCTTTTAAATATTTGATGCTGCCTCACACCGAGGCTTTCATGTAGTGGTTTAGGGCAGTGTTTCTTCAGGAATAGGTGTGACACACCAGTGATCTGCGAAAAATGTCCAAGTGATCCATGACCATGCTGCTGAATTATTTAGTGAAGTGAAACTCTTTCACTTCCTCGGCTGTGAGGAGGGAAGCGTCTCAGTACCCCTCTGGACCGGAAGCTTGTTGTACACAGAGAACACTTTTACCAACTCTCTTATATTTTACTCCCCCAAGTGCTTAGTACAGTACTTCGCACAAAGTAAGGGCTCATCAAATACCATTGGTTGATTGATTTTTGGCCCCATCAATCCATAGCAATCAATATATGATCCATAATGGGTGATCCAGAGCATGGCAGATAGTGCTTAATTATTTTTAAATTATTATCATCATCATCAACATTCAGGTGCTATCCTCCCCATTTCTCAAGCATACAACCATGATGTTTTCTTCCCCATTTCTCGAACATACAACTATGATGTTATCCTTAAATCCTCCCTCCTTTGCAACCTGCATACCCAGTTATCTCTTCCAAAATCCATCCTTTCCTCTCCATCCAAACCAACATCATACCGTTTAAAATACTTGATACTGCATCAGCTTCTTCCAGTCTCTCCCCTTTTTAATCCATACTTCATTTCACTGCCCAGATCATTTTTATAAAATATACGTCTCCCCATTCTATAAAAGGCCTAGGGGCTAGCCTTTCCTCCTTAAGCAGAAACTCCTGACTGATTAGCTTACTCCCTCTTGTTTATCCACTCTCTTCCCTCGTTCCATCCTAGCTCACAATCATCACTGTGCCTTGTTCTCATCTCTCCTGCCATAAGCCTAACTCACACCGTCTCCTCTGCCTGGACTTGGCTCTCCATTTATATCTGAATGAACCAGCTCTCCCTGTTAAATAATAATAATGGTATTTGTTAAAGCACTTCTGTGGATGAAGCATGCTACTAAGTATTGGGGTAGATTCGAGATAATCAAGCTGGACACAGTCCCTGTTTCATATGGGGCAGATATGAGATAATCAGGTTGGACACAGTTGCTGTTGCACTTGGTGCTCACAAGTAAGTGGGAAGGAGAACAGATATTGAATCTCCATTTAACAGATGAGGAAGCTGAGGCACATAGAAATGAAGTAACTTGTCAAAGGTTATATACAGTGGGCAAGTGGCAGAGTCAGTATTAGCATGCAGGTACACCAACTCCCATAGCCGTGCTAGGCTTTGCTGTTTCCCAAAAAGCCCTCCTGGAGGCCTTCCTAGACTAATCTCTAATCTTTCCATCTTGTATTCACCTGCTGCCTCCTCAACCTTTCTGCACCAGTTGTTTTTTTAATGGTATTTGTTAAGTCCTTACTCTGTGCCCAGCACTGTACTAAGCACTGGGATAGATTCAAGATAATTGGGTTGGACACAGTCCCTGTCCCACATGGGGCTCACAGTCTTAATCCCCATTTTAGGATGAGGTAACTGAGGCACAGAGAAGTTAAGTGACTTCTGCTTGGTTGGGCTGCTTCCCAAAAAGCCCTCTGAGGTTACATCTTTCCTGAAGGCTTTCCCATCCAAATAAGTAATCTTTCCATCTTCTGACCCCCTGCTGTCAGCTTGACCATTCTGCACAATTTTTTTTTTAATGGTATTTGTTAAGTGTTTACTATGTGCCAGGAACTGTATTAAGGGCTAGGAAAGATACAGAATAATCAGGTTGGACACAGTTTCTGTCCCACAAAGAGCTCACAGTCGTAATCCCCGTTTTACTGGAGAGGTAACTGAGACACAGAGAAGTGAAGTGACTTGCCCAAGGTTACACTGCAGACAAGTGGTGGACCCAGGTCCTCTGAATCCCAGGTCCGTGCTCTTTCTCTAGGCCAGGCAGCTTCTGTTATACAGTTAATAATAATAATAATAATGTTGGTATTTATTAAGTGCTTACTATGTGCCGAGCACTGTTCTAAGCACTGGGGTAGACACAGGGGAATCAGGTTGTCCCACGTGGGGTTCACAGTCTTAATCCCCATTTTACAGATGAGGTAACTGAGGCACCGAGAAGTTAAGTGACTTGCCCAAAGTCACACAGCTGACAAGTGGCCGAGCCGGGATTCGAACCCATGAACTCTGACTCCCAAGCCCGGGCTCTTTCCACTGAGCCACACACTGCCTCTCAGTTGTGACCACCTCCCCGCAAAGCACTTATGTGTATATCTTTTTTACTCTGTCAATCAATCGATGAATCATATTTATTGAGCACTTCCTGGGTGCAGAGCACTGTACTAGTCGTGTCTTATGCTGTCGAGTCGTCTCCGACCCGTAGCGATACCGTGGACACATCCCTCCTAAAACACTCCACCTCCATCTGCAATCGTTCTGGTTATGTATCCACAGAGTTCTCTTGGTAAAAATTCAGAAGTGGTTTACCACTGACTCCTTTCATGCAGTAAACTTGAGTCTCCTCCCTCGACTCTATCTCCCGTGCTACTACTGCCCAGCACGGGAGTTTTGACTTGTAGCAGATTGTTTTCCACTCTCAAGCCCCTACCCAAGCTAGGAATGGAATGGGTAGGCCTCTGTTTGACTCTGTCTCCCATAGTCGAGACTGGTAGAGTACTGGAAACTCTCCAGGTGCAACCCTGAGAGGGGAATGATGCGCTTAGGAGAGTACAGTGTAGTCGAGTTTATAAACTCATTTCCTGCCCACAATTTCCCCTACATTTATTTTAAATAGATCTATTTCATGCCAGATCTAATTATTTTGTACTCTCCCAAGTGCTTAGTACAATGCTCTGGACACAGTATGTACTCGATAAAAAATATTGGTGATTAGGATGATATTTTTAAGACAGAGACTCCTACTGTGGGATTCCTTTTAAAAACTGGTGCACTTGCTGAAGAAGCTGGAAGTTGGAAGCTGGTACCATTTTCTTCGCTTTGTTTTCCTTCTACTTATCTCTAGCATGCTTTCCTCTGTTGTTTGGCTCAGATAGCAGGATCTTTCTCCTTTCCCCTAGATATGTGTCCAAGACCCCTGAGAAACAACAGCACAAATAGTTTTGGGCAGCCTGAGTGGAAACGAAAAGATTTTTTAAATGCACATCTTTCTGTTTATGAATTCCACTTATTACATTTATCTTCCTCTTGAATAATGTGCTTAATGGGGAATTTATGCCATTATGGATATTTCAGTTAGAACTGTAATTACCATCTGTCATTAATCCTACCCCTACTGAGAGAAGTTTCTTTTTTTTCCAGAGGGTAACCAGAGGGAATGTTTTGAGCTTTTGGGTATTATTTGTTATTAATTTAAGCTGACAAGCTGAGAAGACAGAAAATAAGAATTTAGAATTTAGAATAAGGATTCTTTTATTGTAAAACATCAATCTGTGTTTATATAGAAATTGTGTTTTATGGTACCTGCTTTCTTTTCTTTTATGAACTTGACAAGGCTAATATTAAGGAATTTTCTTTCCTTAATATATTTTACACCACAATTTCTTATAGGTTAACTTACAACAACAACATCATCAACAGTAATAGACCCTAGCCTGTAAGCTTATCTCTAGACTGCAAGCTCATTGTGGGCAGGGAATGTGTCTGTTATTATATTGAACTCTTCCAAGCACTTAGTTCAGTACTTTGCAAATAGTAACTACTCAATAAATATGATTTAATGAATGAATGAACAATAATAATAGTATTTATAAAGCACTTGCTATTGGACAATCAGTCAATGGTTATTACTGAGCTCTTTCTTTATGCAGAACACTGTACTAAGGGCTTGGGAAAGAACAGTACAGTAGAATTGGTATATAGGATCCCTGCCAACAGGGAACTTACAGTCTAGAAGGGGAGATAGACATTGAAATAGATTACAGGTAGGGGAAATGATGAAGTTTAAGGATATAATAATAATTATTATAATAGTATTTGTTAGGCGCTTACTGTATTCCAGGCACTGTACTAAGTGCTTGGGTGGATACAAGCAAATCAGGTTGGACATAGTCACTTGGGGCTCACAGTCTCAATCCCCATTTTACACAAAGAGACACAGAAGTGAAGTGACTTGCCCAAGGCCACACAGCAGACAAGTAGTGGGGCCAGAATTAGAAACTATGACCTTCTGACTCCCAGGCCCATGCTCTATCCATTTTGCCATTAGTGATGTAGTTTTGGAATGATATAAATATCAAATACCTCAGGGGGACAGGTCCAAGTGCATGGATGACACGGAGGGAGGTGAGTAGGAAGAAATAAGGGCTTAGATGGGGAAGCTTTCTTGGAGTAATTGTGATTTTAGGAGGGCTTTTAAGGTGGGGAGAGTGGTGGTCTGTCAGATAAGAATGGAGAGGGCGTTCCAATCCAGAGGTTGGGCATGGGCAAGGGGTCAGCTGCAAGATAGATGAGATCGAAGTCCAGTGAATAGTTCAACATTAGAGGAGCAAAGTGAGCGTCTGGGTTGTCGTAGGAGATCAGCAAGGTAAGATAAGATGGGTTGAGCTGATTGAGTGCCGGGGAGTCAGAGGTCATGGGTTCGAATCCCAGCTCTGCCACTTGTCAGCTGTGTGACCTTGGGCAAGTCACTTCACTTCTCTGTGCCTTAGTTACCTCATCTGTAAAATGGGGATAAAGACTGTGAGCCCCAATTACCCTGTATCTACCCCAGTGCTTAGAACAGTGCTCTGCACAAAGTAAGCACTTAACAAATACCAACATTATTATTAAAGACAATGGTAAGGAGTTTCTGTTTGGTGTGGACATGAATGGGCAACCATTGGAGGTTCTGAAAGAGTAGAGAGACATGAACCTCCCAGGCATTTCCAGACTAAGCCCTTTATTTCCCCATCTGCCCTCCCTTCTGCATTGTCTAAGAACTTGGCTGCATACTCCGTGAACACTTTGATACTTACCCCAGCCCCAATGCTTATGTTAATATTTTTATTCTCTACTATTTTCCCCATCCCTAATCTATTTAATATCTGTCTCCCCCTGTAAGTTGTAAACTCCTTGTGGACAGGGATCACATCTATAAATTCTGTTGTATTTTCCCAAGAGCTGACTACAGTGCTTTGCACACAGTAAGGACTCAATAAATGTCATTGATTGATTCATTGATACACTGAATTTTTTTTAGAAATATGATCTGGACAGCAGAGGGCACTATGGACTGGAATAGAGAGAGACAGGAGGCAGGGAAGTCAGCAAGAAAGCTGATATAGTAATAATAATAATCATGATATTTATTAAGCACTTACTATGTGCCAAGCACAGTTCTAAGCCCTGGGGTAGATACAAGGTAATCAGGTTGGACACAATCTCTGTCCCATGTGGGGCTCAAAGTCTTAATCCCCCTTTTGCTGATGAGATGACTGAGGCACAGAGAAGTGAAGTGACTTGCCTAAGGTCACACAGCCAAGTGGCAGAGCTGGGATCAGAACCCATGACCTGCTGACTCCCATGCCCATGCTCTATCCACTACTCCATGCTGCTTCTCAAGAAGTCAAGGAGGGATAGATTTAGTGCTAAGTGCTTGGATCAGCATGGTAGCAACT
The DNA here is from genome assembly GCF_004115215.2 of Ornithorhynchus anatinus. Classification (NCBI taxonomy): domain Eukaryota; kingdom Metazoa; phylum Chordata; class Mammalia; order Monotremata; family Ornithorhynchidae; genus Ornithorhynchus; species Ornithorhynchus anatinus. The sequence goes on from NC_041728.1 coordinate 155,878,017, forward strand.
TTGGATTCAATCGTATTTATTCATTCATTCAATCAATCATATTTATTGAGCGCTTACTGTGTGCAGAGCACTGAACTAAGTGCTGGGGAAGAACAACTCGGCAACAAATAGAGAGAAAAGGGTGGATTCTGGAGATAATGTAAAGGCAGAACTAACAGGATTTGGTAACAGATTGAAAATGCAGGTTTAATGAGAGAGATGAGGTGTGGATAATGCCAAAGGTTATGGACTTGTGAGAGATTCAGGCACTTAGTACAGTGCTCTGCACGTAGTAAGCGCTCAATAAATGCTATTGAATGAGTATTCATTCAGTCATATTTATTGACAGCTTACTGTGTGCAGAGCACTGTACTAAGTACTTGGGAAAGTACATTACAACAGTAAACAGTGATATTCCTTGCCCGCAATGAGCCTACAGTCTAGAGGAGAGATACGGAGAATCGTGGTGCTGTTTTCAGTCATGGGAAAGTAATAGAGAGGACCGGGTTTTGTTGGAAGTTGAAGAATTCTGTTTGGGACATGTGAAGTTTGAGGTGCCAGTGAGACATCCAAGTCGAGATATCCTGAAGGCAGGAAGAAATCCAAAGCTGCATGGAAGGAGAGAGGTAGATTTAGGAATCATCCTTATAGAGATGGTAGTTGAAACCATGGGAGTGAATGAGTTTTCCTAAAGGAGTGGGTGCAGATGGAGAATAGAAGGAGGGACAGAACTAAGCCTTGAGGAAGCAGGAGAGGACAGGGTCAGTGAAACCAAGGTTGGATAGTATTTCCAGGAGAAGTTGGTGCCCCAAATGTGCTAAATCCTGGTGTCTTGTCTTATGCCGTCGAATAGTTTCTGACCGATAGCGACACCACGGACACATCTCACCCAGAACGTCCCACTCTCCATCTGCAGTCGTTCGGGTAGTGTATCCATAGAGCTTTCTTGGTAAAAATACGGAACTGGTTTACCGTTGCCGCCTTCCATGCAATAAATTCGAATCTCTGCCCTTGACTCTCTCCCATGCTGCCGCTGCCCAGCATGGGTGAGTTTTGACTTGAGGCATATTGCCTTCCATTCGCTAGCCACTGCTCAAGCTAGGAATGGAATGGGTAGGTCTCTGCTTGACTCTCCCTCCCGAGGCCGAAACTGGTAGAGTACTGGAAACTCTCCAGGTGCGACCCTGAGAGGAGAAGGTCTTTAGGTAGATAAAAGAAAATCAGATCAAACACAGTCTCTGATTCATATATGGCTTAGAGATAAAGAGATAATAATAATAATGATTGTGGTATTTGTTAAGTACTTACTCTTTGCCAGGCACTGTACTAAGCACTGGGGTGTATACTAACTCTCTTCCCCTCTTCAAAGCTAACTTCCTCCAAGAGGTCTTCCCAGACTGAGCTCCCCCCTTTCCCTCTGCTCCCCCCTTCCCTCCCCCCCCTCTCTTCCCCCTTCACTTCCCCTCAGCACTGTGCTCATTTGTATAAATTATTTGTATATATTATTTATCACCCTATTTATTTTGTTAATGAGGTATTCATCCCCTTGATTCTATTTATCTTGATGATGTTGTCTTGTTTTTGTTTTGTTCTGTTTTGCTTTGCTGTCTGTCTCCCCCATTTAGACTGTGAGTCCGTCATTGGGCAGGGATTGTCTCTAGTGCCAAATTGTACGTTCCAAGTGCTTAGTACAGTGCTCTGCACATAGTAAGTGCTCAATAAATACTATTGAATGAATGAATACATGCCAGTTGGGTTGAACACAGTCCATGTCCCACGTGGGGCTCACAATCTCAATCCTTATTTTACAGATGAGGTAACAGGCACAGAGAAGTGAAGTGATTCTCCCAAGGTCACACAGCAGACAAGTAAAATGCATTTTTTAATTTTTTTATTTTATAGATGAGGAAACTGAGGCCCAAAGAGATTGTTACTTCCCCACGGCACCCAGAAAGCCAGTGGCAGAACTGGGACTAGAGCCCATGTCTCTTGACTCCCAGCCCCATCCTTTTTGTGACTCTCCTATCAAAAATAGCCAGTGTGCAGCTAGGGAGCAAAGAATTCCATATTTCCTGCTTATTCTGCTCTCTCTTCTGGAAGGGCCTTTGCAGCAGTTAGAGGAGCTAAGGAAGGAAAAAAAGACTTGTCAGTCTGATCCTTACTTCTGGAATTCCAGCTGTCTGTGGACCAGAAAGTTAATCCCAAATAGGGTGTCTTAGTGCAGGAATCACTGTTCCAGTTATCAACCAGAACAATAATGGTATGATTCAATTCAGGTGGCATGAATGTCAAAATGTTCCAGGGTCACCAACTGCTGAAACTACTTTTCAGAAACAATGTGACTAAAAATGACAAGTTTTCAAACTTGGTTACAGAATGATCAAAAGTTTTCTATGGGGGCAGGGAGGGGGCAGAGCTGTCAGCTGAGCTTGTGACAGACTCCATATCCAGGCACCTGCAGCTTTAAATCATCATCATCATCATCAATGAATTTTTTTTAAGGTATTGGTTAAGTGCTTATTATTTGTTGAGCACTGTACTAAGCACAGGGAGAGTTACAAGTTAATTAGGTTGGGCACAGTCCCTGTCCCTCATGGGGCTCACAGTCTCAGTAGGAGGGAGAACTGAGGCAGAGAGAGGTTAAGTGAGTTAAAGGTCACCCAGTAAGCAACTGGCTGAGCCAGAATTAGAACCCAGGTCCTCTGACTTCCAGGCCTGGCTCTTTCCATTAGGCCAAGCTTCTTCTCTACAATATAATAGTACAATATAACGGAATTGGCAGACATGTTCCCCGTGCACAACAAGTTTAGAGTCTAAACAGACCATTATTATATTTAAGTGCTTACTATCAAGCAGTGTTTTAAGTGCTAGGGAAGATACAAGTTTCCTATCCCAGATGGGGGTCACAGCCTATGTTAGAGGGAGGAGGATTTAATCCCCATTTTACAGATGAGGTAACTAAGGCACAGAGAAGTTAAGTGATTTGCCCAAGGTGTCACAGTAGACATGTGGAAGAGATGGGTTTACAACCCAGGTCCTCTGACTTCTAGGCCTGTGCTCTCTGCACTAGGCACCACTGCTTCTCTACAATATAACAGTAGGCTATAACAGAGTTGTCGGGCACGTTCCCTGTCCAATGAGCTGAGACTCTAGAGAGGTACACAAACATTAACATAAATGATAATTCCTAATTTAGAATTTAAAGATATGTACATAAATGCCCCCCACCCCCCAGGATCGCTCCTGGAGAGTTTCCAGTACTCTGCTAGTCTCAGCTACGGGAGGGAAAGTCAAGTAGAGGCCTGTCCACTCCATTCCTAGGTTAGGCAGTGGCTAGCGAGTGGATGGCAATCTGCTACAAGTCAAAACTCATCCTGCTGGGCAGCAGCAGCTTGGGAGAGAGTTGAGGGTGGAGATTCAAGTTCACTGCATGGAAGAAGGCAACGGTAAGCCTCTTCTGCATTTTTAACAAGAAAACTTCATTCAATCGTATTTATTGAGCACTTACTATGTGCAGAGCACTGTACTAAGGCCTTGAAATGTACAATTCGCCAACAGATAGTTACACTACCAGTACGATTGCAGATGGAAGTGAGGCATTTTGAGAGAGATGTGTCCATGGAGTCGCTATGGGTCAGAGATGACTCAACAGCATAAAACAAGACTTAAGTGCCACGGGGTTGAGGGTGGGGTGAATATCAAATGTCCAAGGATCACTGATCCAAGTGCAGAGATGATGTAGAAGGGAGAGGAGGTGGGGCTGGGGGATGCTGAGTGTGCCAGCTATGACAGCGATGCCCCTAGATTCCTCCTGCTGCTTCCCCAGTGTAGAAACCACCCACAAAAATATATCTGGGGCCTCTATTGACAGGTCCCATTTTAGGCCATTTTTACAGACTGTCTGCAAACGTACAGATGGTGGGCATCCACATCTGGTGTCTCAGTGAGCGGACGGAGAAGAGTCAGTGAGTCATTTTAACTGTAAATGGGCAATTTACTTTTTAATCAACCATGTGTTTTCTTTAGTCCCTAATAATTTATATTCTCTCATGAGGGACTGAATAATTCTCTTTTATATAAGGAATGACTTTATAAAATAGTGTCTAAGACTATGAACCCCTCTAATATCTTCTCAGAGCGTGAGACCCTTGAGGCAGGTGGCTCAGTGGAAAGAGCCTGGGCTTGGGAGTCAGAAGTCATGGGTTCTAATCCCAGCTCCGCCACTTGCCTGCTGTGTGACCTTTGGCAAGTCACATAACTTCTCTGTGCCTCAGTTCCCTCATCTATAAAATGGGGATTAAGACTGTGAGCCCCATGTGGGACAACCTGGTTACCTTGTATCTACCCCAGCGCTTAGAACAGTGCTTGGTACATAGCGCTTAACAAAGACCATCATTATTATTATGAGGGACAGGGTCCATTTCTTATTCCCACCTGCATAATCTCTCCTGATGCTTAGTACAGTTATCTGCAAACAGAAAGCACTTAATAAATACTGTTACAACTACTATGCCAAAGTGTACTGGCCTGCCTGGTCTATTTTGGGTAGTATCAGATTCATCCTAAAACCTTCTCAAACTTTTCCTTTCCAGCAGAAATTATTTGCTTTATTGGAAAAGAATACTTTGTTTTCCAAAATATGAATTTTCCCAATTTTCCAAAATATGGAATTTTCTTGAAGGTACACAAACATTGGGAAGGAAAGGATGGCAGATGAAGAGGAGAAGGGGTATATATGGAGGTAGCTTATTCTTGTCTTTCACTTTTGTTGCAAATGAAACAGTTGCTACCTGAGGTTTAGGTTTCTGGGCCCTGCAGCACAGATGTGGGAAATAATTTACAGTTTGGGGAGTACTGAGCTAACCTAGCTTAAACAGTTAGTTCAGCAGTTTCTCAATCTGTTGTCTCTTGACCCACTCCTCCTTGGACTCCTTAGACACACTTGCCCAAAGTCACACAACTGACAAGTGCCGGAGCCAGGATTGGAACCCATGACCTCTGACTCCCAAGCCCGTGCTCTTTCCACTGAGCCACGCTGCTTCTCTTTCATGCTTTATGCTGCTGCTTTTATGGGATTTAAGTGTTTACTATGTGCCAGGCACTGTACTAAGGGCTGAGATAGATGAAAGCTAAGAAGCTTTATCCATTAGGCCACGCTGCTTCTCATTTTAAGGCAGATTCTCCGACTCAGCTCTCACCTTGGAGGGCCTGGAAGGGCTGCCTGTTGCTGATTCCCCTTCCCTCCCAGGACTTTGAGGAAGTTTAGTAGTAGTAGCTTGTGGCAGTGCCCAATGACATAGTGGCAACGGGTCTTGTGGGTGTTTGGGGAGGGGTCCGCTTTGCCCCAGGGCCTGGGCAGTGGTTTGAAATAATAATAATAGTAATAATGTTGGTGTTTGTTAAGTGCTTACCATGTGCAGAGCACTGTTCTAAGCGCTGGGGTAGATACAGGGTGGTCAGGTGGTCCCACGTGAGGCTCACAGTTGATCCCCATTTTGCAGATGAGGTCACTGAGGCACGGAGAGGTTGAGTGACTCGCCCACAGTCTCACAACTGACAAGTGGTGGAGCTGGGAGTTGAACCCATGACCTCTGACTCTGAAGCCCGGACTCTTTCCACTGAGCCACGATGCCTCCCCCCACCTCCAGGGCTCTACAGAGAGGCAGCGTGGCTCAGTAGAAAGAGCCCGAGCTTGGGAGTCAGAGGTGGTGGGTTCTAATCCCGCCTCCGCTGCTTGCCAGCTGTGTGACTTTGGGCAAGTCACTTGACTTCTCTGTCCCTCAGTTCCCTCATCTGTAAAATGGGGATTAAAACTGTGAGCCCCATGTGGGACAACCTGATCGCCTGGTATCCCCCTAGCGCTTGGAACAGTGCTTTGCACATGGTAAGCACTTAACAAATACCATCATTATTACTATTATTACAGCCCCAGGCTGCTCACTCTGGGAGAGATCGGCAAAGCATCGTAGGCCATTTAACAGAGTTGGTATAGTATAGCACCTGGGTGAATTGGAAGAAGCAGGGTTGCTTAGTGGAAAGAATGTGGGCCTGGGAGTTAGAGAGACCTAGATTCTAATCCTGGCTCTTCCAGGTGATCTTGCTGGGTGATCTTGGGCAAGCCATTTGGCTTCTCTGTGACCTCGGTTTTCTAAACTCTAAAATGGGGATTAAATCCTACTCCCTCCTACTTAGACTGTGAGCCCCGTGTGAGGCTGTGTCCAACCTGATAAACTTGTATCTACCCCAGTGCTTAGAACAGTGCATGACACGTAGTAAGCACTTGAGAAATACCATAAGTCCATCCTCAGCAAACCAGGATCTTGGACTGAAAAAAAGACGTTGGCCACCTGATCCAAGAAGAACAAGAATAAATTGAGTGATTGATAAACCACTTGGTCTATCATGTTTCCTACCCATTCAACTTCAGAGAATATTGCTCCACAAAGCTGTAAGTCCCAGAGAAGTAGCATGGCCTAGTGGATAGAGCACAGGCTTGGGAGTCAGAAGGACCTGGGTTCTATTTCTGGCCCTGCCCTTTGTTTGCTGTGTAAACAAACTTCTCTTTTCTTCTCAAAGAAGCAGCGTGGCTCAGTGGAAAGAGCACGGGCTTTGGAGTCAGATGTCATGGGTTCAAATCTCAGCTCGGCCACTTGTCAGCTGTATGACTTTGGGCAAGTCACTTAACTTCTCGGTGCCTCAGTTACCTCATTTGTAAAATGGGGATTAAGACTGTGAGCCCCACGTGGGACAACCTGATTCCCCTGTGTCTACCCTAGTGCTTAGAACAGTGCTCGGCACATAGTAAGAGCTTAACAAATACCAACATTATTATTATTATTATTACACACCCTTTACAACCTCAAGTGAAGAATGAACTTCACAGAAGCACGCGTAATTGCATGGAATCAAAGCTCATTGAATCAGCTAGGTCATTAGCCTCACACTATTTAATTATAGCTACTCAGCAGAGAGAAATTGTCATCGCTCTCACCCCAAATCTGTAGCTGCGTTTTTCCTGAAGTATTCATGTTTTAGGTACGTTAGAACTAGAAAGGAAATGAAATGACACTCCAGTAAATAATCCTGGTGAAACAAGGCCCTATTTCATCCACCATGCTTTAATCTGTCTATTGTGTTCTTTTGATAGATACTGCAGAACACATTTGGAGAAATAGGATTAACCCTTGAGCTCTTTTGCATCAAATACGTTGGGCCGCTTGCATACTGAAATGGTTCCTTGCCGCGAGTGTTTTTCATTCTCTTATAATTGCTACTGTGAATGGAGTGCATGGATAGTTTTGACTAGCGATTCTCTATTTTTAACGGTCTTTTTCTGGGAGTATCATAGGGACAGGATAATGTGACATTAAAGATGTATGCCTTTGTAGGATGATTTTCTCCACGCAGTAGCAAATGGGTGAGGCCCCAGAATTGACCCCCCCAAGAATTTCATTTTCACCTTTACAACATGTTGGTTGTGACATTAGGATATGATGTCTTTTAGGGCCCTAGCTCTGATTACTAATTACAGTACCATATTTAATAGTAGTGATAATAATGGTATTTGTTAAGCACTTACTATGTGCAAAACACTGTTCTAAGCATTGGGGAGATACAAGGTGATCAGGTTGTCCCACATGAGGCTTACAGTTTTAATCCCCATTTTAAAGGTGAGGTAACTGAGGCACAGAGAAGTTAAGTGACTTGCCCAAAGTCACACAGCTGACAGTTGGTGGAGCTGGGATGAGAACCCTTGACCTCTGACTCCCAAGTCCATGCTCTTTTCCCTGAGCCAAGCTGCTTCTCAGTGTATTTCAATTACTCTCCCCACCTTCAAAGTCTTATTGAAGACACTTTTCCTCCAAGAGGTCGTGCCTGACAAAGCTCTCATTTCCTCTTTTCCCTTTCCCTTCTGCATCATCCTGCCACTTGGGTTTGCCCCCTTTATTCACTCTTCCCTCAGCCCCACAGTAATTATGTACATACCCGTAATTTAGGTATTTATATTAATGTCTGTCTCCCTCTATAGACTGTAAGGTCATTGTGGGCAGGGACTGTGTCTACCAACTCTGTTATACTGTTATACTCTCCCAAGTGTGAAGTACAGTGCTCTGCATAGAGTAAGTGCTCAATAAATATTAATGATTGACTGATTGATATTTTGACTTTCAGTTTTCAGGACTGAGGTCAGTTCTGTTGTAAATCAGTGGTCTGCCTGTGGTTGTATCTTGGGGTACATTTTTCCATGGATTTACATGTTGCAAAATGGGATCCATTTCAGAACCCCTGGACCACAAGAAAGCATTTCCTTACTATATATTGTAACATTGCACATCACTAAACTATTGTTTAATCTTAGTTAAAATATGTAAATACAAAACATAACAACAACTTAATTCACTCCAAAATATTTAAGCATAAAATATATAACAAAGTAAGCCCTAGAAGTCTCAGACCTAAAATGACAGTTTCACATCAGGAGGAGTCATAGAACTGACTTGGCAAAATACAGGCTCTTATTCCAGACTAGTCCGTCAGTCAGCCATATTTATTGAGTGCCTATTGTGGGCAGAGCACTGTGTTAAGCTCTTGGGAGAATACAATGTAACCATATAACAGAAACATTCCCTGCCACAACAAGCTTGCAGTCTAGAGGGAAGTCGGTGAATGATCACGGCATAGTTGTGTAGACCATGGGCTTCAGAGTCAGAAGGTCATGTGTTCTAAACTTGGCACCGTCACTTGTCTGCTCTGTGACCTTGGGCAAGTCATTTCACTTCTCTGTGCCTCAGTTACCTCACCTATAAAATGGGGATTGAGACTGTGAGCCCCAGAGGGGACAGGGAGTTTGTCCAACCTAATTTGCTTGTATCCACCCTAGGTCTTAGTACAGTGCTTGTCACATAGAAAGTGCTTAACAAATACCACAATTATTATCATTAGTATTATTATACTCACCCTCACTGCCCCCAGCCCCCACAATGGTCCAGATTGCTTTTCTCCTCATCCCCTTTGTGCTTCCTAAATTCTGAACTGTCCTGTGTGGTACAGTTTTTAACCTTTGGCACTAATCTAACTTTACCTGCCGCTGCTGCCCTTTCCCCCACCCCGTTCGCCAACCTGTGGCCCATTCATTCATTCGTATTCATAGAGCTCTTATGTCAGTTTCCCCATCGCATAAGAGCCACAGTCAATCAATGAATGAATCAGAAGTACTTATTGACCATTTACCATGTGTAGAACACTGTACTAAGCACTAGGGAGAGTACAATATGACAGAATTAGCAGACATGTTCCCTACCCATAATGAGCTTACAATCTAGAGGGGGAGACAGACAAGTGAATAAATAATTTGTAATAGATAATTTAAGATTATGTCATAAGTAGGGTTGGGGTGGGGTGAATATCAAGTGTCCTCAGGTACAGAAACGTCAGTGGATGGGGACAGGATGGGGAGGAAAGAGAGAGAGGCAGCTTGGGAGAAGGAACGCCCAATGTCATTCCACCCTACACTTCTGTCACAACATCTGTGGCCTTGGTCCTGGCCAGGACTTAGAAGTTGCAAGTCAACCCATGGAAGTTGCTGCAGAGAACTATCCTTCGGGTTTAGTGGAAGTTTTTGATCTAATGATTCATGAAATTATGTGCATAATTTATTAAACCTTCAGGATAATCCATTTGCCTTCTGTTTGTCATGCCCAAACACTTTACCATTGTAGGAATTTTGCTAATAAGGTGTCAGGAAAATGAAGTAAGTCATACTGAGGACCAACTCTTTTTCCCCACTGTGATTTTTATCGATGTTAGAGTTAATTCTCTATTATTTAGGGCTGAATTATTCAATTTTTTGTGCATTTTCCAAACCTTCTAAACCATATCCGATTAATCCTGTCTGACTGCGGTTGAGTAGGAAAGGAAAAGGAGCTGAAAATCAAACCTAGTCAGTGAGTAGGGTGGTTACTGATGGCAGCAAGCAATTCTGGGCACCCCTTTGTTCTTTTCCCCTACATTTTCATTTAAATAAATAATGAAATAATAGCACCATCACTGCAGAATTAATAGCAGTATTTGAGCCTGATGAAATTGATCTGTTGTCATTGTTCTCATTACTTATTAGCATTCACACATTCTATTTGAAATCCCAGTGCTCTTTTAAAATATTTTATCCTGCTCTCTTCCTTTGTCACGTGGAATGGGGGAAAAAAGGAACAAACAAACCTCTTACCAAGAAAGGTCCTGGAAAAGTAGGCATGAGTGATTTCTCAGACTCTGTTTTCCTTTCTTTATTTGGAGCTGGCAGCAGGCAGTGGCAAGGGAGACTGGAAATACCAAGATTTGGCTGCTAAATACATCTCTAACCTCCGAGATTTCATTTGGATAGATTAACCAAATCCAATACAGACAGAAATTAAGTAGTTGAAGTTCTTTAGGAAAATCTAGTTATAATAAGAGCTTAAATATTTCCTCATCAATTGAATTTTCAGTCCTGAGCTATACGTGCTTCAGAGTAGGCATTCAGTACATTCTTTTGATTGATTGACTGTATTGTTTTGGGCACTCAAAGATGTGGAGCTTAAGATGTTTTTGCATTGAACTTCTTATTATTGGCCGCGTGAGCTGTTTGTAAGTAGTGGTGGATCATGAGGAACAATTCAGATGCTCTCTACCAGCGGTCAGGAGATTAGGAAAAACAAAAAAAACAAACCGCAAAAAGGATTATAGTCTCAAGACTCAAGAAGCTTTTTTTTTTCCCCTATCCCAGTTAATCTTCTCAATTTTCTTTGACTACACTTTCCACTCTACCAAGATCTACCCTTCTTCCCCAGTAACCACCTATGTCAATTACCTCAGGAAAATGCCACAAACCGATATGGCCATGAAATTTAGCCTGACAAAGAATACATCTTTGAATTCCTTCAGAGTGCTGTTGCTGAGGCAACATGTGTATTTATCAAGAGCAAGATGACAGTTATAATCTGCAATTCCCTGTCAGCCATGCTGCAGGAACAAGCAAAGCCCAGGAGGACTTCATGGACATGAAAATAGTCATGTGGTTTTGATTAATCCTAAAATCTACCTAATGCTATTTCAAGTCTTGCTGTTAATAAATACCTGAAACAGGTAGAGCTGGAAGGTTGAGCAGGACTATCATCATAGTGTAGAAGTAGATGCATATAGAAAATAAGCAAAAAGCTCATGGGAGAAGAGGGAACTGAAAGAAAAACATGACGTTGACAAAGAATGAGTCGATAAGATTAGATACACTCAGGGAATGAACTTTCTTTGTAAGATTAAATACTCTTGCAGCTTGTTTTGGCACATAAGTAAGTACTTAACAGATCATCATCATAAAAGGGATGTATTGAGCTCTTACCATGTGCAGAGCACTGTACTAAGTGCTTGGGAGAGTCCAATATAACGGAGTTGATAGACATGTTTCCTGCCCACAACAAGTTTACAGTCTAGAGGGGAGGTAGATATTAATATAAATACCAATATGTACTTAGTATTATGAAATACTCTAAAAAAGCACTGCTAAACACTTAAAATACTCATTCATCTATGTCTTTTCCAGATGCTCTAGAAATGAGATTCTAGTTCCCCGGCTTAGCATGCTTTCCCATCAAAATGCAACAATCCACAAGTTTTCCCACGTTCAGTGCCCTCCAAAAGTCCCACCTCCTCACAGCAAACTTCCCCAACTAATCTCCCAGGATTCTAAGATACATAGCCCTAGTAGCCAACTCTAGTATTGGTGAACTTACTGATGCCCATCCTCAGCACTCCTTCATGTATGTTTGTCCAGTTGGCATTCAGTTATTTATTTTGACCATCAATCGGTGGTGTTTATTGAGTGCCTTCTATGTGCAGAGCTCTATCCTCAGAGCCTGAGAGAGTACAGTGCAACACAACAGAGTTGGTAGGCCAATTCTCTGTCCACCAGGATTTGTGTTTTTCCCCCCCTTTAGAGTGTAAGCTCCTTGTGGGTTGTGAATCTGCCACTTCTTCATTCTGAACTTCCTCTGCTCCTAGTATAGTGTACTAAATCAAATGGGTGTTCAATAAATACTATTACTACTTGTTAAATTCCTATTGTTATCACTAGAAGGCAAATCAGAAATTGGATGTTATAAATGTAACATCTTGGAGCATTCTTTGATCCTCATCCCTTCACATCATAATTATTACTTAATGCCTTAATCTGCACAAAGTAGACATTTGACAAATATTAATGAATTAACAAATGAATGATAGAAGAAAAATAACATACCCCACAGATTTACCTTTCAATTAGTATTCTCTGCATTTGTATGTCGGTTGCGCTTCTGAATTAAGCATCAGTTCAACCTCCAAGCTAAGGGGGAGCATTGCAGCATGTATTTATTCCTAAATGGGTATTTGTAGCTTGTTTCAGTACTTAAAAATGCATGAAGTTAAGCATTTTAGTGGGCCCAAGCTGTCCACGCCCTTACTTACATCACTGTGAACATCAAACAACCTTTTTTTTTTAATGATATTTGTTAAGCGCTTTACTCTGTGCCAGGCACTATACTAAGCAGTGCGGTAGATACAAGATAATCGGGTTAGACACAGTCTGTGTCCCACATGGGGCTCTAGGTCTTAGTCCCCATTTTACAAATGAGGCAACTGAGGCACAGAGTTAAGTGACTTGCCCAAGGTCACACAGCAGACAAGTGGCAGAGCCGGGATTGAAGCACATGTCCTCTGACTCCCAGGCCTGTGCTCTTGCCATTAGGCTACACTGCTTCTCTAACCCTTGTTGGAATCTATTTCTCCCACAAATATATATTTGCCCTTTAAATACAAAGAAATTATCCGTCAAGGTAAAGTTTGTTCATTCATTCATTCATTCAATCAGATTTATTGAGCATTTATTGTGTGCAGACCACTGTGCTAAGCACTTGGGAGAGTACAATACAACAATAAACAGACACATTTTCTGCCTACAAGTTCACCTATGAGTGCTTGTGTGGCTGAATAGGCAGGTGCAGGATCCACAGTCCAGCCACATTATACAGACAATTGCTCTGTGTTGTTTGGTTGTATTCAGTGCTCTTAGTGTCTGGTGCTGTTTTCCCTTGCCTTCTTGTTTCTCCCTCCAGGTGAAGCTTTGAATTAAGGAGATCCATTCACTATTTCATGTCAGGGTTCCATAAAGTTTTATCTTTAGCAATTGACTCTCAGTTTTCAGCTGGGAAATAGCACTGTCTGAGCCTTTGTTTGACCTTGTCCTTAAAATGCTCTCTGCCTTCCTTGCTTTGAGCTTCCCAATTTCAGCTCTGCACAGAGAAGCTGACTGTCATCCTCCTCACATGTCCTGCCCAAATTTCCTCACAAGATTGTCAACTCCCGCCTCTCCATCACCCCTAGTAGCCTGGAGAATGGAGTTGTAAGACCAAGTAGAATTTTATCAGAAGGAAAATTAGCCCCCATTTTTGACTTCCACACAAAGTTTCTCACAGTCTGGATTAGTTCTCTCTGCACTTCATTCATTCATTCATTCATTCAATAGTATTTATTGAGCGCTTACTATGTGCAGAGCACTGTACTAAGCGCTTGGGATGAACAAGTCGGCAACAGATAGAGACAGTCCCTGCCGTTTGACGGGCTTACAGTCTAATCGGGGGAGACGGACAGACAAGAACAATGGCAATAAACAGCGTCAAGGGGAAGAACATCTCGTAAAAACAATGGCAACTAAATAGAATCAAGGCGATGTACAATTCATTAACAAAATAAATAGGGTAACGAAAATATATACAGTTGAGCGGACGAGTACAGTGCTGGGGGGATGGGAAGGGAGAGGTGGAGGAGCAGAGGGAAAAGGGGAAAATGAGGCTTTAGCTGCGGAGAGGTAAAGGGGGGATGGCAGAGGGAGTAGAGGGGGAAGAGGAGCTCAGTCTGGGAACGCCTCTTGGAGGAGGTGATTTTTAAGTAGGGTTTTGAAGAGGGAAAGAGAATCACTTCAGCCCATTGTGGATGAGAACATTGTCTACTCTGTGCCTATTTTGGCACGTGGACAAAACTGGAGAGGAATGTTAAGGCAATGATGTGTTTATACTTGTTTAAGTCTCCCTTTATACAATTTTCATGTATTAAATGACGTGGAACACACATCTATTTTTTTTCTGATTTGCAAATCACAGAAGTGGCTTTCAAAGATCATTTGGTATCCTATCTGCCTTCAGGCAGAGCTTGCCTCTGCTCTGAAACCACCTCACAGAGATCTAATCAACACTCTTAAAGTTTTCTTATAAACTTTTCTTTTATTCCTTAAAATTAGCACATTTCTAATGCTCATTGGAGAAGAAAAATTCCTAGCTAGCCCCTGTAGTATTTAAATTTAAACAATATGTATGTAGAGCATAATCTGGCAATAACCCCTCTTCTTCAGATCCCCAAACCTCGGCCGCCATTTGAATGCCTTGAATTTAGAGCCAGGATTACTGTAGGGAAAAGAAAACACAGCTTGTTACATTTACTCTATAAATTGTGTTATTTAATGGCTTCTTTTTCTTAGAGTACTTAGATAAACAATATATTTAAGGAAAAATGACAGTGAGTGTCTTGGGAAATAAAAATAAATGAATAATTGAGGGCTGTATACTCTAAACTTTAACCTTCTCAGCCCAACCACTTCCAGTGTGGAGTATGGTGATTTGGACATGACTTGTTACCCCCTAAATCCATAGGTAAGGTATCAGGAATCAGGATCACCTAGGCATAGGCTGTCTGGGCTCAGAACTTAAAGCCAGGCTATCACCCTACAGCAGATGGTCCTCTCTTTCCATTTCATGGAGACCAGCTTTCACTGGGCAATTCATTATTTTCTACACTTGAAGCAGCTGTGGATTACTGTAATTAGAGAATTAATATGTCCCTGTCAATCCACTGTGAATCCTAATTCTAACTTTACATGTCTCTTTGGTACCTGGTTAATTTTCTCATGGTTATATGATTTCGCATTTACTGAAGACTTTGGAAAGTGAATGCTACTAAAGTTAGATATATTTGGGACACTGCCAATTGACTATTATTTGCAGATGTTAGTGACCAATTTGGTTTCAATCTTATAAACAACTTCTAAAATTGTGTTATTGAGGACTTTCTACAGTTTTATACATCACTACCCTAACCAAGATTTGGAAGGACAAGATTCCTAGATTTCTACTTTTTAGATTGCTCTTGGGAAAAACAGAGTGGTACTATGCTTCAGAAACTGATCATTTATTTGTCTTTATAGGTTTGATGTTATGATCATTTACTGTCCCTTCTTCCTATTAAGCAAAAATCACCTTCATTTATCCCTCTGAAAGTTGGTATGAATGAACTTCAGAGGTTTTCCCACCTCAGAATACTTTCTAAACATATACACCGTATAAAAATATGCCTTCAGTAATGATGAAAATAGGTATTGGGTTACATACCCACGAAACAAAAACTCCTCATTCTTGGCTTCAAGGCTGTCCATCACCTTGCCCCCTCCTACCTCACCTCCCTTCTCCCTTTCTACTGCCCACCCCGCACGCTCCGCTCCTCTGCCACTCTACCTCCTCACCATCCCCCATTCACGCCTATCCCACCGTCGACCTCTGGCCCACGTCCTCCCACTGTCCTGGAATGCCCTCCCTCCTCACCTCTGCCAAACTAACTCTCTTCCCCTCTTTAAAGCCCTACTGAGAGCTCACCTCCTCCAAGAGGCCTTCCCAGACTGAGCTTCCCCTTTTCCCTCTGCTCCCTCTGCTGCCTCTCTGCCCCCCACTTCACCTCCCTTCAGCCAAACCCCCTCCCCCCTTTCCCTCTGCTCCTCCCCCTCTCCCTTCCCCTCCCCTCAGCACTGGGCTCGTCCGCTCATTTGTCTATATTTTTATTACCCTATTTATTTTGTTAGTGAGATGTACATCCCCTTGATTCTATTTATTGCTATTGTTATTGTCTGTCTCCCCCGATTAGACTGTAAGCCCATCAGTGGGCAGGGATTGTCTCTTATCTGTTGCCGAATTGTACATTCCAAGTGCTTAGTACAGTGCTCTGCACATAGTAAACACTCAATAAATACTGTTGAATGAATGAATAAATTATGGATGTGTACGCAAGTGCTTTGGGATGGAGTGTGGAGTAATTAGCAAGTGCTTAAAGAGTACAGATCCAGTTATATAGGCCACCCAGAAGGGAGAAGGAGTAGAGGAAAAGAGGGCTTAGACGGGGAAGACCTCTTGGAGGAGATGTGATTTTAGTAAGGATTTGAAGCGGGGGAGACAAGTGGTCTGTGGGATAAGAAGGAAAGATGAAATCGATGGTCAGGGGCTTCAGTTTGATTTGGAGTGAAGTGGGCTGCCATTGGAGGTTTTTGAAAGTTGAGAAATGGAAGTGGAAATTTTAGAACAGTCAGCTCCAGAATGTAGTAGAACCAGAGGTGAGAGAGGTTGGAGGCAAGGAGACCAGTGAGGAGGCATTAGTCTAGTTAGGAGATAACAAGAGCTTGAAACAATCTATCAGTCAATGGTAGTTACTGAGCATTTACCATACTAAGCTCTTGGGAGGGTAAGTAGATAGACATGGTCCCTGCCCAAAGGAGCTTGCAGACTACGCAACTAAGATGGTGGTAGTTTGGGTAGAAAGGAACAGGTTGATATGGGAGTTATTAAGGAGGCAGTCCAGCAGGATTTACAACAGACTCAGTGTCAGGGTTAAAGGAGAGCAAGGGGTCCAAGATGACACTAAGGTTACAAACTTTTGTGACAGGGAGAAGGGGGAAGATGAGGAGTTCAGTTTTAGCCTTGTGGAGTTTGAGAGAACAGCTGCCAGCAGAGGGAGAAACAGAAAGATGAAACCCTGCATGGTGGGCAGGGAACGTGTTTACCAACTCTGTTGTATTATACTCTCCCAAGCACTCAAGTGCTCAGTAAACACTACTGATTGATTAATTAATGAAACTTGAACTGGGAGAGAATAGTCTCTTGGTTTGAGACCTGAGAGTTTAAGCTCCCCCAAAATGGATGAATAGATTCCTTGAGGCTCGAAAAGTGGACCCAAGGCAGGAAAGAATTAGAGATGCAAGATTTAGCCAGTATACAGATGGGGGACTTATGAGGGTACTAGGAGAGGGAGAGAATTTCATGAATTTTTAAACTCCCTGGTTTATGATCATTACAATCTCTGGGCCTGTGTGAACCAAATGGCAAGGCCTGGTCATTTCCAAGTGTCTTTGTGCTGAAAATTTGAAAGTGCTCTCAGATAATCATTCTCATAAAATCCAGAATCATCATTCTCATTTGACAGAAGGAGAAATGGGTCAGAGAATTTAGTAATTTGTTAATGACAGAAGCAGGATTTAAACTTCAGTTCCCTGACTCCCGATTCAGGGGTCTTGGTACGTTTGGCGGTTTCTTCTATAATGTTACCGGCTTGTTTTTAATTAGGACCACAAAGTCGCCAGAATAACAACCCGATATAAAGATTTGGCTGTTTCCATTCCACTTTGTGAATGAAGCAAATATGCCTAGAAGGTCAACCCTTGACCAACATGTCTGGAAAAAGCTCTGAATTCATAAGTCGTTTTGTAGGAACTTTACCAATTTAGGCAAAACCTACATTACTCAGCTGGTTGGCCTATGGTTTTATAGAATATAAAGACATTTGCTCTGTTGTATTTCTTCCCATTTAAAATTCACTAGAAATTTACCTCAGCAGAAGTAATAGAATGCTGTCATTATCCCTTAAAATTCACTCAAATTCAGTCCTTTAGACTGTGAGCTCATTGTGGGTAGGGATTGTCAGTCTTTTTTGCTGTATTGTACTTTCCCAAGTGTTTAGTACAGTTCTCTGCACACAGTAAGCGCTTAATAAATATGATTGAATGAATGAAAGTACATATTTTTCTCTGTTTTATCCTGAGACACCTCTTTTCCCTTTTGGGTTATTTTGGACTCATAGGTAACGGCTATTATTCAGGTGAAATCAGGTCACAGTTCAATCAGTATTTAAAATTGGTTTCCATATGCCTGGATAGAGGAAGTGAGTGTTCTGAAGTGTATTTTTCTGTTGTAAAATTTAGGTTATGAACTCTTCCTAGTTGGAGCAAATTTCACAACCATCCTTGCGTGGAGATTCCTGTCTAGGACCCATGTAATGTTATTCAAAAATCTGTCCTTGAAACAACAATTTAAGCCTGAAGGCCTGATTGACAGACTGCACTTACCGTAGTTCTGGCCAATTCCTCACCTGGCTAATATGAGAATACTGCCCTTTGGAGGTTGAGACAACTGTAAATGCATTCAGTAGAAAAGAACCAGTATTCCTATCTTGAATATGATAAAGACATGATGACTTGTTAACAAGGCACTTCACCTATAGTGGACCCCTGAAGGTTAATCCTTAGAGAGAATAAATTCTGGTCTGAGAGCCCTTCCAGTCACCTTGACAATCTACTACTAATAATAATAATTGTGGTATTTGTTAAGCGCTTACTAAGTGTCTGGCAGTGTCCTAAGTGCTGGAGTGGATACAGGCAAATCGAGTTGGACAAACTCCCTGTCCCCCGTGGGGAGCACAGTAATAATAATAATAACTATGGTATTTATTAAGTGCTTCCTATGTGCCAAGCACTGTTCTAAGCACTTAATATAAGCGTATTAATCTGTTAATCTAAGTGTATTAATTCTAAGCATATTAATCTCCATTTTACAGATGAGGTAACTGAGGCCCAGAGAATTAAAGTCACCTACCCAAGATCACCCAGCAGATAAGTGGCAGAGCTGGAATTAGAATCCAGGCCCTTCTGACTCCCAGGCCCATGCTCTATCCATTAGGACACACTTATGCTCTGCATGTTGTGGTAAACTGTACCAAATCAAAACCCTGTAGCTACAGTATTCACCCTATTTCATTGATTTCCCTGATTACTCAAAGTAATCATTGAATATAATTTGGGGTCTTTTTTATTTTTCAATAAGTAGTAGTCCTACTAGTATTAAGTACCTCATCTGGACAAGCACTGCATTAAGCACTGGGGAAAAATAAATGGATGAGAATTATTCATGGTCCCCAGGAGTTCACAGTCTAAGAAGAAGATTAATCAATTGTATTTATTGAGTGTTTACTATGTGCAGAGCACTGTACTAAATGCATGGGAGAGAAGGGGCTGGCAACAGACACATTTAATCCCAGCTCTGCCATTTGCCAGCTGTGTGATCTTGGTCAAGTTACTGAGCTTCTCTGGGCCTCAGTTTCCTCTTCTGAAAATTGGAGATTTAAAGTCCTGTTCTTAATCCTTTTATTTTGTGAATCCCTTGTAGGACAGAGACATTTCTGATCTGATTGTATTGTATCTATTCCAGAGCCATGCACAATGCTTGGCACAGAGTAAGCAGTTAACAAATGCCACTTTTAGTGTTATTTATTATAAGTAATTCTTAACAAAACTTAAAAACATACAAGACAAGGACAAACACAAGAAGAGCAATACAAAACATTAGAATGCAAGTGTCCTGTGACCAGAGAACATATCACTTTTTTTGGTACTACACAGTGCATTGAATCCAGTGGGTGCTCAATAAATACAACTACTACTGCTGAGTTTAGAGGAGCAGAAATTCAAGCTCCTCGCAGTTCAGAGTCCAACAGTCAAACATCAGTCTCTCGGTGGTATTTTTTGAGCATTTACTGTGTGCAGAGCACTGTACAGAGCGCTTGGAAGAATACAGTACGACAGAATTGGTAGACACTTTCCCTTCCCTCAAGAAGCTTATGGAGAGAGAGAGACATTAAAATGAATAATGGATTTATTGCAGATTATGTGTATAGACTTCTCACCTTCCCCAAACCACTTTATCTGTACTCAATTTCAAGTCACTAACTGTAGTCGGGAAGCGCAGCTAATTGCAAATTGAGATGGTCATCAGCAAGTGCCCTAAATTACTACATTTTAAAAGTTGGTTTGCTGTAGGCCAGTTTCGATTCTGTTCTACGCAGCTTGATGAGACTCGCTTGATTGCCCACACAAGCTGTACGAAAAGTGTTCCAAAATGTTCCATGTGTCAGAAATATTCAAGGTCGGTTAGTTTGTTTCAGTGAGAGACTCTGCATTTCAAACGTTGAGTAGATTGGCAGTCCTGGGCTATGAAACCTTTTGAACTGTAGCATTGAATACAGATCATGATCTAATGGAACTGAAACTTTAAAATTGAGGGAGTTTAGGGTAAGTTTAAAATATGCATTAAATAATGTGTGGAATGATGAAGAATCCCGAGGCCTCAAATAAATTGCATTTCTCTTCTCTACAGTTATGGTAGTCTGCTAGGGCGAACTGATAACAAATTTGACTCGTCCCTGTCTCCCCTGTCTTATCTGCTGCCGCAACAGGAACCTGGCCCTTGGGACATGGAAGAAGAGTGAAGGGAGAGGTGGTGGAGTGAAAACATGAGCTGCATGTAAACAGTGTCACCATTGTCCTGCTCCTGAAGCCCTAGCTTTTAAGAGAAAAACAAACACACATAACCACCCACCCACCCCCGGCCCCAGAAAAACATATGGGTTCATACAGAGCCACCAGTCCTTTGCTATTGAGCATAGGTGAATTTCCCAGCATGAAACAAGAAAAGCAAGGAACCATTTTCAAAGAAAGTATTATCCTGAACAACAGAGAGGTTAATGTCAGAATCAATGGAATTGTAGATGTCAAAAAGGGAATCATCCATATAGGTGGTGAGCCTTATTCTCCAGTCTGTCAAAAAAGTAATGTCCCTATCATATTTCTCGTTGTGCCTAGGAATAAGCATCCAATGTGAGGGTGCTTTTTCTATTTTTCCTGAAATCCTATTTCTATATCCTAATGGATGAAATTGAATCTCTCTAAGAGAACATGGATTCAGTGGTTGTGCTGGATTCATTCTACATTGTCTGCTTAATTCCCCAGGATCCTGACCCATATCATCCCTTCAGCCAACTCTAGGGCATATAAACGTAGTCATAGGCTCCTCAGTGCATTCACTCACATAATTGTCTCCACTGTGAAATTTCCCTCTTCTGAGCCCTACCCCCTATTTTTGAGAAAGAAAGAAAAGATTGTTTTTGTGAGCAGTGATAGTAGTGTGCACCTAGAGAGATGTGTCAACTCTAGGCCTGGAGTTGGATCAGGGGTGTCACCATACATCACTCAGTTCCTCAGGAGCACTTGGGAGAAGTGCAAGAGAAGACTATGCCTCTTACCTTTCTCTTCCTTCCCTTCTTTCCCCCTCCTTTTTGCCTTCTCATTTTTTCTCCTGATCTTCTTTATATGTAGACTTAATCCCTGTGTGATGGCTCCTCCCCTCTTTCTGGATTTCAAAAAGGATGCAAAAAAGTTTGTACATTTTTGCAAGGAAATTCAATATATATAGTCATTTAGTTTGACTGCTCTAGTTGTATTTTTATGTCTATCTCTCCCATGTATACTCTTTGTGGGCAGGCAACATGTTTCTTCTTTATTCTACACTTCTCAAGGGCCGAGGACAGTTCACTGTCCCAAATATAGTTCACTGCCCCTAGTTCAGTGATAATATAATTTTTCATTGCTCATTTAGCAAGAAGAACAACCGAGAAAATGAGCCTCATCACCAGATGAGAGTGAGTGAACCCTGTCTGTTATATGTTTTCTTTAAAACTCTTAAGATTCTTATGATGCTTGATTTTTCTAAAGTACTTTAGAACCTAGAAGTGCCTTTATTGGGTCAGGCCAATGATCCATTCATCCCATTATTTGACCATGGTAACAAGATGCGTGGAAAAACTAGATAATTGTCCTCCTGGGTCATTGGTGCCAAGTTTTAGGGTGGATCACATCCCTGAGTTTTTTTTTCCCTCACTTACATTCTTTTCCTGTCCTTAGTAACTCATTATAGAACATTCATCCATGAATTCATTCAAATTTCTCTTGGATCTACTGAGATTTTTGACCTGAACAAATTCCAGTGGGAATATATTCCATTTGCTTACTACCCTCAGCATGAAGAAGTGTTTTCTTTCATTTGCTTTGAACCTACCCCTTCAAGCAGATCTTATACCTTTGTTAGGCTAACTCATTTTCAAATTTTGAGCATAGTTTTGTAGGTCAAGCCAGTTGGAAGTCGTGATAACTGGAAATAGCTTGCATGTGAATAAGCCACACACTTTCCCTTGCTCTCTTATTGCCTGTCTATCCATCCCCTGTAAGGCCCTGAAAGTTCATGAAGTCAGAGAACCTGAACCCAGTACTGGTTGGGGACATTTATGTAATAAAGTGACCAGTAGACCCACATTGAATTTTTGCAGGTGAAAAAATGTTTGAAATCATCCATTAATGGTAATTATTGAGCACTTAGCCTATCTTTCGAAAAGAGAATGGACTTAGTGGTTGAAGCTGGATTCATCTGCCATTTTCTGATTAATTTCCCAGAACCTTGAGCAATATGTTCTCTTCATACAACTAGCACTTATTAGCTTATTTAGACCCGCTTCTGCACTCACATTTCTCTGTGTTCTCAATTATTTACTTGGACAACTCCAGTTGTAAATACTTTTGTGTGTTTCTCCCATAAAAGTGTAAGCAGTGAATGTGACTGGTGCAGAGTATATGGCCTTGGCAGAAGTAACATGTTAGTGCAGAGAGAAAAGTCAGGAGAGGGAAGGAGAGAGTAGGGGGGAGGGAGAGAGGGAAAGAGAGAGGACGGGAGGGAGACAGAGAGAAAGGAGGGAGAGGGAAAGAGAGAGAGGGGACAGGGAGAGAGAGAGAGAGAGGGTGCGAGCGTGCGCGCTTTCATCCTCTTCCTCCAGGATTTTTGCTGTAGCTAGAATTGGGGAACAGGGTCATGGTTGACACCTGTAAAGAACCACAGCTGATGTTAAATCCACCAGTAGCAGTAATTCTGAAGCAAGGTAACACTAACAGTTGAAGGAGCCCTACTATTAATCACTCTGCTAACTCGCTCTGAGTTATAGTTTTTATTAAGTGCTTATTTTGCGCCATGCATTGTGCTAAACCCTGGAGCGGATATAAGGCAATCCAATCAGATGTGATCTCTGTCCTACTAGAGGCTCACAATCTAAGTAAAAACGCTGTTTTATGTTTTGCTTCAGTTTTATTGCTGTTATTCCAATTGGTGGTCCCTGAGCACATCAGGATTTGTGCTCGTGTGAGAAAATCTGAGTGTTTGACTCTGCTGAATCAGTTTCTATGTCTCCCTGCCTCTATCTTTTCAATTGTATTTGTTAAGTGCTATGTGTTAGGTACTGTAGTAAGCACTGGTTTAGAATCAAGATGATCAGTTAGCCACGGTCCATGTCCTATACAGGGCTCATGATCTTCATCCTCATTTTACAGGTGAAATAATTTGAACCACAGAGAAGTGAAATGACTTGCCCAAGGTCAAACGACCGACAAGTGGTGGAGCTGCTTTTAGAGCCCAGGTCCTCTGTCTCCCAGGGCTGTGCTCTTTTCACTAGGCTGTACTACTTCAATCTTTCATCTTTCGCTGTTTCCCTATCTGTCTCTGACTACCTCTTTGTTTCTGTCTCTTGCTGTTTGACTGTCTCTTCTGTCTCTCTCAGGCTCAATATTTTGAGGTCACTGTCCATGCGTCTCACTGATCCTTTGTTTTGCTGAGTGTCTTTCATTCCATTTCCCTGTTTTCTACTCCTGACTCTCTCTCTCTCTCTCACTTCTCCCTTTCTCGGTTTCTCTCTCTTTCTCCTCATTCTTTTTCTCTTTTCCAATCTTGGACTACTAACCCTGCTTCCACAAAATTGCTTACCACTAAAATCCCATCTCCTATCCACACTGAGTTTCAGAAAATATTTAACTTTAAAAATGGTACTAAATGGACTGAGGAAAATATCTCTCTTGGGTGCCGTCAAGTCATGTCCAATTAATAGCAACTAAATCTTCTCCAGAACGTCCCATCCTCTACCATAATCCACACTCTGCCATCAGCTCCTCCACCATTGTTGTCATCTGTCTAACTGCGGGTGAGCCCCTTCCACGTCATTCTGGCATGTGTATCCATAGAGTTCTCTTGGTAAAAAATACAGAAGTGGTTTACCATTGCCTTCTTCCATGAGGAAAATGTACTTAGTCCAAACTTTCTGTTGTCCAGTGAATTGGTGATTGCAAATGTGGGCTTCTGGTTTTGAGAGTGGATTGATGCAAAAGACCATCTTATTCAGTACTAAAGGAGGCTATCCCTACTTTCTGAAGCTCTACAACTCTGTATGCTTGGGATATTCTCATAAGGCTTGTTCCATTCCTTCCAAAGTCCCTAAAGTCCTCTTTCTGACCATTCTGGATCATAACTTATCATAGAGTCCAAAGGAGTTAATGCCATTGTATAGCTTTCAAAACACAAAAGGCATGCATGTGATTCTTAATAGTAAATAGAGCTCATTTTCTTTGAAACATGAAAACTTGTGTCTCTCTTCTCAGCGTGCACCTTTTTTCTTTTCATTGCAATGTGAAAGTCTTTCCAGGACTTGAAAAATGCATAGGATAACCTATCATGCTAATCTGGTATGGCAGCTCTGGCCCCCTGCCACTTGCTTTTGCAGCCGATTTATGAAGAACCCTGGAAGAGAGTTATTTTTAGGACTCCATCTCACATAATAGCATTGGTGTTTTATTTTTTTTTAAAGAAAGTGACCGTTGAGGTAGCTTGATGTATCGTCTTGTCTGCTTAAACTTTTATCCAGAATATGCTATGAGAATAGACTATTTGAGACTTCAACAGATCATAATTTACATAGAAGGGGCACAACATTCATTTTCTTCAGTCTGATGGCAAGTAGGAGGTTTTTTTAAAAATCCCCTCAAGTTTGAATGTAGATTTTGGCTAAACTATTTGTGATGATAAATAGATCATAGCTCAGGAAAGTTATATCATTTGGTCTGTGCTGACTTGGGAAAGGCCTTAGGCCCAGTGAGGAGCAAGTCTCCTAAGTCAAGTGAGGTAAGAATAAAGTCCACCTGGACTTATGGTTCCCCTATAACACATATCAGATATGGGGCTGTGATGCTGCGGGAAAGATGAGAATAAGGCACACTGAGTAGGGTTAGTCTGAGAAGAAGGACGAGTGGGATATCCTGGGAAGGGAGAGTCTCTAAGTAATAATAATTATGACACTTGTTAAGTGCATACTATATGCTAAGTACTGTGATAAATGCTGGGGTAAATTCAATTTAATCAGATTGGACACACTCCAAGTAGTCCAAATAGGAGGGACAGCGTCATTGAGTGCCTTGAAGCTAATGGTCAGGAGTTTCTGCTTGGTGTGGACAGTAATGGGTAACCATTGGAGGCTACTGAGGAGTAGGGAGGCTGTGGAGAACCCTGTTTTAGAAAAATGATTCGGGCAACACAGTGAAGTATAGAATAGAAAGACAAGAGACTAGAAGCAGGGAGACCAGTGAGGGGGCTGATGCAGAGGAGCAGAATGGCATAGTGGATAGAGCACTGGCCTGGGAGTCAGAAGGTCAAGGGTTCTAATCCTGGCTCCACTATTTGTCTGCTTTGTGACCTTGGGCAAGTCACTTCACTTCTCTATGCCTCAGTTAATTCTTCTGTAAAATGGAGATTAAGACTTTGAGCCCCAGGTGGGACAGGGATTGGGTCCAACCCGATTTGCTTGTACCCATCCCAGCACTTTGTGCAGTCCCTGGTACATATTAAGCACTTAACAAAAGCCATAATTATGTAATTATTATTAGTATTAGGCAGGATATGTCTGTTCTAGAGAGATGGTCATTTGGATGAAAATAAGCAGGCAGATCTGGGAAATGTTGTGGAGGAAAACCAAGATTTAATGACAGATTGAATGCGAGAATTGAAAGGGAGCAAGGAATCAAGCAGAGAAGCAGTTCAGCATAAGGAATAGAGCATGGGCCTGGGAGCAGGAGGTCCTGAGTTCTAGTTCTGGCCTCTCCACCAGTCCGCTGTGAGATCTTGGGCAAGTCACTTAACTTCTCTATGCCTCAGTTATATATCTGTGGAATGGGGATTAAGACTGTGAGCCCCATATGGGACAGAGACTATGTTCAACCTGATTACCTTGTATCTATCTCAGTGCCTGGCACATAGCAAGCACTTAACAAATAGCACAATTATTACAATAATAATAATAATAGTAATTCCCATGGTGTCTTGTGCATCTTCCCAGGTGACTCATCAATGCATTACATTCAATAGGCACTCAGTAAATACCATTGCTACAACTGCGACTAACTCAATCATATTTATTGAGTGCTTACTGTGTGCAGAGCACTGTACTAAGTACTTAATCTAGGGTAGGGGCTCCAGGAGGAGAGGACTGGATCCTGCTGCTCATACATGGAAATTTCTAAGCCACAGGTCCAAGACTACCACGGAGACCTCATGCATGCACAAAAGCATAATGCACTGCCAAATTGTACAATCCAAGTGCTTAGTACAGTGCTCTGCACACAGTAAGTGCTCAATAAGTATGAATGAATGAATTAATAAATGTATGCACTTGCTCCTTTCTTACTCTTTCGTCTACATCCAACTCCAGAAGGAGATTCAGGCCGCTTTCAGCTTCCTGGGCGTAGCTCAAGTGGGGCTGTAGGACTGAGTCACCCAGGGCTTGAGTTTGACTGCAGCCATGGTGGGGTTCGGGATAGGGGGAGGCTCTACTCTTGGTGGCTTTCTGAAGGCTGGATCCAGATTATTCTCCCCAATATTTTGTGCATGTAAGAAAGACTGCATCCAGTTCAAGGAGCCACATGCCAGATACATTGAGGCACTTAACATGTTCCTTTAGACTGTGAGCTCATTGTAGGCAGGGGAACGTGTCTACCAATTCTGTTGAACTCTCCTGAGTGTTTAACACAGTGCTCTGCACACAGAAAGCGCTCAGTAAATACAACTTATAGACTGGTGGATCGATTCTCAACTTTCCACAAGTGTCCATTGAAGTGGATTAGAGGGATTCCAGGAAATGTGCATTTCCTGTTGCAAACGGGACACGATACCTTATTTTGACTGTAGATTATGGGTTTTTGTAAAGTAAGCCAAATCTCTAACTTTTAAAAAGAAAAAAACCAATTACTAAGGATGAGAAGAATATAATAAATAGTTTGTAAGTGTAGACAACATGCCATTAATTTATACAAAAGTAATAATGAAGTTATGCTCCCTATTGAAGCCTCTGTGTTTAAAAGTTTTAATTTGATTATGAATACATTCGCCAACCAGTTATCTCTCATGAGAAGGCAGAAGCCCAGGGTGATAAAAAGTTGGGTTATGTTTCTGTTGTTGTTGTCTACAGTTAGGTAATGAGTTATTAAAGGCAATATAAGATATTTTACCTGGAGTAACTGGAGAATTGTAGACATATGAGAGAAGTAGGAATCAAATAGGGATTAAAGTTTCTGTTTTGGGAAGAAATGAGGAGTTGAAGAATTGAACCTGGGGGAAGCAAAAAAAAAATCATGAATGATAATAACCAAGTTTGAAACCAAAGGGGCATTCACTACCACTTTTTCTGAGAGAAAATAATCTATTTTTTGCATACATGAATAAATGAAAACCTCCCTTAAATTGGATAGGGAAATTCCTCCTTAACCTTAGTGGGATTTGTTGTTTCCATTAGCCATTAATTATTGCAGACATAACCTTTACCTGAAACAAAGACAGTATTTTTATTTATGGAAGCAGTGTAAAATTAGACTGGAAAAAAACCTACTTGGATCCTACTGGTGCACGATATCTAGTTTGTTAAATCTAAATCTTTTTAGCTCTTGATTTAGCCCAAAAAGGTCAGAAAGCAAAAGGTTGTGCTTATTTTAAAGGGAATCTCTTCGATTTGACTCTGTCTTCAATTGTGATTTCTGATTTGTTCTGGGCAGATTTGGGACAAAGCCAGATTTTGGGAGGGAAAATTTATCTTCAAGTAAATTCTTCTGCCTGGAAAAGCTGTGCAGTTTGCTTGTTTCAACCTGCAAAGAGCATAAGGGTTTCAAAATCAATTTTCAAATAGTAATTTACATCTCAAGATTATTCCTTGTTTGGATGAAGGAATGCAGTAAATCAGGGTTAGTTTTGAAACACTGTGGTGGAGTATGGCTCCTGCTGAAAGAAATTTTTGGTTTGTAGGTTGTTTTTCTCATTAAATTTCATCACAAAACTGCACCCTTGCTATATATGATGCAAGTGATCTTTGTTATTTTTTCTTCTTTTATTAAAGGGAATAAGGCCTAACTTACATATTAGACAAAAGACATATTTTCCCATGAAACGCTTCATTTATAACAGTCTTCTCTCTCTAATACATCTCTCAGTTTTATATTCCCCAAGGAAATTAAGAAAGCATGGCTTCTAAATAATTGAATTTTTGAATTATTGCCAACTCTGCCCTGTCAAAGAAGTGAGCTACTGGATTGCCATTAGGAAAGTGGATTGTATGTTCAGAAGTGAGATTTAGAGTCTGATGATCATTACTAAACAAAATCAATTCTACCAGGGGTAGATGAGCTGCCAACCAAGAACCTGTTAGGGCCGAGAGCCGCAGATGAAGAATACTTAACATTGCTACAAAAAATGTTTTTCTCATGTCTATTTGCCATTTTGCTCTTATTATAGTTACATTGAGCATAAGAATGGAAGTGAATTTCTTTAATACAAATATAATCATTATGATAATTGTGGTATGCATTCATTCAGTCGTATTTATTGAGTGCTTACTGCATGCAGAGCACTGTACTAAGCGCTTGGTATTTGTTAAGCAATTACTATGTGACAGACACTATATTAAGTGTTGGGGTGGATATAAGCAAATAAGGTTCGACACAGTCCCTGTCCAAATGGGGCTCACAGTCTCAATTCCCATTTAACAGATGACGTAACTGAGGCCCAGAGAAGTGGAGCAACTTGCTCAAGGCCACACAGCAGACAAGTGGCAGAGTCAGGATTAGAACCCATGACCTTCGGAATCCCAGGCTCGTGCTGTATCCACTACAAGCAGGCTTGTTGAGGAGTCGGGGGGTGATGGTGAGAGAAGGTGTTCCCTTCGTGAGGGAGATTATGGGAAAGTGGCAGCAGGCAAGAGACAATCAGGGTAGACTCTGGGGTTGGGGTTGGGGCTGGGTGCTGTATCCTTTCCCTCCACCTCATGGGGCTCGTCACTGTGTTGGGGAAGCAGCGTGGCTCAGTGGAAAGAGCCTGGGCTTCAGAGTCAGAGGTCATGGGTTCGACTCCCGGCTCCGCCACTTGTCAGCTGTGTGACTGTGGGCAAGTCACTTAACTTCTCTGTGCCTCAGTTACCTCATCTGTAAAATGGGGATTAACTGTGAGCCTCATGTGGGATGACCTGATTACCCTGTATCTACCCCAGCGCTTAGAACAGTGCCTGGCACATAGTAAGCACCTAACAAATACCAACATTATTAAAAGACTGGAGCAGTGGAACACTGCAGCACTCTGTCTTTGCTGATGACAAAATAATTTTCATTACATAAGGGCCGTCTTGCAACTTTTGTATTACCAGAATAAAGAAGTATGGGGAACAACCAAACGTGGCTCGTGAGGTCCTGCAGTTTGACCACCCTTGTATTACCCAATCACTTCTCTTATAACTGATGCTTTCCCTATGCATTTTGGGTAGGAAATTGTGGAGTTCATTCACTCAATCGTATTTATTGATTACTTAATCTGGGCAGAGCACTGTACTAAGTGCTTGGGGGAGTACAGTATAAATAAATGAACATGTCTCCTGCTCACAACAAGTTTACAATCTAGAGTACAAGCTTACAGCCTAGAGGGAGTTAGGGAGCCTCGAGCCTTATCTCGACAACACTTTCTATGGAGATGACACCCAAATCTACATCTCCTCCCCTGTTTACTTCCCCTCCCTCCAGGCTCGTATTTCCTCCTGCCTTCAGGACGTCTCCACCTGGATGTCTCCCTGCCACCTAAAACTCAGCATGTCTAAAACTGAGCTCCTTATCTTCCCTCCCAAACCCTGTCCTCTCCCTGACTTCACTGTCACTGCGGTTGACACTACCATCCTTCCCGTCTCACAGGCCTGCAACCTTGTTGTCATCCTTGACTCTGCTCTCTCATTCACCCCACACATCCAGTCCATCACCAACACCTCCCGGTCTCACCTTCAAAATATCGCCAAGATCCGCCCTTTCCTCTCCTTCCAAATGGCTATTGTACTGGTACAAGCTCTCATAATATCCCAACTGGATTATTGTCAGCCTCCGCTCGGATCTCCTTTCCTCCTGTCTCTCCCCGCTCCAGTCTATTCTTCATTCCGCTGCCCGGATCATCATCCTATAGAAACTCTCTGGGCATGTCACTCCCCTCCTCAAAACCCCCCAGTGGTTGCCTATCAATCTTCGCACGAAACAAAAACTCCTCAGTCTTGGCTTCAAAGCTCTCCATCCCCTTGCTCCCTTCTACCTCACCTCCCTTCTCTCCTTCTACAGCCCACCCCGTACCTTCCACTCCTCTGCCGCTCATCTCCTCACAGTCCCCCATTCACGCCTGTCCCGCCATCGACCCCTGGCCCACGTCCTACCACTGTCCTGGAATGTCCTCCCTCCTCACCTCCACCAAACTAACTCTCTTTCCCTCTTCAAAGCCCTACTGAGAGCTCACCTCCTCCAAGAGGTCTTCCCAGACTGAACCCCCCTTTCCTTCTGCTCCTCCTCCCCTCCCAATTCCCCCCTCCCACCCTCTGCTCTTCCCCCTTCCCCTCCCCTCAGCACTGTGCACATTTGTATATATTATTTATTACCCTATTTATTTTGTTAATAATGTGTATATCTCCATGATTCTAATTATTTTGATGATGAAGTTTTGTTTTGTTCTGTTTTGCTTTGCTGTCTGTCTCCCCCGTTTAGACTATGAGCCCGTCATTGGGCAGAAATTGTCACTATCTGTTGCCGAATCGTACATTCCAAGCGCTTAGTACAGTGCTCTGCACATAGTAAGTGCTCAATAAGTACTATTGAATGAACGAATAAATGAATAGACCATGATGTAGTATCAGAAGACAGTGTGATTTTCCAGCAAAAGCTTATCACAACTTGAGGCTCACCAAGGATGTAATCCCTTGAGCTATGGGACAATTGATTGTGCTTAAAAATAAAAAAAGTGATATGTTTTAAAGCTAATTGCTAGAAAATAATCCAAGCATGTTAATAAAGTTCTTGCAATGGTAACTGTTTTCTAGGCCACCCATTTACTGCATTTTCCATGATATATTATGATATTAGAAAAACCCGAGGCTGCTGCACCCAACTTCAGCTCCAGATTAAGTCTAGTGTGGGTGACATTATGCTTGAATACGATATAGGCATTTGCCACATTCTCTTATGCAATCTTCAAATAGCCGCTTAAGCAAATACTCAGAAGCTGCTCAGCTATTTTACAGACATAATTAAAGCATAAATCATCCTTTATTGACAAGGCAAACATCAAGCTCAAAGAGCTGAACTTTTTAAAAGCAAATGGAACATTTTTCTTCTGATTTATGCTGAAAGGTAGACGTCAGCTTTGATTTCAACAGATATTATAAAATAGAAATATGTGGATATACTTTGTGCATTCAGATTTATTGTACTCTGATGTTTTTCATATTCATTTAATAATATTACATAGAATTAAGGTAAAAATAACTAACAGCCTTGGTTAATGGGGTGTTGGGGATAATGTATCATTTAAATCCTCATATCATCACATTTTGCTCATTAGCCTCAATCTCCTCCCCCATCAAAGTTTTTTGTTAGCCTACTAACAGAACAGAACAGCAACACTGGGTGATTTGGGATCAATTTCTTCTTTTTTCCTCCATGTTGAGGGTGCTAGTAACCCCCAAAACCTTTGGAGCTGAACTGTCAGCCACACATATCTCAGATCTCTGACATGAACTCGGAGTTTGTAGTCAGTATGGAAAAGATTCAAAATGATGGCTTTCTGGCCTGATGGCTTTATGAAACCTGTCCTCCCTGACACTTTCCGTCCCAAAATCCCTACCTCTTTTTGCTCCTGCAAGAAAAATGAAATGACACTTAAATGTGTTGATCAATAAAACCTCAAAAAAGTGAATGAATAACATTTAAGAAGAAGAACAAAAGGTTTCTGTGTAAATCACAATTTAGAGAGCATCCTCTGAAGAACTGAGAATTGTATGTAAACCTAGACAGGTGCCTAATACAATCCTAAACACCTTTTAGGCATTTAATCAGTGGTATTTATTGAGAGGTATTAATTGTATTGGTATTTGTCCTTACAATAATGACATTTATTGCATAGGTACTGATGCTATTAGTATCTTTGTGCTATAGAAATCCAAGCCAAGGTGAGAAAATTTGCCCCTTTGATATGATTAAATTTGCCTCATTTCGTTTTGCATTTTTGGCCATGGAATTTCCTTTCTAAGACATCGAATTCATCCAATTTTGATATGATGAAAGAGGAAAAAGTGATCAGTAATTATTGAAGATATATTTGGCTTTAACACCTCCAGAAAGTAGAAATGGTAAAAGAGTACCATTGCCAGTCCACTAATTTACCAGTTGCTAGTCAGAAGAACGACTCACCAATATGTCTATATTTCTGTAATTGAAATCCTATACTACCTTTCTTAGCAGCCAAGTGTATTCATCGTGAGACATTGTGTTGCAAAAAGGCCTGGAGCTAAAGAGTAGCTGTCAGAAGTTAATGATATGTTACTGTGAGAAAAATGAATCTCAAGGAAGAAATAAGTATATAAAAATGTGGGACTGTGTTACTACAAAATCTAGTATATCTTTAATATATTAGAAGGGCAATGAAACTTGGCAACAGTAAATATTTTCTCTCTTCACACCTGTGTTCTCCATATCTTGATCTTCATTTCTTGATCTTTTATCAGGATTTTTTAATGGTATTTGTCAAGCGCTTACTATGTGTCAGGTACTGTACTAAACACTGGAATAGAAACAACATGGGTCCATGTCCCACAAGGGGCTCACAGTCTTAATTCTCATTTTACAGATGAGGTAACTGGGGCAAAAAAAGGTAAGTGACTTGCCTAAGGTCACACAGCAGACTGGTGGCAGAAGCGGGATTAGAACTCAGGTCCTTCTGACTTCCAGGCCTATTTTCTACCCACTAGGTCACACTGCTTCTCTATTTCAAAGTTCAGCTTGACCTGGATTTTAAGTAAACTTGGTGAGAGGACCTGAGAGCCTTAGGGATTCAACATTTTTTCCAGCCCATATTTTCTATACTTTTCCCTTACATTTCCCTTGTCATCAAACCAGCAATTTTAAATTTCTCCAGGTTGGAAAGCAGTTGACCAGGACTCCCTCTTTCTTCTGTGTCATCTCTGCATTTGGATCTGTGACCTTTGGGCAGTTGATAGTTTCCCCGCCCTCAACCCCACAGCACTTATATACATGATTATAACTTATAAATATAAATTGTATATGTACTATTAATTATATATGTATAGTAATTACTGTCTCCCCTTCTAGACTGTAAGCTTGTTGTGGGCAGGGAACTTGTCTGCCAATCCTGTTGCAATGTACTCACCCAAGCTCTTAGAACAGTGATCTGAACGTAATAAGCACTCCATAAATACCAGTGATTAATCAACTGACTCAGTAGAGCTAGTCCTGGCGGTTTACTTTTTTCTACAGTTATGGTTTTTACTATGTCCAACAAGCTCCAACTCTATCTGTATCTTGAACTAGTGACCTGGATCTGTTCCTTATTATCACTTCTCTCCTTGATAGTAATACAATATATTCTTGTACACCAGAGTGTGTATCAGGGGCAAGAGGAAGCCCTGAAATATCATTGTAATACTCTAATGGCATCTGGAAGGAATTATTTGCATCATTCAGAACAGTGGGCTAAGTGCATTTCTATCTGATCAAGTTGTTGTAAAATGAGGATGAAATGTGATTTAATGAAATAAAAAAGATTAAAATTTTGAAAATGGCTTTTTATAGTACCCAGATATAAAAAGTGTTATAGTATGGTTCAAAGTAACCTGGGGCTGCTGATCTTTCTTGAGGCAGTAGCCCATTATTTGAATGTTTTTACTTGATTTTATCTTCACTTTTATCTCAGAAATACTTTTTTTTTCAAAGATGCTTTTGAATGCTATCTCTATAGGGATTGTCAGTAGAAAAGTGTAAAAGCTTGTGAAGTTTGAGATCTTGAGGCTTTTCATGGACTAAAGAAACCAAATATTTTGAATCCATTAGTTATATTTGAGTCCTTGAAAAAATCGCATCCAAGAGACATCTCTGTTGGTACGTGTAGATTAAATATTTCAAAATAAGATACATTCTGAAGACCCTTTGGGACTCCTTCCTAATGATGGAGAGGAGCATTGCTCCATTTGTCAGGCCTATAACAGGAAGCATGGCTTACTGGAAAGAGCACAGGCCTGAGGTCAGGAGGACCTGGGTTCTAATCCCGGCTCTGCCACTTGCTTGCTGTGTGACCTTGAGTAAGTCACTTCTCTGCACCCGTGTTTCCTCATCTGTAAAATGGGGGTACAAAACCCGTTCTCCCTCCAACTTAGACTGTAAGCCCCACATGGGACAGGGACTTTTTCCACCCTAACTACCTTGTATCTACTCCAGCCTTTAGTACAGTGCCTGGCACATAGTAAGTACTTAACAAATACCACAATTATGTGAATGTTCCATGCCTCTGAGTCCTGTCTTTGGGCAGATAGTCTGAGCTGCATGGACCTCACTTTGGCCATCCTGGACTTACTTCATCAGCGGCTGATTTTCCCTCTCCCCTCCCCGATGGTAGGAAAGGAGCCCATTAATATTTGTAATACATTAGAAATCTCCCTTTCCCACACTCTTCTGTTCAGGTAAGTCTCCCTACACCAGTGTGTGTGCAATTGATTTGAGGTTTGGGGTTTGTTTTTATCATCCTTCTGTTTTTTGATATATCCTAACATTCTATTGGTGTCAGAACTGGGGTAGATGGCCCAATAGTGTCATTTCTCACGTTCATTTTGTGAGAATACATGCATTATGTTTGCATATGCATTTGCATATATCTATACATCCACTTAGCTAAATGTCATATATGTAAATAAATGTAGAAGCAGCGTGGCCTAGTAGTTACAGCATGGACCTAGGAGTCAGAAGGACCTGGTTTCTGATTCCGATTCCGCCACTTGTCTTTTGTGTGACCTTGGGCAAGTCACTTAGCTTCTCGGTGCCTCAGTTCCTTCGTCTGTAAAATGAGGATTGAGACTGTGAGCCTCTGTGGGACTATGTTGGACCCGATTATCTTTCATCTACCCCTGCACTTAGAACAGTGTCTGGCACATAGTAAGCTTGGTGCTGAACGTCACTTGGAACGGGCCAGAGTTCATCTGGGATATTTACATATTTGGCCTAGGTAATCGAAGAAGGCACCATTGATGATGAAGTACACCTAGGAGTGAGATTAGAACCCAAGTCCTCAGACTCCCAGGCCCATGCTGTTTCCACTAGGCTCTGCTGCTTCTATATTACTGTTAAGTCATTGTTCCTGTTTATTTTATGGTACTCGTTAAGCGCTTACTATGTGCCAGGCACCTTTGCTAGCAAAGTGCCTTACAAGAGCATGACTATCACAGTATAGGAGAAATGACTATTTGAGTAAATGCCAAATACCATCTTAGTTTTAGAGTCGATTATTTATTCACTGATTCAATAGTCATTCAATCATGTTTATTGAACACCTGTGTGCACAGCGCTGCACTACACGCTTGCCAGCATACAATATAGCTGAGTTGATAGACATGTTTCCGTCCCACAATGACCTTATAGTCAGGGGGAGACAGACATTAATATAAATAAATTATGAATATGTGCATGAGTGCCATGGGCCTGAGGGAGGGGTGAGTAAAGAGGGCAAATCCAAGTGCAACGTTGATGTGGAAGAGAGTGGGAAAAGAGGAAATGAGAGCTTAGTCAGGGAAGGCCTCTTGGAGGAAATATGCTTCATATCGTCTGTCTGATAGGAAGAAGGAGAAGATTCCAGGTGCTGAGAGGTTGGCAGTGAGACAGACCAGATAGGACGTGAGTTATAATAATAATAATGTTGGTATTTATTAAGCGCTTACTATGTGCAGAGCACTGTTCTAAGTGCTGGAGTAGATACAAGGTAATCAGGTTGTCCCACGTGAGGCTCACAGTCTTAATCCCCATTTTACAGAGGAGCTAACTGAGGCACAGAGAAGTTAAGTGACACCCACAGTCATTAGTGGAGCGAAGTGTGCGGGCTGTTTTGTAGTAGGAAAGTAGCGAGGTAAAATAGGAGGGGTCAAGATGATTGAGTGCTTTGAAGCTGACAGTATGGAGTTCCTGTTTGAAGCGGAGGTGGATGGGCAACCACTGGGGGTTCTTGAGGAGTGGGGATACATGGACTGAAGTTTTTTTTGGAAAATTAATTCGGGCAGAAGGGTGAGGTATGGAGTGGAGTGGGGAGAGACAGGAGTCAAGGAAGTAAGCAAGGAGGGTGATGCAGTTATCATGGCAGGATAAGATCAGTGCTTGGATTAACATAGTGGCAGTTGAGATGGAAAGATTTTAGTGATCCTGTGAAGGCTGAACCAACAGGATTTGGTGACAGATTGAATATGTGGATTGAATGAGAGAGACTGTGGGTGTGAATGAGAGAAATGAGAGATTATCTGACATCTAGGAAATCCACGTTTTTGCCCAGCCTGATTTCTTTGGCAGTATAGATAAACCTAAGATGAGAAATTGCATCGTTTTCAAAGTACATTGACATTTATGGAATGAATGACTCCCAAATTATCCAGTTGTGTAGAAACTGCATCATGATGAAAAGATATGTTTCCATTCAAATCCAATCAGTATGTAAAAGTGTAAGGCGATGTGTCAAAATGTAACTAAGTTCCAGTGCAGAACATTTTTCTCGGTAGACCTTGTAAAGAATAAATTGTAGAAATATTCCCTGGACAGTAGTAATTCCCAGAAAAAAATTTATGATGAATGTTTCCATAAGCAGCAAAATATTGAGAGTTAAAAACAGTTACTCTCCAGTGTGTCTCGTAAGCTTTTCAATGTCAAGAGAAAATGATTATTAAGGTTTAGAATTAAATATGGTATGCTTATGTGTTGAGCTTATTTACATTTTATGGCATAATTTTATTCATTCTGCCAAGCCTGGCTGGAAGACAAATTGAATACAGTTCAGAGATAGTTTAATGTTGTAATTTAATCAGCAAATAACTTGGGGAATCTAAATATAAAAATGAGAATAGTGGTTAGGTACTGGCAACTGGTCACTGAAGGCTGAAATCACCAAAAGTAGAACAAGAGGAACTTTCTCTCATATCTCTTCCTATCTTTTTTTTAATCCCCTGTTATGTTAACACTAGAGGGGAATCATGAAGGGAACAAAAGAAATAAAGGGTTTTTACTAGAGAGAACATGAAAAAAGAAAATAACTCATTGAATTTGAGCCATCAATTGTGTGTTGGAATGAGAAGATGTGAAGCTTCTGGATTTCTTTCAGGCTCAGGCCTTCTTGTAGGTTGTGTCTTCATGTACCTGGTTAAGCAGATTGCAATTGCAGTGCTGTTCTAGACCATGATTTATGGTTGGCATTTTCACTGGTTGATAAGGTCGTGAGATTTTACTGTAAGCCTGTTAAGTAGTGGGAAGTAACACAATTTATTGTTGACTGTAAATTATGGTCTCAAACAGTGGTGGGGTCCACTTAACTTAATCAATCCATCAATCAATGGGATTCATTGACTGCTTACTGTGTGCAGAGCATTGTACTAAGTGCTTCAGAGAGAACAATGCAACAGTCTATAGACACATTTCATGCTCAGGAGAGCTTCTAATCTAGATGGGGAGAATGTTATTAAAATAAATTATGGATATGTTCTTAGAGGCCTGCATTTTAGAACCCCTGAAATGCCTACTGACAGCAAATCATTCCCCTTGATCAGATTCCAGTAGTGCTCTCACCTGCCTCTAACCTATCAACAGTCACTGTTATAAGACACACACTTTGCAGAGGACAGATTTTAAAAATTTAAGGCTTTCTTCTCTTTTATAAGTAAGAAAACATTTTACTATGCTTTCTTCTCAAATAAGGTACTTTGTAGAAGCATATTATGTTGCCTCCATTCTTGTTCGCAGTGGGAGAGTGTGAATGTCTCAGTGCAACCCATCACCACTACTGCATACTGAGGTGCACTTCTTTTGATGTGGGCTGGACCCTTCCCTGTTGTAAATGCAAATACAAATACTGTATTTAATTCTAAATGCATCCTGTGCAAATATAGTGTAAGTGAAAGAGCCTGCACCTGGAAGTCAGAAACCTAGGTTCTAAGCCCTCTAGACTGTAAGCTCATAGTGGGCAAGGAATGTGTCTACTGACTCTTCTATATTGTACTGTCCTAATAATAATGTTGGTATTTGTTAAGCGCTTACTTTGTGCAGAGCACTGGTCTAAGTGCTGGGGTAGTTACAGGGTAATCAGGTTGACCCTCGTGAGGCTCACAGTCTTCATCCCCATTTTACAGATGAGGGAACTGAGGCCCAGAGAAGTGAAGTGACTTGCCCACTGTCACACAGCTGACAAGTGGCAGAGCCGGGATTCGAACCCATGACCTCGGACTCCCAAGCCTGGGCTCTTTCCACTGAGCCACGCTGCTTCTCTACTCTTAGTACAGTGCTCTGCACAGATCAACCCTCAATAAATAGAAATTGGTAGATTGATTAATCCTGGCCCTGTCATTCACCTGCTGTATAACCAAGGGTAACTTGGCTGTGCTATTTCCTTCTCTGTGAAATGAGAATTAAATACATGTTCTCTCTCCCTTTTAGTCGGTGAGCCCTGTGTGGAACAGAAATTGTCTGATCTGATTGAATTGCATTGACCTTAGCACTTAGTCTAGTATGTGGAATATTAGTAAGCACTTAATAAATGAGCACTGAACAAATATTGTAATTATTGTTACTAGTTTTGACTTCCTGAAGGGACTAGAAAAAGTGCTTTGAAGTGCCTCACTCTTTCAAATAGACTCATCAGAGGACCATTGAGTTTAATCAATCAATCATTCAATGGTATTTATTGAGCGCTTTCCATGTGCAAAGCACTGTACTAAGCACTTGGGTGAGTACAGTACAACAGAATTAGACACATTCCCTGTCCATAATGAGCTTTTCAGTCAACCAATCAGTGGTATTTATTGAACACTTACTAAGTGCAGAGCACTGTACTAACCTCTTGGGAGAGTACAATACAACAGAATTAGCAGAATATAATGCAATAGAAATCCCTGCCCACAACAAACTTACAGTGTAGGCAGGGAGACAGACATTAATATAAATAAATAATTTATAATATATAATTTAAAAATATGTCCACAAGTGCTATGGGGTTGGGGATGGGATGATTGTCAAATGTCCAAAGGTCACAGATCCAAATGCTTAGATGACACAGAGGGGAGAGAGAGCCAGTGAAGAGAGGGCTTTATCGGGGAAGGCCTCTTGAAGAAGATGTGACCTTAATAATGCTTTGAAGGTGGAGAGAGTAGTGGTCTGGTGTATATAGTGGAGGGTGGGGGAAGTTCCAGGATAGAGGAAGGATGTGGGAAAGGGATTGGAGGCAAGATAGATGAGATCAGGCGGGGCACAGCAAGTAAGTTGGTGCTAGAGGAGTGAAGTGTGTGGCTGGACTGGGCTGGGGTATGATCCTGCCTACAAACTGACAGCTTTTACTCTAATGCCTACAAAATCTACCTGGAGGCTAAGATTTGGGGAAGATCAGAAGACTAATGGGAAGATTCCAGAACAGTATTGATCTTTGCATTGGATCAGGTCATAAAAAAAGATCATCTTTACAAAGACAGTGTGGAATGGAGCGTTCATTGCAAAAAGGTCTTCTCAGTCATACCCACACAGAGAGGGTCTCAGTCTCTGAAGTATCAATCAATCAATCAGTAGTAGGTACTGAGCACCAACTGTGTGCAGCACACTATAATAAGCACTTGGGAGAGTACAATAGAATCGGTAGACATGATTCCTGCCCTTAAGGAGTTTACAGTCTAGCGGAGAAGATAGACACTAAAATAAAATACAGATTGGGTAGATTGTGTTTGTGTGTGGCTTGTTTTGAGAATGCAACTAATTATTTTTTTGCCTCTAGCCAGTTATTAATGGCTTTTATTCCAGTTCTAATCCATGCATTTTTTTAAGTAAACCCTGAGATATTTATTGTCTATGTATTTTTAATGGCATTTGGTTTAAAGGAAGAAATGCTAATGTGGATGCAAATATAAAAAAGATGTATTTGTAATTAATGCACAATTCAAGGCTAAAGTAAACATACCCTTAAGCAATATTCATTTCATAAGTATTACTGAAAATGATACAATGGGAAGGTAGCTATTGTTTCTTTTTTATTTTGTGTTTGGTTTGACTTTTCTTTCTTCACAGAGAATTTCATTTTCAGTGGGTCTTGTAGACTGCCCTTCAGGCCATCCAAGATTCCCTGAACAGCATACAACAGGGGGCCAGATTGAAACGAGCGAAGGGATGCATTGCAGACACTCATATCAGCGACTATAGGTCCAGAAAATCTTTGAAGTTCATTAGCTATACCCCTGGCATCAAAGCAGGGGGAATGCAAACTTACCTTTTCTCTCTGCTGGGGCAGAATTCCCAATCAATCAAAGCATTCAATAACTCGGGCTAAACTTTGACTAAGATTTGAATTTACTTCTATCTGACCTAAAGAAAAGGCGCCCAGAGAAAAGGAGCTATCTAATCCAATACATATGTAAGTGTATATAAACCTAGTTTTCTGAAAGTCAAAAATGAATATATTAAAGAGTAATGGAGTTTTATCATTGTTTTATGTGCAGTCTGCAGCTGAATATGTGAAATCCCGTCTACCTGAAGTTTTGAAACAACACCTGCAGGATTATGAGAAAGACAAGGAGAATAGCATCCTCTCTTACCAGACCATCCTGGAACAACAGATTCTGTCAATTGACCGAGAAATGCTGGAAAAATTGACCGTATCCTATGATGAAGCAGGTATGTTTAGCTTTTGTTTTATATCTCAGGACCCACAAAACTGGACTACCTTCATGTCCAATATTGAGATTTCAATGAAGTGAAAAGTGGAATTGGGAACACTGGCCTCAAAGTAGTAGAGTACTAGCAAACATTTTCATTAATAGGAAATTTTGCCCCTTCAGCAGATTCTCCAAGTGGGCTTTTAAATACCAAGCCCATTTTAAAGGCAGCTATTTTGGGAAGCTAATTTTTTTTTTGCATTTTATTACAATGTACTTGTATTGATTTTCACTTAAATGTCATTCCAATTTTGGCTACCACCTAGATAAGGTAAAATCAGTTTATCTGAAAAAGTGTTACTTGGATCAAATGTAATAAAAATGTTTTCTTTGTTTGGGAGGGGGGTAGTATGAGCTAGTGGACAGAGCTGGGGATTAATTTTCAGGGGACCTGATTTCTAACCACCACTCTGTCACTGGCCTGTATATTTTCTTAGACAAGTCACTTCATTGCTCTCTGTCTGTTTCCTCAACTGTAAGATGAGCCTAGGATACCTGCTTTCCCTGCCTCTTAGGTTGCAAACTGTGTGGAGTGTAGATATATCTTAAATCTACCCCAGAAATGGCCTAATGGATAGAGTCAGAAGGAAATGGATTCTAATTCCTCTCTACCACTTGTCTGCTCTGCAATTTTGGGGAAGTCATTTAATTTCTTTGTGCCTCAGTTACCTTATCTGTAAAATGGGGATTAAGACTGTGAGCCCCTTGTGGGACAGGGACTGCGTCCAACCTGCTTGGCTTGTATCTACCCCAGTGCATAGAACAGTGCTTTGCACACAGTAAGCACTCAAAAATACTATTGAATGAATGAATAGTAAGAGCTTAACAAATACCATCATGATTACATCCCATCTTGACTATTGCATCAGCCTCTTCACTGACCTCCCTGCATCCTGTCTCTCCTCTCTGTAGCCCATATGTCACCTGTTGCCAGGATCATTTTTCTGGAAAACCATTCTGTCCGTTTCTCCCCACTTCTCAAAAGCATCCAGTGGTTACCCACACATCTCTGCATCAAAC
This sequence comes from Ornithorhynchus anatinus, assembly GCF_004115215.2. Lineage (NCBI taxonomy): Eukaryota > Metazoa > Chordata > Mammalia > Monotremata > Ornithorhynchidae > Ornithorhynchus > Ornithorhynchus anatinus. The sequence continues at coordinate 155,920,143 of NC_041728.1, forward strand.
AGAAATTTCTTACTCTCAAATTTAAGGGCCTCAATCAACTCTCTCCCTTCTACACTTCCTTGCTGATCTACTACAACCTTTCCACACATTCCACTCCTCTAACACTCACCTACTCTGTGTACCTCAGTCTTGTGTATCTCACCACCGACCCCTTTCTCATGTACTCCCGCATGTCTGGAACTCCTTCCCCCTTCATATCTGACAGTCCCCCACTCTTCCAACTTTCAAAACCCTCCTAAAATCATATCAGGAGGCCTTCCCAAGTTTGGATGGAGAGGAAAGGGTGGATTTTAGCGAGATTATGAAGGTAGAACTGACAGGATTTAGTGATGGCTTGAATATGTGGGTAGAACCAGAGAGAGGAGTCAAGGATAATACCAAGGTTAAGGGCTTGTGAGACAGGAAGGACGGTGGTGCCGTCAGCAGTGATGAGAAAGTGACCAGGAGGACAGGGTTTGGGTAGGAAGATGAGAAGCTCAGTTTTAGCCATATTAAGTTTGAGGGAATGGGAGGGCATCCAAATAGAGAAGTCTTGAAGGCAGGAGGAAATGCGAGACTGCAGAGAGGGAGAGAGATCAGGGCTGGAGATTTAGATTTGAATGTCATCAGCAAAGAGGTGATAGTTGAAGCCATGTGAGTGAATGAGTTTTCAAAGGGAGTGGGTGTAGATGGAGAGAAGAAGGGGACCCAGAACTGAACCTTGAGGAACACCCACAGTTAGGGGATGGGAGGCAGAGGAGAAGCCCGCAAAGGATACTGAGAATGAATGGCCAGAGAGATAGGAGGTGGACCAGAAGAGGACAGTGTCAGTGAAGCTGAGGTTGGATAATGTTTTCAGGATGTGGGTGATTGACAGTGTCAAAGCCAACTGAGAGGTAGAGGAGGATTAGGATGGAATAGAGGCTGTTGGATTTGGCAAGAAGGTCATTAGTGACATTTGAGAGAGTGATTTCTTTGGAGTGAAGGGGAAGGAAGCCAGATTGGAGGGGGTCAAGTTGAGAATTGGAGGAGAGGAATTTGAGGCAGTGGGTGTAGAGAGTTCACTCTAGGACTTTGGACCGGAATGGTAGGAGGGATATAAAATGATAACTGGAAGGAGCCTTGGGGTCAAGGGAGGATTTTTTTTAGGATAAGGGAGATATAGGCATGTTTGAAAGCAGTGGGGAAGAAGTCATTGAAGAGTGAACACTTGAAGATGGCAGTTAGGAAGGAAAGAAGGGAGGGGTCAAGTGTTTTGATAAGGTGCAAAGGAATGGGGTCACATACATAGGTAGAGAGGGTGGATTTTGAGAGAAGGCAGAAGGTTTTTCTAGAGATAGTGCTGGGAAAGATGGGAGAGTTGAAGGGGCAGGAGCGGGGAGGGCCTGGAGAGGGGCAGGGAAGATTTTCACGAGATCACATCTGATATTGTCAATTTCGTTGACCAGGTAGGTGGCCATGTCATTGGATGCAAGGGATGGGGGCGCAGGGGATGGGGCCTGAGGAATGCTGTAAATGTCTGGAACGACTGGCGAGGACAATGAGCATGGAAGTCAATAAGGGTGAAGACAGTTTTGGCGGGCAGAGTAGAGGGCAGAGTTAAGGCATGCAACAATAAATGTAATGGTTGAAGTCGGCCTGATATCTAGATTTCCTCCAGCAACGCTGTGCGGCTCTTGCATGGGAGCGAAGGAGGCAGACTGTAGAGGTGATCCAGGATTAGTGGAACGAGATCAACAAAGGGTTCGGGGAGCGAATGAGTTGAGTGCACTAGAGAGGGTAGTGTTGACAGTGTCAATTTGGTCGTCGAGAGAAAGTAGTGTGAGTATGGAGGCTAATTGGGACATGATGATTTGAGAAAATTGGATGGGGTCAAAAAACTGGAGGTCTCTGTGGGGGAACGGTACAGATTTATGGGGAGGAGGTGTTTGGGAGAGAAGGCAGGTGAGGAGGTTGTGGGCAGATAGAGGGATTTCAGAATTGCTGAGGGTAGAGATTGTGCAGTGGCTAGAAGTGATGAGATCTAGCGGGCGTCTGAGTGGGTGAGGTGGAGTTGCATAGGAAGTCAGTGGAGTTGAGGAGTGATTGAAGGTGGGCAGCGGAACGGTCTCAGGAACATCTACTCCTAGCATTCGTAGGCATCCTTTGACACCTCCCCTAGTTCTCTTGGAGGGGAATCTCAAGTCGTTTAGTTCATGACCTTAAACAACCCTGACACTGCCCGCTCCTGGTTCTCTTCCTGTCTCTCTGGCCGTTCCTTCTCTTTTGTGGGCTCTTCCTCTGCCTCCCATCCCCTAACTGTGGGAGTCCCTCAGGGATCAGTTTGTGTCCCTCTCTATTCTCCATTCACTCCCATGGCTTCAACCTCTATAATAATAATACCAACAATTGTGGTATCTGTTAAGCACTTACTATGTGGCAAGCACTGTTCTAAGCGCTGGGATAGATACAAGTGAGTTAGGTTAGACAGAGTCCATGTTCCTCATGGGACCTCACAGTCTTAATCCCCGTTTTACAGATGAGGCAACTGAGGCACAGAGAAGTGAATGACTTGCCCAAGTTCACACAGCAGACAGGTGGCAGAATCAGGATTAGAACTCAGGTCCTTCTGACTCCTAAACCTGTGCTCTATCCACTAGACCATGCTGCTTTCTATGCAGGTGATTCACAAATCTACATCTCCAGCCCTGATCTCTCCTTTTTTGCAGTCTCATATTTCCTCCTGCCTTCAGGACATCTCTTCTTGGCTGTCCCACCTTCATACCTCCAATTTAACATGTCTAAAACAGAGTTCCTTAACTTCCCACCCAAACACGGTCCTCCCAATGACTTTCCCATCACTGTAGACAGCACCACCATTCTCCATGTCTCACAAACCTGTAACCTTGACATTATTCTCAACTCACCTCTCTCATTCAACCCACATTTTCAATCTGTCACCAAATCCTGTCAGTTTGACCTTCACAGCTTTGCTAAAATCTGCCCTTTTCTCTCCATCCAAACTGCTACTGTATTGATGTGAAGCATCATGGCTTAGTGGAAAGAGCATGGGCTTGGGAGTCAGAGGTCGTGGGTTCTAATCCCAGCTCTGCCACTTATCAGCTGTGTGACCTTGGGCACGTACCTTAACTTCTCTGTCCTTCAGTTACCTCATCTGTAAAATGAGGATTAAGTCTGTGAGCCCCACGTGGGACAACCTGATTACCTTGTCACAACCCCAGCGCTTAGAGTGCTTGGCACATAGTAATCACTTAACAAATACCATCATCATCATTATTATTATTATCCAAGCACTTATCCTGTCCCTCCTTGGCTGCTGCATCAACCTCCTTGCTGATCTTGTGCCTGTTTCCCCACTCCTCGGGAGTGTCCAGTTTAGTTGCCTGCATACGTCTGCAGTGAGTGGATGCTTTTTACCATTGGCTTTGGAGCACTCAGTCACCTTTCAGTCAGCCAGTCAGTGAACCATATTTATTGAGCGCTTACTATGCACAGAGCACTGTATTAAGTGCTTCGGAGAGTACAATTTAACAGACACACTTCCTGCCCACAATTAGTTTACAGTCTAGAGGGGCAGACAGACATTAATTTTCCCTCTGTCTTGCTTCACTGGTTTTGCACTACAGCTCAGCATGTTCACTGAGCTCCTTTGGCACCAGCTTGCTCACTGTACCTCGATCTCATCAATCTCACCAGCAACCCCTTGCTCATGTCCTGCACCTGGCCTGGAACTCCCTCCCCCTTCATATCCTGTAGACAATCACCCTCCCCACCTTCAAAGTCTTATTAAAATCACATCTCCTTCAAGAGGCCTTACCCAACTAAGCCCTCTTAACACTTATATAAATATCTGTAGTTTATTTTAATGTCTTTCTCCCTGCTAGACTGTAAGCTTCTTAATAATGATGGTATTTGTTAAGTGCTTACTATGTGCAAAGCACTTTTCCAAGCGCTGGGGGGGCATGCCAGGTGATCAGGTCATCCCAAGTGAGGATCACAGTCTTAATCCCCATTTTACAGATGAGGGAACTGAGGCACAGAGAAGTGAAGTGACTTGCCCAAAGTCACACAGCTGACAAGAGGCAGAGCCAGGATTAGAACCCAGGTCCTTCTGACTCCCAAGCTCATACTCTTTCCAGTGAGCCACGCTGCTACTCCACAAGACGTTTCTGCTTCTTGTGGGCAGGGAACATTTTTACCAACTCTGTTATTGTACTCTTCCAAGCTGTTCTGCACACAGTACACATTCAGTTAATTCGATTGATTGATTGATTCCTGGGGCTCGATGCAGTAAGAACCTGAACAATAATAATAATAATAATACCTTGGTTGGTGTATAGCACTTTTATTTTTCCAAATTTCTTTCACACTCATTCTCTCATTTTATTCTAATGTCCTCTTGAGGCAGGGAGAAGTAACATCATCATTATCATCAATGATATTTATTAGGCACTAACTGTGTGCAGAGCACTGTACCGAGTGCTTGGGTCATTATCCCCATTTTACAGGTGGATGAGGAAACCGCTGCTTAGTGAGAAGTTAAGTGATTGTCCTTGGTCCCACAGCCAGGCAAGGGCAGATTTGAGATTCAAACCTACGACTCTTTACTACCAGCCCCATGCTCTTTCCACTAGGCCATGCTGCCTCCCTGGGGTTGGTTATACATATTGTACCACCTCACACTCACCATCCCAAGAATGCACAGTTGGATTGGTGGTGGCCCCCAGGCACAGAAAGTTCATGGTTCAGAGCTCCACGTAGGCAGGCAGTGGGCTCCCTAGCATTTTCTGGCCAGCTGGGCAGATGGCTTCAGTCTTTTTCTAAAATTCCAAAGGGACCATCGGGCTGATGTGTTAAAGGACAATAAAGCATGCTAGATTTTGAAAGCTAAGATGTTAAGAGCTGTCAACTAAGGGTTTTAGGTAGGTTTTGGGAATCATCAACTCCTCCTGCTTAAGGGGAGGGACTGTATTCTACTGTCATGAGAAACAGCATGGCCTAGTGGAAAGAGCATGGGCTTGGGAGTCAGAGGACTTGGGTTCTAATCCCAGCTCTGCCGCTTGCCTTCTGTATGACCTTGAGCAAGTCATTTCACTTCTCTGACTCAGTTACCTTATCTGTAAAATGGGGATAAGACTGCGAGCACTGTGTGGGACAGGGACTGTGTCTGATCTGATTATCTTGTATCTATTCTTGTGCTTAGTACTGTGCTTGGCGAGGACCACAATTATCATTATTATTATTATTATTACTATTTCATTGAATGCTCCCAAGAGACCAATGTAATCCTCTGCATGAAATAGGTGCTCAGTAAGTACCTCCAACAATACATAAATACATTTACCAGTGTAAAAGAAGATGAAAATGGCAGTTTCCATTGAATCAGTGTTGTATATTCCCCATGAAATGTCTGAGATCAAAAACTGGGCCAGGCTAGGACTAGTATGGGGTAACTGCTGTTTCTTCTGTTTGAGTCTGGGAGTGGAATTCAAAGGGCAACTGCTTGAGCATCTGCATCCCACGTTCATAATTTTCCTACCTTTCTTGGCCCCTGAAAGTCAGGTTGGATCCGGCCAGATTGTGGCAGGCTGGATTTGACAGGGCTCTAGGGGGACAGTTATTCAAAGAGAGCAGTGCTGCTACTTATTAAGGAAGAGCTAAATTCTGACCCCCAACAAGGAGGATTTTATTGTGTCTTTGGGAGTATTACTCCTTTGCTGACCATATGTCCTGCATTAATCAGGAGAATCACTGAGCATTGAAAATAACTGATTGGTTGATGACTCTGGGCAAATCGAGAAAACCCTGCAAATATCCCTGAGTTGAGTCTGCTTTGGCTAAACCAGTCAATCCACAGGATACTGGTCTCTAGCTATTTTCACTTAAAATAAGAATAATAATAATGAATAATTATGGTACTTGTTAAGCACTTACTATGTACCAAGCACTGTTCTAAGCACTGGAGTAGATTCAGGTTAATACAGTTGGACACAGTCCCTGTCCCACATGGAGCTCACACTCTTAATCCCCATTTTACAGATGAGTAACCGAGGCACAGAAAAGCTAAGTGAATTGCCCAAGGTCACACAGCAGACCTGTGGTGGAGCTGGGATTAGAACTCAGTTCCTTCTGACTCCCAGGCCTTAGCTCTACCCACTAAACCACGCTGTTGCTTATAGACCTACATGTGCATAGTGCAAATTCTAAATCTTTATAGGATTTAGGTATGTGGAAGGACTTCTCATATTCCACATTTTATCCTAACCTCCTGCTTTCACAGTGGTTAAAAAAGATGATTTATATATATATTTGTATATATATAAAGCTAATATTGTACATTGTACAATATTTTGTGTATTTGGGATAGGATTCAGTAGACCAGTTTTCAGCAAATATAATATGGTTAGCTTAGAGTATCCTTAAATGTGGTTTTCCAGTATGCCACTTGCGGTGTGCAATATATTGGGATCAAGTGTTTTAAACTCTCCTTCTCTGACCCCGAATGCTATACATCTCCTGACAGGTTGGGATGAAGTGAACAACAGAATCATATGTTCAGGAGAAAAGCATTTACTCCTATTTGGGTGTTTTTCTTGATTATCTGAGCCTGAACACCAACTGTGTGAGTAGGTGTAGGCCCCCGAAAACTCAAGGAAAGAAAGTTGAGCGATTTTTCCACTGGGGAAGCCTGAATGCCACGAGTGGATGGAAAGCCATCTGAACCCATGGGAAAGAGGCTTAGTCTTGGTATCTCTTTACCTTCAAGCATATGTTTATTCACTCATTCATTCAATTGTATTTATTGTGCCTTATTGTGTGCAGAGCACTGTACTAAGCAATTGGGAGAGTACAATGTAATGCCACCACCATCTCAAAGGCCAAGGAAAGAAGCAGCAAGAAGCAGCGGGAAGCAGTGTGGTCTAGTGGATAGAGCATGGGCCTGGGCCAGCTCCACCACTTGTCAACTGTGTGACATTGAGCAAGTCCTTTAACTTCTCCATGCCTCAGTTATCTCATTTGTAAAATGGGGATTTAGAACTGTGAGTGCCAAGTGGGACATGGACTGTGTCCAACCTGATTAGCCTGACCCCAGTGCTCAGAACAGTTTCTGGCACATTGTAAGTGCTTAACAAATGCCATTAAAAAAAACAAAAACACAGTGTGAGTGTTGATGCAAATGCAAAATTTGACAATGCTGTAAGTGGAACAAACTAGAGAAACTCATAGCTTTCCATGAGTCATTTTTAAAATGTGAGAGTAAATAATTCAAGTAGGAAGAAGGTTGAATATGTCAATCAATTAATCAGTTGTATTTATTGAACACTTGCTATATGCAGAGTACTGTACTAAGTGCTTGGGAGAATACAATACAACAGAATTAGCAGACACATTCCCTGCCCATAATAAGTTTAGAGTCTAGAGGGGGAGACACACATTAATATGAACAAATAATTTATAATGTAGAATTTAAAGATATGTACATAAGTGCTGTGGGGTTTGGGTTGGGGAGAATATCAAGTGTCCAAATGTCACAGATTGAGGTGCATAGACAAAGCAGAAGGGAGAGTGAGCCAGGGAAAAGAAGGTTTAATCGGGGAAGGCCTCTTGGAGATGTTATCTTAGTAATGCTTTGAAGGTGGAAAGAGTTATGGTCTGGCTTATATGGAGTGGGAGAGGAGTTCTGGCTGGGGGAATGATGTGGGAAAGGATTTGGCGGTGAGTCTGTAGTTCTCTGTCGTTTTTAAAAGAAGGAGTAAAGCAGAAGGGCTTACAGTTCCCTCTCCTCATGGTCAGTGGCTGTCAGGGGGCAACAATAATAATAATAGTAATAATGGTATTTAAGTGCTTACTGTGTACAAAGCACTGTTCTAAGCCTGAAGGGGGGGATACAAGGTAAACAGGTTGACCCATGTGGGGCTCACAGTCTTAATCCCCATTTTACAGATGAGGTAACTGAGGCACAGAGAAGCTAAGTGACCTACCCAAAGTCACACAGCTGACAAGTGGCAGAGCCGGGATTAGAACCCATGACCTCTGACTCCTGAGCCCGTGTTCTTTCCACTGAGTCATGCTGCTTCTCAATCCAAGAGGACTGGAGGAAGAAGGACCTCAGGCAATTTTTCAAGTTGTATTTTGTGCTCTCCAATCAGGTTCCTACTGGCCACTGCAAAAAACTGCCAGAGCCTGTGAGAATTCTAAGGTTTGTGTCTTTGTCCATTCCAGACAAAAACTTTCTATTGGGAGCCCTGAGGAATTCAGAAAGTAATAACAGAAGAAGTATCCCCTCTTGAGCCTATTTTACTTAAAAATTGATGTTTAAAAAAAGTCACCAACCTACTCTAATTGAACCATTAAAATCCTCATAACCAGTGGTCTCCAGAATAATGCCATTTGCTGCCATGGAGAAAAAGAAATAATGCATCTAGAAGCTGAAACAGGGAATGAGATTATGCAGTGATTTAGTCTCATGCTTAGGTCTTTCCAATAGCATAAAAATGCAATAAAGATATTTTTGCAAGTGGCTTACCAGATAATTTCTCTTCTAATGGTATTTGTTAAATGCTTACTATGTGCCAGGCCTCATACAAAGTATTGGGGTAGAGACAACATAATCGCAGTGTTCACATGGGGCTCACATTCTTAATCCCTGTTTTACAGATAAAATAAATGAGGCACAGAGAAGTGAAGTAATTTGCCCAAGGTCAAACAGCAGACAAGTGGTAGAGCTGGGATTAGAAACCAGGTCTTCTGACTCACAGGCCTGTGCTCTTTCCACAAGGCCATGTTGCTTCTAACCTGATTTCCTAGTCTGATTATTAATCAAGGCTCAGGGAAACTAGGTCCAGTGATACTATTTTGTTGTCCACCTTTAAATTCATGGCTTGGAATTTATGTAGCCCTGTTTGATTGACTACGTGAACACTTTAATAGTTATTCCCCAAACCTCAAGGAAAATACACCAGTCTAATAGTCACTCTTACTAAAGAATAAGTTTAATTAAAAAATTAAAATTGGTAGAACAGCAGAGAGGAAATGAAGAACTAATATCTAACTCTGTGAACAGGAAATAGCGCCTTTAGAGTTTTAAACATTGAAGATGGAGCTGTGCTGATCATTCTAATCAAGTTATCATTGTTTACTACAAGAGCAGTAAATGGTGCTACCTGCTCTTGAAGTAATATTTGATTACAAGTGCCATGCAAAAGAAAATAATTGCAGCAGATGTTCACAATCCCAAACTGTTCAGTTTTCTGGTGATGGTGGGGGCTAGCTGCATCTTCTCGTCCTCTAATTAGATGAAGCTTCTATTCCAAAAGATCAGGAAGTAGCAATGTCCCCATTTTTATGATGAGCTTTAATGAGCTCCAAACCAAAGATGTGACCTATGATCCGTGAAAGTAGAAATGGCTCAAGAAATCGCTACTACTTGACATTTCTGGTGGCGTGTTTCCTTCCATTTGTTGCAACAGAATTCTATTTTGGATCTCTGTGTGTGTCTCTTTGGGCTGACTCACAGGCACTGGACATCACTGATCATAAGCAGCAGGAATGCTGTTGGTGTCAAGTTAGATTAAGTCTTTGGGAGTTACTGAATGCTCAGAAATTTCATCTGAAACCTGTTCTGCTAAAAGGCACTGTTTTAAAGACTGCTTTTGGTGTAGGAAAACAGTTCACATAGTGAGTTCAGTAGTCTGTAAGAATTGACCTTACACTTTATACTACTGTTGGAATATTAGAAGAATGAGTTTTTCATTTACAAATTCATCTGAAACACTCAAACTTGATCACGATGGTTTAATGAAAGGTAGCAGGCAAAAACCACTTGGATGATTGTTGAGGTGTCTGAATAGAATGTCAGGCAAGATTTTTGAAATCTCCCACCTCTCATATACTGCTGGCCTCTTTGGTGAGAGGAGGAACTGAACCACCCAGCCACTTCAGCTTCCCACACCTAGTCCTTTCTTCTCATGTCATTTCCACTTGTTTTGTACTTTTCATTTTTTTGTGTGTGTGTGGTATTTAAGCACTTACTATGTGCCAGGTACTGTACTAAGCTCTGGGATAGATAACAAGCTCACCAGGTTGGACAAAGTCAGTGTCCCACACAGGACTCACAGTTTTAATCCCCATTTTACAAATGAGGTGGCTGAGGCACAGAGAAGTGAAGTGATTTGCCCAAGATCACACAGCAGGCAACTGGCAGGGCTGAGATTAGAACCCAGGTCTTTCAGACTCCCAGGCTTGTACCCTATCAATTAGGCCATACTGCTGCTTGATCAGTCAGAGGGATTTGAGCGCTAATTTGATTCCACCCAAGTCATTGTGTATTTTAATCAACACTGAGTACCTCCTTTGGACTAAGCATTGGTCTAAATGCTTAGGTTAATTTCAAAAGAAAAATAAACTTATGTCCTCTAAACTCTAATGGGAATGACTGGAATCACAAACAAACAATTTGATAAAAGGTGAAAGAGACATAGAATTCAGCAGTGCAACTAAGAGAAATGCAGAACAATAATCTGAAGAGATATATAAAGCAGTTAGGCCTTTTCAGGCCAGAGGGTAGGGAAGAAGATTTATTGAGAAAGATGGGAAGTAATGTGGTTTAGTGGCTAGAGCATGGAGCTGGGAGTCAAAAGGACCTGGGTTCTAATCTTGGATCCACTGTATATCTGCTGTGTGACATTGAGCTAAGTTTCTTTACTTCTCTATGTCTCAGAGAAATCTGTAAAATGGGGATTTTTAGTGTAAGCCCCATGTGGGACAGGGACTGTGTCCAACCCCATTAGTATGTATCTACCCCAGTGCTTAGAACAGTACTTGACATGTAGTAAGCACTTAACAAATACCATAATTACTATTATTATTATTACTTCATGATGATTATTGAGAGTTTGTTTCAAAGCTACTTTACGGTATTTAGTTGTACTTTGGGGTGGACAAATGGTCAAAGTGGACACTTTCCAAATTTTTTTCATTTTTCTGGATTAATCGATCAGTCAATGATACTTACTGAGTGCTCAGTACTAAGTACTCAGTACAGCGCTATTCATACAGTAAGTGCTCAATAAATACAATCGATTTAATGATTCCCTCCTTTTGACCCCATCTCTGTCTGCCATCTCTGTGAGCAGATCTTCTCCTCAGAATTGGTGTCGTGGGGGTAAGAGAAGTCAGCATTAGGTTATCTAATACTTACCCATCAGAAGTCAGAATTTTGCAGCCAGAGGAGCCTCCATAGTTGTCTTCCACCTCATTCCAATTAAATTCCATATTGCTAGCCCTGAACATCAATTAATGGCATTATTATTATTTACTGCGTTCAGAGCACCGTACTAAGTGCTGGGGAGAGTAAATATAACAGACACATTCCCTGCCCACAACGTTCTTACAGTCTAGAGGGAGAGACAGACATTAATATAAGTGAATACATTCCTGATCTGTATATAAGTGCTGTGGGGTTGGGAAGGGGGATGAATAAAGGGAGCAGGACAGGGTAACACAGAAGGAAGTGAGAGAAGAGGAAAAGAGGGCTTTATCAGGAAGAACTCTTGTAGGAGATGCCTTCAATAAGGCTTTGAAAGGGGGGGAGTAATTGTCAGATTTGAGGAGGAAAGGTGTTCCAGGCTAAAGGCAGGACTTGGGCAAGGGGTCGGTGGAAAGTTAGGTGGGATTGAGACACAGTGAGAAGGTTAGCATTACAGGAGAGAAGGGTGCAGGCTGGATAGCAAAGTAGCAAAGTACCCAAAGTACTCTGGGTAGAAGAGTAACAAAGTGAGGTAGGAGGAGACAAGGAGATTGAGTATTTTAAAGCTGATAGTGAGGACTTTCTGCTTAATGCGTAGGTTGACTTGGGGGAGTATGATACAACAGAGATGGTAGACACATTCCCTGTACACAATGAGCTTATGGTACAGAGGGAGAGACAGATGTTAATTAAAATTAATTATATATACATATAATATTTTTAATTTTATTACATGCCCATCCATGCCCATACATGCTCCTCTCTCCCCTCTCTTCGGTGTCCTGTGGATTTCTGCACCATGAGCTCACTTCCTATGCTCCCCAGATCTTCCACATCACTACCTGTCTCCCCCTGACCCAGCCCTGGTCCCTGGATTTTGTGGCTCTGTTGCCCTGTTTTTTTTAAAGTACCTACTATATGCCTTATGCTGTACTGAGTGATGCTCCCAAAAGGCCCGCTCCCTTCCCCTGCAGTTCCCCCCTCTGAATTCCCCTACCACAGTGCCACCAGGGAGAGAAGAAGCCCCTTCCCCCTCCTCACTCCATTCATCACTCTTGGAATAGAAGGAAACAAAAATTAAGCGGGATGGAGGGAACAAGAAAGATTTTTGGGGCAAAACTGGTGTGTGGAATTAGGGTCAAGAAAGCCATGGGAATGTGATAGGGGCTGGCTGAGCTAGGAAAGAGCAGCAATCCTTCTGACGTGAATTCAATTAAGTGGAGACCCAGACTTTAATTCCTCCCTGATGTGGAACCATCCTGACAACCCAGTGAAGATCAAGAAAGTTCTTAGTTGACATGAAGCTAGACTGTAAACTAAATCCTGTCAGTCCCACCTTCACAGCATCACTAAAATCCGCCCTTTTCTCTCCATCCAAACAGTACCACATTAATACAGTCCCTCATCCTATCCCTCCTGGATTACAGAATCAGCCTCCTTGCTGACCTCCCAGCCTCCTGTCTTTTCCCACTCCAGTGAATACTTTACTTTGCTGCCTGCATCATTTTCCTACAAAAACATTCAGGACATGTCACCCCATTCCAGTGGTTGCCCATCCACCGCCACATCAAACAAAACTCACCGTGGCTTTAAAACACTCAGTCATCCTGCCTTCTCCTACCTTACCTTACTACTCTCTTACTACAACCCAGCCTGCACACTTTGCTTCTCTAATGCTAACCTTCTCACTGTGCCTCCATCTTGCTTATCTCCCGGCTGATCCCTCGCCTGCCTCTGGCCTGGAACGCCCTCTCTCCTCAACCCTGATAGACAACTACTCTCCCTCCTTTCAAAGTTTTATTGAGGCATGTCTCCTCCAAGAGGCCTTCCCTGACTAAGCCCCCACTCCTTTTTTCCCACTCCCTTCTGCGTCACCCTGACTTGCTCCCTTTGCTCTTCCCGCCCCCAGCCCCACAGCAGTTTTGTACCTATCTGACATTTATTTGTTTCGATGTCTGTCTCCCTCGCTCTAGACTCTAAGCTCAATGTGGGCAGGGAAGTGTCTGTTAACTGTTGTACCCAACTTTCCCAAGTGCTTTCCCAAGAGCACACAGTAGGTGTTCAAAATATACGATTGAATAAATGAATGAATAAACTCGTTAAACGGTATTGTGGGCAGGGAATATATCTACCAACTCTGTTGTGTTGTACTCTCCCAAATGCTTAGAATAGTGCTTTGCTATGATTGATTGATTGAAGACTGTTAAGGCTCAGTGGAAAGGCGAATGTGTGGTCAACAGGAAACAGTGTTTTCCCACACTCTAGGATTATTTATGTTAGAGAAGCTAGATAAATAAATTCTTCATTTATGAAAAGCAATATTCATTAATGTCCTTAGGTCATTTTACCCTTCTTCTTTCTTAACTTGCATTTTTAAAGCTGGAGAAAATGCAGTCCCAGATAAACCAATAAGGAATCAACTGAAATTAAAATGTCTTTACAAAGTCAGGAGTATAGTCATTTGTGCATACAGAAGTCCACAAAAACGGGAAAAAATAAAAAAATTAACATCTGCATATTCACAGATCTGCTTAGTTTAATCATTATACTGAAACCTTTATGTCCTAAAAGTACTTTCATTTGAAAATAAAAGCTCTAAAGTAGGGTCCAAGATGTAGAGTGCAGTTATATATGTTAATTTTGCCTTGCTATTCACCTTGCAAAGTCAATAATTTACAAGTTCTGTGGGCTCTTAATTCTGACAATGTAGGGTTCAGTATTTCAGTCATCCAGGAAAATTAAGCTCATCTAAAAATAGACAGGTATTGACAAGATTTTAGAAAAATTTCAACAAAGAAAGCTCTATAAACTGAAATGAGGCCAAATGTGACAGATGTGGTCTAAATCCCCTACTAATCTTTAAATCCCTGAATTTTAAAACGTGACTAGCTAACTGCAGTTGGGTTTGTTTCAAAATGCGCTTTGGAAATGTCAGTGACTTTAGTCTCCCTGTGCATTTTTTTTAAATCTAAAAACATTTGGGAGTGGGCATAAAGGATAAGAGTACCTCTACCAAGCATGCTGGATTCTGGGTTAAACTCAGACAGTCAGTTAGACAGTGGTATTTATTGAGCACTTATTTTATGCAGAGTACTGTACTAAGTGCTTGGGAGAGTACAATAAAACAATAGACATATTCCCTGCCCACAATGAGCTTTCCCTCTACAAGGGGACTATTACTGGTGGATGTAGCATGGACCTAGGAGTCAGAAGGTCATAGGTTCTGATACTGGCTCTGCCACTTGTCTGCGGTGTGACCTTGGGCAAGTCACTTCACTTTTTTATGCTTCAGTTACCTCATCTGTAAAATGGGGATTGAAACTGTGAGCCCAATGTGGGACAGGGACTGTGTCCAACCTGATTTGCTTGTATCCATCCTAGCACTTAATACAGTGCCTGGCACATAGTAAGTGCTTAACAAATACCATTATTATTATTATTATTTTTAATATAACTCTATTTTTTCTGTATCACTTCATGCAGTCAAATAGCAAGATTCTTTGAGCTTGATTTTTCTTAAGTTAAACCTAAGACTTCTGATTACATCTCTTTGTTGTAAATGATATTTTGGAACCTACTGTTTCTAGTGTTATTCGACTCTTGTCTTATGCCGCCGAGTTGTCTCCGACCCATAGAGATGCCATGGACACATCTCTCCCAGAATGCCCCACCTCCGTCTGCAATAGCTCTGGTAGTGCATCCACTGAGCTCGCTTGGTAAAATACAGAAGTGGTTTACCATTGCCTCTTTCTGCGCAGTAAACTCCAATCTCCACCCTCAATTCTCTCCCTTGCCTCTGCTGCCCAGCATGGGTGAGTTTTGACTTGTAGCAGATTGCCTTCCACTGGCTAGCCACTGGCCAAGCGAGGAATGGATGAGTATGGCTCTGCTTGACTCTCCCTCCCGTAGCCGAGACTGGTAGAGTACTGGAAACTCTCCAGGTGCGACCATAGATGGGTATTCGACTCTAGTCAAGGCATTTTCCTTCTCCTGCAGTCCAAACATTTGTGCCCTAGCTATTCCCTTTCTGTTACGCACTGGCCAAAAATGACACCCAGTTAATGTGGTGGTGTTGTTTTAAGGCAGATCTAGTTGTGTCGCTCTCTCTTCTTGTCTTTCTTGTTGAATCTTTACAAAATAACATTAATAGTATTTATTAAGCACTTACTGTGTGTCAGGAACTTACCTCTTACCTCTTACCTCTCTGGCCGATCATTCTCGGTCTCCTACGCTGGAGCCTCCTCCCCCTCCCATCCTTTAACTGTTGGAGTTCCTCAAGGGTCAGTTCTTGGCCCTCTTCTGTTCTCCATTTACACTCACTCCCTCGGTGAACTCATCCGCTCTCACGGCTTTGACTACCATCTCTACGCAGATGACACGCAGATCTACATCTCCGCCCCTGTCCTCTCCCCCTCCCTTCAGGCTCGCATCTCCTCCTGCCTCCGGGACGTCTCCACCTGGATGTCGGCCCGCCACCTAAAACTCAACATGAGCAAGACTGAGCTCCTCATCTTCCCTCCCAAGCCCGGTCCGCTCCCAGACTTCTCCGTCACCGTGGATGGCACGACCATCCTTCCCGTCCCGCAGGCCCGCAATCTCGGTTTCATCCTTGACTCGTCCCTCTCGTTCACCCCACACATCCTATCCGTTACCGAGACCTGCCGGTTTCACCTCTACAATATCGCCAAGATCCGCCCTTTCCTCTCCACCCAAACGGCTACCTTACTATTACGGGCTCTCGTTATATCCCGGCTAGACTACTGTGTCAGCCTTCTCTCTGACCTCCCTTCCTCCTCTCTCGCCCCGCTCCGGTCTATTCTTCACTCCGCTGCCCGGCTCATCTTCCTGCAGAAACGATCTGGGCATGTCACTCCCCTTCTTAAACAACTCCAGTGGTTGCCTATCGACCTCCGCTCCAAACAAAAACTCCTCACTCTAGGCTTCAAGGCTCTCCATCACCTTGCCCCTTCCTACCTCTCCTCCCTTCTCTCTTTCTACCGCCCACCCCGCATGCTCCGCTCCTCTGCCGCCCACCTCCTCGCCGTCCCTCGGTCTCGCCTATCCCGCCGTCGACCCCTGGGTCACGTCCTCCCGCGGTCCTGGAACGCCCTCCCTCTTCACCTCCGCCAAACTGATTCTCTTTCCCTCTTCAAAACCTTACTTAAAAATCACCTCCTCCAAGAGGCGTTCCCAGACTGAGCTCCTCTTCCCCCTCTACTCCCTCTGCCATCCCCCCTTTACCTCTCCGCAGCTAAAGCCTCATTTTCCCCTTTTCCCTCTGCTCCTCCACCTCTCCCTTCCCATCCCCACAGCACTGTACTCGTCCGCTCAACTGTATATATTTTCGTTACCCTATTTATTTTGTTAATGAATTGTACATCGCCTTGATTCTATTTAGTTGCCATCGGTTTTTACGAGATGTTCTTCCCCTTGACGCTGTTTAGTGCCATTGTTCTTGTCTGTCCGTCTCCCCCGATTAGACTGTAAGCCCGTCAAACGGCAGGGACTGTCTCTATCTGTTGCCGACTTGTTCATCCCAAGTGCTTAGTACAGTGCTCTGCACATAGTAAGCGCTCAATAAATACTATTGAATGAATGAGGAACTCTTCTGAGTAAATCATCTATTATATTTGTTAAGCACTTACTATGTGTTGAGCACTGTTCTAAGTGCTGAGGTAAATACAAGTTAATCAGGTTGGACACAGTCAGGCACCTGTATTTATTGAGTGCTTACTGTGTGCACAGCACGGTACTAAGTGATAGGGAGAGTACAATGTAACAATAAACAGGCACATTCCCTACCCATAGTCCCTGTCCCAATTGGGATTCACAGTCTAAATAGGAGGGAGAACAGGAATTGCATCCTCATTTTACAGCTGAAGGAACTGAGGCACAGAGAAGTAAATTGACTTGCCCAAGGTCACACAGCAAACAAGTGGCAGGGCCAGGAGTAGAACCTAGGTCTACTGAGTCCCAGGCCCAAGCTTTTTCCACTAGGTCATGCACCTTTCATTTAATTATCTAAAGTGATATCCTGTTCAAAGAATGAGAAAGACAACTATATTCTTTCCCTATAGTTGTCAGGTACTCATCAAATGAAAATCCTAATAATTTCTGGTCTCTGGCTGGACCGAGAATGTGTCTAATTGATCTCAGCAAAGTATTGCAGCAGGCCTAGAGTGGCCTGTCATAAATCACTGACTTTTTTTCCTTCCTTAGCTACTCCCTCAAATCCAAGATTACATTTCTGAGACTCACTGTTCATTGGCAGCCATTCAAATCTCAAGAAAGCCTGTCACAATATTATTAATGCAATACCTAACTTTTGGAATCACACCAGTTTTGATGGCCACTGTGCATCATGCTGAATCCAATAAAGCAAAAAATTATTTCTTTCTAAACCAACTTTCAGAATCCTCTGTTATGCACAGTAGTTTTAACTCTTTTGCCCTTGCGGACATGACTGCATGCTGTGTTGAAAATCAAGTCGTGTCCAGGGCATAGTAACGTTTCCTTATAGAAGCAGTGTAGCATAGTGGAAACAGCACAGATCTGGGAGTCAGAAGGATCTAAGTTCAAATCCTAGCTCCATCATTTATATGCTGTGTGACCTTGGACACGTCACTTAACTATTCTGTGTCTGTTACCTCATCAGTAGGACAGAAATTCTGTGAGCCTCATGTGGGACATGGACTGTGTCTAGCCTGATGATTTTGTATCTGCCTCAGTGCTTACTACAGTGCCTGGAACATAGTAAGCGTTTAACAAATACCACTTCACTATCTTCATGTCTTTCCAGTTTTGAACCACAGAAATATCTTGCCTCACTGAACAGGCAGATCATTACACTGTTGGTTGAATTTTGTCTGTGCTTGGATCCCCAAGGTCAAAGGTCTCTGCAGCCAAGAATTTGAAACTTTGTAGAAGAAGAACTCTTCTACCAAGTTGTTTTTTTAAAGCTATCTTTTTCCAAGCTTATAATTTTCAGATAATTGGATGTGCAAAGAACAACTATTAAATAAAACAACTCCTTTCCTTCTGAGACTTCATTGTAACTACCCCAGTGGTTAGGATCTAGTAAGTACTTAATAAATTCTGCAATTATTATTTGAATGTTAATTTCTCAATGTGGATATTTCCTCCCCTAAGTCAATGATTGATTAGGATATTGGAAGATAAAGCTAGGTTTTGCATGAATTAATCAATCATACGTATATGATAAGTGGCGATTAATTTTGAGAAGGAAAAATTAGCACTTTATTCCTAGCCTATCTGCTTCTCCTTACCATGGCCTTTAAGGCACTAAGCCAGCTTTCTCCATTCTACCTCACCTGACTGATCTCTTCTCTTACCAACACCCAGTCTTCACACTCTGTGCCCCTAATGCCTTTCTATTCTCTGTGCTTTTATTCTCCCTTGGGTCCGCCGTCGACCCCTGGGCCACGTCCTCCCGCGGTCTTGGAATGCCCTCCCTTCTCACCTCTGCCAAACTAATTCTCTTCCCCTCATCAAAACTGTACTTAGAGCTCACCTCCTCCAAGAGGCCTTCCCAGATTGAGCTCCCCCCTTTTCCCTCTGCTTCCTCTGCTCCCCCTCTCCCCCCTTCACCTCCCCTCAGCTAAGCCCTCTTTTCCCTCCTTTCCCTCTGCTCCTCCGCCTCTCCCTTCCCCTCAGCACTGTGCTCGTCCGCTCAACTGTATATATTTTCATTACCCTATTTATTTTGTTAATGAGATGTATATCACCCTGATTCTATTTATTTGCTATTGTTTTAATGAGATGTTCATCCCCTTGATTCTATTTATTGCTATTGTTTTTGTCTGTCTGTCTCCCCCGATTAGAATATAAGCCTGTCAAAGGTCAGGGACTGTCTCTATACCGATTTGTACATTCCAAGTGCTTAGTACAGTGCTCTGCACATAGTAAGCGCTCAATAAATACTATTGAATGAATGGACTCCATACTCCTTCATATTTAACAGTTTACCACTTTCCCCACCTTAAGAATCCTCCTAAAGTGACATCTCCTCCAAGGAGCCTTCCCTGATTTGTCTTCCCCTCTGTGTCGCCTCTCCATCAATCAGTGGTGCTTATTGAGCACTTACTGTGTGCAGAGCATTGTACTAAGAGCATGGAAGAGTACAGTTTAACAGAGTTACACTGGAGCTGCAGCAGCAGCGAGAAGCAGCGTGGCATAGTGGGATAGGTAGAACACAGGTCTGGTAGTCTGAAGGACACGGGTTCTAATCCCAGCTCCACTACTTATCTGCTCTATGACCTTAGGCAAATCATTTAACTTTTTTGTGCCTCACTTACCTCAGCTGTAAAATGGGTGCGCCCCATCTGGGACAGGGATGGCGTAGTGGGATAGGTAGAGCACAGGTCTGGTAGTCTGAAGGACAGGGGTTCTAATCCCAGGTCCACTATTTATCTGCTGTATGACCTTAGTCAAGTCTCTTAACATTTCTGTGCCTCGCTTACCTCAGCTGTAAAATGGGTGAGTCCCATCTGGGACAGGTACTTTGTCCAACCTGATTACCTTGCATTTATCAAGAACAGCGCTTGGCACAGAAGAAGCAGTTTGATATAGTGGATAGAGCATGGGGCTGGGAGTCAGAAGATCATGGCTTCTAACCCCAGTTCTGCCCCTTGTCTGCTCTGTGACCTTGGGCAAGTCACTTCACTTCTCTGGGCCTCAGTTAGCTCATCTGTAAAATGGGGATTGAGGGTGTGAGCCCCCCGTGGGACAGGGACTGTGTCCAACCCGATTTGCTGGTATCCACTCTAGCACTTAGTACAGTGCCTGGAACACAGTACGCGCTTAACAAATATCTAAAGTATTATTATTATTAATAATAACAAATACCATAAAACATTTAAAAATGGAGTTGGTAGACACATCCCCTGCCCACAAGGAGCTTACAGTCTACAGGGATTTTTTCACTTAAATATGTACCCCTTAAGCATTCGATGTTCACTTCACTCCCAACCTCACAGAATTTATGAACATAGTCTTAAACATCCTTATCCTTAAACTACCCTATTTTCCTCATCTGTAATTTAAACTGTAAACTGCTTGTAGACTGGGATTGTGTCTGACAATTTTATCTTATTGTTCTCTTCCAACCCCTTAGGGTAGTGCTCTGCACACATAAGTGCTCCATAAATACCACTGATTGATTGACACCTAGCAAGTGCTTAATAAATCTACCCCAGTACTTAGTATAGTGCTTGGCACAGAGTAGGAGCTTAACAAACATTATTATTATTATTATTATTATAAGTTTACCCTGAGATTAACCCAGGAGTTCCATGGTGTAGCGGATAGAGCCAAGGCCTGGGAATCAGAAGGTCATGGCTTCCAAACCTGCCTGTGCCACTTGTCTGCTCTGTGACCTTGGACAAGTCACTTCACTCTCTATGCTTCAGTTACCTCATCTGTAAAATGGGGATTGAGACCATGAGCCCCACATGGGACTGGGACTGTGTCCAACTCGACTTGCTTGGATCCACCTCAGCACCTAGTAGAGTGCCTGGCAACACAGTAAGTACGTAACAAACACCATCATTATTATTACTCAAAAAAGTATTGGAGCAATACAGGTATGTAGGGGGGTAGTCCTGTGGCCTGCTCCTCTCTGGCCTCATTCCTCTCTAGGGTTACCATGGAAATGGAAAGCAGAGGGGGGGTGGCCCAAGCTCAAGGAACCTGTCCAGGGACAGATCCCTGGGGCAGCAGTGATTGAAGAGTCCGGCAGAGGGTGACGTCCCTCTTCTGCCCTGCAATAACTGCAGATGCAGGACACGCAAATTTTCTCCAGCTGCAGTGCTGACCCTAAGTCTAAAAATGACCCATCTATCAATCAGTGGCATTCACTGAGCACTTACTTTGTGTTAAGTGCTTGGGAAACTACAGTACTTTTAGTAGACACGACATCCCCTTCTTTCTTTCTCCAGCACTGAAGTAGTATATGGGGGGAGAGGGTTAAGACTGGGACCTCGGCTAGGGTGAGAAATGCACTAAAAGAGGCCATGGAACCCACCGTTCTCTCCTACTATTCAGTTTCACCACTGACAATGCCAAATAGAGTATGGGGTAGGGAAATGTGCCAATCCTGGTGTAAAAATCAACTGGTTTTCTCTTGTCTTCGCCATCTTCCATAGTTTACTACTACTACTAATAATGATATTGGGGGTTTTTAAGCACTTACTGGGTGCCAGGCACTGTTCTAAACACTGGGATAGAAAGAAGATAACCGGCTTGGACACAGTCCCTGTCCCACACAGGTCTCCCAGTCTTAATCTCCATTTTACAGATGAGGTGATTGAGGCACAGAGAAGTGAAGTGACTTACCCAGTGTTACACAGCAGACAAATGATGGAGCCAGGATTAGACTCTCTGACTCCCAGGCCTGTGCTCTGACTCCCAGGCCTGTGCTGTTCTGAATAGGCCATGTTACTTTCCCTAAGATGTGCTAAGCATGCAGTAGTTTTTCACTACATACTGTTGATTTTGCTATAAAGTGACTCTTACCATTCCAAAATTCAGTAGTTCCACAGGAGGATCCCAAAGAGTCAGCAGTAATGCTAGTTAATCTAATTCTATCTATTGCTGACTTGCCATGGGCAAGGAATGTGTCTGCCAACTCTGTTGAATTATTCTTTCCCAAGTGCTTAGTATGGTGCTCTGCATGTAGTAAGCGCTAATAAACACCAATGATAATGATGATGATGATGATGTTAGTCTGAAAAGCCTCTCCAGGCATTCCTCTGAATCAAGTCTGCTGAAGCAACTGTTGACAAGACAGAACACCCCAAGGACTCGTGTTTATCTTTTTTTAATGATTTTTTTTAAGCACTTACTATGTGCCAAACACTGAAGTGCTGGGGTAGGTACAAGCTAATCAGGTTTGGACACAGTACATGTTCATTCAATCATTCATTCAATCATATTTATTGAGCGCTTGAGCATATATTTATTTATTGAGCATTGTATTAAATGCTTGGGAGAGTACACGACAACAGCAGACAGATTACCTTGGCTCAGTGGAAAGAGCACGGGCTTTGGAGTCAGAGGTCATGGGTTCAAATCCCTGCTCGGCCATTTGTCAGCTGTGTGACTTTGGGCAAGTCACTTCACTTCTCGGTGCCTCAGTTCCCTCATCTGTAAAATGGGGATTAAGACTGTGAGCCCCACGTGGGACAACCTGATTCCCCAGTGTCTACCCCAGCGCTTAGAACAGTGCTCGGCACATAGTAAGCGCTTAACAAATACCAACATTATTATTATTATTATTACCTGCTCACAATGAGATCACAGTCTAGAGGGGGAGACAGACATTACTTTACATAAATAAATAAATACAATTACAGCTATGTACATATGTGCTGTGGGGATGGAGGGAGGATGAATGAAGGGAGCAGGTCCTACATGGGGCCTTTATTCTTAATTTTATTTTATAGCTGAGGTAACTGAGGCACAGAAAAGTTAAGTGACTTGTCCATGATCATACAGCAGCAAAGTGACAGAGTTGGGATTAGAACCTGGCTCCTTTCCCAGTTCTCTAAAGGGTACGTGTCCACCATTTTACAAATCCTCCATTTGCTTTCCCATAAGATAGAGCATATGAGTAAAATTTAACCTTCTTTTTGAAAGATTTTGAAAAGAAGTTTTTTATCATCCAGTCAATTAGTAGTATTTATTGAGTTTTGTCTGTGTGCAGAACACAGGGCTAAGAGCTTGGCAGAGTACAATCCCATTGGTAAACATGATCCTGGCCCTCGGAAGGCTAACAATTTATTAGAGGAGACAGACCCTAAGACCCTAAATTGCACATAGGGGGAGGTAGAGTAGAAAGATATGTGTATGTGCTCTGTGGTGGGGGAGTGAGTGAGTATCCAGGTGCCAAATGGTGTGAAAGTGCTATAGTGGAAATTGGGAGATACAGGGTAGAGGGATGAGAAATGAATCAGGAAATTTCACCTTACCCTTTGTTTCACTGCTGTTATTCACTTGCCTCATCTTCCTGCCACTGAACATTGGTGAGGTGAGAGAAGAACTCCCACTTCTATTACTCCGCCTAGCTCCAGTATGGTCGGATCACCACATGTAAACGTAGTGACATGATTTAGTCACTCAGTGCCTTGGCTGAGGTCAAATAACCTGAGAAGCAGCATGGCCTAGTGGAAAGAGCAGGGGCCCGAGAGTCAGAAGACCTGGCTTCTAATCGCGGCTCTTCCACCTGTCGGCTGCATGATCTTGACAAGTGATTTAACTTCTCTGTGCCTCAATTACCTCATCTTTAAAATGAAGATTAAATTCTCGCCCCTTCACCGTGAGCCCCATGTGGGACGGGGGCTATGTCCAACCTGATAAACCTGTATCTTCCCCAGCACTTAAAAGAGTGCTTGATACAAAGCAGCATGGCTCAGTGGAAAGAGCATAGACTTGAGAGTCAGAGGTCATGAGTTTGAATCCTGGCTCCGCCGCTTGTCAGCTGTGTGACTGTGGGCAAGTCACTTAACTTCTCTGTGCCTCAGTTACCTCATCTGTAAAATGGGGATTAAGATTGTGAACCTCATGTGGGACAACCTGATAACCCTGTATCTACCCCAGCGCTTAGAACAGTGCTCTGCACATAGTAAGTGCTTAACAAATACCAACATTATTATCATTATTATTATTATTAATAACAAATACTATGAAAAAGTCCAAAGGATGGATTTAAACTGAGAAGTGAAAGAAGTATCTGATAAACCTTGAATTATCTGTGTAAGAGTCATCAGATTCTTCACATCAAGGTCCATTCGTGGAGATTAAATATTCTCTTAGATTTGAAGGGCAGACTGAAAATTACTGATGAACCAGTGTCAGTTGCCCAACATCACTTTGGGTTTAGAGATCAATATTCTTGTCCTAGATGATAAAAAAATGAGCAGTAGCAGAATAGACAGTGTATTTCTTTGGAAATGATCCAACTGCTTTACTATAAAATTTCTTAAACCCTCCCAGGATCCTGGTGAAAGATAAATATTACATTCTCATATTCCATTTCACAGATGTGGAAATTGTGGCACAGGATCCTACATAGGCCATATCTTTGGGCTCAGGCCAAAACTTTAACTGTAGAAAAGACCCTGCAAGCAAAATAGTGTAAGAAGGAACTAAATGCTGCAGTATTCAAGAAGTTATGGCAAGTCTCAGTAACTCAGTAAACCCAAATACCTTGAATTTGGGCATTTGTCTTGAATTTCCTTATATTCCCTTCAGGGCAGCAAAAAGCACCTGTTTACTTGAGTCATTTTCTGTGTATTAAAAAGGCATGTGAGTCTGTTAGGCTTCCTTCAACCCTCCCTCAAAGTTGTTGTCTGAGGAGAGACGCAGTGTGACCTAGGAGAAAGACAGTGGGCCTGGGTGTTGAAGCATCTGGGTTCTAATTCCGGTTCTGTCATTTGCATGCTGTGTGGCCTTGGGCAAGCCATTTAGCTTTTCAGGGCTTCAGTTTCCTCCTCTCTAAAATGGGAATTCAATGCCTGCATTACCACCTACTTACTCTGTGAGGCCCATGAGGGAGAGGGCTCTGTCCAATCTGACTCTCTTGTATGTATCCAACACACAGTGCAGTGCTTGGCACATAGTAATTGCCTAACAAATATTATTATTATCATTGGTCAGTTTGGATCTCGATGACTTTCACCAAAGGCTGATACTTCAGTCTAGTATCTTCAGCTTAGATTTTCTCCTGAAAACTTACACAGGGCTATGAAGATGGAAATGTTAATTAATCAGTGGTATTTACTGAGCACTTACTGTGCGCAGAGCTCTGTACTAAGTGCTTGGGAAAATACCGTAAAATAGAGTTGGTAGACACGTCCCTTGCCCACAATAAAGGAAAAGAAAAAAGAGGACTTTCTGAAATAGATGGCAGATGCAGATGCCGGTGAGCAGACATATGGCCTTGAGAGGTTGAATTAAACCTCCAGTGCTTTTTCCTTAAATCTTGTTTGAGCTGCCAATGTTTTTCGGGAGCCACCATTCATCCTCCACTGGAGTATTTTTTTCTTTTCAGAAAAACTTTCCATTAGTACCATTCTGGGTATGTGACAGGAAGATTGGTTGCTATATTATCTAAATAATAATAATAATAAACATAATGATGCTGATGTCTGAGATATAAAGAAGAATTTGCTAAAAGATCTTTGTGAGATTGTGGAAGTGGGCAAATTTAGCCAGTAGACACCAAAATGTGTTGGCTGAGCAAAGAGAACCATAAAGCATGACAAGGACATGGAAATTAGAGCAACTCCTTTGAGAAGATCTCAAATCCAAGCCAGATGAGGACTTTGGGGCTTTATTGCCTCATCCAGAAGAGAAATGGAAGCTTCCTTTCCTTTTTCTTTCTTGCCTCACTTCACCTTTATGTCACTGAGATCTAGAATCATGGAGAGGATTTATCATTTCACTGCCTTGTAGACACTAAGCTTGTATTGTGTTGTATTGATTGATTAATTATACATTTTAAAAAAATTATAAAATTCTAATTTCTTATAAGATCATTAATCAATCAATCTTGAGTATTTATTGATTGCCTTTGCTATGAAGAGCACTGTAATAAAGACTTGGGAGAATACAATAGAATAAGTAGCCACCTGACCTTATGAATTTAGTTTGGAAGTTACCCAGCCCAGTGCCTCATGGTAGTATCCAGTTTTCAGCTGTTCTGTGCATTGCCCAGGACAGTTATGGAAGTTGGACGCCTTCATATCTAATACTTTTATTTTTAGTTTAGAGCCTCCCTCCACCACAAACGCTGCTGCTGAATGTCTCAGCTCAAAAGCAGCAGCTGTTTTCATAGAGACCCGCGAGGTGAATTCAGAGGCTTTGCAGGAAAGGGGGACAGTGTCAGAGAAGGGCCAGGTGCCCCTCTGGAGATGCGCTCTCGGTTTGGATGGCATCAGTTCACTTCCAATATGGCTCACATGACATCATCCCAGTATGTTACATGTCCAGTTACCACGTGACATCACTGGTGTCTCTGCATTCGGTGTATCCTCCCCATCACTCATTCTTAAGTAAAGACAAAAAGAAAAGTGGTGGTCTGCCTCACAAAGCCAACCATGCTGCTGCTGAGATGAACTCACTTCCCTGTCTCCCTGGTCATGTGAGGAATCCTGCCGCAGTGTAACATGTTCATATAGTTTATAGACTGCAAATTATAGTTGAAAAAAATTGTCCAGACAGCTCTGGTTATTAAATAGAACTTTTTATGGTATTTGCTAAGCGCTTACTCTGTGCCAGGCATTGTTCTAAGCTCTGGGATAGAGACAAGCTAATCAGGTTGGACACAGTCCATGTCCCACATGGGACTCACAGTCTTAATCCTTGTATTACAGTTGAGGTAACTGAGGGCCAAAGAAGTTAACTGACCTGGCCAAGGTCATATTGCAGACAAGTGATCGAGCTGGGAGTAAAACCCAGGTTTTTCAGATGCCCAGACCCGTGCTCTGCCCCCTAGGCCATGTTGCTTCCTCATGTTCTAGTTTTCACCCCTTGTCTGATGCAATGTTTGTGATAATAATAATAATAACAGTAATAATAATAACCAATCATATTTGCTTGCATTTCACCCCAGTGATTAGTACAGTGCCTGGCACATTGTAAGTGCTTAATAAATACCACAATTATTATTTTTTATTATTGCTGATAATACAATATTACAGTAAGCACCATGCACCCAAGAAGATACATGAAAATCAAATTGGACACAGTCTGTGTCCCAGCTGGGGTTCTGGGTGTCCGAGGGAGGGAGAAAATTGTTTTTATCTCCGTCCCACAGATGAGGAAATTGAGACACAGAGAAATGAAATGACTTGCTTAGGGTCCCACAGCAGGCAAATGGAGGAGCTAGGACTTGCCTATTTTGCCACCTTGGGCGGGTCTCAAATCTTCCCAAACCATACCATCAGGAGAAAGTTCCTCAATTCTGCAGTCATGTTCCACACAAAATGCAAAGTGAAAATACACCGTTCTGGCAAAATCGAATGTACTATGGAGAAGAGGCTAGGGTGAAGTTATTTTCAAATAACCTATTGTACAAAGGACACATCTGTCTGTTGTCTATGGAGCAGTAGCGTGGCATAATGGATACAGCAAGGGCCTGGGTGTCACAAGGTCATGGGTTCTAAGCCCGGCTCTGCCCCTTGTCTGTTCTGTGACCTTGGTCAAGTCACTTCACTTCTCTGTGCCTCAGTAGCCTCATCTATAAAATGGGGATTGAGACTGTGAGCCCCATGTGTCCAACCCAATTTACTTGCATACACCCCATGCTTAGTACAGTGCCTGGCACATAGTAAGCACTTAGCAAGTACCAGAATTATGATTATTATATCAATGACCTGTACCCACTGCTTCTTTGCAGTAAAGGTTAAAACATTTGGGTGAAATGTAAAATCAATTTTGCTTCCTGATTCTGTTGTATTACTCTTCTGAGTGTTTTGGACCGTGCTCTGCACACAGTAAACACTCAGTAGATATCATTGATGACGATGATGACTCATTAAAGTGTAAGCTGCTTGTGGGTAGGCGACATGTCACTTTATCATTCTGTACATTCCAAGCTCCAAGCACAGTATACCGCAATGGGTGGGAGATGCTATTATTACTAGGTTGTTTTCAAATGATTCCTAGATATTTAATTTCAGGAACATGATTTCCAGCAGTTGCATCATGTTAAGGTGTAAGATTTGTGATCAATAATTCAGACTTCTGATAATAGTTAATAATTATAATTCTTAGAAATCACTATTATTCCAAGGAAGACAAAACTCTTCCCACCTTCAAAACCTTATTAAAAGCACATCTCCTCCAAAAGATCTTTCTCAACTAAGCCCTTGTTTCCTCTTCTCCCACTCTCTCCCGCGTCGCCTTTGGATTTTCACCCTTTATTCATCCCTCCCCTGGCCCCATAACACTCAGGTACATATCCATAATTTATTTATTTAAATAAAGTCTGTATTCCTCGTTTTGGGCACGGAATCTATCTACCAACTCGATTATATTGTACTCTCCCAAGTGCCTACTTTAGTGTTCTGCACACAGCAAGCGCTCAATAAATAAGACGGATTGATTGACTGGACTATCTTACTCATCCTCACAACGTCCTGCAAACTAGGTAATAGATACTATTATTTCCAGGAACTTGAGATTTCACAAAGGTACTGAATGATTTGTCCATAGGTTCAGTAAATGGACTCTTTATATGCTCCTCCCCCTCATGCACACCCCTGGAGGCCCCAATTCCATGGACCTGTTGGGGTTCAAGGTGGCTCTAAGTGGAGTCTCCCTTAGCTAAGGACAAAGGGAGACCAGGGTTTTTCTGGGACCAACAAAGAAGTCTAGATCCATTCCATCCTTGACTACTGCTGCGTCAGCCTCCTTGCTGACTTTTTTGCCTCTTGTCTCTACCAAATCCAGTCCAAAGTTAATAATAATAATGGCATTTGTTAAGCGCTTACTATGTGCCGAGCACTGTTCTAAGCGCTGGTGTAGATACAAGGCCATCAGATTGTCCCATGGGGGGGGGGGGGGCGCGCAGTCTCCATCCCCATTTTACAGATGAGGTCACTGAGGCCCAGAGAAGTGAAGTGACTTGCCCAGGGTCACACAGCAGACAAGTGGCGGAACGGAGATTAGAACCCACAACCTCCGACTCCCAGGTCCGTGATCATTCCACTATCCCATGCTGCTTCTCTTCACTCTGCTGCCCAGATCATTTTTCTACAGAATTGTTCAGTCCATGTTTCTCCACTCCTCAAGAACCTCCAGTGGTTGCCCATCCAGCTCCTCATCAAACAGAAACTCCTTACCTTACGTCTCTGTTTTCTTATTACAGCCCAACCCACATACTTCACTCCTCTGCCAACCTACTCACAGTACCTCTGTCTCGCCTGTCTCACTGCCGACCCCTCACCCACGTCCTGCCTCTGGCCTGGAACTCCCTCTTCCTACATATCTAACAATTGCTCTCCCCCTGCATCTGAAGCCTTATTAAGATCACATCTCCTCCAAGAGGCCTTCCCTGACTAAGCCGTCATTTCCCCTACTCCCTCTCCCTTCTGTATAGCCTTTGCACTTAGATTTGTAGCCCTTATTAAACTCACCCTCAGCTCCACAGCACCTATGCATATATATATATATATATATATGTAATTTATTCATTTATATTAATGTCTGTCTCCTATAGACTGTAAGCTCCTTCTGGGCAGGGAACATGTCTACCAAAGCCATTATATTATACTCCCCCAAGTACTTTGCAAAGTGTTCTGCACACAGTAAGCACTCAATAAAGTCGATTGATTGATTCCATGATTGATGACATGTTGACTGTCCACAGTGGAAAGAGCATGGGCCTCTGCCAAATGCTTACTGTGTGACCTTGGGCAAGTCACTTAACTTCTGCACCTCTGTTTTGCTGTTCTCCACCTTAGATTGAGCTTTGAGCAGGACAGAGACTGCATCCAACCTAATTCACTTGTGTCTGTTCCAGCACTTAGAAAAGTGTTTGTCACATAGTAAGAGCTTGACAGCAAGCAAATAAACAAACAAAAAAACACCTATCTCTATCCTGGGCTGCCATAGTTTGAGTTCTCTAGATTCAGGATGAGCAGAGTGTTTACTACTGTGGATCAGAGTGGGCCCTGGGGAGACCTCCTGGCCTGGGAGAGTTTGGTAGCCAGAAATGTTTGTGTACTTATTCTTCTTGATCTAAGAGTCTTAAGAAACCAAAATGTGGAGGTTAGTATACATCATTTACCAGCCTCCAAACCTTTGTGGTTTTTTTTCAACAACCTTTTGCTGTATGCCTGAACAACCTGTACTATTCTCTAAAGACCACACCACAGTAAAACCATTATTTTCTGTTAATCCTGCTTCCAAGCTGTCTCTTTGGCTGGCTTAAGGAGGTGACTCAAACTTTTCAACACGTGGTCTTTCTAAGAAGTCTCAAGTATCTCTGCTCCCTGTGACAAACTGTACCAACATGCACAAAGCTGCACCAGAACGCCCACAGTTTCATGCTATTGAGAAGGGCAGTGTGCTGGTCACATCTGTCTTTAGTTTAATTTAAGAGAGGTGAGGGGGTGGATGGGAGGGGAGAAGTTGGAAACAGTGCTATTAGCAAAGGTGACCAGCACAAAGTAGGAGGGCCATTTGTTAGGTTTCATACCAGACAGTCCAGAATTCAGCTGCCCAGTACAGATTCGTCACCAGACGCTTTGATATTTTAATTTTAAAAAAAAATTAAGAAGCAATTCCCCCTTTGCCTTGGCTCCTGTTGGTGGGTTCCACAGCTTAGAAGCAGCATTACTTTTCACAGGAAGGTAACACAAAAGGTCTGGGATGAGTTGGATCATCAGGAGTCAGTGGTATTTGTTGAGTACTTAAGTGTGAGCAGAGCACTCTACCTCATACTTGAAGAGCTAGAGGACCTGGGTTGTTATCCCAGCTCCACCATTTGCCTGCTCTGTGATCTTGGGCTTTAACCTCACTGTGCCTCCGTTTCCTCATCTGTTAAATAGGGATTCAGTGCCTGTTCTCCTTCCCATCTGGACTGTGAGCCTCTTGTGGAACGTGGACTGTGTCCTAAGTGATTATCTTATATCAACCCCAGTGCTCAGTACAGTGCTCGGCTCAGAGTAAGTGCTTAGTTAATAGCACAGTTATTGTTATTGCATAGAATAAGCAGACATGATCCCTTCCCTCAAGGAGCTTACAACCTAGTAGACTCCACTTTCCACTGGAGAAATCTGGCCCTGTATCTAAACCTGCCTCAGCTCACATCCCCATTAACCCCCCTCACCCTTTTCCTTAAAATGAAGTTATTTGTTCTATGCTCAGTCAGTTGCTTATGTTTCCACTTATTTCGGTTAACTGACTGTGGTATTTGTTAGCCAAGTACTGTATAAATACTGGGGTAATCAGGTTGGACATAGCCCCTGTCCCATCTGGGATTCGCAATCTAAGTAGAAGGGGGACTAGGTATGGTGTTTACATTTTGCAGGTGAGGAAATTGAAGCGCGGAGAAACTAAATGACACAAAGCAGGCAAGAGGTGGAGCTGGGAATCGAAGCCCAGTGTGGGAAGGGATTATCTCTCTTCGTTGCTGAATTGTACTTTCCAAGTGCTTAGTACAGTGCTCTGCACACAGTAAGCACTTAATAAATACCGCTGAATGAATGAACTCAGGTCCTCTGGCTCCAAAGCTCTTTCCACTAGGCTATAATACTTCTTTGTGTCTGTTCACGTCTTGAAGCCGTAAACTGTAACCTTCTAAAGGGCAAAGATGAGGGTCCCTTCACAAGGTAGTGAGTATAGCAGTTTCCCAAGGATATAACATCAGTGAGACAGTGTTTGTTAAAAAGCAGAAACCACCCATCTGTCTGTAGGAGCTGGGAGAGAATGTGGTAGCTCAGAGGAAGGAGAGCAGATTACAGGGCTCCTGGAGGAATGCTCTAGGCTTGAGGGTTTCAATGGCTTTCTATATATCATCATTACGTTACACTGTGAGCGCACACAGAATAACATAATGACGTCGCATGAAACGGGGAAAGGTGGCTCCTTTTCCCTATCTTTAATGGCAATTTTCTTAAATTTCTGAATCTGACCCTGGTAAAGAATCAGCATGGCGTGCTGGAAGGAGCATAGGCCTGGGAGTCAGAGAATCTGGGTTCTGGTCCTAACTCCTCCACTTCCTGTTTGTGATCTTGGCTAAATCACTTAACTTCTCTGTGCCTCAGTCCCGCATCTGCAAAATTGGGATTCAAAACAGTTCTCCCTCCTATTTGGACTGTGAGCGCCATGCTGGACCTAGAGAAGCAGCGTGGCTCAGTGGAAAGAGCATGGGCTTTGGAGTCAGGGCTCATGAGTTCGAATCCCAGCTCTGCCACTTGTCGGCTGTGTGACTGTGGGCAAGTTACTTAACTTCTCTGTGCCTCAGTTCCCTCATCTGTAAAATGGGGATTAAGACTGTGAGCCCCACGTGGGAGAACCTGATTCCCCTATGTCTACCCCAGCGCTTAGAACAGTGCTCGGCACATAGTAAGCGCTTAACAAATACCAACATTTTTTTGTTTTTTTTTGATTATCTTGTGTCTACCCCAGCATTTAGTACAGTACATGGCACATAAGTGGTTAACCAAAAAACCCCACACAGAACATTTCTGTTTGGCTTTGTGCTGCAAAAAGCAGAAGTCCATACACAATTAGTTACAGTAGTAATGGTGTGTGGTGAGCACTACCGATGTGCAAGATCCCTGTACTAGTCATGGGAAAAAGTACATATGAAAAATAGACAAGATTTGTGGTCCTTAAGGGCCTCCCCATTGAAGAATGAGGGGAGGCAGGGATCAGTTGGCTACAAACACACAAGGAAGGTGAAATCAAAAACAGAAACAACATAAAAGAGGAAGACAAGAATAAAGCCCTCAAGCCTGACAGTTTCATGGTCCTCATCACCCAGAGTCCAACTATCACAACAGCCACTGGTAATCCAGCCCCTGTATTTTAACCATTTATTGCTGTATTTAAGCTACATTTTTTTAAAAAAAAACTCTTATGAAACCTTAAAGATCACACCATGTTTTTCTGTCTACATGTGAGCTGAATTTTATTAATATTTTGTTGAAAGTTAATACTTAATAATTGTATTAATATTTATTAATCAGCAAAGCTTCCTCCACAGCACAGGAAGATGCAGCATGGTACAGTGGATAGAACACAGGCCTAGGAGTCAGAAGGTCATGGTTTCTAATCCCGGCTCTGCCACTTGTCTGCTATGTGACCTTGGGCAGTCACTTTTCATTCATTCAGTCAGTCATACTTATTGAGCGCTTACTGTATACAGAGCACTGTACTAAGCGCTTGGAATGTACACTTCGGCAACAGAGACAATCCCTACCCAACAACGAGCTCACAGTCTAAAAGGGGAGACAGACAACAAAACAAAACAAGTAGACAGGCATCAGTACCATCAAAATAGAGAAATAGAATCATAGATATATACACATCATTAATAAAATAGAGTAATAAATATATACAAAAGTACACAAGTGCTGTGGAGAGAGGAAGGGAGTAACGCAGAGGGAGGGAGTAGAGGGAATGGGGAGGGGAGGAGGAGCAGAGGAAAAAGGGAGGACGCAGTCTGGGTAGGCCTCGTGGAGGAAGTGAGCTCTCAGTAGGGTTTAGAAGAGGGGAAGAGAGTTAGTTTGGTGGATGTCAGGAAGGAGGGCATTCCAGGTCATTCAGTGATAGGATGTGGGCCAGGGTCGAAGGCGGGACAGGTGAGAATGAGGCACAGTGAGGAGGTTAGCAGCAGAGGAGTGGAGTGTACCGGGTGGGCTATAGAAGGAGAGAGGGGAGGGGAGGTGGGCGGGGGCAAGGTGATGGAGAGCTTTGAAGCCAAGTGTGAGTTTTTGCTTCACGCATAGGTTGATAGGCAACCACTAGAGGTTTTTGAGGAGGGGAGTGACGTGCCCAGAGCGTATCTGTAGAAAGATAATCCAGGCAGCGGAGTGAAGTATAGACTGAAGTGGGGAGAGACAGGAATATAGGAGATCAGAGAGGAGGCTGATGCAATAATCCAGTCAGGATATTATGAGAGATTGTACCAGCAAGATAGCATTTTGGATGGAGAGGAAAGGACGGATCTTGGTGATGATGTGAAGGTGAGACTGGCAAGTTTTGGTGATGGATTGGATGTGTGGGGTGAATGAGAGAGCAGAATCAAGGATGACACCAAGGTTGCGGGCTTGTGAGACAGGAAGGATGGTAGTGCCATTCACAGTGACGGGAAAGTCGGAGAAGACAGGGTTTGGGAAGGAAGATAAGGAGCTCAGTCTTGGTCATGTTGAGTTTTAGGTGGAGGGCACACATCCAGGTGGAGATATCCTGAAGTCAGGAGGAAATACGAGCCTGGAGGGAGGGAGAGAGAAGAGGGTTCTCTGGGGCTCAGTCCACTCATCTATAAAATGGGGAGTGAGACTGTGAGCCTTACATGGGACAGTCCTACCTTACCTCCCTCCTCTCCTTCTACAACCCAGCCGCACACTTCGCTAGTCTGTTGCTAACCTTCTCACTGAGCCTCCATCTCACCTGTCTCACCGCCAGCCCCAACCCTCGTTCTACCTCCGGCCTGGATCGCCCTCCCTCCTCAAATCCAACAATCACTCTCCCCACCGTCCCCCCTTCAAAGCCATACTGAAGGTGCATCTCCTCCAAGAGGCCCTCCCAGATAAGCCCCACTTTTCCCCATCTCCCACTCCTTTCCACGTCACCCTGACTCGTTCCCTTTGCTCTTCCCCTTTTCCCCTTCCCACAGTACTTAAGTATATATCTGTAATTTTATTTATTTATATTAATGCCTGCTTGCTTATATTGATGTCTTGATGCCTGTTTACTTGTATTGATGGCTGCCCCCCTCCCCCAGACAGTGAACTTGTTGGGAACAGGGATCATCTCTCTTTGCTGCTCTATTTTACTTTCCCAAGTGCTTAGTACTGTGCTCTGCACATAGTAAGCGCTCAATAAATATGATTGAATGAATGGCAGGGACTGTATCCAACTCGATTTGCTTGTATCCACCCCGGTGCTTAGTATGGTGCCTGACACATAGTAAGCACTTAACAAATACCACAAAAAAAACCCAAAAACCCTTTCTCATCTCACTGGATTCTGGCCACAAAAGCAAGCCTATGGACTGCCTTTTTCTCAAACCCTTATTCATCCGCATAACTTTTTTATAAGATAAGCCGGCTAAGCAAAATAATTTACTAGCAAGTCATCTTCTGAAGTCCACTGAAGTCTGTTATGCTTTAAACCAAAAATCCCCATTTGGCACTCATTGATTTTCCCAGACCCATACATTGCACTGTCTTCGATTTTCTTGTGATGGTGTAAAGGTATTTACATTCGGTGTATACCCTATTCTATTCAGTACTCCTATTCAGTATAGCACATGAATGCAATATCTCCTTCATTGTTAAATATTGTTATACTCTCGTAGTATAAAGAAAACCAAATTAGTATTGATATTATGCTTGCATAGTTTCATTTTATTCATTCATTCCTTCTGTCGAATTTATTGAGCGCTTACTGTGTGCAGAGCAGTGTACTAAGTGCTTGGAAAGTACAATTTGGCAACAGAGATAATACCAACCCAACAACGGGTTCACAGTCTAGAAGGGGGAGACAGACAAAACAAAACAAGTAGAAAGGTATCAATAGCATACTGTCAAAGTAATTGAATTTAGCCAATGTCTAAATTGTTCTGCAGACTTTCAGGGCTGGCATTAGTTGAGAAGCCAGCTTGTGTGTCCTAGGAAGGTGACTAAAGCAGTAGAAATGGGTGGGTGGCAGAGGAAGAGGAAGCGGCGGGTATTTGTGTCGGTATTTCTTCTGAATGCCTGGTTCCCTTTTTCTTGCTCGATGTATCTGTTTACCTTTCTGGAGGCAGGGAATTGAATACTACTACTTTTCGGCTTTATGATTCTGTTATTCATAAATGCTAAGGCAATTTTCCCATAACCCTAAAAAATGTTAAATTTTTTTCCAGAAACAAACCTGTGGACTGCCTTTTTCTCAAACCCTTATTCATCCGCCTAACTTTTTTTATAAGATAAGCCAGCTAAGCAAAAATAATTTACTGGCAAGTCTGTTATACTTTAAACTGTTTATATATGGTTCAAATTTATATCAATGGAATTTATATTCCATTTCCTCATTACTTTTCGTGTGAACAATAATGCAAAATTTCAGTTCCCTCCTCTGCAGGTCAAGCCAATTTTTCCTCTGTTACTTCAAAATCTGCATCATGGGACAGGAAGTTATTTGTTTGGAATTAATGTTAGTGATCTTTCTTTCACTTTAATGCCTCCAAACCAGTGGGAAAGCTTGCAAGTTATTTACGGGGCACGGCAATGAAATTAGCCACTGTCTGATATATGATTGTGCTACTGATATGTGTTAGTCCTTCATGAAATCTGATTGCCAGAGCTTAGGGATAATGCAATTGTAGTGAAAAGAGTTTGTCAAATGTGGTCTGAAATCCCGAAAGAATTTTCCAGCAGATGTGTCTTGTTAATGTCGGGGCTGAAGATGGGTGCTGCATCTATAAAGCGATGCTTTATTATTATTTTTGGAATGTCTTTTATACTTAAATCCCCTGAGTTATCACGGCCACCTGCCACCTGGGATCAGCTTGGCAGTATTAGAGTATATAGCCTAGGAAGGTATAACTCTGAGACTTGTTTAGTGGATTCCTCTGATTCTCCTGGATATTTTGTGTTGTCCTTTAGTAAGGATCGGTTTACCAAGTGAGCTACTGTTTAACCCGACCGATTAAAAAACGCTCAGTAGATATACGGGTATTTTGAAAGCCCAAAATACTGTATGGCCCTCAGAAACCACAATAGAACTCAAATGCCACAGAACTCGATTAGACTGTCAGCCCGTCAATGGGCAGGGATTGTCTCTATCTGTTGCCGAATTGTACATTCCAAGTGCTTAGTACAGTGCTCTGCACATAGTAAGCGCTCAATAAATACTATTGAATGAATGAATGAAATGCCATTTGTATGTCCTGGACCGGGTATATTCCTGTGTTCGAAGCGGGCTCATTTTCAAGGTATGCCCTCTTCAGGGCTGGCCTCAGCCCAGGAGAATAAAAGTGAATGGCCTAAGTTCCATGCTTTGGGAAGGAGAGCAGTGGACTGAGGCCTGTGGGGCCCTCAAAGTCTCTCCTCCCTACAAGAGTCCTTGACTAACCGAGGACCCCAGTGGAAAGTGAAGTCTGGAGAAGAGAGAAATGTCACTGGGTTTGTGTGGCCAAGAGCCAGGCTTTGGTTTGGCACCAAAGTTTAGTGTATTTAAATTCTCCCCATACTCTGATAGCTAATGTGGCATTCTGAGCGAGGAAGTCCCTGAGCTCACCACAAACCTAACCCCTTAACCTCGGCCTTATTTACTAAGCCCGTTTCCCTCTCCTCCCACCTGCTGTTTTGAAGTCTAAGGTGCACGGACTCAGGCCTCCAGAAATCAGTTTATATATGGAAGAGGTACTAGAGCAGCCAAGCCCACTCCAAAGACACCTCACATGACAATCTTAGATCTGCATGGATGAAAATACCACATAGCCAGAACTCCTGGAGCTGTCTTTGGGGCTTCCAAGCTGCTTAGTATGGTGCTCTGCACATAGTAAGCACTCAGTAGATACCATTGATTGATTCCAGGCCCAAACTAAGCACTGTTGGTATCTCTAAAGTCCGTCTTGCTGAAGGCCAGAGGCAGTAGCTATTACTTGGTTGGGGGATATTGCACATTCTCCAATCATTCAATCATATTTTTTTGAGCACTTACTGTGTCCAGAGCCTGTACTAAGCGCTCAAGAGAGTACAATATAACAGGGTTGGTAATTAAGTTTCTTCTCCACCACGAGCTTACAGTGGAAAGATGCTATTCTCCTGTCAGTGTTCAGGGTTCATGATGAAATGCATCTTGGTGTTGGTTATGATCAATCAAACTCCTTCAAAATGAATTTATTTCACTGCTAAAACATTTCAAAAAGATATATCTTTTCAAGTGATATCTTTCTCACAGTGGAAGTTGGGAGACATAACAATGCAGCAGATATTCTCCCATAGCACTTAGTACAATGCTCTGCATATAGTAGCAGATAAGCAGCGTGTCTTAGTGGAAAGATTGCGGGCTTGAGAGTCAGAGGAAGTGGATTCTAATCCCAGCTCCGCCTCTTGTCTGCTTTGTGACTTTGGGCAAGCCACATAACTTCTCTGTGCCTGTTACCTCATCTGTAAAACAGGGATTAAGACTGTGAGCACCACGTGGGACAACCTGATTACCTTCTACCACAGTTCTTAGAACAGTGCTTGGCACATAGTAAGTGCTTAATAAATACCATTATTATTATTGTAAGTGCTCAACAAATGCTACTGATTGATTGATCGACAAAAGCTTGGCTAGATAGTCACCTAAATGTACACAGTGGAGTTGTTGTGTCTAACTTCTGGGATATATAAACTCCTTGTGGACAGGGATTGAATCTCCCAACTCCATTGCATTGTTCTCTCCCAAGTGCTTAGCTCATTGCTCTGCATTCATTCATTCATTCATTCATTCAGTTGTGTTTGTTGTGTGCTTCCTGGGTGCAGAGCACTGTACTAAGTACTTGGGAGAGTACAATAAATAGACACATTCCTTGGCCACAATGAGATTACAGTCTTGAGGGAGAGATAGACATTAATACAAATTAATAAACTACAGATTTGTGGCATGAGGGAGGGAAGGGAGGCAGGAGAGCAATGAGCAAGGTATGGCTTTGGGAAATGAAAACTGCAGGTTGGGGGAAGTGATGATGGTGAGCCCAAAGCTGATTATCAGGAGTTTTATTCAATGCAAAGAGGCATAGGGAATCAGTCAGTATTTGCTCTTTCTAGAACCAAGCAACTATGCTTAAATTCATAATAATAATAATAACAATAATAATAATAGTATTTTTTAAGCACTTACTATTTGCCAGGCACTGAATTAAGCACTGGGGTGGATACAAGCAAATGAGTTGGTCACTGTCCCTATCCCATGTGGGGCTCACAATCTCAACCTCCATTTTACAGTTGTGAGGTACAGAGAAGTGAAGTGACTTGTCCAAGGTCACACAGCAGTCAAGTGGCAGAGCCAATATTAGAACCCATGACCTTCTGACTCCCAGGCCCACACTCTATACACTATGCTAAGCTGCTTCTAATCAGTTGTCATATTGAGTCCAGAAGGCAAGGTCACTGATATACATCAGAATCAGGGATCCCAAGCCTTAGGGTTCTTGAGTCAATGAAATTCAAGTAAAATCAATCAATCAAGTAATCATTACTTACTGAATGCTTGTTGTATGCAGAGCACTGCAGTAGTGTTTGGGAGGATATAAATAACAGAGTTTGGAAGACACGTTCCCTGCCCACAAGGAGTTTATTCATTCATTCAATAGTAGTTATTGAGCGCTTACTATGTGCAGAGCACTGTACTAAGCGCTTGGAATGTACAATTCGGCAACAGGTAGAGACAATCCCTGTCCATTGATAGGCTTACCATCTAACTGGGGGAGACAGACAAAAACAAGACAACTTAATCACGATAAATAGAATCAAAGGGATGTATACCTCATTAACAAAATAAATAGGGTAATAAAAATATATACAAATGAGCACAGTGCTGAGGTGAAGGGAGAGGGGGATGAGCAGAGGGAAAGGGGGCTTAGCTGAGGGGAGGTGAAGGGGGGGCAGAGAGGCAGCAGAGGGAAAATGAGAAGCTCAGTTTGGGAAGGCCTTTTGGAGGAGATGAGCTCTCAGTAGGGCTTTGAAGCGGGGAAGAGAGTTAGTTTGGTGGAGGTGAGGAGGGAGGGCATTCCAAGCCGGCGGTAGGAAGTGGGCCAGAGGTCGACGGCAGGATACGCGTAAACGGGGGACCGTGAGGAGGTGAGCGGCAGAGGAGCAAAGTGTAAAGGGTGGGCAGTAGAAAGAGAGAAGGGAAGAGAGGTAGGAGGGGGCAAGGTGATGGAGAGCCTTGAAGCCCAGAGTGAGAAGGTTTTGTTTCGGGCAGAGGTTGATAGGCAAGGCAACCACTGGAGATTTTTAAGAAGGGGAGTGACATGTCCAGAGCGTTTCTGCAGGCAGATGAGCCGGGCAGCGGAATGAAGAATAGACTGGAGCGGGGAGAGACAGGAGGAAGGGAGATCAGAGAGAAGGCTGACACAATAATCCAGCCAGGATATTGTGAGAGCCTGTACCAGTAAGCTAGCCGTTTGGGTGGAGAGGAAAGGGTGGATTTTGGCGATATTATGAAGGTGAGACAGGCAGGTCTCGGTGACGAATTGGATGTGTGGGATGAATGAGAGAGCCAAGTCAAGGATGACACCAAGGTTGCGGGCTTGAGAGACGGGAAGGATGGTGGTACCATCCACAGGGATAGGGAAGTCAGGAAGAGGACAAGGCTTGGGAGGGAAGATAAGGAGCTCAGTTTTGGACATGTTGAGTTTTAGGTGGCGGGCAGACATCCAGGTAGAGACGTCCTGGAGTCAGGAGGAGATGCGACCTGAAGGGAGGGGGAGAGGACAGGGGCAGAGATGTAGATTTGTGTGTAATCTACATAAAGATGATAGTTGAAGCCGTGGGAGCGAATGAGTTCGCCAAGGGAGTGAGTGTAGATGGATTTTACAGACTAAAGGACTGTCAGAGTAATTAAACATTTGTTACGATGGCTGGGAAGTGGGTTTCATAAATTCAGGTTTAAATAAATGTGGATTTCCTAAATGTTTTTCTTTCCTATCATGAAATTGAATCATCAAAGTTAATCACTGTGATATTGTCCCTCATTTCCACTCCATCTCACAATAGTACCTACTACCATTTGATTCTCGAAATACCATTGTAACAATGATCACACACAGTCAGCATACAAACCCTATAATATTTCAAGACATTATCTTTGGAAGTCATTCGTAAAAATGAATGTACATGATAAGCTCTCAAGAAATAGAGAGTCATTGTGGTTTAGTGGAAAGAGCACAGGCTTGGGTAGTCAGAGGACCTGGGTTCTAATCCAGATCTACCACTTGTTTGCCGTGTGACCCCTTGGGCAAGTTGGTTCATTCATTCACTCAGTTGTATTCATTGAGTACTTACTGTGTGCAGAGCACTGTACTAAATGCTTGGAAAGTACAATTCAGCAATTAAGAGAGACAATCCATGCCCATGATGAGCTTATAGTCTAGAAGTGGGGAGACAGACATCAAAACAAGTAAACAGGCATCAGTAGAATCAGGGATTATCTCTATTTGGGAAAGTACAGTACAACAGAGTTGGAAGACATGTTTCCTTCCCTCAAGAAACTTCCAATCTACAGGGAAGACAGACATTGCTCAACTCGACTTTCCTTTTCAGTTTACAACTTTGCGTTTTGAATTCTTTTTCACAAGGTCAGTGAGTAGCTCTTGGCATTTGGAGAAATAGTGGGAAGTAAAGAATTCTGATGAAAATCTCCAGTACATTCTTCAGGGGAATAGAAAAGATGTCTCCTATGGAAGTAGGAGTTAATCTATATGCAAGACAGATTCATTAAATCAAACCAGCAGAGTTCGTGTCAGTGAACCTCCACCCTTGCTAACTTATTCAGGATTATATATTCAATATCAAATATCCTTGGACCTCCTTGGTAAAGTGGAGAATAGATCATTTATCATAATGTCATTAATCCCCAATGCAGAAGGTTAAAGCAACAGTGTTTATGGTGATTTAAAATAGTGACATATTGTGTGTCAGGAACTATTTGAGCATGTATTCCAAAGCCCAAAACCACTTGTTCACTTTTCTGTTATAGTGCAGTGCTACTCTAAGCAGTGAATGCTCGAAGAAGTATTGCATTCTTGTTGTGTGCAGGGAATGTCACTGTCTATTGTTGTGTTGTACTTTCCCAACCACTTAGTACAGTGCTCTGCACCCAGTAAGTGCTCAATAAATATGATTGAACGAATGAATGAATGAAATAACCGGGGAGAAATTATTGGACTACACCCTTGCGCATTAACACTGAAAGTTCTTTTATGCATTGTTTCCCAACTTTTTAAATACTGTGCCCAATTTGTGGAGACCAATCAAGCAATTTTCATCTTTTGTGCTTTTTTAAATGATGTTTGTTTAGGCTCCTTATGTGCCAAGCATTGTTCGGAGCACCGGAGTAGATACAGATCAATCAAGTTGGACACAGTCCCTGTCCCACATGGGGTCCACAGTCTAAGTAAGAGTGTTAACAGGTATTAATAATCATGGTATTGGTTAAGTGCATACTATGTGCCAAGCACTGTAAGTGCTGGGGTAGATACAAGGTAATCAGGTTGTCCCACATGGGGCTCAGAGTCTTAATCGCCATTTTAAAGATGAGGTACAGTTGAGGAGACTGAGGCATAGAGAAGTGAAGTGATTGCCCAAAGTCATACAAGACCCAAGTTGGGGAGCCGGGATTAGAATCCAGGTCCTCTGATTCCCAAGCCCGTGCTCATTCTTCTGAGCCACGCTGCTTCCTTATCTGCTCTAACCTTCCCATAGTATTGCCAGTTCCTGTCCCAAACCAGCTGCTACTCCTCTTCTCTCATTACTCCCTGTCCCTTCTCAATCAGTCAATCACATTTGTTGGCACTGTACTAAGCACTTGGGAGAGTAAAGAATAATAAAATAACTGACACATTCTATGCCCACAAAGAGCTTACAGTCTAAAGGATTTCTATGTTGCCCATCCATCCCACAGTCAGCCACACAGCACTTAGGTACATTTTTGTAATTTATAATGTCCATCACCCCCTCTATACTGTAAGCTATTTGTGAGCAGGGAATGTCTCTACCAACTCTGTTCATTCATTCATTCAGTTGTATTTATTAAGCGCTTACTGTGTGCAGAGCACTGTATCAAGCGCTTGGGAAAGTACAATACAGCAATGAATAGTGACATTCCCTGCCCACAATTGAGTCTCCCTCCTAATTATAATCTGATTCATAGCAACTCTATGGGTATATTTTCTCTAGAACGTCCAAAGAGAAGCAGCGTGGCTCAGTGGAAAGAGCACGGGCTAGGGAGTCAGAGGTCATGAGTTTGAATCCCAGCTCTGCCACTTGTCAGCTGTGTGACTGTGGGCAAGTCACTTAACTTCTCTGTGCCTCAGTTCCCTCATCTGTAAAATGGGGATTAAGACTGTGAGCCCCACGTG
This sequence comes from Ornithorhynchus anatinus, assembly GCF_004115215.2. Taxonomy (NCBI): domain Eukaryota; kingdom Metazoa; phylum Chordata; class Mammalia; order Monotremata; family Ornithorhynchidae; genus Ornithorhynchus; species Ornithorhynchus anatinus. Next base: position 155,963,183 of record NC_041728.1, read on the forward strand.
GGACAACCTGATTCCCCTGTGTCTACCCCAGCGCTTAGAACAGTGCTCGGCACATAGTAAGCACTTAACAAATACCAACATTATTATTATTATATGTCTTCTGCCATAATCCATAACCCCTCTAATGATTCTGCTGTTATCGTTGTTATAGTTTCTAGCTATTTAGCTGTTGGTCTGCCTCTTCCACATTTTCTCTGGACTTTTCCTAGAATTAGTGTCTTCTCCAGCAAATTAGTCCTGATTATGTGTCCAAAATATGGTAGTGCAACTTGAGATTTGGCCTTCGTTTGGCCTTCGTTTGGCCTTCCAGAGACCCAAATACCACAATAATAAAAATAATAGTGATTATTATTATAATTATCAGTCTTAGCCATGTTGATGGTCAGGGAATTGAAATGTCTCTCTTTGGTGGGCCATTTTGTTTTGGCCGTTTAAGTAAAGTGTGAGTTGACCTTTTGTTTTTAGTGTCTATAGGTCCCAAACTGACTTGCTGTGATGAGGCGGCTTTACTGTCATCTGTTTGCACTCCACAGTAGTGAAAACAAAAACAGGGCCTCTTCTCTAGACTATACACTCATTATGGGCAGAGAATGTGTATGCTAATTCTGTTGTATTGTACTCTCCCAAGCTCTTAGAAAAGTGCTTTCCACATATTTATTTTTTGAATCTTGGTTTAAAAGTTTTACCTGTTTGCAAAGTTGAGTATTTCTTTTAATTAGACCATAATTGATTTGTAATAAGACCAGATCGACATTATTGAAGTCATATCACCTTGATACTCACCCCAGTCCCATGGTGCTTATTTAAATATTCTTGTACTTTTCTATTTCCCCTGTCCCCAACCTATTTCAATATCTGTCTTCTCCTGTAGGTTGTAAGGTTTTTGTGGGCAGGGATTGTGGCTACCAACTGTGTTGTATTGTACTATCCCAAGTGCTTAGTACAGTGCTCTGCACACAGTAAGCACTCAATAAATACCATTGATCTTAAAACTGCCAGGAGGCAAAAAAAAAAGAACTGATTCCTGTTTCCAGCGTTCTGTGACCAGATTGCTTTGATCTACCCAATCAGATCTGGGTAGAACTTCACCAAGTTTCAAACAGGTGAGATTCTAGGGACTTTAGCTTTTGGACACATAATTCAACGGTTATTTATAGGAGAATGAAATGAATACTTTCCCCCAACCAATGAAGGAGTCAATCTTCCTTACTCCTATTCTTGGTTATCTACAGGCCTGTAGTGTCAGAAGCCTCAGTCCCTTATTTACCTAACTTACCTCACAGAATGTGGATAAGGTATTGCCAGGCATTTTAATCAACCAATGGTATATATTGAGTGCTTAGTGTGTGCAGACCACTGTACTGAGTGCATAAGAGGGTAAATTACAAATGCATGATCCTGCCGGATTATCAAAAGATAGAAGTGTGGTTTTCCCAGTGGGCTTTAGGTAGATCACTAATGGTTAGTTTTGTGCCCTTTTTTTCATAATAATTGTGGTATTTGTTAAGCACTTACTATATACCAAACACTGTACTGGGATAGATATAGGGTAATCAGGTCCCACATAGGGCTCACATTCTAATTAGGAGGGAGAACAGGGGCAATTGCCAAGACCGATAATGGCAGCCGAAAAAAGCTAGGCAGGTATGTGGGTACCAATGATTCATTCCGGCATATTTATTGAGCGCCTGCTGTGTGCGAAGCACTGTTCTAAGCGCTTAGAATAGTATTATACCACAGTCTACTGATGCATTCCCTGTCCACAGTGAGCTCACAGTCTAGAGGAAAAGCTTGGCAAGGCACACCACTAGTGCTAAGAGAACATTTTTTGAGAAGATATACTCACACCCCAATCTGTGCAGCGAGACAGTCTAACAACTGCCTGGGTCAGCTGCCAGAAGCGCCACAGACCGACATCAGTATCGGTCATGGTAGCATGTCAGAGCTGGAATTAAAACCCAGGTCCTCTGACTCCTGGGTCCATGCTCTTTCCACGAGGCCGTGTTGCTTCAGTGTGTGTTCAGAAGTCTTGTCCTAAATAGCGGCATCAAAAAGATGAGCTGGAATCAAATACATAAATTTAGCACTTAGGTACTTTGTTCCTATCCTCAACACTTTCAAGCATAGGTATTAATTTCATTTATATATTTGATTTGCTTCTTTAAGACAGGAATTGGATCTTCCATTCCAGTACTGTACGCTCCCAAGCATTTTGTACTGTGCTCGGCACACAGTAGACACACAAATACTATTGACCCAACTATTTCATTCCTGATACATTTGTATTTCTTCCTGTTTTTTGTCTTGCTCACATTATTGGCAAATTCTTTTTGTCTATGTGTCTCCCCCATCCGTTTGTAAGAGCATCTAGGGAATGGAACGTGTGTCTTGCTTTTATCGTATTCTCCCAAGTGCCTAATATAATACTTCCCACTTGGTAAATGCTCAATAAACACCGATGATTGATTGAATACCAGAAAATCATTTGTCAACAAAGTCTGCAGCTATTTTCTTTGATGACATATCCTGGAATTTACTGGACACTTTGGTCTTGACACACATCTAAAAATAACTGGTCAAACTTGATACCAGCATCCACAATATTTATCCAACATCTTTTCTTGTGTTCTACTGAGTGTTGTAGTGAGTTGTACTGAGCACCTGGGAACATACAGTAATAATAATAATCATACTTGTATTTGTTAGGCGCTTAGTATGTGCCAGACACTGTACTAAGCGGTAGGGTAGATACAAGATAGTCAGGTTGGACACAATATCTGTCCCAAACAGGGCTCACAGTCTCAATCAGGGAACTGAGGCATAGAGAAGTGAACTGATTTGCCCAAGGTAACACAGCAGCCAAGTGGTGGAACCGGATTAGAACCCAGGTCCTTCTAACTCCCAGGCCTGTGCTTTATCCATTAGGCCACACTGCGTCTGTGATAACTGTCCCCAAGAAGTTTACAAAGTAATGGGTCATCTGGGAATTTACTAATTCATCTTAGGAAAGAGCAAGAAATTCCATATGAATAATAGACACAAGTATATACCTGTAGTCCTCCTGCTTAAGCTTTGAGACCCATGTGGGACTTGATTGTCATGTATCTACTTCAGTGCCTGTCAAAATAGTAAGGGCTTAACAAATACATTATCTTTTATTATTACTGTCATTATAATTATCATGTAATAGGCAAAGACGTAAGGATTTAGGCAGCCAGCTGATGGGATGACTGCAACTTTGAAGTGCCTTCTGGAGGAAGCCAACTTTTAGAAGAGCTTTGGAAGAAGAGAGGGGGCATTGTTTGGTAAAAACTTGTGAACATACATGTATATTTTTATTTCTCTGTTTATGTGTACTTTTATATAATAATAATGGTGGTGGTATTTATTAAGCACTCCCTGTGTCAAGCACTGTGTGACTCTTCATTCATTCAGTCATGTTTATTGAGTGCTTACTGTGTGCAGAGCACCGTACTAAGCTCTTGGGAGGTATAATGTGACAATAAACAGACACATTCCCTGCCCATAATGAACTTAAAGTCTAGAGGCTCTAGGATAGATTCAAGATCATCAAGAGAACACAGACCCTGTCCCATGCAGGACTCAGTATTAGAGGGTGAGAGAACAGCTGTTTTATCCCTGTTTTACAGATGAGGAAACTCTAGATGGTAAGCTTATAGTGTTTGTTATATTGTTGTATTATACTCTCGTAAGTGCTTAGTACTGTTTCCTGCACACAGTAAGAGCTAAATAAAGATGATTGATTCAAACTGAGGTACCAAAAGGTCATACAGCAGACATGTAAAGGAGTTGTAAAGTAAAGAAAATCTCATTATTGCCCTCACCTCAACTCACCTGCTCTTCACTTTGATGATGATGACAGCCATGGTATTTGTTAAGCACTTACTATGTGCCAAACACTCTACTTGAGATTCCCTGCCCCCAATGAGCTTACAGTCTAGAGGGCCAAGGGTAGATTCAGTATCATCAAAGAGAACACCGTCCCTGTCCCCTGAGGGACTCAGTATTAGAGGCTGGGAGAACAGCTATTTTATCCCTGTCTTCATGAGTATGGTATTTAAAAATCTCATGAGTACAAGATTTTAAAGTAAAGTAAAAGAGCCCAAGCTTCCTGACTCCCGTCCCTTTCCCACTTGACCAAGCTACTTCCCTTTTAATGGCTGTCTCCCCATTAGGTGAAAGCTCCTTGTGGGAAGAGGATGTGTCACTTGCTGATTTTGAACTTCCCAAGTGCTTAATCTAGTGCTTTATGTCCAGTGGAAGCTCAATTACTACTTCTACTGCCACCAAACATCATCATCATAGTAATAATAATTGCTAAGCACTTACTATAATAATAATAATTACGGTATGTGTTAAGCACTTACTATATACCAGGCACTGTACTAAGCTCTGGGGTGGATATAAGCAAATTGGGTTGGACATAGACCCGTCCCACGTGGGGCTGACATTCTCCATCCCCATTTTACAGATGAAGTAACAGGCCCCGAGAAGTGAAGTGACTTGCCCAAGGTCACACAGCAGACAAGTGGCAGAGCCGGAATTAGAACCCATGACCTTCTGACTCCCAGCCCTGTGCTCTATCCACTATGTCATGTTGCTTCTCGGATGCCAAGCACTGTTCTAAGTACTGGGGTAGATACAAGGTAATCAGATTGGACATAGTCCCTGTCCCACATGAGGCTTACAGTCTTAATCCCCATTTTACAAACAAGGTAAGTGACTTGCCTAAGGTCACACAGCAGACAAGTGGCAGAGCTGGGATTAGAACTCATGTATTTGTACTCCCAGGCCCTTGCTCTTTCCACTAGGCCACACTGCTTCCATACTGGGAGCCTCATGTGGGGAATGGACTGGCCAACTGGATTATATGGTATCTGCTCCAGTGCTTAGTGCAATGCTTGGCACATAGTAAGCACTTAAACACCACTGCTGTCATTATCATCAAGGTGAAGAGCAGCTAAGTTGAGGTGAGGGCAGTTATGAGATTTTCTTGGAAGGAGTCTTGAGCATTTGCTGAGTTGTGGGGAAAGGACAGTAGATGTCTAAGGAGACCCTGACTGTGGGAAGGGAATGTGTCTGTTAATTGTTATATTGTACTCTCCCAAGTACTTAGCACAGTGCTTTGTACACAGTAAGCACTCAGTAAAATGATTATAAGAATGAATGAATGAATGGATGAGACACCTGATGAGGCAGGTCACTGGGCTGGGCAGAGCAGAAAATCTGAAAAAGTGGGGCTGGCATTAAGTGGAAACTATTTGATTCTCTCCTAAGTGCTTAGTACAGTGCTCTGCACACGATGAGCACTCACTAAACACCTTCGATTATGACTGATGATTCTGAATTTTCCTATGTCATGGGCCTCAGAAGAAATTGCATATACAGTGCAGTCAGTATATGTGGTGTCACTGAGGAGTTCTGTGTTTTATATAAAAGACTAATGGAACGGCACAAGTAGAGACAAAGACATGGAGAAAAATCTAGAGACATAAAGATGAGGCCTGGGACACAGAAACAGAAATTCATATATATGGAAAGGAAATCCCATGTCATTGATTCCACCTCCATTGACATGAGGACTATGTGAAGTTCTTGCCACTGTCTTTATCTGACTCATGGCAGAAGAGGCCTGAGAAATGGCTTGGAGAGAAACCATTCCTGTCCCCATTTAGACCCATTTTCACAGCAGCGCTGCTCCTCTAGGAGATAGGCAGGAGTCCACTAGGCTAGGTGGTCTTGACCACTTACCCACCAGCCATCCCAGTCAATTGGATCAGAGTTATTTCCAAGCCAGAGTGCTAACAGATGATAAAAAAACCCAGAGAATAATAACTTCAGTTTTGAGAGAGACAGAGACAAGAGAAGCACCTTGGCCTAGTGGAAAGAGCTCAGGCCTGGGAAGAAGAATCACCTGGGTTTTAATCTCGGCTCTGCAACTTGCCTGCTGTGTGACCACAGGAAAGTCATTTAACTTCTCTGTGTCTCAGTTTTCTTATCTGCAAAATGGAGATTAAGTACCTGTTCTCCTTCCTTCCTTAGACTGTGAACCCCAGTTGGGACACTGACTGTGTCCAGACTGGTGATCTTATATCTACCCCAGTGCTTAATAGAGTGCTTGACAAATAGTAAGTGCTTAACAAATACCACAATTATTAAGAGAGATAGAATGAGAATAGAAGAAGCACAGTTAGCTGTAGTCTTCAAAAACCAAACTTGGCAAAAATTTAAATTTTTGCAAAACTAAGTTGTTCAGCTAAAAATGGTTTCCCGTCAGTGCACCAACCTCGAGGTAGCAATTGGATAAAAATAAAAACAGAAATCACGACTAACTACTTCTGTCTCTTAAATCTCAGAACTGCATCACATTTTTTCTGTCATCTGAGGAGAGATAATTTCATCTTGGCTTTTGGGTGAGATGCAGATGGACGTATTTGATCACTTTTTCTCCTTTTTCTCTGGGCTGAATTGTACTGAAGCAATAGACAATGCAACCTTATGATGGAAAGACTGCTTAAAAGTGGGTCACCCAAGTATATACAAAATGAATGCAAAGGATAATAATGATAATAAAAATGAAAATAATAATAGTGGTATTTGTTAAACACTTACTATATGCCTAGCACTGTACCAAACACTGGAGTAGATACAAGATAATCAGGTCCCACAAGGGGCTCATTGTCTAAGTGGGAGAACAGGCAGTGAATCCTCATTTCATTGATGAGGGAACTGAGGCATAGAGAATTTAAGTGACATGCCCAAGGTCACATAGCAGGCAGGTTGTGGAGCTGGGATTAGAACCAAGTCCTACGACTCCAGACCTGGGCTCTTTCCATTAGGCCATGCTGTTTCCCGTTTGTTAAGCATTTACTATGTGCCATGCACTGTAGTAAGCACTGGAGTAGATTCAAAATAATCAAGTCCCTGTGCCACATTGGGCTCATAGTCTAAGTAGGAAAGAGAACAGATATTGAACCTCCATTTTACAGATGAGAAATTGAGAAATTGAGGCACAGAAAAGTTAAGTGACTTTCCCAAGGTCACACAGCAAGCAGTTGGCAGAACTGGGTTTAGAGCCCAGGTCCTCTGACTGTCAAACCCACGGTCTTTCCCCTAGGCACCAAGTGGTTGAGCCGGAATAAGAATCCAGGTTGGAAAAAAAGGATTTATTTTAATCTGGTCCATTAGTTAACTAGAGAGGAAAGCCTCATAAACTACCTGAATGTGAGACTGAAGTGTTCTGATTTTGATTTTGGGGTTAGAACTTTGTGTCAATTTTAGAACTGTGGAAGAGTTAGTTTGGCCATTTACATCTCTCTTCTCAAGAGGTGTTATTAATAGTTCTAACAAGATGGCATACTTGAAGGTTAAGAACTTGAAATACATTGGAGGTTAAATTATTTCTTTTAATGGGAAATTGGTAATATTAGCTGTTCTTTGCACTCATAATCAAATTCTGGAGCATAATTTGTTCAGAACAGAAGAAGATAAAAGCCTAGCAATGTTTTTCTTGAAGAAAATATTGGTCAGCAAACCTTGCTAGATCTTTGTTGGTGAAAATTCCTTGCTAGATTTCTGTCTAAATGATTCTTTGCTTATTCCAATGTTCTGCACAGAGAAACGTTTGTCACATCCATTGCTACGGGGAGTGAATGTGTCTACCAATTCTCTTGTACTGTAGTCTCCTAAATGCTTAGTAAAGAAAGAAAGCCAGACCCTTCAGCTCAGTGGGTGAGGGAGGCAGGAGGGGCAACCAAGTGCCCCAGTCCCTAAACCCTATCTGGAATGTCCTGTGGTGACAAAGATAATCCCCAAAAGGTTTTCTGTACTGACCAGCACTGAGTGTCAGTCCAGTCAACTGCCAAATTTTGACCCGACAAAAATAGAACTGGATATTTTCATCACACCTGCAATTCCTAATGGAACAAAGGCTATGATAATACCACAGCTCTGTGGTATTAATCACTGTGAACAATTGAACGAATCTTACAAAGAACCATGGCTAATTTGCAAACTAGGCACTGAACTTCTTTTAATTTGCCTGGTGACATATCAAACATATGGTACCACATGTGAAAGAAAGAAGCTTTTCCAGTTAATATAATGCTATGAAAAAATGTTATTTGGAAAATAATCCTTAAAAATATTTATAAAACTTCTTGACTGCAGTACGTTTATAGATTGGATGCGTCTAAATGATGTTTTTGTTCTTATGTTGCTCATAATCCTAATAAACTCATTTGTTAAAGGGGCCAAAGAAATGACAAGTCCATTGTCTATTCTCTGGTCTAAAGGCATATAAAATAGATCCTTGGGAAAGAAACAAGGAACTAGGTTGCATACTCTAGAGAAGAGATGACTCAGGGACCTTCCCGAATAGGTTATAAGTGAGATTGTCAGCAACAGTAATTGCTTATTCCAGTAGTTCTGTAGATTAATTGCTGAATTTAATGGGGATCTTTGGGTCCTTGAGAGGGAAGAGGCAAATGTTCAGGAGTGAACTGAGGACTGGGTAGACATGAATACAAGCAACTATTGATATGGAATAATCCAGGTCATGTCACTAGGGCATCAGAAAACTACACCTGTTGCCATGTTCTCCATCATGTATTCAGGCAGGCTGGGAGGCAGGGAGAGGTGAGATGAAGGAAAGGTCTCCTCTCTACCGCAGCAGTTCAGGAGTGAGATCTGTGTGGTAATTTTGACAATGGGACCAATCAGAAGTGGCCCTTCCATGTGGAAAGCACTTCTTCCACGCTTCGAGGAGCAGCATGGCCTAGGGGATAAAGCATGGACCTGGGAGTCTGAAAACTAGGTTCTAATCCTGGCTCTACCATTTGTCTGCTGTGTAATCTCGGACAAGTCACTTCACTTCTATGCACCTCAGTTTCCTCATCTGTAAACCTGGGATTTAATACTTGTTCTCCTTTCTACTTAGATTGTGAACCCTATATGGTACAGGGACTGTGTCTAACCTGATTATCTTTTATGGTTCCCAGTGCTTAGAACAGTGTTTCATAGAACATAGTAAGACTTAAATACCAGTTTTTTTATTATCAGTATTTTTATTATAATTACTCACATAGCTCCTCCATTTGCCTGCTGTGTGACCTTGGGCAAGTCATTTAACTTTTATGTGCCTCCATTTCCTCAACTACAGAATGGGGATTCAATACCTGTTCTCCCTTCTACTTGACTGTGAGCCCCTTGTGGGACAGAGCCTGCGTCTGGCCTGATTAACTTGTATGTACCCCAGCATTTTGAACTATGCTTGATCTGTAGTAAGCATTTAACAAACATATATTTGCTAACAAATTTATATATATTTACTCATAAAAGCAACAGAGTTTTGTCACATTGATTGATGAGCCTCTGTTACCTCTGGATTACTTTAAACTACATGGGTCTGGACAATTTGTGTTTCTTTGTTGATCAAAGTCAAGTGAGATCTCACCCTTACCGTTCACTTCAAAGCACTCAATCACTTTGCCTCTCCTATCTTACCTTGCTGCGCTGCCCTTACAACCGAGTCCACACACTTCTCCCTTCAAATGTCAACCTACTCTTTGTACCTCGATCTTGTCTGTCTCACTGCAAACCTCTCACCCACATCCTGCCTCTGGCTTGGAACGCCCTCCCTTTTAATATATCTGACAGAAAGTGCTGGTCTGGAACACTGGAATACTCTCTCCACCTTACAAGCCTTATTAGAGGAGCATTTCCTCCAATAGGGCTTTCCTGGCTATGCCCATTTCCTCTTCTCCTGCTTCCTTCTGTGTCACCCTTGCACTTGGATTGGTCCCTTTATTCACCCCTCCCTCAGCCCCCAAGCGCTTATGTATATATCCATAATTTATTTTTTTATATCAATGTCTATCTCCTCCTCTAAACTGTAAGCTCGTTGTGGGCAGGGAACATGTGGAAGCAGCATGGCTCAGTGGAAAGAGCCTGGGCTTCGGAGTCAGAGGTCATGAGTTCGACTCCCGGCTCTGCCACTAGTCAGCTGTGTGACTGTGGGCAAGTCACTTCACTTCTCTGTGCCTCAGTTACCTCATCTGTCAAATGGGGATTAACTGTGAGTCTCATGTGGGACAACCTGATTACCCTCTATCTACCCCAGCACTTAGAACAGTGCTCTGCACATAGTAAGCGCTTAACAAATACCAACATTATTATTATTAACTCTGTTATATTGTACTCTCCCAAGTGCTTAGTACAGAGTTCTGTAAACAGTTAAGTGCTCAATAAATATAAATGATTGCTTGATTGATTGATCCCCACTGCGGTGATATAAACAGATGAGAACAGAGTGGTTGAGGAAATGACTCAGGTGTCCTCTCTGTGGTCTTGGAACCTGATCCTGCAGGTAATCTTAAACCTCTTATCGAGTCCCTTGGGCTCAATTTATAGAGACCTTAATTGATGTTACCTGGCTCTTCCCTGACCAATATAAGCAGATGACTAATCATCACGATTAGAAGCGAGTACTGAAAAGGCATCTTTAAAAAACTGCTAGGTTGTACGATCCTAAGGCTTTGTGGTCTCAGAGAAAACCTAATCAAAAGAGAATAAGAAACGTTTTAGGCTTCACTCAGTGGAGACTTGTATTTTGGCAATTGCTATCATGCCATTGGCTCAAGTGGGCTTGTGGCTAATGTATTTCACTTTTAGCAAGGGATGTCATTTTTAGGGGAGTGGAAGGGGAGGCCAGGTTAAAAGGGTGTCACAGTGAGAAAATTTGAAGTTACACTCCAGGGAGGCTTTTGGAGTCATAGCATGTAAATAAAAGATTGTATTTTTTCCAGACAAGTTGAAGTTGGTCATTTACCAAAGAAGGCAAAGTGCTGGTCTGGAACACTGGAATAAAAGTTGCTTTATAAATTCCTTGACTCCCAGTGAGTCACATTGAACACATTTGAGGTTTGAAAGTACTTTATCCGTCTTTACAATCAAGCACTCCATTTTTGCAATAAACACCTTTACGAACAGGCCATAGTCAGTGCAACCAAAAACGTACTATGTATATAATTTAACACACTTGGCATGTAATGAATCCTTCTATATTATTGCCAGAAACCACAGATTCAAGGGGAAACTTTATACTAATAAAACAATCAAACAATGATTCATACTTTCCTAAGAGATGAGAGGTCTGTTTTGATTTCTGCTTCTTCCTTAAACGTAAAATTGCTTTCTTCATGTCAGAGAATAATTCAAACCAGATGCGAGACCTCAAGTGTTTTTTAAGTGGGTTGCAAATTTAACCAGGAGGGCAGTGCAGCATACCATCTTTATTAATTTCTATTTATCCAATTGTGTCTAAATCAAATGATTATCAATGTAGTTGGAAAAGCAGCAGGTACAGAACTCTAGGCAAAGGTGAGCCAAACTGAACTATTCCAGATAACCAGAGCTCTTAGCTTTCAAGATAAATGAAGAATTTTTTTTGTCTGGAGCAGCAAGGGTGTATGTAAGCAAGGGACTGAGAAGCAGTGTGGCTTAGTGAATGTGGCACAGGCCTGAGAATAAGAAGGACTGGGTTCTAATCCTGGCTCCACCTCTTGTCTGCTGTATGACCTTGGCCAAGTCAGTTCACTTCTCTCTGCCTCAGTTCCCTTATATGTAAAATGGGGATTAAGACTTTGAGCCCCATGTGGGACAGGGACTGCATGCAACCTGATTTTTTTTAATCAAACAGAAACTCCTTACCATCAGTTTTAAAGCACTCAGTCACCTTTCCCACTCCTATGTCACCTCACAGCTTTCCTACTCCAACACAGCCACACGCTTCGGCTTCATTTCTCTAATGCCACCCTATTCACTGGACCTTGATCTTGTCTATCTTACCTTTGACTTCTCACCCATATCCTGCCTCTAACCTGAAATGCCCTCCTTCTTGATAACCAACAATTACTCTTCCCACCTTCAAAGCCTTATTGAAGGCATATATCCTCCAAGAGGCCTTCTCTAAGTCCTCATTTCCTTTTCTCCTGCTCCCTTTTTCCTCACCCTGATTTGCTCCCTTTATTTCACCCCACCCTACCTGACTCAAGCCCGCAGCACTTATGTACATATCTGTAATTTATTTATTTGCATTAAAGTCTGTCTCCCTCTGTAAAATATAAGGTCGTTGTAGGGAGGAAATGTTTTCCCCCTCTAAATTGTAAGCTCGTTGTAGGCAGAAAATATGTTTACTGGCCTTGATATAGTGTTATATTGTACTCTCCCAACAGCTAAGTACAGTTCTCTGGACATAGTAAGTGCTCAATCAAGTAGTATTGATTTATTCATTCATTATTAACAATATTATGATGATTTGCTCACTTTTTTCCATTCCCAGTTTTACCTTCACTATTCTAATCTTCTCATTACCTCACTGGTCATTATCAGCCTGTGATGTCCAATTAAAGGTATTTTACTCTTTAACTGGTGCATAGAGTGGCCACTGATAACTTCCTTTATGCCAGCCTTCTTGTGATGATAACGTGGGAGCCATTTTCTGGAAGATAGAGAATTTTATGTGATCTTAGAGCTTTTCTCTGGAGGGAACACTTCACCCCTCCCCCCCCCCCCCCCCCCCGCACACACATTTACTCCACAACCTTAACATTTCCCTCCTAGATCAGTAAGAAGTCAGGAGTTGTGTCTGAGTCTCAGAATTCAGTAGCAGAACCAACAGCTCAACACCAAAAATGTAAAAATGAACATAAAAGCATCCAATGCCATTTTGTGCAAATCATTTACTGTTTCTCAGTCTCCTCATCTGTAAAATGGGGATGTAAATACTTGTATTCCTTCCTAATTAGGCAGTGAGCCCCATCTGGGACAGGGACTGTGTCAAATGTGATTATCTTGTAATCCATCCCAGTGCTTAGTGAAGTGTTTGGCACATAATAAGCATTTATAAATACCACAATTATCATTGCTATTATTATTACCTTGATTCAAGCAATTGCTTTTCAACAGCAGGGAATTTTAAAGTAAGGCAGGCAGTAATAACATTTCCAACATCTCTTAAATCTGAAAATCGCTAAGCAGATGCACCATACACTAGGTGTTTTCCTGTGTCTCTGTAGGACTCCAATCAGCCAATCATATTTAATGAGCACTTACTGTGTGCAGAACACTGTACTAGGCAGTTGGGAGAGTAAGATATAAAAAGAAACGACACATTCCCTGCCCACAATGAGCTTACAGTTTAGTCACAGCTGTCTAGTCACAGCAGTTAGAATCTTTGTTGTCCATATTCAGATGTTGGCTATTGCTGCTGTGGCCATTTTTGTTTCCTACTTAACTTCCCTTTCTCCCAAACTCCTCCACAGCACCCCCCCGCCCCAGGATGCAGGGTTCCAGGCTAGCCCTGAGCATCGACCCAAACTCCTCGCCTTTGGCTTTAAAGCACTCCACCACCTTGCCCCCTCCTACGTCACCTCACAACTGTCATTCATTCAGTCAGTCGTATTTATTGAGCACTTACTGTGTGCAGAGCACTGTACTTACTAAGCTCTTGGGACATACAATTCAGCAACAAATAGAGACAATCTCTGCCCACAACGGGCTCACAGTCTAGAAGGGGGGAGACAGACATCCAAACAAGTAAGCAGGCATCAGTAGCATCATTGTAAATAAGTAGAGTTATAGATATATACACATCATTAGTAAAAATAAATAGAATTATAATTATAAATATGTACACATATACACAAGTGCTTTGTGGCGGGGAGGTGGGTAGAGAAAAGGGAGCGACTCGGGGCGATGGGGAGGGGAGTGGAAGCAGAGGAAAAAGGGGACTTAGTCTGGGAAGACCTCCTGGAAGAGGTGAGCTTTCAGTAGGGGTTTGAAGGGGGGAAGTGTGCTATTTTGGCTCATTTGAGGAGGGAAGGCATTCCAGGCCAGAGGTAGAATGTGGGCCAGGGATCAACGGTAGGACAGGTGAAAACGAGGCACAGTGAGAAGGTTAGTACCAGAGGAGTGAAGTGTGTGGGTTGGGATGTAGAAGGAGAAGAGGGAGGTGAGGTAAGAAGGGACAAGGTGATGGAAAGCTTTGAAGCCAGTAGTGAGAAGTTTTTACTTGATGCAGAGGTTAATAGGCAGCCACTGGAGAGGTTGCAGAACTCTCCTTCTACAACCCACCCACACATTTCCCTCTAATGCCAACCTTCTCAGGGTTCCTCGATCTCACCTATTTTGCTGCCAACCCCTACCCCACTTCCTGCCTCTGGCCTGAAATGCTCTCCCTCCTCAAATCCAATACAATTACTCTCCCTGGCTTCAAAGCCTTAGTGAGGGTGCATCTCTTCCAAAAGGCCTTCTCAGACTAAAGCCCCTCCTTTTCCTCTTCTCCCACTCCCTTTGTCACCCTGACTTGCTCCCTTTGTTCTTCCCAGCTCCCAGCCCCAAAGCACTTATGCATGTATCTGTAATTTATTTATTTATATTGATATCTCTTCCCCCCCCCTAGACTGTAAGCTCACTGTGGGCAGGGAATGTGTCTGCTTATTGTTGTATTGCACTCTCCCAAGCGCTTAGTATAGTACTCTGTACAGTAAGCGTTCAATTTCCACCCTCACCAACTCTGAAATCCCTCTCTCTGACCACACCACTCTTTTTGAGAAGCAGCATGGCATAGTGGATAGAGCACAGGCCTCGGAATCAGAAGGTCATGGGTTATAATCCTGGCTCCACCAGTTGTCTGCTGTGTGACTTTGAGCAAGTCACTTAACTTCTCTGTGCCTCAGTTACCTCATCTGTAAAATGGGAATTAGTACTGTGAGCCCCACATGGAACAATCTGAGTGCTTAGAACAGTGTCTGGCACATAGTAAGTGCTTAACAAATACCATAATTATTGTTATTATTATTTGTTAAGTACTTACTATATTCAAGCACTGTTCTAAGCACTGAGGAAGATACAAGATAATCGGGGCTGCCCTGTTCTACACAGGGCTCACAAGCTAAGTAGGAAGGACAATAGCTATTGACTCCCCATTTTACAGATGAGGGAATTGAGGCACATAGAAGTTAAGTGACTTGCCTAAAGTCACTCAGCAGGCATATGGAGTAGCCGGGATTATAACAGAAGTCTTCTGGCTCCCTGCTCTTTCCACTAGACCGTGTTGCTTTTCTAATGTTTTTTAGCCTAGAAACATGGTGCTGGAACAATTGAGGAAAATTCTGAGCTTGCATTACATGACTTGAGAGTAAATGGTGCCTCTTCTCTGCCTTGACACAAAGTAGTCAGCAAAATGATTGTATATTATAAAGAATTAAGCATACATAGACATTTCTACTCTAGTGCGATTATGGCTTTTCAGAGTTCTGGAGGCCCTGACTGTCTTTGCACAATCCCTGAATTTCTTTCATTCTTCTGGTTCAGACTGAAACCGTCTAATGACTACCGAAGTTATCCTGTCCCCTTTCACAAACAGGAAAATACCCTGAGATTTGGATTCCCCCCAGCGTCTCATTCTTTACAGTGGATTTCAGCGAGGCTTAAATCAGACAGTGTCTTGGAGGAGTTCACATATGGTCATCTCTTTTCTCTAGGTCAAGGACTATTTGGTGAAGAGAGGGGCTGAGTGATACAACTGGTGTGGGCTCATGGGGGAGAGATGGGGAGAAGCAAGAAGGTTACCTATCTTTCTTTTTACAATTTCACCCAGAATTCTAGGGCACCTTTTTCAAATTTCAGTTTGCATTACTCTGTAGTCTTCATTAATGTAGTGAGGGTTTGCTTTTTCCCTTAGAGGGTGGCTCCCTCTTCAAAACAGGGTTGTCTGTTGGAAATACCAAGGACTGGAAGTCTGGAGACCTAGGTTCTAGTCTCAGTTCCGCCTTGTGCCTGCTCTGTGACCTTGGATAAGTCACTTAACTTCTCTGTGCCTCAGTTTCTTCATCTGTAAAATGCAGAAGCACTGCCTCTTCTCCCTCTTCTTAGATAGTGAGCTTCATGTGAGATAGGGACTATTTCTTGCAGTTCCCCCACCACATTTTTTATGGTATTTGTTAAATGCTTACCATGTGCTAGTCACTGTACTAAGTTCTGGGGTAGATAGAAGATATTTGGGTTGGACACAGTCCTTGTCTTACAAAGAGCTCACAGTCTTAATCCCCATTTTACAAATGAGGTAATGGAGGCACAGAGGAAGGTAAAGTCATGCATCACACCTTAAAACCCAGGTCTTCTGACTTGTGGCCGTGTTCTTTCCTCCAGGCCACACTTCTTCTCGTAAATATGACTTAAACACAAGTGCTTGGCACATAGGAAGCACTTAATAAATATTATCATTAATATTATCACTACTGGTACACTTCTGATTTTTCTTGCCAGGTGAAAAAAATAAGATCAATACTTTGAATTTTCTTGCAGCCCCAATTACGCACCCAACTTCAAAATCTTCCGGAAACCTCCATGAGAAGTTTCAGACTTTATTTGATGGGAACAAGGGAATAAAAGGTCAAATATGCTTTCTCCCTATTTTGCTAATCAAGTGCTGAGGAACTGAGAGGTAATTATTCATGATCACACAGTAAATCAGTGAAAGAACCAAGAATAGAAAACAGGACTTAAAACTTCCACTTGGTCGCTTTACACGCAAACTAGACCAGATAGTGCTTCATCATCCTTTTCTCTTCATTAAATTATTTCTTAGAATAGAACCACTCTTCTACTGCCAAGTCTTTCCTGTCCCAGATGGAGTCTCTGGTTTGGAATTCTTACCTTAAAAAAGCTATTATTTCATTTCTTATCTCCAGTGCGAGTTTGGAATGTCTAAATCTGAGTTGAGAGCCATGTAGAACAAGGGTCCAATACTTGTTAACTTGTTTTTTTTGTTTGTTTGTTTATTTGTTTTGTTTTTAAAGGAGTATTCTAGTGTGCCACTTAGTGAATTATGAATTTATTCCCCTAAATGGTGCTCCTTGAAAGCCTATAAGTGAAATGGAGCTACTCTAAGCACCTACTTCACTCTTAGGAAAGAACTCACCCATAGATAATAATAGTAATAACGATGATAATAATAATAGTATTTGTTAAGTGATTACAATGTGCCAGGCACTGTTATAAGCCCTGGGGTAGATAAATGAAAATCGGGTTGGACACAATCCCTGGACCACATAGGGCTCATAGTCCTGATCCCCATTTTACAGATGAGGGAACAGAGGCACAGAGAAGTGAAATGACTCTCCCAAGGTCACAGCAGACAAGTGGAGGAGTCAGGATTAGAGCCCAGGTCATTCTGACCCCCAGGTTGGTGCTCTAGTTGGATTCATTAAATATGGGCTGTGGTTCTGCCCTGTGAATAACTTGAATTTGGAAGTTTGTGTGCCTGTGTGCCTCATGATGCTTTTTGTTTTCCTTGTTTGTTTGCTAAGTTTTTTTTCCTCTTTCTTGAGTTGGGTCCACTAATCTTTTTCCCAGTTTTATCTCCTGGAAAACTGAGTGACTGAATAGAAAAGAAATGAGGGGAAGGTAATTTTGCATAGGTAAACTTAACCAAGCACCAAAGCTCATAGCTTTCTTTTTACCTTATAAATTTAAGGATATTTTAATGCTGTTTGTTAAGCATTTATTTTGCACTAAGCACTGGGGTAGATACAAAATAATCAGGATAGACACCGTTCTCGTCCTATGTGGGACTCACAGTCTAAGCAGGAGGGAATAGAATTGAATTCCCATTTTACATAAAAGGGAACTGAGGCACAGAAATTAAGTGACTTGCCCAAGTCACCCAGCAGAAATGTGGTATCCTCCCAAGTGTTTAGTGCAATGCTCTGCACACAGTAAGTGCTCAATAAATGTGATTGAATGAATAGAGCCAGGATTAGAACCCAGATTCTCTACCTCCCTGGCCTTTTCTCTTTCTACTAGGTCATACTACTTCCCATCTGGACAAAAAGTGTTAATTATTTAAAAGGATAGATTTAAATGCTAAGTATTGAACTGATAAACTCAGGCATCAGCATGGCAAATCTCCCTTTTCCACTGTGCCAACCCGACTCCGTCAGTTTCAAAGAGGAAAGGCAAAAACTCGCCATCGAGAGGACTTTTGGGGACTTCAAAGAGACACGTTGGCTAATAAAGAGTCACATCTCCTCCAAGAGGCCTTCTTGATTAAGGCCTCTTTTCCCCAACTTCCTCTCCATTCTGTGTCATCTCTACACTTGGGTCTGTGAACTTTGGGCATTTGACATTCATCCCACCCTCAACCCCACAGTACATTTATGCACACACACATATACACATATATATCACTCTATATAGAGATATATATGTATACACACATATATATGTATAGATAAACTATAAATGATATATTATGAATTATTTCTTTATATTAATGCCTTTTTTCCCCTCTAGACTGTAAACTTGTTGTGGGCAGGGAATATGTCTGCTAACTCTGTTGTACTTTCTTAAGCACTTAGTACAGTGTTCTACACATTGTAAGGGCTCAATAAATACCACTGATTGATCAATTGATTAATGGGTACAAATGTACTTCCTATCTTTGTTTCTTTGTCTGGGTAGATCGACTTAACCTCACTTTTTGGAAATTATCTTTTTCATATTTTCTCTGCATTATTTTGAGTTTTGGATTCATTTGAGGGTCACCAAGGGACAAGTATTGTTTACACAAACATAGAAACCACACACCTGTAATTGTTTAACAATGCTGAGTTATTGCTGATTTGTAATACTCATAATCTGATTCCCTACAGAACCTGATTTAGGTTTCAGATTTAGTCCTGGGTCTTGCTAAATGGCTCAGCAGAATGTTATTCAGCTGGTTGCAATGAGGGACATGTGTTCATGGTTTTGGATCTTTATGCTGAGAAGTTTCCATTTCAAAATTAAATCTGGAGAAAATTGCATAAGCTTCATATTTCCTAATTCGGTACAAGTTCAACAAATGGAATAAAAATAGGGGGGAAGATAAATGAAATAAGTTTACATTTTCATGTGGCTGAGCACTGTAGCATAGATCACTCTTTATTATCAGGGTTAGGCCTAGATTTTGTTGAGCATGTGGCAATTCCTATAGTCTTCTCCAATCTTATATTGCCATTCTTCAGGCTTTGTCTACTTCCTGTGGATTTTGAGGGACATAAAATAAATCAGTTTAGAGGAAAGGGACAGCAGAAAATACAGTCACTTAACTGGAGACAAAATGCCTGTTCTCCCTCCTTCCTAGATGTGAGCCCCCTGTGAACAATAATAAAAATAACATCAATAATAATTATAATAATCATTTTAGTATTTGTTAAGTGTTTGCTCTGTCCAAGCACTGTTCCAAGTGCTGGGATAGATACAAGATAGGTTGGATGCAGTCTCCCAAATGCTCACCGTCACAGTAGTAGGGAGAATAGGAATTGGCTATTCATTTTACAGATGAGGAAACCGAGACACAGAGAAGTTAAGTGACTTGCTCCTAATCTCACAATGGGCAGGTATTCTCCATCCACACTCACTCCCTTGGAGAACTCATTTGCTCACATGGCTTCCACTACTACCTTCGTCGGTGATATCCAAATCTACATCTCCCCTGAACTCTCCCTCTCTGCAGTCTTGCATTTCCTCCTGCCTCCAAGAGATCTCTTCTTAGATGTCTTCCCATCACCTCAGACTTAACATGTCTAAAACAGAACTTTTTATCTTCCCACTCAAACCCTCTCCTCCCGCTCACTTTCCCATCATTGTAAAGGCACCACCATCCTTCCTGTCTCACAAGCCTGAAACCTTGGCTTTAACCTTGACTCCTCTGTCCCATTTAACCCACATATTCAATCCATCACTAAATCTGTTGGTTCGATCTTCACAACATCACTAAAACCCATCCTTTCTTCTCCATTCAAACTGTTAGCGTTAATACAATCGCTTACCCTATCCCGCCTTGTTTACTATATGTTTCAGCCTTCTTACTGACCTCCCTGCCTCCTGTCTCTCCCCACTACAGTCCTTATTTCACTCTGCTGCTCGGATCATTTTTCTACAAAAACACTCAGGCCATATTTCCGCTCTCCTCAAGAACCTCCAGTAGTTGCCCTCCCACCTCTGCATCAAACAGAAACTCCTCAGCAATCGCTTTAAAGCACTTGATCACCTTGCCCACTCCTACCTCACTTCACTACTCTTATCATTCATTCATTCATTCATTCATTCATTCATTCAGTTGTATTTATTGAGCGTTACTGTGTGCAGAACACAGTACTAAGCGCTTGGGAGAGTACAATACAACAATAAACAAACCCTTTTCCTGCCCACAGTGAGTTTATATTACCGGGGGGGGACAGACATCAATACAAATAAATAAAATTACAGAAAATTGTGGATAGCTTCCTCCTACAACCCAGTCTGCACACTTTGCTCCTCTAATGCTAACCTTCTCACTGTATCTCAATCTTAAATAAATGGTGGTATTTGTTAAGTGCTTACTATGTGCAAAGCTCTGTTTTAAGCGCTGGGGGATACAAGGTGATCAGGTTGTCCCACATGGGGCTCACAGTTTTACTCCCCATTTTACAGATGAGGTAACTGTGGCACAGAGAAGTTAAGTGATTTGCCTAAAGTCACACAGCTGGCAAATGGCGGAGCTGGGATTCAAACCCATGAACTCTGACTCCCAAGCCTGGGCTCTTTCCACTGTGCCACGCTGCTTCTCTAATATAGTCAATCTTCTCTAAGATAGTCTCTAAGATAGTCAATCTTGACTTTCTTGCCACCAACCTCTCACCTACATTCTGTCTCTGGGCTGGAACATCCTCCTCCTTGTATCCGACAGGCAATTACTCTCCTTCAAAGCCTTATTGAAGGCACATCTCCTTCAAGAGGTCTTCCCTGACTAAGCCCTTCTTTCCTCTTCTCCCACTCCCTTCTACTTCCCTCTGATTCACTCTGACTTGTTCCCTTTATTCAACCCCATTCCTAGCCCCAACAGCACTTATGTATAAATCCGTAATTTATTTTTGTTAACATCTGTCTCCTCCCCTAGACTGTAAATTCGTGTGGGCAGGGAGTATGTCTTTTATATTGTTATATTGTAATAATAATCTTGGTAGTAAGGGCTTACTATGTGCAGAGCACTGTTCTCAGCACTGGGGTAGATACAGGGAATCAGGTTGTCCCACGTGGGGCTCACAGTCTTCATCCCCATTTTACAGGTGAGGCAACTGAGGCACAGAGACGTTAAGTGACTTCCCACAGTCTCACAGCTGACAAGTGGCAGAGTTGGGATTCAAACCTATAACCTCTGACTCCCACGCCTGAGTTCTTTCCACTGAGCTTTGTACTCCCCTAAGCACTTAATACAGTGTTCAGAACACAATAATAATAATGATGGTATTTGTTAAGCACTTACTATGTGCCAAGAACTGTTCTAACCGCTGGAGTAGATACAAGGTAATCAGCTTGTCCCATGTGGGGCTCAGAGTCTTAATCCCCATTTTACAGATGAGGTAACTGAGGCACAGAGAAGTTAAGACACTTGTTCAAAGTCACACAGGTGACAAGTGGCAAAGCCAGGATTAGGACCCCTCTGACTCCCAAACCCGGGTTCTTTCCACTAAGATACACTGCTTCTCTAAGTGCTCAATAAATATGATTTACTAATGGTATTCATTCAAAGATAAAAAGTAAAAATGAATTATGGTACTTGTTATACACTCACTGTGTGCCAGGCATTGTTCTAAGCGCTGGGGTAGAGACATCATAATCAGGTTGGACACACTCTCTGTCCCACAAAGGGCACACAATCTTAATCCCCATTTTACAGATGAGGGAACTGAGGCACAGAGAAGTTACCTGGCTCGCCCAAGGTCACATGGCAGACAAGTGACAGAGCCGAGATTAGAACCCATGTTGAAATGCACCATACTGAACACTTGGGAAGATTCGATACTATTATCACTACTATGTAATTCCCAAACAAAATGTTGACAACAACTATTTGACCTCCCACCTCATTATTGTCCTTTCTCCTAATACAACAAATGTGATCAATCTCCTTCCTAGATATTTATGCAGTACATTTTCTGCCCCTCTGGGGAAAGCTGTGGGCATCAACAGGCCATGCGGACCTTTTGTAAGAGTTATTTTCCAGGGAAGGAGGGTGACCAACAAGCATCACAGGAGTCAAGAGTTGTTTCTGTCAGCAGTTCTTTTCTTCCACAGTATGTGAAACTCCAGAACAGATTGGCTATGGAGCAGGAAAAGGCCAATTTGATCATTCATTCATTCAGTTGTGGAATCAAGATGTCATGGAACGACTCTGCAAATAATATAGGCAAGCAGAGTTACTGTTCTTTTCCCAGATTCTGAGGGTAGCCTCCTCTCCCCAGAAGTCAGAATGGAGATGTCTGAAAATGTGTGTCTCAGTTGTTAGGCCTCCCTTCTGCTCTCTTCTCACCTCCATGGTTCAGGCCTCTGCGATAATGCACCAAACCTTAAATGTGCTCTAAAAGCCGATTGGTTCACTCATTCATTCATTCATTCATTCATTCATTCATTCATTCATTCAATCATACTTATTCATTCAATTAGTTACAGTAGTAATGATGTGTGGTGAGCACTAACTATGTACAAGGCCCCTGTACTAGTCATGGGAAAAAGTACACATGAAAAATAGGCAAGATTCATGGTCCTTAAGAGCCTCCCCATTTAAGAATGAGGAGAGGCAGGGATCAGTTGGCTACAAGCACACAAGGAAGGTGAAACCAAAACAGAAAACAACATAAAAGAGGAAGACAAAAATAAAGCCCTCAGGACTGACAGTTTCATGCTCCTCATCACCCAGAGTCCAACTATCACAACAGCCACTGGTAATCCAGCCCCTGTATTTTAACCATGTATTGTTGTATTTAAGCTACATTTTTAAAAAAAGCCCTTATGAAGCCTTAAAGATCAAACCGTGTTTTTTTCTCTGGGTATCAGCTGAATTTTATTAATATTTTTATTAATAGTTAATACTTAATAATTGTATTAGTATTTGTTAATCAGCAAAGCTTCCTCCACAGCACAGGAAGATGCAGCATAGCATAGTGGATAGAGCACGGGCCTAGAAATCAGAAGGTCATGGTTTCTAATCCTGGCTCTGCCACTTGTCTGCTGTGTGACCCTGGGCAGTCACTTTTCATTCATTCATTCAATCATATTTATTGAGGGCTTTCTGTGTGCAGAGCATTGTACTAAGCGCTTGGAATGTACAATTTGGCAACAGATAGCAACAACCCCTGTCCAACAACAGAATCACAGTCTAAAAGGGGGAGAGAGACAGCAAAACAAAACAAGTAGAGAGGCATCAATGCCATCAAAATAGAGAAATAAAACCATAGATATATTCACATCTTTAATAAAATAGAATAATAAATAATATATTCAAATATACACAAGTGCTGCGGGGAGGGGAAGGGAGTAGAGCAGAGGGAGCGAGTAGGGGGAATGGGGAGGGGAGGAGGGGCAGAAGAAAAAGGGAGGGCTCAGTCTGGGAAGGCCTCCTGGAGGAGGTGAGCTCTCACTAGGGCTTTGAAAAGGGGAAGAGAGTTAGTTTGACAGATGTGAAGACGGAGGGCATTCCAGGTCAGCGGTAGGACGTGGGCCAGGGGTCGATAGAGGGACAGGCAAGAATGAGGCACAGTGAGGAGGTTAGCAGCAGAGGAGAGGAGTGTATGGGGTGGCCTGTAGAAGGAGAGAAGGGAGGTGAGGTAGGAGGGGGCAAGGTGATGGAGAGCTCTGAAGCCAAGAGTGAGGAGTTTTTGCTTCATGCGAAGGTTGATAGGCAACCACTGGAGGTTTTTAAGGAGTGCAGATATAAGCGCATAGGCGAGGCAGAGGGGAGGGTATGTAGAGTGGAGAAGTGAGGGTTAAGTCAGGGAATGCTTTTTAGAGGAGATGTGATGTTAGGTTGGTTGAAAGAAGGGGAGAGAGGTGGTCTGTTGGATATGAAGGAAGGAGGAGCGCCAGACCAGAGAGAAGACAGGTGAGATTGAGGTACATTGAGTAGTCTGGTGTTAGAAGAGTGAAATTTTAGACATTCCCATCTCATATCCTGAATTCCTTCCTCCATATCTCCAATTTTCAATCAATCAGTAGTATTTATTGAGCACTTGTGTGCAGAGTTCTGTACTAAGCACTTGGGAAAATGCATTGGAATGGGTAGAGATGTTCCCTGCCCTCGAGGAGTTTATAATCTAGTGGAGGAGCTAAACAATCATTCATAGAACCATTCTATGAGTGGATTCTATGCTGACCCCTCTTGGGCTGCTGATAATTTTTCACCTCCGGCCTGGAACTCCTTCCCACTTTGTAGCTGACAGACAATTTTACTGTCCCCACCTTAAAACATTATTACAAGCTCATGTCCTCCAAGAGGCCTTCCCCCATTAAGCCATTTCCTCTCCTCCCTCTGTGTCACCCTTCATCTTGGATTTGTACTTGTTACACACCCCATCTTCAGCCCCACAGCACTTGTGTACATATTTGCATTGTATTTATATTAGTGTCTGCCTCCCCCTCTAGACTGTAAGCTCCCTGTGGGCAGGGAACATGTATACCAACTCTGTTATATAGTACTCTCTCAAGCACTTAATACAGTGCTCCCCACACAGTAAGTGCTCAGTAAATATGAGTGATCATTTGATTGATTTGGCCTGCAAAATTACACATGATCATCAATTCCATATGTTTACTACCCACCCTATGAAGCTTCAGCGGATGACTGCCCATTCCAAGGTTGCCAGATTTGGTGAATGGCAATTCCATGGTCATTTTTCCCCACACCAGTCAAGAGTCTATAAACTTTGTTCATGTCCTCTCTTGTCTTTTCT
This sequence comes from Ornithorhynchus anatinus, assembly GCF_004115215.2. NCBI lineage: Eukaryota > Metazoa > Chordata > Mammalia > Monotremata > Ornithorhynchidae > Ornithorhynchus > Ornithorhynchus anatinus. Next base: position 155,988,019 of record NC_041728.1, read on the forward strand.
GTTCCTTTCTGTCTACCCATCTTCTTCGTTTGTTCTCCAACTCTCTTGTGCCTTTCCTAAGATACAGCAGTCAGAACTGCAGGCAGTGTTTGAGGTCCAAAGGCTCCATGGTTTTGTAAAAACTATGTGTTTTGTATTATTTGCTCTTTCCTTCCTGGAGATGCCCACATCCAGTTGACTTTTTTGACTGTTGCCATCCTTTGGATCTAGTTAAAAGGGCAGTCAATGGTGACTTCAGCTCTCCTTCCTGAGTTTTTGTTGTTTTTTAATGGTATTTGTTTACTATATGCCAGAGACTGTACTAAGCACTGGGGTAGATACAAACTAATCAAGCTGGACACCGTCCATGTCCCACATGGGGCTCACAGTATTTATCACCATTTTACAGATGAGGTAACTGAGACACTGAGAAGTGAAGTGAATTGCCCAAGGTCACACAGCAGACAAATGGCAGAGCTGGGTTTAGAACCCAGGTCCTTCTGGCTCCCATGCCCTGCTCTGTCCACTAGGCCATGGTGCACTGATAGTTCAGAGCTTGTAATAATATAGTTGCAATTTGAATTATTTTCCCCTGGGGATATTACACTGCATGTAGTCTTCTGCTAAATTGTCTAGGCTATCTGCTTGTTGTGAGCAGGGAGCATATCTACCAACTCTGTATTGTACTCTTTCAAGCACTTAGTAATAATAATTTTTATGGTATTTGTTAAGCACTTACGATATGCCAGGAACCATACTAAGTGCTCTGTACAGAACTCTGCACACAGTAAGTGCTCAATAACTACCATTCTCACCTGCTGTTTTTCAGCTTACATCACCCAGCTTTGTCAAGTCTTCCTGGAGTTTGTCCCCACTTACATGACATCTCACTGCCCAGAAAATCTTAATGCTATTTGAAAATTTGAAGATTTCTCAGTGCACTTCCTCTTCCATACCATTTTTGAAGCTGTCTAGTAAATGCATCCTGGCTCTGATCCATTAATCAATGGCATTTATTGAGCACTTAGTAAAGAGTATGCAGAGTACTGAACTAAGCCCTTGGGAAAGTACAGTATAATAGAGTTAGTAGACACAATCCCTGCCTGCAAGGAGCTTACAGTCTACTGGGGGAGGCAGTTGTTGAAATAAATTACAGGAAAGTCTAAGATTTTGTATGTAAATCCAGAGGGAGTTGGGTAAATATTGAAGTGCCCAGGTGGTAGGTCTTGCAAAAGGAAAGGGAAAATAAAGTGGGGAGAGGGAAAAGAAAGTGGGGAGAGGGTAATCAGGGAAGGAAGACTTCTTGGAGGAGATAGGATTTTCATAGGGCACTGATGAGGAGGACTGTGGTCTTTTGGGTATAAAGTCTGGGGGGTAAGGGGTAGTTCCACGCAAGCGGAAATAAATTAGCCAGGGGTCGATGGTGAACATGATGAGATTGAAGCACATAAAGAAGGTTGGCATTAGAGGAGCAAAGCGTGCAGGCATGGTTGTAGGGGGAGGCTTGGTAGGAAGGAGATTGCTGATTACATGCCTTAAAGCGGATGTTCATCCCTGGAAAACCACACTGGTTCTACTTCTCTGTCCTGAAAAACTGCCATTCTCATCTTCACTCCCTTTCCTATCTTTCAGTTATTTTCTAATATAATGACTGTGGTATTTGTTAAGTCTTTTGAGTTCAACATAAATATTCATGTTAAAGTCTGCCTTCCCCTCTAAACTGTAAACTTGTATTGGCAAGAAACATGTCTACCAAGTTTGTTGAACTGTACTCCCCCTAAGCACTCATTACAGTGTTCTGCACATAGTAAGCGCTCAACAAATACCGTTAATGATTGATGAATTCAACCGCTTGGTGGACCAGCTAATTAGCATCAGGTCCTGTTGCTTTCAGTTCCGTGACAGAGGGTCACATCACCATTATCCTCATCAACCACTCCTTCAGAAGCACTTATTCTTAATATTTTATTTTCCTTGAACTTTCTCAGATTTATCAATAGCATTGATAACTCATAGATCCCACCATGCCTCTCCCCAAATTGAGGCCCGTGGCAACTATTTCTTGAACCCCACAAGTTACAGTACATAGCAGGCAGGGCAGTAGACACAATCCCTGCCTCTGAGGAGTTTAGAGGCTAACAGGAAAAGCCCATTTTTTTCTTCTGATGTGATTGCTCCATCTGGAAAACTAAGCTGTGAAGAGCCAAAGGATAATTCGTGCTTTTCATTCTATCCCAGGAGCTGAGCCTGAGAGGTCATTAAGGGCCAGGCACTGCTCACAGTTTTTCCCCGTGGGTCATTATGCTTTTCCAGGGCTCCACAGGACTTCCCAGATATTCACTGAATAGGTTTTCTATAAGTGAAGACCATACACAGCTGAGTTTTCATTTTTTATTCAGAAGGTGCCCCTGGCATTTGATGTATTAGACACTTGTTCAACTGGGGAATACATTGACCTCCGAGATGCATTGTTCCTTATTTAAATGGAATGCCGCGATTCAGCAATTTATGTCCCCCATTCGTTGCTGGGCCTCTCAGCTTTACACCTTCCCTTCTCCGTAGGTCACAGTGAAGGATATTGTTTATTCCATCATCATATGGGTTCTCATAGTTCATTACTTAATATCGACTTTCATCTCCTCCTTTATAGCTCAGAATTTGTTTTTAGGTGATGGGCTTAATGTTGCTGGAGGCTTCCTTATTTGTTTATAAAGACTGGGCTCCATTCTTTTTAAGTTGCAAACCAGCATCCCAGTGTAATCGCTTCATTTAGCAGGCTACAGAGTACTTCATTATACACTTATACACTTTAGATACCTAAAATCAAGAGTACCAATTCAGGCACCCAAACAGAAATGACACTGTCTAAAAGCTGTTTTCTAAAGCTTCTTCTAGAGAAGCAGCGTGGCTCAGTGGAAAACGCGCGGGCTTGGGAGTCAGAGGTCACGGGTTCTAATCCCGGCTCTGCTGCTAGTCAGCTGTGTGACCTTGGGCAAGTCACTTAACTTCTCTGTGCCTCAGTTACCTCATTTGTCAAATGGGGATTAAAACTGTGAGCCCCACGTGGGACAACCTGATCACCTTGTATCCCTCAGCGCTTAGAACAGTGTTTTGCACATAGTAAGTGCTTAACAAATACCACAATTTATTTTATAGTCTTTTTTTAATGAAATTTGCTAAGTATTTACCTTGAGCCAGGCAATGTACTTAGCACTGGGATAGATATAGGATAATCAGGTTGAGCACAGTCCATGTCCCACATGGGGCTCACAGTTGTAATCCCCATTTCACAGATGAGGTGACTGAGACCTAGAGGAAGGGAAGTGACTTGCCCAAGGTCACACAGCAGACAAGTGGCAGAATCAGGGTTAGTACTCAGATCCTAAGTTTTGACCTGGAATATAGGGACATAGAATCAACTGACTGGTTGACCAGCCTGAATTTTACTTGGAGATTTAGCTCTAAGCTCCTTATGGGTGGGTGGGAGTAACATTACAACAGGGTTGGCAGACACAGTGATGATGATGATGATGGCATTTGTTAAGCTCTTACCATGTGCCAGGCACTGTACTAAGCCCATGGGGAAGACATAAAATAATCAGGCGGGACACAGTTCCTGCTTCACATGGGGCTCACAGTCTATGAATCCGTAAGATTCTTGTAGGTGGGAACTGTACTTACCAACTCTATTTGCACTGTACTTTTCCAAGGGCTTAGTACAGTGCTGTGCACACAATAAGTGCACAATAAATAGCATCAGTTGATTTGTGTAGCAGTTCTCCAGATAATTTGAACCAAAAACTGAACTTATTTATCTCAATTTGCTCCAAGATGGTAGCGGCCTTTTTCTTTGGATACTTATCCAGGCCCTTCTTGGGGCGGGGCACCAGTGAACTCCACTGAGCACCTGCAACAGGCTCCCCACTCAGCTGCTTCCAGAACAAGACCATCACTCCCCCCAGCTTCAAAGCCCTACTAGAATCATATCTCCTGTAGGAAGCCTTCCCTGGCCCAAGTACACATCTCCTTACCTTATTTTCCCTCCCTGATTTCTCACCTTTGTATTCACCCTACCCCTACCCCCACAGCACATATGTACATATCCTTTTTCTAGGTTGTTTTCCTTACCTATAAGATTGTAAGATCATATCTCCTTACTCTGTGGTAGTCTTCCATGCCCTCAGTTCAGTGGTCTGCACAAAATAATCAATTTATTGAGTGCTTTCCATATGCAGTTATATTGTTATGTTGTACTCTCCCAAGTGCTTAGTACAGTGCTCTGCACACAGTAAGAGCATAATAAATACAATTGATTGATAAACTTGCAGGACTCTCTACTAAGGTCTTGGGAAAGTACAGTACAACAGAGTTGGCAGGCACAATCCCTTCCCACAAGGAAGCAGTATTGCCTAGTTGGATACAGCCTGGGGCTGGGAGTCAGAACGACCTGCGTTCTAATCCCCGCTCTGCAACTTGTCTGCTCTGTGACCTTGGGTGAGTCACTTAACTTCTCTGTGCCTCAGTTACCTCATCTGTAAAGTGGAGATTAAGACTGTGAGCCCCATGTGGTACATGGACTGTGTCAAACCTCATTAGCTTGTATCTGCCCCCGTGCTAACTACAGTGCCTGGCATATAAGTGCTTAACAAATACCATGAAAAAGCACCTTACAATCTATAGGTGGAGATAGATATTACAATAGATTAGTGATAGGGGAAATAGAGTACAAGAATACTTGCTAAAGTATTATGGAGCTGGAATGAGCGTCAAAGTGCTTACTGATGTACAGCCAAATGCATAGTCAATGAGGAGGGGAGGGTAGATAGGGGATAAAAACGAGGTTAGTCTGGGAGGGCCTCTTGGAGATGGTGTGATTTTCATAATCAATCAGTATTATTTATTGAGGACTTGCTGTGTGCAGAGCACTGTACTGAGAGCTTGGGAGAGTACAGTACAACAGAGTTACCAGTCACATTCTTAAGACTTTGAGGATGCAGATAATGGTGGTCTGGTGTATATGGAGAGGGAGAGAGCTCCAAGCCAGAGGGAGGTTATGGGAAAGGGGTTGGGGGCGAGACAGATGAGATTGAGATTCAGGGAGTTGGTTCGTGTTTGAGGAGTGGAGTTCGCAGTTTGGGTTGTATTAGGAGACCAGCGAGGTGAGTTTGGGGAGAGCTGACTGAGTGCCTTATAGCCAATGGTACGGAGTTTCTCTTTGATGCGGAGGTGGACGGGCAACCATTGGAGGTTTTTGAGGAATGGAAGATGTGGGCTGAACCGTTTTTCAGAAAAATGATCTGAGCAGCAGAATTAAGTATAATAATAATAAAAATAATGTTGGGATTTGTTAAGCACTTACTATGTGCCAGGCACTGTACTTAGCACTGGGGTAAATACAAGCAAATTGAGTTGGACACAACCCCTGTCCCATATGGGGCTAACAATCTCAATCCCCATTTTACAGATGAGGTAACAGAGGCAAGGAGAAGTGAAGTGATTTGACCAAGGTTAGACAGCAGACAAGTAGCAGAGCTGGAACCCATGACCTTCTGACTCCCAGACCAGTGCTCTGTCCACTATGCCATGGACTGGAGAGAGTAGAGATAGAATGCAGGGAGATCAGTGGGTAGACTGATGCAGTAATCAAGGCAGGAAATAAATGAGTGCTTGGATCAGTCAGAAACAGCGTGGCTTAGTGGAAAGAGCATGAATTTGGTAATTAGAAAATGTGGGTTCTAACCCAAGCAAGCCACTTAACTTCTCTGTGACTCATTTACCTCATCTGTAAAATGGGGATTAAGACTGTGAGCTTCACATGGGACAACTGATTACCTTGTATCTACCCCAGTGCTTAGAATAGTGCTTGACACACAGTCAGTGATTAACAAACACCATCATTTATTATTATTTTCAGTGCTGTAGCAGTTTAGATGGTGATGTAGAGGGGAGGGCAGATTCTAGAGATATTATGAAGGTAAAATTGACGGAATTTTGTTACAGATTGAAAGTGTGGATTGAATGAGAGTGTTGAGTCATGGATAATATCAAGGTTACAGGCTTTTGAGACATAGAGTGATGCTGTCTACCATGAAAGGAAAGTCAGGGGAACGACAGAGTTTAGGTGGGAAGATGAGAAGTTCTGTTTTGGACTCGTTAAGTTTGAGGTCTTGGTGGGACATCAAAGTAGAGGTGTCCTAAAGGCAGGGGGAATTGTGAGAATGCAGAGAAGGAGAGAGGTGAGGACTGGAGATGAAGATTTGGGAATCATTCACATAATGGTGGTAGTTGAAGCCATGGGAGCAAAAGTGTTCCCCAAGGGAGTGAGCTTAAGTAGAGAATAAAAGGCAACCCAGAACTGAGCAGTGAGGAACTCCCACAGTTAGAAGGGTGGGAGGCAGAAGAGGAGCCTGATAAAGAGAATAATAATAATAATAATTTTGGTATTTGTTAAGTGCTTACTATGTGCCAAGCACTGTTTAAGGAGCAGAAGAGGACAGTGTTGTAATAATTGGCCTCTTTGTTAAGTACTCACATTGTGTCAGCCCCTGTTTTAAGCTCTGAGGTAGATACAAGGTAATCAGATCCTCGGTGGTGCTCATAGTCTAAATAAGAGGGAGAACAGATATTGAATCCCCATTTTCCAGAGGAGGGAACTGAGTCCCAGAGAAGTTAAGTGATTTGCCCAAGGTCACACAACAGTCAAGTGGCAGAGCTGGGATTAGAACCCAGGTCTTCCGACTCCCAGGCCCGCACTCAGTAGAAAGAGCACGGGCTTGGGAGGCAGAGGTCATGGGTTCTAATCCCAGCTCTGCCACTTGTCAGCTGTGTGACTTTGGGCAAGTCATTTAACTTCTCTGTGCCTCAGTTACCTCATCTGTAAAATGGGGACTAAAACTGTGAGCCCCACATGGGACAACCTGATAACCTTGTATCTACCCCAGGGCTTACACCAGTGCTTGGCACATAGTAAGCACTTAACAAATACCATCATTATAGTTATTATTATTTCCACTAGGTCACGCTGCTTCCCAACAGTGTAGTGTTAAGGTGTTAGAATGGAAGATAGTGAAGAGACATTAAAAATGACATCAGACCCTGTGGGTAACAAATGTAACAGAGAGCAAAGAACCATCTTGGCATGTCCATGAAGTGGAAGGAATTGTCTGTAATGCCTCAATCGCATCATTTGCTAGTGCTGATAAAAATCTCACTCTCTGTGGCATCCTCTTCAAACCCAAAGGGCAACTCCGGATGTCTAATAATTTAATAGGAAATAGCTATTGAATGCCAGGCAGAAATCCAGAAAGTCAGCTAAATTCTTATCTAAAACCATAAATTTGGGTGTGATTCATCCATAGGAGAGGTGAATCATGAAAAACTGAATAAACACTGTCAAAGCACCCTCTGAATCAAGCCTTTAAGTCTATAAAAATCTGTTGGTGCCTCACAGGGCTTTCTTTCTTCATAGTAGAATTCAATTTCTATTAACTCAAGCATTCTTTAAAAAAAAAACAAAAACCAGCATGGCCGAGAGGAAAGAGCATGGGCCTGGTCGTGAGAGGACCTGGGTTCTAATTCTGTCTCTGACTTATTCTGTCTTATTTTGGGCAAGTCACTCAACTTCTCTGTGCCTAGTTATCTCATCTGTAAAATGGAGATTCAATAACTGTTCTCCTTCCTATTTAGACCGTGAGCCCATGTGGGACAGGAACTGTGTCCAACCTGATTACTTGTATCTACCCCACTGCTTAGAATAGTACTTAGAACAATGATTGACACAAAGAATGTGCTTAACAAGTACCATTATTATCATTAATATTATCACCAGCGATAATAATGAAAAAGCAGCCATTCTGCCAACTTGTCTAACATTTAGGATGTGACTTGCTCCCCTATTGTTCATTCCAGATATTTGCTCTTTTGCAAAGACACCAGAGGATGAAAGGCAGGTGACTCAGTGAAGAACAGGCAGATGCTGAAAATTAGTTAAAGTGAAAATCCACCTAGAGCTTCCCTGCCCCATGTAGGTGGAGAACAAAGCAACCGTGAAATTAATTTTATTTACCATTTAGATTTATTGGTGTTGGAATAGAGGTAGTGATTATGTGAATGTAAATTAATTTCAGCAGTTCTCTGTAATCTGAGTTAAGTGACAGGAATAGTCACTGGAAATATGGTAATGAGCTTAACAAACAAAGGCTTGTTTATTTACTTGTGCCTTTAAAATATTCGAGAAACGGGAGCAGAATTTGTAAAGTCCTATTTTGTTTGTCTACCTTGCCTCACCCACATTCTCTACCCAAGTTGATGCTTTCATCCAGCATTCCAGCAAGAAGTGCTACTTGCCATGTGTCAGATATTTCGATTCCATCATAACTGCAGTCTTAGGATGACATCTCTGGTTTTTCTTGCTTATTTTAATCAATCAATCATATTTATTGAGCACTTACTGTGTGCAGAGCACTGTATTAAGCACCCAGGAAAGTACAGTATAGAGAGTTGGTAGACACGTTCCAGGCAGTAGAAAGTTTGCAGCTTACAGGGAACTTTTTGTGCTCATTTCAGACAATCATGGTGTTCTGTTTCCTCTTTTTTTAAAGTGCTGTGGTGTTTGTTAAATACTTACTATTTGACAAACACTGTACTAAGCACTGGATAGATACAAGAACAATCAGGTCGGTCACAGTCCCTACCCCGGGTGGGGCTTACAGTCTTAAGTAGGAGGGACAACAGGTATTGAATCTCCATTTTATAGCTGAGAAAACAATGATACAGACAAGTGAAGTGACTTTCCCATGGTCATATGTCTGGCAAGTGGCAGAAGCAGGATTAGAACCCAGGTCATCTGACTCTCTGGTCTGTGCTCCTTCCACTAGGCCATGCTGTTTGTCTTTATTTCCTTGCTGTTAGAATTCCGAGTTTGTTGTAGAGTTCAGGGTTTCTCTTAGAGAAAATCAGATTTGATGAACATGTGGACTTGGTTAAGCTCCAAGAAAGACTGGATGCAGGGTGAGTTGCTGCACATTTGGTGAATCTGTCTAATTTATCACACCTTTTGCAGTAGTCATCAATCATTTACACCTTCCTCTTCTTCCCAAAGATTTCCGTGTAGTAGAAGTAATAATATTAGTAGAAGTATTTATTAAGTACCTTAAGGAGAAGCAGCGTGGCTCAGTGGAAAGAGCAGGGGCTTGGGAGTCAGAGGTCATGGGTTCTAATCCTGGCTCTGCCATCTGTCAGCTGGGTGACGTTAGACAAGTCACTTCACTTCTCCATGCCTCAGTTACCTCATCTGGAAAATGGGGATTAAGACTGTGAGCCCCTCTGGGGCAATATGATTATCTTGTATCTACCCCAGTGCTTAGAACAGTGCTTGGCATGTAGTAAGCACTTAACAAATATCATTATTATTATTATTGTGCCAAGCCCTGTACAAAGTGCCGGGAAACAATACACTGTTGAGAATTAGGCCCCTGACCCCAAGGAGTTTAAAATCTAAGAAAAAGTAGGGGAGAAAGGGTTGGCAACAGATATATAAAGATGAAACAACACATGCAAAAGCCATGAAAAAGACAAGGACAAAGATAAATATAATAAGAGTCAAAAGTCAGTCAGTCAATCGTATTTATTGAGTGCTGACTGTGTGCAAAGCACTGTACTAAATGCTTGGGAGAGTTCAGTATAACAATAGAATAGACACATGCCCTGCCCAAAATGAGTTTACAGCCTACTGTGCCAAGGGAGTGACTTTCAGGCTCCTCACAGCTCAGAGTACAACAGTCACAACAGTTGCATTTGTGGCTTTCCTAACGTTGTAAAAATTGAGAAGCCATCCTCACCTCAGGTGGCAGGGCAACTCCAGCTCGTCAATGGGCAGCGATTTTCTCTATCTGTTGCCGAATTGTACATTCCAAGTGCTTAGTACAGTGCTCTGCACATAGTAAGTGCTCAGTAAATACTATTGAATGAATACACTCATGGGCAGGGAACATGTCTACCAACTGTGTTATATGGTACTCTTCTAAGCGCTTAGTAGAGTGTTCTGCACACAGTAAGCACTCAATGCATACCATTGATTGTTTCTCTCCAGTTACAGGCTTGGTAGTCAGTTGAATGGAAGCTCACTCAGCTGGTATATTCTCAGCCAAGGAAGCGAAGGAGGCTGCTGGAAAACCCAGTGGTGTGACGGTAGAGTAGATAACCTATGGCATAGGAATTTCTGGTTCTCCTGAAGTTGGGGAAGTCTCTTCCCAGGATGCAGGATAACACCTCCGGTTCCTGCCATAGGTTCCCAGGAATCCTGAGATAGAGCCCAGATGCTGCTCTGGCACTGCCCCTTTGGATGAGCAACCCTTTCCTCCTCCACTTGATGACTCTCATCCACTTCTGACTCATCCGCTCAGGTGGCTGGTGAATTCATCATCTTCCCAAATGCTTTGGACAAAACGTAATCTGTTAGAAAAACGGTGTGGCATAGTGGGTAGAGCATAGACCTTGGAGTCAGAAGGTCATGGGTTCTAATCCCAGCTCTGCCACTCGTCTGCTGTGTGGCCTTGGGCAAGTTGCTTAACTTCTCTGGGACTCAGTTATCCCATCTGTAAAATGGAGATTAAGATTGTGAGCCCCATATGGGACAGGGACTGTGTCCAACCTGATTAGGTTGTGTCTACCCCAGCACTGTTCTAAGAATGATACTTGACACATAGTAAGCGCTTAACAAAATACCATCATCATTATTATTAGTAACTACATGAACCACCTGCAGAGAGTACTTACCTGGGCTGCTTAGTCACCATTTGAAATCGTCCACTAGGGTCTCCCCTGCTTTATTCCTTCACTTCTTTTTTCCTTTAAACGCAACAGCGGTACAGAATCCTTCTATCTGGGAACTGCCCAGATGGGTCTCTCCCTCAGTCACTTTGCTGATACTGTCATCCTGGCTACAACCGAATAACTGTGTTCTTGAAAATCCTGTGAAACCGTTCCCGCACATCTCTCCGCTCCTCAGAAGCCTCCAGTGCTTGCCTATCCACCTCCACATCAAACAAAAACTCCTTACCGTTGACTCTAAGGCACTCAATCAGCTCTCTCCCACTCCTACCTTACCTCACTAATCTCCTACTGTAAATCAGCCTGCACACTTCACTCCTCTAACACCAACCTATTCACTATACCTCTCTCTCATCTATCTCACTGCTGAACCCTATCCACATCCTCCCTCTGGCCTGGAACTCCTTCCCTCTTCACATCTGACAGACCAGCACTCTCCCCTTCTTCAAAGACCTACTAAAATCATATTTCCTCCAAGAAGCCTTCCCTGACTAACCCTATTCACCCTCCTATCTGTGTCTTCTATGGCACTGGGTCTGTAACTCTTAAGCACTTCATCCCACCCCCAGAGCCACAGCACTTATGAACATAACCTTATACTCTGCCCCTTCCCCTATCTGTAATTCATTTTAATGTCTGACTCCTTGACTAGGATTGTCAGCTCCTTGAGGGCAGTTATCATGTCTGCCAGCTCTGTTGTACTCTAATCTCCCGAGTGCTACAGATTGTTCTGTTTATGCAGTAAGCACTCAATAAATACCATTGATCAATTGATTGTTTCAGTGATAAACAAGGGTTTAGGGGAAAAGATAGATCCAAGAGGCCTTCCCCATTAAGCCCTCTTTTCCCTGATTTCCTATCCCTTTTGCATCATTGACGCACTTTTATCTGTACCCTGTAACTCTTGATATTGTCATTCATTCATTCAATAGTATTTATTGAGTGCTTACTATGTGCAGAGCACTGTACTAAGTGCTTGGAATGTACAATTCGGCAACAGATAGAAACAATCCCTGCCCATTGACGGGCTCACAGTCTAGTATTCTCCCCACCCTCAACCCCACAGCATTTCTGTACGGATCTGTAATTTACCTATTTATATTTATGTCTGCCTTCCCTCTGGTTTGTAAGCTTGTGGTTGTTGAACATGTCTACCAATTTGATTGTACTCTCCTAATGCTTAGTACAGTGCTCTGCACACAGTAAATGCTCAATAAATACATTGATTCTGAAAACATTTAAATGGAGAACATCAGCAGCTGTTGGGCTTCTGTTTCTAAAGAAGCCTTTAGAATCAACACCAGTTATGAAATGCAGAGAAGCAAGTTGAGAGTGGATGTTAGGCCAATAAAACAAATTCTAGGATAAAATGATAAGAATATTAGATTATGATAGAAATTATGTTGCTGTGAAATATATTTTACTGGAGAAACCCTGTGAAGTGCGGTGTTCTTGTTCTTGTTCCAAGAAGCCTACATTTTGTTTTGTATGAAAGGTTGTATTTTCTGTACCAGAAACATAATCTATAGCATTTTAAAGCTCCTGATTTCTAGTAAAACTTTAGTAGCTGGATTTTTAAATCCTTACAAGTAGTTCCCTATCAAGTATTAACGAACTGAGAGAGTCAAAATGCTTTATAGTTAATTCATTGCCCAGTTGAAGCATTGTGTTCCCCTACTTTCCCATCATATTCTATCTAATTACATAATGAAAACACGTTATAGGTTAAATTTACTATACTTAATAACCCATGTTGTACCTATTATTTGCTTTGGGGTAGTGAAAAAACTAAACTCATGTTCTGAAAGTTGACATTATGTGCAGCAAAAGTTATTTCTTATTCTTGTAGTGGTCTGCATTATTCAAATAAACAGTATTCCCATTTACATCCCATCTGCCATTTATATAATGAATTAGACTGAAAAAGTGCATTCCTCATTTTTTCAAGGTAATATAAAAATAGTATCTCCAGCATTACTCTTTGGAGGGACACTACGAGGAAGACCAAAGAATAGCTGCAGATGGGATTAGAAAATGAATTGGAAATAGAGTTAAAAGATTCCAGTCTAGTGACCAGTGAGGATTATAATTATGAACGCAAGTCAGTTCTTGCTCTGTACTTTTTCAGTGGACTAATGCTTGCTGCCATCTGCTGCATCTTTGTTTTGAGAAAATTGTTAGGCTTTGTGACACAGCAATTTGGGGCAGCTGGTGATACAAAATGAAGGGTAATAAGATTTCAGGGGGCGTGGGACTGAGTGCATATTCAAGACAGCTTTATGCGGGTGTGTTTATATATTGAGATGACATAACAAAAGGTGTTGGTTGTGGAAATCATATGAATGAAGATCCCAGGAGACAGTGCTCTTTCCTTGGTTCCAAGGTGATGTTTTCAGTTGGTGTGACTTGTTCATCATCATTCTTTCATTCATTCAGTCGTATTTATTGAGTGCTTACTATGTGCAGAGCACTGTACTAAGCACTTGGAATGTACAATTCGGCAACAGATAGAGACCATCCCTGCCCAGCAATGGGCTCATAGTCTAAAAGAGGGAGACAGTAAAACAAAACTAGTAGTCAGGCATCAATACCATCAAAATAGAGAAATAGAATCATAGCTATATACACCTCATTAATAAAATAGAGTCATAAGTAATATATACAAATATACACAAGTGCTGTGGCGGGGGGGAAAGGGAGCAGAGCAGAGGGAGGGAGTAGGGGGAATGGGGAGGGGAGAAGGGGCAGAGAGAAAGGGAGGGGTCAGTCTGGGAATGGCCTCCTGGAGGAGGTGAGCTCTCAGTAGGGCTTTGAAGAGGGGAAGAGAGTTAGTTTGGAGGATGTGAGGAGGGAGGGCATTCCAGGTCAGCAGTAGGACGTGGGCCAGGGGTCGATGGCGGGACAGGCGAGAACGAGGCACAGTGAGGAGGTTAGCAGCAGAGGAGAGGAGTGTACGGGGTGGGCTGTAGAAGGAGAGAAGGGAGGTGAGGTAGGAGGGTGCAAGGTGATGGAGAGCTTTGAAGACAAGAGTGAGGGGTTTTTGCCTTATATGAAAGTTGATAGGCAACCATGGAGATTGCCTATCATCATCACCATCCTATAATTGCTATATTTTCAAGTGTTTACTATGTACCAAGCATTGGAGTAAATACAGTCAGATCAGACAGTTCCCAACCCACCTGGCGGCAGGAGAACAGGTATTTAATCCACATTTTACAGGTGACAGAACAGGCATGGAGAAATTAAGTGACTTGGCCAAGGTCTCACACAGCAGGCAAGTGGCAGAGCCAGGATTATTCATTCATTCAATAGTATTTATTGAGCGCTTACTATGTGCAGAGCACTGTATTAAGCACTTGGAATGTACAAATCGGTAACAGTTACAGTCCCTGCCCTTTGATGGGCCTAGTCTAATCAGGGGAGACAGACAGACAAAAACAGTAGCAATTAATAGAATCAAGGGGATGAACATCTCATTAAAACAATAGCAAATAAATAGAATCAAGGTGATGTACATCTCATTAACAAAATAAATAGGGTAATGAAAATATATACAGTTGACTGGACAAGTACAGTGCTTAAGGGAGGGGAAGGGAGAGGGGGAGGAGTAGAGGGAAAGGGGGGAAAAGAGGGCTTAGCTGAGGGGAGGTGGGGGCGGTGGGGGGGAGCAGAGGGAGCAGAGGGAAAAGGGGGAGCTCAGTCTGGGAAGGCCTCTTGGAGGAGGTGAGCTCTAAGTAGGGTTTTGAAGAGGGGAAGAGAATTAGTTTGGCAGAGGTGAGGAGGGAGGGCATTCCAGGCCCGCGGGAGGACGTGACCCAGGGGTCGACGGCGGGATAGGCGAGAACGGGGGACGGTGAGGAGATGGGCAGCAGAGGAGTGGAGCGTGCAGGTTGGGCAGTAAAAAGAGAGAAGGGAGGAGAGGTAGGAGGGGGCAAGGTGATGGAGAGCCTTTAAGCCTAGAGTGAAAAGTTTTTGTTTCGTGCGGAGGCTGATAGGCAACCACTGGAGGTTTTTAAGAAGGGGAGTGACATGCCCAGAGCGTTTCTGCAGGAAGATGAGCCGGGCAGTGGAATGAAGAATAGACTGGAGTGGGGAGAGAGAGGAGGAAGGGAGATCAGAGAGAAGGCTGACACAGTAATCCAGCCGGGATATTATGAGAGAACCCAGGTCTCTGACTCCCAGCATTGTGTTCTTTCTGTCAGACCACACTGCATGTCACAGGGTTTCTCCAGTAAATTATATTTCACAGCAACTTAATTTCCATCATAATCAAAACTCTTGAATCATTTTATCTTAGAATTTGTTTTATTGGACTAACATCCATTGTCAACTTGCTTCTCTGCATTTGGTAAGGGTGTTGATTCCACGTACCCGTTTATTATGTGTTTGGGCTGTAATGCAATACAATACTTTTTTAGAAACAGGTTTTGAAAATCCCACTTCAAATTTTTCTTTCTTGTCATAGAGTAAAATAAGAGTCCTTATTGATCTCCTACCATAGCATTTCTGTCATTTAGGGGAATTGAAATTGATTTCTCTTCTATTAGCATGCGAAGGTCTTACATGTTGTTCTTGTTTTGGTATATTAATGTTCAGTAGTAGATCATACTGAGAAAGTGTAAGGGTCCTAACCAAAGCTAGCCATCTTTTCTTACTCCCCCAAAGTTTAACTATGATGCAAAAAATTAAAATTTAGGCCACAGTCACTAATATTACTGTGAATATTACTTCAAGTATTGAAATGTGTACATCATCTTTGAGAACTAAGGTCAGTTTTTTTTTTTGTGTGTGTGTGTATAGCTTTCTCTAGTTCTTGAAGATTAGATGTGTATGTGTGTTGTGTGTGTGTGTGTGTGTATAGCTGTCTCTTATTCTAGAAGATGAGGTCCTATTCATGAATACCGGTGGGGCGAAAAGATTGGTAAGTGAACTCCTTGTAGTCAGGGATCATGTCTACGTACCCTTATTGTACTGTACTCCTCCAAGTGCTTATAAAAGTGCTCTGCACACAGCATATGCTCAATAAATACTATTGATCAATTGTCTGACCAGCAACTTATATAGATTAAGAGAAGCAGCATGGCTCAGTGGAAAGAGCCCGGGCTTGGGAGTCAGAGGACATGGGTTCAAATCCCAGCTCTGCCACTTATCAGCTGTGTGACTGTGGGCAAGTCACTTAACTTCTGTGTGCCTCAGTTACGTCATCTGTAAAATGGGGATGAAGACTGTGAGGCTCACGTGGGACAACATGATTATCTTGTATCTACCCCAGTGCTTAAAACAGTGCTCTGCATATAGTAAGCACTTAACAAATACCAACATTATTATTATTATAATTCCTTTGCCTGGCTGATGAGTTTGAGCTTGGAGATCCAGTCTCTGTTTTTGAGACCGCTTGTTGCTATACCCATCTTCACAAAACCATCACTCTAGGAGTGCTACCCATTGGACTACCCTGACTACTGTGTTGGTCACTGCCCCACCTTGCTTCACTTGAAAAATTGGTTCTGCTCTCCTTGTTTACAAATGCCCTCTTTTGGCTCACCAAGCAGCATCTGTTTGGGCATCTTAACATCATCCATTCTTATCAATCTGCAAAGAGTCAAGACTTTTTGATTCTGTTTTCTACTTGTTTGCCTCTGCATTGCTGGATAATGTTCTGCCCAGGTAGTAGACTTCATTGGCATCATTGACTTCTGTGTGGCAAATAAAACTTTTTAGTTGTGTGTTGGGCTTCATTAGTGTAGGCTAGTACATACCAGTTTTCTTCAAGTCTCTTGTCAATCTGTAGCACTGAGCCACCTCTGAAAGGTAACTTATTATCCTCTGCATGTGTGTGTGCGCGTGTGTGTGTGTGTGTGTGTTTCTCAAGATCACAATCATTCTTGACTGACTGTGTCCAAAACCTTCAGGCATATTCTCAGATTATTGAGTTCGAAGGGTTTAAGGGTTCACCAGTGGATAAGAAGTATAGTTTGAATCCAGCTTCCAGGTCCTTTATTGCACTCTCAAGCCTAATGACTAAAAACAGCTTTGAAAAGTATTGACTGGATCACCATGATCACCATCAGGGTCAGGCAGAGCAACTTCTACTGCCTCAATCAGTCAATTAAGGGTATTTATTGAGCACTTACTGTGTGCAAAATACTGGACTAAATAATTGAGAGAGGTCCAACAGAGTTGGTAGTCACATTCACAGCCTCTAATCATCTAGTCATAGAGTAATCTAAGGATCTTGATGAATTTCTCAGGGCAGCTGTTTTTGCTTAGCAGAAGTGAGAACTGAGGTCCAATGATTGGGTGAGGTCTCTGAAAACAGTATGGCAGTCTTGGGGTCGATCCCTGCACATTCCCTGTTTCTATAAGCTCTTCATGGCCTGAAACTCTGGCATTTCTTCTGTTATATGTTCACAAGAAGGTAATCTGCTGTTCATCATGTTGAAGGTGTCACTAAATACCTTATAAGTTATTTATTTAAATTAATGTCTGTCTCCCCCTCTAGACTATAAACTCATAGTGGGCAGGGACCGTGTCTGCCAACTCTGTTGTAGTGTACTGTCCCAAATGCTTAGTCCAGTGTTCTGCCCACAGTAAGTGCTCAATAAATACCACAGTTAAAGATGATGATGATGGATGATAAAGATAAATGCTAGCTGGTCTTGTTGTTATTCTCCACTAGTTTATCCAGAAATAAATAGGAGAATATTGCTTTTGAGGGAGAAAATGGTTGCTCTCAACCTCAAAGAACATGACATAGTGGATAGAGCACGGTCCTAAGAGTTAGAAAGTCTTGGGTTCTAAACCTTGTACCACCATTTGTCTGCTGTGTGTCCTTGGCAAGTTACGTCTCTTCTCTGTGGCTCAGTTACCACATCTGTAAAACAGCGATTAAAACCGTGAGCCCTATGTAGTACAGGGACTATGCCCAACCTGATTAGCTTGTGTCCCTCCCAGCACTTAGTACAGTGTCTGGCACATAGTAAGCGCTTAACAAATGCCATTATTATTATTACAATTATTATTAATAATCCTAAATGAAGCTACTACTGCTTTCTGCTAGGTTACTCTGAATCCTTTATTTTTGCTTTTGTGGGGATAGATTTGCTCAATTACTTGTAACTGTGTCCTTCAAAAATTCCTGGAATATCCCTAAATTACCTCTTCAGTTTAAAATTTGTACCACCTTTCCTTTTGCATTTTGCAAGTTTTCCAGGAGAAATATCAAAGGTCTGAAATAGCTGTTGAATAAAATAATGAATGACCTTAGTATGTTTCCTCCCCCTTCAAAATGAACGGTTTTAAGAAACATGCATAATCAGTAAGAGTGTTGCAAATATTTTAGTGTATTGTTCAAATGGATGTTGAAGTCAGAACCAGACACAAATCACACATGTTCCAACCACTCTCTGAGACATAAGGGCCATTTATCTTTGTGTGGTAGATACCTTTATCATTATTCAGGGAATAGTGAGAGCTTTAGAAGCTGTTAGAAATAAAAGCTACTCGGTTCTTTCTTTGAATTCTGCTCTTACAGTATCTGTAGAAGATACCCTTCCATCTCAATTTTATGCTTATGAAAATATTGAAGTTGGATGGAGTTGCACATTATACTTCTTTCTTTGATCAATTTCTTGAACTCATTTAAGTTAAAAACACATTTCCACATGATGCCATTCAAGCTCTCTGCTCTGATCTTCACGGATGTCTATTTATTCATAATGGCATCCCTCAATTTTAACCTAGAAGCCACCTTCTATTCATAGTTTTGGCTTGAAAGAAACCAAAGATTTCAACTGGGGATGTGCATAAAAGAGATCATTTAGATTATTAACTTCAAAAGTTCCCTACAAAAAGTCACTTTGATAAAACTGGCAGTAAAGATGTGCAGTATCAAAAGGAGCCTGGAAAATGATGTGGTGTATTTACCACACGTCAACTGCTGCAGGTGGCTGTTAAAGTTACATTTGGAGAAAGAATTCATAAGAATATCTTCAGGGGAAATGGTTCTTCCTGAAGGAAGGTTACTGAGATGTAGTATATCTGTGCCAGGGATAGTCTACTCAAAAGGAAAAAAAAAGCACACGAGCTGTAATTGACTTCTGGAAGCAGCAAAGTTTTTAAGGTAATAATAATAATAATGGTATTTGTTAACCACTTAACTATGTGCCAGGCACTGTACTAAGCACTGGGGTTGGACATAGTCCCTGTCCCATGTGGGGCTCACAGTCTCAATCCCAATGAGGTCACTGAAGCCCAGAGAAATGAAGTGACTTGCTCAAGGTCACAGAGCTGACAAGCAGCGGAGGCGAGATTAGAACCCATGACCTTCTGACTCCCAGGCCTGGGCTTTATCCACTATACCATGCTACTTCTCAACATAAACTTTGACGCTATGTGAGCCCAGGTTAGAGGATCTGGCCTCAAGACAGGTGACCAGAGGACTGATACCAGACCCATTGAAGTTCTCTTTTGGGTCAAGTCCAGCTGGTGCCGACCTTACCCCCGACCAGAGACGCAGCATTGGGGTAGGGAAAAAGGATGGAAAAATGATGATTTGATATTTGTACCTGAGTATTCCAAGGGAGTTCCAGCGAGGATGCAAGGATTTATCACAAAATAGTGAGGCTGTAGAGGTGCTCCATAAGTCAACATCAGAGGTGATGGGTTCCAGTGAGGCAAGGCACCATCAGAGGAGCCCAAGTTAAAAATGGCACCTGGGTTAACAAAATTCTGAAAGGGGAACACAGTGGGAGCAGGGGAGGCCAAGTGTCTGCCCAAAAATGATTCTCTCACTTAAGGATTGTTGTTCACAATGTTTGCTCACCTTATTTGCTCACTCCAGTGTCCAGACAGTTCTCTTGACTGTAAGCTCCTCGCGGGAAGGAACTTGTCTCCCAACTCTGTTATATTGTAGTCAGTCAGTCATGTTTATTGAGCACTTTCTGTGTGCAGATCACTGTACTAAGTGCTTGGGAGAGTACCCAAGTGTTTACTGCAGTGCTCTACACACAGTAAGCACACAATAAATGCCATTGATTGATCTAAAATACAGCTAGAGAGAGAACAAGGGTTTGCTAATAAATAACCAATATGCGTAGCACAAGCATTTTTAAAGAGTTGACAGAAAACATGGTAATAGTGTTTCAGAAGGAAGGAATAAAATACAGTATGAATTTTCCACTGTGGAAGAAATGGTAGAGGAAGAGAAGTGGGGAGAGATGGACATTGTGGTAGTCAAGCAGAAGGGCATAGTCACTATGAGAGCAACTTATGGTACAGTAACAACCTTAATCAATCAACTGGTATTTATTAAAGTGCTTACTATATGCAGAGCACCGTACTAAGCATTTGGGAGAATACAATAAAACAGAATTGGCCCGGCACAGGAAACGGAGAGGAGAAAAGAAAAGTTACAAAACTACCATCAGTTAAATAAGCTCTGAAGTACACTTTTCTTCCCCCTCCCTCATCTCCCTAAGGCTTTCTCTATTCCCCTGAACTCTTGTTACCAGAAATATAGCAAAAAGTTGCTTAAATCTCCATAAGATAGTAGTCTATCAAATAATTCTTCTCATGTAATTATTCTTCCCTTGCACTGACTGAAAAACCAGAACAATTAACTCCGCATCATTGAATTTCCAGACCTGCTGTTTTCTTTCCACTCAAAGCTTTTTAAGGTTTTGATCATTTTTCTGAAAAAAAGTTCAATCCATATTTCCCAAGTCCTCAAGAACCTCTAGTGGTTATCCATCCGCCTCCACATAAAACAGAAACTGCTTACTGTCGATTTTAAAGCACTCAATCAGCTCATCCCCTCCTATCTTGCCTCTTTCCTACTACAACCCAGGAAGCTCACTTGGTTCCTCTAATGCCAACCTACTCACTGTACTTCTATCTCATCTATCCTTTAGACTGTAAACTCACTGTGGACAGGGATGTGTCTGTTATATGGTTGTGTTCTACTCTCCCAAGTGCTTAGTACAGTGCCCTACACATACTAAGTGCTCAATAAATACAGTTGATTGATTGATTGACACTGACCTTTTGCCCACATCCTACCTCTGACCTGGAACTCTCTTCCCCCTTTGTATTTGTCAGACAATAGTTCTCTCCATCTTCTAAGTCTTATTGAAATCACATCTCCTCCAAGACGCCTTCCCCAATAAGCCCTCATATCCCTGCTCCCTCTTCCTTCTGTATCACCCTTACACTTGGATTTTCACCCTTTATTCATCCCACCTCAGCCCTGCAGTACTTCTGTACATATCTAATTAACACTTAAAAGAATGTTGTTCAAAGTAATTGCTTACACTATTGGCTTCAAAGCTCTCCATCACCTTGCCTCCTCTTACCTCACCTCCCTTTTCTCCTTCTATATCCCAGCCTGCACACTCTGTTCTTCTGGTGCTAACCTTCTCACTGTGCCTCAATCTTGTCTGTCCCACAGTTGACCACTAGCCCACTCCAAACTCTGATCTGGGACACTGTCCCTCCTCAAATCCACCAAACAATCACTCTTCCCCCATTAAAGCCCTACTGAAGGCTCACCACCTACAAGAGGCCTTGCCAGATTGAGCCCCCCTTTCCCTCAGCTCCCCATCTCTCCTGCATTACCTCGACTTGCTCCCTTTGCTCTTCCCTCCCTCCCCGCCCCACAGCACTTATGTATATATGTATATATATCTATAATTCTATTTATTTATATTGATGCCTGTTTACTTGTTATGATGTCAGTCTCCCCCCTTCTAGACTGTTAGCCCGGTATGGGCAGGGATTATGCCTCTTTATTGCTGAATTGAACTTTCCAAGTGCTTAGTACAGTGCTCTGCACACAGTAAGTGCTCAATAAATACGATTGAATGAATGAATAGTGACCAGACCACTTTCTAAACCGTAAACTCATTGTGGGCAGGGAACGTGTCTACCAACTCTGTTGTTTTGTCCTCTCCCAAGCACTTAATGGGGTGCTCTGCACATAATAAGCACTCAGTAAATATAATTGCTTGATGGATTTTTAAAGTACTATAGGTGGTAACTTGTAGCTAGAGCAGGAAAGTGGCGTGAGAACACTGGATCCTTCTCTCCTTCAGCATCACCAGGGCAACCTTGGTCCCCTCTCTCTCCATGGCACTGAACCAGGGCTGTTTTAAGCATTGGGAGTTGGAGAAGTTGTCTACCCAGCCTTTCAGGAAACTCACTGTGGTCAGGGAATGTGTCTGTTTATTGTTATATTGTGCTCCCCCAAGCTCTTAGTACAGTGCTTTGCACACAGTAGGTCTCAATAAATGTGACTGAATGAACGAATGAATGAACAAATGAACCATCAAGAAGCCTCACTGCCCTCATGAAACCTCCATGAATAATAATACTGGATAATTTGAATAATAAGCACTATAGTATCATTAGTATCATACAACACCCCTGTAATGTAGAGTGGGTATCATTATTGTTATTATGATCTCTATATTACAGATGGAGAAACAGGCCCAGAGAGATTAAATTACTTGCTAAAGTGAGAGAGCAAGCCAGGGTCGTAGCTGGGACTAGAACCACATCTCTTCTCAGACCCGTGTTCTTTTCACTGCCTCCCTTGCAAATTTATAGCTTTAGCTACATGATACCCTGATAACGCTTCCATTTCTTTTGCAGGCTTTTCTGCTTCCCAGTTCCTAACTGTGGGAGTCCCTCAAGGCTCACTCCTGGTTCCCCTTCTATTCTCCATCTGCACCGACTTACTTGGAGAGCTCATTTGTTCCCCTGGCTTCAATTACCATTTCTGCTTTTGCTTGACACGCAGTAGGATGTGTATTTTTTGGACATTTGGGGAAAGGGGAGAAATGGGTTGCAAACAGTCTTTAAGTCAAATAATCCAGGCAGCAAAATGAAGAGGAAAGATTGGAAGAAGAAAACCCAGTGAAGAAACTAGTACAGTAGTCTAGCTAGGATATAATAAGTATCTGGACCAGAATAATGGTCTTTTAGATGGAGAGGCAGAGGAAGATCTAGATGATATTGTGGAGAAAAAGTCAGTCCAATTTCATGAGACACTGAAATTGAGAGTTGAAAGAGGGAGAGGAATAGAGGATAATACTAAGGTTGTGAGCCCCAGGGACAGGAAGGATGATGTTGTTGCTGACTAAGATGGGAAAGTAAGGAAGGGGAATGGAGCTGGCTGGGAAGAGGAGGGGGTGGTGCTTTAAGTATGCTGTGCTTAAGGTGCAAGTGTGATGTCCTCGAGGACATGTCCTTTAGGGAAATGGGCCTGTGAGTTTGCAGAGGAGGTGAGACCTTTTCATCTAGTTTTCTTGGTATTTCTATATAAAGGCGGCTCTCTCAATATCTCTCATTCTCCACTAAGGGAGACAATTCAACTAGCACAAAACTACAATCTTATGAAGTCAATTGATCCATCACTGGGATTTATTAAGTACTTATTTTGGTCAGAGTGCTGTAATAAGCACTTGGGAGAGTAAAATACAATATTTGAGGTCCCTGCCCGCATGAAGCTAACGAGGCCATCTTTCCATTTCAGAACTTCTCTGGAGCATGAAATTTGTGGTATGCATTT
Source organism: Ornithorhynchus anatinus (assembly GCF_004115215.2). NCBI lineage: Eukaryota > Metazoa > Chordata > Mammalia > Monotremata > Ornithorhynchidae > Ornithorhynchus > Ornithorhynchus anatinus. The sequence goes on from NC_041728.1 coordinate 156,011,396, forward strand.
GTTACAATGGGATTTATATTTGGATGGTAATGAACAAAGTAGCCATATCATAGGCTTTTTGTTCTCTTTTTAATTTCATTGATTATGGTACTTATTAAATGCATACTATGTGCCAAACATTGTATTAAGTGCCAGGGTAGATACAATATAAGCAGGTTGGACAGTTTCTGACCCACATGGACTCACAGTCTAGGTAGGAGCGAGTTGGATTTAGTCCCCATTTTACAGATGAGGAAACAAAGGCAGAAAGAAATGAAGTGGATTGCCCATGGTCCCACAACAAACCAAATGGCGGAGCTGCGGTTAGAACCCAGGATCCTAATTCCTAGGCTTGGACTCTTTCCACTAGGTCATGCTGCTGAGAATAAGAAGTGCCCAGGAAGCCCAAAAGACAGGATTCATTTCAGAGATACTCAAAATCCAACAGGATACTTGACCTAGGTCACTAATGCCAACATTCTCTTGGTTTTTTTTTGTTTGGTTTTTTTATTTTCCTTTTTCCAAATAAGCTCCTCTAGCCTGTAAGCTCATTGTGGGCAGGGAATGTGTCTGTTCATTCATTCATTCAATCTTATTTATAGAGCGCTTATTGTGTGCAGAGCACTGTACTAAGAACTTGGGAAGTACAATTTGGCAGCAGATAGAGACAATCCTTACCCAGCAATGGGCTCACAGTCTAGAAGATAATAATTATGGTATTTGTTAAGCGCTTACTATGTGCCAGGCACTGTGCTAAATGAGTGAAGTGGGGTGGGGAAACAGCATGGCTCAGTGGAAAGAGCCCAGGCTTGGGAGTCAGAGGTCATGGGTTCTAATCCCAGCTCTTTGGGCAAGTCACTTAACTTCTCTGTGCCTCAGTTCCGTCATCTGTAAAATGGGGATGAAGACTGTGAGCCCCACGTGGGACAACCTGATCACTTTGTATCCTCCCAGCACTTAGAACAGTGCTTGGCACATAGTAAGTGCTCACCAGATACCATCATTATTATTGTTACAAGCAAATCGGGTTGGACACATTCCCTATCCCACGTAGGGCTCACAGTCTCAATCCCATTTTACAGATGAGGTGACTGAGGCACAGAGAAGTGTGAAGTGACTTGTCCAAGGTCACACAGCAGACAAATGGGGTTAGAACCCAAGTCCTTCAGACTCCCAGGCCTGTGCTATATCTGTGAGGCCTTACTGCTCCACTGCTTCAAATTGCTCAGATTAAGCTAGGGAAGGCATATATTCCCCTTAATGATCAAGTACATTTTAAATGAAAGCTAAGTCATGAATGATTTGTAGCATTACTGGCCACATTATCCTGGAATCAGAAGTCAACAGGTTTTTTTTTAATAGGTATTTTCATAATAGCAGTGAAGCTGCATCCTTATGAAAGAAGAACCCATAAGTCCCCTGGGGAAGGTCTTATTGCAAGCAGATTTCTACTTCTTACTATGCCTTTTAAAGATGATATTAAAATGAAGAGTAGGGAAATTAGATAGCTATGTTTTGAGAAGCAGCATGGTCTAGTGGTTAGGGCAGGGGCCTGGAGGTAATAAGGACATAGGTTCTAATACTAGCCCTACCACTCATCTACTGTGTGACCTTGGGCAAGTCACTTAACTTCTCTGTGCCTCAGTTATCTCATTGGTACAATGGGGATTAAAGACTTTGAAATCGATGTGGGGCATTGACTCTAACCAACCCAATTAGTTTGTATCTGCCCCAGTGCTCTTATGATAGTGCCTGCCATGTAGTAAGTGTTCAACAAATAACATAAAAAACCCTCAAAACTATGTAATAGTCCATTCTATCACTGGTTAGGAAAAAACGACGGACTCTATTAAAGCTATTCATCAGGCCCTATCATTCTAGGAGGAGCCGGAGTTAAATTCTCCAATGAGGATATTTGTTCTTTTGTCTGAGGAATGCAAATGGCAGCAGGCTGCCCTATGGCACTCGAATGTTAATTGACTTGTTTTGGAATTGTGTTTTCCTTTTTCTCCCTTCCAGGTACCACATGTTTGATTGCTCTGTTGTCAGACAAAGACCTCACAGTGGCCAACGTTGGAGACTCACGTGGTGTCCTGTGTGACAAGGATGGGAATGCCATTCCTTTGTCACATGATCATAAACCCTATCAGCTGAAGGAAAGAAAGAGGATTAAACGGGCAGGTAAGTCCAGGAAAAAGCCTTTTAAATATCACCACACATTTCCAGATATTTTCATTTGTGACTAATGGGTTATTGAGAGATGTCCCATAATGTAAAAAAATAAGACTTTTTATGTCAAAACTATCAAAGTAGAGTATTTCTGAAGAACTGAGACAACATGGTAAGTCTTTGGAAGGAAAGCGGCTAAATGAAGGGCCTTGAAAATGGGAGGAGAAGTGGTCTGCCATATTTGAAGAGGGAGGGAGTTGCAAGGAGAAAGGAGTGTGTTAGCAAGAGGACGACAACAGGATAGAAGAGAAGGTGGAACAGTGAGCAGGTAGGCCAGTTTTAGTTTTGGAAAAAAATCAGAGGTGAAGCCAAGATGGCAGCCCTACCTCTTCCAGCTCCCTTGAGAGTTCCTGCCTTGTTAGTGACTGCTTGTGATCCTGTGAACAACAGGAAGAAGTAAGAGTCTGGTGAAGGCACTGATGGTCTCTACCTGAGACAGGTGATTGCTGGCCTGTGGGGGCGGCGCATGGAGGGCTGCATGACCTTCTCTCCCTGCTCTACCTGCTAACGGGTTGGACCAGTCAATGACTGCCACATAGAGCCACAGCTGTGTCACCTAAGGTAGATAAAAGGTGGTCACTTTGAATCACGAAGAGGCAGAGATGAGGCACACAAAGCCAGGCAGCATTGAAGCACACGCACACAGAGGAGAAGCAAGAAGGAAGCATGCTGACAGCAGCACTTGGAAACAGAAGGAAGAAGCATTGGCAGAATGGGCTCCTTTGACCAGCAGACTGGTATTGGGCCCTTGATAGAGTGGAGTGAGTGAGTTTGTGTATGTGTAATTCCCTTGCACACTGGTAAAACTAAGTAAAAAACTTTTCACAGTAACCTTGGTGATCAGAGGTTTGACTTTACTACATTTTACCGAGGCTTCCCCAGTTCAGGGAGGTACTGGGTGGTATGAACTGGGGTTTCACGACAAGCTCCAACCCCAAGTTCATCCCTGTGCTCACAAAGAGAAGTGGGCTCCCTTGGTTAGAGATGGCTTCCCTCCCCATTGCCCCTCCTCCCTCCCTCTGCTTTACCTTCTTCCCCTCCCCACAGCACTTGTGAATATTTATACATATTTATTACTCTATTTTGATAATGATGTGTATATATATATGATTCTATTTATTTTGTTGGTATTGATGCTTGTCTACTTGTTTTGTTATCTGTCTCCCCCTTCTAGACTGTGAACCCATTGTTGGGTAGGGATTGTCTCTATTTGTTGCCTAATTGTACTTTCCAAGTGCTTAGTACAATGCTCTGCACATAGTAAATGTTCAATAAATACAATTGAATGAATGAATGAATGAATGAACTGGGATCAGTTGGGAATGAATTGGAAAATTCTTGGGGGAGGAAGTGATGTTTCAGGATAACTTTAAACATGGGAGAGTCGTGATATGTCCACATCCACCCTCTGGCCTGGAATTCCTTCCCCTTCATATATGACGGACCACAACTCTCCCCACCTTCAAAGCCCTACTAAAATCACATCTCCTCCCAGAGGGCTTCCCCAAGTCCTCATCTCCCCTATTCCCTCTCCCTTCTGCATCACCTATGCACTTAGAGCTTTATCTTTTAAATCCTTATATTCCTCCCACCCTTCATCCCAAAGCACTTATATACATAAGCCTAGTGTATTTTAATGACTCTCCCTCTAGACTGCAAGCTCCTTGTGGGCAGGGGATTTGTCTACTAACTCTGTTGTATTCTTCTCTCCCAAGCTTTTAGTACTGCACTCTGCACAAAATAAGTGTTCAATCACTACCATTGATTGATGGAAGGGAGTTTGGGGTCTTTGAAACAGGAATAGAGGTGGAAGAGATGAGAGTGAGCTAGTTAGGTGGTTTTCTTGGAAGGAACTAGGGAGCAGGCTGAAGTAAGCACCTTTTGGGCAGGGAACATGTCTTCTAATTCTGTTGTATTGTATTACCCCAAGCTCTTAGTACAGTGTCCTGCATATAGTAAGCGCTCGATATGTACCATTGATTGATTGATTGATTGAGAGTAGCAAGAGAAAAGAACAGATATGAGAAATGGGGAAAGTTGGTAGAGAGCCTTGAAACAGATTGTGAGGAGTTTTTGCTTTATGCTGAAGATAATGGGAAGCCAGTAGTATTTTGAGGATTGGAGTGATTTGGGCCAAGGATGCTGTTTAGAGTGTTTATTGTTTCCCTATTGTACTTGTCCTATTGTTCTGCATTTAGAGGGTTTTCGTTAAATACCACTGAGGGATTGGTCAAGACACCCTTCTTAGGTGGAGAGAGATGAATCCTGTAGATGCAGGAACTCTTCACCAGGTGATGTGGTTCCTTGGTACCCAACCCAAGCTTTTGGGCAAGCAGAGTGGCCTAGTGGTTGGACCACGGGCCTGGGAGTCAGAAGGATCTGGGTTCTGTCACTTGTCTTCTGTGTGACCTTGAACAAGTCAATTCCAACCTGTGTCTGTGTCCCTTATCTGTGTTTCAGTTACCTCATGGGTAAAATGGGGATTAAGACTGTTTAAGGATAAGAACATAGGTGTCGTGGGGTTGAGCCCTACGTGGTGAATAGCAAGTGCTTAAAGGGTACAGATCCAAGGGCAAAAGTGATCCAGTAGGGAAAGAGAATAGGGGAGATGAGGGCTTAGTTGGGGAAGGCTTTGAAGGTGGGGAGAGTGAACATCTGTCAGATTTGAAGGGGGAGTTGTTTCAGGCTGGGCAAGCGTTCAACAGTGAGATAGATGAGGTCAAGGTACAGTGGGTGGGTTGACATGAGAGGAGTCAAGTGTGTGGGCTGGGTTGTAGTAGGAGTTCAGCGAGGTAAGGTAGGAGGGGGAGAGCTGATTGCTTTAAAGCCAGTGGTAAGGAGTTTCTGTTTGATGCTGAGATGGATGGGCAAACACTGGAGGTCTCTGAGGGGTGGGGAGATGTGGACTGAATGGCTTATTGGAAAAATGATCCCTCAGTATAGTGAAGTAAGGACTGGGGTGAGTAGAGAAGAGGCAGGGCGGTCAGCAAGGATGCTGATGTATGAATCAAAGTAGGATATAAATGCTTGAATCAGTGTGGTAGCTGTTCAATGGAGAGGAATGGGCAGATTTTAAGCCCTCTTTTCCCTGACTCCCACTCATTGTTCTCGTCATCAGCAGTGGTTTTTATTGAGCGCTTACTGTGTGCAGAGCACTGTATTAAGCACTAGCGAGATTACAATACAACAGAGTTTGTTGAAACGTTCCCTGCCCACAAGGAGTTTACATACCCTCTAGAGGCTTCTAATCATCAGCTGGGGTTGGGCAGAAGGGAAGGGTACTCTGACATCATGGTGGCGATTCCCGTACCCACAGCAATAGCTGCTGCATAAAAAAAGCTGTGGAAGAAAAGCTTCCCAGAAAGGCAGGGCTCAGAAGGGAAGGCGTTGCAGGCAAGAGAATGGAAAGGGCAAAAGGATGAGGAAGTGGGGAGGCCTTGAGGCTTGGCTGTTGTGTCAGAGTTGGATCTGGAGCAGAACCGAAGTAATTGCTTGTAATGAGGAGCAGTGTGGCCTAGTGGAGAGAGCACAGGCCTGGGGAGTCAGAAGGACCTGTGTTCTGATTCTGGATCATCATTTTTTTTTGTTTTATGGTATTTGTAAAGTACTTACTATGTGCTAGACATTGTTCTAAGCACTAGGGTAGATACAAGATAATCGGGTTGGACACAATCCCTGTCCCACATGGGATTCACAGTCTTAATCCCTATTTTGCAGTTGAGGGAACTGAAACAAAGAGAAGTTCATTCATTCATTCAATAGTATTTATTGAGCACTTACTATGTGCAGAGCACTGTACTAAGCACTTGGAATGTACAAATCGGCAACACAGAGAGAGATAGTCCCTGCCCTTTGACGGGTTTACAGTCTAATCGGGGGAGACAGGCAGACAAGAACAATGGCAATAAATAGAGTCTAGGGGAAGAATATCTCGTAAAAACAATGGCAACTAAATAGAATCAAGGCGATGTACATTTCATTAACAAAATTAACAAAATAAATAGGGTAATGAAAATATATACAGTTGAGCAGATGAGTACAGTGCTGAGGGGATGGCAAGGGAGAGGGGGAGGAGGAGAGGGAAACGGGGGAGAAGAGGGTTTAGCTGGGGAGAGGTGAAGGGGGGTGGGTAGAGGGAGCAGAGGGAAAAAGGGGGGAGCTCAGTCTGGGAAGGCCTCTTGGAGGAGGTGAGCTTTAAGTAGGGATTTGAAGAGGGGAAGAGAATTAGATTGTCGGAGGTGACTGCGGGAGGACGTGGCCCAGGGGTCGACGGCGGGATAGGCGAGAGACCGAGGGACGGTGAGGAGGTGGGTGGCAGAGGAGCGGAGCGTGCGGGGTGGGCAGTAGAAAGAAGGAGGAGAGGTAGGAAGGGGCAAGGTGATGAAAAGCCTTGAAGCCTAGAGTGAGGAGTTTTTGTTTTGAGCGGAGGTTGATAGGCAACCACTGGAGGTGTTTAAGAAGGGGAGTGACATGCCCAGAACGTTTCTGCAGGAAGATGAGTCGGGCAGCGGAGTGAAGAATAGACTGGAGCGGGGAGAGAGAGGAGGAAGGGAGATCAGAGAGAAGGCTGACTCAGTAGTCTAGCCAGGATATAACGAGAGCCTGTAGCAGTAAGGTAGCCGTTTGGGTGGAGAGGAAAGGGCGGATGCCCAAGGTCACACATCAGACAAATGGCAGAGCCAGGATTAGAACCTAGGTCCTTCTGACTCCCAAGCCCATGCTGTGTCCACTAGGCCTTGCTATTTCCCATTTATCTGCTGTATGACCTTGGGCAAGTCATTTAATTTCTTTGTGCCTTGGGTACTTCATCGGTAAAATGGGGATTAAGACTCTGAGTCTCACATGGGACATGGACTGTGTCCAACCTGATTAGTTTGTATCTACCCCAGCACATAGTACAGCGCCTGGTGCATAGTAAACACTTAAGTACCACTAAAAGAAGTCTGAGGGAAAACATAACTCCACAATAGAGCTGTTCATTTAGTGTCTATGTCCCCTGCTAGATTGTAAACTTTCAGGGCAGGGATTATGTCTATTAATTCTGTAATACTCTAATTCTATTGAATATTTGGAACATAAAGGAGATGGTACTGTAGTTATTATCTTGAAGAAGATAGCTCAAAATTCAGAATATTTAACTATTGTAGCATCTGGCAATATCTGGCAATATCCTGAGTCCTTCTGAACAAACTACTGAATAATACTACTGTTTGCATACTTTCAAAATCACAGTGTGACTTTCAGATCATCACTCTCCCCACCTTCAAAGCTCACATCTCCTCCAAGAGGCCTTCCCTGACTAAACCCTCTTTTCCCCTACCCCTCTAACTACTGTGTCACCTTCACATTTGGATTTGTACCCTTTATTCACCCCTCTCTCAGCCCCATAGTACTCACATCCATACCCATATTTTCTTTTCATATCTGACTCCCCCTCTAGACTGTAGGCAGGGACCATGTCTACCACCTCTCTTATATTGGACTCGCCCAAAGCATTTAGTCCAGTGCTCTGCACACAGTAAATTTATTGAGTAAATGTTCAATAAATATGATTGATTCAGAGTGCATTGTGGGACAGCTGACATGCTTCACAGCATATCTGATACAAGAGGGGTGCAGGATGTTGCAATATGAGCTCTATATAATTGTTTTTAGACTTTTGATGGCATCATTTGTCCAGGGCTTCTGCTCTGGCAAATACCAGGTAAATTAGTAATTTTGGCTGCACCGAGCAGTTCATTGTGATTTGATGCTTAATGCGCTCTGGCCTGGTGCTCATGTGAGAACTGGGGCCATGCTTTCTCATCCATTCCCCATCAATCACAAGAAGCAGTGTGGCGCAGTGGAAAGAGCACGGGCTTTGGAGTCAGGGCTCATGAGTTCGAATCCCAGCTCTGCCACTTGTCAGCTGTGTGACTGTGGGCAAGTCACTTAACTTCTCTGTGCCTCAGTTCCCTCATCTGTAAAATGGGGATTAAGACTGTGAGCCCCACGTGGGACAACCTGATTCCCCTGTGTCTATCCCAGCGCTTAGAACAGTGCTCTGCACATAGTAAGCGCTTAACAAATACCAACATTATTAATCCTTGGGGTAATGCATGGTTGGACCCACGTCCTGCTCCATTCCTTCTTTGCAGTCGCACTGGAAGATCCAAACTCACCAGATGCTATGTCTAGAGTCTGTGCCCAGTCCCCGGAAACATTTTCTACTCAGTGGGTAATGAGTATCATTGATAGTCCCAGAGCAGCCTTTTTGGAGATGCACTAAGGCCTTAGAGACCCCCATCCAAAAAGTAATCGGTAGTATTTACTGAACACCTACTATGTTCAGAGAGCTGTCTTAAATGCTGGAGAGAGTCTGATATAATTAATAGATGTGATTCTTGCCCTTAAGGAGCTTAAAATATAGAAAAGGAGACAGACACTAAACTAAATTACAGGAAGAAGTTTCCCCTTGAACTAATAATAATAATAATAGTAAGAATAGTGGTAGTATTTGTTAACTGCTTACTATGTACCAGGCACTGTTCTAAGTGCTGGTGTACATACAAGCTAATCGGGTTGGGCACAGTCCCTGTCCCACATACTACTCAAAGTCTCAATTTGTTTTGTTGTCTGTCTCCCCACTTCTAAACTGTGAGCCCATTGTTGGGTAGCGATTGTCTCTATTGTTGTAAAATAGTACTTTCCAAGCACTTAGTACAGTGCTCTGCACACAATAAGCATTGAATAAATATTATTGAAAGAATGAATTTTACAGATGAGGAAACTGAGGTACAGAGAAGTTAAGTGACTTGCCCAAGATCACACAGCAGACAAGTTACAGATATGGAATTCGAACACAGATCTTTCTGACTCCCAGGCCTGTATTCTATCCACTATTCCACACTGATTGCTTGTAGAGTCTTAAATCCTTGTGGGGTGGGATTACGTCTACCAACTGTACTTTCCAAGTGCTTAATTCAGTGCTCTGCACACAATAAAATCTCAATAAATACCACTGATTGATTGATTGATTGATTATGATGTGTATATATCTATAATTCTATTTTATCTATTTTGATGGCATTGATGCCTGTCTACTTGTTTTGTTTTGTTTAGTGTCTTCCCCTTCAAGACTGTGTTGTTGGGTAGGGATTGTCTCTATCTGTTGCTAAGTTGTACTTTCCAAGCGCATAATACAATGCTCTGCACACAGTAAGCGCTTAATAAATGTGACTGAATGAATCAATGAACCACCTTAAAGATCATTTTCATGAGTCTAGTATGTGCAGAGCACCAGTGTCAGAATTCAGTTGGTAGTTGGCACAGATGGCACAGGAAGTCCTCAAAAATATAGCAGAGTTGGTTCCTGAACACAGGGTCCAAAAATAGTCGAAACATTCTGAGTTGGAATCAGTGTCTTTCATAGGAATGGTGTTATAAAGATGGGTTTGATTCCTGAAGCCGTCTGTTCTTACCCAAACTACTTAGGTATGGGTACTCGGTGGATTATTGATGAATATTGAACTCCATGCCTGTATTTATAAGAGTCAGAGAGGTACCACGATAGAATATCAGACTCGTACTTCACCACATATAAATATGATGTGTCATCTTTCATTATATTGTAGATGTAACTCTCCATATAGCTTCATTTTGCCGTATTGCATGCCCTCGCGGCCTAACTCTATTCAAACATCTGTATTAAAGAGGATTTCCTTGGGGGAATCCTAAACCTCTCACCTTCTTCCTGAGCCAGTGTGTTTGGCACCCGGGTTGCTGTTTTCACAAACTCCTATTCCCTCATGGGCTTTTACAGTTTTAACTGCGGCTGCTTCACTGCCTGAAGCTGGCCCTGATAAGGAGTTGTGATATCATTAGAGATCTTTGCAGGAGACTGCAGAAGGCTACTGTTCAACCTAGATTAGACAAATTCTTCACTCAAGTGGTTTTTCAATGTCAGTGGAGGATTTATCTAGTTTTAGGTTGCCCAGTGAACTGTTTTTTTTAAATAGTACTGTTTAGGAGTTACTATGTGCTGGCACTCTTTTAAGCACTAGGGTAAATATAAGATAATCAGGTTGGAAACAGTCCTTGTTCCACATGGGGCTCACAGTCTTAATCCCTTTAATCCCCATTTTACAGATGAGGTAACTGAGACACAGAGAAGTTATATTATTCACCCAAGGTCATATGGCAGTGAAGCAAAGATTAGAACCAACTCTGACTCCCAGGCCTGTGCTCTTTCCATTAGGCTACACTGCTTCTCTCTTTGCTTCTCTGATTCTTTCTTTCATAAAATACCTTGTAGCAGGCTAATGCTGCAGAATGCTAGAGAAGCAGCATCATGGCTTAGTGGAAAGAGCACGGGTTTGGAAGTCAGAGGACGTAGGTTCTAATCCCGGCTCTGCCACTGGTCTGCTCTATGACCTTGGGCAAGTCACTTACCTTCTCTAGGCTTCAGTTACCACATCTGGGATTAAGACTGTGAGCCCCTTGAGGGACAGGGACTATGTCCAACTGGATTAATTTGTATCTACCCTAGTGCTTAGAACAGTGCTTGGCACATAGTAAGTGCTTAACAAATACCATAATTATTATTCTGCACAGCTTTGAACTCCTGCCTCCATCAGGTTCTTATCCATTTTTACAATTTCATCTGCTCTCTTGAAAATTGATTCCAGACATCCTACTCCTCATATTTTAGTTGGTAGTGAGACACCATAACTTATTCATCTGCTTCAGTGCCTTGAAATAATGCATTGGATTGTTGAAATTCTATGAGATCCTCATTGGGCAATGATTCTTCTGAATGAGATGTGAGTGAACTCATCAATATCTGCATCATTTATATCTAAATTCAGTCAATCAATAGAAGTTTTTGAGCCATTATTCTGTGCAGACCACTAAGCTCAGCACTTGGGGAGAGTACAGTAGAGTTAGTAGACACGATCCCTACCCTCAAGTTTACATCTTGCCTCCCCAGTTCAGCAAAACCTTTGGTTATCTGCTCTTGGTATCATCCACCCTTTGAAAATCTGGACCAATATGTGTGGGTCTAGTGGAAAGAGCCTGGGCCTGGGAGTCAGAGGATCTGGTTCTAATCCCAACTCCAGCACTTGCCTGAGGTGTGACCTTGGATAAGTCACGTAACTTCTCCATTCCTCAGTTTCCTCATCTGAAAATGGGAATTCAGTGCCTGCCCTCCCCCCCTTTTAGATTGTGAATCTCATGTGGGACAAAGACTGTGTCTCATCTGATTGTATTGACACTATCCTGGCACTTAGTAGTGCTTGACACATAGTAAGCATTTAACAAATACTACCATAGTTATTATTTATTATTCATTGTAAATGGTATTTGTTAAGCGCTTACTATATGACAGGCACTATTCTCAGCACTGGGGTAGATAGAAGTGAATCAGGTTGGCCACAGTCCTTGTCCCACATGGGTCTCACAGCCTCAATCCCCATTTTACAGATGAGGTAACCGAGACCCAGAGAAGTGAAGTGACTTGCCAAAGGGCACGCAGCAGACAAGTGGAGGAATTGGGACTATAACCCAGGTCCTTCTGACTCCCAAGCCTGTAGTCTACCCACTAGGCCACACTGCTATTATTGACAGCTTAATCTCAGCTCTGATGGTGAGGGAGCACAGGAGGGTTTACCTGGGCATTGCAGTGAACCATCAGGGTGGTTGGGTCTCACTGGGAAGGCATCAAACCATATATAGAGACTCTATCCCTGGGGGTAGTCGTAACCTGGTGTTTGCACCCTGGGGTGTCTCTAATCTGGTGGCATGCCTGAATTTCTACCATATTTCAACACTGCCTCAACATATCCACAGAGATTAGCAAAACAAGGCAGACTCTTAATGATCAAAACTTGTAGCAACTTCTAAATCCTTTCAGTCTTTCTAATGAGTAGGAAATGCACAAAGTTATGGCCATCTCAATTTTATTTGGTGTCACCTTCCCTCCTACATTTCAACCTGGTTTCTCTTTCGGCATTGTGGTGGTGGTTAAGTGTTTATTATGTGCCAAGCATTGGGATAAATACAGAACAGTCTCTTTCATCTTGTTCCAGAGAGCTTCAGTCTCACCACCTGCAAAAATACTTATATTTTTAGTGGTGCCTGCCAAATAGGCCCCTGTGACTGCTCAAATCCAGATTGTGCCCAGTCCGTCCCAAGTTTTAAAGCTTTATGATGGGAGAGCGTCAAGTGGTGGCAATGAATGCTTTTGTTTTTGTCTCCTTTCAGGGGGCTTCATCAGTTTTAACGGCTCCTGGCGTGTACAAGGAATCCTAGCGATGTCTCGCTCCCTGGGTGATTATCCGCTGAAAAATCTGAATGTTGTCATCCCCGACCCAGATATCTTGACCTTTGACCTGGACAAGCTACAGCCGGAGTTCATGATTTTGGCATCGGATGGGCTTTGGGATGCTTTCAGCAATGAAGAAGCTGTTCGATTCATCAAAGAGCGCTTGGATGAACCGCACTTTGGTGCCAAGAGTATAGTGTTGCAGTCATTTTACAGAGGCTGCCCTGACAACATAACAGTCATGGTGGTGAAGTTCAGGAATAGCAGCAAGACGGAAGAACAGTGAAGTGCTGATATTCCCTGCCTCTAGATGAAAGGACTTTCAACAAACTTTTATTTCAGTTTCGTAGAAAAGTAGCGCTTTCAGTAAGATGGTACACAAAAGAAGGGAAAGAAGGCTAAGCCCCCTGTCTAGTGGTCTTGGATTTGTGTTCAGTGATGAGCAAATATAGGAAGCCAGCAAATAGGATTTGAATGGTTGGAAAAACTATTATTTTTTATGTGTGTGATTATTCCAGCTCCCCCTCCCAGGATGTTTTAGAAATCTACATTAACTCCACATTTTTAGTTTTAAAGTTTCAAGTGTCTAACCTTATTCTGGAGTGGAAATAGCAGTGGGTATGCTACTCCAGATAAGAGCCAGAGTGATAGACATGGCATCAGGGAAGCATCGTGGCTCAGCAGAAAGAGCACGGGCCTGGGAGTCAGAGGACCTGGGTTCTAATCCCAGCTTGCCACTTGTCTGCTGTGTGACCTTGGGCAAGTCACTTAACTTCTCTGTGGTCCAGTTTCCTCAACTGTAAAATGGGGTTTCATTGTCTATTCTCCTTCCCACTTAGACTGTGAGCCTCATGTGGGACAGGGGCTGTGTCCAACCTGATTAATCTGTATCCATCCCAGTGCTTAGAACAGTGCCTGACACATAAGTATGCGCTTAACAAATGCCATAAATAAATATATAAATATATTTTCCAAGTAGTGTTAACTATCTCTGGAATGGCTGTGGCTTTCATGCTCCTGGCCCCTAGTTTTCTATTCTAACAGTAACCCAGAGATTGGCTTAAAATGAATCGCAATGATCAATCAGCTCTTTTCTTGGGGAGCTGAGGAGAAAGAGTTTGCAAGCTTCCAAAAAACCTTGCTCTCTTTCTGCCTTTTGGGGTGGTTTTTTTTTTTGGTTCATTATACCCTGTGACACAACCTGTGGTTGTCACTCAACTGCCGCTTCTCTAGTGCTCTGAGGACCATGTCTGACTTAGTAGCAGTTTACTTTTGCCTTAGTTTAACACAATCAGTAGCAGTTAAACTCCACCAGCAGCCATAGCATTTCGTTGACTTAAATCACCAAGAAACTATGTGGGAGAGATGCCGCTCCTCGTGCATTGAATCCTCTGGCACTTGCTTCTGTTTCTCAAGGCAGACTTCTGTAGGCCAACAGAAGAAAACAATGCAGAAACCGCCAATGTATTAAAGTGGGGAAATTGGGTGAAAAGGGCATGCTGGCAAGATGACAAAACTGACTGCAGTTTCCACTGCCTGGTAGAGGCAGGGACTGTTTTTTGCCAGACGTTTCAAAGGTAACTAGAAATGTTTCCAAATTAAGGATTGTATTTACACTGGATGTGAAGTGTTCGGCCACCTGTGTAGTATTCACTTGTAAATAGCAGGGATGTTCATTGCCTTTCATTATCTTTTGCTTTAGGATGGTTAGAATTTCAGAATTGCAGCTTCTCCAGGAGAGGAGTTGCTCTCTAAACTGTTTTCAACCCGGCTACCTACTAGTGTATGTGACGTAGTTTTACCCCAAGACAAATAACCTCTGCAATCTCACCATCTGACAAAACCCTATCCTAGTAACCAGCACTGTACACGGGGCAGGCCGTTGAAAGTCGTTCAGTTAGAAGACGCGGGTGGAGATTCGTAGGGGAGCAACTAAATAGTAGCTAAGAAACAATGTGTATTTCAGCAGAAACACAAATGGAGACCCAGATTTATTGTTTTTAAGCCCCCCTTTTTTTTCCTTCAACATGTATTCTCAGTGTTTTATAATTCAGCAGATAGAAAGCTCTCGGTCATTTTATTTGCATTCCTGCGGCAGTCTGAACCACCAAATCAAAAGCCACAGCACAAAAAGCAGTCTGCCCTGTTTCTCTGTAGTAGTTACAGAAGGCTGCAAATCCTTGCAGGTCTCTTTTTCTGGGTGTGACAGTGTCTTTGAGGTCTGAATCAGCTGCCCGTCTCAGTGTCTTTGGGAACACGGAAAGAGTTTCAATACACAGATTGCTGTAAAGAGTAAGGAGGCTTGAGAAGAACAGGGAAAGATGCTTAATCCAGGATCCTCCACCCCTCTCCATGTTTTTATTCAGGTGAACACGAAACAACTATTTTTAAACATTCTATCATTTGGAAAATATTTTTCATGGTAAGGGTGGGAGGACAATGTTTCAAGCTGCCCAGAGTATTTCTCAAGAGATCTGGGGTGCCCTGGATCCTGCATTACCAAAGGCATGTTATGTCTAATTGGAGAGCTAAGACTTGGCAACGACTCTTCTGAAGCACAGTGTCTTTTGGTTCTCTTTGGTGGATATAATTGAAGCATCAAAGTCAAATGACAAGAAGAAAAATGAATAATCAGCCTATTTCAGGTGATTGCTACCTTGCCAGAATACCAAAGTGAAAAGAAATGTTTTAAGGATGATGATAACGTTCAGATAAATTATTACTGTATCTCTTTTCCAAAATCTGTGAATAGTTGAGGGGGGAAGAGACACAGTTTCTTAACTTTCCCTCTCATTGAACAGGATATTCAGTGCCTTGGGATTCCTAGTTCACAGAGTAAGTTGATTTTTGAATCGCCCAAAGGTTGATTTTTATTCTCACTTTCATTTTCTGCCTTTTTAAGTTGGCTTTCATTTTATAAAGATGAATTCATTAACGAAGGAAGTAAAACCAATTAGGCCAAGCATTTACATGTTTTGGAATTTGGAGAGTGGTTGAACAGGGTGTGTCTTTATTTTATCTTGGGTTTTCATTATCTTCCCCTCCCAACTTCCTGCTTGCTGCCATTCCTTTGGAGATCTCACCCAGCCCATTTTCTTCTCTGGTACCCTGTTGCAATGTCCCAAACCCCTGGTGTTACTGAGATAGCACCAGCCACCCCATGTTTCAAGAATAGGAAGGTATTTAGCAGTAAGGGTCAACTTTTTTTATTATTATCATTATTTTTTTGACAGCAGAAGTGGAAAGAGGGAAAAGGAATTTCAGGGAGAATGAGCCCTGGGATGGGACAGGTTTCAAAGAGATTAACAGGCCCAAAGGTCACCCTCTGGGGGTGTTTTCAGCTTTGATTGGAAACTCTCAGGTCTTGTCAGCTACTTGAGATGAGTAAGACTGGAAGTCCAGATCGAAGCACTAGGGAGCTCTCTTTCCATCACCCCCGTGGAGTAGGCTTCTCAGGCATTCAGCTCCTTGTACTCTCCCACCAGAAAGTAAGTTGGATACGGGGGTTTAACACCATGGGTGAATGGAGACTTGACATAAACCATTAGGAAAAGCATGCAGATGGGGCTTTATGGAACAGCCCAGCCAAAACATTATCATGATGTCCCAAAGCAGTTTTGCTTCTCTAGCCTCCGGGCGCTCCCTGAGCTAGTGTTGCCAACTGCCCTCAACTGTGCCAAATTTTATAATGGTTTTGGAGATGACAAACAATCCATGAGGGGCTTAAGGGTGCATAAAGGCCCTTTCATTTGATTTAGAGCAGGCTGAGCAAGAAGTTAATCTCAGGCCTCCACAGAGAAAGTATACCACTCAACTGCCTTATGCTGTGCTAGGCTCCACCCATCTGGAAAGTTTTTTTGTTTCTCAATCTATATCTCGATACATCTTTCCCAGAAAAGAGCCGGAAAAAAAATGACCCATGAAAAGTTATGGCCACCTTTCGATTCCTGGATTAACCTCTTATTGTGCCTATCTGGTTGAGAGCCCCATACAGGCCATTGGCAGATGGTATCCTGCTACCTCGCCATGGATGTATGCGACATGTGGGCTTAATGGTAGCAGATGGCCAGATTCTGTACCAGTTGTGGATAGTAAACCGACTGTCCCCGGCTCTTATTTGCCAGCCTCGACCCCCCACATTTAGCACTGTGATGTGGTGTTGCAAAATAGAACGTTCCTGGGATGTCAGGGAATAGAATGGTTCATTGTAGCCAGGATCATCGGAGAATATCAGTCTGTCAGCTACTAGTCAGTCAGTCAGTCATATTTACTGAACACTTACTGTGTGCAAAGCACTGTACTTAACGCTTGGGAGAGTACAATAAAACAATGAACAGGCACATTTCCCGCCCACAATGAGCTTACAGTCCAGGAGACCCCTAAATTCCAGTGCAGGGGATGGAAACTAAGGCTGGGGCTTTGAGACGTGCTTGAAAGAAGCTGAGTTCTGGGCATGTAGCAAGGGCAGGAGTGCAGGTCCTTTTCCTCTCTTCCCTCATCCTCTCCTCCTCCATTAGGTCTCCCTTCCTGGATACAGCAAAAATTCCCTTTGAACTCGAGGATTGACTCTCTTTTCCTTGCAGGATGGCCAACAGATTTTTCCCAGTCCTCAGAGCTACTTCTGCTGTTTTCTTTCAAGCACACCAGCCATGGTCTGATCCCGGCCATCTAGCTGCCCCTTCTCAGTTCAGAGCTTGGGACATCCGTTCTCTCTGCCCTCTCATCGATCTGAATCTAAAAAACCATTGAGCCCACATAGACAGCAAGTGTGGAGGGTTTAGGCTTGTTCAAAGGAGCATTAGCTGTTATTTATTTAGGCAAAGATTGACCTACAGAGGATGGGCCATCTGAAGTCAGCAGATATTAGGAAATATTTCATCAAGCAGGAGTTGTTTTAAATAGATTTAAGTGTGGATAAATACACACCTATGGATGCATTTTGGACAAATGCCAAAACGAAGGCCCTTTCACGAACAACCAAAAATGCATTTGTTTAGCTGCCTCAGATAAAGCCCAACGCAGGGGAAATTAGTCACGGACAGGACAGGATTGAGCAAAATGGAACCCCCTCTTTGATCTGACCATTGTGGGACTGATTGGGTTTGGGTTTTGGCTATACTTGGAGTTACCCTGAGTCAGCCCCCTTGGCTCTGCTAGGATACGTGGAAAGTTACACGTTCCCAGATAGATCCTGGTTAAGAAACTGGCAAGTAAATCTGCACATGACAAATAAAGCACAAGAAATAGTTCATTGTGGTCAGGGGATGTGACTGTTTATTGTTAGCTTGTTCTCTCCCAAGTTCCCCTCTCAGGATCACACCTGGAGAGTTTTCAGTACTCTACCAGTCTCAGCTATGGGAGGGAGAGTCAAGCAGAGGCCTACCCATTCCATTCCTAGCTTGGGCCTTGACTAGCGAGTGTAAGTCAATCTGCTACAAGTTCAAAGTCACCTGTGCTGGGCAGCAGTGGCATGGGAGAGAGTCGAAGGCGGAGACTCGGGTTTACTGCATGGAAGAAGGCAATGGTAAACCACTTCTGTATTTTTATCAAGAGAACTCTATAGATCCACTACCAGAATGATTGCAGATGGAGGTGGGGCGTTGTAGGAGAGATGTGTCCATGGAGTTGCTATGGGTCAGAAACGACTCGCCAGCATAAGACAAGACTCTCCCAAGTGCTTACTACAGTTCTCTGTACGCAGTAAGTGCTCAATAAATGACTGATTGATTAAAATGGTTGATTTTGCACGTTGCCTCACTAGCATCTATACCACAATCCTAAATAGTGTGCATTATTTCCCCTAGTGACAATTCAACCACAATTCTTAATAGTGTGCATTATTTCCCCTAGTGACAATTCAACCACAATTCTTAATAGTATGCATTATTTCCCCTAGTGACAATTCATGATCGATTCAAAATCTTCCCAAAGTGAAAAGTGGTCATGCCACATTTTGTAAGTACTTCTTGTTTCTTTAGCTGGGATTTCCATAAATATATTTTTCCTTTCTGACACATTGCTAAACTGACTCTCTCTTGCTCTCTTCCTACACAACTGCCTTACCTTGTAACACCAGCAAACAGGTGCCTGGATCCAAGGCAGATGTAGTTTGGTCTTTCCTAAGCCAATCTGTGGGACTCTAGATTTTCTAGCTTTTAACAGGTATTCCTGGTAGCTGCCCAACACTGTACTGTAGCATTGTTGTCATTGGCTGTGATATTTAGTATTAATAGTTAAATTTGAAATACCAAGTTCTAATCTAAAGTGTCTGACACCATCAAAATCAGTATTAAGGAATAGACTGTTGTAGTATGGCAGGTCTGGAGATTGGTAGCTAAATAATATGTCTACTAGAGAACAAGATTTAAAGGATTTTCTTTTATTGTTTTCCTTTTTCTCTGGCAACTTAAGTACATCTTTTCCTTCTGAAGTTTATCCTGAGCGCCAAAGATCTGACAGGGCATTTCACAACTTCTATTGAGGGATTTTTTTTTTGGTTTGGTTTTGAGTAAAAATATTTCCTTCCCTCGTTTATTAGAAACCACATCGTGGTACACTCAAATTCTGCTGTCCTTTGTAAAAAAAAAAATCCTGAACAAAGGAAAATCTGTCTCCATAAGTGTTTATATAAAATTAAATATAGCTGTCACCAAGTTACTGAACTCTAACTGGGATAAATATTGGTTGCTTGTTCAGGGGTATTGACAGTCCAAAGTATTGATTTGTGCAGAATATTTCAGAGAGAAATCAAGGATATTCAATAATCAATGGTATTTACTGAGCACTTACTCTCTATACTACATGCTCTGCACAGAGTAAGCCCTCAGTAAATACCATTGAGTGATTGATTGTACTAAGCACTTAAGAGAGTACAAGAGAATTAATAGACAGGATCGCTGCTCTGTGAGCTTAAAGTCTAATGGATTTTTCACTCTAATAATGGGAGAGTCAGACAAACCCCAAACCTTGGACAAGTAACAGGTTCAAAGTGAAAGGTGTGGAGGGTTTCCTCCAGCTCCCCTGGAGCAGTGCTCTGCATGCAATAAGCCCTCAGTAAATACCATTGATTGATAAATTACTTATTATTTTATTCATACTTATGTCTGTCTGCCCATCTAGACTATAAGCGTGTTATGGGCAGGGAACATTTCTGCTAATTCTGTTGTATTGTACTCCCCCAGGCACTTAGTACAGTGCTTGGCTCATAGTAAACACTCAAAAAATACCATTGATTGATTGGAGCTCTTCCCACTCTCCCAGAGACAGATATTGATTGGTCAGAAACTCCTGATGCTTAAGTGGGTATTTTCAGTCAAGAGTTTTCTATTGAACAATGATGAAAAAGGAAATAGTTTACTCTGCATATTGTGATTACTGTGACATTGGTTTACTGTTAAGTGATTGGATTCGATTGTTTGCCAACCCATTAGTGAAATGTAAATGAATGCTGGGCTGTAAAGGAACTTTTCTACAGAATTTCTGGCACACACATACACACACTCTTGTGCTGTCGGAGTGGAATTATCTTAATAATAATAAAAAAAACTTGAATGTTTTGTTCCAGAAATTATACACAATTGGTTTTAAGTGTGGCAGCATGAACAGCGTGCTAAAAAAGAAAAAAAAAAGATTTGAGATCATATCAAAGTTAGATAAAGGGCATGCATTATAAAAGTGTTATTAAAAATGCTTTTAAAAACTCAGCAGGCATTGAAAAATCAGGAGCCAAATTATCTTTTACCTCTCTGCTTGTACTGGAATAAATGGGAGCCTGCAGGCCAGCAATTGTACTATTCTGAGTCATTTATGAAATTAGCCAAATGACAGCTCTTAATCATCCTATCATCACACCCCCTTTCTGGTGCAGGTCCAATTTACATTGTTCCTTTTTTCCAAGCCAAAGATGTGGCTTTACCCAGGACCCCAAGAGGTAACTTGGCACACTGTAAGTGCTTAACAAATACCATTATTAAATACCATTATTATTCTTCTGGGTTTTCGGGGCATTTGTTTTTTGGGGGGAAATCTTTGCATAGGTGATCCCATATCACATCACAGCTAAACCTAGTAGTTTAACATTACTAAATTCAGGGAAAATTAATCACAGATACAACTACAATAATACTAAGATCCTTGGATATCTCAACAGTATTGAATTTTTCTTAGCTGGAGAGCAAATGTCGGAATGAGTCCGCATGACATTGCAACACAGAGCACTTGATTTCTCCCCCAAACTCTAAGGCGTAAAATACTGTCATTACTGCTTGCACTATTACAAGACTCTTAGTATATTGAAAGGATCTGTAGTTAGGATGTAATCTGAGACAGGGAAATCCAATTGCATTGGATTCAGAGTAAGAGGACCTGGGTTCTAATCCTGCCTCCGCCACTTGTCTGTTAAGTCAGCTTGGGCAAGTCACGTAACTTCTCTGTGCCTCAATTCCCTCATCTACATAATGGGGCTTCAATACCTTTTTTCCCTTCTACTGACTGTGAGCTCCATGTGGGACCTGATCATCTTATCTGCCACTTGTCAGCTGTGTGACTGTGGGCAAGTCACTTAACTTCTCTGTGCCTCAGTTCCCTCATCTGTAAAATGGGGATTAAGACTGTGAGCCCCACGTGGGACAACCTGATTCCCCTGTGTCTACCCCAGCGCTTAGAACAGTGCTCGGCACATAGTAAGCGCTTAACAAATACCAACATTATTATTATTATTATTATTATCTACCCCAGCACTTAATACAGTCCTTGACACATAGTGAGTGCTTAAGAAATACCATAATTATTCTTATCATTATTATTTTCATTTCCAGCTTGTCTTAGATATTAAAAAGAAACACAGTTGTCCTAAATGAATGGTTTTACAACATGCAAAGTTATAGCCTGTGGCACTTAGACAAAATGCATACTGGATGTAACCTCTGGGAAACTAGAACCAACACATTCAAATTTTTTATATAGTCAAAACTCTATTTCCCACAGTCATTTAACTAAAGGCATGAAATCAATAGCAAGAAATTAAACCAGAAAACCCTGATTCCTAGATTGTGATGTTTGCCCTGTTCGTGTGCTTTTTCTCCCTGTCTCTCTGGATGTGTAGGTCTGCATGTTTGTATCAAAAGATTTTTCACTTCACTTGGCAAACTGAGAATACTCACACATTGACTACTAAATATATTTTTGTAAATTCTTAAGAGGTTTAACATTCCTCTAACCAAATCTGAAAAAACTTTAGCTTTTAATTCCAGGAACTTAACACGAACAATATTGTGAGCTCCCACGACCTAGGTGGCGAACTGTAATAAGATCAGATTGTTATACTTCTGAGGAATTCTTAATGCGCTCGTCATATCAATACTCTCCCCTCCCCTACAGAACTTGATTGAAATTCTCCAGGCAAATAAATCTATTATCTATAAAATTCAAGAGTGATTACAGACATATAAAATTGATCCAACACTAAGAGATGATTTAAATTGGGATAAGTACTCTTTTGTTGTTAATAAGCTCCCAGGAGGTTTTTCGTTTAGTGATTTGCTGGGTGATATTTATACTTACATCAAACGAGAAGTAAAGAATGGGCATTCTGTGACATGCGTTTAACCAGCTAACCTGGTGGGCAAGGGCACAGCCCTCTTCCCCTAGATGTGGGAAGAGATGGTTCTCCAAGTTAATCACCCTCCCCACATTTAGCCACAAGTATTAGTAGTAAATAGTAATAATAATAATGTTGGTATTTGTTAAGCACTTACTATGTGCAGAGCACTGTTCTAAGCGCTGGGGGAGATACAGGGTAATCAGGTTGTCCCACGTGAGGCTCACAGTTAATCCCCATTTTACAGATGAGGTAACTGAGGCACAGAGAAGTGAAGTGACTTGCCCACAGTCACACAGCTGACGAGTGGCAGATCCGGGATTCGAACCCATGACCTCTGACTCCCAAGCCCGGGCTCTTTCCACTGAGCCACGATGCTTCAAGCAGCGTGGCCTAGTGGAAAGAGTCTGGACCTGGGAGTTGGAGGACCTGAGTTCTAATCCTGACTCCACCACTTTTCTGCTGTGTGGCCTTGGGTAAGTCATTTAACTTCTCTGTGTCTCGGTTCCCCACGTCTGCAAAAGGGGGATTTTCTGTTCTGTTCTCCCACCTTCTGAGACTGTGAGCCCCATGTGGGACCTGATGATCTTTGAATCTAACCCAGAGCTCAGTAGTGCTTGACACATAGTAAGCACTTAACAAATACCACAATCAGTGGCAGTAATGACAATTACTTCTGTGTGGCACCGCCAGGGCCTGTGTGAAACTAGATTGTGCAAACTGAGGAGGGAAAAGGGTCAGGGAACAGTGAGCTTGTGAAGCAAACATAGCACAGCTGCAGTGTTTCTCAATGACAAACTCACCCCTCACTTCAGGTGATATTTGTTCCCTGGGAAAGCATCCCACTTGAAAAGGGCCCCAATCATATTTACTGAGAGCTTACTGTGTGCAGAGCACTATACTAAGCGCTTGCCAACACAGTTGCAACTG
This sequence comes from Ornithorhynchus anatinus, assembly GCF_004115215.2. Taxonomy (NCBI): domain Eukaryota; kingdom Metazoa; phylum Chordata; class Mammalia; order Monotremata; family Ornithorhynchidae; genus Ornithorhynchus; species Ornithorhynchus anatinus. The sequence continues at coordinate 156,034,435 of NC_041728.1, forward strand.
CTCCCATTTAGCCAGGGATCTCTTGGCTAAGATCTCACTGAATCTAAGTCACTTGTATTCATTTTTTATAGTATAAAATAATGTTTAGCAAAAATATGCCATTTCAAATAAGAGAAAAATATAAATGCCAGATCTTATGGTATATTGGACTTGCACAGCTACTACCTGACAAGAGAATTTGGCACAAGGAAATAGGTGTGGCTGTAATCTTTACATTTATATTGGAAAAAATAGAAATAGCCAAATGCAATTTCTGTATGTTAGAATAAGCATCTGAGTACCTGATTATTTTTGAAGTATTTTTATAAAGGTAGAGCCAACACCTCTTTTTTTAAAGAAATGCAGTGTTGAAGTATGCTATTTCAATTGCTTGGGAAGGCCCCTTCTTCAGTGGGCATAGTCTTCATAAGTCAGTGCATTATGGGAAGGGAACGTTTCTACCAAATCTGTTGTATTCTCCCAAGTGCTTAGTACAGTGCTCTGCGCACAGTAAGTGCTCAGTAAATATCATGATTGATTGACTTAAGCCACCCTACTTGAGCCTTAGACTGTACTTTTAGTAAAAAGGGTTAAAAGTAATTCTCAAAACTCAAACATTTACCCAGTTGGATGTAATTTGTCTGAATCCATGCCTCAGTGCCCCAAAGTCTCTGTTTCTTTAACTATAAAAATCCTCTGCACTCTGTGGCCCAGAAATGTTCATGGAAAAAAGGGAGAGCTGAATTTTTTAAAACTATTTTGGGTAGAATCTTATTTCATTTACTTTAGAAAACTCTGAAGTTGAGTTAGCTGAAGGGTAGTAAATTTAGATCTGGGATTGCATTGGACAAGAATGTTGTAAAAGCACACTGTCACTACCAACATTAAATATAAAACAGCTCTGCTTCTCACATATTCCTGAACCTGAACTTTACCTGTCCTTCTAAGCAGGGGAGAATTGGGCTCACAGGGCAATATTCTCTTTTTTGACTCAAAGCACTCCAAAGAGAATATGGTATTTGGGACTGCTCATAACCTATGTTTGGGCTTCGTCCATTTGAGTGGCAGACTTTGCAGCTAGGGAGATACAGTCGTATTTAGCACTGAAGAAACCAAAAGCATTTCTATAAACACAATGTTAACCACTGCCAACTTGCTTTAGAACTAGCTTATAGTGTATGCATCTGGACCTAAAGAGCCTTTCCACAACAGCAATGTTTAACGGTAAATTTGAACCATTCTGTAAATTACTCCCCATCCTCACCACCCATTCTAAAGACCTAAATTGATCCCTTTTGCCATATAAGATAGCTGAATCAATCACTGAAAGAGCCTTCCTCAATAATTTAAATTTGGTTTGAGCCTACAAGTAAATCTGCATTCATGCTTCAAGATTTCATCCTGAAGGCTTTATGGCAAGTAGACAGTCGTTCAAAGTTAACAAAATCTGAACATGTTGGAAAAAATCTGATAAAACCTCATTCTTCTTGATCGTTGTTAGAGGTTTTTTATAATTCTACATTTGTCTCTAAGAGACAACATGAAAGAGCAAAAACAAAATGTAAATATCACACATTAGCTATAGTACAACTTAAAGTGAGTGACATGGCTTGGTCATCAGAGATGTACAGTATGTAACCATGGTACCTTCTTCAGCGTGTGTTAGACTTAGATGTGTCAAGACTAATAAATGTAGTAATGCAATTTGCAGATTCTGTATTGTTGTATACCAAACGTATGAACTTCTGAAAACTCAGCCTTGATATGTTGAAACAAAATAAAAATATTAAAATTATCTGACTTGATTCAAACAATTGTCTTTTGATCACCTTTCTACTCCAATCTTGCCTATCTGTTTGTACTTTAGAACTGTTTTTGCTTTAAATTTAGGATTGCTCTGGAATTTCATCTAGGGGAATATGTATGATCCGCTGAGGGCAAATGAAAACTGGGAGAGATATTTGGAAGCAGTGCAGCAATAGAACAGAGCATCAGTATCTTTTTATAATCGTATATTTATTACAGTATCCAAAAGGTAAGGAAGAAAGCGAGGCGTGTAAAGGCTTGTTACTATCACATGATGCTACTATAGCTTGTATTCCCCAACACAACATTGTCCTTCATATGAGAAGATGATGGAAATAATATTTACCAGGCAATTATTTTGCAAGTCTTAGAAGACAGTCATGACACCTAATCAGGGGAAAGACCAAATTTATTAGAAATAAACTAATCTTTTACAATCGCTTAATAATCAAGGGTAAAAATGAAAAGTGCATAGAATGATTTCACTAGAGAACACGGAGCCATTAACTGTAACAGACAACCTGCAAGCTGGACAGTATTAATGGCTACGGTTTATTTTGACCTTTAAAATAAAATCAAGATTAGTTCCCTTTTACCCTTTCTGACATTTGGATTGCCCAATGGGAAACATCAAAAGAGATGACCTTGCTCTACCCTCCAAAGCAATTTGATTCCCTTCCATATTTTTTCTTGTCGGTATCAAAATTCTATTTATCAAAGCTAAGGTTGCAAATGGGGACCCCGGGAACCACAGCAGGATGATTTGGGGAAGGTGGATGTACAGAACATTCATAGGTGCAATATACAATGGGGAAAAAGAAACCCAAAGTGTCCCAACGTGACCTGGAAAAAAAAAATTCCCTACTAATATCAAAAGAAATTTGATTCGGTTTTTCAGATTACATTGTATTCTCCCAAGCGCTTAGTATAGTATTCTGCACACATCAAGTACTCAATAAATACCACTGATGAGGATAATGGGGAGAAGGACTGGAAGGATGGAGGAAGGGTCACCGCAGCCCCCCAATATTTTTTTTTAAAAAGGGTTTCCAAAGAAGAAAGAGAAAACAGTAATCTGTGTGACAGGTTATAATGGCAAAATTCTAAATGATGATGATAACTGTGGTACTTGTTAAGCATTTACTATGTTCCAAGCACTGTACTAAATGCTGGGGTACATACAAGAAAATCAGGTCCCACATGGGGCTCACAGTTAAAGTAAGAGAGATAACACGTATTGAATCCCCATTTTGCAGATGAAGTAACTGAGGCCCAGAGAAGTGAAGTGACTTGCCTAAGGACACAAGCAGACAAGTGGCTGAGCCGATATCAGACCCCAGGTCCTCTGTTCCCAGGCCCAGGCTCTTTCCAGGAGGTCATTCTGCTTCTAAATATGCTACTCCTCTTGACTGTAAATGTGTCTACTAACTCCATAGTATTTTATTCTCCCAAGTACCTTCTACAGTGTTTAGCAAAACACTAAGTCCTCAAGACATACCACTGATTGATTGTGATTTAAAATAGGTGTCACAGGCTTTCCTCCTACCTCCTAATTCACACAACACTCCCCCAAAATACTACATTCTCTCCCTACTTTCCCTGATCTCAGGGGAGGAAACAGCAGCATGGGGGAGTAAGAATTTAGAGGACATTCTAAATCCAGTGCTTCAATAGCACAATTGTTTAAACTCCCATCTCGGGTTCACACTTTCCATGCTGGCAAATAGGGACCAAAGTACTGCCCTTAGCAACAGGATAGCGTTGTCTCAGTTCATTCATACAACTCGGGTGAAATGGCACAGTGTGGTTTACACAGAGTAATGCATCTCCATACCAGGTAAATGCATACCATACGTGCTTAAGACTTCATCGAGGCTTTCTTATTTATGTGAAACTAAATCCAGCAGTGGAGTTTCTTTTATCCACTGTAGTGAGTCCGCAGCAAGCCACTTTACCAGTGACTGTTTTGATCCCGCAAACAACAGCGAAGAAGAAATCTGCGAAGGAACTAAGCTGCTCTACTCCAGGACAGATCATCCGTGGGGCAGACCACAGGGGAAGGAGTCTCTGGCCAGTAACGGGCCCGGACCAATCGACAACTTCCACATGGAGCTGCCGCTGCAAAGCCTAAGGCAGACAAAAGGTGGTCACTTTGAACTGCACGTGGTGGGAAGCAGCGTGTGGAGGCTTGCAGGATCAGCAGGCCGCGCCACCAGGAAGGGACAAAAACGCAGCATAGCTGAGCCGCCAGGAACTTCTCCAACCTTCCAACATGGGATCAGTGGGACGGGCTCCCTTGACTGGCAAAACCGGTACCAGACTTTTGTAGGAGTGGGTGTGAGTGACTGTATGTGTGACTCTCGCTCATCCCCTTTGCATGTGAGCTAAGAATTAAGTAAAGGTTTCCACAGTAACCTTGGCGGTTTGATTTTCATGTTAACTTGTCACGAAGGCTAGCCAGGTCTAGGAAACTCCTCGTTAGTACAAGCCGGGGGTTTGGGACGTCCACAAATTCACCTTTGAGAAGAGAGTGGAAAGGACTAAGAATTCAAACCAGACTAGTACTATCAAAAACAGGCTTTTTCTTCCCATACCATATAAAGGTGATAGAACATTTTGCAAGAGGAATTGGTAACAACTTGGCTGACATTTTTATTTCTATCTCCAAGTATCTTTCCCAAGAAGAAATAAATGGTCAAGAACACCCTGCACTATTCTCATTTTTCAGATGGAAAACTAAGAAGAGAGGCAAGGTGGTACAAAGTGTGAACCTGTAGGACACTATAATACCAGGATTGTTGTCCTCTAAACTGAAAGCTCTTTGAGGGCAGGGATCGGATCGTGTCTGCCAAATCTACTGTACTGTACTCTTGTAAGATCTTAGTATAGTAAGCACGCAATAAATACTATTGATTGACTGAAATTTAATGATGATAATAATAATGATAATAATAATTATAATTGTGGTATCTCAAGTGCTTCCTATGTGCCAATCACTGTTCTAAGCACTGAGGAAGATACAAGATAATCAGGTCAGACACAGTCCCTGTCCTAAACAGAGTTCACAAGCTAAGTAGGAAGGAGAACAGGTAAGCTTGTCGTGGGCAGCAAATGTGCATGTTTATTATTATACTGTACTCTCCCGAAAACTTAATATGGTGCTTTGCACATAGTTAGGGCTCAATAAATACAACTGAATGAATGAAGGTATTGAATCTCTATTTTACTGATGAGGTAACTGAGGCACAGAGAAGTTAAATGATTTGCCCAAAGTCACACAGCAGGCAAGTGGTGGAGCTGGGATTAGAACCCAGGTCCTCTGACTCCCAGGTCCATGCTCTTCCCACTAGGCCACACCACTCCTCAGCACAGAAATCGGTCCCCAGAATTATTCCCAGGTATTCTTTACAGTCACAGATGGCTCAGTCACATGACCAAACCACACGCAGTGGCTCAGTCAGAACTCTCCCCATTCAACCCTAAAGCAAGGACCCATACAGCAATTTGGTCATTTGGTGAGACATATCCTAAAGATATTTTCTGAATCACAACAAAGGCGCAAGCCCGGGCACGCAACAAGCCAGTGGAATTTGTGACATTAGGAATTCCTGCAGCCAGAAAATAGCACAGATTCACAAAGAGTTTGGATAAGTTGACAGGTGAAAAGCCCAAGATGGGTTTACGAAGTTAATCAATCATTGGTATGAGTATATGCAGAGCACCATACTAAGTGTTCGGGAGAATACAATGCAAAAGAATTAGCAGACTCATCCCACTAAAGGTAGATCAGAAGGCACGTACCTAGCCACGTGTTTCGATGTAAGGATCAAGGATCAACCATCATCCTCTTCCCACCACAGTCTTTGGTCCCACTTAGAACACTGGACTTGACGCATTATTGGCCTGACCTGGAAATGGCAATGCTTAAGTATGAGCATTCTTCTCAGGCTATCTAGCGATTATGACTACACGACATTCAGGATGTTATGGAAATAGAGACCTTCCATAAAGGCTGCCCAGATGGAGGATGGTTGTGGGGAGTGTATATATGCAGATACACCTGGAGAAGGTTTGTTCTTTGCCTTACGATAGGAAAAGATAGACTGCTGATCATCCCTTGAAGACCCCAAAGCTGGACACAGACACCCAGGTGAACACCTAGGCGAAACACTCGACAGTTCAGCCCAGAGTCCTGGAAGGGGTCAAATGATCTCCTCACCATCCCCCGTTCTCGCCTATCCCGCCGTCAAACCCTGGGCCATGTCCTCCCACGGCCTTGGAATGCCTTCCCTCCTCACCTCCACCAAACTAATTCTCTTCCCCTCTTCAAAACCCTACTTAAAGCTCACCTCCTCCAAGAGGCCTTCCCAGACTGAGCTCCCCTTTTCCTTCTGCTCCCTCTACCCCCCCTTCACCTCTCCGCAGCTAAACCCTCTTCTCCCCCCTTTCCCTCTGCTCCTCCCCCCTCCCGTCCCATCCCCTCAGCACTGTACTCGTCCGCTCAACTGTATATATCTTCATTACCCTATTTATTTTGCTAATGAGATGTACAACACCTTGATTCTATTTATTTGCTATTGTTTTAATGAGATGCTCTTCCCCTCGATTCTATTTATTGCCATTGTTCTTGTCTGCCTGTCTCCCCCGATTAGACTGTAAGCCCGTCAAAGGGCAGGGACCATCTCTATCTGTTACCGATTTGTACATTCCAAGCGCTTAGTACAGTGCTCTGCACATAGTAAGCGCTCAATAAATACTATTGAATGAATGAATGAATCTCCATGAAGCAGTATCAGACTGAGGACTTGTAGTCAACAGGAAACTGTTGGCGCCATCATCTCAGGACTGCAAGGCAACAAGGCAGACGCTCTTCCCTCAAGATTCCAGCCCTGGAGAAAGAAGGCCCAAGAACTATCCAACTCCAGAATTGGAGAAACAGGATATGAATGGTCAGTGTTTCTGGTCTTTAAGGTCTTAAGAGACATCAACAAGAGCCACTACATGTGGTTTGGTCATGTGATTGAGCCAGCCGTGACTGTAAAGAATACCTGGGAATACTTCTGGGGACCAATTTCTCTGCAGGAGTGGTGTGGTCTAGTGGGAAGAGCATGGGCCTGGGAGTCAGAAGCCTTGGGTTCTAATCCCAGCTCCATCACTTGCTTGCTGTGTGACTTTGGGCAATTCATTGTTGATGTCTAGGGCTTATTAAGACCACCGACAATGAGCGGGCATACAAGACGTGAATGCTTATCCTTTCCTGCCTTAACTCTGCCCTCTCCTCCGCCAGGCAAAGCTTCTTCTCCTCCCTCATCGACACCCATGCCCGTCACCCCCGCCGATTGTTCCGGACCTTTAACTCTCTCCTTAGGCCCCCTGTTCCTCCCCCTCCCCCATCTCTCACCCCCAGTGATCTGGCCACCTATTTCCTCATGAAAATCAACACAATCAGGTCTGAGCTCCCCAAAGTCACCCCTCCGCCTCTCCCCTCCCCCCCACCAACCCCCTCCCCTACTTTCCCATCCTTCCCTGCAGTATCCTCAGAGGAGATCTCCTCCCTCCTCACAAGTGCCACCCCCTCCACCTGCGCCTCGGACCCCATTCCCTCTCACCTTCTTAAAACCATCGCCCCTGCCCTCCTACCTTCCTTAACTTCTATTTTTAACCAATCTCCAAGGGCTCCTTCCCCTCTGCCTTCAAACATGCCCACGTCTCCCCCATCCTAAAAAAACCCGCTCTTGACCCCACTTCCCCCTCCAGTTATCGTCCTATCTCCCTACTACCCTTCCTTTCCAAAATCCTAGAACGAGTCGTCTACAATCGATGCCTAGAATTCCTTAACTCCCATTCTCTCCTAGACCCCCTCCAATCTGGCTTCCGTCCCCTCCACTCTACCGAGACTGCTCTCTCTAAGGTCACCCGTGACCTCCTTCTTGCCAAATCCAATGGCTCCTACTCCATTCTGATCCTCCTTGACCTCTCTGCTGCCTTTGACACTGTCGACCATCCCCTCCTCCTCCATACCTTATCTCACCTTGGCTTCACGGACTCTGTCCTCTCCTGGTTCTCCTCTTACCTCTCTGGCCGGTCATTCTCGGTCTCCTTCGCTGGAGCCTCCTCCCCCTCCCATCCTTTAACTGTTGGAGTTCCTCAAGGGTCAGTTCTCGGCCCTCTTCTGTTCTCCATTTACACTCACTCCCTCGGTGAACTCATTCGCTCTCACGGCTTTGACTACCATCTCTACGCAGATGACACGCAGATCTACATCTCCGCCCCTGTCCTCTCCCCCTCCCTTCAGGCTCGCATCTCATCCTGCCTCCGGGACGTCTCCACCTGGATGTCGGCCCGCCACCTAAAACTCAACATGAGCAAGACTGAGCTCCTCATCTTCCCTCCCAAACCCGGTCCTCTCCCAGACTTCTCTATCACCGTGGATGGCACGACCATCCTTCCCGTCTCTCGGGCCCGCAATCTCGGTGTCATCCTTGACTCGTCCCTCTCGTTCACCCCACACATCCTATCCGTTACCAAGACCTGCCGGTTTCACCTCTACAATATCGCCAAGATCCGCCCTTTCCTCTCCACCCAAATGGCTACCTTACTATTACGGGCTCTCGTTATATCCCGGCTAGACTACTGTGTCAGCCTTCTCTCTGACCTCCCTTCCTCCTCTCTCGCCCCGCTCCGGTCTATTCTTCACTCCGCTGCCCGGCTCATCTTCCTGCAGAAACGATCTGGGCATGTCACTCCCCTTCTTAAACAACTCCAGTGGTTGCCTATCGACCTCCGCTCCAAACAAAAACTCCTCACTCTAGGCTTCAAGGCTCTCCATCACCTTGCCCCTTCCTACCTCTCCTCCCTTCTCTCTTTCTACCGCCCACCCCGCACGCTCCGCTCCTCTGCCGCCCACCTCCTCACCGTCCCTCGGTCTCGCCTATCCCGCCGTCGACCCCCGGGTCACGTCCTCCCGCGGTCCTGGAACGCCCTCCCTCCTCACCTCCGCCAAACTGATTCTCTTTCCCTCTTCAAAACCCTACTTAAAAATCACCTCCTCCAAGAGGCGTTCCCAGACTGAGCTCCTCTTCCCCTTCTACTCCCTCTGCCATCCCCTCTTTACCTCTCCACAGCTAAAGCCTCATTTTCCCCTTTTTCCTCTGCTCCTCCACCTCTCCCTTTCCATCCCCCCAGCACTGTACTCGTCCGCTCAACTGTATATATTTTCGTTACCGTATTTATTTTGTTAATGAATTGTACATCGCCTCGATTCTATTTAGTTGCCATTGTTTTTACGAGATGTTCTTCCCCTTGACGCTGTTTAGTGCCATTGTTCTTGTCTGTCCGTCTCCCCCGATTAGACTGTAAGCCCGTCAAACGGCAGGGACTGTCTCTATCTGTTGCCGACTTGTTCATCCCAAGCGCTTAGTACAGTGCTCTGCACATAGTAAGCGCTCAATAAATACTATTGAATGAATGAATGAATGAATGAATGCTTAGAGTTGCCTAGAGTTGGCATTACAAAGAACAGAGTGGATATAAAAGATGGGTGTTGTGTGTTGCGAGGGTGGTGAGGAGGAGAACTCCCTTTTTTTGTGCCCTGACTTGGGACACTGGTTCAAGGGGACACTGTCAATAAGTTTTTATCTTCCTACTTACCTTCAAGGTTCACTATAAGGCCAATCATTAATTGATTAATTCATTCCATCATATTTATACTGTGTACAGACCACTGTACTAAGCACTTAAGCACTGTACTAAGTGCTTACTGATCCTCATCTGTGACACCTGCCTATTAAACTCAAGTGTTAATAATAATTGTGGTATTCATTAAGTGCATACTGTGTACCAATCACTATACTAAGCACCGTAGCTTGGGGAGTCCCTCTCTGATGAGGGAAATGATTGGTGATAGTAGTTTTCCTGGAGCTATCTGTTATTGAAAGGGTTTGTGTCTGCTAATTTTGTTGTACTATACTCCTAAGGGCTTACTACAGTGATCTGCACATAGTAAGTGCTCAATAAAAACTACTGATTGATATGGTCTAAAAATAAGAGGCTTTTCAGTATGTCCCATAGCACTTTTATACGCATCCGTAAATTATTTATATTAGTGTGCATCTCCCCCTCTAGACTGCAAGTTTGTTGTGGGCAGAGAACATGCCCACCAACTCTGTTGTATTGTGCTTTACCAAAAATTTAGTACCATTGATTTTGATTGATTCATTGATTATTAAGATTTTGGCTGAAGGTCACATGCGCAAAGATCATTATGAACTACTTGAGAATTGGCTGACATTCAAATTTTCCATAAGCTTCATCCAAAATTTGAGGTTCCGTTTATTAGTCCACAATTTTCTATTACCTCTAAGGAAGTTTTAGGTAAAATTACAATTAAAAAAACAACAAATTCTGGGAGGGCTTAACTGTATCTGGAATATCCAAAATAAACAAATTCCCGATATGACACTGGTGCTATGGATTGAGTTACAGCTAAACTCCGGCCACTATGATGACTTTCGCAGAACTTTCCAGAGTTCAGTGTTCAAGTTAGATAGGGTGCACAAAATAATCAACGTGAAGAGAGAATGAAAAATCACGGACAAGTTACTGTTGTGGCTCTCTGTAATTCCTGCCAAAATCTCATCATTTCATTTGCAGAAAAGTCGTGGGCTGCAATCAAGTGCCTGAACTTGCAGATGTTGAAGCTGATCTTATATAAAAAGAAAAGATTTGTATCTTCTGGGATATGAATATTCACTCTTAATATGTTCAAGCAGATTCCAACATAAGCATCTTCAAACTTGATGGGCTTGACATGACCCATCATCTCATAAATCCTTGGTGCCAAATCTGCCGACAGCACATAACCCATTCCACTACAGTAAGGAGGAAACACCTTAAAAGGATATTCTTCATACGAAATATAAGTTTTCTGGTAAAAGCCTCTGTAGGAAAAATTATTGATGAGAGGATAGCCCGTGAAAAAGTTCTCCGAAGAGTTTGTATTCAAAAGAAACTTCACTAAATTGCCGGTGTTGATGAAGACATCAGAGTCTGTCTTCATGATGTACTTGGCATTAGGGCAAAACTCAGTTACCCACCTAAATGCCAGGATTGTTTTTAAGGTCAGGTTTTCATAAGTATCCACAAAATCTTGGCCTATTATGTCCCCATAGAGGATACTTTCATCTTCTAATGATAATGTCAACATGTTATCTTCTCTTTGAGCCTGCTGGCCTACTAAAAAGAATGTTAGGACCTCGTGTCCCCACCATGATCTTTTTTCACCCCAAGTAGCCCTAACAGCCTGCCTTGCTCCTACTTCTGAAGGCCGTGAGGTCACCAAGATGACCAGAAATGGGTTTTGAGTGGAGCAGGTCAAATGCTCACGGAATGTGAAGACCAATTCCCGTCGGTAGACTGGCTCATATTCGTAGAAATACATCCAGTTTACATTCTTGATCACAGAGTAGGAAGAGAAGCTGAGGTACCACATCGTAATGACAGACAGCAGTGAGAGTGAGAGAAGGGTCCACTGGAGGAATTTTACACCCATGATGCTCTTTCGTGTTGGTCTGCATTGGCTCACAATTTGAGGGCTTGAAATTCTGAAAGAAAATGAAGGAAAGATCCTATTAACAGAACTTTCCCTCACCTTCCTCTCCCCACAAACTCCCTCTTTGCCCCCTCCCCGCCACCACACACATAGAAAACCAGTGTTTTCAAATTCTCTCTCGAGAATCTGTTTACTCAAAAAGCAAGAACAAGTGAGCAAAAATAAGGCCCTAAACAAAAACATTTTGGCCTGAATTTGTTTACTTCCATTTAGCTAATACTTCAAAACCATACAGTATTTCATTTTCCTTGAGTAGGACCAAGTTAAAAGAACATCTCTGGTTATCATGAGGAAACCAATACTCATTGGTATGTATAAGGAACTGTGGTTACTCTGAAGCAAGATTAATTATAAATGCTTATGGGGATGAAAACAGAATTTTATTTACTTCACCAAACTTTTTCTCTCTGTTGTCATCTGCAGTGTTTTGAAGCTTAAGTAAAACCTAAAATATGGAAAAGGATTTAATGTGAGAAGACTACAGTACAAAAATGTCAAAATAAGTCACAACTTTCCAGGCTTCAAGTTTAGCTAGAGTGTTTATCTCAAGTCTTTTACTACATGCCGGCTTGACCCAAGTGCTGGGCTAGATATAAGAAAATCCATTAAAACAAAGTCCCTGTCCCATCCAGGACTCACAATCTGAGAGGGGGACCATATATCCTTCACCCCACTTTCTAGATGCTGAAACTGAGGCCTAGAGAAATTTCATGACTTGCCCATGGCCACATGTAGGCCTAGGGGCAGAACTGGAATTAGACACTTTCAAACTTTGGATCTTTCCAATACGCTACCCAATACTCCTAAGTCTGAAATGTGTTATGGTCAGAACTGGTCAGAAATAATGTTGCAGGGTTGGTTATCTCACAGGTGAGACATATAAGAATAAATGGGCCTAAATTATATATAGAGTTTACCTGCCTACAAGAAAGAGATTATTTCCTGTCAGTCAATCGTATTTATTGAATACTTAAATTGTGCAACGCACTGTACTAAGCTCTTAGGAGAGTACAATCTAACAATCTAACAAATACATTTCCTTCCCACAATGAGCTTACCGTGTAGAGGGGGAGGCGGACATTATTCATTCATTCATTTAATTGCATTTATTGAGCACCTACTATGTGCAAAGCATTATACTAAGTGCTTGGGAGAGCACAATATAACAACAAAGAGACACATTCCTGCACACAACGAGCTCACAGTCTAGGGGGGGAGACAGACATTAATATAAATAAATTACAGATATATATAAAATATACAGATACATACAAAATAAATAAATTACAGATATGTACATGAGTGTTGTGCGGCTGGGAAGGGGGATGAATGAAAGAGAAAGAGCAATGCAGAAGGGAGATGAAGGAAAGGAGGGCTTAGTCAGGGAAGGCCTCTTGGAGATGTGCCTTCAATAAGGCTTTAAAGGGGGAGAGAATAATTTCAGGAAGGAGGGCGTTTCAGCCCAGACACAAAACGTGAGCGAGAGGTCGACAGCAAGATAGATGAGATTGAGGTACAGTAAGAAGGTTAGTGTTGCTCAGCACAAGTCTCTCCTTTCCTCAGAAACCTGCAATGGTAACCCACATCCCCACTGCATCAAGCAAAAACTCCTTGCAATCGGCTTCGGTAATAATGATGATATTTGTTAAGCACTTCCTATGTGGCAGGGACCGTCCTAAGTGCTGGGGTGAATACAAGCAAATCGGGATGGACACAGTCCCTGTCCCACATGGGGCTGACATTCTTTATCCCCATTTTACAGATGAGGTCACTGAGGCCCAGAGAAGTGAAGTGTTTTGCCCAAGGTTACACAGCCGACAAGCGGCAGAGTTGGGATTACAAGTCATGACCTTCTGACTCCCAGGACTATGCTCTATCCACTACGCCACGCTGCTTCTCAGCTTCAAGGACATCCATCAGCTCTGTTCATTCATTCATTCAATCATACTTATTGAGAGCTCACTGTGTGTAGAGCACTGTACTAAGCACTTGGAAAGTACAATTAGGCAATTTAAATATCGGCTCTCCTTTCCTATTACTCCCCAGTTCCCACTGTTCACTCCTCCCCAGCTCACTTTAATTGTACTCGCTTTTGATTATCCTGCTTTGGACTGCTCCTTCACACTTTTCAGCATGGCTCAGTGAAAAGAGCACAGGTTAAGGAATCAGAGGTCATGGGTTCTAATCCCGGCTCCGCCACGTATCAGCTGTGTGACTTTGGGGAAGTCACTTAACTTCTAGGTGCCTCAGTGACCTCATCTGTAAAATGGGGATTAAGACTGTGAGCTCCACATGGGACAACCTGATTACCCTGTCTGTATCTACCCCAGCGCTTAAAACAGTGGTCTGCACATAGTAAGATCTTAACAAATACCAACATTATTATTATTATTACTTTCCCAGACTGTTCCCCAAATCTGCTACATCACAGTTCTCATCTTCAAAGCCCTCCTAAAATTTTATCTCCTCCAGCAAGCCTTCCACACTGACTCACAACATCCAAGTCTGTCAACTCAGCATCTACCCAGAGCACTTGGGGATTTGGTTCCCATCCTCAGCACTCTTGTATCTAAGTAAAACTTACATTTCCATCAATCAGTGGTATTTATTGAGCACTTCCATGTACTAAGCACTGTATTAAGCACTTGGGAGAGTACAATTATGAGAAGTGGTGTGGCCTAGTGGGTAAAGCACAGGCCTGGGAGTCAGAAAGACCTGGGTTCTAATCCCAGCTCTGCCACTTGTCTCCTATGTCACCTTGGGCAAGTTATTTATTTGGGCCTCACTTACCTCATCTGTAAAATGGAGATTAAGACTGTGAGGACTATATGGAACATGGACTGTGTCCAACCTGATTAGCTTGTATCTTCCCCAGTGCTTAGTTCAGAGCCGGGAACACTTAAAAAGCCCCATTTAAAAAATTACATTTTTTTGTACATTCGATTCTTCAGCTACTCCACCTTGATATACTTATACTACTTCTTGTTATATACTTTTTTAAATGGTATTCCTTAAGTGTTTGCTGTGTGCCAGGCACTGTACTAAGCACTAGGGTAGATGCTCTCCCTCTGCTCCCCCTCTGCCCTCTGTTCCCTCCCCCTGCCCCCCTTCACCTCCCCTTAGCTAAACCCCCTTTCCCCCTTCTCCTCCTCCTCTCCCTTCCCCTCCCCTCTGCACTGTGCTCATTGGTATATATTTTTATTATCTTATTTATTTTGTTAATGAGGTGTCCATCCCCTTGATTCTATTTATCGTGATTATGTTGTCTTGTTTTTGTCCGTCTGCTCCCCCGATTAGACTGTAAGCCCGCCACTGGGCAGGGATTCTCTCTATCTGTTGATGAAATGTACATTCCAAGTGCTTAGTACAGTGCTTTGCACATAGTAAGCACTCAATAAATACTGTTGAATGAATGAATAAATAAAAGCTAATCCGGTTAGCTAATCAGGTCCATGTCCCATTTGGGACTCACAGTCTTAATCCCCATTTTACAAATGAGGTAACTGAGGCACTGAGAAGTTAAATGACTTGACCAAGGTCACACACCAAGTGGCGGAGCCAGGATCATTGATTTATTCAATCGTATTTATTGAGCACTTACTGTGTGCAGAGCACTGTATTAAGCGCTTGGAAAGTACAATACAGCAATGAAGAGAGATAATCCCTGCCCACAACAGGCACAACATAGCCCCCCTAACTCTCAGGCCCATGCTCTTTCCATTAGGCCACTCTGCTTCTCCCATTCATTCATTCAATTCATTCAATCGTATTTATGGAGCACTTAATGTGTACAGAGCACTATACTAAGCACTTAGGAGAGTACAATACAACAATAAACAGACACATTCCCTGCCCACAACAGGCTTACAGTCTAGGGGTTGGGGGGGAGACAGACACCAATACAAATAAATTATAGATATATTTGCTCCCACTATTTGTTAGTAATATTTATCTGGCTCTTACATTAAATGATAAACTCTTTGAGCAAAGACAACGTGTCTCACTACTGTCTCCCAATCTCTTCGTACAATACTTAGCGCTCAGACACCAGAAAAATATCATTATTGATTTACTGAGAACAGGAATGACAGGGCTTCAACCCCCAGCTTCTTGTTCACCTCTTTCATTCATTAATAATAATAATAATAATGATAATAATAATTGTGGTATTTGTTAAGCACTTACTGGGTATCAGGCACTGTACTAAGCGCTAGGGTGGATTCAAGGAAATCCGGTTGGACACAGTCCCTGTCCCTCACGGGGCTCACAGTCCTTATTCCCCATTTTGCAGATGAGGTAACTGAGGCACAGAGGAGTGAAGTGACTTGCCCAAGGTCATACATCAGACAAGTGGTGGAGCAGGGAACCCATTACCTTCTGACTCCTAAGTCTGTGCTCTACCTGCTACACCATGCTGCTTTCATTCGATTGTATTTATTGAGCACTGTGTGCAAAGCAGTGTACTAAGTGCTAAGGAGAGTACAAGAGAACTAACAAACATATTTCCTGCCCACAAGGAGCTTATAGCACTGGTACTGAACAGGGAAACACTCTGTTCCTTTACCTTGTTAAGTAAGTGTTGCTATGGTGCCTATTTGTCACCTAGCCACCAGGGCTAATTCTAGTCTTAGCCATTGAATGAGACAGAACAGATGGCCAGCCTTTATATGAGACATGTGACTTTCTATTTGTGTATCACATTTGGCTTTGATTATTTATAAGTGACATCTCCTGCATCAGCCCCAAGGTGCATAATAACCAAAGTATGTACGAAGTATCCCCAGCTGGTCGTACCCAGATAATAACTAGAACGGTGTGATTACCCGCAGAAATGATCTGAAACTGGGTTTCAGAAAAGCTTTACGAGTTTCTTGCAATTCTTCAGAATAAATCTCCTTAGGAAGCAAAAAAACAAGAAAATCCAGCAACGCAAACACACTGCTGCTTATCCTTAGGGACTCACTGCTGGAATAAACTATGTGATTCATTCATTCAATAGTATTTATTGAGCGCTTACAGTGTGCAGAGCACTGTACTACGCGATTGGAATGTACAATTCAGCAACAAAGAGACAGAATCCCTATGTGATGTTTAGTTGAGGGTAGGCAAACTCTCCTCTGAGTGAGTAAACACACAATTTACTTCTAAATTCACACTGGGGGAATGAACACTTTCCAGAATTGTCTCCTTGTGTCCATTAAAAACAAAGAAAAACCATATCTGAAAAATCAAAGGAGCTAGAGCTAAGATGATGTGATTTTGCCTAAGCCCTTTTAAACACATTTGCACAGGACACTGTGATACTCGATCATATTTATTGAGTGTTTGCGATGTGGAAAGCATCGTACTAAGGGATAGTACCATATAACAGAGTTGGTAAACGCGCTCCCTGCTCACAACGAGCATTCAGTCTAGACGGGGAGACAGATATTAACATAAACTATGGATATGTACATAAGAGCTCTGGGGCTGATAGAGAAGTGAATAAAGTGTGCAATCCAAATGCGAAAGCGATGAAGAAAGAAGTGGGAGAGGAGAAAATAAGGGCTTAGTTGGGAAAGACCTCTTGGAGGAATGGTGCTTTTAATAAGACTTTGAAGCAGCGTGGCTTGATAGACTATGAACTAAGGAGTCAGAAGGTTGTGGGTTCTAATATGGCAAGTCACTTCACTCCTCTGTGCCTCAGTTACCTCATCTGTAAAATGGGGATTAAAAGACTCAGAGCCCCACGTGGGACAGGGACTATGTCCAACTCCATTTGCTTGTATCCATCCCGGTGCTTAGTATAGTGCCTGGCACATAGTAAGTGCTTAACAAATACCATTATTATTATGGTGGGGAGAGTGACCATCTGTCACACATGAAGAGGGAGGGAGTTCCAAGCCAGAGGCAGGACATGGATGAGGGGTCAGCAGCGAGATAGACATTGAAATAGGTGGTTTGAGAGAAGTGAAGTATGCAGGCTGAGTTGTTGTAGGATCCTCACATATATAGATGAACAAATACCATCAGTCTAATCCCTTGGCTTCTTCTCCTCCTGCTTCTAGTTATGATATTTGTGCCAAACAATGTGCTAAACATTGGTGTGGACACAAGCTAATCGGATTGGACACAGTCCCTTGTCCCGCATGAGGCTCACAGTCTCAGAGGAAGAACAGGAATTGAATCCTCAGTTTATAGTTGAGAAAGCAGATGATAAAAGTTAAGTGACATCCCCAAGGTCACACAGTAAGCTGGTGATGGAACCAGGATGAGAACCCCTGTCCTCTGACTCCCAGATCTGTGCTTCTTCCACTACGCCACGATGCTCCTTTGGGGTAGGAGACACAAAACGGTGGAAGTCGGAAACTGAATTAGGAAGGAGGAAAGAGTGCAAGGTGGTATTATTTGTATTATGGTATTTGTTAAGCACTCACTATGGATCAAGCACTGTTTTAAGGACTGAGGTAGATACATACTAATCAGGTCAGACACAGTTCCCCTACCACATTGGGTTCACAGTCTAAGTAGGAGGGAGAACAGACAAAATCCCCATTTTACAGTTGAGAAAATGGAGGCACTGAGAAGTTGAGTGACCTGCCCAAAGTCACACAGTAGGCAAATGGCAGAGCTGGGATTAGAACCCAAGTGCTCTGATGCTCAGGCCTGTGCTCCTCCCACTAAGCCATACAGCTTCCCCTAAGAGTAATAGTAGTAGGTTGTAGTATTTGAGCACTTGACGCAAATGCACTCGCTAAGTAACTGGGGCTTTGCAAAACCAAGAAATAACATGTTCCAATCGATCAATGATGTTTACTGAGCGATTACTATGTACACAGAACTGTACTAAATGCTTGGAAGAGTAGAACTGAGTTAGCAGATATGTACCCTTGTCCCTGTTCGCAATGAGTTTACAGTCTGGGGGGAAACAGGCATTAAAAAAATATTTACATATATAGAAGTCAAGACTAATAATTAAATGTACGATTGAATAAACGAATTGACAAAGTGCTAAGAATGGGTTTAAATGAGTGTTAGAGAGGGCTGATGTGTTTATATACCTCGAGGTGCTGGGAACTAATCAGGGAAGGTTTGTTGGAAGAGGTGGGATTTTAGAAGAATTTTTAATGGAGAGAGAGTGCTTTGGTCTATAAGATTTGTGTAGGGAATTAGTTTCCAGGCAGAGGAGTAGTGCGAGCGAAGATACAGAGGCTAAAGAGTCAAGACCAAGGTACGGTTAAAGTTGATTTGGAAGGAACAAAGAGAGAAAGTTGGGGAGGAGCAGGTGAAGAGAGCAGGAAGATGGGCAAGCTGGGGGAGAGCCTTAAAGCTGATTGTGAGGAATTTTAATTTGACGCAGAGGGACACAGAACCCAGTGAAGGAATTTGAGGAGAGATATGGGCTGAGAGTGCTTCAAGAAAATAATCTGTACAACAGTAGGTCATACATATTGGAAGGAGGAGAGGCTGGAGGCAGGGAGACGAGAGAGGAGATTGATACAACGGCCTAGAAGTCACATGATGAGAACCTGTACTGGAGTGGGGGAATCTGGAAGAACTTGTATAGGAAGAAGTGACAAGATTTGGCAGTAGACTAAAAGGAGACAAGTGCTTAGTACAGTACTCTGCACACAGTAAGTATTAAATAAATACCATTCACTGATGGACTCTAGGTGGGAATTGAAAAACAGTGAGAAGTTGAGCATGACACTAGGGTTGGGGGCTTCTGGGACAAAGAGGATGATGATATTAACCAATGGCATTTATTGAGCACTTATTATATTATAGTGCTTACTATGTGCCAAGCACTGTTCTAAGTGCTGGAGGTGATACAAGGTCATCAAGTTGTCCCACGTGGGGCTCACAGTCTTTATCCCCATTTTACAGATGAGGTAACTGAGGCGCAGAGAAATTAAGTGACTTGCCTAAAGTCACACAGCTGACAAGTGGTGGAGCCGGGATTAGAAACCATCACCTCTGACTCCAAAGCCCTGGCTCTTTCCATTGAGCCACGCTGCTTCTCCTTGTTCTCTGCCCACAGGGAGCTTAGAGTCTAGAGGGGCACTCAATAAAATAAACTATAGCCATATACATAGGTGCTGTGGGGCTGAAGGTGGGGTAAATATCAAGTGCTTTTAGCGTTCAGAGCACAGTGCATAGGTGATGCAGAAGGAAAAGGGAATAAGGGCTAAATCAGGGAATGTCTCTTGGAGGAGATGTGATTTAATAAGGCTTCGAAGGTGGGAAGAGTGGTGATCTGTTGAATATGAAGGGCGAGGGAGTTCCAGGCCAGAGTGAGGATGTGGGCGAGGGGTCGGTGGCCAGATAGACAATATCAGCGTACAGTTAGTAGACTGGCATTGGTAAAGCTGATGGTAAGGTGCTTCCGTTTGTTGTGGCAGTGGATGGACAACCACTGAAAGTTCTTGAGGACTGGGATGACAGAGTGAATGTGTTTGAGAAAAATGATCCGGCAGCAAAGTGAAATATGGACTGGACTGGGGCAAGAGAGGAGGCAGGGAGGTGAGCAAGAAGGCTGATGCAGTAGTCAAGGCATGATGTGATGAGTGTTTGGAGAAGAAAGGGTGAATTTTAGTGATGCTGTGAAGCTTGAACCAACAGGATTGGTGACAGTTTGAATATGTGGCCCCCTGCCTCTCCCCACTCAAGTCCATATTTCACTCTGCTGCCGGATCATTTTTCTACAAAAATGATCAGTCCAGGTTCTCCTTCTCCTCAAAAACCTCCAGTGGTTGCCCATCCACCTCTGCATCAAACAAAAACTCCTCACCACTGGCTTTAGAACACTCAATCCCGCGCCTACTTCATCTTGCTGTTCTACAAACCAGCTGGCATACATCGCTCCTCTAATGCCAATCGACTCACTGAATCTCAAGCTCATCTATCTCACAGCTGACCTCTCGCACACATCGAATCCCAGCTCTACTACTTGTCAGATGTGTGACTGTAGGCACGTCACTTAACTTCTCTGTGCCTCAGTTACCTCATCTGTAAAATGGGGATTAAGACTGTGAGCCTCATGTGGGACAACCTGATTACCCTGTATCTACCCCAGCACTCAGAACAGTGCTCTGTAAGTGCTTAACAAATACCAACATCATTATTATTATTATTATATACTGCCTCTGGCTTGGAACACCCTCCCTTTTCATATCTGACAGACGATGATTCTCCCCCACTTCAAAGTCTTATTGAAGGCGCATCTCCTCCAAAAGGCCTTCCCTGACTAAGGCCTCATTTCCTCTTCTCCCACTCCCTTCTGCATTACCCTGATTTGTTCCCTTTATTCAACCCCACAGCACTCATGTACATATCTGTAATGTATTTATCTATATTAATGTCTGTCACCCCTTCTAGACTGTAAGCTCGTCATGGGCACATAGTATATCTATCAACTCTATACTCTCCCAAGCACTTAGCACAGTGCTCTGCACAGAGTAAGCGCTCAATAAATACAATTGATTGATGGACAAGAGAAATGAGTCAAGAACAATGCCAAAGTTAGGGCTTGTGAGGCAGGGAGGATGGTGGTGTTGCCTACAGTGATGAGAAAGTCATGGGGAGGACAGGGTTAGGGTTGAAAGATAAATTCTGTTTGGAACATGTTAAGTTGGAGGTGTCTGTGGAACACTGAAGTAGGGATTATCAACTTGGTTGGGAAAATGGGAGGAGCAGAGGGTTTATTGAGTGTCCTGTGCTAGCAAGATTCCCAAGCAGTGAAGCAGTGTGGTGTAGTGGATAGAGCATGGGCCTTCAAGTCAGAAGGTCATGGGTTCTAATCCCGGCTCCACCACTTGTCAGTTACCTCATCTGTAAAAAGGGTTTAAAGCTGTGAGCCCCATGTGGGTCAGGGACTGTGTCCAACCAGATTGTCTTGTATCTATCCCAGTGCTTAGAACAGTGCTTGGCACATAGTATGCACTTAACAAATGCCATAATTATTTTATGTCCTGGAGTGAAGAGAAGATGCAGGATTGTGGGTCAGAATAAAAGTCAGGGCTAGGGAAGTAAACCTGGAAACCATTCGCTCAGAAATGGCAGCTTAATCTTGTGAGCCAATGAGCTTACCCAAACAGTCTTTGGAGAGTGTGTAGTCAGTGAGTAAGTCAATCATATTTACTGAGCACTTACTGTGTGCAGAGCACTGTACTAAGCGCTTGGGAGAGCATAATATGACACATTCCCTGCCCACAATGAGCTTATAGTCTAGAAGGGGAGACCGTCCTTGTCCCATATGGGGCTCATAGTCTAACAGACTGTGTGTAAGGACCTTGGAGGATGTCTATAATTGAAAGATAAGAGCCAGTGGAGAAGCCAGTGAATGAAAATGAGAAATAGGAATTCAAGAGGTAAGGAGAACCAAGTTAGTATTTTGTCAGCAACTTGGGCCAGATAATGCTTCAAAGCAGGAGGGAGTGGTCCATGGCGACAAAAGCAACAGAGCAGATGAGAAGGATCTGGGTGGACTTTACAAAGAAGTCACTGGTTTCCTCAGAGAGTTCAGTCTTGGTGGAACCGAGAGGTTGCAAGCCTGACGGCAGTGGCTGGAGAAGGGTTAGTGGAGAGAAAACAAAGGTGGCCTTTAGGTGTTTGGATAGCATGGAAGCGAGGAGATGGGACCACAGACTGGAGGGGGCTGTGGCATCAGGAAAGGGCTTTTTGATGGATGGTGAAGTCTTGGGTATGTTTGAAGGCAGAGGGGGAGGGGCTCTTGGAGAGTGATAAATTACAAATAACACTGAGTGAGGGAAGGAGAGGGGTGCTTGTTGTGGGCAGAAAATGTGTTTCTTACATTGTTCTCTCTCTTCCATGTGCTTAGTGCACTAAGCACTCAATAAATACAGCATTGAGAAGCAGCATGGCTTAGTGGAAAGAGCACGGGTTTGGAAGTCAGAGGTCATGGGTTCTAATCCCCACTCCACCACTTGTCAGCTGTGTGACTCTGGGCAAGTCACTTCACTTCTCTCTGCCTCAGTTACCTCATCTGTGAAATGGGGATTAAGACTCTGAGTCCCACGTGGGACAACCTGATGACCTTGTATCAATCCCAGTGCTTAGAACAGTGCTTTGCATTCATTCATTCAATAGTATTTATTGAGAACTTACTATGTGCAGACCACTGTACTAAGCGCTTGGAATGTACAGTTCAGCAACACATAGTAAGTGCTTAACAAATACCATAATAATAATAATTATTATTATTATTACAGCTAAGTGACAGGGGATAGAGTCAGAGATGCAGGAAGAGGGAGTGTATTTAGAAAGTAGGCTGAAGGAGCTCTTCTTGAGACACAGAGTAGATATAGATGGGAAACAGAGAAAGATGAACAAGCAGCAGTACAGCCTTAAGCGGGAGGTGGAAAATCTTTGGGAAGTTCACACACTTAGGCTGTGATTAACTTGTATCTACCCCAGCGCTTAGAGGAGTGCTTGACACATAGTAAGCACGTAACACAAATAACAATAATAATAATAATAACCTGGTGGCTTCAATTTCACAACTACGGAGTGTAGCCAGAGGAGGAGAGAGGGAAGTGTTCAGGATGAGGATGAGTCGGGGTGAGGAGGGAGGTATGGCGGGGTTGGGTTTTGCAAAGGAGGTGTTGGTTGGATTACTGATGTCTAGGCACCCTAATGAGTCTACCAATCCCTAGTATGTTCTAATCCTGGCACCTCCACTTGTCTGTTGTGTGATTATGAGCAAATCACTTCACTTCTTTGTGCCTCAGTTACCTCATCTGTAAAATGGGGATTGAGACTGTGAGCCCCCTGTGGGACAGGGACTGTGCCCAACCCCATTTGCTTGTATCTACCTCAGCGCTTTTAAAGGTACGTGGAACATAGTAAGCTCTTAACAGATACCATAATCATCATCATCAGGAAATGGGCTGGCCACCGGGGTCATGCGCACGTGGTTTCTTCTGCTCCCTGGGACACAGCCCCTCGATCCATATGCCAGACGCTGTCAGCCTGGAGCCCTTCCTCCTGAGCATCATAGAACAACCCGCCTCCCTCTTCCCCTGTGCCGCCCCTGGCCAGAAGTTCGGATGACCTTGCAACTTACACTGTGAAGGCAGTTTATCAGGAGTCCCTACCCACTGCTTATCGGATCATATTGAAAGATTTTGCCAGATTCACGCAGCATGGTACAAACTGTGCCCATCCATCAGAGGAATATTTGTGGGTGCTGTTGGGGTTGGGAGGTTTGAGGAAATGACAAGAAAGGAGAGCTGTGGCGGGCTGAAGGGAGGGGAGAATAGAAAGGATTTGGACCAATCAATTCCAGGATCTTTCTTCAGTTTGAGAGGTAACTCAGCCGCTGGCTGCTGCAACCTTCCCAATGTTCTGCTATTTGGCAGCTTCTTCTCCCACTCCTTAGGGGAGGGGAGAGATGGCGCAGCTGGCCACAGGCTTGACATACATCCACTAGTGGCCTGAAACAATGCCCATTTCAAAAACTGCCCAGTTTTATTACCAGTTTGGATATCTGGCTCAATACCTGACATTGATGGGCTCTTAAACCCCTGACAGAGAATGAAATAAAATGGAAAATCAGCAATCGTGATTGCTGAAAAGAACACCAAGCTTCTGAGCTTCCAGAAATAAAGATGAGATTCTTTTTAAAGTCTCAGAATTCACTCTGCCAATCCTCAAAATGATTAACAGGAAGCTAAGCATTCCTACTGACCTAACTATACTGTACTTGAAACATCCTTTATACGTTAGAAAATGCCAAGTTAGGAGGGAAACATGAACAAAGGCAACGTAGTCAGGCAGTGGAAAAAAGCCAATAACCATTAACACCAAAATGATTCAACCACATATGCAAATAATAATAATAATGGTATTTGCTAAACGCTTACTATGTGCCAAGCACTGTTCTAAACACTGGGGTAGATATAAGGTAATCAGGTTGTCCCATGTGGGGCTCACAGTCTTAATCCCCATTTTCCAGATGAAGTAACTGAGGCACAGAGTAGTTATGTGACTTGCCCACAGTCACACAGCTGACAAGTGGCAGAGCCTGGATTTGAACCCATGATCTCTGACTCCCAAGCCCCGGGCTCTTTCCACTGAGCCATGCTGCTTCTCTTCTCTCTTTTAGACTTTAAGCCCATTGTTGGGGCAGGGATTGTATTTATCTGTTGCTAAATTGTACATTCCAAGTGCTTAGTACAGTGCTCTGCACACAGTAGCACTCCATAAATACGAGTGAATGAATGAATGATCTGGAGACCTCTGTGTAAAGGGCCAGTCCAAATTGATCTCCCTTTGGCTTCTAAGCCTTACCAGACCACTGGAGGTTTTGCTTAATTGGGTTTCTAATGGTCTCGCCTCCCTGTTGACAGTGTTCCCCTGCACAACTATGTGGGTCACCTGCTATCATCCTTGCCCCCTCATCACACGCCTTGCTCAAAGAGTGAAGTGAAAACCACGGCTGTGATGCTGGTGGGTTGACCAGTTGCTCTCCAGGACTGAGTGCAAAGCACTGTGTTAAAATACTTGGTGAGTACAATAGAAGCAAAGTACACATTCCCAGCCCACCAGGATTTTCTTGAACATTCAGAATAAAAAGCTGGAAATGCCTGCAAATACTAATCTCAACAGGTTTTCCATTTAGTATCTTTAAAGGCACTTTAAACTGAGCTCCTTATCTTCCCTCTCAAATCCTGTCCTCTCCCTGACTTCCCTGTCACTGTGGACGGCACTACCATCCTTCCTGTCTCACAGGCCTGCAACCTTGGTATCATCCTTGACTCTGCTCTTTCATTCACCCCACACATCCAAACCGTCACCAACACCTGCCAGTCTCACCTTCACACTATCGCCAAGATCCGCCCTTTCCTCTCCACCCAAACTGCTACCGTGTTGGTACAAGCTCTCATAATATCCCGACTGGATTATTGTGTCAGCCTTCTCTTTTATCTCCCTTCCTCCTGTCTCTCCCCACTCCAGTCTATTCTTCATTCTGCTGCCTGATTCATCTTCCTTCAGAAACACTCTGGGCATGTCACTACCCTCCTCAAAAACCTCCAGTGGTTGCCTATCAACCTTTGCACGAAACAAAAACTCCTAACTCTTGGCTTCAAAGCTCTCCATCACCTTGCCCCCTCCTTCCTCTCCTCCCTTGTCTCTTTCTACTGTCCACCCCGTACGCACCGCTCCTGTGCCGCTCACCTCCTCACCGTCCCCTGTTCGTGCCTATCCCTCTGTTGACCCCTGGTCCATGTCCTACCGCTGTCCTGGAATGCTCTCCCTCACATCTGCCAAACTAACTCTCTTCCCCTCTTCAAAGCCCTACTGAGAGCTCACCTCCTCTAGGAGGCCTTTCCAGACTGAGCCCCCCCTTTCCCTCTGCTCCCCCTCTTCCCCCCTACCCTCTGCTCTTTCCCCTTCCCCTCCCCTCAGCACTGTGCTCATTTGTATATATTATTTATTACCCTATTTATTTTGTTAATGAGGTGTATAGAGAAGCAGCGTGGCTCAGTGGAAAGAGCAGGGGCTTGGGAGCCAGAGGTCATGGGTTCGAATCCCTGCTCTGCCACCTGTCAGCTGTGTGACTGTGGGCAAGTCACTTCACTTCTCCGTGCCTCAATTCCCTCATCTGTAAAAAGGGGATGAAGACTGTGAGCCTCACGTGGGACAACCTGATGACCCTGTATCTCCCCCAGCGATTAGAACAGTGCTCTGCACATAGTAAGCGCTTAACAAATACCAACATTATTATTATTATTACATCTCCATGAATCTATTTATCTTCATGATGTTGTCTTGTCTTATTTTGTCCTGTTTTGCTTTGCTGTCTGTCTCCCCCGTTTAGACTGTGAACCCATTATTGGGCAGGGATGGTCTCTATCTGTTGCCAAATTGTATATTCCAAGCGCTTAGTACAGTGATCTGCACATAGTAAGCTCTCAATAAATACTATTGAATGAATGAATGAATGAATCAATGAAAGGAAGTTTGCCTAGAAAATCAAAGATTTTAAACTGGGAACCTGGTGCAAAAGAAAACACCTTTAAATAAACTTGAAATGTAAGAGTGATCCATGCCTACAAATTGAAAAGCTACCACAGCCTGTTGCCTGTGGTGCTTCTGGCAAAAAAGGCAAACCTACAAGTTTCCATAGAGAAAGAAAAGGAAGATATTTGTTTAGAAGACTCTATAGGGAAATGGCCCCAACAAAAAGCTAGGGAGTGGAGAGGGGTTCTTTGCCTCTCCCCACTTTTCCCATTCCAGGGCGACTGAGTTTGGTTGAGGTTTTGTGGGGCCGGGCTCCTCCCTCCACCACTTCCCTCTATCCCTAGAAAGGACCCGTTAGGATGCGGGAGTTGAGAGAGTTTGTGCCCAGGACGATGAACAACAGAGTTGCAGCAAGCTGGTGATGTCATTTAGGGCATGACATTAGGCTGTCCTCCACTGCTTGAAGAAAACTCAGAAGATAAATAGGGAGGTTGGCCAAAATTCATTTGAAAAACTCCCTCGTGGCTGAATGTCAATGTCAAGCATTTCCCCAACTATCTAAAATAGATTTTATTTCCCAAGAGTCTCCAGGTTGGTGTGAGCATTCAAAGCAACACACATTTCCTGGCAAAGAACCTATGCAGAGCAATGCTCCAGAGTTAGCAGTACAGGCTGTTCCTTCTTCTGAAAAGTTAAAAAGGCAGTAGAAGCGAACAGCAAGAGAGGTAAGTAGGCAAGGAGAATAAAAATGGAGAAAAGGCAACATTGCGTAAAATGGAATTTCAAAATTACATATTGTGGTAATATTAGTATCCTATATTCCCTCTCTAGCTATCTGCCAACCTTCTTCTTTCCTCATTCCTCCCTCCTTCCTTCTGTATCCCCCAAACCTTTTCTGAGCCCCACTATCAATCATATTTATTGAGAGCTTCCTGTATGCATAACAGTTCTCAGCACTTGGGAGAGTACAACACACTTCACTCCTCTAATGCAGACTTATTCCCTGTACCTCGATCTCGTCTATCTCACCCCAACTTCTCGCCTACATCCTGCCTCTGGCCTGGAATGCCCTCTCCCTTCGTATCCGACAGACAATTACTCTCCCCACTTTCAAAACCTAAACGAAGGCACATATCCTCAAGAGGCCTTCCCTAAGCCCTCTTTTCCTCTTTTTCCAACACCTTCTGTGTCAACCTGATTTGCTCCCTTTATTCACCCCTCCCTCAGCCACACAGCACTTATGTACATATCCTTAGTTGATTTTTATTTATATGAACATGTGTCTTTCTCTCTAGGCTCTGAGCTCATTGTGGACATGGAAAGTCTGTTATTTTGTACTCTCCCAAGTGCTCAGTACACTGTTCTGCACACAGTAAGCACTCAGTAAATACAATTGATTGATTGATTAGGTATGTTCCCTGCCCACAATGATAATAATAATAATATTTGTTAAGTGCTTACTATATGCCAAGTACTGTTCTAAGCAGTGGGGTAGATACAAGGTAATCAGGTTGGTATTTGTTAAGCGCTTACTATGTGCAGAGCATTGTTCTAAGCGCTGGGGTAGACACAGGGGAATCAGGTTGTCCCACGTGGGGCTCACAGTCTTAATCCCCATTTTACAGATGAGGGAACTGAGGCACAGAGAAGTTAAGTGACTTGCCCAAGATCACACTAAGCACTTACCGTATGCCAAGCACTGTATTAAACACTGGGGTAGAGAAAGGTTAATCAGGTTGGACCCAGTCCATTTTCCAAGTAGAGCTCACAGTCTAAGAGGGAAGGAGGACAGGAATTTAACCACTATTTTATGGATGAGGAAACTGAGGTACAGAGAAGTTAAACCACTTGCCTAAGGTCCCAAGGCAACTGGCAGCACCAGGTAATAATAATGATAATAAAGGCATTTGTTAAGTGGTTACTACATGCCAAGCACTGCTCTAAGCGGTGGGGTAGATACAAGGCAATCAGGGGTTGGACACAGTCCCTGTCCCACACGGGGCTCTCATTCAAGTCCTCTGTTTCCTAGGCCCGTGCTCTTTCCACTAGGCCACCTGCTTTTCAGCCAACTCACTTTCTTTCCTTCACCTATGGGTAACTAGGCTTACTTCCCCCAGTCCTTCCTCGTCCCACCCCTCTGGTCTAAGTCTATTCTTTCGAGGCTTGTTCTGGCTTCTAAATTGGAGGGTGTGTTTGACTTGATATGTTAAAATCTGAATGTCATAAGATTATCAAATCAGTGTCTACCTGCATGCATTTGGTGGCTTTACATTCATAAAAAGCATACTTTTTTTGCTAGGGGAATCATAAATCAGGACAGGATCTTAAATGATCACATTGTCCAGCCCATTCTCTTATATTTAAGTAACTGTGGTAATTCTTAATACACCTAATAAGTGCCAAGCACTGTAATAACAATAATAATGTTGGTATTTGTTAAGCGCTTACTATGTGCAGAGCACTGTTCTAAGCGCTGGGGTATACTGGGTAATCAGGTTGTCCCACATGAGGCTCACTGTCCTAATCCCCATTTTACAGATGAGGTAACTGAGGCACAGAGCAGTTAAGTGACTTGCCCACAGTCACACAGCAGGCAAGTGGTAGAGCCAGGATGAGAACCCAGGTCCTTCTGACTCCCAGGGCCATGCTCTATCCATTAGGCCACGGTGCTTCTCAATGTTTCAAATAGACTGTTACTGATTTTCTATTTACAATTATCTCAATTAAGAGATTCCTATCTACCTTAACTGATAAAATGGGTCTTGTTATGCCTCACCCAGGAATCTCTGTACTTTAAAGTTCATTCTCTCTTACTGAGTTTCTAACTTGGGAATTGTAAATTGGGAATTTGTGGAAACCACATTAACTCCCTCCATTTATAATGTTTTAAACAGTGCCTGGTAGTTAAAAGAGATTAACCCCACTATCCCTTTAATTTCCTTTCCACTGCATGGCCTGGAAGCTGAATCACTCAGCTGAGTTTTTATTTGGGAAAAGGGAAAGAAACAGAAGGAGAGGGTTGAGGAGAGGGAGCATCTGAGACACAGTATTACCAGCAGTGGCTGGAGATTAAGTCTTATGGGACAAGTGCTCTGCACACAGTAAATGCTTCATAAACACAACTGAATGAATGACAACTGCAGCACTCAGCCCTGGAAATGAAGGTTGGACCTGGGAATGATTAGCCTGGGCCCAACTGTTTTTAGAGACCTGACCCTAAAAATATCACAATATGCCCTGTAAGGTTTCCTGTGGGCACCCAGCCACTTTAGCCGGAACTTGGTTGACACAGGGTTCCCCCAGTAAGCCTTCCCTGATTAACTCCCAAATTAATCAATTAATGCTATTTACTGAGCACTTACTCTATGCAGAGCACTGTACTAAGTGCTTGAGAGTCTACCCATTCTGTATATTGTACTCTCCCAAGTGCTTAATATAGTGCTCTGCACACACCGAAAGCTCAGTAAATACAATTGACTAAGTACAATACAACAGAGTTGACAGACACGTTCCCCCACCAAAACCTAAAACTGTCTCCTTATCTTCCCTCCCAAATCCTGTCCTCTCCCTGATTTCCCTGGCACTGAGGATGGCACTACCATCCTTCCCATCTCACAGGCCCGCAACCTAGGTGTTGTCCTTGACTCTGCTCTCTCATTCATCCCACACATCCAATCCATCACCAACATCGGCCAGTCTCACCTTCACAATACCACCAAGATCCGCCCTTTCCTCTCCATCCAAACGGCTATTGTGCTGGTACAAGTTCTCATAATATTCCAACTGGATTATTGTGGCAGCCTCCTCTCGGATCTCCCTTCCTCCTGTCTCTCCCCACTCCAGTCTATTCTTCATTCCGCTGCCCGGATCATCTTCTTACAGAAACTCTCTTGGCATGTCACTATGTTCCTCAAAAACCTCCAGTGGTTGCCTATCAACCTTCGCACGAAACAAAACTCCTCACCCTTGGCTTCAAATCTCTCCATCACCTTGCCCCCCCTTACCTCACCTCCCTTTTCTCTTTCTACTGACCACCCCGTACACTCCGCTCCTCTGCTGCTCACTTCCTCACTGACCCCGTTCACGCCTATCCCGTCGACCCCTGGCCTACGTCCTCCCGCTGTCCTGGAATGCCCTCCCTCCTCACAACTGCCAAACTAACTCTCTTCCCCTCTTCAAAGCCCTACTGAGAGCTCACCTCATCCACGAGGCCTTCCCAGACTGAGGCCCCCCCTTTACCTCTGCTTCCCCTCCTCTCTCCCCTCCCCACCCTCTGCTCTTCCCCCTTCCCCTCCCCTCAGCACTGTGCTCATTTATATACATTATTTACTACCCTATTTATTTTGTTAATAAAGTGTATATCTCCTTGAGTCTATTTATCTTGATGATTCTGTTTATATTGATGATGTTGTCTTGTTTTGCTCTGTTTTGCTTTGCTGTCTCCCCCATTTAGACTGTGAGCCCGTCACTGGGCAGGGATGGTCTCTGTTGCTGAACTGTACATTCCAAGTTCTTAATACAGTGCTCTGCACACTCATTCATTCATTCAATAGTATTTATTGAACACTTACTATGTGCAGAGCACTGTACTAAGTGTTTGGAATGTACAATTCAGCAACAGATAAAGACAAGCCCTGCCCATTGACGGGCTTACAGTCTAATCGACAGGCTTAAGCACTCAATAAATACTATTGAATGAATGAATGAAAAGCTACTCCTGGCACTTTAGTATTTTATTCCTGTCCTCAGCACATGTGTACAAATGTTTATTTGAATATTCAAACATTTATTCAGCTATTTCATCCTGGCATGTTTATACTACTCTGTTATATCTTTGACCTCTTACTCCAAAAATCTGAATTTAATTTTGTGTCCCCCTCCCCACCCCCATTATACCATGCATTCCTTGAGGACAGGGGATATATGAAGTACTTAGTACTCTGTAGATGCCCTGTAACATTAATATAAATACAGTGTAAATGTTTAAAGGAGAATGATCATTTCTGCAGCACTTAGTTCTATCCATACAGCTACCATGATAATCCAAGCATTTATCCTATCCCACCTTGATTATTGCATCAGCCTCCTTGCTGACCTCCCTTCCTCCTGTCTCCCCCGACTCCAGTCCACACTTCACTCTGCTGCTTGGATCATTTTTCTACACTTTTGGGCCAGGTTTCTCCCCTCCTCAAGAATCTCCAGTGGTTGCCTATCCACCTCCACATCAAGCAGAAACTCTTTACCATTGGCTTTAAAGCACTCAGTCACCTTGCCCCCTCCTACCTCACCTTGCTATTCTCCTACTAAAACTCAGTCCCCACATTTCACTCCTCTAATGCTAACCTTCTCGCTGTATCTTTCTCTAGTCTATCTCCCTGCCAACCTCTGGTTCTCATCCTGCCTCTGTCCTGGAATGCCCTCCCATTTTATATTGAATAGACACTCTCCCCACCTTCAAAGCCACATCACACAAAGGCACATCTCCTCCAAAAGGCCTTTTCTGCCTAAGCCCTCATTTCTTCCTCTCCCAATCACTTCTGCATGGCCTTGCTTTGGATTTGTTCCCTTTATTCGCCCCTCCCTCTGCCCCACATCACATGTGTATATATACTTAATTTATTCTTATTTATTTTAATGCCTTTCTCCCCACCTAGACTATAAACTCGTTGTGGGAGGGGAACATATTTACCACTTCTGTTATATTGTACTCTCCCAAGTGCTTAGTACAATGCACACTGTAAGCACTTATTAAATCAAATTGAGCTTATCAGCTATATACCAAAGAACTGCTTGCAAAGATTCAATTTTTGCTATAGTAAAATTCTCATGAAATACATGAGAAGTTCACAAAATAATCTTCAGTAGAATGTGCTAGTTTAACTTAGATTAAACAGGGTATGCAATGCTTAAACATAAAAATGGAGATTTGGACAGATTTCTCTCAGACCCACTGGGTAGATTCTTAAAAGAAGTAAACAAATCTATCAGTAAAATTTCAGATGAGATTAAACCAGTGGCCCAAATTTATTATTATTGTTCCATTATTACATATTCCATTATGGTTTAATGGATAGGCCTGGGAGTCAGAAGGACCTGGGTTCTAATCCCTGCTCTGCCACCTATCTGCTGTGTGACCTTGAGCAAGTCACTTAACTTCTCTATGCTTCAGTTACTTCACCCCTAAAATGGGAATTAAGACTGTGAGCCCAGGACTGTGTCCAATCTTATGAACCTCTGTCTACCGCAGCAATTAGAACAGTGACTGGCACATAGAAAGTGCTTAACAAGTCCCATAATTACTACTACACCTCATTCTCTCCATAGTGGCTGTACATTAAACTCATGGAAAACATCTACAATATAGAATCCCCAGTACAACACTGTTCAATATCACAGCAATAACCTAGTTTTGCTGCAAGTAGTAAAGATCCATCTTTTTTAGCTTATTACAATTTTTTCTGGAGTCTTTCCTAACACCTCACCTTCCTCTGGGTGGAGTAACCCTATTTTTTTAATGCAATTTATTAATAATAATAATAATGTTGGTATTTGTTAAGTGCTTACTATGTGCAGAGCACTGTTCTAAGCGCTGGGATAGATACAGGGTAATGAGGTTGTCCCACGTGAGGCTCACAGTTAATGCCCATTTTACATATGAGGTAACTGAGGCACAGAGAAGTCAAGTGACTTGCCCACAGTCACACAGCTGACAAGTGGCAGAGCCAAGAGTCGAACCCATGACCTCTGACTCAGACGCCCAGGCTCTTTCCACTGAGCCATGCTGCTTCCCTAATAATGGTGGTATTCGTAAAGCGATACTCTGTGCAAAGCACTGTTCTTAGTGTTGGAGAGGATACAAGTTGATCAGGTTGTCTCATTTTAATCCCCATTTTACAGATGAGGGAACTGAGGCACAGAGAAGTTAAGTGACTTGCCCAAAGTCACACAGCTGACAAGCGGCAGCGGCAGTGGCAGGATTCGAACCCAAGAACGCTGACTCCCAAGCCCAGGCTTTTTACACTGAGCCACGCTGCACTTACTATGTGCCAGGCATCGTACTAGAGTAGATAGAGCTAATCAAATTGGACACAGTCTCTGACCCATATGGGGCTAACAGTCAATCCACATTTTACAGATCCGGTAGGGAACAGGCACAGAAAAGTTAAGTGATTTGCCCAAGGTCACACAGCAGACGAGCAGTGGAGTCACAATTAGAACCCAAGTCCTTCTGACTTCCAGGCCTGGGTTCTAGCCACCAGTCCATGCTGCTTCCCAATTTGTAACATGGCTCAGTGGAAAGAGCACGGGCTTTGGAGTCAGAGGTCATAGGTTCGAATCCTGGCTCTGCCATTTGTCAGCTGTGTGACAGTGGGCAAGTCACTTAACTTCTCTGTGCCTCTGTTACCTCACCTGTAAAATGGGGATTAAGACTGTGAGCCCCACGTGAGACAACCTGATTCCCCTGTGTCTATCCCAGTGCTTAGAACAGTGCTCTGCACATAGTAAGCACTTAAATACCAACATTATAATAATAATAATACTTACTATACGCCAGACACTGTTCTAAACGCTTGGGTAGATACAAGATAATCAGGTTGGACACAGTCCCGGGCCCTCATGGTGCTCATCTGCAAACGGGGAAGTAACTGAAGCCCAGAGAGGTAAAGTGACTTGCCCAAGGTCACACAGCAGACAAGTGGCAAACATGAATGACGACTTTTTCCATTCAAGAGAGAGGAAAAACTCGTCTTCGGTGAACTAATCTCGTGGGATTTAACTTTTACCAGGAGCCCGCCCTGGGGAGTCCAATTCAACCGGGAGAGGCAATTCCAATGATTTCGGATGCCACTTGCATTTCACTCCCTGCTCACTGCCGAGCAAACAAGAAGGCAAATGACTTAATCATTTAAAAAAAAAAAAAGAAGCACACACAAAGACAAAGAAAAAGCCATTTTTCTCCGTGCATGAAAACAGGCCCTCACAACAGAAGCAGCACCGACAGCCTGCAACTGCAGCGCGTTGTGGGGAGAAAATGTGTCTCGGTATTACAGGGGAGTCAGTCATTCGATCGTAGTTTTTGAGCGCCTACTGTGTGCGAAGGACTGGCCCTTGGGGGAGTCGAGTATAGCACCAACCGGACGATGTTCTCCCAAGCGCTGGGCACGCGGTAAACGCTCAATAAATAGGCCCGGCAGAGGGACCGGCCCGTTTTGCGGGAGAGCCAAGTTGGAGCGGCCTTTCCCCCCCCGCCCCCGGGACCCGCACCCTCGTTCATTCGATCCTATTTACTGAGCGCTTACGAAGCACTGTACTAAGCGCTTGGCGAGCCCAATTCAGCAGCAGGGAGCGACCATCCCTGCCCAACAACAGGCTCACGGTCTCGGAG
This sequence comes from Ornithorhynchus anatinus, assembly GCF_004115215.2. Classification (NCBI taxonomy): domain Eukaryota; kingdom Metazoa; phylum Chordata; class Mammalia; order Monotremata; family Ornithorhynchidae; genus Ornithorhynchus; species Ornithorhynchus anatinus. The sequence goes on from NC_041728.1 coordinate 156,069,180, forward strand.
GGAGGAGACAGAAAACAAAACCACAGGCATCCCTATGAAAAACACAGTTACAGACCTATCCGCATCATTAATAAAATGAATAGGATGATAGGGGCAGAGCTAGACACCCCAGTGCTTTGGGGAGAGCGGAAGGAAAAGGGGTTTTTTTTGGTGGTTCCCGGGTCCCGCACCGCCGCCTACCAACCTGCAACCGTGCAGTGGGCCGGGGTCGGAGCACAGCGTGTAGGAGAGGGTTTCGAGCTCCCCGGGCAGGGGGCGGCTGGTGTCCCCCGGACGCAGGATGGCCCCGCCCCTTCTCCGCGCTGCAGCGAGAGGGAGTGGAGGCAGACTGCGGGAGGGCGGGGGCGGGGAGGGGGAAGCCCCGACCAAGCAGCCGAGGCTGCGGGGATCGAAAGCGGGAGCTCACCTCCTCCAGGAGGCCTTCCCAGACTGAGCCCCCCCTTTCCCTCTGCTCCTCCTCCCCTCCCCATTCTCCCCCATCCCCTTCCCCTCCCCACAGCACTTGTGCATAGCTGTATATGTCATTTATTAGTCTCTTTTATTAATGAGGTGTATATATCTATGAGCGGGACCTCACCTCCTCCAGGAGGCCTTCCCAGACTGAGTCCTCCCTTCCCTCTGCGCCCCCTCCCCATTGCCCCCCCCCCCTGCTCGTCCCCCTTCACTTGTGCATAGCTGTATATATCATTTATTACTCTCTTTTATTAATGAGGTGTATATATCTATGAGCGGGACCTCACCTCCTCCAGGAGGCCTTCCCAGACTGAGCCTCCCCTTTCCCTCTGCTCCTCCTCCCCTTCCCCTCCCCAAAGCACTTTGCATATCTGTATATATCATTTATTACTCTCTTTTATTAATGAGCTGTATATATATATCTATGAGAGGGAGCTCACCTCCTCCAGGAGGCCTTCCCAGACTGAGCCCCCCCTTTCCCTCTGCTCTTCCTCCCCTCCCCATTCTCCCCCCATCCCCTTCCCCTCCCCACAGCACTTGTGCATAGCTGTATATGTCATTTATTACTCCCTTTTATTAATGAGGTGTATATATCTATGAGCGGGACCTCACCTCCTCCAGGAGGCCTTCCCAGACTGAGCCCTCCCTTTCCCTCTGCGCCCCCTCCCCCCTTTCCCTCCCTCTGCTTTACCCCCTTTCCCTCCCCACAGCACTTGTGTATATCTATATATATTATTTATCACTCTATTTATTTTGTTAATGATGTGTATAGATCTCTGATTCTATTTATCTTGATGATATTGACGCCTGACTACTTGTTTTGTTCTGTTTTGTTTTGCTTTGCTGTCTGTCTCCCCCTTTTAGACTGTGAGCCCGTTGTTGGGCAGGGATTGTCTCTATCTGTTGCCGAATTGTCCATTCCAAGTGCTTAGTACAGTGTTCTGCACACAGTAAGCGCTCAATTAATATGACCGAATGAAATCCTCCTCCCTCCAATTTAAACTGGGAAGCCCACGTCGGAAAGAGAATCTTTCAAACCTAAATATTCATTCATTCAATCTTATTTATTACACACTTACTGTGAGGGGAGCACTCTACTCAGTGTTTGGAAAAGTACAGTAAGACTTAATGAAAGAGCCCAGACTTGGGAGTCAAGAGGTCATGGATTCTAATCCCCAGTCCGCCACATATCAGCTGTGTGACTTTGGGCAAGTCACTTCACTTCTCTGTGCCTCACTTACCTCATCTATAAAATGAGCCCCACCTGGGACAACCTGATAAACTTGTATCTCCCCAAGCTCTTAGAACTGGGCCTGGAATGTCCTCCCTCTTCATATTCGACAGATAATTACTCACCCCGGCTTCAAAGCCTATTGAGCACTGTACTAAGCGCTTGGAATGTACAATTCGGCAACAGATAGAGACAATCCCTGCCCAGCAACGGGCTCGCAGTCTAAAATGGGAGACAGACAGAAAAACAAAACAAGTAGACAGGCATCAATACCATCAAAATAGGTAAATAGAATTATAGCTATATGCACATCATTAATAAAATAAAGTAATAATATATACAAATATACACAAGTACTGTGGGGAGGTGAAGGGGGTTCTGCACCCAGAAAGCCCTCAATAAATATGATTGAATGAACAAATGAATGAAGGCAAATCTCCTCCAAGAGGCCTTCCCTAACTAAGCCCTCTATTCCTCTTCTCCCACTCCCTTCTGCATCATCCTGTCTTGCTCCCTTTATTCATTCCCTCTCCCAGCCCCATATGCTCATATCTGTAATTTATTTATCTTAATGTATGTCTCCCCCTCTAGACTGTAAGCTCCTTGTTGACAGACAGTTATGTGTCAGTTATATTGTACTCTCCCAAGTGCTTAGTACAGTGCTCTGCACACAGTAAGCACTTAATAAATACGATTTACTGATTAGTAATCAAGTAAACAGGGGGATGTGCAGTACATTGTGAGGTACATGTGAGAGGTTTTTTTTTTTATGGGCAGGACCCATTTATGGCCAAGCACTGTTCATTCAATCGTATTTATTGAGCACTTACTGTGTGCAGAGCACAGTACTAAGCACTTGGAAAGTACAATTCAGCAACAGAGACAATCCCTACCCAACAATGGGCTCACAGCCTAGAAGCTGGGAGACAGACAACAAAACAAATAGGGATTAGTAGCATCAATATAAATAAATAGAATTATAAGAACAAAGGAAGCAAGTCAGGGTGAGGAGCAAGTCAGGGTGATGTAGAAGGGAGTGGGAGAAGAGGAAAGTTGGGGGGGATAGTCTGGGAAGGCCTCTTGGAGGAGATGTGTCTTCAATAAAGCTTTAAAGGGGGGGAGAGTAATTATCTGTCAGATTTGAGGAGGGAAGGCGTTCCAGGCCAGAGACAAGGATGTGACCCAAGCAAAGGGACTTGCTCAAGGTCACACAGCAGACAAGTGGAGAGACAGGTGAGATAGAGGCACAGTGAGACGGTTAGCACTAGAGGAGCAAAGTGTGTGAGCTGGGTTGTAGAAGGAGAGTAGAGAGTTGAGCTAGGAGTGGGCAAGGTGTTGAACTGCCTATCTATTCTGGCATTTAGTACAGTACTTGGTACTTAAGTACTATATAAAAAAATGAGTAAATACAACAGTAAATAAAATCAAAATTGTTATTCCGGAACTGAAAGTTACAGTTAGGGATTTGCATTGCCTGATGATAGAGTCTGCACTAGGGACAAGGCTTCAGCCTTAGTCTTAACATTTTAGGATTCTGAATCTGTTCAGAGGAAATGATTATAATAATAATAATAATTATCATGGCATTTGTTAAGCACTTACTTTGTGCCAAGCACTGTTCTAAACGCTGGCGGGGGGATACAAGGTGATTAGATTATCCCACGTGGGGTTCACAGTCTTACTGCCCATTTTACAGTTGAGGTAACTGAGGCACAGAGATGTTAAGTGACTTGCCCAAAGTCACACAGCTGACAAGCAGCAGAGCCGGGATATGAATCCATGACCATGACTCCCCAGTCCATGCTCTTTCCACTGAACCATACCATGCTGCTTCCCTATTATAGTGCTAGTGACTTGTGCAACCCCAGGCATACCCTCTTGTCACAAGAAGCAACATGGCCTGGTGGAACGAGCAAGGGCCTGGGAAATGAAAGATCTGGGTTCTAATCTTAGTTCTTACATTTGCCTGCTGCTTGACCATGGACAACTCAGACCAAGCCAGTGGTAAAGCCGAGACAAGAACTTGGGACCTCCTGACAGCCAAGCCCATACTCTCTCCACTGTTCCAGTGGACACAGCCGCCCTCCCTGATACTTCTAACCCCAGATCCACCACATGTCTGCTGGATGATCTTGGGCAAGTCACTTCACATCTCTAGGCCTCAGTTACCTCATATGTAAAATGAGGATTAAGAGTGTGAGCACCCTGTGGGCAAGAGACTGTGTCCAACATGATTAACTTGTTTCTACCCACTCCCTTCTGCGTTGTCCTGACTTACTCCCTTTATTCATCCCCATTACCACCCCCACGGCATTTATGTACACATCTGTTATTTATTTATTTATATTAATTGTCTGTCTCCCCCTCTAGACTGTAAGACTGTCTGTTTATTGTTATATTGTACTCTCTCAAGCGCTTAGTACAGTGATCTGCACACAGTAAGCAGTCAATAAAGATGGTTGAATAAATGAATGAACTTCTCTGTGCTTCTATTCAGTGATCTGTAAAATGGAGATTCCCTCCTACCTAGGCTATAAACCCTGTTAGCAACAGGGACTGATTGTGTCTCCCTTGTTTATCTTGCATCTTCCCCAGGGCTTAGTTTGACATATAGAAAACAGATTCATTCTTTCATTCGTTCGTTCATTCATTCATTCATTCATTCATTCGTCCGTCCGTCCGTTCGTTCATTCATTCATTCATTCATTCATATTTATTGAGCACTTACTGTGTGCAAAGAACCGTGGTAGGCTCTTGGAAGAGTACACCATAAGAATAAACAGATACATTCCCTGCCTACAATGATCTTACAGTCTAGAGGGGGAGACAGATATTAATATAAATTTATTAGTGAATTACAGGTAGGCAAATAAGTGCTGTGGGACTGGGAGGGCGCATGAATACAGGGAGCAAGTCAGGGTAATGCAGAAGGGAGTGGGAGAAGAGGAAAGGAGGGCAGAAGAGGAAAGGAGGGCTTGAAGGCAGTGAGAGTAATTGTCAGATATGAGGAGGGAGGGCACTCCAGGCCAGGGGCAGGTGAGAAGTCGGTGGCTTAGATAGACGAGCCTGAGGTGCAGTGAGAAGGTATAAGAGGACCAATGTTTGGGGCCTGGGTTGGAGTAGGACAGTAGTGAGATGAGGTAGGAGGGGCCAAGGTGATCGAGTGCTTTAAAGCCTACCATGAGGAGTTTTTGTTTGATGCGTAGGTGAGTGGGCAACAACTGGAGTTTCTTGGGGAGAGGGGAAACATGGTCCGAACGCTTTTGGAGAAAAATGATCTGGGCAGCAGAGTGAAGTATGGACTGGAGTGGGGACAGACAGGAGACAAGGAGGTCAGCAAAAAGGCTGGTACGGTAATCAAGGCAGGATAGGATAAATGCTTGACTTAACATGGTAACAGCTTGAAAGTAGAGGAAGGGGAAGATTTTAGCAATGTGAAGGTTGAGCAGACTGGATTTCGTGATGGATTGAATATGTGGGTTGAATGAGAGAGAAGAATCAAGGATAATGCCAAGGTTACAGGTTTGGGAGACAGGAAGGATGGTGGTGCCTTTTCAGTGATGGGAAAATGAGTGGGAGGACAGGATTTGGGTGGGAAGATAAGAAATTCTCTTTTAGACATAGTAAGTTTGAGGTGATGGTAGGACATCCAAGTAGAGATGCCTTGAAAGCAGGAGGAAATGTGAGATTGCAGAGAGGGAGAGAGATTAGGACTGAAGATATAGATTTGGGCAACACATATCACCAACTTTTAGGTTTGAGCTGTGGAAGGGCTTCCACTTGAATGTGCGTGTGTGCGCCTATGTGCTTACAGTGGGTGGAGAAAGGAAGCCTCATTACTCGCCTTGTTTTGAAGTCATGGCCAGGGGTAGGGGTAGCTGTCAGTTTAGGGGTGAACCTCAGAACAAGAATTTATTCTTAGCTTCTTCTGCTCCAGTACTATATTCCCATCCTCAACACTAATGTATATACATTTATTCAATTGTAAATTTAATTATTTATTTTGATTACCCTATTTGCAAATATTTTCATCTCTGTTTCTCCCTTTAGAGGGCAAGTGAGCAGGGAACATGTCTTTTCCTTCTTGTTGTACCTTCTCAAGTCCTCACTACAGTGCATTGTACCCTGTAGGTGCTCAATAAATTCCATTCATTCATTCAATCATGTTTATTGAGCACTTACTGTGTGTAGAGCACCGTACTAAGTGCTTGGAAAGTACAATTCAGCAATAAATAGAGACAATCCCTGCCCGCAACGGGCTCACAATCTAGAATGGGGGACACAGGCATTAAAACAAGTCAACAGGTATCAATAGCATCAGTATAAATAAATAGAATTAGAGAACTCTACACATCATTAATATAAATAAATAGAATTATAAATATGTGCATATATATAAACACAAGCGATTTGGGGTGGGGAGTGGGGTAGAGCAAGGAGAGTGAGTTGGGGTGATGGGGAGGGGAGAGGGAGCAGAGGAACAAAGTATTTTAAAATCCTGCTCTTCCCCTGGGCAAATGTACTTCTTTCACAGGCTCATGCACTTGTCTCACCCTTGAGACTTAGTTGAACATTCTGATGAACTGGACCCAGCCATTGGGATGGGGTAGATTGGCAAACAGGTATGGCTAGTTTGTTCTTAACTATCAATCACTATTGTGCACCTAGTATGGGGGAGAAGAGTGAATGGTGTGCTTGGGAAAGTACACTGAAGGAGAAAGACAGGGTTCTTGCCTTTGAGGCACATACAGTCTTAGGGATGAGACAGACAAAAATAATGTATGTAACTATTAGTGAGAACAGAAGGAAAATAAAATCAGGAATGGAAATTAAGTCTGTGATTATTTTGTGTTGGTGATAGTCACAATACATTGTGATTCAAAACGTATATCCTCTACCTTCTTCGGCCCCTCAAGAGACCAAATAGTAGCATTTTATATCAAAACAACATCCCATTTTGACATGGCAGCTCTGTAAATATTTCCCCTCAATTATATTTGTGAAATAAATGGTCACAAACTAGTTTTTTGTCATTAATCCTCCTTTCTGTTCTAATTTTCACCTATTGTGTCAAATATGGGTTACATGGAACAGGCCAGTTTCCCAAGCCCCCACAGCTGTCCTTCACAGATGAGGCCACTTGGAGCAATAATAATAATAATGTTGGTATTTGTTAAGCACTTACTATGTGCTGAGCACTGTTCTAAGTGCTGGGGTAGACACAGGGGAATCAGGTTGTCCCACGTGGGGCTCACAGTCTTAATCCCCATTTTACAGATGAGGTAACTGAGGCACTGAGAAGTTAAATGACTTGCCCAAAGTCAAACAGCTGACAAGTGGCCGAGCTGGGATTTTAACCCATGACCTCTGACTCCAAAGCCCATGCTCTTTCCACTGAGCCACGCTGAGTATTCTTATTACCACTGTGGGCCTTTGAAGCCCTTAAGCTCGGGATGACCTTAAATGCTTCTTTGCTCACATCCCACATAGCCTTATCATTTCCTGAGGGTTTTTCAGTCCAGAGTTTCTCAGCTCTGCCTTTTCTTTTCCTGCTCACAACCCCAACTTTGGTAAAGGAAGAGCAGGAGGAGAAGGAGACGTCTTTGAAAAATGTCCACCGTCCTTTGGAGGTTTCCTGTCTATCACCAAGGAGGATATTTTAAGTACTGAAAATTCATTCACTGTATAATGGGCCAGTGTTCCCTCTCCAGTGCCCCTGGCACACTGAGGCCACTTAGTAAAGGAGGCAATAACCATATTACGGTGGAACAAAAGGAGAGTTGGTAGAAATGAAATATATCGCTCAGAATTGCAAACTTATTACTCATCACTATGCTCTAAAGCAGAGATTAAAAATAAAAATGATTATTTAAAGAAACAGCTATGCAGTGAAAAAATATGAAGCCTTCCTGAAGATGCTGGATGACTGCTTCTGGACTCTGGTTATTTGGATAGCCAAACAGCTTTCCCTAATGGTTACCTGGGAAAGTACCCTGAATTGTCACGATTAGCCCGACTCTCTCCCTTTGCTCTATCCCCCTCCTGGCCCCACAGCACTTGTGTATATATGTACATATTTACAATTAGAATTCTATTTCTTTTATGAATGATGTACTTATAGCTATAATTTTATTTATTTGTACTGATGCTACTGATGCCTATTTACTTGTTTTGATGTCTGTCTCCCTCCTCCTGTGAGCCCGCTGTGGGCAGGGATTGTCTCTATTTGCTGCTGAATTGTACTTCCCAAACACTTATTTGTCATTAATGAATTGCTCAACCAATCAATGCTTTTTTATTGAGCCTCCCTGTGTCCAGAGCTATACTATACTAAGCTTCTGGGAGAGAAGCAGCGTGGCTCAGTGGAAAGAGCCCGGGCTTGGGAGTCAGAGGTCATGGATTTGAATCCCGGATCTGCCACTTGGCAGCTGTGTGACTGTGGGCAAGTCACTTCACTTCTCTGTGCCTCAGTTCCCTCATCTGTAAAATGGGGATGAAGACTGTGAGCCTCATGTGGGACAACCTGATTACCCTGTATCGACACATAGTAAGTGCTTAACAAATACCAACATTATTATTTTTAATACATGAGAGTCAGTAGCTGTGATGCCTGCCCACAAAGAGTTTACAGTCTAGCGGGGGAGACATACTTTAAAATAAATTAGTTGAAACAGGACAGTAGAAGGATACTTACGTATGTGCCGTGGGGCTGGGATGGGGAGAATATCAAGTGTTTAAGGGGTACAGATCCAAGGGCACCGGTGACACAGAAGAGAGAAGGAGTAGGGGAAATCAGGGCTTAGTCAAGGAGGGACTCTTGGAAGGTTTTAAGTGGGGATTTCAAGGTGGGGAGAATAGTGGTCTGTCGGATATAAAGTGAAAGGAGTTCTTGGTCATAGGGAGGATGTGGACAAGGGGACAGTGGGCCTGTTATTATCATTAAGTATAAGGCCCCTGTCATTAACATCCAGACCAGTATCAATCAATCAATGAAGCTATGAAACTTATTGAGCATTTACTGAGTGCACAGCTTGGGAGAACTCAATATAATAGAGCTGGTAGACATATTCGCTGCCCTCAGTGAGCTTACAGTGTAGAGGGAGACATAGACATTAATATAAATAAATAACTGTCCTTTGGAAGCACAGCAAACAGAGTAAAGTGACAACTTCCCATAAGACCTTTATTCAAAACTAAATGTCTACAAAACTGTAGTGCATTTGACCTTTTATATGTTTGGGAGACCTGAATGCCATAAAAGGCTCATTCTACTTCCCAAGCAGTTTCAGTAACGTGACCCATGAACTCATACTTGCCATCAAATGGCAAGACAGAACTGCCCACCCCCTGGAACTCTGTCGTTTGACACCATCGAGGCCAAGCCATATCGACACAGCTTTGCCAAGCAAGAGAGGAGAGGTGAATTGATGACAATGGAATCCTTAAACAGCTGCCGGGTGGTGCGTTTGCAGGCATGAACAAATGCTTAGAAGACGTAGTGAAGAAGTCTCCAGCGAATGTGGCACAGCAGCAGCATTACATGACACCAGCCTACGACATGGCAATCAGGTCACTCTCTTCCAGCGTAGCTATGGGAAGATGAGGATGTAAAGTGGTAGTTTGGTAAATGGCAAGAATTAAAAGTGGCTTGGATTGCATGTTTGACCTGGTTTTCAAATACGTGCACTTATTTGTATACCACCTATTTATTAAGACCTCTGGGTAACAGAGGCAAGACCAAGAAACTACAACCATGGAAGATCAAATGCTCAAAGGGTAACAGCCCTAGAAACTTGGCACCAAGACAGATCTCTATGGTATGAGGAAGGGGGAGTCATCCCATGTGAAATGGGATTCTTTAGAAAGGATGCATGGAAAGTGAGGAGAGAGAGTTGGGTAGAGGTTTTCTCTACTGGTTGTAAGTGCTGCAATACCAGAGGATTCTCTGAGAAGGGTACTATTTAGCTAAAACAGAGAGACTTTTGCCTGGGGAGAAAGGAAACTGATCCAAGGACTAAAATCCATAGCTCACCACTGGGTGAGGAATACGGTATCTATAGCACTGAATCAACAACCCTTGGGAGGAGCCTCTGCATCTATGATTCATTCATGTAATCATCTTTGTTGAGCACTTACTGTGTGCAGAGCAGTATACTAAGGACTTGGGAGAGTACAATACACTAATGGACTCTACCTGAGGCAGGTGATTGCTGGCTTTTGGAGGTTGGGGGTTAGGGGGTGTGGGGAGCATGGAGGGAAGTGGGGCTTTCTCTCCCTGTTCTACCCAGTAACAGGCCTGAACCTTAGTGACTGCCATGAAGAGCCACAGCTGCCTTGTCTAAGGCAGATAAAAGGTGGTTGTGTTGAGGGTGTGTAACATAGATGTATGCTGAGATGTAAAGAGAAGCAAGCAGAAAGATGAAGCACTGGCAGAATGGGTTCCTTTGATTACTAACTGTTATTGGACCCTTGGGTGGTGGAGTGAGTGTTTGTGTGTCACTCCCGTGTATGTTGATAAAACTAAGTAAAAAACTTTTCACAGTAAACTTGGTGATCAAAGGTGTAGTTTGAATGAACTCTACTACAGGTCACTGAGGCTCTGCGGGTCCAGGAAGGTCCTAGTTGGTATGAACTAGGGGCTTGTGACCCGTGGCACGTAGCAAGCACTTGACAATTGCCATAATCATTATTATGACTTGCTATGTGTTAGTCACTGCCCTAAGCACTGGGGTGGATACAAGCAAATTGGGGTGGACACAGCCCCTGTCCTTCATGAGCTCACAGTCTCATTCTCCATTTTGCAGATGAGATAACTGAGACACAGAGTAGTGAAATGACTTGCCCAAGGTCACACAGCAGACAAATGGTAGAGCCGAGCTAAGAACCCATGACCTTCTGACTCCTGTGCTCTGTCCACTATGCTATGTTGCTTCTCTGCAAGTGCTCAATAAATATAATTGGTTGATTGATTAGGTAACTCCTGCATGCCCTCAGGTGCATTTCCTTTATTTAGGCTTTGACTGTGGAGGTCACCTCCTCAAAAGTTGAGGCTCTGGTCACTTTAATGATTTTTCTTTGCTTTGAAGGGCATCTCCCTCTGGTGAAAGGTATATTAAGGAGTTCTTGATAGAGTTCTTTCTACTTGTGAAAGAATACTTATTTGTTTTTGATGATGGAGGGTCTATCTGCATCTCCAGTAGTGCCCGCATTGGATGATTGGTGCCAAAGATTTGTTTAATGATGAACATAAGTGAGAAGCAATGTGAAAACAGAAGTGAGAAAGAGTATGGGCCTGGGAGTTAGAAGATCCAAGTTCTAATTGTGTCTCTGCCACTTGACTGCAGTGTGTCCTTGGGCAAGTTGCTTAACTTTTCAGTGCCTCAGTTCTCTCCTCTGCAAAATGGGGATTCAATTCCTGCTCTTCTTAGACTGTGAGTCCCATTTGGGACAGGGACAGTATCCAACTTGATTAACTAGTATCTACCTCAGCGCTTGACATATTTTAAGCACTTGACCCTATTATTATCATTATTATTAGTAGTATTAGTTTGGTGGTGGCCAGCTTTTACCTGATTTCTTCAGCTTTGATCTCCCATTCCTGGTCACCCTAGTGGCTGTCCACTTTGCTTTGGTTATGCAGACCTGATTTTACTTGTACTATAACATAAATTAATTGCTATCTCACTGACTACTTGGTTGAGAGAGTCAGGATGATGTCTTCTCAGTCAAAAAATCTAAATATAAATGAACAATAGATTAGTTGTTTCATTTACAAGGCAGAACAACAGAGAATGAGTTATTTAAATATTACCTCTAATTACAAGTACAATGACATTTTCTACTCAAGAGCCCTACCTTTTAATCCACTCAGGGACTGGTTTTCCAGAGACATCACAAAGGGGAGAACTGAAACAATTTTTCAGGTTATTCAAGCAAAAAAGCCTCATCTTTGCCTGAATTATAATTTATGAGATTCTTTTACTTGCCTGCATAATTACCTGAAATCATGGATTCATTTTTCCTCTAGAGATTGACCATACCATCTGTTTCTAGGGAAAGGATGCAGATTGTATTGATAAATACAAATACTAGTAAATATATGATATTTGAAAGTAAAAAGCTACTTTTAAAGCCTACGTGCTAGTCTCTAAATATTTCTGAATTTGACAAATAGACATAAAGTTCACATTTCAAAATAACTAGGGAAATACTTAGCTCAATAGTGTGTAAAATGTACTTAATACTTTGGTGCCTAGAAATATGTCTATATGTATTTTAAAGGACATCGTTTCACATTCATCATAAAATTGAATTACATTATACCAAAGAACAGATGATTACTTTATTATTCCACTTTAGGAAGGGATTGTGTAAATGTAATTCTGATTCATTGTCAGATGTGCCTAATAAATTCTGGTTTAGCCCTCAGAATTCTATTAGAAAAGAATTGCACAATGACACACTAAGGCCAGCTAGGAGAGAATTATTTATGATTTTATAAAATCTCTTATCTAAGGAAACAGCTAGCTGGACTGCACTTGTACAGTTTAAAATATAGTCTTTATTTGTTCTTTTTCCTATTAATCTCCAAATTAATGAAAAATCCAGCCTGAAATCTAGAATGTGGAATCAATCATTTTCAATAGACTAGATGATTCAATATTTACATAGGGAAAATGTTTGCTTTTTCCATGAGAAATTTAAAAGGGATTAAAAAAGGGCCTACCCTTTTGCTCTACCCTCAGATGCTCAGTAGATCATTTACTTTATTTGAAAGTAAAGAGCTACTTTAAAAACCCTACAGATCTAGTCTCTAAATATTTCTGAATTTGACAAATAGACCATAAATTTCACATTTCACAATAACTAGGGAAATGCCTAGCTCAATAGTGTAAAATGTTCTTAATATTTTGATACCTAGAAATATGTCTATATATTTTAAAAGACAGTTTCACATTCATCACAAAATGGAATTACATTCTAATTGATTAGAAACTTGAAGATGGCTTCTCAACAAATATTAAGAAGGAGACACAGGCTGGTTGAGGAGTATTCCCAGTCTCCTATGAGAACTTCAGAGACCTTCACCTTTCCCTTGGCTGCCCCACAATCTGGGAAGAGTAAATGATGTAATTGAGTGTAGATGGAGGGGCGGGGGATGGAAGAATCTTCCTCCTTTCCAGAAACATTTCTGGACTCAAGGTGGAAGAATTGCTCTGCAGTCCCGTGTTCCATTCTGAGGCTGAACTCTTATGAACCAGGCGAGGTCATCAGAGGTCACTCACTCCCTCGGTGAACTCATCCGCTCTCACGGCTTTGACTACCATCTCTACGCAGATGACACGCAGATCTACATCTCCGCCCCTGTCCTCTCCCCCTCCCTTCAGGCTCGCATCTCCTCCTGCCTCCGGGACGTCTCCACCTGGATGTCGGCCCGCCACCTAAAACTCAACATGAGCAAGACTGAGCTCCTCATCTTCCCTCCCAAACCCGGTCCTCTCCCAGACTTCTCTATTACCGTGGATGGCACGACCATCCTTCCCGTCCCGCAGGCCCGCAATCTCGGTGTCATCCTTGACTCGTCCCTCTTGTTCACCCCACACATCCTATCCGTTACCAAGACCTGCCGGTTTCACCTCTACAATATCGCCAAGATCCGCCCTTTCCTCTCCACCCAAACGGCTACCTTACTATTACGGGCTCTCGTTATATCCCGGCTAGACTACTGTGTCAGCCTTCTCTCTGACCTCCCTTCCTCCTCTCTCGCCCCGCTCCGGTCTATTCTTCACTCCGCTGCCCGGCTCATCTTCCTGCAGAAACGATCTGGGCCTGTCACTCCCCTTCTTAAACAACTCCAGTGGTTGCCTATCGACCTCCGCTCCAAACAAAAACTCCTCACTCTAGGCTTCAAGGCTCTCCATCACCTTGCCCTTCCTACCTCTCCTCCCTTCTCTCTTTCTACCACCCACCCCGCACGCTCCGCTCCTCCTCACCGTCCCTCGGTCTCGCCTATCCCGCCGTCGACCCCTGGGTCACGTCCTCCCGCGGTCCTGGAACGCCCTCCCTCCTCACCTCCGCCAAACCGATTCTCTTTCCCTCTTCAAAACCCTACTTAAAAATCACCTCCTCCAAGAGGCGTTCCCAGACTGAGCTCCTCGTCCCCCTCTACTCCCTCTGCCATCCCCCCTTTACCTCTCCGCAGCTAAAGCCTCATTTTCCCCTTTTCCCTCTGCTCCTCCACCTCTCCCTTCCCATCCCCACAGCACTGTACTCGTCCGCTCAACTGTATATATTTTCGTTACCCTATTTATTTTGTTAATGAATTGTACATCACCTTGATTCTATTTAGTTGCCATTGTTTTTACGAGATGTTCTTCCCCTTGACGCTGTTTAGTGCCATTGTTCTTGTCTGTCCTTCTCCCCCGATTAGACTGTAAGCCCGTCAAACGGCAGGGACTGTCTCTACCTGTTGCCGACTTGTTCATCCCAAGCGCTTAGTACAGTGCTCTGCACATAGTAAGCGCTCAATAAATACTATTGAATGAAATACTATTGAATGAAAGGTCACTGGTGCAATACTAAGGAAATGGGGATAGATAATAATGGTGGTATTTGTTAAGCATTTACTATGTGCAAAGAACTGTTCTAAGTGCTGGGGGGATACAAGCTGATCAGGATGTCCCACGTGGGGCTCACAGTTTTAATCCCTGTTTTACAGATGAGGTAACTTAGGCACAGAGAAGTTAAGTGAAGTTAAGTGACTTGCCCAAAGTCACACAGCTGGCAAGCGGCAGAGCGGAACTAGAACCCATGACCTCTGACTCCCAAGCCCGGGCTCTTTCCACTGAGCCACGCTGCAGATGGCTGGAAGGAGGGGATTTCCCTTCGCTTCTCACCTCCTGAGTAAATTGTAAGCCCGTCAATGGGCAGGGATTGTCTCTATCTGTTGCTGAATTGTACATTCCAAGTGCTTAGTACAGGGCTCTGCACATAGTAAGCGCTCAATAAAATCTACTGAATGAACGAATGAATAAATGTCTCTATGTGTCTTCAGTACAGTCTGACTTTGGACAAATCTCTTCTTGGGAGAAAGAGAGAGATGAATTGAGCTCTTTAATGATAATTATGGTACTTTTTAAGTGCTTACTATGTGCCAAGCACTGTTCTAAGCTCTGGGGTCGATACAAGTTAATCAGAGTGGACACAGTTCCTGTCACATTGTCTCCCCCGATTAGACTGTAAGCCCAACAAAGGGCAGGGACCGTCTCTATCTGTTGCTGATTTGTACATTCCAAGCGCTTAGTACAGTGCTCTGCACATAGTAAATGCTCAATAAATACTGTGGAATGAATGAACATTTGGGCACACACTCTTAATCCCCACGTTTTACAGACGAGGTAACTGAGGCACAGAGAAGTTAAGTGACTTGCTCAAGTTCACAGAGCAGACAAGAGGTGGAGCTGGGTTCTAACCCATGACCTTCTGACTCCCAGGCCCGTGTTATATCCATGCTGCTTCTCTTTAAATTGTCCCATTCAATAAACTCTATGACATAGAGCTTAAACTTCAAATAAGATTGACTTGGGTATGGAACTCATTTTTATAACTTTGTTTCTTGGTTTTTGAGAACTTTATTGCACACTGGCAGTCAGTCAAATGGTATTTATTGAGCACTTGCTGTATGCAGAGCACTGTACTGAGCACTTGGGAGAGTACAATACCCACCCAGAAGAAGCTTACAGTTTAGAGAGCATACAGAAACAAAAACTTCTCACTTCTCACTCTAAGCTTCAAGGCTCTCCATCACCTTGCCCCCTTCTACCTCTCCTCCCTTCTCTCTTTCTACTCCCCACCCCACACGCTCCGCTCCTCTGCCTCCCACCTCCTCACCGTCCCTGTTCACGCCTATCCTACTGTCGACCCCTGGGCCACGTCCTCCCGCTGTCCTGGAATGCCCTCCCTCCTCTCCTCCGCCAAACTAACTCTCTTCCCCTCTTCCAAAGCCCTACTGAGAGCTCACCACCTCCAAGAGGCCTTCCCAGACTGAACTTCCCCTTTTCCCTCTCTGCTCCTTCTGCTCCCTCTCTGCTTCCCCTTCACCGCCCCTCAGCTAAGCCCTCTTTCCCCCCTTTCCCTCTGCTCCTCCCCCTCTCCCTTCCCATCCCCTCAGCACTGTGCTCATTTGTATATATTTTTATTCCCCTATTTATTTTGTGAATGAGGTGTCTATCCCCTTGATTCTATTTATTGCGATTAGGTTGTCTTGTTTTTGTCCGTCTGTCTCCCCCGATTAGACTGTAAGCCCGTCAATGGGCAGGGACTCTCTATATCTGTTGCCGAATTGTACATTCCAAGCGCTTAGTACAGTGTTCTGCACATAGTAAGCTCTCAATAAATACTATTGAATGAATGAATTAATTAATACAGATGTTCAAATAAAATGCAGATAGGGGAAACAGCAGGGAACAGTATCTAAGTATTGTGGGGTTGGATTATCAAAGTGATTATGGGTTACAGACCCAAAAGCATAGGAAAAGCAGAGAAGAGGGTGAATAGGGAGGGTTAAGTGAGGGGTTAAACAGGAAAGGCCTCTTGGAGGAGATATTATTTTAGTAGGGCTTTGAAGATGGCTGATGTGGTGGTCTGTAGACATGAAGATGGGGTTGTTCTAGACCAGAGGTTAGATAGGGGCAAGCAATTGGTGGAAATAGACCCCTTGAGTATATGAATTTACATTTTCAAAACCCCATGGAACCACATTATGAGCAGAGCAAAGCAATCTGTTTCTGCCACTAAGGGCCCCTGCTTCTGAAATACTCTGTGCATGCTGAGCCGTAGATAAAAACTGCTTCCGCATGGTCTCAGCCTCCCCCTCGACGAGTCAGCTGCGATGCCACCATGCCATCTAGGAGAATCCATCCCACCCTGCCTTCTGCCATTGCGGCAGGAAAGAGACCACCGCAAAACCTTGGGAAAACTAATGATTGCCGTAGCAGTTTCTGTGGCTATGGCAGTGTGGCTCAGTGGAAAGGGCCTGGGCTTGGGAGTCAGAAGTCATGGGTTCGAATCCCAGCTCTGCAACTTGGTAGCTGTGTGACTCTGGGCAAGTCACTTAACTTCTCTGTGCCTCCATTACCTCATCTGTAAAATGTGGATTAAGACTGTGAGCTTCACGTGGGACAAGCTGATTACCCTGTATCTACCCCAGTGCTTAAAACAAAGTGCTCTGCACATAGTAAGCAGTTAACAAATACCAACATTTTGGGGGTGCCTTGGACTCTGAGCCATAAGTAGCCTGATATCCTGCTTTTCTAACCACAACTCACTACTGACTTTTTTTTTTATTTTGTATACATGTCCTTGTCTTTTGTGCTGCTTTAATGTTGTATTGTTTCATCACTCCTGGTGAATCTATCACCAGTCCCCTTTCTCCCACTTATATTTGGAGCTCTTGAGGGACTATGTATAATTCCCATGGTACTCTTTCCCAGCCCTTAATACAGTGTTTTTCACATAGTAAGTGCTAAATTAAATAGTATGGTGTGCTAATAGCACTCCCTGGGGGCAGTGCCCTGTACTAAGTAAGCACTTGGTAAATTGGAAACAAAGAAATGAAATATTTCTCGCCCACAGGAAACTTACTGTTAAGATATAGCTTAAACACAGGGGAACACAGCCTCATTTATACTATTTAGGCTGTGTAGGATTAGCTGGAAACCAATAACAGGAACTTTAGTCTAATTCTCCATTAGTTTCACCAATGTTCCTTAATCAGCATTGCTAACTGTTGTTTGTAACTCAGACATCTTTTCTTGGGAGCTCCTACAGCTTCAAATATGCTCCTTAGATTTGGAAAAAACAATCTGCCTACATCTGCATGTGACATCTCATGATGTAAAATATGAAGGGCAGTTTGCTTAGAGAAGCAGCGTTCGAATCCTGGATCTGCCACTTGTCAGCTGTGTGACTGTGGGCAAGTCATTTACCTTCTCGGTGCCTCAGTCACCTCATCTGTAAAATGGGGATTAACTGTGAGCCTCACGTGGGACAACCTGATTACCCCTGTATCTACCCCAGTGCTTTAGAACAGTGCTCTGCACATAGTAAGTGCTTAACGAATACCAACATTATTATTATTATTATTCTACTGAAGGAGAGCTGGAAGAGGAAAGACAGAAGAGAGTTAGTTGGAATTACGCATCCCCACTTTGAGAACCGCTGTCTAGATCAAATATTTGATTAAAAAAATTTTGAATTTCATTTTCTAGTTATTTAAATTTTCTTCTTAGATCCTCTAATGACAATATGAAGATTTTCCATATTCCAGTAAAAATGATAAAAATGGGTTTAAATCAGCTCTTTAGTGTTCACTTAGATGTTACACTATCACTCTACAGTCAAAGTACTTTGAATTAGATTCCAGGTTGGATAGCCACTTCCCAGCCTTCTTGTCTAACTGAATTGATCCCTTCTTCTATCTCTACTGGAACCAACTGCAATGTAATACAGGGCCTCACCAAGAAGGGGCTAAATAAATAGTATTATTAGATTGAAAATCTAGAGTGAGCATTATCAGTGGTATCTGTTGAGTGCTGTCTGTGTGCAGAGCACTGCACTAAGCACTTGGGGAGAGTACAACAGATTGATAGGGCACATTTCTCTGCCCACAGTGAGCTAATTCATTCATTCAGTTATATTTATTGAGCCCTTACTAAGCACTTGGAAAGTACAATTTGGCAACAGAGACAATCCCTACCCAACAACGAGCTCACAAGTCTAGACATTATTTTATTAATGGATGTAGTAATATCTATGACTTCTATCTATTTTGATGGTATTGATGCCTGTTGACTTGTTTTATTTTGCTGTCTATCTCCCCCTTTTAGACTGAGCCCATTGTTTGGCAGGCCACTGTCTCTGTGCCCCATTGTACATTCCAAGCGCTTAGTACAGTACTCTGCACACGAGTAAGAGCTCAATAAATATGACTGACTGAGTGAATAACAAGCTTTCCAGGCAGGAACTTTTCCCTATCCTGTTGCAATTGAACAATTCTGTACAGATCACCTCTTCCAACTTCTAATGATTTTGCTTTCCCTGGCGCCTTTATATATTCTTTCATTATCTTAAGTTGTGTTTCTCAACCTTTCCTTACTTCTGATTGAAACTTGATGGGAAGTGCAATAATTAAAAGTTAAAGAGATCGCCTGCCTACTCTCAAAATCCTGCCCCCCTCAGCTGTAGTCTGACTCATCCCTTCACACCTTTAACAAAACACTTGTTCCCTCCCTTCTCCCCCAACCTTTATTTGTCAACTGTTTACCTTCCAATCCCTCCTTCCCCACTCTTTCATACTTGTCCATGTATCCCCACCATAGAAAAAACTCACCCTTGACCCCACAGCTCTTCCAGTTATCACCCACCTCCTTGCTACCACATATAGTGGATAGATCAAAGGGCCTGGGAGTCAGAAGTCTTGGTCTAATCCCTGCTCTGCCACTTGTCTGCTTTGTGACCTGGGGCAAATCACTTTCATTTCTCCATGCCTCAGTTACCTCATTTTGTAAAATAGAGCTTGAAACCATGCAGCCATTGTGGGACAGGGACCTGTGTCCAACCCAATTTTCTTGTATTCATGCCCAGTGCCTAGAACAAAGCCTGGCACATAGTAAGTGCTTAACAAATATCATCTAATAATAATAGTAATGATTATTATTTCTGTCCCAACTCCTTGAGTGAGTTGTCTACACTGCTGCCTCTGAGCAGTGGTGTAACACTCCATTTTGACTCTAAAGAAAAAAAAAAATTGGTATTGTTAATCGCTTACTTTGTGCAGAGCACTGTTCTAAACGCTGGGTACATCAGGTTGTACCACATGAGGCTCACCAGTCTTAATCCCCATTTTACAGATGAAGTAACTGAGGCAACAGAGAAGTTAAGTGACTTGCCCCACAGTCACACAACTGACAGGTGGCAGCGCCGGAATTCGAACCCATTACCTCTGACTGTCCCATGCTCTTTTCCACTGAGCCACACTGCTTGCTCTAGGCAGTCATGTATCTTGCTCCCTTTCCAGTCATAACCCAAGTAACCTGGTGACAGTCACTTTACTTCCGTTCTGTGTCTATGTATTCTCTCCACTCCTGAATCACCATCTGGGATAGAAGTGACCCTTTGCTCAGTTTATTCATTTTGAACATTCTAGCTGTCTCCTGTTAAGGTGTAAACTCCTTTTGGCAGGGAATGTGTCATTCCATTATTCTGTACTTAGAAAGTCCCCAGTAAAAGGCACCACCACACCATATAAGTGCTTGATAAATGGATGCTATCACTTTGAAGGTTTGCCTCATTTTGAACCTCTCATCTAGTAATTTATTGGGTTGTGACAATATTTTGATAGCCATTCTGCATTCCCAAGTAAGAAAATTGGAAAGGAAAAACTACATTACAATTTCCTGTAGCTTTTTTTGTATGTGCAAAGGAGTCCCAGATCGGAAGAAAACTACCAAATCATTGCATTTTCACATTTTCCGTGATTGGGTAATTAATTTTTGCTTCCCTGTGGAGTGGAAAGCAGGAATGTTATCAGCAGACAGTTACAGTCCATGAAGATGTCTCATCAGTCATTCTCATTCATACTGGGAAAAAAATGAGTTTAGTTTGTTACAGTAAAGGGAAGACTTTTTACCTGTAGATTTTAAAACTAGTAATTTCTTTCCTGGAATGTTCCACAGTATACATTACCACAGTGATGCCTAATGTTTGCAAAGATCTAGAGGAAATTTCAAATTTAGAAAGCAGTCTTCACTTGATAACTGGCCTATTTCTCAAAGATTGAAAGCAAATATCGAACTAAGAGACTAGGAGAGAGTCCACAATTGCCATAGCTAAATTTCCCCTATCAGGTTTGAACTTTCAACCTCTACTCTTTTCTCTTACCTCAATGCTGGTGACCTATTGGACATACCATCGTACAATAAAGAGAATGTGGGTTTCTCTTCTGTACCTTAAGAATAACTTAAACATGTACAACTCCTGGGGAAGTGAAACAGCCATGTGTGTATTTATGGGGCTTTTACTTGCAAAGATGACCCTCTCCAGCAAGGCAGTTGTTGATTATTGTGTGATTGACACCCCCTTGCCACACTGTTTTGCACATTATTATTTTCCTATTGTGTTAATTGCATTTGTTCAATAGTATTTATTGAGTGCTTTACTATGTGCAGAGCAACAGTACTAGCACTTGGAATGTACAATTGGTAACAAAATAGAGACAGTCCCTGCCCTTTGATGGGTTTACAGTCCTAATTGGGGGAGACAGACAAAAACAATAGCAATTAAAGTACCATACAGGGACTCTCTGTTTTTGTCTGCTGCTTGTAATCCCAATTTTATGAAAACTTTTTGCTTGAGGACAATATCTCCTCTCCTGAATTCTGACAGCTAGGCTACCCTGCAGCAGTGTTCACCTCAAAATCCACAGCTACACTAGATTCTTTAATACTGAGTTTCACTGAGTCTCTAAATAATCCATTTATTTATCCTTCTTTCCCCACCCACCCTCTTCTACTGTTTGTGTGTTTGTGTGTGGTCGCCTTTCAGTTTTCCTCCTAGCAGCCACTTGCGCATCCTGCTGTCATCCATTCTCTTCACATGCAAGGGTGCACTGTGCATAGAGAAGCAATGTGGCTTAGTGGCAAGAGCACGGGCTTGGGAATCAGAGGTTGCGGATTCTAAATTCCGGCTCTGCTGTGTGGCCTTGGGCAAGCCACTTAGCTTCTGTGCCTTCAGTTCCCTCATGCTGTAAAATGGGGGATGAAGACTGTGAGCCGCACATGGACAACCTGATTACCTTGTATCCCCCTCAGTGCTTAGAACAGTGTTTGGCACATAGTTATAGTGCTTAAGTACCAATAATTATTATTATTATTGTCATGAGCACTGCTTCTGTGCTTGTGAGTTGTCTTCACTCTGAGATCTAGTTATTTGTCATCTTGCCCTGACCTATGATAATGACTTTATCTTATAATCTATGCTGAAAGTGCTCAAGATGTTGGATAAGGGCTTACTATGTGTCAAACCCTGTTCTAAGCCCTGGGGTAGGTGCAAGTTAATTAGGTTGGAGACAGTCCTTGTTCCACATGGTTCACAGTCTAAGGAGGAGGGACAACAGGTATTTCCCCATTTTATAGTTGAGAAAATTGAAGTCCAGAGACATTAAGTGATTTGCTCAAGGTCACACAGCAAGCAATTGGCAGAACCAGGTTTAGAACCCAGGTCCTCTGACTTCCAGGCCTGTGCTTTTTCCACTAGGTCATACTGCTTATCATGGATGTTAGATCTCGAAAGCTCCTTGAAGGCAAGGAACTTTCATTCATTCAATAGTATTTATTGAGTGCTTACTATGTGCAGAGCACTGTACTAAGCGCTTGGGATGAACAAGTCGGCAACAGATAGAGACAGTCCCTGCCGTTTGACGGGCTTACAGTCTAATCGGGGGAGACGGACAGACAAGAACAATGGCAATAAACAGCGTCAAGGGGAAGAACATCTCGTAAAAACAATGGCAACTAAATAGAATCGAGGCGATGTACAATTCATTAACAAAATAAATAGGGTAATGAAAATATATACAGTTGAGCGGACGAGTACAGTGCTGTGAGGATGGGAAGGGAGAGGTGGAGGAGCAGAGGGAAAAGGGGAAAATGAGACTTTAGCTGGTGGAGAGGTTAAAGGGGGGGATGGCAGAGGGAGAGAGGGGGAAGAGCGAGCTCAGTCTGGGAACGCCTCTTGGAGGAGGTGATTTTTAAGTAAGGTTTTGAAAGAGGAAAGAGAATCAGTTTGGCGGAGGTGAGGAGGGAGGGCGTTCCAGGACCGCGGGAGGACGTGACCCGGGGGTCGACGGGCGGGATAGGTGAGACCGAGGACGGTGAGGAGGTGGGCGGCAGAGGAGTGGAGCGTTGCGGGTGGGCGGTAGAAAGAGAGAAGGGAGGAGAGGTAGGAAGGGCAAGGTGATGGAGAGCCTGAGCCTAGAGTGAGAGTTTTTGTTTGGAGTGGAGGTCGATAGGCACCACTGGAGTTGTTTAAGAAGGGGAGTGACATGCCCAGATCGTTTCGCAGGAAGATGAGCCGGGCAGCGGAGTGAAGAATAGACCGGAGCGGGGCGAGAGAGGAGGAAGGGAGGTCAGAGAGAAGGCTGACACAGTAGTCTAGCCGGGATATAGCGAGAGCCCGTAATAGTAAGGTAGCCGTTTGGGTGGAGAGGAAAGGGTGGATCTTGGCGATATTGTAGAGGTGAAACCGGCAGGTCTTGGTAACGGATAGGATGCGTGGGGTGAACGAGAGGGTCGAGTCAAGGATGACACCGAGATTGCGGGCCTGAGAGACGGGAAGGAACTTGTCTACCAACTATATAGTATTGTGCACTCCCAAGAGCGTAGTACAGTGTTCCATACATAATAAGTGCTAAATAAATACCTTTGAATGATTGATGTAGAAGAGGGGATATCACAACATCCTTATAGGCTTCAACTTGGAAAGGACCTTTTTATTATTTTTTTATGGTGTCTGCTAAGCACTTATTATATGCCAAGCACTGTACTAAGAAGTAGGGTAGATACTAAATAATTAGACACAGTTCATGTCACACATGGAGCTCACAGCCTTAATTTCCGTTTTATAGATGAGGTAATTGAGGTACAGAGAAAGTGTGACTTGCCCATGGTCACACAGCAGAGGAGTGGCAGGGTCAGGATTTGAACCCAGGTCCTTCTGACTCCCAGGTCCGTGCTCTATCCACTAGGCTATGCTACTTCTCTAACGTTCCTGTTCCTACCACACTCTTTCTTGCAGTTTGTTCAAAACCATAGTGTAGTACATTTAGTAATACAGGATACCATAGTATACTTTATATCTTTTTTTAATCGCTTTGCCATCATTGAATAGGGCACTAGTCTTGGTAACAAAATTTGGGTACAGGGTTAAGTTTTGCATTGCTATTGAAAAATCTGATGGTGCTGAATGCTGAGCCAGAAAACTTTGTTTCCTGGGGGCCTGGAAGTATATTCTGACTCCAGCTTCCAGATTTCTTGTTTTATCCTCAAACATGGTGACATAGAAAACTCATTTGAATGTGACTGGATTTCCATTCTGCATGTTTTCATTCTGGGATGGGGGAAGGATCAGAAGAGCACCTTCAACTCTGTCTCGATCAATCATTCCCCTGTAGAATATTCCCCACTAGATTATAAGGTCTCCATTCTTCCAAGTGCGGCTGCCTTCTGCTGCTTTCAAATGCTGCTCTCCTCCTGCCCTCAATGTGTTTCCTTCTTGCTTCTTGGCATGCTTCTCCCCCCCCCTCCCCAACATGCCTCTACACTGCCTCCAGATGCCCACTTGTGATTCAAAATGACCACCTTTTATCTGGTTTAGGCATCACAGCTGTGGCTTCATGTAGCAGTCATTGATTGGTCCATTCATTCATTCATTCAATAGTATTTATTGAGCGCCTACTATGTGCAGAGCACTGTACTAAGCCCTTGGAATGTACAATTCGGCAACAGAGACAATCCCTGCCCATTGACGGGCTTACAGTCTAATTGGGGGAGACAGAGGGACAAAAACAAGACAACATAATCACAGTAAAATGAATCAAGGGGATGGACACCTCATTAACAAAATAAATAGGGTAATAAAAATATATACAAATGAGCACAGTGTTGAGGGGAGGGGAAAGGAGGGGGGAAGAGAAGAGGGAAAGGGGGCTTAGCTGAGGGGAGGTGAAAGGGGAAGGGGTGAGGAGGGGAAGGGGGGGGGAGGGAGCAGGGGGCAGAGGGGGAGCAGAGAGGTAGCAGAGGGAAAAGGGGAAGCTCAGTCCAGGCCCATTACCATGTAGAACAAGAAGAGAAGACCACACCTCCTTCCATGCTCCAACCCCATAGGCCTGCAATCACCTGTCCCAGATAGAGCCCATCATTGCCTTTGCAAAATCTCTTCCTTGTTGTTCACGGGATTGCAAATTGGCAAGGCAGCTTGTTCTGGGCTCACCACATCCACACTGCTCTTCGCTTGGTATACAGGTGACTATGTTCTTTAGTAACCTGCTCAGAAGGACACTGGCTAAAATCATATGGAAAACGGTAAGATTTCCGAAGAGCTTCTATAGTTTTACTTCCCATAATTTTTAAGCCACTCAATCAGCTCTCCCGCTCCTACCTTACCTTGCTGATTTCCTACTATATCCCAGCCAACACACTTCACTCTAACACCAACCTACTCACTGTAACTGGCTTTCATCTGTCTCACTGCCAACGCTTTGCCCACATCCTCCCTCTGTCCTGGAACTCCCTCTCCCTTCACATCTGACAGCCCACCACGTTCTCCACCTTCAAAGCCCTCGCAAAATCACATCTTCTCCAAAAAGTCTTTCTTCAGTAAATCCTTACTTTCCCTTCCTGCCTCACCTTCTGCGTCATCTATGCCCTTAGATCTGTACCCCTTAAGCACTTGATATTTATTGCAGCCTGAGCCCCACATCACTTATCATTACATCCTGCCATTATCTCTTCATTTAATGTATTGAGCTGTTCGCCACCTCCTCTAGCCTGTAAACTCCTATAAACTGCAGGGATCAACTCTACAAACTCTATCATATTGTTCTTTCCCAAGTGCTCGTTGTCATGAGACCATCACTAGGGATTGTTTTCCCTTTAGTTTCCGGCGCTCCGACCTATGAACCCTTCACCAGGGATATGACTCCCTCTAAATTCAAGCCCTCAATTTATGGGCCCTTCCCTCGGGATTACTTCCCCTCTAAATTTGGGTGCTCACTGACAAGTTCCAAAAGTGAAACCAAACCACCACTATATACAATGGAAATCTTTTTTTTATACTTAAGTTACCATAAACAAGGGGTAGACACAGACATGCACTCACAAGCTCACACACAGACTCACCCAAATGTTTTTCCCCAAGTCTTTTCCTCTGAAGATGATCTCACCCTGGAGAAATTCAAGGAGTCCAACCACCCACAGCACGTCATCCTGGGTCATGTCTTAGGTCCTTTGGCTACGAGTGCAGTAGGTATCTCAGTGTATGGCTTAGGTGGTGTGGCGCAGTCTGGGGGACCAGTTCTCTCCCCATTTTATTCATTGTTTCAGGCTGGGGAATGGGGACGTTGGCAGCAGGGGCTGCTCAGGATTGCCTGCTGTCTTTGTTACTAGGTAAGTGTCGGTGGAGGGGGAGGGGATCCCTCCCCCAGTGCTTACCCCCGTCCTCCTCTCCCCCCGCAGGTGTAGTCCCATCCAGCAGTCTTTTTCCGGCCCACCAGTGCAGTTTAACCCCTCTGCAAAACAATTCCATTTCTTCCCTGCCATGAAGTCCTTTGCAACACTTTTCAGCAAGATTTTCAGTTTCTCCTCAAATTTCACCTTTATACGTTTTGTTCATGAGGGTCAAATAATCTTCTATGTGACAAGATGGAGTCATTCTTGCTCACCACACTTATTATATTTCTCTGAAAAAATATGCACTCAATAAATACCATTGATTAATTGCTTGATCTTCCTTCTTTTCTTGAATGTATCATTCAAGTTTGAGACTTTCCTCAATGTTCCATATGTTAAGGAAAGCTCATGGGGATGTCCAAAGATTAGATCTCCTTCTTGCCTCTGGATTTCTTTGGTGGTGCCATCAGACCAGGATGGTTTTTTTTAAATTTTTCGTAACTTTGACACTGGATGTTAATTCCCTAAAAATTGGTCCTAAGGTTATGCCTTTGTATTTTGACAGTTTTTTTCCACACATCATAAAACTTCCTCTTCAGTGGGAGAAGGATTGTTCAGGGAGTCATACCTTGTTTTTGACATCTACATAACGTTTCCTGTTTGTGATGAAACTGGTTCCATGTAGTATGGATGGGGGGGCGTCATAGAGCTTCTTTAAGGATGAGTAAAAGTTCTTAGTTTGCTTATCAAGATTTTATAATGCCCAGCATTTATTAAGCATCTTTTAGGTGCAGAGCACTGTACTAGGCCCATGGGAGAGTTTGTGATGGGAGTGCTGTTTGCGCAAAACTCATTTAGTTTGCTCACGAAGTTGTAGGGGCATCTTATCAATTCTACCAATCCTGATGCCAAGGGTTGAACCACGGTCCAACATGGTGCCACCTCGCCCTCCTGGTTCCATGATGCAATCTGATGCTTGCTTGTACCCATCTTATGTATGGCCCTGCTTGTGGTGCCACCTCACCCAGCCAGTCACATGTAACAATCTAACACATGGCCCCAGTGCTCTCCCAACTCAGGTCGCCGCTGGCCCCGGGGAGATTTATTTTTTATTTATTTTCAAATAAAAAGAAAACAAACCCAAGGGTTCTCGCAGGTCCCTTTTTTCCTGTTTTCCCTGCTTCGGTCTGAGGAGTGGGGAGATGGGCCTCGGGCAGTCCGAACCCTCCCGGGGATGCTGCGGCCCAGACTAGGGTCCATCCTGCCATGGCGGTGAGCAACAAGTTCACCCACAAATGCTTCGGTTTCTAAGGAAAGTGTTCTTGCCCCCTCAGTCAGCCTGGGATCCTTCTACCTGAGCTTCACGGAAAGACTCACTTCCCTCTTCTCTGGTGCCATCCCCAGCTCACCAGATCAAGCGAAATGATAACTTAACAGAGGACTGATTGATCAGTAGCCATTAAAAAGTTCACAGCTGTATCATCCTGAAAGGTTTTACCCTGAATAGCGTTTTTGTAGAGCCAAATGCACCACCCAACAGTGGAACCATGTGGAAGAATACAATGAAAGGAGACGTGTTCTTTGCCTTCTGCTCATCAGTATGATTTATTTAGCACCTACTGAGTGCAAGACATTGTCTTGAGGAAACTTGGGAGACTGTGACTGAAGGAGTTAATGAGGTGCCTGCTTCAAGAAGATTACAATCTAATGAGGGAGATAAGAAAAAAATTTTCAGAGAAGGAGTTTAATTAGTGAAGACCTCACTCCTCATATCACCTCCCTTCTCATATCAGACAGATAATTCTCTTCCCCCACCTCTAAACGCTTATTGAAGGCATATCTCCTCCAAGAAGTCTTCCCTGAGTAAGCCCTCCTCCTTCTTCTCCCACTCCCTTCTGCACCCCTCTTACATGCTCCTTCATTACCCTCCCTCCCACCCTCACAGCACTTATGTATATGACTGTTTATATCTTAGATTGTTTTATTTATTCATTCATTCATGCAATAGTATATATTGAGCACTTACTATGTGCAGCGCACTGTACTAAGCACTTGGAATGGTACAATTCGGCAACAGATAGAGACAATTCCTGCCCATGACGGGTTTACAGTATTTATCTCTCTATTTATATTAATATCTATCTCCCTCTAGTCTATGAGCTCATTGGGTGCAGAATGTGTCTCTTGGTTATTATAGTGAACTCTCCCAAGTGCTTAGTACAGTGGTTTGCACACAGTAAGACGCGCAATTAAATATAAATGAATGGTTTACATAAACCTCAAGCTGTAAGGGTTGCCTTATACCCGAGTCTCTGTGGGAAGCACACATTAGCTGGAGTGGTCTTCCCCTCTTCAGAGCAACATCATTTAGATGCCTAGATTACACTGAAACAATCCTTGGGTCTTTAAACTTCCAAATCATTTCAGAGGCATAATTGACCAACTGATAATGATGATATTTGTTAAGCACTTACTATGTGCAAAGCACTGTTCTAAGCGCTGGGAGGCTACAAGGTGATCAGGTTATCCCACGTGGGGCTCACAGTCTTAGTCCCCATTTTACAGATGAGGTAACTGAGGCCCAGAAAAGTTAAGTGACTTGCCCAGAATCACACAGCTGACAAGTGGTGGAGTCAGGATTTGAACCCATGACCACTGACTCCCCAGCCCGTGCTCTTTCCACAGAGCCACGCTGATGACTCTTCATCTGCCTCTGAAGCTAAAGTCTTTTATTACCATCATTAGCATAAACACTAATGATGACAAATAGTAAGGAAGAGAAAGAAAAATTTGATCAGGATTTGGATCAGTTTATCATATTGACTTTAAAATTGGACAAGCTGATCATCAGGAGAGATTTCAATGAATGGCTGGGCAGTTGTTCTGTAACGTGGAAAAGTCTTTCACTGGACCCTTTGGGGTTAAAAAGCTAAAAGACAGTTGTTCAGATGTGGCAAATATCCCTTTCAATAATAAAAAATTATTATTGTGTTTTTTCTTAAATGCTTACTATATGCCAAGCACTGTACTAAGTGCTGGAGTAGATACAAGATGATCAGGTCCCACGTGGGGCTCACTGTCTAAGTAGGAGGGGGAACAGGTACTGAATTCCCATTTTGCAGATGAGGAACTGAGGTCCAAAGAAGTTAAGTGACACATCTCCTCCAAGGTCACATCTCCTCTAAGGTCACATCTCCTCCAAGAGGGCTTCCTTGGACTAAGCCTTCTTTTCCCCGTCTCACTCTCCCTTCGGTGTTGTCTGTGTTCTTGGATCTGTGACCTTTAGACATTTGATATTCGCCCTACCCCGCAACCCCATGTACATATGTACATATCTTTAAATTATATATTATAAATGACATTTATTCATATTAATATCTGTCTCCCCCTCTAGATTGTAAGATTATTTGGGGCAGGGAATGTGTCTGCTAATTTTACTGTGTCGTACTCTCCCAAGATGTTAGTGCATTGCTCTGCACCTAGTAAGCACTCAGTAAATACCATTGGCTGATTGACTTGCCAAAGCCACATTGTGGGTAAATGGCAAAGATAGGATTAGAACCCAGGTCCTCTGACTCCCAGACATGATAGTGCTGAAAGAAAAGTGATATCTTCACTAACTTGCCTTTGGTTGATTCACTCTGATCTGCTGCTACAGATATTGCTCCTATTCCTGTTGCTATTCTGGGCATGAATTATTATGAGAGCAATAAAATAGCCTATTTTGGGGATGCAGATATATCTGCCAAGGAAGACTCAGTATGACCTAAATTATGACCTGCTTTGGAAAATAGACAATATACTGGGCTCCTTCCTCTTTTGAAGTGGTTATAAAAATGCTGCAGAATAACTTGAACATTTTCTATCTGATTCTTCATTTAACTCTGCACTGGTTTAGATGTTTGTTTTGTTTTTTTTTGTTATCCAAAATGATTGCAATATTTCAAATGATAAGTTGAATTATAGATATCAAAGGAGAATGATTATATATTAATCAAGGTCCTGAATTGGGTCATAAAATAAATTTTGTAGGTGAAATCAAGCAATGGTTTTTATTGAACATTTACTATGTGCAGAGTGCTGTACTAAGTGCTTGGGAGAGTTCAGTACAATAGAATGATCCCTGCCCACAATGAGTTTATATTCTAGTGGGGGAGACTGACATTAAAATGAATTACCAGATAGAATAAGCGGCAGAATATAAGAATATGTACATAAATGCTGTGGGGCTGGATTACAGCATTTTAAATTGTTACCAAGAGACTAAGCTGGCAATTTAGGAAAAGTAGGAATTATGGAATTTATCGCAGGTACAGCAACTTTTTTTAATGGTGCTTGTTTTGTGCCAAGCCCTACATTAAGCACTGGGGTAGATGTGAGATGATCCGATTGGACACAGTCCCTGTCCCTCCTGGGGCTCACAGTCCTTTTAGACTATTAAATGAATAAATGAAAATAGAAGGGAGGAGAATCGAATCGCTATTTCCCAGATGAGAATTTAAGTGTCCCAAAGTCACACAGCAGACAAGAGCAGAGGCAGAATTAGAAACCAAGTCCCATCATATACTATGATAACAAGGACGATGGTCCGGATGGATTAATGTGAAATCCTTATTTGGTTTTAATCTTCATTCGAACATATTTATTGAGTGCTTACTGTGTGCAGAGCACTGTACTAAGTGCTTGGATCTTGACTCTTTTCCCTACTCTCAAAGATGGTCCAAGATGTTTTTGTCATTCTAGGCAAATGAAAACCTTTCTTTCTTTTTCCTTCTTCCTATGCTTGTGCTACAAACAACAAACATGTCAGGAGAAGGTAGAACAGCTTGTATCTAGCCCAGTGATTAGAACAGTGCCTGTAACATAATAAGGGCTTACCAAACACCATAAAAAACAGGTATTTTATCCCCATTTTACAGATTAGGAAACTGAAGAACAAGGAAGCTCATGATTGGGCCAAGCCTCTTGAAAAGCTGGGTCCATATGCAAGTGCTTAGAAAATATGATCATCATTATTGTATTGGTCTCCCTTCCTCCATACCTTTTCCCCCTCCAATCTATACTACCCACTGCAATGCAGGTTGTCTAGCACACATTGTTCCACTCAGAAACATCCATAGTTTCCCTTTTGCCTTGGAATCAATCAAAAACTCCTCACTGTTGATATCAAGGGACTCTCCCCAGTTGTCCCCATCTTACATACCAGCTTTCTCCATCTCCTTTCCAGCTTCCAGTTTTTGCTCCTCCCAAGCCCACCTTACTCTCAGATCACCTGACTCTTGGATCTCCTGTTCCTCTCCCTAGCTCATTCGGTTCCCCGCTTGGAATTCCTTTTCCCCAGGCTACCAAATGACAGCTCTTCCCTTCTTCAAAGACTTCATAAATTCCATTTTATCCAACAAGTCTTTTCTGGTCAATTCCCAACACCCCAAATCTAATCAGCTCCACAGCTAATAATAAAGATGATAATAATAGTAATGATAATAATAACATTTGTTAAGCACCCATGTCAATCAAGTCATATTTACTGAGGGCTTACTGTGTGCAGAGCACTGTACTAAGCTCTTGGGGAGAGTATAATATAACAATAAACATCCATTCCTGTCCATAATGAACATATAATCTAGAGGAGAGGCAGACGTTAATATAAATAAAGTAATTACAGAAATGAAGTGCTTGGTAGACACAAGATAATCAGGGATTGACCATTCCCTGTCCCACATGAGGATCAAAGTCTAAGTGGGAGGCAACCAATCGATCAATCAATGGTATTTATTAAGTACTTATTGTGTTCAGAGTACATGCAGCAGAGTTGATAGACACATTTCTTTGCTGACAAGCATCTCACAGTCAAGAGGAAAACCAGTGTTTAAATCCCCTCTTACAGAGGAGGCAACTGAGACTCCAGGAAGTTAAATGACTTACCCAAGGTCCCACAGCAGACCAGTGGCAGAGCTGGATTAGAATCTAGGTCTCTGACTTGCAGGGTGGTGCTCTTTCCACTAGGCCTCACCACTTCTCAAGCACTTAACATAAAATATTGAATTAAACCCACACTTAACATTTGTTTATATAAGTAGAATCAATTATGCATCTAATTATTTGCTCATTGTGGCCAGGGAAAGTGCCTATCAGCTCTGTTGTACAGTACTCTCCCTTAGTACAGTGCTCTGCACACGGTGAATGGTCAATAAATACCGCTGATTGATGGATCAGTGTTTCCATTATTTGAGAATACTTTCATATCTTCAACCCCTATTAGTGAATAAACACCTTGTGGTCAGGTAATATGTCTTGTGTTTCAGCTATCCTTTCCCAAGCACTTAATACAGTGCATTACATAGTAGGAAACAATAAAATACCATCATTACTGCTAGATGCCAGGGTAAATACATGATTGAGAAGCAGCGTGGCGCAGTGGAAAGAGCACGGGCTTTGAGTCAGAGGTCATGGGTTTGAATCCAGCTCTGCCACTGTCAGCTGTGTGACTGTGGGCAAGTCACTTAACTTCTCTGTGCCTCAGTTCCCTCATCTGTAAAATGGGGATTAAGACTGTGAGCCCCACGTGGGGCAACCTGATTCCCCGGTGTCTAACCCAGCGCTTAGAACAGTGCTCTGCGCTTGACAAATACCAGCATTATTATTATCAGATTTAACCCACTACTGTATAGCTAAAACCCAACAGAGTACTGCAATGTAGCAATGTGGAATTGAGTGCATAGAAAATGGTTATAAGGCTAGATTGCACCAAAAATAATTCCTACAGTAGAGTTTATGTCTACGTATATAAATAAGTTGGGTTAAATGAGGTAACTGAGGGACAGGGGTTGGTGGTGAGGTAGACGAGATGGAGACAGAATGAGGAGGTTGGCATTACAGGAGCAGAGTGTGTGGGTGGATTTGTAGCAGTAGATCAGCCAAGTTAGGTAGGAGGGAGAGAGGTGAAAGTGCTTTAATGACTTTGGTAAGGAGTTTCTCTTTGAGGAGGAGGTTTATGAAAAATGGGGAGACATGAACGGAATATATTTTTAGAAAAATGATCTGGGCGGCAGAATGAAGTATGGACTGGAGGGGGAAGGACAGGAGACAGGGAGATCGGCGAGATAGCTGATGCAATAGGCAAGGTGGGACATGGTAATAATAATAATAATAATAACTATGGTATCTGTTAAGTGCTTACTATGTACAGAACACTGTTCTAAGCGCTGGGGTAGTCACAGGGTAATCAGATTGTCTCACATGTGGCTCACATTTTTTTAATCCCCATTTTTACAGGTGAGGTAACTGAGACCCAGAGAAGTTAAGTGACTTGCCCAAGGTCTCACAGCAGACAAGTGGCAGAGTCGGGATTAGAACCCATGACCTCTGACTCCCAAGCCCAGGCTCTTTCCACTAAGCCACGCTGCTTCTCAGTGCTTGGATCAGCATGGTAGCAGTTTGAACAGAGAGGAAAGAGTGGATATTAGTTTCATTCATTTGATCTTTATTTATTGAGCACTTATTGTGTGCAAAGCACTGTACTAAGCACTTGGGAGAGTACAATACAACAACAAACAGACACCAACAGGATTTGGTGACAGATTGAATATATGGGTTGAATGAGATATCTGAGTCCAGGGTAATGCCAACGTTATGGGGCTCTGAGACAGGGAGGATGGTGGTGGTGTCTACAGTACTGGGAAAGACGAGGAGAGGACAGGGTTTGGTAGGGAAGATGAGGAGTTCTGTTCTGGACATGGTAGATTTGGTGGGACATCAGAGTAGAGATGTCCTGAAGGCGGGAGAAAAAGCCAGAGGAAATGTAGAGAAGGAGAAAGGACAGCGTTAAAGGGGGAGATATGGGAATCGTCTGCATAGAGGTGGTAGTTAAAGCCATGGGAATGAATGAGTTCTCCAAGGGAACCCAGAACCCCAAACTGAGCCTGGTGGGATTCCCAAAGCCAGGTGGAGAGGCAGAGGAATAACCTGTGAAAGAAACTGAGATTCAGCAGCCAGAGAGAAAGGAAGAGAACCCGGAGAGGATGGTGTCAGTGAAGCCAAGGCTAGATAATGTTTCAAGGAGGAGTAGTCCATCATGTCAAAGACAGCTAAGAAGTCGAAGAAGACTAGAGACCATTGGTTTGGGCAAGAAGGAGGCGATTGGTGACCTTAGAGAGGAGATTTTTCTTGGAGCAGAAGCCAGGCTTCATGTTTCAAGGAGAGAACTGGAGGAGAGAAAGTGGAAGTGGTGGGTAAAGACAACTTCCTCAAGGAGTTTGGAGAGAAATACTAGGAGGAAGATAGGGAGATAACTGTAGAGAGATTTTTGAGAGGAAGCAGGAGATCTCTTGTGGTAGTGCTGGGAAAGCAGTGTCTGTCAATCTATCAATGGTATTTATTGAGCACTTACTGGGTGCAGAGTACTGTACCAACTCTGAAATCCCTCTACCTAACCACACCCTCCTCACCTGTCTTCTCTCTCCACTGTCCTTTCCTGAAAAATCTCTTCTATTCCCCCAAAGAGACCTCCAATCTTTTGACCTGCACCGATTTTCTCAAGTCATCATGCCCCAGTTAGTCTCCATACCCTCTAGGCTGTAAACTTCCTCTAAAACTGTAAGCTTGTTATGGGCAGGGAACATATCAGCTAATTCTTTTGTATGGTACTCTCCCAAGCACTTAGTACAGCACTCTGTACATAGTAAGCGTGCCCATTATTGGGCAGGTATTGTCTCTATCTATTGCTGAACTGTACATCCCGAGCCCTTAGTAAAGTGCTCTGCACATAGTAAGCGCTCAATAAATATGATTGAATGAATAAATACCATAGATTGAATGATTGATTGATACCTAAACTATCTTCTCGTGATGCACACATTGATGCTCTCAACAGCACCATCTACTGAAGTCAACTCACTCACTCCCCTAACCCTTCACCGATCTCATAGCACTAACTCACAGCTCTGGATCACCTCCACAGTATGTTTCCTTCTCTCTTGTGCATGAGCTGCACGGTGCTGGCAGAAATCCAGATATCAGGCTGACCTTGTCCATCTTAATTTCACCCTTGCCCACTTTACTCTGTCCTCTCTTCTGCCCAGCAAGATTATTTCTCTCTCCTTATTGACTTCCATGCCCATTACCCTCACCAGTTTATAGATGAGGTAACTGAGACACAGAGAGGTGAAATGACTTGTCCAAGACCACACAGCAGACATTGGGTGGATCCGGGCTTAGAACCCATGACCCTCTGAGTCCCAGACCAGTGCTTTATCCACTAGGCCATGCAGCTTCCCCCTCTTCTCCAGACTCCATGAGGGAGTCTACACCTCCTGCCTCCATGTCCTCTCCCCCAATTTTTTCCTTGACCTCCTCCAATCTAGCTTCCACCCCTTTCACTCTATGGAAACTGCCCAACTGAAAGCCCATCAATGGGCAGGGACTGTCTCTGTTGCCGATTTGTACATTCCAAGCGCTTAGTACAGTGCTCTGCACATAGTAAGTGCTCAATAAATACTATTGAATGAATGAATGAATGAATGAATGAATGAATGAAAGGTCACCAATGATCTCCTTCTAGCTAAATCCAATGGCCTTTAGTCCATCCTAATCCTCCTCAACCTCCCAGTTGCCTTCAACACTGTTAACCACCTCCTGCTCCTGGAAACATTACCCAGCCCTGGCTCCACTGACACCACCTTCTCTTGATTCTCCTCCTATCTCTCTGGCCACTCATTCTCAGCCTTTTCCTCCACCTCCACTCCAATTCAAGCACTTGTCATATCTCATGTTGACTACTCTCTCCTTTCTGAACTCCATGCCTCCAGCCTCTTTCTTCTCTGTATTCCATACTTCACTCTACTGCCTGAATCATTTTTCTACAAATTCATTTAGTGCACATATTTACTCTCCTCAAATACCCGCAATACCTACTAATCTGTCTCTACATCAAGCAGGAACAGTTTCACCAAATAGCTTGTAATAATAATAATAGCAGGAATAATGATAAGAAAATAATAATAAATAATTGATAATCTCTTACATTCCCAGCACTAAATGATGTGATAGTTACAAGATAATCAAGTTGGGCATAATTTCTGCCTTTCATTGGGCTCACATTTCAAGTGGGAAGGAAAGCAAGTATTTAATCCCCATTTTACAGAGGAGGAAACTGAGGCACAGAGAAGTTAAGTCATTTGCTCAAGGTCACACACCAAGGCAGGTGGCAGAGCCAGGATTAGAACACAGGTCCACTTACTCTTAAACCTCTGCTCATTCTACTAGAGCACGCTGTAACTCGAAGCTAGGGAATATGCATCTCACAACTGTTATATTCTCCCAACTATAAATAATAAGTTGGTATTTGTTAAGCGCTTACTATGTGCCGAGCACTGTTCTAAGCGCTGGGGTAGACATAGGGGAATCAGGTTGTCCCACGTGGGGCTCACAGTCTTAATCCCCATTTTACAGATGAGGGAACTGAGGCCCAGAGAAGTGAAGTGACTTGCCCACAGTCACACAGCCGACAAGTGGCAGAGTCTACTTAGTGCCTAGCATTAAACTACTTAGTGCCTAGCATTTAAATGCTCAATAATCAATCAATAGCATTTATTGAACACTTTCTATGTGCAGGGCACTGTACTAAGCTCTTGGGAATGTACACTGCAACAGAGTTGGTAGATGTGATCGCTGCCCCCAAGAAGCTTACAGTCTACAGGGGGAGACAGACATTAAAATAGAGTAGTAATAGGGGAAATAGAGTAAATGACATTTACTGATTACGTGATTGATTCTGCTGGCACAACACAAGCCCTACTAATATTAGTTATGCTTAACATTAGGTTTGTCCTCTGCAGATTTGGTCTCAAAGTAGAATTTACTGAAGGAAATTCATCTTCCCTAAACATATTTGACTATGCAGCGTGGCTCAGTGGAAAGAGCACGGGCTTTGGAGTCAGAGGTCACGGGTTCGAATCCTGGCTCGGCCACTTGTCAGCTATGTGACTCTGGGCAAGTCACTTAACTTCTCGATTCCTCAGTTACCTCATCTGTAAAATGGGGATTAAGACTGTGAGCCCCACGTGGGACGACCTGATTCCCCTGTATCTACCCCAGCACTTAGAACAGTGCTTGGCACATAGTAAGCGCTTAACAAATACTAACATTATTATTATTATTATTATTATTATTATTATTATTATGCAGACGTGGCCAGCTACATTTATATTAGAACTCGATGGTCTGGTTTTACCCACTGTGAAAAGCAGGTTCGTTTCCCTACCTTTGCTTAGGTCGTGTACTAACAAAAATCAAGTTCCAGATTTGAGATTCTACCACACTTATGCTGTGGATAAAAAATAACTATTTCAAATATGCACAAAGATAGACCAAAACACAGAAATAAGCGGAAACCTTGTTTTGAATGGCCTTGGGTTGTGTGGTGTTCCTCTACAAGCATTAGAGGTGGTAGTTGTAGGAATAATAGTGTTTATTAAGTACCTAATGAATCCAAGGCACTACAGTAAGAGAGGGGAAAAAACAACAATGCGGGAGAGAATTAGACACGGTCCTGAGTCTCCAGGGGACCTTAAAAATAAAGAGGTGGAAGGGAAGGGGACTGGCAACAGATATGGAAGGATGCAATATTAATAATAAAACCAATAATAAAAATAGGAAAGACAAGAACAGTGATAAAAATGAAAAATGTAAACAGGGCTGGGGACTTTTGCTCATTAGGGTGATCTGTAAAGGATTGTAAAGAAGAGAGGTTTGTCAAGGATTTTGGAGAAAGAGAAAGGAGAGAGTTTGAAATGCTCTGCATTCAATAAGCACTCCAGAAATACCACTGATTGACTGATCGATTGATTAACTTGAGAAGGAAGGTGTGCTTAGGGTAGGGAGTGAAATAGAATCAGATGACTGCATCAGCAATCAATCATTCAACCATGTTTATTGATTGACTGCTCCTTTCCTCTTCTTCCATTCCCTTCTGCATCACCCTGACTTGCTCCCTTTGTTCTTCCCCCCTCCCAGCCCCACAGCACTGATCTGTAATTATCTGAAATTTATTTTATTTGTACAGATGTCTGTCTCCCCTACTCTAGAAGGAGGAAGCAATGTGGCTTAATGGAAAGAGCATGGGCTTGGGAGTCAGAGGACGTGGGTTCTAATCCCGACTTCACCACTTGTCTGCGGTGTGACCTTGGGCAAGCCACTTCACTTCTCTGGGCCGCAGTTCCCTCATCTGTAAAATGGGGATTAAGACTGTGAGCCCCCGGTGGGACAACCTGATTTCCTTGTATCTACCCCAGCGCTCAGAACAGTGCTTGGCACAACGTAAGTGCTTAACAAATACCATTATTACTATAATAATAATGATGTTGGTATTTGTTAAGTGCTTACTATGTGCAGACCACTGTTCTAAGTGCTGGGGTAGATACAGGGTAATCAGGTTGTCTCACTGTGGGCAGGGAACGCACATAGTAAGCGCTCAATAAATACTATTGAATGAATGAATGAATGAACGTGTTTCTTGATTGTTGTATTGTACTCTCCCAAGCTTTTAGTACACTGCTCTGCACACAGCAAGCACTCAATAAGTGTGACTGAATGAATGAACGAATTAATATTGTGCATTTACTGGGTCCAGAGCAACGTACAAATTTCTTGGGAGGGTACAATTGACACCTCTGAAAATACACATCTGGCTCTTGCAAATGAATTTTGTTGTCTTTTGGTGAAACCTGCCTTTAGATCCCTCCCAGCAATGTTTCCAATTTCAGACTTTCATCTAAAGTTGCTCTGATCACGCTTAAAATGTTGGCAACTTGGCTTAATGAGATTAAAAAGCTTCTGACGGCAAGTCAGAAGGCTGCTACTTTCCCCTCGAAAGATTTGACTTAAACACTGAAACTATTAGATATGATCACTGTCAAAGATAGTTTGTGTTCCAAGTTCCAAGCTATTATAGAGCCTCTGAATGGGATTTCTTGAGGACGGATTGAATATACCTGCATTTAAATTGATGCCCGAGAAGCATCACAGTCTTGAGTTGATTTAGAAGGAATCCTTCACCCACCCCTCATTCTGCCCACTCCATCCTTCACCCAACCTCCTCTGTAAATCACTCTCTAGGGTAGCCCTTTGGGATAGGATTTTACATTTGAAAATTAAAAAATAAAATGATCTGGTTATAAAACAAACAAAACCCAAACCACTTTGTCATATGGGAGAATTATTAGTGTCAAGAGCCAGAACAACTAGTCATTTGATTGGGTTCATTCATCATTCTTCGGAAGATAGCTGGCTGACCTAATTAACTTGTATCTGCTGTAGTGTTTAGGACAGTGCCTGTTACTGTGGTAAGCACTTAACAAATACCATTATTATTATACCTTTATTACCCTATTTATTTTGTTCATGAGGTGTACATCCCCTTGATTCTATTTATCGTGATTAAGTTGTCTTGTTTTTGTCCGTCTGTCTCCCCCAGTTAGATTGTAAGCCTGTCAGTGGGAAGGGATTATCTCTATCTGCTGCATAATTGTACATTCCAAGTGCTTAGTACAGTGCTCTGCACATAGTAAGAACTCAATAAATACTATTGAATGAATGAATGAATAATTAGAAGACCTAAATTTTTTTCTTAGTTGAATTTGTGAAGTCTGAAAATGGATTGAATGAAACTACTATATTGTACTCTCACAAGTGCTTAGTACAGTGCTCTGCACAGAGTAAGTGCTCAATAAATATGAATGACTGACTTAGGTAATCAGTGTATCAATCGAGAGTACTTATCGAGTGTTTACTCTCTGTCTCCCCTTCTAGACTTTAAGCCTGTGGGCGGGGAATGCGCCTACCGATTCTGTTGCACTGTACTCTCCCAAGCGCTTAGTACAGTGTTCTGCCCAAAGTAAGCACTCAATAAATGCCACTGATTGATCGAGATTCAAGGTTAACAGGTTGACCCACTTGAGGCTCACAGTCTTAATCCCTGAGGCACAGAGAAGTTAAGTGACTTGCCCAAGGTCACACAGCTGACAGGTGATGGATGAGGGATTAGAACCCACGTCTTCTGACTCCGAAGCCTGTGCTCTTTCCACCAAGCCACACTGCTACTATGTGCAGAGTACTACACTCAGCACTCGGCGAGAAAGCGCAGGTGGGAATTAGACACAGTTCCCGTCCCTCATGGGGCTCACATTCTAAGAGTTCATGAAGCAGCATGGCCTAGTGGAAAGAGGACGGGTCTAGGAGTCAAAGGTTCTGGATTCTAATTCTGACTCCTGTTGTGTGACCAGGGCAAGTCACTTAACTTCTTTTTGCCTCAGTTTCATCACCTGCCAAATGGGGATTCAGTACCCGTTGGCCATGGGGCTGATCTAATATGGATTAGACTTTGAGCCCCTTGTGGGACCTGATGATCTTGTATCTACCCTAGGGTTTAGTATAGTGCTTGACACATAGTAAGCGCTTCCCCTTTCCCTCTGCTCCCTCT
This sequence comes from Ornithorhynchus anatinus, assembly GCF_004115215.2. NCBI lineage: Eukaryota > Metazoa > Chordata > Mammalia > Monotremata > Ornithorhynchidae > Ornithorhynchus > Ornithorhynchus anatinus. The sequence goes on from NC_041728.1 coordinate 156,109,564, forward strand.
GCTGCCTCTCTGCATCCCTTTCACTTTCCCTCAGCTAAGCCCCCTTTCCCCACCTTTCCCTCTGTCTGCTCCTCCCCCTCTCCCTTCCCCTCCCCTCAGCACTGTGCTCAATTGCTCATTTGTATATATTTTTATTACCCTATTTATTTTGTTAATGAGATGTACATCCCCTTGATTCTATTTATTGCTATTGTTTTTGTCTGTCTGTCTCCCCTGATTAGACTGTAAATCCGTCAATGGGCAGGGATTGTCTCTATCTGTTCCCGAACTGTACATTTCAAGCGCTTAGTACAGTGCTCTGCACATAGTAAATGCTTAATAATAAATATGAATGAATAAATATTATTGAACTTAACAAATATCACAGTTGTTATTATTAATACTGTGTGGAGAAAATGGATTGGAAAGAGACTCATCAGGAGTGATGAAAAAATAAATCACAAGACAAACAAATATGCAAAATAAGCTCAAAGTCTTGGTTACAATGGAGGAGTTTGAGAGTGTCGGGTAGGGTGCTGGGAGCAGGGATCCAGGGCATGTCTCTTCTGTCTAAACTGATTCCCATCTTAGGGAAAATCTCTTATGCATATTTTTTATTTTGTAACTATTAAGACATGAAATATTTCTCATGAAGGAAAATTTTAGAAGGATTTTCATTTTTATCTTCAAATAGTTCTCTGCCAGCAACTCTCAAACAACATTATTTCTGGATTTCTGCAACTTGGAGATAGTAGCTATATCAAGCGAGGCAAATATGTTCAACTGCCCTCGACTTTTCAGTTGACATGGTAATTTTTGATGCAAATCTCTAATGGACAAATCGGGAGATTCTAGGGAGATAGGGGGAGACCAGCTTGGCTTAGTGGAAAGAGCCCAGGCTTGGGAGTCACAGGCCCTGGGTTCGAATCCCAGCTCCACCACTTGTCTGCTGTGTGACCTTGGGCAAGTCACTTCACTTCTCTGGGCCTCAGTTACCTCATCTGCAAAAATGGGGATTAAAAAATGTGACCCCCACGTGGGACAATCTGATTATCCTGTATCTACCCCAGCGCTTAGAACAGTGCTCTGCACATAATAAGCACTTAACAAATACCATGATTGCTAATTTTATTATTATTACTCCAACTGTGATTCTTAGGAACAGCTCGATTCCACCTCCATGCTCACTCAGGAGAGGGGATCATAATGCCATGAGGAATGCCATCACCCCCATGAGATTGGTTGGCTCTGAGGGGGCAAAGCTAATAAGACCATGAACCCCACGTGGGACAGGGACTGTGTCAGATCTGATTATCTTTTATCCAATATTATTAATTATTAGCTTTTTGGGTACGATGGTCAGACCTAAGGAAGGAAGGACAGAGAAACAGAATCGCCTAGTGGAAAGACCACAGGCATGGTAGTCAGAAGGACCTGGGTTCTAATCCTGGCTGTGTCCATCCAGATTATTTCAAATCTACCCCTGTGCTTAGTACAGTGCCTGGCATATAGTAAGCACTTAATAAATATCGTTAAAAAATTAAAAATCAAAAAAGGCTGGAGGAGAGCCCAGCCCCACCATTTGCTCCTGATGGCATGATTTTTTTCACTTTTATTGGGTTCTAGGGCCTATTGCTTTTTTATATTAGAGAAGAAGTGTGGCTTAGTGGAAAGAGCATGGGCTTGGGAGTCAGAGGATGTGGGTTTTAATCCTGGCTCTGCCACTTGTCTGCTGTGTGACCTTAGGCAAGTGACTTAACTTCTCTGTGCTTCAGTTACCTCATCTGTAAAATAGGAATTAAAAGTGTGAGTCCCATGTGAGACAACCTCATTACCCTGTATCTATCCCAGCGCTTAGAATAGTGCTTGGCACATAGTAAGGGCTTAACAAATACCATAATTATTATTTAAATAGGGAAATAACATAGTCTAGTGGATAAAGCATGGTCCTGGGATTCAGAGGACCTGGCTTCTAATCCTGACTCCACCACGTGAGCTGCTGGGTGACCTTGGACAAGTCCACACTTCACTTCTATGTGCCTCTGTTCCCTCTTCTGTAAAATGGGGATTAAGACTGTGAACCCCACGTGGGTCATGGGCTGTATTCAGCCTACTTAGTTTATTTCTACCCCAGTGCTTAGAAAAATGCCTGGCACATAGTAAGTGCCTAACAAATACCACAAAAAATTAGAATAATTTCTCAAAAAAAATGTGTACTAATATTGGAGGCCTTTTCCTTTATAGTATGCTGCAAAACCTATGTTTGAGAATATTCACTAATATTTACTGGCAATGTATCTCTTCACACGTAACCTGAAAGGACATTTGGGCTGAATTTCACATTGATTTTATACATGAAGAAGCAAGCAATTGATAAAGTTGGCTGATATCAAATAAAGGACAGAGGCTGTGTTGAACCAAAAGTTTGATACTATACTCTTCCAAATAGACACCCTCCATAAATACAGTTGATAGATTAATTGACTAAGGGTTTTATTGTTATATCTTTGAGGAGCTTTAGGTTGACACAGTAAGTTTTACAGTCACCATCTACCCTACTCCTTATACAAACTATCTTCTTATGGCTGTCTTTGTAAGCTGTCCAAATGGCTGCAAAATGCTCCTCTTAAATCTCCAGTCATGTTCCAAGAAAGGCCCACACTGGAAGTAGCAATACAAAGGCTACTTTTCCAATTTTTATTTAATCCTATTCATTCATTTGATCATATTTATTGAATACTCACTGTGTACAGAGCACTGTACTAAGCATTTGGGACAGTACAATACAGTAATAAACAGACACATTCCTTGCCCACAGTGAGCTTACGGTCTAGACGGCGGGAGACAGACATCAATACTAATAAATAAATTACAGATATGTACATAAAGGCTGTGGGGCTGGGGGTGGAGGTGAGCAGAGAGAACAAAGGGAGCAAGTCAGGGCAATGAAGAAGGGAATGGGAGAAGTGGAAAGAAGGAGCATAGCCTGGGAAGGCCTCTTGGAGGAGATCTTCAATAAGACTTTGAAGAGGGGGAGAGTAATTTTCTGTTAGGCTTGAGGAGGGAGAGTGTTTCAGGCCAGAGGCAGGACGTGGGCGAGGGGTCAGTGGCGAGATCGGCGAGATCGAGGCACAGTGAAAAAGTTAGCATTAGAGGAATGAAGTGTGCAGGCTGGGTTGCAGAAAGAGATTAGCAAGGTGAGGTTGGAGGGGGCAAGGTGGTGGACTGCTTTAAAGCCAATGGTGAGAAGTTTTTGTTTGATGTGGAGGTGGCTGGGGAGCCACTGGAGATTTTTGAGGAGTGGGGTGACATGTCCTGAACATTTTTGTAGAAAAATGATCTGGGCAGCAGATTGAAGTATAGACTGAAGTGGGGAGAGGCAGGAGGTTGGGAGGTCAGGAAGGAGGCTGACACAGTAATCCAGGAAGGATAGAATCAGTAATTGCTTTAACGTAGTAACAGTTTGGATGGAGAGGAAAGGGTGGATTTTAACAATGCCGCGAAGGTGTCACCGACAGGATTTGGTGATGGAGTGACTATGTGGATCAAATGAAAGAGATGAGTCAAGGATAATACCAAGGTTATGCGCTTGTGAAACAGGAAGGGTGGTGATGCCATCTACAGTGAGGGGAAAGTCAGGAGCAGGACAGGGTTTGGGTGGGAAGATAAAGAGTACTGTTTTAGACATGTCAAATTTGAGGTGACTGGGGGACATCCAAGTAGAAATGTCTTGAAGGCTGAAGGAAACGTGAGGCTGCAGAGATGGAGCGAGATCAGGGCTGGAGATATAGATTTGGGGTATCATCCGCAAAAAGGTGGTAGTTGAAGCAAGTGAGTGAGTGAGTTCTCCAAGGGATTGGGTGTAGATGGAGAATAGAAGGGACCCAAATCTGAACCTTGAGGGACACCCACAGTGAGGGGTTGGGAGGGAGAGGAGGAGCCCACAAAAGAATGAGTGGCTAGAAAGATAGGAGGAGAACCAGGAAAGCAGTGTCCGTGAAGCCAAGGTTTGGTAATGTTTCCAGAAGGGGGTGGTCCACAATGTTGAAGACAGCTGAGACATCAAGGGGGATTAGGGTGGAGTAGAGGTCGTTGTATTTGGCAAAAAGGAGATCATAAATATGGAGTTTGGGGAGAGTATAATGATAATAATAATAATGATAATAATGAAGAGTATTGTTAAGCACTCTGTGCTAACGATCTTTTCGAGCTTTAGGCTAGGTACAAGATACAGTGGCCAAATGTAGTCCTTGTCCCTCATCAGGGTCACACTAAGTAGTAGGGAAAAATGGGTAGTTTATGCCCACTTTACAAATGAGGAAACTGAGGCACAGAGAAGTTAAGTGACTTGATCAAGGTCACACAGCAGGCAAGTGGCAGAAACCGTATTAGGACTTGGGTCTGTTGACACCCAGGCCCGTCAGAACTACACTCTTGGGGTGACTCAGTGTGGCATAGTGGAGAGAGCACAGGATTGGGAGTAAGATTGTCATATGTTCTAATTCTGATTCCACCATTTGTTAGAGCCTGTGACCTCGGGCAAGTCACTTAACTTTTCTGGGCCTCAGTTACCTCGGATGTAAAATGGGGTTTGCGAGTGTGAGCCTCACATGGGACCGGGACTGTGTCCGACCTGATTAACTTGTATCTACCCCAGTGCTTAGAACAGAGCTTGGCAGAAAGTAAGAGCTTAACAAGTACCATAATTATGATTATTACTACATCCTATGCACTTAAATGCCACAATCATTATTATTATTATTATCAAGTATAATGCTAATCTTCTTACTATACCTCGATCTCATCTATCTCACTGCCGACCCCTAGCCCTTGTCCTGCCTCTGGGCTGGAACACTCTCCCTCCTCAAATCCGACAAACTATTGCTCCCTGCCTTCAAAGCCTTACAGAAGGTACATCTCCTCCAAGAGGCCTTCCCACCTCCACCAAACTAACTCTCTTCCCCTCGTCAAAGCCCTACTGAGAGCTCACCTCCTCCAAGAGGCCTTCCCAGACTGAGCTTCCCCTTTTCCCTCTGCTCCCTCTGCTGCCTCTCTGCCACTCCCCCTTCACCTCCCCTCAGCTAAGCCCCCTTTCTCCCCTTGCCCTCTGCTCCTCCCTCATCCCTTCCCCTCCCCTCAGCACTGTGCTCATTTGTATATATTTTTATTACCCTATTTATTTTGTGAATGAGGTGTGCATCCCCTTGATTCTATTACTGCTATTAAGTTGTCTTGTTTTTTGTCCGTCTGTCTCCCCTGACTAGCTGTAAGCCCATCAATGGGCAGGGAATGTCTCTATCTGTTGCCAAATTGTACATTCCAAGTGCTTAGTACAGTGCTCTGCACATAGTAAGCGCTCAATAAATACTATTGAATGAATGAATGAATGAATGACTAAGTCCCCTTTTCCTCTTCTCCCACTCCCTTCTGCATCACCCTGACTTGTTCCCTTTATTCATCCCCCCTCCCATTTCCACAGCACTTATGTACATGTTGGCGAGAAGCAGCATGGCTCAGTGGAAAAAGCCCAGGCTTGGGAGTCAGAGGTCATGGGTTCAAATCCCAGCTCTGCCGCTTGTCAGCTGTATGACTTTGGGCAAGTCACTTAACTTCTCTGTGCCTCAGTTATTTCAACTGTAAAATGGGGATTAAGAATGTGAACCCCATGTGGGACAACCTGATTACCTTGTATCCTCCCAGTGCTTAGAACAGTGCTTTGCACATAGTAAGCACTCATCAAATGCCATCATTATTATTAATTTATTTATTTATATTAATGTCTGTCTTCCCTTCTAGACTGTAAGTCACTGTGGGCAGGGGATGTGACTGTTCATTGTTATATTGTACTCTCCCAAATGCTAAGTACAGTGCTCTGTACAGAGTAAGTGCTTAATAAATACAGTTGAATGAAAGAATGAGTCAAGTCTTGTATAACATCACAGAAGCTATCAAACTGAGCATGTTGCTTTGGGCCTGGCTGACACAGAGGCAAATTCGGGTGGATTCAAGCAGGACTCAAACTGCTGTTTCCACCAACCTTCCTGTTAAGGGTTACTGCCTAGCTAGATAGCCAAAAAAAGGGAGTGGAAAGAGAGAGGTATGAGGTGAAAGAGGGTCGAGAAGGAATTTAATTAAGTGAATTTTTCTGTCGCTGCTGCTTTGGCCAGAGCCAGAGACCGGAGCAGCATGTAAAGAAAATGCAATCTCATTACAAGACTGTCCTGCTGCACAGAAAACTTCAAATTTCAGGACACAAACAAGCCAGATTCTGAAATATCAACATCTTTCAGACCTGAGATACGTTTGGCCGGGCTGGGCCCTGAAATCCAGCCTGGATCAAATTTTCCCTTTGGGTGATGAAGTAGAAATCATTTCCTTGGTTCCACAGTTTCCTTCCCTGTTAAAAAGCAGTTTGCGCAACAATAATTGAACAGAGCACGGTACTAGGTGCCTGAAGTCTCTTGTCATACACTACCGGATCATCAGCCTTGATCTCATGATGGACTGAGAAGCTGTGCAAAGGAATGGCTCCTCTCCCTCATCCTTTTCAAGTCATGCTCTTAGTGGGGCACAGAGCACATACGAAAAGACACAGTTCCTTCCGGGGCTGGATTATAGCCCCCGGGACTATTCAATTTTGGGGGGGCCCTTGTGACATCATTACAGCACACTTTGCCCCTCAGCCCTTCTCTGTTACAAACACCAAGGCCCACTGGTTGTGACCCCTCCTTCCACGCTCACTCCCTTTGGTCCCTGCTGGGCTTCCATCTTTACCAGGAAATGGAAGATGGGGTCCCTATGACTGTGCTTGGATAGGAAGCCGTGAAGCCTAGTGGAAAGAGCATGGTCTCAGAGGCAGAGGACCTGGGTTCTCAAGCAGTGTGGCTCAGTGGAAAAAGCACGGGTTTGGGAGTCAGAAGTCAGGGTTCAAATCCTTGCTCAGCCACTTAGCTGTGTGACTTTGGGCAAGTCACTTAACTTCTCTGGGCCTCAGTTATCCCATCTCTAAAATGGGGATTAAGACTGTGAGCCCCATGTGGGACAATCTGATCACCTTGTATCCTCCTCAGTGCTTAGAACAGTGCTTTGCACATAGTAAGCGCTTAACAAATGCCATTATTATTATTATTATCCCAGCTCCACCACTTACTTGCTGTGTGATCTTAGCCAAGTCACTGAACTTCTCTTGCAACATAGGGATTCATTACCTGATCTTCTTAACTGTGAGCCTCACGTGGGACCTGATTATCTCATGCCTTTCCCAGAATTTAGTATATACTAAGCGCTTAACAAATAACACAATTAATACTTATCCTTAATTTATCTAGACTGTAAGCTCATTTTGGGCAGGTAATGTGTCTATCAACTCTGTTACACTGTGATAATAATAATAATAATGTTGGTATTTGTTAAGCGCTTACTACGTGCAGAGCACTGTTCTAAGCGCTGGGGTAGATACAGGGGAATGAGGTTGTCCCACCTGAGGCTCACAGTCTTCATCCCCATTTTACAGATGAAGGACCTGAGGCACAGAGAAGTGAAGTGACTTGCCCACAGTCACACAGCTGACAAAGGACAGAGTAGGGATTTGAACCCATGACCTCTGACTCCCCAGCCCGGGCTCTTTACACTGAGCCACGATGCGTCTCTCCCAAGCGCTTAGCACAGTGCTCTGCACACAGTAAGTGCTCAATAAATACAGTTGATGGATTATTTATATTACCATTTGTCTCCCCCTCTGGATTGTAAGCTTATTGTGGGCAGGGAACATGAATACCAACTCTATTATATTTACTCTCCCAGTAAGTGCTCAATGTAATTGATTGATCGATTGATTGATGGGAGGATGGGAGTGTTGGGCAGCTGTGGTGGGAGAGGGAGGGACATGCCAGGCAGCTCCTGGGGCCCGGAGATGACATCCAAGTGTGAGACCCCACGCTGTTTTCCTCACCTCTCTACTCCTTCGTCACCACGCTGCCATTTGCAGGCCGGACATATTAAAAATGGCCACCATCCACGTGTGCACAACATCAGAGGAAGCAGGTTGGGCATTGGGAACTGCAGGTCGGCTCCAGTGCCGTTCCACCCTCTCCGATGGTGTCCATGTGTGGAGGCCATCTTTAGAAGGTCTAGTTTGGGGGCCATCTTAGTAATATCCCAAGTGGTGGCCACGGTAGGGAAGGGTAGGGTTAGGAGGTAGATTTAGGAGGTGCATAATTGTTAACTGCAGTGGTGGCACTTTGGGTCACACGTGTCTCTGGTGGTAGCGGGGGGGGTACTCCCTTTAGCCCAGACCTGGGTCTGCAGCCCCTTAATTCTCTGTCTAATTCAGCTCGGATTCCTGCCCCAAATGGTTAGCATGGCATCCTGGATAGACCACAGGCCTGGGGGTCAGAAGGTTCTGATCCCAGCTCTACCACTTGTCTGCTGTATGACCTTGGGAAGTCACTTCACTTCTCTGGGCCTCAGTTACCTCATCTGTAAAATGTGAATTGAGACTGTAACCGCCATGTGGGATAGGGACTGTGTCCAACCCGATTTGCTTGTCTCGAACCCAGCGCTTAGTACAGTGCCTGGCGTATAGTATGCGATTAACAGATACGGTAATTATTATTAACAATCTACCTGTCTCAGAAGATTGTTGAGGAATAGTTTACTAAAGACTTTCAATGGCAAAATGGTACAGCATGATTTTATGGAAAAGAGCATGGGCCTGGGAGTCAGAAGGACCGGAGGTCTAACCCCAGCTTTGCCACTTGTCTGCTGTGTGACGTTGGACAAGTCACTTCACTTCTCTGTGCCTCAGTTACTTTATCTGTAAAATGAGGATTTAAAATGTGAGCCCCATGTGGGTCAGGGACTGTGATCAACCTGATTATCTCATATCTACCCCAGCTCTTATGGCAATGCCTGGCACATAGTAAGTGCTTAACAAATACCATAATTTTTTTTAAAATAATTCATTCATTCATTCAATTGTATTTATTGAGCGCTTACTGTGTGCAGAGCAGTGTATTAAGCGCTTGGAAAGTACAATTCAGCAACGGAGACAATCCCTGCCCACAACGGGCTCACAGTCTAGAAGGAGAGAGACGGACATCAAAACAAGTAAACAGGCATCAGCAGCATTATTATAAATAAATAGAATTATAGATATATGCACATCATTAATAAAAATAAATAGAAGTATAATTATAAATATATATACACATACAAATAATGATCAGTAAAATTAGAAAATAGTTCATAAATACTAAATTACTTTAGTGAAAAGAGAATTCTTTGTAGTTCTGATCTTTTACAGCCCCAAGAAATTGGATTTGAATCTTCACAATTTACCAAAGTAGCATTTCATTCTTTTTTGCATATGCCATTCCATCCCTTTGCAGCACACAGCTCCATTAAATTATGTTGCATGCTGACACTCCAAAACCAATATTTTCAGGTGTGTAGGTGGCACTATTATAAGCCATTTTATGTTTCATCTATTTTTATAGAAGACATTTTGTCCTAGGCTGGGCTTTCTTTCTGAGTGATTTTAACTTACTTTAAGGGTAAATGGAAACTTCTCTGTCCATTTTTAATTGCTTCCATATGTCCATCTAAAATCCAACATTAATAAAGATCCTAATTATGAAGGAACTTATCTGTAATTGCAGGACCTTGGAATGATCACAAAAATCTGGGTGACTCTTAATCCTGACCTACACCATAGGAAAATGTGGTAAGTCAAAAGGACATATCCTGCATTTTTTTCTGTTGGGATCTTCATTATACCAACTGCATAATGAACCAAAACTGTAAAGTTTGGTGTCTTTCACAGGCAGTGTGGGTTGTCAGTGGAATAAATGGGCTTCCAGAACTTTGGAATGGTTTTTTGGAGTTTCTCGGGAATTAGGAAGTGAATCTGAGGACCCTGAAGGTACCTTGGGTTTGGGTATTTGGCCCGAAGCATTCATTCATTCAACTGTATTTATTGGGAGATTACTGTGTGCAAAGCACTGTAGTAAGCACTTGGGAGAATACAATATAACAATAAATAAACACATTCCCTGCCCACAAGGAGTTAATGCACTATTTTACTTGAAGATATGTGAATTCAAGCTGGTAATCAATTGATCAATCAGTGGTATTTTATTGAGTGTTTACTGAGTGAAGCGGACTGTACTGGGCATTTAGGAGAGTACATAGAGTAAGTAACCATAATATTAATGATGGTATTTGTTAAGCGCTTACTATGAGCTGGACACTGTATTAAGTGCTGGGATGGATACAAGCAAATCGAGCAGGACAATGTCCCTGTCCCACATGGGGCTCGCAGTCTCCATCCCCATTTTACAAATGACGTAACAGACACAGAGAAATAAACTGACTTGCCCAAGGTCACAAAGCAGACAAGTGACAGAGCCGGGATTAGAATCCATTGTTTCCCCATATTCCCACACCTCCCACGCGCCCCCACCCACCCTCCTCTACCTGCATTCCAGAAGCAAGTGCCATGAAGAAAGTTACGTTGTAAATTTGAGATCAATGAACTGTAAGGCTAAAACGTGATGTAAATTTAGAAATATAAATAGAGGATTACCTGTATTGTTGCATTGCAGTACCTTATTTGGAATGGTCCCAATCTTTGGTGCTTAGCAATATATTCATTAATTTGGTTTTAGAAGATGGACTTGGAATTACTTAAAGGTTTTTCTTGCATGTGGAACAAAGACGTATAGTTGCATGCTTAGCAACTCATGAATAAATATAATCTTTTAGCCCACCATTTATCCCCTTGGAAGCTTCCTTAGAAAGTTAATGAATAAATCCAAAAATTTGTGGAACTCAATGAGTTTTCACTAAGGTGTTTGATTACTTATTCTATATTGTGGATTAGAGGATATGGGTTAGGGGGATGATAAGACTGAGGATATGATGCACGTAGCCAAAATGTCATGGAATAAAAAATCTATTTCTCGGAGATTAAGATTTTTAATTGGTATCACCTAAGCCAAAATCTCCTTCAGAGAGTACATTATATAAAAGGTTCTTATGTTGACTCAAAAACAGAGATATATGAAATATATATCTGAATATATATATATATATTTCATTCTGATTACTGAGTTTTCGACATCTATATGTTATTTCCCAAATTTTATGTATTTCCCAAATTTACCTCTCCAACCCTGTCCGCTCTCCTTCTCTGCAGTCTCATTTTTCTAAGTGGATGTTCCTCTGACAACCACAGACTAAACATTTCCAAAACAGAGTTCCTTAGCTTCTTGCCCAAACCCTGTTCTCCCGCTACCTTTCCCATCACTATAGCCAATCCCACTACACTCCCTGTCTCACAAATCCCATAACCTTAACATTGTCCTTGATTCACCTCTCTCCTATAACTCACCAAATCCTGTTGATTCTACACCAAATCCTGTTGATTCTACATTCACGATATCACTAAAATCCACCCTTTCTTCTCCATCAAAACTGCTACTATGCTGATCCCAGCACTTATCTTAACCTACACTGAATCCTGTATCTGCCTCCTTGCTAACCTCCCGGCCTCCTGTCTCTCCTCCCTCCAGTTCATTCTTCGCTCTGATGCTCAGATCATTTTTCTGAAACACTTTTCAGCCCACATCTCCCCACTTCTCAAAAGTCTGCAGTGGTTGCTCATACACCTCTGCATGAAACTGAAACTCCTTACCATTGGTTATAATGCACTCAATGACCTTGCCCCCTCTTACTTCACCTCACAGATCTCCTACTACAGCCCATCCTATCAGGTTTTCTCCTCTAGTGCCAGCCGGCTCACTTTGCCCTGATTAAATCTATCTTGTCACTGACCCCTTTCCCATGTCTTCCCTCCGGTCTCTGTATACATCAGGCCACCAGTCAGTGAGTCAGTAAGTATCTGTGGAGTGCTTACTGTGCGCACAACACTGTATTCATTCAATTGTAATTATTGAGTGCTTACTGTGTGCAGGGCACTGCACTAAGCACTTGGGAAGTATAATTCGGCAACAGATAGAGACAATCCCTATCCAAAAACGGGCTTACAGTCTAGAAACGAGCTCAAAGTCTAAGGGAGTAAAGTACAATATAACAGACTCATTCGCCCCCAGGTTGAGTTTATGAGGGGAAGACAGACATTAATATGAATAAATTAATTACAGATATGTACATAAGTGCTATGGGGCTGAGAGGGGGATATGAATAAAGGAAGCAAGTCACGGTGACACTGAAGGGAATGGGAGAAGAGGAAAGTAGGGTTTAGTCAGGAAAGATCTTTTGGAGAAGATGTGCATTTAGTAAGGCTTTAAATGGGGGAATTAATTGTCTGTTGGATATGAAGACTTAGGGTGTTTCGGGCTAGAGGCAGGATGAAGGCGAGAGTTTGGCGGCAAGATAGACTAGATAGAGATACAGTGAGAAGGGTAGCATTAGAGGAGTGAAATGTGTGGGCTGAGTTTTAGTAGGAGAGTAGCAAGGTAAGATAGGAGGATGTAAGGTGACTGAGTGCATTAAAGCCAATGGGAGGGGTTTTTTTTGTGATGCGGAGGTGGATGGGTAACCAGTGGAGATTCTTGAGGAGTGGAGAAACCTGGCCTGGAGTTTCTGTAGAAAAATGATCCAAGCAGCAGAGTGAATTATGGACTGGAGTGGGGAGAGACAGGAGACTGAGAGGTCAGCAAGGAGGCTGATACTGTAATTGAACCAGGAAAGGATAAGTGATTGGATTAATGTTTGGATGGAGAGGAAAGGATGGATTTTAGTGATGTTGTGAAGGTCGAACTGACAAGACTTAGTGATGGATTGAATATATGGGTTGAATGAGAGAGATGAGTGAGGGATAATGCCAAGGTTATGGGCTTGTGAAGCAGGGAGGATGGTGCTGCTTTCTACAGTGATGGGAAACTCAGGGGCAGGACAGGGTTTGGGTCAGAAGATAAAGGTTTGAGGTGACTTCAGGACATCCAAATAGAGATATCTTGAAGGCAGGAGGAAATGCAAGACGGCAGGGAGGGAGAGAGATCAGGGCTGGAGATTGTAGATGTGGGTATCGTCGCATAGAGGTGGTAGTCGAAGCCAAGTGAGCGAATGACTTCTCCAAGGGATTGGGTGTAGATGGAGAATAGAGGGGTGGGGAGGAAGAGGAGGAACCCATAAAAGAGATGGAGAATGAGTGCCCAGAGAGATAGGAAGAGAACCAGGGAAGGAAAATGTCAGTGAAGCTGAGGTTGGATAATGTTTCCAGGAGAAGGGGGTGGTCAGCAGTGTCAGAAGGCAGCTGAGAGGTCGAGGAGGATTAGGATGGAGTTGATGGAGGAGTAGGTTGGAGTTGGATTTTAGATGGAGATTATTAAAGACCTATAAGAGGGCAGTTTCTGTGGAGTGAAGGGAATAGAAGCCAGATTCGAGAGGGCCAAGGAGAGAACTGGAGGAGAGGAACTTGAGACAATAGGTGTAAACAACTCTCTCAAGGAGTTTGAAGAGGAATGGTAAGAGGAAGATGGGGTGATAATTGGAGGGAGCCATAGGGTCAAGGGAGGGTGTTTTTAGGATAGGGGAGACATGGCCATGTTTGAAAGCAGTGGTGAAGAAACCACTGAAGAGTGAATCGTTGAACATGGCGACTAGGGAGGGAAGAAGGGAGGGGGCAAGTGTTTTAATAAGGTGTGAAGGAATGGAGTCGAAGGCACAGGTGGAGGGGGTGGATTTTGAGAGATGGCAGGAGATCTCCTCTTGAGGTACTGCTGGGAAAGATGGGAGATTTGAAGGGGCAGGAGTGGGAGCAACTGGGGAGGGAGATGGGGACATTTTAGGGAGATGATGCCTGAGAGTTTCAATTTTCTCAATAAAGTAGGTGGCCAGGTTATTAGGGACAAGGGATTAGGGAGGTACAGGGGATTTGAGGAGGGAGTTAAACATCTGGAAAAACTGGCAAGGGCAATGGGCATGGGTGTCAATAAGGATGGAGAAATAATTTTGCCAGGCAGAGGAGAGGGCAGAGTTAGAGCACATAAGGATAAACCTGAAGTGGACTAGGTCAGCCTGTTATCTAGATTTCCACCAGCAGAGCTCTGCAGCTTGTGTACAAGAGCAAAGGAGGTGGACTGTGGAGGTGAACTAGGGATATGGGTTAGTGGTACAAGATCGACGAAGGGTTAAGAGAATGAGTGAGTTGAGTACAGTATAGAGGGTGGTGTTGAGAGTGTCAGTTTGGTCATCAAGGGAAGGTAGTTTGGGTATGGAGGCTAAATGGGATATGATGACATAAAATTTGGTTGGGCTCAAAAGATGTCCATAAGTTCTGTGGGGCTGAGGAAGGAGTAATAATAATAATAATAATAATAATAATGTTGGTATTTGTTAAGTGCTTACTATGTACCGAGCACTGTTCTAAGCCCTGGGGTAGATACAGGGTAATCAGGTTGTCCCTCGTGAGGCTCACAGTCTTCATCCCCATTTTACAGATGAGGTAAGTGAGGCACCAAGAAGTTAAGTGACTTACCCATAGTCACACAGCTGACAAGTGGCAGAGCAGGGATTCGAACCCATGACCTCTGACTCCCAAGCCTGTGCTCTTTCCACTGAGCCACGCTGCTTCTCTAAGGGAGCAAATCCAAGGGCAAGGGCAACACAGAAGGGAACTGGAGAAAAACAAATGAGGGCTTAGTCAGGGAAGGCCTCTTGGAGGTCTTCCTGTCACCATGGAGGCTGGGGTGATGGTCTCAAGGAGCTGATAAGCACAAAGCTATTCGCAGCAGCTGGAGGTATAAGACTCTGGGAGGAGAACATTGTGGGAGGTGAACGGGAGTGAGGAGCTGGGAAATCTCTAAACATTGCTAAAATCCACCCCTTCCTCTCCACCCAAACCACGCTAATGCCAGCACTTATCCTATCCCGCCTTGATTATTGTATCGGCCCCCTTGTTGACCTCCCTGCCTCCTGTCTCTCCCCACGCCATTCATACTTCACTCTGCTGCCCAGATCATTTCCCTCAAAAATGTTCAGACTACGTTTCCCCACTCCTCAAGAAACTCCAGTGATTGCCCACCCACCTCTGCATCATGCAAAAATTCCTCACCATTGGCTTTAAAGCACTCAATCACCTTTCCCTTCCTACTTCACCTCGGTACTGTCCTACTACAACCCACCCCTCACACTTCGTTCCTCTAACGCTGACTTTCTCACTGTACCTTGATCTAATCTACCTCACCACCGACCCCTCGCCCATGTTCTGCCTCTGGCCTGGAACGCTCTCCCTCCTCAAACCCGAGAGACAATTGCTCTCTCCCACTTCAAAACCTTATTGAAGGCACATCCCCTCCAAGAAGCCTTCCCTGTCTAAACCCTCCTCTCCTCTTTTCCCACTCCCTTCTGATTCGCTCCCTTCATTCATCCTTCTTCCCATCCCCACAGCACATATGTATATATGCAATTTATTTATTTGTTAATCTATAATAATATCTGTTTCCCCCTCTAGAATGAGCTCCTTATGGGCAGGGACCGTGTCTGTTTGTTGTTGTAGTGTAAAAATGAAATAAATGGTGGTATTTGTTAAGCGCTTACTGTGTACAGAGCACTGTTCTAAGCACTGGGGGATACAAGGTGATCAGGTTGTCCCACGTGGGGCTCACAGTTTTAATCCCCATTTTACAGATGAGGTAACTGAGGCACCGAGAAGTTAAGTGATGCCCACAGCCACACAGCTGACACGTGGCAGAGCTGGGATTCGAACCCATGACCTCTGACTCCCAAGCCCGTGTTCTTTCCACTGAGCCACACTGTACTCTCCCAAGTGCTTAGTACAGTGTCTTGCACACAGTAAGCGCTCAATAAATACAGTTGAATGAATGAATGAATGAATGGCAGTCTTGCGGACCCCTAGGAACTAGAGTTCCCAGGTGACCCAAGAACTCAAAGCAGTCACTGTGTGTGCCCCAGGTACTTTGACTGCCAGGCTTATACTCTTTCCTCGAGGCCACGCTACAACTAAACAACCAAGTATAAGGGACAATAATATCGATAATAATTTTGGTATTTGTTAAGCGCTTACTATGTAGCAGGCACCTTACTAAGCACTGGGATGGATACAAGCAAATGGAGCTGGACACACTCCCTGTCCCATGTGGGGTTCACAGTCTCAATCCCTATTTTACAGATGAAGTAACTGAGAACAGTAATCATGATTATGGTATTTGTTATGCGCTTACTATGTGCCAAGCACTGTTCTAAGTGCACTTAGAGAAGCAGCGTGGTTCAGTGGAAAGAGCACGGGTTTAGGAGTCAGAGATCATGGGTTCTAATCCCAGCTCTGCCACCTGTCAGCTGTGTGACTTTGGGCAAGTCACTTAACTTCTCGATGCCTCAGTTACCTCATCTGTAACTGTGAGCCTCACGAGGGACAACCTGATTACCCTGTATCTACACCAGCCAGTGCTTAGAACAGTGCTCGGCACATAGTAAGTCCTTAGCAAATACCAACATTATCCTGCGTCCCCTGGGCCACGTCCTACCGTTGTCCTGGAATGCCCTCCCTCCTCACATCCGCCAAACTAACTCTCTTCCCTTCTTCAAAGCCCTACTGAGGCTCAAGATGCCTTCCCAGACCGAGCCTCCCCTTTCCCTCTGTTCCCCCTCCTCTACCCTCCCCGCCCTCTGCTCCTCCCCCTTCCCCTCCCCTCAACACTGTGCTCATTTGTATATATTTTTAATTACCCTATTTATTTTCTTAATGAGGTGTACATCCTCTTGATTCTATTTATCTTGATGATGTTGTCTGGTTTTTGTTTGGTTCTGTTTTGCTTTGCTGTCTCCCCTTTTTAGATTGTGACCCTGTCGTTGGGCAGGGATTGTCTCTATCTGTTGCCGAATTGAACATTCCAAGTGCTTAGTAGAGTGCTCGTGGCTCAGTGGAAAGAGCATGGGCTTTGGAGTCAGGGCTCATGAGTTCGAATCCCAGCTCTGCCACTTGTCAGCTGTGTGACTGTGGGCAAGTCACTTAACTTCTCCGTGCCTCAGTTCCCTCATCTGTAAAATGGGGATTAAGACTGTGAGCCCCACGTGGGACAACCTAATTCCCCTATGTCTACCCCAGCGCTTAGAACAGTGCTCGGCACATAGTAAGCGCTTAACAAATACCAACATTATTATTATTATTAGTGCTCTGCACATAGTAAGCGCTCAATAAATACTATTGAATGAGTGAATGAATGAATGCCGAGGTTGATGCAAGGTAACCAGGTTGTCCTATGTGGAGTCTACAATCTTAATCCCCATTTTACAGAAGAGGTAACTGAGGCACAGAGAAGTTAAGTGCCTTGCCCAGGGTCACACAGCAGACAAGTGGTAGGGCTGGAATTAGAACGCACGTCCTCTGTCTTCCAAGCCGTGCTCTTTCCACTCAGCCGCTCTGAGTGAAATGACTTGCCGAAGGTCACACAGCAGACAAGGGGCAGAGCCGGGATTAGAACCCATGACCTTCTGGCTCCCAGGCTTGGGCTCTATCCACTATGCCATTCTGCTTCTGTACTTATGTGCTGTGGTGGTGGGATGAGTATCGAAAGTGCTTAGGGAGGACCCACTCAAGAGCAGTTAATGCACTAGGGAAGGATAACAGGGTGCAGGAATGGAAGATTAGTCAAGAAAGGCTCCTGGGAGATGACCAGACCCAACTTTCAGCTTTGTTGTGGTATCTGTGGCTGGGTTGGAGAGGGTCAAGAGTGAGTATGTAATATCGCCCCAACGGCCCTACCTTCAAACATAGTCTAGCAATAAGGCGTATTTGCCTTTTTTTGTTGTTAAGTGCTTACTATGTACCAGTCACTCTTCTCTGCAGTGGGGTAGTTACCACATAATCCGATTGGACACGGTCCATGTCCCACATGGGGTTCCCAGACTGTAAGTTTACTGCGAGCGGGGAATGTAGGGAATCTGCTCCTCTGCCACCCACCTCCTCACCATCCCCCGTTCTCGCCTATCCTGCCGTCGACCCCTGGGCCACGTCTTCCCGCGGTCCTGGAACACCCTCCCTCCTCACTTCCGCCAAACTCATTCTCTTCCCCTCTTCAAAGCCCTACTGAGAGCTCACCTCCTCCAAGAGGCCTTCCCAGACTGAGCTTCCCCTTTTCCCTCTGCTCTCTCTGCTGCCTCTCTGCCCCCCATTCACCTCCCCTCAGCTAAGCCCCTTTTCCCCCCTCTTTCCCTCTGCTCCTCCCCCTCTCCCTTCCCCTCCCCTCAGCACTGTGCTCATTTGTATATATTTTTATTACCCTATTTATTTTGTTAATAAGATGTACATCCCCTTGATTCTGTTTATTGCTATTGTTTTTGTCTGTCTGTCTCCCCCGATTAGACAGTAAGCCCGTCAATGGGCAGGGATTGTCTCTATCTGTTGCCGAATTGTACATTCCAAGTGCTTAGTGCAGTGCTCTGCACATAGTAAGCGCTCAATAAATACTACTGAATGAATTGAATGAATGAATATGTGTGTCTGTTGTATTGTACTCTCCTAAGTGCTTAGTATAGTGCTCTGCACACAGTAAGCGCTCAATGAATACGATTGAACGAATCCCCCTTTTAAAATAAAATAAATGGTGGTATTTGTTAAGCGCTTACTATGTGCAAAGCACTGTTCTAATCGCTGGGGGATACAAGGTGATCAGGTTGTCCCACGTGGGGCTCACAGTTTTAATCCCCATTTGACAGATGAGGGAACTGAAGCCCAGGGAAGTTAAGCTGCTTGACAAGAGAAGCAGCGTGGTTCAGTGGAAAGAGCTCGGCTTGGGAGTCAGAGGTCATGGGTTCAAAACCCGGGCTCTGCCACTTGTCAGCTGTGTGACTGTGGGCAAGTCACTTCACTTCTCAGGGCCTCAGTTACCTCCTCTGTAAAATGGGGATTAACTGTGAGCCCTTATGTGGACAACCTGATGACCCTGTATCTACCCCAGGGCTTAGAACAGTGCTCTGCACAACACTCCCAAGCCCATGCTCTTTCCACTGAGCCACGCTGTTTCTCTATGTGCAAAGCACTGTACTAATGGATATGTGGTGTGGGAGGGAGGGAGGTTGAAAGAAGGAGCAAGGAAGAGTCGTATAGAAAGGAGTGGGAGGAGAGGAGGGCTCAGTTGGGGAAGGCTTCCTGGAGGAGATGTGCCTTCAATTCTGGTGTTGGACTCTCCAAATAATAATCATAATGAAGGTAATTATTAAGTGCTTACTATGTGCCAGGCAGTGTACTAAGCGCTGGGGTGGATACTTAGCTTCTCTGTGCCTCGGTTACCTCATCTGTAAAATGGGGATTAACTGTGAGCCTCACGTGGGACAACCTGACTACCCTGTATCTACCCCAGCGCTTAGAACAGTGCTCGGCACCTAGTAAGCGCTTAACAAATCCCAACATTATTATTATTACAAAGTAATCATCTTAGGAAATAAATAATAGTAATAATGATGGTGGTATTTGTTAAGCGCTATGTGCCAAGCACTGTTCTAAGCACTGGGGGAGATACAGGGTCATCAGGGTGTCCCACGTGAGGTTCCCAGTCTTCATCCCATTTTACAGATGAGGTCACTGAGGCCCGGAGAAGTGACTGGCCCAAAGTCACACCGTCTAGAGACTTGCTATTATATTGAATTGTTGATATTTTAATAACGATGATGGTGGTATTTGTTAAGCGCTTACTATGTGCAGAGCACTGTTCTAAGCGCTGGGGGATATACAGCGTGGTGCAGTGGAAAGAGCACGGGCTTTGGAGTCAGGGCTCATGAGTTCGAATCCCAGCTCTGCCATTTGTCAGCTGTGTGACTGTGGGCAAGTCACTTAACTTCTCTGTGCCTCAGTTCCCTGATTCCCCTGTGTCTACCCCAGCGCTTAGAACAGTACTCTGCACATAGTAAGCGCTTAACAAATACCAACATTATTATTACAAGGGGATCAGGGTGTCCCACGTGGGGCACACAGTTAATCCCCATTTGACAGATGAGGTCATTGAGGCCCAGAGAGGTGAAGTGACTGGCCCAAAGTCACCCAGCGGACAGTGCTTGGCACATAGTAAGCGCTTAACAAATACCAACATTATTATTAGGATCATTATTGCGATGATTGGGCTGGGCCGGCGGAGGCCAACGCCGCTGAGGGGATGTGTGGGGGCGGGGACCAAGATGGCGGCCGCCGGGCTCCGCCCCTCCCCCCTTTCCTTTCGTCCTCCCTCCACCTCCCCGAGGCCCCGCCCCCTCGAACGCAGAACTCTCGCGAGATCCGCCGGCCGGAAGTGACGTCACAGGGGCGGCCGGAGGAGGGGAGGAGGAGGCCGGCGGCGGCCGCGTGCTGGGTCAGTGTGGCGCGCGGCGCGGCGGGGGCGGTGGTGGGGCAGCTGAGGCCTCACTAAGGCCTTTCTTCTCTCTCTCTCTCTCTTCTCTTCTCTTCTCTTCTTTCTCTTCTCTTCTCTTCTCTTCTCTTCTCTCTCTCTCCTTCCCCCTTCTAATAGTGTTGGGCTTGTTAAGCGCTGACTATGTGCTAAGCGCTGGGGAGGTGCAGGTCATCAGGTTGGTTCCACGTGGGGCTCCAGTCTCATCCCCATTTGACAGATGAGGGAACTGAGGCCAGAGAATAATCATCATGATGTTGTATTTGCTAAGCGCTGACTATGTGCAGAGCACTGTTCTGAGCGCTGGGGAGATACAGGGTCATCAGGTGGTCCCACGTGAGGCTCACAGTTCATCCCCATTTTACAGATGAGGGAACTGAGGCCCAGAGAATAATCATAATGTTGGTATTTGTTAAGCGCTTACTATGTGCAGAGCACTGTTCTAAGCGCTGGGTAGATACAGGGTCACGTCCCATATGAGGCTCACAGCTTCATCCCCATTTTGCATGAGGGAACTGAAACACCGATAATAATATTAATAGTGTTGGTATTGTTAAGCGCTTACTATGTGCAGAGCACTGTCTAAGCGCTGGGGATACAGGGTCATCACGTCCCATATGAGGCTCACAGGCTTCATCCCCATTTTGCAGATGAGGGAACTGAACAACGATAATAATATAATAGGATTGTTGGTATTTGTTAAGCGCTGACTATGTGTGCAGAGCACTGCTCTAAGCGGGAGAATACAGGGTCATCAGGTTGTCCCATGGAGGCTCACAGTCTTCATCCCCATTTTACAGATGAGGTCACTGAGGCCCAGTGAAGTGACTTGCCCAAGGTCACAGCTGACAAGTGGCAGAGCCGGGATTCGAACCCATGACCTCTGACTCTGAACTTCTAGACCGTGAGCCCGTCGTTGGGCAGGGATGGTCCCTATCTGTTGCTCAATTGTACTTTCCAAGCGCTGAGTCCAGTGCTCTGCGCACAGTAATCGCTCAGTAAATACCATTGAATGAATATTTGTTGCTGAATTGTACTTTCCAAGCGCTTAGTACAGTGCTCTGCACACAGCGCTCAATACAGAGAAGCAGCGTGGCTCATTGGAAAGAGCCCAGGCTTGGGAGTCAGAGGTCTTGGGTTCGAATGCCGGCTCTGCCACTTGTCAGCTGTGTGACTGTGGGCAAGTCACTTCACTCTCTGTGCTTCAATTCCCTCATCTGTAAAATGGGGATTAAGACTGTGAGCCTCACGTGGGACAACCTGATTACCCTGTCTCTACCCCAGCGCTTAGAACAGTGCTCTGCACATAGTAAGTGCTTAACAAATGCCGTCATTATTATTATTATTATCGGGTCCTTGTGTCTAAGTGTTAGATTGTCAGAATCATAATGGTTGTATCTGGTAAATTGCTTGAAAGAAGCAGCATGGTCTAGTGGCGAGAACACAGGCCTGGGAGTCGGAAGGTTGTGAGTTCTAATTCTGGCTCCCGCACTTGTCTGCTGTGTGACCTTGGGCTGCTCACTACACTTCTGTACTTCGGTTATCTCCTCTTTGAAAGGAGGTAACTTAGATAAAAGTTAGATAAAAACAGTGCTACTGTTTCAATTCCTAAGATATTATTTATTTGCTAAAGTAAATATAAGATAATCAGGTCAGCATTATCTTACTTTATCTTAATTACAAAGAGACTGTGAGCCTCTCGTGGACAGGGACTGTGTCCAATGTAATTATCCTGTGTCCACCTTAGTACTTATTAACAAATACCACAATTATGGTTTCTATTAAGATGTTAGGAGTAATGTAATTACAAAGTGGGGTCCAAAAGATACAGATGAGGGAAAATTCCTTAACATTTCCTAATTTATGTCTTTCCCCAGGTGCAGTGTGAGGGCAATGGAGTACATGAAGGGACCCGCCGTCAGGAGCCAGGGCAACATGTAAGTTCGCAGTTTTCCAAGGGTACCTTTAGAATGTGTTTGTTTTTTTGTTTAAAAAAAATTATATCCTATAGGTAGCGGGAAAAGTGTGAGGGGATTTTCTTCTGTACAATACTCTCGTCATAAAGTAAAAACTTTCACTTGCCTTCCTATTGTGAGGTTTTTATGTTGGATTAGAGGCCAGTTGTAAATTCATTTTAGCTCGTAATTAAATGTCAGCATTATTTTGAGTTTTAAAAGAAATCATACAAAAGTGGTTTTTTTTTTTTCTGTTTGTCAGCCTTGTTTCATAAGATGTGAGTGCTCCTTCCAAAATACCCAACTTGCCAGTAGGAAACACATTTAGGTGTTGGGTGAATAAGGCTCGTTCTCGGGCAGATTTACGGAGGTCAGTTGACCATCCTTCGCTTTATTAAAAAAAAAAAAAGAGAGAGAAAAGTGTTTCAGTTAGACAAAGAATCTCAGTCCTTTTTTTGTTCTTTTAAAATGTTCTTACAGCTTTGTAGGACACAAATTGCAATTGAAAAAAACCAACTTATAGAGGTTTCTTTTAATATTTCCCCACCCCCCTCTAGTGCTATCAATTTGCTGCTCTAGGGTACTGCGTGAAGGCATACTGGGAAATGGCTCACCGCTTCTCATTTTTATTTCTTAGTTTAGCCTGGTCTTTCTCCGTTCTAGCAGTACAACCATTACTGAACTACAGCACAGTACGTGCACATGCCTTTTCTTCTGACAGTCACATCTTTTATTCAGATTAACTTTCAGGCAAGTGTTCCTTCAGTCCTAACAAGGTTCTAACCAAAGCAGTGCAAACTAGAATGATGCTGCCATTCCTTAGGGTGTTTAGTATATATGCAGCCCCCACAGTTCCGGGACTTTATTTTGCAATTTTAATCTCCACGTTTGTTTCCATGCTTCTATCATACCGTCTTTTTTTTTCATTCTCCATATGTTCTGTAGCTGTTTCTCCTTGGCATGATCCTTGAATCATCTCACTCATTCAGCCCTCCTAGTCTGTCACCAGGTCCTGTTGCTTACACCTTCACGACATCTCTAAAATCTTCCCTTTCCTATCTATCCACACTGCTTCCGTGCTAAACCAAGCACTTCTTATCTTCCGCCTTGACTCCTGCATCCTATCTCTCTCCTCTCCATTCCATACTTCACTCTGCTGCTGGATCATTTTTCTGAAAAATCATTCAGTCCACATCTTCCCCACTCCTCAAAAAACCTCTGATGGTCACCCATCACCTCTGCTGCTTTGAGGTCCTCAATTAGCTCTCTACCTTCAGTCTCACCTCGCCGATCTACTATAGCCCAGCCTGCCTGCTCTGCTCCTAATGCCAACTGATTCACTGTATCTTATCTATCTCGCCACTGACCCCCCTGGCTCAGTGGAAAGAGCCCGGGCTTGAGAGTCAGGGGTCATGGGTCCAAATCCCGGCTCTGCCACTTGTCAGCTGGGTGACTGTGGGCAAGTCACTTCATTTCTCTGTGCCTCAGTTACCTCATCTTTAAAATGGGGATTAACCTTGAGCCTCAAGTGGGACAACCCGACTATTGTGTATCTGCCCAGCGCTTTAGACAGTGTTCTGCATATAGGTAAGTGCTTAGCAAGCTACCAACAGTATTATTATTATTCTCCCTCTGGCCTGGAACTCCTTCACCTTCATGAGAAGCAACGTGGCATAGTGGATGGAATACAGGCCTGGGAGTCAGAGGGTCATAGGTTCTAATCCTGGCTCCACCACTTGCCTGCTCTGTGACCTTGGACAAGTCATTTCACTTTTCACTTCATAACCTTCTCTGTAAATTGGACATTGAGCCAGGGAGCCCCACATGGGATAGGAACTGTCCCCAATTCGATTTGCTCATATCTACTTCAGTGCTTAGTATGGTGCCTGGCACAAAGTAAGTGCTTAACAAATACCATTATTATCATCTAATAATTATGGTTTCTAAGTGCTTCGTAGCTCTTGGGGCACAACAGTCTTAAACCTCAATTTATGGATGAGATAACTGAGGCACAGAGACTGGCCCAGGGTCACACAGCAGACAAGTCATGGAGCTGGATTAGAACCCATGACCTTCTGATTCCCAGGCCCGACCTGCTTATCTTGTGTTGACCACAGTGCTTGGCACAGAGAAAGTGCTTAAATGAACTAGTCACTCTCTCCATCTTTAGAGAGGCAGCATAGCTCAGTGGAAAGAGCACAGCTTTGGGAGTCAGAGGTCATGGGTTCGAATCCCCCTCTGCCACTTGTCAGCTGTGTTACTGTGGGCAAGTCACTTCTCTGCCTCAAATGCCTCATCTGTAAATGGGGATTAAGACTATGAGCCTCACGTGGGACAACCTGATCACCTTGTATCCCCCAGCGCTTAGAACAGTGCTCTGCACATAGTGCTTAACAAATACCAACATTATTATTATTAAAGCCCTCTGAAAATCACATCACTTCCAAGAGGCTTTTTCTAAATCCTCATTTCTCCTAATTGCTCTCCTATCTGCATCACTTCTGCACTTGGATCTTAACCCATTAAGTCCTTGGTGTTCCCCACCTTCAGCCCCATGGCACTAATGTACGATTCCATAATTCTTTTAATGTCTGTCTCCCCTTCTAGACTCTAAGCTTCTTGGTGGGCAGGGAACGGGTCTACCTACTCAGTTATAGTCTGGTCTTCCAAATGTTTGGTACTGCCCCAGTAAGGGCTGAATAAATGCCATTGATTTGATCAGATGAATAGTCATTATGATAAGTTTCATATTATCTGTCGAGAGTTGGTCATTGTATTCAGTATGTATTTTGTTTCTTTTAAAGCCTGTGCTGCCAGTGTGGCGTTCTTATCCCTCCAAATCCTGCCAACATGTGTGTGGCATGCTTACGAACCCAAGTAGACATTAGTGAAGGAGTTCCGAAACAAGTCACAGTTCATTTCTGCAAACAGTGTGAAAGGTAAGTACATATTTCAGTTCTGTAGATTGACTGTATATATTGTATATACATTTATATATTGGATATACATTTGTATATATTTTTATTACCCTATTTATTTTGTTAATGAGGTGTACATCCCCTTGATTCTATTTATCGTGATTATGTTGTCTTGTTTTTGTCCGTCTGACTCCCCCGATTAGACTGTAAGCCCGTCATTAGGCAGGGATTGTTTCTATCTGTTGTCGAATCGTATATTCCAGGCACTTAGTACAGTGCTCTGCCATCTCTCCTCACCTTGCCGCCCTGTCCTCTCTTCCCACTCTCGACGAGCGGGTCTCCGCTCTCAACTCCACCCTCTCTACTCATCTCGACTCTCTCGCCCCCCTTTCCCTCCGCCGTTCTCGATCCACTAACCCACAGCCCTGGATCACCTCCTCCGTCCGCCTCCTACGCTTCTATGCTCGAGCTGCCGAGCGCTGCTGGCGAAAGTCCAAGCACCAAGCCGACCTCACACACTTCAAATTTATCCTTTCCTGCCTTAACTCTGCCCTCTCCTCCGCCAGGCAAAGCTTCTTCTCCTCCCTCATCGACACCCATGCCCGTCACCCCCGCCGATTGTTCCGGACCTTTAACTCTCTCCTTAGGCCCCCTGTTCCTCCCCCTCCCCCATCTCTCACCCCCAATGATCTGGCCACCTATTTCCTCACGAAAATCAACACGATCAGGTCTGAGCTCCCCAAAGTCACCCCTCCGCCTCTCCCCTCTCCCCCACCAACCCCCTCCCCTACTTTCCCATCCTTCCCTGCAGTATCCTCAGAGGAGATCTCCTCCCTCCTCACAAGTGCCACCCCCTCCACCTGCACCTCGGACCCCATTCCCTCTCACCTTCTTAAAACCATTGCCCCTGCCCTCCTACCTTCCTTAACTTCTATTTTTAACCACTCAATCTCCAAGGGCTCCTTCCCCTCTGCCTTCAAACATGCCCACGTCTCCCCCATCCTAAAAAAACCCGCTCTTGACCCCACTTCCCCCTCCAGTTATCGCCCTATCTCCCTACTACCCTTCCTTTCCAAAATCCTAGAACGAGTCGTCTACAATCGATGCTTAGAATTCCTTAACTCCCATTCTCTCCTAGACCCCCTCCAATCTGGCTTCCGTCCCCTCCACTCTACCGAGACTGCTCTCTCTAAGGTCACCCATGACCTCCTTCTTGCCAAATCCAATGGCTCCTACTCCATTTTGATCCTCCTTGACCTCTCTGCTGCCTTTGACACTGTCGACCATCCCCTCCTCCTCCATACCTTATCTCACCTTGGCTTCACGGACTCTGTCCTCTCCTGGTTCTCCTCTTACCTCTCTGGCCGATCATTCTCGGTCTCCTACGCTGGAGCCTCCTCCCCCTCCCATCCTTTAACTGTTGGAGTTCCTCAAGGGTCAGTTCTTGGCCCTCTTCTGTTCTCCATTTACACTCACTCCCTCGGTGAACTCATTCGCTCTCACGGCTTTGACTACCATCTCTACGCAGATGACATGCAGATCTACATCTCCGCCCCTGTCCTCTCCCCCTCCCTTCAGGCTCGCATCTCCTCCTGCCTCCGGGACGTCTCCACCTGGAGGTCGGCCCGCCACCTAAAACTCAACATGAGTTAGACTGAGCTCCTCATCTTCCCTCCCAAACCCGGTCCGCTCCCAGACTTCTCTATCACCATGGATGGCACGACCATCCTTCCCGTCCCGCAGGCCCGCAATCTCGGTGTCATCCTTGACTCGTCCCTCTCGTTCACCCCACACATCCTATCCGTTACCAAGACCTGCCGGTTTCACCTCTACAATATCGCCAAGATCCGCCCTTTCCTCTCCACCCAAACGGCTACCTTACTATTACGGGCTCTCGTTATATCCCGGCTAGACTACTGTGTCAGCCTTCTCTCTGACCTCCCTTCCTCCTCTCTCGCCCCGCTCCGGTCAATTCTTCACTCCGCTGCCCGGCTCATCTTCCTGCAGAAACGATCTGGGCATGTCACTCCCCTTCTTAAACAACTCCAGTGGTTGCCTATCGACCTCCGCCTCCAAACAAAAAACTCCTCACTCTAGGCTTCAAGGCTCTCCATCACCTTGCCCCTTCCTAACCTCTCCTCCCTTCTCTCTTTCTACCGCCCACCCCGCACGCTCCGCTCCTCTGCCGCCCACCTCCTCGCCGTCCCTCGGTCTCGCCTATCCCGCCGTCGACCCCTGGGTCACGTCCTCCCGCGGTCCCGGAACGCCCTCCCTCCTCACCTCCGCCAAACTGATTCTCTTTCCCTCTTCAAAACCTTACTTAAAAATCACCTCCTCCAAGAGGCGTTCCCAGACTGAGCTCCTCTTCCCCCTTTACTCCCTCTGCCACCCCCCCTTTACCTCTCCGCAGCTAAAGCCTCATTTTCCCCTTTTCCCTCTGCTCCTCCACCTCTCCCTTCCCATCCCCCCAGCACTGTACTTGTCCGCTCAACTGTATATATTTTCGTTACCCTATTTATTTTGTTAATTAATTGTACATCGCCTTGATTCTATTTAGTTGCCATTGTTTTTACGAGATGTTCTTCCCCTTGACGCTGTTTAGTGCCATTGTTCTTGTCTGTCCGTCTCCCCCGATTAGACTGTAAGCCCGTCAAACAGCAGGGACTGTCTCTATCTGTTGCCGACTTGTTCATCCCAAGCGCTTAGTACAGTGCTCTGCACATAGTAAGCGCTCAATAAATACTATTGAATGTTCAATAGATACTATTGAATGAATGAATGAATGGACTGACTAAGCTCATTGTGGACAGGAAGCATGTCTACTAATTCCGATGTATTATATGCTCACAAGGACTCAGGACAGTGGTCTACACAGTAACCACTCAGTAAATACCATTGATTGAAAGTTGACATTTCTTTATGGGTGCTCACTGATGAGAAAAAACATAAATTAGGATCCATCTATTGTTTTTTGTGAGTATGGCCGGGTAGCATTGATTGATCCATAGGTTTAAAGAAAAAATTGTTAAATATGAATGTTGAACTTGGTTGTTTCCCTATTAACCCCATAGTGTGTATCCAAAAAAAGCTACTTTTAAAATTTCTGCTTGATTGTCTCACCCTTCAGGTACTTGGGCAGTAGAGAATAAGCTAGTGTAAATACTTTTTCACCTATTGGAATGGAATATTGCTTTAGATCGTTAGAGTTCTGTCTGCTTTGTCAGTCACCTCTATTTGAGTTTCTGGATTAGGCATAGAGGTTAATCAAGGAAACAAACAGATTTTTGCCCAGTTCAGGCAGAATCATTGGGTAAAGTGAAGTTTCAACATTGCTTTGAGAGTTGCTGAAGACTACTCTGTTTTTTTTTTTTCCTGTCAGGTATCTTCAGCCACCAGGAACTTGGGTGCCGTGTGCCTTAGAATCTAGGGAACTTCTTACTTTATGTTTGAAAAAAATCAAGGCCTCTTTAAGCAAGGTAGGTAAAAACCAACAATAGACCTGGGTATACATCACGAACTCTGATTTTAATTTGTTCGTGTTTGGGCATCTCTACCCCAAGTGTTCAAACCTGTTTTATAAAGTTAAGAAATCAAGGTTTAGAATTTACAGACACAAAATTGGTGAACTGATATTTCAGACCAGGCAAGGTGTGACTTTATGGCCTAGCAAAATAGGCATGGGCCTTTGACTCAGAGGACCTAGGTTCTCATCCTGGATCCACCACTTACCATCTGTGTGACTTTGGACAGGTCACTTAACTTCAGTGCCTCGGCTTTCTTATCTAGGATTAGGATTAACTGCCTTTCTGACAATGTGGGGCAGGGATTTGGGTCTGATCTACATATGTTGTAACTACCCGCGTACTTAGTACAGTGCTTGGCACATAGTAATGCTTAAGCAATACTTCTGTTCTTGATGTTGTTAGTATTAGTAGGAATATTATCACTGTTAGGGAGTCATAGGACCTGGGTACCAATCCTGGATCTGTCGCTTACCTGCTGTAGGACCTTGGGCAAATCACTTAACTCTTTTCTCTGTGCCTCAGTTCCCTCATATGTGAAGTGGGAATTAAATACCTGTTTCCCCTCCCCCTTAGACTGTGAACTCCATGTGGGACAGGAACTGTCCCCAAACGATTGTCTTCTATCTGCCCCAGTGTTTAGTACTGTTCAAACCATATAGTAAGCACTTAGCAGAGACCACAATATTTTGTCAATAATAACTGTATGATGAGTTGAAAATAGATTCTGGACTTTTCAAATTAGGCGATGGCAGTAATTCACTAAATTCTTGATACAATTTTCACATGAATGGATATTCTGATAATTAGAAGTTTTATTCAGAATGCAGTTAATGGATTTCTTTTACTTAGAAAATTGAATGAAAATAGGTTTTTTCAGCAGTTTTGTAATTGAAGGCTGATATTAGCAGCATTAGTGGATAGATTTTTGTATATTGGGGTAATACTTTCTGACGTTTTACTTTAGCACCATTTTTCTTAGTCCAGGATGGAAAAGTAGGTAATTCCTGTTGAATATGGATGTAATCAGGCTTTCTAGACTTGCCTCTTTTCACTGTGGCTTTGTTTCTTATAGCTCTTTTTAGATGTGGCAAAGCCACCAGATGTAAATCTGTTCAGCTAGAGTTTTAAAAGCTGAAGTTTTAGTATGTGTGTGTCTGTGTATATTGTTCCTGTTGAACTGTTGAAGACTGCTTCCTTACTCTTTAGCATCTAGAGCTGTATTATTTGACTTTACTGGTATCTTTCAAAATAATTTTCTTAAAAAGATCAAGAATTTTTTCTTTCTGAAAATATTTATGATTGCCAGCAGTACCATACCCATCTAAAGAACTTCACTGAAAGCATTACTAGTCACCATTACTAATAGTGTAACTCAGAGACTAATATATAACACAGATGCTTTGTTTTTTTTCCTTTTGCTCACTAATATTATCTGTTGACTACTGTGAAATCCGTGGGTTTTTTTTTAGTTCATGCTTGAACAAATATTCAGTTTCAATGCCATAATGGAAATGTTGAGAAAAGCTGAATTGTTCGACTTGTTTAGTTCTTGGCATATTCATTCATTCATTCAATACTATTTATTGAGCGCTTACTATGTGCAGAGCACTGTACTAAGCGCTTGGAATATACAATTTGGCAACAGATAGAGACAGTCCCTGCCCAATGACGGGCTTACAGTCTCTTACGTCATGTACCAGGCAAGTGGCCTAAAAGGAAAACTGACTAGAAACTGAATGCATTGTATAGCAGTTGTGATGTGCCATGTATTACCGTATCTCGGTATTGGTCGGCAGGCTAAATTTTAGGACTTGGTTGTCGTTGGTGCCAATGTTATTGTGGCCAGTCCTGAACTATATAGAAGTTCGGGCACTTTTCCCCTTCTGAAGGTTTCAGTTTGGTCTTCGAGCTTGGTGCCACTCTGTCTCCCAAAGAACAATCAAACATTTGTATTTTCTGAGTGCTTAGAAGTGTGGAGCACTGTGCTAGAGAAGTAGCATGGTTTAGTGGAAAGAGCCCGGTCTTGGGAGTCAGTATTCATGGGCTCTAATCCCGGCTCTGCCACTTATCAACTGTGTGACTTTGGGCAAGTCACGTCACTTCTCTGTACCTCAGTTACCTCATCTTTAAAATGGGGATTAAGACTGTGAGCCCCACGTGGGACAGCCTGATTACCTTGTGTGTACTGTAGTCCTTAGAACAGTGCTTGGCACAAAGCAAGCACTTAACAAACACCGTCATCATTTCTGGGCCTCCGTTCCCTCTTCTGTGAAATGGGGATTAAGACTGAGCTCCATGTGGGATGTGGATGAACCCAATTTGCCTGTATCCACTCCAGTGCTGAGTACAGTGCCTGGCACGTAGTTTGCGCTTAACCAAACACACCATTACTATTGTTATTATTAATAAGCATTTGGGGAGAGTATACTATAAGATGTTTCTGGCTCTCTAGGAGCTTACAATCTAGTGAGGAACCTGCTACCTACATGTTTTCTGTTCATCAGAATATTTTTAGACAGTGCTGATGGAGTTTCACATCAGGAATGATGGATGAGCCTCAGGACAGAGCAGAGAACAGTTGCTTCTAGATATAGTGGCTTGTGCTGTGCCACTCACAGTCTTTCGTGCCTGACATTCATGTCGGTGCTGGGGCATTGAGTGCGATGAGCGATTCTGCAAGGGGGCGTGCAGCTCACGGCAAACTCTTTTTTGCTGTCTCTGCCCGGGTCAGTCAGCTTCAGGCAGAATTTGGACCAGAACCCTGGTCTCGGGACTCCCAGAGCCACGCTCTTTCCATTGGCTGATAGGAAGGTAATGTGCTTTCCAGCCAGCGGGAATCACTGAATGGTGTTTTAGTTCAGACGCGCTGATAAAAATCTCCCGGGGCAGCCTAGTGGTATTTTGGTTGTCCCTGGGATTGTGACCTGTCCATGGTTTGTGCTGAATCTGCAGTGTGGCCTGGCGGAAAGAGCATGGGCCTGGAAGTCGGGAGACTTGGCTTCTAACTCCGACTCCACTAGTTTCCTGCAGTGTGATCTTAATAAAGAGAAGCAGCGTGGCTAAGAGAAGCAGCGTGGCTCAGTGGAAAGAGTCTGGGCTTTGGAGTCAGAGGTCATGGGTTCAAATCCCGGATCGGCCACTTGTCAGCTGTGTGACTTTGGGCAAGTCACTTAACTTCTCTGTGCCTCAGTTACCTCATCTGTAAAATGGGGATTAAGACTGTGAGCCCCACGTGGGAAAACCTGATTCCCCTGTGTCTAACCCAGTGCTTAGAACAGTCCTCGGCACATAGTAAGCGCTTAACAAATACCAACATTATTATTATTTGTTAAGCGCTTACTATGTGCCGGGCACTGTTCTAAGCGCTGGGGGAGATACAGGGTAATCAGGTTGTCCCACGTGAGGCTCACAGTTAATCCCCATTTTACAGATGAGGTAACTGAGGCACAGAGACGTGAAGTGACTTGCCCACAGTCACACAGCTGACAAGTGGCAGAGCCGGGAGTCGAACCCATGACCTCTGACTCCGAAGCCCAGGCTCTTTCCACTGAGCCACGCTGCTTGATCTTGAAAAGTCACTTAACTGCTCTATGCCTCAGTTTCCTTAACCATAAGGTGGAGATTAAATACTAGTTCTCCCTCTTACTTGGACTGTGAGCCCCATGTTGACAGGTCATGTCTGACTTGATTAAAGTGCTTAATTCAGTGCTTGATGCAGAGTAAATCCTTAACAAATATTATTGTCTGCATATTTTGTGTGTATGCTTCCAGTTTTTATTCCTCCTAAACAGTCTAGGAGTCTATGATGTCTAATTGGAAGGGGTATGTCTTCCCACTAGCTGGATTTAGCCGCTTGAGTTGTTTTGCAGAGTGGTGAGGGTTTGAAATGAGCTATTCACACTCATTTTTGCCTGGTTCCTTATGCCCAGCACAAGTACTGTGAGACATTTTTCCGTTACCTACCTATACATTCTCATCCCCGGCAAGTGTTGAGGTTTTTGATCCTTGCCGTCAGACTGCTGTGTTTTAGGCATCATCTGGATTCTTTGTTTCTGTTTTTTCTGTTAAAGGTACGGTTGATAGATGCAGGCTTTGTTTGGACAGAACCGCACTCCAAAAGACTTAAAGTTAAGCTGACTATACAAAAAGAGGTAAGCCGGTTGTATTGAATAAGAAATGGGTGGTAATAGTCATTTGCTTGCTTAATTGGTTTGCAGAAGAGAACATTCTCGTTGTGCCATTTTTAATGCCTACTGCTTGCTGCCACATCAAGCACAGTCATTTTGGAGCAAGCAGGCTGCTCTTGTGGAGAATGATCAATCAGTCAAGTAGTGTATGGAGCACTTTCCTTGGGCAGAGTACTGTAGGGCACACTTTGGCGAGAGTACAGTGGAGTTGGTGGACACAGTTCCTGCTTTCAGGAGCTTGCGATCCAGTGTAGAAGACAGACATTGAAATAAACTTAAGATAAGGGAAGCAACAGAATATCCATTCTTCCTTCTCCTTAGACTGAGCCCCATAATCTAGCAGTTAGAACAGTGCGTGACACATAGCACTGAACAACTACCATAAAAAACAAAACAGAATGTAAGAATGTGTAAATAAGGACAATAAGGGGTGGGGAGGGGTGGGTATCAAAGTGCATAAGCATCAATGAAAGGAGGGAAAATAGGGAATTAAGAATAGAAAGGAGAGGCTATGACAAGTTCCTACAAACCAGATTAGTTGAGAGGATCAGAAGGAGAGCATTATCTCAAAGACCTTGTTCCAGTTTGCCATTTAGATAGATTTATTTAAACTTAATGGGTGGCATGAGTAGAAATTTTCATGTCTGATTTTCCCCAAAATATATTGTTTAATTCATCTTTTTTTTGGTAACGTAATTTATTCCCACTTTTCGGCCATTAAACCCATGCCTTTTGTCATTGTAAACAAGCATCTTGGCCTAGTGTAATGAGCATGGGCCTGGAAGTTGGAGGACTTAGGATCTAATCCCAGATTCACCATTTGCCTGCTCTGTGACCTTGGACATGCTGCTTAACTTCTCTGTGCTTCAGTTACCTCCTCTGTAAAATGGAGATAAGATGCCTGTTCTCCCTCATCCGTTTAGGATAGGGACCGTATCCGATCTGCTTATATTTTATCAACCCTAGTGTTCAGTGCTTGATGTAGAGAAAGCTCTTAAAAATTTCCATTGTTGTTGATGACAAAAGGAAATTGTATAATGACAAAGAATGGAAAAGAGAAGAGATTTTCAAGTTAGTGAAGCATAATGCTTGCCTA
The DNA here is from genome assembly GCF_004115215.2 of Ornithorhynchus anatinus. Lineage (NCBI taxonomy): Eukaryota > Metazoa > Chordata > Mammalia > Monotremata > Ornithorhynchidae > Ornithorhynchus > Ornithorhynchus anatinus. The sequence goes on from NC_041728.1 coordinate 156,143,586, forward strand.
CCTGGGCAAACATTAGTGCTGCATAATCTAAAAATGAATACATGTTAACCCAAGAAAACAAACACATTTTTTTCTGCAGGTGATGAATGGAGCAATTCTTCAGCAAGTGTTTGTGGTGGAATATGTTGTCCAGTCTCAGATGTGTGATGACTGCCACAGAGTTGAAGCTAAGGATTTCTGGAAAGCTGTAGTTCAAGTCAGACAAAAGGTAATCTTGAAATGAGGATGATGACTGAATTTCAATGATACCTCTTCTACTTCATCTCTAACAGTCATTCAAATGAGAAAAAAGGCGGAGTAGTCATGAAACCCGCTCTCAATTCCTTCCCCTCCCTCCAAAGCCTTCAAATATACCAAAGTAGTGATCTCAATCGAAGGGATGCTCAGATGAATGAATATTTATACCTTTTTCATTTTAGATAGCTTTGCTAGCTTTACTTCTATAGATGTCGGTCTTTTTCGAGTTTCTTTTATAACAAAGTGCTATAATTGCAGAAGACGTGATGAATTTTGCCTTTAAAATTTGATGTGCTCATTTTCTAACCTAATTCTGACTATACATTTAGACCCTGCACAAAAAGACCTTCTTTTATCTGGAGCAGTTGATTTTAAAACACAGAGTCCATCAAAATTCACTTCGCATCAAAGAAATTCACGGTAGGTGAAGTAGCCTCATGAAATTGAGACTAATAGATAAAATGTCAAGTTCCTTCGCAGGGTCTTCAAATAAAATTCCAAGTAGGTAATTGGTTCAGGAGTTCCGTTTTTGGGTTACAAAGTAGTTTTCTAGAAAACATTTTCTCTGTGGTTCAGGAATATTTGTATGTGTGTGTTTATAAATGCAGGTGTGATGACACTTTTCATTAATAAGTGTTGATGATTTCTGGCCTGTGTGTAAAGTGGTGGCACTTCAGTGGGTTGTGGGTGGCACGCCAGGGGCCGCCATAAATGGGGCACCCACTCTATTATTCTACCACTTGTTCCTTTGCGTGCTTGGGCAACAGAGACCATGCTGTGGCCTCAGGATGGTCATTCATGCCCCAGAGAAGGAATAGCAGCAGCGTCGCTTCTCTAAACCTGGTGATGGTAGGCCTTGCCCAGTCTTCGTTTCACCCAGTTGTCCTAAAAATGAGCACGGTGATATGTAATGCCTGGCCAATGCCCAATTCATTCAGAATTTCATTTCTTTATTTGGCTCCTTCTGAGGAATAAAGTCTAATACTTGTGCAAACATCGGATCATAATAGAGAGTGGATGATGACTGTGTATATATCTATAATTTTATTTATCTATTTTGATGCTGTTGATGCCTCTACTTGTTTTGTTGTCTGTCTACCCCTCCTAGACTGTGAGCTTCTTGTTGGTCAGAGATTGTCTCTATCTTGCCGAATTGTACTTTCCAAGTGCGTAGTACAGTGCTCTGCCCACAGTCAACGCTCAATCAATACGATTGAATGAATGATTAAATGAATACTCATAAAAATTATGTAGATACTTATAAGAACTTTAGTCACTGGTCATGGCTTATGAATTGTGGTGCATGGAATCTCTGCTGGTATTTTGTGAGAGATCGTGCTTTCACATGTGAGGAAATTGAGCCACAGTAAAACTTACTCCCAATCATCTAGGAGATTACTGATAAAGCTGACATAATAGAAATAAAGCTGACATAATAGAAATGACCAGTTTAGGCTTAGCCCTAGTTTGGAATGATCTCAATAAAAATAATAATAATAAGCATTTACCACATGTCAGCTAACTACTGGGGTAGTTACAGGATGATCAAATTGGATACAATCCTTGTCCCACACAGTCCTCACAGTCCAAGTAAGAGGGAGTAGGATTTAATCCCCATTTTTCATATGAGGAAACTGAGGCAAGTTGTGACTTGCCCAAGGTCACCCATTAGGCAAGGGGCAGAGGCTGGATTAGAACCTAAATCCTTTGACTCCCAGGCCCGTACTCTCTCCACTAGGCCATGCTACTTCCCTCAGACAGAAATCCAGAAATGTGCCAAGAACTAATTGTGCGTGGCATCTGTGAACCCCACATGACATTATGACCAGTTCCTGCCAGGAAAAAAATTCTTTCCTTGCCTTGTCTCTCTGCCCCACTGCTTTCCCCTCAGTGAATGGAAGCTCTGACTTGCCAGCGCCTGGCCCTACCCCTATGTTCTTCGGCTGAAGTGCCCTCCCTGAAGAAACATCTGGACTCCCCATTTTCTGGGAAACAAAGGAGTCAGGGAGATGTGTGTGGGAAGGGAACAGAAAGGGCGAGAGCTGGGTCAGACCAAGCTGACAGAAAGCCCCTGCCCTTCCTACCCTGTCCTGAGAATTCCCAGCTTAGCTGTTTACTCTCCCCACCCTTCTCCTGCCCCTCACTGCTTTCCAAACATGCCATAGTAGTCCCAGCCACATTCCCGTATCCCTGCAGAAAGCTGCCAGCAGGCACTGCCAGAATGAGGGTGCTTTCCAGCAGCCTTGTGCCCAGCATAGTGCTGGTCATTGGGATCGTTTCTGGTGTGCCACTGACCCCCGCCCAAGTCTCCTCTTGCGGAGCCCCACATCCCTTTCGATCCTTAGCAAGGAAATAGAGGCCGGGGCCCATCCGGAACAGGATGGCAACAGCAGCTGCTGCCAGGAAAACTCATCCCATGATTCAGCCATTCAGATTGCATCCAGGTTTTTGGGAAATGCTGCTATTTAATATTTTTCCCAGTACTATCTTTGTTGAAAACTGCATTTCAGTGATTTAGAGCTATAGGAGGGAGTAGGATGAAATTATTTGGTGGAAGAATTCTGGTAGGCGTTTGAAGTTTGGAGAATGAAACTATTATCACCTTCTAAATTGGGGGTTAATGTATTTCTCCAGTTTCTTCTGGAATATTGGTAATGTTTTTTTTAACTTGAATAAATCCTAGTTTGGGATATGTGATTGATAGGGCAGGTTTTTGCATCCAGCCAAAATAATGTCCGGAGAATGTAGAAGGTAAAAGTTATGACTATAAGTTAAAGCCAGGATGGGGGGGGGGGTTTCCACTATAGTTTGTAATAACCAATATAAAACATTAAAACTTTCCCTCCAGTTTGAGATTGGCCTTAGACAAGATGGCAGGCATTCAGTTGTCTCATCTCCCTTGATAACTCTTTTTTAGAGTGTACATAGTCGTGCATGTGCCCATTTCTTTGCCTCTATCCTGTGTATGTCTTTGTCTTCTAACCCCTTTTGGATGGAGCACTTCTCAAATGAAGGAAATAAACCTTCAGTCCCCTTAGACTGCCCTTCAGTTCCCTGTAGGCATATAAACCCAGTAGGTACTTTTGGTTCTTGCTCCATTAAATATAATGAAGCAGTCTACTGGGTATATGATGCTACCTTGGCAATCATATCTGGAGTATGGAGTAGTGGAGAGAGCCCGGGCCTGGGAACCAGAAGGTCATGGGTTCTAATCCCGGTTCCACCACTTGTCTGCTCTATGACCTTGGGCAAGTCACTTCACTTCTGGGCCTCAGTTATTTCATTTGTAAAATGGGGATTGGGACTGGAAGCCCCACGTGGGGCAAGGGATTGTATCCAACATATTTTGCCTGTATCCATCCAAGCGTTTAGTATGGTGCCTGGCACATAGTAAGTGCTTAACAAGTGCCATTATTATTACTGTTAGAGGGTAGAAGAAATAATTGGCATATAAAGTGGTAGAAATTGGGCTCGAAACTATGGAACTAGTCTTGAAATATTGAGTAACTTGATTCAGTCAGAAAGAGGGTTTGATAGAGGAGCAGTGTGGCTTATGGATAGAGTACAGGCCTGGGAGTTAGAAGGACCTGAGTTCTAATCCCAGCTTCGCCACTTATCTGCTGTGTGACCTTGGACAAGTCACTTCACTTTCCTGCGCCCCAATTACCTCGACTGTAAAATGGGGATTAAGACTGTAAGCCCCGTGTGGGACAGGGACTGTGTCCAAACTGATTAATTTGTATCTACTCCAGTGCTTAGAAGAGTGTTTGCACATAGTGAGCACTTAAGTACTATAATTAATTGGGGATGGTCCAGTACACTTCTGTGTAAGTTCTGTGTTGGTTTTTTAAATCTCATCTTATTTTCATCTGGATTTTTTTTTTTAAGATGGGTTGGATTTCTATTACGGTTCAAAGCAACATGCCCAGAAAATGGTTGACTTTCTTCAGGGCACTGTGCCTTCCAGGTAAGTTCCGAAGTATGTGCAAGTCAATGAAAATTGATGAAAATGTACTTCTGAATGCATAGCTGGTTATTAAAGTAAACATAAATTTTAAACTAATTGAATATTAAAATATTATTTATGCTTATTCGATTATTACAACATTAAATGTGTGTGTGGTTGGGTGGAATCATGCTCCATTTCCCTTTGCTTAGTATAAAAATCCCTACCACACATGGGCATTCAGCAGAAGTAAATGAGATAAGCAGTGTGGCCACTTTGGAATGAAAGCTCTACCAAAGCCATGGTAAATATTTCTCTAAACAAAGCATTGGCAAGGAAATAATTATTTTAAGATAAAATTGAAAAGAATCCAAGAGGGGTCTAAATGGAAACCACAAACCGTAAATCACCCGAAAGTCAGAATTCCAGCCCCTTATTGCTTGATGAGTCTGATCCACAATCTTGACAAGGAGGTAAAAAGATAGAGGCCCCAAACCATGTGCTCAGGCAACATTCCAGAACAGGGACTTTTTTACTGTAAAGTTAGTGTAGAAAGGAATGGGGAAAGAGGGAAGCAGCTTGACTTGGTAGAAAAAACAGTCTTGGGAGATGGGACTTGGGTTCTGATTCTGCTCCATTGCTTGACTGTTGTGTCATCTTGGGCACGTCACTTCTCTGTGCCTCAGTTTCTTCATCTATAAAATGTGGGTTCAGTGCCTGTTCTCCCACCTACCTAGACCGTGAGCCCCATGGGCAACAGGGAACGTATCTGACCTGATGATCTTGTGTCTACCCCCAGCATTTAGAATAGTGCTTGACCCAAAGTAAGCCCATAAGAAATACACCAAAGTAAGCACGATTGGAATTTCAACACAGTGGCATCCACCAGTGTGTAGTAACCTTATAGTGGCTTTGTCCCCCCAACCAGCACATAGCAATCATCTTCCCTAACCCAGCCTGCAGTCCAGCTAAGATCCGACTAACTCCGCCAGTCTTGGATCCTGAGGCCTGGCTGTTGGGCTAGAATTAAATGAGCCACTTCCTTATCGTTTAGGAAGCAGCTAGGATCATTTGGGGGAAGATGAGATAGATGACTTCTTGAAATAAAGTTTTCTTCCAGTGAATGAGTCAGATGCCATGTGTTCCTCAAGAGAAAGTGACGATTCATGAATTGCAGCTAGCAAGGTGCTGGTGAGCCTTAACAAGTGTTAAGTTTCCGCATTGAAATAGTTGCACTTTAGGAGCCAAATCTGCAGTAGACACAGTGAAAATGTTAAGGTGGATTGGAGTGAGGCTTGACGTGACGGCTGCAGTAAATATCACTTCGTTATTTGTCTGACAGGATAGTTGGCACAGTTTGAAGAAAAAAATGCTACAGGAACTTGTCATTGAATGGAACTGATCTCTTTAAAATACAAGATTGAGGTCATTATGAGGTTTATATTTAGGTTAAATTGAATAGGCTTTTGAACTTTCTAATATAAGATCTGTCTTTGGACGGAGCATTATATGCTTAAATTGGAGTTCATCAGAAGGAAAGAATCAACTTGAAATATGCCATATAGTATGCTCCAGAGCCGGTTTCTTCAAAGAGTGGCTTCTAGGTGGTGAAGCGGCAGAGCACCGGTCTAGAAGCTGGAGGACCCGGGTTCGAGTTTGATCTGTGTTCTTAACCTGCTGTGTGACTGTGGCGAGTCATTTAACTTCCCTGTACCTCAGTTTCCCCTTCTGTAAAAAGAGTATGATTACTGCCTTGTCCCCCTATCTCACAGGGTTGTCAGGGTTGAAATGAACCAATTAATGTGAGAGTTGTTTGGTAATAGAAGCACTAAAGCAAACCAAGAAGTTATTATTGAGAATCAGCATGGCCTAATGGATAGAGCATGGGCCTGGGCGTCAGAAGGTCCTGGGTTCTAAACCCGGGTCCGCCACTTGTCTGTTGTGTGGCCTTGGGCAGGTCACTTCACTTCTTTGTGCCTCAGTTACCTCACCTGTAAAATGGGGATTAAGGCTGTGAACCCCATATGCTCAGGAAGCCCCATATATACTAAACGCTCTGGAAGTACAAAGCAAGCCACTGATGCATTCTCAAGGAGTTTACACTGTATTGGTGTAATGTAAGGTATGTGCTTGAGACGGCTGTTGGGTTGGGATGCCGGGACCAAGAATAACATCTTGTGGGCCCAACAGGTAAGGAGAGAGAGATGGAAGAGAAGTCAACCAAGGAGATTGAAGCAGTGATGCTTAGTGGGAAGAGCACAGGCTTGGAAGTCAGGGGTTATTGGTTCTAATCCGCACGGCCCCACCACTTGTCAGCTGCGCAACTTCGAGCAAATCACTTTACTTCTCTATGCCTCAGTTACCTCATCTGTAAAATGGGGATTAAGACTGTGAGCCCCACGTGGGACAATCTGATAACCTTCTATCTATCCCAGTGCTTAAAAGAGTGCTCAGCACCTAGTAAGCTCTTAACAAATACCATTATTATTATTATTAATAATCCTTCCTCTGCCACTTTTCAGTTGTGTGACTTTGGGCAAGACACTTAACTTTTCTTTGCTTCAGTTACTTCATCTGCAAAATGGGGATTAAGACTGTGAGCCCCACATGGGATAACCTGATTACTTTGAATCTACCCCATGCTTAGAACAGTGCGTGGCATATAGTAAGTGCTTAACAACCACCATCATGATTATCATGATTATTATTAATAATAGTAAATTAAGGAGCTGCCAAAGACAGCCCCCCCCCCCAAACACTCCACTTCTCTGCCACTAACCTCACTGTGCCTCGTTCTCCATTGTCCCACTGTCGACCCCTGCCCCCCCCGAATGCCCCCCCCCCCGGAATGCCCCCCCCATCCTCCAAACGAACTCTTCCCCTCTTCAAAGCCCTATTGAGAGCTCACCTCCTCCAGGAGGCCTTCCCAGCCTGAGCACTCCCTTTCTCTCTGCTATTCCTCCCCTTCCCATTCCCCCTACTTCCTCCCTCTGCTCTACCCTTCCCCCCCCCCCAGCACTTGTGTATATTTGTACATATTTATTACTCTATTAATGATGTGTATATCTTTGGTAGTGATGCCTGTCTACTTGTTTTGTTGTCTGTCTCCCCCTTCTAGACTGTGAGCCCGTTGTTGGGTAGGGATTGTCTCTATCTGTTCCCGAATTGTACTTTCCCAGTGCTTATTACAGTGCTCTGCACACAGTAAGTGCTCAATAAATACGACTGAATGAATGAAAGATAGGAAATCGGTTAGAAGTGTCAGGTGAAACTGAAGCTAAAGGTATTTGGAGGATTGGGACAGAGTAGAGTCCATTGGATTTTGCTGTAGGGGAGCTATTGGTGACCTTAGTTCAGCGAAGGGGGTGAAGCCTCGTTATAAAGGGTCAAGATGAAAGGTGGTGGAGAAGCAAAGGCAGTAACCTATCCCAGGAGTTGGATAGAAATGAGACCAAGGAGATGGGATGGTGGCTGGATAGACTGTTGGATAAAGTTTCCTTGGAGAAGACTGAGATGTGTTTGAAAGCAAAAGGGAAGGAGCCAACAAAACAAGAGGCTGAAAGTGGCCATGGGGGAAGGGAGAAGAGCAAGAACAAGTGATTTTAGGGACAGAGTCAGGAATGAATCAGTGGTTCAGATAGAGGGGATAAATCTAGAAAGAAATAATTGGTATTTGTTAAGTGTTTACTGTGTGGCAAGTACTTTACTAAACACTGAAGGTAGGTAAAATACAATCAAGTTGAATATGTTCCCTGCCCCACGTGGGTCTCAGTCTTAGGGGAACAGAGATGGTCCCACAGCAGATACATGGCAAACCCAGGTTTAGAACCCCCAGTCTCTGTCCCACATAGGGCTTACAGTCTAAGTGGAAGGAAGTAGAGGTATTGAATCCCTGTTTTACCGATGAGGAAACTGAGGCACAGGGAAATTCAATGACCTGTCTAAAATCACCGGCAAGTAGCGGAACCCAGATTAGAACCCAGGTCTTTTGACTCCTGGGCCTGTGTTCTTTCACTGGACGACACTACTAGGCAGGAGATTTCATCTTGAGAAACTGCTGGGAAGCAGAAAAAAAGATGAGATGGTGAAGAGGTGATGAAGAGCCTTTGGGAAGTTGTCTCCTGAAGACCTCAATTTTGCCACCAATGTATAGGCAAGGTCGTCAGGAGTTAGGGAGCATAGGGGTGGGGGAAACACAGGAGTCTTCAAAGGGCGATAAAGGTTTGGGAAAGTTGATGGGCAGTTTGGGAAACAGGATTAAGTGAGGAAAGAATAAAGTGCTTTCAAGTGGAAGAGCGAATTGTTTCATAACAGGACAGAGTGAAGTTGTAATGGAAGAGGTTGGGGTGGTCCCTGAATTTCCTCCAGCTGGCTTCAGCTGCACAGGTGCAGGAGCAGAGAAAACAGACTGTGGAGGTGACCCATGGTTGGTGGTGTGAGAGTGAAGAAGTGAGGGGAGCGAGGGAATTGAAATTGGTGGAGAGTGCAGAATTGAGGGCAGGATGTTCAGAAGAGGTGATAGCCGGGGAGAAGAGGTGGGTCCAAACAACATAGGTTGCAGAAGAGGGGTGAGGACTGAGTATGTGGGAGATGGAGTGAGGTGGCAGGTTAGAAGGTGATGGTCAGGTGGTTGTAAATTGGGGTTGGTGAGATTACAGATAGTGTAGTGCTTAGATCTAGTGTGTGTCTGTATCAGTGTGGTGGAATGAAACAGGAGATGAACAGGATAAAGTGAAAGGAGGGAGTCCAGTGCAGTCATCAACCTGGTGGGCAAGCTTGTGGGTAGAGAACACGTCTACCACCTCTGTTGTATTGTACCCTCCCAAGTACTTAGTACTCTGCACCCAGTAAGTGGTCAAATACCATTGTTTGACTGATTGAAATCCTTATGGGTCAAAGAGTGAGAAACATCTTCACTTGGGAAGTAGTATGGTGTAGTGGATTGAATATAGGCCTAGGAGTCAGAAGGTCATGGATTCTAGTCCCCGCTCCACCATTTGTCTGCTGTGTGACCTTGAGTACGTCACTTCACTTCTCTGTACCTCAGTTACAGTTCCCCTATAAAATGGGGATTTAGACTGTGAGCCCCACATGAGACAGGGACTTTGTCCTACCTGAGTAATTTTATCCACCCCACTGCTTAGTACAGTGCTTGCACATAGCAAGCACCTACCGAGAACCATCACTATTTTCAAAATCCGTCAGAATGCAGAGTTGTGACCAGAATGGCAGTTAACAACCGTGCTGAATAGTTGTAGAGGGTGGTGAATTGCAGTAGACCGTGGGTGGTCCTCTAACAAAGCGCAGGCAATACGATTGTAGGCTGGGCTGCTGGGGTCCACACAAGGTGGTTTGCAGAGGGATTCCCGTAGGGTGGGTTTCAAGGGTTTGTTGGGTGACCCGAGCAATTAACTCAGTTTGGTTCGCGTCCTGGATATGTCTCACTGTTGGACAGCAGGGGGGAGGATTAATTGGGAATGTGAACTAACCATTAGATCTGCTCTGTGTTCAGATTTAAAGCACAGGCATAATTTGCTAAAGGGAAAATGTGGGAAGACCGTTTGGGGTTCTGCCTCTCACTCACCTCTTGTACTTGCTTCCATCCTGCCTGGAACTCCCTTACCCATCACATTAGGCAGACCACTGTTCTATATGTCTTCAGACCCTTCTGAAGTCACATTTCCTCAGGTCTTCCCGGATTGATTTCAAATCTCTTGTAGTTGCCATTTCAGCACTTCTGAGCCATCTAAAGCACTGTAGGGGTACCTCACCCCTCCCCACTCCCACCCCATGGCCCTTTGTGCATCCTTATACTGTATTATTTCATCCTATTTATGACACATTTTAGTTTCCATCTCCCCCCGCTGCTAGATTGTAATGACTTAGGGATCGGGTCTACTAACTCTGTTGTACTTTCCCAAGGAGTACAGTGCTCTGCCCACAGGCGCTTAATAAATACTATTGATTGGGAACCTTCATAGACTTGAATGTTTAGACAATCCTATAGAAGTTTGAAAAGAACAATTTTATAGGAAGACTACATTTTTAATGAGAATAAAGTGTTTTTCAGGGTTTAGAAACCTAACTTGAGGTTTAATAAAACTTCAAACATTGCTATAATCTAAATGGAAACCTGCGTTCATATAGTCTTTATTTAAGGATAAAGATACCTTTAAAATTTAGGCTTTTGAGTTTTAATGTTTTTGTTTTGATTATCCCTTGTTTGTAGATATTTTACAGTTAATATATATCAACGTACAATTGGAGTATTCAAACCTATGTTCCTATGTGTTTAGTACTCAGAGTAAATGCTTCCTTTGGTGGCCTGAATGAAGCTGGATAATTTCTAGAGCTAAGAAATGTCTGTTGGGCTTGAAGATCTGTGAATACAGTATTGTCATTCTTGGTTTAATTGTTGGAAAAATTAAGAGAAAGTTATTTTATGCAAGTAACTTATGATGTGCTTAAGTGGGATTTTCAAAAATTCTGGACCAAGCTCTGCCTATAATTTGATGATCAAACAGTTTAAAATAAATTTTGCCAAAGGGGAAGGCCAAGCAGATTTTTGCATTTAATGTAGCATTAACATATAAAGAAAATAAATGAAATATATCACTGTACGTGAAAGCTTCAATCTTGATAAATATGAACTCTTTTTTAATAGATTCAAAGCCTCTCAGCGACTGATTTCTCATGATATCCATAGTAACACCTACAATTACAAAAGCACTTTCTCTGTGGAGATTGTTCCAATATGCAAGGTACCTTTTATAAGATGAATATGATTTTTCTTTTGTTTTCAAAGTGATTTATGATCATTTATGGGTGGTGGTTTTATTTAGAGGCACTTGTGCTTGGTGTACATTATTTAGTATTTGGAGTCTAGTTGGAGTTTGTTTAATTGGAAAAAAATGATTGTGTTTTTATATGTTTGCGTGTTTATTCCTAGGACAATGTTGTCTGTCTGTCTCCAAAACTGGCACAAAGCTTGGGAAATATGAGCCAAATATGTGTTTGCATTCGTGTAACCAGTACTATTCACCTCATTGATCCTAATACTTTGCAAAGTAAGTACTTGGAAGTTGTCTTTGTAATTCTTGCTTGGATATTTAATCCTATTAGTATAACAGGCAGTTCTTGGTTTAAAACCCCACTGAACCTATCGTAACAGAATTTTAAAAACTAAAATTACAACCATTGTTACCTGTATTCAAAGTCTTATTTAAGGTTACAGCTTCTCCAAGGGGACCTTCCCCGATTTAAGCTTTCTTTTCCCTGTCTCCCTGAGAAGCAGCATGGCCTCGTGAAAAGAGCCCAGGCCCGGGAGTTAGGGGGCCTGATTTCTGATTCTGGCTCTGCCGATTGGGCTTGCTGGGTGACCCTGGGCAAGACACTTAGCTGGCCTGATTTCTGATTCTGGCTCTGCCGATTGGGCTTGCTGGGTGACCCTGGGCAAGACACTTAGCTTCTCACTGTAAAGTGGGGATTAAATGCCTTTTCCCACTCCTACTTAGACCTTAAGCCCCATGTGGGACAGGAACTTTATTCAACCTGCTTAACTTGTATCTATCCCAGAATTTAGAACAGTGCTTAACACAGAGTAAGCGCTTAAGAAGTACTATAATAACCTTAAACTATCAATCAGTAGTATTTATTGAGGACTTACTCTGTGCAGAGCACTGTACTAAGTGCCAACTACTTGGAGTAAGTACAGATCGATGGAGCTGGTAGACACAGTCCTATCCTACAAGGAGCTTAGTCTGTACCAACTCTGTTTCATTGTACTCTCCTAAGTGCTTAGTACAGTGCTCTGCACAGAGTAAATGCTCAGTAAATACAGTGGATTGGAAGGGGAGACTAACATTAAAATAAATTACTGAAAGGGGAGTGACAGAGTTCAGAGTTATGTAAACGAATGCTGTGGGGTGAATATCAATTGCTTAAGGGCTACAGATCTGAGTGCATAAGTGATTCTCTGGAAATGAAGGCTTAATCAGGGAAGTCCTCATGGAAGAGATGTGATTTTAGGAGGGCTTTGAAGCTGGGGAGAGTGATGATCTGTCGGATATGAAGTGACAGGGAGTTCCAGGCCAGAGGGATGATGTGGTCAAAGGGATTGGTGGTGGGATAGATGAGACTGAGGTACAGAGAGTAGGTTAGTTTGGGGTACTAAAGGTACATTCTTAATCACATGTTGAATGACAGTGGGTATCATGGTCTGAATGAACTTTTTGTCTGACCTCCTGCAGCACTGTAGCATACCTTTTATTTAAAACTTGACTTGTTCATATTTTGCAGTTTACTAGAAAGCCTTTTCCTGCTCCACCTCTCATACTAGTGTCATAATACTTTGTACTTCTTCAGTTGCAGATATTGATGGAAACACTTACTGGCGTCATCCCTTCAATAGTTTATGCCATCCGAAGCAACTGGAGGAGTTTATTATAATGGAATGCAGTGTGGTTCGAGACCAAAAGCATGGTGCAGGTGCTGGGATGAGATCCAATAAGGTATGGGTGGTTTCTTCCAAAGACATTTCCATTTTGAATCCTACTACACTTTTAAGCTCTGAATACTGTAGACTGATTGAAAATTAATATTTTCTTTTGAGATAAAGAAAATCTTTTGATAATTGAAAGGAACGGACTGAAAAGAAAATAAATTTTACCACTAAGTCATTTCAAGCACCAATATTAGAACTAAAAATAAATTCATATGGTGAGAGATTAAGTTGTGGAGCTTCTTGTGAAGTCATTTGCAAAGATAGTTTCCTCTAAGGGTAAAGTTTGGCTGTCATCTGGATCCACTTGCTTAACCTCTCCACCGCAGTTGTGTTATCTGTAAAATGGGCTTGTATAGTGCGTCTCTTTTTTCAGAACACTTTTACATTACATATCTTATTTTGTCCTCAAAATGTACATGTGAACTTAAAGAGTAGCAGCTGCATTTCTCATTTTCAGGGAGGTTGTGACTTGCTGTACACAAGCAAGTGGACCTGTTTCTAATCACATTTTGGCCACTGGTCTGCTGTGGCCAAAATGTGATTAGAAACAGGTCCATTGACTCCCAAGACCATGCTCTCTTGGAAAGCTTTCTGCTTTCCAAGAGACCATACTTCCCACTTTCACTGATGCTTCTCCCTCTCACCCTCAGACACTTGGGGTCCCTCAAGACTCAGTTCTAGGTCCCCTCCTATTCTCTATCTGCACCTACTCCCTTGGAGAACTCTTTGTTCCCATAACTTCAACTACAATCTCTACTTAGGTGATTCCCAGATTTACCTCTCCAACCCTGATCTTTCTCCTTCTCTGCAGTCTCCATTTCCACCTGCCTTCAGGACATCTCTACTTGCTTGTCCTGCCATCACCTCAAACTTAACATGTCCAAAACAAAACTCATCTTCCTACCCAAACCTTGACACCCCCCCTTAGATTTAATGATAATAATAATAATAATAATAATAATGTTGGTATTTGTTAAGCGCTTACTATGTGCAAAGTACTGTTCTAAGCGCTGGGGGGGATACAAGGTGATCAGGTTGTCCCTCATGGGGCTTCCAGTGTTCATCCCTATTTTACAGATGAGGTAACTGTGGCCCAGAGAAGTTAAGTGACTTGCCTAAAATCACACAACTGACAAGTGGAAGAGCCGGGATTAGAACCCATGACATCTGACTCCTAAGCCCGTGCTCTTTCCACTTCTATAGTCTGTAGAAGTCGAGGCATTATCCTCAACTTATCTCTGTTACCCAATCAATGAGTGGTATTTATTGAGCACTTACTTTGGGCAGAGCTTTGCACTCCTGATGGTTCTACTGTTAACACCTCTAGACTTCACCCTTTCCTCTCCATCCAAGCAGCTACCATGCTGCTTAAGTATACCTCGTTTCCTGTCTTGACTACTGCAGCAGCCTCCTTGCTAACTTCCCTGCTCCCTTTCTTCTGTTCCCACTCCCATCCATACTTCACTCTGCTGCTTGGATCATTTTTCGATTAACTCAGTCCATGTCTCCCCACTCCTCAAAAACCTTCAGTGGTTGTCCATCTGCCTCAAGCAGAAATTTAGCATTGGTTCTAAGCCACTCAGTCATCTCTCCTCCCTCCTACCTTAACTCAATCAATCATTTATATTTGAGTGCTTACTGTGTTCAGAGCACTGTATTAAACACTTGGGAGGGTACCATAAAACAGAGTTGGAAAACAGGTCCCCTGCCCTCAGCGAACTTGCAGTCTTTCCTCACTGTACCTCAATCTCGTCTTTTTCACTGCAGACCCATTGCCCATGTCCCTCTGGCCTGGAACTCCCTCCCCCTTCATATATGACAGACCACCACTCTCCCCATCTTTTTAATGTCTGTCTCTACCTCTTTCCCCCCGCCCAATAGAATATAAGCTCCTTGTGGGCAGGGAACATACCTGTCTCTGTTGTAGTCTTCCAGTACAGTGCTTTGCACACAATAAGCACTCTAAGTACTTTTGATTGATGTAAAAAAAATTGGTGAAAAGAGGTAAAATTGTTAAAAAAAAAAAAAAGATTCATTTCAGTAAAATTAACTCAGGCTCATTTCGAAAAACCAATACTGGCAACACACCGACCCTGTAGATAAGCCAGGACAATGTCGGGTCAATAAAATGTGTACGATAGATTTTATTTGCTCTTTTATTACAACTACATTACTTTGAAGATGGTAGTGTGTGAAGAAACTCTTGAGTCAGAGCCGTGAGTATCCCAGGCATATAACATTTTCTTTTCATCTGCTTTTCTGTGTATAGTTTCTGCTGAGCCCACCAGTGTTGGTTTTACACTTCTGCCAAAATTCCTTTTAATTGACAACTTCAAAAAACTCCTCTAGATAGCTGCGGGGTCTGTATTTTAATTAATGTGGATGTACCTGGGTTTTCATTCCACTTTTGACTTGATTAAGATATGTGTGTAAAGGACAACTTGACTGTAAGGAATTTTGATCTAATTTAATCTTTATTGTAAAACTTGGGTCATATTAGATATTTATAGCCTTAAAAAATTCCCCATCTATCTAAGCATTTGTATATCCAATTCAGAATGATGATCAGTTTCTCTTTTGGATGAACCTGCGGCAAGTATAAATTCACTGTTCCACCTTCTCTGCAAAAAGCAACCTTATATTTGAACTTTCTGCACGACCTCTGTTGAAAAGCTTTTGGATTATTAAATTATGTATTTCCTTTTCTGTTAGCACACCCTTGCGGAAGTCTGGGTTCAAAAAACATCTGAGATGAATACAGATAATCAGTATTTCTGCCGCACTCACATGGGACATCTGTTAAATCCTGGAGACCTGGTGTTGGGGTTTGTCAGTTTTTTTTTTTTTAATTGCCTTGCTTTTCTGGCAGATTTTTCAGGAACAATATTGAAATTGATTTAATAGTTTTTGAATATGTTCAGAGCATGTAAATCAAATTGTGATGGAATAGGAAGGGAAGCAGCATGGCATAGCGGATAGAGCATGGGCCTGGCACACAGTAAGCCTTAACAAATACCACAATTATTATTTCTTACAAGCCTCTCTGATATTCTTGGACTCACCTTGGTTCCTTTGATCTAAAAGGCTGACATAATTCCTTATGAATCTCAAGTTTTGTCATAATGAGTCATTGAGAGGCTCTTTGATAACCATGTTTATTCATGTCAAACCATTTTAAATTTAATGTTCTGATTAAGATGTGAGTGGGCATTTCTAGTTCTCTTTTCTTCAGAGCTTATCTGTGTGCCTTGATTTATTTCACACTGCTGTTGTAAATTCGATCTCTGGGTCAGGAACCGATAGCTGCACATAATAAAAATTAAATGGATTTTACCAGTCATGCATTTGCTGCGTTGTGGGGAGGGAATGTGTCGACCAACTCTGTTACATTGTACTTTCCCAAGTGCTTAGTACAGTGCTCTGCACACAGTAAGTGCTCAATAAATATGATTGATAGTGCTCAGTCTTTTGTTGCATATTTTAAAAATTTCATTTTCATTTTATTTTGGATATTATCATCAAGAGCACTTAAGCATCTTTGCAGGTAGGGAGGCACTCTAAAATGAGGTGTATAGATTTGAACCCTGCTCTCTCATTAAGTCTAGTTGTAGAAAATTAGGCTTATGTATTACATTTTTCCTCTGTGTGCTAAATAGGTAGCCCTCAGGTATTTGTTATATTTATATTCTACAAAGTATTTTTTGATACTGATTGCACAGAAAACTTTTTAAGGAATGAAAACATGTCTAATAGCCAAAATTGTGTTTTATGTGAAGTTAGTCTAGAATCTAGAATCTTAAAGTTGATTGCCTTGGTAAGTTTATGGGTATTTTGGATTGTGTCATCCTTTGATTCATTCATTCATTCAATAGTATTTATTGAGCGCTTACTATGTGCAGAGCACTGTACTAAGCGCTTGGAATGAACAAGTCGGCAACAGATAGAGACAGTCCCTGCCGTTTGACGGGCTTACAGTCTAATCGGGGGAGACAGACAGACAAGAACAATGGCAATAAATTAAGAATGACTCATTGGAACTGAGTCATAAAATCAAAAGTATAAACCATAGTTTGTTACAGTTCATTGGATGAATTAGGTTTTTTTTAATTTCAGGTTTGATTTGGCCAACTGCAACTTAAATGATGAATTTGCAAATAAGATGAACCCCAATCATGTGCCTGATGTGGTATGGATGCCTTATTTTATAAATCAAAAAGTAACATTCCTATTGTACCAGATGTTGGCTCAGCTATATTGAGTGTTTTCCGAATCATGAGTGAAATATACTGAGGAATGAATGAGCCAGCCCCATCTCTTTAAAATAGTACATTTTACGGTCTTCGAGACTGAAAGCTCATCCTCTTAGACGGTACCTTGTCGAGGACAGGGATTGTGTGAGTTATATTTGTGATATTGTGCTCTCCCAAGCACTTAGTATAGTGCTCTGCATATAGTAAGTGCTCAGTGTTTATGATTGAATGAGTATACCAGTTTCAGATACAGCTATAAAAGTGAAAAATTAATTGTCATGATTTTCATTTGAAAATTCCCATAGAGTAAAAATCAAACCTGTGTATTCATGTTATTGTGAAATCCAGAATTTGGTAAGGATTTTCTATTTTATGACCCAATTTTGAATAAGATGTTTTAGTGTTTTTTTGTTTAATATAATTTGGGGAGGCTCCGTTGGTTTTTTGCAAAGTAATAAACCAAACTTCATTCCATCATGGCCAGATTTATCTTTTCTTTTAATCTGCTAAATGCTGACCATCTATATAAAATAAAAAGCAGTTCTTGTGAAATAGGCCTGCAGAGTGACATTCTGCCTGTGCTTTACTATTTTAAAATATGTATTTATTTGTGAGTTGAAGATGAAGCTGTGTAGTAGAAGGAATAAACTGTCTCATTTCTATTCCTTCTGTTCTCCCAAGTGGAAATGGTATTATTTCTGTGGAAATGTCTAACAACTTCTCACAGGAACATAAAATAAGGAGTTCTCTGCATCACAATTACATAATATATAGAGCTATATATGTGTTTTTTTTATAAGTGGAAAAACTGCTCTCATGTGACAGATACCATTACATGATTTAGAAGAAACTAGAAAGAACTAGAAATTGAATCCTATAATGTACAACTTGTCATTCCCTCCATTTGTAGTGGACAGAAATCATCATTTCTCATTGATTTTATTGGATTGTAAAGTCTTGATTTACAGTTGTTTCTCTTTGAATGTAACTTTAAAATACTACTTGTTCATCTAGGTGTTAATTAAGAAGAGTTATGACCGCACTAAACGACAGCGTCGGAGGAACTGGAAGCTGAAGGAACTTGAAAGGGATAGAGAGGGCATGGATACAGATGATGAAAGGTTTCATTTTGTTGATAGTGTTCCATGGTGTAACCTCAAACTAAATCCCAGCCTCTATTACCAGAAGGATAAGCATGCCACAAAAATGGAATTAATCATTATTATTTAATTCTCTCACACATCATCCAGACCCCTTCAACACCCTACCTAGTAATTTATGCATTCATAGTCAATTATGTGTGCGTGCACACGCACTCTCCCTCCCTGTCTCTCTCTCCATCTCTTCCATTTCCTCAGCTTCTGTAGCTGTTGCTTCTTTTTCACTGCTTTATGATTAGAATGCAGTCATGCATTTTGTTGAGTGAAAGAGGGAAGAGAGGTGATAGCCCCATTCTGCGGGATAGGTAGGGAATTATGATTCATGTTGCCCGAGGAGGAAGGATGAATTTTAGGTTATCCTTGGACACTTTCTGTGGTGTAGGGAAATGGAAGTTCCCCTGTGGTTTCTCGTGGAGTGGACATATATGGTGGCTCTCTTCACAGTTTCTCTCTGACCTTAAATCTTCTGACCTCAGGGTCTGCAGACAAGTGGTATATTTCATTGTGGAGTGCGGTTATGTAATTTAGTGTAATACACTTAAGCATTTAATAGTAATAATAATTGCGGTATTAGGAGTTTACTCTGTGTGCCAAGCACTGTACATTTTGGAGTAGATACCGAATCTTCAGATCCGACAGAGTCCGTGTCCTCCATGGGGCTCACAGCCTAGGGTGGTCAAAAAAGGTGCAAGACTCAGATCTTATATAAAAGATATATCAGTTGTGTATTTATAAATATTTTTTATTGTGAGAAAAACATGTGATATTTGGGCAGGGCAGAGAGTTTGAAGAGTTTCTACTCCTAGCCACGTTAATTACTTGTCAATCTCTTAGAAATTTTCCATCAAAGTTGTAGTTGCTTGACCTGTATACCAGATTTGTACAAGTTCATTTGAAATCAGATGCCTTTCTTGTGAAACAGACAACTAAGAGTGATTTCTGTGAGTCATTTCAAGTCAGATTCTTCACTCACCCCACACCAATCTTTTTCTTATGTTTTTCTGCATGAATTGTTGATTGGAAGGTAGAAAATAATGCTGCAGATAAAATTCTGTTAAACTTTCCATGGAATCTTCTTTTCCAAGGTTCCACACTGCATGAGTGCACTGCAGATATTTTTTATTGTGTGTGGCCCAAGTTTCCTTTTTCTTCAGGGCTGGTACATTTTCAAGGCTTTTAAATAAAAATAATGTCCTATACTTTCTCCTCAGCTATGTGATCATTCTTTTGCAGGCAGTACCAGGATTTCCTTGAAGATCTCGAAGAAGATGAGGCGATCAGAAGGAATGTCAATATTTATAAAAGTATGTTTGACAGTTGGTGCCTAAATAAGCCAAAAAGCACTCTCATTCTAATTTGAAAATCACGGGTTTCTTTTTAAGTGCCTCTTGAATGTAACTTTCATTAAATGTTTTCCACTTCATTTGTGTTTTATATCAGATGGATATTATTAATTTAAAAGCTCCCCTCAGGAAAGAAATTATCTTAAAACTTGTTTTTTTGTTCTGGTTTCTTAAGACTTGGAAGTCCCAGTGGAGAGTGACACAGATGACGAAGGGGCCCCTCGCATCAGTCTGGCTGAGATGCTTGAGGATCTCCACATCTCTCATGATGCTACAGGTGGAGAGGGAGCAGAAATGATGTCCTAAGGAAACTGCTGCAATTATAATCTCTTGCTGTTTGGAAGAAAAATTTCTGAAACACAAAATAAACCATTTAAAGAGGTGGCTTATTTTCATGGTATGTCCGCAGTAACATGTGAAACCCTTTGTGTCAAGGCTAGCTTTTTGTGTAGGCAGTTTTGGTGAGTTTCCAGTTCCCTGGCATTTAAGTCCTGATAAATTGGCTAATGTTGATTCATTTCTGTGTAGAATCTTTTGGGAGGGGTGGAGAGTTTCTTGCTTTCTACGTGATCTTCCAGCCTTGTTTTGTGTGGATCGAGTTGAGCGTTTGCAGGGAAGACCCCACTCTCCACTCGGATTATCTGGCTTTGGCACCTATAACTTGTTCAGTAATTGCTGAGAAGAAAACGAGGCATGTGTATTTTGAAGGTGCATTTTACACATTGATTGTCCTGTCTTAATGCTGTCGCGTCGTCTCCGACCCATAGCGACACCACAGACACGTCTCCGGATGCCCCACCTCCATCCGCAGTCGTTCTGGTAGTGGAGCCATAGAGTTTTTAGGGCTATTCATTTGAAGGTATTATTCGTAAAGCATAAAATATTTCAAGACACTTTGCAGGTGACTCAAACCACACAAAATTGCTTAGCAAAAAGAATGTCTAATAGTATATAACCACCCAAAAAATCTCATCTGTCTGCTTGTGAGTGTGTGAGTTTATAGACACACACACATATCTATATATATATATATACTTGCACATATGTATTGGGAATGGAAAAAATAATTATTGTACTTGTTAAGCACCTACTGTGTGCCAAGCACTGTTCTAAAGCATGCACTGTTCTAAAACACTGGGGTAGATAGAAGTAAATCAGGTTGGACCCAGTCCCTGTCCCACTTGGAGCTCACAGTCTTAATCTCCGTTAAACAGATGAGATAACTGAGGCCTAGAGAGTGAAGTGACTTGCCCAAGATCACACAGACAAGTGGCAGCAGAGCCAGTATTAGAACCTAGATTCTTCTGACACCCAGGCCTGTGCTCTATCCACTAAACCATGCTAGTTTATATTTAGAGTTGTGCTGGAGAGAGTTTTATATCACCATAGAGAGGGCTGGAGAGAGCTGCAAGTTTAGACTAAAATCCCATCAGAAGGTTATGTAAATTTGGAGAGCAGGTGCTGACAGCAAGCATTCGGGGGTGGAAGTTCACCTATTGCTAGTAGTCACAGCCTTGTGTACGTTCAGGTATGTACTGTTGACATAGCACTTGGAATTCCAACCCTGAACCAGCTTGTTATTGGGTGGACTGTTTGCTAATCAGAATAGCTGATATTGGGCAGGAATTTATTAATTCCCTACTCATGTAGAGTAGATTTCAACATATATCAATTGTATATAAACTTTCTTCCCATGGGTGGAGGCATTCTAGTTGGTAAAGGGTTGGATATACATTATTTACATATTTTCAAATGGCTGGGACCTGTGGGCAAAGAACATTTCTACCAACTGTTTAATCGTACTCTCTCAACCATACAGTGCTCTCCACGCAGTAAGTGCTTGATAAATACCATCGATTGATCATTTTTAAAGTGTCAGTGACTGAAGCAGCATGGTATACTGGATAGAGTACGGGCCTGGGAGTAAGAAGGTCATGGGTTCTAATCCCAGCTCCACCACTTGTTTGCTGCGTGACCTTCTGTATTGACTTTTCTGTGCCTCAGTTACCTCATCTGTCAAATGGAGATTAAGACTGTGAGCCCCATTTGGTACAAGGGTCTGTGTCCAACCCAAGTTACTTGTATCAATCCCAGCGCTTAGTACAGTGCCTGGTACATAGTAAATGCTTAACAAATACCACCATTATTATTATTATTGTATTTCTGAAGGTGTTTTTCATCTTAATGACTGTAAGCAGGGCTTAGTTATGTAGTTTATGTCAAAAATACTACCATTTTCTAAAGCATAATGAAATCTGACACTATGACTTGAGTGCCACTACTGAATCAGTACCAGTGGCTGCCATTTATATATGTAATTTCTCTGAACTTCTGCATATAAATGCTGACCTCACTATTGCTTGACTTCTGAATTAAATAAAAATAGTTTGATGAAGACAAACACTGGCCATTGCGATCGTTTCATTACTACTTAGAGAAAAGTTTTTATGGTACGGTCTATACTTCCATTGTGTAGTCTGGTGAGCAGAAAGAACATTTAATAAAAGGATTGGGGTGAATATTGAGGAAAAAATATGAGCCTCCTGTGTGTTCTTAAGTCACTTAACTTCTCTGTGCCTTAGTCTCCTTATCTGTAAGATAGGGATTCAGTGCCTCTTCCTGTGTAGACGATGGGACAGGAATTTTTGTCGTATTTATTGAACACTAATTGTGTGCAAAGCACTGTTAAGCACTTGATACTGTACTAAGTCTGATCGATTTACTAAGTCTGATCGACCCTGACCTGATTATTTTGTATCTGCCCCAGTGCTTAGAACAGTGCTTGACACATAGTGAGCTCTTAAGGAATATAAATGTATTTCTATTAGGAAGGCTCAGTTCTCTGATATGTGATACTTGTGTTCTTGATAAACCCCTTAAGTTTTTAGTATGTACTTTGTCCACATCACAAGCACACATCCCCCCACCTGTTTCTTCTGGCATCACACTGCCCTGTAGGCTCACGGTGGAAGAACATTCCCAGATTCTTTTGTCCTGCTCTAATCTGTAATGGAACACATGTTCTGGAAGAATGGATGTACTTTAAAGGTTTATTACAGCTGCTCCCTAGTGAGAATTTGATGAATTGCCATTCCTGCTTCTGTGCCTTGGGATATATAAACAATCCATGAAGAAGTTGGCCCGTGAAAAATTTCACATAATACTGCATTTTCAAGGAAGGATCTAAATGATTACCTAAACCTTACTTTAATTGAATCTTTCTTACTCCTCTGTTTGGTTTTACTTTACCATTTAAAAAAAAGTTACCTTGTGTTTGTTATTGTTAACCACTTTTATTATGATTAACTTTGTGGTTGACAAAGGCTGTTTTTAATATGGACTTTCAGCATACTTTGTCTAGGTAGGGCACAATGTTTACTTAGAGTGAGTCAATACCTGAATTAAATCTTAACCAGTATCTCTACAGGTGGAAACCTTGTAACTTCTGCTCTCTTCTTTTTGGTTAGTTTTTTTGCTTAATTTCATTCATTCATTCAGTAGTATTTATTGAGCGCTTACTATGTGCAGACCACTGTACTAAGCACTTGGAATATACAATTCAGCAACAGATAGAAACAATCCCTGCCCAATGACGTGGTTACAGTCTAATCGGGGAAGACAAAACGGACAAAAGCAAGACAACATAATCACCATAAATAGAATCAAGGGGAGGGACATCTCATTAACAAAATAAATAGAGTAATTAAAATATATACAAATGTATATACAATATAAAAATGTGTATACAACATATATCACAAAGTTGCTGATCTTGTCAAATCCACATGAAAGAGTTTATATCACAACGAAAAGCTTGATATGTCAAAAACTGACTCTTCCCTCCCAAATCCTCTCATCCACCTACCTTTCCTGTAAAAATTAGCACCACTACCCTACCTGTTTACAAAGCCCGCAAACAGCATTTTCCTTCACTCGTTGTTTGCTTTTAATTCTCACACTGAGTCTATGCTAGATTCTTTCTTCCACAACATTTCCCAAATCTCTCCTTTCTTCTCTGTCCAATTGGCCACTACCCTGGTCCAATCCCTTGTCATATTCCAGTTTGTCCAAGCCTCTCCCCTTTCCTGTCCATATTCCATTCTGCGGCTTGGTTCGTCTAAAGCATTCTGTACATATCTCTCCACTCTTGTGAAACCACTAATGGTTACCTGTCAACTTCATATTAAACAAAACTGGTCAGCTAATCAGTCGATGGTATGTATTGATCATTTATGGTGGGCAGAGAGCCCTGTACTAAGTGCTTAGGAGAGTACAATAGAAGAAAGACGTTCCCTGCCCATAAAGAGCTTGCAGTCTGGAGAGGCAGATAGATAAATAATTGATATGTATATAAGTGCTGTGGGGCAAATATCAAGGGCTTAGATAGTAAAGATCCCAGGCGATGCAGAAGGAAGAGCAAGTAGGAAAATTGCTTTGTTGATGGGAAGCCTTTTGAAGGAGAGGTGAATTTAGTAAGGGTTTGAAGGTTGGAGAAAGTGGTGCTCTGTCATACATGAAGGGGGAGGGACTTCCAGGTCAGAGGGAGGATATATATGGGCAAGGGCTCGGTCGTGAGGTAGATAAAATGAAGGAACCTCATTGAAGGTTGAGTAGGTCAGTGTTATAGGAAGGAAGTGTAGGAGAAGAGTGAGGTAAGGTTGTCGGAGGAGTTGGGAGAGCTGATTGTGTGCCTTAAAGTCAATGATTAGGAGCTTCTGTTTTATGTGAAAGTGGTTGGACTTTGTTAAATTTGGAGTTTGGAGGTTTGTGAGGGGTGGGGAGACATGGACTGAATTTTTTTTTTAATATCTGGGCAGTGGAGTGAAGTATGGCCTGGAGTGGGAAGAGATGAGGTAGTGAGGAAGCAGAGGAACAGCATGACTTAGTGGAAAACATGGGATTGGAAGTTAGAGGACCTGGATTCTAACCCCAGCTCTGCCACTTGTCTGCTGTGTGACCTTGGAAAATCACTTAATAATAATGATGGTATTCGTTAAGTGCTTACTATGTGCAAAGTACTGTTCTAAGCGCTGGGGGTGATACAAGGTGATCAGGTTGTCCCATGTGGGGCTCACAGTCTTAATCCCCATTTTACAGATGAGGGAACTGAGGCCCAGAGAAGTGAAGTGACTTGCCCAAAGTCACAGCTGACAAGCGGCGGGGCCGGGATTAGAACCCATGACCTCTGATTCCCAAGCCCGTCCTCCTTCCACTGAGCCAGGCTAATTTTTCTGTGCCTCAGTTACCTCATCTATAAAATGGGGATTAAGACTGTGAACCCTACAATGGACATGGACTGTGTCCAACTTGGGTATATTTACCCCAGCATCTAGTACAGTGCCTGGCACACTATAAGTGGTTAATATATCATCTAAAATAAGAAAAGGAGTCTGATGCAGTAGTCCAGGCAGGATAGGATAAACTTGTGGGCAGGGAACGTTTCTCCCAATTGTGTTGTGTTATAGTCTCCCAAGCGCTTAGTACAGTGCTACATGCAAGGTTCAGTAAATAGCATTGATGATATTTATTGATTCTATTTATTGCTATTGTTATTGTGTGTCTGTCTCCCCCGATTAGACTGTAAGCCCGTCAAAAGGCAGGGACTGTCTCTATCTGTTACCGATTTGTACATTCCAAGCGCTTAGTACAGTGCTTTGCACATAATAAGTGCTCAATAAATACTATTGAATGAAAGGATGATAGAATAAGTGCTTGGCTCATTGTGGTAGCAGTTTGGGTGGAGAGGAAAGCGTGGATTTTAGCAGGACTTTGAAGGTAAAACTGTTAGGATTTGGGGACATTGAATGTATGTATGTTGAATAGCGTGTAATACAATGCTCTGCACACAGTAAGTGCTCAATAAATATGATTGAATAAGAGAACTGAGTCAATAAAACCAAGGCTTCGTGCTTGTAAGGCAGGGACCATTCAAAGCTTTATTGAAGGCACATCTCCTCCAAGAGGCCTTCCAGGCCTAAACCCCACTTTTCCTCCTCTCCCACTCCCTTCTGCGTTGCCCTGACTTGCTCCCTTTACTCTTTCCCCCTCCTAGCCCCAAAGCACTGATGTACATATTAGTAATTGTATTTATATTGATATCTGTCTCCCCTACTCTAGATTGCGAGCAGCTTTGTACATGATGGAGACTGTGAGCCCCATGTGGGACAGGGATTGTGTCCAACCCAACTTGCTTGGTACGTAGTAAGTGCTTAACAAATACCACTGTTATTATTATTATTATTAATAATAATGTTGGTATTTGTTGGTATTTGTTAAGCACTTACTATGTGTCGAGCACTGTTCTAAGCGCTGGGGGAGACACAGGGGAATCAGGTTGTCCCACGTGGGGCTCACAGTCTTAATCCTCATTTTACAGATGAGGTATCTGAGGCACCGAGAAGTGAAGTGACTTGCCCAAAGTCACAGCTGACCAGTGGCCGAGCCGGGATTCAAACTCACGACCTCTGACTCCAAAGCCTGTGCTCTTTCCACCGAGCCACGCTGCTTCTCTATTATTTTATATTGATGTCTTTCTCCCCCACTGATTGTGAGCTTATTGTGGGCAGGGAATATCACTATTGTTGTATTGTACTTTCCCAAGCACTTAGTACAGTGCTTTGCACATAGTAAGCGCTCAATAAACATGATTGAATGAATGAATGAATTTAAGTCATTCCATTAACACTGTCCCTCTTTCTTATCCAGCTCTCCTTCTTTCCTCTAAATTTTTTTAATAGTATTTGTTAAGTGCTTACTATTTACCAGGAACCCTACTAAGCATTGGGTTAGATATCTCCAAATCCCTTTTGATATCCCATCTACTCCAAGAAGGTTTTTCCTGGTTAGTTTTTGGGGTTGTTTTTTTCCTTTTCCCCTCAGATCACATTTTACTGTCATTTCATTTCTGCACTTTCTTCTACAAAGCACTTTTGATCCCTTTACTTCCTGTTGAACTTTTGTACATGGTGCTTTATATACTCTACTCTCTGAACACCTTTACTTCTTTGGAAATTATTTTGTGTCTCTCCCCCCCAGCCCCCTGACTCCGGCTCCTACTAAATTTTAATCTCCTTTTGGGCAAGGATCATGTCTTTTATTATGCTCTTCCAGGGGCTTAGTACAGTGTTCCATGTGCATAGCAGATCTCAATAAGTACTGTTGATTGCTCTCAAAAAACTGGACTTTGGCCAGCATCTCTTTAAAAAATTCCTGCTGATCTTTTATGGATAATCTGCGGCCTGCTGCATTCTAGAGTTTGGGGGTTAGAACGAGCTCTTTAGGACTCTTAGCTTTCTGATCCAGACTTTCACAGCATGTTGAGATGGTGTTATCACATCCTTTTGGCTTATTGATACGTTTGATGAGGCAGGTCTGAGAGGCAGGAGCAATTAATATTTCTGTGTAGCTACTGGTATCTTTTTGACTTTTGAGAAGCAAAAAGTGGGTTTTTTGCAGCCCTTGTGTTACAATTTTAAAGAGTGGGATTGATAATGCTGATGACTGTTTTTGGCAAAATTTTAGGATTGGCCAGAACTGTAGTATTAATTGCCCCACCTTTCCCCCTTGCTAAGGTCCAAGAGGAGGAAGTCTGGAAAAGGCCTTAAAGAACCCAGGAGAGGGGGACCTAGTTTCGGGGGAGAAGGTTGGGAATAGGTGGAAGCTTTTGAGTGTGTCTGCCTAGCAACTGGACAACAGGTCAGACCTCAGGTGGTCAGAGGGTCTTCAGAAGTCTGAACATTTGGGCTGACTTTCTCTACATTATTGCCATTACAATATGCTTGCCTTTCAAGAACAGCGAGTGGGGTGAAGCCCGCTATTACAGTCCTTAGCACATTGGAGAATTGGAGAAAAACGTTAATAGGATGAGTGAAAAGTCCAAGGTGGACTCTAGATCCAGGAAGGTTTTGCAATGCGGTCTTTCATTAGTTCATGCTTCATTCTACTTTTTCATTGAAATTTTCAATTTGTTTGTCTTAGATTGCAATCTCCATGAGAGCTGGAGCTAGATTACTTCCTAAATGCCTTATGTTAATGCTGATAGAATCTGTGGTCAAGAAAAACAGAGGAGCCTCATTCCTGAGACTTAGGGTCCAAGAACCCGAGTGAAAGAGTTGATTATAGTGCTGGTGGTTGGGGCATGCGATCTTCTCAGCCAAATGCAGATTTCAGGATTCTTGCTGGGCCGGTTCACTTTGCATCATCAGTGGTTTGGCAGTCAGAAACCTTCACTGCTGATGAAATAATCCCAGCAGGTTAACTGACTAAATTAACTGATCCTTTTGGGAATCAGTAACAAGTTTAGAAAGTAGCCAATCAATAAATAACACATAATCTAGACTGTAAACTCATTTTAGGCAGGGAACGTGTCCGCTAATTCTGTTGTATTATACTCTCCCAAATGCTTAGTACAATGCTCTGCACATAGAAAGTGCTGAATAAATACCATTGATTGATGTGAGATTAGAACTTTAAAACAGTGGCTGGTGATTGGCATTGTCTGGCAAATAGTAGGCACTTAGCCAAATTTTTAAATGGTTCGTGTTAAGTTTAATACTGATTCAGTCAGTAATTTATCAATAGTCACCCATTTATGAAGGGAAATAAGTAGATCTAAATGGCTCTCAATCAATCTCCCAATGGCACGATCCCTTGCCCTCAAGGATTTAAGAGTCTAGCTGAAGTTTCCACTGAGTGATTTTGCTGGCTGTAGTGTAATTTTCCAGATTTCTTTAGATAAGTTAAATTCAACCAATTTTACCTCTTCAGTAGCTAGCTGATTTCTCAAAAAGGGAGTAAAAGTCTGAGGGAAGTTTAAATACACTGAGACCAATGTTAAAGAACCTGTAATACTATACAAAGCACATTCATACTGACTTGAATTAGGCTCATTTTGTATCCTAAAAACTATAGGTTGCTGAGAATAGAACACGAAGCTTTCTTTTTGTCTTCATTATAAAATACGGGTTTGTGAACTGCCTGGACTGATCATGGCCTGATTATTTTATCTGACCTTTCACTGGATTGAGTTGCAGTGAAATTCCACCCCACCACTTCTTTAAGGAATTTTTTTTGCCAGCTGGATGGTGAAGCAAACCTAATCAGCTTTCCTTCACACTGTTGTTACTGTCAGCAGGAACAACATTTGTCAGTGTTGTATGCTGTGCAACATGTGTAAACGATGAGTTTTCCCCTAATGTATATTCAAAGAGTTTGAAGCAGTGTCGAGACACAACAAAGAGCTATAAGATGTGGTAATTCATTATTTCCTGATACAAACCAGATGGAATTCATGCACCTGATAAACACGAATCTTGTCTTGGGACTTGTAATGCCATACGAGAGGATTGAGAAATCAAGAGGTGTGTGTGTATTACATGGTATGGGGCAGTTCACAAATATGGAGACAGAAAGGAGAAGAGAGCTCAAGTGCTTATCCACTCTCATTTGGCTTATTGCTATAGCCAGGCTAGATATTTTGATATCACCTCTACTTTCAGCCCTCTCTTCTGCCAAATCATATAGTCTGGTAGAAGCTCAAAATGCCAGGAGGTCTCTGAAATGGAAGGAAGGATACTAAGAAATAGGATAAGTCAGAGAAAAGGACAAGACAAGTTGTTTAGGAAAAAATGTATAAAAGGAAAAAGGATGGCTGTGATGCAGTTGGGAAAAGGAACTGCAGGAGCAGGGAAATATACAGGGAAATAGAATCCTCAATAAAGCCTAAACTTATACATGCCCAACTGCGGGGGCCGTGGATCGATCATTGCTGATCAAAAAAGGAGAATATCCCGGCAGATGTTAAGTGCCTCACTCAACAGTAGTGTAAAAAAGGACCAGGTCCAGTAGTACCTGGAGCTGCAGAGGATTCACAGAGATATTCAGTCCACAGCACCGCTAAGCCCCCATCAACCATCTTGCGAACACTTAAAGCGTGGTGGGGGTGGGGGGAAGTGAGAGCATCTGGAGGGCTTTCTGCAAACTCTCACCCCTATTGGAGACAACTCAGGTGGATCTCTAACTGATGGGATATCCCGACTCCTATTCCCTAAGAAAAAAGCAAGAAGGCAGATAGGTTTGGGATGTCTGATTCCTAATGAGAATTTTGAAGTGTTGGTGTGTGTGTGTGGGGGGGGGGGAATTGTGTCTACCAATGCTATGAGAAGCAACATGGCTTAGTGGAAAGATCACATGGACTTGGGTTCTAATCCCAGTTCTTCCACTTGCCTGTTGTATAACCATGGGCAAGTCACTTAATTTCCCTGTGCCTCCTTTTCCTCACAAGCAAAATGGGGATTTGATATCGCTTCTCCTTCCCACTTCTACTATGAGCCCCATGATCATCTAGTATTTAGTGTTTAGTACAGTGCTTGGCACATACCAAATGCTTAACATACCATCATTATTATCAGTACTTTTCCAAGGGCTTATTACAGTACTCTGTGCACAGTAAGCACTCAATTAATGCCATTGATGGAAGGAATGGTGGTGTCCTGGCTAGCTAAACAGCCCTATTTAGGGATGTACTGCTCACCTTGAATAGGGGTAGGGCTAAAAAAGGTTATTAAACATTGCCTCACCCACCACAAACTTGGTTTCAAGAAGCAGATGTGAAAAAAGGTCTTGCTTAGGACAAATGCATTTGAATGCAGCAAGGGTCTACTCTTAAATGCCCTTCACTGTAGACGGCACAACCATCCTTCCTGTCTCACAAGCCCGTAACCGTGGTGTCATCCTTGATTCCTCTCTCGTTCAACCCACATATCCAATCCATCACCAAATCCTGTCAGTATCACCTTCACAACATCGCTAAAATCCGTCCTTTCCTCTCCATCCAAACCACTACCACGTTAGTACAATCACTCATCCTACCCTGCCTAGATTCATTCAATTCATTCATACAATAATATTTATTGAGCGCTTACTATGTGCAGAGCACTGTACTAAGCGCTTGGGATGAACAAGTCGGCAACAGATAGAGACAGTCCCTGCCGTTTGACGGGCTTACAGTCTAATCGGGGGAGACGGACAGACAAGAACAATGGCACTAAACAGCGTCAAGGGGAAGAACATCTCGTAAAAACAATGGCAACTAAATAGAATCAAGGCGATGTACAATTCATTAACAAAATAAATAGGGTAACGAAAATATATACAGTTGAGCGGACAAGTACAGTGCTGGGGGGATGGGAAGGGAGAGGTGGAGGAGCAGAGGGAAAAGGGGAAAATGAGGCTTTAGCTGCGGAGAGGTAAAGGGGGGATGGCAGAGGGAGTAGAGGGGGAAGAGGAGCTCAGTCTGGGAACGCCTCTTGGAGGAGGTGATTTTTAAGTAAGGTTTTGAAGAGGGAAAGAGAATCAGTTTGGCGGAGGTGAGGAGGGAGGGCGTTCCAGGACCGCGGGAGGACGTGGCCCAGGGGTCGACGGCGGGATAGGCGAGACCGAGGGACGGTGAGGAGGTGGGCGGTAGAGGAGCGGAGCGTGCGGGGTGGGCGGTAGAAAGAGAGAAGGGAGGAGAGGTAGGAAGGGGCAAGGTGATGGAGAGCCTTGAAGCCTAGAGTGAGGAGTTTTTGTTTGGAGCGGAGGTCGATAGGCAACCACTTGAGTTGTTTAAGAAGGGGAGTGACATGCCCAGATCGTTTCTGCAGGAAGATGAGCCGGGCAGCGGAGTGAAGAATTGACCGGAGCGGGGCGAGAGAGGAGGAAGGGAGGTCAGAGAGAAGGCTGACACAGTAGTCTAGCCGGGATATAACGAGAGCCCGTAATAGTAAGGTAGCCGTTTGGGTGGAGAGGAAAGGGCGGATCTTGGCGATATTGTAGAGGTGAAACCGGCAGGTCTTGGTAACGGATAGGATGTGTGGGGTGAACGAGAGGGACGAGTCAAGGATGACACCGAGATTGCGGGCCTGCGGGACGGGAAGGATGGTCGTGCCATCCACGGTGATAGAGAAGTCTGGGAGCGGACCGGGTTTGGGAAGATGAGGAGCTCAGTCTTGCTCATGTTGAGTTTTAGGTGGCGGGCCGACATCCAGGTGGAGACGTCCCGGAGGCAGGAGGAGATGCGAGCCTGAAGGGAAGGGGGAGAGGACAGGGGCAGAGATGTAGATCTGCGTGTCATCTGCATAGAGATGGTAGTCAAAGCCGTGAGAGTGAATGAGTTCACCGAGGGAGTGAGTGTAAATGGAGAACAGAAGAGGGCCAAGAACTGACCCTTGAGGAACTCCAACAGTTAAAGGATGGGAGAGGGAGGAGTCGCCAGCGAAGGAGACCGAGAATGACCGGCCAGAGAGGTAAGAGGAGAACCAGGAGAGGACGGAGTGCGTGAAGCCAAGGTGAGATAAGGTATGGAGGAGGAGGGGATGGTCGACAGTGTCAAAGGCAGCAGAGAGGTCAAGGAGGATTAGAATGGAGTAGGAGCCATTGGATTTGGCAAGAAGGAGGTCATGGGTGACCTTAGAGAGAGCAGTCTCGGTAGAGTGGAGGGGACGGAAGCCAGATTGGAGGGGGTCCAGGAGAGAATGGGAGTTAAGGAATTCTAAGCATCGATTGTAGACGACTCTTTCTAGGATTTTGGAAAGGAAGGGTAGTAGGGAGATAGGGTGATAACTGGAGGGGGAAGTGGGGTCAAGAGCGTGTTTTTTAGGATGTGGGAGACGTGGGCATGTTTGAAGGCAGCGGGGAAGGAGCCATTGGAGATTGAGTGGTTAAAAATAGAAGTTAAGGAAGGGAGTAGGGCAGGGGCGATGGTTTTAAGAAGGTGAGAGGGAATGGGGTCCGAGGTGCAGGTGGAGGGGGTGGCACTTGCGAGGAGGGAGGAGATCTCCTCTGAGGATACTGCAGGGAAGGATGGGAAAGTAGGGGAGAGGGTTGGTGGGGAGGAGGGGAGAGGCGGAGGGGTGACTTTGGGGAGCTCAGACCTGATTGTGTTGATTTTCATGAGGAAATAGGCGGCCAGATCATTGGGGGTGAGAGATGGGGGAGGGGAAAGGAATGGGGGCCTAAGAAGAGAGTTAAAGGTCCGGAACAATCGGCGGGGGTGACGGGCATGGGTGTCGATGAGGGAGGAGAAGAAGTTTTGCCTGGTGGAGGAGAGGGCAGAGTTAAGGCAGGAAAGGATAAATTTGAAGTGTGTGAGGTCGGCTTGGTGCTTGGACTTTCGCCAGCAGCGCTCAGCAGCTTGAGCATAGGAGCGTAGGAGGCGGACGGAGGAGGTGATCCAGGGCTGTGGGTTAGTGGAGCGAGAGCGGCGGAGGGAAAGGGGGGCGAGAGAGTCGAGATGAGTAGAGAGGGTGGAGTTGAGAGCGGAGACCTGATCATCGAGAGTGGGAAGTGAGGACAGGGCGGCAAGGTGAGGAGAGATGCTTTTGGAAAGACCAATGGGATCAAGAGAGCAGAGGTCTCTGTGGGGCAGTAGCGAAGATCTGCAGGGGGAGGGAGTGTGAGAGATGAGGCAGGTGAGAAGGTTATGGTCAGAGAGAGGGATTTCAGAGTTGGTGAGGGAGGAGATAGTGCAGCGGTAGGAGATGACGAGATCGAGGGTGTGACCGAGTCGGTGAGTGGGCGCGGTATGGTGGAGGAGGAGGTCGGCAGAGTGGAGAAGGGATAGCAGGCGGGCGTCAGAGGAGTCATCGGGTACATCCATATGGTTGTTGAAGTCTCCGAGGGTCAGAGTGGGCAGAGAGAAGGAGAGAAGGAAGGTGAGAAAGGGGTCAAGGTGGTTGAAGAAGTCGGAGGTGGGACCAGGAGGGCCTGTGCATACATTACTCACATGCTTGGTCAGCTTTGAAAATGCTGAAATAGAAATAACCTTCCGCATTTTATTTCACTGTAGAAAGTATATCTACACAGATTTAAACTCTTTTTGGGCAAGGGGTCATGGTTGTCAATGCCATTTTATTGTCCTCTATGCTCTGCAAACAATAGACACTCAAATACCACTGATCGATCACTAAGTTCACTGAATTAAGTTAAGTGGCCATTTGAGTTGCTACATGTCTGACAACAGCCAGCACTGTCCTCTCCTTGGAGAGTTGAGCCTAGTCCTGCAAGCCTGAATTAGGGTCAAGGCTTTCACCCACTCAGAAAGGACCTTGCTCTTTTGGATGAGAAGCAGTGTGGCCTAGTGGAAAGAGCATGGGGGTCACAGAGTCAGAGGACCTGGGTTCTAATTCCGGCACCACAACTTGTCTGCTATGTGACCTTGGGCAAATCACTGAGCCACGGTTACTTCATCTGTAAAATGTGGGTTAAGACTGTGAGCCCAATGTGGGACAGGGACTGTGTCCAACCTAATAGTTTATATGTACAGAACTTGGAACAGTTGTAAATGTTTGCGCTTACCATGAGAAAAATTGAAAAAGGCTTTTGGAAGCTACGATATAATTAGGTTTAGTAATACTATTTTACAAAGGAAGAGCTTTTGTTCTTAAGGCTTATTTTTTACTTCAGCAAATTTTAATAAGGGAACTGGTCTGATTTCTGGCTAATCAATTTGGCTGTCTCCTTTACCTGGCTCCCACTTGCAGTATTTATTCCAGCCTTCAAAGACATGGTCACATTTGCCCAGCTGTGTTCAGGATACAATTAGTGAAAAAGGAGGCTTGAATTCAGCTCATCCCATTATGTAGTTTGTTTCTGAAAATTCATCTCTCAGCAGGGGCACCTTTCATTAGTGAAAGGTAGGAATGGGCCTCTGGAACGAACCTGATAAGCTATTGAGTTATACAATGTGGTGCTAGTTGGAAATGGCTGGAAGAACAAAAAGAAGGTTGGGTACATTACTCCAATTCAATTCAATTTTCCATTAGCTTTGGGAAGCCATGCTTGTCATGCTATGATCTATTCCCAAATCCTCTATTTGAACAAATCACATTTAGTCTTTAAATTTTAATTATTCTTCTTCCACACATTCTTCAGAGATATTTTGAGATTCTTTGGTTATTTTGTAAGTCTTGAGAGGATATAGTTCTCATTGCCCTGATAATTTTATCATTTACCTTATTTCCCCAGTTTTGGGAATTACATAATGCAGTGACTGCTGGGCATATGTGTTGACATTTATTAATTTGATTTTTCTTCCTTGTTTTGCCTTCTGCATTCTTGACGGTTCACTAGTTTTTGGGTGGGAAACACAGCATTTCTTTAGTTGGGGGCAACATGAAAAATGGAGAAAAGAGTATATCTTTCCTTCACCAAGCAGTTTAAAAATAGAAATTGTGTTTTATCCAGCAGTCAAAAAGTCACATTGTTCCAGGTGGTCAGTTTCCAGAGCTGCTGGTTGTGTTCTTAACATTCATTTTTTTCTTTTTATTTTTTGGGTCCCAGAAGCATTCCTTGTTATGGGCAGGGAATGTATCCATTAATTGTGTGGTACTCTTCCAAGCACTTAATACAGTGCTCTGCACATAGTAAGAATTCAATAAATACCATCGATTGATTCCTAGGCTGATAGACCCTACTGGCTAATTATTCTTAGAGCCTTATTTGTTTTTCAATCAATCAGTAGTATTTATTCAGTGTGTACTGTGTGCAGAGCACTGTACTAAACATTCGGGAGAGAGTACAATAGAGTTGGTAGACACAATCCCTGCAAACAAGTAGCTTACAGTCTAGAGGAGGAGTTTTAGTTAGTCTTTCTTCACATACCCCACTGTTGATCTAGTAATAATGATAATTATTATTATTATTATTAGGGAAGCAGCATGGCTCAGTGGAAAGTGCCTGGGCTTCGGAGTCAGAGGTCATGGGTTCGACTCCCAGCTCTGCCACTTGTCAGCTGTGTAACTGTGGGCAAGTCACTTAACTTCTCTGGGCCTCAGTTACCTCATCTGGAAAATGGGGATTAACTGTGAGCCTCACGTGGGACAACCTGATTACCCTATATCTACCCCAGCGCTTAGAACAGTGCTCTGCACATAGTAAGCGCTTAACAAATACCAACATTATTATTATAATTATAATTATAATTAGGGTATTTGTTAAGCGCTTACTATGTACCAAGCACTATTCTAAATGCTGGAGTAGTTACAAGGTAATCAGGTTGGATACAGTCCCTTTTCCACATGAGGCTTACAGTCTTAATCCCCATTTTATAGATGAGGTAACTGAGGCACCGAGAAGTGACTTACCCAAGGTCACACAGGAGACACTTGGCAGACCTGGAATTAGAACCCATGATCTCTGACTACCAAGCCTGTGGTCTTGCCACTAAGTCATGCTGCTACCCAAGAACACCTCCCTGGGGGCTAGGAAACGGGGATCCCAGTCTCGGGTCTGCCTTCTGAGGCTTTCCCATAAGTGGGAAGGTTTCTGACCAGAGAAATTCCTAGGATGTTCTGTGAGGTGAACAAGCCCAGCAAAAATCTGGAAAAATAACTGGCTGTTGTAGGCAGCATAGACTACCGTGGCTACTGGGGCAAACACCTGGAGGCCACTGTGATATAGCATGGGTTCTTCTAGACTGAAAGCTTCTTATGGTCAGGTAACATGTCTAATAAGTCTATTGCATTTTATTCTCCCAAGCACTTAGTACAGTGTTCTGGATACAGTAAGTGCTCAATAAATAATAATGATGATATTTGTTAAGTGCTTACTATGCTCTGGGATAGATACAGAAGCAGCTTGGCTCAGTGGAAAGAGCCCGGGCTTGGGAGTCCGAGGTTATGGGTTCGAATCCCGGCTCCGCCACTTGTCAGCTGTGTGACTGTGGGCAAGTCACTTAACTTCTCTGGCCTCAGTTACCTCATCTGTAAAATGGGGATTTACTGTGAGCCCCACATGGGGCAACCTGATTACCCTGTATCTACCCCAGTGCTTAGAACAGTGCTCTGCACATAGTAAGCACTTAACAAATACCAACATTGTTATTATTGTTACAAAGTCATCAGGTTGTCCCACGTGAGGCTCACAGTCTTAAGCTCCATTTTACAGATGAGGTAACTGAGGCACAGAGGGGCAAGGTCACACAGCAGATAAGTGACAGAGCTGGGATTAGAACCCACATCCTCTGACTCCCAAGCCCATGCTCTTGCCACTGAGCCATGCTACTATTGATTGATTGATTGATTGATGGGCTAGACAGTGTGCTGCTCTAACTATGGTCTTAACCTGTGGGTCCTGTGTGGAAAATAACCTGCATCTGGACTTAGTACAGTGCTTGGTACATAGTAAGTGCTTAACAAATACCACAAATGTTCTGCATCCCTGTCCTTGACTCCCTCTTAGCACTTCTTGCCACAGCAGGGACATGAATGTCAGGGAAGAGGGTGCCAGCAGGCTGGCACTAACTCCTGGCATGGTGATTAATTCCTCTACCCAGTCTCAAGACTGAGGCTCATTTGCCGTTTTTAACTCCGTCCACCAACTTTCCTCCTATGGGTGGAGAATAGATTTGATTTTTGGTTAGAGGCAATGAAGTAATGAGTTTTGATTAGCGGTTCAGGAGACTGTGGCTACAAAGCAAAGAAAGGTCATTTCTTATTTATTTCTAGGGAATTGGGCTAAATTCCTGAATTTGGGGGAGGCCTGAGGAAACACAAAGGATGACGATAGTGTAGGACAAGGGAATGGGGCCCTGGATGGTTCCCCAAGTGAGGGCTAGTGCCCCGAAGTTGGCCAGGCCAAGCGGCATCTTCTAGAACAAAGCTCGTTTCTATCAATCAATCGGTTGAGAAGCAGCGTGACCTAATGGATAGGGCACAAGCCTGGAAGTGAGAAGGACCTGGATTCTAATCTCGGCTCCACCACTTATCTGCTGTGTGACTTTAGGCAAGTCACTTGACTTCTCGGGCCCTTAGTTACTTCATTTATAAAAGGGGGGTGTTAAGTCTCATGTGGAACAGGGACTGTGTCCAACCTTCAGCGAGGCTCAGTGGAAAGAGCATGGGCTTGGGAGTCAGAAGTCAAGGGTTTGAATCCGGGCTCTGCCACTTGTCAGCTTTGTGACTGTGGGCAAGTCACTTCATTTCTCTGTCCCTCGGTTACCTCATCTGTAAAATGGGGATTAAGACTGTGAGCCTCACGTGGGATAATCTGATTACCCTCTATCTACCTCAGCACTTAGAACAGTCCTCTGCACATAGTAAGAGCTTAACAAATACCAACATTATTATTATTATTATTATTATTATTACCCCAGTGCTTAGAACAGAGCTTGGCACAAAGTAATCATCATCATCAATCCTCATCATTAACGGTCTTCATTGAGAGCCTCCTGGGTACTGCAGAAAGTTTCAGCATTTTGAAGTAGTCTAAAGATTATATACTAAATATTATTACTATTATTATTATCACTAATAATAATAATAGTGGTATTTTAAGTGGTATGTGACAAGCACCATACTAAGCACTGTACTGTACTAAGCACTAGTCAGGTTGGACCCTGTCCCAGATGGATCTCATAGTCTGAGAGGGTAGAAGAATAGGTATTGAATCCCCATTTTACAGATGAGGAAAGTGAGGCACTCAGGCCACAGACGGAAATGCCTCAAATGCAGCAAAATTACCCATCCAGAAGAAATAGCTGCAGTAATAATAATGCTAATTATAACTATGGTATTTGTTAAATGCTTACCAGTGCCAGGCACTGGGGTGGGAACAAGCAAATCGGATTGGACACAGTCCTTATCCCACATGGGGCTCACAGACTCAATCCCCATTTAACAGAGGAGGTAACTGAGGCCCAGAGAAGTAAAGTGATTTGTCTAAGGTCACACAGCAGACAAGTGATGGAGGTGGGATAAGAACCCATGGCCTTCTGACTCCCAGGCCAGTGCTCTAGCCACTATGGAATGCTGCTTAACATGCCATTATTATTATTATCATTCTTCTTCTTCTTCATGATCTTGGAGGCCCCTCCATCATCCAGAAGAGACACTGCCCACTCCCAAAATCAGCCGAGGGTTCTGCCCTACTGGAGAGGAGCCAGGGGAAGATGTGGGGCAGTTCATCCTTTACAAACTGGGAAAACTGTGGTGGTTTTGATATATCTAAACCTGCCTGAGCAGCAAGAAGCCTTTAAATCCTGTTGTTGGGGCCCCTACTCATTGTATTCATTGTTCTCCTCTTCTTATTGTATTTACTGTATTTATTTTCTTACTTCCTTTTGACATTTTTATCCTGCCAATCTTTCTTCATCTGTCCCGCCTCCCTCCTTTTCCTTCCTTCTTTCTTAGACTCTGAGCCTCCTGTGGGCTATGGATCACATATAAATGATGATCTTTATGTTTCTTTTTCAGTGCTTAGTATAGGACCTAAACCCAGTAGGGAGATGTTTATTTACATCACTTCAACATCAAGTGGCTAGATAGATTCATGAACAGTGAAGGCAGTCTCCCAACACTGAGGCAGCTAACCTCCTCATGGCCGCCCCGGGCGAGAGGCATGAGAAGAACGGATGTCGCTAGGATAGCCACACAGTTATCATCTGGTGAGTTGAAATTGGGGCAGGCCAAGCAAGGGGGACTCTGTCTATGCTGCATCCCGGCTAAAAGCCGGGAATGGATTGCCACAGAGAGAGCCTCGTCATGGGCATCAAGCAAGGAGCTGCTCTTTTTGAGCTGAAGACTTGTAAGGATTGTGAGAAAGTGGCAGAAGCACAAACAGCACCTGACATTATAAACAGCAAATGTTGTCACATCTTCAGCCTTTGTGCGACATCCCTTTTGTGTGTACTGTGTGGTCAAGGTTGTAGGTCCCATAGTAACCATTTACATCACACTCATAAATGAATTTCAATGTCAGTGATGTCTTGGAATGTGAACATTTTGAACTTGAGCCCCACAGCACTTTGATAAATATTCTCTTCTATTTCCCCTATCAGTAATTGATTTTAGGATCAATTAATCGATCTTATTTATTGAGTGCTTACTGTGTCCAGAAGTCTAAGCA
Organism: Ornithorhynchus anatinus; assembly: GCF_004115215.2. NCBI lineage: Eukaryota > Metazoa > Chordata > Mammalia > Monotremata > Ornithorhynchidae > Ornithorhynchus > Ornithorhynchus anatinus. Next base: position 156,182,906 of record NC_041728.1, read on the forward strand.
CTAAACAAGCAACATTAAATTGCTTACAATTTAACAACATAACAGACATACTCCCTGCCCACAATGAGCTTACAGGCTAAAGGATTGTCTGTCTGTAAATTCCTTGTGGGCAGGGATCATACCCACCAACCCTATTATATTATTTTTTTGCCAAGTGCTTAGTACCATGCCCTGAACACAGTAAGCACTCAATAAGTACCATTGATTGACTGATTGATTGCCCCCTCTCAGGGTTGCACCTGGAGAGTGTCCAGTACTCTACCAGTCTCGACTACAGAAGGGAGTCAAGCAGAGGTGTATCCATTCCATTCCTAGCTTGGGCAGTGGGTAGCAAGTGGAAAGCAATATGCTACAAGTCAAAGCTCACCTGTGCTTGGCAGCAGTGGCATGGGAGTGAGTCGAGGGTGGAGACTCAAATTTACTTCACGGAAGGAGACCACTTCCATATTTTTTAACTAAGAAAACTCTATGGATACATTCCCAGAATGATTGCAAATGGAGGTGGGGCGTTCTGGAAGAGATGTGTCCATGACGTCGCTGTGGGTCGGAGACGACTCGACAGCATAAGGCAAGAACTGATCAGTTGAAGGAAGAGCAGTGTCGCTTAATTGGAAGAGTGGAAAGGGCATGGACTTGGCAATCAGAGGACCTGGGTTCTAAACCCAGCTCAACCAGTTGCCTGTTGTGCCTTCTTGGGAGAGTCACCTAATTTCTCTTTGCCTCGGTTTATTCAGCTGTAAAATGGGGATTCAATTCCTGTTGTTCCTCCTACTCAGAATGAAAGCCCCATATGGAGCAGTCTATGTCTATAGTTCTTGGCAAATAGAAATTACTTAAAAATGCCACAATTATTAACTAAATATTGAAAGAATGAAAGAGATTTATAATTCCTCTGTTCATTTATATCAATATTCAGAGCTTCCACCTGGTGGCACTAGTGTATGAGCCAGTATTGTGCTATTAGCTTGAAAGTTTCAATTGTTCTGTCAAAAAACTTTCTTGAATCTTATATTTTTGTTTCAAAGGATGTGGAAAACAGACAACATAATTTCTAAATGCCAGATTAGACATAAAATAATCAGATTACACAATCTCTCTCCCACATGGAATTTACAGTCAAGAAGAGGAGATCAGGTATTTCATTTCTATTTTAAAGATAAGGGAACTGAGAGACAGAGGTTGTGACTTGCCCAAGGTCACACAGCAGGTCAGTTGAATGAATAGCACTAACATCTCAGAAATAAACCTGACTGGAAGACCTCACTTCCAAGAGATATTAGGAGTCAGATTCAAAACGAGGCACTTAGATAAATGTAGTAATTTTTTTTCCAGTAACATTAAAATACAGTTAAGTGATATTTTGTTTAACATTTCTCAGAGAGGACTTAATGAGAAGCAGCATGGCTTAGTTAGAAAGAGAACGGGCTTGGGAGTCAGAGGTTGTGGGTTCTAATCCCGGCTCCACCACTTAACAGCTGAATGACTTTGGACAAGTCACTTAACTTCTCTGTGCCTCAGTTACCTCATCTGTGAAGTGGGGATTAAGACTGTGAACCTCTCATGTGACAACCTGATTACCTTGTATCTACTCCAGAGCTTAGAACAGTGCTCAGGACATAGTAAGCACTTAACAAATACCATCATCATTATTATTATTGCTATTAATACATTAAACCCCTTTTCTAACAATTTCTAGAATTATGAATTCAACAGTACTGGGATTTTACTACTTTAACTAGTGGTTATTTTCCACTCTAGATGTGGCACATACCCATCCTTTAGGAAGCTGGGAGCCAAAAGCATGGAAGTTGCAGGATTTGGATTCTGAGATTCTTCTTAATTGTTGGTCATTTCAATTTTGCCCTCATCCAGAGCAAGGACACTAACTTTCAGCCTTCCTTTTATTTTTGTGGGGCTCCACTTTGCTCAGAGTGAAAATGGGTAATGACCTTTCTTCCAGGAAGAGTTCCTAGGTTTCAAAGAACTCTGGGCATCTTCAAAATCCAGGCAACACTGATTTCCCTCAAGACCTTTTCCTCCCCGCCCTTCAGCCCTTCATTTCCCCGGCTCTTTTTCTTCCCTTCCTTCTCACTCCTTTCCGCTTTTAAATTGCCTGAGAGAAAGCTGGGACTTTCTGTCAGACAGTTTGGCTGGCTATCTCTAAAGAGGCAGATGCTTAGGAGACAAGTCCTCAGAGCATCAATTAGTCCAGTGGTTGGTAAAGACAATGGAGGGAAGATATCATGACCTAGTGGAAAGAGCACGGACCTGAGAGTCAGAGGCCTTAGATTCTGATCGCGGCTCTGCCACTTACCTGCTCTGTGACCCTGGGCAAGCCACTTAGCTTCTGCTTAACAAACTCCGTAACTATTATTTCACTCTGGGGTAAGGCACACTGCACTTCATTTATGTTCCATCCTCTCCTGTTGAACTCTTCTGCTGATGTTTTATAGGTGAGTGTGTGGGTAATGGTAGATGGCTGGTTCCCTCTCTTGTTTAACATTTTCTTTATGCATTATGAAAGATAAAGATAATATGTATTTAGCCCCAGGTGTGGTTGAGCTGTACTAAGCACTTGGGAAAATATGGCTAGTTATCCTTCATATTTGAAAAAGATGCCACTGAGAGTGAAGTTCACTATAAGCAGGGAAGTAACTGGAACAGTCAATATAGAAGCAGAAGCAGGGTGACCTAGTGGAAAGAACACAGGCCTGGGAGTCAGAGTTCCTGGGTTCTAATCCCAGCTCTGCCACATGCCTGCTGTGTGACCTTGGGCAAGTCACTCAACTTCTTAGTGCCTCAGTTACCTCATTTGTAAAATGAGGATGAAAACTGTGAGCCCTCTGTGGGACATGGACTGTGTCCAACCCATTATCTTGTATCTACCCCAATGCTTCGAAGAGCACTGAACAAGAATCATAATTATGTACCATTACAGTCCCCTCCACACTGTGTACATAAAAAGGTTTTCCCTTGTTGTGTTGTCATATTTGATGGTTGAGCGAGGTGTAAAGACAGTGAAACTTGACGTTTTAATTTTTCATTGCAAAATAGCAAAATTTTTTTAGCTGCTGTAGAAACAGGAAATAGGAGAAAATTAAGGATGTTCTATGAGGATTTCAGAAAAAACAGGACATGCCAAAAAAAATATGGGGTAAGCAAATACTGGGCTATTTGGGAATAAAACAAAAAATATAACAAGGGGGAATGAGTCAGAGGATCAAATGAAAGTGTGGTTGGGATGATCACCAGTCATTTGTGTCACTGAAATAACATGGTCTAGTGGAAAGAGCCTAGTTCTGGGAGTCAGAGGACATGGGTTTTAATTCTGGCTCTGACAGTTTTTTTACTGTGTGAGCTTGGACATATTTTGCTTTTCTGGGCCTCAGTTTCCTCAAATGGGGATTTAGTATCTGTTCTCTCTCTCAACTTGAGAGTGAGCCCCATGTGAGATAGGGACTATCTGACCTGATTATCCTGTACTAACCCTGGCACTTAGAACAGTGCTTGAACCATACTAAGCATTTAGCAAATACCAAAATAATAATAAGAATGGTAATGATAACTAAAATACATGCCCTTCTTCCTGCCCTTCCCCTTTAAATCTGCCGGACCATAGCTCCCATCATTAAAGCCCTTTTGAAATCCCACCTCTTCCGGGCGGTTTCCCCCAGTTAATTTTTCTTCTCCCTAGATCATATCCTGTCATACCCGCCCAACTACCACTTCGATACCACCCATAGCACTTCTGTCAATCTCGATTTGCATACTGTACTATTCAAACACTTACTCGTCTACATGAAGTGCCATTCTTTTCTTCCTCCTCTCTGTAATTTATTTTCTGTCTGCCTCCTTTGCTTGACTGTAAGATCCTTACTGAGAAGGGTATGTCTTCATCTTCTATTGTACTCCCTCCTGGGCTTAGTGCAATGTTCAAAACACCGTGAGTGCTCAATGAATTCTATCGATTCCTTAGGCCTGTGATCTAAACCAGTCAACAATAACTGAGATCTCTCTTCTGAGTTGTGACTGGTAGTCCTTCATCATGGGCTATGCTGTGGTTGCACATCAATCTGCTCGCTTTATCGAATGAAATTGAAATAGATAGATGGACCTTAGGGATGCATAGCATCAGTTGTACAGCCTGGCTCGCCAAGTGCTCTGGGGCTTTTTTTTTTCATATTTTCAGGTCTGCTGGATTGCGCTCTTGTCCACAGGCAATGTAACACAATGATTGCATGTTGATGGCTTTTTACGTCATTGGAATAGATTCTCTTTGAATAGATTCTCTTTATTTGTTATGTATTTTCCCCTCAAGACAAAGGAACACAGAATCTTGGATTCCTCTGGGGTCCCAAGTAAGAGATTTAGTCAAATGTATGCTTTCACAGTAATGCTTTTCATGCTAAAAGAAGGTGGAAAATAAAACCTGTGATTTACTTGAATCTAATCCCTTGAAAAGTTGACAGGCTGATGCCTTGATTCCACTTGTGCTATCAATTGTTGTTTTGCAGCTCTATTTTTCAGTTCAGTTACCCTTTGGAACATGAGTGCTAACCATTTCCTAGTTTCGGGTGATTAAAAAAAACAGTTTAAAATATCATCTATATCGATTATATCAATTATATCCTCTCCAAGGGTAACTTGGTAGGGTCTTTAAAGCCATTTCTGTTTTCTTATCACATGGTTACTAGTCATTCTAGTTATCATGGAAAATCCTAGAAATACTGCATTCCTGAACTAACCGAAGTGGTGATGAGGAAATGCTTATGCTTTGAAGATGGAATAGGAATTCATCAGGCTACAGTTTCAAACAGAGATGATCAGGAATTAAGTCATCAGTTCAAAGCACCTTCTTCAGAAGGTAATTAATGCTCAGAATGTGTGAGAAAGAAAAGCTATAAAATATATTTACAACTAACTCTCTGGAATAAGTGAACACCAATATGTTTAAAAATATTTTTTCATCAGAAAGGAGCATTAGGAAATTAATTTTATTTTAAATATTTTTTTCATGTCACTATTCAGACAACTTTCAAATATTCAAGGGTCGATCACGCAGCATATGGGTGAAGTAGGACTTTTGTTCCACTTTTCCTTTCTGCTACCTACCTTTCAATCCATGGGCTTTTAAATCAATCAATTAATCAATGAATCAATTGTATTTATTGAGTGCTTACTGTATGCAGAGAACTGTACTAAGCACTTGGGAAAGTACAATATAACAGAGTTGGTAGATGCTTTCCTTTCCCACAGTTCGTTCATTCATTCATGCAATTGTATTTATTGAGCACTTACTGTGTGCAGAACAGTGTACTAAGTGTTTGGGAGAGTATACTACAACAGAGTTGCTAGACTCCCAGCACTCAAGGAGCTTGTAAAAACAATGACTTTCTGGGACAATGAATCTACATTGCTCACAATAATTTGGCATCTCTAAATCCTTAAGATTATTTGTGATCTTAAACATAGATCTTGCTTAAATGTTTGAAGGATTTTAAATGTCTCTTTTAGAGCTGTTACCTCTGCCCAAGACCTTCTTCACTATCAATCAAGGAGCAGAACTGAGGAGGAGCAGTGTGGTTTAATAGATAGAGCATGGGCCTGGGACTTGGAGGACCTAGGATCTAACCATGGCTCCGCCACTTGTCTGTGCTTCAGTTACCTCACCCGTAAAAAGGGATTAAGACTTTGAGCCCTATGTAGGACATGGACTGTGTCCAACCTGATTAATTTGTATAGATCCCAGTGTTTAGTCCATGGCCTGGCTCATATTAGCACTTAATTTTTTTTTTTTTAAAAAGAAAAAATCTTATTGAATGCTTGCAATGTGAAAGTACAATACTAAATGATAAACTGGATGAGTAGAATAGAAATAAAAGATGTTGACTTCACAGAGCTTACATATTTAAGACAGGTGTTAGGCTGTGCTGTATGGTGAATCCTTTGTGATTTCAAAGTATCAAATCAGAGATCCTGTTGAAGGATGGCAAGACATTATTCTGGGTGAAGCAAACCTCCCTGAGTTGGAGGGATGGAGAAAAGAGTTTGCTTTCTTTCTATGAGCCCTGACAGGAAGGAATGGAATCTGCAGATCCCTTGGAACTAGACCTTTCATATAATAATAATAATAATGATGTTGGTATTTATTAAGTGCTTACTATATGCAGAACACTGTTCTAAGCACTGGGGTAGATACAGGGTCATCGGGTTGTCCCACGTGAGGCTCGCAGTCTTAATCCCCATTTTACAGATGAAGCAACTGAGGCCCAGAGAGGTTAAGTGACTTGCCCACAGTCACACAGCTAACAAGTGGCAGAGAAGCAGCATGGCTCAGTGGAAAGAGCCCGGGCTTGGGAGCCAGAGGTCATGGGATCGAATCCCGGCTCTGCCACCTGTCAGCTGTGTGACTGTGGGCAAGTCACTTAACTTCTCTGTGCCTCAGTTACTTCATCTGTAAAATGGGGATGAAGACTGTGAGCTCCACGTGGGACGACCTGATGACCCTGTATCTACCCCAGCGCTTAGAACAGTGCTCTGCATTTAGTAAGCGCTTAACAAATACCAACATTATTATTAAGTGGCAGAGTTGGGATTCAAACCCATGACCTCCGACTCCCAAGCCCGGGCTCTTTCCACTGAGCCACACTGCTTCTCGTTTTTGGAAGGCTGCCTCTGATGTTTTTAATGGTATTTTTTAAGCACTTTTATTTGTCAGGCACATAAATGCTGGGTGCTGGGTTAGATATAAGTAATCAAGTTGGACACAGTCCATGTCCCCAAGTCACAGTCTTAATGCCCATTTTACTAATGAAGTAACTGAGGCACAGAGAAGTTGTGACTTTTCCCAGGTCACATGACAGACAAGTGGCGGAGCTAGGATTAGAACACAGGTTCTTCTGACCCAGGCCTGTGCTCCATCCTCTTCTCAACCCTCTTCTCTCTTTGCATAATCAGTAAATGTGGGGAAATCAACCTTAGTAATAAGGGTTTGGAGCTGCTGAGTTCCATGGTTGAATCTGAAGTGATCGTTTGCATTCCTCTCTGAGTAAATCCTATTTGGTAAATTGCTTTTGCTAACAGGTTTCTGGCAGTCTGTGTGTAAATACATTCGGAATATATGTGTAAATCCTGTGGGGCTTGGGGAGAGGTGAATAAAGGGAGCAAAACCAATCTGTCACCAAAACCTGCCAGTCTCACCTTCACAACATAGCCAAAATCCACCCTTTCCTCTCCATCCAAATTGCTTCCTTGCTCGTACAATCTCTCATAATATCCCGACTGGATTATTGCATCACCCTCCTTTCTGATCTCCCATCCTCCTGTCTCTCACCGCTTCAGTCTATACTTCACTCTGCTGCCCAGATTATGTTTCTACAGAAATGCTCTGGGCATGCCATTCCCCTCCTCAAGAGCCTCCAGTGGTGCCTTTCAACCTTCACATGAAGCAAAAACTCACTCTTGGCTTCAAAGCTCTTCATCACTTTGCCCCTTCCTACCTCACCTCCCTTCTCTCCTTCTACAGCCCACCCTGTATGCTCCACTCCTCTGCCACCGCTAACTTCCTCACGGTCCCTCGTTCTCACCTGTCCTGCCATCGACCCTGACCCACGTCCTACCACTGACCTGGAATGCCCTCCCTCCTCACATCCATCCAACTAACTCTCTTCCCCTCTTCAAATACCTACTGAGAGCTCACCTTCTCCAGGAGGCCTTCCCAGACTGGACCCTCCTTGCTTTGCTTTGCTCCTCCTCCCCTCCACATTGCCCTACTCCTTCCCTTTGCTCTACTCCCTTCCCCTCCTGACAGCACTTGTGTATATTTGTATATATTATTTACTACTCGATTAATTTTGTTAGTGATGTGTATATAAATATGATTCTATTTATCTATTTTGATGGTACTGATGCCTATCTGCTTGTTTTGCTGTTTGTCTCCCCCTTTTAGACTGTGAGCCCATTGTTGGGCAGGGGTTGTTTCTATCTGTTGCAGAATTCTACATTTTAAGCGCTTAGTACAGTGCTCTGCACACAGTAAGCACTCAGTAAATACGATTGAATGAATGAATGAAGGAAGGAAGGAATATTCCTGGAAAGGAATAAGAGAAGAGGAAATGAGGACTTTGTCAGGGAAGTCCTCTGTTTGGGGGGGCGGTCACTCACCATGTGGGTAAGTAAACATTTGACAATCAATCGACTGATGGCATTTATTGAGCACTTACTATGTGGAGAGCATTGTATTAAGCACTTGGTATAGTACAATATAAGAGTTGGTAGACATGTTCTCTGCCCACAGAGAGCTTATAATCAATCTACAGGGGAAGATAGACATCAATAAAATTACAGTTATGTTTTCTGGAATAAATAAAAGGTGTAAATCTATGTGCAAGGGTGATGCAGAAGTGAGGGGAGTAGAGAAAATGAGAGCTTAGGCAGGGAAGGTCTTTTGGGAGAGATGTAACAAGGCTTTGAAGATGGGGAGAGTTGTGGTCTCTTGGATATGAAGGAGGAGAGAGTTCCAGGCCAGAGGCAGAATGTGGGTGAGCGATGGCAGCAAGACAGATGAGGTTGAGGTTCAACGGGTATGTTGGCATTAGTGAAACAAAATGAGAGTCCTGAGTTCTAACTGCAAATCAACAAGCTAAAATCGGAGGGGACAAGGTGAATGAATCCTTTAAAGCCGATGATAAGAAGTTTGATATGGACGTGAGTGGGCAACCAATGGAGGTTCTTGAAGAGTGGGGTAATATGGTCTTAACATTTTTTGAGAAAGTTTATCTGGGCAGCAGAGTGAAGTATGGGCTGGAATGTGGAGATACAGGCAGCATGGAGTTCAGCAAGGAGGCTGATGAGTCAAGGCAGGATAGGGTAAGTGCTTGGATCAGCATAGTAGCAGTTTGGATGGAAAGGAAAGGTGGATTTTATCAGTGCTATATAGTTAGATCCCACAAGATTTGGTGATAGAAAAATGAAAGAGATGAATTGAGGATAATGCCAAGATTATGGGCTTGTGAGATTGCAGTGCTATCCACAGTGATGGGAAAGTCATGGGTTTGGGTGGGAAGATGTGGAGTTCTTTTTGAACATGTTTAGTTTGAGGTGTCAGTGGGACTTCCAGGTAATAATAGTAATGATAATGTTGGTATTTGTTAAGTGCTTACTATGTGCAGAGCACTGTTATAAGTGCTGGGGTAGGTACAGGGTAAGCAGGTTGTCCCATGTGGGGCTGACAGTCTTCATCCTCATTTTACTGATGAGGTAACTGAGGCACAGAGAAGTTAAGTGACTTGCCCACAGTCACACAGCTGACAAGGGTAGAGCAGGGATTCAAACCCATGACCTCTGACTCCCAAGCCCGTGCTCTTTCCACTGAACCACATTGCTTCTCGAGATGTCTGAAGGCAGGAGGAAAAACAAAAATGCAAAGAAGGAGAGAGATATGAGTTTGAGAGGTAGATTTAGGAATTATCACCAGTTCACTGTGTTTAGTACAGGGCCTGGCACATAGTAAGCATTTATTAGATACCATAAAAAATGGATGTATGTGGAGAATAGAAGGGGACCCAAAGCTGAACCTTGAGGAACTCCCAGAGATAGGGGTGGGAGGTAGAAGAGGAGCCTGTGAAAGAGACTGAGAATGAGTTGCCAGAGAGATAGGGGAACCAGGAGAGGACAGTATCAGTGAAGCCAAGGTTAGATATTGTTTACAAGAGAAGGGCATGGTCGACTGTTGAAAACAGCTGAGAGATTGAGGGGGGATAGGATGTAGTAGAAACTGTTGAATTTGACAAGAAGGAGATCACTGATGACCTTAGAGAGGGCAGTTTCCGTGGAGTGAAGGGGGCAGAAGACACTGATAGTGTTCTGGTCCAGTTCCATTTACCCAGCTATGTCGCACTGGAGGAAAGGACTGTGGAGGAGGCTGGCAACATAGCAAGAGTTACATTGTACAGATGAAGGGGTCGGGTGGAGGAAGTGGGAAAGCCATGAAGGGGGAGGTGAATGGGTTATGTCATTATCTTACAAGCTTAGCGCCATAAAGAAGAGACAGTGATGTAACCTGCAGTCAGTTCAGAGACCTTGGAAGTGCTGTTCATCAAAACAAATGTTATTCTAAGTCAAAAGACATCCTCTATTAAATTTAAGTTTCCTGATTGTTTTTTGGTTTACCCAGAGCTAATTCTACATCAGTCTCACCTTGCTTAATGGTCTCTCTATCTTCTCTTATATAACCAGTTCCCTGGAAGACTCCTTTCTTCTTCAAATCTGCCTGGCCAAAGCTCTCCAGATCTTCAATTATTATTAAATGCCGTTGAGTCATTTCTGATTCATAGCGACTCCGTGGATATACTTTCCCCGGAACGTCCTGTCCTCTGCCATAATTCCCAACCTTTCTAATGGTTCTTCTGTTATCGTTGTTATGGTCTCTATTCATCTGTCTCCTGGTCTACCTCTTCCACATTGTACCTGGACTTTTCTTAGCATTAATGTCTTCTCCAGAGAATTAGTCCTCCTGATTATGTGTCCAAAATATGTTAGTCTAAGTTGAGTCTTTGGCCCTCCAAAGACCATTTTGGTTTAATTTGTTCCAAAATCCATTTGTTTTTTGGGCAGTCCATGGTATTTGCAAAAGCCTTCTCCAACACTGCATTTCAAAGGAATTGATGTTCTTTCTATCTGTTTTTTCACTATCCAGCTTTCTGTTCCATGCATTGTCACTGGAAACACCATAGAGTTGACAATTTGTATTTTTATGGCAATGGTTACATCAGCACATTTTGTGACCTTTTCCAGGCTCTTCATAGCGAGTCTTCCTGCCATTATTCTTCGGTGTATTTCTTGGCTACTAGTTCCTTTTTTTACTGATTATCGATCCCAGGAGAGAAAAACTGTCAACTATTTCAATCCTCTCTCTGTCCACGACAAATGTGTTAAAACTTCCAATTGGCATGATCTTTGTTTTATTGACACCCAAATATAGACCCATTTTTTGCTCTGTTTCTTAACTTTTTCAAAACCCTTCTGAAATCCGACCTCTTCTAGAAGATCTTCTCCCCAGATGACATCCTCAATTAATCAATCAGTTCTATCTACTGAGTGCTTTGTGCAGAACACTGTAATAAGCCCTCTAGATTTGTTAGAAATGATCCCTGCCTTCAGTGAGTTTACAGTCTACATCCTACAATAACCACTTCAACCCTTTAACCCACCTTCACACTTCAGAACTCACACCCACTTCCAGCTCTTCTGTGTAAATCACCTTGAAAAGCATTTACTCATCCACATACCCATCTTTCCATTGTCTTTTTCCTCCCCTCCGCAAATATTTTGTGTCTGCCTCTCCCTGGATATTGTTTCTTGGTAGAGGAATCATGTATTCTGACTCTGTCGTTATATTCTTACATTGTGAGCCCCTCGAGAGACAAGATCTGTGTCTAATTATGATTGAATGAATGAATTATTCCCATCTTTCCCAGTGATTAGTGCAGTGCTCTGTCCACAGGTGCTCAATAAATACTATTAATTGATTCAAGTGTTTGCATATCATAATTGGATGATTGTGTCCACCTCCTCACTGCAAGGATCATTTTCCTGATCATTTTTCGTCTCTCAGCCCATATCTCTCCTGTCTTCAAAACTCTTCCAAGTTTGTCTATTTCCCTCCACCTCAAACAATGGCTCCTTTGCCATTGGCTTCAAGGTTCTCCATTTGTACTCTCTACCTTATTTTTCATCTCTTCTCATCTGCTACTCATCTGCTTGCACTTTTTTCTCCTCTCAAGCCCACCTCCTTGGCTATATCCAGCTTTCATCTTCAATCAGTAGTATTTATTGAGCTCTTCCTGTATGCAGAACACTGTACTAAACACTTGAGAAAGAACTATACATTAGCATTGATAGTTCCTGCCCCTAACAAGCTTGGAGCCCATTTCCAACCCTTTGCTCTTGGAACTTCATTATCCCGCAAGTACTGCAGCCCTCAACCTTTTCCATCCTCAAAGCCTTTCTTAAATCTTCCCCAACTACATCTTCCCCAGCTACTTACCAATACCCCAAATCTTCAACCTACTCCTGCACTTACATATTTATTTATATGTTTAAGCCCATCCTCAGCACCTATGTATCTATATTTGACCGATCATTCCATTTTATTTAATCTGAATCCACTGTTGTGACTATTTCCATCATCTTCTTTCCCATTAGAATGTAAGCTCCTTATGGGCAGGGAACCTGTTTGCACTTCGGTAGCATTTCCCAACTGTTTAGCACAGTGCACCACCTACACTAGACATTCTATAAATGCTGTTACTCTCTTCTCCACTTCTTTCCTTGATCCCCTCGAATCTGGCTTCCCCTCCCTTCACTCCATGGAAACTGCCCTCTCAAATATTACTAATGATCTTTTTCTTGCCAAATCCAACAGCCTCTACTCCATCCTAATCCTCCTCGACCCCTCAACTGCCTTGGGTTCACCAACACTGTCTTCTCCTGGTTCTCCTCCCATCTCTCCTCCTCTAGACTGTAAGCTCGTTATGGCCATGGCTGCTAATTCTGTGGTATTGTACTCTCTCAAGTGCTTAAATAAAATGTTCTGCAGATAGTAAGGGCTCCATAAATATGATTGATTGGTTGATAGTAAGGGCTCTCATTCTCAGTTTCTTTTGTAGGCTCCTTTTCAGCCTCCCATCCTCTAACTCTTGGAGTTCCTCAAGGCTCATATCTGGATCTGCTTGTATTCTCCATCTACCTCCTTGGAGAACTCATTCTTTCCCATGGCTTCAACTACCATCTGTAGGCAGATGATTTTTAAAGCTACATCTCCACCTCTGTCCTTTCTCCATCTCCCAGTCTCATATTTCCTCCTGTCTTCAGGACACTTTTACTTGGTTGTCCTGCCAGTTCAAACTAACTAAACATGTCCAACACAGAACTCTTCATTTCCCACCTAATCCCTGTCCTCCCCTTGACTTTCCCATTACTGTAGACAGCATCACTAACCTCCCTGTGTCACAAGCCTGTAAATTTGGCATTATCCTCAACTCAACTCTCTCATTCAGCCCACATATTCAATGTCACCAAATCTTGTCAGTTCAACCTTCACAAAATTGATAAAATATGCCCTTTCTTCTCCATCTAAACTGCCACTGCGTTTCTCCAAACACTTAACCTATCCTTCCTTGACTACTGCATCAGCGCCTTGCAAAACTTCCTGCCTCTTGTGTTTCCCCAATCCAGTCCATGCTTCACTCTGCTGCCCAGATTATTTTTCTAAAAAAAAAGTTCAGTCCATATTTCCTCACTCCTCAAGAACCTCCTAGGGTTGTCTATCCACCTTTACACCAAACAGAAACTCTACTATTGGCTTTAAAGCATATTGGCTTTAAAGCAATCAATCATCTCACCCCCTCTCATTTTACCTCAGTGATTTATAACCCAGCATGCTCCCTTTGCTCCTCTAATGTCAACCTACTCACTGTTCCTTGATCTTGCCTATCTCACTGCTGACCACTCACCCACATCTTGTTTCTGGCCTGGACCTCCCTCCTTTTTCATTTCCAACAGACACTCTCTCTCCTTAATGTAGAATATAGAATCCTACTGAGAGCTCACCTCCTCCAGGAGGCCTTCCCAGACTCAGCCCCCACTTTTCTCTCTGCTCCACGTCCCCTCCCCCCCAACCTCTCCTTTTCCCCCTTCCCCTCCCCTCAGCACTGTGCTCATTTGTATATATTATTTATTATCTTATTTATTTTGTTAATGAGGTGAATATCTCCTTGATTCTATTTATCTTGATGATGATGTTTTGTTTTGTTCTGTTTTGCTTTGCTGTCTGTCTCCCCCATTTAGACTGTGAGACCGCCATTGGGCAGGCATTGTCTCTATCTGTTGCCGAATAGTATTCATTCATTAATTCATTCATTCATTCAATAATATTTATTGAGCGCTTACTATGTGCAGAGCACTGTACTAAGCGCTTGGGATGAACAAGTTGGCAACAGATAGAGACAGTCCCTGCCGTTTGACGGGCTTACAGTCTAATCGGGGGAGATGGACAGACAAGAACAATGGCAATAAATAGAGTCAAGGGGAAGAACATCTCGTAAAAACAATGGCAACTAAATAGAATCAAGGCGATGTACAATTCATTAACAAAATAAATAGGGCAATGGAAATATATACAGTTGAGCGGATGAGTACAGTGCTGTGGGGAAGGGAAGGGAGAGGTGGAGGAGCAGAGGGAAAAGGGGAAAAAGAGGGTTTAGCTGTGGAGAGGTAAAGCGGGGGTGGCAGAGGGAGTAGAGGGAGAAGAGGAGCTCAGTCTGGGAAGGCCTCTTGGAGGAGGTGAGTTTTAAGTAGGGTTTTGAAGAGGGGAAGAGAATCAGTTTGGCGGAGGTGAGGAGGGAGGGCGTTCCAGGACCGCGGGAGGACGTGGCCCGGGGGTCGACAGCGGGATAGGCGAGACCGAGGGACGGTGAGGAGGTGGGCGGCGGAGGAGCGGAGCGTGCGGGGTGGGTGGTAGAAAGAGAGAAGGGAGGAGAGGTAGGATGGGGCAAGGTGATGTAGAGCCTTGAAGCCTAGAGTGAGGAGTTTTTGTTTGGAGCGGAGGTTGATAGGCAACCACTGGAATTGTTTAAGAAGGGGAGTGACATACCCAGATCGTTTCTGCAGGAAGATGAGCCGGGCAGCGGAGTGAAGAATAGACTGGAGTGGGGCGAGAGAGGAGGAAGGGAGGTCAGAGAGAAGGCTGACACAGTAGTCTAGCCGGGATATAACGAGAGCCTGTAGCAGTAAGGTAACCGTTTGGGTGGAGAGGAAAGGGCGGATCTTGGCGATATTGTATAGGTGAAACTGGCAGGTCTCGGTAACGGATAGGATGTGTGGGGTGAACGAGAGAGACGAGTCAAGGATGACACCGAGATTGCGGGCCTGAGAGACGGGAAGGATGGTCGTGCCATCGACGGTGATAGAGAAGTCTGGGAGAGGACCGGGCTTGAGAGGGAAGATGAGGAGCTCAGTCTTGCTCATGTTGAGTTTTAGGTGGCGGGCAGACATCCAGGTGGAAATGTCCTGGAGGCAGGAAGAGATGCGAGCCTGAAGGGAGGGGGAGACGACAGGGGCAGAGATGTAGATCTGCATGTCATCTATGTAGAGATGGTAGTCAAAGCCGTGAGAGCAAATGAGTTCACCAAGGGAGTGAGTGTAAATGGAGAGCAGAAGAGGGCCAAGAATTGACCCTTGAGGAACTCCAACAGTTAAAGGATGGGAGGGGGAGGAGGCTCCAGCGAAGGAGACCGAGAATGACCGGCCAGAGAGGTAAGAGGAGAACCGGGAGAGGACAGAGTCCGTGAAGCCAAGGTGAGATAAGGTATGGAGGAGGAGGGGATGGTCGACAGTGTCAAAGGCAGCAGAGAGGTCAAGGAGGATTAGAATGTAGTAGGAGCCATTGGATTTGGCAAGAAGGAGGTCATGAGTGACCTTAGAGAGAGCAGTCTCGGTAGAGTGGCGGGGACGGAAGCCAGATTGGAGGGGGTCTAGGAGAGAATGGGAGTTAAGGAATTCCAAGCATACATTCCAAGCGCTTAGTACAGTGCTCTGCACATAGTAAGCACTCATTAAATACTATTGAATGAATGAATGAATTGAATAATGTAGAAGCACAATGGTCAAGGTCCTGCGTTTATCCACCTTTCTCTCTGAACTTTCCCTCTGCCTAGGCCCGCTTGAGCACTTTGGGTGAGCCTGATGGGTTGATTGACTCCAGGCTTGGTTACTTGATTCAATCAAGTCAAGCCCAGTAGTTTGATTAACCCAAACTACCTCGTTAGCTGATTTACTAAAAATCAAACCCAGTCATTTGATTGACTCAAATAACTTGACTGTATGATTGACTCAGTAACTTGGTTTCATGATTGACTCAGATTGAGTAGCTAAGCTCGATCTCAGTCAAGCACATTACAACGTGGTAAAACCATGCCTTTGACCAATCAAGCTCCTGGTCCTACTTTTCACCTTATCAAAGGAGGTCCAGGACTAAACAGAAAACACTTCAGGAACTCACTGCCTTCTATTCTAAAGTATTTCTCCTATTGTATTGTTCTGATCATTATTAATGTTGTGCTAATGATATATAAAGAATCTCTGTATTGCTTGAGGTGGAGCTGGCCTTGACTAGCAGGAGAATCTCTGCTGCTCAGTGCAAGAGCCTGGGCTTGAGAACCAGAGGTCGTGGGTTCTAATCCCACTTCTGCCACTTGTCAGCTGTGTTGGGCAAGTCACTTCACTTCCCTGGACCTCAGTTCCCTCATCTGGAAAATGGGGATGAAGCCTGTGAGTCCCATGTGGGACACCCTGATGACCTTGTATCTACCCCAGTGCTTATAACACTGCTTTGCACATAATAAAAACAGCGTGGCTCAGTGGAAAGAGCATGGGCTTTGGAGTCAGGGCTCATGAGTTCGAATCCCAGCTCTGCCACTTGTTGGCTGTGTGACTGTGGGCAAGTCACTTAACTTCTCTGTGCCTCAGTTCCCTCATCTGTAAAATGGGGATTAAGACTGTGAGCCCCACGTGGGACAACCTGATTCCCCTATGTCTACCCCAGCGCTTAGAACAGTGCTCGGCACATAGTAAGCGCTTAACAAATACCAACATTATTATTATTATTATTAATAAGTGCTTAACAAATGCAATTATTATTATTATTATTATTAGTGCTGGATGAAGCTCTAGTGGTAATAAAACTTGTCTCTGATATACCTTTTTCTGAACACAATGCAGAGTCTGTAAAGTTTTTCTTCCACACTGCCTTCAAAGCAGCATGCTCAGTGGCAAGAGCCTGGGCTTGGGAATCAGAGATCATGGGTTCGAATCCTAGCTCTGCCACTTGTCAGCTGTGTGACTGTGGGCAAGTCACTTCACTTCTTGGTGCCTCAGTTACCTCATTTGTAAAATGGGGATGAAGACTGTGAGCCTCACGTGGGACAACCTGATTACTCTGTATCTACCCCAGCACTTAGAACAGTGCTCTGCACATAGTAAGCGCTTAACAAATACCAACATTATTATTAAAATCACACCTCCTCCAAGAGACTTCCCTGACTAAACTCTCATTTTCCTTATTCCCTCTCCCTTTTGCTTCACCCTTACACTTGGATTTGTACTCTTTATTCATCCCACCCTCAGCCCAACAGCACTTCCGTCCACATCCAAAATTTATTTATGTTAATGTCTGTCTGCCCCTCTAGACTGTAAACTCCTTGTGGGCAGGGACCGTGTCTTCTAACTCAGTTTTATTGTACTTTCCCAAGCACTTAGTATAGTGTTCTGTTCTCACTAAGCATTCAGTAAATACAATTGATTGACTGATATTATTATTAAAATCATTACTATTTCCAGTGAGGAATTTTGAGTTTCAAGCCCAGCCCTGGCACAAACTTGCTTGTTGATCTGGGAAGTCAGGCCACCTTTCTGATTTTCAATTCCTTAACCTGACATGCTTATTTGAATATGTCCTAGTTCCTTGACAAAAATCCTGAAGTATATTGCAAATTTTATGCTAAATCAGAATTCTTTACATATTCTATTAGTTGGGTTCTGGCATTTGCATTCTCAAAATGTTTCATCTCGATTTCCCTAAGGCTAAACCCATTCACCCTACCCAAATGAAGTGTCAGGAATACACATTTGTATCACTGCTCCTGTGACAGCTCAGACAGCTCTGATCTGCATGAAAGTCTGAGTCACAGCGGGACACAATTTCTGGGACAAAACAGACACAATTTCTGGGACAAAAGCCATTCTGGTGTCCCATAAGTTACAAGATTCCCCAGAATTTCTGAGCAAAACACAGGTGTGCATTAACACCAGATTCCTATATTACTTAGGAAGGATCCAGGCAAATCACATGACCCAGGTGAAAAAACACAGAAAAGTCAGTTAGAAGATCTAATTCCAATCCCTGCTTCACCATTTTCTAGTTGAATTATCATGAGCAAGTCACTTAACTTCTCTGTTCCTCAGTTACCTCATCTGTAAAATGGGAATTAAATACCTCTTCTCCCTCCCCTTAGATTGTGAGCCCCATGTGGAGAGGGACCATGTCTGATCCGATTATACCGTATCTATCCCAATGCTTGATACGTACTAAGCAGTTAATACTTATTGTTTTCATTATCATTATTATTTGTAGTAATAATAATACTAATAGAGAATTACTAATCTAAATGTTTTAGGGGTGCACAGGCAAATTTGTTTAGGAGAATGGAGGATGAGAGACATGCAGGGCTTTATTGGCTGTGGGAAGCTGTTTCATTCATGCAGGTTGGACAGTGCCCCAGCGAGTGTTTGCATAAAAATATATTTTTTAAATTTCCTGGAATATTAAATGCTCACAGGTAAGGGGAATCTACAGGCATTAGAAATGCCATATAGAGTCAGACCAATAGTCTCTTTAGCCTGATATTAACAGAACCAAAGGATGAAGCTCTGCACACAGTAAGTGCTCAGTAAGTACGATTGAATGAACTTTGTATACCCTTCATGTACAGGAATGTGTCTTCTAATCTTGTTTTTTCTCTAACTCATTAGTAATCAATTTAAATCCTCTAAAGCCTTCTAACAACTCTGAGACTTCCCTTATTAAGTCATTTGGACAAATAGGAGTTGCATGGCCTAGTGGAAGGAACATGGATCTGGAAGTCACAGGATCTGGGCACTAAACCTATCTCTGCCACTTGCTAGGTTTAAGGCACTGGACAAGTCACTTAAATTCTCTGTGTCTGAGTTTCATCATCTGTAAAATGGGGATTAAATTCTGCTTTCTCTTACTTATACTGTGAGTCCCATGTGGGACATGGATTGTGTACAACCTGATTATCTGTATCTACTCCAGTGCCTAGTAGTGTTTGGAATCGATCAATCATATTTATTGAGCAATTTCTGTATGCAGAGCACTGTACTAAGCAGTCAGGAGAGTACAGTGCAACAGAGTCCCTGGAAACATTCCCTGCCCATAAAAAGTTTCCATTCCTGAGGATCAGAGTAATAATAAATACTTCATAAATACCTTTGAAGAAAATCATCCATGAATTTATCCAACCTCTTCTTGAATGGATTGATATTTTCTGCTTGCAGAACTCTCTGTGATAAAATATTCCTCTTGCTTACTACCTGCTGTGTGAAGACATATTTCCTTTTTCATTTATTCAGAATTTATCACTTTCAAGTTTCAATAGATGTCCCCTAGGCTTGTGGTTTGGGATTTAGGAAATAATTCTGTGTTGACCTTATCCACAGTCCTACAATTTACAAGTTTTCATCTTTTTCTTTCTTGGTCTTCAGTGCCTTAGTACAGTGCTCTGCACACAGTAAGCACTCAATAAAAACCACTGATTGATTGATTGGATGAATGGATGGGGCTATGGGTTACCAGACTAGATATGGACTCTATCATCA
Source organism: Ornithorhynchus anatinus (assembly GCF_004115215.2). Lineage (NCBI taxonomy): Eukaryota > Metazoa > Chordata > Mammalia > Monotremata > Ornithorhynchidae > Ornithorhynchus > Ornithorhynchus anatinus. Next base: position 156,202,361 of record NC_041728.1, read on the forward strand.
CAGTCAACATTTCTTTCTTTCACTTGTTTTCAGAATAACGAATAATTCCTCATACAGGGTTGGGTGGGTTCACTCCTGGAAAAGGGCAGGAAGCTGGGGGTGGGTAGTGTAGCAGCTGGTGGGAAAAGTCAAGCAGCAGTTGAGGGGGCACAGAGCAGCAGCAGAGAGCAAGCTGAAGGCAGGACAAACCAGGCAGGCACCAGAGAAGAACGCAAAGGTGGAATCAGGGGAAGAGTAGGAGGAGACCAGCTCGACAGCTGAGGAGGAGGCTCACTCTTCTGGGACTCTGCGGCTTTGTCTCGTCCTCTCTCACCTGTCCTCCCCCTCCATTGAGTGTCATTTCCTGCTCCTGCCTCCTCGCTCTCACCACTAGTCCTCACTCCCAATCCTTGGACTCCCCAATTCCTTATGCCTTTCCTGAGACTGTGCCTTTCCTCTCTGCCTTTACCCCGTGACATCCACCCGGCCTTCCCCACCCCTTGCTGCCCCACCCATCCCGCGATATTTTCTTTGCTTGTCACTGAGACCAAAAAGTTAAATTGATCACAGTTCTCTAACCCTTGTCCTTTCAGGTTTTGCGCACTATAACTTGTCTCCAAGCTGACCTAGTCCAAAGGATCATAGAGAGCTTAAGAAAATTACAAGTGCTTCAAAAGTTTTTGACCATTTTTAATTCCTTCGGGGAACTGATGGAAAATCTATAGTATCTGCGCTCAGAACCTTTGTTTGGGTGACATGGTATGTGTCACAAATCATAGTCCTTGTTCATTAGGGTTATACTCTCACCTGGACAAGAACCGCCAACCAAGCCCTCTGAACCATCTTCTAAATGACAGTAAAGTAATAATAATAATGTTGGTATTTGTTAAGCGCTTACTATGTGCCGAGCACTGTTCTAAGCACTGGGGTAGACACAGGGGAATCAGGTTGTCCCACGTGGGGCTCACAGTCTTAATCCCCATTTTACAGATGAGGGAACTGAGGCACAGAGAAGTTAAGTGACTTGCCCACAGTCACACAGCTGACAAGTGGCAGAGCTGGGATTCGAACTCATGAGCCCTGACTCCAAAGCCCGTGCTCTTTCCACTGAGCCACGCTGCTTCCCAAAGTAGGGTAAGGACACAGGGATGTCCGCTGCTGGTGAGGTTTCAGAGACTGTTCTGTGACCACAAACTACATCGGTTTTCCCTACCAGCCATGTTGCAATGCTTGCTGCTTGGCATATGATAACCAGGTCAGGAACTGTGGATGACTCAGTGCAAACCATCACCACTATTGTAGGAAGATTTACATGCATGTCCTGCTGGTAGTAGGATGACATACCTTTCCCCTCTAGACCATTAATGTGTGAGCCACCATCACCCAAATGTCAGGTGCCGGAAAAAGGTGTATGACTATTTTCATGGACCCAGACTGCAAGAGATCCTCTTTCAAAGACAAACACTCATGAATGTGCTCTTACCATTGACAGCAACATTTTGAGCTGAAGGATAGCTCAGTTACTTAAGGTTAAAGAAAAGTTGGGCAAATAGGCTAGGAAACATATTATATGCAAAACAATTTTTGAAGACAATGTGCCAGGACAACCTATCTTAACTATGTATATGACTTTTGCCTACTTTGATTAATAACGTAAAGGAAGAATAATGTTGTTGAAGGATTATTGGCATTTATTATTAATAATAATAATTATAGTATTTGTTAAGCTCTTACTATGTGCCAGTCACTGAACTAAATGCAGGGTGGATACAAGCAAATTGGGTTGGACACAGTCCTTGTCTCATGTACGGCTCACAGTCTCAATCTTCATTTTACAGATAAGGTAACTGAGGCACAAAGAAGTGAAATGACTTGCCCAAGGTCACACAGCATGGTCCAGGAAGATGAGGAAGAACTGTCAGCTCCTGGTCTAAAGGAACAATAAAAACCAAAGAGTCTATGAATAGGAGTCATGCCGTGATAAAACTTCTGAAAGTCATTAAAGACACAGTGTCTTCATTGCCTAGTAAAGATGACGAAGTCTGCTGGATCTTGGCCCCAACCTAAGGCTGGGTTGCTTAACTTGGTCCGAAGAGGCAGCTGACTGGAGACATCATTATTATTATTAATAATAATAATAATGATAATGTTGGTATTTAAGCGCTTACTATGTGCAGAGCACTGTTCTAAGCGCTGGCGTAGATACAGGGTAATCAGGTTGTCCTACGTGAGGCTCACAGTCTTCATCCCCATTTTGCAGATGAGGTAACTGAGACACAGAGAAGTGAAGTGACTTGCCCACAGTCACACAGCTGACAAGTGGCAGAGCTGGGATTCAAACCCATGACCTCTGGCTCCCAAGCCCGAGCTCTTTCCACTAAGCCAGGCTGCTTCTCTGAGGTTCGTTAGAGGTTTGAATCTTGACACAAATCTTAACCTTGCACAGTGGATTTTTTGTGTCATGAGCCAGACCTGCTTGCTACAGGTGCTGAATATTTGGGTATGAATTCTCATTAAAACTGTTTTTCATAAACAGAAAAGTGCTGATAGGACACCTTAGCCATAGCCACAGCATTTCTGATAAAGACAAAAGTATACTAAGACTAGGCAACCAATCCTGATTCACTGAAATGATCAGATTCCCAAATGCGTGGCCATTATACATTGTACATGCAGAATACATTAGTATTCTGCAAAATTTAGAGTATTAGCAAATGATTAAAACTTCCACTCTCTTGTAAAGAAGATATCATTGTTATTATTCCAGTTAACTAAAGACAGATAGACCCTTCTGCCTCCCTTAGTTTTGGCTTCTAGCTTTCTCAGGAGTAGGAGACTGTTAAGAATGATGCCTAGTTTATACTTCCCCAGAGAAGAGTGAGCTTCACTTGCTGAACAGAATAACCGCATTTAGCTTTTTGGAAAATGCTTCTTTTTCTGAATCCTTGAGCCAATATGTAATATAAGGAAAGGGACATATGCAATATATATTGCAAATGCCATATAGTGAAGACACGGTGTGACGTAGTAGAGAAAACTCAATACTGGAAGTTGGAGGACCTGATTTCCAGTCCCCGCTCTGCCACTTGACAGCTGTGTGACTCTGGATAAGTCACTTTGTCTCTGATAGTTGCCTTCCATCAAGAACGTATGTAGATTCCTGTAAGAAAAACAGCGTGGCTTAGTGAAAAGAGCACAGGCCTGGGAGTCAGAGGTCATGGGTTCTAATCCCAGTGCCGCCACTTGTCAGCTGTGTGACTTTGGGCAAGTCACTTAACTTCTTTATGCCTCAGTTACTTCATCTGTAAAATGGGATTAAACCTGTGAGCCTAACGTGGGACAACCTGATAACCTTGTATGTCCCTCAGTGTTCAGAACAGTGCTTGGCACATAGTAAGCCCTTAAAAATACCATTATTATTATTATTATTATTATTATTAGAAAACCCCTAAAAGAGAAAGAACCCACCTGCTGTCCTGGCATAATTTCCATTCCAGGAACGAGATGACAGGTAAAGAGGTCCAAAGAAATCTAGTTTACTTGTTTACCCCAAACTGGTGCTCAGACCCACGGACTTTGGTCCGTAGAGTTATGATCACTATTCCCAAATCCTCCCTTTCACCCTCCAACATGCCCACTGCCCCTCTCCAGTTCTTCCCTGAAGGCAGTCTTCCCCTCTCCTAACATTGCTCTGGACAGTTTGGGGACATTTCTTGGGGGAGGGAGTCCCCATATTTTAAGATTATGAACCTCACATGGGACAGGAATTGCATCTAGCTTGATTACCTTGTATCTACCCCACTTAGAACAGTGCTTGGAATATAGTAAGCGCTTAACAAATACCATCATTATTTATTTATTTATTATTATAGCAAAGGAATCAGTGTTCCTCAACATTTGTGAAAAGGGACAATGGAAAAACAGATGAGTGACTGCATTTGGAATAGTTTGCATAACTTCTGAGTTCCTTGCTTGAATCAATGAATCACCCTGCCTTCAGGATGAGATTATGCTTGGTGAACAATGTAGGTCTATGTAGGCAAATGACAAGTGAGCCGGGATCTCACTGGATTTGGAAATTCGGTCAGATCCAATGTAGACAACAACCGTGAGGCTTTTTGCACCATGCACATTGGGAAAGATGGAATAATACTACCCACATCTGTGGAAACCTGCCAGAATTGAAATCCAAGTTACTTTTACTGGGGACTGTAATATTGATGCATATTGCACATATATCCTGAATATTTTTCTAACCACCTCTAAAAGTCCACAAATTGGATCACGCTTATTGCTAATTCCCAGTAATTGGTAACTCTCTGGTTTTGTTATTGAAGCTATTTCCTTTTGGCCTGCAGCTGTTCTTTTTAAGTAAGACAACCTTTTTTTATATATATATATATATATCCCTTGGGTAACTTCTAGCTAGAACAGTAGTTGTTGCATGTTTGGATAAGGGATCCCTATCGTATAGCTGTTTAGTATCAGTGTGCCTCTTGGAACAGTCCAAAATTATCGACCAGGAAAGCAAATACCTGCTTTGAGTCAAGCAAGAGAATTGTCTGATAGTTTTCTTGCCTAGAGAAACACAGTAATATGGAAGAAAGAAAGAAGATAGTTTACAAATGGATTTAAGATTAAAAGAGATGAGAAATACAGATAGAGGAATTATTGGCAAAGATATCTTTAGTTCTAGGTTTAGGTTTAAACAGAACTAGGATGTGTACAAGGGAGCAAACAATTTTTGAAGCTTTACGTTTGATCCTAAGGAATTTGTTAAAAAGAATAAATGGTTGTCAAAGAACAAACACAATATAATAGTGAAAACAGAAAGATGACTAGAATAATAATGTTGGCAATTGTTAAGCACTTACTAAGTGCAGAGCACTGTTCTAAGCACTGGGGTAGATACAGGGTCATCAGGTTGTCCTACATAAGGTTCACAGTTAATCCCCATTTTACAGATGAGGTAACTGAGGCACAGAGAAATTAAGTGACTTGCCCACAGTCACACAGCTGACAAATGGCAGAGCCAGGAGTCGAACCCATGACCTCTGACTCCCAAGCCTGGGCTCTTTCCACTGAGCCACGCTGCTATCTTTGGTATAGTGAAAAAGAATGGGATTGGGAATCAGAAATCCTGGTTAATCCTGGTTCTGCCACTTACCTGCTGCAAGGCCTTGGACGAGTCACACAACTTCTCTATACCTCAGTTTCTTAATCTGTAAAGTAGGAATAAAATACCTATAGTCTCTCCCTCTTAGACTGCGAAGTCCATGTGGGACAGGTACCATGTCTAATCTGATTATCTTGTACCGACCCCAGGATTTTGCACAGTTCTTGGCACATAGAAAGTGATTAATAAGCACCATCATGATTTTGGGTTAGTCTGCAGGGCCAGAGAAAAAGAAACTTTTGGGAAGATTTTGTGGAAAGTAATTAATTTGGGGCAGAGTATGGAAAGAGTAGGGTGTTACTCAGGTGTCCCAATTCTGTGGCTTAGTGCACGGGCCTGGGAGTCAGAAGGTCATGGGTTCCAATTCTGGCTCCGCCACATGTCTGCTTTATGACCCTGGGCAAATCACTTCACTTCCCTCACTTCCCTGGGCCTCAGTTACCTCATCTGTAAAATGGGGATTAAGAGTGTGAACCCTTTGTGAGCCAGGGACTGTGCCCAACCTAACTTGAATCTACCCCAATACTTAGAACAATGTTTGGCACATAGTAAGTGAACAACAAGTACCATAACTATTATTATTATTATTATTAATGGTATTTTTAAGCACAGTGACCTAGTGGCTAGAGCATGGGTCTGGGAGTCAGAAGGAACCGGGTTCTAACTCTGTCTCTACCCCTTGGGCAAATCATTTCACTTCTCTGCGCCTTAGTTACCTCATCTGTAAAAATGTGAGCCCCATGTGGGACAGGGACTATATCCAAGCCCATTTGCTTGCACCCACACCAGCACTTAGTAAAGTGCCTGGCATATAATAAGTGCTTAATAAATCCCACAAATATTATTATTATCATCATATGCCAGACACTGAACTAAGCACTGAGGTAGATGCATGTTAATCAGGTTCATAGTCTTTATCCCCATTTTACAGATGAGGTAATTGAAGTTCAGAGAAGTGAAGTGACTTGCCCAAGGTCAGCCCGCAGACAAGTGGCGGAGGCAGGATTAGGGCCCAGGCTGGTGCTCTATTCACTAGGCCATGCATTGAAAGGGATCTCTGTTTCCAGACTCTAACAGGGAAGCATGTGGGTTAGCCAAGATTGTTGATTCCCCCAGGCCTACCAAATGGCCTGGGCTCACCTTGATTTCCTTAGTGAGTCGAAATGCCTCAACGAAGAGAAGCAGCATGGCCTAGTGGTTAGAGTACAGGTCTGGGAATCAGAGGACCTGGGTTATAATCCTAGTTCTGCCACTTGTCTGCTGTGGGATACGGGGGAAAGTTACTTCACTTCTCTGAGCCTTAGTTTCATCTGTAAAATGGGGATTAAACCCTACTTCTTCCTATTGAGAATGTGGGCCCCTTGTGGACAGGGTCTGTGTCCAACCTGATTATCTTGCATCTACCCCAATGACAGTGAAGTTTATCTAGGCCTACATGTGTGGTTGAAAAGACAACATAGGAGCCACACTTATGGCCATTTTGGGCATATGGAAAGGTTGTCCTTCATGTTATTGTGTTTTATGTTTGCAGTGCTTGGCCCTGTTTTCTCTTACTTATCTCCTCGTCTCTTCTTCCACATGAAGTTTTTGCTCAATGGGAGCCACTTCCTTCCTGATGGTAATGTATCTTGCAGGTCTGCCCTCAGCAATCAACTCTATAGGCAACTGGGATGTAGCACTGTCTAGGTTGTAGTGTGACTGAGTTTTCTTTTTTTGTAATGGCACTTTAGCATTTACTATGTGCCAAGCCCTATATTAAGCACTAGGGTAGATACAATATAATCAGGTTGGACACAGTGTCTGTCTCACATGGGATTCATAGTCTTAATCCCCATTTCACAGAGCTAAATGAGGCATAGAAGAGTTAAGTGACTTTCCCCAAACTGGAAAAGCTAAAGGTAAAATTACTCATAGGGATCAATGTTAATGGATGGCAATGGTATTAGCAAGTAATTGAAATATATATAAAAAAGTCATCTTATTTTAGAAGTTAAATTCTTAGAGGGAAGGCACTTATGGATCTTTTCAACGACTAACACACTGTAGAAATTAAACCACAAACAGTTGAATTGCCTCTGGATAGTCACTGCTAGATATATAATGAAGAGGAGTAGGGACAGAGGTTTATATCCCCAATGTATCTTTAGCTTGCTTATTTGTCCTTCCTCTAAGAAAAGACCTGATCTCATGGAGGAAGAAGCTCAAGCTGAGAGACTGTTCCTAGGGGTGTCAGCAGGTGATTGAGACCCAGAGCCAACTCCTTTGGGAGAGAGACATCTGTGGAGTGGCTGGCTGAGCTAAGAGTAGATCTGTCAGCTCTGGAGCAAGACCAGAAGGCCCATTTAATAACCGTGCTTCCACCCTTCTTATGAAATCTGCCATGTTGCTCTGGGTGTGGGAAGGGAGTGGGAAGGGAGTGCTAGAAGAAGAAGTGAGGAACTTCGATGGGTGGGGTTGTCAATGGTTGCCCGTCCACCTCCACATCAAGTAGAAACTCATCACCACTGGCTTTGCCTCTCCTTACTTCTCTCCTTCTACAATCCAGCCTGCATTCTTTGCTCCTCCAACACCAACCTACTTACTGTACCTTGATTCCGTTTCTCTTCCTGTTCACCCCTTGCTCACATCCTTTCTCCTGTCTGGAATTTCCTCCCTCTTCACATCCAATGGAACAGAAGTGTCCCATCTTTGAAGCTCTAATAAAATCATATTTCCTTCAGGATTCAATCAGTCAACCAGGCTGAGAAACAATTTGGCCTGTGGAGAGAGCATGGGCCTGGGAGTCACTGTTTATTGTTGGGTTGTACTTTCCTAAGTGCCTAACACAGTGTTTTACACACAGTAAGCACTCAATATATGACTGAATGATTGGATGAATGAATTGAGTCAGAAGGACCTGGATTCCTATCCAGCTGTGTCACTTGTCTGCTGTGTGACCTTGGGTGAGTCACTTCACTTTTCTGTGTTTCAGTTACCTCATCTGTAAAATGGGGATTAAGACTGTGAGTCCAATGTGGGACAGGGATTGTGTCCAATCTGATTATTTTATATCTACCTCAGAGTTTTGTATGGTGCCTGCCACACAGTAAGTGCTTTATAAATACCATAAAAAAATCCATCAATCAATTGTATTGATTGAGCACTTTCTGTGTGCAGAGCACTGTACTAAGCACTTGGTAGAGTAGAACAAACAGGTTCCCTGCCCACACGATCTTAAAATCTAGAGGGGGTGACAGACACTAATATAAATAAAAAAATTATTGATATGTACATAAATGCTGTAGGGATGAGAGAGGGGTGAATAAAGGGAGTAAAGTCAAGTGCAAGGTTAATGCAGAAAGGAGTGGGAAAAGAGGAAATGAGGATTTAGTAGGGGGGCCTTTCCTGACTAATCTCCCACCTTCCCACCCTATTAGACTTGAGATCATACCTTCGAGCATTTAAGCACTCAGCCTCTGTCCAACCCTCTCAGCAATTATGTATATATTATGAGAAGCAGCGTGGCTTAGTGGAAAGAGCCCAGGCTTGGGAGTCAGAGGTCATGGGTTCGAATCCCAGCTCTGCCACTTGTCAGCTGTGTGACTGTGGGCAAATTGCCTCACTTCTCGGTGCCTCAGTCCCTCATCTCTAAAATGGGGATGAAGACTGTGAGCCTCACGTGGGACAACCTGATGACCCTGTATCTACCCCAGTGCTTAGAACAGTGCTCTGCACATAGTAAGCGCTTAACAAATACCAACATTATTATTATTATTACAGTGCCTAGCACATTGTAAGTGCTTAACAAATACCACAATTATTATTATTAGTTGGATGTATTTTCATATGAAACTGAAAAGGTATGAGTCCTTTATAACATCGCCAAGATCCGCCCTTTCCTCTCCACCCAAACGGCTACCTTACTGCTACGGGCTTTCGTTATATCCCGGCTAGACTACTGTGGCAGCCTTCTCTCTGATCTCCCTTCCTCCTCTCTAGCCCCACTCTAGTCTATTCTTCACTCCACTGCCTGACTCATCTTCCTGCAGAAACGCTCTGGGCATGTCACTCCCCTTCTTAAAAACCTCCAGTGGTTGCCTATCAACCTCCGCTCCAAACAAAAACTCCTCACTCTAGGCTTTGAGGCTCTCCATCTCCTTGCCCCTTCCTACCTCTCCTCCCTTCTCTCTTTCTACTGCCCACCCTGCACCACCTCCTCACCGTCCCTCGGTCTCGCCTATCCCGCCGTCGATCCCTGGGCCGTGTCCTCCCGCAGTCCTGGAATGCCCTCCCTCCTCACCTCAGACAATCTAATTCTCTTCCCCTCTTCAAATCCCTACTTAAAGCCCACCTCCTCCAAGAGGCCTTCCCAGACTGACCTCCCCCCTTTTCCCTCTGCTCCCTCTACCCCCCTTCACCTCTGCGCAGCTAAGCCCTCTTCTCCCCCATTTTCCTCTCCTCCTCCCCCTCTCCCGTCCCATCCCCTCAGCACTGTACTTGTTCCCTCAACTGTATATATCTTCATCACCCTATTTATTTTGTTTAATGAGATGTACATCACCCTGATTCTATTTATTTGCCATTGTTTTAATGAGATGCTCTTCCCCTTGACTCTATTTATTGCCATTGTTCTTGTCTGTCTGTCTCCCCCGATTAGACTGTCTCTATCTGTTGCCGATTTGTACATTCCAAGCGCTTAGTGCAGTGCTCTGCACATAGTAAGTGCTCAATAAATACTATTGAATGAATGAATGAATGAAGGAATGAATCTTGAGGGCTGGGGGGAGGTATCTATTTTTCTTGCCATTCCCTGCCTATATATTTATTGAGTGCTCGCAGTGTGCAGAGTACTGTACTAAACACTTGGGCGAGTACATTATAACAGAATTGGTAGACAAGTTCCCTGCCCAAAAGAAGCTTACAGGCGAAAGGAGCTTAAAGTCTTCACCTTGGGTCTGCCTCTTTGTTTCCGTGCTGTCTTTTTAAAAATGTATTTAATTGCTTACTATGAGCCAGGCACTGTTCTAAGTGCTGGGGTAGTTAGAAGGTACTCAGGTTGGACACAGTCCCTGTCCCACATACCACTCCCAGTCTTAATCCCCATTTTACAGATGAGGTACATGAGGTCCAAAGAAGTGAAGTGACTTGCCCAAGGTCACACATCAAGCAAGTGGAGCAGCCTGGATTAGAAGCTAGGTCCTTTTGATTCCCAGGCCCAAGCTCTATCCACTAGGATATGCTGCTTTCTTTTCCTTTGTTGCCCTTTTCTTTCTTCATCCCCTCCTCCTCATCCTTGTGTCCACTGGCTTGTTGACCTCCCAACCCCTGTACCCTTGAGCCCTGCTGGTCATTCCTTCTTTTTTATGTTTTTTGTTAAATGCATACTAACTGTCAAGCTTTGTTTTAAGCACTGGGATTCCGACCCATAGCGACGCCATGGACAGATCCCTCCCAGAACACCCCACCTCCATCTGCAATCATTTTGGTAATGTATCTATAGAGTTTTCTTGGTAAAAATACAGAAGTGGTTTACCATTGCCTCCTTCCGCACAGTAAACTTGAGTCTCCTTCCTTGACTCTCCCACGTCGCTGCTGCCCAGCACAGGTGAGTTTTGACTTGTAGATACAAGTTAATCAGGTCAGACACAATCCCTGTCCAACATGGGGCTTACAGTCTAAGTAAGAGGGAGAACAGGTATTGAAACCCTATTTTGCACCTGAGGAAACTCAGGCATAGAGAAGTTAAGTAACTTTCCTAAGGTCACAGAGCAGACAAGTGGCGGAACCAGGATCCAAACCCAGGTCCTCTGGTTCCCAGGCCCTTGCTTTATCCACTAGGCCTTGCCGCTTCAGTTAGGGAGGCACCTGAAAACCAATTCTAAAATATTTGCCATTTATTAACGCTTTGATGCTGAAATAAATTCTTAATTCATAAGCTGATTCAGGCTTTACTAGTTCTAATTTGCTGAAGTGACCACTGTAGGTTATGAAGCGAACTATCTGGTCAGTGGCCCCAGCAACATTTAGTCACCCAGGATTCTTCCAGATCTTATTAATTGCACATTGGATCCTGTGGATGCCCAGTGGAAGGAACGTGGCTCTGGGAATCAGGAGTCTTGAGTTTTTGTCCTGGTTCTGCTTGTATCTGACTCTGCCAGGCAATGGGAAGCAGCATGACGTAATGGATAAAGCACGGGCCTGGGAGTCAGAAGGTCATGGGTTTGAATCCCCGCTCCAGCATTTATCTGCTGTGTGACCTTGGGTAAGTCACTTCACTTCTCTGGGCTTCACTTACCTCATCTGTAAAATGGGGATTGAGACTGTGAGCCCCATGTGGGCCTGGGACTCTGTCCAACCCGATTCGCTTGCATCCATCCCAGCACTTGCTTAATAGAGTGCCTGGCACATAGTAAATGCTTAACAAATACCATCAACATCATCATCAATGAGCCATCCCCACTGCCCACGTGGCCATGGTCTGGGCCTCAGCAGGAACACCACCATAGGAACCTGAGAGGGAAGGAGAGTGTGGGAGGGCATGTTGCAAGGCACTGACACTAAAATCAATTCCTCTGCTCAGAGTCTCAGTCTTGAAGCCTCCCGCCTGGGGCTCATGGCATGTTCCTGACAGGAGACACTGTCATTCATTAAGGTCTAATAAGGACTGTTCTTTTTGCATTCTTTTATAGAATTGTTCCTACTTTGCCATTTGGGGGTGATTAAATGAAGCTGTTTTTTATGGGCTTCAGTGATGCTGTATACTAAAGAATAAAGACTGTTTTATTCTTTTGCCGTTCAAGCTGTTTCAGTCGTGCAAGTTTGATTGTAACATTTGCACTGTATCACTGAGAGACCTAATCCTCTTAAAGAGGGAATAACCTCTGGGAAAACATTCACTCAATTCACTGGATCCATTATTCTATCTATTTTTGTAAAAGAAAGTCCAGGCTCTTTGCACCTGCAATACTTAGTAATCTAGACAAAGAAAAAAATAGAAGATAAATGCATCCTTAATTTTTATAATCTGAGTTTTTTTAATGGTATTTGTTAAGCACTTGTTAATCCAAGCACTGTATTAAGCACTGGGGTAGATGCAAGCTAATCGTGTTGGACATAATCCCTGTCTCACATGGAGTTCACAATCCCCATTTTAGAGAAAAGGTAAATGAGGCACAGAGAAGTCAAGTCACTTGTCCAGGGTCACCAGCAGATAAATGGCAGAGCTGGGATTAGAACCCAAGTCCTCTGACTCCCAAGTCCGAGGTCTATCCACTAGACCACACTGTTTCTCCACTCTTCTGAAGTTGTTCCAGACCATAGAGTACTTATGCCTGTAGATGAATAGTAATCATAATTGTGATATTAAGCTCTTACTAGTGTGCCAAGCAACTGATCAGATGGAACCCACTTCCTGACCCTTGTGGTCCTCACAATCCAAGTAGAAGGGAGAACAGGTATTGAATTCACATTTTACATGTGAAGAAACTGAGGCTCAAAGTGCCGTAGCTCACACAGCAGACAAGTGGCAGAGCTGGGGTTAGAACCAAAGTCCTCTCACTCCTAGGTCATGCTCTTTCCCCCAGGCCACACTGCTTGGTGAGTTGCAGTTATACTATGGCAAGCAGTAAAACTGAGGAAATGATCTTTGCTATCTATTTCTTGGGAATGTTTGGAGGTTTACTGAGAATATAGGTGATATGGGCCTTTTGGAGGAAAAATAATCATAGAAATAGTATTTATTAAGCCATTACTATGTGCAGAGCACTATACCCAACCCTGGGAGAGAATACACAGCTGGCAATCAGACATGATCCCTGTCTCTCAGGGGCTCACAATCTAAAACCTACAGTAAATAGTCATTTTATAATAATTGTTTAGTGTCTGTATAAGGAAGCTAGGGAATTTTCTTTATTGAGTTGGTATTTATCTAACTGGGGCCATCCTAGAAGTTTGTTTTCAGGAGAGAGACGAGGTTCATAATCAGCGATAATGGCTGTGTGAGATGATCCATGAAATTGGCTAGGAAATCTTTAGTGCTGTAAAAATGCCTACAGTTGATGAAACTAAATTAAGAAAATGAATTTTAAATAAAAGCGACATGCTTTGGGCTACTTCAGTTCTGTAGTTTTTGGGTACCTAATTAAATATTACACTCGGATTTTCATGATGACTGTCTTTGAAAGTTCACCATCTGGGCTAACTCACAGGTTTTCTTTTGTTGTTTTTGTTTCGGTTTATTGCTTCTGGTGTTGATTATGGGCCATATATATTTTAATTTGCCTAATGTGTATTAATAGGAAGTTCCCCTACTTTAGCAATTCATGCATCCCACCCAACAGACCTAACATATGGCACAATAAAGTTGGAAGAAAAGCCTTTCAAGTGAGTTTTGTACTGCAAATACTTGCTGAACAGAAATGTTTAGATTGTCTTGTCTAATCCGTCGAGCCGTCTTCAACGCTTAGTGATGCCATAGACACGTTTCTCCCAGAACACTCCACCTCCATCTGCAATCGTTCTGGTAGTGGATCCATAGAGTTTTCTTTGTAGAAATCCAGAGGTGGTTTACCAATGCCTCCTTCCACACAGTAAACTTGAGTCTCCACCCTCGACTCTCTTGGTGCCCTTGCTGCCCAGCACAGCTGAGCTTTGACTTGTAGCAGATTGCCTTCCTCTCGCTAGCCACTGCCCAAGCTAGGAATGGAAATGCCTCTCTTGACTCTCCCCCCCATAGTCAAGAATGGTAGGGAACTGGAAACTCTCCAGGTGCAACCCTAAGAGAGGAAACTTTAGATAATGACATGTTAATGAGTATTGTTACATGACAATTGACAAGCAGACTTGATTCACTTTCTTTCCTTAGAAAAACAAAATAACGATCGGACTTATTCAGAGATTTTTTAAAAAAAGTTATATTTGTTAAGTGCTTACTATGTTCCAGGCACTGTACTAAGCACTCGAGTGGACACAAGCCAGTCAGATTTGGATACGGTCCCATTCCCACATGAAGCTCGCAGTCTTTAATCTCCATTTGACAGATGAGATAACTGAGGTACAGAGAAGTTAAGTGACTTGCCCCAGGTCACAAAGCAGACAAGTGGCAGAGCCTGGATTAGAACCTAGGTCCTTCTGACTCCTTGGCCTGTGCTCCATCCGCCAGACCATGTTGCTTCTCATGTAATTAGTTCAAATGTAAAAACTAGTTAATGGGTAGAGATGTGTGTCTAAACTAGGATTTCCTTGTATTTCCAGAAGTTGAGGAAGTTGTTTGTCCCTGACTGCCACCTTCAACTGTTCACTCTCCAACAGCTTCTCCCCCACTACTCTAAAACATGCCAATGTCTCCCCTATCATAAAAAATCCCAAATGCCTTCCTTTGATCCCATGGATCCCTCCAGTTATCACCCCATATCCCTCTTACCATTCCTTTCCAAACTCCTTGAGTGAGTTCTCTACACCTCCTGTCTCAAGTTCCTCTCCAAGTCTCTCCTAGACCCTCTCCAATCTGGCTTCTGACCCCTTTATTCTATGGAAACCGCCTTCTCAAAAGTCACCAATGATCTCCTTCTTGCCAAATCCAACATCCTCTACTCCATCCTAATCCTTCATGACCCCTCAGCTACCTCTGACACTGCCAACCAACCTCGTCTCCTGGAAATACTATCTAACCTTGGCTTCACTGACCTCTCCTGGCTCTCCTCCTCTCTCTCTGCTGCTCATTCTCAGTCTCTTTTGCCAGCTCCTCTGCCTCTCACCTCCTAAAAGTGGAAGCTCCTCAAGGCTCAGTTCTGGCTCCCCTTCTATTCTTCATCTACACCCACTGCCTTTGGGGATCTCATTTGCTCCCTTGACCAAATATCATCTCTGTATGGGGGATGATTCCCAAATCTTCATCTCCAGCCGTGATCTCTCTCCTTCTTTGCAGTTTCATATTTTCTCCTGCCTTAAGGATATCTCTACTTAGATATGCCGCCAACACCTCAAACTAAACATGTCCAAAACAAAACTCCTCACCCTCCCACCCAAACTCTGTCCCTGCCCCTGACTTTCCCATTACTGTAGGCAGCAGCACCATCCTCCCTGTCTCACGTGTCCATAACCTTAGTGTTATCCTCGACTCATATCTCTCATTCATTCAATTGTATTTTTTGAGAGCTTGGGAGAGTGCTTGGATGTCCTCAGGTCAACTTTTCCCCTTTTCCCTCTGCTCCTCCACCTCTCCCTTCCCATCCCCACAGCACTGTACTCGTCCGCTCAACTGTATATATTTTTCGTTACCCTATTTATTTTGTTAATGAATTGTACATCGCCTCGATTCTATTTAGTTGCCATTGTTTTTACGAGATGTTCTTCCCCTCGACTCTATTGCCATTGTTCTTGTCTGTCCGTCTCCCCCGATTAGACTGTAAGCCCGTCAAACGGCAGGGACTGTCTCTATCTGTTGCCGACTTGTTCATCCCAAGCGCTTAGTACAGTGCTCTGCACATAGTAAGCGCTCAATAAATACTATTGAATGAATGAACTCAAACTTAACATGTTCAGAACAGAGCTCTTTATCTTCCCACCCAAACCCTCTTCTCTCCTGGACTTTCCCATCACTATACATGGCACCATCTTCCTTCCCATCTCAAAAGCCTGTAACCTTGGCATTATCCTTGACTCCCGTCTCTCATTCAACCCACATATTCAAACCATCAAAAGAATCCTGTCAGTCCCACCTTCCCAACAACGCTAAAACCCGCACTTTCCTCTTCATCCAAACTGCTACCATGTTGATATAGTCACTCATCCTATCCCGCCCAGATTACTGCATCAGCCTCCTTGCTGACCTCCCAATCTCCTGTCTCTCCCCATTCTAGCCCCTACTTCACTCCCCTGCCCAGATTATCTTTTTACAGAAATGTTCAGGATGTGATTTCTCCCCCACCCTCCTCAAAAATCTTCAGTGGTTCTGTATCAAACAAAAACTCCTCACCATTGACTTTAAAGCTCTCCATCACCTTGCCCCTTCAACCTCACCTCACTTCTCTCCTTCTACAATCCAGCCTGCATACTTTACTCCTCTGATGCTAAACTTCTCACTGTGCTTCAGTCTTTCCTGTTTCACCACTGAGTCCTGGCCCACATCCTGCCTCTGGCCTCAATTGTTCTCCTTCTTCAAATCTGACAGACAATTACTCTCACCTCCTTCAAAGCCTTACTGAAGGCACATCTCCTAAAAGAGGCCTTCCCAGACTAAGCCCCACTTTTCCTCATCTTCCACTCCCTTCTGTGTTGCCTTGACTTGCTCTCTTTGCTTTTTCCCCTACTCCCGGCCCCACTGCCTTATATATATATCTGCAATTTTATTTATTTGCATTGATGTCTGTCTCCACCCATCTAGACTGTGAGCTCGTTGTGGGCAGGGAATGCTACTGTTTATTGTTGTATTGTAATAATAATAATAATGATGGCATTTGTTAAGCGCTTACTATGTGCCAAGCACTGTTCTAAGCACTGGGGGAAGATACAAGGTAATCAGGTTGTCTCACGTTGGGCTCACATTCTTAATCCCCATTTTACAGATGAAGTCACTGAGGCACAGAGAAATTAAGTGACTTGCCCAAAGTCCGACAGCTGACAAGTGCTGGAGCTGGGATTAGAACCCACGATCTCTGACTCCCAAGCCCGTGCTCTTTCCACTGAGCCACGCTGCTTCTCTGTAGTTTCCCAAACACTTAGTATAGTGCTCTGCACATAGTAAGCACTTAATAAATTTGACTGATTGAATGAATGACTATCCATAATTTAATTTGTCTATTCATATTAATGTCTGTCTGCCCCTCTGGTCTCGTAAATTCACTGTGGGCAGGGAACATGTCTACCAACTTTTTTATATTGTACTCTCCCAAGAGCTTAGTATAGTGCTCTGTACACAGTAAGAACTCAATAAATGCCATTAAGTACTCAATAAATACGGGTGATTGATAATAATAATAATAATAATAATGTTGGTATTTGTTAAGCGCTTACTATGTTCAGAGCACTGTTCTAAGCGCTGGGGTAGATACAGGGTAATCAGGTTGTCCCAAGTGAGGCTCACAGTCTTAATCCCCATTTTACAGATGAGGTAACTGAGGCACAGAGAAGTTAAGTGACTTGCCCACAGTCACACAGCTGAAGTGGCAGAGCCGGAAGTCGAACCCATGACCTCTAACTCCGAAGCCCAGGCTCTTTCCACTGAGCCACACTGCTTCCTCAATTCCCCAGTAGATCAATTGATTGAGTTCTTTCCACTTTTTGTATTCTTTTGTATTCTCCCAAGAACTCGGTACAATGTTTTGTATATAGTAAGAACTTAATATATGCTTATTGATTGATGAATTGATTGACTGTCAGAGGGGATACCAGGGACCATTAAAGGCACTGCGATCAAACAGAAAAGCCCTGCCCTCTCGGGAATGATTCAGATACACCCCCTTGACTTGGCTGCTCAGAGAGGTCCACCCTTACTTTAACCCCAGTCCTATACCCTCTTTATTAGCAGGGCTGGAACCAACCTTTAGTGGACATGAAACTCAGCATGGCCCTGTGGAAAGAGCACAGGCCTGGGAGCCAGCGAACCTGGGTTCTAATCTCAGCTCCACTACTTCCCTGTTGTGGGATTGTGGGCAAGTCACTTAACTTTTCTTTGCCTCAGCTTTCTCATCTATAAAATAAGGATGAAATACCTGTTCTCCCTCCCTACTTAGGCTAGGGACAGGGACTAAGTCTGAGCTGTTTTTCTTGCATATATCCCAGCACTTAGAGCAGAGCTTAGCATAGAGTTAGTGCTTAACAACTATTACTATTATGATAATTTTTAAAGGAATAGTTGCCTTGATATCTTACTTTTCCCCCTTCAAAATCTTATTGAAGGCACATCTCCTTCAAGAGGCCTTCCGTGACTAAGCCCTTCTTTCCTCTTCTTCCATTTTCTTCTGCATTGTCCTGACTTGCTCTCTTTATTCATTCCTCTTTCCCAGCCCTATGACACTTATCTATATATCTGTAATTTCTTTATTTATATTAATGTCTGTCTCTCCATTTAGACTGTAAACTTGATGTAGCAGCGTGACTCAGTGGCAAGAGCCAGGGCTTGGAAGTTAGAGGTCATGGGTTCTAATCCTGACTCCTCTGCTTGTCAGCTGTGTAACCTTGGTCAAGTCACTTAACTTCTCTGTGCCTCAGCTACCTCATCTGTATAATGGGGATGAAGACTGTGAGCCCTTTGTGGAACAACCTGATTAACTTGTATTTACCCCAATGCTTAGAACAGTGCTTTGCACATAGTAAGCACTTAACAAATACCAACATTATTATTATTATTATTATGTCGGCAGGGAATGTGTCTGTTATTTTGTTATATTGTACTCTTCCAAGTGCTTAGTACAGTGTTCTGCACACAGTAAGCGCTCAATAAATACAATTGACTGACTGATTGATAAGCTCCAGCATAGTTTATCTTGGGAGAAAGTGCCAAATTGGAGGATCATTGGAACTTCTCCTGGTAGCAAGGACCCTTCTGGAACTGCCAAGAATTCCCTTCAGGATATTCCCTGTCTCCCAGCTATTAATTATCTCTGCCACTGCTGCTACTGTAGATCAGAAGTTCTGATGTGGGCAAGGGATGTGCCTATCAACTCAATTATATTATACTCTCCCAAGAGCTTAGCACGGTTCTCTGCACACAGTAAGCAGTCAATATGCTTGATTGATTGGTGGTGGAGGGGAGTGCGTACCCAGGAGCAGGAGGCTATACAAACATGAGAGAGCGAGGAAGGAGGCTAAGTGGATTTATCCAGTTGGGATCCATTCCAGGGCCACCTCTGATGTGACAGTCAAATCTTTCAGGTAAGGAAACAATCCACTCTAAATCCTTCCCTCTTTATCCCCATTAGCTACAGTGCCGTCTTTGTCTTCCTCCTTCCCATCTCCGACTGTAGCTCCATCTTCCTGTCTTGGTCAACAATGCAATTCTGGGGACAGAGACTGAATGACCCACCAGGGGTGGGTGGGGTTTGGGAGGGGACAGTATTTTCTGGCCCTCCTCTCCTGCTGAGGGTCAGTTCCTATCCCTAGTCCCTCTAGGGCCAGGATGGAAAAGTGAGGCTATGAATCAGGGAGGAGAATGGGCGGGGTGGGGCCTGCAGCATCAGTTTTGCTGTCACTGTGGTTCAAATGTAGAAAATCAAATCCTGGAATGTAGGGGTGTGGGAAGACTGAGGCCAAAATTCATGGTGTGGGATTGAGAATGGGGGGAGAGGTACAGGATAACTGTTGGAAACAAGGGAGAAAGGGAGTTGGGAGGGTGGGGGTCAAGAGGGTGTGGTGGAAATTGATTTTCTACAGCGATTGGTTGTGACCTGGGGTGGGGCAAGTATGCTGACACATGCCAGTAAATAGTTTTGGATAAATTCTTGGGTTGAACATAGTGTGGTTTTTTGCCTACATTGTCTTTCCAGGTGGTACCCAACCTCTCTGGAAAAAAAAAATGTTGTCATAGTGCCTATTGCAAAATTCTTAAGTACTGCCCTGGCAGAGAACAACAGTGTCATTTTTCTTATTTATTAAGTAGGGACAAATAGTGAGCATCCTGCCATCCCTAGAATGATTTTAGAGGGTTTGATTTTTCAAGCAGCTCAGTAGAAACTATCAAGCCAAAGTACTGGCAGCCAAGGTCACACAAGTACAGGTTTCCTTTTTAAAATTCTCGAGGAAGAGAGTCAGGTCATTATAACTTGGAAAAATTTTAGAGTGCGTTGCATGGATTCAACTTTAGTATTTTCCTGTATGTATTGCCTTGTCTGTGATGATGATGATGATGGTACTTATCAGGCACTTACTATGTGCCAAGCACTGTTTTTAGTGCTGAGGTAGATACAAAGGTAATGAGGTTGTCCTCCATGGGGCTCACAGTCTTAATCTTCATTTTACAGATGAGGTAACTGAGGCAAAGAGAAGTTAAGTGACTTGCCCCAAGTCACACAGCTGACAAGTGGTGGAGCCAGGATTAGAGCCCATGACCTCTGATTCCCAAGCCCATTCTCTTTCCACTAAGCTACATTTCTTCATATGATGATGATGATGATGATGATGAGGATGATGGAATTGCTTGTCAGTGTTGAGAAATGAGCCCAGTCTTCACCCTTCAGGCTCAAGAAATTCTAGTCCTAATGCTTGGCACAATGCCCTTCACACTCTCTCTTTTGCCAGTCATGTTCTCACTGGGGCAGTGAGTAGGAGACCAGAGGCAAGCTCACTATGTAGTGTGTGCAAAAAATTTTTACATGTAGGACCCATTTATCAATGATGTGGCCATAGCCTAGTGCCAGTGCTTTCTCCTGATGCAGGGGTGGAAATGTGAACTAGTGGAAAGGGCAGAGGACTGGGAGTCAGGAAACCTGGGTTCTAGGGCCAGCTCCACCAATTGCCAACTCTGTCATCTTGGACAAGTCACTTAACATCTCTGTACCTCAGTTAAAATACCTATTCTTTTTTCCCCTCTTAAGACATGGGTTCGGTGGATAGGGACTGTGTCCTATCTGATACTTTTTTTGAACCTCACTGCTATGACAGTCTTTGGTAGATAGTAAATTACTAATAAATGTCACCATTATTATAACTTGGGTGATTTTCTTGCTAGCCAGTAGGGTCCATTCCCTCGCACAATCACTCAGATGTATTTTAGAATTCATCCTGGACTTGTTCACCTCATAGAATACCTGAGATGATTTTTTGGTCAGAAATCAACACCACTGATGTGATACTCCCTGCAGTTGGGGCCAGGACCAAAACCCAGGACTCTTAATTCCCAGAGCAGTGCTAGACCAACAGGGCAGCTCTATATCTGCAGTACTGTGCTATTTTTAGAATGAGAGTTTTGAAAAGCCAGGATACACGTCTTCTGTGCTTAATTCTATAAAGTGCCTAACAGATTATTATGTATAAATTGCTATGAAAGTATTAATATGAGTTAGGAGTGCTTAAAATTCCCTATCCTCCCTTAATTGGGGATTATTAAAAAATGTTTGCCAGTAAAAACTCTGAGCAGGTGAAAGAGGTGGGATAATACATAAGATGATTCTGAGTGGCTTTATGAGCCCGTCACCTGTGTCCAGGGTAGGATGAATTTAAGCAGCTAACCAAGCAGACTCTTCACTGGGACAGGGACTGTGTCCAACCTGATGGGGATTCAATGAAGGAAACAGGGCATGTAGAAATTGGTTAAACTGAAGAGATAAAATTTATAGTTCTGAAAAACAATAAGAAAACATTTTAATCAGGAAGTTAACATTTTTCAAAATAATCCAAACTAAACTTTATTTCAGCAAACCTAAATTCATATCAGAGCTTTCATCTTCAAAACATGCCTTTGTTTTGGTTAGGAGTAGATAGCATGCCAAACACTTGATTCTATATGTTCCCTGGGAATAAATAAGTTTTTCATGGTGTGTACAACTGTGTAATTATAGTTCAAAAATTATTTACAGTTTTTACTTCAATTTCACTGACACTACTGCTTCTGTGAAAGAAAACAAAATACAGAACTTGCTCTTTAGCATTCACATTCGAGCCAGCAGGACAATTAGAAAATTTTATTTGTGAGATAAACATTCCCAAGATAGCTGAATAATTCTAATTTTTTTTTTGCAGCGAAGCCACTGTGTCAAAGGACATTTCTGGAAGCTCTAGCTTTCCTGCTGTTGGACTATTACTTCCAGTCTGTCTATTCAATTCTGCAACTGCAGCTCAACACATTGCAGATCTTGCCACTGCAGTTCTATTAAGAAGCAAAGTAAAAGGAAAGCAATCCCGTTTTTCTTTTCCGCGTCGTGCAAGGCAAAAAGGCATCACAAGTTAGGATATCTGATTCGGCTTTGGTATATTTAGTTCCTTGCATTTACCCTGTCTTTATCATAATGCTCGTTCGATTATTTACAACCTTTTTTCATCGATCTGAAGCAAAAATAAATCCAGCCTCTTCAGTGCTTCTGAAAAGATGAACCCAATCGCTTCCAAACCAATCTTTTGCATTTGAGGTCAAACAGTTTTAAGAAAGAACAACATGCTAGGGGACATTCAGGTGTTTTCATGGCATCAGAGTCACATTTTTCATGCATCGTAAGCGGGGACAGAATAGAGTGGCATGATACGTAAAATAACCATTTCTACCCTATTCAGAAGCAGTGGTTAGGTCTGCAAAGGTGGGGGCATGGTTTCTGAAAACAGATTAGCGGATGATTACTTTTTGCCTAAATCTACATAGCACAAACCAGACTTAAGGAGCCGACCTCATGTAGGTAGGGGTTGTTCCACACAGACCAAACTATGTTGATTTGGAAGTCTGGAATCCGGAGTTGCGGCTCGAGATTCCTGATGCCGGCACATTCACCTCATTGTCACAGAGCATTGCAGGCTTTTCAGCTATGGGCTCTGTTTCTAGGGTTGCTAGAGCCCAGGCAAGTCAGCTCTAGGCAGAGATCAATGCACTTTTACACCCACCCATCAACAGCTATGAATGGGACAGACTCCTGTCCTATTCAGCAGACATGCAACCTCACAGGAAAAAAACAAAAGCCAATCTGCTACACTTGCCTTTTGATGCTTTCCTTCCTTAACTGTGACAAAAAACCACCTTTATTTGCTGGGTAACCAGGTGATTCTGCTAGGGTTGTTTAGTATGTGCATTCTGCAAGATCGTTGTAAATTAATGAGATTTGCTCCAAATAAATCATTTAGATTGATCCTGTTGGGTGTTTTAGTGAGTACTAAGGAAAGGTTTTTTTAATGCAACTGCAATTCAGACATGCCTCTACGAGAAACTTAAAAGAACTTAAATGACTTTCTGGTAAAAATAGACTCAGTTACAGATCAGAGGAACAGAAATACAGGAACACTGTTCAATGCCTTCTGGTAGCATAATGAGATTGCTTTAAATTGCTTATCAAATGTCATTCTTGCTATGAAAAACAGCATCCTGTATGTAAACATTTTTCTGTATAGGGACTATAAGGTATGAGAATGAGTAAGTACGTGTTTCAGTTCTGTAGATTGACTATTGTACATACATTTATATATTGCATATACATTTGTATATATTTTTATTACCCTATTTATTTTGTTAATGAGGTGTACATCCCCTTGATTCTATTTATCGTAATTATGTTGTCTTGTTTTTGTCCGTCTGTCTACCCCGATTAGACTGTAAGCCCGTCATTGGGCAGGGATTGTCTCTATCTGTTGCCGAATTGTATATCCCAAGCCCTTAGGTACAGTGCTGTGCACATAGTAAGCGCTCAATAAATACTATTGAATGAATGAATGAATGAAGTGCATAGAGTGGATTTTCACCAGAACATAAGGAGATATGCATCTTATTAAAAAAACACAACAATTGCACAGCAATACTTAGAGAAAATTCTGCTTTTCAGGTCAGAGGCACAATTTTTTGCAACAATGAGCTCGTTATTAAGCAATATTCAACTTTGCATTGGGAATTCATAGGGTTCAGGATGCTGGGGCCACTTCGTTTAGGTAAAGTCAGTTTGAAACCGAGGTTGTACTTTGATTTCCAAATAGTTCTGAGAAGAACTCCAAAGCCAGACGGATGTGGATCGGAATGAAGACGTAGGCTGTGTATATCACCATGGCAACAATGGTGAAAAAAATGGTGTTGAACATGGATTGTTCCCATGGTTCCAAGACAGAGCAACAGGTAATAATGAGGTATTGATAGTAAAGCCAGTAAATGTAGTCCTTCACCCTCTTAAAATCCATTTTGTTCTGGTTCTGGAAGAATAACCTGTAGCAGAGAAATATAGAGAATTGAAATGGAAAAAGTAAAAAACTCTTATTTTATGTTAACCTCTTCATTTAAAGATATTCATAGTATTGAAAAGATTATCAATAAGGAAATTAGATGAAGGATAACATGCTACCCCTGTTTTCTGCATCAAACAGAAATTCCTGACCAATGACTTTAAGGGATTCAATCAAGCTCTCCCTTCCACATTAAACCTCACTACTCTACCACAGCATCTCTTTAGCATAGTTCATTCTTCTCATACCAGTTTACACTGTGCCATGATCTCATCTCTCTCCACATCCCAACCTTTTGCTCTCACCCTCCCTCTTCACATTTGCCAGGTTATTTCTCTCCCCACCCTCAAAGCCTTTTTAAATCCTCACTGAGTAATCCATTCCAAAGCCAAACAAACTTTCCTGACAAAAATTTCTTCCTTCTCTTTATCACTCAAAGAACTCAGGAAAAAATCATAACTTTGTATCTGTACTTTCTGGAACAATCCTCTTTCACAGACCACTGGGGGGAGGGGGTGTGTGTGTGTGTGTGTGTGCGCGCGCGCGCATGCATATCCCTAAGTGATAAGGGGAAGTGATTGTTTTAAACATTTTTTTGTAAAGTGCTCATTACGTGCCAGGCACTGTACTAAGTATTGGGATAGATACATGTTAATCAGGTTGGACACAGTCCAAATCCCACCTGGGGGTCACAATCTTAATCTCCATTTTCCAGATGGGGTAAGTGAGGGACAGAGAAGTGAAGTGACTTGCCGAAGCTCACATAGCAGACATGTGGAAGAGCCAGTATTAGAATCCAGGACCTTCTGACTCCCAGGCCTGTGCTCTATCCACTAGACCATGCTGCTTTTCTGATCTCTGACTTCTAAATGACCCTTTTGGACAGAGCTGCCAGCCATGTTAAAATGGGATTGCAGGTATAGAATCATATTCCTCAAGTATCATTTTGATCAAACCCAATCAGAAGCAGTGTCTCCTAGTGGAAAGAGGACAAGCCTGGGAGTAAAGGACTTGGGATCTAATTCCAGCTCTGCCCATTCCTTGCTGTGTGGCCTTGGGCAAGTCACAACTTCTGTGGGCCTCAGTTTCCTCACTATAAAATGGGGATTAATTACCTGTTCTCCCTCTTACTTAGACTCTAAGCCTTAGATTATTACTGGCCTGATTAACTTGTATCAATCACTGCTCTTAGAACAGTGCTTGACACATAGTAAGAGCTTAACAAATACCACAAAAAGATCGTAACACTACAAGGTCCCCAAAGATCCATTCTCTCAAATCCTTAGGAGAAGCAGCTTGGCTTAGTGGAAAGAGAAGTCAGAGGTCATGGGTTCTAATCCCAGCTCCGCCACATCAGCTGTGTGGCTTTAGGCAACTCACTTAACTTCTCTCTGCCTCCATTCCCTCATCTGTAAAATGGGGATTAAATCTGTGAGCCCCTCATGGGACAACCTGATTACCTTGTATCTACCCCAGTGCTTAGAACAGTGGTTGGCATAACTTAACAAATATCATCATCATCATCATCCACTAAAGGAGATTCCTTTGACTCAGAGAATTTTGATTTCATGCATTTCTTCTTTATGCCACTAAGTGGTAAAATTAATATAAGTACCACTTGATTGCATTTGAGGTCAAATTACTGTCACTTCTCCTGACATAACTAAAATAAAAATTCTAGGAGAATTAGGAGGGGGAAATGAGCAGCAAATTAAATCTGAGGA
The DNA here is from genome assembly GCF_004115215.2 of Ornithorhynchus anatinus. Classification (NCBI taxonomy): domain Eukaryota; kingdom Metazoa; phylum Chordata; class Mammalia; order Monotremata; family Ornithorhynchidae; genus Ornithorhynchus; species Ornithorhynchus anatinus. Next base: position 156,228,059 of record NC_041728.1, read on the forward strand.
AGAAGAAGTAAGCCTTGAAACAAAAGTGAGACATTCGACCAGTGGTTTGGAACTCCCTCTGTCCTGTAACTCTTTCCCCCTTCATTCAGACAAATCACTACTTTTCCCATCTTCAAAGTCCTATAGAGATCATTTCACCTCCAAAAATCCTTCCCTGACTAATCTCTCTTTTTATCTACCCAACTCTCCTTCCCAACTCTGTTGTATTATATTAGAGGAACAACAGGCATAGTGGAAGGAACATGGGCCTGGGAGTCAGAGGATCTGGTCTCTAATCCCATTTCTGCCACTTGTCTGCTGTGTGACCTTGGGCAAGTCACTTCACTTCTCTGTGCCTTACTTACCTCATCTGTAAAATGGGGATAGATACTGCGATTCTCACATGGGTAGGGACTGTGTCCAGCTGGATTTGCTTTGTCTCCTTCCCTGCGTTTAGTATAGTGCTTGGCATTTAATAAATGTTATCAACATCACTCAAATTCCACTGATACCTCTCTCTTTGGCCACACCTATGCACTTATGTCTTTAACTTTGATACTCACTGCTCTCCCAGTCTCACAGCATTTACGATTTAAGATTCTAATCTTCTGTTCCTTCTCCTATCTGTAATTTATATTAATGTCTGTCTCTCTCATTAGGCTGTAAACTTCTTGTGGGCAGGGTTCTTGTCTATCAATTCTATAGTAGTGTAGTCTCCCAAACACTTGTACAGTGCTCTGCACACAGTAAGTATTCAGTAAATACTAAATGATGGTATTTGTTAAACCCTTACTGTGTGCCAGGCACTGTACTAAGCGCTGGGGTGGATAGAAGCAAATCGAGTTGGATACAGTCCCTGTCCCAAGTGGGGTACAAAGTCTCAATCCCCATTTTATAGATGAGGTAACTGAGGCACACAGAAGTGAAGTGACTTGTTCAAGGACACACAGCAGACATGTGCTGGAGCCAGGATTAGAACCCACACCATTCTGACTCCCAGTTCCATGCTCTATCCACTGCACCATGCTGCTTCTTATTGATTGATTGAGTTGTTAATTCCTCAGTCTATTAGCACTGAGAGCTACTTAACAGCCCAACTAGGCAGGCAGTCTCATTTTCACAGGTGGGCATAACTGATGAGGCAGAGAGAGAAAACAACATTGGAGATTTCTAACAAGTGAGAGGACTCTCCTGGTTTCAGGCCAGAGTAGGTGGTAGTGATCAGGTGATAATACAGTTTGCATTTAGAAAGTGTGGTCTTGCCCATTTTGGATTCTGTCCTGTCCGTTGAAAGACCAAAAAGTCAAGACCCTTTAGGGATACCTTCCATCATGTTCTGTGAGTTGTAAGAAAGAAGCATGTTATGACATGACCAATTTTTTGAAGGGATGTGGGTCGTCTAGTTCCAAATACAGAGATAAGGAGAAAAAATATTAGCAGTAAGAAAGAGAAAAAAGTCTTCCAAAGATACATGTCCTTGAGCTGTGGGGTGGAAAGAAGATGAGGAGAACATAGAGAGAAAGGTAATGTTAGCCCTGGCCAACATCCCATCCTCCATTTGACTCAGAACTCAAGGGAGTTTAAGGATTTGAATGAGTATTAATTGTTGTCTGAGGGAAAGGGCAAGGAGAAATTTGTGCAGTTAGAATGCAAGAAAAGTACTTCTGGAAGGCAGCCAGGCTTTTACCTTAGAATATGCTGGGTGAATTAATAGCGTCCTTTGGTGGAAAAATTTCCAGAATGTTGGGAGTTCTCTTAAAAATAGATTTCTTTCCTCTGTAAAATATAGATGAAGCTGCAATTTCCCTTCTGTGGCTGTTCCTGAAAAACAAAAGCCTGGGTTTTAGGTTGAACTGTTATGAGAGCGAGCCATAAGATCTGGGCTCTATTCCTTGCTCTGCTCTTGCTGCCTCGTTCCGTGTCCTTAGGCAAGTCATTTAGCTTTTTCTGGGTTTCAGATTTTGCACTTTATAATGCTGAGAAACAGTAATAGTCTCCTGCTGGGATGCTATGATATTTAGAGGGGTAGTATTTGCATTTGGAAAGCAGTTTTCCTTTGGAAAAGTTTAATGGGCTATACACATTTAAAAGAGGAATTTCTGCAATTGAGGAGAGAAGGATGTTCAAACTCTGGACTTCACAATAGCCACTGGGGAACAAATACCTCTTTGTGGGCAGGGAATGTTTCTGTTTATTGTTATATGTACCCTCCCAAGTGCTTAGAACAGTGCTTTACACACAGTAAAGTTTCAATAAATACGATTGAAATGAATGAAAGTTTGAAAATTCCTTGGAGATTTAGTGCCTAGGGGAGAAACGAATGCCTCTATTTAACTTACTCAGAGAAACTTGAAGCAACCCTTAATTGGTTATATTACTTGACCCTTCTGAGCCTCAGTTTCCTCATCTGTGAAATTGGGATTAAATACCTGTTCTCCCTCCATTCTAGACTGTGAGCTCTGTACAACATGGGCCCTGTGCCCGCTCTGATGATCTTGTATTTATCCTAGGGCTTAGTGTGTAGCCCATAGTAAGCACTTTTTTTAAATGGTATTTAAGTGTTGTCGACATGTTAAGTACTGTTCTAAGCACTGGGGTTAATACGAATCAATCAGGCTAGATATAGTTTATGTTCCAGAGGAGGGTCATCATCTTGGAGGGAGAATGGGTATTTAATACTCATTTTGCAGTTGAGAAAACTGAGGCACAGAGAAGTTAAGTGACTTGTCTGAGGTCACACAGAAGGCAAGTAGCAGAGCTGGGATTAGAACCCCGCTCTTCTGGCTCTCAGACTCTTGCTTTATCCACTACACCACTTTGATGGTAGTGTTGCTTGTCTTCTTGTTTTGTTTTGTTGTTTGTCTCCCCCTTCTAGACTGTGAGCCATTTTTGGGTAGGGATTGTCTCTATCTGTTGATGAATTGTACTTTCCAAGTGCTTAGTACAGTGTTCTGTATACAATAAGCGCTCAATAAATATGACTGAATGACTGAATGAATGAACTGCTTCCAATAATAATTTCATTATGCTTTTACTGATTTCTCTATCTATATAATATGTATATATATTTATATCTATTTGACCTTTTTATTGGAAGCAGGCACCAATAATAATAATAATAATGATGATGATGATGATGGTATTACGCGATTACTATGTGCAAAACACTGTTCTAAGTGCTGGGGGGGATACAAGGTGATCAGGTTGTCTCACTTGGGGCTCACAGTCTTAATACCCATTTTACAGATGAGGGAACTGAGGCGCAGAAAAGTTAACTGACTTGCCCAAAGTCACACAGCTGACAAGCGGCGGAGCTGGGATTAGAACCCATGACCTCTGGTTGATGAAGTTCATGAGGAGCTCAAAGGATAATGTGAAATCACCTTTCACAACCACATTCTGCACACAGAAAGGTTGTTTTATTTTGTTCAATGGTTGCAGTGCTTGGTGCTGTTTACTCTCTTTCCTCTTTGTCTTTTGGTAGTTATAGTAGTAATAGTACTTATTCATTCATTCATTCAGTCAGTCAGTCAGTTAGTCAGTCACCCGTATTTATTGAGCACTTACCGTGTGCAGAGAATTGTACTAAGCACTTGGAAAGTGAAATACAGCAATAAAGAGAGACAATCTCCGCCCACAACTGGCTTATAGTCTAGAGGATGGGCTTATTTACCACCTTACTATGTGCACGGCACTGTACTAAACGCTGGGAGAGAATATAGAGATGAGCTACAGATGCGGTCCCTGGTCTCAAGGGATTTAATAATGTTAGTATTTGTATTTGTTAAGCACTTACTATTTGCAGAGCACTGTTCTCAGTGCTGGGGTGGATACAGGGTAATCAGGTTGTCCCATGTGAGGCTCACAGTCTTCCTCCCCATTTTACAAATGAGGTAACTGAGGCACAGAGAAGTTAAGTGACTTGCCCATAGTCACACAGCTGACAAGTGGCAGAGCCAGGATTCGAACCCATGACCTCTGACTCCCAAGCCTGGGCTCTTTCCAACGAGCCACACTGCTTCTCTACCCTCTACTTATCAGCTGTATGACTGTGAGCAAGTCACTTCACTTCTCTGTGCCTCAGTAACCTCATCTGTAAAAGGGGGATGAAGACTATGAGCCTCACGAGGGACAACCTGATGACCTTGTATCTACCCCAGTGCTTAGAACAGTGCTCTGCACATAGTAAGCGCTTAACCAATACCAACATTATTATTAAAAATGAGGAGAGGTGGAAGAGGTCATAGTAAGGAAAAGTAAGGACAGGCGAGCAAAGATAAGAAAGGTGTAGGTGAAGCCAAACGTGAAAAGAGCTGCAAGATCTTAGGCTCCTCACAGTGCAGAGTAATGGTCACGGAAGTCACAGGGATGGTGGCCATTCTCAGCATTCTAAAAATTCAAAACGTTCATCACAGTGTGCTGAGTCCTGCCCTCGTCTGGATCAGGAGATCGTGTCCTGGAGGAGGGGTAGTGCTCTTCCTGCATAGCTGGATCTCGGGGACTCTCAGCAAGGAGACCAGTGGAATCCTGCACGGCTGAACCCTGGACCCTGGGAGCAGGGAGACCAGTGGAACAGCTCAACCAGCTTCTAATGATGGTTCCAAAAGAGCCAATCCTTTCTTGTTGGCAGTGAACCACACAGCTCAGTCAATCAATCGTATTTACTGAGTACTTACTATGTGCAGAGTACTGTATTCAAAGCTTGGGAGAGTGCAATACAACAAGACTGTGAACCCGTTGTTGGGTAGGGATTGTCTCTATTTGTTGCCAAATTGTACTTTTTCAAGCACTTAGTACAGTGCTCTGCACACAGTAAGTGCTCGATAAATGTGACTGAATAAACAAATGAATGGATAGAATTGGTAGACACATTCCCTGCCCACAGGGAGGTGACATTCTCTCAAGCACTTAGTACAGTGGTCTCCACAAAGTGTGTTGTCAATAAATAACATTGATTGATTGACTGATTCTTATGCCCTCCTTGTATTTGGTTTCTCATTTCAACTCTCCACTTAGCAATCATTTGGATTTCCTGTTGTTTCTCATTCTACTAGCCTGGGCCACCCAGAGAGGCTTAGTTGAGCATAGTCTCTCAATGCCAGGAGACGAACTACATTCTCAAACTTCACTGTTCATTTTTCTTTCTTTATGGTATTTGTAAAGCCCTTACTATGTTCCAGGCACTGTTTTGAAATTTGGAGTAGCTGGGCTATTTCCAGTTGTAGTTATTTTCTTTGAGTGTTCACTGTGTGCAAAGCACTGTGTGTGAAGTTCTTGAAAAGGTACAATAAAAACAAGTAGTGAAAGTATTACGTATTTACTGAGTGTAACACACTGAATTAAGGACTAGGAAAAAATACATAGGGGCTCACAATCTAAGGGGGGAAATCTAAAAGAAGAAAAGAGATTGGCAACAAATCCAGAAGGAAAGATAAAATCAGAATTACAAAACAACATAAAAAACAGGGACAGGTATAAATACATATGTTCCCTGCCTGTCAGCTGTTCTCATTTTAATGGGAAGACACACCAACAAATATTTACATACAAAATAATGACTAAACATAGCTACCCAAATGATAGGCTGGGAATTAATAAGAATTGGAGGTAGCTGGTGAATGCGATGTCTTGAGGAATAGAGATTGAATGGGGGAAAGTCAGTTGGAGGATGTAGAGTTATGATCTGAATTGGCTGATTTAGGTAGACTTTGATCTGCAGGGAGTAGGTAGAGCAGGTTGGTTCTTGAAGCTTCTTTCAATCAATCAGTGGTATTTACTGAGCTCTCACTGTGTATGCAGAGCACTGTACTAAAGCCCTAAGAGAGTACAATACAGTAGAGTAGGTAGACATGATTCCTGCCCTCAAGATTCAACAGTGGAACTTTTTTTTTTTTAAATGCGTGGTGATGACATAATAATAATGATAATAACAATGGTATTTTTTAAGCACTTACTACATGCCACACACTGTACTAAGTGCTGGACATAGATTTATTGATTAGTCATTGCTGGGGGCGGTGGTCAATCAATCATTGGTATTTATTGAGTGCTTACTGTGTACAGAGCACTGTACTAAATGCTTGGGAGACTATAATATAATGGAGTTGGCAGATATGTTCCCTGCTCACAATGAGCTTACAGTCAAGAGGAAACTTACAGTTTAGAGAGTGTCCTTATACACATGGGATTGCCCTTATTTTACTGTCTTCTCTTGTTTTCTGGAGACATCTGACAAGACCGAATGCATAATTGTACAGTTTTCAAGTAGTGCAATCCCCATCTCTAGGTAAAAGTAGAGTAAAACTGGATGAAAGCAGTGTTCTGTATTCTCAAAACCAAAATATGACAATGCTATCCTGATGCTGTTCAGGTAAATGGAGGAGGGAAATGGAAAGCTTGGAGGGCAAAGAGTGGGGAAGACTCCATATGACTTCAATATCAATTTTACTTAGGTGGGAAAAACTATCAAAAACTATATGATGATGATGGTATTTGTTAAGCACTTACTATGTGCAAAGCACTGTTCTAAGTGCTGGGAGGGAATACAAGGTGATCAGTTTGTCCTACGTGGGGCTCACAGTCTTAATCCCTATTTTACAGATGAGGTAGCTGAGGCACAGAGAAGTTAAGTGACTTGCCCAAAGTCACACAGCTGACAAGCGGTGGAGCCGGGTTTAGAATCCATGACCTCTCACTCCCAAGTCCTGGCTCTTTCCACTGAGTCACATTTCTTCTCTGAAACGTACTTATATATATATATACTATAAGCACTATATATACTTATAGAGTATATCCAAAGGCCTATTAAAATTGGCTAAGCCTATCTTCAACATCTTTATATGGAAGTTTCATCAGAGATGTGTGATTTATGTTTTACAAGCATTTTGGGCCTCTTAGCTCCTGTCTTGTAGGTTGTCTCATCTTGCCTTATGCTGTTGAGTCATTTCCAACCTATAGAGATTCCATGGACACATTTCTCCCAGAACTCCCCACCTCTACTTGCAATCATTCCGGTAGTGTAACCATAGAGTTTTCTTTGTAAATATACCAAAGTGGTTTACCATCGCCTCCTTCCACGCGGTAAACTTGGGTCTCTGCCCTAGAATCTCCCCCATGCCCCTGCTGCCCAGAAAAGGTGAGTTTTGACTTGTAGCAGATTGCCTTCCACTTGCTTAGCCACTGCCCAAGCTAGGAATGGAATGGGTAAGCCTCTGCTCGACTCTCCCTCCCTTAGCCAAGACTGGTAGAGTCCTGGAAACTCTCCAGGTGTGATCCTGTCTGTACACAGTAAGCGCTCAATAAATACCATTGATTGATGTACCTCAGCACTTTGTACAATGCTTGACACGTAGTAAGCACTTAGTAAATACCATAATAATTATTATTATTCACTATGTGGGGTGTGCAAAACCCTGAAATTTATTGGGAAATACTTCTGGGAACTGGGAAGTAGCTAATCGCCCACTCACTCACTGCAGGTATTAATTTTTGATGTGTGAGCCATGCCTGCTTTACTGGACCAAGCATGGACTGAAGGGCAGGGTTATAATCCTGTTGTTCTTATTGCTGTATGGCCTGTGCAAGGTAGCTTAACTCTTTCGTGCCTTTGTTGCTCCCTCGTAAGTTGGGATGAAAAAAATACCTGTCCCTCCCAGCATCACTTCAAAGTGACGCTGGTAGGATACATTTTGTGGTGCCCTTGAGCTCTTTGGAAGAGGTTATAGCAATCACAGGTGGTCTTAATATTTATAGGAAAGAGAAATAAAGCCAGTAGAAAACAAACCAATTAAGTTTAAACTAGGCTAATATATTTAAACAAAAACTGACTGTGGCTGCCAAGTTAGTCCTATTTCAAGAGAGAAATTTTTCTAAGCATACTAAATGGGAAGTTTTACACAGTTTGGATTAAAACTACTTGACACCTACTAGATCTTGACAAACTCCCCATATCTCGATTTCCCGCTTTTCTTTAAAGCTGGGTTTCTTCTGCCTCTTGCTTTATTTTCCTGCTAGGACTAGTTTTTCTCATCCCCTACCTCACCCCTTCCTCAATTCCAGCAGGTTAAGACTATCTTTATCCCTCTATCTCTCTGCAATATCTCAGGGAAGGGTTTTCTGGCTTCCTCAGAGGCCCCCTGGAAGTCATCTTCATCTTCTCTTTCCAACTCTCCATTTCCCTGTTCTGCCCAGTCAATTCTGGCCTGGATAGAAGGATGGCTTTTCTGTTCATTATAACAAGAGGATCAAGTTCAAGCCTGGTGTGGGGAGAGGTTGGGGAGAGAGAGAGAGAGAGACATAAATATTGAAAAAAGCTATAGACAAGAAGGATAGACCAAGAACACCTAGGGAAGATGGAGAGGGGAAAAAAGGGGGAGTAGAGTGATAAGAATGACACAAATTTATAGCAGTTGTGAAAGCCAGAAAGAAAAATTGAATGGTGATGATCAAGCACGAGAAGAAGTAAAAAAAGATACACAGAATAGAGAGACAGGAGAAAGGACATATAAATAAAAACATAGGTAAGAATAGAGGAAAGAAGCAGAGTGGCCTAATAGAAAGAGCATGGGCCTGGGAGTCAGAGGATCTGGGCTCTAATCTCACCCTGCCCCTTGCCTGTCGAGTGATCTTGGGCAAGTTATTTAACTGCCCTGTGCCTTAGTTTCCTCATCTGGAGAATGGGGATTAAATACCTATTTTATCTCCTAATTAAATTGGGAGTCCCATTTGGGACCTGATTATTTTATATCCACCCAAGCTCATAATCCCCTCTCAGGGTTGCACTGGAGAGTTTCCAGTATTCTACCAGTCTCAACTACAGGAGGGAGAATCAAGCAGAGGCATATCCATTCCATTCCTAGCTTGGGCAGTGGCTAGGGAGTGGAAGGCAATCTGCTACAAGTCAAAAATCACCTGTACTGAGCAGCAATGGCATGCGAGAGATTCAAGGGCGGAGACTCAAGTTTACTGCATGGAAGAAAGTAGTTGTAAACCACTTCTGTATTTTTACCAAAAAAACTCTATGGATACACTCCTAGAGCAATTGCTGATGGAGGCAAGTTGTTCTGGGAGAGATTTGGCTATGGGTCGGAGACAATTCAATGGCATAAGAAGACAAGCTCATAATAATATTACTAAGAGTGGTATTTATTAAACACTTACTATGTGCCAGGCACTGTACTAATCACTGGGGTAGATACAAGACAATCGGGTTGGACACATTCCCTGTCCCACATAGGATATAGCACAGTGTGTCACAGTGGACTCAAGACAGGGATATGGGAGAGAGGGTAATAGTGCTAGGGAGAATGAAAAAGAAGAAAGAAAAGTAAAAGGGCCAGAAAAGAAGGGGAAAAACAGATCTGCATCTACCCATACCCAGGCCTAGCATGGGTGTTTTGTTAGTAGGCTAGAAGATGCCCATAACACAATTAATCACCTGATTACAAAGCTAGGGTGGATACTACAGAAATGTAGTAAGATGTGATCTGAAATCCTCTGAACTATTATATGAATTATCACTCATTAAACTAATAGCATGCACAATCCCAAATACTCATTCAAATGGTCGATCTCACTGTCGATACTGTTGTGGAAGTTCAGAAATTGGTCAGTTGGACCTGTAACACAATTTTTGATTCTAGCTAACTTGTTTTGACATGTTTGTGAAGGTTGAATGATCAACCTTTTGGGCTGACAGTGCAAGTTTTTCTTTTAATGGAAAAGTTCACAGTGGTCTTATGTAATGGAGTGAGTTCAGAACCAGTCAGTTTAATTATAGATGCTTTCATTTAGAAAAGAAGCCGTAATTTTTATTTACACAAAAATAAAAATAAAGGCATATAGTGGTGGTGGTGGCTGCACTTGTCAATTTTTACAAAAGATGCCTGAAACTTGTTATTTTGTTCTTAGTGTCTTTTCAGAGTGTGATTTGGGAATGATTAAAGTTCCTTAATTTATTTCTAGTAATAGTGGGGGAGACAAGCTCTAGAGTCTATTTTTCAATGGCAGTCTCCATGCCCATGTGCTAGAAGGGAAAAAAAAGACATGAATTAATAATAATAATAATACTATTGGTATTTGTTAAGCACTTACTATGTGCAGAGCACTGTTCTAAGCGCTGGGGTAGATACAAGGTCATCAGGTTGTCCCACATGAGGCTCACAGTCTTCATCCCTATTTTGCAGGTGAGGTAACTGAGGCACAGAGAAGTGAAGTGACTTGTCCACTGTCACACAGCTGACAAGTGGCAGAGCTGGGATTTGAACCCATGACCTCTGACTCCCAAGCCCGGGCTCTTTTCACTGAGCCACGCTGCTTCTCTAATTAGCTGATAAAATTTGGTTTTTCATAAAATTGTTTTTTTTTGGTGGGGGGGACACTCAGGCCAGGGCCAATTATTTTTGGAGGCAACAATTGAGAAAACAAAGTAGCTTCGCTGGTCTGGAGCTTTGATAATCTAGTTGATTAAAGTGATAAGGAAAGAGGTTCTCCCACCCTCCACCCCACCTCACTGGGCATTGGGACATTTCAATATTGAGAAAAAAAATCACCCATATAAGCTCATCTAAACAGTAGGCAAACAATCGAACAATCAAAAATTCTCTCAAAAGTGACAAGAATCAATGGCTGGTGCATAATGTCCAATGGGATGTTGAACTGTATCTGACCAGCATGCACATGTGGTGAAAAAAAGGACAATTTGAGGTAGAGTACATGCCATCTTAATGGCCAGAGAAGTGGCATAGATAGTCAAAATGGCTAGCAGCTATGCTGTCTTGGTCAAATAACTTCTGTCTCCTCTCTCCACCTTAAAGATTGCATTTCACATCCTCTTGTACAACACCTGCCCAAGCCAGCACGGCTTAGTGGAAAGAGTATGGGCCTAGGAGTTAGAGGTCCTGGGTTCTAATTCTGGCTCTGTCACTTACCGGCTGTGAGACCTCGGGCAAGTCTTTTAACTTCTCTGTTTCTCAGTTTCCTCATCTGCAAAATGGGAATTCAAAACCTGTTCTTTCTCCTACTTAGTCTGAGCCTCATTTGAGACCTGATTATAATTTATCTACCCCAGCCCTTAGAACAGTGTTTGGCACATAATAAGTGCTTAAAAATACCACTATTATTTCTTCCCCACACTCCAAGTGGATCACCAAACTCACCAAACTCAGGGGTTCAAATCCCGGCTCTGCCACTTGGCAGCTGTGTGACTGTGGGCAAGTCACTTCACTTCTCTGGGCCTCAGTTCCCTCATCTGTAAAATGGGGATTAACTGTGAGCCTCACGTGGGACGACCTGATTCCCCTGTATCTCCCCCAGCGCTTAGAACAGTGCTCTGCACATAATAAGCGCTTAACAAATACCAACATTATTATTATTATTACCCTTCAGTGAAATAAAACTTCTTGTCTGGCTTCCAATCATCTGCCTTCTCTAGGACCCAGATACTTGTTGACCAGCTGTTTCAGTGATATATGGTCTGTGTTTGAGTGCATTTAATATAAGGTACATATAAGTTGATTTAAGGTGCATAAGCACCTTGAAAAAAGTGAGCACTTTCATTCTGAATGCACACTGGTTTGAGAGACATTTAGCCAGGAAACCTGGTGGCCAAGAGTACATTCTCTGGAAGCTCATTGTTTGTATTTTTCATAGGAGAATTCTCAGTGGCCAAGGCAAAGGGATTCCCTGTTGTAAGGACTCTTCCCTGGAGTTCTTGAATAATTCATATTCCTCACCTATTCATTTGCCCTCAGTGGATTTCTTTTAAAGTAATATTGAGCAGATGGACTCTTCCTATGCGTTCTGTGGTCCAGGGTTCTGGATTTCCTGTTACATAACAAGGGAGAGAAAAGTTCTGTTTTTGATTTTAGGTTATTACCCTATTTATTTTGTTAATGAAATATACATCGCCTTGATTCTATTTATTTGCTATTGTTTTAATGAGATGTTCATCTGTTCATCCCCTTGATTCTATTTATTTCTATTGTTCTTGTCTGTCCGTCTCCCCCGATTAGCCCGTCAAAGGGCAGGGACTGTATCTGTTACCGATTTGTACATTCCAAGTGCTTAGTACAGTGCTCTGCACATAGTAAACGCTCAATAAATACTATTGAATGAATGAATGAAATTTTTAATTTTCGAGGATCCCAACTTTGAAAAATAACAGCCACCATCGGCCTTTTGCTGCTCTGGCACTCCCAGACATTTTCCAGCATGTCTGAGTCTCTGTTGGATAGACCCAGGGTATTGGACCAGACATGGAGGTCGTGAAGAAGACCAAAGTTCTTCTATGTGAGCAACTGGCCCAATGGGGTTGGGCCAGTCACCAGCATTTAATTCTTTTTTTATATTTGTTAAGCGCTTACTATGTGCCAGTCACTGTACTAAGTGCTGGGATAGATACTAACTAATCAGGTTGGACACTGTTCACATCCCATGTGGGACTCACGATCTTAATCCCCATTTTACAGATTAGGGAATTGAGGCACAGAGAAGTGACAGGCCCAAGGTCCCACACAGGCAAGAGGTAGAGATGGTATTAGAACCCAGGTTCTCTAACTCCTAGGCCACTAGGCTTCTATGCTCTGGAGAAGGTGCCAGGAAACTTCAACCTGACATCTCTTCTCTTTCAGGGTCCTGGACACTGAAATGTCCTCAAAGAAGGTTTGGGATGGGGGCAGAAAGGGGCTAGAAATTCTGCTATATGTCAGGCCATCATGCTGGAAACCCCTCCTTGCTATGACCTCTCCTGACGAATGTCTTGCCTTGGGCTGGTCAGCCCATCTCAGATCATCCAGAAAAAAGCGCTGGAACTCTCCGCAAAGTGTCAGAGCTCCAGAACAGCTCAAAGGTTCAGGGGTTGAATCCAGAGAATCCCAACATGAAGTGATTCTGGAGGTTCAATTTTTTTAAAAATCGTATTTCTTAAGCACTTACTATGTGCAGGTCTGTGCTTTAACCATTAGGCAATGCTGTTTCTCAGCCGTTTTGTGGTTATATGGAGCCACATTCATGAGCCAGGAAACAATGGTGGCTGGTTGTGGTTTTGAGAAATGGGTGAAAGGAAGGAATTGATGGGAAATCTTTATTTTCATCCTCCAGGACTGGTTGTCACAGACCAATCATTGTTGGCCCTGCTGGAGATAGGGATTTCACCAGTGTCCTCTGTTTCTCTTCTGCAATCCTAGACTATAAACCGGGTGTGGGCAGGGATTGTTTCTCTTTATTGCTGAATTGTACTTTCCAAGCACTTAGCATAGTTGCACACAGTAAGCACTCAATAAATACGATTAAATGAACGAATGAACCCCCAATCTCATGCATTAGTCTGTTTGCCCTGGGGCAGTTTAGCAGGGAGGTATCGAGCCACAAGATGAATTTTCCTCAAAACATACAGTCTGTTGAATTGTTTAAAGACACTTTTCTGCCCTTTGGGAAAAATACAAAAAACAAACAGCATTTCCAGGTGTGGCGAAGATTGGAGAAAGTTGGCAACCTGGGAACATATGCTTTTAGCTGATGAACTTTTGGAAACTAAAAGACTAAATTGGATTGAATGCCCTGTTAATTCTTCCTTATGAATAATTATGACTCATAAATTAAGTCATTTGAAGGAAATTTCCAGGTAGAATGTTCAGTCCCCTATGTCTGCCTTAATTTAACACAGAGTCAGTCCTGTGTTAGGGGTTTTTTAAATGCATGGTAGAGTACTCAAAATAGTAGCAAAAAGCTCTTGGGTAACCTTAGGGAAAACAATTCTCAATGTCTCAGTCTCTTCACCTGTAAAATGGGTATATCAGTTCTTCCTCCCCTTAGGCTCTGAGCCCCATGTGGAAGAGAGACTATGTCAAATATGATTATTTCATATCTAGCCCACACAGTGCTGGGCACATAGTAAAATTATTAATAAATATTGTAATTATTATAACAGGAGTGGCTGGATTTGATGAATCCAGGATGATTTAAGGCACAGTTTGTGAAATTTGCAGACTGTAGGACTTGGCAGTATGTAATGAAGACATATATCTTCCTTTGGTAGAGTTAACTCTGGAATGGCTGCCAGAAAAACACAGAACAAAAACATGAAACAGGCAGGGACACAACCTCAGTACCAAGGATAAAATCTCCTTGTAAATTAGACTCCAGGATGATGTTTTCTTTGAGCTGCACTTATGTAGTATGTTATGTCATTAGAAACCAAGATATAAAACAAGATTCAGAAGATAAACCGAGTTATAAGCAGTTTGCTTTATCATCATCACCCTTTTTAATTCTGAAGTACGAATGCCAGGAACCGGGGTCAAACATTACTGAATAAGAACTATTTTTCCCAAATTATTTTGTAAAAAGCATATTTAAAGGAAGAACATTCAAATGAGAAAAGGTTCAATTTCCCCAATACGATCATTCCTTTTCCTTCCTTTATAGTACAATTCCAGAGATAAATGAGAAATCATTATTAAAAGAAATAACATAGGAATATTGAAATTAGTATTTATTTTGGCAAAGATGACACTTTATAGATTAATATATATATATATTACATGGGATAGGTAATTTTTAGATGGGGACAGAGGAGACGGAGGTGAGAAGCCCCAGGGAGAACATAGGTGCATTTTCTGCCACAATTCATGAATGGGCAACGGGCCTGATAATATATATATATATATGCCTTAAGATGCTTGCAGTCACCACTCAGAAATTATTGGCTGTCTCCTGGGTACTTGGCCCAGGTCTAGACCATATAATATAAACTAATTTGGTTCATGCACCAAACAAGTTAGATAAACATTTCCTTAGCTGCTGAATGATTTAATAATAGTATTTGTAGTTGAACATCCACTGGATGCAATGGATCTTAGGATAAGATTACAAACACAAAACATGTTTCCTGCCCAGAAGGATTATACTCTCAGAGTGGTTCATTCAATCAGATTTATTGACCATTACTCTGTGCAGAGCACTGTACTAACCATTTGGAAGAGTCCAAGCAGTGTGGCTTAGTGGATAGAGCAAGGGCCTAGGAGTCAGAAGGTCATGGGTTCTAATAGCGGCTCTGCTATGTGAACTTGGGTAGGTCATTTCACTTCTCTGGGCTTCAGTTCCCTCATCTGTAAAATGGGGATGAAGAGTAAGAGCCCTGTGTGGGACAGGCACTTGTCCAACCTACTTTATGTCTACACCAGTATTTAGAACAGTGCTTGGCAAATAGTAAGCACTTAAGAAGTACCATAATTATTATTACAATATAACAAGAAACACATTCCCTGCCCACAACAAGCTTACAGTCTAGAGATGAGTTTAAAACATTTGAAAAAATGATAGCAGTCACTGCTTTCAGAGGAAAGGGGATGCCCTGCTGCCTCCTCAGAAAACTGTTGTCCATAGGACTGAAATTGTTCCCTTGCCCTGATCCCAGTTTCTCTTGCTACCCAACCCTGATTCGGGAAGGTGATTGGGAAAAATTCTAGTCCTGTCTCCTCCATCTACAGTATCACTTCCCCACTTTTCTCCTTACCTCCTACGCCTCAGGTATAATAAGAATTTGGGTCTCAAGCTCTATATATGCACAAAGCACTGTTCTCAGCTCTAGGTTAGACATAACATAAACAGATCCAGACTCAGTCCCTATTCTACATGGGCTCACATTCTAAGAGGGAGGGAGAACAGGTATTTAATCCCCATTTTACAGATGAGGTAATTGAGGCACAGAGGAGTGAAATGACTTGCCCAAGGTCATACAGCAGGCTAGTGGCAGGACTGTGATTAGAATCCAGGCTCTCTGACTCCCAGGACCGTGTTCTTTTCATTAGAACATGTTGCTTCTCAGAGGAGATTGGGGCAGTCCCTGGCATGGGTTAGGTAATTTTTAGATGGGCCCAGAGGAGACGGAGGTGAGAAGCCCCAGGGAGAACATAGGTGCATTTTCTGCCACAATTCATGAATGGGCAACGGGCCTGAGTAACCAAGTTAAGACAGGAACTATATCCAAACTATTGTGTATCTCCCCCAGCACTTAGTACAGTGCTTGGCTCAGAGTTAGTGTTTAACAAATGCAATTATTGTAATGTCTGCATTACAAATACCCAGTTACAAGGAGTCCAGAGGGAAGTTTATAAAGGCTGGATTGAACAGAAAGCAGTGTAGCCTCGTGGATAGAGCACGGGCTTGGGAGTCAGAAGGACCTGGGTTCTAATCCCATCTCTGCCACTTGTCTGCTGTGTGATCTTGGGCAAGTCATTAAGCTCATTGTGGGCAGGGAATCGTGTCTGTTTATTGTTGTACTGTACTCTCCCAAGTGCTTAGTACTGTGCTCTGCACACAGTAAACGTTCAACAAATATCGTTGAATAAATGAACTTCTCTGTGACTCAGTTACCTCATCTGTAAAATGGGGATTAAGACTGTGAGCCCTCATGTGGGACATAGACTCTGTCTGACTTGATCATTGGGCAGAGATTGTCTCTTATCTGTTGCCGAATTGTACCTTCCAAGTGCTTAGTACAGTGCTCTGCACGTAGTAAGCACTCAATAAATACTATTGAATGAATTAATGAATGAATAGCGTGTGAGTACCCCAGAGCTTACTACCACTATGCAAGCGCTTAACAAATACCATAATTATTAGTGCAGTGCCTGGCATATAGTAAGTGCTTAAAAAATATCATTTAAAAAATGGTCAACTGGAAGTAAAGATAAACATTTGATGATCTTATACTCTTCCAAGTGCTTAGTACTGAGCTTTGCACAGAGTAAGCACTGAGTGATCGATTCAGTCTTTGTTCTCAACTCTAATAATAATGATGGTATTTGTTAAGAGTTTACTATGTGCCAAGCACAGTTTTAAGTGCTGAGCACTGTTTTAACTCTAACTAGACTTGTAACTCTGCCTGTCTTTGTAAAAGAAGGTAAGAATGCTGTACTAATATCAATACTAAATTTATCTGGATTTCTAAGGGCAGGCCATCAGCTATGAATTATTAAATCATTTTTTGTTATACCACCAACCCCTCTTAATTTGTGCTGTCTTCTGAATGTAAGGTTTATTGAAAGATACATTCCTTGCTAGGATCCAGGGCAATTCAGGATGAAATGGTGTTCCATTTAAATAATTTACTAAGAAAGGTACATAGAGCAGAAACAGAAGTTGCCTTGAGCTCATGGGTCCATAAATAATATATTAGGCCCTGTTTGTATTACTCTGGTATTAACACCTGTACTAAAGTCCATTTGAAAAGGCCTATGTTTCTAGGAATCTCCACCACAGGAGGTTTATTACTTTGAAAACATCTGTGTTCTTAAGAATGCTGGCAGGGCAGAAATATAGTAGTCAGAATGGAGCTCAATACGTACTGTATACTACTGTAAGCTATAAAACTACCTAAATCTACAACTTCAGCCCTGATCTCTCTCCCTCTCTACAGTCTCGCATTTCCTCCTGCCTTCAAGACATCTCTACTTGGATGTCCTCCCACCACTTCAAGATTAACATGTCCAAAACAGAACTGCTTTTATTCCCACTCAAACCCTGTCCTCCCCATGACTTTCTCATCACTGTAGACAGCACCACCATCTTTCCTGTCTCACAAGCCCATAACCTTGGCATTAACCTTGACTACTCTGTCTCATTCAACCCACATATTCAATCCATCACTAAATCCTATCAGTTCCACCTTCACAACATCATTAAAATCCACTCTTTCCTCTCCATCCAAACTGCTACTAGGTTAACACAATCACTCATCCTATCCCACCTTGATTACTGTATCAGCTTCCATGCTGACCTCCCTGCCTCCTATCCCTCCTCACTCCAGTCCTTACTTCATTCTGCTGCCCAGATCATTTTTCTACAAAAACGTTCAGGACAAGTTTCCCCACTTGTCAAGAAACTCCAGTGGTTACCCATCCACCTCCGCCTCAAACAAAAACTCCTCACTACTGACTTTAAAGTAGTCAATCATCTTGCCCCCTCCTACTTCACATCACTATGCTCCTTTAATGCCAACCTTCTCACTGTACCTCAATCTTATCTATCTCACCACCGACCCATCACGCACGTCCTGCCTCTGGCTTGGAATGCCCTTCCTCCTCAAATCTGACAGTTACTTTCCCTCTGTGCAAAGCCTTATTGAAGGCACATCTCCTCCAAGAGATCTTCCTTGACTAAGTCCTCCTTTCCTCTTCTCCCACTCCCTTCTGCGTCACTCTGACTTGCTCTCTTTACTCATTCCCTCTCCCAGCGCCACAACGCTAATGTACATATCTGTAATTTATTTATTTAAATTAATGTCTGTCTCTCCTCTAGACTGTAACCTTGGGGTGGGCAGGGAATGTGTCTTTTACCTTGTACTCTTTCAAGTGTTTAGTACAGTGCTCTGCACACAGTAAGCACTCAATAAAAATGATTGAAGAATGAATGATTACTAGACTGTAAGCTTTTTATGGGCAAGGAACATGTCTACCAACTTTATTTTACTATAATCCTCCAAGTGCTTAGTTCAAGGGTGTGTACACAATAAATAGCATTAATTAATACATTGGAAAATACTGATGAAGCAGAGTAGAACATCTTTGCCATGCTGGAGAAGTTCACTCTAACTTGGAGGGGATGGTTAGAAAAAATAGCTATCTAAATATTCCTGGACCTTGGGGGAAAAAATAATTCTTTGATTTATTCTATGGTACTTATTTTATATGGAATTTGTTAAGTGCTTACTACATATCAAGCACTATTCTACGTGCTGGGGCAATGCAAATCAGGCTGGTTACTGTCCCTGTCCCACATGGAGCTCACAACCTAAGTAGGAGGGAGAACGGGTATTCAGTCCCCATTTTGCAGCTGAGGAACTGAAGCACAGAAAAGTAAAGTGACTTGCCCAAGACCACACAGCAGGCAAGTGGTGAGCCAGGATTAGAACCCAGGTCTTCCAACTCCTAGTCCTGGGCTCTTTTCAATAGGCCATGCTGCTTACATGCTGCTTAATTAAACCTTTGTTTTCCCCATCTGCATTTGCCCTTATTGAAACCCACTATCTTGAGGTGAGAGAATGTTGCATTTTATCTTCCATGAGGGAGGGAGAAGAATTCACCAAGAGTAAAGAATGGTATACCACGTTATCTCCTGTTATGATCTCACTGATTGTATCACCTTCTAATAGGAGAAACCAGAGGAGCAGCTTTCCTTGTCCTAAATTTAAACCTGATTTTCCTGCCCAGCCAGACTAGGACCAGATCAGCCTAATTTTTTTTGGTGTTGTTGGTTGCATGTTTTAAGCAATAGTACATTCTCCTAGGATTGTTTGTCCAGAATTTTCACAGGGAGCAAGTGTTTAATGACTGACATAATTTAGGAGATGGAATTGGTTTCTGGCCAATTTAGGATAGGGAATTAACATCTCTTTGCCTTAGTTATTTCATGGATAAAATAGAGTTAGTAGTACTTTTTGTCCACCTTTTAGGCCCCCAACTAAGCATCTGCAGTTAAGATCAATGAGTTTGCAAAACATTGTCATTCTTGGAAAAAGTACAATGAGTAATATTGGTACCAGAAATTGTAGGCAAAGAAAATTCCCCACACAAGAATGTTTCTAAATACTAAAAGAATTAATTTTCAAATACTTGAAAAAAGTACACCGTTCAATTTAGGACATTTTTTTCTTAAAATAAATGCTATTTTTTTAAGCATAAAAAATTTCTTTTTTGAAATCTGCTTCCCCTGCAGTTTCATAACCCATCCTTCAGTTGTAAAATACTTCTTTTTTGAAACTTGGCTTATGGGAATATAAATGATTTTGCCTCTGCAATGGAAGATGTTTTAATTTATTCTGTTTCATCAAATATTCTGCATTAGTGTTATTAATTTCTTAGAGAAAGAGGGTGGTCTAGTGGAAAGTACACACACAGTCCTTGGGAGTCAGAGGACCTAAACCTGGCTCTGCCACTTGCCTGCTGTGTGACCTTGGGTCCGTCTTTTAACTTTTTTGTGCCTCAATTTCCTCATCTATAAAATGGGAATTCAAAACCTGTTCTCCCTCCTACTTAGATTGTTAGCTCCATGTGGAACAGGGACTGCATCTGCCCTGATTATTTTGTATTTAGCCCAGTGTTTAGTAGATATGTAATACTAAGCACTTAAATAATACAATTATATTGTTATAATTAATGATAAATATCAGTCATATATTATTAAATGCTTCATGTCACTTTAATAACTGGAGTAAGCAAAGCATAATGTAGTGGATAGAGCATGGGCCTGGGAGTCAGAAGGTAATGAGTTCTAATCCGGGCTTCACCACCTATCTGCTGTGTGGCCTTGGTCAAGTCACTTCACCTCTCTGGGCCTCAGTTACCCCATCTGTAAAGTGGGAATTAAGACTGTGAGCCTCAAGAGAGAGAGGGACTGTTTCCAGCCCGATTTACTTATATCCACCCTAGTGCTTAGTACAGTGCTTGGCACATAGTAAGCGCTTAACCAATACCACAATTATTATTATAATTTTCAAAGATGAGATTAAAAAATGTGGCTTGGAGGAGAATTTCTTGTAGTTATGCTACTATCAAATTTCTGATCTGGGTTATCTGTGAAATATTTTTAATTGTATAGTTAAGAAAAAATATGTGGCTCTACCATTTTGATTCACAGAGGTAAGACAATTGAGTGAAATTCAAAATTATGATTAAAAAGTATGTCATTTCTTTGTAAAATCTTAAAATAGAAACTTCAGTGGGCTTGGTTTTCTGTTTACTGATGCTCCAGTTGAGCAGGTTTTTTAGTCTAGTCTTTAGACAGAAGTCTTTAGCCTAGTTCAATCTTATTAATATTATCTGAGATTTCAGGTTGAAGCAGCTTGAAACTAGTTAGTTTCTGGCTAAACTGGTTTATCCACTTTGCAATTCTTGGCTGAGCCAGGAAATATTGGCGGGTCACGAAGAGAAGAAATCATTAATTTGGGTAACTTCAGTCATCATTTTATATTCCTGGTTGTTACCTGCCAGTCAAAGTTAAAGGTATATAGCTAGACCTGGGTGACCATTTACACAATTTTATGCTGGACATTAACTTTGTCTGTTCTGTTCCCTTTCCAGTTCAGATAAGGCACTGGATGCCTCTGACTGGAATTTTAACTTCAAGTACCCGCCTTCTCTCAGTCTTAGCTCTTATCCCAAAGCTTTTTTTTTTTTAAACAATGGCATTTGCTAAGTACCCCTACTTCTAGAATGTAAGCTCGTTGTGTGCAGGGAATGTGTTTCTTTACTGTTACTATTGTACTCTCCCAAGCGCTTACTACAGTGCTCTGCACATAGTAGCACTCAATAAATATGATTGACTTGGTGGCTTGGGAGAGCATCCTTAATAATAATAATTATTATGATATTTGTTAAGCACTTACTATGTGCCAATCACTGTTCTAAGCACCCGGGTAGGTACAAATCAATCATATTGGACACAGTTCATGTCTCACATGGGACTCACACTCTTAATCCCCATTTTCCAGATGAGGTAATTGAGGCCCAGAGAAATGAAGTGACTTGCATAAGGTCACACAGCAGGCATGTGGTGGAGATACGGCCTGGCTCCAATTGCTCTGGAGCAAGTGGGTAGGGCATGGGACCCTCACCCTGGACTCATTCATTCAATCTTATTTATTGAGCGCTTCCTGTGTGCAAACCACTGTACTAAGTGCTTTGGAGAGTACACGGGGACTCAGTACAAGAGACTCAGGGGAACTTAGTGTACTAAGTGCAGTTGGGCATCTATGTGACCGGGTCAGTGCATGCATGTGTGGTCGCCTGCTTCTCCTGGTCCAATATCTTTGAGTATAAGGGGTGGCCATCCCAACTAACACCTGTCTAACTTAAAATTCACAATTACCTGCTAAACTCATATACAGAGGATCCAGAATCACAATGACAGTTGTCCAAAATTCATAAAAACTTTACATAGGAAAACAACATCTGCCAGATGAAATTGCAATTGTTAGGTTGGAATCAAAGTACCAAACAATTATGAGATTCTATTGAATAATGATATCTCCACCCACTGCCTGGTCAACACCACCTGTAACATTTTAGCATATATCTTACATAAGCATAAACTCATAAGTCATTGGAAGGTATGCACTGGGCACCTATGTGCAGAGCACTGTACTAAGTATTTGGGAGAGTACAGTATAATTACCATTGATTGATTATGAGACAGGATCTCTGCCTTCAAGGAGTTTTTATGGTCTAGCAATGAAGGCCAACACAAGATGAAGAAAAATAGATTTGCCAAATTGCTACAGTGGTGGGGGTGAGGGAGCATGGTGAGCCCTCATGTGCTGGCATGACACCAAAGCAGTGAAGTGGGGGTTGAGAGTGGGGTGATGACAGATTAATCCTGGAAGAGATGTCGATTTCAGGGCAACATCCCCTATCCTACTACCACCTAGAGTCTAAGCTCTGTGCGTAGGGAGTGCATCTGTTTATTGTTGTATTGCACTCTCCCAAGTGCTTAGTACGGTGCTGTACACACAGTAAACGCCCAATAAATACAAGTGACTGACTCCCTCTACACACAATAAGCGCTCTGACTGACTAACTCCCCAGCTAGACTCTAAAGTAGCAGCTAGTGGAAAAAGCCCAGTGAGGGACCAGCCTATAATCCCATATCTTCCATTTGCCTGCCGAGTGACTTTGGGCAAGTAACAACTTCTGGGTGTCTCAGTTTCCTTAACTGTAAAATGGGTTTAAATTTCTGTTCTACTTCTTCCCTAGACTGTGAGACCTATGTAATGTTGGTATTTGTTAAGTGCTTACTATATGCCAAGCACTGTTCTAAGCGCTGGGGTAGATACAGGGTAAACAGGTCGTCCCACATGAGGCTCACAGTTAATCCCCATTTTCCAGATGAGGTAACTGAGGCACAGAGAAGTTAAGTGACTTGCCCACAGTCACACAGCTGACAAGTGGCAGAGCCAGGAGTCGAACTCATGACCTCTGACTCCGAAGCCCAGGCTCTTTCCACTGAGCCACGTACCTATGTGGTACTTATTAGAGCATATCTATATGTAGTGTATGTGGTAGATTAGAGTGTCTATCACAGTGCTTCACACAAGACATTGCATATTATATGAAGATAAATTACCATTAAACTTATTTGAGAACAGAGAGCATGTATTCTAATTTTGTGGAACTTTCTCAACTGTTGAGTATAGTTTTTGTGCATAGTAGGAATTCAACAAATACTACTGACTGATTGGGAAGCAGTGTGGCCGAGTGAAAATAGTGTGAACCTGGGAGTTAGGGGATCATAGTTCTATTCAAATCTCTGTTACTTGCCTGCTTTGTGAACTGGGGCAAGTCACTTAATTTTTCTGCGCCACAATTTCCTCATTAGTTAAACGGAGATTAAATAACTGTTCTTCCTCCCTCAGACTGTGAGCATTGTGTGTGACAGAAAGTCTGACTAATCTGATTATATTCTATATGCCCTAGTGCTTAGTGCAATTCTTGGCATATAGTAGACTCATACCACAATTAATAATTCTCACAGATCATGCTCCTTATACTTGTCAATTTTGGAATTTTCTTGTAGTGATAATAACAATACAAAATTAATTATAATATTATAATTATAATCTTATAATCAATAATATTATATAATATAATTTATAATATTATAATATGGTATATAATATAAATATATGCTTATAATAATTATACAATGTAATATATATTATATAATTTATTATTTATTTGTATTTGTTAAACTTTTGGTATGTGTCAGGCACTGTACTGGTGCTAGGGTGGAGACAGTGCAGCATAGCTCAGTGGAAAGAGCATGGGCTTGGGAGTCAGAGGTTATGGGTTTGAATCCCGGCTCTGCCACTGGTCAGTTGTGTGACTGTGGGCAAGTCACTTAACTTCTCTAGGCCTCAGTTACCTCATCTGTAAAATGGGGATTAAAACTGTGAGCCCCACGTGGGACAACCTGATCACTCTATATCTACCCCAGCGCTTAGAACAGTGCTCTGCACATAGTAAGCGCTTAACAAATACCAACATTATTAATATTATTATTCAATCGTATTTATTGAGTGCTTACTGTGTGCAGAGCACTGTACTAAGTGCTTGGAAGGTATGATTTGGCAACAGATAGAGACAATCCCTGCTCAACAATGGGCTCACAGTCTAAAAGTAAATCAGATTGGACACAGCCCGTCACACATGGAGCTCACAATATTACTCTCCATTTTACAGATGAGGTAGCTGAGGCACAGGGAAGTTAAGTAACTTACCTAAGGTCACATAGCAGACAAGTGGCAGAGCAGGGATTAGAACCCAGGTCCTCTGAGTCAACGAGCTTGTGATCATCCTACTAGGCAATGCTCCAAGGAGAGAGACAGAGTCACAAACAGACCTAAAGGTGAGACTCATAATGTGTATCTGGGGGTATAAATATTACTGATGGAAAATACAATTGGTTTTATTGGCCCACCATCCTCAGTATTAGTCGAGCTTGTTCTGAATGAAGTACATGATTTTTAGGGTCCCTTTCTGGGGAAATTGTGTGTTCCTTAAATGGAACTCCTCTGATACTCAGAATACTGTCAAGATACAGCTGCTGTTCCTGCTTCAGTAACAGAATAACCAACATTCTTGCATAGCAACTTGCATAGTATTTTTGGTAATGAGACAGGGTATGAACCTGAATTTAGTTTTTCTACCGGTGGTAGGTTTCTCACAGGGAAGACAAGGATGATGAAGAATTCCCAAAGATTCAGAAAACTACCCCCTACACACCTAATGTCCTTCGCTTTTTCACTTTTGTCATCAATATTTGTCAGGGATATGAAACTGAGGCATTATGGATATTTTCAGAATGCAGATATGAACGCTTTCTGACCTCAAGGACTTTAGTTACAAAAACCACATCAATCAACCAGATTTATTGAGTGCTTACTCTTTGTATCTAGAATTAAAAAAAAAATCAGGATGATGCTGTTTCTATCACCCCTCCAATCTTTTCATTGATTATCAATCCCTTTCTTGCCTACATTTTAAAAAAAGTGCTCTTAACTCTTTGTCTTCTTGATCAGTTTTTCTTACTGAATGCTACTGTGTGGAGAGCATTATACTAGGGACCTAGGAATAAAAAGTATTAAAAAAATACAAAAAACAAAACATAGTACTTCCCCTCAAAGAGCTTAAAGTCCAACTGCCTATTCCATTGTCCTTAAAGCCCTTGAAGTTCACAAGCGCCCCTTGAGTGAGCATGGAAAGGAGGATGAGAGAGGGATGTGTGCTGAGACGAGACGAAACCCTGGGAGCCCATGAATCCCAGTTAGATGGGCTTAATAACAGGTACCATCAGAGAGGGGAAATGATGGTAGTGAAAGAAGATGTTGCACCCTTTTTGTCATGTGTCTACTGGTCTATGGCTCGCAGAAAAGAGGGAAATCAATCAATGATATTTATTGAGCATTTGCTGTGTGCATAGCCCAGAACTAAGTGCCTGGGAGAATACAGTATAACAGAGTCGGTAGACTTGTTCCCTGCCCCCAACAAGCGTACAGTCTAGAATGGAAGGAGAAGACGCATGAGCCAGAGATGCTGGGAAAGACCCTGGGGAGATTAGAATGCTGTACGTACAAAATGCGATTCATTTGCATTGACTTTCTATTGTAGAGCTCTGCAACAAAAGGAAGCCTCCAAACATAGCTCCGTTTTGTCCAGTCAGGGTCGTTAACCGGAGGCCGATCCTGATTCACCCATTCCCCTTTCCAAGAAGCCAAACTCCACGCGACTTTAAGAGCCAATCAACAGCTGGGGGCCTTACCAACCTGGTAAGAAGGTGCTGTAAGTAGGACTGGAAAAATTGCACTTTAAGGTCTTGCTGCTAACAGTAAGAATGAACTCCCTAAAATTCCATAGATCCATAGGTGACTTTTGGCTTCCTGAATGAAACTCTAACCCTGTTGTAACCTATGCTCTATCTACTCTTCTGACACATAAAATGAAACAGGCAACTGTGAATTGAAGCTTTAAAGGGGCCTGGTCATTATGTAATAGAGTTTTTTTTTGCTTTCACCATTGTGCCCTTCTATTATTTTGTTCTGATTTTTAATGATCTTTTTTATTTTCCATGTTTCCTTTATTCTGACCAAATTATCAGAGTTCTTTTTCATCATTCATGCACATTTTCTTAAGGACTTCAATCCTGGAATAGCTTCTCTTTCTGATATAATAAATCAGATGATCCTCTCAAATCCATTCTCTAAAATTTCCTTCTGGATAAAGTTGACAACTCAGCCCTCCATTATCTAAGACTGGAAGCAAAGTTCCTCTATACAAATTTCTGGGAAGTCAAAGAATGCAGTCAGTGGTAGTTGTCACTTTTGTTGCCATATAGCCAGCATATTCCCATTCGTTAGAAGGCAGACACAGTTTCAATTTTGGCCTAATTTCTTTCTCTCTTTCTCTCATTCCCCTCCCCCCACTTCCTCTTATTCTCTTCCTTCTTCTGCCATGCTTTCCTCTTAAGCAGCCAACTTCGAAGGCCCCCACCCCAAGTAATCATATTTATTAAATGCTTACTGTGTGCAGAGCACAGTACTAAGCACTTGGGAGCGTAAAATGTAACAAGTTGGTGGACACCTTCCCTGACCTGCAACAAGGTATAGGTCCATAAAACTACTCACTTTAGCTTCTATTACTTTCTGAAATTTAGAGACATTGTTTCCCTATTGATAGGATTAAAGACCAAAGAAAATTCAGTGGAAAAGATGCCTGGGATGTAAGTTGGAGATAAACTGGTTTCTATGAGGCAAATTTGCATTTCTTTAATACTATCCCACCTTGAAGCAATTAAAAAGGTGGTGTAGGTCAAATGCTAAT
Source organism: Ornithorhynchus anatinus (assembly GCF_004115215.2). Classification (NCBI taxonomy): domain Eukaryota; kingdom Metazoa; phylum Chordata; class Mammalia; order Monotremata; family Ornithorhynchidae; genus Ornithorhynchus; species Ornithorhynchus anatinus. Next base: position 156,254,911 of record NC_041728.1, read on the forward strand.
GTAGAAAATTCTTGGTGTTTAGGAAAGACAGCTAATTCTAAAACCTTTTCTGTAAATCTAGTAAGAAAGTGGTGCCAAGGGAAAGAGAAAGACTGTTCATTCTAGTTGCTGTTCTACTTGGTTGATATTTTATCTCTACTTGATATTTCTCTCCTTGATTCTGGTCCTTGGATTGCTTTGACTCAATAAAAAATAGCTACTCCAGAGCAGTGTGGTTCAGTGGAAAGAGCACGGGCTTGGGAGTCAGAGGTCATGGGTTCAAATCCCGTCTCTGCCACTTGGCAGTTGTGTGACTGTGGGCCAGTCAGTTCACTTCTCTGTGACTCAGTTACCTCATCTGTAAGATGGAGATTAAGACAATGAGCCTCACGTGGAACAACCTGATTACCCTGTAGCTACCCCAGTGCTTAGAACAGTGCTCTGCACATAGTAATCACTTAACAAATACCAACATTTTCTTTATTATTATTATTATTTTACCTCAACAAAGCATTCTTCTGAATGGGAGATATGATTTGGTTTTGAAGACTTGGCCAGTGAAAAGTGAAAGTGTTTGCTCTCTCTATTCTCTGTCTTCCCCCCAGTTAGTTTAAGATCTTGATGGGCAGAGACTGTGTCACCTCTTTATTTTGTACTTTCCTGGCACCTGTATAGTACACTGCCCCAAGTGGGTGCTCAATAAATACTACTATCACAGTCATTCATTCATTCATTCAATCATATTTATTGAGCGCTTGCTATGTGCAGAGCCCTGTACTGAGCACTTGGAATGTGTACATAAGGCTAGATCATCAGATCATGGAATCAAACAATTCTATTAGAAAATCTATTAGGTCCCAGGCCACCAGAGTTTACTCAAAGCCCATGAAGGTAGTTATCCTATTCCCTTAGCACAGTTCAACATAGCATTCTCCATTCTCCAATCCAAAAGGGATTACTTTTAAAACTCATTAATTTGCTGCAGACAGGTAATTTTGTCTCATACCCACATCTCTGAGGACTTAATACAGGACTAATACCCTGTGGGTGCTCTAAGAAATGACGAATGAATTAGTGGAATGAACAGGCCAAAGAACTCTGTGGGTTTTGAAGTGTGAGTACAGTATATCTGGAAGATATTGGAGGGGCCAGAGTTCTCTAGGACTGTCCTCCCCTCACCCCTTTTTGCCTTTCTTTAATATCGTCCATTCCTTCCTGTCCTTCATTTCAGACCCAGTAGCTCTGTGTCAGTGAGAGGTGGGAAGGATGCAGAAACAATTGAAATTTTCGGGTGGCCCCAAACAAGACTTCAGTGTTCATGACTGCCAGCAAGACAAAATTCAGACCAGAGGGACACTCCACAACTAAAGTGGTGTTTCTGGCTTGCATTCCTAAATTCTATACCACCCTGAAAGGGGAGACTGAGCACTGTGGAATCCATTTCATCCTGCGGTCACCTCAGGGCACCAGTTCCTCAGAGGTCACAGGACTTGATATAATTTTTCTGGCCTCCCAGATTCCATTGGTTCACTGCCATCCAAAGAGATGCGAAGGGACTCAGCCTGAGCAGGGAACCTGCTTCAAGGATAGAACCTATCTCCTAAATAAATAAATTGCATTTACTGAACACTTACTGTGTGCAGGGAACTATACTAAGCTTCTGGGAGAGTACGGTACAACAGAGCAGGAAGATATGTTCCCTGCCCACTAAACGGGGCACCTGTGTGTTCCCCCAGCTTTCTCTAGGCCTGCTGTGTCCTAGGTTCCCTGAATACACACCCGAGGGAGTGATGGGTCTAGTGAATTGTACGTTCCAAGCGTTTAGTACAGTGCTCTGCACACAATAAGCGGTCAATAAATATGATTGAATAATGAATGGTGAATAAAGGAATCCTTGTATCATCAGCCACACTGATGGTTTTTGCCTTAGACACTCAATGGCCTAGCATTGATTCCCTGGAGGCTATCTCATTGAGAAAAGTGTCATGCTATTTTATGATTCCCCCAGGGTACTAAAATGCATTTTTCTTGGTGAGAAATAATAGCAAAGAGTAAAGAACATTCTCCAGGGAAACCATGAGAAGATTTTTAACTTGAAAATTGCCTGGGGAAAGACTACATGCTTTTGAGTGTGTAGATGCAAATTCTCACAGCTTTTTGGATGGGCACATCTGTGGCCATCTTGTATTTCAAACACCTGAGCCCTAGGGCTTTTAGGAGAATCCAAACAGAGATCTAGTTAAATAGGTTAAATGCTGGATTTTGAGAGTGAATTCTACTGGCAGCTCTTCTAGTTATTACAGTGTTTCTTTGGGCTAATAGATGCTTTTATCTTTTTGTTTCTTTGTTGCCACATCTGCAAGATAGTTAATACCTATGTATGTTGCTTGGGTGTGGTGAAGAATTACGAATGAGATATTCACATAAATAAATACTTATGCTAGTGGACAAGGCCTTTCTGACTTACTGCCTCAATTTTGGGCTCATTTTAATTTGTTCTTTCCAATCACAAACAGTAATGATAAATTACACAGTACTTAAATTTTCCTCTCTCATTTTTGGTTTGGTCATAAAGTTTGAATTCACTGTTCCTAAATGGTTATATGTTAATGCACGGAACATTAGTGAGTCTGGAATTGTATCTCCAAGCTTGTTGACTACTGATAGTGGAATAAGTGAGTTTTCCCAGCAGCAGTACTCCCTGAGTCAGAAATAAATTTAAGAAAGCATTCAAACAATTCAGATACTGGTCCCAAATTAGGCAGACCTCTTCAATCTACAAATTCAGGGGGAGAGCTCTCGGAAGAAGGAAGGTCTTGTAATCATCGTCATCATCAGTGGTATTAATTGAGCACTTACTATGTTCAGAACAGTTTACTAAGCACTTGGGAGAGTACAATACAACAGAATTGGCAGACACATTTCCTGTCCACAAGAGTTTACAGTTTAGATGGGGAGTCCGCCAGACATTAACTACACAGAGAAGCCTGATGCTGAAAACAGTTTCCTGGATCACAACATCTTCCTGTAGACTTCTTGACAATATGTCCTTGCTAACTTTTAAGCAGATAACCTGCAGAATGACCATCCAGACAACTTAGTGTGAAATGGAGTCAATGGGTGGCTCAGTGGAACCACTACAAAGAGTGGCAACCAGCTGAATTATCTTTGTAATAGAGCTAGGCAAAGGGATACCTAGAAACTAATCAATCCTGGAGTCTTTGAATCAAATTACAGTCCCTAAAGACAAATCCTAACCAGAAAATTGTGAGAAAAAAAATCAGCAGTATTTATTGAGCACTTACTCTAAGCACTTAGGAAGATACAACAGAGTTAGTAGACATGCCTCTCAAAGGGCTTACTATGTTACTGACTTTGTAAAAGTCCTGAAGTTTAGTCCTTGAAATTTCTTTTTTTTTTTTAAGTTTTGCCACCAGTGTATTACCTGAAGTTACTAAAAAACAAACAAAAACAATGTACAGGAGCATCCTGAAATTTAGTCTCTGAAATATCTTTTTTTTAAGTTTTGCCACCAGTGTATTCCCTAAGTCACTAAAAAAAATCATACAAGGCAACAGAAAGTATTACAGGTTCACCAGAGAATTTCAAATACATGCCTTATTTGCCTTGTTTTTCCTCAGAAAGCTATAGTAAACCAACTTTTGTTTCCGGAAAGAGACCCTTCATATCTAAGTAGAAATGCTTAGAGGTACCCTTCTAGCATCTTCCCTTTGGATAAAGTATCAGCATTTAGCATATTAGGTTGGTTTCTGCTTTAGCCGATTTGTACATTCCAAGTGCTTAGTACAGTGCTCTGCACATAGTAAACGCTCAATAAATACTATTGAATGAATGAAAATAATGGTTCTAGATCTTTAAAGAAAAATCCAGATGATCTTTTCATCACTTAATTAAATCAGTTAGCTAGAATAAGCTTCTTAAATTATTTTATAGAAGCAAGAGTGTTTTACTTTTAATGACCCAAAGCTAGTCCTCTCAAGGGATCAGACAATCCAAATAAATAGGAGAAAGCACTTACCTCTTGTTCTGGGTAGGGTGAGCTGTATCTGCTGAGCTGTGTGACTCCTCACTGCATAGAGCGCTGCTGACCGTCTCTGAGCTAGGATTCTTACAGCTCCACCCCAGCCTCTATTGCTTAGAACCAGCTCCTGTTAGGCTGAGCCTAATGATTAATTATTGACAAAGGGAAAACACTCCCACACAAACTTTAATGCCCAACTGAACTGCTCCAAATGACTCTTCAAAGATGACAATGCCCCCTCCCCCTTGCCCTAACTTCCTACAGGCTGACTCTCTCTGCACTGTACAATTATGCTAGTCATTGGAGGAATGCGGCCAAACAGCTCTTTTTTAATTTGGTTTTCTCCATTCAGCTATCACTCTTTTAGGAAACAGCCTCCCCTAAATCTTTCTGGCTAGGTACACTGTCTCAGCGGAACGGCTCTGTGGCTCTGGAAAGCAGCAATGCAGGCTGAGACATTGCTGGCAACCCTGCCTCTGCAGTAGCATCCAGAGTCAAAGCAGGAGAGAGGACGAGATGAATCTCACATCTCCCTCCCCGGGATGGCTACTATCAGTGAAAACGATTAAAGGCAGCGTGTCCCTGGATGGTGGTGGGCAGGAGCGAAGCACAGAAATCAGGAGAGTTGGAAAGGTATGCCCCTTTTTGCGCTAGTAAAGTACAGTGTTTATCCCATCCATCTGCAGGCTTCTGCAATTAAAAAATCCCAAAACAACCCAATATTCATTACAGCAAGATTGAAGTCCGATAGCCAGAACACAGCCAGGGTAGTGAGCCAAATGTGGCTAGTGTGTCTGCTTGCTTTTAACTAAATGTATTTCACACTGTTTTATTCTGAGGGAAATTAAAATGTTAGAGTCAGTGAGATACATTTTGTAGTCTCTGAGGATGCAAATGTTAACTGTTTGCCTTTCTGATAGACTGTGCTTCTTTAAAGATGTACGTTTCTCTTGGGAAGCAGGCAAAAAACCGGTAACAGGAGCTATCAGGATCACTGGTGGAAGGTACTCAGAATTAATAATAATAATAATAATAATAATAATAATGTTGCTATTTGTTAAGTGCTTACTATGTGCAGAGCACTATTCTAAGCACTGGGGGAGATACAGGGCAACCAGGTTGTCCCATGTGAGGCTCACAGTCTTAATCCCCATTTTACAGATGAGGTAACTGAGTCACAGAGAAGTTAAGTGACTTGCCCACAGTTACATAGCTGACAAGTGGCAGAGCCAGGATTTGAATCCATGAACCCTGACTCCCAAGCCTGGGCTCTTTCCACTGATTCACACTGCTTCTCTGATGCAAATGCAAATTGGAAGTACAGAGAGCAGAAAAGTCCAAGACAAGGCAATTTTATTGGTTCACTTGTTTTTCCCAACACCATTTCTTCAACACTGTAGAATCTGCCACATCTCCTCAACCAGAGCCTAGCATAAAAATGAATAGTCAAGGAGAGCGAAACCAATCCATCACTGATGCAGAGAATCCCCAACACCAGGGATCTCACTGTTGAAGGAGAGGCCTGAAGCTCCAGGGTCCCTTTGCTGCCAACCCCATCAGGCCAGGCTGGAAGCAACAGTGAGGGTTGTGTACTTTGGGGCCCTCAGCTGGCATGTCAGGGGGACCTACTCTTTGGCCTGGAAAGGCTGTCTAAATGATCCGAAAATCTGTCTCCCCCACTAGTTCATCAACACCTTGTGGGCAGGGAGTGTGTACTAACTCTCAGCATGGCTTAGTGGATAGAGCACGGGCCTGGGGGTTGGGAGGACCTGGGTTTTAATCCCCTCTCTGCCACATGTCTGCTGTGTGACCTTGGGCAAGTCACTTATCTTCTCTGTGCCTCAGTTACCCCATCTGTGAAATGGGGATGAATGTAAACCCCATGTGGGATGGGGATGGTGTCCAACCTGATTAACTTGCAGCTATCCCAACTCTTAAAGCAGTAAGTAAACACTTCACAAGTATCATAATTTCTGTGGTGAACAGGCTTTGAGTTCCCATTTTACAGAAGAGGAAACTGAAGAGCAAAGATGTTTTGATTTGTCCACGGTCTCAAAGCAGGAAAGTGGTGGAGTGGGAATTAGATCCAAAGCCTCTGCTTCTTTCACTAAGCCACACTGCTTCCCACAAAATTCTCTTTCCCTCCTACTTTCATCTTTTTTCATGGCTTCTCTTTTTTTATGGCTCCTCTCTCCCTCCTTCCCTCCCCTCTTTCCCCAGAAGGCCTCTCCTTTAAATCCTCTCAAGAGCCCCACCTCTTCAAGCCTCTTCAGAGAAGCAGAGTGGCTCAGTGGAAAGAGCCCGGGCTTTGGAGTCAGAGGTCATGGGTTGGAATCCCGGCTCTGCCACTTGTCGGCTGTGTGACTCTGGGCAAGTCACTTCACTTCCCTGTGCCTCAGTTACCTCATCTGTAAAATGGGGATTATCTGTGAGCCTCACGTGGGACAACCTGATTACCCTGTATCTACCCCGGCGCTTAGAACAGTGCTCTGCACATAGTAAGCGCTTAACAGATACCAACATTATTATTATTCTTAACCAGTGGCAGAACATGAGTCACATTAGTGTTTGCCTAGGGGAACTCACCAGCCCTTTGGGGATGAAAATAGCTCAGCAGCAGCCTTACTGACCCTAACATCAGCAGGTGATTCCCAAGGTCTAATGGGTATATGCACAGACCATTATTCAAGCCCTGAACTAGGAGCCCATATGTGCTTAGAACAACTTTTGGCATTTATAAAGCAACTACTATGTGCTGAATGCTGGGATGGATTCAAAGTTATGAGATAACAGTAATAGTGATTGTGATGGTGACTACTTGGTGTGGTGAATAGAACCTGGGCCTGGAAGTCAGAAGGTCATGAGTTCTAATCCCCACTCCTCCATATGTCTGCTGTGTGACCTTGGGCAAGGCACTTCACTTCTCTGGGCCTCAGTTACTTCATCTGTAAAACGGGAACAGGCACTGTGTCCAACCTGATTTGCTTGTATCTATCCCAGGGCTCAATACAGTGCTTGGCACATAGTAAGCACTTAACACATAACATTATTACTATTATTATTATTGTGCTCTTTATTATGTGTCAAGCACTGTACTATGCTCTGGGGTAGATATAAGATAATTGGGTTCCACATGAGGCTCACAGTCTAAGTAGGAGGGGTAATGGGGCTCACTGTCTAAGTAGGGGTAACAGGCAGTGAATTTCCATTTTGCAGATGAGAAAACTGAGGCATAGAAGAATTAAGTGACTTGCTCAAGGTCACACAGCAGGCACGTGGTGGAGCCAGGTAGACCCAGATCCTCTGACTCCCAGACCTATGCTCTTTCCACTAGGCTAGACTGCTTCTCTGTCATGGTCTCTGTCCCACATGGGCCTCACAACCTATCTTATTCCCATTTTATAGATGAGGAAAGTGAGGTCCTGAGAGGTTAATAATAATAATGAATGATAATTATGGTATTTGTTAAATGCTTACTATGTGCCAGGCACTCTACTAAGTGCTGGGTGGATACAAGCAAATCAGGTTGGACACAGTCCTTGTCCCACATGGGGCTCACAGTTTCAATTCTCATTTTACAGATGAGGTAACTGAGGCACAGAGAAGTGAAATGACTTGCCCAAGGTCACACAGCAGACACAGCAGAGAGGGAGCCACAGAAAAGGGATAAAGATAAAGTCTCTCCTCTCAAGGAATTTAGAGTCTAACTGGGGCAGATAGGACAAATACAAAACAAGCAATTAATCAGTAAATGGATGTGTCTGCAATATTGCAACATGAGAATTACTAGGAACACAAAAACAACATAATGATCAGAAGTATATAAACATGCTATAGGAAATTGGAATGCACAAAAATTTTTGAACCAGCAGCACTCCAAAATAGAATTAAAGTATTTACAGCCACAAATTTTATTCACTCCATGGTTTTTTTATGCAGGTGCCTGCCATAATTGATTTTCATATATCAAGAAGATTTTAGTATGAAGAGAAAGAAGAAGGTGAAGAATGATCAATAATTACCAAACTCCTTAGGCTCTAGACTGCAGTTTACAATTTCCCAACCTAAGAGGTTGATTTTTTTTATGGAAGTACTCTCCTACTTCCAAAGAGTCTAATTAAAGCAGGGGTTGGGGTTTAATGTTCTTTATCGTTGCTTCATGACATGGTTCTATGGTTCCTATATGGATAAAACATCCACTAAATTTTAGATTAATTTAGCTCATATAAAACAGACAATAATCTTCTCATTGTGAGTAGGGAACATGTCTACCAACTCTCTTGTACTCTCCCAAGTGCTACTCACTCCCTTGGTGAACTCGTTCGCTCCCACGGCTTCAACTATCATCTCTATGCAGATGACACACAAATCTACATCTCCGCCCCTGTTCTCTCCCCCTCCCTTCAGGCTCGTATCTCCTCCTGCCTCCAGGATGTCTCCACCTGGATGTCTGCCGGCCACCTAAAACTCAACATGTCCAAAACTGAGCTCCTTATCTTCCCCCTCAAGCCCTGTCCTCTTCCTGACTTCCCTGTCACTTTGGATGGCATGACCATCCTTCCCGTCTCTCAAGCCCGCAACCTTGGTGTCATCCTTGACTCAGCTCTCTCATTCACCCCACACATCCAATCTGTCACCAAGGCCTGCTGGTCTCACCTTTACAATATCGCCAAGATCTGCCCTTTCCTCTCCATCCAAACGGCTAGCTTACTGGTACAGGCTCTCATTATATCTCGGTTGCATTATTGTGTCAGCCTTCTCTCTGATCTCCCTTCCTCCTGTCTCTCCCCGCTCCAGTCTATTCTTCATTCAGCTGCCCGGGTCATCTTCCTGCAGAAACGCTCTGGGCATGTCATTCCCCTCCTTAAAATCCTCCAGTGGTTGCCTATCAACCTCTGCACGAAACAAAAACTTCTCACTCTGGGCTTCAAGGCTCTCCATCACCTTGCCCTTCCTACCTCTCCTCCCTTCTCTCTTTCTACTGCCCACCCCGAACACTCCGCTCCTCTGCCACTCACCTTCTCACCATCCCCTGTTCTCGCCTATCCCGCCGTCTGCCCCTGGCCCACGTCCTCCTGCTGTCCTCGAATGCCCTCCCTCCTCACCTCTGCCAAACTAACTCTCTTCCCTTCTTCAAAGCCCTACTGAGAGCTCACCTCTTCCAAGAGGCCTTCCCAGACTGAGCTTCCCCTTTACCCTCTGCTCCCTCTGCTCCCTCTCTGTCCCTCCCTTCACCTCCCCTCAGCTAAGCTCCCTTTCCCCCTTTCCTTCTGCTCCTCCCCCTTCCCTTCTGCCCCTCCCCAGCACTGTACTCATTTGTATATATTTTTATTACACTATTTATTTTGTTAATAAGGTGTACATCTATTTAGTTGCCATTGTTTTTACGAGATGTTCTTCCCCTTGACTCTGTTTATTGCCATTGTTCTTGTCTGTCCGTCTCCCCCGATTAGACTGTAAGCCCGTCAAACGGCAGGGACTGTCTCTATCTGTTGCCGACTTGTTCATCCCAAGCGCTTAGTACAGTGCTCTGCACATAGTAAGCGCTCAATAAATACTATTGAATGAATGAATCCCCTTGATTCTATTTATTGCGATTAAGTTGTCTTGTTTTTGTCTGTCTCCCCCAACTAGGCAGTAAGCCTGTCAGTGGGCAGGGATTGTCTCTATCTGTTGCCGAATTGTACATTTCAAGTGCTTAGTACAGTGCTCTGCACATAGTAAGCGCTCAGTAAATACTATTGAATGAATGAATGAATAGGAACTCAGGATCATTATGGGCGGCGAATGTGTCCATTTATTGTTACACTGTACTCTCCCAAAGGCTTAGTACAGTGTTTTGGACACAGTAAGCACTCCATAAATATGACTAATCGAATGGATGAATAAATACCACTGATTGATTTATTGATTCTAAGTACTATGATTTTCGTAAGTTATTTGGCCTTCTAAAATTTAGATCGGGCTGTAATTGGTCTTGCTTGCAAACGTTAATACAACCCTCTCCCTCTTTAAGATGTGTTATTCCTCCACCATTCTCTGTGTTACTAGGACACAAAAACACAAGCATTTGTCTACACCAAACACACTTAGGGAGCATCCACAAATATAGATCCCAAAGGAAATGAACCAAAAGAATAAAGATGAGAGGCACAGTGTCAAGTTTCTGTTAGATCTTCTTCTTGGTTTCCATCAGTTCTTCTCTCATGCCTTTTAGGTCCCTGTAACTGGGGCCAGTGCTTATTTTCTTGGCTGGTGTATGGATCCTTAGAAAAATGAGCGATTAAAATTTTATCCCAGTGCAAATAATCATGCACATTTTCAGATTATATACTAATTTATAGACCGGGAGCCTGTGGTTGGGTAGGGATTGTCTCTATCTGTTGCCGAATTGTACTTTCCAAGCGCTTAGTACAGTGCTCTTCCCACAGTACGTGCTCAATAAATACTATTGAAAGAATGAAAGAATGAATAATTGGGGCATGTAGTGAGGAAATGCAGTATATGACTGATTAGAAATACAAAAATGAGGCAATAGCATAAAATGGAATGTTTCTGCATACTCATCATAATACTATCTATTTGTATATCATGGTAGCTGATATATGCCTTTCTGGTACTTCCAACTTGGGTTAGGGTTATTTTCTTCTTTGATGGCAAGTGAGAAATGGTATTAAAGCTAGGGCATGGTCAGAATTCACATCAAACATACCCCTCATAAATATGGGATGTTTTATAGGTGAAGTTAAAATGAAAACTTCTGGCAATCAATAATCCTGTTGTAAAATATGTTTTAAAGGAAGATTTTGACAGGATATCATTTGCAAATGGCAATTATTCCTATATATATTACATAAGAATGTATATATGTAAATAATTTATTTATATTTCTGTCTCTTTCTCTATACTGAAGGCTTACATGCCCGGATGTCAGAGGAACTGGGTTTTAATCCCAGCTCTGCCACTTGCCTGCTGTGTCACCTTGGACAAGTCACCTAACTTCTTTGTACCTTAGTTTCCTCATGTGTAAAATGGGGAGACAATCCCTGTTTTCCCTCCTACTTAGACTGTGAGCCCCATGTGGGGCAGGGACTATGTTTGACATAATTACCTTGTATCTCCCTCAGTGCTTAGAACAGTGCTTAACACATAGTGAGTGCTTAACAAGTACCTTTATGATAATAATAATTATTATTATTACCAATACTACTAATAATAAGCTAATTATGGGCAGGGTATGTGTCTACCAACTCTCTCCCATGTGCTAAGTGTAGTGTTCTGTACACAGTATGTGCTCACTAAATACCATTAATTAATTGATATGGGGGTGAAGGAAGTCTAGACTAGAGGGAAGATGTGGGCAAGGGGTTGGCGGCGAGATAGACAAGATTGAAGTACAGTGAATAGGTTGGTGTTAGAGGTGAAAAGTGTGAGGAGTGAGGTTTAGGAAATCAGAGAAGTAAAATAGGAGGGGAGAGGCGATTAAGTGCTTTAAAGCAAGGTTGCACTTTGGATGGAGAGGAACAGGTGAATTCTAGAGATATTGTGAAGATATAAATGACAGAATTTGAGGACAGATTGAATATGCAGGTCGAGTTAGAGAGATGAGGATAATGTCAAGGTTACAGGAGGTGAGACAGGGAGTTTAGGGGTATTGTCTACACTGATGGGAATGTCAAGGAGGGGAAAGAATTTTTTTGATATTTGTTAAGTTACTTTATGCAGGCACTGTACTAAATATTCATTCATTCATTCAATAGTATTTATTGAGCACCTACTATGTGCAGAGCACTGTACAAAGCACTTGGAACGTACAATTCATTCATTCATTCATTCAATAGTATTTATTGAGCGCTTACTATGTGCAGAGCACTGTACTAAGCGCTTGGGATGAACAAGTCGGCAACAGATAGAGACAGTCCCTGCCGTTTGACGGGCTTACAGTCTAATTGGGGGAGACGGACAGACAAGAACAATGGCACTAAACAGCGTCAAGGGGAAGAACATCTCGTAAAAACAATGGCAACAATAGAAAACAATACAATAGAAAAACAATAGAATCAAGGCGATGTACAATTCATTAACAAAATAAATAGGGTAACGAAAATATATACAGTTGAGCGGACGAGTACAGTGCTGTGGGGATGGGAAGGGAGAGGTGGAGGAGCAGAGGGAAAAGGAGAAAATGAGGCTTTAGCTGCGGAGAGGTAAAGGGGGGATGGCAGAGGGAGTAGAGGGGGAAGAGGAGCTCAATCTGGGAACGCCTCTTGGAGGAGGTGATTTTTAAGTAAGGTTTTGAAGAGGGAAAGAGAATCAGTTTGGCGGAGGTGAGGAGGGAGGGCGTTCCAGGACCGCGGGAGGACGTGACCCAGGGGTCGACGGCGGGATAGGCGAGACCGAGGGACGGCGAGGAGGTGGGCGGCAGAGGAGCGGAGCGTGCGGGGTGGGCGGTAGAAAGAGAGAAGGGAGGAGAGGTAGGAAGGGGCAAGGTGATGGAGAGCCTTGAAGCCTAGAGTGAGGAGTTTTTGTTTGGAGCGGAGGTCGATAGGCAACCACTGGAGTTGTTTAAGAAGGGGAGTGACATGCCCAGATCGTTTCTGCAGGAAGATGAGCCGGGCAGCGGAGTGAAGAATAGATCGGAGTGCGGCGAGAGAGGAGGAAGGGAGGTCAGAGAGAAGGCTGACACAGTAGTCTAGCCGGGATATAACGAGAGCCCGTAATAGTAAGGTAGCCGTTTGGGTGGAGAGGAAAGGGCGGATCTTGGCGATATTGTAGAGGTGAAACCGGCAGGTCTTGGTAACGGATAGGATGTGTGGGGTGAACGAGAGGGACGAGTCAAGGATGACACTGAGATTGCGGGCCTGCGGGACGGGAAGGATGGTCGTGCCATCCACGGTGATGGAGAAGTCTGGGAGCGGACCGGGCTTGGGAGGGAAGATGAGGAGCTCAGTCTTGCTCATGTTGAGTTTTAGGTGGCGGGCCGACATCCAGGTGGAGACGTCCCGGAGGCAGGAGGAGATGCGAGCCTGAAGGGAGGGGGAGAAGACAGGGGCGGAGATGTAGATCTGCGTGTCATCTGCGTAGAGATGGTAGTCAAAGCCGTGAGAGCGGATGAGTTCACCGAGGGAGTGAGTGTAAATGGAGAACAGAAGAGGGCCAAGAACTGACCCTTGAGGAACTCCAACAGTTAAAGGATGGGAGGGGGAGGAGGCTCCAGCGTAGGAGACCAAGAATGATAGGCCAGAGAGGTAAGAGGAGAACCAGAAGAGGACAGAGTCCGTGAAGCCAAGGTGAGATAAGGTATGGAGGAGGAGGGGATGGTCGACAGTGTCAAAGGCAGCAGAGAGGTCAAGGAGGATCAGAATGGAGTAGGAGCCATTAGATTTGGCAAGAAGGAGGTCATGGGTGACCTTAGAGAGAGCAGTCTCGGTATAGTGGAGGGGACGGAAGCCAGATTGGAGGGGGTCTAGGAGAGAATGGGAGTTAAGGAATTCTAGGCATCGATTGTAGACGACTCGTTCTAAGATTTTGGAAAGGAAGGGTAGTAGGGAGATAGGACGATAACTGGAGGGGGAAGTGGGGTCAAGAGCGGGTTTTTTTAGGATGGGGGAGACGTGGGCATGTTTGAAGGCAGAGGGGAAGGAGCCCTTGGAGATCGAGTGGTTAAAAATAGAAGTTAAGGAAGGGAGGAGGGCAGGGGCGATGGTTTTAAGAAGGTGAGAGGGAATGAGGTCCGAGGCGCAGGTGGAGGGGGTGGCACTTGCGAGGAGGGAGGAGATCTCCTCTGAGGATACTGCAGGGAAGGATGGGAAAGTAGGGGAGGGGGTTGTTGGGGGGGAGGGGAGAGGCGGAGGGGTGACTTTGGGGAGCTCAGACCTGATCGTGTTGATTTTCGTGAGGAAATAGGTGGCCAGATCATTAGGGGTGAGAGATGGGGGAGGGGGAGGAACAGGGGGCCTAAGGAGAGAGTTAAAGGTCCGGAACAATTGGCGGGGGTGACGGGCATGGGTGTCGATGAGGGAGGAGAAGAAGCTTTGCCTGGCGGAGGAGAGGGCAGAGTTAAGGCAGGAAAGGATAAATTTGAAGTGTGTGAGGTCGGCTCGGTGCTTGGACTTTCGCCAGCAGCGCTCAGCAGCTCGAGCATAGGAGCGTAGGAGGTGGACGGAGGAGGTGATCCAGGGCTGTGGGTTAGTGGAGCGAGAGCGGCGGAGGGAAAGGGGGGCGAGAGAGTCGAGATGAGTAGAGAGGGTGGAGTTGAGAGCGGAGACCCGCTCGTCGAGAGTGGGAAGAGAGGACAGGGCGGCAAGGTGAGGCGAGATGCTATTGGAAAGACGGATGGGATCGAGAGAGCGGAGGTCTCTGTGGGGCAGTAGCGAAGATTTGCAGGGGGAGGGAGTGTGAGAGATGAGGCAGGTGAGAAGGTTATGGTCAGAGAGAGGGATTTCAGAGTTGGTGAGTGAGGAGATAGTGCAGCGGTAGGAGATGACGAGATCCAGGGTGTGACCGAGTCGGTGAGTGGGCGCGGTATGGTGGAGGAGGAGGTCGGCAGAGTCGAGGAGGGATAGCAGGCGGGCGGCAGAGGAGTCGTCGGGTACATCCGTATGGATGTTGAAGTCTCCAAGGATCAGAGTGGGCAGAGAGAAGGAGAGGAGGAAGGTGAGAAAGGGGTCAAGGTGGTTGAAGAAGTCGGAGGTGGGACCGGGAGGGCGGTAGATGACGGCGACAAGTAACTGGAGTGGGTGGTAGAGGTGAATGATATGGGCTTCGAAGGAGGGGAAGGAGAGGGAGGGGGGAGGAGGGATAGTGCGGAAGCGGCATCGGGGCGAGAGGAGGAAGCCGACGCCTCCTCCCTTACCGGTGAGTCTGGGGGAGTGGGAGAAGGAGAGGCCTCCGCTGGAGAGAGCGGCGGCGGAGACCGTGTCTTCGGGAGAGAGCCACGTTTCCGAAAGGGCGAGGAGGAGGAGAGAGCGGGAGAGGAAAAGCTAGAGACAATCCCTGCCCAATAACGGGCTCACAGTCTAATGGGTAGCAGTTTGGCATAATGGATAAAGAACAGGCCTATCCCGCCGCCGACCCCTGGGTCACGTCCTCCCGTGGTCCTGGAACGCCCTCCCTCCTCACCTCCACCAAACTGATTCTCTTTCCCTCTTCAAAACCCTACTTAAAACTCACCTCCTCCAAGAGGCGTTCCCAGACTGAGCTCCTCTTCCCCCTCTACTCCCTCTGCCATCCCCCCTTTACAACTCCGCAGCTAAACCCTCTTTTTCCCCTTTTCCCTCTGCTCCTCCACCTCTCCCTTCCCATCCCCACAGCACTGTACTCGTCCGCTCAACTGTATATATTTTCGTTACCCTATTTATTTTGTTAATGAATTGTACATCGCCTTGATTCTATTTAGTTGCCATTGTTTTTACGAGATGTTCTTCCCCTTGACTCTATTTATTGCCATTGTTCTTGTCTGTCCGTCTCCCCCGATTAGACTGTAAGCCCGTCAAACGGCAGGGACTGTCTCTATCTGTTGCCGACTTGTTCATCCCAAGCGCTTAGTACAGTGCTCTGCACATAGTAAGCGCTCAATAAATACTATTGAATGAATGAACAGGCCTGGGAGTCAGAATGATCTGGGTTCTAATCCCAGCTCCTCCACTTTTCTGCTGTGTGAACCTGGGCAAGTCACTTAACTTCTCTTTACCTCTGTTACCTCATCTGTAAAATGGGGATTAAAATGTGAGCTCCATGTGGGACAGGGCAGTCCCTATTCAATCATATTCATTGAGTACTTACTGTTTGCAAAGCACTGTATCCAACTTGATTTGCTGTATCCACCCCAGTACTAGAAGCAGCATGGCTAAGAGAAGCAGCGAGGCTCAGTGGAAAGAGCACGGGCTTTGGAGTCAGAGGTCATGAGTTCGAATCCCAGCTCTGCCACTTGTCAGCTGTGTGACTGTGGGCAAGTCACTTAACTTCTCTGGGCCTCAGTTACCTCATCTGTAAAATGGGGATTAAGACTGTGAGCCCCACGTGGGACATCCTGATTCCCCTGTGTCTACCCCAGTGCTTAGAACAGTACTTGGCACATAGTAAGCGCTTAACAAATACCAAGATTATTATTCATTCAATAGTATTTATTGAGCGCTTACTATGTGCAGAGCACTGTACTAAGTGCTTGGAATGAACAAGTCAGCAACAGTTAGAGACAGTCCCTGCCGTTTGACGGGCTTACAGTCTAATCGAAGTGCCTGGCACATAGTAAGCACTTAACAGCACCAAAATTCTTCTTCTTCTTATTATATACACTAATCAGGTTGGACACAGTCCTTGTCCCACATGGGGCTCACAGTCTAAGGGACAACCTGGTTATCTTGTATCTACCCCAGAGCTTAGAACAGTGCTTGCACAAAGTAAGCGCTTAACAAATACAATTAAAGAAATTAAAAAAACCTTTTACAGATGTGGTAGCTGAGGTACAGAGATGTTAATTGACTTGCCCAGGATCACACAGCAGACAAGTGGAGACAAGGAATGGTAGGAGGGAAATGGGGTGATAACTGGAAGCTGTTTTGGGGTCAAGGGAAGGGTTTTGTTTTTAGGATAGGTGGTACATTGACATACTTGAAAGCAGTGGGGAAGGAGCCACTGGGGAAATGTAATGTCTCTCTCCCCCTCTAGACAGTAAACTCTTTGAAGACAGGGCTTCAAAGTGCGGGCTACCAAGAGCGTCTACCAACTCTTTTGTACTGTAATCTCCCTAGTGCTTATTATTCATTCATTCATTCATTCGTTCATTCAGTAGTATTTATTGAGCACTTACTATGTGCAGAGCACTGTACTAAGCGCTTGGAATGTACAATTCAGCAACAGAGACAATACCTGCCCATTGATGGGCTTACAGTTTAATTGGGGGAGACAGACAAAAACAGTAGCAATAAATAGAATCAAGGGGATGTACATCTCATTAACAAAATTAATTGGGTAATAAAAATATATACAAATGAGCGGACGAGCACAGTGCTGAGGGGAGAGGAAGGGAGAGGGGGGAGAGCAGAGGGAAAGGGGAGATAAAGGGGGCTTATCTGAGGGGTGGTGAAGGGGAGGCAGAAAGGGAGCAGAGGAAAAAGGGGAAGCTCAGTCTGGAAAGGCCTCTTGGAGGAGGCGAGCTCTCAGTAGGGCTTTGAAGAAGGGAAACAGTGATCTGCAGTGATCTGCAGTGATCTGCACACAGTAATCGCTCAAGGAATACCATTGATTGACTGGGAAATATCTAGTAACTGTCATCTCTGATGTCTCTTCATTTACGAGCAAATCTGTGAGAATACTGACAGTGGGGGAAGAAATTTACAGTGATCAGAAGTAAAGTCAAGTTGGATGCCCTCTCCTGGGACAGTCCCTTGGAAAAGCTATTCCCAGGAGTCCTTGCAGAGTTATATTGCATAGCACAGAATAGTCAGACAGGAAGATATATGTTAACTATTCTCTCATTAACAGCTACCATGGCTGATGGTGGGTTAAGGGAACCGTGTGGCCATCCAATTTCTGAATTTTAACCAGGTAGTCAGTTAATCAGAAACTGCTTTCTTACTGATATCTGTTCCTCATAGTTCTTCTGCAAGGAGAAAACAGTAAGAAAGATGCCTACTCCTGCAGGTCTGATGAAGTTGGCTGTGTACCCCTGAATTAAGCATTTTTATACTCACCATACCCCCACAGCACTTCTGTAAACATTCTTTTACTCTTCCCCTATCCCTAATGTATTTAATGTTTCAATGTCTGTGTCCCCCTGTAGACTGTAAGTTCTTCGTGGGCGAGGATGACATCAACAAATTCTGTTGTATTGTACTTTCCCAAGCTCTTAATAGAGTGCTCTGCATAGAATAACTGCTTAATTAATATCATTGATTTATTGATTCCCTGGACTAACAGGCCTCAGGAGCAGTACTAGCACTAATAATGCTAGTAGTAATAGTAATGGCAGTAATAGTAGCAATTGTGGTATTTATTGGGTGCTTACTGCATACAATGCATTTTACTAAGTGCTTAATTATTAAGAGTCTTTCCCCATCTACATATCTTTAAATTATATATTATAAATTACTTGTTCATTTACATTATGTCTGTCTCTTCTGCCAGCCTATAAAACTCATTATGGGCAGAGAACGTGACTGCTAATTCTGCTGTATTGTACTCTGCCAAATGCTTAGTACAGTGCTCTGCTTATAGTAAGCGCTCAGTAAATACCACCAATTGATTGATTACAAGTGCTTGCAGTCCTAATCTTGCAGCATTAGCTAGCTATTTGTATGATTATGCAATTTCCACTCTGGGAACAGCATCCTAATAATGTTGGTATTTGTTAAGCGTTTACTATCCTGGGCAACCTTGGCTCTTAGCTAATTGGAATTTTTGACTAACTGGCATCACTCGTCCTCCAATATACCTCTAACGAGCTTTAATTGTAACTAGATACTACTTTCTTTAAGAATTCTGGAGAGGTATTCATTTACCATTAATGTAATGGGTATTTCATTGAGAAAACAAAGTAGTTATTTTCATTACCTCTTTTAACAAAATGTGTAAATGGTTGAGAATAGTTAGATCTCTGCCAAATTTGAAAATAAAATTAGAAATGTAATGGAGATAACATAGCTATACACAACTAATGGAATTAAGACCTAAATTGTACTCATAGACCACAGTATTTACTGAAAATCCTCAACACTGGGAAGTTTGAGTAGGATTCTACTGTTCTCAGATAGAAATAATGGGGAAGATTATTCTGAATTTAGATGGGTGTCACTTTTAATTTAATCTCTTAATAGCAAGTAAAGAGGAATAAATAGCATTGATGGATTGATCACCATGCAGCAAAGATTGCTCCAGCGTGACTGCTGCTGGTAATAGGAGATACTTTTCCCCTCTTCTCCATCCTAAACAAAAATCCGTGAAATTCCGGCAGCTCCACGGTCGACTCTTCTGAAGGAGAGAAATCTGTTCCATTGGCTAGTGCCCTTGGCAACCGAACCATTTCATTTTTCATCCAAGCTCTTAGAGAAGCAGCGTGGCTCAGTGGAAAGAGCCCGGGCTTGGGAGTCAGAGGTCATGAGTTTGAATCTCAGCTCTGCCACTTGTCAGCTATGTGACTGTGGGCAAGTCACTTAACTTCTCTGGGCGTCAGTTCCCTCATCTGTAAAATGGAGATGAAGACTGTGAGCCTCACGTGGGACAACCTGATTGCCCTGTATCTACCTCAGCGCTTAGAACAGTGCTGTGCACATAGTAAGTGCTTAACAAATACCAACATAATTATTATTATTATTACTTCTTGCGTCGTATCCACGCAGGTATTGTAAATTATTCATATTAACGTCTGACTCCCCATCTAGACTCTAAGCTTGTTGTGGACAGAGAACGTGTCTGTTAATTCTATATTATGCTCTCCCAGAGGCTTCATACTCTGCACATAATAAGCACTCAATAAATATGATCGATCCAGCAACTGCACTTAGCACTTAGATTGGTACAACCTGGCAAATGGATCCTTTGCTTAGCTTTGGGTCTGTGAGTCCTTCTGCACTACTGATGCTGGGTTTTTTCTAGTTATGCAGAATTTCAGTGTCAGTACAAGTTACTTCTTTTTCTTTCTCATCAAATCCAAACTCCTCACAGTTGACTTAAAGGATGGGAAGATTTGATGCAGAGCCTTAAATAGTGGCTCACTTATCAATCAGTCAGTGCTACTTAGTGATCATTTACTGCGTGGTGAGCACTGTACTTGGTGTTTGGTTTAGGGCTGTTACCTAGATCTCACTCCTTTGTTCCTAAAATCTAAAATCTTCTTAGACTGTAAGCCCGTCAAACGGCAGGGACTGTCTCTATCTGTTGCCGACTTGTTCATTCCAAGCGCTTAGTACAGTGCTCTGCACATAGTAAGCGCTCAATAAATACTATTGAATGAGGACTATTGTAACTTTTCTGATGTTGAAAATATGAGAAGTAAAGAGATTAAGGCTGTGGCAAGAATTTGGGACATTGTGCCAAGAAGAACTTGCTTCATTATGGTCCCACTGCTAAATCTGGCTTTTTAGAGGGTCACTATGGATAAATGAAAGTGAGAATACATCTCTTTTGTTTTCATGAATTGCTGGAGAAAGTTGGGAGACCTAGGGCATGAACCTGGAGTCACTCTGAATAAATGGGAGAAGACTTGAGGTCCCTTGAAAGATCTTAAAGACAGGAAAAGCTTAGGTGTTGCTGTTTGCGAAATGGGTGACAAATTGTAAATATATTTTGTGAGAGTTCAACTCCTTTCAATTTTCTTTGTTATTTGTTAACAGGTATTTGTTAAGTCCTTACTAGATTCCAAACACTGTTCTAAGAGCAGGGGTAGACACAAGACAATCAGGTAAGATACAGTCCCTGTCCCACATGAGGCTCACAGTCTAAGGGGATAAAAATCACTTCTGGATTTTGCATTAAATAGTAAGTGAAGGAACAGTTAGGAGATGAATCAACTGCAAAAACAAAATGAGAATAAGGATTGTAATTTTTTCTCACCTCTGGGATATGTCCAAGAACAGGTCAAATCTTAGTTTTCTGATATTAGTTTCAACAAGATTCATTGTGGGACATTATAGTAGATCTGTGAATGGACAAAGTATTCCCCACTCCAATAACTAGTTTTAGCCTAAATTTATTCTATCAAGATTTTTGTTTTCATTCATACCAACTGTTTGGTATTGTATTTCATTTGACCACTTAATTCTCATTAGATATAGTATCCAAATTTTGTTCTACTTTCTTGGGGACAGTTTGGCAGTCTTAAAGACCAGAGCAATATTTTTGATGAAACTAAAGTGCATTATAGATATTTTATATGCAAAAGACTTTTCCTCAGTGTGGAAGTTTTTCTTTTTTTAATGTAAGAAACCTGAAAAGCTTTCTTGAAAGCTCTTGGAAATGCTTTTAGTCCACCAGGATCTAAGATGCTTTTTTCTATCCAAATGTGAGCAGTAAGTCACGGTCAGTGACTAATTGCTAGCTGCATAAGAAAGCAGGACGATGTCTATGTCCAAACCTCAGGAGAATAATGAGTGATTCTGAGTTGAAATTTTTCAAAAAAGTCACTGTGAACATTTCAGAATAAATGATAATAAATGATAAATGATTATACTTTTTGTTACAACTTGAAATAGAAGCACTTATCTTGCAACAAGATAGGAGAAGTCTGAATCAGAGAGAAAGCCGCTTATGTGCAATTTATTAGCTACATAATGTAACTCATCTCGATGTAGCCCATTGTTGTAGTTCTCTTACATGTCATTCTCCTTATCTGGGGAATTCCTTAGGGGCATTTCCTTGGACAGTAAAATATTTAAGTAGATTTAACCTCAACTGACCAAGACCATTTTTGCCTTAGAAAATCATGTTCCTTAGGACCGTTGATCTTCTGCGATGCCAGAATGATTATTGGAATACAATCTTTGTATATCTGTGCAAACTGATGTCATCAGAGAGTCACAGGATAATTCTTTTCTCAGTCTCTTGGAACCAAATGTGGTAAAACCTGATTGGTCTTTGCTCTGATCATTCTTTGCAATCTTTCTTTCCATCTTCCAGTTTTAAACATTTTTCCCCTCCTTTGACCTTGCCTCCCACAAAGCAGATCTAAATCATCTTTCTATTGTATTTATTCAAGGGCAGAGGATAGAGATTCTAAGAGTCTTAAGCAACAACCCCCAACCAATATTTCATGGGGGCTGGCAAACATTTTATTCCCCATTGTTGGGGGTTGTTGTTTAAGACTGCCAACCCCAGCCCGAGGGACTCCAGACGGCCTTACCTTCAAAGCCTTATTGAAAGCACATCTCCTCCAAGAGGCCTTCCATAACTAAGCCCTGCTTTCCTTTTTTCCCATTCCCTTTTGCCCCACCTTGACTTGCTCCCTGCATACATCGTCCCCTGCCCAGCCCCACAGCACTTATGTATATGTCTATAATTTATTTATATTAATGCCAGTCTTCTCGCTCTAGAATGCAAACTCATCTTGGGAAGGGAATGTGTCTGTTATGTTGTACTCTCCCAAGTGCTTAGTATGGTATACAGTTAATACAATTGACTGACTGGTTGAGGGAAGTCTGGAATGGTTCTGAAATCTACTGGTTGATGGAAGTCTGGGATGGTTCAGAAATCTAAGCTGCAGGTTAAGGTCCCCTCTGCAGCAGGTTGGAGTAGATCAGGAATCCTGGATCGAACAAGGAACACAGTCTGGATTGGTGTTGAACCAAACTGGTTCTCCAGGATCTGCAGCAACAGACATTCATTCATTCAATAGTATTTATTGAGCGCTTACTATGTGCAGAGCTCTATACTAAGTGCATGGAATGTACAAATCGGCAACAAATAGAGATAGTCCCTGCCCATTGACGGGCTTACAGTCTAAACGGGGGAGATGGTCAGACAAAAACAATAGCAATAAATAGAATCAAAGGGATGAACATCTCATTAAAACAATAGCAATAATTAGAATCAAGGTTATGTACATCTCATTAACAAAATAAATAGGATAATGAAAATATATACAATTGAGCGGAAGAGCACAGTGCTGAGGGGAAGGGAGAGGGGGAGGAGCAGAGGGAAAGTGGGGAAAAGAGGGCTTAGCTGAGGGGAGGTGAAGGTGGGGGTAGACATGATTCAGGTAGGTCGGGATTTCCTGGGGCTACTTCAATATTCTTGGCCTCTCCCCTGTTGAGGCTCACCCTTTCAAGGTTTGGCGGTGGTGGTGAGGTGAATTTTTTTTTTTATATATTTGCTAAATGCTTACTGTTTGCCAAACACCTTACTAAGCACTGGAATAAATGGATAGTAGGGTCAAACACAGTCCCTGTCCCACATAGGGCTCACAAAGTATCAAGCAATCATATTTATTGAGTGCTTTTTGGGTTCAGAGCACTGTACTAAGCACTTGGGAGAGGACAGTATAACAGAGTTGGTAGATACGTTCCCTGTCCATAACAAGCTACAATTTAAAGGGAGGCACTGAATTAAGAACTGGGGCAGGCATAAGACAATCAGGCTAGACACAGCTGCCCATACTGAAAGAGAGAGACTAAATGGGTGCTGGGAGCAACAGAATGTTTCCCATTCAAAAACTGAACTCTTCACCTTTCCTTCTAAATCATCTTCTCCACTTAAGTTTTCCATTAGTCAATCAATGGTAGTTATTGAGCACTTACTCTGTGAAGAGCACTGTATTAAGCACTTGAGAAATATGATACAACTCTGTTCACAAGGAGATTGCAGTCTAGAGAGGGAGACAGATGTACATAAGTGCTGTAGGGAAGAGGGTGGGTTGAATATTAAGGGCTTAAAAGATAAAGATGCAAGTGCTTAGTCAATACAGAAAGAAAAGGAAATAGGGGAAATGAGGGCTTAACCTGGGAAGGCCTCTTGGAGAAGATGTGATTGTAATTAAGACTTCGAAAGTGAGGAGAGGAGTGGTATGTCAGTTAGGAAGGGGGATGGAGTTCCAGGACAGAGGGGAGATATGGACAAGTGGTTGGCAGTGAGATAGATGAGATTAAGATATAGTGAGTAAACTGTATTAACTGTAAACTCATTGTGGGCAGGGAACTTGCTTATCAACTCTGTTGCGTTTTACTCTCCTAAGCACTTAGAACAGTCCTCTGTACCCAATAAGTGCTCAATGAATATTGATTGAGTGATTGACTGAGAGGAAGAAAGTATGAGGAATGGGTTGTAGTAGGAAGTCAGTGAGGTAAAGTAGGAAGGGGTGAGCTGATGGAGTGCTTTAAAGGTGATGGTAAGCAATTTCTGTTTGATGCAGGGGTGGATGGGCGACTACTGGGGGTTTCTGACTAATGGGGTGCTGTGGACTGAATTTTCTTTTTTGAAAAATGATCCAGGCAGCAGAATTAAGTATGGGCTGGGGTAGGAAAGGCAGGAGGCAAGGAGGTCAGTAAGGAGGCTGATGCAGTTGTCACTGTGGGATGTGATAAGAATTTCTGTGAAACCTACATTGTTGGTATTACACTTGATTCCACTCTCTTTTTCAACTCTCTCCTGTCTGTCTTTTTCTCTCACACCATTTTCTGGATCTATGTCTTCCTATCCATGGACATGGCCTTGTACAACCCTGATCCAGTTACCCATAATGTCCTGACTAGATCATCACTGCTTTAGCCTCCTCAATGGGCTCCCTACCTCCAGCTTCTCCACACTCCAGTCCTTACTTCACTCTGCTCCCTAGATCATTTTCTTAAAACGTTGTACTGCATAGATCTTCCCACTTCTCAAACACCACTCATGATTATCCATTCCTATCTGCATCAGAATTCTCTCACAGTTGGCTTCAAGATGCGTGGCTCAGTGGAAAGAGCCTGGGCTTCGGAGTCAGAGGTCATGGGTTCAACTCCCAGATCTGCCACTTGTCAACTGTGTGACTGTGGGCAAGTCACTTAACTTCTCTGTGCCTCAGTTACCTCATCTGTAAAATGGGGATTAAGACTGAGCCTCACATGGGACAACCTGGTTACCCTGTATCTCCCCCAATGCTTAGAACAGTGCTCTGCACATAGTAAGCGCTTAACAAATACCAACATTATTATTCTTATCTATGTAGCGGGTTGCAGCGTGGCTCAGTGGAAAGAGCACGTGCTTGGGGGTCAGAGGTCATGGGTTCGACTCCTGGCTCTGCCACTTGTCAGCTGTGTGACTGTGGGAGAGTCACTTAACTTCTCTGTGCCTCAGTTACCTCATCTGTAAAATGGGGATTAACTGTGAGCCTCACATGGGACAACCTGATTACCCTCTATCTCCCCCGGTGCTTAGAACAGTGCTCTAATACCAACATTATTATTATTATTTTCTATTTACTTATCCACTCTTCTCCCACTGCATCCCAACTCTCTCTCTTCACTTTTCCCTAGTTCCCTTTTTCCCCATGACTCATACTTGGCTTTCTCATTCTGATTCCTTGCTCATGCCCTTCTTCATGCCTGAAATGCCCTCCCAATTTCTATCCACCAGAACTACCAGATCACGGCTCCTTCCATCTTCAAAGATGTTCTGGAATTGTAACTCTTCCTGGTGGCCTTCCCTCATTGATTTTTCTTCTCTCCAAGTCATATTCCCCCAACTGCTACCCAAACTGTTTTGAATCTCCTCTGCAGTCATGCACTCACATCCACCTGTAACAGGTCTGTGGATGTAGATTTACAGACTCTCCTCTTCAAGCACTGTCTCATCCAAATACTAATTTTCCTTTCCCTTTTTCTTCTATCTGTAATTATTTTGTGTCTAACTTCTCTGTTAGACTGAAGGCTGCTTGAGAGCAGGGAAAATTCTCTTCTCACTATTTTACTCACTCAAGCACTTAGTATGGCATTTTGAGCACAGTAGGTGTTCAAAAAACTATTGATTGATTGATTCCTAGGCTTTTCAAGCCTTCTAAAAAATGGATTCAAATTAGAAATAGTAGCCCATATACTAATAATAATTATGGTATTTGTTAAGCGCTTACTATGTGTCTGGCACTGTACTAAATGATGGGGTGGATACTAGCAAATTGGATTGAACACAGTTCCTGTCCCACGTAGGGTTCACAGCCTTATTCCCCATTTTACAGATGAGGTAACTGAGGCACAGAGAAGCAAGTGACTTGCCCAAGGTCATACAGCAGACAGGAGGCGGAGCTGGGATGCATCTGACATCATAGTTGCAGTCTTATTTCCGTGGGAAGTTGCAGTGTCTTGGAAAGAAGAAGAAAACTCTCCATGCCTCGTTGTTCAAGTGGCTTTTGTCCGTTTAGATGTAATTAATTTGAACATCTGCCTCTACTGTTATATTATCAGTTCCTTGAGGTCAGAGAATGTGTCTACTAGTGTAGAACATGTCTATTATATTCTACTCTCCCAAGCGCATAGTAGTACACTGCTCCGCACTCCATAAGTGCTAAATAAGTACCAGTAATTGATTGATGTGAAGAGGAGAAGGAAACATTTTTCATTTAATGGAACAGTTCAGTTTCATGAAGGTCCCGACTCAAAACTATTCAGGGTAATTTTTACCATTATGTATGGGATTGGTTAGCCATAAATTAGTAGTTTATAAGACAACCAAGGGGCTAAACAATGGTAAATATTTCCATAGGCCATCACCTCTTATGAACAGTGTAAAGTAAGGTCAAGGACTCTCATCTCCCCACCCTGTTCTCCCTCCTTTCCTCCTCACCTGTGGACTCAAGTCTGTACCCTCTAAGCTAAAAGTAGGTTGGGTATTGTCATCCAATTATTTTGTTTTCTTATGTTTGACCCATTGTGTAAACTTGGTGAAATTTATTAATGGCTTTGGTATTGACTGGTTGTTTGCATTTTCTCCTGCAACAGATAGATCATAATTATTAGAATATATCATCTAGGTTGGATAAGAAGAACAGATGGTTTGAAGTATTTGTTCCAAAGAAAATGTTTTTGTAAGTGCTGTATATATCTGAGTATGCGTGGATGTGCAGCACTTATGTATATATCTGTAATTTTATTTATATTAATGTCTGTCTTCCCTCAAAGACTGTAAGCTTGTTGTGGGCAGGGAATATGTCTGTTTTTATATCGTACTCATCCAAGTGTTTAGTACAGTGCTCCGCACGAAGTAAGTGCTCAAAAAATATGATTGAATGAATGAATAAATATGACTGACTGACTGACATGTGAGCCACCTATGGGCCTTGAGAACATACAGCCTGTGAGGTGCTCACACATTTGGGAGAGTTTAAGATGAACATGTAAAATCATGTCTAGCTTGATTAACAGTTGATCCAGTGCACAGGTGTGCATCGTTACATTTTCAAGAGTTTCTATGCACTTGGACCTGCACTTAATATGCTTAATGGCTTTTTCCCCACTGCTTTCAAACATGTCTCCCCTGTACTAAAAAAAACACCCTTCCTTGACCCCATGGCTCCCTCTGGGTATCACCCCATCTCCCACTTACCATTCCTCTCCAAACTCTTGAAGCGAGTTGTCCACACCTGCTTTCTCCAGTTCCTCTCCTAGACCCCTTCCAATCTGTCTTCCACCTTCTTCATTCCATGAAACTGCATTCTCAGTGGTCACCAGTGATCTCCTTCTTGCCAAAACCAAATGCCTCTATTCCATCCTAATCCTCCTCAACCTTTCATTCATTCATTCAATAGTATTTATTGAGCACTTACTATGTGCAGAGCACTGTACTAAGCACTTGGAATGTACAAATCGGTAATAGAGACAGTTCCTGCCCTTTCACGGGCTTACAGTCTAACTGGAGGAGACAGGCAGACAAAAACAATAGCAATAAATAGAATCAAGGGGATGAACATCTCATTAAAACAATAGCAAATAAATAGAATCAAGGTGATGTATATCTCATTAACAAAATAAATAGGGTAATGAAAATATATACAGTTGAGTGGACGAGCACAGTGCTGAGGGGAGGGGAAGGGAGAGGGGGAGGACCAGAGGGAAAGGGGGGAAAGAGGGCTTAGCCGAGGGGAGGTGAAGGGGGGATAGAGGGGGAGCAGAGGGAGCAGAGGGAAAAGGGGAAGCTCAGTCTGGGAAAGCCTCTTGGAGGAGGTGAGCTCTAAGTAGGGTTTTGAAGAGGGGAAGAGAATTAGTTTGGCGGAGGTGAGGAGGGAGGACATTCCAAGGCCACGGGAGGACGTGGGCCAGGGGTCGATGGCGGGATAGGCGAGAACGGGAGACAGTGAAGAGGTGAGCGGCAAAGGAGCGGAGCATGTAGGGTGGGCAGTAGAAAGAGAGAAGGGAGGAGAGGTAGGAGGGGGCAAGGTGATGGAGAGCCTTGAAGCCTAGAGGGAGAAGTTTTTGTTTCATGTGGAGGTTGATGGGCAACCACTGGAGGTTTTTAAGAAGGGGAATGACATGCCCAGAGCGTTTCTGCAGGAAGATGAGCCGGGCAGCGGAATGAAGAATAGACTGGAGTGGGGAGAGATAGGAGGAAGGGAGATAAGAGAGAAGGCTGACACAATAATCCAGCTGGGATATTATGAGAGCCTGTAACAGTAAGATAGTCGTTTGGATGGAGAGGAAAGGGCGGATCTTGGTGATATTATAAAGGTGAGACCGGCAGGTTTTGGTGACGGATTGGATGTGTGGGGTGAACAAGAGAGCTGAGTCAAAGATGACACCGAGTTTGCGGGTCTGAGAGGCGGGAAGGATGGTCGTACCATCCATAGTGATAGGAAAGTCAGGAAGAGGGCAGGGCTTGGGAGGGAAGATGAGGAGCTCGGTTTTGGACATATTGAGTTTTAGGGCTCAGGGAGCTGCCTTTGACACTGTTGACTAACCCTTTCTCCTGGAAACATTATCCATCCTTGGCTTCACTGACACTGTCCTCTCCTGGTTCTCCTTCTCTCTCTCTGACTGCTCATTTTCAATCTCTTTTTCAGATTTCACCTCTGCCTTCCACCGCCTAACTGTGGGAATCTCTCAAGGCTCAGTTCTGGATCCCCTTCGGTTTACCATCTACACCCACGCCCTTGGAGAATTCAGTTGCTCCCATAACTTCAACTACCATCCTATGTGGATGATTTCCAAATCTACATCTCCAGCCCTGATCTCTCTTCTCTGCAGTCTCACATTTCCTCCTGCCTTCAGATCTCTATTTGGATGTCCCACCGACACCTCGAATTTTACATGCCCAAAACAGAACTCCTTAACTTTCCACCAAAACCCTGTCCTTCCTTTGACTTTCCCATCATTACAGACTGCACCACATCCTCCCTGCCTCACGAGCCTACAGCCTTGATGTTATCCTCTACTCATTCAACCCACATATTCCATCTGTCACTAAATCCTCTGGCCTGGAATGCCCTCCTTCTACATATGCGACTGATGATCACTCTCCTCACCTTCAAAGTCTTATTGACAGCACATCTCTTCCAAGAGGGCTTCCCTGACTATGCTCCTATTTCCACTTCTTCCTTTCCCTTCTGTGTTGCCTGTGCATTTGGATTAACAACCTTTATTCACCACTCCCTCCACCCCACAGCACTTATGTACACATCCTCAATTTATTTGGATGTCTATCTCCCCCTCTACACTGCAAGATTACTGTGGTCAAGGAACATATCTAACAACTGTTGTACTGTACTCTCCCAAGTGCTTAGTACAGTGCTCCGCAAACAGTAAGTGCTCAATATGCACAACTGACTGATTGATTGGTATTCACCCCACTCTAAGCCTCAGAACTCTTATGTACATATCTATAGTTAATTTGTTCATATTAATGTCTGTCTGCCCCTCAAGAATGAGCTTACTGTGGACGGGGAACACATCTACCAATACTTCTTTTATTGTACTCTCTCAAGTGCTTAGTATAGTGCTTGGCACATAGTAAGTGCTCAATAAATACCACTGATAGATTGATAGTTTGATCCTGTTTTCTTGCCTTAGGAATCTGTGGTTGAAATCATTGACCAACCTCTCCACTTTCAAAGCCTTATTAATAATGATAGCATTTGTTAAACGCTTACTATGTGCGAAGCACTGTTCTAAGCGCTGGAGGCATATCTTCTCCAAGAGGCCTTCCCCGATTAAGCCCTCATTTCCTTTTCTCCCAACCCCCTGCATCAACCTTGCACTTAGTTTTGCACTTCATTCACTCCTCCTTCAGCCCCACAGCACTTCTGTACATATCCACAACTCAGTTGAATGTCTGTCTCCCCCGCTAGAGTGCAAGCTTCTTTTTTATTATTTTTTAAATGGTATTTGTTAAGCACTTACTATGTATCAAACAGTGTTCTAAACACTGGGGTGAATACAAGTTAATTAGTCTAGATACAGTTCCTGTCTCACGTGGGTATCAAAGTCATGTAGGACGGAGAACAGATATTGAATCCTCATTTTTCAGAGGAGGAAACTGAAACACCGAGAACTGAAGCGACTTACCCAAAATCACACAGTAAGCAAGTGGCAGAGCTGGGATTAGAATCTAGGTCCTTTGGCTCCCAGGCCCAGACTTTATGCAATAGGCCATGCTGCTTTTCCTCGTGGGCAGGGAGAACTCTCAAATAGAAACAGAAAAGACCCATTTTGACATTATTAAATGTTAAAGCAATGACATCCTCCATGAATAAAGACGATGCCGTAGATAGTGAGATTATCTACACGGGTGCCAGTATAGTTGGAAATGCTGATTTCCAACTGGAAATTCCTTCCAAACTGAGATCATCCTTTAGTCCTTTGTTCTCCTCATCTTCTTCTCTTTCTTAATAATAAAACTAATAATAATAATAAGACTTGTTAAGCAATTACTACGTACCAAGCACTGTTCTAAGAATTAGGGTAGCTACAAGTTAACCAGATTGGACACAGTCACTGTCCCACATTGGTCTCACCATCTTAATCACCTTGATTTTACAGATGAGGTAACTGAGGCCCAGAGAAGTGAAGTGACTTGCCCAAGCTCACATAGCAGACAAGTGGTGGAGCCGGGATTAGAACCCATAACCTTCTGACTCCCAGGCCTATGTTCTCTCCACTGTGCCGCCATCGTCTTCTTCATCTTCTTCTTCCTCTTCTCGGTCTCTTTTTTTTTTTTCTTCTTCTTCTTCTTCTTCTTCTTCTTCTTCTTCTTCTTCTTCTTCTTCTTCTTCTTCTTCTTCTCCTCCTCCTTCTTCTACTTCCTCTCCTCCCTCCTTCTCCTTGTTCTCCTTATTCTTCTTTCCTTCTTCCTTCTTCTTCCTGTGTGCCAAGTAGTATACTGAATGCTGAGTTAGATACACGTCAGTCAGGTTGGACAGTGCCAGTTCTACATGGGGCTCAAGTCTAACTAGGAGGGAGTAGGATTTAATCTCCATTTTACAGATGAGGTAACTGAGGCGCAGATAAATTGTGACTTGCCCAAGATGACATAGCAAACAGGTAGCAGAGCTATGATTAGATCCCAGGTCCTCTGACTACCAGGCCTGTACTTTTCCCACTAGGCCATACTGTTTCTTCAGTTATGTTTTTCAATATTACAATAATAATTATAATGGTATTTGTTAAGCACTTACTATGTACCAAGCACTGTTCTAAGCATTGCTGTAGATCCAAGGTAATCAGGTTGTCCAAGCGAGGCTCACATTTTAATCCCATTTTACAGATGAGGTAACTGAGACACAGAGAAGTTAAGTGGCTTGCTCAAGGCCACACAGCAGAAAAGTGGCAGAGCCAGGATTAGAACCCACATCCTCTGACCCCTAAGCCCATGCTTCCACCAAGCATGCTTCCACCAAGCCACGATGCTTCTCTCTTCATGATCCCTCAGCATTTTAAATTACCATGATGTAACTGGTCTTGTAGGAACTGAAGTGAGAATTAATTTGGCACTACAGTGAAGGGCGTAGACTATAAACTACTATCCACTATGCCAAGGAGAAGCAGCATGGTGTAATGGAGATAGCACGGGCTTGGGAGTCAGAAAGTCATGGGTTCTAATCCCAGCTCCACCACTTGTCTGCTATGTGACATTGGGCAAGTCACTTCACTTCTCTGTGCCCCAGTTACCTCATCTGTTACCAGTTACCAGATTTTCCTCTGGAAAATCTCATTTCATTGGAAGTGTAGCATCATTTTCTCTTCACCAGCAAAAGAATCCACAACTCAACTCTCACTTATCTATGATCCAATTTGCCCACAAAGCACACTCTGGCCTCCTCCCTTTCCCACAGTGTAACATACCCAACCCAATCTTGGTCTTCCCGTGCCTTCCATCCTCTAGTATCTGTTTCTTAGTCCCATTTCTACATCTCTCAAGGATTCCCACAACAGAATGTCAATCAAACAGTCAACAATATTTATTGAGCAATTATTATATGCAGAACAATCAACAGAGTTGATAGACTTATTCCCTTGCCCCTAAGTAGCATACATTCTACATGATTATCTTTTGGAGTTTAATAATAATTATTATGGTATTTGCTAAATGTTTAATATGTGCCAGGCACTGTAGTAAGCACTGGGGTGGATACAAGAAATCGGGTTGGACACAGTCTCTGTCCCACATGGAGCTCACAGTCCCATTCCCCATTTTACAGATGAGGTAACTGAGGCAGAGGAAAGCGAAGTGACTGGCCCAAAGTCACAAAGCTGACACGTGGAGGAGCTGGGATTAGAACCCATGACCTCTGACTCCCAAGTCTGTACTCTTTCTACTAAGCCATAGTAAGCGCTTAACAAATACCATCATCATTATTATTATTATTATTATTCTACGCAATAATGTTGCATTGTTGGTGATGTTGGTGATGTTGCGAAGATAGAACTGACAGGATTTGGTGACAGACTGAATATTTGGGATGAATGAGAGAGATGACTTGAGGATAATGCCAATGCCAAGGTTATGGGCTGTGAGACCAGGAGGATGGTGGTGCTGGCTGGAGTGATGGGAAAGTCAGGTGGAGGGCAGGGTTTGGGTTCGAAGATGATGAGTTCTGGTTTGCATACGTTAAATTTGAGTTGCCAGGCAGGACATTCAAGTAGAGGTGTCCTGATGTAAGAGGAAAAGTGAGAATTTCAAGGAGAAACATCAGGGCTGGAGATGTAGATTTGGGAATCATCTGTATTGAGATGGTAGTTGAAGACAGGAGAGCAAATACATTCTCAAGGAACTAGGTTTAGATGGAATATTTGCAAACCTCTTTTACAAGGTCCTGAAATTTGCCTATAAAGAGAAAAGGAAACTGAGGAAAATTATTTTTGGCTAGTATCTCTTCCACACTATATAGTTCCTTGTAGAGTGCAACTTTTCACAGATGAGAGAGTTACAACATTATTCATATTACCACTGAGCAAGTGCATTGAAGTACGCAATTTGTTAGAGTGTGGAGAATGTGCCTGAGGCATAGTGTTGCTAATGGTTGGGTGGATGTATGTGCTTTGGGGTACCACTTCCTTAAAATAATGTTTTTGACATGGAAATAGCTTAAGCAGTGTCTTCTGGTAACTCCTAATCATCATCATCATATTAATAATAACAATAATAATAATGGTATTTGTATTTACTTGGCCCCTGTTGCACATGGGGCTCACAGTCTCAATCCCCATTTTACAGTTGAGGTTACTGAGGCAGAGAAGTAAAGCGACTTGCCCAAGGTCACACGGCATACAAGTGGAGGAGCTGGTGATTAGAATCCATGACCTTCTGACTCCCAGGCCTGTGCTCTATCTACTAGGCCATGGTGCTTCTCTCATCTCTTCATCATCATCATCACCATTGGCATTCATTGAGAGCTTTGTGCCTGCAGAGCACTATACTAGTGTTTGGGAGAGTACATAAAGAACCCCCTTGGAAGACATGTTTCCTGCTCACCTAATCCAGAAGTAGTAGGCAAAAACTTTCTTGGGCTGCCCAAAAGCTATATAAACCTTAAACTGAAAGAGCAGACTTCTCTGGTCGCAGAACGTTTGAATTTGGGAGCTTCCTGCAAAAAGGCATAGGATTTCCAAGTGTTTCCAAGTTCTTTGATATAGTGCCAGATTCTTTCAGACAGTCAGACAGCCAGTCATTTACTGAGCACCTACTATGTGCAGAACACTGTACTAAGTGCTTGGGAGAGTTCTATATAACAGTAAACAGACACATTCCCTGCCCATAGTGAGTTTACTGTCTAGAGGGAGAGGCAGACTTCAACATAAATAAATCATAGATATGTACATGAATGCTGTGGTGTTGAGAGTGGGGTGGTGAATAAAGGCAAAAAGCCAGGGTGATGCAGAAGGGAGTGGGAGGTGAGGAAAGGAGGACTTAGTCAGGGAAGGCCTTTTTGAGGAGATGTACCTTCAGTAAGGCTTTGAAGGGGAAGGGAGTAGTTGCTAGATATGAAGAGGGAGGGAATTCCAACTCAGGGGCAGGATGTGGGTGAGAGGCTGGCTGTGAGATAGGTGAGATTGATGTACAGTGAAAAGGTTAGCATTAGAGGAGCACAGTGTGTGGACTGGGTTGTAGTAGGAGAGTAATAATAATAATAATGATGATGATGGTATTTGCTATGTGCTTACTATGTGCCAAGCACTGTTCTAAGAGTTGCGGTATATACAAGGTAATCAGGTTGTCTCATGCGAGGCTCATTGTCTTAATCCCCATTTTACAGATGAGGTAACTGAGATACAGAGAAGTTAAGTGATTTGCCCAAAGTCACACAGCTGACGAGTGGCAGAGCTAGGATTAGAACCCAGAACCTCTGACTCCCAAGCCCATGCTCTTTCCACTAAGCCATGCTCCTTCGGTGGTGAGGTGAAGTAAGAGTGGGCATGGTGACTGAGTACTTTAAAACGAATGGTGAGGAATTTCTGTTGGATGCGGAGGTGGATGGGCAAAGCGCTGTTTATTAGCACAGATATAATAAAGAGAATTCCTGTCTGCAATAACCTCTGAAGCCATGTTTGCATCTCAGGCTGATGACTGTGATTTCATGACTCTCTTGTGACCTGTGTTTGAGAGCGGAGATGAAACAACAGTTGCGTGATAAGCCAATTACCACATTGAGTACTGGGAAAATCACGTTGGCCTAGTCACGTGACTATGACCTGTGTTTGCAACTTGGCTTCTTTGATACCTCATGCCACCACTGTTCAAAATGAGCCACCCATTCTCTTTGTTGCACATATATCAGTCAATAAAAATCCTGCCCTGTTTGAAGTGCCGGCTCTACTGCTTCATCCAGACCTCATTTCTGCCTTGGCTGGTTTGGCTACTACTAGAAAAGGCCTAGCTACTTTATAATTCCTGATGACTGGAATGTTCTTTTAATCATATTTTCAATTCTATATTTCTTTCTAATCTTTTGTGCACAAAAATTCTAGTTTCTTCCACTAGTGTTATGATAGTTGTAAACTGTTCAGTCATTTCTTGTTCCATCCAGAGAAGCAGCATGGCTCAGTGGAAAGAGCCTGGGCTTGGGAGTCAGAGGTCATGGGTTTGAATCCTGGCTCTGCTACTTGTCAGCTATGTGACTTTGGGCAAGTCACTTCACTTCTCTGTGCCTCAGTTACCTCATCGGTAAAATGGGGGATGAAGACTGTGAGCCCTATGTGGGACAACCTGATTACACTGTATCTACCCCAGAGTTTAGAACAGTGGTCTGCATATAGTAAGTGCTTAACAAATACCAACATTATTATTATCCAAATTTGAGGCAACCAAGTACACATTTACAGGGGCAGTTTCATTATTCATTTGCTTGGTTTCAGGGCCTATTTTAATGCCATGCATATGTGGGCATTTAGGGAACAGTTTTACTGATGCTGATATAATCCTTCCCTCAAAAGTAGAGATACTGAGTTATTTCAGAAACCGTGTGAGTTTCAAATTCTAGAAAAGCAAAAAAAAAAAAAAATCCTACGATGAACTGCTGTGGATTAGCAGTAGAGTGTTTCTTACTCGGGTTTCTAAATTCTTATCAACAAAATTCGCTAATACATTTTTATTGTATTTGCGTGCGATAAAGATTACTTCAGAGGAGCACTGCTTCCTGTATGTGTTTTTTCCTATAGTGCATAAATTTAACTTGATCTAATGCAAAGAGCACAGGATTGGGAGTCAGAAGGCCTTTGCTCAGCCACTATTTTTTTAATAGTATTTAAGTGCTTACTATGTGCCAGATCTTATTCTAGGTGCTGGGATAGATATAAGCTAATCAGGTTGAACACAGTCCATGTCCCACATGGGGCTCACAGTATTAATCCCCATTTTACAAATGAGGTAACTGAAGCACAGAAAAGTTAAGTGACTTGCCCAAGGTCACACAGCATATACATGGCAGAGTCAGGATTAGAACCAGGTTCCTCTGACTTCCAGACCTGTGCTCTATCCTCTAGGCAACACCTTCTTGCTGTTTGACCTTTGACAAGGCACATATCCTCTTTGTGCCTTAGTTTCCTCATCAGTAAAATGAGGATGAAAGCAACTATTCTCCCTCCTCCTTGAATTAGTAGCCCTGAGTGGGGCAAGGACTGTGTCATATATGAGTATTTTGTACCAAAACCCAGCATTTACCATGATGCTTGGCTCATTAGAAAACACCTAATAAATACCATTATTATTATTTTCAATATGATAAAACCTCACACATTTGGAATAAAAAAGAGGAGGAGGAAGTCAAGTCTTACTTTTATGAAAGGCTGAATTAGAGAATTAAAAAATGTACTTTTATATGGCAGTGTTATAGATGAGTGTTTCTAGGTACGGAATTTAGAATTTGTTGGTATCTGAACTGATTTATCTCTTTGGTTTTTCCTTAAATAATAATGATAATTGTGGTAGTGGTTATGTGCCAAGCACTGTTCTAAGCACTGAGGAAGGGACAAAGTATTCAGGTTGGATGGAATCCCTGTCCCACATAGTGTTCACACTCTTATCCCCATTTTAAAGATGAGGTAACTGATGCCCAGAGAAGTGAAATGACTTGTCCAAAGTCACACAGCACATATGTGGCAGAGCTGGGATTAGACCCATGACCTTCTGACTCCTAGACCTGTGCTCTATCCCTAAGCCACGCTGCTTCTCTTAAACATACCCACAGCAATTTTGAATGTCTCTACAATACTCCTTTGTTGATTCCTTATTTTCTTAGCCTATCTTCCATTGCCTGCACTTCAAATGAAGCTTGGTTGTCTGTAGAATAGATGATTAGAGAAGCAGCGTGGCTCAGTGGAAAGAGCACAGGCTTCGGAGTCAGAGGTCATGGGTTCGAATCCCAGCTCAGCCACTAATCAGCTGTGTGACTTTGGGCAAGTCACTTAACTTCTCGGTGCCTCAGTTCCCTCATCTGTAAAATGGGGATGAAGACTGTGAGCCCCACGTGGGACAACCTGATTCCCCTGTGTCTACCCCAGCGCTTAGAACAGTGCTCGGCACATAGTAAGTGCTTAACAAATACCAACATTATTATGAAATCTTGAATTAAAGATTTTTCACTTATAAATAGTCATTAGGTATCTATGGATGGGCTAGGCAGTTCAGGGAAGATTTCTAAATGTTAAGTAACTGCAGCTCTTGATTTCAGAGAGGATTGTTTCTTAATGCTGTAAATAAATAGGACTAGTAATTAAATAGATGTTCTTGGAAACAAGGCAGAAAGAAATACCATACTTAGTATTTGGTTTCAATATGTGGTTTGTAAAATCATTGCAGGTGAAAATCTTATGGCTAATCTTGTTTTTGTTTATTGACTTTATCTTGTGAGAATAAATTTGTATAGATTTGTAAATTTGTATGATTGTATAGACCATTTATTAATTGGTCAATGCCTACACATTTTGGGACTAGGGTCCAAGCAGCATAGCTTAGTAAGTAGAGCTCGGGCCTGGGAGTCAGAAGGACCTAAATTCCAATTCTGGCTCCATCACATGTCTGCTATGTGACCTGGGGTGTCACTTAACTTCTCTGTGCTTCAGTTACCTCATCTGTAAAGTGGGGGTTAAGAGCATAAACCCCATGTAGAAAAGGGACTGTGTCTGACCTGATTAACTTTTATCTACCCCAGCGCTTAGCACAGTGTTTGGCACATAGTAAGAGTTTAACAAGTACCATATTTTTACTATAAATGCCTCTGAAATGGTTGAATGGACAGCAACAGCTCCAAAGCCTTTTTAGGAATCTTCTGAATAAAGTGATTCAGAAAAGAGTTATGATTTTTCAGGCTGGAATAATAAGACTGGAAGACATACATAATTAAGTTTTACAAAATCACTAAGAATAACATCAGGGAGAACAGGAAATTGTGGTTCAAACACTCCACAGCAAATGCACAAGGAAAAAGCAATTGAGTCTTGAAAGCGGTAGGTTCAAAACAAAAACAGAAACCCATCTTCACAAAGTGGATAGGACCCATTTGGGATAAGTGACCACAAGAGTTGTGCAAGTGGAAAATGTCATTTGGTCCATGTAAGATTTGGATAAACATAGCCTAATGGATAGAGTTCAGACCTAAGAGTCAGAAGGACCTGTCTCTTCCACTTGTCTGCTGTGTGACCTAAGGCAAGTTCCTTAACTTCTCTATGTCATAGGTACCTACTTTATCTGTAAAATGGGGATTAATACTGTGAGCCCCATGTGGGAAAGAGACTGTGTCCAACTCGACTATCTTTTTATATCTAAGCTGATTTTTTCCTCTTCTTGCCCCAGCAAGATCAGTTACATCTCAAGATTTGAACTAGGGGAGTGAAATTTCAACAACTTAAAATGGTATTATAATGAAACTCATAAACTACATCACATTTTGCTTCCCACACTGACAATTCCTAGTACTCCATATTTTAGATATAAAATAAGGTATAATGACAAAGAGATTTGGCAGATTTGCTCAAGACAGGTTTTTTTATTGAACAGGAAAATTTTCCTGTTGAGAAACACAAGATTCTTCCTTTTTCACATTGCCAGGTTAGAGAGAGTGCAGCCTGGACAGATATGCAAAGCAACTTCCTTAGGGTAACAATAATAGTAATAATATTTGTTAAATGCTTATTATTTGCCAAGTACAGTATTAATCACTGGAATAGATACTCTAGACAAGCAGATCTACCCAGAGCTCACAGTTTAAATAGGAGGGAGAAGAGGTATTGAACCCTCCTTTTACAGATGGGAAACTGCAGCACAGCAGTAACAGAGCCGAGATTAGAATCCTGATAGCCTATGTACTGATGGGCTAGAGCATTTTTGCAGCTATTATTTCTTCCTCCACAGGAAGAACCCTATACAGATCTCTACGTTACTTCTTTTCATTTCTCATAAAAGGTCATTCATTTCTTGGCAG
Organism: Ornithorhynchus anatinus; assembly: GCF_004115215.2. Classification (NCBI taxonomy): domain Eukaryota; kingdom Metazoa; phylum Chordata; class Mammalia; order Monotremata; family Ornithorhynchidae; genus Ornithorhynchus; species Ornithorhynchus anatinus. Next base: position 156,293,736 of record NC_041728.1, read on the forward strand.
AGCATTCTCAGGAGATGTAAAACTGATGTCTCAAAAGAACAGGTTTTTCTAGCTCTGAGTACATTTCATAACAATTATACGTGATTGATACGTTCACATTTGGGTTTTGCAAATATTGACAGAGGAGTTCAGAAATCTCAAGTTTGTTAGAATTCTGGGTTTCTCCCACCCATTTCTTCTGTTGGGACAAGGTTTGGGCTTTAATCCAGGTTTGCTACCACATATGGCTATATTCCGTCACTACTTACTCCTTTCTCTAAACATGAGCCATTTCCACAGTGAGATTTCTTTCAATAAAAAAAAAACTACATTGAAATTAGACCTGTATAATTTGTCGGCAATACAAATTACTGAACTGAATTTCAGTAATTGAACCTGAAGACTTTACCACTGTTAAGTTTCCATTTTAAGATAGTAGCTAGTTCTTTGGATTCGTTTTTGATTGGGAAAGGAAATTTCCAAGAGTTTCCTTTTCTTTTTTCCTCCCTTCCTTCCCTCTCCCTTCTCTTCCTTCCTTTCTTCCTTCCTTCCCTCTTCTCTTCCTTCCTTCTCTTCCTTCTCTTTTCCCTCCCTTCCCTCCTTTCTCTCCCTTCCTTTGCTTCCCTTCCTTCCTCTCTCCCTCACTCCCTCTTCATCCTTTGCTGCTCATCCTATATGCTACATGAAACAAACCATATTACACAAGTTACACTTGCCCTTCAGGTGCCTGCACTGTAATGCAAAGACCACCAATGCTGACAAAATACCACTGATTTGATTTAATCAGTGAATTATTCACTAAAGACATTAGCTCGCTTAGTAAATCCATGAAAGATGTTAATTATCTTTTATGGGCTTTTAAAGACCTAATTTTAATCCATTTAATATGAATAATTATTGGCCCAGGATGAATCTTAGCTCACAAGGTACTCCAGGCAAGACATTTCTTAATATTTGGCCCTCTTTCAGTCAGTCAATCCTATTTATTTTTTAGAGAACAGACCATCATACTAAGTGTGTGGTAGAGTATAATACAGTATAGTTCGTGGACACAATCCCTACTCTCAGTAGTGACCTTAGAGTCTACTTGAATCATCCTTTTCTCCTTTCCTAAGTGAACTGAGGGGAAAGTTAGGGGCTTCATGCTCAAAGCTAGCCCCTTCCTGATTAATAAAATCATCATCATCATCGCTATCACTGTGGTCACTATCGTCACTCACATTTACTCAATGTCTATTCTGGGTAGAGAACTGAATTGGACTTTGTGTGGAACTAGAGAAGGAGAAATCATGGGTCCCTACCTCAAGGAACTAACAAGATTCAAATGACTGTAAGCTTGTCCTCTAGACTGTAAGCTTGCTGTGGGCAGGGAATGTGCCTGTTATATTATTATACTATATTCTCCCCCCTCTCAGGGATGTACCTGGAGAGTTTCCAGTACTCTACCAGTCTCTACTACAGGGGAGAGAGTCAAGCATAGGCATACCCATTCCATTCTTAGTTTGGCCAGTGGCTAGTGAGTGGAAGGCAATCTCTGCTATAAGTCAAAACTCACCTGTGCTGGGCAGCACTGGCATGGGAGAGAGTCAAAGAGTCGAGGGAAGAGAGTATGGTAAACCACTTCTGTATTTTCAACAAGAAAACACTATGGATACACTACCAGAACAATTGCAGGTGGAGGTGGGGCGTTCTGGGAGAGATATGTCTATGGCATCGCCATAGGATGGAGATGACTTGACAGCATAAGACAAGACTGTACTCTCCCAAGCGCTTAGCACAGTCCTCTGCACACAGTTAGCTCTTAATAAATATGACTGACTGATTGACTGTGAGGTAAATCTGGGCTAGGTAGAGAAAGCTGAGGCTGAGTGAATATTTGGTCCAGATCTGGGCTTTTCGTTCCTGGACAGGTCCCTCCCACTAGCCAGAAATGACAGGAGTTCCAACTTTTCCCCAGAGGCTTAGTGGATAGAACAAGGACCTGTGAGTGAGAAGGAGCTGGGTTCTAAGCCCAGTTCTTCTACATGTCTGCTGTGTGATCTTGGGAAAGTCACCTCGCTTCTCTGGGCCTCAGTTACCTCATCTGTAAAATGGGGATTAAGAATGTGAAACCCATGTGGGACAGGAACTGTGTAACTTGTATCTATTCCAGGGCTTGGCACATAGTAAGTGCTTAACAAGTACAATAATAATAATCGTTATTACTATTATTATTAATAACCACTGTCTGGGATGGTTTCAGTCTGGGGCCGTCTCTGAGGTGATCAGAGCTCATGATTGGAAGCTACAGAGCAGCGTGGCTTAGTGGAAAGAACACAGGCTTGGGAGTCAGAGATGGTGGGTTCTAATCCCTGCTCCACCATTTGTCAACTGTGTGACTTTGGGCAAGTCACTTAACTTCTCTGTGCCTCAGTTCCCTCATCTAGAAAATGGAGATTAAGACTGTGAGTCCCACAAGGGGCAACCTGATAACCTTGTATCTATCTCAGCGTTTAGAACAGTGCTTGGCACATAGTAAGCGCTTAACAAGTACCATCATTATTATTACAGCTAATGAACTACTGAGCTAATCGGATGGGTTGTCCCCAGTCTGGTTAGGATGCAGGGCCAAAATGCAGAGCATGCCCTTCTCCCCAGGCAAGCCTGGATAGAATCCCTGCTGTGGGTCTGCCTCTTGGCCAAGGGGTCTCTGCACTGAAAATAGTCCGAGAGAGAACCGTTTTCCTTTCTCTCTCACCAGCCACAATTCTCCCAAACCCACTGCAGACAAGCCCCGGACCCTACCTCACCAGAGCAGTACTAAACCTTGAGAGGCGGAAAGAAAGCTGTCAGGAGCCTCATTTAATCACCCACTCAGCCATATTTCACAGAGATTGGCAAGCACAGTGTTATCTTTGGCACCAACAGGATGATAGCAGGAGCACAAAAGAAGACATGAAAACAACAGCTGGACTGCTCCATTGCTACGTTGATGCTCCCTGCCAGCCAGGAACTGACTGCAGTTCTGAGCCTGGCACTCACAGAAGCTGACAGAAGTGAGAAATTGGTCATTTGGAAGGCCATAGCAAACTGAGGCATCAGAGGCTGGTGAAGAAAGTACAGAAAAACAGCAGCAAATACTTCCCCCTTCCAGATAGGAGGACTTTATGAGGAAGGCTAGCCATTTTAGGCATCGAGAGTAGAGGATGCAACAAGCAACTAGAGTCACCTGCTGTAACCAGTGCAGGCTCTATGAAACAATGAGTAGCTCAATGCTTCCCTCTGAAGGAACATTTAATACTTGCATACTTCTGGCAACATAATAACTGTCAGTAAAACAGGGATAAGCCATTAGCTTTTTCATGACTTGAATTCTATTCACACAAAATTAACCAACCACTGAACTTGTACTTATTCTATCCTCAGCACACGCTAAAATATTAATATCATATAATAATGTTGGTGTTTGTTAAGCGCTTACTATGTGCCGAGCACTGTTCTAAGTGCTGGGGTGGATACAGGGTGATCAGGTTGTCCCATGGGGGGCTCACAGTCTTAATCCCCATTTTACAGATGAGGGAACTGAGGCACTGAGAAGTTAAGTGACTTGCCCAAAGTCACACAGCTGACAGGTGGCGGAGCCGGAATTAGAACCCAAGACCTCTGACTCCTAAGTCTGTGCTCTTTCCGCTGAGTCACGCTGCGTCACATATCTTGTTGGCTATTAGATAAACGTATGAAAAACAGATCTCTGAGGCCATATCTGTATGAGCCAGTCATTTTAATTTTCTGGGTCAGAACTATTGACGAGGCAGCATAAGTTACTGTCATTTATTTGATCACTAATATACTGTTAAAAAAAGCAAAACATAAATGGAGATTTGAAGCAGTTATCCACAATAAACCATCCAAAAATATTTATTTTTTGTCGTGCATGAATGATCCAAATTTAGTATTTTCACTGATTTAAGTTGCAAGGTGATTGTTAGCTATTGCCCCCATTTAGCCTGTCTGTATATAACTTGTGTCTTTTTATATATTTGTGAAGGGAAATAAAAGAACCAAACAAAACAAGAAATAACAAATTCTACAACTTGGGAGAACATTGATTGGATTGGTGGTCTAGTGGAAAAAGCGCAGGTCTGGGATTCAGGAGACCTGGGTCCAAGTTGGGCCTCAGTTTTTTTATCTCTAAAATGTGGATAGGAGCAGGGACTTCAGGGAGCATGCCTATCAACTTTGTTTTATTTAAAAGCAGTGTAGTCTAGTGGAAAGAGCATGGGCCTTGGAGTCAGACAACCTGAGTACAAATTTCGGCTCTGTCAGGTACCAGTTGTGTGACCTTGGGGAAGTTAATTAATTCTCTGTGCCTCAGTTCTCTCATTGATAAAATGGGGATTGAATATTTGTTCTCTCCTACTTAGACTGTGAGCCCCATGTGGGGTTTGATTACTTTGTATGTACCCAAGCATTGAATGTAGTGCCTGGCACATAGCTAGCCATCAACCAATACCACAAATGATTCTTGTACTCTCCCAAGTGCTTAGTATAATGCTCCGCACTAAGTGCTCAATAAATACCATTGGTTGATTGACCAATACCATAACCTAGTAGGTGCTTAGTAAAATAAATGAATAAAAGAAATGAATAAAAGAAATAAATGATAAAACTCTTTCATGTAAACTGCCAAAGAAAATGTGTTTAGTTAATTCCAAGAATTTATTTCAGCACTGAAATAGCATATGTCATCCAGAGCTTCCTTAAAAAGCATTGAACTCAAACAGTTTACAGTATTTATTGAGCAATTTATGCAGAATAGTGTATTGTGCTCTTGGGAGAGTTCAGTAGAGATGATACACAAAATTCTGTCCCCCAGAAGCTTAAAATCTAGCAGGGGAGACAGACATTAAAATAGATTTAAGGTAGGGGGAAGCAACACACTTTAAAAAAAATACATGCATGTTAGGGGAAAGAAAAGGGGTGAGGACCCAAGGGCTTAGGGAAGTGCAGGAGTGCTGACACGGCAGTAGCTGGGGAAACTGGTGAAGGAGGAGAGCTGAATCGGGGGAGTCCTCAAACAATTATTCGTTCATATTTATTAAGTGCTTAGTGCAGGTGAGCACTGTACTAAGTGGTTAGGAAAGTACAATATAACAGAGCTGTTAGTCTTGTGTCACCCATAGAGTGTGAGCCTCCATTGCCCCAGCTCTTACTAAAATGATGGTTGTCACTTAGGTTGCAGATGCTGCCAAGAAAACTGATATATGTAATGAGCCAATAAGTAAGTACAATATCTATGTCCAAGCAATCAACTACACCATGGTCCCCTACTTGGAGAAGTGCTTCTTCATTTATTCATTCATTTAATTGTATTTATTAAGCACTTACTATGTGCAGGGCACTGTACTAGGTGCTTGGAACATATATTTCAGCAACAGATAGAGACAATCCCTGCCCAACAATGGGCTCATAGTTTAAACGGGGGAAACAGACAACAAAACAAGTAGTCAGGCATCAATACCATCAAGATACATAGAATCATAGATGTATATACATCATTAACAAAATAAATGGAGTAATAAATAATATATACAAATATGCACCAGTGCTGTGGGGAGGGGAAGGGGGAAGAGCAGAGGGAGGGAGTAGGGGAAATGGGGAGGGGAGGAGGAGCAGAGGGAAAGGGAGACCTCAGTCTGGGAGAAGGTGAGCTCTTAGTAGGGCTTTAAAGAGGCGAAGAGAGTTAGTTTGGCAGATGTGAGGAGGGAGGGCATTCCAGAAACGGAGCACCATGAGGAGGTTAGCGGCAGAGGAGCACAGTGTATGGGGTGGGCTATAGAAGGAGAGAAGGGAGGTGAGGTAGGAGGGGGCCAGGGGATGGAGAGCTTTGAAGCCAAGAGTGAAGAGTTTTTGTTTCATGTGACGGTTGATAGAGAACCAGTGGAGGTTTTTGAGGGGAGTGACATGCCCAGAGCATTTCTGTAGGAAGATGATCCGGGCAGCGGAATCAAGAATAGACTGGAGTGGGGAGAGAAAGGAGGAAGGGACATCCGAGAGGAGGCTGACACAATAATTGAGTCGGGATATTACGAGAACTTGTACCAGCATGATAGCCATTTGGATGGAGAGGAAAGGGCGGATCTTGGAGATATTGTGAAGGTGAGACTGGCAGGTTTTGGTGATGGATTGGATGTGTAGGTTGAATGAGAGAGCAGAGTCAAGGATGACACCATGGTTGTGGGCCTGTGAGACAGGAAGGATGGTATTGCCATACACAGTCATGGGGAAGTCAGGGAGAGGACAGGGTTTGGGAGGGAAGATAAGGACACGTCTTGGATTTGAGTTTTAGGTGGTGGGCGGACATCCAGGTGGTGGGCGGACATCCAATTATGGTATTTGTTAAGCGCTTAACTATGTGCCAGGCAATGGACTAAGCGCTGGGGTGGATACAAGCAGATCGGGTTGGGCTGCCCCAACTCCTCACCAAACACCAAGATGATGAACTATTTCCTTGGGAAATAACCAGCATTGTTCAATAGTTGCCCTGACCCTATTGGAAAAGTTATTGCGAGACTTGCTTTCCACAGATGTGGAATTGGAATGCCTTGTGGTACAGAGGAGCAGCGTGGCTCAGTGGAAAGAGCCCGGGCTTTGGAGTCAGAGGTCATGAGTTCGAATCCCAGCTCTGCCACTTGTCAGCTGTGTGACTGTGGGCAAGTCACTTAACTTCTCTGGGCCTCAGTTACCTCATCTGTAAAATGGGGATTAAGAGTGTGAGCCCCACGTGGGACATCCTGATTCCCCTGTGTCTACCCCAGCGCTTAGAACAGTGCTCGGCACATAGTAAGCGCTTAACAAATACCAACATTATTATTATTACATTATATTTATGTCTCGTTCTCACCTGTCTCACCATTGACCCCTGGCCTACATCCTACTTCTGGCCTGGAATGCCCTCCTTCCTCAAATCCGCCCAACAACCACACTTCCCCCCTTCAAAGCCCTACTGAAGGCTCACCTCCTCCAAGAGGCCTTCTCAGACTAAGCCCCCCCCCCCCATCACCCCAACTCCCTCCTTTTCCTCTACCCCCCTTTCCCGTTCCACAGCACATGTATATATGTTCATATTCATTCAGTAGTATTTATTGAGTGCTTACTATGTGCAGAGCACTGTACTAAGTGCTTGGAATGTACAATTCGGCAACAAATAGAGACAATCCCTGCTCAGTGAAGGCCTCACAGTCTAATTCTATTTATTTATATTAATGCCTGTTTACTTGTTTTGATGTACATATATCCATAATTCTTTTTATTTATATTTATGCCGGTTTACTTGTTTTAATGTCTGTCTCCCCTTTTCTAAACTGTAAGCCCAGCATGGGCAGGGACTGTCTCTCTTTATTGCTGAATTGTATTTTCCAAATTCTTAGTACCGTGCTCTGCACACAGTAAGCACTCAATAAATGTGATTGAATGAAGAAAACTACCCCCAACATATTTTAAATTGCGAGCCCCAAGAGAGATGGAGACTGTGTTTAATTTCCACTTGTGTATTTTCTCCCAGACCTTTGTGTGGGGTTCTGCATACAGTAAAACCTTAATTCTTTTACTACTACAAGTTCCCTTCTCACAAGGAGGTCACAGTCTAGAGGGGAGACAAACAATAAAATAAATTACAGAGCTGTACATAAGTGCTGTGGGGCTGAAGATGGGGTGAATACAAGGTAGAGATCCATGTGCCAGGGCAACGCAGAAGCAGGGAGGGAGTAGGGGAAATGAGGATTTAATCTGGGATGGCCTCTTCCTGGAGGATATGTGAATTCAGAAGGGCTTTGAAGATGGGGAGAAGAGTAGTCTGCCAGATTTGAAGTGTGAGGAAATAGTAGGGAGAAGGGAGGATCTTAAGAAGCAGCATAGTGCAGAGGAGGGAGCGTAGCCTGGGAGTCAGAAGTTATGGGTTCTAATCTAGGCTCCACCACTTGACTGCTGTGTGACCTTGGGCAAGTCACTTAACTTCTCTGTGCCTCAGTTACCTCATCTGGAAAATGGGGATTAAGACGGTGAGGTCCACGTGGGACAGAGACTGTGTCCATCTGGAGTTGCTCCTATCCATTCCAGTACTTACTAAAGTGCTTGGCACATAGTAAGTGCTTAACAAATACTATTATTATCATTATCATTACCTAGGCAAGAGGTTGCTAGGCAGAGATTAGAATTTGGGTGACTTCGAGGACCCTGGACTTTGGCATAATGTGGGGAAGGAGATTTAAAGAAAGGGTAGAAATAGAGATTGTGGAGAAGGGGGAGTGACAGCTTTATAAGAACAACTATGGCAAGAGAAGGAAGCTATACTACGAAGTAAACTACAGGAGCATGAGGAGAAGGGAAGGGCATGATTAAGTCAAATGTGGAACTAACACGTCTAGTTAAAAATGGCACATCGTCAGTAAAGAAAAGGAAAAAAGTCACCCAAAATGCCAGAAGAGGTCACCACTACTGGACACAGATCTTAGAGCTCACCTCCTCCAAGAAGCATTCCCAGACTGAGCTTCCCCTTTTCCCTCTGCTCCCTCTGCTCCCCTTCTATCCCCCCCTTCACCTCCCCTCAGCTAAGCCCTCTTTTCCCCCCTTTCCCTCTGCTCCTCCCCCTCTACCTTCCCCTCCCCTCAGCACTGAGCTTGACCACTCAATTGTATATATTTATATTACCCTATTCATTTTGTTAATGAGATGTACATCACCTTGATTCTATTTATTGCTATTATTTTAATGAGATGTTCATCCCCTTGATTCTATTTATTGCTATTGTTTTTGTCTGTCTGTCTCCCCCGATTAGACTGTAAGCCCGTCAATAGGCAGGGACTGTCTCTATCTGTTACCGATTTGTACATTCCAAGTGCTTAGTACAGTGCTCTGCACATAATAAGTGCTCAATAAATACTATTGAATGAATGAATGAATATGCCCAACATATGACTCATAAAAGAGTTGTTTGGAGGAGCGATGGAAGCACAGGAGCCAAGATGATGACTAAACACCACCGGAAGTTGGCAAAGTCAAGGCAGGGCTTAGCTTGAGCTCTACTATTGCATGCCTGAAACTTGTATTCCTCAGGACAGCTAGCTGACTAATAAACCTTTGATACTCAATGCCGTGTGTTGATCCACGGACCAACAACCAGGTCAGAGGGAGACAGGCTAGCTCCAGGCATGAATTCACTGCCTTCCCCTTGGGTGGTTCACAAGCATTGTAGTCTTAGAGCGGTTTCCCAACCAGCGAGAGCTGTGTGGGTTCTGCTGCACTCAGAGGGTATTAAGCATTCTCCCATCGGTCTGGAGAACAGTCTGGGAAAGACAGTAATGATCTACCAGACAGCCAGAAGCTGCTTGCACCTCCTGTTGTTACTGCCCTCTCTCGTAATCATGGCTTTACCCTAGGGCTCCTCATGATCAATCTATGTTTACTAGGGGAACGAGTGAGGGTTACTGGGCTCTTCCAGGGACCTCTGGAACCTCAGATTACCTGTTTTTGGTCTCTTTCAAAGGCTGGGGCTCAGCTCACTCATACCTTCTCTGTGGCAAGGCTGGGACTTCATCAACTCAGAGCAAGGGGTCGTGTTGAAGCCTCAGCAGTTTTTTTAATTTTCCATGTACAACTGAAGGATTTCCATTTCTTGGTCTTTAATTGAAATCACTGTGGATGAAGGGAAGAAAAAAATGGGAAGAAACATCTTTTAATCGCTTTGTACATTCTGGAACATTATTTTATTGTAGGAACAGCCATATTCTGGATATTCATAAAAATATAATTAAATCCAGTCGTATACATTTGCTTTCAGTGGTGATATAAAGAATAGGAGGTAATGAAGCCCACACAGAATTAATTTAATCAGAACCTTGTGTGCAATCAGTCTCTATGATATACCTTTTCTAATCACATTTTTGGGTATGAATAAGCAAGCTAAAATCCTGGAAAGCTGCCATACAGATTTTGAAATAGAATTACCACTGAAACCCAAGTTTAATAAAAGAATGGATTAAAATAACCATGTAAAGTATTAGTCCATCTTGCTTTAGATGTGTGGTAACCTATAGTTTGCAATACTAAAATATAAATTTTATTTTAACATTTTCTCATTCATCTTATTATAAGCGAGCACCAATTAATTTGAATAGTGCTTCCTCAAAGCCTATGTGGTTAGGTTTGATAAATGTGTGTGTGTATCTATACGGAATAAGTTTCCCTGCATTTTAGGTGTACGCGTTTCATAGAGCAACAGAGTTAAGACAAGGAAATTAACACTCTGTTTATGTACTTGTGGTGCTTTAGCCCCTGATCCCCAAACTCTCTTTAAAACCTCAGAAGACAGCCAATTCTCAATTGATAAGTTTTCCTAACACTTTTTGGGTTCTAAAACATAGATGCAAGTTTGCATTTGCCTTCTGCATGACCTTGGGAAAGTCACTTAACTGCTCTGTGCTTCCATTTCCTCATCTGTAAAATGGGGATTAAATATACAGGTTGTCCCTTCTATTTGAACTGACTGTGGGGATAGTGTTGGAACCAGTTGTCTTGTATATACCTCCAGTGCTTGGCACATAGTGAGGGGTTATCAAATATCACAAAAAGTGCACCCTACTCCCCAGCCCAAATTCTCCAGGTGGTTGTTGTGTGTGCTGATTGCTGGTTTCACGGGCCCCTGAATGGAAGTAAGTGAGGTGATATGTGAAGGCTGGTAAGGAACTGGAAAAGTTACAGTATGGAGGAAATATTTGAAGAAGCCATCAGATTTTATGTGAGGTGAACTGTGAAAAGCTCAACAGATGGAAATACATTTTTGTGATCCATTTTGGAGCTTCCTTTAAGTTTTTTTCCTCCCCGAATTCACTTCACAGATTTAAACTGAAAGGATCAGAAAACAAGATGCACATGCTCTTCCTTGCATATTTTGGGGGTGGTGAAGATCCTTACCAACAGGAGCTGCTAGAGTGAAGAATGAAAAAGAGGAATTCCTGTTCATTTTCAATATGATTATTAACTTGCTTTGAACTCAGGCCTATCTAAGAAATTATCCATACTTCCCAGCTGCCTTTCATTTGCTAAACATGTTACACCAAATCAGGAAGACCAAAGAGAATCCACCTGAGAGTTCTGAGGGGATTCAACAGGGATGTTCGGAACCAACTTAGCTAATTGCATCCTAGTGGGGTAGCCTAAGGATTTTGGGAAATGCTTCAGGCCAAACAAAGCCTATGATGACTTCTTGTTACAGCTTTGCTGACTTGCAAGCTACCCAGTAGCATCCTGCTGCCACTATTAGAGGCACAATATTGGTCTGGATGGACAATTGCCCTAACTGATTAATGACATTCTCTATGGTTGTCTATAAATAATTTTAAAATGTAATTTTAAAAGGTTAGGTGTTCCTAAATTAAAGAGCATGGGCCTGAGTCAGAGGACTTGGGTTCTAATCCTGACTCTTCCTATCATCTACTGTGACCTTGGGCAAGTCACTGTAACTTTTTGGTGCCTCAGTGACCTCACCTGTAAAATTTGTATTAAATCCAAGCCCCTTTTACTTAGGCTGTGAGCCCACTGTAGCTTAGAACAGTGCTCTGCACATATTAAGCGCTTAACAAATACCAGCATTATTACATGAACTATGTCCAATCTGATTTTGTTGTATCTATCCTAGCACTTAGTACAGTGCTTGGCATATAATAAACATTTTATAAATACCATTAAATTTAAAAAAAATACTCTCAGGAGTAATGATTAATGCCTGGGAAGTAGTACAGATTTTTCTTCCTATTTATTTTATTTCCCCACGTAACTTCTGGAGTAGAAGGCAAACTATTAAAATGGTATTTGCAAGACTGGATGTAAATCAATGACATAAAGGTTGAACCTTTAAAGTTCAAATTAAACATTTATACACCTCGAAATGGGAAATATTCAACTTTTCACTGCTTAGAAATGCGAAACTGCCAAATGAGTATAGAAACTTACGTTTGGTTTAAATGTCACAAGATGATAAAGTCTCCCGATTTCTTCTTCTATAGCATCTTCATGGCTCCATCCAAGACATCACTCACCCAAAACACCTTTTCTGTTCAAATGGCTTCCTCTGAATCGGATATTTGGAAAATAGGAGAGCGCTGAGTCATTACAAATATTGCCAATCGTTAAGGTGATCAATGTTCAAACACAATCCATAATTTTGCTGCTAAAACTATATTGTGCAAAATCCATTTCTACAAAGGAGCCCAGAATGAGTTTTTAAAGTGGTTTTATGATAAATATAGTCTAACTTTTAAATCCAGACTCCTGATTAAAGTGATGTTTTTTGAGTTTAATGTGAGAGCTAGCTACCACTTTGCCCTTTGGGATTTAATGAGCATCGAAATGGAAATGCACACTAATCTGTGAATGACAAGTGATGAAAAATTTAGCTCTTTTTTTTTTACTCTTGATAACTAGGAAACCAGGTGCCAAGAGTTACATCAGCATTTGGATGGAGTATCCTAAGGAGATTTAAGTAGAGTTTGTGATTTACTTTGAATTGTACTATAGTTTTGCTCCAAGTTCAGAAAATAAGATCTACAGACAGGATTAAAAGACCTGATGTAAACAACTTTGTTCTTCTATTGCCAGCATACTCACTGTACTGCACTTCGCTTTCCACCCCTCACCCAAGTCTTGCCTCTGGCCTGCAACTAACTACCTCCCCTTTCTAATATCCGACTAATGATCACTCTCCCCACCGTCAAACTTTATTGAAGGCACATCTCCTTCAAGGCCTCTTAGACTAAGCCCGTCTAAACTTTCATTTCTTCTTCTCCCACTCCCTCCTGCATCACCCTTGCACTTGGATTAGAGCCCTTTATTCACCCCACCCTCAGCCCCCAGCACTTATGTAGATATACATTATTTATTTATATTAATGTCTGACCTCCAACTAGGCTATAAGCTCATCGTGGACAGGGAACGTGTCTACCAACTCTCAAATGCTTAGTACAATGCTTTGCACACAGAAAATGCTCAACAAATTTGATTGATTGATTGATTGAACTAGAGGTCAGGAGAATATCTGTAGTCTACGTCCGTGGTGCTAAAAGGGGGATTGGCATCACCAGGAAGGGGAGAAAATGCGATGAAAGATGTTCTTTGCCACTAAAAACCGTGATATGTCCACACTTAGAATTTAGTTTCCATTGCCATAATCACTGTGGACAGGGAATGTGTCTGCTAACTGTGTTGTATTGTGCTCTCCCAAGTGCTTAGTACATATTTGGCACTCAATAAATACCACTGATTGATTGATTTAAGAAGGACATAATGGAGCTGGGCCATTAATCTGGTGAAAGATTTCAAGATGATCTGATATTCATTCATTCATTCAATAGTATTTATTGAGTTCTTACTATGTGTAGAGCACTGTACTAAGCGCTTGGAATGTACAACTCGGCAACAGATAGAGACAGTCCCTGCCCTTTGATGGGCTTACAGTCTAATCAGGGAAGACAGGCAGACAAGAACAATGGTAATAAATAGAGTCAAGGGGAAGAGCATCTCATAAAAACAATGGCAAATAAATAGAATCAGGGTGATGTACATCTCATTAAACAAAATAAACAAAATAAATAGGGTGATGAAGATATATACAACTGAGCAGATGAGTACAGTGCTGAGGGGGTGGGACGGGAGAAGGGGAGGAGGAGAGGGAAAAGGGGCAGAAGAGGGTTTAGCTGTGGAGAGGTGAAGGGGTGGGTAGAGGGAGCAGAGGGAAAAAGGGGGGAGCTCAGTCTGGGAAGGCCTCTTGGAGGAGGTGAGCTTTAATAGGGATTTGAAGAGGGGAAGAGAATTAGATTGACGGAGGTGAGGAGGGAGGGCATTCCAGGACTGTGGGAGGACGTGGCCCTGGGGTCGACGGCGGGATAGGCGAGACCGAGGGACGTTGAGGAGGTGGGCAGCAGAGGAGCGGAGTGTGCGGGGTGGGCAGTGGAAATAGAGAAGGGAGGAGAGGTAGGAAGGGGCAAGGTGATGGAGAGCCTTGAAGCCTAGAGTGAGGAGTTTTTGTTTTGAGCGGAGGTTGATAGGCAACCACTGGAGGTGTTTAAGAAGGGGAGTGACATGCCCAGAGCATTTCTGTAGCAAGATGAGCCAGGCAGCGGAGTGAAGAATAGACTGGAGCGGGGTGAGAGAGGAGGAAGGGAGATCAGAGAGAAGGCTGACACAGTAGTCTAACCAGGATATAACGAGAGCCCGTGGCAGTAAGGTAGCTGTTTGGGTGGAGAGGAAAGGGCGGATCTTGGCGATATTATAAAGGTGAGACCAGCAGGTCTTGGTAACGGATTGGATGTGTGGGGTGAACGAGAGAGACGAGCCAAAGATGACACCGAGGTTGCAGGCCTGTGAGACGGGAAGGATGGTCGTACCATCCACGGTGATAGGGAAGTCTGGGAGAGGACCGGACTTGGGAGGGAAGATGAGGAGCTCAGTCTTGCTCATGTTGAGTTTTAGGTGGCGGGCAGACATCCAAGTGGAAACGTCCTGGAGGCAGGAAGTGATGCGAGCCTGAAGGGAGGGGGAGAGGACGGGGCAGAGATGTAGATCTGTGTGTCATCTACGTAGAGGTGGTAGTCAAAGCCGTGAGAGCGAATGAGTTCACCAAGGGAGTGAGTGTAAATGGAGAACAGAAGAGGGCCAAGAATTGACCTCTGAGGAACTCCAACAGTTAAAGGATGGGAGGGGGAGGAGGTGCCAGCGAAGGAAACCGAGAATGACCAGCCAGAGAGATTTTCCCAGTGGATTGTCTTCATAGTTTAAATTACAAGACTGCCCTATATTCCAGCCAGAATGTGGCTCCAGAGAAGAGGGAGATGGAACTTTCCCTCTTGTAAAGTTCTTGTAGGGAGCGGTGAGCAGACTGGGGGACACTCTGTATCCAAGAGTGGCTGTGCTGGGCAGTGGACTGATCCCTGGGGGGTGCACATGCATGGTTTCTCCAGAGGGGAGTGGAGGGTGCTCTGTATTTGGGAGGGGCTTTGCACTGTGGGGTGGACTGTCCACCCGGGACACGTGAGCAATTTCCTCTGCTGGACTAAGGAGGTGGTATAAACTGAAGCAGCTCTGTCCCTACTCTCCAGGAGGGATCATGCCCATCACAGGCATTTCCCTCTGGTCTCTCCCCTGGGCTGCCACCCCTCCAGGAGACTGTGAAACCTCTTCAGCAGGGTTAGAGGGTACAAACATCTCCCCACTCATCAGCCTAAGCTCTGGAGCAGCAGGAGCCAGAGCAGGGATTCTCTTCTCTCATCCCAAAGCAGCAAAGTGTCTGTGGTTCATTGCCAGACTCCAACTCCCTGGCCTGCCCCCGGGGTCAAAAGAGGAGAAAGAGGCATCAGCTTCACCCATCTCTTTTAGCGGGCTGGGACTACACTGCAGTGGTGGGTGAAATGAGACAGCTCAGGTGTTTTTTTCTTTTTTATTTACAAACGCTGACAAAGAGTGAATCTGGGTTTGACTTTTCCTTGTCTTCCAGTGGGTCCTCAGGTGCCACTCTGGGCTTGGAAAATCTCATCCCTATCCAGTTAGGTGACCCTTAGATCCAGAGGCAGTCCAAGGAAGGGGTGACCCTTACCCAGCCCCGTGGTGGGAAGCAGCCTGTTCCCCTGTGCCAGTTGACCTCGGCTGCCCCAACATCCATCCATAGCTAACTTCGCCAACAGCAGCAACACTATTTTTGCACTGGCCCATCTTGGCGACATGGATGCATGAGGGAGGTGGGACCCAGTGAGACAGATTGCATCATATGACTGGCAGATGTCAATCATAGGGGAGGTGATGCCATGTTGAGGTCATAGTTTAACAAATACCACTATTATTATTATTATTATTATTATTATCATCATTCTACAAGGGAATGGTAGATCTGATAGGATGCTCAGACTTCTTTCTAATCCAATCAGACACCTCTTATGCAAATCATATCCCGGTCACGGCTCTAGAATACGTACCTAAGTTCTTGGGGCTGAGAGTGGGGTGAATATTAAGTGCTTAAGGGCTTCAGAGCTGAGTGTGTAGGCAATACAGAAGGGAGAGCAGGTAGGGGAAAGGAGGTGATTTTAGTAGTGAATTCATTCAATCATTCAACCGTATTTGTTGAGCACTTACTGTATGCAAAGAACTGTATTAAGGGCTTGGGAGAGTACAATAAAACAACAGACACACACATTTCCTGCCCACAACAAGCTCACAATCTATAGGGAGAGACAGACATTAATATATATAAATAAATAAATGAATTAATGAATGAATAAAGTACATATATTCGTAAGTGCTGTGGGGCTGGGAGGGAGGATGAATGAAGGGAGCAAGTCAGGGCAAAGCAGAAGAGAGTGGGAGAAGAGGTGAGGAGAGGGGTGAAGCCTTGTTAGAGGAGATGTGTCTTCAGTTAGGCTTTGAAGTAGGGGAGAGCAATTATCTGATATGAAAAGGGAGGGTGTTCTAGGCCAGAGGCAGGATGTGGGTGGCAAGACATATTGGATTGAGGTACAGTGAGAAGGTTAATAATGTTAGTATTTGT
The DNA here is from genome assembly GCF_004115215.2 of Ornithorhynchus anatinus. Classification (NCBI taxonomy): domain Eukaryota; kingdom Metazoa; phylum Chordata; class Mammalia; order Monotremata; family Ornithorhynchidae; genus Ornithorhynchus; species Ornithorhynchus anatinus. Next base: position 156,310,282 of record NC_041728.1, read on the forward strand.
TAAGCACTTACTACATGCAGAGCACTGTTCTAAGTGCTGGGGTAGATACAGGGGAATGAGGTTGTCCCACGTGAGGCTTACAGTCTTCATCCCCATTTTACAGATGAGGGAACTGAGGCGCAGAGAAGTGAAGTGACTTGCCCACAGTCACACAGCCGACAAGGGGCAGAGTCGGGATACATTAGAGAAATGCAATGTGAGGCCTGGGTTGTAGTAGGAGAGAAACGAGGGGAGGTAGGAGAAGGAAAGGGGATTGAGTGATTTAAAGCCAAGGGTGAGGAGTTTTTATTTGATGCAGAGGTGGATGGGCAACCACTGGAGTTTCTTGGGGGTGGGAAAACATGGTCTGAATGTTTTTGAAGGAAAACGACCTGGGCAGCCAGACTGGAGTATGGACTAGAGTGGGGAGAGACAGGAAGCTGGGAAGTCAGCAAGGAGGCTGGTATAATAATCAAGGTGGGTTAGAATGTGATAATAATACTAATTACGGTATTTGTTGAGCACTTACTATGTGCCAAGCACTGTAGGATTCATTCATTCAACAGTATTTATTGAGCGCTTACTATGTGCAGAGCACTGTCCTTGGAATGTACAATTTGGCAACAGATAGAGACAATCCCTGCCCAGTATCAGGCTCACAGTGTAAACGGGGGAGATGGACAGCAAAACGAACAGAACAAAACAAAACAAGTAGTCTGGCGCAGACATCATCAAGATAAATAGAATCATAGCTATATACACATCATAAACAAAATAGAGTAATAAATAATATATACAAATATGCACAGTGCTGAGGGGAGGAGAAGGGGGGAGAGCAGAGGGTGGTAGAGGGGGGAATGGGGAGGGGAGGAGCAGAGGGAAAGGCGGGGCTCAGTCTGGGAAGGCCTCCTGGAGGAGGTGAGCTCTCACTAGGGCTTTGAAGAGGGGAAGAGAGTTAGTTTGGTGGGTAGGGTAGAATAGGATAGTGAATGGTTAACAACATCATTCGGTCAACTGTACAGGACACTGACAAGGGCCTTGCTGGCAACAGAGAGCAGTGAACTCACTACCAACCTGACTGTTCTAAGTTTAGCCCTCTTATCTATCTTCTTGGAGAGAGTGATTTGCTGGCATCTATGAATTCCTGAAACACGTAGCAAGAGGTGAGCATGACAAAGGACCCTCTTTACCCATGCACACAGTATGCACTGAATTTTAATAATAATGATAATAATTGTGGTATTTGTTAACCGATTACTATATGCCTAGCATTGTTCTAAGCAGTGGAGTAGATATAAGGAAATCGGATTATCCCATGTGGGGCTCACAGTCCCCATCCCCATTTTACAGATGAGGGAACTGAGGTATAGAGAAGTGAAGTGGCTTGCCCAAGGTCACACAGCAAACAAGTGGTGGAGGCTGAAAGTTCACCTCCTTCAGGAGGCCTTCCCAGGCTAAGCCCCCTTTTCCTCTGCTCCCCCTCCTCATCATCCTGATTCGCTCCCTTTTCTCTACCCGCCTCCCCGACCCACAGCACTTGCTATTATACATGTACACATTCATAATTTTATTTACTTTTTTATTAATGATGTGTATATATCTATAATTCTATTTATTTATACTGATGCCTGTTTACTTGTTATGATTTCTGTTTCCCCCTTCTAGACTGTGAGCCCGTTGTGGGCAGGGATTGTCTCCATTTGTGGCTGAATTGTTCTTTCCAAGGGCTCAGTACAGTGCTCTGCACACAGTAAGCGCTCAATAAATATGATTGAACTAATGAACGAATGGAGGAAGGATTAGAACCTATGTCCTGTGACTCCCAAGCCAGTGCTCTTTTCTATTAAGCTCTTTTAAGTCTCGTAAAAATCTTTTCAGCCATTATCTACTACTCCTGGCTCGAATCGCATTTTTAAACTTTCTAAACAACCCTCCTGCCACAAATCAGTAGTGGTGTGATATCCTTCTTTCACAACATATGTATCAGCGTCTCCTTTTCTTTGTGTGTGTGTGTGTGTGCGCGTGTGTGTGTGTGCGTAGTGGATTTTTAAATGGAGAGTTTTGTACTCCACTGTATTTTCTTTTGGGAAGTTTTGACGGATCCAGGAATCCCTCTTCTGGAAAACAGTTGGCACTGCATAACCTGGAACATTGCCATGGATTTCTTCAAGCAAATGTAGCTTCAGTTGTTGTAATCAATCAATCAATCAACCAATCAATCAGTAAATCAATGGTATTTGTTATCAATTAATTGTATTCATTCATTCAATTGTATTTATTGAGTGCTTATTGTGTGCAAAGCACTGTGCTGAACGGGAAAGAGCACAGGCTTGGGAGTCAGTGGTCGTGTGTTCTAATCCTAGCTTCACCACTTGTCAGCTGTGTGACTTTGGGCAAGTCACTTCACTTCTTTGTGCCTCAGTTACCTCATCTGGAAACTGGGGATTAAAACTATGAGCCCCACGTGGGGCAACCTGATTACCTTTTATCTACCCCAGCACTTAGAACTGTGCTTGGCACATAGTAAACACTTAACAAATACCATCACTATTATTAACAGATATATTCCCTTCCCATAATGAGCTTACAGGTTAGAGCTTACTGTGTACAGAACACAGTATTAAGGGCTTGGGAAAGTACAATATAACAGAGTTGGTAAAATAGGGTTATTGTAAGGGGCTGATTTTGATGTCCGGGGTAGATAGGATCAGGATGGGAATGTGTTAAAAGTAAATATAGGAGGGGATACATGAATGGTTTGGAAGAGAAGTAACCCTGACAGTGATAAGTAAAACCAATTGATATATTAACTGTACTTGTTTCTTGGAGGGGGAAAATGACCCAGTGGTGTATTATGCCCTCTCCCCAAAGCACTTTCATTTACTAGATGTTAATTTGAGTCATCACCCAGAGGCCCTTGATCTGTATTCTCCTTTCTCTAAAAACTTAGATGAATAATTATAACATTTATTCTGTGCTTATTTTCTGCTGAAATCAATGAATCAATCAATGAAATTAATGAGCCCTTACTGTGTGCAGAGACAGCAGCATGGTGTAGTGGATAGAGCATGGGCCTGGAAGTCAGAAGGTCATGGGCTCTAATCCTGGCTCACTTGTCTGCTGTGTGACCTTGGGTAAATCTCTTAATTTCTCTGACCCTAAATTACCACATCAATTACCCATGTGGGGATTGAGATTGTGAGCCCCACATGGGACAGGGACCGTCTCCAACCAATTTGCTTGTATCCACTCAGTGTGTAGTACAGTGCCTGGCACATAGAAAGTACTTAACAAATACCATACTAAGTGCTTGGAAAAGGACAATACAATAGAGCTGGAGATGTGATTCTTGCCCACAAGGAGATTCCAGTCTACTGAGGAAGACAGACATTAACAATCAGGTTGACTGCAGACTGTAAGCTCTCTGTGGACAGGGAACATATTTACCAACTCTGTTGTGTTGTACTCTTCCAAGCATATAGTACAGTGATCTGTATACAGTAAGTGCTCAATAAATATCAGTGACTGATAGATTAATAATATTGGATACAGTCTATGTCCCACACAGGTCCCACAATAGGTCCTTTGGTTCCCTTGGTGTCTTTCCCCTCCTTTCCTTCCCCCATATTTTGGAAAACTCTGGGTCAGCTGAATCTGATTTGTGTTATGAGTATGGGCTACTCAACATTAAGAATCTGTGGAAGTCCACAGTGGACTAACTCCTTTTATTACTCCTTTCTAACCATTCAGTTTCAAGATCACAGATTAAGTTTTGGGTCTTGTGGGCTGAGGGTCAGTGAATCCCGTCATGTCTGCACTGCAGACTCATCAAATATGCAAACATGCTTGCTTTTCATAGGTTACACTAATTAATACAAAAATTCTTAACAATGGTGCAATTCCATTCCTTAAAATTTTCCAAGGCCTGGCAGTGATTTAAGTTGCTTAATATTGAAAGATGTTTAGATTTCAGCAGATTGCATTTCATGATGTATTGCTTATCATGATATCTAAGGCAGCTGTCTTTGCTTTCACATATACTGTTTTTTTCCCAGTTCCATTCACAGAGGCCCATGAAATAGGTTGCAGATTTTTAGAATTGCTAAATAAAGCAATTTAACAATTCAGTTACTCATAAAAGACTTCATTGTGCAATAATATGAGAGAAAACTTTTTTCTAATTTGTTTTATTTGTGATCCTCCAATGATTATGAAATGCTTTGGCATGCATTAATAGAGAGTACCCAAGAAGACTGTTTCATGAATTTTTATACATTTCTTTAATATGCAACTGTTAGAAAGCGTTTACTGATGGGACATCTTTTTCATAGTGGGTAATTTCTAAGAAAAGTAAATGAATGCAACAATGTGAATGACTTAAGAAAGTAAAGATGGTCCAATGTTGCTCTCTGGTGGAAAATTTAGAATCTGCACTACTGCAAAATGTGTTCATAAAAAATCAACTGTACAAAAACATTTTTTGTTACAATTTGGCCTTGAATTTTCTATATAGTCTTCCTATATGGGTTGTAAAATGAAACCAAGTTAATGGACTTCATAGTTTTAAAACATAAAATAATTTGAACCTGACAGTCACTATTTCACTACGAATTGTGCATATAAAGTCATAGTCAAAGACATTTCTGTGTGCCTGAAATTTTCCAAATGAGCACCTCTCCTGAAAAATTCTGGCTGGAGCCTAAATTGATGTTTAAAGTTTAAAGTATCTAAAATGAAAGTATTTAATGAATTTAAAGTTTAAACTCGTGAGTTTAAAGTATCTAAAATCGAACTTTATTTTTCAATGCAGGATGGTAAAATATAATCCAACCATTCAACTAACAGCCACCTGAGGGCAGTAATAACCACTGAGAAGTTCATGTGGATTTATCCATCAACAAAAAATTAAGTCCTTGTTCTCTTGCCCTAAAGGTTTCTCTCCTTTTTAGTTTTTGAATCTTACACTTTCTCCAACTTCTAGGTAAGAGACATGCCAACCACTAGCACTGCAATAATTTTCACTGAGTAGATTCTCAGCCCTGAAACCTGGATCAACCTTTAGTAGGGGAGACTCCATCATTCTTGAAATTATGCCTCTGAACCTTGGCTGTTTCTCTCTATTTTAACCTCTTTGGATACCAGTCAATCAGTGGTGTCATTAAGCACTTACTGTGTACAGAATACTGAATTAAATGCTTGGTAAAGTACAGTACAATAGAGTTGATAGATGCCTTCCCTGCCTCCAAGGAGCTTACAGCCTAGAGGGGGAGACAGACAATAACATGTGTTACAGTTATTACCCAAGTGCTGCGGATCTGAGAGGGGGCTTAATTTCAAGTGCTTAAAGGGTGTAGATCCAAGTACATCGGTGAGACAGAAGGGAAGAGTAGTAGGGAGTAGGGTAAAAGAGGGTTAATCTGGGAAGTTCTCTTGGAGGAGATGAGATGTTAATAAGGCTCTGAAGGTGGGGAGAGTGGTTGTCTGTAATATATGAAGGGCGAGGCAGTTTCTAGACAGAGGGAGTTTGTGGGAGAGCGGTTGGTGAGGAATTAGATAAGATTGCGGTGTAGTGAGTAGGTTGGCCCTGGAGGAGCAAAGTATGCAGGCTGAGTTGTAGTGGGAAATCAGCGAGGTAATATAGGAGGGACTGAACTAATTCAGTGTTTTAAAGCCAGTGATAAGAAGTTTCTGTTTGATGCCAAGCTCTGAAGTTCGTGAGGAGTGGGAAGAGGTGGACTGAACCTTTTTTAGAAAAATGAATCAGGGCGGCAGAGTGAAATGAAGACTGGAGAGAGGAGGGAGATCAGCATGGAGGCAAAAGCAGTAATCTAGGCAGGATAGCATAAGTGCTTGGATCAACATAGTAGCAGTTTGGATGGAAAGGAAAGGGCAGATTTTAGCAATATTATGAAGTACTGACAGGATTTGGTAATAGATAGACCATGTGGGTTGAATGAGAAAACTGAATTGAGAATAATGCCAGGGTTAAAGACTTGTAGAATAGGGAGGATAGTGGTCCTATCTTCAATGATGGAAAAGACACAGGATGAAGGGTTTAGATGGGAAGATGAGGAGTTCTCTTGTGGAAATGTTTAGTTTGAGGTGTTGACAGATAGAAATGTCCTGAAGGCAGAAGGAAAAACAAGATTTCGGAGAAGGAGGGAGGTTGGGGCTGGAGATGTAGATTTGGGAACCATCCATGAAGAGATGGTAGTTGAGGCCATGGGTGCAAATTAATTCTCCAAGGGAATGGATGTACATGACATGAAGAGGACCCAGAACTGCATCCTGAGGTACTCCCATTGTTGGAAGGTGAAAGATAGAGGAGGAGCCTGAGAAAGAAGGAGAAGTCAGAGAGAAAGGAGGAGAACTAGGAGAAGATAGTGTCAGCAAAGCCAAGGTTGGGTAATGTTTCAAGGAGAAGGGATTGGTCCACAGTGTTGAAAGCAGCAAAGAGGGTCCTTCTACCTATACAGTAGAATGGGAGCTGGAAGCGCAATAAGACTCCAACAAAGCTTTTTATTTGTGAGATTGAGGTTGAGGAAGTATAGCTTTATTATTTACCCCAAACCAGGACCAGTATAAACTATCCTATATTTAGGGCCATGAAAATAAGATATTCGATCAAAAACTCCCATCTAGATTCTGAAGGTAGTTTTGTATAGGATCTAAAGACCCTTAATGCTATAAAGTGATCAAAATCAGGATTTAATTAATAACAAATGGGAGGATATCACAACTGGAAATTCTAAAATAGAGGATTGACCACTAATATTTAAAGCCACTGAGGTTCAAGATTAATAGGGCCAACTAAGGATTTGATAACAGAAGTCAGCATGGCTTAGTATGTGAAGCAGGGGACTAGGATTCAGGAGGAGTCAAGAGTGTGCACTTGGATTTATGCCCTTTGGACACTTGATGTTAGGCCCCTCCTCAGCCTCACTTACGTTCAAATCCATAAATTATTCATTTATATTAATATCTGTCTTCCCCCTCTAGACTATTAGCTTGTTGTGGGCAGGAAACGTATCTACCAGCTCTGTTGTACTGTACTCTCCCAAGTATTTAGGACAGTGCTCTGCACACAGTAAAAGCTCAATAAATACCATTGATTGGTTGACTGATTGATTGAGGTTTGAGTTCTAGTCTTGGTTTTTTACATTGGCCTGCTGTGTGAGCTTGGGCAAGTCACCTAGTTTCTTTGTGTCTCAATTTTATCATCTGCAAAATGGGTATAAAATGCCTGTTTTTCCTCTTTCTTAGACTGTGAGCCTCATGAAGAGCAGGGACTATGTCTGATCTAATTGTATTGTATCTACTCCAGCGCCCAGCATATAGTAATTGTTAAATAAATGACATCATTATTATGTGCTTAGGGCCTGACCTTGCTTCAGGAAAAGTCTGGTAAAGAGGCTTTCAACTAAAATAACCCCCCAGTTGGGCTAATGACAAAATTAATCTGTTCAGCTTCCTTTTTACCCAGATGTAGCTTAAGTTGATAAAAATAAATTACCATATGAATCTCCCTTGTGGCTAGATCTTCAGGAGAGCAGGCAGGAGCATTTTTCACAGCAACAGGAAGCGCAACTCCCTTAAATCCTTTTGCTCTGTCTTTGGGAGACCTTGGTCCACCCTCCAACTTGGGATGACGTTACCTGCCATTGGTCAAGCAACCACCTTCCCCAAAGAGTTTTCCAAATGATTTGGGTGGAAAGGAGGCTGGCACTCTTCTAGGCCTGTGAACTTGCTGTCAAGGGGATGTCAAGAAATCATCTAGTACAGCTCCCTGGGCAGATGAACAAACATTAAGGAGAGAGAGTTATCCTTTTCGTCCCTTAAAAATCACCCAAACTGTAGACTCTGTAATACTGGTGAATAGCTCAATCAGCATTTTATCATTGTCAATCAAAAATCTTTTGTATCTAACTGAAATCTCTCCCTTAGTTTAAGTCCTATATTTTCCTGGAGGAATTTTTATCTTCCTCCAAATCTGTCATATCAAGCACCTCTCTACCTTCATAGTATAGCTCAGTGGAAAGAGCCTGGGCTTGGGAGGCAGAGTTCATGGGTTCTAATCCCGGCTCCACCTCTTGTCAGCTGTGTGGCCTTGGGAAAGTCACTTTACTTCTCTGGGCCTCAGTTACCTCATCTGTAAAATGGGGGATGAAGACTATGAACCCTACATGGAACCACCTGATTACTTTTTATCTACCTCAGCGCTTAGAACAGTGCTTGGCATATAGTAAGCGCTTAACAAATGCCAACATTATTATAGGTGGCATTCCCTGACTAATATCTCCTTCTCTAATGAATGAATGAATGAGCACTTATTGTGTGCAGAACATAAGAAGTGCTCTATGCTAAGTGCAGAGTGCTTGGGAAACTACAGTGCAACAGAATTGGTAGACATAATTCCTGCCTACACGGAGATTACAGTCTACTGGTGGAGACAGAGATTAGAATAGATTATATTCTATATTCTATATATATTATATTCTATGTATTATATTCATTAGTGATATGGGAAATAGAGGATAAGAATATTGACAAAAATATTATGGACTTGGGATGAGTATTAAAGTGCTTAAGGGGTACACAGCCAAGTGTCTAGTTGACACAGAGGGGAGGGAGGGTAGGGGAAATAAAAGATTTAGAAGGAATGCGATTTTAGGTGGGTTTTGAATAGTATTGATCATAGTATGTTTCAAGCACTGTTCTAAATTCTGGGATATATACAAGCTAATCAGGTTGGACACAGTCCCTGTCCCACATGGGGTTCACAATCTTAATACCTATTTCACAGATGAGGTAACTGAGGCCCAGAGAAGTGAAGTGACTTGCCCAAGATCACACAGAAGACAAGTGGCGGAGCTGGGATTAGGACCCATGTCCTTCTGGCTCCCAGGCCCGTGCGGTATCCACTAGGCCATGCTGCTTTCCTGCTGAAGGTGGGGAGGGTGGTGATCTGTTGGGTATAATAATTATGGTATTTGTTAAGTGCTTACTATGTGCCAAGCACTGTTCTTCGCGCTGGGGTAGATACTAGGTAAGCAGGTTGTCTCACATGGAGCTCAGTCTTAATCCCCATTTTACAGATGAGATAGCTGAGGCTTGTCCAAGGTCACACAACGGACAAGTAGCAGAGACAGGATTAGAACCCATGACCTTTGACTCCCAAGCCCATGCTCTTTCCACTAAGCCATGCTGCTTCTCTGAATATGAATATGGATATGAAAGGCAAGAGAGTTTCAGGACTGAGGGAGGATGAGAAGAAGATCAAGGTACAAAGAGTAGGTTGATTTTAAAGGAGTAGAGTAGGAGTAGTTTGAGTTATACTAGAAGTTGGTGAGTTTAGGTAGGAGAGAGAGAGAGAGCTGCTTGAGCCCCTGAAAGCTGAAGGTAAGGAGTTTCTGTTTGACAGGGAGGTGGATGGACAGTCACTGAAGATTTTTGAGCATCGGGGAGATATGAATTGAATGTTTTTTCGAAAAATGATCCTAGGGGCAGTGAAGTATGGATTAGAGAGGGGAGAGACGGGACCAGAGGTCAGTGAGGAAGCTGATGCTGTAGTCAAGGCAGGAAATGATGAGTGGTTTAATGGCTCAGTGGAAAGAGCACGGACTTGGGAGTCAGAGGTCATGGGTTTGAATCCCGGCTCTGCCACTTGTCAGCTGTGTGACTGTGGGCAAGTCACTTCACTTCTCTGTGCCTCAGTTACCTCATCTGTAAAATGGGGATTAAGACTGTGAGCCTCAAATGGGACAATCTGAATACCCTGTATCTACCCCAGCACTTAGAACAGTACACTGCACATAGTAAGCACTTAACAAATAACAACATTATTATTATTATTATTATTAATCAGCATGGTAGCAGTTTGAATATTGAGGAAGGGGCAGATTCATGAGATGTTGTGAAGGTAGAACTAATAGGATTTGGTGATAGATTGAATCTGTGAGTTCTGTCACTGTTTATTGTTGTGCTGTACTTTCCCAAGTGCATAGTATACTGCTCTGCACGCAGTAAGTGCTCAATAAATATGATTGAATGAGTGATTGAATGAGAGAGATGATTTGAGGATAATGCCATGGTTATGGGCTTATGAGATAGGAAGGGTGGTGGTGCTGCCTACAGTGATGGGAAGGTCAGAGGGAAGACAAGATTTGGATGGGAAGATGAGGAGATCTGTTCTGTACCTGTTAAGACCGAGGTGTCAGCAGGACATCCCCCTGGGGATGTCCTGAAGCAGGAGAAAATATGAGACGGCAGAGGAGAAGAGAGGTCAGAGCAGGAGAGGTGGATATCCAGCAGGGTTCATGCTATCCCCATTATGATTCCGTTAGTGGGCAGGCATGGATGAGGCAGGGGGAACTAGTGGGGAGGCAGGGTTGGGACAGGTCAAGGCTGGAGTGTGGCTGGGAAAAGTGGAGGCAAGGTAGGACATGTGGCAGGGGAAAGGCAGAGGCGAGGCAGGGAAATAGTTTGCTTTCTCAGGGCACCAGGGGCTGGAGGTTCAATATTGAGGACTGAAAAATGTGAGCTGCATCCTGTCAGCCTGGGAAAGAGGAAGATCTGGCCTCGCTTCAGCATATCAACACCAAACACTGCCTGGGAATCACATCCATGAAGCCCAAGCACATCAAGAAGTAGCACCTCCAGCTCTGTGGCCAGGCCCGCTGAGTGCAGTTCCTGCAAGAGGGGCCATGGTGGCTACCTCTTTTCTCCAGGCCTAAGCTTGCCCTCTGGCTGAACGGGGCAGAACAATCGTGGGGAGAGCTTCCGTCTCCTGGGATGGGGAGGGGATACCAATCTGGGGTTCACTGCCGCCCTGTAAGGACCTCGTTCTATGGGCCAGAGGATTCCCCGTGTAAGCTTTGGCTGGGCTCTTGCTGTGAGGGTATGTGCCTCAATTTCATCTATCTCACTGCTCAGTCCTTGCCCATGTCCTGCCTCTGTCCTGAAACACCCTCCCTTCTCAAATCTGGCAGACAATAACTCTCCCTATCTTCAAAGCCTTATTCAGGACACATCTCCTCCAGGAGGCCTTCCCTGATTAAGAACCTCTTTCCTCTTCTCCCACTCCTTTCTGCGTCACCCTGACTTGCTCCCTTCGTTCATCCCTTCCAGCCCCACAGCACTCATGTACATATCTGTAATTTATTTATTTATATTAACGTCAATCTCTCCCCCCTTGAGACTGTAAGCTCGTTGTGAACAGGGAATATGTTTGTTTATTGTCGCATTGTACTCTTCCAAGAGCTTACAGCAGTACTCTGTACACAGTAAGCACTTGATAAATATGAGTGAATGAATGAATGAATGGATAGTAATAATAACAACGATGGTATTTTATTCATTCATTCAATAGTATTTATTGAGCGCTTACTATACAGAGCATTGTACTAAGCACTTGGAATGCTGTTAAGCGCTTACTATGTGCCAGGCACTGTTCTAAATGCTGGGGTAGATATTCGATAATTGGGTTGGATACAGTCCCTAGACCACTTGGGGCTCACAGTCTTAGTTCACATTTTACAGGTGAGGGAAGTGAGGAACAGAAAACTTAAGTGAGTTGCCCAAGGTCACACAGCAGAAAAGTGGCAGAGCTGGAATTGGAACCCATGACCTTCTGACTCCCAGGCCCATGTATCCATTAGGCCATGCAGATAAGGAGCCCAGATCCCCTTGGGGATGAAATGCCTGTTCTTCCTATCCCTTAAACAGTGAACCTCAAGTGGGAGAGGTGCTGTGTTCAACTTGAGTAACTTGTATTTACCCCAGTGTTTAGTACAGTTCTTGGAACACAGTTATTTAGAGGCGAAAAAAGAAAGTTTGAACTAGTGGTGGGGAGAGTGTAACAGATGGGGTTGGAGAGAATTGAGCAATGACTGGACAAGGGTGGATTTACTCGTTTGCCAGCAGGGGAAATTAGCAGGGGATGAGATGTCAGTTTTTGAAATCACCCTACTTACACTTTCCCTTAGAAACTACTTTCACTGAAAATAGTTGACATTCTATTTTTTTTCTTTAATGGAAGGTATACATTTTCCTCCATTAAAAACTACAGTATATTTCTGTTACTTTTAAAATGATTAAGATTTAAATTACATTCTAGATTAATTTCCAATTTTTAATTCTTTTTAGAATATCTCCCTTATAAGTCATGTTTTAATTTTGGAATACATTCAGTTGGTTTCTATTTAAATTTAAGGTTAGACCTTAGAGGATGCTGAAAGAGACTATATTTCATTTCAGATGTATTTAACATTTATCAAGGTTTTAACACCTTGCCAAGTGCTAACAATCCTCCACATTCCCCATATTCATATGCGGGCTTTAAAATATTTTTGTTCTGGAAACGTGGCTATTTTGAAGTGTGGGCTTTTTTTCATACTGGTGCTACGTTTCGACTATATTTGAGAAATTATTTGTGCAGCTTATATTTTAGCTTTCATTGTATGAGTTCACTCGATTCAGGTGTATGGTTTTCATTTTACAGGCTTTTTTATGAGGTGTTGAGAGGAGAATAAAACCCAGTCTTTCGTCAAATTATTGTTCAACTAGTTATTTGTAACAGAGCCACCAAATGAAGCTGTGATCCAATATCCTAAACAAGCCTTCTCTGTTCCCACTCCAGACCGGGGGACAGCTGAAACCGATCCAGGTACAGATGGCAGGGCTGGAGAGAAGTTCCCGGGCTGCTGTAATCCCACCAGCCACCTCACTTTTCAATCATGAGACAGATGGAGGGGAAAATAGTGTTAACCTTCAAGAGGAGGCTCTGGACACTCTTGGTCCCTGACTACTGATCATTTAAGGACTATTTTCCATCCCAAACTGTTATATCACCATGTTTGTGGGCAATGGCTCAGAGAAGCAGCCTATTTTTATGTTAACAAGGGGCACTGAACTGTCCTGTTCTTTCAAAATCAACAAAATCAAAATGTGGAAAAGGGGGCTACTGAAATAATCCATGTTTTGAAGAGTTCAAATAATCAATCAATCATTGGTCTTTACTGAGAGCTTTTTTGTGTGCAGAGCATGATACTAAGTGGGAGAATACAGCACAATTGAAGTAGTAGACATATTCCTTGCAAACAAGGAGTTTACAGTTGAGAGGAGAAACCTAGGTAAAATCCATGAGGAGGCCATTCAATCCCTTAGTGTTTACCATGGCTCATTAAACTGTAGTCCCCTTATTCTTCATATAAATGTTTTATTACCAGCATTACAGCCAACCCAAAATCGACCCCATCCTTTCACACCTATTCAAAGCACTAGTCCCCTCCCTCCTTCCCTCCCTGACTATCTTCAGGGCTTCACTTTCCAATGGCTTCTTACCCACTTCTTTCAAACATACTCATGTCTCCCCTATCCTAAGAAAACTCTTTCTTGATCCCAGAGCTCCCTCCAGTTATTACCCACCTTTCTTCTAACATCCCTCTCCAAACTCCTTGAGTGAGTCAACACCCACTGTCCTCACTTCCTCTCCTCCACTTCTCTCCATGACCCACTCCAATCTAGTTTCCTCTTCCTTCACTTTTCTAGATTATCAATTTATGTGCAAGGAGCACATCTGCTAATTCTATTATATTCTCCCCAGTGCTTAGTACATTGCTCTGCACATAGTTAGCACTCAATAAATACGATTGATTTATTGATTGATGGAAACTACCCTCTCTGAAGTCACAATGATCTTCTTTTTGCTAAAAAGTGTGGTCTAGTGGATAGAACACAGGCCTGGGAGTCAGAAGAACATGGCTTCTAATCTTGGCTCTGTCACGAGTCTGCTATGTGACCTTAGGCAAGTCACTAGACTTCTCTGAGCCTCACTTTCCTCTTCTGTAAATTGGGGATTAAAACTGTGAGCCCTATGGGTCAAGGACTGCATCCAACCCAATTACCTTGTATCTACCCCAGTGCTTTGTACAGTACCTGAAACATAGTAAGTGCTTAACAAATACCACAGTTATTATTATTATTAAATTCAATGACATCTACTCCAGCTTAATCCTCCTTGACCTCTCAGCTGCCTTCAACACTGTGGACGACTGACTCCTCTTTGAAACAATGCTCAAGTTTGCCTTCATTAACATTGTCCTCTACTGATTCTCTTCCTATCGATCTGGTCGCTGTGGTGAGCAAGAGTGAATCCATCTTGTAACGCAGAAGCCATTTCATAAGAGACTGTTCTTTGACTCTGTGAACAACAATGTCAAAGGAGGAATTTGAGGAGAAACTGAGGATTTGCTGAGGACTTTGAGGAGAACTGAACCGTCTTGCTGTTGGAAAGGAGAAAGACTGCTGGATGCTCCTGGCAAAGATAGTCCGTAGGGTGGACATGGAGAGAGGGATAGCTGTCCCCCTGGTTTTACTCGGTAACTGGCTTGAGACAGCGGGCAATTGGAGCAGTGGATCAAGATCCCAGCTCCAATCCCCCCTGAAACAACTGTCATGACTGGATAAAAAGGGGGAAAGAGCTGGCTCCTTGGGGAGTCAAAATCATCTAAGAAATGCACTGAGACATGTATGGCGGCTGCCGGGAACATCTAAGACTCGAGCCAGTTTGACATGATGCAGGTAGCTGGACTCCTCTAACTCCTCCGCTTTGGACCACCTGCACAGACTTGGGAAAAACAATCAGATGGGTAGATATATATAGATATATCTATCTATATATAGATATATATATGTCTATAGATATATGTCTATAGATATATCTATCTATAGATATATGTCTATAGATATATGTCTATAGATCTATCTATCTATATATATATGTGGGTATGTATGTGTGTGAGTGTGTGGGTGTACGAATTTGTCCTGTCTTACGCTGTCGAGTTGACTCCAACACAGGGACTCATTGACCCATCTCTCCCAGAATGCCCTGCCTCCATCTACAACATTCTGGTAATGTATCCGTAGAGTTTTCTTGGAAAAGATATGGAAGTGGTTTACCATTGTCTCCTTCCAAACAGTAAACCTGAGTCTCCATTCTCAACTCTGTCCCATGCCGCTGCTGCCCAGCAGAGGTGAGTTTTGACTTGTAGCAGATTGTCTTGCACTCGCTAGCCATTGCCCAAGCTGATATTGGAATAAGTATGCCTCTGCCTGATTCTCCTTCCCATAGCTGAGACTGGTAGAGTATTGGAAACTATTCAGGTGTGATCCTGAGAGGATCGTGTATGCATTTACCCCTCTTAATTAGTCTAAGTGTGGAATAAAGTTTTCTTCTGTATACAGTGGTGGTTTGGTTTCATTTTGAACTTGTCACTGAGCGCATGACAAGGTTTGGTTCCATGGTAGAGGCCGACATGGGAGGGTAATCCTCAGAGACGGACACACAAAGGTGGGTACTTGACAGTAGGGGGAGAAAAATCCCCAGAGACAGACTCATAACTTGAACCCTTGATTTAGGGGGAAGTGAATTCCAGAGACAGGTTCATAATTTGAGCAGCTGACCATAGAGAAAGGTGAATCCCCAGAGATGGACTTATAGCAGTTGCTCCTTCTCAGACTCCTTTGCAGACCTCTCCTCTGCCTCCCACACTCTAATGGTGGGAGTCCCTCAAGCCTCTTAGTTTGAACACATGGGCGGGCCATCCAGGAAATGATTCTCTTTAATTCTCCATCTACAACCACTTCCTTTGAAAACTCAATCACTTCTATGGCTTCGACTACCGATTAGAATGTGAGCCCATCATTGGCCAAGGATTGTCTCTATCTGTTGCCGAATTGTACATTCCAAGTGCTTAGTACAGTGCTCTGCACATAGTAAGCGCTCAATAAATACTATTGAATGAATGAATGAATATGCAGCTGAATCCCAAATTGACCTCTCCACCCTGACCTCTCTCCTTCTCTGCAGGCTTGTACTTCCTCCTGCCTTCAGGACATCACTTCCTGGATGGCCTGCCAACGTGTCCAAACTAAGCATGTCCAAAACAGAACCCTCATTTTCCCACCCAAACCCTGTCCTATCCCTGTATTTCCCATCACTGTAGACAATACCACTGTCCTTCTTGTCTCACAATCCCATATCCTTGGCATTATCCTCGACTCACTTCTCTCATTCGACCCACATATTTAATGTCACCATATCTTGTCAGTTCTACTGTAAGCTCCTGGTGGGCGGAGTACGCATCTACCCACTCTTTTGTATTGTACGCTCTCAAATGCTTAGTACAGTGTTCTGCATGCAGCAAATGCTCAATAAGTACCAAAAATTTATTGATTCACATCACTAAAATTCAGCAGCCAAACTGCTACTATGCTGATCGAAGCACTTTTCATATCCCACCTTGCCTTCTGCATCAGCCTCCTTGCTGACCTCTTTGCCTCCTTTCTCTCCTCACTCCAATCCTTACTTCACTTTGCTGCCTGGTTCATTTTTCTAAAAAAAAGCTCAACCCACATCTTTCCACTCCTTAAGAATTTCCAGTGGTTGTCCATCCACATCCACATCAAACATATACTCCTGATATTGGTTATAAAATACTCAATCAGCTCATTCCTTTCTATCTTGCTTGACTGAATTCCTACTAAACTACCACCCAGCCCATAAGCCTTGCTCCTTTAATGGCAACCTACACATTGTATCCTGATTTCATCTATCTTGCTGCTGACCCCTTGCACAAGTCGTCGCTCTAGCCTGGAACTTCCTCCCCATTTATTTATGACAGACCACCATTCTTCCCACCTACAATGCTACTAAAACCACACTTCTTCCAAGAGGCCTTCCAAGGGACATTCCCAGACTCAGGCCTCATTTTCCCCACTCTAGACTGTAAGTCTCCCCCTCTAGACTGTAAGCTCCTCGTGGGCAGGATATTCATTCACTCATTCAATCGTATTTATTGAGCATTTATTGTGTGCAGAGCACTGAACTAATTGCTTGGAAAGTACAATTCAACAACTGATAGAGACAATCCCTACCGAACAATGGGCTCACAGTCTAGAAGGGGGGAGACAGGTAACTAAAAAACCAAGTAGACAGGTATTAATAGCATCAAAATAAATAAATAGAATCACAGATATACACATCATTATTAAAATAAATAGAATAATAAATATGTACATATATACACAAGTGCTGTGGGGCAGGGAGGGGGTAGAGCAGAGGGAGGGAGTAGGGGTGATGGAGATGGGAGGAAGAGCAGAGACATAGAGGGATTCACTCTGGGAAGGTCTCCTGGAGGAGGTGAGCTTTCAGTAGGGTATATGTAGGGTATTCCATCAGGTATTTAGTAGGATATATGTGTACCAACTCTGTTATATTGTACTCTCCCAAGCACCTGGTACAGAGCTTTGCATACAGTAAGGATTCAGTGAATACCATCGATTGATTGATTGATTGCAACCTCACACAAATCAGTCTATAATATTTACTGGGAACCCCTCGAGTGCAGAACACTGTTCTTTGAGCAATTAAAATTAGAGAAGTTGAGGGGGAACAGGATTTTTAATTACTTTATTTTAGATCTCTGAATAATGTTTACTACCTTGGGGCAAGCCTATACTTAAAATTGCAGTTGGCAACAGCATGGCAGCTTGTGCCTTTGCCAAATAGGTTCTGCTATTTCAATTTTGTAATCTTGATGGGTCTGTAGTTACATATGAAGGCAGGAATCATCAGAGGGAAATACCCAAGCATAAACAGATTCAAGTGGGGAAGCTTAAGCACATAAAAATGAACCTGAGACACTCACAGAACTGGAAAATACACATTTACCCAAAAAAACACTTGTGATAGTCCTTTGCAAAAAGTAGGCACTAATCAAATGCAGATGATAAAAATAATGTACTGATGCGCACCCACACTATCATTGAAATAAAAATTTGTCCACTCTAAGGAGACAAATACATGGAGAAACATGCAGATATTCAGTTAAATATATATCTAGACTTGCAAATATAGAGACAATGGCATCTGTACAGAGGGGACACCAAAATGATAACTCCACACAAAAATACAGTAGTATACATTCAGTGACTCATCTGGTGGTCAGACTGAGGGCAGGCACAGGCACAAATACAGGTGTGGCAGGTGTATTAAGGGGAACAAGAAAAATAAACATGACAAGGCCGAGACTATATACTAGTAAAGGTGAAAGCAAGAATGGCAAACTGGTCATTATGTGGGATGAGATTATAAAGGAAAAATGGTTTGAGGAAACAAATGATGAAAACAAAGGCAAAAGTTTCAGTTTTCAGCTAGTTTGTCGCACATGCAGATAAGGTTTTACTGCCAGTAGCATTATCTTTGAAAAGGAAGGACAGCTATACAATTAAGCAAAAGAGAAGGACCAAAGGAATGTCAGATCTCTCTGAGACCCTGTACAAAAGTACACAGTGAACAAGTGATTTGGATCGGGGCTCATTTGGAAGATTGAAAAGCCATCAGTGAATTGGGAATATGAACAAAAGCTGTGACATGGGAGATCCGGAAAGTACTATTTCCTCTGTACTCTGCTTTGTATACCCTTTGTTAGAGTGTGGTGTCCTGTTTTGTTATCACATTTAAAAAGGGATATGGAGAATCTGAGGAGAATCTAGAAGAGAGGAAAAAAGGTGATTAAGGAGTGGAAAATGAATCCTTTGAGGAAAGACTGAAGGAATTGAGAGGTGTAGCCCTCAGGGGGAATGACAAAACAGAATTCAAGTAGGATTGGACAAGAGGAAGAAGGTTTAATTAAAGAAGGAGAGTATTTAGCTGGACAAAAGAACATATTCTTAACTGTTAGGAGGAACAGAACAGGAAGGATATGCTGAGGGCATAAAACTTGTAAAAATGGATGGACGATACCAATCTACTTCTTAAAGGACAGCAAAATTTGAAGGCCAAAAATGACCTTCTCTTGGATGTTCTCAAGCTCCTAGAACAATGCTCTGGCACTCAGTAGGTTAGGAGCTCAGTATATACTGTTATTGCTAACCTTTTTAAAAATATTCCTGGAGTGACCCTTTTGTAGGGAGAGTCATGAAGTCCAGAGAGGAGTTTGCTTTTCCTTGCAAAACATTTGGTATTGTGCTCTGCACACACTCAATAAAACTGCCAAGTAGTTATAGTAGTACAGAGTAGCTGTGTGACTTTGGGAAAGTCATTTAGCTTCTCTGTGCATCAATTACCTCATCTGTAAAATGGGAATTAAGACTGTGAGCCCCAAATGGGGCAAACTGATTACCTTGTATCTACCCCAGCACTTAGAACAGTGCTTGGCACATAGTAAATGCTTAACACATACCATCATTATTATTGTTATTATTGAAATTGACTACTGGGGACATTGTTGAGCATTTAATCTGTACAGAGCACAGTTCTAGGAAGCAGGATAGCCTAGTGGATAAACCATGGGCCTGGGAGCCAGAAGGACCTGGGTTTTAATCCCAGCTCTGCCACTTGTCTGCAGTGTGACCTAGGGCCGGTCACTTTACTTCTCTCTATCTCAGTCCTCTTATCTGTAAAATGGGGATTAAGGCTGGAAGCCCTATGTGGGACAGAGACTGTGTCCAATGTGATTAGTTTCTATGTATCCCAGTGCTTAGAAATATCATTTTTATGAGTATTATTATTAAGAGAGTACAGTGAGTACAAGAGAGTAGACATGATCCCTGCCATCAGGGGACTCACAAGAAAACTGCTTTTTACTTCTATCATACCACCACCCCCAAAAACCAAAGAAAGAGCACAGAACTGGAAGTCAGGAGGCCTGCCTGATTTAGGGTTCCAACCTCAGCTTCACCATTTACTTACTATTTGACCTAAAGCAAGTCACATGACTTCTCTGTTTATCAATTCCTCACCTGTAAAATGGGGATTAAATCCTATTGCCTCCTACTTACTCAGAGTGTTAGCCATATTTGGGACAGGGACTATGTCTGATCTGATTGTATTGTATGGACTCCAGTACTTAGCACAGTGCTTGGCTCATAACAAGTCCTGAGCAAATGTCACCAAAAGTAAAGGCATGTTGAACTTTCTTCCATCTGCCCAAGTGCAGGAGAAGGCTTTCTAAACAGGCCAGAAACAAGTTGCTGAGAAGAGGGTAGCAGAAGCCTAAGTGAAGTACCTAGTCCTCAATTCCCACAGGCATTTGCATTTCCTCAGATTTCACTGCCATTCAGCTCACTTTCTGAAAAAGTCACTAATTTGCTTCATTTCCCTTCTTAGAGCAATGCCCTCTTGTTTGCTAGGGGCAAAGTAATGGGCAAATGAAATTAAACAGAACCCTATCTGGTTGAATAAAGATTGGATTTTCCAAGGTGTCAGTGGGGCAGGAAAGTGCCTGATAAAGGGAACAATCATAAGGGAGGAAGCAATAACAAACACTGATTCACTTTATCTTGTGGCATTTAATTTTTCAAGAGCATAGATTTAAGGGGACCATTAATATATTCCGAGCCAAGAAAATCAACATATTTGGTAAGTGTATAATGACCATTTTCTAGGTAATATTTTTTCTACAGCAAAAAGGTCTTCAGGCATTATTTAGTGATGGGGGGGGGGGGAAATTAAACATCAAAGCCAAGCTTTGGAAGTGTTTGATATTGTAAGTTCAGTTTTATATCTGCTTTTGCTAGAACACCTTAATTCTTGTATTTTCCAGGGGCAAAAGCAAATAGGTGATGCAGCAGGTATATAATAATGGGGAGGGGGGGTACAAATCTGTTATCTTTATTCATTGTTTATGATGTAATGAAATGTAGATTTAGTACAGATACAGGAAGCCACTTGCCTTTATATCATGGTAGTATTTTGCTGTGCAGTCAATTCTTTAATCCAAAAGAGTGATTAACAAATACCATAATTATTATTAATTATTTTTAATACTTTATCAGAAAAATAATCTGATAATGGAAAGAGTTGATTTGAATGTACTGTGCTTGTAACCATTTATAAATAATCCAGAATTATGATTTACACTTTAAAAATAAAATTCTTAGGATTATTTAGTGCACCATTTACTTCTAAGTCTGCTAGTGATTTTCTTGGCATTATCCTTTGTTCAGGATTTATAATTCTTAAAATCTATCACTTGTTCTAAACTGACGTGAGGATTCTTAATATAAATGTTTTTTTCCATATATTCTAGTCTAACATAATTCAGGAGTTATGTTCCAGATAAAGCCCACTTTAAGGAAAACTGGACATGTAGTATGCCTGCTTTTACTGTTGCCATGCACATGTGCATGATGATTTCTGCTGATGTCTAATTGCACTCTACTCAGACAGACACATATCAGATAAATATTTCCTAATTCCCCAAGTGTTCTAGCCAAAATGTGTGGTGAAAAACTTCCTGAAGGCAGGTTATTAATGCAGTAAAACTAATTTTGTGGCTCTACCATTCAAAAACCACTTTTTCAGTTAAAAATGGAAATTGTTTGTGAAATGAGTGACAATCTAAAATGAAATTTCAGGGAGAATGAACTCTGGATGGTAAATTAGTGATTTACATACACTCCAGTGCTTGGTGCAATTCTCTGCACCTAGTAAGTGCTCAAAAAATACTTACTTTATTTTGTAAGATTGTTTATTTTGTAAAGATTTTTGACTGCTTACTTAGATCCTATGAGATAACCTTTCTTTTTTCTGCAGTTTCAAATCTCCTGACCTTTCTTCACCCCTAAATCAATAGACAAAAATCCCAAACTAATTTAGATAAACTTCTAAAATATTCTCCTAGGTATAAACACTAAAGACTAAATACTAGATCCAACATCACTTAACTTAACAAAAGGAGAAAAATAAGATTTTTTTGGATGTCTGTTAACAGTTTTCTGAAATTGGTATCAAAGTTGGTGTAATGCTACTTCAATGCCTTATATTTGACAAGAGGAAGCAAATACTAAATGAAAAATATATTTGTGGATGGTTAGTGTTCATTCACTTTAGATATTTTCTGTATTCATTCATTCAATTGTATTTATCGAGTGCTTACTGTGTGTAGAGCACTGTAACCTAATCCAGCTCAGAAGATAGAACATTTAAAATCTAAAGGCTTTGCATTAGAACCTTCCAGGTGTTTTAATTTCCACAGGATATAATGGACCTTTGCCTGGCTAATTACTTGAGTTACAGCAGTTGCATAAAGCTCTGCACTGGGTTGGGTCTTTGGGGATCTAAAGTAGAAAGGTCATCCCGAATGAGGAAATGAATAAATGGTTTTTCATTTGCTATGTTAACCTGTAGGTAGTTTCTCAGAGACAAACCTCCTTCTGTTTTACTCTGCTCTGCTTTTTCCCTTCCCTGATCCTGCTGTTCCTCAGGCATATTTATCATTCTGAACTTCTTGGCTCCAAACTGCTTCCATTGTGTGAGGAGGCTGATGCGATAACTGTGACAAGAACCTTACAGAGGAGGCCCATGTACCACAAAGCTCAGGGCTGAAAAGCACATTCATTCCGTTGTATCACTAGTGTTCACTGTTTTAAGCTCCTTTTGAGGTTTGAGGTTCAAAATACCATCGTTTCATTTGATCTGGATTTGTCTCTTTTAAAGAAGACAAGAAGCTGGACAACTGCATGGTCTAATTTCATTCAACCCAGAAGAGATTGAATGATTTTCTGGGGGAATGGTTCTTTTGCACTATATCGTCACTTGATACGTAACTCCTGCATGGATCGTACTTTTTTTCAGTCTTCAGATGTCCTTGAGTTTGGAGTCAGCTTTTTCTCCCGGGCCTGGGAGAAAATATTTCTGAGGATTACTATTACTATATGTCAATTGGGCAACTGTTTATTGAGTGCATACTGTGTGTAGAGCACTGTACAAAATGCTTGGGCAGGTGCAATATAACAGAGACACATTCCCTCCTCACAACAAGCATACAGTCTAGAGGGAGGGACAGACAATAATATGAGTAAATTTCTGAATATAAACTCATAGGTAGGGACCATGTCTGCTAATTCCGTTTATTGTACTTTCTCAGGCACTTAGAACAGTACTCTGCACCTACTAAGTGCTCAATAAATACCATTGATTGCTTGATGAGGGAGGAGTGAATAAAGGGTGCAAATCCTGATTCAAACAGGAGCGATCAGAAGTTTTCAGCCACCTGCCTTAGTCTGCAATGCATGTAGTAAGCACTCCATAAATACCTTCGATTGGCATGACACACTGTGAGCAGCAGTGTTTTGCAAAGAAAACATTTTCAAAAAGTCATTGCAAAAGGCTTCTTTAAACTTTTACTACTTTTGTGTAGAAAATTTCAGTAAATGCATTCAAGAAATTCATTCATTCAATTGCATTTACTGAGCACTTACGGTGTGCAGAGCCGTATACTATGCAGTTGGGTGAGTACAATTCCACAGTAAACACACACATTATCTTCTCATAACGAACTTACAGTTTAGAGGGGGGCAGACAGACATTATTATAAATAAGTAAACTACAGATACATACTTAAGTGCTATGGAGCTGGGAGGGAGGATGAGCAAAGGGAGCAAATCAGGGCAATGCAGAAGGGAGTGGGAAAAGAGGAAAGGGGGCTTAGTAAGGGAAAGCCTTTAGGAGGAGATATGCCTTCACTATGGCTTTTAAGGAGGGGAAAATCATTGTCAGATTTGAGGAGGGAGGGCGTTTCAGGCCAGTGGCAGGACATGGACCAGGGGTCAGCAATGAGATAGATGAGATCAAGGCACAGCGAGAAGATTAGCATTAGAGAAGTTAAGTATGCAGGGTTGCAGTAGAGGAGTACCCAGGAGAGGTAGGAGGGAGCAAGGTGGGGGAGTACTTTAAAGCCAATGGTGAGGAGTTTTTGTTTGATATAGAGGTGGATGAGAAACCACTGGAGCTTTTTGAGCAGGGCCGGGGGTGACATGTCCTGAACGTTTTTGTAGAAAAATGATCTGGGCAGCAAAGTGAAGTATGGAATGGTTGGGGGAGAGACAGGAGATAAGGAGGTCAGCAAGGAGGCTGATGCAGTAATCCAGGTGGGATAGGATGAGTGATTGTATTAATGTGGTAGCAGTTTGGATAGAGAGGAAAGGGCAGATTTTAGCAGTGTTGTGAAGGTGGGAATGACAGCATTTTGTGATGGATCAAATATGCAGAAATTCTATGATGATGGAGCCGGAAGCATAGATGTGATCTAGTCATTTTTCTTTGTAGGTTTCAATATGTGGATGTTTTCTTGCCACAGAGCCACCTTTATTATTTTGACTATTGTTGGTTTACGCACAGAAGGAAAGACCACTCTACCTACCAAATTTACCAAGAAATTTCTATTCAAGGAAATCCCAAATGAGTTCGGGACTTCCACGAACCCACCCCCTGAAGAAGAAATCAACTACATGGAAATGACGGGAACTGGAGACATGACCGCGGAGCCCTCTACAGCAGACCCTGCCTTCCAAACAGCCACCACTCTATTTCCTTTGGAAAATTTCTCTCTTGACTCAGCTGACTTCTTCTTTAATTGTTGTGACTGCTGCACACCCATTGTTGGGCAAAAAGGGGAAGCAGGGGACCGTGGATTTCCAGGTATTTTTATATGTTTTGAAAGAACTTACTGCTCATTAGAACCTGGGCAGAATTTTACTGGTACTATTACTAATAATATTTACTTACTATGTGCCAAGCAGTGTACTAAGCACTGGAGTAGATACAATATAATGAGAAGTAGCATGACTTTGTGGATAGAGCAGGGGCCAGGGAGTCAGAAGGACCTGGATTCTAATTCCAGTTCTACTACATGTCTGCTTTGTGACCTTGGGCAAGCCATTTGCCTCTCTGTGCCTCAGTTACCTCATCTGTAAAATGGGATAATAATAATAATAGTATTGATGGTATTTGTTAAGTGCTTACTATGTGCCAAGGACTGTTCTAAGTGCTGGGGTAGATATAAGGTATCAGGTTGTCCCACGCGGGGCTCATGGTCTTCATCCCTATTTTATAGAGTATGAATCTCATGTGGGACAGGGACTGTGTACACCTTGTTAACTTGTATCTATTCTGGTGCTTAGAACAGTGCTTTGAATATAGTAAGCACTTAATAAATACCATTATTATTATTATCATTATTAATATAACCATCTTGAATATAGTCCCTGTCCCACATGAGAAACACTGACTAAATAATTTGGACATTTACTGTGTGCAGAGTATACAGTACAATAGAGTCCTGTCCCCTGTCCCTGTTACCATCTAGCGGGTGACACAGACAATAAAATAAACTACAGGTAGGGGAAGCAAATGAGTGTAAGGATAGACTCGTGCTGTGGTGTCAGGGTGGGGTAAGTACTTAAATGCTTTGGAGTGTGGATATAAGTGTATAGGTGATGCCAAAGGAAGGGAAAATAAGTTCGTACATTTTTACCAGATCAACTAAATTAATCCTTACTGAAGTACAGTGGCTGAATTCAGAAAGAACTTTTCTCCAAAATATGTGAAGGAAACTTTTATTATGTCTTACTTTGGGATTAAATAACATGAGTAATTTTACATTTTAAAAAACCTAGAAGTACTGATGCTGCTGAAACGTTGAAGAGGCAGAATTTAAGTGTGATCTACAGCAAAGGCTGAAGCCACAAAGCAGGGGTTATTTACAACACTCATTGTATAAGAGGATGCCAATGGTACTTTAGATTTACAAGCATTTTAGTAAGTACATACTTTTTGCAGCCTCCACTAGGCAAAACAGGAGAAAACATTTGAAGTGGTTTGTAAATATGAAATTGCAAAAACATACTGGAATGAAAAATACATCACCTTCTTTTGCTTTTTGTGTTCAAGTCTTTCCTTCTGTAAGGATTTTTCTAACCTCGTTCTGTATTCGTAGATAGCTTGCAACTAGGCAGCCTGGTATGAGCAGGGATTGTGTGCTAATTAGTCCCATGAGCACACAGTAAGCGATCAATAAATATGAGTGAATGAATGAAAGGGAAAATAAATTAGGGGGGTTAAGGGAAGTTAAGGCTTTCTGGAAGAGTTGTAGTTTTTAGTAGGGCTTTGAAGATGGGAAGGGTGGTGGTCTGTCATATTTGAAGGGGGAGGGTGTTCCAGGTAAAATAGAAGGTGTAAACAAAAGATTGTCAGCAAGTGAGATATGAGAGAAGCACAGTAAGAACGTTGGCATGAATGTGCAGTAGTTGGGAGATCTACGGTTTTATATCATCATGAAAATTGGCCTTGGCCCAAGACTAAAGTAAATTAATCATCTGGGATCAAGTGAGCACTTTAACAAAAAATTGAAAGCACAATCTTTAAACTTGGTCCTATATTTATAAGCCTACTGATTTGCACTGCTATGAGATGTATTATTTTGGCTGACCATATTCTTTTTGTCAAAAACTGGGACACTGGGACGACCTCCCAAGTTCATGTGTCTTTTCCTTCCTCCTCAGTGAGCAGAATGCCATAGGACCAAAACTCAGCAGGTATTGAGGACACTCACATACAGATGTTGAAGCCAACACATTCAAAGTGAGCAACGCTCTGTTGAGGTTAGGTCCAGGTAAGGTTGATCAGTTTAACCATGGCAGCTCCAAGTCCAAGACAGCTACCAAAACTCAGGACAGTCCCAGAAATCTAATTTGTCCCAAGACATTAAAAGCCAGGGATTTTCAAATAAGCTCTCAGCTGAAAATTGCATATAGTTGAATAAATTTTGCACATTCGTTAGATTTTAAGGATGGTAGGACTAAAGTGAAGCAATCACTTCCTTCCTTATTACTTCTTTATTTCTCACAGAATTTGTCGGCTGCCCCACCCTCAACACAATTAAAGTGTGAGAAATGCAGCTGGAAATATGTCTGTGGTTGTTGTCAACACAAAGATTTGAATTTAGCTAGGAATCAGGAGTGGGACAGTTAGAGGAAAGGGAGGAGAGAAGCCTTATGGTCTAATGGACCAAACACAGGCCTGGGAATCAAAGGTCCCTGGTTCTAATCCCAGCTCCACCTCTTTCCTGCTGTGTGACCTTGGGCAAGTTACTTAACTTCTCTGAATCTCAGTTTCCTCATATGTAAAATGCAGATTCAATACCTGTTCACTCTCCTTTCTTAGACTGTGACCCCTATGTAGGACATGTACAGGGTCTGATCTGATTATCTTGTATCTACTCCCCAGTTAGTATAGTGTGTAGCATACAGCAAAAACTTAAGAACATAGAGAAGCAATGTGGTCTAGTGGAAAGAGCCCAGGCCTGGAAGTCAGAGGACCTGAGTTCTAATACTGGCTCCATCTCTTCTTTGCTGTGTGACCTTGGGCAAGTCATTTAAATTCTCTTTGGCTCAGTAACCTCATCTGAAAAATAGACTCTAATACTGTGACTTCCATGTGGGACAGGGACTGTGCCCAAACTGATTAGCTTGTATCTACCCCCTACATAAAAAAGAGACTTAACAAATGCCATAAAGAAAATAACTTAATCATTACCATTATTATCATTATGAATAAAATGAGAAAATTATTCTGAGGAGTCTCACTTCTTATACTAGTGGAAGGCAAAGGCAACACTATCTTTGCTCATGGTTTTCTTATGTTGCAGCTGTAGCTTTACTGGTATATATAATCTAATGAATTTACCTTATTATGCATTTGGGAAGATTCAACAGAAGAGAGAGATATGTTCGCTATCCATATGAGCTTACATTTTAATGAAGGAAGCAGGCATGAAAATGTTTACCAACAGTGAAATAAGAATAAACTGAATGTTCATTTAAAATGTATGCATATATACTCAAGAGCTGAGGATGAGAATAAATAATAATAATAATGATAATAATAATGATAGATGTAGAAATGGAGCAGCTGTTGCATTGAAACCCTCATTTCAAATAGCTTTCACAGCACATGTAATAATGTAATTCTTTATTCATTCCAGCATACACATATGCCTTCCTTACTGTAGTTACTTACTAGAAGATTTAGCTCACCTAAGTGAAATTCTGATTTAAAATATGTCCTTCTCCATATTTAGACTGGCAAGTTCAAGTTTCCACAGATGCCAAGTCATTATTTTGAATTTTTCTGTTTACTCCTCGTAAGAAGTTTTAAGGCAGCCCAAAACTTTTTTGTCATAGTATTTGTGTTTACTGTGTGCCAAACACTATACTAAACCCTGGGGTAGAGGAAAGCTAATCAGATTGGACAAAGTCCATGTCCTACTTGGGGCTCACAGTCTTCATCCATATTTTACAGATGAGGTAAAGTGAGGCACAGATAAGTTCAGTGACTTTCCCAAAGTCACACAGCAGACAAGTGATGGAGCTGGGATTAAAACACTGGTCCTTCTGACTCCCAGGCCTGTGCAGTAACCACTAGGTCATGTTGCTTCTCCATTCTCTCTCTAAAACTACTATGAATTTTTCACAGCCAAGTCCAATTATCAGTCACTTCTTAGGGCTACTTTGTATTTGATATAGTGGCTTCTTCTGAAGAACTCGATCACTGTCATTAATCCTAATGGCAAGCATGATTGCACTCAATTTACATATTTGTGAAGCATAAGTCTATTAATCAGGCAAAAAACCTTGTCAGTGGGACTTTACAATCATCATAAGCATATTGTCATGATAGTGTTAAAATTCCATTACCAGAAAATTGAAAGCCGAGGTTCTCATTTTCACCGTTTACTTTG
Organism: Ornithorhynchus anatinus; assembly: GCF_004115215.2. Lineage (NCBI taxonomy): Eukaryota > Metazoa > Chordata > Mammalia > Monotremata > Ornithorhynchidae > Ornithorhynchus > Ornithorhynchus anatinus. The sequence continues at coordinate 156,338,844 of NC_041728.1, forward strand.
GGGGGTAGGAAATCTTAGAATCAGTGGCATTTATTAAGTGCTTACTATGAGCAGAGCACTGTTCTAAGCACTTGAAATAAGGTTTGTAACAAATTCAATGCTTAAAATGATAGTGGGATTATAAATAGTGGACAAGTATAGCAAAATTTCTTTAATCTAGATTAATTGATCACATTCTTTGTTTCCTGGGAAATTGGTTAGGTCCTGTGTTCTCCTGTATCTACTTTATGAAAAAGAAGGCTTTTCCAGTTTCTGGGACCCAGTTTTTATTGCTGTGCTCCCAGTAAAGCTTTTGGTTGCCTTTCTGCCCAATAGCTTCATCCTTTTCTATGTTCTTTTCTTTTTTTAATGCTTTTTCTTTCACCTAATGCTTTTAAAACGGCACTCACGTCCTTTTTAACCATGCCTTGCCTAGTTTTTTTATGACATTTGTTAAGTGCTTACTATGTGTCAGACACTGGGGTAGATACAGGGTAATTGGACTCAGTCCGATCATTCAATCAATTGTATTTAGTGAGTGCTTACTGTCTGCAGAGCTCTGTACTAAGCGCTAGGAAGAGTACAATATCACAATATAACAGACACATTCCCTGCCCACAACAAGCTTACAGTCTAGAGGTAGTAGAGGCTTATGGGAGGTGGTGGGCACATGCGAGGTGAGGGGAAATGGGGAAACAATTATAAAAATCTGTGGTGTGGTGGCAGGGGATGAATGGGGCAGAAGGAGAAAGAGTTTAAAGAGTTAGGCAAGGGGATGGAAGGGCTGTCTAGTCACCAGGTGAAGCTATCATCGAGAGTCAACACATTCATTTTACTTTTGTCTATTAGTCACTTGTCTATCAGTCATATTTAGTGAGCACTTATGTACAGAGAATTTTACTAAGCACTTGGGAGAGTGCAACAGAATTGATACATACCTTTCCTGCCCACAAGGAGCTTACAGCCTAAGGGGGAGACAGTAATATAAAAAAAAAATTACAGTTACGTGCATAAGTGCTGTGGAGGGTGAGGTGAATAAAGGGTACAAATCTAAGTGCAAGGGTGACACAGAAAGGAGAGGGAATAGGGAAAATGAAGGCTTAGTTAGGAAGGTTTCTTGAAGGAGATGTGATTTTTATTATTGATTGGCAGATCATCTTCACTTCAGACTGAACTTCTGTCTTTTCCCTGGTGTCATTTTAATTTGTATTTATCAATAAATCAAGGGTGTTTATTGAGCTCCTACTGTGTGCAGAGTATTTACATATGGAGTGCTGTAATAAAGCTGGGTAAAGAGCTTTATAACTGGTCCTGAAAATAAGCAAACTTGTGACATTATGGGGGTGTGAATCCAGAGAGAATGTTACTTGAGAAATCTTGATTGCATCACCACCTCCATCTGTAATGAAAATTTAGTGCCATTCAATGAGTAGATTGAGATTGATCACAATGTATGTTGCATTATGTTTCCCACAGAGAAATTATTTCTATATGTGTACCTATCTGTAATTTATTTTTTTATGTTGATGTCTGTATTGCCCTCTAGACTGTAAGCTCACTTTGGGCAAGGAATGCGAATGTGTCTGTTTATGGGGAAGCAGCGTGGCTCAGTGGAAAGAGCCTGGGCTTCAGAGTCAGGGGTCATGGGTTCAACTCCCGACTCTGCCACTTGTCAGCTGTGTGACTGTGGGCAAGTCACTTAACTTCTCTGTGCCTCAATTACCTCATCTGTAAAATAGGGATTAACTGTGAGCCTCACGTGGGACAACCTGATTACCCTGTATCTACCCCAGCACTTAGAACAGTGCTCTGCACATAGTAAGCGCTTAACAAATACCAACATTATTATTATTATTGTTCTGTTGTACTTTTCCAAGCACTCAGTTCAGTGCTCTGAACACAGTAAGCACTCAATAAATATGGCTGAATGAATGAACATATCTACCAATTCTATTATACTGTACCTGCCCAAGCCCTTAATACATTGCTCTGCACAAAGTAAGCACTCAATAAATGATTGGTTGATTGAAATATGCTTGATTGATTTACTCTTCTGCCAAAACAATTTTACAAGTGTTATTTCCAGGTCCTAAAGGAGAGGTTGGCGAGCTGGGGATTCCAGGAATACCAGGGATCATGGGTCCACCGGGTCCAAAGGGCCACAAAGGAGAAAAGGGTATGTATATCCTCTAAATTGAGCAAATGACATTCTGGGGTGGGGAGGAGGAAACAGGGAGATGTGGGAGAAGAGGAGTTGGTCCACCTTGCAGCATTAGGCTAAACTGTTATATTAAAATCACTGATGTCACCTATGACCCTTAAACTTTCCTAATCTCACCATGACCCCTCAATTCCCATCCTCCAAGTGGCCCAAACCTGTCCCCCCTTCCTAGCACCTCCCACTGTACCACCCCCACCCTACTCCCCCTGTGCTGTGTACTTTTTTCTGTCCCGCTGGAGTGACACAAGGTCAACTGGGAGGGAGGTTGCTCAGTGATGTGGAGAAGAGCCAGTGCGGAATCCCAATGATGCAGCAAGATGGTTGGGTAGAGGAGATGGAGGATGCTGAGGAGTCTGGGAGTCGTTTTGGTGATGGGAAGCAGAGGATGAAGAGTCATATGGCCAATTGGTGGGAAGGTCTTGTGCACCATCAGTGACAGTTTAAGACCACAAGAGCAGCTCACAATGTTGAGGGACTCTGAGAACCATTATAGAGATGCTATGGGCACCAGGAGGATGATGCTGGTGGAAGTGTCCTTTGTGTGACCAGCAGAGGCTTAAGTCTGCACAGGCATCCAGTAGTGCACAGGCATCCCAGGAGCAGAGCCTTGAGGACCACAGTGGAAAAGTAGCAGGCCCTGGGAGAATGCTGATGGGGAGAGTTGGGATGCAATCAGCAGCAGCTTAAATTCACGTGGGTAGCAAAGAAAGTGTGTTAATACCACAGTATGCCAAGACCTTTGAGTTATATTGCTATACTGTACTCTCCCAAGTGCTTAATCCCCACTCAGGACTGCACCTGGAGAGTTTCCAGTACTCTACCAGTCTCGGTTATGGGACGGACAATCAAGCAGAGGCCTACCCATTCCATTCCTTGCTTGGTCAGTGGCTACCGAATGGAAGGCAATCAGCCTCAAGTCAAAATTTACCTGTGCTGGGAGGCAGTGGCAAGGGAGAGAATCAAGGGCGGAGACTCAAGTTTATTGCACAGAAGGAGGCAATGGTAAACCACTTCTATGGATACACTACCAGAATGATTGCAGATGGAGGTTGGGCGCTCTGGGAGGGTTGTGTCCTTAGAGTCGCTAAGTCGGAGATGACTCGACAACATAAGATAAGCCAAGTGGTTAAATCAGGGCTCTGCACACAGAAAGTGCTCAATAACTATGATTGATTGATTGTACTGGATTCTTTGATAAACAAATGGAAATCTGTTGTTTATCCAACTTCTTTATATACACTGGATTGACTGGGTGATTACTCCACTCTCCTTTTTCTCTGAGTTCTGAGCTTTAGGTTCTTAATGATATTACCTTTGGTAATATAGAAAAAACTTTCCAATTAAGACTGAAAGGGGTAAGAGGTAATAATGTTGGTATTTGTTAAGTGCTTACTGTGTGCCGAGCACTGTTCTAAGCGCTGGGGTAGACATAGGGGAATCAGGTTGGATGAAAAATCATTCCAACATAGAAAAATGTTGATATTTTAGATGTGTTATAATAAAAAATTAAGACTAAATCATTCCAAATTCCAAATTGAGGTGGCTCCAATTTTGGGGGTTTTAACATATCTATAAAATGTCCCCCTACTTCTTTTAATATTAATTGCCCATGGATGGTTAGGATTCCAAACTAATATATCAGAGTAGTTTTCTGGAACATCCCTCCTCTTGCTTCTACAGTCTGTATTGGATTAAGTTCTGGATGAGCTCTGATTTTTCAGAGTCTATCACATGTTGTGAGATGTCATCACATCACACTACTTGTGATGTCACAGGTAGCAGCAGGAGAGAGCAAGATAGAGAGAGGAAGAGAGAGAGAGACAAAAAGAAAGAGATTTTATAGAGATAGGTGCTCCTTCTAAGTAAGAAAAGCCACATTTCTGAAGGTGGCTGGAGATGGTGGAGGTGTGTCCAAGGAGGTCTGGCAATGTACTCCATACTCCAGTCCCTCAGGCTGGGGAGAAATAATAATGATAATAATGATGATAGTAGTAGTATTTGTTAAGTGCTTACTATTTGTCAAGCACTGTTCTAAGTGCTGGGGTAGGTTCAAGGTAATCAGTTTGTCCCACATGGGGCTCACAGCCTTAATCCCCATTCTACAGAAGAGGTAACTGAGGCACAGAGAAGTTAAGTGGCTTGCCCAAGGTCACCAGCAGACAAGTGGCAGAGCTGGAATTAGAACCCACGTCCTCTGACTCCTTCCACTGACCCACACTGCTTCTCAAACAGCATACTGTGGACTTTGTTGTCTCTCTACCCCAGAATATCATTCCTTTCTCTTTCTACCATCCTCAACTTTCTTCTTCCTGAGCTCCAGGGTATCATCACTCTGATCTGTCTTTCTCTGCTTCCACAGCCTCTGTGGGCTGCTCCATTTGCCTATCACATGCTGGGATTTTACTCCCAAACGGGTTTGGCTATAATGGAGGGAGGGAGCTCTGCTGAGGAAGGGGGACTGTTTTGGGGGGAAATGTATTCCATCAGGCTGCACTCCATCTTCAGGCCTACAGATATGTATATATATATAATTTATTTATTTATATTAATGTCTGTCTCCCCCTCTAGACTGTAAAAGACTGCTGTGGACTGTAGATTGTTCACTTTCCAATGGCTTCTTCCCCTCTGCCTTGAAACATGACCATGTCTCCCCCATTCTTAAAAAAACCCTCTCTTGACCCCATTTCCCCTTCCAGTTATCATCCTATCTCTCTTCTGCCCTTCCTTTTCAAACTTCTAGAACGAGTCGTCTACACTCACTGCCTTGAATTCCTCAACTCCAACTCTCTCCTGGACCCCCTCCAATCTGGCTTCCGTCCCCTCCACTCCACCAAAACTGCCCTCTCAAAGGTCACCCATGACCTCCTTCCTGCCAAATCCAATGGCTCCTACTCTCTCCTAATCCTCCTCGACCTCTCAGCTGCCTTTAACACTGTGGACCATCCCATTTTCCTCTACATGTTATCCAACATTGGCTTCACTGACTCCGTCCTCTCCTGGTTCTCCTCATATCTCAGGCCCCTCATTCTCAGTCTCCTTCATGGGCTCCTCCTCCCTCTCCCATCCCCTAACTGTAGGGGTTCCTCAAGGGTCAGTTCTTGGTCCCTTTCTATTCTCCATCTATACTCACTCCTTTGGTGAGCTCATTCGATTCTACAGCTTCAGCTATCATCTCTACGTGGATGTTACCCAAATCTATATCTCCTCCCCTGATCTCTCTCCCTCCTTCCTTCTGCCTTCAAGACATTTCCACCTGGAAGTCCTCCCGCCACCCAAAACTCAACATGTTCAAGACAGAGCTCCTTATCTTCCCTCACAAACCTTGTCCTTCTCCCTGACTTCCCCATCACTGTGGACAGCACTATCATCCTTCCTGTCTCATAAGCCTGCAACCTTGTTGTCATCCTTGACTCTGCTCTCGCATTCACCCCACATATCCAATCAGTCACCAAAACCTGCCAGTCTCACCTTCACAGCATTGCCAAGATCTGCCCTTTCCTCTCCTTCCAAAGCACTACCACACTAGTACAGTCACTCATCTTATCCTGACTGGATTACTGCATCAGCATCCTTTCTGATCTCCCAACCTCCTGTCTCTCCCTGCCTCAGTCTATACTTTACTCTGCTGCCCAGATTATCTTTGAAAGAAATGCTCTGGGCATGACATCCCCCTCCTCAAAAATCTCCAGTGTTGCCTATCAAACTCTGTATCAAGCAAAAACTCCTTGTTATTGGCTTCAAAGGTCTTTTTCACCTTGTCCCCACCTACCTCACCTCCCTTCTCTCCTTCTACACTTTATCACTGTGCCTCATTCTCACATGTCCGGCCATTGACCCCTGGCCAACATTCTTCCTCTGGTCTGAAATGCCCTTCCTCCTCAAATCTGCCAAACAATCACACTTTCCCCCTTCAAAGCCCTACTGAAGTCTCACCTACTTCAAGAGGCCCTCTCAGAATAAGCCTCCCTTTTCCTCAGCTCCCTCTTCCCTCCTCATTGCCCCGACTAGCTCCCTTTGCTCTCCCCACCACAGCACAGCACAGCACTTGTTCATATATGTACATAACTGTAATTCTATTTATTGATATTAATGCCTGTTCACTTGTTTTGATGCATATATATCTATAATTCTATTTATTTATATTAATGCTATTGATGTCTGTTTACTTGTTTTGATGTCTGTCTTCTTCCTTCTAGACTGTAAGCTCATTGTGGCCAGGGATTGTCTCTGTTGCTAAAATGTACTTTCCAAGTGCTTAATACAGTGCTCTGCACACAGTAAGCAATCAGTAAATATGATTTCATGAATGAATGAATAAAATCATTGGGGGTACAGAATGAGTATACCAACTCTGTGGTGTTGTACTCCTCCAAGCACTTAGTACAGTTCCCTTCATATAATAAGCACTCAATAAATATCACTGATTGATTGACATGAAGGTAGCTTTTGGTGTTGGTGGGAGTTGCAGCACGAATCATTCAATCAATCATATTTATTGTGTGGCTACTGTGTGCACAGCACTCTACTAAACACTAAGGAGAATACAGTGTAACAGAGTTGGTAGACTTGTTCCCTGTCCACAGTGAAATTACAGTCTAGAAGAGGAGACAGCCATTAATATAAATAAATTAAATTATGGATATGTACATAAGTGCTATTGGGTTGAGGGAGGGGTGAATAAAAGGTGCAAATCCCTGTGCAAAGGTGACAAAAGAAGAAGGACTTAGTCGGGGAAGGCCTCTTCGAAGAGATATACTTTTAATAAGGCTTTGTAGGAGGAGAGAGTGGTCATCCCTTGGATACGAAGAGGGTGGGGATTTCAAACCAGAGACAGAATATGGGTAAGAGGTTGGTGGCGAGATAGACCGTATTGAGTTTCAGTGAGTAGGCTGGCATAAAGAAACTGAAGTTGTCAGTCTGGGTTGTAGTAGGAAATCAGGGAGATAAGGTAGGGAATGGGGCAAGGTGATCCAGTGGCATCAAAGGCAGCTTACATGGCTCAGGGGTTCACACTGTAGAATGTTTCCTTCCCTCCTGCCCTGGAATAGCCTGGACCCCTAGGCTTCAGCCCTTTGAGGCACTGTTTTAAACTGCCTCTCACTGCTGCAGCAGTGAACTTTGAAGGAAGGCCCATCTATAGCTTATTTCCCACTGCTATTCCAGCTGTTCTCAGCACTGCATACTCTTTACAGCGTTCTTTCCTTGTGGTCCCACTCCCCACACAGACATCCTGATGTAGGAAAGAATTTTACTAAAACTGCCTATTGCCTCTTTGTAATAATAAGTTGAACTGCTTATATGATGGGCAGTTGGATTGGTTCAGAATTCGTTAGAGCCTTTTCCTTGGATCATCTTTCCTTAGAACTGTTATGACTAAGAACAAATCAGAGAGGAACATAAGTATATGTTTTGGGGAAGAATGATCTCAAAACAATGCTGTCATCAAACTGTATTAATAGACTTTCTTTCTAGGAGATAAAGGAGAACATGGTGATCAAGGAAAAAATGGAATTCCAGGGTATCCTGGGAAACCTGGGGAACAAGGTAGGTAAGATCAAATCTATTTATATTGTGCAAAGTATTTGAGGCTCTTCCAAGTCTTTTAACTCTTCCAAGCACTTAGTATAGTGCTCTGCACACAGTAGAAACTCAATGAATACTAACATTGCCTAATTAATATTCTAATATATGCACATTGCTAATCCAGAAGGCTCTAGCTTTATCTTTGTGTGTCATCCAATTTTGACTTCATAATTATTATTATTAAATTCTGGGGCCTCTTTACTATGTGAAATTGAATGAATCTTTCCCTGACTTTCCTCAGAATGCATCTTCAGAATAAACTGAGGAATCTTTGAAGTTATGTTTTATATTGACATGAATGATTTCTTTTAAAAAATCCAAATAGGGACCACAGTTCTGACCTTGTGTAGTGTGGAAACAAGGGCTTGTAACTCTCCAGGGGTTATCACTCATGCACTTATGAAAGAGCAACCCATTCTGTCCACTGCACAAGGGCCCTGGGGTCATCTCTGTAGGTGGACCTCACCCTAAAGTGCTTATAGCACCATCTGGGTAGAAGTTGCAGGCAAAGTGGCTATTCTACCTTGAATATACCCTTTTCATCTAGGCTCTGTGGTCTGCCACCTTGTCCGCCTGCATGTGACTAATGCATTTTCCAGGGCCGTTTGCAAAAGTACATTTACGTATGGGGAGTGGGAGAAGTGGAGGAGGGTGGATTCCTGAACCCCAAGGCAGTTAGGATGCCCTGGGAAACCTGGAAGTTCTCTGATCCGTAAGATCAAGCAGTGGTGTTTATTGAGCATTTACTGTGTGCAGAGCACTGCACTAAATGCTTACAACAAAATGTATCTGCCAGCACCCACTACCCTTCTTGTGTTAGCTTAGGGTCATGTGTCAATACCGCTGCCACCCAGTATGCCAGTTTTTCTCCCATAGATGTCCCCATGATGATGACTGCTTTCGGGTAATATTATCCTTTCAATCATTCATTCAATAGTATTTATTGAGCGCTTACTATGTGCAGACCACTGTGCTAAGCACTTGGAATGTACAATTCAGCAACAGATAGAGACGATCCCTGCCCATTGACGGACTTAAGTCTGATCGGGGGAGACAGACAAAATAGAATCAATAGAATCAATAAATAGAATCAAGGGGATGTACATCTCATTAACAAAATAAATAGGGTAATAAAAATATATACAAATGAGCGGATGAGCACAGTGTCGAGGAGAGGGGAAGGGAGAGGGGGAGGAGCAGAGGGAAGGGGGGGGAAAGGGGGCTTAGCTGAGGGGAGGTGAAGGGGGTGCAGAGAGGAAGAGCCTTTTATTTGTTTTTATTTGGACCTTAAACATTTGTTTTTATTTCCATTTTAGGAGATGAAGGCTCTAAAGGAGATAAAGGAAACTCTGGTCCGACTGGAATCAAAGGGCAGAAAGGCACCAAAGGGGAGACCTGTGACAATGGTACGAAAGGAGATAAAGGAGACACTGGGGCTGTGGGGATGCCAGGAAAAGTGGGCGAAATGGGAGAAAAGGGAGAAAAGGGAGAGATGGGGGATAAAGGCTATTGTGGTGACTCAGGAGAGAGAGGTGGGAAAGGAGAAAAAGGTGAAATGGGAATGAGAGGAGAAAAAGGCAGCAAAGGTGACATTGGAGTTCAAGGCATCGGTGGTTTTGATGGCCAGCGTGGGGCAAAGGGCGATCCAGGGGTCAGAGGGGAAAAGGGAGACTTGGGGCCTCCTGGCCCAATGGGACCCGCTGGCCCCAAGGGGAGTTACGGGAGCAAAGGAGCCCGAGGGGCTGTTGGGAAGAAAGGCTCTCGAGGCCCCAAAGGGTCCAAAGGCAACAGCTCTAGAGTCGCCAGATCTGCCTTTAGTGCCGGCTTGTCAAAACCCTTCCCTCCGCCCAACATCCCTATTAAATTTGATAAGATTCTCTACAATGAGCAGGAAGACTATAATCCCATCACCGGAAAGTTCAACTGTAGCATCCCTGGAACCTATGTCTTCACTTACCACGTGACAGTGAGAGGCCGGCCTGCCCGCATCAATCTTGTGGCCCAGAAGAAGAAGCTGGCCCGAACTCGGGAAACACTCTCCGGCCAGGAGCTGGACCAGACTTCCTTTCTGACCATTCTGAAACTGAATGTCGGGGACCAGGTCTGGCTGGAAGTGGGGCGAGACTGGAATGGGCTTTACGTCAGTGCTGAGGATGACAGTGTATTTACAGGGTTCCTTTTATACCCCGAGGAGACTTTGGAGGCCACACGGTGAGCCTGGAGCCTCTAAGAGGGCCTAGGTTTCACTTTAGAAGAGTACCTTAGAATCATGGTATTTTTTTCCCAAGGCAGTATTTATGAGCTAATTTGTAATGTAGTGTAGTTTTTTGTAATTCTTCTTCACCTCCCTGGGAACCTCCCTAAATGCTTACCATTCCCTTCCATGTAAATGAGCATGGTAAGAGCTCTTGTTGGGGCAAATAGGCCTTAAAGAAATTTCCATTCCTAGTACTGGCTATTATGATTCAACCTACACAGGGAAATGTACTGTCAAATTAGTTTAATTCTGAAAGTGGTCACTAGCTAAAATGGAAAGGCTAGCTCAAACATCTTTGAAATTTTTTATCAAAGACTAATGGATTTGTAAGTGCTTGCTCATCAACTGTTTTGCATCAGCTTCTGCGTTTGGTAAAGTGCGCAATAAAGGTTGACATAGATATTGCTCAATCACTGTAGCATCTAGCTCATTTATCAAATTGTTTCACTTAGAAGAACCGAATGCCCTTGATCAAAATAAAGTCATTTTCTCAGCTGAAGACTTTTTTGTTCTCTTCCTCAGAGTGGAAAAATTATTTTTGGCTCTGCTGTGACATCCTCTGCAGAATCAGTGGCTGCAGTGTTTAAAGGTAACAGTGCTAGGCAGGTGGAGGTTTGGGGATTTGAATGGGGATGATCGAAAGCAATTATTATTATTTCGCTATATCCATGTATACATTTTATCCAAAGAGCATTGATTCCGCCTCTAGACTGTGAGCTCCTGTGGGCAGGAGATGTGTTGTATTGTACTCTCCTGAGCATTTAGTATAATGTTCTGTACTCATTAAGCACTCAATAAGTACTATTAATCTATCAAATCCAAAAAGAATTTTGTGTAATGATGGGCAGAGAAATACGATGCATTTTTAAAAAATTCCTTAACGAACACAGCAAGTATCTCTTCTCCTCCATTGCCATGTCTCACAGTGAAGTGGGACTCTAGGAGTGTGGGAGGGGAAAGTGAGATAGACCCAAAGTAGGGTGTGGGTGTGTCTAAAATGTCTTCACTGCTATGAAGAGCATGGGCCCTGCAGACACTTATGTAAACTCTATGCCTGCTGTAAAACAGAAGTTACCCAAGGTGGCAGATGAGTGCTTCAGTGGGCGGAAGGACAATTCCTTCCTCCTCCTTTATTAATTCTTCATTTTTTAGATCAGGTCTAGCTATTCATAAAGGGACAAAAGCTAGGAAACTGGAAACATGGAGGTATTTGTTAAGCACATGCTCTGGTACAAGACCTGTGCTAAAGATCGGAGTAGGTGCAAGACAATCAGACTGTTCACTTTCAAGACCTACTATCCTTCTTTGACTTTATTTTGCCTTGACCTATCCTATAGTTATTTCTGTTTGTTGCCAAAAAGGTTGGAAGTCAGAAATTGATCCTGTTATTGATTTGATTCAGAGAGTTTTGCTGTGCTTTTATTTCATGAAATTACTGCACATCGACTGTGGGACACTCCAGGCACGGGTCAAATCAAGTGTTATTTCTCCAGCTTTCCTGACTAGCTAAGCTGTACTAATACATTCAACACTTTAAGTACCATTATAGATTGTGTACTTGATTGCTTCTCCTTCCTTCCTTAGAAGGATTAAGGTGTATCAGTGGCATTTTACACCTTGAGAAAATTAACTTTAGAGAACTTATTATAACTTTTGGAGGTAAAATGAAAATCATCTTTATAGAGATCCAGATTTAAATACATTTGCCTTTCTGTTCACTTTAAACTTCTGTGAATAAAATAACAGGTAGAGATGCTTGTTTTAACACTTAATATGTATAGCTAGTATGTATTTTGAAGGTCATTCTCTGATTGCCTTAATCTTTGAACCACAGAGAAACTGGAAAAATAGTATTGCAGAGATTGAATTGCTGCAGCCATTTTTGAGGAGCCGGAGATATAAGTTATGAGTCCTAAATGATGTTCTTTTGTGGTCACTTGTCACCCTGAACATCCCACTAGTCTCCTTTTTGAGAGAGGCTGCAGCTCTCAACCACCATTTCACAACAGCCACAATGTCCTAGGCATTTCCAATTGTAAATAAAGTAAAATAATCATTCTCTTATCCTGTATGTGGAATGTAAGTATTGTTTTCTAGATGACATAGCAAGGGTCTGAGAGTTAGCAGTCGAGGGTTCTACTCCTGGCTCTGCGACTTGCCTGTTGTGTGACCTTGGGCAAGCCATGTACATTTTCTGGGCCTCAATTTCTTCATCTGTATAATGGGGATTCAATACCATTTCTCTCTCTTACTTAGACCGTGAGTCCTGTGTGAGATAGGGGCTGAGCCTGACCTGATTATCTTTTCATTCATTCATTCATTCATTTATTCATATTTATTGAGCACTTACTGTGTGAAGAGCACTGTACTATGGAAAGTAAAATATACCAATAAACAGTCACATTCCCTGTCCACAGCAAGCTTACAGTTTAGGTTATATTGTATCTAACCCATTCCTTTTTTTCAAAATGGTATTTAATAAACACTTACTATGTGCCCAACACTCTTCTAAATGCTGAAGTTAATGTTAATTAGATCAGAAACAGACTCTGTCCTGCATGGGGCTCACAATCTAAGTTCACTTAGTACTGTGGAAGAAAAACTTTACAGAATCTGCACTGTGTTCAGAAAAAGGTACGTCAGAGACATGTTTATTACTACAAGAGCTTCATCCAGCACTAATAGGGAGAGGCGTTAAGTGGCAGAGATTCCCCCGCTAGTCAAGGCCAACTCAACTTCAAGCAATACAGAAAATCTTTATATATCATTAGTATAGCATTCATAATGATCAGAACAATAGAGTAGGAGAAATACTTTAGGATAAAAAGCAGTGAGTTCCTGGGGTGTTTTCTCTTTAGTCCTGGACCTCCTTTGATAAGGTGATATGTAGGGCCAGGGGCTTGATTGGCTCAAAGGCATGGTTTTACTGATGTTGTAATGTGGTTGACTGAGATCCAGCTTGGCTACTCAATTTGAGTCAATCATGAAGCCAAATTATTAGAGTCATTCAAATGACTAGGCTTGGCTTTCAGTAAATCAACTAACCAGGTAGTTTGCTTTAATCAAATCACTGGGTTTGACTTGATTGAATCAAGTAACCAAGCCTGGAGTCAATCAACCCATCAGGCACACCCAAAGTGGTCAAGCAGGCCTAGGCAGAGGGAAAGGTCAGAGAGAAAGATGCACAAATGTAGGACCTTTACTATTGTGTTTCCACAGTATATAGCGCTTGGTTCAGAGTAAGCACTTAACAAGTACCCCAATGTCATTTTTAAATTGTTAGATGATCCTGTTGACTGGTATATATGAACCTGGAAATCTCAACATTGGGTTGAATATTTATGGTACATGCTGATTATGTCACATCACATTTATGGCCACACAGGTGATGGGGTAGAGGGTGTAATCCATGATTATTGAGCCAGACCTCTACACCCACTCTTGGTAGTAGTCACCTATTAGGTCTGCATCACTTGAATTGTTCAGTGGATGCCATTTTATCAACTGGTCTTTCTGTTTTCTCCAATGACAGCATAGCAGTTTTGGGGAGAAGTAACAAGAAAATTAAGGTTTGTAACTTTCTCTGTGTCTTTTCTCATGTCAACAATGAATTACTGTTGGAAGGTTGTAGGAACCTGAGTTGCTTGTATCCACCTCAGCGCTTAGTAGAGTGCTTGGCACATAGTAAGTGCTTAACAAATACAATAATTATTATAATTATTATTAGAGTAAATGTGAATCTTTTCATTATATTAGCTATTTTTCTCTTTCTTTTTTGCTTTTCCCATGCTTATCACCAGAAAGTAGAAAATAATTCCCTTTACCCCATCACTTATGAAGTGTCTTAGTTATAATAATTGAGGTATTTGTTAAGCACTTACTATATGCCAGGTACTGTACTAAACAGTGGGGTGGATTCAAGAAAATTGGGTTGGACCCAGTCCCTATCCTTCATTGGACTCGCAGTCTTAATCCCCATTTTACAAATGAGGTAACTGAGGCACACAGAAGTTAGGTGACTTTCCCAGAGTCACAGAGCAGCCAAGTTGTGGAGCTGGTATCAGAGCCCAGGTCCTTCTGTCTCCCAGGCCTGTGCTCTATCCACTTGACCATACTGCTTCTTTAATGAACACAGTGGCTTCCACTACTATTGAGGGCTCAGTCATCTGACCTCAGATTATACCCCTTCTCCTCCCACTCCCCCAGACTCACCGGTAAGGGAGGAGGCGTCGGCTTCCTCCTCTCGCCCCGTTGCCGCTTCCGCACTATCCCTCCTCCCCCCTCCCTCTCCTTCCCCTCCTTCGAAGCCCATATCATTCGCCTCTACCACCCACTCCAGTTACTTGTCGCCGTCATCTACCGCCCTCCCGGTCCCACCTCCGACTTCTTCAACCACCTTGACCCCTTTCTCACCTTCCTTCTTTCCTTCTCTCTGCCCACTCTGATCCTTGGAGACTTCAACATCCATATGGATGTACCCGACGACTCCTCTGCCACCTGCCTGCTATCCCTCCTCGACTCTGCCGACCTCCTCCTCCACCATACCGCGCCCACTCACCGACTCGGTCACACCCTCGATCTCGTCATCTCCTACCGCTGCACTATCTCCTCCCTCACCAACTCTGAAATCCCTCTCTCTGATCATAACCTTCTCACCTGCCTCATCTCTCACACTCCCTCCCCCTGCAAATCTTCGCTACTGCCCCACAGAGACCTCCGCTCTCTCGATCCCATCCGTCTTTCCAATAGCATCTCTCCTCACCTTGCCGCCCTGTCCTCTCTTCCCACTCTCAACGATCAGGTCTCCGCTCTCAACTCCACCCTCTCTACTCATCTCGACTCTCTCGCCCCCCTTTCCCTCCGCCGCTCTCGCTCCACTAACCCACAGCCCTGGATCACCTCCTCCGTCCACCTCCTACGCTCCTATGCTCGAGCTGCTGAGCGCTGCTGGCGAAAGTCCAAGCACCAAGCCGACCTCACACGCTTCAAATTTTTCCTTTCCTGCCTTAACTCTGCCCTCTCCTCCGCCAGGCAAAGCTTCTTCTCCTCCCTCATTGACACCCATGCCCGTCACCCCCGCCGATTGTTCTGGACCTTTAACTCTCTCCTTAGGCCCCCTGTTCCTCCCCCTCCCCCATCTCTCACCCCCAATGATCTGGCCACCTATTTCCTCACGAAAATCAACACGATCAGGTCTGAGCTCCCCAAAGTCACCCCTCCGCCTCTCCCCTCCCCCCCAACAACCCCCTCCCCTACTTTCCCATCCTTCCCTGCAGTATCCTCAGAGGAGATCTCCTCCCTCCTCGCAAGTGCCACCCCCTCCACCTGCGCCTCGGACCCCATTCCCTCTCACCTTCTTAAAACCATCGCCCCTGCCCTCCTACCTTCCTTAACTTCTATTTTTAACCCCTCAATCTCCAAGGGCTCCTTCCCCTCTGCCTTCAAACATGCCCACGTCTCCCCCATCCTAAAAAAACCCGCTCTTGACCCCACGTCCCCCTCCAGTTATCGTCCTATCTCCCTACTACCCTTCCTTTCCAAAATCCTAGAACGAGTCATCTACAATCGATGCTTAGAATTCCTTAACTCCCATTCTCTCCTAGACCCCCTCCAATCTGGCTTCCGTCCCCTCCACTCTACCGAGACTGCTCTCTCTAAGGTCACTCATGACCTCCTTCTTGCCAAATCCAATGGTTCCTACTCCATTCTAATCCTCCTTGACCTCTCTGCTGCCTTTGACACTGTCGACCATCCCCTCCTCCTCCATACCTTATCTCACCTTGGCTTCACGGACTCTGTCCTCTCCTGGTTCTCCTCTTACCTCTTTGGCCGGTCATTCTCGGTCTCCTTCGCTGGAGCCTCCTCCCCCTACCATCCTTTAACTGTCGGAGTTCCTCAAGGGTCAGTTCTTGGCCCTCTTCTGTTCTCCATTTACACTCACTCCCTCGGTGAACTCATTCGCTCTCACGGCTTTGACTACCATCTCTACGCAGATGACACACAGATCTACATCTCCGCCCCGTCCTCTCCCCCTCCCTTCAGGCTCGCATCTCCTCCTGCCTCCGGGACGTCTCCACCTGGATGTCGGCCCGCCACCTAAAACTCAACATGAGCAAGACTGAGCTCCTCATCTTCCCTCCCAAACCCGGTCCTCTCCCAGACTTCTCTATCACCGTGGATGGCACGACCATCCTTCCCGTCTCTCAGGCCCGCAATCTCGGTGTCATCCTTGACTCGTCCCTCTCGTTCACCCCACACATCCTATCCGTTACCTAGACCTGCCGGTTTCACCTCTACAATATCGCCAAGATCCGCCCTTTCCTCTCCACCCAAACGGCTACCTTACTGTTACGGGCTCTCGTTATATCCCGGCTAGATTACTGTGTCAGCCTTCTCTCTGACCTCCCTTCCTCCTCTCTCGCCCCGCTCCGGTCTATTCTTCACTCCGCTGCCCAGCTCATCTTCCTGCAGAAACGATCTGGGCATGTCACTCCCCTTCTTAAACAACTCCAGTGGTTGCCTATCGACCTCCGCTCCAAACAAAAACTCCTCACTCTAAGCTTCAAGGCTCTCCATCACCTTGCCCCTTCCTACCTCTCCTCCCTTCTCTCTTTCTACCGCCCACCCCGCACGCTCCGCTCCTCTGCCGCCCACCTCCTCACCGTCCCTCGGTCTCGCCTATCCTGCTGTCGACCCCTGGGTCACGTCCTCCCGCGGTCCCGGAACGCCCTCCCTCCTCACCTCCGCCAAACTGATTCTCTTTCCCTCTTCAAAACCCTACTTAAAAATCACCTCCTCCAAGAGGCGTTCCCAGACTGAGCTCCTCTTCTCCCTCTACTCCCTCTGCCATCCCCCCTTTACCTCTCCGCAGCTAAAGCCTCATTTTCCCCTTTTCCCTCTGCTCCTCCACCTCTCCCTTCCCATCCCCACAGCACTGTACTCGTCCGCTCAACTGTATATACTTTCGTTACCCTATTTATTTTGTTAATGAATTGTACATCGCCTTGATTCTATTTAGTTGCCATTGTTTTTACGAGATGTTCTTCCCCTTGACGCTGTTTATTGCCATTGTTCTTGTCTGTCCGTCTCCCCCGATTAGACTGTAAGCCCGTCAAACGGCAGGGACTGTCTCTATCTGTTGCCGACTTGTTCATCCCAAGCGCTTAGTACAGTGCTCTGCACATAGTAAGCGCTCAATAAATACTATTGAATGAATCTGCTTTCTCACAGCGCAAGTCACTGAACATAGGGGAAGTGGGTGAGTGAGTATGGATGGCTCATTGCAAACCAACTCCATTACTGCAAAATCAATTCAACAGCCTTTCCTTTCTTAACCAATGAAGTCTGAGCAATGCTTTTCTTGAGTGGAAAGTGGCCAAAGATTGTGCACAACTATTTTCATTGACCAAGTGGTTATGAAATTCTCTCCCAAAGACTCACATTCATAGATGCAGTTTCTCCATTGACTGCATCACCTTTGAACCAAGGGACAATTGTTCAGGCAAGTAGTTGGACCAACATTTTTGCAATTAATCAATCAGTGGTACTTACTGAGTGCTTACTCTGTACAGAACTCTGTTCTAACTTGGGAGAGCATAATAGAATAAGTAGATACAATCCCCCCTGCCCTTTACTGATCTTACAGTCTCACAGGGGAGACAGACATTAAAGTAAATATCAGATAAAGGGAAGGAACTGAGTATAAGGATATGGACAAAAGTGTTATTGGGAGTCAGGAGAGCGTAGCCTAATCCCAGCACTGCCACTTGCCTGCTATGTGACCTTGGGCAAGGTCACTTAACTTCTCTGGGACTCAGCTTCCTTTATCTATAAAATGGACATTAAATCATACTTAGATTGTGAGCCCCATCTGGACAGGAACTGTGTCCAACCTGATCAGCTTGTATCTACCTCAGCACTTAGTACAGTGCTTGGAACATAGGAAATGCTTAAAAAGTCCCAGGATTATCATTTAGGAGTAGCTAAGTGCTTAAGGCTTAAGAACTCAAGTGCATAGATAATAATAATAATGATGGTATTTGTTAAGTGCTTACTATGTGCCAAGCACTGCTCTAAGTGCTGGGATAGTCACAAGATAAGGTGGTCCCATGTGGGGTTCACAGTCTCTTAACTCCCATTTTACAGATCAGGTAAGTGAGGCGCAGAGAAGTTAAATGACCTACCCAAAGTCACACACGGGATTAGTTATAATAATTGAGGTATTTGTTAAGCACTTACTATGTGCCAGATACTGTACTAAACAATGGGGTGAATTCAAGAAAAATGGATTGGACACAGTCCACGATCTCTGACTCCCAAACCCATGCTCTTTCCACTAAGCCGTGCTGCTTCTTACACGTTTCACAGATGACACAACAGGGAGGGAAATAGGGCATGGAAATGAGAGATTAGTCAGAGAAAGCTTCCGGGAGGAGATGTGACTTCCTTTCTCTTGAATACTTAAAATCAAACCTCCAAGTTTTAAGAGGGAATATGCAACCCCTAAAGGAAGACCGAATCTGAGTTTGTCTTCAAACCACTATGGTTACATTTAATCTTTGTTTTTGTTGAAACCCCTTCATTTTCATTCCAACAGGGCCTGGGTCCAGACCCTGCATCTTTATCTGTCTCTTAAGCTGTATACTTGCCAGTTGAACATACTCTTCCTGATACCCCTGGGAGAGGGGATGAATGAGGGGCCCGTTAGACTATTTTTTTTTGCTATGTTCCAAGGTATTGACAGTGACAAATTGTGTATCCCGTGGGACCACCGAGAGAGTGACTGGCAGTAGTTTACATCAGTTGACTGATTAAGGCCACATCAGCAGTCAGAGGAATGCAGTAGTGGGGAAGCTGGCCTTGGTCCAGGTCCAGACTCATCTGATCAGACAGGTAAGATGATGAGTCTGAAAAGTTCGCTGCAATGCCCAGGAACAAAATGCTTCTGAACAGAGGATAAATGAGCCACAGGAAATTCGGTCCAACCAGATTATTCAATGTCAAATGCGATGCCAGGCCAGCACACCCACTGTCCCCAATCTTTGCATGCGAGTTAAAATTGCTTCCAACCAAAGTTTTAATGGTTGTCTCTGGGTGAAGGCTTTTGACAGTCATTAATGTAGCTCTCCCCACCCTCTCGCCTAAGGTATAGCAAAGAATCTAAATGCAATGTGTATTATAGAATGTTTTGAAAAATGAATTCAGCATATAGGCTGATTAATGTTTCAACCTAAGTAATCTACCTGCAGAAATACCGGTTGAAACTTAATAGAAGTTTATTTTTCATATTGGTCTGGTGGAAAAAAGGAGAAAAAAAAGGGGGAAATTTTTTTTTCCAAATGAGTTATCTGGTGGAAAATCTGAATGTTAATCCTGATTGAGGTACTTGGAGTCTGAAACTTTCAGTGAGATGAAAAATATATCAATCCTCAAGATTTCCCAAGAATACTATGTTTCAGGGCTAAAAATTAGGAAAGGCATGTCCTAGAAATATGCCTTAGGGCAGGTTTCTTTTATATAGAGTGATTCTTGACCACGTTTCTGAGGAATATGAGCCATCCAGAATTAGTATTATGGAGTACTCACTTGGTGAGAACTAGTACTAGGTGGTTGGGGATGCAGAATAAAAAAGTGACCTATTTCCTGCCCACAAATAATTTACAGTTAATGGAGGTGTTTACACATTAATGGCAAATATGTATGTAATCAATCAATAAATAACATTTATTAAGCACCTACTCTGTGCCACTTGAGTACACTAGGGTAAATAGATATCATCCCTGCCCTCATCAGTCTAGGAGGGAGAGAAATATTAAAATAAATTACAGGTAGGGGAAATCAATAAAATCTAAAGATAGGTACATTAGGGCAATAGTGAAGTATAAGTACTGAAGTGCCAGCTGGGTGGAAATAGGTTGGGGAGGTGAGAGATTAATCAGGGAAGGACTCCTGGATGGGGTTTGATTTCAGAAGGACCTTGAAGATGGGGGAGCAGAAATTTGCCAGATATAATGGGTGAGAGAGATAAAGGCAGAAAGGAGGGTGTGAGAAAAAAGTTTGTTGTCAGAGAGAATGAGCTCACAGATTAGGTGGACTTGAAAAGAGTAAAGTGTGTTATCTGGAGTGTATGAGGAGAATAGCAAGGAAAAGTATTGAGAAGAGAGCTAATTGAGTGCCTTTATGCCATTCATCTGGATTTCTGCTTGATGTGGAGAGAAATGGACAACCACTCGAGCTTTTTCAGGAGTGGGGAATCCTGTGTAAAATGATATTTTAGAAAAATGAACCAGGCAACCAACCTAGTGAAGTATGGACTGGAGAGAGGAAACCCTAGGTTCAGAGATGTTACATAATAAATTATATATTATAAATTATTTACTTATATTACTGTCTCCCCCTCTAGACTGTAAGTTCACTGTAGGCAGGGAGCTTGTCTACCAACTCTTTTGGACTGTACTCTCCCAAGCACTTAACACAGTGTTCTGCACACAGAAAGCACTCAATAAATACCACTGATGATAATGTCAGTGAGGAGGGGGACGTAGTAGTTGAATAGATATGACAAGTACTTAGACGATCATAGGAGTAGTTTGGATGAAGAAGAAGGGATGGATTTTGGAGATCTTGTGAAGGGAGAACCAACAGGATATGGTTTTGTTTTGTTTTGTTGTCTGTCTCCCCCATTTAGACTGTGAGCCCATTGTTGGGCAGGTATTGTCTCTATCTGTTGCCAAATTGTACATTCCAAGGGCTTTGTACAGTGCTCTGCACATAGTAAGTGCTCAATAAATTCGATTGAATGAATCAATAAAAACAGGGTTAAAAGAGAGAGGAGTCAAGGATAATGCCAAACTTTTGCTCTGGCCTGGAACTCCCTCCGCCTCCATATATGCCATTTCACCACTCTCCCCATTTTCAAAGCTTTATTAAGGTCACACCTCTTCCAAGAGGCCTTCCTCAGTTAAGCCCTCTCTTCTGTTGTATTGTGCTCTCCTAAGTGCTTAGTACAGTGCTCTGCACATAGTAAATGCTCAATAAACATGATTGATTGATTTTTCACAACTCCCTCGCACTACTGTGTCATCTATGCATTTGGAACTGTAATAGTAATAATAATAATAATAATAGTAATATTGGTATTTGTTAAGCTCTTACTATGTGCCGAGCACTGTTCTAAGTGCTGGGGTAGATATAGGGTAATCAGGTTGTCCCACGTGAGGCTCACAGTCTTAATCCCCATTTTACAGATGAGGTAAATGAGGCACCGAGAAGTTAAGTGACTTGCCCAAAGTCACACAGCTGACAGGTGGCAGAGCCGGGATTAGAACCCATGACCTCTGACTCTTAAACTCATGCTCTTTCTACTGAGCCACGCTGCTTCTCAGCCCAAATGCCTACCTTTTGGGCTCTTGGAATCCACCCCACCCTCAGCTCCACGGCACTTATTGAAAAATCTGTAAACTTTAAGCTTGTACTCTCCCAAACTCTTAGCACAGTGCTCTGCATATAGTAAGCACTCAATAAGTATCATTGATTGATTGATTGATGGTTGTGGTTTTGAGAGACAGAGAGACCATGGCATCTCCATGGGTCGGAAACAACTTGACGGCATAAGACAAGGCAAGCTCCTTTTGGATAGGGAATGTGTATACCAACTCTGTTTTATTATATTTTCCCAAGTGCTTAGTCCAGTGCTCTGTACACAGTAAGCACTCAATAAATGCAATTGATTAATTCACTGATTGTTTGGAAAGTGAGTTCAGTGTTGAACATGTTGAGCTTGAGGTGCCAGCAGGGCATCCATGTAGATATGTCTTGGAGGAAATGTGCTCTTTCAGGGCAGGAGGGAGGCTAGGGTTAGTGAGGTAAATTTGGGAGTCATTCACATAGAGGTGACAGCTGAAATCTTGATGGTGGACTATTTCCCTGAAGGATTTATTTGTCAGGAGAAAGAAGGGGACCTAGATCTTAACTTTAGGGGACTCCCACAGGTAAGGAGGCAGAGAAAGGGCTGGTGAAAAATGTCAAAAAAGAGAAGCCAGAGAGCCCAGGAAGGACAAGGGGAGGATGATTTCTTTGACAGTGTCAGATAATCTAAGGTTAAATAATGTTTCTGGGAGAAGGAGGTAGCCCACAGTGTCAATGGCAGCCAAAATTTCAAGGAGGATTAGAATGAAATAGAGTCCTTCAGATTTGGTGAGAGGGATGTCATTAGCAACCTTGGAAAGAACAGTTTCAATGGAGGTTAAGGAATGAAAGCTGGACTATAGAGGGTCAAGGAGGGAGTTGGGGGAGAAGAAGTGGAGGCAGTGACTGTAGATAATCTGTTCTAACATTTTGGATAGGAATTTGAGAAGGGAGATGGGAGATAGTTGGATAATGCTGTGGGTTCAAGAAATTATTTTTTTGGATAGGGCAACACCTAAACATCTTTCAAAACAGAGGGGAAGGAGTCATCAGAGTGAGCAATTGAAGATGGTAGTCAGCGAGGGAAAAAGAGAGTGGGCAGTAGTGATTTTATAAGGGGTGGGGTCACGAGGCACAGGGGAGTCAGGGTTGTCTGGAGTGAGCTGAGCTTTAGTAACAGGGAGGAAGAGCAATGGTGGGGTTAGGAAGAGGTTGAAGAAGGGAAATTTGTCCATAAGAGAGGAGACTATAAATAACTGCTTTCGCTGTCAAAGGTGAAGCTACTGACAGTGAGATTTTTATTAAAGTGCATACCAATTTTGTTTGCAGATAAGACCAAAGTGGGGCTGACAAACCTTTCCATAGTGTATGTGTGTAAAGACTGCATTGTTGAGTTCATGACCCAGAAGCAGTCTGCCCCATTAAGGACTGATATTCTCTCTCTACACTGATGCTTCTGGAATAGGGGAATCTTTTTTTCTAATGGTATTTCTTAAGATCTTACTATGTGTCAAACACTGTTCTAAGCACTGGGATAGGTACAAAATATTAGGTTGGGTTCAGCCCTGTACTGTCTAGAGCTCACAGTCTAGGAAAGAGCACTTGGGATGGGAGTCAGAAGGACCTAGGTTTGAATGCCCTCATTACATAAGATGTGGTTTGGTGGAATCGGGGGGGGGTGTCTGAGTACCCTTTTCTAATCGTCCCCCAACAAGCTGAAGAGGTTGTTTTTCGACTACTAAGGAGTTGTGTAAATTATGGTACTTGTTTAGTGCTTAGTATGTGCCAATCACTGGAATAGATACAAGTTAACCAGGTGGGATACAGTCTCTGTCCTATATGGGGCTCACAGTCTAAGTAGGAGGAAGTAGGATTCAATCCCCATTGTACAGATGAAGTAGTTGAGGCATAGAGAAGTGAAGTGACCTGCCCAAAATCATGCAACAGACACGTGGCAGAGAAAGGATTAGAACTCAAGTTCTCTGACTCCCAGGCCCATGATGTTGGCAGGGATTGTCTCTCTTTATTTCTGAATTGTACTTTCCAAGTGCTTAGTACAGTGCTCTGCACACAGTAAGCACTCAATAAATATGATTGAATGAATGAATGAATCGTTCCACTAGGCCATCCTGCTTCCTAATTCTATTCTCCTTTCCCAAGCAGTTAGTACACTGCTCTGCACAGAATAAACACCCAGTACATACAACTGATTGACTGGCTTCATCCAAATAATTTAATTGGCTCTGGGAAAGATCACTTGGAATTTCCTTTGCCTCATACATCACTGGCTGTTTTAAGGTTTTACAGGAAAATCAGCAAATGTTATAGTAATTAGAATGGACTGAAAGAAGGGGAAAGGGGTGTGGCCTAGTGGATAGAGCACAGGCCTGGGAGTCAGAAAGACCTGGGTTCTAATCCTGGCTCTGTCACTTCTCTGCTATGTGACCTTGGGCAAGTCACTTAGCTTCTCTGTGCCTCAGTTACCTCATTTGTAAAACGGGGATTAAGACTGTGAGCCCCATGTGAGGCATGGACCATGTCCAACCTGATCAGCTTGTAATAATAATAATAATAGTAATAATAATGTTGGTATTTGTTAAGTGCTTACTATGTGCTGAGCACTGTTCTAAGAGCTGGGGCAGACATAGGGGAATCAGGTTTCCCACGTGGGGCTCACAGTCTTAATCCCCATTTTACAGATGAGGGAACTGAGGCACAGTTCCCTTCATTGTATCTACCCAAGTGCTTAGAACAGTGCCTGGCTTCACTAGTAAGTGCTTAACAAATGCCACAAAAAAAGAATCATAAATATTGTCAAGGCCGACTGAAATCACTACTCTGTACATTTCTTCCCTCTGCAACTTCACCTAAAAATAACATTTTGGGAATATTTTGCAGGAAATTATTGACAGACATTAATATGAATAAATAAATAACAAATCAAATAAATCACAGATTTAATTAAAATGCAGATATAATAAATTACAGATATATAAATTAATGTCTGTCTTCCCCTCTGGACTGTAAGTTCATGGTGGGCAGGGCACGTGTCTGTTTATTGTTGCACTCTCCCCCTCTAGATGGTAAACTAATTGTGGGTAGGGAAAGAGTCTGTTTATTGTTACATTGTACTCTCCCAAGTGTTTAGTGCAGTGTTCTGCACACAGTAAGTTCTCAATAACTATGACTAACCGGGAATTTTTGAAATAATTTGTAGTTTTTTTATCTTGAACTTCCTACAGTCCACTCACCAAATGTTTATTTAAAATAATACTGACAGTGTTCTGCCAAAAGTAAAATGGAGAGCTGTTGATTGTCAAGTAAATTGAGGTGGCTTTACTTTATATATTTTTAATTTTTTCAATGGCATTTCTTAAGCACTTACTAAGTGCCAGACACTCTTCTAAGCACTGGGATAGATGTAAGGTAATCAGGTTGAGCACAGTTCATGTTCCACTTGGGTTTTGCAGCCTTAATCCCCGTTTTATAGATGAGTGAACTGAAGCACAGTTACCTAAGCGCTGGGGTAGATACAAGATAATCGGGGGGGACATGGTTCCTACATAGGACTCACAATCTAAGATTACATTTTACAATGTAAAATCCCTACTTTATAGATTAGATAATTTAGGCACAGTGAATTTGTTACTTGCTCCAAGGTCACACAGCAGATAGGCAGCAGAACCAGTAGGATTGGAACCCAGGTCCACTGACTCCTAGTCTTGTGTTTTTTCCAGTGGGCCCTGCTGTTTTCCAAGTTACATATCTAGTTCCAGTGGCAGAAACTGAAACTGCGTTTGCAGTGTATTCTTAAAATGTCTGTGTTTTCTGGGTTGCGGGAAATGATTATGTATGCTTTACCATGTAGCCTTGGTCTTCTAAGTCTTCCACCTTTCAAGGATAAACATCCAATTCAGAATAAAGCATTACTAGAAATATACCAAGGAATGAATCACAAACCTCCAAAAGAGTGAAACACTTATTTCAATTGAACTATGACAGCTTGTATTTTGTGATGAAAAAAGAGCTTTGACTACTTCAAGATGACAGTAAGATTAAGACCTCAAATCAATTTTACTTTTACATTTTCATTTATTGTGTGTTATATAGCCATAATATTACTTTTACATAGCTTGCTACTGCTTTGTGAAAAAAATAACAAAGTAAAGGCAAATACAAATGTTTACCAGGAGCTGTATTAGAGATGGCATTTAGTTTTGTGCTTTTTGAAATAAAAAGGTTTATCCATAGGATGCTATTTCTTCCTAGAATATTACAAGCAGCAGTTCACCATAACTGACCTTAATGCAGTAATAATAATAATAATCGTGGTATTTGTTAAGTGCTTACTATGTGCTGGGCTCTGTATTAAGTACTGGGATGGATACAAGAAAATTGGGTTGGACACAGTCCCTGTCCCAGAAGGAGCTCACAGTCTTTAACTCCATTTTACAGAAGAGGGTAACTGAGGCCCAAAGAAGTTAAGTGATTTCCCCAAGGCCACAAAGCAGACAAGTGGTGAAGTCAGGGTTAGAACCCAGGTCCTCCTGACCCTGAGGCCTGTGCTCTGTTCGTTCATTCATTCATTCATTCATTCATTCAATAGTATTTATTGAGCGCTTACTATGTGCAGAGCACTCTATTAAGCGTTTGGAATATACAATTCGACAACAGAGACAATCCCTGCCCAATGATGAACTTACAGTCTAATCGGGGAAGACAGACGGACAAAAACAAAGCAACATAAATATGATAAATAGAATCAAGGGGATGTACACCTCATTAACAAAATAAATAGGGTAATAAAAATATATTGCTTTTCATGCTTCTCAATATTAGGACAAGCTTCTAAGTGCTTAGTACAGTGCTAAGTGCTTAGTACAGTGCTCTACAAACAGTAAGTGCTCAATAAGTACGATTGAATGAATGAAGAGAAAAATTTCTGTGCTTAGAGGGTTCTGGGCTCCCATATCAACTCAGTCCCTCAGTCTGTCTGCTCCTTATTCTTCCTTCAGTAAAAGTGAGGACAAAGCTAGACTAGGATTTGTATGGACCGATGAGTTGAAATTTGGAAATCTCTCTGTATAGCCCCCAAACAGTTATTTTAACCGACGGTACAGAAAACAAGGCAAGGCAAGTAATACTGAACCTTTCTTCATGGCTTAGTGGAAGGAACACGGGCTTGGGAGGACTTGGGTTCTAAATCTGGCTGTGCCACTTGTCTGCTATATGACCTGTGGCAAGTCACTTCTCTATGCCTCAGTTCCCTCATCTGCAAAATGGGATACAATACCTGTTCTTCCACCTACTTAGAATGTGAGCCCCATGTGGGACCTATTTTGGGTCTACCCCAGGGCTAGTACAGTGCTTGACATATAGTAAGTGGTTAACAAATACCACAGATTTTTTATTATTATTCTTCATAAAATGGACTCTGCATACAATGAATACTGAATAAATACTGATAATGCTAGAGAAGGAGTGTGGCCTAATGGAAAGAGTATGAGTCTGGGAATTAGAGGACCTGGGCTCTAATTCTGACTCTGCCACTTGTCTGCGGTGTGACCTTATGCAAGTCACTTCACTTTTCTATGCAGCAGTTCCCTCGTTTGTAAAATGGGGACTAAGACTCTGAGCTCTATGTGGGACATGGACTGTTCCAACCTGGTTATCTTGTATCTACCCCATCACTTAGGACAGCGCCTGGCACACAGTAAGTGCTTAACAAATGCAACAACAAAATGATGATAAATTATGATCATTTCAGACACGCAACTTCCTTTTGCCTACCACTCTCAGATTTTCTTGTTTAAGGGTCTGTATTGAGAACCCGCAACATGCCAGTACTCAATAGGGTCTTTATAGTTACAATCCCCACCCCTGTTTTTTCCTACTGAATAATGAACAAAAGACGCTGATAACTTTAATAATAATAATAATAATAATAATAATGTTGGTATTTGTTAAGCGCTTACTATGTGCCGAGCACTGTTCTAAGCGCTGGGGTAGACATAGGGGAATCAGGTTGTCCCACGTGGGGCTCACAGTCTTAATCCCCATTTTACAGATGAGGGAACTGAGGCACAGAGAAGTTAAGTGACTTGCCCACAGTCACACAGCCGACAAGTGGCAGAGCAGGGATTCGAACTCATGAGCCCTGACTCCAAAGCCCATGCTCTTTCCACTGAGTTTGAAAGGCAAATGAATGGAATATCATCTGACTTTTTCAGGGAAAACGTTATTTTATTTTTCCTTGATTTAATTTTACTTGTCCTGGTACTTCCAGATTAGGTCGCTCTCTATAGCACTTTTGTGCTGACCTCAGGTTAATTAATGTATCTGGCTTGGGAAAGAACATTTTTTTTTTGCAAGTTGTAGTAACTGACTAGGGCAACTATTATATAAAGTTACCAAGTCAACTAAGGAGAACCACACATGAGAATAAGGAAGAGAACAACATTTTTCTCTTTTGGTGTGGTTTCTGATGTCTGGTTCTGGTCAAAGGGCACCAGATATCAGATTCCTCTGGACTCATTAGCTATTGTTATTTTTCGTACCCTCAAATTTCTCTCTAGATAAACTTTAATCACTATCAGAAGGAAACAACACATTCCTTTTTGGAAAGGGTTGTGAAAAAAGAAAACACTGGCAGTTACTACTATTTAATCAAAGGTTCTACTGAAAGTTCTCTTATTTCCTCAGATTTATTTTAAGTAACACAGATGAGTTGGTACTTGAAGCAGTTAAATATTCATTCCCTGACTCATTTGAAGTTTGTGGAATTTTTGTGGACTTAAAAAGTCTAAAGTTAGGTGACAGTAATTTTAAGTTGTTTAAAGAAACATTTAATTTCTCCAAAACGAATACTTGACTTTCCTATTACTTGGTCATTGATGTGACTTGCAGGGATTTATGAGCAGACATGACTACTTTTTAATCATATCAATGGGAAAGGATCTTATTATCTGTTTGCAGCTAAGAATTTACCATGGGGAATATGTCATAATCAGTAGTCGGGATACTGCAGATGGGATCCTCTGGTATTCTGAGTCATAGATTTACGTATTATGTGCTAATTATATATCTTTTGCTACAAATCCAGAGGGCTATTTTACTACAACTGAAGGGATTTCTGTTCTAGAAGATGACAACTAGTCATTTTCTTTTTGTGAAAGGATAATGAAGTCTGAACCTAAAATTTTGACTATCAATGAGGCTCTTTCTAAAGCATCAGTAGTTAATTATATTCTGTATAAAACTTGAATAAATTCTATAGAGAAAAATTTTACTCTTGTACATGACAATACATTAGAATTCACAGGACTTAATATTAGAGAAAATAACATTTTGTTCCAAGTAATTTCATTGATATTTCAGATATTGTTTCTCCTATGGAATGATGATGCTTCAACTATTTATTCAGATTCCTGCAGTCTGAATGAACATTATCTGACCAAGCCATTGAGCAATTTCATTAGTATTAATAGGTATAATTAGAAAGTAATGCCATGTGCATCCCTTAAAGGATTGACAATTGAAAACTAGAATCACCCACTACATGCTCTATGCAACAGAAGAATTATTTTCCTCTGTATTTTTTAGTGAAAAATGTTTCACTATCCTCATTGTTCCCTGCACTGTGCTATTTACATGTTAAGAAGCATAATGCAAACTGATTGAAGGAAAAAAATGATCCAGTACTTAACACGAAATGAAATGGCCCTTTCTGTAAGTTCACAGTGATGTATTTGTAGCTCAAAATAAATTTCCATTCTTCACATTAAAATAAATGTGTGACTCAGGAATTGGGGAAAATCAATCAATCAATGGTATTTATTGAGTTCTTACTACGTGCAGAGCACGGTACTAAGGGTTTGGGAAAATACAAGAATTAGCAGACATGTTTCCTGTCCATAAATATCACCTCTCAAGCAATAAAAAACACACCCAAACAGATTCAAAGAGGAGGGAGTGGAGTAGAGCTTTGTAGGAAAATACAGTGTTTTTTCCTTTGATTGGTTATGCATATTAATTTCTAATGCATCTAAAGTTTTCCTACATATGTGCTTTTGTTTTGGACCATTTTCAGAGTTTCCTAGTAATAATAATAATGATGGCATTTGTTAAGTGCTTACTATGTGCCAAAGCACTGTTAATAATAATAATGATAAAGATGGCATTTGTTAAGAGCTTACTATGTGAAAAACACTGTTCTAAGCACTGGGGGGATACAAGGTGATCAGGTTGTCCCAAGTGGGGCTCACAGTCTTCATCCCCATTTTACAGATGAGGGAACTGAGGCTCAGAGAAGTGAAGTGACTTGCCCAAAGTCACACAGCTGACAGTGGTGGAGCCAGGATTAGAACCCATGACCTCTGACTCCCCAGCCCGGGCTCTTTCCACTGAGCCACATTGCTTCTCTGTTCTAAGCACTGGATAAATAGAGCATGAACCTGGGAGTCCCTGTTAATTGCAAAAATGGATTTTCTAAAGTTTGTCCTTTATCTACCCCACTGCTCCCTGCATCATTCCATTCTAATTAAAAATGTGAAGAAGGGATGGAGAGATAAACAGAGTGGAAAATGTTTAGTTCTACTGAAACCTTTGCCAAGCTTTGATGAGGCCCTGAGCGGTGTGTAGAGAACGTAACTTTAAGGAATATATTTACCAATTGAAGTAATCTCGTAATCTGAAGTAATCTAGACTGTGAGTTTGTTGTGGGCAGGGATTGTCTCTGTTTATTGTTGTTTGTACTTTCTAAGTGCTTAGTACAGTGCTCTGCACACAGTAAGCGCTTAATAAATACGATTGAATGAATGAACTGCTTCCAGCAAGTGGGATACACAAAGCTGCAGTTAACCAACTATAAAAGTCTTGCCTTGCTAATTTGTAAACTTGGCTATCAACTAGGTATACATTTTCTCCAAATCATTATGCATTTACTTTATAGGCCAGTTAAAAATCCTGAATGGTACTGAGGTAGTATTAAGAGGTAGCACTATTAAAGATTCTTATTTCTGGGACACATTAGATTATTTACTTTTCCATCTTCTATCTCCTTTTCATTCATTCAATAGCATTTATTGAGCGCTTACTATGTGCAGAGCACTGTACTAAGCGCTTGGAATGAACAAGTCGGCAACAGATAGAGACAGTCCCTGCCGTTTGACAGGCTTACAGTCTATTCGGGGGAGACGGACAGACAAGAACAATGGCGATAAATAGAGTCAAGGGGAAGAACATCTCGTAAAAACAATGGCAACTAAATAGAATCAAGGCGATGTACATTTCATTAACAAAATAAATAGGGTAATGAAAATATATACAGTTGAGCAGACGAGTACAGTGCTGAGGGGATGGGAAGGGAGAGGGGGAGGAGCAGAGGCCATTATATGTATAACTGAGACAAGAAATCACCTTTCATTTGTTGAAATCTAAGTCCCTTAAATTTATAACAGCCATTTTGACCCCTAAGAAGACATCCATCTGGTCAACAAAATATTAGGTAAACAGTTCAGAACATAAGAAAATTGGATTTTATTATGATCAGGACAGGTTAATAAAACAACTACTGGTTTTTATTTTAGGTGGGTTGAGAATTAAATGAGTATTATTAAATTTTATGGTGTCTTTGGAGTACTAAGCTGACATTTCTAGTGATCTCCATAAACCTTCATTGCCCCATAACAGTTTATTAAGCTATAGGGTCTTCATAAATATGCAAAATGGCTTAATAAGATTGTCTGCTATGATTGCTCATCTATTTGGTATTGAAAGGGCACCAACCTAGTCAATAAAAATGTCTGATGGTGGAACAGCCTAGGGCATCTTCAATCTCACCATTTATTTTACTTAAAAAGGGTATATAAATGCTACAATAATAGAATTGCAGTACTTTATCCAAACGAAATTGTTCTTTTGGTCATTAGGCTTGGTCTCTGGTTTTACAAACTTATGGAAATATGTAGACAGTCTTAAGTGTGGGTAATGCAGTATTGAATATATCCTTTTTTCAAGAAAGGACATATTTGCAAATACAATGGATATAATCTGACTCAAAGGATATTAAGACATTTTCATGTTCACTAATAGAAATGTTCTAATGAGGACTTATAGAAAGGACTGCTACTCACCTAATACTGGAAAACTACATAGGATAAACATTGTAATTTTGCTTATTTTTAATTAACACACCTCAATAAAGAGGATTAGGTGGAATTCCACAGGTGAATTGAGTGGTGAAGGAGAATCAAATACAAACAGCAATTAATGACTGTGTTTGACTATTCATTAAGGCAAGGCCCTCACAGAAAGCCATATCAGTGAAATGAGTTCTGTGATGCCATTAGAGCAAGACAATCTTGATGATAATGTTGATGATGGAGCCTCCAATGTAAATGGTGCACAAGCTTTTTTTTTTGATATTTGTTAAGCACTTACTGTGTGCCAGGCACTGTACTAAGCACGGGGTCAGTACAAAGCACAGTCCACATCTCACATGGGAATCACAGTCAATCCCCATTTTACAGATGAGGTAACTGAGGGAGAGAGAAGTGAAGTGACTTGCCCAAAGTCACAGAGCAGATGAGTGGTTCAGTCACAAGGACTTTGGGACAGAGGATTTGCACAAGAGAACTGACTGTACTACTAGTGGTTTGCTCAGTATCACTCAAGCCCTCTCATCTCTGTGAAGAGAAGAAGCATGGCTCAGTGGAAAGAGCCCTGGCTTGGGAGTCAGAGGTCATGGGTTCTAATTCTGCCTCTGCAGCTTGTCAACTGTGTGACTTAGGGCAAAGTCATTTAACTTCTCTGTGCCTCAGTTACCTCATTTGTAAAATGGGGATTAAAATTGTGAGCCCTACGTGGGACAACCTGATTACCTTGTATCTCTCCCAGCTCTTAGAACAGTGCTTTGCCCATAGTAAGCGCTTAACAAACACCATCATCTTCATCATCATCCCTGACAATCATATATACCTTCTGGGGCATTGTTCACAACACATTGGTGAGAATATAGCATACTGCATAGAATATAGCATATTGCAGCATATTGCAAAATGCACCTAGGATTTTATAGGCAAAATCCATTTATATCCACATTATATGATCAGCGTGGCCTAGTGGAAAGAGTGTGGGAATGGCAGTCAGAGAACCTGAGTTCTAGTCTCAGCTCCATCACTTGCCCGCTGTGTGATCTTTAATGTCATTTAACTTTTCTGTGCCTCAGTTTCCTCATCTGTAAAATAGGAATAGAATGTCTGTTCTCCCTCCTGCTTAAACAGTGAGCCCCGTGGGGAACAGGAACTGTGATTGACCTAATTAATGTGTATTTATCCCAGGGCTTCGGACAGTATGTGACGCATAGAAAGTGCCTAACCTCGCCTATGAATCAATGTTTTATCATGGCAGGAGAGTGTGCATACACCAGGGTGGAGCTAAGAGCTATGCTCTTGAGGGATATTATCCTTCCAGGCTACCCATAATGAAAAGGTCTAAGCCAAAGCCTCAGACAAAGATGATTCAGCCGGGCTGTGCAGCAGTGGCATGGGAAAGAGTCGAATGCAGATGATCAAGTGATCAGAATGCTGATCAAAGGCAGTGGCAGAGACATAAGTTTTTACCGCATGGAAGAAGGCAATGGTAAACCAATTTTGTAATTTTTACCAAGATAACTCTATGGAAAAGTCCATAAAGTCGTTATGAATTGGAAATGACTCAACATTTCATGATGATGAAACACTTAGCAAATATAATGGTAATAATAATAATGGTATTTGTTAAGCATTTAGTATGTGCCAAGCCCTGTTCCAAGTGCTGGGGTAGATACAAGGTCATCAGGTTGTCCCACATGATGCTCACTGTCTTAATCCCCGTTTTACGGATGAGGTCACTGAGGCACAGAGAAGTTAAGTGACTGCCCAAGATCACATAGCAGGCAAGTGATGGAGCTGGGATTAGAACCCATGACTTTCTGACTCCCAAGCCCATGATCTTTCCACTAAGCCATGCTGCTTCCCCAATAATAATGATAGTGATAATAATAATCATAAAAAGAACCTCAGTAGAGTGACAACCCAATAGCAACATAGACTTGCTGGTGGCTACCGGTGGCATTACCTTGGTCATCCTTGGGGTTTTGGCCACCCAAATTAGCTAGCTGTTTTCAGGAGTACTGGGAAGCCTGTCCACCATAAGAGATACCCCAGGTTTCAGTGAGAAACTTCACTCCTGATAGTATAGCCTTCAAAACCTAATTAAGGTCACATCTACATCAAGAGGTCTTCCACAATTAAGCCCTTTTTTCTGTGACTCTCTCTTGCTTCTTCATTGCCTATAAATCAGTCAGTCGATCAATAAACTGTATTTATTGAGTGCTTCCTGTGTGCAGAGCACTGTACTAAGTGCTTGGGAGACTACAACAGTGTAACAGGCACATTAACTACCCACAGCGAACTTACAGTCTAGAGGATTCTAAGTCTCTGCACTTGAGTCTGGACCCTTTGGACTTTTGGTATACCCTTAGCCTCAGAACATTTATGTTCATATGCATTTTTTTATATTAATGTCTATCTTCCCCTCTAGACTGTAAGCTCATTTTGGGTAAGGATTGTGTCTACCAACTCTACTTTATTGTACTCTCCCAAGTGTATAATGCTCTACAATACAGTAACCATTCAATAAATTCAATTAATTGATTGATTAAGGAGTACACGGCAAGACCAGAGTCAATGTAGAAGGGAGGCCAAATAGGGGAAATAGGGGCTTATTCAGGGAAGACATCTTGTTGGAAATGTGATTTTAGGAGGGTTTTGAAAGTGGGAAGATTTTGTGGGTGAGCAGAGAACATGTCTACCAGCTCTGTTATATTGTATTCTTCCAAATGTTTAGTATAGTAGTACTTCCAAATAGAAGCAGTGTGGCTCAGTGGAAAGAGCACGGGCTTGGGAGTCAGGGTTCGAATCCCAGCTCTGCTACTTGTCAGCTGTATGTTTGTGGGCAAGTCACTTAACTTCTCTGTGCTTCAGTTACCTCATCTGTAAAATGGGGACTAAGATTGTGAGCCTCCCGTGGGACAACCTCATTACCCTGTATCTACCCCAGCGCTTAGAACAGTGCTCTGCACATAGTAAGCACTTAACAAATACCAACATTATTATAGTGCTCTGCCACAGTAAACACTAAATACGATTGATTGATTAATTATTGAATATGAAAGGAGGTGGTGTACCAGGCACAAGAGAGGACATGGGCAAGGGGGTTGGTGGCAGGATAGATGAGATTCAGAGACAGAAAGTAGGTCAAGGTAATATTTCCAAACGATCAAATTTGGGAAGAATGCAATTCATATGCCCTTAGGATTAAAATCTGCTTCTCCACAGCCATTATTTTAGTTTGTCTGAGCAATAAGTTCCCAATTTTCTCTCTTTTCTCATCTTGCAAATTGTCCTTATCCACTCTTCTCTCATTTCTTTCCCTTTTCTTCTGGAGTGTGGCAGTTACCTTTCTGAACCCTCTATGAAAGCTCAGACTGAGTCGGCAGTTACGTGTAATCTTTTCAGTAGAATGAATACACAAGGAAGCCCTTGAATATCTTTCTCCAGCGCCAGGGTGAATTTTCATTCGATTCTGTGAAAATATTTTTTACCATTTATTCACAAAGTGCATTTCATTATCTGTCTTGGTTGACATATTCCTCCATCCTCTTACTTTCTCCAAAGGGACTTGAGAGGCCATTTTCAATCACCAGATCTTTATTCCCACTTGTGACTGACAGTAGGGGAGAATGAATTGGGGTTTCTAAAATTCAATTTTGAAACCATCCTTCAGGAAATGAAATTTGTGAGTGGACATCACAATAATGAGCTAAAAATTCTCAATAAGGCTCTGCATTCATCATTTTGAAGATGGATAAAGGTTTGAGTGCCCAATTTTTCCAAATGTAGATATTGAAAAAGGAAAGTCAGATTTATTCATAGTCACTATTCTGTGTTGAAGGTGACGTACAGACTGTGCCTTCAAGAACCATTTAAAGAATATATGATAGATTTGGAAGTGGTCATTGCCCCAATATGCTTTCACCATTCCCCAACACTGGGCAGACATTGTTTTTCTAGAAGCCCCATTGGTTTTCCCCAGTGTCTTCCTGGAGCCTCAAACCTAATGTGTCTTGCACCACTCAAGTGGGAGGGATGGAGGCAGCTGTAGGATGAGATCTTCACCAATTACAGAACCTTGGGGTGACTGTGAAAGAGTGCACCCATAGTAGTCACTTTGTCTTTGGTTTGACACTGAACTATGAGGAACCCAAAATTCTCCTCCTCCAGCTACACTACCCTGATATCATGTGTTTGTCCTTGTCTTTTAGGTTGTTGTAGAGTTTCTGTTGCTTCATCTCTTCTCATATGCCTAACACCATCCCTTCGGCCCCATAGTCTCATAATCATAATAATAACTATAATTATTGAGTGCTTAAAGCATATGAAGCACCATGTGAAGCAGCATAGCGTAGTGGATAGAGCATGGGCCTGGGAGTCAGAAAGTCATCGGTTCTAATCCCAGCTTTGTCATTCATCTGCTGTGTGACCTTGGGTAAGTCACTTCACTTCTCTGTGCCTCAGTTACCTCATTTTTAAAATGGGGATTGAAACTGTGAGCCCCACATGGAACAGGGACCATGTCCAATGTGATTTGCTTGTGTCCACCCCAGCGGTTAGTACAGTGCTTGTCACATAGTAAGCTTAACAAATACCACAGTAAAAAAAACCCAGTTAAGTACTATTATCATCACTACTATTAGTGATTGGGAAGCAGCGTGGCTCACTGGAAAGAGCATGGGCTTTGAAGTCAGTGGTCATAGGTTCTAACCCCGGCTCTGCCACTTGTCAGCTGTGTGAATTTGGGCAAGTCACTTAACTTCTCGGTGCCTCAGTTACCTCATCTGTAAAATGGGGATTAAGACTGTGAGCCCCACGTGGGACAACCTGATTCCCCTGTGTCTACCCCAGCGCTTAGAACAGTGCTCTGCACATAGTAAGTGCTTAACAAATACCAACATTATTACTATTACTTCTGCTACTTCTGCTACTGTGGTGATGAGGAAATGAATGAATAATTTGATGTTGGAGTCCAAAAACATAAATTAAACAAGGCTGCCTTAGCTTGGTATGCACAGTGTATCAACAAAGAGCTATGATATTGGGTTCACTGATTCCTGTTGGATCAGGGTTGAAGGGCCCCTGTCTGATCAGTTTCCCATTAACAGTGGCAGTGGAATAAAGTAGCAATACATAGTGAGTCTGGACCAGTTCAGCTTATTTTATGCCACTGCTGAAGGATATAACAAGAGTTCTGGGTGCAGAAACTCTTCAAATACAATGCCCATCTTGCATCATACTAAGTCCTAAAAACAGTAATTTGAGAATTACTGAATGCAGATGATTTCAACCTGGAGGTTCACACCACTGAAGACACACACATGATTGTAAACCCACTTCATGAAATCATCAAGGCTTTATGGGCTGATGATAAGTTTAAGGAAAACTGAGCTGATGTGTCAGCCTGCACCAGAGAGGTATACACATCACCCAAAATGTATAGTGGCAACCCACATCCAAACACTGAATCCGAATTCTGTTACTAAGGCAGGATGCAACAATGCAGTGGTAATAGAAATTAGGAAGTAGAAAACTGAACCAAGAAAGCCAACACAACCTTTGGGAGGCTGTCCAAGAGAATACTGCAGCAGTGTGGTATCCTGTTCCAGACCAATTACGTATCTCCAACGGAAGAGACTCAACTTCTCTGTGCCTGTAAGACCTGGATACCACACAGGCACTATATCTGGCTCTTTTACAGGCATTCTCAATATCAAATAATAATAATGTTGGTATTTGTTAAGGGCTTACTATGTGCCGAGCACTGTTCTAAGCACTGGGGTAGATACAGGGTAATGAGGTTGTCCCACGGGAGGCTCACAGTTAATCCCCATTTTACAGATGAGGTAACTGAGGCACAGAGAAGTTAAGTGACTTGCCCACAGTCACACAGCTAAGTGGCAGAGCCGGGATTCTAAGTCATGATCTCTGACTCCCAAGCCCGTGTTCTTTCCACTGAGCCACGCTGCTTCTCTATCAAATGGTCATACAAGATCATGAACAATAAATTGATGGAACATAGTCTGTCTTTTGCCCTTCTTGATCTCACCTGGTGAGTTACTAGTACTTTACCAGTCTCAGCTATGGGACAGAGAGTCAAACAGAGGCAAACCCATTCCATTCCTAGATTGGCCAGTGTCTAGTAAGTAAAAACCAATCTGTTACAAGTCAAAACTCACCTGTGCTGGGCGGCAGTGCCATGATAGAGACTCAAGTTTACTGTGTGGAAGAAGGTGATGGCAAACGATTTCCATATTTTTACCAAGAAATCACTACCAGAATGATTGCTGATGGAGATGGGTTGTTCTGGGAGACCTGTGTCCATGGAATCTCTGTGAATCAGAGATGACTTGTCAGCATAAGACAAGACAAGTCTGTCTTCTAGCATCAAAACTACACTCACCTTAGCACAGATCTACTGGATGCAACCCATGAGGAGAGTGAATGAAAGCAGGATGTGCAGGCATGCTGAATGGAGAACTGAAATGATAAAATCAAAAGCAAGGAGGCCTGAAGAAACATTTTAGACATGATAAAATAAAGCCCCAGACACTGCTGCTTGGGAGTCAATCACTGAGAATAGACTAACATGGTGTATGGTGACTAAGTCACAGGGACTCAAAATCCAAGGAGGTAAAAAGAACAGCAGTGGGGTATTTTCTCTCAAGAGGCTCTCTAAAAAATAAAATTTGGGAGAATCTTTTTCTAAGTCTAACCCTAAAACAATTGATCTGTCATAAGAAAAAAGCTTAGGGTAATTTTACCTAATGGATATAATACACGGTGTATTCAGAACACCCTAATATCTCCAGGGATGTTCTGAACCAAGTGGAGAGCTGGCAAGGAGAAATACAGGAAAAGTTTCAAGTCAGAGATGCTTCTGGCATTTGAGTCCACTGGCTGTTTGATTGTGAAGATGGTGGGAATTCTCCTCCAAAAACTGAGTTTTTCTTCCTTTGAAATTTTCTTCCTTTGAGATTTTTTTCCCCCCATAGGAAATGTCGGGAATAGATGTTGGTAATAGAGAATCTAGGAGAGGATCTGTTTTCACCAACGGGCTAAAAATTGCCTTAGTGACTCAGAGACAAGTGACATTGATTAATGCAACTATAGTCTACTTCTCTTTTAACTTCACTGATCCTCAAAGAGCAAATGTGAACACTTCTATATGAATTATTCCGATGTTTTTTCCCGAGTTGAAAGTGAATATGAAAAAAATAGATTTAAATGCCTTTTTCTCACTAAAGCACTTGCCCTTTCTACAGAAATGAATGAGATTTTATGTGTACCTACTCAAAGGAAGAAAAGTACTTTAGAACATGCAGTGGCATTATTTGTTACATCCCTAGAGGCCATAACTTTAGGAACTTTGTTCTAGGATTAGTGATTTACATTCATAAAAAGAATGGAAGCAGGGGCAAATTCACTATAACTTTGTTAATCTACTTTCACATTCAAAATCCTAAACCAAATGCTATTAGCATTTTAGGTCTGTTTGGAATTGGATTTTAATTCCTTTGCAGCACGGGGAGGAAAATAGGGCTGTGGGTCAGCATTTTTCAGGCAGTTTAATTACGTAGTCCTAGAAAGCAATTTAAAACGCTGTGTCTATTTCACAGGTTCTATTCTATAGGTTTGATCCTTGCTTTGCCTGAGCTGGGTGTGTAATTAAGGACATTCACCAAAGCGAGGTCTTTTACCAGCACTGGGAAGTGAGATATCCAATACTTCTATTTAATCTGAGATGATAATTACCTCCCATTATGAGTAATTTTGCTGCTCTTATTTTACAAAGGATGGAAGGCACTTCTAGATATTTTCTCCCTTAATTATGGTTTTACTCAGGTATTGAACTGACGTTAATAGTATTTTGAACACCTGCAGAGTACTTTTCAATACTGGAAAATATCAGAGCAGTATATTAAATAATTTGTTCTTCACATACAGTATATGTGATTTATTTACTAGATTCCCTTCGCATCTAATAATTAATCAAGTTCCGAGAAACTAACTGCAATCAGGAACTTTCAAACACAAATACTTTTTATGTGATAATTCCTAAGGAGAGTTACAATTAATCCAGGGCAGCTCTTTTTCCACACAGCATCATTTTTTTTTTTAGCCAACTTCTGCTACTTGTACACATCGTGGCACCTGGGTGAGTGAGACACAAAGGAGTCAAGTGGCTTGACCATGGCTATCCAAGAGAGGCAGAAACTCAGCTTTCCTTAGGATTTTGGACCTTGATGGCATCCAATTAATTGGGGTAAACATTAGAACTTACCGCTTTATAAATGCAGCTGTGGTCTCTTGCTGAACAAATCAGTGCCTTTCACAAAGAAAGCATAATTAAGGGCACAGCTGCACATGAACCCTTCTCAACAATTTTCCCTGCTGGCCCATAAAATGTGAAAAATGCCAGTAATACATTGATTAGACAGACCTTTAGAGTTGAGTTGTGCATGGGGTGTCTACTTCTGTCACTTTGCAGTAAAACACTCCATACTTTCACTAGACTTTAAACAGCACTGAGTAAATTTCCATGCTCTGGCAGTTTTTCAGCTGGCTTCGTGGATACTTCATGGATAGGAATGAGGAAGAAGAGCGGCACTGGAATCATCATGCTCCTATTTCTCAGTGTGGTGGGAGATGTTAGAAGTACCTCTAAATCCTTTCTTATTCTGTCTGATGTTCTGAGGGAAGATGATTAGGGAGAGCAGTACTTATCTGGGATTTTTTCTTTGCCACTATTTAGGATTTGTGATAATGACCAGCACATGAGAATTTGAACCACGTACAGTTCCATTGTCTACGCTCCAAAGAAGATGCTGGCCAGTAGTATACAGGGAAGGATAATAATTTTAATTAATCCTGAAACAAGCATCTTATTGACGGAATAATTGTAGCCATGTTTTCATCAGTTTTTTTGAAAACGAACAATAGATAGTAGTTACTGAGGGCTTACACTCTGCTAAGTACTTGGGAGAGAATAGAAGAGTTCATATACGTGATTCCCTGATCTCAAGGAGCTTTATGATCTAGTTAACCATCATTCTTCTCAAAAATGAACAGTTTACCTGTCCATACATATTCAATTCCATTCAAACTCACAAAGCATGTCTTTCTTCTCTTCACCTATGCTTTCACTTTCTCAACTAAACCAACTCAAGCACTTTCTTCCATCAATACACTATCTTTCACTTCTCATGAAGTTACTTGAATCTTGCTGCATTATCCTCTTTTTCTCTTGATTTTATGAAGGCATTTCTCCTCATCAGTGGTATTTATTGAATGCTTACTGTGCATAGAGTACTGTACTAAGCTATACATGTTCCCTGTCCCCAGTGAGCTTACAGTCAAGAGGGAGAGACAAACATTAATATGAATAAATAATTTATAAAATATGATTTAAAGATATGTACATAGATATGTATATGAGAAGCATAATGGCATAGTGGATACAGCACAGGCCTGAGAGCCAGAAGGGCCTGGGTTCTAATCCTGGCTCTGTACTTGTTTGCTGTATGACCTTGGGCAAGTCAGGTAACTTCTCTGAGTCTCAGTTACCTCATCTGTAAAATGGAAATTAAGACTGTGAGCCCCATGTGGGACAGGGACTGTGTTCAATCTGACAATGTTGTTAGTGCTTAATAATAATAATAATGTTGGTATTTGTTAAGCGCTTACTATGTGCCGAGCACTGTTCTAAGCGCTGGGGTAGACATAGGGGAATCAGGTTGTCCCACGTGGGGCTCACAGTCTTAATCCCCATTTTACAGATGAGGGAACTGAGGCACCGAGAAGTTAAGTGACTTGCCCAAAGTCACACAGCCGGCAAGTGGCAGAGCCGAGGTTCGAACCCATGACCTCTGACTCCAAAGCCCGTGCTCTTTCCAGTGAGCCACGCTTAGTACACTGCCTGACACATAGTAAGCGCTTAACAAATATCCTTTATAAAAATAACGTGCTATTGGGTTGAAGGTGGGTTGAATACCAAATGCCCACAAAAGTCACAGATCCAAGCACATAGATGATGCAGAAGGAAGAGGGAGCCAGGAAAAAGAAAACTTAATCCTATCTTTTACCCTCTCTTTTCTCAGCTCTTCTTTCCATTTTGATTAAGCACCCTATGCTCTTTTCCCTCATATTGTGTTCTCCAGAATATTTTCAGTACACTTAGTTGTGCCATAATGCATGACATGATTCAATACATTGGATTTATCACTAGTCAGAGATCATTCCTCAAATTCTCTTGGGTTTTGCATGTATTTGGATTATTAGTTGTTGTATCTTCTCTCACTAAGTCTGTGGCCTACTATTGCGTTTAATAATAGTAAGAAGGTATCCAGTGGTAAAAGTACATTTTTTCCTGGTGACCTTTTAACAATGAGTTCTTGTTCTGTCAATTCTTTACCTGCTGCATTTGACAGATTGGCAAGCATTGCAGTTATTGAAGTTTTTCAAGTTATTGAAATGAGATGCAGTGGGGCCTAATGGAAAGATCAAGGGTCTGTGAGTCAGAAGGACCTGGGTTCTAATCTATATTCCCTCCCATGTCTGCTTCTCTAGGCCCCAATTATCTCAACTATAAAATGAGGATTAAGATTGCGAACCCCATGAGGGACAGGGACTGTATCCAACCTGATTAACTTGTATCTATCCCAGCGCTTAGAACAGTGCTTGGCACATAATAAGCGCTTAACAAATACCATAATCCTTTTTAATTATTACTAACAAACCCCATTAAAAAGTTTTTCTGTGTCTAACATTATACGTTATCCCAAACCCTTAGCTATTCTCCCCTTCATTACATCTTTCCTTTTCCCGATCTTTTCAATTTTCCTCTTTTTTCTCATCCCATTTTTTTTCGTCTCTCTGGGATTTTGTATTTTTCTCTTCTGAAGCAAGTGACTCCTCACAAACTGTTCACTCCTCAGAGATACCACTTGGAACTCA
Organism: Ornithorhynchus anatinus; assembly: GCF_004115215.2. NCBI lineage: Eukaryota > Metazoa > Chordata > Mammalia > Monotremata > Ornithorhynchidae > Ornithorhynchus > Ornithorhynchus anatinus. Next base: position 156,381,400 of record NC_041728.1, read on the forward strand.
AATGCCCGCTGCTGGAATCTACTTTTCAGATGGTTTTATTGCACTTAATCTTCTGCTCTGCACACAGTAAGTGCTCAATTAATACCATTGATGGATTGAGTTGGCTTGGATCACTGGGATACCATATACTTCCAAACTCTACTGTAGTTGGGAGTTTGAGGAAGGAAACACCCCTAGATCCTGTAGAGTCAAGATCAGGATCTGCATAGCGTGGTTCAGTGGAAAGAGCATGGGCTTTGGAGTCAGAGGTCATGGGTTCGAATCCCGGCTCGGCCACTTGTCAGCTGTGTGACTGTGGGCACGTCACTTAACTTCTCTGTGCCTCAGTTACCTCATCTGTAAAATGGGGATTAAGACTGTGAGCCACACATGGGACAACCTGATTCCCCTGTGTCTACCCCAGCGCTTAGAACAGTGCTCTGCACATAGTAAGTGCTTAACAAATACCAACATTATTATCTACAACTTATTGAGGATTTCTGGTAGGACAATTGACGTTTCAGGCCCAAGAGACTAAGGGTATGCCCCATTGGACATTCAATAGTATTTATTGAGTGCTTACTATGTGCAGAGCACTGTACTAAGCGCTTGGAATGTACCATTTGGCAACAGAAAGAGACAGTCCCTTCCCACTGACGGCCTTACAGTCTAATCAGGGGAGTCAGGCAGACAAAAACAATAGCAATAAATAGAATCAAGGGGATGTACATCTCATTAATAAAATAAATAGGGTAATAAAAATATATACAAATGAGTGGATGAGCACAGTGCTGAGGGGAGGGGAAGGGAGAGGGGTAGGAGCAGAGGGAAAGGGGGGGAAAAGGGGGCTTAGCTGAGGGGAGGTGAAGGGGGCGCAGAGAGGAAGCAGAGGGCAAAGGGGAAGCTCAGTCTGGGAAGCCTCTTGGAGGAAGTGAGCTCTCAGTAGGGCTTTGAAGAGGGGAAGAGAGTTAGTTTGGCGGAGGTGAGGTGGGAGGGCATTTCAGGACAGCGGGAGGACATGGGCCAGGGTTCGACAGCGGGATAGGCGAGAACGGGGGACGGTGAGGAGGTGGGTGGCAGAGGAGAGGAGCCTACGGGGTGGGCAGTAGAAAGAGAGAAGGGAGAAGGGTAGGAGGGGGCAAGGTGATGGAGAGCTTTGAAGCCTAGAGTGAGAAGTTTTTGTTTCGTGAGGAGGTTGATAGGCAACCACTGGAGGTTTTTAAGAAGGGGAGTGACATACCCAGAGCATTTCTGCAGGAAGATAAGCCGGGCAGAGTAATGAAGAATAGACTGGAGCGGGGAGAGACAGGAGGAAGGGAGATCAGGGGGAAGGCTGACACAATAATCCAGCAGGGATATTATGAGAGCCTGTACCAGTAAGATAGCCGTTTGGGTGGAGAGGAAAGGGTGGATTTTGGCGATATTATAAAGGTGAGACCTGCAGGTCTTGGTGACGGATTGGATGTGTGGGGTGAATGAGAGAGCTGAGTCAAGGATGGCACCAAGGTTGCGGGTTTGAGAGATGGGAAGGATGGTCGTACCATCCACAGTGATAGGGAAGTCAGGAAGAGGACAGGACTTGGGAGGGAAGATAAGGAGCTCAGTTTTGGACATGCTGAGTTTTAGATGGCGGGCAGACATTCATATAGAGACGTCCTAGAGGCAGGAGGAGATATGAGCCTGAAGGGAGGGGGAGAGGACAGGGGCAGAGATGTAGATTTGTGTGTCATCTGCATAGAGATGATAGTTGAAGCTGTGGGAGCGAATGAGTTCACCAAGGGAGTGAGTGTAGATGGAGAACAGAAGAGGGCCAAGAACTGACACTTGAGAAACCCCTACAGGTAGAGGATGGGAGGGGGAGGAGGAGCCTGCGAAGGAGACTTAGAATGAACGGCCAGAAAGATAAGAGGAGAACCAGGAGAGGACGGAGTCTGTGAACCCAAGGTGAGATAAGGTGTGGAGGAGAATGGGATGGTCTACAGTGTCAAAGGCAGCTGAGAGGTCAAGGAGGATTAGGATAGAGTAGGAGCCATTGGATTTGGCAAGAAGGAGGTCATGGGTGACCTTAGAGAGAGCAGTCTCAGTAGAGTGGAGGGGACAGAAGCCAAATTGGAGGTGGTCCAAGAGAGAATTGGAGTTAAGGAATTCTAGGCAGCAAGTGTAGACAATTCTTTCTAGAAGCTTGGAAAAGAAGGGTAGTAGGGAGATAGGGCAATAACTGGAAGGGGAAGTGAGGTCGAGAGTATGAAGTGATTATGGGGATATAATCAATCAATCAATTGCATTTATTGCATGCTTACTGTGTGCTAAGTGCTTGGGAGGGTACAGTACACCGGTGTTGGTAGGCATATTCCCTGTCCACAAGGAGATAAGCATCATCTTGCCTTTTGAGATGTTCCTGGACCAAAGAAGATCTTGATAACACTGTACCTCAAACCGAGGAAATCTACCTCCTGCAAGTAATGATATTCCTTCATTTGTTTTGAAAGTAATCCACCTTTGGAGGCCAAGATGTAGAAAAGCATGAGAGAGAAACATCTGTGCTTTCCTCACTTTTCATTCACTTCATCCTTATTCTTATCCAAACAATGAGCACTAGGGAGCTTTTTGCAGTTTAACAGCAAGCCCCCAACTGAATTCTCTACACTCAGATTTTCTAGTTAACCACAGACAGCACACAGACGCCTCCTCTCCAGCATTCATGCTGATAAATGGATAAATCTACATGGAATGCTTGGCCTCTCGTTGTGAGACATAACAATTGGCATTAAGGGGGTGATTCACTCTCACACAGCCCCCAAAAGAAGAGCAAAATGTGAAGCATCTATTAGCAACTCACTCGTAAGGCAAGCTTAGCCTCACTCCTACTGGTTTGATTGGCCCACTTTAATTCCTTTGGTAGAACTACAGGGAGGAGAGCCAAAGTTCTGCAGTTTGCAGAGGCTCAGAAAATATGTCTGTATTCTTCCCATACACTGACTATCAAATTTTAAGCCAATTAAATAAATTCAGATAGTCAGATTCACTCTAGCTAGTTTTCTTGCCCGCTATAATTTTTCTTGACATTCCATGATTCATTTATTAGAAAAGCACTGCTCACCCTGAATGGGGTTGGAACAAGAGAAAGTGCTTTGAAAATATTCTACCTCACTTGGTCAAAACAGATTCACCAGGGTCTGACTGGTGGGTTATAATAAAGAGGAAACTTGGGGAATAGAAATAAAATAGCCATAGCAACGCGGTTGGTATACGATGGCACGTGATGATGATGATGATGATAACATAAGTGATCCAAAAGAAGTGCATCAGCCCTGTTGGAAGCAGAAACCCCATCCATGAGCAGCACTGAGAATTGTGAATGGTCATTTCTTTGAGATACTGTTTAACAGCCCTTCTCATGGTCATACCTGGAGAGTTTCCAGTCCTCTACCAGTCTCGGCTATGTGAGGGAGAGTCAAGCAGAGGCATACCCATTCCATTCCTAGCATGGATGGTGGCTAGCGAGTGGAAGGCAATCTCAAAACTCAACCGTGTTGTGCAGCAGCAGCATGGGAGAGAGTCAAGGGCGGAGACTCAAGTTTACTGTGTGGAAGGAGGCAATGGTAAACCACTTCTGTATTTTTACCAAGGAAAATCTATGGGCACACAACCAGAATGATTGCAGGTGAAGAGTGGGGAGTTCTGGGGGAGATGTGTCCTTGGTGTCGCTATGGGTCGGAAATGACTTGATGGCATAAGACAAGACAAAACTGTTTAACAGATAGCTGTGTGCAGGGCAAGGAGACACCATCAAGAGAAGAGTAATGGAAATGGCTCTGGTTGGAAAAACTACCTGTAGTCTTCAAGAAGTACCTAACCAATTGCGAGAATGCAGTCAGAACCACTCCTCTGCCCATATGTGTGCACAACTCCGCCCCCACCCCCACCCCCCCACCACATCCACACACAAACTATTGTTCATTGTAAACTTAAAATGAGGTGTTCTCAAGGTAGGAAAGCAGAATCAGCATTTAAAGACAGCACCTCCCCCTCCAACCCTTACTTAAACTGAGAGCCCCCTGTGAGTCATGGACCGTGTCCGGCCTGTTTGATTATTTGGTACTTTTTCAAGCACTGATTCAAAAACAAATGTGTGGATGTGTATTTAAGCTCAGATGTTTGTATGCATGCTAAGTGAAGCAGCCCTAAGTGAAGTATAGTTTCCCACAGGAAACAGGCGTGAGAAGTAGCATGGCTAGTGGAAAAAGCACAGGGCTGGGATTCTGCAGTCCTGTGTTCTAATGCCAGCTTTGCCACTTGTCGGCTGTGAGACCTTGGGTAAGTCACTTCACTTCTATCTCAGTTGTCTTGTCTGTAAAATGGGGATTAACACATGAGCCCCATGTGGGACGTAGACTGTGTCTGATTGTTCTGTGTATACCCTAGTGCTTAGCACAGTGCCTGGAACAGACTAAGCGCTTGCCAAATACCATTTTAAAAAAAAGCACTTTACTGCATTCTCAAGTTTTGAAGAATGACTAAAGCACTACAAACATACTAAAAACAGTAATAAAAATGCAACAACTATACATAATTGAATGGCAATGTAAATATGTTCCTAAAATAAGCTATTATGAATTATTCTTATTTGTACACCTTATGCTAACAACTAAAATTCAACATTATTTTATGTCAAAAGTGCAAAGGCCTGGGAGTGAGGAGACTCTGGGAATCAGGAGTCTAGGAATCAGGAGACCTGAGCTAATAATAATAATACTAATGTTGGTATTTGTTAAGCACTTACTATGTGCAGAGCACTGTTCTAAGTGCTGGGGCAGATACAGGGTAATCAGGTTCTCCCACGTGAGGCTCACCGTTAATCCCCATTTTACAGATGAGGTAACTGTCGCACAGAAAAGTTAAGTGACAGGCCCACAGTCACACAGCTGACAAGCGGCAGAGCTGGGAATCGAACCCATGACCTCTGACTCCCAAGCCCAGCCTCTTTCCACTGAGCCACGCTGCTTCTCTAAATCTGTCTTTCCAAAGACATACTAGAGTTCATTCATTCATTCATTCATTCATTCATTCATTCATTCATTCATTCGTATTTATTGAGCGCTTACTATGTGCAGAGCACTGTACTAAGCGCTTGGGATGAACAAGTCGGCAACAGATAGAGACAGTCCCTGCCGTTTGACGGGCTTACAGTCTAATCGGGGGAGACAGACAGACAAGAACAATGGCAATAAATAGAGTCAAGGGGAAGAACATCTCGTAAAAACAATGACAACTAAATAGAATCAAGGCGATGTACAATTCATTAACAAAATAAATAGGGTAACAAAAATATATACAGTTGAGCGGACGAGTACAGTGCTGTGGGGATGGGAAGGGAGAGGTGGAGGAGCAGAGGGAAAAGGGGAAAAAGAGGGTTTAGCTGCGGAGAGGTAAAGGGGGGATGGCAGAGGGAGTAGAGGGAGAAGAGGAGCTCAGTCTGGGAACGCCTCTTGGAGGAGGTGATTTTTAAGTAGGGTTTTGAAGAGGGAAAGAGAATCAGTTTGGCGGAGGTGAGGAGGGAGGGCGTTCCAGGACCGCGTGAGGACGTGACCCAGGGGTCGACGGCGGGATAGGCGAGACCGAGGGACAGTGAGGAGGTGGGCGGCAGAGGAGCGGAGCATGCGGGGTGGGCGGTAGAAAGAGAGAAGGGAGGAGAGGTAGGAAGGGGCAAGGTAATGGAGAGCCTTGAAGCCTAGAGTGAGCCGGAATTTGAACTCATGACCTCTGACTACCAAGCCCGGGCTCTTTCCACCGAGCCACGCTGCTTTTCTGTTAAGACCTCGGGCCCACCTCGTCCCCCTGGAGTTCATCCCCGCCCGCTAGAGTTCCACTCCTGACTCTACTACTTGTCTGCTATGTGACCTAGCCAAATAATTCTCTTGCCTTAGTTTCCCCATATAATAATGTTGGTATTTGTTAAGCGCTTACTATGTGCAGAGCACTGTTCTAAGCACTGGGGTAAACACAGGGGAATCAGGTTGTCCCACGTGGGGCTCACAGTCTTAATCCCCATTTTACAGATGAGGGAATTGAGGCACAGAGAAGTTAAGTGACTTGCCCACAGTCACACAGCTGACAAGTGGCAGAGCTGGGATTCGAACTCATGAGCCCTGACTCCAAAGCCCATGCTGTTTCCACTGCGCCATGCTGCTTCTCTCAATAATAATGTTGGTATTTGTTAAGCGCTTACTATGTTCAGAACACTGTTCTAAGCACTGGGGGAGATACAGGGTAATCAGATTGTCCCACGTGAGGCTCACAGTTAATCCTCATTTTACAAATGAGGTAACTGAGGAACAGAGAAGTTAAGTGACTTGCCCACCATCACACAGCTGACAAGTGACAGAGCCGGGAATCGAACCCATGACCTCTGACTCCAAAGCCCAGGCTCTTTCCACTGAGCCACGCTGCATATCTGTTCTCCCTCCTCCTTAGGCTATGGGTCCATGTGGGGCAAGGATTGGTCTGATCTGATTGTCAGTGCTTAGCATAGGACTTGGAACATAGTATGCACTTAAGATATAATATTATTATTGATTGATTATTAATAATAACAACAATAATAACTGAAGTCACTCGTTGTGTAATGTCAGATAGAGAGAAAGCAGTGGTGGAAATGGGCTTTTAATTTCCTAATTTTAGTCAAAATAGTTCATAGATTGAGGGAGTGGGACAGAGATTGAAAAGAAGGAGGGATTTGAGTCCGGATAAACTTTTCCCATTTGGGTTTGGAATGAGAAAATGCCATAAAATATACAGGTATTGAAATTCAATACTGTCTGATAGCTCACTGGGAGCAGGGAATGTGTCTGTTATATTATTATATTGTAATCTCTCAAGTGCTTAGTACAGTGCTCTGCACACAGTAACCACACAATAAAATTAACTCAATGACAAAAGAGGACAAATAGAAGACCATTATAGCAGGAGATCACAGTATAGAGTTTATTGATAGCATTCTGCTCTTCATGGCTGATAGAAATCCTGCATATGTAAAGAAAATAGGCCCGAAAAAAACTGAAATTATGTATCAGCCTATATCTCAGAAATCCAACAAACAATTACAATTTTCATTGTTAATACAGCGTTCTACCTTGCAGAACGCTATCTAATCCTGGATTTAAAGAAAGAGAAAACAGAAAAAAAAGGCCAGCGTGGATTTTGGGAAATTGACAGAGAGTGGTAATAACAGGGAATCAATCTTTATTGGATTGAAGGTCTATGAAGATGGAGTGATGTATGACCTTCTTAATGTCTGTGAGCTCCAACTGTACTACAAATGATACATCTAGCGTTTTGAGCAGTTTCAACAGCATCATCTCTGAGTGCCTCCTCATTAGTCAATAGTCATAGCAACATAGGTTTTTGGGATAGGACATATGAGAAGGATGGGTGAGATAACAGGATTCCCAATCAGCTGCTCTATGGTGAAGTGAAAGAAGACACATGCAACAAAGATGGAAAGATAAGTACTGGTAAAACAAAGTGAAGCAGCGTCTTCAAACAATGTGTTCTAACACTGGATGGTTGGGAGACTGGCTTAGCAAATATTTTAGCCTGCTGTGCACTGAGTAAGCAGTTAGTACAATGCTCTACATACAGTAAGTGCTCAATAAATAAGATTGATTGACCAAGTAGTGGTGGGATCATTTTTCCTTGAGCAGAGGCTTTGGAAAGATCAGTATGTCAAAAGTAAGTCTCAAAAACATTGGTAAGCCTGGCAAGTATCACAGGTGTGGGGGAATAAATTTAGATATTGCAGAGTCAAAGACATTATTCCTGAACCTCTGCAAACTTAACTGTGATTTTCAGTGTTTGATGTGAATGTATTGTGTTATCTGTTGTCCTCCAATTCCCCAAGGTGAGGGCAAGCATGTTCCAACTAAGGCAAGGAATTTCCAAATTTTTAAAGTCTAATCTCTGTTTTCCTCACTATTCCATTACCATAAGTGGCTTAGGAACTCTTTAGTCTATTAAAATAATACCATACTGAATAAATTGCAAAGAACCTCCCTGTAACCTCCCCACCTCTCCCCAACACACACACACCCTCCCAGAAGGTTTTTATGGCAAAAAGGACACGCTCAACAACAACATTGAAAGTGGATGAAGGCCCATCAGTGTCTGCTCTATAGAGGGTATGAGGGAGATTCTGCTCCATCAGTCATTGCCTCAGACTGTACCTTGAGCATTCTTTTTGGTAATGATATTTGTTAAGTGCTTATTATGTGCCAGGTACTAAATCCTGTGGTAGATAAAAGCCAGTCGGGTTGGACATAGTCTCTATCCCACATGGGGCGCCCACTCTCAATCTCCATTTTGCAGATGAGGTAACTGAGGCACAGAGAAGTGAAGGAACTTGCCCAAGGTCACACAGCAGACAGTGCTTAGTACAGTGCTTGGCACATAGTAAGCACTTAACAAGTACCATATTTATTATTAAGTGGCCAAGCTGGAATTGGAACCCAAGTTCTTTGACTTCTAGGCCCGTGTTCTTCTAATTTCAGTTAGCTGTCTTAGAGGTTGCTGGTCCTAGTGGATGGACATGAGAAGTATGGATGACTCAGTACAACCACTACCACTAGCAGTGTGGCTCAGTGGAAAGAGCCCGGGCTTAGGAGTTTGAGGTCATGAGTTCTAACCTCAGATCCATCACTTGTCAGCTGTATGATTTGGGCAGGTCACAACTTCTCTTTGCCTCAGTTATCTCATCTGGAAAATGGGGATTAAGACTGTGAGCCCCATGTGGGACAACCTGATTACCCCGCATCTACCCCAGCATTTAGAACAGTGCTCTGCACATAGTAAGAGCTTAACAAATACCAACATTATTATTATTATTATTATTACTGCTGCAGAAACAACTCACATTGTATGCCCTGTTGTTTGTGGGAAAACTTTATCAAAAGCCTATGAAAGTGGAAAGGGCCCAGGCTTAGGAGTCAGAGGTCATGGTTTCTAAATTCCGGCTCCACAACTTGTCTGCTGTGTGACCTTGGACAAATCACTTAACTTCTCTGTGCCTCAGTTCCCTCATCTGTAAAATGGGGATTAAGACTGTGAGTCCCATGTGGGACAACCTGATTACCTTGTATCTACCCCAGCGCTTAAAACAGTGCTTGGCATACAGTAAGCGCTTAACAAATACCACCATTTTTATTAAGGCATTGGTCATTCAGTTGCTGAAAACTGTACTATCATAGATTTAGAGTGAATGTTCCTTGTGGGAAAGGGAATGTGTCATTTCTTTGTTTTGTATTTGCCAAGTGCCTAAATTGAGTGTACTGCTTGAGAAACGCTACTTCCACAACTACTAACTCTTTTCCTTCTGTGGCTGTATGAACATTCTTATTTAGAAACACACTGCTCACTCCAAACACAAAGGACCTTGAAAAGGTTCCCCAACCAGCTCCTCATTCAAATCCAAGCAGGCTTAATCTAGTGGTGCATAAACAAGGAAAATATCAGCTTATTAAATCCAAGGAAAATAATTGCCTCATGGACCAATAATCAAACTCAGGGGAGATAGACAGTAAATAATTTACAGAAATCGGTAATATTAAGTGTCTCTTGGGTGCAAAGTACTTATACCTGGGAATAGAGTATACAGATGCAGTATAGTCATGGTACCTCTGACAATCAAGAAGCTCACAGTCTATGTGTTTGGGGGAGGGAGGGTTTGGGGTCGGGCATCTGTGGAAATGTAAAAACAAAAAATATTAAAGACAAAGTTGACGATGCATAGGACAAGCAGCAGGGCGGGGTGAATGGAAGAGGAGGGTGCCATGCTTTTTTTGTCTCAGTCCAACAGTCACAAAAATTACTGCTGCAGCCACTGCCTCCCAACGTTCTTTAAATTAAGAAGGGCTTCCCCCTGTTCCCGGGATTTGAATGGTCCCTGTTCCCTGGGCTGGTCCTAATGACATGGAGTTGGAGAAGAGGCACAGGGGAATATGATTATAATTAAATACGCTTAAGTACTGGGGTACATAAGGTAGGATATGTAAGGATGTGAGGATGGGCTATTTAAGGTAAAGTATGTAGGGTATGAAAGAATGGGCCCTGGAAGACAGTTTGAGAGTACTTTGGAGTTTTGTTTGATTCTGAGTTCAGGTAGGGGAGGGACTGTGCTCGACTTGATTATCTTGAACCTACCCCAGTGCTTAGTGCATACTAATAATTATGATATTTGTTAAGTGCTTACTATGTGCTAAGCACTGTTCTAAACACTGGGGTAGGTACAAGGTAATCAGGTTGGATACAGTCCTTGTCTCACATGGGGCTCACAGTTTTAATCCCCATTTTACAAATGAAGTAACTGAGGCACAGAGAAGTTAAGTGATTTGCTCAAGGTCACACAGCAGACACGCAGGAGACGGGATTAGAACCCACTAATACCACTAATGCCAAACCCGTACTCTTGCCACTAAGCTATGCTGCAGTGCTTGGCACTTATTTATTGTTTAGTTAATGCTTAAATACCACAATTATCATCATCATAATTATTATTATACTATATTATAATTATTATTATCTTGGGTGGCATGGAAATGCTGAAGTGGTGAGTAGATTATAAACTTGAGCAATTCAGAAATTAATTAGGAATGACTTCCTGGAGATGTGATTTCAGAAGGGCTTTGATGATGGAAAGATTAAAGACTATATAAACACAGTAGTTTTCTACACATAGTAAATATTCAATAAATATGACTGATTAATTGATTGACTGATTGATGAAAGTGGAGGGAGTTGATGAGGGGTTGAAAGAAAGGGAAAGGGAGGGAGGAGTCGAGGATAATGTCAAGGAGATGGGCGGTGACAGGGAGATGCCAGGTGACAGTGGGAGAACAATAGTTATACAGTAAGGGGAATAATAATTATAATAATAATAATATTTGTTAAGAACTTACTATGGCACTTACTATGTGCCAGACACTGTACTAAGTGCTGGGGTGGATACAAGCAAATAGGGTTGAACACAGTCCCTGTCCCACATGGGGCTCACAGTCTTAATCTCCATTTTACAGATGAGGTAACTGAGGCACAGAGTTGTGAGGTGACTTGCCCAAGGCCACACAGCAGACCAGTGGCAGAGCCAGGATTAGAACCCATAGCCTTATGACTTCCAGCCCTATGCTTTACCCACTGTGCCTCTACCCCTTCTCGCATAATAGCTAGCAGATATGTGATCAGCATGGCAATAGTGAGTGAAACAACGCTTCCAGATGGACAGTCACAGAAGTAGGTGTGGGATACTTTATAATTATGTCTCTCTTCCCCTCTAGACTGTAAGCTTGTTGTGAGCAGGAAATGTACTTACCAACTCCATTGTATGATAAACAGGAGACTACAATAAAAACAGAGTATGGAGAAACAGATCAGTTTCCCATTAGTAAGGGTTTAAGATGAGGATGTATCATCACCTTATCTGTTCTTCCTTTACACTGAATACCTAATGAGAGAAGCTGGACTGAATGAAGATGAACTGGGAGTAAAGATTGGAGGAAGCAATATAAACAACCTTCAATATGCTGATGATACAACCCTACTAACAGAAAGTGAAGAAGATTTGGAGGGCTTATTATTAAAAGTTAAGGAACAGAGCAAAAAGATGGGCCTGCACTTGGTGAACTCTTTCACTCCCACGGCTTCAACTATCATCTCTATGCAGATGACACCCAAATCTACATCTCCTCCCCTGCTCTCTTCCCCTCCCTTCAGTCTCGTATCTCCTCCTGCTTCCAGGACGTCTCCACCTGGATGTCTGCCCGCCACCTAAAACTCAGCATGTCCAAGACTGAGCTCCTTATCTTCCCTCCCAAGCCCAGTCCTCTTCCTGACTTCCCTGTCACTGTTGATGGTACAACCATCCTTCCCGTCTCTCAAGCCCGCAACCCGCAACCTTGGTGTCATCCTTGATTCAGCTCTCTCATTCACCCACACATCCAATCTGTCACCAATGCCTGCCGGTCTCAACTTTACAATATCGCCAAGATCTGCCCTTTCCTCTCCATCCAAACGGCTAGCTTATTGGTATAGGCTCTCATAATATCCCAGCTGAATTATTGTGTCAGCCTTCTCTCTGATCTCCCTTCCTCCTGTCTGTCCCCGCTCCTGTCTATTCTTCATTGCGCTGCCCGGATCATCTTCCTGCAGAAACACTCTGGGCATGTCACTCCCCTCCTTAAAATTCTCCAGTGGTTGGCTATCAACCTACACATGAAACAAAATCTTCTCACTCTGGGTTTCAAGGGTCTCCATCACCTTGCCCCCTCTTACCTCTCCTCCCTTCTCTCTTTCTACTGCCCACCCCGCACGCTCCGCTCCTCTGCCGCCCACCTCCTCACCGTGCCCCGTTCTCGCCTATCCCGCCGTAGACCCCTGGCCCATGTCCTCCTGCTGTCCTGGAATGCCCTCCCTCTTCATCTCTGCCAAACTAACTCTCTTCCCCTCTTCAAAGCACTACTGAGAGCTCACCTCTGCTCCCTTTCTGCCCCTCTTTCATCTCCCCTCAGCTAAATCCCCTTTCCTCCCTTTTGCCTCTGCTCCTCCCCCTCTCCCTTCCCCTCCTCTCAGCACTGTGCTCATTTGTGTACATTTTTTATTACCCTATTTATTTTGTTAATGAGGTGCACATCCCCTTGATTCTATTTATCGTGATTAAGTAGTCTTGTTTTTGTCTGTCTGTCTCCCCCGATTAGACTGTAAGCCCATCGGTGGGCAGGGATTGTCTCTCTCTGTTGCCAAATTGTACATTTCAAGTGCTTAGTACAGTGTTCTGCACATAGTAAGTGCTCAATAAATACTATTGAATGAATGAATGAAAGAAAACAAAGATCATGACAACTGGAAGCTTTAACACATTTGCAGTGGGTGGAGAGAAGACTGAAACAGTTGATAATTTTTCTCTCCCGGGATTGATAAGCAATAATAAAGGTATTAGTAGCCAAGAAATACGCTGAAGGTTAATGTTTGGAAGACTTGCTATGAAGAGCATGGAAAAAGTCATGATATATGTTGATGTAACAATTGCCACAAAAATGCAAACTGTCAGTTCTATGGTGTTTCCAGTGACAGTGTATGGATCCTCTTCCCCCCATCTCTGCCCCATAGCTCTTATGTATATATGTATATATTTATAATTCTATTTATCTATACTGATGTCTGTTTACTTGTACTGATGTCTATCTCCCCCAACCCCCTAGACTGTGAGCCGGTTGTGGGCAGGGATTGTCTCTCTTTATTGTTGTATTGCACTTTCCAAGCAGTTAGTACAGTGATCTGCACATAGTAAGTGCTCAATAAATATGATTGAATGAATGAATGAAAAAACAGGGCAGTGAAAAAACAGTATAGAAAGAACACTGATTATTTTGAAATGTGGTGTTGGAAAAGGCTTTAGGGAATACCATGGACTGCCCAAAAAACAAATATATGGATTTTAGAGCAAAGTAAGCCTAAATTTGGAAGGCCAAATAACTTGGCTTAGATTAGCATATTTTGGACACATAATTAGGAGGACTAATTATCTGGAGAAGACACTAATGCTAGGAAAAATCCAAGGAAAATGAGGAAAAGGCAGACCAGAAGCTAGATGGATAGAGACCATAACGATGATAACGGAAGAACTGTTTGAAAGGTTGAGGATTATGGCAGAGGACAGGACGTTCTGGAGAAAGTATGTTCATGGAGTTGCTATGAATTGGAAACTTTCATTCAATCACATTTACTGAAACAACCCGACAGCCCTTAATAATAATGAACTTACTGAAAAGCACACAGTAAGTGATATATGATATATTTCATCGATAATAATGATACTGAAGTATAAAGAAGCAGCATGGTATAGTGGATAAACCACAGGCCTGTGACTCAGAAGGTCATTGGTTCTATCCCAGCTCTACCACTTAACTGCTGTGTGGCCTTGGGCAAGCCACTTCATTCCTCTGTGCCTCAGTTGCCTCATCTGTAAAATGGGGATGAAGATCATGAGTCCTCTGCGGGTCAGGGACTGTCTAACCCGATTTGCTTGTATCCACCCCAGTGCTTAGTACAGTGCCTGGCACATTGTAAGGGTTTAACAAATACTGTAATTACTGTTATTATTATTACTCCTTTTTCTGGAAGAGCTCTTCCCTCTTCTGAGCAACAGTTGCAGCTACAGACTTCAACAGGTCTATTAGTCAAGGCCTGGTTTTATCAGCCACACCCACACATGCAGATCCTATTTTGCCCCCTTGAAAAACTGGAAGGACAGCTATATAATCCTTACTTTAATCCCATTGCGCAAGTTGCAACTGACCTAAGAAGGAATACTGCAGTTAGGAAGCTGCCGATCTCTTATTATGTGTGAAAAATAGGAAAAATGCCATTCTCAACTGACAGCTCTCATCTACTTTTGAGAAAGCAAGTACCCTGAAACCTCTAGTGATGATATGAAAAAAGCCCAAAGTATGGATCGATCTCAAATCTCTATTCCTTTATCCACTATCTGCTGGTGAAATGTACCATTGATGAAGTTTCCTCTCTTGTGGGTCAGGGAAGCACTGAACATTTTGGAGAAGTAGAGAGTAGGGTATTTGTATGATTCTTGCACCTCAATTGCTGCTCCTATAATAATACCATTCAGCTGCTCTTCAGCACTTCTCATCCTTCAAGCATCTGTCAAACGTTAGCTAATTCATTTATTCTTATAATACTTCCACGAAGTACAGAGTTCTATTATCTTTCTCTAACAGAAGAGCAGTTAGAATGTATGGAGGGGTTAAGACCTTCAGAAGGAGTCAGTGTCAGAATTAAAATTAGAACACAGAAGTGTGTATTTTTCAGGCATGCTTGTTGACTTGGGAGGCTGTTGATACACGTATTAATTTAGAAAGAACTCCAACATTCCTGTTTCTGAGGCTTGAAGTTAGATCATAGAAAATGTGAAGAATCCTTCAGTCAGGAAAACATCGATTGATTCGTCTGCTTGATCCAAGGAAGTAACAATCACCTCTTGTATCATGTTTGTATCATTTTTGAAAAACTAATTTTTCACCCAATCTGAGTACCTAAAAATCAAGTGATAAAAATGAACAAGTGGCTGTGTTGGCAAGTTGAGGGGATGGATAGCAAAAGAGCCCCACAAGGTCAGAGCCAGCCAGCTGGACCCAATAGATAGCCCAGAGCCACTTGGTGTGAATCTGGTTTCAAAGCCTATTTAACTTATGGAGATCCACAGCTGTCCCTAAGAGAGGATTTTACCAATCCACTCATTTCTCTACTCCCACACTTACCATCCTAGGACTGGATCCAGCACTCAGTGTATACCATACAGCATACCTAGAGGAGCTGAGTAATTCTGACCTAAATTTTTACCAGATTACTGACCTATTTTAGGCCAAGAACCCCAATTCATTCAAATATATAACTAAATCAGGTAAACGTTAATTTCAGAAGTCTGAATTACCTTGACACTATGTGGCTTAGTGGAAAGAGCACTGGCTTGGGAATCAGCAGTCATAGGTTCTAATCTCGACTATGCCACTGTCAGCTGTGTGACTTTGGGGAAGACACTTAACTGCTCTGTGCCTTGATTACCTCATCTGTAAAATGGGGATTAAGATTGTGAGCCCCACTTGGGACAACCTGATTTCCTTGTATCTACCCCAGTGCTTAGGACAGTGCTTGGCACTTAGTAAGTGCTTAACAAATCATTTATTCTTATAATACTTCCGAGAAGTACAGAGTTCTATTATCTTTCTCTAACACAGGAGCGGTTAGAATGTATGGAGGGGTTAAGAGCTTCAAAAGGAGTCAGTGTCAGAATTAAAATTAGAACACATAGTGCCAGAATGGCACTATGGACCCCCATCTTTACAGTACACATAGTAGAGGAATGTAGCATCAGCTGATCTGACTTTAGAAATAGTTCATTAAGATTTTGTTTGATCGCAGCTGAACCGAGGAGACCCTATTGCCATTTCCATTGCTAGTTCTGGAATATGGTCCAAGCACAATCTTGTTCTATTTATTTTAGGAAGCCATGCTGGAAGATTCAGACATTAGAATTTGCTTTCAGGAGGTTTTTTTTCAACATTACCCACTACAGTCAAGAGAAGATCTCTCGATTTTTACATAAGTAAAAACAGAGCTGGGCACTGCAAACAACTAACAGAACGGTTCAATAATGTCTCTGTGTGTGCACAATGTGCTCAGAACTGTGGGTCCTGAAATAGTCTCTACCAGAACTCATGGATTTTTTTTTTTGGTGATTTCAGTCAGTCGCTTCTTCTTCAGGTGCGAGGGACAATTTATACAGACCAACGGAGATGAATAAGTAAGTTGTATTAAAATGTACAAAATTTACCAAATGTCTCAAGCAACTCTCTACTTGTTTATTTGCCAGAACAATGAATGACTAAGGGGAATTACATTTTTATCGAAAAATTCAGACCCGCTACTCCACGAATCACCCTAGAGTGGCACTGTTGTATAATATCTGATTTCTGTCCTGAGTACACACCAACTCCCAAATTTTCTTCTTTCCCCTGAAACCTTTATACTTCCACATTCAAACTTCTGATGGTGGTACTGCCAAAGAGAAAATAATCCATTCCTATATAATCATCTCTATGAAAATATTGAAAATTAGATTTCCGTTTAAAGCAAGATGCCTAGCTAGATTCTTCGAAATGCAGAGAGAATTCCTGTGCTAAGAACAGTGCCTGGTGTATAGTAAGCACTTAACAAATACCATTAAATAATAACAAATTATAAGGTCCAACGTCTAATGAGAGTTTTAAATCTTTCTTTTTTCATATCAGAAATTAGACACACCTTATCCATTCTATAAAATCTGCATAGGAGCCTCAGACATATGGCTATCAACCCCAAGTGAAAGAACATATTTTTTCCCAGTTGAAAAGTACATTATTTAGTTGAGACTTGGGGGGTTAAGTGTCTTGTTTCTAAAAACAATAAATAGTTAAAAAATTATAACGATTTTTTTTCTGCATAATCCACCTTTCCTGGCCTGGAGTATATAGTATATCAGTACATCTCCTCCAAGAAGCCTTCCCCCCTTTTCCCATTCCCTTCTGCATCTCCTTGACTTGCTCTCTTCCTTCATCCTCTCTCCCATCCCCAAAACTCATATGTATATATCTGTAATTTATCTATTTATTAATTTGATCATATTTATTTAGCACATTATGTGCAGAGCACTGTACTAAGCGCTTGGCAAATACAATATTAATGTCTAGCTCCCCCTCTAGACTGGGAGCTCCTTATGGGCAGGGAATGTGTCTGTTTATTGTTATACTGTACTCTCCCAAGTGCCTAATATAGTCCTTTGTACACGGTAAGCGTTCAATAAATATCATTGAATGAAAAAATGAATACCAGTTATATTAACAGTTCCCTCATTTCCATACAGAATGCTTGCTGGGGTTGTCTATTGTAGGCAATGATGTCTACATTACCTTGCCCCTTCCTACCTCATCTCCCTTCTCTCTTTCTACCGCCCACCCCGCACGCTCCGCTCCTCTGCCGCCCACCTCCTCACCGTCCCTCGGTCTCGCCTATCCCGCCGTCGACCCCCGGGTCACGTCCTCCCGCGGTCCTGGAACGCCCTCCCTCCTCCCCTCCGCCAAACTAATTCTCTTCCCCTCTTCAAAACCCTACTTAAAATTCACCTCCTCCAAGAGGCTTTCCCACACTGAGCTCCCCTTCTCCCTCTGCTCCCTCTACCACCCCCCTTCACCTCTCCGCAGCTTAACCCTCTTTTCCCCCCATTTCCCTCTGCTCCTCTCCCTCTCCCTTCCCATCCCCTCAGCACTGTACTCGTCTGCTCAACTGTATATATTTTCATTACCCTATTTATTTTGTTAATGAAATGTACATCGCCTTGATTCTATTTAGTTGCCGTTGTTTTTACGAGATGTTCTTCCCCTCGACTCTATTTATTGCCATTGTTCTCGTCTGTCCGTCTCCCCCGATTAGACTGTAAGCCCGTCAAACGGCAGGGACTGTCTCTATCTGTTGCCGACTTGTTCATTCCAAGCGCTTAGTACAGTGCTCTGCACATAGTAAGCGCTCAATAAATACTATTGAATGAATGAATGGTGGAAAGAGAACAGCTCTGCAGGTTCAGGAGACCTGGTCCTAGCCCCACTCTGCCACAGACCCCCTGTATGATTTTAGTAAATCTCTTAATCTGTATGTGCCTCAATTTCCTCAATATTTGCCTTTCCCTATCTCAAAGGGATATTGGATAAGACAAGGAATATGAAAGTGCTTTGGAAAAATGAAAAACCCTATAAAATTCAATATAGTGCTGTGACATGCCTTGTTAGGTCTTCAAAATTAATTAGGCCATTAAAATTGATTTAAAGAAAGGATTCATTGTAATTATATTTGAATTTTGGAGAACAACATGCTCAATGTGCTTTATTTCATCCAAATTAGTGGGCTACACAGTTGAAGAAAAGGCTAACAGTTGGTGGCAGTGTTGTTCTATGGAACTTATTAGGCAAACGGATGAGAACAACCCATTTGTGAAAAAGTTTAATATGCAACATATTTAAGAACACAAGAGTTTTTTCACTGTCTCCTGCAAAATAGAATATTTTCATGTGCATTTGTTTACTGTTATACCTTCTCTTTCTACAGTGTCCACAAAAAGGGTTTTGTCTTCAAAACAAGAAGAGAATCGAAGCAGAAACTCGAATACCAGTACCTCTCTGTCTACTGTGATGCCACTAATTAGCTCTGCTATCTATTAGGGATCAAGCAAATGATATGTGATTTGGTACATAAAAATTCCGGGAATTAATTTGCCATAACAATTCTATCTCCCACCCTTTAAAGGATCAAACTTAGGCTTCCAATGAGAATTAATCAAATCAAATTTCATTTAACCTAAATTAATTTGGAAATTGATTTGTTTGGGCACCTTTTCAGTAAAGGCAATAGAGAAGCAGCATGGCTCAGTGGAAAGAGCACGGGCTTGGGAGCCAGAGGTCATGGGTTTGAATCTCAGCTCTGCCACTTGTCAGCTGTGTGACTGTGGGCAAGTCACTTCACTTCTCTGTGCCTCAGTTCCCTCATCTGTAAAATGGGGATTATGACTGTGAGCCTCATGTGGGACAGCCTGATTAATCTGTATCTACCCCAGTGCTTAGAACAGTGCTCTGCACATAGTAAGTGCCTAACAAATACCAACGTTATTATTAAAGGCTGAATGCATGTTAAAAATGATCTGGAAAGGGAACTGTCAATCTTAAGTAGACAAGAGTCATCTAATTTTGGTTTCATAGTTAGTGATTTGGAAAATAAAATAAGTAATGTTTCAAATAATTTTTAGTGGTTGAATGGTTCCTTGCTCATCTTGTCCAATGTTAATTAACAAATTGTACATTCCAAGCGCTTAGTACAGTGCTCTGCACAAAGTAAGCGCTCAATAAATATGATTGCATGAATGAAATGACATTCATTTAAGTACCTTCGGTCATCTTGAAAACTATAAAAAATGCAAAGGAATAAATTTTGTAGGCCAGTGATTGTGTCTGCTTTATGTTATAGCTCATGGGATGGCCTGAGTGAAATACAGCCAGAAGCATTTCCACCAGACAAGAAAGAGCAGCTCAGTTGTATGTTGAGACTAAAATGACATGGACTAAGAACCTAGACAATAATGAGTTGATATTCTTATTATTTGCCATTACTACCGTGAGAGGAATCCACATTGATTTAACTGATACGGCTCACCATAAGGAAAGTTTAAAACAGTATCTCCATTTAAGGATCTCCAGAACTGTGGTACTAAAAAAAAATGTTTTCTATGGCTGTGAGATTGGGCCTGCCACATATGGCCACCCCTGGCATATAGTACCTGGCATAGAGTAAGTACTTATCGAATGTCACAATTTTTATTAGTCTTGTCCTTATCTCTGGTTTCTCCTTCTGAAACATTTATTCTTTGAAGAGACATTTTTAGATTTGAAGAGAACTTGGGGAAATTTGGTAATGAATAAATACCAATAAATGAATAATCAAGGCAGAGTTGAGGTCACTGTAAACTAAACTGGAACACTGATAACAGAACTTCCTCACAAAGAATTTTAAGATGTTCTTGAGGATAATTAACACAGATATAGAGTGGGATGAGGAGAGATTTAGCAAGCCCATTTGCTTCTCATTCTTCTTTCTGTCTTTTGACCTTTCATTACCTATCACTACTTCCACCGCAGGCTGGAGAAGAGAAATTGAAGTATATGAGCTGTAGGTCAATTCGTTTTGCTACTGGTTACTAGCTCTGGTAAAAGAGCCGGTGGGGAAGAAGATTGAAATGAACTTTTGTATGTGCTTTGGGTTTCTGTTATCTATTCCATGATTATTCTCCACTTTCATGCATAATCAATAGTTGTCATATCTTTTAGGTAATTTTTGCCTGTGAATTTCATAACTGTTGGAGTTTATCATAAAGGTTTTTATTGCCCAAGAAAACTCCAGGTTCCCTCACTGTCAGATTCTGTACTACTAACAGGAGTGGGTAGTTATTTGAACTGGAGAGTCCTTGACTGGTTTTTAGGGAGTTTTATGGGCCACTTACCTAAACTACTGGAGTTCTCAAAACTGTCAATAAAATTATCATGACATTCATCGCCAAGGAGAGCTTTGTTATTTAGTAAGCTTGGAAAAGGGAGATTCCTTTAATCAGACATCCATGATAACTAAACAGGGCTAATCTGCAGGGGTTTTAACATAATTCCAGAGAGCTCAGGAAAAGTCTCTTCAGAAATTCCAGGAAAGTCTGACGTTGGGAGGAGATGTT
This sequence comes from Ornithorhynchus anatinus, assembly GCF_004115215.2. Lineage (NCBI taxonomy): Eukaryota > Metazoa > Chordata > Mammalia > Monotremata > Ornithorhynchidae > Ornithorhynchus > Ornithorhynchus anatinus. Next base: position 156,402,236 of record NC_041728.1, read on the forward strand.
TACTAATGAGAGTGGGAGATAACCTATACCTGATTATTGCTGTTTGAGGGTGAATTGAAGGTTTTTAAAATTAATTTTAATGGTATTTGTAAAGCACTTACTGTGTCCCAGGCACTGTATTAAGCGCTGGGGTAGATACAAGTTAATAAAGTTGGACACAGTAAATGTTGAACATGGGGCTCACAGTCTTAATCCCCATTTTACAGATGAGGAAACTGAGGCACAGAGCAGTTTAATGACTTGTCCAAGGTCACATAGCGGACAAGTGGCAGAGCCAGGATTGAAACCCTCGTCCTTATGACTCCCACTGTCCTGCTCTTTCCACTAAGTCATGCTACTCCGCTAAGGGAATGTGAAATTCTACAAAGCCAAACATACAGAAGAGATAAGGGACACTTCCGTTTGACGTATCATAAACTTAATTACAAACCCAAGGTCTGAATGTTGTTCAACCCCTTATTGTAAATGTTTTTAGAATTAGAGTCACACTGTACTCATCTACATAACATTCAGAAGCATGCACTGTTAGACTTTTTTCATTAACCCATTACCCATTAACTTCAAACTCTTTGTGAGGAGCAATTAAGTTAAACCTCAGAGAAAATACTTGATAATGTAGGGTCTTTTCCATGGACTTCAGGAGAGACAATTTCACTGTTGCGGAAATCATTTAATAGGTATGGAATGACAGGAGTTTGTAAGATTCTTGTGGGAAGGGATTTTCTATAAGTACTCTGTACCCTATGTTTAATACAGTGCTCTGCACACAGTAAGTGCTCAGTAAATACTGATTAATTGATTAAGCACTTACTATGTGTCAACAGGTTGCTAAGCACTGTGGTGAATACAAGATAAAGTTCAGGCATAGTTCTTGTCCCTCTGTGGTCACACAAAGTGTGGAGGACAAACATTTCAGAAAAGATACCATATTCATTTACATAATTGTCTCCATCATATAATCCTTCCCTGATTTTTTATAAGCAGTGACAGAGTAATGCATTGGGGTAGGAAGAGAATTAGAGTTAGGATGAGCTAAAGTCATGGATTGGGGCTCATGGAGACATGTGAACCTCGGGATACAAATAGGAAAGGAGTCCATATTCAGGTTCTTAGAGATAGCAAACTCTGGGGTAAAAAGAGAAGGGAAGGAGGGTTTCCATAATTCATTCAGGGCCTTCACAGTATCAAGTGCCCTATTACCTTTTTATTCCTTCTCCCCTTTTCCTCCTCCTTTTTTTCTCTTTTCTCCTGCTCCCTTATTTTTAGACTTTGTGTGTCATAATCCTTATCCACAAAAAAGTGGGGCATTTAAGTGAGTAAATATGCTCAGTCATTTAATTGTATTTATTGAGGGCTTACTATGTGCAAAGCACTCTACTAAGTGCTTGGGAGAGTACAGTACAACAATATAACAGATAAATTCCCTGCCCACAGTGAGCTTACAGTCTAGAGGGAAATATGGTAAATGATTTACAGGCAATGACAATACAAGAATGCAAGAAATAAAAGGTAAAATACCAAAATGAGAGAGGAGGAATAGTAGGACATTTCTCAGTCTTTGGTTCCAAATTGCCAAACTTCTCTAGTCCTTCATTAAGGGAGACTTGGCTATCTACAGTTCCTGAGATGGGTGGAGAGATTGGACACCCGCTGCTGAGATGTGGGTGGAGAGGAGAGCCTGCTCTGAGCATGTGCCTTCTCTGGAGGTCATTATGACATGGCAGCTCCCAGGCCCTGCTGTTTGTCAATATGAAAACTATTAAGTCCTCGAAAAGAAAAACACTCCAGGTTGGTCACTGAAATCAATTGCATGGAGGCCTAAGGGTATAACGCATTTGGGACAATGTAATGTTTGAAAAAGAAAGTTACAAAGTGCTAAAGGGAGGTATAATTTGATTATATGGATTTAGTAATTTTGGGTTTAGCACTGTCTATAGAGTAGTTTTGAAGTACTCTTTGGATCTCCAGGTAAAACAGGCTAAAAAGGCTATGGCTTTTACTTGAAAATGAGAAGTCTGCTTAAATGAGAATCAGCAATTTCAAAAGCCATCCACCCAATTTGACAGTTCTCATTCAGGCTAAGCTCCCATTGATTTTAATGACGATGTTCAAAGATTGTCATACCTAGGTGAGAGCTGACCTCACAAAACAGGCTTATAGGTCCTGGATTTTATTAGTAGATATAGACCTTTGAGGAAAGATTTGTAATTGGTTTAACTTTGGCTGTTTGTGATTAATCAGAGCTCAAAGGGAAGGGGGACAGCGTAGTCTGGCTAATGATTTTATGGTCACATGGAGCAGTAGCTACTTAGACATCAAAGGTCATTTGAATTTTGTATCCAAGGTCTTTAAATTTTTAATTAAAAATGTCATGTTTGCTTAAGTGTTCATCAATGCCAAATTCTCTATTCAAGGATAAATTGATACTCAAAAACCTGTTGACAAGGAAGCTTGACACTTGGTGATGATAGCTGAATAACTGATAGCTTATAGAATGTTTATTAGTTGTGGCTATAATAGTCTCTCTATATGGGACTAATTGCAATGGACAGAGACATCGGACCCCTATCCAGAACCAGACCATCTCTAGAGTGGCGAGTACTCTATCTCTGTTCCATATAACCCCATGTACATGAGCACTCATTCCTTTTAAAATAGGAAAAAAATCAGTCAATCAATCCATCATATTAATTGAGTGTTTACAGTGTGCAGAGCTCTGTACTAAGTGTTTGGGAGAGTACAATATGACAGAGTTGGTAGACACGTTCCCTGCCCACAGTGAGTTCACAGTCTAGAGGAGGAAACAGATATTTTAAATAAATAAATTATGGATATGTAGATAGGTGCTTTGGAGCTGAGAGAGGGGTGAAAACAAGGAGCAAATCAAGGTGATGCAAAAAAGAATGGGAAAAGAAGAAAAGAGGGCTTGGTCAGGGAAGGCCTCTTGGGGAAGATATATGTCAATAAAGCTTTGAAGGTGGAGAGAATAATTGTCAATAGGTTATGAAGAGGGAGGATGTTCCAGGCCAGAAGCAGGATGTGAATGAGAGGTTTTCAAGATGCAGTGAGTAGTTTGGCATCAGAAGAGCAAAGTGTGTGGGCTGGGTTGTAGTAGAAGAGCAGCAAGGTGAGGTAGGAGGGTGCAAGGAGGAGAGCAGCAAGGTGAGGTAGGAGGGGGCAAGGTGATTAAGTGCTTTAAAGCTGATGGTAAGGAGTTTCCATTTGATCCAGAGGTGGTTGGACAGCCACTGGAGGTTTTTGAGGAGTGGGGAAACATGACCTGAACACTTTTGTAAAAACATGTTGTAGAAAAATGATCCAGGCAGCCGAGTGAAGTATGAACTGCAGAAGGGAGAGACAGGAGGCAGGAAGGTCAACCAGGAGACTGATACAGTAATCAAGGCAGGATAAGATGAGTGATTGAATTAACGTGGTAGCAATTTGAATGGAGAGGAAAGGGCAGATTTTAGCCATGTTGTGAAGGTTGAACCAAAAAAAAGTAAATGTATCTCTACCAGCATCTAATATCAAGTGATATGGTTGATGTTCTGTGGAGATAGGAAGGATAGTTGAATTGTTGCATGCATAGTCAGTTCTTCCATGACATGTCTTTTTGCTATTCTTTTCAGACAGAATAATGTTGGGGATTTAAGGAGTTTTCTGCTGAAATCATGTCCACACCTTGATAGAACACAGTGCCATGTGTGAAGAATTGATTGCATCACATTGGTCAATGCATGCAATCTGTAATTTGACTTTCTTTTAATGAGATGTTCTTTAAGAATGTGACTCTGACATTAAAGGAGAACAGTGTATATAATGCATGACTACTTCCAAAAGCTTTATAAAAAAAATTGGTAACGGCCTACCAGTCAGTCAAGAGTGGACTGGAAAGCAGAGTTAAATCTTTGCAATGAAGTTAGACAAATAGGCACTCTTAAAAGTCTGGAGAAGGAGAAAGAAATAGTGTAGTCTTAGTGAAAGCAGCAAGGGCTTGATAGAAGACCTGAGTTCTAATCCCAGCTCTGCCACTTGTCTGCTGTGTGACCTTGAGAGAGTCACTTCACTTGTCCATTCCTCTGTAAAATGGGTATTAAAATTGTGACACGTATGTAGGACGAAGACTGTTCCTGACCAGATTATTTTGTACCTATTCCAGTGCTTAGTCCAGCAGCTGGAACACAATAAACACTTAACAAATATCACAATTCTTTTCTTTCTTTCCCTCCCTCCCTCCCTCCTTTCCTCCTTTCCTCCCTTCCTCCCTTCCTCCCTTCCTTCCTTCCTTCTTTCCTGTCTTTCCTTCCTTCGTGTCTTTCCTTTCCTTTTCTTTCTTTCTTTCTTTCTTTCTTTCTTTCTTTCTTTCTTTCTTTCTTTCTTTCTTTCTTTCTTTCTTTCTTTCTTTCTCTCTTTCTTTCTTCTTCTTCTTCCTCCAAGTTGTTGCTAAAAAGCAAAAAAGCTAAAAATATACATTTTGCATGTTGAGCTTTCCTCTTTCTTCAGTGTTCCAATTCATACATGACAAAATCCAAAATTTTTTTGGTTCTTTTGTGGTTCTATTGCAATTGACAGGAAGAGTTGAACACAGTTCCAAATGCCACGCTTCAGGGTCAGCTTTGATTTGGCCCACAGACAAGGAAGACATTGGCATGGCAATCTCTCTAAGTGGTATTTAGGGCTCTTGTCGGATCCATGTTTCCCTCAGTGGAGGAGAGGAGCAGGGGAAAGATTCCTTTTGATACATTTCTCCTTGAGCTTTTGATTTCCCCACCTCTTCCTACAGGGTAGCACTGTAAAATGTGATATAGTTAAAGCGACCTAAGAATAGATGCTTGGTAATTTTTAGGCTGGTAAGCTCGTAAAATGTCAAACAGTAAGAATATATTGGCAGGTTTATTTTGTATATTTTACAGTTAATATCCAACAAGACAGTTATATTTAAGTTGATCTGATCATTAACCATGGCCATTTCATTTTATTTAGTCAAGATAACATTTGTTTGTGAAGTATCTTACAGTGGAGACTATAGACATTAAGCTATTCATGGTTTCTTCGCAGTTACAGCAAAATTTCCACTCTTGCAACACACAGTTTTGCATCAACATGTTGAGTATTATAACTGTTAATAAGAATTCAAGGGGGGATAACATTTAAAGATTCAGATCCCTATCTTTCTATTAAATATTGTTAGGAGTGCCTGGAGAACTTTACCTCAAGTAAATGGGCTTTGTAAAAACTATGCATTTTTTCTCGGATTTCTAAAAATCTGGTATTAATTATAAAAGGGTGTCAGACTAAAACATCTCTCTACCCTGTCCTGAGATGACAATTCAGAACACATCTGAGTCACCTGTCACATCTCCAGGATCCAACTAGGAGTCAGAAATCACTTTCTTGCCAAAAGCTACCACTTCAAAATGGGGTTAGACAAATAATAAATTTCTCTACCTACTATCAACTACCACACATTTTTACCCATTTTCATTGCTATTGTAGTCAGTCAGTCAAGCACTGTTCTAAGTGCTTGGGAAAGTACAATGTAACAATATAATAGACACATTCCCTGCCCACAGCAAGCTTACAGCCCATGGGGGAAGACAGACATTAATATAAATAAATTGCAGATATGCACATAAATGCTGTGGCGCTGTGGGAGCAGGATGAATAAAGGGAGCAAGTCAGGGTGACATAGAAGGGAGTGGGAGAAGTAATGAATCCTAATAAATTATTGAGAATAATCAATAAATCAAAAGCAAAGATTAAGTCTTATTTACTAAACTTGATTTGCCCTTTCTTGGGAGGCCAACTTCCCTGAGTTTGGTGAGTAAGGCCTTACTGACCAAGGCAGGTCCGGGGATTGTCCATCTAATAATAATAATTTATAATTATGATACTTAAATGCCTACTGTGTGCCAGGGCCCTTGAGGTGACCCATACCTCAGATGATGCCACGCGAATCATGGTGTGAGGATATACTTGACTCTATACCCTTTAAATACACAATATTCACCCCACTTTCGAATACTCTAATATACATACCTGTGATTTATTTATTTGCATAAATGTTTGTCTCCCCACCAGATTGTAATCTCCTTTTTTAAATGACATTTGTTTGGCACTTACTATGTACCAAGCATAGAATAATTGGATTGGCTACAGCCCCTGTCCCACATAGGTCTCACAGTCTTAATCCCCATTTTACAGATGAGGTAACTGAGGCACAGAAAAGTGAAGTGACTTGACCAAGGTCACATAGCAGACAAGTGGTGGACCTGGGGATTAGTAATAGTGGTCTTATTTGTTAAGCACTTGAGAAACAGCATGGTGTAGTGGCTAGACCAGGGGTATGGGACTAAGAAGGTTATGGGTTCTAATCCTGGCTCTGCTACCTATCTGCTGTGTCACTTCACTTCTCTGTGCTTCAGTTCCCCTAGTTACAAAATGCAGATTAAAACTGTGAGCCCTATATGGGACAAAGACTCTGTCCAATATGACTATCTTGAATCTAACCCAGAGCTAAGAATAATGCCTGGCACATAGTAAGTGCTTACAAATACTACAGTGTGGCTCAATGGAAAGAGCCCGGGCTTGGGAATCAGAGGTCCTGGGTTTGAATCCCGGCTCTGCCACTTGTCAGCTGTGTGACTGTGGGCAGGTCACTTAACTTCTCTGTGCCTCAGCTCATCTGTAAAAATGGGGATTAAGACTGTGAGCCTCACATGGGACAACCTGATTACCCTGTATCTCCCCCAGCGCTTAGAACAGTGCTCTGCACATAGTAAGAGCTTAACAAATACCAACATTATTATTATTATTAATATGTGTCAAGCACTGTTCTAAGCACTAGGATAGCTACAGCCTAATCAATTTGGACCCAGTCCCCTGTTCCACATGGGGCCCACAGTCTTAATCCCACTTTACACATGAGGTAATTAAGGCACAGAGAAGTTAAGTGAAGTTAAGTGACTTGCCCAAGGTCAAACAACAGATGAGTGGTGGAGCCGGGATTAGAACCCAAGTTTTCTAACTCCTAGCTCCGCCGTCTTTCCACTTTACTATGCTGGTTCTCCTTGTGGGAAGCAAACATATCTACCACCTCTGTTATATTGTACTATCCCAACCACTTGGCAGTGCCAGGTATACAGTATGCACTCTATAAACATGATTGATTGATTGATAGATGTCATTACAGGTTTACCAGCTGGAGTGGCAGGACAGGTGGATCGGAGCGGTAGGTGACCTTGGTATGCCACCCACCACCAGCCAGGTATTTGAGGCCAGAAGGCCTTTGGTCTTCGAACGGGGGAGGTTGTTGCATGGATTAGGAGCCAAAAAGGACCCCAAAAGGATCAAATGAGGCATCCCAATGCACCTCTCTCCACATTCTGTCGACCGCTTTGCCCGGGGCTACAGCTATGGTAACTGACACAGCCTTCTCATCATTATAAATTTTGTTGGTGCCTCATGTTGCCACGGCTTCAGTCCTTCCTACTGGTGTGGGCAGTCTGTTAGCAAGATTGCAGGATGATATGAAACTGGGGCAGTGCAGGTCTCTAGTGTTGTGAAGGCTGCATGAACTGCATGGAGAAACCTAAATTTTAAACTTCATCATCACCTAAAAGTGCGTTTCTATGTAAGGATGACCTTGGATTAGGAACCTGGCAAAACCCTCTGATTACATTTTGGTCTTTTTATCATAGTCTTCAAGAAACCAAATGATATTTCATCTGTAGAAAACAGTAGGATACTATATCTATCTTTATAACTTAGCTGGGTTGCCCTCAACCTGAGCTGTTTTTTTTTTTTTTAATTTCATGAGTATCTGGGGAGACTTTCTATGATATGCTTAAACTGAAAGCTTGTGTCTTCAATACTGTGTTTTTACAGTCTTCTGAGCTTCTTGTCTTGAAGATTTGTGCAAAGTACAAATTTCCAAGTGTCAATATTCACAAAAAACTAAAACCAGTAAAGTCTTTTTAGTAACTTATTAAAAGGCACTCCAGGTCACTATCCAAGGGTGATTGCAGATTTTACAGTCTGCCATCTGCTGTTATGATGCAGCATAAAGAAATGCGATAAATTCAGTTTGGTGAGAGTGTCCCCAAAGGCAGGATGACTGCGAAACAAACAGTTCCTGGATGACAGAAACCAATGGTTTTCATTGGAGTTTGGTTCAGATTTTGAAGCGTTTCATGTTTCATTTTAATTTTAAATAATTGAAACAGTGTTTTTGTGAATAATACTCCAGTGGACTTCTCTTCCTCCATAGGACGGATCCCATGGGATCAGTAAAGGTTGAGGTTTTGGTAGCCATGGTAACCACATCATAAACCTTGATGGATGGCAGGTGTTTTAAGCACTTCAACTATTAGAACCTTATGGGCACTCGGTGTGTTCAGCCAAGAATGACACTCACCCACGGGGATCATAAAATAAAAAGAACTTTACTCTTGATTTGGCAGTGAGGAGGTAACAGACATGTACTAACTAGAAAGTAATGAAGCTTGATGAGAATTACAGCGCATAACATTAAGACATATAGACAATACAGTCCTAATAGGAAAAAAAGAATCAACAACAATTCTAGGAATTATATGTTCACTTATTTCATATACTTGAACATTATTGGTGAGTCAGTGTCAACTGGGGGTAGAGATAATGAATGGCATTTCATGAAGATGGGTCCCAGGCCCTGTGCTGTTGACTTTTCAATTAGTGAACTGAATAATAGAAGAAAGAGCTTGCTCATTAATTTCACAGAGGACTGTGAGCTGGAATCCTGAAGGTTAGTATTAACAATCAAAATTACCTTGGAAAATAGAGAACCGCTAAGAAACTATTATGGTAGATTTCTTTCGGGACCATTTTACCCTGTTCAAATTGCATGACAGGCTTAGCTGGGTATGAACCAGCCAAACCACGTCACCGGACCACTGACCAAAACTTCCAGGACCCTCTGACACCGTCCACACCCTGTAACTTTGCTCCAGAGCTGCCAGGTGTCCGACAAGCAGGGAGAGACTCAAGGTGTGGCAGTCTGAACCATCCAGAAATTTTAAATGTTGTGAAGACATTGGTTATGATTGGGACTCCGGTTAGCTTGAGCAAAAATATCCTGATGTCTTTCACCAGGTGGCCCACTTTACCTCCGGCTCTGATGGATTCTGAGATTGTGTTTCAGATACTTTTATGCTTTCAATGGTTTTGCTTTTCCTTATGTATCTGTTACCAAATTCCTCCCCCAACTCATTCTTAGATTATGAGCACTCTGAGTGCCAAGGACCAAATCTAATTCTTACCTGTGGAATTTTTTTCCCAAACTCTGAGTTCAGTGCTTCACACTTATAAGAACTTGATAAATGGAAATACCTCAGTTAACTCTGTTGAATTATACTTGCCCAAGCATTTAGTAGAGTGGTCTGCATATAGTAGGTGCTCAGTAAATACCAATGATTGACTGATTAATAGATCCATGGCTCAGTGTAAAGAACCTGGGCTTGGGAGTCAGAGGTATGGTTCAAATCCCGACTCTGCCACTTACCAGCTGTGTGACTTTGGGCTGGTCACAACTTTTCTGTGCCTCAGTTATCTCATCTGTAAAATGGGGATTAAAACTGTGAGCCCCATGTGGGACAACCTGATTATCTTGTATCCCCCCAGGGCTTAGGACAGTGCTTTGCACATAGTAAGCACTTAACAAATACCACCTATTTTATTACTACTTCCACAAGCCACACATAATATATGCAAGGAAGCTATATCTCTTCACTATTTTCTCATTTGCCTCAGTACATATAATTCCTGTCTCAGAATTTCTCACCTCACATGATTTTTGCAAGTCCTCCTCCCTTCACCCCTGTCTCCTCAGTCTTTTCTCCCACGAATTACAGTCCAACTTTTTTTCTTTTTTGAATCAATCAATCAATCATATTTATTGAGTGCTTACTGTGTACAAAGGACTGTACTAAGCACTTGGAGAGTACAATATATCAGAGTTGGTAGACACATTTTCTGCCAACAAAAGTTTACAAATCTAGAGGGGAAGATAGACATTGATATGAATAACTAATTCATGAATATATGCTTAAGTACTGTGGTGCTGAGGGAGACGCGAATAAAGGGTGCAATCCAAATGCAAGGGTGATGCAGAAAGGAGTGGGAGAAGAGGAAATGAGGATTTAGTTGGGAAAAGCCTCTGGGAGGAGAAGTGTTTTCAATAAGGCTTTGTAGGCGGGGAGATTAATCGTCCGTCAGATATGAACAGGGAGTGTAAGGTGGATGGGTAACCACCAGAGGTTCTTGGCAAGTGGGCAAACATTGATTGTCTGGTTTTGAAGAAAAATGATCCAGACAGCAGAGTGAAGTATGGACTGGAGTGGAGAAACAAAGGAAGCAAAGTCAGCATGGAAACTGATGCAGTAATTAAGATGGGGTGCAATAAGTGCTTGGATTAATGTGGTAGTAGTTTGGATGAAGAGGAAAGGTCAGATTTTAGCAACATTGTGAAGGTTGAACCAACAGGATTTGATAGCAGATTGAATATGTGGGTTGAATGAGAGAGATGAGTAGAGGATAATGCCAGGGTTAAGGGCTTGTGAGACAGTGATGGAGAAGTTGGAGGGGAGGACAGGGTATGGGTAGAAATATGAGGAGTTCTGTTATGGATGGGTTAAATTTGAGGTATCAGAAGGACATCCAGGTAGAGATGAAGGCAGGAAGAAATGAGAGACTGCAGAGAGGTAGAAGGATCAGAGCTGGAGATGTAGATTTGGGAATCATCTGCACAGGAACTTCATACACCAGTTCATGCTCGGGATGTGGCTACTACCTCCAGTTCCATTTGCTACACCTCCCCCTCCCTTCCATTGCCCCCATCCCATTCTCTCCCTTTTTCTTTCCAGGGTGGGATCACTTTCTCTCCTCCCTGACCACAACCTCGGGAATGAAGGCAGTGAGTCAGTGGGGCATGGTTTTGGAGTTGATGTAATCTTCCAAGCAGCCACCACAACTTCCAATTTCATGCAGAAATATGTTTCTTTTTATTTTGAATTGAGAGTTAACTGCCAAAAACTCTTTCTCCCATTGTGAAATAAAATGAGTGTCCACCCACCCCCATAGTCTTCTTATCAAACTATTGCATAGAACATTAGACTTACAAGCATGTGTTGTATTGCTTCAAGAGAAAGTTGCTTGGTTCAACTGTTATAACAATCAGGATCAGCGAGGCTGAAACTTCCAAGGTCTTAAAGGTACAAATATTTACAGGCATTTTTAATTTGAGAAAAAGACAGCTTATCTATCATCTACAGGACCAAAGTAATTCAGGAAAACACTTAGTTACTGAAGGTGACCAAAAGTATTCCATCATTTATCCCATTCAGGAAAAAGGTAAAATTCAATGTTGCTCCTACCCAGAAACTTGGGTCTCAAGGGAGTTACCATTCCACATTAAATCAAAAACCTCTAAACACCTTCATCGTAATGAAAAAATCTTTCACAATGGACAGTTTGAAAGATGTAAAAGTTATTCTCTGTCACTGAGATTTTATGGGGAGAGATGGTTCTAAGCACTGCGCTTCTAAGCTTTCCAATAAATCAACACTATTGAAACCATTTAAAGATGTCAGCGGGGCATAGAAATTATACCTGCAGAAAATTAGTATTTTTTTTGCTTTCCTATTGCTCCAAGAATGCTAATACCAGCCACTCCTAAACGCTTTTTGGAAATGTGAGTGGAAATAGACAAGACGATAATAACTCATAAGCTCATATGTATGCTCATAAGAAATTTTTATTAGACAAAATACTTAACGCTTCCTAGTGGTGTGAGGATTTATAGTAAATCATACTAAATTATATTCTGTGAGATTTAAAAGACCCAAAAATCTTCTTGAGCTTTGAAAGAGGAGGGTCTTTGAGGATTTACTGTCATTTGAAATTTGCAAGTGTTGGAAATGTCATTATCCAAGAGTCTCGATTAACCAAAATGAATGATGCCTTTAATCTTTTCAGGATTGAACCTTTAACTTCCAAATGAAGCATTCTGGGTATGGTATAACCTCACTTCTGAAAAGAATTAAAACAATCCAATGTGCAAGTTAAAGTTTAACTTTGATTTAAGAGTTGCATCGGAAGGGATACATTAATGCCTCTTGGGTTCATCATTTTTGAGATCTTCATTCACAATTAAAAATCAAGGTGTGGTTCTAAATTTCTGGGCAAAATTGTTCAGTGGTTAGCATAGCTCCAACTATTGACAGCACTATTTTTTGGTTTAAGAGTCAGTCAGATTTCTTGGATTTGTACACTTTATACACCTTATTCACCTTACCCTCAGCCCCTCAGAACTAATGTACATATCAGTAATTTATTTTATGTATTGTACTCTCCCATGTTTTTCATGCAGTTAGTGCTCAATGAATACCATTGATTGATTGTTTGGAACTTTGTGAGAAACTTCACAGGAACATTTTAGAAAGATTTCTGAAGTTTTGGAGATTAAAAATCCTCCCAAAGAAGCCTCCCTTTCTGCACCTCTAACACACTAATGTTGGTATTTGTTAAGCGCTTACTATGTGCCGAGCACTGTTCTAAGCGCTGGGAGAGACACAGGATAATCAGGTTGTCCCACGTGAGGCTCACAGTTAATCCCCATTTTACAGATGAGGTAACTGAGGCACAGAGCAGTGAAGTGACTTGCCCACAGTCACACAGCTGACAAGTGGCAGAGCCGGGATTCGAACTCATGCCTCTGACTCCCAAACCCGTGCTCCTTCCACTGGGCCATGCTGCTTCCCCAACACACTACCATCTCCCTGTATCCCCACTGCCCAGAAGCTTCTCTTTTTTATTAAAAATTAACATAACATAACTGGTCTTCTCATCCTTCAAACTTCCCACCAACACACTTCTAGTCACCAGTTGTCCTAGACCACCTAAGCTCAGTTTGTATTTCAGGTGTTCTATCCCTTCTCTGATACAGACACATCACTATATGCCTAGATGGCTGGTATTTTTATTTTATGCATCAATCTCTTCCACCAAGCCTTATGCCACTAAGTCTTCCACCTTAGAAGCAATATCTGTTCAGAGGGAACTGGGAGGGAAATAAAAAAAAGTTTTGGAGCCAGTGGGAAGGCCAGGTATCCCCCCAGAGAAGCATTGTAGATTTGAATGAACTTTTTTTAAAAAAAACTTTCAAGTGTTTTTACTATGTGACAGACACTGTAGTGAGCTTGGGGTATAATACAAGTTAATCAGGTTGGGCTCATGTGCGGTTCACAGCCTTAATCATCATTTTACATATGCGGTAACTGAGGCCCAGAGATGTGAAGTGACTTGCCCAAGGTCACACAGCAGCAAGTGGAAGAGTCAGGATTAGAAACCAAGTTCTTCTGAGTTCCAGGCCCAGACTCTACCCACTAAGCCACCATGCTTCTTCTGTGTGCCTGGTGTAATACGTCAGCTGACAGGTGCTTTTCCATGTCTAGTGTTTCATGAGAAGCAGTGTGGCTTAGTGGAAAGAACCCGGGCTTGGGAGTCAGAGGTCATGGGTTCTAATCCTGGCTCTGCCACTTATCAGCTGTGTGACTTTGGGCAAGTCATTTAACTTCACTGTGCCTCAGTTACCTCATCTGTAAAATGGGGATTAAGACTGTGAACCCCACGTGGGACAAGCTGATTACCTTGTATTAACCCCAGTGTTTAGAACGTTGCTTTGCACATAGTAAGCACTTAACAAATACCATAAGTATTATTATTAATAATGTTTTCGAGGTCTTTCAGTGCCCACCACACTCCTTCCTGTGTCGGAGCTATCCAGCCTTCATAATTGGATGGCTTTTTTTTAATAATCAATTTATAGCAGCTATCACTGTTTCCAATGCCACTCCCTTCCCTTCCTCTTTCCAACGTGCAGCTGATCCACCCTGCTCTAGCCAAACATGGGAAAATAGTGCAAGACCAGGGCAGGATGGAGTTGTAGCAGAGAGCCTAAGACATTTCTCACAAGAGGAAGGCTAAATGCTGAAAATTAGAATGTTGAATATTCAGGAATTTGGGGCCATATTCATAGGACAGAACAGCATGGTTTAGTGGATACAGCACAGGACTGGGAGTAAGAAGGACCTGGGTTCTAATACAAGCACTGCCATATGTCTGCTGTGTGACCTTGGGCAAGTCACCTAACTTCTCTGGGCCTCAGTTACCTCATCTTTAAAATAGGGATTAAGAGTGTGAGCTCCACGTGGGACAGGGGCTATGTCCAAACTGATTAACTCATATTTATCCCATTCTTGGCACATAGTAAGTGCTTAACAAGTACCATAATAATAATGATAATTATTATTATTGTTATTATTATGACAAATGCCCTACCCAGTTTAAAGCTGGAAGATACGCCACCGAGAGTGAGGGTAGGGAGGATTTACTTGTTCATTCATTCATTCAGTAGTATTTATTGAGTGCTTATTATGTGCAGAGCACTGTACTAAGCGCTTGAAATGTACAATTCGGCAACAGATAGCGACAATCCCTGCCCAATGATGGGCTTACAGTCTAATAGGAGGAGACAGACAAAAACAAGACAACATAATCATGATAAATAGAATCAAGGGAATGTGCACCTCATTAACAAAATGAATAGGGTAATAAAAATACATACAATTGTGCACAGTGCTGAGGGAAGCAGAAGAGAGGGGGAGGAGCAGAGGGAAAGGGGGCTTAGCTGAGGGGAGGTGAAGGGGGAAAGGGGGAGGGAGCAGAGGGCAGAGGGGGAGCAGAGAGGGAGCACAGGGAGCAGAGGGAAAGGGGAAGCTCAGTCAGGGAAGGCCTCTTGGAGGAGGTGAGCTCACAGTAGGACTTTGAAGAGGGGAAGAGAGTTAGTTTGGTGGAGGTGAGGAGGGAGGGCATTCCAGGACAGCGGTAGGACATGGGCCAGAGGTCGACGGTGGGATAAGAATGAACAGGGGACGGTGAGGAGGTGAGTGGCAGAGGAGCAGAGCGTGCGGGGTGAGCAGTAGAAAGAGAGAAGGGAGGTGAGGTAGGAGGGGGCAAGGTGATGGAGAGCCTTGAAGCCCAGAGTGAGGAATTTTTGTTTCTTGTGGAGGTTGATAGGCAACCACTGGAGGTTTTTAAAGAAGGGAGTGACGTGCCCAGAGCGTTTCTGCAGGAAGATGATCCAGGCAGCGGAATGAAGAATAGATTGGAGCTGGGAGAGACAGGAGGAAGGGAGATCAGAGAGAAGGCTGACACAGTAATCCATCCGGGTTATTATGAGAGCTTGTACCAGCACGATAGCCATTAGGATGGAAAGGAAAGGACGGATCTTGGCGATATTGTAAAGTTGAAACCGGCGGGTGTTGGTGAAAGATTGGATGTGTGGGGTGAATGAGAGAGCTTGTGTTTTTCTGCAAATAGCCCATAACAGTTTCCACTGAGATGCCCTGAAACTATTTGGGCCATTATCCCAAAGGTCTTCTTGCTTAGGGACTCGAGGTAATGCTGGAACCAATTTGGAACTTAGCTTTGATGCTGAAAAAGTCCAGTAACAGCCATTCTGGTATGAATGCCACCTCATCACCATGCTAGACTTCACCAAGCAGGGCCTGGTCACTATGTGTATCTCCTGATTGACACTCTCATTAATGATTGCTAGACCCCTCCCCCACATCAAGTAATAGCTGGTAATTGATGAAGTTATTAGCTAGGGCTAATAGAGCTATTAACTGCTTGGGCTCCTGGGCCAACTCTAGCCCAATTACTTCTGCTACAGTCAGGATTTTGAGGACAGAAGAATGTTTCCCCACAATGACCTCTGATGTTTTGATCCCATCCAATATTTTCAAGTCATCATGCCGCAATTAGCTTTCATTCCCAAACTATCTTTCCTTGATGACCAGATTGACAACTTCAACAACACCTTCTCTACTGAACTCAGTTCACTCGCTCCTCTATCCCTTCATCATTCTCAGACCACTAATCCATATTCCTGGATCACCTCCGCAGTCCTCTTGCTTCACTTGTGTGCATGAGCCCCAGACCGTTGCTGGAAAAGATCTAGGAATCAGGCTGACCTTGTCCACCTTAAGTTTATCCTTGGGTGCTTTAACTCTACCCTCTCCTCTGGCCGGTAAAATTATTTCTCCATCCTTATTGATACCCATGCCTATTGCCCTCACCAATTCAGGAGTTTAACTCCCTCCTCAAACACCCTGACAGTCCACCTCCCATATCTCTTATCTCTAATGACCCAGCCACCTACTTTATTGAGAAAATTGAAAGTATCGGGCATGATAGTACTAAAATTTCTCCTGCTCCTCACCATTCCCTTCCTCCTTCTGTCCCTTCTTCAGCTTTCCCATCTTTCCTAGATGTATCTCAAGAGGAGATGTCCTACTTTCTCTCGAAATCCACCGCCTCCACCTGCACATATGACCCCATCCCTTTGTACCTTATCAAAGTACTTGCCCCTCCCTTTTTCCTACCTGATCCCATCTTCAACTGTTGTTTCTCCAGTGGCTTTTTCCCCACTGTTTTCAAACATGCCCATGTCTCACTTATCCTAAAATAACTCTCCTTGACCCACAGCTCCCTTGAAGCATTGTCCCATCTCCCTCAAACATTCTCCAAACTCTATGAGCAAGTTGTCTACACCCACTGTCTCAAGTTCCTTTCCTCAAATTCTTTCCTTGAACTCCTCCAATCTGGCTTCTGTCCCCTTCATTCCACAGAAACCACCCTCTAAAAGGACACATGAACTCCTTCTTGTCAAATCTAATAGCCTTTACTACATCCTAATCCTCCTCCACCCCTCAGCTGCCTTTGACACTGTTGACCACCCCCTTCTCCTGGAAACACTATCAACCTTGGCTTCACTGACACTGTCCTCTCCCGGTTCTTCTCCCATCTCTGTGGCTGCTCATTCTCAGTCTCTTTCATGGGATCCTCCTCTCCCTCTCTTCCTCTAACTGTGGATGTCCCTCAAGGTTCAGTTCTGAGCCCCCCTTCAATTCACCATTTAAACCCACTCCCTTGAAGAACTCATTCACTCCCATGGCTTTAACTACCACCTCTATCCTCAAATCTACTTCTCCAGCCCTAATATCTCCCCATTCCTGCAGCCTCGCATTTCCTCCTGCCTTTGAGACATCTCTACTTGGTGTTCATGGTGGGTAGGGAATGTTTCTGATCATTGTTGTATTATCCTTTCCCAAGCACTTAGTACAGTGTGCTGCACACAGTAAGCACTCAATAAATATGGTTTATTGAATGAATGAATGAATGAATGAATGTCCCACCAACCCCTCAAACTGAACATGTACAAATCAGAACTCCTTATCTTCCCACTCAAACCCTGGCCTTCTCTGATTTTCCCATCACTGTAGACAGCACCATTAAAACCTCCCTATCTCACAAGCCCATTACCTTAGTGCTATCTTTCACTCATCTTTCTTAAACAGCCCACATATTCAATATGTCATCAGATCCTGTTGATATAACCTTCATGTAACTAAAATTCATCCTTTTCTCTCCATCAAAATGCTACTACAATAATCCAAGTGTTTACCCTATTCCATTTTGATTACTTATCAGCCTCCTTGCTGACCTCCCTGCTTTCCTGACTCTCCCCACTCCAGTCCATACTTCATTCTGCTATGCTTAGTACAGTGTTCTGCACACAGTAAGTGCTCAGTGAATATGATTGAATGAATTCTGCTGCCTGGATCATTTTTCTGCAGAAACGTTCAGTCCCCACTCCTCAAGAAACCTCAGTGGTTGCCCATCCCCCTTCACATCAAACAGAAACTCCTTACCATCAGCTTTAAAACACTCAAACACCTTGTCCCTTCCTAGCTCACCACGCTCCTCTCCTATTACAACTTAGCCCTCACACTTCAATTTTCTAATGCCAACCTACTCACTGTACCTCGATCTCATCTATCTCTCCACCGACCTCTCATCCATGTCCTGCCTTTGTTCTGTAATGTCCTCCCTCCTCATATCTGACTGACAATTACTCTCTCCACCTTCAAAGTCTTATGACTTTGTAAGTCCCTGACAGTAAGCCCTCATTTCCTCTTTTCCCATTCTCTTCTGTGTCGTTCTGATTTGCGCAGTACTTACGTATATATTCATAATGTATCTATTTATATTAATATCTGTGTCTTGCTCTAAACTGTGATCTCATTATGGGCAGGGAATTTGTCTACAAACTCTATTATAGTGCACTCTTCCCAGTACAGTGCTCTGCACACAATAAGAGCGCAATAAATACAATTGATTTATTGGGAGAATATGTGAGGAGTAAACCTCCTTACCCTTCCCCCTCTGGAGATCTGGGGGCTCGCTCCCCTGCGTGACCCACAGAAGCTGAGCTGGGGTCTTCCAGGTAAGGGAGTTGGGGGTTCTGAGTCTTAAATGGCTGGGGACTGCTACTCTTCCACACATCAATCAATCAGTGATATTTATTAAGCGCTTACTAGGTGCAGAGCACTGGACTAATCACTTTGGACAATATGAGTAGCATGGCTTAGTGGACAGAGCATGGGCCTGGGAGTCAGCCGCACCTGGGTTCTAGTCTTGGCTCCACTACATGTCGGCTGTATGTCCTTGGGAAAGTCACTTAACTTCTCTAGGCTTCAGCTTCCTCATCTGTAAAATGGGGATTAAGACTGTGAGTCCCATGTGGGACAGGGATTGTGTCCAACTTGATTAGCTTGTATCTACCCCAGAGCTTACATCAGTGCTTGATGCATTTTAAGCGCTTAACAAATGCCATCATTAAGTGCTTAGTAAGTGTTATTATTATTATTATCAAAACTAGCAGACATATTCCCAGTCCATAAAGAGTTTAAATGAGGTTGTTAGGGGCAAAAGGCATTTATTCAGTCATATTTATTGAGTGCTTACTGTGAGAAAGCACTGTACTAAGTGCTTGGAAGAATACACCATAACAATAAACACATTCCCTTCCCACAGCAAGCTTACAGTCTAGAGACAATTGGCCTGTATTGACTGATTTCAACAGTTTCCCAAGAATTTGGTAGGAATGGTGGGCGTTTGTTGCAGGAGGGATCTGTTGGATGAGAGGCGCACCACATCTCGGCTGCTTTCTCCCCCTCTGCTCAACTGGGGCCCCAGTGAAACTTTCTCCCGGGGAGGGGAGGTTTGCCCCTGGAGAGGCCTCCCTGGCCTCTTCCTGGCCCCCATCCTCTTCCCGCCCCTCTGATCCTTCTCCTTCACCTGTATGCTCTGTCAGGGCAGGGGAGCAGTGGGGGGTCCCCAGGCTTCTCTCTTACCTCCTGCTCCACTTCTCACCCTCTTCCAGCCCAGCCACTGTGTGCTGACATTTCCTCCATTCCCTACTCCAGCTCCCCACCACCCAATCCTCACCCACCCCAGACAGTGAGTACTCTTGGCCACGGCAGCCGTTGCCACTGTCCCATCGTCACTGCAATCAGCAGTTCTGGTGAGAAATTTCTTCCATTTTCAGGCCTCCTCCTTGGCCTGTCAAATAATGTCTCAAATTCTTAGCAGGACTGGGTCAGGAAGGGGACCTCCTGTCTCTCTTCCTAGGTTCTTTAGGGGCTTCTAGGATTCATCTGGTTGTGGGATCCCAGATAGGATTGGGTTGGAGCTGAGAGCAGTCCATTGCCGTTTGGCTGCCTCACTGAATCAGACCAGAGTAGTGTTTTTCAAACTTCAAGACTCAATTCTAAGTCCTTTTTTAGACCGCAAGCCCCCCAGGGACAGGAACTGTGCCTAAGACCCACCTGTTTGTTCTCTCCCAGAGTGCTTTGCACACCATAAGTGCTCTATAAATGCTAATAAATACTATGATTGCTACTCAATGAAATAAAACATCCAAGTCACCACAGTCTTTTCATTTATTTGATAAAGACTCAACCCGTTATAGTAACATTTATAAACAGGTTGGGTTCTGTGAATTTTCATCTGTCGGATACAAGATCATCTAGTGGAGGAACATGCAGTGCCATTTAGCTAAGGAAATAAGGAATGAAATGCATGTTCCTAAACAAATCCTTTGGTTGAAAAACAAAATATGAGAAAATATGGTTACTTTAAATATCATGGCTAATAATCGGCTAATATTTTCTTATAGCTAGTCTACTGAAAACTTAATCATTAATTAGGAACTAATACATGCCAGCCCTTAATATGCGTGGCTTAGTGGAAAGAGTATGGGCTTGGGAGTCAGAGGACGTGAGTTCTAATTCTGACTCTGCCACTTGCCTGCTGTGTGACTTTGGGCAAGCCACTTAACTTCTCTGTGCCTCAGTTATCTCACCTGTAAAATGGAGATTAAGACTGTGAGACCCATGTGGGACAATCTGATTATCTTGTACTTACCCCAGTGCTTAGAATAGTTCTTGGCACATAGTAAGTGCTTAACATATACCATTAACATTATTATTACAGTTAATATTTGGTTATTATCTTAAATTATAGTGTGCCATCCCTCTAATATTTCATTTCAATAATACTCTACATTTTCCTTCTGTACCCATCCACCTTTCAATTATAAGTTGTCGCATCTTACTACGTTTTAAATTTGAAAAGTATTCTGCAACTCACAACAAATCCTGAAAAATATTTTTTTCCATTTTTAAATTTGCCCCAAATCAATATTTCACTATTTATCATTCTTTGTAAGAGGTTGCCTTGATATTTAGATTTTTATACGAACAATTCCATATAATGTAAAAGCAGGGAGTCTAGTATCTTTAGGGCTTGAATCTGGTGTGCAGACTGGTCATTTTTTATTTAGTTTTTTCTCTTTCTCTAAGAAATCAACAAAATATTTCATCATTATCTGAAACCTTTACCAACCCCCTTTATGCCTTAAATGTGGGTAGAAACTTCTATATTACACGTAGATTGTTTTGCTTTCAATTGTTTCCACTCCCCAAGTATTCCTTTCTTTTATTTGTACATTATCTTTATGTCAAAGCATTTCTCAACTTGACATTTTCTTTCCAAGGTTTTAGCCTCCCATTGCACAGGATTTTTATTGCTTCACAGAAGAAACTCATCACCAAGTTGTTTGTAGTCTTTCCCTGATTATTTTACTTTCTGACACCAACATCATTTTAACTTCTAAAAGTGCAGGTGTTTCATATAATAGTTAGTATAGACAGAGTCTGAAGAAGAAAAAAAACAATTAAAATTCTGTTGTTGTGTCAGCTTTGGAATGAAAAAATAACTCATGTTTATTTGCGTTAAGCAGATGTGTTTTTTATGAATTTTTCTATATTATTTCTTCTCATCTTTCAAGTCTTCTTGGTCTGGCAACATCTTTAAGGGAATGACAAAAAAAGAGTACTTAAGTCTGTAAATCTGAGAAGAATAACTCCTTATTTTCAAGTCTATTGGGTAACTGATGAATCAATATTCTATATTCCCTACACAAAAGGATTTAGTTCTCTGGATTATGTTTTTAAGATAGTCTTAAATATGGAAATGCTACTAATATTCCTAAAGCCCTTGTATTTCCACCACATTAAGGAAAAACCAAATATTTGTCATATTTTTGCTTTGTTCTTAAAAAAAAAACCTTAGAAGACATAATTCTTTAATTTCTCAAACACTGCGAGTAGCCATATTGAACTATCTAAATTTTTCTTGAAATATAAAGCTCATATAATCTTTTAACGATGCCAATCAAAATTAAAATGTCAGCCAAAGTTCTCCTTGGAACTCATTATACTTTATGCCTTTAGAGTCTCTAGAGAGCAACTACTTATTCTGCAAATTCCCAACCATTTACACCAGTCTCAATAAAATCTCCCTGTCTGTATTCCATTTGGTCTTGAGAGCTGGCAATATTTGCTGGCCAGAGTTCATTCTGTCTCTGGGCCCATTTCCCCACTGTAATAAAATTGCTTCCTATGTTTCTTCCAGGGTGTCTTGGATGTGTATTTGAAAGTTTAGTGAGCTGCTAATATATGACTCTCACAACAAATTATAGTTTCCAGATGACTTTTGCCCTTCGGATTCCAACAGTTAAAACATTGCTTTATGAACTATCCTCTTATGATTGGTGCTTCCAGGCAGGATTGGTTGGCAAATTTGCCTTTTAAGTGTTTTCCAAGGTCTGACTGAGGGGAATGATCCCTCTCTAGACTGTAAAATTCCACTGTAAGCTCGGAGTGGGCAGGGAATGTTGATTCATTCATTCAATCAATTGTATTTATTGAGTACTTACTGTGTGCAAAGCACTGTACTAAGTGCTTGGGAGAGTGCAATACAATAACAAACAGATGCATTCCCTGCCCACAGCAAGCTCACAGTCTAGAGGGCTGTGCATCCACCAAATCTGTTACCCCGTTATATGGTACTCTCCCAATCACTTAGGACAGTGTTCTGCACACAATATGTGCTTAATTGAATTAACTGATTGATTGAAAATTTGCTGGCTGATTTTCCGTTGCCAATGATGTGGTAGGGAGCAGTTTGGAGGTGACTGGGAAGGAGTTAAAGCTGAGTCATCCTCACTGCTGCTTTTCCTAGACTGAAGCCCAGTTTGGTCTTCAGTCCCATGGGGAGAGGGAGGAGTGATGGAGAGGGTCCAGAGCCTGCGGGGAGGGTTCTATGGAGAGCAGAAGTGATTGCCCCTGGGAATGCAGAGTGACCACACATTCATTCAATCATATTTACTGAGCGCTAACTGTGTTCAGAGCACTGTACTAAGTGTTTGGAAAGTAAAATTCAGTTAATAGAGACAATCCCTACCCAACCACGACCACGACCTGGCTGTGGAGGGAGTCCTATACTGTTTCCTCCCCATACCATTCCCCCTCTTCATTTGCAGTATTGAAATTGAACCTCAATGCACTTGAGAAAGGGAATAGTTGCTTTTATAACACGGATGAAAGATGACCATTCTTTGAGGAATCACCAAATAGGAGGATTGCTGTCCTTAAAGTTGCACTGACTCCATTGTACTAAGAGACTGACATTGGCCACAGACACCCAATGTCCCTTCATCATGTACCCATCCCTGCTCACATACTCAGGGAGGCAGCATGGACTGCTCAAGGGCCTGGGAGTCAGAAGGACCTGAATTCTAATCCCAGCTCCTCCACTTGTTCCTAGGTGACCTGGGACAAGTCACTTCATTTCTTTGTGCCTAGTCACCTCATCTGTAAAATGGGGATTAAAACCGTGGGCCCCATGTGAGACATGGAATGTGCCCAACCTGATTAGTTTATATCTACCCCAGTGCTTAGTACTCTGCCAGGCACATAGGAAACAATAAATACCATAAAAAATTTAAAAGACTATAAGTAAAAGAGGCTTAAAAGAAATTATCTGAAGTCAGAAGACTGTCTGTAAGTTAGATATTTTCTTGCTGAGAAAAGACTACATAAAAACCATTTGAAAATAGTTATGGAGTTAAAATCATAGCATAGGAAGGGACCCCAAAAGTCAGATAATCCAAACAAAGCATTCATTGATTTTGATATGTAATAGCCTATGAAGTGAAATAGTCTGTAATGAACTTAGAGTCTAAATTCTCTGATTGATGAAAGTAAATTTACCCCAAATTTACGGCTCTTTATCTTTCAATCACTGGCAAAGTTTGCATTAGGCTTGTATTTATCAGGTCTTTTCTAATGGAAATATCAATCAATCATATTTATTGAGCACTTACTATGCAGAAAGCACTGTCTCAAGCACTTGGGAAAGTACAATACACCAGAATTAGCAGACTCATTCCCTGCCCATAATAATCTTCAATAAATATAATAATTTATAATATAATAATAAACAGTCTAGAGAGGAGTTATCTCCAAATAAATTATGATGTAGAGAAAGAGAGAGACAGAGTTAAATAAAATTTCTGGAGCCACATAAAACTCATCCTGTCTTAGCACTAGCTGAGGAAAGCCAAAGCATAATCGAAGACCCCAAATTTAAAATAATGTTCAATATTACATAGCTGTGCTCTTCAAGTATTTTAAAACATTATTCAGATGATATTGTTTGATGACAACATTTAGCTACTTTACAATGATTTTGTCATTCTCACACTGAAAGTAAAAAAGTTTCACTTTCCTAAAAATATCAATCTTACTCAGAAACGGACTTTCTACTCAACACTTTAAAATACTTGAGCTCCAATTATGATATTTTACTCTGAATTATTATGAATAGTAATAATATTTGTTAAACACTTTTATGTGTCAAGCACTGGTCTCAGCACTGGGATAGTTACAAAACAATCAAGACAGAAACAGTCTCTGTACCACATGGGGCTCACAGTCTAAGTAGGATGAAGTACAGGTATTCAAACTTAATTTTACAGATGATGAAACTGAAGCACAGAGAAGTTAAGTGATTTGCCTTAGGTCACACAGCACAGATAAGTGGCAGAGCCAGGATTAGAACCTAAGTCCTCTGACTCCTAGACTCATCCTCTTTCCACTAGGATACACTGTTTCTCTGAAAAATGAAGCATCACAAGAAGCAACAAAACCCTGTAGGAATTGGCAATTAGTATTTCTAGCTTACATGGAACTATTCAAATTTGTGGAATTAGAGAAATAGTTGTGAGGTAACAAAGTAAATTTGATAGGGGAATATACACTTTTCCTTCATATTTGAAGAAGACATTAGTTACGGTGAAGTTCCCACTTACAAGATTTATAGGTTGGATAAGAAGAATAAGCAAATATTGAGGGAGGATAGCTTGGGCCTCTGGTCTCTGCTAGCTGTCTCTTGAAGAGTATCTTAAAAGATCTTAGATGGCACAACTGTCATCAAATAGCTAAGCAACGTGTTGGAGCTCATTTTCTACTTGTAGGTCGGTAGCTTGCAGTTATTCTTTGCCAGGTCCTCGCAACAATGTGTCATGTTGTAAGCGCTCAATAGATACGTTTGAATGAATGAATGAATGAATGAATAAGCCTGGAGAGAGCTCTCTGAGCTATGGCTGTCCTCACTTGACAGACTGCCAACTTTGTTTGTTCTTATTAGATGAGTATGTATGTCCAGAGTCACCACAAATCCCTAAAAATTGCTGAACTGTGATAAGGGGAAGAGCATCAAAAGTGAATAGGAAAATTTGGATAAAATTCTTGGAAGATCAGGGATCATATCTACCTACTTTATTTTAACATATCTTTCCAAGCCCTTTCTACAGTACTCCACCCAGAGCAAGCACTCAATAAATACCATTAATTGATTGATTAATTGAAGAAGAAAAGTAGGAGGAACACTAGGCTATGGGAAGCAGCATGACTCAGTGGCTAAAACACAGGTCTGAGAGTCAGAAGTAACTGGATTCTAATCCCAGATCTGCCACTTGACTCCTGGGTGACCTTCGACAAGTCATCTCACTTCGTGGTTTAGTTACCTTATCTGTAAAATGGGGATTAAGGCTGTGAGCCCCAAGTGGGACAGGGACTGTGTCCAACTCTATCTGCATGTATCCACCCCAGTGTCTGGCACATACCTTAGCACTAACAAATGTTATTATTATTATTATTATTATTATTGTTTGGATCTAGAGTTAGGTAGAGAAGGACCAGTGAATGGAGGGGCTAGGAAAAAATGTAAGGGAAGACAAATCTGGAAGGGGAAAGTACTAAAAATAAAGAGGAATGTGATGAAATCGGGTGTAGTGGCAGGGAGTGAGGTGAGGGTGGGAGGCTGTGCTCGCTCAGAACTTCAGCCATCCCCAAAGGGCTTAGAGCATTCATGAAATGTTCCATAGAACTCTAGACTGTAAGCTGTCTGTGGGCAGGGATTGTGTCTACCAACTATATCCTTTTGCACTCTCCCAAGCACTTAGTACTGCGCTCTGCACATGGAAAACACTCAAAAAATATTATTGACTAATTAAGACACTGAGGTGCGGGGATGGAGACAAAGGATATTCATGAGGCAAAATATTATATGCTGTATAAAAGTAGATTTAGGGCAAATCCTCTGGCTTGAATATTCTAGCCTTTCCCGCTAGCATCTTATATGTTTTAATAATAATAATAATAATGTTGGTATTTTTAAAGTGCTTACTATGCACAGAGCACTGTTCTAAGTTGTGGGGAAGATACAGGGTAATCAGGTTGTCCCATGTGAGGCTCACAGTCTTCATCCCCATTTTACAGATGAGGGAACTGAAGCACAGAGAAGTTTAGTGACTTGCCCAAAGTCACACAGCTGACAAGTGGCAGAGCCGGGATTCGAACCTATGACCTCTGACTCCCAAGTCCGGGCTCTTTCCATTGAGCCATGCTGCTTCTCTGTTTTACTCATTGGAGTAAATGTTTTACTCATTGGAGTGCCTCAACAATCTGAGAGAATAATACAAATAGAGTTATTTAGGATACTTGGACTGTTAACTGTTACCACTGGTTGATTAAATACGTAACTTTCCTCTGTATAGTACAGATGAACTTTTTGAACTTTGGTAATTTCTTTGGCATAGGGAGGTTTATCAGCATATTTAGTAATAGGAGTGTATGCAAGCATGAGACAGACCTAATGGCAGATTGAAAACATTTCACAGAAACTTCCTGTGACTTCTAGTTCTTACTGACTCATTAGCTTGCTAATGCCAGGCAAATTTGATAGCAGTACTTTTTGTCACATTTGAGCTCTTTGGGCTGAAAGATATTAGATTGAATAAATGCTGATGAGATACTTTTTCTACTAGGGTCTAACTATTATTGATCTAGGAGGCCACCCAACTGACAGCTACTGTTTCTGATGATACTTTGTTTTTTGTTTAGCACTTTGATTTTTCCAGAGCACTCTGAAGTCAATGATTTCATTTTAGGCTCGCAACATCACGAGGCAGATAGAGACAGACAATATTATCCCCACTTTATGGTGAGGAAACTGAGGCTCATAGAGGCAAATGGACTAGCCCAAGTTAACACAGAAGGCCAGAGGTTTAGAACCCAGTGTTGAGGGCAGCTGAGAGGTTGAAGAGGCTTAGGATAGAGTAGGGGCCATTCGATTTGGCAAGAAGGAGATAATTTGTATCCTTTCAGAGGGTGGTTTCTCTGGCGGGAAGGGGACAGACACCAGATTTGTGGGTGTCAAGAAGAGTTGGAGGAGAGGAACCTGAGGCAGCAGGTATAGACAACTTGCTCAAAGAGTTTGGAGAGGAATGGGAGGAGGAGGATGAAGTGATAACTGGAGGGAGCCTTGGGGTCAAGGGAGGATTTATTTTAGGATGGAGTGACACAGGCATGCTTGAAAACAGTGGGGAAAAAGTCATTAGAGAGTGAACAGTTGAAGAGGGCAGTAAGGGAAGAAAGAAGAGAAGCGGCAAGTACTTTGATAAGGAGCAAAGGGATGGGGTCAGATGCACCTGTGGAGTGCGTGGATTTTGAGAGAAGGCAAGAGATCTCCTCTTGAGATACAGTGGGAAAGATGGGAGAGTTGAAGAAAGGGTAGGAGGAGGGAGAGACTGGAGAGGAGCAGGGGAGGTATACATAGCCATAATTTATTTATTTATAATAATGTCCGTCCCCCCTCTAGCCCGAAAGATCCTTGTGGGCATGGAACATGTCTACCAACTCTGTTGTATTCCCCCGAGCACTCAGTTTAGGGCTCTCCACACAGCACTCAATAAATACCAGTGATTGATTGAGGGGGCAAATCATCCACCTTCTCTGTGCCTTAGTTTCCTCATTTGTAAAATGGGAATCTAATACCTGTTCTTCCTCCTAATTAGACTGAGTCCGACAGAGGACAGATGCCAAATCCTACCTGTTTAACTCATATCTACCCTACCACTTCAAGCAATGCTTGACACACGGCTCTTAACAGAATCATTATTATCATTTAAGGGCATTCCTTGTAGGTTCAGCCCATTGAAGGTCATAGAGGTAATTATTTTGACTATTTTGTTATTATCAGGAAGCTGCTGCATGTCTATCTCGCCCCTAGACATAAGCTCATTGTGGGCAGGGAATGTGCCTGTTATATTGTTGTGTTGTACTCTCCCAAGATCTTAGTACAGTGCTCTGCACAGAGTAAGTGCTAAATAAATGCAACTGACTGACTGGAACAATGTTATAGGGATACAGAACAAAAATGGAAAAGGGAAAAGGATGACCTTTGACAGCCAAGCATTCTTGGGTAGGAATGTAGGGCTGTGCACTGACGCTGCTTTCAGTTGAAGACTAGGTAGTTAGTAATTGTTTAGCTGAGTTTTAAGGGGAGTTACTGTTTGCAGAGTGAGAGTCCTTCTAGGCTCTAGGTCAGCATGGTGGATTTATAGCTTTAGTGAGAAGGAAGAGCAGAGGGAGAGGTTTGCTTGAAACTTATGATGGTAACAAAGAAGTGACCATATTGAGGGGCAGAGGCCAGCACAAGTCAACATCACATACCAGATTGGAGATGTGATTTTAATGAGGTGGAATTTTAACAAGGGTAAGGTGAGGAGAGTGATGGTCTGTCAGACATGAAGGGGAGGAAGTTCCAGGTCAGATGCAGGATGTAATAATAATAATAATGATAATGGTATCTGTTAAGCATTCACTATGTGCCCGGCATTGTACTAAGCACTGGAGTGGATACAAGGAAATTGGGTTGAACACAGTCCCTGGCCCACATGGGGCTCACAGTCTCAATCCCCATTTTCCAGATGAGAGAACTGAGGTCCAGAGAAGTGAAGTAGTGAAGTGACTTGCCGAAGGTCACACAGCAGACAAATGGTGGCGCTGGGATTAGAACTCATGACCTTCTGACTCCCAGGCCCGTGTTTTATCCACTACACCCTGCTGTTTCCCTAATGTGAGTAATGGGTCAGTGGCAAGATAGATTAGGTGAGATACAGTGAGTAGGTTAGCTTTAGAGGAGCTAAGGGAGCATGTTGTGTTGTAGTAGGAAATTGACAAGGTATAGTAGGAGGGAATAAGGTGATTGAATGCTTTAAAGCCAGTGGTAAGGAGTTACTGTTGGTTACAGAGGTGGAAGGGTAACTACTAGGGGTTCTTGAGAAGTGAGGAAACAAATTCTAATCCCGGCTCCTGCACTCATCTGTTGTGTGGCCTTGAGCAAGTCATTTAACTTCTCTGTACTTCAGTTACCTCATCTATAAAATGGGAATTAAGCCTATGAGCCCTATGAGGAACAGGAACAGTGTCCAGCCCAATTTGCTGGTATCTACTTCAGCACTGAGTACAGTGCCTAGAGCATAGTAAGCACTTAACAAATACCATTGTTATTATTATTATTATGGACTGGATTTTTTTTCAAACAATAATCTAGGAAGCAGAGTGGAGTATGGATTGGAGTGGTGAGAGACAGTAAGCAGGGGATCAGCAAGGTGGCTAATGCGGTAGTCAAGTCAGGATATTATAAATGCTTGGATCAGCACAGTAGCAGTTTAGAATGACAGAAAAGGGGGGATTTCAGTGATGTCAGGAAGGTAGAATCAGCAGGATTTGGTGACAGATTGAATATTTGCATTGAATGAGAGAGATGAGTTGAAGATACTGGCCAGTTTGTTTTTTTTTTTTCAGTGGTATTTGTTAAGCACTTACTTTGTGCCAGACACTGCAGTAAATGCTGGGGTAGATGCAGGACATAGTCCCTGCTCCACATGGGTCTTTCAGTCTTAAATCCCATTTTACAGATGAGATAACTGAGTTACAAAAAAGTTAAGTGGGCTTGTGATATATGTTCACTTAACTTCTCTGTAACTCAGTTATAATGTTGGTATTTGTTAAGTGCTTACTATGTGCAGAGCACTGTACTAAGCACTGGGATAGATACAGGATAATCAGGTTGTCCCATGTGGGGCTCACAGTCTTAATCCCCATTTTACAGTTTAAGTGACTTGCCCGCAGTCACACAGCTGACAAGTGGCAGTTATCTCCACCCAAACGGCTACCTTACTGCTTCAGGCTCTTGTTATATCCTGGCTAGACTACTGTGTCAGCCTTCTCTCTGTTCTCCCTTCCTCCTTTCTCGCCCCACTCCAGTCTATTCTTCACTCCACTGCCTGGCTCATCTTCCTGCAGAAATGATCTGGGCATGTCACTCCCCTTCTTAAACACCTCCAGTGGTTGCCTATCAACCTCCGCTCCAAACAAAATCTCCTCACTCTAGGCTTCAAGGTCTACATCACCTTGCCCCTTCCCACCTCTCCTCCCTTCTCTCTTTCCACTGCCCACCCCGTACGCTTCGCTCTTCTGCCACCCACCTCCTCACTGTCCCCCATTCTCGCCTATCCCGCCGTCGACCCCTGGGCCACGTCCTCCCGCGGTCCTGGAATGCCCTCCCTCCTCACTTAGACAATTAATTCTCTTCCCTCTTCAAATCCCTACTTAAAAACTCACTTCCTCCAAGAGGCTTTCCCAGACTGGAGCTCCCTCCCTTTGTCCTCTGCTCCCTCTACCCCCCCTTCACCTCTCCGCAGCTAAACCCTCTTCTCCCCCTTTTCTCTCTCCTCCTCCCCCTCTCCCCCTCCCACCCTCTCAGCACTGTACTCGTTCCCTCGACTGTAATATATCTTTATCACCCTATTTATTTTGTTTATTTTTGTTTAATGAGATGTACATCACCCTGATTCTATTTATTACCATTGTTTTTTATGAGATGTTCTTCCTCTTGACTCTATTTACTGCCATTGTTCTTGTTTGCCTGTCTCCCCCGATTAGACTGTAAGCCCGTCAAATGGCAGGGACTGTCTCTATCTGTTGCCGATTTGTACATTCCAAGTGCTTAGTACAGTGCTCTGCACATAGTAAGCGCTCAATAAATACTACTGAATGAATGAATGAATGAATGTCATCTGTGCTGGTGAGACAGGGAGGATGATGCTCCTATTTAGAGTGATAGGAAAGTCTTGGGGAGGACAAGGTTTGGGTGGGAAGATGAGGAGCTCTGTTTGGTACATATTAAGTCTGAAGTGTCAGCAATGTGATACTGCAGAGAAAGAGAGAGATTGGGGCTGGAAATGTAGATTTAGGAATCATCCACATAGTGGTGGTAGTTGAAGCCATAGAAGCAAGTGAGTTCTCTGAATGAGTGGGTGTAGATGGAGAATAGAGGGGAACTCAGAACTGAGCCTTGAGGAGTCCCACAGTTAGGGAGTGGGAGGCAGAGGAGAACCCCACAAAGGAGACTGAGAATGAGAGGCCAGAGCCAAGCACTGTTCTAAGAAGTGGAGGAGGTACAAAATAACCAGGTCAAACACAGTCCCTGTCTCAGATGGAGCCTAAGAAAGGAGGTGGGAGAAGTAGCTTGGCCTAATGGATAGAGCACAGGCCTGGGAGTCAGAAGGACTTTGTTCTTATCCCAGTTCCTCACTCGTCTGTTTCATGACCCTGAGAAGCCACTTAAACCTCCTTGGATTCATTTACCTCATCTATAAAATGGGATTAAGACTGTGAGCCCCATGTGGACTTTGGACTGTGTGCAAACCAAATTAGCTTGTATCTATCCCTGCTCTTAGTTACTCTTAGTACAGGCTCGATGCATAGTAAGTGCGTTAAAAAATAATAATTTTAAAAAATGAAAAAAACCTAGGTAGTTCACTCCCATGTGAAGATGAGAAAACTGAGGTCCATGAAGTTGTCTGCCTTGCCAATGCCAACACAACATGCAAGTGGTGAAGTTGAAACTACAGCTCAGTTTCCTGATTCCAAGTCCATGCGTCTTTCCTCTAGACATGTGGCCTTCTTCCAGAATGAAGAGGTATATATGTTACATTTTGGTGAGAGATCATTTAAATTCTAATATGTCAAAGTGTAACTATGAGTACTTTAGAGAAGGCAACATGTTCTAGTGGAATAGAGCATAGGCCCGGGAGTCAAAAGGACCTGGGTTCTAATCCCAGCTCCACCACTTGTCTGCTGGTGTGACCTTGGGCAAGTCAAATCACTTTTCTGTGCTTCAGTTACCTCATCTGTAAAATGGGGATTAAGACTGTGAGCTCCACGTGGAACAGAGACTATGTCCAACCTGATTTGCCTGTATCTACCCAGCACTTAGAATAGTGTCTTGCTCAGAGTAAGTGCTTAAGAAACACGGTGATTATTATTATTATGAGAATGAATATTTTTAAAGATTGTCTCCTTTAGGTTTTTCTTTTTTGTCTATCCACCCAACTCAATGGCCTTGGTATATCCAATAACTGTATTTGAAAAACATTCTAAATTTGCAAGACAGGCAAAACAAAGTAAAAAATATTTCTCTTTTCACTTGAGGAAAACAAAGAACCTTGACAATAGATTTTGCTTACAAAAAGAAGCAAGAATCAGTTAAGCCATGAGTTAGCAAAACCATCTAATGAGCGAGTAGGTAGTTCTGATAAAATAAAGTCCTTATATTTTGTATTTGGCACTCAAGTTATTAAAATCAAACCATTACCTTTTATTATGTACTCCAAACTTTTATTATCTGTTCGATACACTGCATTAGGGCTTATGTTGAGAGTGGATTTTTTTATTATTTCATAAATCTCACTGCTTTTATTTGTCAACATTTACTATTTTGAAATACAATTGTTTTATTAGGGTACCACAATTAGGTTTCTAACAATATTTTAAAATTACTGTTAGTGCCACAGTAAAGATAAAGTGTAAGAACTTCATGGTTTCTATCTACCTGGTTAATAAATTTACTCAACATTTCATTATCCCCTACTGGGATTCCTGAGATTGTAACCAGTTCCTTTCATATGCTATATCTAATGAAGTTGATGCTAGTGTATTACTGAGGGCTTTAATCAACCTGCATTTAAAATTATTTTACTTCTAGTTCTGTGGTGTAGTGGGTGATGTGCATGGGTGAGATTTAGACTGCAAAAATTGTGGGGGGAAATGACAAAAGACCAGGAGGAAGGGTAGGGCAGTTGTGATCAGTGGCACGAGTGTAAATGATGTACAATGGGCAGCGTGGTCGGATCAGGACGTTCGCTGACAACAACAGCAAGGCATGAAGGGATTATTCTGAAGGACAATAGGACTGAGCAAGAACAATGTGGTCTGGTCATTGCCAAATAAAGCAACAAAACCATGAACACTAAAGGGAAAAAAAAAGAATGCCAAGGAACTTTAGAAAACAGCAATCACTGAGTGTCAAAGAGTGCCAGTGTGGGTGTCCATGCTCTGGTATGCCTGCCTCTAGTAAACGGCGCTGCTTTGGACTCCTTGATGGGTTGATTCCTTCTGTGGGTAACTATGCTGGGTTGCTGAGGCAGAGGAGTTGTGCCTTTCTGACATATTGCTCCTACAGGGACCCTGGCATATTTTCAAACCAGAGCCCATACTGGCAGCATGATGATTGCCTGTGAAATCAACCAATGGACTGTTTACTATGTGTAGAGCACTCTATTAAGCATTTGGGAAATTACAGAACCATAGATTTGATAGACATGATCCCTGCTTTCAAGTAGCTTATAATTAATTAATTTGTTGATTCAATTGTATTTATTGAGCGCTTACTGTGTGAAGAGCACTGTATTAAGTACTGGGGAGAGTACAATACAATAAACAGCCACATTTCCTGCCCACAGCAAGCTTACAGTCTAGGGGAGGGTGGAGACGGACATCAATACAAATAAATTACAGATATGTTCCTAAGTGCTGTGGGGCTGGGACAGGGAAAGAGCAAAGGGAGCAAGTTAGGGCAATGCAGAAGGGAGTGGGAGGTGAGGAAAGGTGGGGTTAAGTCTGGGATGGCCTCATGGAGGAGAAGTGCCTTCATTAGGCTTTGAAAGAGGGGAGAGTGATTGTCTGTGGGATTTGAGGAGGGAGGGCGTTAAAGGCCAGAGGCAGGACGTGGGCTAGGGGGTCAGCGGTGAGATAGTTGAGAAGTCACAGCGACAAGGTGAGCACTAAAGGAGTGAAGTGTGTGGGCTCAGTTGAAGAAGGGGAGAAGAAAGGTGAGGTAGGCAGGGGCAAGGTGGTGGAGAGCTTTAAAGTCAATAGTGAGGAGTTTTAGTTTGATGCGGAGCTAGATGGGCAACTACTGGTGTTTTTTGAGGAGTGGGGTGACATGTCCAGAAGGATTTTGTAGAAAAATGATCAGGTCAGCAGAGTGAAGTTTGGACTGGAGTGGGGAAAGACAGGAGGCTAGGTGGTTAGCAAGGAGGCTGATGCAGTAATCCAGATGGGGTAGGATGAGAGATTGTATTAACGTGTGAATGGGAACTTAAAAATCATACTGAACCACAACTTTCTAGAGAGTATTCAAAACTGTGAACTGTCTAAGTTACCAGAAGAAAAATTTTACCACCCCAAATAATAGAACCGCCCCTCTCAGGGTCGTACCTGGAGAGTTTCCAGTACTCTATCAGTCTCGACTACAGGAGTGAGAGTTAAGTGGGGGCATACCCATTCCATTCCTAGCTTGGGCAGTGACTAGAGAGTGGAAGGCTACAAGTCAAAACTCCTATGTGCTGAGTAGCAGCAGCATGAGAGAGAGTTGAGGGCGGAGACTCCAGTTTACTGCGTGGAAGGAGTCAATGGTAACCCACTTCCGTATTTTTACCACGAAATCTCTATGGATACACTACCAGAACAATTGCAGATGGAGGTGGGGTGGTCTGGGACAGATGTGTCCATGGTGTAGCTATGGGTCGGATATGACTCGAAGCAGCGTGGCTCAGTGGAAAGAGCATGGGCTTTGGAGTCAGAGGTCATGAGTTCGAATCCCAGCTCTGCCACTTGTCAGCTGTGTGACTGTGGGCAAGTCACTTAACTTCTCTGGGCCTCAGTTACCTCATCTGTAAAATGGGGATTAAGACTGTGA
The DNA here is from genome assembly GCF_004115215.2 of Ornithorhynchus anatinus. NCBI lineage: Eukaryota > Metazoa > Chordata > Mammalia > Monotremata > Ornithorhynchidae > Ornithorhynchus > Ornithorhynchus anatinus. The sequence continues at coordinate 156,436,979 of NC_041728.1, forward strand.
GCCCCACGTGGGACATCCTGAATCCCCTGTGTCTACCCCAGCGCTTAGAACAGTGCTCGGCACATAGTAAGCGCTTAACAAATATCAACATTATTAAGCATAAGACAAGACAAACTAGAGAACCAGAGGTGGCCTGTTGTTTTTTGTTTTGAATCCATTTCATCATAGATTAATGTCACTATTTGTCTCCTTGTTTTTTCATATTCTCTTAGGGAACAAGAATAGGGAAATTTATCTTCCAATTTACAATTAGAAATCATTCGATAAAGATCTTGATGAATCTCAGTCATCAAGCTGACTGAGATTTTGGAAAAAATTATATAAGTGCTGGTTTGTAAAATTTTTAAAGCTCGTACTAAACACTTACTGCAGTATTTTGCAAATAGTAAATCCTCAAGGAATATTGGGCGATTGATATTGTTTTTGTATTAATGAGGAGCAGAAGGGCCTAGTGGAAGGATCACGGGCCTGAGAGAGGACTGGATTCTAATCCTGGTTCCACCCTTCCTGCTGTGTGATCTTGGGCAAGTCACTTAGCTTCTCTGTGCCTCAGTTTCCTCATCTGTAAAATGGGGATTCAATCCTTACTCTCTCTCCTACCTAAACTGAGTCCCATTACCTTATATCTACCCCAGCACTTAGGACAGTTCTTGACATGTAATAACACATAATAATGATAATAATGTGACTTTTTAATAGGCACTTAGCTTTAATTCTTATTCCCTATAGAAGTTTCATTGTATATCAACTACAGTAGCATAACAAACCCTTTTTAAACTCTTCATAGCACCTTAATCAAATGAGAATGTCATATTCTTTTTTGGGCTATTTTATGATATTATGGTGTGTCTTTAATTTACATGGAATGATATTTATTCAGTACCTTCTCCAAGAAAATCAAAATTCTGTTGATATTTCAAATTAATCCTCCAATATCCTGCTAAGGAGGTGGATTATCTAATTATCCCACTTTCCCAAAAGAGGATGCAAAGGAGGCAAAGTAGTTGAAGACACTTTTTGTTTCAAAGAAGTGAGTTAAGAGGCAAAGCCATTTGCAGAATAGAGATTTCTCAACCCTCAATTTGATGCTATAATTACTAGGCCATTTGGTTAATTTATTAGAGTATAAGTACAGTTTAGCCAAAAGAGCTTTGAGTTTTCAGAAACTTCAAAGCAGTGTGATAATAGTTAACTTTGAGGGTTAAACAAATGGGTTGACTATAATTCCATCATTAGTTAGGTCTGAAGGATTAATTCTTTCAAAGCAAGAAATAAAACACTACTCTTTCTAATTTAAGTTCTGAGGTACATCTAACAATTTATATCAATCCTGCAAAACATATTTTCTCCAACTCCTATTTATTTGCTTTCTAAATGTAGATTTTTTAGGTTTTGCTCCTTCAATTACACAGTCAAGACATTAGATGACATGTCCATATACAGTATAAATTCCCATTAGAGAGCATGAGATTGAATTTACTGTAGAGCTGTAGTGTTCCCAGAATCCCAGCACCAACTCTGATTTGAACAGTCAACAAGACATGACTGAATTATAAATTCAGTTCAATCTGATGCCCTTTCCCACCTCCAAACTCTATGTGAGGGCATAGAGAGCTCACACCCACCAGCACACAGCTCTTGTCCTAATTGTAGAATAGAGCCCTGGGGAGTGGATAACTCAAGAAAGAGTTATGTGCTCAAATCCTGTTCAGGGTAATGAGTTTTTTAACACATAAATCCTTGTTCATGGTTTTAAAACTATTGCCCTAGTGAATTCACCCATATGCCCATCACCTTCCAATATAGTGGACAGCTATAACCAGCATTGCCATTCATTTTTCACAAGGGGAATTGACTAAAATGTACTACAGGCATGAAAAAGAAATGAATAATTTTGTCAGCTTAAGATGAAAGGCAAGACAGAGTCCATGTATTCAGTTGTGGGGGGCAGATAAAATAGTATTGCTTCAGGGAAAAACATGAGTTTGAGAGTGTATTCATGATTAGATGCAAGAAGAGACTAAACAATTTGACTACCAGGAGAATAAGACATTTCAACAATACACTGTTAGAGTTTTAGGGCCTTACAGTAAATAGAAATTCCAGGAATAAGGAAATTCTCTACAACTCTCTCTCTACTCACCTAGATCACTTCTTGGCAGAAAGTTTCCTATTATATTCCTCCTTATTTTTTCAACCACTTTGGAAGTAATTAACCAACTCCCTTCCCTAAAAAATTATCTCTGGTTGAGCTTTCCCAGGCTATTATTTTAATCTATCACTAGCCTATTTTCCTATCCCTCTTCACATCAATCATTCAATCATATATATTGAGTGCTTACTATATGGAGAGCACTATACTGACCACTTGGGAGAGTACAAAAGCACTTGGGAGAGTACATGGGTTTTACCACTCCCCAGAGCTGAGGTCCCTACTTTGGCCTAATCAAAATCAAAAGGCAGAGAGAGCTCCCTGTTATCGGGTGCTTTTTGTAAATACCTGCTCTCTTCCCCCAATCCAATTCCTGAACCGTCAAGGTCAAACAGCAGATTTGGGGTTGAGCCTAAATTAGAACCTAGGTTCTTCAACTCCCAGGAATATACTCTTTCCACTAGGCCATGCTAGAAATGATTGTTTTTTTCCTGACCATATCAATTGTACACTCAAAGCAGTAATAGCATAATATGTAGTTGAAATGTCAACCATAGTAATTCAGCAACTCTCCTATATGACAGATTAAGGGAAAATGGAAAAAAAAAGGGATAGAAAACAAGCTGAGATATAATCATGCATTTCCCTTCCCTAATAAACCCACAGGGTGATCACTGGAGAGAGCCATGTGGATTGATATGGAGAAGGCTGACTAACAGTTAGAATTTTAGAGGTCAAATGAAAAGAAAATACCAGATCACATTCTCTTAAAGCTAGAGGTGTTCTCAGTGGCAAGCTCAGACTGCCTCTTAGGGAAGGTACAGAAGTGAAAGTAGCCCTAAACTGAATGTTAGACCCAACCCCAACCCATTCACAGACAGCATGGCCCAGTAGAAAGATCCAGGGCCTGGCAGTTAGAAGTCCTGGGTTCTAATTCCAGCTTTGCCACTTGTCTGCTGAATAACCTTTGGCAAATCACTTCACTTCAGGTGCTGTGCTTCAGGTACCTTATATGTTGAATGAAGGCTAAGACTGTGAGAGGTATGTGGGACAGGGACTGTCCCCAACCTATCTCATCGCTACCGAATGCCTAGTACTGTGCCTGGCACATAGTAAGCACTTAGATACCATTAAAAAACCAAAAGAAAACAAAACTAAAAACCCTCTAGCTTGTACCTGAGAACACTGACTAACTCACCAGGCTGCAGGATGAGCTGAATTAGCTGTCACTACTGCCATATGTACCCCATCACCTTCCACTGTAGTGGTCCCAGTCCTCCAGACTGTAAACTCATGGTGGGCAGGAAATGCTTTGTCTACACAAAGAAAGCACTCAGTAAATAATAGTAATAATGATAATAATAATAGTATTTGTTAAATGCTTACTATGTGCCAAACACTGTTCTAACTGTTGAGGTAGATACAGGACAATCAGGTTGTCCCACGTGGGGATCACAGTTTTAATCCCCATTTTACAGATGAGGTAACTGAAGCATAGAGAAATTAAGTGACTCACCCAAAGTCACACAATAGACAAGTGGCAGAGCTAGGATTAGAACCCTGACCTCTGACTCCCAAGCCTTTGCTCTTTCCACTAAGTCACGCTGCTTTTCTCAATATGATTGATTGATTGTCAACTCTGTAAAATCCTTGACCTCACCCCCATTCAGGCATCGATTTTTGCTTTTATTCCTGGGAAGGAAACATCATTGCTGGTTAGGTCATCTGAGACCACATTGCTCCTGATGGCTCATGTTGGTCAACTCTGAATGTAGCCCCCAACTCTCTGTGGCAATAGAATTTGTTCAGGTATTTGTCAGAACTTGCAAAGGAATAGTTAACTGGGTCTTTCATTCATTCATATATTCAGTCGCATTTATTGTGGCTCAGTGGAAAGAGACCGAGCTTGGGAGTCAGAGGTCATGAGTTCGAATCCCAGCTCTGCCACTTGTCAGCTGTGTGACTGTGGGCAAATCACTTAACTTCTCTGTGACTCCAGTTACCTCATCTGTAAAATGGGGATTAACTGTGAGCCTCACATGGGACAACTTGATTACCCTGTATCTACCCCAGCGCTTAGAACAGTGCTCTGCACATGGTAAACACTTAACAAATGCCAACATTATTATTATTATTATTGAGCACTTACTGTGTGCAGAACACTATACTAAGCACTTGGGAGAGTACAATACAACAACAAATAGACACACTCCCTGCCCAGAATGAGCTTACTGTCCATAGCTTGCAATCTATTAAGCTTACAGTCAGATATGTATCTAAGTGCTGTGGCACTGGGAGAGGGGGTTGAATGAAGAGAACAAGTCAGGGTGATGCAGAAGAAAGTGGGAGAAGAGGAATGGTGGGCAGAGCCAGGGAAGGCCTCTTGGAGCAGATTTGCCTTTTTTAAGGCTTTGGAGAAGCAATTTGGCGTAGTGGATAGAGCACGGGCCTGAGAGTCATGTGGCCCCCTCATCAAGGTCAGGGGTTCCAATCCTGGCTCTGCCACCAATCTGCTTTGTGACCTTGAGCAGGCCACTTAACTTCTCTGTGCCTCAGTTCCCTCATCTGTAAAATGGGGATTGAAACTGCGAGACTGTGTTCAACCCAATTTGCTGGTAACCAGCCCAGAACTTAGTACAGTGCCTGGCACATAGTCATTCATTCAATTGCATTTATTGAGTGCTTAGTGTGTGCAGAGCACTGTACTAAGTGTTTGGAAAGTACAATTCAGCAACAAATAGAGACAATCCCAGCCCACCATGGGCTCACAGTCTAGAAGTGGGGAGACAGACATCAAAACAAGTAAATAGGCATCAGTAGCATCAATAGAAATAAACTTATAAATATATACACTTCATTAATAAAATAAATAGAATTATAAATATGTACATATATGCACAAGTGCTGTGGGGTGGGGAGGGGGGTAGAACAGATGAAGTGAGGGGGGTATGGGGAGGGGAGGAGGAGCAGAGGAAAAGGGGGTTTAGTCCTGGAAGGTCTCCTGGAGGAGGTGAGCTTTCAGTAGGGCTTTGAAGGGGGGAAGTGTCCTAGTTTGGCGGATTTGAGCAGAGAGGGCATTCCAGGCCAGAGGTAGAATGTGGGCCAGGGGTCAAAGGTGGGACAGGCAAGAATGAGGCACACACACCAGAAGAGCAGAGTGTGCGGGCTGGGATGTAGAAGGTGAGAAGGGAGGTGGGGTAAGAGGGGGCAAGGTGATGGAGAGCTTTGAAGGCACTAGTGAGAAGTTTTTACTGGATATGGAGGTTAATAGGCAACCACTGGAGATTTATCAGGAGAGATGTGATATGCCCAGAAAGTTCCTGTAGAAAGATAATTCAGACAGTAGAGTGAAGTATAGACTGAAGTGGGAAGAGACAGGATGTTGCAAGATCAGAAAGGATGCTAATGCAGTAAAATCCAGTCGGGATATTATGAGAGCTGGTACCAGCAAGGTAGCAGTTTGGACGGAGAGGAAAAGGTGGATCTTGGATATGTTGTGAAGGTGAGACTGGCAGGTTTTGGTGACAGATTGGATGTCTGGGGTGAATGAGAAAGCAGAGTCAAGATGACACCAGGGTTGCGGGCTTGTGAGACGGGAAGGATGGTAGTGCCGTGCACAGTGATGGGAAAGTCAGGGAGAGGACAGGATATGGGAGAGAAGATAAGGAGCTCAGTTTTGGACATGCTGAGTTCTGGGTGGCAAGCAGATATCCAGTGGAGATGTCCTGAAGACAGGAGGAGATGTGAACCTGGAGTGAGGTAGAAAGAAGAGGGGAGGAGTTAGAGATTTGGGTGTAATCTACATGCAGAAGATAGTTGAAGCCGTGGGAGCGAATGAGTTCACCACAGGAGTATAGATGGAGAAAGTGCTTAACAAATGCCATTACTATTACTATTATTATTAAGGGGGAGAGAGTAATTGTCTGTTGGATATGAAGTGGGAGGGCATTACAGGCCGGAGGTAGGAAGTGGGCAAGTGGTCAGCAGTGAGATAGACGAGATTGAGGTGTAGTGCTTGGGAATGAGGATTTAGGTTAAGTATGTGAAATTTTATTTAGAGCTAAACTAAATGCTCAATGGATAGGCCATTAAGCCTGGAGTGATGGACATAGATAGGAGGATGGAGGTAGGTAATGGTAAAAAATAACTTTAATGATTACACAATTGTCCTGCTAAACAGAATTACATATCTGCAGACATTCAATATTCTCCTGCATTTATTAAGCAGCCATTTCCATTAATTGTTCATCAAAAGAAGTTATGTCTAGTATCACCCTTAATATCCTCTTTTTAAAGAGAAGGAAACAGCAACATAGAGAAAGTAAAAGATGTCTCTGTGGTCACTCAGGCAGCTGTAGAAACAGAATGAAAAGTCAGAGAGTTCCAAGTATTACTGTGTTGTGCAAATCCCTGAGTCATGCACTCAGCCTGTAGCTAGTCACCTTTCCATTCTCAGGAAATTACTTACTTCTCTCTCGCCTCTTTGATTTTCCGACTTGTAGCAGTCTTGGAGATCAGCTTGGGAAACACACTTATATGCCAATGATTTGAATTTCTGGATTAAGTTTTCCAGGCATGAATGGGGAAAGTTTTCCCCATCTGTCTTTTTGGTTCCCTTAGGGACTATTAATTTGTAAACCTTGAAATACAGCAGGTTACTTTAACACAAATGATTCCACTTGGGCAATGTAAAATCTAGTAAAGTTTATGGCATTTTCAAAGATGTTAATTTAAAAGGTATTTCGCATCCCCAAATAACATAACAATATGTAAATTGGACTGCCATATGGCAAAATGACAAGCTTTCTCTTTTCTGTCCATTTAATAGTTCAATAAATAACTAATGGTGAGTCTATTGTTATTTCTTGCTGTTCATTTTGTGTAATTCATGCCCTTTCCTAAATTGAATGGGATCATCTGCAGCTGAGTTCAAAAGTAAGCCTTTTATTCCCCTTGTTAATTCTAGTCTTTGTGGCTCTTGGGTCACCCTTCAAGCCTGTAACTGGGAAGTGTTTATTGATATTAGACAAAAAAGAATCATTTTGTTTTGCTCCCTATTCTTCCAGACATTATTCTAGACCTTTTTCAGAAAGAGGAAACATGATATTTACCAGGTTGTCATTCTGTTAGATTTAACTGCCCTTTGCTAACTTCAGTGACAGAACTAATGAGTACACTTCTTGTAGAAGTTCCCATCTCTTTCTTTTTGGAAAAAAAAAGAGGTAGCAGTGAGTTTGTAGCAGCAGGAGACTCTGAAGCAGGACTTCTGAATAAATTGGTTCTGGCATAAATCTCCAAAGAACAATGTTGTGATATGGGTAGGGGTGTTGGTGCAACTATGTTGTGTGTGAACATTTAGTAATATATGTAGCTCTCCTATTTCATCTTTGAAGATGACAATATTATATACATGTGAATATATATTATTTATATTCATTCATTCAATAGTATTTATTGAGCACTTACTATGTGCAGAGCACTGTACTAAGTACTTGGAATGTACAATTCGGTAACAGATAGAGACAATCCCTGCCCATTGACGGGCTCACAGTCTAAACGAGGGAGAACATATATATGTCTGTGGATATATGTCATTTTTTCATATGTATATACACTTGCATAGATACATATATTTTCTTTCTTGTCAGTGGAATGTGAGAAGCAGCATGTCCTAGTGGAAAGAGCAAGGGCTGGGAGTCTGAGAACCTGGTCTAATCCCAGCTCTGCCAGTGGCCTGTGTGACCTTTGCAAGTTGCTTACTTTTTCTGTGCCTCAGTTTCCTCATTTATAAAATGTGGATATATATACCATATATCAGTTATGTGAGCCACAGGTGTCTGACCCAATTAACCTTCTTCTTTACCAGCACTTAGTACAGGTCTTGCCACATAGTAAGTGCTTAACAAATATCTTCTTGTTTTTCTTCTTTATACCCTTCCTTCCTTCCTTCCTTCCTTCCTTCCTTCCTTCCTTCCTTCCTTCCTTCCTTCCTTCCTTCCTTCCTTCCTTCCTTCCTTCCTTCCTTCCTTCCTTCCTTCCTTCCTTCCTTCCTTCCTTCCTTCCTTCCTTCCTTCCTTCCTTCCTTCTTTTCCCACACTTCCTTCAGAAGCTTTCCTTTTGCAAATCCTCAAAGACTTTTCTTGACACTGGGACCTATTGTCCCAGAAAAGCTTGGAGTCTGATTTGAAAATGGCTGCTGGGTGGAATAGTATTTATCTAGTTGTCCTTCCAATTAGAAAACTCTACTCTTGGTGAAATTCAACCTTTGAGTGTGTATGAGGCTGAAAAGGAGCTTAATGTGCACACATAAAACCTGTCCCTTGCTGTGTTGTCATGTTTAATGATAGCAATGCCAGGCACTGTTTTCTCTTTTGCCTCCTTGTTTCTGATTCTTTACATAGTTTTTGCTAAGAGAGCCACTACTGTCTTGAGATCAGTACTTCAGGAAGGCTTCCAGTTTCCTGCTGGGATACAGCGTTTTCTGAGACAGTTATATAAAGTCTGAAATAGTAAAGACTCTCCATGTGAGCTCAGGCATTGGTAGCTGTTAGTAAACCTCTGATTCAAAAATCATATTCTGAAGCACCTTTTTAACTCTGTTCCTATCCTGTTTCTTTCCTATAAAAGGGAAAGAACACACACGTGGACAGTAAGAAGACATTCAAAGAAAATACCCTAATTCTTCCCTAGGGTAGGGCCAATAGTAGGTCATTTAGGGTCAAACATGGACAGAACTCTGTTTCTTAGAGGGCTTTTCACTGCCTCCAGAGCAGGACTCAGGAGACCTGGCCATGCACAGAGTAGAAGGGGGAGGGTCAAAGCAGTTGTATTGACACACCTGGTTCCTGCTTTCCTACATAACAGCGTTTTTTAGAATTTACTGGAAGAAGTGGGGCCTCCTGTGAATAGGTTAAATCTGGTTCCCCCCAGAATGGCATGGGTGGTAATAAGTCTTCTTGTCTGAACCTTGGCCCTGCTGTACACCAACCCTTGGGGAATTTAATAGCTAAATCCACCAGTAGCTAGGGCCTGGATCTCTTTCATCAAGGGTGTCCAAATCCTGGCAAAGGAGTTGAACAAGATTGGTAACAAGGGTCAACAGGAAAACAGCAACTCAAGTTGTGGAACAAGCCATCTATGCTCATTAGACTGGGCCCTTGGACCCTTAATGACATTCTATGCCACCTATAAGGTGCTGAGTCTGGCTTCCCAGCAGGATGGCAGAATCCTCAACCCAAGATCAAATGGTCTCTGGGTACAGCAAAAGCCAGGTGGAGCTGGTGGCAGAAGAAGACCCCTACAAGGACTCCACAGAGAAGCAGCATAGCTCAGTGGAAAGAGCCCAGGCTTGGGAGTCAAAGGTCATGGGTTCGAATCCCGGCTCTGTCACTTGGTAGCTGTGTGACTTGGGCAGGTCACTTAACTTCTCTGTGCCTCAGTTACCTCATCTGGAAAATGGGGATTAAGACTGTGAGCCCCACGTGGGACAACCTGATTTCCCTGTATTTACCCCAGTGCTAAGAACAGTGCTCTGCACAAAGTAAGTGCTTACCAAATACCAACATTATTAGTAGTCTTTCCTAGTTTGTGTTCTTCATTGTGCTTCCCTCTCTCCTGGAAGACGTGCCTTCCCTGGGCCAGAGCCATCAGTCAATCAGTTGTATTTATTGAGCACTTACTGGGTACAGAGGACTGTGCTCAGCATTTAGGAGAGTATAATATAACAGTGTTGGTACACATATTCCCTGCTAAAATGAGCTTAGAGTCTTGAGGGGCTTGGGAGGCTCCTTGCTGTTGCCGGGTCTGAAGCCTCCTCCTTATTGTGCATCAGCCACCCTATTCAAAGTCCACATCAGCTAGTCAGGTAAGCAGCTTCACTGACCAGACCATAATGTTGGTATTTGTTAAGTGCTTACTATGTGCAGAGCACTGTTCTAAGTGCTGGGTTACATACAGGGTCATCAGGTTGTCCCACGTGGGGCTCACAGTCTTAATCCCCATTTTACAGATGAGGGAACTGAGGCACAGAGAAGTGAAGTGACTTGCCCAGAGTTACACAGCTGGCAAGTAGCAGAGCCGGAATTCGAGCCCATGACCTCTGGCTCCCAAGCCCGGGCTCTTTCCACTGAGCCACGCCACTTCTGACCACTATGCAGCAAGGCCACCAGGTAAATTGTAAATGCCTGTGTATCTTTAAGCCTCATCACATTTGGAGAGAATAATGGCCTCTGAACTGGAAGAACCACTTATTTCTTGATCCCGTTTCTGCATCCCTGAGAACTTGATTTCAGATGAACCACTCAGATGTTGCTGCTGTTGGGTGACCCCTGGACAAATCTTTTTCTGTGATTCTTACCATCTGTGGCCTAGGTTTGAGAAATTTGGAAAGTAAACCTAGGTAAGGGATTTGTTTCATATTTGCTGGAGACAGCATCATGATGGCTGGGCTTTTTTTGTTGTTTGTTCATTTGTTTTCATTTTGCCTTTCTATTACTTTAGCCTTTTCAATTTATGAGGTTTCCTATTCCTGCACCTGGAGGCATTTTTTTTTAGTTACACATGGATTAAAGCTCTATTACTTAAATGTTACAAATGTCATTATCTCCCATCAGAATTTTCAAATGCCGTTGCTTTGCTTGTGCTTTCACCTTGACATTTGGGAGCAAAATGTTGCATTATTGCCAATCAACCTAAAGTAAATTAATCCCAGCAGTTCTACCTTCTGTGATCACATCTCCTCTTGTCAATTCTTGTTTTAGAGAAGTGGAAGGTGAAGTGGAAACCTATAATAATACTTGGTAACTAGTAGGGTTTAATACATGCAATAGTGCCTGTTTTGATCCAGAATTGCTCACCAGAATTGTTCTGCTCCAATGGTGATTACATCTTCAGTGTTAAGATTCCTCAACTGCCTAATATGCCAGTGAACAGAATGATTTGGTTGAATCACCCTGGAAGAATTCCGAGCCATTCCATTCAGCACTTGGCTCTTAAACTCCCAGAGTGGACTTTATGAACCCTGGGAGAGGTCACTAAATTAAGCCCTAAATTGACCACATTCTAATCTGAGTTACACGGCTGCAGTTCTTGTGGATTTTTATGGGAAATTTGTGCACTTAATAGAGTAAAATATCTCTGATTTGTTTTAATTTAGTTTGATCGGTAACCCTTTACAAATTTGCCTCCTTTGAAACCAGACTAGTTTTGTTATAAGCCTGGCTTATTTAGCCACAGCGTATTTTGGCTCAAATTTGCTTTTCTAAGAGGTTTGATTCTGCAGTGCCTCTATTATCCTGGATTAATGTGAATATTGAGCAGAGGGACCAAGTTTATCATTTACTCTACATTTGTGCAAGGTTAAATGGATTTCATCTGTAATCAGTGGGATTCATTCTCCCCCAAGCCAATGTTTTAGGATGAGACTAAAGGAAGGAAGTGAGAAAGCTAAAGGGAGGCTCTCAGTAACTGTGCACTATTTGCCTTTCAAAGTCTCCATCTTTAATATGGGTAGACTGCTGTAAGGAAATAATGAAACCATCTTTAACCATGCGTCACTGTTCATATAGACTCATTTTTTTTGGATACCTCTAGGGAAAAGGTGCTCTTGATAAAAACATTTTGGGTGCATTTTTACTATGCTAACTTTCTATATGGATAAATTCATATTTAATGCAACCCAAGGGCCAAGGTATATAATCATTTTAATTACACATTGAGCTGTCATATGTCAGTACACATATGGCTATGGAAATAATTATCTATCAATTATTTATATATCAAAGAATAAAAAACATATTTCTTTTTTAAATTGCATCTACCATATCTGCTGGTTTGGTGGTAGAATATCATTTTATCTGTCATTTATTTTTCTGAAATATAGATTTGCAAATTCAGTATATTTTTTCCTTCCTGCTAGGACAATGGTTTCCATCAGCCACAAACTAAATAATACCTCTTGTTTTTCTTGACAAAGCCTCAAAGCTTTCTCGAGTTTGAGGCATGATGTTTCATTCTGAGGAAGAATTACAGGAATAGAATAGAAAATTGTACCTTAACACACATTTCCTCCTAGCTGTTTTACTCATAGAGTATGAGTTTAATTTAAGGAAATGAAAAAGTCAGCCTTTCTACAGCAACTGGTAGCTTTGTTGATCCTTTGTCGATGCACGGCAGCAAATTGTATTTGACAAAATAGAACATAACATTCCACAAGAAGGTGTATTTTGGCAACAGAAAACAATTTCTTCCAGTCTGAAATGGAAAATAAAGTTACAATCATGAAGCATTGTTTGCACTGATTGGTTTAGTAGTATGACAGACTTACTGAGGTCACTTCCATTGGTAAACTGTGACTCTAAGAAACAGATATTTGGTTATTTTATTTTGCTTTTCCTTAGGTTGTCGGCATCCATTTCCCCATGAAACATTTCATATTAAGAATGAAGTCTGAATGGAAATGCCAGACTCTCTTCTGCCTCTGATTATCCATGAATAGACTTCAAACTTGCAGCTCATTTTTTCCTCATGGTAGGAAACTAAATTCAACTGTTCAGAGGTGGCAGATGTTTCTGGTTGGTTGCTCAACCAATGTGGTGTTATATTCCCAAATGGAGATGAAAGGGGGTTGAAAGGAAGATCACTGACTGTATATATCTTCACCACACTATTTTGTTTATTTTGTTTAATGAGATGTACATCACCCTGATTCTATTTAGTTGCCATTGTTTTTATGAGATGTTCTTCCCCTTGACTCTATTTATTGCCATTGTTCTTGTCTGCCTGTCTCCCCCGATTAGACTGTAAGCCTGTCAAAGGGCAGGGACTGTCTCTGTCTGTTGCCAACTTGTACATTCCAAGTGCTTAGTACAGTGTTCTGCACATAGTAAGTGCTCAATAAATACTATTGAACGAATGAATTAGTGAGAACTGAAGTATAGACAAATTAAGTGACTTGCCCAAGGTAACACATCATACATTTGGTAGTCAGGCCCAGGTTCTTTGACTCACAGGCCTGTCCTCTTCCCCCTAGGTGACACTGCTAATCAACTCTTAAGTCTGCTGCCATTATGGGCACTTGGATTCTTTTTCTGCAGTAACAATTAGTGGCTGAGGAATAGGTACAGGACTCGAAGCCAGGATAACCATTATTCACTATAAGCACTGGGAAAAACTTGGTGCAGGACATTGATGGGTGGGAGCACTGAGAGCAGGTGTTTAAGTTGGGGGTAGAAGGAGAGTAGGAGGAAGGAAACAAGAGAGAGGAGAAGGAGGAAAATAAAGGGCACTAGAGGAAGGAAGGAAAAGAAAAGATAGAGGAGGATAAGAGGGTTTGGGAGTAGCAGACCCCTTGCCCACTCCCTGACTTTCACCTGGAATTCCATTCCCCTTCATATTTTAGCCTATCATTCTCCCCACCTTTGAAGCCTTTTCCAAGAAGGCTTTCTGGACTAAACCCTCATTTCCACTATTCCTTTTCCCTTTCACATTGCCCTTGCGTTTGGATTTGTACTCTTTATTCCCCCAAACCCTCAACCTCACAGCACTTGTATACTTATCTATAATTAATTTAAATGTTTGTTTTCTCCTCTAGACTGTAAGTTCCCTGTGGGTTAAGAACTGTGGTATGTGAGAAGCAGCATGGTCTAGTGGATAGAGCATGTGCCTGGAAGTCAGAAGGACATCACCTCCTCCAAGAGGCCTTCCCGGCCTTCCCCCCTTTTTCCTTCTGCTCCCTCCACCCCCCCTTCACCTCTCCGCAGCTAAACCCTCTTCTCCCCCCTTTCCCTCCCCTCCTCCCCCTCTCCCGTCTCACCCCCTCAGCACTGTACTCGTCCGCTCAACTGTATATATCTTTATCACCCTATTTATTTTGTTTATTTCATTTAATGAGATGTACATCACCCTGATTCTATTTAGTTGCCATTGTTTTTATGAGATGTTCTTCCCCCTGACTCTATTTATTGCCATTGTTCTTGTCTGCCCGTCTCCCCGATTAGACTGTAAGCCCGTCAAAGGGCAGGGACTGTCTCTATCTGTTGCCGACTTGTACATTCCAAGCGCTCAGTACAGTGCTCTGCACATAGTAAGCACTCAGTAAATATTATTGAAAGAATGAATGAATGGGTTTTAAACCTGACTCTGCCACTTGTCTGCTTTGTGACTCTGAGGAAGTCTCTTAACTTCTCTGTGCCTCATTTCCCTCATCTGTAAAATGAGGATTAAGACTGTGAACCCCATGTGGGATAAGGACTGTCTAACTGGATTAGTTTATATCTACCCCAGCGCTTAGTACAGTGCTTAAAAAATGTGTTTAAAAAAACCTTTAAAAACAAAAAGAAAAATCTACCAAATCTGTTATATTGCACTTTCCCAATTACTTAGTACAGTGCTCTACACACAGTAAATGCTTAATAAATATGAGTAATTGGTTATTATACCATTTATTGAGCACCCACTTAAGGCAGTGCCCTATACTAAATGCCAGAGAAGTACAAAATAATGAAGTGTCATGTTCTCTGCCCACAAGGAGCCTACACTTAACTGGTGCAGACAAGCATAAAAAGATTTACAGTGCTGTCAAAATAAATTGAGTAGACAAGTATGAGTGATGAGGAGGTTGTAAAAAATTTTATGAGTGCTGGCTGAGACCATGTCTCCTATTTCTGTTGTAGTCTCCCAAATGTTTGCAGAGAGTAACAGCCAAATGAACCTTCCCTTCAAAATAATAATGATAATAATAATAGTAATGGTATTTGTTAAACACTTACTATGTGCCAAGCACTGGGGTAGATACACATTAATCAGGTTGGACACAGTCCCTGTCCCATATGGGGCTCACACTCTTAATGCCCATTTTACAGAAAGAGGTAAATGAGGCCCAGAGAAGTTAAGTAACTTGCCCATGGTCACACAGCGGACATGTGGAGGAGCTGGAATTAGAATCTATGTCCTTCTGACTCCCAGGCCCCTACTCTATCCACTAAGCCACAGTGCTTAGGATATACAGTCTCCTCTTCTGCCACCATCTTTGCTGCCCTCTGCCCCTGCCCTGAGCCCATGAATGGAAGCTGTTTAGAACCTCTGTGGGAGCTCTTCAAGGTCTGCCCCCCCCCAGTCTGGCACAACTGTTGACCTCTGCCTACCTCCTTGTGGGCTAGTAACATGTACCAACTCCATAGCATTGTACTCTGCTAAGTGTTTAGTACAGTACTCTGCACACAGTAAGTATAGTGTGGCTTAGTGGAAAGAGCCCGGGCTTGGGAATCAGAGGTCATACGTTCTAATCCCACCTCCTCCACTTGTCTTCTGTGTGACCTTGGGCAAATCATTTAACTTCTCCGTGCCTCAGTTCCCTCATATATAAAATTGGATTAAGACTGTGAGCCCCACATCGGACAACCTGATCACCTTGTATCTACCACAGTGCTTGAACTGTTCTTGCCACACAATAAGCACTTAACAAATACCACCATCATTATTATTATTATTAATTGATTGCCACCACAATCAGCCTGGTGGCAGCATCTCTGGGACTAGTCAGAATAGGTGAGTTCTCTCATCAGTCTAAAGTCATTTAGAGAAAAGATGCTAGAGTTTAACCAAGTCAAGTGAAAGCCTTTCTTCTGTCACATTTATTTTCTAAAGTGTTCTTCACAACTATGTAACAATTATTATTTATATTGTAAAGTTCATTTTTTTCCTTTTTCAAGTAAAAAGCTCTTAAAGGTTAGAGGTTTTGTTGGGCAGTAATTGTTTAGAGAATTGCTCAACTTGTCCATGCTGACTGAAACAATTTCAGTTTACCTTTTAGTATATTTGTTGCCTGCTTATTTATTGTGGTTTTGAATTTCCCAGGAGTAGTTGTGAAGGCTTAGGTGTCAGGACTTTTATGGTGTTTTATTCAGGTTGTTGGTTATCTTCTTGTTTTGCCCAGTTCCAGTGTGTTTTGTTTTTGTCAGTTCTTGATTGGATTCTTTCATCAGCAGTAAAGCAACTGTATCAAACCTGGTCTGCTTTCCTGCTTCCCCTTTAGATTTTATTACGGGAAAGAAGATGCTATGCCCTTTAGAGCCGAATTCCCGATCCTTTGGGAGGATGCCTCTTAGAAATGTTCTATAATAAAGAGTATAGGTGGCTAATTAACATGAGCTGGATCACTGAGCGAGTGGTTGTCACTGAAGCCAGGAGGAGTGGTAGCCACTCCTCGCCATGTAAGAGTAAAGTTCAGTGAAACCTTTAGAAACGTAAAGAACGTTCTCCTGGGTAATAATAGAAAGTCACTTTTTAATGTCAGTTATTTACCCAAAGGCAGAAAACTGTAGAACCATGCACAGCTTTAGAAAATGCTGATAGTTCGAATTTTTCCCTATTTTGTAGACGATATGGAATAATAATACTGATATTTGTTGAGCACTTGCTACGCACCAACTACTATACTAAGAACTAAATGATCAGGTTGGACACAACTCCTGGGAGGTTAACAATCTAAGGAGAAGGGAGAAATGGATATTGCATGCCAATTTTTCAGAAGAGGACACTGGCAAAAGTGACCAAGAAGGATCTGTTGCCATCTCTAGCAGTTCAGTCCACTGTGATGATGTTAGCCTCCTCCTTCCCACACCACATTACATCCTAGATCATTCCCATTGGATCGAGTCCCAGCACGCCCCCATATTGAATCCCTGGTTGGGGGAAACGGAGACAAAATAATCTGCTGACAAATGCCGCGCCTTGCCTGGAGACAGGAGTCTGGACTTGAGGATTTCTTGCAGTCCCAGCTCCTATGAGACTGAGCCTTTCCTCTGCTTCTCCTCCCCTCCCCGTCTCCTCCACTCCCTCCCTCTGCTCTATCCCCTTCCCACCCCACAGCACGTGTATATATGTACATATTTATTATCTATTTACTTTATCAATGATGTGTGCATATCTATAATTCTATTTATTTATATTCATTCTATTCATGCCTGTCTGCTTGTTTTGTTTTGTTGTTTTGTCTCCCCCCTTCTAGACTGTGAGCCCATTGTTGGGTGGGGATTGTCTCTATCTGTTGTTGAATTGTACTTTCCAAGCGCTTAGTACAGTGCTCTGCATACAGTAAGCGCTCAGTAAATATGATTGAATGAATGAATGAATTCCAGTAAAATCACCTGGTGAGTGACAAATAGCACCAAGGATAAAGAGCAGTGCGGCAGTTCCAATCAATCATTCAATCACTGATATTTATTGAATGCTTACTGTGTGCAGAGTACTGCACTTGGGAGAGTACAGTATGATAAATTTGGTAGACATGACTCCTGCTCTTAAGTATCTTAAAGTTAAGTGGAGGAGACTGACCTTAAAATAATTGAAGGATACATAAATAAGCACTGTAGGGCTGGGTTGGGGTGAGTATCAAAGTGTTTAAGAGTGATGTGGGGCTGGAGTGTGGAGAAAATCAAATTTCTTACGAGGTTCAGGCATAAGGGAGAACACATTCTCTCCCACGGCTTCAACTACCTTTTCTATATGGATGATACCCAAATCTACATCTCCAGCCCTGATCTCTCTCCCTCTCTGCAGTCTCACATTTTCTATTGCCTTCAAGACATTTCTACTTGGATGTGTTCCTGTCATCTCAAGCTTAATATGTCCAAAATAGAACTCCTTATTTTACCAACTCCTTATCTTACCAACAAACCCTGTCCTCCTCCTGACTTTCCCATCACTGTAGATGGCATCACCCTCTTTTCGGCTTCACTAGCCCGTAACCTTGGTGTTATCCTTGACACCTCTCTCTCATTCAACCCTCTATTCAATCCATTACTAAATCTTGTCGGTCCCATCTTCATGACATTGCTAAAATCCACTCTTTCCTCTCTACCAAAACTGCTACTATGTTAATACAGTCACTCATCCTATCCTGCCTGGATTACTGCATCAGCCTCCTCGCTGACCTCCCAGCCTCCTGCCTATCCCCACTTCAGTCCATACTTCATTCTGCTGCCTGAATCATCTTTTGGCAAAACGTTTAGAACATGTCACCCCACTCCTCAAAAGACTGCAGTGATTGCCCATCCACATCCACATCGAACAAAAATTCCTCACCATTGGCTTTAAAGCACTCAATCACCTTGCTCCCTCCTACCTTACTTTGCTATACTCCTACAACCCAGCCCCCATACTTTGCTTCTCCAATGCTAACCTTCTCACTATGCCTTGATCTCACCTATCTCACCACCGACCCTTCACCCATGTCCTGTCTCTGGCCTTGAATGCGCTCCATCCTCAAATCTGACAGACAGTTACTCTCACCCACTTCAAAGGCTTCCTGAAGGCATATCTCCTCCAGGAGTCTTCCTCTGACTAAGCCCACCCTTTCCTCTCCTCCTAGTCCCTCTGACTTGCACCCTTTGTTCTTCCCTGCTCCCAGCCCACAGCACTTATGTACATGAGAAGCGGCGTGGCTCAGAGAAGCGGCGTGGCTCAGTGGAAAGAGCTCGGGCTTTGGAGTCAGAGGTCATGGGTTCGAATCCCGGCTCGGCCACTTGGCAGCTGTGTGACTTTGGGCAAGTCATTTAACTTCTCAGTCCCTCAGTTACCTCATCTGTAAAATGGGGATTAAAACTGTGAGCCCCACGTGGGACAACCTGATTCCCCTGTGTCTACCCCAGCGCTTAGAACAGTGCTCGGCACATAGTAAGCGCTTAACAAATACCAACATTATTATATCTATAATTCTTTTATACTAATGTCTGTCTCCCTGCCTCTTGACAGTAAGCTCATTATGGACAGGGAATATGTCTGTTAATTTTTGCATTGTACTCTCCCAAACTCTTAATACAGTGCTCTGCACACAGTAAGTGCTCAAAAAATGTGATTGAATGAATGAATGAAAGGAAAGCAAACAACTGGGGAAATGAGGCGTTAGTCAGGGATGACCTCTTGGAGAAAGTGTGATTTTTTTTTAAAATTTTGTACAGGTTTGAAGATGGGGAGAACAATGGTCTGTTGGACACAAAGACACAGGGAGTTCCAGGCTAGAGGGAGGATGTGGGCAAGGATCATAAACAAGACAGAAAGGATCAAGCTACGGTGAGCAAGTAGGCAATGGGGGAGTGGATTGTGAAGATTGGGTTGGATTAGTGACATAAGGTAGGATGGGGAGAGCTGATTGAGTGCTTTAAAGTTGATGGTAAGGAGTTTCTCTTGGGTGTGGAAATGAATGAGCAACCATTGGATGTTTTTGAGGAATGGGGAGATGTGTCCAGAATTTTTTTTTTTCCAGAAAAAAGAACCTGACAGCAGAGTGACGCTTGTACTGGATTTCAGAGATTGAAGGCTGACACAGTAGTCAAGCAGGAATATGATAAATCCTTGGACTAGTATGGCCTCTGTTTAAATGGAGAAGAAGGGGCGGATGATAGAGATGTTATAAATGAAGAATCATCATTTGTTGCCAATTGTACATTCCAAGTGCTTAGTACAGTGCTCTGCACATAATAAGTGTTCAATAAATACTATCGAATGAATGATTAGGGGCAGACTGAACATGTTTTGAGTGAAAGATGAGTGGAAAATGATGCCAAGGTTGTGGGCTTGTGAGACATTAAGGATGATGGTAATTACAGTGATGAAAAAATCTGTGGAAGGACAGGGTTTGGGAGAAAAGATGAAGAGTTCTGTTTGGATATGTTAAATTTGAAGAGTTGTTTGGATCTCTAAGAAGAGATGTCATATAGTCAAGAAGAAATATGGGAATGCTGAAGAGAGAGGTCAGGGCTGGAGAGATACATTTGGCAATCATCTGCATAGAGATGGTGGTTGAAGTCTTGATAGCTAATGAGTTCTTTAAGGGAATGGGGGTAGATGGAGAATAGAAAGGAACCCAAAACTAAGTCTTGAGGGACTCCTATTGTTAGAGGGTGTGAGGCCGAGGAGGGGCCTGCAAAAGAGACTAAGAAGAACCATCCAGAGAGACAGGAGGAGAGCCAGGAGAGGACAGTATCAGTGAAGCTGAAGTTAGCATTTCAGGAAAAGGGAGTGATCCAGGATAGAAGACAGGAGAAAAGTCTAAAAATACTAGGATGGAGTAGAGGTCATTGGTGATTTTAGAGAGGGAAGTCTCTGTGGAGTGAAGGCAGTGAAGTCAGATTGAAGGGGGTTCAAGAAAAGAACTTTAGTAGAGGGTGATAACTGAAGGGTCCTGTGAGGTAAAGGAAGGGCTTTTTATTTTTAGGATAGGGGTTATATGGGCATACATGAAAGCAATGGGAAAGTTGGCTTTGGAGAGCGAGCAGTTGAAGATGGTGTTGGTATTTGTTAAGTGCTTACTATGTGCAGAGCACTGTTCTAAGCGCTGGGGTAAACACAGGGAAATCAGGTTGTCCCACGTGGGGCTCACAGTCTTAATCCCCATTTTACAGATGAGGGAACTGAGGCACAGAGAAGTTAAGTGACTTGCCCACAGTCACACGGCTGACAAGTGGCAGAGCTGGGATTCGAACTCATGAGCCCTGACTCCAAAGCCCATGCTCTTTCCACTGCGCCACGCTGCTTCTCCCTTGTCCCTTGTCAGGGAGGGACAGATCCTGTGGTAGAATTATTATCAAACCCATCCTAATCTTGGCAGTGGCCTTGTTAAATACATGAGATACCTTCCTTTAAGTAATTCTCCATATCACCTCAATGTTTATTATGATTTAGAGTTATTTAGGGAACTAACATTTAGATGGGAAGCTCTTCATGGGCAAGGATCATGTCTACCAACTCGTACTGTGTTCTCCCAAGAACTTAGTACAGTGCTCTGAACGCAGTCAGTACTCAATAAATACCATTTTTTTATTGTAAGCTCTTTGTGGGGAGGAATCATGCCTACCAATTCTATTGTACTGTACTTCCCAAATGTAAGGTAGCATGTTCTGCACACTGTAAGCACTCAACAAAGACCATTGCTCTTTTGATTTCTTATTACATTAGATAACTCTGCTTTCCACAGGAGGTATAGAGAAGCAGTGTTACTTTGTGGAAAGAGCACAGACTTAGGAGTCAGAAGATGTGGGTTCTAATCCCAGCTCTGCCACTTGTCTGCTGTGTGACCTTGGGCAAGTCACTTAACTTCTCTGTGCCACAGTTAACTCATCTGGAAAATTGGGATTAAGACTATGAGCCACACATGGGACAACTTGATTACCTTGTATCTACTTCAGTGCTTAGAAGAGTGGTTGGCACGTAGTAAGTGGTTAACAAATACCATATTATTATTATTATTACTGGTTAGAGCTAGAACCAAGGTAAAAGCTAGCTTTTGACTTGCGACTCTTAGTTGGTATTCTGATTAGCAGGTAACTAGACAAATAATTAAATTCATTCATTCATTCATTCATCATTCTGGTTTTGCCATTTACATGCTGTGTGACCTTGGGCAAGTCATTTAGCTTTACCGGCTTTCAGTTTCTTCCTCTATAAAGTGGAAGATTCAATATCTGTCTCCCTTCCCTCTTAGACTGTGAACCCCTTGTGGGACATGGACCGTGCCCAACGTTATTATCTTGAATCTAAACCAGCTCTTGCTTGGAGCATAGTAAACACCTAGCAGAAGTTACAATTAGTATTATTGCAAGAGAACTGTCAGTGGTATGTCTAAATTTGTTGTGCCATTTTCTATCCTATTAGAAAATGACAGATGTTGGTTTGCAGTGATGATGGAAACATGAGGATGTGCTAACCCCTGGATCAGCTACTAAGTGGTGTCAGCTTCACTTAAATGACCTCTGCTTCAGTGGTCCACTATGTAGAACAGGAGACAAAACTCTCTTTTTCCCACCTGTAAAGTGGTGGTGTTGGTATAAACCAGGTGCTTACTGTCTTTGCAAGGACTCTAGGCTCTGGTGAAATTATAATAGTATTGATTGATCTTTTGCTTCTGGTAGGAGGTTGAAATTAACTTATCTCTCCTTTCAGTCCTTTAAACTCAAATAAGGGTGTAAATGATTGGTAACTTGGCAATTTCAGAAAAACAAACAAATCCCAAATTCTTGACTTTGAACATATAACATCCTAAACCTTATCATTTAGGATATCAAGACTTTGAGATTTATACAAGAAATGCTCTCATCTGAATTTGAATTTGTTGATGGGTAACTAATCTCTTTTCTTGCTAATTGAGGAGTGATCATTTCTGAAAGCTCATGTGTTGAAGTGATTGAAGCATGGATAGACTACAATCTGCCTTCTGTTCTCCGTGGTGTCAGACACATGAAAGGTGCTATGTATTTCTTTTGTCTCAAGACAATGAAAAGAAATCCATTGCAATTTAGATAACTTAGTTGGGAGACATTGGCTGCATTTGGCTTTGCAGGAATCGTCTACTTTCAGTCTAATATTGCATTATGTAAATTGAAAAAACTGAAAATCCTTCAGCTCTCTTGGCCCTCTAGATCTTGCAAAGTATGCTTAGAATTTCCACTGCTCCCTGAGTTCAGGAATGAAAAATGAAATAGCTAAAGACTCACAACCACGCTGTAGCCAAGAAAGTCTTCAATTCTTTCTAGATCATGGTTAAAATATATTTGGTACACCATTGTGGTTGGGAGAAAACAAGATAAAAATTGTTATAAAAAGATCCTAAATTTTCAGTGAGGTGCCCACAGAGAAGCAGCGTGGCTCAGCGGAAAGAGCACGGGCTTGGGAGTCAGATGTCATGGGTTCGAATCCCCGCTTTGCCACTTGTCAGCTGTGTGACTGTGGGCAAGTCACTTAACTTCTCTGTGCCTCAGCTACCTCATCTGTAAAATGGGGATTAAGACTCTGAGCCTCATGTGGGACAACTGGATTACCCTGTATCTACCTCAGCACTTAGAACAGTGATCTGCACATAGTAAGTGCTTAACAAATACCAACATTATTATTATTATTGTTATGAGAAAGAATTGAATACATAAAAAAGGAAACCGTTGATAATGCTGTTCCAGATGTCAGAACATTTGCATGAATATTTGTGTGGTGAGCAAGAGTTACTCCATTTTGTAATATAGAAACCATTTTACACGTGACCATCATTGGACTCCAAAAAGAACAATTAGAAGGAGGAATTTGAATAGGAGCCAACAATATAGAAGGAGGACTTGAGGAGGCAGGAGAAAAACTGCCAGAGGTACAGGAGGTAAGCTATACTGCAAAAAACCAGCCCATGAAGTGGGCACGGAAGGAGGGGTAGCTGTCCCCTGGCTTTACCTGGTAAAGGGTTTGAGATATAAGCAGCGAATCAGGAACTTCCAAGACCCCTCGAAGCAACCTTGAGTGGAATAACCAGACCCTTGCAGGGACATGACATAAACAAAACAGGCGGGTGGTACTACTTAAGATGGTGGCCAAACAACCAAAACAAGTCGCTTGCCATGAGCTAAGAACCGGACAACCGGAAGGTGTCCAAGATCACCTAAGACCCATACACTGAGACCCTTATGGTACGGCTGCAGGGAACCACCGAACACTGGAGCTAGAATAAAGTGCTGCAGACAGTCAGACTCCATGGACTCCTCCACTGTGGGACCATATGCACAAATATGGGGAAAACAGTAGGATGGATGTGTGTGTGTGTGTGTGTGTGTGTATGCATTTCCCCTTTCAATTAAACTAGTGAGAATTGAATAAACCTTTTGGCTATATACAGGTTTGGTTTGGTTTCACTTTGGTTTGACTTGTCTTTGAGTGCCTGATGGAACAGTAAGGGGAGGTGGGTGCCCAGGGATGGACCTATAAGAGAGATGCCTGACAGGGCCAGGGAGGGGCTTCTAGAGTAAGTGCCTGACAGTGTGAAATAGGGACAGACCTACAGGGTAGGTGGTTGACAGGACCAGGGATGGACTTATAGAGTAAGTGCCTGAAGGTATGATAAGGGCTTATAACAATTTGGTCAGCAGTATTTTGTAGCAGGAGGATGTTAACAAGTTGAAAAGTTGTATCAGTGGTCCTATGGGGTTCATAAATGTCTATTTTTGTGAATATATAATAATAATAATAATGGTATTTGTTAAGCACTTACTATGTGCCAAGCACTGGTCTAAGCACTGGGGTAGATAGAAGGTAATCAGGTTGTCCCATGTGGGACTCATAGTTTTAATCCTCAGTTTACAGATGAGGGAACTGAGACCCAAAGAAGTTAAGTGACTTGCCCAAGGTCACACAGCAGACAAGTGGAGGAGGCGGGATGAGAACCCAGGTCTTTCTGACTCCCAGGCCCATGCTCTAGCCACTAGGCCATGCTGCTTCTCATCTGAATTTTCACAGAATATTTGTATTACTCAAGCACTTTTATACATATTCTCTTGTCTTCCCATCAGCATCCCTGGGTAGTTGGGGAGTTCAGAGGGCATGTATTATCATTCCCATTTTACAAACGCGGACACTGAGGTGCAGAAAATTTAATCTCTGCAAAGCATGGCACGATACCCAAGTAGGGGTATAATATAGTAAGTAGATACTCAAAAGGTTTATAATCTAGAATGGATCTCCACTAGACAGTTCTGCCAATTTCTCTTAGAAGAACCTTTCAGATTAGGTAAAAAGTAAATTCATTTTTATTGTATTATGAGAGACAAGAACAATATAGGTCAACATAGCAGCTGTCCAATTTAAAATTCTCACTCCCAACTTAATGCCTGTTATGTTTGAGTCTATTGTCTGTGCTATGGATTATAGCTGAGTAAATCCTTCCCTAGATTTCAAGAAAGGTGCACTGTCCTTGTCCAGAGTACATAGTCTGATTCCTTAAACCTTTTAAATTTGTGATTTGAACTGTTTAAACTGATTCTATTCAGGAGGCCAGTTGTGACTATAACCCAGTGGAAAGAAGAGTGTGATTCATTTTTCTCAAAAGAACAAAATGCTTCTGTAGGATAGCAATCACAAAAAAGCATTCCATCTCTTCTATCTAACTGCCCTTTGTACTTGGTGAGGGCACTGCCGACAGTGCACTTTATCTATGTGTGGGTGCTTCTGAAAAGACTGACGTGTTATCAACAGTCTCTCATATACCATGCACAGGTGAAATACATTGATGCATTAGCTATTCACAAAGTACTGCTGTGCTTTTCATTCTATTTCTTCATTTTTTTGATCTTCAAGAAGTCTCTGCTGGAAAAAAAAAGTGAGACCATCTTTTATTATTGACATGGTGATTTTTATTTGTCCCTTGCAACTATTTCTCAACAATCGGCTCTCTCCCAACTACTTATCCTCACTCCTGTTCCAGTATAATGGAGTCTGCACACTTTGTTCCCCTCACACCTCCTTATTCAATGTACCTGGATTTCATCACTCTTGCCATTAACCCCTTGCTCATGCCCTCCCTCCTGAATAAGAAGTCTTTCCTCCTACATAATAATAATGTCGGTATTTGTTAAGTGCTTACTATGTGCAGAGCACTGTTCTAAGCACTGGGGTAAATACAGGGTAATGAGGTTTTCCCACATGAGGCTCACAGTCTTAATCCCCATTTTGCAGATGAGGGAACTGAGGCACAGAGAATTTAAGTGACTTGCCCACAGTCACACAGCTGACAAGTGGCAGAGCAGGGATTCGAACCCATGATCTCTGACTCCCAAGCCCATGCTCTTTCCACTGAGCCACGCTGCTTCATGTCTGACAAAAATTAACACTCTCCCTAACTCCAAATCCCTTTAAAAATCATCCTCCTCCAAGAAGCCTTTGTTGACTAACCCCTCATTTACTCACCCATTTTTTTTAAAATGGTATTTATTAAGTGCTTACTAGAGAAGCATCGTGGCTCAGTAGAAAGAGCACGGGCTTTGGAGTCCGAAGTCATGGGTTCGAATTCCAGCTCTGCCATTGTCAGCTGTGTGACTGTGGGTGAGTCACTTAACTTCTCTATGCCTCAGTTACCTCATCTGCAAAATGGGGATTAAGACTGTGAGCCCCACGTGGAACAACCTGATTCCCCTGTGTCTACCCCAGCGCTTAGAACAGTGCTTTCCACATGGTAAGCGCTTAACAAATATCAACATTATTATTAACATTATTATGTGCCAGGTTCTGTAATAAGTGCTGTGGTGGATACAAGCTAATCAGGTTGGACACAATCCATGCCCCACATTGGACTCACAGTCACAATTCCCATTTCACAGATGTGGTAAGTGAGGGGCAGAGAAGTTAAGTGACTTGCCCAAGGTCACGCAGCAGATGTGCACTAGAGTAGGGATTAGAACCCAAGTCCTCTGACTCCCAGGTCTATGCAGTATCTGCTAGGGCATGCTGCCTCTCTATTCTCCCCCCTTTCTGTGTTGCCAAAGCAGCGTGGCTCAGTGGAAAAGAGCCTGGGCTTCAGAGTCAGAGGTCATGGGTTCGACTCCCGGCTCCGCCACTTGTCAGCTGTGTGACTGTGGGCAAGTCACTTCACTTCTCTGTGCCTCAGTTACCTCATCTGTAAAATGGGGATTAAGACTGTGAGACTCACGTGGGACAACCTGATTACCCTGTATCTACCCCAGCGCTTAGAACAGTGCTCTGCACATAGTAAGTGCTTAACAAATATCATTATTATGCAGTTGAGTCATTACCCTCAATCACTTTGATACTTACCCCTCTCACTTCCACAGCACTTATATGCCCTGTTACTTCCCCTAGTTTTAATTTATTCTAATGTCTGTCTCCCCTGCTAGACTGCAAGCTCCTCTCCCAAGGGCTTAGTACTACTGCACATAGAGTAAATAATCAATAATTCAATCAATCAGTGGTATCACTCAGCTCTTACTGTGTGCAGAGTACTATAGTAGATAATTGGGCCGGAATAATACAAAATTGTTGGTAGACTTGATCTTTTCCTCCAAGGACCTTCAGTCTAGATGTGGAGACAGGCATTCAAATAAATTATGGATATAAATACCTTTGAATGACCTATACTATGTGCATAATTTGGAGCTATGTCCTAAAAACTAGTTAACTCTAAACTTTACATTCTTCATATTTTCCAGTTGGAGAGAAAGCAACCAAATCCTATATTCCACTTGCCTAAAAATAATGCCTCATGCCATGATAATTTCTATTTTGTTGCAAATCACTGTTGCTTTTTCTTTCATAATTTAGTAACTTGAGGGAACTAGTTGGAAGCCAAAATGCTCATTTTCAAAAGATTTTAACTCCCAAATTGCAGAAATGCTCAGGGATATTTTTTATAGCATAAAGTCTATATGTATATGCATTCACAACTGTGGAATGCAACTAGCCCCAAGTGGGACAGGAACTGTGCCTGACCTAATTAACCTCTATCTATCCCCAGTGCTTAAACTGTCCTTGACAAATAATAAGCACTTAGCAAATACCATAATAAAACCCTCCATTTTTGCATAGTTTAGTTGGGTTTTTAGATATTCATTTTTGGTGTAGATCTTTTATAAAAGCAGGTATGCAACAGCCTTAGAGTTAAATTCTCTTGCTTTTTGTACAGAAAGTCCTGTGGAAATTCCATTCTTGGGGCCCATTAATCTCTTATTGCATTGCTCTGAAATTGGGTGGTTATAAGTAATCAAAAACTGCCAATTTTGAAAAGCTAACATTTTTTAGTTTTACAGGCATGAAAAATAGTGATGTGACGTTGTAAAAAAGTCAAATTAAATGTTAATTGATGCAAGGCCACGAAGCAGGAAGGCACTTAAGAGTTTAGATGGAGGCAGTACTTTTTTCAGACTTGACAAATTATCTAGAAAGTCTTCATAGATATCCACATTTCTATTTTCCTCATCACCACTTCCATTAATGCATACCACTATGTAAAAATTATTTTAAATAAGTTTTTATTAAATGTTTACATAGACTGATGCAAAGCTGTAGGAAATATTCTGATTCCAATATGTATATTTGCAGTATTTTATTTTAGGCGACGAAGTGATCTGAGAAAAGAAGAAAGTAATAGACCATCGAAGACAAAAGAAAAAAGAGTATGTACTTGGGGAATTTAAGAGATGACTTTCTTAATCATCACATTTAAATGACTTTAATTTGCATGAATACTGAAGTGTTAATGGTCCTTTTTTAATCTAATTCCTTCTAGACCATTTCTAATTATTCTTAGTTAATATGATAAAATTAAAGAAATAAAATATTCTCTCCTTCCAACAAGATATAAGGCATGATCTGTTCAGGAAAGTTGCTACAAACAGACTTCAGAAGTAGGGCAGAAAGAAGTACTATAGTTTTTTACATAGCTCTTCAGGTGATAGTTTTTTCCAAAATAGAAAAAAAAATCATTCTAGTGAAGTTTCACTCTTTGCATCAGGTGTATGAATAATTAAAAATGAGTTGAACAACAGAATTCTCCCTTACACTAATGAAAATTAAAATAAAACCTCAGAGGGGATTAGGGTTCTTTTGGCTATGCTCGACCATGTCAACGTTTGTGCAAACAAATTATATGACACCAGCTAAAGTTAAGGAAAAATATGTAATTTTTTTGAGCTACAACTAGTTGACATTGGATACCAATTTCTCTTACATATTCCAGGTTCATTTGGAATATGAATGGATGGAAATTCCTTATGTATATAAAGAAGCCAGTTCATGGTCAATATTGCCAATCCAAACCACATTTTAGGATGCATCATGGATGCCGCTGTTCCTTCTTAGACAGGGAGCCTCATGTGGGTGGAACAGGGACAGTATCCAACCTGATTATTTTGTCCTAGAGGTTCCTGCAGCCACCCACAGGATAGGAAGAGTAGGTCTGTCTCTGATGACCTCTATGACTTTGGGGCGATGCCTGAGCTTCAGCTATAGAGTGGTGGCAGTGGTCGGGCTGCAAAGACTTAGGGAGCATGAGCAAGATGCTCCAAACCCTGCAGTAGAAGAACGGGTGAACTTTGGAAGCGCCCCCAAAGTGATTCCAGTGGCTCCTTTGGCCTGCATTTATCCTCACTCATCATCAGTGGTATTTATTGAGCACTTACTATGTCCAGAGCACTGTACTAAGTGGTGGGTGAGTACAGTGTAACAGAGTTGGCAGACATGTTCCTTGCCCACAATGAGCTTACAGTCTAAAAGGGGAAATTTAGGATTGAAAACCCCAGTAATGTCACACATTTGTGCTTTAAGTTTCTGAAGTGCAAGTAACTCCCTCGTCTGTCTCTTCCATTTTCTGCAGGTAAAGAGCTGCAGTCCTGGGTTAGCTCTTCCTAGAGGCTCCATTGGTGTCTCCTGTGGTAAAAATGTTTCTGAGTTGTATTTTAGTATTTGTGCTGACTGCCTGGAGACCATGAAGTAGATATGAGGCTTTCACTTTGTTTAGGCACCCTGGCATCTTCCATACAGTTGAATTGAAAGTCCCAGAATAGACCTGATCTATTCAGCACCACCACGGTCCCTGCCTCATCAGCCCATAACCTTATCATTACCTTCAACTCATCTCTGTCATTCAACCCACATATTCAATCTGTCACCAAATCCTGTCAGTCACTAAACTCCCTTTCCTCTCCATCCAAACTGCGATCATGTGACTCAAAGCACCTATCATATCCAGCCTTGATTACTGCATAAACCTCCTTGCTGACCTTCCTGCTTCCTGTGTCTTCCCACTCCAGTCCATACCTCACTCTGCTGTCTGAATTATTTTTCTACATAAATGTTCAGTCCCTTCTTCCCCACACCCATGTGGGCAGGGATTATCTCTATTGCTGAATTGTACTTTCCAAGTGCTTAGTACAGTGTTCTGCACACAGTAAGCACTTAATAAATATGATTGTATGAATGAATGGATGAATGAACCTCCAGTGGTTGCCCATCCACCCCTGCAACAAAACACCTTACCATCAACTTTAAAGTACTCAATCACCTTGCCCCTTTCTACCTCACTAGTAATAATGATGATGGCATTTGTTAAGCACATACTATATACGAAACACGCAGTTACTATGTACGAAACACTGTTCTAAGCACTGGGGGCGTTACAAGGTGATCATGTTGTCCCACGTGGGGCTCAAAGTTTTAATCCCCATTTTACAGATGAGGTCACTGAGGCTACCACTACAACTCAGCCTGCACACTTCGCTCCTCTAAAATTAACCTTCTCACTGTATCTCAATCTCATCTATTTTGCCATCAACCTCTCGCCCACATACTGCTTCTGGCCTGGAAGACCCTCCTTCTTCATATCTGACAGACAATTACTTGCCCCTCTTTCAAAACCTTTCGAAGGCATATCTCCTTCAAAAGCCCTTCCCTGTTCTTTTCTTTTTCTTCCACTCCCTTCTGTGACCCCCTGACCTTCTCCCTTTATTCATCCTGTCTCCCAGCCCTATAGCACTTATGCACATATCTGTAATTTATTTATTTATTTATTTATTTATTTATTTATTTATTTATTTATTTTATTTATTTATTTATTTATTTATTTATTTATTTATTTATTCATTCATTCATTCATTCATTCATTCATATATATTAATGTCTGCCTCCCCCTCTAGACTGAAAGTTCACTCTGGGCAGGGAATGTGCCTGTTATATTGCTATATAGTACTCTACCAAACATTTATTTATAGTCTTCTGCACACTGTAAGCAGTCAATAAATACATCTGACTGACTGACTCCAGGGGTTGCTCATCCATCTTGGCAACAAACAGAACTCCTTACAGTAAGCTTTAAAACACTCAATCACCTTGCCCCCTCCTACCTCACCTCGCTGCCCTCATACTATAACCCAGTGCCCACATAGTACTCCTCTAATGCCATACTACTCCCCGTACCTGGATCTACTGCTGACCTCTTGCCCACATCCTGACTCTGTCGTGGAAAGCCCTCCCTCTTCTTATCCTACAGATAATCACTCTTCCCCCTTCAAGCCTTACAGAAGCACTTCTCCTCCAAAAGGCTTTCCCTGACTAAGCCCTCATTTCCTTTTCTCTATCTCCCTTGTGTGTCACCCTGACTTGCTCCCTATATTCATTTCCCCCTACCAACCGCATAGCACTTATGTACATATCTGTAATTTACTTGGTTTATCTGAGGATTTGGAAGCTTGTTTCACAGTGTGATGACTAACATGAAAGTTGAAATTGGCTTGATTGGTCTATGATTAATCCGATATTCTGTTTCTCTCATTGTCTCACTACACTGAGCACTTTTAAAATCATCACATTTATTGAGCACTTACTGTGTGCAGAGCACTGGGAGATGACAATACAGCAATAAATAGACACATTCCTTGCCCATTAATGTCTGTCTCTCCCTCTAGATTGCAAATTTGTTGTGGGCAGGGAACAGGTCTACCAACTCTGTCATACTGTATTCTCCCAAGCACTTAATAAGTACAGTGCTCTGCACACAGTAAGTGCTCACAGAATAGAAATGATAGATTGATTGTTTAATTCAACTCTCTTTCTCATCTCAGTGTTAGGAACCGTTTTTTGTCAGTAAATATACAGAATAACAATGTTGGTATTTGTTAAGCGCTTACTATGTGCAGAGCACTGTTCTAAGCACTGGGGTAGACATAGGGGAATCAGGTTGTCCCACATGGGGCTCACAGTGTTAATCCCCATTTTACAGATGAGGTAACTGAGGCCCAGAGAAGTTAAGTGACTTGCCCACAGTCACACAGCTGACAAGTGGCAGAGCTGGGATTCGAACTCATGACCTCTGACTCCAAAGCCCGTGCTCTTTCCACTGAGCCACGCTGCTTCTCTATATATAGAGTGTTCAGTTTGGTAGAGTAGAACTGTTATGACTGAAACACTGAATCCTTCAGTTTTGTGTCAGTAATCGTTTCTTTCTACCTCTATTTGAGATTCTTCTAGCACATGAAATATGTCATTGCTTTCTGGATCTTAGTTGTTACTTAGCCAACATTGACAGTGCCATCACAAACCATGTTACTTCAGCTTTGCTCCATCTAGAGCAGTGGTGATGTGATAAGACACAGGTCAATGGAAAGTTTCTGCCTTTCTCAGTGTAACTTAGATTCAACTTTTCTCCTGTTGCTGAAAACCTGCGAGTTAAATTCTGTAGTTCTCCACGACAGGCAAAGAGGATTCTTCACCAGCTATTTTTTTGTTGTTTTCACTTGTAAGCAATGTGAATTACAGTGTTTTCCATTTGTGTGGATCCCTGTTTATTTTCCTGATCCTATTTGCTTCTGTTATTTTGCTGACTGTGACTCTGCTGTGATGGACTCTCGGCTGTAAGTGATGGATGAGCCTCAGTCCAGCTATGAAGAGTTGGGAACCAAGAATCGATTATAGTGCCAATGCTTTACAAGTACCACTTGCTTTCTCTCATGCCTGCCAGTCTTGTTCCAACCAGCATGTAGCTGGGCAAGGATGCAATAGATTGCCATGTACATACAAAACTAACTGACAGAACCTTAAAGAGGTCAAAAAGATAAATGTGGCCAAAAGGGCTGCAGCATAGGGCTGATGCTGTGGAGTAGCACCATAGACTAGCAGGCAGCTTCAGGAGAGCAGTAGTAATAGTATTAATTAAGCACTTACTGCGTGCAGAGCACGGTACTAAAAACTAGGAGAGAACACACACCCTTGTCCTTCATGGACCTTACAATCTAGGAGTGAGAGTCGGAGGAGGGATTGGAGACAGATACATCAAGAGTGATAAAACATTGAAATCCAACAGAAAATAGGCTTGAAATCTTGGTGGCGATGGCAGCTGATGCATGCCGGAGCCGGAGCTGCTGCATGCCGGAGCAGCTTTGATCTGTGTACAGAGCATGTTGAGAATGGGAACCCTAAATGGAAGAGTTGGGGAAGGGAGGGTTATAATAATAATTAATAATTATAGCATTTGTTAAGAGCATACTATGTGCCAGACACTGTACTAAGTGCTAAGGTGGCTACAAGCAAATCGGGTTGGACACAGTCCCTTTCCCGCATGGAGCTCACTTACAATCTAGAGGGAGAGACAGACATTAATGGACAGGGAATGTGTCTATTTATTGTTGTATTATTGGGTCCCAAGCACTTAATACAGTGCTCTGCACACAATAAGTGCTTAATAAATACAATGATTTTTAAAGTGCTCAATGTAGTGAGATCAATGAGAGAAACAGAATATTGTATTAATAATAGACCAATCAAGCCAATTTCAATTTAATCCTCATTTTACAGATGAGGTAACTGAGTCACAGAGAAGTCAAATGACCTACCCAAAACCACACAGCAGACAAATAGCAGATCCAAGATTGGAAACAATGACCTTCTGACTCCTAGGCCCATGCTCTATCCACTATGCTGCAGTCTTTATTTCCTGCATTAATCATTGCATTTTTAAGATTGCTTCGAGCCTGTATGCCACAGAATATATCCTAGGTGATTTTTCAGACAAAAGCCTTCATCACTAATGGTTGAGTCCCACCATATAGTCTCCTATTTCTGGTTGTTCCATCCCCTCACTGTAGTGAGATGTAGGCCAGATTTTGGCGGATGGCAGGGCTTAAACATAAGGCAATATGAATGGTAATGGTAAAAGGACACAGCCTTCCTTCACACCATCCACTAACACTATCATCAAATTGGAAAATGACTACAAATTTGCATGTTCAACCAAGTTTCTCATTGCAATTCATAGTGAAGTTTTATTAATGGTGCCAAAAGGTGGGAATGGTCCGTGGTTGTGATCCCAGAATTTTTCTGAAGAAAAAGAAGCAGCATGGTCTAGTGAATAGAGCATGGGCTGGGAGTGAGAAGGCTCTGGGATACAGGATCCACCTCTTGCCTGCTGTTGGCCTTGGACAAGTCACTTAACTTCTCTGAGTCTCAGTTACCTCATCTGTAAAATGGGGATTAAGACTGTGAGCCCCATGTGGGACAAGGACTGTGTCCAACCAAATTTGTTTGTATGCACCCCAGTGCTTAGTACAGTGCCTGACACATACTAAGTGTTTAATAAATGCCATAATAATAATGATTATTATTGTTATTTAATTTCTCTGTGCCTGAGTTACCTCATCTGTAAAATGGAGATTTAAATTCTGAGCCCTATGTGGGGCGGGGAATATGTCCAACCTAATTAACTTGTAGTGTTGGATGGTATTTGTTAAGTGCTTTCTATGTGTATAGCACTGTTTTAAGTGCTGGGGTAGATACAGGGTAATCAGGTTGTCCCACGTGAGGCTCACAGTTAATCCCCATTTTACAGATGAGGTAACTGAGGCACAGAGAAGTGACTTGCCCACAGTCACACAGCTGACAAGTGGCAGAGGTGGGATTCGAACACATGAACACTGACTCCCAAGCCCTGGCTCTTTCCACTGAGCCATGCTGCTTCTCTAATGCTTAGAACAGTCCTTTGAAAATAACAAGCAGTTAACAAATGTCATTAAAGAAAAATGCTTAGCATAGTGGATCATGCTAGTTAGAAAACTCTCTTGAACTCCTTGTAGTTTGTTAGCAATGTGAATAAAAAAATGACTCATCAAGATGGATGCTAGTAAATACCTAGAAATGGTGTTACACCAGTTAGAAGTGTGATATTTTTGCAGATGTGGCACCATTCCTCTAAAAGCTGATGATTATTGGAGTGTCTTTTTACACAGCTGAAATTGAGAGTAGCTCTTGAGATTGCAGCACAAGATGGGTACAGTTCACGTTAAGAGAGAATGCTAACCTCTTTCTAGCTGTCCATTGGTTAGCCACCTGGTCCTGCAGACTCTTTAACTGGAAAACTGCAGACCTCACTTCATGCCCAGCTGATTTCTCTTTCATATGAGTGATGATGACTCTCTTCAGCTTGCATATCTACTATTGAAGGAGTATTCAACAGTAGGTGTTCACTTTAGCTCCAAAGTTTCAACTGACATGTTTATAAATTGTCTTTAACAAGGCTGACTCAATTCTATGTAAAGGTTCTCGTAGTACTGTTTGTTGTATTAGGTTGGAAACTATATAGGCAGGAAATCTGTACCTTTTTTGATGTATTCTCACAAGCTCTTAGTACAGTACTCTGCACACAGATTCATTGATGTACTCTGTCAAGTACTTACAACATTTTGCACTTAGTAAGTGCTCAGTAAATGCCACTGAATAATTGGTTGGCCATTGATTGCCTCTTAACCTCAAGGTGATCTCAACAGTGTATGTTTCTCATTTTACCATGAGCTTCTATTCACAGCTTGACATAGTTATGATGGCTTGATTTTGATGGATGATTGTGCCATTTTCCAGTAGCTTCAATCTTTTTAGATTGGTCAGCTATTTCATCATCATTTTTGTATGCCTGGTAAAATCAATGGTATAATAGTAATGTTGGTATTTTTTAAGCACTTACTATGTGCAGAGCACTGTTCTAAGCGCTGGGGGAGATACAAGGTAATCAGGTTGTCCCACATGAGGCTCACAGTTAATCCCCATGTTACAGATGAGGAAACTGAGGTACAGAGAAGTTAAGTGACTTGCCCACAGTCACACAGCTGACAAGTGGCAGAGCCAGGATTTGAACCCATGACCTCTGACTCCAAAGCCCGGGCTCTTTCCACTGAGCCACGCTGCCTTCAGCTGCTGAGAAAGCAGCATGATGCAAATGCTGCCAGTCTGCTTCCACATGCTAGATGTCAGGTAGATGATGGTGATGATAATGATGATGGTATTTGTTAAATGCTTCCTATGTGCCATGCACTGTTCTAAGTGCTGTGGGAGATACAAGGTAATCAGGCTGTCCCACCCGGGGGTTCACAGTCTTAATCCCCATTTTACAGATGAGATAACTGAGGCACAGAGAAGTTAAGTGACTTGCCCAAACTCACACAGCTGACAAGTGACGGAGCCAAGAGTAGAACCCCTGACTCTCAAGCCCATGTTCTTTCCACTGAGCCACACTGCTTCTCACTGCTCGGTGTTTGGTAGCCTTGTCACTCTTTGAGATCAATATGACCTGGTGTGATTTGACTTGGTTTCTCTGAGGATTTTGAAGTTTGCTTCACAGGGTGATGACTAACATGAAGGGTGACAATGGCTTGATTGTTCTATGATTAATCTGGTATTCTGTTTTTCTCACTGGTCTCACTACACTGAGCACTTTTAAAATGTCATGGATCCCTGCCCTGGATTTTTTTTTAAGTGTTAAAGCATTTGGTCAACTCCAGTCACACACTCTCATCCCACATGGACTACTGGGTCCAATGCTTGAAAGTGGATGGCATCTAGTTGGATCGAGGATGAAGGTGGAGATGTTGGGCTGGCCAGTTTAAGGATCTGCAGATCTGGTTTCACTGATTGCGTTAGTTCTTGCTGAGCCCATCCAATTTTCAGAAGAGTCCAGGCTGGCCCATTGACCAAAACCTCCATCTCTGATGGCTTTGCTCCAACAAACCCCAGTGAGCATTCTTAATTTGAATGCAGCTTCTTTCTAATACTGAGAGGGTTAGGTTACACTGAAGTTAGCTGGGCTCAATAAAGTACCATGGCTCTGCCGAATTTTATTCGTTTTTTTGGCGAAGCAATGTTTTTCTTTACTTCCCCAAAGGATAGGGTGACTGCCCCCTTTAACCGATAATGTCATTCTTCACCAGAAACCCTTACCTCTATAAACTACAAATTGGAGCTTATGTGACCTGAAATGCCAGTAATGTTTATTGAAAGCCTACTGTATGTATAGAACTGTACTAAGCACTCAGAGTGTGTAATAGATATAGAAAACACGATCCTGCCTACAAGGAGCATACAATCTATCAGAATAGACAGGCACACAACTTACAGATAGGATAAATGATGTTTGAATAACAGAGCATATAAACTGACATATACAAAGCTGCAAAAGACAACTTGTGAGGGTTAAAATACTGAGAAAATGAGAGTCCTCCTTCTTAGGCTTGTCTATCACAATCCTCCCATTTTTTTTCTTGAAGATGCTGCTGCTTGTATTAGCTTCTTGTGACAAACTAGGAACAGAAATTGTTTTGATTATTTTTAAAAATGATAATAATTGTGATATTTTTGAATTGCTTTGTGTGTACTGGGCATTGTAGCTCTGGGTTAGATGTAAAATAAGGTTAGATGTAAAATAACCAGATCAGACACAATTTCTGAACCACAATGGGCTTACAGCTAAGTAGGAACGAGACAATCAGCATGGCTCAGTGGAAAGAGCACAGGCTTGGGTCAGAGGTCATGGGTTCTAATCCTGCCTCCTCCACTTATCAGCTGAGTGACCTTGGGTAAGACACTTAACTTCTCTGTGCCTCAGTTATCTCATCTGTAAAATGGGTGTATAAGGGAAATGAGTGTTTAGTCATTCAGAGACGTGGCATTGTTTAATGGAAAGAGCAAGGGCTTGGGAATCAGAGGTCGAGGGTTCTAATCCCAGGTCTGCCACTTGTCAGCTCTGTGACTTTGGGCAAGTCACTTAACTTCTCTGTGCCTCAGTTACCTCATCTGTAAAATGGGGTTAAAGACTGTGAGCCCCACATGGGACAACCTGATTACCTTCTACCCCCCTGCCCCCAGTGCTTAAAACAGTGCTTGGCACATAATAAGCTCTTAAATGCCATCATTATTATTATTAGGACGGAGGATATTATTTGATGCCCTTTTTATGGATGAGGTAACTAAGGCACAAAGAAGTTAAGTGACTTCATTCAATAGATTTATTGAGCGCTTACTATGTGCAGAGCACTGTACTAAGCACTTAGAATGAACAAGTTGGCAACAGATAGAGACAGTCCCTGCCTTTGACTTGCCAAAGGTGACATAACAAGCAAGTGTCAGAGCCAGGATAAATATCAAGCTCTTAATAAAAATGATTGAATGAATACTAAGTGCTTAGGAGAGTACAATAGTACAGTGTTGGTAGTCAAGTTCCCTGCCCAGAGTGAGTTTGTAGTTTAGAAGGCCAGCCTATGACTCTCAGTCCCATGCTCTTTCCACCAGACCACACTGCTCCTCTGATAATAATTAATAGTGATTCCCTGAAATGAATCTTACAACTGAGCTTTGTGATGCTTTGTGACTCAATGAAGTGCAAACTTAAATGGCCTGTGGGACTATAGATTCAATATTGGGGATTGCTTATATGCACATACCTTATAAAAAATCAATCAATGGTATTTTTTGAGCATTTACTGTGTGTAGAGTGCTGTGCTAACCACTTGGGAGAGTACAAAAAATAATGATAATAATAATAATGATGATGACATTTGTTAAGTGCTTACTATGTGCCAAGCATTGTTCTAGTGCTGGGATAGATACAAGGTTATCAGGTTGTCCCAAGTGGTTCACAGTCTAAATTCCCATTTTACAGACTCCGTAACTGAGGCACAGAGAGGTTAAGTGACTTGCCCAAAGTCACATAGCTGACAAGTGGCAGACGGGGTTTAGAACCCACATCCTCTGACTCCCAAGCCTGGGCTCTTTCCTCTAAGCCATGCTGCTTCTCATTTAGTTCCCACATAAGGCTCACAATCTGAGCAAGAAGGAAAATGGATGTTGAATCCCCATTTTGCTGATAAGGGAATTGAGGCACAAAGATGTTAAGTGGTTTGCCTAAAATCACACAGCAGGTAAGTGGCGAAGACAAGATTTGAACCCAGCTTCTCTATCACTCAGCCCCATGCTCTTTCCATTAGGCAGTACTGCTTTTCTAGGGAACAACTCTATTCACAGAAGCCAGGGATCACTTAAAATACAAATAAAGGTCAGACATGAGAGTGGATGGTCAGAATAATGAACAAACCCTGAAAAAATAGCTTTAATTCCTACTTTTTAAGTAGGATGTTACAATTTTCAACCATCCTCTTCAGCGCCTGGAAGAATATTCAGAACATACTTATGATCAACTGACTCATGCTTCACAGAGAGGTGAAAGGTATCTCCCTATTAATTAATTCCCAAATAATTAAAAATGAGAGAAGAGCAAAATTTAAGTATTTGTAAATTCATTTCTCTGTTTGCATCCACCCTTTTTCTCTACCTTCAACTTGCCCAGGCCAGAGATTCCAAGCAGGGTGGAGTCAAAACCACAGGGTGTTTCCTATTCATTCCTAAAATCTTGAAAACAGGAGAAGAGCATGATTTGAATATTTGTAACTCCTCTTTTCTGTCTGCCCTCTTCCATGCTCCACACACCTCACAGACATCCCTCTTCCTCCAGGATCCTGGCCTGGCTCACAAAGCCCCTCTAGGAGTGCTATGAAAGGCAGCATCAAGAGGCCTTCTTTTGCCTGGGATCTGGAACATGAGTGGATTGTGTCATGTGATTTTCGGATAAAAGTCCCACCTCCCTCTTTCCTGGTGCCACCCTCTGCTCAGAATTACCACTGAAATGTCACACCACCAGATAATCTTAGTGTTCAGTGTTTAGATGCAAGAATTCCTAGTTACATTGGTTCAGTTGGTTTAATCAGTCAAGCAGTGGCATTTATTAAGTACTTATGGTATGCAGAGCATTTAACTAAGCACTTGAGTGAATACAGTGTAGCTGAATTTTTAGACACAATCCTACCGCCATAGAGCTTCCAGTCTACAGGGGGAGGCAATCATTAAAATCATTTAGGTGAAATAGTAGAGTTTAAGGAAATTGGCATCATTTCCACTCTATGATAAAGTAACTGAAATAAGGAGATGCAGGCAGACGAGAGGATTAGGAAGGACAACTGGTGTGCACAAGTAGGAGCAGCAGCGTGGCTCAGTGGAAAGAGCTTAAGAGGGTTAGGTCATGGGTTCGAATTCCGACTCTGCCACTTGGCAGCTGTGTGACTGCGGGCAAGTCATTTCACTTCTCTGGGCCTCAGTTCCCTCATCTGTAAAATGGGGATTAGCTGTGAGCCTCACGTGGGACAACCTGATGACCCTGTATCTACCCCAGCACTTACAACAGTGCTCTGCACATAAGTAAGCACTTAACAAATACCAACATTATTATTATAAAGGGAACCTCCAAATGCAGTCTTTTACAAAGTGACCCTTGTGCACATCTGGTGGGACTGGAGTAAGCAATAAAGTGCTTAAGGGGTACACAGCCATGTGCAGAATCCAGGCAGAGGTCATAGTGGAGAGGGAAAATGAGGGCTTAGTCAGGGAAGGCCTCTTGGAGGAGATATGACTTTAAGTGAGCTTTGAATATGGGGAGACTGGTGATCTGTCAGATAAGAAGGGGGAGGAAGTTCCAGAGAGGCACTGATGATGAGCTGAAGGTGAAGCCAATTAGGGGCATAATCTCTGGACAAAATAATAATAGTAGTAGTAAT
Source organism: Ornithorhynchus anatinus (assembly GCF_004115215.2). NCBI lineage: Eukaryota > Metazoa > Chordata > Mammalia > Monotremata > Ornithorhynchidae > Ornithorhynchus > Ornithorhynchus anatinus. Next base: position 156,477,302 of record NC_041728.1, read on the forward strand.
AATAGTGTTTTTTGGGCCACTCACCAAGTTTTCACTGCCTAACCAGACAATGCCTCCAACCTCCCACCCAGTGATGGCACAGTCTCCTGCTGATGACAGACTTGCCCCATATCAGTACTGCGTTCTGGCTTTTGCCTAGTGGCAAAAGCACGGGCTTGGGAGTCAGAGGACGTGGGTTCTAATCCTGCTCTGTCACTTGTCTGCCTTGTGACCTTGGGCAAGACACTTCACTTCTCTGTTCCTCAGTTACCTCATCTGTAAAATGGGGATAAAGACTGTGAGCCCCAGGTGGAACAACCTGATTACCTTGTGTCTATCCCAGTGCTTAGAACAGTGCTTGGCAGATAGTAAGTGCTTAACAAATACCATAATTATTATTATTATTAAGTTTAGTTTCCCCTCCCCTTGGATAATGTAGCTTCCACTGTACCTCCCATTGGTTCTCTGCATTCCCTCTCTCATCATATTACATGTACGATTGTGGGATCATTTTCTGTTGTTCTCAGTGGCCATATTCGCACATCATTTTATGTCATCCTTCTACTGAGCATGAGTTTACCCACAGGGTAGATTTGCACAAGGGTCACTGTGTAAAAAACTGTGCATTTGGAGGTTCCCTTTATCTTACTGGTGCACACCAGTTGTCCTTCCTAATCCTCTCATCTGCCTGCATCTCCTTATTTCGGTTACTTTATCAAAGAGTTCACTCTTTTGATGGCTCCCTGTTTCTTGCTTCATTTTTAACTGTGTTGGTGCTGTCAGAGCCTCTTTTTCTCTCCAACAAGGCTGTGGGCAAGGGGTCAGAGGAAGCATAGACAAGATTCAAGTACCAAGGGTAGTTTGACATTAGAAGAGTGGAGTGTGCAGATTATTTTTATTATTATTATCATTGCATTTAATAAGTGTTTACAAGGTATCATAAAAGCTCTCCCAACATTCATAATTGTTTTTAAAAGAATCCCACCTCTTCCAAAAACTTACAGTCTATACTTCACTCTCCTGCCTGGATTATCTTTCTAAAGAAACACTCTGGACATGTCACCCCCCTCCTCCAAAATCTCCAGTGGTTGCCTCTCAACCATCTTATGAAGCAAAAACTCCTCATCGCTGGCTTCAAAGCTCTCCATCGCCTTGCCCCCTCCTATCTCACCTTGCTTCTCTCCTTCTATTGCTCAGCCTGCACACTCTGCTCCTCTGCCATTAACCTCCTCACTGTGCTTCGTTCTCACCTGCCCTGCCATTGACCCCTGGCCCACATCCTACCTCTGGCCTGGAATGCCCTTCCTCCTCACATCTGCCAAACTAGCTCACTTCCTCCCTTTAAAGCCCTACTGAAAGCTCACCTCCTCCAGGAAACGTCCCAGACTGAGCCTCCCTTTCCCTCTGCTCCTCCTTCCCTCCCCATTGCCCCGACTCCCTCCCTCTGCTCTACCCCTCTCCTGGCCCCACAACACTTGTGTTTATATGTACATATTTATTATTTTGTTTTGTTAATGATGTGTATATATCTATAATTCTATTTATTTATTTTTTGCTATTGTTTCTGTCTACTTGTTTTGTCTGCCTCACCCATTCTAGACTGTGAGCACATTGTTGGGTAGGGATTGTCTCTATCTATTGTCAAATTGTACTTTCCAAGTGCTTAGTACAGTGCTCTGCATACAGTAAGCGCTCAATAAATACGAGAATAAATTGAATGAATGAAGAATGAAAAAGCCTTCCCTAATTAATTTCTCGGCTCCTAGATCATTCATTCCTTCTGGTAACTTTAGCACTTGTGAACTTCTGTTCACTTGAAATTATGTGACTTGAGAAGCAGTTTAGCTTAGTGGAAAGAGCATGGGCTTGGGAATCAGAGGTTGTGGGTTCTAATCTCAGCTCCGCCCCATGTCAGCTGTGTGACTTTGTGCAAGTCACTTAACTTCTCTTCTTTTAGAAGGATGACACCCAAAACTACATCTCCTCCCCTGTTCTCTCTCCCTCCCTTCAGGCTCATATCTCCTCCTGCCTCCAGGACGTCTCCACCTGGATGTCTTCCCTCCACCTAAAACTCTACATGTCCAAAACTGAGCTCTTTATCTTCCCTCCCAAATCCTGTCCTCTCTCTGACTTTCCCAGCAGTGTGGACGGGGCTACCATCCTTCCTGTCTCACAAGCCCACAACCATGGTGTCATCCTTGACTCTGCTCTTTCATTCACCCCACCCATCTAAACTGTCACCAAAACCTGCTGGTCTCACCTTCACAACATTGCCAAGATCTGCCCTTTCCTCTCCATCCAAACTGTTACCTTGTTAGTAGAATCATTCATCATATCCTGACTGGATTTCTGCATCAGCATCCTTTCTGATCTCCCAACTTCCTGTCTCTCCCCACTTCAGTCCATACTTCACTCTGCATCCTGGATTTAACTTTCTACAGAAATGCTCTGGGCATGTCATCTCCCTCCTCAAAAATCTCCAGTGGTTGCCTATTAACTTTCGTATGAAGCAAAAACTCACTATTGGCTTCAAAGCTCTCCATCACCTTGCCCCCTCCTCCCTCACCTCCCTTCTCTCCTTTTTAGACTGTGAGCCCGCTGTTGAGCAGGGATTGTCTCTATCTGTTGCCGAATTGTACATTCCAAGTGCTTAGTACAGTGCTCACAGTAAGCGCTCAATAAATGTGATTGAATGAATGAATTCTACAGCCAGCCCCACACTCTGCTCCTCTGCTGCTTACCTTCACACTGTGCCTCAATCTTGCCTGTCCCACTGTCGACCCCTGGCCCACGTCCAACCTCTGGCCTGAAATGCCCTCCCTGCTTGCATCCACCAGACTAGCTCACTTCCCCCCTTCAAACCCTTACTGAGAGCTCACCTCCTCCGAGAGGCCTTCCCAGACTAGGCCTCCCTTTTCCTCTGCTCCTCCTCCCCTCATCATCGCCCCGACTCCCTCCCTCTGCTCTACCCCAATCCCCACCACACTGCACATGTGTATATATGCACATATTTATTATTCTACGTATTTTATTAATGATGTGTATATATGTATTTTATTTATTTATATTGATGCTTTTGATGCCTCTTTCCTTGTACCTGTTTTATTTTGTTTTGTTGTCTAACTCACCCCTTCTAGACTGTGAGCCCTTTGTTGGATAGGGATTGTCTCTATTTGTTGCTGAACTGTACTTTCCAAGTGCTTAGTACAGTGCTCTGCACACAGTAAGTGCTCAATAAATATGATTTAATCAGTAAATAGAATAATGCACCTTTCCAAGAGGCTGCTACAACTACTAATTCTACTGAAATAAGTAGTTCGGGCACATAGCATCATTCATTCCATTATATTTATTGAACGCTTACTGTGTGCAGAACACTGTACTAAGTGCTTGGGAAAATGCAACACAACAATAAACAGTGACATTCCCTTCCCACAATGAGCTTACAGTCTAGAGGAGGGGTGACAGACATCAATACAAATAAATGAAATGGCAGATATGTACCTAAATGTTGTGGGGCTGGGAACGGGAAAGAGCAAAGGGAACGAGTCAGGGCCCACACAGGCTCACAATCTAAGTTGTGGAGAGTCAGAGGTATTTTATTCCTGTTTTATAAATGAAGAGAAGGAGTTGCCTAGCAATAAAGTGACTTGCCCATGGTTATGTAGCAGCTGGGATGAGAACCAGAGGCAAGGTGGCCAGGTGGAAAGCACACAGGCCTGGGAGTCAAAGGATCTGGGTTCTAATTCCGACTCTGCCACTTACCTATAGTGTGACCTAGAGCAAGTCATTTTAAATTCTCTGTGTCTCAGTTCCCTCAGCTGCTGAATGGGAATTCAAAATATGTTCTCCCTCCTAGGTAGACTGTGAAACCCATGTGGGACCTGGTTATCTTGTATTTACCTCAGCACTTAGTACAGTGCTTGACATATAGTAAGCTCTTAATAACTACTGCTATCATTTTTATAATCATTATCATTATTACTGTTATTCTTATTTCCAGGTCCACCAGATTCAGCATGGTCTAGTGGAAACAGCATGAGCCTGGTTCTAATCCTAGCTCTGCCACATTTCTGCTGTGTGACCTTGGGGAAGTCAGTGAACTTCTCTGAGCCTCAGTTTCCTCATCTCTAAATGGAGATCAAGACTGTGAGCCCATGTGGAACAGGGACTGTGTACAACCTGATTACCTTCTATCTACCCCAGTGCTCAAAACAGTGCTTGGCACATAGTAAGCGCTTAACAAATACCACAGTTTATTATTATGATTATTTTCCTTTAGTCTAAGTTGCCTTCCAGAGGCAAAAACCCCTGAGGTGATATGGGTCTATGTATTCTATACTCTAGCCCATTTTGGAGACTAGCCTGTGCCTAGTCAGAGTGATATTCATTCATTCATTCTATCGTATTGATTGAGCACTTATTGTGTGCAGAACACTGTACTAAGCCTTTGGAGAGATCAATAAAATAATAAACAAATACATTCACTGCCCACAGTGAGATTACAGTCTAGAGGATCAACTTTACAGTCTCCTACTCAATGGCATCGCAACAATCAGTATTTCAGCATTTCCATCCAAAAGAGATTCTTCAGGGCTCAGTCTGGCCTTGTTTTTAACCTCATAGCTAGTTCTAATTACCTTAGGTAATTTATTTTTCCTACTACCCTCTGTGGATGGGGAAGCCTATCCATCCTTCTGTCAATGATGCCTGGTTTTTCCTCAGTATTGATGGGCCAGAAACTTGAGCCAGAGGATGAAATGAAAGTGGGTGAAGTAAGAAATCCACTTCAGTCTGTAGGTGGCAACAAAACCTTTCTGGCAAGCACCCCTGAAGCATTCTGGATTTTCTTTCAGCTTTATCATCCTATTAGTTAAAGATGATTAAAATTGCTATTAGTTAAAGATGATTTAAACTGATAAGACTTCAAATAAATATTTGTAGGAATAAAAGAAAATCATTACTAGGAGTGGAAAAGAAGCAAAACATTTTGGGTTTTTATTTCAGTTTTCAGCTTTTGACTCATTTTAAATGACAATTAGAACACGGAGTGCAGAAAGATCAGTAGTGATTATATTCTTACTCTCCCCATTGCCTTGGCATGACTACTCTGTTGTAACCAGCTTCTGATTAATAATTCTATTATTTCATAAGGGGAAAATTTCCAGCCCTGTCCTTGGTTGAAACTATTAAGGGAAGGTATTAGTTGTAGAGCTTTTGTGATGTGTATAGAAGGATCATCGATGTGCCATGAAAAATATTACAGAATTTCAATGATTATCACGTTAACAGACATGAAAAAGTAGTTACTTTTATTGAGCATCCATAATTGAACATACAAATGGGTAAACAGCGTTTACCCATGGGAAGCAGCTCAGTTATGGGAAGCAGCATGGCTCAGTGGAAAGAGCCTGTGCTTGGGAGTAAGAGGTCATGAGTTCAAATTCTGGCTCTGCAGCTTGTCAGCTGTGTGACTTTGGGCAAAGTCATTTAACTTCTCTGTGCCTCATTTACCTCATTTGTAAAATGGGGATTAAAATTGTGAGCCCTATGTGGGACAACCTGATTACCCTGTATCTACCCCATTAGGGAGTTGGGAGTCAATTGGGGATTTCTGTCATCTGTTGAATTAGTTCTGGGAGGGGTTTTCAGGCCTGGGCAGTATGTGAGCAAAGGGATGGAGGTGGCAGAGCCAAAAGTGAGGGACAGTTAGAAGGCTGACTTGAGAAGAATTTGGAGAGTGAGCTGGTAAGTAGCAGGTGAAGAAAGTTGATATGTGAGAGGGGAGCTTATCAGGGAACACTTGAAGAAAATGGGAAATGGGGAGAACTGCGGGCTGGTGGATTGTGGTGGGAGAGAGGCTCCAAGCTGAAGATACAGAGTGAGAGAACATGCGTAGGTTAATCAAGAGTGGAGTACAGTTGGAAAATGAGTTTAGGAGGAGTAGAGAGTGTGAGATGAAGAGTAGTTTTTTTTGTTTTAATTTTTTTTAATGATATTTGGTAAGGGCTTATATGCCAGGCATTGTGGGTGAAGACAGCCAGTATGTTAGAAGGGAAGAGTTGATGGAAGGCCTGAAAGGAGTTCAGGGTGGGAAATGGAGGTATTTGAGGCAGGGAGAGATGTGCAGTCAAGCTACCCTTCAAGAAGATAATCTGTGCATCTGGGAGTTTTGTAGATTGGAGGGAGAAGAGCCAAGAGGAGGCTTGAGGAGGCCTGATACAACAGTCACACTATGATAATGCAAAGTTAATCATACCATTTTCTATATTTAAGGACTATTTGGACATCAGAAAGGAATTCTATCCTACCACTATTCATCTTTTGAGGTATATAGACAAATCCTTATGTTCTCAATCTGGAGTCTTTTTTCACTCAATTTTGTTGGATCATTTTGGGTTGATTTTTGCTTGGCTATATTAGCAACACTCAGAAGATCTTTTTATCTTCACCTTCATCTTCATCTTTCCAGTTGTGATTTAAATATACCATAAAAATATTTTCCTTTCTGACGTTTTTGATATAGGTTAACACTCTATAAAGGTCTATTTCTATTGCTTTAGTTTTTAACTTTTATAGTTTGTTTGTCTTACTTGACCTCTTCCAAGTGGGTTAATCATGTAAGTCTTTTCATTTCACACATCTCTGGAGCCAGTTAATACCCCATAAAGGTGTCTGTCTTCTTTGGTGTGTGTGTTTGACCTCTTGCTATAAGTTAACGCCTCATAAAAGTCTACAGGCTTAATTTTATTTATTTTAAATATGTTCAATTTCCCTATGTTATGTCAGCAAAATATTTTTAAATTGGCACCATACTTTTCATTGTGAAGGACCATAAAGAAATCATAAATCTATTAGAAATCAAATTTAGCTTAATGAATATGCATAACATATACAAACTTTATTAAAATGAGATTATTCCCCATTTTTCCTTTTTAGCTCATCAAATAATAATAATGGTGGCATTTGTTAACCACTTGTTATGTACCAAGCACTGTACTAAGCACTGGGATAGATTCAAGATAATCAGGTTGGACACAGTCCCTGTCTCATGTGGGGCTCTCAGTCTAAGGAGGCAGGAAAAAAGGTATTTAATCCCCATTTTACAAATGAGAGAACTGAGGCACAGAGAAGTTAAGTTACATCCCTGAAGTCACATAGACAGTAAGTGGACAGGCTGAGATTAATTGATCCATTAGTCAATAGTATTTTGTTGAGCATTTAGTGTATGCAAAGTACTGCATTAAGCACTTGGGAAAGTATAAGACAACAGAGTTGCTTAGACATGATCCCTGCCCACAAGGATCTGACAAGCTACAGGGTGAGATAGTAAAATAAATTATGGATAAGAGAAATAATAGTAGAGTATAGGGAAATGTACATTAATGCTGTGGGATTGGGATGAGTATCAAAATGCTTAAAGGATATGCAGTCAAGTATGTAATCGACGGAGAGGGTCAAATGGGGAGGGGAAATAAAGGGCTTAGTCTGGGAAGGCCCCTTAGAGGAAGTGCTCAGCACAGTGCTCTGCACATAGTAAGTGCTCAATAAATACTTTTGAATGAATGAATGAATGAGTGGTGATTTTAGGAATGCTTTGAAGGAGGGGAGAGGGCAGATTGACAGATATGAAGCGGGAGGGAGTTCCAGGCCTGAGGGAGGGTGTGAGAAGCAGGGGGCTCAGTGGAAAGAGCACAGGGTTGGGAGTCAGAGGTCGTGGGTTCTAATCCCGACCCTGCCACTTGTCAGCTGTATGATTTTGGGCAAGTCACTTAACTTCTCTGTGCCTCAGTTATCTCATCTGGAAAATGGGGATTAAGACTGTGAGCCCCATGTGGGACAACCCGATTACCTTGTATCTATCCCAGTGGTTAGAACAGTGCTTGTCACATAGTAAGTGCTTAACAAGTACTATCATTATATTATTATTATGAGAGCAAAGTGTTGGCCATGGAACAGATGAGATCAAGGCATAGAGAGTAGGTTGCTGTTAGAGGAGTGAAGTGTTCAGGGTGGGTTGGAGTAGAAGGACAGCTAAGTTAAGTAGTAGGGAGAGAGCTGATTCAGTGTCTTAAAGCCTCGGACTGCCGAGATTGTGTTCTTTCCAATAGACTATGATTAGAGACAGAAAGCTCTCATGAATGTTGTATACCGTGGTTCTCTTGATTTCTTGTTCCTAGTTAAAAAAATGACACTATCCACTAAGGCCATGCAGCAGTACCTGGCACTATATCTGTCATTTGAGAAAATTTTAAAATAATTTCCTATAATGCTTTTGTACAGTTTTATAGGGTGTATTGAGGTTATTCTATAGCCCTCAGGGGGAAGCAAAGCTTTCTCTGAAACTGCACCCCCCCCCAACCTCTACACTGTCATGCTCCCACCCCTTCATTAGATCCTGCCCTGCTAGCAAGCCAAGGCAGGGAGAAGCATAGCCTTCTGACTCCCTGTCCCTGTATTTCTGGGAGCCCTGGATTTCCTAGAGTACTTTGGCTAGCAAGGGGCTCAGGGTCACTCCAGGGAGTCTTTCCAAGGTGCAGAAACTAATTCCCAGAGGAATTAAGTGAGTTGGCCTCTTGTCAATTTGCTTCAACTAGCCCCTACACTCAGGGGGAGGAAGAGGAACTCAGAGATGAGCTCCTAGATGTCCCTCTCTGAAGGAAGATTTATGACTTAGCTTCTATTCCCTAAAATGGCATTATTTTGTAATGGAGCCAATAAGAGGGGTGGTGACAGGAGTGATAGGGGTACAGTAATTTAGGCTCTGCTAGGCCAAATCCTGCATGTCCCAGGTCTGTTGTGTGACCCTGGGCAAGTCACTTAACTTCTCTTTGCCTCAGTTACCTCATTTGTAAAATGGGGATTTAGACTGTGAGCCCCATGTGGGACATGGACTGTGTCCAACCGGATTAGCTTGTATCAATCCCAACACTCAGGACAGTATCTGGCACACATAGTAAGTGCTTAACAAATGCTATATTTAAAAAAAGTGAAGAAGAGGAGGTCTTTAGGATCCTGAAAAGCATAACAGGGATCCAGACTCTCCTAAAGTGAGCCCAGGACTATTTTGGCTAGTTGTTAGGTCTGAAAACCCCCAGAAACATCACACTTAGAATTGAAATTTTTCTGTTTTAGGAATGTTGAATAAGTGAGAGTATCCCTAGAACTGTATCCACCACTCCAGAAATAGGGGAATAGCCGGTAGTTTGGCCTATGTTCAGGATTGAGGGTGATGAAACCAAGATTTTAATCACTCCTCCACAATTTGCCTACTGTTGTGGCCTTGAGTGAGTCACTGAACTTCTCTGTGCCTCTATTTTACTCATCTGTAGAGTGGGAATAAAATACCACTTCTCACTTCCCCTAAAACTGTGAGCTCCTGTGAGCTAGTGAATGTGCCTGATCTGATCTCATTGTATCTACTCCCAGCATGTTGCACAATGTTTGGTACATAGCGAATACTTAAATGTTATTAATAATAATTAAAATAATAATGATAATTACCACTTACTCCTCCCCTTCCCACCTCATATACATTTCTAGATATCAAGTTGGCTTTCCTAAACTTAAATTGTCCACTTCTTTTTCCTCCTTCAATCTCAATTTCTCCACTACTGTTCCCCATCCCTCTCCCAATAAAATTTCCTACATTATTTATATAAATTGGCTACTTTATCTCCCTATACCTGAAAGACAAATTCAGGAGATTAATAGAAAATTGGGTTTGTTGGGATGGCATTGGGTGATAGATGTTATAGAAATGCATATTTATGCACTTCCCCCTGACTCCTGCATTACTGAGGATCCCCAGTTATAATCATAAAGACATTATATTTAATAGTACATGATTCATAAACCATGTGTCCTATTCTTAATGCATCATTGAAACTAAAATTATATTTAGTGACGATGGAAGGTATAACTGAAGATAATCTGTGCACTGTGACCCCAACTCTTCAATTAGAGACCTGGCTTTTAGCAAGCTGCACGCAGACTGCACATCACTGTAAAGATGATTCTCAATCCTGTAAAACCTTTAACTTTTCATAAGAGTGGAGGGTTGCAGGATAAACTTAATTTCAAAGCAAGCACAAATCCTGTTGCTTTAATTTATGGCTAATCTATTATACCTATTTACATATTTTCAGTGATCTGCAAAAAAGCAAACCAAAAATGTAGACCATTAAATGGTGTTAAAAAATAGATTTGGATTTTTTTTTGCTCTTTAGGTAACCTCTTAAAAACTAAGACAAATAACTCAGGCAAACTATCCTGACTTGATTCTTTTATGTTTCCAAAGTTTCTTTGTAGAAGGTCATAAGGAATAAAAAGCTGCTCTTAAAAGTCTTTGATGAATAGTCAATCTATGAAAAGCTACATAGCATAATTTATAGAGCACCTTACTATCCAAATATTCCAAGGCTTTGCAAAAAAAAAAAGAATCACTTCCATAAATTAAGAAATAAAATATTCACCTAACACAATACCATACATGAAACTGTAATACCAGAATCACTTCCTAGCTCATTTTTTTCCTGAACCAAAGTTCTTCATGTTTTATAAGAAAACAAATTCAAAACAAAACAAAATTCTATTTTCTTTTCAAAAGTGCTTTTATGATGAACTTTTTTATTTAATTTCCTTCAAATTTACTGTTCAATATTTCTTGTGTAGTTTTCCAACTTAAAAGCTGTGATCTGTACAAAAGAAGAAATAGATTTAGCCTGTAGACATCAGAATTCATAATATCAAAAATATTTCCAGCATTTGTTTCTGTGGTCTTTTAACCTACTTAAATCTTCAAAATGATGAAGATGAAGAATTGATTAGATGACCCTTCAAGGCCATTTTATGGCAACAACTCTAAAACACATTGCTTGTCTTAGAGGGTGTACATCAAATCTGGTCGAACCCTACTACTGGTCAAGTGGATAAACCATTGTTCTGGGAATTGGGAGATCCCAAATTTGGCGTGCATTGATTTTTGTGGTAGATCACATATGCACATGTCAATTGGCTCCATCTCTGCCATCGTCCACCAGTAGGAACATGACAGGATAAGACAGTGTGAGTGACTCAGAGTAAGCCACCAATCAATCGTATTTATTGAGCACTTACTGTGTGCAGAACATTGTAATAATATTAATAATAATAATGGCATTTGTTATTTGCTTGCTATGAGCCAGGAGCTGTACTAAGCACTGGGGTGGATACAAGCAAATTGGGTTGGACACAGTCCCTATCCCATGTGGGGCTCACGGTCTCAATCCCCATTTTCCAGATGAGGTAACTAAGGCTCAGAGAAGTGAAGTGATTTGCCCAAGGTCATACAATAGAAAAGTCATGGAAGCAGGACTAGAACTCAGGACCTTCTGACTTTCAGACCAGTGCTCTATTCACCATGCCAGTACTAAGCACTTGGGAGAGTACAATACAACAATGAGCAGAGACATTCACCGCCCACAGCAAACTTCCCCTGAAATGTATTAACTCTTCTGAGCAGGTTCTATGTCGTGAAGCCTCAGGACCCAGACTTATCTGGGGAAATGCCATTCCTCCATCCAAATCTGGTTGATGTTGTTGTTGCAAAGAGATTGTTTGCTAATTTCTTACTCAGTGAATATTTGAGGGTCAGCCGGCCTTTTTGGTTCTGTGTTCTATCTCTTAATCTATACATCATTGAATAGTGTGCTTCCTAGACAGCAAAATTTAGGAACAGCTGTAAATTCTGCACTTAGTACAGTGCAAGTGCTCAGTGCAAGTGCTTAGTACAGTTCTTTGCACACAATAAGTGCTCAATAAATACGACTGAATGAAGTTCTGCCCTGTCCCTGCCTGATCCCTAGTGGTAGTGAAGCAGCATGGCTCCGTGGAAAGAGCATGGGCTTGGGAGTCAGAGGTCATGGGTTCAAATCTCCACTCTGCCACTTGGCAGCTGTGTGACTGTGGGCAAGTCACTTAACTTCTCTCTGCCTCAGTTACCTCATCGGTAAAATGGGGATGAAAACTGTGAGCATCATGTGGGAAAACCTGATTACCCTGTATACCCCAGTGCTTAGAACAGTGCTCTGCACAAAGTAAGTGCTTAACAAATACCAACATTATTATTATTATTATTATTGTTAGTGGAAGGAGAGAGCACTAGATAGAGCAACTGAAGACTATCTTCCACTAGGTTCTAAAGCATTCCTGTTCTTTCTGCTCAGTGTACCCCAAGTCACTGCACCTCTTTCACTGCCATCACCTTCATACTGAAACCAGGTGTTTTCCTTAAGGTGAAGGGATATCTGGAGACTAGCCTACGACCCCCCTCCACTCCCCATGGAGCTAGCTGCTGGAAACTCACAGAGAAAGCTTCCCTTCCTCTGGCTAATTAGATCTTTGCTTTTCACCTGCACCTGAAGTTTCTCTTCCAGCCACAGGCAGGTATTGTGATCAGAGATTACATTTAATAGTTTCTTAATCCAATAACAATAAAAATAATTCTTGTTAAAAATCTCTTTCCTTAATTCTAACACTTTCCCCCACAGAACCCTCTATACTATTTTGTGGGTGTCCCAGGACTCATGTTTCTCTGGCCCTTTCCCCTCTGATCTTCAGCTTCCCTGATTCCAGGCCCATACTCTCTGAGTCCTTTGGATGCCAGGATTTCTTGGTGTACTTTATTACCCTCAGAGGCATGAGGCTTGTTCCTCTGGAGTCTTAGCTGCTGAACCTTTTACCTAAAAGGTGATTTTTACCCTCAGTCAGGATCATCTCCAATCCCTCTCAGTAACTTGTGTCCATCCAGAGTCACAGCAAGAAGCCTTTCTTGAGTCCTGCTCTCCCAGGCACCTCTTGCTCAAAGATGGTTGAGAGTCTCTATCTGCCTGGCACCTCTACCTCCTTCCCAATCTTGTTTTCTGATTGACTCATCTGTCAATGCTGCCATATAAAATAGTCCCTCTGGGAGGGGCACCATGTAGTGACAGTGACGATCCTGACTTCCTCTTCCTTCTGAATTTGAGGGCCATTTGGACTGACTAATAATAACTATTGATTGCGGTATTTGTTAAGTGCTTACTGCGAACCAGGCTACTAACCTTATCCCGGTGCCTTGTTCTCACCTGTCCCGCCATCGACCCATGGCCCACATCCTACCACTGACCTGGAATGCCTGTAAAAGAAGCAGTGTGACTCAGTGGAAAGAGCCTGGATTTGGGAGTCAGAGACCATGGGTTCAAATTCCAGCTCAGCCACTTGTCAGCTGTGTGACTTTGGACAAGTCACTTAACTTCCCTGGGCTTCAGTTACTACATCTGTAAAATGGGGATTAAGACTGTGAGCCCCACGTGGGACAACCTGATCACCTTGTATCCTCCCCAGTGCTTAAGACAGTGCTTTGCACATAGTAAGCGCTTAACACATTCCATCATCATTATTATTATCTGCCAAACTAACTCTCTTCACCTCTTCAAAGCCCTAATGAGAGATCATCTCCTCCAGGAGGTCTTCCCAGACTGAGCCCTCCCTTTCCCTCTGCACCTCCTCCCCTCCCCATTCTCACTACTCCCTCCCTCTGCTCTACACCCTGCCCCTCACCACAGCACTTGTGTGTATTTTAAAGAGCATGGGCTTAAGAGTAAGAGGTCATGAGTTCTAATCCCAGCCCCTCCACCTCTCAGCTGTGCGACTTTGGACAAGTCACTTAACTTCTCGGTGCCTCAGTTACCTCATCTGTAAAATAGGGATTAAGACTGTGATCCTCAGGTGGGACAACCTGATTACCTTCTATCTGCCCCAGCGCTTAGAACAGTGCTTGGCAAATAGTAAATGCTTAACAAATACCAACATTATTATTATTATTACTCTATTTTAATAATGATGTGTGTATATCTGTGATTCTGTTTATTTTGATGGTATTGTTGCCTGACTACTTGTTTTGTTTTGCTGTCTGCCTGTGAGCCCATTGTTGGGCAGGGATTGTCGCTATCTGTTGCCGAATTGTACATTCCAAGCGCTTAGTACAGTGGTTTGCACACAGTAAGCGCTCAATAAATACGATTGAATGAATGAATGAATGAGGTGGATATAAGCAAATTAGGTCAGAAATGGTCTCTGTCCCACATGGGGCTCACATTCTCAATCCCCAATTTACAGATGAGGTAACTGAAGCCCAGGGAAGTGAAGTGACTTGCCCAAGATCATATAGCAGACAAGTGGCAGTCAGGTTTAGAACCCAATAATAATGTTGGTGTTTGTATTTGTTAAGTGCTTACTATGTGCAGAGCACTGCTCTAAGCGCTGGGGTAGATACAGGGTAATCAGATTGTCCCACATGAGGCTCACAGTCTTCATCCCCACTTTACAGATGAGGTAACTGAGGCACAGAGAAGTTAAGTGACTTGCCCACAGTCACACAGCTGACAATGTGGCAGAGCGGGGATTCGAACCCATGACCTCTGACTCCCAAGCCCGGGCTCTTTCCACTGAGCCACTCTGCTACCTTCTGACTCACAGGCTTGTGCTCTGTCCACTATGCCATCACAAGAGGGATGGAGAGACTGGGTGCAGTGAGCTTAGAGTGCATAGAGGAGGGACACGAAGACAATACAGTTGCCCCTCCAAGCGTCACAGATGAGATAGAAAAGGGTACTAGGAGGGATGGTGTAGGTGAAGGGAAGGGTAGGAGCCTGGCTCCCTGATAGCTTGGTGGCTAACATAGTTTAAACCACTTAGACAGTGGATATGGTGATTAGAAACTCCAGAAGCTCCTCCGGTCATCTTGCAGGACTTTGCCAAATGGGAGGGTCAGAGTTCATAGTTATGGTAAAACTTCCGGAAAACTTCACAATGTAAAGGATGACTGTAATCTTCATGGAGTAATCTCCTTGTGAGCAGAGATTGTATCTATCAACTCTGTTCATTCATTCATTCATTCAATAGTATTTATTGAGTGCTTACTATGTGCAGAGCACTGTACTAAGTGCTTGGAATGTACAAATCGGTAACTGATAGAGACAGTCCCTGCCCTTTGACGGGCTTACAGTCTAAACTCTGTTGTGTTTTACTTTCTGAAGCATTTAGTTCAAGGTTCTGCACAAAGTAAGTGCTCAATAAATAACACTGATTGATTGATTGACATTGTATTTCCATAATCTCTTAGCACAATGGCATGTGCACAGTCAATGCTCAGTAAATATTATGGATTTACTGATTGTTACTTCACAGAGTTTGAAATCTACATCTCCAGCTGTGGTCTAGTGGAAAGACTATGGACCTCAAAATCTTAAGGTCCTGAGTTCTAATCCCAGCTCTGTCACTTGTCCACTGTATGACCTTGGGCAAGTCCCTTCACCTCTCTGGGCCTCAGTTACCTTATCTGTAAAATGGCGATTAAGACTGTAAACTCGATGTGGGAAAGGGGCACAGTGCTTAGTACAGTGCCTGGAACAAAGTAAGTGCTAACAAATGCCGTAAAATTATAATGTTGGTTCTATTTTTTTATATATTTTGTGGAGGATAAGGAAATTTTTTCTTTTCCTGGGTTCCATCAAGGCATTTTGAGAACTACTTTAATAGTGAATTTCATAAAATTCTCAGTTTGAACCATCAGTAAGGTTCCAACAGTTCTGTCTGCAATTGCCTATTCCATTTTTTGGAAAAAAGGCAGGCACCTTTAACTGAATGCATTTCTTTGTTTTATTCCCCAAAGTGTCAGGTTTATGCATGCATAGACTTTGATCTAGTATGACGTGAGATACATTCTACAGCTCTTTATAAAATCCTAGTTTTAATCTCATCTGTGGGGTAAAGATTAAAAGATTTTTGTTGGATAGGCCAGGCTAGAAACACATAGTCATCAAGAAATCTTTTCTTTAGCTTTCAATTTTTGGTCTTCTATGTATTTTATATTTAATGGCTTTTCTGTTTGGTTTCAATTATCATTTTTAAAAACAATGAAACCTAAAAGTAATGTATATATATATCCCAAATACACATATTTTTCTGTTTCTGACTTTGTCTTCTTCCCTTAATCTGACTGTGTGCACCTATTCCCTTAACTAGCTGGCGTTGTGAGGAGATTTAGATAGAATAAAACAACATTAAGAAATCCTAATCCTCCTTGGCATCTCAGCAGCATTTGACACTGTTGACCACCACCTTGTCCTGGAAATATTATCCAATCTTGACTTCACTGATATGGTCCCCTCCTGGTTCTCCTCATCTCTCTGGCCATTTATTCTTAGTTTCCTTTATGGACTTCTCCGCCTCCCCACCCGTAATTTTGGGTGTCCCTCAAGATTCAGTTCTGAGTCCCCTTGTAGTCTTCATTTACACCCACTCCCTTGGAGAGCTGATTCACTCCCATGGCTTCAACTACCACCTCTGCAGATGACACCCAAATCTACATCTCCAGCCCTGATCTCTCTGCCTCTGTCCAGTCTCACATCTCCTGCCTTCAAGACATCTCTATTTGGATGTATTCTCATCACCTCAAGCTTAACATATTCAAAACCGAGTTCCTTATCTTCAAACCCAAATCCTGTCCTCCCCATGACTTTACCATCACTGTAGATGACATTGCCATCTTTCCTGTCTTGCAAGCCCATAACTTTGGCATTATCCTTGACTCTTCTCATTCAACCCACATATTCAGTCCATCACTAAATCCTGTTGGTCCCACCTTCACAACATCACTAAAATTATCTGCTCAGTTCATTTTCCAGATGAAAGTTTTCTCATAGTACTAATGCCTATGAATATTGCATCAGCAGATCCACAATTTTTCATAGAAAGAATTCTTATCCTCACTCCTACTTAGATTGTGAGTCCCATATGGGACAGGAATTATGTCCACCCTAATAATCTTCTACCTATTCCAGAATTTAGTATAGTGCTTGACCTGCAATAAGTCATCAACAAATACCACTGTTATTTTTGAGATCATTTCGTGAACCATATGGTAGTGACACAAAAATAAATATTTGGATGGTTAACCTTTTAGTTCAGTACTTCCTTTAATCCCATTTTATCCAATGTAGTTTGGCATATTCCATTTAGAAAATTAATGTATAGTTGTCCATTATATGAGTGTGTGTGAGTGTGGCGGGGCATATAGATGGGGCTATTCACAGTCCTGGACCAGCTATACACACAAGGCAAAAGCACACAAAAACCATCCTGGTTTTTATGTTTTTGTGGCATCTGGAGCTGTTTTCTCTTTGCCTCGTTGCCTCTTATTCCTTAGGAAATGCTTACTCAAGAAGAGCCACTTCTCCCATTAAAAGAATAATCCATGGTACTCTGTTCTTGGTGATTGATTTTCAGTTTTCAGCTGGGATGCAACACTTTCTGAGGCTTTTGTTTACTGTCGCTTTAAAACATCTCTATTTCCCAATTTCAGCTCTCCATAGAGAAGCTCTTTGGGGATCTTGTTAATAACAAAAATGATGTTGGTATTTATTAAGCACTTACTATGAGTCAAGTACTAAGTGCTGGGGTAAATATAAGCTAATCAGTTTGGACTAAGTCACTCTTTTTGCCATTCTCTTCACATGACCCACTCATCATAGCTATATTAAAGTGAGCACAGCTTCAATGTTAGACCGTCTACAGTCCGGGACTCCGTGATCTTGTCTTGTGGTTTGATGTTGACTCTCCACCACAAATGATGTGGAAGATGCTGAATGTAGCACATGTATGTGGCTCAGGCATCACTACTACAGACAATTTGGGACAGCGCTAGAGCTTCGTTGGCCTTTAGTTTTGTCAGGGGTATGATGCTACGTGGCTGCCACATGTGCATGACTATCTTCTGAAGCATATGCTGACCTTTTTTATTCCATTTTCTGGTTCTTGCCAATTCCTTAGGATTCTCTCCTTGTCGGTGATGAGATTGGAGCTGTCTTCACTCTTCAGAGTCATTATGATGGGTGTGCACACAGCCATATAATGTCTTTAGTGATGGTTGAAGTTTTGGGTTTGGTGATCTGTGTAGTCCTACATTTCTTCTGCTGGGAAATTCAAAAACCCTCACAAGATTATAAAGTCTGTGTTGATCTTTAATGTCCTTCCTACCTATTCTTCATTCTTGTTTCACCTTGTCGCTTTAAGCATTTTCTGTGTTTAGAAGTTCAATCTGCTTTGAATTATCCAGGGACATCTGATTCTGCTGCCAGTTATTGTGATTGTTGATCTTGTTCCTCCCAGTTGGATCTCAGTTGGTCTTCTGTCCATTTGACTGTTGATTTTTTTTCCCTTTCCATAAAAAGTTGGTAAATCACTCAAGATAATTCAAATAGGTCAAATTAGCAACTTGACAGAAAGTCTGATTAAAAGAAATTTTGGAGGAAAGCTGAAAGGTTTGGTTTGCCTAACTTTGTAGATTTTAGGTGAATTTCCATTCTCTCTGTCATTCATTACCACAGATAATGTGTGTTGGCTATACTAGATCCTTAAAAGGATATGAATTCTTTAGACAGCTATATTAGGTTCATGCATCCATCTGAACAATCAAAGCAGTAGGCTAATAACATAGAGCAGAATTGGGTGGATCATAATAATAATAGTGGTATTTGTCAAATATATTTGATATTTGAAAGCAGTGTTGCCTACTGGAAAGAGCTTGGGTCTGGGAGCCAGAGGACCTGGGTTCTAAATGTGACTCCAACACTTGTCTGTTGCATGACATTAGGCAAGTCACTTAACTGCTCTGTGCCTCAGTTATCTCATCTGTAAAATGGGAATTAGCATGGTGAATCCCATGTGGGGCATGGACTGTTTCCAATCTGATTGTCTTGTACCTATCCCAGCAATTAATATAGTGTCTGGTACATAATATGCCCTTAAAAACCATTATAAAAATGCTTAATATATACTAAGTGCTGGGGTAGATACCAAATAATCTGACTGAACACAGTTCCTGCTCAACATGGAATTCATAACCTATAGGTATGGGAGAACAGAATTTAACCCCTATTTGAGTCATTCATTCATTTATTCAATCGTATTTACTGAGTCCTTACTGTACTGTACTAAGCATTTGGAAAGTACAATATAGGAACAAAGAGAGACAATCCCTGCCCACAATGGCCTCACAGTCTGGGCTGTGGGAGATAGAAATCGATACATGTAAACAGACATCAATATAAATAGAATTTTGGATATAAACATATATACATATGTGCTGTGTGGGAAGGAGAGGGAGGAAGAACAGAAGGAGCAAATCATTGTGATGCAGAAGGGATTGGAAGCTGAGGAAAAGTGGGGTTTAGTCTGGGAAGGCCTCTTGGAGGAGGTGCATCTTCAGTAGGGCTTTGAAGGGGGGAAGAGTGATTGGCAGATTTGAAGAGGGACGGTGTTCCAGGCCAGAGGAAGAACATGGGCCAGTTGGCGGCGGCATTCATTCATTCATTCAATAGTATTTATTGAGCGCTTACTATGTGCAGAGCACTGTACTAAGCGATTGGAATGAAAAAGTCAGCAACAGATAGAGACAGTCCCTGCTGTTTGACGGGCTTACAGTCTATTCGGGGGAGACGGACAGACAAGAACAATGGCGATAAATAGAGTCAAGGGGAAGAACATCTCGTAAAAACAATGGCAACTAAATAGAATCAAGGCGATGTACATTTCATTAACAAAATAAATAGGGTAATGAAAATATATACAGTTGAGCAGACGAGTACAGTGCTGAGGGGATGGGAAGGGAGAGGGGGAGGAGCAGAGGGAAATGGGGGGAAAAGAGGGTTAAGCTGCGGAGAGGTGAAGGGGGGGTGGTAGAGGGAGTAGAGGGAGAAGAGGAAGAAGAGGAGCTCAGTCTGGGAAGGCCTCTTGGAGGAGGTGAGTTTTAAGTTGGGTTTTGAAGCGGGGAAGAGAATCAGTTTGGCGGAGGTGAGGAGGGAGGACGTTCCAGGACCGGGGGAGGACGTGGCCCAGGGGTCGACGGCGGGATAGGCGAGACCGAGAGATGGTGAGGAGATGGGCGGCAGAGGAGCGGAACATGTGGGGTGGGCAGTAGAAAGAGAGAAGGGGGAGAGGTAGGAAGGGGCAAGGTGATGTAGAGCCTTGAAGCCTACAGTCGAGACTGAGGCACAGCAAGAAGGTTAGCACTAGAGGAGCGGAATGTGTGGGCTGGGATGTAGAAGGAGTGAAGGGAGGTACGGTAGGAGCGGGCAAGGTGATGGAAAGCTTTAAAGCCAACAGTGAGGCTTTTTACAATAGTGAGGCTATTTTGCAGATGAGGAATCTGAAACATGGAGAAGGTAAGCGATTTGCCCAAAGTCACACTGTAGGCAGGTGGTGGAGCTGGGGTTAGAACCCCAATCTGAGCATATTCAAGCACTTAGACCTGAAAAGCCAACCAGCAACTCTAAGATGAAAGAACTGACAGATTTTATAAAGCTACAAAAACTGGACAAGATGATATGACATGCAAATCCAATGACAATAATAATAATAATGATAATTTTGGTATTTCTTGAGATTTTTATTGTTTGGGTAGATTAACTATATACAAATAGGATATAGTTCCTGTACTACACAGGGCTAACAGTACAAGTAAGAGGGAGAACTGTTACTGCATCCCCATTTTACATATGAGGAAACTGAGGCAGAGAGAATTTGTGTCTTGCCGCAGGTATGTGGTGGTTGCAGGATTATAACCCAAGTTCCCTGACTCTTTGGCAAATGCTTATTCCACAAGGCCATAGATAATTTGGGTTTTCAAATGAAAATAACATTGTTTTTGACATGAAATTTTAACAAATAAAATGACAGAAAATGTACAATTTAATTTCAATCTGTAGAGTGTAAAATCATTTTTTTAAAAATATTTACATGCTATAAGAACCCCTGATGAGCTTTCTTGGTAAAACATTTATTTTGTAGCTGGAAAATAATTCTTATCCTTAGTTTTCTGCTGGCTATTTCCAGGCATAGCCCTAACCTTGACTAACATCTCATTCAGTTTCCTAACAGAATCCAGAGAGAGGTTATTGCAGTAATATTATAGTAGCTGTGAGATTGCTGGAGTGTCAGAAGAGGGAAACCAATTTCTGTTGTTTGATCAAGATGTTAAAAATCCCATTCTGCAAGAACTAAAACTCTCCAAAGATATAATAAGAGATAATAGTAATTTTCAGATTTCTTGTCAGTTCTAAACACTTTTCTACCCATCAAGTTGTTGATGCAACATTGACTCTTGCATTTCTGAGTCACATGCCCAGTGGCATCAATACCACCTACAGAGTAAGTCTTTTTTGTTTAATATACTTGAACATATTGTAGCACAGATTAACTCAAATTTTTCTTCCCCTGTAGCTTGGACAACCAATTATCCACAGAAAACTGCAATAAAACATAAACCTTTTTTATTTGGTTTTATGTCACTTTGACTATCATCTGGGTAACAAATACCTTGCCAGACATTTTTATAGTGCCAAATAGAGCCACCTAGGTATTATAATATCAGTATCCTCTACTCGGCAGTTTTATTGGCCAGGTCCCAACGTGTAGGAAGGCAGCCATAAAATATGATGTGCATCTTTTTCAGCTACAGGCATCTACTTCATTCTACTAATTAATTCAGTGCCTCAATTTATGAAATTAAATAAAAATCTACGGCTATTGAAGACATTATACATGTAAGACTGTATATCTAAAGAGCCTTTGTAATCCTCTTTGTCAGAAAACAAAGCACCATACTTAGATCAGCAACAAACAAAACCTGGCATAGAAATATTTTTTAGAATCTCTAAACTCATAAAAATTTGGTTAATGAAGTTAGAAAGCATGATTGTTCTCTACTGTCTTGTCTTATGCTATTGAGTTGTCTGCAACCATAGCGACACCGTGGACACATCTCCAACTCTGCCCTACCTCCGTCTGCAATCATTTGGTAGTGTATCTATAGAGTTTTCTTGGTAAGAATATGGAAGTGGTTTACCATTGCCTCCTTTTGTACAGTAAACCTGAGTCTCTTGCCCTCAACTCTTACCCAAGCTACTTCTGCCCAGCACAGATGGGTTTTGACTTGTAGCGGATTGCTTTTCACTTGCTAGCCACTGCCCAAGCTAGGAATGGAATGGAATTCCCCTGCTTAACTCTCCCTCCTATAACTGAGACTAGTAAAGTACTGGAAACTCTCCAGGTGTAACCTTGAGAGGGGTTATTTTCTATTATCCATGAATAATTTGATGTTTAGGATGAAAAGGGTAAAGATATCAATATTATTATTGTAACTATATCATTTTAAAACAACCCATTTGCTATCTTATTCAATGTTTTCAGCATCTCATCTTGAAGATTCCACTTAATTTTAAAATTTCTTCAAATAGGATGCCCTTTAGCTTAACATAAGATTAAAAGTGTAAAGTAGTTCAAGATCAAGATTTAACATTTTCTTTAAAATCTCTTCAATTTTTGAAGGGCAGTTGGGAAGCACATCCTGTACATTATCCTTTGCTATTTTTGAATTTACAGGATTAACCCAGTTGTACATTTGACAATTCTGCCCATGGCATTTTTGTGTTAATCTATAGAGCAAATGCAGCTCTGGATAGAGCAGAACAAACTTCTCTATGTGTTACTGGTCCAATGGGTTTCAGTCAACTGATGTAAGACCTGCAGAGAGTCCTTTAGACGAGTCAGACCTGCTCTGTTTTGGGTCAAACTTAATGATTGCATTACGCTATTTAATATCGCTTTTCTCATGAGGTCACAGAAAGGGTTGAGACCTCCCATTAGGGTATTAAACAGTTATTTGTAGATTGGTGATTGTCTCTTCTGGCCAAGTGGGGTTCAAGGTGAAAGGCTAGCTAGTCCACTATTGATCCCATATCCAATCCAATCTTCTCCCCTTCAAATTTTCTGGGTTGTATCATCCAGAGAGAATGTACTGGTACTACCTTTTCCAGGAAATTTGATATAGTTACAGTAGTCTTGTATTTTAATTAACCATTTTAGTAATTTTTAAAAATAGACCATCCTGGTTTAATAGTCTACCTCCCCATTGTGATAACTGGAAAGGCAACCCAAAAAATGAGCATGTAAATGGGACTAAATTAAGTCACGGAAAAGTCTAAATAAAATTGAAGAAGGATTTTTGTGTAGATATGGAAAGATGCTATAATTCTAAATACCTAGTAAGATTAGTATTACTAAAAGTGAGAACAAATGATGGAGTTCTGTGGATTTTTAAGTCTCTTCAGCACAAATTGAAAGGATTTCAATAATGCAGAGATGGGGCACATTTGGATTTTCGTGATGTCAGATGTTGCTCCAAAGATGAGAGATTGATTCTCAAGGTAAAATATTTAAAGCTTTGAAATTCTCTTCTTTAGTCCATTGGAAAACCATTATTCTGAGTGCTAATTTTTATCTACAATTGAATTTCTATGGAGCTGCCAAGAAGACCATTATCCTTATACCAATACATATTTCTCCACACTCACTGCACTCTTGGGAGTAAAAAGGATCTTGTTTATAGTTTGAGGGAATTTTGTAATTATTGCATGAAGTTATTTGAAACTTTTGCCTTGTCGGAAGCTTCAGATGTTCTGAGAAAATCAATATACTATATTCTTACAGTAACCCAATGGGAACATAGTTATTGAGGTTTAAAACAGTGTATCCCCCAAATCATAATTTCAGCATCCCAGGGATTTGTGAGTGCCTATTGCTGCTAACAGCTAATCAGAGTGTACCCTGTGAATTATTTTCATTATGTAGAATAAACGTAGCCATTCAATATTACACGGAGTCTCATTAAAGCTTCCTGTCTTATTTTTTTTCCACTTTTAAGATGTACCACAAAATGGTTCATGCATACTATGTGAAAATTATTTAATTCAATCATAGCTGGGTTAGAGGTTATGTCTTTTTCTTGGGTGAAGAGGAAGATAGAAAGATACCGAATATCAGCAGATACCTAATGGTAACAATTTTTTCCCAGAGAAATTTCAAGTCATTTAAAAAGTTTTGCACATTTGCCATTATCTTCTCAGACATCTGTTGTTCATTGCTTCCAGCTACAGATAAACAATTCTCAATGCTTCCCAGCTCCACAGAGAGCAAGGTCACAGATTAGCCAATCTGTGGGGAGTGAGGAAGTTTTTATTTGTGCATCATGATGGCAGATAGATACTGTACATTCTTTGAGATTTCTTCATCTAAAAATTCCAGCCACTGAGATTAGTATTACTAAGAGTGAGACTGACGGATGGAGTTCTGGATTTTTAAGGAAGTCTCTTCAGTGCAAGTTGAAAGGATTCAATAATGCAGAGATGGGGCACGTGTGGCTCAGAAGATAGATCTGGCTTGTCACGATATCAGATGTTGCTCCAGAGATGAGATATGTGACACTCAGGCCTTCCCTAAGCGGAATTGGGATCATGAGGTTGATGCCATTTCCTTCTTTTTCACAGTTTTCTGGGCAGGACATAGCTTGCTTTCCCTGCCTTTTTGTTCTGAGAAGGACACAGGGCGAGTCATGATGGACACGCCAACCTTTGAGCTTTGCCGGGTGGTGGAAACCAGGCCCAGGGAGCAGTACCTTCTTGGATGATAGACTAAGCTGGAACTACTCAATCACACTGGTGTGACTGCACTGAGCCACACTCCAGGTAAAGGACAAGAAGAAATCCAGAACCAGGTTCTTAGCTCCCCATACATCCTGGAAGAAATGGTGCACTTCCCTGCCTACCCCCAGAATTTCTCCCTTACCCCTACCATTCCCCCTCCCGCTCCCCTGCCCCCAACACACACATCTGCAATCCAGTAAGCTCCCATCTAGACTGTAAACTCATTGTGGGCAGGGAATGTGTCTGTTTACTGTTATATTGTACTCTCCCGAGTACTTTACAAAGTAACCACTCAATAAATATGATTGACTGACTGATGGGTGGTGGCTGCCCATGAGGAAGAGGTGGGGGGGGCGAGACATGACAAAACCAAATAAGGACCTTGCCACTCTGGCCTATACTCCTCATCTTTCCCGTATGTACCTGGAATTAATTAATTCTTCTTTTATTTTTCTTTTTCTCTCTTTTTTTCTCTTCCAATCAGTCTTTTTCTCTTTTTATTTTTCACTTTTTTTTTCTTTCCTCCTGCATTTTCTTTCCTAAACTTCCACACTGCCAATTTGAATTTATGTACAAACTACTCAAAGGTTTTGTTTTATTTAACTTTTTTGCAAGCATTATTTAACTTTTCTGCAAGACTCCTACAGTAATGCATATGAAGAACATGAAATTCCTTGTTTCTTTTTCTGAATCCAGGATAGTGCTCAGTAATGATATACTGGCATGGACCTGGAAGTGATCAGTTAAACAATGATATTTACAGAACATTTACTTTGTGTAGAAAACTGTGCTAAGCACCTGGGAGAGTACAATACAGCAGAGTTGGTAGACATGTTCCCTGTCCCCAAGTTGCTTGCAGTCTAGAAGGGTAAGAATTGTGAAATGGGGGGGCGTTATAGCCCTCATTAATGGAATACTGGGTGCAATTTCTAGGTTCACACTTCCTTTGATTCTCATAAATACAGGAAGTATGAGGTTTTTTTTCTGATTGATGGATAGATATATAGCAATGTGGCCCAGCAGGAAATTCAAGGAGAAAATATCTTCTTCAGATCCTGAGTGCAATAACATTTTAAATGAAACAAAGAGAAGGGAAGAAATCTTTAACAGAATTCAGTAGCAAAATCCCAAGTCTGAAAGATTGCAATTAGAGCACATAAGTAATAATTACATTTGCAAAGAATAAATGAAAAATTACATGAACAAGTGATGCAAATTCTTAAATTATGTTAATTTTCAATTATTTCTATAATACAACAATTGAGACATTTAAAATTGAATTATAATTGTCAGCTACATAAATTAGCACTTGCTAGAATGAATCAAGCATAGGATCTGAAATGAATTTAACAAACACTTATAACCTTTTTGTTCAACTTCTTGCAAATGTATGCCCATGGGTGTAGTCAGAGCTTGGAACTCAAATGCCAATGTTTGGGCTACCTAAAATGTGGTCTGATATTTAATCCTGAAATACCCACATTTTTCGAGTCCTCCTTCTTCTTTCCTACTCTTCTGGCAAAATAACCCATTTGCCTAGGAATCCCAGATATTTCAGGCTGAATGTTATTTTTGAGTCGCATTTAGATGGCCCTAATTGGGTGAATCTCTACCCACCTTCTTAAATTCCAAGATTCTTTTTGCCTACTGCCTGCTCTGACCCAGTTCCACAATACAGATATCATGTGAAATCATCCACCTGCTCTTCTCCAGCCTTTCTCCAGCACTGATCACTGGTGACTTCAACATCCATATTGTTGATTTATTTTAGAGTCTAGCCTCTCGTCCTTCTAGTGGAGCCTCCCCAACTCAATCCAGTCAGTGGTATTAGTGTTTACTATATGCAAAGCACTACTCCAAATTCACCTCATTTTGGATATTCACCCTTTACAGAAACATTTTTTATGGTATCTGTTAAGGGCTTATTATGTACCAGGCACTGTACTAAGTACTGGGGTAGATACAAGATAATCAGATAGAACACAGCTCATGTCCCACATGGGCCTCACAGTCTTAATTCCCATTTTACAGAGGAGAGACCCAAGGCACAGAGAAGTGAAGTGACTTGCTCAAGGTCACACAGCAGTCACCTGGTGGATCTGGGATTAGAACCCAGGTTTTGTTGATTCCCAGGCTCATACTCTAGCCCCTAGGCCATGCTGTTTCTCAGTACCAGACAGTATTTCATCTTTAAGTTTATATAAATAGTACCCTTCACCTCTAGTTCCAAAATCCTCTGGAATTACAAGCTTCTAACTTTCCATCTCTCACAAGCAACTCCCTCTCTGAAGCTATCCTCTGCCCTTAACTCTAATTACTCGAGGGTCAGTGGAAAGAGCCCAGACTTGGGAGTCAGAGGCCATGGGTTCAAATTCCGGCTCTGCCACTTGTCAGCTGTGTGACTGTGGGCAAGTCACTTAACTTCTCTGTGCCTCAGTTACCTCATCTGTAAAATGGGGATTAACTGTGAACCTCACGTGGGACAACCTGATTACCCTGTATCTACCCCAGCACTTAGAACAGTGCTCTGCACATAGTAAGCGCTTAACAAATACCAACATCATTATTATTATTATTACTCCAAACTTTAATGTCCTTCCTTGACTCACTAGCACCCCTCCCCAATTTCAAACAGTCATAGCTTTGGATTGAAAACAAGAATGGCATTATGTTAAATCTTGTGCCTCCCTCAAAAACATATTCACAAATGTATTTAATTTTAAGTTTCTTTATGCCTCAGGCCACCGTCCACCACTCCACTGACAACCAGTAGCCTTATGTTAGCCATGAGCTACTGGGTACGAGGCACTCTCTACCTCTGGGCTTCAAACTCATCTCTTTTTTGTCTCTTTGGACTAGCTATAACATTTTTGCAAATGCACTGAACTATTTCAATATAGCATAACTTGAGCTTTATTTTTAAGGTGTGGCCTTGGTGTCACTCAAGGAAACAAATTAGTGTTGGGAATATTGAAAAGACATGCTCTGCTCACATAGCATGATAGGGAATTAGATGGCATATTTGTATTGCCTTAGCTCAAAGAAAGTAAGAATGATGAATAAAAACGTTAATAATTCTGTAGACATTATAGTATGTAATCTTCTTGTAAAAACGTCCCCTCCTACCTCACCTTGCTACTTTCTTATTACAACCCAGCCCGTACACTTCACTCCCCTAATGCCAACCTTCTCACTGTACCTCAATCTCATCTATCTTGCCGCCAACCCCTTGCCCACAACCTGCCTCTGGTCTGGAATGCCCTTCCTCCTCAAATCCAACAGACAATTTCCTCTACTTCAGAGCGTTATTAAAGGCCTCCAAAAGGCCTTCCCTAACTAAGCCCTTCTTTCCTCTTCTCCCATTGCCTTCTGTGTTGCCCTGACCTGCTCCCTTTATGCATCAGCCCCACAGTAATAGTAATGATGACATTTGTTAAGCGCTTACTATGTGCCAAGCACTGTTCTAAGTACTGAGCTCTATCCTAAGTTCTGAGTATCCGTAACTTATTCATATTAATGTCTGTTTCCCCATCTAGACTGTAAGCTAACTGTAGTTAGGGGATGTGTCTATTATTCTATTGTACTATTCCAAGTGCTCAGTACAGTGCTCTGCACAGTAAGCTCTCAATAAATATGATTGAATGAATGAATGAAATCATTAGATTAGATTATGGTTTTACATACAATCTGTTCTTTTGGGTGATTTTGCCCTCCTTATCCTGAACTGCAACTATCAGCTCTAAATTGCCACACCTGTTCCCTTTCTCTGCCTATTCTGGCACAGCTGAACATTCTTAGTAGAAATGTACAAACTTTCTAACACAATCCACCATGAATTTACACTCCATCCTACAACTCTGTTCTTACCAGGGCCAACTTCAGACAGTAAGTAGAGTAAGTGGTTGCTTCAGGATAGCAAGCAGTAACAGTGACAGGATGCTACTTAACCTTCCCCAAATGGCCTCCACTTCATACATTCAAGATGGCATCTGTACGAGTGACTTCATCAAGATGGCCATACATATGCAGAGTTTCTACAGTCCACCTTTTCTTGACTACTCATTCAGCATCCATTTTATTAGTTTATTACAAGATCCACTATTTCCCCACCAAAATCTGCTAGCTTATCATCATGGTTCTCTGAAATAAAGGAATATCCTGTAAATGTTGGGGGCTAATATTTATTTGTTTTTTTATTTAATTGCTAGGGAACTTTGGGCAGTAGGGAGCCTCTCGATTCAAGGGGACCAGAGCTGTGAGTTGAGGGCACAGTTTGCTTTGAGCTCTGGGGGACAGTAGGGACTTCTTGATTTGCATACTCTTACAGTAAGCATTCAATAAATACAATTGATTCATTGATTTAGGGACCCCGATCTGTGAGCAGCTGACCAAGCAGATCCAAATTAGCTATCCCCATGCTGCTTTGGACACATCAATTTATCCCAGCCCCTGGCCTGCTTGTCCCTGACTGTTGTTGCCTTGGAGAAGTTCTGACTTTGCCTCCAGCAGCCCAAATTCAATCAGGTATCACCTTCACTGCTCTATTAGAGCTCTCAACTGTTACCTGATCTCACATCTACTCCCACTTCACTGACTTCAAGTAGAGCACATTAGTACTCTCACCACTCTGTTCCTTATTGTTGTTGTTTTTTATTGCCATTGTTATTGCCATTGTTCTTGTCTGTCTGTCTCCCCCGATTAGACTGTAAGCCCATCAAACGGCAGGGACAGTCTCTATCTGTTGCCGACTTGTTCATTCCAAGCGCTTAGTACAGTGCTCTGCACATAGTAAGCACTCAATAAGTACTATTGAATGAATGAATTGTTTGTGGGATCACAAACAGTCCTTAAAAAGGCAGCTTATTGTGGGCTCACCATAGCAATTTGGATGGAGAGGAAGAGTGTGGATTCTGGAGATGTTGTGAAGAGAGAACCAACAGGATTTGCTGACTGACTGAGCATGTGAACTGAATGAAAGAGATGAGTTAAAGATAAGGCCAAAGTTACAGGCTTATGAGACTAGAAGAATGGGGGTGTTGTCTACAAAGATGGGAAAGACATGAGGAGGATAGTGTTTGAATGGGACGATGAGGCGTTCTGCTTTGAAAGCATTTAGTTTGAGATGTCCTGAAGGGAGGAGGAAATGTTTGCTATTGCAGAGAAGGAGGGAGGGCAGAACTAGAGGTAGATATGTGAATCATCTGCATGGAGATGGTAGTTCTAGCTGTAGGAACAACTGAGTTCTCCAAGGGAATGGGTGTAGAAGCAGAATAGAAGGGGACTTTAGACTGTAAACCACACTGTACTAGACTATAAGCTCCTTGTGGACAGGGAATGTGTCTAGCAACTCTGTTATATTGTACTCTCCTAAGCGCTTAGTACACACAGCAAGTACTCAATAAATGCAGGTGATTAGTTGATTGATTGATCCGGAACCTATCTTGGAGGGACTCCAACAGTTAGGAATCGGAAAGCATAAGAGGAGCCTACAAAAGAGACTGAGAATGAGTGGCCAGAGGTATAGTTGTAGAACCAGGGAGGACAGTGTCAGAGAAACCAAGGCTAGTGTTTTGAGGACAAGGGGATGGTCCACTGTGTTGAAGACATCTGAAAGGTCAAGGAGGATTAGGATTAAGGAGACAATCACCGCAACTAAAACTCCTATTACTATTATTTTTCTTGTTACTTTATTGCAAGCTATGTATTTGCAAAATCTTTAAGTCACTGTCAAGGTTCATCTTCGGTCTTTATTTCACATAGCATTCTATTAAATAATTTTTCTGGAAAGGATTTAAGCAAAAGAAGCAGCATGGGATAATGGATAGAGCATGGGCTTGGGAGTCAGAAGGTCATGGGTTCCGATCCCAGATCCGCCACTTGTCTGCTGTGGCCTTGAGTAAGTCACTTCCCTTCTCTGTGCCTCAGTTACCTCATCTTTAAAATGGGGATTGAGACTGTGAGTCTGACATGGGACAAGGACTATGTCCAACTTCATTTGCTTGTATATACCCCCAGTGCTTAGTATAGTGCCTGGCACATAGTAAGCGATTACAAAAATTCTGTTCAGTGTTTAGAACAGTGCTTGGCACATAGTAAGTGCTTAAAAATACTATTATTATTATTATTATTGTACATTCCAGATTTGTACATTCCAAGTACTTAGTACAGTGCTCTGCACATAGTAAGCGCTCAATAAATACTATTGAATAAATGAATTATATGAAGGAATGAAATATCACAAAACTAATAGACTGAAGTTTCTCTATATAATCTTAGCACCTTTTGAGTAATTTCTTAACTAAATGTGCAACCATGATTAAATCAGCTCTTGAGCCACAGTGAGAGTGGCTGTTTGGGTATTTGTCCATTGAGTGTGCAATTCTGAGCTAGATCATTGAACTTGATGAATAGAGAACATTTCTGGCAGAATTCACTGCAAAATATTTCATTTTCTAATGAATCTTATGCCCTCTACATTATTTATCCTTATAGTTGCTTTTCCTCATCAAAGAATACACCAATCAATCTAATCATATTTGCTAAACATTTTTTGTATTCAGAACACTGTACTAAGTCTTTGGGATAGTACAACACTACAATTAAACAGATATTCCCCTTCTCACAACGACCTTATAGTCTAGATGGGGAGACAGATATTCATCTCCTCCTGCCTTCAGGACATCTCCACCTGGATGTCTGCCTGCCACCTAAAACTCAACATGTCCAAAACTGAGCTCCTCATCTTCCCTCCCAAACCCTGTCCTCTCACTGACTTCCCTGTCACTGTGGACGGCACTACCATCCTTCCTGCCTCACAAGCCTGCCACCTTGGTATCATCCTTGACTCTGCTCTCTCATTCACCCCACACATCCAATCTGTCAACAAAACCTGCTAGTCTCACCTTCACAATATCACCAAGATCCTTCCCTTCCTCTCCATCCAAACTGCTATCTTTCTGGTACAAGCTCTCATAATATCCCAACTGGATTATTGCATCAGCCTTCTCTCTGATCTCCTTTCCTCCTGTCTCTCCCCACTCCAATCTATTCTTCATTCTGCTGCCTGGATCATCTTCTTGCAGAAATGCTCTGGGCATGTCACTCCCATCCTCAAAAACTCCAGTGGTTGCCTATCAACTTTCACATGAAACAAAAACGCCTCAATCTTGGCTTCAAAGCTCTCCATCACCTTGCCCCCTCCTACCTCACCTCCCTTCTCTCCTTCTACTGCCCACCCCACACACTCTGCTCCTTTGCCACTCACTTCCTTACAGGCCCTTGTTCATGTCTGTCCCACGATTGACCCCAGCCCACATCCTACCACGTCCTGGAATGCCCTCCCTCCCCTCTCGTCTGCCAAACTAACTCTCTTTCTCTCTTCAAAGCCCTACTGAGAGTTCACCTCCTCCAGGAGGTCATCCCAGATTGAGCTCCCCTTTCCCTCTGCTCCTCCTCTCCTCCCCATTCCCCCTTCTCCCACCCTCTGCTCTTCTCCCTTCCCCTCCCCACAGCACTGTGCATATTCGTGTATATTATTTATTACTCTATTTTGTTAATGATGTGTATATATCTATGATTCTATTTATCTTGATGATATTTACACCAGACTACTTGTTTTGTTTTGTTCTGTTTTGTTTTGCTGTCTGTCTCCCCTGTTTAGACTGTGAGCTCATTATTGAGCAGGAATTGTCTCTATCTGTTGACGAATTGTACATTCCAAGCACTTAGTACAGTGCTCTACACATAGTAAGCACTCAATAAATACAATTGAATGAATGAATGAAGAAACAAATTACAAAAATGTACATAAGTGATGGGGGGGCTAGGGTGGTGAATAAAGGGCGCAAGTCAGGGTGACGCAGAGGAAAAGAGGAAATGAGAGCTTACTCAGGGAAGGCCTCAGAGATTTGCCTTCAATAACACTTTGAACGGGAGGGAGAGCAATTGTCTGTTGGATATGAAAAGGAAAGGCATTCCAGGTTAGAGGAGAAACATGGGTGAGAGGTCAGTGATGACATAGATGAGATCAAGGTACAGTGAGCAGGGTGGCATTAGAGGAGTAGAGGGTGTGGGCTAGGTAGTGCAAGAGAGTAGTGAAGTGAGGTAGGAGGGTGTAAGGTGACTGAGTGCTTTAAAGCTGATGGTAAGGAGTTACAGTTTGAGGAGGAGGAGGTAAGGAGGTACAGTTTCATCAACAGCCACTGGAGATTCTTGAGGAGTGGGGAAACGTGGCCTGAATGTTTTTGTAGAAAAATGATCCAGGTAGCAGACAGAATGAAGTATGGACTGGAGTGGGGAGAGATGGGAGCCAGGGAGGTCAGCAAGGAGGCCAATACAGTAATCAAGGTGGGATATGATATACACTTTGATTTACATGGTAGCATTTTGGATGGAAAACAAAGGATGGCTTAGAGCACTATTGTGAAGGTTGAACTGACAGGATTTATTGACAGAAAAGAGTCAAGGATAATGCCAAGGCTATGGGCTTGTGAGACCGGAAGGATGGTGGTGCTGTCTACAGTGATGGGAAAGTCAGGGAGAGGAAAGGGAAGATAGGGGGCTCTGTTTTGGACATGTTTTGAACATGTTAATTTTGAGGTGATGGTAGGACATCCAAGTAGAGATGTCTTGAAGACAGAAGGAAATGTGAGACTTCAGAGAGGTAGAGAGCTCAGGACTGGAGATGTAGGGTTGGGAATCATCCACATAGAGTTGACAGTTGAAAACGTGGGAGTGAAAGAGTTTCCCAAGGGAGTGGCCATAGAAGGAGAATAGAAGGGGATCCAGAACTGGGCCTTGAGGGACACCCACAGTAAGGGAGTGGGGGCTAGAGGAGAAGAAGCAGTGTCAACCTCACAGGAAGCAGCATTGTCTTGTGGTTACTGCAGTGGCCTGGGAGTCAGGAGGACATGAGTTCTAATCCTAGCTCCAACATTTATCTGCTGTGTGCACTTCAGCAAGTCACGTCACTTTTCTGTGCTTCAGTTATCTCATCTGTAAAATGGAAATTATTACTGTGAGCCCCATTCATTCAATCATATTTATTGAGCACTTACTGTGTGCAGAACACTGTACTAAGGATTTGGAAAGTACAATTCGGCAACAAAAAGAGACAATCCCTACCCAAAAATGGGCTCACAGTCTAGAGCATGTCATAATCTAGACCATGTGGGACATGGTCTTCGTCCAAATTGATTAGCTTGTATCTAACCTAATGTTTAGTACAGTGCCTGGCACATAGTAAGTCTTTTAAAAACACCATAAAAAACAAAGAGAGTCTGCAAAAGAGACTGAGAATGAGTAGTTAGAGAGAGGAGGAGAGCCAGCATAGGACAGTGTCAGTGAAGCCGAAGTTGGATAATGTTTCCAGAAGAAGGGGATTGTCGACGGTGTTGAAAGCAGCTGTGGAGTTGAGGAGGATTAGGATGGAGTAGAGGCCATAGGATTTGTGAAGAGGGAGATAATAATAATAATAATAATAATGATTATGGTATTTGTTCAGCACTTACCATGTGCCAAGTGAACTTTGAACTTGTGAACTTTGATAGTGCAGATTCAGTGGTGTGAAGGGAATGAAAGCCAGATTTGAGGGATTCAAGGAGAGAACTGGAAGATAGGAAGTTGAGACAGTGGGTAATAATCAAATCCTGCTGACTCCCAGGCCCATGCTCTAACCATTAAGTTCATGCACCTAATAATCCTGGTATTTGTTAAGCGCTTACTATATGGCGAGCACTGTTCTAAGCACTGGGATAGGCACAAGGAAATCAGGTTGTCCCACTTGGGGCTCACATTCCTAATCCCCAATTTACAGATGAGGTAACTGAGGCACCGAGAAGTTAAGTGACTTGCCCAAAGTCACACAGCTGACAAGTGTCTGAGCCAGAATTCGAACCCATGACCTCTGACTCCAAAGCCCGAGCTCTATCCACTGAGCCACACTGCTTCTCTATGAGTACATGTGTGGTAAAAAAGGTCAATGACAAATCCACAGTCCCAGCCTTCCTGGGCAGTCAAGAAGTTTATCTTTGTTCTATTGTTGTGTTTAATATTTGCAGTGCCTGGTAAAATTTTCTGTTTTGCCTCCTTGTCTCTATCGCAATACAAAGCTGTTGTTCAAAGAGAGCCACTCCCTTCTTCTCGATGGTAGTGCTCCATGCAGGTTTGTCCTCAGCAACTAATTCCCAGTTTTCAGCTGGTTGCAACATTGTCTGTGGCTTCATTTTACCTTTTCTTCCAACATTTACCCACAGTGAATTAGAGAGTCACCTAAGATATTTTAGTGAAAAAACCAAAACTTGATGGGAAAGGCTTTCCTGGGGGCCCAACAAAGGGGAACCCCTAAAAAGTGACCCTATCTTTACTGGCATCATTTTTCCACAAAATTTTGACCATGAGTTGACCCACTTAGAAATAATTGAAATGAACTTTGGAAGGATCTCTTGATAGAGAAGAGGAAGACATTTATGAAGGCTTGAATGTGCACTTCCTGGAATTAGTTCAGTGATCTACACACAGTAAGTTAATAAATATTACTACTACTAATAATAATGGTATTTGTTAAGCACTTAACTATGTGCCAAGCACTGTACTAAGCGCTGGGGTGGATACAAGCAGATTGAGCTGAACACAGTCCCTATCCCACGTGGGGCTCACAGTCTCAATCTCTATTTTACAGATGAGAGATTTGAGGCCCAGTGAAGCAAAATGACTTGCCCAAGGTCACACAGAAGACAAATGGTGGAGCTGTGATTAGAACTCATGACCTTCTGACTCAGAGTTTGCTCTTGAAATGCAGGGCAGAAAGTAAAAAAAAATCCTCAAAAAGTGCAAAATCCTGTTGGGACAAGCAAGAATAAGTTCTCATTGTTCCTGGCACATTTTGTTGTGAAGGGAGAAGGAAGGTAGAGCTCTGGATTTGGATCTGGGGTCTTTAGCTGATGGTTTTTGTGGCATATAAATGGGATATACTACACCTTATCTTCCGGGAATAGCCAGGACATAAATACTTAATTCCCAAAGTTAATAATTCAGCCCCTCCCTCCTGTTTTTAATAAACAGCTCCTACAGCCATGTTAGGTTCTGACCAGATTTTGAGAGAGTCTCTTTTACTGTTAATGTAGGTTTGCAAACTCATGCACCCAATCGAACCTCCTGGAAAGATTTCTCAAAAACTTTACTTGCCCTTTCCCTTCCCAAACAAAGGCTATAGGTACTTCACTGTTACTTACATTGTACCTTGTTAGTGGATTAGTTTAATATCATCCCTCAAAAGGCCATAACCAGTTTCAGGTATTCAATGTTTTATTGGTTGTAATAGTTTAACAAGGCAGAAGATGCAGGAAACCAAAATTGAGGCTGAATGATTACATCACATTTCTGGGCACAGATACTAATTAGTTCATTTTAACTTGATGTTAAATACAATGAACTTTATTTTATAACACTCCCTCACTCCCCTGTCCCTCCTTAAGTCTCTTACCACCAACCCACAACACCCGATCACCTTCACAGTATGTTTCCTACACTTTTATGTTAGAAATGAAAAGTGCTGCTGGTGGAATTCCAGGCTCCAGGCTGACCTCATCCATCCCAAACTCATTCTCACCTGCTAACTCTGCCCTCTCTTCTGCCAAGCAGTAACACTCCTTTACTGAGTCTCAGCCCTTTTGCCCAGGATTTTAACTCCCTCCACAAACCTCCATCCCCTAGGCTCCCTCACTCTTGTCCCTAATGACCTTGTTATCTCTTTCATTGATAAAATTGAAAACATCAGGCATGATCTCCCTAAAATCTCCCCTGTATCTTTCTAACCCTCCCTCCTCCCTCTTTGACTCTCCCATCCTTCCCAGGAGTAACTCAAGAGATTTTCTGTCTCAAAATCTAGCCTCTCCAACTGCATCTCCAACCCCATCACTTTGCAACTTAATAAAAAATAATAATTAGTATGGCCTGGTGGATAGAGCATGGGCCTGAGTGACAGAAGGGCTTAGGTCCTAATTCCAGCTCCACTATTTGCGACCTTGGGGAAGTCACTTAACTTCTTGATGCCTCAGTTACCTCATCCATAAAATGGGGATTAGGACTCTGATCCACCATGTGGAACATGGACTGTGTCCAACACGATTACCTTGTATCTACCCCAGTACAATGCCTGGCACATAATAAGTGCTTAATAAATAGCATAAAAAAATCTAGCCCTCTTTCTTCTTCCTTCCATAACCACCATCTTCAGCTGCTCACTATTCAATGTCCCCTTCTCTGTTCTGGTCAATCATATCCATGCATCCCCTAATGTAAAAAACCCTGCCCTGACCCCATGAGTCACTCTATTTCCTGTCCCATTTCCCTTGTACCATGCCCACATGAGCCTGGGAGTCAGAGGTTGTGAGTTCTAATACTGACTCTGCCATATGTCTGCCGTGTGACCTTGAGAAATTTACTTAACTTCTCTGGGCCTCAGTTATCTCATCTGTAAAATGGGGATTAAGGCTGTGAGCCCCATGTGGGACAACCTGATTACCTTGTATCTACCCCAGCACTTAGAAGAATGCTTGGTACGTAGTAAATGCTTAACAAATACCATCAATTATTATCATTATTAATTATTATTAATAAATAGCATTATTACTATTATTATCTCTATTGGGGTGTCCAACTGACACCTCAAAATTTACACATCCAAAACAAAATCTTCATCCTACAACCACCCCTCTTCTGCCCCGTGACTTTCTGATCCCTATAGACAGCACTGCCCTTCTCCTTGTCTCACAAGCCTGTAACCTGGCATCATTCAGGACTCATCTCTCTCACATTTAACCTGCATATTCAATCTGTAACCAAATCCTACTATTTACCTTCATCATGTCTC
Organism: Ornithorhynchus anatinus; assembly: GCF_004115215.2. Lineage (NCBI taxonomy): Eukaryota > Metazoa > Chordata > Mammalia > Monotremata > Ornithorhynchidae > Ornithorhynchus > Ornithorhynchus anatinus. The sequence continues at coordinate 156,514,715 of NC_041728.1, forward strand.
TAGAATCTGACCTTTCCTCTCCACCCAGCTACCATAATGGTCCAAGTTCCTATTTCTCACCTCGAGCACTTCATCAGCCTCCCCGCTTCCAGAACCTCCCCTCTTCAATCCACACTTCATTTTGCTGTCTTAATTATATTTCTTGAAAATTCTTTGCTAATTTGTGGAGTATTTTAAAGGAACAATGAGCAAGTGGTTGGAGGGGAACCAGTGACCATAATGTATTTTTAAAAGACTCTACCTCATAAAATATGGCTTGTGAGTTTGGAAAGTACATTCTGTCTTTATAGAAAACTGAGTAAAATCATATGCAAAATATAAAGCAAATTGCCATTTGTAAGAACACGTATAAATAGTGTGTTAGCCCAATGATCAAGGTTATAGCCATTTTTATTTTACTTTTTCCTAAACTAGCTCACTGGAAAGAGCACGGGCTTTGGAGTCAGAGGTCATAGGTTCGAATCCCAGCTCGGCCACTTAATAATAATAATGTTGGTATTTGTTAAGCGCTTACTATGTGCCAAGCACTGTTCTAAGCGCTGGGGTAGACACAGGGGAATCAGGCTGTCCCACGTGGGGCTCACAGTCTTAATCCCCATTTTACAGATGAGGGAACTGAGGCACAGAGAAGTTAAGTGACTTGCCCACAGTCACACAGCCAAGTGGCAGAGCTAGGATTCGAACTCATGAGCCCTGACTCCAAAGCCCATGCTCTTTCCACTGAGCCACGCTGCTTGTCAGCTGTGTGACTGTGGGCAAGTCACTTAACTTCTCTGCGCCTCAGTTACCTCATCTGTAAAATGGGGATTAAAGACTGTGAGCCCCACGTGGGACAACCTGATTCCCCTGTATCTACCCCAGCGCTTAGAACAGTGCTCTGCACATAGTAAGCGCTTAACAAATGCCAACATTATTATTATTATTATCATTATTAAAGGGGATTTGCAGTTAAATCTTGAAATTCAAAGTATATACTAAGCTCTTCTAGCTGTTGAAACTGTAAGATGAAGGGAATAAAGTGCATAAAGAAAGTACATACGTTTGAACCTATGCAAGTTTAAGTAGTGCATATAGGGAAAAATACCCCAGCTAAAGGATGATGGACTCTGGGTTGGAAGCTATAACTCAAAAAAAAAAAGAATTTAGAATGATCATCAACTGTTGCTTTAAATCTTTGGTTCAATGTACAGCTGGAACCCAAAAGGCTCCAGTAATACCAGATTTATCCAGGGAGGACATAAAATACAAAATGAAAAATAGATTTCTAATTCCCCTTATAAAACCATGAGATATTCATATGGGACTATTGCGTGCATTCTTAGGATATATTTATCCTCTCTCATTGAATTTGTCAGAATGTACTGCGTAACATTACACCCAGTCAGTTTTGGTGGGAGCTTTGTGATTTCAAAGCATCCAATCAGATCTCTTCATGAAGATAGTGGGAATTTTACAGAGGGATAGGTGAAACTACATTTCCCAACAGGCAAAGGGGTTGACTCACTATACTTCACAGGTGAATGAGGTTTTATTGGTTGGAGCCAATTCCTCAGAGTTCTTATGGAGGGATTCAGCAAAGGCCTCTCTCCCTTGCGCCCTGGAAGTTCTCCTCGAAGAAGTTCCTCTCTAAGGATTTGTAAGCCATGAGTCACCCTTTTCATTTTTAATCAATAAGGGGCTGGATTATTAGTGTGTGATTTAAAGTCATAGCCTTCCTTTCTGAGTAAAGTACTAATTGTTGGAGGTAGCTGGGCTTAGAAATTATTTCAGGCATGTTAAGCAGGAGCTTTGCAACATTTCAAATCTCTTTAATTTTATTCAGAGTTTCAGTGGGAGGCAATGTGAACTAATGGAAAGAACACAGATGTGGGAGTCGGAGAATGTGGTTCGAATCCCAGTTCTACTATTTGTCTGTTATGTGACTTTGGGCAAATCATGTAAATGTTCTGTGCCTCAGTTTCCTCATCTGTAAAATGTAGATTAAGACTGTGAGCCCCATATGGGAGAGGGACTGTGTCTAACCAGATTATCTTTTATCTATGCCAGTATTTAGTACAGTGTCTGGCATATAGTAAGTGCTTAACAGATGTCACAGTTATCATTATCATTCTAGTCAAATATCTTAACTTCTTTTTCCTCATTGACCCCTTTGTCCACAGCTCCAAAGAACTGTTTTTGATTCAGAGGTTCAGGGTTTTCCCTCCACTTTAAACTGTTTCCAACCTGATTAATTTGTATCTAACCCAGTACTTAGTACAGTGCCTGGCACATAGTAAGCATTTAATAAATACCATATTAAAAAGTTTCTAGTTGTTACTAGGGTAAGGGAGGCATAGGGTGAATAGAGAAACTTAGGAACACACTTTTAAAAGGACTTGGAGTGGTTCCTGAAGCAATCTATTCCCAGCAGAATAGATGCTTCTGTTTACCTGAGCAAACTAGAAAAAAATTATGGTTGGTTCCCACTTGCTGTAGTTGCATGACAATAAAGGAGGCTCACAGCTAACAAAGAAATAGCTTTCATCCATCATCAAAGAAGTAAACTCTTCCCTTCTCAGATGAGCTACTGATTTTTCCCTTCCATCATCCATCTTACTAATGGTAGATTCTAAGGTGTTTCAGCAGTTGTGGCTAAGATTGGTAGATGATTAGCCATAGCTGTACCCCTTCAGGTTCCTGAAATTGTGAAAGGTCATATAAAAGAAGACTTTGACTTTTTGGTGCTGAAATCTATAGTGCACAGAAAACTCAATTTTTGAGAATCTTTGTTAGAAATTTGTTATACAACATACCTCTACCCTTTAATCTTAACTTCAGTACTATTTTTTAAATTCTACATTTTAATTTGATTTAGCAAAACATCCTTGTGGGCTAGGAGGACAAATGATCTGTTATAATCCTGATTATGATTTATGACAAGATTGATGTATTTAAGATTTTCATTAAATTTTAAAATCCTTGGTATGCAGTGATATGAAGGTGAAAAATATCTGGATGTCTTCTACTATGTATTCTAGGGTTTTAAAAGGGATTTAAGTCAAACAAATTAAAATGCTCCTGCTTGGAGAAGTTTGTCTCAGAGATAGTGCATATACAGTACTGAGTACAGGGTCAGGGAGCTGTAATGCCTTTGAAAGAGAGCCTTGATTCTATGACACAGTCATTTACACAGTTACACATATCTACTTGTGAAACAATTCATTTAACTTCCTGACTCTATGTATTTTTATTCTTCCTGTGTAATCTCTTTTTAACACATTTTTATATTTAGGAAAACTTCAGTCCCTTTTTTCTGTTTGAAGCAATATACAAATGTTTTAGATTTTTCAAAAAGCTTAGTTTTTAATCTTGACAATCTGTCATCTACTTGAGCACACTCATGGTTGAAACTGCAATTGTAATAAGAGTAGTAGGAAATTTCTAAAATAAAATTGGATAGATTACGGGCCTGGGAATGAGAAGATTATGGTTCTAATTCCGGCTCTGCCACTTGTCTGCTGTGTGACCTTGGGCAAGTCACTTCACTTCTCTCAGCCTCAGTGACCTCATCTGTAATAGGGGGATTGAGATTTGGAGCCCCACGTGGGACAGGGACTGTATCCAACCCGATTTGTTTGTGTCTACCCAGCGATGAGTACAGTGCCTGGCAAATAGTAAGCACTTAACAAATACCACACCAACCAAGAAAATTAGGAGAGTTTACACAGATCAGGTGGAAATGTTGAAACCTACTATGCTGTACCTATGTTTTTCCTTTTCCACTGAACAACTATTTAGTAATTCTACCTTTAGCACTAATACTATTAAGCTTGTAAATGCTTCTAAAACCTTGCACTAAGGGATCAATATTGCACACCAAGTTTGCATCATAAGTTACAATGATTCTAAGCCTTTAAATTTGAACTTCATTACTTTGCTTAAATTTGAATATTTGATTCTGCTAAGTAGCTACTTCCTCTTGACATACTTAAACTACTTCCTGCTGGATTCTTGTTTTTCCTCCAGCTCTCATGATTTGTAGATAGTACAGTGCCTAGAACATACTAAGCAATTAATAAAATACCATAAGAAAATGTAAAGCACTGGACCTGATGCCATATTCATTCATTCAATAGTATTTATTGACTGCTTACTATGTGCAGAGCACTGTACTAAGTGCTTGGAGTGTACAATTTGGCAATAAAGACAATTCAGAAGTAAAAGCATGCAGGGAAATGTACAGCAATATCAATTTTAGTTACTTTTCCTCTCTACAGAGAGCACTTAGGCGTTTTTTAATTTTTTTTCTATATTGGTTTTGATAAGCCCTTACTATTTGCTAGGAACTGTACTAAAGTGCTGGGGTAGATATAAGCTAATCAGGTTGAACCCAATCCACGTCCCACGTAAATCTCAGTCTTAAACCTCGATTTACAGATGAAAAAACAGAGGCCCAGAGAAGTTGTGACATGCGCAAGGTCTCACGGCAGACAAGTGGCAGAGCCAAGATTAGAACCTATGTTCTCTGACTACCAGGTCCGTAATTTTTCCATTAGGCCACACAGCTTCTACAATTCCAAACTATATCAAGGATGTCATAATTATCAATAATTTCATAAAGAAAGTTAGGTAAATCATATTTATTGAGCACTTTGTGCAAAGCCCTATACTAAGCGTTTGGGGGAGTGCAGTTTAACAGACACATCCCCTATCCATGATGAGTCGTGGTTATTAATGAGACACTTCACTACTCTCTGATGCTAGTCAGAGTCTTTCCGGATTGGCCTCTGAAAAATATCATTGACCAAGGGAATCAGCATGATCTTATGGAGAAGGCACAGGAAAGAGTTTAGGCGTGGATAGGCATAGAAGTCGGAGGATCTAGGTTCTAATTCCTTTTCTGTCACTGTCTGCTATGTGACATGAGGCAAGTCACTTAAGTTTCTATGCTGATTTCCTCATTTTAAAAATGTGGATTAAATTCTGTTTTATACCCTTGGATCTGAGACCTTTGGGCACTCGATATTCTCCCCAACCCAACAGCAGATATGTACATAAATAATGAGAAGCAGCATTGACTAGTGGATAGAACATGGGCCTGAGAATCAGAAGGATCAGAGTTCCAGACCTGGCTCTGCCACTTGTCTGTTGTGTGATCTCAGGCAAGCCACTTAACTTCTCTTTGCCTCAGTTATCTCATCTATAAAATAGGGATTAAGACTATAAGACCCACGTGGGCTGATTACTTTGTATCTACCCCAGTGCTTAGAACAATGCTTGGCACACACTAAGCACTTAACAAATACCATCATTATTAAGACTGTGAACCCATGTGTGTGAGTGTGTGACCTTGGGCAAGTCACTTCACTTCTTTGTGCATCAGTTACTTCATTTGTAAAATGGGGATCAAGTCTATGAACCTCATAAGGTTTTCAGAGAGTGATGATTATTGTCTTGTTTTAGGTATAAAAATAAAATTTTGAGTAATGTGTAAACTGCTAATCATCACTATCTTAAATATGATAAATGAAAAGCAGAGTTGCTTAGTGGAAAGAGCTGGACTTGGGAGTCAGAAGTCGTGGGTTCTAATCCTGGCTCCACTTAAGAGCTGGGTGACTTTGGGCTAGGCACTTTATCTGTGCCTCAGTTACCTCATCTGTAAAATGGGGAATAAGACTGTGAGCCCCATGTGGGGCAATCTGATAACCTGTATCTATCCCAGCACTTAGAACAGTGCTCTGCACATACTTCAAGGCTCTCCATCACCTTGCCCCCTCCTACCTCTCCTCCCTTCTCTCTTTCTAATCCCCACCCCGCATGCTCCGCTCCTCTGCCGCCCACCTCCTCACGGTCCCCTGTTCTCACCTATCCTGCCGTCGACCCCTGGGCCACGTCCTCCCGCGGTCCTGGAAGCCCTCCCTCCTCACCTCTACCAAACTAATTCTCTTCCCCTCTTCAAAGCCCTACTGAGAGCTCACCTCCTCCAAGAGGCCTTCCCAGACTGAGCTTCCCCTTTTCCCTCTGCTCCCCCTCTACCCCCACTTCATCTCCCCTCAGCTAAGCCCTCTTTTCCCTCCTTTCCCTCTGCTCCTCCCCCTCTCCCTTCCCCTCCCCTCAGCACTGTGTTCGACCACTCAGTTATATATATTTTCATTACCCTATTTATTTTGTTAATGAGATGTACATCACCTTGATTCTATTTATTGCTATTGTTTTAATGAGATGTTCATCCCCTTGATTCTATTTATTGCTATTGTTTTTGTCTGTCTCCCCCGAATAGACTGTAAGCCTGTCAAAGGGCAGGGACTGTCTCTATCTGTTGCCAATTTGTACATTCCAAGCACTTAGTTCAGTGCTCTGCACATAGTAAGCGCTCAATAAATACTATTGAATGAATGAACATAGTAAGTTGCTTAACAAATACTATTATTATTATTACTGGATAGACCATTGGCCTGGGAGACAGGAGGTAATGGGGTCTAATCTTGGCTCCACCTCTTATCTCCTATGTGACCTTGGGCAAATCACTTCACTTCTTTGTCCCCCACTTCCATCATCTCTAAAAAAAAAAAAAAAAAAAGGGAGATTAAGAGTGTGAGCCCAAAGTGGGACAGAGACTGCATTCAACCTGATTAACTTGTTTCTATCCCAGTTCTTAGACCACTGACTGGCACATGGTAAGTGCTTAACAAATACCATAATAATAATAATGGTATTTAATTGCTTACTATGTGCCAAGAACTGGTCTAAGAACTGGGGTAGATGAAAGGTATTCAGGTTGTCCCACGTGGGGCTCACAGTTTGAATCCCTTAATCCCCATTTTACAGATGAGGTAACTGAGGCACAGAGAAGTGAAGTGACTTGCCCAAACTCACACAGCTGACAAGTAGCAGAGTTGGGATTAGAACCCATGACCTCTGGCTCCCAAGCCTGGGCTCTTTCCATTAAGCACATTGCTTTTATTACTAGTGACAATAATGAATAGAGCTTCAACTTATTCTAGAATGTTAAAAATTAATTTGATTCTATCATAAGTTCATATTTATTTCCTGATATATCTTGATCTTCACTCTCAGATGATGCTTTTTGTTTCTCCCACACATTTAATTTTTAAGCTCCTTGAGGTCAGGAAATGTGTGTCTTACTATTGTACTCACCCCAGTGCCAGTATAGTGACTGGCATTTTGCAGGTGCTCAATAAATACCATTATTGGATTGATTAGGAGGTGCTTCTTCAGTCATTTATTCAATCGTATTTACTGAGTGCTTACTGTGTGCAGAGCACTGTAATCGCCTGGAAAAGTACAGTATAACACATTCCCTGCCTACAACAATCTTACAATATAGGGAGGAGCTTACATATATCTGGTTCCTATAGGGCAGCATCCTCACTGATCTCCCGGCCTCTAGTCTCATTCTTCTCAGGTTAATACTTCCACTATGCTGCCAGGATCATTTTTTTAAAACATCATTTTGCTCACATTGCTCGACACTACAAAAGCCTCCAATAGCTACCTATTCTTTGCATTAAAAGCTTGTACTCTTAGCTTCTCCCAAATTAACATGTGCTTAGTTTTCACTCTCCTACCAAACCCTTGTCCTCAGCTTTTTCCCTGTGAGTCCTAACCCCATTAAAAGCAACACATCAAATTACAGGTCTCCCCATCTTCAAAGGTCTTCTGAAATCACATCTCCTTTAGATGCCTTTCCTTATTAATTTCTACTTTCCCTAGGTTACTGGTACCTTCCCTCCCCAAGCACTTCTGCCCCACCTAAGCCTTTGAAACCTCACAGTCTCCCATAATGACATTTAGGTAAATATCTTATTTTATGCCGTTGAGCCGTCTCTGACCCATAGTGATGCCAGGGACACATCTCTCCCTGAACGTCCCTTCTCCATCTGCAATCTTTCTGGTAATGGATCCATTGAGTTTTCTTGGTAAAAGTACAGAAGTGTTTTACCACTGTTTCCTTCCATGCAGTAAACTTGAGTATCCTCCATCCCTGACTCTCTTCCATGCCGCTGCTGCCCAGCACAGTGAGTTTTGACTTGTGGCAGATTACCTTCCATTTGCTAGTCACTGCCCAAGCTAGGAATGGAATGGGTATGCCTCTGCCTGACTCTCCCTCCTGTAGTCGAGACTGGTAGAGTATGGAAACTCTCCAGATGTGACCCTGAAAGGGGGTAAATGTCTTACATACCCTTTTACTGAGGTACCAATTTATGTGCTTATCCCATTTTTCTCTTCCTACATGTAAATTATTTCAGTGTCTATCTCCCCTTGCTAGAATGTAAGTTCCTTAAGGATAGGGACCATGTCTGTTAACTGTATTGTATTTACCAAGTACTAAACAAAATAGGCACTCAGTAAAATATCATTGATTGACTGGGAGAGAAAAAATGATCTCTCTCCCAACCTCACTTGGGCTTGCCTTGGAGACTGTTGAATCCCATACCACCATGCCTCTGCATTTGCAGAAAATTGATTGGGCAAAAAGTTCTTAAATTTCTTTGCTCAGTGATTATTTCTTTTCAGACCCACTTTGTCTCAATATGCAACTCTCCAACTCTGACTTCACTTCCCCTCAAACTCACTTATTCCATTACTTGTCACAATATATTTGATTATCAATTTTTGCACAATTTGCCTTTTTTTAAAAAAAGTTGTTTTAAGTGCTTACTAAGTGCCAGACTTTGCTCTAAACACTAGGGTAGATACAAAGTTATCAGGTTGGACACAGTCCATGTTCCATATGGGGCTCCCAGTCTTAATCCCCATTTTACACAGGAGGTAACTGAGGGACAGAGAAGTTAAATGATTTGCCCAAAATCAAACAGCAGGCAAATGGCATTGCCGGGATTAGAATCCAGGCTCTATCCAGAACCCAAGTCTATCCACTAAGCCATGCTGAATCATCTGGTTTCATAAGTCCAGATGAATCTCTCAAGATGTAAACTTATTGAGAGCACAAAATGAATGTTTAATTTGTTCACTACCATCCCCTAGCCCAATTCCACATGGAGATAGCAGTCATCAAATGGTAATGAGAAAAAACAACATTTTTTTCTGGAAAAGCCAGATGAGCTTAGTCATATCTGGATATTCTGTTACTATGCCTTTCAAATGTAAAATTATCAATTATCTTTAATCATTATTCCATTGAAAATTTCAATGGGAGGGACTATAGCTGTAAAGGTCTTATAGAGAGCTGGCATGGTGAGGTTGATCAACACAGATCCTTAATCAAGCGAACAGGAGAGGGGTAGGAAAATGGAATTTAGGTGTCTGAAACGATCATCATCATAACCGATGTTATCACCATTATCCGTATGTCAGTTCCCATTTTGGGGAGAGCCCTCTTCATAAAGAAGGTAGCACTGGGTATTGCTAGCCTTGTCATGTTTTTGGTACTGTAGGGTAAAATAACTTCTGGAACTTGCTACAATATTTACGTGCTTAGCTTCTTTGATCTGTCTTGGGACCATACAGAGAGATTTTCCAAATTCCAGCTAATGAGCCCAAACAAATATGAGCCTGGTTTTATCCTCACTTTCACTGAAGGAAGAGTGTGAAGCAGACAGAGGCCAATCCAAATGACTTTAAGAAAACAACAAATGAAGGACTGAGTCAACATAGGAATTCAGGATTCTTCAGATACAATCATTTCTCTCAAGAGGCTTGTCAAAAGACTGCATTAAGGTCAGTTATGGTGAATTGCAGCTTGTAATAGTCTAGGAGGAAATAGCATCCTATGGATAAACATTTTCATTTGGAAAATCACAAAACTGAGTGCCATCACTATTCAGCTCCTTGAAAACATTTTTATTTGTCTTTAAATGATCATTTTCAGAAAGCTGTAGGAGGCTACGCAAAAGTAACATCATGGCTATATAAAACACAATAAATGAAAATATAAAGTTAGAATTGCTTTGAGGTCTTAAATCTTACTGTCATCTTGAAGTAGTGAAAGCATTTTTCTCACCATAAAATACTAGCTGTCATATTTCAGTTGAACTAAGTGTTTCACTTTACTTTGGGTTTTTTGATTCAATCCTTAAAAATGCTGTATTCTGAATTTTGTTTTTATCCTTAAATGTAGAAGGAAGACTTAGAATATCAGGGTTACATAGGGAAGCATATGCATAGTATTTTCCTCTGGAATTTCCCCAGCCAGAGGACACAAGAACACATGCATTCTAAGACTGTACTGCAAAAAACTTTGCAAAAAAAAAATTAGGGAACTTAGTCCCAAATTCTGTTATTGGAACCAGATATACAACTTGGGAGGTAGTGAGGCCTAGTGGAAAGAGAACAGGTCTGGGAGTCTGGACCTGGGTTTTAATCCTGGCTCTGCCATGAGTCTGCTGCATGACCTTGGGCAAGTCATTTAACTTTTCTGTGTCTCAGTTACCTTATCTTTAAAATAGGGATAATATCCTACTCCATCCTTCTTAAACTGTTAGTTCCATGTTGGACATGGCCTGTGTCCAGGCTGATTTTATCTTATTTGAAGCTGATTATTTTGTGTCTTCCCCAGTGCTTAGTAAAGTGCTAGGAACATAATAAGTGATAATAATAATAATTATAGTATTTATTAAGCACTTATTGTATGCCAAATGCTGTATTAAGCACTTAGGTGGATACAAGCAAATTCGGTTGGAAACAGTCCCTGTCCTATGCAGGGCTCACAGGCTCAATCCTCATTTACCATATGAGGTAAGTGAAGCATAGAGAAATGAAGTGGCTTGCCCAAGGTCACATAGCAGACAAGTGGTGGAACTGGGAGTAGAACCCATGACTTTCTAGGCCATGCTGCTTCTCACAAGTGCCACTGAAAAAACCCTACACAAAAACTAACATCAATTTTATTTCTAAAATCATTTTAATAAACCCTTTACAATCCTTTGCCATTAGCACATGATTAAAAATAGTTTGTGAACAAATGACACATCAGGTAATATAGATGTAGAAAATTTTATTTCAAATTGAAAGCTGAATAAAATCTAAAACACTGAATGGCAAATTGAGAGTACAGGCAAGGTATAAAGGTATTTAATCTTGAATAGAGCAGGGAAGCCAATAGTTTTTCCATCTTATTTGAAGAAATATGTTTTTTCTTATGTGCTTTTGTTTGAAGTAAAGAGGCAAAAGAAAGAATAAAATTACGGAGTAAGGAGAATGATGGTGAGATTAAGAGAAGAAAGGGTGATAGAGATGGAAAGTCAGACAACTTTTAACTACATTGTCACTCGATATGTTTCACATATTTAATGTCCCACAAAAATTTTATGCATGTATTGTAGTCATTTCCATTAGGTTGATCTTATCTATTATGATCCCCGGGTGAAAGAAGTTTGAAATAAAATGAAGATACAGGGGTCAGGTTGAGTGGCACTAAAACAGGAGTTTCCATAGCAACCTCTTTGTCATTTGATTTGCGTGGTTAAAGTGGAAAAGAGAACTTGTTATTCCTTTAATGATGCCATATGCTAGAGCCTACCTTATCTTTCCTGCTGCATTTTACTTTTAAGGAACACCTCTGGCAGTCATGTTGTTTGATAAATTCACTTCCATGAAGCTACTCCCAAAGATAAAACTAACATCTCTGATTTGGGGTGCAATTTGTAAATGTAAATCTTCCTTTTTCTTTTTTTAAGTCTCCTTTTATTTAACTCATTCTTATTCCTTATTTTAAAAATCAAGTACAGGCGTGTCTGTGTTACATACACCAAAATTTCCAAATCATGTCTAAATCTGAGATTAAGGAAATATCATAGGACATTTTAGCCACTTATTATTGTGATGCAGGTAACATGTTTTAATGTTTCAATAACTTAAAATGTTCAAGATCAATTTTCCAGAATATTTTTGCTGTTCCTATGTTAGGGTATTATTTGCTATATATAATTGTAGCTCTTTAGTTGTCTTGGCAACTTAATGCTACTTTTAAAATTAGAAACTAATTTATTTTCTGTCAAATTGCTCTTTAATGTTAGGGAGTGAAGTTGTTTTCTGTAACACTGACAAGAGGATTCCACAATAACATAATGAATCAGTTGTCCAGAATGGGTTTTTATGCCACTTGTAGCTGAAGGTGGAAGAACTGGGCAGGGCTAAGGAATTTGAAACTAGTGATTCGTAAGTGGAATCTCTGCAGGACATAGAGCTGGGGTAAATGCACTTCCTTTTTGACATCAATGCCATTGATTAAACTGGTTTTAGAGGAATCTGTTGATCTGAATTGCCAATCAGAATTGAAGTAGACCTTGATACATAGGTCTTTTGCAGGTCAGGAAATCTCACAGGGATGAGAAATTCTTTTTTAGTGTTTTTGCAATGCCAAGAAAAACGCTGACTTGACATTCAGGAAGAGGGAAGACCTTATAAAACTCTTAGAATTCAGAAAAGCATAGCAATACACATTTCTCAACCTTACTCTCCTGACTTTGGGCTGAACTCTTTTATTAATGGATTCAATAAACTTCATTGCTTTTCTTGAAACTGCCAAGGCATGAGAGTTTTGGTTTCAGATTAATGACATAGGTGTTTGGACCATGCATTGGGTCTTTTGGTCACTTATGAATCCTGGAGAGGTAATTTTTTCACTTAGTCTCCCTTTGAAGTGAAAGACAGGACCCAACTCCCACGGGAGTAAGGAATGACTATAGTCTCAGAATCTGACTCCCAATTAATGTTTGTAGTTTTTGGTTATGTCCTTAGGGTTAAGTTGGAATGGTGGTTTTATTTGTCTAAGACAGATGTCATGGTTGTAGCCCGTAACCTTGGTGTCATCCTTGACTCCGCTCTCTCATTCACCCCACACATCCAATCCGTCACCAAAACCTGCCGGTCTCACCTTCACAACATTGCCAAGATCTGCCCTTTCATTTCCATCCAAGCTGCTATCTTTCTGGTACAAACTCTCATCATATCCCGACTGGATTATTGCATCAGCCTTCTCTCTAATCTCCCTTCCTCCTGTCTCTCCCCACCCCAGTCTATACTTTACTCTGCTGCCCAGATTATCTTTCTACAGAAATGCTTAGGGCATGTATCTCCCCTCCTCAAAAATCTCCAGGGGTTGCCTGTCAACCTTGTATCAAGCAAAAACTCCTCATTCTTGGCTTTAAAGCTCTCCATCCCGTTGCCCCCTCCTACCTCACCTCACTTCTGTCCTTCTACAGCTCAGCCCACACACTCCGCTCCTCTGCCGCTACCTTCCTCACTGAGCCTTGTTCTCACCTGTCCCACCATCGACCCCTGGCCCACATCCTACCTCTGACCTGGAATCCCCTCCCTCCTCACATCTGCCAAACTAACTCTCTTCCCCCCTTCAAAGCACTACTGAGAGCTCACCTCCTCCAGAAGGCCTTCCCAAACTAAGCCCCCCTTTTCCTCTGCTCCTCCTCCCCTCCCCATCACCCCGACTCCCTCCCTCCACTTCACCCACTTACCCTCACCACAGCACTTGTGTATATTTGTGCATATTTATTATTCTATTTTATTAATATTGTGTGTATATAAATCTATCTATTTTGATGGTATCAATGCCTGTCTACTTGTTTTTTTATCTGTCTCCCCCTTCTAGACTGTGAGCCGGTTGTTAGGTAGGGATTGTCTCTATCTGTTGCTGAATTGTACTTTCCAAGCTCTTAGTACAGTGCTTTGCACACAGTAAGCACTCAATAAATATGACTGAATGAATATAGAAAACTTTCTAAGCAGTGGGTTTAGATCATGACTTTCCGAGGAAATTCAGTTAGGCACCTGGTGTCACTCTTGCTCTACAAAAAAGTCAGGGAAAAATATTGCATCTTTGGTTCCAAATTGCTGTTATTATCAGTAAAGAGGTTACTTTGTGATAGTTTGGAGGCTTTTGGAAGGTGTCTAATTCCAAACTGTTGTGACAAGTTGGGTTGGATGGTAGAAGGCAGAAAATTCCAATTTACTAGAATTCTTAGGGGGATCCTTCAGAGCAGAAGTCATTGTTTAAGGGAGATGTTGAAGTTTCTGTTATCTTGACATTTGTCCACCATAGAGTGCATTAGAGAATTAAGCCAAGGTTTTATTTAGGCTAGACAGTCTTGTAGCCTTAGATTAAAATCACCGTGTTCACTTGGAGGTAAAGATATCTTTATATTGTATAATATGATAGTTTTGGTGCTTTTTGGAATTACATATAAATCAGGAAATCTTCAAAGGAAATAAAATGAATGTAAAATATTGATGTTGCTTCTGCAAAAGTAGGTCTAATGAATGAAATTTTTAAAGTAAAATGACAACTTGAGAATTCTGAAGTTTAGGAAAGTATGCTTAGAAACTGCTATTACTTCTGGAGAAAACACTGATACCAACTTAAGTTTTTTTTTCACGTGAACACAGATCCTGGATATTTATTTCCTAGGCATCATCCCAAAGAACATCCTGCATGAGAATTTATATTTGAAGCTCAAAATTTGGATGAGAAGTAGCATGGTCCAGTGGATAGCTTTTCTGTTCCTCAGTAATATGGGGATTAAGACAGACCCATTTATTCATTCAGTCACACTTAGTAAGACCTGACTGTGTGCAGAGCAGTATACTAAGCACCTAGCAGAGTACAATGTAACAATGAATGGACACATTCCCAGCCCACTATGAGCTGGGACATGGATTGGGTCCAAACTGATTAGCTCTTATCTAACCTAGTGCTGAGTACAGTGCCCGGCACATAGCACTTACGAAAAATAGCATTAAAAAGGGGGCTAATTTTTTAATTGAAAAAATTGATTAAATTTGGGTCTTTGTTTCAAAACATTTGAAGTTTAATTAGCTTATATTTTCATGGCACACATACCACATCTGGGAGGCAAAAGCTTTTAAAGAACATAATCCTTTCTAGCTATTGCTAATGATCCAGACAGCTGAACAACTCAGATACCTGTTGGCCATTTAGCTTAATTTAGGGAAACAGATTCCAGTGTTAAACTGAAATTAAAACAATACCTTAACCTTGAGTTGAGGTCTCTAAATTGGATGACACACACCAATGATAAACAAAAACTGATATTTGGATGCCAATTATGTGAGGACACGCCATGCCAGATCTTTCACTTATGATTCAATTTAAAATGGCCTAAACTTTTAGATATAATAGAAAGGGCATGATTATAGAATGTCTAAAATGGCCTACTGGTAGGAACACAGGCCTGGTAGTCATAGGACCTGGGTTCTAATCCTGGCTCGACCAATTGCCTGCTGTGTAACCTTGAGCAAGTCACCTAACTCCGCTGTGCCTCAGTTTCCTCAACTGCAAAATGTGGATTTAATACCTACCTAGTCTCACTCTTACTACGACCTAGAGTCCCACGTGCAACAAGGACTGTGTCCAACCTGATTAATTTGTACCTACCTCAGCGCTTGACAAAATGGTGCTTGTCACATAGTAAGCACTAAACAAATACCATAACAATAATGATAGGTGATTTTTGACCTATTGTGACAATTATGTGACAATTCATCACACAAATGCATGAGACCAAGCTATTTATATTGACTATGGCAAACTGGTTGGATTTATAATTTCCCTTAATTCTGGATGGATTAAAAAATAGGTACAGGGACAAAAATGGAATTTCACTGAACTACTTTATACGAAATTTCAATTTGTGGTGGAATGAAGAAAGTGATCTTTCACATAAGTTCTTATTTAGAACTATGCTGAGTTACTCAATCTCTTGACTAGGATCGCCATTTTTTCCCTATCCCATTTTGTGAGTCATATTTTCCATGGTTTATGAAAAACTCATTGTGAGGTCTAGAATCATTTGCATTTAGCAAACTCTCCCTGACTATCTCATTACTGTAGACAGCACTATTCATTCATTCAATAGTATTTATTGAGCGCTTACTATATGCAGAGCACTGTACTAAGCACTTGGAACGTACAAATCAGCAACAGATAGAGACAGCCCCTGCCCTTTGACGGGTTTACAGTCTAATCGGGGGAGACAGACAGACAATAACAATGGCAATAAATAGAGTCAAGGGGAAGAACATCTCATTAAAACAATAGCAAATAGAATCAGGGTGATGTACATCTCTTTAAACAAAATAAATAGGGTGATGAAGATATACACAGTTGAGCGGATGAGTACAGTGCTGAGGGGATGGGACGGGAGAGGGGGAGGAGCAGAGGGAAAGGGGGGAGAAGAAGGTTTAGCTATAGAGAGGTGAAGGGGGGTGTAGAGGGAGCAGAGGGAAAAGGGGAAATCAGTCTGGGAAGGCCTCTTGGAGGAGGTGAGCTTTAAGTAGGTTTTTGAAGCGGGGAAGAGAATTAGTTTGGCGGAGGTGAGGAGGGAGGGCGTTCCAGGACCACGGGAGGTGGGATAGGTGAGACAGAGGGATGGTGAGGAGGTGGGTGGCAGAGGAGCAGAACATGTGGGGTGGACAGTAGAAGGAGAGAAGGGAGGAGAGGTAGGAAGGGGTGAGGTGATGGAGAACCTTGAAGCCTAGAGTGAGAAGTTTTTGTTTCATGCGGAAGTTGATAGGTAACCACTGCAGGTTTTTAAGAAGGGGAGTGACATGCCCAGAGTGTTTCTGCAGGAAGATGAGCCGGGCAGCGGAGTGAAGAATAGACTGGAGTAGGGAGAGACAGGAGGAAGGGAGATCAGAGAGAAGGCTGACACAGTAGTCTAGCCGGGATATTACGAGAGCCTGTAGCAGTAAGGTAACCATTTGGGTGGAGAGGAAAGGGCAGATCTTGGCGATATTATAAACGTGAGACCGGCAGGTCTCGGTAACGGATTGGATGTGTGGGGTGAACGAGAGAGACGAGTCAAAGATGACACCGAGGTTGCGGGCCGGAGAGACGGGAAGGATGGTCATACCATCCATGGTGATAGGGAAGTCTGAGAGAGGACCGGGCTTGGGAGGGAAGATGAGGAGCTCAGTTTTGGTCATGTTGAGTTTTAGGTGACGGGCAGACATCCAGGTGGAGACATCCTGGAGGCAGGAGGAGATACGAGCCTGAAGGGAGGGGGAGAGGACAGGGACAGAGATGTAGATCTGTGTGTCATCTGCGTAGAGATGGTAGTCAAAGCCGTGCGAGCGGATGAGTTCACCAAGAGAGTGGGTATAAATGGAGAACAGAAGAGGGCCAAGAACTGACCCTTGAGGAACTCCAACAGTTAGAGGATGGGAGGGAGAGGAGGAGCCTGTGAAGGAGCCCGAGAATGACCGGCCAGAGAGATAAGAGGAGAACCAGGAGAGGACGGAGTCCATGAAGCCAAGGTGAGATAAGGTGTGGAGGAGGAGGGGATGGTCGACAGTGTCAAAGGCAGCAGAGAGGTCAAGGAGGATTAGAATGGAGTAGGAACCATTGGATTTGCCAAGAAGGTCATGGGTGACCTTAGCGAGAGCAGTCTCGGTAGAGTGGAGGGGACGGAAGCCAAATTGGAGGGGGTCCAGGAGAGAATGGGAGTTAAGGAATTCTAAGCAGCGAGTGTAGACGACTCGTTTTAGGATCTTGGAAAGGAAGGGTAGTAGGGAGATAGGGCGATAACTGGAAGGGAAAGTGGAGTCAAGAGCGGGTTTTTTTAGGATGGGGGAGATATGGGCATGTTTGAAGGCAGAGGGGAAGGAGCCATTGGAGATTGAGTGGTTAAAGATAGAAGTTAAGGAAGGGAGGAGGGCAGGGGTGATAGTTTTTATAAGGTGAGCAGGAATGGGGTTTGAGGCAGGTGGAAGGGGCGTCACTTGCGAGGAGGAGGAGATCTCCTCTGAGGATACTGCAGGGAAGGATGGGAAAGTAGGGGAGAGGGTTGTGTGTGGGGGGAGGCAAGAGGGGAAGGGGTGACTTGGGGGAGCTCAGACCCGATTGTGTTCATTTTTGTGATGAAGTAGGTGGCCAGATCATGGGGGGTGAGGGATGGGGGAGGGGGAGGAACAGGGGGCCTAAGGAGAGAGTTAAAGGTCCAGAACAATTGGTGGGGTGACGGGCATGCGTGTCGATGAGGGAGGAGGTTTTGCCTGGCAGAGGAGAGGGCAGAGTTAAGGCAGGAAAGGATAAATTTGAAGTGTGTGAGGTCGGCTTGGTGCTTGGACTTTCACCAGCAGCGCTTGGCAGCTCGAGCATAGGAGCGTAGGAGGCAGACAGAGGCAGTAACCCAGGGCTCTGGGTTAGTGGAGCGAGAGCGGTGGAGGGAAAGGGGGGCGAGAGAGTTGAGATGAGTAGAGAGGGTGGAGTTGAGAGTGGTGACCTGATCATCGAGAGTGGGAAGAGAGGACGGGGGCAAGGTGGGGAGAGATGCTTTTGGAAAGATGGATGGCATCAAGAGAGCGGAGGTCTCTGTGGGGGCGTAGCAAAGATTTGCAGGGGGAGGAGTGTAAGAGATGAGGCAAGTGAGAAGGTTATGGTCAGAGAGAGGGATTTCAGAGTTGGTGAGGGAGGAGGTAGTGCAGCGTTAGGAGATGACAAGATCGAGGGTGTGACCGAGTCATTGAGTGGGCAAGGTATAGTGGAGCAGGAGGTCGGCAGAGGAGTCATTGGGTACATCCATGTGGATGTTGAAGTCTCCATGGATCAGAGTGGGCAGAGAGAAGGAAGGTGAGAAAGGGGTCTAGGGGGTTGAAGAAGTCGGAGGTGGGACCAGGAGGGTGGTAGATGACAGCAACAAGTACCTGGAGGGGGTGGTAGAGGCGAATGATATGGGCTTCGAAGGAGGGGAAGGGGGAGGAGGGATAGTGTGGAAGTGGCAACGGGGTGAGAGGAGGAAGCCGACGCCTCTTCCCTTTCCGGGGAGTCTGGGGGAGTGGGAGAAGGAGAGGCCACCGCTGGAGAGAGCAGCGGCGGAGACTGTGTCTTTGGGAGTGAGCCACGTTTCCGAAAGGGCGAGGAGGAGGAGAGAGTGGGAAAGGAAAAGGTCATGGATGAAAGGTAGTTTACCTGTAATGGAGCGGGGGTTCCAGAGGCCAAACTTGAAAGTAGCTGTGGGTGCAAGGGGGGAGAAGGAGGGAGAGTGGGGGGAGGGGAGGGGTGGCGGGGCCCTGGACGGGGAGAGGGGAAGGAGTGGTGGTGGTGAGACAGGAGGACTGGGATGGGGCATGGGTAGGGAAGAGGGAAGCGGGGAGAGTGTGAAGAGGGGGTTTGGTGGGGGGGAGAGGAGGGGGAGGGGGAAGAGGGGTGGTGCTGGTTAAGTGGGGTTCTAGGGCAGGGGAGAGGAAGGGTGGAGGAGGCAGAGGAGAGAGCGGAAAAGAGCTGGGCGAGAGAGGGGAAGGGAAAGGGGAGGATTGGAAGGGGCAGGAGGGAGGAGGGGGGGTGGAGGGACGTGGTGAGGCCAGAGAGGAAGGTGGCAGCACTGACAACAATAAACAATAACAAGCGAAATTGGTAATATAGTAACATGATACAGTATGATACAATAAAATAGTGTTAATAAGCGGGCGATGATCAGGGTCGGGGGTCGACTTGACTAAGGGTCGACCTGATCAAACTCAAAGTCAAAAGGCTAGAGACAAGGAGAGTCCCGGAGCTCATGACTAAATGTCTCTGAGGTGGCGGCGGGGGCCCTGAGGTTGTCCGGGGTGGTTGTGGGCGTAGGCGGCGGCTAAGGTAAGGTAACCACCAACCTGTCTGTCTCACAAGCCCGTAACCTTGACGTCTTCTTTGACTCATCTCTCTCATTCAACTCATGGATCCAATTTGTCACCAGATTTTGTTGGTTCAACTTCACGGTATCACTAAAATTCCTCCCTTTCCTCTCCATCCAAACTGCTACCATGTTAATCTAAACATTTTTCCTTTCCTACAGTGATTACTTTATCAGCGTACTTGCTGACTTCCCTGCCTCCTGTCTGACCCCACTGCAGTCCGTACTTCTCTCTGCTGCCCGGATCATTTTCCTCACAAATGCTGCATCCCCTCTCCTGGGAGTAGTGGTAGTGGATCCTTGCGAGCTTCTTAATGCTAGGTCCTGGTTACTCCGGGAGGAGGGGAGTTACCCCTGCAAGCCTCATACATCCCCATGATCCTCATATCCTAGTTTCTTAAAGGTAATAATAATAATAATAATAATGTTGGTATTTGTTAAGCGCTTACTATGTGCCGAGCACTATTCGAAGCGCTGGGGTAGACATAGGGGAATCAGGTTGTCCCACGTGGTGCTCACAGTCTTAATCCCCATTTTGCAGATGAGGGAACTGAGGCACAGAGAAGTTAAGTGACTTGCCCACAGTCACACAGCCGACAAGTGGCAGAGCTGGGATTCGAACTCATGAGCCCTGACTCCAAAGCCCATGCTCTTTCCACTGAGCCACGAGTTTGTCCCTGTGAGCCTCACCCCAAGAAGAGCTCTACAAAAAGCTGTATCCCAGATCCTGGGGGAGAGTTACTCCCAAAAGCCTCATCCAGACCCACAGGCCTCGCACAGCCCTGTGAGTCTTAGAATGATATGAACTAGCTCGTTGATGTTGTATCATGTCTGCTGCCAGAATCCATAGCCCTGACCCTTCTGGGAAACAGAGAGGAGGAACAGGAAGAGATTGGGGGGTGCCATGTCACCACTACAGCTCCTCCAGAGGACAGAGAGGAGGGGTGGGGAGGGCATGCCAAGCCATTGCAGGAGGTGGAGGAGTGAGGTTTTGGGAATGCCCTGCACTCCCCCTTTTCTGTCTCCACCCCTATGCCGCTGGCCCAATGACTATGTAATTTAAACCATCTAAACATAGATGAGGTGCTGAGATAAACTGCCGGTTTATCAGGTCATCTTGAGAGACTTCACCAGATAAACAGCACGCTGTTCAAACTGCACTAAACCTTCATGGAACCATCTCTCCCCAACAATCTAATGGACCCCCATTCATTCATTCAATTGTATTTATTGAGCACTTACTCTGTACAGAGCACTGATCTCCCCATGTTTAAAGCCAGCCTAAAATCTCAACCTGACATTTTCCTGCTATGTGACCTTGGGCCTATCACATCTTCTCCATAATAATAATAATTATGGTATTTGTTAAGCACTTAGTTTGTTCCAAGCACTGTTCTAAGCACTTAACAAATCAGTTTGAACCTTGATGATGGTTCAAACTGAGAATTTTATGAAATTCGCTATTAAAGTAGGTCTCAAAATGCCTTGATGGAGCCCAGGAGAAGAAAAAATGATTAAACACTTTCTGTATCTTACACAAAATATATATTAAAAAAAACAACGTTATAAAAAAAGTTATAATTTTATGGCATTTGTTAAGCACTTACTATGTGCCAGGCTCTGTACTAAGCACTGGGGTAGATACAAGCCAATCAGGTTGGTCACTGTCCCTGTCCCATATCGAGTTCAGTCTTAATCCCCATTTTACAGATGAGGTAACTGAGGTACAGAGAAATTAAGTGGCTTGCCTCAGGTCCTACAACAGACAAGTGGCAGAGCTAGGATTAGAACCCACCTCCTCTGACTCCCAAGCCTGTGCTCTTTCCACTAATCCAAGCTGCATCCATGTGCTTCAGTTTCCTCATCTATAAAATATGAATTAAGAACCTGTTCTCCTTCCTACTTGGGCTGTGAGCCCCAGTTTGCATTGAATCTAATTATCTCATATCTGCCCCAGTACTCAGGACAATGCTTGGCACATAGTGCTTAACAAACCAAAATTATTATTATCATTATTATTAATAATAACAAAGTCAGTATTCAATGCCATGCTTGCTTTTCATGACTTATATTTTGATTTTCATTAGTATTGAAAATGGAGCTCATTTTTCAAGGATGTGTATGTAAATCAAATTCAGCCCCACCAGTATGTGTTGTTTAAAATAACACTCAGGGAAGAAGCCTGTGAAATATGAAGCAAATTTAGTTGAAAAAATAGCCTATAAAGTTTCCTCTATAAAACTCCTTGAAAGAGCATGGATTTGGGAGTCAGAAACAGGTTTTAATCCTGACTCTGTGGCTTGTCAGCTGTTTGACTGTGGGGAAGTCACTTAACTTCTCTGTGCCTCACTTATCTCATCTGTAAAGTGGGGATTAAATGTGAGCCTCACGTGGGACAACCTGATTACCCTGCATCTACCCCAGAGCTTAGAACAGTGCTCTGCACATAGTAAGAGCTTAACAAATTCCAACATTATTATTATTATTATTATTAATAAAATGGGGATGAAGTTTGTGAGCCCTATGTGGGACAGCCCTTCTGATTCCCAGGCCCATGCTCTGTCCCTTAAGTCATGCTGCTTCTGCTTTGTAATCTTCTGATTTGGTTACTTCTTGTGCCTGGGGTGAACCATGGCCGAACTGATAGAATCTATTATCCAGCAGAAATTGCCCACCACTACTGAGCATTGACAAGCCTCATGAGTGATCCTTTGGTTAGAAGACAAACGTGCTGACAGTATTATTTTATCCGTGGGTGTAATTGTCACCCTGAGAATCTCTTGGAAACTTGCGCACTATTGAAAATACAATAGTTTGCTGCTTCTGCTCCCTTACCTTTCAGGTTGAATATTGTTCAGACACCAGTGGGTAAGAGGGCCAAGAAAGGTCCTACTTGACAGCAGAATGCACATCTGAGTTCTTTTTGCAAGAAAGGTAATGGTACAATACCACAAAAGCAGAACAAGCCAAAATACCACTGCGGACCTTTTTTGGGTATGTGATTATAGCTTGTCTTGTCTATAATTGCCGTCAAGAGTCTCAGCGGGTTTTTTTTTTAATTTTTTTTTCCTTTTGGCATTTCTGCACAGTGCACTTTGAGTCCAGCTGGAAATGTTAGTTACTAGCAGACAAACAAGTCTAAATAGGACAGCAAGTGTAGAGTGATGACCATTTAAAACTATAAACATGGAGACTTTTCATCTAGACTGCAGAAGCAGCTGGCGCTATAGCGTTTGACATTGACAGAAATGAGTGGTGTATAATGACAGTTTAAGACAAGATGCTTCTGCATAGTGAAAAAAAGTCTTTGAGCATGATTCTCAGGGCCCCAAAATAAGTGTTTAAAGCCTCGACTTTTATGGTTGATTGGAAAATAGGAAAATAGATTCTATCAGTTCATCCATGGTTCACCCCAGGCACAAGGAGTAACCAGATCAGGAGATTACAGAGGAAGAGGAAGCAGCAAGATTTAGGGGATAGAGCACGGGCCTGGGAATCAGAAGGGCCTGGGTTCTAAATCCAGCTCCACCACATCTGCAGTGTGACCTTGGGCAAGTCACTTAAGTTGGGAAAGCAGCGTGGCCTAGTAGATAGAGCCCGGACTTTGGAATCAGAAGGACCTGGGTTCAAATCCCAGCTCCTGGGACTTTTTTGCTTTGTGACCTTGGGCAAGTGCCTTACCTTCTCTGTGCCACTGTTCCCTCATCTGTAACAAGGAGATTGAGTATGTGAGCCCTGTGTAGGACAGGGAATTTGTCCAACCCAATTATCTTGTATCTTCCCCAGCGCTTAGAACATAGTCTGGCACATAAGTGCTTAACAAATACCATTATTATAATTAACTTTCTGGGCCTCAGTTACATCTGTGAAATCGTTGATTGGAATAGGTTAATTCCATTAACCCTAGGGACGTGAGATACCTCCTCGGCTATATGTAGGGTTCCTAGAATTCTTTAAACCATCCTGGACCCGATAAAGTGAAGAAAATATTTGCTTCCCCTTAATTTTTAAAGTCATAAATTCACTCTAGGGAAATTGTGACTTTTTGGATTATGATTGATTTGAATTTATTTCAATGTTTCTGTAGAAATTCTTTGATAACCCAGGAGCTTTCAAGATGTGTTATTTATGAAGCTTTTTACAGGCTGTTTATCCTTAAAAAAAGGAATTTGTCTGGATTAAATTGTCATTCATTTCCCAATCCATGATGGCCTTTTATCCTTAATTTGTCTTTTATCCTTAATTTGCTTACTGAGTTGAGTAATTTGGGACTCTCCAGTCAAGGGACTGTCTTAAATTCTTCAGTAAATAAGCATTTTTTAAAAATGTATTGAATAGTATGAAAAAGGTTGTGTTTTGATTTAGGAAAAATACTTTCATCACCCTTTATTTGTTTTAATTTATATGGATTGCTCTAGCTTGAATGTCTGCATTTCAACACACCAACATTTGAAACAAATCAAGTGGGAACATTTGTGCCCTTTTCTCCCTACATGACTCCTGGGGTACAGCTTAGCAGAGAGAAGAGCTGCTCCTTCCACCCATTCCCTGACTATCTGATCAAAGCAGATACACATCACAGATCTAGGGCTGCTTAATCTTCCTCTGTGCAGCCCTAATAATGTCTTCCTCAGAGCTGAGGCACTCCCTTCCTTGGGTTCCCTGCCATTCTGGAACATTAAGAGTTTGGAACTGTCTCAGAGACTCTACACCAGCTGACTTGGAGTAGCTGTTGGGGGAGGCCAGGCTGCCTGAGACGGTTCCTGTTGCAGGAACTCTAATGGGGCAGTGGGTTCATTCCAGGAAATCCAGTTTTAGTTCAGAATCTAAGATTCTGATAACTCTAGTTGGGTCCGAGGTTCATTGTTCAGTCTTAGGGAACCCCTAAGCTCATAGAAATGCAGAGGCTAGAGAGAAACTAGAGTGTTTATGGACCCTATTACCTCCTTTCTTCTCCCAGGGTCCCTGGAAGGGGTAACCATTCTGCATTAGTTTTAAATCGACTAGTGATAACTGGCAACCCAGACTCTATGGACTTGGGAGTCAGAAGGACCTGAGTTTTAATTCCAGCTCTGTTCCTTGTCTGGACAAGTCACAACTTCTCTATGCTTTAGTCCCTTCATCTATAAAATGGGGATTAAGACTGTGAGCCCTATGTGGGACAGGGACTGTGTCCAACCTGATTATCTTGTATCTACCCCAGCGCTTAGAAAACATTGCCTGGCATCTTGTATGTGCTTAATACAACAATTATTATTAATGTTAATGTTGGTATTTGTAAGCACTTACTATGTGCCGAGCACTGTTCTAAGCGCTGGGGTAGATACAGGGTAATCAGGTTGTCCCACGTGAGGCTCACAGTTAATCTCCATGTCACTCCCCTTCTTAAAAACCTCCAATGGTTGCCTATCAACCTCCTCTCATAACAAAAACTCCTCACTCTAGGCTTCAAGGCTCTCCATCACCTTGCCCCTTCCTACCTTTCCTCCCTTCTCTCTTTCTACTGCCCACCCCGCATGCTCTGCTCCTATGCTGCCCACCTCCTCACCGTCCCTCGGTCTCGCCTATCCCACAGTCGACCCCTGGGCCACGTCCTCCCGCGGTCCTGGAATGCCCTCCCTCCTTACCTCCGACAATCTAATTCTCTTCCCCTCTTCAAATCCCTACTTAAAGCTCACCTCCTCCAAGAGGCCTTCCCAGACTGAGCTCCCCTTTTCCCTCTGCTCCCTCTACCCCCCCTTCACCTCTCTGCAGCTAAACCCTCTACTCCCCCCCTTTCCCTCTGCTCTTCCCCCTCTCCCGTCCCACCCCCTCAGCACTGTACTTGTCCGCTAACCTGTATATATCTTCATCACCCTATTTATTTTGTTTAATGAGATGTACATCACCCTGATTCTATTTATTTGCCATTGTTTTTATGAGATGTTCTTCCCCTTGACTCTATTTATTGTCATTGTTCTTGTCTGCCTGTCTCCCCCAATTAGACTGTAAGCCCATCAAGGGGCAGGGACTGTCTCTATCTGTTGCCGATTTGTACATTCCAAGTGCTCAGTATAGTGCTCTGCACATAGTAAGCGCTCAATAAATACTATTGAATGAATGAATTTTACACATGAGGTAACTGAGGCACAGAGAAGTTAAGTGACTTGCCCACAGTCACACAGCTGACAAGTGGCAGAGCCGGGATTCAGCTCATGACCTCTGACTCCCAAGCCCATACTCTTTCCGCTGAGCCACGTTGCTTCTCTAAACCCCATTACTTACTATTTCTCCAAACCCCTGAAGTCCTCTTAGTCCCCAAACTGCTGGGACCACAGCTTTAGGAATACACATGCAATCATGATGAGACAGCTGCTTTAGGACAAAGAATATGCAGAGGAGAGAAATTTATTTTATCAATCATATTTGTTGAGTAATTACTGTGTGCTGAGCACTATGCTCATCCCTTTGGGAAGTCTTGTCTTGTCTTGTGCTTTCAAGTCATCTCCAACCCATGACAACTCCATGGACACATCTCTCCCAGAACACCCAACCTCCAATCGTTTTCTGGTAGTGTATCCATAGTGTATTTTTACCAAGATACGGAAGTGGTTTACCATTGCCTTCTTCCATGCAGTAAACATGAGTTTCCACCCTCGACTCTTTTCCATGCTGCTGCTGCCCAGCACAGGTGAGTTTTGACTTGCAGCAGATTGCTTTCCACTTGCTAGCCACTGCCCAAGTCAGGAATGGAATGGGTATACCCCTGCTTGTCTCTGCCTCCCATAGCCAAGATGGTAGAGTACTGGAAACTCTCTAGATGCGATCCTGAGAGGGATACTTGGGGAATACAATGCAATATGTTTGTTAGGTATAACCTCTGCCTCCAGTGATTTTAAAATCTAATGGGGGGGTAGACATGAAAATAAATTATAGAAATGAGAAGCTGGAGAGTATAAGAATATTCACATAAGTGCTGTGGGATTTGGTGAGTATTAAAGTGCCTAAGGGAACAGACCCAAGTGCATAGGTGATGCAGAAGGAAGGACAACCTGAGCGGGGAAATAGGAGGTAAGTTAGGGAAGGTTTCTTGGAGAACATATGATTTTAGTAGGGCTTTGAAATAGCTGGTCTGTCAGCTATGAAGATGTAGGAAGTTCCAGGTCACAGAGAGGATGTGGGCCAGGAGTTGATGTCAAAAGAGTTGACATGAAAGTTCAGTGAGCAGGTTGGCAATAGAGGAGCAAAGTGTGAGTTGGGTTGTAGTTGACGAATGAGGTTAGGTAGGAGGTGGAGAGCTCTTTAAGGGTCTTAGGGCTGATGGTACCAAGTTTCTGTTTAATTCAGAGAGTGATGGACAACCACAGGAGTTTTTTGAGGACTAAGGAGGTGTATAGAGAATGATATTTCAGAAAAATGACTTGGGCAGCAAAATGAAGTATGGACTGTGAACCTGTTTCTAGACTGTGAGCCTGGATTTTCTCTCTGTTGCTGAATTGTACTTTCCAAGTGCTTAGTACAGTGCTTTGCATACAGTAAGCACTCTCTAAATATGATGGATGAATGACTGAAGAGGGGAGATGCTAGAAGGTGGGGAGGTCAGTGAGGAGGTTGATGCAGAAGTGCTCATGTGTCAAGTGCTCATGGATTTCAAAGTGCCACTCTCTCCTCTGTCAGTGATGTTCATGCTGAGGCTGGAGTGCAACTAATAAATGGACAGGGATGCGGCACATTGCAAAGTGCAAATGTAGTTTGTCCATTTTACTATAACAAATTATATATTATGAATTATTTATATTAATGTTTGTCTCCCCCTTTAGACAGTAAGCCCATTATGAGCCAGGAATGTGTCTACCAACTCAGTTGTATGAATAGTAATAATATGTGCCAGGCATAAGTGCTGGGGTGGATACAATCAAATCAGGTTGGACCTGATCCCGTCCCACATGGGGCTTACAGTCTTAATCCCCATTTTATAAATGAGATAACTGGGGCACAGAGAAGTTAAGTGACTTGCCCCAAATCACACAGCAAACAGAAGAGCCAGAATTAGAACCCATGTCCTTCTGACTCCCAGGGCTGTGCTCTATCCACTGTGCCATGCTGTTCCCCATACTTGGTATTCTCCCAAGTGCTTAGTATAATACTCTGCACACAGTAAGTACTCAATAAATACCATTGATGGATGACTTAGTGACTTGCAGACATGGGAGTAGAACCCAGGTTGCCTAATCCTCTGCATATTGCCCTTTCCTCTGAACCAGCAGTTAGGAACTCATACCCTCCACTCCACAACTCTCCCACCCCCAATTATTACTATTTATTTATTGCTTATCGATCTGTTGTTTTACCAGTTTTACAATATTTTATTGCTTAATTTTAGTAAAAGATAAGGTAATTTCAGCTGTCCAATTCAATTGAGAATGTCAAGGGATTAGTCACCAAAGAGAATGGAACATATCTATGGGTTTGGAAAAATGACCTTAGCTGCTAGGTTCCTTTTCATTGTCTGAGAGTTAACAGCCATCAAGATCTTATAGAAATGAATAATTCATCTGCAGTGGGAGCTTATGTATTTATTTGTTGATTTAAAAAAATCACAAAATTGCCCAAGTGAAAATTTTCAAATAATGAATTATTAATTATAGATGAACCAGCCTGCAACAAGAGTAATTAACAGCTTATACAAATTGATTTATTTAAAGACAGCAAATGGTAGTCACTGCTGACTTCCTGGGGGAAAGCCAGTTGAGACATTTACTTTGGACATTGTACTGTCCAATCCAAACCTCTCGTTTCACTGGCGAATGATGCAAGTACATTGTGACAATCTTTCAACAGTTCAGGGTAAAAATATAACATAAATTCAACTCAAGGTGAACCCTAATGGATTGCAATGTTATACAGACTTGTCCTCCCAATGCAGATCTGGGAAATCTTGTGAATGTCACGTGCAATCAAAATTGATATATTTCCATGTCTATAGATATTCCTGGCTCCACCACTTGTCAACTGTGTGACTTTGGGCGAGTCACTTAACTTCTCTGAGCCTCAGTTATTTCATCTGTAAAATGGGGATTAAAACTGAGAACCCCATATGGGACAACCTGATTACCCTATATCTACCCCAGCGCTTAGAACAGTGCTTGACACATAGTAAGCACTTAACAAATACCACCATCATCATTATTATTATTCATTTCTGTGAATTGCTCCAACAAATGATTATAATAATAGTAACTCTGATATTTAAGTGCTTACCCTATGGCAGGCACTGTACTAAGAACTGGGAGTAGATGCAAGCAAATCAGGTTGGAGACAGTTCTTGTCTCACATGGGGCTCACCATCTTTATCCCCATTTTACAGATGAGATAACTGAGGAAAAGAGACGTGAAGTGACTCACCTAAGGTCACCTTGGAACAAGTGGCAGAACTGGGATTAGAACATATGACCTCTTACTCCTAGACTTGTGTCCTATCCACTAGGTGGCTGGAAATCAGGTCTCTCTTGGGGTAGTCTTTCCTCCAGCTGCAAAATGGTTTTGGACTTGAGGGTCATCCTAGCCAGGAAAAGTAATGTGAATCCCCTACCATGCAGTAGCTCTCCCTCCTGGGAGAGAGGATTTCCATCTGGGCCTGGCTGGGATGACCAGTCCATCAATGAGTTGTATTTACTGAGCACTTACTCTGTGCAGAACACTGTATTAAGTGTTTGGGAGAGGACAACATAGCAGACATTCCCTGCCCACAATGAACGTACACCCTGTGGACTATTTGGCTTGGTATGTGTACCTTAGAATGTTGCAGCTTTTCTGGATCCTTGTGCAACCAGCTAACTGCTTGATTGAGGGAATTGAGAGGGGAGTTGCTGTGACTGACGAGGGGAGTCAAAAAGCAGACAGCCAGTGAAGGGGAGTAGATTTCAGAAAGTCCTATATCCAGGAGTCGTTGGACTGATCCCTGAAAGCATAAATGGAACTGCTTTCTTCACGTGCTAGGAGAGAGAGAGGTGGAAACCTTGGCTGTAGTAAAGTGAAAATAAAAAGAAAAACTAAAAGATAAAGGGAAGAATAAATCTCAGAAGTTAATTTCATGCCATTCAACATCTAGGTATATATGGTCCAAGTCTAATAGTGACAACAGCTGCTGCTAACAATAACCCCACTTTTCTAGACTGTGAGCCCATTGTTGGGTAGAGATTGCCTCTATTTGTTGCCAAACTGTACTTTCCAAGTGCTTAGTACAATGCTCTGCACACAGTAAGTGTTCAACAGTATTTATTGAGTATTTAATGAATTGAAGGTAGCTGCAGGGTGGGATTGATATAGAAGGGGATGGCAATTACAAGGTGGTGGGAGATGGAGGTCTTGCAGTCTGGATTGAGTGAGATGACACTGGGCTTTCACTTGTCCTCAACTTGCCATGATGGTGGAGAGAGCCCAGGTCAGCTTTAGGTGAGCTTTAATACAGAATGCACTGTGGCTTAGTGGAAATCAGAAGTTGGGTGTCAGAAGTTGTGTGTTTTAATCCTGACTCCGCCACTAATCAGCTGTGTGATTTTGGGCAAGTCACTTAACTTCTCTGTGCCTCAGTTTCCTCATCTTAAAATGCAGATTAAGACTGTGAGCCCATTGTGGTACAACCTGATTACCATATATCTACCCCAGTGCTTAGAACAGTCCTTGGCATATACTAAGAGCTTAACAAATACCATCATCATCATCATCATGAAACTCTCCTCCACTGCCCTTCTCCCTTGTAGTTTTCCTCAGCCTTGACCTTAATGCTGGTACTGTTTCCAGCTCTGCAGTACCTGGGGAGGGGGAAAAGAATTCTGGTCCAGAATTCACAGGGCATTTCTCCAGGTGGAAGTCCCTAAAGAGCTTCTTCCAGAGGGATGGAGACTTACAGAGCTGGAAGGTTTTCCCTCACTTCCCAGCTTCAAGTAATCCCCTGTGGAAATACAGGGCAAGTGCCTCTGACAGTTGGCCACCTCTGCCTTCACTGCAACTTTCTTTCTTAATGGAAGCAGGGTGTAGGGAGGGGTAGGGAAATGAGCCATGTTAAAGCCATGTGAGATCAAATGGAAGTAACTTAGGTGGTCCCTGGGGAGGCGAGGGGGGGAAGACATCCTGCCCGGTCCCCATCCCCTGCCCCTTTCTTTGCTTATAGGGTCAAAATATATTTGAGGTTAAGTTGAGAAAGGGATTAATCACTTTGTAAAGCCACTTCTAAAATGATCGAAAGTTGGTCAATTACCCACATGTTGTTGCTTTTGAGAAAGTTGGCTCACCTATTGTGGGACTGGATCACTATGTCTAAAGTTCCCCTAGGATAGAGCTGTGGTAATTTTCACTCTAAATACTTTTTGGGAAGCCTGGGAGCCCACTTTAGATTTGAAAGGAAAGCCTGCAGAGCTTGAAGGAGGAACAACCTTTGTATTTGAGAAGGCTACTCCATTCCTGGTTGATTTGATGATAATCTGCTGTTTATTCCTAGTGTGGATGCTATTTTTCTCTGCATCATTGTAAGAACAGAAGTCAGCAAGAGGTGGTAGTTAAGAAAAAGAATAGCCAGAGGGAGGTGGAGAGGGGGAGGTGACTTAATTTTATCTTTCCCAAAATGTATTATCTAGTCATCTTCAAATATGAAAGGCAGTTATATGTGATAATGTAAATAAAGCTGTTCTCCCTAAAATCTCCTTTCTGTGTGTGCATGTGTGTGTATATGTATGTATATATATATATATATATATATATATATATATTCCAGATGGTGCCATGTTGTGTAACTTAGATATAATTCTCATGGTCCTGATGGATTTTTAGCAGTTTTACTGATTAATCATTTGATGTGTAAGAAAGATATGGGTAAGGTTGAAGGCATGGGGATGTCTAGGGTAAGAACCTTTAAGTGGAGATTGGCAAAAGCAAGGGCACATTGAATCAAATGGTCAAGAGAAACTAATGGACCCCTTGGGGAGGAAGGATTCACAGATCATATACATGTCTACAAATTATGTACATGTGTATAAATTGTATATTAAATATTTTTTACATTACTGTCTGTGTTCCTCACTAGACTCCTAGCTCATTGTGGGCAGGGAATGTGCCTACCAACTCTGTTGTACTCTCCGAACTGTTTAGTACAGTGCTACACACACAGTAATTACTCAATAGATGTCATTGATTTTTTTTTTTCAACCTCTCACCCAGATCCCATCAGGCCTTTTATCCTTCCTAGGTCAGTTTTGGATGAAAGGCTTAAGGGACAATGCCCTGAGTCTTGTTTGCTCCTATTGGCAGGGTCCTGGACCAGCTAAGAATTTTCAGTTCCTGAAGTTCCTTAAAACTCACCTCCTCCAAGAGGCCTTCCCAGACTGAGCTCCTCTTCTCCCTCTACTCCCTCTACCACCCCCCCTTCACCTCTCCGCAGCTAAATCCTCTTTTCCCCCTTTCCCTCTGCTCCTCCCCCTCTCCCTTCCCATCCCCTCAGCACTGTACTCGTCCTCTCAGCTGTATATATTTCCATTACCCTATTTATTTTGTTAATGAATTGTACATTGCCTTGATTCTATTTAGTTGCCA
Source organism: Ornithorhynchus anatinus (assembly GCF_004115215.2). Taxonomy (NCBI): domain Eukaryota; kingdom Metazoa; phylum Chordata; class Mammalia; order Monotremata; family Ornithorhynchidae; genus Ornithorhynchus; species Ornithorhynchus anatinus. Next base: position 156,546,892 of record NC_041728.1, read on the forward strand.
TTGTTTTTACGAGATGTTCTTCCCCTTGACTCTATTTATTGCCATTGTTCTTGTCTGTCTGTCTCCCCCGATTAGACTGTAAGCCCGTCAAACGGCAGGGACTGTCTCTATCTGTTGCCGACTTGTTCATTCCAAGCGCTTAGTACAGTGCTCTGCACATAGTAAGCGCTCAATAAATAATATTGAATGAATGAAAAGTTTTTTGATCATTTGGGGTTAACGTGAAACTTACCCCAACTTATTCAGGTTACCCATTTTAAGTAAATTCAGGACTGGCATATTCGGAAGGATCTTTAACATTTGCTTCAGTTTTGCTTCATTTGCCCATTAGTGATGATACAGTCTTTGGCTAATGGTGGCCATAGCCATGTTCTGTCTCAGAACTTGCTATAGGGAAGAGGGAGAGGAAGACTTGGAAGTGGGCAGAATAGAAAGCCAAACTCAGCTCTCACAGGCATTTGAAATCCCATGAAATCCATGGAAATTTCTCAAAATGGTTCATGGTGTTGACAATTCATTATGGAATAAACAGTCAAATAAATAATACATGTATGCATAATAAAGATAGGATGTACAATTTGTATACATTTCAGAGAAGAGTTTGCCTAAGCTATTAGAAAACCCAAATACTACTGAAAGCCTGCCTCATAATGTATAGCAGACAGTAAATGATATATAGGCAATGCCAGATTGATTAATCTCTGCCAAAAATGCTTACTGGAGTATGTGAGAAAATGAAAAAAGTCTTTTGCTTTTAACCAGTGCATTGCCAACCCACATTCGCAGACAGTGTAATTTCCTGTATGTCTGTCTCATGCTTTGGTTAGCATCTGCAAAATAGTACTATGCAGCACAATTGTATGGAGTGTAGTACTCAGTGATCGCTCTAGTATTTGCAAATCTCTTTCTTTGGAAAGAAGGTATCGCCGGTGCCACAGTTTCAAGGGAGATGGTATGAAGAAGATGCAGACTGTAGGTAGACAGCAGTTATTCATTTCACCAGGAAAAAAAGAAAATAAGAGAAAAGAGTACTTTAGAGGAGAGAGAGGAAGTGGAAAAACATGAGAAGATGTTAATCAGTGATCCTGATCTGGCTTCTCAAATTACTCCTTAACTTTGTGCTCCGCTTTGGGAAATTATTTCAAAGGTGAAAGGTCCACAGAATTAGCGTGGATAATGACAGGCAAGCAACACATTCTGTGACTGGGAAGGTTTTTTCTTCCTGCTGTGGGCTGAAGAGACAGGTGTCTGAGAGAGCCAAGTGTGTGTCTCTATTTTGGTCAGCAGCTGCTTCTGCTAATGACCCTGGAGCAATGGGAGAGGAAAAGGTAAGAGGGGGCCAATATAAACTGTTCCACAGGCTCTGAATTGCCCTCGTCCAGCTTTAGATGGTATTTACAGTCCACTAAACTGCTTAAGGGTGGGGAGTTCATCTATTTTTCCAATATATTGTACTTTAATTGTACACTCCCAAGTCCTTACTATAGTGCTCTGTGCAATAGTGCTTTGTGCACAATAAATGTCATTGGTTGATCAATTAATGGCTTAATGGATTTGTGAACAGTGTCATTGTCTGGATGTACCAGTAGGGTTGTGGGTTGCTTGGGGACCACTGCAACGCTGAATTTAAGTGGAAGTTCCTTATGTTCTTGTTCTATAGGAAGGCACAATTATAAAGTATATAATGTTGAGAGACATTTTACAGAGGGAAGAAAAAAAACTCATTTTTTATGATAGAAATGATTGAGAAGCAGCTTGACCTAGTGGTAAGAGCATGAGTCTGGGAGCCAGAGGACCAAGGTTCTTATCCCAGCTCTTTCACTTGTCTGCTGTGTGATCTTGGGCAAGTCACTTAACTTGTTAGTCTCTGTTACCTCATCTGTAAAATGAGGATAAAGACTGTGAGCCCCATATGGGAGATGGACCGTGTCCAATCTGATTAACTTCTTTATAAGTGCTTTCTATGTGCCAAGAACTGTTCTAAACACTGGGGTAGATACAAATCAATCAGGTTGGACACAGTCCCAGTGCCACATGGGACTCACATTCTTAATCCCCATTTTACAGATGAGGTAACTGAGGCCCAGAAAAATGAAATGACTTGCCCAAGGTCACACAGCATAAATCTGGTAGATCCATAATTATAACCCAGGTCCTGCTGATTCCTAGGTCTGTGCTCTATCAACTAAACCACAAGTACAGTGCTTAATAATAATTATGAAAATGACAATGGTATTTGTCAAGCACTTTCTACGTGCTAGGCACTGAACTAAGCAATGGGGTAGATACAAGCAATCATGTTGGACACAGTCCCTGTCCCTCATGGGGTTCACAGTCTCAATCCCCATTTTACAGATGAGGTAACTAAGGCACAGAGACGTGAAGTGACTTGCCCAGAGCTACAGAGCCGAAGTAACTACAGATGTAACTGCAAGATATTGCTTCTACTGTGAGACGCATGTTCTAATTTCCAAGCAAAATGGGCTAACGGAAAGAGAAGGACATGGAAGTAAGAGGCCCTGAGTTCTAATCCTAATGTTCCACTTTCCAGCCATTTCACCTTGGGCAATTCACTTCACTTCTCTATGTGTCAGTTTCCTCATCTAAAAGTGTGAATAAAATGCCTGTTCTCCCTCCCCCAAAGACTGAACTGGAAACTGTTAATAAGTGTAATATTAAGTGTACTAAGCCCTAGGAAATATTCAACATAATCAAGTCAGACACAGTCCCTGTCCTCTATGGGAGTCACACACTAAGAGGGAGAACAGATATTTGATCCCCATTTTTCAGATGAGGAAACTGAGGTAGAGTGAAATTAAGTGACTTACCCAAGGTAACATGGCAGATGATTGGAAGCCTAGGGATTAGAATCTAATTTCTCTAATTTCTCTAATTTCTAGAGAAGCAGCGTGGCTCACTGGAAAGAGCACGGGCTTTGGAGTCAGAGGTCATGGGTTCGAACTCCGGCTCTACCACTTGTCAGCTGTGTGACTTTGGGCAAGTCACTTCACTTCTCGGTGCCTCAGTTACCTCATCTGTAAAATGGGGATGAAGCCTGTGAGCCCCACGTGGGACAACCTGATTCCCCTGTGTCTACCCCAGCGCTTAGAACAGTGCTCGGCACATAGTAAGCGCTTAACAAATACCAACATTATTATTATTATTATTAATTTCTCTGACTCCCTAGCCTGTGCTCTTTCCACTAGACTGCACTGTTTCCCCAGCAGTGCCAGCAGAGGAAGGGGAATAAACTAGAATGAAGGAAATGAAGGGAGTGAGAAAAAATAGTGTAGAAGATGGAGTAGCCATTGACATTCATTCATTCATTAAATTGTATTTATTGAATACTTACTGTGCACAGAGCACTGTACTAGGTGCTGGAAAGTACAATTTGGCAACAGATAGAGACGATCCCTACTCAACAACAGGCTCACAGTCTAGAAGGGGGGATATAGCCAACAAAACAAGTAGACAGGCATCAATAGCATCAAAATAAATAGAACTATAGATATATACACATCATAAAATAAATAGAATAATGAATATGTATGAATATAAACAAGTGGGGTGGGAAGGGGGTAGAGCAGAGGGAGGGAGTAAGGGCGATGGGGAGGAGGAGCAGAGGAAAAAGGGGGCTCAGTCTGGAAAGGCCCTCTGGAGGAAGTGAGCTTTCAGGAAGGCTTTGAAAGGGGAAAGTGAGCTAGTTTGGCAGATATGAGGAGGGAGGCATTCCAGGCCAGAGGTAGGATGTGGGCCAGGGCTCAGTGGCAGGACAGGTGAGGACGAGGCACAATGAGGAGGTTAGTGTCAGAGGAGCCGAGTGTACGGGGTGGACAGTAGAAGGAGAGAAAAGAGGTCAGGTAGGAGGGGGCAAGATATTGGAGAGCTTTGAATCCAGTAGTGAGGAGTTTTTGCTTCATATGAAGGTTGATAGGCAACCACTGGGGACTTTGGAGAAGGGGAATGACATGCCCAGAGCATTTCTTTAGAAAGATAATCTGGGCAGAAGAGTGAAATATAGACTGAAGTGGGGAGAGACAGGAAGTTGGGAGATCAGAAAGGATGCTGATGCAGTAATCCAGTTGGGATATGATGTTCCAACAAGGTAGTGATTTGGAAGGAGAGGAAAGGGCTTGGATCTTGGCGATGTTATGAAGTTGAGACTGGCAGGTTTTGATGAAATACTGGATATGTGGTGTGAATGAGAACAGAGTCAAGAATGACACCAGGGTTGCGGACTTGTGAGATGGGAAGGATGGTAGTTTCATCCACAGTGATGGGAAAGTCAGGGAGAGAACAGGGTTTGAGAGGGAAGATAAGTAGTCGATTAGGCTGTAAGCCCATTATTGGGCAGGGATTGTCTCTATCTGTTGCCAAATTGTACATTCCAAGCACTTAGTACAGTGCTCTGCACATAGTAAGCATTCAATAAATACTATTGAATGAATAAGGAGCTCAGTCTTAGACATGTTGAATTTTAGGTGGCTGGTGGACATCCAGGGGGAGATGACCTGAAGGCAGGAGGAGATAGGGGCTAGGAGAGAGGGAGAGAGAATAGAGGAGATGTAGATTTTGGTGTCATCTGTGTAGAGATGATAGTTGGAGCTGTGGGGTGAATGAGTTCACCAACGGAGTGAGTATAGATGGAAAACAAAAGGGGACCAAGAACTGACCCTTGAGGAACCCCTACAGTTAGAGGATGGGAGGGGGAGGAGAAGCCCGTGAAGGAGACTGAGCGACCACAGTTACAGGCCCTGGGCTGCAGATGAATAGCTGAATCCAAAGTAAGTGGACATTTGGGATGGTGGAATGGATATTTTCATTCATTCAATCATATTTATTGAGTGTTTACTGTGTGCAGAGCACTGTACTAAGCACTTGGAGAGTACTTTGAAGCCTTGCCCTCTGAAACCAGCACTCAGGGACTGGCATCCCCAAACTATGCTGGGCTTAAAGAGAAAAGGTAACCAAATCCTGAAATCAATCAATCAGTCAATGATATTTATTGAGCTCTTAACCGTAGGCAAAGCACTGACTTAAGTGCTTGGGAGCATACAGTATAACCAAGTTGGTAGACACATTCCTTGCCCATGATGACCTTAAAGCCTAGACGGGGAGACAGACATTAATATAAATAAATTAATTAGAGATATGTACATGAGGGCTGTTGGTTTGAGAAAGGGGTGGAAAAGGGGAACAAATCCAGGTGCAAGGCGGATGCAGAAGGGAGCGGGATACAGGGAAATGAGGGCTTATTCAGGGAAGACCTCTTGGAGAAGATATGCCTTCGACAAGGTGGGGAGAGTAATTTGCTGTCAGATAAGAAGAGGGAGGGTGTTCCAGGCCAGCTATATGACATGAGCGAGAGGTTGGCCGTGAGATATACGAGATCGAGGTAGATTGAGTAGGTTGGCATTAGAGGTGGAAAGTGTGGGCTTGGTTGTAGTAGGAGAATAATGAGGTGAGCTAGGAGAAGCCAAGTTGATTGAGTTCTTTAAAGCCAATGATAAGGGTTTCTGTTTGATGCAGAAGTGGGTAGACAACCACTGGAGGTTCTTGAGGAGTAAGGAAACAGGGACTGAACGTTTACAAAGAAAAATGATCTGAAAATCAGAGTGAAGTATGGACTGGAATGGAGAGAGACAAGAGGCATGGACGTCAGCAAGTAGGCCTATCCAATAGTCACCGTGGGATAGGATAAGTGCTAGGATTAATGTGGTAGCACTTTGGATGGAGGGGAAAAGACGGATTTTATTGATGAAAGTACAGGACCTACATATGGGAATGAAAACCAGGAAGTTTCATGTGTTCACTTATTCATATCTATTTTTGCAAATTTTGGTACCTCCCTCATTTTCATTCATTCATTCACATTTATTGAGCACTTACTCTGTGCAGAGCACTGTACTAAGTGCTTGGAAAATACAATTCAGTGACAGACAATCCCTGCCCACAATGGGCTCACATTCTAGAAGGGGGAAGACAAACATCAAAACAAGTAAACAGGCAAAAATAGCATCAATATAAATAAATAGAATTACAGATATGTACACATCATTAATAAAAATAAATAGAATTATAAATATGTACATAGATACACAAGAGCTGTAGGGCGGGAAGGGAGGTGGAGCAGAGGGAGAGAGTTGGAGCAATGAGGAGGGGAGGGGGAGCAGAGGAAAAGGGAGGCTTAGTCTGGGAAGGCCTCTTGGAGGAGGTGAGCTTTCAACGTGGCTTTGAAGGGGGAACGTATACTAGTTTGAAGGATTTGAGAAGGGAAGGCATTCCAGGCCAGAGGTAGGACCTGGGCCAGAAGTCGACAGACAGTGAGACAGGAGAGAATGAGAGGGGCAGAGTGTACGTGTTGGGCTGGAGAAGGTGAGAAGGGAAGTGGGTAGTAGGAGGCAAGGTGATGGAGAGTTTTAAAGCCAAGAGTGAGGAGTTTTTGCTTGATATGGAACATTCTTGCTTGATCACCAGTGGTTTGGAAGTACAGAATGGTAGCCCACCAAAGGCAGCTAACAGTGAATTTTTTCTGAAACAGGTTATTAGAAGAGAAGTCCAAATTATAGGCTGCATTTTAAGCCTCTTTTTCCTTGAATAGTGCTGCCTGCTACTATATGTTCAATACATATGCGTATATCATAGTGTTCCCAGTACTATGGCTGTTGGAATGGTTGAAAGGCCATGTCAGTTGAAGTGTATTCAGGCTATTATTTGTAGCCCTCCAATCTTGGAGTCAGAATGAATTGCATAACTGCTTCAAAGACACACCTGCCCTTAAAATGATTTAATCAATCAATATATCCCAAACTACCTCTGGTTTTCCTACAATACAAATAAAAAAACAACAACTTACTGAATGACTAATATCTACAAGGCAGAAGACAAAAATGTCTTGTTTCAAACATTTGACCTCCTATCCAGATAGATACCAGAGACAACATCTGCTTGTCATGGCACAATGCCATTGGCAAGCCATCCTTTCAGGTTAATTATCAGATGATGTGCAGTCCTTCAGTAATTTGTCAGCATTTCATTATGAGAGCTTCAAGGAGGCAGATGTTTCCCTGAAGGAATGAGTAGAGTGCACTGACAACTTCATTGTATGCTGACAAGACCTATCCTTGAGATAGTTTTGCAAGATGTGATGAAATGTTAGAAATTTGGGTTTTGGGGCACAAAATGAATGTAAGATAAATCACTGGGTGGGTGGAAGATCGAATTACCTTGCCAAATGAAGCTCACATGTCTTTCGGTTGGAACACTTAAATGATGCAATTTTTCCCCAAGAAATAATCTCCAGAGATGAAACACTTAAAAGATCAGTGTGGGAGGGACATGAAAATGTATATAATTCCAGAAAGCCAAAAATCATGTACATACTTCATAATGATAAGATGTCTGCAGCCCAAGATTTTAAATTTATGCTAAATTATAATTATTATTAGTAGTAGTGGTATTAGTATTATTAGTATTATCAGCTGTTTTCCAGGGGCTGTGAACATATTTCCTTTTTTTATTGCTTGTTGGACCCAAGCCTACTTAATTGAGTGTATCTGGCAGTGGCATAGCTCACTTCCTCAAAACACAGGCCTATCCAATTTTCAAGAATGTTTATGATATCAGAATAATTTGAAACAGGTGTTTAAACCTCTCTCCTCTGCTGTGCAACAGAAGGTTTATATTTTTTTCATTATATATTGAGACAGACACAGCACTTGGAATGACCATCTGTAACCAAATCCATACCGTGTGCCTTGCTCAGAAGAGTAATAGAATTTTTATGGCCAACTCCCTTGAAAGCACTAGGATGGCTCCCTCCTACCCGCTAGATACACACTGAGTCATTGTTTTGGACGCAACCAAATTAATGTTTTGAAGTTACTTTGGTTCCTATACTTGTAGAATGTTTTATTTTTTTGGAAGAGCACATAGTAGGATTGCCCACTGTCCCTATATTTCTTACGCCTGGATGTTGGAAACACAAAGTAAGTTTTAGTCAGTTTATGGGAATGGAAGCAAAATAATCCACATTTCCTCTATTCCCTGATTGTTTTACAGAACAATTCAAACTGTTTTTCAGTTTTCAAACCCTCTTCAAAGGCAGAGTCCCTACTCTGCCAACAGAACACTTTAGAATGAAAAAGCCAGACATTTGGTCGTTTTGGCCTTGTTTCGTCTAATTCTAAGTTTCAAAATGAAATTGAAATGAGAACTACAGCCTAGTGGCTGGAGAATGGGCCTGTGAGTCAGAAAGACCTGGGTTCTAGTCCTGATTCCACCATGTCTGCTGTGTGACCTTGCACAAGTCACTTATCTCTCTGTCTGTTACCTCATCTGTAAAATGGGGATTAAGACTGTGCACCTTACACTGAATAGGAACTGGGTCCAACCTGATTACCCCAGTGATTAGTTCAGTATCTGGCACATAGTAACTACTTAAATGCCATTTTTAAAAAAGAAAGACTATTGAGCATCCTATAAGAATTCACTTGGATCTTTTCCTTGGAAATCAGTTTACACTGTTTTGAAATAAAAATGTACAATTTGCAGTGTGTACCTGGTTTTCACATGCTCACTTTGTATATCAACTTGGTTACAGCATTATTTATCATGTGGTTTAAGCAAGTTTCCTCTAGGATTCAATGTATCTAACTCAGAACTGCATCCTCTGCTAAAGTGACAGCCTCTTCTAAGAATGAAATCATACTTCAAGGTTGAAAATGAGTGGCAGAAGAGATGAGGGAAGCAGAATGAGGGAAGTGGGGAAGTGGGTAAGGGAATTTAACTTCTTTACAGCCACTCTGCACAATCCTATACTGTCACCATCATCTTTCTCTGTCTGCTAGTTAGTCCCAGCAGTCCTGAATGTGCCACAGGACCAGATGACCTCTGCCATTGCTAATGCCATGTCCACCCAAGTTTCTTGGCAGGTTGTGGTAGTGGGAGATACTTTCATTCATTCATTCAATAGTATTTATTGAGCGCTTACTATGTGCAGAGCACTGTACTAAGCCCTTGTAATGTACAATTCGGCAACAGATAGAGACAATTCCTGCCCACTGATGGGCTCACAGTCTAATCGGGGAAGACAGACGGACAAAAACAAGACAACATAATTACGATAAATAGAATCAAAGGGATGAACACCTCATTAACAAAATAAGTAGGGTAATAAATAATATATACAAATGAGCACATTGCTGAGGGAAGGGGAAGTTAGAGGGGGAAGAGCAGAGGGAAAGGGGGCTTAGCTGAGGGGAGGTGAAGGGGGGAAGGGGGAGGAGCAGAGGGCTGAGGGGGAGCATTCATTCATTCATTCAATAGTATAGAGGGAGCAGAGGGAAAAGGGGTGTCTCAGTCTGGGAATGCCTCTTGGAGCAGGTGAGTACTTGAAGCAAATGATAACCTTGGTCACCTAGCTGGGCCCAAACTGGCCCTTTTGGGATGTGGATCTGGATTTCAGGTCCAGATGATGAAGTGTTTTTGACCAACATGGAAATTTCCACTCATGGGTAGAATGGCCATTTTCATCTAGTTTTGTATTGGGCAATCTAGTTTTCAGCTGACTTGTCTGTTGCAGATATGGCAATAGATCTCCCCTAGACTCTAAGGTCCTTATGGGCAGTGGGAATGTCTACCAATTCTGTTACATTGTACTCTCCCATATGCTTATTACAGTCCTTCATATGTACATGTAAGTGCTCAATAAATATACTTGATTGATCCCTTTATGATATTAATGGCATTATATTCCCCGAGGAGCAGTGTGGCCTAGTAGAAAAAGCACAGGACTAGGAGTCAGGATACATGGGTTCTGTTCATAGCTCTCCCACCTGCCTGCTTTAGCACTTGGACAAGTCATTTGGGTTCTCAGTGCCTCAATTTCTTCATCTATAAAACAGGGATTAAATACTTGTTCTCTTTCCTCCTAAGACTGTGAAGACCATGTGGGACAGGGGATGAGTCTGATCTGCAAATATGAATCTGCCTCATGCTCAGTACAAACTTGGTATATAGGTGCCTAGGTATTATTATCATTGTTATGATGTCTGGTAATTTTACCTTAAGTACCCAGCCACCGTATACTTTTCCTCTTGCCCTTGAGTTCTGTGTCCCTGTTGGGAGTGTCCACATTCTGAGGGAGCAGGGAGCGGAATGCAAGACTCTGTAAGAGTGAGTATGGAGGACTGGGCTGGGAATCCCTCTTCAGAATTACACTGGGTTTGGGCATACTCGGTGAACTACGGAAAAATGATGCCATGGTGTCATTTCACAACACTGCATACTGCTGTAGTGTTTGTGATATCAAATGCATCCCCTCATCCTGTTTTCAGGATCCTATCCACTGGCTGGGGGCTGAGGGGGCAGTTCAGTTCTTCAAGTATAGACGCTGCGGCAGTGACTGCTGTTGTTGCAGCTCAAGAAAAGGACTGATAGTCACTGTTTTCTCTAGCAGGTGCTCCTGGCTGCCACTGAGGCTACCACAGCTATGAAAATCAGCCTCATCACTGTGACCCTATGGGATCCAGGCTTGTCAGCTCTTAGAGGGCAGAGATCATGTCTCTTTACTGCACATTCCCTTGCATGGTCCTAGAAGTGGAGTCCCTCGAGGAACAGGGCCCATCTGTAATTCTCACCTGAATAGTCTTTCCCAGTGCTTAGTAGTCCCGCGACACCTGAAGTTACCGAAAGGGGACCAGTATTGACTCCATGGAAAAGTGGTCTATCTTGGATTTGTTTTGGTTGATACCATCTTAAGAATATCTTAGATTTATAGAGAGCTCAGATTTTGGTATCTTCCTATGGTAGGGGCTGGAAAGGTACCAGGTGCTGGGTAGTAATGTGCCTCGAGGCTGGGGAGTAATGTGCCTCGAGGAGCCATGGGCAGGCATACCTTGTGGGTTTCCTGCAGTCACCTAATGGGAGGTGGGTAGTAAGCTCAACCTTAATGACCTCTATACCTGCGGGGAGAAGCCTGGGTCAGCCGTAGTATGGTGGCAGAAGAGGGTAGAGGGGTGTAGGGCTTGGGATCTGTGAGTGATCTGCGCAGTAGTAATAATAATAATTGGGGTATCGTTAAGCACTTACTCTGTGCCAGGCACTGTACTAAGTGCTGGGGTAGATCCAAGGTAATTGGATTGTACACAGTCCCTGTCCCATTCAGGGCTCACAGTCTTAATACCCATTTTCCAGATGAGGTATCTGAGGCCCAGTGAAGTGACTTAATCAAGGTCACACAGCAGACAAGTGGCAGAGTAGAATTAGAACTCAGGTCCTTCTGACTCCCAGGTTCGTGTTTTATCCACTAAGCCACGGGGATCCTCAAGTACCTTCTCAGTAGGCACTTGATAAATGCTACTGCTGCTTCTATCATTTAGGTCACTGCTCTGCACACAGGAAGTACTCAAAAATACCACTGTTTGATTGATTCTCCCTCCAGTGATGGAGCAGATCTCCCAGTAGGGTGACTACCCCACTAAAATGAGATGTTTAGTCATCTCAAACCCTGTGGACGTGAAAGTGGGAAGTCACCAAATACTGGAATGTTGTCTTCATCCCTAAGTGATAAGAGAATAATAAAATGTGAAAAATATTTGAAGAAATATTTGCAAGAACAACTGGAACAATAAGAAAATAATAGGAATGATGATAGCCAGGAGCAGAGTATCACACTTAAAGAGAGAGACAATCTTACGCTGAGTGTATCCGAGGCAAAACTGGGCTTTGTGGCAGACCACTCGCCATGTGCTTGGGGTTCACCCAAGGCAGAATTGATTTTATGATTAATGCAACTGGATTCCTTTGCAGTTTTACTTTGAGTGTAATTCAATGGCTTGTTTACTTCATTAAACCAGGGTTTTCAAATTTTTTATTTTCCAAAAAATGTAAGACCCCTACACTTCCTACTTCTGGGGACCACCTTGGCTTAATAGAGCCTCAAGGAAGATCCTAAAATTTGTGAATAATATTTACCCTGGTGGCAGAAGCAGGTTGTGTCTTGAAATAATATCCCCTTTTTAAGTACTTTCTCTTCCTACGGATTTGCTTTCCCCTTGGAAATATTGAAATTTATTGAATGCTGGCTCTTTCTCACCTGCCCCTTTAGCAGAATTACTCCCTTCTGAAATTTCCTTAGAAAGAAAATAAAAAGCTCTAAGACAGATGGTGAAATAGTAGGGTCCAGTTGAAGTTACTTGAGTTGGAAAATCCTAAATTCTCTGTTAATCTAGTTACTAAAAGAGAAAGTTCTCGGAAGTTTCATAAAATAACTCCTGAACTCATCTCCTTCATAGACCCAACAATAATGCTATTATTCATCAATTTACAGCCTGCATTGTATAATTTGGATGTGTGCTAATTGAATCAATAATAGCTCTTGTTTAAGCATACCTATTGTGTTTCTCAACTAATGTGTTTATTGATATATTGTATTTGCATTAGCAGGAGGCTCCTCACAACATAATTTCTTCACTGGATAGGATTGCCAAACTGAGCATGTTGCTTGGAGGTTCTGATCAAAGTATAACTGTATCTTTATGTTCTGTCTTGCTTAGAGTGGGTTTTTTATTAGTGTCAATAGTCAAGTCCCTCTAAATTCTTTATATCTCACTGTTAGTGGAGATAGGCCTACCAGGCTTATGCAAGGTCAAATGCCTTCAAAATGGATTAGTGACACCTCAGTTGGTTGAGCAATTTGCTATTTGTGCTAAAACCTGCTTTTCCACCCGTCACCGTTATGGTTTTATCCTCAATCTTCGAGTGCTCTTTCTGAAAATCATACTTCCTCTAATGATACCCCTTACACTTCCTCTAATGATGCCCTACAGTTGAAAGAGTTGATTAGTTATTGTTGTGGTGATATTCATGTTCACAGAAACTAGAAGTGGAAGACAGTGAAGTTAAAAGATGGAGCTAAAAGTTCATTGAACTAAAGAATCCTATCAGATAAACTTGAGATAGAAAAAACAGAAAAACAGGCCTGTTCCTCCGTCCCTCTGCACCTATGTGGGAGATTGTTTCCTTTAAAATCCTTTCTGGTTCACCCACTCTAATTTCAAACAGAAAACCACATTGGAGTCCGTGCAGTCTTTATTGGCTATTTATTTTTCCAGAAGCCATTCTAAGGTGACAAGTGTGATCTATAGAACTTTGCCTACAGATGTTCTCCACTACCAAAAGTAAAAATCGTGGTATTTGTTAAGCGCTTACTATGTGCAAAGCACTGTTCTAAGCGCTGGGGGCTACAAGGTAATCAGGTTGTCCCACGTGGGGCTCACAGTTTTTTTTAATCCCCATTTGACAGATGAGGTCACTGAGGCCCAGAGAAGTTAAGTGACTTGCCCAAGATCACACAGCTTACTTGCGGTGGAGTTGGGATTAGAACCCATGACCTCTGACTCCCAAGCCCACGCTCTTTCCACTGAGCCACGCTGCTGTATTTATTGAGCATCCACTAGGTGTGATGCACTGTACTAAGTGTCTGGAAAGGAATTATGGTAGCAAGAGACACATTCCTTACTCATGAGTTTACACTCAAATGGGTTATTGGAGCACATTTCACAGCTTGATCAAAACATCCTTGTTCTACCATGAGATCACTAGCCACATAAGTAAATTGACCAGAGAATCAAGATTAGGAGGTTCATTCACCTTTCCGAAGCTCTGACCTATGCCATCAATCAATCAAAGGCATTTAGCTAGTACTTACTGGGTGCTGAACACTATACTCGATGTTTGGGAGAGAACAATACAGTGGAGTTGAAAGACACATTCCTGTCCACAAGAAGTGCACAGTCTACAGGGAGAGGCAGATATTGAAATAAATTATTGATAGGGGAGTGGGAGATTATAAGGCTATGTATATAGGTGCCTTGGGGCGGGCTGAATATCAAGTGCTTAAGCGGTACAGATCCAAGTGGATAGTTGATGAGGAAGGAAGAATGAGTAGGGAAAGTGAGGGCTTTGTCAGGGAAGGCCTCCAGAAAGAAATATTGTTTTAGGAGGGCTTGGAAGATAAGTAGAGTAGTGGATTGTAGTATGTGAAGTGAGAAGGAGTTCCAAGCCAGAGGAGAATGTAGGCAAGGCATTGGCAGAGAGACAAATGAGGTTAAAGTACAGGGAGTAGGTTGACATTAGAGCAGTGAAGTGTGTGGGTTGGGTTGTAGTAGAATATCAGCGAAGTAATGTAGGAAGGGAAGAGCTAATTGAGTGTCTTAGTCAATGACAAGGAGTTTCTGTTTGGTACATAGAAGGATGGGCAGCCATTAGATAATTTGAGGAATGGGGAGATATAGACTGAACATTTATTTTAGATAAATGATCCGGGCATTACAGTGAAGTAAGGACAAAATGGGCCCAGTACAGTGACCAGGGTGATTGTCAAAAGGCAACATAAGATGATTTGTTCCAGCTTCTTACTGGGTACTGTCATTGCTGGAAAGATTTAATATATTCACATTATCTGAGCACTCACATACACATGCTCAATCTCTGTCAAATCGTGCCTGAAGGCACTTTGCTAGGGTGCCCTTAATTTTTAAATTGTGGTATTTCTGCTTGAGTATAGGGAAATTTGATTAATTTAAGCATTCTAACCACATTACAGTGCAGTAACAAGTTATATTTTCATTTTTTTCTGATCAATAAAGTATATCCCTTCAGTATTTAAGACAATAAATAACTCCTCACCAAAATTAATCTTCCATTATGTTTTTTCTGTCCAAAAAGGTTTAGAAATATCTAGGTCAGTTTGTTTAATGAGTAGAATAAACACTTGGAAAGGAAATGTTTGAAAATGTTGAGACTAGTTTTGGAAACAAGATTGATATCTTTATTATAATGATGATAATGATAATTGTGGTGTTTGTTAAGGGCTTACTATGTGCCAGATACTGTTTTTTGTGCTGGGGGTAAATACAAGATCATCAGATTGGACACAGTCCCTGTCCCACATAGGAATCACAATCTTAATCCCCATTTTACAGATGAGGAAGCTGAGGCACAGAGAAGTTAAAATGACTTGCCCAAGGTCACACAGCAGGCAAATGGTGTCTGACTCCCAGGCCCATGCTCTATCTACTAGGACATGCTCCTTCTCTTTATATACTTTGGTATGGCTTATATCAGTGTAGCTCAGTGGAAAGAGCACGGGCTTTGGAGTCAGAGGTCATGGGTTCAAATCCCAGTTCTGCCACTTGTCAGCTGTGTGACTGTGGGCAAGTCACTTAACTTCTCTGTGCGTCAGTTACCTCATCTGTAAAATGGGGATTAAGACTGTGAGCCCCACGTGGGACAACCTGATTCCCCTGGGTGTACCCCAGCGCTTAGAACAGTGTTCTGCACATAGTAAGTGCTTAATAAATACCAACATTATTATTATTATTATTATTATCAGTATGTGTATGAATATGAGAGCATTTCTCTCTCTCCCTTTCACACATTCAATTTGCCTGCTGTTTCTAGATACCTCTTTCAATAGCTGCTTCGATTATCTTGCAGGAGCTTGCTTCACAGTGAAAGAGAAAGTCGTTCTTGTGGGTATTGTTTTATGTACTGGGTCACTGTACTTTAAAAATTTTGTGATGAAAGTTGCGAAAGTTGTGCTTTCATGATCATTTCTGTCAGGCTGACCTAATGCTGAAGATTGATTTCAAATACTGTAATGGATGAGGAATAAACTCGAGTTGAAATCTAATATGTTGAAGGCACAGAAGTGAATCCCAGTGGAGAGAGACTCATAAATTTTCAAAGCTTGATCAATCAGTGGCATTCATTGAGTGTTTACTGTGTGTTGAGCACTGTAGAAAGCACTTGGGAAAGTATAATTCATTCATTCAGTAGTTTTTATTGAGTGCTTACTATGTGCAGAGCATGTTACTAAGCACTTGGAATGTACAAAATGGGGAGGGGAGGAGGAGCAGAAGGAAAGGGGGGACTCAGGCTGGGATGGCCTCCTGGAGAAGGTCAGCTCTCAGGGCTTTGAAGAGGGAAAGAGAGTTAGTTTGGCAGATGTGAGGAGGGAGGGCATTCCAGGACAGTGGTAGGATGTGGGCCAGGGGTTGATGGTGGGACACGTGTGAACGAGGGACTGTGAGGAGGTGAGTGGCAGAGGAGCGGAGTGTATGGGGTGGGCAGTAGAAAGAGAGAAGGGAGGTGAGGTAGGAGAGGGCAAGGGGATGGAGAGCTTTGCAGTCAAGAGTAAGGAGTTTTTGTTTCGTGCAGAGGTTGATTGGCAACCACTGGAGGTTTTTGAGGAGGGGAGTGACATGCCCAGAGCGTTTCTGCAGGTAGATGATCCGGGCAGCAGAATGAAGAATAGACTGGAGTGGGGAGAGACAGGAAGAAGGGAGATCAGAGAAGAGGCTCGGGATATTATGAGAGCTTGTACCAGCACGGTAGCAGTTTGGATGGAGAGGAAAGGGCGGATCTTGGCGATATTGTGAAGGTGAGACTGGCAGGTATTGGTGACAGATTGGATGTGTGGGGTGAATGAGAGAGCAGAGTCAAGGATGTCACCAAGTTTGCGGGCCTGTGAGACGGGAAGGATGGTCATATCGTCCACAATGACAGGGAAGTCAGGGAGAGGACAGGGTTTGGGAGGGAAGATAAGGAGCTCAGTTTTGGACATGTTCAGTTTTAGGTGGCGGGCAGACATCCAGATGGAGACGTCCTAGAGGCAGGAGGAAATACGAGCCTGGAGAGAGGGGGAGAGAACAGGGGAAGAGATGTAGATTTGGGTGTCATCTGCTCAGAGATCATAGTTGAAGCCTTGGGAGCGAATGAGTTCATCAAGGGAGTGAGTAGAGATGGAGAACAGAAGGGGGCCAAGAACTGACCCTTGAGGAACCCCTACAGCTAGTAGATGGGAGGGGGAGGAAGAGCCCGGGAAGGAGACCGAGAATGAATGGCCAGAAAGCTAAGAGGAGAACCAGGAGAGGACAGAGTCTGTGAAACCAAGGTGAGATAAAGTGTGGAGGAGAAGGGGATGGTCGACAGTGCCACAGGCAGCTGAGAGGTCGAGGAGGATTAGGATAGAGTAGGAGCCATTGGATTTGGCAAGAAGGAGGTCATTGGTGACCTTTTGAGAGATCAGTTTCGGTGGAGTGGAGAGGACGGAAGCCAGATTGGAGGGGGTCCAGGAGAGAGTGGCTTGAGGAATTCAAGGCACCAGGTGTAGGCGATTTATTATAATACAACAGAGGTGGTAGAATACGGTCTCTGCCCACAAGGATCTGTACAGTGTTAGTATTTCTGGAAAAATAGTAACTTGGTGGCCTCAGATTATACAAATAAATCAGTAATAACAATGTCAGTATTTGTTTAAGCACTTATTATGTGCCAAGCAGTGTTCTAAGCACTGGGGTGGATAAAAGGTCATCAGGTTGTCCCATATGGGGCTCACAGTCTTCATCCCCATTTTACAGATGAGGGAACTGAGGCTCAGAGAAGTGAAGTCACTTGCCCAAAGTCACACAGCTGACAAGTAGTGGAGGCGGGATTAGAACCCACGACTTCTGACTCCCAAGCCCGGGTTCTTTCCACTAAGCCACGCTGCTTCTCAATACACAAATCAGTACACATTTTACCCTTACTAGAAGATGATTTCAGTGATGGTGAAGTGTACTGAGGGGTCTAAGCTGAAGAGGCCAATGAGAGACCCACTGTATCAACCAAACTGCATTCACACAGATTTGGTCTAGCTAAGTACGGGTGACTCTCTTTTCTGGACATTTAAGCTCACCGTGGGTAGGGTATGTGCCTGTTTATAGTAATAGTAATTATGGTATTTGTTAAGTGCTTACTCTGTGCCAAGCACTGTTCTAAGCGCTGGAGTAGATACAAGGTTATTAGGTGTCCCACGTGGGGCTCACAGAAGTGTGGCTCAGTGGAAAGACCCCGATCTTGGGAGTCAGAGATCATGGGTTAGAATGCCACCTCTGCCACTTGCCAGCTGTGTGACTTTGGGCAAGTCATTTAACTTTCTCTGTGCCTCAGTTACCTCATCTGTAAAATGGGGATTAAAACTGTGAGCTCTACATGGGACAACCTGATCACCTTGTATAGCCCCCAGCGCATAGAACAGTGCTTTGCACATAGTAAGCCCTTAACAACTATCAACAATACTATTATTATTATTAATCCCCATTTAACAATAATGAGGGAACTGAGGCACAGCAAAGTTAAGTGGCTTGGCCAAGGTCACACAGCA
Organism: Ornithorhynchus anatinus; assembly: GCF_004115215.2. Taxonomy (NCBI): domain Eukaryota; kingdom Metazoa; phylum Chordata; class Mammalia; order Monotremata; family Ornithorhynchidae; genus Ornithorhynchus; species Ornithorhynchus anatinus. The sequence continues at coordinate 156,565,103 of NC_041728.1, forward strand.
GACAAGTGGCGAAGGCAGGATTAGAACCCACGTCCTCTGACTCTCAAGCCCGGGCTTTTTCCTCTAAGACACACTATTTATTGGTGTACTGTACTCCCCCAAGAGCTTAGTACAGGAGCTCCATATACAGTAAACAGTCAAATCTGTTGCCGAATTATACTTCCAAGCGCTTAGTACAGTGCTTTATTGCCATTGGTCTTGTCTGTCCGTCTCCCCCGATTAGACTATAAGCCCGTGAAACGTCAGGGACTGTCTCTATCTGTTGTCGACTTGTTCATTCCAAGTGCTTAGTACAGTGCTCTGCACATAGTAAGCGCTCAATAAATAAATACTATTGAATGAATGTTCTGCATATAGTAAGCACTCAATAAATACCATCGAATGAATAAGTACAATGAATGAATTTTGCCATGCCTGAAAGATCCTGGATCCTCTACACCTTAAACTCATTGTGAGAAGGGAATATGTTACATTGTATTCTCCCAAGCACCTACTACAGTGCTCTGCAAAAAATAAACTCTCAATAAATATGATTAACTCCAATACCTACCCATTACTGAGACAAGAACATTTGCCTGGCATTTTCTACAGAAGCAGTTCAAAACCATCCAGAGATTTTTCTCCATGTTAATCTGGTAAGACTTGTCTTGTAGGGGTGGGATAGAGAGGCTGTGAGGGAATGGAGGAAGAGAATAGAGAATGATAGAGGAAAGAGCGCAGATTTAGAGGCAGAGGTCGTGGGCTCTAATCCCGGCTCTGCCGCTAGTCAGCTGTGTGACCTTGGGCAAGTCACTTTTCTTCTCTGTGCCTCAGTTACCTCATCTGTCAAATGGGGATTAAAAAAACTGTGAGCCCCATGTGGGACAACCTCTTCACCTTGTATCCCCCAGCGCTTAGAACAGTGCTTTGCACATAGTAAGCGCTTAACAAATACCACAATTATTATTGATTAGACTGTAAGCCAGTCGATTAGACTGTAAGCCCGTCAAACGGCAGGGACTGTCTCTATCTGTTGCCGACTTGTTCATTCCAAGCACTTAGTACAGTGCTCTGCACATAGGAAGCGCTCAATAAATACTATTGAATGAAAGACAGCAGATAATGGAAAAGGGAGAAATTGGAGTGAAACTGGAAAGGGGCATAAAATGATAGGAGGAAAAGGAGGAGGTGAAAATGGTGAAGCAGAGGTAGAAGAAAGGTAAAAATGGAAATGGGTAAGAGAAGAAGAAATGGGAAACAGCATGGCCTACTGGAAAAAACCATAGGTCTGGGAGTCAGAAGAACCAGGGTTCTAATCCCAGCTCCTCCACGTGTCTGCTATGCGACCTTGGGCAAGTCACTTCATTTCTCTGGGCATCGGTTACCTCATTTGTAAAATGGGGAGTGACACTGTGAGCCCCATTTGGGACAGGGTCTGTATCCAACCTGATTAATTTGTATCTACGCCAATGCTTAATACAGTGCCTGGCACATAGTAAATGCTTAACAAAAACCATAAAAAGAAGGTAAAAGGATGAAGGGAACTGATGGAAACCCCATTTCCTGCTGTAATCCTGTCCTGTTTAATATATTTCCCAATTTTTATCTCCTAATTACCCCCTCAGGATTTTTGTACCAACTGTTCACTCATGCACTCAAAACCACTTGTAGCTCTTTTGTACATATCTTAATATGTAAGCATTCATTTACTTAAATATCCTCTTTCCTCCTTCTTGTTATGTATAAATCATTACCTAGTGCTGACCCCTTTCAGGTTCACACCTGGAGAGTTTCCAGTACTCGACTATGGGAGTGAGAGTCAAACATAGGCATATCCTATGGGAGAGATGTGTCCATGGTGTCGCTATGGGTAAGACATGACCCGATGGCTTAAGATGAGACAAGTCCCACTACTGCCCACTTCTTTTCCCTTTTCTCTGCCACCTAGCCATATTAGCAGATGTCACTTGACCAGCTCTCCACTGCTTATCTAACTTCACTCATCTTCCGTGACAACCCAGCCCACACACTTTGCTCCCCTAGCACCCTTCTATTTATTGTGCCTCGATTCCATCTCTCTCACCACTAGCCCCTTGCTCACGCTTTCCCTCTGGTCTGGAACTTGTTCCCTCTTCCTAACTGACAATCACTCTCTCTACAAATAACATATAACCTATAAGAAGCCTTCCATGACCTACCTTTCTCTCATTTTCCCACCCTATTCACTCTCCTTTCTGCATCACCTTTGCATTGGGTCTGGATGTCTTAATCCCTTTGATACTCATTTCACCCTCAATGCCACAGCACTACTGTACACATTCTTATATTCTGCAGCCTCCCAGTGTTTCATTTGTTTTTATGTCTTTCCCTCACTAGATTGTAAACTCTTTGAGGGCAGAATATGTCTACCAACATGTATCATATTGGACATAATTAATATTAGGACTTAAATTGCAATTTTTATGCATAGTCTTGCCTATTAAATTAGATTCTTGAACAGCTATAGAATATGCACAACATTTTGATATCACAGTGTTGGGTGGAGTTGTGCAATAAATTATGTAAGGAAGAAATGTCCCCAAATATGTAAAATTTTAGGTTGCACAATCCCACTTATACCAGCGAACAAGAATTCCAAAGAGAAGAATCCATGCAAAGAATCTTCCCAACTGACATGCACAAGATGTGATATCTTTTCAGAATGATGGTAAACAAAATCAACTGATTGAAATTAAACACCTCCAGGAACAAGAAACACTCTGGTTAAGTGTATAATTATTCACGTGCTAGCATCAACTGATCCAGCAACAGAGATGGATTCCATCACTTTTGGAACTATTCAGATAAACTTATTGCCCTTAAAGGGCATTACTTTTTGGATCACTTCACTAGGGTGATATTTCATGACTGAAATAAGCCACAGAAATGTACTACCAGAATGGTGTTGGTGAACTTAATGATTACTCTTGCAGAAACAGAATGTGCTAAGGGTAAGAGCACAGCCTGGACGTCAGAGGACCTAGGTTCTAAACAGGAGCTACCAATTGCCAGATGTGTGACCTTGGCCAAGTCACTTAACTTCTCTGTGCCTCATTTTAATCTCAAAATGGAGATTAAATACCCGTCTCTCTCCCTCTTAGACTGTGAGCTCCATGTGGGGTGGGACTGTGTCTGACCTCGTTATTTTGTGTCTCCAGCCACTCTTAACACACTACTTGGAATTTAGTAAGCACTTCACAAATGTCATTATTATTGTTATAATTAGTGTTACAGCATCATATATGTGCATAAAGAACAGCACAATAGCTGACATTACATACAGGGTATGTGAAAATACCCTAACCCCATTCAGAACATGAAAGCCTAAAAAAATTCCTCCAAGAAGTACATCTTTGTGTTTTGTAGACTGACCATGTAGCATTATAATCTGTTCTATTGTCAGGTGAGAGTTACATACTTATGAACACCCCTTTAAGGAAAGCTCACATTATAGTAACCCTTGGTGGATGCTCAAAGCAGGTCCACAACCATATCTTCTAACATTGCATTATGGTCTCCCTGGATAGATGTACATGGTCAAAATCGCTTCCCAATTTCCTAACTGTGAGCTAGTCAAATCACTTTTTTGAGTAAGCGTACTTCCTCAGGAATACCCCTCTTCATTCTCAGAGAAATTTGCAGAACAAAATGGATGACCATCAAACTCTTTCTTTCTGAAGAGGGAATTCAAGAAAAATGTCTGTTCCTGAGAAGGTACCCTGGATTGCTGTGGTTTTGTGATAAACCAATTTATTGCCCCATGCTCCTTTTCCAAGATGGGCTCAGTATCCTAAGGGGCAGAGCCTAGAGCAGTTATCTCCATTTACCCCACCCTAAGTTCATTTGTGCTGAAATCCCTTCCACTAGGACCAGCTGTGGTAGCCCCTTTAGCTCAGAAGCAGGCCATGGGCCCTCCCCTTCACTTCCATCCTGGTAGCAGAAAGAGAGTTTAGAGAGTGATAAAAGTGCTTTGTATGCAGGTCCTTGAAATGCTCCATTTATTTCCAAGGCTAGTCAAGGCTGAGCCCTCTCTTCCCACTTCTTTCTGGTGGGGCTTGGCAGTGAGGTGGAAAATGGAATGCTTCCAGTTGTTTGCTTTGTGGAACAGCTAACATCTTTAATTGCTTAGGCGGTGTTTGAAGAGTTAAACAAGGATGCTACATTAAATTTCCGAGTGCCTCTCTATTTTTGTAGCATTTTAGATGTAATTTTCAGTTTCATCTCTAAAAGTCTGGAATACTTTCAGTATCAGGTCCACAGATTTAGATGGTCACAACCTGATTTAATTTAAAGCTGGTCTTTTTTTGGAGTGGGGGGGGCGGTGGTGTTACTTGATCAATAATGGAAAGGTCTACTATTTCTTCCTAACCATGTAACTCAGGTCAAAAAGGTAGTAATAATAATACCGGCGATGGTATTAGTTAAGCAATTATTATGTGCCAGGCACTGTATTAAGCAGTGGGGTGGATACAAGCAAATTGGGTTGGACACAGTCCCCGTCCCACAAGGAGGTTAAAAGTCTCAATCCTCATTTTTCAGATGAGGTAACTGAGGCAATTCATTCAATCATATTTATTGAGTGCTTACTGTGTGCAGAACACTGTACTACACGTTTATTACACTGTTTATTTTGTTAATGAGGTGTACATCCCCTTGATTCTATTTATCGTGATTATGTTGCCTTGTTTTTGTCCATCTGTCTCCCCTGATTAGACTGTAAGCCCGTCATTGGGCAGGGATTGTCTCTACCTGTTGCCGAATTGTACATTCCAAGTACTTAGTACGGTGCTCTGCACATAGTAAGCACTCAATAAATACTACTGAATGAATGTGCAATTCGGCAATAATAATAATGGTGGTATTTGTTAAGCTCTTACTATGTGCAAGGCACTGTTCTAAATGCTGGGGGAATACAAGGTGAACAGGTTTTCCCACATGGGGCTCACAGTTTTTAATCCCCATTTTACAGATGAGGTAACTGAGGCACAGAGAAGTTAAGTGACTTGCCCAAAGTCACACAGCTGGCAAGCGGCGGAGCTGGGATTTGAACCCATGACCTCTGACCCCCAAGCCCGGGCTCTTTCCACTGAGCCACACTGCTTCTAAATAGACACAGTCCCTGCCCAACAACAGGTTTGCAGTCTAAAAGGGGGAGATAGACAGCAAAAACAAAACAAGTAGTCAGGCATCAATACCATCAAAATAGATAAATAGAATCACAGATATATACACATTAATAAAATAGAGAAATAATATTTACAAATATACACAAGTGCTGTGGGGAGGGGAATGGGGTAGAGAGGAAGTAGGCAATGAGAAGTGAAATGACCTACCCAAGGTCACACAGCAGAGAAGTGGTAGAGCTGGGATTAGAACCCATGACCTTCTGACTCCCAAGCCTTAGGATGTGAAATTACTGTTTAAGATGCTAAAATGGAATGAATCAACCTAATGTTTATTAAGGCAACTTATTTTTCCTGTGGGATGAGGTACCAGCCATTGGTTCAAGCTTTTGAAGAATTTTGCACTTGTGGTGCCAGAGCAGAATTCTGAATTTGGTGACCTACTCAAGTTCTGGCCACCTGCCATTCTGATACTTCCAAAAATCAGGAAATTGGCCTTGCTAAAACCTCAACTCCAAAAGAATGGCAGAAGCAGTCATAGTATTGATAGTGGCCGTGAGTCCTCTTTGGAGCATCTCCCATGGCAAGAGCAGTATTAATTGTTATATTCTACTCTACCAAGGACTTAATACCATGTTTTGCACATAGCTCTCAAAATAAATATGATTGAATGAAAAGTGGAAAAAATATTGGTGCGTGAATCAACAGTATTTGTCGTGCACACAGTCCTGTACTGGGTGGTAGCAATAGTGATAGTATCTAGTAAGTGCCTATTATTGGGCAGGGATTGTCTCTATCTGTTGCCAAATTGTACATTCCAAGAGTTTGGTACAGTGCTCTGCACATAGTAAGTGCTCAATAAATACTATTGAATGAATTAATTAATTTGCAAGGCACTGTACAAAGTTCTGGGAAGTCCATAGGTAAGATATAGACACATTGTATGCTCCTCCTCCCCTCCCCATCACCCCCACTCCCTCCCTCTGCTCTTCCCCCTCCCTGCCCCCCAGCACTTGTGTATGTGTGTTCATATTTATTATTCTATTTTCTGAATGGTGTGTATATCTATAATTCTATTTATTTATTTTGATGCTATTGATGCCTGTCTACCTGTTTTGTTGTCTGTCTCCCCCCTTTTAGACTGTGAGCTTGTTATTGGGTAGGGATTGTCTCTATCGGTTGCCGAATTGTACTTTCCAAGCACAAGTACAGTGCTCTGCACACAATAAGCGCTCAATAAATACGAATGAATGAATGAATTAATGGCACCTAAGTAGCTCACATTTAAGAGTAGAGCAGGGTGAGCATTGGACACATAAGGAGAGGTAAGACAAAAGCATCAAAGACAGGGCGGGCGACAAATATAAGACAGGAGCAACAGGATTTAAGGCCCTTCACAGTTCAGAGAAACAGCTCCAAAAGTCACAGCCACAACCCCAGTGTGGTTTTCACAACTTTTTATCTGAGTGGAGCAACCCTCACCCTACTACTGTTTGTGTCCTTGTTGGGCTGCAGCAGTGGTATATGGAAGCCCTAGTAACATGGGAGTGGAGCAACCTAGGAAACATACAAAAGAAGGTAAAGGGGGGATTTTTGCCTTTGAGGATCAAGCTAGTGAAGGAGACACAGATTTATTAATACAATTGAGCAGTCATCGTACTGAGCACTTATTGGTGCAGATCACTGTTTGAAGCACTTGGGAGAATACAAGAAAAGCAGCAGCATGGCGTAATGGATAAAACACTGGCCTGGGAGTCATAAGGTCATAGGTTCTAATGCCAGCTCTGCCACTTGTCTGCTGTGTGGCTGTGGGCAAGTCACTTAACTTCTCTGGACCTCAGTTACCTGATCTGTAAAATGAGGATTGAGACTATGAGCCCCACATGGGAGAGGGGTGGTGTCCAACTCAATTTGCTTGTATCCACTCCAGTGCTTAATAAAGTGCCTGGCACATAGTAAAGCTCAGCAAACCATTATTATTATTATTAATCACATAAGAGTTGGTAGACATATTCTCTGCTCACACTAAGCTTATAGTCTAGAGGGGGAGACAGACATTAATATAAATTGATTAAGCACATAAGAGCTGTGGGGCTGAGGGAGGGGTGAATAGAGGGAGCAAATCCAAGTGCAAGGATGATGCAGAAGGGAGTGGGAGAAGAGGAAACGAGGACTTAGGCAAGGCCTCTTTGAGGAGATGTGGCTTTAATGAGGCTATGAATGTGGGGAAAGTGATTGTCCTTTGGATATGAAGAGGGAAGGGCATTCCAGGCCAGAGGCAGGAATTGGGGGAGAGGTTGGCAGAGAGATAGATGAGCTATAGGTAAAGTAGTTAGAAGTTAGTAGGTAGAGAAAGTTAGTGTTAGAAGAGTAAAGTGTGTGGGCTGGGCTGTAGTAGGTCTTCTAATAATAATAATGTTGGTACTTGTTAAGTGCTTACTATATGCAGAGCACAGTTCTAAGTGCTGGGGTAGATACAGGGTCATCGGGTTGTCCCACTTGAGGCTCACAGTTAATCCCCATTTTACAGATGAGGTAACTGAAGCAAGAGAAGTTGTGACTTGCCCACAGTCACACAGCTGCCAAGTGGCAGAGCCTGGATTTGAACCCATGACTTCTGACTCCCAAGCCCGGGCTCTTTCCTCTGAGCCATGCTGTTTCTAGACTGTGAGCCCATTTTTGGGTAGGGATTGTCTCTGTAGCTGAATTGTACTTTCCAAACGCTTAGTACAATTCTCTGCATGCAGTAAGTGCTCAATAAATACTACTGAATGAATGAAAACAGTGAGGTAGGGTAGGAGGGGTCGAGGTGATGGTAAAGCCTTAAAGCTGATGGTAAGGAGTTTCTGTTTGATGTGGAGGTAGATGAGAAACAATTGGAGGTTCTTGAGGAGTAGAAAAGCATGGACTGAATGATTTTATAGAAAAATGATTTGGGTAGCAGAATGAAGTATGGACTGGAGTGGGAAGAGATCTGATCTCTCTGATCTCCCTTCCTCCTCTCTCTCCCCAGTCCAGTCTATTCTTCACTCCGCTGCCAGGCTCATCTTCTTGCAGAAATGCTCTGGGCATGTCACTCCCCTTCTTAAAAACCTCCAGTGGTTGCCTATCAACGTCCGCATAAAACAAAAGCTTCTCACCCTAGGCTTCAAGGCTCTCCCTCACCTTGCCCCTTCCTACCTCTCCTCCCTTCTCTCTTTCTACTGCCCACCCCGCCCGCTCCGCACCTCTGCCGCCCAGCTCCTCACCATCCCCCATTCTCGCCTATCCCACCGTCGACCCCTGGGCCACGTCCTCCCGCGGTCCCGGAATGCCTTCCCTCCTCACCTCCGCCAAACTAATTCTCTTCCCCTCTTCAAAACCCTACTTAAACCTCACCTCCTCCAAGAGGCCTTCCCAGACTGAGCTCCCCTTTTCCCTCTGCTCCCTCTACCCCCCCTTCACCTCTCTGCAGCTAAACCCTCTACTCCCCCCTTTCTCTCTGCTCCTCCCTCTCTCCCATCCCATCCCCTCAGCACTGTACTCATCCACTCAACTGTATATATCTTCATTACCCTATTTATTTTGTTAATGAGATGTACATCACCCCGATTCTTTAATGAGATGCTTTAATGAGATGTTCTTCCCCTTGATTCTTTTTATTGCCATTGTTCTTGTCTGTCTCCCCCGATTAGACTGTAAGCCCATCACAGGGCAGGGACTGTCTCTATCTGTTACTGATTTGTATATTCCAAGTGCTTAGTACAGTGCTCTGCACATAGTAAGCGCTCAATAAATAATATTGAATGAATGGACAGGAGTCGTGGAGGTCAGCAAGGAGGCTGATGCAGTAATAAAATGAAAAAGGTTTCCAGTGGTAAACATAAGTGAATGAAAATGTGCAAATAAATAAATTGATTAAGCACATGACTGCTGAAGTGCTTGAGGAAATGGTAAGGAGTTTAATAATTTTGCTAAAAGACATGGCTTTTTTAGGGGTCTTGAGGAAGAAGGAGAAATATGATGTGAAGCTGAGGGTAGAAGGAATTGTGGTGTTAGCAATGGGTTATTAATGATAAAGGTATAATGGGTTAGGAAGTTCATTTAGGAAGGGAGATCATTTAGGGAGTGAAGAGCATAATGCAATAACTGTGGTATTTAAGTTTACTATATGCCAAGAGTAGAGGTGGATATCAGATAATCAGGTCAGACAGTTTTGTCCCCACAGTCGAAGATGGAGGGAGAACAGGCATTTTTATTCCCATTTTACAGATGAGGAAACTAAAGCCCTGAAAAGTTAAATGATTTGCTCATTGTAACTTAGCAGGCAAGTTGGCTCAGTGGAAAGAGCACGGGCTTTGGAGTCAGAGGTCATGGGTTTGAATCCCGGCTCTGACACCTGTCAGCTGTGTGACTGTGGGCAAGTCAGTTCACTTCTCTGTGCCTCAGTTCCCTCATCTGTAAAATGGGGATGAAGACTGTGAGCCCCACGTGGGACAACCTGATTCCCCTGTGTCTACCCCACCGATTAGAACAGTGCTCGGCACATAGTAAGCACTTAACAAATACCAACATTATTATTAAGTTTTGAAGCTAAAGCCCGGAACTCCGTTCTCCTGACTCCTAACATGCTGTTTTCCACACTATTTCTCATCCCATACACTTCGCTCCTCTGTTGCTAACCTTCTCACTCCTTGCCTCCAACTCGCTTGTTTTGCTGCCTATCCCTGGACCACGTCCTACCTCTGGCCTGGAACGCCCTCCCTCCTCAAATCTGCCAGACAGTTACTTTCCCCTCCTTCAAAGCCTTTCTGAAGGCACATCTCCTCCAACAGGCCTTCCCAGATGAAGCCCACTTTTCTTTATTTCCAACTCCCTTCTGCACCACCCTGACTTGCTCCCTTGCTCTCCCTGCCCCCTGCCCCCTGCCCCACAGCACTTAAGGATATATCTGTAATTTTATGAATTAATACTGATCTCGATTTATTTGTATTGATGCCTGTCTCCCCACCCCCCAGACTGTGACTTGGTCGTGGATGAGGAGCAGCGTGGCTCAGTGGAAAGAGCCTGGGCTTTGGAGTCAGAGGTCATGAGTTCGAATCCCAGCTCTGCCACTCGTCAGCTGTGTGACTGTGGGCGAGTCACTTAACTTCTCTGGGCCTCAGTTACCTCATCTGTAAAATGGGGATGAAGACTGTGAGCCCCACGTGGGACAACCTGATTCCCCTGTGTCTACCCCAGCGCTTAGAACAGTGCTCTGCACATAGTAAGCGCTTAACAAATACCAACGTTATTATTATTATTATTATTATTGTCACTCTTTATTGCAATGCTGTACTTCTAATAATGTTGGTATTTGTTAAGCGCTTACTATGTGTCGAGCACTGTTCTAAGCGCTGGGGTAGACACAGGGCAATCAGGTTGTCCCACGTGGGGCTCACAGTCTTCATCCCCATTTTACAGATGAGGGAACTGAGGCACCGAGAAGTGAAGTGACTTGCCCAAAGTCACACAGTTGACGAGTGGCAGAGCCGGGGTTCCAACCCATGACCTCTGACTCCAGAGCCCGTGCTCTTTTCCACTGAGCCACGTACTTTTCCAAGTACAGTGCTCTGCACACAGTAAGCGCTTAATAAATATGATTCAGTGAATGAATGAATGTCATAGTTGCTAGACTAGTGGGTAAAAAGAGTGTTTTGAAGCTGAGAGGAGCTGTTTTCATATGAGAAGAAATGGGAAACCTCAGGAGATTTTCAAGGGACAGAGGGGTCAGTTCCCCTGATTTCAGTGTGTTTCAGGGTAGCAGATACTGCCAAATGGTTATGTTGATCAACCAGCAAATTATAGGCCCATTAGTCACTTCTCTTCTTCACTTACCAAGGCCAACTTCTCTTCCCACACAAATACCCCTGTTTCTGTCTGTTTCGGTGTTTGCCTTTGTTTCTATTGCCCCTCCCACTACCATTTTCTTAAGTAAAGGAATGCGAATTTGAATTACAATCAAAATACTTTTTAAAGTCTCATGGCATGGATTTCCTTGTCTAGGTGTTCCTTCTCATTTTGATAAATGATGCAAATCATTACCTTATCAATTTATCTCTAATACATCTTTAGTGAGTACATGAATTTTACAAAGTGCTTTTAAAAGTCATTACAGTAAAAAAGTGTGAGTGAACAAGAGCTTTATACCTTAACAGCTTTCTCATTTCTTTGTATTTTATGTTTTTAATAATAGATTGAATAATTAGCAACCTGCCAGACAAGTTTATTATCGTTATCCAGATGCCAAAAGAGAAACATTTCCAAACTGACAGTCTGTTTTAAAAACAACGAGAATTGATTCAACACATTAAGAACTCATAAAACTTTAGCTTGTAGCGTTCACCAGTGCTTTTGCCATTGACAAGTGTTTTTTCTTAGTAACTTCACCGGACCCCAAGAATTATATCTGAGTACTCAGCCTGCCCAGTGGGTGGCAGGCGATTCAAGTGGAAACTGTTATTTCTTTCAAGGAGACTATATCAGCCTTCTTGTTTTCTCCCTGCATCCCTGCCAGTTGAGGCTTCTTCAATGATTATTCTTGGGAGAACAGGGAGGTTGATCCCGAGAGACTATTGTAGGACCGTCTGCACTACAAAAGCTCTAGTGTTTCAGATATTCTGGATTTCTTTTCATCCATGTTGAGCATCCTGAATCAGGAGGTTTTTTTAAAAAAATCAGTTTGATTTAGAAAAAAAGTATTATCAGTCCTTAATTTCCACTGGGAATAGAGTGATAGGAAAGTGGCTTAAATGACATGAAGGAGAATTTAGATTAGGAACCAGGAAGAAATTCTCAGTGGGATTGGTGAATAGTGGAAGAGTTTGGGGGTAGTATAGATTCTCTTTCCCTTTAGAAATAAGAAAGATCCTCACATGTCTGGGTGGTTTAATACCATGTCTGTCTAGAGGTAGCTGGATGAACTAAATGATTTAGGGGAAGGCTTATCAGGCGTAATAGGCTGTATCTTTGTGAAAAAATTCAGCTCACAATGCTAGGATTACTTTGAAATACTCTTTATCACACTAATTACCAGGGCAAGCTACATTCCAGCTACCCTCTAAACAATTGCTGTACAAACTGAATATAAGGTTTATATAGGTGGCACAAAAAGTCTACAGGAAATAAGTGAACTAGTAGAAAAATGGTAATAGAGCATTAGGAGCAGGTGAATGTATTTCCTATTACTAGTATTTGTGTGTGTTGTGGGGGTGAGGCAGGGGGAAGGGAATTGTATCCCTGTAGAAAGTCCCTCTAGAAAGCCAAAGGGGAGTTTTGGTTCTTAATAATAATAATTATAGTATCTGTTAATTACTTACTATGTGCCAAGCACTGTTCTAAGCCCTGGGGTAGATACAAGATTATCAGGTTGTCCCATGTGGGGATCAGTCTTAATCCCCATTTTGCAGATGAGGTAACTGAGGCACAGAGAAGTAAAGTGGCTTGCCCAAGGTCAGAGAGAAGACAAGTGGAGGAGCATGGATTAGGATCCATGTCCTCTGACTCCCAGGCCGGTGCTCTTTTCAATAGGCCATGCTGCTTCATAGCCAGGATCTCATTATTCCTTTCATCTAAAAATTTAAGAAAACAGAGAAGGGAAGCATAAGTATTGTGATATCTGTATATGTGAGCTACTATACCATTATCTTCACACCAGTATTTGAATCTAAAGTTATAACAGAGAAAACCATTGGTTTTCTGATTTGCGTTATTATTTTCTTATTACAATTTCTGTCCCAGTTACAACCCAGAAAATTAAATGACAGTGGTTTGGGGGTAATTTTAAGCATACTTTGGATGTCTTTCTGAATTCCATGAAATTTTTGTATTATATATATTTTTCTTAATTGGACTTCTTATTTGAGGCTAACACTGGTCTAAGCACTAGGAAAGATAAAAGATTATCAGGTGAGATATAGTCCCTGTCCTATGTGGGGCTCATACGATCTATAAGTAAGAAAAAGAACAGGTATTGAATCCCTGTTTTACAGATGAGGAAACTAAGACACAGACAAATTAAGTTATTTGCTCAAGATCACACGGCAGACAAGTGGCAGAGTCAGGATTAGTGAATCTCAAAATGCCTAATTTGGTCCAGTCAATCGTTACATGTTTGTATCCATTTCGTTCTTGGGTTCACCAAGTTTTTAAAGTCCTATTCTTCTGACCCCCAAAAGTGTTTTCCAACTCAGTTCTGGAATTCCAAACTGTTTCTTTTCTCCTGTAGTAATAAATTACCCAGGAAGTTCACTGGTCCTAAACTTCCTGGTTGGATTCATAGCTGGTGGGGTCAGATGATGTGTAGCCTGGAGGTGCCATTCATTCATTCATTCAATAGTATTTTTTGAGGAGCGCTTACTATGTGCAGAGCACTGTACTAAGCGCTTGGAATGTACAATTCGGCAACTGATAGAGATAATCCCTGCCCAATGACGGGTTCACAGTCTAATCGGGGGAGACAGACGGCAGAGCAAAGCAGAATGAAACAAAAACAAGACGACATTATCACGATACATAGAATCAAGCAGATATGCACCTCATTAACAAAATAAATAAAGTAATAAATAATATACAAATGATCACAGTGCTGAGGGGAGGGGAAGGGGTGGGTAGGAGCAGAGGAAGAGGGGGCTCAGCTGAGGGGAGGGGAAGGGGGAAGGGGGAGGAGCAGAGGGTGGGGGAGGAGAAGAGGGTGGAGGGGGAGCAGAGGGAAAAGGGGGTAGCTCAGTCTGGGAGGCCTCTTAGAGGAGGTGAGCTCTCAGTAGGGCTTTGAAGAGGGGAAGAGAGTTAGTTTGGTGGATGTGAGGAGGGAGGGCATTCCAGGACAGCAGTAGGACCTGGACCAGAGGTCGATGGCGGGATAGGCATGAATGGGAGATAGTGAGGAGGTGAGCGGCAGAGGAGCGGAGTGTACGGGGTGGGCAGTAGAAAGAGAGAAGGGAGGTGAGGTAGGAGGGGGAAAGGTGATGGAGAGCTTTGTAGCCAAGAGTGAGGAGTTTTTGTTTCGTGCGGAGGTTGATAGGCAACCACTGGAGGTTTTTAAGGAGGGGAGTGACATGCCTAGAGCGTTTCTGCAGGAAGATGATCCGGGCAGTGGAATGAAGAATAGAGTGGAGCGGGGAGAGAGAGGAGGAAGGGAGATCAGAGAGAAGGCTGACACAATAATCCAGCCAGTATATTATGAGAGCTTGTACCAACATGATAGCAGTTTGGGTGGCAGGAAAGAAGAAAGGTTGCTGTTGCTTCTCCAAAGAAGGGAATGATCTTCTTTGGTTTTTTCAGTGGTGGCATAACCAGTTTCTGTGAAATACCATTGCCAAAGCTAATGAGGTCTAGTCATCACCCCAGTTTAAGCTTGTCCTATCCAAGATCTCTTAGGTGGCAGACAGAACCTCCAAAATGCCAATACTTTATCTAAAATAGGAAATAATAATGATTATAATAACAATAACAATGATGATAATAACTGAGGTATTTGTTAAACACTGACTATATTCCAAGCACTGTACTAAATATAAGATAATCAGGTCCCACATGAGGCTCAAAGTCTGAGGAAGAACAGGTATCGCATCCTGATTTTTCAGAAAAGGGAACTGAGGAACAGTTAAGTGACTTAATGGTATTTATTGAATGCTTATTTTGTGCAGAGCATTGTACTAAGTGCTTGGGAGAGTACAATAGCACAGAGTTAGTAAACATATTTCCTGCCCACAAGTAGCTTGCAGTACAAAGAGGGAGAAAGACACTAAAAGCAATTTTGGATGTGTGCATCAATTCTGAGGGGCTGAGAATGGGATAAATGTGGGAAATTGTCCAAGGTCACACAGCAGATTAATGGTAGAGGCAGAATTAGAACTCAGGACCTCAGACTCCCAGGCCTTTTTCTTTGCACTAGGCCATGCTGCTTACTGGCCTTCTTAGGGTAGAGGATAAGGTTGGAGTCCGGCTTGTGCACAGATTTCCAAGATCTGTTTAGTTGATTATTTGATTATTTAATTTCAGGAATCCCTAGCAGTAAGTTAGAGGAGAGTAAACTGTGACAGATACCTAGCAACCTACTGCTGAAGTTGTGTTGAAGTTATTATTTTGAAAGCAGTAAGTGGCAGTTATGAAATATAGATTCTCAGATTGAAGGGGTCCCAAGAGTTCATCTCTGGGCAGGTGAATGTATAAACCTCAGAAAACATTATTTAAAAAGATGGAGAATCCACAATCTCCCAAACCCAACTAGGAGTAAAAAAAACAAACCAAAAAACCCCTCCACATTCATAAGATCTATTCAGGTATAAGCAACGTGCAAAATACACAGCACAGTGTCTAATCATTTTAATCAGAACCTCTAAATTCTATGTGAGAATGGAAGACTGCACTGAAGCTTTACTGGATTTTTTTGTCCTGTACAAAGCCTGTGCAGTACATTTTCAGATACAGAGATCTGACAGAAATAATTGTGTCACTGTCATTCTTATGTGGTGATCTTTTGAGCTGTGGAAGTACTGGCTACCTTGAAAAATGTCTTCATTTTGTTGGAGCCCTAGAACTCGTTATTCCAGACTATTGGCTTACTTTGTACCTTTCCATTTTTTTTATTGCCTTTTTCATTGATCTCAAGGCTTGCTGAAAATTTGATTGTAAAACTTTGAATTTAGGGACTGATTTTTAATTAAATTATAAACTCTAAGAGGTGATGATTCTTGTTGATTAGTTGAGGAGGGTACTATAATGGAAGTTGAAATAGGAATTTACTAAATGGTCAATTTTTAGAGTCATTTTACACTGCTATATCTCAACTCATATCTTTTTCCTCTTTTCCCCCTTCATGCTCTATTTTCCTCCAAACCTTGGCAACACCCATTCGTCACTTTCTACTGAGCCCTTCTGAATGTCACCTCAAAGCATTCCTTGAGCAATCCTAATTGCTGGGCTCTGTATCTCCAGGGATCCTCTCTTATTGCTCCCTGTGTCTATGTCCATCCAGGGCCCACAGGGTCCATGATTTCTCCCCATGTCCTGCTCTCCCAAGGACACAGCTCACCAACTTCTCACCTCCAAGAAAACTGATCAGTGTCATCTTCCCCCCAGTCTGGGCCCTCTATTTCCTCCCTGATTCTTTTCTTTGATTACCTCAGCTAAATCTTTCTACTTTCCTCAGGGAGGGGCTCCACAGAGTGGCTCTCTTGGCTTCCTCCTTCCTCTTCTACATGTTGGAGCCAGTGGAAATGGTCACCAAAGTTTAGTTCCTGTCATTTGATTGTTTTCTTGCGATCAGGGACCACTTCTTCTATTTCCAAGATATGTTCCCCAAGCACAGAAAAGCAGCGTGATGTAGTAGAAGGATCACAGACCTGGGAGTCAGAGGACATGGGTTCTAATCCTGGCTCCACCACTTCTCTGCTGTGTGGCTTAACTTCTCTATACCTCATTTACCTTGTGGGACAGGGACTATGCACAACCTGATTATTATTTTTATTATCATTATTAATAATAATAATTACTGTACTTGTTAAGCATTGACTATGTGCCAAGCACTGCGGTAGATTCAAGTTAATCAGGTTGGACACAGTCCCTGTCCCACTTGGGGCTCACACTGTTATCCCCATTTTACATAAGAGAAAACACGCACAGAGAATTTAAGTGATTTGTCCAAGGTCTCACAACAGATGTGTGGTGGTCAGGATTAGAACCTAGGTCCTTCTGACTCTCTGATCTGTGTTTTATCCACTAAGCCATGCTGCTTTCCTTACCTTGTGTCTACCCTAGGGCTTAGTTCAGTGTCTGACACATAGTAAGTGCTTAACAAATATGATTATAAAAAAATAAAAGCCATAATATAGTCAGTATTCCTCCCATAGCAGGCATCAGGAAATGTGGTTGACACTACTGTAGAAGATCCAAGCCTACCACCCAGGTTCAGGCCCAGAGGTTTGTCCTCATCCCCTGACATATTCGGCCCTGTTCATTCATTTCCTTGCCTTAGTCCTGATTATTCCCAGTCTTGTTTCTGAATCTCAGGTTACTTTCTGGGCTGTCACCCCAGCCATTTACCTTCCCCACCTGCTCTCCACTTTGGCCCTGGGTCTGCATATCAATAATCTTCATTGAGCATTTACACTGTGTGGAGTACTGGACTAAGTTCTTGGGAGAGTACAGGAGAGTAAATTTTATCCCTGACTCCAAGAAGCTTACAATCTAGAGCAGGGGAGATGGACACGAAAGTAAATTTAAGGTAGGAGGAAACAACAGAGTTTTAAAATATGTACGTAGGTGCCAGGGGTGCGGGGAATGGGATGTGTAACCAAGTGCTTAGGAAATTGTGGAAGTGCTAAATTGACATTAGTGGGGAAATAGGTTGGGGGGGAGATTAATCAAGGAAGACTTCATGGAGGCATGATTTCAGAAGGGCCTTGAAGATAGGGAGTCCTTGGTCTGCCAGATGTGAAGAGGGAGGGAGCTCCAGGAAAAAGGGAGGGCATAAACAAGAGGTCAGTGGTTAGAAAGACAAGTATGAAGCACAATGTATAATTTGTTTTGTGAGGAAAAAAGTAGCAAGCCGGGTTGTACTGGGAGAGAAGTGAGGATAAAGTAGCAGGAATTGAACTGATTGAGTGCTTTGAAGCAGACAGGAGTTTCAGTTTAATGTGAAGAGGAAAAGACAACAGTAGGAGGTTTTCAGGAGTTTGGAGAAGTGTTCAAAACAACGTTTTAAAAAATGATCAAGATACAGAATAAAGTATGGACTTGAGGGGAGAGGCTGGAGATGGGAAGGTCTGTCAGGAGTCTGATATAGTAGTTGAGTCAGGATATGTATGGCAAGAGCCTAGACCAGTGAAGTGGCTTTTTGGGATTGAGAGGAGCCCCATCTTAACCTATGCCCAGGTCCAGGTCACCCTGAACTCTGGCCTCCTCCCAGGCCTCTTCCCCAATCCTAGTTTTGTTTTGGAGCACCATGAATGAATTTATGAATGTGTTAAATAAAACTAGTTTTAATATTGAATCCTGAGGTATGACTTGGAAAAGCTATTAAAATCTCCATCTAATGGCTGTAAGAACACATAAGGGAAATAAATCTTTTAAAGAAGCTCACATACCAAATATAGTGCTTAATTTATAATCTCATGTTGAAATGACTGTCTCTAGGATTAAGTACTGATCCTTTGTGCTTCCGACTGACAAGATGTGAATAAGATGTTGGAATCTTTTTCATTGTTTGATTTAAAAAAAATGATTCTTTTCTGTGAGGGAGTCCTACTGAATAAAAATAAAATGATGGTATTTAAGCGCTTACTATGTGCAAAGCACTGTTCTAAGCACTGGAGGATACAAGGTGATAAGGTTGTCCCATGTGGGGCTCACAGTTTTAATCCCCATTTTAGAGATGAGGTAACTGAGGCACAGAGAGGTTAAGTGACTTGCCCAAAGTCACACTGCTGGCAAGTGGCAGAGCTGGGATTCAAACCCACGGCCTCAGACTCTCAAGCCCGGGTTCTTTCCAGTGAGCCACGCTGCTTCCTGTAGCTCAGTGGAAAGAGCCGGGCTTGAGAGTCAAAGGTTGTGGGTTCAAATCCTGGCTCTGCCACTTGTCAGCTGTGTGACTTTGGGCAAGTCACTTAACTTCTCTGTGCCTCAGTTCCCTCATCTGTAAAAATGGGGATTAACTGTGAGCCTTACATGGGACAACCTGATTACCCTGTATCTACCCCAGCACATAGACCAGTCCTCTGTACATATTAAGCGCTTAACAAATACCAACATTATTATTATTATTACTGAATGTAAAACTCCATATATTCAGAACTGAACCTATCTGCCCTCGCCAAACCACTCCTCTTCCTAATTTTTCCTTGTTGATGACACTAACACCCTACATATCCTAGAAGGGTTGGGATCATTTTTTACTCCTCACTGTCTTTCATCTCTCATATCCAGTCAACTGCTAATCTTTGCTGACTCTTCTCTAACATCTCCAGAGTCAGCCCCTTTCTCTCCACTCAAGCATTAACACTCTGGTCCAAGCTTTGGTTATATCATGCTTAGACTACTTCACTAGCCTCCCACCTCATCTCCTGTTCCAGGCTTTCACCATTTAGGTCATCCTCCCCATTGATGGAGGAATCACTGTTTTGCAGTGTGACTTAGCACACAACTTCCCATTCCTCAAAAACCTCAAGAGGTTCCCCTTCACTCTACATATCAATCAGAAGTTCATTCTTCTCATAGACTTCAAGACTCTTCAGCAAATTCTCCATCCTATTAGCTCAGTTCACCCATTTTTCAGCCCACATTCTTTACTCTTTATAAGCTCACAGTCTACCATTAGCTCATTCTTGCCTTTCCTGCGACTGATTTCTACCTATCAAGCAATTACTGCAAATAGAACACCATACAAAGTACTTTGGAAAGAACAATACAGTTGGGAAACATGATCCCTGCTCTCAAGGAGCTTATAGCCTTGTGGGGAAGATAGATATTAGAATAAATTACAGATGAGGAAGAGACTGAAATGTGAGGGAGTATCAAAGTCCTTAGGGGATAGAGACCAAAGTGAATAGCTGACATTGAGGAAAAGGAGAGTAATATGAGTAGCATGATGAGATAGTCAGGGAAGGTTTCCTGTGGAAAATATGATTTTACTAGGGCTGTGAAGATGGGGGAGTGTAGGAATCTGATGTATATGAAAGAAGAGGGATTAGTTGGCTGGAGGGAGGACATGATCAGAGGGTTGAGTGAGAGATCTGACCTCAAGGCACTATTTGTAAAATTGGTTCTAGTAATTTGGTATTTGTTAAGCGCTTACTATGTGCAGAGCACTGTTCTAAGCGCTGGGTTAGACACAGGGGAATCAGGTTGTCTCACGTGGGGCTCACAGTCTTCATCCCCATTTTACAGATGAGGTAACTGAGGCACAGAGAAGTTAAGTGACTTGCCCAGAGTCACACAGCTGACAAGTGGCAGAGCTGGGATTCGAACCCATGACCTCTGACTCCAAAGCCCGTGCTCTTTCCACTGAGCCATGCTGCTTCTCTGACTGTGAAGTGTGCGGGCTGAGTTGTATTGGGAGAAGAGTGAAGACAGGTAGGAGGGAAATCACTGATTGAGTGACTTAAAGCCAGTGGATAAGAGTTTCTGCCGTATGTGGTGATGAACAAATAACTATTGAAAGTTTTTGAGGAGCAGGAAGATGTGTACAGAACTATTTTTTAGAAAAAAATTATACTCAAAGCAGAATGAAGTATGGCTTGGAGAGGGAAGAGGCTGGAGGCAAGAAGGTGAGTGAGGAGATTGATGTCATAGTCAAGATGACCAAGTGTGTGGGCCTGTGAGATTGACAGGATGGGAGTCTTGTAAACAGTGATGGAAAAGGTATGGGGTGGAGAGGATTTGGGCAATAAGATGATGAGTTCAGTTTTGGACATGTTGGATATGGGAGGTGCTGATGGGACATCCATGTAGAGATGACATGGAGGTAGGGGGAGACAAAATGTTGCAGAGAAGGGAGAAGGAGCTTGAAGTAGAGTTGGGAGTCAGTTAAGGAGTATGGTGCTCTGCACACAGTAAGTGCTCAGTAAATACGATTAAATGAATGAATTGGCAATTGAAGTTGTGAAAGTGGACGAGTTCCCGGTGTGGATGACTATTGACTCGGATTAGAATAAGTATTGGAAGTGTAGATTCAGAATAACTACTGGAGAAGGCTGAAGGCTTTGTTTAATTAGGTTACTGAGATGCATTTTGCTCCTTCCAGTTGACCCGTGCCATTTCTGAGCATTCACTACATGTGGTTTACATGTTTTCAGAATTCATCATCTATACTTCATTTTTTCCAAAGTTTTTCTATTATTACATGTTCTGTCCAACTTGAGGCTCACTCACTCCTGTCACCTACATAGTGGTATTCCCATTTGTGATTACTATTAATTATGCAAGAGATATATCATTTGTTTTATGTTAACCTCCAAAAACGTTCTCTTTCCTGGTGTTTTTTTTCCAGTTTCTATGGTAGTTTCTGAAGGGAGGGTTTTAATTTTTTTTTCTTTTCTGAGGATTTACAAGTCAGCGAGGAAGATTTTAACTTGTTCCCTTACATGCAACTATTATAATTGTTACTTTCTGAGAAACAGTTTGACTTCTGATTTATTGTGGATTTTTACGGGACTAAGTAAATGTTAAGATCTTAATTTATTGCCCCTGGAAGGTAAATATGTATGGTAGTCTACAATTGCAAAACTATCAATCTATTCTAGCTCCCAACTTTCTGACAGCTAGGAAGGGACATTTTCATGTAGGCTACCCACCTATTTAATGCCGATGATTGAATGCTGGGGGCCAGTGAGTGCTCAATGACAGCACCGACTGTATTTTATTTTGAGATTGGAATGCAGTCTGATACTTGTTTCATGAAAGCCTGTGTACACTGCAGACAGAGGTTAACAGTAATAGCATTTTTTTCTTCTCTGGTTTTAATAAATGCCTAAGGGTATTGCATTCAGTTAAATCAAGCAGCAGACAAAATGTAATGCACTGCTAAGCTCTGAAGTATGTGAAAAAAGTTACTTCATAAAAAATGTATGAAGAACACAGTGCTGTAATGATAATGATCCTCTCTAGGTTACTTTTCTGAAAGTTTTAGCATATTAGAATTTCTAGTCTTTGATTCTTTTTGAAAGGAGTTCCCAATACTTTAGTTTTATATTTGTTTATATTTAATGAATTTTCTATTAGCATATGAAAGACATCTTAATATACTTAGGTAGTGTTTATTTCATGTTTTTTTTTAAATGTACATATTTTGATAGGTCAGAATAGTAACAGTGTCCCTGTAGGTGACATTCTTGTCCTAAATAAAAGATTGAAGGGTTGCAATTATATAAGGAAATTTCTTTCTACAAGAAAAAATATATATATAATATCTGCTCTGTTATCTCCCAAGATTGAATTCCATACCCGGGTTACAATGGGCATGAATCTTAGGTTCCTGATTTCTCTAAATCAGACTGAAATATAAATGCCCTGCATATGTTCCTTTACCTTGGCTAAGAATGTGGAATGATTCTTTGTTTCCATAAATTTTTTGCAGAGTAGATTCAGATTTTGGGTGATGAATATTGCGGACCTGCCAGTAATATAAGGTGATAGTAGAATGATTAAGAAAGGAATGAAAATATTTCTGAAGACAAACAGAAAATAAATTCTATTCTACATTGAACAGTTCATCACTTCTATTTAGTAGTCATTAGTGACAATTATAAATGGAATCAGAGTAGCTCAGACTATAAACATCTTAAAAACATATTTTCTATAATCGTCCCGAGCACAATAAACCTCACCAAAGTGGAGATCATCTGGGTCCATTCTCACCCCTATCTTAATGAAGCATGTGAGCTGGGGTGTAGGGAGAGAGGAGCTAGGTTAGGTAGGCCATTAAGTGTATAAGTGATTCTAGAAATAATGTGAAGATAGACCCCAGAACCAGCAGGATTTGATGACTGTGATCTGACAGTAAATCAGAAGGAAATGGTAATTATGGGAAAGGCTACCTTTGGGACACCCTACAAATTGAGTTTTTGCTTAATGTGGAAAGTAACAGGCGAACACTTGAGTTTCTTTGAAGAGTAGGGAGACATACACAGAGCCATGTTTTAGGAAAATGATGGGACAGCAGAGTGAAGTAAGGTTTGGAGAGGGAAAGACAGGATGCAGGGAGGTCAGAGATGTGACTGATACAGTTAATCAAGGTGGGATGTAAGTGCTTGGATCAGCGTGGTGGCAATTTGAATGGAGAGGACTGTCACGAGGCCAAGGTCCTGAAACATATCGACCAGGAATTCCCTAGAGTGGGCTTTTTGTGACAAGTTTTAAAGTGAATACCAAACCACCACAGTATACAGTGGAAGTCTTTATTTTTAATCTAAATGCAGAGGAGTACACATACACACACTCACTACAACAGATGCAGCTACCTGTCAAACTGTTTCACCAAGTTCTTACAGATGATCCCATGTCAGGAGAGTTGGAGAAGTTTCTACTGGCTCAGGGCAGCTGTACTTGAGTCCATGCTGGCTGCACGTGTTGGCACATACTCATGACATAAGTCTCCACAGCCTCCTCCCCTCACCACCTTTTACCTGCACTGGATGTTGCAGCAGCTCTATGTGGCAGTTGTTGGTTGGTCCAGGCCCGTTACTGGGTAAAACAGAAAGGGAAGGCCATCTCTCCTTCCGTGTTTCACCCCACATATCGGTTTTGCAGTGATCTGTCTAGGAGCAGAGAAGCCTAGTTCCTTCTTGAATTTGTTTTTTCCTGTTGCTGTTTGTGGGATCAAAAACATTCACTCATAAAACAGCTTCCTGCGGGCTCACTACAAGGAAGGGGTGCATTCTGGAAGTAAAGTGAAGATAAACCCTAGAACCAGCAGGATTTGATGACTGTGGTCTGATAAGTCAGAAAGAAATGGTAATTATGGGAAAGGCAACTTCTGGGACACCCTGCAAACAACCATAGGTTTTCATCAAAAATCCAGACTGTCCCCCAAATCTATTACCAGGATAATGAATGTTGAAGAGACGTGGGAGAGCTGAACCTAATTCAGAAAACACATCCAGAATCTGGAGGAGTTTTATCAGCACTACCCACTAACCATAGTCAACATCAAATGACAGGACAAGATTACCAATAATGTGGTCTAGGGATGTTTTCAGCTCACCAGAACCAAAGCAAGGCTCACAGAAACCATGCAGTAGACAGATCAATGTAGCAAGAAAAAAAAAGATAAAATAAAAACAAACAGGAGTAGGGTTGCTCTTTTAGAACAAAGACTTGATGAACATCTGGATATAAGGAAGAAGATTTGAAACCGGAGAAACCTGATATGGGAAAAATCCATGAACCAAACAGGAGTTTATTGATTAAAAATGAAGGGAATGTGTTGATGCTCTGCCAGTCTTTTCAGCCACGTTCTTAAACACAGATTGGATCTCATCTCACTGTCGGTAACACCATCCCCAAAAATGAAAGACAGCTGCTATATGCATGCATTTGTTCCTGTTAAATCAGGAAGCGTCCTTATTGCCTTTCACGTGAGAGAAATATTTATTTCCTGTAGGTCAGATGAGTTTGATGGTAAATCTGAGGGATTTTTCCATGGTCACTGGCATCATATATCATCTCTGAACAACAGACAACTTGGTCTAGAGCTGCAGCACAGCCTAGTGGAAAGAACACCCGTCTGGAAGTCGAAAAACCTGGGTTCTAGTCCCAGCTCTGCCATCTCCCTGCTTTTGTAACCTCGGGCAATGCACCTGTCTCAGTTTTCACACCTGTAATGTGGGAGGTTCAATATCTGCGTTCCTACTCCCTTAGAATGAGCTCCATATGACAGGGATGGTGTCTGATCCGATTGTAGTCTCTTTACCCCAGTACTTAGCACATAGTAAGCACTTAAATGCCACAGTCATTGTTATTATCTATACTGAAAATTTGTTTTATTTTGTACAGGATTTACAGGACTTTTTTATGACACAAAGGTATTACTCTAAATCATTGATAAACTATGTAGAGATTTTCTCACATTTTCTAATTCTGTGAGTTTGACTCAAATGTCTTTATATTGTGTGAAAAAGTATGTGTATTATTGAAAAACAAGTTTCCTAACATGTTTAGCAGTGAATCTGTTGGAAGAAGCAGGAGGCTGATATATAAAGTTCTAGTTGCAGGGAATATGTCTGTTTATTGTTATATTGTACACTCAAGTACTTAGTACAGTGCTTTGCACACAGTAATCGCTCCAAAATAAGATTGAATGCATGAATGAACATTTGTTAATGCAGTTAGGAAGAGAGGAACAAGCATCCATATCCCTTAAAGAAAAGAAATTCCCCTTTTTCCAAATTCTGGTAAATAATAAGAGCATGGAATGTTCCTCCCCTCTTCATTTCCACAGCTACCTGTTCAGGTATATTAGAAAAAAAAATCCAAAATGAACATTATGCATTCTAAGCTATATCCTAGATATATCAAAAAGTCCTATTGTGATTTCAGTCCAAAAAAATCTAACATTTGGGGTCCTATTCATTGAATTTAGGAGGGGATTTGAATCAAATCAGTCCCTACAAAATCTTGCTATGAGTGATCAAATATTATGCATTTTATTTTATAACTTGTGGCTATACTATATCTTGAAACCATGAAGCCCTGATGTTCATCATCATGTTTGGAAAATGCTGTTGGAACACCACCGCTGAAAGAAAACTTGCTTATGCGAGGCGGTGTTTTGAGATGTTTGTCACTTGTCACGAGGAAGTGAAAGGTTCAAAAAAGCCAACTTGTGATGTGCCTTTTCTTTCATTTATAGTCTTGGAAGATGGCACACTGTGCTGCAACCTGAATACAAAATATTTCAGTAGAGGTTAGGAGGTTTAAATTGCTATTGGTAACTTTTGATTACATCAGTAAAAGCATTTTGAAAAGAGGGCTGCTTGTGTCTTCTACTTACAAACTCACACCCCCGAGACCTTCATTTTTTCTGCCAAATCAATCAATCCCATTTATTGAGCACTTAATATGTGCAGGATTCTCTAATAAGTGCTGGGAAAACTGCAATAGAGGTAGAAGATTGGTGCCCTCAAATAGTACACAAAATAAGTTACAGCTAGAAAGAAGAAAATGGAAAGATGGACAGATTTTTAAATAAACGATCTAGTGGAAAAAGAATGACTGGGAGTCAGAAAAACCTGGGTCCTAATCCTGGCTCCACCACTTGCCTACTGTGTGATCTTGGGCAAGTTGCTTAACTTCTCTCTGCTTCAGTTCTCTCATATGTAAAGTGAGGATAAGAATACCTGTGCTTCTTCCTAAGAAGAATGTGAGCACTGTGAGGGACAGGGACTTAGTCTTACTGATTATCTTATCTCTTCCCCAGGGCTAAGTATTATATGTGGAAGACAGTAAACATCTAACAAATACCCCATTTCTTGTTATTATTATTACCGTATCCATAGAACCTTTCCTTGGTCCTTCTTGATTTTGGTTTCCCGATTTCAACTCTCCATTTGGCAGCTATTTGGTCATTCTGCTGTCATTCATTCTCCTTACATGTTACACCCATGTTAGGAAACTGAACTTATCGCACATGATTTTGTCTTGCTGTTTGATATTGGAACGGATTCAGTCTTACAGCACTGAAGCTTATCTAACCGAAAGCAAGTAGGGCAGAGAAAATGTTTTAAGGACCCAATAAAACAAACCTCAGAAAACGCTGAATTATAGCTGAAAATTGGGAGTCAACTCTTGAGGACAGACCAGCATGGAACATTAACCAACCTGTGGTATTTATTGACCCCCTGCTGTGTTCAGAGCACTGTACTAAGCATTTGATCTAGTTACTACAAGAGAATTAATAGACAGGATCCCTCCTTCAGTGAGCTTACAATCAAGAAGTGAGTGCTCTCATAGCAAAAGGGTTATAAGGAATGAAAGACAAGGAGAGAAAAATGAAAACAATGCCAGGTGCTGCAAAAATTAAGCAAGACAGCATAACAAGGGACAGCCTTTTTGTGTGCACAATGTAGCTGGATCTTTGGATTCCACACTGGGTTGATTTCACCATCAGAGATGCCTGTTTCAAATATGAAGGACATATATAGATATAGATATCTATATCTTATGCATAAATATACATACTTGTATATGTATATGCATATATATATACATATACATATATGTATGTATGTACATATATATGTAAGAACCTGAGAGGCACTAAGAATGTTATTTTCACCCTTGACAATTGATGTTTTCTAACAATAATGTAAGAATATACAGAAACATAACTACACTGCTAAATGCAACTGAACTGAAGCCTCATTTTGAGAAAATGTAAAAATTTAGGTATTAGTGATATCTCAGTCTTTTATTTTCTAGGATACATAACTCTAGTTCTTTAATCTTTGACCCATACTCCAACTCTTTAATTCATTTTGCACAACTGTGAATTCCTTCCAAATCCTCCAAATTTGTTCAAAGTTATGAAGCCTGATACCTAATAGAGAGGGCAGCATTATTGCTTCAGTATTGCTTGCAATCACATACTTAAATCTAAATAAGAATGAGTTTATGCAAATAACTTGGAATAAAAATTAAGGAAAATTTCAGACTTAAAGCAAGTTGCTTTTAGAAGTAGTTAACACAGAACAGAAAAGATTCTGGGGTAATTAAACACTGAATCACAATTGTTTTCTCAGAGACATTAAAAGGAAATCTTCAAGCCTGTGGCTTTGGCAAAAGACATCATAAGATTCATTGATAAAATGAGTGATCAAAAAACTACTTTTCGCAAAACAGGAAATGCATCAGTAGTATCTTGCAACTCCACACGGGCATAACAAAGTGGAAGTACACAAAGCCTGTTACAGGATTCGCAGTTGAAGCTAAAGAAATACAGAACTAATAGTGGGGTAACAAAATTAATGAGATCAATCAGAAATTTATTGAGCACTTACTGTACTTAGTGTTTGGGAGCGTACAATATAACAGAGGTTGTGGACATGTTCTCTGTCCACAATGAGCATACACTTTAGAGGGTGAGACAGGCATACAGGGATATGCTAACTTCCTTCAAAGTAAATAATTTTATTCATTATTGAAGGTTTATGGACCCATACACACTATTATTGTATCTCAAACAATACAAGTGTCATCAACTTCATCACTTCTAGACTATGAGCCTCTTGTTGGGTAGGGATTGCCTCTATATGTTGCCAAATTGTACTTTCCAAACACTTAGTACAGTGCTCTGCACACAGTAAGCACTCAGTAAATATGACTGAATATATGAATGAATGAATCACAGACAAACAAGGACTCATACTTAATTGACAAAGACACTCTAGTGAACATCTGGAAACTATAGGAAGCTCCACTAAGGAGTAGGGCTATAAGGCATAGGAAGTCATCTAAAATATTCATTCATTCAATTGTATTGAGCACTTACTGAGTTCTATACTAAGTGCTTGGAAAGTACAATTTGGCAACAAATAGAGACAATCGCTAACCAACAATGGGCTCACAGTCTAGAAGGTGGGAGACAGATAATAAAACAAAACAAAGCAAGTGCACAGGCATCAATAGCATCAATGAGAATAATTAGAATTATAGATATATACACATTAATAAAATAGAGTAATGAATATGTATATATACACAAGTACTGGGGGGGAGGGGAAGAGGGTAGAGGGAGGGAGGAGGGGAGGAGGGGAGGAACAGAGGAAAAGGGAGTTCAGTCTAGGAAGGCCTCCCAGAGGAAGTGAGCTTTCAGTAGGGCTTTGAAGGGGGGAAGTGTGCTAGTTTGGTGGATGTGAGGAACGAGGGCATTCCAGGCCAGAGGTATGACTTGGTTCAGGGGTCGACGGTGGAACTGGCGAGAATGAGGCACAGTGAGGAGGTTAGTGGCAGAGGAGCGGAGTGTGTGGGCTGGGCTGTAAAAGGAGAGAAGGGAGGTGAGGTAGGAGGGGACAAGGAGATGGAGATGGCTTTGAAGCCATTAGTGAGGAGTTTTAACTTGATTTGAAGGTTGATAGGCAACCATATTTGAGGAGGGGGGTGACATGCCCAGAGCATTTTTGTAGAAAGATAATCTGGGCAGCAGGGTGAAGTATAGACTGAAATGGGGAGAGACAGGAGGTTGGGAGGTCAGAAAGAAGGCAGATGCTGTAATCCAGGCGGGATATGATGAGTGATTATACTAACAAGGTGGCGGTTTAGTTGGAGAGGAAAAGACGGATCTTGGTGGTTATGAAGGTGAGACCGGCAGATTTTGGTGACAGTTTGGATGTGTGGGGTGAATGAGAGAATAGAGTCAAGGATGATACCAGGGTTGTGGACTTGAGAGGCAGGAAGGATGGTAGTGCCATCCCCAGTGATGGGAAAGTCAGGGAGAGGACAGGGTTTGGAAGGGAAGATAAGGAGCTCAGTCTTGGACATGTTGAGTTTCAGGTGGCAGAGGGATATCCAGGTGAAGATGTCCTGAAAGCAGGAGGAGATGGGAGCATGGAGCAAGGGAGAGAGAACAGGGGAGGAGATGTAGGTTTGGGTATCATCCATGTAAAGATGTAGTTGAAGCCAGATTTGAGCACCAAGTTTTGGCAAAGTAGCTTCCACAGACAAAACCGTGAAAATAAATAAAAAAATGTCTAAAGCTGATGCCATTTCTAACAAAATCTGCAAGGAATGAGGGGTCTTAATTCTCAGACATCTGCATGAGAATTTTCTCAAGCAATGGACCACCTCCCCTCAGGATCGCATCTGGAGGGTTTACAGTACTCTACCAGTCTCGGCTATGGAATGGAGAG
This sequence comes from Ornithorhynchus anatinus, assembly GCF_004115215.2. Classification (NCBI taxonomy): domain Eukaryota; kingdom Metazoa; phylum Chordata; class Mammalia; order Monotremata; family Ornithorhynchidae; genus Ornithorhynchus; species Ornithorhynchus anatinus. Next base: position 156,594,603 of record NC_041728.1, read on the forward strand.
TCAAGCAGAGGCATCGCCATTCCATTCCTAGCTTGGCCAGTGGCTAGAGAGTGGAAGGCAATCTGCTACATGTCAAAACTCACCCGTGCTGGGAAGCAGCGGCACGGGAGAGAGTCGAGGGCGAAGACTCAAGTTTACTGCGTCGAAGAAGGTAATGGTAAACCACTTCTGAATCTTTAGAAGAAAACTCTAAGGATACACTACCAGAACAATTTCAGATGGAGAGCAGGGCGTTCTGGAAGAGATGTGTCCGTGACATTGCTATGGGTTGGGAACGACTTGACGGCATAAGACAAGACAAGGTAAATATTAAAGGAGGTTTAAGGTCAAATGTCAAGAGCATATATATCTCCTTAAATTAAAATGTTTCAACTAGAAATCATTCAGATTGGCCAGAATATATTTAACCAGAGAATTTCATAGATTTGACCTAGGTCTATAATCAAATCCCCTAATATTAGGTATTGATTCAGAAATTATTAGTCATTTGTGGGAAGCATTATGACCTTGCAGCAAGAGAAAGAGACTAGAAATCTGGAGATAGGGGTTCAATTTAACTCTAAACTAGTTGGATTCTTCCCTGGGCTAACTTTCATAATTTCTGCTTTAATTTTAAAATGCTATGGTTTGTACTACCCAAACTTCTTGTGGGCAGTAAACATGTCTACCAAGTCTTTTGTATTATTCACTCCCAAGTGTTTAGTATAGTGCTCTGCACACAGTAAGTGTTCAATAAATACAATGGATTGATTAAAGTATGACACAGTTTATTGTATAAATCTTAATGTTAGTTGAAAAACACAGATGTCTTGAACATAGATTTCTTGATCCTGCTAACTGGAAGTCTGTGGAAAGAGAGAATTTATGAATTATTCAGACCTCAGAGGCAGTTGGTAAATGAAAGTAATTGTACATTGGCTCAGGGTCCTCCACCCCTTCATTACCTTCATCGCTATCTTTGGATGTTGGATGAGAGACTTTCCTAGGAGTAATGCTGCATATTTTCTAGGAAACAGCAGTGTAGCAGCTGACATTAGAGCTGATAATGAAGAAGATGCTGTTTATTTCTCGTGTGTGAAAGAAATTGAAACGAAAATACATCACCAGGTAGCGTTGACCCAAGTGGTGCTGTCAAGGTCAATACCAGCTCTCTCCTTATTGATTGTGTAAGTGCTGATTGGGCCACTTGAAATTGCCTTAGGGCAGCTTTCACCCCTGAACATTATATTCAATTGTCATATTCATGCTCTCTGTAATAGGAGTTGCTGGTGTGTGACACTTTTTGAGACTCCTGGTATTGTAGGCATATAAAAAGTTTCAATGTATAATACTGTCAGACAGTGGTAATTAATCTTAGCAGGGAAAAAAAGTTTCCAAGTTAGAGCTTTGGCTAAAAGTGTGAAGATATGATGCCTGTTCATTCAAAAGTAGTCCAGGGCAACTTTTTCCTATCTTCAGTTTTAAAGAAAGTCATGGTAGAAATATATTTTATGTGATTTTAATTCTAATATAAGGAGGAGTTCTGTCTTCTCCGACCTTTGATCATGGTGGTTACAAGAGGTGTTGTCAACTGTTGTGGTGGTGGTGAAACAATTGCTCTGGATCCTATTTTTGGAACATGGGCCAAGTCCAGCTGATCAGGGATGCAGCATCCAGGGCAAAGTGGGACTCCCAGAGCAAGTGTTCAGGGCAATAAAGAGAGAAGGTGGAGCTCTTGCATCTGTTATATCTCCCAGAAGCTTAGTCCTGTGCTCAGGTAGCTAGTATTAGCAGGGAGATGGCTCCTAATAATAATTACGCCAGGAGTTCCAGGACAATGATGTTGCCTTCTTAGCAGAAATCCTTTGGAGCTGATGAGTTTATACCTATTATCTGACCATCATCTTTACCAGGAACTTCACACATTCACGACTAACTAATGAGAGTCAACAGGTGAGTGGGCAAAGCACTGTGAGGGGAGTTGGGGAAAAGGAGGCAAAAGGAGTGTCAGTTACAGTGGTTTGGAGAGAGATGATTGCTCTAGTTGAAAAACCATGGACCTGGGAGTCAAGAGGATCTGGGTTCTAATCCTAACTCCTCCACTTGCCTCCTGTTTGACCTTGGGCAACTCACCCCTCCTACTTAGACTGTGAGCCCCATATGGGAAAGGGACTGTGTCTTATCTGATTGACTTGTGTCTATCAGAGTGCTTAGTTCAGAATTTAGCACACAATAACACTTAATAAATACCACAGTTATTGTAGTTGTTGGGTTTATCAGCTTCCCTCTGCATGTCCTGGAAACCCACCTGTCTCCCTGCCTCCAGGCTTCCTGAGGGCCAGTGGTAGCCATGTAGGAGAGTGGGGAAGTAGGGCAGCCTGAGGATTAGGGGTGCAGTTTAGTCTGGGTACCATTCAGCTGACTTTCCCCAAAGACACTTTGCCTGCCCCTATGTTTGGGGGTGGGGGTGAGATTATATGATGTGGAGTACAAGAGAGTGGGTGGTAGGGAGTTACCACAACTTTTAAAAACATCCTACTATTTACTTTGTCCCAAGACCTGAAAGTACATGAAGATGGGTTTGGAGAAACAGAAGAGTATGGGGCAAATCTGGCAGGAACTGGTGATATGAAGTTTCTGCTTTTTGTCGAGAGGGATGAGTAACTAATCGAAGGTTTTTAAGCAGTAGGAAGACATATGTAAAATGATGTTTCAATAATAATTATAATAATAATGGTATTTGTTAAGCGCTTACTATGTGCAGAGCACTGTTCTAAGCGCTAGGGTAGATACAGGATAATCAGGTTGTCCCACATGAGGCTCACAGTCTGAATCCACATTTTACAGATGAGGTAACTGAGGCACAGGGAAGTTAAGTGACTTGCCCACAGTCACACAGCTGACAAGTGGCAGAGCTGGAATTCGAACCCATGACCTCTGACTCCCAAGCCCATGCTCTTTCCACTGAGCCACCCTGATATGGCCCAGGGAGCAGAGCAAAAGATGGAACTAAGAAGGGGAGAACAGTAGAGGCTGGATCAGAACAATATGGAAGCTGGAAGAACAATGGAGGCTGGATCAGAAGTGTAACCAGGATGTCACTAGTGAATCCACCACTAGTTGTTGGTATGTGGATGGAGATAAAGGGGAGGATCTGGGAAATGTTGAGGAGGAAAAAAAACCCGGAATGAGCAACCTCCTGAATAGTAGGGTTGAAAGGGAGGAGCAGTCAAACATAAGGCCAAGCTTGCCCGCTTCAGAGATCTGGTGGATGGTAGGGTTGTCAAAAGTGATGGATAAGTTAGGAGGAGGAGAAGATCTGGAAGAGGAGGAGAAGATCTGGGAGAGGAAATGAAGAGTTCGATTTTGGGCAGGTTGAGCTCAAAGTGTTGGTGAGATATCCATGTAGAGATGTCCTGGAAATAATGAAAGAATCCAAAAAAATGGAAAGTGGTCAGTACTAGTGATGTGTATTTGGGAGTCGTCCATGTTGAGGTGGTAATTGAAGCCATGAAACCAGATTGAGAATCGAAGTGAGAGACTCCCCTCCCCCCCCGCCCCCAAACCAGTACAATTGTAGAGTGGGGTCAGGGGAAGATCTGGAGAAAGAGACTGATACAGATTAACCAGAGAAACTAGGAGGAGAGTTAGGTTTCTTTGAGAAACCAAATTTAGATAGTGTTTCCAGGAAAAGGGGATGATCCAGAGTGTCAAAGCATCTTGAGAGGTCTGGAAGATTGAAGGAGTAGAATGCATTAGCTTTGGTAAGGAGGAGGTTGTTGGTGACCTTGGAGAGAGAAGTTTGAGTGAAATGGAAAGGGCAGAAACTGCATTACAAAGGGTCAAAGGAGTTAGAGTAGAGTAATCTTCCCACCCAAACCCTGTTCGCCCTCTCACTTTCCCATCACTGTAGATGGCACCACCATCCTTCCTCTCTCACAAGCTTTGGTGTTTCCTTGACTTCCCCCTCCCATTCATCCTATATATTCAGACCATCACTAAATCCTATCATTTCCACCTTCACAACATTACAAAAATCCATCCTTTTCTCTCCATCAAAACTGCAACAACATTAATACAATCACTTCTCCTATCCTGCCTTAATTACTTTATTAGCCTCCTTGCTGACTTCCCAGCCTCCTGTCTCTCCTTACTTCATTTTGCTGTGTGGATCATTTTCCTGTTAAAACATTCAAGACATGTTTCCTCACTTCTCAAGAAACCCCAGTGGTTGTCCATTCACCTTTGCATCAGACAAAAACTCCTCACCATGGGCTTCAAAGCTCTCAATCACCTTACCCCCCTCCTACTTCACCTTGCTATTCTCCTACTGCAACGCAGTCCACACACTTCACTCCTCTAATACTAATCTTCTCACTGTGCCTCAGTAATCATGATGGTATTTGTTAAGTGCTTACTATGTGCCAAGCACTGTTCTAAAAAGTGAGGTAGAGACAAAGTAATCAAGTTGTTTTATGTGGGGCTCCCAGTCTTAATCCCCATTTTACAGATGAGGGAACTGAGGCACAGAGAAGTTAAGTGACTTACCCAAAGTCACACAGCTGATAAGCGGGTGAGCTGGGATTAGAACCCATGACTTCTGACTCCCAGGCCTGTGCTCTTTCCACTAAGCCACGCTGCTTCTCAATCTTATCTATCTCACTGCTGATCACTCACTCATGTCCTGCCTCTGGCCTGGAATGTCCTCTCTCTTCCAATCTGACAGACAATTACTCTCCCCCACTTCAAAGCCCGATTGAAGGCACGTCTCCTCGAAGAGGCCTTCCCTGACTAAGTCCTCCTTGCCTCTTCTTACACTCTCTCTGCATTGTCCTATCTTGCTCCCTTTATTCATCCCCCTTCCCATTCCATAGTGCTTATGAACACTTCTGTAATTAATTTATTTAAACTAATGTCGGTCTCCCCCTCCAACCTGTAAGCTCAGTGTGGGTAAGGAATGTGTCTGTTTATTGTTACATTGTACTCTCCCAAGTGCTCTGTACAGTGCTCTGCACATAGTAAGCACTCAATAAATACAATTGAATGAAGGAGTGAATGAACGAGGCAGGGGGAGCAAAAAAGCCTATTAAAGGATTTTGGTCAGGAATGGGAGGAAGGTGGTGGGGTAATAGCTGGTAAATTCAAGAGAGATTTTGATAAATTCATTTATGATGGGTGACTATGAGAAAATTTAGGCATGAAGATGGGAAAGATCAGGGATGTATGATGGTCCAACCCTAAAATTTAGTTTGGATAATAAAGGAGAGCAGCCATTTCTTATTATTCATCCAAGCATTCTGTAGCTATTCATGTAAATAGGATACTAGTATGACCTATTATATTTGCAACTTGCCCCACTCCCTGCAGTAACAAATTCCTTAGGTTCACAATATGATATGTAAAACTTGTTTGCTTTGTTTATATCTGATCTACCACTCAAAAATTTCAAAGAGTGCTCCCACATTTTCACTTTATGGGATTGGTGTTTGGCTTGCCCACATCTTTCTAGCTAGAAGAGACCTAATCATTTTGGCCTATCCTAATTCAGAAACTATTGTATCTATGAGGATGAATGCCAAATCATCCTGCCATCACTTGGAGATGTCAGCTAGTTCTTAGGGAATGCAGAAGCTCTGGAGTGGCAATAGTGGAGGGGGAAATTTAGTGGAAAGATGAGATGAATTGGAGAAGGCCTCCTGAAGGAAACATGATTACAGATAGACTTTGAAGTTTAGGGAAGCAAGAGTCTGCCGGATGAGAAGAGCAAGGGAGTTCCAGGCAAGAGGCAGGGTTTAGTAAGAAAGATGAGAGTGACACAGTAAATAGGTTGACTTGGAGGGAGCAAGTATACAAGTGGGATAGGAGTGCGGAAAAATCTACATCCCTATTTTATTCTCCCATCTCTGTGCTCTGCATGGAGTAAGTGCTTAGTAAATACTATTGCTTGGTTGATTGATATTTTCTGCCTGTATAACTTCCTATAGAATCAAATTATCCTTGCATGTCCTAGGCACCCTTAGTGTGAGGTATTAAATTTGTTCGATTTGTCCCTACCACCTTCAACGTACTCATCTCCTCTTCCCTTGCCATGAAAAGTGTTCTGTCAAAGTTCTGTTTGGAGTACTCTGCGTGGATGAATTCAGGTTTAAGAAGTCCTTAAAGAGCTTTTATCATGCTCAGTCTCAGCAGGAAGGACTAGAGCAATAACAACAGGCCACCATCACAGTGTATAGAACGTTGGGAGTGTCATAGCTGTGGTAGTCACTAGGATTGGGACTATTTGACTGAGCTGCAAGAAACTCCAAACTCTGCCCTCCTAGCCACAGTACCCTTTGTACCCTTTTATTTTAGTACTTGTCCCTGTCCACATCCTGTGTGATGTCTTTGTTCTCATTATTTTTTTCTTCTACCTCTGTTGAAAGGAAACCTTGTTTTGCATAATGGCTTTGATAGACACAATTTTCACATTTTAATGGAGTGGGACCATTTCTCTTTCACTATTTAGTCTTTTCTTACAGAGAATTTTAAATAAAATACCATCAGCCTGGTAATAAGAAACTGGGCTAGGGAAAGATGGATTGATATAGTCTCTTAGGTGAGAAAACTTTGGTGAACAGAATATCTGATTTAAACATTAAGCTATATTTTCAACTATCTTGTATTTTTTATATTCTGTAAGGAACTAGAGTAGAAAACATCTTTAAAATACCTTTTCTCTTTTCTGTGCAGACGATAAGCTGTAGTGAAAGTTCAATGATAATAATACTGCTTAAGTCTGTTTTGATGTTTGCCAAATGCATAATTCAATTCCTGAACTTTGTTTCCCCTCAATATTTATGCACATTTTGCATAGTCTAACTTGAAATGTATTTATTGAATTCACTGCTTAGTTTTTTAGTTTATCAAACAGTTAGGGGTTTCAATGAATATGCTCCCAGAACAAGTTGTTTCATTTCTCTCTTTGAATTTTATTTGATTTTATTGAAATCTGTTGGCTCTTGACTCATAATCCTTCACAATAAATAAATGCAGTTGAGAGGGGCTTACAGATTTCTGTAGTTTGCAACTCTGCAGTGGCAGCATCAGACCTGGGATTCAAGCTTAAATTTTCCTTATGGCAGAACCAGGCTGAATCCATCTGCCAATGTTAATGGAAAATCCTGATGCCAAAGCCCCAGAGTATCAAAAATGTTTATATCTTCATATTTTCAGTTAGAATTTGGGCTTAAAAACTAGATAAATACAATGCTTCTTGCAAAGAGCCAAATTTGGATGTTAGAGGGCTTTTGCCGATTTCTAAAAATTATCTTTAAAATGAGTTTTCTTAATTACAAAACCCCCAAAAATCTGTTTTCTTTCTCTGAGAACTCATCCCTTCTAGCAGAACTCAAATAGTAAATTTGAGAATGTTTCTTCAAATTGTATGGACATTCTATTTACTGGGCATTCTAAATATGATATCAGTACCAAAGAAAGGTATTGGGCATCTTAACACTTGTAACCCTTTATGATCCTTGTTGGAGCTAGTCATAATATTCGTTGGAATTGGAGTTGTGGCTTTCATAGCAGCGTGTGTGTATATTTGTATGTATGGGTGTATGTGTGTGTATCTGCCATATTTGCTTGATGAAGACATTCCTGGACGTCAGAGAACTAGTATGATCTTTTCAGGCATGAATAACAAAGTGGAGGAGCTGAAGGAGATGGGCAATTTCAGTGACCTGCTCCTCAGGCATTTGTAGCGCATGTCACTGTTCCAGCTGGCACTCCTGACATTTCTCCAGGCCCAGTAAGAAGCCTGAGTTCTACCATTTCTTACAAAGCTTTCGCTCAAGGAGAGCCACTCTTCCTGATAGTAGTATACTGAACTGTCCTCTATCCTCAGCAATTGATTACTACTTTCAACTTGGATACGATCATCTGAGGCTTTGTTTACCATTTCCTTAGAATGTTTCCTCTGCCCTCCTTGCTTTCAGTTGGCTAATTTCAAATCTCCATTTAGCAGTTTGGATATCCTGCTTTCACTCATTCTCGTCACATGTCCCACCTAGCCTAACTGTGGTAAAAATAGCGTAACTTTTAAATTCCAGAACTTCATTTTCTTTGATCTTGTCTTGTTTTGTGATGTTGAGTGTGGCCCATAAATTTAGTACAGTGTCCCCAGCTCTCAGTACAGTGCCTGGCACATAGTAAGTGCTTTACAAGTACCATTGTTACGGAAACTGCTTAAGGACCCAGAGAAGCAGCATGGCTCAGTGAAAAGAGCACGGCTTGGAAGTCAGAGGTTATGGGTTCGAATCCCACGTCTGCCACTTTGTCAGCTGTGTGACTGTGGGCAAGTCACTTCATTTCTCTGTGCCTCAGTTCCCTCATCTGTAAAATGGGGATTAAGACAGTGAGCCTCACGTGGGACAACCTGACTACCCTGTATCTACCCCAGCGCTTAGAACAGTGCTCTGCACATAGTAAGTGCTTAACAAATATCAACATTATTATTATTATTATTAGCACCTGTGTTTTATCCAGGTGTCAGGAGTCATGATAATAGTGATAGTATTAAGCAGTGTACCTTAGTAGAAAGAGTTCTGACTTTGGGAGTCAGAAGTCATGGGTTCCAATCCTGGCTCCGCCACTTGTCAGCTGTGTGAGTTTGGGCAAGTCACTTCACGTCTCTATGCCTCAGTCACCTCCTCTTTAAAATGGGGATTGAGATTGAGAGTCCCATGTGTGACAGCATGATTATCTTGTAACAACCCCAGTGCCTAGAATAGTGCATGGTACATAGTAAGCGCTTAATAAATACCATTATTATTATTATTATTATTTTCATGATGTCCCAAGCACTGAAGTAGATTCAAGATGATCAGGTCAGACACAGTTCCAATCCCACTCCTGGGGATCATGGTCTACATTGATATTTAATCCTCATTTGCAGTTGTGAAAACTGTGGCACAGATCATTTAAGTGACTCGCCCAAGGTCACACAGCAAGCAAGTGGTAGAGTTGAGATTAGAATTCAGGTCCTCTGACTCCCAGGCCCATGCTACTTTAAAACAAGCTACTTCTTGCAGCCTTAGAGAAGGTTGGACAACCCTGTGGATCTATTGATCTTAAATTTGGTCTGGGGTCTGAGTCCATGTTGCTATGCAATATGAGAGTCTCCCAAAGGATGCACTGGCCTTCTAGTTTTGGTTTTATATCTCCTTGTCTCTCAATGAGTCATTAATCTGTGTGCTGCTTAGGTAACCGAATTCTGTCAGCCTTTTTTAGCTCCATGATGTTTATATGAATTTTTAGTTGTAAGTAAGGCTTCCACGGTGTGATGTAGTCACCTCAGTTGTCTTTAGACTAATCATCAGACCAAAGCACCTGGATAATTGGGTGAACTGGTTTATAATAAGTAACTTTCATTCAATAGTATTTATTGAGAGCTTACTATGTGCAGAGCACTGTACTAAGCACTTGGAATGAACAAGTCGGCAACAGATAGAGACAGTCCCTGCTGTTTGACGGGCTTATGGTCTAATTGGGGGAGACGGACAGACAAGAACAATGTCAATAAATAGAGTCAAGAGGAAGAACGTCTCGTAAAAACAATGGCAACTAAATAGAATCAAGGCGATGTACATTTCATTAACAAAATAAATAGGATAATGAAAATATATACAGTTGAGCAGACGAGTACAGTGCTGAGGGGATGGGAAGGGAGAGGGGGAGGAGCAGAGGGAAATGGGGGGAAAAGAGGGTTAAGCTGCGGAGAGGTGAAGGGGGGTGGTAGAGGGAGTAGAGGGAGAAGAGGAAGAAGAGGAGCTCAGTCTGGGAAGGCCTCTTGGAGGAGGTGAGTTTTAAGTTGGGTTTTGAAGAGGGGAAGAGAATCAGTTTGGCGGAGGTGAGGAGGGAGGGCGTTCCAGGACCGCAGGAGGACGTGGCCCAGGGGTCGATGGCGGGATAGGCGAGACCGAGGGACGGCGAGGAGGTGGGCGGCAGAGGAGCGGAGCGTGCGGGGTGGGCGGTAGAAAGAGAGAAGGGAGGAGAGGTAGGAAGGGGCAAGGTGATGTAGGGCCTTGAAGCCTAGAGTGAGGAGTTTTTGTTTGGAGCGGAGGTTGATAGGCAACCACTGGAGTTGTTTAAGAAGGGGAGTGACATGCCCAGATTGTCTGCAGGAAGATGAGCCGGGCAGCGGAGTGAAGAATAGACTGGAGCGGGGCGAGAGAGGAGGAAGGGAGGTCAGAGAGAAGGCTGACACAATAGTCTAGCGGGGATATAACGAGAGCCCGTAGCAGTAAGGTAGCCGTTTGGGTGGAGAGGAAAGGGCGGATCTTGGCGATATTGTAAAGGTGAAACCGGCAGGTCTTGGTAACGGATAGGATGTGTGGGGTGAACGAGAGAGACGAGTCAAGGATGACACCGAGATTGCGGGCCTGAGAGACGCGAAGGATGGTCGTGCCATCGACGGTGATAGAGAAGTCTGGGAGAGGACCGGGTTTGGGAGGGAAGATGAGGAGCTCAGTCTTGCTCATGTTGAGTTTGAGGTGGCGGGCCGACATCCAGGTGGAGACATCCTGGAGGCAGGAGGAGATGCGAGCCTGAAGGGAGGGGGAGAGGACAGGGGCGGAGATGTAGATCTGCGTGTCAGCTGCGTAGAGATGGTAGTCAAAGCCATGAGAGCGAATGAGTTTACCAAGGGAGTGAGTGTAAATGGAGAACAGAAGAGGGCCAAGAACTGACCCTTGAGGAACTCCAACAGTTAAAGGATGGGAGGGGGAGGAGGCGCCAGCGAAGGAGACCGAGAATGACCGGCCAGAGAGGTAAGAGGAGAACCAGGAGAGGGCGGAGTCCGTGTAGCCAAGGTGAGATAAGGTATGGAGGAGGAGGGGATGGTCGACGATATCAAAGGCAGCAGAGAGGTCAAGGAGGATTAGAATGGAGTAGGAGCCATTGGATTTGGCAAGAAGGAGGTCATGGGTGACCTTAGAGAGAGCAGTCTCGGTAGAGTGGAGGGGATGGAAGCCAGATTGGAGGGGATCCAGGAGAGTATGGTAGTTAAGGATTTCTAAGCAGCGATTGTAGACGACTCGTTCTAGGATTTTGGAAAGGAAGGGTAGTAGGGAGATAGGGCGATAACTGGAGGGGGAAGTGGGGTCAAGAGCCGTTTTTTTTAGGATGGGGGAGACATGGGCATGTTTGAAGGCAGAGGGGAAGGAGCCATTGGAGATTGAGTGGTTAAAAATAGAAGTTAAGGAAGGGAGGAGGGCAGGGGCGATGCTTTTAATAAGGTGAGAGGGAATGGGGTCCGAGGTGCAGGTGGAGGGGGTGGCACCTGCGAGGAGGGAGGAGATCTCCTCTGAGGATACTGCAGGGAAGGATGGGAAAGTAGGGGAGAGGGTTGGTGGGGGGGAGGGGAGAGGCGGAAGGGTGACTTTGGGGAGCTCAGACCTGATTGTGTTGATTTTTGTGAGGAAATAGGTGGCCAGATCATAGGGGGTTAGAGATGGGGGAGGGGGAGGAATAGGGGGCCTAAGGAGAGAGTTAAAGATCCGGAACAATTGACGGGGGTGACGGGCATGGGTGTCGATGAGGGAGGAGAAGAAGCTTTGCCTGGCGGAGGAGAGGGCAGAGTTAAGGCAGGAAAGGATAAATTTGAAGTGTGTGAGGTCGGCTTGGTGCTTGGACTTTCGCCAGCAGCGCTCAGCAGCTCGAGCACAGGAATGTAGGAGGCGGACGGAGGAGGTGATCCAGGGCTGTGGGTTAGTGGAGGGAGAGCAGCGGAGGGAAAGGGGGGCGAGAGAGTTGAGATGAGTAGAGAGGGTGGAGTTGAGAGCGGAGACCTGATCATCGAGAGTGGGAAGTGAGGACAGGGCGGCAAGGTGAGGAGAGATGCTTTTGGAAAGACGGATGGGATCAAGAGAGCAGAGGTCTCCGTGGGGCAGTAGTGAAGCTTTGCAGGGGGAGGGAGTGTGAGAGATGAGGCAGGTGAGAAGGTTATGGTCAGAGAGAGGGATTTCAGAGTTGGTGAGGGAGGAGATAGTGCAGCGGTAGGAGATGACGAGATCGAGGGTGTGACCGAGTCGGTGAGTGGGCGCGGTATGGTGGAGGAGGAGGTCGGCAGAGTCGAGGAGGGATAGCAGGCGGGTGGCAGAGGAGTCATCGGGTACATCCATATGGATGTTGAAGTCTCCGAGGATCAGAGTGGGCAGAGAGAAGGAGAGAAGGAAGGTGAGAAAGGGGTGAAGGTGGTTGAAGAAGTCGGAGGTGGGACCAGGAGGGCGGTAGATGACAGCGACAAGTATCTGGAGGGGGTGGTAGAGGCAAATGATATGGGCTTCGAAGGAGGGGAAGGAGAGGGCAACGGGGTGAGAGGAGGAAGCCTACGCCTCCTCCCTTACCGGTGAGTCTGGGGGAGTGGGAGAAGGAGAGGCCTCCACTGGAGAGAGCAGCGGCGGAGACCGTGTCTTCGGGAGTGAGCCACGTTTCTGAAACGGCGAGTAGGAGGAGAGAGCGGGAGAGGAAAAGGTCATGGTTGAAAGGTAGCTTACCTGTAATAGAGCGGGGGTTCCAGAGGCCACACTTGAAAGTAGCTGTGGGTGCAAGGGGGAGAGGGGGGAATTGGCGGGGGGAGGGGAGGGTTTGGATGGGAAGGAGGTGGCTGGGCCCTGGACGGGGAGAGGGGGATGAGGGGTAGCGGTGGGACAGGAGGACTGGGATGGGGTGTGGGTGGGGAAGAGAGAAGGGGGGAGGGGGTAAGAAGGGGGTTTGGTGGGGGGGAGAGTAGGGGGAGGGGGAAGAGGGGTAGCGCTAGTAAAGTGGGGTTCTAGGGTGGGGGAGGGAAGGGGAGAGGAGGCAGAGGAGAGAGCGGGAAAGAGCAGAGCGAGAGAGGGGAAGGGGAAGGGGAGTATAGGAAGGGGCAGGAGGGAGGAGGTGGGGAGGAGGGACATGGTGAGGCCAGAGAGGTGGGTGGCAGCACTGACAACGATAAACAGTAACAAACGAAATCGGTAATATAGCAACATGATACAGTATGATACAATACAATAGTGTTAATAAGCGGGCGATGGCCAGGGTCGGGGGTAGGCTCGATTATAAGTAATGTGCCTTCATGTGTGTGTGCCCCTAGGGGACAGTCATTGCTCCATTGCCAATGGAGTAAAGCAAGAATTCACAGTGAGCCTGCTTCTGTTCAGTTTATTCCATGTAAAATATGCTGGAGGATGAATCAAGAGGCCTGGATAAAGTAGAATACCCTGTTGCACCTCTGGGAAACTCTTCCATCTCAACAGAATTTGAGCATCATTTAAAATCCTAGAAACAGTCATGCAACAATTATTCCATAAAACAATGTCATTTCTACAATACGGGATGAGAGACATGGAGAGACCCAAGGAAGAAGTCAGATGATGGCCCACAAAGTAGAGGTCTGAACCTCTCCTTTCCAAATACGTCAAGAGCAATACATCAAGAGCTGATGGAATTTGAGTGTGTGTGTGGAGCTTGTCTTGAGAGAATAGATCCATATGAATCAGAACGGCACCTGGCTGCTTGCACTAAATCTAAAATGTTGGCAGTCAGACTTTTAAGCTAAAAACTCAGGAAAAGCTAGCAAGTGCCCCAAACTGGGAGCCATTGATTGACACATTCCCTGGGAAGGCAGAGGCGTATAGGGAAGGGAGTGCTCTGAGTGTCCAAAGGGAATTTGAAGGGACATTTAAGAAAAGTGATGATGGAAGGGTACACTGCCCAACAAATAGAAAAACTAGGAAATGAGGAATTAACTCAAAAAGGATAGTATCAATCATTCATATTTATTGAGCACTTACTCTGTGCAGAGCCCTCTACTAAGCATTTGGAAGAGTATAATTTAACAATATAGCAGACATATTCCATACCCACAAAGAATTTACAGCCTAAAGGGGGAGACATACATTAATATAAATAAATTATGGATATGTACATAAGTGCTACAGGGCTTGGAGAGGGGATGAATAAAGGGAGGAAGTCAGGGTGATGAAGAAGGGAGTGGAAGAAAAGAAAAGAGGGCCTAGACAGGGAAGACTTCTTGGAAGAGATTTGCCATCAATAAAGGTTTGAAGGTAGGGAAAGTAATTGTCTATTAGATATGAATAGAGAGGGTGTTCCAGGCCAGAGGAAGGTCATGGGTGAGAGTTTGGTGGTGAGATAGATGAGAGGCTGGCATTAGGAGAGCTGAGTTGTAATAGGAGAGTAGTGAGGTGAGGTACGAGGGAACAAGGTGATCGAGTGCTTTAAAGCCAATGGTAAGGAGTTTCTGTTTGATGCAGAGGTAGATAGGCAACCACTGGAGGTTCTTGAGAAGTTGGGAAACCTGGATTAAATCATTTTGTAGAAAAATTATCAGACCAGTAGAGTGAAGTATGGACTGGAATGGGGAGAGACACAGAGAGGTCAGCAAGCGGGCTGAACAGTAATAAAGGTGGGATAGGGTAAGTGCTTGGATTAATGTGATAGTAGTTTGGATGGATAGGAAAGGGTGGACTTTAGCAACATTGTGAAATTTGAACTGACAGGATTTAGTGATATATTTAGTGCAGCATCAGTATGCAGTGGATTGTTGTTACTAATATTATTAACTCTTGTATTTGTTAAGAATTTACTTTATTCATTGCACTGTACTAAGAGTTGGGGAAAGATACACAGATAATAATTCTGGAACAATAAGTTGCCCAGAAGATGCTCAAAAATCTAAATATAAGGGAGAACTGGAAATAGACAAATAAGAGTGGAAAAAGAATAAATTAACAATGACAAATATCCCAGCACATTAAGATTAAAAGAAGCTTTTTTTTTATACTGTTGGTTTTTTACTGCTCTTATGGGAGCATCCCTCTTCCAAAAGTCACAACTTTCCCAAGATTCTAACAGTTGGAAAAGTGAACTAGCTGCAGATTTACCCTTTCTTTTATGGTATTTGTTAAGCACTTACTATGTGCCTGGGACTGTACTAAGTGCCGGACTAGATACAAGCTAATCAGGTTGGACACAGTCCAAGTCCCATATGTGGCTCACAGTCTTAATTGTCATTTTACAGATAAGGGAACTGAGGAACAGAGAGGTGAAGTGGCTTGCCCAAGGTCATATAGCAGACAAGTTGTGGAGTCGATATTAGAACCGAGGTCCTTTCATTCATTTATTCAGTCATAGTTACTGAGCGCTTACTGTATGCAGAGCATTGTACTAAGCACTTGGGAGAGTACAATACAAGAATAAACAGACCCATCCCTGCCCACAACGAGCTTACAGTATTAAAATGGGGGAGACAAATGTGAATATAAACAAATAAATTACAGACATGTATGTAAGTGCTGAGGGGCCAGGAGGGGAGAAGAACAAAGGAAGCAAGTCAGGGAGATGCAGAAGGGAGTGGGAGAAGAGGAAAGGGTGGCCTAGTCAGGGAAGGCCTCCTGGAGGAGACATGCCTTCAGTAAGGCTTTGAAGTGGGGGAGTGTAATTGTCTGGTGTATTTTAGGAGGGAGGGCACTCCAGGACAAAGGCAACATATAGACTACGGGTCAGCGGTGAGGCAGATGAGAACGAGGCACAGTTTGAAGGTTAGTTTAAGAGGAGTGAAGTGTGCAGACTGGGGTGTAGTCAGGCTGTCCTTCTGACTCTTAGGCCCACCCATGTTCTATCCACTAGGGCATACAACTTCTTGAAGACCTTCTGCAAATTATGATACCATGGAATAGGATTTCATTACAGTGATGGTGCAGTGAAGAGGATGGCATTGCTAATTAGAGGTACAGGATTAATGGAGGAGAAGCCTGGCTGGAGCTATACTTCTGATAGTTTAACCTTCTGATAGTTTAACCTCCCTTCTCTCCTACAGCGCAGCCCACACATTACTCTCCTCTGCTGCTAACCTCATTCTTCCTCGTTCTTGCATGTCCCGCCGTCAACCCCTGGCCCACATCCTACCTCTGGCCTGGAATGCTCTCCCTCCTCACATCTGCTAAACTAGCTCTCTTTTCCCCTTCAAAGCCCTACTGAGAGCTCACTTCTTCCAGGAGGCCTTCCCAAACTGAGCCCCCTTTTCCTCTGCTCTTCCTCCCCTCCCTATCACCCCAACTCCCTCCCTCTGCTCTACCCCCTACCCTGCCCCAGACCACTTGTGTATATTTGTACATATTTGTTATTCTATTTTATTAATGGTGTGTATATATCTATAATTCCATTTATCTATTTTGATGCTATTGATGCCTGTCTATTTGTTTAGTTTTGTTGTCTGTCTCCCCCTTCCAGACTGTGAGACTGGTGTTGGGTAGGGATTGTCTCTATCTGTTCACCAAATTGTACTTTCCAAGCACTTAGTACAGTACTCTGAAGACAGTAAGCTCTCAATAAATACAATTCAATGAATGAGTGAATGAACCTTCTCCTTGTCCTGTTTCTTGAGGACAGGACTATGCTTAGATGATGGGAGGTAAGTGAAGGCATTGTTGCTGGTTGGATCCTGAGATTCTTATGGAGGAAGTGACCACATCTATAGAGCAGCAGTTGCATAACCACCTAAAAATTAAAATGGGTGAATGATGTTGCTTGGAGACTTCTGAGCAACTTGACACATCTTTGAGATTTAATAGAAGAAAGCCAAAGAATGGAATGGAGTACTTCCAGATGAAATCCTTGGTTGAGTGCATCATTAAGGTCAAATGGCTATTTTTCAGGGTACAGAAGTGTTAATTCCTAATGTCAAGCCAGTGAAGTGTACTATGAAACCTCCAAGTTTGAAAATGATGCTAAGCTCTTCCAGGTGGTGAAATGCCATATGTAGGGAATTAAATTACAGAAGGAACTCAAAAAACTGAGTGAATAGGTCAAAATAATTTCTTTATATTAATGTCTGTCTCTATCTCTAGGCTGTAAGTTTGTTCTGAGTAGGGAACATAGCTGCCAATTCTCTGGAATTATACTCTCCTCAGCACTCAGAACAATGCTCTGCATAGAGTAAGCACTCAATAAATGTCATTGATGATGAAGAACGACAAAGAGACCTTGGGTGATGTAATGTACCTTAGGAAAAATATTCCCAAATTCCAAATGCAGTATGATGATGGATCTTGAGCTAGCAGTCATGGGTCAGAAAAGGTATCTCAGAATCATTGTTGATTATTCCTTTAAATCATTGGTCACAGCAGCAGTCAAAAATAATCAATCAATCCTATTTATAGAGTTCTTACTCTGTAGTAAGCACTTGGGAGAGTACAATATAACAGACTTAGTAGACATGTTCCCTGCCTTCAGTTAATAGGAGGACATGGGAGAAGAGGAATTGGGGAAGGCTTATTGGAGGAAGTGTGATTTTAATAAGGCTGTGGGGGTGGGGAAAGTGATCATCTGCCAGATATGAAGGAGAGGGAGTCCCAGACCAAAGGCAGGACATAGGTGAGGGGTCGGTGGTGAGTTAAATGAGATTGAGGTACAGTAAGTAGGTTGGCAGTGAGGGAGCAAAGTGAGTGTGCTTTGTTGTAGTAGGAAATCAGAGAGGTAGGATAGGTGGAGGAAAGGTGATTGAGTGTTTTAAATGCTAAGGAGTTTTTTTGATGTGGAAGTGGATGGCCAACCACCGGAGATTCTTGAGGAGAAATACGGACTGAATGTTCTTTTAGAAAAATGATCCGGGTGCCAAAGTGAAATCTGGACAGGAGTGGGAAGAGACCAAAGGCAGGATGGTCTGCAAGGAGGCTGGTGCAGTAGTCTAAGGGAACTGACAATATAGCAAATCATTTAGATTTTTAATTATATAAAAAATGTAGTTTATGCCTATTTCTGGACAATTGTTTACAGTTCTTGCAAACATATTTTAGGGTAATAACAATAGCATGTAAGTGCTTACTCTATGCCAAGCACTATACTAAGTGCTGGGAAAGACGCAAAATACTCAAGTTGGACAGAATCTCTGTCCCACATGGGGCTCATAGTCTAAATAGGAGGAAGAACATGTATTTAGGAAGGACCCAATGGTCCTTGAGAAGAAATAGAGGACATAATAGAGAAAATGCAGGTATAGAGAAAGTCAAACAAGATATTCAAAGGGCCAAGGTAAACTCCTTTATGAGGACAGATTAAAAGATTACAGCTCTTTAGCCTGGGAGGAAACAGGCTTAAAGGATGAGGATCAAAGTTTCTAAAGTCATGAAGGCAGCATGGCCTACTGGAAAAAGCATGGGCCTGAGAGACAAAGAACCTGGGCTCCAATACCAGCTCTGCCACTTGTCTGCTGTGTCATCTAGGTCAAGTCCCTTAACTTTTTTGGGCCTCAGTTACCTGATTAAATCCTCCTCACTCTGTATTGGACTATAAGTCCCATGTTGGACAGGGACTGTGTCCAGCCTGACTATCTGTATTTATTCCATTGCTTAGTACAGTGCCTGGCACATAATAAGTACTTAACAAGTGACATGAAAAAGGCAGGATAGACAGAATTGTTGTGCACAAAATCCTGTTGAAACCCAAAGATGGCAAATTCTCCTTCATCATTCAGTAGTATAGTAAATATGTGGAGTTAGGCAGACTGAAATTATCAGATTCAAAATGGATTTGCATATATGAATACATGGATAATAGATATCTGTTAGATCAGTGTTTGGGGAAGCAGAGAAGCCTGGTGGATAAAGCCCAGACCTGGGAGCCAGAGGACCTGGGTTCTAATTCTGACTCTGCCACTTGCCTCTCTGTGACCTTGGACAAGTCACTTAACTTGTCTGTGCCTCTATTTCCACAACTGCAAAATGGGGATTCAATATCTGTCCTCCTTCCTATTTACACTGTGAGTCCAATGTGGGACAGGGGTGGTATCTGGCCTGTTTAAACTTGTATCTATACTGGCGCTTAGAGTAGTGCTTGATACAGCGTAAGTGCTTAATAAATACAATAAAAAATTACTAAACAGTAGGATGAGGTGAAGGAGGACAGACAGACTTTGTCCAATCTTCCTGTTGCCACCATCATTGTCAGAATCCTAATATGAGACATCTCATGCAGTAATGTCATTTTTTACATTCTTATACTTTCTTTGATCAACTGTCCCCCATTTAGCACTTGTCCTAAAAACATGAGAAAAAAGACTTAAAGCCCATGCTAGATACTTCCCTTATCCCTTATTAATTTACAAAGTATTTTTCTTAAAGGGAGAGTGACTTCTCATTTGTTTTGATATTGCACATTTTTTAACATCAGCTTCAGCATGGGATTTTACATATATATCATGATTAATATGGAAACCAATCTTTGAAATCTTAATCTTGTTCTGTTTGTCATCTTCTATTTTGCCTACAGAAAGTGGATACATTTTCCACTGAAATTTTTAATTTCCTATTCTAATTTCTGGGACAAAACAAAAATACACCTATCCATTGTTGAAATCCTATAATTTTACAGCTATTTATATGATCAATTTTAGTTGTCAACAGAACCAAGGTGATTGTCATGAACTTATGACATCTGTCTCCACTCTATTGCACTTCTGAAATATTCAGTCCTTGCAAGTTAAAAATCCAGCGGATAGTGAAAAGTTTCATGCTCTTTCTTTTACAGTCTATGACTTTCTCCATCCAAATTGCACTTTTTCTATTCTCAAAGAATCTGTAGAGCCATGGGTCTGGGAATCAGAAGGACCTGGGTTTTAACCCTGGCTCTGCTACTTGTCTACTGTGTGACCTTGGGCAAATCTCTTGACTTCTTTGTGCCCCAGTCACCTCATCTGTAGAATGAGGATTAGGACTGTGAGTCCCATGTGGGACAGAGACTATGTCTAACTAGATTAGCATGTAACTACCCCTGCGCTTAGGACAATGCCTGGCACGTAGTACGTACTTAATAAATGAATATGGGAATACTCCCTACATATTTGTTTCCCTTATTTACTCCACACTGAGGTTTTATTATAATCCTAGTGATTGTTGACTATCTGGCTATCTGTGATGGATTTTTAGACTCAATCAAGAGGATTTATTGAGTACTTACTGTGACACAGCCCTGCATAAAGTACTTAGGAGATTACAATACAAGTAGTACACATGATCCCATCCCTCAAGGAGTTTAAAACCTAATGAGGGAGACAGACATTAAAATAAATTACAGATAGGAGGAAGAAGGAAAAAGAGATATTCCCATGAGTAACTACTTAAGTAATAGGGTATATCAGATACCTACATAAATTCTATGGTGGGTGTGGATGTCAGAACAGCAGTGCTTCTAAGGTACACAGAAGTGCTGAAGTGGAAGTTGGGGGGATATAACCTGGGGATATTATGGGTTAATAGGGGAAGCCCTCCTGGAGATGTAATTGCAGAAGGGCTATGAGGATGATGGATAGAGTTTAGATCTGTTGGATTTGAAGTGGGAGGAGAAGGGCATGAACAAGAGTTTGGTTGCTGGGGAGAAGAGAATGAGGCAAAATATTAGGTTGGTGTAAGAGGAATAAAGAGATTAAGATGAATATAGTGAAAAAAGAGTGAGTGGATAAGTAGTAATTTCAACCACTCTTCCCCCTTTTCCCCTCCTTTTTCTCTTCTCTAACTACCATCTTCAAATGTTCACTCTCCAGTGGCTTCTTTCCCCACTGCTTTCAATCATGCCCATGTCTTCACTTTCCTAAAACAAACAAACAAACCCCTACTTTGATCCCATGTCTCTCCTGTCCCCCCCCTCCCCAGTTATCACCCCATCTCTCTCTTCTCATTCCTCTCTAAACTCTCTGAGCGAGTTGTTTATAGTCACTCTCTCAAGTTACTGTCCTCCAATTCTCTCCTTGACCTCCTCCAATCTGGCTTCCATCCCCTTCACTCCACAAAAATCACCCTCTCAAAGATCACCAATGATCTCCTTCTTGCTAAATCCCAAAGTATCTACTCCATCCTAATCCTCTTAAACCTCTCAACCTGCCTTCGACAGTGTAGACCATCCTTTCTGGAAACATTATCCAACCTTGCTTCACTGATACCGCCCTTTCCTAGTTCTCTCCCAATCTCTCTGGCCTCCCACCTCCTACCCCCTAGGTGTGGGTGGGTTCTGGGTCCCCATCTGTTCTGTATCCTACACCCACTCTCTTGGAGAACTCAATCATGCATGTGGTTTCAACTACTGCCTCTATTTGGATGATTCCCAAATCTACAACTCCAGGCCTGTTCTCTCTTCGTCTCTGCAGTCTTGTATTTCCACCTACCTGCAAGACATCTCTACTTGGATGTTGCCCATCACCTCAAAACTTAACATGCCTAAAACGGAACTTGGAATCTTCCCACCCAAACTGTGTCCTTCCCCTAACTTTCCCATCACTGTAGATGGCACCACCATCCTTTCTGTCTCACAAGCCTATAACCTTGGCTTTATCCTTGACTCCCCTCTTTCGTTCAACACATGTGTTCAATGGATCCTTAATTACTGTCAGTTCAACCTGCTGGACTGTCAGTTCACGCTGCTGGAGAAGCAGCGTGGCTCAGTGGAAAGAGCACGGGTTTTGGAGTCAGAGGTCATGGGTTTGAATCCCGGCTCGGCCACTTGTCAGCTGTGTGACTGTGGGCAAGTCACTTAACTTCTCTGTGCCTCAGTTACCTCATCTGTAAAATGGGGATTAAGACTGTGAGCCCCACGTGGGACAACCTGATTCCCCTGTGTCACCCCAGCGCTTAGAACAGTGCTCTGCACATAGTAAGCGCTTAACAAATACCAACATTATTATTATTATTATTATTATTAACCTTCACAACATCACAAAAATCTGCCCTTTCCTGTCTATCCAAACTGCCTCCACGTTAAGCCAAGCACTTATCCTATCCCACTTAGATTACTGTATTAACCTCCTTGCTGACTTCCCGGGCTCCCGTCTCTTCCCACTCCAGTCTGTACTTCACTCTTCTGCTTGGATCATTTTTCTACAGAAACATTCAGGCCATGTTTCTCCATTTCAAGAACCCCCAGTAATTTTCTATCCACGTCCGTATCAAATAGAAGCTCCTTATCTTTTAAGCACTCAGTCATTTTGCTTCCTCTTACCTCACCTCCCTACTTTTCTACTACAACCCAGCCCATACACCTCATTCATCTAATGCTAACTTTCTCACTGTAATAATAATAATGATGTTGGTATTTGTTAAGCGCTTACTATGTGCAGAGCACACATCTATTTCATTGCCAACCTTTCCACATCTTGCCTCTAGCCTGAACATCTAATATCTAAGAGACAATTACTCTCCCCCACTTCAAAGCGTGGCTCAGTGGAAAGAGCCTGGGCTTTGGAGTCAGAGGTCATGGGTTCGAATCTCGGCTCTGCCACTTGTCAGCTGTGTGACTGTGGGCAAGTCACTTAACTTATCTGGGCCTCAGTTACCTCATCTGTAAAATGGGGATTAAGACTATGAGCCCCACGTGGGACAACCTGATTCCCCTGTGTCTACCCCAGCGCTTAGAACAGTGCTCTGCACATAGTAAGCGCTTAACAAATACCAACATTATTATGGCACCACTCCAAGAGGTCTTCCCTGATTAAACCCTGCTTTCCTCTTCTCCCATTCCCTTCTGCATCATCCTGTCTTTCTCCCATTACTCATTCCCCTTCCCTGGCCCTTATGTACATATCTGTAATTTTATTTATTCATATTAATGTCTGTTTTCCCCTCTAGACCATATGCCTGTTGTGAATAGGGAATGTGTCTGTTATATTGTTACATTGTACTTGTCCAAGGGCTTAGTAAATTGTTCTGCAAACAGTAAGTGCTCAATAAATTTGATTCATTTACTGACTGACTTTCTGATTCACCCAACTATCTCCTAACCTACACTTCACCTTCCAGCTATCAACCCATATCCCTACTACCATACCTGTCCAAACTTCTCAAATGAGTTGTTTATACCAATGCCTCCATTTCCTCTCATCCCTCCAAGCCTGGAGCTATTTTCTCCATGGTCATCAATCCTAATATTAATCTTCTTTAACCCCTTGATAGCCACTCACACTGTGGACCTCTCCCTTCTCCTGGAGACATTGTTTAGCCTTTTTTTTTTTTTTACACTGTGCTTACCTAATTCCTCTTCATACCTCTCTGGCTAATACTACTCAGCCTCTTTTGATGTTCTCTCTCTACTTCCCATTCCTTCTCTCTCTACTTCCCATTCCCTAACTGTGGGTGTCCCTTAGGGCTCAGTTATGGATGCCCTTCTATTCTCAGCCTACATACATACTCTTGGAGAGCTCATCTGCTTCCACAAATTCAACTACCACTTCCTCACAACCCTTCCTGCCTCTAACCTCTCCTTCTCCAGTTCTTACTTCTCTCTGCTGCCCTGCTTCCATTTCCTAAAATATTTTTCCAAAATGCCTCAAAATCCTCCTATGGTGGCCTATTCCTAACTAGAAATTCCTAACCATTGGTATTAGGACCTTAAATCATCTCTCTGCTATCTACTCATCCTTGCTTCTCTCCCAGTAGCCCCAACTCATCTGCTCTGCTCTTCTCAAGGTAACCTATTCGCTGTATCTAGTTCTCATCTTTCTCTCTCGCCATTGTTCTTTTACTCACACACATGCACTCCCTTCTACCTTTAACTATATATATATATGTGTGTATATATATATATAATCATATCATAAATGCCATTCTATTCATTATTTTTCCAGTAGTTTGCATATTATTCTTATTATTTAACGTATTGAAAAATATCTCCAACTTGACATGCCTTATATAGACTTGAGGGACAATTTCTTTTGAGGTTGTTTTACTCTCTTTTGTTTTTGTTCATTTTATCCAAATTGTAGAGTTTCCCAGCATTTGATTTCCTGAAGTATCTTAAAACTGGAAGTAGGAATTTGATTATAGGCTAGTTCCGGGCCTGAGGTTTATCCAAAGGAAACCTTTTGATTCTCTTTTCTTTTCCACTTCAAGAACAGCTTCGTAAATGGAAGTATTTTCAGTAGCGCTTTTTGCTTGAAAGGCAGCTGTGTCTACACTATTGCCAACCTACTGGGAGCATATTAGAAATGTTCCCTTTAAATCAGTGGAACATTTCCACTGAATTGTGGAGATAGCTCTATCCATTTCCAAGAATTCAAACTCAGGTGGCAAAAGAAATAATATTTGGATGTGAAGCTGAAAAAGCATCTGTAGGGACCCTTTCTGCATAATATCCTGGTGTCAGAGACCAGATATTCAATCCGTATCAATTGGAATCAGATTAAAGACTCACTGCACCTGGAGTTGCACCTGTATCTAATAAGATGAAAGATATAACTCTCCCTTTGGCGGTATCAGGAGCTATTGTTACAATGTAAAATCTTCTCAGAACAGCATAGAGGTTCAGTGTATTCTAACAAAGGAGAGAACCAGGAAAGTTATATAGCTGAAAAGAGTGTAAAATCCCTGCAGCAGAGAGCTATGAATGCCTCTGTGGTAGAGAAAGCTCGTAAAGACTGAAAGGACATTAATTAGCCTATGTAGTAAAATGTCAATAGTTGAAGGATGAGTCACCTAATATAGGTATATGAGGCAAAAGAGGCATATATGGTTAGTGCTTTCTTACCCTATGAAGTAGGAAATATTACTTTAGTCATCTTACAAATGAATAAAAATGGTTAAATGAATAAAAATAGTCATCACTGATAAATGAATGGGTTTCTTAAGGGGTCAGGAAAAAAATAAGTGGAAACATGGTGAATTTTAGGCTGGTGTGATGACTACATTAAGAGTCTTTTTCCTGTTGGTTTTTATGACTGATTATCCTTTCGAGGGGTGATTTTTGTAATGGTTTTAAAGATAAAGAAGTGATTCAATAGAAAGATAAGCTTCTGACATTAGAATTTCTCTTTCCTCTTCATGTTCCCTGTTTTCTTTCTTTTTATTTTGATAGTGATAATTCCAACCTCTTCAAAGTGCCCAAATCAGAATTTATGAAAGCAATTAGAAGAATGCATCAAATGCAGGGTACATAAAATTGCTTTAAATACATTATTCTTTTTAAATTATGCCCAATGGTTATGCATCATTTGAGTTTGTAGTAGCATCTTATGACACATGTCAACCCTATGTGACAAGCACCATGAAAAATAGATTTGAAATCTGGAGGAAATAAATGCAGGAATCAATGACTTCTAGTGGCTGCAGTGAACTGTGTAGGCCTCCACGCTTGACAATTTCATGTTTTATGCAGAAGAAAAATACTTTGGGAACATATTAGGGAGTCTATGCTCAAAGCAATTTACAATAAATGTGAAAAAAAAATATCGGCAGGTAGAGAATAGGATGTCAGCCACTGATGCCCAAATACCTATGGGTGTCACCTACTCAAAGCTCTAATCCCCAAGAGGGTCATAATCCCCATGGAGAAAGTTTTCTAGGAAGCCCAGCAGAATTACTTCATTACAATTTCTGGGGCTCCGAATGTTCCCACATCCAAGGACACAGAGAGAGATAGAGTGGTTTGTCCAAGAGCCCTGGACCTGGTCCCGTGCTCTGCACACAGTAAATGCTCAATAAACATGACTGAATGAATAACTCAGTTCCTCTACCCAGCCGTCATTCTGGGAAATGAGGGACCGGGCCCTTTAACCTCTCTGCATATTAGTTAAAAAAGATTGAGCATTCTATTTTTTAATCATTGAAATCATTTTTTCAGTCACAAGATAAAGTTCAGTCCATATCTCCCCACTCTTCAAAACCTCCACTGGTTGTCCATTCATTCATTCGTTCAGTCATACATACTGAGCACTTACTGTGTGCAGAGCACTATACTAAGCACTTGAGAAAGTTCACTACAACAATAAGTGGACACTCTTTCTGACCACAACAAACTTACAGTCTAGAGGGGAGGAGACAGACACTAATATAAATAAATAGACATGTACATAAGTGCTGTGGGGCTGGAAGGGGGAAAGAACAAAGGGAGCAAGTAAGGGCAATGCAGAAGGAAGTGGGGAAGAGGTAAAGGGAGGGCTTAGGGAAGGCCTCTTGGAGATGTGCCTTCAGTAAGACTTTGAAGGTGGGGAGAGTAATTGTAGGATTTGAGGGCCTTCAGTAAGGCTTTGACGGTGGGGAGAGTAATTGTAGGATTTGAGGGGAGCAGGGTGTTCCAGGCCAGAGGCAGGACACAGGTGAGGGTTTGGCAGTGAGACAGATGAGATCCAGGCAGAGTAAGAAGGTTAGCATTAGATGAGTGAAGTGTGCAGGCTGGGTTATAGTAGGAGAGTAATCAGGTGAGTTAGGAGGGGACAAGGTGATGGAGTGCTTTAAAGCCAATGGAGAGGAGTTTTTGTTTGATGTGGAAGTGGATGGGCAACCACTGGGGTTTTTTGAGGCATGGGGTGACTTGTCCTGAACATTTCTGTACAAAAATGATCTGGGTAACAGACTGAAGTATGGACTGGAGTCAGGAGAGGCAGGAGGCTGTACGGTCAGCAAGGAGGGTGATGTAGTAATCCAAGTAGGATAGGATGAGTGATTGTATTAAGGTGGTAGCAGTTTGGATGGAGAGGAAAGGGTGGATTTTAGCAATATTGTGAAGGTGGGATAGGATTTAAATGAAAACTCCTTACCATCAGCTAAAGTACTCCCTCCCTCCAATCTTACTTCACTGGCAACCCAGCCCATCTACTTTGCTCCTTTAACTCCAACCCACTCACTGTACCTCAATCATTTAATCATATTTACTGAGCACTTACTCTGTGCAGAACACTGTACTAAGTGCTTGGCAAATACAGTAAAACAGAGTTAGAAGACAAATACCCTGCTCACAATGAGCTCAAGCTCTTCTCATCTGCTGCCAGCCTCTTGGCAGTGTCCTCCCTTTTACTTGGAATTCACTCCCCTTTCATATACAACAAACCATCTCTCTCCCTTTCTTCAAAGTCTTGCTAAGATCACATCTTCTCTCCGAGGACTTTCCTCAACTAAACCCTTATTTCTCTACTCCCTCTTCCTCCTGTGTCATCCTTGCATTTGGATCTGTTTATTTTAGGCACTTTTTTAAAAATGGCATTTAAGTGCTTACTTTGTGCCAGGCACTGTACTAAGCACTAAGTACTAAGTTACTCTGGTTGGACACAGTCCGTGTCCCAATTGGAGCTCACTGTCTTAATTCACATTTTACAGCTGAGGCCAATGAAGCACAGAGAAGTTAAGTGACTTGCCCAAGGTCACACAGCAGACAGGTAATGGAATTGGGATTAGAACCCAGATCCTTCTGACTTCCAGGTCCATGCTCTATCCATTAGGATTTGCTGATATTCACCCCATCCTCAGCCCCATAACACTTATGTAGATAACTGAAATTGATTCAAATGAGTGTCTCCTTCTTTAGACTGTAAAGTCCATATGGGCAAGAAATGGCTTACCAATTCTGTTGTTTTATGCTCTGTCATATACTTAGTACCGCTCTTTGAACACAGGAAGTGCTCAGTAAATACCACCAGTGGAGTCACTAATAAAGATAACTTTCTCTCACTACCATTGGAGAGGACAAAGTGATGCCAACTATGAAGACTTCCACACTTTTGTTCTAGTATCAAATTAGTAAAAGTACTTGAACTGTCAAAGCCACCATCTGTTGCCAAATTGTACTTTCATTCAGTCGTATTTATTGAGCGCTTACTGTGTGCAGAGCACTGTACTACCCAAGCGCTTAATACAGTGCTCTACACACTGTAAGCGCTCAATAAATATGAGAATCACACCTAACCTTCTTTCCCCACCTCACTCCCCCCAGATATCTGTCCCACCCCAAATTCCAATAAATAATTTTCAACTTTGCCACCTCTGTTTTAGTGGAAACTAATTCATGTCCATTTACACTTCTCCTTGTATACTGGTTAGTCTACACTGATGTTTCCATTTTAGGCAAACATTTAGTGTAAAGATAAGAGGCTACCTTTATTACTGTAAAACTTGAAAGTCTCCTCTCTCATTGTGTCTTGAGTATTAATTTAGTACCTTCTCTTGTTTTTAATTTTTCCTTGCAAATTGAAAAAGGTATTCTGAGATATAAGACCCCACTGACACTATGGCTTGAAACACTGACTGTTGCTAGTAATATTGAATTGTAATTCTTTTTTTATCTGAATTATACTTTCCTTTCTTCCTTGCTGAAATGTTAACCCTCCCAGCTTAAACCTTAGCCGAAAATGGAAGACAGTTAACTGAACTGGAAAAAAGAATGAGAAAATCACTCAAAAGTCAAGATAGTGCCCAAATTGGACTGTGTTGATGTGTTACATTCATTCAATTATATTTATTGAGTGCTTACTCTGTGCAGAGCACTGTACTAAGCACTTGGAAAGTACAATTCAGCAACAAATAGAGAAAATCCTAGCCCTCAGCATGCTCACAGTCTAGAAGAGGGGAGACAAACATCAAACTAAATAAACGGTCAACAGTAGTCTCAGTATAAATAAAATTATAGATATATACACATCATTAATAAAAAATAAATAGAATTATAATTATAAATATGTACATATATATACACAAGGTCTATGGGGCTGGAAAGGGGATAGAGCAAAGGGAGCGAGTTGGGGCGATGGGAAGAGGTGGAGGGATCAGAGAAAAAAGGGGTCTGTTACATAGCACATCAACATAGGGAGCCTAAGTATTTAACTTGAAATCAGTCTAAATATATAGCGAGATGTTGGCAAACAGGGAAGAATAGCAGAAATTGCCAAACCAAATTATTTCACCTCCCCCATTGCCATTTTAGGTGCTTTTTGTTCAGAGAGAATGATGAATCCCAAATCAGGGTGAAAATCAATCAATTAATGATATTTGTGGAGTGGTTACTGTGTGCAGAGCACTGTACAATGTAACAGAGTTGGTAGACAAGTTCCCTGTCCATATCGAGCTTACAGTCAAGAGATAAGTTTATTAAAAAGAAAGAACAAAATGAAGAAAACATGAAATAAGAAAGAAGCATTACTGGAACTAATTTCATGTCATTAATAATTTAGGGAAAAAGAGCTTTGTTAAAAATGTGACATACGTTTTTATTTCTAATTGAACTGATTAGTCAATCATTTATCATTCATATTTATTGAGCATTTACTGTGGGCAGATACTGTACTAAGTGCTTGGAGAGTAGAACAGACACATTCCCTGCCCACACTGAGCTTATACTCTAGAGGTGGAACCACAATTCATATGTCACAAATCTGAAAAGACTGTAATTCCTTTGACCTATAGTAATTCAGAGACTAACTATCCAGAAGAGGGCTTTGTGTCTGCCTCCCAGTTTTATGTACTATAAGTATAACCCAACTCTATTATTGAGAATGTTGGACAATGATATATATGTTAGATGAAATAAAATTCTTAAATCCTAGGACTACCCCAACTCCAAGCAATTTCTGCTCATTTTAAGGATAAGTTTTCAATTCTTGTATCTCATTCAAAATAATTTTATATGCAAGATAATTGCTATAGTATGAAATTACAGTTGAAGCCCAACCAGTCAATGGAAGCAGCTGAAATTAGCAACTAGCAGCTCATACTGGTAAGAACTGCCAACAGTGATTAGGGTTAAGAGCAATATCCACAAATAAATGGAAAGTTGCACTCTTCACTCAAGTAAAATAGGCTGCAAATTAAGCTAATGCTAATTAGCCAGGTGGATTAGAGTACACAGTTCTAACCACCTTGGGCTCATTATTTTCAATGCTAAATGAGTCATTCTTGCCTGGAAAGTGAGCATTGGCCCAGATGAATGGTAAAGCTTTTCACCTTATTTGCTTTCAAAAGCTTACTCTCTCCTCTCTCCTTGCACCACAAGGATATCTAACAGCCAGTTATTGTCAGCTCTCTGACAGTCTGCAGGTTTGGCAGTATATGACAAAAGTTCAGCAACAAACACTTTGTCAGTACAAGCCTGCTTTAAATGGTGAAGAAGACTACTTAAAGCATTCAGAAGAATCTGTAGTTAGGGATACACCGGAGGGTGGAGAAATCTGGTTCCCTGAAAGGCAGTGTCATTCAAACCAACCACTGTTATGCAATAGATGCATGAGGCCCTGATCCCTTGCCTAGAAGATCTCAGAGCCCTAACTCAGGTATGTCTGCTCTAAATCCTACAGTATGGCTCAGATAAGCTACTACTATAGATACTTGATTGCCTGAGGTCAAAAACTCAGTTTATTTCTCACTGCTATCTACTTACTTCCTGTAGACTGGACAGGGATCATGTCTACCAACCCTATTGTACTTTCCTAAGAACTTAGTAAAATGCTCAGCATACAGTAAGTGTACAATAAATATCATTGATTTTTGCAATCCTGCTATTTAAGTATATTTGGGTTCCACAGTCTTCTGCCTGAATCCCAGACTCTTTTCCTGTAGGGCAGAAATAACTTGATATTCTATACAAGGCTCCTTGAGAGAATGGTGGAGGGCTAGCCAAAAGGGACTAGGGTTTTCATAACATAAGGAGAGAAATGTGTTGGGACTCTAATGCTGTGAAGAGCAGCATGACTTAGTGGAAAGAGCAAGAGCCAGGGAGTCAAAGGACATGAGTTCTAAGCACAGCTACTCCACTTGCCTGCTGTGTGACTTTGGTAAAGTCATTTAACTTTTCCGTGCCTCACTTTCCTCCAAGAAGTGGGGATTCAACATCTGTTCTCCCTCCTACTTAGCCCCTGTCCCACACTGGGCTCACTGTCTATGTCCAACCCGATTAACTTTTATTACCCCAACGTTTAGAACAGTGAGTGACACTTACGAAGTGCTTAAAAGATACCACAGTCGTTATTGATGAGTAATATTTACTGAGAGTTTACTCTGTGCAGAGCACTATGCTAAATGCTTGGGAGAGTACAATACAGTTAGTATCAATCAATGGTATTGAGCGCTTACTAGGTTCATAGTGCTGTACAATATAACAGAGTTGGCAGACACATTCCCTGCCCACAGTGAGCTTACAGTCTAGAAGGGGAAACAGACACTAATATAATTAATAATATATAATTTAAAAGTATGTACTTAAGTGCTGTGGGGTTGAGGGTGGAGTGGAGATCAATCAAATGGCCAAAGGTCACAGCTTTAGATGCAGAAAGGAAAGGGAGCCCCAAAAGTGGGGCTTAATTGGGAAGGCATCTTGGAGGAGGTGTGACCTTAATAATGCTTTGAAAGTGGAGAGAGTAGTGGTCTGGTATATGGGGAGGATGAGAGAGTTCCAGGCTAGTGGGAGGATGTGGGAAAGGAATTAGCAGCAAAATAGACAAGATCAGGTCACAGTAAGCTAATGCTAGAAGAGTAAAGTGTGCAGGCTGGGCTGTAGTGGGAAATCAGTGAGGTAAGGTAGGAGAGGGTGAGCTCATTAGGTACTTTAAAGCCAGTGGATTTTTTCTTTGATGTGGAGGTGGATGGCCAATCATTGGAGGTTCTACAGGAGTGGAGAGATATAATAATGGTATTTGTTAAGTGCTTACTATGTGCCAAGCACTATCCTAAGCACTGAAGTAGATACAGCGTAATCAAGTTGTCCCATGTGGGGTTTACAGACTTAATCCCCATTTCAAGATGAGGTGACTGAGGCACAGAGAAGTTAAGTGACTTGCCCAAAGTCACACAGCTGATACGTGGCAGAGCTGGGATTAGAACCCACAACCTCTGACTCCCAAGCCCGTGCTCTTTCCACTAAAAATGATGCCTGCAACAGAATGAAGTATGGATTGGAGTGGGGAGAGGCAGGAGACAGGAAGGTCAGTGAGAAGGCAGATGCAGAAATCAAGGCAGGATAGGGGTGGTGCTTGGATCAACGTGGTAGCAGTTTGGATGGAGAGGAAAGGCAGGTTTTTCAATGTTGTGAATGTTGTCAAGATAGAACTGACAGGAATTGGTGACAGATTGAATGCATAGGTTGAATGAGAGAGATGAGTCATGCCCTCATTTTGCCCTCCAGGGTTTACAATCTAGTTGGGGAGAAAGACACTGAAATAAATTACAGGTAAGGACAAGCAATGGAGTTTAAAGATAAGTACCTTGTTTCATTTACAGACCCAAGCAGTTAAGAAATGCTGTGGCAAGAGAGAGTAAAATAGGGTCTCTGGGATAGGGAGCTATGAAGAGAAATGGTAATGAGAATGAAGAGGGGAAAAATAGAAAGGGGACAAGGAATAGGAACAGAGCAAAGAAGGAGAGTAATTGAGAGAGAGACAAAAAGAAGCAGGAATTGTAGTGGTAATAGTATTTATTAAGCACGTGCTCTGTGCAGATCACTGTATTAAGTGCTAGGATTGAATACAGTTGGAAGTTAGACACAGATCCTATTCCTCAAGGAACTCATAGGACTTACAATCTATAGAAGATTCTCACCGAGTCAAACCCCTGGACATTTGGACCCCTGGACATTTGGTGCCGCAGCAGCCGAAACCACACGCCAGATACCACTACACCACCATTTTTACGGGAGAGAAGAAGCAGTGGCTGCTACCTGGCTAGTACCCAAGGGGAATTTGCCATTAAATGAGAACAAAGCCCACCAATGACCATACCCAGGACCGCACTCCCCTAAGGAATAGGAGAATTAATCCACTGCAGGTGCAACAACACACTGAGTTCCCAGTCGTCTTGTTCTTTTGCCTTTGGAAGTAACATTTACCAGTGCCATCCCTTCCCCTGACACC
This sequence comes from Ornithorhynchus anatinus, assembly GCF_004115215.2. Taxonomy (NCBI): domain Eukaryota; kingdom Metazoa; phylum Chordata; class Mammalia; order Monotremata; family Ornithorhynchidae; genus Ornithorhynchus; species Ornithorhynchus anatinus. The sequence goes on from NC_041728.1 coordinate 156,627,205, forward strand.
CAAATGCTATCTCCTTGACTCCACTTCTCTGGTATTAATAGATGATTTATGTTTGTCTGTGTTTGATTATTTTTGGCATTCTAGACACTCATGCATTCATTCAATAGTATTTATTGAGCACTTACTATGTGCAGAGCACTGTACTAAGCGCTTGGGATGAACAAGTCGGCAACAGATAGAGACAGTCCCTGCCATTTGAGGGCCTTACAGTCTAATCGGGGGAGACGGACAGACAAGAACAATGGCAATAAATAGAGTCAAGGGGAAGAACATCTCGTAAAAACAATGGCAACTAAATAGAATCGAGGTGATGTACAATTCATTAACAAAATAAATAGGGTAACAAAAATATATACAGTTGAGCGGACGAGTACAGTGCTGTGGGGATGGGAAAGGGGAGGTGGAGGAGCAGAGGGAAAAGGGGAAAAAGAGGGTTAAGCTGCAGAGAGGTAAAGGGGGGATGGCAGAGGGAGTAGAGGGAGAAGAGGAGCTCAGTCTGGGAACGCCTCTTGGAGGAGGTGAGTTTTAAGTAGGGTTTTGAAGAGGGAAAGAGAATCAGTTTGGCGGAGGTGAGGAGGGAGGGCGTTCCAGGACCGCGGGAGGACGTGACCCAGGGGTCGACGGCGGGATAGGCGAGACCGAGGGACGGTGAGGAGGTGGGCGGCAGAAGAGTGGAGCGTGCGGGGTGGGTGGTAGAAAGAGAGAAGGGAGGAGAGGTAGGAAGGGGCAAGGTGATGGAGAGCCTTGAAGCCTAGAGTGAGGAGTTTTTGTTTGGAGCGGAGGTTGATAGGCAACCACTGGAGTTGTTTAAGAAGGAGAGTGACATGCCCAGATCGTTTCTGCAGGAAGATGAGCCGGGCAGCGGAGTGAAGAATAGACCGGAGCGGGGTGAGAGAGGAGGAAGGGAGGTCAGAGAGAAGGCTGACACAGTAGTCTAGCTGGGATATAACGAGACACTTGGGGAAGGATATATAGTAATGTGGGAAAATAATAATAATAGTAATGAAGCAGCGTGGCTCAGTGGAAAGAGCACGGGCTTTGGAGTCAGAGGTCATGAGTTTGAATCCCAGCTCTGCCACTTGTCAGCTGTGTGACTGTGGGCAAGTCACTTAACTTCTCTGTGCCTCAGTTACCTCATCTGTAAAATGGGGATTAAGACTGTGAGCCCCACGTGGGGCAACCTGATTCCCCTGTGTCTACCCCAGCGCTTAGAACAGTGCTCAGCACATAGTAAGCGCTTAACAAATACCAACATTATTATTATTATTATAAATGTGCTATTTGTTTAAGCACTTACTATATGCCAATCACTGTACTATGTGCTGGGGTAGATACTCCTACAGGAGGCCTTCCCAAACAGAGCCCTCCCTCTCCCTCTGATCCTTCTCCCCTCCTCATTACCCCTCCTCCCTCCCTCTGCTCTACCCACTTCCTCTCTCCTCAGCACTTGTAAATATTTTTACATATTTATTGCTTTATTTATTTTATTGATGTGCATTTATGTATGGTTCTATTTATTTAATTAATGTTGGTATTTGTTAAGCGCTTACTATGTGCAGAGCACTGTTCTAAGCACTGGGATAGATACAGGATAATCAGGTTGTTTCATGTGAGGCTCACAGTCTTAATCCCCATTTTACAGATGAGGTAACTGAGGCACAAAGAAATTGACTTGTCCACAGTCACACAGCTGACAAGTGGCAGAGCTGGGATTCTAACCCATGACATCTTACTCCCAAGCCTGTGCTTTTTCCACTGAGCCATGCTGCTTATATTTTGATGGTAGTGATGCCTGTCTACTTGTATTGTTGTCTGTCTCCCCCTTCTAGACTGTGAGTCCGTTGTTGGGTAGGGATTGTCTCTATCTGTTGCCGAATTGTACTTTTCCAAGCGCTTAGTACAGTACTCTGCACATAGTAAGTGCTCAATAAATACGATTGAATGAATGAATACTGGTTCCCTATGGTGCTTACAGTCTATATAGGAGGGAGAACAGGTATGGAATGCCCAGTTTGCAGATGAGGAAACTGAGGCACAGAGATGTTAAGTGACTTGCCAAGGTCACACAGCAGGGGAATGGCAGAGCTGTCCACTCTTAGAACCTAGGTCCTTTGACTCTCAGGCCTCTGCTCTTTCCACTAGGCATCACTAGTTCTTAAATGCCATATGACCTCATTGATTGACTGTTGTTTTGCCATATGTGTCACTGATGTGGCATGGAGGGGTAACAACTTCACAGCTCTTAGAGATAGATTTCCACACTCATTCATCCAATCAAGGCTAAAAAGCACAAAGTAGTGTCTTTCAGACCATTTCACTCTTTGAAGCCTGTTCTCTCTCAGTTTTCATTCTCTCATTCCAAATTCCTGTCCCCTCTTTTGCCCTCAGGCATCGATGTGGATGAATGGTCCAAGTTCTGCTACATTTGCTTTCCATCTGGGGATTTTTATTTATAAAATATGGCTTTAGAGTGAACTGCAGCTTTCAGGGACATATAATTGAGCAATAGCAAAACTCAGGTAGTCACTTCCTGTGAGTTGCTGCTGCCCCCAACTCAGAAGAATGCTAGAAAACTAAAGTCAGCTGTAGGTTATATCTTTTACCAGCCAGCCAGAGAATTACCTAGCCAACAACATTAGGTGCCGATGCTGAATTTCCTGATTTGAAAACATACAAGATGACGTAAGTAAGTATGATAGCCATTTATTCAACAGACCACTGAAATGAGAGGCCAAGTCATTTTTTCAAATTCCCAAGATCCCAATTTCTGATGGAAATCATGACTAGACTGTAACCCTTTTTTAAACTTCTGGGGCATGCTTGTCTCTGCATAGAAAATCAAGGTTTTCTGATGAGGGATGCATCCAGAAACTCCTAGGATGTTTTTCTTGAAAAATGAAAAGCATGCTACAAATTAAGCAAATGGTTTTGCTTTTAGCAGTTTCATTGGCAGAATTTGTCTCACAATTCATTTACTTTTGCACAGAGTGATTGATAAAGTCTTCTGCCTGTGATTAGAGGAAGTTCCTCTGAAACTAGTGCTCCAAGGTCAGATGCGTTTGGAAGACATATTTTCCTGTCAGAATGTTTGGTAGGGTCAAGACTTTTCACAGTGCTATAACAATTTAGAAAGCAATTAAGCTGTGAACTGTCTGACTTAGGTTGACTGTGATGATTCTTATAAGAGCTGATAGATATGTATATTCAAGAACAGTTTTCAACATTGGCTTGGTATACTTAAACTGTCTAGAAGAAGCAGGCAAATTTTGTCCTATACTGTTCATATGTTTTTGATCATCCAGGGCAGGAAAGGGTGGATTCTAAATAGGGAAGGTCCAATAAAATGGGTTAGGAAAGGGGCCAGAGAAAAAGAGGAGAGGTTTGACAAGTAGAGTAGTGGAGATAGAGTGAGATGTATACAATAATGCAATGCTCTTCTCATCCCAGCTCTGCCACTTGTCTGCTGAGTGACCTTGGGTAAGTCACTCCTCTTCCTCTGTGCCTCAGTTATCTAATTTGTAAAATGGGTGTGAGACTGAACTCCATACAGGACGTGAACTGTGCCCAAATCAATTTGCTTGTATCCACCCCAGCACTTAGTACAGTTCCTGGCACATAGTAAGTGCTTAACAAATACCATCATTATTATTATTAAAGAAGCTAAATCAGCAGAATAATCTCTGTACAGCATCATAACGACACTGAATGAAAGATTAAAAATTAGTGTTCCATTACTAGGATTGGGTCAATTCTACTCCCAGCATCAGATATATTGTGTCTTCAGCAGAAGATGCTTGTGTTTTCTTAACTTAGTGTTTTAGGGAAAAGGATAAAATAATAGTGATTAGTTTTCAGCTGGGATGCAACGTTGTCTTAAGCTTTGTTATATCCTGTTCCTTTTGCTGTCAGTTACCCTATTCCAGCTCTTCATTCAGCAGGTTTTTGGATAACCTGTCATTGCTCATTCTCCTCAGGTATGCCACCCAAAGCAGCTGTGTTAGGATGAGCAAGAGCACTGGTAATCTTTGAGGGTCATAGTAACTTTTGAAAATAATTTGTCATGCTTGATGACTAATCCATTTTTTCTGATTTTTGTTTTAATCCCAACTTGTCCTTCCTTGCTTGCAAATCCAAACTAATACCTAACTACTCAAAACACTGAATCATTGACCCTGAGGTATGGCCATCATAATTCCCAGTTGATTAATTCCTGCAGTTTTACTTCATCCTCCGCATGGAATTGTGTCACAGCTAAAAGATAACAAAGGATGATGTTTTTACAATAGAATCAGTAATTATTATTTTATGCTCTTTTGAAGTAAAAAAAAAATCACAAGGGTAAGTACATTACATCTCACAAACTTTTTCCATGCATAAGTTCCCCATTTTTCTTCTCAAAAGAAGCTTGGTATTTTTCATGTGTAATTGGCTTTCTCTGCCAGGAATCTCAACCACCATACTGCAAATATACGAGGCGTATGAAAAATAAACAAAAAAGGATGAAGTATTTGCAGTATGTTTATATTGGTAATATTTACAATTTAGAAGTATATAGAGATAAAATAATGAAAAGTGAAATGAGTTTCAAAATGTGTCTTTTGAATAAGACTGAAGCAAAACTGAAAAGAAAACTGGGGGCTGCACACAGAAAACATGTCATACCAAGGCATAATTTGGGAGCGTATATGATGTGGTTTGTTCCATAAATCCCTCTTGGATTATTCAGATTGGTGGCCAGAGATGAACTCTACAGTTGGTAGTGGGCCTAAGACATCAGAGGACTTTGTTCTAATCCTGACTCCACAATTTGCCTACTATGTAGCTTTGGGCAAATCACTAAACCTCTTGTGTCTCATTTGCCTCATCTGTAACAATGGGATAAAAGCTCATCTGTAAATTGGGGGTTACGACTGTGAGCCTCACGTGGGACCAGCTGTTAACCCTGTATCTACCCCAGTGCTTAGAACAGTGCTCTGCACATAGTAAGCACTTAACAAATGCCAACATTATTACCACTAATCTCCTTCCTGTGCTGCAGGCTCATATTTCCCCCTGCTTCAGGACATCTCTATTTCTATGTTCTGCTGACACCTCAAATTTACCATATCCAAAATAGAACTTGTATTCCCACCCAAACCCTGTTCTCCCCCTGACTTTTCCATCACTGTAGACAGCACCACCATCCTCCCTTTCTCACAAGTATATAACCATGGTGTTATCCTCAACTCACTGCATCAGCCTACTTGTTGATCTCCCTGCCTGTTGTCTCTTTCCACTTCACTAGACTTCACACTGCTATTTTGATCATTTTTCTACAAAACTGTCCAGTCCCTGTTTCCTTGTTCCTTAAGAACCTCCGGTGGCTCCAGTTCACCTCTACATCAAACAGAAATTCCTTACCATAGGCTTTAAAGCGCTCAATCTCACTGCCCCTCTTATTTTACCTCACTGATTTCCTTCTACAACCCAGCCAGGACACTTTACTCCTCTCACTGTACATCCATCTCATCTCATGTCACAGTGGATCGAGAGTGGGCCTGAGAGTCACAAGATCATAGGTTCTAATCATGGCTCCACCATTTATCTGCTGTGTGAGCTTGGGCAAGTTACTCAATTTCTTTGTGCCTCAGTTACCTCATCTATAAAAGAAGGGGCTTAAGAGTGTGAGCCCAATGTGGGACAGGGACTGTGTCCAACTTAATTAACTTGTGTCTACCCCAGTGATTAGAATATAGTAAGTGCTTAACATGTACCATAATAATTATTATCAATTCATTGCCAAACCCTTGCCCACGTACTGCCTCTGACCTGGAACACCCTCCCTCTTCATATCTGACAACCAGTCTCCCCACCTTCAGAAGACCTGTTGAAAGTACATCTCCTTCAAGAGGCTTCTTCCCCACCCTAACCTTCATTTCCTCTTCTTCCACTCTGTTCTGTTTTACCTTCGCACTCAGTGGAAAAAGCCTGGGCTTGGGAATCAGAGGTCATGGGTTCTAATCCCAACTCTGCCACTTGTCAGCTGTGTGACTTTGGACAAGTCACCTAGCTTCTCTGGGTTATCTCATCTGTAAAATGGGGATTAAGACTTTGAGCCCCATGTGGGACAATCTGATTACCTTGCATTTCCCCCCACCCCGTGCTTAGAACAATGCTTGGCACATAGTAAGCGCTTAAATGCCATTATTATTATTATTATTTTCACCTTTTAGTCACCACTCCCTCTGCCTCTCAGTACTTTGATGCACCCCAAAGGAGCATGTTCATCTGTGGCCACTTAGATCCAGGTGTGGAAGATTGAAACAAATGGACTCCCTGAGTTTTGCTACAAGAATTGTGGCTTTAATGTGTAAACCAATTAAATTTATGACTTTAAAATATCTAAATCTACCAAAAAGCTATGAATCCAATGCATAAAACATACCAGACAGGTCCTTGAATCTCTTCCAAAGGTATTTCATTCCTTAGAGTTCCACAGCCAAAGTTTGAACAAAAAGTATTAAATCTCCTAGGGTCTCAATGTCTCATCCCACCACTGGGCTGTTCATACCCAGGCACCAACCTCTATCCCAGATGGAGGGGTCCTAGCACTCGGTGCATCCCTTACGGAGCCTTGCTCAGGTGTCCTCAGGTAAGCCAAGCACACTCCGGGCTGTCCTAGCCTCCCCTCCAGGTTGCAAGGAGCAGCAGCTTACCCAGTTGCAAATGGCTTTTATGTGGCTGCATTGATGTGGAAGCTGGGCGTTTGTATTCCCCTGACCAAGTGGGCGAGTAAACCATATCACTGTCATAATTTGGAAAAGATTATGTGTCGGTAATGCATAATATCGAGCTTCTTCCACAGGGACCCTAATCTACATATTGACATTTCGTGGAAATTGCAGATGGGGAAGGTTTCAGAGAATTTGGTTGAGATGTTTAGCCTCTGTTAGGTGTAAACTTGGGCCATATTTACAAACTCTGGCCTTCTTCCTGAGAACTATAAGTTCTTTGTTGACCAAATATTTTCCCATATTTAAACAACTAATAGCTTGTAACAATTCCCAGAAAGCACTACATGGCAGGGTTCCCCATAATGGAGTCGGTTTGGACTTGCTCTGGTCAGATGGTTATGGACATACCTCAGGCCGGTCTCACACACTTATACCTATCCATAATTTATTTATATTAATGTCTCTTCTCCCCACAACCCAGACTGTATACTCACTGTGGGCAGGGAATGTGTCTACCAACTCTGCTATACTGTACTCTACCAAACACTTAATACAGTGCTCTGCACACAGTAAGCACTCAATAAATATAATTGAGTGATAGAATGAACAGATACCATGATTATTATTTGCATTATCATCTTTAAATACTCCTTAGTTCTTGATTGCATATATTTATAGAAGCAACTTTCAGTGATACCTTCTCCATGTATGAAGGACAGATATAGACACACAACCAGAATGTAACTTCATATTTGAAGATGAGAAAGATATTACCAAGCTATTTATGTTAGTTTTTATGGGTATATACTTATATTTACCTTTATTCATTCATTCACTCGTATTTATTGAGCACTTACTGTGTGCGGAGTACTGTACTAAGCACTTGGAATGTACAATTCGGTAACAGATATAGACAATCCCTGCCCAACAATGGGCTCACAGTATAAAAGATATGATATATAAAAATGAACTAGTACCAAGAAATACATTCCACAAAATCTATTTTTGCAAATCTTCCTTTGGGCCTTCTATTACTTGAGACAGAATTTCAATGAAATCATTGTTTTAAAGTTATTTCTAAGAAATTTGTTTTCTGAATTCCAGAATTAGCAATATACTTTAATCATGCTTTCCACAGGGAATAAAGAATTAAGGTGTTAAGCCATCTACTTACATATCAGGTAGGTGGCACTAACAACTTTTTCTAGTTAGATTCCATAATAATAATGATAATAAAAATAATAGTTATAGTATTTAAGCAGTTAGTATGTGTCAAACACAGGGAAGAATTCAGTGCAATCAGATTAGACAGCCCTGCCCCACATAGACTAAATGGGAAGAAAAAACTGGTATATATTCCCCATTTTACTGATGATAAAACTGAGGAACAGAGATTTTAAGTGACCTGCCCCAGGTCACAAAATGAGGAAGTGGCAGAGTTGAGAATAAAACCCAATTCTCCCGACTCCCAGTCCTGTACTCTTTCAACTAGGCCAGGCTATTTGCCCACACTGCTTTTGAGATTGAAAGGAAAAATGCTTGCATTTTTTTAGGATAATAAAATATTAAATAGCTGTTTGAGAACAAATGCAGTTCACCTTAATGTAGAACCACAATTGTTAAAAAGCCAGACTTTTAAATCTCATATTTTTCTTCATCCTCTGAAAATGGATTTCTGGCTTTTTCAAATTCAAATTTAGAGGTTTTCAAATTTTATTCATCTGCCTGTTGATCTTTTTTTATGGTATTTTTTAAGTGCTCACTATGTGCCAGGTACTATGCTAAATGCTGGGATAGATACAAGCTCATCAAGTTGAACACAGACCATGTCTTCCATGGTGTTCACATTCTTAACCCTCAGTTTTATAGATTAGGTAAATGACACACAAAGAAGTTAAGTGACTTGCTTAAATAACACTGCAGATAAGTGGAGGAGACTCAGACCAGTGCACTATCCACTAGGCAACACTGCTGCTCAATTCCAAATCTTAATTCCAAATGTCCATAATATTTTCTGTAAATCAAGATATAAAAAATTGAAAACTACCATATCTATCTGGGGAGTGGAAGAGTGCCAGACGCAGTCCTTCACCACAAACCCACATCCACTTGGCTATCTTTCCTACCCTATTTCTCTGACAGTTTTACTGCTTGCAGCCCAAAACTTGTTGCCATTTACAAGCAAGCATTTCCCTTAGTGACAAATTTCCACTTTTCACAAGCTGAACAGATTCAAGCTGACCTTGTTGCCATTCTGGTGCTGGCTAACACTCACCTGCATTGCAGATCTTCCTGGGATTCTTCAACCAGTCACTACCTAGATGAACCACTGTCCTCTCTTCAGGTACTGAATGCCAATAGCATGAACAGATGATGAGTTGGCTTCACTGCCTAGGAATCATCGGAGTCTCAGGAAGCCAGGTGGATCCCATGATGAACCTGTGGGTTTGGACTACTTTAGGGCAAGGAATCTCACACAGTAAACATTTTAAGGAAAGTGTCAATGTCTCTACCGACTATATCATGGAGATTATTTCTACTGTAGCACCAAATGTGATAGTCATTTGTACTTACTGAGTGCTTATTGTGTGCAGAGCACTGTACTCACTGCTTGAGAAAGTACAGTATAACAATACATCAGACATGTTCCCTGCCCACAATGAGCTTGAAGTCTAGAGGGAGGAGATTTATTTAGCCCTTCTTTAAGGATGAAAGTACTGCCGACAACAGCCTTCTGACAGCAACTTGCAGGCATCAGAGAACTCCTATTCCCCCATTCCCCAAAAAGGGAAAGAATCTGCCCATTGCCTCAGTATAATTGTCAATCCAGGAACAAGATGACATATGAAGAGGTCCACAAAAATGCAGTTTGCTGTCTCACATTAACACTGGTTTAGGGATAAGTGTGCTTCGGCTCACTGAACAAAGACCTTTGTACCATGGACCCCTTTTATACCCTCCAACAATCCTTGCCCCTTTCCCATTTTGCCCTGCAGGTGGGCATCCTCACCCGTGATGTCAGTCTGGGTGGTCTAGGGCATTCCTAGGGTTTGTTTGCATATTTCAGGATGTCCCCTGAGTAGGAGCCTGCTCAGTTCTTGCCGAAGTGTCATGGTCAGGTCAGCTAATAATAATAATGTTGGTATTTGTTAAGTGCTTACTATGTGCCGAGCACTGTTCTAAGCGCTGGGGTAGACATAGGGGAAACAGGTTGTCCCACGTGGGGCTCACAGTCTTAATCCCCATTTTATTCATTCATTCATTCAATAGTATTTATTGAGCGCTTACTATGTGCAGAGCACTGTACTAAGCGCTTGGGATGAACAAGTCGGCAACAGATAGAGACAGTCCCTGCCGTTTGACGGGCTTACAGTCTAATCGGGGGAGACGGACAGACAAGAACAATGGCACTAAACAGCGTCAAGGGGAAGAACATCTCGTAAAAACAATGGCAACTAAATAGAATCAAGGCGATGTACAATTCATTAACAAAATAAATAAGGTAACGAAAATATATACAGTTGAGCAGACGAGTACAGTGCTGTGGGGATGGGAAGGGAGAGGTGGAGGAGCAGAGGGAAAAGGGGAAAATGAGGTTTTAGCTGCGGAGAGGCCATTTTACAGATGAGGGAACTGAGGCACAGAGAAGTTAAGTGACTTGCCCACAGTCACACAGCCGACAAGTGGCAGAGCTGGGATTCGAACTCATGAGCCCTGACTCCAAAGCCCATGCTCTTTCCACTGAGCCACGCTGCTAGTATGACCTTCTTGGGTTCATTGTCCAAGGAAGTTTTCCTGCCCTTCAGTATTGGCAGTAACAATAGTTTTCTTCTTGGTAATGAGATTATTCGGTGTTGTAGCCCAATTATCCCTTGTAACTGCCCTGATCCCATCCTCCTTTTGTGTTGTATTTACTGATGTGTGGCTCCTCGTACCTGCCTTTTTGTGTTACTGTGAGGAATTATCTGCCCCACCCTATTCTCCTGCTCCTTCTATTATCCTCCATACATAGTTTGAATACCCTTCTTGAGCTGTTTGACCCCTCAACCTCAGTGTCTAGCTTCCATAATAGATAGTAAAATGTCCCAGCGGCACACCATTGGCTGCTTGAGGCTTTCTGTATGACCCTTTGTCCAGCTGACAGGGAAGGACATACATTAAGTCTACCCTCTAGGCACAGGAAGACACTACCTAAACCTCATTATCCATCTCATTCAATTTATGAAATGGTGTCCATGGTGACCAAATTACCTTAGGGCATAGGCACAAAGAACAAAACAGAAGCAGGAAGCAAATCTTTACTATAAAATGACATTTACCAAACTACTGTGCACCGAAGACTAGGAACTATCAGTTTGCTAAATTATGCATGGCAAGGAATTTTTCTCTTTTTTTCTTTTTTCTCTATCTTTTAAATGGTACTTATTAAATGAATGTGTCTAATACTATATTGTACTCTCCCAAGATCTTAGTACAGTGCTTTGCAGACAGTAAGCACTCCATAAATACAATTCATTGAGTGAATGAATGAATTAAATGCTTACTATGTGCTAGTCACTGTTCTCAGCTCTGGGGTGGATACAAGCTAATCATCATCAAAAGATGATGAAAGGTCCAAGAAGAACTGATTCTCTTCCCCTCTTCAAAACCCTACTTAAAACTCACCTCCTCCAAGAGGGCTTCCCAGACTGAGCTCCTCTTCTCCCTCTACTCCCTCTGCCACCCCCCCTTTACCTCTCCGCAGTTAAACCCTCTTTTTCCCCTTTTCCCTCTGCTCCTCCACCTCTCCCTTCCCATCCCCACAGCACTGTACTCGTCCACTCAACTGTATATATTTCCATTACCCTATTTATTTTGTTAATGAATTGTACATCGCCTCGAATCTATTTAGTTGCCATTGTTTTTACGAGATGTTCTTCCCCTTGACTCTATTTATTGCCATTGTTCTTGTCTGTCCATCTCCCCCGATTAGACTGTAAGCCCGTCAAACGGTAGGGACTGTCTCTATCTGTTGCTGACTTGTTCATCCCAAGCGCTTAGTACAGTGCTCTGCACATAGTAAGAGCTCAATAAATACTATTGAATGAATGAATGAATGAATGAATATTGGACACAGTACATGTCCCACATGGTCCTCACAGTTGTATCCCCATTTGCCAGATGGGGTAACTGAGGCACAGAGAAGTTAAGTGACTTGCCAAAGGTCACACAGTGAATTGTAGGAGTTGGGATTAAAACCCAGATCCTTCTGAATCCCAGTCCCGTGCTCTACCAACTAGGCCCCACTACTTCAGAATTCCCCAGATGAGAACCCCATGGAAAACACCCCAGGAAATGGAAGTTTAAAGCCCTGAGCTTTAGGTTGGAGAAGTCCTCCCAAAACATTTGTTTCATTTCACATTTTTGTTGCACTTCTGTCAGGACGTTAGAGAATGTCCTTGAGGCAAGAATACTTGTTTACCTGATTAAAACATGATGCAGTGTCCAAAGAAATAGCAGAGCTCAATGGGTGAGTTGTCAGACATAAGAGGAGTACTGTAACACACAGTTTCCTTAACATAGGGTTCTGTTTTTTGCAAGATTCCCCATTATTGGAGAACTCACTCTAATTATGGTTAGGGAACATATCTGCTAATTCTTCTGTATTATATTATCCCAAATACTTTGCACAGTACTCTGCACATAGTAAGCACTCAATATGACTGATTGATTAGATTGACCAATGAGGTTGTAAGTTCACTGAGGACAAGGGTCATACCACTTTACTTCTTTTGTATGTTCTCCAAGCACCTATAAGTGCCCTGTCTCCCTGTAGACCCTGGGTTCTCATTAAGTGCTGTAAATAATGGTACTGGTCAGCATAGTGACAACTCATATTGAGGTTTGTATAACCAATCAGTTAATCAGCAGTACTTATTCAGTCCTTTCTGTGTGCAGAAGACTGTACTAAGCTCTTGGGAAAGTGCAGAACAACAGAGTCGGTAATCATGTTCCCTGCTCACAATGAGTTTACAGTCCAGAGGGGTATAGGGGCAAAAGAGAGACATATGCCTCTCAGGATAATGCAATACTCTCTGATGTACCCCCTGAACTAATGTCATTAGTTAAAATGCATTTGGCATTGTTTTGGGGGTAACTATTGTCTTCCAGTACTATAAAAAAAAGTGGGAAACCTTGTTTTTGGCACCTGGACCCTTGGTCTGATCTGGGCTAGAATGACCAGAATTGTTTTTATTGTTTTCACACCTACTTAGGTGTGAAACCCCATGTCTCCAGAATAATTTTAAAGAAAAACCCAATCAAAATATTTCTCTTTTAAGATGACTGTAAAAGATGACACTAGATGCAATCATTTTTTCAAATGATTGCTAGTCACACTTGTAAATCAGTCAATCAGTGGTATTGATTGAACACTTATTATGTGCAGAGCACTGTATTAAGCATTTGGGAGAGTACAATGCAACAGAGTTGGTGATGTTTTCCCTGCACACAAGGAAATCAGGGATAAAAGAGAAATTTGACTCCTTTCATGGATTGTGAGTCTGTTTCTCTATATACCCTTTCCCAGTGCTTAGTACAATGTTTTCCCATAGTAAGTGCTTAATAAATATTATTACTACTACTACCACTCCTACAGATTCAGCTCTAGTGTGATGATAGTAATCTTCCAGGTGTACACAAACACACACAAGAAAAAGTTAAACAAAAAGAAGTGAATTCAATAGTTCAAATACCATTTCACGTTGCTTACATTGTGATTCTCCCTGGAATTCTCCACCTGATAAAAATTTTCAACAATGTCACCATCGTACTTATAAACTCTCCTGTCCCACATAAACCAGCTCATACTTTTTCTCTTCCCAAGCTTACTTATTATTATCAAGTGCAGTCGTCATTTCTGATTCATAGCAACTCTATGGATATACTTTCTCCAGAATAATGTTTTTGTCTTCTGCCATAATCCATAACCTTTCTAATAGTTCTTCTGTTATCACTGTTATGGCTCTATCCATCTAGCTGCTGGTCTGCCTCCTCCACCTTTTCCCTGGACTTTTCCTAGCCATAGTGTCTTCTCCAAAAGAATTAGTCCTCCTGATTATGTGTCCAAAATATGCTAATCTAAGTTGAGTCATTTGGCCTTCCAAAGACCACTTGGGTTCAGTTTGCTCCAAAATCCATTAGTTGGTTTTGGGGTCATTTCATGGTATTTGCAAAAGCCTTCTCCAACACTACATTGCAGTAGTTGATGATTTTTCTTTCCTGGGATCCATAATCAATAATAAAGGAACTAGTCATCAAGAAATACACCGAAGATTAATGTTAGGAAGACTTGCTATGAAGAGCCTGGAAAAAGTTATGAAATGTACTGATGTAGCAATTGCCACGAAAATAAAAATTGTCAGTTCTCTGGGGCTTCCAGTGACAACGTATGGATCTGAAAGCTAGACAGTGAAAAACAGGATAGAAAGAACATCGATTCTTTTGAAATGTGGTGTTGGAAAAGGCTTTTGCGAAGCTTACTCATTGGGCCTTATTCTTGATTCTCCTGTCTCCGATCCTTCATTCATACCTTTCCATTTGTCAGAACTTTCTCCTACTTTCATACCGCCAGATTATAGCTTACTTTGCCTCTAGGAACCTTCTGAAATTCCACTTCTTCCAGGAAGGTTTCCTAAATGATTTTTTTGTCTTCAGATTGTAGCTTCCAAACTACACTCCAGCACTTTTGCACCACTGTGATGGTCGAAGTAATCTTCACCCACACCTGGCCCACACAGGGAGGCAGGAAGTCACCCCTTTTTACTCCTCACTGTCCTTCTCAAAGGGAAAACTCATTAACATGAGTCAATTACCTCAGAAATGCCACTTGGAACAACCTTAATCACTTTAGAGGTTAAGGAAAAGGAGTAAGGGGTCTTTGTAGTTGGAGAAGATATGAAGTAATTTTAGGTTGGAAATAAAGCAATTCCAAAGCCTGGCCAAAGAACTCATTTGTCATCCAGAATCCTAGGGAAAGGGCCTGGCAACAGCAGGTCTGTAAATCAGGAAACCTGAGAAGTCCTGTGATCAGCCGGGGGAAGGAACTTTCTAGAGTCAGTTCAGGGAAGTACTGTGGGGAGTCAGGGAGATACCCCTTTGCAAAGAATTAACAATAATAATAATAATGATGGCATTTGTGAAGTGTTTACTATGTGCAAAGCACTGTTCTAAGCACTGGGAAGGATACAAGGTGATCAGGTTGTCCCAAGTGGGGCTCACAGTCTTTATCCCCGTTTTACAGATGGGGTAATTGAGGCACAAAGAAGTTAAGTGGCTTGCCCAAAGTCACACAGCTGACAAGTGGCTGAGCCAGGATTTGAACCCATGACCTCTGACTCCCGAGCCCGTGCTCTTTCCACTGAGCCACGAATAAACTTTAGAGGTAAGTGTTTGATACCAGATTTTGTTTTGAAGAGCTGTTAATAATGTTGTTTTGGTACCTTTATGCTTAATGTTCAGCTTTCATTAATTAAATAGTGATTGATCCATAATCTGCAGGATCGGTATGAGCAGAGTGTGAGAGAACTGGGTTTGGTGGGACACATTACTCAGGGTAGAGAGGGGGAAGGAAGAAAGAAACTTCTTGGAACCCTAGATAATCAATGCCCTGAGAGCAGAACTGGTTAGCTGGAACCCTTAGTCAGCCTTCCCCAATTAAATCCTTTTTCCCCTGGCTCCTTCTCTGTTCTTCATCATCTCTACATTTGGATCTGTGACCTTTGGCTATTTTATGTTCTCCCCACCCTCAGTCCCACAGCACTTATATATACTAAAATCTGTCTCCCTCTATAGACTGTAAGTCCACTGTGGGCAAGGAATGTGTCTACCAACTCTGTTATGTTGTTATATGGTACTCTCCCAAGTGCTTAGTATACTCTGCACATAGTAAGCACTATGAATAGCACTGATAAAAAGAGAAGCAGCATGACTTAGTGGTAAGAGCATGGGCTTGGGAGTCAGAGGTTGCGGGTTCTAATTCTGCCTCCTCCACTTATTATCTCTGTGACTTTGGGCAAGTCACTTAACTTCTCTGTGCCTCACATCTCATCTGTAAAATGGGGATTAAGATTGTGAGCCCCACATGGGACGATTACCTTGTCTCTACCCCAATGTTTAGAACAGTGCTTGGCACAAAGTAAGTGCTTTATAAATACCATCATCATTATTATTAGGATGAAGATGAACCCAGATGATTCTCTTGCCCTTCAGGCCTACCTTGGAAGAAAACCAAAAGATGGTGGTATTGAATTAAGTATTGAAATTTGGAGGCATAACTTGGTGTAGGACTTAAAAGCATTCTCTGTGTCAGAAAGAAAACACCATGGAGTTTCCTGTCAGCATCCAAACTTTTACAAGGGCCTGCAGAAGTTATTGGCTAGGAGGAGGACTCGAAGTTTCCCCAAGCAACCACCGCCACTTCAGCACTTAGGCATTCACAACTCCAGAAGTGCTTCTGCACATAATGATTTATGTAATACCTACTTTAAGCACTTACTCTTCTGAATATCCATCTTATTCACTTTTTCCTCCTAGCTGTAAGTTATTTTGTTTCTCTTTGCCCATCATATTGTAAGCTCTTTGAGGACAGAGCTAATTTCTTCTACATCTTTTGTGCTTTTACAAGCATTAATATAGTGTTTTGAGCTCAGTAAGTTTTCATTCAATCATATTTATTGAGTGCTTATTGTGTGCAGAGATCTGTATTAATAGTACTGATTGGCTGCATATAAAAGAGTAATCTCCCTTCTCTCTTTTTCTCTCTGTTTCACTCTCTCTCACCCTATGAACAACCTTTTATCTTATTTTCACCTTCTTTTTAGTGGTATTTGTTAAGAATATGTGCCAGACACTGTACTAACTGCTGGAGTAGATAGAAGCTAATCAGTCTTAATCCCCATTTTTTACAGGTGAGTTAACTGAGCAGAGAGGAGGGTTTTTTTTGTTTTATATTCGTTAAGTGCTTTTTATGTGCCAGGCACTGTACTAAGCACTGGGGTAGATACAGAGTTATCCAATTGGACACAGTCCCAGTCCCACATGGGACTGACAGTCTTAATCCCCATTTTACAGATGAGGTAACTGTGGCACAGAGAAGTTAAGTGACTTACCTAAGGTCACACAGCTTGCAAATGGCAGAGCCTGGATTAGAACCCAGGTCCTTTTGACTTCTAGACCTACACTCTATCCATTTAGCCACATTGCTTCGCAGTCTGAGCATTAAATATCTTTCCTATTCTAAAGACACTATAGATTTTTTCACATAATTTTTCATGTTAATCCTTATGTGCTATTGAATCAAATATTTACTAAAATGCTTTTATCTGTTGTGTTCATGCATAAATCATCTCCTTAAGTTTGTAAGCGTGTTAAATGGACCCATTGTAATCCTTAGTCCAAGACAGCATCATTTTTCCACCATTTCAATCAATCAAATGTTTATTGAGCTTTTACTATGGGCAGAGTACTGTACCAAGCAGTTGGAAGAGTACAGTTCAACAGGGTGGGTTGCCACATTCCCTGTCCACACCAAATCTATTTGGTGCAGTGTCTCAAACAGTTTCAGTGACACAATGATCTATATAGTAAGGTAGGGATGATCTCTGCAATTGTGGGAAGATATGACTATATTGTGATTAACAGAGAGAGATGTGAGAGAGCAACCTCTTAAACAGAACATTTCTTTCTCTTTCAAGAAGTTGGCTCTATCCTCTGATAGTTTTGACTTTAATTGTTTCCACTACAAGAGCTGAGAATTTGGGAATCACTGTAAAACTTTTCACAATTCAAGCAGCCCAGGAATAACATATTTATGATGATAAAGCTAGCAGCTTTGAGTCAGAAGGACTGTATATTGGAAGACCTTATTCCTGGCTCTGTCAGTGATTCAAAGTAGTCAATTCAACTGGGTGTCTCCATTTTCCCTATCAGTAAGGAAAGGGTGAGAGTTGTCACCCAGTAATGTGTACCTCTCTTTTCATGTGGTGATTAATAAAAAAAACACTTCAAGCTTATGGGAAACAAAGTGCTTTATAAATGCAGAGAATTGTTGTTATTAATCTTTTAGGAGAGAGAAAAGGAGAAATTTGTCAAAGTTCCCTCTGGCTGCACACCAGGTCTGAGACATCTTTAGAAGCAGTGCTCCTGGGATCTAGTCAATTATGGAAGAATTCTTTGATAATAATAATTATAGGTATTTGTTAAGGGATTACTATGTGCCAAGCACTGGTCTAAGCGCTGGGGTAGAAAAAAGCTAATCAGGTTGTCCCCCGTGGGGTTCACAGGCTTAATCCTCATTTTACAGATGAAGTAACTGAGGCACAGAGAAGTTAAGTGATTTGCCCAAGGTCACACAGCAGACAAGTGGCAGAGCCAGGATTAGAATCCACAGTATCCAACTCCCAAGGCTGTCCTCTTGCCACTAAGCCAAGCTGCTTCACCTCTTCTCCTTGGTGTTAGTACTAGAGAAAAGATATACCCTCTTCAGGTACTTCAGCAATTTTCTTAATGCCCTCTTATTAAGAAGGGTGAACAAGTGATGTGATGTCAAAGCATTTCCTTCTGAAGGAATATGAAAAAGAACAAGAATTGTGTGAGTTGAAAAAAGAAATAGTGTGACCTAGTGCAGAGAGCATCGGCTTGGGCATCAGAGGAATGGATTCTAATCCTTGCTCCACTACTTGACTGCCATGAGCCTGGGCAAATGACTTAACTTCTCTGTGCCTTAGTTTCCTCATCTGTAAAATGGGATTAACTGCCCGTTCTCCTTTCCCCTTAGGCTTTGAGACCCTTGTGAGACAGGGACTACATGCAGTTTGTTTATCTTATATTTACCCCAGTGCTTAGTATATATAGAGAAGCAGCGTGGCTCAGTGGAAAGAGCACGGGCTTTGGAGTCAGAGGTCATGAGTTCGAATCCCAGGTCTGCCACTTGTCAGCTGTGTGACTGTGGGCAAGTCACTTCACTTCTCTGTGCCTCAGTTACCTCATCTGGAAAATGGGGATTGACTGTGAGCCCCACGTGGGACATCCTGATTCCCCTCTGTCTACCCCAGCGCTTAGAACAGTGCTCGGCACATAGTAAGCGCTTAAAAAATACCAAAATTATTATTATAGTGCTTGGCCCACAGTGAGCCTATAACTAATATCACTATTGTTATCAGTCATGGTCTAGCACATGGGAGTTGAAAGACTTAGAAAAAGTCCCCAGGTATAATAAGAAGTAATTATAGCATGCTTTCCACTCAAGGAGATTAAAATACATTGCAGATGAGTACAGTTTTCGGGGAGGATATTAAGCAGTCAATTGTATTTTTTGAGCATGTACTGTTGTGCAAAGCACTGTTCTGCATGCTCGTTAGAGTGCAAAGGAAACAGCAAACAGATTTGGTAGATATGTTCCCTACCCACAAGGGGCTTCACTCAAGAAGAAGTGAAGATTAAATGATTCTCCTAGACTCACACAGATGTTTTTGTACCATCTGTGAATAGTACCTGGAATTCCCAGATGCCTTTAAATGGCGAGAACCTGATTGAATTGGAAAGAGTGAAGGTATTTCATGGGTGAAAACCAAAGGTGGAGGCATTTTATTTTATATGAGTTGGTGCAATTGTTTTCATACATATCATGTAATTCTTCTGAGTCTTCTGAGAAACAGCTTAGCCCTTACTGGAAAGAGCACAGACCCGGGAGTCAGAAGACCTGAAAACTAATACTGACTTTCCCACTTGCCTGCTGTGTGATCTTGGGTAAATCACTTTATTCTTTTGTGCCTCAGTTTCTTTATCTGTAAAATAGGGATTCAATACCTTTTCTCCCTCTTTTATAGTATGTAAACCCTGTGGGGGAGAGGGACTGTGTCTGACCTACTTATCTTGCATCTATGCCACTGCTTGGTTCAATATTTGGCACATAGAAACTGCTTAACAGAAACCGCAGTCATTATATTACTATTATTAGTCAGATTTTGGGACTGAACTCTATGTAAGTTTAGTGTCAAGTACTTTCAATTTAAATGGGGAACAAAAGGATAACACATTTTCCATTCTCAGAGTCACTGGTATCCCTTGGCTGCTATAAAGGAAGAAGTGATCTGCTCCTTACTCTCCATCCAGATTCAGTTATTCAAGCGAGGACTTCAGAAGTGTCAGGATTACCATAAACGCTAATTAACAGTGACAAGATTATGATCGGTTGCTTTTCAAAGGACTGGATATTTCTGATGACTATTGGTTTTCTGTTCTGAAAGAAAAATATTAAAATCTCTTTCTGAAGTAATCTCCTCATTTCAATGACTTTTGACTCAGATTAATGAGAGTGATATGTTTTATAACCTAGCACTTGATTAATTATTCAGCGTGGAGGCCAAAACTGAGATAGCTACCAGAATCTAGTCCATAAAACCTAGTAACTCAGTGGAAAAAAAAAATGGCATGAGGAGTGTTGATTGGACATTTCTAATTCTGAAAATCAGTCGATTTCATCCAGTGTATGATAGTAAAACCACTGAGAGCAATCTCTTTCAGAGTGCAAAGCAGAAAATGGCCTTTTATTAGTAAGAGAAGGATAATTTGGGGCATAGAATAGTATGCTAATATTTAGTTAGGGTAGAAGTGCGTCAGCCTGCAGTTACGGGTCTCTTAGAATTGGGCTTATCTTAATGGAAGTATCGGGATCACAACAACAGCAGCACTCCTGGGTGCTGCTGGTAATGAATACGGCAATTTGATTTTGATTTTGACTCGAGTGCTTATCATCCTCACTCCTCTGCTGCAACATAAAGGGGGAGGGTAAGGCAGCTGTAATTCAGGCTGCGGACTGATGGTGTCATCACATTACCACAGAATGGAGGTGGTGCACTGCGTGTTTCTAGTCAAGCATTTAATACATTATTCTGTAATTTTTGTCTTGGAAGTAATGAGGCCTGACAGCTTTGGCGTATGCATGATAACAATCCCACACTGATATCTCTGAAATTCTTCATTGCCAAATTCATAAAGGAAGAAATGACTTTTGCAAAATGACAGTAAACATGCTTCATTTTATAAGACATTGTGGTTAACAACCTGAAACAGAGAAGTGTTTTGGAGCTCTAGCTAAACTAATTTGAGTTATTTCAAAAGTGCTGATCTGAAAGCTAAGCCACTTTGGGGTGAAAATGCGGGACAACCTGTGTGGTCGAATTCTCGGGGATTGCAGATGAAAAGCTTTGCCGGTAATTTTCATGCTGCCAAATTCTGAAAAGTGAAAGCCAGATATCAAGGGGAAGAGTTGCAGGAAGGGCTGGTGTTGAACCCCAGGAGGTCCTGTCATTATGTTGATGAGCTGCTGCCTGAAGACAGGGACATGCACTGCCCCTGAAGCAGGCAAAAGAGTCAAATATCATTGGTTTTAAATGACAGTAAGACTGGGGCTTGAAGTCTGGGGGCCAGGCAGACAATTAACTGGTTCTCAAGCATGGGAAGAAATCACCAAAGAAACCATTTTATCTCAAGTTAGCTGAAAATTCTAGGGCAGCTGGGGAGATGGAGATTTTGAAGTGCAGAATATTTCAAAATATTCTGAGAAGTGAATGAACTAGATAAACTCACTCTGACTAGTTTTGTATCCTGTCAGCTGGGGTATTAAAAGAAGGAAGTTACTGCTCAAGTGTAAGCTTTCTTTTTTTAAAGAAAAAATACCATTCAGTCTTGGTACAAAAGAGGGATAAGAAGAGAAATGATAAATGGAGACCAGTCTTAATGGGTTAGCAGTACTAGTTATAGAAATCTAAAATTTACTGTAGAGCAGAAAAAACACAGTGATCTAAATTCTTTGAAGGTATTATAGGAGGAGTAGTCATCAATGATTTGTGTCTCTAGAACTTTAAGAAAAAATGACTTTACAGAAAGGCATTTTCTATTCTTATGTATTTCCTCTGAAACTGGTGATCTGTTTTCCTGATAACTACGTCTAAGGGACTAACCTTTGATTTTATTCACTCAGATTTTCATAGTAATTAGAACCAATCTAGCATCATGATTGGTTTGATTGCTGAACATGGCTAGAGGAAAAGAGTCAAATCGGGCACTTGTCCTTGGCCCCACACAAAACATTTTAGACAGGATTGGTCCTTGCTAGCAACCCTGGGCAGGCACCATCTATGGACCTATCGCAAGGCCTGGGATAGGGAAAATTAAAACCTCATGTTTTGGAACCCTCAAAACTGCACTGACCACAGTGTGGATGGGAAAACGATAGCCGTATCAATGATGTCAAGCATGGCTACCCAAAATGTAGTGCCTATTTTAGCTCCACCTTATCTTTCTGCACTCTAATTTCTCCTTCTTGCCTTGTATCTTGTCTTATCCAAGAGCCATTTCTGTGGCTTTGTTGTATGAAAATGGGTCAGCTATGGATGACCAAGTAGCTGTTGCATAGTAAGCTGAAATGGAATGACTGAAAGCAAGGATGTCAGAGGAATTGCTTTAATGATGCCATTAGATCTTACCTCAGAGAATGCACCATCACAGCTGAAAGGCAGTGCAGCAAATAGACCAGCTTGACAGTGCAATCTCCCATGAAGAACTCATTTGTTCATAACTTGAACTACTATCTCTATATGGATGATTTCCAAATTTACATCTCCAGCCCTGATAACTTTCTCTTCTCTACAGTCATGCATTTCTTCCTGCCTTCAGAACATCTCTAACTGGATGCCCCACTGACACCTCAATCAATCAGTTGGTCGATCTTATTTATTGAGCACTTACAGTGTGCAGAGAAATGTACTGAGTGCTTGGGAGAGTGCAGTGTAACAGAGTTGGTAGACATGTTCCCTGTACTCATTGTTCTTACGGTTTAGAGGGAGCCTGACACCTCGTACTTAATATGTCCAAAATGGAACTCTTCATCTTCCCACCCAAATCCTGTCCTCCCCATGACTTTTCCATCCCTGTAGATGACACCACCATCCTCCATGTCCCACAAATCTGTCATCTTGGCATTATCCTTGATTCATCTCTCTCATTCAACCCCACATATTCAATGTCACCAAATCCCCTTGGTTCATCCTTCACAGCAACTCTGCAATCCACCTTTTAGTGTCCAACCAAACTGCTACTATGCTGATCCAAGCACTTATCCTGCTGTGACTACTGCATCAGCCTCCTTGCTGACCTCTCTGCTCCCTGTATCACCTCACTCTAGTCCATATATCATTGTGCTGCCCAGATCATTTTTCTAAAAAAGTCTTTTGGTCCATGCTTCCCCACCTCGAGTGGTTGCCCATCTACCTCCTCTTCAAACAGAAACTCCTCACCATTGGCTTTACAGCACTTTTCCCTCTCCTACCTTACCTGTTAATTTCCTTCTCTGCTCCTCTAACGCCAACCTACACATTTTTATTACTATCTCTACTATCTCACTACCATAGCTTTGTCCAGGCCAGAGGGAGGAATTCCCTCCCTTTTCATATCTGACAGGTCATCATTCTGCCCAAGTCCTTATTAAAACTGTATCTCCAAGAATAAGCTTTCATTTACTTCCCTACTCCCTCTCCCTTCTGCATCACCCATGAACTTGGATTTCAATACTTTATTCATCCCACTTTCAGCCCCCAGAGCACTTCTGGACTGCAAGTCTAATATGGGCAAGAAATGTGTCTACCAGCTAATAATAATAATAATAATACCAGTGTTGTATTGTACTCTCCCAAGTGCTACACAGCAGGCACTTAATAAATACTGTTAATGATGATGATATCTGCAATTTATTTTAATGTCTGTCTCACCCCCTAAATTATAAGTGTCTGTGGGCAGGGAGCATGTACTAAGTGCTGCGGTATATACAAGAGTGGACATGGTTCCTGTCCTTCATAGGGCTCCAAATCTAAGTAGGAGGGAGAACAGATGAGTCACGGAATTATACTGCATCCCTTCCAAGTGCTTAGTACAGTACTCTGCATAAGAGTAAGTCCTCAATAAATATGATTGACTGAAGAAAGAAGCAGTTCTTTTTCAGCAGAAATTTAGAAAACTCATGGAAAGAGGCTAAAATGAAAATAGTGCCACATGATGTTCTTTGTGTATATATGGCATGACTGACTTTTCAGTAATTTTAGCTGCACTCACACCCAGTGACTCTCATCTTCTCATGAAGACAGACAAACACACACTCCCACATATACACATTTACTTACTACTCCACTTCAGGTTCTGGTGATGGGAAATAAATCACCACTGCTGACATTTCAGGTTACCTTTTAGGTCACACACCCAGTTTCTAGCCCCAGGGTCTTGGTGGCCCCTACAGTTCCAGCATGGGGGCTTCATGCTAGTACACATTCACCTCCTTCACTTGTTTGAATCCAAATGGTGTGCCAGAGTGCTCTGTGTATATGGATTTCACTAAAATGCTAAGGATTAATTCATATTTAAATCACCCTTCCTCTTCATTGTCTCCTACAGGTCACTGAGGCCTTCAGACCGAGATCTACAAAAAGCACACAGTGACCCCATAGTAATTGCTTTGCCTTTATGACTGGAGAACTACTATTTAGGTCATTTTATTATGGATTGAAGATTCACTATCATGATGAAGGACATTCATACACACGGAGTAATCTGGCACACTATTTGGATTCAATCAATTAAAATAGGTGAAAGAAGATTGTTTAGCAAATTAGAGTGCTTTGCAAAATTAATTCAACTGGATGAGCAGGTCATTACTGAGGGAGGTGACTTAGTATAGCATGTGGAAGTCATGGTGATGTATTCTGGTTTATTTACTTGATTTTATACAGCCTCACTTGGGGACACATCAACAAAAACAGGTGCCAGGTTATGCTTGCGATCCCTGGGGAAACGCTTCCAGCTCAATAGACTGTGAACATCATCCGACGTCCTTAAAGCATTTATCCAGGAAACATTATATGCCAATGTCTCTATGTTGATTTCTTGCTTGTCTGGTGGTATATAAACAATCATGGACTATTTCTGATCCTTATCACAGTGGTGACAGACTTAAAATGACCTGAATAGAGAATATCCAGTCATAAGGCAAAGCAATTACTGTGGGGTCACTATGTTCTTTATGTAGGCCTGGGGCTCTAGGCCTCAATGACTTGGAGGAGGTGTGTAAGAGTTAGGATGATTTTAAATACAAATTAATCCAATCGATGTGATACTGAAGAACCATAGGGATCATTCTAGGGCAGAAAGGCAAGCATTAAGTTATGTGTTAAAGTCTAAGGTGAAAATACATTCCTTGTTCCTTTTCATAACAAATCAAAGCAACATCCGTATTATTCTCACGATCTGTAGACAATAATAATAGTGGTATTTGTTTAGCTTTTACTACATTCCAAGTCTTGTACTAAGCACTGGGGTAGATGTAAGATAATAAGGTTGGACACAGGCTCTGTCCCTCATGGGGCTCACAGTCTAAAGCAATGGAGAACAGGTATTTGAATTTCATTTTAAAGGTGAACTGAGCCACAGAGATGTGAAGTTACTTGCCCAAGGTCACACAGCAGGAAAGTGATGGAGCTGGGATTAAATCCCAAGTTCACTGATGCCCAATTCCATGGTCTTTCCACTAGGCCATGCTTCCTGTCTAACAAAAATAGGGCTAGACTTTATGTTAACTGTCTAGGTAGGCCTGCCACGACTCTTCTACTCTCTCCTGTCTCCCTCAACGGTGATGAGCCTTCAGAAGAAGTCTAACTTCCAATCTTGCTGGGTGGAGTTCCACCCATTTGTTGGCTGTGTGATTATAACCAGGAATGTGATCAATCAATCATTAAAATTTATTAAGTACCTACACTAGAGGCCATATTCCAAAGACCTCTTGTGGCTTCAAGGTAAGAGTCCCTGAATTTAATAGAATGCTGCCCCCTGCCACTTCAGTACCTCCACATTCTGTACTCACTAGGGATCTCACTCTGTGAGGACTTGGGTACTCCTTCTGGTATCCATTAGGTATAATATATTTAAATTTAGTGTAGCATTTTATTTCTTTATCCCTACAAGACCTTAAGATCTTCAAAGTCAGGGATTATGTGTGCTAACTGTATTTTCCTTATCCTTATTTTCCTCATCTTCTCTCCAAACTCTGTCCTCTCACTGACTTTCCCATCACTATGGACAGCACAACCATTCTTCCCATTTCACAAGCCTGAGACCTTGGTGTCATCTTTGACTCCGGTCTCTTATTCACCCCACGTATCCAGTCCATCACCAAAACCCGGTGGTCTCACCTTCACATCATCGCCAAGATCTGCCCTTTCTTCTCCATCCAAACCACTGCCATGTTAGTACAATCACTCATTTGATCCCAACCGGATTACTACATCAGCATCCTTTCTGGCCTCCCAACCTCCTGTCTCTCCCCACTTCAGTCTATACTTCACTTTGCTGCCCAGATTATCTTTCTACAGAAATGTTCTGGTTATATCAGCCCCCTCCTCAAAAATCTCCATTGGTTGCCTATCAGCCTTCGCATGAAGCAAAAATTCCATGGTATTGGCTTCAAAGTTCTCCATCACCTTGCCTCCTCCTCCGTCACCTCCCTTCTCTCCTTCTACATCCCAGCCCACACACTCCACTCCTCTGGTGTTAACCTTCTCACTGTGCCTTGTTCTCACCTGTCCTGCCATCGACCCCTGGCCCATATCCTACCTCTGGCCTGGAACATCCTCCCTCCTCAAATCTGCCAATCACATTTCCCCCCTTCAAAGCCCTATTGAAGGCTCACTCCTCCAAGAGCCCTTCCCAGACTAAGCCCTTTTCCTCAGATCTCCCTGCCTTCCCCATCACCTCGACTCTCTTCCTTAGCTCTTCCCCAACTCTCTGCCCCACAGCATTTGTGTATATATGTACATAATCTATAATTCTATTTATATTAATGCCTATTGTTTTGGAGCATGTATATATATAGTTCTATTTATTTACATTGATGCTATTGATGCCTGTTTACTTGTTTTGATGTCTGCCTCCTCCTACCCTTTTAGGCTGTAGGTCCTGTTGGGAACAGGGATCATCTTTCTTAACTGCTGAACTGCATTTTCCAGCCATTTAATACAGTGCTCTGCACACAGTAAGTGCTCAATAAATATGAATGAATGAATGAATTTCCCTCTGTCCTGAAATTCCTTTTCCCTTCGTATGTGTCAGACTACCATTTGCCCATCTTCAAAACCCTACTAAAAACATTTTCTACAAGAGATCTTACCCTAATGTCTCATCTCCCAATATTATTATCCCTCCTTTCTGTGTCACCTATGTGTGGTCTAGAAGATATAGTCTGGGCCTGGAAGTCAGAAGGACCTCGGTTCTAATCTTGACTCTGCCACTTGTCTGCTCTGTGACCTTGGGTAAGTTATTTCAATTCTCTGTGCTTCAGTTCTCTGATTTGTAAAATAGGGCTTAAGACTGAGAGCCCCACATGGGACAGGGACTGTCTAAACAGATTATCTTGAGTCTACCCCAGCACTTAGTACAGTGCTGGGAATGTAGTAAGTGCTTAACAAATACCATTAAAAAAACCACATAAAAAGCTTTATGTGTTTATTAAGCACTTACTGTGTGCAAAGTACTTGGGGGTAGTGCCATATAACAACAAACACGTTCCTGCCTACAAAAAGCTCACTGTCTAGAGGAAGAGACAGACATTGAAATAAATAAATAGATAAATATATTACAGATATATATGTGTGTGTGTGTGTGTGCTGAAGGGATGGGAAGGATGATGAATAAAGGAGCAAGTAAGAGTAGCGCAGAAGGGAGTGGGAGAAGAGGAGAGGAGGGCTTAGTTAGGGAAGGCTTCTTGGAGGAGATGTGCCTTCAATTAGCCTTTAAAGTGGGGGAGAGCAATTATCTGTCTGACATGAGGAGGGAGGGAGTTCCAGCCAGAGGTAGGATGTGGGTGAGAGGACAGCAGCTAGATAGACAAGATCAAGGTACACTGAGAAGGTTAGCATTAGAGGGACGAAGTGTGTAGGCTGGGTTGTAGTAGGAGAGTAGGGAAGTAAGGGGAGGGGGCAAAGTGATTAGGTGCTTTAAAGCCAATGGTGAGGAGTTGTTGTTTGATGTGGAGGTGGATGGGCAACCCCTGGAGTTTCTTGAGGAGGAGGGAAACACAGTCTTAACGTTTTTGAAGGGTTTGTATCCCTTAAGCACTTTGATAATCACCTTCCCCATAGCACTTATATATATATCCTTGTACTTTGCAGTTTCCCCTAACCATAATTAATTTTAATATCTGTCTCCCCCGCTAGATTGTAAGCTTTTTCGGGTCAGGGAATATATCTACCAACTTTATTATATTGTACTTTCCCAAGTTCTTAGAACAGTGTCTTAGACATTGTAAGTATTCAGTAAATGAAGTACTCCTGTCTCTCCCCACTTCAGTCCATACTCCAATCTGCTACCCGGATCATTTTCTTTCAAAAACATTGACACAATAAGTGCTTAAAAAATACGATTGAATGAATGAATTGAATATTATCCTCTCCCAATCACTTAGTACAGTGCTTTGGACATAGGAAACACTCAGTAAATATGACTGAATAAATGAATGAATGATTGAATAAATGCCATTGATTGATTGATATTGAACTCTCCCATGTTCTTGGTAGAATGCTCAGCACAAATTAGGGCCTTAGTAAATACTACTGATCAATCAAATTGTGTCAGTCACCAGGGCATCTGACTAAAGATGGCTTGTCGACTGCAATTCAGGCACACTGGGCCTTGGCAAGTTATTCTTCCTCAGCAGGACAGTTAGAACTTCCACACAAATTCTTGCTGACTCATTTCATCAGCATAGGATGAAAATTTTGATTATATATAAATGTCTATACTTCATTTCTTTATCTATGTAGAAAAATCATATTAAAAATTGTGGTATTTGTTAAGAGCCTACTATGAGCCAAACACTGTACAAACACGCTGGGCATGTCACTCCCCTCTTCAAAAACCTCCAGTGGTTGCCTATCAACCTTCGCATGAAACAAAAACTCCTCACTCTTGGCTTCAAAGCTCTCCATCACCTTGCCCCCTCCTACCTCACCTCCCTTGTCTCCTTCTACAGCCCACCCCATACACTCCGTTCCTCTGCTGCCGCTAACCTCCTCACAGTCCCTTGTTCGCACCTGTCCCATAGTTGACCCCGGCCCACGTCGTACCACTGACCTGGAATGCCCTCCCTCTTCACATCCACCAAACTAACTCTCTTGCCCTCTTCAAAACCCTACTAAAAGCTCACCTCCTCCAGGAGGCCTTCCCAGACTGAGCCCTCCCTTTGCCTCTGCTCCTCTTCCCCTCCCCATTCCCCCTAGTCCCTCCCTCTCCTCTTCCCCCTTCCCCTCCCCACAACACTAGTGCATATTTGTATATATTATTTCTTACTCCATTTATTTTGTTAATGATGTGTATATATCTATGATTCTATTTATCTTGATATTGATGCCAGACTCCTTGTTTTGTTTTGTTGTCTGTCTCCAATCTTTAGTCTGTGAGCCCAATGTTGGGCAGGGATTGTCTCTATCTGTTGCTGAATTGTACAATCCAAGTGCTTAGTACAGTGCTCTGCACATAGTAAGCATTCAATAAATAAAATTGAATAAATGGATGAATGAAAGTGTTGAAGTAGATGCAACATAATCTTATATGGGCTCACAGTCTAAGTAGGAGAAAGAATAGACCGACTTGTTCATTCCAAGCGCTTAGTACAGTGCTCTGCACATATTAAGCGCTCAATAAATACTATTGAATGAATAGATATTGAATCCCCATTTTATAGATAAGGACACTGAGGCAGAATGAAGTGAAGTGACTTGCCCAGGGTCACACAGCGGGCAAAGGGAAGAACTGGGATTAGAACCCAGGTCCTTAGACTCCCAGGATCATGCTCTTTCCTATAGGCTCCGCTGCATCTCAAAACAATGAAACAACACTTAGGAAATCTAAATCCAACGATCCTTGACTTCTTCACCACATTTCTATTTATTTTCAAAGTGATGCATCACAAACTATTCACTTGACTTTTGAATGGGGAATTCAGGGAATTTAAGGAACTAGGTGCTAGTCCTTAGGTATAATAAAACAAATCAAACTGATTAACAACATGATAGGTAGACATAAAACCATCAATTGGGCTGCCTCCTAGTATTTCAATTAATAGTTCACTCAAAATGTTAATGGAATGCCCCACAAAATTAGTCCTGATTGAATTTATTGCACCAAATGAGCTCTTGAAGAATTATATCTGAAATAGCCTACTAGAAAATTTTAGTTACAGCATGGAAGTTTTGAGAAGGATTAATTAGCTTCATTCAGTACCTTCTCTTAATTAAGGAGAACCATTTCAGGCAGGTGATATTTGATGGGGCTAGCAGTGGGTGGTGCCAAATGAAGTAACACAATTCCTTTCATTGTTACTAATCCATCAACCAATCCGTGGTATTCATTTACATTCCTCTAGACTATAAGTTTGTTGTTGGCTGGGAATGTGTCTCTGTCATATTGTTGTATGCAGTGCCCACATACAAAAAGCACTAAGTACATTCGATTGGCAGGGTGCAGGGCACTGTACTAAGCACTTGGGAAAGTACATTAAAATAGAGTCGGAAGATCAGAGAGTCAATAGTAGTTATTGAGTGCTTACTGTGTGCAGAGCACTGTACTAAGTGCTTGGGAGTATAGAATATAACCGTAAACAGACACATTCCCTGCTCACAATGAGCTTACACTTTAGAGGGTGAGAGAAACATTAATTTGAATAAATTACAAATACGTACATAAGACCTGTGGGCTTGGGAGGGAGGATGAATGAAGGGAAATGAGAGGTTCTATTTTGGACATGTTAAGTTTGAAATGTGCCAGAAACATACAAGTCCAGATGACCTGAAGGCAGGAGGAAAGGTAAGATTGCAGAAAAGAAATATTTTCATTCATTCATTCAATAGTATTTATTGAGCGCTTACTATGTGCAGAGCACTGTACTAAGCACTTGGGATGAACAAGTCGGCAACAGATAGAGACAGTCCCTGCCGTTTGATGGGCTTACAGTCTAATCGGGGGAAGCAGACAGACAAGAACAATGGCAATAAATAGAGTCAAGGGGAAGAACATCTCGTAAAAACAATGGCAACTAAATAGAATCAAGGCGATGTACAATTCATTAACAAAATAAATAGGGTAATGAAAATATATACAGTTGGTTGAGCGGACGAGTACAGTGCTGTGGGGATGGGGAGGGAGAGGTGGAGGAGCAGAGGGAAAAGGGGAAAAAGAGGGTTAAGCTGCGGAGAGGTAAAGGGGGGGTGGTAGAGGGAGTAGAGGGAGAAGAGGAGCTCAGTCTGGGAAGGCCTCATGGAGAAGGTGAGTTTTAAGTAGGGTTTTGAAGAGGGAAAGAGAATCAGTTTGGCGGAGGTGAGGAGGGAGGGCGTTCCAGGACCGCGGGAGGACGTGACCCAGGGGTCGACGGCGGGATAGGTGAGACCGAGGGACGGTGAGGAGGTGGGCGGCAGAGGAGCGGAGCGTGCGGGGTGGGTGGTAGAAAGAAGGGAGGAGAGGTAGGAAGGGGCAAGGTGATGAAGAGCCTTGAAGCCTAGAGTGAGGAGTTTTTGTTTGGAGCGGAGGTTGATAGGCAACCACTGGAGTTGTTTAAGAAAGGGAGTGACATGCCCAGATCATTTCTGCAGGAAGATGAGCCGGGCAGCGGAGTGAAGAATAGACCGGAGCGGGGCGAGAGAGGAGGAAGGGAGGTCAGAGAGAAGGCTGACACAGTAGTCTAGCCGGGATATAATGAGAGCCCGTAATAGTAAGGTAGCCATTTGGGTGGAGAGGAAAGGGCGGATCTTGGCGATATTGTAGAGGTGAAACCGGCAGGTCTTGGTAACGGATAGGATGTGTGGGGTGAACGAGAGACAAGTCAAGGATGACACCTAGATTGCGGGCCTGAGAGACGGGAAGGATAGTCGTGCCATCCACGGTGATAGAGAAGTCTGGGAGAGGACCGGGTTTGGGAGGGAAGATGAGGAGCTCAGTCTTGCTCATGTTGAGTTTTAGGTGGCGGGCCGACATCCAGGTGGAGACATCCTGGAGGCAGGAGGAGATGCGAGCCTGAAGGGAGAGGGAGAGGAGAGGGGCGGAGATGTAGATCTGCGTGTCATCTGCGTAGAGATGGTAGTCAAAGCCGTGAGAGCGAATGAGTTCACCGAGGGAGTGAGTGTAAATGGAGAACAGAAGAAGGCCAAGAACTGACCCTTGAGGAACTCCAACAGTTAAAGGATGGGAGGGGGAGGAGGCTCCAACGAAGGAGACCGAGAATGACCGGCCAGAGAGGTAAGAGGAGAACCAGGAGAGGACAGAGTCCGTGAAGCCAAGGTGAGATAAGGTATGGAGGAGGAGGGGATGGTCGACAGTGTCAAAGGCAGCAGAGAGGTCAAGGAGGATCAGAATGGAGTAGGAGCCATTGGGCTGGAGAGGTAGATTTGGGAATTACCTGCCTAGTGATAATGATGGTTTTTGTTAAGCATATGTCAGGTATTGCTCTAGAGATGTTAGGTGAATCCATGGCATCAAATGGGTCTCAAAGGGAGTTGATATAGATGGAGCCCTTAGGTACATATCCTTAATTTAGCTATTTATATTGATGTCCGTCTCCCCGTCTATACTGTAAACTTGATGTGGGCAGGGAATGTGCTTGTTATATTGTACTCTCCCAAGTTCTTAAAACAGTGCTGTGCACACAGTAAGTGCTCAATGAATATAATTGATTGAAAATGGAAGGGAATCTAGAATTGAGCCCTTAGGGACTCCCACCATTAGAAGTTGAGAAGCTGAGAAGGAACCCACTGAGACCCTTCTCAGGCACTGAGAAGAAGTGACCAGAGAGATTGGTGGAGAACCAGGAGAGGACAGTGTTGATGAAGCCAAGAGTAGATAAGTTTCCAAGAGTGGTGCACAACTTACATTCATTCATTCATTCATTCAATAGTATTTATTGAGCGCTTACTATGTGCAAAGCACTGCACTAAGCGCTTGGAATATACATTTTGGCAACAGATGGAGACAATCCCTGCCCAATGATGGGCTTATAGTCTAAATGGGGGAGAAAGAGAGCAAAGCAAAACAGAACAAAACAAAAACAAGACAACATCAAGGTAAATAGAATCAAGGAGATATATACCTCATTAACAAAATAAATAGGGTAATAAGTAATATATACAAATGAGCACAGTGCTGAGGGGAGGGAAAGGGGGAAGAGCAGAGGGAGAGAGTAGGGGGAATGGGGAGGGATGGAGAAGCAGAGGGAATGGGGGTGCTCAGTCTGGGAAGGCCTCCAGGAGGAGGTGAGCTCAGTAGGGCTTTGAAGAGGGGAAGAGAGTTAGTTGGTGGATGTGAGGAGGGAGGGCATTCCAGGTCAGTGGTAGGATGCGGTCCAGGGGTCGACAGCGGGATAGGCGTGAACGGGGAACAGTGAGGAAGTGAGCAGCAGAGGAGCAGAATGTGCAGGCTGGGCAGTAAAAAGAGAAAAGGGAGGTGAGGAAGGAGGGGGCAAGGTGATGGAGAGCTTTGAAGACAAGAGTGAGGAGTT
This sequence comes from Ornithorhynchus anatinus, assembly GCF_004115215.2. NCBI lineage: Eukaryota > Metazoa > Chordata > Mammalia > Monotremata > Ornithorhynchidae > Ornithorhynchus > Ornithorhynchus anatinus. Next base: position 156,660,538 of record NC_041728.1, read on the forward strand.
TTTGTTTTGGGCAAAGGTTGATAGGCAACCACTGGAGGTTTTTGAAGCGGGGAGTGACATGCCCAGAGCCTTTCTGTAGGAAAATGATCCGGGCAACGGAATAAAGAATAGCCTGGAGTGGGGAGAGATAGGAGGAAGGGAGATCCTAGCAGAGGCTGAAACAATAATCCAGTCGGGATATTATGAGACCTTGTACCAGCATGATAGCCATTTGGACGGAGGGGAAAGGGCAGATCTTGACGATATTGTAAAGGTGAGACCGGCAGGTGTTGGTGATGGCTTGGATGTGTGGGGTGAATGAGAGAGCCGAGTCAAGGATGACACCAAGGTTGTGGGCCCGTGAGATGGGAAGGATGGTCGTAATGGGAGTTTCCACAGTGACGGGAAAATCAGGGAGAGGATAGGGTTTGGGAGGGAAGATAAGGAGCTCAGTTTTAGACATGTCAAGGATATTGTTTAGATAATGTCAGAGGCAGGAGGACTAGGATGCAGTATTTGGCAAGAAGGAGTTCATTGGTGACCTTAGAGAGGGAAGGCTCCATGAAGTGAAGAGGGCAGAAGTCATATTGCAGTAGTCATGGAGTAAGTTGGAGAGGATGTAGAGGCAGTGAATGAAGACAATTTGCTCAAAATGTTTGGAGAATAAGGGTAGAAACTAGGAGGGAGATGAGGCGATAACTGGAGGGAGCCATGAGGTGAAGGGATTTTTTTTTTTGATTGGGGAATATAGGAGCATGTTTGAAAGGGGTGGAGGAGGAGCCATTGGAAATTAAGTGATTGATGGTGGTCAGGGAAGGAGGAAAGGAGGAGGAAATTATTTTGATGAGGTGAGAAGGGAGAGAGGATCATAGACTCAGATGGAAGTGCTTGAATTTGAGAGAAGGTAGGATATCTCTTGAAATTTTGCTTGGAAAGGTGGGGTTATCATTTTAGTTATCATTACTGTTATCATCATTATTATTATTATTATTATTACAATGATGCCTGAACTACTGAAGCATTTTAACAAGACAGGATAGTAATGAGGAGTGGGAGGGGAGATAGAGATGGATACATAGAGTTATAAAGATCTTGAAGATTGTTTTCCTCATAAATCCTGTACAAGTGACTTTTAGGTAATGTGATCCCTTGCTGTGATGTATTGCACATTAAGGTAGATCTTTCTAAAGTCTCAAAACACTTGGCATAGCTAAGTTAATTTTACACCAAATTGATTTGCCAGAAATATGAAATCACAATAGTTTCGATGGCAGGGAAGGTTCTGACATAGTGGATAAAGGTCGGGCCTGGGAATCAGAAGGTCATGGGTTTTAATGCTGGCTTTGCCATTTGTCTGCTGTGTGACCTTGGGCAAGTCATTTCACTTCTCTGTGCCTCAATTACCTAATCTGTAAAATACTCCGAGAGTCAGGTGGGACAGGGACTGTGTCCAAATCAATACGCTGTATCCACCCAGCTCTAGTACAGTGCTTGGCACATAATAAGTCCTTAACAAATACCGTAATTATTATTATTACTTCTACATCAATCAATTGATTTGTAGTATTTGTTGAGTGCTTACTGTTGTGCAGACCAACATACTAAGCACCACCAAGAGTACAATGGAGAAGTTGTGATAGTTGCCACAAGCATTCGTTCATTCAATAGTATTTATTGAGCGCTTACTATGTGCAGAGCACTGTACTAAGCACTTAGAATGAACAAGTTGGCAACAGATAGAGACAATCCCTGCCGTTTGACGGGCTTACAGTCTAATCGGGGGAGATGGACAGACAAGAACAATGGCAATAAATAGAGTCAAGGGGAAGAACATCTCGTAAAAACAATGGCAACTAAATAGAATCAAGGCGATGTACATTTCATTAATAAAATAAATAGGGTAATGAAAATATATACAGTTGAGCAGATGAGTACAGTACTGAGGGGATGGGAAGGGAGAGGGGGAGGAGCAGAGGGAAAGCAGCTTACACTAAAGCTGGGAGAGACAGCCATTAAAATCAGCAATGCCTAATGGATAGAGTTCATGCCTGGGACTCAGAAGGACCTATGTTCTAAGTTCTCTGGCACTTGTCTGCTGTGTAACATTGGACAAGTCACTTCACTTCTCTGTTCCTCAGTTCCCTCATCTGTAAAATGGGGATTAAGACTGTGAGACACCTGTGGGACAGGGAATGTATCCAACCTGGCTCTACCCCGGTGCTTAGAAGAGTGCCTAGCACTGAGTAAACACTTACAAATACCACAGTGGTTATTATAAAAATCAATTACAAATAGGGAGCCAACAAAATGTAAACTTATGTTCACTAAGTATTATGGATGAGTAATCGAGTGCTTAGGTGGAATGGAAGGGATGAAAAAGCATTTGGGTGGCATATAGGATGGGGAGGGAGTTTGGATAATTTTCAGAAGATACTGAGTACTGAAGAGAATATTCTGCTCTAGACAAGAAATGCCTGACTAGTAAAAATGGAAACATTTGCTCATAGCTCCATGGGACCATTGGAACCGAGGCATTATCAATTAATGTTGTTTATACACTGCTCACTATGTTCAGGGCACTGAACTCACCACTTGAGAGAATACAATAGAGTTGGTAGACAAGATCCCTGCCCTCAAAGATTTTATAATCTAGTTGAGGAACCAGACATTAAAATAAATTATCATAGGGGAAACAACAGAGTATAAGGATCACGCACATAATTGTTGTGGGGGTGAGGTGAGTATCAAAATGCTTAGGCGATACAGGCTTAATTGCATATGGTGATGCAGACAGTTGGGAAATGAGTTGGGGAGATGAGCAATTAGTCAGGGGAAGCTTCCTGGAGCAGATTTGATTTCAATAGGGCTTTAAAGATAGGGAGAGTGGTCATCTGATGTCTATAAAGTTCAGAGGAGTTCCAGGCAGGAGCGAGAAGAAATCAAGCAAGGGACAGTGAGTAGGGTGGTGTGAGAGGAGAGAAGTGTGTGGGTTTTGTGTAGTGGGAGAGAAGTGTGTGGGCTGTGTGTAGTGGGAGAGAATTGAGCATAGGAAGGAGGGAGAAAGAGCTGATTGAGAACCTTAAAGCTGAAGAAAAGGTGTTTCTACTTGATGTGGTGATCCATTAGGGGTTTTTGAGGAGTGAAGAAACATGCAGAATTTTTTTTTTTAGGAAAATGAATACTGGCAGCAGAATGAAGTATGGACTGGAAAGAAGAGAGCCTGAATGCAGGGAGGTGAGCAAGGAGGTTGATGCAGTGGTGGTCAAGACAGGATATGGCAAAAGAAGCAACATGGTCTAGTGGTTAGAGCGTAAGCCTAGGAGCCAGAAGGTCATGGGTTCTAATCCCAGCTCTGCCACTTATCTGCTGTATGACCTTGGGCAAGCCACTTCACTTATCTGTACCTCAGTACCTCATCTATAAAATGGGGATTGAGACTCTGAGCCCTATGTGCGACAGGGACTGTGTCCAAACTGATTGGTTTATATCCACCTCAGTGGTTAGCACAGTGCCTGGCACATAGTAAGTGCTTAACAAATAGCACTGGTATTTATAACAAATAGCAAATAATAGCATTATTAAGTACTGGTCTAATATGGATACATTTTGGATGGAGAGGAGGGAGAGAATTCCAGAGATATTGTTAAGGAAGAACTGGTAGGATTTGGTCACAGACTTCATCTGTGAGATAAAGAAAAGAGATGATTCAAAACTAATGCCAAGGTTGCAGTTAAGTGGGACAGGGAAGATGGTAATACTGTCAGCAATGATGGGAGTATTATTTTCGTGCTGTGAAGGATATGTACCAACTTGGAATCTATTGCAGGAGAGACCAGAAAAATAGCAATATGCAAGTTTGTTACCTGCAGGTAAAGAGTCACAAATCAATCAAATTACTCCTCTCTAAGCTCCTTAAGAGTTTTTACCTTCTTGCAGTTCTTCATTCCCAAAAGAAGTAATTTTAGTTTCACCAAAGTGGTTCCAAACTTCTGCTGCTTTTTCAGGCATCAGAAAAGATGAGTATGCTTTGTATTGCATTCTGAAGGGCAAACTTCCTTCCCATCCCCTAAGGGGCTATTAATAGCCCCAAGCTCAAAGGAAGCATCTGGGAGAATCAGTAGGATTATCCCAGTAAGGTGCAAGGCCTTAGGGCTATCAGACTGAAGTATTGTAAAAGTAGCTGCACTACTGACTCACAGAACTAACAGTTAAACTCTTTGAACTGCCCTTTGCAAGCCCTAATTTTATCTAGCCTAAGGATCCCTCTTCTTACCAAGCTCAAGAAAATGGCAGCTGGAAATGGTTAGATGCCACTTAGAGTGATGAGGTGTGGGAGTAGTGGCAGAGACTGAAGAATTGAAAAAGAAGAGAAAGTCCCAAACTGCAGCAGAAGTAAGATGGAGACCTGTGGAATTTAGTCAGGAAATAGGAAGTGAGGTAGGAACAGAGTCTTGGGAAAAGGATATGTAGTTGTTCTAATCATTGACGATCCTCTCATGATGGCAGCTTACACCACAAGGTCTTTGTGAACAGGGAAATTGTCTTGCACCTCTGTTGTATTTCCCCAAACATTTGGTACAGTGCTCTGCACCCACTAAGCACTGAATACAATTCATTTATTAATTCAATCGTATGATTGAGTGCCTACTGGTTGCAGAGCACTGTACTAAACACTTGGGAGAGTCCAATAGAACAATAAACAGAAACATTCCCTGCCCACAGTGAGCTTACAGTCTGGGAGGCTGGTGGAGATGGTCATCAATACAAATAAATACATTACAGATATGTACATAAGTACTGTGGGGCTAGGAGTGGGGAAGAACCAAGGGAGAAAATTAGGACGACGCAGAAGGAAGTGAGAGAAGAAGAAAGGAAGGGCTTAATATGAGAAAGCCTCTTGGAAGAGATGTGCCTCCAAGAGGGGGGGAGAAGAATAATTATCTGTCAGATTTGAAGAAGGAAGGGTTCCAGCTCAGAGGCAGAATATGGGCTAGGGATCAGTGGCGAAATAGGTAAGATAGGGGCACAGTGAGAAGGTTAATATTAGAGGACTGAAGTGTGTGAATTTGGTTGTAGAGGGAGAGTAGTGAGGTGAGGTTAGAGGGGGCAAGGTGATGGACTGCTTTAAAGCCAGTGGTGAGGAGTTTTTGTTTGATGTGGACTTCCACATCAAACTTGCTAGATAATAATGTTGGTATTTGTTAAGCGCTCACTATGTACCGAGCACTGTTCTAAGCACTGGGGGAGATACAGGGGAATCAGGTTGTCCCACGTGGGGCTCACAGTCTTCATCCCCATTTTACAGATGAGGGAACTGAGGCACAGAGAAGTTAAGTGACTTGGCCACAGTCACACAGCTAAGTGGCAGAGCTGGGATTCAAACCCATGACCTCTGACTCCCAAGCCCGTGCTTGTTCCACTGAGCCACGCTGCTTCTCTAGGCAACCACTGAAGTTTTTTGAGGAGCAGGGTGACATGTCCTGAAGATTTTTGTAGAAAAACTATCTGGACAGAAGAGTAAAGCATGGACTGGAGTAGGGAGAAGCAGGAAGCTGGGAGGTCAGCATGGAGGCTGCTATAGTAATACAGGCGGATAGGATGAGTGATTCTATTACCATGGTAGCAGTTTGGATGGAGAGGAAAGGAAGGATTTTAGCGATGTTGTGAAGGTGGGACCTACAGGATTTACTGATGGATTGAATATGAAGGTTAAATGAGAGAGGGGAGTCAAGGATAACACCAAGGTTATGGGCTGGTGAGACAGGAAGGATGGTGGTGCATCAACAGTGATGGGAAAGTCAGGGGGAGGACAGGGTTCGGGTGGGAAGATGAGGAGTTTTATTTTGGATAAATGGGAAACAACACAGCCTACTGGACAGAAAATGGGCCTGGGAATCAGAGGACCTGTGATGTAATCCTGACTCTGCCATGTGTCTGCTGGGTGACCTTGATCAAATCACTTAACTTCTCTGTTTCTCAGTTACCACACCTGTAAAAAGGGAACTAAATCATTCTTCCTCCTACTTAGACTGTGAACCCCATGTGGGACAGAGACTGTGTCTGACCTAGTTAATTTGAATTTACCCCAGGGCTTAGAAGAATATTTGACACATAGTAAGTGCTTAATAATAATAATAATAATGATAACACTTAACATGGTACTTTTATTATTATTTTTATTATTATACAGGTAGTGAGTACCCAAGTGCTTAGGTGATGCCAAAGTCCTGAAGTGGAAAGAGGATGGGGAGATGAGAATTAAATAGGAAGGCTACCTTGAGGAGTTGTGATTCAGAAGAACCTTGAAGATGAGGAGAGCTGGGGTATGGTAGATGTGAAGGGAGTTGTGGCAGAAGAGAGAGTGTGAGCAAGAGTTCAGGAACATGGCACAGTGAGTAGAATGGCTTGAGAAGAGCTGGGGTGAAGTGGGAGAGGAGCAAACATAGGTAGGGGAGAGAGAACCGATTGCAGACCCAAAGCCAAAAGACAAGAACCCAAGTTTTAATGATTAGAGGGATAGGTAACCAACCACTGGAGGATTTTTGAGGAGTGGGAAGGTGTGTGCAAAACAGAGCCTCCAAAAAATGAACCCAGAAACAGAGTTAAAAAACATTTAATCAATTTATATCTTTGATTGACAAATGAATCTTAATTCATTAGCTCAACATTGTTATACACGGATCACTTTGAAGGGATTTTAAGGATTATTTTTTCATATTACAGTATGAAATAGTATTTTCTAGGTCAATTTTTAAGATAATTTAGAATTACATTTCAACATAATCTGTGAGGTGCATCTGTGAATATGCTTCCTATTTTTATTAATGGATTAATTAAATGCCTTCTCCATGACGATACAAACTACCCAGGAATGATTCAGGAACTGGAGGTCCTCGGAATAATATCTAACTTGTCTTTCTAAATCCCATTTCGACATTTAATTCCACTGAACCAAAAATCCCTCTTAGTTAAATCTCATCCAGTGATAGAAACAAAAAGCAATCCAAAATCTTACATCAAAGACTTGGTTCAGTGTGGGAAATGCAACAAAGGAAGAATGAAACATTTCAGTATTTAAAAGTTAATCAGCATTTTAATTAGCAAGTTTAAGGTTTCATTTTAAAAGGGAACACAAAGCACACCCAGATGACAGCCGCCTCTGAGTTTCAGCTTGACCTTATTTGAAACATAAATGAAAAGCCCATGAAATGAAATTGAAATAGTAAGATGGCAAGTGAAGAAGAAGTTTTGCACAATACCCTTTTCTGGGGAAGGATGAACTGATGCCATATGATCCAAGGTGTGCTCTAGTTATCCTAGAAGCAGCATGGCATAGTGGCTAGAACATGGGACTGGGAGTCAGAAGGTCATGGGTTCTAATTCTGGCTCCACCACATGTCTGCTGTGTGACCTTGGACAAGTCACCAAGTCACTTCACTTCTCTGTGCCTCAGTTCCCTCATCTGTAAAATGGGAATTGAGACTGTAAACCCCACATGGGACAGGGACTGTGTCCAACTCAATTTGCTCGTATCCACCCCAGCACTTAGTACAGTTGCTGGCCCATAGTAAGCACTTAACAAATACCATTATTATTATTATTATTATTGCTATTATCCTGAAATAATGGTAACAAATGTCAGTGTGGTGGTTGCTGGGATGCTAATTCTGCTGCATAGGAAAATGATATAATTTAAGCAAAGGTGTGGGGTTTTATCCAGTGATTATTCTAAATAAAGAAACTAAACCCCAAATCTGAAATTAGAGTAGGTAGAAAAATTCAAGCCTCTCCCTTGCTACTAACTAATCCTTTGGGTTAGCGCCAGAAGATGTTATCTTTGTTATATCCAGAGGATCAGTGTTGCAAAGCCACACCAAGTGGTACTCAGAAGGAGCAGATTGCAGCTTTATTGAAATCTTATGTCAAGGAAGAGCTCCACATCTATTGCAGTGGGTGACCTCTTTTGGGGAAAGGGTGATTACAAACCAATCACCTACAAACATCCTCCCCCAGGTCCATTCATTGCCAGTGTTTCTGTTGAAAGTCTGTTGGTCCTCTGTCATTTTAATTGTTTTTATTCGTATGGTGCTTGATGAGTGCTTAATATGTGCCAGGTACTTTACTAAGCACTGAGGTAGATAGAAGGTAAAAAGATTGGACATGGTTCATGTCCCTCATGGGGTTCACAGACTTAATTTATTGATTAGATAATCGAGGCATAGAAAAATTAAGCAATTTGCCCAACGTCACACAGCAGACAAGTGGCAGAGCCAGGATTTAAAATATTGGTCCTCTGACATCCAGTCCCATGCTATATCTATTAGGCCATGCTGCTTTCCTATGTCAACTATGTCTTTCCATGATTGATCGAGTAATACCCTTATGCCCAGTGCATTCCTCTAGTTTGGCAGGTGATGTTTCCTTGTGCTGAACCCGCCCTCTAATACGGACATTCTCTGTTCCCTTTGTAAGTTTCAAGCTTACTTTCCCTTCAGTGTAGACAGGACCACCATTTTCCCTGTCTCATAAACCTGTAACCTTAGTATTATTCTCAATTCATCCATCTCATTCAAAACAAGTAATCTACCTCTCACCAACTCCTATCACTTCAACCTTCACATCATCACTTAAACGTGGCTCAGTGGAAGGAGCCTGGGCTTCGGAGTCAGAGGTCATGGGTTCGACTCCCAGCTCTGCCACTTGTCAGCTGTGTGACTGTGGGCAAGTCACTTAACTTCTCTGTGCCTCAGTTACCTCATCTGTAAAATGGGGATTAACTGTGAGCCTCACGTGGGACAACCTGATTACCCTGTATCTCCCCCAGTGCTTAGAACAGTGCTCGGCACATAGTAAGCGCTTAACAAATACCAACATTATTATTATTATTATTATTAAAATTCACCTTTTTCTCTCCATCCAAACTGCCATCACTTAGATCCAAGCACTTTTCCTATCATGATGTGATTACTGTATCAGCCTCCTTGCTGACCTCTGTACCTCCTTTCTCTCCCTATTTCAGTCCATACTTCACTCTACTGCCCAGAACATTTTCTAAAACAAAGTTCAGTCCATGTTTTCCCAATGGTGGCCTATCCACCTCCACATCAAACAGAAATTCCTTACCATTGGCTTTGAAGCATTCCGTCACCTTCCCCCCACCCATCTTACCTCACTGATTTCCTACTACAACCCAGTAGATTCACTTTGCTCCTCTAACACTGACCTACTCACCTTTGCCGCCATTTAGTCTGTCTTGCCATTAACCCCTTGCCCATATCCTGCCTTTGGCCTGGACCTCCCTCCCTCTTCGTATCTGACAGATGATCACTCTCCCCACCTTCAAAGTTTAAAAATCACATCTACGCGAAGAGACCTTCCCAACCAAGCCCTCATTTCCTTACTCCCTCTCCCTTCTGCATCATCCTTGCACTACTTGAGTTTGTTCCCTTTATTCAACCCACCCTTAGCCCCACAGCACTTACATAGATATCTGTACTTTATTTAATGTCTGTCTCCCCCTCTAGAACATAAGCTCCTTGTGAAGAGGGAATAAGACTAACAACCCCGTTATATTGTACTCTCCCAAGGATGTGATACAGTGTTCTGCACACAGTAAGCTCTCAATAAATACCATTAACTGATTAATTGATTGATCAAGCAAGCTTAACCTCACCTTGGCTTCATGGACTCCATCCTCTCCTGGTTCTCCTCTTATCTCTCTGGCCGGTCATTCTCGGTCTCCTTCGCAGGCGCTTCCTCCCCCTCCCATCCTTTGTTGGAGTTCCTCAGGGGTCAGTTCTTGGTCCTCTTCTGTTCTCCATTTACACTCACTCCCTTGGTGAACTCATTTTCTCTCACGGCTTTGACTACCATCTCTACGCAGATGACACGCAGATCTACATCTCCGCCCCGTCCTCTCCCCCTCCCTTCAGGCTCGCATCTCCTCCTGCCTCCAGGACGTCTCCACCTGGATGTTTGCCCACCACCTAAAACTCAACATGAGCAAGACTGAGCTCCTCATCTTCCCTCCCAAGCCTGGTCCTCTCCCAGACTTCCCTATCATTGTGGATGGTACGACCATCCTTCCCGTCTCTCAGGCCCACAACCTTGGTTTCATCTTTGACTCGTCTCTCGCGTTCACCTCACACATCCTATCCGTTACCAAGACCTCCCGGTCTCACCTTTACAATATCGCCAAGATCCGCCCTTTCCTCCCCACCCAAACGGCTACCTTACTGCTACAGGATCTCGTTATATCCCGGCTAGACTACTGTGTCAGCCTTCTTTCAGATCTCCCCTCCTCCTCTCCCGCCCTAGTCCAGTCTATTCTTCACTCCGCTGCCTGGCTCATCTTCCTGCAGAAACACTCTGGGCATGTCACTCCCCTTCTTAAACACCTCCAGTGGTTGCCTATCAACCTCCGCTCCAAACAAAAACTCCTCACTCTAGGCTTCAAGGCTCTCCATCACCTTGCCCCTTCCTACCTCTCCTCCCTTCTCTCTTTCTACCGCCCACCCCACACGCTCCACTCCTCTGCCGCCCACCTCCTCACTGTCCCTCAGTCTCGCCTATCCTGCCGTCGACCCCTGGGTCACGTCCTCCCGCGGTCCTGGAATGCCCTCCCTCCTCGCCTCTGACAATCTAATTCTCTTCCCCTCTTCAAATCCCTACTTAAAGCTCACCTCCTCCATAGGCCTTCCCAGACTGAGCTCCCCACTTTTCCCTCTGCTCCCTCTATCCCCCCCTTCACCTCTCCACAGCTAAACCCTCTTCTTCCCCCTTTCCCTCTTCTCCTCCCCCTCTCCTGTCTTACTCCCTCAGCACTGTACTCATCCCCCCAACTGTATATATCTTCATCACCCTATTTATTTTGTTTAATGATATGTACATCACCCTGATTCTACTTATTTGTCATTGTTTTTATGAGATATTCTTCCCCTTGACTCTATTTATTGCCATTGTTCTTGTCTGCCTGTCTCCCCCAATTAGACTGTAAGCCTGTCAAAGGGCAAGGCCTGTCTCTATCTGTTGCTGATTTGTACATTCCAAGCACTTTGTACAGTGCTCTGCACATAGTAAGCACTCAATAAGTACTACTGAATGAATGAATGAATGAATGAATGAATAACCTCACAGTGATGGAGTCATCTGGCCTCAACCAGTTTCCATGGGAAGTTTGTGATGTATTTTATCAATCCTTTGCCACAGAAACTGACCTTCCTCGATGCATTCTGTTTTACACACCTGGTCTTACAAGAATGACCTTACATTCTTAAGGAAGGCTGGCATTCTGCCTTACATTCTGTAACCCTAATAGGATCATGCAGGACTTGACACCTGTAGACCTCAGTTCCCTTTGTTTTGCACAGTCTCGTTTTTATCGCAACCATTGCTTCATACCCCTACATCTTGTTTAAAAATACCAAGTTTTTATGGAGTTATGATCGTTTCAAAGCCTCAGGCAGTTTCTTAGTTGGTCAGAGCCTTTCTTGAAAGACTGAATAATTTCCTTCTGACTTGTGCTTCCTGAAAGTAGTTGCAGGCTCTGGAATTCTTCATGGTCATACAGGCTGAAGCGTTTCAATGCTAACAATTAAGAAACTGGAAATAAAAATAAAATGTTTTAAAAGTAGAACAAACAACCTAGGGCAGTTCATTATTTTGCAGGTTGCAGACCAGTTTTTCGTATGCAGCTAAATCTCTCGATGTGTTAATCCATTTCACTTTCATAGACTTAGCGAGATCCTTTCATTTACATGTTATAATTTTGTTGGCACTGTCATGCCGTTTGCAGTAATCCATTTAGTAACCTTATACAAACATGTGACAGGTCTGAATCCCTTCCCGGCATACAGAGGACATAAATCCAGCCTATCTCATGCTGGGTTGTAAAGTAGAAATTGAAAATATTTTTCTCTAACAGACTTTTAAAAGAAATGTGTCCTGTAATTGTTAATTTTCCAGAATACCAAGACCAATCTGTAGTATTTGTCAATGCCATGGTTAAAATTCTTCTAATTGAAAGTGATTATTAAATATATATCTATAGATATATATCTATATATATCATCTATCTATCCTTGTCCATCATATTCAAAATTGGTGCTACTGCTGTGTGGAAGTGTATGGAATGTGTGACTGAAAAGGTTACTCTGAGACCTCAGTGTCAATGACCATATTGGACACACACTGAGGGTCCTTTTCCTCTTGTTGTATTTACTATAGGTGACATTGTTTTCACTAATTTTCTCATAATATAGTTTATCTTCTATCTTCAAATATCTTCGAGTTAATTCTGACCCATAGCGACTCCATGGATGCACCCTCTTCAGAATGTCCCATCTTTTGTCATAAAGTCATTCTGTTGTGTGTATCCATAGTGTTCTTGGTAGAGTTGCAGAAGCGGTTCCCCACTGCCTTCTTCCAAGCAGTTAAAACTTGAGTCTCTGCAGTTGTCTTTGATCATGATTTGATCACTTGATCATCCATCTTTTACTCTTTCCCATGCCACTGCTGCCCACCACATGGGAAATTGACCTTGTTTGTCACTTTGGCTTGGACCTTTTCATCACAGATAGCCCAATAAGGCATAGCTCTAAGCTTCATCAGCATATGCAAACTCTCCTGTCATGATAAGACATCGATTCATAGTTTTATATAGTTTCTAGATTCTGATAAAAAGAGAAGCAGTGAAGGCTTGTTGAAACAGCACGAGGCCTGGGATTCAGAGGGCCTGGCTTCTAATTCCGGCATCATCACTTGTCTGCTGTGTGATCTTGTGCAAGTCACTTAAGTTTTCTGTGCCTCATTTACCTCATATTTAAAATGGGAGTAAGACTCTGAGTCACATGTGGGACTGGACTGTGTCCAAGCTGATTTTCTTGTATCTACTCTAGTGTTTTATACAGCGCCTGGCACGTAGTAAGTGCCTGACAAATGCCATTGAAAAAGAGTCATCCTTTAATTGACTACATTAGGACACCCCCCCTTTTTTTGCTGAAGATACTTAATAGCTTTCAGCTGTGGAGCCATAGTTTTGTTTTTAGAGAAGCAGCATGGCACAGTGGAAAGACCCCGGGCTTGGGAGTCAGAGGTCATGGGTTCAAATCCTGACTCTGCCACTTGTCAGCTGTGTGATTGTGGGCAAGTCACTTAACTTCTCTGTGCCTCAGTTACCTCATCTGTAAAATGAGCATTAACTGTGAGCCTCACAAGGGACAACCTGATTACCTTGAATCTCCCCCAGTGCTTAGAACAGTGCTCTGCACATAGTAAGTGCTTAACAAATACCAACATTATTAATATTATTATTATTGTGTCTTTTCTCCTTAAAGTGTTTCCTCTGCCCTCCCTCATACAGCATCTGTTCATATATCCTACTGCCATTCATTTTTCTCAGTTCCATTCAGTAGAATTTATTGAATCCCTACTGATTGCAGAGCACTGTAGTGGTTGCTTGGAAGAGTTGTCTAGTGGAAAGAACACCAGCCTGGGAATCAGAGGACCTGGGTTCTAATCCTGGCTCCACCACTTGTCAGCTGTGTGACCTGGAATAAGTCACTTAACTTCTCTGTGCCTCAGTTTCTTTAACTATAAAATGGGATTAAATACCTGTTCTCTTTCCAATTTAGGCTGTGAGCCCCATGTGGGACAGGGACCGTGTCTAACCTAATTAACTTATACCTAACCAAGTGCTTAGTAAATACTTAATAAAAAGTACAATAAAAATAAAATACATATGAGGGATAGATTCTAGTAGGAGATCAGTGAGGTAAGGTAGAAGAGGGAGACTGATTGCATGCCCAAAAGCAATTGGTAAAGAATATCCCGATAATGCAGAAGTGAATGGATAGCTATTTGAGGTTTCTGAAAAGTGGGAAGACACAGACTGGAAATTGTTTAGAAAAATGATCTGGGCAGCAGGGTGTAGTATGGACTGGAAAGGGAAGAGACAGAGAATCAGTGAGAAGGTTGATGCAATAATAAATGTAGGGTGTGATAAGTGTTGGATCAGCATGGTATTCATTCATTCATTCATTCATTCATTCATTCATATTTATTGAGCACTTCCTATGTACAGAGCATTGTACTAAGCCCTTGGAAAGCACAATTCAGTAACAGATAGAGACAATCCCTACTCAACAATGAGTTCACAGTCTAGAAGGGGGAGACAACCAACAAAGCAAAACAAGTAGACAGGCATCAATAGCATCAAAATAAATCAATAAAATTATACTAAATAACATAATAAATATGTACAAATATACACAAGTTCTGTGGGGCAGGGAGGGGGGTAGAGCAGAGGAAAGACTAGGGGTGATGGGGAGGGGAGGAGGAGCAGAGGAAAAGGGGGCTCAGTCTGGGAAGGCATCCTGGATAAGGTGAGCTTTCAGTAGGGGCTTTGAAGGGGGGAATTGAGTAGCTGTTTAGATAGAGAGGAAGGGGAGAATTCTAGAGTTGTTGTGAAAGTTATCAGGCAAATTCCAGTTTTGTAATTACAACTTTAAATCCAGTGACCCTAAACATCATTCTGTAAATCTTATGTTAGCTCCTTATGGGCGGGAACATAGCTACTAACTCTGTTTTACCCTCCCAAGCACTTAGTACAGTGTTCTGCACAGAATAAGTGATTAATAAATATAATTGATTGATCATATTTGTAATATTGACTGTCTTACTCTGGCCACTATTTTGTTTGGGTATTCAGTTATGATTCCTAGAGACTTTAGAGGACTGCTAACTTGATCCTTGTTTCCAATCCCACAGTTCCCTTGGATTGCTCTGAACGTATTCCTAGATTGGTGGTGTACAACTCAATCTCAAGAAGCAAAAACTTGGCATTTAACACACCTCTTCTTCCCTCCCTGACCGCCTTCACCCATGCACAGGACTACCCTCTTCCCACAGAGTAACTTGCTCTGGATGGCTTTGTACCCTCCAGACACTGACCCAGCTGTTATTATATTTCATTCTCCCAAGCATTTAGTACAGTGCTCTGCAATTAATAAGCGCTCAGTAAATACTTTGGACTGACTGACTGATTCCCTCCTCCGACTCCTACCCAAACTCTTCAATGACACTTACTGCTTCCATTTCCTAACCTCCAACTATTTTTAACCCCCAACAAGACAGTTTCTGCTCTCTTCATTCCCCTGAGAACACTCTTCAGTATCACCAGTTATCTCTTCCTTACTAAATGAAGTGGATTCTACTCTATGCTAATTCTCCCACCTGTCAGCTGCTTCCAACAAAGACACTCACCATCTACCCTGTCCCAGAAGCCCTTAACTTTATTGTCATCAACACATCCAATCTCCTGCCAAATCCTGCCTGTTTTTCCCACAGTTACTTGGATTTCCCCCTTCTCCCCAGCAAACTACTATCACATTAGCACAAGCTATTCCAGTAAGTCTTCTTTCACTAATCTCTCATCTCCCAACTCTAGACTGTAAGATCACTGTGGGCAGGGAATGTCAATGTTTATTGTTGTGTTGTACTTTCCCAAGTGCTTAGTACAGTAAGCACACAATAAGCCCTCAATAAATGTGATTGAATGAATAGATTTTCCTCTCCCTACTGCATTTCCAATTGACATGAGTCCTTACCCACTAAGCACGTATTCACTCCACCCCTAAAACTCATAGAACTATATACACTTCTTTATACTCCATTGCTTCTCTTACTTCTAATTTGCTTTACTGTCTGCCTTCTCCCCGTAAGATTATAAACTCCCTAAAGCCAGGGATTGTGTCTTTTTAATCTATTGTCCTTTCCCAAGTGCTTAGTATTCATTCATTCAATAGTATTGAGCGCTTACTATGTGCAGAGCACTGTACTAAGCACTTGGAATGAACAAGTCGGCAACAGATAGAGACAGTCCCTGCCATTTGACGGGCTTACAGTCTAATCGGGGGAGGTAGACAGACAAGAACAATGGCAATAAATAGAGTCAAGGGGAAGAACATCTCGTAAAAACAATGACAACTAAATAGAATCAAGGCAATGTACAATTCATTAACAAAATAAATAGGGTAATGAAAATATATACAGTTGAGCAGACGAGTACAGTGCTGAGGGGATGGGAAGGGAGAGGGGAAGGAGCAGAGGGAAATGGGGGGAAAAGAGAGTTAAGCTGCGGAGAGGTGAAGGGGGGGTGGTAGAGGGAGTAGAGGGAGAAGGGGAGCTCAGTCTGGGAAGGCCTCTTGGAGGAGGTGAGTTTTAAGTAGGGTTTTGAAGAGGGGAAGAGAATTAGTTTGGCGGAGGTGAGGAAGGAGGGCGTTCCAGGACCGCGGGAGGACATGGCCCAGGGGTCGACGGCGGGATAGGCAAGACCGAGGGACGGTGAGGAGGTGGGCGGCAGAGGAGCGGAGCGTGCGGGGTGGGTGGTAGAAAGAAGGGAGGAGAGGTAGGAAGGGGCAAGGTGATGAAGAGCCTTGAAGCCTAGAGTGAGGAGTTTTTGTTTGGAGCGGAGGTTGATAGGCAACCACTGGAGTTGTTTAAGAAAGGGAGTGACATGCCCAGATCATTTCTGCAGGAAGATGAGCCGGGCAGCGGAGTGAAGAATAGACTGGAGCGGGGCGAGAGAGGAGGAAGGGAGGTCAGAGAGACGGCTGACACAGTAGTCTAGCCGGGATATAACGAGAGCCCGTAATAGTAAGGTAGCCGTTTGGGTGGAGAGGAAAGGGCGGATCTTGGCGATATTGTAGAGGTGAAACCGGCAGGTCTTGGTAACGGATAGGATGTGTGGGGTGAACGAGAGATGAGTCAAGGATGACACCGAGATTGCGGGCCTGAGAGACGGGAAGGATAGTCGTGTCATCCACGGTGATAGAGAAGTCTGGGAGAGGACCGGGTTTGGGGAGGGAAGATGAGGAGCTCAGTCTTGCTCATGTTGAGTTTTAGGTGGCGGGCCGACATCCAGGTGGAGACAACTTGGAGGCAGGAGGAGATGCGAGCTTGAAAGGAGGGGGAGAGGACAGGGGCGGAGATGTAGATCTGAGCTTAATAGACACCAATTATTGATTGTTTGCTTGTAGACTTGTGACCTGGTTCAGATTTCGTTAACTTTATTATTACCATTCAGTCGATCAACCATTCGGTATTATTCATCAAGTGCTTACTGTGTTCAGAGCACTATATTAAGCACTTGTTAGAGTAGAATACAACAGAGTTTGTAGACTCTGTTCCCCATGGACATTGAGCTTATGGTCTAGCAGGATAATGCTTTTTGAATTTTAAAAATTCATAATCACATTGCTATCATTAAGACAAGAATGAGCACCCTATATCAGCTGTAATGGAAAAAGAGGAAATCTTCAGGTTCATGGCTAGAAAAAAAAAATGGAAAATTTCCTTCAGTTCTAATCAAAATACTATGGACTCTGAATCCACAACATTGTCTGAAATTTTTGTATAGATAAAATGGAAGGAAAATGGAGCAAGAAACTATAAACCTTAAAAAAAAAAACTTTTATACAAAACATAAATTTAACAATTATTAAATTATATTTTGTGCTTATAAAGTACATTTCACCCCACTATCTCTAAATCCAATCCAGTAATCAATTCCATTATCTTTAGAGTTTCAAAAAAAATTTCCAAGTAATGGAGGAGACTACTATTTTGCTGATGGAAAAAATAAGGCACTGTGGAGTTAAATTATTTGATATGAGTAACCCAGGGTATCATAGCAACCAATTTTATCTAGTGATAGAATAGAATCCAACATCCTATTACCAAGACCTCCCCTAATTGGGAACAAAAGTTAGGTTGTGGGCAGTGGTTTTTAATTAATATATACTTACTGAACCCCCCTCTTGTCTGTGAAATGGCAAGAGAAGCAGCGTGGCTCAGTGGAAAAGCCTGGGCTTCGGAGTCAGAGGTCATGGGTTCGATTTCTGGCTCTGCCACTTGTCAGCTGTTAGACTGTGGGCAAGTCACTTAACTTCTCTGTGCCTCAGTTACCTCATCTGGAAAATGGGGATTAACTGTGAACCTCACGTGGGACGACCTGATTACCCTGTATCTTCCCCAGCGCTTAGAACAGTGCTCTGCACATAGTAAGAGCTTAACAAATACCAATATTATTATTATTATGTGAAGCGCTCTAGAGCTAATTTACAGTACTCAGACCATTATTCTATTATCGTGTTTTTATTTAACTTAGAACACTTGTGAAAGTATCATGGGCCCTGATCAAGGTCAATTATTTTTTTTTAATTGCCTACATTGGTAGTGTAATAATAGGTATTGGGTGATCATTGAATGGATTTAGAAAGGCGCAAAAGAGCACAGAATAAGTGTAGTGCATAAGGAACTTGCACTCTACTGTGGGGGACATATGAAAATGTATTTCTTTACAAAAAGAAGAATAAGAGCAATAATTGAATATTTGATCATTCAGTAGTATTTAACATGTGCTAAGGACTGTACTAAGTACTTGGGAGAGTACAATACAACAGAGTTGGTAGATATATCTCCTGACTACTAGGAGCTTCAGTCTAGATGGGGAGACAGTCATTAAAATAAATTATGGATATATGCATAAGTGCCGTGGGGCTGAGGGTGAGTGACTATGAAGGCAAACAGATCCAAGTGCATAGATGATGCAGAGGGGAGAAAGAGTACGGGAAATGAGGGCTTGGGCAGAGAAGGCATCTTAGAGGAGTTATGATTTTAATAAGACTTTGAAGGTGGGAGGAATGGTGGTCTGTTGTATATAAGGGGGGAGTGAATTCAAGGCCACATGGAAGACATGGATAAGAGGTTGATAGCAAAAAAGGTGAGTTCAAGGTACAGTGAGGAGCCTGATGATAGAGGAGCAAGGGTATGGGTTGGGCTGTAGTAGGAAATTAAGGAGGCAAATAATAATAATAATAATGTTGATATTTGTTAAGCATTTACTATGTGCAGAGGACTGTTCTAAGCACTGGGGTATATACAGGGTAATCAGGTTGTCCCACATAAGGCTCACAGTCTTCATCCCCATTTTACAGATGAGGTAACTGAGGCACAGGGGAAGTTAAGTGACTTGCCCACAGTCACACAGCTGACAAATGGCAGAGCGGGAATTCGAACCCATGAGCTCTGACTCCCAAGCCCCTGCTCTCCATTGAGCCACACTGCTAGGGGGTAAGCTGATTGAGTGGTTTAAAGTCAATGATCAGGAGTTTCTGTTTGATACAGTGGTGGATGGGCAAGTTATGGAGGTTACTGAGGAGTGTGGAGATCTGAACAGTTTTTAAGAAAAATGATCTGGGCAGTAGAGTGAAGTAAGAACTGGAGTCAGGAGAGAGAAGAGACAGGAAAGTCGGTGAGGAGGCTAATGCAGTAATCAGTGTGGGATAGGATAAGTTCTTGGATCAGTGTATTTATAGCTTGCATGGAGAGGAAAGGGTGGATTGTAAGTTGTTGTCAAGGTAGAATAGAATTGATAGGAAATGGTGACCGATTGAATATTGGGTTGAATTTGAGATATGAATCAAGGATAATGCCAAGTGAATATACATATAAGAACAAATGCTGAAGATGAGTATAAATGTGTAGATAAATGCATGAGATGACCACTTGGTTTGATACACTCCACGTGTTTTGAATTAGGGATTTTTTTAGATGAGGTGGGATTTTAGAAAGCTTTGAAGATTGGAGATGGGGCTGAATTTTGTTGGAAGTTGATGGACTGAGCAATCTGATCCAGGGGAAGAGTGCGAGTGTGAGAACAAGTCCCTCTTCCTAGAGTACAGTGTCAGATTTTAAAGCCTGATTATTTTAAGACCACAGGTGGGGTCTTGATAAATATTGTTCAGTGATTTTAAGCTTCCAAAGATTGTAATGAGACTGTTTTGCATTTTCATTTCACTAGTTAAAATCATACTAAGTCCTATTTAGTAAGAGTCATTGAACAATTCAGTGAATTTATGAAATAAATTGATCTCCACAGATGGCTCCCTCCTGGAAACTAACCTGGAACAAATGGGAAGCCTGAAAGAAATAAAAATGATAGAATTAGCCTTAACATTGGGATTAGCTGCTGCAACTCTCCAGAGAATATAATTCTTCTATCACTTATCTCTGTTTCTGCTCTGGGAATGAACAGAATCTTTCAATTGTTCAGCCTGATCATTATCGCCTGTCTTTTATGAATCGCAGCTAGAGACTCTCACCAATGTGGTTGAGCCATTTAGAGCCATTCGCCCCAGGAGCCTCCTCCCCCTACTGTAATTACCAAGTCCCACGATTCCGCTGGAGTGGGTGGCAGGCAGATCCTGGAGGAACTTTTAATAATATTGTAATAGTTGGGGACTTCACTGTTTCAGGACTGGGAATTGGGGAATCAAAGAAGATGTCGATCACGTTGGCAGTATAGACTCTAAACTCATTATAGGCAAGACATATCTACCAATTCTGTTGTAGTGTACTCTCTCAAGTGATAAGTATAGAGTTCTGCATGGAATGAGCACTCCATAAATACAATTGATTGACTGGGGGAGGGAAAATTAGGATTAGTGTTAATTGCATAGATTTTTATTGTCTTTAGCTTCTCCTAAACCTTGTTGGGTTAGGTCAACCTTGAATGTATATGTTTTTTTGAATACACCTGCAATGCCCAATGCAATGCAAAGAGTATTCAATGAATACAAGTGCACTTATAATTGAGCACTTATTAATAATAACTATTACACTACAGTCATTCTGGCCTTTGTTCTTGCTAAATTAATGTGTCTCAGTTCCAGGTTTTTGAAATATTCATGATTCCAAGTACCCCCAAAAATGCTGTGGATGTAGAATCAGTGCCTCCTGATTGACTGAAGCCAAGCTATGTACATCTAACATAGATAGAGCCTGATCTGGGATCTCCCAACATATGCTAGCTCCTCAGGTCCTAGGTCATGGAGGTTATCTCTGTGGATGTTCACTTCTCCTGTCTGAGAGGATCTGGAACTTGAGAAGTAGTGTGACCTACAAATCAGAGCACAGGGCCACAAATCAGATGCCTAGGTATTAATTTTCTCCCTCTAGACTCAAAGCTCATAGTGGGCAGGAAATATATCTGATATATTACTTATTGTATTCTCCCAAGTGATTAGTACAGTGCTTTGTAGTCAGTAAGCTCTCAATAAATATGTTTGACTGACCGACCGACTAATTCTGGCTCTGCAATTGTCACATGCATGCTGTGTTACCTTGCTCAAGTCACTTAACTTCTCTCTGTCTCTTTCCTCATGTGTAAAATGGGGATTAAATACTTATTCTCTCCCACACTAAGGCTGATGACGACACCTATGTGGGTCAGGGACTGAGTCCGATCTGATTACTCTGTATATATGTAAGGGCTTGGCAGAAAGTAAGCACTTAATAAATAGTACAACCATTATTATTATGTTTACATTATGTAACAGATATCAATATTGTCTGGAGAATAGGTAGCTCATTTACCTGTTTATTAATTTATATTAATGTCTGTCTCCTCCTTCTAGACTGTGAGCTCGTTGTGGGCAAGGATTGTCTTTGTTACTGAATTGTATTTTCCAAGTGCTTAATACAGTACTCTACACAAGGTAAGAGCCCAATAAATATGATTGAATGCATGAATGAATCTGTATGTGTGTGTGTGTGCATGTTTTTTGGGTGTTTGGCTTTAGAAAACATTACTTGTTTTTTGTACTACAGATTAATTGTAGCATCAGTCTCTTTCAGAAATCGGAATTAGGAAACAACTGTCTGTTAATCTTCGGCCTTTGTGACTCTACAATTGCAAAACTGAGTTACGTTGCCCTGTGGACCACATATAAATAAACCAAATGCATTCATTTTGGCTTTATATTAAAAATATTTTCTCAAAGTCATACAGCTGGTAATTAGTGGAGCCAGGATTAGAACCCATATTCTCTAATCCCTTGGCCTGTGCTCATATTATTATTATATATTTAATTATGTAGTATTTGTATTTTATTAGTGTGTGTGTGTGTGTGTGTGTGTAGTTGTCCTTCATATTCTAAGAAAACATCACTGTTGATGAAGTTCTTTACATGTGCGTATGTGGTTGAAAAGGCCAATGCAGGTTCCACAGTTTCAGCTGTATTGTTCATTCAATAGTATTTATGGAGCGCTTACTATGTACAGAGCACTGTACTAAGCTCTTGAGCACTGTTTTGTGCTCACTGTATTGTGGTCCTTAGTTTTGTGTTGTTCTTAATGTTTGCAGCTCCTGGTGCTGTTTTTCCTTTTGCCTCCTTGTCTCTCTTTCCATAAGAAGTTTTCACTTCAAGAGAGCCACTTTCTCCTTGATAGTAGTACACTCATCTGGTCAATCCTCAGCAACTAACTCCCAGTTTCTAATGAGGATGCAGCATAGTCTGTGATTTTGTGTAACTGGCCCCTGAAACATTTCATCTGCCCTCCTTGCTTTCAGTTTCGCAATTTCATTTCTCCATTCAGCAGTTGTCTGGGTAGCCTGCTGTCACTCTTTCTCTTCAAATGTCCCATCTCTTTTAGTTGTGCTGAGGCGAGGATAGCTTCGATACCAGGAGACTGATTATATTCTACAGCTTGGCTGTTTATGATCTTGTCTCGCCATTTGATATTCAGTAAGGCTCATAAGTGACATCGGTGGAAGTCCTCAATGAACCAGATGTGGCATGTGTGTTTTTTACAAGTTTTGCAACTATAGAGAAGATTGGACAGCACTACAGCTCTATAGACTTTTAGTTTGGTGCTGGTACCATGCTCATTCATTCAGTAGCATTTATTCAATAGTATTTATTGAGCGCTTATGTGCAGAGCACTGTACTAAGCACTTGGAATGTCCAATTCAGCAACAATTGCTGCCACCACACTCTTTTTGACAATCTCCCAAAACAAGTGTTGGTCATTATGATTTGATTTCAAAAAAGCAGCATGGTGCAGCAGATAGAACAAGGGCCTGGGAGTCAATAGCTCATGGGGATCTCCTTCTTGCCAAATCCAACAGCCTCTACTCCTAATCCTCTTTGAATTCTCAACTGCTTTCAATGATGTGGACCACCCCCTTCTCATGGAAATGTTGTCCAACTTTGGGTTCACTAACTCTGTCCTCTCATCCTCCTCTTATCTCTCTGGCCATTCATTCTTAGTCTCTTTCATGGGCTTCTCTTCTGCCTTACACCCTCTAACTGTAGGTGTCCCTCAAGGTTCAATTCTGGGTCCCTTTCTATTGTCTATCTGCACAAAATCCCTTGGAGAACTCATTCACTCCCATGGCTTCAACTCCCACCTTCATGCAGATGATGCCCAAATCTATGTCTCCAGCCTGATTTCTTTCCCTCTCTCCAGGCCTGAATCTCCTCCTGCCTACAAGACATCACTATATGGATGTCCTCCTATCACCTCAAACTTAATATGTCCAAAACAGAGCTCCTCATCTTCCCACCCAAACCCTGTCCTCCCCCTGACTTTCCCATCACTGTAGATGGCACCATCATCCTTCCTGATTTACAAACCCCTAACTTTGGCATTATCCTCGATTCCTCTCTCATTCAACCCACATATTCAATCCATAACTAAATCCTGTTATCCCACCTTCACAACACAGCTTAAATCCACGCTTTCCTCTCCATCCAAACTGCTACTATGTTAATTTAATCACTTATCCTATCCCACCTGGATTACTGCATCAGCCTCCTTGCTGACCTCCCAGCCTCCTGCCTCTCCCCACTTCAGTCCATACTTCACTCTGCTGCACAGATCATTTTTATACAAAAACATTCATGACATGACACCCCACTCCTCAAAAAACTCCTGTTGTTGTCTATCCACTCTGCATCACACAAAAACTCTTCACCATTGGCTTTAAAGCACTCTACCACCTGGCCACCTCTTGCATCACTTCACTTTTCCTCTTCTACAACCCAGCCCACAAACTACGTGAGTGCTAACCTTCTCACCATGCCTCCATGTCACCTGACTCGCCACTGACCCCCTTGCCCACGTGCTGCTTCTGGCCTGGATCACCTTCCCTCCTCAAATCTGACAATTACTCTCCCCTCCTTAATAGGCTTTTTGAAGGTACATCTCCTCCAAGAGACCTTCCCAGACTAAGCTCCACCTTTCCTCATCTCCCACTCCCATTCATTCATTCATTCAATAGTATTTATTGAGCGCTTACTATGTGCAGAGCACTGTACTAAGCGCTTGGAATGAACAAGTTGGCAACAGATAGAGACAGTCCCTGCTGTTTGACGGGCTTATAGTCTAACCGGGGGAGACAGGCGGACAAGAACAATGGCAATAAATAGAGTCAAGGGGAAGAACATCTTGTAAAAACAATGGCAACTAAATAGAATCAAGGCGATGTACATTTCATTAACAAAATAAATAGGGTAATGTAAATATATACTCCCTTCTGCATCACCCTGATTTGCTCTCTTTATTACATCCAAACCTTGAACAAAGGTATTACATCCCCACGGGGAGTTCATGAGAATACACCAACCTCTATTTCAGATGGACGGGTCCTCGAACCCCTTTCCCTTTCAAGGTTGGGTCCCTTATAGGTGCTGGACTTCTGTATTTCTCTGACCAAATGGGCAAGCATGCCATGTTTTAGAAAATATTTTCTGTCTGTAACCCATAACATCAAGCTTCTTACATATGGACCCTAATCTCCATATAACATTTTGTGGAAATGGCAGATGGGGAAAATTTTGGGAAATTCAGATCCTGTTAGTTCCTGTTAAGTGCAACCTTGGGCCATGTCTGCTAATCTTGACCTATAACTACATGTCCTTTGTTACCCATATATAAACAACTAAGAGCATGTAACAACTGCTGGATGAGAGAGGAGATGGTGGGCCTTTCCAAAATGGAGTTAAAAAAAATGGTGGCATTTGTTAAGCACTTACTGTGTGCTAAGCACTGTTCTAAGCACTGGGGTAGATACAGGGTGATCAGGTTGTCCCACATGGGGCTCACAGTTTTAATCCCCATTTTACAGATGAGGTAACTGAAGCACAGAGAAATGAAGTGACTTGTCCAAATTCACACAGCTGGCAAGCGACGGAGACGGGATTAGAACTCACGACCTCTGACTCCCAAGCCCAGGCTCTTTCTACTGAGCCACGCCGTTTCTCTAAGTTAGTTTACTTCTCTGAGTTAGTTTGGCTCATTCTGGTTGGGCGACTGTGGAAATATCCAAGACCACTCTGACAGACATTTCACTTCTCTCTGACTCAATTACCTAATCTATAAAATGGAGATTAAAACCGTGAGCCCCATGTAGTATAAGGACTATGTCCAATCTGACTACCTTGTAACCAAGCCGGTGCTTAGAACGGGGCTTGGCACATAGGAACAACTTAACAAATACCATTATTATTATTATTTTGTAGTTCCTTATCTAACATTTCATCAATGATCAATATGTTCCCTTGGAAGAAGAATTTCATCACAGCTTTTAGCTCTTTGATGTCAAAATGAATTTTTGGTTTGGGTATGGCTTTCTTGGTTCAGGCTGATACATCACCTAATGGTAGCAGGGAAAAAGTAGACTTGCCCACGGATACAGAGTAGGTAAGTGACAGATCCTGGATTAGAAAGCAGCTTTTCTGACACATGGTTTTTCCAGTAGGTAATGCTGTTTCTCAACAGATATGAAAAATAGAGTAAATATCCTATAACTCTATTATCTAGCACCTTACTAACAAAAGAGATCTATTATACAGCATTTCTCGGCTAATTTATCTCTTGTAGGAAAAGAATTTGTAGTATCCCAGAGGCATTTGTTTAATTTATTTGCTAATCTGACCAGCAAACAGCTTCAGTTCAATGCCAGAAATAATTTAGCTTGCATTATTATTGGATAAAGATGTTCAAACTATCAGTTCAGAGAATTGACACAAATTTTTATGGAGCACTTGGTGCCTGAGTTACTGATGGGACATACTGGGTTAATCAGATCTAGTCATATGCAAACTGATGACTAATTCTTATAATAGCATTTCTTAATCACTTTGTTATTTACCAAGCATTATAATATGCAATGGGGTAGATAGGAGATAATCAGCTCAGATACAATACCTGCTATACTTGGGGTTCATAGTCTAAATGGGAGGGGAACAGATATTTACCACCTATTTTACAGATGAGAAAATAGTGGCATGGAAAAATTATGTTACTAGTTTAAAGTCACACAGGAGGCAAAGGGCAGAGCCATTAGAATCCTAGTCCTCAGGCTTCCAGGCCCATACTCTTCCCATTAGGCCATGCTGCTTACCATATGGCTTTCAATGTGGATGACAGTTTCTAAATACTAAGGATAGGTTGCTAAAATAGGTTTGCAAGTGATCCTTATTAGTCATATGCCAAACTATTAGAATTTGAATAATGTAAAAGATTAGAGAATTCCCTCTAAATCTCCAGTTTCCCTTCCAGTAATTCATTCATTTATTCAGTTGTATTTATTGAGCTCTTACTGTGTGCAGACCACTGTTCTAGGCGTTTGGGAGAGTACCACACAACAATAAACAGACATATTCACTGCCCACAATGAGCTTATAGTCTAGATTGGGAAGACAGACATTATTGTAAAAAAAAATACAGATATGTGCATAAGTGCTGTTGGGCTGGGAGGGGAGAAGAACAAAGGGAGTAAGGTTGACACAGAAAGGAGTTGGAGAAGAGTAAAGGGGGGGCTTTGTCAGGGAAGTCCTCCTGGAGGAGTTGTGCCTTCATTAAGGTTTTGATGCGGGGGAAAGTAACAATCTGTTGGATTTGAGGAGGTAAGACAATCCAGACCAGCATAAGAATGTGGGTGAGAGGTCAATGGTGAGATAGATGAGATCAGGGCACATTGAGAAGTTTAGCATTAGAAGAGCGAAGCGTGCAGTCTGGGTTGCAGAGAAGCAGTGTGGCTCAGTGGAAAGGGCCCGGGCTTGGGAGACAGAGGTCATGGATTCTAATCCTAGCTCCGCCGTTTGTCAGCTGTGTGACTTTGGGCAAGTCACTTAATTTCTATGTGCCTCAGTTCCCTCAACTGTAAAATGGGGATTAAGACTGTGAGTCCCACGTGGGACAACCTGATTACCTTGTATCCTCCTCAGCTCTTAGAACAGTGCTTTGCACATAGTAAGTGCTTAACAAATGCCATCATTATTATTAGGAGTAGTAGTAGGAAAGTAGAGAGGTGATGTAGGAGGTGGCAAGATGGGACAGTGCTTTAAAGGCAATGATGAGGAGTTTTTGTTTGGTGGGAAGATGAATGGGCAACCACTGGAGTTTTTTGAGGAGGGGGGTGACATGTCCTGAATGATTTTATAGAAAAATGATCCAGGCAGCAGAGCAAAGTATGGACTGGAGTGGGGAGAGGTAGGAGACTGGGAGGTCAGCTAGGACCCTGCTGCAGTAATCCAGATGAGATAGGATGAGTGATTGCATAGGATGTATTAATGTGGTAGCAGTTTGGATGGAGAGGAAAGGGTGAATTTTAGTGATGTTGTGAAGGTGGGACTCACAGGGTTTAGTGATGGATCAAACATGTGGGTTGAATGAAGCAGCATGATTTAGTGGAAAGAGCATGGGCTTGGGAGTCAAAGGTCCTGGGTTCTAATCCCGACTCTGCCACTTATCAGCTGTGTGATCTTGGGCAAGTCAATTAACTTTTCTGTGCCTCAGTTACCTCATCTGTAAAATGGAGATTAAGACTGTGAGCCCCACGTAGGACAATCTAATTACAGTGTATCTCCCCCAGCACTTAGAACACTGCTTGGCACATAGTAAACCCTTAACAAATACCATCATGATTATTATTATTATTAATATTATTATTATCAATGATAAAGCCAAAGTTACAGGTTCATGAGACAGGAAGGATGGTGGTGCCATCTAGAGTTATGGGAAAGTCACGGGGAGGACAGGATTTGAGTGGGAAGGTAAGGAGTTCTGTTTTGTATTTACTATCAACCACTTATCCATGCATGTGGCAATTCCTTTGTGAACTGATATATTTTTTCCTATACAACTTCCTTGTGATAACAAATTTCATATGGTTCCATCCTCTGAATAGTAAAAGTGAAGAAATGTTAATTCATCTGTGTTTTCAACTTACACAAACAATTGCTTCATTCTCAAACTTTGTAAAAACTTTGGTTTCTTTATATATAGCTGCTTGTAAACACTTTAGGGTGCATATCAAGTATGGCTCACGTAAGGAAGTATGAATTATAGGCAGGTGGTGAATTAAGAGTTCTAGGCCCAACGATGACTTGGTCTGGAATCTTAGCCATCATTTTTGACATTTGGGAAATTAAGACAGTGGCAAGAGTGGGAATTTGTAGGTGAGGGACATGTTCTCTCTCAGAATGCTTTGCATATGCCAAAGAACCAAAGAACCGTAGTAAATGATAATGGATATTTTAAGACCTCTTTATTTGTCACTCAGGGCCTCAGCAGGCTTGTAAGGTGGAAGTGAATCAAGGTGTCCTTGTTTTGGGAGGCCTAGGGAAGTGATATTACTTTTGTATGTGGGTGGAAAAGAGTAACCCAAAAGGAAGTACTTATGCCCCAGATATTGACGACACAGAGATAAACAGCCTCACCACATGGAAATTTTCTTTTGGCAGAGTCCCAGTCAGGAAGAGGTCAAGCAGCCCCCAAAATCAGCTAATCAGGTTGGAAACAGTCTATGTCCCACATAAGACTCATTTTCTTAGTCCCCATTTTTGCTGATGAGATGATTTAGGAACAGAGAAGTTAAGTGATTTGCCCAAAGTCACACAGCAGACAAGGGGTGGAGTGGGATTAGAACCCAGGTCCTTCTGACTCCCAGCCTACAGCAGGCAGAGCAACAAACAATTTGAAAAGCTTTCTTATGGGTAATTCTTAAAACCAGTGCGTGTGTTTGTGTGTGTGTCCCAGCCCAAATCTGCCTCAGAGGTGATAAAGAAGAAAAACTCTGAGTAGAATGACCCAGTGGCCTCTGAGCAGTGTCGGTAGACCTGCCCCTTTCCTCCCAGGAGTATCATTTTTTTTTCCTTCCCTGTCTTGGAATTTCCTTGGAAGCTTTCAGCCAGCAAACTACTGTGCCCAAGTGTCATACTGTGAGTCAGCTGAATAGCACCGGACAGTGGGGTAGAACATTATAAAGTATGTGCATGAATCTTGCGTGCAAAAGCACAATTCAGATTAAAGTCACCACTCCATTTATTACAAATGCTGTACTTACTGTAGGTTGCTAGAACAGCAGACAGTTGCAACAGTAGTTTCCTCAGTAGCCACCACAGTCAGTCTTCACTGACCATGTTGGATGGCTGTTCTTAGGACTCCAGCTGATCCTATCTACCATGTAAGATAGCTCTGGTCAGTAACCTTCACTGGGCACTCCCAGTGGACACCATCTTACTTGGGACTGTTTAAACCCCACCACAGTGATGAGAAGCAGCATGGCCTAGTGGAAATTCTGGCTCAGGCATTTGTTTGCTGTGTGGCCTTGGGCAAGTCACTGAGCTTCTCATCTCATCTGTAAAAATGGAGATTGAGACTGTGAGGCCTATATGGTACATAATAATAATAATAATGTTGGTATTTGTTAAGCACTTACTATGTGCCAAGCACTGTTCTAAGCGCTGGGGTAGACACAGGGGAAACAGGTTGTCCCACGTGGGGCTCACAGTCTTCATCCCCATTTTACAGATGAGGTAACTGAGGCACCGAGAAGTGAAGTGACTTGCCCAAAGTCACACAGCTGACAAGTGGCAGAGCCAGGATTCGAACCCATGACCTCTGACTCCAAAGCCCGTGCTCTTTCCACTGAGCCATGCTGCTTCTCTTACATAGATTGTGTCCAACCTGGTTAGCTTGTATCTACTTTGGTGCCTAATAAAGTGTCTGGCATATAGTGAGCACTTAAGAAATGCCATAAAAAAATGTGGGTTGGACTCTGGTGGGAAGTTGGATTTTTTTCAAGCATTTCACAACTTTTTTCAACTGCCTTTGACAAAGAGTATTTTTTAAAAAATTGCATCTTCAGGTGGTTTAATTTAGCTCCCTCTACTATATACCCCATCTATACTAGGTAATCTAGGGTTTTCTAAATATGACTTTAATATTATTCCCTGTCTTCTCTAAACATTCCTAGTACATTTTACCTAGGTTGACATCTGAATCTTATTCAGAGAATCATAACTGGATTGCATTTTGTTACAATAGGCTTTTCAAGGATTCTTAAGAGTACTTCTGACAGAAGCTATTCAAAGGTTGTGAGTGGCAGTTTCACGTGTCATGGTTATTTTATAGAATAAATGAAATACAGACATGTTTTTCCTCACTAAGCAAACTCAACCACATGGATTAGCTCTAAGTCTGAGAATGTGTCAGTTATAGCCATAGGATCACTATCACATAGATCTTTAAAATGTTTATATGCTATTGTACCACATATTCTGGGCTTTGAAACTGTGCAGCATTCAAAATCCTTTCACATCTAGTTGGACAAGTTTAAGTTCACCTTTATTTTATTTGTATGCTTTCTATTTGTCAACACATTCCATCTATCTCTAAAAAAGTAGTTTATGCCTCTTTATGAAATGAGCAGTAAGTTCTTACCAAAAATCATTCAAAAATATTATAATCATAATATAATAGGAACAAGACAAAAGGTGTAGAAAATACAGATAAAGAGAAAAGTAATAAAAACTGAATAAATAAAAGAATGAATGGAATAAACAAACAGATTTTACATGAGAGATAAGGAGGTTGAAGGGATGACATGACCTCATTTGTGGGGATGAGTTGGGGAACACCTCCTGGAGATGGACTTTAGGAGTACTTTAAAAGTGAGGAGGACCGTGATTTGGAAGATATGAGTGGGAGGGAGTTTCAGGCAAAGAAAGGACATGAGCATTAGGTCGAAGATAAGGGGTGAAAGTGAGGTACAGTTCGGAGGTTACTTTGGGTGGAACATGTGAAATAGGGTGTAATAGGAGAACAGAAGTGGATAAATAAGTTCATTCATTCATTCATTCAATAGTATTTATTGAGCGCTTACTATGTGCAGAGCACTGTACTAAGCGCTTGGGATGAACAAGTCAGTAACAGATAGAGACAGTCCCTGCCGTTTGACGGGCTTACAGTCTAATCGGGGGAGACGGACAGACAAGAACAATGGCAATAAACAGTGTCAAGGGGAAGAACATCTCGTAAAAACAATGGCAACTAAATAGAATCAAGGCGATGTACAATTCATTAACAAAATAAATAGGGTAACGAAAATATATACAGTTGAGCGGACGAGTACAGTGCTGTGGGGATGGGAAGGGAGAGGTGGAGGAGCAGAGGGAAAAGGGGAAAATGAGGCTTTAGCTGCGGAGAGGTAAAGGGGGGATGGCAGAGGGAGTAGAGGGGGAAGAGGAGCTCAGTCTGGGAACGCCTCTTGGAGGAGGTGATTTTTAAGTAGGGTTTTGAAGAGGGAAAGAGAATCAGTTTGGCGGAGGTGAGGAGGGAGGGCGTTCCAGGACCGTGGGAGGACGTGACCCGGGGGTCGACGGCAGGATAGGCGAGACCGACGGACGGTGAGGAGGTGGGCGGCAGAGGAGCGGAGCGTGCGGGGTGGGCGGTAGAAAGAGAGAAGGGAGGAGAGGTAGGAAGGGGCGAGGTGATGGAGAGCCTTGAAGCCTAGAGTGAGGAGTTTTTGTTTGGAGCGGAGGTCGATAGGCAACCACTGGAGTTGTTTAAGAAGGGGAGTGACATGCCCAGATCGTTTCTGCAGGAAGATGAGCCGGGCAGCGGAGTGAAGAATAGACCGGAGCGGGGCGAGAGAGGAGGAAGGGAGGTCAGAGAGAAGGCTGACACAGTAGTCTAGCCGGGATATAACGAGAACCCGTAATAGTAAGGTAGCCGTTTGGGTGGAGAGGAAAGGGCGGATCTTGGCGATATTGTAGAGGTGAAACCGGCAGGTCTTGGTAACGGATAGGATGTGTGGGGTGAATGAGAGACACGAGTCAAGGATGACACCGAGATTGCGGGCTTGAGAGACAGGAAGGATGGTCGTGCCATCCACGGTGATAGAGAAGTCTGGGAGAGGATCGGGTTTGGGAGGGAAGATGAGGAGCTCAGTCTTGCTCATGTTGAGTTTTAGGTGGCGGGCCGACATCCAGGTGGAGACATCCCGGAGGC
Organism: Ornithorhynchus anatinus; assembly: GCF_004115215.2. Classification (NCBI taxonomy): domain Eukaryota; kingdom Metazoa; phylum Chordata; class Mammalia; order Monotremata; family Ornithorhynchidae; genus Ornithorhynchus; species Ornithorhynchus anatinus. The sequence goes on from NC_041728.1 coordinate 156,692,659, forward strand.
AGGAGGAGATGCGAGCCTGAAGGGAGGGGGAGAGGACAGGGGCGGAGATGTAGATCTGCGTGTCATCTGCGTAGAGATGGTAGTCAAAGCCGTGAGAGCGAATGAGTTCACCGAGGGAGTGAGTATAAATGGAGAACAGAAGAGGGCCAAGAACTGACCCTTGAGGAACTCCAACAGTTAAAGGATGGGAGGGGGAGGAGGCTCCAGTGAAGGAGACCGAGAATGATCGGCCAGAGAGGTAAGAGGAGAACCAGGAGAGGACAGAGTCCGTGAAGCCAAGGTGAGATAAGGTATGGAAGAGGAGGGGATGGTCGACAGTGTCAAAGGCAGCAGAGAGGTCAAGGAGGATTAGAATGGAGTAGGAGCCATTGGATTTGGCAAGAAGGAGGTCATGGGTGACCTTACAGAGAGCAGTCTCGGTAGAGTGGAGGGGACGGAAGCCAGATTGGAGGGGGTCTAGGAGAGAATGGGAGTTAAGAAATTCTAGGCAGAATTCCTAAGTGAACATCCTAAGAATTAAGAAGTGAACATCAGTGGAGAGCCTTGAAGCTGATGAGGAGGGAATTATACTTGAGGGGAAAAAATGAGTTAAGAAAGAGGAGTATGATGTATTCTGAATGCAATTTTAGGAGATGATATGGGTAGCAGGGGGTCGAAGAGATGAAGACAGGATGCCTGGAGAGAGAGACAAAACAAGGTTGATGATGTTAAGCAGTTGATTTCCTTCTCATTTCATTGCATTTAACGTGGTGGGGGTGTCTTATAAAGAGACAGAGACAGATAGACACTGGTGAAGAGTATCATGCTATGGTCTGCCGGATCAGAGTGGAAGCTATGAGGGTAGAGAGCAGAGAGTGGATCCATGAGGAAGAGATCCTTTAGGAGTAACAAACAGCCTAAAAATGGAACCCTTTTCCAGCTTGTTGTGTGGCCTAGAACACCTGCTGTGCTCTATGTTGTAGTATTGCTGATTCCTCTAGAACATTCCTATCTAGACGTTCAGCTCTCTCAACACCACTAAACAAAACTGTGTTGTGTTTAATCTTATAATGGCAATCCCTTAATTAGGAATATCCCTGGAGGTCCTGGCAGAACTGCAAGATAAAGAGCACAGGCACACAGCCACAGATGATAGCTAGATGAAAATTCACCTGTAAATGGTTACCTTTTTAATAAAAGGATTCATTGTGGACAGGGAGCAAGTCTACCAATTCTGTTATATTGTACTCTCCCAAGCACTTAGTACAATGCTCCGCACAGAGTAAGCACTCAGTAAATATAATTGATTGATTGGTTGATTTATAAAACTTTGTATTGCTGCTGTTGCTAAGGACGGGGGATGTGCCAGAGCTGGAGTCAAGCTTCCCAAGATCAACCAAGCTAGAGTGGACGGTGAGCCTTTGCTACTGCCAGAGAAGACCAGAAGAAGATCTATTTAAGGCCATCAATCAATCAATGGTATTTATTGAGAATTTACTACATGCAGAGCATTGTACTAACTACTTGGGGTAGACATGTTCCCTGTCCACATGGAGTTTGCAGTCTAGACTGTACAGTCTACAGTCATGCAGGCTCTCTCAAAACTTCTAGATTGGGAAGGTAGACAAAGCTTATTTGAAACAGCAGGCAAGAATCGCCCCACCTCCCTGATCCCTGGAGCCAGAGCAGAGGACAGACTTCTGTCATAGTTCTGGAATTTAATGAGAAAAAAAAGCTCCCTTAATGGTTTAGTCCCAGGTAAGGCAAAACTGGCACCTTACTGAGTCCCTCTTCTATATTGGAGGTGAGGAAGGATCTTACTTTGATCTTGGAAGCAGAGCTGAAGTTGAGGACAACTCTAGGACTGGAGAGAGCATGGCTCCAAAAGGAGTAATGAGTTAAGAACCACCTGGGAATCTTCTACAGTTTTCAGGGCTGGGGAGCAGGCTGAAAGTGGAGCAGCGTGGCCTAATGAAAAAAGCATGGGTCTGGGAGTTAGAAGGAATTCCGGCTCTTCCACTTGTCTACTCTGTGACACTGGGAAAGTCCTTTAACTTCTCTGTACCTCAGTTACCTTATTTGTAAAATGGCAATTAATACTGTGACCCCCATGTGAGTCATGGACTGTGTTCAACCTGATCAGCTTGTATCTACCCCAGCACTTAGTTATAGTGTCTGGTACATAGCAAGCGCTTAACAAATGCCATTAAAAATTTAAAAAATGAAATTGCCAGCAGTTCCCCTTGGTAGACTCCTATCAATCAGTCAATCATATTTATTGAGTGCTTACTTTGTGCAGAGCACCATACTAAGCACTTGTGAGAGTACAATATGACAGAGCTAAATATACATGTCACATTCCCTATCTAAGAGCTTACAGGCTAAAGGGGAGCTTATGTCTCCAAGAAGGAGGGTGAGTTGGCTACATGTGTTTACCCAAAATGCTCTTGGTTCCACAGGTCCAATTCTACTGGGCAGTCAGAGGAAAAGAAGGTCACAATCATTCCATTGCCTCTTGAGGTTGGTGCCTAAGGAGGTTTTAACATTTTGTAACAACTCTTTGATTTCATAAACATACAGTAACCAATTTGCACTTAAAATTTTTTCTTAGCAAAGGGACGAGAGGGTATTTATCAGTTTAAAAAACAATCTAAAACATATGAGGCAACCTTTTAAAAACATTTGTAAGAAAAGATGTGTTTATCTCTTTTGCTCTTCACTAGTATCCCAGCTGGCTTACCTGAGTTTCCCATAAGATCAAGGATGTTACATAGGAAGAAAAAACAATCCACACTTGATCCTCAGCAACCCAGAGGAACTCTGTCTCAGGGACCAGCAGCAACAAAGCTTTAGTCTATTGTGAAAAGAAAACTTATCCTCTGTTCTATTTTTTCCCTTCATCCAAACACAGAAGTACACATGTCAGTTTCTTCAGGAAAGTAAATTTTAAGTTTATGTATGCAGCTACACACTATGATCAGCTGTGATTCATTTGTTCAACTCAAACTGTCTCAACCTAAGAGAATTTGATTAACTGACATTTGTCACAGTTATTTTATTGTTTTGAAGAGAACTCTGCTGCTCTAGGTTCTTCTCATTGTGTAGGCATTCAGTTGTTGAGATTTAGAGTGCATGAATATGAGAGACTACTCAAACGCTCCCTCCTCTGCCTTCTGAAAAGAAACTGAAAAAAGCCAAGAAAATACTATTTGACAAAGCTAATGGCATTGAGTGTTATCTTTAAAAATAACATTGCCAGCTGTAAAGGTAGTTCATGTGTTTGATTTTGCAAATGTTCCATTTAAAAACTCCTGGATTCCCAAAGCGAACAGCTGTTTTACCTAGGAAGGCACTTACATTTATTGAGGATATGCTTACACAAAGGTTTTATTTTGTTGGTTTAGATAAAATGTGGCTGCTTAATTAGTGCTGGAAGGCATGTTTTGCAAGCTGGATGTTACCTGGCCTGTGCCCAGAAGTTTACAACTTAATTTCTAAGGGAGTTCTCTTGAAGAAATGACCTTCATGTATTAGAATAACTTCTACACATGTGGGAAAAAAAGTCCACTGGGACCTGCTCTTTTACTATCCTGCTTAATTAAAAATCTAGTTTTCTAGTGTTTAAGTCTATGCAGATCACATTAGCTATCAAAATAAGTAATAAAAAACCTAAAAAAAGACAAAACCAAAACAGAATAATGAGAAATCACTAACATCCTGAGCTTTAGAAAGTATGGACTGCAACAATCTTTAAATAGGTATTTGCAACAACACTGTAAGAACACCTTTGAATCTTCTCTGTGACATCACTTAGGCTTCTAAAGTCTCATGAAAGCAAAAAGGAGTTGAACTAATTAAAATAGATCACTACCTTTTATTGGAATCATTTAAGCAACTCCCATAATTAAAAGATAGGACTTGAAAAATGGTAACTGGGAGTTTTAATCTCTAAATCTTTCTAATGGCATTAAAGTGCAGCAGGTAATATAAGAACAAAAAATTATCCAATTTTTCATATCAATTCTGACTACTGGTCCATAAAATCCAGTGGTCCTTATGAAAGTGTCCAATATGTAATGGCCTGGGATAAAAGAATATATAAACCCTCTGGACAATTATGCTGGACTCCACTCATGTCAGGACTAAATGAGATGGATTCCACTGTTTCTCAGCATATGCTGGTTGTGTCCATACATTTCCCAGCATCTGAAGTTAGTAGTCAGAGTCTAAATGACACTTTTCCTTCCTCAGCTCCCCCTCCCCCTGCGTCGTCCCGATTCACTCCCTTTGCTCTACCCCTGTCTCCCAGCCCCACAACCCTTGTGTATATATGTACATATCTATAATTCTATTTATTTGCATTGATGCCTGTTTACTTGTTTAGATGTCTGTCTCCCCCCTTTTAGACTGTAAGCCCCATGTGGGCAGGGATTGTCTCCCTTTATTTCTGAATTGTATTTTCCAAGTGCTTAGTACAGTGCTCTGCACATAGTAAGCGCTCAGTGAATATGATTGAATGAGTGAATAAATGACTTGATAGTTGCAGTAAAATATTCTCTCATCAGAATTAAGCCTTCTGCTTTGGTATAAAAATGAAAAAAAAAATAATGATGGTATTTGTTAAGCACTTACTATGTGCCAGGCACTAAATGTGAGGCATCTAAAAAAAAAAAAAAGACACAGAGGGAAAAAAACACCCCAAGTAACAAACCTTGATCAGGTCCCAAACGATGAAAAGTGATGGTAATGTCCCTTTTTAATAAGACTGTGCAGTACACTGTCTGCAATAATGATTTGGAGTAAATGACCTGGATCAAAACCTAGATGTAAATGTCAAAACTGAGCACTTTCAAATGCTTCTTTTTCTTTATCATCTACTCATCCAACTACCATCAAAAAGTGGTTATATTTTTGCATAATTGTATATATATAAATATATATATAAGTATAATTCTATACAATGATGTGCCTATGATATTGGTGAACTCTTAATTGATGTTCAGAAGTTGAGTTAATGTCATGCACCAAAAGCACAGGCTAAACAAAGGTAACTTTTCTTTGCTTTTTCCTCGGTTTATGCCTATCAGTGGGGCAAAAACACATTAAACTCCATTTGAAAAGGTAATCATCACTGTGGTATTTGTTAAGTGGTTATTGTGTGTCAAGCACTCTTCTCAGCACTGGGGTAGATACAAGTTTATCAGGTTAGACACAGTCCCTATCCCATATGGGGCTAACAGTCTGAATAGGAGGGAGAAAAGGTATTCAATCCCCATTTAACAGATGAGGCAAAGAGAAGTTAAGTGACTTAAGCAAGGTTGCACAGTAGGCAATTGGCAGGCAAGATTAGAACACAGATCCTCTGACTCCGAGGCCCATGGTCCTTCCACTAAGCCATGGTGAAATTTTTCTGTCCGCAATTTGTTTTACCTAACTGCCCTCTTCGTTTATAAACCTGTTGGAGGGTAGAACTATGTCTCTGGCTTCTCTAATACGGTCCAAATTACTTATTGTAGAATGCCCCTGTGCACAGTAGTCACTCAGTGAATACTACCATCAGTAACAACAATGAGGAAGTTTAATTTGTAAATAAGTTAATATTTGAAGAACTCAGTTATTTGTTTTCTGAAGTCTGAAATGGTTAGTTTCCTTCTCAGGGAGTTGAATTGAATGCAAACTATAGAATGGTGAATGAAGAAAAATCCCTATTTAGACATGGACCCATTAAAAGCAGCATGCAATTTAAAAGTGACAGTGAATGGTGCACTAGACTAGAGACAATTTATACGAGAGTTTGACTTGTTCCCCGAGAGCAAGTGGACTAAATCTCAAAGTGGATCTTAAGAAAGCTGCAGAGTTACCTTAATTATTGCAGAGGGAGAAGTTGTCTCTTTGTTTAATAGGTTTAATCTAGCAGAGTCTGATGAGAATAACACTAACCTGGTAATCCAGAGATTTCAAGACTGTTGTTGAATAAAGCCATAAAACATTGGAGCAATTTAAATTTAATGAAAAGTATCAGGCGGAAGATGAAATCTCTTCAGCCTCCTTAACAGCATTGAGCAATTTAAACCAAAGCTACAACTTTGGAAATCTAGCAGAACCTTTTATTAGGAATTGGAATCAGACGTTTAGATGTGCAAGAAGAAAAAAAATAAACCTACAAGATGTGATGAGCTGGAATTAAACAAAACCATTAAAATAAAGACATGGGAGAGTTGGAAAGACACAATTCTTTACAAATGATTGAATAAGGAGAAAGAAACAACACTAGAGATGCTGATAGCAGATTTTGGAAGATTAAATAAATGAAAGTGTAAATTAGGAAGATAGATAAATGTCAAGAATAGGTGTGAAAAATAAATGCTAAGAAATTTTGGTTAAACATGATCTGGGAAGATGGAGCTTAATCAGGGAATGCTTCTTGGAAGAGGAAGGTTTACAGGAGATCTTTGAATATGGGTAGAGTTGTGATCTACTCAGTCAATCAATCAATTGTATTTATGAGCTCTTACTGTGTCCAGAGCACTGTACTAAGCTTTTGGGAGAGTGCAACACAATAGTAGACTGTAAACTCCCTTTTGGACTGTAAGCTCATTATGGGCAGAGAATGTTTCTGCTTATTCTGTTGTACTGTACTCTTCCAAGTGCTTAAAATAGTGCTCTGCATATAGTAAGTGCTCAGTAAATATCATTGATTGATTGAATGTCACAGACACATTCCCGGCCCACAGTGAGTTTACTATCTAGAGGACTATTTGAAGAAAGGAAGTTTTTAGGTTGAAGTAAAGGCAGAAACAAAGAATTCATTCGTTTGTATTTATTGAGTGCTTACTGTGTGCAGAACACTGTACTAAGCACTTAGAAAGTACAATTCCAATCAGATTGGATGCCTAAGAGTTGAAAACAGTGAAAGTGTTACCTTGGGAGGGAAAAAAGTGCTATTTGGAGCATACTAAGGGAAGATAAGTGGGAGAATGCTGGTGAAGTGCTTAGAAGCTAATCGTCAGAAGTTTCCATTTTATGTAAGAGTGGTCAGAAACCTTTGGAGAATTTTGAGGAGCAGAGAAGCATGTGCTCAGTGATGTTTTAGTAAAATCAACCAGGCAGCAGAATTAAGTATGGACTGAGATGGAAAAGACTGGAGTCAGTATATTTATTATCAAGGAGAAGGTGTTAGAGTAGTACATCTATGCCACTGAGGTTCATTCAAGGGGCAATTATTGCTGTTAGAAAATTTTACCTAGGCTAATCAGCAAATTTAACAACATGGAGGAGAGCAGAGGTTATAAGATGTAGAATGCTTTATTTCAGCTCATTCACAATGAGGAAAGGCAGAACAAACATTTAAAAGACAGGGTTAAGCCCAGTCTCAAACAGTATGAGATAGCAGCCGACAAACAATCAAGAGAGAGGTTACTGTCTTTAAACAGAGACTTGGGCAGGATCAGGAGATCAAGAGGCTAATTTGAAAACAAAGATAAGGGCTGCCAGTGGAATGGATTGTTGGCTGTGCATAAATCGTCTTCCCTTCTCCTGTACTTGTCGAAAGAATTTCCCCATCAGTAGCATGATCTTTAAATAAGAAGGAGCATAAGCTTGCACCTAGATTTCCCCCTCATCCCCTCTCTCAATAATAATCCTAATATTTGTTAAGCACTAATATGTACCAAGCACTGTGCTTAAGCATTGGGTAGACATAAGATAATCAGGTCAGGCAGAGGCCCTGTCCCACATTGGGCTCACAGTCTATGAGGAGAATGAGAACTGTTATTTCATCCTCATTTTAAAGTTGAAGAAACTGAGGCACAGAGAATTTAGGTGGCTTGTCCAAGGTCATGTCTGTTTATTGTTGTACTCTCCCAAGTGCTTAGTACAATGCTCTGCACACAGTAAGTGCTAAATAAATACTATTGAATGAATGAAAGAATGCAGCAGGCAAATGTGGGAGCAAGGATGAGACCCCTGGTATCCTGACTCCCAGTCTTGTGCTCTTTCCACTGGGCCTCTCAATCTCTTTTTCTGTCTCTACATTATTTATTAGTTATGTTCTGCTTAGTAAACTGAAGGAACATTATGAACTAATGAAGGACCAAATGCTGTCTCTTTGTAATCATATAACCGCAATGCACAATTTAGTGTTAGATGAGGAAAAGTTGCTCCCTTTTGACATTTCCACAAATTCCCTAAAACAATTCTTGTTTAAGCCTTCATAAAAAGATAGATGAGTTAAAGGGGAAAAGATTGATTTGGGAAAACTGGATGGAAGGAATCTTGTAACCTTTCTAGAGAGAGTTAACCATAGCCTGGAGGAGGGGCACAGTACTCCTCAAGGAGAACCTGGATTCGGGACATAATATAAAGGAAAGATGAGTAAGCTGTATGAAGAACTAGGTTAAAAAATGTGCAGGAATTGGGCTTGATTCTAATCAAAGGAGTACATTTTCTCATACTTTCATGAAATTCATTCTATTCCATTTCCAAAGCAATGCTTTCATTATGCCCCTTCTTCCCATCTCTCCCTCCCAGTCACACCCCTATTCCTAGGGTCTTGATTTCCTGCCCCTGATATCCATGATACCCCTGAAGGAGTCCCTCTCCTCCCTTGTATTCCCACACCCAAGCTCCAGTATATATTTTTAAGCCTTGTTCTCAGCGATGGCTATTGCTGCCAACATGGGTAGCCCCATTAAATACCCCCACCTGGACCCCTCCCAAACTCTCCCACTTTCCTGCCCCAACCTTGGCCATGGAAGGGAAGGGAAAGAGGATGTGGCAACATAAATAGTTGTGTCTACATCAACAGCTGCCCCATCCTGCCGATCCTGTCCCTGACCACGTTCCCCCACTGAGGCATGGAGGTGGGCTACAAACAGGAAGTAGGAGTGGTGTCACAAGCAATGTATTTCTGGCAAGAGAGGACCATCTACAAATTCTGTTATATTGTACTCTCCCAAGGATTTAGTACAGTGCTCTACACACAGTAATCTCTCAGTAAATACAACTGGTTGAATGATTGATCCTTGCACCCAGGATTCATAAAATCTAGTTAACCTACTCCACTACTATGGTTCAAACAGTTGGTATTTAAACCACTGATACATCAAGGTCCAAATCTCCAGATTGTATGTGCAGCTCCTGTCGTGGGGAATATCTGTTCTTCATATCTCATCAACTCTTACAAAATAAACCATATGACTTTATCTGCAGCTCATCCTTTTTACCCCTCTCAGGATCACACCTGGAGAGTTTCCAGTACTCTAACAGTCTTGGTTATGGTAGAGAGAGTCAAGCAGAGTCATACCTATTCCATTCCTAGCTTGGGCAGTGGCTAGCAAGTGGAAGGAAATCTACTACAAGTCAAAAACTCACCTTTGTTGGGCAGTGGTGGCATGGGAGAGAGTTGAGGGTGGACACTCAAGTTTACTTCACTGAACAGTAAACCAAGACAACTCTATCGATATACCCACTAGAATGACTGCAGATGGAAGGTGGGCATTCTGGGAGACATATGTCCACGACGATGCTATGGGTCGGAGATGACTCGACAGCATAGGACAAGACATCCTTTGAAAATTTTTCTCTGTTTTCATATTATTTAAATTTTTAAAAATTACCTTTGGACTGGAGATATACTAAAGCAGTAGTTTGATTAATGTCTGCAAAAGAAATTATGGAAAGTTTGTTTTCTGAACTCCTCAATCATTCAGGAATATTTTTTGAGTGCTTACTCTGTAAAGAGCAGAATATTAAGCACATGGGATATTTCAGTGATGTTAGTAAACATGATCCCTGACTTTAAGACTCTAAAAGTTTTGTGGCAGGTGGGAGTGGGGGAAATGCTGAACTGGAAGAACTAGTAGAGTACAAAGAATGTATAGAGTGGGTGTGAATACCCAAGCCTTAGGTGATACAAAAGCCCTGAAGTGACAAGAGGTGGGGAAGAAGCACCTTATTCAATAGTATTTATTGAGCACTTACTATGTGCAGAGCACTGTACTAAGCACTTGGGATGAACAAGTCGGCAACAGATAGAGACAGTCCCTGCCGTTTGACGGGCTTACAGTCTAATCGGGGGAGACGGACAGACAAGAACAATGGCACTAAACAGCGTCAAGGGGAAGAACATCTCGTAAAAACAATGGCAACTAAATAGAATCAAGGCGATGTACAATTCATTAACAAAATAAATAGGGTAACGAAAATATATACAGTTGAGCGGACGAGTACAGTGCTGTGGGGATGGGAAGGGAGAGGTGGAGGAGCAGAGGGAAAAGGGGAAAATGAGGCTTTAGCTGCGGAGAGGTAAAGGGGGGATGGCAGAGGGAGTAGAGGGGGAAGAGGCGCTCAGTCTGGGAAGGCCTCTTGGAGGAGGTGATTTTTAAGTAAGGTTTTGAAGAGGGAAAGAGAATCAGTTTGGCGGAGGTGAGGAGGGAGGGCGTTCCAGGACCGCGGGAGGACGTGACCCAGGGGTCGACGGCGGGATAGGCGAGACCGAGGGACGGCGAGGAGGTGGGCGGCAGAGGAGCGGAGCGTGCGGGGTGGGCGGTAGAAAGAGAGAAGGGAGGAGAGGTAGGAAGGGGCAAGGTGATGGAGAGCCTTGAAGCCTAGAGTGAGGAGTTTTTGTTTGGAGCGGAGGTCGATAGGCAACCACTGGAGTTGTTTAAGAAGGGGAGTGACATGCCCAGATCATTTCTGCAGGAAGATGAGCCGGGCAGCGGAGTGAAGAATAGACTGGAGCGGGGCGAGAGAGGAGGAAGGGAGGTCAGAGAGAAGGCTGACACAGTAGTCTAGTCAGAGAAGCAGCGTGGCGCAGTGGAAAGAGCATGGGCTTTGGAGTCAGGGCTCATGAGTTCGAATCCCAGCTCTGCCACTTGTCAGCTGTGTGACTGTGGGCAAGTCACTTAACTTCTCTGTGCCTCAGTTCCCTCATCTGTAAAATGGGGATGAAGACTGTGAGCCCCACGTGGGATAACCTGATTCCCCTGTGTTTACCCCAGCGCTTAGAACAGTGCTCTGCACATAGTAAGCGCTTAACAAATACCAACATTATTAAGAAGAGTAAGGAAATGAGAGATTAATTAGGGATGGCCTCTGGGAGACGATGTGATTTCACAAGGGCTTTGAAGAGGGGAAGAACAGTGATCTGTTGGATGTGAAGGTGAAGAGCAGGAAGGAGAGCATGAGCAAGAGGTCGACAGTGAAAGAGGCACAGACAAGCCAAGGAAGAAATTAGGGGAATGAAGTTGGGATATAATGTGAGGAGCAATGATAGATAAGGGGCATGAAGCTGCATGTCTTAAAGACAGGGGTTTCTGTCTGATGTGAGGATGGATGAGCAACCATTGGAGTTACTGAAGACTGGGGAGTCATGTGTAGAATGATGTTTTAGATAAATGATCCAGGCAACCGAGTGGAGATTGGATTGGAGAGGGCAGTGACTGGAGGGAGGGAGATCTGCAAGGAAACTGTTGCTTTAATTAAATAGGGATATGACAAGTGCTTTGACCAGGATGGTGGAAGCCTCGAAGGGATACATGAACATTTCTTCAGCATATCTTTAAAAATTTATGTCTCTGAAAATGAATAGGAGCCTGACATAGGCGGCATAGTTGATAAAGCACAGGCCTGGGAGTCAGAAGGTCATGGGTTCTAATCCTGGCTCTTCCCCTTGTCTGCTGGGTGACTTTGGGCTAGTCACTTCACTTCTCTGGGCCTCAGTTACCTCATCTATAAAATGGGGATTGAGACTGTGAGTCCCATGTGGGACGGGGACTGTGTCCAACCTGATTTGCTTGTATCAACGCCAACTTTTAGTACAGTGCCTGCACATAGTAAGCTCTTTACAAATACCATGATTACTATTATTATTATTATCATTATTTTTATCCCCTTTAAGAATGCCTAAAGGCCATTTATTACTTTACACAAACTGACTGTAAATGATATGAAAACTGCAGAGCGAAAAGAAATCTTAAATTCTATAATGAAAACTGAGAAAGAGCACAAGTTTGGAAATTATAGGGGTGAGGAAAGAAAAGGTCCAAAAAACTGATTTAGTAGCTAATGAGAAATGGTCAATATCTTGGACAATCTTCAAAGGATATAGCAAAGGATGTATTTTAGAGATATGACAATGCAGAAAATGTATAGATTTGGTACAATTTCATTATCAGCATAAACAGTAGTTACTGAATAGAGTAGTGCTCTTGATGCTTAGAGATAAATGATAAAGGTAAAACTCATGGAGTCCCTGGCCTTGAGGGACTTACAACCTAAGTGATGTGAATAGCAGATGTCTGTGCTCTCAAAATCCTGTCATATAAAATTGCCATATCGATCAATCAAAAGGTATTTATTGGGCACTTTTAAAATGATCCAAATCTCCTGATTTGTAGATTCTGATGAGGTTTTTGCCTGGGAAATGAAAAATAGGTGCATTTAGTTTCCAGAATAGGACCAAAATGACCTTGTATGGAATTAGGAACTCCATCTACAATCCAATTGCAAGGTCTGTGGAGGCCCCGAACCTGGCTGAACCATATTGCCAAAGACGACAGAGATCAAATTTGGGATTTCATTTGTATCAAATATTGGAAATGATCCCAACAGAAAATACTGAAGTCAAGGTTTACAAAGCAATATTTAAAACCACTGAGATTCCAAGATTGCTAGAGCCAAGATGAAACACTTAACAGAAGCCAGTCATTTTATTTTTTGGTCATGCATATACTTGGGTATATGATCAGTGTGCACCTCGCTAAAATACAAACCACCTTAAGAAATTAATCAATAAATCAATGATAGCTTCCAGGTGACATTCTTTAAACATGTTCCACCAGTTTAAAATATTGCTTGATACCCTCCACCCAACGGGCTGCTCTGGCTTCCACAGATAGGATCTGATTAGCAGACACATCTGCCAATCTGGTGTTAATGTCCTGGATTTGATGCCATAAGGTGGGGAAAGTTTTTTTCTGGTGGCTTTCCAGAGACCAGGTAGGACTACATATCACAGCCAACTAGAACCCGCAGAAGCTAGAGCAAATTAAATTAAGATAATGACCAAAATAACTTGCCCTGGCTCCCATTTTATCCAAGGGATAACTTAAGGAGAGATCAATCAATCAATCAATCATATTTATTGAGTGCTGTGTGCAGAACAAAGTACTTAGTGCTTGGGAGAGTGTAGTATAATAGAGTTGGTAGAACCTTTGCCTCTCAGGGTCACACCTGGAGAGTTTCTAGTCCTCTGCCAGTACCCATTCCATTTCTAGCTTGGGCAGTGGTTAGTGAGTGGAAGGCAATCTGCTACAAGTCAAAACTCACCCATGCTGGGCAGCAGTGGCATAGGAGGCAGTCGAGGGTGGAGACTCGAGTTTACTGTGTGGAAGGAGGAAATGGTAAACCACTTCCATATTTTTACCAAGAAAACTCTACCAGCACGATTCCAGTTGAAGAGCGGGGCGTTCAGGGAGAGATGTGTCCGTGGGGTCGCTATAGGTCGGAAATGACTCGACGGTGTAAGACAAGACAAGGAAAACATGGCATTCTCCTCGGTGTGGATAGGAGTTTTTCCATTAATGGAAGAGGAACAAAGTCTATCCCAGATTGTTCTAAACAATTCTGAGTATGGTTTTTTCTTCGGTGAGGCTTGTCAACTTGAAAACTCAGATCATATTATCCCAGACAAAATATGGGTCGAAATAGGGTTTTTAATCATTCAATCAATGCCATTTACTGAGGATTTACTCTATGCAGAGCACTGGACTAAGTGGTTGGAAGAGTTCCTGACCACAAGGACCTTATAAAATTTTGGACATTCTCTCTTCCAAATTAAGGGTACCTTGAGTGTCTGCATTATACATTTATTATGATTATTTCTTATTGCTTGATGTTGATGTTGATGATTATAAGACAGTCACTCTTCCCACCTTCAAAGCGTTATTAAAAATATGTCTCCTTCAGGAGGCCTTACCCCACTAAGCCCTCATTTTCTCTTTTCACATTCCCTTCTGCATCACCCTTGCAGTTGGATTTGCACGCTTTATTCACTCCTCCTTCAGCTCACATCACTTATGTAAATATCCATAATTCATTTACTTACATTAATGTCTGTCCCCCACTCCGCCCCGAGGCTGTAAACTCAGTGAGGGCAGAGAATGTGTCTACCAATTCTGTTATATTTTTCTCTTTCATTCAATAGTATTTATTGAGTGCTTACTATGTGCAGAGCACTGTACTAAGTGCTTGGAACGTACTTTTCCAAGTCCTTCGACTAGTGCTCTGCACACTGTAAGTGCTCAATAAATATGACTGATATATTGATTACTACTATTAGACAGCATGGCACAGTGCATAGAGCACAGGCCTGGGAGTCAGAAGGTCATGGATTCTAATCCCAGCTCTGCCATTTGTTTGCTGTGAGATCCTAGGCAAGTGACTTTACTTCTCTGTGCCTCAGTTACCTCATCTGTAAAATGGGAATTGAGATTGAGAGCCCATGTAGGACAGAGACTGTGTCCAACCCAATTTACTTGTATCTACCCCAGAGCTTTGTAAAGTCCTTGGCACATAGTAAGCATATAACAAATGCCATTATTATTATTAATAATAAACAGTTTTCTATTAACCATAAGCACTTACAGTATGCCAACCACTATTCTAAGTACTGGGGTAGATACAAGTTAATCAAGTTGGACACAGTCCCTGTCCCACATGAGATATGAGGGAGTAGGATTTAATCCCCATTTTAAAGACGATGTAACGGAGGCCCAGAAAAGTTAAGTGACTTGCCTAAGGTCACACAGCAGACATCTAGCAGAGCTGGGAATAAAACCCAAGTCTTTCTGACTACCAGGCATGTGTTCTATCCACTAAATCATGCTGTTTTCTGATGAAGCACATGACTTGCTCTACAGAAATCATCCCAATCAGCATTCCCCAAGTCATCGGACCCCATTCTGCTCCTTTCTTCAGTGATAGTGTGACGATATTTTGGTAGCATGAAGTCTGGCCTTTCCCACTACTTTGTAGGGCATGGCCTGTTGTATGGGAAACACTCCATTACCGCCATTCCATCTGTCACAGTAATAATAACAATAATAATGATGTGGTACTTGTTATGCCTTTACTGTGTGCCAAGCTCTGTTCTATATCTGGATGCAAGGTAATCAGGTTTAACCTAGTCCCTGTCCCACACATGGGACTCACTCTCTTAATCCCCAATTTAAAGATGAGGTGACTGAGGCACAGAGAAGTTAAGTGACTTCAAGGACAAGGGCACACAGGAGACGTGGCTGAGTCGGGTTTAGAACCCACATCCCAGTCCCAGGCTCTTTCAACAAGGTTATAACATCATCGTGCTCTCTCCCCCATGGCAGGGACAACATATTTTCCGAGATTTTTGAATTTGGAGATGGGATGACTGAGTTTGTGTTCACTGAGACTGTTGGATCTGAACAACCTTGCCTGGGAGATGAGGAGCATGAAACCGCTCATTTAACCATACTGTTCTTTAGTGTATATGGTATCTTCTATTCTTTATTATTTCATCTTTCTTAAATGTCTTTCACCTCCCTGGTCCTCCTTATTCTTATATAATGAGCTCCTTGAGGTCCAGAGAATATTTCAAATTTTCAGCTGTGTACTTTTTCCCTGTACTTGGCTCAGTTCTTCATAATCAGTAAGTGCTTAATTAATTTATTACTAAACACATGGCTATATTATTTTTAAAGTAAGACTATTTAAACTATTACCTACAACTTAGTCTGTGAGTAATTTGTGGATCAAGGACTATACCCATTCTAATTATCATTATTATCAAAGTGGTATTTGTTAAGTGTCTATATGTGCCAGTCATTGTCCTAAGGACTGGGGAATATAAAAGCTAATCAGGTTGGACAGAGTCCATGTCCCATGTGGGACTTACAGTCTTTTTGAGGTAACTGAGTCACAGAGAAGTTAAGTGTCAGAGCTGGGATTAGAACCCAGGTCCTCTGACTACTAGGACCATTCTCTTTTTACTAGGCCATGCTGATTCCCTCAATAATCATTACCAGAATCACCTCAACAATTTGTAATATACAATGTGTACTTTGGGAAGTACCTGGGAAATATCAAAAGAGGGTGAAAGATGAAATCTTTGCCTCTGTTCATTTTACATTTTAATGGATGAAACAAACATCTTCCAGAAACAAGTTGGGTTTCTAGAAAAATATGGATAACAAATACTAACTTTTCATGCTGTATTCCCTAACTTCAAAGGAATAATCTATTTGTCTCCATCAGACTGTCAGCTCCTTGAGGCAGGGAGTAATGTTTGCCAAGTCTATCCTATTGTACTCTCCCAATAAGTGTTCAAAAAATACCATTTACTGATTGATTGATCCTGTCTCAATTCCTGGATTGTCATCTATAAAGAAGTGTGATTTCTCACTGAAGCTCATTGATATTTCCATCAGGATTACATGATGATATGCTTTTGTGATGGAATTAAAGACATTCAATTTTATTTATTCATCATCACCAGAGTGCAAGAGTGAATAGATTCAGTTGCATTTATTCGTAACAGCCCTACTCAAGAGTGTGGCAGTTATCTTGGAAACTGACATTAGATTTCATACTTCTGTTCCTCTGGGAAAATCTTCCGGAACAACATGCTGCTAGTGTCATCAGCAGTCTTGAAGAAAGTCATTAAGAACTCCTGAATGCTGTTGACTGAGTCAAGTCTATGCATTCAGACTTGCAGGAGTTTAAGAACCATTTTCCAGAGTTAGCTGAGTGCTTCCAAGTTACAATTAGCCTGACAGAGAACACCTGCACTAGGGAGATGCTTTCATAGCCAAGGATCTTCATTAAAGTTTCGATGTTGAGGGTTGTCACTGAATACTGCTGCTTCAGCAAAATATCTATGGGTAATAGATAAAAGAAGCAAAAAGAGAGGGAAGAAATACTCATCAAAAGCTAGATTAACCTAAAGCTATGGAAAGAATTATTTGTATTCCCTATGTATAGCTTGGAGAGCTAGGAAGAAGTACGTCAATCCAGTGGTAATTTGTTCATTCGTTCTATTGTATTTATTGAGCGCTCACTGTGTGCAGAGTACTATACTAAGCACTTGGAGAGAACAATTTGGCAACAAATAGGGACAATCTCTACCCAAATTCATCAGTTGACCTGGAGGAAATGAATGTATCTAGCCTTTTTCACTGTTTCCAAATAATGGTGATGGAATAGTGCTTTATTCACCTAAATTTAACTCACCAATTTTATGTGATTACATTTTGATGAAGGTTGTTTCTTGGAATTATAGTTCTCACACTTGAGCTACTGTGATACTGTTCATGTCCCCTCTACTATGAGAAGCAGCATGGCTCAGGGGAACGAGCATGGGCTTGGGAGTCAGAGGTCATGGGTTCGAATCCCGGCTCTGCCACTTGTCAGCTGTGTGACTGTGCCTTAACTTCTCCGTGCCTCTATTACCTCATCTGGAAAATGGGGATTAAGACTGTGAGCCTCATGTGGGACAACCTGATTACCCTGTATCTGCCCCAGCACTTAGAACAGTGCTCTGCACATAGTAAGTGCTTAACAAATACCAACATTATTATTATTATTATTACTATTATTACTGTAACATTTTAACTATGTTAACCTGAGGCTGGGCTGCAGTGAGGAAAGGTACAGGAGCTTACGGACACTGTGATTTTATTGAACACTTTGTTTCATCTTAAATCCTACCCAGACAACAGGAGACAAGTCCTTCTTGGGTGGTGCATCCCGTAATGGGTTTTGGCAGATAATTCTAGTCACAGTTATGGCATTTATTACACGCTTACTCTGTGCTAAGGACTGGGGCAGATACAATAAAATGAGAACAGATACAGTCTGTCCTACATGGGTTCTAAGAGTGATGGAGAGCCTTATATCCCCATTTTACAGATGAGGGAATTGAGGCACAGAGAGGTTAAATGATTTGCCCAAAGTCACTCAGCCAGCCAGGGGCAAAGTTGGGACTAGACCCAGGTCTCTTGTTTCCATGCTCTTTCTAGTAGATCTTAGAGAAGCAGTGTGGCTTAGTGGAAGGAGCACGGGCTTGGGAGTCAGTGGTCGTGAGTTCTAATCCTGGCTTTGCTACTTATCAGTTTTATGACTTTGGGCAAGTCACTTAACTTCTCTGTGCCTCAGTTACCTCATCTGTAAAAAGGGGAGTATGACTGTGAGTCCCACGTGGGACACCATGATCACTTAGTTTCTACCCCAGCGCTTAGAACAGTGCTTGGCACATAGTAAGCACTTAACAAATACCACCATTATTATTATTATTAGATCACGTTGTCATGTTTCAAGTAAGTGGCAAGCCATAAATGTTCCATGCACCTTCTTGAATGATTTCATGAGCACTGCCTATCAGTTATGGGATTTCTCTCTGGCCCCAAGAAAGTCCAAACTATGAGATTTCTTGAGTATGCAGGTGAGGGAGATGGGCCTCTTTGCCCTACTCATATTCATTATCTCTTAAGGCTACGTCAAAATGAGTACAGAGGATGTACAGTGAATTTAAAAATGTACAACAAGGGAAGAAGTAATTATAGAAGAATATGTGGTAGCACAGTAGCAAGCAATGGTAAACCCAGGTTTGAGAAATTACAGACTGATCATTATGAAGGCCCCAGCAGCCAATATATCTACTTGGTTTGGGCTACCAAAACACTCACCTATACCATTGCCTACTTGTTTTGGACTAATGGGAGGCAGGATTCTAACTTGGAGCTGAGCAACTAGATAGCTTATTTTGAACAAAATCAACAAGCACCTATGACCTGGAGATATACAGAAAGGAGTGACAAAAAGAAAACAGGAACATTATCTGTTTACTCACCTTAGAGATATCATCACATCATTAGTTTCAAAGACATTCTCCCACACAGATACCACCTTTAAATATGATGGGTGACATTGCCTAGAAAGATTTGTGACTGAAATAGAGCTGCATTTACTGTTTTCAACTTCAAGTGAATTTTTCTGTGTTTGTTCATATTTTTCACAAGATGGTATGATTTCCAACTTTGTGACTTTTGTTTCTCCTGATTTGGGAATGTTGTAGCATTTTCTAAAGAAGATAAACATAGGATCTGGTTGTTTCAGGTAAAGTTTTTAAGATTTCCAGGAAGAATGTCAAGGCCTAAAGGGAACAGACTATTACTCCAGAAGATCTGGTAACTCGTTGTTTGGATACATCTTGATCCCTAAACATATTGTTTTCTTCTTTATAGACCTTCCTTTCCCATGTATCCACTCTCCATTTTATGTGCAATTTCAGGTTCAGGTTCAAATGTTCGTACCCATTTTGGGTCCTTCAATCAGGATTAGAAATAACCTCATACCCTGATTTATTTACTTTGTTTTTCCAAGAACAGACTAGCTGGATGAGGCTGGAATGGGATGGTCACTATGTCATTGGGTTGCCTTGAACTTGAGCTGCAGGATATTAAGAAATATTTACATGAATTCTGTGGTTGAAATACACAAATACAGTACTCCTCAATAATATTCCTGCCTTGTGCCACCATTCCCCATAAAAAGGATAATTTTAGTAACCATGGCTAATGAAGTGCCTTGCATCACATCTTTGGGTGAGCCATACACTCTTCCAGTGAATGAGATTACCGTTCAATATACCAGAAAAAAGACTAATTTTTCTAAGTGCATAAAGGTAACCTGAGAGAAAATTATTCTTCCAAAGTTGATGAATTATCTTACATCTCATATGTAGGCTCTGGGAAATTTAGTTGAGGTATGTTCTAGTCAACCAGTCATCCAGTCTTTCAGTTAATCCTCATCCAAAAAAATCATCAGAGGAAAGCGAACTAACCTACAGTTCCCAATATAGAAATGTGAAATCTGATTCTGTCTGAGTGTCCCTTTTTTGTAGTATCCTAAGGCTGTTCTGTGCTGTTGTTGTGCATTTTAATACACATTTCACAGTGACCTTTTCAAGACCAAAATAGTTTTTATCATTCTTTTTTCCCCTTTATTCTTTTGTTACACTTTTATGTTCAGCTGCTTCTATGCATCGTTAAATCTCCAAAGCAATCACCTCTGCACCATTGCCTAGAGCAAATATCGCTAGAGGAGACTAAGGCTGATGTATAGCAGTTGTAAGTTTTCCCTGAAGAATATGAATATGTCCAGTCTAAGCAGCTACAAAATTGGCTCTATCCAGCCTCAGGAGAAATGAAAAGAAATATGAGAAAACTTTTGGTTCATAGTGAGAACAATATGAACAAAACTAGTTTAAGAAGTTCATTGAAAGTATATTTTAAAGTCTAAATGTCTTTCATTAGTGCCCCATATTCATGTCAAGTTGTATTTTTTTATTCCTTTTAGAGAGTATAGTGAAAGCATTTAAGATTTTCTTCAAAGCATCCGTTCCTCACCAATTTCTTTAAAAGATCATTATAGTTTTTCTGTTCTTGTTTTGTTGCAGTTTAGGAATGGCTAAAGGAGGGATAATGTCTTTCTGCTATAGGATCAGACCATCTTTGGATCAGGCTGTACAGAAATATGCGTGGGGAGAAAAGGGATGGGTTTCTCATTACCTAATCCATTCTGGATTGTGAATGCCTTGAGACACAGAAACTAGACCTAATTCTCACCTGTGTATTCTCTCCCAGTGCTTAGTAGAGTACTCTGCAAACAGTCAGTACTTAATAACTTCTACTACTACTATAACGCTTAAATTTAAGTGTTTAACCCAAACTTTAGGGCTCGAGGGAATGATGCTTCTTCCTTGCTTCAAAATCTATTCTTACACTTTCCAGAATTTTTGTCAGACTTCATTGTTAGCTAGTGAAGTGCCACTATTTCAGACATAAATTCTACTCTAAAAGACAATTCTACTCTAAAAGACATTCTACTCTAAAATATTCATTCAATAGTATTTATTGAGCACTTACTATGTGCAGAGCACTGTACTAATTGCTTGGAATGTACAAATTGGTAACAGATAGAGACAGTCCCTGCCCTTTGATGGGCTTACAGTCTAATCACAGGCATACTGTACTGACCAGTGAAGTTAGCATGACTACAATTTTGTTCAGACTCTATTTAGCATTTGTTTCAGCTTTTCTGTTGTTTTTGTTATTCTATGACTTCCTCCTTTCCTAATGACTTTCAGAAAGCTGGTCATCAGAGCCCTCCACTTCAGCTTCCCTGTTTCTTGGAATCATCCTGCTTTCATCTGTCTCCTGCTGCTTTCATAAGTTATTCACACCTACTCTCTTAGTGTTCTGACTCCAACTGCTTCGTTCCCTTCATCTCACTTCCTACCCAGGTGCCTTCACCATCTTTCACTAGACTGCAAGCTCTTTGTTGGTAGGGAAAGTAACTCTGCTATATTATAGAGAGCACTCTGTACAGTGCTCTGAACACAGTAAATGCTTGATAATGGATGGATTGATTCCATCTATCTTCCTCTCACCCATTGCCACAGAAGGAGAGGTATGAAGGGTGAGCTTGAGAGACAAACCCCACACCCCTGGAATGGCTAATAAGGCCAACTTGGATCTTAAGGGCTAG
The DNA here is from genome assembly GCF_004115215.2 of Ornithorhynchus anatinus. Classification (NCBI taxonomy): domain Eukaryota; kingdom Metazoa; phylum Chordata; class Mammalia; order Monotremata; family Ornithorhynchidae; genus Ornithorhynchus; species Ornithorhynchus anatinus. Next base: position 156,714,220 of record NC_041728.1, read on the forward strand.
CTAGATACCTTGACCCGAAGCTAAAATGGTGACATTCGATTAGTCGAAAATGAGAAGCAAGCTGTCAAGGAAATGTTATAATTTTATATAAATGCAACTGGAACTACATGGAATTAACATTTAACCACAGGAATATATTAATTGCATGAAAGGTGAGATATCAGATATTTCATTTTTATTTTTAGCAAACCAATTCCAAAACAAAGTGGTGAAAGTAAAATGTAGTAAATCTAAAATGTAGTAAAACTACCATTTTCTCTGAATTCCCTGAGGTAGGCCTTTTTCTGGACTGACTAGCGGGAAACCTGTGCAGCTAGTTTTCTTATTTTGGGTAATTATGACACTGGGCAGAGCTCAGTTTATTACGATCTCCACAACTCTTTCTTTCCCTCCAGTGACCTCCAAGACTGGAACAGGTTGCCCATAAGTAAAATTGAATTTCTGAGAGAGGAGAGGTGAGTCATTGGGTCATTATTACAAATAAGGTGGTAGGCTGACTTACTAAAGCTTTTCAATGTACTTTACAAACACTACCTAAATATTCCTTTGAGGTAGATAATTCCTAAGTCAATAATAACTTATAATAACAATAGCTTTTCTAGATGGGAAACCTAAGGAAGTAGGTCATCATTTTCCAAGATCATGTGAAAGAAGGTAACAGAGCTTACAGTAGAAGAGAAACTACAACTGTGATGTTCCTTCACAGAATGCAACCCCAAGGCTGCATTATTTCCCTGAAGCATTTGTTGATCACATAGCTGATTTAACCAACAGTGCTATAAAGCTAACTTCCATGAACAGTAAATTAACTTGAAACAATTAAGCAGTGGAGATTCAAATTGTTTTCCTCTAAATTTTTACAACCCAGTTTTCCCAATGAGTATCTACTATGTTTGTAAAAGCAATTACAGAGTGTTATGGGTGTTTCTCAATGATTATTTAAACAGGTATGTTGTTTCTCTTTTCATAAAAAAATGTAACCGGCTTCACTCAGTTTTTTTGTTGTTTTTTCAGCATCCTGAAAGAGTGTTGAAGTCATTAATATTGTAAAAAATATTCCCATTACCTCTGCTATGGATTTTTCCAGTTGTCAGTTGAATAAATGTTATCAAAAGATAATGGGGCAGGGAATGTGTCTGTTTATTGTTGTACTGTACTCTCTCAAGTGCTTAGTACCATGCTAAACTAAGGCAATGCTGTGTCCTTTCCTATAAGAAAAACGTTGCTCTAATCTCATTATGCTATTATAAAATCTCAGGCTTTTCTCTTAAAACAAATAACTGATGGATGTAGATGCAATCATTTATCCTAATGGACAGTTATTCATTTGTACTTTTACTGAATCACTTTAGTAAAATTATCTTTTAGGAAAAAGTCAAACTCACCAGCCATCCATAACAGAAGTTTTTGATTGTAGTATATTTGTAATACGAATAACAACTTATGACCGACTACATTTTTGACAAAATTAATGTTTTACAAAAATATGAGTCCACATGATACAATAAAAATGGTTCTTTGAAGGCCAAGTAAGATACTCTTGCAAATAAGTGCAACAGTATAGCAGCCTATGAGTATTTTGGAAATCCATCTGTCCCTTTCCCAAGAGATCTTCCAGTATTAAAATTAATCTTCAATCTTTTCTACAACCTGAAAAGAAATACATCAATAAAATTCTTATTCAAATTTGTTTCTCTGGAAAATGCAGCTATTTTCCCCATCAGATTTCTCCCATGAGGTTCATAGGAATGAATATATGCAATTTATCCAGTCTATCTAAAAGGTATGATTTTGTAATAGGTTAGTCTAAGTGATAAACAGTGAGTAATTTGGCATATTAAAAAATGAAAATTAATCATTATCAAATAAACCTAAAGACCACTTCAGTTTTGTAGCAGTTCATAGCTATGAAATAAGTAATTACATTTCTTATCATTGAAAATAAGCTTATAAATTCTGTCACTTGTTGTACTTATCTTACTTTTCAGCTTATTTCACTATTGCAAATTATATTTTGATGGCTTACTTTTGATCATGTCACCCCACTGAAGAGGTTTATTACAACAGGATATTGTTACCAGAACTCATAGCTACATATGGAAGAAAAAAAAGAAATATATCCAAAATAGATATCAAAGTGAACCAGGCACATCCATCCACAAATCAGGATATTATCATAGTCATAACCTTGAATATCCCTTATTTATGGTTTCTTTTCTACTGAATTAAATGATTAATGGTGCAAGTGCTATTGCACTGTATCAGTTCCATCAAGTTCTATCTTTGTGGGTTACACAACTGTTGCTTTTTATTGAATTAGGGAAAGACTTGTTCAGCCCTCTCTGACTTCTTTCTAGAGCTTCATTGTGTTTGATCCTGCCTTGTCCTTTGATGTGGTGAGTAGCCTGTAAATGGCCCTGATAAAACTGCCCAAAGAGTCGGATGTACTTTCCATGCACATGCCAGGTCTCTTGGCCTTAGAAGAGGTTGGGACAACCCAACAGATCTTGAAGACCTTTAGCTTGCTCTGGAGTCCAATACCAGCTGCTGCAACACTCTGCTTCACAAGCCATCTTGATTTAGTTTCCTACTTTCATTCATTCATTCAATCGTATTTATTGAGTGCTTACTATGTGCAAAGCACTGTACTAAGTGTTTAGGAGAACGTGCTACAAAAACAGACACATTCCCTACCCACAGTGAGCTGCACTGTTGGATGGTGTGCTGCCTGGGCAAGTATTAATAATAATAATGATGGTATTTGTTAAGTGATTACAATGTGCAAAGCACAGATCTAAGCACTGGGGGGGATACAAGGTGATCAGATTGTCCCACGTGGAACGCACTGTCTTAATCCCCATGTTACAGATGAGGTTACTGAGGCATAGAGAAGTTAAGTGACTTGCCCAAAGTAACACAGCTGACAAGTGGCAGAGCTGGGATTACACCCTATGTCCTCTGACTCCCAAGCCCATGCTCCTTCCACTGAGCCACGCTGCCTCTCATGAAATTAATTAATGAATTAATGATGACATTTGTTAAGTGCTTACTATGTGCATAGCACTATTCTAAGTGCTGGGGAGGATACAAGGTGATCAGGTTATCCCACATGGAGCTCACAGTCTTAATGCCCATTTTACAGATGAGGGAACTGACGTACAGAGAAGTTAAGTGACTTGCTCAAAATCACAGCTGTCAAGAGGTGGAGCCAGGATTTGAACCCATGATCTCTTATTCCCCAGCCTGTGCTTTTTTCACTGAGCCATGCTGCTTATCTGAAATCTGAAATGAAATGTGAGACAGCATTTAGACCTTTATTGTCAGTAAATATTTTTGGTTTTGTGTCACTTTTCATTACACAGTTTTCATAATATTTATCACCACTCCTTAAAGTCTACCTGGTTTGGTGAAGTAGTTTACAGTCATTTAAATGTCTTTGCGGGTGATGTAGATCTACAGCTCAATCATCCGTTCTCTGCCTACAAAGCATTATTAAGGTCACATCTTCTCCAAGAGATCTTCCCCATTTAAGACCTCTTTTCCCAGACTCGCTCTCCTTTCTTTGTTGTCATTACACTTGGATCTGTGACTTTTGGACATTAGATATTTGCCCCACCCCCAACTCCACAGCAGTCGTGTACATGTCTTCAGAGAGAGGAAGAGAGCCTTCACAGAATGAGTTAATACCTGCTCTGTAAACATGCTTTACCATGTATCATGCTGTATCGTGTTTACAACATACTTCATGTTGTAAACATCGTACTTTTCATGAGGATTGCTTGGATTGTCCAGCACTTATTTGAAGCTATAGAAAACAGGGCTGTCCTGAGGTGGTCACAGAATACTATATCTGCAGGGCTCTTTATAGAAGTTTACTGACAGTGGTAGTTTGATGCCTCAAAAGCCTCCTCCTACTTACTTTTTCCTAGTGATTGCTCTTTGTGGCACTTGCCTGTTGTTGTTGACTACTAACATTATTTTAGTACCTTTGTGCATTTCCCTTCCTTAGTACTTCTGAACTAAACAAGATTAATTACTGTTATTTTCATTTCTTCAGCATCATGGAATCATGGAATTTCTATGACTGTTTTTAGAGGACTGATATATCCCAATGTCTACTTAAGTCAGTTATAAAAAACAATCAATCAGTGCTATTTATTGATCATTCAGTGTATACAAAGCACTGTACTAAACAGTTATGAGAGTATAGTACAAAAGATTAAGGAAACACAATCCCTTTCCACAGGGATCTTGTAGACTAGAGGAGATAAAAGTATTTGCATCTCATTGAGTTAAAACCTGCATGTCTTGCTTTAGTTTTACCCATAAACATTCCCTGAGTTATGTACCAAAATGCTTCCCTGCTTCTCCTACCACAAAAATGTTAGTCTTTGTTTTGGGTATCAGCTTCAAGTTTGAGAAGGGATAACCAGAGAAAGTTCAATCATCTTCACATGACAAGTTTTGTCAAAGTAAACTGATTCAAGTACTCTTTCTCTTAATCAAAAAATCTGCCTTTCCAAAATCTTACTTGATGACATTTTACACTGTGAGTCTTGGGATCCCATGCTAACACTTAGTCCAGCACACATCATTCCAACTATTTCCAAGCAGTGTCAATCTTCATTAAATGAGCTCCTTGCCGAATGCCAAAATCTAAACCGCCAAAGTGGCTGATCTATTTTAGCTTTCACCTGAAACTATCACACTTTTATCTTACTCTTCAAAACTTTTAATAGGAATTGGGAGGTAATTCCCCCATGTTATTCTGCACTACTCAAACACTTACTCGATTATTTTCTCCAGTTATGCATTAAACAATTTAAGAGGAATATGGAGATCTTGGAGAGGTTTCAGAGGAGAACAGAGGTAATTTGAAGGATCTACAAATAAGACCTGGGAAAAAAGGTTGAAGGAACTGGAATTACTTATTTCCGAGCGGAGAAGTTGTAGTAATGATATTCATTAAGTACTTCAACATGCAAAGCTCTGCACTGACTACCGAGGAGAAAAATAAGAACACTAATTTAGACACAGTAGTTGGTAGAGGCCTCACTACCTAGACGAAGAGAGATAAGGGTAATAATTAAGGACAGAACAATTAAGCACAAACAATGAAAATAATAGAACATTTTAGTTCTTAGTCTCCTCACTCCAGGTTGTGCTTTTTCTGGGCTCACTTTCACAACCTTCCCCATGTTAACAATGGTGGAAAAGTAGATTTCTGTCTATCCTCCAGTTCATTATGCTGGGACAGTTCTGGAAGGAGATGAGAGTCATCTCAGGCAGGGGCTTGAGATCCAGAGCCTGGAGTGTCTGGGATGTTTCGTTCCAGAAACTCTGTTGGATGACCTGAAGGTTTTCAAATATATGAAGGGATATCACACTCAAATTAGTGATCAGTTTATCCCAGTCTCCCTTGAAGATAGATAAAAAGAAAATGGTTTTATGTCCAGTATAATGACTTTAGGAGTGAGTTGAAAATCAATGCATCAGGCTTGCTCAAAGAAAGATGCAAGAAGATCTGGAACATCCTTAGGAGATTTTTAAAAGTGCACTGACATTTGTCATCAGTATTTATTGTGGTCCCAACTCAGTTGTATCATACTCTCTTCTATACTATAAGCTCCTTGTGGGCAGGGAACATGTCTACCAATTCTATTATATTGTTATATTTTACTTTCCCAAGCTCTTAGTACAGTGCTTTGCACATAGTAAGCACTTACTAAATACCACCAATGGATTGATAAATGGACTGTATTCAGGTATGAGGTTGTCCAACAAGAAAATATAAGATGACCTTAAACTGTTGACAAAATAGATGCTGGATTACAAATCATCTCCTCTACAAAATGGGGATTCAATACCTGTTCTCTCTCCTTCTTAGACTGTGAGCTCAGTGTGGGACTGGATTATCTTGTTTCTACCCTAGCTGTTAGTATGGTACTTCTCACATAATAAGCACTTAATAAATACCACAATTAAATTAAATTAAATCATCTTTGAGAAGACTTCTTGTCCTCACAGGGCCCTTAAAAATTCTAATAATATCGTCTTTACATTTGCTCCAATCTCCTATTCTTGTATGCCCCCATCTACTTTGGGTCCCTGTTAACCCAGTGGAAATCACTTTCTCATGGACTTCTGCAAAGGAGTCCATGTTGGTAGCTTCATTAAAGTAACCTTTACCTTCCCTGCTTATATTCTACTCTCTTCACCTATCCAGTTTCTTGCCTGTGACTTCTATATCTCCACCTGCCTAAATCTTATTCTCTACCCAAGGGACCCATCTCCCTAGTCAATCAATCAGCAGTACTTACTGAACACCTGTCATATACAGAGCATTATACTAAGTGCTTGGCAGAGTTCAGTAGAATAAATAGAAACTTAAAGAGCTTCCAATCTAGCAGTCCACCCCCATGCTTTTTCCTGACCTACCTCCACAGCTTTGCTATTGTACAAACTCAGATATAGATTTAAACAGTTGCTACTATGCTGGTGTTCCCAGCCTTGTGCATCTTCAGTTTTTGCTTACCAAGGTTGAAGAGGAAGTTTGGGCTCACTGGAGAGGGATGGCGAAGGAACGTAGGTAGTGGGGAAGGAATGAGTCTGCGAGGAAGAAGCTCTTAGGTGCAAGTGGAGATGAAGTTTGGCTTGGGATAAGGTATTTAAACTTATGCATGTGTTAAAAGAATAAAAAAAGGGTTTGGGAGAGAGACGGGAAAATGGGGGGACGGATGAGGGAGACAAGGAGAGGTGTCACGTTTATGTTGTGGTGCGTGGGTATAGGAATGCTGAGGCCTGGGAACCAGAGAAGGAAGGGCAGGGATGAAGAGGCCTGGGTTTATCTGAGGACATTAAGAGGTTGGGGCTGGATGAGTCTTTAAGGAAAGAAAGACATTACGTTATTTGGTTTTCTCCCAGTAGCCTGGTGAAATTTATGGGACTGACCATTGAGAAAATACTTTAGACCAGCAGGTCTCTAGGATTTTTATTGCTAGGTCCAGTTGCTAGTTTTGCAGGGTGGTCTAGTGGAACGAGCACAGGGCTAGGAATCAGGAGACCTGGATTCTAACCCCAGCTCTGTGATTTGCTTATGTGACCTTGGGGAAGTCACTTTACTTCTCTGTGCCTTGGTTTCTTCATCTGTAAAATGAAGATGAATTACCTATCCTGCCTCCTACTTAGAGCGTAAGCCCGATGTGGGACAGTGACTGTGTCTGGCCTGATTATCTTGTATCTATCACAAGTGTTTAGTAGAATGCTTGGAACATAATAAGCACTTAACAAATACCACAATTATTATGTGTCCTCTCAATCTCAGAGGGAATGCAGCCTACATTAATCCAATAAGAAGAATCCTGAGCAGAACGAACTATTAAGACTTGAAGAATTCAAACGGTTCTGAAAAGAGCTATTACTACTGGGTGTAAATTGATTTTATTATTCACTTTCACAGAGGAATAATGCCTTTGGGTGATTATGAATTTTCATTCACCTTTGGCTGCTAAAAACAGAGGTGGAAGAAATCAGTGGGTCAACAGGATATTTACTTTGAGCTTTCTTGCTAAATTGATCCTGCATCATGTCTTTTGCAAAGTAATGGTTGATAAGCAAAGTCTTGTCCTGCCATATCATAATTTTCAAGGAATCTGATCTGAACAAGGTGTGACATACTATTGATTTTGTGAAATAGGATTTGGCTGGGGAAGATCTTTTGGGTCTGTGACAATATTTGTAGCAAATACACAGAGGAGCAAAATGATTCGAACTCTCAAGTGTCCTCAGAAGGATAGCAAAAAATATGTATTTATAACTAGACTAGCAAAGAGATATATCTGCTTTACATTTGTGATAGTGACTTTTTGGGTTTGGAGCTTCTAGAAGGCTAAAGCTGTGCTCCTCTACCCATAATGTCATCTCCTTCTTGAGGTATGTATCATTGCCCTTGTCTTTTAAATTGTTTGTGTGTTTTTATTGTTTCAACCTTCTGTTGATGATAATGATTGAGCAATTACTGTGTCTAGAGCACTGTCCTAAACACCTAGGATAGTACCACAGAGTTATTAGAAATGATTCCTGTCCCTTAGAAGATTATAATCTTCCAAATTTTTAAAAGTACAATCCTTTTCTGAAGCCTGTCCCATCCCCTGTCCCTGATTTTTATACAGTAACCCCTAGAAGGCCAGGAATGAGGTCTAATTTTAGCCTATTTGTTTTCAAGCACTTAGGAGAATGCACTGCATAATTACTACTGTGACTATTACTATGACTATAAGAAGCAGCGTGGCTCAGTGGAAAGGGCACAGGCTTGGGAGTCAGAGGTCGTCTGATCTAATCTGGGCTCTGCCACTTATTAGCTGTGTGACTTTAGGCAAGTCACTTAACTTCTCTGTGCCTCTATTACCTCATCTGGAAAATGGGATTAAGACTGAGACAATCTAATTACCTTGTATCTACCCAGCACTTAATACAGTGCTTGGCACATAGTAAGCACTTAAAAAATACCAAATTATTATTAGTACTATTACTACTTCTATGTAGTATAATCTTTCTTAGCATTGCACATATTCTCCAAATTGAACACATGGAGCTAATTGAAACATTTCAAATCATGGAAAATCTGCTGTATTTAAGAATAGAAGAGAGTGTTCCTGGTACTTCCTTTCCTAGACAAATATTTTTCACAAGACCATGAAGGTGAGAGGGAAGTGAGTTGCACCAAAAGCATTCTCTGGGCAGCACTTGTTTCTTAGAAGTATTCACAAGTTGAAATTTGAATCCATAATATTGCCCTGTTTCTAGTTTTCCTTTTCATTTGAATTTGCATTTCCTCTCACCTTCAGAACATCTCTAACTGGAAGTCCTTATTAAAATCCTTATTAAAATCAGATTTCCTCCTAGTTGCCTTCCCTGCCTAAGCCACCGTATCCCCTACTTTCTTCCCCTTCTGTGTCACCCTTGCATTTGGATTTATACACTTTATTAACCTCACCTTCAACCCAACAATACTTACGTACGTACCTGTAATTTATTTTAATATCTTTCACCCCCCAGACTGTCTACTAACGCTGTTATATTGTACTCTCCCAAGTGCTTAGTACAGTCCTCTGCACAAAGTAAGCAATCAATCAGTATGATTGATTGATTGAATGACTGACTTAAATTTAATTTGTTCTAAGATGAACTCATCTTTCCCCCAAAACTCTTTCCTCCCCACAACTTTCCTCTGTCAACAACCCCACCATCTTTTCTATCTCACAAGCCCATATCCTTGGCTTAATCCTTCTCTCTCCTTCAGCCCACATGTTTAGTGAGTCTCTACATATTGTCTTTTTTATCTTCACTTCTCCAAAATTTGCCACTTCATCTCTTATCTAAACTATTACCATACTTGTGATGTCCCATATTAAACACGTCATAGGCCATCTCAACTACTGAAACAGCCCCCTTGCCTCCAGTCTCTCCCGTATCCAACCCTTATTTCACTCTGCTGTCTGGATCATTTTTCTAAAATAATTGTTCTGCACACATCTCCCCACTCTTCAAGTACCTTAAATAGTTGCCCATCCATCTCTGAAACGGACATAAACTCCTCACCATCAGTTCTAAGGCACTCAATCAATTTTTCCCCTACACTTCTCTTTTCATCTAGTCCTCTACAACCAGCCTGCATGCCAACCTACTAACTGAGCCTTGTCTTTATCTCTCCTGTTCTTCATCCCTTGCTCACACCCTCCCTTATGCCCAGAACTACCACTAACATCAACTTGTTCAATGATCTCTCTCTCTCTCTCTCTAAACCTCTCTCTCTCTCCATCAACATCTTGCTCATATCCTCCTTCCTGCCCAGAGTTCTCTTAACCTTCATATCATCTGACAGTATTGTCTAGTGGATAGGTCATGGGCCTGGGAGTCAAAAGGACCTTTGCCACTTGTATGCTCTGTGACCATGGGCAAGCTACTGTACTTCTCTGTGCCTCAGTTACCTCATCTGTAAAATAAGGATTTAATCTGTAAAATAAGGATTAACACTGTGATCCCCATGTGGAACAGGGACTGTGTCATCCAACCTGATTAGCTTGTATATACCCCAGCTCTTACTATAGTTCCTGGCACATAGTAAACACTTAGCAAATACCACAATCATTATTATTATTATGATTATCTGACAGACCAGCGCTGTCCCCATCTTTAAAGCCCTACTAAAATCACATTTCCTCCAAGAAGACTTCCCTCACTAAACTGTCATCCCCCAACCCTATTTCCCCTCCCTTCTGATTCACCCATACAGTTAGTTCCACATCCTTAGCACTTAGTTACCCACCCACCCAACAGCACATACACATATATCCTAATACTTGGTTGCTTCCCTTACCTGGAATTTATTTTAATGCTTGTTTTCCCCATTAGACTGTAAGCTTCTTGAGAGTAGAGCTTGTGTCTACTTAGTCTATGGGACTCTCCCAATGCTTAGTACAATATTCTGTACAGAATAATGCTCTATAAACATAATTGATTGATTGAGAAAAGAAGGAAAGAGACAGTGTCCTCCACTGCACCCTCTTTCCCAAGAAGCCACAACCTTACCTACTTAATGTCTATTATGCTAACCTGATGAATCAGGACAGAGAACTAAACCATCCACCTCTGGGGTTCTATGCTGCTTTCATTGCCTAGATACTCATAATTCTGAAGTTTTGCATAAGAGTGCCATGGTTGCAATGTTCTGGGAACTTGATTGTCCCTGGCACAATAGGAATATGCTAGAAGTTCCCCTTGAACTGACAGTAACCCACCGTACGGGCAATAATAATAAAAATGATGGCATTTGTTAAGTGCTTACTATGTGCCAAGCACTGTTCTAGGCTGTGGGGGGGATACAAGATGATTGGGTTGTCCCACGTGAGGCTTATAGTCTTCATCCCCATTTTACAGATGAGATAACTGAGGCACAGAGAAGTGAAGTGACTTGCCCAAAGTCACACAGCTGACAAGTGGTGGAGCGGGATCAGAACCAAATGACCTCTTACTCCCAAGCCTGTGCTCTTTCCACTGAGCCATGTTGCTTCTCTGATGGAGTAAAGATGATCCCGGTAAACTCCTGGAACCACAATGGTACTGCTGTGATCAAGGACACTGATCTTATGTACTTTTGGCATCATTAAACCAAGGACTTTGGCAAGATTTTCCCTTTGCCAAAGTGAATGAGAACATTACTCTGGAGGAGAAAGTACCTCAACAACTAGTGGCAATGTGCCCTAAAGAAAGAAGCAATGGTCCCCAGGAGAAGGAGATGTACATATCCTCTCTCCCCAGTCTGCCTCTCAAAGAAACTTGATAACAGTAAACTTGCTTTGAGTAACCTCCTGCATACTCATGGTCCAGCACTCTTTGATGCTTTATGTTGGATAGGGACTGTGTCCAACCTTACTAGCTTGTATCTACCCCAAGGCTTAAAACAGTGCATGACACTTAGTGCTTAATAAATACCATCATTATTATTATTAATATTATTATCATTACTACTGGGTCTTTTTATTAGAAATATAATCTGGGGTCGTAATGGGGGTAGCTAGTGTGAGCACAGGGCTGGGAGTCAGAAGGACCTGGATTCTAATCCCAGCTCCATCATATGTCTGCTTTTTGACCTTGGGCAAGTCACTTAGCGTGGTTCAGTGGAAAGAGCACAGGTTTGAGAGTCAGAAGTCATGGGTTCTAATCCCAGCTTTTCCACTGGTCAGCTGTGTGACTTTGGGTAAAATCACTTAACTTCTCTGTGCCTCAGCTACCTCATCTGTAAAATGGGAATTAAGATTGTGAGCCTCACATGGGATAACCTGCTTACCGTATATCTACCCCAGCGCTTAGAACAGTGCTTGACACACAGTAGGTGCTTAAATACCATTATTATTATTATTAATAATGTCTCTGGGCCTCATTTGCCTCATATGTAAAATGGGGATTAAGGTTATGAGGTCCATGTGGGACAGGAACTGTGTCCGACCTGCTTAACCTTTTTCTACCCCAGTGTTTAGAATGGTCCTTGGCATATAGTAAGCACTTAACAAGTACTACTGATATATAAATTGATTTGTGTTTTTAACGTTATGCCCATGCTCAATAAAAATGCGATTTTGAATCTTACTCACTGAGTAGTATTCTATCTCTCCCACTAAAACTTTGCCCTAAGTCTGGTTAAGCACACAAAGGCATTGGGTGGGAGTTTTGAAAATTAGGTCAATGTGGGAAATTTGAATTTGAATTTTGGCAGGAGGAAAGGTGACAATTACCATGGTTGCTTTTCTTTGTGGTGATAAAAGTGTTCGAAAACTCATTTAAGCAGCTCTTATCCCCAACTTGGTGGGCAAGAAGCATGCCATGAGCATGGAGGAATGAAAGTGTTGAATGTAATTTAGAAAATTTAATTAATTTAATCATATTTATTGAGCGATTACTGTCTGCAGAGCACTGTACTAAGCACTTGGAAAGTACAATTTGGCAACAGAGACAATCTCTACCCAACAATGTGCTCCCAGGGTCCACACATTATTTACTAATTCTTAAGAAAAATGCTTTTAAAATTATGTTGCTCAAACTTAGTGTGTGTGTGTGTGTGTGTGTGTGTGTCTGAGAGAGAGAGAAAGAGAGAGAAAGAGAGAGAGACATGCAGATTGGGATTTTCTACTTATTCTTGATGATAGTATTCCCATCAACTTTTGTTACAATATGTAAAATCAACACTTACAATGTTGCATTGAAAAATTGCTAGAGAACTAACTCACCATATTTCTGAAGTATATGAGCAGCATATTCACATAGCTGGTGAAAGCCACTTTATGAAACATTCTGCATATTAATAATGAACCTATATCAGCTTCCTGAACAATTTAATTCTTCAACATTTAATTTGATTTAAGGACACTTTACAAAATTAAGATTAACATGTTTGGGGACCTGGTGATGACCTTCTAAATTACCTTACATTCTTTTTCTTTTTAACAATGTGTGTTCTTTTGTTCCAACATTCTGGACTAGTATTGTGAGATGATCAGATTGCAGTCCCAGAATCAAAACATATCTTTATGCTGCACTAGGACATAGAGGGCATGGTCTTTGCTGCACACCTGATAAAGAGACAGTGTAAGAAAAAGAAACAAAAATACCAGAGAAACCTTCGGGAGCCTTATATATTGTAACTCCAAGCGTCAAAGTTGGAAGGTCGAAAGAGTTGTCACAGTTTCCCATTTTCTATATGGTAGTGACACTGAGATTTAGCAGGTTTCATATTTATCTCCATGAGAAATTCCAACAACTTCATCCAAGTACCTTGTTCAATATCAAATGCCAGGAAAGAATTACAAAGAGGTTATCTGTTCACCCAGCACTGAAGCAGTCTGTGGCATCACACTTCTGTGAGGGACACAGGAAGAGAATGGATAACCAATTAACAGGATAGAGATTCATTCATTCATTCATTCATTCATTCGTATTTATTGAGCGCTTACTATGTGCAGAGCACTGTACTAAGCGCTTGGGATGAACAAGTCGGCAACAGATAGAGACAGTCCCTGCCATTTGACGGGTTTACAGTCTAATCGGGGGAGACGGACAGACAAGAACAATGGCAATAAACAGAGTCAATGGGAGGAACATCTCGTAAAAACAATGGCAACTAAATAGAATCAAGGCGATGTACAATTCATTAACAAAATAAATAGGGTAACAAAAATATATACAGTTGAGCGGATGAGTACAGTGCTGTGGGGATGGGAAGGGAGAGGTGGAGGAGCAGAGGGAAAAGGGGAAAATGAGGGTTTAGCTGCGGAGAGGTAAAGGGGGGATGGCAGAGGGAGTAGAGGGAGAAGAGGAGCTCAGTCTGGGAACGCCTCTTGGAGGAGGTGAGTTTTAAGTAGGGTTTTGAAGAGGGAAAGAGAATCAATTTGGCGGAGGTGAGGAGGGAGGGCGTTCCAGGACCGCGGGAGGATGTGACCCAGGAGTCGAAGGCGGGATAGGTGAGACCGAGGGACGGTGAGGAGGTGGGCGGCAGAGGAGCAGAGCGTGCGGGGTGGGCGGTAGAAAGAGAGAAGGGAGGAGAGGTAGGAAGGGGCAAGGTGATGGAGAGCCTTGAAGCCTAGAGTGAGGAGTTTTTGTTTGGAGCAGAGGTTGATAGGCAACCACTGGAGTTGTTTAAGAAGGGGAGTGACATGCCCAGATCGTTTCTGCAGGAAGATGAACCGGGCAGCGGAGTGAAGAATAGACTGGAGCGGAAAGAGAACAGACTAGACAATTAACTGCCGATGGCAAGCTAAAAATGGAGGAATGTAAGCAAAGAGAAGAGAAACATTACTTTAAAGTCATATGCATTGCAGCATCATTTGTGGGCAAAGAGCCTTTGAGAGACCAGTCTGGTTTGCAGCACTCAACAGTAGAGAGAACTAAACTGTGCCTGGAGAATCAGTTTCAGTAAGTAAACCACTTCCTCCAGTTATATTTTTCTTTTCTCTCATGGCAATGGAAAGGCCTTTCAAAGGCCAGAGTATTTGCAGCATGAATTTTCAGACCCTGGTGACCTGAGATAATGTAACTTCCAAAATAGACTAATGTTTTGCCATGTAACTTGGGAAAGTTGTAGCTCATACAAGGGTAACATCCAACCTATTGTTGACTGTTTCTAGTCTAATTACCATATGCATATTTTAGTACACACAGATAGCAGCATCTCCAGTGGAAGTGGGAGGGAGGATATGTTTTTAACTTGAAGATTAATGAGAGCCCAGAGAAGAAAATAAAGCGAAAAATTATTAAAGGAATGGGAAGGAGCAGTTAAAGTGTCTTGAAGCATGTGAAATGATTTTATGAGGAGGGCACTGACCAGTTCTTCTCCATATCCACAAAGGGCCAACCAATTTGAAATGGGATTAAATTGCAACAAGAGAGAGTTCAGTCGAATGTAAAGAAGTTCTTGACTGTCAAGGTGATAAAGCACTAGAACAGGCCTTTGAGGAAGGTTTTGGAGTTTCTATCCCTGGAGGTCTATAAGAGAAGAATAGACCAACATCTGTCTTGGATAGCTTATATGTTCACCTGCCCAGATAACCTCTGGAGGGACCTTCCAGACCCAGGATTCTCTGATTTATACTGTCTTCAGGAGTGCACTCCTCAGTGGAGGGAAAAAATGAGCTGACACTATTTCTCTAAAGAAAACTACAAGCCAGAGGACATTTTAAAGACCTATAAGAATGTGGTTTGATTGATTTTGTTTTAGTATGAAATTTTTCAAATTTATTCTTGAAACATATTTTGACAATAAAGAGTTTTTAGTAAAGCTCAAAATCCCCCCATTTTTCACTCAACAGAGGTAAATCTATCTCAAAGAATTGCTTAATTTCATTTGCTAAATAAATTGGATACCAATTTGTCATCTATAGAGAAAAAACAATTATTCTGATTTAATATGTTGTAGAACAGTATGACAAGATTCCCAAACACAAAGGAAGATGGAATAAATAATTTCAATAGTCTTGTGGGTTTCTATTTCCATTAATCTTAAAGTTATAGTAATGCTCCTTTCCCAACTTTTGGAACCTCTGATATTCCAGGATAAAGAGTATGTTATTTGCAAACCACCCTCAGAAATATAAAATACGTGTTAGTATTCCTTCTTTATTTATGATTAATTGTTGAAACAATTGTCTAAAAACAAAAAGTGTGGAATGAAAATGTTATATTTTAAAGGAAATTCATTTTCACAAGTTAATTACATTGATAAAGTTCTGAGACAAACACTGCCCAGGGATGCATGTTCACACTACTAGGTCTTTTTATATATACACATATAAAATTACAACCGAACTATACAGTAACCAACTGTATTTATTCATAAGGAAAAATGTGGCTCAAATGAAGTGTTATTTGTAATAAAAGGAAACTAACAAGAATGTTTTGTCCAGATGCATTTCTTAAAAAAAAAATGTGACATTTTCTGGCAAATTTAAAACATAGAACAAAATACATATTGGATTGTACTAATAAGCTAGTGTACTTGTCTACATAGAGGTGGTAGTTGAAGCCATGTGATTAAATGAATTCTCCAAGGGAGTGGGTGTAAATGTAGAATAGAAGGGGGCCCAGGACTGAATCTTGAGGGACACCACAGGGGAAGGGAGGCAGAGGAGGAGCTCTCAAAAGAGCCTGAGAAGGAGCAGTCAAAGAGATAGGAGGAGAACCAGGAGAGGACAGTGTCAGTGAAGCCAAAGTTGGGTAATGTTTCCAGAGAGGGAGGTGGTCGACAGTGTCGAAGGCATCTGAGAGGCTGAGAAGGATTAAGATAGAGTAGAGGCCATTGGATTTGGTGAGAAGGAGATCATTTTGCGTGTTGAAAGGGTGGTTTATTTGGAATAAAGGGGATGGAAGCCATATTGGAGGAGAGGAACTTGAGACAGCAGGTGTCTAACTTGCTCAAGGAGTATGGAGAGGAATGGTAGGAGGGAAATAGGGCAATAACTGAAGGGAGCCATGAAGTCAAGGGAGGGGTTTTTTTAGGATAGGGTGAGCGTGTTTGAAAGCAGTGGGGAAGAAGCCACTGGAGAGAGAACAGTTGAAGATAGCAGTCAGGGAGGGAAGAAGGGATGGGGCAAGTGTTTTGTTAAGATGCGAAAAATGGTGTTGGATGTGCAATTGGATGGGGTGGGTTTTGAGAGAAGTCAGGAAATCTTGAGTTGTTGCTGGGAAGGATAAGAGATTTGAAGAAGGGGCAGGAGGAGAGAGGGACTGGAGTGAAGTAAGGGAGATTTTAGGGGGAATCACTTCTGGTAGTTTCAGTTTTCTCAATAAAGGAAGTAACCAGATCATTAGAGGAAAGGAATGGGGGAGGGATGGAGGGACAGAGTTTTGAGGAGGGAGTAAAACATCTGGAACTACTGGCAAGGACAATGGGCATGGTCATCAGTAGGGATGGGGAAACAAAATTTTGCAGAGCAGAGGAGAGGGTAGAGTTAAAGAACACAAGGATGAACTTGATGTGGATGACTTTGGTCATCCACATCACCAGTGCACCAGCAGTGCACTGTAGCTCATGCACAGGAGTGAAGGAGGCAGACTGGAGGTGATCCAGGCCTATGGGTTAGTGGTGTGAGATCAACAAAAGGGATGGGGGAGCAATAGAGATGATTTCAATAAAAGGGATGGAGCTGAGGGCGTCAATTTGATCATCAAGAGAAGGTAATCTGGGTTTAGAGACGAATTGGTACATGATGAGGGAGAAAACTCAATGGGATCAAAAGATCAGAGGTTTCTGTAGGGGAAAAGGACAAATTTGCCAGGAGGAAGTATGTGGGAGAAATTGTAAACTCATTCTTTAGACGGTAAACTGATTATGGACAGGGAAAGTGCCTGCTAATTCTGTTGTATTGTTTTGTAAGTGGCTCAATAAATGCCATTGATTGGTTAATTGAAAAATCAAAATCCTATTTGAAATAATGATAAATAGCAATTTATCAAATTCAATACATTCCTTCTTATGAGGTAAATAATTTTGGGAATCAAATGAAGCAACATCTGTCCCCTAGATATACATTTAGTTATGTCAGAATGCATATCATCACCGAGTGATTGGATTAGTGTGTATGTCTGGATATAACACCATATAGTCTCAGGAGAAAGAGTTGGGCATACGTGAGTAGTGTTAGAGGTTGGATGAGTACTAAAATGATCATTTTTCCTGACACAGGTGTTACCATGAAACCAGTCCAACTTTATGAAGAAAGATATATTTATGTTTGGTGAATTCCCCAAAGATTAGACTTTTCGAGTCAGCTGTACAAAGCGAGTATTCCCTTTCTCAAGTCTACTAAGAGGGTGTGCCCATAAAAGGTGTGTGGGGTTTGTGGAAGAAACCTGGTGGAAGCAGCTGGGTGCTGCCACCAACTTCCCCCTGCCCCACACCCAGAAAAAGAGAAAATTGTCAGGGCTTTTCAAGTATTTGCGGTAAAGCAGGAGAAAATCATCTACAGGCCAAAAAATGAAACACAGAACACTGCTCTCCCTTCTGCTTGTTTGCAGGCAATTACTGGGCTACAAATGATAATAATAATAATGGTATTTATTAAGCTCTTATTATGGGCCAAGCACTGTTCTAAGCACTGGGGGCTATGCAAAGTTATCAGGTTGTCTCAAGTGGGGCTCATAGTCTTAATCCCAATTTTACAGATGAGGTAACTGAGGCACAGTGAAGTTAAGTGACTTGCCCAAGGTCACACAGAGGACAAATGGACAAGCGAGGATTAGAACCCATGACCTTCTGACTCCTAGGCCCATGCTCTATCCACTATGCCATGCACATTGCTTCTCTAGAACGTAATTAGATCGAACTCTGTAGTGTAAGCCACCTAGGAAACAAATTCAGGACAACATTGGGCTGCTGATCTAAAGCCTTGTAAGCAAGTAAAGTTTGTCATTCACCATGTGGACATAATCTTTGATTTTTTAAGAGAAATTGCTAATCCCTTATACTTTTCTGATTTGGAGAAGCAGTTCATAATCATATGTTTCTCCTCTCTATGTGACCTTCCAAGGTACATTTATAGAAGCTTATGAACAAGTGATTCATGTCTTTTCAAAAAGAACTTCAGTCTGTTGATCTGAAATGATTTCTAGGGGACTGAAATATATTTTGACGGAGCTTCCTTCCTTCATTCATCCAATTATATTTGAGTGCTTACTGTGTGCAAACACTGTACTGAACACTTGGGAGAGTACAATACAACAATAAACATACACATTCCCTCTCCACAATGAGCTCACGGTCGAAAGAGGGGAAGACAAACATTAATATAAATAAATGAATTACACATATGTACATAAGTGCTGGCTGGTTGGGAAGGGGGATGAATAAAGTGAACAAGTTAGAATGGTGCAGAAGGGAGTGAGAGAAGAGGAAAGGGGGGCTTAGTCAGGGAAAGCCATTTGGAAGAAACATGACCTCGATAAAACTTTGAAGTTGAGGAGACTAACTGCTGGATTTCAGAAGGAAGGGTGTACCAGGACCGAGGCAGGACATGGGAGAGGAGTTGGTGGCGAGATAGAGGAGATTGAGGCACAGTGAGAAGGTGAGCTGTAGAGGAGCAAAATGTGCAGGCAGGGTTGTAGTAGGAACAAATGTAGAAAGCACGGGCTTGGGAGTCAGAGGTCTTGGGTTCTAAAAACAGCGTGGCTCAGGAGAAGCAGCGTGGCTCAGTGGAAAGAGCACGGGCTTGGGAGTCAGAGGTCATGGGTTCGAATCCCAGCTCTGCCACTTGTCAGCTGTGTGACTGAGGGCAAGTCACTTGACTTCTCTGTGTCTCAGTTACCTCATCTGTAAAATGGGGATTAAGACTGTGAGCCTCAAGTGGGACAACCTGATTACCCTGTATCTACCCCAGCGCTTAGAACAGTGCTCTGCACATAGTAGGCGCTTAACAAGTACCAATATCATCATCACTTGTCAGCTTTGTGACTCTGAGCAAGTCACTAAACTTCTCTGTGCCTCAGGTACCTCATCTGTAAAATGAGGATTAAGACTGTGAGCCCCACGTGGGACAACCTGATTACCTTATATCCCCCCAGTGCTTAGAACAGTGATTGGCACATAGTAAGCGCTTAACCAATGCCATCATTATTATTATGATTGAGTGATTTAAAGCCAATGGTGAGGAGTTTTTGTTTGATGAGGAGGCAGATGGGCAACCCCTGGAGTTTCCTGAAGTGTGGGGAAGGGTGTCCTGAGTGATTTTGTAGAAAAATGATCCAGGCAGCTGGGTAAAGTACAGACTGAAAAGGGGAGAGACAGAATGCCGGGAGGTCAGCAAGGAGGCTGAAGTAGTAATCCAGGTGGGGTAGAATAAGTGATTGTCTTAACATGGTAGCAGTTTGGATGGAATGGAAAAGGTGGATTTTAGCAATGTTGTGAAGGTGGGACTGACAGGATTTAGTGATGGATTGATTTTGTGGGTTGAATGAGAGAGAGGAGTCACGTATAATACCAGAGCCCTTGTTGCATCTATGAACGTAGGTGCACAGAATAGGTTGAAACATCCAAGGCATATACACAACCTTCTTGATTTTATTATTGCTAGGGAAAGAATCTGAAAAAGCTTTTAATTACTGTGTGCCCAACCAAGTTAATCAATCCAAAAAAAAAAAATGATGGTATTTATTTATTAAGTGCTTACCACATGCCACACTGTTCTAAGCTCTGGGCTAGATACAAGGTAATCAGGTTGTCCCATGTGGGGCTCACAGTCTTAATCCCCATTTTACAGATGAGGTAACTGGAGGCCCAGAGAAGTTAAGTGATTTTGCTCAAAGTCACACAGCTGACTAGTGGCAGAGCTGGGATTAGAACCCATGACCTCCAACTCTCAAACCCTGGGTCTTTCCAGTAAGCCAAGCTGTCTTCCCCCAATCAATTAATCAATCAGTGGTAAACTGGGCAGGGAGCATGTCTAGCAGGGAAGCAGTGTGACCTAGTGGATAAAGCAAGGGTCGGGGAGCCAGAGGATCTGGGTTCTAAACCCAGCTTTGCCACTTATTTGTTGTGTGACCGTGACAAGCAACTCAACTTCTCTATGCCTCACTTTCCCATTCTCTTCCTCTGGCATTGAACTCCTTCCCCTATCATAATAATAATAATAACATTAATCGTAATAATAATCATGGTATTATGAGCACTTTCCTTAACTGCAACATACCTGTTCTCCCTTCTACCTAGACTCCCAGCTCCATGCAGGACAGGGACTATATCTGGCCAAATTATATTTTATCTACTCCAGTGCTTAGAACAGTGGTTGACACATGCAAATATCATTAAAAAATACAATAAAATAAACATAATTGATTGATTATTACGGAAAGATTACTATGTGCAGAGCACTATACTGAACATTTGGGAGAGTACAACACAATAAAGATTGAAGACGCAATCCCTACCCTCAAGTAATTTACAGATTAAGTGGGACACAGGCATTAAAATAAATTGGCAAAGTGTAAGGATAGCCACAGAAGTTCTGTGGGCTTGCTGGTGTGGTGACTGAGTATCAAAGTGCTTAAGGAGAATAGACCCAAGTGATAAATGATGCAGAACAGAAGGCTAATGGGGTGGGAAATGAGTTCAGGGAAGGCCTCTTGAAGAAGATATGATTTTAGTTGGGTTTCGAAGGTGGGGAAGTGGTTGTCTGTCACACAGCGTGGCTCAGTGGAAAGATCCCGGACTTGGGAGTCAGAGGTCATGGGTTTGAATCTTGGCTCTGCCACTTGTCAGCTGTGTGACTGTGGGCAAGTCACTTAACTTCTCTGTGCCTCAGTTACCTCATCTGTAAACTGGGGATTAACTGTGGAAAGATCCCGGACTTGGGAGTCAGAGGTCATGGATTTGAATCTTGGCTCTGCCACTTGTCAGCTGTGTGACTGTGGGCAAGTCACTTAACTTCTCTGTGCCTCAGTTACCTCATCTGTAAACTGGGGATTAACTGTGAGCCTCACGTGGGACAACTTGATTACCCTATATCTACTCCAGCACTTAGAACAGTGCTCTGCACATAGTAAGCACTTAACAAATACCAACATTATTATTATTATTATCTACCCCAGTGCTTAGAACAGTGGTCTGCACATAGTAAGCGCTTAACAAATACTAACATATGTGACATGGGGGAGACTGCTGGGAGCCCATCCAGGCCCCTGGGGGGCTGGGGAAGACTAGGGGGGACTGAGGCTGGGCCAGAGGGCTTGGAGACTGTTAGTTGTGGGCAGAAAATGTGTTTGTTACCTTGTCCTCTCCGAAGCGCTTAGTACACTGCTCTGCACACTGAAAGCACTCAATTTATTCAATCATATTTCAATCATATTTATTGAGTGCTTACTGTGTGCAAAGCACTGTACTAAGCAGTTAATAATGAGAAGCAGCATGGCTTAGTGGAAGTAGCATGGGCTTGAGAGTCAGAGGACTTGGGTTCTAATTCCAGCTGCACCACTTGTCTGCTGTGTGACCTTGGGCAAGCACTTTAGCTTCTCTATGCCTCAGTTACCTCATCTGCAATATGAGAATTAAACTGTGAGCCCTGAGTGGGACAACCTGATTACCTTATATCTATACCAGAGTTTAGAACAGTGTTTGTCATATAGTATGCACTTAACAAATACCATAATTATTATTATGATTGGGGAAGGAGTTCAATGCCAGAGAAAGAGCATGGGCAAGAGGCTAGCAGTGAGAAGACCAGAGTGAGATAAAGTGAGTAAATTGGCATTAGGAGACTGAAATATGCAGTCTGGGTTGTAGTATGTGATTAGCAAAGGTAGAAAGGGAAGAGATGATTGAGTGCCTTGGAACTAATGGTAAGGAGTTTCTGTTTGATGTGGAGGTTTCTGAGGAGTGAGGAGATGTGGAGTAACTTTTTTTTTTTTTTAGAAAAATGATCCAAGTATCAGGATGCCATATGGATTGGATACAGGGAGGTCAACAAGAAGGCTGATGCAGTAGTCAAAATGAGATTGAAGATTATCTCTCTGATTTCCTACTACAACCCAGCCCACACACTTTATTCCATTAATACCAACTTACTGTTCTTTGATCTCATCTATCTCACTGCTCACTCCTTGCCTTTGTCCCATCTTTGGTCTGGTACTCCCTCCACCTTCATATATAGCAAGCCATCACCCTCCCCACCTTCAAATCCATATGAAAAGCACATCTCCTCTAAGAGACCTTCCATGTGTAAACCCTTTTTTCCTCTTCTCCTACTCCATTCTGTACCACCCTTGCGCTTGGATTTGCACCCTTCATTCACCCCTCCCTCAGTCCCACGGTACTTATATACATATCCATAATTTATTCGTTTGTATTAACGTCTGTCTCCCCTTCTAGATTTCCAACTCATAAATTGTACTCTCCCAAGCATTAGTGCAGTGCTCTGAACACAGTAAGTGCTCAGCAAATATGATTGATCAATTGATTAAATCAGCATGATACATGTTATATATGGAGAGAGAGAAAGGGATGGATTCCAGGGATGCTGTGAAGGTAGAAGTAACAGGTTTTGGTGACAGAGTGAATATGTTGGTTAAATGAAAAAGATGAGTCCAGAAAAATGTCAAGATTTTGGGCCCGTGAGATGGGAAGGATGATGTTGTCTATGGTGATGGGAAATCTGGGGAAGGACAGAGTTTGGTGAGGAAGCTAAGGAATTCTGTTTTATACAAGTTAAGCTTGAAGTGTCAGCAAGATATCCAAGTAGAGATGACCTGAGGGCAGGAGGAAATGCAAGACTGCATAGAAGTAAAGAGGTTAGGGCTGGATAGGTAGATTTGGGGATCATATGCATAGTCTTAAAATAAGATAAAGTGTTCAGGACAGCAAACATTTTCAGTAGTTGCTGGAGGCATGGCTTGCAGAAGCTGTCTAACATATAAGATCTAAGAACCTTCTGTAGAGTTCTAGGTGTTGCTCCCTGCATTTCTCTTGTATCTGATCAATCAATCCTGTAGATTGTAGAGGAGTCTAGATCAACCCACTAGACTGTATGCTCTTTGTGGGCAGGGAACCAATCTTCCAACTAGGTTATATTGTACTCCACCAAGTGCTTAGTACAATGTTCTGCTCACAGAAAGTGCTTCATAAAAATGATTGATTGAGTGGAGAAGGTGGTGGTGCACAATGCCAAAGGCAGTTGAAAGGTTAAGGACAATTAGGATGAAGTAGCCCATTTGATTTGTCAAGAAAGAGGCCTTTACTGATTTTGGAAAGAGCAGTTTCAGAGGAGTGGAGGGGGGATTAAGAAGGGAGGAGGATGAGAGGAAATCAAGTCAGTGGTGCAAGGGAGTAGAGTTAGGAGAGGACAGAACTGCGGGTGGGAATGTGATAATTGTGGTATTTGCTAAGTGCTTACTATATGCCAAGAATTGTACTAAGCAATGGGGTGGATACAAGGAAATTGGGTTGGACACAGTCCCTGACCTGCATGGGGCTCACAGTAAGTATGTGTATTAAAAGTGGGGAGGCTGGGTAGGGAGACCACATGGGGAAAGATGGCCTGGGTTAGACTTCAAAAGATCTGAGGCATCTGTATGGGGATCGGGAGAGTTTTGCGGGGAGGGGATGTGTAGAACAATAGGCGGGAGAGGAGGTGGTTGACAGGAGTGGGATTTTTCCAGCTAGAAGAGCCTCCCCTCTCTCCAGCTCCAATTAATGTTACTTATCTCCTTAAGAACTTTATTAACAATTCTCTTGCTTCTTGAAATGATTCCAGATGAGCTCTCTTAACGTTTTTACTACAACTTAGCATTCTCTCTTCACTTTGCTTCCAACACTAGCCTACTCAGTGTATCTCTATCTCAACTATCTCATCACCAATCTCTGCCTGTGTTCTGACTCTGTCCTGTAACTCCCTCCCCTTCATATCTGTCAGACTACCCCTTTCCCAACCTTCAAAGCCACCTTAAAATCACATCTCCTACGAGAGCCTTTCCCCAACTAAGCCCTCATTTCCTTTATTCCCATTCCATTCTGCATGGCCCTTGCACTTGGATTTATTACCTTTATTCACTCCATCCTCAGCCCTACTGGATGTATTTGCATATCCATAATTCATTTAAATGTCTGTAATGGTATTGGCTCAAAAATGTTTAAATATAGTCTCCCTCTCTAGACTGTAAACTCCTTGTAGGCAGGGATTGTACTCCCCCCAGGGTTTAGTACAGTCTTATGCACATAGTAAGCACTCAATAAGTAGAGTTGATTGATTGATAGTCTCACCACATACTGGATTAGCAGCATGGTCTAGTGGAAACAGCTTGGGCCTGGAAGTCAGAAAACCTGGGTTCTAATCCCAGCTTCACCATTTGCCTGCTATGTGATCTTGGGGAAATCACTTAACTTCTCTCTGCCTCAGTTACCTCATCTTTAAAATGGAGAATAAGACTGTGAGCCCTGAATGTGACAGGGACTGTGTATTGTCCTTTTATCTACCCCAATGTTAATACAGTGCCTGGTAATAATGTTGGTATTTGTTAAGCGCTTACTATGTGCAGAGCACTGTTCTAAGTGCTGGGGTAGATACAGGGTAATCAGGTTGTCCCACATGAGGCTCACAGTTAATCCCCATTTTACAGATGAGGTAACTGAGGCACAGAGAAGTGAAGTGACTTGCCCATAGTCACACAGCTGACAAGTGGCAGAGCCGGGAGTCGAACCCATGACCCCTGACTCCGAAGCCCAGGCTCTTTCCACTGAGCCACGCTGCTCATAGTAAAGTGTTTAACAGACACCAAAAAAAAGCACTATTTGTGAATCCAAGTTTGAATTATGTGAATTTTTCCCTCATTCATTCATTCAGTAGTATTTATTGAGTGCTTACTATGTGCAGAGCACTGTACTAAGCCCTTGAAATGTACAATTCAGCAACAAATAGAGACGATCTCTGCCCATTGACAGGCTTACGGTCTAATCGGGGGATACAGATGGACAAAAACAAGACAAATTAAGCACGATAAATAGAATCAAGGGGATGCACACCTCATTAACAAAATAAATAGGGTAATAAAAATGTATACAACTGAGCACAGTGCTGAGGGGAAGGGAGAGGAGGAGGAGCAGAGGGAAAGGGGGGAAAGGGGGCTTAGCTGAGGGGAAGTGAAGGGAGGAAGGGGGTAGAAAGCAGAGGGCAGAGGGAGAGCAGAGGGAGCAGAGGGAAAAGGGGAAGCTCAGTCTGGGAAAGCCTCTTGGAGGAGGTGAGCTCTCAAAAGGGCTTTGAAGAGGGGAAAAGAGTTAGTTTGGTAGATGTGAGGAGGGAGGGCATTCTGAGACAGCAGTAGGACGTGGGCCAGAGGTCGACGGCAGAATAGGAGTGAACGGGGGACGGTGAGGAGGTGAGCGGCAGAGGAGCGGATCGTGCTGGGTGGGCAGTAGAAAGAGAGAAGGGAGGAGAGGTAGGAGGGGGCAAGGTGATGAAGAGCCTTGGAGCCCAGAGTAAGAAGTTTTTGTTTCGTGCAGAGGTTGATAGGCAACCACTGAGGTTTTTAAGGAGTGGAGTGACATGCCCAGAGCACTTCTGCAGAAAGATAATCTGGGCAGCGGAATGAAGAATAGACTGGAGTGGGGAGAGATAGGAGGAAGGGGGAGACAATAATCCAGCCAGGATATTATGAGAGCTTGTACCAGTAAGATAGACTTTTGGATCGAGAGGAAAGGGCGGATCTTGGTGATATTGTAAAGGTGAGACTGGCAGGTCTTGGTGACGGATTGGATGTGTGGGGTGAATGAGAGAGCTGAGTCAAGGATGACACCAAGGTTGTGGGCTTGAGAGACGGGAAGGATGGTTGTACTGTCCACAGTGACAGGGAAGTCAGGAAGAAGACAGGGCTTGGGAGGGAAGATAAGGAGCTCAGTTTTGGACATGTTGAGTTTTAAGTGGTGGGCAGACATCCAGGTGGAGATGTCCTGGAGGCAGTAGGAGATACGAGCCTGAAGGGAGGGGGAGAGAACAGGGGAGGAGATGTAGATTTGTGTGTCATCTGCATAGAGATGATAGTTGAAGCATGTGATTTTATGTAGCATTTACACAAATATTTTTTTGGTCATCTTATATGGTGTTTTGGCTTAGTGGTGGCTTACTCTAATGAGCTTCCTAAGCGCAAAGACCTTTTCCTTGTTTGCTTTTGGGTCACTTCTGGACACCTGTGGTCCTCTCTGAGCAACCAATAGGAACTCCATAAATGCTATTGTCTGGTTTTGGTCAAATCATTGCAACTAGAATTGAGGCATTTAAATTGGTAGAGAGAAAGAACCAGGTAATATAAATCTAAAAGTTTTACTGGAAACCAAAATAACAGAAACCTATAGTAATAATAGAAAGATTTAATTATGGTTAGATGAAAAACACTTAAAAATATTCCCTTTCAAGCCATTTCTTTCATTTAGTGCTCCTGGAAGGAAAATCATATTTAACCTCAAAGTCAGAATCAGAAGTACTAATTGGTCTTGGCTTCAATTTAGTGATGATCTAATTTAGCTGTATAATTAAAACTCCATGGCTAAAATATTCTGAGTTAGAAAATATTAAATGGAATATAATGTTAACTGTCTTTGTTATTCATGCACACTTAAGACACAAGGAAATATGCAATGCATTTCTTTCCAAAAAAGCTCTGAGATTTTTACCACTTTCTTCTGTCTAAAATATCTGCCATATTGACGTACCAAATTTGTGTGTTCGTCAATCAATTAAACAGTTTCCACAATCTTCTTGAGATTTTTCTCCAGAGATTAAAAATGCTGCATTGTAAATCTTGTTGCAAATACCTTTATGCTACACAGTTAAATCATCTTTAAATAAAATTGCTCTAAAAATAAAGCAGTGACACTTCATTGTGTCATTTGACATCCTTCTATTTATGCTGTCATTTTCCCCCTTTCAATATATCAAACTAATATCTCAGGCAGAGTGAATGCTGAGAAGAAAAGAGAAAATGGTCTGAATCTATTTTGATTTAAATTGAAAGATTCGATTCATAGTTATATGAACTCAATTCTTAACAGTGTATCATCATCGGGACTGCCTACAGGGGTTTCCTGTCAGCCAGATTTTTGGCTTCACTTAGTCGAGTGCTCTGCCCAAAGTAAGTGCTCTATAAATATGACTGATTGATTGGAAATAATTGAAGTTTGGATTTCTGCTACAACAAATTCGTTGAAGAAGTGATTCTGACTTGTCCTTCCGACCCCAGCCCATTGTGCTCTTGCATGCTGGTGGTGGCAGTGGCTGAGAGGGATGTATGAAACACAGCTGTGGCCTTGCTCTCTAACTGGAGGAGGGCTTGGAGGAGTAGGGCATTGGCTGTGACTTCACAGGATAACGTTCTCAACCATTGTAAATGGTATTCAAATCCATTTTGTATTTCCCAGATTCATCCTTTTTCCAGAGTCACAAGATTCAGATAAAAGTGTATGACCTGTGTAGAAGGTACTGGACTTGCTCTATTAAAACCTGTGACCAAGTGTTATGCATAGAATACCATCATTTGAAATGATTCCTGAAGCTATTTTGTAGTACTCATATTCATCCTTTTTCCAGAATAACACAAAAATGGGATACAATTGCATAACCTATGCAGAAGGATCTGCACGTCCACTGCTGAAACCGCTAGCCAAGTGTATTATGAATGGAGCCCTGCCTTTAGTATTAGCAACATCAGTCCCAGTGAAGAAGAACAAATCACTTGTAGCATCTTAGATATCATCTTTCAGCTCAACACTTTTGGAGAGGCCTGGGAATTTGGTAACCTTTTAAGACTGCAATCCATCCCTCAGTCTGCTTTATATATGTGTCAAAGTGGGAAGTTGAGAGAAGCAGCGTGGCTCAGTGGATAGAGCCCGGGCGTGGGAGTCAGAGGTCATGGGTTCGATTCCCGGCTCTGCCACTTGTCAGCTGTGTGACCTTGGGCAAGTCACTTCACTTCTCTGGGCCTCAGTTACCTCATCTGTAAAATGGGGATTAACTGTGAGCCTCACGTGGGACCACCTGATTACCCTGTATCTACCCCAGCACTTAGAACAGTGCTTTGCACATACTAAGTGCTTAACAAATGCCAACATTATTATTAGGAAACTTTCTATAGGCAGTAATTCTGAATGTAGAGTGACCTTGCCCTTTCCATTAACAGAAAAGTATTCATTTGACCACCTTGTCATCACCAAATAGTAGGTTCCTAATTCTGGTCTCTGGGACTGGCCTCCTGGTTTTCCAGAGCAGAGGAGAGAAGATTGTGACATCCTCAAAAGGGACCTCCCTTAGTTTTGTAATTCAATTCAATTGAATTCAACTGAATTCAATTCAATCCAATCGTATGTACTGAGCACTTACTGCATGCAAAGCAATGTTGTAGGACCTTTTCCTCCCTCCCACCATAATCCTTAGCCAGAAAACTCCTCAAAAATAATAATAATAGTAATAGGATATTTTCTAAGCAGTTACTATACAGTACAGTGCCTGGCATATAATAACTGACAAATATTATTATTATTGTTATTATTATTATTATTATATGCCAGTCACTGTACCAAGTGCTGGGATAGGTATAAGTTAATTGGGTTGGACACAGTCCCAGTCCCACAAAGCGCTCACAGTTTTAATCTCCATTTTACAGATGAGGTGATTGAGGTACAGAGAAATTAAGTGATTTGCCCAAGGTCACACAGCAGATTTATGGCAGAGCCAGGATTAGAATCCAGGTCCTCTTGACTTCCAGGGCCATGCTATATCCTTGAGACCATGCTGCTTCTCAAGGAAAAGGATCATATCTTAGTTTTCTTCAGTAGGTCTCGTGAATGTCTTGTACAGCTTTATTCATATAGGAGTTGTTCAATTAATACAGATGCTGCTGATAATGCAAACCATAGATATTATTCCCACCCTGATCTCACAGCCAGACTTGGTTCAAGTAGGTGACAGTCTGTTGTAGTGTGTATTTTCATACAGAACATATAAAATCATATTTTACTTTATAAACTGTTATCTGATGAGTGAAGAGAGCAGGATTAAGGATGTCAACCTCACTGTGACCAAATGGCATTTCTGGACATCTCTCTCCTTGCCCATCTCTGCAGGCTGTTGCCCTGTAGCTTGCTTTTCTGAAAATGAAAGCAACTGGGGAATGGGCTGGGCTGGTGAAAGAAGGGTAGTGGGAGAATCTCCCTTCTTCTTCCCAGAGTGACAATCCATAGTCAAACAGGACATCCCAACGAGTAAACACATATGTTGCCCTCAGGCAATTTTCAACTCTATTTCACCTAAATAGCTAAAGATCACTCAATCAATGGTATTTATTGAATGTTGGCTGTGTGCAAAGAACTGTACTAAGCCCTCAAGAGTTGACAGACATGATTCCTACCCACAAGGAACTTACAGCCTAGTCAGGGAGGCAAACCTTAAAATGAATTACAAATAGGGGAAATGAGAGATTATAGGGATATAAACCTAAATGCTGTGGGGCTTAAGGCTCCATCATGGGGAAGTTCCCCCTTATCCTTGATCTGTTTCTGTCCCACTCTCTCCTCCTCCTTGCCATCAATGAAACCTGGCTCGCACCCGATGAGACGGTCTCCCCTGCTGCTCTCTCCAGCAGAGCCTTCTTCTTCCCCCACTTCCCCAGACTCACTGGGAGAAGGTGTTGGCTTCTGTCTCATGCCCCCAGATCCATCCTTTCCTCTCCATCCAAACCACTACTACGTGAGCATAATCACTCATCTTATCCCAACTGGATTACTGCATCAGCCTCCTTTCTGATCTCCCATCTTCCTGTCTCTCCCCGCTTCAGTCTATACTTCACTCTGCTGCCTGGATTATCTTTCTACAGATATTTTCTGGGCTTGTCACTTCCCTCCTCAAAAATCTTCAGTGGCTGCCTATCAACCTCCATATCAAACAAAAATTCCTCACAATTGGCTTAAAAGCTCTCCATCACCTTGCCCCTTCTACATCCTAGCCCACATACTCCGCTCCTCTGGTGCTAACCTTCTCACTGTGCCTCATTCTTGCCTGTCCTGCCCATCAATTCATGGCCCACGTCCTATCTCTGGCCTGGTATGCCCTCCCTAATCAAATATGTCAAACAATCACACTTCCCCCCTTCAAAGCCCTACTGAAATTTCACCTTCTCCCAGAGACCTTCCCAAACTAAGCCCCCCTTTTCCTCAGCTTCCCATCCCCTCTGCATCACCCAGACTCTCTCCCTTTGCTCTACCCTGCTCTCCCCACCCAACAGCACTTAAGTATTTATGTCTTGTCTTATCTTAGGTCATCGAGTCGTTTCCAACACATAGCCACACGATGGACACATCTCTCCCAGAGCACCCCGCTCTCCATCTGCAATTGTTCTGGTAGCGTATCCATAGAGTTTTCTTGGTGAAAATATGGAAGTGGTTTGCCATTACCTCCTTCCACACAGTAAACTTGAGTGTCCACCCTCAACTCTCTCCCGTGCCACTGCTGCCCAGCACAGGTGAGTTTTGACTTGTAGCAGATTGCCTTCCACTTGCTAGCCACTGGCAAAGCTAGGAATGGAATGGGTATGCCTCTGCTTGACTCTCCCTCCCACAGCTGAGACTGGTAGAGTACTGGAAACTCTCCAGGTGTGACCCTGAGAAGGGTGTGTATATATGTACATATCTATAATTCTCTTTATTTATATTGATGCCTGTTCACTTGTTTTCATGTATATATATATCTATAATTCTATTTATTTATATTGACACCTGCTTACTTGTTTTGATGTCTGTCTCCTCCTTTCTACTGTAAACCCAATGTGGGCAGGGATTGTCTCTCTTTATTGATGAATTGTACTTTCCAAGTGCTTAGTACAATGCTCTGCACACAGTAAGCATTCAATAAATGCAATTGAATGAATGAATGAATGAATGAGTGAGTGAATATCAAGTGCTAAAAGCGTAAGGATGCTAGTACAGATCTGCAGAGAGGAAGGCAGATAGGGGAAATGAAGGCTTTGTCAGAAAAGACCTCTTGGGGGAGATGAGATTTTAGAAGAGCTCTGATGGCCAGAAGAGTGATGGTCTGTCCTATAAGAAGGAGGAGAGAGTTCCAGGCCAGAGTCGAAGACGTGAGCAAGGGGTAGTGGTGGGAGAGTGAATGGGTTTTTCCCATTTCTAGTCTCTTTAAGTTTAATGACCTCTCACAGCCAATGGAACAGCCACATTTCTCTTGGACAATAGAGCTAGGGTAGGCAATAATTAGTTAGATGGGGGATTTTTAATAGAACCTCTAGGCACAAGCAGGCTCCACTCATCTTCTAGACTGTAAACTCATTATGGGCAGGGAAAATATCTGCTAATTCTATTATATGTACTCTCCCAAGCATTTAGAATAGTGCTCTGCAATAAATAAATCAGTAAATATGATTGATTGATTGATACAAGGTCTCAGGCATGCTTAATTCAACCTGTATGCCCATGGCTGATACCCTGGTAGTAGTGGTTTGATACCCCATAGGGGCACCTGTTCTAACCCCAGCCCATGCTCTTGTGATTGCACAAGTAGTTCAAAACCCTGTGGAGGCAGTGGCCCAGGCAGTCGTAGATGCAGGAACCAGGGAGATAATAATAATGATAATAATTATAATAAGTGTGGTATTTGTTAAGAGCTTACTATGAGTCAGGCACTTTCTAAGAGCCGGCGTGGATACAAGCAAATTGGTTTGCACACAATTCCTGTCCCACATGGGGCTCATAGTCTTAATCCTGTTTTACAATGGAGATAGCTGAGGCACAGAGAAGTGAAGTGTCTTACCCAAGGTCTCACAGAAGATGAGTTTTAGAGGTGGGATTAGAGCCCAGGTCCTTCTGACTTCCAGGCCCGGGGTCTCTCCACTAGGCCATGTTGCTTCTGGGAAATAAAGGTGGGAGGAAGAAGATGAGAGTGGAAACATGCTCGGGAACAAATATTACAATAATAAAACATTATTATTGTGGCACCATCCACAGGAGTGCTTTAGCAGGAGTTCCTTATGCTCATATCTAAAAAGTGGGTGTGACCAGGGGTTATGAATTCACCTTGGCCATGTTGAGTCAGAGGCCCGGGTTTTAAGCCCCATGAGTCCTTTCAATAATCCTGTTTGTCCATACCTAATTCTGATCCTCAGAAAACACAGGTTGGCTTGGATTGCTTTTGATTTACAGATTTATAGCAACATGACACCAAATTCTGTCCCAAAGGAACCCAAAGCCTCCTCTGCATTATAACTTTTATCTTTTAGAGAATGATCAATAATGCATTCAACTTGGATGGATAATGATAATAAAGATAATAATAATTGTAGTATTATTAATCGCTATGTGTCAAGCCTTGGAATAGTTACAAAATAATATGGGGTGACAAAGTCCTTGAACCACATTCGGCTCAATCTAAGTAGGAGGGAGGACAGATGAGGAAACAGAATACTGAGACACTTGTCCAAGGTCACAGTGCAAGCAACTTGCAGAGGCAGGATCGGAATGAAGGTCCACTGAGTCCCAGATTTGTGTTCTTTCAACTAAGCCATGGTGTTGATGGATCTGGTGAGTAGATATTACCAGACCATATCTATGACATAGGAATATATGATCCTATGCATGGGATCAAACTCCTCATTTATCTGCGTATCTGTGATTTATATAAATGATAAATGTCATTTTGTTGTTGTTTTCTTATGCTTGTCGAACCCTGGACACATTTCTCCCAGAAGACCTCATCTCCATCTGCAATCGTTCTGGTAGTGCATCCATAGAGTTTCCTTGGTAAAACTATGGAAGCTGTTTACCATTGCCTCCTTCCATGCAGTAAAGCTGAGTTTCCGCCCTCGACTCTCTCCTGTACCACTGCTGCCCAGCACAGATGAGTTTTGACTTGTAGCCGATTGTCTTCCCCTCACTGGCCACTGCCCAAGCTAGGAATGGAGTAAATATGCCTCTGCTTGACTCTCTCTCCCGTAGTCGAGACTGAGAGAGTACTGGAAACTCTCCAGTTGAGATCCTGAGAGGTAAAATATCATTTTATCCATTTTCAAATAGAAAAAGACATTTTAGCTAAATTTGAGGCTCAGAGCGACCTGGTACCTAAATCTGTTTTTGACACCTGCTCTAGTTTTCATTCATTCAATCATTCAATCATATTCACTGATTACAGTATGCAAAGCACTATACTAGGTGCTCAGGAGAGTACAGTATGACAATAACCTGGAGTGCCCTCCCTCCTCACCTCCACCAAACTAACTCTCTTCCTCTCTTCAAAGCCCTACTGAGAGCTCACCTCCTCCAAGAGGCCATCCCAGACTGAGCTTCCCCTTTTCCCTTTGCTCCCTCTGCTGCCTCTCTGCCACCCCCTTCACCTCCCATCAGCTAAGCCCCCTTTCCCCCGCTTTCCCTCTGCTCCTCCCCTTCTCCCTTCCCCTCCCCTCAGAACTGTGCTCGTCCGCTCATTTGTATATATTTTTATTACCCTATTTATTTTGTTAATGAGATGTACATCACCTTGATTCTATTTATTGCTATTGTTTTTGTCTGTCTGTCTCCCCCGGTTAGACTGTAAGCCCGTCACTGGGCAGGGATTGTCTCTGTCTGTTGCTGAATTGTACATTCCAAGTGCTTAGTTCTTTGCACATAGTAAGTGCTCAATAAATACTATTGAATGAATGAATGAATGAAATACTGTTGAATGAATAACCAGCATGGCTTAGTGTAAAGAACCCCGGGTGGGAATCAGAGGTCATGGGATCTAATCAGAGCTCTGCCACTTAGCTGTGTGACCTGGGGCAAGTCACTTCACTTTTCTGTGCCTCAGTTACCTCATCTGTAAAATGGGGATGAAGACTGTGAGCCCCACGTGGGACAACCTCATTACCTTGTAACTTGTCAGCGATTAACAAATACCATCACTATTATTCATGCATTCATTCATTCATTCATTCATCCATTCAAATCAATAGTATTTATTGAGGGCTTACTATGTGCAGAGCACTGTACTGAGCACTTGGAATGTGCAATTCAGCAACAGATAGAGACAATCCCTACCCAATGACGGGCTCACAGTCTAAATGGGGGAGACAGAAAGCAAAGCAAAATGGAACAAAACAAAACAAGACATCATCAAAATAAATAGAATCAAGGAGATATACACCTCATTAACAAAATAAGTAAGGAAATAGATTATATATACAAATGAGCACAGTGCTGAGGGGAGGGGAAAGGGGAAGAGCAGAGGGCTTGGGGGGAGGGGAGGGAAGGGGGAGCAGAGGGAAAGGGGAGCTTAGTCTGGGAAGGCCTCCTGGAAGAGGTGAGCTCTCAGTAGGACTTTGAAGAGGAGAAGAGAGTTAGTTTGGCAGACGTGAGGAGGGAGGGCATTCCAGGACAGCAGTAGGATGTGGGCCGGGGTCAATGGCGGGACAGGCGAGAACGGGGCACCTTGAGGAGGTGAGTGGCAGAGGAGCCGAGTGTACGGGGTGCACAGTAGAAAGAGAGAAGGGAGGTGAGGTAGGAGGGGCAAGGTGATGGAGAGCTTTGAAGCCAAGAGTGAGGAGTTTTTGTTTCATGCGAAGGTTGATAGGCAACCACTGGAGATTTTTGAGGAGGTGAGTGACATGCCCAGAGTGTTTCTGTAGGAAGATCATCCAGGCAGCGGAATGAAGAATAGACTGGAGTGGGGAGAGACAGGAGGAAGGGAGATCAGAGAGAAGGCTGACAGAGTAATCCAGCTGGGATATTATGAGAGCTTGTACCAGCATGGTAGCCGTTTGGATGGAGAGGAAAGGGCGGATCTTGGTGATATTGTGAAGGTGAGACCAGCAGGTATTGGTGACAGATTGGATGTGTGGGTGAATGAGAGTGCTGAGTTAAGGATGACACCAAGGTTGCATGCCTGTGAGACAGGAAGGATGGTAGTGCCGTCCACAATGACAAGGAAGTCAAGGAGAGGACAGGGTTTTGGAGGAAAGATAAGGAGCTCAGTTTTAGACATATCATTATTATTATTATTATTATTAATAATACCCAGACATATTCTCTGCCCACAACAAGCTTACAGTCTAGAGAGGGAGGCAAATATTTACTAAGTGTTGTGAGGCTGGGAAGGGGATGAATAGAGGAAACAAGTCAGGGTGATTCAGAAGAGAATGGGAGAAGAGGAAAAGAGGGCTTAGGGAAGTCTCTTGGAGGAGATATGCCTTCAATAAGGATTTGTAGCTGGGGAGAGTAATTGTATGTCAGATTTGAAGAGGGAGGCCATTCCAGGCCTGAGGCATAAGAATAATAATTATAGCATTTGTTAAACACTTATTATGTGTCAAGTAGTCCTCTAAGCTCTGGGGTAGATCCAAATTAATGAGGTCGGACACAGACCCTATCCCACATGAGGCTACCAGGACACCTGTTAATTGTTAAAGTACATTTGGAATAAATCAGACTCAGAAAAGTAAAATAATACCCTCAAAATCAAAGGGATGAATTGTTCAAGTTCAAGCAGCAAAAACACCAAACTTAATCAATAAAGAATAAATGTAGACAGAGGCATAATGAAAATGCTTATGAAAGTATACCAGTTTGACTCAGAAAGTAGCAAAAGCTTTTCTGCATGGAGTTAGATAATTTGAATAAATCAATATTGATATAGCTGATGCAGTTATTGCTCTTGCCTCTGAATAATGGGTTCTTTCAGTAATGTTAGCTGAACAAATTTTTGGGATTTACATTTCTATTTTTCATACTTCATTTTTAACACAAACTAAGATACATTTCCTTGAAATCTTCGATATAATATGAAAATACAGAAATACAAGCAACAGCTAAGAAGTAATCTGATCTGTCCTTATATTGACTGCTTCAGGATACACAACCTTGTTATTTAGAAGGATCCAGAAAGGATGGTTACTCTGAAGTACTTTATCACTATTCCTAATAAAGCCAAAATTGAGCTACCTACTCATAGCAATTTTACTATGTAAAAGAGCTTTGATTATATCAGCACTGGATAAATTGACCCCAATTTTTATTCAGTATGCCTGCAAGAGGATTGGTTGAATATTCAGGGAAAACTGATTACATTCTTTCCAGATGAATTAGCCTTTATCATATTTCTGAAGTTATCTATCTTTTCTAAGGGTTCAGTCCTTTTCACATTCGTATAGGGCAACATTTAAAATTGCTAACAATATCAAATATAGAAAAAGAAGATGTTGGAGGCAAGTTTTGTTTTTACATTTAGAAATCTAATTTTTAAAATTATTTTTGAGCTTTTAAACCTGGTAAATTACTAAAGATAGAAATGGGGAATAAGTTAGGAACAGTTAAATGTGTTTTATTTGAATCAAGGTGTTTAATAAAGACATCTTGTGCATGAGCTATGGAGTGCTGCTGATTAAAGTCCAGATCCCAGGCTGATCTGGGCCATTCCAAACACATTCTCACTGGCTTTAATTCTGCCCTCTCTTCTCCATCCTTATTGATTTAATCAGTTATTCAACCAATTGTATTTATTGAGCAAAAGAACAGTGTAAAGAATTGGTAGAGGCTATCCTTGTCCACAAGGAGCTTACCATGTCCATTGCCCATCCCATCTGTTTCAGACTTTTAGCTCTTTCCTCAAACTCCTGTCTCCCTGTCCCCCCCATCTCTTGCCCATAATGACCTTACCATGTAATTAATTGATGATAATAATAATAATAATAATAATGGTATTTGTTAAGCACTTTGTGCCAAGCACTGTTCTAAACACTGGGGTAGGTAAAAGGTAGTCAGGTTGTCCATGTAGGGCTCACAGTCTTAATCCCCATTTTCTAGTTGAGGTAACTGAGGCCCAGAGAAGTGAAGAGACTTGCCCAGGGTCACACAACAGACAAGTGGCAGAGCCAGGATTTGAACCAATGACTGTCTGACTCCCAGGCCCGTGCTCTATCCACTACGCCATGCTGTTTCGAGACCATTAGGCATGATCTCCCTAAAATCTCCCTTTCTCCCTTCTAGTCCCTTCTGCCTCTTGACCCCTCTTTGAGTCTCACATCTTTTCCCCAGCCTCTCAAAAGATCTTCCACCTCCTCTTAAAATCTACTCTCTTCACCTGTATCTCCACCTCCATTCCTCTGTACCTTAAGAACGAACACTTGCCTCCTCCCTTCTTCCCTTTCTGACTGCCATCTTCAATCCCTCACTGTTCAATGGCTCCTTCCCCACTGCTTTCAAACAAGTCCCTGCATCCCTTATCCTAAAACAAAACATTCCTTTGACACCATAACTCCATCTGTTTATCTCCCATCTCCCTCCTACCATTCCTTTCCAAACTCCTTGAGTCAGTCGTCGACACCTGCTGCCAACCACTTCCTCACTTCTAATTCTAATTGACCCCCTACAGTCTGGCTTCTGTCTCCTTCACTCCACAAAGAACTTCCCCTTCAAAGGTCATCAGTTACCTCTTTCTTGCCAAATCCTATAGCTACTTTTCCATCCTAATCCTTCTCTACTACTTCACTGCCTTTGGTGTCATG
Organism: Ornithorhynchus anatinus; assembly: GCF_004115215.2. Lineage (NCBI taxonomy): Eukaryota > Metazoa > Chordata > Mammalia > Monotremata > Ornithorhynchidae > Ornithorhynchus > Ornithorhynchus anatinus. The sequence continues at coordinate 156,752,272 of NC_041728.1, forward strand.
GATCATCCTTTTCACCCAGAAACATCATCTAACCTTGGCTTCACTGAAACAGTCCTTTCCTGGTTCTCCTCCTGTCTCTGCTACTCCTCAATCTCCCCTGGCTTCTTCCCTGTCCCCCACCATCTTACTATGGTAATCCCTCAAGGCTCATTTCTGGGTCCCCTTCTATTCTCCATCTATGCCCACTGTAGTGGGGAATTTTTTTGCTTCCAGTGCCTCAACTACCATCTCTACATGGATGTTCCTAAATCTACTGCTCCAGCCCTGACCATTTTTCCTTCTCTGCAATCTTGCATTCAGTACATCTCTACCAGAATGTCTGTCTGACTCCTCAGACTTAACATGTCCAAAATAGAACTTTACATCTTCCCCCCCAAACCCTGTCTTCCCTGTGTCTTTTCCATCAGTGTTGACAATATCACCATCTTCCCTTCATTCATCTTGCACATTGAACTCACGTATTCAGTGTCACCAAATCCTGTCGGTTCTACCTTTGATAGCATCTCTAAACTTCTCCCTTTACTCTCAACCCAAACTGCTACCAAGCTATTCCAAGCACTCATAATATCCCACCTTGGCTACTTCATCAGCCTGCTCACTGACCTCTGCCTCCTGTCCCTTCCAACTCCAGTCATAGTACATTCTGCTTCCCAGATTATTTTTCCAAAAAACAGTTCAGTTCAAATCTCTCCCCTCTTCCAGAACCTCCAACAGTTGCCCGTCCACCCCTAAATCCAACAAAAATACCTTACCATTGGTTTTAAAATGTTTATTCATTCATTCAATAGTATTTATTGAGTGTTTACTATGTGCAGGGCACTGTACTAAGCACTTGGAATGTACAATTCAGCAACAGATAGAGACAATCTCTGCCCAATAAGGGGCTCACCATACTACCTTACCTCACCGACTTCCTAATGCAATCCAGCCCACCCACTTCACTCCTGTAACACCATCATACTCTCTACACCTCAATCTTATCTATCCCATCACCGATCCCTTGCCCATATCCTTCCTCTGGCCTAGGATTCCCTCTTCCTTTATATATGATGGACTACCACTCTTTCCACCTTCAAAACCGTTCTAAAATCAGATCTCCTCCATGGGGCCTTCCCTTACGTAGCCCTCACTTAACTGCTTCACCCTTCCTTCCATGTCACCTATGCACTTGGATCTGTACCCCTGCTAAGCTCTTGATATTCACCCCACCACACCCCCACAACACTATTACATATGCTTATATATTGCCATTTCCCCATCTGTAATTTATTTCAGTCCGTATCCCTCTCTATGCTGGAAAAGAAAGAGAAACGTCTTATCATTGGCTTTAAGGCATTAAGGCAGCTCTCCTTCTCGAATCTAACTTCAGCTGTCTACCCAGTAACATCACAGGGTGTCTCTCCATGCTCTGTTCTGATTCCCCATTTTTTCTTTATGTTCACTCCCTTGGTGAGTTTATCCACTCCCATGATATTACTACCTCCTATTAACCCTGGCCTCTTTCCTTATTAATAATAATTATGGTGTTTGTTAAGCACTTACTATATGCCAAGCACTGTTCTAAGCACTGGGGTAGATACAAAGTTATCAGGTTGTCCCACGTGGGGCTCACAGGCTCAATCCCCATTTTACAGATGAGGTAACTGAGGCACAGAGAAGTTAAGTGACTTGCCCAAAGTCACACAGCTGACAAGTGGCAGAGCTTGAATTAGAAACCACAACCTCTGCCTCCCAAGCCCGGGCTCTTTCCACTAAGCCATGCTGCTTCTCACCCCATCCCCATCCCCTGCAGCACTTAAACTTTGTTGCTTCCCTACCTGTAATTTTATTTATTTACATCTTTTCTCTTCACTAGATTGTAAACCTCTTGAGGGCAAGAATCATGTGTACTTACTCTATTGTACTCCCATCAGTGCTTAATACAATGTTCTGCACAGATTAAATGCTCAATAAATATCATTAATTGATTGATTGATGTGTAAGGAAAACAATTCAATTTAAATCTATTGCATATTTTAAATAGGTATTTTTGAATCTTTTTGGCACCAAATGATTGAAATGCTACAGTACTTCCAAAATAATAATTTACTCTGATTACATGATCTTAGATTCTGTATCATCATTTGGGACAATAATGTTTGTTCTGAAGAATCTTAAAAAAGAATCAAAATAATTTCTTTCAATTTCTTTTGAATTATAATATTTTTTCAACCTCTATAGAGTTGACTGAAAGGTAAGATAAATGAAACAACACAAATGCAAATTTTTTTCTTTACTCTTGATGACAGCACAAGTGACACTTAAGAAAAGAAAGAGACTAGAAGCTGAAAAATAATCATTAAAATATTTCCTGCTGCATCTGTAATCTGAGATTGCTTCAATTTTAAAAACAACACAACCCAAAAACCAAACAATGTATGTAATTTTACGGGTATTTCTACGGTTACATTATTATCAAAAATGATCAAAAATTGAAGACCAAGCAGAAAGTGCCATATTCAGAGTCAATAACATTACTGATTTGACTAGAAAAGTATTAGAAATGATGACCATGAATGCCATCTCCTGTTTTTTTAAAGGTGAACAAAGGTTTAGCCTTCACTAGTTGCATCATTTCACAAGAAGCAATGTGGCATAGTGGATAGAGGAGACCAGGCCTGGGAGTCAGAAGGACCTGGGTTCTAATCCCAGTGCTGCCACTTGTCTGCTATGTGACCTTGGGCAAGTCACTTCAGTTCCCTTTGCCTCAGTTTCCTCATCTGTAAAATGGGCGTTAAGACTGTAATCCCCCTGTAGAACAGGGACTAGTTCCAGCCTGATTATTTTGTATCTACCCCCATACTTGGTACAGTGCCTGGCCCATAATAAGAACTTAAACAAATACCATTAAAAAAAAGTCGTTTCAGCTCTTGGGCATTTTAGAAATTGTAGCCTAAATTTTCTTTGTTAATTAAAAAATTGAATAAACCCAATTATTTCCAAAATTTATTAATCACTTAAAGGCTGTAAGGATCAAAACATTTGGCTATATTTTTAAAACATGTACACCATACCTGGAAAAAATATTTCCATTATAGGGAAATGTAATCAATCAAAATGATATTGAATTATTTGAAAGAGAATAACAGAACACAAACTGATTGTTATAATCTTATAATTTAGCGTAAAATTTTTACCAGCATCAAAAATTCAGTAATTTTGATATAAACAAGCAAAACCTTTATAAAGTTGGGATTGATTGATTTATTGGTGGGGACAGATTCATTAGACCACTTTGAATCCTCTCAAATCAATTTGTGACAAAAATTTCCATTTTTCAATCCCATCTCAATCTCTAAGTACCCTCTCACATTCCCCCCCAGCACCCCCCACACATATGTACCCCCACAAGCCCACATCATAGGCTTTCATGCAGTGATTGGTCTTATCAACTACATTAACACATGATGATAAAATCTGACATCAGTAGTGACATTTTTAAACCCAACTGACTTGTTCAAAAGTGAAAAAATGATTGTAACCACTTTATTGTTATTGTTTTAATATAAAGGAGTGATAATAAAATGATTTCAGATTTTCTGAGAAGCAGTGTGACCCAATGGAAAAGGCAGGAACCTGGGATCAGGAAACCTAGGTTCTAGTCCTGTGCCACATTCTATTGTATGACTTTAGGCAAATCAGTTAACTTCCCTGTGCCTCAGTTTCATCATCTCTAAAGTAGGAATTCAATACCTGTTTTCTCTCCTACTTGAATACCTATCTAAATACCTGGCACCCATGCATTCATTCTCTCGTATTTATTGAGTGCTTACTGTGTGCAGAGCACTGTACCTAACACTCGGAAATTACAATACAGTAATAAAGTGAGACAATCTCTACCCACAAAGGGCTTATGGTATGTGCTTAACAAATCTTACACTTAATAATATTATTATTATTATATCTGATCATTCTTTTTGCATTATATGTTCAGAGGAGATGTCCCCTTGCTGAACTTTTCATTTGCATTTTCTACCCAGAGAGCCTAGTGCTGTTTTCATTTTTAATTATAATAATGATGATTTTAATTATAGTAATTATAATAGGCCTTCCCTGACTAACTCTTCTCTCCTCTTCTCCCACTCCCTTCTGCGTCACCCTGACTCTTTCCCTTTATTTATCCCCATCCCAGCCCCAAAGCACTTATGTACATATATGTAATTCATTTATTTATATTAATGCTTGTCTCCTCTTCTAGTATGTTAACTCGCTGTTGCCAGGGAATGTGTCTACTTATTGTGTTGTACTCTCCAAAGTGTTTCTCCTCCTGCCCTCAGGACATCTCCACCTGGATATCTACCCGCCACCTGAAACTCAACATGTCCAAGACTGAGCTCCTTAACTTTTCTTCCAACCCTTGTCCTCTCCCTGACTTTCCCATCACTGTAGATGGCACTACCATCCTTCCCGTCTCACAAGACCCCACCCAACCTTGGTGTCATCATTAACTCTGCTCTCTCATTCACCCCTCACATCCAATCCGTCACCAATGCCTGCCAGTCTCACCTTCACAACATCGCTAAGATCCACCCTTTCCTCTCCATCCAAACTGCTACCTTGCTGGTACAGTCTCTCATAATATCCCTTCTGGACTACTGCATCAACCTCCTTTCTGATCTCCCGTCCTCCTGTCTTTCCCCGCTTCAGTCTATACTTGACTCTGCTGCCAGGACTATCTTTCTTCAGAAACGCTCTGGACATGTCACTCCCCTTCTCAAAAATCTCCAGTGGTTGCCCATCAACCTTCGCATGAAGCAAAAACTCCTCACTCTTGGCTTCAAAGCTCTCCATCCCCTTGACCCTTTCTACTGTACCTCCCTTCTCCCCTCCTACAGCCCAGCCTGCACACTCTGCTCCTCTGCCGCTAACCTCCTCATTGTGACTCACTTTCACCTGTCCTGCCATCAACCCCTGGCCCATGTCCTACCTCTGACCTGGAATACCCTCCTTCCTCACATCCACCAAACTAACTCTCTTCCCCCATTTAAAGTCCAACTGAGAGCTCACCTCCTCCAGGAGGCCTTCCCATACCGAGCCCTCCCTTTCCCTCAGCTCCTCCTCCCCTCCCCATTACCCGTACTCCGTCCCTCTGCTCTACCCACTTCCCCTCCCCACAGCACTTGTATATATTTGTTGCTCTATTCATTTTATTAATGATATGAATTTATCTATGGCTCTATTTATTTATTTTGATAGTATTATTGCCTGTCTACTTATTTTGTTCTCTGTCTCCTGCTGGGAGCCCATTGTTGGGTAGGGATTGTCTCTATCTGTTGCCGAACTGTACTTTTCAATTGCTTAGTACAGTGCTCTGCACACAGTAAGTGCTAAATAAATGCAATTGAATGAATGAATGAATGAATGAATGGGGAACGTGTCTGTCAGCTCTGTTATATTGTACTCTCCCAAGGGCTTAATACAGGGTACTGGGCAAAATAAGCACTCAGTAAATTTTATTGATGATGTTGACAAGTAATTTGCAAAATATGTTTATATTTGTAAATAGGAATAGTGATCTGACTTTTCATCTAACCAGTTTGTAATAAATTATTTCTAAATATCCTTTCATGAGAAATGATAGCTATTAAATAATTCTACATAACCATTTAAGAGGTTAAAGTCATATTTAGTATGTCATGAAAGATCTCTTACTTCACATTTCCTATATACATTTTTGGGACATGTGATTTATGTTCTACACTGACAATACAGTGTCAAAAATTTATCAAAGTGTTTGGGTCCAGAAGAAAAACATTAGAAGTTTATACCTTGAAATTTTTTCTCATGTTACTTGAAAATTGTTGGAATCACACCACCATTCTTCATATTTCTGAACCTCTTTTGATTAGAGGTATGGGACAGTGCATAGATGATAGGATTTAAGTTAAAGTTAAATAAGTGAAATACAACATCACAACTCAAACCCTTGACCTTGATATCTGATGTTTTCCTTAGACCAGTACTATGAGTGAACAGAAAGGATGATTAATTGTACAGTACTTATGTCCTTTTATGTGTTAATAGAGGGGGTGGTGCCTAATCTAGATAAAATGCAGGTGACAGGGCATATTTAAGGTAGTGTCAGGAAACACTTGTGATTGAAATATCTATTCATTTAAAGTGACACATAGCAGTTGATAGAACATCTGTAATTGGGCCTTTCTATATATTCTTTAAAAATGAGAATTTATGAATAATGTGAATAATGAACATCATAGAATATTGCAGCATTTTTTTAGATGTTGAAGGTACTCTATTCTCCTGTCAGTGTAGCTGGGAGTCAGGTACTTATCTCTGTGAATTCTGTGGAATGACTTGGATTGGAGGAAAGAATCACTCACACCCTGTGATTTACCATAGGTGGCTTTAGAGAAGCACAGTAGCCTAATGGAAAGAGCACTGGTCAAAAGACTAGAGGACTTCAGTGTCTCTGCCTCTTGCCTACTGTGTGACCTTGGGTAAGTCACTTAATTTCTCTGATCCTCAATTTCCTCCTCTGAAAAATCAATCAATGGTATTTATTGAGTGCTGTTTGCAGAGTCCCACCTAAACCTCCAACTGGACATGTCCAAAACAGAATTCCTTATGTTCCCACCCAAACCTGTCCTCACCATGTCTTTCCCATCACTGTAGACAACCGCATGATCCTCCCTATCTCAATACCCCATAACCTTGACATTATTCTTGACTCATTTCTCTCTTTCAACCCACATATTAAATCTGTCACCAAATCGTGTCAGTTCTACCTTCACACTATGGCACCACCATCCTTTGTCTCACAAGCCCATAACCTTAGCATTATCCTTGACTTCTTTCTCTCATTCAACCCATAGATTCGATCCATCATTAAATACTGTTGGTACCTACTTCACAGTATCGCTAAAATCCACTTTTTCCTCTCTGTCCAAACTGCTACCTTGTTAGTACCATCACTCATCCTATCCCGCCTGGATTACGGCCTCAGCTTCCTTGCTGATTGCCCAGCCTCATGCCTCTTCTGACTCCATCCATACTTCACTTTGCTGCCCAGTTAATTTTTTTCTACAAAAACGTTCAGGACACATCACCTAACTCCTCAAGAAACCCCAGTGGTTGCCCATCCACCTTCCTGTCAAACAAAAACTCCTCACTACTGGCTTTAAAGCACTCCATCACCTTGCCCCTCCTCTCTCACCTTGCTTTGCTCCTACTACAACCCACTACTACAACCCACTTTGTCCTTCAAATGCTCAACTTCTCACTGTGCCTCAATCTCACCTATCTCACTGCCAACCCCTTTCCCATGTCCTGACTCTGACCTGGAACACCCTTCTTCCCCAAATATGATATACAATTACTCTGCCCTCCTTCAAAGCCTTTTTGAGGGCACACCTCCTGCAGGAGGCCGTCCCTGACTAAATACCCCCTTTCTTCTTCTCCCACTCCTTTCTGCATCACCCTGACTTGGTCCCTTTGTTCTAGAAGCAGCGTGGCTTAGTGGAAAGAGCCTGGGCTTGGGAGTCCACTCTAGGCTTCAAGGCTCTCCATCACCTTGCCCCCTCCTACCTCTCCTCCCTTATCTCTTTCCACTGCCCACCCCGCATGTTCCGTCCTCTGCCGCCCACCTCCTCACCGTCCCCTGTTCTCATCTATCCCGCCGTCGACCCCTGGGCCACCTCCTCCCTCGGTCCTGGAACGCCCTCCCTCCTCACCTCCACCAAACTAATTCTCTTCCCCTCTTCGAAACCCTACTTAAAGCTCACCTCCACCAAGAGGCCTTCCCAGACTGAGCTCCCCTTTTCCCTCTGCTCCCTCTACCCCTCTCTTCACCTCTCTGCAGTTAAACCCTCTTTTCCCCCCTTTCCCTCTGCTCCTCCCCCTCTCCCTTCCCATCCCCTCAGCACTGTACTCGTCTGCTCAACTGTATATATTTTCATTACCCTATTTATTTTGTTAATGAGATGTACATCAGCTTGATTCTATTTATTTGCTATTGTTTCAATGAGATGTTCATCCCCTTGATTCTATTTATTGCTATTGTTCTTGTCTGTCTGTCTCCCCCAATTAATAATGTTGGTATTTGTTAAGCGCTTACTATGTGCAGAGCACTGTTCTAAGTGCTGGGGTAGATACAGGGTAATCAGCTTGTCCCACGTGAGGCTCACAGTTAATCCCCATTTTACAGATGAGGTAACTGAGGCACAGAGAAGTGAAGTGACTTGCCCACAGTCACACAGCTGACAAGTGGCAGAGCTGGGTGTCGAACTCATGACCTCTGACTTCGAAGCCCAGGCTCTTTCCACTGACCCATACTGCTTCCCATTAGCCTGTAAGCCTGTCAAAGGGCAGGGACTGTCTCTATCTGTTACCGAATTGTACATTCCAAGCGCTTAGTACAGTGCTCTGCACATAGTAAGCGCTCAATAAATACTATTGAATGAATGAATGAATGAATGAGTCAGAGGGCATGGGTTCTAATCCCACCTCTGCCGCTCGTCAGCTGTGTGACCTTGGACAAGTCACTTAACTTCTCTGTGCCTCAGTTACCCATCTGTAAAATGGGGATGAATACTATGAACCCTACATGGGACAACCTGATTACCTTGTATCTATCCAAGCACTTAGAACAGTGCTTGGCACATAGCAAGTGCTTAACAAATACCAACACGGTTATTATTATTATTTCCCCCTCCCCCAGCCACACAGCACTTACATACATATCTGTAATTTATTTATTTATATTAATGTCTGTCTCCTCGCTCTAGACTGTAAGTTCACTGTGGGCAGGGAATACATCTGTTTATTGTATTGTACTCTCCAAAGCACGTAGTATAGTGCTCTGCACATAGTAAGGACTCAATAAATATCCGAGAATGACCAGCCAGAGAGATAAGAGGAGAAGCAGGAGAGGACGGAGTCCTTGAAGCCAAGGTGAGATAAGGTGTGAAGGAGGAGGGAATGGTCAACAGTGTCAAAGGCAGCTGAGAGGTCAAGGAGCATTAGAATGGAGTAGGAGCCATTGGATTTGGCAAGAAGGAGGTCATGGGTGACCTTAGAGAGAGCAGTCTCGGTAGAGTGGAGGGGATGGAAGCCAGATTGGAGGGAGTCCAGGAGAGAATGGAGTTAAGGAATTCTACGCAGCGAGTGTAGACAACTTGTTCTAGGATTTTGGAAAGGAAGGGTACTAGGGAGATAGGGTGATAACTGGAAGGGGAAGTGGGGTCGAGAGCGGGTTTTTTTAGGATGGGGGAGACATGGGCATGTTTGAAGGCAGAGGGGAAGGAGCCATTGGAGGCTTTGACTACCATCTCTACACAGATGACATGCAGATCTACATCTCTGCTCCTGTCCTCTCCCCCTCCCTTCAGGCTCACATCTCCTCCTGCCTCCAGGATGTCTCCACCCGGATGTATGCCCACCACCTAAAACTCAACATGAGCAAGACTGAGCTCCTCATCTTCCCTCCCAAGCCCGGTCCTCTCCCAGACTTCCCTATCACCGTGGATGGCACGACCATCCTTTCCGTCTCTCAGGCCCGCAACCTTGGTGTCATCTTTGACTCATCTCTCTCGTTCATCCCACACATCCTATCCGTTACCAAGACCTGCCGGCCTCACCTTTACAGTATCGCCAAGATCCGCCCTTTCCTCTCCACCCAAACGGCTACCTTACTGCTACAGGCTCTTGTGATATCCTGGCTAGACTACTTTGTCAGCCTTCTCTCTGATCTCTCTTCCTCTTATATCGCCCTGCTCCAGTCTATTCTTCACTCCGCTGCCCGGCTCATCTTCCTGCAGAAACGTTCTGGGCATGCACTCCCCTTCTTAAACACCTCCAGTGGTTGCCTATCAACCTCTGCTCAAAACAAAAACTCCTCACTCTAGGCTTCAAAGCTCTCCTTCACCTTGCCCCTTCCTACCTCTCCTCCCTTCTCTCTTTCTACTGCCTACCCCCCACGCTCCGCTCCTCTGCCGCCCACCTCCTCACCATCCCTCGGTCTCGCCTATCCCGCCTTCGACTCCTGGGCCACGTCCTTCCGCGGTCCTGGAATGCCGTCCCTCCTCACCTCTGACAATCTAATTCTCTTCCCCTCTTCAAATCCCTACTTAATGCTCACCTCATCCAAGAAGCCTTCCCAGACTGAGCTCCCCCCTTTTTCCCTCTGCTCCCTCTACGCTCCCTTCACCTCTCCACAGCTAAACCCTCTTCTCCCCCCTTTCCCTCTCTTCCTCTCCCTCTCCCGTCCCACCCCCTCAGCACTGTACTTGTCCGGTCAACTGTATATATCTTCATCACCCTATTTATTTTGTTTATTTTGTTTAATGAGATGTACATCACTCTGATTCTATTTATTTGCCATTGTTTTTATGAGATGTTCTTCCCCTTGACTCTATTTATTGCCATTGTTCTTGTCTGCCTGTCTCCTCCGATTAGACTGTAAGCCTGTCAAAGGGCAGGGACTGTCTCTATCGTGCCGACTTGTACATTCCAAGCGCTTAGTACAGTGCTCTGCACATAGTAAGCACTCAATAAATACTATTGAATGAATGAATGAATAAATATGACTGAATGAACAAACATCATTAAAATCCACCCTTTCCTCTCTATCCAAACTGTTACTATACTGATCCAAGTACTTATATCTCTTCTTAATTGCTGCATATACCTCCTCACTAACCTCTCCATTCTCTCCAGTGAGTTTCTCCCCACTCCAGTCTATACTTCATTCTGCTGTCCAAGTTTCTTCATTCCAAGTTTTTCCACTCCTCAAGCACCACGAAGGAATTTCCATCCACCTCCAAATCAAGCAGAAACTCCTTACTATCAGCTTTAAAGCATTCACTTAGCTCATTCCCTCTGACCCTACCTCACTAATATCCTACTACAGTCCAGACAGCACACTTTGCTCCTCTAGTTCCAATTTGTTCACTGTGCTTTGATGTACCTATCTCATCACTAATGTCTTCCGTATCCTCCCAGTGGCATGGAACTTCCTCTTCCTCCGTGTGTCAGACCATCACTATCCCATCCCTCAAAGTCCTATTTCAGTAACCTCCTCCAAGAGACCTTCCCTGATTAAGCCCCCTCTTTTTCCCCCAACTCTCTCTCCCTTCTTTATCACTTATGCACTTGGACCTGTACATCTGGATTTGTACCCTTTGAGCACTTACTGGATGGTCACACCACCCCCAGTCCCACAGCACAGATGTACATATCCTTAAGGTAATTATTCATATAAATGTCTGTCTCCACCTCTAGAATGTAAGCTCTTGGTGGACAGGGTACATATGTACCAACTATGTTGCAATGTACAACATAGGTCCTTAGTACAATGCTTAGCACAGAATAATCATTCAATAAATACTATTGATTCATGTAATTGTAATAATGGTATTTGCCAGGCACTGTAGTAAGTGCTGGGGTGGATACAAGCAAATCAGGTTGGACACAGTCTCTGTTCTGCATGGGGCTCACAGTCTCAATCCCCATTTTACAGACGAGGTAACTGATTCATTCATTCTTTCAATCATATTTATTGAGCACTTACTACGTGCAGAGCACTGTACTAAGAGCTTGGAATGTACAACTCAGCAACAGAGACAATCCCTGCCCAATAACGGCCCCACAGTCTAAACGACGGGCTCACATTCTAAACGATGCACAGAGAAGTGAAGTGATTTGCCCAAGACCACCCAGCCGAGTGGTGTCCCTCTACTCCCTCTACCACTCCCCCTTCACCTCTCCGCAGCTAAACCCTCTTTTCCCCCTTTCCCTCTGCTCCTCCCCCTCTCCCTTCCCATCCCCTCAGCACTGTACTCGTCCGCTCAACTGTATATTTTCCATTACCCTATTTATTTTGTTAATGAAATGTACATCGCCTTGATTCTGTTTAGTTGCCATTGTTTTTATGAGATGTTCTTCCCCTTGACTCTATTTATTGCCATTGTTCTTGTCTGTCCGTCTCCCCCGATTAGACTGTAAGCCCATCAAACGGCAGGGACTGTCTCTATCTGTTGCCGACTTGTTCATTCCAAGCACTTAGTACAGTGCTCTGCACATAGTAAGCGCTCAATAAATACTATTGAATGAGTGGTGAAGCTGGGATTAGAACCCATGACTTTCTGACTCCCAGGCAATACTCTATCCGTTATGCCATGCTTCTTCTTGTACTTCTTGTACTGTACTTAGTGCTTAGTGCTTACCATACAAAACAGATGGTAGACATGATTGCTGTCTTCAGGGAGTTTGTGGTCTTATAGGTGAGACAGTCATTAAATTGAATTACTCATAGGGGAAATGGTAGAATATATGGTAGAATATAAGGATATGTGCATAAGTACTGTGGGGCTGGAATGGGGTGTGAAAGTGGAAAAATGAGGTTTTTGTCAGGTAAAATCTCTTGGACAAAACATGACTTTAGTAGGAGTTTGAAGATGGGGAGAGTGATGGTCTGATAGGATACAAAAGGGAAAGGAGTTCCAGATTGAGCATGAGAACAAGGAGTTGACATTGGAAGAAATGAGATCAAAGTACAGGAAGCAGGTTGGCACTGGAGGATTGAATTGTATGGGCTGCGAGGTAGTAGAGGTTTAACAAAATGAGGTAAGAAGAGCAGAGTTAATTGAGTGCCTTAATGCCAATTAATAGGGGGGAATTAAGTGGGGAAATGGAAGTCTAAAATCTCTTTGCCCTCTTATTTAGATCGTGAGCTCCTTGTGGGAGAGGGGCTGCATCCAACCTTATTATTGTGTATCTACTCCAGTGTTTATTACAGTGCTTGACACATCATAAGTATTTAGCAAATATCACAATGATTATTATTTATTATTCTCAATAGGAACACTATTCTTAATTGCCTCCGAAAACAGGCTGTAACATATCAGTGGGGGTCCTTGGAGAGGGTGGGTGTTGGTAATGCTGTCACACATCAGCATCAGTCATATCAATGAATTGAAGGATTCCAAATGTAGCTTTCTTTAGGAGTATTTATGATTGTTTGGACCCAGTAGTTCTGACCTCTAGAATGTTTGGGTAATCTTCAAGATTTGGGATCTCCCAGAATTTGTGGGTAGTCTCAGAGACTTTTCCTGAATGGTCAACATTCCAGGTTGATCTGGTTCCAAGTGGCTATTTCCTAACTTTAAAGACAATTTTTTGTTGCTGAATCAACCACAGGATTAACAAACTCTTTAAAGGCAGGGATTGTGTTTATCAACTATAGTGCATTGTCCTTTACCAATCACTTAGTATAGTGCTTTGTACACGGCAAGTGCTAAGTAAATAGCATTGATTGAATAAGGATGGTTTGATTGACTGTGAAAACTGGAGTCCCTGAAATTGTTTATTTATTCCTTTCCCTGTTTACAAATTAGGGAAATCCGGATAATTTATATTTTTTTATGCTTACCATTTTACTTCATCCCTCTTCAACAAACTGCAGAAGTAACTAGGCACCAGTGTAACAGATTTAACAGAAAATACAGATTTTTCTACTTAGAGTAATGTATATGGCAGTGATTGTGAGTAAAGATTACTCAAACTGTGAAACTAGCTCTCTTTTGGAATAATAAGGCTACCAGGAATAGAAAACCATCAAAATGATCATTCATCAAGTATGTAAAAAACAATCTTTGCTCAGATATTTTTCAGTGCATTTCATATACACTTTTATTGACTCACATTTCTGGTTTCTGTAGGAAAGTCCAATTACCCAGAAAAATGACATAGATAAATTAACTAATTTATTTTCTCTCAAATGTTTTGATGAAATTGAACATCCGTGCTATTTGTTCCATCATTCTGAGTTTACTGTTTGTGACTCTAAACACACTCTAGGGAATACTTTAACATATGCCAGAACTAAACTGAGTGAAATATGACAGTTTATAATCTGTGACAAATATGATTTATCTTCTAAAATTATTTAATATAAAATAATGGTTTAAATCCCATAATTCTAAAGGCCTGTTTCACAATGTGACATTTTCAAATCTTACCTTTGTGGAAAAATGAGATAGATACAGCTTTACTTCTTATACCTTTGAAGTCCATTTCCTTTCATATGTTGATTGAAAAAACTGTCTACTAAATGCTAGGTGAATATATGCATGTTCTTAGATTCTTTCCTCTGGCCAAACCCATACAGTATTATTTTGAACACATGTAGGAACAAAATATCTTCAACACTCTACACATATAAACGTAATATTTTCGCTCCTGAAGCTCTCTGCAGTCCAGGTACTCTTTTTGCTTCTGCCATTTGATAGCCAATTTCCAGGGAATCACTTTTTAATCCTTCCACATTTCAGATGAGCAGAATATTCCTAAACAGGGCTATTAATTTGCACAGGAATATCCAATCAGTCAATCAATCAATGCTATTTATTGAGCATTTATTATATACAGAGTGCTGTACTAAGTGCTCAGGTCAGTACAATACAACAGAATTAGCAGAAACGTTCCCTGCCCATAATGAATTTACAGTCTAGAGAGTCACGTTTAGACTGGAGGGAGGAGTTTACTGTCTAGAGGGAGCTTCTAGGGTAACTACTGTTTTGTTGTTTTAATTTTGTAATTCCAGGTTGCCAGGACATAATGCAGAGTTTCCAATGCAACAACTTTAAGAATGGGGAAGGATCGATGTTTGAGTTAGTGCTACTAAAAAAGTTTCAGAATATTATGAAAACTACACTGAGCCAGCCTGGAACCTGGATGTTGAGGTGTGAGTAAAATCAGCCAGGTGTCTGAGCAGGTAGGCTGACCAGTTTAACCAGGCTAGTACCAATTCTGGAGTTGTTCATATTTTTTTATAAAATTGCTTGGGTTGTCCTACAGAAAGTCAGGATAATCTCACCTAAAGAGTTCCCATAGCAATCCAGAGACCTGCCAAGAATTGTGTTCATCTCTTCAGCAAATGAGGAAACATTATTTGGGATAACCAATTACATAGGTTTTATTCTTAGGCTAGAGATCTCTGATCATTAGCAGCAGATGCACTTGGTTATATTTCTGTAATAATAGTGGATTATATGGTGTCCTGCATACATTTCCTTCCTGCTGCTTCTTTGATCAATAGTGTACAATTCAGTCAAGACAGTGGAATGAGTTAGTGGTGCACTTTAAGGCTAGAGAACCAAATATCTCTCTGTATCCTCTTGAATGGTAGACACAACTGGGCCCTCATCCACTTAAAGGCTATCATTTATGACATAAAAAATGTTGTGGTAGTCACTGTTGATAAACCTAAAAAGATTCATCATTCACACTTATGTGTCGATTTCATACCTCAGAAAATGCCAATGTATCGTCTATCATCATAATCATGATGATTATGACTGTGGCATTTGTTCATTCATTCATCACTCAATCGTATTTATTGAGTGCTGACTGTGTGCAGAGCACTGTACTAAGTGCTTGGAATGTACAGCTAAGCACCTAATATGTATCAAGCACTGAAATAAGCATTGGGGTAGATACAAGATAATCAGATTGGGTACAGACCTTGTACTATATGGGGCACACAGTCTAAGCAGGAGGGACAAAATAAATTTTACCCCCATTTTACTGATAAGAAAACTGAAGCACAAAGGAGTGAAATGACTTACCAAAGTCACACAGCTGGCAAGTGACAGAACTGGGATTAGAATCAAGACTCCTTGATTTGTGCTTTTTCAATTAGGCCATGCTGCTTCTATAGAAGGATCCTGAGAATTCTAGGTATTTGATTCTAATGCCTGTACTTGTTAAATGGAGGGAATCCCTAAATTTATGATCAGTGATCACATAGATAAAGACAACATGGCTTTCTTTTAGGGAAATCTTGCATCACTCATCTGCTGCAATTCTTTGAAAAACGTCACTAAATATTTAGTATGGGACAACAAAGAGTCACAATATATGGTCGGTTATTCCATAAAACATGTTTTCACTACCGTTTTGAATAGGATCCAAAGGAAAATTAAGGAACATTCTTTTGACAATGTGTACCTCTTCTTCAATGGATGAAGGCATGTTCAGGTCAGGAGATCAGTATAGAGTTTTTACCACTTAGGTAGGATTCTTCCTCTGAGATGAAGGCATTTGAGTTCTTTTCTGTTACCCTACTATGCTGCAGCTGTAGAGCTTCTTTAGTGATGGGTAAAAGTCCATAGCTTGCTGGTGGTCAACATATCCTTGGATCCCTTCAAATTTGGTTCCCCATTTTCCACCCATATTTTTTAGCCTGAGTGATTTAGGCCTATCTCTTCTAACTCTCCTACTCATCAGCCTCCAACTCATTGCTCATGCTCCTTGCCTTGACTAGTACCCCTTGAACCTTCAACCCCACCAAGTCTCAGCTCTCCCCAACTTCAAAGTCATCATAAATCACTGTCTTATCCAAGACATCTTCTCCAATAATTCACAACAATCCAATAGTTGTATCAACCAAAAAGCCACCCTTAGCACTTACTGATTTAAATCTAACCTCATAATTTTTGTTCACCATGCCAAGGTGGCTGTACTTACATTCATGAATCCTAGAGTTTGCTGGAGGGATGATCCGACTAAGGGTGCTAGAACATTAGTTGGGGAAATCACTTTGGACTTGGGGTTTTAGGAGGGATTCAAATGTAGGGAAATCTTTGGTGTCTGATATGGGGAAGGAGAGATTGCCAAGCTGCGAGAACAATATATAAGAGGGGATGGAGGAGAGAGAGTGGAACAAAGTATAGTTAGTACATTGGATTGGAAAAAAGGAAAAGGGAAAAAAGCCACTTAAGGACTAGTGGATGAAGAGAGCAGATAGGTAAGGTAGGGCCCAATGATGGTGAGATGAGATTTGAAGCCAATTATGCCATTTTGTTTGAGGCAGAAAGACACAGAAGAGATGAGAGCTGAGGGATGTTTAGGAAGATAGTCCATGCTGCAGTTCATGATAGGACTGCAGCTTTCCAAAATATAACTAAATGGCAAATGAAAATCTACAGGGAAACCATTGTTGTTCAGAGTCTCCTAATTAAAACATTGGTTTAAGATCTGTCTTCCTGCCACTCCTCTGGTTGATTCCCTCAGATAGGACCTAGAAGTGCACAAATCCACCTGGCGATTGCTCCCCAAGATATGACTAGTGGGAAAATCCACCCGTTGAGTCCCCTGGGAGAGTGATGCAATCCCCTCAGGTTGAAAATGTGGGAGAGTGTATATATTTTCGTTACCCTATTTATTTTGTTAATGAATTGTACATCGCCTTGATTCTATTTAGTTGCCATTGTTTTTACGAGATGTTCTTCCCCTTGACGCTGTTTAGTGCCATTGTTCTTGTCTGTCCGTCTCCCCCGATTAGACTGTAAGCCCGTCAAATGGCAGGGACTGTCTCTATCTGTTGCCGACTTGTTCATCCCAAGCGCTTAGTACAGTGCTCTGCACATAGTAAGCGCTCAATAAATACTATTGAATGAATGAATGAATGAATGGTCAGCACTGTATCTTGCTGCTCATGACAGCATCTACTCTACCATTGCCATCACAGCTGAGCAGTTTCTCTCACTGACCTGTCCAGCATGGTCCCCGTCCACCTCCGGTTTCTGGGGCACTTGGAGTCAAAGGCCAGAGTAGTCAGTATTCACCATGCAATCTTCCTAAATTGCAAAAACATCTTTGGCTGACCAGTTGATCAATCTCAGCTCCACCACTTGTGACCTCGAGCAAATCACTTCACTCTGTCTCAGTTACCTTGTCTGTAAAATGAGGATTAAGACTCTGAGCCCCATGTGGGACATGGACTTTGAACAACCTGATTAACTTGTATCTACCCCACCACTTAGTACAGTGTCTGGCATATCGTAAGTGCTTAACAAATACCATAAAAAAATCCATGGTATTCATTGAGCACTTAACTGTGTGTGGAGCACTGTACCAAATGGTTGGGAGAGTAAATTGCAACAGAGTTGGTAGACATGTTTCCTGCCCACAATGAGACAGCGTGGAGTAATAGATTGAGCACGGGCCTGGGAATCAGAAGGACCTGGGTTTCAATCCCAGTTCAGCGCTTGTCTGGTCTCTCAGTGATCCAGCCCATGCCCTCTCTGTTGCTAAAGGAGAAACTTCTTCTGGGATGTGAGAGGTGTGTGGCTGGGTAGGGAGCAGTTTGGATGCAACTGGAAGGATATCTGCACCAAGTCATTCCAGCTCTTTTTTTCCACATCAGAGCCTAGCTTTTTCCCCAGTCCTCTGAGAGTGTGGAAGGGATGAGGATCCGGTCTGGAATCCAGTGGACCCGGTAGATGTTTCTTCAGAGAGGAGAACTGAATCCCCCCAGGAAATGTGGTGTGGCGATTTTAAACACCCAACCACCCTCCCCAAATCTGACTGTGGAGGGAATCCATCTCTGCTTTGTCCTCACATCCCAACGCTCTTCTCCAATAATAACAAAAGTGGGCCTTAATTCTCTTAATAAAGGAAATAGTCACATTGATAAACCACCTCAAAAATGGGTAAATCTTAGGGAAATTCTCCAAACAGGAGATCTCTATCCATAAAGTCAGATTTGTTTCATGTACCCCGTATAAGGAAAAATTTGTATTTTTGTGCTCACCCTGTACCTGATGCTGCACACATACATACAACTGATTTCTTCCAACAATGTGCTGTATTCTGTCCAGACAGATATGTTATCTCATGCAGCAGTATGTAATACTATTAGAATTATTAGTATTATAGTATTATAATTAGTATTACTAGAAGTAATATTACTAGTATGTAATGGATTGGAGAGGGGAGAGGCTGGAGCCTGGAAGATCAGCAAGGAGGCTAAAGTAATGAAATAGCTAAGATGAGACCAGAGATTGTAACAGGATAATGGCAGTCTTATTGAGAAGATGAGGTGGATCTGAGAGATTTTTTTCAGGAAAATCCAGTAAGATTTGGAAGTAGACTATGATAGTTGAATAACAGCAAAGAATCAAAGATGACACCAAGGTTATGGACTACTGGAATGGAGAGGTTGATATGGTGGTGATTGAGATGGGAAAGATAGGGCAAGGAATAGGTTTATTCTTATTTGGTTTTGCGTTTAAGTTTGGTTTTTGAGATGTTAAATTTGAGGTACCAGCAGGACATCCAAGTAGAAATGTCCCCAAGGCAATCAATCTATCATGTTTATTGAGCACCTACTGTGTGTAGACACTGTACTAAGCACTCAGTACAATATAACAGAATGGGTAGGCACTGGCTCAGTGGAAAGAGCACGAGCTTGGGAGTCAGAGGTCATGGATTCGAATTCTGACTCTGCCACTTGTCAGCGGTGTGACTGTGGCCAAGTCACTTCACTTCTCTGTGCCTCAGTTACCTCATCTGTAAAATGGGGATTGAGACTGTGAGCCCCACGTTGGACAGGGACTGTCTCCAACTAGATTTGCTTGTACCCACCCCAGTGCTTAGTAGAGTGCCTGGCACATAATAAGCACTTAACAAATGCCATGATTTATATTATTAAAATACTCTTAGGATCAGAACCCTTTGGTGAATACGGAGAGAGCAGTCTCATTGGGGTAAAGTGTTTGAAAACCAGCCCACAGAAAGTCGAGAAGAGAGTTTGTGAAATATCCATGTCTTCCTAAGATCCCTCAAAAGAACATAAATATATTTTAACACAATAAAGATAGTTACTTGATTAAATTGAAATGTAAGAATACTTTATTAATAAAATAGATTTGTTTTTATGTACATATACAAAAGTTTTTTTTGAATTTGAATTTTTCACATACTATTTACCAAAAAAGCATATTGTGCTATCATGCTAGAGATCTGTCTAAGTCTAAGTAGTTCTGTTATTATCTAAAGTGAAATTGAACCAGAATCCAATCATTCTACTCGTCAGGGAAAAAAAAATACTTGCTGTTTGTATTATTGTTTTTCCTCCTGCTTGCTTTATGTATTAAAACCTATGTCTGCTTGTCTCCCCATTAGAGTGTAAGATCCTTAAAGTCAGAGAACATGGGTTTTTCATCTGGTGTCCTTTCCCAGGTGCTTAGGATAGTATTCTGCACTTCGTAGAAGCTTAACAAATGCCATTTACTGAATAATCTCAAGTTTTTGTAAGCATCTCTTTTGTTACAAGGAGCTTCAGGCATTATCGTTACACTTCTTTTTTTCTGAAATTGTGCAAGCAATTTCTTTATATGTCTGAGTTATTTTCATCAACCCAGTCTTGATCTGTGGCCTACACACATGCACAATTACTGTTCCTTCTGACATTTGAGTATGCTTTATCGCAGGTTTACACTGTCAGCTGACCATTACCTAATCAACAATATTCTAGTAAGCATGTGAAAACACACACTGAAGCGAAAGAATTCAGTTGGGAGCATAAGGACCTTCATTGATAGTGATGACCATTAACAGTGATGATATCTACCTTGGAGCACTTTCTTCAGCAGCAGGCCTTGTTGCTCTTTCCCTTAGAAAGAATGGGTCAACAAAACTTCTCAGAAGTAAGCATTACCTAAATAGAAATTACTATGTACCTTCATAATTCAAAACCATAATAAATGTTTTAATTTCAAATTAGTAATGAAAAAATATATGTCCAAAGGAATCACACAATCTATTGACAGTTTTGCTGAAGGAAATATACTGATTAGGAGTGAAAAATGATATTTTAAATCACTTCACTTGAAGGCTGGAAGCCACTTTCTTTATGAATACTTTATACTCCAAAAAATGGCAATCAAATCTTTGGACAGGTAGACTAAAACATTTTGCTTTCAACAGTTTGTAGAATTTATGGAGGAGAAAAATACAACCTGGGCTCAACCATTTGTCCAGAGGGAAAATCTCTGCAGTTGTTCAACCTTCCCAGTAGGGAGAATAACAGTGTCTTAGTAAGAGCCCTGATTTCTCAAGCATGATTAATTCAACACAGCAACAAGAAATGGATTTTATTGCTCTGTATTTTATGGATCATGAATTTAACTGAACTAAATAATCAACGGATATGTGCAAAATACCGCTTTAGTGAGCTGTTGACCACATTTTCTTCTACATTTTCCTAACAGTATTTTTTCATTTTAGCCAACTCAGCTTTTCCCGTAACCAGCAATCTATCCCCAAAGACCCATGCATCACTACAGAACAGCGAAATAATCAAGTGTTCTATTTACCTTACCTCATTGAGCAACACTTTACTCACCTCCTCTTCACCCATTTTTTTAAAGTCTATTTCAGCAGTACTGAGAACAGAGCTATTGGTTCACTTTGGAAAGCCAAAATCATCCGTCTGCAAAGCCATAAAAGTTGTGGTATTGCAGGTAAGGTTGGCAGTTGACTGAGATAGCTATGTTTTTTCAGGATCTTGGTTTAAGTCCCGTTAGTATTTGTTAATGAGAAGAGGAGAGTGGGTGGAGGAGTTCAAACACAGATCATTAATTTCTCAACATAAACGTCTTTTCATTTAAAAGTCCATGTTTAGACCCCTTTTATAGTCTTGTTTATTTCCGATTCTACGTACTTTACATCTGCAGTCTTTCCTTTAGGCCAAAGGTAGTCTAGCAAAGCAAAGCTATGTCTACCAAATAAAGCTGTGACTGTTTATTCTTGTATTGTACTCTCCCACTCGCTTAGTACAGTGCTCTGCACATGGTAAGTGCTCAATAAATATGATTGAGATTGAATGAAAATAAGGTAATCTAGATACAGATCAAGTGGAAATGAAATGTACTGTAATTTATACTTCTTTAAGATGAGTTTTTTTCCCCTCAGAAGAAAGCATAATTTTACAAAGAGGTAAACTTCATCAATCATCGTATTTATTGAGTACTGACTGTGTGCAGAGAACTGTCCTAAGTTCTTGGGAGAGTACAATATTAACAGAGTTGGTAGGAATAGTCCCTGCCCACAAATGAGCTTACAGTTTAGAGGGGGAGACAGACATTAATATAAATAAACTACAGATATGTACATAAGTGTTCTGGGACTGAGGGGTGAATAAAGGGTGAAAATCATAGTGTAAGGGCAATGCAGAAAAGATTGGGAGAAGAGGAAATGAGGGCCTAGTTGGGGAAGGCCTCTTGGAGACGTATATTTAATAAGTCTTTGAAGGTAGGGAATGATCACCTGTTGGATATGAAGAAGGAGGGTACTCCAGGCCAGAGACAAGACTTGGGTGAGAGATCAATGGTGAGATAGACAAAATCGAAGTACAATGAGTAGGTTAGCATTAGAGGAGTGAAGATTATGAGTTGGGTTGAAGTGGGAAAGCAGTCAAGTAAGGTAGGACCTGGCAAGGTGATTGAGTGCTTTAAAGCCTGTGGTAAGGATTTCTTTTTGGTACGGAGGTGGATAGGCAACGACTGGACGTTCTTGAGGAGTGGGGAAACATGGGCTGAACATTGTTGGAGAAAAGTGATTTGGGAAGCAGAATAAAATATAGACTAGAGTGGGGAGAGACAGGAGACAGGGAGGTCAGCAAGGAGGCCAATGTAGAAATCAAAGAGGGATAGGATAATACCTTGGATTAACATGATAGTAGTCTGGTTAGAAAGGAAAGAGCAGATTTCAGCGATGTTGTGAAGCTTGAACTGACTGGATTTAGTGATAGATTGAATGTATGGGTTGAATAAGAGAGATGTGTCGAGGAAAATCCATAAGTTGAGGAAAATGCCAAGGTTACAGGTGTGTGAGGCAGGAAGGATGATGGTGCTATCTACAGTGGCAGAAAAGTAAGGGGGAGGATAGGGTTTGGGTGGCAAGGGAACCCTCTTAAAAACTAGCTACCCCTAAAGTAGTTTAAAGTGTAGTACATTTCATTTTTACTTGATCATAGTAAATAACTAAAATTTGCATTTCATTAGTTACGTGAAATATTCATTACTTTTGCAGTAGTAGTAATAGTTGCCATTTGTGGGGGTATATGGCTGATTTTTTTGTTTTCTATTCTGTTCTTTTATACTTGAGAGCAAGATTATTTTATTTCTAAAGCAAGTTATTGTCAAAATCTGATTATATCAGTATATCGGTATCTGGTATATTGGGCAGCGTGGCTTAGTGAAAAGAGCCCGGGCTTGGGAGTTAGAGGACATGGGTTCTAATTCCAGTTCCTCCACTTGTCTGCTGTGTGACCTTGGGCAAGCCACTTAATTTCTCTGTGCCTCAGTTACCTCATCTGTAAAATGGGGATTAAGACTGTAAGCCCCATGTGGGACAACCTGATTACCTTGTATCTACCCCAGCACTTAGAACACTGCTTGGCACAAAGTAAGTGTTAACAATGCCATAATAATTATTATTATTATTATTACTCTCTGTGGACCAAGGAAAGTGGATTTCTCAGGAACAGAAGGAAGGCAAACTCATGTTCCTTTTCTCCTGGAATCTCTAGACTGTAAGGTCCTTTGGGGACAGGAAACATGTGTACCCTGAGCAGTTAGAACTGTGCTTTGTACACAGCAAGCACTGGATAAATGCGATTGATTGATTGATATCTTGCTCCACTTCCCTGCATTTTACCCTTTGTCCAGGGAGAATGATCTAAATGGCCTCTCCCAACTTCCCTCATCCTTTCCTCCCCTGGCAACTATTTTCTTGGCTTCATAATGGTGGGACAAGGCAGATTTATCCTTATTTACATTTTACAAGTCCAAAGAAAGCTGCACCAGAGAAGAGATAGCTGGAAAAGGTATCCCAAAATGATATGGTGAATCAGGGCTTTGGTTCTTCCTCCTAAAAATCCTGGGCATGGCATCTTGGGACGGAATGGTTTATCCAATAGGAAGAACCAAAGGACAGTTCAACCACCTCCTCAGGGTATCACTGGATTAAATAGTTATTGCTGTCTTTTATCTCACTTACAACGCTTAAACTTCACTGACCCCACCATGATCTTTCAATCCCTGACCTCTAGTAAAGCCATCCCAGTCCCTTCCTCCCACCACACCTCTCCCTCCCCTTCTTCCACCCAACCCCTTCCCACCCCTTGTGCCACTCCTTGCCTCTCCCCCACCCCATCCCTGTAATCCCAGAGCTCTCCTTTGTCCAGCTCCTCCTGCACCAGCCCCATCAGCTCACCCCCCATCCAACCCTCCCTACCCCTTGTGCTGTCCCTTCATCCAGGATACCACCCTTCCACCAGCCTCCACCAAGTGCAGTCTGTGGAACCCACACTCCATCATGGGGAAGCTTCCCTTCAGTCTTGACCCCTTCCTGACCAAATCACTACTCCTCCTCACCATCATTAAAACCTGGCTCTCCCCAGATGACATGGTCTCCCCTGCTGCTTTCTCCAGAAGGGGCTTCATCTTCACCCACTCCCCCAGACTTAGGGAGAAAGGAAGAGGAGTTGGCTTCCTTCTTGTGCCCCAATGCTGCTTTCACACCATTCCACCTCCCCCATCCTTTCCTTTCCCTTCCTTCAAATCCCATTTCATCTGCCTCTACCACCCACTCCAGATTCTAGTAACGGTCATCTACCACCCCTTAGGTCCCACCTCCCACTTTTTTAAACATTTTGAGCTCTTTCAAACATTCTTTCTCTCTTTCTCCATACCTACAATGATCCTTGGGGACATCAATATTCACTTAGATGTTCCTGATGACCTTTCTGCTGCCTGCTTTTGATCACTCCTCAACTCCACTGACCTCCTGCTCCACCCCACCTCACTAATTCAACAACTTGGATGCACACCTAGGCGTTTCAGTCATCATCATCTCTAGGCGTTTCAATCAAAATCTCTACCCTCACCAACTCCACAATCCTTGTATCTGATGACAACCTCCTCACCTGTCTTCTCTCCCACACAACTCCTCCCTGCATACCTGTGCTGTTCCCCCACAGAGACCTTTGCTCTTTTGATCCCACTCAATTTTCTCAACTCATCATGCCCCATTTAGCCTCAATACCCAAACTACCTTCCCTTGATGACCAAATTGACCATCTAAACCAGACCCTCTCTACTGAACTCAACTCATTCGTTCCCCATACCTTCATCAATCTCATATGACCAACCCAAAGTCCTTGGCATTATCCTCTCTCTCATTCAACCCAAATATTCAATCCATCGCTAAATCCTGTCAGTTCGAGCTTTACAACATCACTAAAATCCACCCTTTCCTCTCCATCCAAAATGATACCACATTAATCCAATCACTTGCCCTATCCTTTCTTGAGTTCTATATCAGCCACCTTCCTAACCTCCCTGCCTCTTGTCTCTCCCTAACCCAGTCCATACTTCACTCTGCTGCTTGGATCATTTTCCTACAAAATTGTTCAGATCATGTTTCCTCACTCCTCAAAAACCTCCAGTGGCTGCCCATCCACTTCTGCATCAAACAGAAACTCCTCAACATTGGATTTAAAACACTCCATCACCTTCCCCCTCCTACCTCACCTCCCTACTCTCATACTACAACTCAGTCTGCACATTTCGCTCTTCTAATGCTAAACTTCTCACTGTACTTTGATCTCATCTACCTTGCTGCTGACCTCTTGCCCATGTCCTGCCTCTGTCCTCAAATGCCCTCCCTCCTCATATCCAACAGACAATTATTCTTCCCCTCTTCAAGGCCTTACTAAAGTCACATCTGCAAGAAGCCTTCCCTGACTAAGCCCTCCTTTCCTCTTCTCCCACTTCCTTCTGTGTCATCCTGACTTTCTCCTTTATTCATCCCCTCACCTAGCCCCACAGTATTTAAATATATATCCGCAATTTATTTGTTTATATAAATACCTGTCTCTCCGTCTAGACTGTAAGCTCATTGTGAGCAGGGAGTGTGTCTGTTTATTGTTATAATGTACTCTACCAAGCACTTAGTATAGTGCTCTGCACATGGAAAGTTCTCAGTAAGTACAATTGACTGTCTGACTAGTAATGGTAATAGCAGCATTAATAGCAGCATTTACTGATCTCCCACTTGGCTCAATGGAAAGAGCACGGGTGTAGGAGTCAGAGGTCATGGGCTCTAATCCTGCTCCGCCACCTGTCAGCTGTGTGACTTGGAGCAAGTCACTTAACTTCTTGGTGCCTCAATTACCTCATCTGTAAAATGGGGATTAAGACTATGAGCTTCACGTGGGACAACCTGATTACCCTGTATCTACCCAGCGCTTGAACAGTGCTCAGCACATAGTAAGCATTTAACAAACACCAACATTATTATTACCAGACCCTTGGGAAGTAAGAATAACAATGACATATTCCTTGTCCACAAGAAGCTTACACTTTAATGGAGGAGTTGTCAATGTGGCTTAGTGAGAAGCAACATGGTTTAGGGGAAAGAGCATGGGCTTGGGAGTCAGAGGTTGTGGGTTCTAATTCTGGCTCCATCACTTATCAGCTGTGTGACTTTGGGCAGGTCATTTAACTTCTCTGTGCCCTAGTTACCTCATCTGTAAAATGGAGATTAAGACTGTGAGCCCCATGTGGGACAACCTGATTACCTTGTATCTACCCTAGTGCTTAGTACTTGACACATAGTAAGCACTTAAATACCATTACTATTATTATTATTATCATTATTATTATTAAAAGACAGGAGTATTCCTCCCCTGTGAGTCAAAACCTAGAGAAGCCAATTCTAATCATGTTAGTGAATGAGGCCAAGCTAGCCCTGTAGCATAGGCAGAGAACAGGGTCCATTAATGTTTGATGAAGTTGTTTATCTCTCCACTTGTATAGATATCTTCACCATAATTAAAGCCCCTTTAAATCAGCGGATGCTTTATGGGTGGTTATAGATACAAAACTACGTAAAGAGAATATGATTAACCTTGAGTGTATCCCAAAAAGTAGATTAAATCAAAACTCCTCAGGGGATTATTTTCTAAAACTGGTTATGTGAATAGCCTAAAGGAAAGCAGTTTGCACCTTGAGACCTGGCTGATCCAGTTAAACTTTCTACTTGGATCAAATTAGCTGTACAGTTGCCAAATAGTCAGTTTAGCCCTTTACTGTGTGTACACTTAACCTTGATGATTGTGCTCTGGAGACGCATACATAGAGAGACATGCAAATTTCTTTGTAGAATCAGCGCAGTATAGGAGACTGACTGTAACCTGAAAGGAGATTGAAGTTAGTATCAGCTTGTACCAGGAAGACAGTACATGCAGCCAAAGATCTTCATCACTTATTCAGCAATGGAATGTTAAATCGGTAGTTATCTGTCCAGTGATACACCAACAAAAAAGTTGAAATACAAATCAAGAATCAAGAAGGCTGGTATGTTTGTAGCTAGATTGCCAGATTGAGTTTAGTGACATTGGGTCATCATGCCTTATACCAAAATGAACATCCAGAATGAGTGAACATGATTAACTCTCCATGTAGTTGTGAAAATCACACACTGACCAGAGAAAGCACATCCAGTTTCTCATACAATTTCACCATCATAAGCTGCAGTAGTTCTACTCTCAGTCCTCCATTTAAGTGGGCCATCAGACAGATCCAACAGATCTCCTGCCATCTACCCTCCACTCCTTATCTCCTAACATGCCCTGCACCAGTTTATTCATTAATTCAATTGTATTTATTGAGAACTTACTGTGTGTGGAGCAACATACTAAGCACTTGGGAGAGTACAACAATAAACACACTCCCTGCCCACAATGACAGCTTAGTCTAGAGATGGGGGGGGGGGTGGGGGAAAAACTGCAGGGCTGTTGGGGACTTGAGCTTGAGCATTGTTGGGCTGTTGCACATTTTAGGAAACAGGGAAAATTTTGGCTGTGACTGAATTCTGATGGCCAGAAAGGTAGCACTGTGAGATCCCCACTGATACTTTATCAGCAGACCTGAACCCACTATATTCTTAGCTTTGTCTTTTTGTTGTTCACATTGTTTTGGTGTTTCTATTGTTTTCATCTTTCCTTGTGTTTGTCCAAATCCCTCCCATCCTTATTCTTAGATTGTGAGCCCCCTGTGTATTTTTTCTTATTAGAGAGGGCAGTCCTTAGACTCCTCACCACTCCAGGTCTGACATAAATTTTCTCCATGAGCCTTCTGTAGTAGGTCGCAAGGTAGGGGTAGTTAGCTAATCTCTGATGACCAGAGCACAGTGCTGAGGGCAGGGGAATGGGGGAGAGCAGAGGGTGGGGGGGGGAGAAAGAGGAGCAGAGGGAAAGGGAGAGCTCAGTTTGGGAAGGCCTCAGGGAGGAGGTGAGCTTTCAGTAGGGCTTTGAGGATGAGACCAGTTGCTCCAAAAGTTTCTTTAGGAGCTCCCTAACCCTGATTTAGGGGTGAGAACTCCTAGTAATGTCACATGTGGTGTTCAGTGGTGGGATTGACATGTGTGGCACTGATTTGGTGTTCAGAACCCTGAAGCAGGTAACTGGAATTTCCTTCATAAAGAGAAACTCAGAAGCAATATCAAAAATGGCCACTGAGAAAGGGGAGAAAGAGAAAAAGAAAAAAGTGGCAAAGGATTATTTTTTCCTTTTTGAAAGAAGTGCTGTATCTCAAAGTTGTTCAAGTGCACAATCTTTTTTTCATAGTTTGTTCAGACCATTTTGAAGCTTGAGTTCAGATGCACCTAAGGCACATGTAGGTTAGCTAAAATGGCAGATTCCCAGATGTCTCTAGAAGCCCAGAGAGCTATTCTCAGTGTGACAAGAACCCATACAATTGATAAAAAAAAGTAAAATAATTATGATATTTGTTAAACACTTCCTAACATGCCAGGCACTGTACTTAGCGCTGAGGTGAATACAAGCAAATCAGGTTGGACACAGTCTCTGTCCCACATGGGACTCACAGTCTCAATCCCCATTTTACAGATGATGACAAGAGGCATAGAGAAGTCACGTGACTTGCCCCAGGTCACACAGCAGACAAGTGGTGGAGCCAGGCTCGGTGTTTGCTTGAGTGACGTTATCCCAATTGAGGGGAAATATGTTAACTGAAGCAGCATTTGTATGGGAGTCAGCAGTCTACTGTACAGTGAGAGCAGGGCCAAGTGCTACTTTGGAGCCCTCCACGGGATTTGGGGGTCACTCAGCTTGATGAAGAATACAAGTCCCTCATGATTCAATCATGCACCATGTTTGCACCTTATAAGAAGTTGGAGAAACAGGCAGAGTACACAGACTTTGTCTCTCAGAGATGGGATGCAGACAAGGCCATTGTAGCACCACAGGTGAGTAACTGAGGAGACCAGAGTTGAGAAACAACATGGCCTACTGGTTAAATCAGAGACCTGAGAAACAGAAGACCTGGGTTGTAATGCTGGCTCCACCACTTGACTGCTGTGTGACCTTGGGCAAGTGACATTGCTTCTGTGTGCCACAATTACCTCATTTGTAAAATGGGGGAATAGAGTGTAGAGCAACAAGAAGGGAGAGACTGGAGGGCAAATTATCTCAGTGAAAGGCTGATGTAATAGTAAAGATGGGCCAAGCCTGTACCATACTGGTTGCCACATGGATAGAGAGGAGGCGACAGATTCTGGTAATGCTTTGGAAAAAGCACAGAAAGGATTTATCAAAAGCCTGACTGTGACTGTTGAAGGAAGCGAAGATATGAGAGTGCTGCTAAGGTAAGGGGTCTAAGAAACAGGAAGATTAGTAGTGTTGTCGACTGTGATGAGAAAGCCAGATAGAGAGGAGGATTTGGTAGAGTAGATGAGTTTAGTTTTAGACAAAGTGAGCTTGAGATGCTAGTAAGAAATCCAGGAACAAATTTCCTGTTGGAAGAAGGTGTGGTGACCCCACGCAGACAAGAAGAAGGAAGAAACTCCTGAAGGGACTGATAGGCTCTACCTGGGAGAGGTGATTGCTGGCCTTTGGGGGTGGATCATGGAGGGAGGTGTGGCTTTCTCTTCCTGTTCTACCCAGTAATGGGTTTGGACCAATCAATTACTGCATGTAGAACATAGCTGGGATGCCTAAGACAGGTAAAAGGTGGTTGTTATGAATCGTGAGGAAGCATGCAGAAGTATGCAGCGCTGACACACCTGGAGCAGAAGCACATAGGAGAGCAGCACTCAAAAGCAACAGGTAGCAGTACTTGGAAGCAGAAAGAAGCATGGACAGAATGGGCTACTTTGACCAGCAGACTGGTATTGGACCCTTGGTGGAGTGGAATAAGTGAGAGTGTGTATGTGTCTCTCCATTGCATGTTGGTAAAACTTAAGTAAAAAAAAAAATTCCACAGTAACCTTGGTGATCAGAGGTGTGGTTTAACTTCACTATGTGTCACCGAGGCTCCCTTGCTCCAGGAAGGTCCTGGATGGTACAAACCAGTGGCTTGTGACTGAAGCATATGTGAGATTGCTGAGAAGCAGCGTGGCTTAGTGGAAAAAGCCCGGACTTGGGAGTCAGAGGTCATGAGTTCTAATCCCTGCTCTGCCACTTATTAGCTGTGTGACTTTGGGTAAGTCACTTCACTTCTCTAGGCCTCAGTTATCTCATTTGTAAAAGGGATTAAGGTTGTGAGCCCCAAGTGGGACAATCTCATTACTTTATATCTACCCCAGCACTTAGAACTGTGCTTGGTACATAGTAAGTGCTTAACAAATGCTATCATTATTATTATTAAAGTCATGGAGGTGGATAAACTCACCAGGGGAGTGAGCATAAAGAAAAAATGGGGAATCAGAACAGAGCATGGAGAGACACCCTGTGATGTTACCTGTAGACAGCTGACAAAGATGAGTGAGTAGAGGGTGGGGTATAGTGCTTACCCCAGGAAGTGTTCAAAAATACCACCGATTGATTAACTGGGAGATTGTGAAGGAGAGGTGAAGGGGCACATTTGAGAAGCTCGTGCCTGATAAGTTTTGTCAGACAAGTAGTTGGTAAAACCATTAGGGGCAAAAGAAGGGGGAATATAGGGGGACTGGGAATTTTGGGAAAGAGTTAAAGGAATTGTACTTTCCACATGCTTAGTACAGTCTCTGCACACTATGAGTGCTCAACAAATATAATAGAATGAATGAATGAATGACTGGTTGGGGAAAGTCATGCTATCAAGCTCTTTGATGAAAAAAGGTTTGTGTATGATTGATGGAGAATCTTGATAATAAATATTAATGCTGTTGAATTAATCTAAAAAGAGCAAGAAAACCCCAAGGATGCACTTGTTATAGTGTTGGGACTGAAAATGTGAAGTCAGGAGGCAGTCCAAATAGGTAGTATAAACTCAGTGGTTTGCTCAAAGCCAGGAGTTTGGATTTAAAAAATGACTTTCTGGACTCACTACAAATGATAGGTATCTTTATGGCTTTTTTTTCCAAGAAAGTGTTACCTTCCTCCGCTATTCATTAGAATGCAGGTATTTTCTGGACTGCCAAGTGTGTGGTGGATGAACGGATTCCAAACTGACAAGTGTATCTATTTGATCATGTTTGCTCTTGAGCAGGTTCTGTCTAATCCTTAGTCTTAATTTGAATTCAGGAGCACTGTGTCTAGAGTGGATTTTGCTCCAAGAGAATAATAATTACATGTATGTAATTTCTCACCCAGATTTATTTCTTGTGATCAGTAGTGTACACTCTTTATGTACTGAGTAATCTGTCACTCACTGCACAGATGCAATACATCTTGCTCGTTGGCATGGTGATATGCCACACGAGATCTCTGAGCAACACCAGAGAAACTAATAACACTTCGCAGAGACATTCATTTATGGTATAATCATGTTAGCATATATATGTATTGTATTTACAAGCAGCAAACACAATCTGCATTTAAGTAGAAGTGATTTTTTGAGTGCAATCCACTGTCCTTGGGAAAGGTACAACAAAAGCACAGACATAAAAAGTCTTACAAGAAGTCAAACAAGAATAAATAAAATTTAGTGTACTACCCAAAATAACTCTCTCTCTAATATATATTAGTAATACATTGGGTAGAACATATTTACACACACACACACACACACATACATACACACATAGCTGAAAATGGATAAAAATAAATAAGAGCAAAGGCAGCTATTGGGTTGACAAATCAAGGTTTAGTAAATTAGTTGGAAAAAGCTTTAAATGAAGACACAGTCTGGCAGATATGATGGGAAGGGGACTTAATGGGGGTTGTTGAGACAGGGGCTTAGGGAGAGCTAACTTTGAACTGGAGAAAAGTGGGTGGGGATAGTGGCTGGAGAAGCAGCGTGGCTCAGTGGAAAGAGCATGGGCTTGGGAGTCAGAGTTCATGGGTTCTAATCCCGACTCTGCCACTTATCAGCTATGTGACTTTGGGCAAGTCATTAACTTCTCTGTGCCTCAGTTACCTCATCTGGAAAATGGGGATTAAAACTGTGAGCCCTAGGTGGGACAACCTGATTACTTTGTATCTACCCCGCACTTAGAACAGTGCTTGGCACATAGTAAGTGCTTAACAAATACCAAATTATTATTATTATTATTGTTATGTAAAATAGAGTTCATCCAGAGAAATGTTTTTCTTAAATTCCTTACTCATTATGTTAATTTTTGCAATTTAAAACAATAATTATGGCAGTTCATGTAAAATATGCTACTGTACACATTTTGAGCAGATCGTTACTCATTTTTCTTTAGATCTTTCATAATGCAAAGATCTAGCTTATTGTTGACTAATTTTTGTACCTTGGGGAGGTGACATTTCCAAGTCTTTTGCATGGATTTGGGAATTGGGGAAGATGCTATCACCTACTTTTCTGACAATATCTCCCACAGCACTGGAAGCCATTAATTCCTCTCCATTTATTTTGTTGATGAAAATGAGTTTCATTTTCAGGCATTCTGTAAAGATCACCTGGGAACAATGCCCCATAATCCTATGAACTACCATCTATCTATGTGACTAGCCAGAAACATGCCTAAGGCAAAGATTTGGAGGTTAACTGAGATTCTGTTTTTTGTGTTTTAATCTTTCCAATTTCAGTCTTTACTTGCAAATATGTTTCTAACTTTTTTGGAAAGTATATGAAATGGCTTAAGACAGGTAAAGTATTAAGGAAATATTTTTGAAGATGATTATAATGGTACTTGTTAACCCACTATGTGCCAAGCACTGTACTGTTTTGGGTTATATAGAAGATAATGAGGTTGAACACAGTCCCTGTCCCACATGTGGTTCACAGTGTAAATGGGAGGGAGGGTGAATATTTAATCTCCATTTTAGACATGATGAAACTGAGGCACAGAAGTTAAATGCTTTGCCCAAGTCACACAGCAGGCAAGTGGCAGATCTGGGATTGGAACTCAGGTTCTCTGACTCCCAGGCTCATCCTCTTCCTGACTCTCTGGCATTCTAACTCCCTTCACTTCTCACCCATCAGTCCACCAGCCCTCTCCAGCTACCTCTTCTCTTTGCTCCCCATCACACCCCACCACTCCATCCTGACTTCAGCTTAGCTCCTTTCTCTTACATATCTCATCATTCAATCATATTTATTGAGCACTTAGTGTGTGAAGTGTCCTGTACTAATTACTTGAGAGAGTACAGTATAACAGAGTCCTTAGATCTGTTCCCTGTCCACAATGAGCTTTTAGTCTAGCAGGGAAGACAGACCGAGACTTAAAAAAAAATATGTATGTGCTCTGGTGCTGAGGGAGAAGTAGGTAAAGGGTGTGATTCTAGGTGATACAGAAGGGAGTGGGAGAAAATGAAGGCTTAGTCATGGAATGCCCTCCCTCCTCACATCTGCCAAACAACTCTTTCCCCCTTCAAAGCCCTACTGAGCTCACCTCCTCCAGAAGGCCTTCCCAGACTGAGCCTTCCCTTTCCCTCTGCTCCTCCTTCCCTCCCCATTGCCCCTACTCCCTCCCTCTGCTCTACTCCCTTCCCCTCCCCACAGCACTTCTGTATATTTGTATATATTAATTACTCTATTTTATTAATTATGTGTTTATATCTGATTCTATTTATCTATTTTGATGGTATTGATGCCTGTCTACTTGTTTTGTTGTCTGTCTCCCCATTCTAGACTCTGAGCCCGTTGTTGGGTAGGGATTGTCTCTATCTGTTGCCAAACTGTACTTTCCAGGTTCTTAGTGCAGTGCTCTGCACATAGTAAGTGCTCAAATATGATTGAATGAATGAAAGGAAGGTCTCTTGGAGACGGCGTGCCTTTGAAGCCACTCTTGCGGAGGAGCTACTCTGTCTGGTGACCGCCCTGCCAGGGCCCTAAATTAAGTAGAACTGTGGCCCACATAGTGGAAGCTCACAGTTGCCTTGTGGTAGTCATTCAGGTTCCCAACTAACACAAATTCCAGAGCTATTTACTGGGAATCTTTCCCAAACTGGGAACTGCTAAAAGAAGTAAGGCTGGCATGACAAAAGATAATTTAAAGTTGAGTTGCCCTAATATTGATGCAGATCTATCACAGTTTCTAATAATCAATTAACGGTGTTTATTGAGTGCTTACTGTGTGCAGAGTAGTATGCTAAGCACTTGGGAGAGTATGATACAAGAAATTTGGTAGACATATTCTCTGACTACCCAAAGCTCTGTGGGGATCGGATGAGTATCAAGAGGTTTAAAGGGTACAGATCCACGATGAAAGGTTAGTCAGGGAAGTCTTCCTGGAGGAGATATGATTTTGGTAAGGCTTTGGAGATGGGCAGAGTGGTGGTCTATTGTATATGAAAGCAGAAGGAGGTGTTTGGTTGTGTGATTGTGAAGACCTGCAGCTGCCATATTATCACAACCTTAGGAAAGATTATAGTCCTTTTAAATAATGGCTGTAACTTTGAAAGATCATTTAACTATCATTCTGAAAATCCTTCTGGTCTTCTGAAGTTAACTTCCATTACTAAAACCTTTTGTAGACCTTAACAGATAGCTTTAGGCCATAAATGCCTAGAAGCTAGAATTATGAAAGCATTATCATTGAAAGCCATTGCTATATTTATCACTTAGAGACTACAGATGTCAAGAATAGTGGTGTTGGGTCTAAAATGATGAAAATACTATTTTTTCATGTCTCTATTAGTATACCCCTGAGAAATACCAACTTGCCAGATGCATTATGGATTTATGCAAATGACATCAAACTGAGTGAAATATAAGATACCTTTTAAATAGGGAAAGGGATTACTAAGCAGGTGTGCTAGATATACTTGCATGACTGTCAGAGAAATACACCCTGTAAACTCTTTCTTGAATAATTTAGAATAATTTTCTCTAAATATAGAAATCTTCATTTAGAGAATTGACTTTCTGTATCCTATTAAATGGCAAGCAGACCTCCTTAAGATAGTTCTGATCTGATCTAAGAAGGCAGTTGTGACCAAGGAAAACTATTTTTCAAAAACATCAGCCTATGAAGATTTCTCAGGTTAACAGCTCTAATTTTTTTTTACCATCAAGATGTGGCAAATTACTCTTTGAAATGAACTTTTCTTTATATCCATTTAAATGCCGAAGCAGCTTGGCTTAGTGAATAGAGCATGGCTCTGGGAGTCAGAAGGACCTGGGTACTAATCCTGGCTCTGCCACATGTCTGCTGTGTGACCTTGGGCAAGTCACTAACTTCTCTAGGCCTCAATTACCTCATCCCTCAGTTACCTCATCTGTAAAATGAGGATTAAGAGTGAGTGTCATGTGGGACAGAGCCTGTGTCCAACTGGTATCTACCCCAACACTTAGAACAATGCTTGGCTTATAGTAATCACTTAAGTATCATAATTATTATTATTAGTACCTTTCCATTCATAGAATACTCCTGTGTTCTTATTTTGTGATATAGTGAGCTTTTGAGCTCATTTATTTCCATTATGGCAATTTCTACTTGCCATAATTTCTTTATCCTCATTTTTCTTGCTTGTTCCTTTTACTGGCTAAATAATTCTAAAATTTCCACTTCAGCTTTTACTGTATCTTCCTATATTGCATGAATCCTTGCTCATAACCAGCTATGTTGCCCTTCACCAGTCCTTTTCTGTTTCTTAACTAGTTTTTCTGCCTCTTTGGAAATAAAGTAATCAAACCAAATGTGGTATTTGGTATGCAGATATTCACTGAAATCCAGATCTGATTGTGTTTTATTTAGTGGGCAGGGAATGAGTATAATCATTCTATGATAATCACCGTAAAATATCTCTATAATAAGAGATTCAGATTAAGGGTTGAGTAATCAGTGATATTTACTGGCCACTTAGCAAGTGCTAAGCACTGTAACAATAATACTGCTAATAATTAAAAAAGTGTTAAGCACTTACTATGTGACAAACACTGTTCTAAATACTGGAGTAGATAATAATGATAGTATCAAAATAATCACATCTCACAAGAGGCTCATAGTCTAAGGTAGAAGGGAGAACCAGGTATCATTTTGCAGATGAGGGAACTGAGGCCAAGATAACTTAAATCACTTACCTAAGGTCACATAGCGGCGGCAGGGATTCGAGTCCAGGTCTTGTGATTCTCAGGACTGTGCTCTTTCCATTAGGTCCTGCTGCTTCTGTAAAAGCGCGGGAGAGTGCAAAAAAAGCCAGGCACACATATTCCCAGATCTCAAGGAAGACACCATGCAACTATCATTCACCTCAATACCAGGACACATTCTACCCCCTTCACCATGGCAAAAAAGGGACCCTCACTTCTGGAGTGGAAGCTCCATAACCTTGAAAGTCACTTAACCCCTTTATGCCTTGATTCCCTCACCTATAAAATGGGAATAAGATGGCTGCTCTTCCTATCTTTAAGAATGTAATTTCCATGTGGGACCAGAACTGCATCCTATCTGATTATCCCTCAGCACTTATCACTTAGGATCTTGGCACCTAATAAATGCTTAGTAAATCCCTTAATTAGCATATTGGTTACTTTGTACATTAGCTTGAAAGACCTGGAACTAAAAGTTTTCATAAAGCAGCATGACATAATGTATAGGCCACAGACATGGGAGTCAGAAGATCATGGGTTCTAATTCCAGCTCTGCCACTTGTCTGCTGCGTGGCCTTGGACAAGTCACTTAACTTCTCTGGGCCTCAGTTACCTCATCTGTTAAAAAAAAAAATGGAGATGAAGAATGGGAGTCCCATGTGGGACAGGGACTGTATCTAACCCGATTTGCTTGTATATACCCCAGAGCTTAGTACAGTGTTTGGCACATAATAAGTGCTTAACAAATACCACTATTATTACTAGAGAATCCTGAGAAGCAGCATGGTATAGTGGATAGAGGATGGACAGTGACTCCCACATGTTATGCATCCACCCCAGCTCTTAGTTCAGTGCTTGGCACATAGTAGGTGCTTAACAAATTCCACAGTTATTATTATTATTGAGACCTATAAAGAAAGACCACCATTGTCCTCTAGGAGTTAAACACAAACTCTTCTGGTTTCCTCCCTTCCATTAGTAAGGCAGCAGAGTCCAATGGAAATAAATAAAGCTAGGATGGGAGGGTATCAAAAAATACCTTTTATTAAATTAAGACCAGCATAAAATGATTTCCCAGTTTCTTAAAATTATTTAAGAGGCATGCAAAATCATCAGAAGACTAGGATGTCTCCTTAGAATGTAAGCTCCTTGTGGGCAGGGAATGTGTCACTAGTTTATTTTTACAGTGCATTGCCCCTATTGAACACTCAACAAATACTATTACTACTAAGATGCTGTAGAACTATGTGTCATGAGCCCCCAGTTCGTATCAACCAGGACCTTCCTGGACTGGGGGAGCCTCAGTGACATGTAGCAAAGTCAAACTACATCTCTGATCACCAAGGATATTGTGGAAAGTTTTTTATTTAGTTTTCCCAACGTACAAGAGAGGGACACATACACACACTCACTTATTCCACTCCAAC
Source organism: Ornithorhynchus anatinus (assembly GCF_004115215.2). Taxonomy (NCBI): domain Eukaryota; kingdom Metazoa; phylum Chordata; class Mammalia; order Monotremata; family Ornithorhynchidae; genus Ornithorhynchus; species Ornithorhynchus anatinus. The sequence continues at coordinate 156,789,992 of NC_041728.1, forward strand.
GAGGGTCCACTACCAGTCTTCTGATCAAAGGACCTTTTCTGCCAGTGCTTCTTCATTCTGCTTCCAAGTGCTGTTGCCTTCTATTGCTTTTGAATGCTGCTCTCCTCCTCCTCTTAGAGTGCTTCCTTCTTGCTGCTCCTCAGTGTGCTTCTTCCCTGAATGCATGTTTCTTCCCTGAATGCGTGCTTGTTCTCCAGATGCTTCTTGTGTGCCTTCTGGTGATTCAAAGCAACCGATCTCCTTTTATCTGCCTTAGGTATCACAGCTGTGGCTCTACATGGCAGTCACTGATTTGTCCAGCTCTGTTATTAGGTAGAATGGGGAGAGATACCATGCCTCCTTCCATGCTCTGTCCCCATAGGCCAGCAATCACCTGTCCTCAAGTAGAGCCCATCAAGGGCTTCACAAAGTCTCTTCCTTGTTGTTGTTCGTGGGATCACAAACAGTCACTAATAAGGCAGCTTTTTGTGGGCTCACCACACTACTTGTCCCGTTGACAATGTTATTCAGTCCCCACTCCAGCAGACTGAGGACAAAGCAGTTTAACATATCTTTCACTTGTTTAGACTGGTGGGGTTGTGGTTGTTGCTGGGGCTCTTTTAAGCTGTTGGACTCTGAGCAGCTTCGTCGGTTTTCAACCAATACTCCCTAGTTTACACCATCATCCTCCCCATCTCTCAAATTTAGTAGTATCCTTTATACTCACACTGACATATCATCCCTTTAGTAATTTCTAGCAATCATGAATTTATTTACCGTCTCAAACAATCAATCATATTTATTGCTTACTGTAAGCAGAGCACTTTACTAAATACCTGGGAGAGTACAATATAACAGAAATGATAGACACTTTCCCTGGCCACAGAGATTTTAGCCACTCATGAATATTTGTCTGCTTTATTTATTTTGACAGTGATGTAAATATTTTCTCTCCCTTATTATAGAGTAAACTCCTTCTGGGCTGGGAACATGTAACTTCATCATTCCAATTTCTACTGTAGTACATAGCACCAAGTGACTGCTCAATAAATGCTACTTCTATTACTACTACTGCTTTTAATAATAATAATAATAATAATAATTAGGGTATTAAGCATTTATTAAGTGCCAAGTACTGTACTAAGCTCTGGGGTAGATACAGGTGATCAGGTTGTCCCACGTGGGGCTCACAGTCTTAATCCGTAAAATGTAATCTTAACCTGTAATCTTAACCCGTAATCTGTAAAATAGGGATTAAGACTGTGATCCTCATGTGGGACAACCTTATTACCCTTTATCTACCCAAGCAATTAGAACAGTGCTCTGCACATAGTAAGAGCTTAACAAATACCAACATTATTATTAACCCCCATTCTTACAGATGATGTAACTGAGGCACGGAGAAGTTAAGTGGCTTGCCCAAGGTCACACAGTAGACAAGTGGCAGAGGCAAGATTAGAACCCACGACCTCTGACTCCCAAGCCCATGCTCTTTCCACTAAACCATGCTGCTTTTCATACTACTAGTAATAATAATAATAATACTTCCTAATACTTCAACCCCCCAAATGTTTAAAACAATCTCAAACAACTCCAACAGGCATTTCCCAGTTAAGCCCTAACTCCCCACAAAAGTTAACCCCATCAGCCTCTAAAGCAATTATTACTTTGGTATTAGGTATTATCCCTACCTAAAAGGGAAGTGCCAAGATAAATCGTAAATTCCTTTCCTGATCACTTGTGTACATATGCATAATTGTACAATTTATCTTGGCACTTCCCTTTTAGGTAGGGTTTGCTTCTGCTATACTTTCCCAAGTGCTTTCTCACTGACCCTAGTGTTTGCCCAATAAGTATGATTACTAGTATTCTTCTTACTCACTCTTGTGTATTCATGCTTAAGACCTTTTCATGCTTAAGTAGGATATTTTTACTCTTCTGGTAATTGCTGATTGAAGCGTAACCTTGAAGAGAGAAGGGACTTGGCCCATTTGAGCTAACCCTGTGCTAACCCACGTGTGTGAATGCTTAAATGATATTTGGTAAAGACTATGATGAATGAGATTGTTATAGTTGATAATCTTAAAACCAAAAAAAAATCAGGCTCTTCTCTTCTTGCAAAATATTATAGATTAACCAAGGCTTTTAAATGGATTTTTATGATCTCTACGATAGTTTTCCATGTCTAGACCAATATCATTATCAACATTATCAGTATTTATTGAGTGTCTTCTGCATGCAGATACTGTTCTAGATTTCTGGGGACATACAATTGAGTTAGTACACATAATCCGTGCCCTCCATAAGTGGAAGCTATAATGAAAAGTTTTCAAAACTTCAATTCTGGCAAAATAGAACATGAGTTTTTTTTAAGTGGGGAGGAAGTGTTAAATGTTAGTAATAAAAGCAATAATGATGATGATGCTATTAACAAATAAAGTAGGAAGGTGAGACCCCAAATTCTACAATGTAATAGAAGTCAGAAACTGATCAGAAAGATGCTAGGCATGAATAGAATATCATTAGACTCCCCCCTGTGGGACAGAGACTGTGTCCAACCTGATAAACTTGTATCTACCCCAGCACTTAGAAAAGGGCTTGACATCTAGGATGTGCTTAACAAATACCGTATTTATTGTCAGTCAAGGAAAAAAAAAAGACAATAAGCAAGTGACTTCCAAAAGTAGAGAATCACATATCTATATTTGATAACTATTAGCCTAATGCAATGTACTCCACTCTATGCCAAGAATGCTGCAATTTGTGATCAATATTTAAGTGTTTATAATATAAGTGCCAAATTCTTCTTTTCATGCATGTTGCAATGTGCTGCACTCCTGCCTGCCTACTCACTCGTTGCATTCAGTGCTAATGTAGGACTATAACTGGCAGAGGCAAGAGAGTATGAATGAGACTGCATAAACCACTAGCACTTCAATCACTTCCTCCGTGCAAGTTCTCAGGTCTGAATCTCAGAACCAAGGCTGCTTTGTCAATACTGGAGTCTCCATCAAAACCTTTTCACCCATTTTCAAAGATTTTTTTTTCACGTCTTTGAGTAGAGAAGACTCCGCTGCCCGGCTCATCTTCCTGCAGAAACAATCTGGGCATGTCACTCCCCTTCTTAAACAACTCCAGTGGTTGCCTAGCGACCTCCGCTCCAAACAAAAACTCCTCACTCTAGGCTTCAAGGCTCTCCATCACCTTGCCCCTTCCTACCTCTCCTCCCTTCTCTCTTTCTACCGCACACCCCGCACGCTCCGCTCCTCTGCCGCCCACCTCCTCACCGTCCCTCGGTCTCGCCTATCCCGCCGTCGACCCCTGGGTCACGTCCTCCCGCGGTCCTGGAACGCCCTCCTTCCTCACCTCCGCCAAACTGATTCTCTTTCCCTCTTCAAAACCCTACTTAAAAATCACCTCTTCCAAGAGGCGTTCCCAGACTGAGCTCCTCTTCCCCCTCTACTCCCTCTGCCATCCCCCCTTTACCTCTCCACAGCTAAAGCCTCATTTTCCCCTTTTCCCTCTGCTCCTCCACCTCTCCCTTCCCATCCCCACAGCACTGTACTCGTCCGCTCAACTGTATATATTTTCATTACCCTATTTATTTTGTTAATGAATTGTACATCGCCTTGATTCTATTTAGTTGCCATTGTTTTTACGAGATGTTCTTCCCCTTGATGCTGTTTAGTGCCATTGTTCTTGTCTGTCCGTCTCCCCCGATTAGACTGTAAGCCCGTCAAACGGCAGGGACTGTCTCTATCTGTTGCCGACTTGTTCATCCCAAGCGCTTAGTACAGTGCTCTGCACATAGTAAGCGCTCAATAAATACTATTGAATGAATGAATGAATCCAAGCACCTTTTTAATGAAAAATGTTGTAAGCATGGACACAGCTTGAAATACATAAGATATTTAAAACTAGGTTTGAAGCTTGTGTGATAACAGAGAGAGCAGTAGTCATTAACCGGAGAATGTTTCTAGGAAAGATTATCAATGTCGTGAACCTTTAGCTCCTATTTATAAATTGCAAGCTAAACCAATCTGAGGAAACCTCTCTGCTGATGATGCTAAACTGCACATGGCATATCCTTCAACACCCCAGGGCTTCTTTCCTCTTTTCCTTTTATGCTTGTCCTAATAAAAGAGTTATGTGATTCATCTTAACTTTAGCAAATTACCATAAAGAAAAATTGGGGCAAGAGAAACATTATCATATCAAATCACATCCCTTTATTTCCCTACTCCCTTTTCAGTTCCATCGCTGAAACAATTGGGTGACTGAAAAATGATACTTAAAACTTTGTCTGAAAAGGCAGTTATTTCAGCCATTTAATAAAGGTGCCCATGGTACTCACAGAGTGAATGCATCTAAAGGTTAACAAGGCTGTTGCGTTCTACACTCTATAGTAGATTAATCTTCTCAGCTACATAAAGTAGAACAATTTCACCAACATTTATTAACCGTTTCTCTGGCCTCTCATTTAAATCTAAAATATTCAGTAATTCAAGTTTTATCTTCCTTAGTTCACTATCTTTCCATGGATAGAATCCATTTGAAGTTAGTGGGAGCTCAAAGCATGTCGAATAGGTGAAGGAAGATAAGGAAGAAATCATCAGTTAAAGCGCTAGCTGTAGTTTATTAGGAAAATCTTCCATCTCTTTTTTCCTTTCTCTGCCTCTGTTCTCATCATCATTGACCTTTTTTCAGTTTCATCACATGCCCCCTTGCTATTGCAATGTCTGAGTCTTTACTGTAGCTTTCCCCATCTGGAACAACCTTACTGTATCTCTCCACATCATTGATTGAATCTCATTAGAAATCTCACCTGAAAACAGCTTTTCTCCCTTGCTTAAATCTCTTGATTTTTTTCCCCCTTCATTTTATTTTATATTTTAACTGTCAACTTGGTAAGCATTTAGGGAGAGAGGTCTGGGAATTTAGCTTGCATGAATTATACTGAACAATTATTTTGTTTAGAGGAGATGGGAATATATTATGTAAAAAAAAATCCCCACAGATTGGGGAATGCTAATATTCTCAGTAATTTGAAAGGGAAGGGAACACAGCACACGGATGTGCTTTGGACCACCTGTTTGAGATATTTCAAAGTAAATGACCATTGACTAAATTAAAAATGCATTTCTTCCGAATTTGGAGTGTGCTGTGAAATGCTATTCCCCACCAATGAATGTGAGCCCCAAAATAATTTTGGAGGATTTTCTTAAACTACAAAACAGCTCATATGCTGTTCCACATGAGCTACTCACCCATGCTCTCGTGTTTAAACATAGAAGGCATTTGACAATGCACACTACTGGTCCAAAGGGAAAATAGATTTCTGTTACTTGCTATTCCCCCCACCTATTTAGGGAGAGAGGCCTTTTTTCTTTTTTTCTATTTCTTTCTTTTAATGGTATTTGTTAAGCAGTTATTATGGACCAGGCACTCTACTAAGGGCTGGGGTAAATATAAGATAAGCAGGTTGGACACAGTGTCTATCCCAAATTGAGCTCAGAGTATTAATTCCCATTTTACAGATGAGATCACCGAAGCGGAGAGAAGTGAAGTGATCTGTCCAAGGACACACAGCAGACAAGTGCTGGGGCTCGAATTAGAACCGAGGTCCTCTGACTCCCGGGCCTGTGCTCTTTCTATTAGGCCATGCTGCCTCTCTAATACTAGTAGTAACAATAATAATAATAGCACAAGAGTTAATAACTTTCTATGCCCCAAATCCCATCTTGAGCTCTGGAGTAACTAAAATACAATGAGATCAGACACAGTACATGTGATTCATGGAACTCATAGTCTAAAATGGAAGAGCGAACAAGTATTTGATCTCCATTTGACAAATGTGGAAACTGAGGAACAGAGAGGGTAAGTGATTTGCCCAAGGTCACACAACAAGCAAATGGCAGAGTAGTGATTAGAGCAAGTGCTTAGTACAGTGCTCTGCACACAGTAAGGGCTCAATAAATATGATTGAATGAATGAATGAAGGAATCTAGGTCTCCTGACTCACAGTCCTATGCTCTTTCTACTATGCCATGTTGCTTTTCTCACTCTGTCTCCCCCAGTCCAATATTCTGCAACGGCCTGCTCGGAGTAAGCACTGAATAAATATGATTGAATGAATGAATGAATGAATGAATGAATACTCACCTGGAACAGTGAGAGGCAGTTTTTTTCAGGTAATGGAATAGCCAAGCTCTATACTTCAAATGGGATGAAACATTTCTGGCACGTGAGAGCCAGACAAGAATGGAATGACCGAGTCATAGAATTATCTCTCACACTGCCCTTAATGAAGCTTCTATTAACCAGACCTCCTCTATTATCATTACCTTATAAATCCCGTTCTCTGGTGAACATATGCTCTGACTTGTCTCGTCCTTCCTTTCAGGCACAGTGAAGATGCACTGATCCCCCTCCTTGCAAGCAGACTGTCTTCAGCTGGTTCTTCACTCTGCGGTGAGAGTTCATGTGCCACCCTCATGTGACACATTGCATATCACAACCTATGCAGGAAGTGCAACATGATGGTATCGCACAGTATACTGGGTTCTAATATCGGCCTCCGCCACTTGTCTGCTGTGTGACCCTGGGGAAGTCATTTCAATTCTCTGAATCTCAGTTATCTCATCTGTAAAATGGGCATTAAGACTGTGAGTGCTATGTGGGATAGAGACTCTGTCTAAGCTGATTTGTTTCCATTCATTCCAGCGCTTTGTACCGTGCCTGACACAAAGTAAGTGCTTAACAAGTACCACAATTATTATTATTACTGTTATTATTATAATCATCATCTACTTGCGCTGTTTTTCCTCACAAAGAAAGAGCAATTTCTAGGTTTAGGTAACTGTTATAATCCAGCCTGACTCCACCCTGAGCCATGGAGCCTCCAGCAGCTCTGCCATGGACCAGGAAGCGGGTGGAACTTGTGATCAAAACTGTGAGACCCTTCACAAAGCAGTAACTCTTACAATCCTCTATTTTAGTACTGGAACATTGGCATTGCTTGAAAATAGGATCCCTGGATGCCAGGCCTCCTGACAGTCTGAGAGGGGACTCTAGGCACCGTTATAACACCATCTCTCTCCCTCCCTGTCTTTCTCCTCTTCTCTACTTCATAAAATCCCCTCCTGTTCTCCCTCCTCTTCCTTTACATTCCTTCTGCTGCACAAGGTTTACTCTAATAAGCTCCTATGTACATGAAACAGCATGGCCAGGTGGAACGAGCAAGGGCCTGGGAGTCAGAGGACCTGGGTTCTAATCCCTGCTCTAGCTTATACCTGCTGTATGATCTTGGGCAAGTCCCCTGACTTCTCTGGGCCTCATTTTCCTCACCTGCAAAATGGGGTTCAATATCCATTCTTCCTCCTATTTAGACTGTGAACCCCTTGTGGGATCTGATTATCTTGTATCTACACCAGAACTTAGTACAGTGCTTGACCCATAAGGTGCAATTAACAAAAACCTCAATTATCATTATTAATTATTATTAAGTAGTATAATAATGTTGACTATTATGAAGAAAGGAAAGAATGAGAGTGAACCCAGAGCAGAGGGAATGAAAGGTGAAGGAAGGGAGCAAGAGGGGACACAAAAAGGGAGAAACAGCATAGCTTAATGGAAAGATGTTGAGACTGGGACCTATTGCCCTGTTTGTGAGTTTAAGCATATCCTTTAATCTCTTTTGGTCTCAGTTTGTCACCTGCAAAACGGGTATAATATACTTGCTTTCATTAACCTGCTCTACTGAGGTCCCCATGTGGGATAGTTATTCTAGACTCTAGAATATGAACTTGTTGTCAGTAGAGAATGTGTGCATTCATTTTTATATTGTACTGTCCGAAGCACTTAGTGCAGTGTTCTGAACACATTAAGTGCTCAATAAATACAGCTGACTGACTAACTGAGAGATACGGTGTCTGATTTGATTAGTTTGCATCTGGCCTAGCTAAAAGCCTTGACACCTAGTAAGAGACTTGATAAGTACCATAAAAATAATCACAGGAGAGGGTGAAGGAAAGAAAGATTAAAAGAGTGGCAAGGTAAGGGAGGGGAGGTGATGAGGAAGGTGGAAAGGAAGGAAATTAGAGAAGAAGTTTGGCCTAGTGAATAAAGCAAGGGCCTGGGAATCAGACGGATCTGGGTTCTGATCTCAACTCCACCACTTGTCGGTTATGTGATCTCGGACAAGTCACTTAGCATCTCTGTGCCTTAGTTACCTCATTTATATAATGGGGATTTAGACTGTGATCACCACGTGGGACAGGGACTTTGGCCAACCTGATTATCTTGTACCTACCCTAATGCTTAATACAGTGCTTGACAAAGAGGAAGAGCTTAAAAAATACCAAAAAAATAAAAATAGAGGGGCAGAGAGCAAGAGCAGAAGTGGAACAAGATCAGACAGAGAACTCATCCAAAGAAGACCAAAATTAAAGGAAAAGATGAAGAGGAATGATAGCAGAAAAAGAAAATTAGAACAGGAAACAGAGAGACATCGTTATTTATTATTTATTAATATTATGGCATTTGTTAAATGCTTACTATGTGCAAAGCACTGTTCTAAGCTCTGGGATTGATACAAGGTAATAAGGATGTCCCACGTGGAGCTCACAGTCTTAATTTCCATTTTGCAGATGAGGTAACTGAGGCACAGAAAAGTTAAGTGACTTGCCCAAAGTCACACAGCTAAGTGGCAGAGCCAGGATTAGAACCCATGACCTCTGACTTCCAAACCTATGCTCTTACCACTAAGCCACACTGCTTCTCAGAGACATACTGTAGCGCACCTCAGAAAACCAAGATAATGTGTCTGCCTGTACCAGGGGAGCAGTGCATGCAGCCAAACAGTCATCCTGGAAATTCAGAGCTAAGAGCTGTGACAGAATTTTACTACCTAGGCATAACACTGCGATGATAGACAGGGAAATAAGAAACAGAATAAAAAAGGCCAGCATGCCCTTTGGGAAGCTGTTAAATAGAGTGTGGTGTCAGTGAGACTTCAGGGTCCAGATCAATTGAAATATCTACAGAGCTGTAGTGTTGCCCAAACCTCTGTGGCTGTGAGATCTGGACCATATCCAGGGACCACATTTGGTTCCCTGAGCAGTTCTACCAAGGTCTATTTACAGGTGAAACTCAATATTAAATCACATGACAAGATAATAAACAATAAAGCTCTGGAATGTGATCAGTCTCCTATCATCAAAGTTGTGCTCACCTTGGTTGGTTTAGATAATATGGGGAGAATAAGTGGTAGGATACCTAACCAGTTGTATGGAGAGCTGAAATTGGGAAATTTCCACCTCTAGACTTATTGTGGGTACAGAATGTGTCTGCTAACTTTGTTATATTGTACTCTCCTGAGTGCTTAGAACAGTGCTCTGCACATAGTAAGCACTCAATAGATACGATTGATCGATTGGAAACCAAGTGTTCCAGGATACCAAAAAACAAAGACTTGGACAATGCTGCATCCTGGACTTTTCAAATGGGAATCAACTATAGTGAGGAAAGACTTGAATGGTGTATTTCCATCAAGAAGGGAGTGGCTGTCTTTTGAGCAAAATCTTCATAGGGACAGAAAGACAAGAAAGCAAAAGAAAAAAAAAAGAAAAAACAGTGTCAGGTGTTGCAAACACTGAGCACAATAACACAGTTAGTCATTAGGACAATCATTTATTGAGCACTGTACTAATGGCTTGGAAGAGTACAATATAACAATATGACAGACACATTCCCTGCCCACAATGAGCTTACAGCCTAGAGGACACCTTTTTGTGTATACAGTGTGACCAGGATTGTAGATCCTGCTTTGGCCTTTTTGGCCACACATACTCTCAGAGATCAACTTCACCTCAGTGGTGGTGTCTTCAAATATGGAAGATAACTATTATACAGTAACATTAGGGGCCACAGAAAGTAGAGGACCCGAGTATAAGCACAAGCAGAATTTAAGAAATGGAGGAAGAAAGGGACAATTGGAACACACACAGGAGTGAACAGCCACCTGAGGAGAGGAGGAGGTTAAAAAGAGGGAAATGAGAAAAATGACATGAACATTAAGAATGAGAAGAAACAAAAGGGGCTGAGAGAGATATTGGAAAAAATACATCTTTCTAACATGGATGAAACTCAGGTACTTCTACTAGCCTTAATATAATAGTGATAAGGAAAATATAAAAACATGTAGCCCAAAAGTCCTGCACAATAAATAATGAATACAGTGTACAGGTGACTAGAATTGTAGTGGGTAGAGAATTGGCCTGGAGTCAGTAGGTCATGGGTTCTAATCCCAACTCTGCCACTTTTCTGCTGTGTGGCCTTGAGCATGTCACTTCACTGCTCTGTGCCTGAGTTATCTGTAAAAAAAAATGAGGATTAAGACTGTGAGCCCCATGGAAGACAAGGAATCTGTCCAACCCGATTTGCTTGTATCCACCCCATTGCTTAGTATAGTGACTGGCACATAGTAAGTGTTTAACAAATGCCACTATTATTATTAGAATCTGAAATTAGAACAGAGGCAATACTAGTATTGAGAAAAAATTACCTCGGATTTATAAAAAAATTTTATTTCCATATATTACATCATCTATCATTATGTACTTTATTTTTGAATACTCCTCTATTATATTCTGGACCTTAATATATATATTTTTGTGCTTTCTGAGGAAATTGAGATATTTCTGGATATTAATCGCTAACGGGTATTTTCCCGGTTCCAAAAAACAGAACAAAAAAAACCCAAGCCAAACATTAGGAGAAATTGACAGCTTCTTGTTAAATGTATATCACTTTTTCATTTCTTCCATGTCAGAAAGCATCCATATATTTAGCAGAACAAAGGATTTCATTTCCCCCCTCTCAAGGTCAAACAGGTTTTTCTAAACATACATTTTGAATGATTAGCAATAAACATCTTAAAAAAGAATTTGATTCCTCTTTCAAATTTGTTTACAAAAATGATGCACAATAAACTGTCACTGTATACACCGATAAAAAATGGTCTGATGAAAAGGTTTGAAATTTATTGAGGTGCTTTGTGTTAATGATTTGTCATACATTGTCACAGGGTCATAGCACCTGATTTACTAGTTAGATAAACCTCTAATAAATCACATACTTAGAAAAATGGATTTCTTCCCTCTTAGAAGATGAAGCTTTGCATTCTATGCCTCACTCCCATGACACTGTTGCTCTCATCAGTCCATGCCCCAGGCCCAGACTCGATCAGTAGCAGTTTGAAGCCTCTCAGCTTTTAGAACATAGTGAAAATGGTGGCTAGGACTGCAGCTGAAACCTCTGGGATGTTGGTGTGATCTGTAGGAACCTGAATTATTGCTGCTCCTTTAATGTTTACCTTCTTTATCCTCAGTTTTTTTGGTTGCCTTATTTGATGACCTTCCTATGCCATTCTTAGATTGTGAGCTCCTTGGGAGCCAGGGACTGTGTCTGTATCTTATCCACGTATTACTTGAGAAGCAGCAAGGCTCAGTGGAAAGAGCCTGGGCTTGGGAGTGAGAGGTCGTGGGTTCTAATCCTGGCTCAGCCACTTATCAGCTGTGTGACTTTGGGCAAGTCACTTAACTTCTCCGAATCTCAGTTACCTCATCTGTCAAATGGGGATTAAGACTGTGAGCCCCACCTGGGACAACCTAATTACCTTGTATCTACCCAGTGCTTAGAACAGTGCTTGGCACATAGTAAGTGCTTAATACCAAAATAATTATTATTATTATTACTTGCCTAGTGCTTACTACAGTTCTTTCCACATAGTAAGCATTTAATAAATACTATAATTAGCACCACAGCGTGGCTCAGTGGAAAGAACTCGGGCTTGGGAATCAGAAGTCATGGGTTCTAATCCCAGCTCCACTGCTTGTCAGCTGTGTGACTTTGGGCAAGTCACTCACTTCTCTGTGCCTCAGTTCCCTCATCTGTAAAATGGGGCTGAAGACTGTCCCCACGCGGGACAACCTGATCACGCTGTAGCTCCCCCAGCACTTAGAACAGTGCTTGGCACTTAGTAAGCACTTAACAAATACCATCATAATTACTAGTTCTCTTACTACTGCTACTGCTTCTATTACTCCTACCACTCCTCCTACTACTACAAAGTTACCTGTAGTAATTCCTTCTCTGACCTGGGGTAGAGAACATATTCATCTTCAGCCTGAGGGCGTCTAATCCTTGTCCAGAGTGGTAGAGACAAAGTGGGGTGGCACATGTGATGGGATGGTTCCCTTCTTTGACCATGATTGGCCTCTTCCTCCAAGGGTATTTTCATTCATTCATTAATTCAATAGTATTTATTGAGCACTTACTATGTGCAGAGCACTGTACTAAGCGCTTGGAATGTACAAGTAGGCAATCAGATAGAGACAGTCCCTGCTGTTTGACGGGCTTACAGTCTAATTGGGGGAGACAGACATACAAGAACAATGGCAATAAATAGAGTCAAGGGGAAGAACATCTCGTAAAAACAATGGCAACTAAATAGAATCAAGGCGATGTACATTTCATTAACAAAATAAATAGGGTAATGAAAATATATACAGTTGAGCAGACGATTACAGTGCTGAGGGGATGGGAAGGGAGAGGGAGAGGAGCAGAGGGAAATGGAGGGAAAAGAGGGTTAAGCTGCGGAGAGGTGAAGGGGGGGTGGTAGAGGGAGTAGAGGGAGAAGGGGAGCTAGGTCTGGGAAGGCCTCTTGGAGGAGGTGAGTTTTAAGTAGGGTTTTGAAGAGGGGAAGAGAATTAGTTTGGCAGAGGTGAGGAGGGAGGGCATTCCAGGACCGCGGGAGGACGTGGCCCAGGGGTCGACGGCGGGATAGGCGAGACTGAGGGACGGTGAGGAGGTGGGTGGCAGAGGAGCGGAGCGTGCAGGGTGAGCGGTAGAAAGAGAGAAGGGAGGAGAGGTAGGAAGGGGTAAGGTGATGGAGAGCCTTGAAGCCTAGAGTGAGGAGTTTTTGTTTGGAGCGGAGGTTGATAGGCAACCACTGGAGGTGTTTAAGAAGGGGAGTGACATGCCCAGATCGTTTCTGCAGGAAGATGAGCCGGGCAGCAGAGTGAAGAATGTACTGGAGCGGGGCGAGAGAGGAGGAAGGGAGGTCAGAGAGAAGGCTGACACAGTAGTCTAGCCGGGATATAACGAGAGTCCATAATAGTAAGGTAGCCGTTTGGGTGGAGAGGAAAGGGCGGATCTTGGCGATATTGTAGAGGTGAAACCGGCAGGTCTTGGTAACGGATAGGATGTGTGGGGTGAACGAGAGGGACGAGTCAAGGATGACACCGAGATTGCGGGCCTGAGAGACGGGAAGGATGGTCGTGCCATCCACGGTGATAGAGAAGTCTGGGAGAGGACCGGGTTTGGGAGGGAAGATGAGGATCTCAGTCTTGCTCATGTTGAGTTTTAGGTGGCGGGCCGACATCCAGGTGGAGACGTCCTGGAGGCAGGAGGAGATGCGAGCCTGAAGGGACGAGGAGAGGACAGGGGCAGAGATGTAGATCTGTGTGTCATCTGTGTAGAGATGGTAGTCAAAGCCGTGAGAGCGAATGAGTTCACCAAGGGAGTGAGTGTAAATGGAGAACCGAAGAGGGCCAAGAACTGACCCTTGAGGAACTCCAACAGTTAAAGGATGGGAGGGGGAGGAGGCGCCAGCGAAGGAGACCGAGAATGACCGGCCAGAGAGATAAGAGGAGAACCAGGAGAGGACGGAGTCCTTGAAGCCAAGGTGAGATAAGGTATGGAGGAGGAGGGGATGTTCGACAGTGTCAAAGGCAGCAGAGAGGTCAAGGAGGATTAGAATGGAGTAGGAGCCATTGGATTTGTCAAGAAGGAGGTCATGGGTGACCTTAGAGAGAGCAGTCTCGGTAGAGTGGCGGGGACGGAAGCCAGTTTGGAGGGGGTCCAGGAGAGAATGGGTATTATTCCTCTGAACTCATTATTCTACTCTTCCTTGACCAATCGATTGAGCAACAGCATTTATTGAGTGCTTACTGTGTGCAGAACACTGTACAAAGCACTTGGGAGAATACAATATAACAGAGTTGGTAAACACATTCCCTCGGGCTGCCCTTTCCCCTCTTTCGCATCTTCTCAGAGGCCATGACTTCACCATCCCATTCAGTGACTCTAAGTCACCTCTGCCTGGGACGTGGCTCTCCGAGTCCAGGTCCGCTCTCCACACAGGTGATTTCTGAGCAGAAGCGCCAGTACCACACACCTTGACCTCACAACAGGTGGATGACTTCTCACTGAGAGTGCACACAAACTTCTCCTGCTCGCCCAGAGCCACACTGCACGTTACCAATCCACCTGGAGTCCTGCTCCCAGAGCAGGGCTCCTGGCAGACAGCCTCGACTAGCTCTGTGTGACAGGAAAATAATCCTCCCTTTCTCTTGATTTAACATGTGTTGGACTACTGGCAACAGTCTTTTCAAAACATAGAAAAAAAGCAGCAAATTCTTGACTTTGAAATGAATGATGTTGGTAACAAGATTGTCCAGAGCAGATAGATTTTCATACTGGTCCAAGGGTCATGCCTGTCATGATCAATGGAACAACAGGAGGACAGCCATGGAAAATATATAGACTACAAAATGCCATTGCTGGATTTATTCCATCTGGAGGCTGCAGCTGCTTCACTTGCCCTCTGGATTGACCATAATATTCAATTTCAATTTGAAGTGGAGGAAGATGCCGGAGAGATGAATACTATAATCAACCGAAAGCTGAATGGTCAAGTACATAGTGCAGCTATATGCAAGCAAACAATGGTTCCCAGAATAATCTGTTTTGCAAAGAAGTAGCCTGTGATAAAGTAGACAGCAACAGAATGGAAAAACACATTTTGTTAGAACCATTTTGTGCCATACACAAAAGATACTGAACAAATTCTTCTGCAGCCATTCATATGCATGGAAATCAGAGTTCTGGAAGACATATATCTATATCTTTCTGGAGAGTAGAACACCATGCTAGTCTATCATTGGAAATTCACAACCATTTTGGATGCAGCATGTCTATGGCTTTGTTTTATTATATCCTTAAAGATCATTGAACTGTCATTTGAAAAGGATGCATCAGTTCCAGACCATTTTGCTGAATTTTTGCATTAGGTCATAGGCATGGTTATTGACACCTAGTTTCAATTGATCAGTAATATTTATTGAGTTACTACTGGGTGCAGGCCACTGTACTAAGTGCTAAGGAGATACAGTAGCATTAGGGAACATGATCCCCTCTGGACTGAAAGTTCATTGCTAGCAGGAAATATATCTCCCAATTTTGTTGTATTGTACTACAATATAACAGAAAAGCAGAGTGCCTCAGTGCAAAGAGCCTGGCTTGGGAGTCAGAGGTCATGGGTTTGAATACCGGATCTGCCGCTTGTCAGCTGTGTGACTGTGGGCAAGTCACTTAACTTCTCTGTGCCTCAGTTACCTGATCTGTAAAATGGGGATTAAGACTGTGAGATCACATGGGACAACCTGATTACCCTGTATCTACCCCAGCACTTAGAACAGTGCTCTGCACATAGTAAGTGCTTAACAAATACCAACTTTTTTTTTTTACTATCCTAAGCACTCTGCTCATAATGTGCACTTAATATAGAAAGAGATAGTTATCTTGCAATGGGTCATTGGGACAATTAAAAACTTCCCAGATTCTCTTCTCCTTGGGTCTTAGTAGACTAAGTAATGAGCCGTGGGAGGAGAGAAGAGAAGATCACATACAATCTCTATCTTGGCCTTGAAAAAGCACATGCACCCCGTCTTTGTTGCTGAGTCCCCTAGAACTGGAGCCACCAAAATGGGACTCATGGACAATTTCTCTGGGTTTCTTCTCTTCCCTTTCTGCTGATGAATCTGAAGTTCTTTACCATTGCTTTTTTTAACAGTATTAACGATTGACTACATAATATTAGTTAGAAAAGTATATTCCCTGTAGCGTTTATTCATTTTACCTAGTTTACCTATATGTGTAGTAATAGAAAGGTTTAAATGTATTTTGAATGAAACATTCATTTGTTTTTTTGCCCCATCATTATAAAGTATAATAATAACTAATAATACATGATTAATTATTGATAATTAATAATTAATTGATTAATTTGTTGTATTGATCTTCCTTCTAAAATATTCTAAGTGTAGCTCTTCTACAGTGTCTCAATTAATACCTGTCACATTTATCCTTAACAGACTTTTTCTCCACCTTTATGTATCACACAACCTTTTATTTTATTTTAGCTGTCAGATTTCTGGCCTCCTTATTTCTTTGCTAGTTGCATCCAAAACATTTTGGCTTTTGTCCAATTTATAATTAACTGTTCTTGCATCTCTTCATTATTTCTTCATACAGCTCTGGGAAAGGAAGTGTCCTTTTTCTCCTTGAGAATATATTACCAAGTTGCTTCTCAAGCTGTACACACCATGAAATGCACCAAAAAAAGTTATTTAGAAAAATTTTGTCTTTCTTTTTCTCTCTCATCTAAAATTATTATGTGCTGATGCCTTTCCCTTTAAATCCCTTCATGTAAATTTTTGCTGCTCCATCTCTAATACTCCTTATCTTCAGCCCTTTTTATTATTCCTTAATGAACTGAACAGGTCCATACCCTTATCTTCTTCTCTTCCACCAAGATTCTTCAGCACCCTAAATTTACCTGTGTTAGGGGATGCCTGGCTTTCCTTCTACCTATATTTTCCCCCCAATTTTTTATGAAGCTAATCAATCAATAAAGCATTCAGCTGTTACCAGTGCCAAGTCTCCTTCAGTGGAGCTAAATGTACAAGTTACTCCTTTACAAGTAAAGGCTTGGTTTATTCTTCCATAAAGTAGTAAAAGAAAATCTTGTTAATGCAATGATGCAGCTGGCAGGTGCATTCCATATATAGCATGTATAAAAACTTGAGTTGAAAAGTTGGTTGGATTAGGCAAAGTCAGTTCTCCAGAGTGGTTACATAATCCCTAAGTCTTTATATCTTTCCTCCATTCTCCATTTTCTTTCCCAAATTAGTTTAACATTATCTCCTCCTCTCTGCTCCCCACAAAAAAGTAGTTTTCTATGATCATTCCTTCAAAAAATTTCTTCATTTCTATGACTTTACATTTAGGCTTATTTATTTTTGCAGCCTATAATTGAGGATGAGTTGGTCCAGGTAACTATTGGCCTGTGGAAGTACGTTTAGGATTTTGAAATAGAATGAAATAGAAGATTCCTGGAGCCCTGGTGACATGTAGTACAGGTTAGAAGACATACTACAATTAGAATAGATGCATTTACCTTTCCTTATTTTATCATCTTTATCCTGAATTAGACTTAATTCCAGTACTTTGTTAACCAAGGAGACATTGAATATACCCATACAATGAGGTACATGAGCAACCTTGAGCAAGTTGAGAAGTACTATTTTCCCCCTCATTTTTCCTCCTAGCACCTGTTCATCACTGGGACACTTATTTACAGTGTTTGCTTTACAGTGAACTAGAATCTTAATGAAACCCAAAAGGCCTCAGATTTGGTTTGCTAATTTGAAGTTTTAGAGAAACAAAATGGGTGAAATTAGCTTGCCTCTGAGGAAAAAATCAACAGGGATTAAAAATGGATTATCCAGAAGTTGGTTCCCTGAAATTCATGGTATGAGTGGTTTTCAGCCTGACTGTAGGGGAAGGATTCCAAGCTCTTGGGAATTGACACATTGATTCTAATGCTTAGATCAGCTTTTTGCATTGTACCTTTAATGACACTACTTGGCTCAATCAAATAATTGATTGATCAAAAGTATTTATGGAGTGCTTACTTTCTACAGAGCACTGGAAAAGTTCTTAGGAGCATACAACAGAGTTGGTAGATGCATTTCCTGACCAAACAGAACTTACAGTAGACAGAGAGACAGACATTAATACCAAGAAATAATTTACCAATATATGCATAACTGTTTGGGGCTAAGGATGAGGTGAATATCAAGTGTCCAAAGGGTATGAATCAAGTGCATGGATGATGCAGAAGGGAGAGCTAATCAGGGAAAAGAAGGCTTAATCAGGGAAGGCTTCTTGGAGATGTGACCTTAATAAGGTATTTAAAGTGGGGAGAGTGGTGGTCTGGATGGGAAGGAAGTTCCAGGCCAGAGGGAGAATGTGGGAAAGGGGTTGCTGGTGAGATAGATGAGATTGGGCACAAAGACCAAACTGGCACTATTTAATAGTATTTATTGAGCGCTTACTATGTGCAGAGCACTGTACTAAGCGCTTGGAATGAACAAGTCGGCAACAGATAGAGACAGTCCCTGCCGTTTGACGGGCTTACAGTCTAATCGGGTGAGACAGGCAGACAAGAACAATGGTAATAAATAGAGTCAAGGGGAAGAACATCTCATAAAAACAATGGCAACTAAAGAAATGAAGTATGTGGGCTGAGCTGTAGAAGGAGATTGGTGTGGTAAGGTAGTAGGGGACAAACTGACTGACTACATTAAAGCCAATGATAAGGAGTTTCTGTTTGATGCAAATGTGTATGGGCAACCACTGGGGTCCTTGAGAAGAAATGGACTTAACATTTTTTAGAAAATCAGTTGGGGCAGCAGAATGAAGTATAGACTGGAAAGGGGAGAGACCAGAGATAGGAAGGTCAGAGAGGAAGCACATGCAGTAATCCAGGAAGGATAGGCTAGTGCTTAGAACAGTGTAGCGATAGTTTGGATGGAGAGGAAAGGGCAGACTTTAACATTGTTGTGAAGTTTAAATCGACAGGAATTAACAATAGATTGAATATTTGGGTTCTATGAGAAAGATGAGTCGAGGACACCACCAAGGTTATGGATTTATGAGCTAGGGATGATAGTGGTGTTGTCTACAGTGATGAGAAAGACAGGATGAGGATAGGGGTTTGGATGGGAAGAGAAAGAGTTCTGTTTGAACATGTTTAGGTTTAGGTGTTGGTGAGACACCCAGGCAGAGATGTTCTGAAGGCAGGAGGACCTGTGACACTATAGAGTTGGAGAGAGGTCAGGTCTGGAAAGGGAAATTTGGGAATTATATATGTAAAGATGGTAATTGGAGCCATAGGAGCAAATAAGTTCTCCAAGGGAATGGGTGTAGGTGGAGAAGAGAGACCCAGAAAAGGCTTTTATCATTCCCCGTAAGAAGGGAGTACATCACACACTAGAGTGTAAGCTCTTCAAAGGCAGGAATCACATTTAGTAATTCTACTGTATTGTACTATCCTGAGTTCTTTACACAGTGTTTTGTGCACAGTAAGCACTCAATAAATACCATGTATTGACTGACTCCGAGCAGAGGATCTGAAAGGCCCCAGTTTGGAGAATATTACAAGGTTCTGCTTCCTTTCACCACAGGCTAGGCTGGGAAATGAAGAAGGTCAGGGAGTCCCAGGAGATCTGTGTGGATAGAGCTCTCAGTTTCTACTTCTATGTGCTGTGACATGGAGGTTCCTGGAGAGCTGGTGCCGTGGAGCACAGTTGAGAGATTAAACAAAGTGTAAGCAGAAATCTAATGGAAAGAAACGTTTTAAAGGATTGTGGGAGAATACTCGGGTAGGTGCAGGATAATCGGATTGGCCTTAGTTCCTGCCTTCTGGGGACCTTACAGTCTAAGAAGGCTGGGGTGGTACTGAATTCCCATTTTACACATGAGAAAACTATATAGTATAACTTTGAAGCAGCGTGGCTCAGTGTAAAGAGCATGGGCTTGGGAGTCAGAAGTCATGGGTTCGAATCCCAGATATGCCATTTGTCAACTGTGTGACTGTGGGCAAGTCACTTAACTTCTCTGTGCCTCAGTTCCCTCATCTGTAAAATGGGGATTAAAAAGATTGTGAGCTTCATGTGGGACAACCTGATTACCCTGTATCTACCCCAGTGCTTAGACCAGTGCTCTGCACATACTAAGCGCTTAACAAATACCAACATTATTATTATTATTTATAGTAATGTCTGTTCCCCCTCTAGACTGTAATCTCACATGAAATGTGTCTACCAGCTCTGTTGTATTATATTCTCCCAAGGGCCTAGTACAGTTCTCTGCCTAGAGTAAGTGCTCACTAATACCATTAATGGTGATGAAAATGATGAAACTGAGGCCCAGAGAAGTTAGGTGGCTTGCCTAAGGTTGCACAGCAGGCAAGTGGTGGGGCTGGGATTAGAGTCCAGGTCTCCTGGGTTGCTCTTCCTGGCTCAGAGGTAGATTACATAAATTTTGTTACTCCATAAATATATAGGTCAGGTCATAGATTGTGTGATCCATGGGTAAGGATAATAATGATAATTGTGGTATTTATTAAACACTGACTATGTGCCAGGCACTGAACTGAGCACTGGGATGGATACAAGCAAATCATGTTGAACACAGTCCCTGTCTCCCTTGGGGCTCGCAGCCTTAATCATCCTTTTGCAGATGAGATAACTGAGGCACAGAGAAATGAAGTCATTTGCTAAAGGTCACATGGCAGGCAAGTGGTGGAGCTAGGATTAGAACACAGGTCCTTCTGACTCCCAGGTCCATGTTCTATCCACTAGGCTATGCTGCTAATATAGCTTTTTGACATGATTCATATTAGTCTATGTTTCTTCATGAGGGAAAATAAAATTTTCCCCTTTATCCATGAGGAAAACTGAAGGACCAAAAAGCTAAGTGATTTTTCCTTGGGTCCCAAGACACTGGAAAACCTGGATCCAGAATTCATGCTTCCTGACTCCCTTCCAAATGCTTATTCCACTTGATTGCACTTTTGCAGTGTTTGGACTCAATGTTCCCCTAGTTCCTTCCTCACCTATCTATTAGTGCTTTTCTGATGGAAAACAACAAAAGATGTTAAAGATGCTTCAGAGGATTTGGATTCTCCTCCATCACTTAAGAAGGGCAGGGAATATGTCTACCAAATCAACCAATCAATCAATGGTATTTTTGGAGTGTTTAATGTGTGCCAAGCACTGTACTGTTTGGGAGAGTATAATGCAGCAGAGTTGGTAGACACATTCTCTGCCCTCAAGAAACATACAGTCTAGTGTATTCTATTGTGATATACTCTTGCAAGCACTTAGTACAGTCCTCTGCATGCAGTAAATTCTCAATAAATGCCATTGATTGATTGTTTGATAGAAGGAGCACTGAGATTAATTGGGACATGAATGAGACTGCACATTTAAATCTATATCCTGGGTACACAACAAAGGGTGAAGAATCAAGCTCAAAAATTTTATTTTATCATCCATGGGATTGAAATCCAGTTGGGAGCAGTTCCTCAGTTATTCTTGATCCTCCCAGCTTCTACTGACAGGGAAGAAATAGAGCAAGTGGTACAAGAGGAAAGCAGTACT
Organism: Ornithorhynchus anatinus; assembly: GCF_004115215.2. Classification (NCBI taxonomy): domain Eukaryota; kingdom Metazoa; phylum Chordata; class Mammalia; order Monotremata; family Ornithorhynchidae; genus Ornithorhynchus; species Ornithorhynchus anatinus. The sequence goes on from NC_041728.1 coordinate 156,811,324, forward strand.
GCTTCCCCAGTTTGATATATTCTGGTAGAACATTCTTCTTTAGTGATCATTTAGAAAATGTCCATAAAAGATTGATATTCTAAAGAAAATCCTAATCAGTAAAACTCTTTCTAAATGGAGATTCAGAGAGTGAGAGGATTCAGTAGGGCTTTGAAGCGGGGAAGTGTGCTAGTTACATCTTCTACAAGAGCTCTTGCCCAACTAAACCCTCTCTCTTCTGTTTACTCTTGCACTTATATTTTTACCCTTAATTTACCTCACCTCGAGGCCCACAGCACTTATATACGAATTTGTAATTTATTTTACTATCTTGACTATAAGCTCTTTCAGATCAGGGAATGTGTTCACCAGCTCTATTGTAGTTTACTTTCCCAAATGTTTAGTACAGTGCTCTGCGTGAGGTAAGTGCTCAATAAATATGATTGATTGCTCGATTGATTTATCCATATGTAAATTGGGAAGCTACCTGCTTTCCCTATCTCTTAGATTGGGAACCATTTGTGGGACAGTTGCTTCAAGTGATGTACATTCCAAGTGTGTTGTACATTCCAAGTGCTTAGTACAGTGCTCTGCACATAGTAAGCGCTCAATAAATACTATTGAAAGAATGAATGAATGAATCTTGAATTAAGGTTGCATCTATTACAGTTCCTACCACATTATAAGCACTTAATAAATGCCAAAATGATCATGAACATCCATTCTGTTGCATATGCAGCAGGAGAGTAGAAGACTGGGGGAAAAGCTAGCTTGAATAGCTTAGGGAGAAAAAGAAGGAGGAGCTAAGAAATGGATTGAAGTGTTCCTTTCCAGTGATTGAATCTTTTTTTCTGTTTTCTCTGCTTTTCAAACCTCAAGCTTACCTAGGCTAAGCCTAAGCTGTGCACAAAATGCAGCTCCCATACAGCTGCCACCAGTTTCCTCAGGGTAAGTGGAAACTCCTCTTGTTATAGATGGCTCATTTCTGTACCTGAAACTTGGTCTCCGCACCACTTTGAAAGCATCAGGGCATGCAACTAATACCGACCGCTCAATCGATCGATCAGTAAATGGTCGATTTATTGAATGCTTACTATGTTCACAGCATTGTATTAAGCACTTGGGAGAGTACAATAAAGCATAATTAGCAGATATGTTCCCTGCCCCTAACAGTCTAGATTGGGAAACAAATGTTAATAGGAATAAATAGTAAAGTAATGGGTTTATTAGTGATGCTCTTTAAGTGAGGTGTTTTTATAATTGTTATAATAATTACTACTACTGATAATAGCAATGATAATTGTGGTATTTGTTAAACATTGATGATGTCTGATTTGTTAGCGAGAAAAAGTTGGGAGGATTTGACTGTAATAATGGTATTTAGAGGCTTATTATGTTCCGGGCACTTAACTAAACACTGAGGTGGATACAAGATAATCAGGTCAGTTACAGTCCCCACACGGATTCGCAATCTAAATAGACGGCACAAAGAAGATAAATGACTTGCTCAGGGTCACACAGCAGGTGAAAGGTGGAGCCAGGATTACAACACTGGCCCTCTGACTTCCAGGCCAATGGTCTTTCCACTTAGACCATACTGCTGATCATTCTCCTTATTCATGGCTCTTTTTAAATAAAATGAGAGAGAACAGAGAATTAGTAGTGAAGTAACTAGTTGGATCTGGTATAGGATGACAGGAGAGGATAGATGTCAGTCTGGAAGAGTAACTGAGGAACCAAAAGGGAATAGGACTAGTTGGTATTATGGATGCTAAATTCTCCAGTCAGCATCAAGTGAGAGTCTTTCCATGGGACCAATAGAGCAGTCAATAAAGGTATACTGAATGCCCATTTTGTCAGAGCTCTGGAGGCAGTAACAGGTCAGCCTTTGATTGTGTTGTGTTATGTCCCTGATAACCTGGGCAGTAGATGACTGATTGGAAAAGAAAAGGAAAAGAAGTCTCTCATTGTGGTGGGAGCCAAAGTCTGCCCTTCCTGGAAAAATAAATCAAGTTTTATTTGGAGAGCACAAGTGGTCTGATTCTCCATCACATTCATGGCTGGTGTCCTAATTCCCAGATTGCTAGGGATGGGTCAAGCTGGTAAAGTGTATTCTGGGTTTTTTTTGGACTAGGTGAGGAGAAGTAAATATCTCAATGTGCAAAACAAAACCTCCAGAAGAAGGGTTTGAGTTGATTTGATGGTGAAATTAAGTTGGTACAGAGCTTGGCATCAGATATTTTATCCAGTCTCCTATTTGTGAATTAGTAATAGTACTAAGTGCTTAGAGTGTGCAAAGCACTATACTGTGTGGTGTATAATAATGAATAAATATCCCAGGTGAAATTTTATAAACATGCTGCAAAGAAGGAAGGGTACTTAATTGGAAAGTGTGCTCCTTCAAGAGAAACAGCATGGCCTAGTGGAAAGAGCTTAGATATAGACCTGAGTGTCAGAGGACCTGGGTTTTGGTACTACTGGCTGGGCCAATTGTTTGCTATGTGACTTTGAGCAATATACGTAACATAGTACAATAGCATTTAAGCATTTACTAAGAGAAGCAACATTACTAGTGGATAAGGCACAGGCCTGGGAGTCAGAAGGACCTGGGTTCTAATCCCGCCTCTGGCACATGTCTACTGTGTTACCTTAGGCAAGCCACTTAACTTCTCTGGCCTTTAGTTACTTCATCTTTAAAAATGGGGGATTTTTAGTGGGACAGGGACTATGTCCAACTTGATATCTTGCAGCTCTCCCAGTACTTAGAACAGTGCTTGGCACACCGTAAGCACTTAACAAGTTCCATGATTATTATTATTATGAGCAGAGCACTGTACTAAGTGCTGGGAAAGAATGCACATGAGGGAATTAGACATGGGTCATGTCACTTGGGGGTCCTACAGTCTAAGAGTTTAAGTGGGGAGAAGCGATTGCAGACGTAAAATCAGGAGTGATGAAACATTAAAACAGACTGCCAACAAATACACAAAACAGACTCAAAGTTTTGGCAGTGATGGAAGTATCCAAGAGCATGCAGGATCACGTATGCTGGGCGCAGGGACCCTGAGCAGCGGGAAGGAAGGTGGTGGTTTCCATACTGCTTTTCTCTGTGGCAATGGAAAAGTTCGAGAGTGTGTGGGAGCTATTTTCTTCTCCAGTCCAGTGAGCATGGAACAATCCAGGAGTGCAGACCCTCACTGGTGAGAGAGAAGGTGACAGTTGCTGAGATGCTGTAGAATGAGGATTAAATTTTGTTTTTCCCTTCTGCTTAAATTGTTAGTCTCATGTGGGACAGAAACTGCATCTGATCTGATTGTATTGTTTCTTGTCTTGTCTTAAACTGTCTAGTCGCCTTCGACCCATAGCGACACCATGGACGTATCTTTCACAGAATGCCCCACCTCCATCTGCAGTTGTTCATGTAGTGGATCCATGGAGTTTTCTTGGTAAAAATGTGGAAGTAGTTTACCACTGTCTCCTTCCATGCTGTAAACTTTGAGTCTCCACCCTCCACTATCTCCCCTGCTGCTGCGCCCAGCACAGGTGAATTTTGACTTGTAGTAGATTGCCTTCCACTTGTTAGCTGCTACCCAAGCTAGTAATGGAATAGGTATGCCTCTGCTTGACTCTCCCTCCTTCGGTCAAGACTAGAAGAGTACTGGAAATTCTCCAGGTACAACCCTAAGAGGGGGTATTGTATCTACCCCAATGGTAATTACAAAGCTTGACCCATAGGAAGGGCTTAACAAATGCCAGAATTTCAAGAGAGAAAGAGTTCATGAGTCTGTGAGGCTAGTCCAAGCAGAATAACAAAACAGGAAGCAGATATAATTATAAGTAGCTAAAAGCTATGAATCAATGGTCCTTATTTCATGTAACAGCAGCTCAATTATTAAGACATCAAATGAAAACATAGTACCAGGACTAAATTGAATAAGAATATAGATCTATTTAGACAGAACATAGGCTACACTAGAAGTCCCTTCATCATCACCACTGAACTTTTGGGAGAGGGCAGTACAACAGAGTTGGATGGTAGGTTTCCTGCCCACAATGAGCTTCACAAATCTCCCTGTCAGTACTGTAAAGCTAATCTGACTTTACGGAATTTATCGTTTCCCCATTTTTACTACCTGTAAATAATTGTTGTCTAACTCCCACGTTAAATTGTAAGCACCTTGAAGGCAGGACACGAGTGTCTTGCTGCTGCTATAGTCTCCCAGGAGTTGAGCAAGATTCATGCACTGGGGCCCTCAATCTTTGACATCCCATTTATAGATTGATTGATGCAGAACAACTAAAATCTAATAGTATTCAGGCTTCATGATTATTATTTAACAAAGAACAAGGCAACGTGACCCAGTGGAAATAACATAGTATGTGAGGACAGGAAATTTCTGTTTTAATCTCAGCTTTGTCACTTATGTGAACCTATGTGGGACAGGGACTGTGTCTGATCTTCCAATTTTATTTCTACCCCAGCATTTATCTCAGTGTCTGGCACATTGCAAACATTTGATAAATACCTTTATTATTACTATTAAGAATGGAACAATTGAAAGGGAATATGTGTACCAACTCTGTTATATTTATCCCTCCCAAGCACACAGAACAGTGCTCTGCACACAGTAAGCACTCAATAATTATGATTAAATGATTGTATGACTGATTGATCAAATGAAAGGTTAAGTTTCATGAAAGGTATGACAGGATATATATCTTAGGCAGTTTTATCACAGTAGCCAGAAATTTAAATCAAAATGACAATTTGAGAAGGAAAAAATAATAGTATTGCAATAGATATCATTTTGCAGGAATTTGTCTTGGCAAAAGCTATAAGGCAGCCAAAAAACATAGCAGTGAGTAAATATGACTACAACCAATTTAAAATAACAACAATACTGAGCAATTTACAGAGGCCAAGAAAGAATTTTTGGAAACAGACAAGAAAATAGGAAAGTACCCCAAGGACATTTTTATTTATCTGATGGCTAAATGTGTTCACAATTTTTGGATTGCAAACATGTTTATTCCTTGAATTATTAAAAGAATGTCTAAATTACAAGTGATGGTCATTCATATATAAAGATAGATATCAAAGGTATTTATATTCATGGAGAAATTAAATACCAGCTATAAAACTATACTAAAGAATAATTACTTTCTAGTAATACAAGATGAAGGGAATGTACATTACTTAAAAAAAATTGAGGAGAGTTTACTAAATTCAAAATGCAAGGAATCATTGAAAAGTGAACACTCAATAAATGCTACTGCAGCTGCTGTTAAAATGGAAAACCGTGCTGAATGTTGCCATTTCAATTTGCTTCAATAAAATCATTCATTTTTTTTTGCAACATTACTTGAATGCACAAAATGATATGGAATTTCTCCCAGTAGCACATATTTAAATAAATAAAATAAATGGTGGTATTTGTTAAGCGCTTACTATGCAAAGCACTGTAATAAGCGCTGGGGGATACAAGGTGATCAGTTTGTCCCACGTGGGACTCATGGTCTTAATCCCCATTTTACAGATGAGGTAACTGAGGCACAGAGAGGTTAAGTGACCTGTCCAAAGTCACACAGCTGGCAAGCGGCCAAGCCGGGATTAGAACCTACAACATCTGACTCCCAAGCCCAGGCTCTTTCCACTGAGCCACGCTGCTTCTCTATAGTGATCCATATAAGAGATCCCATAATACACTTAGTCATACACCATCTTTGTACAACTGTTATTAAGTAGTGTCCCTAACACTCAATATATCAATCAATCAATGGTGTTTGTTGAGTGCTTACAGTGTGCAGAGCATTATATTAAGCTCTTGTGAGGGTACAATGCAAGAGAATCAGTAAACATATTCCCTGCCCCCAAAGAATTTAGTCTAGAGGAGAATCTGTACTAAGAAATGTATATCAATAAATACATACAATGATGATGTTTGTTAGAGAAGCAGCATGGCTCAGGGGAAAGAGCACGGGCTTGGGAGTCAGAGGTCATGGGTTCGAATCCCGGCTCTGCCACTTGTCAGCTGTGTGACTGTGGGCAAGTCACTGAACTTCTCTGTGCCTCAGTTACCTCATCTGTAAAATGGGGATGAAGACTGTGAGCCTCACGTGGGATAACCTGATTACCCTGTATCTACCCTAGCACTTAGAACAGTGCTCTGCACATAGTAAGTGCTTAACAAATATCAACATTATTATTATTATTATTATTATTGCTAAGCGCTTACTAAGTGCCAGAGGTGAGGTGGTTACAAGTAAACTGGGTTACTGGGTTGGACTCTGTCCCATGGGAGACTCACAGTCTCAATCCCCATTTTATAGATGAGTTAACTGAGGTACAGAGAAGTGAAGTGACTTGTCCAAGGTCACACAGCAGACAAGTGGTGGAACCAGGATTAGAACCCATGACCTTCTGACTTCCAGGTTCATACTCTATCCAGTATACGATGTGCTTCTTCCAATATTTTATTATATCATGTTACATTCTATCATATCACACATTATATAGTAAAATAGAATTATGAACATATCTACCATTTATATTTTCAATTATTTGTTCTACTCCTTTCTGATATGCTTGAACAACTTGCTGTTACATCTTCCTATGGAATCACTTGTATTTCCCTGTCTCTCTATCCCTTTAGGTTAAGAGTTCTTTGAAATCCGGGGAAATATGTCTTCCTTTTATTGTACTCTGCCAAAGGCTTAATACAATGCTCTGCATCACATAAGTGCTGAATGGATTCATTGATTTATCTCTGCTTTCTCTGTTTGCCTTGCTTGTTTGATATCTGCACCACTTCACTGTGAACTAATTATATTCAAGATGAGCCAGCCTATCTTCCTTAGTTTTTCAATCATCACTGATGGGTAGATCTGAGCCTTAACTGACCCCTAAATACTGACTTAACACTGAAGGGCAGATAAGAGTATTCATTGATTTCTCACTTTCTTATCCTCTCCTTTTTATTTCTCCTGCTCCACTATATAATTTCCAGCTTTTCCCTGCATTTTCAACATGCAACTGGAAACTCATTGAAGGAAATGTGAATAAATGTGAATAAACATTTTGGCGAATCAACTTTTCCTTAATATTACATTTCATACAACCAGTCATTCACATCTTCCCCCTCATCCACCCTCCTTCCAGCCCTCCACACACACTTTAGATGGAAGATAGTGACCTGACAGTGAGGACAGTGATCTGACAGAGAAGCTGAAGCAGTCTTTCATTACCACTGGAGTGGTAGTTTATTCAGCCACACCCCCTGTTGTGTACCCTATAAATCTGTGCAGGTGTGACTGATAAAACCAGTTCATGTTTTGCAGTCCCTTCTGCAAAATTACCTTTTACTTTATCACTGCATTTGTTACTCACAGTGCCTGGAACTCTTTTCCTTTCTTCTACTTGGTATCATGACCTACCCCAAATCTCTGCCTCAGGATAAACAAGCACCCCGTTTCTCATTGCTGCAAGCCAACTAGTCTTTTTGATGCTGTCTCTCAACTATCCACATCTACACTACTGCTACAGCTTGGAGGTTTTTGTTTCATTGCTTATTTAACGCTTTCTTCTGTTCATCCTAGTTATGGTTTTAGCATTTTAGCTCACCAAAGAACAGCTATTTGGGTATCCTAAAAAATTTGGTATTGGGTATTCTCCTCATATGTTCCCCTCATGAACGTATGATTTGATAAACATCGCTTCAGTGCTAATGGGCTGACGTGCACTAGGAGTTATCCATCTAAGTATTGAATTTTGATCTTCTAAGATCCTTTATATTTATTCTGCAACCCCCTTTCCTGTTGACAATACAGGTTAATTGCTCTCTCCAGCTCTGCTGTTCTTGACAATGGAGAGTAGATCATGGGGATTCCCCTCTTTTTCAAGGGCCAATTATGGAGAGAGAGCAAGACACATGAGCTTCCTTCATATTTCCTCTCCTGTAAATCTCCCACCACCTGCAGGAACACAAGGGGCTAGAAATAACAGAGCAGAACTATTTCTTCGCCAAATTCACTAAAGAGGGATCCAAACATTATTCACTTCTGATTTCTGCCTGGATATAGTGGGATCATCCAGGATCCAACTGCCTGGCCACTTGCTGTTAGTAACCACAAAGTTGACATGGATGTACAAGCTCTAGAAGGAGACTGAAACAACAAATTAAAACAACTATATCATTCTTTTTCAGGATGAATGGCAAATCTTCGCTTTCTCTTTTGGCTCTGCTGGACTCTAGAGAAGCAGTATGGCTTAATGGAATGGCATGAGCCTGGCTATGCCAGTAGCCTGCTGTGTGATACTGGGCAAGTCATTTCTTTGTGCCTCAGTTTCATTATCTGTGAAATGGGGATTCAATAAGTCTTCTCCTTCTCCCTTAAATTATGAGCCCAGGTGGGACTGGAACTGTGTCCAACTTGATTGAATTGTACATTCCAGGCACTTAGTACATTGCTCTGCACATAGTAAACGCTCAATAAATATTACTGAATGAATGAATGATTGTCTTGTATCTACCACAGCCCTTAGTATTGTGCCTGGCACACAGTAAGCACCTCATAAGTACCATTATCATCGTTATTATCATCATCATTACTTTCCCTTCTCTGCTTTTTTCTCCTGCCTTAGTTCTGGAGTCTCCCCTCTCCTTATTCTACTGGAATTTTTCTGAGTTAATCTCTAAGATCCTGTTGAGAAGACCAGATCCATTTAATAACTAGTTTTCTCAAGTGCCAGGTAATGAAAATATCATTCTCCATCTTCAGCCTCATGTTTGAATTTGGCTCTCTGCCCTTTAAACACTTGATATTCACCCCACATTCAGACCCAATGCACTTATGTAGATATATACCCTCCCATTACCCCTATCAACAATTCATTTTAAAGTCTATCTCACACACTAGACCATAGTCTCTTTGTGGGCAGGGACCTTGTCTACCAACTCTTTACTGCCTGCATTTAGTCCAGTGCCAATATGGAGTAAATACCATTTACTGATACCGTATGGATCTCCACTGTGATTCTTAAATTATTTTCCAAGACATATCATCCCCTCGTACCTCACTGCATGTGATGTCTGACCTTCCCTGTGCTGCTGTAGAATGAGATTGAGCCTAACTCTCAGTTCTGTTCTGGGCTCTGTCACCTAACTTTTGTTTTACTCATTTACTTAACGAGTAAATGAAATTTTGAAATGATTAAAACAATTGATCAAAGATAGTGAGCATTTACACTGTGCCAACCACTGTACTAAGCTCTTGAGAGACTACAATAAAGTTGGTGAGCATGTTCTCTGGCCTCATGGTATTTGCCAGTAGCCATTATCAAATTAGATTAGGCAATCTAAATTTTACACAACTTTCTCCCCCAAAATATCCCCGGTTAATGTCTAGTCACTTCTTCATCTCCAGCAGGATTTTGTCTTGGACTCTCATTCCTCCAAATAAACTCTATCCTATACAAGTGTTTCTTAGGGAGTTTCACTGGAAGAAAATATCTTGGATTATGAGCTCAAATGGCTCACATTTTAATGGTGTGAGATATAAAGAAAATGAAAAGAGTATGGAATAGCACAGCACCAGATGGAGCCCTTGAGAGAGAACATGGGAAACAAAGATCACTTTTCTAGCCCTTAGGAGATGGAGAAAATGAGATGTTCTAAACAGGCACTGAAGCCTCCCATTTCTCAGACTAATGGCTTTATGACAAGATTATAAACTTTTGGCAACTGGCTAAGATAATGCAGGTGGTAACCACTAGTTCTGTTTCACACTTAATCAGCTTCTCTGCCCTTCTCTTGCAGGAAGGCAATTAGCTATTTCTAGAGCTGATCATCCCCTGCTCACCTTTTGAATTTTGGGTTGAGTGATCTGACATAAAGAGTCTATACTCAGGTGTAGCCTCTACCTCCTGCTGCTCTCCACAAATCATTAGTGATGGTTTCTCCATGAAGAATAAGAGTTGTGGAAGGCGTGGCTCCAATGCCTGGGATAGATTCAGCTATGAGCACAGACACCTAGTTGGATTAACAAAGCAATATACTGCTGTCCTGGGAAGGGTTTCATGGAAGACTTGAATTAAGAGAAAGGGGTGGTTAGAAGAGATAAGAGAATCTGCAGAAAGGAGGGTGAGGAAAGAGAGAAGTGTATCACTGACTGTGGTAAGTCTTTATGGCTTTTTTTGTTTTGTTTTATGATATTTGTTAAGCACTTAGTATGTGTAAAGTATTATTCTAAACACTAGGGTAGTTATAATGTTGGTATTTGTTAAGCGCTTACTATGTGCCGAGCACTGTTCTAAGCGCTGGGGTAGACACAGGGGAATCAGGTTGTCCCACGTGGGGCTCACAGTCTTAATCCCCATTTTACAGATGAGGTAACTGAGGCACCGAGAAGTTAAGTGACTTGCCCAAAGTCACACAGCTGACAAGTGGTAGAGCCGGGGTTCGAACCCATGACCTCTGACTCCAAAGCCCGTGCTCTTTCCAGTGAGCCACGATCAGTCCAGGTACAGTTCCTGTCCCACATGGGGCTCACAGTCAAAGAGGAAGTAGATGAAGTTTTGAATCTACATTTTGTAGTTCAGGAAACTGAGGAATATAGAAGTTAAGTGACTTTCCCAAGGTCTTCAAGCAAGCAAGTGGCAGAGCTGGGATTAGAAGCCATGATCTCTGGCTCTCAGGCTTGTGCTTTTTGCACTAGGCCACACTGCTCCCCAACTCTGTGTCTAAACTGCACCACTGAGTACCCTAATTCATGGAATTTTTTAATTGGTTAATGAAATTGAAAATTTCACTAAACAAAATTGATTTTAAATGGTTCATTGATTGAGAAATCATAACTTCTGAGTATTCAAAATACTATGGCAAAATGGGGATAATATACTATCACTAAGCCCCAAAGTCTGGAATTGTTAGGGTTGGTCTCCTACTATGCTTCTGTTCTCTCTGGCTCAAGTCATTTAAAATGGAACGTCAAAGTCAACCAATAGCATTCATGAAGAACCTACCATATTCAGAACACTCAAAGTACCAAGTTCTTGAGAGAGTCCAATAGAATTAGTAAACAAAATCTCTGTCCTCAAGGAATTTACAATCTTGGGTGGTGTTGGTCACTGGCTTTTGAAACATTCAATCACTTTTTCCTTTGTTACCTTATCTCGCAGCTATCCTACACACACTTTCCTCCTCTAATGTCAACTTAGTCACTGCAACTTGATCTCGCCTATCTTGCCATCAGCCTTTCACCCACATCCTGCCTCTAATTTGGAGCACTCTCCCTCTTCATGTCCAAAGACAACCTCTCCACCTTCAAAACCTTGTTAAAAGCACATCTCCCCCAAGGGGCCTTCCCAGACAAAGTTGTCATTTACGCTTCTCTCTCTCCCTTCTGTGTCATCCTTGACCTTACTCTCTTTATTCACCTTTCCTTCAGCCTTACAGCACTTATGTACGTATATGTAATGTATTTATTCATTCAAAAACATTTATTGAGCTCTTACTCTGTGCAGAGCACTGTACTAAACACTTGGAATGTACAATTCGGCAACAGATAAGAGACAATCCCTGCCTATTGATAGGCTTACAGTCTAATCAGGGGAGACAGACAGACAAAAACAATAGCAATAAATAGAATCAAGGGGATGTACACCTCATTAACAAAATAAATAGGGGAATAAAAATATATACAAATGAGCAAATGAGCACAGTGCTGAGGGGAGGGGAAGAGAGAAGGGGAGGAGAAGAGGGAAGGGGGGAAAGGGGGCTTAGCTGAGGGGAGGTGAAGGGGGGGCAGAGAGGCAGCAGAGGGAGCAGAGGGAAAAAGGGAAGCTCAGTCTGGGAAGGCCTCTTGGAGGAGATGAGCTCTCACTAGGGCTTTGATAATAATGATGACATTTGTTAAGCGCTTACTATGTGCAACCCATTGTTCTAAGCCCTGGGGAGGATACAGGGAGATCGGGTTGTCCCACGTGGGGCTCACAGTTTTAGTCCCCATTTTACAGATGGGGTAACTGAGGCACAGAAAAGTTAAGTGACTTGCCCAAAGTCACACAGCTGACAAGTGGCGGAGCCGGAATTTGAATCCATGACCTCTGACTCCCAAGCCTGGGCTCTTTCCAATGAGCCACGCTGCTTCTCTTAATAATGGTGATATTTGTTAAGCGCTTATAATGTGCCAAGCACTGTTTTAAGCACTGGGGGGATACAAAGTAATCAGGTTGTTCCACTGGGGGCTCACAGTCTGAATCCCCATTTTGCAGATTGGGTAACTGAGACACAAATAAGTTAAGTGACCTGCCCAAAGTCATACAGCTGACAAGTGGCGGAGCTGGGATTAGAACCCATGACCTCTGACTCCCAAGCCTGTGCTCTTTCCACTGAGCCAATTTATATTATTGTCTGTCTCCCCCTCTAAATTGTGAGCTCACTGTAGGTAGGGAACGTGTCTACCAACTCTGCTGCATTGTCCTCTTCCAAGTGCTTAGTACAGGGCTCTGCACACATAAACACTCTATTACCATCGATTGCTTGGTCTCTGTTATTAACAAATGGAAGTATAGAGTCAAACATAATGTTTACTCCTAGGTATTGTTTGTCTGCACAAATCCATTTGTCAAGGTGTTGAACTCTGATACTGCATCTCCCCAGAATTATTACTCTCTCTAGTGAGGATATCGATGCTCAGTTACCTGTAGATTGGCTCTTGCTGTCTTTCTGTGATGTGAGCATCAAGACTTTGGAAGTGTAAGCCAGGTCAGAGTCAAACTAGGAGGTAGGGGCCCAGATGGGGATCAGGGCCATGTTTGTGGCTTCCTGGGGCTCTCCCCACCAGTCTGTCAGTCAAAACCTTATTTGTCACAAAAACATTGAGTATGTTAGACAAACGAACAGTCTGAGCTAAGATAAAGCTAGAGCTCATTGATCCAAAGACAAAGACCACAAGGGTTAGGAAGTCTGTGAAAAGACTGTAAGAAAGTTGGGCTATGCTAGGATACCAGAAGGGCAACTCCTCAGAACAAAAGAGGAAAAAACCAGAAATGACTAATAGAAAAGGGATCAAATTATAACTCTGACCAAAGATCCCTCTCTGAGAATGTAGCAATAACTGAAAATTCTCAAACTGATGGGAAATATACTACCAGTGGTATTTTTTGAGCTTTTACTGAGTGCAGAATACTGTTATACTGAGTGCTCAGGAAAGTACAAGATAAGTGCCTAAAAACCTTACAATTATGGTTTACTTTATCTTTTGATATGAAACATCTGAGGAAATTTCAGTTATATAAATGAATGAAAAAACTCTTGGCTAACTTGTATTAGAATGATTCCCAAATCATCTAGTGAGAGGAATCTATAAAAAGAGAAGAATATTCTCTTCTTTGTCTGAAGCAGAATTGGAGACTCTGCCAGTCTTCCGAAGAGATTCATTAGTGAAATTTTAATTAAATAATATGTGTAACAGCATTCTGTTGTGGAAAATAACATTCTGTATGGGTTTTGGTCAATTTGTATTACATGTTAAACTTTACAGCTGACAAGACTTTCCTCTTCCCTCTCTTCCTAGTTTATTTTAATTATCCTTAACTATTTCCTACAAGTTATTGAAAGTTTCATAATAGTGATTTAAACTACATATTATCTCATGGAACATATTTGTATTATCCTGCTGCACCTATATACCCAACCCAGTTTGGCCACATGATAGCTGTGGCATGCGTGAAACACCATTGAAGAGTTGAAGTTGTTGGTAGAGGACAACTTGTATGGATGGTACTTTAGTCTTCCTTTGGTCTTTCCCTTAAAGATAATTATGCTTCTTAAGCATTTATTATGTGTTGAAATCTGACACTGGCCACAGTCCCTGTCCCATAGAGGGCTCACAGTCTACAGGGAAGGGAGACTTCCTTAGAACTTCTGAGTCTAGTTTCAGTGATGGGAAGAAAGAAAAGTATGAAATGTTTAAAATCAAGAACTTTCTCTACCTGTCAAGGCCAATTCTCTCCCCTGTCCTTCACTTCTCTTTTCTGCCTCCTCTTCTCAGTTTGGGATTCCAGTACTCATAGTAATAATAGTAATTGTGACATTTACAATTTCTGTGTCTCAAACTCTGTACTAAGGGCTAGGGAAGATACAAAATAATCAGGTCCCAGATATGGGACTCAGAGTTTAAGTAGGAGGGAGAACAGGTATTGAGTCCCCATTTTGCAGATGAGGGAACTGAGGCACAAAGAAGTTGAGTCTGTTAATGAAGAGATAGATAAATAATTGCATGCAAAAAATATCTAAATAATATTTAGGATTTAAGAGGGCTATGATTACCTTATAGTTTGAGTTAAGCTCCCAAATAGTGAGAGAGGAAGAGAACAACAGTCTCATTTCCTTTGTCTGAACCACATCTGGAAAGCCCAGTCATCCTGAGACTGCTATTTTGGTGGTGAGTTTTTTTTTTAAACCAGAGAATTGGCATGATCTATTGCTTTATTGATTTATATATGAACCATTTTCCTGTTGGGAATTTTAGTCCAGACATTTGTATTGCATATGTGCTACTACCAAAAAAGCTCTTACATTTCTCCCCTCCCTTTTCTTACTGTTGTTCTTGTCCATTATTATATGGGATTTCTCACAGTTATTCATCATTACCTAAATAAAGGTAACTGTCCACACTATCTCCTGGAGTTATTTTCCCTATTTAGTCTGCATAACACCCCCAAACCAAAAGAAACACAGCAACACAACACTAAATAATAATAATTATGGTATTTAGTAAACACTATGTGCCAAGCACTGTCCTAAGAGCTGGGTTGGATACAAGCAGATCGGGTTGGACACAGTCCTTGTCCCATGTGGGGCTCACAGTCTCAATCCCCATTTTACAGATGAGGTAACTAAGGCCCAGGAAAGTGAAGTGACTTGCCCAAGGTCCCACAGCCAACAAATGGCAGACCCAGGATTAGAACCCATGGCCTTCTGACTCCCAGGCTTATGCTCTATCCATTATGCCATACTGCTTCCCATGGCTACTACACTAAAGTATTTCGTTCTTTATTATAATGATAGTAATGATGGCATTTGTTAAGTGCTTACTATGTGCCAAGCACTGTTCTAGGCATTGGGGTAGATACAAGGTAATCAGGTTGTGCCATATGGGGCTCACAGACTTCATCCCCATTTTATAGATGAGGTAACTGAGGCACAGAGAAGTTAAGTGACTTGCCCAAAATCACACAGCTGACAAGTGGCAGAGGCGGGATCAGAACCCATGACCTCTGACTCCCAAGCTCGTGCTCTTTCCATTAAACCAGGCTGATCCTGGCCTCAGGAAAGGAGAAATAGGAAAATGATAATTGTTCATTTTGAGGTTGATTGAGTCTTCTTTAATAGGCCTAAGTGCCATAAATAGGTGATCAACAAGATGGAGTGAACATGTTTCATGGACTCCGCCCTCTCCTGGTTCTCCTCTTATCTCTCTGGCTGGTCATTCTCGGTCTCCTTCGCTGGCGCCTCCTCCCCCTCCCATCCTTTAACTGTTGGAGTTCC
The DNA here is from genome assembly GCF_004115215.2 of Ornithorhynchus anatinus. Classification (NCBI taxonomy): domain Eukaryota; kingdom Metazoa; phylum Chordata; class Mammalia; order Monotremata; family Ornithorhynchidae; genus Ornithorhynchus; species Ornithorhynchus anatinus. The sequence continues at coordinate 156,826,854 of NC_041728.1, forward strand.
TCAAGGGTCAGTTCTTGGCCCTCTTCTGTTCTCCATTTACACTCACTCCCTTGGTGAACTCATTCGCTCTCATGGCTCTGCTTACCATCTCTACGCAGATGACACGCAGATCTACATCTCCGCCCCTGTCCTCTCCCCCTCCCTTCAGGCTCGCATCTGCCTCCAGGATGTCTCCACCTGGATGTCGGCCCGCCACCTAAAACTCAACATGAACAAGACTGAGCTCCTCATCTTCCCTCCCAAACCCGGTCCTCTCCCAGACTTCCCTATCACCGTGGATGGCACGACCATCCTTCCCGTCTCTCAGGCCCGCAATCTCGGTGTCATCCTTGACTCGTCTCTCTCGTTCACCCCACACATCCTATCCGTTACCAAGACCTGCCGGTTTCACCTTTACAATATCGCCAAGATCCGCCCTTTCCTCTCCACCCAAACGGCTACCTTACTGCTACGGGCTCTCGTTATATCCCGGCTAGACTACTGTGTCAGCCTTCTCTCTGATCTCCCTTCCTCCTCTCTCGCCCCGCTCCAGTCTATTCTTCACTCCGCTGCCCGGCTCATCTTCCTGCAGAAACGATCTGGGCATGTCACTCCCCTTCTTAAACAACTCCAGTGGTTGCCTATCAACCTCCGCTCCAAACAAAAACTCCTCACTCTAGGCTTCAAGGCTCTCCATCACCTTGCCCCTTCCTACCTCTCCTCCCTTCTCTCTTTCTACCGCCCACCCCGCACGCTCTGCTCCTCCGCTGCCCACCTCGTCACCATCCCTCGGTCTCGCCTATCCCGCCGTTGACCCCGGGGCCATGTCCTCCCGCAGTCCTGGGTCCTCACCTCCACCAAACTGATTCTCTTCCCCTCTTCAAAACCCTACTTAAAACTCACCTCCTCCAAGAGGCCGTCCCAGACTGAGCTCCTCTTCTCCCTCTACTCCCTCTACCACCCCCCCTTCACCTCTCCACAGCTTAACCCTCTTTTCCCCCCATTTCCCTCTGCTCCTCCTCTTCTCCCTTCCCTTCCCCTCAGCACTGTACTCGTCTGCTCATCTGTATATATTTATTATCCTATTTATTTTGTTAATGAAATGTACATCGCCTTGATTCTATTTAGTTGCCATTGTTTTTACGAGATATTCTTCCCCTTGACTGTATTTATTGCCATTGTTCTTGTCTGTCTGTCTCCCCCGATTAGACTGTGAGCCCGTCATTAGGCAGGGATTGTCTCTATCTGTTGCCGACTTGTTCATTCCAAGCGCTTAGTACAGTGCTCTGCACATAGTAAGCGCTCAATAAATACTATTGAATGAATTGAATGAGAGAGGGTTGGACTGGACTTTTCTGCTGGAGATAAATGGACATTTAAGTGGGAGGGAACATTTTTCTCTAAAATCCTATGGAAAAATTATTTCTAGTTGGTTTAGGCATGGATTTAATCTGCGTTATTGATAAGCAATGGAAAGACTTTTAAATGGAAAAACTCTAGTGAGTTTCAGATACAAATGTTCTGTCGTGTAATAGTGCATTGCAATTTAAGGCATTAAACATATTACTTTAAAAGTTTGGTCTGCAAGTTCTCATTCATTTGACTTCATTCTCTATAGTTTTGACATAGAAAAGGATACATCAAAAAAGGTACCTGGGCTTTGAGTGGGAGACTGTTTTTGGTGGATTAAACCCAAAAGCTACACAAGGTTTTCTTTCCCTCAGTAACAGGAAAACAAAAATCCTTCATTAATATCATATAGACTGTAAACTTTTGCATTACTTATCAAGTTTGCTTCAAATAAATGAAAATTTTTTTTTATCAAAGCCCTGTGTAGTAACTCATTTTTAAGTTGATTTACTGAGTTTGTTTAAATTTTGAATAGTTTCAGCTCTTTTGTCTTATATTATATTATATGAATGTAATATGCAGAGCAAATCATTTAAGAAAAGAGAATTTTCTTAAATGATTTGCTCTGCATATTATATTCATTCAATCATATTAAGCATTTACAGTGTGCAGAGCACTGTGCTAAGCGATTGGGAAAGTACAATACAATAAAGTGACAATCCCTGCCCACAATCAGCTCAAAGTCTAGAGGAGTTACAGGAAATCCTCAATTTACCATATTTTGAATTTTAATAACTATTGAAATATATATCCTGCTTCAGGTTTATATCACCTGTAACATTTCATAACTCTAGCTCAGTTCATTTCCTGTGGTACAGTACTCCACTGGAGGTTGTGTGGGGTCTGCATAGGAGCCATGGAATAAGTCACAGTTGTGACACTGTGGGAATGGGGAGAGGGAAGGTAAACTTTAAAGAGAGGCCAGGCGGTCAGGAGTTAGATAGAGGCTACTGGTGGGAAGGGAAAAGGACAGTTATCTGTTGCCAGGTAGGGGACCTATCCATTTGGCTTCCACTGAAGCAGGACTTTTCTGATTTAATATCAGTATTAATGCAGCTATATTGCTTATCTATAATTGAGCAAGTTAATTTTGGTAAATAAGGTGTGTTGAAATGATTCCAGAACTATTTAGGATAGTGTTCCTATTAGAACACTGTTTCCTATTTACAAGAACCATTTGTGTTTTAAGCATGGATGTCCATTCTATCAGGATGATTTGCTCCCCCAGTTTTCTGAGCTGGACTTCTAGCTTCACTCATCCTGGGTCTCTGTCAGAACTGAAGAGTTTCATGTCATGGGCAGAAAAAATGCCACATGTCTCCTTTCAACCCTATTTGCTATTTACAATCTAGCCCTTCCAAGTATGAAAAGTTGGCCCCTGTAGCTGTACATCTGAAGACAGCCTATAGTGCTGAGAGTACTTTTAGTTTCCTAAGGCAAAAGAGTTCCTAGCCTTTTAATTTCAGTTTAAGTATATCCCCAGAAACATTATTGCAAGTTATTTACGAGTTTTTTAAGCCTAGAATCTGATCAAAATAGACTCTCTTGATTCTCTGGTGCATTAATTTTGCGAATCTTCTGCTAATGTTATGTCAATTAGCAGCTCTTTAATCTATTGTTTATCAAATCGGTATGACAGGGACAGAATGCAAAGTTAATTAACAACTTGTTGCATAGGTCAGAAACTGTTCTTTCCATAAAGTTTAGATCCCAGACAATATAAAAATGATAGGCTGTACTTAAAGGGCAGATGGATGATTAATATGGCCATTAATATCAGAACATTTCACCTTTCATATGCTATTGTTGCAAATAGATGTTTACGTAAAAAAACAGGGGAACACTTCTTATTTGTCATTTTTTCTATGTTAAATCTTTAAAAGGAAATCTGAAACTACCAGCACACTAGAAGATATTGATTGGTCCAAACATGTTTTTCATAGGCATGCAGAAATTGACACTTAAGAAGGACAGTGATAAAGCTTGTGTTCAAAGACTGAGTTTACAGTTTAAATTCTCCTAAAATCCCACTTCTCCTGAGGTCACATTTGCCTAACTCTTGCTGAAGCAATTACACACTCAAAACCAGTGTTTGCATGTTTAAACATAAAGATTTATGGGCAGCACAATTTAAGTCCTTATTTATCCATGTCCATGTTCTCCTCTCATTATAAACAATTCTTGCTGATATTGTATCTTGTATCTTGTTGATTTTTCTTCATCTGTAGCTTATTTTGTGTTTGTTTCGCTGTAAGGTTGAAAGCTCCGTGAGAGCAGGAATTGTGACTTTTACCTCCATTATACTCTCCAAGTGTTAGTACAGTGCTCTAAACAGTGAGGACATTCCATAATCAATCAATCAGTGGTATTTACTGTGGCACATACTGTGTGAACAACACTTCATTAAGCTCTTGAGAGAGTACAACACCCCTGTGTTGGTAAACACACTCCCTGCCTACCATGGAATACAATGGAAATGCTTTCCATTAAAAATCTTTCTGATGGTAATATTGATTATTACGGACAATAACAGAATGTGTAAATATTTACAAACAATCAGTGGTATTTGAGTGCTTACTGTGTGCAGAGCACTGTACAAAGAGATTTGGAGAGTACAATGCAACAGAATAGGTAGACATGTTCTTTGTTTTTGATAGTAGTACTCCTGACTGGAGAAACACCATGGCCAAGTGACAAGAGCACGGGTTTGGGATTCAGAAGTTGTGGGTTCTAATCCCAGCTCTGCCATTTGTCTGCTATGTGACCGTGGGCTTAACTTCTCTACACTTCAGTTACCTTATCTGTAAAAAGGGGGATTAAGACTGTGAGCCCCACGTGGGACAACCTCGTATCAACACAGTGCTTAGAACAGTGCTTGGCACATAGTAAGTGTTCAACAAGTATCATCATCGTTGTTGTTGTTTTTATTATTATTAATAATAAGAGGTTAATTTTGCTCTGTGGTCTCATGGCCTTCCTTAAAACTGGCCCTGAGGACAGGGAAGTTAGTTATCAGCTATACAAAAATCATAATGATGGAACAATGTCAATTAGAGACATTTCTTCTAAAAGTTGAAACTATAAAGAAGGATTCTCCAGTTATAACAATAGAGGTTGAAACTTTTTATAATTCAGCTTATGTTTTATGATAAATCAAATGGCAAAATCATGCATGATAACTTATCTTGTATCACTGAACCTCTATTTACTCTCTAAATTGCACTGAAGCCATTCAACCACTAAGTTCTACAAAATAAAGTTTCACTTTTGATATAGATCTTTAATTTGGCAGTCATGACATCTTCACAGTGGGTGGGATGTTAAATTTAGAACAGAGCATGGCACATAGTAAATGCTTAAATACCATTTTTATTATTATTATTAATAAACTATATGCCACAGCTCCATACAACTGTATTTTGGTAAAAGCTAAAACAATAAAGACACTGAGTAACAATTTATGGTTGTTTTCAGCTTTTGAGTAATTTTTCATTTAGCATCTAAAACACCCCCAGATAGCTCTCACTCTCTCACACAGGTTTGAAGTCTTGTAGAGGGATTCTGATAACAGGAGATAAATCTTTTTTGTTGTTGTTGTTCTTTTTTAATGTTGGGGCTTGTCTTTTCCCTGCCTATAATGGAATTGATTCAAGGGATGTAAGAAAGATACAAATGAGAGCAAGAAATTGGTGCCAGTTATGGAAATCAAACATTGCCCATAAGAGACCTTATGTAAGAGGTGGTGACGACAACAGCAAAATAATTTATTTAGTCAAGTACTTGTGGGAGGTGAGCATTCATTTCAGGTCAAGATGGATGGCTGATGCATTCTTCCCCAGTTCCATCTGAGCCTTGTTGGTGTCTTAAACTAATTCAATGTATCACCCTATCTACTGTAGCTATGTGATGACTACAATTGTTATTAATTAAGCAAGTAATTTAATTTATATGTGATTTCTATTAATCAGTGAAATGCAGGCCAGTCATCACAATACTGATCTAGAAATATGTGAATATACATAAAAATGAAAGATTAGGTAAACATTTTTTAGTAATAATCTTACAATTAAAATATTTAGTTACTCGAGAAATTTCTTATATGCATTCACTGATGGTTCCTCGAATCTTTAGGGATACTACAATTGATGAGATCAACTAACAAGTGGAATGAAGAATGAGAGCTGAGGAAGTATTAGAGCCGTAACTAGCTTCATCGCTATGTCTGCTGCTGCGGAAGTCAATCAGTCTTATTTATTGAACATTACTGTGTGCAGAGCACTGCATTAAGCACTTGGGAGAGTAATAACAATGTTAATAATTATGGTATTTAAGCGCTTACTGTGTACCAAGCACTGGAGTAGATACAAGGTAATCAGGTTGTTCCATGTGGGGCTCACAGTTGAGAAGCAGAGAGGCTTAGCAGAAAGAGTATGGCCTTGGGAGTCAGCGATCGTGGGTTCTAATCCCAGCTCTGCTGTTTGTCAGCTGTATGACTTTAGGCAAGTCACTTTACTTTTCTATGCCTCAGTTACCTCATCTGTTAAATGGGGATTGACTGGACAAGTGGGACAACCTGATTACCTTGTATCTACCCCAGCACTTAGAATAGTGCTTGGCACATAGTAAGCGCTTAGCAAATGTCATCATTATTATTATTGTTATTATTATTAACCCCATTTTACAGATGAGGTAACTGCGGCATAGAGAAGTGACTTTTCCAAGGTCACACAGCAGACACTTCAACAGAATTGGTAGATAATATTCCTGCCCACAGTGAGAGGTTTTTCCCATCCTGCAATTAACCTTAGCATTTATTACCCCTAGGAACCTGGAGCAAAGTGAATGGCTCTCACTCATTATCCTTCAACAGTAGTGGTCAGGGGAGGCGTGCCTGTACGGGCCATGGGAAGTCAAAGCCTTTTTTTGCTGATGTCCTTTTCCTCATACCTATTCCCTAACCCTAGTCTCATGTCTTTACGTGTATGTAGGGCTGGGGGTGAGGGGAGTCTCTTGGCTGCAAGGAAATCTTTGGACACTGGACAGCCACATTCAGAAATACACCATTACTTTGCTACTTTGATACCGAAGCAGCATGGCTCAGTGGAAAGAGCATGGGCTTGGGAGTCTATTTAGTTGCCATTGTTTTTACGAGATGTTCTTCCCCTTGACTCTATTTATTGCCATTGTTCTTGTCTGTCCGTCTCCCCCGATTAGACTGTAAGCCCGTCAAATGGCAGGGACTGTCTCTATCTGTTGCCGACTTGTTCATCCCAAGCGCTTAGTACAGTGCTCTGCACATAGTAAGCGCTCAATAAATACTATTGAATGAATGAATGAATGAGTCAGAGGTCATGGGTCTGAATCCCAGTTCTGCCACTTGTTTGCTATGTCACTGTGGACAAGTCACTTAACTTCTCTGTGCCTCAGTTACCTCATCTCTAAAATGGGGATGAAGACTGTGAGCCCCACGTGGGACAACCTGATTACCTATATCTACCCCAGTGCTTAGAACAGTGCTCTGCACATAATAAGCGCTTAACAAATACCAACATTATTATACTTTGATTTGGCAACAAACTAAAATATTTTTTCTACTCTTTAGACTGCCTTTCGACCTCACTTTACATGTTTCTTACTGTCAGCATTCAGTGAGAATGAGAATGATGTAGTAAAAATGTTGAAATATTTTAGTAGCCAACAGACTACTGTGACTTAATATTGACATTTTATTCTACTTGCTCTTTCTGTTGCAAAGCAGTAACTATCTGGGAGTAAGAGTAGTATACCAGGTAACAATGGAAATCATGACCATTGCTCAAAATTGTTTAGTCTTCTTTTTTAGGAGTTCTTTTAGTTTAAATAAAATGCCTACAGTATTCATGCACATAATAGGTGTTGAATAGTTTCTTGTGACTTTTTTTCACACTGCTCTATGCATCTCACATTTACTTGTTCATAGTCTGCATATCTTTAGTCAAAAAAGTACCACTAGAAATGTCCCTGTGAAACAGAAACTCTCTATATTTCTAGTAAGAAGGTAACATGCTTCATTTCTTCCTTCGATTGTATTTATTAAGCGCTTACTGTGTGCAGAACACTGTACTATACAGTTGGGAAAGAACAATTCAACAGTAGATAGTGACAATCCCTGCTCACGATGAGCTCACAGTCTGTGGTGGTGGAGGGGAGAAGCCCTCAATTTATTATTATTATTAAGTGCCGTCGAATCGCTTGTGATTCGTAGGCACTCCATGGATATACTTTCTCCAGAACGGCCTGTCCTCTGTCATAATCCGCAACCTTTCTAATGGTTTTTCCATTATCATTGTTATGGTCTCTATCCATCTAGCTGCTGGTTTGCCTCTGCCAAATTTTCCCTGGACTTTTCCTAGCATTAGTGTTTTCTCCAGAGAATTAGTCCTCCCGATTATGTGTCCAAAATATGCTCATCTAAGTCGAGTCATTTGGCCTTCCAAAGACCAATTTGGTTTAATTTGCTCCAAAATCCATTTGTTTGCTTTTCAGGTAGTCTATGATATTCAAAAATCCTTCTCCAGTACCACATTACAAAAGAATCGATGTTCTTTCTATGTTCTTTTTTCACTGTCCAGTTTTCAGATCCATACATCGTTACTGGAAACACCATAGAGTTGACAATTTGTATTTTTGTGGCAAATGTTACATCAGCACATTTGATGGCTTTTTCTAGGTTCTTCATAGCAAGTCTTCCTAACATTAATCTTTGGTGTATTTCTTGGCTACTAGTTCCTTTATTATGGATTATTGATCCCAGGAGAGAAAAAATGTCAACTATTTCAATCTTCTCTCCATCCACTATAAATGTGTTAAAACTTCCAGTTGTCACGATCTTTGTTTTTTTCACATTCAAATATAGACCTATCTTTTTTCTATATTCCTTAACTTTTAATAATAACCCCTTCAAATCTTCTTCACTTTCTGCTAGTAGGCTTGTATCATCAGCATAATGAAAGTAGTTTATATTCCTTCCTCCAATCTTTACTCTCACTTAATCTTCATCCAATCCGCTTCTCTCATTAGGTATTAGGTATAAAGGACTTTCCAGTCGCTGATGTTGCTGTATGAGAAATGAGTATCTGAAACTGTAAAGACACCCTTATTATTGAAATATAGACTGTGTGAAATATAAACCAGGGAAAGTTATCAATACAAATAAATTAAATTACAGATATAATCATGTTCTGTGGGGTTGGGAGAGTGGGGCAAAAGAAAAGGGAGTAAATTAGGGTGCAGCAGAAGGGAGTGGAAGATGAAAAGTGAGATTTAATCTGGGGGTTCCTTTTGGAGCAAATGTACCTTCAGTATGGGGGAAAGTAATTATCTGTCAGATTTGAGGAGGAAGAACATTCCAGGACAGAGGCAAGACTTGGGCTAGGGGTGTGCAGTGAGACAGATGAGATTAAGGCAGAGTGAGATGTTTAGCACCAGAGGAGTGAAGTGTGCAGGCTGGGCTGTAGTAAGAGAGAAGTGGGGTGAGGTAGGAGGGGGCAAGGTGGTGGAGTGCTTTAAAGCCAATGAGGAGTTTTTGTTTGAAATAGAGGTGGATGGGCAACCACTGGATATTTTTGAGGAGTGGGGTGACATGTCCTGAGTATTTTTTAGAAAAATGACCCTGGTTGTAGCGTGAAGCATGGACTGGAGTAGGGAGATACAGAAGGTTGGGAGGTCAGCAAGGAGGCTGATACAGTAATCTAGGCAGGATAGGATGAGTGACTGTATTAATATGGTAGCAATTTGGATGGAAAGTAAAGGATGGATTTTAGTGATGTTGTCAAGGTGGGACTGGCAGTATTTGGTGATGGATTTTTGCCAGAAATACCCCATAAAATATTCTGGAAATTGTATTTTTAAGACAGGATCAATATGATTGCCAAATTTTGTAACTTAAGCATCAAATCAACATAGTTGAAGTTAAAAAAAAAATAATTCCATACACTGAAAATAGAAATATTCTTGAAAATAGCTTGAAAAGTTCTAATAGGTTTTGCATTATGGACTGGAAAGTTGGCTATAGTCGAAATCTTTGAATTATCTCTCAGAACAATGAGATTTAGCAATAAAAATGTTCACACAACTATTACATGCATTAACAACTGTGATATTTAAGCACTATGCTAAACACTGGAGTAGATACAATACTCAGTTGAGAAAGAGTCCTGCCCTGGGCTCTCAGTTTCGTGGGGAGGGAGAACTGACCTTTCATCACCATTTTCAAATGAGATAACTCAATGGGCAGGGACTGTCTCTATCTGTTGCTGAATTGTACAATCCAAGTGCTTAGTACAGTGCTCTGCACATAGTAAGCGCTCAATAAATACTATTGAATGAATGAATTACTTAGACACCAAAAAGCTAAATGACTTGCCAAATTCATTCATTCATTCATTCATTCATTCATTCAATCGTATTTATTGAGAGCTTTGTGTCCAGAGCACTGTACTAAGTGCTTGGGAAGTACAGTTCAGCAACAAATAGAAAAAATCCCTGCCCACAATGGACTCACAGTTTAGAATGGGGGAAGACAGACATCAAAACAAGTGAACAGGCATCAGTAGCATCATTATAAATGAATAGAATTATGTATACACATCATTAATAAAATAAATAGAATTATAAATATGTACATATATATATACAAATGCTGTGGGGCAGGGAGGGGGGCAGAGCAAAAGGAGTGAGTCAGGTTGATTGGGTGGGTAGGGGAGCAGAGGAAAGGGGGCTTAGTCTGGCAAGGCCTCCTGGAGGAAGTGAATTTTCATTAGGCTTTTGAAGGAGAGAAGTGTGCTAGTTTGGCAGATTTGAGGAGGGAGGGCAGTCCAAGGCAGAGGTGGGATGCGGGCCAGGGGTCGACAGCTGGACAAGTAAGAACGAGGCAGTTTGTGAAAGTTAGCACCAGAGGAGCAGAGTGTGCGGGCTGGAATGTAGAAGGAGAGAAGGGAAGTGAGGTAGGAGGGTGCAAGGTGATGGAAAGCTTTGAAGCCAATAGTGAGGAGTTTTTGATTGATAGTGTCACACAGCAGTGAAACTGTGGAGTAAGGATTAGAATCCAGTGTTTCCTGATTCCCTGGTCTGTCCTCTTTCCACTAGGCCATGCTGCTTATCATTTCTAAATTCCATTTTTAATGCAGCAACACATCTTTGTTGGGGATGAATTGAAGGAGAACAGATGATGTGATAATCGAGCATTTGCTGGATGGAGAATTTAAGCATTTCACACAATCATGGAGGGTAGAATAAAGATTTAGGCACATCTTTTATATTGTAGTCATCTTCAAGGATGCAAAAAGTTATCTGAAAGCTGGAATCAGAAAAACAACTGTGGTATTTGTTAAGTACCTACTATGCTTCCAGAACTGTTCTAAAGCTCTGGACTAGAATAGAATAGAATAGAATAGAATAGAATAGAATAGAATAGAATGGAATGGAATCAGGTTGGCTGCAGACTCTAACCCAGATAGGTTTCACGTCTTAGTAGAAGAGAGGACAGGTATTTAATTTCCATTTCACACAACAGGCTCAGAGAAGTTAAATGAGTTGCTCAAGGTCACACAGCAGAAATTATTTTGTAATTTCATTTGCTATGAACTTTCTCAAGAGTGCTTCAATTACTTATAAAGGAAGCTCATTGTGAACAGGGAATGTGACTGCTAAATAATATTAGTAATTGTGGTATTTTTAAGTGCTTACTATGTGGCAGACATTATAGTAAGTGCTGGGATGGTTACTAGCAAATCGTGTTAATCTCTTGTACTGTAATCTCCAAAGCCTTTAGTATAGTCCTCTGCACAAAGTAAGCACTCTATAAATCCTATTGGTTGATAGACAACTCCTATGCTGTTGACTCTACTCTGAAACACATTCGCAAACTGGAAGGGCTGCAGACAATTTTTAATCACTTTTCTGAATTGGCAAAGCATCTGTTGATCCAGAGATGAGCAATTATTCTGAAGAGAACTGTAGTTATGTACCAGTCCATAGCTGAATGAAATGTGGATACTCAGCTAAGGATCAATATTAGAGACAGCGAGCTGAATCCTCTGACCTGTGTAGCAAGATTATGCAAGAAACCAAAGATTGCTAATGATAGATAGACCAAAAACTAAATCAAGACATGTGACAGGTCCTTTGGGAGGTACAAAGACACAGTTTAATGCCTAACAAACCAGCTCCAGACATTTTTCCTGACTCTGGGATGTCAATATTTTCTGGCCATCACAAGGCATGGTGCATACCTTGGTTTACACTGAAAATTCAGTATAATCTAATGACCACAAATAGGATATTTTATTAAAGCCCATCTGAAGCCTCTTAAATCCTATGTCAATAATATAAAAGCAAATGATCAGTGTAAACTCACTGTAGGCATGGAATGTTTCAGTCTATTCTTATATTGTACTCTTTCAAGTACCATGGCCTAGTGGATAGAGCATGGGCTGGGATTCAGAAGGTTATGGGTTCTAATCCTGGCTCTACCACGTAAGTGGTGTGTGACCTTGGGCAAGTCACTTTAATTCTCTGGCTCTCAGTTACATCATCTGTAAAATGGGGATTGAAACCATGAACCCCACGTGGGAGGAGGGAGGACTGAGTCCAACCCGATTTGCTTGTATCCACCTAGCACTTAGTACAGTACCAGGCACATAGTAAGCACTTAACTAAATTATTATTTAGTGTATTGCTTTGTACCCAGTAAGTGCTCAATAAATATGTTCGAGTGAATGATCTCCTTTCTGTGTCATCTATGGACTTGGATCTGTGACCTTTTAACATTTGATATTTGCCCCACCCTCAATTTCACAGCTATTATGTATATAGCTTTAAAATTTTTTAATGCTATTTAAGTGCTTACTATGTGCCAGCCACTGCTTTTAAGAACTGGAGGCACTGTTCTAAGTGCAAGTGGCCTAATGGATAAACCATAGGCCTGGAGTCCGAAGGTCATGGGTTCTAATGAGAAGCAGCATGGCTCAGTGGCAAGAGCCTGGGCTTGGGAGTCAGAGGTTGTGGGTTCTAATCCCAACTCTGCTGCTTGCCAGCTGTGTGACTTTGGGCAAGTCACTTAACTTCTCTGGGCCTCAGTTACCTCATCTGTAAAATGGGGATTAAAATCGGGAGCCCCATGTGGGACAACCTGATCACCTTGATTCCCCCAGAGCTTAGAACAGTGCTTTGCACATAGTAAGTGCTTAACAAATACCACCATTATTATTATTATTAATTCTGACACTGCCATTTGTCTGCTGTGTGACCTTGCTCAAATCACTTAACTTCTCTGTGCTTCAGTTCCCTTATCTTTAAAATGTGAGCCCTGTGTGGGACAGGGACTGTGTCCAACCTGATTATCTTGTATCCAATGCATAGATCAGTGCTTGGCACAGAGTAAGTGCTTAACAAATACCATGATTATTACCTATACCAGCACTTAGGACAGTGCCTGGCACATGGTAAACTGGTTAACAAATACCATAATTAACATTATTATTGTTATGTAAATTATTTCTTTATATTAATGTCTGTCTCCCCCTCTAGACTAAGCTCATTGTGGGCATTGTGTGTCTGCCATCTCTGTTGTGCTGTACTCTCCTAAATACTTAGTACAGTGCTCTGCACATAGTAAGCATGCAATAAATACCGTTGATTATTCAGCCAGTTCATATAGCCAAAATGTTCCTTGTACTGTCTTGTTTGCTGTTTGCAGCACCTGATTATGTTTATGCTTTTACCTCAACAGTATTTATTGAACAACTGCTGTAAATGCATGGGCGAGTACAAGAGAGTAAGTAGACATGATCTCCATCCTCCAGGGGTTTATAATCTAGTCAGGGCTGTAGACGCTAAGAGAAATAACAGATGGAGTAATAGTAATATTCAAATTCCTCTGACTCTTGACTATGGTTCATAGTGCTGGTAAAAATGATTTTAAGCTCCTTGGAAGAAGGGATCATGTCTTCTTATAAAGTTACAAAGATATACTGTTTGCATAAAACTACAAGTATTTTCTGAACCTGAAATGTATGCAAATCCCTTGATTTTGCATGTAAAATAGCTTGCATGTGTTTCACCATGTGCTATGCATCTCTCCAAGGTCAGGTGCAGCAGGCTGGGAGATCACCTAGCACCAGAGAAATTACAAATTGAGTGTGACCAGACTGTAGACTCCAAAATCCTTGTGGACAGGGATTGTATCTGTGAGTTTTAATGTCTTGTAGTCTTCCAAGTGTTTAGCACACAGTAAGTGCTAAATAAGATCCACTGAACTGAACTGGGGAGAAACAGGAGGCAGGGAGGTCCACAAAGAGGCTGATGAAGTAATCAAGGCAGATAAGTGCTTGACATTATAGTAGCAATTTGGATGGAAAGAAAAGAGTGGATTTTAATGATGCTGTGAAGATCAAACCAATTGAATTTGGTGACAGATTGACTGTGTAGGTTGAATGAGAAAGATGAGTTAAGGATAATGCCACAGTTGTAGGCCTGTGGGATTAAAGAAGCAGAGTGGCTCAGTGGAGAGAGCCCGGGCTTGGGAGTCAGAGGTTGTGGGTTCTAATCCCAGATCTGCTGCTTGCCAGCTGTGTGACTTTGCGCAAGTCACTTAACTTTTCTGTGCCTCAGTTACCTCATCTGTAAAATAGGGATTAAAATTGTGAGCCCCAGGTGGGACAACTTGATCACCTTGTATCCCCCCAGCACTTAGAACAGTGCTTTGCAGATAGTAAACGCTTAACAAATACCACATTATTATATGGAGGATAGTGGTGTTGTCTACAGTATTGGGAAAGACTGAGCTTAAGTGGGAATATGAAGTCTTCTGTTTGGGATATGTCATATTTAAGATAATAATGTTGGTATTTGTTAAGTGCTTACTATGTGCAGAGCACTGTTCTAAGCGCTGGGGTAGACACAGGGGAATCAGGTTGTCCCACATGGGGCTCACTGTCTTAGTCCCCATTTTACAGATGAGGTAACTGAGGCACAGAGAAGTTAAGTGACTTGCCCACAGTCACACAGTTGACAAGTGGCAGAGCTGGGATTCGAACTCATGACCTCTGACTCCAAAGCCCATGCTCTTTCCACTGCGCCACGCTGCTTCCATTTAAGATGTTATCAGGATATCCAAGAAGAGATATCCTGAAGGCAGGAGAAAAAGTGAGATTGGAGAGGAGAGAGATCAGGGTTGGAGATGTAGGTTTGGGAATCATCCACATAGAGATGGTAGTAGAAGCCATGCGAGTGAATAAGTTCTCAAGGGAGTGGGTGCAGATGGAGAATAGAAGGGGTCCTGCAACTGAGAAGATTCATTCATTCAATCGTATTTATTGAGCATTTACTTGTATGCAGAGCAATGTACTAAGTGCTTGAAAAGTACAATTCGACAATCCCTACCCAACAACGGGCTTACAGTATAGAAGGGGGAGACAGACAACAAAACAAGTAGACAGGCATCAGAAGCATCAAAATAGATGAATAGAATTATGGATATATACACATCATTAATAAAACAGAATAATAAATATGTACAAATATACACAAGTGCTGTGAGGTGGGAAAGGGGGTAGAGCAGAGGGAGGGAGTCAGGACGATGGGGAGGGGAGGAGGAGCAGAGGGAAAGGGGGGCTCAGTCTGGGAAGGCCTCCTGGAGGAGGTGAGCTCTCAGTAAGAATTTGAAGGGGGGAAGAGAGCTAGTTTGGCTGATGTGAGG
The DNA here is from genome assembly GCF_004115215.2 of Ornithorhynchus anatinus. Taxonomy (NCBI): domain Eukaryota; kingdom Metazoa; phylum Chordata; class Mammalia; order Monotremata; family Ornithorhynchidae; genus Ornithorhynchus; species Ornithorhynchus anatinus. Next base: position 156,841,981 of record NC_041728.1, read on the forward strand.
TGGGAGGGCATTACAGGCCAGAGGTAGATGGCAGGACAAGCGAGAACGAGTCAGTGAGGAGGTTAGCGGCAGAGGTGCGGAGTGTGCAGGCTGGTCTGTAGGAGAGAAGGGAAGCGAGAGTAGGACGGGGCAAGGTGATGGAGAGCTTTGAAGCCAATAGTAAGGAGTGTTTGCTTGATGCAAAGGTTGATAGGCAACCACCAGAGGTTTTTGAGGAGGGCGGCATGACATGCCCCGAGGGTTTTTGTAGAAAGATAATCCATGCAACAGAGTGAAATATAGACTGAAGTGGGGAGAGATGGGAGGATGGGAGATCAGAAAGGAGGCTGATACAGTAATCCAGTTGGGATATGATGAGAGACTGTACCAACAAGGTAGCAGTTTAGATGGATTTTGGGACTTTTATAATGAAATCAGTAGCAAAATACTGGGGATAAATATGAGCTGAAAGTTGTCAAAATTAGAACTAACTGCAAATATGCAAATGCAGGTACCTGTCCCAAATATTCATAATTTTCTTTCAGATAACGTAGTGCACGATACAAGTGCACTATCCCAGGGTGTGAGTCAGGAGATTAGGTTATATTACTTGCAAGTTTCTTTGTAAATTTTAAATAATCAAATTTTGCCAAACCTAAATCCTTCTATATTGAAAATACTAAAACACTACCTTTATCCATTTCACCCTTCACAGCATTCATCATTACTGTACTTGTATTCTCTCAGCATATGGAAATATCAGCCAGAAATAAAGTAATAGCTTCTTCTTACAGAGAAATGTTACAAAAAAAGACTCCAAGGATTTTACTAAGCAAGTGCAATTTTTCCAACCACATCTAGAAAGTAGTACCATCTGCTTTTGTCATGTAATTTACACAACACTTAAGCAGAGATAGAACATGACACAACATGCCATTTGTCACCTGGAACATTATAGTTTCAAGAATGTTGGTGACCCTCTAGTATAAATTTACTTGATAATATCGCTCAGATCTCTGCATTTTCTGTAAAAGGAATTGAGTAAGAGAATATTTTATTACATTTCTTTGCCATTGATTCCTTTTTGTCATTTCCCAGTATGTTTTATTTCAGTGTGAAAAATGAGGAAAAAATGTATTTTGGGTTGTTTTTTAGACTGTAAGCTTCTTGTGGCAAGGGAATGTGTCTTTCAGCTCTGTTGTAGTTTACTCTCCCAAGTGCTTAGAACAGTGCTCTGTACACAGTAGACGCTCAATAAATACCATCAATTGATACCTCCATTGGTGGGCAAAGGGGAGAGACAGATGATCCTGTAGTAGGCCAGGTGTTTAAAGGCTGAAATGCTATAAGGAGGTAGCCCACATTGATGCACCTTGCAAAATTATGATTCCTTTAACAGTGAAAGGCTTCCAGGCAATTTTAGTTTTTCTGATTCTTCCAGTTAATCACACTGGGTTTTATGATTGATCTTCTCACATCTTCCTCTGGCTCCTCCAGGCAGGATCTCTTTGGTCAGCAAAACTGCTCATTGACTGTTCACCAGGTCCAAACTGGATCTGACTGTGGGGAAAATTTACCCATTGGGTGCTCACAGCGTCACTTCCTCTGACTAATTCCCCATTCCAATAATGCTCCTTCTCTGGTTGCATCAGGCTGGATCTGATTGGTGGGCAAATCTGCCCATTGAATATCCCCCACATACCATCCTTTGATTGGTCACGTTCACCATTTGAGACATAAAGTGGTACTTAATGAAACAGACAAGGTGGGGTGGTTAATTCCACTTGTGGGAGAGTGGACTGAGTCACTGTCTCCTGCTTCTTGCATTCCCGTGGTTTTTGATTGAACCCTCTTTTATTCATATTATTTGCCCTCAGTTGTTTGCCATCCCTATGGACTTGGGTCTGTACCCCGTAAGCACTTTGAAGTGGCATGGTGTAGTAGATAGAGCACGGGCCTGGGAGTCAGAAGGTTGTGGCTTCTAATCCCGGTTCCACCACTTGTCTGCTGTGTGACCTTGGACAAGTAACTTTCCTTTTCTGGGCCTCAGTTACCTCATCTGTAAATTATAATAATAAGAATGATGGCATTTGTTAAGCGCTTACTATGTGCCAAGCACAGTTCTAAGTGCTGGGGAGGATACAAGGTAACCAGGTTGTCCCATGTGGGGCTCACAGTCTTAATCCCCATTTTACAGATGAGGTAACTGAGGCTCAGAGAAGTTGTGACTTGCCCGAAGTCAAACAGCTGACAAATGACGGAGCTGGGATTAGAGCCCACGTCCTCTGACTCTCAAGCCCGGGCTCTTTCCAATGAGCCACGCTGCTGTGAACTGCTGTCTGGGACAGGGAATGTGTTCAACCTGATTAGCTTGAATCCAACCCAGTGCTTAGTACAGTGCCTGGCACATAGTAAGTACTTAAGAAATACCATCGTCATCATCATACCCTCCCCCCTGCCCCACAACCTTATGTGCCCATCCCTATACTCTGCCACTTCCCCTCTCTGTAACTTATTTTAATGTCTCTCTCCCACACTGAATTGTAAACTCCTTGAGGGCAGGGATCATTTCTGCCAACTCTATTGTATTGTAGTCTCCCAAGCACTTGGTACGGTCCTCTGCATCTAATGAATAAAAAAAGTCATTGATTGACTGGGCCGAGTACATTGCTTTTAGATGAAATCTAAGGGAGCTGTATATATTTGCACCCCCAAATGTACTAATGAATCTGAGCGATCTTACATGATCTGTCTTAAATGTGAGGTTCCCAGGAAGGGTGACCACCATTCTGGGCCAAGACCCACTTATCAAGTGAAGTCCTTCAACATGACCCTTGATAAACAACCACTTTATCTTACCACCTCATCTATTGTTTTGTCTTGTCTTATGCCATCGAGTCATTTCTGACCCATAGTGATACCACGGACACATACCTCCCAGAACACCCCGCTTTCCATCTGCAATCGTTCTGGTAGTGTATCCATAGAATTTTCTTGGTAAAAACGCGGAAGGGGTTTACCATTTCCGCCTTCTGTACAGTAAACTTGAGTCTCCACACTCGACTCTCTCCCATGCCACTGCTGCCCAGCATGGGTGAGTATTGACTTGTAGAAAATTGCCTTCCACTTGCTAGCCACTGACCAAGCAAGGAATGGAATGGATATGCCTCTGCTCAACTCTCCCTCCCATAGATGAGACTTGTAGAGTACTGGAAACTCTCCAGGTATGACACTGAGAGGGACATCCCTTGAAGGAAGACTCTCTGAGACATCGCTCCTCCTCCTTTTGGGAGATGCAGCCTCAGAACTTATAGGACCCAAGGAACTAGGTAAGATGGAAGCTGAGGAGTCCCCACTACTTCTAGGGCCACCTCTATGTCCCACTTCTTGCAGTATGGCCAAGGAACAGACATTGACCCCCCAACCAGCCAGAAGGGCTGCACTTTGGGTTTGCTTCCTGCTTCCTCCTCTCTGACCAGGCAATGTCAGGCTTTGCTGGGCTGTGATATGGATATGTGTGTGGACACTGTGATACTAATGGTGGTAATGGCAGTAGCAGGGGAGTAGGGATGGAAAAGATTACTGATTTAAGTTTTTCAGAAACCATCTCTGTTGCTGTCCCTCTGTCATTGTCTCCCTCTATTTCTCACTCTGTCTCTCACTAGACAGGTTACTTATGTTCTTTTCAGGGCACAGATAAATCAGCCCACACACTTTGTTTTTTTTCTGCTCCTCCTTTCAAGACACAGACCCCTTGCTCATGTCCTCTCTTCTCTTCATACTTAACAGACTTCCATTCTTCCTATTTTTAAAGCCCTACTAAAATTATATCTTCTCCAGGAAGCCTAATCTGTCTACACACTCGTCCCCCCACCCCACTATTCTTTAGCACTTTGGTCATACTCTCTAGCATCTTGATATTCACCTCTCCCTCCCCGCACCATACTTTCTCAAGCACTCAGTACAGTGCTCTGTACCCGTTAAATAAATCGATTTATCTTTTGATGAGATTGACCAGTGACTTTATAAAATAGTGGTGGAGGTAAGGGTTCTAAAACTTTCAGCAAGCAACTGGAGAGGCAGAATGGCATTCATAGAGGGTGCCAGGTTGATGGAATTGGGGGAGAGCTTTCTCCCCTTCACTCCTCCTCCCTTCACTCCAGACACCCACCACACAGTCCATTCATTCTGAGTTGTTTCCCCAGCTCTCTCTCCCTTTTTTAAAAAATGGTATTTAAGAGCTTACTATGTGCCTGGTACTGTACTGAGTATTGGGGTACAAGCTAATCAGGTTGGACACAGACTTTGCCCCACATCAGGCTCACAGTCTTAATACCTATTTTACAGACAAGTTAATTGAGGCACAGAGAAGTGAAGTGATTATTTTTCGCATAGACACACAGCAGAACTAGAATCAGAACTCAGGTTCTTTTGATTCCCAGGCCCTTGCATTATCCACTAAGGCCACATTGCTTCCTTCCCTGATCCTCCACTTTCCCTTCTCCTCCAGTGTAGTTTTGGATGAGACCCTTTCTGGGGCAATACAATTTCCATGATAATGGACCCCTCCATCCCCACCCAAATCCCCCTTGTCCTTCCCAGACCTCTGACTCAAAAAATGTTAATTTGTGAATTTTGGCAGAGGAGATGCTGAAAGAAAGGAAAGAGGACATTGTAGTGCTTGCAAAAATCTGGGGACAGTACTGAATGTTCCATCCATGAAAAATCACTAAGAACTAGCCTGCAGCTTGGACTTCTTCTCTGAAACAAAAGTCATAATCATCTGCCTGCCCTCTTCCAACCCAGATACATACCTCAAAAATGGCTGACCAACAAACAGTAGTATCCACTGGCAACCATGCTGATCAGGCAGGATCCCAGCCATGCAAGTCTTCTACTGTCTAAATGTATAGTAAATGTACATGAGCTCATTTCTCTCCCCAACACCCTTCTGAGGGTAATGTATGTTCCCACATTAATAATAATAATTATGGTACCTGTTAAGCTCTTAGTGTGTGCCAAACGCTGTTCTAAGCAGAGTGATAGATACAAGTTAATCAGGTTGGAAACAGTCTCTGCCCCACATTGGGCTCATACTCTTAATCCCCTTTTTCTAGTTTTTGTGGATGAGATAACTGAAGCACAGAGAAGTGAAGTGACTTGCCCAAGATTACACAGCAGACAAGTGGTGGAGCCAGAATAGAACCCAGGACCTTCTGACTCCTAGGCCCATGCTCTATCCACTACATCATACCTGTTCTCTTTAATGATGTGTGCTGCTATAGTGAGAAGTAGAATGCTGGATTCCAGAGAGGTTAACAATTTGCCCAAGGTTACTGAGAATAACAATTAGGGATCAGTACATCCTCATGCAATCAATCAAACATTGGCATTTATTGAGTGCTTACCCTGGGTAGCCCACTGTGCTAAGTGCTAGAGAGAATGCAGTATAAAAGAGTAGGTACAGATAATCTCCATCCACAAGGAGTTTGCAGACTGCAAGGGGAGACACATATTAAAATGAATTACAGATGACTATGTACATAAATGGTAAATTGAGGTCTTGCTCAAAGCATGCCACGAGGGGTGGAGTATTGCCTTCCCTACTCTTGCCAATACTTTCACTGGCATTGTTTGGGCAGGAGAAGTGATGATGACAAAGAAGGCAGCAACACTGGCAGAAATAGGGGTTGAAGGGAAAGCAATTACTCTCCTCCTGACTTCCCCTGTCCTTTTGCTTGGGCTCTTTGTCCTGGGGGCACTAGGAAGAGGTAAGCAGGGAGGCGTCTACTGGGTAGATCAGGGACCTGGGATTCAGGGGACCTGGGTTCTAATCTCTACAACACTTGTCTGCTCTTTGCGACCGTGGGCAAATCACTTTGTATCTGTTTCCTCGTGATAACTCAATCGACAAAGCAGTCACTGAGCTTCATATAAAAGCACACTCATTTTAATCAGTTCATGAAATGTTGGAGCAGAAATGCTTTGAATTTTATGTAGGCGACTCAAAACTGGTCAACTGACTAAGTAAGATAAAGTGAATACTGAGACTGATGCAAAGTAAAACACAGATGATGCCAGGAAAAATTTATTACCTTAACTGTTTCTTTTTTTTTTTTAACGGTATCCATTAAGTGCTTATAATGTGCCAGGCACTGTACTAAGCACTAGAGTAGATAAAAGCTCATCAATTTGGACACAGTCCATGTCGACATGGAACTCACAATCTTAATCCCCATTGTACAGATGAGGTAACTGAGGCACAGAGAAATGAAGTGATGTGCCCAAGGTCACACAGCAGTGAAGTGTCAGACAGGATTGGAACCCAGATCCTTTTGACTACTAGTTCATGCTTTATCCATTAGGCCATGCTGCTTCTCATGATTAAAAGCTGATATAAAAATAACTTTAAAAGCTATAAAATATAGTCTCTCTCTCTCTCTCTCTCTCTCTCTCTCTATATATATATAGTCAATGCAAAAAACAAAAAAGACTCATTTCTGACGGCCATTCTCTGCTCTGTATCCTCATTATTTATGATTAAATGCTTATTAAAGACATTGTATCCTGTTAAAATGAAAGTATTCTAGTGATAAAATTTACTTTCTCATACCCTGGTGCAGGAACAACTCTATTTATAGAAGTCACAGTTGGCTTTAAATAGAGTGGATGGTTAAAATAATGAACAGATCTTTAAAAAAAGTACATGACTTTAATTCATATCAATTATGTAGGATGATACAATTTGCTACCATCTTCTTCAGCACCCTAGACAATGCTCAGCACTTAGTGAGGGAACTGAAAAAACTGATGAGATTGACTGGCTCTTCAGAGAGATATGAAAGACATAATCAAAAGGAAGGCAGCTTTCTATATAATTAAATCAGACTACAAATATAAACTCTATAATTAAACAAAAATAAAATGAAACATAAATCATGAAAACTATAAATGTAACATTTTTCTAAACAATCACTGATGAGTAATTGAAATTCAAACACTTTACTTAATGAGGGGAGATTGCAGGGGGAAGAAGCAGGCATAATGAACTCTGCTGGGTCACAGCCCCTCACAGTCTGCTCAGAATTTTTCTCTCATTCCCCACCACCCAACTTTCCAACCAGTAGGGAGTAAATTAATTTACCCACAGAGGTAGAATCCTCCACTGATGTTTCTGAAATCAATAAATCAATGTTATTTATTGAGGGCTTCCTAGGTACTAAGTGCTTGCGAGAGTACAATGTAACAGAGTTGGTAGACAAAATCCCTGCCCACAATGAGCTTACAGTCTAGAGGTGGAAAATTGGAGTTTAAAAATTAATTTAAAAAAATTAAGAATTGCTAAACTTTCTTCCCACCCTTCCAACATCCATCCTACCTTCAGTTCTTTCCGGCATTGTGAGCTAAGTTCCAAAGCCTCCCTCTAAAGGAATTTTTTTCCTCCAGCTCATAAGCACTCTCCACCCCAGACCATCTCTAATCCCTTCTCCCCACTTAAACTTTTAGATTATGAGTCCTATTAAGGACAAGGGGCCATATTTAATTCCCACCTGTATATTCTCTTTTGGCACTTATTACAGTGTTCCTCTAGACAGTAAGCTCGTTGTGGGCAGGAAATTTGTCAGTTTATTGTTCTAATCATGTACATGATGATGATTGTTCTACTCTCCCAAATGCTTAATAGAGTGCTTTGCCCATAGTAAGTGCTCAATAAATACGATTGACTAACTGCACACTGTAATTTCGTAAACTGTATTTCTACACTCACTCCCTTGGTGAACTCATTCACTCTCACGGTTTCAACTATCATCTCTATGCAGATGACACACAAATCTACATCTCTGCCCCTGATCTCTCCCCCTCCCTTCAGGTTCCTATCTCCTCCTGCCTCCAGGACGTCTCTACCTGGTTGTCTGCCCACCACCTAAAACTCAACATGTCCAAAACTGAGCTCTTTATCTTCCTTCCCAAGCCCTGTCCTCTTCCTGACTTCCCTATCACTGTGGATGGTACAACCATCCTTCCCGTCTCTCAAGTCCACAACCTTGGTGTCATCCTTGACTCAGCTCTCTCATTCACCCCCCACATCCAATCCGTCACCAAGACCTGCCGGTCTCATCTTTATAATATCGCCAAGATTCGCCCTTTCCTCTCCACCCAAACGGCTATCTTACTGTTACAGGCTCTCGTAATATCTCGGCTAGATTATTGTGTCAGCCTTCTGTCTGATCTCCCTTCCTCCTGTCTCTCCCCGCTCCAATCTGTTCTTCATTCCTCTGCCAGGCTCATCTTCCTCCAGAAACGCTCTGGGCATGTCACTCCCTTCTTAAAAACCTCCAGTGGTTGCCTATCAACCTCCGCACGAAACATAAATTTCTCACTCTAGTCTTCAAGGCTCTCCATCACCTTGCCCCCTCCTACCTCTCCTCCCTTCTCTCTTTCTACTGCCCACCCTGCACACTCTGCTCCTCTGCAGCCCACCTCCTCACTGTCCCCTGTTCTCGCCTATCCCGCCGTCGACCCCTGGGCCATGTCCTCCCGCGGCCCTGGAATGCCCTCCCTCCTCACCTCTGCCAAACTAATTCTCTTCCCCTCTTCAAAGCCCTACTGAGAGCTCACCTCCTCCAAGAGGCTTTCCCAGACTGAGTTCCCCTTTTACCTCTGCTCTCTCTGCTGCCTTTCTGCTTTCCCCTTCACCTCCCCTCAGCTAAGCCCCTTTTCCCCTCTTTCCCTCTGCTCCTCCCCCTCTCCCTTCCCCTCCCCTTAGCACTCTGCTCGTCTGCTCATTTGTATATATTTTTATTACCCTATTTATTTTGTTAATGAGATGTGCATCCCTTTGATTCTATTCATTGCTTTTGTTTTTGTCTGTCTGTCTCCCCCGATTAGACTGTGAGCCCGTCAGTGGGCTGGGATTGTCTCTACCTGATGACAAATTGTACATTCCAGGCGCTTAGTACAGTGCTCTGCACATAGTAAGCGCTCAATAAATACTATTGAATGAATACTATTACTCCATATTTGACATTTATTAAAATTTATAAGGCTTGTTTTGAGTTTACACAACTCCCTGGTTTTGTCTATGCATTAACTCTTTAAGATAATTGTAGGAATAATACAACATCAATAATACAACATTAGGGAAGCAGCATGACATAGTGGATAGAGTACCAGCCTGCGAGTTAGAAAGTCATGGGTTCTAATCCCGGCTCCACCACTTTTCTGTGACCTTGGGCAAGTCACTTCATTTCTCTGTGCCTCAGTTACCTCATCTGTAAAATGGGGTTTGAGACTGTGAGCCCCATGTGGGGCAGAAATTGTGCCCATCCCAATGCTTAGAACAGTGCCTGGCACATAGTAAGTGCTTAACAAATACCATTATTATTATTATCAATTCAGTGAATGAAACTTTACCCTCAAATCATGAGATGTAATGCAGCTGACAGCAATGAAGAAATGAGAGGGAACAGTTTCCATTACAATGGACTATCTTCCTTCCTAAGCTTTTATGTTTAGTGACTGCCATTAGACTGGGCATTCCACATTCCCACAACACATAATCACACTAGATAAAACGGAGCAGGCATTCATATGTTAATAATAGAAGTTGCCTCTGCCAGATTGCAAAATATAATGCAGAATATTCAAAAGACTCAGAACCCATTTGCAGGAACCATCCAGAATTAGGCTCATTAGCAGGTCATAAATCAATCCTTGAGAAAGATCAGATAGGGGTATCTAGGCATATCCTTAATCCAATCCGATACATCCTAATTTAGCACTAGAATCCAGTACCCAAGACTGAACTTCAGAGAAACAGGTTGGTGATGATTTGCGGCTGAATTAGGAGGGAAAAGGATTACACCTTGAAGAAGTCAGAAAACCAAATGTTCATAAGACTTTAAAAGCAAATGTCCAGGAAAAGGGATAGCAGTAACCTGTTTCAGGTTAAAGTAGATCCACACTCTGGGTGTGGGCACTGCTGCTTTCCTGAAACACTGTCCTACCATGGGATAACTAGATAGACGTTTACATTAGGGCATGGGGGCTGTGAATCTCCATCCTCCCCAGAAGCCTCAGGGCTTCAGAGAGCCAGCCACCTAATTAATCCATCAATCATATTTATTCAGCACTGACTATGTGCAGAGCACTGTACAGAGCAGTTGGGAGAGTACAGTAAAAAGAAGTGGTAGTTTATTCCCCCCCCAGAAGAGCTTACACTCTAGGTAATTATCCATCAAATGAATTAAGCAATTTAGTCAATCTTAATCAATTTTCTCTAACTTCAGTTTATATTGTTTCCCTCTGTAGACTGTAAATTTCTTGTGGGCAGAGCTCACATCTACCAAATGAGTTATATTGTGCTTTCCCAAGCCCTTAATGGAGTGCCCAACCCACAGTAAGTAGTCAATAAATGCCATTGATTAATTGACAATGTTTATTATTTATTGATAAAGCAATAATAAATTTGATGATTAATGTATTTATTAATAATTTTTATTATGATCATTTTTTGCTTCCTGACCTTTTGCAGTACTCTGGCGCTTTCTTCTTTGTTGACATTTTTAAGCTCCATCCACTTTTTCTCTGGTTCTTTGCCTGTGAGATTAAGCACTCAAATTGATTTTTTTTTACATGATCCTTTAAATACAGGGGAAGTATTTGTCAGGTCATAATTGGGAAACTGTAAGAAATGGTTGATATTTCTAAGTTTTAGACTGAGTTTACTCATTAACAGCTCATGATCTGTTCCACAATCAGCTTCAGAACACTTTTTTGCTGCCAAAATAGAACTCCTCCATCTCTTCTTACAAATAAAATAGTCTATTTGATTTCTATATATTCCATCTGGTGAGGTCCATGTATACAGTCATTGGTTAGGGTGGTTAAAGAAGGCGTTGGCAATAAAAAAGTAATTTTATTCACAGAAATCAGTAAGTCGGTCTCTGGCTTGATTCTGATTTCCAAGGCCATATTTTCCAACAACTTTCATTTCTATTTCATTATCAACCTTTGCATTCCAATCCCCAGTGATAATCAACACATCTTGCTTGCAGCTTTTATCAATCTCTCTCTGCACTTCATTGTAAAACCCATCTATTCATTCTTGCTCAGAATCTCTTGTTGTAGCATACACCTGAAGGATTTTCGTATTGAATAATTTTCCCCTGAATCTAATGGATTTTGGCCATTGACACCATTATATCTGATAACTGTCTTAGCAGTTTTCATCAAAATTGCCCATTGTTCAAGCAGGGACATGAGAAATTATTGCTGTTGTCCATTGGATAATTGAAAGGACAAGAGAATATCAAAAGAAAGTCAGCATGTACTTTACTAATTATAGTAGGGCCTTGGCGTTGATCATGAGAAGCTCTGGAGCACATTAAGGAAAATGTGCTTGCCAGACCATTTAATTGCATTAATACTGAATGTGCATGTGGACAGAAGGCAATGATAAGAACAGAGTAGGGAGAAACTGATTGGTTTCCCATAGTAAGGATGGTATTTTACCACCTTGTCTGTTCATCCTTTATGCTGAATACATAAAGAGAGAAGCTGGATTGGATGAATGGAGAATAAAGATTGGAGGAAGGAATATAAAGAATCTTTGTTATGTTGATTATACTACCCTACTAGCAGAAAGTGAAGAAGATTTGAAGGGCTTATTACTAGAAGTTAAGGAGCAGAGTAAAAAAATGGGCATATAGTTGAATGTCAAAAAAAAGATCATGACAACTGGAAGTTTTCACATTTATAGTGGATGGAGAGAAGATTGAAATAGTTGACAATTTTTCTCTCCTGGGATCAGTACTCAATAATAAGGAAACTAGTAATCAAGAAATACATGGAATAATAAGGAAACTAGTAATGAGGAAATCAAGAAATAGCCTCCTGTTAGGAAGATTTGCTATGAAAAGCCTGGAAAAAAAACACCATGAAATGTGCTGATGTAACAATTGCCATAAAAATGCAAATTGTCAGTTCTATGGTGTTTCCTGTGGCAATGTACGGATCGGAAAGCTAGACCGTGAAAAAACAGGATAGAAAGAACATCAATTTTTTTGAAATGTGGTGTTGCAGAAGGTCTGTGTGAATATCATGGACTGCCTGAAAAACAAACAAATGGGGTTTGGAGAAAATTAAGCCAGATGGTCTTTGCTTACACCAGTGCTTTGCACATAGTAAGCGCTTAGCAAATACCACCCTTATTATCAAATGACTTGACTTAGATTAGCATATTTTGGACACATCATCAGGAGGGCTAATTCTCTATAGAAGACACTAATGCTAGGTAAAGTACGGGGAAAACGTGGAAGATGCAGGCCAGTAGCTAGACGGATAAAAACCATAACAACGATAACATAAGAATGGTTAGGTTACAGATTATGACAGGCTTTGGTCCATTCCTGAGCACTTGGGGACTGTGCTTATGGGGAATAATTGACTACAGTTCTAGTGGTTTGCACAGAGCCTCTCTCCCTCTTTCAGCCCATTCATGCATGCTCCTGATATGGCAGTGGGTGCAAAATGCAAGTAGATGGGCAGGGATGCAGCACATTGCAAAGTGCAAGCAGTAATTTTAAGTATAATCCCAACTATGGCCAAAGTGATAGCAGCATAATGCCATTGCTATGTAGTAGCGCCAGAGACCAGCGATGATCTTTACTACTCAGTTTAGCCTTCTATTTTCAGAATTCCTGAAGAGCCAACATTGGTGAGGATTCCTCACCAAATAATCACCTAGGGTATCTTCTCCATTTCATGGAGCTCTAATGACCTGTTACAGACCATATATGGACCTCTCATCCATACATTTATCAGTTCTCCTGGAATCCATTGATATTTTCTGTCTGTACAGCTATCTGCCATAAACCAAGCCATATGTTAACCACCTGCCTGGTGAAAATGTATTTCCCTTTCTCTCTCTAACTTACCACTTAAACTTTAAGTGTAAGTGTTGGGGGATTTGTTGAATCAATTTGCTGAAACAATTGTTTGCACTTTCCACGCTTGTCATGATTTACAGACCTCATTCATTCTATCCTCGTGCAGCAGCAGCAGCTGCTCTATCCTTCCTCCCACCATTTTATTTGCCCTTTCTGGTAGCTTTTATCACTCTACTCTATCATTCCCAAGATGTGGTGGCCCGAATAGCCAGGGAAGTTGCAGATGTAATAGGATTTTATATAATGGCAATACTATGCTTTGTAGAAACCAAGAGCCAGATGTCTGTCAAATGACAACAGCTGACCATTGAACTTGGCCCACAAGTCACTGTAAAAGCAAGGTAAGAAAGTGTCATTCACAGAAAAAAAATCCCAAGCTGAATCAGCCCAGTCAGTGTGGCCTAGTGGATAGAGTATGAACCTGAGAGGTAGTAGAACCTGGGTTCTAATCCCGGCTTGGACACTTCTGTGCTGTGTAATTTTGGCTAAATCACTTTATATTCTTTGTGCCTCAGTTACCTCTGTAAAATGGAGATTAAGACTGTGAGCCCCATGTGACAAATACGATTAAAAAAAAAAAGCTAGCTGTAGGGCAAGACCTACTGTTAGTCGATCAATCAGGCTGATTCAGAGGAACCATAAGTAATGTGCAAATTCTGTAAAAGTTCAGCAAAGTGACTTTAGTTTTGTCCCATGCAGACCCTGAAAATAAATTAGCAATGGAGTCAAGATCTTTCAGTTTCCTGGCTATTCACCTAATCTTCTCCAAATATGGTTATTATTTGGATAGTTCCATGAATTTCTAGGCACTCTGGAGCACATGCAGTAAAACATATATCATTTTAAGGCATAATGTTAGTACACAAATGTTGCACCTGGTGATCCATCAATTTTGAGTGAATAACTTGATTTAATTATAGTTAAAGTTAAACAAATTTAGTAGGGTTGGTAATGGTATTCAGAGAGCTCTGGGCATGTCACTCCCCTCCTTAAAAACCTCCAGTGGTTGCCCATCAACCTCCGCATGAAACAAAAACTTCTCACTCTGGGCTTCAAGGCTTTCCATCACCTTGCCCCCTCCTACCTCACCTCCCTTCTCTCCATCTACAGCCCATCCTGTACACTCCACTCCTCTGCCACTCACCTTCTCACTGTCCCCCATTCACGCTTACCCCACCATTGACCCCTGGCCCACGTCCTACCGCTGTCCTGGAATGCCCTCCCTCCTCACCTCCACCAAACTAACTCTCTTCCCCACTTCAAAGCCCTATTGAGAGCTCACTTCCTCTAAGAGGCCTTACCAGACTGAGCTTCCCCCTTTCCCTTTGCTCCCTTTGTACCTTCTCTGCTCCCTTCTGCCCTCTGCTCCCTCCCCCTTGCCCCCCTTCACCTCCCCTCAGCTAAGCCTCCTTTCCCTCTGCTCCTCCCCCTCTCCCTTCACCTCCCCTCAGCACTGTGCTCATTTGTATATATTTTTATTACCCTATTTATTTTGCTAATGAGGTGTACATCCCCTTGATTCTATTTATCGTGTTTATGTCATTTTGTTTTTGTCCATCTGTCTCCCCCGATTAGACTGTAAGCCTGTCATTGGGCAGGGATTGTCTCTGTTGCCGAATTGTGTATTCCAAGCGCTTAGTACAGTGCTCTGCACATAGTAAGAGATCATAAATACTATTGAATGAACTTTTGCCAACAGAAGTTGTAAACCCCAGTAAATTTCTTGGCTTTGCCGAACAGTAGAATGCTGTATATCACTTATTACTATATTGAGTTAAAAATCAAAGCAAGAAAATCATTTATGGCCTTAGGTACTTTATGCTAAATTGAAAGCTAGTTGAGATCAGGTATTCTGTTTTGTAGTCACATTCCTGAAATCCACAGTGGAAACTGAGAAGATATTCTACAATATGAATCATTAGCTTGGTAATATTAATTACATTATTTTACTATTGCCCTTGTTTATGCTTCATTTACTTTTATGCTGTAAGCTCACTGTGGTCAGGGAATGTGTCTTTTATATTGCTGTGTTGTACTCTCTCAAGTGCTTAGTTCAAAATTCTGCATGCAGGAAGTGCTCAATAATTATGATTGATTGATGCTCTGTAAAACAATGATTGGTTAGCTAGAATAAGGAGTTACATTGTACTTACTCACTGATAATGATAATAATAATAATGTTGGTATTTGTTAAGCACTTACTATGTGCAGAGCACTGTTCTAAGCGCTGGGGTAGATATAGGGTAATCAGGTTGTCCCACATGATCACAGTCTTAATCCCCATTTTACAGATGAGATAACTGAGTCACAAAGAAGTTAAGTGACTTGCCCACAGTCACACAGCTGACAAGTGACAGAGCCGGGACTCGAACCCATGAACTCTGACTCCCAAGCCCGGGCTCTTTCCACTAAGCCACACTGCTAGTCACGTTAACGCCCCCCGTCCCCGATATTTTAGAGGGGAAGAAACTAAGTTGGCTGTCACTCAAATTTATCTGTCATTATTAATTTTACACATATGCCAGTATTCTCCCCATTTTCTCTAATTATTGCTATCACTGCAATGAATTTGCTAAAGAGATATGTGTCCCTTAGTCTAGCAATAAGGGAATTGTTCATCAATAGTATTTATTGAGGAGTTTGCTCAATACTCAATTTAGAACTGTCCTAAAACTTGAAGCAGTACAATAAAAGGCATCATCTATCAATCCATCAGTGGTATTTATTTAGACCTTAATGTGTTCACTTACTGTGTACTAAGTGCTTGGTTAGTTACATATTATATATCTGTAATTTATTGACACATCTATAATTGTTACATATTAGTAATTTATTTATTTATATTAACATCTGTCTCCCCTCTAGACTGTGGGCTCATTATGGGCAGGGAATGTGTCTATTTATTCTTTTATTGTACTCTCCCAAGGGCTTAGTACAGTGCTTTGCGCACAGTAAGTTCTTAATAAATATAATTGAATGAATGAAAGTACAACAGAGATGGTAGACATTTTCCCTGCCCACAAAGACCTTGCATTCTGCATATTTTTAATCTAGTGGAGAAATATTTAATCCCTTCCATGATAACTCTTTGGTAAAATATAATACTGACAATGCATTTCCATCTCCTAGTTTGAAATTATACTTGAATACATGAAATGTCAGTATGACTGAACATTTAAGGATGTCATGTGCTGGCTGTTGCAGGCATGCTTGACAAAAGTCACCCTCACATTGTCACCTGTCAATCAGGAAAATCATTACTGTTTTATCTATTTGCTGCACCCTTTATCCTACTCCCTCTCCAGTCTCCTTTCTCTCTCACCCCCCATCCTTCTTATCCCTGCTGTTTCCCTGTGCCCCCACATCAGGTTGTCCCCATAATCCCAAACCCACTCCATCCCTTGCCCCCATACCTGGCTTTGCCACCATTAAGGGGTCCTCAAACCCCCAAAAGTCTGTGCTCATTTTATAAAAGTTGTCCCACTATGGCTGTCTGTAGGGCTGATCCGTTACAACCCATGATATCATGGATTCCCAATGCTGCTCAGCATTGAGATGGGATGGAACTTGAGTGCAAGACCTTCAAAAATGCATTCAACTGGCTTGCTGATCATCTGGGAATCTGCAAATCTGTGAGAACTGAACTACAGTGCTAGTGGTTTGTGCAGCACTACTTGCAATCTTTTGGTCCTGCCCGGTGAGTTTTTATTGTCTTGTCACTTAAAAGCTTAATTAATATATCTCAGTAATGATATTAGGATGTTGTCAACATGAGAAAGATTTTAGGGTCATCTGGGACAGCAAGCATGAAACAATCAGTATAAACATGAGGTTTATTCAGAATGAAGAGTCCACTTTTATTATTATTTTCTCTCTGAGTGTCCCATTTATAAGTTGACCTAGTATTTTGTTAAATTACCCCAGTCCTGTTCTACAAAATAGGGCACATCTTTAGACTGAGGGACTATTCTCACATCTTGTTGCTCTCCCAACTTTCCTTCCCTCCTTTAGCAATTATCTCTCCTTCACTTCCCTCTTGAATTTCTCACTTCCGCAGCCTATTTTTCTTCCCTATTTTATCACTCATTCACCTAAACCTATACCTGCTATCATTTTAGGTATTCACCCCATTTCCCATATATCCTCACCTTCTTCTGATGTATTTTAATGCCTGCCTCCCCTACTAGATTGCAAATGCCTTGAGGGTAGGACCTTACTCTACTGAATCTCCTAAATGCTCAGGACAGCTTTCTGCACAAAGTATTCAATTATTATTATTATTATTATTATCATCAAATGCCAAGTCATTCCCAATTCATAGTGACTTTATGGATGTATTTTCTCCAGAATGTCCTAATCTGTAACTGTAATCTGAGAGATGGGAGGTGAGGCAGGAGAGGGCAAGGTGATGGACAGTTTTGAAGCCAATAGTGAGGAGTTTGATGGTTACTTGTTTTGTTTTTCTATCTCCCCCTTTTAGACTGAGAGTCCGTTGTTGGGCAGGGATTGTCTCTGTTGCCGAATTGTACTTTCCAAGTGCTTAGTTCTGCACAAAGTAAGAGCTCAATAAATACGATTGAATGAATGAATGAATACAAAGGATGATAAGCAACCATTGGATATTTTTGAGGAGCGGGTGACTTTCCCAGAGCGTTTCTGTACAGAGATAATCTAGAAGTCAGAGTGAAGTATAGACTGAAATGGGGAGAAACAGGAGTTTGGGAGATCAGAAAGGAAGTGAGTTCTCCTCACTGGCTGCTACCCAGCTTGCCCTCTTAGATCCTTCCAAGGTCACTTACTAGTTATGTACGTATTTTTAAATTATATATGATAAATTATTTATGTTAAGGCCTGTCTCCTTTTCTAGACTGTAAACTTATTATGGTCATTCATTTGCTTTCTGTGTGCAGAGCACTGTACAAAGCACTTGGGAGAGTACAGTATAACAATAAACAGACACCTTCCCTGCCCACAGTGAACTTATATTTTAGAGGATGAGCTCACAGTCTAGAGGACTAGCTTTGTCTACTAACTCTGTTGATTGTACTCTCCAAGTGCTTAATACAGTGCTCTGCACATAGTAAGTACTCAATAAATACCACTGATGTTGATGACTGATGATTATCCCACTCTTGTCTTTCCTGCCTCCTACCCTTTGCCTACCCTTTCTGCCTGGCCTGGAAATCTCTTCTTAACCTACTCTTCCACAGCCCTCCACCTCCCACCAATTCCTCCTGACCTGGGCCAGTCAGTCAAGTCAGTCAATCATATCTATTGAGCACTTACGGTGTGCAGAGATGTACTAAGCACTTGGGGAAGTACAATATAGCGCACATATTCCCTGTACACACTGAGCTTACAGTTTAGAGGGGGAGACAGACATTAATACAAATAAATTACAGATATGTACATAAGTACTTTGGGGCTGGGAGTCTTGTCGAGTCGTCTCTGACCCACAGTGATGGTCATCTCCGACCCATAGCTACACCATGGACACATCATAGAGAAGCAGCGTGGCTCAGTGGAAAGAGCACAGGCTTTGGAGTCAGAGGTCATGAGTTCGAATCCCAGCTCTGCCACTTGTCAGCTGTGTGACTGTGGGCAAGTCACTTAACTTCTCTGTGCCTCAGTTACCTCATCTGTAAAATGGGGATTAAGACTGTGAGCCCCACGTGGGACATCCTGATTCCCCTGTGTCTACCCCAGCGCTTAGAACAGTGCTCGGCACATATTAAGCGCTTAACAAATACCAACATTATTATTATTATTACATCTCTCTCCCAGAACACCCCACCTCCATCTGGAGTCATTCCGGCAGTGTATCCATAGAGTTTTCTTAGTAAAAAATATGAAAGTGGATTATCCTTGCCTCCTTCCATGCAGTAAACTTGAGTTCCCACCCTTGGCTCTCTCCCAAGCCACTACTGCCCAACATAGGTGAGTTTTGACTTGTAGCTGATTGGCTTCCATTTGCCAGCTACTGCCCAAGCTAGGAATGCAATGTTTATGCCTCTGCTTGACTTTCCCTCCTGAAGTCAAGACTGGTAGAGTACTGAAAACTCTTCAGTTGTGATCCTGAGAGATCCTGAGAGCTGGTAGGGGAATGAATAAAGGGAACAAATCAGGATGATGTAGTGGAGAGAGGGAGAAGAGGAAAGAAGAGTTTAGTCAGGGAAGGCCTCTTGGATGAGATATGCCTTCAATAAGACTTTTAAGAGAGGTGGGGAGGGAATAATTATCTGTTGGATATGAGAGTGGAGGACGTTCCAGTCCAGGGGCAGGATGTGGGTGAGTGGTTGTCAGTGATTTAGTCAAGACTGAGGTACAATGAGAAGGTTAGCATTAGAAGAGCCAAGTGTGCGGACTGGGTTGTAGTCAGAGAGTAGCAGGGTGGGGTAGGAGAGGGCAAGGTGATTGAGTGCTTTAAAGCCAATAGTAAGGAGTTTCTATTTGATATAGAGGTGGATGGACAACCACTGGAAGTTCTTGAGGAGAGGGGAAACATGGCCAGATTGTTTTTGTAGAAAAATAATCCAGGCAGCAGAGTGAAATATAGACTGGAGTAGGGAGAAAGAGAAGGCTGGAAAGTCAAAATCAAGGAGGGATAGTGTATGATCAGAATCCATGGCAAACATTTGGGCTAGAACAGTCAAGGCCAACCCCAGCTCCATCCTGCCTCATTAATTGCACAGCGCTGGCGTAGTGCCAACCCTGGGTGGAAGGAAGACGGACCTGCCAGAGGAAGGAGGTCCCATGGCAGCAACAAGACCATACAGTGGATGACCACCAAGGACATACTGCCTTACGAATCTTGGGGCCCCAGACATATCTGGAAGGGAGCATCGAGCCAGGTGGCCGATGCCCCCTCCCCCCCATACAGGGCCCCCTTTGTTCTTGGCACACCAGAGGGGATATAAGGCAGTGCATGTGGGGGGAGGGTATGGTGTGATCTCTCCAAGTCCGCCGGCTGCCACGGACTGTTCTGTGCGTATCGACTCTAAACTATCGACCTGGACTTATCCACCTCTTTCTTCGGGATTCTGTTATCATCGATATAGCAGCTCTGGTCCCGCCCGGTACAGATAGGATAAATGATTGGATTAACATGGTAGCAGTTTGGATGGAGAGGAAAGATTGGATTTTAGCGATGTGGACCTTCCCCACTTTCCGAGCTTCAGACTAAATAAGTCCAAGATACAAGTTCTCATCTTCCCACACAAATCCATACTCTCCGTGTCTTTCCATCACTGTAGGCAGCACCACTATCTCCCCATCTCAAAAACCCATAAACTTACCATTATCTTTGATTCATCAATTAGTTGTATTTACTGAGCATAGCATTGTACTAAGCACTTGGGAGAGTACTTCATAACAGAGTTGATAGACACATTCCCTGGCCACAACCAACTTATCTCTCTCATTCAACTGGGTCACCAACTTCTGTTGGTTCTACCTTCACAACATTGCTAAAAGCTGCCCTTTCCTTGCCATCCAAACTGTTACTATACTGATCCAAGCACATATTGCATCCTACCTTGATTGCTGCATCTGCATCCTCGCTGGCCTCCCTGCCTCCAGTCCATACTTCATTCTGATGCCTAGATTATTTTCCTAAAAAAAATTCAGTCCATGTCTCCCCACTCCTCAAGAACCTCCAATGGTTGCCCATCCACCTCTGCATCAAACAGAAACTCCATACCACAGCTTTAAAACATTCAATCCTTTACCTCATTCTTACCTTACCTTGCTGAATTTCTGCTACAAAACAGTCCACCCACTTGGATCTTCTAGCATCAATTTACTCACTGTAACTCAATCTTATCTAACTTGCTGCTGACCCTTTCCCCACATCCTCCCTCTGACTTGGAACTCCCTCTTCTGCCATATCATCACTACTTTCAACCATTCCCTATAATAATTTCTGTCCTTTTGCTCAAAAGAGATACTTGTACTCTCCCAAGCACTTAGAACAAATTCTCTGTATATAGTAGATGCTCAGTAAATGTGATTGAAAGAATGAATGAATGAATACAAGAGATTCCTAGTGAATATGAGATAAGCCCCATAACAGTGACCAAATTAGATGGAAAGATTTACATAAAATCCTATATAAAGAAGTAGAGGATCATCAGAGTTTGTAAAACAGCAAAGTATCTCTAAAGTATCTCTATGCTAAGGGAGTAAATTGTGTCCTATATTACTGAATGACTCTTTAATTAGTGGCAAATGTTTGCTGTTCTTCTAACCCCTGGCATTCAATGCAGATGAGCAGCAAAGAGAAAATGACATATGAGATTCAAATGGTGCATTCATGAGATGTAAGATTAAGGGTCTAGGCAAAACAAGTCAAAATGATAAAGTTAACATATGCCACCTTGTCTTTCATTCTTGTTAAAATGGAAAAAAAACCCATTTTTAGGAGGCTAAAATGAATACATGCCTGCTATTAATAAACAACATGAGAAATCTGCTGATTAAAATGCCCTTACTAGTAATTATTCATTCCTTTTGAAGAGAAGATTAAAGGGAAATGATATAGAGCAGACATATTTCTAGCAATCTGTGGCAAAGTGGTGCTCTCACTGATCTTTTGGCGCAAACAATTGATTAAATTTTATGTTGTTTATTTAGGTTGCCACAAAGGATAATAAAGATAATAAAACAACTGGTTTTCTAAAGCCATTTACCTTTCCTAACATTCTAATCACTTTTCTTATTGTGTAATCATGCTTTATACTCCCCTAGGACATAAGACTTACATTTCAAATGTCTTCAGAATTGCCTACCAAACCTTCTGCATATCTTGCAATCGTTTTTTTTTCCATGCATGCCGGAATTACAAGTTTTTAATTATGAGAAATAAACTTCAGATTAACCTTAGGTAAACATCTGTGTGACTTTGGAATACTGTATCTAAACTGCTCAAATGCAGTAAACTAAATTTCAAAGTTGATATGCCCTAAATGAACTTCAGATCTGAGATTTTATCACTAAGAAGATACATGAAATATGGTAAACAGATGAAACAATAGGCATATGAAACCATGGCTACCTGATGAATGTTCTTATTTATTGCACATCATAAGGGTATGTGACTATATTTAATATTTACATTTCATTTGTTTTTCTAGGCACTTGCCATTTTGTTACACAAAATTACCCCTTGTTTATCTATCAAATTAGTACCTTCCAACTACACCTAAAAGAAGTCCCCAAATGATCTCATAATGGTTTCATAGGATTATTGTGAATAAGAATGTGTAAATAGGAAGTAGAAATGTGATTTTAAAAAAACTAAAATATGATCTTTCCACCATTTAATACTTGCCTCCTCTTAACTTTCCCCATCTCTTTATATTTGGATCTTTTATAGAAAGTAACTTAAAGGAAAATCTCTTTTCAAATCATAACAATGAAGAAAAAAGTATATGTTCAATACTACTAGTTTAAACTATTCAGCATTGTAAAATACAATGCATTTTTCTCTACTTTTCTTTTTCTCTTCCTCCATTTAGTTCAGTTCAGATAAATCATAATTATCCTGTCTGACATAAATCATGTGGCAGTCCTATGAGTCCCAGATGTAGTTTATAAAACAAAGATTAGATTCCATATGCCTGGGAAGGAATGCTGGCATTTAGCATCCTTGCGAAGAATTCTCTGCATCATGCTGATCTGCACTTGAAATAGCTCTACTTGCTCATTTAACTGTAAATCAGTATCTGTTCCCTTTACACTCCTGATATTCACCCTACCCTCAGCCCTGTGGCACTTATGTGCATAGCTGTAATTTAAGTGTTTACATTATTGTCTGTCTCTCTCCTCTAGCATTGATTATGAGAAAAATGAAAAATTCTGGGTAGTGTGATCCTTATTATCTTCATATTTACTATAGTTAGGTAATAATTTCACAGGTTGTAAAATTCTAAGATCCTCCTTCAGTATCATACATCCACAATAATGGAATTATAGGTTAAGTATCAGAAATTATGTTAGAATATTGAATTTTGTATTCCTCAATTGTGTGATATCTAGCTTTAAAGTTTTCTCTGCAAAATTATTGAGATCTACCCTGTGTTGGACACTGCACTAAATAAACACTTAGGTGAGGACAAAAGTGGTAAAAAAAGGCACACCTTGCTTACAATTTTATGTAGGGGACAGGGAAAATGACTTACTGACAGTAGAAAAAGAGAATGAGAAGATGGATCAGTGTATTATGTCTTAAATAGTAAAGAACATAAATAGATGTTGTTACAGTCCATTGCTTAGTACTTAATACAATGGTCTGCAGGCAGTAAGCACTCAATCATTGCCATTTATTGAGGGACTGATGGTAGAAGTAATAAAGGTATTTGAGGGCCCTACAGGTGCACAGTACTGTATTGATCACTGGGGAAAATACAATAGAAGCATGAGAGAAGTTCTTTGGCTACAAGGAGTATGCATTCCAATGGCAAAGATAGATTTCTATCTATAAATGGGATAATTAGAATAAATGACTGTACAATAATCATACAAATTTATTTAAGTGCTGAGGAAGGGGATCAATTGTCTATAGGTGGTAGTGGTAGCTAAAGGGTTGATGTTGCGTGGATTTTCAGAGTTAATTGGAAAAGGATTGTTGGAGGCTTGTAAGTTGGGAAAGTTGTGGTCTGTTGGGTTAGGAGTTGGAAGGGAATTACAAGCTGGTGGGAAACACATGGGTGAGGAATGGAGGCAGAGAGTTGAAAGTGAGATTCATTTGTAAGGATGACTTGGGAAGAACAGGAGAATAGTGGGTGAAGAAGGCTGATATGTAAAATAGGGAGAGATGGCGAAGAGGCTTGCAGCTAATCAATCTCTTAATCAATCTGTGTATAGAGCATTCTAAGAGCTTGAGATAGTACTATACAATAGAGTTGGTAAATATAATCCTTGCCCACAAGGAACTTACAGTCTAGAGGACTGATATATACAAAGGTATTACAGTTGGAGGAGTGCATAACTGCTGAGGTGGTAGCTGGTAGGCTATGACATGCATGGGAAAAGAAAATGAATAAGGGAATGCCTCCGGAGGAAGCAAGATTTCAGGGCAACTTTGAAGTTGTGGAAAACTGTGCTCTGCTTGAAGAGGGAATTCCAGGCAAGAGGAAAAATAATGTTCTCTATCCTTCTTCCTTCCTCATAAATCTTTGTAAATGATTTTTTTTCTTTATGCTGCACAAAAAATGTTTTAGAAAAGCCAAGATAACATAATCAAAGGTCTATTAGAGAAACAGCATGTCTTAGCGGCTAGAACACAGGCCTGGGAATCAGAAGGTCATGGGTTCTGTTTCCGCTCCACCATTTGTCTATGTGACCTTGGGCAAGTCACTTTGATTCTCTGTGCCTCAGCTACCTAATCTGTTAAATGGGGATTGAGACTATGAGACCCACATGGGACAGGGACTGTGTCCAACCCGATTTTCTTGTATCCACCCCAGTGCTTAATACAGTGCTTCGCACATAGTAAGCACTTAACAAATACCATAATAATCATAATTAATCAATTATCGACTACTTACTAAGGAGGTGGCACTATACTAAGCATTATGAAAAGGAAAGAAGCAAGACTTGTGGTCACTGCCCTCCAGGAGTTCACAGTATAATGAGGGAGCAGGAAAATACATTTTCAAAAATGGGGTGCAGGAGGAAGATAAAAAGTAAGATGTAGTACTAATGTATTGAGATAAAATAAGTAAGCACTGATGAAATATAAGTGCCGAGGATAGAAATGAAAAGCATAAGAGATAAGGGTAATATGGAGCTGATGTCACCCATCTTTCCTTTTAGCACTTAATCATCCTCTGCAGCTCACCTCCTCACTGTCCCCCGTTCACGCCTATCCCGCCGTCGACCCCTGGCCCATGTCCTCCTGCTGTCCTGGAATGCCCTCTCTCCTCACCTCCACCAAACTAACTCTCTTCTCCTCTTTAAAGCTCTACTAAGAGCTCACCTCCTCCAAGAGGCCTTCCTAGACTGAGCTTCCCCTTTTCCCTCTGCTCCCTCTCTGCCCCCCTTCACCTCCCCTCAGCTAAGTCCCCTTTCCCCCCTTTCCCTCTGCTCCTCTCCTTTTCCCTTCCCCTCTCCTCAGCACTGTGCTCATTTGTATATATTTTTATTACCCTATTTATTTTGTTAATGAAGTGTACATCCCCTTGATTCTATTTATTGCGATTAAGTTGTCTTGTTTTTGTCCATCTGTCTCCCCTGATTAGACTGTAAGCCCGTCAATGGGCAGGGATTGTCTCTGTTACCTAATTGTACATTCCAAGCATTTAGTACAGTGCTCTGCACAGAGTAAGCTCTCAATAAATACTATTGAATGAATGAATGAATATTTGAGTGCTCAATTTAACATTTGGTAGATATGGTCTCTGCCCACAAGGATGTTTCAATCTAGAGTGGGAAACATACAATAAAATAAATTACAGATATCGTAATGTTTATTGAACACTTACTGTGTGCAGAGTACTGTACTAAGCACTTTGGACATAAGTGCTTTAGGGCTGAGGTTGATATGAATGAATGGTACAAATCCAAATACAGGGGTGATGTAAAAGGGAGAGGGAGTAGGGGAAATGAAAACCTACAGAAGGCATCTTAGAGGAGATGTGCTTTTTAAAAAAGATTTTGAGGGAGGGGAGAGTGATAGTCTGTCAGATATGAAGAGTAAAGGCGTTTCAGGCCAGAGGCAGGATGTGGCAGAGGGGTTGGCAGTGAGATAGATGAGATTGAGGAACAGTGAGTAGGTCGGTGTTAGACGAGTGAAGTGAGCATGCTGTCTTGTAGTGGTACATCAGGGAGGTAGGGTAGGAGGGGACAAAGTGACTGAGTGCTTTAAAGCTGCTGGTAAGGAGTTTCTGTTGGATGCAAAACTAGATGGGCAAACATTAGAGGTTCTTGAGGACTGGGTTAGCATGGATTGAACTTTTTTTAGGAACATGATCCAGACAGCAAGTGTCAATTGGAGTTGGGAGAGACAGGATGTGGGGCGACTGATGCAGTAGTTAAGGTGGGATAAGGGTAATACTTGGATCAGCATGGTAGCAGATTGCATCGAAAGGAAAGATGGATTTTGGTGGTACTTTGAAATATTTCCAAATATATATTTTCACCCATTCTCAGCACTTATGCATCTATCAGTGAAGATTAATGAATATTGATATACAAACCTAGTTGTTTGTCTTCATTAAGTTGGAATCAATCACATTTTCATTCAACTTTGTTTATCGAACACTTACTATGTGCAGAGTACTGTACTAAGCACTTGGGAGAATACAGTATAACAAAGCAGATAGATACCTTCCCTGCCCACAATGACTGTGAGCTTCTTGAAGGCAGGGGCTAGTTTTATTGCTGTATTACCTTCTCAATGCTTAGATCAGTGCCCTGTCCACAGGAAGGGATCAATAAATTGCACTGAATATGCATGAGAATGAAAAAACTGATGGCACTGAACCGCAATCCATGTAAATGAAGGTTATTCTTTCTAACTTCTCTGATATTGATGGGGCCATGAGGTTTCTTTAGCTCCTTCCAACTTCCTTGTGATATCATGCACATCTTGTTATACTGGAGTTTTCTCTGTAGACACATGGGCTAGACTACTGTGGTGACTTTGTATAACATAGTGTGAAATATGATATGCCAGGGCCCAAAATTAAACTGGACATGATTGCAGATGGTATGCGCTTAAAGCTTAAAAAGAGCCTAGCATGATGTTCATTTACATCGTAAACATATTTTAAGTCAGTTAAGTTGCAACATCTTAAGCTTATAAAACCATTTTTGACTTTTATTCAGTGTTAACTTGTGTTGGGTTTGTTTTTTTATGTGGTTTAAACCTAGAAAAGGTCAATCAGATTGTAATAGTAAAGATTAGACAAGTGTAATGAAGCTCAGGGGTTTCTCTGTGAATGCATAATTCATAATGTAGATAGTCTAGCTCTTCCCACTGGGCTTGAACTCCTTTGATGTAGTCTGTCCAGAAAAAAGAAATACAAAGGATGATTAAATAAATAATAGCAAAGGTGAATAAGCTAAATTATTGAAAAAAAACCAGAGAAATTGAGTAATATCTTTAAAAGGGATTCAACCTACTCCCACATTGATATTAGGCAATTTTCCATGCATATCAGCTTTAAAATACTTCCTTCAACATAACACAGAATTATAGCAAATTTCACTGCCTTACTTTCTGCTGCAGCTGTTGTTGATCAAATGGCTTTGCTTCTCCTGCTGTTCTTCCCATACTACCTTGAAACAGACTGTTGGATTATAGGTCACTTAGGTCCAAAACTGAATACTCAGCTTCGCAACACAAGCCGAGTAATGAGTCCATGTGTACGGGACCTTGATTAACAGCTGCCCAAGCCCACTATAGACTGGAGGAGGATTTCCAAAGACAGATCCATTTGAAAACACTGATGCTGAAGCCAGATTGTACATCTCCTCTCTGGACTGCTACTGCATTGCAGCCCTGCCATCACAATTTAGCCTGAAACCTGCTGCATAACTTGGAAAAAAGTGTTGCTTACTGTAGGTGGTCCCAGGAGCTGTAAATATTTGTAACACTAAAACCCTTGTTCACATATGAGGTGATTATGATGGAATAGATTTAATAGGGGAAAGTGGTAAAATGGTGAAAGAGACTATAGGGAACTCTAATGTGGGTGTGTTAGAAGTCACTGGGGCGTTCAGTCAATCAGTCATTGAGTGCTTACTATGTGCTAAAGCATATAGTAAGCATTTCATCATCATCATTATGATGGCATTTGTAAAATGCTTACTATATGCCAGGCACTGTACTAAGCACTCAACAAGCCAGTAGAGTTGGACACAGTCCCTATCCCATGTGGAGCTCACGATCCCAATGTCCATTTTACAGATGAGGTAACTGAGGCTCAGAGAAGTGAAGTGACTCGCCTAAGGTCACACAGCAGACACATGATTAGATTTGAATCTAACTGGATTAGATCCCATGATCTTCTCACTCCAAGGCCTGTGCTCTATCCACTACGTTATGCTCCTTCTCTGCACTTGGGAAAGTACAGTGTAACAGAGTTGATAGACACAATCCCTGCCCAAAATGAGTTTACACTCCAGAGGGGAGACAGTCATTAATATAAACAAATTAATTATGGATATATATGTAATTGCTGTGGAGGCTGAAGAAGGGGTAAATAAAGGGAGCCAATCAGGGAGATGCAGAAGGGAGGGGGAGGGGGAGAGTGGAAATGAGGGCTTAGGGAAGGCCTCTTGGAGGAGATGTGCTTTCAATAAGGCTTTGAACGTGGGAAGAATAATTGTCTGTAGGATATGAAGAGGGAGGGCATTCCAGGCCAGACAAAGGACATGGGCAAGAGTTCAGTAGTGAGATAGATGAGATCAGAGTCAGTAAGTAGGGTTGGCATTAGAGAAGCGAAGTGTGTGGACTGAACTGTAGTATGAGAACAGCAAGGTGAAGTAGAAGGGAACAAGGTGATTGTGCTCTGCACAAAGTAAGCACTCAATAAATATGATTGAATGAATGAATGAATGCTTTAAAGCCAGTTGTAAGGAGTTTATGTTTGATGCAGATGGAGATGGGCAACCACTGGTGGTTTTTGAGGCTTGGAGAAACTCGGGCTGAACTTTTTTGTAGAAAAATGATCTGGGCAGCAGAGTGAACTATAGACTGAAGTGGGGAGAGACAGGAGACAGGGAGGTCAGCAAGGAAGCTGATAGAGTATTAAGTCCTTCCTCTCACTTCTAGGATCATGTTTTCTTGCTGCCCCTTTAAAACACAGACTCCAGTAGGGGAATTTTCTTAAGGATTTTATTTGCTCTGCAAGAACAGTAATGCATCTTGAACTGCCTAGAGAAGGTTATTTCATACCTGGTTGCATTTGGCAGTCATTCCCCCAGGGCAGGTTCAAAATGCATCTCCCCAGTTGGAAATACAGTTGGTTCTGCTCAGGAAATTTGGCAGGGGTCCTTTGAATAGAAGGAGATCTCCTCGGTCAGAAGACTCTAACATTGGTTGGGAGCAGTGCTATCTTTTCATTGTATACTCCTTGAGGACAGGGAACACGGGTCTTGCTTTTCTTTTACACCATGAGGGCTAGTAAAGTGCTCAGTAATACTGAGTAGGTGTTAAATGAAAAAACAAACAGTGGATTGACTGATTAATTGGAGGGGGAGAACAATGGGAAGGACTATCCCGGGCTCGGCCACTTGTCAGCTGTGTGACTTTGGGCGAGTCACTTAATTCCTCGGTGCCTCAGTTCCCTCATCTGTAAAATGGGGATTAAGACTGTGAGCCCCAAGTGGGACAACCTGATTCCCCTGTGTCTACCCCAGCGCTTAGAACAGTGCTCGGCACATAGTAAGCACTTAACAAATACCAACATTATTATAATTTCTGGGCAACTGACCAGGCTGGACAATCTGGCCAGGGAGACTAGCAACAGGAAGGATCCTTTGATCTAAAATCAATACTATCATCAGCTCCAAACCTCCTGTAACCCTGGAAATCCCTCTGCCAGAGGTGCCTGTATTTACTAGCCCTAGATTCTACTGCTTTCTAGTTACCTAGATAACATTTCAGGCCACTATCCTGTGAAGGCTTCAGCTGGCCATAGGGACATTGGCCTGAGGTTTTTCATGTAAAGTATGATGTTTTAAAGTACAATCTTCTTT
Source organism: Ornithorhynchus anatinus (assembly GCF_004115215.2). Lineage (NCBI taxonomy): Eukaryota > Metazoa > Chordata > Mammalia > Monotremata > Ornithorhynchidae > Ornithorhynchus > Ornithorhynchus anatinus. The sequence continues at coordinate 156,871,614 of NC_041728.1, forward strand.
AGAGTTACCAGAAATTAGGCTATGTAGGAATCCAATTAGGTTCAAACTAACATAACTTGAATTTGGCATATGGATTGCAACAAGCAGGTGGGTTATGGAAATACATTATTATGACTGTTATACAAACATTTATCATTTCTTACAGCCATTTAGCAGTGCTTTGCACACAGTAACCACTCAGTAAATGCAAATGAATAAATTAATGAAGCATTTAAATATATACCTTTTTAGCATGGATTTGCAGCTTAAGGAATGAATACTGTTTTCAGGTAAGATCCTGACTGAAATCTATTTTTTACAGTGTACTTTAACTTGAAGGCAGCATTCCATGATGATGATTATTATCAAGACGGTGCTATAATCCTCTATTCTGGTTCTGTCCACCACCACTCATGTAGTCTTTGAATGGCCAAACCAGTCATAACACTGTAAGAGACCAAGACTGCTCCAAAAATCTATTCTGATTTTCCTGAGTGGCTCTGAAGAGTTTGGTGATGAATCAGTCAATTAATCGCTAGTATTTATTGAATACCTTGTACATATGACCACTTAGTGTTTGGAAGAGTACAGTAGAATTAATAGACATGATCCCCTGCCTCCAGGAGCTTTAGTCATATTCTTTAATAATTTACAGAGCGTCCACTGCCTGGGAGCAAAGCTGCCCCACCACCCATGCCACTTGGGCTCCCATGAGCCTCTGAGTCAGCCCGGGAAGGAGTCAAGCAGTGGCAGCAGAAGGCCTCCTCAATTTCTGGTACTTTGGGAAAATCACTGGAGTGGCCATGGATGTACCTTTTATGACAGTTCCTCTGAACAGTGAGGACAGTGAAATCCTGCTAGTCCTTTGTATTTATTGCCCTTGTCTTATATTTGCATTTCAATTTTCCTCCAACAGGCACTTTTCCTCCTTAACCTCAGACTGTGAGCTCTTGGAGACCAGATTGTGTCTCTACCTGATCCACATAATTCTTTCCTGGGATGAGTGCTTGAAATCAGTGTGGCCTAGTGGAAAGACCACGGGCCTGAGTGTCAGAAGACTTGGGTTTTAAACCCAGCTCTGACACTTGCTTGCAGAATGACCCTGGGAAAGTCATTTTACTTCTCTGTGCCTCAGATTCCTCTATAAAATGGGGATTCAATACCTATTTTCCCTCCTAACTTAGACACTGAGCCCCACAGGGACCAGGGGCGCATCCAACCTGATTATCTTATTTACCTTAGCACTTTAGAATAACAATCAGTTGTTAGAACATCAATCAGTTGATGTTAGAAGTCAGTCAATCAACCTGACAAGACTGTAAACCTGGAATGGGCAGGGATTGTCTCTATTGCTGAATTGTACTTATCAAGTACTTAGTACAGTGCTCTGCACACAGTAAGCGCTCAATAAATACGATTGAATGAATGAGTTGTATTTACTGATCCTTACTATGTTCAGAACACTGTACTAAACACTTGGGAGAGTACCACACAATAATATGAGACATGTTCCTTGCCCACAATGAGTTTACAGTCTAGAGAGACAAAGAGAACAATAGAATTAGTGGACATGTTCCCTGCCCATAATAATAATTATTATGGTACTTGTTAGGCACTTACTATGTGTCAGGTACTGTTCTAAGTGCTGGGGTAGATACAAGATAGTCGGGTTGAACACAGTCCCTGTACCACATAGACCTCACAATCTCAATCCCCATTTTACAGAAGGGGGACCTGAACCACAGAGAAGTGAAGTGAGTTGCCCAAGGTCACACAGCAGACAAGTGGCAGAGCCAGGATTAGAACCCATGACCTTCTTCCAAGGCCTGTGCTCTATCCACTAGACCATGCTGCTTCTCTGCCATAATGAGCTTACAGTTTAGACAGTGATTAACAAATATCATCATCATCATCATTACGTAGTACACCATCAGCTTTAAGGCACTCAGTCTCTTCTCTCCATTCTACCCAGCTTTGCTCCTCTCCCAGTACAACCCAGCCCATACACTTCACTCCCGTACAGCACTTCGATACCTCACCTTGTACTCTACTACTTCTTTTATTGTAATTTATTGTCTGTCTCCCCATCTAGGTGTAAGGTCCTTAAGCATGGGGGTTGTAATTGCCAATTCTAGTACAATGTACTCTTCCAAGTACTTAGTAAAGGTTCTACGCACAGTAAGTGCTCAATAAATACCATTGATTGATTGATTGATTGCTTAAGATTGTAAGCTTCTGTGGGCAGATTGTGTCTACCAAATCTTACTGTACTCTCCCAAGTGCTTACTACAGGTTCTAGACATAGTAAGCAACCATTCAATGCCATTGATTAATTGATCGATTGCAGAAGTGCCGAGTGATAGTGGTGGGGTATGCCATACCTGATCACCTTGACACCTTGTCTTATGTAAGCAGCACAGTCAAATTAATTCTTGAACTTCCCATATAGAAGGAAAGTATCTGTTACAAAGAATATTACTTTTCAGTGCCGGAGCTGGAGTAGTAGACTATGAAATGGTGGAAAAAGTTTCTAGAAAGAAGATGAAAGTGGAAGCTTTAAAAAATGAAGTCTAACATTCTACCCTTTTGTGCAGGTAGGGTGGTTTTAAACCCTCCTAGGTGTGTAGGACAGTCAGGCCACTTTTATTCTATCTTTGGTTAGCTTTCTCAGATATCATTTTGCATCCTTAACTATGGTCAACCAGTTATCCTCACAATGTCCCCATCCTCCCACATCCTAAGAAAATGAAGAAGAATTTCATGCTTATTTTTGATTTTAACATACCAGGATTTATGGTGGTGTAATATGAATTGTCTTTGTAAAATAATTTTATATAGAACACTTGAGAATGTTGACCTGCCGTGGCCTATATTTCTTCATGTGAACTGCCTATTAAGAGAGAATACATTATTTCATCATCTAATTCTTATGCTTTCTCATCGCCCCATAGAAAAGATCGCTCGAGTTTGCCACTTATCCTTTATTCATATTTCTAGTTTCTGTTTTTGTCAAGTACATTTTATCCTAGTTCCAGAGCTTTTTGCTTAAATGAAATTCTGTCATATGAAAAACAGAAGCCTGTCACAACAATGTAGTATCCAGGGATAGCTTTAGGTAATGGATTACAACTGAAGACAAAAGCATGTCATTTATTCTTATTCTTATTTTGTTTTACAATTTGAGGCTAGATTAAGAGGTGGTGGGAACCTTCTTTCTTTAAGAAGTAGGCTTGGATGCCTCAAGGGTTTGAAAAACCAATGAATAAAATGTTTTCCTCACCCAATCTTCTCAGCAAGCCTGGCAGCCCTGAGAAACAACTGATCTTGATTAGTTGCCAGGTTTCCTTTAAGTCAGACTGAGTACCTCTAGGCTTGCACAACTTCAATATCATTGTGCCTGAACAGAGCAGTTGTGTTTTAGTTCAAAAAATTGTCTTAAAAGTAGCACTTACTAGTACTGCTGTAGTAAAGTGTAAATCAGAATCACCAGAAATGATAAAACACATAGTAGTAGAAGATCAAAGAGCTTGGCTAAATCTATATGATTTCTCAAAATATAGCAGGTGGGCATTTTTACCGACTGGAGAGCCATTTAAAGAATTGTCAAGTCCCATTTAGGATGCGTACATAATTCTCTGGCTCTCAAAATCCTAGCAGGCAGGGAACACACCTACCAACTCTGTTGTACTGTACTCTCCCAAATGCTTACTACAGTGCTATGCACACAGTAAGCATTCAATAAATGCCACTGATCAATTGATTTACAACCAGAAGGCCTGGGGGGAAAAAGAGTGGGTTTAGAGATGTAGAAGGTGCTGTATTTCTGCTTGTGCTGACTCCCACCCGATGGCAAGCTGACAAAAGATGCAGTCAGAGCCTGGCTTACAGAGGTCTCCACTATGTCCAATAGCTATGGACAAAACTGTCCCTATACATCTCCCTTGGCTCAGTTGTTTCCTAAAAAAAAGTCTTGTTTTAATAAGTATACAATGGGATATTCACACAGAAGATCAACTGTTACCCCTCTGCTCCCTCTCTGCTCCCCCTCCTCCCTCTGCTCCCTCCCCCTTCCCCCCTTCACATCCCCTCAGTGAAGCTCCCTTTCCCTCTGTTCCTCCCCCTCTCCCTTCACCTCCCCTCAGTACTGTGCTCATTTGAATATAATTTTATTACTCTATTTTGTTAATGAGGTATACATCCCCTTGATTCTATTTATTGTGATTATGTTGTCTTGTTTTTGTCCGTCTTTCTCTCCCGATTAAACTGTGAGCCCGTCATTGGGCAGGGATTGTCTCTATCTGTTGCCAAATTGTACATTCCAAGCGCTTAGTATAGTGCTCTGCACATAGTAAGCGCTCAATAAATACTATTGAATGAATGAATGAATATCATCTATAGTTCAGCTTGGTGTGGAAGGTGAAAACAATAGTGGAAACAATATGGGCCTGGGAACAGAGGCCCTGGGTTGTAATTCTGGCTCTGATATTCACCTGCTGCGGGAACTTGAGCAAGTCACTTTAACTTATTTGTGCCTCAGTTTTCTTATCTGTGTAAGGGCAAATCAATGCCTAATGTTCTACTTTCTTAGTCTGCCAGTCCTATATCAGTCAGGACTGTGTCAACTTGACTATCTTGTATCTATCCCAGCTTTTAGTTCAGTGTTTGGCACAAAGAAAGTGCTTAACAAAATGGAACTACTTGTCATTAGGGGATTGTGAAGGGGATTTCAGAAATGGTGCAGACAATGGGAATGGGGATCAGTAAGGGAAGAAAAATATTGCTTCTGGGCAGAGGAGGAGGCAGAGTTATAAGAGATGAGGATGAGTTGGAGATGGATGGGATTGGCCTGATGTCTGGATTTCCACCAGCAGTACTCCATGGGGCAAGCACAAGAGCGAAGGAGGTATACTGTGGAGGTGATCCAGGGATTTTTTGGTCTATTAATGGTGTTTAAATGCTTACTATGCGTCAGACACTGCTTTAAGCATTGGGAGTAAGTACAAATTAATTAAATCCAACACACTCCATGGCCCACCTGAGACTCACAATCAAAGTTGGAAAGAGAATGGGTATCATTATTTTACAGTTGAGGAAATTGAGGCACAGAGAAGTTGTGACTTGTCCAAGGTCACACAGCAAGCAGTTTGCAGAGCTGGAATTAGAAACCAAGTTCTTCTGACTCCCAGGCCTATGGTCTCTCTACTATGCTGAGAAGCAGCATGGCGTAGAGGCAAGAACATGGGCTGGGGGTCAAAGGATGTGGGTTCTAATCCTGGCTCTGCCACTTGTCTGCTGTGTGACCCTGGGCAAGCCACTTCACTTGTTTGTGCCTTAGTTACCTCATCTGTAAAATGGGTTTAAGATTGTGAGCCCCAAATGGGACATCCTGATGACCTTGTATCTACCCCAGAGCTTAGAACAGTCCTTGGCACATAGTAAGCACTTAACAAATAACATAATTTTTATTATTATTATTATTACTAGGCTACATTGCTGGTGGTATGAGAACAGCTCAATGGAAAGAGCCTGGGCTTGGGAGTCAGAGGTCATGGGTTCGAATCCAGGCTCTGCCACTTTGCAGCTGTGTGACTGTGGGCAAGTCACTTAACTTCTCTGGGCCTCAGTTACCTCATCTGTAAGATGGGGATTAAGACTGTGAGCCTCACATGGGACAACCTGATTACCCTGAATCTACCCCAGCGCTTAGAACAGTGCTCTACCCATAGTAAGCACTTAACAAATACCAACAGAGAAGCAGCGTGGCTCAGTGGAAAGAGCATGGGCTTTGGAGTCAGAGGTCATGGGTTTGAATCCCAGATCTGCCACTTGTCAGCTGTGTGACTGTGGGCAAGTCACTTAACTTCTCTGGGCCTCAGTTACCTCATCTGTAAAATGGGGATTAAGACTATGAGCCCCACATGGTACAACCTGATTCCCTTGTGTCTACCCCAGTGTTTAGAACAGTGCTCTGCACATAGTAAGTGCTTAACAAATACCAACATTATTATTAAAGAGGTCCGAGGAGTAAGAATTTAGAAAACGGAATTAAGAGCATGGATTTGTATATCTAGAGGGTAATGAAGCATGATTGCTTGGGATAATTGGAGGGAATGAAAAGGATTGGAGGTTTCTATGGGGAAACAGAAGCTAGAGAAACAGTCTATTCCTCTAGATGATAAGTTTGTTGTGGGCAGGAAATGTCTCTACCAACTTAGTTCCATTATACTCTCCCAAGTGCTTAGGACAGTACAATAAGCCCTCCATAAATATGATTGATTGATTGATTGGGACAGGACAGTTTTGTGGGGTAGTGGTGTGTATGACAGAAGGTGCGTGAGGAGATTGTGGTCAGAGAGTGAGATTTTAGAGTTGGTAAGGTCACAGAGTTGGGAAGATTGAACTGTTATGAGTGATACTGAGCACAAGTATCTGTCCAAGTTGGTGAGTGGGTGAGGTGGTGGATCAGAAGGCAGCAAAGTTGAAGGATGAGAGGAAGGAGATAGAGGGGGGATAGTTGGGAACATCCATATGGATATTGAAGTCCCCAAGGATCAGTGTAGGAAAGGAGGAGAAAAGGAATGTGAGAATGGCCTTAAAATGGTACAAAAGGCTGGAGATGGGACCCGGGAGGCAGTAGATGATGGTGACAGTAATTCGTGTGAGTGGTACAGATAGATGATATTTTAGATGAATTAATCTAATACAATGTGAAAGAAAAATGGACCAATTATTTCATGGTACTTATTGAGCAGCTACTCTGTGTTGAGTACCGAACTAAATGTGCTAAGGACGTGGGAGATTTCAACAGCATTAGATGACATGGTTCTCTCCTCAAAAAGATTACAGATAAGTAGGGGAGACCAAGGGTACTTTTATGCTGCTCTGGAGATATAGAATAGGTTAACTGATGGACTGACTCAGCCAGGCCTTTTTCATGTTCTATGTAGATATCCTTTCTCTCTACTATTTCTCCTATCCCTAATTTTTTGAATGCCTGTCTCCTCCTGTAGATGAAGCTTGGGCAAAGATCGTGTCTACCAACTCTGTTGTATTGTTCCTTCCCAAGCTTTTAATACAGTGCTCTGTTCGCAGAAAGCACTCAATACCACTGAATGATTGATTATTCACTTGGATTCCAGGGAGTATTATTGGATTCCATTGATAAAAATAATTTGCAAGTAGAAGAGTATTAATTATTAAATGTTTAAATAATAGGGTATGTGAGATTCATTATGTGCAAAAGTTATTCAGGTTGTTGGGAATGCATAATTTCATAGTTTTTTTATGATATTAGGCACTTACTATGTGTCACAGTGTTCTAAGTATTAAGATAAGTACAAGTAAAGTGGGTCAGATACTGTCCCTGTCCAACATGGGGCTCAAAGTCTAAATAGGATGGAGATTAGGTATTTAAGCCCCATTTTACTCTGCACATAATAAGCACTCAATAAATACTGTTGAATGAATGAATTTTACAGTTGAGAAATCTGGGGCACATAGAAGATAATAGATTTGACCAAGGTCACACAGAAAGCAATTAGCAGAACTGGGATTAGAATCCATTTCCTCTGACTCCCAGGCCCGTGCTCTTTTCACTACGCCACGCTGCTTCTCAGAACTCCTGAGATGGGTGTTGGGGGATAGGACTTCGAAGTGCTTAAGGGCCCAGACCCAACTTTATAGGCAACCCAGAAGGAGGATGAATTGGTGGGGAAAAGAGAGGTTAGTTACAGCTCCCCTGTAGACTGCAAGGACCTTATGGCTAGGAATCACTTCTACTAACTCTGTTGTATTGTACTTTTCCATGTGCTTTGAACAGTGCTCTGCACACAGTAAGTGCTCAATAAGTTGACTGATGAATTGGAAGTGTTTTTGGAGGAGATAAGATATTTAGGAAGGTGAAGTAAATCTTCCTGGAAGAGATGTGAAATAGGAGGTGGAATGGAAAGGCTATTTACTTATAGAAAACTATACAATTGTGCACAAACTGACCCCTTCAGTTTCATCCTGTATTACATTTTCATAATCAATCAATGGTATTTATTTAATGCTTACATGTGCAGAGAACTCTAGTAAATGCCTAATAGAGTATTATACACATTCCTTGCCCCCAGTGAGTTTACAGTTTAGAAGGAGAGACAGACATTGATATGAATAAATAATTTATAATATATAATTCATAGATTTGTGCATGAGTTCTGTGCGGTTAAGGGCAGGGTGAATACCAGAAGCCCAAAGGTCCAAGTGCATAGCAATATTTAACCCTTGAAAATTAGATGAGCCTCCGGAAACTGAATTGAGGCTGCAGAATGAATGAGAAGCAGCATGGAGTTGTGTATAGAACATGAACCTGGAAGTCAGAAGGTCATAATAATAATAATGTTGGTATTTGTTAAGTGCTTACTATGTGCAGAGCACTGTTCTAAGTGCTGGGGTAGATACAGGGTAATCAGGTTGTCCCACGTGAGGTTCACAGTCTTAATGCCCATTTTACAGATGAGGTAACTGAGTCACAGAGAAGTTAAGTGACTTGCCCACAGTCACACAGCTGTCAAGTGGCAGACCAGGATTCGAACTTAAGTTACCTCATCTGTAAAATGGGGGTTAAGACTGTGAGCCTCACGTGGGACAACCTGATTACCCTGTATCTACCCCAGTGCTTAGAACAGTGCTCTGCACATACCATAATTATTATGAACTACCTGGTTTCCTCTGCACTGATTTAAGACAAAACAAGAGAGATACAGCCTAGAAAAAAAAGGAAAAAACAAACACTTGACTTAGACCTAGTAGTCAATATGGAGAAAGTGACGGTAGACGATTAGATGATAAGAAGAAGAGGAAGTTAAGGGGGCAGATATGATAAAGAATGGAGCAGGGGGGATTTGCCTAAAGAGTTTTTCTGCCTCTATGCTCATAAAGCTACTCAGAACTCCATTCCAGTCTCCATATTTCTCCAAGATCCCTACTGCAACCAGATGATTCTGAGCCTCAGCTAGAAGATTACTGCTCTAGAAAACACCTACCTCAATGATGGGTAAAATGGAAGCTTACTGTCTAGCCAATCTAATAACTACCAAACTTTCCTTTAGCTTGGCTTTTCAGGTAAGGTTGATGTTTTCCCTTTTGATATGCTGAGAGTTCTTGTCATTTTACTTTCTTGAATTTTATAAATTGTTATAGTGAAGTTATGTCATAGTCTGAAAAATCACTTTTCTGAAGAAATTGATATTCTATTCTTCTGAGAGGTAGAATTAGGGTGATACACCAGTTCTAATCTTTCTCTACTAGACCATGCTAGCTCCCTAGAGTCATGGAGATTCTGTTAGACATCTGGGGCAATTGGTTGTGATCACAAATGAATCATTTCAGCACTTTAGTCTGTATAGGGAGATTCCCTGGGCATCCAATAGGAAGGGCCTTCAAATCCTGGTATGGTATTTAACACAAATGCAGTGTATGGTAAATTTAGTTATTCTGATTATAGCTAAAATTTTCTACTATATCTTGAGTATGACCCCAATTAGGCAGATTCCTCAAAATCTGAATGGAGAGTGTGAAAATGAACCTCTGAAAGCTACAACACATAGTTTTTTTGCTACTTGCTTACTTAGGAAGAGAAATGGTCACTTTTCAGGCTGTTGCTTTGGAAGCTGAAAGTGTACTAAGTTACAATGATTAGAGTGAAATTATTAAAATAAGTGAGATATATTTGCTACCAAAGAATGACATTTACCTTGGATGTTCCACTCTGAAAATTTTTCAACCACACTTGGGGGAATTTTCTGTCTTCATACTGTAATGGTTTTTCTTTAATCTAGTCACTTTCTCTCATATATTAATTAATGCATTTTACATCAGCATTGCACTGGGGGAAAGCAAAGTGAAGGAATAAATAACTTCTCTGTGCCTCTGTTATCTCATCTTAAAAATGACATTTAAGACTGTGAGCCCCATATGGGACATGGACTGTGTCCTACCTTATTAGCTTGTATCTACCCCAGTGCTTAGTACAGTGCCTGGCACATAGTCAGCATTTAACAAATACCATAAAAAAGAATAAATAGAATATGATTAAAGGTCTCCTAGAAAGGACATAGCATTGCATTTCTGGGCTTTCACCAATATTGAGTGATACAAGAGCCATCAGTAGTGTGATAAGGAGGGAATCATGATCTTGAAAAAACCCACATTGAAAAAGTCTCACTGCAATACAACTACAGAACGCACGACCCCATCTGTAATTATGGCGTGTTTTATCCACACAAGTGCGGTATGAAGTCAGAAAATTGTGCTCCAATTCCCTAACAGGTCCAATTCAAAAGGCATAGCTAGGGGTAATGGCTTGTATAATGACTAAAAGAAATCCCTTTGAACAGGAGATTGACTTATTTTGTTTAGAAGCAGTGTGATCTTGTGGAAAGAGAATGGCCTGGAAGTCAGGAGATCTGGGTTATGATCCTGGCCCCACATACGTCTGCTGTGAGACCTTTCTGTCTCAGATTGATCATCTGTAAAATGGGGATTTAAAATACCATTTTTCCCTCATCCTTGAACGATAAACTTCATGTGGGATGGGGTCTATAAGCAGGGAATTTATTATATTGGTTTTTTTTTTACGTTGAATCATTCATTCATTCAAATGTATTTATTCAGCATGCACTGGGTGCACTAATGCTTTCCACCCAGGAGAAATCCACTTATGCATTGTATGCAGGTGGCGAAGCACCAAGCTACCACCCACGAATGCTTTCTGCCAGCAGTTGAAAATTAACATCCACAACAGAACTCCTTATCTTCCAATCCAAACACTGTCCTGCCCATGACTTTCCCATCACTTTGGTACCACAATTCTACCTATCTCAGAAGCCTATAAACTTGGCATTATCCTCGACTCATCTCTGTCATTCAACCTACATGTTATTCTGTCATCAAGTCTAATCAGTTTAATCTGCAAAATATCACAAAAATCTTCCCTTTCCTTTCCATACAAATTACAAGCACATTAATCCAAAAATTTATCCTATCCCACCTTTATAACTACATCAGTTCATTCATTCAATAGTATTTATTGAGCGTTTATTATGTGCAGAGCACTGTACTAAGCGCTTGGGATGAACAAGTCGGCAACAGATAGAGACAGTCCCTGCCGTTTGATGGTCTTACAGTCTAATCGGGCTTACAGTCTAATCAGTCTCCTAGCTGACCTCCCTGCCTCCTGTCTCTCCCCACTTTAGTCCACACTTCACTATGCTGTCTGGATCATTTTTCTACAAAACCATTTAGCCCAGGTTTCCCTGCTTCTCAAGAACTTCTAGAGGTTGCCCAACAAATTCTGCATCAAATCAAACAGAAACTCCTTACCAGAAGTTTTAAAACACTCAGTCACCTTGTCCCCTCCTATCTTACCTCTCTGATTTCTGAATCCAGCCCACACACTTCACTTTTCTAATGCCAACCTATTGACTGTACCTTGATCTTGTCTATCTTACAGCTGACTTTTCACCCACATCCTGCTTCTTGCCATTAACTCCCTCTCTTTTTATATCTGACAATCACTCTCCCCATCTCAAAGCCTTATTAAAAACATCTTTTCCAAGTGGCCTTCCCCAACTAAGCCCCATTATTTTCTCTACTCCTCTCTTTTGCATCACCCTTGCACTTGAATTTGCTCTCTTTATTCACCCCACTCAACCCACCAGGCCCTATGTGCATATCTGTAATTCATGTATATTAACATTTGCCTCTCCATCTTGATTGTAAGCTCGCTGTAGGAAGGGACCGTCTCTACCAGCTGTTACATTGTACCCTCCCAAGCTCTTAGTACAGTGTTCTGCGCACAGTATGTGCTCAATGAATATAATTGATTGATTTACAGTAACTGCCTGCAACGTTAATTCTAAAGTCCCTGCTTAGGCCACACTGGACAGAAATTCATTTTATCTACTCCAGATGTCTCCCTCAAAGTGGTTACTTTTTTAACATATGCATTAATCACTTACTTGGGGAAACGCTTCAGGACCAAACTAATCACAAGGTGTTTAAGGAAAGGAGGGAAGGAGCTCAAATGTTGGGAGAATAAGCTAGTCATATTAATTGCGATGAAGTAATCATGTTAACTGGCAGCAATTTTCACTAGTTGTAAGGAAATCCTTTCTGGAAGATCTCAGAGGCAATGTACATGTATACTGGAAGTTCCCCGAGAAGGAATATGACCAAAATCATAAATGGATCATTGAAAAATGCCTACTACCCCAACAAGGTATTAGGGGAGAGAGGTTTGTTCCTGGATTTATTTAAAAGGACACTGTACATATATTAAATCTGATTTTGCTCTTTCTGCCCTGAAAACAAAGGGTTAGTTAGTTCCTACTTAGATGTTTTGTTGAAGCTAAATGGCCTCATGCCTTTTAAGGAGCACTCCATTACCCACAACCTCCAGAATCTGAGTAAGCAGAGTGTGAGAGACCCAGGAAGATATCACTGCAGCACAGAGTGGTGAGGGTGGATTTCTCCAAGCCTCAGATAGCATCATTCTTAAAACAAGACTGGTTACGCAGTCCCCAGTTGATTCCATATCTGTCTGAGGTTCACATCTAAAAAGGCAAGTCATTGTGGCTGGTGAGTTTTGGGGGTACGGATGTATGTGGTCAGAAAGGCGCTTCTTGTTTTAGAAGGAATAAACGAGAAATAAGAGAGAATTTCCAGGTATTCCCTGGGAATTCTACCAAATATCCAGGCCTTTAGAAGTGGCTTTGGGAGTTATTTTTGGTAAGAAGAATATCTGGAGGGACTCCCAACTGCAAGACTGTTGTAAAAATTTGATTTATATATACTGTGAACAACCAAATATATTGTGCATGTGCCCTTCAGCCATTTACTTAAACTCATTAATTGGCCATCCAGACTAAATAATTTGCCATCTTTGATATACAGACTCCAAGGATTAACAAATGATGGAAAAAAATCCAGCAAAATAAGGGAATCTTCCTCCTTTTTTCATAAATGAACTGCTGAATTTCCTCATTCATATTTTATTGTTTATTAAATGCTTAATAAATGGAAAGCTTGATTGGCATTATTTTGTTAGGGATTTTTGGTTTGTTTTCACACTGGCAAGACAAAAAGCAACAACAACAACAAAACCCAGGCAAAATCCTTCACAAAATAGAGAACTGCATAGGTCAGTGACATGTGATTTCATTATGCAAATGAACCCATGAAACAGTAAAAATAGTATTTTCAAACTGCAGTCAAAATAAGGACTCACTAAATAGAAATCAGTAGCCACAGTTCATGACTTAGCTATATCTTGTGTATTAGAATTAAAAATATTCCTCCAATACAGACATTAAAATAATTGAATAGATTTATAGAATATTGCCCAAACAAGACATTAGACATAAGTGCTGAAAACTACTTTTTTTTCCAAATTAAACATTTTATTCATAAAATATAAACAAATCTCCTGGGTCATTTCTTTATGGGAGGAAACAAGGCAAGCTCAAAATCAATCCATCAGATAGAAGACAGCTAGAGGAGAAGAAAGGACATATCCTAAACAAGTTACTCAGTTGGGAAAAAAATTTCATAAAGGATATAAAAACTGAATTTCCCCTGAAAAGTCACAGTTAAAATTGATGCCAAAGTTCTTTACTGGTCTCATTCTTTCTGAGCTGAGCTCTCTGGGAGCGCTGGGGGCATGAAGGAAGTCATAAAGATGCCTTTCCTAGAAAGATACAGATGTTGCTAGTGGTGTCTCTGGGTTTAGGGGTCTGTATATATGAAGTGAGATAAGTGGTTGGGGCAGGCAGACAATCACAGAACAATCAATCTGAGCACAGTGAGGTGATGGGTACAAAATGGTAGGAACTTAGGGTGCGGTTCCCCTATTTACAGCCTTGTCTGAGCTCGGACTCCAGGGAAGCTTTCCCTCTTTGTTTCTGTATCATCGCTCACCAGCTGCTACCAAAGAGTACATGCTTGGCCTTCAGGCCTATTTATCTGAGTGGTATTTTGGAGTGCTCAGTACCCAGAAAGGCTAATAATGATGGTATTTGGTAAGCACTTACTATGTGTCAAGCACTGTTCTAAGAACTGGGGTACAGACAAGGTAATCAGGTTGTCCCACGTAGGGCTCACAGTCTTAATTCTCATTTTACAGATGAAGTAACTGAGGCACAGAGAAGTGAAGTGACTTGCCTAAGGTCACACAGCAGACAGTGATGGAGCCAAGATTAGAACCCATGTTCTCTGACTCCAAAGCCCATGCTTTTGCCTCTAAGCCATGTAGGCTCCTGACACTGTTCTGTGTCTTGGGGGCACTGGGGGTCCTGTTGCAGTACTCACCATAAATCTATTGCATTTCTAGGGGTCTCAGACCTAACAGCAATAATGTCTCCAGACTGCTACTAGTCTGAGAATTTGACTTTGCAAACATTTCCCAAGCCTGGGAAACTGGAAGGGCTTGTTACACAGAGGGAAGCAGCACAGCCTAATGCAATGAGTTCTAATCTTAGCTCCATCGCCTGCTGTTGTGTGACCTTGAGCCAGCCACCTAATTTCTCTATACCTCAGTTTCTTTGTCTGTAAAAAGGAGATTAAATTACCTGTTCTCCCTTATGCTTAGGCTGTGGGATAGGGACTCTGTCTGATCTACATAGAATGGTGCTTGGCATGTAGTTAGTAAAGCACTTAAATACCATAAATCTTATTCTTATTATTACCTGTTCCAGAGTGATGAGTACCTTTTTTTGGGGTTCTTTTTTTTTAAAGGTACTTTTTAAGTGCTTAGGTGACCTGCACTAGGTCACAGGGCAGACAAGTGACAGAACTGGGATGAGAATGCAGGTTCTCTGACTCCCAGGACCAGGCCCTTTTCACTAAACCACAAAGTTGTGTGTATATGTATATATGTACATATGTGTGTATATATATGCATATACACACAAACATATATGCAGGTATATAGATACCTATATCTCTATATAAACAAAATTGAGGTGATTGCAGGGTGACCAGAAAGACAGGGAAGGGAAAGTCTAGGATATAAAGGGGGGGTGGTGCCTGAAAGACACTAAAACTGAAGGTGTAAGGGAAGTTTCTATTTATTAGCTATTGTCTTAATGAGATGTTCATCCCCTTGAGTCTATTTATTGCTATTGTTCTTGTCTGTTTGTCTCCCCCGATTAGACTGTAAGCCCATCATAGGGCAGAGACTGTCTCTATCTGTTACCAATTTGTTCATTCCAAGCGCTTAGTACAGTGCTCTGCACATAGTAAGCTCTCAATAAATACTATTGAATGAATGAATGAAAGTTTCAGAAAGTGGGGCCCTTCCACATGATATTCATCAGAGTGGAAGTCCATGCTAGAATCACTTTGAGGAAAGTGATTTCCATCAAACTGACATGGAACCTAATGGCACATTCAGAAAAGGAGCAACTCTACACACCAAGGGAGAGACTAGACTCCTTGCTAACATATTGTAGCACAGTGTGTACTTCATATGTTTTTCCAGTTGGGATGGGCCAGACTAAGCCCTCCACACTAGCTTTCCTGATCCACATGACACCAGCAATGTGCATTAATGATGGATAGCAGGAATACCATAGTGTATTAGTATCACCATTTTGCCTCTTTGTGGAAGGGAATATATCTGTTTATTGTTCTTTGGTTTTCTCCCAAGTGCTCAGTACAGTGCTCTACACACAGTAAGTGCTCAATAAATATGATTTACTGACATAGAATCTCTGAGGGGTCTTTCACCCCTCAAGATTTTTGAGCATAATCCTTGTTAGCCCTATAGAGAATTATAAAGGGCATTCATTTTTCTTGCTAAAACTAGGAGCAGGACTAAAACAAACTAGGTGGATTTGACATGACAAGGCAACTGCAAGGGAGAAAAGTACAATGGGAGTGGAAAAATGGGTAACATGCAAGGAAGAACTAGATGTACTGCTTAGGACAAAGGAGAGAAAAAGACTACTGGTTAAAGTAGCTAGGATAGGTTTCATTAACCTGGAAATTTCTGGGATAAACAGATAAAAATTGGTTAGTATCTCCTGTCTTCTTCAAGCCCATGAGGGAGACTAGGGAAAGTGGGCTTCAACTATTGACTCTTGGGGTAGCAAGTGTTGGGGTATGAGTTAGTGTTTTGATGCAGCCTTGATTTATGAGTAATCAGTAGACTATAATTTATTTTTCACTTTAAAGATAAGGATGGACTCAGTAAATGGAAAATACATGCTAAAATATACTAAAAATCTCCTACATATCTAATATCTATACTACTTACTGATGGGCCAACTCATAAGTACTTATAACATATTTATATCAGGATATATTAAGGGCATTTTAAAGACACAAGTTGGATTTGCTTACATTTCACAGTATTTAGTTCATGGCTTCCTCTGTCAGTCAACGGAAATGGCCAAACAGACCAAAATAGTTCATTTTCATTGTAACTATTTTTTCACAGAAAAAAGGTATAAAGACATGATACAATTTATCCAGATAATTCAGGTTAAAAAAAATGTCAACTGAAATGTCAGCTGGGAAAATAGAAATGGGCAAAACAATGGAAGATTTCAACAAGCTTAAAACAAGTAGCTTATTTTATAATTCCTTACTCTTTGAGATTTGAGTTGAACAAATTTTCACATTTGAACTTACTTCATAAAGACAGAAGTAGATAAAAAAGAAGTCTCTCCTTTTCACAATCATAAGATTTTCCTTCCTTCTTTTAGGGGGTTGATATTTTATTTGAGTGTGAATTTTTTTTTTCTGTATATAGCTTTTGCTGTCTCTAATGTCCTTTCTGGCAGTAGTTTGTCTAATCCTAAATCCCTAAATATTTATACTCCATTTTGGGGGGATTTCGTATGTACACTTTAAGCATTTGTTTTGGTATGGTTTGGGTCAAGTTGAAATGCTGTTGCTTTCCTATATATGGTATAGGTTGTTAGAGAGGCTGTGAAAATGTCTGAAGAATGGCCAGTTTTCTTACACTCCTCCACCTCTTAGGTTGCCCTTTCAGATAACACCTTAATCCTGTTAGCATTTGCTCTTCTAAAGTTCATGTCCTACATTTAGCTCACCTCTTCCTTTGCTTAGGATCATAAAAACTGTTCTTCTTTAGATAGCTTCTCTCAAGTTTCTATCCATCTTTTGTTCCTTAGATGATTTTTTCCAATAAGTAAAAATGAAACCAAGAAGGTCACCTACCTAGGTCATTTTCTGTAGGAGGAAATTGCTCCCATACCCATTTGATGATCTGAGTCCCAGTAAATTTACTCTCCAGCAAACATCCAGATTGTCACCACCAATCTTGACCTGAAATTGAATAAAGACGACATCACCTAACTGATTTTTAGCAGCATACAGGTGGTTCTGAACTTAGGACATAATTGGATACTAAAAAATGCATCTTAAATGGAAATGTAATAAGTGGCATTTACTGATACATTACATGGAGAGCACTGTAGTAGTAATAATAGTATTTATTAAGCACTTACTGTGCTAAGCTCCTGGGGGAATTCAAGAAAATAAGTCCTGACTCAATCAATCAATCAATTGTATTTATTCAGCGCTTACTGTGTGCAGAGTTCTGTACAAAGTGCTTGGGAGAGTACAAAATAAGAGTTGTGAGTCACGCTCCTTGCCCACAAGGAGCTTACAGTCTAGCAGGGGACATCAACATCAATATGAATAAATAAATTATGTGCATGTACATAAGGGCTGTGGGCCTGATGGTGGAATGAATAAAGGGTGCAAATCCAAGTTCAAGGGTGATATAGAAAATAGTGAGAGTAGAGGAAATGAAGACTTAGTTGGGGAACTAAGATATTCTATCATCAGGACTTCAAACTCTCCAAACTGTTCAAAGGAGATTACTGGAAGGCAAAGGCAAATAGAACATAGTGAGAGTAGAGGAAATAAAGACTTAGTTGGGGAACTAAGATATTCTATCATCAGGACTTCAAACTCTCCAAACTGTTCAAAGGAGATTCCTGGAAGGCAAAGGCAAATAGAACATAGTGAGAGTAGAGGAAATAAAGACTTAGTTGGGGAAGTCTTCTTAGAAAAGATGTAATTTTAATATGGATGTGAGGGTGGGAAGAGTGATTGTCTGTCAGATATGAAGTGGGAGGGAATTACAGGCCTGAGGTAGAAGTCAATGAGTAGATTGGCATTAGATAAGTGAAGAGAGTGTGCTGGGTTGTAGTATGAAATCAGGTAGGTAAGATAGGAGAGAGCAATGTGATTGAGCGCTTTAAAGTTTGTGGTAAGGAGTTTCTGTTTAATACAGAGGTAGATGGGCAACCACTGGAGGTTCTTGAGGAGTGGGGAAACATGGACTGAATGTTTTCTGTAGAAAAATGATCCAGGCAGCAGAGTGAAATATGGATTGAAGTGGGGAGAGATAAAAGCCAGGGAGGTCAACAAGAAGGCTGAAGCAATAATCAAGATAGAATAGAATAAGTGCTTGGATTAACATGGTGGCAGTTTGGATGGCAAGCACAGGACAGATGTTAGTGTAGTTGTGAAAACTGAACCAAGAGGATTTGGTGACAAATCAAATATATGGGTTGAATGGGAGGGATGAGTTGAAAATAATGCCTAGGTTATGGGCTTGTGAGACAGGGAGGATGGTGGTACTATCTGTAGTAATGGGAAAGTCATAGGGAGGGCATGGTTTGGGTGGGAAGATGAGAAGTTCTGTTCTGGACATGTAAAGTTTGAAGTGTCAGTGGGACATCCAAGTAGAGATGTTCTGAAGACAGGAGGAAATATGAGACTTGAGAGAAGGAGAGAGATCAGAGAGAGAAGGAGAGAGATCAGAGCTGATTTTGGAATCATCCACCTAGAGGTAGTAGTTAAGCCATGTAAGCAAATCAATTTTCCAATGAAATGGCTGTAAATGGAGAATAGAGAGGACCCAGAACTGAGCCTTGAAAAACCCTAACAGATAGAGGGTTGGAGGCAGAGGAGCTCATGAAAGTAACTGAGAATGCGTGGCCAGAAAGATAGGAGGAGAACCAGGAGAGGACAGTATCAGCGAAGCCAAGGTTGGAAAATGTTTCCAGAAGGAGGGGAGTGGGATGGCAGTGTCAAAGGCAGGTGAAAGGTCGAAGAGGTTTAGGATGGAGTAGAGGCCATTGGATTTGGCAAGAAGATCATGAGTGAACTTCCTCCCCCTTATCCAACAAATCACTTAATTTCTCATCTAATCAATCAGTTAGAGTTTACTAAGCTTACTAAGTGCAGACAACTGTAGTAGACTCTTGGGAAGGTAAAATGAAACAGAATTGGTAGTTGTGATCTCTGCCCACAAGGAACTTAGAGTCTGCTGGGTGAGAGAAACATTAAAATAAATTACATATAGGGGAAATAGCAGAATATGAGGGTATTTACCTAAATGATGTGTGGTTGGGGTATCTAAGTGCTTCAGGGATACACAACCACTTACATAATAGACCCAGAGAGGAAGCAGGTAAAGGAAATGAGTGCTTAGTCAGGGCAGGCCTTTTGGAGGATGTGTGATTTGAGAAGCAGCGTGAAAGAACACATGCCTGGGAGACGAAAGGATCTGGGTTATTATCCCAGCTCTACCACTTTGCTGTGTGACCTTGGACAAGTCACTTAAATTCTCTGTGCCTCAGCTACCTCATCTATAAATTGGGGATGAAGACTGGGAGCCCCATTTGGGACAGGGACTGTATCCAACCTGATTACCTTGTACCTACTCCAGCACTTAATACAGTGCTGGGCACATAGTAAGAGCTTGACATATATCACAATTAGAAGGGTTTTGAAGGTGAGGAGAATGCACTTCAGCTATGAATGAGGAAGGAGTTCCAAGTCTGAGGGAGGATGTGGGTAAGGGGTCGGCAGCAGGATATTCAATATCAAGATACAAAAGATGTTAGAGGGCTGGAGTGTGTGAATTGAACAGTAGTAGGAGATTACCTACTATAAAAGAGAAATAAATTTTCACCACAAAAGAGAAATAAATTTCTCTGGGTTCAGGCAGCACACCCCTACTTATCACTGTTGAAGCAGAGAGGTTACACATATACCCACACCATTTTGAAATTCAGATAAATTTTCACTGTAGCATGTCTCTCTCCAACCAAGCCTTGGATCGATTTTCTTTCCCCGGAAACACCCATACACCTAGTGAGTTATAATGAATGAGCTTTAATATGAATTATGCTGGGTAAATAAGCATTTGTTGGACAGGTAACAGTGCAGAAGGAAATCTGTTTCAAACTGCTTATTTCCAATTTAGAAAGTTCCTATTACCACATTTAATTTCCTTTCATCTCACATCATTTCTTAATCCCCTCAGTCAATGGGTTTTTTTTCTAGTCTTTTCATCTTTGGCTTAACACTCCCTCAATACACCAAATCCTCATGGTTGCATTTAAACAGTTATATTTGCCAGACAGTTTCTATTTGCCAAGCACTGTACCAAGTCCTAGAGTAGGGAGATGATAACCAGATTGTACACAATGCATATCCTACCAGTGGCTTGCAGTCTAGGAGGGAGAACAGGTTTTGAAATCCCATTTTAGAGATGAGGAAAGTGAGGCCCAGAGAAGTTAAGTGACTTGCCCAAGGTCACAGAAGCAGGCAAGAGGCCGAGGTGGAATTTGAACCTGGGTCCATCCTGTTTTAGGACCCTTCTCTAACCAGATCAAAAGGAGATCATACTCCCTATATAAAGCCTATTGATTCTATTGTTCTGTTTCATTTTAAAGTCTAGCTTTTTTGTGCTGGCTAAATTATTCACCCATTTCAAGTCCTCTGCCTCTCACTCATAAATCCAGAAACACTCAGCAAATAAAAGAATGACCCATCCTTCCAATTGTTTTAGTTGTCCATTGCCTACATAAATGAGATTTGCCTTTCCTGAGATCTTGGCTATTATTTCAGGAGTAGTAGTCACTTAACATAATCACTTTAACTGGGATGAGAATCTTCCTGTCTTTGGAAATTTGACTTCACAGTTGCTCAAGGAGTGGCTGATTTCCTTTTCCCAGAATAGTCCCATCTTCTTTTCTCCAATAGTACAGTCCCTGGCACATAGTAAGCACTTAACAAATACCATTATTATTATAGGGGAAATAGTAAAGATAAAGATATGTACATACGTGTTATGGGCTGGGGTGAGTATCATTATATTACTGATGCATGATTTCAAGGCATTGTTCACTAAAAGTAATTAAATGGTGTAGTTTACAAATGTATACCTCTTGTTCCATTAGCAAGAACATCAAACTTTAGAAGTTACATTAGAAAATGTGAATTCACTATAGTGTTCCTTCAGTAAGTAACCAATTTCAGAGTACCCTTATGTTGTGTTTTAATGAACTGATTTGAATTTCTCATGCATTCAAGGAAAAGGTAATCCTCCTCATTACCAGTGCTATGCCCCTTTTCCTGTTCTTCTTCATAGCAGAAATTAAAGCTGATTACCTCTTAATATTAGAAGATTGAGGGCAAATACCTTTGTATATGTGACATAGTAGGAATCTAATGATTTGTGATGAATAATCAGTGTATGTCCAGGGACACTTTTACATAGCCAGTTAGATCCTTTTAACTTCAGAGAATGTTCCAGCCTTCCAATTAAGGAAGTAGAAACCGTTCATAATTTTATGTGGCTGTTATTCGGCCAGTGCCTTTCATCTCTCAGAAAAGAGTGTTTATTGTAAGGCTGCCTTTCCCATAAATTAAATTGGATGACATTCATTTTGCTTGCTTGGTTAAATTTCCCGTGAGTTGCAAGCATCCATGTCCACTGTTTAAACCACAGAGCAATAATGTTCTTGTCTTGCTGATAAGCCTGCAATGCGACCAACAACAAGAACACCATTATTGAGATGAGAGTTTAATGGCTAGAGAACTAATTCAAAATATTTTTGTTTATGACATACTGGCCAATAGCTATACTCATTCCTTATCTATTTCAACCAAGGTTCCATATCTTAGCTGAAAACAATTCAATTCTAGATAGACACCAAGAAGGGTATAGCAGGGGACCAGAGAAATGACCGCAGGTGATGGAAGGGATGCAGTTAATCAGCCAATGATATTAATTGGGTGCTTATCATGTGTAGAGTAGGGATAAGCAACTGAGTATAAAAATATATGTAGTGAGGAGAAGGGTGGAGTGAGTACTAAAATGCTTAGGGGATAAGGATGCAATAGGGAGGGAAATAGGGTGGGAAGAAGAGGGAGATTAGTCAGGGAAGGTGGTCTGGGGAAATATGATATTAGTAAGCTTTGAAGAAGGGGGCAAAGAAGATAGTGTCTGATACTAGTGGTTCAAGGAGCCACTGGAACACAACATGCCAGCTGCAGAATGATTCCAGCAAGATACCTGCCTTGAGCCTGCATCAGTCCAGAATTAACAATCTGATCATCTCTGTAACTGCTCAGAGAGAAGGTTCACACCTTTTAGTGTCAAAACAAAGATGTCGAGGGAAACATTTCCAACTAGTATCAACAAAAGGGGAAGAATCAGAACTGTTTGCATCATCAGGAGAGGAATTTCCTTTGATTGCTTGAGGAGAGTTTAATTCATGTTCAAAAGAACAGAGAAGCTTGCTCACCCTGAAGAACTCTTTGTTGCCCTGGGTACTAAAGGGAGGAATCTGGAAAGCATTTGGAGAGTGGATTTCTTTGGCTATAAAAGGCACAAACATGTCACGTAAAACTGTACATCTATCAGATGATGTTAGGACAGAACACCCTGACATATTGGGTCAGTGGGTCACTTTAATAAAGAGGATCTACCATAAGCCATGAACCATGTGTGTTCTTTATGGTAATAGTTCCCTACTGAATGAGTCCCATTACCTGAATGAATGAAAAGCATTGGCGGTAACACTGTTCCATGGTGGCAGTGCATTTTTTCGTTTATTTGAGGTTCCTTATGTAAAGTATCCCACAATTATTTTTGACCATATGAGGTTGAGTACGTAGATTGTAAATTCACTAGACTGTAAGCTCCTTGAGAACAGGGATCCCATGTACTAACTGTATTGCAATGTGCTCTTGAAAGTGATTTGTATATTGCTCTGCACATAGTAATTGCTGAACCAATACTGTTGACTGATTCCTGCTGTTACGTATTCATGAGGAACTCATTCTTGGATGCAGGAACTAGTATAACTTTTATGCCAACATGAAAATATTGAAGAAAATTCTTGATCAAGCTGTAGGACAGTGTTACAATCAATCAATCCATCAATCATATTTATTGAATGCTTACTGTATGCATAGCACTGTACTAAGCACTTGAGAGAATACAATATAGAGTTGGTAGGTATATTTCCAGCCCACAGTGACTTTACAGTGTAAAGGGGGAGACAGACATTAACGTAAATTAGGGATATGTACATAAGTGCTGTGAAACTGAGGGAGGGCGTGAATAAAAGGTACAAATGCAAGGGCTACACAAGAGGGAGTGGGAAAAGAGGAAATACAGGGTTTAGTCAGGAAGTCTTCTTAGAGGAGATGTGCTTTGAATAAGGTTTTGAAAGTGGAGACTTTTTGTCAGATATGAACAGGAAGGGTGAGGAGTTGGTGGTGAGATAGACAATATGTGGTTTATTGAGTAGTTTGGCAGAGGTGTCCTGAAGGCAGGAAGAAATGGAAGACTGCAGAGAAGGAAAAAGATCTAGGCTGGAAATGTAGACTTGGGAATCATCTGCACATGAGTTGATAGATGAAACCATGGGAGTGACTGAGTTCTCCAAGGTAGCGGGTATAGATAGAGAATAGAAGGGGGCCCAGAAATGAACCTTGAAGGATACTGGGAGGGAGGCAAAGGAGGAGCCTCTAGACAGTAAACATGTGGGCAGGGAACATGTCTGCTAACTCTGAATCATATTCTCCCAAGAACTCAGTACAGTGCTCTGCAAATAGTACTCAATAAA
Organism: Ornithorhynchus anatinus; assembly: GCF_004115215.2. NCBI lineage: Eukaryota > Metazoa > Chordata > Mammalia > Monotremata > Ornithorhynchidae > Ornithorhynchus > Ornithorhynchus anatinus. The sequence continues at coordinate 156,895,544 of NC_041728.1, forward strand.
TACCATTGATGACTGAATATGTGAAAGAGACTGGGAAGAAGAAGCCAGAGAGATAGAAGGACAACCAGGAGAATGCAATGTTAGTGGAGCCAAGATTAGATAAATTTACAGAAGAAAGGGGAGGTTGACAGAGTTGAAGGCAGTATTGAAGGCAGGAGGTTTAGAGTGGATTAGAGGCCATTGGATTTAATAATTGTGGTATTTATTAAGCACTGACTGTGCCAGACACTTTACTAAGCACTGGGGTGGACACAAGCAGATCATGTTGGACACAGTCCCTGTCCCTCATGGGGCTCACAATCTCAATCCCCATTTACAGACGAGGTGACCGAGGACCAGAGAAGTGTAGTGCCTTGCCCAAGGTCACACAACAGGCAAGTGGCAGAATCGGGATTAGAACCCATGACTTTCTGACTCCCAGCCCTGTGCTCTATCCACTATGCCATGAAGAAGATCACTGGTGGCATTTGAGGGGGCAATTTCTGTGGAGCCTCCCACTCTAGACTGTAAATTCATTATGGGTAGGGGACATGACTGCTAACTCTCTTACATTATGTTCTCTGCATGCAGTAAGTGCTCAATAAATATGAATGATTGATTGAGTGAAGGTGGTGGTAGATAGCTTGGAGTTTGCAGGGGTTGGAGCACAGAGTTGGTTGAGAAGTGGAGGCAGTAGGCTTTAAGATGAGGAGAACGGTAGTTTGTTAAATACGAAGGACATATCTTCAACCATGCAGCCCAAGGAAGGGGTGTGGCAGGGGAATAGAGTTGTAAAATGGGCGTTCAATACCTGTTAACCCTCCTACTTAGACTGTGAGCCCCATGTGTGACAGGAACTGTGTCCAACCTGGTTATTTTCTACTCACCCTGGTACTTAGTACGGTGTTTGGCACATAATAAGTACTTAGCAAATACCACAATTATCATTGTTGTTATTGGTAGTAATAATATTATTTATTATTATTATTATTTCACCATGTAAATTCTATTGTGCTACTCACAACCATCAACACCAGAGTATTTACTTAGACATTGAATAGTACTCAGGACTGTATTATTAGAGAAGCAGCGTGGCTCAGTGGAAAGAGCACAGGCTTTGGAGTCAGAGGTCATGGGTTCAAATCCCTGCTTGGCCATTTGTCAGCTGTGTGACTTTGGGCAAGTCACTTCACTTCTCGGTGCCTCAATTCCCTCATCTGTAAAATGGGGATTAAGACTGTGAGCCCCACGTGGGACAACCTGATTCCCCAGTGTCTACCCCAGTGCTTAGAACAGTGCTCGGCACATAGTAAGCGCTTAACAAATACCAACATTATTATTATTATTATTATTATCTGCCTGTTTATTTTTCCTTTCACTATCCACCTAGGATTTCTACACCTACTAAATTTCTACACCTAATTTTCTACATCTAAATTTCTACTAAATTTCTAATACAGGACTGTATTATTATTATTATTATTATTACCTGCCTGTTTATTTTTCCTTTCACTATCCACCTAGGATTTCTACACCTACTAAATTTCTACACCTAATTTTCTACATCTAAATTTCTACTAAATTTCTAATACAGGACTGTATTATTATTATTATTATTATTACCTGCCTGTTTATTTTTCCATCCAATATCCACCTAGGATTTCTACACCTAATAAATGAGAAGCAGCGTAGCTCAGTGAAAAGAGCCCGGGCTTGGGAGTCAGAGGTCATGGGTTCAAATCCCGGCCCTGCCACTTGTCAGCTGTGTGACTGTGGGCAAGTCACTTAACTTCTCTGTGATTCAGTTACCTCATCTGTAAAATGGGGATTAAGACTGTAAATCTCATGACCCTATATCTACCCCAGCGCTTAGAACAGTGCTCTGCACTTAGTAAGTGCTTAACAAATACCAACATTATTATTATTATTAAATTTAGTATGAGAGCAGTAAGAGAAAGGTCTTTTTACTGCAGTAGCTTAGCTGTAAATATGATCCTCTTAAATAATTCTCCAGAGGGAGAAGGAAAAAAAAAACTCTATCTTTCCCCAAACTGACAAGTTGTGCTGAATAGTGCTTCTTGGCCACAAAGGGAAAATTGGTCAATAAGTACATAATACTATATCAGGAAATTGGTTTTATAGATTTCCAGATATGGGAATTTAAAAGCGGATAATATGATCAATCAATTGATTCCTATGCTTGTTGCCCTCAGCATTGTTCCATATGTATATGAGGAGCAGCGTGGCTCAGTGGAAAGAGCCCGGGCTTTGGAGTCAGAGGTCATGAGTTCGAATTCCAGCTCTGCCACTTGTCAGCTGTGTGACTGTGGGCAAGTCACTTCACTTCTCTGTGCCTCAGTTACCTCATCTGTAAAATAGGGATTAAGACTGTGAGCCCCATGTGGGATAACCTGCTGACCCTGTGTTTACCCCAGCGCTTAGAACAGTGCTCTGCACATAGTAAGCGCTTAACAAATACCAACATTATAACTCCTTCCTCAAATCCCCTGTCCTCTCACCTTGCCCATTTCTTGCCCCTAATGATCTCGCCACCCATTTTTTGGAGAAAATTGAAGCCATCAGGTGTGAATCTCCTCTGCTCCTCTCCTTTCCCTCCCTTCTCCTTCCACTTCTTCATCTCACCCATATTTTACAGAAATATCTCAAGGGGAGATTAGGAGTAGAAGGGAGTCACTGAATCTTACTTCCATTTTCCTCTGAGGCTTTTCTCATCCTTGTTTAAACCCCAAAATTGTTCAGCATCTGATCAGTAAAGATGGTTCTACTGATGCTTTAGAAACTGAGCTTACTTTCACAGAATTTCTCCTTTATTGCCCTTCTAGTTTCAGCTCTTTATTGCCAGGCCTGAATTAAGCCATATCCCAGAGAGGCATCTACAGAGTTTTTGGTTCAGGAATATACTTGAAACATTATGCTCATGTGTGTGGGGAAATATCTACCATGTTTTCTTTTTTCAGTGTTGAGAAGTGAGGAAACGAGTAATGCTTGGTGGCTGTCCTAGGTTCTTGAATATAGATTTCAATTAGTACATTTTATGTCAGCAGATGTAAATTCCTGGTCTGTAAATAAAGAGAAAACTTTGAGTGATGAACTTAGGATCAGTCAGTGATGTTTTAGCACCTACTATGTTCAGGGCACTGTATTATATGCTTAGGAAGGGTAAAAAATGCAATCCCTCATTCAAGGGGCTTTATTGGGATCTAGTGAGAATCTCTGTTGCAGGAGGTTGAAGTGAAGGTGGGCTTGCCAGTGGTTTGGACCCAATTTTATGCAGACTGTCCATATGGAGTCCAAAGTTTTAGCAACACTCTCTTTGTAGCTTCAACTCTTGTTGTAGAATCCCTGTAACCCAGATGTCTCCTTTAGCACCTGAAAAAGATGGAGACATCAGTCAGATCTGGATGAGCTCAGAGTCATAGGATGGCTTCGTTGTCAATTTTCTGTTTTCAGTGTCACCTTGTTCACGAGAGAGCTATCAGGCACACTGCTTGAGACAGAACTGAGGGGTTGCCATGAGATGTTTAGCTTAACATCTTTCTAGGCCACATTGGGATTTATGGTAAGAAAACACCACTCGATCTATTTCTCTTTAAAACTATTGCCCTAAATGGATATAGACAATTGTGTTAAATGACTTTAATGAATAGGTCCAGATTTGAGTAGCTTACATCTTAAATGTAGAATTGAACACTTTGATCTGCACGTAGATACTTAGATGGATCATGGGGTCTTAGCTTTAGCTGGGTAATGAATGACCTCATCATGAATAATGACCATCAGGGTAAAGTGGAAGAACCCAGAATTCAAGCATCATCCAAAAGTCATATGGAGACCCTGAGACAAGAGTAATGCATATTAGAAGCATTACTGGGAGCAACAATATGTTATGATAATGGTAACTTCCGCTTGACATTTCCTTTAACTATTTCTGTGTGGTCCCCACCCCTCGCCTGTGGGGTGGGGGATAATAATAATAATGATGGTGTTTGTTAAGCGCTTACTGTGTGCAAAGCACTGTTCTAAGCGCTGGAGAGGATACAAGGTGATCAGGTTGTCCCACGTGGGGCTCACAGTCTTCATCCCCATTTTACAGATGAGGTACCTGAGGCACAGAGAAGTTAAGTGACTTGCCCAAAGTCACGCAGCTGACAAGCGGCTGAGCTGGGATTTGAACCCATGACCTCTGACTCCCAAGCCCGTGCTCTTTCCACTTAGCCCTATTTTGACACTTTTCGCACAACATCACTAAAACAGTACTTTTTCAGATGAGATTACAAAATTAAATCCCACTTTCTGTTTAGAAGAGGGAGTGGTGGTAAGGGAGTGGTGGTAATTGTGCCATGAAACTGCACGAGTTATGACAAACAGTCATGGCAGCACCAGCAGGTAAGTGAGGAGGAAAGGCAGCCTATGCTGGTCTTGTGCTGCCCCGGCAATTGCTGCTGTTTTGGTCACTGCAGATGGCTGGCTCTTGAACATTTCTTCTGGACCTGGGGTCTATTACAAATGAATAATATGTATTAGACAAGTGAGGCATTTGATAACCCCATCAAGCCACATCTTCCCTCCAGCTGAATGGGAGCTGGGAAATACTCCTGGGATCCCAGCTGGGACCAACTTACTGACCAGATCCCTCGATCTTGAGCTCTCTACCAGCTCAGTCTGAGCCAGCTCCCAACTATACCACCCCTCCCTGTAAATAGCTCCCTTCCTCCTTGGGTTTCCAGAAAACAGAGTCCACGTGTTTCTGGTGTTTCTGCCCAAGTGAAGAAGTAGTAAAAGAGAGTAGAAGTCAGAGCGTAGAAACAGTACAATAAGAAAATGGGGGCAGCAAGCCCTTTCCAAGCCACCATCTTCTCTTCCAATAGCCCTTCCCTCAAGGGAAGTTGAGCTTCAAACCAAGTGACAAGGATCCAGAGGCAGGTGAGTGGGCAAAACAGTACCGATGGATTGGAAAGGGCGGAGACTTCCTGCCAACTTGTTCTGATGCCTTCTCTGCCTCATCAATTTGTGCACTTTACTTTCCCCTTTGTTTCCTGGCAAATAGAACCTAAAAGCTTCTGGTGTCTCTGCTCAGGTGAGCCCAGGTCGGGAGAGTCAGGGCAGAAGATTGGAAGAGTGTGGGTAAGAGGATCAGAAAATGATCCTCTTCGCAGGTAACTACTCTGTCCGCTGATTCACCCTCCTCATCCTAGAGAAGTTGGGCTTCAAGGCACTGGTTTGAAAGCAACAAGGAGGGATGGTGGTGATGGGAGGGCAGTCAGAGTGATTGAGTAGAGGATCTTTACCTCACCTGAAAGCAGGACCAGCTCAATCAGTGAGGGTTAGAAGAAGCAGGCAAATCAGACTTTGACCCCTACCTCGTCGACCCTCATCATGTATTGCCTCCATCCCAAGGCCCTAGAGGAAGTGGAGAACCTGACATGAATCAATCAGTCAGTAGTATTTATCGAGAGTTTACTGTTTGAAGAAAATTGTACCAAGCACTTGGGACTGTGAGCCCGTCACTGGACAGGGATTGTCTCTATCTGTTGTTGAATTGTACATTCCAAGCGCTTAGTACAGTGCTCTGCACATAGTAAGTGCTCAATAAATACTATTGAATGAAAGTATAATACAGTATGGTGGGTAGACAAGCAATCTTGCCCCCAAGAAGCTTACAGCATAAGAAAGTTAGTGTTTGGGTATTGGTAGTTCAGAGGCAGGGTCTGAAAGAAACTGCCTTTCCTCTGGTTATTGGATGTACATTGCAGACAAGGCTTACACACCTGGGTTTCATCAGCATCATTATTCCCTGATATATCTTGGGATTTTCATTATTTTGGTCATCCCGATATGGGAGTTCACTTGTACAGAGAGAAGGAAGTAAGGGATGTTACTATATCCATAACCATCAAGATTGATACAGCCAGGCCCAGGTTTTATTCATCCCAAGAAAAGAGAACACTCAGATACAACATATATTGTTTGACATAATAATAATAATAATTGTGATATTTGTTAAGTGCTCATTATGCCCGGTCCTCTGCCAGACTTCTCTATTACCGTGGATGGCACGACCATCCTTCCCGTCTCTCAAGCCCGCAATCTCGGTGTCATCCTTGACTCGTGTCTCTCATTCACCCCACACATCCTATCCGTTACCAAGACCTGCCGGTTTCACCTCTACAATATCACCAAGATCCGCCCTTTCCTCTCCACCCAAACGGCTACCTTACTGCTACAGGCTCTCGTTATATCCCGGCTAGACTACTGTGTCAGCCTTCTCTCTGACCTCCCTTCCTCCTCTCTCGCCCCGCTCCAGTCTATTCTTCACTCCGCTGCCCGGCTCATCTTCCTGCAGAAACGATCTGGGCATGTCACTCCCCTTCTTAAACACCTCCAGTGGTTGCCTATCAACCTCCGCTCCAAACAAAAACTCCTCACTCTAGGCTTCAAGGCTCTCCATCACCTTGCCCCTTCCTATCTCTCCTCCCTTCTCTCTTTCTACCACCCACCCCGCACGCTCCGCTCCTCTGCCGCCCACCTCCTCACCGTCCCTCGGTCTCGCCTATCCCGCCGTCGACCCCTGGGTCACGTCCTCCCGCGGTCCTGGAACGCCCTCCCTCCTCACCTCCGCCAAACTGATTCTCTTTCCCTCTTCAAAACCCTACTTAAAAATCACCTCCTCCAAGAGGCGTTCCCAGACTGAGCTCCTCTTCCCCCTCTACTCCCTCTGCCATCCCCCCTTTACCTCTCCGCAGCTAAAGCCTCATTTTCCCCTTTTCCCTCTGCTCCTCCACCTCTCCCTTCCCATCCCCACAGCACTGTACTCGTCCGCTCAACTGTATATATTTTCGTTACCCTATTTATTTTGTTAACGAATTGTACATCGCCTCGATTCTATTTAGTTGCCATTGTTTTTACGAGATGTTCTTCCCCTTGACGCTGTTGATTGCCATTGTTCTTGTCTGTCCGTCTCCCCCGATTAGACTGTAAGCCCGTCCAACGGCAGGGACTGTCTCTATCTGTTGCCGATTTGTTCATTCCAAGTGCTTCGTACAGTGCTCTGCACATAGTAAGCGCTCAAGAAATACTGTTGAATTGAATGAATGTGCCAAGCATTGTTCTAAGCGCTGAGTTCGATAAAGAGTAATCAGGTTGTCCCACGTGGGGCTCACACTTTTAATCCCCATTTTACAGATGAGGTAACTGAGACACTGGGAAGTTAAGTGACTTGCCCGAGGTCACACAGCAAAGAGGTGGCAGAGCCGGGATTAGAACCCCTCGTCCTCTGACTCCCAAGCCCGTGCTTTTTCCACTAAGCCATGCTGCTTCTCTATCTCAACAGTTCAACTCGTCATCGCAGGATACCAAAAAGATGAAAAAGTTATTCTGTTCCTGCCATCCTGATAGAAAGACCAGTTAAAAATTTGAAAAGGTGCTGAGAAGGATTAAGCCTACTATAAGATACTTTACAGAGACAGGGAGCAGGTTGTTGCTTAATCTGAATTAAACAAATTATCTGCAAAAATTGAAGAACTACTACCACAGTCAGCAGCAGATGAGACTCCTGAATACGTGAAATGAATATACAAATATTCACAGTCATACATCAACTCCCAGTTAGTTTTGTGATGCTTTGCTTTGAAATACTATAGCAAATTTTCTAAACATGGTTTAGTGCTGCTTTGCGTAATGGGATAGAACATATGAAAGAAATTCATATTCATTCATTCAATAGTATTTATTGAGTGCTTACTACGTGCAGAGCACTGTACTAAGCGCTTGGAATGTACAAATCGGCAACAGATAGAGACAGTCCCTGCCCATTGACGGGCTTACAGAAGAGATTACAAAATTGAATCCCGCTTTCTGTTTAGAAGAGGGAGTGGTGGTAATAGTGCCATGAAACTGCATGAGCTATGGCAAACAGTCATGGCAGCACCGGCAGGTAAGTGAGGAGGAAAGGCAGCTTATGCTGGTCTTGTGCTAATCGGGGGAGACAGACAAAAACAATAGCAATAAATAGAATCAAGGGGATATACATCTCATTAAATCAATAGCAATAAATAGAATCAAGGTGGTGTACATCTCATTAACAAAATAAATAGGGTAATAAAAAATATATACAAATGAGTGGACGAGCACAGTGATGAAGGGAGGGGAAGGGAGAGGGGGAGGAGCAGAGGGAAAGGGCGGGAAAAGGGGGCTTAGCTGAGGGGAGGTGAAGGGGGGGGTAGAGGGGCAGCAGAGGGAGCAGAGGGAAAAGGGGAAGCTCAGTCTGGGAAGGCCTCTTGGAGGAGGTGAGCTCTAAGTAGGGCTTTGAAGAGGGGAAGAGAATTAGTTTGGCGGAGGGGAGGAGGGAGGGCATTCCAGGACTGCGGGAGGACGTGGCCCAGGGGTCGACGGCGGGACAGGTGAGAACGGGGGACGGTGAGGAGGTAGGTGGCAGAGGAATGGAGTGTGCGGCATGGGCAGGGGAAAGAGAAAAGGGAGGAGAGGTAGGAGAGGTAGGAAGGGGCAAGGTGATGGAGAGCCTTGATGCCTAGAGTGAGGAGTTTGTGTTTCGTGCATAGGTTGATAGGCAATGACTGGAGGTTTTTAAGAAGGAGAGTGACATGCCCAGAACATTTCTGCAGGAAGATGAGCCGGACAGCGGAATGAGGAATAAACTGGAGTGGGGAGATAGAGGAGGAAGGGAGATCAGAGAGAAGGCTGACACAGTAATCCAGCCGGGATATTATGAGAGCTTGTAACAGTAAGGTAGCCATTTGGGTGGAGAGGAAAGCGCATCTTGGTGATATTAACTGATTAATGATTCCAGAGGTTTTGGAACAGGTTGCATTCAATAATACAATGATTAATTTAAGAGTAATGTTTTTTAGGTCATTATTTTAGATACCACGGCTTCTGCACTTTCATTGTAAATTGAGTGATTGTATATGGACATTTTGTGGATTTATTAACTCAGCAAAAAAATTATTTGCCTATTTGTAAGACTGAAAATTGTCCTTAGGGATTCATAGTTAAGGAGCACTGATGCTGAAAAATGCAGAATTATAGTTTTTATATGAATGAAATATCATTATTTGCCAATAAACATTGCCACACAGCTATGAAAGAATGGAGTAAATTATCAACAGTGGATCTCCAAATGGACATCCAGTGCCATTTAGATAATTTTCTTGATTACCTTCCTTATCTATATTAATGAAAATATAAACTTAAAATGCATCTCTAGAAACACTCTATAACAACATTAAAACTTTTTAATGCCTTTGATGTTTTTGCTCCTCTCCAGTGTAACTGTGAGCAGCCACAATATGCTAATTTCATTTTCACAAATCTTGTTACTGTCATCCTGCTATGAGGTTCTAAAAGGATTAACAACCTGTGTATCTCAAGTGCAACAGTGTTATGATGTAGTTTCTTGCTTCAGAAAATAATAAATGGAATGTTACTTAAATTCAAGTTGGAGAGGCTAATGGACAGTTGACAGCAATAAAGAACTTTTAATTTTTATGAATATAGGGTATAAATTATCATGCTGTGGTCACATTTTTATATACAGTATATATCTAGTAAAAATATTGACTGGAGTTGAGTTAAACTCAGGAATTCCAAAGAAGAATTTATAGTAATACCACTCCCAATTAAATTGTCACTTGAACAGTTTGAAAAACAGCAGAGAATGCACTAATTCTGTAATACTGTGACCATGAAAGCTCTGTGTCTTCTTTCCCTGGGTCCAAAAGATCTTTGAGAATAGGAAAATTCCTCGGTCAAATTAAATATGCTGAATAGACCTCAGAATGCATTCCCTGGTTTGTTCTAAATTCAAGAGCTGTGATCCTTTGCATACTCCAAATAGGCAAACCATTATCAAGCTGGCATTTTTTGGAAAAAAACATCATTAGAAAACACACTCTGCTTTGGCCTCATATAGTTCTGTCATGATCACTTCCTCCTCTTGAAATACTTAGACCTTGGTTTCAACAACAAGGCCCTCACCTGGTTCTCTTCCTGTCTTCCTACCAATCCTCTGAGTTCCCTTGGCTGGCTTCCCTTATACATTTTACCTCTTAACTGCAGGTTACACAAACAACTCCTTTCTGGATCTCTGATTCTCCTTGCTTTTGCAATCACAATGAGTGTGAGTTCTGAGATCCTTGATAATAATGATAATTATGGTATTTAAGTATTTACTATGTGCAAGGCACTGTTTACCTAAAAGGATGCCGTTTTGTTGATTCTTTCTAAAAGTCTCAAAAGTTAAATCCAGGAATTTTGGAAAAGTTGCAGTGGTTCAGGACTCAGATTCATAATCCAGTTAGTTGGAAAGGAATTTTTAGTTTAGAAATGGAAATTTACATCCTTTCAAATCGCATGACAGAGTTAGGAAATGCAAAACAATCGCTCTATAAAATGATTGTAGTGTTGACATATGCACATCCTCAATAAAATACTCACATATACTATTTGGTTTTTACACAGCATTGATGTAACCCAGAATCCAGGAATGGCACACCGGTAAAACTGTCCGTTTTGGCATAAGTGATCTACTTATGAATTGTTTCAAATGGAAAGCAGTTCTGTTTTTCTGATGCCAAGCTACTGATTGGGCAAGCAGAGACTGGAGACTGCATGGAGGGACAGGTTCTTGGCTGTCTCTCTCTGGCCTAGTTATGTCTGTGAATGAGTGAACTTGGCCCTGATATGATACTGCTCAGCTCGAGGCTTAGGGAAGAAGCGTGACCATTTGGAAAGGGCACAAGCCTGGGGGTTGCAGGACATGGGTTCTAATCCCAGCTACACCACTTTCCTGCAATATGACCTTGAGCACTTCCATCCCACTTCTTTGTACCTCAGTTTCCTCATCTGGGGTTTAACTCGCGTACTTTAACTCTGCCCTCTCCTCTGCCCAACAAAATTAATTCTCCAGCCTTATTGACCCCTCTTGCCCCTTGGCCTTTCCAGTTGTTCCGGATGTTTAACTCCCTCCTCAAACCCCTGTCCCCCTGCCTCTTGCCCCTAATAACCTGGCTAAGTACTCTATTGAAAAAAATTGAAACTATCAGGCATGATCTCCCTAAAACCTCCTCTGCTCCTCTCCAGTCCATCACTCCTCTCTCCCATCTTTCCCAGCAGTAGCTCTAGAGGAGATCTCCTGCCTACTCTCAAAATGTCACCGGTGCATTTTGTCTCTATCCTTTCACACCTTATCAAAAGCTTGCCCTCTCTCTTCTTCCCTCCCTGACCACCATCTTCAACTATTTACTCTCTAGTGTTTTCTTCCCCCCTGCATGCCTATGTCTCCCCATCCCCCCAAAAAACCCTCCCATGACCCCATGGCTTCTTCCAGTTATCATCCCATCTTCCTCTTCCTTGCCAAACAACTTGAGTGAGTTGCCTAAACTATTGTCTCAAGTTTCTCTCCCTCAATTTTCTCACTGAGCCCCTCCAATCTGGCTTCTGTTCACTTCACTCCACAAAAACTACCCTCCCAAAGGTCACAGATGGTCTTCTTCTTGCTAAGTCCAATGGTCTCTATTCCATCATAATCCTCCTCGACCTCTCAGCTGCCTTCAACATTGTCAACCACCCTTTTCTCCTGAAAACGTTATTCAACAATGACCTCATTGATGCTGTACTCTCCTAGTTCTTCTATCTCTAAGGAAGCACATTCTCAGTTTCTTTTGCAGCATCCTCCTCTATCTCCCACCCCCTCAAATTTCAGGTCTTGGTCTTCTTCTATGCTCCATCTACACCCACTACCATTCAACTACCATCTCTATGCAGATGATTCAGAAATATACATCTCCAGCCCTGATCTCCCTCCCTCTCTGCAGTTTAGCAATCCCTCCTGCCCTCAAGACATCTCTACTAGAATGTTCTTTCAACACCACAAATTTAACATGCCCAAAACAGAGCTCCTTATCTTCCCACCCAAATCTTGTCCTTCCCATGATTTTTCCATTGCTGTAGACAACACCTCTATCCTTCCTGTCTCACAAGCCTGTATCCTTGACATTATCCTTTTATCAGTGAATCAGTAGTATTTATTGAGTGCTTACTATGTGCTGAGCACTATTCTATACAAGAGAATTAGCAGAAACATTCCCTTCCCATAATCAGCTTTTGGTTCAACCTTCACAACACTGCTAAAATCTAGCAGTTATGGCTTAGTGCCATAACTAAGAGAAGCAGGAGAAGCAGCGTGGCTCAGTGGAAAGAGCACGGGCTTTGGAGTCAGGGCTAATGAGTTCGAATCCCAGCTCTGCCACTCGTTGGCTGTGTGACTGTGGGCAATCATAATAATGTTGGTATTTGTTAAGCGCTTACTATGTGCCGAGCACTGTTCTAAGCGCTGGGGTAGACACAAAGGAATCAGGTTGTCCCCACGTGAGGCTCACAGTCTTAATCCCCATTTTACAGATGAGGTAACTGAGGCACCGAGAAGTTAAGTGACTTGCCCAAAGTCACACAGCTGACAAATGGCCGAGCCAGGATTTGACCCCATGACCTCTGACTCCAAAGCCCGTGCTCTTTCCACTGAGCCACGCTGCTTCTCTTGACTTAACTTCTCTGTGCCTCAGTTCCCTCATCTGTAAAATGGGGATTAAGACTGTGAGCCCCACATGGGACAACCTGATTCCCCTATGTCTACCCCAGCGCTTAGAACAGTGCTCGGCACATAGCGCTTAACAAATACCAACATTATTATTATTATTATTATTAGTGGAAAGAGCATGGCTGGGGAATCAGAGGTCATAGGTGTAAATCCCGGCTCCACCACTTGTCCGCTGTGGTGACTGTGGCCAAGTCACTTCACTTCTCTGGTGTCTCAGTTTACCTCATTTGTAAAATGGGCATTAATGATAATGTTGTTATTTGTTAAGTGCTTAGTATGTGCAGAGCACTGTTCTAAGCACTGGGGTAGATTCAGGGCAATCAGATTGTCCCACGTGAGGCTCACAGTTTTAATCCCCATTTTACAGATGGGGTAACTGAGGCACAGAGAAGTTAGTGACTTGCCCACAGTCACACAGCGGACAAATGGCAGAATTGGGATTCGAACCCATGATCTCTGACTCCCAAGGCTGGGCTCTTTCCACTGAGCTACGATTAAGTCTGTGAGCCCTACGTGGGACAACCTGATCACCTTGTGTCTACCCCAGCGCTTAGAACAGTGCTTTGCACGTAGTAAGCGCTTAACAAATGCCATCATTATGATTATTACCCTTTCTTCTCTATCCAAACTGCTACCATGTTAATCCAAGCACTTATCCTATCCTGCCTTGTTTATTGTAACAGCCTCCTTGCTGACCTCCCAGCCTTCTGTCTCTCCTCCCTCCAGTCCATACTTCTCTCTTTAAACTGTTCAGTTCATGTTTCATCACTCCTTAGGAACCTGCAGTACTTGGTTGCTCATCCATCTCCACATAATAATAATGATGATGATGGTATAGGTTAAGCACTTACTATGTGTCAAATTCGGTTCTAAGTGCTGACTAAATACAAGCTAATTAGGTTGGACACAGTTCCTGCCCCACATGGGGCTTACAGTCTTCATCCCCATTTTACAGATGAGGTAACTGAGACACAGAGAAGTGACTTGACCAATGTGACACAGCAGGCAACTGGCAGAGCCAGGTTTAGAACCAGTGACCTTTTTGACTCCCAGGCCTGTGTTCTATTCACTACTCTGTGCTGCTTCTCTGTGTACTCTCCCCCACTGTAATGTTTTTTTCTCTCTTTTCTTTGGTAACACTACTAAATCTCAATCCTCGCATTACTAGAAGCAGAAATGGCTTAGTGGAAAGATCATGGGCTTGGGAGTCAGAGGTAATTGGGTTTTGATCCCGCCTCTGCCACTTGTCAGCTGTGTAACTTTGGTCAAGTCACTTTAAGTTTCTCTGTGCTTCAGTTCCCTCATCTGTAAAATGGGGATGAAGACTGTGATCCCCACATGGACAACCCGATTACCTTGCATTTACCCTAGCACTTAGAACAGTGCTTGGCACATATAAGCACTTAACAAATACCATCATTTTTATTATATTAGTAGTACTTATAACAAAATCTCACCTTGCAGTAGGTCCCTGATTGGCTGCTCTCGTGGTCTGAACAGGGTTTGGATGATCTGGATATTGGGAGGACACTGGCACCTTGGCCCCCACTGTTCACCAACATGGGCACTGTGATCAGATATAATGATGCTTTGTATGATGATGAAGATGATGTTTTTACGTTGATTCTGAGGCACTCAAATGATGGAACTATTTATATTCATGAAATTCACACAATATTTCAGTGCTGGAGGAGGTAACCCAGACAAAATAATGTCAAGCATCATATATTAACACTGGGACTGAAACTGCAACCTTGATCACCAGACTGCAAACCAAGCATACAACTGCTAAAAAATGTCATCAAAATGTTGGTTTATCCTAAGGAAATCAAAACTCCTGCAAAGTTTGGAAAGATAAGAATTGCTTGGAATTAACAACAACAGTAACCAATAAAAATCTTTGGTACTTGAATCGAAAAATGTAATAGCTCTTCCTTTTGCTATTGGAGTGAGATGAGTTTTCCCTAATTTATTTTCTATATAACCATTCAATAAATTTATGAATGGTGTTTATTGTGTGCCAAATCCTTTACTAACCTTTTGGAAGACTAGACAATATAGTCCCTAGGCCCAATCCCTGACCACTAGGTGCTGACAGGCTACAGTCTATAATCAACCCACTGATCATATCTGCAAATGTAATTCTGTTAAATATACACCTGATTCTTAATGCTTCCTACTATGATTGAATGTGACTTGACTGATCTGCAAGAAGCCAGGGAACTTGGTTCTCTAAAGGTGATAGTTCACTTCTTGGATATTTTTCTTTCCCAAGTAGGAGAAAGGGGGAAAAGTTTTATTGACAAAGATTGGAAAATTTACCAATTTGAACAAAAATATAGCCAAGAGCTGGTATTTACTGCCAGCTTAAGGGCCTTTGAGGCTTCATCTCCATCTGAGTGAAAACAATGTAATAGTATCTATGGGCATACGATATGGCTTCTTTCCATTTCATATGCTATGCTGCCATTCTCTCTTGACAATGCATCACTAGTTTTTTAAAATAATCTCAAGTACAAGAAAAATTTATTTCCAAACTCTCATTGAATATTCCCTGCACTGATGGAATTTAAAAGGAGAGCTCTCCATGAATAAATTATATGAGCAGTGTAGAGATTGTATGCTCCCTCAGATTTTAAGCTCCTTGATAGCCGGGATCATGTCTACCAACTTAACTGTATTGTACATTGCAGTACAGTTTTCTGTACCAAAATGCTCAATAAATAATATTGATGGCTTATTTTTTTATTTACTGAGCTCCAACAATTTTATGGGTGTTGAAATTCAGAGACTAATGACCCCTAAATTATAGGGACTTGTGAAGTGAGAGAGAAAACACAGCTGAAATTTAAAACTTATGACAATTTTCAAACAAGTTTCTTGCAGTGATAAGCCTTGTCAGCCAAAAAGGATACATTATACTGGTAGTAGTAATAATAAATTTATTAAGGACTTTCTATTTTCCCAGTCCTGTGCTAAACCCTGGTAAAGAAGTACATGGTCATCCATGAGAAATAGGCCTGAACCCAGGCTCAGTTGCATAATCTAAAAGGAGAGTAGCAAACACATAAAGAAAGCCAAACAGATATACAAAAGACCAAGGTGACAACAAGCATTACAAATAACAGCAAGATGTCGGACTCCTCACATCTCAGACCAACCGATCCAGAAGTCACTGCTATGGCCAACAAGAGTGACCTTCCCAAAATTTTAAATGTCGAAAAACCCTCAATCTGAGCCCTTGCACATTCTTCCCGGGCTGGAGCAGGTGGAAGTCCTGGTGTTACTGAAATGGGGAAGCTTCTCCCGCAGGTTGGCCCCAAAAGTCGAGCGGTAAGTGCCATCCAAGAGTGGTAGAAACCCTAAGAATGTAAAATTCTCTGTGCTTAATCAAACAGGAGTAAAGCAACAAATAGAAAATTGAAAAAGTTGAGGGAGAAATTTAGAGTGACCTTTAAGTTATTTGCAAAGTTTTTAAACTCTTAGAAAATGTTCTTGTGATAAGAAAGATATGTTTCATCACCAGGTCTTAGTAACCTTGGTAGTTTTATGGGGGAATCACATTTTACTTTTTGCACAGTGTACTGGCATAAACTCTTTCTTTGTGCATCTGTCTTGTAAAGCTAACTGTGCCTTCCATTACCCCCTTTAAAGTCATTAGATTTAAAAAAAACCTAGCCCCTCTAATCAACCAATCGTATTGAGAGCTTGCTGTCTGCAGAGCACTTTATTAAGCCCTTGGGAGAGTCCAATATTACAGAGCTGGCAGAAATGGTCCCTGTTCACAGTGAGCTTACAGTCTAGAGGAAGAGACAGGTATTAATATAAATAAATTATAGATATGAATTGTACTTTCTAAGCTCTTAGTACAGTGCTCTGCACACAGTAAGTGCTCATTAAATATGATTGAATGAAAAAAGTGCTCTGGGACTGAGGGAGAGGTGAATAAACTGCAAATTTAATAGCAAGGGTCATGCAGAAGGGAATGGGAGAAGAGGAAATGGAAGTCCCTTTGGAGGAGAAGTGATTTTAATAAGACTTTGCAGGTGGGAAAAACAATCATGTCGGATATGAAGGAGGAAGATATTCCAGTCCAGTGGCAGGAAATGTGCAATGGGTCGGTGGTGAGATAGAAGAAATAGAGGTACAGTGAGTAGATCGGCTTTAGAAAACTAAAGTATGTGGTCTGGGTTGTAGTAGGAAATCAGAGAGATAGGAGAGGGTAAGGAGATTGAGTATGGAAGTGGATGAGCAACCCCTCTGCTGATTTCGGCAATCTGAGTGGAGCTGTTCTCAGGTAGAGCCTCTCAGTGCCTTCACCAGTCTCTTCCTTCTTGTTTGTTTGCAGGACCACAAAGAGTCACTAATAAGGCAGCTTGTTGTGGGCTCACCACAGCACTGATTACTTTCCTTTTTCTGATTCCAAGAATCTGTATTTATCAATCAATAGTATTTACTGAGCACTTACTGTTTGCAGAGCACTGTACTAAGTGTTTGGGAGAGTACAATATCACAGAGTTGATAGAGATGTTCCTTGCCCACAACAAGCTTACATTCCAGAGGATGAGCTTACAGTCTATTTATGAATGGTTATATTTCTGTTCATAATTTTGCATATATACAAAAACATTGACTGCATGTTTCTAGGAATTACCATTTGCTTTCTCTAAATTAATAGTCCTGCTAATTGTTTGGAGCTGAATTCAAGC
The DNA here is from genome assembly GCF_004115215.2 of Ornithorhynchus anatinus. Lineage (NCBI taxonomy): Eukaryota > Metazoa > Chordata > Mammalia > Monotremata > Ornithorhynchidae > Ornithorhynchus > Ornithorhynchus anatinus. Next base: position 156,912,866 of record NC_041728.1, read on the forward strand.
ACTCTTTAAAAGCGTCTGGATGATAAGCAAGAAAGTCTGCAGTCTTTCATTCCTTGCAGTACCAAACTGCGTATTTCACTGGTATTTCTTTGTTATAGAAATGTATTATTTAAAGACAGCACATGTACACCTTCAAGCTGTGGACAGTAACTTAGATGGCCTTCAATGGCAGCCTCCCAGAATTATTGACTGACAACTGATATTAGAAATACAAAGAACAGTTGAGACAGTCTCACTAATTTAAGAGAGTGTTATACCTGAAATGGTCAGTTTTTGCTCAGTTATAATAAGCAGATACTGGATGGCCGAGTGAATGCATTTTGAGTTGTGTTTTCTAATGGGAATAAAATAAAGGTGGGAGGGTAAGGAAAAAAAGTTCATGCCATGAGTGTTTACATTTCACAGCAGGCTTAAGATGTGTAAGGCTCAAGAGACACCTGCAGCATAGTTTCAAAGATACAGGTAAAATAAAAGATAACAGATATTCAAGATAGCATTTTTATGCCACTTTTACACTATTCTTGACCTTATCATTTTTTTTATAATTCTCAGTGTAGAAAGCTCTATGTCTCTTGATGATATTATCACTATTTCCCAGACAATAAAGTATAATCAGGCTGCTTGACAGATTATTAAGACACAATGATGTAAACTGTGCTTTTCATAACTTAATCAAAATATTCATAGATTTTACAATTTTTAAAGGTGACTTGGTGAAGACTTCTGCATGCTGCATACACTGAGCTTTGTCTCTCCTTTATGCCTCATTGAATTCCATTAAAAGACAAACAAATCTTTCAGTCATTAAGCTCCTTGCTGACAATACCTGTCAGTCTGTCACTCCTATTCAGAGGTAGATACTGTAGTGCTTCCTTTGTCAGAATTCTAAAGAAAATAAGAAGAAACATATCTGTTGCCCCTGTTCTCACAGGAGCAATGATAAGATTATGATTACTGAAAAATGAACTCAACCTCCTCCTTCTGAAGTAAGGATTAAAATGTAATGTGGCTGGAAAAGCATGCTAGTCAGTAATTTACAAACCACACAGTTCACTTCAAACATATTGCCAGAGCTTGAATCAATAACTGCTGGAATTACATTTTCAAAAATGAAATTATGTCAAGCCATCAAATATTTAAATGCCCTAAAGTCTTACAAGATCCTGTCAACGTGTAGTCAGAAAGGTACTAAAAGATTTGGGTATGCAAAATAATTATTGGAAATATACATAAATGTTTTTAAATGTCAACCAATTCACTACCCTCTTATTTATTCGAAGTTTACATTCACTGTAATTAAATCATAATTTCAAGCTCTTTTTAAAATTTCTGTCACTATTTTCCTACTTTCAATAGTCAGATGACTCCTTTTCCTTTCTCCATTCTGAATTTCAAGGATAATTGCCTGCAATCTGGTTTTGAGATCTTATCTTCACTGTTTGAAAATATTTAAAATCTGACTTTCAAAGTTGTCTTTGGAGATATGAATAGTTTAATCCAATATTTGCTAAATTTTTACAATTCAGGGATGCTTAGCACCTCAAGTGCTTTGTTTATGCCTTTGTGCTATTTGGACATTGATAAGACTCTTGGAAAATTTAGATATACTGCCATTGAACTAATCTGTTCCCAAGACTTTAGCTACCCTTTCTATGCAGGTGATTTCCAAATATACATCTCCAGCCCTGATATCTCTCCTCTTCAGTCATGTGTTCCCTCCTGCTTTCAGGACAACTACTCGATGTCTCACTGATGTCTCAAACTTAACACATCCAAAACAGAATCCTTCTACTTCCCACCCAAACCTTGTCTTCTCCCTGATTTTCCCATCACTGAAGAGAGTACCAGCAACCTCCCTGTCTCACAAGCTGGTAACCTTAGTGTTATCCTCGACTCATCTCTCTTGTTCAGCCCACATATTTAATGTCACCAAGTCCTGTCTATTTTGCCTTTACAACATTACTAAAATCTGGCCATTCCTTTCCATCCAAACTGCTAACATGTAAATCCAAGCACTTACTCTATCTCTCCTAGACTACTACATCAGCCTCCTTGCTGACCTTCCTGATTACTTTCTCTCCCCTCTTCCATCCATACTTCACTCTGCTGCCTGGATTATTTTTCTAAGAAAGTTCAGTCCATGTTTCCTCACTTCTCACAAAGTGGTTGCACTTGCTTGGATGCACATTCAACTCTGTGTCAAACAGAATCTCCTTTCCATTGGCTTTAAAGCACATAGTAATCTTGTCCCCTCCTATTTTTCCTTGCTGATTTCCTACTACGATACAACACATTCACTTAATTCCAGTAACACCAACCTACTTACTCTACCTTGATATTGTCTATCTCTTTGCTGACCCCTCATCCACGTTCTGCCTCTGGTCTGGAACTTCCTTCCCACTTTCAAAGCCTTATTACATAACATCTCCTCAAAGAGATCTTTCTTAAGCCAAGTCCTCATTTCCCTTAGTCCATCTCCCTTCTGCTTCACCTTTGCACTTGGATTTTTAATGCTGTATTCACCTTACCCTCAGCTGCACAGCAGACAGGGAATGTGTCTGCTACTTCTGTTCAGTTGTACTCTCCCAAGTGCTTAGTATAGTGCTCTCCACTAGTTAAGCACTCAGTAAATACTTTAATGTCCATTTCCCATTCTAAACTATAAGCACTTTGTGAACAGGGAGCATGTCGACCAACACTGTCACATTAGACTCTCCAAAGCACTTAATAATGTTGGTATTTGTTAAGCGCTTACTATGTGCCGAGCACTGTTCTACGCGCTGGGGTAGACATAGGGGAATCAGGTTGTCCCACGTGGGGCTCACAGTCTTAATCCCCATTTTACAGATGAGGGAACTGAGGCACAGAGAAGTTAAGTGACTTGCCCACAGTCACACAGCCGACAAGTGGTAGAGCTGGGATTCGAACTCATGAGCCCTGACTCCAAAGCCCGTGCTTTTTCCACTGAGCCACGCTGCTTCTCAATGTAGGCTCTGCATGCAGGAAGTACAAGTGCTCAGTAGGTATAATTGATTAATTGGTCATGATGACAGGTTTTCTGTAATGGATCATACAAGAGGGGAGAGCATCATAAAAATGTGTGTTTATCTCTGGGATAGTTATATATTTTTAAGAACAAGAATGGTCACCAACACCACCCAAATGAATGTAAAACATATATGTACAAATATATGCAAAACATATAACAAAGAAATTATAGATATAATTGATGCAGAAGGAGATCAAGGCTATTAATCAGAAATGTTTGAAATGTAGGGTTTTCTTTATGTTAGGTACTTGTAAGCTGTCTGTATTTGAAGCTAACATTGCTAATGGTAAGATTTTATCCCTATGATGCAGAGAAATGGTATTCCAGTATGGGAAACAGCTTGAGTGAGGGGACAAAGGTAGGAAAGTAAAGAAAAGGGATGGAGGCAAGAAAGTCATGAGCAAGCTAAAGTTGGAAATTAACTTAGGAAGAACAAAATTGGGCTACAGTGGGTGAAGGGAGCAGATATTTAAAATGGGATGAGTTTTTGGAGAGCTTTGGTGCTAACTGTGAAGAGTTTTTGTTTGATGAAGAGATACCTGGGAATCCAGAAAAGGATTTTGAGAATCATTCAATCAAACCTAATTATTGAGGGCTTACTATATGAAGAGCACTGTATTAAGCCCTTGGAAGAGACAATAAATATATGCTCAGTGACATTTTATGTGGTAGATGTATTACTCAAGAAAGGATAGCTGGAGATAGGGAGACCATTGAGGAAGCTGACAAAACAGTCTACCTGTAATATGACCAGAGACTGTACTAGGCGGTAGCTGATTGTGTGTGAGGAGAGGATGGATCTGGGAGATGTATAGGAAAAATTGGCAGGAATTGGCAGTAGAAAGGATGGCAGTGATTTTATATTTTCATCATACTTGTTGGGCACTTCTATGTGCCAAGCACTGTACTAAGTGCTGAGGTAGATAAAAGAGAATCAGGTTGGATAGAGTTCATGTACCACATTTGGTTCACAGTATAAATAGAGGAAGGATGATTTAATACCTATTTTGCACATCAGGTAAATGAGGAATAAAGAAGTGAAGTGACTTGCCCAAGGTCCCACATCAGACACGTGGTGAACCAGGATTAGAACCTAGGTTCTCTGATCTGTGCTCTTTCCACTAGGCCACACTACTTCCTAAACAAATTCCTCCAAAGTTGAAACTAGGGTCATACATACACACTTTTTATAAATCCTCTACGGTTTGTAAGGCTTTACCGTCTCTGACATAAAGAATGCTGAGAGGAATCCTGAAGTATTTTTTGCCACCTCTGCATAGACATCTCTTGACATTCAAGGCCAACACTTTTTCTTTTTATGGTATACCTCTAGGTACACTAGCTTTTGCCGCTAAACAATGACTAGTGTTTATTTCAAAGATCTCTAGTGTATGCTTGGGACATTTCCTCAATTCCAATTGCTTTTTCATTGAGGAATGATTCTCTTGGAAAAGGTGGTGAATTACCCAGGCTTTGGATATAAAATGTGTTCTTCCTTTTCTATTCAATTTTGAAAGTCTATATTGTGAAGATGTAAAAATACAAATCTTTCTTAAATTCACTGGGGATGAATATTTTTGCTCAGAAACTGCATTCAGGATCATTAATTCAATTCTTAGCAAAGGAGATACCTTTTTGAATGCTGATGTAGAAAACTGTGTCTATATCAAAAGTTGCATCTTTGTACAAAATTCTTTACAACATAATCATTCTGTAGAAATATCTCCTATACTCTTTCCACGATAATCCAATTCTGATGTCCCTATCACCAAAAGTGACTCCATGGAAAAAAATAAACTTCTCAAAAACCTTTGATGAAACAATGCTTTTCTTATTACACTGTAATTCATTCAGTCGTATTTATTGATTGCTTACTGTTTGCAGAGCACTGTACTAAGCTCTTAGAAATACAATTCAGCAACCAAGTGAACAATTCCTGCCCATATCAGCTCACAGTACACTGAACCTGTGATTAACCTGGATTAAGAGTACAGGCACATCCCAGGTTACAACAACCACTCTTACAACCACTCTTGGGTTGTTTATTAATAATAATAATAGTAATGTTCTACTTGTTAAGCATGTACTATGTGCCAGTCACTATACTAATCACTGGGAATGCTACCTGACTCCTACAGGAGATTGATCCATCCTCATTCAGCAATCAACATTAAATGATACTTAGAAGAAGCCTCTGCCCTGACAGTTTTTATTCATATTTCAAGCATTAAATCAATCAATCAATGGTATATACTGAGCCCTAACAGTGTGCAGAGCATTGCACAGAGTGCTAGGGAGGATACAGTATAACAGAATTGGTAGATATGTACTCTGTCCACATTAAGTTTATAGTCCAGAGGAAAAGCTAGTTATTAAACTAGAGAGACAACTTAATTTAGAAATGGATGATGCAGATGTCAATGAATTAATCACATCTTCTTCAGGGGAATCATTGTTCAGTAAGTACTACATCGAACTTTGAAATTCCAAAATGCATGGGCAAAATACTGAAAAAGGTGAAATAGCTATTTTTTATGGTATTTGTTAAGTGCTTACTATGTGCCAGTGGTGGGGTAGATATAAGCTAGTCAGGTTGGACACAGTCCATGTTCCACATGGGGCTCATAGTTTTAATCCTCATTTTATAGATGAGGAAACTGAAGCACAGAGAAGTTAAGTTCATTCATTCATTCAGTTGTATTTATTGAGTGCTTACTGTGTGCAGAGTGCTGTACTAAGCATTTGGAAAGTACAATTCCTTCAATAAAGAGAGAAATTCCTGTGCACAACACTCCTAGAAGGGGGGAAACAGACATCAAAACAGTAACAATAGCATCAAGCATCAATATAAATAATAGAATTATAGAAATATACACAAAAACAAGTACAACAGGCATTAATGTAAATAAAGAGAATTAATGATATGTCATATATACCCAAGTGCTGTGGGGGCAGGGAGGGGGGAAGGAGGCAAAGGGAGCAGGAAGTGTGATTGGCAGATTTGAGAAGGAGAGCATTCAGACAAAAGTAGGACATTGTCCAAGGTTGATGGTGGGACAGGCGAGAATGAGGCACAAGTGAGAAGGTTAGCACAGAGGAGTGGAGTGTGTGGGCTGAGATGTTGAAGGAGAGAAGGGAGGTGAGGTAAGAAGGGGCGAAGGGATGGAGAGCTTTGAAGCAATAGTGAGAGTGTTGGTTTGATAGGAGTTGATAGGCACCTACTGGAGATTTTTGAGGATGGGGTGATGTGCCCAGAATGTTTCTGCCAGAAAGATAATCCGGGCAGCAGAGTGAAGTTTGGATGAAGTGGGAAGAGACAGGAGGTCGGGAGGCCAGGAGGATGCTGGTGCAGTAATCCAGTCGAGATAGGATGAGTGATTGATTATACTAACATAGTAACAGTTTGGATGGAGAGAAAGGGCAGATTTCGGCAATATTGTGAAGGTGAGACCGGCAGGTTTTGGTAATGGTGATTGGAATGATGGGATGAATGAGAGATCACAGTCCAAGGATGACATACAAGGTCGTGGGCTTGTGAACGGAAAGATGGAAGAATGGTAGTGCCGTTCCCAGTGATGGGAAAGTCAGGGAGAGGACAGGCTTGGGAGGGGAGATAAGGAGCTCTGTCTTGGGACATGTTGAGTTTTAGGTGGCAGGAGGACATCTAGGTGGAGATGTCCTGAAGGCAGCAGGAAATGCAAGCCTGAAGGGAGGGAGAGAGAATGGGGAGGAGATATAGATGTGGGCTATCCATCCGCAAAGAGAAGATAGTTGAAGCCATGGTAGCAAATGAGTTCACCAGGGGAATGAGTAATAGGTGGAGAATAGAAGGGGACCAAAAACTGACCCTTGAGGAAGCCCTCCAGTTAGGGGATGGAGGAGGAAGAGGAGCCTGTGAAGGAGACTGCGAGGAACGCCCAGAGAGATAAGAGGAGAACCAGAGACGACCAAGTCAGTGATAGCAAAGGTCGGATAAAGTGTTGAGGAGAAGGGAATGGTCAACAGTGTCAAAGGCAGCTGAGAAGTCGAGGAAGGATTAGGATGGACGTAAGGAGCCCATTGATTTGGCAAGAAGAACGTCATTGTTAACATTTGAGGGGCAGTTTCAGTGGAGTGGAGGGGACTGAAAGCCAAGATTGGAGGGGGTCCAGGAGAAAGTTGGGAGGAGAGGAATTTGATGCAAGCAAGTGTAAACTACTTGCTCCAGGAGTTTGGAAGGAAAGGTAGGAGGGAGATGGGTGATAACTGGAGGGGGCTGTGGGGTCAAGGGAGGGTTTTTTAGGATGGGGGGACATGGGCATGTTTAAAGGCAGAGGGGAAGAGCTGTTGGAGAATGAGCATTGGAGAGTGAGCGGTTGAAAATGGAAGTTAAGGAGGGGAGGAGGGAAGAGGTGAGAGTTTTTATAAGGAGGAAGGGAATGGGGTCTGTAGCACATGTGGATGGGAGGCACTTGAGAGGAGGGAGGAGATCTCTGAAGAGATTGCTGGGAAGATAATAATAATAATTGGTATTTGTTAAGCGCTTACTATATGCAGAGCACTGTTCTAAGTGCGGGGTAGATACAGGGTAATCAGGTTGTCCCACGTGAGGCTCACAGTCTTAATCCCCATTTTACAGATGAGGTAACTGAGGCACAGAGAAGATGTGACTTGCCCACAGTCACACAGCTGACAAATGGCAGAACCAGGATTCAAACTCATGACCTCTGACTCCCAAGCCCGTGCTCTTTCCACTGAGCCATGTGGAAGAGGGGGTTGGGGGGGGCGGTTGGAGGAGGGGGAAAGCTTAATTTTGGGGAGCTTGGACCTGATGGTGTTAATTTTCCTAATGAAATAGGTGGCTAGATTGTTGGTGGGAGGGAAGGGGGCGGGAGAGGAACAGGGGGCCTGAGCAGGGAGTTAAGTGACTTGCCCAAGATTACACAGCAGACAAGTGGAAGAGCTGGGTTAGAACCCAGGCTCTTTTGATTCCCAGGCCTGTGCTCTATCCATCAGGCCATGCTGATTCTCTGTTACGATTAAGTTAGGATTGCTCCATCACCCATTAAAATTTTGAGATTAAAAATCTTTTGTCAATCTTGAAAAAGAGGACAGTAGTGGAGAGAGGGTTTCAAAGATCCCTAGAGGCATTCAGAATAAGTTAACCTGATACAAGGTCATAGTGTAAAAAGAAATGAAAGTTGCTGTTTAAAGTTGGGCATGTTCTTCACTGAAGTTGAAAAATCACTACCAAAGCAAACAAAGAAGCTTTCTACTCTTGCGTTATCCTGTACATACTAATAATGATATAGGAACTCAACATGCATTTAATACTGTGAAGCTGTGCTTTAAAATTCTTTAATGATGTTCATCAATAGAGTATATAGCTTGCAGTGAAATTTCATATTATTTTTCCAGAGGTTTTGCCACATTTTAATATGTAACATTGCAAGCCAAGGGAAACAAACTGAACCAGATCAATAAGTAATGATGAGAGAGACTCACTTCTTCAAGGAACATAGCTTGGTTGATTAGTGAGGTATGCCTGTCTATCTACAGGATATTTCCTATTTAGTGTAATTCTGCTTTACCTTGTTTTAATGCTTTAATACGCACATCAATCATTGGCATTCGTTGAATGCTTATTGTGTGAAGAGCACTATACTAAGCACTTAGGTGAAACTATGCTGAAGGTAATTATCATCAGGGTCACATGAAAATGTAAGAAATGAGCCTGTTGGGGTTAAATTTTCCATACAATTTAGGTGTAGAACTCTTTTTATGTTGTACTTTCCCTTGACAGATTGCAGTGACATAATACATACATTTTTCTCAAACTATCAGTTATTTCCAAGGGTCTAAATGCATCAACAGTGTGAATTAGTGGAAAGAGCACGGGCTTCGGAGTCAGCAAGCTGCATAACTTCTCTGTGCCTCAGATACCTCATCTCTAAAATGGGGATTAAGACCATAAACCCCACGAGGGGCATCCTGACTACCTTGTATCTACCCCAGAGCTTAGAACAGTGATTGACACATAGTAAGTGCTTAACAAATACCATTATTACTATGATTATTATTATCAAGTAGTCAAAAAGGAATATTTTTCTCTGTAGGAAAATTTGGAAACCCTTAAATTGATTAGGCCTCTTCCAAGAGGTCTTCCCCAATTAAGAGCTCTTTTCCCTGGCTCACTCTCCCTTCTGCATCATCTTTGCACTTAGATCTGTGACCTATGGACATTTGATATTCATCCTCCCCTTCCCCACCCCCACCCCCCGGCCCCACAGCACTTATGTACGTATCTTAAAATTATATATTACAAATTATTTATTCATGTTAATATCTGTCTCCCCCTTTAGACTGTAAGCTCATCTCTCCCCACTCCGATTCATACTTCACTCTGCTGCCCAGATCATTTTTCTTCAAAAGTGCTCCAGTGGTTACCCATCCACCTCCACAACAAACAAAAACTCCTCACCACTGGCTTTAAAGCACTCAATCACTTTACCCTGTTCTCCCTCACCTCGTGACTCTCCGACTACAACTCAGCACACACTTTTGGGTCCTCTAATGATAACCTTTTCACTGTGCCTTGATCTCATCTATCTCACTGCTGAACCCTTGCCCACCTCCTGCCTCTGGCCTGGAATGTCCTCCCCATTCAAATCTGACAGACAATTACTCTGCCCACCTTCAAAGCCTTATTGAAGGGACATCTCCTCCAAGAAGCCTTCCATGACTAAGCTGCCCTCCTCTTCTCTTCTCCCACCCATTCTGCATAGCTCTGACTTACTCCTTTCATCCCCTCTCCCAGCCCCACAGCACTCATGTACATATCTGTAATTTATTTATATAAATGTTTTCCCCCCTAAAGTGTAAGTCATTGTAGGCAGGGAATGTGTCCATTTATTATTGTACTGTACTGTCCCAAGTGCTTAGTACAGTGTTCTGCATACAATAAGTACTCAAAATATACAACTGAATGAATGAATCAATCAATTATGGGCAGGGAACATTTCTGCTATTTCTGCTATATTATACTATCCCAAGTGCTTAGTACAGTGCTCTGCACATAGAAAAAGCTCAGTGAATATCACTGACTAGCTAAAAATGAACAGACTCTTGGATTAGGGATTATGACTGACAAAATTAATTGAGAAGAGGCTTTTAGAACTTTGAAAGGGAAGATGAATGGAATAAACAAAAGGTTTTTATTGAGTCCTTACTCTGTGTACTGCATTGTACTAAACTCCTGGGAGAGTACCCTAGAGCAAGCAGACATAATCCCTGTCCTCCAGAATTTTACAATCGAGTGCAAAAGACAGACACTAAAATAAATGACAGGGAGGGAAAGCAATATAATTGAGTATATAACTGATATGGCAGGTTGGCTAAGTACTTATGTACATTGCACAAGAGCTTAACACACCATAAAGAAAAGGAAAAAAGATAAAAGGGTCAAGATGCATAGTTGAGGTAGGGAGGGACCTAGGGTGAGCAGAAGGGAGATTCGTTACTGAAGCTCTGGAAGAGATATAATTTTTGTAGGACTTTGAAGATGAACTGAGTATAAATAAATCAATTTGAATGGTATTGGTTTCTAATAATTTGTTTTGATTTCTCTATATGTTTATAGCTGTCTTCCCATTAAAGAGTAAGGTTTTTGTGAACAAGGAAGATATCACTTATTTGTATTGTACTTATCCTGGCACATAGTACAGGAACATAGTATAATGCATTACATCCCGTAGGTGTCAGGAAATACAAGATTACTGCTAGTACTACTACTGGCATTAAAATGCCTACTTTTCGTGAAACACGATTCTCTTTTCAAAATAATGAAATTAGAGGAATTGCACTGGAGGTGATTACTTAAGATATTGAAGAAACAGTTGTAGCCTGTCTGGATCAGTTGATTTTCTTGTTTCTACCCCAGTGCTTTTAACATAGTGCTTGATGTACTCTAAGCACATAATAAAACCCTACCTAACTAAGCTTGTGGCAAATGAAGATATAGGTTAATTCTGAGGCAGGAGCCAAATTCAAGGAGATACATTGTAATTTCAAATAAAAATCAGCAAAATAAAACAAAATATCAATATGGATACAATTATGAGATTGAGTTTGAAAATACTATCGTTTTAATTCCAAAACCCGCACGGATTTCAACAATCTCCGAGGAACATGCTACACTTTGAAGATTCAGACGAAGTAAAAGCAAGTGATCGGGCCTGATGAAATGCATTAGGCCATCACGAACTTGGATTAACATTTATTTACAATCTCAATTTAAAAATTTTAAAAACACATTACCCCCAAGTTCTTAGTTTTTACTACAACGGTCAAGACAAATTTGGATGGGTGGAGTGATGGATTTGATTAACATAGAGTACAAAAAAATGCCAGTCTTCCAACAGTTTATGGATATTCCAAATATATCGCACAGTGTAAGTGAGATGAGGCTCCAGGGCATTGCTGAGTTGTGTTGGGTTCATAGTGTGTCCTGTGTGGCAAAGGTGAGGTAGAGAGAGTTAGAAGAATATTATCTGGACTCGTAGCTACCAAATAAGCCACACTGCTTAGTGGATAGAGCATAGGCTTGGGAGTCAGAAGGACCTGGGTTCTAATCCTGGCTCTGCCATGTGTCTGCTGTGTGATCTTGGGGAAGTCACTTGACTTCTCTGTGCCTAAGTTACCTCATCTGTAAAATGGGGATGAAGACTGTGAGCCCCATGTGAGGTAGGGACTATGTCCAACCCAATTTGTTTGTATTCATCCCAGCCCTTAGACAAGTGGCTGGCATGTAGTAAGCACTTAAAAAATATAATTATTATTCTTGATTATTATTAATTGAGGGAGGTGGCAATTAATGGAAAGTGCCCAAGTGAGCACTTTATTGCTCTTCCTATTCCTTAGGGCAGAGAAGAGGCTGAGATTTTCCCTGATAAATGTGCTTCCCTGGGCCCTCAGCTGCACCCTCTGTCATCAGGATGCTCCTCCCATATCCAGGCACTGATAACTTCACAGCTTGGAGTCTGATTCTGGTGAAGCTGTAGATGGCTTCCCTATTCCCAGAAGCAGCATGGCTAGTGGCAAGAGCAGGGGCTTGGGAGTCATAGGACGTGAGTTCTAATCCCGGTTCCTCCACTTGCTACTGGGTGACCTTGGGCAAATCACTTAACCTCTCTGCACTTCAGTTGCTTCATCTGTAAAATGGAGATTAAGACTGTGAGTCCCATGTGAGATGACCTGCTTACGGTATATTTACCCCAGCTCTTAGAACAGTGCTTGACATGCAATAAATGCTTAATAAATACCATTATTATTATTATCATTATTCCTCATCAGGACCCAGTGGTCACTACCTCCTACACAAGGAAGAAAGGGATTGCAGTGGAAGCAGAGCAGTTCTGAACATAGGTTATGTTCAATAAGAACCTCTGGGCCATTTCCTACCTCTGGCCTGAAACACCCTCCCTCCTTGAATCCACCAATCACACTTCCCCCCTTCAAAGCCCTACTGAAGGCTCACCTCCTCCAAGAGGCCTTTCCAGACTAAACTCCCCCTCTCCTCCACAGCTCCCTGATTCGCTCCCTTTGCTCTACCCCATTCTCCCCGCCCCATAGCATTTGTGTATATATGTACATATCTATAATTCTATTTACAATGATGCCTGAGTACTTCTTTTGATGTATATATATCTATAATTCTATTTATATTGCTGCCTGTTTACTTGTTGTGATGTCTATCTTCTCCCTTCTAGACAGTAAGCCTGATGTGGGCAGGGATTGTCTCTATTGCTGAACTGTACTTTCCAAGCACTTACTACAGTGCTCTGCAAAAAGTAAGCACTCAATAAATGTGACTGAATGAATGAATGAATGAGTGAATGAATAAGAAATTTCAAATGCCAGCAAGAATTCTCAGGGGTCTGGACAAGACTAGATCATGGAACTTCAATCAGGACAATCATTATACTTTAATAATAATAGTGATAATAATGGTATTTGTTAAGCACTTACTATGTACAGGCAGTGAACTAAGCTTTGGGATGGATACAAGCAAATGGAGTTGAACACAGTCCCTGTGTAAATAGGCGAGCTGGAGTACAGCACATGGTGGAAAGCTTGCAAAAGTCCTTCATATATGTAACACTTTACAGCTCAAGAGAGCAGAGCAGAGTGGTTCCCCCGATTGGTACATCCATAACAGGTGTTTCCCTAATCAGAGCCAGGGTAGATCCCAGAAGTCCTGATTCCCAGAGCCATGTTTTTCCCCAGTGGACCAATGGCAGGGCTCTATGTAATTCCTATAAAGAATGAATCGAAAATGAGACATTTGCATCCCAGAAACCTGTAGACCAGTTAACTTTGTCTTTCAGAAGAGCTGGAATTTTGCTTTGGCTCTTCTGACTGGGCTTATTCTTAGGTAAGATTTGCTTCTGGTTCTTGGCTGTTTTGTGAAAAGCAGCAAAAGAGATTTCCCAGGAACATCCCTATTAAAGTGCAGAGGAGCAGCATTTGAAAGGCAGAGATAAATTTCCAGTCCCATCAAAGCTATATCTCCTGATGCCTGGGAAAGAGCAGAGCGGCAGTCACCAAGTATACCCTGCCATATCAACTTCACCAGTGGGTCACTTGGTGTCTTGTTAGTTGGTACTAATTTTGGAAAAGGTTTATTAGAGATGAACTTATATTTTGCAGTTTTTTTAGGTCAGTGTTTTGGATGAGTTTTAAAGTAGAGGATGGAATTGCTAACCTATTGCTAAACAATTGCAAAATTAATCTCAGGAGCAATGTCACAGAAGGAGCAAATGTAAAAAAAGAGTATAAACAATGGCCTTGAAATTTCAAGAACAATGACATTAGTGCTTACTGTGTGCCAAGGATTGCATTAAATGCTAGGGTGGATAAAATACAAGCAGATTGGGCACAGTCCCTGTCTGACATGAGGCTCACAGTCTAAGGGAGAACACATATTTTAATCTCCATTTTTATAGATGAGAAAACCGGGGTACAAAGATTTATTTATGATCAAACAGCAGGCAAAAAGTGGAGTGGGGATTAGAAACAGACCATCTGGGTCCCGGGACCAAGCTTTTCTACTAGGCCAAAGATTGGACTGAAAAGGGAGAACAGATATTATGGTATTTAAGCACTTACTATGTGTCAGGCCCTGTACTAAGCTCAGGGATTGTTGTTGTTAACTCATGCTGTCGAGTCGTGTCTGTCCCATAATGATGTCATGTACACATCTCTCCCAGAATGCCCCAGCTCGATCTGCAATCGTTCTGGTAGTGTATCCATAGCGTTTTCTTGGTAAAAATACGTCAGTGGTTTCCCATTGACTCTTTCTGTGCAGTAAATTTGACTCTCCGCCCTCGACTCACTCCCATGTCCTTGCAGCCCAGCTCAGGTGAGTTTTGACTGGTAGCAGATTGCCTTCCACTCGTTAGCCACTGGCCAAGCTAGGAATGGAATGGGTAGGCCTCTTCTTGACTCTCCCTCCTGTAGTCGGGACTGGTAGGGTACTGGAAACTATCCAGCTGCGACCTTGAGAGGGGAAGCACTGGGGTAGATACAAAATAATCGAGTTGGACATAGTCCTTGTTCCACATGGGGCTCACAGTCTTAATATCCATTTTACAACTGAGGGAACTGAGGACCAGATAAGTAAAGTGACTTGTCCAAGGTCACACAGCAGACAAGTGTCAGAGCTGAAATTAAAATAATAATAATAATTGTGGTATTTTAAGTTCTTACTATGTGACAGGCACTGTACCATGAGCTGGGGTGGATACAAGCAAATCAGGTTGGACATAATCCTTGTCTCATGGGGTGTTCACAGTCTCGATCCCCATTTTACAGATGAAGTAACTGAAACCCAGAGAAGTGAAGGTCACACAGAAGACAAATGACAGAGGTGGGATAAGAACCCATGTCCTTCTGACTTCTGCGCCTGAGCTCCATCCACTAAGCCATGTTACTTTTAGGTAGGTAATGGTGGTGAGGGACAGACGTACCCATTGAATTACATGATAGAATAATGCTATTAATTGGATACTATTTCCTTCGTCAATTTTTGTACTTAGGTAAGAAGCTGGCTATTGATGATGCAGCCGGGCCATTGATTGTCCATCATTCTTCAAATTGCTCCCTCCTCCCATACTCTGTAAGCACTACATTGGGTGACAAAATGAAAAAAAAAGCACTATGGCAATTTATTAATTCATAGGGTGCTGGGAATATAAATATCAGAGAGCATGTAAACCTCTGGGTCTAGTTATGAGATTTCCTTTTGAAAATTAGTTCAGTGCAGCATGTAGGAAATAGCACCATTTTCCCCTTAAAAAAGTCAAACTGTCCCTGACTGTGCGTTGGCAGGGTAGAGGGTGCTGGCAAGGATCATCTCTCCTGGGAACAATGGTGTGAGCCCTGCTGCCATTTTCGAAATGGAATGGACAGGATCCAAACTGTAGGATTGTAGTGCGTTGAAGTTTATTAGAATAGCTCGTGCTTGCCCTTGGTCCGGAAATGACTATTATTTAAGTCTTAAACAATCTTTTGCATGTGGGACTGAAGCCTACAACATCCATTTTATGCTGATAATACTGCAATAACTAAGGGCAGGATGAATAGTATACAGTGTATGATTCTTGCTCCTTGGGAATTAGAAAATCTTTAAGTGATATGTTCATATAGAAATGGAAATATCTTTAGAAAAAGTTAGGAATAAAATCACTAATCTGATTTATTAACATTTTGATATTTCTTCAGTTCTATAGCAAAAGAAGTAAACTACTTTTCCTGAATGTTTATGGTATCCAGCATAGATGTTGGAGATAGATTTGAAATATTGTCTTTGGACACAAGGGGGCACTTAAACTTCATAGATTCAACAAAATAGTGAGATTTTTCTCTGAAAATATGAATGCAGTAGTACCTTAGAAGCAGGACAACAGAAACTATAATGAAATAATGATAAAGATAATTTTTAAAAGGCCATACAATATGGTCATCATTAATTTTCTAATGCATGCTATTTTGAGTACGTTTGAATAGAATGGGTTATATCTAATGAGTATGAAAATGAATAGGTAAAGTTGGAGATAGTTTTTAAATGATTGGAGAAATCCATTGAAAATTGAAATTTTAAAATCATATCATTCACATCAGATGTTTCACTTTTGTTTAACTATTTCATCCTAGATGAAATTAACCTGCTTTAGTGCTTATAGATTATTCTTATCAGTATTACTGCCATTTGTGATCATTCTATGTGAGTCCTTGAAGAGTATACTTTTTCTTCATTTACATGCACTGTAATGTTTCTTTATGAATGAACCCTATTTGCTGGCTTTCTCCATTGACCCATTCTACTTAGGCGTTATGATGTTAGAGAACATCCTAACATGTTGAACATTCATTCAATAGTATTTATTGAGCGCTTACTATGTGCAGAGCACTGTACTAAGTGCTTAGAATGTACAATTTGGCAGCAGATAGAGACAATCCCTGCCCATTGACGGGCTTACAGTCTGATCGGGGGAGACAGACAGACAAAAACAATAGCAATAAAAATAGAATCAAGGGGATGTAGGAACATGAGATGGTAAAGTCTTGTCAAAGTCATTCTTGCCTTTCTCAATTTCATAGTTTGGATAAAGGATTCCTTGCTTGTCATTCCAGCCTAGTAGCCAAATACCTAATCTCCAGTTTGCTTTTCATGCATGATCATTCAAAACATTTGGAATCCTGGTAACTCTTTATTTGTATTTCATTGCACTTTATGTTTAGTAGATGCAGTTATTATCCAGCCGTTCTACAAATGAAACTGCTGGGGTTTAAAGAGCTTAACTGACTACATATCTGGGACATACTAAATTCAAAAACTGAACAGCACAACCAATTCACAGCTTCAGATCAGTGACACAGCCCTCTAACAGTCACAGGATTTAAGGATCATAATTTAGTATCGAATCTTTTACCTAAATTTAAGTCAGTGTGATCATTTGTTTCTTGTAAAGATCTTTAGTGGATCCAAAATACTCCTTTGACATAGTAAGAGTCCTATATGTTGTTTTATAACTCTGGCCTCTCATTCTCAGTCTCCTTCCTGGGTTCCTTATAAAGTCCTATGAAGATTTATAAAATTACTAAACCATTGCTATTGGACCTGAAATTGCTGTTTTCATTTGCAAATCTATTTTCATATTTTCCACAATTATGGAGGACAATATAGTACTTCACAGATTTTTAAGGCTCACTATACAAGGAAGAGACAGGGTGAAATATCTCTATAATTGGTTGGTTAAGGTTAGGGAGGTTAAATGAGGCCATTGTTCTATCAGGCTATTCAGCCAATTCAATTGTTTTTATTTATGATGTGGCCTCCTGCTTTCATTGTCAGGATAGTGCTGAAGCTATTCTGAGATTTTGAGGTTAAGACCACAGATCTATCAGTTTAGCAAAGATCCCGTCCTCCTGACTAGTTTAGAAACTGTTAGTTTAGAAGAACTTTGAACATGGGGAGAGCATAATCTGCTCAATGTGAAGGGGAAGGAGAAGCGAAGCTGTGAGCAAGAGGTCAATGGTGGGAGCAGTGAGGCACAGTAACTTGGTGTGAGAAGAGAGAAGTGTGTGGTGCAATGGGAAAGGAGCCAGATAATTCTCCTCGAACTCTAAGATGCCTTTGACACACTGGTGACCACCAATTTCTCCTGGTTATCCAATCTTGCCTTCACTGACACTGTCCTCTCTTGGTTCTCCTATTATCTCTCTGGCCACCCATTCTCAGTCTCCTTCCCGGGTTTCTCCTCTACCTCCCACCCCCTAAATGTGGACATCTCTCAAGATCCAGTTCTGGGTCCCCTTCTTTTCTCTATTTGCAACACTCCCTTGGAGAAGTCATTCACTCACATGGCTTCAACTATCAACTCTATGTTGGTGAGACTCACATCTCATCTCCAGCCCTGATCTCTCTCCCTGCCTTCAAGACATCTCTACTTGGATGTCCTTCCATCACCCCAAGCTTAACATATATAAAACAGAGCTCCTTATCTTCCCATCCAAACCCTGTCCTCCCCTTGATTTTCCCATCCCAGTAGATGGCACCACCACCTTTCCTATCTCAGAAGCCTGTAAACTTTAACATCATCCTGTACTCCTCTTTCTCACTCAACCCACATATTCAATCCATCACTAAATCCTGTCAGTTCCACCTTCACAACATCACTAAAATCTACCCTTTCCCCTCCATCCAAACTGCTACCATATAAATCCAATCACTTATCCTATCCTGCCTTGATGACTATACCAGCCTCCTTGCTGACCTCCCAGCCTCCTTGCTGACCTCCCAGCCTTCTGTCTCTTGCAACTCCAGTTCATGCTCCACTCTGCTTCCCAGATCATTTCCCTTCAAAAATGTTCAGGCCATATTTCCCCACTCTCGCCCACATCCTTCCATGTCCTGCCTCTGGTCTGGATTGCCCTCCCTCCTCAAATCCTACAGACAATTACTGTCCCCCCTTCAAAGCCTTATTGAAGATATCCAAGAGGCTGTCCTCACAAAGCCCCCCTTTTCTCTTCTCCCACTCTCTTCTGTATCATCTTGACTTGCTCCCTTCTCTCATCTCTCTTCCCAGGCCCACAGCATTTATGTACATATTTGTAATTTATTTATATTCATTTCTCTCTCCCCCTCTAGACTGTAAGCTCATTGTGAGCGGGGAATGTGTCTATTTATTGTTATATTGTATTCTTCCAAGGACTTAGTTCAGTACTTTGCACATAGTAAGTGTTCACTAAATGCAACTATATGAATGAATAGTGAAAGAGATCTCATTTAAAGTCTTAAAGTCAATGGTCAGGTGTTTCTGATTGATGTTGAGAGTGATGGGCAACACTGAAAATTTTTGAGGTAGGAGGAGATGTGTGAAAATCTACGTTTTAGGAAAATTATCCACATGGCAGAGAGAAGTATTGGCTGTGAATGGGAGATAGGGCAAGCAGAGAAATCTGGGACGAGTCGAATCAAGATAAGACAAGTACTTAGACTAGTATGGTGAAAGTGTGAATGGAGATGATGACGGGACAGTTTCTGGAAATGTTGTGAATAAAGAACTGACAAGATTTGATCACATTGGTTATGCAGTTTGATAGAGAAAGTGGTAAAGAATAATGCCAAGGTTATGGACAGAGAGATTTTCTGTACTTTGATACTCATCCCATCCCTAGCCCCATAACATTTATTTACATATCCTTTATACTGTGCCATTTTCCCATCTGTAATTTATTTTAATGTCAATCAATCACATTTTTTGAGCACTGACTGTGTGTACAGAGCACTGTACTAAGCACATGATAGACTACAATATAATAAAATAAACATGTTCCCTGCCCACCAGGAGTTTACAGTCTAGAGCACGAGTTTACAGCCTAGACTGTAAGCTTGCTCCTTGTGGGCAGGGATTGTGTCTACCAATCCTATTGTATTGCACTCTGCCAAGCATTTAGTACAGGGCTCTGCACCCAGTAAGCACTCATTAAATAGCATGGATCAATTGATTGTTGTGCAGACATGGAGTCCCTGATCTCAGTGGTGGGTCTGAGCACCTAGTTGCCATGCTGCCAGGGCCCTGTATCAGCAGCTTAATACCATTATTATTACTATTATTGATATTACTAGCTCCACCACTTGTTTGCTGTGTACCTTGGACAAGTCCCTTTCCTTCTCTGAACCTCAGGTATCTCATATGTAAAATGGGGATTAAGACTGTGAACCCCCTGTAGGACAGGGACTGTATCTGACCTGATTAACTTGAGTCTACCTCAGTGCTTAGAACAGTGCTTGGCACATGGGAAGTTAATAATTCATAGTCAACCTCTTATTTCAGTATCAGTCCTCTGAACACATAGTAAATTGTTTTTTCTCTGTAGTGCTTCAAAAATGTGCTGCTCATTCATGGATTAGGACAACTTAATCTCTTTAAAACTAGTTACTTAGAAGATGGAGGATGGAATTTATCCAAGAATTGCAGTGGTAGAATGCAAACTCTTTGTGAGCAGGGGAAGGGTCTCGTGCGTCTGTTGAACTTTCCCATGCCCTTAATACATTGTATTGCACCTAATAAGACCTCAATTAATGTCATTATTACCACCACAAAACATTTTACTGTACACCAAAAATAAGTTTTTCCATAGTTTAATCAGAAGCATGAATAAATTTGACATGATACCTTCAGATCCCATAGAAAAGGTAAAATAAACTACCCTCAAAAACTAGATATATTGAAGAATGGTGATTTGTGTTTCAATGTGATTTTTTTTTACTTAAGACAAGCTCATAGCCCAGTTGGAAAGAAGGTAAGGGTGAACCTTATATTTTGGGCACCCGTAGAATATGAGGCTAGTTTCATCTCTCCCTCCTATTTTAGTTTCGTTCATCTCTACTACAACATAGCCTGTAATGCCACCTACTCACTGTACTGAGATCTCCCCTTTGCCTACATTTTTGCTCTGTCCTGGAACTTCCTTCACATTTACATCTGAGAGTTCACCAGTCTCCCCATCAACAAAGCCTGACTAAAAATCACAATACCTCAAAGAAGGCTTTCATGACTAACCTTTCATTTTCTTATTCTGTTAACCCTCCCTTCTATACCCACTAAGCACTTTGTTTCCCCAACTCTTACCCGCCCCCCAGCCTTTATGTACATATTCTGTACTCTGCTGCTTCTAGTCCCCATAATTTATTATAAAAAGCATTTCTCCAACTAAATTGTAAACTCCTCGAGTATAGGGATTATGTCTATCCATTCTAGCATACTCCCCCAAGCACTTACTATAGTGCTCTGCATACAGTAAGGGCTCAATTAAGGCCTCACTACATCTGGCCTCTAACCATGGACCCAGAGACCAAGCACAATGCCACACCACACATTTCAAAGTAGTAAAAATATTACTATGATAATGGTACTTGTTAAGTGCTTACTATGTGCCACACACTGTTCTAAGCAATGGGGTAGATACAAGTTAGTCAGTTTGGACCCAGTCACTGTGCCACATGGGGCTCACACTGTTCATCTCCATTTTACAGATGAGGGGACTGAGGGCCAGAGAAGTGAAGTGACTTGCTCCAGGTCACACAGCCAGGCATGTGGCAGAGCTGGGATTAGAACCCAGGTCCTTCTGACTCCCAGATCCATGCTCTATCCGCTAAGCCATGCAGAACTTCCTCACACCAATCTCGTTGTTGAGCAGGGATTGTCTCTATCTGTTGCCGAATTGTACATTTCAAGTGCTTAGTACAGTACTCTGCAGACAGTAGCGCTCAATAAATATGATTGAATAAGTGAAAAGTAGGTTGTATACACACCCAAATTCATTTGGGTCTATCCCCTGGTCTGGACAGCAAGCTCCTGGTGGGCAGAGAAAGTGCCTACTAACCCTGGTGTACTCCCCCAAGCATCCAGTACAGTGCTCTGTGCATAGTAGGTACTCAATAAATACCACTGATTCATTGATTTATTATGCTCCTCTATTTGATAAGTAGTGGAGCCGGTCCTGAAAAGTCCATCAGGATGACTTTTTAAAGACTTGTTTGGCTGGGTTGGGGCAAGGCCCTGATGGATCCATTCATTCCCCATTGCTGATGGAGTAAAGCAAGAATGTGTTGTGGGACTGGCCCTGTTCTTTATTCCATTGGCACTGAGTAATGGATCAATCAGGGCTTTTCTCTGAACCATCAAGCCATGATTCTTTGAAGCCATTCAGGGGAATACAGTAAGAACTATGAATGCAAGTGCTAGAATATATTCCATACCTCTGGGAAACTCTTTAAACTCAACAGACTTAGAGCATCTTCCAAAGTCCTTGAAACAGTTATTCAATAATTGTTTTTGGAGGATCCAGCACCTAGAGGCACACACAACACAACGATTTTGAAATCCTTCACTGAATCAGATGGATATTACAGAAATCCATACTGGCAACAGAGATAAATGCTGTTACAAAATTGTTACCTAGGTAGTGGACTGACCAGCAGTGCAAGGATAAATAAAAAAAAGTAGAAATCTAAATCCAGATGGCCAGAGGATCTTTTCAGAGACTGTCAAAGTGTGGCGACAGGAGGGCACCAGGTTCCAGACTGAACTGAAGATCTACTATTCTCTAGGGTGGTTCATACTTCTCTACACCTGTGAGACTTGGATGGCACACAGATGCCTCATTCTGTAGTTCCATCAGTATCTCTTACAGGTCATTGCTAATATCAAATGGCAAGACAAGATCACAAACAATTCATCTCTTATGGTGAAGCTATGCTTACCTTAACACAGATACACTAGGTAGGAGGTGTGAGGAGAATGAGCAAAATTAGTACATCCCCCAAACTGCTGTTTGAAGAGCTAAATTTGGCATACTGAAAGCCAGGAAGGCAGAGGAAGTGTTTTAAGGGCACAGCAAAATAAAATAAAATAAAATGGTGCCACTAAGAAGGAACTGGCTTTCTTTGAGTAAAAGCTCCTACAGAAAGGCAGGCAAAGAGGAAAAAAAGAGCAGTGCCAGGCACTACCAGCATTATGTTCATTCAATCATATTTATTGAGCACTTACTGTGTGCAGAGCACTGTACTAAGACCTTATAACAATAATGATGATGGTATTTGTTAAGAACTTATGTTCCAAACATAGTTCTAAGCACTGGGGGTAGATACAAGTTTATTAGGTTGTCCCACATGGGATTCACAGTCTTAATCCCCATTTCACAGATGAGGTAACTAAGGCACAGAGAAATGAAGTGACTTCCCTAAGGTCACACAGCAGACAAGTGGATGCAGTGTGAATATAAAAGAATAAATAGAATAATTTAGAATAATATAGAATAAATAGAATGAATAGAATAAATAGAATAGAATAAATAGAATAATAGAATGAATAAATAGAAGCAGCGTGGCTTAGAGGAAAGAGCGCGGGCTTCGGAGTCAGAAATTGTGGGTTCTAATCCGGCTCTGCCAGTCACTTAACTTCTCTGGGCCTCAGTTACCTCATCTGCAAAAATAGAGATTAAAAAATGTGAGCTCCACGTGGGACAATCTGATTATCCTGCATCTACCCCAGTGCTTAGAACAGTGCTCTGAACATAGTAAGCACGTAACAAATACCATAATCATTATTATTATTAAGTGGCAGTGCTGGGAAGAGACTAAGAACGTAAGAAGGGACAACCTTTTTGTGTGCCCAATATGGCTGAGGCTACAGGTGTCACATTGGCATTTTCAGCCACAAAAGCACTCATAGATGAACTTAACCATCAGTGAAGTCTTTGAATATGAAGGACAAATATATAGACTGTACAGGTTCTGTGGACAGGGAATGTGCTACTTCTCTATTCTGTTCTTTCCAAGTGCTTACTACGTGCTACTCTGCATCAAATGGGTGGTGACACATTTTTCACAACCCCAAGGTGGTCTTGTTTCAACCACAACTGGAAAAGGAGAGAGAAGCTCTGCCTCAGAGTCCTGGGATCATCCTCAAACCCAGATCTTAGAGGCAAAGAGCACAGGCCTGGGAATCAGAGAATGTGGATTCTAATCCAATCCCCACCACCTGTCTGTAGTTTGACCTTGGGCAAATCACTTAACTTTTATGTGCCTCATTTACCTCCCGGGTAAAATGGGGATTAAGACCGTGAGCTCCATGTGGGACATAGATTGGGTCCAATCTGATTAGCTTGTATCTACTTCAGTGAGTCCGTTTTGTTCAGGGATTGTCTCTCTTTATTGCTCTATTGTACTTTCTAAGTGCTTGGTATAGTGGTCTTCACACAGTAAGGGCTCAATAAATACCATTGAATGAATGAATGAATGAATTAGTAGGGTGCCTGCCACATAGTAAGCACTTAACAACTACAATGAAAACAAGGTCTTAAACTTCTGGTTCTTCCTTTCACCATTGCCCTCCAACTGCTCTACACTTCATTTAACTATTCAAATGCAGTTTTAAAAGCCAGTTAGTGAAAAAGCCTCTCTGATGCTCTTATTGTTTCTGGCATTCTGCTACAAGTCAAAACCCAACTTTGCAGGGCAGCAGTGGCATGGGAGAGAGTCAAGGGTGGATACTCAAGTTTACTGCATGGAAGGAGTTAGTGGTAAACCACTTCCACATTTTACCAAGAAAACCCTGTGGATGCACTACCAGAATGATTGCAGATGGAGTTGGGACATTCTGAGAGAGATATGTCCATGGCGTTGCTGTGGGTTGGAGATAACAACAAAAGACAAGACTATCACATTCAAATCATGGAAATAACAACTCATCCAGACAACTAGTTTATTTACCTTGCACTGACACTTTAGCAATTCATTCATTCATTTTTATTGAGCACTCACTTTGTGCAGAGCACTATAGTAAACATTGGAGAGAATGCACAGGTGGGAATCAGACACGCTTTGGAAAGTAAAATACAACAATAAACGGTCATATTCCGTGCCCGCAATGACCTCACAGTCTAGAGTGAGGGAGACAGACATCAATATAAGCAAATAAAGTTACAAATATGTACATAAGGGCTTAGGGGGTGGGAAGGGGAGAAGAGCAAAGGGTTAAATAAAATTACAGATACATACATAAGTGCTGAGGGGTTGAAAGGGTGGGGAAGAGCAAAGGGAGCAGGTCAGGGCTATGCAGAAGGGAGTGGGAGATGAGGAAGAGTAGGGCTCAGTCTGGGAAGGCCTCTTGGAGGAGATGGGCCTTCAATAAGGCTTTGAAGTGGGGCAGAGTGGTTGCCATAAATATGTTTTTCGATTTTTAGAACATGTACCATAATCCTAGATGTACTTTTTTTAGGAGACTTTAACATAGTCCTGATGTATGGAATATGTACTTTTTTTAGGAGACTTTAACATAGTCCTGATGTATGGAATTTTTTGCAGTGCATGATATCTTGGATTAACTAAGCATCATTATCATCATCTTCATCATGTCAACATTGACATATTTTTCACTGGACCCTGTAGTGTTTCATCGAAAACAACACAAGACTTGGTCCTGTCTTGAAAACTTCAGGAACCTGCAGGAAAGGAATGGTCACAGAAATGATCGTCTGCCCACTGTAGCCTCCAGAATGGTAACACACATTAGGTTGAACACAACTTGCCTCTCCACACAGCCATGTTTTACTCTGATGCTTAGTGAGAAAGGGCCCTACACAGAACCTTCAATTCTGACTTTAAGGGCCATATCTCATGCAGTAAGTAGCCTGGGAATCTTGATGATAGTGTCAAGTCAGCTGAATTTTCTTACACTTTCCAGAAGCATGGCCCGATGATTGTGTCAAATGCTTCTGTTAGGTCAGTAGACATCTGAGTGGAGTGCTCTGTAGCCGTCATGCTCTGAAAATACCAACTATTATGTTTCATTTTGCTCTGAAGCCAAATGGCAATTTGGGGAGATGAGAGAGTTGGCTGTCAGGAAGGACGTTTAGAACCATCAGTAGCTTAATCTCTAAACGCTTTCCTGTCAAACTAGGTAAAGTTCTTACCCTTGAATGATGTTGCTCTGAAGAAGGGAGGCCACTCTAGAATAAGTTATACTTTAGTTAGGGCAACAGAAGGTGACCTGCAGCAGCATGACAGGAGAGAAGGACAGGAAAAAGTAAGAGTGAAGGAGAAGCTACTCTGTCTCTTGGTCCTCTTCCAATTTGTCTTCCTTTGGAGCAAGGGAGCAGTCTTTGCTGTCAATATCACACAGCTAGAGAGTCCTATCCTGGGTCAAACTGACACTTCTGCTCTTCTATCCAGGAGAAAAGAGATGGCAGTAGGGTACAGCAACTAATTGACCCCCTTTTTTCAGTTTTTTCCCATTCTCCTCTGCTTTCCTCTTTTCTTCTCTCTTCCCCTTTTCCTCATCCTCTCTTCTTTTCACTTCTTCTTTCCATCTTTCATCATCCTCTTTTTCTTTTTTTGCTTCCTTTTTGTCCTCTACCTCTTTGATCATTTTCTTCATTCTTTTGCTCCCAGCCAGGAAGTCCCATCCCATCCCACCCTGAATGGCCAAAAATCCAGTCATCTTACACATACAAAACTGATCTCCTCATCCCTTCTCCTAAAACCTCTTCTCCACGTAACTTTCCCTTTACAGTTGACACTACCATAATTCTCCCTGCCTCTAAAGTCTATAATCATGGCATTTTCAGCCATGTGGCCTCCATGTTGCTTTTGCCACTTGCTAAATCCTTGATTAACTATGCATCAACCTTCATGCTCCCCCTTCCCCCACCTCCACCTTCTGCTCTTCCCCCTTCCCCTCCCCTCAGCTCATTTGTTTATATTATTTATTACCCTATTTATTTTGTTAATGAGGTGTATATCTCTTTAATTCCATATATCTTGATAATGTTGTCTTGTTTTTGTTTTGTTCTGTTTTGCTTTGCTGTCTGTCTCCCCTGTTTAGACTGTGAGCCCGTCATTGGGCAGGGATTGTCTCTATCTGTTGTGGAATTGTACATTCCAAACACTTAGTACAGTGTTCTGCATATAGTAAGTGCTCAATAAATACTATTGAATGAATGAATGAATGATCTCCCTTCCTCCATATCTCCTCTTTCAAGACAAAACCCAGCTGCTTGGATCATGTTTTCTAAAACATCATTCTGAGCATGTTTCCCCTCTTCTCAAGAGCCTCCAGTTGTTGCCTATATTCATCAAGTGACACTTCTGATCACAACTTTATGACATTTAATCAGCTATCCCTTTTCTTACTTATCCTCACTTCTCTCTTACTATACTCCAACTCACACAATTCTTTCCTCTCAATCCAACCTACTAACAGTCTCTCCTTGTATGTCTCACCACCAACCTCTTGCTCACATCCTTCTGCCTGCATGGAACTCCCTCCTGCTTCATGTCCAGCGGACCACCAATCTTTCCATCTCAAAACCCTACTAGAATCACATCTCCACAAAGCCTTCTCTGACTAATCTGCCTTCTCTCCTTCTTATTTTCCATCCTTATTTCATCATCAATTCCATACCTCCACAGCATATATATATTTTATATATATAAAATCTTTTACATCCTGCTGCTTCCCCAACTCTAGTTTTTAAGAATGTCTGTCCTGTTTGATTGTAAAATCCTCAAGGGCAGTTATCATTTCTAATTATTCTACTGTATTTTCCCAAGTGGCTAGTTCAGGGGTATTCACAGAGTAAGCCCTAAATAAATACCATCAACTGATAAGAATATTTTCAGCCTGTGATGTTTAAAATACCATTGATTGGACCTGTGTCTTTGCTATAAGCTATAAAATAGGCTGTCAAGGTGGTGTACAATAAGCACTCTTGATTTACTGACTGATTAAACACAACAAACATAGGAGCCTACTTCTGAGGAGAATAACTAATCGAAGGACATGATGTTCTTTCTTTCCAATGAAGTGTGGATTTCAAATTCAAAGATAAGTATTCTATTTTAAAAAGTTGAATAAAGTGGTGCTTAAAAACTAATTCCAGCTGCCCAAACATAAGTATGTGAAAAAAAGCAAATAAAAAATATTATCTTTCCTAATAGTATTTTCACTGGATTGATTATAAAGTTGATGGGTGTTTAATCTGTTATGGTTGTCCGCAGGCATGACAGATTTGAAAATGTGTCCTTTCCTACGTAAGTGCTGTATCTTTTCTCTATTGCCAATAGAAACCTCTATGCTAGCTGGCATAATGTCACCACAAACACATACTTTTCATAATGTACAAATACAAAAAAATGCACTGTTTTGACTCTTTAATGGTATTTGTTAAGCACTTACTCTGTTCTAGGCACTGTACTAAGCATTGGAATAGATGCAAGAGTATCATGTTTGACACGGTCTTAATCAGGGGCTCACAGCCTTAATCTCCATTTTATGGTTGAGGGAACTGAGGCACAGAGAAGTTAACTAACTTGCCCCAGGTCACACAGCAGATAAATGGCAGAGCTAGGATTAGACTCCAGGTCCTCTGATTCCCAGACCACACTCTAGGCTTTCTCTTCTATGTATTCCCATGGTTTAGCCAGTTCTCAGTTCAGCTCACCATTGGTTATCTGTCCCCAAGGCAGCAGCTGCTCTGGCCATTTCTGCTGATCCTTGCTTGTGTTAGCACATGCTCTGTGCCTCGTCCTTCCATCCAGGCTGTAGGCAGACTAGGAATGGATATGTTTAAGTGTAGAGAGCTGGAACCCAACCAGCACCCACGATAGTCAGCACCAACCTTCTGATTTATGTGGCTGAACTTTTTCATAAACATCCAAAATAGTGCTGATACTCTTGTCCCATACATATTCTCTTCATTGTTAATTATCTTCCCTATTCAAAGCCCTACTGAGAGCTCACCTCCTTCAAGAGGCCTTCCCAGACTGAGCTTCCCCGCTTCCCTCTGCTCCCTCTGCTGCCTCTCTGCCCCTCCCCTTCACCTCCCCTCAGCTAAGCCCCCCTTTCCCCCCTTTCCCTCTGCTTCTCCCCCTCTCCCTTCCCGTCTCCTCAGCACTGTGCTCGTCCGCTCATTTGTATATATTTTAATTACCCTATTTATCTTGTTAATGAGATGTACATCCCCTTGATTCTATTTATTGTTATTGTTTTTGTCTGTCCATCTCCCCCGATTAGACTATAAGCCCGTCAGTGGGCAAGGATTGTCTCTATCTGTTGCCGAATTGTACATTCCAAGCGCTTAGTACAGTGCTCTGCACATAGTAAGCGCTCAATAAATACTATTGAATGAAAGAATGAATGAACATCTGGAGTAAATGTTTTCATTTTTGAATTTTTTATTGGTTAAGTTTATTTATGAAGAGATTTTAATTTGCTAGAAGTTTTCTCCCCTCTCTTAAGGCTACATCTCTGAGCCCAGAGGCCCTCTAAAGAAAAATAAAAAAAAGTGATTAATTCAGTCTTTCATTCAGTAGTATTTACTGAACATTGACAGTGTGCAAAGTACCATAACAACCACAGATCTCCTTTCCTCAAAAACTTATAATTTTACAGGAGGAGCAGATAAACAAACATGATTTACAAGTGGTGGGAGCAGGAGGATGAACAAAGATGAACCCTTGAGGACAGAGGTCATGTCTTTCAGCTGATTTCTATCATACTTTCCCAAGTGCTCAGTATAGTACTTTGCCCACAGTGAGTACTCAATTAATATAATTTATTGATCCATTGACTGATCAGGTGGCAGGATTGCTAGGAGATTCTATTTATTGCTATTGCTTTTGTCTGTCTCCCCTGATTAGACTGTAAGCCCATCAAAGGGCAGGGACTGTCTCTACCTGTTACCAATTTGTACATTCCAAGCGCTTAGTACAGTGCTCTACACATAGTAAGCATTCAGTAAATACTATTGAATGAATGAATGAATCCATTGACTGATCAGGTGGCAGGATTGCTAGGAGATTTTATTTATTGCTATTGTTTTTGTCTGTCTGTCTCCCCTGATTAGACTGTAAGCCCATCAAAGGGCAGGGACTGTCTCTATCTGTTACCAATTTGTACATTCCAAGTGCTTAGTACAGTGCTCTGCACATAGTAAGCGCTCAATAAATACTATTGAATGAATGAATGAGAAGTAGAGGTGAGGGATTTCTGGGTGGCCAATCTTTGAAACTCCTGTATTGTCGAGGCCAATTTATGTCTGGATCCATGATGCAATGGGAGCACTGGGATTATGTTTGCCATTGCCACAAACAAATCTTTGAAACAGTGGGAGACATAGTATATCAACAGCTTAATTAATCATGAAAATGTATGGATTGAACCGCTGATTCATAGTTGGCTCCGCCAATGCTAAAAAATGAAATAGAAAGTTGAGATTATTATGCAGATATTTGAAGCAATGAAGAAGCAGAATGGCTTAGTGGAAATAGCACGGGCCTGGTGTTGGGGAGACCACTTGCTTGCTGTATGTGATCTTTGGCATTCGCTTAACTTCTCTGCACCTCAGTTCTCTCAACTTTAAAATGGGGATGAAATACATAATCTCCCTTCCTCTTTGATTGTGAGCTTTATGTGGGAAAGGGACTATGTCCTATCAGCTTGTATTGCATCTCTCCCAGTGCTTGGTACACAGTGAACATTTACATTTAACAAATACCACATTTATTCTCCTTAAAACATTTAATGCACCCATTTTCTGAATATTACAGATAAAAAGTGCAATCTTTTTCCATTAATTCATCTCAGCTTTGCACTTTTTTATATTTTATGGTATTTGTTAAACACTTAACTATGTAACACTGTTCTAAGATCTAGGGCAGTTACCAGTTAATTAGGATGGATCTAGTTCTTGTCCCATAGGGGGCTCACAGTATAAGGAGGAGGGAGAATCTGTACTGAATCTCCATTTTGCATTTGAGGAAATTGAGGCACAGAGAGAAGTTAAGTGATGGATGAGTGGAAGAACTGGGGTTAGAACCCAGGTCTTCTGGCTCCCAGGCCAGTGCTTTATCCATTAGGACATTCTGCTTCCAGTATTTACTCCTACAGACCTGAGTACAGTGACATTAAGTACATTCTTTGGGTTCCTCCCTCTTTCCTCAGTTGGCTGAAGTGGCCATGTTTTTCCTTATTTATTTTTATTTTATTTGTTAAGCACTTATTATGTGATAGACACTCTATTAAGTGATGGGATAGATACAGGATAATGATAATAATAATAATAATTATAGTATGTTAAGCTTACTATGTGCCAGGCACTATACTGAGCACTGGGGTGGATACAAACAAATCGAGCTGGACCCAGTCCCTGTCCTACATGGGGCTCACAGTCTCATCCCCATTTTACAGATGAGGTAACTGAGGCACAGAGAAGTGAAGTGACTTGCCAAAGGTCACACAGCAGACAGATGGCAGAGCCAAGATAAGAACTCATGGCCTTCTGTGTCCAATGTCTGTGCTCTATCCACTACACTATGTTGTTTGTCTAATCTGGTTGAACATATTCCATGACCCACATGGGGCTCACAGTCTCAATCCTTTTTACAGATAAAGTAAGTGAGGCAGTGAGAATTTAATGGACTTACCCAAGGTCATACAGCAGCCAAGTGGCGGAGCCCTCAGTATGGCCTAGGAGAGATGCATGATGACCTAGTGGATAGAGCATAGGCCTGGGAGTCAGAAGGCCAAGGGTTCTAATACTGGCTCTGTCACTTGGCTGCTGTGTGACCTTGGGCAAATCACATCGCTTCTCTGTGCCTCAGTTCCCTTACCTGTAAAATGAAGATTAAGACTGTGGGCCTGATGTGGGACAGGGACTGTGTCCAAACCGATTTGCTTGTATCCCTCCCAGGGCTTAGTACAGTGTCTGGCTCATAGTAAACTCTTGACAGATACCATAATTACTATTATTTTTCCCAGGTCTGTGCTCTATCCACTAGACAGTGTTACATCTACTGTAGAGACATGGTATATAGAAATATCTGATGTCTAATTTTTCATATCTAGCCTCTGACATTCTACTTGCTTTGTTGACCAGTGACTATAAATCAGTAGATCTTGCAACACGTCTTTCGACCCCTACACTTGAGCTTCTCAAATACCCCATGTGAGCTTCTTCCGATCCAGTTTTTATTATTCTTTGATCATTTATATAGTTTGTGGTTTGCCTATGCTTTTCATTTCCTCATCTACCTCCTGCCTTCTCTCTGTGTTTTACAAAGGAAAATAAAAGCTTAGAAATATGCAATCCTAACAAGGTTGGCTGTGTTTCCTAAAACTGAAATATCGTATTTCTACAACACAAAGTGAAGATTTACCAATTAACCTAATCCAGGTGGAGTGAAAATATTGATTTGGGGAAGGCCTAATCTTTGAAAGCTACTAGCACTTATAATCATCACCTCTGCCATGATTCTTGGTCTCAAGGCTGGGGATTGACTGTCTTTCCTGAGGGAGATTCTATAAGATCCTTGACTGTGGGCAAGTCACTTAACTTCTCTGTGCCTCAGTTACCTCATCTGTAAAATGGGGATTAAGACTGTGAGCCCCACGTGGGCCAACCTGATTCCCCTGTGTCTACCCCAGCGCTTAGAACAGTGCTCTGCACATAGTAAGCGCTTAACAAATACCAACATTATTATTATTATTATTAATCAATCAGTGAATCAATGGTATTTACTGAGAATTTACAGTGTGTAAAGCACAGTAGTGATGAGTTCGGAGAGTACAATGAAATAGAGTTTAGAGACTTGATTCCTGCTCACAAAGAACTTTCAGTCTAGTCTATGTTCTATTCTTACCTATATGACTGGATATTTCATGAAGTCCTACTGGAAAGAATCTGGGACTGGGAGTTAGATGGACCTGGGTTCTAATCCTGGCTCTGCCACTTGTCTGCTGTGTGACCTTGGGCAAGTCCATTCACTTCTCTGTGCCTCAGTTACTTCATTTGTAAAATGGGAATTTAGACTGTGAGCCCCTCATGGGCAGGAACTGTGCCCATCTTGTATCTATTCCAGTGTTAAGTACAGTGCCTGGCACATAGTAATCGCTTAAAAAATATTTGATTAGTTTTATTATTACAAATATCTTTAAGTGTTGTTTTTGGAGACAGAATATTGGGCTAAATGGTCCACTGGCCTACATCAAGACATTCTTATTATTTTCTTATGTAAAATCTTCACTCAGAGGTATTTTACCCTGTTGAACCAGTGACTTTGAGACATTGTCATAAAATCTTTGTGTTTTCACTGAAAGAACTCTTAAATTTCTTAAGAAAGGAGTAATTCCTTACTCATATGATTTATACAAAGTAGAAGAGCCATAAACTATGTAAACCTTCCGATGCAAAAATACTAAATATTTATGGCAATTATCATGGTCCAAGGAGCCAAGTATTTCCTTTGAATTGTTACAAAAGAATTCTAAAAATGAATGATTTTTACGCAACAGCCATAATGAAAATGAGAAAAGGTGTGGTGCATTTTTAGGTGCTCACTGAATACATAGTTAAATAGAAGTCCAGCATTGGCACTGTAGACTTAAAAAATGAAATTATTTTCAATAATGACAAATTACAGGAATATAAATTGCATGGGAGCATCAGGAAAAAGTGCGTATTTTAAAAACAAAACCAAAAAACAACTTTTTGACTGTTTTGGGTGCTTCTATTTAGCAGGCTAGTAATTTCAAATGGACCTAATCATTAGTACAGTGTTATACACTAGGACAGTGCTCTATGAACAGTAAGTGCTCAATAAATGCGACTGAGTAAATTAATATCTACAGATCAGGCTTTTCACATTTTTCCCCAAACATCTAAACCAAAAAATCTTCACTGGAGAACGCTTTCTCATTCTAACCTTTAGCTCAACAAAATCTTTCCTAAATTCCCCCTGCTAAGTAAGATAGATGGTGAAAATGCGATGTAAGAAGGACAATTTATAAGATGTTAAATCTCAACCGACAAACTGTGTAGGACTACTATTACTTCATAGGTTCACTGGGCTTCTCTTAATTAAATGGTCCTTTCAAATGATGCTTACTAAATGGCCTGCATTTCTGTCCTTTCAAAATGCTTTTTCCTATTGATCTGTTTCAGTTACTGCATTTTAAGGAGATGGGAAATCCTTATTCAGTGCCTTAATTTTTCTAATGTGGTAGAAAGCAACTTTTCATATTTTTTTGAGAATGGGCTGAACACTTGGGTTATCTACCCTTTTCCCCAATTCTACTGCTAAAACCACAAAACAACAACAAAAAGTAAACACCAGATGGAGGTTTTTAAAGGGCAGACAGATCGGCTTCATAATGCATTCACTCTATCACGGCAAATAATACTGTTAGTTGCTGGAAAAGCACCAAGCCCTGATGACTGATATCTCTGAGTTCTGGAGGAACTAGCCTGGTAAATTAGATGATTTTTAATTAGGGATATTAACTTGTCTGCCAATTGAAACTTTTTTCAAGTAGTTTATTTGGAACCTTTTTGCATGTAACTCTGAAAATGGCAATGAATATAAAACCTCATTCACGAATAAATAGTGTGGAACATTTGCTAGAAACAATTCCATGTAATCTTCTTGAGGGCAGATATCATGCCTATTTACTAAACTATACTCTTTCTATCACTTAGTTCCATGTTCTGAACAGAATATACACTCAGTAAATATCATTAATAGAGATGGATTGAAAGAAATGTTAATAAATAGTGAAATTTCAAATTAAGATTTTGCAGACTTCTGTTCAGAAAAATGAACTGAATAAGGGAAGGCATACTTTAGTAAATATAGTGCACTCTCCCAAGCAAAGGCTTAGAACAGTGCTCTGCATTTACTCATTCATTCAATCATATTTATTGAGCACTTTCTGGGTGCAGAGCACTCTACTAAACACTTGGGAAAGTACAGCAGTAAACAGACCCATTCCCTGCCCACAATGAGCTTACAATCTAGAGGACGAGCTTATGTAAGCACTTAATAAATACTATTAATTGGTTGATTAATAGCATTCATATCAAATTAGCTCTGGTGCAAAAATAATAGTAATTATGGTATTTGTTAAGCATTTACTATGCGCCAGTCACTGTACAAAGCACTGGGATGGATACAAGCAAATCAGGTTGGACACAGTCCCACATGACCATGTCCCACATGGGGCTAACAGTTTCAATTGCCATTTGGCAGGTGAGGTAACTGAAGCTCATGCAAGTGAAGTGACTTGCTCAAGGTCATTCAGCAGACAAGTGACGGGGCATGAATTAGGGCCTTAGCATGATGTGGTGGGTGGGAACTGCCCATGACAGTTAACTGCCTTTTAGGGCATCTGTGGCACTGCCAATGAAGGGTTGTCCTGAGAACTGCTGCTCAGCCCATCTGTCCCCTGCCCTTTCCAGGAGCTGGCAATGGATGGGTGGGGCCACCTGGCCACCATTGCCTGATTGAGCAGATGCCACTGGGTAAGTGTTGTCCGCATCCTGGACACCCTGCAGCAGCCCCCCAGGGACTCTAAAAATATGTGTGGATGTATTTTTCAGGAAAGCTTATCTTCTTAACTCAAAAGACCTGCACTAATGAGTACTGCCATTATAGATTGAAAATGGGAATCTAGAGCATTTGTTTAAACTGTGTAAGTGTAAAGGGCCTGAATGAAGACTCAACTCTGGATGATGATGTTGGTATTTGTTAAGCGCTTACTATGTGCCGAGCACTGTTCTAAGCGCTGGGGTAGACACAGGGGAATCAGGTTGTCCCACGTGGGGCTCACAGTCTTAATCCCCATTTTACAGATGAGGGAACTGAGGCACAGAGAAGTTAAGTGACTTGCCCAAAGTCACACAGCTGACAAGTGGCCGAGCCGGGATTCGAACCCATGAACTCTGACTCCAAAGCCAGTGCTCTTTCCACTGAGCCACACTGCTTCTCAATGGATGCACACCCATTTCTCCTAAAATGAGGAGGTTGCAGTCTTGCATATGCATTAATGAAAATACACACCAAGGCACTCACGGTGCCCAATGACATGCACAGGTTGTTTCTTCCAACACCACCGCATCCTGTATCTGAATAGGCTGCTATTGTCAGGTGATCACTCCCTAATTCCTGAACAACCAAAATGAAAGTGAAAACATGTGCTCTAGTAAGAGAGAGTGTAACCTGAAGAATAAATACCCCTTTATAATGATGATCTCTTGAGTTCAGTGAATAACAGTAAACCATGGATAGAGACTTTTTTAATGGTATTTGGTGAGCACCAAGTACTAAGCTCTGGGGTAGATACAAACTAATCAGGATGGATACAGTCCATGTCCCACTTGGAGCTCACACTCTTAACCCCCATTTAACAGGTGAGGTAACTGAGGCACAGAGAAGTTAAGTGATTTGCTCAATGCCAGGCAGCAGACAAGTGTAGGAGGCAGGCTTAGAACTCAGGTCCTCCTGACCCAGGCCCGTACTCTTCCCACTAGTCCATGCTGCTTTTCAAACAGAAAATTATTTATATGGCCTTTTCTGAAATCTCCCAATTCTTGTCAGTTTTTGAAAAAAAAATTCATCTGTTCAAAGCAGGTGCTAATTATGATGTACTGATTAATTTCACTAGACAAGTGTGGCAGTTCTGATGAATATTAATTTTATTTGAAGACAGAAGATGCTGGCAGAGGAACAGCTTTCTCCATGGTTCACAACTGTGGCAGGCTGCTCCGAAGTTGATGAGCATATCCTTGAGTTTAACTAATGCTCTTTTCATGGTTAGTTTCCAAACTCTACCTATAAAACAATTACAGAAAATATGAAGCATGAGTAACTGCAAATTATTCATCAGTATTTCATATAATTATAGTTTACTTTGCTCTAAAAAGGAAAGTTGTCCTAAAATATTAAAATTTGATGATATTGTTTGGAACTACAATATGTAAAATAACAGAAATAAGACATCCATTGAAAATCAAATGCTAATACAATTAAATGATGTTTGAGACAGATTGAAATGATAACATGATTAATAATATATGTAGACATTTATGCTTGAGCTTCTGTTAAATGAAACACATCAAACAGTAGAAAATCATAAAAATTATTTGTATGATTGAATCATGATTTCTTCTTGTCTATTCCTAGTACAGTACTGTCAAAGGACATTAATAGTCCATTCATAATTTCATGGTTTGTAAACTATGTCACCAAATCAGTCAGGTTTTATGGACTGCCAAAAAGTCCAAAGAAAACTGAGGTGATAACCTGCCCCAGGAAAATCTAACACACAACCAAAATTTTATATTGACAACACAGAGCGAAAGGGCTCTTGTGGAATTATGTTACTTAAGCCAAACAGTGACCAATGATGTAATGATAAATAGGAAGTAAAATACCAAATCAAGGACATCAGATCATCCTTTGGGAGGCTGCCAAACACTGTGTTATAGCATGGCATCAGGATCTTGACCATGCAGTAGGTCAGTAGAGCTGTGGTATTGTCCAGCCTTCTACATGACTTTGAGATCAGGACCCTACACAAAGACAGTATCACAACAATAATTGTCTATCATTGAGTCACTGTTAGGTGTTGCCTAGGTATCAGAATTCTGCAAGCATGTTTAGCTCTGTGTGCCAATATACATTTTTCATTTTGTTTATGGCTTACCTGGTGCAGTCTAAATCATTGCCTTAGTTTTCTTTAGACATAATAATAATAATATTTATTAAGTGCTTCCAATGTGCCAAGTACTGTTCTAAGCACTGGGATAGATACAAGGCAATCAGGTGTCCCATGTGGAGCTCACAGACTTAATCCCCATGTTACAGATGAGGCACAGAGAAGTTGTGTTAATTTAAGAAGTTAAGTTATCCCTTCATGATAAAAACTGTTTCTGACATTATGTATATCAGTCCATCTTAAAGTCAGAAAAATGGAAAGCAGAGTTCCATTCCTCCATCCCTCTAATCTGCCAATCAATAGTGTTTTTTGAGTACTTACTCTGTGTAAAGTACTCTACTAAGCGGTTGGCAGAGAAAAATAGGGTTAGTAGATCCAAGCCCTGCCCACAAGGAAATTTACAATTCTGATTCCAGGTAGGAAGCTGGAGAAAAATGACCTCCTCCCCCAACTCAGATAATGGACTAAGAGAAAATAGAAAATACCTGGGTCACGTTTCTGAACCCAGAGAGAAATTTAGAGAAACCCTCAGGCTCCACTTTGGAGCCAGAAAACAAGAACATGCCTAAAATTCCTTCTCCCTCCATTTACAGCAGACCACCATTCATTTATTCATTCATTCATTCAATTGTATTTATTGAGTGCTCACGGTGTGCAGAGCATTATACTAAGTACTTGGAAAGTACAATTTGGCAACAGATAGAGACAATCCCTACCCAACAATGGGCTCATGGTCTAGAAGGAGGGAGACACACAACAAAACAAAACAAAACAAGTAGACAGGGATCAATAGCATCAATATAAATGAATAGAATTATAGATATATAAACTCATTAATTAAATAAAAGAATAATAAATATGTACGTATAGGCACAAGTGCTGTGCGGAGAGGAGGGAGTAGAACAGAGGGAAGGAGTTGGGGCAATGAGAAGAGGAGGAGAAGCAGAGGAAAAGGGGGGCTCAGCCTGGAAAGGCCTCCTTGAGGAGGTGAGCTTTACCATCAAAACCTTATTAAAGTCACATCTCCTTTAAGAAGCCTTCCCTGTTTAAGGTTTTTGCACTTGGATCTGTACCCTATAAGTAGTTAGTATACACCCCACCCTCAGCACCACAGTACTACTGTACATATCCATAATTTATGTATTTATACTAATGCCTGTCTGCCCCTCTATACTATGAGCTCATTGTGGACAAGGAACATGTCTTCCAACAACACTTGTATTCTCCTAAACCTTTAGCACAGTGCTTTACACATGTTGAGTGCCTAATAAATACCACTGATTGATGATTGATGTAACATTTTGGAGAATATGCTTTTTATATTGATAAGCGCACTGTATTGGTTAGTACAGAATTTACACTGGTGGGTCATTGAATGTGAGAGTATTTTAATTGAACATTAGCTTTTACAATTAACAAAACAATTCATGAGCACAAAAATATTTATACAATTATGGGTGTTGGGTCAACTCAGGGAGCCGGGGGGAGGCATACTCTAGCTGAAGAGAGAAAGATAATATGGATTTCAACATTGCAGGCTGAAACTTTGAGAATCCCAAGGATTCTGGACTATTTGAATAAAAAAAATAAAAAGAGTAAAATAAGAAGTAAGAATATAAAAAGTCTATCAGAAAAGCCCTCCTGATTGATAAACAAACTTATGATTGCATCAATACAACACCAATGATGCAGCTCTTAATTTAGTAATTGCATAAACTACATGCACTAAAAAGCTCATCACTCAATCTTTACTAATTTTTAAGGAAGGTTTTTACTACCTGCTGCTTTTTTACTACCTGCTGTTTTTTCACTCTGATGAAATTGAAATTGCTTTTAAACTAGGATGAAACTTTCTGGTCTTTGGCTAAATTTCAAATTTCTGGGTTTGAGGATTTGTTTGTAACTCAAATATAATCTTTTCCTGCTTGCATCTTTCTATGCTCTTGATATTTTTACTAAATCCTTGAAATCAATCATATTTATCATTTCTTGAGAGCTTACTTTGTGCAGAGCACTGCACTCCCTCTGCACATTCCCTCACTGCACATAATAAATTTACGGTCTAGAGGGTAGATTGTCTAACATTTTTATTCTCCATTTCACATTTTCATTTTGAAGCTTTCTTAAAAAAATAAAAGTAGGTAGGATTTGAAGAAGGTGAAAACCAGTTGATTGACTACAAATATGGAGGTAGCTGTCAGATGATAGCCATTTTCTGTCAGCACTGGACTTGATTTTCAGTCAGTACTGTGTTTGGGAAGATTCTAACTAGTGACCTGGAGGTGAAAAGCTGCATATTCCTGGCATCAGTCCAAATATTTCCAGTCTATTTGCTCCATAATTTAATTTTCATAAATCGAGTTCATATTGGCTTATCATATTGGAAGTAAAAAGGCATCATGGACTCCTACTAAAACTTCTTAACCCATGACAAAATGAATGTCATTTTTATAGCAGTAGCTTTATGCCAGTTGAGAGAGCTGGAGTTGCCATTGTTTCTATTCATTTTATGTTTTGAAAATGCTATTTTTCATTTAGAGAAGCAATGTGCTCTAGTGGTGAGAGCATAATTCCAGGCATCAGGGAACCAAGATTCTAATCCTGGCTCTACCACTTTCTTTCTGTGTGACCTTGGGAAAGTCACTTGACTTCTCTGTGCCAAACCACCAACATACTCAATCTCATTATCTCTAGTCACTTAACAATTCATTCATTCAGTCCTATTTATTGAGCACTTATTGTGTGCAGGGCATTGTACTAAGCATTTAGCAATCTGTAACTTAACTCACTGAAATTATTTTATCTGACCACAACATTCTCTCTTCCAACCACCTACTTCTTGCAAATCTGTCCTGTTCTCCCAAAGAGACCTCAAATCTTTTGATCTCCATTTTCTAAAGTCATCATGCTTCATTTGGTCTCTGTATCCAAACTACCTTCTCTTGACACACAACTGATGTCCTCAACAGAGCTCTCTAAACGGAATTCAACTCTGCCACTTTCTGTCCCTCTGCCAGTCTTGTACCATTAACCTATAGCTCTGCATCACTTCCATAGCACACTTCCACTGCTAATGTGCATAAGCTTTAGCACTGCTGGTGGAAATAGAAGTTATCAGATTGACCTCATTCATTTCAATTTCCACTTCACTTATTTTACCTCTGTCTTTCCCTAAACATAGAAACATTATTTCTCCATTATTATTGGCTCCCATGCCCTGCCCGTTGCCAATGGCAGCTGTTTCAGAAGTTTAGTTCCCTCCTCAAACCCCCTATCCTCCCACTACCTTGCCCCAGTGACCCAGCCATATACTTCAATGATAAAATTGAAACCATTAGGCTCACTTTTCCTAAAATCTCCCCTGCTCTTCTATTCTTCTTCTATTTTCCTATATTTTTCAGTAGTATCTCAACAGGAGATCCTTCACGTCTCAAAAATCCAGCCCCTTCAGCAGTGCCTCCAACCCTGTCCCTTCGCACCTCACAAAAATATATGCCACATCCATTTTCCTCATCACTGGCTGCTATCTTCAAACTTTTACTCTTCAAGAGCTTCTCCTGCACTGCTTTCAAACTTGCATGTCTCCCCTATCATAAAAAACCCATCAACCCCATAGCTTCCTCCAGTTATTGCCACATCTCCCTTCTACTATTCCTCAACAAACTCCTTGAGCAAGTTGACTGTACTTGCTGCCTCAATTTCCTCTCCTCCAATTCTCACCTTGATCCCCACAATCCTAGTTCACCCCCTTCACTCTCCCAAAACTAGCCTATATAGGGTCATCGATGACCTTCTTCTTGCCAAATCCAATGGACTCACCCCCATCCCAATCCTCCTTGACTCTGTAGCTGTGTTCATCACTGTGGACCATCTCCTTCTCTTTAAAACATTAACTTAGACTGTCTTTACCTAGTTTTTCTACTATATCTCTGACCACTCCATATCAGCCTTATTCACAGGCTTCTTCTCTATCTCCTACCCTCTTACTGTGAGATTCTCTCAAGGCTCAGTTCTGGGTCTCCTTCTTTGTCTCCATCTACACCCACTCCCTTAGAAAACCAATATGTTCCCATCTCTTCAATTACCATCGCAACTACCAAATCTACTTCTCCAGACCTGATCTCTTTCCTTCTCTTCAGTCCAAGACAGAATTCTTCTCCTTCTTATGTCCATCCACATCTTTCCCAACATTGTAGACAAAACTACTATCCTCCCTATCTCACAAGCCCATACCATAGGCATTGTCCTTGACTTATCTCTCTCTTTCCACCCACACATTCACTATGTCACCAAATCCTGTTGGTTCTACTTTGATGACATTACTAGTATCTACCTATCCTCTCTTTCCAAACTACTACATTGCTGACTCAAGAACTTATATCTCGCTTTGACTCCCTCCTTTTTAACCTTCCTGCCTCCTGTCTCTCCCTGCTCTAATCTTTACTTAGATTCTACTGCCTAGATCATTTATCTAAAAAAAGTTAAGTTCACATCGCTCCACTCCCAAGAACCTCCAGTGGTTACCCACCCACCTCTGACTCAAACAGAAACGTTTTACCATCAAATTAAAGCATTAAATCATTTTGGATCCCTCCTTGTTTATCTTGCTGATTTCCTACTGCAGCCCAGCCCACATGCTTCACTGTTCAAGTGCCAATTGAGCATAGGCTTGGGAGTCAGAAGGACCTGGGTCCTATTCCCAGCTCTGGCACTTGTCTGCTCTGTGACCATGGGTGAGTCACTCAGGAAATACTAATGGTTAATATGCATATCCATTTTGTGAGCCTCTGTTACCTCATCTGTAAAATGAATATTAAGACTGTGAGCCCCATGTGGAATATGGACTTTGTCCAACCTGATTAGTTTGTATCTACCGAGGTCCTTAGAACAGTACTTGACACAGCTCATTGTGGGCAAGAAATGTGTCTGTTTATTTTTATATTGTACTTTCCCAAGCTCTCAGTACAGTGCTTTGCACTTGGTAAGTGCTCAATGAATACAACTGAATGAATAATAATAATACTAATAATGTTGGTATTTGTTAAGCGCTTACTATGTGCAGAGCACTGTTCTAAGCGCTGGGGGAGATACAGGGTAATCGGGTTGTCCCACGTGAGGCTCACAGTTAATCCCCCTTTTACAGATGAGGGAACTAAGGCACAGAGAAGTGAAGTGACTTGCCCACAGTCACACAGCTGACGAGTGGCAGAGCCGGGATTAGAACCCGTGAGCTCTGACTCCCAAGTCCGGGCTCTTTCCACTGAACCACACTGCTTCTATATGCTGCTTCTCTATTCTCAATGAATGAATGACATAGTAAGGACTTAACAAATACAAAATACCATGATTGCCATCATCATTATTATTCATTTTACTTACAGTTTCACCATTCACTCCTTGCCCTGTCATTTCTCTGGCTTGGAACTCCCTCTGCCTTCATATATGAGAGATCCCCACTCTCCCCATCTTCAAAACCCTATTAAAATTATATCTCCTACAAGAGCTCTACCCTGACTTAGTCCTCATTTCCCCTAATACCTCTGCCTTCTATGCCACCTATGCCCTTGGATCTGTACTCTTCAAGCACTAGATATTGATTCCACTCCCAGCCCCACAACAATTATGCACTTTTACATAATTGTTTAAAAGTCTGGCTCCCTTACTGGACTGGAAATGTCTTGTGGGCAGGGAAAATCTACCAACTTTTATTGTTTTCTCCCAGTCACTTAATACAGTGTTCTGCATAGAGTCAACACTCAAAAATTCCAATGAATGATTGGTTGTAAGCTGGAGATGACATTACTTTTCTCTTTCCCCTTTAGTATGTGAATATGGGACAGGGC
The DNA here is from genome assembly GCF_004115215.2 of Ornithorhynchus anatinus. Lineage (NCBI taxonomy): Eukaryota > Metazoa > Chordata > Mammalia > Monotremata > Ornithorhynchidae > Ornithorhynchus > Ornithorhynchus anatinus. Next base: position 156,955,858 of record NC_041728.1, read on the forward strand.
CTGTACAGTACCTGATAATAATAATGATTATGGTATTGGTTAAGCACTATGTTCCAAGCACTGTAATAATAATAAATAATGATAGCATTTGTTAAGCACTTACTACGTGCAGAGCACTGTACTAAGGGCTAGGGTGGATATAAGCAAATCGGGTTGGCCACAGTCCCTGTTCCACATGGGGCTCACAGTCTTAATCAACATTTTACAGATGAGGCAACTTAGGCACAGTGAAGTTATTTGCCATAGGTCACAGAGCAGAATAGTGGTGGAGCTAGGATTAGAATTCATGACCTCTGACTCCCAGGATTAAGCTCTATCCACTATGCCATACTACTGATTTTCTTATATCTACCCTAAAACTTAGTTCAGTGCATAAAGTAAATTCTTAACATATATCATTACTATTATTATTCAGGTTGATAATCTTCTGGAATTGCATTTCCATTCTCTTTTTCCTCTATGAAAATACTTTTGTGTCTATTTTGCCTGTCAAAATGTAAGCTCCTTGAAGGCAAGGCATTGTAATTTTTTATCTCTATGGTCCTCTCCAACTACTTGGTAAAGTTCTCTGAGCACATTAGACTCAGGAAATACTAATGGTTGATATGCATATCCATTTAGTGGATAATTTGGTTCAGTAAAAATATACATGCTCTATCCTTTTTCCTCCACCTAATTGGCCTTTTTTAGCATTGCAAAAACATTATTAGCTATAATTTTAATGATAATAATTGTGGTATTAAACACTTACTATGGGCCAAGCGGGTACTAAGCACAGGGATAGATTCCAGATACTCCAGTTGGACACAGTACATGTCCCATATGAAACACATAGTCTTAATCCTCATTAGACACACGAGGTAAATGAGACACAGATAAATTAAGTGACTTCCCCAAGGTCCCATCACAGACAAGTGCTGGACCCTGATTTAGACCCAAGGCCTCTGACTCCGAGGCCCATGCTCTATCTATTATGCCATGCTGTTTCCCAGCTATGTGACCTATTTACTTGTAGCTCTTACTAGCCAACCACAGATTTGTGGTTGCCTGATCTCCTATTAATTTGCTGAGTAAACATCCAGAAAATCCTGTAGGTTTGCAACTGGCATGGTGTTGCCTCACCCAGCTTCTAACTGTTAATGCTGCTGCTTCTTTCAAGGCCTTGGTTTCTCTTATTCTATTCATCCTTCACACCGTTATACTTAGGAATGAGAGGAAAAATAGTCTGTAAACTAGTCTAGGAATTAACTAGTACCATAAAATCTCAGGCAAGGTTGAATGACAGAGCAAATATATATATATTTCCTTTGTTCTTGAGGAAAATGACATTAACAGTGAAATTCATCCATGGCTGCTTGTGTGACTGAAAAGGTCATTGTGGGATCGGCAGTTCTGACTGCAGTGTGCACAAACAAGGAGAGACTCTTGTCATGCTGTCATGCTTGTAGTTTGCAGCTTCTGGTACTATTTTTGCCTTTGCCTCCTTGTTGCATGATCCTTATGGAGCTTCTGTTCCGGCAGAGCTGCTCCTCTCCTGATTATAGTGCTCCATGGTGATCTATCTTTAGCAGTGACTGAGGTTTCATTTTACTGAATGCTCAAAGTGTTTCCTCTGTTTTCCTTGTTTTCAGCTTCCCGATTTCCATTTTCTGTCTGGAATTCTACTTGGGTAGCTGGATGTCTCCCATTTTTGTTATGTAATCCACCCAACACAGTTGTGTTGTGGTGAATATAGCTACAAAGCTAGAAGACAAACTTCATTCTATAGCTTAGATGTCTGTGTTCCTTTCTTGAACTTCAATGACTAGTATAACCCATAGGGGACCCTGGTGTAATTGCTCAAGGAAGTCAAATATGATGAGTCTAGGACTCACCACTGTAGAGAATGCTGAGCAGCATCCCTCTAGATTGTGAGCTCGTTGTGGTCAGGGATTGTTTCTCTTTATTGCTGTATTGTATTTTCCAAGTGCTTAGTACAGTGCTCTGCATACAGTAAGAGCTCAATAACTATGATTGAATGAATTACAGTTCCATAGACATTATTTGATGTGGAGCCTGATATGTTGACTGTCTCCCAAAGGATGCTCTGATCCTCTTGATTCAGTTTTCTATTTCCTAATCTATCACTGCATCATTGTCCATGTGATGCCTAGGTAGCAGAATTCTGTGGCAGCTTTCATATTTGTGTTGCCAATATGATGTTTGGTGGTATGAGTGTCAAGTTGACATATTACTTCATTTATAAGCTCATAGTGCTTGGCTGACTCAGCAAAGTTATTTACAACAATATTTGTGTCTTTTGTGGTGTATATCTCATGGAGTTGCTAGGGGTCGTAATTGACTAGACAGCATAAGACATGGTAAGACCTCAAGAGTGTAGTCATCTGCATATAATAATTTTTGAATGACAGTCTCGAGATGTTTTGTTGGCATTCCAAGTTTGTTGAGTCAGAAGAGTTTCCCAAAGATGTGGAAAGAAGTAAATTCCAACACCTGCATTGAAATCTCTTGCTGCATCTCCCAGCATGGGGTCATAGGAAAATAAGCATCACTGCCAGTGTTTGAGTCCTTGCACTTGGCTTGTTACCAGTGCACATCTCAGGCTGTCATTCCCTGCTATTCGAACCTTGGCTGAGACAGTGGGTGAGTACACCTGAACTCTCTCTTTAGGGACTTAGATTTGAAGGGAAATTCACTGGAACAAATTGTGCTACTTTCCAATCTTATTCAATCAATAAGTTCATTCAGTTGTATTTATGGAGCGCTTACTGTGGGCAAAGCAGAGTACAGTACAACAACAAATTTGGTGCCCCCAGTGAGCTGACAGTCTAGAGGGGGAGGTAGACATCAGTATACATAAATAAATAAATTGTACTAAGTATTCATTCAATAGTATTTATTGAGCGCTTACTATGTGCAGAGCACTGTACTAAGCGCTTGGGATGAACAAGTCGGCAACAGATAGAGACAGTCCCTGCCGTTTGACGGGCTTACAGTCTAATCGGGGGAGACGGACAGACAAGAACAATGGCACTAAACAGCGTCAAGGGGAAGAACATCTCGTAAAAACAATGGCAACTAAATAGAATCGAGGCGATATACAATTCGTTAACAAAATAAATAGGGTAACGAAAATATATACAGTTGAGCGGACGAGTACAGTGCTGTGGGGATGGGAAGGGAGAGGTGGAGGAGCAGAGGGAAAAGGGGAAAATGAGGCTTTAGCTGCGGAGAGGTAAAGGGGGGATGGCAGAGGGAGTAGAGGGGGAAGAGGAGCTCAGTCTGGGAACGCCTCTTGGAGGAGGTGATTTTTAAGTAGGGTTTTGAAGAGGGAAAGAGAATCAGTTTGGCGGAGGTGAGGAGGGAGGGCGTTCCAGGACCGCGGGAGGACGTGACCCAGGGGTCGACGGCGGGATAGGCGAGACCGAGGGACGGTGAGGAGGTGGGCGGCAGAGGAGCGGAGCGTGCGGGGTGGGTGGTAGAAAGAGAGAAGGGAGGAGAGGTAGGAAGGGGCAAGGTGATGGAGAGCCTTGAAGCCTAGAGTGAGGAGTTTTTGTTTGGAGTGGAGGTTGATAGGCAACCACTGGAGTTGTTTAAGAAGGGGAGTGACATGCCCAGATCGTTTCTGCGGGAAGATGAGCCGGGCAGCGAAGTGAAGAATAGACTGGAGCGAGGCGAGAGAGGAGGAAGGGAGGTCAGAGAGAAGGCTGACACAGTAGTCTAGCCGGGATATAACCAGAGCCCATAATAGTAAGGTAGCCGTTTGGGTGGAGAGGAAAGGGTGGATCTTGGCGATATTGTAGAGGTGAAACCGGCAGGTCTTGGTAACGGATAGGATGTGTGGGGTGAACGAGAGGGACGAGTCAAGGATGACACCGAGATTGCGGGCCTGAGAGACGGGAAGGATGGTCGTGCCATCGACGGTGATAGAGAAGTCTGGGAGAGGACCGGGTTTGGGAGGGAAGATGAGGAGCTCAGTCTTGTTCATGTTGAGTTTTAGGTGGCGGGCCGACATCCAGGTGGAGACGTCCTGGAGGCAGGAGGAGATGCGAGCCTGAAGGGAGGGGGAGAGGACGGGGCGGAGATGTAGATCTGCGTGTCATCTGCGTAGAGATGGTAGTCAAAGCCGTGAGAGCGAATGAGTTCAGCGAGGGAGTGAGTGTAAATGGAGAACAGAAGAGGGCCAAGAACTGACCCTTGAGGAACTCCAACAGTTAAAGGATGGGAGGGGGAGGAGGCTCCAGCGTAGGAGACCGAGAATGATCGGCCAGAGAGGTAAGAGGAGAACCAGGAGAGGACAGAGTCCGTGAAGCCAAGGTGAGATAAGGTATGGAGGAGGAGGGGATGGTCGACAGTGTCAAAGGCAGCAGAGAGGTCAAGGAGGATTAGAATGGAGTAGGAGCCATTTGATTTGGCAAGAAGGAGGGTAAATAAATCTTACAGCAGTGATGAGCTTTGCTAAGGAAGTACTTTGATATTCAAAAGCTCTCTATTTCCACAACTGAGATGTATTGATTTGAGTGGTGTTTAGACTATTTTCCACATAGCATTAATTTATTAGACATCAGGTATTGACTGATAATTATTCAACAGTAATCAATTTTTAGAAATAGCACTATAGTAGCTAAATGATTAGAAAAATTAACTAATGAAAGGTTAAATGTAACTGATTTCAGAGTTGGATGAGAAATATATGTTCTGAATTAACTGATCAATTTATTATGGTATTTATTAAGAATACTCTCTGCCAAAGCACTTTGCTAACCATTAGGACAGAAAAATATAAGATGATCAGGTATTGCTACTCTTGAGGATTGTTAAATGAATAGCTATACTAGGAGATTGAAATATTTAATAACATTGTTAACTTTACATTAAAACAAGACAAGAACATCTACTGTAGCCAAAGGAGGGAAAATGTAAGTTAAATCACAATAGTGGTTTCTTTATGGCAATTCTAGACCTTTCTCACAGGTGAGAATGCAGTGAGTGCTGATGGGTTTAATTTTAGTTGCCAAACTCTAAAAGAAACATGAATTCTTTGACAAGCCAACAAAGGAGAGCAGCAGGAATGGGCAGAGAAAGTATGGCAAATGACTTAATTTGGAAGAAGTTAGGCTCATTCAGTCTGTGGAAAATAAGACTGTACAAATACATGATAGCAGTGTGCTTACAAATAATTAAATGCTAGAGAAGCAGACACTGCTTTCTTGTGCAAATCTTCTAAGATGCACTTTAGGCCCTGCTAGCTGATAATATTGGCTGTAAAGCATTTATTAAGCACCATTTCCCTGATAGGACAGCTGACTGGTCTAAACACGCATTTTGGAGGCTAATCTTCATATGTAGACCAACTTCAAGTCAACTTTAAAAAGTGATTTCTCACATTATCAATGACTTCTTTGGCTCATTCTCAACTCTGAAAAGGGAAAGAAAGGGGATGCAGAAAAAATAAGGAGGGAGATATAGAGGAAGGGTGCAGAAAGTCTGACCTTTTACCTCGCTTTTTTGGATGCCTGACAGTGGCGAGGCTAGTCCTATAATCTTTCCCATTTATCCTAAAGGTGCTCTAATCAAGACAAGAGGGAGACAGAGGAACAACTGCAGTGGTGGAGTAGCAGAGCTCCCAACCTCCACCTTCACCCAAGTTTTCCATTCTGAATAGGCAAGTCAAATCAGGGTCTGGTCCCCATGACCCATGATTCTAACTTGGTTTAAACCCAAAGCAGTTGACTTGGTGAAAATCTAATTTTGAATGGAGGCTGAATCCATTATATTTAAAAAAGAGTCAATCATTTAGAAAGTGCATAGTAATGGGACATTTTGATGTCCACTGTGTGCAAAGCCACTAAGCACTGCAGAAAAGTCCACAGATGAGAATTAGACAACATCTAGGAGCTCACAGTTTAATTAAAATGGAGGTAGGAATAGCCAAGGGCACAGGAAGAAAGATGGAAAACAACATTAAAAGATAAGGACAAGAAGATATAATAATGATCATCAGTACATTTCTCTAACCTCTCCCTCTGTCTATATCTCCTATACCTATATCTTCAGCTCAAGACCAAAGCACACCTAAGTGACATCAAATTTCTCATCTCGAGTTTCAAAATACTTTCGTCATTTTTAGTTACAAGTACTCATTAGTAATCCCTCTTAGGGTCACAGATGGAGAGTTTCCAGTACTCTACCAGTCTTGACTACGGGAGGTAGAGTCAAGCATAGGCATATCCATTCCATTCCTAGCTTGGTCAGTGGCTACCGAGTGTAAGGAAATCTGCTATAATTCAAAGTTCACCTGTGCTGGGCAGCAGCAGCATGAGAAAGAGTTAAGGGTGGAGACTCAAGTTTACTTTGCAGAAAATGGCAAAGGTAAACCACTTCCATATTTTGACCAAGAAAACTTTATGGATATACTACCAGAATTATTGCAAATGGAGGAGTAACATTCTGGGAGAAATGTGTCCATGGTGTCGCTATGGGTCAGAGGTGACTCAACAGCATAAGAGAAGACATTCATGAGTAAACACTTAAAGCAAAAGAAGAAAAGTATTCGAGACTGAGCCTGATGCGTAGGGGTTGCCTCTATTTGTTGCTGAATTGTACTTTCCAAGCACGTAGTACAGTGCTCTGAATACAGTAAGCCCTCAATAAATATGATTGATTGAATGAATGAATGAATGAATGAGATATAAAATCTCTAAAATAGGTTTTAACTTCTGAATGCATTTTTACAGCTGTAGCCATTTTATCAATTGATGATTCAACAATGATAATGATAACTCTGGTAGTTAAGTGCCAAGCACTGCACTCAAAATTGCGGTAGATTCAAAATAATCAGAATAGACACAGTTTTTGCCCAACATGGGTTTCACAGTCTAGGTTAGAGTGAGAGCAGGTATTTGTCTCCATTTCAGAGATGATAAAACTGAGGCATGTATAAGTTATGTGATGTTCCCAAATCCCACTGCACGAAAGCGATGGAGAGGGAACTTGTTTTGGGCAGGAAATGAGTCTACCAATTCTGGTATGTTGTACTTTCCCCAGTGTTTAGTGCAGTGCTGTGCACGCAGTAAGTGCTCAATTAATACAATCGATTGATTGAGTTGAACCCAGGTCCTTCCAGACCCATGGCCTTTCCAGTAGCCCATACTGCATCCCAATATAAATTATTTATTTGGGCCAATTTTATCTTTTCTCTATTTGCTGAACATTTTTCAACAAACTCTTGAGGCAAAGAGCTCTTCAGATCTCAGACTATGGAGCATCCAATGGGAGAAATGCCCAGTGACTGGCCTGAAATCTACTATCACTGTCTTTTTGTACACAACTCTCCGAGGCTGACAAATCTATAACATTTGTTGTTGCACCAAGACCAAGCTGTGAATTTCAACCAGGCTGCATAAATCTGAAATATGGGATTACATGCAAGAAAGTGGCAAAGTCAAGACAGAGAAGCAGCATGGCTTAGTGAATAGAGTACCAACCTGAGAATCAGAAGGACTTGCATTCTAAACCATGGTCCTCCACTTGTCTGCTGCGTGACCTTGGGCAAGTCACTTCACTTCTCTGGTCTCAGTTACCTCATTCATTCATTCATTCAATAGTATTTATTGAGTGCTTACTATGTGCAGAGCACTGTACTAAGCGCTTGGGATGAACAAGTCGGCAACAGATAGAGACAGTCCCTGCCGTTTGACGGGCTTACAGTCTAATCGGGGGAGACGGACAGACAAGAACAATGGCACTAAACAGCGTCAAGGAGAAGAACATCTCGTAAAAACAATGGCAACTAAATAGAATCAAGGCGATGTACAATTCATTAACAAAATAAATAGGGTAACGAAAATATATACAGTTGAGCGGACGAGTACAGTGCTGTGGGGATGGGAAGGGAGAGGTGGAGGAGCAGAGGGAAAAGGGGAAAATGAGGCTTTAGCTGCGGAGAGGTAAAGGGGGGATGGCAGAGGGAGTAGAGGGGGAAGAGGAGCTCAGTCTGGGAACGCCTCTTGGAGGAGGTGATTTTTAAGTAAGGTTTTGAAGAGGGAAAGAGAATCAGTTTGGCGGAGGTGAGGAGGGAGGGCGTTCCAGGACCGCGGGAGGACGTGACCCAGGGGTCGACGGCGGGATAGGCGAGACCGAGGGACGGCGAGGAGGTGGGCGGCAGAGGAGCGGAGCGTGCGGGGTGGGCGGTAGAAAGAGAGAAGGGAGGAGAGGTAGGAAGGGGCAAGGTGATGGAGAGCCTTGAAGCCTAGAGTGAGGAGTTTTTGTTTGGAGCGGAGGTCGATAGGCAACCACTGGAGTTGTTTAAGAAGGGGAGTGACATGCCCAGATCGTTTCTGCAGGAAGATGAGCCGGGCAGCGGAGTGAAGAATAGACCGGAGCGGGGCGAGAGAGGAGGAAGGGAGGTCAGAGAGAAGGCTGACACAGTAGTCTAGCCGGGATATAACGAGAGCCCGCAATAGTAAGGTAGCCATTTGGGTGGAGAGGAAAGGGCGGATCTTGGCGATATTGTAGAGGTGAAACCGGCAGGTCTTGGTAACGGATAGGATGTGTGGGGTGAACGAGAGGGACGAGTCAAGGATGACACCGAGATTGCGGGCCTGCGGGACGGGAAGGATGGTCGTGCCATCCACGGTGATGGAGAAGTCTGGGAGCGGACCGGGCTTGGGAGGGAAGATGAGGAGCTCAGTCTTGCTCATGTTGAGTTTTAGGTGGCGGGCCGACATCCAGGTGGAGACGTCCCGGAGGCAGGAGGAGATGCGAGCCTGAAGGGAGGGGGAGAGGACAGGGGCGGAGATGTAGATCTGCGTGTCATCTGCGTAGAGATGGTAGTCAAGGCCGTGAGAGCGGATGAGTTCACCGAGGGAGTGAGTGTAAATGGAGAACAGAAGAGGGCCAAGAACTGACCCTTGAGGAACTCCAACAGTTAAAGGATGGGACGGGGAGGAGGCTCCAGCGTAGGAGACCGAGAATGATCGGCCAGAGAGGTAAGAGGAGAACCAGGAGAGGACAGAGTCCGTGAAGCCAAGGTGAGATAAGGTATGGAGGAGGAGGGGATGGTCGACAGTGTCAAAGGCAGCAGAGAGGTCAAGGAGGATCAGAATGGAGTAGGAGCCATTGGATTTGGCAAGAAGGAGGTCATGGGTGACCTTAGAGAGAGCAGTCTCGGTAGAGTGGAGGGGACGGAAGCCAGATTGGAGGGGGTCTAGGAGAGAATGGGAGTTAAGGAATTCTAGGCATCGATTGTAGACGACTCGTTCTAAGATTTTGGAAAGGAAGGGTAGTAGGGAGATAGGACGATAACTGGAGGGGGAAGTGGGGTCAAGAGCGGGTTTTTTTAGGATGGGGGAGACGTGGGCATGTTTGAAGGCAGAGGGGAAGGAGCCCTTGGAGATCGAGTGGTTAAAAATAGAAGTTAAGGAAGGGAGGAGGGCAGGGGCGATGGTTTTAAGAAGGTGAGAGGGAATGGGGTCCGAGGCGCAGGTGGAGGGGGTGGCACTTGCGAGGAGGGAGGAGATCTCCTCTGAGGATACTGCAGGGAAGGATGGGAAAGTAGGGGAGGGGGTTGGTGGGGGGGAGGGGAGAGGCGGAGGGGTGACTTTGGGGAGCTCAGACCTGATCGTGTTGATTTTCGTGAGGAAATAGGTGGCCAGATCATTGGGGGTGAGAGATGGGGGAGGGGGAGGAACAGGGGGCCTAAGGAGAGAGTTAAAGGTCCGGAACAATCGGCGGGGGTGACGGGCATGGGTGTCGATGAGGGAGGAGAAGAAGCTTTGCCTGGCGGAGGAGAGGGCAGAGTTAAGGCAGGAAAGGATAAATTTGAAGTGTGTGAGGTCGGCTCGGTGCTTGGACTTTCGCCAGCAGCGCTCAGCAGCTCGAGCATAGGAGCGTAGGAGGCGGACGGAGGAGGTGATCCAGGGCTGTGGGTTAGTGGAGCGAGAGCGGCGGAGGGAAAGGGGGGCGAGAGAGTCGAGATGAGTAGAGAGGGTGGAGTTGAGAGCGGAGACCCGATCGTCGAGAGTGGGAAGAGAGGACAGGGCGGCAAGGTGAGGAGAGATGCTATTGGAAAGACGGATGGGATCGAGAGAGCGGAGGTCTCTGTGGGGCAGTAGCGAAGATTTGCAGGGGGAGGGAGTGTGAGAGATGAGGCAGGTGAGAAGGTTATGGTCAGAGAGAGGGATTTCAGAGTTGGTGAGTGAGGAGATAGTGCAGCGGTAGGAGATGACGAGATCGAGGGTGTGACCGAGTCGGTGAGTGGGCGCGGTATGGTGGAGGAGGAGGTCGGCAGAGTCGAGGAGGGATAGCAGGCGGGCGGCAGAGGAGTCGTCGGGTACATCCGTATGGATGTTGAAGTCTCCGAGGATCAGAGTGGGCAGAGAGAAGGAGAGGAGGAAGGTGAGAAAGGGGTCAAGGTGGTTGAAGAAGTCGGAGGTGGGACCGGGAGGGCGGTAGATGACGGCGACAAGTAACTGGAGTGGGTGGTAGAGGCGAATGATATGGGCTTCGAAGGAGGGGAAGGAGAGGGAGGGGGGAGGAGGGATAGTGCGGAAGCGGCATCGGGGCGAGAGGGAGGAAGCCGACGCCTCCTCCCTTACCGGTGAGTCTGGGGGAGTGGGAGAAGGAGAGGCCTCCGCTGGAGAGAGCGGCGGCGGAGACCGTGTCTTCGGGAGAGAGCCACGTTTCCGAAAGGGCGAGGAGGAGGAGAGAGCGGGATCTCATCTATACCTCATCTATAAAATGGAGTTTAAGACATTGATCCCCAAATGGGACAGGGGCTGTGTCCAACCTGATTAGCTTGTATCTAATAATAATAATAATAATAATAATAATTTTGGTATTTGTTAAGCGCTTACTATGTGCTGAGCACTGTTCTAAGCGCTGGGGTAGACACAGGGGAATCAGGATGTCCCACGTGGGGCTCACAGTCAATCCCCATTTTCCAGATGAGGGAACTGAGGCACAGAGAAGTGAAGTGACTTGCCCACAGTCACACAGCTGACAAGTGGCAGAGCTGGGATTCGAACTCATGACCTCTGACTCCAAAACCCGTGCTCTTTCCACTGAGCCACGCTGCTTAGTGCAGTGTCTGGCACATAGTAAGTGCTTAAAAAAAACATGTAATCAAAAATGAATTAGATGAGTATCAGGTAAATGGCAAAGTCTTTTCAGTATTTACTATAAAGGGATATCTTTTCAGTATTTACTATATAAGTGTACCCTGGTGTTTGACTTCCTCAACTGAGCCCGTTGTTGGGCAGGAATTGTCTCTATCTTGCTGAATGGTACATTCCAAGCACTTAGTACAGTGCTCTGCACACAGTAAGTGCTCAATGAATATGATTGAATGAATATGTGTAATCTGGAGATATGTTCTGTACAATATTCTCATTTACTCCAACAAATGTTCACCCCCCCCAGCCCAATGTTAGCTCCTATCACTGCAGGAAAATCAGTTCCTCCCTGTGCCCCTCTCCCTTCCCATTTTCCTAAGCTCCACCTGTCATGCTCCCAAATGCAAAATTTGGCAAACCCCTGTCTTCCTCCAGGTCTCCTTTAGTTTTACATCAATCCTTTAATTAGCCAAAATGATGCCAGCCTGTCTGCTATTAGCCATATACACAGGTATCACCCTCTCTTTTTGCTTGATGTATGTGACATTATCAGGGATTGTCAGCTTCAAATCTAGGCTGAAAGAGCCCCTTGGAGTCACTTTAGGACTGCCCAGACCCCCATCAGCTGCTGCTTGGACCTAAAGCTACCACTGGCTTGGGGGCATCCTCACTGTTTCCCAACTCCCTGCACCACTGTCACTACCACCCCTCTATTGCTGAAGCCCGGGGGTCTCTTTGAAGGAATTGAAGTCATTAGGGACTACCCTACCACCCTTCCCTGGAGCTGGCTGCAGAAAACTCCAAGAGGCCTTCCCTGACTAAGCTCCCCTTTCCTCTTCTCCAACTCTCTGTGGCATTGCCATGACTTGTTACCTTTGTTCTTCCCTCCTCCCAGCCCTGCAGAACTTATGTATATATCTGTAATTTATTTATTTATACTAATGTCTGTCTCCCCCTCTCTAGACTATAAGCTCACTGTAGACAGGGAATGTGTCTGATTATTGTATTGTACTTTCCCAAGCACTAAGCATAGAGTTCTGCACACAGTAAGTGCTCAAATAAAAATGATTCAGTGATCAAATGAAATTCATTACCAAAGCACTCCCTCCATGCCTCCCCATGTCCATGAGTCTCCATAGCACCCAGGGCTTCTCTTCCAGCCCATACCTCAGCCATAAACCAAGATATGAAATTTCAATTCTTAATCTGTTCCCAACAAGTTGATAAATGCAAACAAATCCAGTCTAAAACACTTTTTCCCGATTTACTATTTTCCTATCCAGGACCCTTTGTACTTCCTTGTAATAATAATGATGATTAATAATAATAATTATGGTATTTTTTCTAAGTGCTTACTATGTGTCAGGCATTGTCCTAAGCGCTGGGTGGATACAAGTAAACCAGGTTAGACTCAGTCCCTGCGCCACGTGGAGCTCACAGTCTCAATCCACATTTTACAGATGAGATAAATGGGGCAGAGATAAGTGAAATGACTTGCCCAAGGTCACATAGAAGACAAGTGGCAGAGCTGGGATTAGAACCCATGACCTTCTGACTCCCTAACCCATGCTCTATCCACTATACCATGCTGCTTTATAGATGTCCCAGGGCTTATGTCCTTTTCTTCCTCAGAGGTAGGAGCCTTGTTCCCCCAGAGTTCTAGTCACTGGACTTCAAACCTCTTGGAGGTCCTCTTCGATCCTTTCCTGGTATTACTTTGTTCTCCCTGGGCCTGTCTTCTTCCAGGGTCAACTACAAGTCCTGCTCTACTAGGCACACTGCTCATTTCCTCTTTCGTCAAGATGTCCAAGTGTCTCCTTCACCCCCCAGAACCTGGACCCTCTCTTATTATTAAGTGCCATTGAGTCATCTCCTATTCATAGTGACTCCATGGGTATACTTTCTCCAGAACATCCTGTCTTCTACCAAGATTCTCAACCTTTCAATCATTCTGTAGTTGTTGTTATGTTGTCTACCCATCTAGCTGCCTGTCTGCCTCTTCCATGTTTTCCCTGGATGTTTCCTAGCATTAGTGTTTTCTCCAGAGAATGAGTCCTCCTGATTATTTATCCAAAATATGCTAAGCTAAGTCAAGACATTTGGCTTCCAAAGACCACTTGGGTTTAATTCCTTCCAAAATCCATTTGTTTGTTTTTGGGCGGTCCATGGGATTTGCAAAAGTCTTCTCCAACACCACATTTCGAAAGAATCGATGTTCTTTCTCTTCTGCTTTTTCACTGTCCAGCTTTCAGATCCATATATTGTCACTGGAAACACCATAGAATTGACAATTTGTAATTTTGTGGCAATTGTTACATCAGCACATTTCATGACTTTCCAGGCTCTTCATTGCAAGTCTTCCTAACATTAATCTTCGGTGTATATCTTGGCTACTAATTCCTTTATTATTGATTATCGATCCCAGGAGAGAGAAATTATCAACTATTGCAATCATCTCTCCATCCACTACTGGACCCTCTACTTCCTCCCCAATTCCTCTCTCTGGTTTGTTCAGCTATGTCTTCAGGAAAGGACACCACAGACTGGCTTTCCTGGCTCTCTTTTCCCTGTCTTAAGTGTGGGGGCCAGTGGTACTGGTTGTCATTCATTCATTCATTCATTCATTCATTCAATAGTATTTATTGAGTGTTTACTATATGCAGAGCACTGTACTAAGCACTTGGAATGTACAATTTGGCAACATATAGAGACTATCTCTGCCCAATATTCCACTTTCCTACTCCAGACTCATCTGAGGGACTGGAGAGGGCAAAACCAGGGTCAGATGGAGGGTAGGATGGGGCAATAGTTGTTGCTGTAGGAGTGGCCACTGTTGTCATTGCACCACCCCACCCACCACATTCTGCTTTGGGGCAGAGAGTGGGGCTTCAGATCAGCAAGGGAAGTGGGAGGGGTAACATGCTGGCAGACCTAGCAATAGCCAAGCCCAATGCAGTAGCTTCTGCTTAAAGTTGAAACCCTGAAAAAAATCACAGCGGTGTATGAAGGGGTCTGGGGAACCAAGAGAAGCTTAAAGTATTGGGTGTGGTGGAACAGTATCTGGAACAAGGGTGAGGAAAGAGCAAGAGAAGGGAGAGGGCAGGGAATGGTTTGCAATAGAAGTTTTATTTACCTGTAGTGCTCTGCCCTCAGATAGGGGCTGATTCTGGAACAGGACCCAACAAACATACTGCATGTGTATCTTTGGGAAAAGATACTCCTTGAACAATCAGTGAATCAATCGATGGCATGTACTGAGTACTTACTACGTGCAAATCAGTGTACTAAGCACTTGGGTGAGTACATTAAAAAAAATGTTGGCAGACACAATCCCTATCCACAAAGAGCTTGTAGCAGCGTAGCTCAGTGGAAAGAGCAAGGCCTGTGGAGTCAGACTTCATGGGTTCGAATCCCGGCTCCGCCACTTGTCAGCTGTGTGACTGTGGGCAAGTCACTTCACTTCTCGGTGCCTCAGTGACCTCATCTGTAAAATGGGGATTAAGACCGTGAGCCCCACGTGGGACAACCTGATTCCCCTGTGTCTACCCCAGCGCTTAGAACAGTGCTCGGCACATAGTAAGCGCTTAACAAATACCAACATTATTATTATTATTAGTCTAGTGGGGTGAAGGAAAAAAAAATCCTTTAGCTGGCTTGGCAAACACTAGTTGTTGGAGAAGGAGATGAATGAGGGTTAAAGGTGTCATGTCATTGAGCCCTAACCCCAGAAGGTAGGACTTTTCCCTCACTCACTCCCTATTTTCCTTTCCTCACCTTATGCTTCTCTTTTTCTCCAGCTGTAACAGCTCTTACAGTCTCTAGAAAACCTGGCCTACTCTCTTCTGGTCTAATGTAAAGAGTATGCACCAAGGAATAAGGAAACCTGGGTAATATTCTCATCTCTGCCACATTTCTGCTGTATGAAATGTGGTCATTTTGTTTATTTTTCTCAGTTTCCTCACCTGCAGAATGGGGATTCAATACCTTTTCTCTCAGACTGTGAGTCCCAAGTGGGATAAGGACTGTTTCTGACCCAATTATTTTGCATCTACCCCAGCAGAAGGGACAGAGTTTGGCACATGTTAAGTGCTCAACAAATACAGATATTTAGTATTATAATTATCATCATCATTATTATTATTATTGCAACAATATTTGTCACAAGAACTGGGCAGGTGGCTTGGACTCAGGCCTAGAAGACACCTTCATTGGGGCTACTGTGGGCAGGGACTTAAGTCTGGTAGTCTGATCCTTACAGAGCCTATAATACTCTTTGTTCTTTCATTTCTGATCTTGTCTGTTGAAGCTTAATGTTATATTTTGCATCTGATATCCTAGCACTGTTTCATATTTTGTTCCTGGACTTAGTTCTCTCTTTTTCCTAATGCATGTTCTTCACAGGTCCTGCTAGACC
This sequence comes from Ornithorhynchus anatinus, assembly GCF_004115215.2. Classification (NCBI taxonomy): domain Eukaryota; kingdom Metazoa; phylum Chordata; class Mammalia; order Monotremata; family Ornithorhynchidae; genus Ornithorhynchus; species Ornithorhynchus anatinus. The sequence goes on from NC_041728.1 coordinate 156,971,386, forward strand.
CTTCAGCTTACAAGAACCAAGTAATGATGGATCAGTTCATAACAGTAGCCTCATTTTAGGGTAAATGATTAGGTACAAAATCTCCTTTTATATATTTTCTATTTCACTCAAGGATGATAGTTCTTAGAGATCAGCACAATGTGATATTTTGGCCTTTACCTCTCTTTTTTGTATCTAGTCCTATAGTAAAACACTACAAGGCAGTTGGTGACTGTTGCCTTTACTTACTTTATTGCTATAAAGAGAGTTAAATTATGCATCTAAGTCAAGTAAATTGCATGAAAATTCTCAAACCTGTCTAAAAATGATTACAAACTTGGATTACAAATGTGATTACATTGTGATTATAAAGGGATCCTCAATTGTTTCCAGGCTGTCTTCTTAAGGAAATGATTTAATCTTTTCTGATAACCTAAAATGAAACTGACACATTTAGGTTTAATGAAAATGACATTACTTGATAAAATAAATGAAAATTTTGAAAAAAAATCAGCAAATCTACATTATGCCCTCTGTTTTACTTGTTTCTTATCATTAGCCAGGGCTAAGGTTCAAAATGAAATACATTCTCATCAGTCTTTCTCTGACAGATCACTTTTATCAGGTGCAAACCACACTTGCATGCAATACATCAGTATGTGTGAACTTGACACTTTCATCGCATTAGATACGACTCCTTTTGAAGTGGGGTCTACCCCAGTCATAAAAACTATACACCAAAATTACAGTGTGATCACTGATTCTGAGGGTTTACGGGGGAGATAACTTAATTATGCTCTCTTCACCTTCAGAAGGAAATTCCATCACCATTTAGAAGGTAAGAGAGTAAACAATAACATGCAATTCTGTATCTGGCACTCTGATAAAGATGATAAATGAATGCTTTTTTGTCTACGGGGAATTAAAAAAGAAGTGATGGCCTTATTTTTTAGACACAGATGGTGTGAAAGCTGCTTCTTTTTGGAGGCCTTAAATACAACTTACAACTACAAGTGGAAGTTTGGTCAATTATCTCCAGAGTGAAGAATACTCTAGTGGGTGATCAATAAATGCCATTACACCACCACCACCAATATTACTACTATTATTGGTATCTGGTATATTTAATACATGTAAATCACCAATCTAACTTGTTTAGGTCATGGGTCATTTTCTTTCCTCATAACTGCTCAGATTAATTGAATAATTCCTGTCAATATTCCATTTCACTTTGCCTCTGTATGCATGAACCCAGGGTAATGTCCATGAGACATTCTTCCAGTTATTGAGGTCCATGAGGGATTTTGAAGTTATTTTCCCTTTTTACCTTCTACATAGCTGTTGTCAAACATGCCATTCACCACTTAATCCTCGTTTATTCAGAATTTTATACTGAATGAATTGCTTTCAGTAATGCCTCAAAAGTCAGGAAGGAGGATCTTTAAAATGCTTTTGATTGTATCTGTGTCAACTCACACATTTCATTCATTAGATACATTTAGAAAGGCCCTTGTCGAAAGACCTCTGGATACAGAAGCACCATTATATATGAAATATTACTAATGACAGTGTGATAGTGTCTTCAGAAAAATAAAGTAAAAAAAGTTCTATTGCATAATATAAAAGGAAAAAATCTTAACCTTTCCTGAAAAGATAACCAACTAAACCTTTTTGCTTAGAGGTGGAAAGGAAATTATAGTTGCCTGGATTTTCCATGAGCAGCACAGAGTCCACTTGAACTATCAACAAACTTAGATTGTGATTAATTTGTGAGAGAGGGATGCTGCCCTATCTTATTATCTTGAGTTTGATGGAATTTCCCCTTGAGAGTGATGGATGAGTCCAGGTCCTAAGACTGGACCCGAATGAAGGAATTGACTATGGTGATGTTGGTTTTTGCATCACCACTTAAACTTTCAATATTACCTGCCAAACTTATTCAACGACAATAGGCTTTCCCTGAGAAACTCTAAAATCCTGAGTCATATCAACCCAGTAGCCACATAATTCTGTACATCTTCTTTGGCACCTGTACATATATTTGAATATCAAAATCAATTCCTTCCTCTGTATTATCTCTTAGTGCTTACTATAGTTTATCATTCATTCATTCAATCGTATTTGTGTGCTTACTTGAGTGCTTACTGTGTGCAAACCACTGTACTAAGGGCTTGGAAAGTACAATTCAGCAACAAATAGAGATAATCCCTGCCCACAGTGAGCTGACAGTATCTCTATCCATCTACTCCAGTCTATCTCACCACTGACCTCTTACCCATATCCTGCCTCTGGCCTAGAATGCCCTCCCTCATATCCAAAAGACAATTACTTTCCCCCTTTCAAAAGTCTTACTGAAGGCACATCTCCCCCAAGAGGCCTTCCCTGACTAAGCCCTCCTTTCCATTTCTCCCATTCCCTTCTACATCACCTTGATTTGCTCTCTTTATACATTCCCCCTTCCCAGCCCCACAACACTTTTAGACATATCTGTGAATTATTTATATCAATGTCTGTCTCTCCCTCTAGACTGTAAGCTCATTGTGGGCAGGGAATGTGTCTGTTACATTGTACTCACCCAAGTGCCTAGTACAGTGCTCTGCACCTAGTAAGCGCTCAATAAATATGATTGACTGATTAACTACACTGTTTTGCACAGTTAGCACTTAATAAAAGCTAATACTACTACCGCTACTAACAGTTTTATATTCTGATCAATTCTATTACAAAAAGAGAACATTGACAAGGGTGTGATCCTCAATCTAATCCATTAACATTTCAGGATACCATTTGCTGGAAGATCATCAATGAAATGAATTAATGAAATAATAATACATGATAAAACAAAAGCTGCAGGTAAAGTTGTATTCTAGCTAAAGCTGGTGTCAAGTGCTGACTCTTCTCAAGAAAAAGCTTCATAGAACACAAAAGACGAAGAAGCAAAGGTGAAAATAATGCCAGATGCTGCATACATTAAGGATAAAAACCCAACGAGGGAGAAGTACTAGCCTGGTGGAGAGAGCACGGGCTTGTGAGTCAGAGGAGCTGGGTTTTAATCCCAGCTTTGCTATTTATGTCACATCAATTGATTGATGAGATTGGTTGATCAGATTGATGAACCAGATTCTTCTATTACAAGGTAACTTACATATCCTTTCCAATGGGTATAATACACTTATGGTCCACAACCTGAATAATGTAAGAATCTCCTATCTTATAAAAATAGTGAAAAATGTAATGGGATAATAGTTGAAGTTAAACTGTAGTCCAACTGGAGAGTTAGGCACAGTTGCAAGGACCAATTTCGAATTTGATTAGTCACTTAGGTAGGGCTATGAAGGAAGGTAAAAGCCATTTTCCTCCTCCATCTATGACAAACCTAACATGGAGTGCTTGTATTGTATCTTATTTTTATCACAGGCATGACACAAATTTGAAAGATAGCCAAAACAGGGTAGTTTCCACAGTCAAAACTTTCATTCTTGGTTGTGTCACTCCTATCATTATTAAAAGGGATTTAGTGTTTGTTACAGCTTGACAACTCAGCATATTCTTTTGAAATTAATACCATGTATATAAAATGATAACCACAGAGATTAAGGTACTAGTCTTCTATACACTAAGAGTAACTTTGCTAACAATGTCAAAGTTAGAATGGCAAAGTGGTCATACTTAGCATTATAGAAGGGAGAAGATGTACTGAATCCCTATTTTGCGGAAGAGGGAATGATGCTCTTAAGTGACTTGCCCAAGGTCATACAGCACATCACTAGCAGAGCTGGGATTAAAACCAAGATCCTCTCACTCACAAGCCCGTCCTCTTTCCACCAGGCCAGTATTTCTCCCTTGTTGGGTTTTTGTGCTTAATGTATGCAGGATCCAGCATTATTTTCACCTTTGCTTCTTTGTCTTTTGAGTTCTATGAAGCTTTTGCTTGAGAATAGTCAGCAATTGACACCAGCTTTAGCTAGAATAGAAATTTACCTGCAGCTTGTTTTATCACGTATCAGTATTATTTTTAATATTGATTGAGTGCTTACTGTATGCAAAGCACTGTACCTAAGTGCTTGGGAGACTACAACATAACATCAAACACATTCCTTGCCTTCCCTGCCCACAACGAGCTCACAGTCTAAAGGGAGACTAAATGGTTCCTTTGCCTTTTGTTTTATAAAAAATGAATATTTGTTTTAATGCCTTCCTCTCTAGACAGTAAGTTCTTTGTGGTCAGGGAACGTTTACCAACTCTGTGGAATTGTATTTTCTCAGCACTTCTCTCAGTTCTGTTCACTGAAAGTGCTGAAAGAAATACCATTGATTGAACTGTACTTCTGATTTCCCATTTTCTGCTTTCCATGAAGCAGATGTTTTGGGGATCCTGTTTTTACTCATTCTCTTCCTGTGCCTTACTCAGCATAGCTGTATTAAGGTGAGCATAGCCTTGATGCAAGGAGGCTGACTATGTTCCAGAACTTAAGTGTTTGCGATCTTGTCTTGCCCCTGATATTGAGTTTGGTGTCCGGTACATGATGCTGATGGGAATGCTGAAGGATCCGGATGTGGTCCAGATCTCATGGCTGTAAAGTAGGTTAGACACCAATACAGCTCTGTAGATCTTTAGCTTGTTCAGGAACACTGCTGCCACACTCTGTTTAACAAGCTCCCAAAGGATGTGCTGGCCTTCTTGATTCAGTTTTCTACTTGTTTGCTAGTCATGGTGTTGCCTAGGTAACATAATTCTGTGACGGAATTTAACTCTGCATTGTCGGTATGAATTTTTTTAGGCCTACCTTCAGCTTGAAATTCCTGGTTAATCAGTGAAGCTATTCACAATCATTTGTGTGTGTTCTTGGGTGTGTGCCCGTAGAGTGCAGGGTCTACTTCTAAGAATTCTTGACTGCCTGTTTCCAGAATTTTGGATGATAATCTAGGTCTGTTGAGTTGGAAAGGTTTCTCCTTTAAAGCACTCAATCACCCACTCCTTGTCCACTCCTACCTCACCTCACTACTCTCCTACTGCAACCCACCCCACACACTTTGCTCGTCTAATGTCAACCTTCTTATTGTACCTCAGTCTCATCTATCTTTTCATTCATTCAGTAGTATTTATTGAGCACTTACTATGTGCAGAGCACTGTACTAAGTGCTTGGAATGTACAATTTGGCAACAGTTAGAGAGAATCCCTGCCCAGGGACGGGCTCACAGTCTAAATCTATCTTGCCATTGACCTCTTGCCCACATCCTGCTTCTAGCCTTGAATGCCCTCCCTTTTCATATCTGACAGTCAATTATTCTCCCCACCTTCAAAGTCCTATTGAATGCACATTTCCTCCAAGAGTCTTCCATGACTAGGCCCTCCTTTCCACTTTTCCCACTCCCTTCTGTGTCTCAAACTACTCCCTTTATTCATTCCCCCTCCCTCAACTCCACAGCACTTATGTACCCATCTGTAATTGTATTTAATTATATTAATGCCTGTCTCTCCCTCTAGAGTAGAAGCTAGATCTGGGCAGGGAATGTGTCTGTTATATATTTATACTGTATTCTCTGATGTGCTTAGTACAGTGCTCTGCACATTGTAAGCACTTAGTAAATATGATTGACTTCTTTCATTCAATAGTATTTTCATTCAATAGTATTTATTGAGCGCTTACTATGTGCAGAGCACTGTACTAAGCGCTTGGGATGAACAAGTCGGCAACAGATAGAGACAGTCCCTGCCGTTTGACGGGCTTACAGTCTAATCGGGGGAGACGGACAGACAAGAACAATGGCACTAAACAGCGTCAAGGAGAAGAACATCTCGTAAAAACAATGGCAACTAAATAGAATCAAGGCGATGTACAATTCATTAACAAAATAAATAGGGTAATGAAAATATATACAGTTGAGCGGACGGGTACAGTGCTGTGGGGATGGGAAGGGAGAGGTGGAGGAGCAGAGGGAAAAGGGGAAAATGAGGCTTTAGCTGCGGAGAGGTAAAGGGGGGATGGCAGAGGGAGTAGAGGGGGAAGAGGAGCTCAGTCTGGGAAGGCCTCTTGGAGGAGGTGATTTTTAAGTAAGGTTTTGAAGAGGGAAAGAGAATCAGTTTGGCGGAGGTGAGGAGGGAGGGCGTTCCAGGACCGCGGGAGGACGTGACCCAGGGGTCGACGGCGGGATAGGCGAGACCGAGGGACGGCGAGGAGGTGGGCGGCAGAGGAGCGGAGCGTGCGGGGTGGGCGGTAGAAAGAGAGAAGGGAGGAGAGGTAGGAAGGGGCAAGGTGATGGAGAGCCTTGAAGCCTAGAGTGAGGAGTTTTTGTTTGGAGCGGAGGTCAATAGGCAACCACTGGAGTTGTTTAAGAAGGGGAGTGACATGCCCAGATCGTTTCTGCAGGAAGATGAGCCGGGCAGCGGAGTGAAGAATAGACCGGAGCGGGGCGAGAGAGGAGGAAGGGAGGTCAGAGAGAAGGCTGACACAGTAGTCTAGCCGGGATATAACGAGAGCCCGTAATAGTGAGGTAGCCGTTGGGTGGAGAGGAAAGGGCGGATCTTGGCGATATTGTAGAGGTGAAACCGGCAGGTCTTGGTAACGGATAGGATGTGTGGGGTGAACGAGAGGGACGAGTCAAGGATGACACCGAGATTGCGGGCCTGCGGGACGGGAAGGATGGTCGTGCCATCCACGGTGATGGAGAAGTCTGGGAGCGGACCGGGCTTGGGAGGGAAGATGAGGAGCTCAGTCTTGCTCATGTTGAGTTTTAGGTGGCGGGCAGACATCCAGGTGGAGACGTCCCGGAGGCAGGAGGAGATGCGAGCCTGAAGGGAGGGGGAGAGGACAGGGGCGGAGATGTAGATCTGCGTGTCATCTGCGTAGAGATGGTAGTCAAAGCCGTGAGAGCGGATGAGTTCACCGAGGGAGTGAGTGTAAATGGAGAACAGAAGAGGGCCAAGAACTGACCCTTGAGGAACTCCAACAGTTAAAGGATGGGAGGGGGAGGAGGCTCCAGCGTAGGAGACCGAGAATGATCGGCCAGAGAGGTAAGAGGAGAACCAGGAGAGGACAGAGTCCGTGAAGCCAAGGTGAGATAAGGTATGGAGGAGGAGGGGATGGTCGACAGTGTCAAAGGCAGCAGAGAGGTCAAGGAGGATCAGAATGGAGTAGGAGCCATTGGATTCTAGTTTCTAGTTTCTAGTCTAGTTTAGTCTAGTTTAGTCTAGTCTAGTCTAGTCTAGTTTCTAGGACTTCTAGTTTCTTGACGCATTCTCTGGCTTGACTGCATAGAATAAGTTCAATGGGTCCTGGCCCATTACTCATTCCTGCTTTTACTCCACTGAAAATGGGGAATGGATCTGACAGGACTCTGCTGTGACTCAGTCATCTAAGAATCTTAATGAACTTTTTGGGGCAGACCAATTTATTAAGTTTCAGAGCACAGATAACTGATGATTTCAAATGATTTGGTGGGGTCTATGAAAACTATGTAGAGGTCAGGGTGTTCTTTTATTCCCTTCTACTGTTAATGTGATGCAGTAAAGAGTGTCCATTATTCTGCTTTATGAACTGATGGATGGCACATAGTGATTCTTGGAGCATTAGGTCAACAATATTTTTAGTAGCTGATAATGGACAATACTTGCTAGGATCTTGCCATCAGTGGAAAGCAATAAGACACCTTAAGAATTGCAGCAATCTGATTTTTTTAAACAGACCCCTGTGTTTGAATTTCTCAGTAGGTACACTGTGATGTTCTGATTTTGTTGGCTTCATGGCTCTGACTGTGGTGTTCTTTCTTTCTTTCTTTCTTTCTTTCTTTCTTTCTTTCTTTCTTTCTTTCTTTCTTTCTTTCTTTCTTTCTTTCTTTCTTTCTTTCTTTCTTTCTTTCTTTCTTTCTTTCTTTCTTTCTTTCTTTCTTTCTTTCTTTCTTATTTACTGAGTGCTTACTGTGTGCAGAGCACTGTACTAAGCACTGGGAATGTACAATTTGGCAAGAGATAGAGACAGTCCTTGCCTAACAATGGGCTCACAGTCTACAAGGGGGAGACAGAGAGCAAAACAAAAAAAGTAGGCATCAATACCATCAAAACAGATAAATAGAATCATAGATATATACACATCATTAATAAAATAATTGGAGTAATAAATGATATATACAAATATACACAAGTGTTGTAGGGAGGGGAAGAAGGGCAGAGAGAAAGGGAGGGCTCAGTCTGGGAAGCCCTCCTGGAGGAGGTGAGTTTTCAGTAGGGCTTTAAAGAGGGGAAGAGAGTTAGTTTGGCAGAGGTGAGAAGGGAGGGCATTCCAGGACAGCGGTAGGACATGGGCCAGGGATCGATGGAGGAAGAGGTGTAAGCAGGAGACAATGAGGAGGTGAGTGGCAGAGGAGGGGAGTGTATGGGGTGGGCTGTAGAAGGAGAGAAGGGAGAAGAGATAGGAGGGGGCAAGGTGATGGAGACCTTTAAAGCCATGAGTGAGGAGTTTTCACTTCATGCAAAGATTGATAGACAACCACTGGAGGTTTTTGAGGAGGGGAGTGACATGCCCAGAGTGTTTCCCATCACTGTAGAAAGATAATACGGGCAGTGGAGTGAAGTATAGACTGAAATGGGAAGAGACAGGAGGATGGAAAATCAGAGAGGAGGCTGATGCAATAATCCAGTTGGGATATTATGAGAGACTGTACCAGCAAGGTTGCAGGTTGGATGCAGAGGAAAGAGAAGATCTTGGCGGTGTTGTGAAGGTGAGACTGGCAGGTTTTGGTGATGGATTGGATGTGTGGGGTGAATGAGAGAGCAGAGTCGAGGTTGACACCAAAATTGCGGGCTTGTGAGATGGGAAAGATGGTAGTGCCATCCACAGTAATGGGAAAGTCAGGGAGAGGACAGGGTTTGAGAGGGAAGATACTTCCCCAGTATTTTCTACAAATGTCATGTCTTCACTCATGGATAGGTTTTGTGTGTTTTGCAGAGTTTCATTGTCAGTAGTAGCAGGTGTTGAGAGGATACTGAAATGTTATTGCCACCTATTGAGGATTTCCCCTTTGTGATGAGACTGGAGTGGTCTTCAACCTTCAGAGCTACACTGGCATGCTATCATATAATGGGGTATATGACATTTTATAAAGAGTTATATTTTTGGTTCTTAGACTTTCTGCACAACTCTGGATTTCCTTTGCACACCACCACCATTGCATGCTCTTCAATTTGACTTGCAAGTCATGATGCAAGTTTCTGATAGCCATATTCCAGTCTTTCTCAGGTACCACTAGTGCAATCGATGTTTCTCAGCAAATAGGCATTTTATTTCTGAGACATTTCCATTGAACACTTTTTGGTGTCTTCTTTTACTTGTGCATTTTGAATTGATAGTTGCCTGGATTAGAGAATCATATATACATTCAATAGTATTTATGTTCTTCCCCTTGACGCTGTTTAGTGCCATTGTTCTTGTCTGTCCGTCTCCCCCGATTAGACTGTAAGCCCGTCAAACGGCAGGGACTGTCTCTATCTGTTGCCGACTTGTTTATCCCAAGCGCTTAGTACAGTGCTCTGCACATAGTAAGCGCTCAATAAATACTATTGAATGAATGAATATACATGTCCATTCACTATGCACATTTGTATGATTTGTAATTTGAATTTTCCTTAAATCTGCACATTTGCCATGCTGTCACTGCAAAGTTGTTTTCAGGAGTTTACATCATCCCACAGTTTATAATACAAGAATTTTAGTGGCTTGAAGACCAGTTGTTGGTATGTGACTCTAAGGACAATATGAGCTTGGAGCATGTGTGTCAATCTTTTTTTTAATGGTATTTGTTAAGCATTTACTGTACATCAAACATTGTTTTAAGGACTCAGATAGGTACCAGTTAATTAGGTTGGGCACATAATCTGCAACATTCTACTCAATTCATGGCTATAGCAATTCGAAAGTCTTTGAGGTCCCTTTATGGCACTATGATGTAACCAATAAGATGACACTGTTTAGATTGGGTAGGCATCCAGGATGTTTTCCCTTGCTTTGACAGGCAAAAGAAGGTCTTCATAACTGTGATATAGTGTGTGATGTGTTATCTTAGCAAAAGCAGGCCATTGCATTTCCCAGCAGTGGAAAGGAGAGACACCTTAATAATTGCAGCAATCTGATATTTTTTTCCTTTTTTCTTGAGGATGGTGATAATGTCAACATCTTTGAGAGCCTGTGGCATTTCCTTCATGGTCCTTATGTTGAAGAGGGTCCAATACCAAGTGTCCCAACAACTTCCTTCCAACTCTGGAATTGAACTAACCTGTTACAACTGATTCATTCTAAATCAGTGTTCCCACAGTAGATTTTGTCTCCATCTTTATAGGAACATTCTTCATCTTCAGTGAAGTTTGTCATTATTGAGACATAAGTGCTTTTTCTTCCTGGGGCATAGTGTCATCAATTGGTAATTTATAATAATAATGTTGGTATTTGTTAAGCGCTTACTATGTGCAGCACACTGTTCTAAGTGCTGGAGGAGATACAGGGTAATCAGATTGTCCCACATGAGGCTCACAGTCTTAATCCCCATTTTACAGAGGAGGTAACTGAGGCACAGAGAAGTTGAGTGACTTGCCCACAGTCACACAGCTGACAGGTGGCAGAGGCGGAATTCGAACCCATGACCTCTGACTCCCAAGCCTGTGCTCTTTCCACTGAGCCACGCTGCTTCCCTCCTTCCTGCTATAACTCTAGGCAGATCTGGGAGGGAAGCTCAAATTCACTCTGCCAGTCACCCAAGTCTAACAAAAAGCTTCAAACCACCTTAGATAAGGACTTGAGAATATAGTCTCCTTTACTTCTCATTTTTTTCTGCTTACCATCAGAATTGTCTTTTAATCTGCTTTTACAAAAGTATTAAAATTCTGCTAGGCTTGCAAGAGAAGGAAGACTCCTCTTTCCACTCCATCCCCTTCACATTCCCAGGGGCTTCTCTTAAAACTGATCTTTTCTGCCTGACCCCATTTTCTGCTTTACACCCTTCAAGATCCCCTGTCTAAACTCCTGTAATAAAATTCACACTGCTCACCACTCCCTGCCTCCCACAGTTTTTCTTATTCCTTTACTCAGAATTTTTGCTTTTGTTACCAAAAGAGCAATGGACTGGTAGTCAGACCTGCAAAACAGAATGTCTGCTGCCATTAGAAGCAAGATACAGGGGGTGGGATTTCTCACTGTACCCATCCTCCCGGATTCAGAACCAGAGGGAATTGTGCTGCTGGTGTGCTGCTGATGGTGAATCGGCAGGCAAATTTTCCCACTAATCACAACTGACATAAGTGTGGTAAGGACTCAATAACCTGTCCAATAAGGTCCTGCCTGGGGAACAAATCAGAGAAAGGGGGTGAGAAGAGCAGTTCTTCCTTCTAATAATAATAATTATGGTACTTGTTAAGTGCTTACTATATGCCATGCACTGTACTAAATGCTGAGGTGGATACAATCAAATTGAGTTGAACACAGTCCCAGTCTCAGGTGAGGCTCATAGTCTCAATCCCAATTTTACAGATGAAGTAAATGAGAAATAGAGACCTTATGTGACTTGCCCAAAGTCACACAGCAGATAAGTAGAGGAGTCAAGATTATAACCTATGACTTTCTGACTTCCAGGCCCATGCTCTATCCCCTACGACCTGCTCCATATCCTCTAGAGAGTAGGCTGGTTGTGGGCAGGGAATGTGTTTGTTTATTAACTGTACTCTCCCAAACACTTAGTAAAGTGCTCTGCACACAGTAAGCACTCAATAAATACAATTGACTGATTGACTAAAACTGTGCTTTAATTGGAAGAAACCAAACAACAAAGGTTTTCCATGAGTTTTTCATTCTCGAGGGAGTCATATATTAGCAAGTCTAAACCCTATTGTATATGTGTCTTTAGTCCTGGGATAATTTCAGAAAGGACTCCTATGATGTTCTTATCACTCAGCAGAGAGAAAGCAAATGAGAGCAGAGGGATTCCTGGAGTAGCAGCTTGTTTCTACAGAATGGATACTTCTTTGAGCCTTGATTACTTCTGTAAAATGGGGATTGAGACTATGAGCCTCAGGTGGAACAGAGATTGCTTTCAACCCAATTACCTTGTATCTACCCCAAAGTTTAGTAAAGTGCCTGGCATATATTAAGTGCTTAAAAAATATCACAATCATTATTATTACTATTATTATAGCCACTGTAATGTATAATGGAGAAGCAGCATGGCTCAGTGGAAAGAGCATGGGCTTTGGAGTCAGGGCTCATGAGTTCGAATCCCAGCTCTGCCACTTGTCGGCTGTGTGACTGTGGGCAAGTCACTTAACTTCTCTGTGCCTCAGTTCCCTCATCTGTAAAATGGGGATTAAGACTGTGAGCCCCACGTGGGACAACCTGATTCCCCTATGTCTACCCCAGCGTTTAGAACAGTGCTTGGCACATAGTAAGCGCTTAACAAATACCAACATTAATTAAATTAATAATTCCCCCTCTCAGGATCACACTTGGAGCATTTCCAGTACTCTATCAGTCTCAGCTATGGGAGGGAAAGTGGAGCAGAGGCCTACCCATTCCATTTCTAGATTGGGCAAGAGCTAGCAAGTAGAAAGAAATATGTTACAAGTCAAAACTCATCTGTTCTGGGCAGCAGTGGCATAGGAGAGAGTTGAGGACGGAGACTCAAGTTTACTGTGCGGAAGGAGGCAATTTTATTCATTCAATAGTATTTATTGAGCGCTTACTATGTGCAGAGCACTGTACTAAGTGCTTGGGATGAACAAGTCGGCAACAGATAGAGACAGTCCCTGCCGTTTGACGGGCTTACAGTCTAATCGGGGGAGACGGACAGACAAGAACAATGGCAATCAACAGCGTCAAGGGAAAGAACATCTCGTAAAAACAATGGCAACTAAATAGAATCAAGGCGATGTACAATTCATTAACAAAATAAATAGGGTAACGAAAATATATACAGTTGAGCGGACGAGTACAGTGCTGTGGGGATGGGAAGGGAGAGGTGGAGGAGCAGAGGGAAAAGGGGAAAATGAGGCTTTAGCTGCGGAGAGGTAAAGGGGGAATGGCAGAGGGAGTAGAGGGGGAAGAGGAGCTCAGTCTGGGAACGCCTCTTGGAGGAGGTGATTTTTAAGTAGGGTTTTGAAGAGGGAAAGAGAATCAGTTTGGCGGAGGTGAGGAGGGAGGGCATTCCAGGACTGTGGGAGGACGTGACCCAGGGGTCGACGGCGGGATAGGCGAGACCGAGGGACGGTGAGGAGGTGGGCGGCAGAGGAGCGGAGCGTGCGGGGTGGGCGGTAGAAAAAGAGAAGGGAGGAGAGGTAGGAAGGGGCAAGGTGATGGAGAGCCTTGAAGCCTAGAGTGAGGAGTTTTTGTTTGGAGCGGAGGTCGATAGGCAACCACTGGAGTTGTTTAAGAAGGGGAGTGACATGCCCAGATCGTTTCTGCAGGAAGATGAGCCGGGCAGCGGAGTGAAGAATAGACCGGAGCGGGGCGAGAGAGGAGGAAGGGAGGTCAGAGAGAAGGCTGACACAGTAGTCTAGCCGGGATATAACGAGAGCCCGTAATAGTAAGGTAGCCGTTTGGGTGGAGAGGAAAGGGCGGATCTTGGCGATATTGTAGAGGTGAAACCGGCAGGTCTTGGTAACGGATAGGATGTGTGGGGTGAACGAGAGGGACGAGTCAAGGATGACACCGAGATTGCGGGCCTGCGGGACGGGAAGGATGGTCGTGCCACCCACGGTGATAGAGAAGTCTGGGAGCGGACCGGGTTTGGGAGGGAAGATGAGGAGCTCAGTCTTGCTCATGTTGAGTTTTAGGTGGCGGGCCGACATCCAGGTGGAGACGTCCCGGAGGCAGGAGGAGATGCGAGCCTGAAGGGAGGGGGAGAGGACAGGGGCGGAGATGTAGATCTGCGTGTCATCTGCGTAGAGATGGTAGTCAAAGCCGTGAGAGCGGATGAGTTCACCGAGGGAGTGAGTGTAAAATTTTATACCACTTCTGTATTTTTACCAAGAAAACTCTATGGATCCACCACCAGAACAATTACAGATGGAGATGGGTCATTCTGGAAGGGATGTGTTAATGGAGTCACTAGGGGTTGGAAATGACTCTACAGCAAAAGACAAGACAGTGTATAATTATCCTTCTTAGAGATAAGGCCACTGATGGTGAAGTTCACCTGTGTGTGTGTTTGTATGTGTGTAGCTGAAAAGGCCAATCCAGGACCTACAGTCTCAGTCATGTGGAGGGCAAGAACTGAAAGTGAGCCCTGGAGCCCAAGTGTTAGCTAAAAGCTACCAAATCAGCCAGAGTGACTAAGTCTGCCAACCTCTGGCACAATGCAGGAGGTTGCTGATCTGCTGGGAAATGCCAAAGTCAACAAGAGAGTAAAAACAAACTGAAACTTTAAAGTGAACTACTTGCAGAATAGTGGTTTTAATGCTGGTGGCATGAGTGAAATGAAGATTAAAATACCTGTCAGTGGTGTAGTGCAAAGGTGATTGGAGAGATAAAGAGTTGCATTTTAATTTTTTCAATCACTTGTTTGAAAGGAAGGCAAGAAAAAAGAATGTAGTTTAAAAGATTATCAAGGTCAGGGTAGGGATTTATTTTTAGAAGGAAGGAACTGATCATTTGTGGTTGAGGAAATTTGGAAAAGGTGGCAGAATAATATAACTTTTCCTGGCCTAATAATGAAAGAAGTGAGGATATGAACGCAAAGTAAAGTCCATAATATGGGTTTTTTTAATAAGAAGATGAACTGGTGCAATAAATAACAGAGCAGGAGACATTTAAAATGTCATGCTTTAGGTTTCAAGAACAAAGTATATTATATCTTACTGGGGAATCCTTCAGAGGAAGAGGTTGGAGTGCACAGTGTGAAGGAGAAGGAGAGAACAATGTATTCTGGGCAGGGAGCTAGGCAAAGCCCTGTTTACTCCTCTTCATGATTTTTCCTTTCACAAGGGAGGGAGTGATTTGGTGGCTCTAGGCAAGCTGACCCTTTACTAGAGGAAATGAGAGATGGGATTTAAGCTGTGGCACTCTGTCATTTCTGTACTCCTCTATCTTAAATCACTTTCTACCTTCCCTTCCTTGGATGGGGAAGCTCTGATTCTGGGTCATCCAAGCACCACTTTTAAGCCATCGGATACCCAGCAACACACATGGTTTAAGCCACCAGAAAACACGGCTTTCAGGTCAGGTAGGAGTTTTATTCATTTTATTTTATTTTTGTATTGATTTATTTACATAAATTAATGTCTGTCTCCCCTTCTAGAATGTGAGTTTGTTGTGGGCAGGGAATGTGTCTGTTAATTGTTATATTGCAATAATAAGAATAATAATGGCATTTATTAAGTGCTTACTATGTGCCAGGCACTGTATTAAGTGCTGGAGTGGAAACAAGCAAATTGGGTTGGACACAGTCCCTGACCCACATGGGGCTCACAGTCTTAATTGCCATTTTACAGATGAAATAACTGAGGCCCAGAGAACTGACGTGACTTACCCAAAGTCACACAGCAGACCTTTGGTGAAGCTGGGATTAGAAAACATGACCTCATGGCTCCTAGGCCTGTGCTGTATCCACTATGCCATGCTGCTTCTCAAGCACTCATTGGACTCTCCCAAACAATTAGTACAGGGCTTTGCACATAGTAAGTGCTCAATAAATATGATTGAATGAATGAATCAATGAAAGGTGGACAAGAGATTCTATTGCTTGTGAAGCGGGAAGGTCCTGGAAAAGCTGCTACCTTCTGATTGACCATCATGAGTGACCAACTACCTGCCTCATTTGACCCTGAAGCAAACTATGTCCTTCTTCCTGACACTTGCACACAGTAAGTGCTCAATAAATACCAGTGATTGATTGCTATTTATTAGATGTTCACCACTATAGTAATATTTGTCACAACTGATATCTTCTTTATAAAATAACTTGACTAGATGCCATTCCCATTTTCTAAGAAGTTATCAGATAAGAGAAAGTAATGGGGCATACAAACACATTATAGGCAATCCTTGATTTAAGATGTTTTGAGTTATGCAAAACTAAATTGACATAATGTATTCACTTCACTAAATTTTGGATTTAGCTACACAACATCATTCATTCATTCAGTAGTATTTATTGAGTGCTTACTGTGTGCAAAGCACTGTACTAAGCACTTGGGAGAATACAATGTAAAAATAAACAGATACATTCCCTGCCTACAACGAGCTAACTGTCTAGAAAAGGAGAATAATAATGGTACTCGTTAAGTATCTACTATGTGCCAAGCCCTGTTCTAAGACCTGGGGTAGTTACAAGTTAATCAGGTTGGACACAGTTCCTGTCCCACGTGGGACTCACACTCTTAATCTCCATTTCAAAGGTGAGGTAACTGAGGCACAGAGAAGTAAAAGGACTTGCCCAAGGTCACACAGCAGACATGTAGCAGAGCTGAGATTAGAACCCAGGTCCTCCTGACTCCCAGGTCCATGTTTTATCCACCACGCCATGCATTTGCCACCTTTATGACAGTATTGGTGGGAGCACAGTAGATGAGCAGGGAGTCACAAGGGAACTGGGGGGAATTGGGAAAGAAATTTAATAAGTCATGATGGGGAGGAGAAAATGAGAAAGTTCAAAAAGAGTGAGGAGACAGAGAAGCAGAGGACAGAGAGGGAAGAGCTGAGGGTGAAAGTCAGCAGGGACAGTCTACACATCTGTTAATATCTGATGAAGCAAAAGTAGGATACTCTATTTTAGAATCTACAAAAACAGGCTACCCTATTTTGGAATCTATCACATTCAACACTGATACACTTGTATAGCTATATTATTAATCTGTAATCAATTGAGTGTTCAATTTTAGGCAATTTGGGGAAAAATAGGTTATCATATATTGGTTTAGGGATCAATTTCCCATTTATAATATTGCTCCTAAGAGAATAGTTCCATCTTTTGGTTCACATATCATGCAGATTTCAGCAATTAATTGTGTCATATGTCCTAGTACTGCTTTAAAATACTTTCCTACAAATGTGTAAACATTAAAAAATGAAAATTAAATGTATTAGCTATTTTAGAAGTCTTTAGCATACCACATAGAATAGTGTGTCTACAACTTGGACCCTCTAAATTCACTACATCACAGGCCCACAAGGCATAAATGATTCCCTTTCCAAAACCAGTCACATATTCTGGGAGAGGAAGTATTGATGGCATAGGGGACTAGAGACAGGATAGTAACCTTTAGTCCCATGTTCAGAGATGGAGAATCATGGGACTTTTGGGAGGAAGCCTGTTCTAAAATAGTTCTAGCTGTAGTCTATCAATATTGAGAAGCAGGGCAGCTTGGTGGAAAGAACGTGGGCCTGCAAGTCAGAAGATCTGAGTTCTTATTCCACTCTTCCTGCTCTGTGACCTTGGGAAAGTGCCTGAGTTTCTTCATCTATAAATTGGAGATTCAAAGCCTGTTCTCCCTCCTACTTAGACTATGACTCCTTTGTGTGGCAGGGACATTATCTTGTATATATCCCAGTTTTTAGTACGGGGCTTGGCCCATAGTAAGTGCTTAACAAATACCACAATTATTATTGTTAATGCAATCTCATAATCTGTAGCTAATGAGTGACCATAATGAGAGTCCACTGAACAAAAATTATGCCCCAAAATAGTTTATTTATTGGAGAGAAGATCATGGATGTTCATAATGAAGAAAGTTGTCATCAGTCAAAGGGTGTTCAAAGAAAAGCAGGGGTTTCAGCACTGGTTTAAGTAAACTGGAATTGTCTTTATCAATCAATCACTTGAATTTACTGAGTACTTTCTCTGGGCAGAACCCCATAGTAATGCTGGGGAGAGTGCAATATAGCAATTTTATTAGACATATTCCCTGCTCACAACAAGCTTACTCTCTAGAGTAAGGCTACTATAGACTGTGAGCTCACTGTGGGTAGGGAATGTGTCTTTTGTTGTATTGTACTCTCCCAAGCGCTTAGTACAGTGCTTTGCACACAGTGCTCAATAAATATGATTGAATGAATAAATGAATAGTATCTGCCTACTAAAAGCAATCAGTTCTGGAAAGGCTGATTTGGATTATTCTCTTGAAATGGGCTTTATTTTTTTTTTACTACCTTAGGGACCCCAACAAAAGACAGTTGCTAACACCACTGATCCAGGGCTTGCTATGTGCCAAGCACTTTTCTGAGTGCTGGGGTAGATACAAGGCTATCAGATTGTCCCTTGTGGGGCTCACAGGCTTAATCCCCATTTTAAAGATGAGGTAACTGAGACACAGAGAAGTTAAGTGACTTGCCCAAAGTCATACAGCTGATGAGTGGTGAAGCCGATATTAGAATCCATGACCTCTGACTCACAAGCTTGTGCTTTTTCCACGGTGCCACACTTTCATGTCTGGACAGAACCTTCAGGTGGGAGGGTTGGAGGGCTGAGGTTTCCTGAAAATATAAAAGTGGGAGAGGGAAGGTGGTGGCTTCAAACTCATGGGAACAAGTGGGAATTGGGCTCAGAAACTGTGAGCCTCAAGAAGAAAGTGCCCTTCTTGAATTGTGTTAAAAATGCACAAGCACAACCACTCCTGCACAGTAAATCCAGGACCACTTTGGATTGGACTGAGCAAGAGCAGGGATAGTCAGAATTGTTAGGGCACTGCAAGGAAGTTGCTGAGTCCCATTTTTTTGGACAGACTTCCTTGGAATACTGGAACTGGCTCTAGACTCAATCGTTTAGGAAATATGGGGAGAACATGGAGAAGGCCTAAAGGAGAATGAGAATGATGAGATAGCCCCAGTAAGAAAAAGCTTAAATGACTCGTTGTAGCTCAGTTAGAAAAGCCGAGAGTGAAGCGACACTTCTCAAATTTCTCAGTCATACGAAAGGCTATTGTGTGAATAATAGGGACCGCCTATTCTTTTTCTCCTGAGTCAGAACAAAGAGAGCCTGAACTTAAATAAGAATAGAAAGCATTTATGTCAGTTAAATATAAGGAAGTCCTTCCTGACTATGAGAGGCATAAGAAACTGGGGAGATTGTGAAATCTCCATCTCTGTTGGTATTTTTTTAAACCAATGGACAGCTATCATTTTTATCTTTTTTTTAAAATGATACGTCACCTTATTTCAGGACTTATCAAATATTAACTAAACCTTAAAAATATATGTGAAAAATTACCATTGCTGATTTTGTGGATTTTAATCAGACCCTAGCAACATATGTTTTGTGCTCTAATTATTTCAAATATATGAAAAATGATGTTGCTAATAAATACACAGATCGACCATTAATTACAGCAATGCTTGTAGTCTCTGTAATAACAAATGAGATTAGTTGAATGTTACCAGCTCTTCACGTTTATATGACTATTTTAAGGCTTGACAGTCTACAGATAATTAATATTTCATCTGACTACAAACTCGTCTTTTATGCTCTGTGAACTCAAAAGCAAATTTGATATTTTACAGCAAAATGCCAACTGACTGTTTATGATTTTTTAACTGTTGCCTGGAACACATTCATATTAGGATTTGCATAATATGACATATGAAAGGGCAATATCAACAAATGATTTATAATTTTCATTCCCTTGGCTTAGTCTGTACAATGCCAAAGCATGACATTATGTTAATTCACTTTATGAAAATGTTCTTTTTGGGGTCAAGAAACCAAGGTAAGAGATTAATTGTGACCAACTTGTTTTCCTTTAATAATTTTATTGCTATTCATTTGGGAATTTTGGCCAGCTACTATGTGTAAGGAGGTTACTCCCAGTAAATGCTACTAACAATTCTAAAATCATTGATTCTGGCAACTAATTATGTTAGGGTTCAGGGACAAGGGGCTGTCAGTGGTATAGAAGGATCCATCATGGTCCAGGGCCAAAGGCTATGACCCTGAGGAGGTCTAATATGCTTGGATTTTTCCAGCCACTCAAGGGAACTCAGGTCTCTACATATAGTACACAGACACACCAAAAGAAATGTTCAGGAACACAATTCTATTCAGGGTTTCCTGCTTGTCGGGGACCACCAACACACCAAAGAAAATGTTCCCAGACATAGCAAGGAGCATAACAGCATAACACATAACACTCAGTAAGATACACACGATTGCATTCAGGATTACCCAGCCCTGACATATCTTCAGGGATTCCTGCTCGAGAGCAGGCTTCCTTTCCCCTAGAGAGTCATCATTAGCATATCCTGAATCAGGGTTCACAGGAAAAGTGAACTACCTACCTACAGATTGGCTGTGGTGAGTGGCAGGACCCACAAGGTAGACTAAAAGGAGCAATCACTCCAAACCTATTTAAGAGGAAATTTCTACTCTTTAAGGTCCCTATAAGCATTCCAAGGAAAGAGGAAGTAGAAGGGCTTCTGGGTCAGGAAGTAAAGTGATACAAGGGAGCTGGAATGGGAGGTGTTCTGGATGCTGTGTTATCCAAACTGCCAACAAATACTGTATAAAGAGAGGAACATGGAACACACCTAGGTCATTCTGCCAGGTGGAGTCAGCTTGTCCCATCACCTGTGGACAGTGATGTGAGACATTTTCTGTTTACCCAGTGAAAGCTCAGTAATAAACATGTTATTATTCGATCCTGAGAATCTGACACCTTAGCATTAGGTTTGGCATTGACTCTGTTCAGCAATTAAATATGCCTAGTGATAAAACTATAAGCTTTCTATCTCCACTTCTCTCCCACCACAAACCAGCCTGCACACTCTGCTCTTCTAATACCAGCCAGGCACATGATAGGCTTATGGATTGCTAATATTTGGCTCTTTGGACAAATGAAAGCCTTCTAGAAAATCCTTTTTGGTTTGTTTTTCTCCAACTAAAGCATTGGTCTACAATCTACACATCCTCTGATTACCAATTTGTACATTCCAAGCGCTTAGTACAGTGCTCTGCACATAGTAAGCGCTCAATAAATGCTATTGAATGAATGAATGGCTCCCCCAGGCAGGATTTGATTGGTGGACATATCTACCTGAGTTATTTCCAGGCCTACGGTGGACATGATTGATGGGAAAATCTGCCTAGGACTGAAAATCCCCCAGGTCTGAACCCGAAAGGATGGGTATGGTGGTCAGTCCCTACAGTATGTCAGCAGACACACTGCTTCCCCGGTCTGCTGATTACCAAACCTGTGCTGTTTCCATAGCAAAAGCAAAAACTCTGGGGAAGGGATTTCAGAAACTGCAGGAGGTGGAAGCCAGGGAGGGCAGTTTTGATGGGATCATTGGAGTTTGGAGTAGAAAGGGGAAAAGGCTGGTGGAATTCCAATACATTTTGAAGTCCAAAAATTAGCTGTGAATAAGTGGAATAAACCAGAATATATATATATATATATATATATATATATATATATATATATTTCCTGCAGCTTCCTTCAGTGTCCCTGCAAATTCTCATTAAAAGCACATGGCTTTCTTCCTTGCTGAGAGCAAGGCAAGTGAATGGGAGGGGAAGTGGGAGTCATGGTAATCAGGAACCATGTTCTTGCTGCAGGAAAGCAAGGAGCAAGTAGGGATGTCCATGGAGTAGCTTGATCTGGGTCCCACCAAGAGGGACTTAGAGAGCTTCCTGTCAGCTTTCTTTTTTGAATGACATTTATTAACACTTACTATGTGCCAGTTACTGTACTAAACATTGGGGTAGATACAAAATAATCATTTTGGACCCAGTCGCTGTCCCACTGAGGGCTCACATTCTTAAATCCCATTTTACAAATGAGGGAACTGAGGCACAGAAAAGGTATTTGACTTGCTCAACATCACACAGCAGAGAAGTGGTGAAGCTAGGATTAGAACCCAGGTCCTCTGACTCCCAGGCCCATGATATTTCCACTAGGTCATGCTATGTCTCCTGCTTGCCTGTAAATCCCTGCAATACCCCTGGCAGGACCTTGATTCACCCTGCTTCCTACCTACAGCTTGCTCCATCTTTGCTAACGCTGCTGAAATCAAACCTTATTAGACTTGAGTAAGGAAATATGCACTTTGTGAAACCACCTCTAAGATACTCTATCTTTAGGGAATCCACTAA
Source organism: Ornithorhynchus anatinus (assembly GCF_004115215.2). Classification (NCBI taxonomy): domain Eukaryota; kingdom Metazoa; phylum Chordata; class Mammalia; order Monotremata; family Ornithorhynchidae; genus Ornithorhynchus; species Ornithorhynchus anatinus. The sequence goes on from NC_041728.1 coordinate 156,993,422, forward strand.
GCCTGAGGATCACTGTCTATGAAGTCTGAAATGGTTTTATAGCACCAGAACAACTACTCACCATGTTTCAATGTTACCTCATCTCCCTATATTGAAATGACTATTTCGGGCTGTTTCATCCAGGATTTATAGGTTGAGAATCTCCAGTAAAGTCATCATAGGCACTAATTAAATCCTGACTTGGATGTTGTCTTGTTCAGTGATCTGGTTTGGGCTTGATTGCTGAGTCTCCTTAGAGTCTCATCCACATCCTGCTGGGAGCATGTAATGCCACACCTGGTTTGGATAATATCAAGCATAGGTACTTGGGAATTTTAATTCTAGTTCAATTTTATACAGCTAAGTGACCCAATTTTGATTTCCCAAGGGAAAAAAAACAACTCTACTGAGTGTAGAGTCTAATGGGTGGAACTAATTGGAGGACGATAACAACACTGGCCTAGTGGATAGAGCATGGGCCTGGGAATCAGATTCTAATCCCGATCCGCCACTTGTCTGCTGTCCGACATTGGGTAAATCACTTAAATTATCTGATCTTCAATTCCCTCATCTGTAAAATGGAGATTAAGACTGTGAGCCCCAAGTGGGAAAGGGACCGCCCAGCCCGATTTGCTTGTAACCACCCCAGTGCTTAGTATAGTGCCTGGCACATAGTAAGTGCTTAATAAATACCATGATTATTGTTATTATACATGATGGTCATTCCTCACCTTATATTGACTGCCTTTTCCTATCAATCCACTTCTCTATGTCATTTTCCTTTCCCCTAGTGTCAGAGACAGCTGGAATTAGTTTGTCAAACAGTTAATCCTATTTATTGAGTGCTTACTGTGTGAAGAGCACTGTACTAAGTGCTGAGGAGAACACAATATAACAATAAACAGGCCCATTCCCTGCCCACAACTAGCTTACAACCTAGAGCTTAGAATTCACTGCCTTGTACCTGGATAAAGGGGGAACACATTCGAAGGGCAATATTTGAACTGAAGTTCACTAGGATGTTAACTGCTCTATCAAACTGTTTTCAGTGTGCTCAGCAGGCTGTCAAATCTTGTTTTTCCATTTCGTACAATTACTGAGTCATGTTCCAGAGACAAATATGCTCTGAGGTCTTTTTTCATTGAAAAGATCCAACCTAAGTGACTAGTTCTTTCTCATTCCTGAGTTCCGGACATGCTAAATGTTGCCAGCAAAGCTGAAAAGTATAAGCAGCACCATAACAACAGCTTAGAGGAATGTGTCACGGAGGGGAGGTCACTGAAACAATAAGAGTGGCAGAGTGGAGGAAAAGCCAAAGTGATCCTCAGCTGATGTTGATTGGATTCTGAGTTGAGAGAAGGGCACAAGAGGTGAGGGAAAATTCTGTAACCCCAGATGGAATTGTTTTTTGACCTTACTGGTGGACTGCACCTCTGGAGAAAGGGGTGTTGCCGATAAGGGTAGGGAATTGGGTTAGTTTATGGGAAGAGTTTGCTTGTTTGGGAGGGGTTTGTGGTTGATGAGAAAACATGATCCTTGTTATGTTAGGGTTCTTCCCACTGGGAGCAGTCTAGGTAAGGAATCCTGGGTTGAGGTGCTAGAGATGCTTGCAACTAAAGTTTACATGATACTGCTAATAATGATAATTGTGAAATTTGTCAAATGTTGGTATGTGCCAAGCACAGTAGTAAGCTCGGATACAATTCCTGCCCTATATATAGAAGCAGTGGGGCTTAGTGGAAATAGCACGGACTTGAGAGTCAGAGGACATGGGTTCTAATCCTGGATCCAGCCACTTGTCTGCTGTGTGACCTTGGGTAAGCCACCTAACTTCTCTGTACCTCAGTTATCGCATGTGTAAAATGAGGATTAAGACTGTGACCCCCCACTTAGGACACACTGATTATCTTGCATCTATCCCAACGCTTAAAACAGTGCTTGGCACATAGTAAGCACTTAACAAATATAGTTATTGTTATCATTATTATGGGGCTCATGGTCTAAGAGGGAGGGAAAGAAAGTATTTAATATCCATTTTGCAAATGAGGAAACTGATGTAGAGAAAAGTTAAGAGAGTTGCCCAAGATTACAAAGGAGAGCAGTGCTTGAGCTGGGATTAGAATACAAGTTCCCTGACTATGAAATTTCCACTAGGCCACACTGCTTTTCCAAGTCATGCAGTGTATCTCTGGGACAGTTACCCCAGCAGAGGGTGGCCACACTAAACTTCAATTGCTATAATTCCTTTGGAAATTTTCCTGTGTTCACAACTGAGAACTTCATGGACATTGCAAGTGGCTGTTTTTGCTGTACCACTCATCAAGTTTTTTATCTGCAAGAAACTGAATTGCTCTGGACACCCCTTCTGACCTTGAAATAAGTCTGTTTGGCAAACAGCCATTCATCTTCCATCCAGGATTTATTTCGTTGATCTAATGACATTGTTTCATAAAGTGTACCACTCATTCAGCTTCCCACTATGTCAAAAATACTTGTATAAGCATTGCACAGACAAAGAACAAGGAGGGTTTGGCTTTTTTTTTCTAATTTGATCATTCATCTTAAGCTCTGTGGTCTGTTCAGAAGATGATTACCCTGAACTTCTTCACAGTTTCTTCATTCATTATTTATGTCAAACAGACTTTCTTAAAATGAGAGAATAACATGATAAATATTCTGTTGAAAAGGCTTGAAACTTTCCTTAACATGAAGAAATTATAATATTGCTACTAGAGTAATGACTGTGCTCTGGCACCTTAACAGCTGAAAAATCCTAGCAACTGATTTTTGAGATGTAGACCTCAATTCAAGAGCAGTGTTTCTGTTTTTTAATTGCCAATTGTTAAGTGCTTACTAAGTGCCAGGAACTGTTCTAGGTGCTGGAATAAATACAGACTAATCAGATTAGACACAGTCCATGTCTCATATGGGGCTCACAGTGTTAATCCCCATATTACAGATGAGGTAACTGAGGCCCAGAAAAGTCAAGTGATTTGCCCAAAGTCACACAGCAGACAAATGGTGGAGCTTGGATTAGAACCCCAGATCCTTCTGACTCTGTGCTCTAGCTACTAGGCCATGCTGATTCCCCTCTTTTGGTTTGGTCAAATTGAGTATTCTTTGAGTTGGACTGGGGGCTGCAACTTTAAGATATAGGTAGCCCCCTGGACTGTTATGCAGAAGTTCACTTTGGCAATCCAACTAAGCCATCTTGGGAATCTAAACGGTAAGCGGACAGTTAATCTGGTTAGTCAACAGGCCTTCTGTAATAATGGCTAGTAAGGTTGCTGAAAGTACAATAATGAATCAGTGAGCTTCCTAGGGTTAACAGGTTTCTGTGAGAGTGTCTTCTAATTATTTAGTCTCCACTAATATTCCCAAACATTCTTTGGTAAATGATTCCCTGGAGGAAGAAGAGGAACAAGAGGATGAAGAGAAAATACTGGAAAGTACTCACAATATGCCTAGCACTGGAGTAGATACAAGTTAATCAGGTTGGACACAGTCAGTGTGTCATGTGGGACTTTCAATCTAAGTGGGAGGGAGAGTAAATTTAATGTCCATTTTACAGATGAGGAAATCGAGGAAAAGAGAACTTAAGCGACTTGCCCAAGGTCTCATAGCAGGCAAGTGTTGAGGCTGTGATGAGAACCCAGCCCCTCTGACTCCTAGGCTTATGTTCTTTTCACTAGACCATGCTGCCATAATGTAAGTCATAATTAACATGCAAAATAAATTTTCTCCAAAGAATCAAACACAGTTGAGCTCAGTGCAAAATCCACAGTTACAGAAAAAATATTTGTGTGTTTTCTCTTCCAAGCTCTGTGCCATAAACTGAACTATGGCTGTTTTATTTTAATATTATTTGCTTTATAGTAATTCTCCATTTTCTTTTGCATCAACTGCTCAGTAAAGTGACCTAAATAGAAATGACATGCCTAAAACAGATTTCTATATAGACTTCTGAGATCAGGTCTACCACCTCCATTGTTTTGCTACCGACTCTCCCCACGCGATCACTTAGAATAGTGCTCTGCACATAGTAAGCACTCAATAAATAAAGTCTGTGTTCCTCCTTCTTAGAATGTACTGTATGTTCATTGCCTAGTAGAAACAGCACAAATTGGGTGTCAGAGTTCTAATTCTGGCTCGGCCAATTTCTTGCTCTGAGACTGTGGGCAAGTCACTTAACTTTTCTGTGCTTCAGATATCCTCTTCTCCCTCCTACTTAGACTGTGAGCCCCATGAGGGACAAGGACTGTGTCCAACCTACTTAATTTTTATCTATCTGAGAACTTAAAATGGTGTTTGACCTATTGTCCAAACAATGCTTTACAAATACCATAAACATGAAAAGGCTTATAAACCACATAGCAGTAAATTAAAGAGCGTATTACTTGTCCAAAGCATTACACTTCAGAAGGCCCCCTAAATTCATTCATTCATTCAATCATATTTATTGAGCGCTTGCTATATGCAGAGCACTGTACTAAGTGCTTGGAAAGTAAAATTGGGTAACAGATAGAGACAATCCCTACCCAACAATGGGCTCACAGTCTAGAAGGGGGAGACAGACAATAAAACAAAACAAGTAGACAGGCATCAATAGCATCAAAATAGATAAATAGAATTATAGGTATATACACAACATTAATAAAATAAATAGAATAATAAATATGTACAAATATACACAAGTGGTGTGGGGTGGGGAAGTGGGTAGAGCAGAGGGAGGGAGTAGAGGTGAGGGAGAGGGGAGGAGGAGCAGAGAAAAAAGGGGGACTCAGTCTGGGAAGGCCTCCTGGAGGAGGTGAGCTCTCAGTAGGCTTTGAAGGGGGAGAGAGCTAGTTTGGCAGATGTGAGGAGGAAGGGCATTCCAGGACAGCAGTAGGATGTGGGTCAGGGGTCGACACCGGGACAGGCAAGAAGGAGGCACAGAAAGTAGGTTAACGGAGTATGTGGGCTGGACTGTAGAAGGAAAGAAGGGAGGTGAGGTAGGAGGGAGCAAGGTGATGGAGAGCTTAAAAGCCAAGTGTGAGGAGTTTTTGCTTCATGCTAAGGTTGATAGGCAACCACTGAAGATTTTTGAAGAGTGAGGTGATATGCCCAGAGCGTTTCTGTAGAAAGATAATCTGGGCAGCAGAGTGAAGTATAGACTGAGGCAGGGAGAGATAGGAGATTGGGAGATCAGAAATGATGCTGATGCAGTAATCCATTCAGGATAAGATGAGAGATTGTACCAACAAGGTAGCAGTTTGGATGGAAAGGAAAGGGTGGATCTTGGTGATGTTGTGAAGGTGAGACCAGTAGGTTTTGGTGAGGGATTGGATGCGTGGGGTGAATGAGAGAGTGGAAGTAAAATTGGTGTTAGAAATCTGGTTTGAGGAATATTTTCTGAAGAGCAAAGAAAGTGGTGGTTTTAGAAGGATGATTTCTCATTTATTAGAAAGCTCAAGGTCTGAAGACTTGGATGTGGAAATGTCATTATTAATAGCAAAATCCCTAGTCTCACCAAGTTGAAGTAAATGTAGTGGGTGGTTTAGTTAGCCAAATAGTGTCTTTCTAACATACTATAAATTAGCTTTAACTGTTTGGAATAGAATTCTTGCATATTCGTATTGAATAGAGATACATATTTGTATTGCATTTGAGTAACACAATTTCTCAGGGATCAAGGTCTTCTCCCTCCAGTTCCATGTGCTTCATCCTTCTCATTCTATTTCCAGCCTATCCTCTCTGCTAGCCTTCAAGTGCAATATTCTCAACATGATCTCCAGGAATATATTTGGAAGACCTCTGTCCACTTCCCCTTCAGTTCATCAAACTCTTCCTCCTAGCATTCATTCAGCTCCTGAAACTTTTTTTTTTTTACCACCGATCTCACATCAATCACCATCCAACAGAATTCACTTATCCACTTACTGGTACAAAATGCACATTTTCCTTATGTGTACTTATTACAATCTGATCTGGGCAGATAAATAATGTTTCAGAGATTGTAAATTCAGGTAGAACAGTGACTATCAAATCAAATATTTAAGCAGCCACTGTGAGGATAACTTCCACTTGATACTCTGTAATTTGCTTTCTAGACGGCCTAGCTGACTACCACAGGCAGTTATTTTACAAACTATTTTGATTTTCCTTTGCTTTAGGAGTCCATGCCTTAGCTAGTTTAATATAATTGTAATATTATTCTGCTTATTTATATGGAATCAGATACCATTATTTCAAAGAAGGAAAATTAATTACAGAAATCCAGAATCCAATTGCCTGACCCTTTACCATTACCACAATTGAAAACAGGCTGTGCTATTAAAAACCTCTTCTATCCAGTCTAGTGGTCTGCACACAGTAAGCGCTCAATAAATATGACTGACTGACTGATTTGCAGTCATGCTTGGGGACACAAAAAGAAACTCAGATTCCAGAGTTATGCATTAGAACAGATTATTATTATTAATAATAATAATATGATAATAATAATAACAATAAGGATTTATAATGGTAAATGAAGGAAGCAACATGGCCTAATGGATAGAGCACGGTCTGGGAGTCAGGAGCATACCTGGATTCTAATTCCAGCTCCACCACTTGTCTTTTGTGTAACTGTGGGCAAGTCACTTAACTTCTCCGTGCCTCAGTTACCTCATCTGTAGAATGGGATTAAGATTGTAAACCCCATGTGGAACATGAACTCTGTCCAACCAGAATAGCTTGTATTTACCCCAGTACTTAGAACAGAGCTTGACAAATAGCACTTAAAAAGTATCATTATTATTATCATTATTATTACTTGTTAGCCCTTACTCTGTGCCAAACACTGTACTATGCACTGAGGTAGGTAAAAGATTATCAATTTGGGCACAATTCCTGTCTCATGAAGAGCTCATCCTCTAAGTAGGAAGGAGTAGGATTTAATCCCCATTTTACAGATGAGAAAACTGAGGTACAGAGAGGTTAAGTGACTTGTCCAAGGTCACACAGCAGACAACTGGCAGAGTCACTTCAAATTTAAATCCTTCTGGATACTCTTCACACTCAAATGAATCACGTCCAACTGTGTCCAATCCAATTATACTTACCTCAGCACTTAGTATATTGCTTCGTACATGATAAGCACTTCACAAAAAACATAATCGATCTCAGAATTGCTTCAAACTACTGTGAGGTGCATTATACTCAGCTCTTGGGAAATTCAGAATAAAAGGATGGTCGCTTATAAAAGCCATAGCCCCTTCCCTCCTCCCCTCCTTAACTTCTATCTTTAACTGTTCACTCTCCAATAGCTTCTTCCTCTCTGCCTTCAAACCTGCCCATGTCTCCCCCATCCTAAAAAAACCCTCTCTCGACCCCACTTCCCCTTCCAGTTATCGCCCTATCTCCCTACTCCCCTTCCTTTCCAAGCTCCTAGAACGAGTCGTCTACACTCGCTGCCTAAAATTCCTGAACTCCCATTCTCTCCTGGACCCCCTCCAATCTGGCTTCCCTCCCCTCCACTCTAGCGAGACTGCTCTCTCAAAGGTCACCCATGACCCCCTTCTTGCCAAATCCAATGGCTCCTACTCTATCCTAATCCTCCTTGACCTCTCAGCTGCCTTTGACACCTTTGACCATCCCCTTCTCCTCCACACCTTATCTCACCTTAGCTTCACGGACTCTGTCCTCTCCTGGTTCTCCTCTTATCTCTCTGGCCGTTCACTCGCGGTTTCCTTCACAGGGTCCTCCTCCCCCTCCCATCCTCTAACTGTTGGGGTTCCTCAAGGGTCAGTTCTTGTCCCTCTTCTGTTCTTCATCTACTCTCACTCCCTTGGTGAACTCATTCGCTCCCACGGCTTCAACTATCATCTCTATGCAGATGACACACAGATCTACATCTCTGCCCCTGTCCTCTCCCCCTCCCTTCAGGCTCATATCTCCTCCTGCCTCCAAGACGTCTCTATCTGGATGTCTGCCCGCCACCTAAAACTCAGCGTGTCCAAAACTGAGCTCCTCATCTTCCCTCCCAAGCCCTGTCCTCTTCCTGAATTCCCTATCACTGTGGATGGTACGACCATCCTTCCCGTCTCTTGAGCCCGCAACCTCAGTGTCATCTTTGACTTGGCTCTCTCATTCACCCCACACATCCAATCCATCACCAAGACCTGTCGGTCTCACCGTTATAATATCACCAAGATCTGCCCTTTCCTCTCCACCCAAACGGCTATCTTATTGTTACAGGCTCTCATAATATCCCGTCTGGATTATTGTGTCAACCTTATCTCTGATCTCCCTTCCTCCTGTCTCTCCCGACTCCAGTCTATTCTTCATTCTGCTGCCCAGCTCATCTTCCTGCAGAAACACTCTGGGCATGTCACTCCCCTTCTTAAAATCCTCCAGTGGTTGCCTATCAACCTCTGCATGAAACAAAAATTTCTCATTCTAGGCTTCAAGGCTCTCCATCACCTTGCCCCCTCTTACCTCTCCTCCCTTCTCTCTTTCTACTGCCCACCCCGCACGCTCCGCTCCTCTGCCACCCACCTCCTCACCATCTCCCTTTTTCTCCTATCCTGCTGTCGACCCCTGGGCCACATCCTCCTGCTGTCCTGGAATGCCCTCCCTCTTCACCTCCGCCAAACTAATTCTCTTCCCCTCTTCAAAACCCTACTTAGAGCTCAACTCCTCCAAGAGGCCTTTCCAGACTGAGCTTCCCCTTTTCTCTCTGCTCCCTCTGCTCCCCCTCTCCCCCAACTTCACCTCCCCTCAGCTAAGCCCTCTTTTCCCCCCTTTCCCTCTGCTCCTCCCCCTTTCCCTTTCCCTCCCCTCAACACTGTGCTGGACCGCTCAATTGCATATATTTTCATTACCCTATGTATTTCGTTAATGAGATGTTCATCCCCTTGATTCTATTTGGAGAATAGAATCCACGCTGGAGAAGCAGCGTGGCTCAGCGGAAAGAGCACGGGCTTTGGAGTCAGAAGTGATGGGTTCGAATCCCGGCTCGGCCACTTGTCAGCTGTGTGACTTTGGGCAAGTCACTTAACTTCTCGGTGCCTCAGTTACCTCATCTGTAAAATGGGGATGAAGACTGTGAGCCCCACGTGGGACAACCTGATTCCCCTGTGTCTACCCCAGTGCTTAGAACAGTGCTCGGCACATAGTAAGCGCTTAACAAATACCAACATTATTATTATTTATTGCTATTGTTTTTGTATGTCTCCCCCGATTAGACTATAAGCCCGTTAATGGGCAGGGACTCTATCTGTTGCTGATTTGTACATTCCAAGTGCTTAGTACAGTGCTCTGCACATAGTAAGCGCTCAATGAATACTATTGAATGAATGAATGAATATAGAAGGACCTTGCACTCGATGGAGGGAGACAAAAAATTTACAACTAGAATGGTCAAATTAAACAATTTAGTACACATATGTACAGGAGTATGAAGGAAGATATAAACAAGTGCTTTGATGCTAGGGCTTACAGTTTCAATCCCCATTTTACAGATGAGGTAACCAAGGCACAGAGAAGTGAAGTGACTTACCCAACATCATAGAGCAGTCACGTCGAGGAGCTGGGATTAGAACCCATGACCTTCTGGCCTGTGCTTTATTTACTACACCTTGCTGCTGCTCCCTTGTTGGGAGCAGGGAATGTAGGAGGCAGGGAGTAGGGGTCCAAACCCCTGTTAAATCACATCTCTTCCAGGAGTCCTTCCCTTGCTAATCTCTCACCTCACCACCTTATTTTCCCTCCTATTGCAGTGTCACCTATGAACTTGAATCTTCATGGCTGAAGTATTTAGGCACTCACACCACAGCACTTACATGAATGGCTTTAAATTCTTTGTCTTGCCCTTACCTGTAATTTGTTTTAGTCTGTCTCTCTTACTAGATTGTAGGATCCTGAGGGCAAGGATCATGCCTACTAAGTAAATTGTGCTCTTCCAGTTGCTTAGTATAATAATAATAATAATAATAACGATGGTATTTGTTACGTGCTTACTATGTGCCAAATACTGTTCTAAGTGCTGGGGTAGATACAAGCTAATCAGGTTATCCCACGTGGGGCTCACAATCTTAAACCCCATTTTACAGATGAGGTGACTGAGGCACAGGCAAATTAAGTGATTTGCCCAAAGTCGCAAAGCTAAGTGGCAGAGTCAGGACTAGAACCCATGACCTCTGACTCCCAAGCCTAAGGTTTTTCCCCTAAGTTACACTGCTTCCTTCTAGTGGTTGGCATGGAGTGAGCACTCTATAAATGTGCTAAGCACTGTCCTAACGCAGGGGATAGAAGGAGATCAGGTTGTCCCACATGACCCTCACAGTTTTAATCCTCATTTTACAGATGAGGTAACTGAGGCACAGAGAAGTGAAGTGACTTGCCCAAAGTCACACAGCTGGAAAGCAGCTGAGCAGGGATTAGAACCCACGACCTCTGACTCCCAAGTCCTTTCCACTGAGCCATGCTGTATTAAGCACATATACTGTGCAGGGCACTCTACAAAGTGCTAAGGGCAAGAATACAGACGTAACAGACATACCTGAGAACCTAAAGGTCACAAGACAAGATTAAAGTGGGGAAGAGTTTAGTGAGAAACACAGAAAAGTTAATATTATTTAAATTCAAAAACCACATAAAAAAGAAAGACCAGAGTTCAACAAGACTGTTGGTAAAAGGGATCTGTACTGGCACTGTAAAATGTATAGAGACCTCACACTGTTTTATCTTATATTGCTCAAGGCCCCAAAAGCACAGTGTGTATCCTTGGTGGGGGCTTGGATCTCATGCCACAGATTTCTGGGATTTTAGTTATGCTGTCCAAAGGGCAAAGGCCAAGAGGAGTGCTCTCTGCTTAATCCTCCGTGACCTCACGAGCATTGGTCAGGTAGGGACTGGCGGCCTTGGGTGACATCACTGTTTAGTGTGCTAGGATACAGATACAGATATAGAATACAGATTTCCCAGGAAGAATAATAAGAGCTTTTTAAGATTAGGATATTATACCTTGTAAGATTTCCGCATTTCTAAACTGCCACATGTGAAACTTCAGCTGAGGGTCACCCAAAATAAAGCTTTAAGTATGTTCCTGACTCAAAGTGAGGCTTATGAAAAGTGTTATTAAATCCTATATTTATTGTGAGAAGCATTGTGACTTAGTGGAAAGATCAGGAGCCTAAGACCTTAAGAGGACCTGGGCTCTAATCCTGTTTCTGTCCCTTGGCTACTGTGCAACCCTGGGCAAGTCACTTAACTTCTCTGTCCACCGGTTTCCTTCTTTGTAATATTATTCTCCTTCCTACTTAAAATGTGAAACCTGACTGGGACAGGGACTGCATCAGACCTGAATATCTTTTATCTACCACAGTGCTTGGAAAATAGCCTACTAAGTGCTTAGCAAATTCCACTGGTATGATTAAGTCTTGGAAGGGCAGTGTTAGCTGCTGACAGACACTCTGGGAGCTAGATGCCTTTTGCTGACAGACATTCTTGGGACTGCCTGTTTCCAACAGGGTCTTTTTTGGCGAGGGAGAGGGACCCTCTGGGAAATACCTCTTATTGAGGTATTTCCCGATTTCAATAAGAGGTATTTCCGATACCGCTGGGGACCGGCGGGGAGGGTGGAGTGCCTCTTACCTAGAGACATTCTGGGTACTGTCTGTTACTGACAGGCACTGTTGGAGCCTGCCTGTTGGGATTTGGGGTAAAGAGGGCCTTCTCCTTTCCCTTCTTGCTCTCCCTTTTGTATCACCTTTGCACTTGGATCTATGCACTTCATATTCACACTACCAACAGCCCCACAACACTTATGTACATATCCATAACTTAAACTGAGGTCTGTCTCCTCTAGACTATATGCTACGTGTGGGAAAATGTCTAAGAACTCTGTAGGATTGTACTCTCCCAAATGCTCAGTACGGTGTTCTGTACTCAATGAGCACTAAATAAATATTTTCAATGGATTGTTTTGTTCTTGACGGACACTCTGGCTGATGGGACACCTGCTGCTGACACACTTTAAGGATTGCCTGTTGTCTACAGACTCTCTGGTTGTTCCTTGCTGCTGACTTTCTGCCTTTCCACCCTACTCTCCATTTTAGGCCAAGACCCAGCTCAGGAGTTACATTTAGCTTCAAGAAGAGCCGTGGGTTGCTGAACTGGGTAATAAACTGACCATACAACTTCTTTTTTTTTTCAAACCAGAACATTAGGATTAATCCATCAATTATATTTATTTAATACTGTTTTCAGAGCACTGTACTAAGTGCTTGGGAGAGTACAGTATAAGAGACATTCCTTGCCCACAAGAAGCTTACAGTATAAAGAGGGAGACAGACATGATTATAAATAGATTATGGATGTGTACATAAGTGCTGTGGTGCTGAGGCGGGTGGGTGTGAATAAAGGGAGCAAACCAGGCTGATGCAGAAGGGAGTGGGAGAAAAGGAAATGAGGACTTAGTCAGGAAGGCCTCATGGAGGACATGTGCCTTCAATAAGGCTTTGAAGGTGAAGAGAATAATTGTTGGATATGAAGAGGGCATGTTTGACTATCTTTTTTCTCCCTATTGGCTAGTGGGGGAAGAGGGGAAATCATGGGTTTCCCATCCTCCAATGTTCCAGAACATCCATTGTGTAAATTACAGAATGCTATGGAACCTACACTGAACATCTATCCAGGCCAGGCATAGAAATTCTAATAATTCAAGAGAAATTAAGTACCTAGAGGTGAGTATATGATAGTGTTGCTATTTTACCCAGTTTGCCCAAATTAGGGCACTGGGATAATATAAATTGTCTGGTGCTGACTAAAATGTGGACTGCCTGGTCTCTATCTGGACAAATGGTCAACTTTTCCACTGATAGAATGTGAAGGAGCTTCTATTTAAAAGGAAAACAGGAAACAGTGTTCCCCCAGTTAAGAATAGAATAGATCAACCAATCAACCCACAGTATTTACTGAGTCCTTAAAGTATATATAACACTGTACTGAGTGCTTGGGAGAGGAATTAAGTTGGAAGACACGATACCTGCCCCCAAAGAGTTTACAGCCTAGCAGTGATAATAATAATAATAAGGATGATGGTATTTGTTTAACACTTACTATGTGCCAAACACTGTTCTATAATAATGTTTCTATTTGTTAAGTGCTTACTATGTGCAGAGCACTGTTCTAAGTGCTGGGATAGATACAGGGTAATCAGGTTGTCTCACAGTCTTCACCCCCATTTTACAGATGAGGTCACAGAGGCACAGAGAAGTGAAGTGACTTGCCCACAGTCACACAGCTGACAAGTGGCAGAGCTGGGATTTGAACCCATGACCTCTGACTCCCAAGCCCACGCTCTTTTCACTGAGCCACGCTGCTTCTATGTGCTGGGGTAGATACAAACTAATCTGGTTGTCCCACATGGGGCTCATAGTCTTAATCCCCATTTTACAGATGAGGTAACTGAGGCACAGAGAAGTTCACTGACTTGCCCAAAGTCACACAGCTGATAAGTGGCAGAGCAGGGATTAGAATGCACAATCTCTGACTCCCAAACCCATGCTCTTTCCACTAAGCCATGCTACTTCTTTAAATACACCATAAACAGGGTGATGTAGAAGGGAGTTTAAGAAAAATAAAAGAGGGCTTAGTCAGGGAAGGCCTCTTCGAGGAGATGTGCCTTCAATAAGGCTTTGAAGGGAAAGAGAGTAATTGTTTGCCGGACATGAGGAGGGATGGCATTCCAGGCCAGAAACAGAATGTGAAAGGTCAGTGGCAAGATAGATGAGATCTAGGTACAGTGAGAAGGTTCAGGAAAACCCAGACTGTTTCTGTCCTGGAGAACTGTCCCTCCTTTACAGAAAGGTAGGACTATCTGAGTACCTGGTGTCCATGTCTCTGAGTTATGATGTTTTTACCCAACTTTTCCAACTGTTGAAAATTAAAATTATATGAAAAAAAATCAATAGCTATTAAGGTAATGGGATCTTTCACATTGTATGCTACTTGCACTCAATTCAAATGAAATGTTTCCTAGGAAATGTTAAACAAGAAAAGGCTTACTGTGGAGTTATAAACATCTGATCTCTTGTAATAAGAGGTCAGTTATACCATGGATGTGCTGTTTCTGTTCTTTAAATCTTGAGTTATTCTCATTCCCAAAGTCAAATTTTTTAGTGAAATTTTCTTGCAGAAATAAAACCTGAAAAGAAAAATAAACCAGCCTGCACACTTTGTTCTCACTTCTCACTTTACCTTGATGTCGTCTATTTTGCCACTGACTTCTTGCCTACATCCAGCCTGTGGCCTGGAATGCTCTCCCCCTCCTCATATCAGACAGATAATTGCTCTCCCCAACTTCAAAAACTTATTGAAGGCATATCTTCTCCAAGAAGTCTTCCCTGACTAAGTCCTCCTCTCCTTTTCTCCCACTCCCTTCTGCGTAACCCTGACTTGTTCCCTTCAGTCATAATCCCTCCCAACCCCACAGGACATATGTATTATTCTATAGCTTATTTATTTATTATTTATTTATTTATTTATTTATTTATTTATTTATTTATTTATTCATTCATTTATCTATCTATCTATCTATTAATTTATTTATTTATATTAGTGTCTGTCTCTCCCACTGGACTGTGAGCTCATTTTGGACAGGGAATGTGTCTGTTGTTGAATTGTACTCTCCCAAGCACTTAGTACAGTGTTTTGCACACAGGAAGCACTCGATATATATGAGTGAATGAATGAATGGAAATGTGTCGAAAGATTACATTTAGCAGAGCAAAAAAATGATTTATAAGAAATCACATTATTGGGTTTAATTTCAGAAAATATTCACACTATAGGACTAAACATCATTATTACTGATATGATTCTATTCTGTCATTTTGGGCAGAGTTGGGCAAATCAACTAAAATACTTTTAAAATGTAATTTAAAAGGTTCACATAGAATATGAATATTGAACATGAACTTTATGTGCATTTTTCACTTTGTGTTTGGATGTATAGCCAAGCAAGTCTTTTCGGAAACTTCCTATATTTGTGAAGGCTACATGTGCGGTATCAATCAATCAATCAATCAGTTCTATTCATATAGCATTACTATATGCAGAGCATTGTACTAAGTGCTTGGAAGACTACAATACAAAGATTTGGTAGATATGTTCCCTGCCCACAAGGAGATTGCAACCTAGAGGAGGAGCTCACAATCTAGACATAATACCAGTGCAGTGTTACTGCGTGCAGGGGCATATTAATTGAGGGACTCTATGAAAAAAAAAGATCAAGGGCTACGACAGGGTTTCTGGTCCATCTGCAGAGATGTGGCTTGGGCCAGGGATGCTCAGAGGGCAGTCACATGGATACACACCCAACCAATATGGCCATTGCTTGGGATATTATGAAGATAGCATCCCACAAAGACTTTACCCAAATGGTTCCCTGCAAACACAGTGTCAGAGGGGATACATTGGCACTCACAGTGAGTGTCCTGTAGTCCCTGTTTCCAGACCTACCCCTACCCCACCAAGCAAACCCCACTCCCTCTGACTCTATGAATGTGTAACAGCCGTTTTAAATTTCTCTGTAACCGTGAAATCCCCAAGCCTCCTTTCCCCACCCAGGGTCTTTATAAAATCTTTCACTGAAGGTGAGAACCTGTTGGAAAAGGAATGGCGCCAGGTGTGCCATCTTTTGCTTTTGCCAGTGGGCATCACCCAATCACTTTTCCTTGCTCACACACACTCAATCACTCCCTCTCCTGTCCCTTACCTGCTGCTGTTCTGAGCGGGGTGGCTTGCTGCAGGTGTTACAGTTGCAAGCAAAAAAGTGAGTGCTCAGTTCCAGCTCCTCAAAAAATTTCATGATAATAATAATGTTGGTATTTGTTAAGCGCTTACTATGTGCCGAGCACTGTTCTAAGCGCTGGGGTAGACATAGGGGAATCAGGTTGTCCCACGTGGGGCTCACAGTCTTCATCCCCATTTTACAGATGAGGGAACTGAGGCACCGAGAAGTGAAATGACTTGCCCACAGTCACACAGCCGACAAGTGGCAGAGCTGGGATTCGAACTCATGAGCCCTGACTCCAAAGCCCACGTTCTTTCCACTGAGCCACGCTGCTTCTCCGACTGTGAGAGCTGCCTGCTCCCAAACTTTTTCATTTCCCTCAGCACAATTCCTGCCTCCCTGGTAGAGGCAAAGGCCACAGCTTTCCTCGCCACCTGGAAGAAGAGTGTTTCTCCAGTGGCTAGTGGGTGGGGAGGGAATTCCAAGCTCTGAACAGCAGTAGTGGTTAAGTGGTGATTGCCTATATGTAAAATTTTCCCTGATCTGGAGGAAAGTCCAGACTCAAGTTATCAAACAAAATGAGGTCCCTCCTGATACCCAATTGAACCCTGAACCTAACTCACATGGTTGTTATAAAGATTCACGAAATCATTGTAGAGTTTGGCCATACAGTTCAGTGATCCCTAGTATCCACTCTAATGGTGCAGTCATTAGCTTTTTAACTTCCAACTTCCGGATGGGCTTGGACCCAGATAGTGAGGGTCCCACCTTCTCAACTCCACTCTTCCCTCTAGTCTGTTTTTGACCCTGCTCAATCAATCAGTCAATCAATGACATTTATTGAGTGCTTACTACGTGCAGAGCACTATACTAACTGCTTGGGAGAGTACAGTATACCAAAATAGACTCATTCCCTGCCCATTATGATTTTACAGTCTAGCTACAACTTCCATCCCCAGCAGTCCCCTGGACCTACTGCTCACAGACCCCACAAACTACTTCCCACCACCACCCCCTCCCTGCCCCTTGCATAAAATCATTTCAATAGCCAAACTGTTCTTTCTCTGAAAGCATCATTTATTCTGAAAACCCTCCCCAGATAAACTACTGATGCAGCTCAGATTCCCCATTTAATCCTTTGGGAATGCCTACCCAGGAGTAATGAATCGGAGCCTTATTGTGCAAAAGCCAAACTGACCATCTTTTTTAACAAAGTGGTTCTTAAATTAATTCCATTACCTGATCTGACCCATTTTGTTGTGGGGTAATTGCCACTGACTTTTTGTTTCTTTGTGTCTTGATAGTTACATCATGTCTACATGGTCATTACTACAAGATTTAATGAACTTCGTTAAAAGAGAAAATTTGATAGTTTATTAAAATGGATTCCCTATTGTCTCATTATAGAAATCTTTTAACCATCAATATTGCAATTGGGAGTTGGCTAGATGGAGAAAGAATACCAATTTGGAGTTAAATCTTCTAGCTATCCTTTTCCACTATAGTGCTTCCAAATTAACATAACACAGGACATTCAAAATATATCAACAAGGTGGGGATTTAGAAGTGGAAGAAGATCAAATATACTACGTGGGCCACCCATTAAAAGCTAGAATTCTACATAGAAAGGAAACGACTGCTTCTAGTATGGCTATATATATGATTGAATAGTTGAAATTGATGCTCTTTATGGTGTTCGCTATGTATGTGTGACAGTATGGATGAAAAGCCCATTCCAGACCATGTTCGAATATAGAACTCTTGTTCCCATTTGAGGAGGACACTACTGGTGTAAGTGTGACTACAAATATAGAAGGAACACCCTGCCTAAGCACCTGCACAAACATTTTCAACATATGAACCACTGAGAAAGATACCACCATCATCTTTATCTTCAAGAGGAAAGGCAAAAGATCATATTATCATATTGCCAAAATAATCTAAATTATTGTCCTCCACTGGCAACATCCTTGCCAGAGTCTTTCCTGGTTTGGTTTCTGAAAAATATAATCGACTGATCATAGCTTCACTCCACAATATGGCCCAAAAGACTTGGTCTTCACTCTGCATCAGGTTCAGGAAAAGTGCAGGAACTCCTACCAAGAGCTCTAAACAGTTTTGGGAGATCATACAAAAGAATTTGATACCACTTTAATAGACCTGAACTCTGAAAAGTATTAAGTTAACTTGGTTACCTGGAAAAGTTCAAGATTTTGTTTTTATGGTATTTAAGTGCTTACCATGTGCTAGACACTGCACTAAGTGCTGAGGAATTTGGATAACCATGTTGGACACAGTCCATATCCCATTTGGGGCTCACAGTCATAATCCCCATTTTACATATGAGTTAACTGAAAGGTTAAGAAACTTGTTGAAGATCACAAAGCAGACAAGTGACAGCCAGGACTAGAACCCAATCCTGGCTAATCCTGGCTTCGCCACTTGTCAGCTGTGTGAGTTTGGGCAAGTCACTTAACTTCTCTGTGACTCATTTACCTCATCTGTAAAATGGGGATTAAGACTGTGAACCCCACATGGAACAACCTGATCACCTTGCATCCCCCCCAGAGCTTGATAACTAGGGGCCAATCCTTGAAGAAAGACCTACCTATTCTCTATGTTAGACCTGTTCTCCTTCCCCCTTAGATGGTGAAAGCCATATGGGACAGAGACTGTGTCTGATTTGTCTTTGTTGTAAATATCACAGTGATTAGTACAGTGCTTTGCACATTGTAAAACTCTTAAGTACCACATTTATTGTTACTATTATTATTTGGAGTAGGAGAAGGAGGAGAAGGAGGAGTATACCACAGCATAAAGAAGGCAGTGGCTCTCTTTGACTTCATAAGAAAGAAGAGATAAGGAGGCAGAATAGAAAATAGCATCAGGTGTTGTAAACATTAAGCAAGATACCACAGGAAGGGACAACATTTTAGGGTTTCACTGTGGCAGGGACTGA
Organism: Ornithorhynchus anatinus; assembly: GCF_004115215.2. NCBI lineage: Eukaryota > Metazoa > Chordata > Mammalia > Monotremata > Ornithorhynchidae > Ornithorhynchus > Ornithorhynchus anatinus. The sequence continues at coordinate 157,012,120 of NC_041728.1, forward strand.
AGATGCTGTACTGGCCTTTTCAGCCACACAGACACATTGGTAAATTTCTCTATGAATGCTATTGTCTTCAAATAAAGGACAGGTCTCTCTATATGGCCAATGTATGATTAACCATCCCTTTGTCATTGTGTGCCTTTTAAAAATATCTCCTTTTTGAGCTCTTCTCATATGTTTCCCTGGGGGTCTGTTGATGGGCTTTGTTGCCGGAAGCCTGATTTATAGAAGTATGAGCATGACATACTTACCTTGCCTCATGTTCTTAACTATTAAATAAAGGTGCCATTGATAAGTCCTCTCAAAGGTGAATGTAGGGGCAGCTGTCATTTATTCATTTATTCATGTAGGAACATCTGTCACTTATTCTACACTCACTGCCTAGAATTCCTTAACTCCAATTCTCTCCTGGATCACCTCCAATCTGGCTTCCGTCCCCTCCACTCTACTGAGACTGCTCTCTTAAAGGTCACCCATGACCTCCTTCTTGCCAAATCCAATAGCTCCTACTCTATCTTAATCCTCCTTGACCTCTCAGCTGCCTTTGACACTGTGGACCATCCCCTTCGCCTCCACACCTTATCTCACCGTGGCTTCACGGACTCCATCCTCTCCTGGTTCTCCTCTCATCTTTCTGGCCGTTCATTCTCGGTCTCCTTCGCAGGCTCCTCTTCCCCCTCCCATCCTCTAACTGTAAGAGTTCCTCAAGGGTCAGTTCTTGTCCCTCTTCTGTTCTCCATCTACTCTCACTCCCTTGGTGAACTCATTCGCTCCCACGGCTTCAACTATCATCTCTATGCAGATGACACACAAATCTACATCTCTGCTCCTGTCCTCTCCCTCTTCCTTCAGGCTCGTATCTCCTCCTGCCTCCAGGACATCACTATCTGGATGTCTTCCTGCCACCTAAAACTCAACATGTCCAAAACTGAGCTCCTTATCTTCCCTTCCAAGCCCTGTCCTCTTCCTGACTTCCCTATCACTGTGGATGGTACGACCATCCTTCCCGTATCTCAAATCCGCAAGCTTGGTGTCATCCTTGACTCAGCTCTCTCATTCACCACACACATCCAATCCATCACCAAGACCTGCCAGTCGCACCTTTATAATATCGCCAAGATCCGCCCTTTCCTCTCCACCCAAACGGCTATCTTACTGTTACAGGCTCTCGTAATATCCTGGCTGGATTATTGTGTCAGCCTTCTCTCTGATCTCCCTTCCTCCTGTCTCTCCCCACTCCAGTCTATTCTTCATTCCGCCGACTGGCTCATCTTCCTGCAGAGATAGTCTGGACGTGTTACTCCCCTTCTTAAAATCCTCCAGTGATTGCTTATCAACCTCTGCACAAAACAAAAAATTCTTATTCTAGGCTTCAAGGCTCTGCATCACCTTGCCCGCTCCTACCTCTCCTCCCTTCTCTCTTTCTACTGCCCACACTGTAGGCTCCACTCCTCTGCCGCCCACCCTCTCGCCATCCCCCGTTTTCACCTATCCCGCCGTCGACCCCAGGGCCATATCCTCCCGCTGTCCTAAAATACCCTTCCTCCTCACCTCCGCCAAACTAACTCTCTTCCCCTCTTCTAAGCCCTACTGAGAGCTCACCTCCTCCAAGAGGCCTTCCCAGACTGAGCTTCCCTTTTCCCTCTGATGCCTCTTTGCCCCCCCCCTTCACCTCCCCTCAGCTAAGCCCCCTCCACCCCCTTTCCCTCTGCTCCTCCCCCTCTCCCTTCTCCTCCCCTCAGCACTGTGCTCATCTGCTCATTTGTATATATTTTTATTACCCTATTTATTTTGTTAATGAGATGTACATCACCTTAATTCTATTTATTGCTATTGTTTTTGTCTGTCTCCCCCAGTTAGACTGTAAGCCTGTCAATGGACAGGGATTGTCTCTATCTGTTGCTGAATTGTACATTCCAAGTGCTTAGTACAGTGCTCTGTATATAGTAAGCGTTCAATAAATACTAGTGAGTGAATGAATGAATGAATTCATTTATTCAGTCATGTTTATTGAATGCTCTCTATGTGCACAGGACTGTACTAAGCACTTGGGAGGGAACAATAAACTGATGCATACCCTGCCCACAGTGAGCTTACAGTCTAGGGTTGGGAGACAGACATTGATATAAATAAATTAAGGATTTGCTTAAGTGCTGTAGGGCTGGGAGTGGGAAAGAACAAAGGGAGCAAATCAGGGTAATGCAGAAGGGAGAAAGGGGAGCTTAGGGAAGACCTCTTGGAGGAGATGCGCCTTTGATAAGACTTTGAAAAGGGGGAGATTAATTATCTGAGGATTTGAGGAGGGAGGATGTTCCAGGACAGAGGCAGGACATGGACAATAGGTTGGTGGTGAGATAGATGAGACTGAGGCACATTGAGAAGTTTAGCAGTAGAGGCTGTGTTGTAATAGGAGTGTAGTTAGGTGAGGAAGGAGGGGGCAAGGTGATTGAGTGCTTTGAAGCCAGTGATGAGAAATTTTTGTTTGATGCAGAGGTGGATGGGTTTTTTGAGGGGTGGAGAGACGTGTCCTGAACGTTTTTGAAGAAAAATGATTCGGGCAGCAGAATGAAGTATGGATTGGAGTGGGGAGACAGAGGAGGATGGGAGATCAGCAAGGAGGCTGATGCAGTTCCAAGAGGTATAGGATGAATTATTATATTAACGTTGTAGCAGTTTGGATGGAGAGGAAAGGGCTGATTTTAGCGATGTTGTGAAGGTGGGACCAACAGGATTTAGTGATGGATTTAATGTGTGGGTTGAATGAAAGAGAGGAGTCAAGGATAATGCCAAGGTTATGGGCTTGTGAGACAGGAGGGATGGTGATGCTGTCTACAGTGATGGGAAAGTCAAGGGGAGGACAGGGTTTGGGTAGGAAGAGAAGGAGTTCTGTTTTGGGCATGTTAAGCTCGAGGTGTTGGAAGGTTAGGCAAGTAGAGATGTTCTGAAGGCAAGAGGGAATGCGAGACTAAAGAGAGGGAGAGAGATCAGGGCTGGAGATGTAGATTCGGGTATCATCGTCATAGAGGTGGTAGTTGAAGCCATGGGAGCGAATGAGTTCACCATTACATTATAGTTCCCCTGCTCTAATTTTCTTGTACACCTTTAGGTGGTCTAAATCTTGATGAGTTTGGGCACCATACATGCTTTAAATCTCCCATAGGACACATCATTTTTCTCGATTTGGTTTTCTATTTCCTCTGCCTGTCACTGAACAGTGTGTTACTCAGGTAACAGAATCTAATGACTGCATTCAAATCTATGTTAATGATTTTATTACTTGGTTGTGTGTACTATCTTCCAGGAATGGTTTGGAATATAACCACAATTTTCTTCTGAATATTTGTTATTGTTTAGGGTTTTGCTGATGATCAATGAATCAGTGGTATTTATTCAGTACATACTGTGTGCCGAGCATTGCACTGTTTGGAAGAGTACGATACAACAGTTAGATATGTTCCCTACTCACAAGAAGCTTGCAGTATATAAGTGGAGACAGATTAATATTAATATATAAATTATGAATATGCACTTGAGTGCTGTAGGGCTGAGGGTGGGGTGAATATCAAGTAATCAAAGGATATAGATCAAAGGACATAGGTGAGGCTGATAAAGAGATTTTTATCTCATAACTGTTTCCAAGATAACCCAAACTCAGACCAAAAATAGACATCCAATATTCAGGGTGATCCAAGGGAAATATGGGAGTGAAAGTTCTGTCCAGGACTAAGTTGACAGTTCTGTGAAAGTTCCAGATACCTTGGCTGAGCCAGATTCTCAAACAAGAAAATGACCTGTGTCAGGAATTAATGAGTTGCATTAATTAGAATGAATCTCAACAGAAAATACTGAAGTTGGGGTCATAGTTGTTGCTAATGGGAAGAAGCAGCATGGCCTAAAGGAAAGAACATGGGCCTGTAAGTAGGGAAAACTGAGTTGCAATCCCTGCTCTGCTACTTGCCTGCTGTCTGACCTTGAGCTAGTCACTCAACTTCTCTGTACCTCAGTTGCTTCATCTGCAAAATGGGGATTCAATACCTGTTCTCCCTCCTACTTAGAATGTGAAACTCATGTGTGACCTGATTACCTTATATCTGCCACAGTGCTTAGAACACAGTAAATGCTTAACAAGTACCACAGTGATGATGATGATGATGAGACTAATGATGATTTAAAGCCTTTGAGGTTCAAAATTGCGAGGACTATTTTGCATTCGGATCATTTTTGTCTAAAATAGCATCCAAATCAGCTCACCCTACCTTCTCTCTCACCCCTGACATAGCTTAAGCAAAGAGAAATGCTTCACCACATGGGATTTCCTATGATACAGTCCCAGTCAAGAGATGATCTGCAGTATACATCCTAAACAAACAAACTCACCAAATTTTTCTACCTTGTGCTTGAGGAGAATTCAACCTTGATCCTCATGGGGCTTTCCAAAGAGTAGTCTCCTCTCAGAATGTCTTATTAATATCTAACTGTGAGGACTTGTGCACTCTGGCTTCTTTTTCTGCAATGTTCCTGCAAGGCCTGTGACCTTCCTGTCTAACAGGCGTAGTCATTCACATATCTTCTTCAGTGTGTGCTTCCAAAGATATTCATCCAGGGATAAGAGCTTATGTATGAGTGATTCAGTGACTTATAATGATACTGTCAGGCTGTTCAGTTGGAAGAGTTTTCCATATGGTAGTAATCATATTTAGTCACTTGCTTCCAGATCCTGTATTGAGTCTTTCAAGGATGACTTTGTAGAAAAGATGTAGAAACAGGAATGGAATTTCTATTCAGCTTTGCTTTAATACTGTCAGTGATGGGGATTGGATCAGATATAACTCCTCTATTTCTGAAACAGCCATCAATGGGTAGTCTTAAAATCTTGGTAAACTTTTCTGGGCAGACAACGTTGTCAGTGTTTGCCAGAGACCAGACTATTGGTGATATCAAATGCTTTTGTTAAACTTTTGTACATTGTGTAGCAATCATCTTAATATTACTGATTGCCTTTTTCCTAGATCTGTTATCCAACAAAGGTCATTACTCATGCCCTCTATTGTCTGAATTTGCATGGTGGTTTGGGAACAATAAGTAGCACCTCTTGTCTTTAAATCTAAGCTGCTATGTTATCTGCTCCAAAAGCTTTGTGTTTCTTTGTGGATCTGACAGCAGTGGTGACTTTATCAAGTCATAGTGAAAAGTCAAGTTTTCCCATATTGGTGGGCAAACTACTCTTAGAACAGTATCATCTTTGATGATACCCCTGGTGAATCTAGTTACGTTACCCTATTAGTGAATACTCAAATGTAAAGTAATATTACAGACATGTAAATCTCTCTCAATAAAATTTACTAATGATATGCAGATGTATTTAGGAGGTAAGAAATTTAGTTTAGCAAGTTTTTTGACCAATTAAATGTAATTAAGTTCTGACAATTAGGGGACAGAATATAATATATCCTTTAGTATAAAAACCATGAATTTGAATAAAAACCAATATACCCAATAAAGCTTAGCCACCATGTATGTAAAAATAATCCCTAAGGACCAAATTCTTTCTTTTATTCAATCATATTTATTGAGTGCTTACTGTGAGCAAAACACTGTACTAAGTTTTTGGGAGGATAAAATATAACAATTTCTATATATAACAATAACAAACAGACACATTCCCTACCCACAACAAGCTTATATTACAAGTGCAATGCATAATCTGCTGTATGATCTTGGGTAAGTCACTTCACTTCTCTGTGCTCAATTACCTCATCTGTAGAATGAGAATTAAGACTGTGAGCCCCACGTGGGACAGCCTGATTAACTTGTATCTACCCTAGTGCTTAGAACAGTGCTTGTCACATAGTAAGTGCTTAAAAAATGCCATAATTATTATTATTATTATAAGCAAAAATTTAAAACACTTTCTAGCATATCTTGAAATAAACTTAGTTTCAATTATTTTCTATTTAAAATTATTATTTTATCTACTTTCAAATATGTTACTGAAAAGAATCTTTATGTGAAAGTATATATGCTACCTTTAATTACACATTTTGAAAATTTCCATTCATAACTTTTAAAATGTTTTAAAATTTTAAATTCATAATTATAAAAGCATTCTATGAAGCATGTACTCTTCCAATAAATGGTTGTATTCTGTTTAAAACTATTTTATTATTTAGTCTTTAAAATGTGTTTCATATTAAAAATCTTAGCAAAATATCTACTGCATTCATTTTTATGAGCAGAACCTTAGGCATAAATTATGAAGTGTTACCTATAAATTGAGCACCGGTAATCATCTGCAATCTTCCGACTCAAATTAAAATACAATTATGTAACATTTTCTTAATGCTAATTTCAACTTTTGGATACAATTACCAAGCTTTATAGATGAACCAATTAGTAAATAGCTTCTCATTTCCTTGGTTATTGATATTGTGATTTGTGCACAATTCCTGTATATAGTATAGTGGCTTCAAAGAACATCCATCATTATCATTACAAAAATAGCTAAAAGTCTGATTTCAGTCAAGCAGAGATTGATTCAGGAGCATGTTAAAAATAAAAATTAGTAATTTTTGTAGTGCCTTTACAGTTTTTTGGCATTTATTAGAAACTGTTGCAGTTTCAATTTCATTGAAATAGAAAATATTTATCTTTCAAAGGTTAACAAGGGTAACTTCTTTTGTTTAGTAAATTTTCATCAGAGTGCTGAAGACTTATCCATAATGGTATGGCCAGCCAAATTAGGGTCTGACCCTTTCCCCATCACCATTAGCATAAAGCACGTATACCCCTGTGGTACCTCAAATCCCATTTAGCTTCTTCTATGCTGCCATGTATGATGACCATATTAGGTGGACCAGTCCTAGAGACAAGGAGAGAAGATTAGAAGTTCCTGGAAGCTGTTGTCTTTCAAATGATAATAATCAATATCAATTTTGATATTTGCTAAGCACTTACTATGTGTCAAACACTTTTAAGCACTGAAAAATTGCATAGCCTCTAATATATTTCCTGGTGGCTCCAAAAATGATGGACTAATCACAAGGCAGGATCAGGATTAGGATTAGAAGCAGCATGATTTAATGGAAAGAACATAGGCTTGGAAGTCAGAGATCGTGGGTTCTAATTCCAGCTCTGCCACTTGTCAGCTGTGTGACTTCGAGCAAGTCACTTAACTTCTCTGTGCCTCAGTAACTTCATCTGTAAAATGGGGACCTGATTAGCTTGCTTACCTGATTACCTTGTAGAAAAGTGCTTGGCACATAGTATGCACTTAAATGCCATCATTATTATTATTAATAGTAAAAAGGAAGAGCATCAATTTGTGGGAGGGAGAAGCCCCATAGTCAAAGAGAAGTCTTATTTTTTGGTGGCATCTGGATGCAGAGCTTAGTCTCCCCTTGGGTAACTTTTGGAAGGAATCCTGGGAGCAGGCTTGAGAAGCTGGAAATCTCCATGAAGTCTGCATTTCAGGAGCAGTGGGTGTGACTGAACAAGAATGACCTGCACACTGGCAGGCACAAGGGTTTAAGGGCAGGAAGGTTACCCCTGGGGAAAATATATCAGCTTTAGGACCATATAATTTGAAACTGGGATTTAACTGTTTTCTAATTAAGGACCAAAGTCAAATTTATTTTATTTTTAAAAATAGTCATTTGTATGCTCACCCTGAGTAATTGTTTGGCCAGAGTGAATAGATTCTCATTGAACATAGCCACACTATTTCATGACATAGAGTGACTTTTCCAAGCTCCAGAGACCAACGCTTGGGAATTGGAACTGGTTAACTAGACACCAGGCCAGTCAATCAATCAATACTATTTACTGAATGCCTATTATGAGAAGCAGCGTGGCTCAGTGGAAAAGAGCCTGGGCTTCGGAGTCGGAGGTCATGAGTTCGACTCCCGGCTCCGCCACTTGTCAGCTGTGTGACTGTGGGCAAGTCACTTCACTTCTCTGTGCCTCAGTTACCTCATCTGTAAAATGGGGATGAAGACTGTGAGCCCCACGTGGGACAACCTGATTCCCCTGTGTCTACCCCAGCGCTTAGAACAGTGCTCTGCACATAGTAAGCGCTTAACAAATACCAACATTATTATGGAGAAAACTGTACTAATCACTTAAAAAGGTATAAAATAATGAGGCCCGATCCCTGACCACAAGGAGCTTAAGTAGAGCAGGAGAGACAGACACAAAAATTAATTACAGATAGAAGTAATAAATGCTTTTCTTGCCAGCAGGGGTATTTTGTATTTATCATATTTCTTGAGCACTTACTGTGTGTACAACACTGCGCTGAGCACTTGGGAGAGTACAGTATAATGGAGGTGGTAGACATGTTCCCTGCCTACAGTGAGCTTATCGTGCACAACTAGAAAGCTAAGGGATGGTGGACATGTTTCAAAGGGTTAATTTTGAGGGTTACTATTGGATGAGCTTTAAAGGAGGGCAAAACTGAATGATTTAAGGGCTCTGGAGGCTCAAGTGACTTTCAGGGTTAATTCTGGACAGAAGAGGGGCTGGAGCTATCCTGGATGTTACAACATACTTGAGGATAGGAAATATATCTGAAATATCAGAATCCACTTCTGTTCCACCACAAAACTCAATCAGTTATGAGCACCATCAGTGATATTTAATAAGATGATAATTTGCAGTTGCCGTAGGTTGATGTCTGAATTATCAGGACAGACATAAGAAGACATGCAGATATTTTAAAATTACTCTTTAGAGTCAGTGTAGGCCTATGGATTAATTTTAAGCTTGAAGAAACTTGACATAATGTATCAGTCAGCCTCTGGGAATTCCTATACACCACCAAAAATTCATATTGTAACACGACTTAATTTTGTCAACAAATTCTACTTATTAGATGGGGTAATTTACATTATAAGAGAAGCAGCATGGCACAGTGGATAGAGTATAGGCATGGGAGTCAGAACGTCCTAGGTTCTAATCCTGGATCCACCACTTCTCTGCTGTGAGACCTTGTGCAAGTCACTTGCCTTAGTTTAATAATCTGTAAAATGGGGGTTCATTCATTCATTCATTCATTCATTCATTCATTCATTCACTAGTATTTATTGAGTGCTTACTATGTGCAGAGCACTGTACTAAGTACTTGGAATGGACAATTCTGCAACAGATGGAGACAATCCCTGCCCAGTGACGGGCTCACAGTCTAAACAGGGGAGGCAGAGAGCAAAGCAAAGCAGAACAAAACGAAAACAAGACAATTTCATCAAGATAAAAGATTCAGACTGTGAACCCTAAGTGAGATAGGGACTGTGTCCAATATGATTATCTTGTGTCAGCATTTAATACAGAGCAGCATTTAATTTAAATACCCCAGCATTTAATACAGAGTCTGGCACATAGTAAGTGCTTAACAAATACCACAATTATTATTATTATTACAATATGAGGATTGTCAGAGAAAACAGAATCAAGAAGACCAGCTTACTGGGAGACTGATAGATTCTACCCAATTGGAGGTTTATAGATCTGTGGTAGTGTTCAATCATCCCTACTACAGATGGTGGTTTTTCAATTAATTAATGAATAGTATTTATTGAGTGATTACAGTGGGCAAAGCACTGTACAAAGCACTTGGGAATGTACAGTACAATAGAGTTCGTAGATGTAGTTTCTGCCCGCTAGGAGTTTACAGTCTACAAGGGGAACTCGACATTAAAATAAATTACAGATAGGGGCAATAGCAGAATATAAGGATATGTACGTAGGTGTTGGGGTTCTGGGGAAGTTCATAGGAGAGACAGAAGTGAGGGTGAACAAAGTGGGGAAAAGACTGGTTAGTCAGAGAAGGTTTTTAGTAGATTTTAGTAAAGTTTTGACGATGAGGATAGTTGTCTGTAGGATATCAAGGAGGAGGGAGTAACAAGCCGAGGTGGATGTGATTACAGGGTTGGTAAAAGGATAGACATGATCGAAGTACAAGGAGTAAATTTTCATTAGAAGAGTAAGGTTTGCAGACTGGGTTATGGTTGGAGATTAATGAGGCAAGGTAGATGGGGACGAGCTGATTGAGTGTCTTAAAAATGATTTTAAGGAGTTTCTATTGGATGGGGATTTGCATAGACAATCGTTGGTGGTTTTGAGTGGGGGCACACACATGGACTGACTGAACTTTTGTTAGAAAATGACCTGGGCAGTAGAAAGAAGCAAGGACTGGAGAGGGAAGAGACAGGATTAAGGAGATCACCAAAGAGGCTGATGCTCTAGTTGAGGTCGGATAGGATATGTGCATTTATCAGCTTGGATCTCTTGGCCCTGAGAGCTATCAACAAGATATTCAAGCATGATGGAACCTACTGAGCTAAATTCCAGTACTATAACTCTTTAAAATCTGTCCCCCAAAAAGTGAGTATAAGAAGATTTTAATTTTTTTAGGGCAGAGACTCTTTCTTTTCCTCCTAGTTCATATTCCCATGTGCCTAGTAAGGTGTTCTAAACACAATAGGTGCTCCTGAAGTACAGATGATGATCAGACAGTGAATCAGTGGTATTTATTGAGCTCTTTTGATGTGCTCTACTAAAAATTTAGGAGAATAAGAATAATCCCTCAAGGGGTTTACAATGTACAGCATAGTGGTGATGATGATGATAATTATGATAACAGTCACATAGTATTGACCAACATAAAGCGGGCCATCTCCTAGTTCCTCTAACAGTGCAGGGTTCTTACAGAAATTAAAGCTCTTGGCTCATCCTGAAAGAAATTGCATTAATAACACCTAAGAAGAATGATATTTTTATATTCACCGTAACTCATTTTTGTACCCATTGTACTCATTTTGTATTTGAAGCAGCATGGCTTAGTGGAAAGAGCCTGGGCTTGGGAGTCAGAGGTCATGGGTTCTAATCCTGGCTCCACCGCTTGCCAGCTGTGTAACTTTGGGCAAGTCACTTCACTTCTTGGTGCCTCAGTTACCTCATCTGTAAAATGGGATTAAAACTGTGAGCCCCACCTGGGACAACCTGACCACCTTGTATCCCCCCAGTACTTAGAACAGTGCTTTGCACATAGTAAGTGCTTAACAGATACTACCATTATTATTATTATTATTATTATTATTATTACCCATTCTAATGAAAATGACCCAACTACCAGTTTATTATCTTCCTAGCAATACTTACTTTAATTGCTCCATGGTGGTGGGAAAGGAAACCTGTAGGTTCCAGACAGCCCATGGGTAACTTCTGGAAGGAATACTAGGAGCATATGGGTTTAAGGACAGGAAGATTACCCCAGGGGGTAATGTATTAGCTTTAGGGTCATGCAATTTGAAACTGGAATTTAACTGTTTTCTAATTAACTTAATTACTTAATTTCTAAGCAATTTAAGATGAGAAGAGACCTAGCTTTAGGGTGTTTGACCCTGTTGGTGCCTCCCTGACCCTCCTGCTCATCTAGAAACACTAGCCTGAAAGAATGGATTTTGTTTGGTTAAAGTCTCCTGTGGCAGTAACAGAAATATCCGTTTGTTTACCTTGCATCTATTCCAAATTTAACGTAGAGCCTGGTGTAAAGTAAGTGCTTAAAAAAATACCACAATAATAATAACAAACCAACAACTTGCTGTGTTAATATAATGATGTTAGTATTAATTATAATCTTTCTTGTTCACAAACATACTCTAAAGGCAATGTCTTATCTTAATCATGGGAATTGGTCAGGGCTTTTTCATTATCTGTCAAAATTAGAGCAGAATTTGGCATGATAGTTTTTAAGGGGATATAGGGATCCCAGAGGTACCTTTTGGCCATAATGCAGCACCACAAATGCCTCTAGGTTTGAGCAGTTAAAGACCATATTCCCAAATACCACACTGAGATCCCAATTTCCCTATAGTGTTTCAATGGTAGAAGAAATATTAAATCAACATAGCTATCATTATCAAAAGCAAGGCATGCATATTGGTGTCATAAACAGATGGTTTGATGAATTTTTCTCTTCCATGCCTGCTGGCAGGTCACCTGGTCTTTATCTAATACTTCTTGGAAACTCCCAATGTGCATTTCAGTCAATAAGTTTGAATTGCTAAAACTATTAAGAGAATCGATCTCTGTCCTTGCAAAGGAATTACTATACCTCATGATAATTGATTTTGGTGGTTTTTTTTTTTTAAATCAAGGGTAGAAAATTCTAGACATGCATTGAAAAAGATGAAAAGACAAAAAAATTCCTGAAACCTGTTGAATAAGATTTTAGCTATCTATTCATCTTTTGACAGAGAATTCTCATAGAAGTTAGTGCAAAACCAACATTGAGAAATAATCTTTTCAATTTAGTTCCATCCTTGGAGCTCCCTTAGAAGCCATTTCATGATAGAACATCTTTCGCTCCCAGGCTAAATACAATATCTCCATGTCCTGTGAAGTAGGTGCAGCATACTTTGAATTTCAGTCAGGGACACTGAGACAAAATTACCTAAAGAGCTCAGGAATTTTTACTACGTTTTCTCCTCTTCACATAAGAGGGCATTTCAATTCTTTTAAATGAATGATTAATGAGAACTACCATGGATAAAAATGCAAAACATGAATACAAATGGCAGTAAGGAGGCTAACCCAGGAATAGCTTTATCAATATAATCCACATTAAAATGAACGAACATGATACAACAATTTGGTTTTATTGCTAAAGTAAAACTATCAAGGATTTTTCTTATATTAAAGGGGTTGAGAGTTTGTAACAGTTCATTGATGAGAAAGTGCAGGGGAAAATATGACCTATAACATTTTTTAAGTAGAATTTCAAAATATTTTCATTCAATTCCATTAAACATAAAGGCCATATAGATTTCTGGTGAAAATTTTGGGTGGGTTTGTATAGTTTCTGTTATTTATGCTCTGACTCTTGTCTTAGCTACTGGTAATTGGATAATCACCTTGGAAAAAAAATGTCCTTTTCACAAACTGAGGGATCTTCCTACATACATCATGCATAAAGTTGTAGAAGAAACATCTGGCTTTCCTAAAACTATGTTAAGTGAACTGAAACTCAGTAATTTTGTTCTCTAGTGAAATTTTTAGCTCTGTGCAAACAGGTTAGGATGGGATGTGAGACAGAAGATGGGATAAAAAGACAGTCTTTTGATTTTTGGGTTGAACTTTAAAGATGTATGTAAACTCCTTAAAAATGATAAAATTTTAGCAAGACTGCCATTACTGTAACTCTTTGTAATGTAAACTGCGTTTCAAAAACTCTCAACTGGGGGAATTACGTAAGAGAAAGTAAGCTCCCTACTAGACTCTAAACTCCTTGACAGCAGGGATCGTGGCTACCAACTCTACTGTACCATCCCAAGGGCTTAATTATAGCTCTCTGTACAAAATAAGTCCTTGATAAATGCCACTGAAGAGTTATACAAATTCATCCCCTTCAGTATAAGAAAAAAATCCTATTTTTATAATAATTAAATGAGATTATAAGCCTAAAGCAATCAGATAATTATTAAAAATACATATAAATTGATAATTCTCTCACTTCTGGGTCATACTTAATTCCTTTGTAATTTGTCAATAAAAAATGATCACATATTGTATGCCACCAAAATTTACAATTAAATAGCATTTCTTTAAGGACATAAAGATCGACTCTATTTCCCAAGTGTATTTCTATGTTGATCAAGCCTATTCTGGCTACTTGGTCTATGTTTGCACTAATATGTAATAGCTTTTTTCCTCCACTCAAGCATCCCTCTTCTTTTTGTGATTCTAAAGATGGTCATTTAACATTTATTCCTAGTTGAGCTGTTTAGAGTTTGTGGATTATAATTAATCAACCAAAGAGCCAAAGATTTACTTTGATTTTACCCCCTTGTCCCTGTCTTTGTAATCTAGGGAATTTTGAGCATAAACAACCTATCTGAGAAACTGTTCTGTGCTGAAACATGGGTTTGAGTGGGAATAGGCTATGACACTTTTCAGCAGCAAGGAAAATATGGAGCATAAAGACTCCATAAGTTCTGACTTAAAGGAATTCATTATGAGAAACTTGTCAAATAGTTTGGTTTGCTTTCTTGAGTATCATGAACAAAATAACTTCCATTCCTATTCAAATTAGTCAGTGAGGTTCATTTAGATGATGAATTCAACTCCATTTTCCTTTGTTTTTATGAGGTACATTTCTTGTAAAAGAAAAAATGGTGCAAAGGTGTGCCATAGCAATCATGTATGCCTACAACCTCAGAAAAATAATGATGTTAACTCTCCCTGAGCACTGGCATAAAGGGAACATATTTACCAAAAAAAAAAAGCCTTTATACGGAGTGACTGGAAGGATGCTGGTGGCACTAAACTCAGGAGGTGGGAGTAATATCTTGAGAAATGTGGTAAGAATTTGTAATGAGGTCATAGCTCCTGAGTAATGGGCACAATAATTGTATAAACTATTTGTGTACTTATTTTTAAATGCATTTCTAACATCAAGTTCAACTACCTTGCGGGAATAATTTTATTTCCTATTTAATTTCAGATATTGCCACTGCCTTAAGGTTATTATAAATTATGTATGGCAGTAAAAGTTGCCATTTTCATTCTTCACTGCATACAAATTTAGTTTTAAATTAAACATGTTTTAGATGTACAGTTCACCAATTCAGGATATTGCTGCTGTTAAACAAATCTTCTCAAGGTGTTTTTGCAATCAGTAGTTTCTAAAAGTAGAAGATTCTTTTCTCCTGCTTTAAAATAATCCACAACCTGAAATTTTACACTATGGGGGGGAAATATCATAAATCTGAAGCTATGCTACATCAAGATAGAAAATTGAAAAAATTTTCCTTATGACATCTACATTCAGTCATTGTGAAGAAATGAAGAATATATGTTTTATATATTTTTAAGCATCATAGTCCTTAAACTCTAAAATTATATAGGCTTCCCATGGTTATATGCTGAGAAAGATTTCAAAATGAATGAATTGTATCAGACAAGGGTTTCATTTCCCTTGGCCCTGACTTTTTGATTTTGTTTTTCTTTTTTGCAACACTCCATGTCTGCCTATTTTCACTGAGACACTCTATTTGGTTATTTGATCCTAAAATGAAGGGTAGGACCAATTTTGGCACATTTCAGTTTCTGGGGAAAAACTATGAATTGATCAATTATTGAGTGCTTACTGGGTGCAGGGAACTGTACTAAGCACTGGTGAGAATAGGCATGCCAAGGGAACATGTTTACAAATAACTTATAATTACTGGGTGAGAAAACATAATGGATTATGGATAGAGAAATTATAATTGATTAAGTATAATTAATTAATTATGATACCTGTAAGCACTTACTATGTGCCAAGCACTGTACTAAGCACTGGTGTAGGCACAAGATAATAAGATCAAACACAGTCTCTGTCTTATATGGGGCTCACAGTCTAAGGAGGAGGGAGTAGGATAGTGCCCCTTTCTTTAACAGATAAGGAAACAGTTAAAGAGAAGTTAATTTACTTTGCCCAAGGCCACATAGCAGACAAATGGCAGACTCAGGATTGAAACTCAGTAACTGTGTTCCCTAGTGAAAAGTTTATCTCTGTCCAAACAGGTTAGGATGGGAAGTAAGACAAAAAATGGGATAAAAAGATAGAGTATCCTGATTACCAAGATAATGCTCTTTATACTACTCCAGGCTTCTATCTTTGATCAATTTGGCTGAACATACTCAAAATCTAAATTTAGACACACCGATTTAAAACTTCCTTTTAGTAGTGTAGTAGCTAGATGGGATGACAGCAACTTTAACTTCCGATTTTCAGTTTGAGGTGTAAGAACTATAGAGAAGGCCAGAAATGAAATATTTCAAAGACACAGTTCAACAGAATTGCAGATACTGGGTCGTATCAGAGAGATCTGGAAGCCAGCAGCAGAAAGCAAACTATTCTGCTGTCCAGAAATTTGAAATGAGTTGAGCAAAGAATCTGAGGAGAGACAGGCACAAGGAAATAGAAACGAAAACAGTATCACACACACTGAGTTTAGCAAATGCTCCAGTGTGAAATGATTTCTGTGTATACATGGGTGGAAGGGATTTTTAATCAAATATTAGCTTTAGATGTTTCAAACGCCTGTAAAATCTCACCTTTATTATTGAACTATACATTAAAGCTATCAGAAAAACCATTAACACAACTAAAGTAACTACTGAACTTTGATTTTTATCAAAAGTTCTATCACTTTCCACTTTCTGAACTTCAGATGAAACTTCATCGGCAATCTTTTCTCTGTGAGGGACAACAACAGATCATATCTTAGAAAAGAATAGGATAAGCAGCAGGATTTAGAAGTGAGGTTATCCTGAAATGCACAAACATAATTTGTTTCAACAGCGATCGAACATTTTAAATGAAATAATAGTATTAAGGAATGAAGAGACATACAGTCAATCTGTAAAAATTGTCACCTCAGATTCCCAGAACTATGAGTAATCCAAAGGTACCTTGACATTCTGAAACGTTCTTTATAAAGCAGACATGTCCTCAATAGAGAGACAGATGTAGCTTTTGCCAGCTTCTCCAGATGCTTCTCCTTGTTGTCCAGATGGAGTCACAGTCAGTTATATCTCATCCAGATTCCATCTCTTAGGGACATTAGGGAATCAAAGGAAAACCAGGTTTCCTCAGCCAGGATTAGGAAACATGGAGAAAGCTAAAAAATATAATTGGCATGGTCTTCTCTTCCTTTTCTTCCCAAAGTCTCCTTAGGTATGACAAAAGATCTTCAATTTTTATATGCAACTTCCACTCCAAAAAATTTTAAATAGAGTAAGGAAAACTGCCAAAGAGTTTTGTTGATTGGCTATTCTACTAGGGCAGATTGGTTTATGCCTGGGTGATACCCTGCCTGATATTGAAGCCGATGGGGGACATGGACCTGAACTGCACTGGTTGTGCAGAGCCCAATATCCCAATCTGGATCCTACCTGTGGCAGCCGAGGGTCAGAGAGGATTGGGGACGGTCAGGTTTCTTAGGATGAGGATGAGCAGCATCAGTGGACAGCAATGGGTTCTAGGATGTGGGCTGGAACTTGGACAGGAGCTCCCACTGCACCAAGTGCTCAGGCTCCCTCTTGCATGGCAGGGGTTGGGGAAAGGTACCCAAGGGGACATGGGAATGAGCTTTCTCCCTTTCCTCAGAGATCAGAGCCCTGGTTCCAGCCCCTGCTCACTCACCCACTCCTGCCATGTGTGTTCTGGAGAGCAATCTCTAAAGTCATGAAAAAAATGACTTTGTCCACCAAAAATCAGGAAGAAATCTTCTTTAGCCAACTTTCTTTAACAATGAACTGAGATGCAAATGAGAGTTTCAAAAAAAGTGGAAACTATGGCAGGTAGTAAGAAAAGTAATTAGAAGATCAAAAAAAATAGCAAAGATTGGCATTGAACTCTGAGAAGCTGAATTCAAAAGGCACAGAATTAATGAATCAAAGGCATTCTTTAACTGCATTCTTTAACTGTATCCAGAAAGAGAGAATGATAAAGGAGAGGGAAGGAAATCATGTAAAAATAATAGTAACATGCCCAGGGATTTTAATGATTTTAATATAACTTTCTTTCCCCCTAAAATGAATCAGAGCTAGCATTAGACCTCTTAGGTTGGAAGGGTTCAAAGCTCAACAGGTTTCAAGAAAATATGGCAAAAGACAATATTAGTGAGCACCATATATTTTTAAGCCTGAATGTCTTGATAGCTTAATCCAAAGCATCTGAATGTATGGTCACATTATTTCAGCAGATTGAGGAGGGGTCTGAAAATTGAGAAACGCTCCTTGCTTCTTAGGAGCTGAAAGTCCAAACTATTCAGGAGAGATGAATGTCAAGCCATTTCTTAGAGATTTTCAGGAAGTGGGATTCCAAAGTTCCCTAATACTGTGCTCCAAAGTTTTTAATTCTGAACAATCAAGCTTCTTCTTAAAGCCATCCCATATTTCTCAGTAGTTAGAGTACTTTCAATTCTTTCATTAATAAGTACACATGCACACCCACAAATAGTACAGCTAAATCACACTTCTAACTGTTGATACATATGGAATCTAAACCTTATTTGAAATCTAAATACTATGTCTATCAGTTAGTAAATCAATGGTACTTATTGAGCACTTACTGTGTGCAGAGCACTTACTATACTACAGACCTGGATGAGGTGGATATCAAGTGCTTAAGGTGTGTTATTACTATTGTTATTATTATTATTATTAGCAGCAGGGCATAGTGGATGGAGCACAGGTCTGGGAGTCAGAATGTCATTGGTTCTAATCCAGGCTATAGCACTAATCTGTTATAGCAGACTAGTGGACAAGTCACTTCACTTCTCTGGGCCTCTATTCCCTCATCTGTCAAATGGGGATTGAAACTATGAGCCCCTCATGGGACAGGGTCTGTGTCCATCCCAATTTCCTTGTATCCACCCCAATGCTTAGTACAATGCCTAGCACATACTAAGCACTTAACAAATACCACAATGATTATTGCATTTATTGAGCACTTACTATGTGTTAAGCACTGTACTATGCATTGGGGTAGATACAAGTCATTCTGGTTGAGCACACATAGGCTCATATCTAAATGCTTAGTAGGGTGTTCTGCACACAGTAAGCACTCAATAAATATGATTGAATGAATCTAATTGATCATAGATGAGGATGTGGATCAAAGTGGAGAAGGGAGGGTCAATAGGATAAATAAGAATCCAGTCATCATCATTTACTTAGTCTCCATCATTTACCTCTATCATATAATAAATGTAATTTGTGTAGAATTTGCTTTTCACCAAATTATCTTGGTTAGTTCTTGGTATCCTATTCTTTTCTAGGAGGTGGCAAATTGAGTGATGATTCACAGATAGCTTTTTAGTTGTTCATAGAGAATTAATGCATGGTTTGGGTAGTTGACTCGGTATCAATACTGGGCTTCGCAAGCAGCAATGTCAACCAGTGGTAATTGTTAAATGTGTATTATGGGCCAAGCACTGTACTAAGTTTGGAGGTTGGTGTAATGCAATAGACCAGACTCAGTCCCGATCCCATGTAGGGTTCACAGTCTAAGGGAGTTGGGAAGAGGTATATCATCATCATTTCACAAATGAGGAAACTGAAGCACCGAGAAATTAAGTGCACTGTTCAAAGTCATATAGAAAGCACATGAGAGACCTGGGCTTAGCATCTAGGTCCCTTGACTCTGATACTCATGTTTCTTTCACTAGGGCACGCTTCTTTCTGAGACATGAAAACAGGTCCCCAGGAGTATCACTGGTGGCCCTGACAAGACCTACAGAACAACTACTGACATAAAGATTTAAGGAAAGTGGTTTCACAGAGGAGCTATCCAAAATTAATAGGAAAGAGTTATTGAAAACAAAGATCAAAAAAGGCTCTGAGGCAGAGAAAATGTGTGAACCATCACATCAAAATAGCAGAAAAAACTTGATAAGAGTGGGAATGAAGAAATGCCATTTAGATTTAGCATGGAAAAATCATTGAGATATACATCTTTAGGAAGGTCTTTTAATCACAGTGGATCTGCAAAGAGTAGAAACTGATAAAGTGGAGACAGTGGGCATGGCCTATGTTTTTCAGAGGTGTGGCTGTGGAAAGCAGAGTTGAGATAAAAGATATAGTTGAAAGGTGATAAGGTTATAGCTGAAAGGCCAAATGTGGCATATGAAGGATCCCTAATCATAGATAAGATCTGAGCATTTCTGGCTAGAGGGAGAGTGATATTAATGGAGACTAAAGGAAGTGTACAATGGCTTGGTAAAGTCTGGAAAGAAATGAAAAAAGAAAAGAAGATTTCACTTATGGCTTTATTGGTGTCTTGCAAGTCTTAATAGTTTCCTTTAGGTGTAGTATTCTTAGGTATCCCCAAGAAATTCTTCTCTTCTTATTTAAGACAACTCATTTATTCATTCATTCAGTCATATTTATTGAGTGCTTACTATGTGCAGAGCACTGTACTAAATGCTTGAAATGTACAATTCGGCAACAGATAGAGACAGTCTCTGCCCAACAATCTCACAGTCTAAATGGGGGAGACAGACAACAAAACAAAACCAGTAGTCAAGCATCAATACCATCATGAAAAATAGAATCATAGATATATACACATAATTAACAAAATAAATAGAGTAATTAATAATATATACAAATATGCACAAATGCTGTGGAGAGGGGAGGGGGGAAGAAAGAATAGAGGGAGGGAGTTGGGGGAATGGGGAGGAGAAGGGGGCAGAGGGAAAGGGAGATCTCAGTCTGCGAAGTCCTCTTGGAGGAGTTGAGCTCTCAGTAGGGCTTTGAAGAGGGGAAGAGAGTTAGTTTGGCCGATGTGAGAAGGGAGAGCATTCCAGGTCAGTGGTAGGACATGGGCCAGGGGTCGATGGAGGGACAGGCGGGAACGAAGGCCAGTGAGCAGATTAGATGCAAAGGAGCAGAGTGTATGGGGTGGCTGTAGAAGGAGAGAAGGGAGGTCTGGTAGGAAAGGGCCAAGTGATGGAGAGCTTTGAATCCAAGAGTGAGGAGTTTTTGTTTCATGCGAAGGTTGTTAGGCAACCAATGGAGGTTTTTGAGGAGGGGAGTGACACGCCCAGCGCATTTCTGTAGAAAGATAATCCGGGCAGCAGAATGAAGTAAAAACTGGAGTGGGGAGAAACAGGAGGATGGGAGATCAGAGAGGAGGCTGATGCAATAATCCAATTGGGATATTATGAGAGCTTGTACCAGCAAGGTAGCAGTTCGGGTGGAGAGGAAAGGGCAGATCTTGGGTATGTTGTGAAGGTGAGACGAACTCCTCTTTCCTTCATTCTTTGCATTTCCTCAGCGATTCCTGAACTTGGAATTCATTCATTCAATCATATTTATTGAGCACTTACTATGGGCAGAGCACTGTACTAAGCTCTTGGAATGTACAATTCGGCAACAGATAGAGAAAATCTCTGCCCAACAATGGGCTCACAGTCTAAACGGGGGAGACAGTGAGCAAAACAAAACAGAACAAAACTAGTAGTCTGGCATAAATATCAAGATAAATAAAATCATAGATATACACATGTCATTAACAAAATAGAGTAATAAATAATATATATGAATATGCACAATGCTGTGGGGAGGGGAAGGGGGAAGAGTAGTGGGTGGGAGAAGGGGGAATGGAGAGGGGAGGAGGAAGAGAGGGAAAGGGGGGCTCAATCTGGGAAAGCCTCCTGGAGGAGGTGAGCTCTCAGTAGGGCTTTGAAGAGGGGAAGAGAGTTAGTTTGGTGGATGTGAGGAGGGAGGGCATTCCAGGACAGCGGTAGGACGTGGGCCAGGAGTGGACTTTGGGACAGGCGCGAACGAGGGACAATGAGGAGGTTAGCACCAGAGGAGCAGAGTGTATGGGGTGGGCAGTAGAAGAAGAGAAGGGAGGTGAGGTAGGAGGGGGCAAGGTGATGGAGAGCTTTGTTGTCAATGATGACTTTTCTTATGCATGTTAAACCATGAAGTAAAAATCATTTTTTTAAGAAATTCACTTAGTTCTGTATTCCTCCATTTAGTTACAGGGATTTCACAGAGCCCACTAATCAGTCAATCAATCATAATGATTGAGTGATTCCTGTGTTTCAGGCATTGTATTAAGTGTTTGGGTTAGTACAATTTTGCAAGTATGGTAGACACAATTCCTGCTCTCAACCAGCTTAATATCTAATAACTAATAACCTGCAATATTACTTTGGTAACATTTCAAATAAAAATAATTTCGTTAATGACTATTATGAAAGAAGACTAGCCTTTTCAGATACCATTAAAAGGTACTGTTGGGAAGCAGGGTGGTCTATTGGAAAAAGCATGTTTTGGGGAATCAGAGGACCTAGATTCTAATCCTGCCTCCACCACTTGTCTGCTGTGTGACTGGGCAAATCATTTAATTTCTCTGGGCCTCAGTTACCTCATCTGTACAGTGGGGATTAAATCCTATGCCCTCTGATTTAGACTGTGAGCTCTGTATGGGACATGGACTGTGTCTAACCTGATTATCATGTTTCTTGTATCCAAGTGCTTAGCACAGTTCTCTGTATACAGTACAGTGCTCAATAAATACTACTGAAAGAGTATATATCCCACTATTTAGTACAGTGCCTGGCATGTAGTAAATATTCAATAAATAGCAGAAAAAAAATAATTCTTTCAGTTTGGCTTTATTACCCTTTGTCAAAATTTACCACTAATTCATTTTAAAAATCTGAAAACACTTCCACCCAACTTGTTTTTTCTTGAAATTTTAAATGTTGGACAAGTGGGCTGGATGAATCTCTCTTTCCATCATCCCTAGTGCTACAGAAAAAACACATTATCTCAAAAGAAAATAAACAGGTTGTCTTTCCTAAGTTATTAGAATGAGACCGAAGAGGCTTCTGAGGCAAAGGAAAGGTTTTATTTAAACTGACTAGTGTGCTAATTCAGGAAGATTTATTTGCAATTTTAGTGCAAACTACTAGATACGTTACAGGAAGTTAGTTAGAGGAAGGTGGCTGAAGGTCAGATTTATGTAACATTTGCCAAACTAAATCTTTTCATGTAGTTGCTGTCTTTCATCACTTTTCCATTCTCTGTGACCAATGAAAGAGTTTATTTTCTTGAGGCTTCTGCTGGCTGAATTTTTATGTGGAAAAAGTAATGAAACCATGAAACCTACTGAACCATTCAATATGAATTCTACACAAATTAAAAAATTCTAAATTTGGAATGAAAATTGACATTAATAATTAAGATGTTGCCAATACATTACCGTCCTCATCTCACTTTTGGGCTGGCAGGAGAGCAATGACTTTCAAATGGTGTTCCTCTGTACCTTATAATGTGTTAGTTTAATTTCAAACTTTTTGTTCAGGAATGGCAGCCAGAAGTGGGCAGCCAAGACTTTCTGCTCTCCAGAACCCATGCCTGGAATGACTAGAAACAGGTTATGGTAATATTGATGACTTCGGCCCTCCACCAGCCATCACTTTCCTTTAACCACAATTGCATGACAATTATCATGCAAGAGTGAATGTATTAGGAAAGGCCTGGAGGCCTTAAGGAAGCTAAAAAATGCTAGCCTCTCTTTCCTCCATGCTTTTGAGAAACAATGTAGCAAGGGCCATAATCTCAACATTTTTCAAAATCTTGTCTTGAAAAGAACAGCCCCCACTTTCTCCTTGCTTTCTGTGGTGCAAATAGTTTACTAGAAATAGTTACCCATTTATATAAGAAGGCAAGCTTAATACTATCATATAATATTGGCACAATGGTTGTTTGGAAAAGGTATTGACAATGTCAATTATTTTCATATAATTTTCTCAACATTTATGGTCAAGAAAATTAATATGATTTAAAAGTGGACAACATGATTGGCAGAAATGATAGGAATTGAAGTTTAAAGAGCTGCAGTATATAAACTAAATAAGTTTCTTGTAGGCTGGCTTTAGTAGCTTACCTAATTAGAAACAGGTGGACTTTTGCAACACTGAGCAATATGAGATTTGCCAATCCAGAATTTGGCAGTTGGAGATCATAAGATCATGTACAGCAGCTGGTAGTTATAGATGGTTTAGCATATACATGAGGAAGAAAGAGTGTCGGCCTGAAAAATGTTTTCCTTCTTAATCTTTTCGGGCTAACATATTCAGAGTCATGAAACCCGAAAGGCACTGATTTACTTCAGCATGTGTGAACTCTACTTATTTCAGGGTTATTACTATTTTGCACATAGTAAGCTTAGCTAAAGATATACTGGGGAAGCAGTGTGGCTTACTGGATAGAGCAAGGGCCTGGGAGTCAGAAGGTCATGGGTTCTAATTCTGGCTCTGCCACGTCTGCTGTGTGACCTTGGGCAAGTCACTTCACTTCTCTGGACCTCAGTTACCCCAACTTTAAAATGGGGATTTAGTGAGAACCCTACGTGGGACAGGGATTGTGACCAACCTATCTACCTTGAAACTACCCCAATGCTTAGAACAGTGCTTGCCACATAGTAAGTGCTTAACAAGTACCATAATAATAATTATTATTATTATTAATTGATTCCCCATTGTTTCACTAGTTGTAATCAGCCTTCCATCCTTGAGCCCATTCTAATTGACATTAGTTCACTCAACAATAGGGAGAGTCTTCTCAAGAAAACCGTACAAACAAAATCCAGGCACCTGGAAGGCAAGGAGCAGTGGCATAAAGCAACCTATTTTTTCATTACTGTTTCCACTGAGTAATCCAGAAAAGAATATTTGGGTGACTTTCAAGACTTAATTTTCTTGTTTGGTTAAAGTTTGGTCATTTGTTAAAACCTTAATAAAGTTATAATTATTTTTGACTCATCTCATATCACAATACTGAAAGTCAAAGAAGTACTATTGCATCATTTTTCATGGCTGCATCATAATAATAAAAATAGTAAAGAGTATGCTCATATAAGTATATGTATCTTTGTAGTTGATGCTATATACTACACATATGAAGTAACATGGATTGCATAAGCTACCGAATGATGTATTTTGACCCACAAGGGATTCAAGTGCAAGACAAGTGTCATCCTGCAGTTTGTTAAATAGGGTTGTTGAAATCTTGATTTAGTAGATAATGTTCCCTGTTTCTGCCCTCTAAAAGCCTGTACCAGTCTGGGAAAGTTACAATAAATTACTTTATGTGGTCTTGGTGGCCTTGCTCAAGCTTTGTCTGTGTGACCAGACCTTTTTTTGGTAAATATTATTGTACTGAGCCCAAAGACTACAATAGTCCTCTAACTTCAAGGTTTATAATTCCTCAATAAAAGTAGCATTCAGCATCATGACAAAGGAGGGGTATTTCAAATATACTTAGGAACTTTAAAATCGATGGTCCTTTATTAATACGATAAACTCTTGCAGTAACCTATGTGCTGGGGGTCATAGTACTAGACTGTAATCCTCTGCTTTCTAGCTCTTCATGTTATTAAATAAGAAGATCTTTGGGATCCTCACCCCTGACCCTCACACACCTTAATTCTCTGTCTATGTTTCCTTTGTGAAGGGCAAGGGGGAGAAGCAATAGGATGAATGGAGAAGTGAATCTCCCATGATATCCCTTCAGCACAGGGAAGTGCTTCCAGTGGGAGAGAGTGTGAAGGTGATCTCTGTCTCCATATCTCTTGAGACCCAGTAGTCCCCTGAATAAAACAGAAATAAGGTTGGGAGACTAGCAGTTTGCAGCGTCCTTGCCAACTGATATGAGTGGATGTCAAGGTACCAGGAAAAATAAAGGGGACATCCAGTGCTCTCAAGACATTGCTTTAAATCCCTCCTGTAGCCCAAGAGGCCTGTGTTATAATAATTCATCAGGTATTCATTTTACACTTACTGTATGAAGAGTACTGTACCAAGAAGTTGGGAGAGTGAAAAATAGCAGAGTTAGCAGGCATGTTTAATGGCCACAATGAGGTGACAATCTAGAGATGAACTTTGTTCAAAGTATCAAGAAAATAAAGAAGTATCAAGGAACCAGCATGGTTTATTGGATCTGTTGAAACACAGATCTGTCAGAGGATCCCATTCTGCTACTTGCCTACAATGGGCAAATCACCTAACTTTTCTGTGCCTTACCTTCCTCATCTGTAAAATGGAAATTCAATACCTATTCTCCCTTCTGCTCGGACTGCAAGCCTCATGTGGTTCAGTTCTGGGTCCCCTTCTATTCTCCATCTACACCCATTCCCTTAAAGAAATCATTTGCTCTTAGTTGGCTTCGACTCCAAACTCTTTGTGACTGATTCCAAATCTACCTCATGAGCCCTGATCTCTCCCACTCTGTAGTCTCACATTTCTCCTGGCTTGAAGGCGTCTCTACTTGGATGTACTGCCATCACCTGAAATTTAAGATGTCAAAACCAGAATTTCTTATCTTCAAACCCAAATGCTGTCCATCCCCTGACTTTCCCATCACTGTTGAGAGGACCACCATCTTTCCTGTCTCACAAGCCTGTAACCTTGACATTATCTCTGACTCCTCTCTCTCATTCAATTCACATCTTCAATCAATCACTAAATTCTATCAGTTCAACCTCCACAACATTGCTAAAATCCATCCTTTACTTTCCATATAAACTGCTACACATTAATCCAAGCACTTATCCTTTCCTGCTTTGATCACTGTATCAGCTTCCATGTTGACCTCCCTCTCTCCTGCCTCTCCCCACTCCAGTCCATACTTCACTCTGCTGCTTGGATCATTTTTCAACAAAAACGTTCAGTCCACGTTTCCCTGCTTCTCAAGAACCAGCAGTGGTTTCCCAGCCCCCTCCACACCAAATAGAAACTCCTTATTATTGGTTTAAAGCACTCAATCACCTTGTCCCCTCCTACCTCACCACTCTACTTCATTCATTCATTCAATAGAATTTATTGAATGCTTACTAGGTGCAGAGCACTGTACTAAGCACTTGAAATGTACAATTCAGCAACAGATAGAGACAATCCCTGCCCAACAATGGGCTCACAGTCTAAAAGGGGGAGACAGCAAAACTAAACAAAACAAGTAGTCAGATTCTTACTACAGCCCAGTTCTCCTTCAATCCTCTAATGATTGTACACTTCAATCCTCTAATGATGATGCTGGTATTTGTTAAGTGGTTACTATGTGCTGAGCACTGTTCTAAGCGCTGAAGTAGATACAGGGTAATCAAGTTGTCCCACGTGAGGCTCACAGTTAACCCCCCATTTTACAGATAAGGGAATTTAGGCCCAGAGAAGTTGTGACTTGCCCACAGTCACACAGCTGGGATTCGAACCCATGACCTCTGACTCCCAAGCTCAGGCTCTTTCCACTGAGCCATGCTGCTTCCCACTAATGCCAACCTACTCACTGTACCTCAGTCTCATTTATCTTGCCACCAACCTCTCACCGACATTCCGTCTCTGGCCCAGAATGCCAAAGACCTCAAGCCCTCTTCATTACTCTCTCCCACTTCAAAGCCTTGTTGAAGGCACGTCTCCTTCAATAGGTCTTCCATGACTAAACCTTCTTTTCCTTTTCTTTCACTCCTTCTGCATCACCCTGACTTTCTCCCTTTATTCAATCCCCCCTCCCAGGCCCACAGCACCTATACAAATCTGTAATTTATTTTTTCATATTAATGTCTGTCTTCCCCTCTAGACTATAACCTCACTGTGGGCAGGGAATATTGCTCTGTATTCTACCAGGTGCTTTAGTACAGTACTCTGCACACAGTAAGTGCTCAGTTAATATTATCTATTAAGCTGAAAATCCCTATTTCAGAGGGCTTTGGGCCATGTAGCTCTCTGCAGTCTGCCTATCACTGCAGTTGTTTTTTTCAGTAAGACACACAAAATGGACATCCCCTCACTTTGTAATAATAACAATAATTATAATGGTACTCGTTAAGTGCTTATTATGTGCCAAGCACTGTTCTAAGTGCTGGGGTAGTTAATCAGGTTGGGCACAGTCCCTGTCCCCCACTGGACTCATACTCTTCATTCCCATTTTTTACAGATGAGGTAACTGAGGTACAGAAGTTCAGTGACTTGCCCAAGGTCACAGCAGACGTTTGGCAGAGTCAGCATTAGAACCCATGACCTTCTGACTCCCAGACCACTATGCCATATAGTAGAGATGGATCCGGCATATCTAAATCTTAGGCAATGAGAAACATGATTTGGTGCAAGTTAACGGCATAGCTAATCAATCTGTAAACAGCCTTGCTCATAGCTTGAAAAATCTCTGAGCCCAATACAACACAAACCCATCTGGAAAAATCAGCCCTAAATACACATCTATTGCCAATGCCATTTCTAACATTTTACTTTCTTGGCACACACTTTCTTCAATACTTAATCACATTCCTTTCAGTCTTTGGATCTGTGGACCCAAATTAATTTGCTGGACTTGTAAAATGATTTGAAGTGACTTAATCATGATAGCCAAAATTGTCCATATTTCCCACAAATCATATTAAAATGGGTTTCCTAATTTGATTTAAATTATTCATATAATATGATATAACACTGGGTTTAATGAAAGGATAATAAATTTATATAATTAAAACCTTCATGAAAAGGTAGTAGGTTTATTGCTTGAATGATGTTTCACTTCAAAGGGTAAAGGGGATTCAAACTTTTTACAGTATAAATTCCAAAGCACATAGTAGACTACTGGGCTGTCAAAATTTTTATATCATGATTTTTTCATACATAAAATATGAATAAATATGATTTTTTCATACATAAAATTTGAATAAAAATATTTTGAAGTGAAATAGAGGGAAAATATTAGTTAATATACAGATCAGAGTAAATGCCATGCTGAAAGCTGGAGTTCAGAAATAAATGGTGGAACATTAAAGATACCAAGGATCTTTTCTGTTATTGTTAGGGTATTTCTTAAGCACTTACTATGTGCCAGACACTTTTCTAAGTGCTGAGGTAGACACAATTTAATCAAGTTGGGCACAGTTTCTGTCCCTCAGAGGGCTCAGTCTTAATCCCATTTTGCAGATGAGGTAACTGAGGCACAGAGAAGATAAGTGACTTGCCCAAGGTCATGGAGCAGACAACTGATGATGATAATGATGATGATAGTATTTGTTAAGTGCTTACTATGTACCAAGCACTGTTCTAAGCACTGGTAGAGATACAAGGTTATCAGGTTGTCCCACATGGGACTTACAGTCATAATCCTCATTTTATAGATGAGATAGCTGAGGCACAGAGAAGTTACTTGCCCAAAGTCACACAGCTGACAAGTGGTGGAGCCAGGATTAGAACCCATAACTCTGACTCCCAAGCCCATGCTCTTTCCACTAAGCCATGCTGCTTCTCTATAGCAGAGTCAGGATTAGAACCCACATCTGTCTGACTCCCAGGTCTGTGGTCTTATCCATTAGGCTATGCTGCTTTTATATCTGTTATAACATATTGGAAAAAATGTTTAAGAAAATGAATGATATTGATTTCTAGTGGAAAGTAGGTGAAACTGGGGGTAGAGAGACCTTTCACTGGCCTACTGTGTCATTCATTCATTCATTGGCATTTTTAGTCAATGCATGTCCCCTGCACAGTGTAAGTGCTTAATAAATTATTATTAATTGATTTGTCTTATATTTACAGACATTAATTAAGGCATTTATTCAGTATTTACTACATTCTAAACACTGTGCTCATTTCTGGGGTAGATACAAGATAATCAGATTGGACACAAGTCCCACACAGAACTCATAATCTTAAAAATGTACTCAGTCCTGATAAAGGTTATGATAAAGGGTAATCTATACTGTGAAAATTAGACTTTAATGAAGACTTGGAGGTTGGCAATTGGCAAGCAGAATGGGGTAGTGGATAGTGCAAGGGCCTTGGAGTCAGAAGGTCATGGGTTTGAATCCCGGCCTGCTGTATGACCTTGGGCAAGTCACTTCACTTCTCTGGGCCTCCCCTCAGTGACCTCATCTGTAAAATGGGGATTGAGACTGTGAGCCCTACATGGGACAGGGACTGTATCCAACCTGATCACTTTGCATCCAGCCCAGTGCTTAGTACAGTGCTTGGCACACAGTAAGCACTTGAGAAATACCGCAATTATCATTATTATCATTAGGCATATGAGGAAATAATGACAAGGCAAAGATAAAACAACATAAAAACATACATCTGTGCTTCAGTCTACTCATCAGTAAAATGGGGATAATAGCTACCTGTTTTACCTTACATTCTGAGACTAAAATGGAATCAATTGCTATGAACACATTTGGAAAACAAAGAAGGACAAGAAAAAGAAAAAGAGAAATAACAGTAGTCGCAGTAATAGTAAGATTTACTGTGTGCAGAGCTCTAAAGGGGTTATGAAAGACTAAAGTTAATGTTTCCAATAACTGCCCCCGTCAACAACATAACTGGGTCCCTGGAAAAAACCCTACCAAAAACAGCAACCACCCCAATCAATCAATCAATCATATTTATTGAGGGCTTACTGAGTGCAGAGAACTGTCCTAAGCACTTGGAAGAGTACAGTATTGCAAGATAACACACATTCCCTGCCCACAATGAGCTTTCAGTCCGACCCACCTGCTCAGCTTAGTTATCCAAAGAAGGAGCCGAGAGGTGAAGGCATCTAAAGCAATGATGTTAATAGAGGCAGAGGTATTAGAGCACCACCACTGCCCCCGGAACTCCCAAACAGTGGTTCCTTTCTATCCACTATTCCCTCAAGTGCCCATTTTGCCCATTTAAATGTCTCATGTACTATTCTGGTTCTGGTCCTCAGGTGAGATTTCTCATCTCCAATGACGCTTTAGGTAGTCTGGGCTTTTTCTGAGGTATGTCTGCATATTTTGGATTGCTTCCTGTTGAGAGTCTGCACAGCTCTTGCAAAAAATTCAATGCAGCTAACTTGACCTCAGAACTTGGAGACACCTCATATCTGACTTTCCAGGAGCAGAGGGTTGAGGCAGAGGGGGCTATAGGGTCAGTTCCTTTCCCTTTGTAATTGCTGTTTCCAAATCTCCCCTAACATTTCTTTTGGTCTTCTTGTGTCCATGGTTTCTATGATCTTCCTGGAGATGATGAGATCATCTTGTTCTTGTTGCAGACTAATTCTCCACATCTGCTATTAGCAGTAAGTTATTTTTCTTATCATTCTGGTTTGGGTGCTCCATCCACCACCACACCACTGTCCTTCCACCTGCTCATTTCAGTATTCCCTCACACATATGAGTTGAGTATGACTAAATCAGCTGCATTTTCCTCAACTCGCATGTTAAGTACACTAATAGAGATAAGAATTTCTTTTAAAGAGTTACAGAACTGTAAAACAGAACCCTCCTCCTCTCACCCCCAGCCAACCTTCAGGGTTGCACCTGGAGAGTTTCCAGTACACTACTAGTCTCAACTATTGGAGGGAGCGTCAAGCAGAGTCATATCCATTCCATTCCTAGCTTAGGTAGTGACTAGCAAGTGGAAGGCAATCTGTTACAAGTCAAAACTCATCCGTGCTGTGCAGCAGCAGGTTGGGAGAGAGTCAAGGGCAGAGACTCAAGTTTACTGTGTGGAAAGAGGCAATGGCAAACCACTTTCATATTTTAATATTTTTGCCAAGAAAACTCCATAGGATACACTACCAGAATGATTCCAGAGGAAGGTGAGGCATTCTGGGAGAGAAGTGTCCATGGCATCGCTATGGGTCAGACACGACTCGACAGCATAAGACAACAACAAAATGGAAGAGTGAATAGAGAAAGTGAATGAGATTTTAGTAGGAGAGAGAGAGATGATTCTGTGACTTAAATTTGGTAATCAGGAGTTTCTGTTTGATGCGGAGAGGAATGGACAAACATTGGAAGTTTTTGAAGAGTGGAGAAAAATGAAAGAACTATGATTCAAAAAAATGATCTGTGCCACAGATTGAAGTATGAAATGGAAAGGGAAGAGATTGGAGACAGCAATAAGTAAGGAGGTTGATGCAGTAATCAGGATGTGATATCTGTTCTTATCTTCAACTCTTTCCCTCAATCTGTTTTGATATCTTGCAATGATGCATTGGATTGTCAAAGTCCAAAAATGTTCTCATTGGATGATTATTCCAAATGAAATACAATAAACACCTGGACATCTGCATCATCTATTTTGGAATGAAGTTTCTTCCCCAATTCAACACTGTCTTTGGTTTTGTACTCAGCCAGCTCTTCAGTGCCTTGAAAATCTGGCACAAGTTGTCGGTAACACTTCCCCCTGGACAAATTCATTGTTAATTGCTTAATCTGAGCTCAGGAAGGGAAGAGGTATGGAGGAACTTTCTTGGTTACAATTTTAAGGCCAGTCAGGCATGAGTGTGTACTAATACATCCAAAAATTCAGGTTGTTTTGTCCTGGGGTTGTTGCCTGTATTTTTTAATTACTCTTCAGAGCACTATATTAGATGCTTGGAGAGTACAGTAGTCAGTAGGTATGATACAGTAAACATGATCTCTGCCCTCAAGCTTAGATAAAAAAGAGAACTTCAGAAAATTATCAAAACTTGGTAGTTAGTGGCATCATGAAGAAAAGCACAGCACACAAATTGAATGTGAGGCATTGTTTCAACAGAAACTCAAGTTGGATTTTACCATCAATGATGTGTTCCTCTAGCAAGTAGTACAACAATTTAGACCAGCAAAGTACTTCAAGACCTCATTTGTTACAGTTATTTACCTCTAGGTATCTTTTCGGGCATATGATAGAGATCCTGATTTGGTTTACTACATCTGGTGCCCATATCTGATTGTCCTCAGCTAGTTGAAGAGCTTCCTCATGCTCATAAACCACATCCTCTGATTAGTTCCTGCAGACATGATCTGAGTGATCAGAACATCTGTCAATTTTCTCTTCTTTTTTTAATGGTATTTATTTATTAAGCCCTTACTGTATGCCAAGCATAGTTATAAACACTTGTGTAGGTACAAAATAATTGGATTGGACACAGTCTCTGGTCCCACATGGGGCTCACAGTCTTAATCCTCATTTTACAGATGAGGTAAATGAGGCACAGAGAAGTTCAGTGATTTGCCCAAGGTCATATAGCAGACAGGTGGCAGAGCAGGATTAGAACCCAGGTCCTCATGACTTCCTGACCTGTGCTCAATACACTAGTCCATGCTGCTTCTCACACAGTGAAATTGTACTGGGACACTGACCAAAAAATCAACAGATAAAATGCTTCTAAAAAGTCAAAATAAGGATCTTTCCTTGTCCCAACTCCACTGTTCCTCCTCCCTTATGTTTGCACAGCTGGGAATGCACAACAGGTGCTGGATGGTTTCCAGAGATGTCATGCCCACACTGTTTACTCTCTGGAAAACAAAGAGGCAAGGGAAACTCTAGGAGGAATGTCATTGGTGAAGGGTGACAGAGAGGCCTCTGTGGAAGGGATAGTAACTGAGCTCACTGGAATATCCCACCTCCCTCCCCAGATCTTCCCCTTTGTTTCTAGGCCAGTGATCTCCCTTCCTCCCCTCTCGCCCCGCTCCAGTCTATTCTTCACTCCGCTGCCCAGCTCATCTTCCTGCAGAAACGCTCTGGGCATGTCACTCCCCTTGTTAAACACCTCCAGTAGTTTCCTATCAACCTCCGCTCCAAACAAAAACTCCTCACTCTAGGCTTCAAGGCTTTCCATCACCTTGCCCCTTCCTACCTCTCCTCCCCTCTCTCCTTCTACCGCCCACCCCGCATGCTCCGCTCCTCTGCCGCCCACCTCCTCACCGTCCCTTGGTCTCGCCTATCCCGCTGTCAACTCCTGGGCCACGTCCTCCCACGGTCCTGGAACGTCCTCCCTCCTCACCTCCGCCAGGCTAATTCTCTTCCCCTCTTCAAAACCCTACTTAAAACTCACCTCCTCCAAGAGGCCTTCCCAGACTGAGCTCCCCTTCTCCCCCTACTCCCTCTACTGCCCCCACCCTCACCTCTCCGCAGCTTAACCCTCTTTTCCCCCCATCTCTCTCTGCTCCTCCCTGTCTCCCTTCCCATCCCCTCAGCACTGTACTCGTCTGCTCAACTGTATATATTTACATTACCCTATTTATTTTGTTAATGAAATGTACATCGCCTTGATTCTATTTAGTTGCCATTGTTTTTACGAGATGCTCTTCCCCTTGACTCTACTTATTGCCATTGTTCTTGTCCGTCTGTCTCCCCCGATTAGACTGTAAGCCCGTCAAACGGCAGGGACTGTCTCTATCTGTTGCCGACTTGTTCATTCCAAGCACTTAGTACAGTGCTCTGCACATAATAAGCGCTCAATAAATACTTTTGAATGAATAAAGGCAATAGATGATGCAGTCAGACACTGCAACAGTTTATTCATTCATTCATTCAATAGTATTTATTGAGCACTTACTAAGTGTACAGAGCACTTGGAATGTACAAATTGGGAACAGATAGAGACAGTCCCTGTCCTTTGATGGGCTTACAGTCTAATCGGGGGAGACAGACAGACAAGAACAATGGCAATAAATAGAATCAAGGGGAAGAACATCTCATTAAAACAATAGCAAATAAATTTATGTGATTATGTATTTATGTGATTATCTTGAAGGGTTCCACGAAAGATTATCACCATTTTGAACTACAACTCCTTCTGACAAGCTCCATCAAAATGAACATATTAAGGAAGTGCTTTATCTCACTGTCTCATCCATTGTCCACTGTCCAATTGGTAAACAAGGGGACAGAGCCTGAGAAGAGGGACATGGGATATTTGGTGATGCCCCCTCATATGCCTCCTGAGCCGCCTCTCTGTCCCACTCCCATACAGAACAGACATGAGGAGCTGAGTAAGATAGAGGGTGGGACACTGCTTGAGTCAGGCACCTACTCTTTTCAGAACCACCTCTCTCTACTTCTCCCCGGGCAGCTTGGCGGCAGAATAGACATGACAGGTGCCTCTTCCATTTACCATCTTGTTCCTCCTCTCCATCCACGGAGGATGTAATGGCACCACATCCAGCCCGTAGAGCCCTGGCTAAAAACCCCTCCCTCAGAGGACTTTCTGTCTGCCTCTGCAGCTTTGTGTCCTGAGGAGCCAAGGCATCTGTGCTTCCATTTTTTTAAATTTTGCTCTTTTATCTCTTCCGAGCTCCAACCCTTCTTTGTGTGGCATTTCTGTCCCCCTTACTGGATCCAAACCTTGAAGAACTGTGACAGCTGTGGTTTTTCTTTGTCATCCTGCTCCTTGTTTCTGTCTGAGGCAGTTGTGATGGCCTCAGCACTGGGCCCAGGGAACCTTGGTTTCTACCGCATTTAAAAGTTTCTGAGACAAATGGGCTAGCATCCTCCCCGGGCCCCAAGGTTATTGTCTGAGCACAAAAAAAGGTTCAGCTTATTTTGGAAAAATTAAGAATAAATTGATAAGTAGAATAGAATAATTGAAAACATACTTGGTCACAGGCCACCTAGACAAGGCCTGAACCTATGGACCTAACTAGGCTTTTGCTGGCCAAAAGGTCACTGAACCCACAGCAACACAACTTGAAACAGCTTTTAGGGTAGAAAACATAGCCTTTAAACTGCTCACATGTCTGGCCAGTCTTATCTGTCTTTGGTCCACCATTGTCCTTCCTCTGACATCTGATGTCCCCTAGAATTTCTTGCGGAAGCATCTGAACCATTAATGATAAAATATAGTACTGTATATATGCATTCTATGTAACATTTTGCACAAATAGTCCCTATCAATCACTCTTTATAATAAAATTTAGTAATAGACTATAATACCAAACTTAAAATAACATTTGGTGATTCTAGCTATTTTTTACTTAATTAACTTTATCATCAAATCATAAATCTGTAAAAGATTTCAAGGAGCCTCCTCCATTCCACCACATCCCCACAAAAAATGTTTTCTAGTGTATTGCCTGATAGCAAGCACATTTAATATTGAAAGGTTTATTCACTATATCTTTAATGAACCATTTTATATCAGTTAGGTAAAAAGAGATTGTCTGTAACGAGGCCAACAGCTCTTGATGCCGTTAAAAGACTTACAAGCTGTAGCTTCCTAAATTATTTCTACTGTATTTGTGAGTATAAATGTTCAGGTCAGAAAAGAGCAACAAGGGAACCGGTTATAATGAAGACCAGAAATATAGTACTGTTCATGTTTAATGATTTATGAGTTCATAAACATACAAGAAAAATCATTATTTCAATATCAACAGACCCAGACGATTTGAAAAGAGTACAGTGTATTATCCATCTGTTGGAAACAAAATGGGTATAGCTTGATGAAAAGCATCAGTAGCAACTGTTTATATTTCATTTAATTTCTCTAAGGAGGGGAGTTTTAGGTTGAGGTTTACACCTGAGCAAATACTGTTCTCAGGGAACCACCAGTATTTGGGATGAGGACAGCCAAGTGCTAAATGAGAACAATTTCCTTTTACCTGCCAGCAACAAGAGGATGCCCTTAATATGAAGACTAGGCTAAGCATATGTTCTTTATCATTTCTCTCCTTCTACCTTCTCATATTTTTAAATTAAGAGAAACTCCTCATATAATAAATGAAAAGGCCAAGGAATCAAAGGCAGTAGATTTTCCTCTCATCCTTTTTACCAAAAAAAAAAAAAAATGTAAGAGAGATTGGAGCTCGGAACTGGAGCTGTTATTCCCAGTGATGTATATATTTCACTGAGTCAAAGACATTTTATGGCTATGGCCAGATCCAGCTAAGAAAACTAGAAAGGAGTGATAAGATGAGAACCTGAGCTGAGTTTCAATCCTGTGCTGCTTCCTATTATGTCAAACTGCATAGACTTTCTGTAACTTAGTGTTTTTAACAAAATAGTAGGAATAATTAGAGAATTATTTTCATTATAGTGTACTGGATTCTGTTCAGCTTCCTTGTTAGGAAAAAAAAAAATTTCTGTGACTCAGTTTTCTTAACACCTAAATGGAAATAATTAATATTTTTTTTCCATTGGAAAGTACTGAATTTTTCTTTCTGATATCTTTTAAAGGTAGAGTCTTTGGGTTTATGAGAACAGTGCCAGAGTATATGTAGTAAAAGGATGACAGGTTTAAGGTACAGAGGTTTGAAATGCCAATTAAAAAATGCAATCAATATGGTATTGTATGGTTTTTAATAACTCTGGTTGACCATGCCAAAATTTCCCTGTGTGCCCCTCATTTTCATGGTAACATATTAATTAATTAATACTTTCCAAGCTAAAAAGGCACTGGAATAAGTTATTACTCTCTAATCCTCTCTAATCTGTAGGTGGGAACCAGATGAAATAATAGATGAAAATAATTTTGATCACATACAAAGTTCATATAAAAATATGTTTGTCGTTTAGAAGTATTTAAGACTTCAAAAGAGTAAAATGTTTTGTTCATAGAGAAGCAGCATGGCCTAATGGAAAAAGCACAGGTTTGAGAGACAGAGGACTTGAATTCTAATCTCAGTCAGCTCCACCACTTGTCTGTTGTGAAACCTTGGGCAAGTCATTTAACTTTTCTGTGCCTCATTTTCCTCATCTGTAATATGGGAATTATGACTGTGAGCTCTATGCGGGTCAGGGACTGTGTCTGACCTGATTATCTTGTATCTACTCCAGTGCTTAGGACAGTGCCTGGAACATAATAATGTTGGTATTTGTTAAGTGCTTACTATGTGCCGAGCACTGTTCTAAGCACTGGGGTAGACACAGGGGAATCAGGTTGTCCCACGTGGGGCTCACAGTCTTAATCCCCATTTTACAGATGAGGGAACTGAGGCACCAAGAAGTTAAGTGACTTGCCCAAAGTCACACAGCTGGCAAGTGGCAGAGTCACATAGTAAGCCCTTAACAAATACTACAATTATTATTAATATTAGTAGTAGTAGTATTATATACCATTGGTGAGCTTTGCCACAATTCAAAGACATGAAATACATTGGTTTTATCAGTCCACTGGTACACATCATCATTAGTGTCAGCTACAGTACCAAAGCAGAGCCAGATGTTGTTGCATAGTTTGTTTTTGTATCTCTCCTCTGAATCAACTCCTTACCATGGCAGCAGAGTTTATATACACCAATGAAACTTAGAGCTATACCAACTGAGAGATAATCTGTCATCAGGGTTACCCATAATGGAAAGGTCTAAATCGAAGTGTCAAAGCTGATTCACCTGTGCTGGGCAGCAGTTACATAGGAAAAGTCAAAGGCAGATGATTAAGTGATTGAAATGTTGATCAAAGTTAATGGCAGAGATTTGTCTTTATTGTGCAGAAAAAGGCAGTGGTAAGCCTCTTCCATATTTTTTTACCAGGAAAACTCTGTGGATTAACCCATAAAGTTGCTATGAATCGAAAATGACTCGATGGCTATTAAAAAACTTTTAGCTTGTTTTTGCCTGGTTACTAGATGTAACTGATTCATATTTTGATGGATGCCACATGTTATTTGGCCTATGTTGAGATGATTCAGTTGTCATTTCACCAAGGATTCATTTTCTGGACTGATCTCATTTTAAGTATCAATAGATATTCTCATGATAGCTTTTTGCCTAGTTTGTACACACAAGCAGACACAAAAACAAACCTACTTGAATATTGCGCTTCATTTTTGATGATGACCATCCTGATGATGAAATTCATCAATGCTTATGTGAGTCCAACAGTCTTTTCCAAAGTGAGTGTGTACAAGAGAGAACAGGTTGCTGTTTTTCAGGTTCAAAAACAGTGCAATTGACAGTGTTTAATAATCCAAGTTAGACTAGTCTTACACAGAGACAATGGGATAAGTTCCAGATGTTTCTATAGCAAAGAAACTTCCAACTCCTCAGGATGTTTCCCAGGGGAAAGGCTATTTTGCTCAGGTTATGTCAATTTTTCACCTATGACATAAACTGGAGTATAACCAATTATAGAAGAAGATTTGGGGAAGGGCAAGGGAATTAGCTAATTAGGAAAACAACTCCTAACACCACAAGGGCACTCAGTTTTAGAAGACCAGAACGAAGTGGCATGTGCTGCTAGGGTTCACCAGAAAGGCTGGAGATCAACAAGGTGGGCTACCAGGATGGCAACCACAGCATGGCCTAATGGCAAGAGCACAGGCTTGGAAGTCAGAGGATGTGGGTTCTAATCCTCGTTCTGCCACTTGTCTGCTGTGTGTCCTTGGGCAAGTCACTCAACTTCACTATGCCACAGTTATACCTCATCTGTAAAATGGGGATTAAGAATGTAAGCCCAATGTGGGACAGGGACTGTGTCCAACATGATTACCTTGTATCTACCTTAGTGATTAGACTGTAAGCCCGTCAATGGCAGGGATTGTCTCTATCTGTTGCCGAATTGTACATTCCAAGTGCTTAGTACAGTGCTCTGCACATAGTAAGCACTCAATAAATACTATTGAATGAATGAATGAATGCTTAGCACATAATAAGGAGAGGAGGGAGAACAGGTATGTCATCTTCATTTTTTTCCCCCTTTTAGATTGTGAACACATTGTGGGCAAAGATTGTCTCTATTTGTTGCTGAATTGTACTTCCCAAGAGCTTAGAATAGTGCTTTGCACACAGTAAGCACTCAATAAATATGATTGAATGAATGAATGAACCACAGAAGAACTGCTAAGGGAAGTAGCACACTGGGTTTGGAGGGACATTAGTATTCTCTGTAGTTAGGAATACGTTCCCACTTAGAAAGAGGTGGCTATTCCTTGTTCTATTTGGAAATTTTTTTGAACTATTGTTGCTGTTGAGTCATTTCTAAGTAAATACTGATTCACTGCTTATAACCTGAGTATAATCTGTGTGTGTAGACTCCCTGCTGTGAATGGAGTGAGCATCTGACATTCTTCTCCATCTCAGCAGCCAACTTCCAAAGTCTAGCTGAGCTCAATATCTTCTGGGTGTTCAAAATCGCACAGGCATAGGATTTACTGAGCATTAACTGGGTATCGTGCACTGTTTTAAGCTCTAGGGAAAGTACAAAACAAATCAGATAATAATAATAATAGTAATAATAATATATGTTAAGCACTTGTGTGTCAAACACTGTTCATGGGGTAAGTACAAATTAATCAGATTAAATACAGTCCTTGTTCCACAGTGGGCTCACTGTCTGTGTAGCATGGAGAACGGGCAAGTAATCTACATTTAATTTACACATGACTGCCCATCTAGATCTAGAATTATAATGGGAGATGAAGATATGAACATACTGAAGACTAGATTAGTCAAAAAAATTAAATATATAATTAACAAAACATATGAGCACAAGTTTTGTGGATGGGTATTACCAAGTACATAAGGGCTGGGGATGGCTGCTGGATTTATATGACTTGTAGGGCTCAGTGTTGGAGGTTAATCAGGGAATGCTTGTTGAAGGAGGACAGATTTTAAGAAGAAGTTGAATATGGAGAGAACTGCAGTCTCTGATATGGGCAGAAAGGGAGTTCAAGGATGGGGAAACAGCTTGAATGAGGAGATGGAGGCAGGAGAGCAAGGAACTGTGAGCAGGTTAGCTTGGTAGGAATGAAAAGGAGAGCAGATGAAAAAAGATTTATTAGCAGGGAAGGGTTGGTATAAAGCCTTAAAGCTAATAATGTTGGTATTTGTTAAGTGCTTACTATGTGCAGAGCACTGTTCTAAGCGCTGGGGTAGACATAGGGGAATCAGAATGTCCCACGTGGGGCTCACAGTTTTAATCCCCATTTTACAGATGAGGTAACTGAGGCACAGAGAAGTGAAGTGACTTGCCCACAGTCACACAGCTGACAAGTGGCAGAGCTGGGATTCGAACTCATGACCCCTGACTCCAAAGCCCGTGCTCTTTCCACTGAGCCAAAAGCTAATAATAAGGAGTTTGAAGAGGAACAGAAGAGCCAGTGAAATCAATCAATGGCATTTATAAAGTGGTTAAGCAGGTCAGTCAGTCAGTCAACTGTATTTATTGAGTGCTTACTGTGCGCAGAGCCCTGTACTAAGTGCTTGGGAGAGTACAGTATAACAATATAACAGATACAGTCTCTGCCCACAATGAGTTTACAATCTAGAGGAGTTACAGTCTAAAGTGTTGGCAAAGTACAGTGCAGTAAAGATGGCAGACAATCTCCTATCCACAAGGAGATTACAGTCTATAGAGGGAGATGGGCATTGAAAATGTGTGGGTAGGGGAAATAGTAGAGTATAAGCATAGACTCTGTGGATACCAGGCAGATGGAGTGAATATCAAAGTGCTTAAGGGGTCACAGCCAAGTGCATAGTCTGTGAAGAGGGGAGGGTGAATAGGAGAAATGAGGGCATAGTCAGGGAAAACCTCTTGAAGGAAATGTGATTTAAGACGAGATTTGGAAGTGAGGAGAGTGGGTTTTACCTTCACAATATTGCTAAAATCTTGTCTTTCCTCACCATCCAAGCTGCTACTACATTAATACAAGCACTTATCCTATCCCACTTTGACTTCTGCATCTGCCTATTTGCTGACCTCCTTGTGGCCCATCTCTCCCTACTCCGGGCCATACCTCACTCTGCTTCCCAGATCTTCTTTTTAAAAGAAGTTCAGCCCATGTTTCCTCACACCTCAAGAACCTTCAGTGATGGCCCATCCACCTCTGCATCAAACAGAATCTCTTTACCATTGGTTTCAAAGGACTCAATTACTTTGTCCCTTCCTATTTTACCTCACTGATTTTCACCCACAACCCAGCTTTACTCACTTTGCTCCTCTAACACCAACCTACTCAATATATCTCAATCTCATTTGTCTCATCATCAACTCCTCTCCTACTCATGCCTGTTGGCCTGAAGCTACCTCCCCCTTCATATCCAACAGTCCATCTCTCTCCCCACCTTCAGAACCTAATTAAAACCTCATCTCCTTGAAGAGGTCTTTACTGACTAGAGCCTCTTTTCTTCTACTCCCTCTCCCTTCTGTGTCACCCTTGCATTCAGATTTCTACCCTTCATTCACCATACACTCAGATCCACAGCATCTATAATTCATTTTAATGTCTGTCTCCCACTATAGACCATAAACTCTTTGTGGGCAGGGAACATGTTTACAAACTCTGTTGTACTCTCAAGTGCTTAGTCCAGTAGTCTTCATACAGCAAGTGCTCAGTAAACATGATTGATTGGGCTCTGTCAATTATGAAGGGGGAAGGATTTCCAGGTGTGAGGGAGGATGGGAGCAAGTGGTTGTCAGTGAGGTAAGAAGACTGAGGCACAGAGAGTTCGTTGATGTTAGCGAAGTGAAGTTGTTTGGGGGGAGCTTGTAGGAGGTTTGTTGGAGGGAGAGAACTGATTGAATGCCTTAAAACTGATAATAAGTTTCTGTTTGATGTGGTGGATGGGCAACTTTTGGAGATTTTTGAGGAGTGGGGACATGAACTGAACAGTTTTTCACCAAAATGATCTGGGCAACAGACTGAAGTATGGACTGGAGAGGGAAGAGCCAGGAGGGAGGAAGGTCAACAAGGAGGCTGATGCAGTACTCAAGGCAGGATATGAAAAGTGTTTGGATCAATATGGTTGCAGTTTGGATGGAGAGAAAAAAGTGGATTCTAGATTTGCTGTGGTGGTAGAACCAAGAGAATTTGGTAATAGATTGAATGTGTTGATTGCATGAAAGAGATGAGTTGAGGTTAATGCCAATGTGAGACAGGCTTGTGAGACAAGGATGATGGTGGTGTTGCCTACAGTGGAGGGAAACTCAGAAGGGGAACAGGATTTGGGTGGGAGATAATGAGTTCTTTGTTGACAGATTTTGCGAAGTGGAAAGAAGTGGATTATCTTGTTGAAGCATCATGTGGAACACTCAGCTCCACAGTATCTATAATTCATTTTATTGTCTGTCTCCCACTATACACGGTAAGGTCTTTATGGGCAGGGAACATGTCTACTAACTCTGTTGTACTCTCCCAAGTGCTTAGTCAAGTGGTCTTCATACAACAAGTGCTCAGTAAACATGATTGATTGGGCTCTGTCAATTTTGAAGGTGAAAGGATTTCCAGGTGTGAGGGAGGATGGGAACAAGAGGCTGTAAGTGAGATAGGAAGACTGAGGCACAGAGCGTTCTTTGCCTCCATGAAGTATCCAACTTGTGATACCTGGAATTAACTTTAAAAAAGTTATCAATCAATCAGTCATATTTATTGAGTGCTTACTGTGTGCAAAGCACTGTACTAAGGGCTTGAGAGAGTACAGTATAACACTATAACAGATACATTCCTTGTCCACAACAAGCTTACATTCTAGAGGACTGTATTTATCTTTCATTTTACTTCTTTGGGTTAGATAACTATAATTTCTATAACTTTACTTTTTAGAATAATTCCAAGCCTATTGATAGTTTTTGCCAATCTTGTCATTTTATAATAGGACATATTTGTTTATGCTGATGTTGAATAGAAAATAACAGATTATCATCAGAGCATTCTTTGAATTGGCTTGATTTCTTTGAGTTCTTTGAATTGGGTAGCTTAATTAATATAATCTTTAATGTTATAAGAGTCAATGGTCAAGTTGTGAATTTCAGACAATAAGCAACAAGGAATAGTTCTAAGACTGACAATTGCCTCAAGTAAATATTCAAAGCACAATCATTATTTATTGTATTCTGTGGTCAGCCCAACCCTCTTCCCATTTGTCCTTACCCTGCATAAAGCTGAATGAAACAATCCTAATTATAGCCTTACCTCTCACAGAAAACAATTTCAGGACCATTTTAATATTTTAATAAATGTAATTAAATAAGTTTTTATAGATCTGCACAGGTGCCTTGTGAAAATACACAATGCTTAATTATTCAACTAAAGTTTCATTTCATATTTTGCAGAAAAACTGGATAGAAAATTGATCAGTTAGAAATACTAGAAAGAGAATATTATATTTCTTTTGGGGGATTGATTTTGGATTTTCTTGGTAAAAGTTCAATTGCAATTACCTGCTCTCTCTGCCTCTTAATTTTGCTAGATTGCAAACTTGTTGAGGGCAGTAATTCTGCCCTACAAACTCTATTGCACTCTTTCAAGTATTTAATGCAGTGCTCTGAACAGATTAAGCATTCAATCAATACTACTGATTGACTTTAAATCAACTGAAACAGGGACTATGTAAAAACCGATTATCTTGTATGTTCCATAGTGACTACTAGAGCAGATCAGTAGTAATATTTTAGGTGTAGGTACCACTGATTCACTCAAATAACAGGCTTGTACAACTAACTAGCTAACCATTACTGAACGGACCACACGTCAGGATAATGGTGCATGACAGATACTGTTTATTACCACCCCCCTTTCTAGACTGTGAGCCCATTGTTGAGTAGGGATTGTCTCTATATGTTGCCTAATTACACTTTCCAAGCACTTAGTACAGTGCTCTGCACAGTCAATAAAAACGATGGAATGGAATAAATAAAGCACCTCACTGGCTCCACATGTCAGGAGCCATCAGTCAGTCAATCATATTTATTGAACACTTACTATGTGCAGAGCACGGTATTAAGTGCTTGGAGAAGTATAACAATTTTACAGACACATTCCCTACCCACAATGAATATACAGTCTAGAGTGGGAGAAATTAAAAATAATTATGACACTTGTTAAGAGTTTACTGTGTGCCAAGCACTGCTCTAAGTGCTGGAATAAACAAACAAACAAATAAATAAATAAATAAACAAATAAATAAATAAATACATAAATGAATAAATAAATAAAATTACAGGTATATATGTAAGTGCTATGGGGCTGTGGTGGAGAGTAAATAAAGTGAGCATGTCAAAGTGGCACAGAAGAGAGTGGGGGAAG
Organism: Ornithorhynchus anatinus; assembly: GCF_004115215.2. Taxonomy (NCBI): domain Eukaryota; kingdom Metazoa; phylum Chordata; class Mammalia; order Monotremata; family Ornithorhynchidae; genus Ornithorhynchus; species Ornithorhynchus anatinus. Next base: position 157,056,380 of record NC_041728.1, read on the forward strand.
ACGAAAGGAGAGTTTAGGGCAGGCCTCTTGGAAGAGATGTGCCTTCAATAAGGCCTTGAAGGAGGGGAGAGTAACGCTCTGTTAGATATGAAGAGGGAGGGAATTCCTGACCAGAGGCAGAATGTAGGTGCATGGTCAGTGGACAGATAAATAAAATAATCTGGTAAATGCATGCCTTGCAGCAAAAGTTTGTGCCTTTTATATCAAGAAATCTGAACTCCCAAATGCTTTCCAAACTGCTTCTCTTAGTTCCCAGTTCATTGAAGTGTACTGCCTGACTGATCTTTGATGATTGTATATGGGATCAGGAAATTCCTCTTCTGATCATGTAAAGATCACTGATTCTTCCTTCATTGGTTGAGAGATCCTTGTTTTGATGATATGGCATGAATTTTGAGACAATATTTATCCTTGATCAGGTCTAGAGATAATCAAATTGTCTGCCCTGGACTGATGCAGGGTTGGTGTGAGTGCCTTGCTGCCATTATTTTGCAGCTGGTGCTTTATGGACCACTGGTAACAAAGAGTAAGAACACATGAATCCTGAGGAATAACTTTCTCCAGTGCTTAATATATATCAGAGTTGCCTGGGCTAAGATTTATCATTTAAGGGCAGGATGTGACATCTGAGCCTAACAACAACGTCCCTTTGTCTTGAGTGGATGTAATAGTTTTGGTACCTGTTAAGCCCTATGTGTTGAGCAACGCGCTGAGCACTGGGGTAGATATGAAATAATCACTTCAGATACAGCTGGATGCACGTGGACCCCTTGGTTTTCCACAGTTATTTTCTCCCCAATCACACCTGGAAACACCAGTCACACACAATGGAAACATTGTGGGCACAGATAATCTTGAAATCTCTCCCAAGGTGAATTGAGTACTGACTTCCTCCAAAGACTTTTTTTTCATTACAAAAGATATGAGTGATATGCACAACACAAGATTGATTTGCTAACTCTTCTATAGCTCTAATTTTAACTGGAGAATAGATGTTTAAATGCAGTTGAATTGATTTTCATTTAGGTTAAGTGGAAAACAGAAGCTTTTCAACCGTATTGTTTTCATATAAGCATGTTGCATGTAAATATATCATACACATATGTGTGAGATAGCCAAAATAGTTATGCATAATCAGTATAGGGCTGTATTTGTCAGGCTGCAGTGGGAATAGGAGAACAAAGGATGAGGAATTCCAGACACTTTTTTAGAGTGAGTTGACACCTCCATGGCATGTTGGCTCAATAAAATAAAACCTCAGAAATGCTGTTGTGGCTGCTGCTGCAGTGGTCACTGGGGCTACAGTTGAAATGGTTGTACTCTGAACTGTGAGTAGACTGAAAGTCTGTTTTTTTTTTCTCAGAATGGTATTTGTTGAGCATCTGTGCTGTGTGTCAGACACTATATTCATTCATTCAATAGTATTTATTGAGCGCTTACTATGTGCAGAGCACTGTACTAAGCGCTTGGGATGAACAAGTCGGCAACAGATAGAGACAGTCCCTGCCATTTGACGGGCTTACAGTCTAATCGGGGGAGACGGACAGACAAGAACAATGGCACTAAACAGCGTCAAGGGGAAGAACATCTCGTAAAAACAATGGCAACTAAATAGAATCAAGGCGATGTACAATTCATTAACAAAATAAATAGGGTAACAAAAATATATACAGTTGTATATACACTATACAAAGTGCTGGGGTAGATACAAGATATTTAGGTTGGACACAGTACCTGTCCCACACAGCCTTAATTTCCATTTCACAGATCAGATAACTGGGGCACAGAAATGCTACCCTACCTATTTTTGCTTTCATTTTGTGCATTTTCTTTACGTTTTATTACTCTTTTCTTTCTTCTCTCCTTATAAGTCTGTCAACAGTCCCTTCTCTCCCTTATATCTTTAGTTAGTGAGCCTCCCGAGGACCAGGGGACTTGTCTAATTCCCAGTTGCATATTCTTTCTCAGTGCTTAGTACCATTTTCTGCACATATGGACTGCTTATTAAATATTAATACTGGTGGCACCCAGATTCTGAACCTAGTTATGGTGACATATGCTCCCCTAAGACTATAGGAAACCCTAGAGTTGTCCTGATGTCACTTTCTGTAATTTTCCTGCATTTGATTTGATGCCAGATCATTCATTCATTCATTCATTCATTCATTCATTCATTCAATCATATTATTGAGCATATTATGTGCAGAGCACTGTACTCAGCACTTGGAAAGTACAGTACAGCAATAAAAGCAATAAAGAGAGACAATCCCTGCCCACAGTGGGTTTACAGTCTGGGGAGGGGGCTGTGTGATGGAAATCAAAACAAGTAAGCAGGCATCAATATAAATAAATAAAATTATGGATATATACATATATACATAAGTGCTGTAGGGTGGGGGGAGCAAAAAAAATGAGTCGAAGTGACATAGAAGGGAGGGAGAGTTGAGAAAAAGGGGGTTTAGTCTGGGAAGGTCTCTTGGAGGAGGTGAGCCTTCAGTAGGGCTTTGAAGGAGGTAGAGTGTTTGGCAGATTTGAGCGGGGAGGGCATTACAGGCTAGAGATAGGATGTGGGCCAGGGGTTAGGAGAGAGATAGGTGAGAAGGTTATTTCCAGAGCAGTGGAGTGTGCGGGCTGGAATGTAGAAGGAGAGAAGAGAGGTGAAGTAAGAAGGGGTGAGGTGATATCAGTATTAGTTTTTAATTCCATTTTATTAGCTTTAAATTGCTTTTACAAGGAAGGTTTTTCCCCTAGCTAATTCCATACCTAAAGAGAAAATTTGCTTAGGGTATTTGTAAACTACTCTAATATTCAACTACCCATGCACAGAATTGAAATATAGTGAAATGATAAGCTCCTTGTGGACAGGCAATTTGCCTACCAATTATGTTATATTGTATTCTCTCAGATGCTAAATAAATTGCTCTGCACACAGTAAGCACTAAATCAATATAATTGATTGATATGAAGAAACAAAAGAAAAATAAGGTACACAGACAACATTTACCTGATGAACCTTTCGGCTACTTACTATCACCATAAATTCAAGCCACTATGAACCTGGAAATGCTTCCAACCAACTCAAGCTCCCTCCAAGATATTGTCATCATCATCAAAGGAAGAACTTCCTCAATTCTCCATCTAACCCTATATTATCTTCAAAGTCTCAGCCATAGAATTCAGGTTTCCTCTTCTCTATCTCTCTCACTCCCTCTTTCTCACTCGTGATCTCTCTCTCTACTTCTATTTCTTTCTATCTGCTACTAGTCAAGTTGCTTCTCTCTCACTTACTCACCTATTACCCAGGTCACTAAGACCTGGAAGACAAGGGCCTGAAATATACTCAGCATAGACTAGAAGAAACTGGCTTGAATGGTGTGGATGACGACAATGATGATAATGTTGGTAAAGTCTAGCTTTCCTGACACTGACAAGAGTGAGAAGACTAATTGAAGATGCCTTTGGTCAAAGACCAAGGACAAAAGAATAAAATGTGTCAGTGGAATGAACTCAATTACCTAAACAGACAAATTCCCTGCCCACAGTGAGTTTACAGTCTAGAAGGGGAGATAGACATTATTATAAATGAATAAATTACAGTTAAGAAGCAGCCTGGCTCAGTGGAAAGAGCATGGGCTTGGGAGTCAGAGGTTATGGGTTCAAATTTCTGCTCTGCCACTTGGCAGCTGTGTGACTGTGGGCAAGTCACTTCACTTCTCTGTGCCTCAGTTACCTCATCTGGAAAATAGGGATTAAGATTGTGAGCCTCACGTGGGACAACCTGATTACCCTGTATCTACCCCAGTGCTTAGCACAGTGCTCTCCACATAGTAAGCGCTTAACAAATACCAACATTATTATTATTACATAAGTGCTGTGGGGCTGGGAGGGGAGAAGAACAAAGGGAGCAAGTCAAGGTGACACAGAAAGGAGTGGGAGAAGAGAAGAGGGGGGTTTAGGAAAGACCTCTTGGAGGAATTGTGCATTTAATAAGGCTTTGAAGGTGGGGAGAGTAATTACCTGTTGGATTTGAGGATGGAGGGCATTCCTGGATACAGGCAGAATGTCGGTAGGGGGTTAATGGTAAGATAGACAAGATTAAGGCAAAGTGAGAGGTTAGCATTAGAGGAGTGAAGTGAACAGTCTGGGTTGTAGTAGTTGAGGTAAGAAGGCGTAAGTTGATTAAGTTCTTTCAAGTCAATGCTGAGGAGTTTTTCTTTGTTGCAGAGGTGGATGGGCAACCACTAGGGTTTTTTTGAGGACTGGGGAGACGTGAAGTATGGACTGGAGTGGGGAGAGACAGAAGGCTGGGAGATCAGCAAGGAGGCTAATGCAGTAATCCAGGCGGGATAGGATGAGTAATTGTCCTAACATGGTAGCAGTTTGAATGGAGAGGAAAGGCTGGATTTTAGTGGTGTCAGGAAAGTGGTACTGGCAGGTTTTAGTGATTGATTCAGTATGTATCTTGAAAGAGAGAGAGGAGTCAAGGATAATGCCAAAGTTATGGGCTCATGAGGTGGGAAGGATGGTGATGCCTTCTACAGTGATGGGAAAGTCAGGGGGAGGACAGGGTTTGGGTAGGAAGATAAGTTCTCTTTTGTACATGTTAAGCTTGAGGTGATGGGAGGCCATCCAAGTGGAGATGTCTTGAAGGCAAGAGGAAATATGAAACTGGAGAGAGGGAGAGAGATTAGGGCTGGAGATGTACATTTGGGTATTGCCTGCATAAAGGTGATAGTTGAAGGCAGGGGAGAGAATAAGTTCTCAGAGACAGTGAGTGTAGATTGAGACTAGGAGGGGACCCAGAATTGAACCTTAAGGCACCCCCACAGTTAGAGTATGGGAATCAGAGGAAGAGCCCAAGAAGGAGACTGAGAATGAATGGCCAGAGAGATGAGGCTAACAAAGAGCAGATGGTGTCAGTGAAGCCAAGGTGGGATAATGTTTCCAGGAGAAGGGGGTGGTTAACAGTGTCAAAGGCAGCTGGGAGGTCAAGGAGGATTAGAATGGAGTAGAGGCTATTGGATTTGGCAAGAAAGAGATCACTGGTGACCTTTGAAAGGGCAGTTTCTGAGAAGCGAAGGGAACAGAAGCCAGATTAGAGGGGGTCATGAGGAGAGCTGGAGGAGAGGAATTTGAGACAGTGACTTATTATCAATAATTCACATGTATGCGTGCACACATGTAGAGATAAACACTAAAATCTGAGGAAGCATATGCTCTGTGAACAAGAGACTTGGGAGTAATGCAGTTTTTAGCTACCACAAATTCCAGGAGATTTCAAGGGATTTTTCTCCTCTTCCTTCAATGTGATCTTTCCAAAATCGCTTCCTTTTCTACTTGTTTTTATCTAATTTTTAAAGTCTTCTGACTTTATCGCATTTTCTTTCTTCAATTTTCTACCATCTGTCCAGATATTCCTCCTAACCCTTCACTTCCTATTATTTTCCATCTTCCAATTTGGCTCTTTTCTCCATGGTTCTCATTATATTTTCAATAACTATTCACTTACAAGTATCCCCAAGTGTGAAACTTTCTATAAAAAAAACACTTGTTCTATAAAATCCCTTAGTAATATATTTTTCCCCTGAATTGTCAAACTTAAAGTACTGAAAATTATTCAAAGGAAAAGTCTTTCACTTATTACGCATCATTACGCTAGATATGAAATAATGGCAGTTTCTAGTTAGTGTGGGGATGGGGAAGTAACATTTAAATAGAAAAAAATCAAGAATTAACTTGAATCTTTTACAAGAGGAAGAACACATTTTGAAGCTTGGATTATTACGTAGGCAAGCATTCTTTGTAATCAATGCTACTGAGATTCTAAACCACTTTTTTTATGGATGCAGGTAATATGAAAAAGATGGGAAGGTCATTTGTAGGTAGTAATCAGTTTTGGTGGTGAAATAAAAAGGTTAACTGAAATCTATACTAACTAGAACAATCATTATTTCCAAAAATGTGAGACAACATGAAAAATACAATGACAAAAAAAATGAGCTGAGTGAATTGCATTAAAGTAGAATTCACTAACATATGCATTTGGAGTTGACCAAATTTAAAGTCTTGACATCTGGGCAGCAAAGACTTTTGTTCATTTTGAAAATTGAATTTTAATTAAGAAAATAAGCAAAATGTTCAGTATTGGCAAAGTCTGAATGTAATATTGTGAGAGTGTTCAGGTGCCTATGAAAGGGGGGAAATGAGGTCAAGGCAAAGGGAAATTAGAAAGCTTGTTCTTAGAGCACCTGCTGCCTGGGACTAAATTTCCCCAGTGTTAGAGGTCTAAATTTCACAGATTCATCTGAGAATAAGAGCTAATGAGCAAACCAGGTGTAGTCTTTTAAATTCAGGAGAGAGAACCCATGCTGGTTCTCTTTTCCTCACTCTCATCCTGCCTGCTGTGAGACAGATAGCCTAGCTGATTTGTGAGTACACAAGATCAGAGATTTTGTTTATCTAAGGAAGCTTTCTTGTATATTCTTACAACTGTTTCTGTCTATATTGAGGTTTAGGAGTGTATAGGCATTTGAATCAGATTTTATATTCCCCTTGTTGTGTCCCTGTGCATTCAGCTAACTTCTATATCTATGTTCTTAGAATTTTGGAAATGTCTGGAGATATAATGAACTTTTCTGGTGTTGCTACCCTAATAATCCTGATAGACCTGTTCTCCCTAAATGCCAGATGGATGGAAATAATAATGGTGTGGTCTGGAATCGTTCATATCCTTTTAAAAAAATCAGACAACAACAAGTTCAATAAAGAAAATCAAGCATAATAGGCCACTTTTCATTAATATCTAGATATTGATATTTAATATGCTATTTTGATTTGGAAATGGGGAAAATGTAATCCCTCTCCCTCTTCCACCCCCTCAAAACCACTCACTCGAGAGATATCTGATGAAGTTAAGAGTGGTAAATTCAAAACCAGAATATATTTACATCATCAAATGTATGAAAACATTTGCCATAGAAAGTTGTGCGGAATGAAAATATCAGCAGGAATGGGAGGGGTTTAGGGTAAACACATGGATGAGTGGTCCATCCTGGATTACTACAGGGGAGGTTAGGGATTCAGAGGGGAAAAGTTATGAGTCACTAGAAATTGAAGCATGTGGATGGATTCTAGGACAGACAGTAGCAACAGTTTATCTGGGATTCCTGTTGCTATACTCTGATCCAGGAGGATACTGGGTATTAATCATTAGCCTCACCCAACAAAAGCATTCCTTACATTCCCATGGGTTCATCTGGGTGGTTCATCCTATAGGTAAGAGTCTGTGTGTGGATATAACTCTCTGAGTATCTATTACCAAATATATCTTAATGCATCAGAGATTTGTCATAGAAGAAAGGTGAAGAGAAAGCAATAATAGTATTCGTTAAGTGCTTACTTTTGGCCAAGCATTGTTTTTAAGTGCTGGGGTACATACAAAGGAATCGGGTCGGACATAGTCCCTGTCTCATATGGGGCTCATAGTCTTAATCCCATTTTACGGGTGAGGTAACAGGCACAGAGAAGTGAAATGACTTGCCCAAGATCACACAACAAACAAGTGGCAGAGCTGGGATTAGAATCCGGTTCTTCTGACACCCAGGCACGTGCTCCATCCACTTGGTCATGCTTCTTCTCTTAATAATATTCATGGAATGAGAAAGAGATGGAGCATTATCACAAGATTATATAGATTGAGTGAAAGATTGATATCTTCATTAATGCTTAAATATGATCCACAGAATTGTGCTTTTCTATTTTCTCCCATAAATTAAAATTCAGAAATGTTTCCATATTACACAAAGAATGTTTTCTGGTCAATTGAACCTATTATTCTTGCTTTTAGTTACCTTACTTTTTCTGATTTTCCTATTTTCTCTAGATGCTTCTTTCAGATCTGTGCATGACAATTACACATTGTCATGATTCTTGACTCATTGGAAATTCCAACAAAATGGCATTTAATTTTTGTATCTCACTTTTTTTCTTTCTTGGTGTTTATCCATATCTATGATAGAGGCTGGCAGGGACTTTTTTGTTCTCAGCTCCTTTATCAGCGGAGGAGAGAAGGAATAAACAAGCCAGGGAATGAAGATGAGATGACAATTCTAGAATGACTGAAGGTCGATTTGATGATAACTGTCATTCTCATGTGACATTCCTTCAGGATAAGATGAAGTGAAAGTCAGTTATAACCTGAAATTCCAGGGTTCATATCACAAAATGATATGAGCAGCATGGCTCAGTGGAAAGAGCATGGGCTTGGGAGTCAGAGATCATGGGTTCGATTCCCCGCTCTGCCACTTGTCAGTTGTGTGACTGTGGGCAAGTCACTTAACTTCTCTGAGCCTCAGTTACCTCATCTGTAAAATGGGGATGAAGACTGTGAACCTCATGTGGGACAACCTGTTTACCCTGTATCTACCCCAGCGCTTAGAACAGTGCTCTGCACATAGTAAGCACTTAACAAATACCAACATTATTACAAAAATCAAACTAAGAATTTAGTCTCCACTGGAGATATGTCTCACATAATCATTAGTAGGTTTGGAAGACCCAATTCATTTTACTTATTTAAAAAATTAACATTGTTCATACAATCTTAAGTTCCTATTGTAAAATAACTTTACAAACAGTTATTAAAGTAGGAAGCAGTATTCCTGATAAAATGTGCACAATAAAGTCTGTTTTACAGCAACTGCATATTTACCTTGAAATGACAGGCATTTTCACTGCTATACACATATACACACACTCACACACACAGAGGAATGTGTTATGCTTAGCACTTATATATACACTGATCTATGTGCTCCATGTATTTACTCAACTACTTATTTTTCACCCTCTTGTTATTACCAGTTATATCACTTTCCTCCTGCTCTATTGTGTGCTTACAGTTTATCTGCCTCATTAGATTGTAAATTCTTCAAGAATAGAGGCCAAGTCTCATCTCTATTGTAGCATTTCAAACACTATAAAGTCTAGACGATCAATATATATAAATGAATGAGACACCCCTCTGCTTATTGTCACAAGTCAATTGTCTGTTGTGTTAGTCTCCTAACAGTTCCTCCTACAGAACAGTGTTTGAGACACTGCTCCACTATGTCTTTATAAATAGGAAAGGCAGAACAAATGGTCTTACAAACCCTATTTAGTTCCCCACAAAACAACTATTTGTGAATCCTGTTCAAATTTATTCCCCCCTAAATGTCCTGCCAAGAAAAGCAGTATTGTGATGATCTTTATCTCAAATGATCTCCATCAGACTGGCATTTCTCTATGAACGATAGATTTATTCAAGTATGATACATAAGAGATCAAATAAAAAAAGTTTGGCCTAGACCTTAAAAATGTGTTGCTAGATGTATTATAATACTATTAACCATAATAATGACGGCATTTGTTAAGCACTTTGTGCCAAGCACTGTTCTAAACACTGGGGTAGATAAAAGGTTGTCAGGTTGTTCCACAGGGGTCTCACAGTCTCAATCCTCATTTTACAGATGAGTTAACTGAGGCACAGAGAAGTTAAGTGACTTGCCCAAGATCACACAGCTGACAAGTGGTGGAGCCAGGATTAGAACCCATGACCTCTGACTCCCAAGCCTGTGCTCTTTCCGCTAAACCACTCTGCTTCTCATTTATCTTATTTAAGATAGTGATTATTATTTTCTGGTTTTATATATAACAATAAATTTTGAATAATGTAAAAACTTCTCTGGGGCTAGGACACCTTTTTTTTTAATGGTAATTAAGTGCTTAATATGTGTCAAGCAGTCTACTTAGTGCTGGGGGAGGTACAAGTTAATCAGGCTCAACTGAATCCTGTTGTATATAGGGCCCACAGTAAAATAGGAAAAAGAACAGGTATTAAGCCCCATTTTGCAGTTGAGGAAACTGAGACACAGAGATTTGTAACAGAAGAAATCTTGGCCCAAGGTCTAAGGAAATTAGGCTCAAAAATGACTTCTTTCCTCTATATTTTTTTCAAATTTTTCAGAAACATTCTGTTTTTAAGTCTTCATTATTTGCAACTGTAGTACCAAAATACCATAGTTTAGTGATGAGAGATAAGATTTGAGACACTTCTTTAATCATCTGGTATTTGATCAATTGGGATACAATCACTTCCTTATGGAAAACACCTGATTTAACTCAACTGCAATAAGAGATGTATTTATGCCACCTTTACAAGAGAGCTTTCATAAATTCATGAATATTCAAATTCTCACATATTGTGTTGGTCTTTAGAACTAGATGGAGAAGGAATGGCTCTTATTTGGTACATAATATTTCTTGTTTAAAGTTTACTTTAAAATTAATATTTTTGAAAAATATTCTGTATTCAAGTTTCCATAACATGTTTTGATACTCAGAAATTTTAAATTTAGAGAGGTTGACAGGATGAATAATTGTTGGTAGGTGTCAAGGATATTCAGTGTTGATCTTGAATATACAGTGGTGGTTTATCAAATTTCTGGGTTCTCTAGATTACTTTTCTTGCTTTCAAAATTTATTTGCTATTTTTCTATTCCACTGTGCTTTAACCGTTTCAATAGCAAATGGATAGAGGAAGCAAAAAGATGAAATGCTAGTCCATTAACTTGGTCAGATTTAAAATCGAATCAAATATTTCACTACAGGGAGCTGTTTGGATACTTTTCAACATCTTTTAGGTGAACAGAAGAGGCTGTTTGTTTTTGCTCCACATGTCTCTATCTGTTGCTGAATGTACTTTCCAAGCCCTTATTATAGTGCTCTGTACCCAGTAAGCGTTCAAGAAATCCGATGGATTGAATGAATGTATGTTACCTATTTCACTTTTTATATCACTTTCCTCCTCCTCTATTTTGTGCTTACAATTTATCTGCCTCATTAGATTGTAAATTCTTCAAGTGCAGAGTCCAGGTCTAGACATTGACTATCTAGTCTGTAAATGGATAAATTTAAAATGGATTGACATGTTCATTATCTAATAAAAAGGTGGGTTTCCCACCAGCTCACAACATAATTTTAACTACACAGAAACTGTCTTGAGATTTTGTCCATTTCCATCTATTACTGATTTAGCCTCTCACTGTTGTCTCATCTCCATGCTTTCCTACTTCAAATCTCTTAGTTCCCTTTCCCCCTCTATCTGTCTTTCTCTCAGCTTCCTTGTAGGAGGTGATCAGTGAGGTCAAGGCAGTTCATGGATAAGGTGGGGATGAAGAGAGGAGCAAAGTAGAAGATTATTTGGAATTTCCTAATTTCCTCCTCTCCTCCACCACTTCCCATACCTTAGCTTCCCAGAGTGGGGCTGACTTTTCATCCTCCTCACTTGCAATTTTTCCTGGATTTCTTGTTCCACTCCTTTCTTTATATTCCAGGAACTAGAAAAAGAGGAAAATTGAACATGCTTAGAGATTGTCATGTCTGATCTCTCACTCCTTCCATGCCTGGCAACATTCATTCTCCCATTTAACGTCTGCCACCCTCTAGATGGTAAGCACATTGTGGACAGGGAACATGTCTACCAACTCTGTTGTAATATACTCTCCCAAGTATAGTGCTCAATAAATACCATTAATGATGATATCACCCAACTTCCTAGACCCTGTTCCTTGCTCCCTGCTCCTCGTGCTTCCAAAGGAACAATATGAGGACTAATTCCTCTTCTCTGGGCCTGGTACCAACTGTCTCCCAACCCTCTGCACCAGGCCCGAGGATATGGTAGAAGGCCAAGAAGATATCATGAATCCCACGCACCACCCTGCCCCCATAGTCTGGGCTAAATTAGATCCAGAAGCAGGTACTGCTGTTTTTCCTCTATTTTGGATTTATTTTAAATCTGCTGTCAATTCAAGGATTTTATTCTCTGTCTGGAGTTCTTTATCATGGTAGACTAATGCCAACCTTCTTGCTGTACCTGAGTCTCATCTGTCTCATCGCCGACCTCTTGCCCATGTCCTGCCTCTGGCCTGGAACGCTCTCTTTCCTCAAATTCTACAGACCATTATTTTCCCCCCTTCAAAGCCTTATTTAAGGTACATCTCCTCTAAGAGACCTTACCTGAGGGCTTAATTTCCTCCTCTCCCTCTCCCTTCTGTGCCACCTTGACTTGCTCCCTCTTTCCCTCCTTCCATTCCCTTAGCACTTATGTACATATCTGTAATTTTTCTTATATTAATGTCTGTCTCCCCCTCTACACTGTGTGCTTGTTATGGGTGGGGAATTTGTCTGTTATAGTGTTATAATGTGCTCTTCCTAGCATTTAGTACAGTGGTCTGCACACAGTAAATGCTCAATAAATATGATTGACTGACTAGATTTGACCATGCAGAATAGCTATAAATTCTACATTCTTGTGTAATAAAATACATATAATTCAATTAAGTGAGAAAATAGAAAATTTAATATGATGCTTAATTTCCTTATTGTGCTGATTACCAGTGCTTTGAGTATCCCAAGACTTCCTCACATATTCCTGAATAATCAAATTCTTGCTGAGTTTTCAATCAACTCTATTGTATTGGCTTCTCCCTCTCTTTGGTTTTGAAAGTCTATGAATACACAATTACAGAATCCACCATTTAAACACTGTTATAGGTAAGGCATGCATCTCACTTACAGCCCCCCAATTCAATCGATGGTATTTGAGTGCTTACTGAGTGTAGAAAAGAGCACAAGAGAGTTAATAGATATGAACCCTGTCTTCAAGGAGTTTATAATCCACAAAGTCTTCAAGACTCCTGGCTTTCCTGAGTCTTGTGAAGTTGTTGGTCTGGGACTGAGTGGGGTCAGTGATTCTGAACTCTGGGATTCTACAGATTTTCACTGATTCTGAAAGGCCCACTAAATTGCAAGATACCTGAGGGCAGTGTTGGCCTCTATTGACTGTATGGTATTGTACTCTCCCAAATGTTTAGAGCAGTGATCTGTACACGGTAAATACTCCATTACCTTTGATTAAGGTTTGATTGGATTTGGAGCCAACTCAACTTCTTAGGGATTCTTGACTGGGCTTGCCAGAATGGACTCATTCCAAATGAGAACTGTTAAAAATTGAAATCTTTGCCATTTAAGCTCAAGGTATAAATGCATGTAACTTTAACCTGAATGCATTCAATTACGGAGTGAGCTTTCAGATTTAAAAATGCTGTGGGAGGAATTGGTAAATACCTCTTGCCTAGTTTCCCAGAGAAGATCAGTAGTAAATGAGAATTAACTTTTTAGCATTCATATTTGATAACTATTAAAGGCTTTGATATAAAAATAAAATAAAATATGATTAAGAATCATAAGTCAAGCTCTAACTCATTTTGTGACCTTGGGAGAGTCATTGAAGAATTATTTTTACTTTATTTCTGTGATTGACAAAAGATCATAATGAAATTTCTCATATAAATGCTCAAATCCTTTCTAAAAGCAGCCTATGCTAAATTAGAGCTATTGAGGTTAACATACTTAATACAATTTATGAGATTTACTGTTCTATTTAGGTTGATTAAACAAGTTGGATTGCAAAGAAGTAGGAATTAAAGCAATGTGAGCATTAAGTCAGTACATTAAAATTAATAGCTTATGTTTCAATATTTTTTCCAGATGCCAAAAGCTCTACAATACTAATAAACAATTCAATCTGTTACACTTTAGATGTGTCTGATTTACATTAGTTTATCATTATCTGTTGAAACATAGATCTTTTTTTCAAATATTTGAACAAACTCATAAAAGAATAAGTAAACATTAAAAAAAATCAGCTGTTGTTGCACCCTCCCAAGTAAATGAACCTCAGTTATAATCAGAAGATATAGCTAACCTGTCACTTCTATCATTTGAATGTTTTCTAATTTTATAAACCTCATTACTACAAAGTAAATGGTTTGGTGATGTATTTTATCAAACATTTTTAACTTAGGGGGAATTTCTTCCCAAACTCTGAGATGGCATTTGGCTATAAAATGAGAATCTGAATGTGTTTATTAATAAAGGTGAAGATTTATGCATTTACTTGTCATGGCAAATATTTCAACATACTTTCGTCAATTTTAGAAGGCATATTGAATGATTGAGAGAACTGTGAAAATAAGTGATCTCAAAAATCACCCTGTCACCACTCAGATGCAGTACATAACTTAGAGATGGGAGACAATTGTTAAAGGAGAATTTTTTCAGAAAGGTATTTTTTTAAATGATACTGGAAAATAAAATACCATGTGCTTTATCAATAGCGTGTTTGGATAATAAAGTGGTATTTTTTCAAGTTGTGTTAAATCCCATAGCAATATTGTGAGCTTACTAAGTGTAGACCACTATATTAAGCCCTTAGGAAAATACAGTGTAGTAGAGTTGATAGGCATGATTCATGCTTTCAAGGAGCTTACAGTTCAGTGAGGTAGCCATTGAAATTACAGAGAAAGTAAGCAGATGAACATAAGGTATATTAGTATTATGGTGATGGAGTGGGGTAAGTATCAAAGTGCTTAAAGGTTATGAGCAGCTGAGATAAAAAATCAAAGTGCAAAAGAGGTATAGATCCAAGTGCATGCGTAACAGAAGGATAGTGAAAAGGGGAAATGAGCTGATCTTAGTTGGGCTTTTTAGAAGGGGAGAGTAGTGGACTGTCAAATAGGAAGGATGATGAGTTCCAGCTAGAGTAAAGACCTGAACAAAGGGATGTCAGTGAGGCAGATGAAAATGAGATACAGTGAACAAGTTAACATCAGAGGAGTAGAATGAGGGGGCTGGGTTGTAGTGTGTGATAGTGAGGTTAGGTAAGCAGAGGAGAGGTGACTAGCTTGAAACCAATGGTAGAGAATATGTTGTCGAGTTAGATGGACAGTGGTTGGAAGGTTTTCAGGAGAGAGAGTTTTGGACTGAATTTTTTTAGAAAAATAATCTGGGCAGCAAAGTGAAATAGAAACTAGGGGGTTGGAGGTCAACACTGGATAGGATTAGTGCTTGAATCACTATAGTAGCATTTCAGATGGGCAGGAAATGGCAGATATTAGCAATGTTGTGAAGTAGAATTGACAGGATTTGGTAACATTGGATATGAGGGTGAAATGAACAAGATGAGGAGAGGGTAATTGTGAGGTTATGGGCTTGTGAGATTAGGGAGGATTGCTGTATTGTCTAGAGTAATGGGAAAGTTAGGGAGTCACTGATGGGTGAAAATGGAGAATAGAAGGGGACTCAGAAATGAGAGTGGAGGGATTCCCACCAATAGTAGGTAGGTAGGAGGCAGAGGAAGAGCGGTAGAGACTGAGAAAGAGCGGCTAGGGGGATAAGAGGGGAAGCAGGAGAGGAGAGTGTCAGTGAAGCCAAGGTTAGATAATGTTTCCAGGAGAATGGGTTGGTCCACAGTATGGAAGACAGCTGAACATTCGAGGAGGTTTAGGATGAAGTAGAGACTTTTAGATATGGCAAGAAGGAGATCACTGGTGAACTTTGAAAGGACAGTTTCAAAGCAAAGCTGTGAAGCAAAGGGAGAGGAAGCCAGACTGGGTGTGTCAAAAGGAAGTGGAGGTAGCAGATATAAGCAACTCACTCAAGGAAATTGGAGAAGAATGGTAGGAGGGAGATGGGATGATAACTGGAGGGAAATGTGTGGGTCAAGGGAGTTTTTTTAGGCTAAGGAATATGTAAGCAAGTTTGAAAGCAGTGGGGAAGAAGTCACTGGAGAGTGAAGAGCTGGGAATGGTGTTCAGGGAGGGGGCAGGGAAGGGAGCAAGTGTTTTAATAATAATAATAATAATAATGTTGGTATTTGTTAAGCGCTTACTATGTGCAGAACACTGTTCTAAGCGCTGGGGGAGATACAGGGTAATCAGGTGGTCCCACGTGAGGCTCACAGTTAATCCCCATTTTACAGATGAGGTAACTGAGGCCCAGAGAAGTTAAGTGACTTGCCCACAGTCACACAGCTGACAAGAGGCAGAGCCGGGAGTCGAACCCATGACCTCTGACTCCAAAGCCCAGGGTCTTTCCACTGAGCCTGCTGTTTTAGATATGATGAGAAGGGTTGGAGTCAGAGAAGAGGGTGGAGTGAGGAGATTTTTTAGAGTAAAGTTCATGGCCAGATTATTAGGGGAAAGAAATGGTGGAGGAGAAAGATGGGGGGGTTGAGAAGGGAGTTAAACAAGTGGAACAACTGGCAAGGGCAAAATAATTCAGTTGACACTTTCCCCACCAGAGAATTACAATTTAGCTAATTCTCCATGAGAGTCTCTGGAGATAAATCATTTTAAGCACGAAGATCAAATCCCTGCTCTCTCTATCCTTTAGACTGCAAGTCCTGTGGGCAGGGTCATTTTCAGAGCTGATTATGGTCTCTCTGTCCCAGTGCTTAGCACAAAAATTGGCACACAGTGATCACTGAATAAATACCACTTTTTATCATTGTAATTCAGAATACTCCAGTAATTCCACCTAATACTCCTGTGGGTGTAAATGTTTGATTTTTCACCATGTATTTCTGTATAATTTGTTCAAATAAGTGTTTGTAAGACTTCTTCCCCTGGATTTCCCTATTTGTTAATAATTTTTGCCTGATTTCCTTCATGAAGTATAAGGTCCTTGAAGGCAGGGGAATTCTACTGCTGTACTTTCCCAATAATTTAACATGGTATCTCCTAAGGGTTCCTGGCAGGGATGCTAATTAATTGTATTATGGGTGTGCTTAGGTTTCCCATCTGAGCATCCTTCACCCAATTGGACCTGCTGATGAGTCACATCCTTTGACTGGTTCCTGCAGATTAGATCTGATTCATTTGCAATATCTGCCAATCGTATAATACAGTCAGACAATAAGTGGGGTAAGGAGATATTGGCAACTTCCCCATGAGTCTCACAAGGCTGTGTCTCGTCGTTATTATTAGTATTCACTATAAAAATGGCCTGCTTATCAGGAAGGGCCCAGACCCTCTAATGGGGACTCAAGTACCTGAACAGTGTGATCTGAGAGGGTGAGTGTAAAAGCTTAGATCTGGGGAAAGCCAGAGGGAGTGAGGGTGGCAGCAGACTGGAAGTAACCAAACAACTGTTACTAGTCAGCCATGAGATGCAAACCTACTCAGGGCAATAGGTTGGATTCCACTTTTTGCCCTGAGCTCCATCAACTCCTTGGGCTCATAGCCAGATCCCATCCAATGCAATTGGATTTGCTAGACAGTGGCAGGAGGCTCAGATGGGGATGCCTGCAGTATTGGGAAGGTCACTCAGAACCACCCTACTCCCACCCCAGTTCTACCATGGCATCCATCTACCACTTTCCTGCTTGACATAAAATGCTGATGCCCAGATGTAAGGTGATGGCAGTAGATTTCATAAATCTTTTTTCCCCATGTAGCATTCTTTCAGCAGAAGATGGCAGCAGAATTTCATAATCCATGTATGTCTGCAATTATTTTCAATAATCAAATTGGTTGGCATATAAAAATCAATTTTATACTTCTTTAAACAGTTAATCTGTTGAACTCCTGTTTGGAATTAATAATGCAACACCTCACATTATTCTCGAGACAGTGGAATTAGAGACAATTCATAATTTGAAATCTCAGCAACAATAAACAATGCACTTGGTTTTCTTAAATTAACCAGATTGAATAGATACCAGTTCCAAAGTTTTCTTTTGTTAGTGAGGGAGGCTTATTTCCAACATTAACGTTTTAGAAATTAGAAGATCAAGACTGTGTTCAAGGGAAAATACCCAAAATTTTGGTGGGGATTTATATCTTGTTACCACTGTCATTTTATTAAACAGATACGTACAGCCATATGCTAAACTGTATTTAAATACAGTTTTCTTAAGCATACTAGTTTTCTACTAGAGAAGTGTTACTAACCTACTGAAACGTTTAATCAATGGCTTAATTGAGTGCTTAGTGTGTGCAGGGCGTTGTACTAAACATTTGGAAAGTACAATACAATAGAGATTGTAGATATGATCCCTGCTTTCCAGGAAGTTAATGACTAGTGAGAGTGGCAGACATTAAAATACAGATAGAAGAAGCAGCAGAGTATGAAAATATTTACATTATCAGTGGTATTTATTGAGTGCTTACTGTATGCAGAACACTGTACTAAGTGCTAGGGAGAGTACAATACAATAGAGTTGGTGGGCACATTCCCTGCCCACAACAAGCTTACAGTCTAGAAGGGGCACAGACATTAACATAAAGAAAGTATATGATATAATTTTTAGATGTGTACACAATTGACGTGGGATGAATACCAAATGTCCAAAGGTCACAGATCCAAGTCCATAGAGACCATGCAGAAGGGAGAGGAAGCAGGGAAAAATGAAGGCTTAATTAGAAAAGGCCTTTTGGAAGGGATTCCACTTTAATAAGGTTTTGTAGGTAAGGAGAGTGGAGGTCTGGAGTATATAGAGTGGGAGTGAGTCCCAGCCTAGAGGGAGGATGTGGGAAAGGGGTTGGCATTGAGATAGACAAGATCAGGGCAGAGTGAGGAAGCTGGCACTGGAAGAGTGAAGTATGTGGGTTGGGCTGTAGTAGGAGATCAGTGAGATAAGGTAAGAGGGGGTAAGCTGATTGAGTGCTGCTTTAAAGCCAACGAGAAACAATTTTTGTTTGATGAAGAGCTATCAGTAGCCACTGGAGGTTCTTGAGGAGAGGAGAGACATGAACTGAATATTTTTGTGGGTTTTTTTATTTTAGAAAAAAGATCAGGGCACTAGAGTGTAGTATGGATGTGAGTGAGGAAGCAGGGAGGTCAGATTGGTCAGTGAGGAGTCAGATGCAGTAGTCAAGGTAGGACAGGATAAGTCCTTGAATCAGCATACAAGCAGTTTGGATGGAGAAAAAAAGATGGATTTTAACACTGTTGTGAAGGAAGAACCAACAGATTTTGGTGATAGATTGAGTATATGGGTTGAATGAATGAGGTGAGTGGAGGACAGTGCCAAGTTTACGGGCTTGTCGGATAGGGAACATAGTAGTTTTGTCTATTCATAATACATAGGTATTCTGGAGCCGGGGGTAAGGTGTGTATAAAAGTGCTTAAGAGATACAGACCCAATTGCCTACTCAATACAAAAGATAGGGCAATTAGGGTGGGAAAACACAAGGTTAGTCAGGAAGACTTCTTGGAAGAGGTATGATTTTAGAAGTGCTTTGCAGATGAGGAAAGTGGTGATTTATAAGACAAGAACAGGGAGAGTAGAGGTGAGCAAAAGGTCAACAGTTCGAGAGGAAATTGAGCTCCAGTAAACACTGATAGTTGAAATGTTTTATAAAGAAAATTAGTCATTGTAAAATTGAAGAAAATGCATCAATATATATCAAAATACAGAATGAAATAAAATTATATGGGTATAAGATGCTCTACATCATATTAGCAAGTGGCTCTTATGTCATTTAATAGTAAGATGATTTGGTTGGCTTTTTTGGTGATACTTAGATAGGAATAGAACTGGACATTCCTATTTTAAGCAACTGTTTCATTTAAAATGTCATAAAAGGTTTGAAATGCCCCATATGTGTGATTTACCTTTGTCCAAATTCCTCACTGAGAGAGTTATGAAATTCTATGTGAATAAAAACTGCTAAAGAAAAATAGTTTGCCTACAGTCTGCTTCAAGTGTTTGTTGCAGATTTTAGGGAAATCAGAGTTTTTGAGACAACAAGAAAATGGTATGAGGTAAATCCCTTTATGAAACTTTGCTATCATATACATATGTTTACTTGTTCTGGGGATAGCAGTTCTATAATCATGAAAAATAAACACAGAACCTTTTCGCATCAGTGACCAGCTGTGCCCTATCCTTTGAGTGGATTTCAATAACTAGAAATCCCAGGGGATTCAGTGTATGTCCCTTTTCAGAGAAATACTGATTCTGTCTGGTAGGTCTGATTCTGTCTGGTAGGTATGTGGCTAGCCTTCAATATCCTCTCTTTCTCTCCCCTCATTGTCTTCCTTTCTTATCCTATTTTCAATATCTGGGCCAAGGTACTTAGGTATGCACAAGTCCCCTCAGAGCACTCTTTGCATATTTTGTACATAATCTATTACTTCATCCTAATTTATTTTGAAGTTTGTTTTCCATACTAGATTGTGAACTTTTTGAGGGTGGGGATTATATAAATTGGTACTCTTGTCACTTAATAGAGTGCACTGCTCATAGTAGGTGCCCCCAAATACTACTGATGAATTTCAGGATGTCTCTTTCTGTTGGAAGATAGACTTTCATTATAAAAAGTGGGAAGACACAAAGAGAACAAAGATTGACTTTAGGACACTCAATCAGTTCTTCCCCATCCTAATCTACCTCACCAATCTCCTATCACAACCACAAGTTACCACACAATTTGCTCCTCTAATGCCAACCTACTATCTGTATCCCAATCTTTTATATCCTGCTACTAACCCATTACCCAGGCCTGGAACTCCCTCCCCTTCATATCTGACAGTCAATTCATCTCTCCACTTCCAAAACTCACCTAAATTCACATCTCCAAGTGGCCTTTACTGACTAAACTCTCATTTCCCCTATCTGCCCTGCCGTCTGTGTAAATTTTCAACTTGTCTATATGTCCCTTAAGCACTCTGATACTCACCCAGCCCCTCAACACTCACGTAAATATTTTTGTACTATATTTTCCCTATCCATGATTTGCTTTAATGTCTGTCTTCCTCTGTAGACTGTAAGCTCACTTTGATCAGGAACCAACTCTACTATCTCTTTTGTAATGTACTTTCTCAAACAGTACATTAATAAATACTCTGCACATTAATAAGTACTCAGTAAATATCATTGATCAAAGTTAATAAATTGAGGACATTTAGCCTTCTTGACTTTTCCCATACTTGGTTCAGTCTTTCATTTGTCTAATTCCTCTGTTGGGTTAGGTATAATGGGAAATAATCTGTCCATGGGACTTTGCTAATATCAAATGGAGGTAATCAAGGAAGATGTCATTACTGACTATCAGTAGAATGGCTTCAGTTTGTGAGGGTCAAAAATATACCATGATATTACTGTCATAACATACATTTGAGGCCTTTTAGTAGGGAACTATGAAAATGTGTTCAAATTTTTCCTGCAACAGATATTAAATAGATATTAGATCGGAGGAGAACAACACTGTTCATTCTGACTCTCACACAGAATGTAAAAAATCAGTTTAGTGGTTTTAGTATATGGCAGCAGATGACATTTTAAGAACGTTTTAGAAACACTTAAAAAAAAGGAAGAAAATCAATGTAAGAACAACATCACTGAACCTCAAGGAATTGCAAACTATCAGGACCTTAGTCTGGACAGGACCAGA
The DNA here is from genome assembly GCF_004115215.2 of Ornithorhynchus anatinus. NCBI lineage: Eukaryota > Metazoa > Chordata > Mammalia > Monotremata > Ornithorhynchidae > Ornithorhynchus > Ornithorhynchus anatinus. Next base: position 157,077,661 of record NC_041728.1, read on the forward strand.
CTGACCTAAATACCCATACATATATACTGACCTACCTGCATTGGCTTAGAAAAAGCTTAAAGAGTACAAATGTGACAGGTCCATATTTTAATAAATGGAAATTTGTTAAGCACTTAAGTTTGAAGCACTGTTCTAAGACCTGGGGTAGATACAAGATAATCAGGTATGATGGAGACTGCACCCCATATAGGGCTCACAGCCAGAGTAAAAAGGAGAAGAGGCATTGAAGGCCCATTTTACAGATGAGGAAACTGAGGCATAGAGGAGTTATGACTTTTCCAAGGTCCAACAGCAGGCATAGCTGGGTTTAGATCCCAGGTCTTCTGACTCATAGACCTGTGCTCTTTCCATTAGGTCACACTGCTTCAGATCAAGAGGATGATGTAAGCTCTCCATAATGATCCTATTTAAATAATTTTATCTCTTTCTGATCTTATTCCTTTTAAAACTAATTCTCTTGAGAAATAGATTTTATAGAATGGCAGTTCAGTATAAAGTAGAAGGCAGTGATAATTGATTATTAGGCCATTTTTTCCTAAAAAGAACCATCAGGATCTGAATATGCTGTTATCTTCACAGGATGCTTTGTTTTGGATGTTGTGTTCTTGGGACCAAATTCCGCCAGGATTAGTATAATTTGTTTCATTCATATATTGATGTTCATTTTGATTTTCTGTAAAGGTTCTTTGATTCTGTTTAAAACTTGTTTGTTTTGCTCCACTTTAAAGGACCAAGTTTAGGTTCCTCCTTTGCATTAGAAAATAGTGATAGTGTGACATGACTTTGCAGCAGTGGTATGACCACTAAACAGTACTCCATCTGTCCCTAGATATGTATGGGAAATTTATATTTGAGGTAATTGATGTGTAAACCTGGGCTTTTAAAGTCAATAGGAACACTACCAGAGTGATTGACTGCTGCTGCTTTGCACCAGGAGCCTGGCTGGCTGCAACACCTGCCAGTTAATCACTTGCTTTCGCTGCCAAAAGTAAGACTTTAATGGATGCTGCCTTATTTCTTGGATTTCTTGGATGGCAGAAGAAGGCCTTAATACTTGTTCTGCTCCCATGGAAAATGAAGTATTCATTTCTTATGGGCTGTTTAATATCAGTTTCTGAAATAGATTAAAGAAATCATGCTATATTTTAACACATAGAAATGGTGTTGGAAAACCTTGTTCCATCAATTAATCCTATGGATTGATATCTTACTGTATGCAGATCGCTATATTAAGCATTTGGGAGTGTACAACATAGTTGGTAGACACAATCCCACTTAAAACAATCCTACAGTTTGGAGGGGAAGACTGACATTAATATGAATAAATAAATTACGAATATGTACATAGGTGCTGTTGGGGGATGAAGGGTAAAGAAAGGGAACAAATCAGGGTGATAGAGAAGGGAGAGGGAAAAGAGGGGATGAGGGCTTAGAGAAGGCCACTTGGAGGAGATATCCCTTCGATAAGGCTTTGAAGGTAAGAGAGGAATTGTCTCTTGAATATCGGGAGGAAAGGCATTCCAGGACAGAGGCAGGACATGGGTTAGAGGCCTTCAGCAAGATATATGAGATCAAGGTACAGCAAATAGGTTGCCATAAGAAGCGTGAAATGCATAGGCTGAGTTATAGTAGGAGAGCCGAGAGGTGAGGTAAGAGAGGGAAAGGTGATTGAGTGCTTTAAACCTTATGGTAAGGAGTTTCTGTTGGATACAGAGGTGGATGGGCAACCATTGGAGGTTCTTGAGGAATGGAGCAAACATGGACTGAACCTTTTATGTAGAAAAATGATCTGGGCAGCAAGGTATACTATGGACTGGAGTTGGTGTGACAGGGAGGTCAGGAAGGAGGCTGTTGCTGTAATCCAGGTGGGATAGGATGAGTGATTGGATCAGTGTGGTAGCAATTTGAATAGAGAGGAAAGAGCAGATTTGAGCAATGATGTGAAAGTTGAACCTAATGGATTTAGTGATAGATTAAATATGTGGGTTGAATGAAAGAGATGAGTCTTAGAAAATGCCTAGGTTATGGGCTTATGAGACAGGAAGAATTGTCTTGCTGTCTACAGTGATGGGAAAATCAGGAGGAGGACAGGGTTTGGGTGGAAAGAAAAGGAGTTCTGTGTTTGACATGTTAAATTTTAAGTTTAAGCAGGACACCCAAGTAGGAATGTAATGAAGGCAGGAAGAAGTGTCAGACTACAAAGAGGGAGAGAGGGAGGGAATCATCCACATAAAGTCTGCGGTTGAAATCAGAGGAGTGTACAAGTTCTCCAAGGGAGTGGGTGTAGATTGAGAATAGGACACCTAGAACTGAATCTTTAAGGACACCTACAGTTAGAGGATGGGAGCCAGAGAAGCCTGTGAAAGAGAATCAGATGAGAGGTTAGAGAGATAAGAGGAGAACTTGGGGAGCACATTGTTAGTGAAGCTGAGCACATCTGTGTAACCTCTTGGTTTCCCTCAGAACTTCCCCATTCATCCAAGACATTTTCTGAAGCCTGGAGCCATAGTTGGGTCCTAGAGTGTAGACCTGGAGTAAAAGAACCATTCTAGTGGTTAGTGAAGGTAGGGTAATGTTTCCAGGAGAAGGAGATGGTCGACAGTGTTAAAGGTAGCTGAGCAGTCGAGGATGATAAGGATGGAGTAGAGGGCATTGGATTAGGCAAGAAGGAGATCATTTGTGACTCCTTAGAGGGATATTTCTGTGGGATGAAGGGGAAGGAATCCAGATTGGATGGGGTCAAGGAGAAAATTGGAGAAATCTTGACCTCAGGGCAAGACAGCTCACTCAAGGAGTTTGGAGAAGAATGGTAGGAGGGAGATGAGGCGTTACCTAGAGGGAGCTGTGGGGTTAAGGATTGATTTTTTTTAGAATAGGGGAGTCAGAAGCATGTTTGAAAGCAGTGAGGAAGAAGCCATTGGACAGTGAACATTTGAAGGTGGGGGTCAGGGGGGAAGAAGAGAGGGGACAACTGCTTTGATAAGGGGAGAATTCATGGGGTCAGAAGCACAGGTGATAGGGGTGGAGTTTGAAAGAAGGCAGGAGATCTAGAGGGAGAGACAGACATTAATATGAATGAATGAATTATGAATATTAAATGGATTGAGATACTGCTGGGAAAGATGGGAGAGTTAATTCAACGTTAATTGGTCTATGCTCTTTTAACAGCTGGAGTGTTATGGAATCAATCAACATGGCCTAGTGAACAGAGCACAGGCCTGCGAATCTGTAAGCCCGTCAAACGGCAGGGACTGTCTCTATCTGTTGCCACTTGTTCATTCCAAGCGCTTAGTACAGTGCTCTGCACATAGTAAGTGCTCAATAAATACTATTGAATGAATGAATCAGAAAAACCTGGGTTCTAATCCTGACTCTGCTACTTATGTGTTGTGTGACAGTCAGACAAATCTCTGTACCTCATTTAATTTATCTGTAAAATAGGGATTGAGAATGTGAACCCTATGTGGGACAGAGACTATGTCCAACTCGATTTGCTTGTATCCACCCCAGTGCTTATTACAGTGCCTTGAGCATAGTAAGTGCTTAACAAATAACGTAAAAAAATCAATCAACATTCATTGAGGACTTATTGTTTGCATATCATAAGTTCTTGGGATAATACAATAGAGTTGGTAGACACAATCTTAGATCTCAAGGATCTCACAGTCAATCTAGTGGGGCATCAAGAAATCCCTTCCATAATCCCAAACCCTCATTTCTTTTCCAGAGAAACAGGCATCCGTTGGTGATTTTGTTGATAAATAAATTAGTTCAGAGCACTATTGGTTCAAAACCTCTTGGTTTCCCTTAGAACTTCCCCATTCATCCAAGACATTTTCTGAAACCTGGGGCCATAGTTGGGTCCTAGAGTATAGACCTGGAGTAAAAGAACCATTCTATTTGAGTTATGGACCGTGAGTAACCAATCCTACTTCTGAGCAGATTCAAGAAGTCACTGGGATCTTAAATGCATGGGATCTCAAAAGCCCACTGAAGTGGAGATGAAATTGTTTCTTTAAAGATTCATAACAGTAAATCTTGGCTCTCTACAATTTAAGAAGCAATCCCCTATTCCATTGGTTTCTTGGGTCATTCCATGTCCCCTTCTTTTCTGGATCTACTTTTGTAAATTTCTTGCATTTATTTTTGCAGCTCCAAACATGTTGAGCCTCATTGCCGTTGCCTTTGCTCTTTCCCTAGCCCCTCCCACCTTCAGAAATGATCATTTCTAGATCAAAGCCTAGGGTCATGATACAGTGCAATACCTTGAGGTTCAGTGATGTTATTCTTACATTGATTTTCTTCCTTTTTTTAAGTGTCTCTAAAATGTTTTTAAAATAAGTCATCTGAAGCCATACATATTCAGTGATAAACACACCACCACCCTACCCCCCAATCCCTCCTGGCAAAAACAAAGCAAAAAAGGGTGCAGGATGCTTCAAGGTGCAGTTTAATAACATTCAACAGGAAAAAGAAGCAAGCAAAATAATTAAAGGATAGGCAGAATCAGAGATCCAGAAATTATACTAATAGAAGGCGAAGAGGCAATTGTAGAGAAACAACAAATGGAAAAGATGTAGGAAGTAAAGACAAACTCCAAATGGTTGGGTTGGGGGAGGAAAGAAGAAAGACAGTTGATTTGTGACACAATGTTTGATATAGTCTAGAAAGATAAGATCTTAAGGAAAAGGTTTTGGGTCATCTAAATTAGGACATATTTACATAGTGAGTTTTTTGACTACTAGGCCACACTTCTTTAGCAAGGCAAAATATCAAATTTTAATTTAATTTGCTTTATCATATGAATATTATGGCTAATTTGGAACACTTAAGAATTGGATTTGTTACTATGCATTTTCAATAAACTTATAAAATAGAATTTTTTTTTGTTTCCAACAATATTTATGTTCATTATTCCAAAACTAGTTTTGATAGTTGCTTTCAGCTTGTGTATGCTGTTGCTTTAAATGTTTCAATATGTTATTCTCCTGGAATTTAATCATTTTACTAGAATCTGATTTCATTTCATACAGTGGAACAACTGTTAAATTAATAATTTCATGTTTAAAGGGCAAGTTTTGCATTTCCATGACCAATGAGTCATGAGAAAAGTTTATTTTTGTATCATTAAAGATAAAGCAACATGTTAGCAAATATTGCATAAATGGAACACTGAAGTCCTTTTGTTTATGAATGTGTTGTGTTTTCAGTTTTTGAAATTATTGTTTTTTAAGCATTTAGGAAAATCAATAATTATGAATATAGATAAAATTTACTCTTTCATTTGTAAATACTGAAATTATCACAGGGTCTTCCACTATTAAATAAGCTGTCCACAAACTAATCCTTGAAGTTCTTTAATCAACCAAATTATCATTGAGGTATCTATAATCTGTAAAGCAATCTACTTTATGCATAAGTGATGTATTAGGTTTCTAGAAACCTAGACTTGGAAATGTTAAATATCTTCTTCCTTTATTTTTGTACTATAAATTATATTATAAAATGTAAACAAATGTTCCATATTGATCAATTATTTGACCACAGGCTGGTCTAATGTCTTCTTTTGTCTGTTTATTTTTCTTCAAAATAGAAATATAAAATTCCTAGGGCGTTGAGGCAGAACAACTATTTTTTTAAGTACTCCAAGCTTCTTGGTAAAAACACTGAAGAAATGGTAGTGGTGATAAAGAACACATTATCTTTCCTCAGGGTTAAACTAGCTAAATTGTCATTAACCGCTTCTCATCGAGCCTAGGGTAGTGAACAGAGGTCAGACCCTCTTAAGTGGAATGTTAAGGTTTGAAGACTTAATTTATTTTTTACTTTCTTTACTTATTTATAAATTCACAAAAATGAGAGAAATAGGAAGCTCTACTTGCCAAAAAATGCAATGAGAATAAATTTGTTAATACAAAGGAGTTTATCATTTGATCTAAGTGTGGTTTATGGCTGTAATAATAATAATGTTGGTATTTGTTAAGCGCTTACTATGTGCCGAGCACTGTTCTAAGCGCTGGGGTAGACACAGGGGAATCAGGTTGTCCCACGTGGGGCTCACAGTCTTAATCCCCATTTTACAGATGAGGTAACTGAGGCACCGAGAAGTTAAGTGACTTGCCCAAAGTCACACAGCTGACAAATGGCCGAGCTGGGATTTGAACTCATGACCTTCTGACTCCAAAGCCCATGCTCTTTCCACTGAGCCATGCTGCAAGCATTTAGTATGTGCCAGGCTCTGAATTAAGAAGTGGAATGAATTCAAACAAATTGGGTTGGATACAGTCCCTGTCCCACGTGGAGCTCACAGTCTCAATCGCCATTTTACTAGAGCAACTGAGGCACAGAGAAGTGAAGTGACTTTCCCAAGCTCACACAACAGAAAGTCAGGGAGGGAGCTGGTATTGGACCCCATGACCTTCTGATTCCCAGGTCTGTGCTTTATCCACTATGCCATAATACTTCCCAAGTAGGTCCATGTATGGTAGCTGTGTGGAAGCCAGGGAGCTTGGAGCTCCCTGCATAAGTCTCAAAACTTCATGGACTGGGATGGGAATTTAAAGAGAATTTAATAAGGGGGATGAGTGAGAAAAGGGAAAGAAGGAGAAGGGTAAACTGGATTGGAGGTGGGAAACCGGAGGGTACTGTTGAAACATAGGCCTGGAATAAGATGAGCCTGTTAAACTAAGGCTACTGATAGTGGTGGAGGAGGAAGACAACTGCCCCTTGGATCTGGCTTAGCTTTATTACCAATTTATCCCTCTCTCCCAAATTTCCCTTATTCCTCTTTGTTGTTCCACTGCTCACTGTCCCTGCTCCAGCCCCTCGTTCAGAGAGAGGATGGAGTATCTTGCTGTGTGCACACACTGCTCCCCTAAATGTACCTTTCCATAAGCTAAGATGTATTCACTTCTCAGCCAGACCACAGTCACTTTGGTTTGTAAGGACACAAATAGATCTAAATGTGCCTAAAACAGGTGGTGAGGCTAATATGGTGAGGCAGCGTTTGACAGATAGACATGTGCATGAGGGGAACATGATTGAGTCTTCTTTGTTTTCACTCTCACTGGTCTCTTGGTATAGTTTCATGTCTCCCTCATTACCTTCACCTTCCATATTGTCTTAGACCACTGTCCCTCTCCTTGTGTAAATCCAGACCATGTAAGATCCTTATGGGTAGGGATTTTTTTTTAATGACAATTGTTAAGCACTTTGCTACATGCCAGTCACTGTACTAAGCACTTGGGAAGTTTCAAGATAATCAGATTGGATACAGTCTGTGCCCATACATAGGGCTCACAGTTTTAATCCCCATTTTACAGATGAGGTAACTGAGGCACAGAGAAATTAAGCGACTATCCCCAAGGTCACAAGTGGAGGATCAGGGATTAGAACCCAGGTCCCCTGACTCTCAGGCCCATAATTTTTCCACTAGGCTATGCTAATTCTTCCCTACCAACTCTATTATACTGTACTTTCCCCATACTTAATACAATGCTCTGCACACAGTAAGTGGTCAATAAACCAACTGACTATAATGGAAACAAGACTAGAGCCATGATTTATAGTAGGTATTCAATAACTATTGCTGATGATCAGTGATATTTATTGACTATTTACTGTGTGCACAGCAATGAACTAAACACTTAGGACAGTACAATGCAACAGAATTGTTACCTGCAAGAAGCTTACAGTCTAAAGGGAAAGGCATGGAGTAATGTAAATAAACAAGGATATGTATGTATGTGCTGAGGCTGATGTTGGGATGAATATAAAGTGGTTAAGGGGTACAGTCCCCTCTCAGGGTCGCACCTGGAGAGTTTCCAGTACTCTACCAGTCTTGGCTACTGGAAGGAGAGTCAAGCAAAGGCATACCCATTCCATTACTAGGTTGGCCAGTGGCTAGTGAGTGGAAGGCAATCTGCTACAAGTCCAAACTCACCCATGCTGAGCAGCAGTTGCAGGGGAGAGAGTTGAGGGCGGAGACTCAGGTTTACGGCACGGAAGGAGGCAATGGTAAACCACTTCCATATTTTTACCAAGAAAACTCTATGGATACACTACCAAAATGATTGCAGATGGAGAGTGGGCCATTTTGGAGGAGATGTGTCCATGGTGTCGCTGTGGGTCAGAAACAACTCAGTGGTATAAAACAAGACAAGGGGTACAGATCTAAGTGGTGACAGAGAAAGGAAAAGGAGTAAGGGAAAAAAGGGATTAATTGGGGAAGACCTCTTGGAAGAGACATCAGTTCAACAGGGATCTGAAGGTGGAGAGGGTGATAGTCTGTCAGATACGGAGGGGAGATCCAAGTCAGAGGGAGGATGTGAGAAAAGGGTTGGCAAATAAATGAGATCAAGCCATATTGAGCAAGCTGGCACTAGAAGAGTGACATGTGTGGACTGAGTTAAAGGAGGAAGTCAGAAAAGTAAGGAGGGGATAAGCTGACTGACTATTTTAAAGCCAATGACAAGAGGGTTTTGTTTGAGGTAGAAGTGGTTGGGCAGACACTTGAGGAGTGGGGAGACATGGACCTAACATTTTTTAAGAAAAATGAACTCAACAGGATAGTTAAGTAGAGGGTGTGGAGTGATAAGGAGGTCAGTCAGGAGGCTGATGCAGTAATCAAGACAGGATGAGATGAATACTTTATTAATACTTAATAATTAATGTGGATGAAGAAAGTGGATTTTGAGTGATCTCATTAAGGTAGAACTTATAGGGTTTGGTAACACTGAATATGTGGGTTGAATGAGAGAGACATGTTGAGAACAATACCAAGGTTAAAGGTTTGTGAGACAGGTAAAATGGTAGTATTGTATTGATGGGAAAGTCAGCAGAAGGACAGGATTTGGGTGGGAAGATGAGGAGTCTTGTTTTGGACATGTTTAGTTTGTGATATGGGTGATACATCAAGATAGAGATATATGAATACAGGAGGAAATGCAAGACTGCAGAGATATAAGGACTGGACATGTGGATTAGGAAATTATCTGTGTAGAGGTGGCATTTGAAGTTGAGGGAGTGCATGAGTTCTCCAAGGGAGTAGGTGTAGATAGAGAATTGAAGGGGATTCTGGACTGAGCCTTGAGGGATCCCCACTGTCAGAGGGAAGGAGGGAAAGGAGGAACCTGTGAAAGGCTGTGAATGAATGGCCAGAAAAATTAGAGGAGAACCAAAAGGAGAGTGTCAGTGAAGCTAAAGTTGGATAATGTTTCCAGGAAAAGGGAATGGTCCATAGTATTTAAGGCAGCTGAGTGGTCTAGGAGGATTAAAATGGAATAAAAATCATCAACTTTGGTAAAAAGAAGGTCACTGGTGATATGTGAGAGGGTAGTTTCCATGGAATGAAGGGGGCAGGAACCAGATTGGAGCAAATCAAGGAGACAAGTAGAGGAGTGGAAGTGGAAGCAGCTTGTGTAAACAACTCTCTCAAGGAACTTTAAGAGGAATGGTTAAAGGGATATGGGGTAACAATTGGAGGGAGCTATGGAGTCAAGAGAGGAGGATTTTTAGGATAGGGAATGAATGAGCATATTTGAAAACAGTGGGAAGAAGCCATGGGAAAGTGATGGCAGTCAAGGTGGGGACAAGAGAAGGCACAGTGGGAAGATATGAAAGGATAGGTTTGGAGACACAAGTGTAAGGGTTGAGTAGGGGTAAGAGATCTCTTCAGGTACTGCTGAGAAATTGAGAGAGTTGAAGAAGGAACCTCTCTTTCTCTCTCTTTCTTTCTCTCCCATTTTCCATCCCATCTCTGATAACTAGAAATATGATCATCTCTTTATAATATTTTTTTTCACCACATTCAAATTTACCAGACCAGATTATGTTTCTTGGGGAATAGACATAATTAATATGAGTTTTATAATTTAAAAAAACTTCTGAACTTTTCCATAGAGAATATCCATATTTGTAGAATTAGGCCAAGAACTTGAGGACATTTTTATGAAGATGGTTTTGGAAAAAAGGTTTTCTCCTCTCAGAAGCTACTATTAGTTAATAAAGTTCAGAGATGGGTAGGAAAAAGCCTACTGAGAGTGAATTAGAACCAATTTCAAAATCAGTGATAGAAAGAATTAGGATTCTCTGAAGGCTGCATATTAATAGTCTTGAAAAAAAATCATAGAAAAATATTCAGACTTTTTTCAGAGTATTTGTTATTTACATGTATAAAAGCCAATACTTCATACTCTGAAATTAGCAGATGCATAACTTCTAAAACCTTTAGCAAAATATGAGAATTATGCTGATCAATGGTAAATGATAAATTAAAAATTAAAAAAAAAGATGTCTAAGTCTATTAACTAAAATTTCCTAAAGGAGGGCTTTCAGCAAAATAAGCCTGGGTAAATTGAGAAAAATATCAGACTTCCTTTGAAACTGAATTTTCAAAAACTTTGATAATATGAAAGGAAAACAAGAATAGTATAAAACAAATTTTATGTTCATCTATCTTCAAAACCTTAAGGAGAAATAAAACAACTTATGCCAGACAGATGAAAAGCACATGTAGATTAGGCAATTCTCCTGCACCAGAGCTGCATTCTTGAAGAATCTTTTATAAGGAAAATGCATATTGTAATAAGAATCTTGTCTGATGACATTAACAATTACAAAGTGTTTCTTCTAACACATCATGTTCTATCCAGAAAGTTTCATGTTGTCAGAAGAACCTTCCATAACTCCACTGCTATTTTCTATTCAAAATAGGAAGAGAAAATTCACATTTGAACATATGACAACTTTTATTAGTTTAATAATTTTTGAGGCATTAAAGATGAATTTTGTAGTGAGGAAGCACTTTTCAGTTCAGTGTTACTTTCTAGGAAACTTGGAGATTATTCTTCATAATAATAATAATAATAATGTTGGTATTTAAGGGCTTACTATGTGTACAGCACTGTTCTAAGCACTGAGGTAGATACAGGGTAATCCGTTTGTCCCTCGTGAGGCTCACAGTCTTAATCTCCATTTTACAGATGAGGTAACTGAGGCACAGAGAAGTTAAGTGACTTGCCCACAGTCACACAGCTGACAAGTGGTGGATCTGGGTTTCGAACCCATGACCTCTGCCTCCCAAGCCCGGGCTCTTTCCATTGAGCCATGCTGATTCATCACTATCTTGTCTTAATTTCTTGTCTTGTTGACAGTGTGCATAATCTATGCCTTCTATGCCACTGTCTAGTTCCATGATCTCTTTGAACATCAGAACCAATGCCTACCATCTACCCACCAGGACTCCTAGATCTCAATCCCAAATTTCTGAAGCTAAATTACCATTCCTTCATTTTCCCTGCAGTCCAGACTGAATACAAAGGGGAAGATACAGAAAAGGTGTGGCTGTCTAACACCCTGTGACAACTGGCCCTTTTTATACATTGACAGCTGCCTGACTTCATCAACCCAGTCCTCTGTTAATTCCTAAACATACACCTCTTCACTCTCAAGGACCCAAGGATAGGCATTCAATTCATCAGTTAATCAGAGAGCCACTGAAGTAAGCAGTTACTAATGTTGACAACCTCACCTATGACCTTTTAACTTATCTGACTACATGATACCCACTTCTCTGACCACACAATGATCCCTCATTCCCTTCCCTCTCATCAGCCTATTCCCAGCATTCCCAGCACTATTTCCAGCATTTCCAGCACCAATCCCAGCATCCTATTTCATCCCTGTTATCCTGTCCCAGCACACCAGCCCCACAATGCCAGCCCACATCAACTCAATCCCATCCAATCCTTCCCCATCCCTTCTGCTAAAACCTCCCCTGACAGCCTCAATCAAGTGTGGCCTGTGGAATCCTCACCTCAGTATCAGAAATCTTCCCTTCATCCTTAACCTCTTCTTGACCAAGTCACCGGTCCTCTATATCGTCACTAAAATCTGTCTCTTTCCCAGGTAATACTGTTGTCCTACCACTCTCTCTAGAAGGGTCCCCTTTTCCCACTTGCCAAGACTCAGTGGGAAAGTGGGAGGACTGCCCTTCATTCTCACTCCCCAGTGCTGCTTTCTCACCATTCCACTTCCTTCATCCTTCTCCTTCCCTTCTTTCAAAGCCTTATCATCAGCCTCTACCACCCACTCTAGATACTAGTCACAGTCATGTGCCATCCACAGTCCCCACCTCCAACTTTCTGAACCATTTTGATCCCTTTCTAATATTCCTTCTCTCTTTTTCCATTCCTCCAGTGATCCTTTGGACTTCAATATCCAGAGATGTTTTATCTTTTGACCCCATCTGATTTTCTCAAGTCATCATGACCCATTTAGTCTCCATACCCAAATTACCTTCCCTTGATGACCAAATTGATGACCTTAACATCACCCTTTCTACTGAACTCAATTCACTTGCTCCCCAACTCTTTGTCAGTCTTGTACCACTAACCCACAGCCCTGGATAACCTCCACAGTCTGCTCCCTTTGCTCCTGGTTATGAGCCGCAGAGTGCTACTGAGAGAAATCCTAATATCAGGCCAATCCTCACCAACCTCAAATTTATCCTTGATTGCTTTAACTCCACACTCTCCTCTGCCCAGCAGAATTATTTATCCATCCTTATTGGCACCCATGGCTATTACTTTCACCAGTGATTCCAGACACTGAACTCCCTTCTCAAATTGCCTGTCTCCTTGACAACCTTATCTCTTGCCTCCAGTGGCTTGGTCACCTACATTATTGAGAAAATTGAAATTACCAGCCATGATGGTGCTAAAATCACTTAGCCCTTCTGTCCTCTTGCCCCATCTTCCACTCTCCCATCTTTCTCAGCAGTATTTGAAGTAAAGATATCCTGCCTTCTCTCAAAATCCACCCCCTCCACCTGTGCATCTGACCCCATCCCTTTGCACCTTAACAAAGCTCTTGTCCCCTCCCTTCCTCTCTCCCTTATGGCTATCTTCAACTGTTCTTTGTCCAAAGACTGTAAACTCATTGTGAGCCAGGATTGTGTCTGTTTATTGTCTTACTGTACTTTCCCAAGTGCTTAGTACAGAGCTCTACACACAGCAACCACTGTGATTCATTAATGATGTAATGAATGAATTAATTATTCCCCATTGCTTTCAAACTTGCTCATGTCTCTCTCATCCTTAAAAATATTCTCCCTTGACCCACAGCTCCCTTCAGTTATCACCCCACCTACCTCCTACTGTTCCTCTTCAGACTCCTTAAGTGAGTTGTGTACACCTGCTGTCTCAAGTTGTTCTTGTCCAGTTTTCTCCTTGATGTCCTCCAACATTACTTCTGTACCCTTCATTCCACAGAAATGACATTCTCAAAGGTCACAATGATCTCCTTGCCAAACCCAGTGGCTTCTAACTGAGAAGCAGCGTGGCTCACTGGAAAGAGCACGGGCTTTGGAGTCAGAGGTCATGGGTTCGAACCCCGGCTCTGCCACTTGCCAGCTGTGTGACTTTGGGCAAGTCACTTAACTTCTCGGTGCCTCAGTTCCCTCATCTGTAAAATGGGGATTAAGACTGTGAGCCCCACGTGGGACAACCTGATTCCCCTGTGTCTACCCCAGCACTTAGAACAGTGCTTGGCACATAGCAAGCGCTTAACAAATACCAACATTATTATTATTATTATTCTAATCCATCCTAATCCTCCTCGACCTCTCAGCTGCCTTCAACACTGTTGTCCACCTCCTTCTCCTGGAAACATTATCCAACCTTGGCTTTACTGACCCCATCCTCTCTCAGCATTTCTCATCTCTTTGGCTGCTCATTCTCAGTCTCTTTCATGAGCTCCTCTTCTGCCTCCTTTAACTGTGGGTGTCCCTCAAGTTTCCTATTTGGTTGACTTCTATTCATTCATTCATATTTAGTGAGCATTTACTGTGTGCAGAACATTGCACTAAGCACTTGGGAGGGTAAATACAACAATAATCAGACATATTCCCTGCTAAAATGAGCTACAGTCTGGGGGCAGGGGCAGGGAAAGCAGACATCAATAAAACCAAAAAAAATTACAGATGTGTACATAAGTGCTGTGGGACTGGGAGTGGGCAAGTACAAAGGGAGCAAGTCAGGGTGATGCAAAAGGGAGTGGGCAATTAGGCAAGGTGGGGCTTTGTCTGGGAAGACCTCAAGGGGGAGATATGCCTTTAATAAGACTTTGAATAATAATAATAATAATGGTATTTGTTAAGTGCTTAACTATGTGTCAGGCACTGTACTAGCTGCTGGTGAGGATACAAGCAGATGGGGTTGGACACAGTCCTTGTCCCACATGGGGCTCAGAGTCTCAATCCTCATTTTAAAGATGAGGTAACTGAGGCATAGAAAAATGAAATGACTTGCCCAAGTCACACAGCAGACAAATGGCAGAGCCGGGATTAGAACCCAGACCTTCTGACTCCCAGGTCTGTGCTTGACTGACTATGGGATTTGAGGAGGGAGGAAATTCCTGGACAGAGGAAGGACATGGGACGAGTCAGTGGTGAAACAGACAAAATCGAGGCACAGTGAGAAGGTTGGCAGTAAAAGAGAGAAGTATGTGGGCTGGGTTGTAGAATGAGAGAAGCGAAGTGACATAAAATGGGGCAAGATGGAGAAATAATTTAAAGCCAATAGTGAGGAATTTTTGTTTGATGCAGAGATAGATGGGCAACCACTGGAGGTTTTTGAGGAGGGAGGTGACATGTCCTAAACCTTTTTGTAGAAAAATGGTCACGGCAGCAGAGTGAAGTGTGGACTAAAGTGGGAAGAGACAGGAGGCTGGGAGGTCAGCAAGGAAGCTGATGCAGTAATCATTCATTCATTCATTCAAACTACGTCACTTATTCATTCAATAGTATTTATTGAGCGCTTACTATGTGCAGAGCACTGTACTAAGCACTTGGAATGTACAAATCGGCAACAGATAGAGACAGTCCCTGCCCTTTGACGGGCTTACAGTCTAATCGGGCGAGACAGGCAGACAAGAACAATGGTAATAAATAGAGTCAGAGCACTGTACTAAGCGCTTGGGAATGTACAGTGCAACAATAAACAGTAACACTGCCTGCCCACAACAAGCTCACAGTCTAGAGGTGAGGAAACAGACATCAATACCAATAAATTAAATTACAGACTTGTACATAAGTGCTGTGGGGGCTGGAGCCTGGGGGTGGGGGCGGGGGGTGAGCAAAGGGAGCAAAGTTATCCAGGCAGGATAGAATAAGGGATTGTACTGAGATGTAGTAGTTTGGAGAGGAAAGGGTGGATTTTAACTACATTGTGAAGGTGGGACCTAACAGAATTTAGTGATGGATTGAATATGTGGGTTGAATGAGAGAGAAGTCAAGGCTTCATTCATTTATTCAATTGAATTTATTGAGCACTTAATGTGTGCACAGTACTTTACTAAATGCTTGAGAAGTACAACAATAAACAGACATATTCCCTGCCCACAATGACCTTACAGTCTAGAGGAGGTGAGACAGATATTAATATAAGAAAATAAATTACACATATGTACACAAGTGCTGTGGGGGTTGGAAGGGGGGAGGAATAGATGGAGCAAGTCAGGGCAAAATAGAAGGAATGGGAGAAAGGAAAGTGGGGTCTTAGTCAGGGAAGGCCTCCTGAAGGAGATTTGCCTTCAATAAGGCTTTGAAGCAGGGGAGAGTAACTTTCAGATTTAAGGAGGGTGGGCATTCCAAGACAGAGGCAGGACGTGGGAGGTGGGTTGGGGGTGAGAATGAGGCACAGTGAAAAGGTTACCATTAGGGGAGCGAAGTGTGTGGCCTGGATTGTAGTAGGAGATGAAGTAGGAGGGAGTGATGGAGGAGTTTTTGTTTGATGTGGAGGTAAATGGGCAACCACTGGAGTTTTTTTGAGGAATGGGGTGACATGTCCTGAATATTTTTGTAGAACAATGATCTGGGCAACAGAATGAAATACAGTTCAGGCACTGAACTAAGTGCTTGGGAGAATATAACACCATCCTCTCTTCTGATCTCAACTCATTCATTCCCCTGTCCCTTCACTGATCTCGTACCATGAACACACGTGTGGATGATTCTTCTTGAACTAAGGCTTTTTAAAGGCTGAGAATCAATGAAGCATAACAGCGTGGCTCAGTGGAAAGAGCACGAGCTTGGGAGTCAGAGGTCATGAGTTCGAATCCTGGCTCTGCCACTTGTCAGCTGTGTGACTGTGGGCAAGTCACTTAACTTCTCTGTGCCTCAGTTACCTCATCTGTAAAATGGGGATTAACTGTGAGCCTCACGTGGGACCACCTGATTACCCTGTATCTACCCCAGGGTTTAGAACAGTGCTCGGCACATAGTAAGCACTTAACAAATACCAACGTTATTATTATTATTAATAATAAAATTCTTCAAATAGCTAGAAAAATTACAACTGGAAAGTAAAGTTCACATGTGTGGTTCAGAAGGGACAGTTAGTTACCTGCACATGAAAAACAGCTATGTACAAGTTGGTAGCTTAATAGCTCTTATCTAGCCTTTTCACTGCAATTGTTTAGAATCACTAGAACACATTTCAAAATATCAATCTGAAATTATTTGTGTGGTGTTGCTAACTATTGTAATGGTGTAGAATGCCTGTCTAGTAAAATCTAAACACTGGAGCTTGTGTTTATATTTTCTGTAATTCTATGTCCATGAATCAAAATACTCAGTAGGGTCTCTCCTCTTTATCTTTATCCTCTTCTACTATTACAATCAGGTTCACACTCTTTATTTCTTTCACATGAAGCTACTCACTAGTCCTTGTTCTCATCTTTGAGAAACAGCTGAGAAGCTTCTTATGCTGAGAAGCAGTATGGTGTAGTGGAAAGAGCATGGGCTTGGAAGTCAGACGTTGTGGGTTCTAATCCTGGCTCTGGCACGTGTCAGCTGTGTGACCTTGGGCTAGTCACTTAACTTCTCTATGCCTCAGTAACCTCATCTGTAAAATGGGGATTAAGATTGTGAGCCCCGTGTGGGACAACCTTATCACCTTGTATCTACCTCAGCAGTTAGAACAGTGCTTGGCACATAGGAAGTACTTAACAAATACCAACATTATTATTATTTATCTCTCCCACCACTCTCCTCTTGGTCATGTCTTCCCTTCTTCCTGGAATTCTCTAACCCTTCACACCCAGTGGACCACTGTTCTCCTCATCTTCAAGGACCTTCTGAATGCTTTCCATGACATCTCACCTGCCCACCCTATTCCCCAAACAAATGATGCGCCTTTACTTCCTCATTACCTAAGCACTTGGTTACTCTCCAAAGCCTTCCATCATAAATCTTTATAGGCTTACTGATTGCTGGAAAAAGTACAGTAAAATTAGTAGGCAGGTTATCTGCCGTTAAGGAGTTTTCAGTCCAGCAGGGAGGTTGCTTTCTGGTAAGGACAGAAGCTTGGATTTTTGTCAGGTTTGAAGCAGGCCTTGCGGTAGCCTTCAGCCACTCCAAAAGGTCCAAAGTCAAGTTGAGATAACTGAAAACTGGGGGAATCAGAGGCCCCGCTTTAATGACACAGTACATTTTCCTAACCCTATGTATATTATTTGTCTCTTCATCCCGGAGGATCCAATGTGTGAAATGTGATAGCTTTTGGAAAGTGCTGAGAAACATTACACAATTATTTCGTACAGGAGATGGAAAGAAATCATGTATCTAAATGAATGCTTCAGGGAAAAAGTTGGGTAGACACATTGCGATTAGCAATTTCCTAAATCAAACCCCAGAGCTAACATTTAGACCTCCAAAGAGGAGAGAAGAATCATTAATGAGAAAAGTGGTAAGGAACTTTGTTTACACCAATGTTCCCCTAACTCTGCAATGGATCCTTAGTTCAGTAGGAATACAAATGAAAAAAGAGGGTGGCTTACTGAATCACTTTTCAAGATCTTAGTTGTTTTAAGGAGCCTTCTTTTGTATCAAGGATCCATTCTGTAAAATAGTTTAATAATTTTTCTTGAAAATATAAATAAAAACATTAGTATCATGGAATCTTTTTTTCAGGGGACTGCATAATATTTTTAAAATTATTTAGTTGGCTGAAAGTAATTGCTGATGATAATAATAATTATCTTACAAATAGGAGTTCTAAAACAGCTGCCATTTAATTATACCAAAACCATTAAATTAGTTTTCTAAAGTATTTTGAAAGAATATTTTGTCATTACAGTGAAAAAATGTACATTTCTGGTATGTTACTTCTGTATATTGAAGTAAAGCTTAACTGACCAACAATGAAGTCACAGCCTTTAGTTCAATTTGGAATTCAGACTGTGGAGTAGAAATATTTTTGAAAACATTGATTCCTTGTCAAATGTAATATAGGTACAACAACTTCATAGAACCTAAATTATCCAGGTTTCATTTTTGTTTTTTATCTGTGAAGGTTATCCATGGAACATGAAGAGATAGGGTATGGGAAATACCAGGAGCACTGATATGTCATTTATTTAGCTATTAGAAACATCTGCCTAATTTTTTAGGCATGAGGGATAGAAGGCAGAGATGTTGGGGTTCTCACTGGATCTTTCCAAAACCTGTGTTTTATGCTGTCACACTATTATAAACTATAAAGAAAAATTCTGATGTACAGTTTTGGCAAGAATAAGCCTAGTGCATAGAACACGGGCCTGGGAGTCAGAAGGACCTGGGCTCTAATCCTAGCTCTGCCAATTGTCTGCTGTGTGACCTTGGGCATGTCACTTCTCTGTACTTCAGTTACCTCATCTGTAAATGGGGATTAATACTGTGAGCCCCACATGGAACAAGGACTGGGTCTAACCTGATTATGTTGTATCTACTGTAGCATATAGTACAGTATCTGACACACAGTAAGCACTTTAAAAAATCATAAAAAACTATTTAAAAAATCATAAAAAAGGAATTACCCAAGTAAATGATAATAGATTGTATAATTAAACAGTACCTTTAAAAATCTAAGTAGGAATTATCTGATCTAGTGGAATGCAATAAATCCAAACTTTCCCTGAAACTTATAGTAATACAGGAAAGAATAATGTAAATTGTACCTCAGCTTATTGATTTTTAAAGAGGAAGATTAAGAACTGGACTGACTGGGTTAGTCAGTGACAATGCAATTTAGCAAATGACATTATTCATAAATAAGTGGTTATAATATGCAAAATCCTGTGATGGAACAGCAACAAGGTGATCAGGTTAAATACATGAGATTCACATGCTAAGAAGTATAGAGAGCAGATAGCCTCCCATTTTACAGATGAAGATGCTGAAACATAGGTAAATTACTTTCCTAGTGCAAGAGGTAGGGATAGAATCCAGATTTCCTTCTTGTGGAGGTCCTGGCTCTCCACAAGAACATACTGTCTATTGCATCAAAGACATGAGGCCCCAGCAATTTTATTCCGTAATCAATTGAAATTCCTTTTCAGGCTGTATTTAAATCCTTCCTTTCACTCATGAATATTGTTCCAATTCTGAACTTTTACTACAGTTTTGTTACTTTAGATCTAGGATTGTCCTGTTTTTCCCAGAGGTTGATACCTTTAAAGCTCCTCCGTGCCCCAGAAATTTTTACATTAGCTGGTTCTTCAAAGGATGCACTGTATTTCAATGCCTTTGGGCTTCAGTTACACTGCAGGATTCTTTTTGCTGGTAAATGAAGCATGTTTTAGAGGTCTGTATATATCAGTGAATGGGTGTCTAGAGAGAAATAAAGAGTTAAATGTCCTAATATTTAGGCTGAGATGGGAGAAACAAACCAGATGGAAACTTGGAAAGATGGAAATTGGGTCTTTGAGTAGAGAGGGTAATATTGCAACCTCTTAGAGGAGTGAAGTAAGAAGGAAGCTTAGAGGCATTTGGATGAGCAAGCAATCCAATTACTTCAGAGAGAGTCAGGTGATATACCATTTCATCTTAGTGGCAGATTGGTCAAAGGTTATTTATTTTTCTCCAGAAGTAGTTTTCTGATGTAATTATCCTGCCTGTTGAAATAGCAAGAAAGTGGAAGTGGATGATTTCAGCAGATACCGGCTTATGATGTACACACATGAGAATCCTTTTTCTATGAAATACAAGCAAATTTTAAGGTTTAAATTTGTGTTTCAGATTTGGACACCCACTGAGCATCTTTTATTCAGTCGATAACACTTCAGTGCTTCTGTGTTAGTCACTGACATGACAGAGATTCAGTCACCCGAATTATTCTCTTCCAAGCATTTAGTAGAGTGTGATGCATAAAGAAAGCACTCGATAAACACACTGTTTCAGCTACACCTTGGTGAACCTTCTTTTTTCCCTTGTGACTACCTAAATTTTTTTATGCTATTTAAATAATTACTATGTTCCAGGCACTGTCCTAAGTGCTGGGGTAGATACAGGATAGGTTGGACACAGTCCCTGTCCCACGTAGGCATCAGAGTCTTAATCCCCATTTTACAG
This sequence comes from Ornithorhynchus anatinus, assembly GCF_004115215.2. Lineage (NCBI taxonomy): Eukaryota > Metazoa > Chordata > Mammalia > Monotremata > Ornithorhynchidae > Ornithorhynchus > Ornithorhynchus anatinus. Next base: position 157,098,050 of record NC_041728.1, read on the forward strand.
ATAAGGTAACTAAGACACAGAGAAGTTAAGTGACTTGTCCAAGGTCACAAAACACACAAGTAGTAGAGCCAGAATTAGAACTCAGGTGCTTTGACTCCCAGATCTATGTTCTTTCCATTAGGCCACGCTGCTTCTACCTGTTCTCACGGTGCTAGTGAAGCTAGCAGATTGATTTTGCTTAGACTAGCCAGATATGGCATGACAGTGGACTGGATATTAGGGGAAAAAATAGAAAGTATATTCAGATGAGTCAACTGAAATGGAATTAGAGCAATATACATTATCTTGACTAATTGTAATAGTTTCTCTTCTGAGTTTAGGCAGCAATACCTTTTAGGTAAGTTCACTTGACTTTTTAAAATATTTTTTAATGGATTTATATGAGTACTAAGATGGCTGGTAGAATAGAACTACCCCAGCTGCCTCTTGGCATTAGCCAGAGAATACCTCTTGGAGGAGAGGACCATTATAGGAAGGACTTAAAAATAGGGAGAGATTTGCTGGCAAAGTGGGTTATAGCTGGAGGAAGAGAGCAGATTGACCATTGGAACAGTTCTAAAGGTGGTGTATGTTGCCTGTGGTCAATTCTGGCCTTAGTCCTGTATGCTTCTGAACATTGTTATTGCACTACCAATTTTTCAGTCTAACCTGAAGCTTTATGAAATGCTGATACTATATGTTCAGTGGTCTCTCAAAAGATATATTGGCCTTGATTCAGTTCACTGTCTCTTTGCAACATAGGGCAATGTGCTGCTTTATTAGAATTTAATGTATTTAATTGGGTGAAATAGCATATTTTCCTCCATAAGGTAGTAAATAACTGGGTATGTTTCAGAAAACATTTTGTAGTTTAGATATGGTCATTTTTATCAAAATAGTTAAATTAACATTTGTCCCTCAGGCAAATTACAATTTAGCTGAATCTCCATGTGAATTTCTGGAAATAAATCATTTTAATCATGTTTTTCTTCTAAAATATTTGTTGTTTCTCTATCCTATTGTAACTGACATGGAATTATATAATTCAAGAATTGATTGTTTTAGGACCTAATGTGCCATCCTACAATATTTCCCTTTCAAGCAATTACATTTTGAGAGTTTTATTTACAAGTCTTCAACTTTGTTGCTTTTGTAATTTTAATCATTATACATATCATAAAGTATGTTCTTAAATTACACTTCATAGGACATATTTTACATAAGGATGAGCCTTTATGTTTTCTTCTATGAATCTGAATTACTGTCACTTTTCTTAGTGATCGTTAAATAGAGCTGGGATAGATATCTGGAAACATGGGAACTATGACTCTGTGTATTATCCTTTTTGCCTCACATCTATCAATGAATCATATTCTTGAACCCTTACTATATGGAAATCACTGTTCTAATCCTTGAGAGATTAAAATACAGTAGATACAATCCCTACCCATAAAGAGGTTATATCTGTGTATCCATGTATACAAGTATGTGTACAGTGGTGGAAGGAAATAAAGTGTTTAAGAGTAGATTCATGTCCATAGGTGATGCAGAAGGGAGGGAAAATAATGTGAAGTGAGGGTTGAGTCAGGAAAACCCTCTTAAAAGAAGTATGATTTTAGTATGGCTTGAAGCTGGGGAGGGGGTTCATCTGTCAGTATGGAGGGGGTGGGAATCCCCACACAGAGGATATGGCCAAGGACTTGGTAGCGAGACAGATGAGATGTAGATTGTGTTAGAGCAGCAAAGTGTGTGGGCTGGGTTTTAGTGGAGACATGAGGTAGGGTAGAAGTGGGGACTGATTAAATGTCTTAAATGGAAAAATGATACCTTTGATAAAATTCTTTTACTAAATCTAGATAACAGTCAGACAAACATATGGGTCCATCTCAGGGGTGAGAAATAGGATCCAGATAGCCTTTCTCGTCAGTTCTGTTCTCTGAATTGCAGAGAGTTACTTTTAACTTGCTTCAAAGTCTAATTTCCATTTCTGGGAATAATAATCATTAATGTAGTAATAATGATAATAATGGTACTTGATAATCACTTACTATGTACCAAGCACTGTTCCACTTCAGTCTATACTTCACTCTGCTGCCCAGATTATCTTTCTACAGAAATGCACTGGGCATGTCACACCCCCTCCTCAAAAATCTCTGCTGCTAACCTCTGCACTGTGCCTCCTTCTCGCCTGTCCCGCTGTCGACCTCTGGCCCACGTCCTACCTCCGGTCTGGAATGCCCTCCCTCCTCACATCCTCCAAACTAGGACACTTTCCCCTTCAAAGCCCTAATGAAAACTCACCTCCTCCACCTTCTCAGACTGAGCTCCCCATTTCCTCTGCTCCTCCTCCCCTCCCCATGGCCTCTACTCCCTCCCTCTGCTCAACCCTCCTCCCAGCCCCCCAGCACTTGTGGATATATGTACATATGAATTACTCTATTTTATTAATGATGTGTATATATCTATAATTTATTTGTATTGATGATATTGATGCCTGTCTACTTGTTTTGATTTGTTGTCTGTCTTCCCCCTTCTAGACTCTAAGCCCATTTTTGGGTAGGGATTGTCTCTGATGCTCAGATCTTTCACATTCCTTGTCCAATATGAGGCTTACAGCCAAAGGGAGAGGGAGAGCAGATAATCCGTATTTTATAGATGAAGTAACTGAAACACAGAGAGGTTGTGACATACCAAGGTCACACAGCAGGCAAGAGGCAAACTGAAGTTAGAACTCAGATCCGTTAATTGCCTGTGCATTTTCTGCTCACCCATACTGCTTCCCTGCATTCATCTTCGAACAGTACTCCAGCACTTAGAACAGAGCTCTAGCACTTAAAGCAGTGTTTGGCACATAATAAGCTCTTAAAAAATGCCATTATTATTATCATTATTTTATACCTATATATCTGCTCACCTAACAGATTTTGACATCAGTTGTCTCTCTTAAGCTAGGGAAATGAACTGGGGTTTCAGTGGAGGGTTCACAGATTCCCATTTCTCATCTTGGATTGAGGAGGATGGTGAGTTCCATTAGGAACAGGATGCTTCCAGACCAGAGTCCTTGTAGTTCATCATCACCTGATTTCTCTTCTCTGAAGTGGTGAATAGTGATAAACAAAATTCTCCACATCTGAAACTCAGGAAAGAGAATTCCTGGTTCCCCTTTTTGACTTCTTGGGGAGTGGGTATATATATATATTTTTTTGCTTTGCATACTTGTTGGAGAAGAAGTGTGGTTAAGAGGAAAGACCATGATCCTGGGAATCAGAAGACCAAGATTCTAATCCCAGCTCTGCAATGTACCTGCTGTGTGACCTTGAGCAAGTCATGTGCCTTCTCTGTGCCTCAGTAACCAGTGATATGGAGATTAAATTTCTGTTTTTCTTTCTAGTTAGACTGACATCCATGTAGGACAGAGACCACATCCAACCTGATTTATCTTGTATTTACCCCAATATTTACTACCAACTTGGCAGGGTAAGTGCTTAAAAAATACCACTTACCCATATTATAGCCAAACCCATGATATAATAAGAGGTGACTTATTATTGAATTACATTTTTTATTTTCCTACTCATTTTCTTGAAAGGTAATATTAATAATCAAACCAACTCTCACAAAGTAATTATAGACACTCATTACTCTAGCCCAATTTGAGGGTCAATTTAATTTTATTGACACATATATTTGAAAACAAAAGTTTGATAAATTTAATTTGAGGAGAACAAATAGTTTGAGAATTGAAATGCTAGTTGGTTGTTGTAAGAGTGTAATTGAAGAAATGACCAACTTTAAACAGGAGAGACTTTTTTAAAAAAAAAGCCTTAAAGAAGGCTTCTTTTGGAACCAGAGACCCAAATTTTAGCAGGATTTAAAGAATTTTACTTTCCAGACTTCACCTGAATTATGGTTTGGAAGATGCTTCACAGTTCATTTTTTGGCCAGGGAAGTGCTGGAGATGAATGAGGGAGACATGACTCTAAAGAGGGCTTATTCATAGTGCATAGGATAAGCTTTCCCAGAAGATGGATAATGGGAGCAGTAGTAGGCAGAGAGCAGAAACCTCACCTGTTAGCTTTTTTAAAGATTGCATTTGGGAGCTTCTGAAAACTAATATCTTAGGGAGGCTTTTCCTACTTTGTGTTCCTCCTTTCCCTCAGACCCATTCCAAGATGTCTGAGTTGTTCCTCCTTTCCCTCGACCCATTCCAAGATGTCTGAGTTTTTTATTTCTGAGTTTTTTATTTATTTAATAACAATCCTTTCAAAGCTTTCCATGTACTACAACCATATTCCTCACTTCTGACAACTTCCAGTGCCAGTTCTGCTAAGTTCTTTATAGACTTGTCAGAGTTTAAGGTGGAAAATATCTCATAAATGGAGACCTGTCTTTGCTTCCCTTACTGCTTCTGCCATTCTGGCAACCCATGGTATGGATGGAGTCTCCTATTAAGAACATGGACAAGCCTCGCTCTTGAGGCTTTAGGACTCAAATCTTTATAACAATTATAATAACAACTATGGTACTTGTTAAGCACTTACTATGTGCTAAGCACTGTTCTAAGCTCTGGGGTAGGTACGAGTTAATCAGGTTGGACATAGTCCCTGTCCCACATGGGGCTCACCCTATTTTACAGATGAAGTAACTGAGTCCCAGAGAAATTAAGTTACTCACCCAAGGTCACACAGCAGACATGTGGCAGAGCCGGGATTAGAACCCAGGTCCTGCTGACTCCCAGGCTTGTGCTCTGTCCACTAAGTCACACTGCTGCTTTATGTAGAATAAATTATTTTGACTTACTACTAGCTTTTTTTGCCCCTGTGAGTAATGTTTGTTTTTTTTTCTGGGAGAGAGGTCAGTGAGCGTGTAGATGGTACTGTTCATTGCAAAGTTCATAAAAGAGTTGCTTTTACATGCAGGATCCATGTAGGTCAAAGGGACCATGGCACAGTGCAGTCCTTGTGTACCAGGCAGTTGCCTTGGTAACTACTGCAGTCTCCATCATCTAATCAGTCCATCAATGGCAGGTACTGAGTGTTTACTGTGTACAGAGCACTGTGTTAGAGCTGTGTTTTAGGATCCAGACTTTCAGGATGTTATAGATGGCTCCTTAGTCAGAAACCCTCATCAATGATGGTTGAGTCCAGCAGGCATTCCATACTTGCAGAGCCAGAACTAACTCCAGATTTCTAGAGTTGGACACTGTCCCCTAGACCTACAGCAGGACTACTGAAACTTGTAAGATTGTAACAGATGCAATCATGGAGTAAATTTGCCCAGCCCCTTTATCAGTCTCCGTCATGGCAGGATTCTTGGAGGAATCATGTGGTGTTTGCCCTCTGTTTTATCCATTTTAATGATTAATCTAGCCAAGCTAACATTTCTCTCTTCATTCCTAATGACTCCCTCATAACCTATTATGAACTGCTGATAATTGAATTTATCCAAATTACACTTCAACCTTCTGATATTTCCTAACCAGCATCCTGTGCAAATGTGATCAATATGTCTACCTCTCACTGTGTGAAAGTTATTTCCTTTAGTAACTACACTGTCAAGTTTCAAAGGCTATTTTTTATCCTGGTCTTGTGAATTTTGGTGAACAACATTTCCACGTAAAACCAATCTATCACACACTTCCTGATTTTGTCAGCATTAATTTAGTGTCTTCTAAACTTTATTGTTACAGAGTGTAGTGCTAATCTTTCCAATCTATTCTTGTCAAGGAGTGGCTCTATCACCTGATGATCTGGCATGTACATCTCTTTACTTTCTTTAGCCCTGTTATATATTTGATCTCTGCCAAAGCCTAACCCATCCACACCATGGTAGGGGATGAAGCTAGTCTGGGGAGACATGAAGCAGTAAAGAGGGAAATGTCTGATAGAGTTGTGCCATCAGTGTGTGGGTATTTCTGTCCAGAGAAGTACTCATTCATTCATTCAATAGTATTTATTGAGCACTTATTATGTGCAGAGCACTGTACTAAGCTCTTAGAGTGTACAATTCAGCAACAGAGACAATTCCTGCCCAATGACGGGCTTACAGTCTAATTGGGGGAGAGAGACGGACAAAAACAAGACAACATAATTACGATAGAATCAAGGGGATGTACACCTCATTAACAAAATAATTAGGGTAATAAAAATATATACAAATGAGCACAGTGCTTACGAGAGGGGAAGGGAGATGCGCAGGAGCAGAGGGAAAGGGGGTAAGGGGACTTATATGAGGGAAGGGGAAAGGGGGAGGGAGCAGAGGGCAGAGGGGGAGCAGAGAGAGAGCAGAGGGAGAAGAGGGAAAAGAGGAAGATCAGTCTGGAAAAGCCTCTTAGAGGAGGTGAGCTCTCACTAGGGTTTTGAAGAGGGGAAGAGAGTTAGTTTGGCAGAGGTGAGGAGGGAGGGCATTCCAGGACCGTGGGAGGATGTGGGCCAGAGGTTGATGGCAGGATAGGCGTGAATGGGAGATGGTGAGGAGGTGAGCAACAGAGGAGCAGAGCGTGCAGGGTGGGCAGTAGAAAGAAAGAAGGGAGGAGAGGTAGGAGGGGGCAAGGTGATTGAGAGCCTTGCATGGCTCAAATGGTGGGAACATCCTAAAAATAATCAGCCATAATGGAAACCAAAGACTGTAATGGCTAGTCAGGTGACTATTCTAGCTACCACCAACTGATATATTACATTCTGGCCCAGTATTAACTCCAATCAACTTGGGCTGTAAATTGTTTAATAAATAAAATTCTTGTGGGTATTACACAATATACTGCACCTCAGCTTACCTATTTGGTTATTGTACCCATTGCCCAGCAGGAAAATGTCTGGCAAGAATGAGTGAGTACAAGTGCTCTGAGCAAGCCACCAGCAATAAAAGGAATCTAGTCGTGCCTTGTCTCAGTTCCAGAGTGTTTGTGATTGGGCTGAAACTAATCCTTATTTATGCTGGGAAATTGCAGCATCATTATGATCAGGAGTTGGTGTGGTTTAGGATATAAAGAGCGTTGGTAGTCAAATGGCCTGAACCTTAATTTTATAGAGTGATAAAACTCTGCCTTTGATTTTGTTTTCTGTGTCCTTGCCGACTATGCCAACATTTTATCGGTGTTTTTGGCTGCTGCCACATATTGGACAAACTCTTATCTGCCTGTTCTAATCTACATAAATTTCACAGTTTTCTGGAGTATATTCAACCCACAGAGATTCTCTTAGATTTAAAAAAGTATAATGCAGACATGCACAGAATTAAAAACACTTCTAAATATGTCAAATATCATGGGACCAATAATTATTAATCATAATATATTTGAAAATTTTAATTGGAATATTTTGTGCCCTAAATACTGCATTTTCTTTCCAGATTATAGGAATGCTTTAGAGGGACTATATTTATGTCCTCCCTCTAAAAGTGACAAAGAGAAAAGAATGAGAGTGAGGCTGTGTAAGCCATGGGCTCAATAACCAATTCCTTTGTGTAGACTCACAGAATCAAGGTCTGTTTGTTGTTCTTAATGGAAGAGTTCATCAAATTTCAGGCTATTGGGAGCCCATTAACAAGAATAGGGCAGTCATTCATTGAGTGGGCCCTGACTTATCCATCTTGTTGGCCAGACAGGAAAATGAAAGGTGGAACACTGGGGGGTTATGGCTTTGGCTACCATTATGGTGGAGGAGTCAGCATCTAGGTTGGCTTCTAAGGAGGCCCAAGGGAGAGCTAGAGGCATGGAGAGGTCATAGAGCTTCTTCACTGGGATTCTCATTTTACTCCAAAAGGTGTCTGGTGAATTGGTGACTAACAGTCAATCAATCACTCGTATTTACTGGGTGCTTACTGTGTCCAGAGCTCTGCTCTAAGCTCTTAGGAAGTACAATATAATAATAAAACAGACATATTCCCTGCCAACAGTGAACTTACAGTCTAGATGGGGAGTCAGACATTAATATAAATAAATAAATTACAGATATGCATATAAATTACCAGAATCCAAACTTGTTCCTGGGCAGGTTTCCTGTTGTTGACTCTCTCTCCCATCCTCTTTCCATTTCCCACCCATCTTCCACCTCTGCACTGCAAGCAAGGAATAAGGTCTACTTACTCTACTAGAGTCTGTCAAATGCTTAGTTCAGAGCTCTGTATACATGTGTGTTGTGTGTTGTATTTGTGGTGTTGTTGTTTGTTGTGTGTATGTGTGTGTATTGACTGTCTTTCATATTAGAAGAAAACGCTACTGATTGTGAAGTTCACTTTGGTGAAGTATGGCTGAAAATTTAGATATGGGATCCACACCATATGGCTCTCAAGAAATTATCCCTTGGGGTGTTGTACTTAATGTTTATAACACCATCATTCAATTGAATTTATTAAACACTTACTTTGTGCAAAACACTGTACTTATGTGCTTACACTTGGGAGAATACAATATAACAATAAACAGTATCTGGCACTGTTTTCTTTTTTGCCTCCTTGTTTTTCTTCCAATATTAACCTTGTGCTCAAAGATCCACTCCTTTCTGGGTGGCAGTGTGCTATGCAGGTCTGTCCTCAGCGATGGATTTTAAGGTTTCATCTGGAATATAATACTCTCTGAGGCTTTGTTTTCCATGTCCTTATAAACTGCTCAATAGGTACCACTGATTGATGTGCCACAGGGGGTGGGGGGATAAATTATATGGCTCAGTAGGCACCAACTGCTTAAATGTTTCATAGTGTTTGGCTTTTCTGAAAAACAAACAAAACAACAAAAAAACAAAACAAAACAAAAAAAAAACCCAACCACCCCTGGTCTAGCTCTGGGTGTAAATAGGTCTGGAACTCCCATTTTGTACCTTTAAGCAAACTAGCACTTTCTGGTTCCAGTTCAGGAGGAGGTGAGTTTAAGCTGTAACTGCATAAGTGGAGATATTAATACTCTCTAGGCCAACTTCTTAATCAATCAATCAGTGGTATTTATTGAGTACTTACTGTGTGCAGATCACTGTTCTAAACCTTTGGGAGAGTACAGTACAAGAGAACTAGCAGACACGATCCCTGCCCGTTGTTTGGAGGCCATGACTCTCAACTAGACCCAGACTAGATCTGAAATGGAGCTTCATTAGGCGAGGAGTAACTATTGCAGGGATCTGTAGTTCTACTATTTAAAACCTTCCTTTCCCCTTGATAGGAGCCGCCTTGCTAAGAGACCTAGGATGAAAAGCCTTAATCTCCTTTCTCCAAACCAGCCATTCAAAGGCAACAAAAGAAATGTGGAATCATGTCAAGATCTGACAGGGAATTCTGACTATGTACTCTGAATCAATCAATCAGTGATATTTATTGAGCTCTTATTGTGTGCAGAACACTTTACCGACCACTCCGGGGAGGCAGTACAACCAAGTTGGAAGACAAGTTCCCTGCCCATGAGGAGCTTATTCTGGTAGAGAAGAGAGACATTAGTATAAGTAAATGTATGATATGTACATAAGTGTTGTGATTGGGGTAATTATCAAGTGATTAATGAGTACATATCCAAGTACATAGGTGACACAGAAGGCAGAGGGAGCTTGGGAAAAAAGGGCGTAATTGAGGAAGCCCTCTTGGTGTAGTTGTGATTCTAATAATGCTTTAAAGGTAGTGTCAGGTTCTAGAGAAAGAATCAAGGCACAGTAACACAACACAAGAGGTTGATTATTACGATGGTAATACAGATCTGTCTGGGTGAGGACAAGCAGGGTCTGTGGCTCTAATAGCGAGCTGGACCTCGCCACTGTACAGGAGAAGAGCACATTTGATTGTAGTTTGGGGTGAGCGAGGCGTGTCTTTTCCCTAGACTTGGTGGTAATGGCAGGAGAGCAAATCTCTGATGTTGTTCTAATACTTCCTTTTCCCACTTCTGACAAAACCCAGTGGATAATTTTCTGCTCTTGGTTTTGCTTTTTCTGCTTATCTATTTGATAGTGCAAGATTCTGTTTTTTCTTTCCCTCTTAACTTGTTTTTCGCAGATGGGAAATGTGAGCAATGAGGTTCCTATGCAAGGTTAAGGTTAAGTTACAATACACAAAACAAGGTAAAGTTGCAGCATACAAAATGGATTCCAAAAGCTAAAGTGGAATTGCGTGGCCTTGGTCAGTTTCCACTGTGGGTAGAGTGGTGGTCTGGCATATATGGGTGGGGAGGTAGATCCAGGTCAGAGGGAGGAGGTGGGAAGGGGGTCAGCGGAGAGATACATGTGACTTAGGCATTGTGTGCAAGCTGGGACTAAAAAGGAGAGAAGTGTTCTTGCTGGGCTGTAGTAGGAAATTAGGGAGGTAAGGTAGTAAAGGGCAAGCTGATTGAGTGCTTTAAAAGTAATGGTAAGGTGTTTCTATTTGATGCAGAGGTAGATTTGAAGGATTATAATATTCTGATTAACCATTCATGTTGGCAAGTAATATTTTAAGCAAAGACATAATTGAAAATAATGTAAGAAAGTAAATTCAGACAGGTTTAAAACCATGAGCTAAGCTTTAAACCAGAAAAACTCCAAAATAGACCCAGCCGCCTTTCCCATCCAAGGACAATTCAACCATCTACTCAGGCCCCTCCTAGTTCCTGGCCTTTGCACTCTCAAAGACCCAAGGACAATTCAACCATCTTCTCTGGGTATCATCTGATTGTTAGTGCTGTCGTTTACCTCACCATGACCCTTCAATTCCCCTTCTCTTGAAAGCCCAACCCAGTCCTTTCCTCCCACTACACCTTCCTCTTGTCCCCATCCCTCTGCATGTGCCCCATTAACTCACTCCCATATGACCTCTCCTCACCCCTTGTGCTATCTCTATTCCTCCCCTCCACATTCCTGTTGTCCTATCCTTACCCTCAGCCCTCTCCCCCGACACCACCCCCATCACCTCACTCCCATCCAAACCCTCCCTACCCCTTGTGCTGTTCCCTTTCCCCACAGTCTCCTCTACAGCTTCAGCCAAGTGTAGCCTGTGGAACCCCTGTTTCATCATGGAAATGCTTCCCTTTATCCTTGACCTGTTTCTGACTCAGTCACTCCTCTTCCTCGCCATCACTGAAACCTGGATCTCCCCAGATGATACAGTCTCCCCTGCTGCTCTCTCCAGAGGGAGCTTCATCTTCCCCCAACTTCCCAAGACTCACTGGGAAAGGAGAAGGTGTTGGCTTCCTCCTCCCACCCCAATACTGCTACTCCACCTATTCCAGTTTCTAGCAACTGTTACCTACTGCCGCCCAGGTCCCACCTCCAACTTCTTTAACCATTTTGATCTCTTTCTCACATTCCTTCTCTCCTTCTCCATTCACACATTAATCCTTGGGGACTTCAATATTCACATAGTTGTTCCTGATGACTCTTCTCCTGACCATCTTCTGTTACTGCTCAACTCTGCTAACCTCATGCTCCACCCACTTCACCCACTCACCAACTTGGACACACACTCGATCTCATCATCTTTAAGCACTGCACAATCTCTATACTCACCAACTCTGAAATCTCTCTATCTGACAACATCCTTATTGTCTCCTCTCCCACACACCTCCTCTCCTAAATCTATACTATTCCCCACAGAGACCTCTGATCTTTAATCCCAACCAATCTTCTCAACTCATCAAGCCCACATAGCCTCCATACCCAAACTACCTTGCCGTGATGGCCAAATTTACACTCTCAGTACCACCTTCTCTATTGCATTCAACTCACTCGCTTTCCTATCCCTTCGTTGATCTCATACCACTAATAGACACAGGGGAATCAGGATGTCCCACGTGGGGCTCACAGTTTTAATCCCCATTTTACAGATGAGGGAACTGAGGCACAGAGAAGTTAAGTGACTTGCCCACAGTCACACAGCTGACAAGTAGCAGAGCTGGGATTCGAACTCATGACCTCTGACCTCAAAGCCCGTGCTCTTTCCACTGAGCCACGCTGCTTCTCTCAGCCACGTTGTTTCTTTGACACCCATGTCCATCTTCCTGTCTAGTTGTTCCGAACATTTAACTCCCTCCTCGGGCCCCGTATGCTCTCCTCCCCATCCCTTACTCACAATGACCCAGCCAACTACTATATTAGGAAAACTGACACTCTCAGTCTTGAGCTTTCTAAAATCACCCCTGCCCATCCTCAGTCCCTCATCCTTCTGGCCCCCTCTCTAACTCTCCCATCTTTCCCAACAGTATCTCTAGAGAAGATCTTCTGACTCATCTCAAAATCCACCCCCTTCACCTGATCATCTTACCCCATTCCTTCGCACCTTATCAAAACTTTTGCCCCCTCCTTTCTCCCCTCCCAAACATCCATCTTCAACTGTTCTCTCTCTAATGGATTCTTCCCCACTGCTTTCAAACATGCCATGTTTCTCTGTCCTACAAAAACCTTCCCTTGATCTCACGACTCCTTCCAGGCACGGCCCCATCATCACCCTACCATTCCAAGCCTCTTGAGCAACATGTCTACACCTTCTGTCTCAAATTCCTTTCCTCCTATTCTCTCCTTGACCTCCTCCAATCTGGCTTCTGTCCCCTTAACTGAACACAGAAACTGCCCTCTAAAAGGTCACCAATGATCTTCTTGCCAAATCCAATAGCCTTTACTCCATCCTAATCCTCCGCGAACTCTCGGCTGCCTTTGACACCGTGGACCATCCCCTTCTCCTGGAAAGGTTATCCAAATTTTGCTTCACCGACTTTGTCCTCTCCTGCCTCTCCTCTTATCTCTCTGGCCATTCATTCCCAGTCTCTTTTATGGGATCCTTCTTTACCTCCCACCCCCTAACTGTGGGGGTCCCTCAAGGATTAGGCCTGGGTCCCCTTATATTCTCCATCTTCACCCACTCCCTTAGAGAACTCACTCACTCCCATGGCTTCAAGTACCATCTCTATGAGGATGATACCAAATCTGCCCACAGTGAGTTTACAATCTAGAGGAAGCTTATATTCGACTGAGAAATTCAATCCATCACTAAATCCTTTCGGTCCCACCTTTATAACATCGCTAAACTCTGCCCTTTTCCTCTCCATCCAAACTGCCACCACATTAATACAATTCCTCATGCTATCCTGCCTCGATTACTGCATCAGCCACCTTGCCAATCCCCCAGCCTCCTGCCTCTCCCCACTCGAGTCCATATTTCACTCTGTTGCCCAGATCATTTTTCTACAAAAACATTCAGAGTATGTCACCCCACTCCTCAAAAAACTCCAGTGGTTGCCCATCTACCTGCACATCGAAAAATAACTCCTCACCATTGGCTTTAAAGTACTCCATTACCTTGCTCCCCCTACCTCACCTCCTTACTCTCCTACTGCAAACCAGCCTGCATGCTTCACTCCTCTAATGTTAACCTTTTCATTGTGCCTCATTCTCGCTTATCTCCCTGCCGACCCCTCACCCATACCCTGCCTCTGGCCTGGAATGCCCTCCCTCTTCAATTCTGACAGACAACTACCCTCCTCTTCTTCAAAGCCTTATTCATTCATTCATTCATTCATTCATTCATTCAATAGTATTTATTGAACGCTTACTATGTGCAGAGCACTGTACTAAGAACTTGGAATGTACAATTCGGCAACAGATAGAGACAATCCCTGCCCAGTGATGGGCTTACAGTCTAATCGGGGGAGACAGACAAAAACAAGGTAACATAATCACGATAAATAGAATCAAGGGGATGTACACCTCATTAACAAAATAAATAGGGTATTAAAAATATATATAAATGAGCATAGTGCTGAGGGGAGGGGAAGGAAGATGGGGAGGAGAAGAGGGAAAGGGGTGGGAGCAGAGGGCAGAGGGGAAACAGAGAGGGAGCGGAGGAAAAAGGGGAAGCTCAGTCTGGGAAGGCCTCTTGGAGGAGGTGAGCTCTTATTGAAGGCATATCTCCTCCAAAAGGCATTCCCTGACTAAACCTCCCCTTTCCTCTTCTCCCACTCCCTTCTGCATCACCCTGACTTGCTTTCTTTGTTCTTCCCTCTTCCCAGCCCCACAGTACTCCTGTACATATCCATTTTTTTTAAATTAATGTCTTTCTCCCCACTGCAGACTATAAACTTGTGAAGCTAATGTGTCCATCTTTTGTTGTAGTGTACTCTTCCAAGTGCTTAGTTCAGTGCTCTGCACACAGTAAGCACTCAATAAATATGACTGAATGAATGAATTGAATGAATATGGATTTATCAGTATGGAGTCAGCTCTATGGAGGCAGATTTAGGACCTCTCACTTTATGAGTGTCAGGAGAGAATAGAATGCCAGAGATCTTTCTCTACCACTCTCAAGAGAATGCAGGGATTATAGCTGCATCCAGGAGCACACTTTTACAGGGGTGCAATCACATCATGACTCAGCTTCTTCACTTTTTTGTAAATGAAATGTTTCTTTTTCTTCTCCATGTTGGTATTTGTTAAGCGCTTACTATGTGCCGAGCACTGTTCTAAGCGCTGGGGTAGACACAGGGGAATCAGGATGTCCCACGTGAGGCTCACAGTCTTCATCCCCATTTTACAGATGAGGGAACTGAGGCCCAGAGAAGTGAAGTGACTTGCCCACAGTCACACAGCTGACAAGTGGCAGAGCTGGGATTCGAACTCATGAGCCCTGACTCCAAAGCCCGTGCTCTTTCCACTGAGCCACACTGCTTCTCCGTAATCTTCCATGGGACTTCTTGAATGTTTTAAACATAAACAGCACAGTCCAGTAGTTTGGCACTTGGAAAAATTCAAGTTTGCTAGGACCCAGTGAATAGCCACACCATTGGCAAAGGAAGGAGAGGAGTTCATGAAAGATAAGTACAGCCTGCCCAAATTGGGAGTTTCAGGTGATCATTCACTTCTTTTCCCAAATCCTACTCCACAAGTAAACTTGCAAGTTCCCAAATAATGTTTCTAAATCATCTAAGTAAAGTTTAGAATGTGCATTCCATAACACCAAGAAGTTAATCAGTTCTGAAGATTTAGGGATCCAGGATTTCCTTTGAATCACACCTAAGCCTTTTTTTTTTTTACCTCAAAAACCTTTCTACCATGGATTTCTATAGAAATTTAAGGTCATTGGCTCCAAACTAAAACTTCCTTAATATTGTGAAAAATACCAGGAAGTGTCTCACTTAGGCACTGAAACTTCAAAACTTCAAAATAAAACCAGCAAGCACCACAGACATTGCCTTCAATCAGTCTCACTCAGGCCATTTCACTGGGACCCAGTTGGAAGGTAAGAGCAAATTTCAAAATGTCCAAATAATCCTAAAAGCTTCTTACAATAGCTTGCCTCCAGCAGCACTGAGACCCCAAAGTCTCAATAAAAGACAAATTTATATCAGATGTCAAAACCTTGGAACTAATTTGTACTTGCTCTAAATCTAGTGCAACTTCAGAATGTTGTCTACAAATCCACACTTTCTCTATTACAAATGTTCTCTGCTGTACCACAGCTTTCTGTCTCATGCATGATAGACAGCCACTAGATTTAAAATGTTGATTTTGGGGATGTGACATTTCTTTTCTCGCTATCTGTGAATATTTTCCTACACTTCCAAGGATTTATGTGATTATCTATGTAAAGACTGATTATTTCTGCAGTGGAAGTGAGTGCCACAAGCAGCAAATGGCAAAAACAAAGGAAGATAGAAAAGTATCTGTTATTGCACTACATTACCCAAAGGTATTTTGCCTCACAGACACAAACTGAGCCCATAACTTCATCCAGCCACCTCATTATATGAGTCAATTAAGCTCCATGAAACCTCTTACCAATAATGATAGTAGTATTTGTTAAGCACTTATGTGCCAGATGCTACTAAATCTGGGGAAGATACAAGATAGTCATCGGACACTGTTTTTGTCCCACAAGGGACTCACAATCAAAGTAGCAAGGAAAATTGCTAGTTTTTCCCCATTTGCAGGCTAGGTAACTGAGGCACAGAGAAGTGAATTGACTTGCCCAGTGTCACACAGCATGTAAGTGATAGTGGCAAGGTTAGAACCCATGCTCTTTCCACTAGGGTTCTCTATAACCACTGGAAAATCAACTTTAGGGCAATGGTGAGGTGATACTATCCTAAACAAAAGTCTCATTGAGGTAAGCAATTCATTCAATCGTATTTATTGAATGCTTTCTGTGTGCAGAGCACTGTACTAAGTGCCTGTAAGCAACTCAGGATGTAGGACGGATTCCATGATGGGTTGGGTCATTTTGCTCTATGGAATATTATGCAGGCAAAATCCTTCAAGATGTCATGACAGATGTACATTTTTCAATGATTAATATTTAATTGACTCATAGGTGGAATTACTTAGGTTACCCAATCTTCTGAGCAGGAGGCTATACTCGGGAAGAGGAGGTGAAACTGTGTGTGAAGCTCAGGAAGAAGGAAGCAGCGAGGCCTTATAATTGTAGTATTTGTTAAGTGCTTCCTGTGTACCAGACACTGTACTAAATGCTGGGGTAGATATAAGCCAATTGGGAAGGACATAACCCTGTCTCATGTGGTGCTCACAGTCTCTATCCCCATTTGACAGATGAGGTAACTAAAGCTCAGAGAAGTGAAGTGACTTGCTCAAGATCACCCAGCTACCCAATGCGCCACGGCATAGACTTGGGAGTCAGCAGGGTTCTACTCATAACTCTATCACATGTCTGCTATGAGACCTTGGGCAAGTCCCTTCACTTCTCTGTGCCTCAGATACCTCATCTGTAAAATGGGGATAGAGACTGTGAGCCCCACCTGGGACAGGGACTGTGTCCAACCTGATTAACTTGTATCTACCCCAGCACTTAGAACAGAGCTTGGCACATAGTAAGTGTTTAACAAGTGCTATTATTATTATAATGAAACCCAGGTTGATTGTGAGGATGTGCACAGTTTCCACTGAAACAGAAGTATGTGTGGGTGAAGCTAGAGCTGACCCCCATGGTGAAGGCACCTCAGTGTTGGCCACCAAACGAGGCGGTCTTCTCGCTGGTCACTGGAAGCTGCTGGGCTGCTGCAAATGCTGCCACTACCACATGGGACTGTGGGAGGGGAAGGGGCTGGAGCTCTCCAAGCTGGTTGCAGAGAATCAATCAATCAATCAATTAATCATTTGTATTTATTGAGTACTTATTGTGTGCAGAGTACTGTACTAAGTGCTTGGGAGAGTACACTATAATAATATAACAGAATTGATAGACACATTCCCTGACCACAGTGGGCTCACAGTATAGAGGGTGAGATGACAGTAATATAACTGATTTGTACATTCCAAGCGCTTAGTACAATGCTCTGCACATAGTAAGCACTCAATAAATACTATTGAATGAATGAATGAATAACTGAAAAAATTACAGATATGTACATAAGTGATGTGGGGTCAGGAAGGGGTAGTTAAAAGGAGCAAATCAGGACGGCACAGAAGGGAGTGGGAAAAGAGGAAATGAGGTCTTAGTTAAGGCCTCTTGGAGAAGATGTGCCTTCAGTGAGGCATTGAAGTGAGGGGGAGTAATTGTCTGTTAGATATGAGGTGGAAGGGAATTGCAGGCCAGAGGCAAAACATGGGTGAGCGTTTGTTGGTGAGATAGACAAGATCAAAATACAGTGAGTAGGTTGGAAGTAGAGGACTGAAATGTGAGGCAGGTTGTAATAGGAGAAGCAGTGGCTCAGTGGAAAGAGCCCGGGCTTGGGAGTCGGAGCTCAAGAGTTCGATTCCCTGCTCTGCCGCGTGTCAGCTATGTGACTGTGGGCAAGTCACTTAACTTCTCTGGGCCTCAGTTACCTCATCTGTGAAATGGGGATGAAGACTGTGAGCCCCACGTGGGACAACCTGATTACCCTGTATCTACCCAGCGCTTAGAACAGTGCTTTGCACATCGTAAGCGCTTAACAAATTCCAAAAACAAAAAAGAATAGGAGAGCAGCTAGTGAAGTAAGAGGGGGCATGGTGATTGAGTACTTTAAAGCTGATGGTAAGGAGTTTCTCTCTGATGCGGAGGTGGATGGGCAGCCCCTGGAGGTTCTTGAAGAATGAGGAAACATGCACGGAGTATTTTTATAGAAAAATGATCTGGGAAACAGAATGAAGTATGGACTGGAGTGGGGGAAAGGAGGTCAGTAAGGAAATCTGCCAATGCTACTTCTACCACTGCCAGGCTGTGTGGTGGAACAGAGAGATGCTTGCATGTGGATTCCATTGTTGGATCAGGGCACAAAGAGAAGGTTTTGGCAGCATATTACGGGGCCCTTTTCCCTGCCCTCAAAACAGGGAAGTAGCGTGAACTGAAGTGGGTCTGTGCTAGCTCCCTGGCAGGGTTTTTCAACCTGGATAGTGGAAGGCAATCAATCGATCAATCATGTTTATTGAGTGCTTACTGGGTGCAGAGCATAATATGATAGAGAAGGCAGGAAAGCAACTATGAACAGGTTTATGTTTGTTTGCATTTTATTTGGAAAAAAAGGCAAAGAATGAATCCCCTGGAGCCAGCAGCATCAGTTTGGGCCTGGGATGACCCCCAAACTAGGGAGCACTGTGGCCTATATCCAGCCCAACAAGGCTGTATGTGTGTGTGTGTGTGTGTGTGTGTGTGTGTGTACAGGTGTGGGGGGGTGGGGGTGTGGGGGGGTCAGGCACCAGGCCAGCCACAGACTGTGTCATCTCACTGGTGCCAAGTGGAATCCTGAGGTCCTTCGCCTAAGGACAGGCTGAATTGGTAGGACATGCAGACAAAATCATAAGGCAACCAAATATGTCAATTAATCAATCCAGCATTGGTATTTACTGAGCACTTACTAAGTGCAGAGTACTGCATTCATTCATTCATTCAATCATATTTATTGAGCACTTACTGTATGCAGAGCACTGTACTAAGCGCTTGTAATGTACAATTCGGCAACAGATAGAGACAATCCCTGCCCAACTATAGGCTCAAAGTCTAAAAGGGGGAGTCAGACAGCAAAACAAAACACCTTCTCCTCCCTCTGTGCTCGGACCCCACAGGCCGGCAATTACCAGTCCTGAAGTAGAGCACCACAGTTTATTCATGAATTTCTCCTTTATTGTTGTTCACAGGATCACAAACAGTCACTAGTATAGCAACTTGTTGTGGGTTCACCATAGAAGAGGTCTTTTACTTTTGCTTCCCAATCAAGACACTTGAGCAAGATTTTTTCCAAAATCATCATCCCATCTTTTCATTGGAAGTATCAGTGCCCAAGTGGGTAAGTAATCGCAGAACTTGGGAAAAGAGGCCGTTGAATCTTATGAAGCTGAAAAGCCAAATGGCAATGGTCTAAACTAATGGATGAATGTGAACTTATGATCACCACATTTATCTTTCAGTCCCATATAAGAAAAAAAGACAGCTTGAATGCATCTCCAGTTAAAAATTAATAAAGGTAGAGTGCATCACCACCTATCAGTGATACTGAAAGATGTACAGAGCATATAAACTATGGGAGTTATCTGTATGATCAGTGTATCAAAAAGAAGCTAGCAAACCATCCAAAAACTTTAACATCAAGGTCCTGGAGAACAAAGAAACCTGCAAAGTGCTTTGTGACAACATTACAGACATTACATCAGCACTAATGGTCCAAGGAAGGCAAGCTTCAAGTACCTACATGAATAACAAAT
Organism: Ornithorhynchus anatinus; assembly: GCF_004115215.2. Classification (NCBI taxonomy): domain Eukaryota; kingdom Metazoa; phylum Chordata; class Mammalia; order Monotremata; family Ornithorhynchidae; genus Ornithorhynchus; species Ornithorhynchus anatinus. The sequence goes on from NC_041728.1 coordinate 157,117,597, forward strand.
GGGTGATTCTCTGACACACTGTCTCCCAGGTAGCCATCAATTCCATGAGGGTTGCAAGGAGACAACATCAAGACTCAGAGAAAAAAAAAAAGATATTTTCACCATGTCCAAAATTGTATCAACAAACCATTTTTTAAGTTGTATTTAAATGCATAATATGTCCCAGTCACTGCACTAAATGCTGAGGTAGATACAAGATAATCAAGTTGTACAAAGTCCACTTTCCCACATGGGTTTCTCAGTTTTAATCCCCGTTTTACAGATGAGGTACCTGAGGTGTAGAGCAGTTAAATGACTAACTCAAGGTCACGCGTCAGGCAAGTGGTGGAGTGGGAATTAGAACCCAGGCACTCTGTTCCCAGCCAGTCCCATGTTCTTACCACTAAGCCATGCTGCTTCTCATCTTACATCTACTGACGACATTAATATAAAGCAGACCCACAAAATCTATAAGAGAACAGGTAGAATGACTGACAAATCTCAGACCTGAGACTTCACTATAGAGAAACTGCTAGAAAGAATTACTGAGATTACGTAAAAGACCTGCCTTTACCTTCTCTGAAATTTGCCAGTCTTATTCCTTGTGGGGCCCAGAAATGCCCAAACCATGCACATAGGGTATTGTGAGGTGCACACAGAGGATTTTTCAGTTAAAAGACCCATTTTCTATTGAAGTAGTTGCACCTATGTAACAACATAATCAAGCAAGTGAATGCCTTGGTAGCCACTTCAGTCTTCACCTTTCTCAATAGACAATTATATTTCACAATTACTGCTGGGTCTGCCACTTCATGGAATTTTCTAAAAGTTCTCTGGTCAGAAATCTTCACCTATTATGGTATGGCCCCATCTGGCATTTCCCAGTAATGAGTGCTTTAAAGCAAATGGTGACCAGGTTTTTTCATTTTGTTTTGTTTTTGATACAGAGGAGATTGGCAACCACTGGAATTTTTTGAACGGGACGGTGACATGTCTTGAATTTTTTTTGGTAGAAAGATGATCCAGGCAGTGAAGTGAAGTACAGACTGGTGTGGGGAGAGACAGGAGGTTGGGACATCTGTCTAAACTCTTCCTTTTTGATGGTATTTTTAAACACTTACCATGTGCCAGACACGGTACTAATATTACCGATTTCGTTTATTACTGTTTATTGTTGTCAGTGCTGCCACCCACCTCTCTGGCCTTGCCATGTCCCTCCTCCCCCCCACCCCCCTCCCGCCCCTTCCTATCCTCCCCTTCCCCTTCCCCTCTCTCGCTCAGCTCTTTCCCGCTCTCTCCTGTCTCCTCCCCCCCTCACCTCTCCTGCCCTAGAACCCCACTTTACCAGCGCTATCCCTCTACCCCCTCCCCCTACTCTTCCCCCCACCAAACCCCCTCCTCACCCCCCCTCCCTCTTCCCCACCCACGCCCCATCCCAGTCCTCTTGTCCCACCGCTACGCCTCATCCCCCCTCTCCCCGTCCAGGGCCCCGCCACCTCCTTCCCATCCAAACCCTCCCTTCCCCCCGCCCTTCCCCCCCTCCCCCCCATACCACCTACAGCTACTTTCAAGTGTGGCCTCTGGAACCCCCGCTCTATTACAGGTAAGCTACCTTTCATCCATGACCTCTTCCTCTCTCGCTCTCTCCTCCTCCTCGCCCTTTCGGAAACGTGGCTCTCTCCCCAAGACACGGTCTCCGCCGCCGCTCTCTCCAGCGGAGGCCCCTCCTTCTCCCACTCCCCCAGACTCACCGGTAAGGGTGGAGGCGTCGGCTTCCTCCTCTCGCCCCGTTGCTGCTTCCGCACTATCCCTCCTCCTCCCTCCCTCTCCTTCCCCTCCTTCGAAGCCCATATCATTCGCCTCTACCACCCCCTTCAGTTACTTGTCGCTGTCATCTACCGCCCTCCCGGTCCCACCTCCGACTTCTTCAACCACCTTGACCCCTTTCTCACCTTCCTTCTCTCCTTCTCTCTGCCCACTCTGATCCTTGGAGACTTCAACATCCATATGGATGTACCCGACGACTCCTCTGCTGCCCGCCTGCTATCCCTCCTCGACTCTGCCGACCTCCTCCTCCACCATACCGTGCCCACTCACCGACTCGGTCACACCCTCGATCTCATCATCTCCTACCGCTGCACTATCTCCTCCCTCACCAACTCTGAAATCCCTCTCTCTGACCATAACCTTCTCACCTGCTTCATCTCTCACACTCCCTCCCCCTGCAAATCTTCGCTACTGCCCCACAGAGACCTCTGCTCTCTTGATCCCATCCGTCTTTCCAAAAGCATCTCTCCTCACCTTGCCGCCCTGTCCTCACTTCCCACTCTCGATGATCAGGTCTCCGCTCTCAACTCCACCCTCTCTACTCATCTCGACTCTCTCGCCTCCCTTTCCCTCCGCCGCTCTTGCTCCACTAACCCACAGCCCTGGGTCACCTCCTCTGTCCGCCTCCTATGCACCTATGCTCGAGCTGCTGAGCGCTGCTGGCGAAAGTCCAAGCACCAAGCAGACCTCACACACTTCAAATTTATCCTTTCCTGCCTTAACTCTGTCCTCTCCTCCTCCAGGCAAAACTTCTTCTCCTCCCTCATCGACACCCATGCCCGTCACCCCCGCCGATTGTTCCGGACCTTTAACTCTCTCCTTAGGCCCCCTGTTCCTCCCCCTCCCCCATCTCTCACCCCCAATGATCTGGCCACCTATTTCCTCATGAAAATCAACACGATCAGGTCTGAGCTCCCCAAAGTCACCCCTCTGCCTCTCCCCTCATCCCCACCAACCCTCTCCCCTACTTTCCCATCCTTCCCTGCAGTATCCTCAGAGGAGATCTCTCTCCTCGCAGGTGCCACCCTCTCCACCTGCGCCTCGGACCCCATTCCCTCTCACCTTATTAAAACCATCGCCCCTGCCCTCCTCCCTTCCTTAACGTCTATTTTTAACCACTCAATCTCCAATGGCTCCTTCCCCTCTGCCTTCAAACATGCCCACGTCTCCTCCATCCTAAAAAAACCCACTCTTGACCCCACTTCCCCCTCCAGTTATCGCCCTATCTCCCTACTACCCTTCCTTTCCAAAATCCTAGAACGAGTCGTCTACAGTCGATGCTTAGAATTCCTTAACTCCCATTCTCTCCTAGACCCCCTCCAATCTGGCTTCCGTCCCCTCCACTCTACCGAGACTGCTCTCTCTAAGGTCACCCATGACCTCCTTCTTGCCAAATCCAATGGCTCCTACTCCATTCTAATCCTCCTTGACCTCTCTGCTGCCTTTGACACTGTCGACCATCCCCTCCTCCTCCATACCTTATCTCACCTTGGCTTCACGGACTCTGTCCTCTCCTGGTTCTCCTCTTACCTCTCTGGCCGATCATTCTCGGTCTCCTTCGCTGGCGCCTCCTCCCCCTCCCATCCTTTAACTATTGGAGTTCCTCAAGGGTCAGTTCTTGACCCTCTTCTGTTCTCCATTTACACTCACTCCCTCGGTGAACTCATTCGCTCTCACGGCTTTGACTACCATCTCTACGCAGATGACACGCAGATCTACATCTCCACCCCTGTCCTCTCCCCCTCCCTTCAGGCTCGCATCTCCTCCTGCCTCCAGGATGTCTCCACCTGGATGTCGGCCCGCCACCTCAAACTCAACATGAGCAAGACTGAGCTCCTCATCTTCCTTCCCAAACCCGGTCCTCTCCCAGACTTCCCTATCACCGTGGATGGCACGACCATCCTTCCCGTCTCTCAGGCCCGCGATCTCGGTGTCATCCTTGACTCGTCTCTCTCGTTCACCCCACACATTCTATCCGTTACCAAGACCTGCCGGTTTCACCTTTACAATATCGCCAAGATCCGCCCTTTCCTCTTCACCCAATCGGCTACCTTACTGCTACGGGCTCTTGTTATATCCAGGTTAGACTACTGTGTCAGCCTTCTCTCTGATCTCCCTTCCTCCTCTCTCGCCCCGATCCAGTCTATTCTTCACTCCGCTGCCCTGCTCATCTTCCTGCAGAAACGATCTGGGCATGTCACTCCCCTTCTTAAACAACTCCAGTGGTTGCCTATCAACCTCCGCTCCAAACAAAAACTCCTCATTCTAGGCTTCAAGGCTCTACATCACCTTGCCCCTTCCTACCTCTCCTCCCTTCTCTCTTTCTACCGCCCACCCTGCACGCTCCTCTCCTCTGCCGCCCACCTCCTCACCGTCCCTCTGTCTCACCTATCCCGCCATCGACCCCTGGGCCATGTCCTCCCGCGGTCCTGGAATGCCCTCCCTCCTCACCTCCGCCAAACTGATTCTCTTCCCCTCTTCAAAACCCTTCTTAAAACTCACCTCCTCCAAGAGGCCTTCCTAGACTGAGCTCCTCTTCTCCCTCTTCTCCCTCTACCCCCCCTTCACCTCTCCGCAGCTTAACCCTCTTTTCCCCCCATTTCCCTCTGCTCCTCCTCCTCTCCCTTCCCATCCCCTCAGGACTGTACTCGTCTGCTCAACTGTATATATTTATTACCCTATTTATTTTGTTAATGAAATGTACATCGCCTTGATTCTATTTAGTTGCCATTGTTTTTACGAGATGTTCTTCCCCTTGACTCTATTTATTGCCATTGTTCTTGTCTGTCCATCTCCCCCGATTAGACTGTAAGCCCGTCAAACGGCAGGGACCGTCTTTATCTGTTGCTGATTTGTTTATTCCAAGCGCTTAGTACAGTGCTCTGCACATAGTAAGTGCTCAATAAATACTATTGAATGAATGAATTAAAACTAATCATGTTGGGGACACTCCCTGTCTCACATGGGGCTCAGTCTTACTCCCTGTTTTACAGATGCGGTAACTGAGGACCCAGAAATTAAGCAACTTGCCCTGGATCCCAAAGCTGAGATGTGACAGAGGCTGCATTAGAACCCAGATCCTTCTCCCAGGCCCTTGCTCTATCCATTAGGCCACACTGCCTCTCTTGCTTGTGCATGTGGAACACTTCAGCATGTGGAACACTAAAGAAATTCCACTGGATTTCAAAATGGCAATAATTTACATGTCCAAGAAGAAACGTTAGTGTGGTGACTGGACTCCTGAAATGGAGAAGCAGGATGACTTAGTGGGAAGAACTGGACCTGGGAGTCAGTAGACCTGGGTTCTAATCCAAGCTCTGCCAATTGTTTGCTGTTTGACCTTGGGCAAGTAACTTAAATTCTGTTACCTCACCTATAAAATGGGCATTAAATACCTGTTCTCTTTCCTAATACTTTGAGAGCCCCATGCAGAACTGTGTCCAACCTAATTAACTTGTAAGTGCCCCAACTCTTAGAACAATGCTTAACACATAGTAAGCACTTAACAAATAGGATTAAAATAAAATGCCTCACTCTTCTGTTACCAATATGATTTCATGCAGAAGAGAGTTTCCTGAGAAATGTAACTTTTGCAGGGACTGACTCTGATTCTGACTGCTAAACTGTTTCATAAGTTTAACTAATGCATTTGACCATAGCAATAGAGCAGAGCTTGGCAACTGGTAAGGAAATTTGGTGTCTTGAGACTTATACTAAGAAGATCCTTAGGTCCTCCCTTATGGTCTGGTCCATAATTTTAGAGCTGAAGTTGTGCCCTATCTGTCCCCTTCCTTATTATTGAAGTAAAGCAGAGCTCTGTATTAGGCCTGGTTTTATTCAAGGATGCAAATAATATGGAAGCTGATGTCCTAATACTATTCTGATAGTCTGAGAAACTATTTCATGTAAACAGGCTAAGAATATTAACAAAAATGCTTGTAATATTCTTACAGGAGGGATTCATGAAATGTCTGACTTTGCAGATAATGATCTTGTCTTTGGGTGAATTCCTCAAAGATTAGTATTCTTCAAACCAGCTGGAAACAGAAGGGAAACATGGGCCTGAGAGTGAGAAGACCTGGATTCTAATCCCACTTCTGCCACTTTTCTGCTGTGTGACTTTGGGAAGGTCATTCAAATTCTCTGGGGCTTAGCACTCATTTCCCCTATTTGCCCTCCCTTCTGTATCACTGATGTACTTGGATTTGCACACCTTAAACAATCTATGTTATTCAATCTACTCTTAGTCCCAGAGCCCTGTACATATGTCGTTTCACTCCACTATTTCCCTATTGGCAATTTATTCTAATGCCTGTCTACCCATCTAGACTGCAGGCTCCTATAGGCACTTGGGAGGGTAAAAACAGTTGGTACACACATTCACTGCTCACAGGAGCTTTCAGTCAAGAAGGGAAGATAGACATTAATATAAATAAATTACGGATATGTACATAAGCTCTGTGGGACTGAGCATGGGGTGAACAGAGGATGAAAATCCAAGCTCCAGGGTGATGCAGAAGGGAGTGGAAGAAGAGGGTATAAGGGCTTATTAGGGATAGGCTTCTTGGAGGAGATGTGATTTTAATAAGATTATGAAGGTGGTAGGAGTAATTGCCTGCCAAATATGAAGGGGGAGGGAGTTCCAGGCCAGAGGCAGCGTGGGCAAAGTGTTGGTGATGAGATAGATAAGAGAGATGGGTGCTTTGACTAGGTTGGTATTAGAGGAGGCAAATTTATGGACTGCACTGTAGGAAATCAGAGAGGTAAGGAAAGAGGTGGCAAGATGACTGTGTCCTCTAAAGCCAAAGGTAAGGAGTTTTTGTTTAATACGGAGATGGGTGGGCAACCCCTGGAGGTTCTGTTTTAGAGGGGTAGGGCAACATAGACTGAATGGTCTTGTAGAAAAATGATCTAGGCAGCAGAGTGAAGTGTTTACTAGAGTGGGGAGAGACAGGAGGTAAGGAGGTCAGCAAGGAGGCTGATGCAGTAATCAAGACGCAACAAGATAAATTCTTGGATTAACATGGTAGTGTGGATGGAGAGGTAAAGGCAGATTTTAGCAATGTTGTGAAGGTTGACCTGACAGGATTTGGTAATAGATTACGTGGATTGAATAAGAGAGATGAGTTGAGGATAATGCCAAGGTTACAGCCTTGTGAGACAGGAAGGATGGTGGTGCTCTTTTAGTGATGGTGAGAATAGAGTTTGGATAGGAAGATGAAGTGTTCTGCTCGGATGTGTTATGTTCGGGTTGTCAGCAGGATATCCAAGTAGAGTTGTCCTGAAGGCAGGAGAAAATGTGAGATTAGAGCAGGAGAAAAATCAGAGCTGGAGATGTAGATTTGGGAAATGTGCATAACGATGGTAGTAATGAAAACAAATGAGTTCTCCAGAGAAATGGGTGTAGATGGAGAATAGAAGGGGACTTAGAACTGAGCCTTGAGAGACTTCCAAGTTAGGGAGTGGGAAGCAGAGGATGAGCCCATGAAAGAGACTGAGAGTGAATGGCTAGGGAGATAGGAGACAACCAGGAGAGGATAATGTCAGCAAAGTCAAAGTTGGGTAATGTTTCCAGAAAAGGGTGGTCCACAGTGTTGAAAGCTGCTGAGAGGTAAGAGGCAGTTTAGGATGGAGTGGAGGCTGTTGAAATTGACAAGAAGAAAATCACTGCTGACCTGTGAAAGGGCAGTTTCAGTGTAATGAAGAGGGTCAAAACCAGATTGCAGGGGATCAGTGAGAGAATTTGAAGAGTGGAAATAGAGGCCGTGGGTGTAAACAACTTGCTCAATGTATTTGGAGAGGAATGAATGGTAGAATGGAAACAGGGTGATACCTGGAGGGAATCCTCCGGTTAAGGGGGGAGTTATTTTTGTTTTTTTAGGATAGAGGATGAATGAGCAAGCTTGAAAGCAGTAGGGAAGAAGCATGAGCAAGACAGTTGAAGATGGTGACTAAGGCGGGAAGAAGGGAAGTAAGTGTTCTGATATCTACCTCAGTGCTTAGTCCAGTGCTAAGTGAGCAGTTAATAAATACCACAATAATAGTGATAGTGATATATTTTAAACATATATGTGCACCAAGCACTGGATTAGATAAAAGATAAGCAAAGTCCCTATTTTACATCAAAGCAACTATTCCTTTTCTCAAGTGTATTAAGGCTCAGTTTCAGCACTGATAGAAAAGAAGGGGCACAGGAGGAGGTAGAGTGGGACTCCTTTTTTCTTCAGTTAGGTCAAGGAAGATGTTTCGGGTTCAGAGTGGCTGTCCCACATTTTCTGGGTGATTAGCTTCTCCTCCTCTCAGGGGCTCTTCTGAGTTCCTGACCTGCTTTTCTCACCCTCATTACTCCTGCCCACCTAACCAATGGAGTCAGGCTCTAGTCTAGGATAAAGGGCAGCTAATGTGACTTGACTCCTACGCCTTCCCTGTCACTGACAAATTACTCCTGGAAACAAAGTGCCTGAGATCCCTTTTCTGCTTCTGCTACACAAAAACTGTCACTTCCAAACTACTCCCACCTCTGCACTGGAATGGGTGCTCAAAAGGAATTTCTAACAGTGCATGAGTAGACAAAGCAATAGAAAGCAATACAAAAGTTTGGCATTGCTTCTGATGTTTTCAATATAGTCAATCATATTTATTGAACACTTAATGTGTGCCAAGCACTGTACTAAGAGCTTGAGAGACAGCATATGACAGTTTGGCATTTCCCTTTTTCCTCCTACAACCACTATACTCATATATACAATTTGTGTGTGTCCCTATTAGATCAGAAGCTTAATATAGGCTTGTATTATTCCTTTTACTGTATTCATTCATTCAATCATTCATTCATATTTATTCAGTGCTTACTGTGTGCAGAGCACTGTACTATGCACTTGGGAAACTACAATGCCACAATAAACTGTCACATTCCCTGCCCAGTATGGGCTTGTATTATTCCTTTTATTGTATTTATTCATTCATTCGCTCATATTTATTCAGTGCTTACTGTGTTCTGAGCACTATACTAAGCACTTGGGAAACTACAATGCCACGATAAATTGTCACATTCCCTGCCCACAATGATCTTACAGTCTCAAACTCCTCACTGTTGGCTTCAAAACTCTCTATCATCTTGCCCCTTCCTACTTCACCTCTCTTCTCTCCTTCTACACCCCAGCCCACACACTGTGTTTCTCTGTTGTTAACTTTCTCACTGTGCCTCGATCTCACCTGTCTGGCCGCCAGCCCCTGGCCCACATCCTACCTCTGGCCTGGAATGCCCTCCCTCCTCAAATCTGCCAATTACTCCCTCACTTCTGAAGGCATACCTCCTCCAAGAGGCCTTCCCAGACTAAGCCCCTTTTCCTCAGCTTCCCCTCCCTTCCAACTCACCTCGACTTGCTCCCTTTGCTCTTCCTACCTGCCCCACAGCACTTGTGTATATAAGTATATATCTACAATTCTATTTATTTATCCTGATCCCTCTTTACTTGTTTTGATGTCCATCTCCACCCTTCTAGTCTGTAAGCCCATTATGGGCAGGGATTGTCTCTTTCTATTGCTGTATTGTATTTTCCAAGTGCTTAGTACAGTGCTCTGTGCACAGTAAACACTCAATAAAGATGACTGAATGGATGAATGAATGAATAGAGTGGGAGGCATCATTGCAAAGGAATATAATTGCAGGTATGTACATAAGTGCTGTGGGTCTGGGAGGGGAAAGAGCAAAGGCAGCAAGTCAGGACAATGCAGAAGGGAGTGGGAGATGAGGAAAAACGAGGTTTAGTCTGGGAAGGCCTCTTGGAAGAGATGTATCTTCAATAAGGCTTTGAAGGGGGGCAGAGTAATTGTTGGATTTGAGAAGGGAAGGCGTTCCAGTCCAGAGGCAGGATGTTGACTAGAAGTCAGCAGTGAGACAGGCGAGATGGAGGCACAGTGAGAAGGTTAGCACTTGAGGAGTGTAGTGTGCAGGCTGGGTTTTAGAAGGAGAGAAGTGAGATGAGAAAAGAGTGGGCAAGGTGGTGGAGTATATTAAAATCAGTGGTGAGTTTTTGTTTGATATGGAGGTGGATGAGCAACCACTGGAGTTTTTTGAGGAGCGGGGTAACATGTTGTGAACATTTTTGTTGAGAAATGATCCAGGCAGCAGAGTGAAGTATGACCTGGACTGGGGAGAGGAAGAAGGCTCGGTGGCCCGCAAGGAGACTGATGCAGTAATCCAGGTAGGATAGGATGAATGATTGTATTAATGTAGTAGCAGTTTGGATGGAGAGGAAAGTGTGGATTTTTGCAATGCAGTGAAGGTGGGACTGATAGGATTTAATGACAGATTGAATATGTGGGTTAAATGACAAAGAGGAGTCAAGGATAATGCCAAGGTTACCTGCCAGTGAGACAGGAAGGATATTGGTGCCATCTACAGTTATGGGAAGGTCATGGCAGGCGGGGAGAGGGTTTAGGTGGAAAGATGAGGACCTCTGTTTTGGACCTAAGTTAGAGGTTATGGGAGGACATACAAGTAGAGATGTCTTGAAGGCAGGAGGAGATGCGAGCCTGAAGAGCGGGAGAGAGATCAGGGGAGGTGTTGTAGATTTGGGTATCATATGCATAGAGATGGTAGTTGAAGCTGTGGGAGCAAATGAGTTCTCCAAGGGAGTGGGTGTAGATGGAGAATAGAAGGGGATCCAGAACTGAACCTTGAAGGATCCTCCACATTTAGGAGGTGGGAGATAGAGGAGGAGCCTGCAAGGGAGATGGAGAATAAACAGTCAGGGAGATAAGAGGAGAACCATGAGAGGACGGAGGCAGTGAAGCCAAGTGTGGCTAATGTTTCCAGTAGGAGGGGATGGTCCACAATGTCAAAGGCATCTGAGAGATCGAGGAGGATTAGGATGGAGTAGAGGCCTTTGTATTTGGCAAGAAGGAGATCATTGGTGACCTTTGAGAGGGTAGTTTCTGTGGAGTGAAGGGGAGAAAAGACAGATTGGGGGGTGGTCAAGGAAAGAATTGGAGGAGAGGAATATGAGACAATGGGTGTAGATAACTGGCTCAAGGAGTTTGGAGAGGAATGGAAGGTGGGAGATGGGACAATAACTGGAAGGACCCACGGGGTCAAGGGAAGGATTTTTTTAGAATAAAAGAGACATGGACATGTTTGAAAGCAGTGGGAAAGAAACCACTGGAGATCAAGCAGTTGAAGATGTCGGTTAGAAAGGGGAGATGGGAGTGGGCAAGAGTTTTGATAAGGTGCAAAGGAATGGGGTCGGATGCACAAGTGGAGGGGGAGGCTTTTGAGAGGAGCCAGGAAATCTCCTCTAAAGACAATACTGGGCAGGATAAGAGAGTTGATGAGGGGGCTGGGAAAGGGGAGGAACTGAAGAGGGACAGATGCAATTGTAGGGAGCTCACACCTGATAGTGTCAATTTTCTTAAAGTAGCTGGCCAGGTCTTTGGGGGCAATGAATGGGGGAGGTAGTGGATGGGGCCTGAGGAGGGAGTTAAATATCTGGAACAACTGGTGCGTGCAATGGACAGGGGTGTCAATAAGAAAGGAGAAATAATTTTGCTGGGCAGTGGAGAGGGAAGGGTTAAGGCATGTAAGGATAATTCCAGAGTAGACAAAGTCAGCCTGATATTTAGATTTCTGCCAGCAGTGTTCTGTTTCTCAAGCACAAGAGTGAAGTAAGTGGAGGTGATTCAGGGCTTTGGGTTAGTGGTATAAAATTGATGAAGGGATAGGGGAATGAGTGAGTTGAGTTCAGTAGAGAGGGTGGTGTTGAGAAAGTCTATTTGAAGGGTAGTTTGGGCATAGAGGCTAAGTGGGGCATGATGAGAAAATTGGACGGGGTCCAGTGATGAGAGGTCTCTGTAGGGGAATAGTAAAGATTTACAAAGGAGAGGAGAGAAGGCAAGTAAGAATGTTCTGGTCAGATAAAGGCTAGATAAAGAAAGTTCTGGTCAATTTCAGAATTGGTGAGGGTAGAGATTTTGCAATAGTTAGAGATTATGAGATCCAGTGTGTACTCTCCCACAAAGGAAGTTCAGTTATTTGCAAATAACATGTGCTAAATAAATATTATTAAATGAATGACAGCTAGTCATCTGGCTTCCTAATAAATCTAATGTCTCTAATGCTGTAGTAGTGTCCAACTTCATGGTTATGACATGCTGGTTTACCTTGTAAAATAGGTTCAGCTTCTTGAGCAATTTCACCCGTGTCATGTCTAACAAAACTAAACATCAAATGGCAGGACTAGGTTGTAGACTCCTCCACTAGGCTGTAAACTTCTCCACTAGAATGTAAGCTCCTCCACTAGAATGTATGCCACTCCACAGAATGTAAGCTCATCCAATAGATCGTTAGCCCCTCCACTAGACTGTAAGCTCCTCCACTACACTTTTAGCTCATCCACTACTAGATTGTAAGCTCCTTGAGGGCAGGATTCCTATCTACCAATTCGATTGCATTGTATTCTCCCAACTGCTTAGTACAGTGATGATGATGGTACTGTATGTACTAAGCACTGGTGTGGATATAAGCATATCGGGTTGGGCACAGTCCCTGTGCCTCATTGGAGCTCACAGTCTCAATCCCCATTTTACCAGTGAGGTAAAAACTCTATGGATACACTACCAGAACAATTGCAGATGGAGGTGGGATGTTCTGGGAAAGACACGCTCTCTCGATCCCATCCATCTTTCCAATAGCATCTCGCCTCACCTTGCCGCCCTGTCCTCTCTTCCCACTCTCGATGAGCGGGTCTCCGCTCTCAACTCCACCCTCTCTACTCATCTCGACTCTCTCGCCCCCCTTTCCCTCCGCCGCTCTCGCTCCACTAACCCACAGCCCTGGATCACCTCCTCCGTCCGCCTCCTACGCTCCTATGCTCGAGCTGCTGAGCGCTGCTGGCGAAAGTCCAAGCACCGAGCCGACCTCACACACTTCAAATTTATCCTTTCCTGCCTTAACTCTGCCCTCTCCTCCGCCAGGCAAAGCTTCTTCTCCTCCCTCATTGACACCCATGCCCGTCACCCCCGCCGATTGTTCCGGACCTTTAACTCTCTCCTTAGGCCCCCAGTTCTTCCCCCTCCCCCATCTCTCACCCCCAATGATCTGGCCACCTATTTCCTCACGAAAATCAACACGATCAGGTCTGAGCTCCCCACAGTCACCCCTCCGCCTCTCCCCTCCCCCCCAACAACCCCCTCCCCTACTTTCCCATCCTTCCCTGCAGTATCCTCAGAGGAGATCTCCTCCCTCCTCGCAAGTGCCACCCCCTCCACCTGCGCCTCGGACCCCATTCCCTCTCACCTTCTTAAAACCATCGCCCCTGCCCTCCTCCCTTCCTTAACTTCTATTTTTAACCACTCAATCTCCAAGGGCTCCTTCCCCTCTGCCTTCAAACATGCCCACGTCTCCCCCATCCTAAAAAAACGCGCTCTTGACCCCACTTCCCCCTCCAGTTATCGTCCTATCTCCCTACTACCCTTCCTTTCCAAAATCTTAGAACGAGTCGTCTACAGTCGATGCCTAGAATTCCTTAACTCCCATTCTCTCCTAGACCCCCTCCAATCTGGCTTCCGTCCCCTCCACTCTACCGAGACTGCTCTCTCTAAGGTCACCCATGACCTCCTTCTTGCCAAATCCAATGGCTCCTACTCCATTCTGATCCTCCTTGACCTCTCTGCTGCCTTTAACACTGTCGACCATCCCCTCCTCCTCCATACCTTATCTCACCTTGGCTTCACGGACTCTGTCCTCTCCTGGTTCTCCTCTTACCTCTCTGGCCGATCATTCTCGGTCTCCTACGCTGGAGCCTCCTCCCCCTCCCATCCTTTAACTGTTGGAGTTCCTCAAGGGTCAGTTCTTGGCCCTCTTCTGTTCTCCATTTACACTCACTCCCTCGGTGAACTCATCCGCTCTCACGGCTTTGACTACCATCTCTACGCAGATAACACGCAGATCTACATCTCCGCCCCTGTCCTCTCCCCCTCCCTTCAGGCTCGCATCTCCTCCTGCCTCCGGGACGTCTCCACCTGGATGTCGGCCCGCCACCTAAAACTCAACATGAGCAAGACTGAGCTCCTCATCTTCCCTCCCAAGCCCGGTCCGCTCCCAGACTTCTCCATCACCGTGGATGGCACGACCATCCTTCCCGTCCCGCAGGCCCGCAATCTCGGTGTCATCCTTGACTCGTCCCTCTCGTTCACCCCACACATCCTATCCGTTACCAAGACCTGCCGGTTTCACCTTTACAATATCGCCAAGATCCGCCCTTTCCTCTCCACCCAAACGGCTACCTTACTATTACGGGCTCTCGTTATATCCCGGCTAGACTACTGTGTCAGCCTTCTCTCTGACCTCCCTTCCTCCTCTCTCGCCCCGCTCCGGTCTATTCTTCACTCCGCTGCCCGGCTCATCTTCCCGCAGAAACGATCTGGGCATGTCACTCCCTTCTTAAACAACTCCAGTGGTTGCCTATCGACCTCCGCTCCAAACAAAAACTCCTCATTCTAGGCTTCAAGGCTCTACATCACCTTGCCCCTTCCTACCTCTCCTCCCTTCTCTCTTTCTACCGCCCACCCCGCACGCTCCGCTCCTCTGCCGCCCACCTCCTCGCCGTCCCTCGGTCTCGCCTATCCCGCCGTCGACCCCTGGGTCACGTCCTACCGCGGTCCTGGAACGCCCTCCCTCCTCACCTCCGCCAAACTGATTCTCTTTCCCTCTTCAAAACCTTACTTAAAAATCACCTCCTCCAAGAGGAGTTGCCAGACTGAGCTCCTCTTCCCCCTCTACTCCCTCTGCCATCCCCCCTTTACCTCTCCGCAGCTAAAGCCTCATTTTCCCCTTTTCCCTCTGCTCCTCCACCTCTCCCTTCCCATCCCCACAGCACTGTACTCGTCCGCTCAACTGTATATGTTTTCGTTACCCTATTTATTTTGTTAATGAATTGTACATCGCCTTGATTCTATTTAGTTGCCATTGTTTTTACGAGATGTTCTTCCCCTTGACGCTGTTTAGTGCCATTGTTCTTGTCTGTCCGTCTCCCCCGATTAGACTGTAAGCCCGTCAAACGGCAGGGACTGTCTCTATCTGTTGCCGACTTGTTCATCCCAAGCGCTTAGTACAGTGCTCTGCACATAGTAAGTGCTCAATAAATACTATTGAATGAATGAATGAATGAACATGTCCATGGTGTCACTACAGGTCAGAGACGGCTCAATAGCATAAGACAAGACAGCTGAGTCTCAGAAAAGTGAAGCGACTTGCCCAAGGTCACACAGCAGACAGGTGGCAAAGCACAGTAAACACTCTGCTCATGACTACTGCAGTCATTCACATTTACTGAGTTCTGAGACAAATTGTTCTCGCTGCAGAAGTGAATGAGCCTGAAGATTGCTTGGGAATACCACCAGCATAGCACAAGTGAATAAAAATTTTGAGTGTTCTGTAGCCTTGGCTTGGAAGAGGTATTGTTTGAACAGAAACATTGGAAGGGAACGAAATGATTTTGGAGTAAAAGATTAGAGGTAGGATTAACCCTGGAGAAAATCTCCAGATCTGAGATTTAGAACATCAGTAGTGTGTAATGTTTTGTGCATATGCCCTGGAATGTGATTGTTACATGGAGCTACACGAGGTGTGTTGAGATAACAGAGAGAGAGATAACGGGCACAGTCTGTGGTCATGGAACTGAATTCTTCCATGATTTCATCAGCATGAGCCATTGTTCAGAAACACCCCTAGAGTGGAGACTAAGGATCAGGGAACCAGGGAGCTGAAGATAACTTTTCAGTTGGCAAAATCCAGGCAAGTGAAATGGAAAACAAACACAAACAAAAAAGCCCCAACTTTATTTTAAGAGGAAATGCTTCTCGGGGATATATTGAGAGCATTTATAGTCTCCTCAATGTGAATTTTCCTACATTTGATCTACTGTGGTGAAACTGTAATGAGGTAAGTTAAAGCTAAATGAAAATCATAATATCTCAGTTGCGTAAATGCTAGTGAATTCCTAATCCTGCTGTTTAAATTTGAATCATACAAGTTACCCAGCTATTTCAAGTTGTGACTCCAGAAAATGATTTGTTATTCCTTTACTACCTTATTTATCTGCTAGTCTACTAAAGCAGGTTTATCTGCTAGTCTATTAAAGCATCGTTATATGGTGTAGTGGATAGAGTGTGGACCTGGGAGTCAGAAGCACCTGAGTTCTAATCCTGGCCCTGCAACATGTCTGTTGTGTGACCTTGGGCAAGTCACTTAACTTCTTTGCGCCTCAGTTACCTCATCTGTAAAATGAGGATTAAGACTGTGAGGCCTTTTGTTGTCCAACCAGATTAATTTGCATCTATTTTAGCAATTAGAACAGTGATTGGCACATAGTAAAAACTTAACAAGTACCATAATTACTATTATTATTTTCCTGCTCATTTTTTTTCATGCTCCACATTATCCAAATATTTTCTTCCTAGTGGTTCCAAAAACTTTAGGGATTAAATGTTACTCCAGGATCCTAATTTAAAATGCCAATGGTGTGTGTAAATCACTGAGACTTTTACTCGCTTCAGTAAAAGGTACTGACCCATTACTATTATGGTTTAATTACTTTAGATGCATTTCCTTTTTTCCATGCTTTACCTTATTTAATATCAACATATTGTTCACTCAGCTGTGTCTAAAATGAAAGTTTGTTGGCTTCACCACTTCGAGGACAAGCTTGAGTGCAATTACCAATTTAGCAATGGCATTGGAAAAGCAGAGGAAATTTCTGTTACCATCTTTCATTATTCTACACTCCCTGCTACACCCCAGTCATCACCCTTCCTAAACTAACCTCCTAACTATATGTACATTTCCTTAAGTGCCTATTTTACAATGAAGAAGTGATTTAGGAATTGTTAATCCACATCATCATATTGATTTTAATATGCTTTAAAAATATTAACATCATGTTAAAAGATTAACAGAAATGAGAATTCTAGGGGATAAAAAAAGCTTATACATGCCTACATAGCAGCAACCCAAGTCAGGAAGAATTACAAACATATTGTGATTAGCAGGGTCTGAACACAGTCTTCAATTTCTCCCACTTTCTTAACTGTTTCCATCTTTATTTTAAAGTTTGCAGTTTTGACCTACTGTTAAACCCTAATTCTAGTGGAGATTAAATATTCATTAATTCAGTTGTATTTATTGAGTGCTTACTGTGTGCAGAGCACTGTACTAAAGCATTTGGAAAGTACAATTTGGCAATGAATAGAATCAATTCCTACCCAGTGACTCATAGTCTCGAAGTGGGGAGAAAGACAACAAAGCAAAACAAGACAAGTGGACAGGCATCAGTATAAATAAATAGAATTATATATGTATATACACATCATTAATTAAATAAATAGAATAATAAATATGTACATATTTACAGAATGCTGTGGGGCAGAGGGGGGTAGTAGAGCCAGTTTCTGTCTGGTCTGCAAGTCTCCTGAGTCCACCCTAAATGCTTGGAATAATAATTACAATGTTTGTTAAGCCCTTACTATGAGCCAGGAACTATACTAAGTGCTGCGGGGATATAAGCAAATCGGGTTGGACACAGTCTCTGTCCCACATAGGGCTCACAGTCTCAATCCCCATTTTAACTGATGCACAGAGAAGTGAAGTGACTTGCCCAAAATCACACAGTAGACACGTGGTGATTAGAACCCCTGACCTTCTGACTCCCAGGCCCGTGCTTTATCCATTAGGCCATGCAGCTTCCCTAAAGAAGAATCTTAAACTGGCCTACTCTAGCCTGAAAAGAGGTACTTGGGCACTAAATGATAAAGGAATCATTTAGTGTAGCCAGCTCTCCTATATTGCTGGTGGTTGTGTCTTGAAAAACCCTACATTAAGGAAAACTGGCTTTGTAGGACTGACTGTGACCAACACCATTTTTATGCACAATCAATTGATCAATGGTATTTACTGAGTGCTTACTGTACATAAAGCACTGTACTAAGCACTTGGGAGTTGGGGGGGCAAGTTGCCTGCCCACGAGTTTACAATCTAGAGGGGGAGAGAGACATTAATATAAATAAATGATTTACAGATATGTTCATAAGTGCTGTTTAGCCAAAGGTGAATGCCAAGTTTCTAAAGAGTTTTACAGATCCGAATGCATAGGAAATGCAGAAGGGAGATGGAGTCGAGGAAAAAATGACTTGAATGAGGAAGGCCATTGGAGGAGATGTGCTCTTAATAAGGCTTTGAAGGTGGTGGTGTGACAAATTATTTTTATTCATATGGTATTTCTTAAGCACTTACTGTGTGACAAGCACTGTTCTTAGCATTGGGATACGTATAAGCTGATCAGGTTGGACACAGTCCATGTCCCTCACGGGGCTCATAATCTTAATCCCCATTTTACAGATGAGGGAACTGAGGCCCAGAGAAGTGAAATGACTTGCCTAAGGTTTACACAGCTGACAAGTGGTGGAGTCAGGATTAGAATGCAGGTCCTTCTGTTTCCCAGGCCTGGGCTCCAGCCTCCAGGCCATGCTTTATCTCCTCACTGACTTAGGTTCGCAGGATCCAGAAACTTTTCCCCCCAGCATCGGAACTGAACCACTCCCCTTCTGCCAGTTTTCCCCACACTCCTCCCCTTCCCATACTCTCCCTGACTGTAAGTGCTGGAGCTACCCAGGCATGGGCTGCTGCAGCCATTCTCCTCTCACAGAGGTACTGCCCCCCCAGTCCCGACCTTCGGCCTGTGTCACAGAATGGAAGGAAATTCCAGGCCAGAGAGAGGACATGGGAAAGATAGATGAGAGCAGGGTACAAGAGATAGCTGGTGCTAGATGAATGAAATGTATGCACTGGGTTGCACAAAAAACATTTCTTTCAACACTGTAGGGTTGCATATACTAACAAGCTCATCTTGTCAGGATTGCACTTTAATGTCCTGTTTACTTTTGTGAATGTCTAACCAGTTAATTTCCTATTTATAGCCTACTCAGAGAAACAAGCATGTGTGCATATTTTGATTACTGGTTCCTTAAATTTTAATTTTGCCTGAAATTAACTGCCTTTATTTAAAAGTGAAGAAATGTCCCTAAAAAAGTTTGCATTTTGCTTTCTGATTATAGTTTGCTTTTTTTGGTCTTCCAATTCTGAAATGAGAATCAGCACTTGTTATGATATTGACATCAATGTTTCACATGAATTGAAAGGAAAAAAACCAACGGTTTTTGTTCAATTTCTTTGAAACCATAGAATTAAGAAATATCTATGCATATAAAAGTGAAGGAAGATGGCTTATGGTAATAGAGAACAATTCTAGGCAGTAAGAAAGAAATAATTTGCTGATAATAATTTATTTTCTTTACTATTAGTTGAAGCTGATTGAATGTATTAAAGAAGAGTGTCATTATCTCTTAACCACAAAGGTAATAGAAATTATTTTGAGGGTCTTTTACTCCAGAAAATCCATCAACTCAATTCAAGTATGATTGGGAGTTTTTATTATGATACTGAACAAGTACTGTTAATGAATAGAAAAGGTTTTCCAAAGCATCAAACACCTAAACTGTTTCCTAAATCACTGTGGTTTTTTTTAAGCAGTATGTCTTGATCACCCAATCACTAGGCAGAAAAGGCCATATCTTTTAATAATAATAGAGATAATTAATGATTTTGATTTTGGAATTGTAGAGAACAGCAACAAGATATGTCAGTCGTTTAAATATGTAGATAGGTAAACCAAGATTCTATAGCTATGGGATAATAGTGACTATCTAATAACTTCAGATTTTTAAGATGTAGAGAATCTCTTTGGGATAAAGATGAAAACTTCAGTGTAAGATGGTAATGAAAGAAGTGAGATATTAATGTTTGTCATATACTGATTGAGATTTCAAATGTCTAAACTTATTTTAAGAACATATTGTGTATGACTATTTGGATATGTGTTAAATCTATATATTTATATATACACTAAATGCTATCTGTACCTGGCTTTCTCACCCACTAGATTGCAAGAACTTTGAAAATGGGACTGTGTATTCTATTCATTCATTCAATACTTCATTAATTCATTCAATAGTCTTTATTAAGTGCATACTGTGTGCAGAGCACTGTACTAAGTGCTTGGAATGTATAATAGGCAACAGATAGAGACAATCCCTGCCCAGTGACAGGCTAACAGTCTAAACGGGGGAGACAGACAGCAAAGCAAGACAGAAAAAAACAAGACAATATCATCAAGATAAACAGAATCAAGGAGATATACACCTCATTAACAAAATAAATAGGGTAATAAATAATATATATAAATGAGCACAGTGCTGAGGGGAGGGGAAGGGGAGAAGAGCAGAGGGTGGGGAGGGGGAGTGGAGCAGTGGGGGAACAGAGGGAAAAGGGGGATCAGTCTGCAAAGGCCTCCTGGAGGAGGTGAGCTCTCAGTAGGACTCTGAAGAGGGGAAGAGAGTTAGTTTGGCTGATGTGAGAAGGCAGGGCATTCCAGGTCAGAAGTAGGACCTGGGTCAGGGGTCAACAGCAGGACAGGCAGGAACGAGGTCCAGTGTAGAGGTTAGCAGCAGAGGAGCAGAGTGTGCGGATTGGGCTGTAGAAGAAGAGAAGGGAGGGAAGAAGAGAAGGGAGGTGAGGTAGGAGGGGGCAAGGTGATGGAGAGCTTTGAAGCCAAGAGAGGGGAGTTTTTGTTTTATGCGAAGGTGGATAGGCAACCACTAGAGGTTTTTGAGGAGGGGAGTGAAATGCACAGAGCGTTTCTGTAGGAAGATGATCTGGGCAGTGGAATGAAGAATAGACTGGAGTGGGAAGAGACAGGAGAAAGAGAGATCCGAGAGGAGGCTGACACAATAATCCAGTCGGGATATTATGAGAGCTTGTTCCAGCACAATAGCTGTTTGGATGAAGGGGAAAGGGCGGATCTTGACGATATTGTGCAGGTGAGACCGACAGGTGTTGGTGACGGATTGGATGTGTGGGGTGAATGAGAGAGCTGAATGAAGGCTGACACCAAGGTTGCGGACTTGTGAGACGGGAAGAATGGTAGTGCCGTCTCCCTGACAGGGAAGTCAGGGAGAGGACAAGGTTTGGGAGGGAAGATAGGAGCTCAGTTTTAGACACGTTGAGTTTTAGGTGGTGGGCAGACATCCAGGTGGAGATGTCCTCGAGTCATGAGGAGATACAAGCCTGGAGGGAGGAAGAGAAAACAGGGGAGGAGATGTAAATTTGGGTGTCATCTGTGTAGTGATGAAAGTTGAAGCCGTGGGAGCGATTGAGTTCACCAAGGGGGTGAGTTTAGATGGAGAACAAAAGAGGGCCAAGACTGACCCTTGAGGAACCCTTACAGTTAGGAGATGGGAGGGGGAGGAGGAGCCTGTGAAGGAGACCGAGAATGAACGGCCAGAAGGTTAAGAGGAGAACCAGGAGAGGACAGAGTCCATGAAACCAAGGTGAGATAACATGTGGAGGAGAAGGGGATGGTCGACAGTGTCAAAGGCAGCTGAGAGGTCGAGGAGGATTAGGATAGAGTAGGAGCCATTGGATTTGGCAAGAAGGAGGTCATGGGTGACCTTTGAGAGAGCAGTCTTGGTAGAGTGGAGGAAATGGAAGCCTAATTGGAAGGGGTCCAGGAGAGAGTTGGAGTTGAGGAATTCAAGGCAGCGAGTGTAGATGATGAGTGTAGATGACTCATTGTAGGAGTTTGGAAAGGAAGAGTAGGATGGAGATAGGACAGTAAGTGGAAGGGGAAGTGGGGTCAGGAGAGGGTTGTTTTAGAATGGGGGAGACATGGGCATGTTTGAAGGCAGAGGGAAAGAAGCCATTGGAGAGTGAGTGGTTAAAAATAGAAATAAAGGAGGGGAGGAGTGATGGGGTGATAGGTTTTATAATCATATTTATTGAGCGCTTACTGTGTGCAGAGCACTGTACTAAGCGCTTGGAAAGTCCTCCTATTGTATGTTAGAACAAGGGTTTGCATATGGTAGACAATATTTATTATGATAAAAATTACTGTTATGATGGTTATGTCTGATTCAACCATATTTTGAAAGATTTGAATATCCAGTTTTGCAGGTTTTGGGGACCATTGAAAACCAGTGCAGGTGCTGAGTGGTTCTGTAGCTGATATTATTTGTCAGAGTAAGGATGTGAGTCCCATGTGGAACAGGGACTGTGTCCAACCCGTTCTGCGTGTATTTACCCTGCTGCTTAGTTCAGTGCCTGGCACATAGTAAGCACCTAACAATTAGCACACTCATTATTTATTATTATTACTAGTACCTCAGTGACTCTCAAAGAAAAAAAACCCAAATCATTCATCAGCAACACTCTTTTTCTTTGATTAGTGTTGGTCAATGTCACAAAACCTGCAGAAAACGTGAATAGAACCTCTTAAAGACATTAAGTTTCTTCTTTGTGATTTATTTCTCCTGTTTTGTTGCATTTGAAACTGAACTCTGTTTTGATCACAAACATTCAGGGTTTCTACAACAGTGAACTTGGGAGGTGATGCAATCGTAACACTCAAACTCTAGTGGCTATAGTTTTATAATAAAAAGTAGAGTTTATAACTGCCAATTTTTAAAAAAAACTGTATTTGACAAAATTCAGTAAATCGGGATATTAAATTTCAGTTTGTGAAGCAAGAAATTGTGGTGAGCCCACAACAAGCTGCTTTATTAGTGACTTTGTGGTCTGGCAAACAACAGTCTCAAGAAGAAAGAGACTGGAGAAGGCAGTGATGGGCTCTACCTGAGGCAGGTGATTGCTGGCCTGTGGGGGCGGAGCATGGAGGAAGGCATGACCTTCTCTCCCTGTTCTACCAGTAACAGGCCTGGACCAATCAATGACTGCTATGTAGGGCCACAGCTGCAACACTTAAGGCAGATAAAAGGCGGTTGTTTTGAATCACGAGGTAGCATGCAAGAAGCATCATACAGAAGCATGCAGGGCAAGAAGCGTGCAGAGGAGAAGAAAGAAGGAAGCCCAGAGAGCAGCAGGAGAGCATCACTAGAAAGCAGCAGAAGGTAGCAACTCTTGGAAGTAGAAAGAAGAAGCATTGGCAGAAGGGGTTCCTTTGATCACAGACTGTATTGGACCCTTGGTGTGTGTCTGTGTGTGTGTGTGTGTGTTACTCCCTTGCACATTGGTGAAACTAAGTAAAAAATTTTCCACAGTAACCTTGGTGATCAGCAGTGTGGTTTGATTTTGCCATGTGTCACCGAGGCTTTCTTGGTCCAGGGTGGTCCTAGTTGTTATGAACTGGTGGGTCTCGCAACAGAAAAAAGCTGAATAAAATCTCAGGAGAATTCTATGATCCAACTAAAATGAAGGTGAGAAAATATCAATATTTTTAATTTTAGGAAATATTTCATTTTTGAGAGAAGTTGGAAATAGAGATAAAATTTTGGAGATAAGCAAAAATTGTGGCTTAGGAGAAGCAGCGTGGCTTAGTGGAAAGAGCATGGGCTTGGGAGTCAGAGGACGTGGGTTCTAAACCTGCCTCCTACACTTGACTGCTGGGTGACCTTGGGCAAGTCACTTAAATTCTCTGTGCCTCGGTTACCTCATCTGTAAATGGGGATTAAGACTGTGAGCCCCATGTGGGACAACCTGATTACCTTGTATCTACCCCAGCACTTAGAACAGTGCTTGGTACATAGTTAAGCACTTAACAAATACTATTATTATTATTATTATTATTATTATTATTGTTATTATCATTTAAAAGATGCTTAGGAGAAATTAGTTATGAATGATTTGCCTTTTAGGTGCAGAAGGAAGTTTGAACAACTGTAATAATAATTACAGGCATTTGATTTTGGAAAACCCATAAAGTATGGTTTTCTATAATCACTTCTTTCCAAAGTAGTCCGGAGCCACTTCATTCCTTTTAAATTCATCACTAAGTTTCTCCACCTCATAGCTAATAATTGGATAGACAATGGTATTACCATGTCAGCCCTTTTAGACAGGATAATAATAAAAATAATAATAGGGGTATTTGTTAAGTGCTTATTATGTGCAAAGCACTGTTCTAAGCACTGGGGGATACAAGGTGATCAGGTTGTCCCACATGGGGCTCACAGTTTTAATCCCCATTTTACAGATGAGGTAACTGAGGCACAGAGAAGTTAAGTGACTTGCCCAAGGTCACCCAGCAGACAAGTGGAGGAGGCAGGTTTAGAAGAATAGAAGTTTGGTGCATGAGATCCTTCAAATTTAGATTTACATACCTCTTGATGTCTGGGTCTACAGAACTGTGATCTGGGTAGATTGTTTTTATTTTTTGCTATTTAAATATGGTTATACCACATGACATCAACATGTACTTGGTGATTCATCCTAATCTTATTGTCTGCTTAGCCAGAGGCAAGAAAAATTAATAATGTTGATGAACTGCCACTTCTCTAAAGGTGACTTTACAAATGATATCTGAGTAAAATCTCAGATCATCTTGAAGTAAACTATCCCACTTTATTTAGAAGTAACTCTTTTCAGACCTTCCTATGTAGTCAGTGATAGGAGGAAAAATCTGATCTCCAAGGCCGGTAGGCTAATCTGACATGATTAACTCCATATATGACATTTCTATTACCAAACAGTAGCATCCATCCTATATTATCTTTTGAGAGATTTTGTGATGTACCATAAGCATATTAATAAAACAGTAGCATCCATCCTATATTATCTTTTGAGAGATTTTGTGATGTACCATAAGCATATTAATAAAACAGTAGCATCCATCCTATATTATCTTTTGAGAGATTTTGTGATGTACCATAAGCATATTAATAATAATGTTGGTATTAATTAAGCATTTACTGTGTGCAGAGCACTGTTCTAAGGGCTGGGGTAGATACAAGGATAATCAGGTTGTCCCATGCAGGGCTCACAGTCTTAATCCCCATATTACAGATGAGGTAACTGAGGCACAGGGAAGTTAAGTGACTTGCCCACAGTCACACAGCTGGCAAGCGGCAGAGCCGGAATTCGAGCCCATGACCTCTGACACCCAAGTCTGTGGTCTTTCCACTGAGCCATGTTGCTTCTCTGTATTATCTTAGCCAAGTAGTATATTCAGATTCATGAACAGAACTCACAACAGTGTTGTGAAAAATGTTAAATATGCTTTCAACATAGCTTCCATCGAAGTCCAAATTTGTGAGGATTCTAATTGAAAGATTCTACTTCCTTCTTCTTGCTCTCAACCAGGTTTGATCCAAACGCACCACACAATGACGGGGAAAGATGTTTGTGATAAAGGGCTAGAAGGGATAAAGTTTCTGACCCCTGAAAAACCACCCGAAGCCTCTCACTTGATGGACACTGAAAACAGGAAAAGAGCTAACATAAGCTAAGAGCAAGGTACCTGCCGAAATAGCTACCCTGACTACCACTAGTTTGTCTATAACCTGAATATCAGCTCAGATGTCACAGCCCTTGGTTACCTCGTGACTTAAGAGTGAACTCTTCATAGTGCTACAACTGACTAAACCATGTATTTTTCCAATTTTTATAAACTCTCCATATGTAAAAGTTTGTACAAATGAAAAATACAGTTTTATAAAGTTCAATCCCAGAAATTTTCATTATTCAATGATTTATCTTTAAAGAGCATTGACATTTTCTCCTAACACCCAGCAAATAGATGCTTCACATCAAAGCAACAGAAACTGTTCTGGATTTACTTACAATTTTGGAAAGGATTATGTAGCCAATTGTCATCAACATTTCCACTGTACCCTTAGGCTTTTGGGATTAATATTGATTAAGAGGGCCTTTGAACAATTCAAACAGATTTAACGAGCAGACTGAATTATAAGAACTACAATTTTATCAATTTAAATACCTCTCAGAAGCAGAATATACAACTCATAAAATGTGTTTATATATATTCTTGAGCTGATAGAAATGACACTATCAACTTGTAAAAATAATCTTTCAACGAACATAATGACATCTGATCTGAAATGTGGCACTTATTAAAGATCAAATACTATATTTCCAATAGGATTCCCTCAGATATCCTATATTATTTAACTAAGAATTTTAAAATCAGGCTAAAGTTCAAATTGAGAAATTGACCCCTGCATTATTGTAAATGAAAAAAGTATTTGACCTCTCTATCATACTTAAATTGAATTACTCTATAACTTTTGAATTCTATCCCATTTATGGCCAAATTGCAATTGCCAAGTCATAATAAGCAAATTTATTTTATCCATTAATTTGATTAAATATTTACACTTGTCAAATGTAACTATCGTTTTCCAAATAATAGCAGTTAATTCAGTTTTCACCTTTTATCGGCCTACTAGTTCTACTTTGCAGGAAGGTAATTCTTTGGTGTTTTTACATTATTTCATTTTTATTTAGGATTTCATGAAATATTGAATCCCTGTTTATCTTAACCTTTTTCAAAATGTGAATAGAAGAAAATGGCTGCTGGTAGATTTGGGTTTGAAGAAAAAGCAACATTGATAATGTATAATTCATTTGTCTTATACAATATCTCTTGAATAAGTGACTTTAAATTATCAATAATAAAATTCATCAAGAAACAAGGAATGTCAGAATTGTTAAACTTAGGTGAAGAGGATCTTAGGGGTGATCTAGTTCTATTTTAGTTCTTTTGCTACTTAAGTGTATCATTTATGATAACTATTCAATAAAGTTAGATATCTTTTCCTTATGTTACATGTCATTCAATCATATTTACCCAGCATTTACTGTGTGCAGAGCACTGCACTAAACACTTGGGAGAATACAACACAACAATAAACAGATGCATTCCCTTTTCACTTGAGCTTACAGTCTAGAGGACTGTACTGTTATTGATGGCAACACCATCCTTCCTGTCTCACAAACCTGTAACCTTGGTGTTATCCTTGACTCCTCTCTCTCCTTCAGTGCACATATTCAATCCATCACTATGTCCTCTAAATCCCACCTTCACAACATCACTAAAATCCTCCCTTTACTCTCCATCCAAACTGCTACCATGATAATACAGTCACTCATCCTATCCCTCCTGGATTACTGCATCAGGCTCCTTGCTGACCTCCCAGCCTCCTGTCTCTCCACACTCAAGTCCATACTTCACTCTACTTCCTAGATCATTCTATACTATACTACATATACATAGATATAGTTATATATAGTCTCATGAACAGTCATGAAATCTCACCATCAGTAGCATCAACTTCAAAATGAGAGTTACAGTTAAGACCCCATCACAAAAGTTCAACCAATAGAAGAAATATTTACATTATAATTATCAGTGCTATGTTTGACATTATGCCCTTCATTTGACAAGATGAAATTATATTATGTGATTTTTTTTCAATTTCTATATATATTTCCATATATTTCAAGTCATGAAATAAACTTTATGTAGATGAGTGAGTGTTTCTGCATAAAATACAATTATTTTCATTACAATGTTACATAACACAGATGTGCATAATGAATGATTTACAGACAAACATACTGTTGCATGGTAGGAATTCCATGATGGAATTCAAAAACCTAAGGGGTTGATTAATCATTGAATAGATGAATGTCATAACAAGGTGTCATTCCCTTTTGAAACATTTTTTCCATATGACAAATATTTAAGAAAATGATCAAAATTATCAGCTAATTGTCCCAAAGACAAAGGCATTTTTCTTATCTATAAATGATTCTAACAAATGTCATTACAGAATGGAATTTTCAAGCATTAATCAATATTATCAAGCACTTGCTCGTTGCATAATACTTTATTAAGCACTTGGGAGAGTTAGTAATCTTGATCCCTGCCCTCAAAAAACAGAGAAAACAAATACAAATCCTTCCAAGACAAATACTAAAATAAAGTGGAAATAGGAAGAAGCAATAGAGTGGCAACACAGGCAAAAAATACTGGCGGGAGAGTGGAAGGAGAAATGTGTTGTGGATTTGAGTGATGAATCAGGGAAGGCCTCTGACATTTGCTTGTCCTTAATCCCATGTATGATTGAAATAAATTTTGATCATAAAAATAAATCTGCTGAGAACTAAAATTCTCTTTAGATTATAAGCTCTTTCACAAAAATGATCATGTCTACTACCTCTATTTTAGTCTTCCTAGCATTTCGTGTAGTGCTTTGCAAAACATATACACTTAAGAAATTACGTTTGGTTTTCATTTCAGACTCATGAATGCTGAGACTTTGGATACGGAGTATATGAATTGTGCAAGGGAGCCATGGGCATGGGAAAGTACACTGTGTCTGTGATCTTCCTGCAGCCAGCTATGGGAGGACTGGTAGGCTAGACCTTGATGACCTTGCTTTCAGGGAGACACCTGTGCTTCAGTCATAGAGTGGGGGCAGAAATAGGAATGCAGGAATCTGTGGGGCAATGAGCAGGATATCTCCCCAGCTTGCTTTGGAAGACTGTTCACTTGTTTACTGCCTGTATTCTTGTTTTGATGTCTGTCTCCCCCCTTCTAGACTTTGAGCCCATTGTGGGCAGGGATTGTCTCTATTTGTTGCTGAGTTGTACTACCCAAGCACTTAGTACAGTACTCTGCACACAGAAAGCGCTCAATACGATTGAATGAATGAATGAATGAATGAATGAATGAATGGGAGAAGAGGCTGAGTGGTGGCCAGTTGCTACCAAATGACTTTGGGGAATTCTTTTGGACTATATTTAGGGCTGCACACTCCCCACAAATAGTCAGCAAGCAGACAAGGGGCAGAACTGGGATTAGAATCCAGGTCCTCTCTCTCCCATTTTTCTTTCCACTAGCTATGCTGCTTCTAGGCTTTCATTTTTATGTCTCTACCTCTTTTATGTTAAGTGCACCAAAAAGGTGAAACATTAAGAAATAATATATCACACATTACTCCCCAATGGCTGGAAGAGTACTGAGCCAATCAGTTCATTTATCACTGGCCAACAATTTGATGTTGAGAGATAACAAGGTTATTAGAAAACTTCAGTCCCTCTCCACTGATGGGATGGGATCTTAATATAATTGGATGTAGCTCATTCTTCAAAATTTAGTTTAATTGCTAGTTTATTAGAAAGTGTAGCACTAAACAGATTACTACCTAAAGATGCCAGGTTTCTTTCACAACATTCTAATATTCCCTGAGGCAGGAACTAAGTTCAAAACTTTGATTTAAAATTTGATTTTTAAAAATATAAGGCAATATAACAATACTTCATGTTGTTCTCTTTTGATAATCAAGGTTTTTTGACTCCTATGAACAGATTAAGTTAACTATTGCCTTTTAAAATATTCATCAAATGAGTGAAACAAATATTTTATTGAACAAGGTTGCATTTCTGTGTCAGACTAGGCCAGACTTTGTGAAGGGTAAACTGTCCCCTAAGTATATGTTCGATGGTTTGTTTTATAAGTGATTGTATTCTCAGTCCACTAGGGAATCATTTAGTGAACTGAAGAGGTATTTACCGGCCTAAGGGAAACAGTCAAATGATCATCCAATAGTAAGCAGTTTTCAAATGGAGCAGGATCTGTGTCAGAGTCACCAAATAATAGTTGGTTGGGATTTTAAAGTGAGCCATAGGCTACTGTCTAGTCCTACTCTAGGCTGGGGAAGGTAGGTATTTCCCCAGTCTGAATTGAGCTCATGGAGCCACCTAGTCATGATAAATAGTGTGGCCCAGTGAATGAACACAGACTATGGAGACAGAGGATTCGAGTTCTAACTGTAAGCTCATTATGGGCAAGGAATTTGTCTTCTAATTCTGTTGTATGGTATTATCCCGAGGGCTTAGTATAGTGCTCTGCACATAGTGTGCCCTCAGTAAGTATCACTGATTAATGATATTATGAGAGACACCTTGGCAAAGTAGATAAAACATGAGCCTG
Source organism: Ornithorhynchus anatinus (assembly GCF_004115215.2). Classification (NCBI taxonomy): domain Eukaryota; kingdom Metazoa; phylum Chordata; class Mammalia; order Monotremata; family Ornithorhynchidae; genus Ornithorhynchus; species Ornithorhynchus anatinus. The sequence goes on from NC_041728.1 coordinate 157,147,263, forward strand.
GGAATCAGAAGGTCATGGGTTTTAATCTCACCTCTACCACTTGTCTGCTGGGTGAACTTGGGTAAGTCATTTTACATCTCTGTGCCTAAATTCCTACATCTGCAAAATGAGGATTAAGACTTTGAGCCTCAGGTGGGACAGGGACTGTGTCTAACCTGATTTACTTGTATCCACCCAGAGCGTAGTATAGTGCCTGGCACATAGTAAATGTTTAACACCACCATAATTATTATTATTTGAATCTAATTTGTGCTCTGCTGATTGCCTCCTGTTCAACCTTGGGCAAGTCACTGAACCTCAGTTTCCTCCTCTCTAAAATAGGGAATCAGTACCTATTCTTCCTCTCCCTTACACTGTGAGCCCCATGGGGGATATGGATTGTGTGATCTTGTACTTAGCACAGTTCTTGGGATATAGTAACTGTTTTTTAATAATACTTGTTAACCTCTTACTATGTGCCAAGCACTGTACTAAGCTTTGGGTTAGATACAAGCAAATTGGGTTGGACATGGTCCCTGTCCCACGTGGGGCTCACTGTCTTAATCCCTATTTTACAGAGGTAGCTGAGGCACAGAGAAGTTAAGTGACTTGCCCAATGTCACACAGCAGACAAGTAGCAGAGCCAGTATTTTAGCTCTATCAGTTAGGCTACACTGCTTCTCTAAATGCTTAACAAATATTTTTATTATTATTAATCAGTCAATGGTACTGAGCACTTACTATATGCAGAGCAGTGTACTAAACACTTAGAAGAGTGCAATACAACAGAATTAGCAGACAAGTTTCCTCCCCCTTAATGAGCTATATTATTATCATTATTGTTATTATTGATAATAGCAACAACAGGATAAATGAGAGAAAAACAGATTTTCCTGGAGCAGTGAACTTTGGTGAGGCACTTCCCGAGGGCAACAGAGGAAGCTGAGCCTGGCACATACCAGAAAAAGTGAGTCCAGCATGGATTTCAGGAGGTAGAACTCTGACACAGAGCTTAGTAGGCAGGAAGCTGGAGAAGTACAGAAGTCAGGTAGAGAGGGGAGTTGGAAGATAGAGCAAAGAACTGACAGGGAAATTAATCTGTACGGAAAGTGGAAGACTGTCATATTGGGAACAAAGGAGTTAGGGAAGGAGAATAGAAGGTAGGAGAGTAGGGAATGAAACAGTGTAAAGTAGCAGATGGATGGGAAGAAGAGAGGAACATAAAATTGGAAAAAGGATAGGCTAAAGGGAAATAGATTCATAGCAGAAGGGAAAAAGAAGAAATGAATGTAATAAAGACAAAACCTGGGTTTGGAATAGAGGAGAGTGAAAGGAGAGGTAGGAAAGGTAGCCACTAATAAACCCCTTTTGAATTTTGTCATACAGAAAGTGGGTTTTCAATATGCTAGTAACTAACAAAGAAACACCAAATTCTAAGTTAGAAGCCAAAATATTAGGCTATAATCCAAATAAATTCCCAGGATTTGAAGCCAGGTTTTTGATGCTTTATGTTTTTCTTAGTACTAGCGTCTATTTCTAATTTAAAGCTAGTATATAATGTTGCAGTTTTTCTGACACATTACTGAAAATATTTCAAGGGAGTTTGATCTTGAGCTACTTTCAATTTAATTTCTAAGCAAGAACAAGTTTGAGTAGTACCCTTACCTCTCAACTTTTATTACTCATTCACATTTCTGAGATATTTGAAAGATTCACTATTCCTTATCATTCCATTTGCTTTTCAGTGTTGTCTTTTTTTCCTAGGCATGTGCCATGGCCTTCAAAATGAACACAAGCTAAGAGCCAGGAAGCTCGCTACATTTTACCAGTATTGTAATGGGTTCTTTTTATCTAGAAAACTGCAAATAAAAAGTACAACATCCCTGACAGTTTGACTAATTTTAAAACTGTTTGGACAACCTTATCTAAGTAAGAACTTGATTTTAGGAATCAGAATTATAAATTATAAATGGTTTCTGTATTAGGGCTTATGCAGCCGTGTTTCTGTGACAGAAGAACATATGTGTTTAGTAACTATCAGTGGAATTTAGGATGTTAATTCTCAGGAAGAAGAATTGAATCTCCCTTGAAACTCAATGCCCCAAATTCTTTGGTTGAGCTTAAATAATTTCAAAATAATCACTGGGGTCATATCAGATCTTCAGGAGAGACACATAGCGAACAAGAAGGAAAATGGCTGTTGCAGAAAAGCATCAGCATAGTGTGGGGTTGACTCTGTAGGGCTAAATCCAGTGGCTACTCTCCTACTGGGTGATGAGTTGATGCCCCTGAACAGATCTGTAGAAAGACCCAAGATCGTGATAAATTCTAAGTTAGGGAGGAAACATCGGCCTAGTGGAAAGAATGTGGGAATGAGAGTTAGGAGACCAGTGATGCAGTCTCATTCAAGCCAGTGTCAGTTAATCTCTCTGAGCTTCAGTTTCTCATCTATAAAATGGGATAATATATCTAGTCTTTCTAATGCATAGACTGTTAAATACTATATTTTATCTACCCCAGTGTTTCATAAATCCCGTAATTATTCTAGGTCAGGGCCATCCAAACTTTTATTATTTATTTTCTGGTTCTGAATAATGTCAACAGTTATTTACCTAATACAAGGAAAATCAGTTCATTTGTTAGAAAAATCAAAGCACCACTGTCATTTCCCTTTGTTTATGAATGGATGAAGTCAATTTCTTTTCAACTGTAGAAGATAGGTCTATAGTTTGGAAGATATTAGAGAATTAGGAGCTCATTAGAAGTCATAAAAGAAATTGACTTCATCCATTTGTCCATTCACTAAATTCCCTGTATGTCAAATTGGAAGAATGTTATATAAGATGGAATATGAATTCCATGCAATATCGATCCTTAATCAGTATCTTCAAGCATCACCAATCAGTATCACCAATTAAAATCTTGTTTTTATTCTTTTTTCCTGATTTTAAAAACATTTTTATTTCTTAAAGGAAATGCAATCATGAATGCAAATATAGATTTTTTTTGATAATGTTTACCAAAGTTGGAAAAAAATAGTCCATTAATTTAATAAAAATAATTAATTTCTCACTATAGATGATACATCTTTAACAAAAATAATTTTATCTTTACTGAGTGGCTTTTAAAATTTTCACCAGAAATTCAAACCAGGAGAAATACTTTTTAAAATAGAAGTAAAACATAATCTAGAGGACTAGTAATACAAATTGGAAGAAAAATTTTGCTATGTACAGTACCCTGCAATACACTCCCACACAAAGTCTGCCAAGCAATCTTTTCTGGCAGTAAAGATTCTTAGATCTCAGTAACTCATTATGTTTAACTGGCAATGCTAATGTACAATCTGTGAATCTGGAAAATTCCCTCTTTTTCTTTCATTGTGAGTGTTGTAAATTAATGTGATGTTAATGAATGTCCTGAAAAATACTGTCATTGAAAATTTCCTACATGTCAAAAATTTTTGTGAAATTTAAAACACTTGACAAAATGAAAAATAGAAGTACATTTTTGAGTACTGGGATAAGTACTATTTACATTCAAGGCAGGTCTTGTCCTTTTATTTTAAGCTTTCAGTGATTCAGAAAACATCCTTTAACATCCTACATCATACCCATTTTAGACAGCAGCTGATGTCAGTTTTCTGGCCACTTTTTCATTTAGAAAATTTGACTAATTGTTAATAGAATCACTGTTTTTTAGAAGACTTTTAACGAATTAGATGGCCTGATAAGGCACTTTTTGGAAAAAAAAATGATGGATCTTTAAAAGGGCAACAACACTTTGGCTTGCCCTATTCATTCATTCAATAGTATTTTGGAGCGCTTACTATGTGCAGAACACTGTACTAAGCACTTGGAATGTACAATTTGGCAACATGAGACCTTACCAGAACCCATTTTAGGAAAGGACAAAGAAGATAGTCACCTGGGATGCCACTTGAGTAAATTCCAATAAATCAATGGTTTTGAGTGTTTATGGTGTCCAAAGCACAGTACTAAATGCTTGAGAGAGTACAATAGAGTTGGTAGGCTTGATTTCTGCCCTAAATTGAGGATATGAGACCCAGTAGGTCCAAGTAACTTAGCCCTTAAAGCCATCTGCAAGATAGAAGAAAGATGCTCACAGAATCTGATTTTAGGCTAGTTTCTATAACTCATTTGAATGGTTTCAGTCAGGTTTGGGCTGAAAGTGAACAATTCTAGGTACTTTAGATCTGCCTTATAAAGTAGGTTACTGAAGATGACACGACCATCCTTCCCGTCTCTCAGGCCCGCAATCTCGGTGTCATCCTTGACTCGTCCCTCTCGTTCACCCCACACATCCTATCCGTTACCAAGACCTGCCGGTTTCACCTCTACAATATCGCCAAGATCCGCCCTTTCCTCTCCACCCAAATGGCTACCTTACTATTACGGGCTCTCGTTATATCCCGGCTAGACTACTGTGTCAGCCTTCTCTCTGACCTCCCTTCCTCCTCTCTCGCCCCGCTCCGGTCTATTCTTCACTCCGCTGCCCGGCTCATCTTCCTGCAGAAACGATCTGGGCATGTCACTCCCCTTCTTAAACAACTCCAGTGGTTGCCTATCGACCTCCGCTCCAAACAAAAACTCCTCACTCTAGGCTTCAAGGCTCTCCATCACCTTGCCCCTTCCTACCTCTCCTCCCTTCTCTCTTTCTACCGCCCACCCCGCACGCTCCGCTCCTCTGCCGCCCACCTCCTCACCGTCCCTCGGTCTCGCCTATCCCGCCGTCGACCCCTGGGTCACGTCCTCCCGCGGTCCTGGAACGCTTTCCCTCCTCACCTCCGCCAAACTGATTCTCTTTCCCTCTTCAAAACCCTACTTAAAAATCACCTCCTCCAAGAGGCGTTCCCAGACTGAGCTCCTCTTCCCACTCTACTCCCTCTGCCATCCCCCCTCTACCTCTCCACAGCTAAAGCCTCATTTTCCCCTTTTCCCTCTGCTCCTCCACCTCTCCCTTCCCATCCCCACAGCACTGTACTCGTCCGCTCAACTGTATATATTTTCGTTACCCTATTTATTTTGTTAATGAATTGTACATCGCCTTGATTCTATTTAGTTGCCATTGTTTTTACGAGATGTTCTTCCCCTTGACGCTGTTTATTGCCATTGTTCTTGTCTGTCCGTCTCCCCCGATTAGACTGTAAGCCCGTCAAACGGCAGGGACGGTCTCTATCTGTTGCCGACTTGTTCATCCCAAGCGCTTAGTACAGTGCTCTGCACATAGTAAGCGCTCAATAAATACTATTGAATGAATGAATGAATGAATGAAAAGATGGACATCCTGCCCCACAAACTGTTAGATAACTTCATAGACTCTAGAGTTCCTGAGTTTATCTAGATACTGTTTGATGATCCCAATATGGGAGAGTCAGAGTTTCTTGTGAAGCTATTCTTTAAGGCTAGGTTTAATTCTGTCCTGGAAGACTCATGCAGTAGATGTAATTCTTGGGTTCTGCAATGGGAAGTTCCCAGATATCTATCCCAACTCTCTTGGGGTATTTTTGGCCATCATAAATCAGCTACAGTTATCAATAAATCAACCAATGGCATTTGTGGAGCACTGTACTAAGCACTTCAGAAAGAACAATGCAATAAAGTTGATAGACATGATCTCTGCCAAACAGAGAGCTTACAATCTATAGGAGGAGACAGTCATTGAAATAAATTACAGAAAGGGAGATTGGAGTATAAAGTTACGTATATAAATGTGGTAGTGCTGAAGTGAGTATCAAAATGCTTAACAGGCACAGCTAAGTTCATAGTTGATGCAGAGGGGCAGGCAGGTAGAGAAAATGGGGGTTTAGTCAGAGAAGACTTCTTGGAGGAGATGTGATTTTTATAGGAGGGTTTTGAATGTAGGGGGAGTCATAGACTGATGAATATGAAGGTGGAGGGAATTCCAGGCCCATGGGAGGATATAGACAAGGAGTCAGTAGGGAGATAGATGAGATTGAAGTACAGAGAATAGGTTGGCATTAGAGGAATGAAGTGAGCAATTGTGTTGTAGTAGGAGATCAATAGGTAAGGTTAATGAGAGAGTTGACTGGCTGGCTTAAGGCTGATGAAAAGGAGTTTTTGTGGTTCAGAAGAAACTTCCTTTCCACTTATAAGGCAGTATAAAGTTAGACAAGTCTCTGGGCTTTGTCTGACCTGGACCTTTACCTTTAAAATTGTTACAGAAGTACCTGGAGTGGCTCTCACTTTCCCCTCCCCTCAGAAACCTGCCACAGATTGGAAAAGGCTTTACATTTCCCTTTACATTATACAATTAATTGAGCAAAGCTGGTGAAATAACTACCCACAGTTTTTCTGTACCATAGGGGTTCTGTTATAGCTGTGTAAAGTAAGCTTTGTCTGAAATAGCCACCCATTCCAAAGCTGCATGTATGTGCATTGACATTTCTGTCAGCACCAAGGTGCACTATATCCAACAAACTCGAATCATCAGACAAACATTATTTCCTTAACAAAGTTCGGGCTAAAATGCATAGTTAAAATGTGTTAGGGAAGAACTGAGGGTGCTTAATCCCCTAATACAAAAACATCTTTCAGAATAAGCTTTGACCCAGTCCACCTACCCATAATCTACATCTCCGCCCCTGTCCTCTCCCCCTCCCTTCAGGCTCGCATCTCCTCCTGCCTCCGGGACGTCTCCACCTGGATGTCGGACCGCCACCTAAAACTCAACATGAGCAAGACTGAGCTCCTCATCTTCCCTCCCAAACCCAGTCCTCTCCCAGACTTCTCTATCACCGTCGATGGCACGACCATCCTTCCCGTCTCTCAGGCCCGCAATCTCGGTGTCATCTTTGACTCGTCCCTCTCGTTCACCCCACACATCCTATCCGTTACCAAGACCTGCCGGTTTCACCTCTACAATATCGCCAAGATCCGCCCTTTCCTCTCCACCCAAACGGCTACCTTACTATTACAGGCTCTTGTTATATCCCGGCTAGACTACTGTGTCAGCCTTCTCTCTGACCTCCCTTCCTCCTCTCTCGCCCCGCTCCGGTCTATTCTTCACTCCGCTGCCCGGCTCATCTTCCTGCAGAAACGATCTGGGCATGTCACTCCCCTTCTTAAACAACTCCAGTGGTTGCCTATCGACCTCCGCTCCAAACAAAAACTCCTCACTCTAGGCTTCAAGGCTCTCCATCACCTTGCCCCTTCCTACCTCTCCTCCCTTCTCTCTTTCTACCGCCCACCCCGCACGCTCCGCTCCTCTGCCGCCCACCTCCTCACCGTCCCTCGGTCTCGCCTATCCCGCCGTCGACCCCTGGGTCACGTCCTCCCGCGGTCCTGGAACGCCCTCCCTCCTCACCTCCGCCATACTGATTCTCTTTCCCTCTTCAAAACCTTACTTAAAAATCACCTCCTCCAAGAGGCATTCCCAGACTGAGCTCCTCTTCCCCCTCTACTCCCTCTGCCATCCCCCCTTTACCTCTCCACAGCTAAAGCCTCATTTTCCCCTTTTCCCTCTGCTCCTCCACCTCTCCCTTCCCATCCCCACAGCACTGTACTCGTCCGCTCAACTGTATATATTTTCGTTACCCTATTTATTTTGTTAATGAATTGTACATCACCTCGATTCTATTTAGTTGCCATGGTTTTTACAAGATGTTCTTCCCCTTGACGCTGTTTATTGCCATTGTTCTCATCTGTCCGTCTCCCCCGATTAGACTGTAAGCCCGTCAAACGGCAGGGACTGTCTCTATCTGTTGCCGACTTGTTCATCCCAAGCGCTTAGTACAGTGCTCTGCACATAGTAAGCGCTCAATAAATACTATTGAATGAATGAATGAATCAGTTCCTATGTGATCATATATTCCTTTTTTTCTCTGCTAAGATTAGATCTGGGAAGATTTTATGGGATTTATTTGAATGCTGGCCACATTTAGGTTATAAACTGACTTCTGACAAACAAAATAAAATTATTCTGGATATCAGCCAATATTATGAGCCTTGAAGAAACCTGAAAAACATTCAAAGTTATTGGAATTTTACTTTTGTAAGGTTCTCTCATGATAATGTGGAATTGATTTCAGTATTCACAAATGATTTTGACAATACCGATCAAACCCACAGATAAATTATTCCCGACATTATAAGGAAGGAAGAGAACCCAAAATCAGTCTGTGGTATTTATGAACATTTACTATGTTCAGACAATGTACTAAGAACTTGTGAGAGTACAATGCAATAGAGTTGGTAAACATAATAATTATAATAATTATGGTATTTGTTAAGTGTGCCAAGCACTGTTCTCAGCACTGGGGTAGATACAAGTTAATCAGGTCCTACATGGGGCTACCCTCTTAATCCCCATTTTACAGATGAGACAACTGAGGCACAGAGAAATTAAGTGATTTGCCCAAGGTCATACAGTAGAGAAGTGACAAAGGCAGGATTAGAACCCTTGTCCTTTTGACTCCCACGTCTGTGCTCTCTCTACCCTCAAGAAACCGAATGCAATATAATTAGATAACTTTTTCTTGGATAGGTTCATTCATTTAAAAATACTAGTTCTTTTGACAAATTTTGCCTGCCCTGACCCTGTAGTTCTTTGAAACTAAGGCAGGGTATTCCCATGCCCTCTGACCTCTGTCCTCAAGCTCCATTCTTGTCACTGTCTCTACCAGTTTATAAAGTTGGGGCAGAACCTCCTCTCATCACTGACTTGCCAGGGAGGCCAATAAATATGGGACCAGCCCGGGACCCCTTCTCAACTTTTCTGTGCCCTAAGGACAAAGCAGAAGGACTAAGATAACTATTGCCTGGGTTTGGATGATAAAATAGACAAGTGGATAAAATAGGAGAGCTAATGAAAATTGAATGTTAAGGAACATAGGTCAGCCTGGGGCCAAAGTTTTCTTTGTTTGAAGTGTTTTTCATAAGTTTTTAATTTTTGATGCTGAGTTTTGCCACAGACCATTAACTTTTGGCTGTGAGCTAGTGAGAGGAGACTCCAGTAAGATGTAGGGGAAAAAAACAAATAATGTGAGAAATGGAAAAGACCAGATTGTCGGACTTGGTAACATGTTGTTATTATGAAGGGAAATTAAATCAGTGGCAGACGGTGCTTTGTGTGCCTAAAATAGAGAGCACTCAAAAGTATTTGTTTTCTCCTCTCCTTTTTATTATCTTATCAACTTAAAATAAAATTACTTTGCCATTGTAATTGCAGCTGTAATGTTCCTAGTTGTTATTGTTCAATGTGGCTACATCCTGATACAATTCAGCAATCTCAGAAAAAAAAAAAAGATACTCATTAACCTCACTAATTTTGGTTCAAGTTGTAAGATTTTATGAGGAAACAAAATCCTTCCAGTAGGTTTTGAAATTACCCCCACACAGTGGTGATTGCAGATGGCGCTGTCACTGTCTGAGTCATAATCTCCAATGAGGTCTAACAACACCTACTTGGTGCAGCATGAATCTCAAATGCTCTGCTTATATGCATGATACATGGATTTAGGAATAATGGCTATTTTTTTATAGAGACTTTACTACTTAGATTCTTCATTCTATTGTTGGCCAGTCAGTTTTGGGTAAGAGGTGTTTTCTGTAGTAATAATTTTTGATTGAGGCAAAGTGCTTACTTTGTGCCTGTACCTCTGTCCCTGAGCACTGGATTAGATACAAGAAAATCAGTACTGTATTGAGCACTGGGGATTTTCTCACAAGAAAATAAGGTTGAACACAGTCTCTGTTCCCATATAGGGCTCACAGTCTCTGTAGTAGAGAACAAGTATTTAATCTCCATTTACAGATGAGGAAACTGAGGCACAGAGAAGCTAAGTGACTCGATCAAGGTCACAAATGAGGTGAGTGGGGAACTGGGATTAGAAGATAGATCTTTTGGTTCTTAGGCCCATAATCTTTCCACTAAACCAAACTGTCTCAAAGCAGCAAGAGTTCATGAAGGTTGCAGAGAAGGAGAGGTGCACTTCCTGGAAGCGAAGGGTTTTACTCACTCTTTTTCCACCACAGTAAGCAGTAGTTCTAATCAGAGCCAAATTTCCTGAATGATCTTGGGTAAGGTTGAGGAGGGGTGGACAAAATTAAAAAACAAAACAGAAACATTCCTCTTCTTTCCTGGTCCTGGTTGAGGGAGGTACACTTTCTATATCTCTGCAGTATAGCCTCCACGAGTAAGTCTCCATCACCTAATTAAGTTGTCTGGGAAGGTAAGTGAAGAGAAGTGGGGGTAGGGGTTTTATGGGTTATATATTAAGGTTGTAGTCTTAATCTCCATTTGAATTCCCTTTTTTATTTTATTTTCCACTTGTATATATGATTAAAATATTTGTTTACAGGTCCAGCTATTCAGAGTTTTATAATGCTCCAAAGGATTTAGCAATTCATTCCAGATTCTGGCCTGATTTCTCATCTATTTATTTTGTATGCTTGGATAGGTGAAGGACTTCTTTGGTTTCTCATTCTGTGCATTAGCAAGATGCTCCTTGTCTCACAAAATGAGTCAGTCGAATAACTACCCATCTAGAGAGGTAGCTTCGTGTATTTTCAGAGAAAAACAACAAACTATTAAAATTTCTAAAAGATGTAGGATATAATAAAATTAGAAAATGTGTTTCTTCTCTCCTATACTAAGAGTTGTTGGGAAGTGGTCCTTTGCCTAAGGCAATACAATGTGACAAATTAACAGGAGATGAATTATAAAAATGGATTTATCAAACAGAAGCTTCTTTATACTTTTTTCTTTATACCTTGGACCTTTTATGACTGAACCAAGGAAGGAGCACTGGTTGTTTCTGTTCTTTGATCTTTGAATCTGCCAGAAATCACTTGGAATAAAGGGGGTTTTCTACAGATTTGGAGTGAATAAATGTCAAATCCTGTCAGATTCTGTATACATTTTGACTATATAGCAAAAGGCCTGGATCAATGTATCCTGATGGATATGCCTTTGGGATTTCTCATGTGTGCCATAAGAATTTGAATGCCACTGTCTTTGATTTTAAGGTGCAGGAATGGATTTTTTTCATGCTCAAGACTATGCCTGCAGGTTTTCAGTCAGATAAAAAATGCAACTGCACTGAAATAAATAGCATACTACATTTGGGTCTAAAGTATCAGTTATCATATTGCAACCATCACTTCATGTATAATGGATTCTAATTCCAGCTCTGCCATTTTTCTGCTATGTGACCTTGGGCAGGTCACTTCACTTCTCTGTGCCTCAGTTACCTCCTCTGTAAAATGGGGATTGAGACTATGAGCCCCATATGGGACAGGGACTGTATCCTACCCAATTTGCTTGTATGCCCCAGTGCTTAGTACAATGCTGACACAGAGTAAGTACTTAACAAATACCACAAGTATTATTATTTTTATTATTATTCTGAATGAGTCATAAGGTGTTCCCACAGATTAGTATCTTTGAGTGTACTCCCATTCAAAAAGTAGAGAAATGCTATTCTAAATCCAAGTAGTTAACCTAGATATACAAGTTTCAGGTAAAGTGAATACAAAAGTAATATTATTTTATTGTTCTTGACTCTTACAAGTCCCCAGGTTCTTGAAAAATATTGAAGGAATTAGTAAGCCAGTTCTTAAGTATTGGGGATTGCAGTATAAATTCTTGAGTGATTGATTGTCAGTGTTGATGACTGAGTCACTGAGGCTTGTTATTTACTGTAAACTCTTCTTAGAATCCTACTTAGCCTCATATTCATTAATAATCCCATGAGGGACAAAGATTGTGTCTTATTTGACTACGTTTGTTTAACTCCAGCACTTAGCACAGTGCTTGACACATACTAGTCATTTAATAAGAAACAAAGTACTTAGGTTCCTACTTATATTTTTCCAGTAAGACTTATCAGTTCTCTCATTTCTCTTCTTTAACTTTTCAGCTATCTTACCTCTTTCATTTTTTCACTGGAAATTCTAACCCTTTTGCCTACCCATAATTAAGGAAACTCAGAATGTGCCTGCCATCCAAGCATCCTGGTAAATAGCTGTCAGCATTTCTTCCCTATAAACATCTTTCTATTTGTTTCCTTTTGTAATTCACATATAAAATACTTATGTAAAACTAGTTAATATTATTGAGGGTTATTATTTTTCTTTAGAACTATTGTCAAGTACTTTCTTTGAACAAGGCCCTAAACTTGCCACCTCCCTTCTTTCCTCTCTGCCTTCTTTAACTGTTCACTCTCCAATGGCTTCTTCTCCACTGCTTTTAAACATGGCCATATTTCCCCATCTTAAAAAAATCCTCCTTTGACCTATGGCTCCCTCTAGTTATCACCCTATCTCCCTCTACCATTCCTCTCCAAAATCCTTGAGCAAGCGGTCTATACCCGCTGCCTTACGTTCCTGTCCTCCAGTTCTCTCCTTGACCCCCTTCAATCTGGCTTCTCTCCCCTTCACGCCACAGAAACCACCTTCTCAAAAGTTACCAATGACCTCCTTCTTGCCAAAGCCAATGGCCTCTACTCCATCCTAATCCTCCGCGAACTCTCAGCTGCCTCTGACACTGTCGACCACTCCCTTCTCCTGGAAACATTATCCAACCTTGGCTTCACTGACACTATCCTCTTCTGGTTCTCCTCTTATCTCTCTGACTGCTCATTCTCAGTCTATTTCATGAGCTCCTCCTTTACCTCCCATCCCCTAAATTTGGATGTCTCTCTGTGTCCCCTTCTTTTCTCTAACTACACCCACTCCCTTGGAAAACTCATTCACTCACATGGCTTCAGCTATCACCTCTATGCTGATGACACTCAGATCTGTATCTCCAGCCCTGATCTCTCTCCCTCTCTGCAGTCTCACATTTCATCCTGCCTTCAAGGCATCTCTTCTTGGATGTCCTCCTGTCACCTCAAACTTAAAACTTAAAACTGAACTTCTTTTCTTTCCACCCAAACCCTGTCCTCCTGCTCACTTTCCCATCACTGTTTATGGCCCCACCATTCTTTCTGTCTCACAAGCCCATAACCTTGGTATTATCATTTCATTCGCATAGTCAAGCCATCACTAATGCCTGTCAGTTCTACATTCATGACATCGCCAAAATCTACCCCTTCCTGTCCATCCAAACTACCTCATTAATGCAACCTCTTTACCTTATCCCACTTTGATTATTTTATCAGCCTCCTTGCTGAACTCCCTTCCTCCTGTCCTTTTTCTACTCCAGTCCATACTCCATTCTGCTGCCCAAATCATTTTCCTTCAAAATCTTTCAGAGCATGTTTCCGCATTCCTCAAGAAACTCCAGTGGTTGCCCATCCACCTCCGCATCAAGCAAAAACTACTCACCATTGGCTTTAAAGCATTTAACCACCTTGCTCTACTCTACCTCACCTTGTTGCTCTCCTACTACAACCTATCCCGCACACTTCGTTCTTCTGGAGATAACCTTCTCACTGTACCTTGATCTTGTCCACATTCTATCTCTGGCCTGGAGTGCTCTCCCTCCTCATATCAGACAGATAATTGCTCTCCCCCTCTTCAAAGCCTTAATGAAGGCACATCTCCTCCAGGAAGCCTTCTCTGACTGAGCCCTCCTCTCCTCTTCTCCTTCTCTTTTCTGCACTGCCTATAGTTACTCCTTCATTCATCCTCCCTCCCTTCATCACAGCACATATGTATAGATATATATCTGTATAATATATTATTTATTTATATTAATGTCTTTCTGTGAGCTTGTTGTGCACAGGGAATGTGTCTGATGTTATACTGTACTCTCCCAAGCACTTAGCAGAGTGCTTTGCACACAGTAAGCACTCAAATAAGATTAATAATAATAATAATAATGATGATGATGATGTACTATGCTCTGGGGAAAGATTTAAGATTTAGGAATATTTCTTAGACCTAGTCCTTGGCTTAAGAGGTCAGATATTTCGGGGACAGAAAAACTGATGACAGAAATATAGGGAAAGAGTGTATCATCTAAATATTCTCCAACCAGAAAGGTGAAGTTTCAGCTGCTGAAAATTGCAAAGACCTATTATTGGAAGCATCTAAAATCTCTGTGACTATTTTTAAAATTCAGTGTGACACTGTCTATTTTTAAAAATATTTTTTCTTGGGCTTACTCATCATCATGTCTGTAAGGATTTGGAGTAGTGATCTGTCTGTAGAACTGCAGGATAAACTGGCAACCTTCTGAGTTCACTTACATATAGTTGGTATTTGAGTAAAACTTCTATACTGATATCCATACCATATATGTGGATAAATTGTAAGTCATTTCTCATAACTGGTCAGCTGTTTCAAATTGATGCATGTTAGTCTGGATTTACACTTGAACACAAAAGAGATAGAATTGCAGTGATGAAGCCTACTTGAATGGGTTTTCTTTAAACCTTGCCAAGAACAGAATATTTTGCCCACAATGCTAAGATGGCCTCTCCTTGACAAAATGCTTCTGGAAGAACTTTTTTATATCCTTACTGAAACTGCATGTTTTATAATACTCTTTTTGGTAGGATATGACAGAGGGAAACTGGTCATTCAGTCAAATTTATTGAGCGTATACGATGGGCAGAGCACTTTACTATGTATTTGGGAGAGTTCAATACAACAGAATTAGTAGTCACATTCCCTGCCCATAATAAGCTTACAGTCTAGAGAAGGAGAAAGATACTACTATGAATAAATAATTTATAATATGTAATTTAATATATGTACAAAGGTGATGTGGGGTTTAGGGGTAGGGTGAATATCCAATGTCCAAAGATCACAGATCACAGATCCAAGTGCATAGACGATGCAGAAGGAGAGTGAGCCAGGTAAAAGAAGTCTTAATCAGGCAAGGTCTCTTGGAAGAAACATGCTCTTAACAATATTTTGAAGGTGGAGAGAGAGGTGGTCTGCTGTATATAGAGGGGAGAGATTTCCAGGACATGGAGAGGACATGGGTCAGGGAGTCAGATGAGACTGGGGTACAGTGAGTAAGATGACATAGAGGAGCAGAGTGTGTGGAATGGATGCTAGTAGATTATAACAAAATAATAGCATTAGAATTGAATAGCACTAGTGGAAAAAGCACTATAAGAAGGGCTACTATTAAATAGTGAAAAACCACACTGAAAAGAGCATATAATTAAATAGCACTAGTGAAAAACCACTAAAAGAAAAACACTGTTAAGAGAATCCTTGTACTCATACATTAGAGGAATATTGATTATCTAGAGTGTTGTAGAGAAAGACATCCATCTACAATTTCCTTGTGAAGTTTTTAACAATCATCTTCACAGGTGAAATGGTCTAGATTAGATCTATGTAATAATAAAATAAAGAGTTAAAAATCCCTGGTGAATTCAGACAGTATAGACTAGATTATTTACTTTGCTTGAAATTCTATGGATAATTCATGGATGGTCTTGTTTTGAATTCTGCAGGAAACTGCAGCTACTTGAATTTGGTGGGTTTTGTTTTATTTCATATTTTCTAGTTAATTTTCTAAATCTTTTAATTTTGATTAATGCTATTTTTAAACTCTGTTCTGTCTTTTTCATTCATCTTCAGAGGCTACAGAGATAAAAGCAAACCAACAATGAAAAAGAACCCTGCATACACATCGAATTTTACTTTCCAAATGCTTAGTACAGTGCTTTGCATACAGTAAGTGCTCTTTAAATACCATTGAATGAATGAATGAATGAAGTAGACTTGATTTTCTAAACCAAAGTCCCCTGTCCCCAAATTCAGGATCTGTATTTCTATCTGCCTGTTCTTTTGTGATTGAAGTGACTGTAGTTCTTTTTTTCTATACTTTCTATACTGAACACTGCCCATTGATAGGTCATTCTGCCTTCTTTTATTCTAACTTCTAGCAATTTGTGGCTCTGCCTCACTTTCATTAGAATTTCTGACAATCAATCAGTGATATTTACTGAGTGCTTAGGGTATACAGAGAATAGATCAAGAGTTTTTATTGAGCACGTACGGTGTGCATTGTACTGTACTAAGCATTTGGGAAAGTATAATACAATAAATTTGGTAGACATGTTCCATACCAATGGCTAGATTACAGTTTACGGAGACAGACGTTAATGTAAATAAATTATGGATATGTACATAAGTGCTGTGGACCTGAGTACTGTACTAAGGGAGAGTACAATACAACACTCCATCACAAAATCTCACAATCTTTAGTTGATTTACAAGAAGTCTATCTCCTGCTGTTACCTCCTAGGAATCAGTGGCTATGTTATATCTTTAGAGTAGCTTTATAATAATTTCTGCTGGAGTCTCTTTACCTGGAGTCTCCCCATTTTACTTTTCCACCTGAACAGCTTGGTTAAATGAGTATACTACAAAGTGTATGCACCACCTGTGAGTGTAGCCAGCTGAAATTCTATTGTGCTAAAATGAGCTTCAGTACTAGATAGGTTATGCTGCAGAACACTAATGTCATTTTCTCTATCTTTGCAATTTAAGTGATACTAATTAAATTATTTTGAAAACTAAATTTAACCAGGTCCAAAATTTGACACTCAGAAACTTCAGCCTCATTTATAGTTTGATGCTAAATGGGTACAGCATCCATTAGCTAATTCCCAAAAAGCCTACTCCAAATTTTAGGGCATAAGAAAGGCTATTATTGGACAGACAAATAATCCATCTGCATCAGTATGCCATCTCTTAAAGAGGCAGCAATACAACCCAGGTCCTACAACCCAGGTCCTTCTGATTTCCAGGCCCAGACTCTATCCACTAGGCCATAGTGCTTCCTCCAGTCACTTTGCTTCTCTGTGTCTCAGTTCCCTCATCTATATAATAATAATAATAATGTTGGTATTTATTAAGTGCTTACTATCTGCTGAGCACTGTTCTAAGCTCTGGAATAGATACAGGGTAATTAGGTTGTCCCAAGTGAGGCTCACAGTCTTAATCCCCATTTTACAGATGAGGTCACTGAGGCACAGAGAAGTTAAGTAACTTGACCAAGGTCACACAGCAGATAATTGGCAGAGCTGGGCCATGACTCCTAAACAAACTCCTAAGTCCATGCTCTTTCCACTGAGCCACGCTGCGGAGATTAACAATAATGATGGTATTTCTGTTTACTATGTGTTAAGTATTCATTCATTCAATAGTATTTATTGAGCGCTTATTATGTGCAGAGCGCTGTACTAAGCGCTTGGAATGAACAAGTCGGCAACAGATAGAGACGGTCCCTGCCGTTTGGAGGGCTTACAGTCTAATAGAGGGAGAAAGGCAGACAAGAACAATGGCAATAAATAGAGTCAAGGGGAAGAACATCTTATAAAAACAATGGCAACTAAATAGAATCAGGGTGATGTACATCTCATTAAACAAAATAAACAAAATGAATAGGGTGGTAAAGATATATACAGTCGAGCGGATGAGTACAGTTCTGAGGGAGTGGGATGGGAGAGTGGGAGGAGGAGAGGGAAAGGGGGAGAAGAGGGTTTAGCTGCAGAGAGGTGAATGGGGGTAAAGGGAGCAGAGGGAAAAAGTGGGGAGCTCAGTCTGGGAAAGCCTCTTGGAGGAGGTGAGTTCTAAGTAGGTATTTGAAGAGGGAAAGAGAATTAGATTGTCTGAGGTGAGGAGGGAGGGCATTCCAGGACCACGGGAGGACGTGGCCCAGGGGTTGACGGCGGGATAGGCGAGACCGAGGGATGGTGTGGAGGTGGGCGGCAGAGGAGCGGAGCGTGCGGGGTGGGCAGTAGAAAGAGAGAAGGGAGGAGAGGTAGGAAGGGGCAAGGTGATATAGAGGCTTGAAGCCTAGAGTGAGGAGTTTTTGTTTGGAGGGGAGGTTGATAGGCAACCACTGGAGGTGTTTAAGAAGGGGAGTGACATGCCCAGATCATTTCTGCAGGAAGATGAGCCGGGCAGCAGAGTGAAGAATAGACTGGAGCGGGGCGAGAGAGGAGGAAGGGAGATCAGAGAGAAGGCTGACACAGTAGTCTAGCCGGGATATAACAAGAGCCCGTAGCAGTAAGGTAGCCGTTTGGGTGGAGAGGAAAGGGCGGATCTTGGCAATATTGTAAAGATGAAACCGGCAGGTCTTGGTAACGGATAGGATGTGTGGGGTGAACGAGAGAGACGAGTCAAAGATGACACCGAGATTGCGGGCCTGCGGGACGGGAAGGATGGTCGTGCCATCCACGGTGACGGAGAAGTCTGGGAGCGGACCGGGCTTGGGAGGGAAGATGAGGAGCTCAGTCTTGCTCATGTTGAGTTTTAGGTGGCGGGCCGACATCCAGGTGGAGACGTCCCGGAGGCAGGAGGAGATGCGAGCCTGAAGGGAGGGGGAGAGGACAGTGGCAGAGATGTAGATCTGCATGTCATATGCGTAGAGATGGTAGTCAAATTCTTGAGAGCGAATGAGTTCACCAAGGGAGTGAGTGTAAATGGAGAACAGAAGTGGGTCAAGAACTGACCCTTGAGGAACTCCAACAGTTAAAGGACTTAGCGCTCGGGTGAAGAGAAGCAAATCTGGTTGGACACAGTCTCTTTCCCACGTGGGTCTCAAGTCTCAATCCCCATTTTACAGAGAAGGTAACTGAGGCACAGAGAGTGAAATAACTTGCCCAAGGTCACACAGCAGACATGTGGCAGAGCCTGAATTAGAACCCCTGACCTTCTGACTCCTAGGCCTGTGCTCTATCCACTGTGCCATGCTGCTTCTTAAGATTGTGAACCCCAAGTGAGACAGGGACTGTGTCCAACCTGACAACCTTGAATCTATCTTATCCTATCCCACCTTGATTATTGCATCTGCTTTCACTCTACTGAATGAAACATTTATCAAAAAAAATTAAGTTCATGTCTCCCCACTACTTAAAAACCTACAATTACTGCCCATCCACCTCCACATCAAACAAAAACTCCTTACCATTGGCTTTAAAGCACTCAATCACCTCACCCTACCCAACCACACCTTACTAATTTACTGTAGCCCAGCCTGCACTCTGCTTTTCCAGCGACAGTTTACTCTGTGTCCAGATCTCATCTATCTTGTTGCCGAACCCATTTCCATGTCATTTGCCTAGCCTGGAACTCGATCCCACACCATATATGCCAGACACCCCTTCTCTCCACCTTAAAAACATTACTAAGGTCACATTGTACTCGCCCAAGTGCTTCTTAAAGTACTCTGCACTTAGTAAGCACTCAGTAAATAAGATTGATTGATTGATCCCTATTTGCCCCCTTAATAGCCCATTGTTTTCTTTGTATTCATTGTCTATTTAACTTGTTTTAATCCTTCTAACATCCCCTTTACATCCATAACTTAATTCTGAATTATCCATTATGAACCCCCTTGCCCATGAATTTACCCAAATTCCCTTTGAGTCTGTTGACATTATTTGCCTGCATAATTTTCTGGTCTAACTGATTCTATATGCTTTCCTAAATTATCCCATGTGGTCACTGCTCTTTGATCCAGTTCCTTGTTCTATTTATTGTTTCGTTTTGTTCCCCTTTTTCTAGTAGTCCATAATTTGTCAGCAAAAGCTAATGACAGGGTTAATTTTTCTGATAAACATTTCAGTTGAATAATATGGCTTCCCCGGTGCAATCCTGTGCATGACCTCATTCCTCTTCAGGCTATTACAGCAGTTTCTGGCTCAGTAAACTGTATGTCTCGTGTGTCTACTTATAGGAGCACTTATAGAGCATAGCCTCTAGTACATAATGCTTTAAGGGAATTATTTTATGCTCTTGGCATTTATATGGAATACTTTTGAAAATATTAGTTACCACTGAAAGGTTATTCAGGATCTAAGTGGATAACACCATGTACATGGAGAAGGCTTGGTCTCTGCCTCAGAGTGTACTGTATTACAGAATGGCATAGTGAATAGAGTATGGGCTTGGGAGCCAGAAGGTTGTGGGTTCTAGTCCCGGATCACCCATCTGTTTGCTGGGTGATCTTGGACAAGTCACTTCACTTCTTTAGCCCTTAGTTACCTCATCTGCAAGATGGGGATCAAGACTGTGAGCCTCATATAGGACAAGGACTGAGGCCAACCTGATTTGCTTGTATCTCCCCCCTCCTCCCCCCCCAGTGCTTAATTCAGTAGCTGGCACACAGTAAGAACTTTAACACCACAATTATTGTTTATTATTACAAAAAAGCTAAGAGTATGTAAAACATTCATTTGTATTTATTAAGTGCTTACCATGTGCAGAGCACTGAATGGCCACTTAATATATATTCATAAAAATGCATTTCAAGGGTCTCTCTTGTTCTTTTTGTGAAACCACGAATTCAGGATCTTTACCTTTATATGCATATTTCAAACAGAGCCCTTTTTATTGTATTTATTCATTCACTCAATCATATTTATTGAGCACTTTCTGTGTGTAGAGCGCTGTACTAAGTGCTTGGGAGAGTACAATATAACAATAAACAGACACATTCCCTCCCCACAACGAGCTTACAGTCTAGAGGGGGAAGACAGACATTAATATAAAAAAAATTACAGATATGTACATAAGTGTTGTGGGGCTGGTAGTGGGGAAGAACACAAATAACCCACTATGTGCCAGGCTCTGTACTAAGCACTTCAATTGCTTGTTCTTCCTGGTTCTTTACTCTAAAAAGTAATCTGCCACTTGTCTGCTGGGTGAACTTGGGCAAGTCACTTCTCTGTGCCTCAGTTACTGCATGTATAAAATGATGATGAAGAGTGTGAGCCCTACATGGGATAGGAACTCTGTCTAACCTGCTTAACTTGTATCTACCCCAGCACTTAGAAGAAAGCTTGGCACATAGTAAGTGTGTAGCATGTATTATAATAATAATTATTATTATTCATAATAATAATAAAAACAGTAATAGTGGCATTTGTTAAGCACTTATTATGTGCCAGGCACTATATTATGCATATTATACAGTATTAATACTACTACTAGTAATGGTATTTTTTAAGTGCTTACTATGTGTCAAGCACTGTTCTAAACGCTGGGGAGATAAAAGCTAATGAAGTTGGATACAATCCATGTCCTACATGGGGCTCATAGCATTAAATCCAGTTTTACAGATGAGATAACTGAGAGACAGAGAAATTAACTGACTTGCCCAAGGTCCCACAGCTGACAGGTAGCAGGAGTGGGAATTAGAACCCAGATCCTTCTGACTCTAAGGCCCGTCCTCTATCCACTAGACCATGCTGCTTCACAGTAAGTGCTGGGATAGATAGAAATTGGGTTGGACACAATCCCTGTCCCACAAGAGACTAACAGTCTTAATCCCCATTTTACAGACGATGTAACCGAGGCCCAGAGAAGTTAAGTAACTTTCTTAAGGTCACACAGCAGACAAGTGGCGGATTCAGGATTAAAACCCAGGTTCTTCTGACTCCCAGGACTGGGCTCCATCTCCTAGGCCATGCTACATCTCTAATTATAGAAGAATCAATTACCTAGCTAGCTGGTGAGAGGGAAATAAAGAATGGAAGTATTCTTGAGGGATGAGGAAATACAGAATGATTCCCAAGAAGCATTGAACTTTAAATATGACAGAAGGTTTATTTAGACCAATTCACAGACTCTTTGATGAACACTTATCCTTCAAAGATATAACTGTGAAGAAAGATGAGAATCTGATCCTCTATTCTTAAATGACATATCATCAATTAATTGTATATACTGAGGGACTACTCTGTGCTTGGGTGTATGTACTAGAAGCAAATTACATGACCTCTCTTTTCAAAAAGCTTACTGTTGATAGTGGAAATCCCGGGGTCATAGTCTGGGCTGATATGACTCTTTCCGTGCTGCTACTAAAGCAGCACCCTGGGCCATATCAGCTGAGCTTTCTCTACCTCTGGACTGGGAGATCACAGTTGGGAGTCCTTCCCCACTGGTTTATAAACCAGAAGTGACAGTTTTCTTCACTGGATGGTCATAGAAACAGATGCAGCAAGGATAGTTGAGTAGTGTATGTCACCCCCAGCCTGTTGTAAAAACACTATTCACTCCTGCCTTATTCTCCACAATCCATGCTGTCCTTCACTCTCCATCCATTATCTCCCCAGTTCCTTTCTGTCAACCGATTATTCCCAATCCTACGTTTTTGTCCTCTCATTTCCCCTGGTCTTCTTTTATGCCATGCTGTCCCCTTCATCTCCATCTCTTTGTTTTCCTCCTCTTTCTGTCTTTTTCTCTCATTCAGTCTCAGTTTTCTATCCTTTATACATTTCCAGCTCTGCTCCCTAGCCTACTTTAAACTCTTCAAGGCATGGTCATTGCAATCTCAGGTAATGTATTCACTTATGTTTTTAGCCACAGTGGGTGCCTCTACGAGGCCCCTAGGAACCTATCAATGCACCATTGCCCCTAAATAATAATAATCATGTTGGTATTTGTTAAGCACTTACTATGTGCAGAGCACTGTTCTAAGCGCTGGGGTAGATATAGGGTCATCAGGTTGTCCCACGTGAGGCTCACAGTCTTAATCCCCATTTTACAGATGAGGTAACTGAGGCACAGAGAAGTTAAGTGACTTGCCCATAGTCACACAGCTGACAAATGGCAGAGCTGGGATTCGAACCCATGACCTCTGACTCCCAAGCCCGCGCTCTTTCCACTGACCCACGCTGCTTCCCAAGTTAAAGGGGAAATAGGAAGCTGATTTTAAGGAAACTTTATACCATCACAAGTTATTTTTAAGTTTAAGCCTTAACCAATCGTGATTACTGAAATATCTTCTAAATTCAAAACTGCAGTTTTTTCAACTCTATATTTAATTTGAAAAGTTTCATGCTGGTATTTTATTAATTATCAGTCAGTCAGCTTTATTTGTTAAGCATCATTTGTACAGAGCATGGTCCAAAAGCATTGGGAGAGTACAGTAGACACTGTTAAAGTGTCCACAAGTGCCCACAGTGTATCTTATTCTGTGAAGAATCAGAAAGCAACAGTACTTACCTCAGGAGCTATCAATTCAATTTTTCATTAGAATTTTGACAAAATGTCTTTGAAATCTGGCCAATGGTGGGAATTATATATATTTGTTTCCTTTTCTTTTCATCAGGTTTCTCTGTTCAAGGACTTAATTAGCTTTATCTGAATTTATATCATGAAGATACAGTTTTAGGTGGGATGATCTGCCAGGGAATTTTAAGTGAAAAATTATGCATCAAAATAATTTTAGTTAACTCAAACTTCAGATAAACAAGACCTTGAAAAGAAAGGGTCAAAATTATTTGACGAAGTTTACCTTAACATATTAAAGCTAATCTGAATTGATTATACAGTTTTATTTGAATAGTGTGCTTGATTTTCTTTACTCTCTAAAGTGCAAGAGAACATTAAAAAATGATTATTAGAAAATTATATGACTAATGTCTTATAGCACTTAGAATTTATAAATGCTCACACTGAATTACAGCAACACATAATCTTTCTATATCCATTGATGGTATGTAGTGAGTGCTCACTGTGTTCCAAGTGCTGTACTAGACTCTTGGGAGAGTAGTAATAATAATAATGATGGTATTTGTTAAGTGCTTACTATGTGCCAGGCACTGTACTAAGCCCTGGGATGGTTACAAGCAAATTGAGTTGGACACAGTCCCTGTCCCAAATGGGGCTCACAGTCTTAATTCCCATTTTACAGATGAGGGAACTAAGGCACAGAGCAGTTAAATGACTTGCCCAAGGTCACATAACAGACAAGTGGCAGAGCTGGAATTAGAACCTACAAACTTCTGACTTCCAGGCCAGTCCTCTATCCACTACACTGTGCGTGCTGGTGACGGGGTGCATATCAGGTGCTTAAGGGATTCAGACCAAGGTAAAAAGAATCAATTACCAAAAGGTTGCCGAGGGGAGATCCACTCTGCCTATTTATATTACAATTAATCTTTCATTTTAAATTATTGATTTTCAGCTCTCATTTTTTTTTCAAGGGAGGTAGACATTAAAATAAATTACGAGTAGGGGTAACAACAGAGTTTAAAGATATATACATAGTTATAAAGGGATGTGAGAGTACACAAGTAGACTCCTAAGCATTGGTTTCCAGGCTCTCTTCTAGATGTTGTCCCCTTCCCTGGCTGCTGTTTTCCCCACCATAACTTAGCTTGCGCTATTTAGTTCTCCAAAACTCCCAAATCCTCTATTCATTTGTTCATTCATTCAATTACATTTATTGAGTACTTACTGAGAAGCAGCGTGGCTCAGTGGAAAGAGCATGGGCTTGGGAGTCAGAGGTCATGGGTTCTAATCCCAGTTCCGTGACTTGTCAGCTGTGTCACTTTGGGTAAGTCACTCAAGTTAGATGTGCCTCAGTTACCTCATCTGTAAAATGGGGATTAAGACGTGAGCCCCATGTGGGACAACCTGATTACCTTGCATCCCTCCCAATGCTTAGAACAATCCTTGGCACATTTCCCCTTTAAATCCATCAAATTATATCCGGTCCACCTTCAAATTTCTCTTAAATGCCACCTCCTTTGAAAACTATTCCCTGACTAATCCCCTACCTTCCTGGTCAAGTCACTCTTCCAATCAAACGATCAATCATTTAGTTCCTACTATGTACACATTATTATGTGGTTCCCTGCCCTGGAGGAGCTTAAACTCTCATGTGGAAAGTTTTATAGGAATCGTGAAAATAAATATTTGAATTCACAATTGAAAAAATGTATACACCAGAGTGTTTAGATGGACATAATTAGATTCATAAATGGTAATCTTGGCTGCAGTATTTATAAGGCATAGGGTGCCAGGAAGTTAACTGAGGAAGGATTTTTGGGTGAGTTGGAATTTTATCAGTCAACCAATCAATTATATTTATTGAACACTGTACTAAGTGCTTAGGAGAGGACAATGCAACAGAGTTAGTAGACATGTTGCCTGCCCACAGTGAGCATTTAAATGTATGGGAACTCTGGTCTGTTGGAAATTTCCTCCTTAATCAAACCCAAGTTGGGGGAAGAGTTTGAGCAAGAAAAAGGAACTGGGAATTGGGAATGGGGAACAACAAAAAGCTTGGCTTGGGAAGAGCAAAGAGAGTGAATTGGGAGGAGCAGGGGGAGAGAGCAGATGGTTAAAGAAAGACAGGTTGGTGGAGAGCCTCGAAGCTGATTGTGAGAAGTTTTTGCTTGTTGGGGAGGAACACAGGGAACTGGTGGGGAGTTTTGAGAAAAGGAGAAATATGTGCCAACTGACACTTCAGTAAATTGAAGCTTGCACCCAGGTGTTATAGTAGAGATTGTAGGGGAGAATACTGTAGGTTGGGAGATCATTCAATATGTAGTGGGGATATCATCCAAATCTGTAGTAGTGAATGGAGCTGAAAAGACAAAGGTAGATTGTAGGTAGTACATAATAGATTGAATGTGAGTTGAGAATGAGGAGTAGAGGGTGACATTGGTCTTATTGTTTGAGATGGGAAATAGGAAGCAGAGTGGTTCTAGGAGGAAAGACCAATCAATCAGAGATATTTACTGAACACTTATGTATGCAGAGCACAGTACTAAGTGCTTGGGAGGGTACAACAGAGTTGGTAGACACATTTCCTGCCCAAAAATGAGCTTAGAGTCTAGAGGGGATGGATGACATCAATATTAATTAATAAATTACATATACATAAGTGTGATGGGGGCGGTGAGTGGGGAAAATACCATTTGCTCAAAGGACACAGATACAGGCACAATATAAGGAATTATGTTTAAAACATTGAATTTGCGGTGCTGTAGGGATAGCCAAGTGGAGATGTCCTGGAGGCATGAGTACATGTAGGATTATATGTCAGATGAGTTGGTCAGGGCTTGAGAGATAGATCTGTGTCACCCACATAGAAAATGTAGCTAAAATGGATGAGGAGATGAACTCCCCAAGAGAGTGAGTGCAGAGCAGAAAGAGTAGAGGACCCAAAACAGAGTCTCATGTCCACAGTAAAAGGATGATAGGCAGAAGAGGGAGTAAAAGGTTTAGAAAAGTTGGTAAGGGCTGTGGGAATGTGAGTCAATGAAGAAGGAATAGTGAAGTTGTCAAAAAAACACTTAGATGAACTATGGTTTTACAGATCCTCCATTGGCTGAGTTTAGCTGCACAGGTGCAGAAACAGAGGAAGCAGACTGTGGCATGGTCCAGGGCTGGAGAATGGATGTAAGAGAGTAACAAAGGAATAGGGGCAATGAAGGTGAGATTAGCGGATAGGGTGGAGTTGAGGGTGTATATTTATGCATCTAGAAATTGGAGGGCATTTATGGTTAGATGGCTTAGTGGTTTCGGAGATGATGGCAAGAGTTGGGGATCGAATTTAAGGGACTGGAAGAGTGGGTAGGTGGCAGGTTAGAAGGTTGTTTGAAAGTGGTAAATCTGAGTTGGTGAAGTTAGAGATGGGGCATTGGACATCTAGGCAGCAGGGAGATAATGAGCAAGAAATTGGAAGTGGGAGAGAAGAAAATGAGCACAATGAGTAGGTTAGCTTCGGGGGAATTAGTGTGGACTGGGCCATAACAAGAGGTGTGAATGGATAAGTAGTAGGAAGAATCTTAGAACTTATGATTCTGATTTATTTGTTACTTAACCAGTAACATCTTTAATAGCTTTTTCCATTTATATTGAGGCTCTACTTTCTTACCTATTTTATATTTTAAAAACCGAGTACTCATCTTCCTATTAGACTGAAAGCTTCACTAATATGGGGACTGTGTCCTTTGCTTTTGTTTTTTGTTACCTAAACACTTAGTACATTGCTCAATAATTAGTGTTAAGCCACATTTTTTTTAACATGTATTCATAAGTGTCTTTACAAGTTTTAAACCCCCAAATAATTAGATAGTAGGTTCCCTTTTAGGATGGGTGGTCTAGCCTGTTAAATTGAGTTTAATATGTCTGTTCTGTGAAATATAAGGCATAAATCATTTGACTTTAGCTTTGTAAAGACATCATAGCAAATGATCCCCATTTGAACACACTTCTTCCTAAGTGCACTTTGTTTTTTAAACCAATGATAGCAATTTTCTTCATAATAGAGAAAGGTACTTGAACAAATAGAGGATAAAAAGGGCTCAGACTGTGCAATGAGTATGAAGCCATTGGACCCATAAATAATTTCAGGAATAAAACTTTGAAATTGAAATTGTTCTGAAAAAAAATCTTTAATCATTAATAGGTTTGCTATCTAACCTAATCAATCTGGAAAATCAGTATCATTTTACATAATTGTAACCCTTGCAAGAAAAATTTTCAGAGATTAAATATTTTGAAAACAATTCAGCCCCAACTATGGTTCTATGATATTGACCAGTAGTGTCTTCAGAAACAACTCTTTTGTTTTTCTTTACTCCTTATTTCAAACTGCAAAAAAAATATGCTGAGAACTGAAGTTCTAGAGACTCTTTAAGAATACAATTCTCAGATATACTCTTTGGTAACATTCAACTTTCCTTTGAAGAAAAGACTAGCATCACCACTACCCTCATTTAGGATTTATCAGGTTTGGGTTTCTTTGCATAAAGTGAATTCTCCTGCATTTTCCACTACATGACTGTTTGATTTATTAATTAAATGATATAGATTTCACTCCTGGCCTTCTCAGATTGCTGAAAATACAATTTTTAGCAATAATAAATAGAACTGCAGTCACATTGATGTATTTTACAGGCACAAAGTGAAACGTGTTTTATAACTGATAATCATGACAGGAAGGAATTGGAAAACTGTTAACAACTGTAGGTTTCTTCTGACACACATAAAGTAGAGAAGGAAACAATGACCAAAATGATAACAAGGGTAATTTTTTTTGAAGATAATTATTCTACTGTTTAAGAATAAAACTTTAATTACAAAGTAGTTCTTAAAAGTCTAAGATAAAATTTCTATTGAGGTTTATTTTCTGATTTTTCAGGAGAAAAAATATGACAGGCTGGAAAAAGGTATCACACTGTCTATTGGGCTTCATGCCTTTTATTTGTATTTCATATTTTTCAAAATATATCACTTATTATATCTGTCTCTGGAAATACTGAGCCATCATCTTAAAATATATCTTACTGGCAGTGTTCATTCAGGCTTATCATAATGGAAGTTAACTATTTTCAATAGAAAATTCCAATTAAAACTTTTATCTTAATAATTATAAATTCTAAACCCAAATTAGCACAGATGTCAGTCAGTTCTTGATCACTGGAAGGTCTTCCTATTCAGAAAACAAAATAAATAGACACAAAATTGTAAAGCTCAAATGGACCAGATTTGTGACTAATCATTAAATCAGACATAAATTTGGAACTAGAAGAGAATCCAACTTAGGGACTTAATTTTCAATTAACTATATTTTTTTATTTTGCCAAACTATGTCTTACTGCCAATTTCTACTCCACCTGCCAATTTTGCTCCTGCCCCAGCTCTCAGCTCAACCTAAAAACAGATAGACATAAATAGAAGAAAGGCCAGGGAAGAGAGATGAAGGAGAAAGGTACGGGATGAGTGTGGAAATGATCTCAGTAACCAACCCCATAGTTTGTAATAATAATGCAATTATTAAATGCTAACTAGGTGACAGGCACTGTACTAAGCACTGGGGTAGATACAAGCAAATCAGATTGGACACAGTTCACATAGGGCTCACGGTCTCAATTCCCACTTTAACTGAAGCACAGAGAAATGAACTGACTTGCCCAAGGTCACCTAACAGACAAGCGGTGGAGCTGGGATTAGAACCTATGATCTTCTGACTCCCAGGCCAGTGCTCTGTCCATTACGCCGTACTGCTTCTCTATGCCATGCTGCTGCTCTGAAAACAGAAGATCTTGAATCCATCCCAGCTAATCCATTCAATCCCTCAAACAGGGTGATGGAAGAGAGGAAGAATAAAGACAGAGAAGCTAAAATAGCTGAGGGAAATGAAGAGGTGAGAACAGAGAGATTCTGGAAAACGTAGCTTTTAATAAGTAAAAATTGTAAATTACAGGTAAAGGCAGGATTCCTCTGTATTTTTCTTTTCTTTTCAGTAGTCTTTTTTAGAGTTCCAAAATAACATCTGTTAATCCTTTTTGAAGCCCATAGTTTATCTTTCATGATAACTAGGAGATAGTTCAATTTTACTGTAAAAAGTCACCCCCCGAAATGGACTTCTTTATTCTAAATCATCTTTAATTGTTGAAATAGCTCACAACATTTGTCACCCATTCCCACTCAGCTTATAAAAACCATCACCCCTTCCCTCCTCCCGTCCTTAACTTTTATCTTTAACCGCTCACTCTCCAATGGCTTCTTCCCCTCTGCCTTCAAACATGCCCATGTCTCCCCCATCCTAAAAAAAACCCTCTCTCAACCCCAGTTCCCCTTCCAATTATTGCCCTATCTCCCTCCTACCCTTCCTTTCCAAACTCCTAGAACGAGTTGTCTACACTTGCTGCCTAGAATTCCTTAATTCGAACTCTCCTGGACGCCAATCTGGCTTTCCTCCCCTCCACTCTACCGAGACTTCTCTCTCAAAGGTCACCCATGACCTCCTTCTTGCCAAATCCAATGGCTCCTACTCTATCCTAATGCTCCTCAACCTCTCAGCTGCCTTTGATACTGTAGACCATCCCCTTCTCCTCCACACCTTATCTCACCTTGGCTTCACAGACTTCATGAAGTTCTCCTCTTATCTTTCTGGCCATTCATTCTCGGTCTCCTTCGCGGGCTTCCCCCGCCACCCCCCCCCCCCCATCCTCTAAGTGTAGGAGTTCCTCAAGGGTCAGTTCTCCATCTACACTCACTCCCTTGGTGAACTCATTCGCTCCCACAGCTTCAACTATCATCTCTATGCAGATGACACACGAATCTACATCTCTGCCCCTGTTCTCTCCCCGTCCCTTCAGGCTTGTATCTCCTCCTGCCTCCAGGACATCTCCACCTCGATGTCTGCCTGCCACCTAAAACTCAACATGTCCAAAACTGAGCTCCTTATCTTCCCTTCCAAGCCCTGTCCTTTTCCTGACTTCCCTATCACTGTGGATGGTACGACCATCCTTCCCGTCTCTCAAGTCCGCAACCTTGGTGTCATCCTTGACTCAGCTCTCTCATTCACCCCACACATCCAATCCATCACCAAGGTCTGCCAATCTCATCTTTACAATATTGCCAAGATCCGCCCTTTCCTCTCCATCCAAACGGCTATCTTACTGGTACAGGCTCTCATAATATCCCAGCTGGATTATTGTGTCAGCCTTCTCTCTGATCTCCCTTCCCCCGTCCCTCCCCGCTCCAGTCTACTCTGCATTCCACTACCTGGCTCATCTTCCTGCAGAAATGCTCTGGGCATGTCACTCCCCTCGTTAAAAACCTCCATTGGTTGCCTATCAACCTCTGCATGAAACACACTCTAGGCTTCAAGGCTCTCCATCATCTTGCCGCTTCCTACCTCTTCTCCCTCTCTCTTTCTACTGCCCACCCCGCATGCTCCGCTCCTACGCCGCTAACCTCCTCACCATCCCCTGTTCTCGCCTATCCTGCCGTCGACCCCTGGCCCACGTCCTCTCTCTGTCCTGGAGTGCCCTCCCTCTCCACCTCCACCAAACTCTCTTCCCTTCTTCAAAGCCCTACTGAGAGCTCAACTCCTCCAAGAGTCCTTCCCAGACTGAACTTTCCCTTTTTTCTCTGCTCACTCTGCTGCCTTTCTGCCCCCCTCTTCACTTCCCCTCATCTAAGCCCCCTTTTCCCCCTTTCCCTCTGATCCTCCCCATCTCTCTTCCCCTCCCCTCAGCACGGTGCTCATTTATATATATTTTTATTACCC
The DNA here is from genome assembly GCF_004115215.2 of Ornithorhynchus anatinus. Taxonomy (NCBI): domain Eukaryota; kingdom Metazoa; phylum Chordata; class Mammalia; order Monotremata; family Ornithorhynchidae; genus Ornithorhynchus; species Ornithorhynchus anatinus. The sequence goes on from NC_041728.1 coordinate 157,177,968, forward strand.
TATTTATTTTGTTAATGAGTTGTACATCCCCTTGATTCTATTTATTGCTATTAAGTTGTCTTGTTCTGGTCTGTATGTCTCCCCCGATTAGACTGTAAGCACGTCAGTGGGCAGAGATTGTCTCTATCTGTTGCTGAATTGTACATTCCAAGTGCTTAGTACAGTGCTCTGCGCATAGTAAATGCTCAATAAATACTATTGAATGAATGAACACTCATATTAAGCTTACTAAGAGCCCACTTTATATTAATTTTAACCTTGGATTATAAATCAAAGCCTACCTCTGATGCTCTTCAATAACAACTGATCCTGTATCATTTGAAGAATCAGGTACCTATTTGATCAAATCTATGGCTTTGTTTGATCAGTTTAGAGTTCCATAAAGAGATTCATGGATTTAAACTTTAAAATTGCAATGTTTAGGATTACTACTGCTATGATGGGCCATATTTGAAAGACATTTGTAATTCAGAGACTCAAAATACTCTCTATCAAATCTTTCAGAGATCTAACACAAGTCCAGCTGATTTAATGATAAATATCCTGTATCTTTTTTTATGTAGCACAAGAAAGGATGACATAAACTAAAAAAAGCTGCTGGAGCATAAATTCATCCCAAAGCATCCTTAACCTGAATTTGAGAAGTAGCAAGGCTACACCTATCTATTGGAAACTATTTTTGTATGATTCATAGTTTGAAATAAGAGATTACACAGCAAAGTCCCTTTGGCTTTCTGTGATGGATGTGAGTAGTTTCTACTTTCAGTATATGTTTCTGTAAAATGATGAGGAAAATGAAACTTAGAAAAGCCTCCAACATCTGCATCAAGCAGAAACTCTTCCCCATTGGTTTTAAGGCATTCAATCACAGCTCTACTTCACAATCTATCCTCTTCCCTTTCCTACCACAATCCTGCCCACACACTATGCTTCCCTATCAACAACCTACTTACTGCGTTTTCATTCATTTCTTGCCCACATCCTCCAACCTGCTTTAAACTCCTCCTCCCCCCCTCCCAATTTCATTTCCAATGGACCACCACTCTACCCATCTTCAGAGTCTTCCTACAACCTCATCTCCCCACCCTATTTTTCCTCCTTATTGCCGTCATCTATGTTCTTGAGTCTTTGCCCACTAAGCACTTTGATACTCACCTCATCCCCACAACACTCATGTATATGTCCTTATACTCTGTCGCTTCCCTTATCTCTAACGTTTTAATTCCTGTCTTCCCCACTAGATTGCAAGCTCCTTGAGTTCAGGAATTGTGCCTACTTACTCTATTGTAGTTTCCCAAATATTTACTGTTTTCTTTGCATAGGTTAAGTGCTTATTAATTACCATGGATTGACTGATGGGGTTAGAATGAAGATCTAAAACCCTTTATTGTGAGCTGAAAGGGAAGTAAATATCTGGTACAGTGTAAGGTACCAAGCAGGTGCTCAGTAGTCAATAAGGGGAAGCAGGGTGGACTGGTGGAAAGAGCAAAGACCTGAGAGTCAGAGGTTTGAATTCTAATCCTGGCTGCACCACTTGTCTGCTGTGTGACCTTGGGCAAGTCACTTAAATTCTCTATGCTTCATCTGTAAAATGGGAATTAAAACTGTGAGGCCCATGTTGGACATGAACTGTGTCCAATTGGATGACCTTGTGACTACCCTAGTGCTTAGTACAGTGCCTAGCAAAGAATAACAAATATCACAAAAAGTATTTATTGAACACTTCCTTTGTTCAGTGTCCAGTACTAGGTGCTCAATGATTACTACTATTATTTGGAGAGAATGGATTGGTTTTAAATTAATCAGTGATATTTATTGAACTAATACTGTATACAGAACATTGTACTAAGGTCTTTAGACTGTAATATAAATATAGTAGCTTTGGTCCTTATTGTCAAGGAGTTTACAGTCTAGTGGTGGAGTCAGGCAGAAACAAGTTATTTACAAATAATGGATATGGGAGAAAGAACATTACAACTATTCATAGGAGTGGGGTAGGATGAATAGCTAAGTAAGTGCATGATAACATGAATTGGAATATACATAGATATGAAAGGTAATTGTACAAAAATGGTAAGCAGTGTGGTCTATTTGGAAACAGTATGGGCCTCAGAGTCAGAAGACCCAGGTTCTAACCCAGCTCTGCCAAATGCTTGCTGTTTGACCTTGGGCTTAAGTAAACTCCTCTCCTCTTTAAACTCCTCTCTCCCCCCTCCCAATTTCATTACCTGTGGACCACCACTCTTCCCATCTTCTTACTTAATGTCTATTTGCCTGTTTCCTCAGCTATAAAATGGAGATTAAATACCTGCTCTCCCTCCTACTTAGACTGTGAGCTTCAAATGAGACATGAACTGTGTTCAACCTGATTAACTTGCATCTACTCCAGCACTTAGGACATTGCTTGACACAGAAAACATTTAATGAATAAACAATTTTAAGTCACACATAATTACCATAATTTAAAGTAAGCACTAAAAAAGATCTTAATACATAGATCTCACCAATGTGGGTTGATATATTTGGGGAATAGCCCAGGGCATTTGGGTCCAGACAGGAAAAAGTTTACCCTGGCACAAGGTCACTAAATTCAGGTAATTCCCAGAACTATGACCTCATACAGTTATTTTATTTCACTCATATCCCTGACACCAGCACTAGTCATCCATTTTCTTAATCAGTGACTCTTTACCTCAAAGCCATTATCCCGTATACTTTGCTAGAGACACTACTTTGCTGTCAGGTCAACTCTGCCTATGGCCTCCATTCTCCCCACTCCACTCTCCCCAAACCGACTCACGGTATAATCTAAATTTGCTCCACTATGTTCCTAGTCCCTCTATTCTATTCTGCAGCTTAAACAGAATGAAACTTGCTGGTCCTGTTGCAATTACAAACCTAATTAAAGCTGCCGCTGTCCTTGCTCTTTTTACACCAGTGGTTCCTATTCTCTGGGACTGAAAAATCAAGATCTTGGTTGAAGAGCAAGGCATGGCAGAGGTATGGACAGGGGAGCAGCATCTTATTGAATGGGTTAGGACTAAAAATGTAAACTAAAAAAAAAAAAGATGGCATATAGGGGACTAGGGCGCTAGGGGGACAGTTTATCAGTCAATCATATTTACTGTGAGATTGCTGTGAGAAGAGATCGTTACCATTTATTATTGCATTGTTCTTTCCCAAGTGCTTACTTAGTTCAGTCCTCTGCTTAATAAACATGACTGAATGAATGAATGGAGTGCTTAGTGTGAGCAGAGACAGTCCAATACAACAGAACTACTAGACACATTCCCTGCTCTTAACAAGCTTACAGTCTACAGGGAGAGATAGATATTCATATGGAGAATCCACATTTTACAGATGAGGTAACTGAGACACAGAGAACTTAAGTGACTTGCCCAAGGTCACACAGCAGACAGGTGGTAGAGCCAGGATTAGAATTTAAGACCTCTGATTCCCAGGCCTGTGTTCTTTCCACTAGGTCACTCTGCTTCCCACTATTGAGTGAGGAGTATTTCCTGAACACCTATTTGGTGCATTACACTATACCAGATATATACTATACCTTTCATTTCACAATAAACATTTTTAGATGCTTATTCTAATCTCTATCAATCAATCCATGGTAATTAATCAGGACTTACTTCCTGCATAGTAAACAGTAAAATTTGGAAGAATACAATAAATAAAGTAGATACAATTCTGGAACTCAAGATAGGGCTGTGAGTTTAAAATATGGGGAAGAGGAGGATAGGAAACACATGGGAAAGAAGACAACTGGATTAGGAAGGATAGAGCTGGGCTACTTTCCTTACAAATTTGCTAAAGCAGATACTTATCTATCTCTTAGAGAAGAAGTGATTTGCTCCTGACTCAAATGAAAACTCCAAATCACTGGCCATTTCTAACCACAGAATTCAGGAACTACAGATATTGTAGGGATCCTGTTAATCAGTTTCATCTAAAACAGATTGGTCACCCAAATTTAATAATTTGGGAAAGTGCAGCTTCATTGGATCTTTTCCTCTGTCCTGCCTCCTATAAACCATAATTGATTATAAGAATCTCTCTAATTTTTTATAGAATTCACTACTCCCCTTTTCCATTTAAGCCCATATTTTTGTACTCTACTGCTTCCTCTTACTTGTAATTTATTTCAGTGTCTCTCTTCTCCACTAAATTTCAAATTCCTTGAGGGCAGGAATCATATCTAGACTGTAAGTCTGGTGAGGGCAGGGATTGTCTCTCTTTGTTGCTTAATTGTACTTTCCAAGCACAGTACAGTGCTCTGCACACAGTAAGCACTCAATAAATATGAAAATATAAATATGTAAATATATTTATATATATCTACTAGCTAGTATGCTCTCCCAAGTCCTAAGTATGGTATTCTACACCTAAGAAGTATAGAATAATCAGTGGGCCCTCTGATTCCTTAACTGGATTTTGGGCTTTCCATATACTTGAAGAATCTCTGGTCATGATTTTCAGCACACTTGGAAAGCTGATCATTGAATTACTTTTCTAATAATTGTGGTATTTGTTGAATACTTACTATATGCCAAGCACTATGCTAAGTGCTGGGGTAGATACAAGATAAGCAGGACAGACACAGTCCCTTTCCCACATGAGCTGTCCAGTCTAAATTGAGTTGGGAAGTGATTAATTTTGTTCCCAAAGTTGTAGGAAATAGAGAACAAGATAGGCAGATTCTATTGACACTTCCATGACATATCATTCATCACAGTATAAAATGTCCATTATACAGGAACATTCCTATCTGAAATATAGGTAACTTCATCCTAATCCATAGTGGATATGGGTTATTAAGGCTCATATTACTCTGCATTGTCTTTCTTCACCCTATGGTATACTGTTACAGAGGTTAGGTCCTAAATTGAAGAATAAACTTCAACTTTCCCTCCATTGTACTGACTCTTGGTTTCAAAATTTGGCATTCAAACTGAGACCTCTATATAAGTTAAAATGATACGTGACACATTTTTCCCAAATAGCTACTTCCTCTTCACAACACACTACATGCTGAGATCTATTTTGTCAATGACTAGAAGATACTTCCACTCTGTGTGCATCTCCTAGAGAAGTGCTAATTTTCCTGGCAAGTCAAGACAGAACATCTGCCGATATTCACTCTCCAGGCAGGAAACAATGAAGGAAACTATTTTCCATGCTGTTGAGATGATAGTATTGCCCCGCTGCATATTAATACCACATGAGAAGTGCATCAAAGTGAGCTTGAATGGTCAGATGTAAAATGAAACAATATTTACAAGTTATTGAGTCAGACTAAATTTTATTTACTAAGCTTTTCTTCCCACAAAGAACAATGAATATAGTAACTGAAAGGCAAATACTCTGATAGGAGCATCATGAATGAAACATTTGAAAAACACTGGCTTTCGGTAAATATTCCCTGTCTTTCTGATTCAGGGTGACTAGTATTGTATTCAGGATAGGAGTCAACTTGAGAGAACAGCTGTTCAATTTGAGATGTCATGGAAGATGAAGCTTTTTGAAAATGAGAAGAGGAAATATGAAAAGAAAATCACTGTTTGGAGAAAATCACCAAGCTGCCTTACAGGTTTCAATGTAATCATGCTGAATGTAACACTAGAAAAGACTGCAGATGCAAGAATTTTGATGAATATTTCTTCACGAGGAATACATTTAAAGACTACATTGGATCAGGTGAGTTAGCTATGTGCAGCCTCTGCTAAGTCACTCAGAAAACATTCAATTAAAAACCACTCTTGAGCACAGCACCTTCCTCTGCTAATGGCAGACATATCTTTTAAACAGTTTGTCTACCCAAAAAAGTATGGTTGGTGATTGCAGTATTCCAGCAAACTGAACATTCAAAAGATTTGTTTTTTGTTGTTTTTTTGCTTAACTCAATTATAAATTATTAGTAGACAATTAACCATTGGAAAGATATTGATGATAGAAGTAATTGCAGTATTTGTTAGATACTTATGTGCCAAGAGCTGGACTAATAATTGGGATAGATAGAAAAAAATCAGGTTGGACACTCTCCTTTTCCTACATGGCGCTCACAGACAAGAGAGAAAGGTATTGAATCCATATTTGATAGATGAGGAAGTTGAGACAAAAGTTAAATGACCAAGATCACACAGCAGTCAAGAGCCAGAGCCAGAATTAGAACCCAGGTTTTCTGATTCTCAAGCCTGTGCTTCTTTCCATTAAGTAAGTCTTCTTTCCACGGATTTATTTCTCAATTTTATTGTCTGAATGTTTTATTAAATGAAATTTATTATATTATTATGTCATAACATTTATTAATATTTTCCATCTTCAGTCAATAATTTATTATTTATTCATTGATTAATCTGTGAATTGACCCAAATCCTGTACTTACCATGACTTTCTCATCAACTGTAGACAACACCATCATCCTTCCTGTCTCACAAGCCTATAACTTCAGCATTAGAGAAGCAGCGTGGCTCACTGGAAAGAACCCGGGCTTGGGAGTCAGAGGTCATGTGTTTGAATCCCGGCTCCGCCACTTGTCAGCTGTGTGACTGTGGGCAAGTCACTTAACTTATCTGTGCCTCAGTTACCTCATCTGTAAAATGGGGATTAACTGTGAGCCTCACATGGGACAACCTGATTACCCTGTATCTACCCAGTGCTTAGAACAGCGCTCTGCACATAGTAAGTGCTTAACAAATACCAACATTATTATTATTATTATCCTCAACTCATCTGTCTCATTCAAATCACATATTCAGTCTGTCACTAAATTCTGGAAGTTCTACCTTCACAACATTCCTAGAATCAGCCCTTTTCTCTTCATTCAAATTGCTACCACACTGATTAAAGCGCTATATCATCGTCCTCCTTGACTACTGCATCAATCTCCTTTCTGTCCTCTCTGGCTCCTGTCTCTCTCTACTCCAGTCCATATTTCACTCTTCTGGCCAGATATTTTTTTCTAAAAAATAAGTTCAGTCTACATCTTCCCACTTAATTCAATTAATCAGTGATATTTTTGAGTACTAAACACTTGGGAGAGAATGATACAATGGAATCAGTAGACACATTCCCGACCGATTAGGTGCTTACTGTCCGTGTTCCACTGGGATTATTATGTCAGAATATTGGCAGACCTTCCAATCAAATGGATGTTGTGTGTGGGAGCCAATCATAGGATGTGGCTCATAAGTGGGTCAGAAGTGTGTGTCCCCTTCAACTCGGTGGAGAGTGATCAGATATGGATTTGGTGAGCCCACAAGCTGCCTTGTTAGTGACTGTTTGTGATTGCATGAACAAGGGAGAGAATTTGCGAAGGCACTGATGGGCTTTACTTGAGGGCCAGTGATGGCTGGCCTATGGAGGGAGGGATGGCTTTCTCTCTCTGTTGTAAGGGGTTTGGATGAATCAATGACTGTCACAAGCTACAGCTGCCATGCCTAAGGCAAATAAAAGGCCGCTAATTTGAATTGCAAAGGGAGTATGTGGAAGCAGCAAGCAGAGGAACAGAGCATGAGAAGAAGCAAGAAAGAAACAACCTCAGAACAGCAGGAGGCAGCAGCACTTGGAAGCGGACAGAAGAAATATTGATACAATGAGCTCCTTTGACCACAGATTGGTATTGGGCCCTGAGTGGAGTTGAGTGAGTGTGTTTCTCACTCCCTTGCACATTGGTAAAACGAAGTAAAAAGTGTTCCACAGTAACCTTGGTGATCAGAGGTATGGTTTGACTGCTATGTGTCATTGAGGCTCCTTGGTCCAGCAAGGTCCCGGTTGGTTTGAATTGGGGGCTCACAACAATGAGTACCTTGGAACAGCAGTAGTCCAGTCAAACCTTAGCCAGTTTTCACCATACTTTGTACCTGATGAAAGTTCATACTCTGGCAAATATTGCTCTTATGGATGGCAGTGTTTGTATGGACTAACTAGTGATTGTTTTTGATGCTTCCTAGAATCTCAAAATGGCTTCAGACCACAGTATAGAAGAAATCAATATACTATGTGATATTTGTTGATGAGTAGAACTAATCAATTGTATTTTTTGAGCACTAACTCTGTATGAAGCCTTTGGGAGAATATCATATAATAATAATAATGTTGGTATTTGTTAAGCACTTACTATGTGCAGAGCACTGTTCTAAGCGCTGGGGTAGACACGGGGGAATCGGGTTGTCCCACGTGGGGCTCACAGTCTTCATCCCCATTTTACAGATGAGGGAACTGAGGCACAGAGAAGTGAAGTGACTCGCCCACAGTCACACAGCCGACAAGTGGCAGATCTGGGATTCGAACTCATGAGCCCTGACTCCAAAGCCCGTGCTCTTTCCACTGCGCCACGCTGCTAATAATAGTACTTGTTCAACACTATTTGCCAAGCACTGTTCTAACCCTGGGGCACATACAAGTTAATCAGGTTGGACCCAGTCCCTGTCCCACATGGGGCTCACACTCTGGTTTCCTGACAACAGTGAACTTTCAATCAGTCAATCAGTGGTATTTGAGTGCTTACTTTGTGCAGAACATTGGACTAAGTGCTTGGGAGAGTAAAATACAACAAATAGCAGATACATTCCTTGGTGATAACAAGCTGATGATCCTCTTACTTTGCAAATTTAGGTGTCCTGGAAAGTTCATTAAATTTCTGAAGTAGGCCCATGATAGTTATCTAGTCCACCAGATCACCTTCTCTCCTGACTTTTCTTGGGTTGTTGGGATGGTTTGGGGTTGAATTGTCTTGATCAGTCTATTGAAGAGTCCCTCCAAACACCAATCTGTTCCCAGTGATCCATTCCAGATCATTCATGCATAAAGACAGTCCCTTGATAAACTATTGCTGAGCCCATTTCTCTTCAAATATGCTTCTTCTTATCCTAATCTTCAGGAAACCACTTTTCCAGAAGGAAAAGATTGCCTAGATTGCCTCATGGTAGGCTGATCTATCCTCACTGTAGGCTCCCAACAGTCCCTTCCATATTCTGCTGTTACTCTATTCTTCATTTGTGTTGAAAATATTTGTTTTTTTCTCCTCCCTGCATGTGTACATCAAATTTCCATTTACTATAAAAAAAGCTGATTGCTAGAGTAAGGATTAGAGGATAGATGCTTTATGTAAGCATTTTAGAAAAAATGAAATGTTGGGTAAAGAGCCAAAGGGGTCACAATGCTTCTGGAAAATATCCTTATTCATTCAATAGTATTTATTGAGCGCTTACTATGTGCAGAGCACTGTACTAAGCGCTTGGGATGAACAAGTCGGCAACAGATAGAGACAGTCCCTGCCGTTTGACGGGCTTACAGTCTAATCGGGGGAGACGGACAGACAAGAACAATGGCACTAAACAGCGTCAAGGGGAAGAACATCTCGTAAAAACAATGGCAACTAAATAGAATCAAGGCGATGTACAATTCATTAACAAAATAAATAGGGTAACGAAAATATATACAGTTGAGCGGACGGGTACAGTGCTGTGGGGATGGGAAGGGAGAGGTGGAGGAGCAGAGGGAAAAGGGGAAAATGAGGCTTTAGCTGCGGAGAGGTAAAGGGGGGATGGCAAATGTAAGTGTCTGTTACTATAAAGATCAGTTTACAGATAAAGGATTCATAAAAAGAAAATCGGAGCTTTGTTGCATGAATTTTCTCTATCAGTTTGGTAGATGGCAAATGTGTGTCTGAAGTTGCTACATGTAAATAGCCTATTGGCTACCTCCATGGAAAATTTCAAAAAATAATATTGGACCTATTTTGTTTTCCAGTAAAAAAGTAATTCATGGAATTGAAAGCATAATTTTTGCTTAAATTAGAAATATTAAAATCTAGTGATTTCATTTAGATGAGTGGATTTCTCACATGTCTATAGGCACACCCCTACACATTCAATCAAAGGTGTTTATTGAGTGTTTATTAGGTATAGAGCACTGTTCTAAGAACCAGAGAAAGTATACTACAACAGTATTACCAGATATGTTCCCTGCATATAATCACCTTAAAGTCTAGAGGGGGAAACAGAAATTAATATGAATAAATTTATAAGTAATTTAAATATTTTGAGAAGCAGTGTGGCCTAGTGGATAAGAGCACGGGAGTCAAAAGAACCTGGGTTCTAATCTCAGCTCTGCTACATATCTTCTGCATGACCTTGAGTAAGTCACTTAGTTTCTCAGTGCCTCAGTTACCTCCTCGGTAAAATGGTGATTACGACTGTGAGCCCCATGTGGGACAGGGACTGTGTCCAACCCAATCTGTATTCACCCCAGTGTTTAAACAGTGCCTGACACATAGGAAATGCTTAGTAAGTGCCACAATTATCATTATTATATGTACACAGGTTCTTTGGGATTGAGGGTGGGATGAATATTGAATGTCCAAAGATCACAGATCCAAGTGCATAGATGATGCAGTATGGAGAGCAAGTCAGGGAAAAGAGGGCTTAATCAGGGAAGGTGACTTGGAGAAGATGTGACCGAGAAGCAGCGTGGCTCACTGGGAAGAGCACGGGCTTTGGAGTCAGAGGTCATGGGTTTGAACCCCAGCTCTGCCACTTGTCAGCTATGTGACTTTGGGCAAGTCACTTAACTTCTCTGTGCCTCAGTTCCCTCATCTGTAAAATGGGGATGAAGACTGTGAGCCCCGCGTGGGACAACCTGATTCCCCTGTGTCTACCCCAGCGCTTAGAACAGTGCTCGGCACATAGTAAGCGCTTAACAAATACCAACATTATTATTAATTGTGTTTAAAGGTGGAGAGAGTGGTGGTCTGGCAAAGATGGAGGGGAAGGGAGTTTCAGGCTAGGGGGAGGATATGTGAAAGGGGTTGGTGGAGATGGACAAGATCTGGGCACAGTGATTAAACTGGCACCAGAGGAGTGGGGTATATGAGGTAGGCTCTATAGAAGATAAGTGAAATAGGATGGGGCAAGCCGATTCAGTGCTTTAAAGCCTATGATATGGAGTTTCTGTTATATGCAGAGGTGGGTCGTCAGCCAGTAGAGATCTTGAGGAGTGGGGAGACGTGAACTGATAGATGATTCATGCAACAGAGTGAAGTATAGGATTGGAGTGGGGAGAAACAGGAGGCCAGGAAGTCAGCAAGGAGGCAGATACAGTTCATTCATTCATTCAATCATATTTATTGAGCACTTACTGTGTGCAGAGCACTGGACTAAGAGCTTGGAAGGTACATTTCAGTAACAGATAGAGACAATCCCTACCCAACAATGGTTTCCCAGTCTAGAAGGGGTAGACAGACAACAAAACAAGTAGACAGGCATCACTACCATGAAAATAGATAAATAGAACCATAGATGAATGCACATAATTAATAAAATAGAGCAATAAATATGTACAACTATATAGAAGTGCTGTGGGGAGGGGAAGGGGCTAGAGTAGTGGGAGGGAGTAGGGGCAATGGGGAGGGGAAGGGGATAGAGTAGTGGGAGGAAGTAGGGGCAATGGGGAGGGGAAGGGGGTAGAGCAGTGGGAGGGAGTAGAGGCAATGGGGAGGGGAAGGGGGTAGAGCAGTGGGAGGGAGTAGAGGCAATGGGGAGGGGAAGAAAAGCAGAGGGAAAGGGAGGGCTTAGTCTGGGAAGGCCACCTGGAGGGAGTGCTCAATAAAGCTTTGAAGAGGGGAAGAGAGTTTGGCAGATGTGAGGAGGGAGGGCATTCCAGGTCAGAGGAAGGATGTGTACCAGGGGGTCACCGGAGGGTCAGGCGGGAATCAGGGTGGGATAGGATAGGTGCTTGGATCAGCATGGTTCTAGTTTGAATGGAGAGGAAAGGGCAGATTTTAGCAATGTTGTGAAAGTAGAACCCACAAGGTTTGGTGACAGTGAATATGTGGGTGAAATGAGAGGGAAGAGTTGAGCACAACATGAAGGTTATAAACTTGTGAGACAGGGAGAGTAGTGGTGTTGTCTACAGTGAAGGGAAAGATGGGGGAGGATAGGGTTTGGTTGGGAAGATAAGGAATTCAGTTTTAGACATGTTTGATTTGAAGTGTTGGCCTATAGATATGTCTTGAAGGCAGGAGGAAATGTGAAATTGTGAGAAAGCTTTGATTTTTGGAATCCTCTGGATAGAGGTGGTAACTGAAGCCTCAGGAGTGAATGAGTTCTCCAAGAGAGTGAGTGTAAAGGGAAAATAGAAGGGGACCTAGAACTGAGACTTGAGGAGCGCCTACTATAAGACGGTGGGACGCAGAAGCCAGCAAAAGACTGAGAAGGATCAGTCAGAGAGATAGGAGGGGAACCAAGAAAGAACAGTGTCAGTGAATACAGAGTTGATTAAGGTTCAAGGAGAATGGGTGGTCTATCATGTCAGAGGCAATTGAGAGGTCTAGGAGAATTAGGATTCATTCAATAGTATTGACTGAGTGCTTACTATGTGCAGAGCACTGTACTAAGTGCCTGGAATGTACAATTCAGCAACAGAGAGACAATCCCTGCCCATTGACAGACTTACAGTTTAGGATGGAGTAGAGTCCATGAGGTTTGTTGAAGTTCATTGGTTACTTTAGGGGGCTGTTTCTGTCGAGTGAAGGGGGCAGAAGCCAGATTGGAGGGGATCTAGGAAAGAAGTGGAGGACAGCAAATGGACACAGCAGATGTAAACAACTCTTTCAAGAAGTCTGGAGAGAAATGGTAAGAGGGAGATGGGGTGATAACTGGAGGGATCTGTGGGGTCAAGGGGATGGGGTTTTTTAGAATAGGGAATACATAAACAGTTCGAAAGCAGTGGGGAAGAAGCCTTTTGAAAATGAAAGATTAAACATGGCAGTCAAAGGGGAGGAAGGGAGGGAGTGGGTGTCTTTTTTTTAAAAAAAAAAGTATGAAGGGATGCAGTCAGAAGCACAGGTGGAGTGGTAGATTGGAGAGGAGGTGAGAGATCTCATTTGAGTTACTGAAAGGAATATAGGGAGAGTCAAAAAGGGTGGAGAATGAAAAGGATCGGAGAGGAGCAGGGGAGATTTTAGGGAGATCAGGCCTGATGACTTCAGTCTTGTTAATGAAGTATATGGCCAGGATGACAGGGATGGGGAGTGTGGAGAGGGTTTGGATGGGAGTGCACTGAGGAGGGCCACCCCATGGGAGGGGGATGAAATGGGGTCCTGGGGGTTGGGAACCTGTGTGGGGAGATCTTGGGTTGGGCTAGGAGTAAGAGAATGAAGGTCCTGAGTTGCAGCAGTTGATCTGTAGACCCCGGTGGCCTGAGGCAGATTCCTCTAGTAGGGGGAGACTCAGCACGTGCCAGCTGCAGGGAATCCACAAATTCTGAGCTGCAATTAGTCATTTAAGCATCTCTTCTGAGTGAATGGGCAAGCTCTGTTAAGTAATTAGTGGTTGATGGGTGACTGTTGACATGTGTTATCTCTTCAGTGAGTCCCTGACCTGCTTATGACAGGGAGGAGACAGCGGGAGGTTCTCACTGTGCAGAGGGGTGGGATGGTGGGGGTGAAGGTTGGTGATTTCTTTCTCATGCAGACCCAAGTCCTCAGTGCATAGATGGAGAAATTGGGGGGAGGAAAGTTCCGGGGTCCCCTCCCTTGATGCAGTTCTAGGCCTTTGGGGAATGGTGTGTGGGGCTCGGGGTCTTTTCACTCTGGGCAGTTTGGGGCCTCTGGTGGGTGGGGTTGGGAGACGACCCTTCCCTAGTCTCATTCCTTTGGCACCCTTGGCCTAGTGGAGAAAGCCTGGGCCTCAGTGTCAAAAATATCTGGGTTCTATTCCCACCTTCACCACTTGTCTGCTGTATGACCTTGGGCAAGTCACTTCACTTCTTTCTGCCTCAGTTACCTCATCCGTAAAAGGGGGATTAAGACTGTGAGCCCCTTATGGGACAGAGACTGTGTCCATCCTGATTTGCTTGCTTCCACCCCAGCGCTTAGTATAGTCTCTGGCATATAGTAAACTCTTAACAAATACCACATTTTAAAAATTACCCATTTTTTATTACTGACCCTTCCCTCTAGGCCTCTAAAGTAATAACCATAATTAAGATATTTAAGTGCTTACTATATAACAAGCACTGTTCTAAGCCCTGGGGTAGATACAAAGTAACCAGTTGTCCTACGTGGGGGAAGGGTTAAGGGGCATAGCATCCCTTCCCTCCAGGGAGATACCAAGTCCTCTGCAGTGAAGGGGGGTGGGGGCAGAGACTCACATCTTGCCTTGATTTTTTTTGTTTTGGTTTTGGGGTTTTTTTTTGGCTTATGCCTTGACCAATGGGTGCTGGGATAGTGGGTGGCCCTTCTTTCAGATGTGATCCTAGGATCTGGGATGAGGGAAGGGGCCATAGGGCTTGGTGTCCCTTCCCTCTGGGGTGATCTCAGACCCCCCATAGTGGGAGGAAGAGTAGGAGGTGGTGGAAAGAAAGCAGCATGGTGTAGTAGATAGGGCATGGGCCTGGGAGTTGGAAGGTCGTGGGTTCTAATCCCAGCTCTGCCACATGTCTGCTCTGTGACCTTGGGCAAGTCATTTAACTTCTCTGGTCCTCAGTTCCCTCATCTGTAAAAAAAAAAAAAAAATAGGGGATGAAGAACGTGAGCCCAACTGTGTCCCACCTGATTAACTTGTATCTACCCCAGCACTTAGAACAGTGCTTGGCACATAGTAAGCCCTTAACAAGTACCATAATAATTATCATTATATTATATATTACATAATTTCCTTTTTTTCAGTTTTTGGTTTGCTGAGTGGTCATTGGGTGGTCGCAGCACTTCTTTTAGGCACGATCTTAGGCCCCTGGTGAGAGAAGGAAGGGAGGGGGCAGAAGCCCAGATACCTTCCTCTAGCATGGTCCTAGACCTCATGCAGTTGAGGAAGGGTCATGGATGGGATTAGCAACCCTTCCCTTTTGTGAATGGCTGTAGCAGGGTTGCCCCACCTTGGACCTCTGACGGCATCACTGCTGTCTCTTACAGCCCTCACACAGCCCTGCTGCCATTGCTGACATCTTGTGCCTGGCCATATAGTCCCATATAATAATAATAATAATGATGGCATTTGTTAAGCACTTACTATATGCCAAGCACTGTTCTAAGTGTTAGGGGGGGGATACAAGGTAATCAGGTTATCCCACATGGGGCTCACAGTCTTAATTCCCATTTTCCAGATGAGGTAACTGAGACACAAAAAACTGAAGTGACTTACCCAAAGTCACACAGCTGACAAGTGGCAGAGCTGGGATTAGAACCCATGACCTCCGACTCCCAAGCCTGTGCTCTTTCCACTGAGCCATGTTGCTCCTCATGCTGCTATATCTGTATAGATACAGATAGGTATGTAAAGATATATAGATAGATATATGGGAATATACACACATATGGGAACACATACATATTTATATAAAAATCTGTTAGCTCGCTCTTATGCTCTCTCTCTCTCTCTCATGGCAGCATTGCTTAGTGGATAGAGCACAGGCCTCTGAGTCAGAAGGACCTGTGTACTAATTCCAGCTCTGCCAGGTGTTTCCTGTATGACTTTGGGCAAATCTATCATTCATTCAATCATATTTATTGAGTGCTTTCTGTATGCAGATTCCTGTACTAAGCACTTGAAAATACAGTTCAGCAGCAGAGAGACAATTCCTGCCCACAAAGGGCTCACATTCTAGAAGTACTTAGTGTGAAGAGCACTGTACTAAGGGCTTGGGAAAGTACAATATGGCAATAGAGACAATCCCTGTCTACAACGAGTCACTTCACTTCTCTGCTTCAGTTCCCTCATTTTTACAATGGGGATGAGTGTGAACCCCATGTGAGGCAGGGACTTTGTGTGACCTGAATAACTTATATTTGATACAATGCATAGATCAGCGCTTGTCACATAGTAAGCTCTTAACAAGTACCATAAATTTTATATATTGTTATTCCAAGTGGACAACTCTGAGGGTGAATTTCCCATGTGGGACCCACAGTCTTGGGTCATACTTTGCACACCAAAAGTCTGTTTCTTTTTCTATTTGCAATATCTGGTGCTGTTTTCTCTTTTGCCTCTCTCTTTCCCTTATGAAGTTTTACTCAAAAAGATCCACTCCTTCCTCAATGAGTTTGCCCAGTAAATGTCCCTGTTGGTACCGTTCAAGCAAGGATTTACATATGGAGCCCAGGTCTCACTGACTTGTGGCAGTTGGGCAACAGTGTAGTTCTGTAAATCTTAATAATTTGAGCCTGAGCTCATGCTGCCTTCATATTCTGTTTGATAGTCTTCCCTAAAATAGTCCAGCCTTCTTGTTTTTCTACTTTCTTAATTATTGTAATGCTTGTCAGTGCACTACCTAAGGAACAGAACTTTGTAATAGATGATGCTGCCTGGGCCACATTATCATAATATTGTAATAATGTTGGTATTTGTTAAGCACTTACTATGTGCAGAGCACTGCTCTAAGTGCTGGGGTAGATACAGGGTAATTAGGTTGTTTCACGTGAGGCTCACAAGTCTTCATCCCATTTTACAGATGAGGGAACTGAGGCCCAGGAAGTTAAATGACTCACCCACAGTCATACAGTTGACAAGGGGCAGAGCTTGGATTCGAACCCATGACCTCTGACTCCCAAGCCCAGGCTCTTTCCACTGAGCCACACTGATCTGAATCCCAATTTTGATTCTGGGATTGTATGAACAAAAGTATCCTTTAGTAATTGAAGCAGGACTTCGAGACTGTAAGCTTCTTATGGGCAAGGGGTTTGTCTACAAACTCTGTTGTATTGTACTCTCCCAAGTGCTTAGTACAGTCTTCTGCCAACAGTCAGCATTCAGTAAATACCATTGATATCACTAATTGATTGATCTCCTTGGCAATGGTGACTTAGGTTCCTTCTTTTTATTTTGAAGTTGGTGATGATAGTGGCAGTTTTAAATTCTATGTCATTTCATGAGTAGCCTATATGTTGAAAAAGAGCTGATGTAAGTGTTTCTGTTTTGGTTTTCCCACTTTGAACCGCAAACATAAACCTATAACCATACAGCATTATACTTTTAAAGCCAATGACTTTGAAATGAGTTCATATCCAGGCTCGTGCAATATAAATGGCATCATCTGCTCACTTTTTTCATTCAGAAGAGAACACTTCAGTTCATAGTTCATGGTTAACAATACTGAATATTTTCAGATATACTTCTTTCTGCAACTCATCTAGAAATTAAATACACCTGAAATACAATTTATTGCATATTCAGTTGTTTTCTTTCAAATTATGGAGCTTATAAGGAATTTAGACTCTGGGAAGAAAATCTAGAACAGTTATATCTTACAGTTATCTCTGAAACTCATCCTCAAAAAAAAATAAAATTCAATAATATTGAACAGAAACTCCCCAGTCTAGCAGGGAAGATCTGTTCAAAATTGCAGCACCCCACCCTATCCCAGACCAAATTATGATTTCGAAGATATGCAATTTTAAAATGACTCAAAATAATATGGCAACTATCTCATATATATTTCCACTGTGTTTACAGGGCTTTTAAAAAAATCATGCTGTTGAAAGGGCAGTGAGAATAAGAAACCATAGATGGTGAGGAGCAAGGTAATCAATTGGCACCAGGCAGGAAAATAGCATCGTAGTGTGATTCATGGAAAATGAAGAATTCTTTGGGTTGGAGTGCTAATTCTGGCCTTAGTTCCAGCCTGCTCTGTGAGTTTGAATATATCATTTCACCTCTGAAGCTCAAGCTCCTCCAAAAGAGTGATAGTAATGTCTGCCTCCCATATGTTTCAAAGTAATATTGTGAGGACACTTTGGAAAATAAAAGTGGTATATGTACAAATTCAACATTTTGCCTCTAGTATGCTAGTTTACAGAAAGAAAATGTTTCAACTCATGTTTGGGAAATTGTAGCTAATGTGAGGGTGAGTTAAATCCTCAGTAGAATTTCACTTTAAGTAGAATCCCAAAATCAGAGGATGAAAAATAACCTTATTCTACCCACCCCACCCCCTGTGTTTCTGACCCCATCCATTTTGACCTCCTCAAAGTAATTGTCTTACCACCATTATCTTCAACTGCTCATTTTGCAAAGCCTACTTCCCCATTGCTTTCATGCATGCCCATGTATCCTCTATCCCAAAATCTCTTGACCCCAAGAAGCACTCCAGATATCACTCCATCTCCCTATTAACATTCCTATCCAAAAGTCTTGAGGTGAGTAGCTGCCTCCACTTCCTTTTCTTCAATTCTTTCCTCAGCATCCTGCAATTTAGCTTCCCCCCCCACACCCCCATTCCATGGAAACGACCCTCTTTTAGGTCACCAATGAACTCCTTCTTGCCAAATCCAATGGCCATTGTTTCATCCTAATCCTCCTCTACCTTTCTTCTGCTTTCAACACTGTGGACCACTCCCTTCTCATGGAAACATTATCTAACCATAGGCTTCACCAACACGACCATCTCCTGATTCTCCTCTTATCTCTCTGACAACTTCATTGTAGGCTCTTTCACAGGCTCCTCTTCTGCCTTTCACCCTCAAATTATGGTGATGCCTCAAAGCTCAGTTCTGAGCCCATTTCAATTCTCCATCTACTCACACTCCCTTGGAAAACTCAGTCAGTCCCACGACTTCAACTACCACCTCTACCTAGATGATTTCCAAATCTAACCCTCCAATACTGACCTCACTCCTTCTCTGCAGTCTCACATTTCCTACTGCCTTCAGAAGGATATCCTGCTCACACTCTAATTTTAATATATCCAAAGGAGAACGCCTCATCTTCCCACCCAAATAATGTCTTCCCCCTACTTTCCTATCACTGTGGACAGCACAATCAACCTACATTTCTCACAAGCAGTGTGGCTCAGTGGAAAGAGCATGGGCTTGGGAGTCAGAAGTCATGGGTTCAAATCCCAACTCAGTCACTTGTCAGCTGTATGACTTTGGTCAAGTTACTTAACTTCTCTGTGCCTGTTACCCCATCTGTAAAATGGGGATTAAGACTGTGAGCCCCACGTGGGACAAGCTGGCCACCTTGTATGCTCCCCAGTGCTTAGAACAGTGCACATAGTAAGCACTTATAAGCCATTATTATTATTAGAATTATTATTACAAGCCCATAACCTTGGCATTATCCTCAACTCATCTTAACAAACTCCGGTTGGATCTACCTTTACAGAACCCATCCTTTTCTCTCCATCCAAACTGCTATTTAACTGCTCCGAGACTTATTATTTCCCAACTTTACTACTGCACTGACTTCCTCACTGATCTCTCTGCATCCTATCTCTCCCCATTCCAGTCCCTTCTTCACTCTGCTGCCCATATGGTTTTTCTGAAAAGAAAATGCTCAATATGTATATCCCTACTCTTCCAAAACCTCTAGTGGTTGCCTATCCACCACCACATTAAACAGAAAGAAACTCTGTATTATCGGCTTTAAAGTACTAAATCAAGTCTTTTTTTCCTGTCTAACTTCAGTGATTTCCTACTACAACCTAACCTGCACAGTTTGCTCCTCTAACACCAGCCTAATCTCTGTATCTTGATTTTGTATATCCCACCACAAATCCCTTGCTCATTATCCCGCTGGCCTGAAAATCCCTTTCAAATCTAACAGTCCACTACTCCACCCATCATCAAAACCCTCCTAAAATCACACCTTCCTTGCCTTGGTTTTTCCTACTCGCCTTCCCCTCTGCATTGTCTGTGCACTTGGCTGTGTATTAGTATTATGATCATCATTATTATTATTGTAATCACTATTATCATTATATTTGTTAAATGCTTACTATGTGCCAAGGACTGTACAAACTACTGGGGTAGATAAAAGTTAGGTTGGAAAAAGTATTTGTCCTACATGGGGCTCACAGTGTAGAGGAGAGGGAGAACAGATATTAAATCTTTATTTTACAGATGAAGAATTTGATGCACAGAGAAGTTAAGTGACTTGTTCAAGGTCACACAGATGCAGAACTGTGACCTCTGACTCCCAGCCCCTTGGTCATTCCACTATACAACCTTTTAGGCACTCTGGTACTCATCTTAGCCCCACAGTACTTAGGTACATAATATTATAGTAGATGATTTTCCCTACATGTAATTCATTTTATTATCTGTTTTTCCCTTATAAACTATAACCTCCTTCTAGGTAGAGATTGTGTCTACAAAACTGTATTGTATTGTACTTTTCCAAGTACTTAGAATAATGCATTGCACAGAAAGCACTCAATACTATTGATTGATTGGAGAAACTGAAGACTAATACAGTCTTGTCATATGCTGTCGAGTCATCTCTGACCCATAACAGTGCTGTGGACACATCTCTCCCATCTCCATCTGCAATCATTCTGGTAGTGGATTCATAGAGTTTTCTTGGTAAAAATACAGAAGTGGTTTACCACTGCCTTCCTCCCGTGCAGTCATCTTGAGCCTCCACCTTCGACTCTCTCCTGTGCTGCTGTTGCCCAGCACAGGTGAGCTTTGACTTGTAGCAGATTGCCTTCCACTTGCTAGCCACTGCCCAAGATAGGAATGGAATGGGTATGCCTCCGTTGACTCTTCCTCTTGTAGTTGAGACTGGTAGAGTACTGGAAACTCTCCAGGTGCAACCCTGAGAAGGGATACAGTCTAATCACGGTGTATCAGAAATGTGGTCCAGGTTTAGTAACTTTTCAGGTGGAGAAGAATAAGCAGATTTAGGAAATAGTGAAGGAACAACCAACAGGATCAAATATGAGAGTGGAAAGATAGTGAGGAGTCTAAGATAACCCCACCATTGGAGGCTTTTGGGTTTAGGAGGGTGATAATCTATTGTAGAAATGAAAGCATTTGGAAAAGGAGTGGATATAGGAAGGAAAATGGGAAATACAGATTTATGCATATTGCACTCAGAATACCAAGAGGCTATCCAAGGTGAGATCATAAGACATTGTTTTGTATTTTCAATTTCTTATTTAATGGTATCTGATAAACACTTACTATATGTTGCAAGCACAAAGCAATCGGGTGAAACAGAGGCCCTTTCCCTATCTCACAGTACAAGTAGGAGGGAAAACAGTAATTCAATCCCCATTTATAGATGAGGCAACTGAGGCACTGAAAAGTTAAGTGACTTACCCAAGGTCATATAGGAAATTGACTGAGCTGGAAGTGGAGCCCAGGTCCTCTGACTCCCAGGTATGTGTTTTTTCCACTAAGTCATGCTCTCCTGTTTTGTGCACATCTCCTAATTCCTCAGAAACCTTCAATGGTTGCCTATTTCTCTCTTCATCAACAGAATCTCCTGACCATTGGCTTTAAATCAGTCAATCAGTTCTTGCCTACTTATTTATCCTTGCTCCTTTACCACTACCACTAGATGCCGGCTTGCCTGCCACTTCAACTATATTAGTTGACAGAAATTACTCACCACTGCATTGAAGGCACTCAATCCACTCTCTCTATCCTATTTATCCTTGAATCTCTCGCATTACAACCCAATCTGTACAATTCCTCTAATACAAACCCACTCACTCTCCCTTACTTTCACCTCACCCATCATCAACCCTTGTTCCTTCCCCCTACATATCTGATAGACCAGCACTTTCCCCATCTTTGAAGATGGAAATCATACCTCCTCCAGAAAGTCTTTCCTGAATAAAATCTCATCCCTTCACCTCATTTTTCCTCCCTACTGTCCTTCCCATGAACTTCTCATCCCCTCTGCACTTACTCACCCAATTCCCACTTCCACAACATGTGCATACATAACCTAATAATAATGACTGTGGCATGTTCTATGGGCCGGGCACTCTACTAGGTTCTGGGGTGGATACAAGCAAATCTGCTTGGACAGAATCTCTGTCCCACATGAGGCTTATGGTCCTAATTCCCACTTTACAGATGAGCTAACTGAAGAACAGACAAGTTAAGTGACTTACCCATGGTAAAACCACAAACAAGTTTCAGAGCCTGGATTAGAACCCAGGTCCTTCTGACTCCCAGGCCCTTGATCTCTCCATTAAGCCACAGTGCTTATCCTAATATGTCTCCCTCACTAGATTATAAGGAGGGATCATGTCTACCAATGGTGCTATATTCTTCCAATCACTAAGTACAGTGTTCTACAAACAGCAAACCCTCAATAAATAACACTGACTACAGGTAGAGGAAATGCAGGATCATTGGTTAGATGAGTGTCTAGGTGCATCAATCCACTCAGCTCAGGTCTATTGCTAAAGGTGGACAGGCAGGGCCATGCTAGAAATTGGGAGAAGGGACTTGGCCAGGTTTACCACAGTGCCCTCCAGCCTCTGGTGATTGCTACCATCTCCTCCCTCATCACAAGTGCCACCCCCTCCACCTGCACCTCAGACCCCAGTCCCGCTCACCTTATAAGAAACATCGCCCTTGCCCTCCTCCCTTCCTTAACTTGCATTTTTAACCACTCAATCTCCAATGGCTCCTTCCTCTCTGCCTTTAAACATGCCCACATCTCCCCCATCCTAAAAAAACCCTCTCTCGACCCCACTTCCCCTTCCAGTTATCACCCTATCTCCCTACTACCCTTCCTTTCCAAAATCCTAGAACGAGTCATCTACAATCGCTGCTTAGAATTCCTTAACTCCCATTCTCTCTTGGACCCCCTCCAATCTGGCTTCCATCCCCTCCACTCTACCGAGACTGCTCTCTCTAAGGTCACCCATGACCTCCTTCTTGACAAATCCAATGGCTCCTACTCCATTCTGATCCTCCTTGACCTCTCTGCTGCCTTTGACACTGTCGACCATCCCCTCCTCCTCCACACCTTATCTCACCTTGGCTTCACAGACTCCGTCCTCTCCTGGTTCTCCTCCTATCTCTCTGGCCGGTCATTCTCGGTCTCCTTCGCAGGGGCCTCCTCCCCCTGCCATCCTTTAACTATTGGAGTTCAAGGGTCAGTTCTTGGGCCTCTTCTGTTCTCCATTTACACTCATTCCCTTGGTGAACTCATTCGCTCTCCCGGCTTTGACTACCATCTCTACGCAGATGACATGCAGATCTACATCTCTGCCCCTGTCCTCTCCCCCTCCCTTCAGGCTCACATCTCCTCCTGCCTCCAGGACGTCTCCACCTGGATGTTGGCCCGCCACCTAAAACTCAACATGAGCAAGACTGAGCTCCTCATCTTCCCTCCCAAGCCCGGTCCTCTCCCAGACTTCCCTATCACCATGGATGGCACGACCATCCTTCCCGTCTCTCAGGCCTGCAATCTCGGAGTCATCTTTGACTCATCTCTCTCGTTCACCCCACACATCCTATCCTTTACCAAGACCTGCCGGTTTCACCTTTACAATATCGCCAAGATCCGCCCTTTCTTCTCCACCCAAATGGCTACCTTACTGCTACAGGCTCTTGTTATGTCCTGGCTAGAGTACTGTGTCATCCTTCTCTCTGATCTCCCTTCCTCCTCTCGCCCTGCTCCAGTCTATTCTTCACTCCGCTGCCCGGCTCATCTTCCTGCAGAAACGATCTGGGCATGTCACTCCCCTTCTTAAAAACCTCCAGTGGTTGCCTATCAACCTCTGCTCCGAACAAAAACTCCTCACTCTAGGCTTCAAGGCTCTCCAACACATTGCCCCTTCCTACCTCTCCTCCCTTCTCTCTTTCTACTGCCCAACCCACATGCTCCGCTCCTCTGCTGCCCACCTCCTCACTGTCCCTCAGTCTCGCCTATCCCGCCGTCGACCCCTGGGCCATGTCCTCCCTTGGTCCTGGAATGCCCTCCCTCCTCACCTCAGACAATCTAATTCTCTTCCCCTCTTCAAAACCCTACTTAAAACTCACCTCCTCCAAGAGGCCTTCCCAGACTGAGCTCCCCCCCTTTTCCCTCTGCTCCCTTTACCCTCCCTTCACCTCTCTGCAGCTAAACCCTCTTCTCCCTCCTTCCCTCTCCTCCTCCCCCATCCCACCCCCTCAGCACTGTACTCGTCCACTCGACTGTATATATCTTTACCACCCTATTTATTTTGTTTGTTTTGTTTAATGAGATGTACATCATCCTGATTCTATTTAGTTGCCATTGTTTTTATGAGATGTTCTTCCCCTTGACTCTATTTATTGCCATTGTTCTTGTCTGCCTGTCTCCCCCGATTAGACTGTAAGCCTGTCAAAGGGCAGGGACTGTCTCTATCTGTTGCCGACTTGTTCATTCCAAGCACTTAGTACAGTGCTCTGCACATAGTAAGCACTCAATAAATACTATTGAATGAATGAATGAACCATTTGTTCTAAGGGACGATTGAAACAATAGTCTCTCATGTAGCAATGAGGGCTGGGTATGACAGCACTCTTCTTACTGGTGACTTGCAGAAATCTGCCTCTTCTCCTAGTAGCTGGGGCTGAATAAAATACCCATAATCCCACAGTATTCCACTCAAGGAGATGATTTGCCCTTTTATTCCTACTGGAGTTGCTGCAGATACCTGGCAGAAAGTTTGGTACAGGATGTATGGTTTGGAAATTGAACATTCATATTGCAAATCACTGTGCCCAGTCAGTTTTGTTTTCAACTGATGATAAACAGCTATTCCAATAAAGCCCAAAGGGCTGGACTTATGCCAATTTTATTTTTATATTTACATCCAAGAGGAACAGTGGTACCTTAATGGTGTTGCTTCAGGGAGGAGAGAAGTGAGAAAGGTCAGATATTCAATATATTCATGGTGAACATACTGAAAGGAGTGAATTAAAACTGCACTAGAAAGAACTACTTTCTTTTAAGGAAGCATAGTTACATACTGAGATACATCTGATATACTGGGAAACACCACAACCTAGTTAAAATGATATGGCTCTAAAACTCAGAGGACCTGGGTTCTAATCCTGGTTTAGACACTTGTCTTCTCTGTGACCTTGGGGAAGTCACCTAATTTCTCTGTGCCTCAGTTATCTCATCTGTAAAATGGGGATTAAATCCTATCCTTCCAAGTTAAACTCTGAGCCCCACGTGGGATAGGGAGTGTATCCAACCTGACTATTCTGCATCTAACCTAGGGTTTAGTACAGTGCCTGGCATGTACTAAATGCTTAACAAGCCATTAAAAAAAATTGAGCTGTCCTTCATTTTCTAAGGAGACCCAATTGATGGCAACATCCCATTGGACTGTGTAAGTGTAGCTGAAGAGGCAGGATCAGTTCATCTTGCTGCATTCAATCAATGCTATTTACTGAATGCTTACTGTGGGCTAATTCAGTCAGTCACTTAATCATATTTATTGAGTGCTTACTGTGTGCAGATCACAGTATTACGCACTTGGGAGAGTACAATATAACAGATATTTCTTTCTCATGGTGAGCTTGCAGTCTATAGGGAAAGACCTTCAATATCAATAAATAAAATCAAAGATATATGGATAAGTGCTGCGGGGCAAGGAGGGGAGATGAATGAAGAGAGCAGATCAGGATGATACAGAAGGTGTGGAAGGAAGAGAGGGCTTTAGTCAGGGAAGGCCTCTTGGAGGAGGTGTGCTTTAAATAAGGCTTTGAAGGGGTTGGGGAGTATTTGTCAGATATGAAGAGGGAGGGAATTCAAGAGGCAGTACATTAGCAAGAGTTTGGCGGCAAGATGGACAAGATTGAAGTATAGTGAAAAGCATAGTAAGCGCTCAATAAATACTATTGAATGAATGAATTGTATATATTATTACCCTATTTTGTTAATGAGGTGTATATCTCCTTGATTCTGTTTATCTTGATAAATGTTTTGTTTTGTTCTGTTTTGCTTTGCTGTCTGTCTACCCCGTTTAGACTGTGAGCCCGTCATTGAGAAGGGATTGTCTCTGTCTGTTGCCAAATTGTACATTCCAAGTGCTTATTACAGTGCTGTGTACATGGTAAGCACTCAATAAATACTATTAAATGAAATGAGAGGAGCAAAGTCTGCGAGTTGGGTTGAAGTAGGAGAGTAACCAGGTGAGGTAGGAGGGGGAAAGGTGATTGAGTGCTTTAAAACTGATGATGAGTTTGTTTGATGCAGAGATGGATGGGCAACCACTGGATGTTCTTCAGGAGTGGGGAAACATGACCTGAACACTTCTGTAGAATGATCCGGGCAGCAGACTGAAGTATGAACTGGACTGGGGAGAGACAGGCGGTAGGGAAGTCAGCAAGGAGGCTGATACATTATTCAATGTGGGGTAGGGTAAGTGGTTGAATTAATGTGGTAGCAGTTTGGATGGAGAGGAAAGGGTGGATTTCAGTGATGCTCTGAAGGTGGGGAGACTACAGTAGAACAGAGTTTGCGGACATATTCCCTTCCATTTTACAGGCTAGAGGTCATTGTTTTTTATACATTGGTTTCCTCTTCATTATTGCACGCAAGGTTAGGTCCACCAATTGCATACCTGTGGTGAGCCAGGTTAAGTTTGGTGAGACAGTCAATGTTTAGTTCATCTTTTCTAATCTTTCCCCTAATTGAGTTCAGCAGGGCAGTTCTGACACTTAGGGAGTTGCAGAATGCTGCAGCCAACTTGTAATTGATCAAATAATAATAACTATAATGATGATATTTAACTGTTTACTATGTGCGAAAAGCTGTTCTCATCGCTGGAGAGATACAAGGTGGTCAGGTTGTCCCACATGGGGCTACCAGTCTTAATCCCCATTTTACAGTTGAGGTACCTGAGGCACAGAGAAGTTAAGTGACTTGCCCAAAGTCACACAGCTGGAAAGCAGCAGAGTTGGGATTAGAATCCATGATCACTGACTCTCAAGCCCACGCTCTTTCCACTGAGCTACACTGCTTCTCAATGACCAGTATCCTGCTGATCTTACTATTGCCTGGGTCGTGAAGACATGACCTTATGTTATTTTTGCAGTAGTGGAGATGACTGGCATGGAGCTATCTGATCTCTCTCTCACCCAGGCCCTAGGGGTTCCCTAGGTGCCAGCAGCAGGGACTATGAGATAGCTGAGAGGGTTTAGGTGTGCCCTCTGTCCCTTTTGGACAGAATATCTGTGTACTCTTTGTAAAAGTGATGGCGTTTAAGTGCTTGCCATGTGTTGAGCACTCTTCTAAATGCTGGGTAGCAATAAATTAATCAAGTTGGCCACAGTCCCTGTGCCACATGGGGATAACAGTCTAAATAGGAAGGAGGACAGGTATTGAATCCCCATTTTAGTATTGAGAAAACTGAAGCCCAGAAAAGTGAAGTGACTTGCCCAAGGTCCCAGAACAGGCAAGCATCAGATCTGGGATTAGAACCCAGGTTTTCTGATGCCCAGACTCCTTCCACTAAGCCGAACTGCTTTACACACTGTCTCTGACATGGGCTACAAGATGCTTGGAGCAGTGAATGCTTTTCTTCTCCTCCCATCCCTCTCTCCTTACTTTGTAGCAACAGACATTGTCGTGTTCTAATTATGAGACTTATTACATACTTATTAGGTGCCAAAAATCCATGCTGATCTCTGGGGGCGATTAGAAAATACTCAGATCAGCCCATGTTCCTGACCCATATAAAGCCTACAAGCAAAGAGGGAGGTCGAATGTGTCTATTGTTGTATTGTACGCTCCCAAGTATTTACTACAGTGTTCTGCACACAGTAAGTGCTCAATATATATGACTGGGTGAATGAATCTTTTTCAAATGAGGAAATTGAGGTCCAGAGAGTTTTAATGCTTTGCTCAAGATCACAGAGCAAGCCACTGGCAGAACCAAGTCTCTTGTTTACCAGCCCTGCTCTCTTATCACCAGGATTCTCTGATAGATACCCTGTGCCAATGTTTGAAGTAAGCTAATATCATCATCAAGGCAACTAATCTGGAGAGACATACTCATCTCCGGCTTCTTTTTTATAATTTTATGTTTTTCTACAACTCAAGATTCCACTGAAGACAATAATCCTGACATAATCTGAGTAAACCACTCTACAACAGTCAATTAAATGCATAAACTAAAAAGACTGGAAGGAATTTGTAAAGACACTCACATTTTTTAAATGGTATTTGTTAAACTCTTATATGTGCCAGGCTCAGCACCAGATTCCTGGTAGTGTTTCCCCTTCTCCATTCTGACAATACAGGATTATAAGCAACAGTGTGATTCAAGTCGGTGTGACCACTATGCTTTTCACAGTAATATCGACATGGCATGTGTAACTGCCTTGAAAACGATTGTGGACTTGCTTTTGTTCTTTTTTTGGGTGTGTTTGTTTTTGCCTTCAAAATTTGTATTTGATACTTTTAGGTACTTAGGTGAGAGTTGTAGTAATATGGACTATTAGGTATGCCTGTTCATTCACAGGCACAATTTGAAGTTTAAGGCTTACATTGCTTTGGACTGGAGAAGGAAATGAGCAACAACAGGACAGAGAAGAAATGGAAATTCACACACACTCTCTCTCTCTCTCTCTCTCTCTCTCTCTCTCTCTCACACACACACACACACACACACACACACACACACACACAATATGTCCCAGCTCTACCATTATCATTTTCTCCCCAGGATCGGGAAAAAAACACTCCTGATCCGAGTTGGAGTGTGGGACTGGAAACCAGATCATCAGACAGCAGTATTTACTGAGCACTTATTCTGTACAGAACACTGTACTAGCCACTTAGGAGAGTACAATAGAGTAATTGGATATGATCCCTGCCCTCAAGGAGCTTACAATCTGGCAGAGGAGATGGACACTAAAATTAATTCATTCAGTCATAGTGAGCGCTTACTGTATGCAGACCACTCTACTAAGCACTTGGAAAACACAATTCAGCAACAAAGAGAGATAATCCCTGCCCACAATGGCTCACAGTCTAGGAGAGGGGAAAAAGCATTACCAGGTAGGAGAAAGTAATGGAGTATAAATATCTGATGCATATGTGGGCTTATGAGGAGTTGTGATTTCGTGCATAGGTGTGAAGGGCTAAATTGTCATTTGTGGGGGACATGTGGGGGATAGAAATCGATTGAGCAGGATGTGCTGGAGGAGTTGTGATTTCAGTAGGGGTTTGAAGTTGGGGAGGTTGTGTTCTATTAGATATCATTTTATGTGGGAAGTTTTTAATAATGCTGGTATTTGTTAAGCACTTACTATGTGCAGAGCACTGTTCTAAGCACTGGAGTAGATACAGGGTAACCAGGTTGTCCCACATGAGGCTCACAGTCTTAATTCCCATTTTCCAGATGAGGTAATGAGGCACAGAGAAGTTAAGTGACTTGCCCACAATCACACAGCTGACAAGCAGCAGAGCTGGGATTTGAACCCATGCCCTCTGGCTCCCAAGCCTGTGCTCTTTCCACTGAGCCACGCTGCTTCTAGAGGGGGTTGGGTTGGGCATAAACAAAGAAGAGGTCAGAGATGGAAGAGATTAGAATGCAGAACAACATGCAGGGTAACTAGAGAGGAGAGAGGTGACTGAATGCTTAAAGACCATGGTCTGGAATCCCTGCTTAGAACAGAGGAATGGGCAACCATTGGAAGTTTTGAAGAGTGGGGAGATGTGTGCAGAATGATGTAGTAGAAAATGCATCTTGGGCATCAGAATAAAATATGAATGGAAGAGGGGAGGGACATCAGTGAGGAGGTTGAAGTAATAGGTCAGTCGGGATGTGTTACTGAATCACCTTAAAACACATACTTTTCAACCAGGCTTTCATCTCATGATCACCCCAAATCCAGTATTGCATATGTGGCCTTCCCACAGGCACTCTGGAATTGTCAGGCTCCTAATATGCATAAAGACTGTCTGGAATGCTTGTATAATAAGCTCCTTCCCTTGAGTTCTTGACGAAATATTGGATTTAACATTCAGTTGTAAAGTTTAAAATTTCAAATCTGTACCTATAAATGCTACATACAATTTCACTTGTTAAATAAGAAATAGAGTAAAAGCCACAGAAAGAGAAAGCACCTGTTTTTCTGTTGTAATGATGACTTGCATGACGTAAGCAGCAGCATGGTTTAGGGGGTAGAGCACAGGCCTGGAGTCAGCAGTATGGTATAGTAGATAGAGCAATGGGCCTGGGAGTCAGAAGGTGATGAGTTCTAATCCCACCTCCACTGCTTGTCTGCTGTGTGACCTTGGGCAAGACACTTCACTTCTCTATGCCTTAGTTATGTCATCTGTAAAATGGGGGTTAAGAGTGTGAGCCCCATGTGGGACAGGGACTAAGTCCAACCTATTACTTTGTAACTACCCTAGTGCTTGAACAGTGCTTAGCGCATAATGAGAGCTTAAAAAATATTATAGTTATAATAATAATAATTATTATTATCAATTCTGGCCCTGTCACATGTCTGTGTGTGACCTTGGGTATGTCACTTCACTTCTCTGGGCCTCAGTTACACAGCAGTAAGAGTGTGAGCCCCATATGGAATAGAGATTGGGTGCAACCAGATTAATTTGTATCCCCGCATAGCTTAGAACAGTGCTTTGCACAGAGTAAGTGCTTAACAAGTACCATTTTTTTGTATAACACTGTTGTAAATTAACTGGGGATAAACATTTTTTACCCTATAGACTAAAGGCTCCTTGTGGGCAGGGCAAGGCTCTCCATCACCTTGCCCCTTCCTACCTCTCCTCCCTTCTCTCTTTCCACCGCCCACCCCGCACGCTCCGCTCCTCCGCCGCCCACCTCCTCACCGTCCCTTGGTCTCGCCTATCCCACCGTCGACCCCTGGGTCACGTCCTCCCACGGTCCTGGAACGCCCTCCCTCCTCACCTCCGCCAAACTGATTCTCTTTCCCTCTTCAAAACCCTACTTAAAAATCACCTCCTCCAAGAGGCGTTCCCAGACTGAGCTCCTCTTCCCCCTCTACTCCCTCTGCCATCCCCCCTTTACCTCTCCGCAGCTAAAGCCTCATTTTCCCCTTTTCCCTCTGCTCTTCCACCTCTCCCTTCCCATCCCCACAGCACTGTACTCGTCCGCTCAACTGTATATATTTTCGTTACCCTATTTATTTTGTTAATGAATTGTACATCGCCTTGATTCTATTTAGTTGCCATTGTTTTTACGCGATGTTCTTCCCCTTGACGCTGTTTATTGCCATTGTTCTCGTCTGTCCGTCTCCCCCGATTAGACTGTAAGCCCGTCAAACGGCAGGGACTGTCTCTATCTGTTGCCGACTTGTTCATCCCAAGTGCTTAGTACAGTGCTCTGCACATAGTAAGCGCTCAATAAATACTATTGAATGAATGAATGAATGAATGAATGAATGAATACCAACTCTGTTGCATTATACACTTCCAAGCAATTGGTATGATATTCTGCGCCCAGTAAGCTCTCAGTGAATACCATTAATTGATTGCTGTTCACTACCTCACTAAAAAGGTTAAAATGGAAAGAATCAATAATGAAATGTTTACAGTACAATTCATTTGACAAATTTTATGAAATATTTGCTATTTGAGGATAAAATTGGCCCAACCATGATATTACATCTTCAATTTTTTCACATGCTATTAAACCACATTTCTCTTGTTCAGCAGTGACAATGAGTCCTATAATGCATTTATGTTTTACCCATTCAGTTGTTGAACCTGTTCTTGGATGCTGTCCACCTACTGTATCTCACTGAAATGTCCAGAACATAGCACAAATTCTTCTAATGCCTAGATCCCTGAGAAAGCTAAGAATTGAAGAAGCATGGCTTAGTGGCAAGAGCACAGGCTTGGAAGTCTGAGTTCATAGGTTCTAATCCTGGTCCACTACTTGTGTACTGTGTGACCTTGGGCAAATCACTTAACTTCTCTATGCTTCAGTTACCTGTAAAATGGGGATTAAGAGTGTGAGCCTCATGTGAGACAGGGACTCTGTCCAACCTGATTACCTTGTATCTATCCCAGTGCTTAGAACAGTGTTTGACACAGAGTAAGCACTTGACAAATTCCATAATGATAATAATACTTGCTTTGCACTCTTCTCAATATTACTATCAGAGAAATCATGAAAGAATCCCTCTCAGGGAGGGTAAGAATCCTTTTTTCAGTTATTCAACAAACTTAGCTAGAAGCAACTGAACAAATTAACTGGGACTTTTTGCTGTTTTCCATCAATTTCTTCAAGCTCCCAATCGGTTTGGATACTATTCTTTAATTCTATAGTTCACACTGTACTGTTCCTTTGTAAAACAATGCAATTTAGATAGTTGTCTTTTGCTAAACTGATTACTATAATAATAATTATGGTATTTGTTAAGCATTTACTCTGTTCCAGACAATGTAATAATAATTATGGCATTTGTTAAGCACTTACTATGTGTAAAGCACTGTTCTAAGTGCTGGGGAAGATACAAGGTCATCAGGTTGTCCCACGTGGGGCTCACAGTCTTCATCCCCATTTTACAGATGATGTTACCAAGGCACAGAAAAGTTAAGTAACTTGCCCAAAGTCACACAGCTGACAAGCGGCTGAACAGGGATTTGAACCCATGACCTCTGACTCCCAAGCCCGTGCTCTTTCCACTGATCCATGCTACTTCTCTAAGAACTGGGGTGGAAACAGGCTTATCAGGTTGGACACAGTCCCTATCCCACATGGGGCTCACCATCTCAATCCCCATCTTACAGATGAGGTAAATGAGGACTAGTGAAGTGACTTGCCCAAGGTCACGTGACAGAGCCGAGATTGGAACCCATGAACTGCTGACTCCCAGGTCCACTCTCTATCCACGACGCCATACTGCTTCTCTCACTTACTACACAATTTATGCACACGTGATCATTGGAACTATAGATTCTGCATTGAACTCTTTAATTGATTGGTATTTGAGTGTTTACTGTGTGCAGACACTTGGGAGAGTACAAGGAACTTAGTCTAAAAGAGAAAACAGACCTCCACCCTCCTGCTGTGTGACCTTGGGCAACTCACTTAACTTCTCTGTGCCTCAGTTACCTCATCTGATAAATGGGGATTCAATGGTTGTTCTATCCCTACTTAGATTGTAAACCTGATATGGGGCAGAAACTGTGTCTGACCTGATCAACTTGTACTTACCCCAGCACTTAGAACACTACTTGACACAAAGTACGTGCTTAACAAATGTAATAATAAGAATACATATTTTATCAAAGAATATTTTGTTTAAAATGTGTCCGGTTTTCCCCAACTCCTCCGTTGATTCCAGATGGCATAAGCCCATGACACTCACATGACTCATGGCTATTACTCGAGAGGATTTGTGTTGGGAGCTCAGAGCTGGCTGATGTTCCTGGATGAATGGATGAGGTTAGTGGAAGCCCAAACTTGCCTCTTCTCCCACACCACCATTTCTGCAAAACTCCTGCTAAACCAGAGGAGAAGCCAGTTCAGAGAAACAATGGATCAGTGAAACAATGCGTTGTGTAATTGGGCTATCTAATTCATATTATAGCAGGACTGCAGTCCATAAAGACACACTTGTTTAGGAAACATTTAATGGTGTCAAAAGTTAAGCAATTTTTAAATGAATTATCAGTTCCTGAGTAATTGGCTTACCTAAAATAATAGTGATTGATAATTGTATTTGTTAAGCACTGTACCCAGTGCTGGTGTTGATTCAATATAATTAGGTCAGACACAGTCCCTGAACCACATGAATTTCACAGTCTCTGGGAGGGAAATGGATACTGAATCCCATTTTACCGATGAGGAAACTGAAGGACACAGAAGTTATGTCACTTATTCAAAGTCACCCAGCAGGCAAGTGGCTGAACCAGGATTTGAACCAGGATTAGAACTCCTAGGCCCATGTCCTTTCTACAGGCCATGCTGCCTCTCATGTATTTGGGATTTTTATCACAAATTGTAAAAGATCTCGTGTTTATTTTTTTTAACTGCTTGAATCAATCAAGTGTTTGTGCAGAGCATTTTAGTAAATAATAATAATTCTGGTATTAAGCGCCTACTATGTGCCAGGCACTGTACAAAATGCTGGGGTGGATACAAGAAAATCAGGTTGCACAATCCCTGTCCCACCTGGGACTCTGTCTCAATCCCCATTTTACAGGTGTGGGAACTAAGGCCCAGAGAAGTGAAGTGACTGCACTTGTCTGCTGTGTGACCTTGGGCCAGAGGTGGGGTTAGAACCATGACCTTCTCCACCCAGGCTCTAGCCACTACACAGTGCTGGAAGAATACAATAGAATTTTTGGACATGATTTCTGCCCTTAAAGAGCTTGCAATCTAGTGTGGAAGAAAACATTAAAATTAGTTTCAGGGAGGGGAAGCAACAGAGTAAGTATACCCACCCCACCCCCAAGGCATCTACAAATATATCTTTATAAGTATGTTATGTATATGTGGGGTGAATATCACTGTATTTAGAGGGTACAGACAAGTGAAAAGGTGACTTAAAATGGAAGAAGAATAGGATGGGGAAATGAAAGATTAGTCCGAGAAGGCTCCCTGGAGGAGATATGATTTTATTGGGTTCTGAAGATGAATGGAGGCCTATCAGATATGAAGTGGGAGGGAGTTTTAGGCAGGAGCAAGAGAGCAGTGATCGAGACACAATAAGTAGGTTTCATATTAGAGGACCAAAAGCTGAGGGCTGGTTTGTAGCAGGAGAGGCGTATTCATAGGAAGAAAAAAGGGAGGTGTTTGAGTGCCTTAATTTGATGGTAAAGAATATTTGATGAGGAGATGGATTGGCAAGCACTGGAGGTTTTTGAGGAGTGAGGAAATGCGGCCAGAATTTTTTTTTAATAGAAAAATGATAGAGGCAGCAGAGTGAAGTAGGTGGAAAGTGGAAGAGTCAGGATTAAAATACATGTCATCTGATCCCAAGCCTGTGCTCTTTCAACTATGTGACCTAGAACAAATCACTTAACTTCCCTGTGCCTCAGCTTCCCCATCTGGAAAATGGGGAGCAGCATGGCCCTGTGGCAAGAGCATGGGCTTGGAATTCAGAGATCGTGAGTTCTAATTCCAGCTCTACCACTTGTCTGTTGTGTGACCTTAGGCAATTCACTTAACTTCTCTATGCCTCAGTTACCTCATCTGTAAAGTGGAGATTAAAAGTGTGAGCCTCATGTGGATCAGGGACATTGTCCAACCTGATTACCTTGTATCTACCCCAGCGCTCAGAACAGTGCACGGCACAGAGTAAGCGCTTCACAAATACCATTATTACTATTT
Organism: Ornithorhynchus anatinus; assembly: GCF_004115215.2. Lineage (NCBI taxonomy): Eukaryota > Metazoa > Chordata > Mammalia > Monotremata > Ornithorhynchidae > Ornithorhynchus > Ornithorhynchus anatinus. Next base: position 157,212,984 of record NC_041728.1, read on the forward strand.
TTATTTATTTTCCCTTGTACTTAGAATATGAGTCTCATGTAGTACGAGGACTGTATCCAATATAATTAAATCTTATATTTATCCCAGTGCTTATGCAGTACTTGGCATATGTGCTTAAAAATACAACTATTAGTATTGTTGCTCTTATTATTGCTATTATTCGAATGGCCTGGAGAGGCTTACGGCAGGAAGGCCAGGAAGGAGCTGATGCTGTAGTCAAGACAGGATATGACTAATGCTTGGGCCAGTGTGGTAGCACTTTGCATTGAGAGAAAGGGACAGATCTTAGAATTGACAGGATTTGGTGACTGACTGAATATGTGGGTTGGAGCAAATAGATGAGTCAAGGATACTGCATTGTGGGTTTGTGACACAGGGAAGGTGATGATGGTGTCAACAGTGATGGGGAAGTTGAGGGGAGAAGAACATTTGGGTAGGCAGTGAGGACTTTGTTTAACGTTAAATTTGAGGTGTCAGAGAGACATTGGTTTTACTAGTGGTACCAGTCTTGTGATTGAGTAATAACTGACCTTTTGTAAGAACTCAAGAAGACCAGTTTTTAAAATTACTAAATTCACCACCTCATTCTTACTGTTCATTAAAAACATCTTTGTAGTGGGATTTTGAAATTGAAAGTGATATATTTTACTATCCCTCAACTAAGATACTATCACTGGGGAGATTAAGGAATACCAAGGGCCATAGGATGCAAAACTTTCTTTAGGTTAGCCAACTCTTGTAAAGCAAAAATTGCAGGTTCACTATGTTTGTTTTAATGCTTTAATCCCCAGGTTTTAAGACAAAGAACTGGAAAATGGAGATTAAAAATGGATGAATCCAGTGTTTCATTGTAGTCTACTAATGTTATACCCACCAGAAAGAAAAATGGTCAGTGCTTTACATACATACTTGATTTTCAATAAGAAATGAAAGTAAACATTTTTATCATTTATTGATTTGTCCAAAAATGTCATTTATTTGAATTATATTGGAATTTTATTTTGTAAATCTTGCATTCAGGTGGCAAAAAATAATTGAAATGGTCTCAAGTGATTAGTTTGCTTTTTCACAACCAATAGTTCATTTTTTACCTTCATTTTTTGCAATTTTTTTTACTGAACACCTTCATAAAACATCCATTGTTTGAAAAACCAGTGTTCCAAGGAGATACTGAATTCAATGAAGGCAAAAGGATAATAATTCTAAAAGAGTGTGGAATAAACTTCAGAACGTTATAGCACATCATTTTGTAGTTATTTAGGAGAACAAAATAATTTTCAAGATGAAATAATCTTATGAGCTGAGATATTTACATGATAGCTGAGCGTAATAAAACTCAGAGCAAGTCTGGAAACTTTAGGTATACATTTAAGGAAGAAGGTCTCCAGTGCTTATCTTCTGAGTGTTCTTTGTCTTCAACTCTCACCTCTGTCCCCTCACTCTAGCTGAGATTCTAGCTTGGAGCCCCTTCCCCCCCACCCCTCAAATTAATCAGGTCATAACCCTCTTTATAGACAAAGCTCCACTGATAGCTCACCTACTTCAACATGACTTCTCCAATCAATTCTCAGCAACTAAAACATATAAATTAATTCATTCAGTTGTATTTATTGAGTGCTTACTGTGTGCTCTGTGTACAGAGCACTATATTAAAGACTTGAGCAAGTACAATACCACAATAAATAGGCATGTTTCATGACCACAGTGATCTTACAGTCCAAATCCATTAGCTATCTCTTAAACTTGCATATTCATTTATACCAATTCTTAGCACTGTGCTTATATGTTTACTCAGGGATGCAATGCAGTTATCTATTCTAATTCATTTTGTCTATCCCAGTAGAGTGTGGAATAGAGAAACAGCATGGCTCAGTGGAAAGAACATAGGCTTGGGAGTCAGAGGACGTGCCTTATAATCCCAGTCTGCCACTTGCCTGCTATGTGATCTTGGGCAAGATGCTTAACTTTTCTGTGCCTCAGTTACCTCATCTGTAAAATGGTGATTAAGACTGTGAGTCCCTGGTGGGACAAATTGATTACCATGTATCAATCCCAGCACTTAGAACAGTGCTTGGCACATAGTAAGAGTTTAATAATAATAATGGTATTTGCTATTATTATTAATAAACTCCTTGTCTGCTGGGATAGTGCCACTTGCTTATTTTATATGTGTATTGTGAATTCAGTAAATAGTAGTAATAATATTTTTTGGGCACCCAATCATTGGGGGCCTAGTAACGAAGTGACACATTCCCTGCCAACAAAGAATTAGTAATTTATTGGATAAATAGAGAGATCAAAAATAAAGTGGACATCATAGGTTTGACACCTGAGGAGGGTATAAATACATTTAAGTGCTAGAGTTGGCTGAAGAGATGATATGGCTCAGAGCCCTGGGAAATTAACTGGGGAAATCTTGTTGGAAGTGTAGTTTAAGGAGGGATTTGAATGTGGGGAGGGTTATGGGTTGTCTTTTATATGGGGAAAGAAGAGTTCTAAGTTGGGAGAAAAATACATACGAGTGACAGAGGCTGGAAAGTCAAGAAGAAGGTACAGCTAGAAAGTTGATTTGAGGGGAAACAAAGAAAAGGGAATTGGGGAATGGCAGGAGAATAGCCTAGTGGAAAGAGGATGGCCTGGGAGACAGAATGATTTGGGTTCTAATCCCATCCCTGCCTCTAGTCTGCAGTGTGACCTTAGGCAAATCACTTAAATTCTCTGTGTCTCCCTTACCTCATCTGTAAAATGGAGAGCTCTATGTGGGACAAAGAGTGTGTCCAACATGACTAGCTTGGATCTATACCAGTGATTAAAACAATGCTTGACACATAGGAAGTGCTTAACAAATACCATCATCATTATTAAGGTGAAAGTCTTGAAGCCAGTTCTGTGAGGAGATTTTGTTTGACATGAAGAGACACAGGGACTCTTTGGAGAATTTTGGTGAGATGTGGGCTGAGTGACGCTTTGGCAAGATGATGGCAGCATCTAGTATGGATTTGATGGGGTTCAATCTGGAGGCTGAGAGGCCAGTTAAGCTAATGCAACAGCCTAGCAATGGAAAAGTCCAGAAATCATACCAGGGTGGTAGCAGATTGGGTGAAAAGTAAGGGATGGATCAGGGAATTGTGCAGGAAAAATTAGGAGGATTTGGTAATGAACTGGATCATGAGAGTTGAATGATCGGGAAGATGACACCAAGATTTGGGGTCTGGGGCTTGGTGAAATTGATAAATGAGATGGGAAAGTTGTTGGGGGGGAATAGCTTTGGGAGAAAATGAGAATTTCTGTTTTTGATATATTGATTTGGATGTCCTGCAGACATAGCGTGGCTCAGTGGAAAGAGCCCGGGCTTGGGAGTCAGAGATCATGGGTTCGAATCCCAGCTCTGCCACTTGTCAGCTGTGTGACTGGGGGCAAGTCACTTAACTTCTCTGGGCCTCAGTTCCCTCATCTGTAAAATGGGGATTAAGACTGTGAGTCTCACATAGGACAACCGATTACCCAGTATCTACTCCAGCGCTTAGAACAGTGCTCTGCACATAGTAAGTGCTTAACAAATGCCAACGTTATTATTATGAAGCAAAGCAGGATTGCAAGTCAGATAAGGTTAGAGAGAGAGATCTGGGAATCATCCTGCAATAAAAGTGGTTAACTGAAACCATGTGAGTGGATGAACCTGCTGAGAGAACAGGTGTAAAGTGAGAAGAGTAGATAAATGAACAGAGCCTTGGGGACATCCACAGTAGGATTATGAAAGATGAGAAACCAGAGAATTCATTCAATCATATTTACTGAGTACTTACTGTGTGTAGAGCACTGTACTAAGCACTAAGGAGAGAGCAGTAAAACAATAAACAGGCACATTCCCTGCCCACAATGAGCTTACAATCTAGAGGGGGGAGACAGAAGGAGTGGTCAAAGGAAGGAGAACCAGAACTGTGTCAGGCCTAATAGAGTTTTGAGGTGGAAGGCATGGTTCAGAGTGTAAAAAACAGCGAGTAGATTGAGAAGGATCAGTAGGATGGGGAATAGTCCTTTGGCTCTGAGTAGGTCATTGGTAACCTTGGAGAACACAGTTTTGGTGATAAAAGGGGTCAAAACCCAGACTGCAGAGAGGCGAGAAGAGAGTTGATGAAGAGTAAATTAAGGTATCAAGAGGACTAGACTTATAAGAATTTAGATAGAATAGGAGGGATATTGGGTAATAACTGGAGGGGAGAAGTGCATGCTAGAGGGCAAAATGGGTATGTGCCTGTGATCCAGGGCACGTTAATTTGTCTATTCCTCAGTTACCTTATCTGTAAAATGGGGATCATGATTGTGAGTCCCATACTGGACATGAATTATTTCCAATGTGCTTATCTTGTACCTACTCATCACTTAGTACAGTACCTGGCACAATATAAGCACTTAACAAATATCATGGAAAAAAAAAGGAACATTGGAAAAAGTGATTTTATGAGGGGGAAGTATGAGGGGCAGGTAGAGGAGGTGGATTTGTAGAGTAGGTGGGAAATTTCTCAATAGAAACAGTTGTTGAAGTGGCAGTAGAGTACTGAGATAGTGATTTTGAGATTTGGGCGTAGCCTAGTGGAAAGAGCGAGGGCCTGGGAGTCAGGGAACCTGGGTTCTAATCTCAGTTCTGATGTTTGTTGTGTGACATTGGGCAAGTCACTTTTTTATGGAATTAATCACTTACTATGTGTCAAGCATTGTTCTAAACTTTAGGATTCAAGTTAATCAGGTTGGCCACGGTCCTTGCCCAACATGAAGCTCATAGTCTAAGTAGCAAAGAGAACAGGTATTGAATACTCATTTTATTGAGGAAAACTGAGGCACAGAGAAGTTGTGATTTGACCAAAGTCACATAGCAGGCAAGTGGTGGTGATGAGACTTGAACCCAGGTCCTCTGACTCCCAGACCTGGGCTCTCTCCACTAGACCACACTCTTCTTCATTACTATGAATCTCAGTTTCTTCATCTGTAAAGTACAATAGCTTGTCTCCTTCCTACTTAGAGTGTAAGCCCCATGTAGGTCAAGGACTGTGTTCAACCTGATCATCATCTATTTGAATTGGACTTAAAGCTACCACACTAATAATAATAATAATAATGTTGGTATTTGTTAAGCGCTTACTATGTGCCGAGCACTGTTCTAAGCACTGGGGTAGACATAGGGGAATCAGGTTGTCCCACTAGTACAACCACTCATCCTATCTCAACTGGATTACTGCATCAGCCTCCTTTCTGACCTCCCAACCTCCTGCCTCCTCCCACTCCAGTCCATACTTCATTCCTCTTCCCAGATTATCTTTCTACAGAAACATTCAGGGCATGTTATTCCTCTCCTCAAAAATCTCCAGTGGTTGCCTATCAACCTCCAAATCACACAAAAACTCCTCACTATTGGCTTCAAAGCTCTACATCACCTTGCCCCTTCTTACTTCAACTCCCTTCTCTCCTTTATATCTCATTCCACACACTCTGCTCCTCTGGTGCTACCCTTCTCACTGTGCCTCGATCTCGCCTATCTCGCTGCCGACCCCTGGCCCACATCCTACCTTTGACCTGAAACACCCTCCCTCCTCAAATCCACCAATCACTCTTCCCCATCCTCAAAGCCTTACTAAAATTACATCTTCCCCCTGAAATGGATTGGCAATAATAGTAATAATAACATCTGTGGTATTTATGTGCTTACTATGTGTTAGAGGCTATATTTGCTTGGAAGAGGTGAGTTAAAGCTGATTGTGTGAACTTCTAATGGGAGAAATCTAACTGGACTTCTGTCCAGAAAGTCTTAGGGGCAGAGGAGCAGTGATCCAGGGTTTGGATTGGAGGAGCAAGAGTGGTGAAAGGAGAGCAGGACATGGGAGTGGAAGTCTTCCCTGAGTGATACCATCTCCTAATTAGATTTTCCCTCCCTGGTGCTTTACCCCCATCCACTTGAATCTATACACTTACGCACTCACCTCACCCTCACCCCTTCTATGCATAGCCTTATACTTGGTTGCTTCCCCTACCCGTAATTCATTTTAATGCCTGTCTCCCCTGCTAGATTGTAAAATCCTTGGGGGCAGGTATTGTCTATACTTTCTCTATTGTACTCCCAAGTGCCTAGTACAGTGTCTTGCACAGAGTAAGCACTTAATAAAAAACATTGATTATATAATGGATTACTATTTTCAGCAACACATGCTGATGTAATTAAAATCTTGCAATAGGTGACATGACAGAAGTGCAGCTTTATAATATTTTAATATTTAATATTTATATTATTTTGGACAAGAGCAACCTAGTAATATATTGTATATTTGTAAAAATCCACAAAATGTCTATAAAAGGTATTGTAAACTCAACCAATCCAGATCATGTTTTATTTTTATCAGTACTGAATTCAGTAGGTATATGGTGACTTTATTCTTCAGGTTAAAGACTTAGATAGCTAGATAGGGAGCAGCATTGCCTAGTGGATTGATGTCTCAAGGTGATTCTGGGGTACTGACCATCTCAAAGTCAAATGCTATCTTGTGACCTCCTGAGCCGGCAGGCAGAACTGGGAAGTGAGTATGGGATATCGCCCAACCAAAACTGCCATATTGACAGTCCAAGCCGGAAATACCTAAGGTGCCCCTCACCTCCATGCCAATCAAATTTGGTGTGGGGGGAGGGGTGGAGATTGGATAAACTGAGGCCAGAAGCTGGAATGGCCTAAGAACACAGGTGATAAATACCTGAAGCCTCTTACCTTCTGTGCAGAGGATGGAGACTTGCAGCAGACGGCTGCAGGTCGCTTCTGTCCAGAGCGTTAGAAGGCCACTTGGCCTACACCGAGTGAGCAGCCGTGGGATGAGTGAGTGTCCCGTCCTGCTAGCTGCTTTACCATCTGCGAGCAAACCTAAGTCTATTCCGCCTGGGTGGGCCCCGGAGGTTCTGCGATTTATGAGTATATCCTTCCCCTTAGGGAAGCTCTAATACTACCATACAACTATATTCCTCCTGTTAGGGAAACTCTAATCCCACCAATAATCATATTCCTCATGAAAGGAAAATTTAATTCGTTGCATCTAATCAAATAATTCAATTCGACTCACAGAATTAATTTTATAGAAAACTCAAGCTTTCTGTCCCCAGTTTCTCTCTCTCTCTCTCTCTCTCTTTGCACAGATTCCAAACGAACCCATCTCCAGCGATGGGTAACAATAGAGTGTGGACCTAGGAGTCAGGATCTAGGTCCTAATTCCAACTTTGTACCTTGCCTGCTGAGTGACCTTGGGCATATCACTTCACTTTTTTGTGCCTCAGTTACCTCATTTGTAAATGAGAATTGAGACTGTGAGCCCCACAGGTGACAGGGACCGGGTCCAACTTAATTTACTTGTATCCATCCCAGCACTTAATACAGTGCCTGCCACAGAGTAAGCGCTTAACAAATACTATCATTATTATTATCATATACCTCAGTGTTTATAGCAGTACTTGACACACAGTGCTTAAATACCATCATTATCATCATGATTATTATTATTAGGTTTACTTATGTCTTGAAGACTAGTACAATACTGGGTAACATTTTGGCAATTGTTGGGAAAAGACAAAGAATTTGAAGCTTAGGACATTAACTCTCTTGATTCTAAAAGTTATTCTTTCTAAACTATAAAAAAAAATCCAAATCAATCATCACTATTTTATTGATTGTGCACTGTGCACAAATCACTATACTAAGTGCTTGGGAGAATGTAATGCAAGAGAGGTAGTAGAAACACATCTTGCACTCAAGGACCCTATTGTTTGCAGGTGGAGACAGACATTCAAGATAAGGGAAATAGAAGGGAAGATTAACTTTCACAGATTGCTTACTGATATGTTTACATGAAGTGTTCAGGTTAGTTTACATTTATTGTACAAAGACTATTGCACTTAAATTGTTACAACCATTTTAAATCCTAAGCTATGACTAGTAATATTGACCCCCAAAGCAGCAGAATGTTTCTTAATCTTAGACAAATCATCAATTATGCAACAGTTTACTTAACCTTAAAGAATCGCAATGTCATCCTAAATTATTTTCAAAATTGATTCATATTTTTCACTTTATGAAATATTTTCATAAAGATCTCTATGGCAACGAAAATCTGAACAGGTAATAAGTTAACTAATCAATTTTGCATTATTTCAGAAGTTATACCCTTGGAAACTACTTTAGGTGATAAGGTACAGAACTAAAAAAAATCATTTTGAAAATAGCTTTTTGTCATATTTTTGTTAATTTGTTAAGAGTTAATTTGTTAACTCTTTATTTGTGAGAATGGAGCTCCACTCAGCCTTGGGACTTTTGAGATCATGCCTTCCAGAACTCTCGCAAGGGTCTCTTTAATCTATTGAGCCGGCCAGGATTAACACCTGGGACCAGAGCCCTTTTCTGCTTCTGTGCCACCTTCAACCAAGGATGGCACCAGCCCAGAAAGAGTCAGCTGATCAGAAATTGTCTGTCCTTGCATGGAATCGTCGGCAGCAGATGGTGACCCCAGGCTGAGAAGTGGTTTAATGACTGGCCCCGCAGGATTTAAACAGCCTTTGCAGTGCCTCCAGATGGCTCATCTTCATAGATATTGGGGTGGAGATCAGGAGGAGCCTCTGGCCCAGAGCCGAAGGAGGATGATGGGAACTCTCACAGGCACTGGTCTGGAGGCTGGGGCCTGCCAGGAGGAGGTGAAAAATTGAGCCAACTTGTTTGGCTTCACCTCTGGTCCCTTTCAGGATTGAAGGGGCGAGGTATGCTAGCAACCCATATAGCTGGGCTCCCCGCTACTAAGAGTTGATAAGAAATCATCTGTAGTCGAGAGCATTTTTTTTTTTTGCTAGACCAAACCCTGAAAGAATTTAAGAAGGAAACTGGCATATTGCCTTATAGTTATCTTTCTGAGTTGAAGGGATCACACCATAGATCACTAGAGAAGCAGCATAGCTTAGTGGAAAGAGAACGGGCTTGGGAGTCAGAGGTTGTGGGTTCTAATCCCGACTCTGCCACTTGTCTGCTGTGTGACCTTGGGCAAGGCACTTAACTTCTCTGTGCCTCAGTTACCTCATCTGTAAAAATGGGGATTAAAAAAAAATGTGAGCCCCACGTGGGATAATCTGATTACCCTGTGTCTACCTCAGCACTTAGAACAGTGCTCTGCATATGGTAAGCTCTTAAATTCCATAATTATTATTAAAATCTACATCCATTCAAATGCACTCTTAAGGTAGAGAAATATTGAATGCTATATCGCTACAATTTATGAGTTTACTAAGCCTTTCTGGGATTGTTACATTCTATGCATTTCCTGTGTTTACTATGAAGATTCTATGTATATTCATTTTGATTTCTATCCATTGTCTAGAATATTGCTAATTCATTCTGAGGGCATTTTAATGTCTGAGAGAACTGTTCCAGTGGTGCTGGAAGAAATGCATCTTTGCATAGTGGATAGAGCATAGATCTGGGAGTCAGAAGGTCATGTCACCACCACATATCCTCTGTGTGGACTTGAGCAAATCACTACACTTCTCTGTGCCATTGTTACCTCATCTGTAAAATGGGGATTCAGACTGTGAGCCCGACGTGGGACAGGGATGGTGTCCAACCCAATTTGGTTGTATTCATGCCAGCACTTAGTACAGTTCTTGGCACATAGTAAGCACTTTCTATTAAGCCACCAACACTTCTCTGATACAATGAAAGATGACTTAATCAATAATCATATTTACTGAGCACTTACTATGTGCAGAGCACTGTACTAAGCGCTTGGGAGAGTACAATACAACAGAATTAGCAGTCATGTTCCCTGTCTGTAACGCAGTTATAGTCTAAAGGACTGTAATTTAATAAGTGCTTAGCACAGAGTAAGCACTTAATGAATACCATCACTATTATAAAGGTGCTTTTTGACATACTATGTTTTCTATTATAAGACAGTATTGTTCACAAACAGGACTGAAGCTCAAATATAAAAATATACAGTTGTGGTGGCTACAAATCCTCTAAAAAATATACACAGTACTGTAAATTTTAATAAGTGGCATGGGGTATTATGTTTAACCCATAAGTGGAGACTTATTTTGATTTTCCATGAAATATAAATTCCTTTTGAACTATCTAGATCTATCCCACAGTTATTATTCAGGATCCTACAAAATTCCTCCTCCTGTTCCCAGTCTGCAAACAACTCTGGTATCAAACAATAACTGTTATGTGCATAGATCTTATGCTTGTATCCCTGCAGAGCACCGCCAGACCCAAAGACCAGAACCCTGGTGCCCAAATACCAGTGCACAAAAGCCTGAGCCTGCAAAAGACAGGAAGAGAGAGAGAGAGACACCCTCCTACTCACCAGAGGCGATCTCGTTTGTCCTTCTTTTAGGGTGCAGATACAAGTGCATAGGTAATAATAGTATGAAATTGATAATAGTCTTTAAGAGATCATTTTGTGCCAAGCATTGCACTAAGCACTGGGATAGATTTAAGATGATCAAATCACCAAGGCTACTGATGTTTCTTTGCTTCCGTATTGTTGCTCCATGTAAAATGGCTATCACAGCTACTCAGTAAATCTCATCTAGGCAGGTTCTTACAAAGAGAGATAATTTTTTGCTTATGAATATCCAAATTGAAATCAATGACTAGGCTCAACTCGCCTCATATTTTAAGCTCCTTATTAAAATTGTTCAGGGCACTTTGAATCTCTCTAGGAAAGGTAGCCTTACATGTTAACAATATAAAATAGTTTCATTCAATTGAATTTTCTGTTTATCAGACGTGCTGTGCTGCCTCAAACATTACAGAATAACCTACTAATGTGTTTCTATCACGCCATCACCTTTTACTTTAAGCAAAACACCCAGAGCTTTTCAGGCACTGAAATTATTTTATCTAAATATGGTAGCAACATTAACATCCAATTCCCTTTATAGTTAAAACAATTATATCAGTCCAGGCTGTTCGACCTAGCAGATAAAAAGCAACAGAATGCTATAGAGTTAGGAAGATAATGCTGGCTTTTTTTAGTTGAATTAATAATTATATGACCTGCATCTTAATATATTTTAAATGTTAACAGAATCCTATCAAATCTATTTTGTGTTTTGTGGTCTCCTGGAGAAATATCTTATTTAACATTTGTAATCTCTTCTTGTAAAAAAAAATACTCAAATGATAATTTGAAACTATGTATACCCCAGGTTATAACTAATTGGATAAATAGGACTCAAGCAATAGTTTTCCAATACTATGAAGAGATAAGGCAAGGCTTAAAATGACACAGTGAGCTGATGATATTCTCCCGAGTGTTAAACCTTTATAAAATGTTTTTGTTACTTTAAAGGGAAAAAGTTGGAGTGGTTAGAGAGTGATTGCTCTTATTGGTATTTTTCACCATTAACTAGCCGTGTAATTCAAGATGTATTATTGCTCCTAATGAGATAAAACATTATTTCTAAACTTCCAGTTCTGGTCAGTATGAGATTCTCCTGTGCTTTTACCAGAAAAATAATTCAAAGGACACACTCTCAAATCATGTTTCTCTTCATGATTAGTGTCCTCACCTTAATGTCATGATTTTCCAAGACAGTCCCACATTCCCAATTAGGGAAGAGGAGAAACTAGAAATTACTAGAAGACTAGGAAGCTTACTTCTGAAATTTCTTTGCCTAAGAGAAGGCTAATGATAGCTGAGCATTTTTAAAAACTTACTATGTACTAAACACTTGGCTAAACCCTGGGTTAGGGATAAGGTAATTAAATAAGACTAACTGGATTAAGTACCAGGAATTTATAAACTGCCTCCACTTGATACACAGATAATCACAAGAAAATGTTGGCAAAAGAGAAGCGTGGCTATTTAGTTGGGGAAGGTGGCTCCTTAGCCATTTGTGGGACAAAAGGTTTTAGAAAGTGATCCTGGAGAGACAGATCAAATGAAGAAGGTTCTACCTTTAGGGATCCAGAGATTAAGATTCTAGAGAAACTGAGCTTCTATCCTGTCATGGCATTCATAAATCAAATAATGTTATGCATTTTCATAACTCTAGATTTAATTTAAGGAATTTGCCTGCTGCAGTAGTGATATTTCTTCATTAAACTATGAAGGAAAATGAAAATCCAGAAAAACACTGTCAAACAAATTAGTTATGGCATTTACTCAGCCCTTAGTATGTCCTGACTTCTTTTGCTAAGCACTGGGTTATTATGAAATAATCAGATTGGACACAATCCTGTCCACATGGAGCTCACAATATAAGAAATAATAATAACAAGCAGATGTATAATCTAATATACTGATCCTCAAATTCTCCATGGGATTTATGTTTGATGCTTAAATTGCTTAAATTAGTCCAGAAAAAGTCTGTGACTTTCTCCACTGTGCTCTAAATTGAAAACACCATCAAGAAGGCTCCAATCAGAGAATAATTTAAAATAGCAGTGTTAACAAAAATAGATGATTCTCCATAAATACCAACTCTGCTCTGAAACTGGTCTGTTGTATGGCCATGAACAGACCATTGATCCTCTGTGCTTCTTTATCCTCTTCTGTTAAATGGGGATAAGAAATTTGTTCTCACTACCACTTGGATTGTGAGCCCTATGTGGGGCAGGCTCTGTTCTGATTATCTTGTGTTTATTCTGACTCTTAGCATGTACCAAGTAAGTATGAAATAACTAAAGAAGATGACACTGCATGTTTAGAGGGAAGGGATTGGGGGTGAGAGGCATAGTGGAGATGTTGGGAGCAGTAGCAGAAATCAACATATCCTTCCTCCTGCAAATCTGAGTCCCAAGCCTGAGAGCTGAACCTTTGCAGAATCACTGGTCCCAGTGAGCAGAATGGGGCTGAAGCACATCTTCCCCTTGCCACAATCTCAGACTCTCGGGAAACGAGGCAAGGCTGGGGGATAAGGATCCCTCCCTGCTAGACTGTAAACTTGTTGTGGGCAGGAAATGTCTGTTTATTGTTATATTGTACTCTCCTCAGAGCTTAGTACAGTGCTCTGCATGCAGTAAGTGCTCAACAAATATGATTGACTGACTTTGTGTGGTCTCAGACCCTTATGGGCTGGAATTGTTTCTACCAGGTCTATTGTATTGTACTCTCCCAAGCACTCAATAAATGCTCTGCATAAAATAAGCACTCAAAACCATTGATTTATTGAATGATTGGGTGTGTTGTACTTGATTCACTCGACAAACGGTTCAATAGTTTGAATTTGGGATAATTATACTAGAACATAAGCTGAGTTTGAAACCCATAAGTCCTAGGTTAACCTTATACTGACTCCCCAAAAAATCAAGTTCAAGAATAGAATCAGTAAGTATTCAGACTTCAAAATGCAAGTGTTTCACATGTATTTTTTTCAATGTCAAGCATCCTTTTTGTGGATTCAAATAATCTCATGTTAAAGTGATATTTACAAGAAATAAAACTGAATTTTTTCCCTCATCTAAAAAAGAATAAAAAATCTACTTAATTACAAAATAAACCTTAGCACTTCTTTGCTGATAAATTGTTGAAATGATATTATGGAGTGAAATTCTCAAAGTGCTATATGTTTTTCATTTCAAACTACTCTACTTTAAGACCAAACAGGAGAAATTTACATTATCTCCTTTCAGATCAATAATCTTTTTTGTCAAATATTTGATTAGACTTTACTGTATGTTGAATGAAAATGTCAATGAAGAAGAAAAAAATTAACCAATAACCTTGTTTATTTTCTGTTTTAATCTTTGTGTAATTTTTCTGAGGATGGTTTTTCTTTAAGCACTTTATTATTAGCTTAAATAGCAATTAAAATGGGTGGTAATTCCACCAAAATGAATTCTCTTTGCATGAATAGAGGTGCTCTCACTGCAGGTTTTAAACTTAAATCTTACGATATTTGCAAAGCATGACTAAATTCATTATTTTTTCTGTCAAAATCAAAAGCATTAAGTTACTGAACCTTAGATATTTCAACCAAAGGCTGCTAATTCCAAACACTGCCTCCTGAAAGTTTCACTGCATATTTAATTGTATCCTATGAGCCAGAAGGCTATATTAACCAATAACAAATAGTTGGAAGCATTAATCATATTTATAAATATTATTGAAAGCTGTTTTCTGGGCAACAGAGGGGAAAAAACTTACGAGGCAATGTGGTTATTGTTAAGTGCTATTTCTAAGTTAGTGGCTTGAAAAATACTTTAAAAACACACTATAAACATAAAGAGTAATTTTTGAAGGGAGCAGCTTGTCCTGTGGGTGTGAAAATCAACTCACTAACCACTACCATAATCTGATCACTATGCTTTATTCAATCAATAGTATTTATTTAAGTGTTTACTGTGCGGGAAACACTGTATTAAGTGCTTCAGAGAGTACTGTACAACAGAGTTGGCAGTTACATACCTTACCCTCGTGACTCTTTTTTTTTTTTCCCCTGACAGCTTTAATTCTAAACTACTCCTGCCTGGAACTCCCTCTCCTCGAAGTCACCTACACAACAGCTTTTCCCATCTTCAGAGTGCTTCTGAGGACCCATTTTCTTCAGCTGACTTTGACCAATTAATTTATCTTCTGCCCAAATCAACTCTTCCCAACTTCCATTTCAACATTTTTGCATTTCTTATGCACTCTCTATCTCCCACTGTTGTTGTTGTTGTCTTATACTGTCGAGTGGTGTTCAACCTTTAGCAATGCCATGGACACATCTTTCCCAGAATGCTCCACCTCCATCTGCAATCTTTCTAGTAGTGTATCCATGGAGTTTTCTTGGTATAAATATGGAAGCCTTTTACCATTTTCTCCTCTGTGCAGTAAACTTGAGTCTCCACCCTCGATCTCTCCCATGCACCTGCTGTCCAGCACAGGTGAGTTTTGACTTGTAGCAGATTGCCTTCCACTTGCTAGCCACTGCCAAAGCTAGGAATGGAATGGGTAGGCCTCTGCTTGACTCTCCCTCCCATAGTCAAGACTGGTAGAGTACTAGAAACTCTCCAGGTGTGACCCTGAGCGATCTCCCGCAGTACTCTCTCTAAAAAAGTGGTATTTGTAGTATTCTAATATAGATTTACATACCTGAATGAATAAGCACTATCATCTGCATATCCATTTTTTCAATCTAATGTTCCTTTTACTTACCATCTGTCTCTCCCAGACACTGAAGGCAGAGAATGTGTCATCTACCTCAGATGTACTCTCCCAAACACTTAGTACAGTCTGTTCTAAATACAATGGACACTCAATATACAGTATTATTTGAATGAATTAAGCCAACCCTGAAGAGGATTGATTGATCACTGGGTTGAACTTTCACAGTGAGGAGAACTTTCTTTAAAAGAGCAATACAATTCACTGTGGACACATTTTGCCAAAACCTCTTGGAATTAATGGTGATATATGATCAGAGTCTCAATTTTTATGTTTTGGACTAAAACAAAAGGAGGATGTGGGTTTGATATTATAAATGCTGTGCTGAGGGTCTGGATAAAGTCAGAGCCATCTGAGACATGGGGTGGGTCAACATAGCAAAGTCACTCTCTGGAGCTTCAGCTCCAGACTGCTGTGCCTTTTGGTGCCATCACTCTATCATTGTGCCCCTGCTTATCTTACCTCCCTGATTTCCTACTATAACACAAATTGCACACTTCGCTCCTCTAGTGTCAACCTACTCACTCTACCTTGATTTGACCCATCTCACTGCCGACCTCTGGCTCTCATCTTGCCTCTGGCCTGGAATGCCCTTTCCATATCTGGCAATCACTCTTCCCTCCTTTAATGCCTTATTGAAAAACCTATATCCTCCAAGAGGCCTTCCCCGACTAATTCCTGCTTTGCTTTTGTACTTGGATTTGCATCCTTTATTCAGCCCTCCCTCCCTTATGTACATATTCATAATATTTATGTATATTCATCTCTGTATTTCCTAATAATAATATCCATAAGCTTGTTGTGGCAAGGAACATACCTAACATCTCTGTAACATTTTTCTCTCAAGTGTTTAGTACAGTGCTTTGCACAAAGTAAGTGCTCAATAAGTATGATTGATCAGGAGACCATTTTAATGATTTTTAACTATTTTTCTCATTTTAATGAAGCAGTTTTGCACAGACCTGGGAGCCAGAGGACCTGGACTTTAATCCTGGCTCCACCTCTTACCTACTGTGTGACCTTGGGTAAGTCACTTCACTTCTCTGTGCCTCAACTGCAAGTGAACATTCAATCCTCGTTCTCCCTCCTACTTAGAATGTGAGCTCCATTTGGGACAGGACTCTGTCCAACCTTTTTAACCTGTCTATCCCAGTGCTTAGAGCAGTGCTTGACACATAAATAGGTGCTTAACAAATATCATTAAAAAACCCCCAAATATTCACAGTTGGAACTCTCACTTGGTGGCCATGCTCTCTGGGCTGGGTGGTAGCCAGCTGACAGAGAAATGGAGAGAAATGGTCTGTCTGGGCTAGATCATGGGTAACCTGAGGGTCTCCTTTGAGAAGTCTTCAAAGACCAGTCTGCATAAGACAAGTATAGGACTCTCAAGATCTCAGAAAGGCACCTGTCAAGGCAGACAATAAATGTAGGCTACACTCTACATAGGAACATTATCAGGCAGCAAACATTTCCCACTCTATCAATTCAGTAAAATGTGTTTATAATCTTGGTGAGATGCATTGAAACAAAACTTGCAAATATCAAATCTCATTAAGAATATGAAAATTCTTTAGTTTCATAGTACAATTAAGACCCATGATCACACAACTTCTCCATATACACTCACTCCCTCGGTTAACTCATTCGCTCTCACGGCTTCAACTATCATCTCTATGCAGATGATACACAGATCTACATCTCTGCCCCTGTCCTTTCCCCCTCCCTTCAGTCTATCTCCTCTTGCCTCCAAGACATCTCTACCTGGATGTCTGCCCACCACCTAAAACTCAACATGACCAAACCTGAGCTCCTCATCTTCCCTCCCAAGCCCTGTCCTCTTCCTGACTTCCCTATCACTGTGTATGGTACGACCACCCTTCCCGTCTCTCAGGCCTGCAACCTCGGTGTCATCTTTGACTCGGCTCTCTCGTTCACCCCACACATCCAATCCGTCACCAAAATCTGCTGGTCTCACCTTTATAATGTCACCAAGATCCGCCCTTTCCTCTCCACCCAAACGGCTATCTTACTGTTACAGGCTCTCATAATATCCCGGCGAGATTACTGTGTCAGCCTGCTCTCTGATCTCCCTTCCTCCTCTCTCTCCCTGCTCCAGTCTATTCTTCATGCCGCTGCTTGGCTCATCTTCCTGCAGAAACGCTCTGGGCATGTCACTCCCCTTCTTAAAAACCTCCAGTGGCTGCCTATCAACCTCCGCACAAAACAAAAACTTGTCACACTAGGCTTCAAGGCCCTCCATCACCTTGCCCCCTCCTACCTGTCCTCCCTTATCTTTTTCCACAGCCCACCCCGCACACTCCGCTCCTCTGCTGCCCACCTCCTCACCTCCCCCGTTCTTGCTTATGCCGCCATCGACCTCTGGCCCACATTCTACCGCTGTCCTGGAATGCCTTCCCTCCTCACCTCCGCCAAACTATTTCTCTTCCCCTCTTCAAAACCCTACTTAAAGCTCACCTCCTCCAAGAGGCCTTCCCAGACTGAGCTCCCCTTTTCCCTCTGCTCCCTCTACCCCCACCTTCACCTCTCTGCAGCTAAACCCTCCTTTCCCTCTGCTCCTCCCCCTCTCCCTTTCCAACCCCTCAGCACTGTACTCGTCCTCTCACCTGTATGTATTTTTATTACTCAATTTTGTTAATGAGATGTACATCCCCTTGATTCTATTTATTGCTATTGTTCTTGTCAGTCCGTTTCCCCCGATTAGACTGTAAGCCTGTCAAAGGGCAGGGACTGTCTCTATCTGTTGCCGACTTGTACATTCCAAGTGCTTAGTACAGTGTTCTGCACATAGTAAGCACTCAATAAATACTATTGAATGAATGAACAACTTGAGCATAAACCTTTTTCAATTACCAGGCTATCTCAATGCAGATTTGCTCTAAGTTTGAAATTTAGAAGGGAAATTTAGATCTTTTGGTCCTTCCCAGAGTGACCAGGATCATTATTATGGAGCTCTTCTAAATTTCCTGGACCACTATATTGATAGAAATTGTATGATTTGTGGTGAAAGTTGAGGTAGCACATGCTTTGTCTACTAGTCCAGGGCAGTGGTAACCACCAGTTACTTCAGCAATTTGTGGCCCATGTGAATCCAGACCAGGGAGGTCTGTGGTTTACAGAATATTTTTAAGCCTGTGGTTCCAGGCACCCTATATTTTTTTATTTAACTGCTTTTCAAGTGTTGTGATAGTAAGTTTCAAGTGGATACATTCTGAGCTATTTCTTTTCTTAATCTAATCTCATTAATAAACATATTTAGACAAAAATGTTTGTGCCGTTTAACACAACATATGGCTTTCTGCACTGGTCTTGGCTCCATTTTACTCTACTGCTGTATGAGGAATATAAAAATAGATTGTCCTTTCAAATTTCTTTCCAGTTGAGAAGAAAATAAAACATATTTGGGGAAGTTTCTAATTTAGGGTAAGATGGATGCATTCCTATTACAAATGCTAGTAAATGATATTGGACTGGGTAGAGCACAGTATTTCAGAAATGTTAATAATGCAGGCAGGAGCATGTATACCAGGGAAATAGCATTGAGAGATGAAAGCATTTTTCCATACAAATTAGATATTAAAAATCTGACAGCATATTACAGAAAATCAAGAAACACAATGAACCGTTGTAAGATAATAAGATGTAGCAAAAGTAATTTGGTTTGATATATCATCTCTTTGCACCCTCTCCCCATGTCAGGCAAGTGGTGCTAATTCTCTTCTAGCCTGTAAGATCGTTGTGGGCAGGGAATGTTCTGTTCTATTGTCCTACTGTACTCTCCCAAATGCTTAGTACAGGGCTCTGCTCACAGTAAATGCCTAATAAACATGATTGACTAACTGACTGCACTTTTGCTCTGGCCAAGCCAGCACAGAATTATCCACTAAAAGGGATGGGAGAATTTATTTTATGTACTCTATTACTTGGTCCTACCTATACTTCTTGAGGGTGTGGATCATGTCTTCTAGTTTCTGTTGTACTCCCCCAAGCACTTACTACAGTACTTAGTAGGTGTTCAAAAATGCTATTGCTTAGTGATTGAGATTGATTATACTTTATCTTCCTCAGTGTTAAACACAGTGCTTGGCACACAGTAAGGACTTACAAATACCGAAAGTAAGCCCTACAAGTAAATTAATCCCTCTCTCATTACCACCTGGGTTGAGATTAATATATCAAGAATTAATTGGTTTTGGAGAAAGCTCTGTCTAGTCTGTGTCAGACTTGCAAAAAGTTTGGAGAAACCCCTGAGAAACTAACCAAAGAAGATTTTGGACTGGGGAGACAATTTATTTTAGAAAACCATGACAGAAATAGCAATGAGTTATGGTGGATTTCATTCTGAGGAAATGGCCAACAAGTACCTCATCTGGCTTCCCCAATCCAAAAATCTGCTCAGTAGCCAAAATGAATGAGAAGCTTTGGTTTCTCCACCATTAGTTAGGATCATGCAGATAAAATGTCTTGCATCAACTTTTCCAGAATGTGCATCAATTTATCACTAGAATTGAAGAAGAACTTAATAGAGGAATTTAAAGAAATAGAGGTGTGCAGAAGGAGGTAGGTTGCTATAGGATGATTTAAGAAAAAAAGTGGCTGCTGGTCAATCTAAGCTAGATAAATTCTTCACTAAAATTGAAAAAAAAACATTTTCAGCAGGACAAGGTATTTCTGTGGCCTCCTGCAAAGAATCATAATCATATTACAATTCTTTGTGTTTAATATTATGATGTTTGTTTCAAATTCCTTTAATAAAGATTTAGTAATCATTTAGTGATGTTTAAATCCATAGCCTGTAAGTCATTTTTAGGACACTTTTCAAGAGGCTCTGGGATAGATCTCAATTCATAACATGGAGGTCCTTGGGACTGTAGACACTCCATTCATTAATTTAATCGTATTTATTGAGCACTTACTGTGTGCAGAGCACTGTACTAAGAGCTTGGAATGTACAAGTTGGCAACAGATAGAGACAATCCCCACCCAACAATGAGCTCACAGTCTAAAAGGGGCAAGCAAGCAGCAAAACAAAACAAGTAGGCATAAGTACCATCAAGATAAATAGAATCATAGATATATACACATCATTAATAAAATAGAAAAATATATACAAATATACACCAGTGCTGTTGGGAGGGGAAGGGTATAGAGCAGAGGGAGGAGGGGGAATGGGGAAGGGAGGACGGGCAGAGAGATAGGGAGGGCTCAGTCTGGGAAGGCCTCCTGGAGGAGGTGAGCTCTCAGTAGGACTTTGAAGAGGGGAAGAGACTTAATGTGGCAGATGTGAGGAGGGAGGGCATTCCAGGACAGTGGTAGGTCGAGGGCCAGGGGTCGACAGCCGGATAGGCGTGAACGGGGAACCATTAGGAGGTGAGTGGCAGAGGAGCTGAGTGTACGGAGTGGGCAGTAGAAATTGAGAAGGGAGGTGAGGTAGGAGGAGACAAGGTGATGGAGAGCCTTGAAGCCTAGAGTGAGAAGTTTTTGCTTCATGTGAAGGTTGATAGGCAACCAGTGGAGGTTTTTGAAGAGGGGAGTGACAAGCCCAGAGCATTTCTGTAGGGGATGTCAAGGTTTATTGTTGCACTGTGCTTTCCAAGAGCTCATTACAATGCTCTGCTCACAGGAAGTGCTCAATAAATACAATTGAATGAATAATAATGATGGCATTTGTTAAGTGCTTACCATGTGTCAAGCACTGTTCCAAGCCCTGGGGTAGATCCAAGCTAATTAGGTTGGACACAATCTCTGTCCCACATTGGGCTCACAATCTTAATCCCCATTTTACAGATGTGCTAAATGAGGTCCAAAGAAATAAAATCAGTCGCCCAAAGTCACACAGCTGACAAATATTGGATCTGAGATTAGAATCCATGATATTCTGACTCCCAGGCCTGTGCTTTATCCACTACACCATACTGCTTCAATTTACCTACCCCACAAGATCATAAAATTTTCAAGAAAACTATCCTGTTTGTATAGAAGGTTATGCCTATACTCATTAGATGTATTGCTATAAAGTCTGAAATACAGTTGCTATGGTGACCCAGCCATCCTCCAGAACTGTTAGTGTCAGTCAGTTACCTCAGGTACACAGAAGGTGGGTGGGGGAAGGCTCTAAGTTTTGGAGAACAAATAACTAGTTCACTCTCACACTCAAAAGAATTAATCCTTCAATGAATGGAATTGATTGATTGTGGATTGTGTGTAGAGCCCTGGACTAAGTGCTTAGGCTAGTATAGTGCAACAGAGATGGTAGACATATTCCCTGCCTACAAGGATCTTACAGTCTAGAGGGGGAGATAGACAATTAAAAAAACAACAACATACATAAGTGTTGTGTCGCTCAGGGTGAATAACATGCTCTTAATGCGTGCAGATCCAAATGCATAGGTGGCACAGAAGGAAGTGGGAGAAGGGAAAATTAGGGCTTAGTTGGGGAAGGTCCCTTGGAGGAGATAAGCTTTTAAAGTGGGGATATTGGTGGTCTGTTATATGAAGGGCAAGGGAGTTCCAGGCCAGAGAGAAGATGTGGAAAAGGGTTCAGCAGTAAGATAGACAATATCAAGGTATAGTGAGTAGGTTGGTGAGCAGCAAAGTATGTGGGCTGGGTTGTAGTAGGGTAGGAAATCAGTGAGGTAAGGTAGGAAGAGGAGAACTGATTGGGTGCTTAAAAGCCTATGGTAAGGAGCTTCTATTTGATACAGAGATGGATGAGCAATCACTGGAGGTTCTTGAGGAGTGGGGAGATATGAACTGATTTTCTTTTTAGAAAAATTATTTGGGCAGGAGATTAAAGTAAGGACAGTGGGAAAAGGAGGCTATTAGCCATACAAAGATGAGAAGAATTATTCACTTATTTGCCCCCAAATTTTCAAATGACATTTTCAGTGTAAACTATTGAAATAATTAACCATAATAAGCTTCTCCTTGGCAATAAATAAGTGTGGAGATGTATTAACTTTACTATGTTACTGTAGGAGATACTTGGAAGCAGCATGGCACGGTAGATAAAGCACGGGCCTGGGAGCCAGAGGACATTGTTCTAATCATGGATCCACCTCTAGCCTGCTGTGTGACCTTGGACAAGTCACTTCATTTTTCTGTGCCTCAGTTACCTCAACTATAAAATGGAGTCACAGTATCTGTTCTCCCTCCTACTTAGCCTGTGAGCCCCATGAGAAGCAGAAGCAGAGAAACAGCATGTCTTAATGGAAAGAGCATGGGCTTGGGAGCCATAGGTCATGGGTTCTAATCCCAACTCTGCCACTTGTCAGCTGTGTCACTTTGAGTGAATCACTTAACTTCTCTGTGCCTCAGTTACCTCATCTGTAAAATGGGGATTAAGACTGTGAGCCCTGCATGGGACAACCTGATTATCCTTGTATCTATGCCAGAACTTAGAACAGTGCTTGTCACATAGTAAGTGCCTAAGAAATACCATTATTATTATTATTATTATTATTGTGTGGGACAAGGACTGTATTTGGTCTAATTAGCTTGAGTCTACTCCAGAGCTTGTAACAATACTTGAGACAAAGTGCTTAGCAATTACCATTAATAAGTATAATATTGTGGTATTTCAGTACTTACTGTGGGGTACTGTCAGATCCAGCACTTTTCCTGTCCCACATAAGACTCACAGTATAAGAGGAGGGTGGGCAGGTATTTAACCTCCACTTTACAGGTGAGGAAATTGAAGGTCAGAGTAATAAAGTGACTCACTCTAGTTCACATAGAAGGCAAGTGTGGATTCGTGATTAGAAAAATCCTAAGTCTCCTGACTCCTATTCTTGTGCTCTTTCCACTAGGGTAAGGTGCAATAAATGATGATGATGATAATTATCATACTTAAGTGCCACCTAAAATCCCCATATACCCTTAATTTAGAAATTCATTCATAGGTAGATATCTTAACCACAAAACAGACGATATATTGAAAAAAAACTACCCAGACAATTATGCATTTTATCTGCCCGAAACATCTGGAGAAGCAGTAGGAAGAAAAACGGTTCTAACTTGTTCTTTGTAGTTCTTATAATTTTCTTCCAAATCACAAAAAAAAAAATAGGTTTTAATAGATGCTACTTTTAGATTAACCTACTTAAAAATGGACTTTATACTTTTTTATTTGTAGCAATGTGAACTGGGATGTATACTGAACCAAGAAAGCCATCAGTGTCATATGTGTACTAGATATACTCAGCTTCCATATTAATGCATAGAGTTCATGAAAGATGGTACATAAATCTCAATCTGATGTAGTGGTCATAGGCTTTAGGAATTTATCCACAGCCTTTTCATATTCCCTTTAACCTTGTTCAGTCCCCACTAAAATTCCTTTATTGCTTCCAATTTGCCGTCCATCATTCTAAACTCATGTCTTTGTTTTATATGTGCTGTTACTTTCAATCTCAAGTGCTTTCTCAGCAGAACCTCAGAATTTGCCTTAATCGCTTACCAGCCATACTTTGACAGTTTAATCTTCTTCCCACACATTTGGGTATTTACATACTATTCCTTTTCAGATCTCTTAAGGCTTCTAGAACACTAGTGAGTCTTGACCATTTTGTTTAAAAGCAGGTTTTGGCTCATCCAGTGGTCTTTGGCAACACTGAATGAATTCTATTCATAATTCCCAGATTCGTCTTTTTACCCACTAACAATTTACTATTTAGCTCATGAGATCTTTTTTATGATATTTTTTAAGTGCTTACTATGTGCCAGGCACTGTACATATTGGGCTAGATACAAACTAATCAGGGTGGACACAATCCCTGTGCCACATGTGATTCACAGTTTATAGATTTTACAGATTTTACAAATGAGGTAACAGACACACAGAGAATTTTAAGTCGTCTGCCCAAGCTCACATAGCAGAAACATGGTAGACCCAGGATTAGAACCCAGGGTTGAATAAGGAACCAGGTTTATTTAGGAAAGTTTTCTCTCCAGGTGATTCATTTTGTATTTTTGTTTTAAATCATACTTCTTATGCCTCCTAAATAAGATGGCTAAATGTATTAGATGAGGGAGAAAAGAACAGATGGTGAGCAAAAGGAAAAAAAGAAAATGCAAAATGCAAACTCTCTTACATAGATATTAGATCTGGGAACAGTCTAATCTAGGAAGTTATTCTGCAGCCACCCAGATCTTCCTGAATGGAAGGAAAAAGGTACCTCTGCCATGACAGATATTCCTCAGCTTTAATTAAGAATTAAGATCAGATACAGATTTCTTTCTTCCTCTAGCCTTCAGACACACTTGCCAATGGTCCTGTGGGCACTCAGCTGCCCATGTTCCTTGTTGAAGAAAGAGGATAAAGGACTTCTCACTACTTCCTTTTCCTTTCCTTTTTGTGTCTAGTCTGTTTCTGTGGAATTAAACAAATTCCTATAACCTGAGGGACTGTAGGATAGTAGGAAGGTTATTCCAGTAATCTCCTGCTTCCTGAGAACAGTTTCCCAACATCCTGAAAGACTGCATTTCCCTAAATGCTTCAGGAACATTGGAACGTTCTGAAACTTATGTACATACCTTAAACTCACTTATTTCCCCTATCTGTATCTACTAGCTTTGTCTTTTTCTCCCTGTAAACTGTAAACTCCTTGTGGGCTAGAGATCATGTCTTTGTACTCTAGTGTATGGTACTTTCCCAAACAATTAATACAATGTTCTTCAGACAGTATGTGCTCAATAAATAGCATTGATTGACTGAGGTGGGAAGAGTCAATTAGCTAGTCTAGCAGAGAGGTTAAATTTTGGAGATGGGGAAGCTGATATCTTTAGTTCTCTCTCTCACTATGATTTTTCCATATCTATTTCTCTCTTTCTCTATATGCTTCTCTCTCTCTTTCCCTGCCTAATTCTCCTGGCAGTTTCTGATATGAGCTTTCAGTACATCCAAGTGGTGAAATGTGAGGATGGGTAATCAGGTCAGTCAAGGCTTATCTGTTCATTGAAGTTCATGTAACTATCAAAACTCTCTGGTTTCCCCTTGCATTCTCTTTTTATTAAATCAATTCCTGGGTCTTATAGAAATATGCATTTTATAGCTTGTCACTCCTCCTTGGTTGCCAATTCTGACTTTAATCTTAATCTGAATATTGCTATTAATATGCCCTCCCCTACTAGAAAACTATCAACTACTCTGTGTAGTCTATCCCTACATATCTGTGAGTCTCAATGCCTCTCCAACAAACTCTTGGTCTGCATCAAGTCATCATCATCTTCATCGTAGCCACTATTTACTGGAAAACAGTGGTGGAGAGAGCTCTGCACTAGTCCCTTGGGTACATACAATAGAAGTAATCAACTCAGTCTCTGCCCTTGAGATAGCTTGTCACTCCACTCTTATGGAGAATTTTATAATCCAGCAACTCCTTATCCTAATCTACCCCCTTCTTCTTCTCCCCAACTGCCCTCCAAGAATACACTTTTATATTTTCCTATAAATGAAAGGAATTTGTCTTCAGAGATAGCCATTAGTCATCTTGCATACACATCAAATCCGAAATTTAGCCTTTAAAATGCCCAGGAGCACTAAAATCAGTGGAATGTTTGATGGGGAAGCCTATTTATTGTACTCGGGAAGGCAATGGCTATTTCCAAAACTCTGTACCGATCCATAAAGAACATGGCTCAATTGCACAGGTCATTGACTCAGCTCATTTAGCAGTCCTAAAATTACAATGAGATAAGTAAGTACAAGCAGGTAGAGAAATTTGTTCTTTAAAGGTCTGCTGATGTTCTTCCAGTACCCTTTTCTCATGGCCATAGGTCGAAAAACAGTCTTTTCCAATGAAAGTTTCCATCATTCATCACTGCAAGGAAATAGAGCCAAACGGAAATGGTAAGGACTTTTAACTGCCATTTAGGACATTTTTATTGAATGGGTCAGAGTGGATGCCATGATAGGGTTCAAAGCTTTCCCAGCTGGGGCTGGTAATGTAAATAATCACCTCCATTTAGAAAGGCTCGGTTTGTACTCATCTGAATACTAGCTAGATAGAAAATCTAGAAGCATTATACATCACAGATTCAGTGGCTTCATTTGCATTCATATGAACTTAAGGGGACCAAAAATAGTTCATTTCTTTCAAGAAAATCCTGATCTTTGAGAAAGGTTTAGGCTACAAAAGAATGTACTGGAGTAGAAATGGATCCTGTATAACACCCTTATAACCTTGGTTTTGAGTAGTGCTTTCTTTTCCCAGGTTTTCTCACCTTTAGCTCATTTTTGACCTCATAACCCTATAAGGGAGGTAGAAAGGCAGGTATTAATATGCACATTTTTGAGGTGAGAAAATTGAGATAAAGAGAGGTTAAGTGACTGGCCCATGATCACACGGTGGGTCAGTGGCGTAGCTCCACCTCAAACTGGATCCAAACCAGTGGTCTTCTACACAACACTGCATCCCTTTTAAATGACAGATGAAACACATAAATATCCTAGGGACCAGCAACGTAAAGACATCAATGAAATTTATTTTCTTCAGATTTATCTATTTAGGCCTGTTGCGTTAGACATTTCTTACTACCCCTTGAATTTTCTTCCCCTTTCCCCTCCTCATTAACAACTGCATACTGGAAGGAAATATTCACAGAGAATGATCAGTCACTCACTACTTTTGCAACTGGTCTGAACTGGCAATCAGAGGTGAAAGATGATAGAGATAAATTTCATTACCTTTGGCAATTCTGTTTATTCTTAGTGTTAAAACATTTGCAAGCAAAATTTGGTTAATGATTATTTTAGTTGATTTTTTTTTCATGATGCTTGCATCTTTACTTCTCAGGACAAGATTCTTGACAGAGAGAACACAGGACGAGTGGTGGCCCATTAGATATAAAAGGTGTGGGACTTCCAGGCCAGAACCAACATGGGATCTGTGTCAAGACAGATGAGATCTAGGAACAATGAGTAGATTGGCATTAGAGGGTAGAAGTTTGCAGGTTGTGTTGAGGTAGGAGAATGGAGAGCCTTGAAGCCTAGAGTGAGGAGAATAGAACTCCTCACTCTAGGCTTCAAGGCTCTCCATCACCTTGCCCCTTCCTACCTCTCCTCCCTTCTCTCTTTCTACCGCCCACCCCGCACGCTCCGCTCCTCTGCCGCCCACCTCCTCACCGTCCCTCGGTCTCGCCTATCCCGCCGTCGACCCCTGGGTCACGTCCTCCCGCGGTCCTGGAACGCCCTCCCTCCTCACCTCCGCCAAACTGATTCTCTTTCCCTCTTCAAAACCCTACTTAAAAATCACCTCCTCCAAGAGGCCTTCCCAGACTGAGCTCCTCTTCCCCCTCTACTCCCTCTGCCATCCCCCCCTTACCTCTCCGCAGCTAAAGCCTCATTTTCCCCTTTTCCCTCTGCTCCTCCACCTCTCCCTTCCCATCCCCACAGCACTGTACTCGTCCGCTCAACTGTATATATTTTCGTTACCCTATTTATTTTGTTAATGAATTGTACATCGCCTTGATTCTATTTAGTTGCCATTGTTTTTACGAGATGTTCTTCCCCTTGACGCTGTTTATTGCCATTGTTCTTGTCTGTCCGTCTCCCCCGATTAGACTGTAAGCCCGTCAAACGGCAGGGACTGTCTCTATCTGTTGCCGACTTGTTCATCCCAAGTGCTTAGTACAGTGCTATGCACATAGTAAGCGCTCAATAAATACTATTGAATGAATAGTGAGGTAAATCGGAGGAGGAGTGCTGATTAAGTTCCTGAAAGCCAATGGCAAGGAGTTTCTGTTTGACATGGAGAGCGATGACTTCAACCATCAGGGATTGAAACTAACGTAATTTAAGCTTATTACCCATCTGGTCTTTAACTGGAAGACAATACCGGGAGAATGGAGCACCAGAATGCTTCCAGGATGATGTGAATATTTAAGAGGGCTTTGAGGATAGGCTGGATGTAGTTCAGCAAAGCTGATGGGAAAAGCAAACTAGGTTAGGGGAAAGACAAGGCAAGGGAA
The DNA here is from genome assembly GCF_004115215.2 of Ornithorhynchus anatinus. NCBI lineage: Eukaryota > Metazoa > Chordata > Mammalia > Monotremata > Ornithorhynchidae > Ornithorhynchus > Ornithorhynchus anatinus. The sequence continues at coordinate 157,241,141 of NC_041728.1, forward strand.
ATCAAGAATGACAGATGGCTAGGAGATATATAAGGGAGCAGTGAGGAGCTATGGTAATAATAATAATGAAAATAATAATATTTAAGTACTTACTATGTGCCAGGCACTTATTATCTGCTGGGGTGGATACAAGCAAAACAGGTTGGGCACAGTCCCTGTCCCATATTGGGCTCAAATCTCAATCACCACTTTACAGATGAGGTAACTGAGGAACAGAGAATTGACTTGCCCAAGGTCACACAGCAGGCAAGTATTAGAGCTGGGACTAGAATCCATGACCTTCTGACACCCAAGTCTGTGCTCTATTCATTATGCCCTGTACAGAGGAGTACAAATTGCTTTAAGTACCAAATATCTGATTCCATTGGACTCCCGAACTTTCCATTAATAAAGATAATTACCTGTCCAGCAAACAAGAGTTGCTCCTCTATTTTTGTCTCCAAGTCTGTGAATCTTAAAAATCACTAAAATAAGATCATGGACAAATTTCAATGATCTCCATGTTCAAAAGGAGAAATCAAACCAAAAATAAAAAAATATTTACAAACATTCTTGAGAGTTTATTTAGGATTAGGGCAAAGATTGAAGAATAGGTTATAGGCCAATTATTGATTTGGTTGATGACAAGACTACCAATGACTAAACATTATCTAGTTGTTTTCTTCATCCTCCCCTATAAACCTTTGTGGAGGGTATCTCACCTTTAGAGAGTGGTGCTTTTACTTGCCAATGTGTTAAAGCTAAGCAGTCTTTGAACCAAAAGCAGTAAAGCCTTATTCCTATTTAAATCACCATTTGGAGTCAATTTCATGGCCCAAGTTTGTCCTGGTTTTAGTGACTGTTAGCCTGATGTGACTGTCTCCATTGTAGAGTTAGAGACCACCATTTCAGGGCCCTGTAAATAACCCATAAGCATGACCCACTGGGCTTACTAAACTGCCTGCCGATGGAAATAGGGGACTCGGGCTCTAAGTTCCGCAGAGATAGGGGGTCCAGTTTCTGAGTTCCCCAGATAGGGGGGCCTTCTTTGGTAGCCTATCAATCGAAGCTGTTATGATTCTTGACTCTCAGTGATTGATCTGCTCCCCCACCAAGGGTTTATCAGCATGGCTCAATGGAAAGAGCCTGGGCTTGGGAGACAGAGGTCATGGGTTCGAACCCGGATCTGCCACTTGGCAGCTGTGTGACTGTGGGCGTCACTTCACTTCTCTGTGCCTCAGTTCCATCATCTGTAAAATAGGGATGAAGACTGTGAGCCTCATGTGGGACAACCTGATGACCCTGTATATCCCAGCGCTTAGAACAGTGGTCTGCACATAGTAAGCGCTTAACAAATACCAATATTATTATTTAACAGGCTCCTACAGACAAGTGTTGGGACCAGGACATCCCATAGCTGGGTCGGTGGTCAGCCCGGACTCCGTTCTTGGGATGCCTGAGAGACTCTATGAAAAAATATGGAGGCTTAAGGGACTCCAGCTCTTCATTTTTTGGGTTTTTTTGTGAATATTCCCCTTCCCTGAATTGCAGTTAGATTTTTTAAATCTTTGTAGTTTCCTATTGATAAACGTGCCACTTCAAATATATGACAATAATGATAGTAATTAAGGCATTTAAGTGCTTACTATGTGCCAAGCACTCTGCTAAGTGCTAAGCACTTTATATTCCCACCAATAATTGCCCCTGGTCCATGCTAACTGGTAAATCAGTGTCATCACCTGTAAATCCTTGATTAATTTGTTACTGCTTTTCTTTGTTGCAACTTTTACAATAAACTAGCTGTAGTGACTGCGACCACATCTGCAGACACTCACAGGTCTCAATTATCCTTAGTCCTGTGATATTGATATCCAAACATTCCCTACCCCAGGTATGTGGGCTGAGTTGTAGGAGAGAAGTTATATGAAGTAGGAGGGGGCAAAGTGATCGAGTGCTTTAAAGCCAATGGTGAGGAGTATTTGTTCAGTACAGAGGTGGACAGGCAACCACTAGAGATTTTGGAGGAGGGGTGTGACATGTCCTGAAAGTTTCTGTAGAAAGATGATACGGGCAGCGTAGTGAAGTATGGACTGGAGTGAGGAGAGGCAGGAGATTAGCAAGGAGGCTGGTACAGTAATCTAGGTGATATAGGATGAGTAATTGTATTAATGTGGTAGTTTGGATGGAGAGGAAAGGGTGGATTTTAGCAATGTTGTGAAGGTGGAATTCATAGGATTTGGTGACAGTTGGAATATGTGGGTTGAATGAGAGTGAGGAATAAAGGAAAACACCATGTTTAGGGGCCTGTGAGACAGGAAGGATGGTTGTGCAGTCTATTGTGACTGGAAAGTCAGAGAAATGACAGATAGATGGGAAGAAAAGTATTCGCCTAAGTCTCTAGTACACATCCCAGTTCATTTCAAGTACTTCAGATATATTCTCCTATTTTATGGTGGGATGCTCCTCCCAATATAATTCAAGAATATATTTGCAAATTCCCTTCCCTGACCTGTCTACAAATTAGCAAAACTCAAACTCATTTTCTGTTACTATGGATGTTGTCTGAGACAGAAGAAGTTGTTTAATGCAAATCTTTGTCAGGAATCTCATTGTTTAGAAGAAGAGTCTGGATTGTTGCCCAGATTACACAGCTGTCCCTGTAATTTACTTATCCAATGATACCAACTGGAATGACAGGGTGGTGGATGGGGATGGGGAAAGATAATATTTTTCCATCTCTGAATCATTCTCAGTGTCCTCTACAAGCACTAGAGGTATCAATTGAGTAGACAGTAGACACAAACTCACTAGTATGTGACGGTAAATTTTTGACATGCTCTTTTATGTTATTTGTGAAACACTTTATATGTGTCAAAAACTGTTCTAAGCACTGAGGTAGGTAGAAGTTAATTGCATCGGACATGGTCCCTTTCCCTCATGGGGTTCACAGTCTAAACTGGAGGAAGAACAGGTGATCAGTTGAGGAAACCCAGTGCCTTGCCTAAACAAGAAATTGGAATAGACAGGATTTGAACCCAACTCTTCTGACTCCCAGGCTCAGGCTCTTTCTACTAGTCCATGCTGCATCTCTTCAGATCAATGACCAAAACATGCCACCTGCTTGAGAGCACTCAGCTCTCTTCTTCTACCTGACCTCACCTTTTTTGCAAAGCAACTCAGCCTGCACACTACGTTCCTCTAAACCAACCTATTTACTGTGCCTTTCTCTTGCCACATTATCCCCAGGTTCCCACCTTCCTTCTCTCTGGAACTCCCTTCCTCTTCATAAATAGCCCATCACTTTCCCCATCTTTAAAGCTTTAATAAGATCCTATCTTACCCAGGAAGTCTTCCCTGCCTAACTTTTCATCTCTCCCACCCTATTCTCCCACTCTCTGCATTACTTGCTCACTTAAGTACTTTGATAATCACCTCACCTCCATCCTCATAGCATTTATATGCATATAATTATATTCTGTAGTTTCCCTCCTACCTGTACTGAATTTTCATGCTTGTCTACCCAACTGGTCTGTAAACTCCTTGAAGTCAGGGATTGTGTCTACCAAGTCAATTGTATTGCACCTCTCAAACACCCAATATCTGTCCTTGCTCTGATTTAAACTAGGTTGTTTCCCATCTGCCCCAGGAACAGGATTGGTCCCCAACACTGGGACCAGTGTTGATTCTGGATCCTTCTGCTTTGAACTCCCGAAGTAATTCATGTTGTGCTTTCATTCGTATTTTGTAGACTTAAAAGACACTTCTGGATGGGGATAATGAATTATGATTAACTCTGTGATCCATACATCCCCCATTTCAAATTAAAAATTATGTTTTTAAAAAAAATTGGGGAGTGGTATGAATTTCATTGGCTTTATGAAATTAGAGCAATTAAAATTCTTGATGCCATTTTGATCCCATAATTTTCCGCAAATATAATTTTGGTTTTATGTTTTTGTACTGGCTGAATAATTGGTTATTGCCAGATTATGTTCTGTTTTACACAAAGGTAATGCTGCACAAGAGATACTACAATTCTTTCCCAGCCAAGTGTCATTTAAACAGAGGGAAATTTCATATAGTATTGTAGGAGTAGGTGGAACAAAAAAGAATATTTCTAATAAAAAAAAAATCTAAAATGCACCGATCATTTTGAATCCTACTCCATTTGTAGATATAAAACAGAGTAACCTTTGGATTTTTTTAGTGAAGTATAATAAATTTATTAGGGTTTTACCTTTCTAGTAATACATGGATAACTTGTATTAATATTCCATAGGATTATCTGGAGAATGGGGCATTGGATTGGTGTAACTAAAATTTCCTCATGCATGTTCTGTGTTCTATTTTCCAAAAATATTCTTTACTCCTACTTTTGTTTCAATTAACTAGGGATAGTTTTGTTGTTCATGGGTGGGAATGTTTTAGTGCACTGTGAAAGGTTATTCACCCTTATTCCATGCTACCCAACCTGTTTAGAGTAAGCAACCTTGTTTTAGATGTTTCAAGTATTCCAGTAAATGGGCTAGAAGGGGTAAGAAAGATGAGGGAGATAGAGATAGAAAGCAAAAGGGAAATGTAAAGCAAAATAGAAAGACAGGATGAAAGGAATATAAAGAGAGAGGGGAAAGATATAAACAGAAAGAGACATATACAGAATAAAGGGGAAGAATGGAAAGACAAATGCAAAGATAGGGAAGATGGTACAGACAGAAGGGAGGTAGACTCATTAAATCACCATGACTGCTTTCTCCTTCATTCACTTCTGCCTTCACCCCAGTCATAGTGGTATGAACCTGATTCCTGAATCTTTTGGGTAATGCAGAACTGCAGACCTAATCTCTTGGAAAGGAAGTATTTAAACATAGAGAAAACAAATCCTACTTCTAAATAATGATTACCAAAACATCTCTGTTCTGATTGCTTTTCCCAAATAATTAGAGGTATTCCAACTGCTAAGACAACATTTATTTAGAAGCTTTTCAGTAGTGTTTTAAATCAAACTTGAAAAATATTTTTAATTTCAATTTTAAATAATCATATCTTAAAGATGGTGAAAGTGGGTTGCAAATTATTCAAAGACATGAAGCTGGTAATTTACAGATAGACTTCAACTTCTTTAAACAACAAACTATTTTCCCCTTCCTAATAAAGAATTTCAAGATGCATATCCATCCCATATTCTTCTATGAAGTAAATATGAGAAGCATATGAAAAGCAGCGTGGCTTGGTGGAAAGAGCATGGGCTTTGGAGTCAGGGCTCATGAGTTCGAATCCCAGCTCTGCCACTTGTCGGCTGTGTGACTGTGGGCAAGTCACTTAACTTCTCTGTGCCTCAGTTTCCTCATCTGTAAAATGGGGATTAAGACTGTGAGCCCCACGTGGGACAACCTGATTCCCCTATGTCTACCCCAGCGCTTAGAACAGTGCTCGGCACACAGTAAGCGCTTAACAAATACCAACATTATTATTATTATTATTAAATAATATCCTGCCTAACAAAGACCCAACAATTTATTTACTGACATTAAATTGCATTTAGTTTCAAGGTATAAACAGGATTTACTTTTACAACACAAAAAAACTATGGGAATAACTCTCAGGAAATGTTTGAAGCCAATAATAATAATAATAATATCTTTTTAAACCTGTCATGAACCTTGGAAAGCAAATGTTTTCTGCTGTAGGAGGCTTATATAGACTTCACAGTCATATGCATCAGAGCATGCATGGACAAATTATTTTTTCTGTATAAAATTATTTTAATTAGCCATAAAATTACACAATGTAATGCATTTCATATATTTATAATAATAATAATAATTCTGGTATTTGTTAAATACTATGTGCCAGGGACTGTACTATGTCCTGGGGTAGTTCCAAGGTAATTGAGTTGGATACAGACCCTTTCCAGCATAAAGCTCATAGTCTTAATCCCCGCTTTACAGATGAGGTAACTGAGGCACACAGAAGTTGTGACTTCCCCAAGGTCACACAGCAGACAGGTAGCAGAGCTGACATTAGAACCCAGGTCCTTCTGACTCCCAGACCTGTGCTGTATCTATAGCATGGCTCAGTAGAAAGACCCCGGGCTTGGGAGTCAGAGGTCATGGGTTCGAATCCCGGCACTGCCACTTGTCAGCTGTGTGACTATAGGCAAGTCACTTAACTTCTCTTTACCTCAGTTACCTCATCTGTAAAATGAGGATTAACTGTGAGCCTCACGTGGGACTACCTGATTACCCTGTATCTACCCCAGTGTTTAGAATAGTGCTCTGCACATTGTTAGCGCTTAACAAATACCAACATTATTATTGTTATCATGATGTTTCTCATAGATTTTAAATGAAAGGGTTTAATACAGAAGGATGGCTTTTATCTCTTAATTACTGACAAAAACATGTTTTAGTCTAAAGTATTTTAACAGCAAATGCATCTATCCCTGTATCAAAATGCAGCAGGTCTGTCTTGTCTTATGCTGTCAAATCATCTCCGACCCATGGCGACTCCATGGACACATCTTTCCCCAAACGCCCGACTCTCCATCTGCAATCATTCCTGGTAATGTATCCATGGAGTTTTCTTGGTAAAAATATGGAAGTGGTTTACCATTACCTTCTCGCACACAGTAAACCTGAGTTTCTACCCTTGACTCTATCCCATGCCACTGTTGTCCAGTACAGTTATGTTTTGATTTGTAGCAGATTGCCTTCCATTTGCTAGCCACCTCCCAGTGGAATAAGTATGCATTTGCTTGACTCCCTCTCATAAATGAAACTGGTAGAGTACTGGAAACTACCCAGGTACAGTCATGAGAGGGGCATCAGGTCCATCTACAGTGGAGAAAATTTTTTAAAAAAATCAAAAAGTATTATTTGAAAGCTTGTGAGTACTTTCAATTAATTCAGTAATATTCATTTGTATGCTTAAGTGCTCTGATACCTATGATTTGAGAGTTGGGATGTAAAAGGTGGGGCGATTAGAAATTAATCAGGGAAGACTTCCTGGAGAGGTGTTATTCCCGAATGCCTCTGAAGTTGAGGAAAGCTAGAATTTGTCAGTAGTATGAAGGAAAAGGGAATTCTTACCTGATGCTACTGCCACTGTCATTTTTCGTCTTAGGTTTTCAGCGCAGTGAGACCTCTAGGGAACCCAGCCAGAAATATACAGCAGGAATAGGTAAGATTGAAAATTCCAGTCACTGCTGTAGAAGTTGCTAGAATTATAAGTGTCTTCCAAGGCCAGGGTTCACTTGGTTCTGTGCACGGAAGGGAGCTTAAGTGAGCTAGCCTTTTTTACCATAATAAAGTTAAACAAAGTCTGAAGGAGAACTAAGAGGCTCAAGTTAATGATCCTGAGATCTTCATCTATTTGGCATAATGCAGTGGTGGAAGTCTGCAAGAACCTCTCTCGTTGCCTTTTCCATTCCTGTTACTTACACAATTTGTAATTCATGAATATCATAATCAGAGTTAGTGGATGTGCGTTTAGGAGACAAGTGTCACTCAGCTGTAATAGCACCAAAATCTACATTTATCCCACGCATATAAGGTATGTCAAAATATGTTCCATAGACTGGAAGACACTTGAAAAGTAAACTGTAAACTGTAATTTGGATAAATTTTCATCAGTTAATCAATGGTATTTACTGAGCACTTACTGTGTACAGAGAGTTGTTTTAAGCATCCAGTATAGAGTAACACAACATAATAACTGTGGTATTTGTTAAGTACTTGCTATGTGCTAGGCACTGCACTAGGTTGGTGGACACATTCCCTGATGCTACCTCTCCCCTGATGAATTTAGTGGAGTGGAAAGAGCACAGGCTTGGGAATCAGAGGTCATGAGTTCTAATCCTGATTCTGCCACTTGTCTTCTGTGTGACCTTGGGCAAGCCACTTAATTTCTCTGAGCCTCAGTTAGCTCATCTGTAAAATGGGGATTAAGACTGTGAGCTCCACGTGGGACAACCTGATTACCTTGTAACTACCCCAGTGCTTAGAACAGTGCTTGGCACATAGTAAGCACTTAACAAATACCATTATTATCATTATTATCATTATTCCCCTCCAACCACCTTTATTCTCTCTCTTCTGACCTGGAGGATCCAGCACATGATCACAGGTCCAGGCACTGAGAACATGTTGCCCATAAATCTGGCCTTTTATAGGTATTTTCCATTTACCTAATCCCTCCCCAAGCTGTTATGCCAGCACAAATCCTCCATGCCCTTCCGTTCATTCCTGTGTTGCCACTCAGTTCCCTGTCCAATCAGTGATTTTCTATTAGCATCTGCTCCTCCTGATGGGGCATGCCAGGACCCGCCATCCTGGTTTCCTTGATATCATGTGGCAGGGGTCCGAGGTTTGAGTGCTGTGCAGAGGTGAAGTGCTGGGGTCAGATTCTTTCAAGACTCCATAAAACAGGTCCCCACTGCCACAGGGCTAAATCCTGGGAAACAGAAGGGGAAGAAAGCACATGGGGAGGTTATTTTGTTAATGAGATGTACATCACCTTGATTCTATTTATTTGCTATTGTTTTAATGAGATGTTCATTCCCTTGATTCTATTTATTGCTATTGTTCTTGTCTGTCTGTCTCCCCCGATTATTCATTCATTCATTCATTCAATAGTATTTATTGAGCGCTTACTATGTGCAGAGCACTGTACTAAGCGCTTGGAATGAACAAGTCGGCAACAGATAGAGACAGTCCCTGCCGTTTGACGGGCTTACAGTCTAATCGGGGGAGACGGACAGACGAGAACAATGGCAATAAATAGAGTCAAGGGGAAGAACATCTCATAAAAACAATGGCAACTAAATAGAATCAAGGCAATGTACAATTCATTAACAAAATAAATAGGGTAATGGAAATATATACAGTTGAGCGGACGAGTACAGTGCTGTGGGGATGAGAAAGGAGAGGTGGAGGAGCAGAGGGAAAGGGGGAAAAGAGGGTTTAGCTGCGGAGAGGTAAAGGGGGAGTGGTAGAGGGATAGAGGGAGAAGAGGAGCTCAGTCTGGGAAGGCCTCTTGGAGGAGGTGAGTTTTAAGTAGGGTTTTGAAGAGAGGAAGAGAATCAGTTTGGCGGAGGTGAGGAGGGAGGGCGTTCCAGGACCGCGGGAGGACGTGGCCCAGGGGTCGACAGCAGGATAGGCGAGACCGAGGGACTGTGAGGAGGTGGGCGGCAGAGGAGCGGGGTGGGCGGTAGAAAGAGAGAAGGGAGGAGAGGTAGGAAGGGGCAAGGTGATGGAGAGCCTTGAAGCCTAGAGTGAGGAGTTTTTGTTTGGAGCGGAGGTTGATAGGCAACCACTGGAGTTGTTTAAGAAGGGGAGTGACATACCCAGATCGTTTCTGCAGGAAGATGAGCCGGGCAGCGGAGTGAAGAATAGACTGGAGCGGAGCGAGAGAGGAGGAGGGGAGGTCAGAGAGAAGGCTGACACAGTAGTCTAGCCGGGATATAATGAGAGCCCGTAGCAGTAAGGTAGCCGTTTGGGTGGAAAGGAAAGGGCGGATCTTGGCGATATTGTAAAGGTGAAACCGGCAGGTCTCGGTAACGGATAGGATGTGTGGGGTGAACGAGAGAGACGAGTCAAGGATGACACCGAGATTGCGGGCCTGAGAGACGGGAAGGATGGTCGTGCCATCCACAGTGATAGGGAAGTCTGGGAGAGGACCGGGTTTGGGAGGGAAGATGAGGAGCTCAGTCTTGCTCATGATTAGACTGTAAGCCCATCAGAGGGCAGGGACTGTCTCTATCTGTTACTGATTTGTACATTCCAAGTGCTTAGTACAGTGTTCTGCACATAGTAAGCGCTCAATAAATACTATTGACTGAATGAACTCTGGCTCCTGATCACTCCAGAACAACTGGGTTTGTGGGAGAAGAGCGTGAAGGAGGGCTGGAGCCAGGGCTCCGATGTCCAAGGAGAACAAGTAAGGGACACCAGTCCTGCAGCTACCCATTCTCTCCATGTGGTGTGTGCACCCAGCCTTCACTGGAGCCCATATGCCAAACCTATGGAACACCTCCCTTACCCCACTAGGGCAGCCTGAGTTCTCTGCAGAATGCTTATACCTATCTTCATTCCTGCCCCCATCTCAGACTCAGAGCTGTCCACCAATACTGTTTGCCTGCATCCTGCAGGTACCAAAAGACCCCACACCTCCCCCCCAGCCATAATGGGCACACTCTTGGCCAGGATCTTGAGTTCTGCCCAGCAGCGTGACAGCTTGGTTCAGATTGGTGGCACCCACCACTTTCAATATCGGGCAGGATGTCACCTGAACAGCAGCTATCTGCCTAGATAACACCTGTCCACGAAGAGTTTACAGTCTAAAGGAGAGATTGACGTGAAAATAAATAAGCAAATAATGGACATAATAATAATGTTGGTATTTGTTAAGCGCTTACTATGTGCCGAGCACTGTTCTAAGCGCTGGGGTAGACATAGGGGAATCAGGTTGTCCCACGTGGGGCTCACAGTCTTAATCCCCATTTTACAGATGAGGGAACTGAGGCACGGAGAAGTTAAGTGACTTGCCCACAGTCACACAGCCGACAAGTGGCAGAGCTGGGATTCGAACTCATGAGCCCTGACTCCAAAGCCCGTGCTCTTTCCACTGAGCCACGCTGGACATGACATAAGTATTGTGGGGCTATGGGTAGGTTGAATATTATCAAGTACTTAAAGGGTTCAGATTCAAGTTCATAGGTGATACAGAAGGGAAAGGGAGTAGCTTTTATTTTGGAAAGCTTTGAATATAATCAATTTGGGTTTTTTTTTTATAATTGACAAACATGCTGGACCATCAAGAGGGTAAGTGATTTACCCATGCTAAACCTTGTCTAAACCAAGGACCTCATAGCAACCTGAAATTCTCACACTGCTTGTCCTTTGTTTACTTGTCTATACTTCTCCCAATAAATCACTACTAAGAAAGATTCAGCATATGCAGAAAATTGCTTTTATAGGAATAAAACATTTTAGAAAATTGTGTGGCTCTTAAAGCAAGCTTCTTTATAAGTGCAAAAAGACAATCATTTCTCAAATGGTATATTTCTGAAAAGGCCATGTCAAAAGTTCTTCAAATCTGTGGTTAAGTTCAGTCCCAATGTTTCTCAGCCAAATATATTCTTGGAGTTATAACCAAAACCTTGCTATCTCTGGTGCTTAAGTCATATTTATTCCTCATTAGTAAGTTTCTATTATTCCATCAGAAACATTTGCTCAAACTCCAACAGTAATCACTTAAGAGTAGAATATATTACTATTTCACAACTCTGTGAGTATATAAAAATAGTCACTTTCAAAGTTTAAGTCCTCGAGACTTAAACTTCTAGAGTGGCTATTTTTGATGCTGAATAGCATACTAATAAAATATTAATTTTTATGCTGGGGGAATAATTGATGAAATAAAGTGGGATATCTTGTTATTTTTCATATCATTAAACTTGAAAATTCCAAATTCAATATTATTTTAACTGAAATAACTTTTTTATATCAATAGTGATGTCTAAAAGTGATAAATATTGTACTGTGATTAAATTACTTCCTAAACTTTTTTACTATATGCCAGGCACTGTACTGAGTTCAAGGATGGATACAAGCAAATAGGGTTGCTGTCCCGCGTGGAACTCACAATGTCAATCCCCATTTTACAGGTGAGGTAACTAAGGCACAGAGAAGTGAAGTGACTTGCCCAAGGCCTCAAGGCAGACAGGTGGTAGAGCCAGCATTAGAAACCATGATCTTCTGACACCCAGACCCGTTCTCTATCCACTTGCATCATTTGTATGCTTAAGTGCTCTGATAGCTATGATTTGAGAGTTGGGATGTAAAAAGTGGGGAGATTAGAAATTAATCAGGGAGGACTTCCTGGAGAGGTGTTATTCCTGAATGCCTCTGAAGTTGAGGAAAGGTAGAATTTGTCAGTGGTATGAAGGAAAAGGGAACTGAGTGGCAACACAGGAATGAATGGAAGGGCATGGGGGATTTGTGCTGGCATAACAGCTTGGGGAGGGATTAAGTAAATGGAAAAAACCTATAAAAGGCCAGATTTACGGGCAACACGTTCTCAGTGCTTGGACCTGTGATCATGTGCTGGATCCTCCAGGTCAGAAGAGAGAGAATAAAGGTGGTTGGAGGGGAATAATAATAATAATGATAATAATGGTATTTGTTAAGTGCTTACTATGTGCCAAGCACTGTTCTAAGCACTGGGGTAGATACAAGGTAATCAGCTTGTCCCACGTGGAGCTCACAGTCTTAATCCCCATTTTACAGATGAGCTAACTGAGGCTCAGAGAAATTAAGTGGCTTGCTCAAGGTCACACAGAAGACAAGAACCTCTTGCTTCCCCGTAACTATGTAATCTATCTTCCCTTCAGTGGTCAGAGTTTTTAAATTTGGAAATTATTTTTATCTCAATTATTGTTCTCCTCATTATCTTTCTTATCCTGCTATATTTCAGAAGAGGAGCTCTGGCTATAAGTTTTTCTTAGGACACATTAAATTTTAGGATATATAACAAAACAGGACTGAGAATGATAGAAGTATTCATTCATTCATTCATTTAATCATTCGTATTTATTGAGTGTTCATTGTGTGCTGAGCACTGTACTAAACACTTGAAAAGTACAATTCAGCAACAAATAGAGACAATCCCTACCCAACAACGGGCTCACAGTCTTGAAGGGGGGAGACAGACAACAAAATAAAGCAAGTAAAGAAGTATTAATAGCATCAATATAAGTAGATAGAATTATAGATAAAGGGGTGTTCAGTCTGGCCATATGTGATAAAGAATAACAGTGGACTTGTATAACCTGGGATTGTTTTGTTGTTGTCTTATGCTGTTGAGTTGTGTACAACCATAGTGACGCCATAGACACATCTCTACCAGAATGCCTCAGTTCCATCTGCAATCGTTCTGATAGTGTATCCATAGAGTTTTCTTGGTAAAAATATGGAAGTAGTTTACCATTGCCTTCCTCTGCGCAATAAATGAGTCTCTGCCCTCAACTCTTTCTCATATCACTACTGTCCGACAAAGGTGAGTTTTGACTTGTAGTAGATTGACTTCCACTTACTAGTCCCTGCCCAAGCTAGGAATGGAATGGGTAGGCCTCTGCTTGACTCTCCCTCCTGTAGTCGTGACTGGTGTAGTACTGGAAACTCTCCAAGTGCGACCCCTGTTCCTCCCCCTCCCCATCCCTCACCCCAACGATCTGGCCAGCCTACTTCATCAAGAAAATTAACACTATCAGTTTCTGAGCTCTCCAAGTCACTCCCCCTCTTTTCCAACCCCCTCAGTCCCAACCCTCTGCCCTACTTTCCCATCCTTCCCTGCAGTATCCTCAGAAGAGATCTCCTTTCTCCTCACAAGTGCACCCCCTCCACCTGTGCTTTGGACCCCAATCCTGCTCACCTTATAAAAACTATCGCCTCTTCCCTCCTCCCCTCCTTAACTTCTATCTTTAACCACTCACTCTCCAATGGCTTTGTCCCCTCTGCCTTCAAACATGCCCATGTCTCTCCCATCCTAAAAAAACCCTCTCTTGACCCCATTTCCCCTTCCAGTTATCATCCTATCTCCCTCCTACCCTTCCTTTCCAAACTCCTAGAATGAGTCATCTACACTTGCTGCCTTAAATTCCTCAACTCCAACTCTCTCCTGGACCCCCTCCAATCTGGCTTCCGTCCCCTCCACTCCACCTTGACTGCTCCCTCAAAGGAAACCGGTCACCCATGACCTCCTTCTTGCCAATGGCTCCAATGGCTCCTACTCTATCCTAATCCTCCTCGACCTCTCAGCTGCCTTTGACACTGTTGACCATCCCCTTCTCCTCCACACCTTATCTCACCTTGGCTTCACAGACTCTGTCCTCTGCTGGTTCTCCTCCTATCTTTCTGGCCATTCATTCTCGGTCTCCTTCACAGGCTCCTCCTCCCCCTCCCATCCACTAACTGTAGGTGTTCTTCAAGGGTCAGTTCTTGGCCCTCTTCTGTTCTCCATCTACACTCACTCCCTTGGTGAACTCATTTGCTCCCACAACTTCAACTATCATCTCTATGCAAATGACACCCAAATCTACATCTCCTCTCCTGTTCTCTCCCCTTCCCTTCAGGCTCGTATCTCCTCCTGGCTCCAGGACATCTCCACCTGGATGTCTGCCGAGCCACCTAAAACTCAACATGTCTAAAACTGAGCTCATTATCTTCCCTCCCAAACCCTGTCTTCTCCCTGACTTCCCTGTCACTGTGGACAGCACGGCCATCCTTCCTGTCTTTCAGGCCCGCAACCTTGGTCTCATCTTAGACTCAGCTCTCTCATTCAACCCTCACATCCAATCTGTCACCAACACCCGCCAGTCTCACCTGCACAGTCTCGCCAAGATCGCCCTTTCCTCTCTATCCAAATGGCTATCATGCTGGTACAAGCTCTCATAATATCCCAACTGGATTGTTGTGTCATCCTCCTCTCTGATCTCCCTTCCTCTTGTCTCTCCCCACTCCAGTCTATTCTTCATTCTGCTGCCCAGATCATCTTCCTGCAGAAACGCTCTAGGCATGTCACTGCCCTCCTCAAAAACCTCCAATGGTTGCCTATCAACCTTCGCATGAAAGAAAAACTCCTCACTCTTGGTTTCAAAGCTCTCATCACCTTGCCCTCTCCTACCTCATCTCCCTTCTTTCTTTGGACTGCCCACCCCATACACTCCGCTCCTCTGCTGCTCACCTCCTCTGCTGCTCACCTCCTCTGCTGCTCACCTCCTCTGCTGCTCACCTCCTCAGGGTCCTCTGTTCACGCCTATCCCACCTTTGACCCCTGGCCCACATCCTACCACTGTCCTGGAATGCTCTAACTCCTCAAGTCTGCCAAACTAACTCTCTGATAGGCTATCACATTATGTTCATTTTCAGTCTTCTTCATGGGCTACTCCTTCCCCTTCCATCCCCGAACTGTAGGGGTTTCTCAAGGGTCAGTTCTTGGTCCCCTTCTGTTCTCCATTTACACTCACTCCCTTGGTGAACTCATTCACTCCCTTGGTGACTCATGCACTGCCCATGGCTTCAACTATCCTCTCTCTGTGGATGATACCAAATCTACATCTCCCTGTTCTCTCTTCCCTCCCTTCAGGGCTCACATCTCCTCCTGCCTTCAGACATTTCCACCTGGATGTCTGCCTGCCACCTAAAATCAACTTGTCCAAGGACTGAGCTTCCTATCTTCCCTCCCAAACCCTGTCCTCTCCCTGACTTTCCTGTCACTGTGGATGGCACTACCATCCTTACCATCTCACAAGCCCTCAACTTTGGTGTCATCCTTGACTCAGCTCTCTCATTCACTCCACACATCCAATCTGTCACCAAAACCTGCCAGACTCTCCTTCACAACATCGCCAAGATCCACCATTTCCTCTCAATCCAAACCACTACCTTGTTAGTACAATCACTCATCCTATCCCTACTGGATTACTGCAGCAACATCCTTTCTTATCTCCCAACCTCCTGTCTCTGTCCACTTTAGTCTATACTTCACTCAGCTGCCCGGATTATCTTTCTACAGAAACGTTCAGGGCATGTCAACCCCCTCCTCAAAAATCTCCAGTGGTTGCCTATTAACCTTCATATGAAACAAAAACTCCTCACTATTGGCTTCAAAGCTCTCCATCACCTTGCCCCCTCCTACCTCTCCTCCCTTCTCTCCTTCTACAGCCCAGCCCTAACACTCCACTCCTCTGCTGCTAACCTCCTCATTGTGCCTCGTTCTTGCCTGTCCACCATCGACCCCTGGCTCACGTCCTACCTCTGGCTTGGAACGGCCCTACCTTCTCTCACATCTTACCAAACTAGTACACTTCCCCCCCCTCAAAGCCTTACTGAAAGGCTCACCTCCTCCGGTATGGCCTTCCCAGACTGAGCCCCCTTTTTCCTCTGCTTCCCCTCCCCTCCCCGTCTCCCCGACTCCCTCTGCTCTACCCCCTCCCTGACCCACAGCACTTGTGTATATATGTACATATTTATTATTCTGTTTATTTTATTAATGATGTGTATATGTCCATAATTCTATTTATTGATATTGATGCTATTGATGCCTGTCTACTTGTTTTGTTTTGTTTTCTGTCTCATCCTTCTAGACTGTGAGCCCACTGTTGGGTAGGGATTGTCTCTATTTGTTGCCAAAATGTATTTTCAAAGTGCTTAGTACAGTGCTCTGCACAGTAAGCACTCAATAAAAATGATTGAATGAATGAATGATGTCTCTATCTGTATATTATCTTGCTCTTTACACTCATAAATTAATTTTACTACTAATACAGCTGCTTTTTGGTTTTGTATCACGTTGTTTTGTGCTTAGGCTTTTAGCTTACTTATCCTTATTTATGTGTTTATCCTACTTTATCAATTCCCTCAAGGTTTCAAGATTCTGCACTTCTATGTCTTCATTTCTTTCTGTTTTCATTCAAGACTAGGTATTCCTCCTAAACTATCACATAGTTTATATCGTTTATTTTGAGACAGTGACTGTTAATTCAATCTCTGTGTTTACCCAGTTGACTGACTATTTAAGCATGATCAAATTGTAGTGTTTTCTATCTTTTCATAATTTTCTTGCATTTTATATCTTTGAAATTGAAAGTAACCTTGCTGCAGTACTGACCTGTAGTTTAGTAATCTTCTAATTAATGCATAAAAGGGGCAATTCAATCTCTCTGTTTTCAAAGAAAGATTTGAATTTTAATTTGAAATTACTGTGTCAAAATTAGGCTACAAGTTGGACCATGATGCTCTCTTTACAGAGCAGGGCAAATCAATCTCCACTGATTTTTTGAATAAATTTAGGATGTTTCTGCTTCCATTTCATCCTACAGGAACAAAAGAATATTAGGTAACCAGTTAACATATTTCACTGTAGTTTCACTCATAGATCTCTGAGAATACAAACCGTTCAGCCTTGGGCTTTAAAATTTACCCTAGTGCTTGATTTAGAAGCATCACCTCATCTTAGCCTGGAGTTATTGTTTAATCATTGTTGTTATGGCCTATTGTGAGTTGTTGATCACTTCTGAAGTATTGTAGAAATAGACATGAAGTCATTTTGCTTTGCTGGCTGGATTAAGAATCACATCTTCTATTTCACTGAGTGAATTCATTGTCATTGATGACGACATTTCAGCAGACAGTGCCTGTCTAATGCACCTCTGAAAGAGGCATCCATTGTCACACAAAGGATTTGTAATTTGCAAGTCCATTACTGTCAGCCAAGAGAACATTCCAATTTGTGAGTATATCATTTGTATTATTAGTGTCAATGATATTCAAATGCAAATTATGTCTGTTGATACTCCCAATTGTGGTTTGTTTTATTTCAAATGTCCATTCAATTTTTTATAATTAAATTTTATGAACCATTTGGGATAGATTTAAAGCTTTGTAAAATATTTACCTTTTCAATAAACCAAATTTTCATTGATTTATATGATGGATAAAATATTGTATTATTCCTTATTGCAATCTCAGGTATTTTATTAGGATATGATTAAATCTACACTTTCTGGCCTTCTTTCTTAGAAGCTAGACTGTCGGTTCTGGCCTCCATCTCCCACTCTAATTTCTTGGCCTCTGACTTAGAAGAATTATTCATTCAATAGTATTTATTGAGCGCTTACTATGTGCAGAGCACTGTACTAAGCGCTTGGAATGAACAAGTCGGCAACAGATAGAGACAGTCCCTGCCGTTTGACGGGCTTACAGTCTAATCGGGGGAGACAGACAGACAAGAACAATGGCAATAAATAGAGTCAAGGCGAAGAACATCTCGTAAAAACAATGGCAACTAAATAGAATCAAGGCGATGTACATTCATTAACAAAATAAGGTGATGAAAATATATACAGTTGAGGACGAGTACAGTGCTGAGGGGATGGGAAGGAGAGGGGGAGGAGCAGAGGGAAATGGGGGAAAAGAGGTTAAGCTGCGGAGAGGTGAAGGAGGTGGTAGAGATTAGAGGAAGAAAAGACTCAGTCTGGAAGCCTCTGGAGGAGTGAGTTTTAAGTAGGTTTTGAAAAGAAAGAGAATCAGTTGCGGGAAGAGAGGCGTTCCAGGACCGCAGGAGGAACTGCCCCACGTGTCGAGCGGATAGCGAGACTAGGGACGTAGAGTGGGTGCAAGGAGCGAGCAGTCGGGTGCGTGTAGAAAGAAAGGAGAGAGTGAAGGCAAGTGAGAAAGCCTTGAAGCTAGATGAGATTTTTTTGAGTGGAGGTTATAGGCGACCACTGGAGTGTTTAAGAAGGCAACATGCCCAGATCGTTTCTGCAGAAAGAGACCGCAGCGGATGAAAATAGATGACGGCAAGAGAGAGAAGGAATCAGAGAGATGCTGACACAGTAGTCTAAGCTGGGATATAACGAGAGCCCTAGCATAAGGTAGCCGTTTGTTGGAGAGGAAAGGCAGATCTTGCATATTGTAAAAGTGAAACCAGCAGTCTCTAACAGATAGATGTGTAGGTGAATGAGAGAACGAGTCAAGATGACACCGAGATTGCGGCCCAGAGACGGAAGGATGTCGTGCCATCCACGTGATAGAAAGTCGGGGAAGGACCGGTTTGAGGAAATGAGAGCTCAGTCTTCTCATTTAGTTTAGGTGCGGCAGACATCCAGTTGAGACGTCCTGAGAGCAGGAGAGATGCGACCTGAAGGAGGGGAAGACAGGGCGGAGATGTAGAGCGCGGTCATCTGCGTAGAGATGGTAGTTCAAACCTGAAGCGAATGAGTCACCGAGGAGTGAGTGTAAATGGAGAACAGAAGAGGGCCAAGAACTGACCCTTAGGAACTCCAACCAGTTAAAGATGGGAGGGGAGGAGCGCCAGCGAAGGAGACCAATATGTGGTCTTCCTAACATGCCAATACCTCTCTATTTAGGTTTTTTCAAGGAAAAAATTATTATTGATTATTGAGCCTCATGGGGAAGAGGTAAGCCTTTTCATGAATTTAGTAATAATATTGTATTTGTTAAGCGCTTACCATGTGCAGAGCACTTTCTAAGCACTGGGTAGATACAGGGTAATCGGTTGTCCCACATGAGACTCACAGTCTTAATCCCCATTTTATAGATGAGGGAACTGAGGCACAGAGAAGTTAAGTGACTTGCCCACAGTCACAGCTGACGTAGCAGATCTAGGATTCAAACCCATGACCTCTGACTCCCAACCTGGGCTCTTGCCACTGAGCCACACTGCTTCTCTACCTAGGGGAGAGATTGACTGTCTTTATCACTTCATTTGGCAATTTCTCTGATTTGCTAACAATGTACTATTTGTCTGCCACTCATAGACTTTTAAGTTTATTTGTCAGTGCATACTGAGTTTTTTGCAGGAAGCTACAGCTTCCAGCTTCTTGGGTGCATCCTCAAGTAAGACAGCATAAAATGGACCAAGAAAACCTGAAACTCTTTATGCAGTTCTTTTCAATTTAATGGTAATCAAACAATCCTCAGTATTTATTGAATGCTAAAGGGTGTAAAGCACTGTAGTAAGCATGTAGGAAGGTAGGTTCAGACAAGATACCTTCTACTCTGTTTTATAGCCAGAGACCTTTTCTGGTAGTAGCCTTAGGATCTTGGAGAACTTTTTTAAACAGTCCAATTTACTTAGTAATTGGTAAAACTCAGTTCTCCTGAATGAATCAAATTGTTTGGCATTTTTTGAAGGTCTATGGATTGTAACAAGGCATAGGATGGGGTGTGATTTACCCCTCTGTGACTCTTAGATAACACATGGCTTCAGGGCAACTTTTTTGTATTTCAGATTCTTCCAAGTAAACATTTGTTTACTATCTGCCTCTCTGGCCCCCTACTTTGGCTGGTTGGCCTAGACAGAACCTGATTGGTGGGAAAAACTTCCTGTTAAGACCCCTGTGCCATTGATGCAATCTTCTCTGGTTGGGTGGGAGAGGAAAATGGAGGAGGTTGGGAGGATTGGGAGGCTTACTTCAGGTCAACAGCAGCTGCCGAATGCTTTTCCTGTATCCTCTCCCGTGTACTCTGAGTGTCCCGCAAAACCTCCAGCCAAGCTCCTTTCCTCAAAAACACCCCCCCCCCCCCACACACACACACATTCCCCAGAACCTTATACCCAGTATTTCTTCTACTGTACTTGGTCCCCTGCTTCTCATAGCTGCAGAGAGACAGCCAAGTCATACTTGGTCAAGATCCGGACTTTCAGCTCTAGCAAAACTGGGAGTAAATAGATGGTCTCTGGGTAGGTTGGGAGGAGGTTGAACCCTGTTCCTTCCCTTTGGCTTTTCCCCATTTCCTCACCAAGCCCCTGGGAAATACCAGGCTGGCTGGCTGTCGGTTTCTTACTTGCTGGGAGCAGTGCTGGGGGAAGTTTGGGAGAAGTAAGCAGTCTGGAACCCAGGCTAGCAGGTCCAGGAAGATAAATTAGTGCAATATTGTTGGCAGATATGAATTCCTGACCTCCAGTGCTTCTAATCTAAGATAGGAGTTGAGAAGCTCCACTAGATTATGAATTCCTTGAGGGCAGGGATCTTGTTTACCAATCCTATTGTATTAGGCTCTATAAAGCACTTATGTCAGTACCCTGCTTACAGAAATATTTTATTAACTGTCATTAATTGATTAGTGGCTCACCCAACTTGAATAGAGTTGTTGGGGTTGAGGGTCAGTGGCACTAGATCAGCTAGAATTATGTAACCTCACAGGACAGTGAAGAGCCAGCTCCAGCAGCAGAGAAATGGATGTAAATCCCTGACACTTGTTCTGATCTTTCTTCTTTTCCCATTCCTTTCCCCTCTTTCAAAATTCTTTTTTATATTTTCTCTTGCTCTCCGTTTTTTGTTTAGGTCTCTAGACACCCATCCATATCCTGGTGAAAATTATCTTGCAAGATTAAAATTAAAGAGACCTTGCTTACAAGGACCTCAGCTGTCCTCTCCTTTGTTTTATTTTTCACAATCATTCAGTGGTGCTTATTGAGCACTTATTGGCGGTGCAGTTTGCAAAAGGAACATGCTTTATTGTTCTTTGTTGCTTGTTTGCTGAGTGCTGACCCAAAATGTATCTTTGAATTTTTAAATGGCCAAAACTAGGTGGACTCAGAAGGCACTGAGTCAAAATCAAATAGATAGGAGTAGCATCATTTAGGGGGGCCACAGGGATAGATGATTCTTTCATTTAAGGTTAATCATCAGAGGCTCTGGAAGTGCATAAGATAAACACCGTGGCTCAGTGGAAAGAGCACAGGCTGGGAAGTCAGAGGTCATGGGTTCAAATCCCGGATCCTCCACTTGTCAGCTGTGTGATTTTGGCCAAGTCACTTAACTTCTCTGTGCCTTGGTTACCTCATCTGTAAAATGGGGATGAAGACTGTGAGCCCCATGTGGGACAACTTGATCACCTTGTATCCCCCCAGTGCTTAGAACAGTGCTTTGCACATAGTAAGTGCTTAAAAAATGCCATCATTATTATTATTAAGTAAAAAAGACAATTGAGAAAAAAGAAAAGTGCTGCATAAGCGAAGAGCGGCACAGATCCGACACTTCAAAAGAGTACCAATGTAGATGGATTTAAATCCATGTTTTCAAAACAAAAGTTTCTTTCCGCTCCACTCTTTACTTTGAATAACAAAGCACTCAATGTTGAGCATGGTTATTTATCAGGTAAATAAGTTAGATTATATCATTTAGGCAAAAAAGGGGTTATGTATCTAAACAAAAACAAATTCAATTACCTTTTTTGCCTCTTGCGTAGGTATTCTTTAGATATGTCCTGGAGTTTGACATGGATTGATACTGTGTTATTTCAGTTTCTTAAAATTACCTTCCAAATGAATCTCAAAAGAATTTTGGTTGATGCCCTAGATAATGAAATTAGTCAACTAAATTTATCTTGAAAACTTAATATCCATACCCATGAAAACCTTTCAGACTATATTATTTGTTTGAACATTAAATTAAGCAATCTTCCTCCCAGAGAACTCAGAGGAACACTTAAGAGGTATAGCATTATATCTTCTACTCCCTCTGGAGGAAAATATATTTACTTTGTCTCTTCTCTTTGCTCTCAATAATTGAACTCTCTTCGTGAATAGTGTACAAACAATAAATCGACACAACTGGCAAGACAATGTTTACCCCGGCAAAATTAGACCAATGTCATGGCTCCTAGAATTTATTACAGCACTCAGTGTAAAGGTAAGCAAGAGACATGATCGCTGTTGCAGCCCCTACAATACAAAAATACTGCTCACACTTTTAAAGAAGATGTTTGATAACAACTTAGAAAAAAGGCAATCAATATAGAACAAAGTCTTCTGAAGTCAGACACTCTGCCAGTTGCAATATAAATCATTATTAGAAAAAGCCTAGATTACTAACCATTTGGAGAGAAGGAAACATTTTCTGTTTTTCCTTGAGAAACCCCATTCATTCATAATCTTCAACATACCAAGGCCATCCTAGGATACAAATAATTTTATTTTGGTCCTTCCAAATCTGAGGTTCATCAATAAATAACATGAGACACAAGGTACACCAAAATTTAATGTGTGTTTAAATAGAAGCCCAATATTTTCCTGTATTCTCATTCCTATAGAAATAATTTAGAGAAACTGTAAAAAGGGTATCTGGGATACATAGCCTTTGCCCTGAATATTAGCGTACGTCCTTTTCCGATATATTCTTTGAAGATAATCAAAACTATAATAGGTCATTTATAGACCCAAAGAGCTATATGTTTCACTAAAGTACAACACTTAGGTTTAATGTTATTACAAAACTATCATTCAGAAATCTAGAGGTAGACTGAGAGCATCTCTGAAATTTGTCCTTAGAATATGTAAAATGAATGATTGTTCTGTTGGGAACTGTGGATGACCTCAGTCCTGAGATTTCAGGGCTGAGAACCAGCACAGGGTATTGGCTACAAAAAATTAGAATGGCCTAGTGAAAAGAGCATGGGAATAACAGGGTGTGGGTTCTAATCCTGGATCTGCCAATTCCCTGCTGTGTGACCTTGAGTAAGTCACTTCACTTCATCACTTTACTTCAAGTAACTTCACTACTAATGGAAGTACACCAAACAGACAAAATTGGGATCAGAATTTAGGTCTCCTGACTGCCAAAACAAAGTTGGTCCACTAGATGAACAGCTGTGTATATGTATAGTATACATATTATACATATATATAGTATTGGAGAAGCAGTGTGGCTCAGTGGAAAGAGCCTGGGCTTCGGAGTCAGAGGTCATGGGTTTGACTCCTGGCTCTGCCACTTGTCAGCTGAGTGACTGTGGGCAAGTCACTTAACTTCTCTGTGCCTCAGTTACCTCATCTGTAAAATGGGGATTAACTGTGAGCCTCATGTGGGACAAGCTGATTACCCTGTATCTACCCAGCGCTTAGAACAGAGTTCTGCAGATAGTAAGTACTTAACAAATACCAACATTATTATTATACATATTATACATATGCATATTATACATATGTATAATACAATATTGCAATTATAGATATCATATCTTTATGCATCAAAGATCAAAGAAAATCACTAATGAAAAATACTTCAGAATAATGAAAGTAGAATAGATTGACAAAAGCTGACTCAAAAAATACACATCCACCAAAATGAATATATACCCATACTGTGGATTAAGCACTGACATAATGCCAAGCAGTGGAGTAGATAAAAAGCTTTCAGATAGCAAGGAAGCAGCATGGCTTAGTGGATAGAGCACAGGCCTGGGAGTCAGAAGGTCATCGTGGCTTAGTGGAAAAAGCACAAGCTTGGGAGTTAGAAGTTGTGGGTTCTAATCCCAGCTCTGCCACTTGTCTGTGGCAATTTACTTAACTTCTCTGTGCCTCAGTTACCTCATCTGTAAAATGGGAATTAACACTGGGAGCCTCACATGGGATGACACGATTTCCTTATATCTACCCCAGTGCTCAGAACAGTGTTTGGCACATAGTAAGCACTTAACAAGTACCATAATAATAGTAATTATTATTATTATTATTAAGAATCACAATCTGCCACTTGTCTGCTGTGAGGCCTTGGACAACTCACTTCACTTCTCTGTGCCTCAGTTTCCTCAGTGGTAAAATGGGGATTGAGACTGTGAACTCCATGTGGGACAGGGACTGTGTCCAACCTGATTTGCTTGTATCCACCCAGCCCTTAGTACAGTGCCAGGCACATGAGAAGCAGCGTGCTCAGGGAAAGAGCATGGGCTTTGGAGTCAGGGCTCATGAGTTCGAATCCCAGCTCTGCCACTTGTCAGCTGTGTGACTGTGGGCAAGTCACTTAACTTCTCTGTGCCTCAGTTCCCTCATCTGTAAAATGGGGATTAAGACTGTGAGCCCCACGTGGGACAACCTGATTCCCCTATGTCTACCCCAGCGCTTAGAACAGTGCTCGGCACATAGTAAGCGCTTAACAAATACCAACATTATTATAAGAAACACTTAACAAATATCATAATTAGATAGGACATAGTACCTGACAGAGTACCTGAAGTGAGTACTTAAAGAAAGCACTTGCGTAATGACAAAAATATGGCCTCCAGGTGAGTTCCAAGAAAATCCAATCCTTCTATCATTTCAACAAAGACCAATGCATTATATTCTTGTCAGATGAGTAGCATAGCAAAGGGAAGCCTTTATATGACATTTACTCTTACAGAGGTATGTGGAATTCTCTGGAGATTGAATTGTCACCTATGATTTTCTATTTAATAATGACTGGATTTGTTAAGCACTTACTATGTACCAACCACTGTGCTAAGCGTAGGGTAGAGGAAGACAATGAGGGTGGACACAGTCCCTGTCCCACTTGGGACTCATAGTCTATGTACGAGGGAGTTGGACATAATCCCCATTTTGCAGATGGGGAAACTGAGGCACAGAGAAGTTAAATAACTTCTCCAAGGTCACACAGCAGATGAATGGTGGAGCTGAGAATAGAACCCAGCCCCCAACTCCCAGGCCCATGCTTTCCTGAAATAGCATTTTCTATTTAACATTTAACATTTTAAATGTTTCTAAGGGGCACAAAACCATAGACCATAGGATGATTGAGGTTTATTTTCATTTAGCCTTGACGTTGATCCAGTGCCTCTGAGAATCAAGAGACTTAAGTCCCAAACCTAGTTCTGCCTTTATTGGTTAAGGTGGAAGACCACCACATACACACTTTGCAAGGCGATTCACCCCCTCTTCCTACCCACTTACTGCTCGCTTACTGCCCCAGTGGGAGCATGACTGTCAGTGGCATTTCATGAGCCACCAGCACTATGATTAATCCTTCTGTGCCAGTTTTACTTAGGTCATGAAGTTTCAGACCAAGGCTTGTTCATCATTCCTAACAGGAGACTCCACCCATCCATTGTTTTCACTTGACTATCTTGGTTTTTAATCTGCCTTTAATTGGATACAGCTGTTGTCATTCAGTTATAAGGATCTAAGTCTTGTATATGCGGGTATCTGAAACCAGAAACCCCACTACACCCTCCAGTTATCACCCATCTACCCCTTACCATTCCTTTCCAAACTCCTTGAGTGAGTATGCCTTTCTACTTGATTCGTTTTGCTGTCTCTCCCCATTCTAGACTGTTAGCCGGTTGTTGCGTAGGAATTGTCTCTTTCTGTTGCCAAACTGAACTTTCCATGTGCTCAGTACAGTGCTCTGCACACAGTAAGCACTCAATAAGTATGATTGAATGAAATACAATTGAACGGCAACAGGTGGTTCATAATCTATTGGCTAATCAATTATATTTAAGTGGCACTTCTGTACTAATTAGTGGTTGGACAATAGAACCAGTAGACAAAATTCTTGATCTGAATGAGCTTACTCCCTGTCCTCCCGTTTCTTAAATGAGAACACCGAGGCACCGAGAGGTCAAGTAACTTGCCCAGGTCAACCAGCAGGCCAGTGTCAGAGATGGAACTAATCCCAATCCAGTGCTCTTTCCAGTAGTCCAATAGGCTACTCTGCTCCCTTTGGTAGGGACATACATTGGAGAAGCAGCATGGCTTAGTGGAAGGAGCATGGGCTTGGGAATCAGAGGACATGAGTTCTGAACCCAGCTCTGCCACTTGTCTTCTGTGTGACCTTGAGCAAGTCACTTCTCTGTGCCTCAGGTTACCTCATTTGTTAAATGGGGATTAAAACTGTGAGCCCCACGTGGGATGACGTGATTACCTCATATC
The DNA here is from genome assembly GCF_004115215.2 of Ornithorhynchus anatinus. Taxonomy (NCBI): domain Eukaryota; kingdom Metazoa; phylum Chordata; class Mammalia; order Monotremata; family Ornithorhynchidae; genus Ornithorhynchus; species Ornithorhynchus anatinus. The sequence goes on from NC_041728.1 coordinate 157,267,352, forward strand.
TACCCAGGACATAGAACAGTGCTGGGCACATAGAAAGTACTTAATAAATACCATAAATTATTATTATTATTATTGGTAAAGGAGAGAGGATAAAGGTTTATGCATTAACATAACTTGTTAAAGTTAGGTTTACTTAGGAATGTAAGGCAGAATGACAGGAAGGCAAATAAGGGCTGTAAGGCAGAAGGCCAGATGTAAGAACAACAGTTAGGTTTGCCAACTATTCACCACCAGAAGACAATTAGGACTTCACAGAGGATATGGAAGGAAGGAAGAATCCACCTTAAAGCTTAGCTGAAGCCCATTGAGATAAGGAGGTGGGGGGACCCATGGAGGACTTCAGAGAGGACATGGAAGGAAGGAAGAATCCACTTTAAGGCTTAGCTGAAGCCCATTGAGATAAAGAGGTGGGGGGACCCATGGAGAGGAGCATACATCATCTCCAATCAACCAATCACAGGGCGCATATGGAGAAGGGGACCAGTAGCAGAAGAATGGATTTGAGGGAGAGTGGTCATAGGTGGGTGGATTGTAATGGTCATGTGTCTCTCTTCTGGTGACACTGTCCCCAGTAGAGCTCATCCACCAGGACCCAAGTGGCGTGGTGCGCCTCCTTGAAATGTTGCAATAAAAGCTGCTCTCATTGCTCCCTAGTATTCCTTCTTTGTATCCCTGCAGCACAACCCAACAACACCACCTGAGAATAAAACTATATCTCACTGATTCCAAGCACCTTCTTGGTGTGGCTTTGCAGCACTAGCATTCTAGGGTTAACATCTCCTGGGGTTGACACCTACTGTTTCCTAATATGCATTGTGCACTCTCTTTACACTGCTTTCAAATGGGTCCTATAAACTCAATCCTGAACATTTCATCTGTTTGTGTACTTGAGCATCTTTTTTTCCGCACTTGGATGTAACTTTATCTCTTATTTTTCCGTATTTTTTTCTGTGAAGAAAATCATAATTTGGCCTAGTGGAAAGAACACAGGCCTGGGAGCCAAACGACTTGGGTTCTAATTCCAAGTCTGCCACTTATCTGCTGTTTGAGTAAGTCACTTAAGTTCCCTCTACCTCACTTACCTTTTCTGTAATATCTGTTCTCCTTCCAATTTAGACAGTGAGCTCCAAATGGCACAGAAACTATGTTCAAGCTGATTATCTTGTATCTTGAGAAACAGCATGGCTTAGTGGATATAGCACAGGCTTGGGAGACAGAAGGTCATGGGTTCTAATTCCGGCTCCTCCACATGTCTTCGTGTAACCTTAGACAAGTCACTTCACTTCTCTAGGCCTCAATTACCTCATCTGTAAAATAAGGATTAAGAGTGTGAGCTCTATGTGGGACAGGGATTGTGTCCAACCTGACTAACTTGAATGTACCCAAGAGCTTAGAAAATTGCTTGGCTCATAGTAAGCACTTAACAAGTACCATAAGTATTATTATTATTATCAAATGCTTAATACAGTGCTTGCCACACAGGAAATACTTAAGAAATACCATGTGTTGTTATTATTATTATTGCCATTATTATTATTAATATTGGGAGTAGTCTGTATAAATTTTTTTAGTTGACTTCCTAAGAAAATTTTGATGGTCCTTGTGATACAGAAAGCTCCAAAGATTAAAATTGAAAAGCATGGACAAAATGAAGTTGGTTTTGCTCGTGCACTTGTAAGCCCCTTGTGGGCAGGGATTGTCTCTCTTTATTGCGGAATTGTACTTTCCAGGTGCTTAGCACAGTACTATGTACACAGTAAGCACTCAGTAAATTCATTTGAATGAAATTAAAAAGGTCATTTAAATTATTATAGATTTATTCACATATCACACTAAATCACAATTGGGTTTGACATATAGCCTTTGTAGTTGCCTGTGAATCTTCCATCGTGTTGAATTTCCTATTCCCAGTAATTCCACCCCACCCTCAGCCCCATAGCAGTCATGGACATATCCATAATCTATTTTTATTAATGTCTGTCTCCCCCTCTAGACTGTAAGCTCATTACGGGCAGGGAATCTGTCTACTTACTCTGACATATTGTACTCCCCCAAGGACTGGGTATATGCTCTGCACTCAGTAAGCACTCAATAAGTATGATTGACTGATAGATTGATCCCCATGACTCATTTTCCATCAACTTCTGTAGAGCCAGCAAGTAGGGGCTGGTATGAGCTTTTCTGATACTAAATTGGCCCCATTCTCAGAGTCTTTATTTGAAACCTTGTTGCTTATAAGCACTATGTATATTTCACTATGAGGCCTATGGAAGGAAGGTTGTAGAGTAAGATAGCAATACAGAGTAGTCAAGCTTAGAGAAAGATGATAAGGTAGATCTCAGTGCAGGGAGGGTGAGGTGGAAAAACTAACTACAGAGACAGAAAATAAAATGCAGCTGTGGCCTTGCATATGTTCAGAATGATTTTATATTTGAACACCATTCATTCATTCATTCATTCAATAGTATTTATTGAGCTCTTATACTCCAGAGCACTGTACTAAGCGCTTGGAATGAACAAGTCGGCAACAGATAGAGACAGTCCCTGCCTTTTGATGGGCTTACAGTCTAATCGGGGGAGACAGACAAGAACAATGACAATAAATAGAGTCAAGGGGAAGAACATCTCGTAAAAACAATGGCAACTAAATAGAATCAAGGCGATGTACATTTCATTAACAAAATGAATAGGGTAATGAAAATATATACAGTTGAGCAGACAAGTACAGTGCTGAGGTGATGGGAAGGGAGAGGGGGAGGAGCAGAGGGAAAGGGCGGGGAAAGAGGGTTAAGCTGTGGAGAGGTGAAGGGGGGCAGTAGAGGGAGAAGGCCTCTTGGAGGAGGTGAGTTTTAAGTAGGGTTTTGAAGAGGGGAAGAGAATTAGTTTGGCGGAGGTGAGGTGGGAGGGCATTCCAGGACCACGGGAGGACATGGCCCAGGGGTTGACGGCGGGATAGGCGAGACCGAGGGATGGTGAGGAGGTGGGTGGCAGAGGAGCGGAGCGTGTGGGGTGGGCAATAGAGAGAAGGGAGGAGAGGTAGGAAGGGGCAAGGTGATGTAGAGCCTTGAAGCCTATAGTGAGGAGTTTTTGTTTGGAGCGGAGGTTGATAGGCAACCACTGGAGGTGTTTAAGAAGGGGAGTGACATGCCCAGAGCGTTTCTGCAGGAAGATGAGCCAGACAGCGGAGTGAAGAATAGACTGGAGCGGGGAGAGAGAGGAGGAAGGGAGATCAGAGAGAAGGCTGACACAGTAGTCTAGCCGCGATATAACAAGAGCCCGTAGCAGTAAGGTAGCTGTTTGGGTGGAGAGGAAAGGGCGGATCTTGGTGATATTGTAAAGGTGAAACCGGCAGGTCTTAGTAAAGGATAGGATGTGTGGGGTGAACGAGAGAGACAAGTCAAAGATGACACCGAGATTGCGGGCCTGAGAGACGGGAAGGATGGTTATGCCATCCACGGTGATAGGGAAGTCTGGGAGAGGACCGGGCTTAGGAGGGAAGATGAGGAGCTCAGTCTTGCTCATGTTGAGTTTTAGGTGGGGCCGACATCCAGGTGGAGACATCCTGGAGGCAGGAGGAGATGCGAGCCTGAAGGGGGAGAGGACAGGGGCAAATAATGAAGATGTAAACATCACTTATTTATTCATCAAAATGAATGATAGAGGACCAGATGTGTTCAAAAGCTCAGGCAACAATGACATAGAGATTTTGCCAGATTATGGCTTTTATGAGATCCTTAACATTTTAACCTGATTTATGTGCTAAATCACTTGAGATAAAAGCAAAATTGCCTTCAGCAGAATATTAATGCCCATAAATGTGCTAAGTATACATGAGTTCCATGTTATTGGTTTCTTCCCAATATTATAACTTAAGAATACAAATCATGGTAAAATACCATGGATATTTTAGCCATAAAAATGAAAAACCATTTACCAGAAGTTTTGTGTGATGCTTTTCTTGCTTTTATATGACAAAGTAATGTCTGAAGCTTGGCAAACGTAATTTATGTTACTTATATTGAAGCATCTGTTTACTGAGCATTATAAAGCCAGTTTTTCATGGCTGGAGTGACATATCTGAAGGCCTTTTCCTAAACAGGTGGTTTTGAAGGCAGTGTCAATTGTCTTAATGTCCTGGATTGAATGACAGCTAGATGAACAGTGTCATTGAGCCACATCAAATCTGGAAAATTTGGCAGAGCTTTACAGGAATTCAAAAAAGCAGTAATTACAATTAACAGCCAAAGCAAGTCTGCCTCTTGGGAGCCTTCCACAGAAACAGATCCTTATATGTTAATGATGGCTTTCACGTATATTTTCAGCAATTATTACTAGTAGCATAACTCTGTCGTTCAATCCACAACTACAATCTTCACCAATGAATGAGAATGAGATATTAACATGCCAAGCATGTTGGGAAAGATACGCTATTTACTGAAAACTTTTCATTTCCTTATTGAAGATATGGAGTATAAATTGAAAGGGCAGAGGTTTTGAATTTTCTAGTTCAAACCAATTGGGTTGTAAATTTAAGAGCCTCCTATAGAGGTCTCAAAAAGGGTGATTTTTTTCCACCCCCTAATAGGAATGGGCCAATATCTGAGACAGCTTTGGCCCCCAAACTAACTGAAAATAAGGAAGGAAATGATGAAGAAAAGGAGAGTAGCTTGATTCATTCTATACATGGTTACTGCCCAGGCTGGGAAGGGGAAATCTCCCACTTTCCTTTGATCACTCCTCCTTTCTTGAATGAGACCTATAGGAATCAAGCCAAGAGATGCAGCCCTGGACTTTTTCCCATAACTGACACAGAGGGTGCTGACCTCTTGCCTCCTCAGGGCACAGTATGGGACCATCTTACCGTAACTCTGATAGACTGGCTAGTTCACTCACCTACCTAGGTGGCCCAGATGGTGTCCTTTTAGGGCTGGAGTAAGTGTCTATTCTTTTGGCCTTGTCATACTTGGATGTTTCAAAGATGGTACTTGATATATTTCTTCCATATTTTCCAGGTTTATATTTAGTGAACCTCAAATTTATGGGAATCATCAGTAGAAATAATTGATCCCCTAGCTTGTTTGACAAATTGATGTCAATATCAATCAATCATCCAATTGTATTTACTGAGAGCTTGCTGTATGTAGAGCAATCGATAAATGTGGTATTTGTCATGAGTCTTTCTTGGGATCCCCTCCCACTAATTTCAGACACTTGAGTTATGAGACAATCTCTGGGGATTCACCCCTCCCTATTGTTAGTGACTCAAATTATGAGCCCATCTCTGAGGTCTTCACCTGGCTCAGCCTCCCAGGAGATGAGTGAAGAAAGCCTACACCCTCTAGCCTAAATGACCCGGTTGACTTTGAGCTTCTAAGGATCTCCCTCTGTGTTTGGGCCCCAAACCCAATCTGGCCTCCACCCCAGAACCAGCTCTAGACTTTAGCCAGACACTCAATAACAAGTTCAAAGTGAAACCAAACCACCACTGTATGTAGTGTAAATCTCTATTCAGCTCTTAATCTAATTATAGCGGTAAGTACACATATCCGCCCCCCCCCCCCCACCTATAGCAGAATCTAATTAAGGGTTAAACAAACACACCCATACACTCACAAACACATAGTTAACTACCCATCCAACTCTTTCATCCCAAATTCATGCAGATGGGCCCATGTCAGAGGATTTTGAGGAGTCTGGCTGACTCATGTGGCTGCGTTGGTTCATGGTGTCTGCAAGAAGCAGCGAGGACTCCGAGTGCAAGTCTTAGCTGTTTTGATGATGATGTTGGTATTTGTTAAGCGCTTACTATGTGCCCAGCACTGTTCTAAGTGCTGGGGTAGACACAGGGGAATCAGGTTGTCCCACGTGGGGCTCACAGTCTTAATCCCCATTTTACAGATGAGGACACTGAGGCACAGAGAAGTTAAGTGACTTGCCCAAAGTCACACAGCTGACAAGTGGCCGAGCCAGATTCGAACCCATGACATGAACTCTGACTCCAAAGCCCGTGCTCTTTCCACTGAGCCACGCTGCTTTGTGGCAGCCATGCCATGGTCCAGTTTTTAGCACACAGCGACCGCCTTGTTTCAGTTGTTTGACTCTAAGTCTTAGGTGGTACTGCCACCCAGGGGTCTGGTTCATCCCCCTTTAATCCTCACTAGGTAGGTAAAATAAGTCCTTCAGTATTGGCTGCCTTGGACTTTGCAGTGGATCCCGATTCACTGTTTCGAGAGTCGTGGTGGTTGTTGCTCCAGGCCTGTTACTGGGTAAAGCAGGGAGGAAAGGATACTTCTCCCTCCATGACCATCCCATGGACTGGATTCGAGTATATCTAGTGGACACATTCCTTCTGTCCTGCAGCAAAACAGTATGCGCAACAAGTGACCTTGACACACATTAGAGGCAGATCCAGCATTCAGTGATTTACAAGGCATTTGCCTACTTGTACCTCGAATTCATTCTTTGTTGCTATTCTTCATGGAATCAAAAAAGAAGTCACTTATAAAAATGAATTCTTGGCCAACAAAAGGGCTTCCCACGGGCTTGCTACGGTATTGAGTTTTTACTCTCTGCAAGAGTACCGATCAAACTGCTTGGGAGAGCACCACAGAGTAAGTAGACATGATTTGTATTGAATGAATCACTATACTAAAAACTTGGGAGAGTACGGGGAAGAAGCATACGGCATGGGTCTGGGAGTCAGAATAATCATAATAATAACAATGATAATAATAGTGTTTTTTAAACGCTTACTATGTGGCAAGCACTGTTCTAAGCACTGGGGTAGATACAAGGTAATCAGATTGGGCACAGTCTCTGTCCCCAATGAAGCTCACAGTTTCAATGCCCATTTTATGAGTAAGGTAACTGAGGCACATAGAAGTTGAGTGACTTGCCCAAGGTCACACAGTAGACAAGTGGCAGAGCCAGAATGAGAACCCATGTTCTCTGAGTCCCAAGCCCATGCTCTTGCCATTAGGCCATGCTGCTTCCCCAGAAGGAGCTGGGTTCTAATCCCCATTCTTCCATTTGGATATTAAGACTGTGAGTTCCATGTGGGACAGGGACGGTGTCCAATCTGGTTAGCTTGTATCTGTGGTGACCCCCACAACAACTGCCTTATTAGTAATTATCTGTGACCCAATGAACAACAACAAGGAAGAAACTGTCAAAGGCACTGATGGAGTCTACTTCAGGCAGGTGATTGCTGACCTATGGGGGCAGAGCACGGAAGGAGGCAAGGCTTCCTCTCCCCCTTCTACCAGGTAACGGGCCTGGACCAATCAATGACTGCTACGGAGAGTCACAGCTGTGACCCTTAAGGAAGATAAAAAGCCCTCATTTTGAATTGCCAGGTGGTACACAATGGGCACACCAGAAATCAGCAAGTGAGGCAAGCAGGAGGCATGCTAAGGTATGCAAAGGGAGTTCAGAAAAGCAGTGCAGAGGCACGAAAGAAGCCCCCAGCGCACACACCTAAAAAAGCAGAAACAGCAGGAGAGCAGCACTCAGAAGTAGTAGAAGGCAACAGCACTTGGAAGCAGAAAGAAAAAGCATTGTTAGAATGAGCTCCCTTGACGAGCAGACTGGTATTGGACCCTGGTGGAGTGAGTGAGAATGTGTATGTGTCATTCCCTTGCATGTTGGTAAAGCTAAGTAAAAAGCTTTGGTGAACAGAGGTGTGGTTTGACTCTACTACATGTCACCAAGGCTCCCCCGGTCCAGGAAGTTCCTGGTTGGTACGAGCTGAGGGGGGGGAGGGATCGTGACAGTATCTACCCCAGTGCTTAGTACAGTGCATGACACATAGTACGCACTTTATGAATATCATCATCATTATTAGTAGTAGTACAATACAACAGAAATAACAGACATGTTTCCTACCATAATGAGCTTACAGTGTAGGAGGGAGACAGACATTAATATAAATAAATAATTAATTTCAATTATAATTTAAATATATGTCAATAAGTGCTGTGGGGTTTGGGGTGGGGAGAATATCGTGTCCATAGGTCTCAGATTGAGGTGCATTGACAATACAGAGAGGAGAGTGAGCTGGGGAAAAGAAGGCTTAATCAGGGAATGTATCTTGGAGAAGATGTGACCTTAGAAATGCTATTCTCAAGGACAAAGACATCACAATCTAGAAGAGTAGATAGGAATTAAAATAAATTCCAGGTAAAGGAAGCAGTGGATATGTGTTGTCTATGTGATTGGCTTTGTACCCTTTAAGTAGTTTGAATTCACCCAAGAACTTATGTACATATTCTTATACTCTACTATTTTCCCCTATCAGTAATTAATTTTAAAATCTGTTTCCGCCATTAGAGCATAAACTCCTTGTGGGCAAGGATCATGTCTTCCAATCTGATTGCACTGTACTTTCCCAAGTGCTTAGTACCTTGGTCTGCACACATTAAGTGCTCAATAAGTACCATTGATTGATTAATAGATTAATTGGGTGAGGTGAGTACCTAAGTGCTTAGGGGGTTGGTCTAAGTGTCTTAAGCATCAAATACAAACACCCTCAACCAGTAGTAGTATTAATGATATAAGTGTATACCCTCAACCAGTACTAGTATTAACAGTATATGTTAAGCACTCACTGGATGCAATGTCCTGTCTTAAAGGGTTTGGGTAAAGAACAAGAGAAGGATATAACATGTTCCTTGTCCACAAGGAGCTTACAATCTAATGAAGAAGACAGATATGAAAATTAATTATATTTTCCTACAAGATTTACGTGTCTTTGTATCTGTCTTGTCTTTGGATTTTTTTTGGATCTATACCCGTTTACCCTCAGCCCCACAGTACTTATGCACATATTCATAATTTATTTACTTATTTATATTAATGTTTGTCTCCCCTTCTAGCCTGGGAGGTCCTTGTGGGACGGGACCATGGCTACTAGTCAATCAAATTTATTGACCACTTACTGTGTGCAGGGCTCTGTACTAAGCGCTTGGGTGAGTACAACATAACAATGTAACTGCCACATTCCCTCCCCACAACCAGCTTACAGTCTAGAGGGGAGAGAGACATTAATATGAATAATAATTTAGAGATATGTACATAAATACAGTGAGGCTAGGGGGGATGAATAAAGGAAGCAATCAGGTGATGCAGAGGAGTGGGAGGAAAGGAAAGGAGGGCCTAGTGAGGGAAGGTTTCTTGGAGGAGGTGTGCCTTCAATAAGGCTTTGAAGGCGGGGCAGAGTAATTGTCGGATTTGAAGAGGGAGGCCATTCCAGGCCAGAAGCAGGATGTGGGCAATAGGTTGGCAGTGAGATAGATGAGATCAAGGTACAGCAAGTAGGTTGGCATTAGCGGAACAAAATGTGTGGGCTGGATTGAAGTAAGAGAGTAGCAAAGTGATGTAAAACAGGGTAAAGTGATTGAGTGCTTTAAAAAATGATGGGAAGGACGTTTCTGTTTGATGTGGAGGTGAATGGGCAACCACTGAGGTTCTTGAGCAATGTGGAAACTTGGATGAAACATTTCTGTAGAAAAATATCCAGGCAGCAGATTGAAGGTATGGACTGAAGAGGGAAGAGACAAGAGGCAAGGAAGTCAGCAAGGAGCTGATGCATTAATCAAGGAAGGATAAGATAAGTGTGTGGATTCATGTAATAGCAGTTCGAATGGAGAGGAAAAATGGATTTTAATGGTTGTGAAGGTCGAACTGACAGGATAAAGTGATGGATTGAAATATGTGGGTTGAGTGAGAGGAGAGGAGTCAAGAATAACAACAAAGTTCATGGGCTTGTGAAACAGGAAAGGTGATGGTGCTGTTTTACAGTGCTGGGAAGCTGTTGTATGGACCTCCCATGTGCTCACTGTAATACACAGCACACAGTAAAACACTCAGTAATAACCATGTTGATTAAGTACATCATATCAATGAAAACTCACTCTTCTTTAAAATGGTTTAACAACTTTGTACGGTACTTAAAATTCAGTGGGTGTTAAATAATATGGTTATTCCTTCCATAGAACAACATGCTTATGGTAGTGTCATCTCAGGGTCATTGTGCTGTGATCATTCTAAAGCATTCTTAATATATAATTAGAAAGCCATTATTCTCTGGAGGAAACACAAACTCGCTTTTCATACTAATGGGCGTTCTCCTTGTGCTTAAAGAAGACAGACCTCTGACAGTTTGAAAGGAGATATTGAATATTAAAATTTATAGATGGGGTTGTGGAGCTGATTTGAAAAGATGAGGACTGATGTGAACACTTGTCATTTTCTCTGGTATATTTCATTGCTGGCTGAAAAAGGTCCCCACCTTTTACTTAAATCTGTTTGGATATCCTGCCCCTTCTACAATTCTCCCTTGTTTCCCAGAAGTATCTCAAGAGGTGGCTGTCCTGCCTTCTCTCAAAATCCACCCCTTCCACCTGTGCTTCCAGCCCATCCTTCACACCTTATTAAAGCATTTGTCCCTTCCATTCTTTTTGTTTTTTACTAGTATTTGTTAAGCACTTACTATTTGCCAGGCACTGTACTAAGTGTGGGATAGATACAAGATAATAAATGTTGGTATTCGTATTTGTTAAGCACTTACTATGTGCAGAGCACTGTTCTAAGTGCTGGGGTAGATACAGGGTAATCAGGTTTGTCCCCACGTGAGGCTCACATCTTAATCCCCATTTTACAGATGAGGTAACTGAGGCCCAGAGAAGTGAAGTGACTTGCCCACAGTCACACAGCTGACAAGTGGCAGATCCAGGATTCAAGCCCATGACCTCTAACTCCCAAGTCTGGGCTCTTTTCACTGAACCATGCTGCTTCTCTATCATAGTCCCCATCTCACATGGGCTCCCAGTCTTAATCCCCATTTTACAGATAAGGTAAACTGTGGCCCAGAGAAGTGCAGTGACTTTTCCATGGTCACACAGCAGAGAAGTGGTGGATTCTAGGATTAGACTCCCTCTGAGTCCCAGGCCCATGTTCTATCTACTAGACAGCACTTCTTTCCTCCCTGTCTACAATCTTCAACTATTCACTCTCCATTAGCTTTTTCCCCACTGCTTTCAAACATGCTCTTGTCTCCTCTATCCTAAAAAAAAACACCCTTCCCTTGAACCCACAGTTTCCTCCTTTCATTCCTCTCCAAATTTTGGGTGTGAGTTGTGTACATCCACTGTATTCAGTTCCTTTCTTCCAATTTTCTCCTTGATCCCCTCAATTCTGGCTTCCACACCGTAATTCCACAGAAAGTATCCTATCGAACATCACCAATGATACCATTCTTGCCAAAGCTAATGGTCTCTACTCCATCTTAATCCTCATAGACCATCCCCTTCTCCTGGAAATATTATACAACCTCAGTATCAGTGGCACAGTTCTCTCCTGGTTCTCCTCCTATCTCTTTGGGCTTTCATTCTCAGTCTCTTTCACAGGATCTTTCCCTGCCCCTCAGCCCCTTACTGTGGGAGTCCCTCAAGGCCCAGTTCTGGGTCCACTTATATTCTCCATCTACATGTGTGACTGTGGGCAAGTCACTTAACTTCTCTGTGCCTCAGTTACCTCATCTGTAAAATGGGGATTAAGACTGTGAGCCCCACGTGGGACATCCTGATTCCCCTGTGTCTACCCCAGCGCTTAGAACAGTGCTCGGCACATAGTAAGCGCTTAACAAATACCAACATTATTACCTACTTTCTTGGAGACCTTATTCACTAACATGTATTCAACTATCATCTCTAAACAGATGATTCCCAAGTCTAAACCTCCAACCCTGATCTCTTTCTCTCTCTACCATCTCATATTTCCTCCTGGCTTCAACACATCTCTGCTTGGATGTCTCACTAGCACCTCAAAATTAGCACCTTTGAAACAGAACTCCCCATTTTCTCAATGAAACCCTGTCCTCCCCTTGACTTTCCTGACATTATAGGCTGCACCAACATCCTTCCTTATCTCACAAGCCCATAGCTTTGGTGCTCTCTGTGGTGATCCCACACAAGCTGCCTTACTAGCAACTGTTTGTGATCCCGGGAACAAAAGAAAGAGACTCGCGAAGCCCACTGATGTGCTCTACTTGAGGACAGGTGGTTGCTGGCCCAAGGAGAGCAGAGCATGGAGGGAGGCAGGGCCTTCTTTCCCTAATTCATTCATTCATTCAATAGTATTTATTGAGCACTTACTATCATAATGTTGGTATTTGTTAAGCGATTACTATGTGCAGAGCACTGTACTAAAGCGCTTGGAATGTACCAAATTGGGCAACAGATAGAGGACAGTCCCTGCCCATTGACGGGCTTCAAGTCTAATCGGGGGAGACAGACAGACAAAAACAATAGCAATAAGTAGGATCAAGGGATTTACATCTCATTAAAACATTAGCAGTAAATAGAATCAAGGGGATGTACATCTCATTAACAAAATAAATAGGATAATAAAAATGTATACAAATGAGCAGATGAGTACAGTGCTGAGGGGAGAGGAAGGGAGAGGGGGAGAAACAGAGGGAAAAAGGGGGGAAAATGGGGCTTAGCTGAGGGGAAGTGAGGGTGGGGTAGAGCGGAGCGGAGGGAGCAGAGGGAAAAGGGGAAGCTCACTCTGGAAGGCTCTTGGAAGAGGTGAGCTCTCAGTAGAGCTTTGAAGAGGGGAAGAGAAATAGTTTGGCGGAGGTGAGGAGGGAGGACATTCCAGGACAGCGGGAGGAAGTGGCCCAGGGGTCGACGGCGGGATAGGCGAGACCGAGAGACGGTGAGGAGGTGGGCGGCAGATGAGCGGAGCCTTACGGGGTAGGCAGTAGAAAGAGAGAAGGGAGGAGAGGTAGGAGGGGGCAAGGTGATGGAGAGCCTTGCAGCCTAGAGTGAGAAGTTTTTGTTTCGTGCGGAGGTTGATAGGCAACTCCTGGAGAAGGAGATTGACATTCCCAGAGCGTTTCGCAGGAGATGAGCCGGGCAGCGGAATGAAGAACAGACTGGAGTGGGGAGAGAGAGGAGGAAGGAAGATCAGAGAGAAGGGTGACACAATAATCCAGCTGGGATAATATGAGAGCCTTTACCAGTAAGATAGCCGTTTGGGTGGAGAAGAAAGGGAGGATCTTGGTGATATTATAACGGTGAGACCGACAGGTCTTGGTGACGGACTGGATGTGTGGGGTGAATGAGAGAGCCGAGCCGAAGATGACACCGTGGTTGCGGACTTGAGAGACAGGAAGGATGGTCATACCATCCACAGTGATAGGGAAGTCAGGAAGAGGACAGGGCTTGGTAGGGAAGATAAGGAGTTCAATTTTGGACATGTTGAGTTTTAGGTGGCCGGCAGACATCCAGGTAGAGATGTCCTGGAGGCAGTAGGAGATACGAATCTGAAGGGAGGGGGAGAGGACAAGGGCAGAGATGTAGATCTGTGTGCCATCTGCATAGAGATGATAGTTGAAGCCATGAGAGCGAATGAGTTCACCGAGGGAGTGAGTGTAGATGGAGAACAGAAGAGGGCCAAGAACTGACCCTTGAGGAACCCCAACAGTTAGAGGATGCAAGGGGGAGGAGGACCCCGCGAAGAAGACCGAGAATGAACGGCCAGAAAGATAAGAGGAGAACCAGGAGAGGACGGAGTCCGTGAAGCCAAGGTGAGATAAGGTGTGAAGGAGAAGGGGGATGGTCCAGAGTGTCAAAGGCAGCTGAGAGGTCAAGGAGGATTAGGATAGAGTAAGAGTCATTGGATTTGGCAAGAAGGAGGTCATGGGTGACCTTTGAGAGAGCAGTCTCTGTAGAGTGGAGGAAATGGAATCCAGATTGGAGGGGGTCCAGGAGAGAATTGGAGTTAAGGAATTCTAGGCAGCAAGTGTAGATGACTTGTTCTAGGAGCTTCGAAAGGAAAGGTTGTAGGGAGTTAGGGCAATAACTGGAAGGGGAAGTGGGGTCGAGAGAGAGTTTTTTAGGATGGGGGAGACATGGGCATGTTTGAAGGCAGAGAGAAAGAACCCATTGGAGATTGAGTGGTTAAAAATAGAAGTTAAGGAGGGGAGGAGGAAAGGGGCGATGGTTTTTATAAGGTAAGCGGGAATGGGGTCTGAAGCACAGGTGGAGGGGATGGCAACTTGTGAGGAGGGAGGAGATCTCTGAGGATACTGCAGGGAAAGATGGGGCCTGGACCAATCAATGACTGCCACATAGAGCCACAGGTGTGATGTCTAAGGAAGGTAAAAGACAGTCACTTTGAATCGTGAGCAGCACGTAGAGAGAAGCAGAAAGCAGAAGCAAGGCAGGAAAGCACCATTCAAGCAGCAGAAGAGAACATTACATGGAAACAGTGTTTGGGAGAAGCAGCGTGAGGAGGAGTCTTGCAACATCAGGGATCCATGTCACCAGGAACTTCACCCAACCTTCTGCAGTGGTATCAACAGAATGGACAGATTCTTTGTGGAGTGGAGTGAGTGAGAGTGTGTATGTGTCACTCCCTTGCATGTTGATAAAACTAAGGAAAAAAACTTTCCACAGTAACCTTTGTAGTGGGTGGTATGATTTGACTCCCTACATGTCACTGAGGCCTACTCTGGTCCAGAAAAGTCCTGGTTCATACAAGCCAAGGGCTCGTGACATTATCCTCTACTTATTTGTCATTTAATCAATCCTTTCTATTTATTGAGTGCTTACTGTGTGCAGGACACTGTACTAAGCACTTGGGAGAGTACAACACTGCAATACAATAGGCATTACAACAAGCTTACAGTCTAGAGGTTGCTTACAGTCTAGCCACATATTCATTCTGTCACTAAATCCTGCCTGTTCAACCTTCACAACATTGCTAAAATCTGCTATTTTCTCTCCATCCAAACTGCTACAATGTTAATCAAAGTATTTATCCTATCTGTCCTTGATTACTCTTTCAGACTCTTTGCTGACCTCCCTGCCTCCTGTCTCTCCCCACTCCAGTCCATAGTTCACTCTGCTGCCCAGTTCACCTTTCTAAAAAAAGTGCAGTCCTTGTTTCCCCACTCCTCAAGAGTTTCCAGTGTTTGCTCATCCACCTCTGTATCAAACAGAAACTCCTTACTGTTTTCTTTGAAGCACTCAATCACCTTGCCCCTCATACCTCACCTTGCTCCTTTCCTACCCATTCTGCACACTTCACTTGTCTCTTGCCAGCTTACTCTCTGTATCTTGATCTCATCTCTGTCTCACAGCCGATCTCTCAACCACATTCTGCCTGTGGCCTGGATCGCCCTCCCTCTTCATATCTTACAGGCAATCACTTTTCCCACCTTCAAAACCTTACTGGAGGCACATCTCCAATCGGCCTTCTCCGACTAGGACTTCATTTACTCTTCTCTCACTCCCTTGCACTTGGATTTGCACCCTTTATTCACCTCTTCTTCAGTCACAAAGCAATTATATTCATATCCTTCATCTATTCATATTAGTGTCTGTCTCCCCCTCTAGACTGTGAGCATGTTATGGGCAGAGAACATCTTCTAATTCTGTTGTATTGTGCTCTCCCAACACTTAATATTCTCCCAACATTTAATACAGTGCTCTGCACTTAATAAATGCACAATATATATCACTAATTGATTGATAGAAGAATTAAGCAGATTTCTAAATTGCAGTTGCTCCTTTAGAAAGCCAGGGTAAGCAGTAACATAGGACAAAGGTCCAATTTCAGTAGATCACATGGTAGGAAACTAACTTGTAATGCTAAGGTTAGATGAACTTATAATGATATATTTGACTTCTGAATATTGTATTTGAGAGACACATTCAAGCCAAAGTAGATATGACTCATCCTACGATGGCAAACATTACTGCAATGTATTATTAGAATGTATAATGTCTGATAGTTCTACAAAAGCATCAACCAAACTATATCCCTTTTTCAAGGACATGCCCTGATATTTTCCAGATAAATTCTCATTGTCCCATGAGACATTAGAACATTTGTTCAATTTTTAGTGGACATAGAGATAAATCATTTGTTATTGAAGATGAATAATGCTTAGTAATATGAAATTTGAGGATTAAAATGAATGTATATTTCATTAATGTTACTCTTCTCTATCTGTATACAGCTACTGGTAGCATTTGAATTACATGTTCTGTAACTGATTGAATATGCAGTCACCTTCAGTTGCAGTACAATTGAAGTGGATATTAATAAGGAAAACGATAACAGATTTAGCCAAACCCATTTATATCTACTGCTAAATTGGATGCTTGGACATCATGGAGTAAGGACAAAAAGAAAGTACATTAATGATAAGAAATTCTTAACCTTCACACAGTATTTTACTAGGAGGAGAGCTTGGGATAAGTTGCCTGGGGTAAGCATTAAACATAATTATTTTGTGGAACATTTCCACCTGGCTTTACAATCATAGTAATTGTAACATTTATCGAATAGCCACTTAGTGAAGCACTCTATGAACTTGGATCTGTGACCTTAGGGCATTTGATATTCATTACGTCCTCTACCCTGTCACACCCTTTGTACATATCTTTAAATTATATTTTATAAATTATTTATATTAATGTCTGTTATCCCTTCTAGACTATAAGTTCATCATGGGCAGGGAACCAGTCTGCCATTTATGCTGTAATGTACTCTCCTGAGCTTTTAGTACAGTTCTCTGCATGTAGTAAGTGCTCAATAAATATCCATCAATAGATTGATTGCAATGCACTGTATTAAAGGCTTGGTATTGTATACAGTCCTTGTTGAGAGATCCCCAAGATGTTGGGGCGAACATTTCAGACATGAATTCACTACTACCTAGAACACACCTTGGTAGCATTGGTCAGCATTCTTTCCTGACTGACTCCTTTGATGAGAGGACTACAAAGTCATTTTAGATACTTGCCCTCCCTCTCACTTTAGGAAATTAAAATAACTGGTTATTGAAATATTAAGACATCACCACTGATGAAAGGGAATAGGTAAGAAAGGAATTGCACTTCCAGGCAAGCAGGCATCTCCCTCAGAATTTGGGGAGGAAAAATCATGGAGAAAGAGCTGGGGTACATTAGCCACAGTCGTCCCACAAAGCCTCGACCTGTGGATTAGAGTCTTCTACGTTTGCAGGGTAAATATAGATCAGCAGAGCTGGGGGATCA
This sequence comes from Ornithorhynchus anatinus, assembly GCF_004115215.2. NCBI lineage: Eukaryota > Metazoa > Chordata > Mammalia > Monotremata > Ornithorhynchidae > Ornithorhynchus > Ornithorhynchus anatinus. The sequence continues at coordinate 157,284,424 of NC_041728.1, forward strand.
GTTCTAATCCCAGCTTTACTACCTGTCTGCTGTATGTCCTTGGACAAGTCACTTGACTTCTCTGGGCCTTAGTTACCTCATCTGTAATGGGGATTAAAACTGTGAGCCCCATTGTGGACAGGAACTGTGTCCACCCCAATTTGCTTGTATCCACCCCAGCGCTTAGTACAGTACCTGACACATAGTAAGAGTTTAACAAAGTGGTGGTGCCAGGTAGAACTGGTCCATGCTCTGTCATGCCTATCAAGGGCTAAAATCAATCCATCAGTCAGTTGTATGTATTGAGTTCTTACTATGTGCAGAACACTGTTACAAGAGCTTGGGAGAGTACAATATAACAGATAGATTCCCTGCTCACTACAAGTTTACAGCCTGGAGGGAGAGATGAATATTAATATGAATAAATGTATAACAGATATGTACATAAGTGCTGTGGGGCTGTAGTGGCAGGGAGGATGGATAAAGTGAGCAAGGGATGATGCTGAAGAGTGAAAGAAAAGGAAAAGAGGGCTTAGTCAGTGAAGAAGGAGGTCATTCCAGGTCAGTCACAACATGGGCGAGAGAAGAGTGGCAAGATAAATGAGATCTACATACAGTGGAGGGAGGAAAAATGGAAGGAAGTTCCAAAATATTTCTAATGATTAAGGTTCCAGCAGAGAGAGAGGAGGCTGGTTAAATTTATAAATGAATAAATCAATCTGCTTCATTTACTGAATGCCTAGCATCTACAGAGAATTGTGCTAAGTGACTGGAATTAGTAGATGCTCCCTGCCCTTAGAAGTTTAGGGAGAAGACCTGTTCTGTGATCTTAAGATGCAAAAGGCAGAGGGGTGAGTAGGGTGTTTTATAAATCCCAACTCCTTCTTTCAGGAGTGGAAAGAGCACGGGCTTTGGAGTCAGGGCTCAGGAGTTCAAATCCCAGCTCTGCCACTTGTCGGCTGTGTGACTGTGGGCAAGTCACTTAACTTCTCTGTGCCTCAGTTCCCTCATCTGGAAAATGGGGATTAAGACTGTGAGCCCCACGTGGGACAACCTGATTTCCCTATGTCTACCCCAGCGCTTAGAACAGTGCTCGGCACATAGTAAGCACTTAACAAATACCAACATTATTATTATCATTGTGGTATTTGTTCAACACTTCCTTTGTGTCAAGCACTCTTCTAAACACTAGGTTATATATAAGTTAACCAAGTGGGACACAGTTCCACATGAGGCTCACTATCTAAAGTAAAGGGGGAAAAGATATTGCATCTCCGTTTTTGAAGATGAAAAAACTGACACAGGAAAGTGAAGTGACTTGTCTGAGGAGCAACAGCAGGCAGGTGGTGGAGCCAGTATCAGAATCAATTCTAATCATTCAATTTTCCCTGATTCTCCTGGGCAACCATGGTCTCTCTCTCTCTGATTACCCCCTTCCATCACTAGGATAAGTGCTGTGATTTTTCCTTTTCCTAGTCCACTTATGGGAACTGGTGTTTCTTTTCTGCCAGTATGTGTAAAGGCAGGTTTCCCATTTTCCAGTTCATTTGGTTCACCTTGGGGATCTGGTGGGGAAAGATTGGAAAGTGGCTCTAGGCAGGGAGCCAGCCCCTTCAAACCCACCATGAGGCAGGCCTTGGTTGGTAGACTGAGTATTTAGGGATCAAAGACTGAGAGCCTCCAGCAGCTGAGGGGGTAAATTACTTCCTTCAGTACCAGAAGGAACACTTGAACCCCGTAGCTCTAGTGGTCATTGTGATTCTGGTTATGACTGGAGTCTGAGTTGAGAGGACCCTGAAATTCAGCTGCTTTATGGCAGGGTTCACTACAGAGCCCAGGTCATTTTTCTAAAAAACGCTCCGTCTTCTTATCTCCTCTCCTCAAGGATTTTCAATCATTGCCCATCCACCTCTGCAATAAACAGAAATCTTACCATGGACTTTAAAGCATTTGATTGGTTCAACTCCTACTTTACTTCTGTAATTTCCTACTACAATCTAGGCCTTACACTTCACTCCTCTAGCACTAACTGACTCACTGTACCTCAATCTAATCTATCTTGCAGGTGACCCCTGGCCATATCCTCCCTTTGGCCTGGAACTCCCTAGCTCTCTTTGACAGACTACCACTGTCTTTCCTTCAAAGCCTTATTAAGATCACATTTCCCAGAGGCCTTCCCTGGTTAAATGAAACAGCATGACTTAGGTGATAGAGCATTGGCCTGGTAGTCAGAAGGACCTGAGTTTTTATTCCAGCTCTGCTATTTGTCTGCTGTGTGACCTTGGGCAAGTCACTTAACTTTTGCATGCCTCAGTTACCTCATCTGTAAAGTGGGGATTAAGACTGTGAGCCCCATGTGGGACAGGGACTGTGTCCAACATGATTAGCTTCTATCTACATCAGTGCTGAGAACAGTGCTTGACACATAATAAGCACTTAGTAAGCACATAGTATGCCATTATGATCAGAGCCTGTGTGGGCAGGGAATGTCTCTGTTGCTGAAATGTACTTTCCAAAAGCTTAGTACAGTGCTCAGCACACAGTAAGCATTCATTAAATATGAATGAATGAATGATTATTATTATTATTCCCCCTCTACCTCTACCTTCTACATCACCTATGCACTTGAATCTGATCGCTTTAAGTACTTCATTCATTCATTCAATAGTATTTATTGAACTTACTATGTGCAGAGCACTGTACTAAGCACTTGGAATGTACATTCAACAACAGATAGAGACAATCCCTGCCCAGTGACAGGCTCACAGTCTTAATGGGGGAGACAGACAGCAAAGCAAATCAGAACAGAACAATACAAGACAAAATCATCAAGATAAATAGAATCAAGGAGATATATACCTCATTAACAAAACAAATAGGGTAATAAATAATATATACAAATGAGCACAGTGCTGAGGGGTGGGGAAGGGGGAAGAGTAGAGGGTAGGGGGGAGAGGAGGGGGAGCAAAGGGAAAGAGGGGCTTTAAGTACTTCATTCATTCAATAGTATTTATTGAGCGCTTACTATGTGCAGAGCACTGTACTAAGCACTTGGAATGTACCATTCAACAACAGATAGAGACAATCCCTGCCCAGTGACAGGCTCACAGTCTTAACGGGGGAGCAGACAACAAAGCAAATCAGAACAGAACAAAACAAGACAAAATCATCAAGATAAATAGAATCAAGGAGATATATACCTCATTAACAAAATAAATAGGGTAATAAATAATATATACAAATGAGCACAGTTCTGAGGGGTGGGGAAGGGGGAAGAGTAGAGGGTAGGGGGGAGAGGAGGGGGAGCAGAAGGAAAGAGGGGCTCAGTCTGGGAAGGCCTCCTGGAGGAGGTGAGCTCTCAGTAGGACTTTGAAGAGGGGAAGAGAGTTAGTTTGCAGACTTGTGGAAGGAGGGCATTCCAGGACAACGGTAGGATGTGGGCCAGGGGTCAACAGCAGGATAGGAGTGAATGGGGGACTGTGAGGAGGTGAGTGGCAGAGGAGCCGAGTGTACGGGGTGGGCAGTAGAAAGAGAAAAGGGAGGTGAGGTAGGAGGCGGCAATGGAGGAGGTGATGGAGAGCTTTGAAGCCAAGAGTGAGGAGTTTTTGTCTTTTGCGAAGATTGATAGGCAACAACTGGAGGTTTTTGAGAAGGGGAGTGACATGCTCAGAGTGTTTCTGTAGCAAGATGATCCAGGCAGCGGAATGAAGAATAGACTGGAGTGGGGAGAGACAGGAGGAAGGGAGATCAGAGGGGAGGCTGACACAGTAAATCCAGTAGGGATATTATGCGAGCTTGTACCCGCACATTAGCCTTTTGGATGGAGAGGAAAGGCCAGATTTTGGCAATATTGTAAAGGTGAGACAGCCAGGTGTTGGTAACGGATTAGATGTGTGGGGTGAATGAGAGAGCTGAGTCAAGGATGACACCAAGGTTGCGGGCTTGAGAGCCGGGAAGGATGGTCATACGATCCACAGTGATAGGGAAGTCAGGAAGAGGACAGGGCTTGGGAGGGAAGATAAGGAGCTCAGTTTTGGAATTGTTGAGTTTTAGATGGCGGGACATCCAGGTGGAGACGTCCTGGAGGCAGGAGGAGATACAAACCTGGAGGGAGGACGAGAGAACAGGGGAGTATTTGATGTTCACCCCACACTCAGATCCACAGCACTCACATACATATCCATCATTCATTTATTTATATTTAGGTCTATCTCTCCCTCTAGACTATAATATCCTTGGGGAAGGGAACACATCTACCACATCTGTTGCAGTTTATTCTCCCAAGCTCCTAGAACAGTGTTCTGTACACAATGTTCAATCAATGTCAATGATTGATATGTTGTCTAAGTGTTTAGTACAATGCTGTGTATATAACCACTCAATAAATACAACTGATTAGCATTTTGTTTCATTTCTCCAGATACTTCTGCCTCAAGTCCTATCTCCAAATTTAAATATTCAGATTGTGAATCCCCTGAGGACTGGGGACCACATCTTATCCTCATTTGCATATTCTTTCCCAGTAAGTAGTACAGTGTTCTTCATAAGCTCTCAATAAATACTGTTGAAGGAATAGATGAAATCATACAGACAAAGCACTCTTTTGCCTGGTGTGAATTAAACAATTGACGTTTATCAGATTATTTCTCATTTGAAAGGGAACAAATGAGGAAATGCAAAGGATTGCTGAGGCCATCGAAAGAAGCTCAGTTTTAGAACAGAAACTAGGATTGATTTTTTTCTGCTCCCCGGAGTTGTAGGATTCATCCCTAAAATGGAAGATCCCAGATTCTTCCTATATTAGTAGCTTGGAAGAAGGTTGGCTCTTTAATATACATTTGGTATTGAGTGACTATATAATTTATTCAATATTATATCATATAGCACATTATATAGCATATGATATAGACAGTATTTTACTATATTTTTTGTATTGACTTGATATTGTATTATCATTGATATTATGAGAAGCAGAGTGGCTCAGTGAAAAGAGCCTGGGCTTGGGAGTCAAAGGTCATGGGTTTTAATCCCGACTCTGCCACTTGTCGGCTGTGTGACTTTGGGCAAGTCACTTAGCATCTCTGGACCTCAGTTACCTCATCTGTAAAATGGGGATTGAGGCTGTGAGCCCCACGTGGGACAGGGACTGTGTCCAACCCAATCTGCTTGTATCCACCCCAGCGCTTAGTACAGTGCCTGGCACATAGTTAAGTGCTTAACAAATGCCATAATTATTATTGTATTCTCCCAATTAGTGCAGTCCTCTGAACACAGTAAACAATCAATAAATATAATTAATTGATATCAAGAGTACATAGAGGAGATAAATGTATTTTACGTTCTGAAAGAATGTTTCTGATAGGTAAGGAACCAATAGTAAAAGTTAAGTATCCAAGACTAACGTTTATTACACTGTGTGATGCATGAGAATCTGAAAGGAAAATTATGAATATAAGCATTCCTAGATGCCCTTATTTATTCTAGGCCACTCTCTCACTATCCCTTTGAAGAACACAGTTTACAACTAACGTCATGATTTCTTGCAACTCAGGGAATTTCTATCTTGACTAAAATCCTCCTATTGGCAGCTAAGATTCCTGGCTTTCAAAAAATTCTCTCTAACATCTTATAGTAGTTATTAAGTATGCTTCTCTTTATCACAGATATTATGGAATCGACACGCCCTTCAATATTACATCTGACTTGTTAGCCTTTTACCATTAGACATATTTGATGCTAGCTAGTACTAGCATCTTGGCATGTAGGGCTTGGGCACAGAGCATCTTCTCGTGTGATCCTGACTGGCCAGAGTCTAATAATAATAATAATAATAATTAAGCCATTTGTTAAACACTTACTATGTGCAAAGCACTGTTCTAAGCTCTGGGGGAGATACACAGTAATCAGGTTGTCCCATTGTAGGACTCACAGTCTTCATCCCCATTTTATAGATGAGGGAACTGAGGCACAGAGAAGTTAAGTGATTTGCCCAAGGTCACACAGCTGACAAGCGGCAGAGCAGAGATTAGAACCCATGACCTCCGACTCCCAAGCCCGAGCTCTTTCCACTGAGCCACACTGTTTACTCTACCCATTTGTCAACTGTTGTCAAGGTGTTGGATGAATTACATTTCACCAGCAGCCTGCCTTCTGAGAGTGGACGAGAACGTAAACTGTACTCAGTCTTCTCCATTCGGATCCTAATGAAATAGAAATCATGTCATGGTAATAGGAAAACAGTGGTAGCAGACTTCAAGTGGATGAAAGGAGTGGGAAATTTATTCTGGGAAGACATGAGAAGCTTAGAAACATTTCAGAATGTCCCAATTACTTGCAGTTACAGTGGTCTGACAGACAATTATCTGGGTAGGAAGCAGATGATTACCTTAAACTGTTCTGCATCAAGACACAGTTAGAAATGTTGACTTTAATATTGACTTGAATAAATATTTTACTATATAAAATCTTCAGATCTAGATCTTGTGTATTTCAATTTGATCAAGTAATTACTGTAAAACACTGGGGCATATTTTCCTGGTGTATTCTTCCTTTTGTTCTCTCTTTACATGTGTGTATGTGAGAGTTCAACATGACAAGGAAAGAATAGGTTTGTGCTAAGGCAATTCTGGTTGCATACTAGGCATATAATCAGGATTTCTACACCATCTATATAGACATAATTGAAGTCAGTAGAAATCTGACTAATAATGGATTTGTGTCCTTGATAGGTTTGGGGTTTTGTTGCAATCCTCCACAGAAGTAATTTTTTGCATGTCTCTTCTCTAGGTAATATTTACTAAGAACGTATTGTGTGCCAAACACTCTACTAAACACTATGATGTAGTGGATAGAGAACAGGCCTGGTAGTCAGAAGATCATTGGTTCTAATCCTGGATCTTCCACTTGTCTGCTTAGTGGTCTTGGGCTAGTCACTTCCCTTCTCATGAGAAGCATGAGAAGCAGCATGGCTCAGTGGAAAGAGCATGGGCTTTGGGATCAGAGATCATGAGTTCGAATCCCGGCTCTGCCACTTGTCAGCTGTGTGACTGTGGGCAAGTTATTTAACTTCTCTGTGCCTCAGTTACCTCATCTGTAAAATGGAGATTAAGACTGTGAGCCCCACGTGGGACAACCTGATTCCCCTGTGTCTACCCCAGAGCATAGAACAGTGCTCTGTACATAATAAGCGCTTAACAAATACCAACATTATTATTCTCTGAGCCTCAATAGCCTCATCTGTAAAATGGGGATTAAGACTGTGAGTCCTATGCGGTGCAGGGACTTTTCCAACCTGATTTATTTGTATTCAACCTGATTTGTTTGTAGTGCTCAGTACAGTGCTTGGCACATAGTAAGACCTTAATGAATACATAATTATTATACAAGATGATCAAACTGGACACAGTCCCTTTCCCACATGGGCCTCACACTGTAAGAAGGAAGAAGAAGGTTATTATTTGATCCTCATTTTACAGATGAGTACAGAGAAATTAAGTGACTTACCCAAACCTCATAGCCTGCAAGTGACAGAACTGAGATTAGAACCAAGGTCTTCTGACTCCCAGGCCTATGCTTTTTCCACAAATCCACACTGATTTTCATATCAAGAACTGGAAAGCTTACCTGAGGAATGATAACAAGATCTATTTGAATGAATTGAAAAGAATGAATGCATCATTTTCAGATATGTTGCTTTTAGTATTCTTTTACTTACAGTAATTTTTTTGTTCCTTGACTTCAGAGCTAATTTAGATCCTGATGGCCAATCACTCCTCCTTGAAATGCTTTCAGAACTTGTTTTTCCTTGGACTTCATGGGGGCAAGAAGAGAGGAGAGAGATATCCTTTCTCATTTTAATGTGCAGTAAGCATGGAAGAGGGGTGTCTTGCCCTGCCATGTATTAAGTAATAAAAATTTGATTGTAATAATTCATTTTTTTTCAAGTTAGATTAAAATGACAATGAAGCATAGTCAATCCGTGGTATTTATTGAGCACTTACTGTATACAAAGCACTGTACTAAGCACTTGAGTCAGTACAAAAGATAAAGAGCATGGCTTAATGGAAAGAGCACGGGCTTGGGAGTCAGAGGTTGTGGGTTCTAATCCCGGTTCTGCCACTTGTCAACTGTGTGACTTTGGGCAAGTCACTTAACTTTTCTGTGCCTTGGTTCCCTCATCTGTAAAATGGGGATTAAGATTGTGAGCCTCACATGGGACAATCTGATTACCTTGTATCTACCCCAGCGCTTAGAAGAGTGCTTGGCACAAAGTAAGTGCTTAACAAATACCATTATTATTATTGCAATACAACAATAAACAGACACATTTATTGCCCACTTAGAATCTAGGGGGAAGACAGACTTTAATATAAATAAATAAATTACAGATACGTGCATAGCACTGTGGGGATGGGAGGGTGGATGAATTGCCATTGTTCTTGTCTGTCCATCTCCGCCGATTAGACTGTAAGCCCGTCAAACGGCAGGGACTGTCTCTATCTGTTGCCGACTTGTTCATTCCAAGCGCTTAGAACAGTGCTCTGCACATAGTAAGCGCTCAATAAATACTATTGAATGAATGAATGAATGAATGAATGAATGAATAAAGGAGGTAAGACAGGGTGATGCAAAAGATTGGGAGAAGAGGAAAGGAAGGCTTAATAATAATAATAATGTTGGTATTTGTTAAGCGCTTACTATGTGCAGAGCACTGTTCTAAGCGCTGGGGTAGGTACAGGGTAAACAGGTTGTCCCACGTGAGGTTCACAGTTCACCCCATTTTACAGATGAGGTAACTGAGGCACAGAGAAGTTAAGTGACTTGCCCACAGTCACACAGCTGACAAGTGGCAGAGCCGGGAGTCAAACCCATGACCTCTGACTCTGAAGCCCAGACTCTTTCCACTGACCCACGCTGCTTCCCCAGGGAAGGCCTCTTGGAGGAGATATGCCTTCAATAAGGCTTGAAGGAGGGGAGAGTAATTGTCTGTCAGATATGAAGAGAGAAGGTGTTCCAGACCAGAGGCAGATTAAGTTCTGTATGGAGCGGAAGACCGCTCAGGTTTTCCTTGATTGATATTCTTCATGTGATAGCTAGGCAATTGGCAAAAGTGTGAAGGCTTGAGATGGATATTTGAGAGTCACTGGCAAATGAGCAGCGTGGCTCAGTGGAAAGAGCCCGGGCTGGGGAGTCAGACGTCATGGGTTCGAATCCCGACGCTTCCACTTGTCAGCTGTGTGACTCTGAGCAAGTCACTTAAATTCTCTGTGTCTCCGTTACCCCATCTGTAAAAATGGGGATTAACTTTGAGCCTCAGGTGGGACGACCTGATTACCCTGTATCTACCCACCGCTTAGAACAGTGCTCTGCACATAGTAAGCGCTTAACAAATACCAACATCATTATTTTTATTATCCTCTTTGTAAGAAGCTGAACTTTGATCATTGATTTTGACCATATGGTGATGAGGTTGGCGAGCATCAACGCCATCTAGTGGGAGCAGGGGAAGGAAATCCATGCGTCTCTCCTCTGGAAGCAGGACACTAGGAGAGACATTGCCTCCAGTATAAAGAAGGGAATTGCAGTGTCAGACAAATGTGTTCCCAGAGAAAAGACTGGGAAGAAGAGACAGACGTGGAAGACAAGACGTATTCAGAAGAAACTGGCATACACTCATACTGTGGCCGTTACATATCACACGTTCTCAACTTGCCAGCTCCTGCCTGAATTCCTGATAGAACGTTCTGGAAAAGGCTCCCTGAGTTTCCCTTCCTGACCTGGCCCATAGGTTGGGCAGCCTACTTCTTGGGCTGGAAGCTAGGTGTTGTGGAGACTGGCTTGTCCAGTTGCTGGACAGGATGAAAGGAGTTAAGTAAGAAAGCACTCTGCTTTCTGAGAGAGCACACCAATGTAATTGGTCTTTAAACAAAAATATTTCTAGAGAAGTAAATCCCTCTTGAAGATCAAAGACCCTGAGGCTGAAAGCAGCCATTTACATCATACTTCCTTTCCATCCCCAAGGAAAGCTTGATTCAGCATCATAAACTATATATGTATATATATATATATATACATATATAGTTTAGATTTCAAGGGATGGGAAGAGGAGAATTGTGTTTGGGGAGGCTTATACTTCTTGTTTTCTTCCTGGTTATCACTTTCCTGCCTGGATGATTATCTAACCTTGTATTATTCTCTCCCTCCTGCTCCTTTCAGGTCAGAAACCTCTGCTCCAGGAAAGTGGATAACAGGAGAAGACAGAAAAGTATAGTTATCTGGCTTCTACCCTATTCACTCTGAAACTGTCCTCTCAAAGGTCAACAATGATCTCCTTCCTGCCAATTCAACAGCCTTTATTCCATCCTAATTCTCCTCAACCTATCAGCTACTTCCGACACTGTTAACCAACCCCTACTTCTGAAAAGAATATCTACCAATCAATCAATAATTCATATTTATCAAGCACCTTATGGTGTGCAGACCACCTCTACTTAGTGTTTGGAAGAGTACAATACAACAATATAATAGAAACACTATCCATGTGAGCTTCCAGTCTTGGATTCATTGACACTGTTCTCTCCTGGTTCTCCTCCTATGTCTCTGGCCAATCATTCTCAGGCTCCTTTGTGGGCTCCTCCTCTGCTTCTCATCCCCTAACTGTGTGAGTCACTCAAGTTCTGGGTCCCCATCTATTCTCCATCTACACATGCTCCCTTGGACAGCTAATTTGCTCCTGTGTTTTCAGCTACCATCTCTATGCAGATGATTCCCAAATCTACATCTCGAGCCCTGTTGTTTCTCCTATTTTGTAGTCTTATATTTCCTCCTACCTTCAGGACATCTCTACATGGATAATAATAATAATTATAATAATAATGTTGGTATTTGTTAAGCGCTTACTACATGCAGAATACTGTTCTAAGTGCTGGGGTAGATACAGGGGAATGAGGTTGTCCCACGTGAGGCTCACAGTCTTCATCCCCATTTTACAGATGAGGGAACTGAGGCACAGAGAAGTGAAGTGACTTGCCCACAGTCACACAGCTGACAAGGGGCAGAGACGGGATTCAAACCCATGACCTCTGACTCCCAAGCCCAGGGTCTTTCCACTGAGCCACGCTGCTTCTCAATAACCCACCCGAAACCTCTAATTTAACATGTCCACAGTAGAACTCTACATTTCCCACCCAAACCCTGTCCTCTCCAGGATTCACCTGCCACTGGAAATACCACCATCCCTGTCTCACAAGCCTGTTATCTTGACACTATCCTCTACTGAACTCTTTTAATCAACTCACCTATTGTTATCAAATGCTGTCAATTCAATCTTCACAACATCACTAAAATCCACTTTTTCCTCTCCAAACAGCTTTGATATTAATCCAGCTCTTATCCTTATTCTGCCTTGATAACTGCATCAGTCTCCTTCCTGACCTTCCAACCTCCTGTCTCTCACAACTTCAGTCCATACTTCACTCTGTTGCCTGGATCATTTTTCTACAAATCCATTTAGTTTATTTTTTCAGTCAGTTAGCCAATCTTATTTATTGAGTGCTTACTGTCTACAGAGCACTGCAATAAATGCTTGGCTCATTGTGGACAGAGAATATTGTTATACTGTCCTCTCCCAAATGCTTGGTACAGTGCTTTGCACACAGTAAGTGCTGAGATTAAATGAATGAATCAATGAGAGTACAATTTAACAGACACATTCCAAGCCCGCAGTGAGCTTGCAGTCTAGAGGGGGACAGATATGAAAATAACTTCCCCAGAACATCTAGTGATTTTCCATCCACCTGTGCATCGAAGAGAAATTCCTTACCAAAGGGTATAAACCACTCAACCACCTTGCCCCCTCCTACTTTACCTGTCTGATTTTCAATTATAAACCAGCCAACACAATGCACTCACCTAATGCTGACCTACTCATCATACCTCAAGCTAGTGGGGAAGACAGACACTAAACCAATTTAGAGGTAAACAATCAAACCACTTTGTACCAAAGTGCAGTGAACGTAGGAGCAGGGTGAGCCAACCAGTGGAGGTAACTTTCAGAGGAAATGCTATTAAGAGGTAGAAAAAAAATGGACATTGGAAAACTCAGTGAGATGAAACTCAACTCATGAACAAAATGAACTCATGAACAAAATGAACTCATAAACAAAATGAACTCATAAACAGAATGAACTCATAAATGAACCTGTAAAAGTTTATCTGTACTTTTCTCTATCTGCACGTGCCATTCTCTCAATGCCTTCATATCAAACAAAAACTCCTCACCATTGGGTTTAGAACACTTAATTGCCTTGGCCCCTCCTACCTCACCTCACTATTCTCCTACTGTAAACCAGACTGCGTAATACATTCCTCTATTGCTAACTTCACTGTACCTCAATCTCATCTATCTCTCATTGCTGACCTCTCGTCCACATCCTACCTCTGGCCGGGAACATTCTCCCTCCTCATATCAGACAGATAATTGCTCTCCCCTACTTCAAAGGCTTATTGAAGACTCACCTCCTCCAAGAAGCCTTTTATGATTAAGCCTCCTCTCCTCTTCTCCCACTCCCTTCTGCATCCCTCTTATGTGCTCAGTATAAATACATATATATGTATGTCTGTAATTTATGTATTTATTTATTCATTTATTTGCTTATTTATGTTAATGTCTTTCTCCCTCTCTAGACTGCAAGCTCACTGTGGGCAGGAATGTGTCTGTTGTTATATTGTACTCTCCCAAGTGCTAGTACAGTAGGTGCTCAATAAATAATAAATGGGGAGGGGAGAAGGAGCAGAGGGAAAGGGGGAGCTCGGTCTGGGAAGGCCTCCTGGAGGAGGTGAGCTTTTAGTAGGGCTTTGAAAGGGGGAAGTGTGCTAGTTTGGTGGATGTGAGGAGGGAGGGCATTCCAGGTCAGAAGTAGGATGTGGGCTATAGGTTGAAGGCGGGACAGATGCAAACGAGGCACAGTGAGGAGATGAGTGGCAGAGGAGCAGAGTGTATGGGATGGGCAGTAGAAAGAGAGAAGGAAGGTGAGGTAGGAAGGGGCAAGGTGATGGAGAGTTTTGAAGCCAAGAGTGAGGAGTTTTTGTTTCGTGTAAAGGTTGACAGGCAACCACTGGAGGTTTTTGAGGAGGGGAGTGACATGCCCAGAGCGCTTCTGTAGGAAGACGATCCATTTATAATTATAAATAAGTATAATCTAAACTAAACTAAGTATAATCTTTTGCAGATACATATTATTATTATCATTTTTAATAGTACATTTGTTCTAACTATGTATCATGAACTCTTCTAAGCACTGGAATACATAAATATTTATCAGGTTGGTTGCCTACAGCCTAAGTAGGAGAGAGAACAGGTATTTAAATATTTTAATCCCCATTTACAGGTGAGGAAACTGAGGCATAGAGAAATTAAATGATTTGTTCCTGGTCTCCCAGCAAGTAATTGGCAGATCTGAGATTAAAATCCAGGTTCTCTGATTCCAAGGCCCATGCTCTTTTCACTAAGGCCAGACTGCTTCTTGACGATAAATCATACATACAGTGTTATATTATAGTTTTTGTTTTTTAGAAGTTGAAGATTTTCTGATTTTTAAATATGCTTTATATACATTTGGTAGTTTTAAAAAATTCTATATATTTCAGCCAATGTGTTATTATTAATCACTTGTGATTTCGATTTGTGAATATACCTAGAGGCAATGGCCATGTTTCCTCATAAATTGGAAACTAGAATAAGTATATTATGACCACATATTCAAAAATTCTATTTTAAATGCATGCAGGGGATAAATCTGAATGCCAGGCAATTATTTAAAAACTAAATAAACATTAAAAAAAATTGCATTCATATGAATTAATTAACCTTCACGAGTGTATACAGGTGTTTAATTTGTATTTAACAAGATATAAATATCAAATTAGATGTCAATTAATTGATTAAAAATATCTTGTATTGAGGAGTTATTTTAAATTGACATTCAAGAGGCATCCATCAAAAGCATTCACCCCACAGTTTGTTTTCTTGCTCTCCTTTAGAGAACCTCCTGTCTCTCCCCACTTCAGTCTATACTTCACTCTTTTGCCTGGATTATCTTTCTACAGATATGCTCAGGGTAGGAGGGCCTCAAAAATCTCCAGTGGTTGCCTATCAACCTCCATATCAAACCAATACTCCTCACTATTGGCTTCAAAGCTCTCTATCACCTTGCCCCTTCTTACATCACCTCCCTTCTCTCCTTTTACATCCCATACACTCTGCTCCTCTGCTGCTAACCTTCTCAATGTGCCTTGTACTCTCCTGTCCTGCCTTCGACCCCTGGTCCATGTCTTACCTCTGGCCTGGAATGCCCTCCCTCCTCACAACAGCCAAACTAACACACTTCCCCCTTCAAAGCCCTATTGAAAGCTCACCTCCTCCAGGAGGCCTTCCCTGACTGAACTTCCCTTTTTTTCCACTCCTCCTCCCCTCCCCATTGCCCCGACTCCCTCTCTCTGTTCTCCCCCTCCTCCCTGCCCCACAGCTCTTGTGTATATATGTACATATTTATTATTCTATTTATTTTATTAATGATGTATACATATCTATAATTTTATTCATTTATACTGAGGCTATTGATGCCTGTCTACTTGTTTTGTTGTCTGTTTCCCCCCTTCTAGACTGAGCCCTTTGTTGGGTAGGGATCGTCTCTATATGTTGCCTAATTGTACTTTCCAAGCACTTAGTACAGTGCTCTGCACACAGTAAGTGCTCAATAAATATGATTGAATTTCCAGGCATAGAATTATTATTTCTCACTAACTCTCCTTTTGCCATATCTGCCTAAACATCCTTGCAGTAACATCCATGCTTTGAGCAAAATTATTTCCAGTTCAAAGTGTCTGAGCTGTATTATTCCGTTAAGAATACCCAATCTACAAATATAACTTCTCTCTCCATGCTTTAATATGCATTTGCACTGCACTCCCTCAATAGTCATTCATCTTTCATTTCCAATCTCTAGTCTAATTATTGAAAATTTGATTGCTATTTCCAGTTACCTATTTATAGCTCTTCTGTTTTTGCAATTGGATTGCTCTTGGGGTTGGAGCTTCCATACTGCAATAGGGGAACAACAGGAAAAGAGAGACAACTTGCCCTCTCTTGCCTCTAGTTGGATGTAAAGGTGGAAGGTCACGACACAGATTTGGGTGGTTTACTTTTGAATTTCAAGTTTATTTTTGGGGGTTTTCTCTGTTGGAACAATTAGTTTAGCAGTGTGAAAGTTCCTGTTCCCTTCCTCCTTAGGTGACTGCCCTCTGGAGATTCTTCATACCTTCATTCATTCATTCATTCATTCATTCATATTTATTAAGCACTTTCTGTGCACAGAGCATTATACTAAGCACTTGGGAGAGTCGAATATAACACCAGAGTCCCTGCCCACAGTGAGTTTACAGTCTAGAGGGCGAAGCAATGTGACAAGTGGAAAGAGAAAGGGGATGGGAGCTAGGAGACTTGAATTCTAATCTCAACTCTCACTAGCCTGCTGAGTGACTGTGGGCAAGTCATTTAATTTCTCTAAGATTTAGTTTCCTCATCTGAAAAACAGGGGTTCTGTTATCTTCTCCTTCTACCACTTACATTGTGAGTCCCATTTGGATCAAGAACTGTGCCTGACCTGATATTTTGGAATGCACTACAACTCTTCTAAAGTGCTTGAAATGTTGTAAGAACTTGATTAATGGTCTTATTATTATTATTACCAATAACAATGCTTTCATTATGGCTTTCAAGTTGGGTTTCCATGAATGAGATTTGTCAGGGATACCTTCCACCATTTGGTAATCTTAATTGCTTAAAACATTTAATCTATGTTTTTTAGTTTGCAATGGATTTTCCTTTCAACAAAATTATAATAATTCCACCTCCATGATATATTAATTTTATCATTGCAGATAAAATCCCTATCTAGGTTAGACTGGTCCCAAAATATTGATGCATGTCCTGGAGAAGACAAGGGGGGAAAATCATAATTTCCAAAGAGGGCATGACCACAGAGCTGCTAACAACTAGAAACTAAACATGGGAGCATTTGAAAATTGTAGATCTTTTGCTGACATTCCTTCATGTGCCCAGAAGGGTCATGTAGTGCAGTGCATGGGGAAGCAGCATTGCCAAGTGGTTAGAGCATGGGCCCGGGAATAAGAAGGACCTGGGTTCTAATCGGTGCTATGCCTGCCTGTTGTGTGACCTGTGCCTCAGTAACCTTATCTGTAAAATGGGGATTAAGACTGTAAGCCCCATGTGGGAGAGAGACAGTGCCCAACCTGATTATCTTCTCTCTACCACAGCACTTAGAACAGTACTTAACACATAATAAGTGCTCAATAAATATCATCATTTTTATTACTATTATTCACTGAGTACCCACAGGTCATAGAGTAGCAAAGGAAAGACTTGGTTTCATGTTAAAGAACTCCTGCTTTCAAAATATAACAGAGGAGATAAGAATTGAGAAATACAAATCAACATAAATGTGTTATTTGATTCAGTTATTTAAAGAGTAAATTAAAGAGGACGATTGAGTTACAGATTGTGTTGAGAGTTTGGAGAACTAACTAATGGAGTAAATTCTTTAGAGGCAGTATTCCTAAAATTGGGAACTTTAAGGGTTTGTTGGGTGAGCAGAAATAGGAAAGATAGAGGTGAACACTCAATTCTGTACCACTGATTGTGTATTTCCTCTGTCTCTGATGAGTAACTTAAAAAACAACTTTATTATCACAATAAATTGCCTTTTCTCCTATTCCCCATATTTTATTGATATTTGACTTTTGTTAATGTCTAAAACTAATTTTAGGAGTCACAAACCAAAAAAATCACTTGTAAGCATACAGCAAGTATGTTAGAGTTTCTGGCCAAATTTGGATTTGTCTCCTTTGGCTGGAAAGAGAGTTGGTTCCAAGAAAATTCAGAGAACAGCAGCAATGTGGAGAGAGCTGAGCATGTGAAAGTAGAAACACCATGATTTGCTCTTTCATCCTAATTTGCACTGGTTGATTCTTTGTCCCTAACTTCCTTATCTCTGTATCTTTTGATAAGACCAATCACCAGTAGTTACTTTTAATTTTTAGTTAGGGACAATTTTTGGACTGTTGACTGTATTCAGATCAGTGTTTAACAGAGTTTATGACACAGAGTAAAAGCTATCACACATGAGACTCCCAATCTAGTTGGAGATGGACACATACATAAGCAAATAAATTAGACAACGGGGCATTTAAAAATTCAAGAATAAAAACCTAAGGGCAAAACAGATAGATTGGGGCGGTACCACTATTCCTCCCACTTCAGGCCACCATGTTTGCTTTCCATCTGCCCAAGCTATGTAGGGTTCTAACCATGGGGAACAATGAGTGGCACAGAATCTGGTCTCTTGCAGCAATGGATGGGAGCATTGACGTTCCGCGGGGCAGGACTGGCTCCCAGAAGCTATGCTTATGGTGTCCCTGTACTGGCTTACCATCCTGAAATTAAAGAGTCCAATAAAATCTGGGTTCTAATTTACCCATCTACATTGTTCAGCTAATCAGAAAGCAGTATTTCTAGTCACATGTGAAAAATATATTCTCTGGTATATAGGATGAACATTAATTTGAAAACCTGGAAAGATTGACTCACCTATGATCTTGACCCTTGAACACCTAGAACAATGCTTTGCACATAATAAGTGCTTAAGAAATACCATTATTATCATTTCCAATTCAGATTCATATTACTACACCCGCCATCCTTTACCCTCCAATTCCTTCTCCTCTGTTACTGTCTTTTCTTCAAATAGGGTGACTGGAATTTTTCAAAGGAATGTACTATCTTGTAAAAATACTTTCTGAGCTTTCTATTTACTCTCTGTTTCTGTTGCTCAGATACTGTCCTTACTTTTGAAACTGCTGGTATGAAAAATGTCTCTATAACAGTGTAATCAATCTATTTCATTATTTTTAAACTTCTTTTAGGTGACTAGAATTTTCTTTTACTCCTGAGAATAAGCCCAATTTTCTCATATCCCAGATTCTTCTTGCTATTTCTTTTTCATTCTATCTTGCATGCTATACAGGCTGCATCTATGGCCAATACACTACTAGTAGCACAATAACTAGTGTTCAACACTATTTCCAGAAGGAAGCTCTTGGAGGGTATTTTATACCTGATCCAGTTCATACTGAGGTCAATTCACCTGTATTTTCAAGAGAGCTGACTTTCAATTCTGCTGAGATGGCAAAGGAGTTATAAATATATGGAAATCATCCATAGAATTCAACACCTTTGGTCTCATACTTCCCTCAAACTAGCTACATTTAACTGAACCCAGATTTTCTTCAAAACAGAGGTACATAAACCTTCTCAGTTTCTATTTCACATATTTTAGAATGCTTTAATATATATTTTTGAAAAAAAAAACAACTTGAAACATGTAAAAGGGAAATGGTAAATTAACATTTGGTGTTTCATATCATGAGCACAGTCAGAATTAAATGTTCTCCTCTCTTTTTCCAAAACAATATCTTTATTTCACTGTTTTATCACAAGATGGCAGTTCCGCTACATAGTTCCATTTCTTCTTTCTTTGATGCACATGTTTTGGGCCAGTTACTAGGACAGAAAACATTGTCTTTATTGGCCCAAAGATGGGCACTATCTCATGAATGGATTTGTGGTGCACAGGCCAACTGACTTAATTCAATCCAGAGTTTGAGACATACTAATTTCCCTTTTTGCATATCTCCTATCATTGCACTATTACTTTCTAAAGTGTATTTGACTGTAGAGTAACATCTATTTTCTTAGGGAGGATTTTGACTTAACTTCCTTTTTCCCTTTGCATTTAAAGTTATCTGCAATCATATTGGCATAGTCTTCATGCTTTCTCTATCAAATGAAAGGTTGCTTAGTCTAAAAAAAGATTATGTGTTAGTCTGATGTAAGTACAAGAAGGTGATTTGCAGAATGGATTCAAAGGATTAGTTTTTAATAAGAATCATTATCATCTCCATCAATATTTATTGACCTTCTCTATAAGTGTAGAGTAGCAAGCTAGGAGTTAGAGAACAGACTATGAAGGAAGTTATAACACACTAAAATTTGCATAAAAATCCAAATTCAAATATGTTTACACTGTGTTGGAACAATTTAATTCACCAATTGCAAATAAAAGTGTGGTGAGCCCACAACAACCTGCCGTTACCAGTGACTGTTTTTTGATCCCTCGACCAGGAAAAGACTTTGCAAAGGCATTGGTGGGCTCTATCTGAATCAGGTGATTGTGGACCTGTGGGGAGCAGAGCATGGAGGGAGATGGGGCTTTCTCTCCCTGGTCTACCCAGTAATGGGCCTGGGCCAATCAACGACTGCTATGTATAGACACAGCTGTAATGCCTAAGGCAGATAAAAGGCAGTTGCTTTGAAGCAACCACTCTTTTGCAGTAGGTACAGAGGGAAGCACCTGTAGCAGAAGCAGCAGGAGAGCAGCACTTGGAAGCAGTCAGAAGAAGCATTGGCAGAATGGGCTCCTTTGACCACAGACTGGTATTGGACCCTTGGGTAGTGGAGTGAGTGAGTGTGTTTATGTATGCATGTGTCACTCCCTTGTGTGCTGGTAAAACTAAGTAAAACACTTTGCACAGTAACCTTGGTGATCGGAGGTAGGGTTTGAACTTCTACTACCTGTCACTGAGGTTCCCCGGGTCCAGGAAGGTCCTGGTTGGTACTGGGTGGGATAGGGGAGGCTTGTGACAATTAAAAATTCTGTTATTAAATACAGTTCTGATAATACATTAAATGGTATTAGAAATAAATGTTCTCTGTGTGGACAATTTTCAAAGCACAACGTGAATCACCTGGACAACATTTGAATATTCTCAGATTTCCTGAACATAAATCTAAACATTTTAATTTTACCTAAAGGACTTTGAAATTTCAAAATTCAATTCATTCTGTAACACTTAAATTTCTAATTCATGAGAAGGTTAGGAGTAATTTATAATAATTCCTGAATTTATAACTCTTCAGAACATCTCTGGAATCTATCTCTTGCTCTCCATCCACACTGCTACCAAGGAGGTCCAAGCACTTGTCATATCTCTCCTCTACTATGGCTTCAGTCTCCTCTCTGACATCCCCGCCTCCAAACTGCCCCTACTTCATCCAACACCTCATTTTGCTGCCCAGATCATTTTTCTAAAAAATCATCAGGCATGCATTTCCCCTTGCTGATATCCTCCCATTTTCCCGGACTCCCTTCGACTCCATAACTGACAAACCACCACATTCCCATTTCCAAAATCCTACTAAAATCATATCTCTCCCAAGATGTTTTTTTCTGATTAACCTCTCATCTCCCCTCAGCTATTCTCCCTCCTTTCTAGATTACCTATGCATTTGGGTCTGTTTCCCTAAGCACTCCGATATTCACCCCATCACTCCTCCTCTGCACTTATGTAAGTATCCTTATCCTGTGTAGCTTCTTCTGTGTCTGTGATTCATTTTAATGTCTGTCTCCCCAACTAAATTGTAAGATGTTCTTGAGAGCAGAAATCATTTTTACCAACTCTACTGCATTGTACTCTCCCAAGTCTTTAGTACTGTGTTGTATGCACAGTGAGCACTCAGTGAATACCACTGAATGAGGATGGGTTAATTGTATTTGTAGTAATAGTATTTATTAAGTACTTACTGTGTGCAGAGTGTTTTACTTAGGGCTGGGAGAGGATACTACAAAGGGGTAAATTACACTTGGCTTCTGTCCTTCATAGGATAACAATCTGAGTATAAGTGGGGAGAATAGACTGGGGACAGGCACATCAGGAAGGATGATACATTTAAACACGCACTACCAAATACTGAAAATAATTGCAAAAATCAGAAGACTGCTGTGCTAGAGGAGCAGGATATTAGATTCAGAAACCCAGGCCTACCCACAGCCACAACAATAGCTTCATCAGCCACCAGTTTTCCCCAGACTTTGTGCAAACCTCAGGATGTGAGTTTTTCTCTTTCCTTCCAGTGTGATGGAAGGCAGGATGGGATGGAATCTCATGGACCATGGACACAGCTGGGTTACAGGACCATCCCACAAAGTAACTATTACTTAAGAGACCATACATCAGGATCATGGCTCATGGCAGATCCTCTTTATTAAAGGGCTCCTCAGGTCTTACATGCCAAAATGCACCATCCCAGCATAATCTGGATGACACACATCTTAGTAACAAAGCTTTTATAGACAGAGAAGTTCAAATTCCCAAATGCTTCCCAGCCTACTCCCCTTAGTTCCCTCTCCATCAAAGAGTCCTGCATGATGAGCAAGTTTCTCCTTTCTTATGATGAGTTTATGAGGAAACATTTGGGAACTCTGCTCCTCCTCCCCTCCCCATTGCCCCAGCTCAATCCCTTTGCTTTACCTCCCTCCCTGCCCCACAAAACTTGTGTATATATGTATTTATAATTATAATTCTATTTATTTTCATTAATGATGTGTACATATCTATAATTCTATTTATTTATAATGATGGTACTGATGCCTGTTTACTTGTTTTGATGTCTTTCTCCTCCCTTCCAGACTGGGAGCCCACTGTGGGTGGGGATTGTCTATATTTGTTGCTGAATTATACTTCCCAAGCACTTAATACAATGCTCTGCAGATAGTAAGTGCTCAATAAATACGATTGAATGAATGAATGAACTTCTTTGTGAAGGAAATTCCTTTTCTGATGGTGGAAACAGTACTGATCTCTCTGTCCAAGGGAGTCCCTCTTCCAATACCAATTCCTTCATCTTTTGTTGATAGTATGCCAGAACACTTTCCTTGCAAGATCTTTGTTTTGATGGTAATATAAATGATCCATCCCTTTCAACAGTTCCAGTGATGTCCAGACTAAATTGTCTACCTTGAAAGAAAGCAGGCCCAGAATGTATCTTGCTGTTACTTTACAGCTGGCATTCAGTGTGTTACTGGAACATCCTGGGAGCAACAAGAAAATGTGGGATTGTAGATTATTAGGTGAAAGTTTGGGACTGAAGAGACAGATTTAGGAATTAACTACAGAGAAGAATTTGCTCAAGTAAAATGTTAGGACAATGGAATAATTTACCAGTGACAGTACTACTGGGGAAATTGAGGATTATTTTTTTCCAGTAAAAATGGATTACTCTTGCTACTGTTATGGGTTGTTATCCTAATGGATTTACTCAGTTACTCAGTAATCAATTGCATTTACTGAGTGCTTAGTGTGTGTAGAGCACACAGTTTTATGGCTCATTTGTTACTGTTTTTGTTGATATCCTAATATTTCCTTCCCTGCAAGGATCCCAAATTTATCATAATCATCATCATCATCAGTGGTATTAAGTGCTTACTATGTACAGAGCACTGTCCTAAGATCATGGGAGAGTACAATAAAACAACAAACATGCACGTTCCCTTCCCACAATGAGCTTACAGTCCAGAGGGGGAAGCAGGTGTTATTATAAATAAATATTGTATTTTTATTAAATGAACTTTAGATTGTTCATTCATTCAATAGTATTTATTGAGCGATTACTATGTGCAGAGCACTGTACTAAGCGCTTGGGATGAACAAGTCGGCAACAGATAGAGACAGTCCCTGCCGTTTGATGGGCTTACAGTCTAATAGGGGGAGACGGACAGACAAGAACAATGGCAATAAATAGAGTCAAGGGGAAGAACATCTCGTAAAAACAATGGCAACTAAATAGAATCAAGGCGATGTACAATTCATTAACAAAATAAATAGGGCAATGGAAATATATACAGTTGAGCGGATGAGTACAGTGCTGTGGGGAAGGGAAGGGAAAGGTGGAGGAGCAGAGGGAAAAGGGGAAAAAGAGGGTTTAGCTGCGGAGAGGTAAAGGGGGGGGTGGCAGAGGGACTGGAGGGAGAAGAGGAGCTCATTCTGGGAAGGACTCTTGGAGGAGGTGAGTTTTAAGTAGGGTTTTGAAGAGGGGAAGAGAATCAGTTTGGCGGAGGTGAGGAGGGAGGGCGTTCCAGGACCGCGGGAGGACGTGGCCCAGGGGTCGACGGCGGGATAGGCGAGACCGAGGGACGGTGAGGAGGTGGGCGGCAGAGGAGCGGAGCGTGCGGGGTGGGTGGTAGAAAGAGAGAAGGGAGGAGAGGTAGGAAGGGGCAAGGTGACGTAGAGCCTTGAAGCCTATAGTGAGGAGTTTTTGTTTGGAGTGGAGGTTGATAGGCAACCACTGGAGGTGTTTAAGAAGGGAAGTGACAGGCCCAGATCGTTTCTGCAGGAAGATGAGCCAGGCAGCGGAGTGAAGAATAGACTGGAGAGGGGCGAGAGAGGAGGAAGGGAGGTCAGAGAGAAGGCTGACACAGTAGTCTAGCCGGGATATAACGAGAGCCTGTAACAGTAAGGTAGCCATTTGGGTGGCGAGGAAAGGGCGGATCTTGGCGATATTGTAGAGGTGAAACCGGCAGGTCTTGGTAATGGATAGGATGTGTGGGGTGAACGAGAGAGACGAGTCAAGGATGACACCGAGATTGCGGGCCTGAGAGACGGGAAGGATGGTCATGCCATCCACGGTGATAGAGAAGTCTGGGAGAGGACCAGGTTTAGGAGGGAAGATGAGGAGCTCAGTCTTGCTCATGTTGAGTTTTAGGTGGCGGGCCGACATCCAGGTGGAGACGTCCCAGAGTCAGGAGGAGATGCGAGCCTGAAGGGAGGGGGAGAGGACAGGGGCGGAGATGTAGATCTGCGTATCATCTGTGTAGAGATGGTAGTCAAAGCCGTGAGAGCGAATGAGTTCACTGAGGGAGTGAGTATAAATGGAGAACAGAAGAGGGCCAAGAACTGACCCTTGAGGAACTCCAACAGTTAAAGGATGGGAGGGGGAGGAGGCTCCAGCGAAGGAGACCGAGAATAACCGGCCAGAGAGGTAAGAGGAGAACCAGGAGAGGACAGAGTCCGTGAAGCCAAGGTGAGATAAGGTATGGAGGAGGAGGGGATGGTCGACAGTGTCAAAGGCAGCAGAGAGGTCAAGGAGTGAACTGTTTATGTGCCATGATGGCACTTACAACAGTGCTCTACACATTTTAGGTGCTTAATAAACGTGATACATACTAGTACTTGACATATAATCCAAATGGAACACCCTACTACTTCTTTCTTTCCCAGTGCCACCTTCCTTCCACTGTTACTGTGGCTTCCTCCCTATGGCATTATTCACTGTCAGGCCCTGGAGGATTCCTGTCATGGTAGCCGAGATAGTAAGATGCTGTATCTGGGTAAAAATATATTGAATCCTATGGGAGCAAGAAAAATGAGAGCCCTTGAGGGCTCATTAAAGTGCTTTTATTTGACACTGTTTTGAGATCTAAGAAGAATTCAGAATTAGATCTTGTAGTTCTTGGTTTAGAATGTACAAATGGAAGCAGTGATATTCACAGTAACCTGGTAGGAAAGACTCAAAAGTGGACATCATCTCTCTTGGATTAAATTAATGTCAATGTGTCTCTCTCATTATAGATTGTTTGCAGAGGTAGGGAACATGTCATGATTCTAATTTTTATTTAGTTCCTTTATTGTATCATGTTAACACTTCTACTCTACTTCAATCTGTTTCTGTTTCTCTCTCTATTAGATGGTAGCTCTTTGTGAGCAGAGATAGAGTCCTTCACCTTCTATCATGTTTTCCAAATTCCAATATAGCAATCTACACTCTGAAGGCACTATTGATAAATCACCATGATACTACAGCATGCAATAGGAAAAGTCTTTCAATTAATCAAACAATCATATTTATTAAGTGCTTACTATGTGCAGAGCACTGTACTAAGCACTTGTGAGAGTACCTCATCATCCTCGTTGATGACCTCCCAGGCTCCAGTCTCTCCCAACTCCAATCCATGCTTCACTCTGCTACCTGGATGATTTTTCTACAAAAACAATCAGGACATGTCACCCCACTCCTCAAAAAAGCTCCAGTTGTTGCCTATCCACCTGCACATCAAACAAAAACTCCTAATCATTGGCTTTAAAGCATTCTACCACCTTGCCCCCTCTTACCTCACCTTACTACTCTCCTACTGCAACCCAGCCCTTACACTTTGCTCCTCTAGTGTTAATCTTCTCACTGTGCTTCATCCCCATCTATCTCACTGAAGACCCCTTGCCCAGTCCTACCTCTGACCTGGAATGCCCTCCTTCCTCAAACCTGACCGACAATTATCCTCCTCTGCTTCAAAGCCACTTCTCCATTTCCCTACTTCCCATCCACCTCTGCATCAAACAATAATTCCTCACTATGGCTTTAAAGAACTTTAAAGATGATTATCTTACCTCCTTCCACCTCACCTCGCTAATCTCCTACTTCGACCCGGGCCACACACTTCGTTCCTCCACTGCTGACCTTCTCACTGTACCTCGATCTCGTCTATCTCGCTGCTGATCTCTCACCCACCTCCTACCTGGAAAGCCCCCCCCCCTTAATATCGGGCAGATAATTGCTGTCCCCCACTTCAAAAGCTTAGAGGTAAGGTCTTAGAGGACAGAAAACATGCCTATTAATTCTATTACACTCTCTCAAGCACTTACTATGGTTCTCTGCACACAGTAGGTGCACAATAAATACCAATGATAGGCATATATTAAACACTTAATAAACACCATAATCAAATACCACATTAGAACTACTGAGAAACAAAATTGAAATGATAAAATTACAAAAACATAAAAAGTTAAAAAAAAAAAGAGAGAGATGAAATTGAACCAAACAAATGATTGATATGTGTGATGTTTTTGCCTGGTATTCATTTCAGTAACATATCTTTAGATCTTTAGAAGTATAATTTGTGGTGTGGGCATATTCTGTCAGTACATTCCACTGTGGCCATTCAGGAATTATTCGACAACAATAAATATGGATCTGGAAAGGAGGAAGAAAAGCTTTAACTAAGGGAAGGAGAATGAGTGGGAAAGTGAGTGTTTTTAAATGTGTTAAAAAGGAATTATATGCATATGCACATATGTTATATGTATGAAATTCCTTTATAAAAAATCAATCAATGAATTGTATTTATTGAGTGTTTATTATGTTCTAGGGCCTTGGTTGAGAACAATGTATTAGAGTTGGTATTCACCTTCCCTCTACATAATGAGCTTGCAAGCATTAAAATACATTCTGGATAGAGGAATGGGAACGTACAAAGACAGGTATATAAGGACTGAGGATGAGGTAAATACCAAATGCCTAAGGGGTACAGATCCAGGTGAATAAGTAATTTAGAAGGGAGAGCAAGTAGGACAAATGTGGCCCTAATCAGGGAAATCTTCTTTGAGGAAGTGTGATTTTAGTGGGGGGAATGGTAGTCTGTCTTATCTGAGAGGGGGTGAGTTCCAGGCCAGAGAGAGAATGTGGGTAAAGGGTCAGCAGTGAGGCAAATGAAATAGAGGTATAATGAGTTGATTGGCATTAGAGAAGCAAAGTGTGTGAGTTGAGTTGTTGTAGGAGGTGAGGTGTTATGGGGCGGGGAAAGGCTATCTGGCTGAATGTCTTAAAGTCTATGGTCCGTAGTTTAGCCAATGATAAAGATTTATGGTGTGTTTGGTGATCAGACCACTTTCTAATAAAATAGTAAAGCCCATTGCACCTCTAAATCAGAGGGCCCTTAACTGGCAATATCTCATCTAAAAGAAGCTATTTGTATCTGAGGAGATTAAATAAATGTTTTAAATGAATTATTTAGTGGATAACAAAGACTGTGGAAGTTCCTTTAGAAAAAAATACTATTTGATGGCTAAACATTAGCATTATATATAAAACATTCTAAAATGTAAGAATGCTGCTTAATTTCTCAAGGTCAGCAGCAGTGGGTTGATGATGTCCCATATGCTTATCTTAAGATGTTTTTCAGCTTTGCTTGTTTGTATTTGTCAGAAACCAGATGGGAAGGTAGATTGAAAGCTCTTGTTGGAATCTGAAGCTTCTCTATGCCTTTAGGCTACTGAGAAATGGTTGGCTAATTCGTATCTGAAGATTTGCAGCATGTGCCTGCTACTTATCTTTTTTAGTAACTGAACATCTTGTGTATGGAGAGTTGGTTTTCAAGCTGTTGTATTTTCTCAAAAATGGAAAGGAAATCAAGACTTCTCTATAAATGGGATAAACTTGACTTCCAGAATATTTGCTCATTTTTCACAAGGACAATCAAGCTATTTCTACTCCAGCTGGCCACTGAAGTTGCAGAACCACCCTGGTTCTTGGGTGGGAACCCAGCCTTTTCTATTCTGCCCTATCTCATCTTATAATGTTGGTATTTGTTAAGCACTTACTATGTGCAGACCACTGGTCTAAGCACTGGGGTAAATAAAGGGAATCAGGTTGTCCCACGTGAGGCTCACAGTTAATCCCCATTTTACAGAGGAGGTAACTGAGGCACAGAGAAGTTAAGTGACTTGCTCACAGTCACACAGCTGACAAGTGGCAGAGCCGGAATTCAAACCCATTACCTCTGACTTCCAAGCCCGGGCTCTTTCCACTGAGCCACGCTGCTTCTCTTATCTTGTTTGGAGGGATAAGTGAGAAAACACAGGACAGCAGGAGTCACAATTGACTGATCAACATGTGTACCATGGACTGACTAGGGTGAGGAGAGAAGAAAAACTTTAAGGGCACAGTTAATGTTATTTAATTATGGATAACATTTATTAAGTACTCCTAATAGAGATTTCAAAGGACTCAAAACCAGCAACTGGGTTGGCCCACAATAAATTCCCTTACAATGGATCACCTGGATTTATCCCTTCGAGGCTAAGTCATCACAGTCCCTATCCTCACTCTCATCAGCCCCTCCTTCAGCCAGGAAGGAACAAATGCTGGCACTAGCATGAGGCCTTCTCCACTTTTTGAATGTTAGGAAGCCCATGGCCATGGCTGCAGCTGTGACTTGGTGACTTTCTTAATCACAGCCATTCTATTTCTGGGACCTTTGTGTATTTTTTTGAAATTGCTTGGGACAGGCCCCAACCCTCAAGGCCTGTCTAGAGAAATGAAGAGATATAAACATTCTAATCTGTCTGATTCATGACAGAAATACAAAATCCAAACTGATTGAGTCAATCAATCAATCAAGGTATTATTGAGTGTTTACTCTGTGCAGAGCACTGTACTAAGTACTTGGGAAAGTACAACAGAATTGCTCATGTAATAATGTTAATAATAATAATGTTGGTATTTGTTAAGCGCTTACTATGTGCCGAGCACTGTTCTAAGCGCTGGGGTAGACATAGGGGAATCAGGTTGTCCCACGTGGGGCTCACAGTCTTAATCCCCATTTTACAGATGAGGGAAATGAGGCACAGAGAAGTTAAGTGACTTGCCCACAGTCACACAGCCAAGTGGCAGAGCTGGGATTCGAACTCATGAGCCCTGACTCCAAAGCCCGTGCTCTTTCCACTGAGCCACGCTGCTTCTCAAGCTCATGTGGAGCTTATGTCTAGAGGGAAGAGTTTAAACACTTCAGCTATGCTCTTTGGAGATTTTAAATAACAGGTGGGCAGAAGTACTACTAAAAAATGTAAAACATCCTCATATTACATGGAATTATAAAGATTGAGTGCTTTCTTTCTCTTTGTTGACTGTGATCAGCATAGAGTTTAATATTAACCAACATTGTCTTCTGTTCAAGGCCTAAAATAAATATTTCTTAAATGTTCCTGGTATCTACAGAATAATAGATCAATCACTAATCCTATCCCACCTGGATTACTGCATCAGCCTCCTTGCTGGCCCTCTAGCCTCCTGTCTCTCCCGATTTGACTCCATATTTTACTTGGCTGCCCCGATCATTTTTCTTCAAAAATGCTCAGGACAAGTCTCCCCACTTCTGAAGAAACTCCAGTGGTTGCCCATTCACCTCCGTATCAAACAAAAACTCTTCATCATTAGCTTTAAAACACTTAATCACCTTGCCTCCTCCTACCTCACCTCACTACTCTCATACTACATCCCAGCCCACACACTTCTCTCCTCTAATGTTAACCTTCTCACTGTGCCTTGATTTCATCTGTCTCACCACTGACCCCTCTCCCACATCCTGGAAGGCTCTCCCTCCTCAAATCTGACACACAATTACTCTCCCCCCATTCAAAGACTTATTGAAGGCACATCCCCTCCAAGAGGCCTTCCCTGACTAAGCCCCCATTTCCTCTTCTCTGGTTCACTTCTGCAATACCCTAACTAGCTCCCTTTGTTCTTTTCCCCTTCCAACCCCACAGCACATATGTCCATATCTGTAATTTATATAAAATGCCACCCCCCATCCTCTAGACTGTAAGCTGGTTGTAGGCAGGGAATGTGTCTATTGTTATACTGCACTCTCCTAAGTGTTTATTAAAGTGCTCTACACACAGTAAGCACTCAATCAATGAGAATGAATAACTGTATTAATGAATGAGATGCAGAAAAGCAGCATGGCTTAGTGGAAAGAGCATGGACATGGGAGTCAGAGGACATGGGTTCTAATCCTGCTTCTGCCACTTGTCAGCTGTGTGACTTTGGGCAAGTCACTTAACTTCTCTGGGTCTCAGTTCCCTCATCTGTAAAATGGGGATAAAGTCTGTGATACCTACTTGGGACATCCTGTTCACCATATATCTACCCCAGCATTTAGTACAGTTCTCTGCACACAGAGAGCACTCAATATATACAATTGACTGAATGAATATAATCATCTATCAGGAGAACCTGGAGAATTCATGGTCAGGATTAGACTGACTGCCCTTTGATGTCATCCAAACTCGCACTACAATGTAGCAAAAAACAGTGTTCAAAAGATTCAAAGTGTTAAGCAACTGGAGAATGAAGAAATTGTCTATGAGCTTTGTGACACCATCAAACTCACTTGACCACCTGCCTACTATTGATAATTCCACTATGTCACAAGATTTCGAAGATCATAATAAACATCTTCAAGGAG
This sequence comes from Ornithorhynchus anatinus, assembly GCF_004115215.2. Classification (NCBI taxonomy): domain Eukaryota; kingdom Metazoa; phylum Chordata; class Mammalia; order Monotremata; family Ornithorhynchidae; genus Ornithorhynchus; species Ornithorhynchus anatinus. The sequence continues at coordinate 157,314,393 of NC_041728.1, forward strand.
AGTAGACTGTAAAGTCAGTGTTGAAATGCACTGTATAGCCATGTCCTTGTCACCTTCAGTTTAAGCAGAGCTAAGTATTGAGTCCAGCATAGTCCAATTCAATTTCCTCTATGATCATGTTTGAGAATAAGAAAAAAAGGTCCTTTAATCTTACATCTTCTATCTTTCAGATTTACTGGGAATTTTCCAATTGAACTGAACAAGCATTACTGAAGATTTCTGAGGCAGTCACCAGGTGGTATTTTAAATCCAGGGATGTGTTCTTGAGGCACATTCATGAGCACACACAAATGCAACTACAGCAATCCTTAATTTTCAAAGAGGTGTTACTGACAGCGAAATCCTAGCCACGTTTGGAACACAGCAGAAAATACAGACAAGTGACTGACATTCCCTTCCTCATGTTTGCACATGAAGCTGGATTCCTGATCCATGCCTGATCGACTAAGGGGCTTGCTCCAAATAGGGCCTGTCTCTGTTTCTTTGCCATGCCCAGAACCTCCTCATGAAGGTCTTTTGACAGGCCTCTGTTATGGTGATTGTTTGAGGTTGTGCTTCCCTTTGTCTTCAGATAATTTATTGCATGTGGCCTTTTTCAGTCAATCATTCAGCAGTTGTTTCAGACTCCTTCTGTCATCCATTCTCCTCAAATATTCTGCCCAGTGGAATGTAGTGGATGAATCAATAGAATTTATCGAGTATCTATTCTATGTAGAGAAATGCACTAAGAGAAAAATCCAGGGAAGATGCCCTTCCTCCTCATATCCGACAGATAATTACTCTCCCCACCTTCAAATCCTTACTGAAGGAACATCTCCAAGAGGCCTTCACTGACTAGGCCCTGTTTTCCTTTTTGTCAACTCTCTTTTGCATCGCCCTGACTTGCTCCCCCCTCGCAGTCTCACAGGACTTATGTACATATCTGTAATTTATTTATATTAATGTCTATCTCCCCCTCTAGGTTCTAAGCTCATTGTGAGCAGGGAATTTGTCTGATATATTATGTTTTACTCTCCCAAGTCCTTAGTACGGTGCTCTATACACTGTAAGTGCTCGATAAATAAGATTGCCTGATTGACTGACTTTAGCTACAACTTTTATGTGCACTTTGCATTGTGCTGCACTTCATTCACTGCAACCTAGGTCTCAACAAAAACACGAGACTCAGAGACAAAAGAGCCAAATTGTGCTAAGACTTGGGCATTATTCCTGATGGGAGACTCCATCTGTAGCAGTTCTTAGCACTCAAACAGGATTCTGATAAGGACACTAATGCTAGGAAAAGTCCAGGGAAAATGCAGAAGAGAAAGACTAGCAGTTAGATGGATAGAGACCACAATAACGATAGCGGAAGAACATTAGGTTGTGGATTATAGCAGAGGACAGGACGTTTTGGAGAGAGTATATCCATGGAGTCACAATGAATCGACTCAATGGCACTTAATAATAATAATAGAATAAGAGAGAGAAGTTAAAGATAGTGCCAAAGGTTTTAGGTTTGTGAGACAGGAAGGATGGTGGTTCTGTCTACATTGATGGGAAAGTTTGGGGGAGAACCAGATTTGGATGGGAAGATAAAGGACCTCATCATAATGCTGGTAGACGGTTGCCTCAGTAGACATTGAGGTCTTGGCAATTCAGTTAGACCCCTCTTTTTCAAGAATCTTGCTGCTACTGTTCACCTCACAGAACTAAGTGGTTCATCCATCAGAAAACTTCAGCACTGACAGATTACTCCAGCTGAGAGAACTGGAATCAAGTCTCTGATTTCCCAAGCAGTGTTTTTTCCATTGGGCCAACAGCAGGGAGAATGACAGTTATAGAGATCCACATGGAGGTTATTTGTTGACACTTTAACATATTAAATAACTTTGCATGGTCAAATATAGTTCATATTAGTCATTTTAAACTGCTTCTTAATGGCCATAATGAGGAAGCTAATAGTAAACCCTTAGCACTTTGAGTCATTTGAGGAAGAATTAACATTGGAGTAGATTCTGTTCTTGGATTTTCTGCTACATTAGATTGGACATATTCAAACTCAAATACTTTAAAACAATATGTATTTTTTACCCTGGCAAAAAGGTTCAGCAAATCTCATTAATCCCAGTCACTATGCACAGCTTCTTTTCTGAAAATGCAAATATATCAAACAAGAAATAATAATCTAAAATTCAGAGTAAAATACAAATTCAAACAAGCAGCTTACTATGATCCCTACTCTATACCATCCCCTATTTTCCCTTATTATGTCTGAAATACCAAAATACCAAACACAGATACCATTGTGTTTTTAAAAAGCCTGGTTTTTGAAAAGCCTTGTGAGCAGGGATAATAACTCTATTGTATGCTCCCAAACTGTGAATATAGTAAGCACTCAATGGATTGATTGATTGACTGAAAGCTATATGTCGCTAGCATCCTGCAAACTCCCAACAGTAGTTGTAGTAGTTGGAGAAAAAAGCATTTACTGATGAGCATCCACAGGAGGCAACACACTATATAAAGTGTTTCAGAAGGAACAATAGAAATGTAGAATGTATTCCTTCGTCACAAAGAATTTAAACTCTACTGGGTGGAAGAAGAAGCCTATTAAAAAAAAAAATTCAAATGAGATAATTAGAAAAAGTAAGTTGACAATTGATTATGCTCATTTACATAGATGCTGAGGGAAGACATAAATATGTACATAGTAGAGAAGGTAATAGTTTGATATGATTGGAGTTTTGAGAATTAATCTGAAACTCATTATAGCTGAATAAGGTCCTCCCAAATTAACAGACAAATCATTTAAGTTCATTTCTCTATTTTGTAGACTTTCCCTAGTGCCATTTCTTTGAAGGGAAAAGAAAGACACTGTTAGAATACAATCTAGTGAGAAATTAAAGATGGAAGAGTGGCAAATTTTAAAATGATCAGCTCTCCAAAGATTGTTTCAGTAATATTACCATTAAGTGCATACTTTGTGCAAAGCAAATTTTTCCCAGTGCTTAGTATTGTGTGCAAAGCACTATACTAAACACTGGGAAAGATTACACAGGTGGGAATTAGACACTGATTAGCCTGTTCCTCTTTCTGTTCCGTTCTGCAGATAATTATGGTATATATTCTAAATGTCAATTTCCTTATCTGTATAGTTTTCTCATTTGCCCAGTTACATAGACAATCAAGTGTTTACTGTGTGCAGAGAATTGTACTAGGTGCTTGGGAGAATGTACTACAACAGAGTTTATAGACACATTCCCTGTCTATAAAGAGCTTTCAGTCTAGAGGGAGACAGAAGCATCATTTTTTTTTTTGTTTATACTCAAGTCAAGTTTATATTATAGGTGATTTTAATGGACAAAAGTACCTAGAATTACTACAAGTACTTGTGGGTAGAGCCTATCCCTTTTCAACGGGAAAGTATGAGTTAAAATCCTCAAAATTCCACATTTACACTGCTGATGAATTTATCATACATTATTTACATATTTGGGCATGATATAGACATCCATTAATATTAGAAATTTGTTGAAGGTAAATCAAATGGATTCCACCCATAAGAGAAGTTTACATCTTTGAAAATTCAGAAATTTCAAAAATGTGGGTTGTGTGTGGTCCCATATATTCAATTATAGGCAGGAATGATGATTGGTCAAGTATTTTTTGATAATGTTAGGACACTAATCTGAAGTGATTTGCCCCACAGGATCAAAATCCACAAATACCATACAATGCAGTCACCTTTTAGCTATGCTAAAACTCAGGAAATTAAGTTAATAAAATCAGCTTAAGTTCACTTCCATATATCTAATAACATTAGAAGAGCCCTGAAAATGATTGGATTGGAAAAATCTTTGGGAACAGATAGTATCACTCTGTGTAACCTATCCTTGAATGTTTTCACAGTTTTTGACTCTTCCATTTTCTTAGCCTCTAAAAGTCTTAGTCTTTAGAAGTCCTTTAGAAAGTATAACTTTTTTTAGAGAATATGCCATTTCATAAATAAAGTTAAAATAGGATGCACCTCCTTTCTAATGCAAAAAGTAATTCGTTTTGCAAATTTCCAAATGTATTTTACCTTTTCCTTTCTACAGTCCCAGATTGTGATTCCCAGCACTTTTCTAGTTTAATTAGTTCAGCTAATTTGGCTTTACTCCATTTCAATAATTTGGCTTCTTCAGAGTAGCAAAAAATTCTGAACTTGGGGAGCTACCTTTTACAAAGCAGCGTGGCTCAGTGGAAAGAGCCTGGGCTTGGGAGTCAGAGGTCATGGGTTCGAATCCTGGCTCTTCCACTTGTCAGCTGGGTGACTGTGGGCAAGTCACTTCACTTCTCTGGGCCTCAGTTACCTCATCTGTAAAATGGGGATTAACTGTGAGCCTCACGTGAGACAACCTGATTATCCTCTATCTACCCCAGTGCTTAGAACAGTGCTCTGCACATAGTAAGCGCTTAACAAATACCAACATTATTATCAGTTCATGATTGTAGCCTATATAATGTTAGATAGAACTGTGTATGCCTTATGGCCCATCCACCATTGAATTTATTCAACCTACAGTTTCTTGAAGAATGGAAAAATATCTGGGTGAACTTAAGAATATGTGCCCTTTCCCTCTTATAGGCCTGGGACTTTAAGCATACCCAATGACGTGTTGTAACACTAATAGTATTTATCAAATGCTTACTATATGAAGAGCACCGTACTGAGCTATGAAAGACATGGTCCTTAGCCCTTCTGTTGTGCACAATTTAAAATTAGAGGGGAGCAGGGTTGTGACAACCACAATAATAAAGATGAAATGAAATTAATACAAAATAATAATAATTGTGGTATTTGTTAAGTGCTTACTATTTGCCAGGTATTGTACTAAAAACTGTAGTAGAGCCAAGATAATCAGGTCCCACATGGGGCTTACAGTGTAAGTAAGAGGGAGAACAGATATTTAATCCCCACTTTGCAGATGAGGGAACTGAGGCACAGGGAAATGAAGTGACTTGCCCAAGGTCACACAGCAGACAAGTTGCAGAGGTGGGATTAGAAACCAAGTCTTCTGACCCCAGGCCTGTGGTCTTTCCACTAGACTTCCAAAACTACAGTGAAGGTAATATAAAAGTGCAGAGTTTAGTGAATCTGGAATATGGGGACCAGCAGGAGCCTGGTAAAATTAGCAGAGTGTATGCACTGCCTCTGTATAAATACATTCCCATTGGGTAAGTCACTTCATTTCTCAGGACCTCAGTTACCTCATCTGCAAAATGGGGATCAAGAGCATGAGCCCCACGTGGGACACAGACTGTGTCCAACCAGATTACCTTGTATCCACCCCAACACTTAGTACAGTGCATAGCACAGTGGAAAGAGCCTGGGCTTCGGAATCAGAGATCGTGGGTTCGACTCCCGGCTCTGCCACTTGTCAGCTGTGTGACTGTGGGCAAGTCACTTAACTTCTCTGTGCCTCAGTTACCTTGTCTGTAAAATGGGGATTAACTGTGAGCCTCACGTGGGACAACCTGATTACCCTATCTACCCCAGCACTTAGAACAATGCTCTGCACATAGTAAGCGCTTAACAAATACCAACATTATTATTATTATTAACAAATAGGGCAATTATTATTATTATTATTATTACATCAATTTGTTATGACCACATTGGTCCTGCCTCTCCAGCTTAACTGATTAGCATTCTGAGAGGGAACTCTCCCATTCCCATGTCACCTCTCATATTTCACACTCTCATCCCAGTGGAGACTGATGTCTTGAATATAACTAGATATATCGAACAATTACTGTCCCCAACCTCAAAGCCTTATTGAAGGCACATCTCCAAGAAGACTTCCTTGAGTAAGTCCTCCCTTTCCTCTTCTGCGTAGCTCTGACTCCTTTTATTCATCCCCACTCCCAGCCCCACAGACTTTATATAACATAATTGTAATTTTATTTATATTAATGTCTGTGTCTCCCTCTAGATTGTAAGCTCACTGTGGGCATAGGATGTCTGTTATACTGTACTATACCAAGAGCTTAGTACAGTACTCTGCATACAGTAAATGCTTGATATTGATAAACTTTTAGCAGGTTTGTTCCTGGGGCAGGATCTTTCTCGGAGCCTGGAAAATTATTTATTTTATGTATCAAACATACCTTACCCATTATTTATTGTTGTCCTTCAAATACAAAAAAGACATCACTTATATGCAGTCATCCTGCAAAGACCACTTCTCGAATGGCTGTCCCTAGAACATTGAATGATGCTAAAGGTCTGTTGGATTGGAAGAGTTTCCCAGAAATGCAGATGTGTATCCTAACACATTCTTTGTTGTATCTTCTAGCATGACTGCATAGAATAAACTGAATATGATATGCTCACTATGCACCTATGCTTTGTTCTAGCATTTGTATACAGATTTATTATATATTTCAGCATGGTTGCATAGAATAAATTGAACAGGACTGGGCTCACTCCACATCCCTGATTTATTCCATTGGCAATGGAGGGCTCTGACTCACTAGTCAGGCTATCATTAAGTAGTCTCAGAATGTAGATGAACTCCTCGAGGACATTACATCTGCTAAGATTTTCAGAGCCTCAATGTGATGGTGCCTTCACATTCAACATCTTAAATAGGTTTATGAAAACTGTGTAGAGGTCCTGGTGTTTTTCCCTGCTCTTCCATTGTATCTAACACACAACAAAGTTCATATCCACTTTGATGTGCTTGAAATGAAGCCACAGTTTTTTTCTAGCGATATTCTGTTGGCAATATTCTTAGTAGCCAATCCAGGACTACTCTTGATATGGTCTTATCGACAATGGAAAAAAACGAAATGGCTTCATAATTTCTGAAATTCTTGAAGATGGGAACATTGGTGTCATTTTTGAGATCCTGTGGCATTCCGTTGAGTGATCCAGCAAGCTGTCCCCTGAGTTATTATTATTAGTAGTAGTAGAAGTAATATATTTGCTAACTGCTTCCTATTTGTCAAGCACTGTTCTAAGTGCTGGGGTAGATATCAGTTAATCAGGATGAACACAGCCTCTGTCCCACATAATATTTGTGGTATTTGTTAAGCACTTCCCATGTGCCAGACACTGTACTAAGCATTGGGGTGTTTACAAGCAAATTGGGTTGGACACGTGGGACTCACAATCTCAATTCCCATTTTACAGATGAGGTAATTGAAGCCCAGAGAAGTGACTTGCCCAAGGTCACACAGCAAACTCCAATTGGGGGTCCCAGTCTAATGAACTGTATTTCTCAAGTGTGCCACCAAGTCCAGGTGCTTTTCTATTTTTCATGGCTCAACTGGAACAAGTGTCATATCTCTTCATAGCAGAGGGGGTTTCATATTTTGCAGGCCCTCCTATTCAGTGGTATAAGGCATGTTCAGGATAGCATTGTAATGTTCTTGCAATCTACTCAGGACTACTTCCTTGTCCGTGAGGAGTACCATGATGTTTATGAACAGGGTCATATTCAGGCTTCAGCATGTGAAGAAGCTTCCTTTGCATGAACCAGATTTGCTATTTATTTTCTGAGAATAATGCATTAGACTCACCATGATTTGATTTAAATAGATTGGATTCCTTCAGTGTCTTGAAACTAGAAAATTCCCCCTTGAACAAGGAGCAGCTACCAAACTTGAGGCATTTCTTTCTCTCCTTTATTCACAAGCCTCCTGCTATCATTCAAGTAGTGAGTAATGTAATAGCAACATTAACCCAGCAAATCTAGAAACACATGCAGGAGACTAATGCTACAAGCAAACATTTTATATTTTTATATATTAAATATCCTCATCTCAAGAACATAAGGGATAAATCAATCAATCATAGTTACTGAGCACTTACTGTGTGCAGAGCACTGTACTAGGCATTTGAGAGAGACACTATAACAGAGTTGGTAGAAATATTTCCTGCTCACAAGAAGGGGGAGATTAGCAGATTCTAGCTGTTAACTAGAACTCAGATACACACATAGTTTATTCTGTGTGTCTGGGTAAGACTAAGGTGGTCCAGTATTGTCCACAATTGAATGGTTTGGCATCTTTTGTCTTTAATTATCTCACCACAGAGAACTTCTTCAGGCTGATCTGGTAGCATTCTGTTCTTGTCTACATATGAGCAGGTGGGGAGGCCTCACTGAAAAGTCAATGGGATAGATGGAAAAGGGAAAGAGGTAACTAAGCCCTCACTGGGTAATAATGAATAATTATGCTTACTAAATGCCACTCTGCTAAGAACTAGGAGAAATACATGATTAATAGGATCAGATTCAGTCCCTGTACCACACTAAGATAACAGATGAGAAAGATATATGGGAGGGGCTGAGGCAGAGGGGAGATGGGAAAGGGAAGAAAGAGGAAGATGACAAGATTATGACAGGGATGGAGAGAAGTCTACTACAATGTTTTCTGCACATAATAGATGACCAATTCTTATCATTAATGACTCTGATAGGGGAACAGGAAAGAAGCAAAGAGTGGGTACTGAAGGATGATAAAAGCACTTGGCTGGGCATCATATGCGTAGAAATTGTAGCTGAAGCCATGTGAGCAAATGAGTTTACCAAAGGAGTGGGTGTAGGTGGAGAATAGAAGGGAACCCAGCACTGAGCCTTGAGGGGCTCCTAAAGTAGACAGTGAGAGAAGAAGCAGTCCACAAAAGAGACTGAGAATGAATCAGCAGCTGAGAGGTTGAGTTGGATTAGGATGGAATAAAAGTCATTAAATTTGACAAGGAGATCATTGTTAACCTTTGAGAGGGCGGTTTTGCTGGAGTGAAGGGCCCAGAAGCCAGATTGAAAGGGGTCAAGGAGAGAATTGGAGGAGTGGGTATAGACAACCTGTTTAAGGAATTTGGAGAGGAATCGTAGGAGGAAGGTGGAGATTAGAGGCAGACCCAGAATTGAGCCTTGAGGGAGACCTACAGTTAGGAGTATCTCCTATCTCCCAAATTTTTCCCAAGGGAAAAAGCAAAAAAAAATGAAGGTGACAGAAAAAGGAGGTACAGGAAAGTAGTAGAGAAGAAGATGCAGAAAGAAGGGGAAGAGAGTGAAAATGGAAGAGGGTAAAAAACTAGGAGGGTAATATGAAATCCATTTTGATGACTATTAATAGGGCAACCAAAGAAAGGACTATGCACCCCAGAATCAATTCTCTTCAGTCCCCAGTCAGTCAGAGGCTTTGAGGTTTTCAAACTCTACAATTATGATGCTAAATATATGACAGAGTGTCATTATACCCACTTCCAAGCCACATGTAAGACTTTGTAATGCATTATTGATAGAATTAAATCAAACATTTGCTTTATTTGGAAAAGAAATAGATGCTGGGCAGTTTAATAATTGAGTAGATTTTGATGTAATATTCTTTAGTGATAACTTCTATTTCTCAGTAACTACTTCATGCAGTCCTTGAGCAGAATTAGAAAAACCAAGAAAAAATGAAGTTGAAACTGCAGAACAATTGAAGTATGACTAAAATAATAATTACTGAATCAATGTAAATGCCAATGTACTTCTGTTCTATTGTGTCAACATCAGGATGTTGAAGAATCATTTTGCTTTAAAAGTTAATAGTAGAGTAATCTCTTCAGTAATGATAATCCAAATTTCTTTTAATGATGCTTTAATGATCGTAAAAGAAAATAACTTTGAATAACTTATGATCCCTAGTCTTTATTTTCCCACTAAGCTTATCTTCAGATCCCTTGATGTCTAAGTCAATACACTATTAATGAATATTTTGCCAAGGTATAACTTCAAAAGGAACAAGAAACCATGGTTCCCTAGTTAAAATAATAGTCAAATATTTTACCATACTTTTTTTTAAATAATGAAAATTGCATCCAATTGAAATGAATCAATTACCCTTTAAGACAGGTATGCATTATCTAGAAATTTCACAAAATATGAATATAAGTTCATTTTAAAAAGGTACAAACAAGGATATTCAGTCCCTTCTCCATACTCCTTTCCTTTCTGTTTCCATGATAACACTATTCGGATGTTTAGTTGAATTGTCCTAACTAGTTGGGACTGTTTATCTTTTGGTTTTTTTTTTTTTAAAACACATGCCAATCTGGAACTATGTAAAAATTCAACTAGCAAATTCAATCATGGATTAAAGCAATGTGTATGATCCTAACACACTAGAATTACCGGAAAATAATAATGATGCAAAATTCAAATGTTTAAAAATCACGTGAATAACAATCCTGGCTATCACAGACCTGGCCAAAATGATCCAATATATCCTTAATTAAGTGAGCCCAACTAAAACATGCTGTTATATGAAGAATATTTTATAATGGAGTTTAAACTTGCAACACCACTTTCCTTGATTTCCAAACCTGCATGGGTGGGGAATACATCATCTCTCTGCCAACACAGTGTCAGAACTGAGGCTAAGATTCCTCTATCAGCAATTCCAGGGCTGGCTTCCGCTATTAAGCTGCACTAAGGGCAGGAAAAACATTTCTGTTCCTTTCTTAGAGGGGGCTGCTGCAATGAATGTGACACCATGGATTAAGCCAGAAATGCCATGTATAGTTAGGACATTCTGTGGATATTTGTTCAAATCTGGCCCAACCCAAATCAAGGTAAATGGTAATGAATATTAACAATTTTAATACTAACAATTGTAATCATATATAAATTATGGGTGGAACCTTATATGATTTGAAATTGCTGGGTTTTAAAAGTCCTACATTGAAATTAATAATGGTGTTTGTTAAGCACTAAGTGCCAAGCACCATAATAATAATGATGATGATGGTATTTGTTAAGCGCTTGTAATGTGGCAGGCAATGTACTAAGTGCTGAAATAATAATGGTACTTGTTAAGCTCTTTATTTGTGACAACCATTGTTATAAGCATGGGAATAGATACAAGTTAATCGGGATGGACACAGCCTCCGTTCCACATAGAGCTCACACTCTTAATTTCCATTTTAAAGATGAGGTAATTGAGTCCCAGAGAAGTTAAGTGATTTGCCCAAGGTCACACAACAGACATGTGGCAGACCTGGGATTAGAACCCAGGTCCTTCTGACTCCCAGGCCTTTGCTCTATCCACTAAACAACTCTCCTTCTCTACTAAGCTCTGGGGTAGATACAAGATAATTAGATCAGAGACAGTCCTGTCCAACGTGGGGTTTGCAGTTTAAGTAGGAGAGAAAACAGATATTGAATCCCCATTTTACAGATGAGGAAATTGAAGAACAGAGAATTTGTGACCCTGCCTAAAGGCTCACAGCAGGCACCTGGTTGAACCAGAATTAGAACCCAGCTCTTCAAGCCCATGTTTTTTCCACTAGGCCACGCTGCTCCTCTAACATCGTCTTGCAGAGTTACAGGAATACCCTACTGTCTTAGCTGCCTGCTGCCCTTTCTGATTTAGTACTCTGCAGCAGGTTCCACTTGGGCTTAGAAGAGAAGCTGGCTCTGTGCAGCCCTCCTCCTCCACACACAGCTCAGAGATCCCCTCCCACAGGATATTTCTATACTGGGAAACAGGCAATGCTTTCTGAAATAACACACTTTGGATTTCAAAACTTCTTTCAGAAGTATCAAAGCATTCAATCCAACATAGTCTTTAAACGTTCCCATATGGTGTATTTGAGGCCGCAGGCTTGTTGTGGTCAGAGAGCATATCTACCAGCTCTGCACAGAGAAATCACTCAAGAAATACAATTGATTGATTTACAGATAAAAAAGTGTATCAAGCCAACAATAACAGTATGGTATTTAAGTACTTACTATGTGCCAGGCACTGTACTAAGCACTTGGGTGGATACAAGCAAGTCGAGTTGGACACAGTCCCTATCCCATATAGGGCTCACAGTTTCTATGCCACACTGCTTCTCAAAGAGCAACAGTTAAGATTGAAGTTATTTCTAAAGGTGAAACTCTGTGCTATGTTACTCTAACAACCACTTCCCTGCATTCCGTAACCTTAGTTATTTTATATTTATTACTCAGCACATTCATTTTCTAATTATGATGATAATGATGATGATGATAATGCAACTTTTAGAACACAGCACTCCATAAGAAATAGTAATGGTATTTATTAAGCACTTAGAATGTGCCAGGAACTATACTAATCACAGGGGTGGATACAAGCAAATGGGGTTGAACCCCATCCCTGTCTCATGTGGGGTCACAGTTTCAATTCCCATTTTACATATGAAGGAACTGAGGCATAGAAAGTTAAGTGACATGCCCAAGGTCACACAGCAGACAAGTGGCAGAGCTGGGATTAGAACCAAGGTTCTTCTGACTCCCAGACCTGTGATCTAACCATTAGGCAATGCTGCTTTCGCAGCAGCTGAAACTCTTTTCCTAATATGGAAGAACACAAAATTGCCATGTCTACCAATCAATCAAGTAATGATATTTAATGAGTGTTTACTGTGTACAGAACACTGTACCAAGAATTTGGAAAAGTACAGTGCAACAGAGTTCATAGATGTGCTCCTTGCCCACAAGAAGCTTACAAGCTAGAGGAAGACAGACATTAAAGTAAATTAGGGATAGGAGAAATACAAATATTACATAAATGGGATGAACAAGAATCTTGGGTAACAAACAGTACCCAAATGAGGTCAGGCCATATGAATAATTTAAAGTTTTCAGTGAGAGCCTTGGGGATGAGAAAATGTAACAGGAGGAAGCCTGGAGACCAGAGGGTCTCCATGACAAATGGGTGGTGGTCAGGAGAGAACCTATACTTTCCCCATTTGCCCTATTAAAAGCATATAATTTAACATTTTACAGTAAATATATTTAGATCATAATTAATTTGTCTTGAGATTTTTGAATATAGCATGAATAGTTAAGAGACTTGCTTTGTCTCTGCATGAAGTTAGCCAGTTGGACCCTCCAAATGAAGTGCCAGTTGGTGAAGCAGGATTCACATTTGCTGCTACGAGCTTTAGGAATATTCACATTAAAAGTAGAGGCTACTCTTTTGAACATTTGGTCCTTTTCATTGCAAGGAAGAGTTAGAAGCAATGTTAAAGGAACAAGACTCTTTGATCCTCCGTTACTGATGTATTCATCATCTGGCAAGAACAAAATGTAATGGGAAGATAGATTTTTTTTTAAAGATTTTTGGGAGAAAAGGCATTAGAAGGATAACTGAAGGTTTGTAATAGAATATTGTTCTACCAATCTGTTGTGTATGACCTCCCAAGTAAAACAATCTACGTTAAGGGCACGGACAATAATGTGAAGGCAGGAGGACTCATTTTTGTCATATTGAAATAAGGTCTGCATTTCAAATGATTTCAGATGTATAATGAAGAGGATGCTATCATATTTTTGCCTCAGTAGATGTGTCTTTTAACTCTGCTGTGCAGGTTGTAAAAATATGATGCAGAGTCCTTATTTTATTTTTAAACATGGACCTCTTAGAGGGGAAATTCTTGATAATTAGCTCACGGTAGTTTCAGAAAGCTGGATTGATTCCCGGTTCCTACTTTACCCTCCTGCGGGAAATTTTGATCATAAAATTCAAAGGCTGACCTTGGTTCTGATTTTATAAGGAATATTACATTCAGTTCGACCTTCACAATCTAGATTGAAAAATAGATGAAAAGATTAGCTGAAATTGAACACTATGCCTAGAGTCCAGGAATAAAAAAAAGTTAAATTTAAATTATAAATTATGCATGAGAAGACTTATATGCTAATACAGAACGTATATCTCTTCTTTCATTAATCGAACATGGAGGTGTTAGGTGACTGGTATCGATGAGTTTGAAAAGATGCCGTGAATAATATGGAAAAAATAATTTGCTTAATCTCTCTGTAAAAGTGAAGTTTACTGTGTGGATTAGCTGATTGTTCAGGGCAGTTGTCTTGGCGGACTGGAGCCTGGGGAACCATAGAGACCCCTCAGCCTGTTCATCCCAGCCCTTTTCTTGAGGCAAACTGGCCTCCTATAGCCACAGTTTCCTTGCCTTCTATTTCCCCCATTGATCACCCAGATGGCTTTGGTGCTCTACTTTGGCCCTGCCATTCACATGAGCAGGATAACGAGGCAGTCCCAGAATCTACTTTGGCCCACAAATCTACTTTGGCCCACTTTGGTGAAGGAAGCGGACTGTGGAGGTGATGCAGCAATGTGGGTTAGTGGATCGAGATTGATGAAGCGATAGGGGAGCGAGTGAGTTGAGTTCAAGAGAAAGGATGTTGTAGATAGCATCAATCTTGTCATCAAGGGAAGGTAGTTTGGGAATGGAGAATAAATGGGGCACGATGAGTTGAGAAAATTAGTTGGAGTCTAAAGATCAGAGGTCTTTGTAGGGGGATAGCTTATTGCAGGGAGGAGGAGTGTGGGAGAGAAGGCGGGTAAGGAGGTTGTGGTAAGAGGGATTTCAGACTTGATGAGGATAGAGATTATGCAGTAGCTAGAGATGTTGAAATGAGTGTGTGTCCAAGTTGGTGAGTGAACTGAGAAGTGATAGAAATCAGGCAGTGAAAGGATTGTCAAGAACATATATGAGGATATTAAAGTCCCTAAGGATCACTGTAGGGATGGAGAAAGAGAGAAGTAACGTGAGAAAGTGATCAAAATGGTTCAAAAAATTGAAGGTGGGGCCTGCAAGGTGGTAGACGACTACTACTAGAATCTGGAGTGGGTAGTAGAAGTGGATGACGTGGACTTCAAACAAAGGGAAAGAAAAGGATGGGGGAAACGGAAAGGTGTGAAAGCGACACTGGGGCATGAGAAGGAAGTCAATACTTCCTCCTTTCCCAGTGAGTCATATTGGGTGGGTGAAGATGAGGCTCCCTTTAGAGAGAGTGGCAGGGAAGACTGCATCATCTGGGGAGAGTCAGGTTTCAGTGATGTAAAGGATAAGCAGTAACTGAGAATCAGGTCAAGGTTGAAGGGAAGCTTCCCCAAGTTGGAGTGGTTGAGTGGTCTGCCCTAGTTTGTGGCCTCTCGGTGGATAGATCTCCGTGTCCTTGGGCACGTCTCTGTCCTGGGTGATGATCAGTGGTCTCTGTTGGTTTCTGGCAGCTCAGCAATTTTTTCGATGAAGTAGGTGGCAAAAATACCAGTAGGACTTTTCCCTTTACACATCACATTGGCTATTGACTCTGAAACCCCCACTGACTGGGAACTTCTGGATGTGCTCTTTCACACACACCTAAAGACCCTGTATTAACTGTCTGAAAGTCCAGATTGAGCAGCTACTATTTCAATATTTTAAACAACTCTGACCTCACAATGTCCACTCATTCCCATCTCTCTATTCACCTGTCACCTAGCCTTCTAGTCCACCACCCCATAATCTCATCTCACATCCCCAGCCAGGTGTGACCTGTGGAACTCCAGCTCCCTTCATCCTTGACCCATTCCCGACTTAGACACTGCTTCTCCTAGACTTAATTCATTCAATAGCATTTATTGAGTGCTTACTATGTGCAGAGCACTGTACTAAGCACTTGGAATGCACAATCTGGCAACAGATAGAGACAATCCCTGCCCATTGATGGGCTTACAGTCTAATCACGGGAGACAGACAGACAAAAACAATAGCAATAAATAGAATCAAGGGGATGTACATCTCATTAACAAAATAAATAAGGTAATAAAAATATATACAAATGAGTGGATGAGCACAGTGCTGAGGGGAGGGGAAGGGAGAGGGGGATGAGCAGAGGGAAAGGGGGGGAAAAGGAGTTTTAGCTGAGGGGAGGTGAAGGGGGGGCAGAGAGGGAGCAGAGGGAAAGGGGGAAGCTAAGTCTGGGAAGGCCTCTTGGAGGAGCTGAGCTCTCATCAGTAAGACTTTGAAGAGGGGAAGAGAGTTAGTTTGGCAGAGGTGAGGAGGGAGGGCATTTCAGGACAACGGGAGCATGTGGGCCAGGGGCCGACTGCAGGATAGGCGAGAACGGCGGATGGTGAGGAGGTGGGCGGCAGAGGAGCAGAGCCTATGGGGTGGGCAGTAGAAAGAGAGAAGGGAGGAGAGGTAGGAGGGGGCAAGGTGATGGAGAACCTTGAAGCCTAGAGTGAGAGGTTTTTGTTTCGTGCGGAGGTTGATAGGCAACCAGTGGAGGCTTTTAATAAGGGGAGTGACGTGCCCAGAGCATTTCTGCTGGAAGATGAGCCGGGCAGCAGAAGGAGAATAGACTGGAGTGGGGAGAGACAGGAGGAAGGGAGATCAGAGAGAAGGCTGACACAATAATCCAGCTGGGATAGTATGAGAGCCTGTACCAGTAAGATAGCCGTTTGGATGGAGAGGGGAGGGCGGATCTTGGCAATATTATAAAGGTGAAACCGGCAGGTCTTCATGACGGATTGGATGTGTGGGGCGAATGAGAGAGCCGAGTCAAGGGTGACACCAAGATTGCGAGCTTGAGAGACAGGAAGGATGGTCATACCATCCACAGTGATAGGGAACTCAGGAAGATGACAGGGCTTGGGAGGGAAGATAAGGAGCTCAGTTTTGGACATGCTGAGTTTTAGGTGGTGGGCAGACATCCAGGTAGAGATGTCCTGGAGGCAGGAGGAGATACAAGCCTGAAGGGAGGGGGAGAGGACAGGGGCAGAGATGTAGATTTGTGTGTCATCTGCATAGAGATGATAGTTGAAGCCATGAGAGCGAATGAGTTCACTGAGGGACTGAGTGTAGACGGAGAACAGAAGAGGGCCAAGAACCTTTTAATATCGCCAAGATCTGCCCTTTCCTCTCCACCCAAATGGCTATCTTACTGGTACAGACTCTCATAATATCCCGGCTGGATTATTGTTCATTCAATAGTATTTATTGAGCGCTTACTATGTGCAGAGCACTGTACTAAGCGCTTGGGATGAACAAGTCGGCAACAGATAGAGACAGTCCCTGCCGTTTGACGGGCTTACAGTCTAATCGGGGGAGACGGACAGACAAGAACAATGGCACTAAAATGTCAGCCTTCTCTCTGATCTCCCTTTCTCCTCACTCTCCCCGCTCCAATCTATTCTTCATTCCGCTGCCCAGCTCATCTTCCTGCGGAAACGCTCTGGACATGTCCCTCCCCTTCTTAAAAACCTCCAGTGGTTGCCTATCAACCTCCACACGAAACAAAAACCTCTCACTCTAGGCTACAAGGCTCTCCATCACCTTGCCCCCTTTTACCTCTCCTCCCTTCTCTCCTTCTACTGCCCACACTGCACGCTCCACTCCTCTGCTGCCCACCTCCTCACCTTCCCCCATTCTCGCCTACCCCGACGTCGACCCCTTGGCCACGTCCTCCCGCTGTTCTGAAATGCCCTCCCCCGTCACCTCCGCCAAACTAATTCTCTTCCCCTCTTCAAACTCTACTTAGAGCCCACCTCCTTCAAGAGGTCTTCCCAGACTGAGCTTCTCCTTTTCCCTCTGCTCCCTCTTCTCCTCCTCTACCCCCCTTTACCTCCCCTGAGCTAAGCCCCCTTTTCCCCCCTCCCTCTGCTCATCCCCCTCTCCCTTCCCCTTCCCTCAGCACTGTGCTCATCTGCTCATTTGTATATATTTTTTATTACCCTATTTATTTTGTTAATGAGATATACATCACCTTGATTCTATTTATTGCTATTATTTTAATGAGATGAACATCCCCTTGATTCTATTTATTGCTACTGTTTTTGTCTGTCTGTCTCCCCCGATTAGACTGTAAGCCCATCAGTGGGCAGGGACTGTCTCTACCTGTTACTGAATTGTACATTCCAAGCGCTTAGTACAGTGCTCTGCACATAGTAAGCACTCAGTAAATACTATTGAATAATCTTAAACCATGCAGTCCTCTAGTGAGGGGAAGGGCCCAGAAAAAGGGTAGGGGTAATGTATGGCCAATAGTAAATCGGGGTCCCCAGAAAATGGAGAGTGGTGAGGAGAGTGATCCTCTCCTCCGCTGTTGCTCTGGCTGACCAACTTGACCAAATTGCCCATAACTTGTGAGAAGCAGCGTGGCTTAGTGCAAAGTGCCCAGGTTTGGGAGTCTTGTCAAAAGACTTCCTTGTCTTTGAGGAGTACCAAGATGCTTATTGCTTTATTGCTATTGTTTTAATGAGATGTTTCATCCCCTTGATTCTATTTATTGCTACTGTTTTTGTCTGTCTCCCCGATTAGACTGTAAGCCCGTCAATGGGCAGGGATTGTCTCTATCTGTTGCCCATTTGTACATTCCAAGCGCTTAGTGCAGTGCTCTACACATAGTAAGTGCTCAGTAAATATTACTGAATGAATGAATGAACTGACCCTTGCGGAACTCCTACAGTTAGAGGATGGGAAGGGGAGGAGGAGTCTGCAAAGGAGACCGAGAATGAATGGCCAGAAAGATAAGAGGAGAATCAGGAGAGGACAGAGTCTGTGAAGCCAAGGTGAGATAAGGTGTGGAGGAGAAGGGGATAGTCAACAGTGTCAAAGGCAGCTGAGAGGTCGAGGAGGATTAAGATAGAGTAGGAGCCATTGGATTTGGCAAGAAGGAGGTCATGGGTGACCTTTGAGAGAGCAGTCTCGGTAGAGTTGAGGGGACAGAAGGCAGATTGGAGGGGGTCCAGGAGAGAATTGGAGTTAAGGAATTCTAGGCAGCGAGTGTAGACGACTTATTTTAGGAGCTTGGAAAGGAAGGTAGAAGGGAGATAGGACAATAACTGGAAGGGGAAGTGGGGTTGAGAGAAGGTTTTTTTGGGATGGGGGAGACATGGGCATGTTTGAAGGCAGAGGGGAAGAAGTCATTGGAGAGTGAGTCGTTAAAGATAGAAGTTAAGGAGAGGAGGAGGGAAGGGGCGATGGTTTTTATAAGGTGAGCGGGAATGGGGTCCGAAGCATAGGTGGAGGGGGGTGGCACTTGCAAGGAGGGAGGAGATCTCCTCTGAGGATACTGCAGGTAAGGATGGGAACGAAGGGGAGAGGGTTGGGGGGGGGGAGGCAGTAGGGGGAGGGGTGACTTTGGGGAACTCAGACCTGATTGTGTTAGTTTTCATGAGGAAGTAGGTGGCCAGATTGTTGGGGGTGAGAGATTGGGGAGAGGAAGGAACAGGGGTCCTGAGGAGAGAATTAAAGGTCTGGAACAATTGGGGGGGATGACGACCATGGGTGTCAGTGAGGGAAGAAAAGTAGTTTTGCCTGGCGGAGGAGAGGGCAGAGTTAAGGCAGCAAAGGATAAATTTGAATGGATAAGGTTGGCTTGGTGCTGGGACCTTTGCCAGCAGCACTCAACAGCTTGAGCATAAGAGGGTAGGAGGTGGACAGAGGCAGTGACCCAGGGCTATGAGTTAGTGGAGTGAGAGAGGCGGAGGGAAAGCGGGGTGAGTGAGTTGAGATGAGTAGAGAGGGTGGAGTTGAGAATGGTAACCTGATCATCGAGAGTGGGAAGAGAGGACGGGGGGCAAGTTGGGGAGAGATGCTTTTGGAGAGATGGATGGGATCAAGAGAGCTGAGGTCTCTGTGGGGGAGTAGTACAGATTGGCTGAAATCTGGTTCGCTCCAGTAGTCACCGTCTCCCAACAGGGCTTCACAATCTCACACATGCTTCATCTCATCATCTGGAGTCACCATATAATATCTAATCTCACCTACTCTCAAATTCTACTCTCCAAACAAAATCTCCTGACCTTGCTTCTCCCTCACATGTACCATACCTGCAAATCTGTCCTATTCCCCAGCAGACACCAATGATCTTTTGTCCCCCTCCAATTTTCCAGTCATCATGCCCCATTAAATTTCTATACACAACATACCTTCTTTTTATGCACAGATCCACATCATCCTCTCCATTAAACTCAGCTCCACCATTCTCCTATCCTCTGCCTATCTCAGACCAACTATCTGCAATCTTAGATCATCTCCATAGTATGCTTCCTCTGCTTTTGTGCTCAAGCTGTAGAGCACCACTGGTGGAAATCCAGACACCAGGCCCACCTCGATCATTTCAAACTCATTCTTACCTGCATTAACTCTATCCTCATCACTACCTGGTAACAATACTTCTCCATCCTAATTGGTTTCCATGACAGTGCCTGTATTGTCCCTGTGTTCATCGCACCCTCAGCCCTAAAACACTTATATACTTATTGACTGATACCCTCAATTTATCTTACTATCTCCTACTATAGACTGTAAGTTTCTTATGGGCGGGGAACATATCTACTACCTCTCTTGTATTTTACCAAGTGCTTACTACAGTGCTCTGAACACAATAAACATTCAGAAATACCAATAATTTGATGACTGATTCTTTCCTTGACCCCCCTCCAATCTGGCTTCCAACCCTTTCACTCCACAGAAACTGCTCTCTCAAAGATCATGAGTGACATTCTCCTTATCACATCCAAAGGCCTCTACTCCATCCTGATCCTCCTTGACCTCCCAGCTGCTTTGAACACTATGGACCAATCTCTTATCCTGGAAACATCACCCAAACTTGTCTTCACTGATACAGTCCTCTCCTGGTTCTCCCCTTATCTATTTGACAGCCTCTTTTCAGTCTCTTTTGCAGTCTCCTCCTCTGCCGTCCATCCTCTAAATCTGGGAGCTCCTCAAGATTCAACTGTAGGTCCCCTTCTATTTTCCCATGGATAATTCATTCATTCTTAAGACTTCAACTACCATCTCTACATGGATGATTCCCAAGTCTACCATGCCAGCCCTGACCTCTCTACCTCTCTGAAGTCTTTCATTTCCTCCTGCTTTCCGGATGTCTTGTTGACAGCTCAAACTAGACATGTCCAAAATATAACTTTTCATATTCAAATCCAGATCCTGTACTCTGCCTATCTCATTAACGTGGACAATATCACTATCCCTATCTCATAAATCCATAGCCTTGACATCATCCTCTATTCATCTCTCTCATTCAACCCAAATAATCTGCCACCAAGTTCTATCCATTCTACCCTCATAACATCACTAAAATTTACACTTTCTTCTCCAGCCAAACTATTATGCTGATCCAATCACTTATTACATTCCACCTTAAATACTGCATCAGCCTCCTTGCCTCCACCCCACACTTCCTGTCTCTCCCCACTTCTATCCTTATTTCACTCTAAGGTCCAAATCAGTTTCCTAAATAATGTTCACATCTTCCCACCTCTCGAAAACTCGTTGCCAAACCACCTCCATATCAAAAATGAACTTCTTATCACTGGCTTTAAAGCACTCAATCACCTTGCCCTCTCCTATCTTGCCTTGCTGATTTCCTACTACAGCCATGTTTCTCTCTTCCACACCAAACTACTCACTATAATTTGATCTCATCTATCTCATCATTAACCCTTTATCCATATGCTAACTCTAGCCTGGAACTTCCTACACCTTCATATATGACAGACTACCACTGTCCCCATCTTCAAGGTCTTATTAAAATCACATCTCCTCCAAGAGGTCTTCCCTGACTAAGCCCTCACCTCCCATACTTCCTCTCCCTTATCAATTACCTATGCATTTGGCTCTGTATCCTTCAAGCATTTGATATCCAGTCTACCCTCCGCCTCATAGAACTTATATACATACCAAAAATTTATTTTAATGTCTGTCTCCCCCTCTAGACTGTAATCTCTATGGTCAGGGAATGTGTCTACCAACTCTTTTGTATCATATTCTCTGAACCACTTAGTTCAGTGCTCAAAGAATGCCATTAATTGACTGATCTACTGATAGTAGGAGTAGGGTTGGTAGAGTATTTATGAATTTCTTATTGTTTGCTGAGTCATGTATTAAGGGCTGGGACAATATAAGAATATAGCGTATTTTAGAAAAATAATGGTATTTGTAAAGCACTGTACTAAGCACTGCAATAGATACATGATAACAAGGTCGGACACAGCCCCTAATAAAACACAAACAGTATAAAAAAGCCAGTACAAACACACAAAATAAAAATAATAATCAGTAAGGAATTGTGGCTGGAGAAGCAGAATGATTGTATTGGAGAGGGTCCAAAAGCACTAAGTTGCAGTTTTTATTCCTTCAGCCCAGATACAAACAGAGCAGATGGGAGCAGAAGTCTACAGTGGTGGAGGAAGGTGACCGGCATGACAGTGGATTTTTTTTAATGGTATTTGTTAAAAGCTTCCTATATATCAAATACTATTCTAAGCACTAGGGTAAGTGCAAGTGAATTAAGTTAGACGCAGTCCTTGTCTCAGAGGGACCTAACATTCTAAGTAGGAGGGTGAACAAGTATCCCCATTTTACAGTTGAGGAAACTGAGGCACAGTTAAGTGACTTGCCCAAAGTCACACAGGAAGCAATTGACAGAATTGGGATTAGAACCCGGGTCCTCCTGACTCCCAGTCCCTTGATTATTCCACTTGGTCATGCTGCTTATATTTTCTAGAACACAAGAATGCTTCTCCTCTACCCCTTCTCTCTAAGTAAAAATGGTTTCTGAATTATCATTGCTCCCCAAATTAAGTATAAGTTCCATGTTGAAAAAGGGCTCAGCCTATACCAACTAGGCACTATCATCCTTTCTACTTGTCTGGCTGAAAACATCCTCCTGCTGGTCCTCATTATAGTCACCCTCAGTGATGCCTTTTCATGCCTGTTGTCATACAATGTTCAGTGCCTCTGAGCTGTCAGGAGCATCATTATCATCTCTGTCAACCAGTACACAAACATCTGACCCCCTGAACCCCAGAGGATTAGTCCCTGTAGGATCTTGAGATTAAATACAATTTTTATAGTAGCAGCTATAGAAAATTTGGAGGAAGAACTTTTCAACTGGTGAGTATTAGACTGGAATGAGTTGAAAATCACTGATATGCTCAGTTTTTTTCCCATTTCTAATATTATTTTCTTTCCCAAACTTATGGAAGCAATTTTAAAGTAAAATAATTGAACCAGCTCTGATAAAAAAAAATGCTGAAATAGAAATGTTGCTTAGTGTGGTACAGTACTATTGGCATTTACTGTTTAAAATGAAGGAAAGAAGGGGTTGGGTGTTAAATTTAATTGTTCAATCAACAGTTATTTTCTTGATAGCCTAAGAATATGGAGAAAGGGAACTTTTAAAATGTGGATTCAGATAAGGGAAACTTAGGGAAGTTTAGGGAATGTAGGCTGAAGTTTCGATTGAATGTGATTTATTATATTGGTAAAGAGGCTGTAGCAAAATAAAAACAATCAGATGGCTTCTTGACATTTCTGAAGGTAATTCAGACTATTTCCTTACACAGTCTGTTGAACACCCAACTAGAGAGAGCATTTTGGACTTTATCCTAGAAAATGAACCAGATATGATGGATAGGATAAAAATATAGATAAAATACAAGGTCAATTGATAATAATACCTCTACAGTGGAAATTTATTTTGGGTTATGTGCAGCATAAAATGGCATTGCATATTGAATTCTAACAAGGTAGAATTTAGAGGAATGCACACCAAGTGAAGAAACATTGAATAAAGCCAATTATGGTCCAAGAAATATCTTTTGGAAATGTGGAAGCATTTTAAAGAGACAAAAAGAATGAAATTCTTGAAAGTAAAGCCATTTGAAAACACTTTCATTTTATTTTCTGTGTGATTCAAGAAATATATTCTCTCTGAATAGCATAAAGGAAAGTCGTGCAAATGCAAGAGGACATTGGCAAATTGTAAACCACTGTAAAACCAAATTGGGGGAACAGTAAAGTATAGGGATATATGCATAGGTGTTGTAGGTATGGGTTGGGGGTGCTTCAGTGCTTAAGGAATACAGACTCAAGTGCAAAGCAAATGCAGAAGGAATTAGAAGAGGGTGAGGAGATGAAAAATCAGTCAGGGAAGGCTTCCTGACAACCTCTTTTACCAGGGTTGTCCAGAATCTGGAATCTGTAAAAACGACCTAAAATTTGTCCTGTCCATTAAGCCCCCCAAAGATGTCAATGTCAGGAGAGTGTGGAAGTGAGACTCAATATGCCATAATGAACACCGGCCGGGGAAGCAGAGGACCTGGGTTCTAAACACAACTCTGCCACTTGCCTGATGAATGACCTTAAGTCAATTTACTTTTCTTTTGATTGTTTCCTTTCCCTTAAATTAAATCCTTTCCCTTTACACTGGGACCCCCTTGTGGTACAGAGACTGTGTCCTACATGATTATACTGTACCTACCCCGGGGTTAACACAGTACGTGGGTAATAGCAAGCACTTAAGAAATGCTATTCTGATGATAATAATGATTATTAGGTAGAATTCTGCTTGTTCAACACCTCACTCTGGTGACTTCCCTGAAATGAGCCCTGAAATTGGGGTGAATGGGGTGAAAGAATTCTCACAGTGCCACTTCCTGAAAGGACAAGGAGGGCTCACATGCACTGACTCCAGAAATAGAGCTGGAGATACATATAGTGCCTCATCCTCTTGATGGCCTGGGAAGGGACAGAAACACAACTGCTTTGTTAGCCACATCCAGTAGAGGGGAGCTGCCCCCTGCCTCCTCCTCTTCCTCCCTGCACAGTGAGCCCAGGTGTGAGCTTTCACCGGGCTCAAACATCAAGTGCCCACTCCCTTCCCAATCCCCACTTTTTTGTTTTTACTTAATGCACTGGGACAATGCACCTTCCAAAGTGCAGGATGGACTAAAGAGAAATAGGGGAAAAATAAATTGTTCATAGTAGTTGACAGCCCTGCTCTGAAGCACACATGCACATTTTTATACTTGACTGTTTCTTCCTCTTTGCGATTCATCTAAGTATCTGTCTCATTCATTCATTCATTCAATTGTATTTATTGAGCACTTACTGTGTGCAGAGCACTGTACTAAATGCTTGAAATGTACAATTCAGCAACAGATAGATACAATCCCTGCCCAATAACGGGCTCCCCACTAGATGACAAACTCTTTGAGAGCAATTATGTCTACTGATTCTACGGTACTCTCACAGTGTCTCAGTAACAGTGGTCTCTCTACCTACTGTAAGTAATCAATAAATACTCTTGATTGACTGATCATAGTCTGAAACTCATTATTGTAACAAATAGTCCTGAAGAGTAGGGCTGAAGTTACTTTTGAATATTGTATTATTTCCCTTCAATTTCTGTTTTGCAATTTCTGTTTCTATAATGGGAATTCCTTTTCATCATTGTATTTCTCCATTTCCCTAAACAGATCTGTTTTTTCAAACTTTTATTTAATAAATAAAAGAAGCAGCGTGGCTCAGTGGAAAGAGCACGGGCTTTGGAGTCAGGGCTCATGAGTTCGAATCCCAGATCTGCCACTTGTCGGCTGTGTGACTGTGGGCAAGTCACTTAACTTCTCTGTGCCTCAGTTCCCTCATCTGTAAAATGGGGATTAAGACTGTGAGCCCCACGTGGGACAACCTGATTCCCCTGTGTCTACCCCAGCGCTTAGAACAGTGCTCGGCACATAGTAAGCGCTTAACAAATACCAACATTATTATTATTATTATTATTAAATGCATCTTAACTAGGATTAGTAACCTATTTAAAATTTGGACTCCCCTGCACACACAAAGAGATGTGTCCTCTGTATCCCTCCTTATGATGGGTTTCTGGAATTGTGTGCCCTGATAGTTAAGTCTGAATTTCTCCCCTACACTACCAACCCTACACAGAGCATGATATACACTTTCTACCATGAACGTGTTTCTAATTATCTTGTGGTTATCCAGTACAGAACAGGACTTGCCCCAAGAAGTGTTCAACACACCCAATTCTATATATGAAGGTAACTATGAAAGAAAAAATAAAAAATGTTATTGGGACCCCTCTTTTTCATTCTTTTTTAATCTTTTTCCTTCCTCCAGCATACAGCTACAACAGCCGCTTTGGTCTAATTTATACCTTTGGTAGTGATATAATAATGATGATGACAATGGCAACAACAGAAACAATAATAATGATAATAATAATGCTTTTAATTGTGGTATTTGTTAAATACTCACTGTATACCTGGCTCTGTACTAAGTTGGCTTAGTGAAAAGAACATGGGCTCAGGAGTCAGAGGACATGGGTTCTAATCCCGGCTCTGCCACTTATTTTCTGTGTCACTTTGGGGATCACAACTTCTCTGTGCCTCAGTTAACTCATCTGTAAAATGGGGATTAAGACTGTGAGCCCTACGTGGGACAACCTGATTACCTTTTATCTACCCTAGTGCGTAGAATAGTGCTTGGCACATAGTAAGTGCTTAACAAATACCACCATTATTTTGATTATTATTATAGAAGAAAATCAATTTGGACACAATCCCTGTTCCACATGGGATTCACAGTCTTAATTCTCATTTAACAGATGAGGAAATTTAGGTACTGAGAAATGTTCTGGATGTGGTTACTGCAGCAAGTGAACTGCTGCTCCTTTTCAGGTCCTGAAGGGGAGGAAGCATTGTATGTATCTCCAGCTCTACTGCTGGCCTCACTGCATGTGAACTCCTCCTGTCCTTACTGGAAGTAGCACTGACTTGCCCCAGGTCACACTGCAGACAAGTGGCTGAGGTGGGATTAGAAACTAGGTCCTCTGACTCCCAGGCCTGTGCTTTTTCCACTAGGTCATGCTCCTTCTCGAATGATATAGATATGAGACTGAAATTTTCTTGAAAATTAAACTGAAATTTATCTAACACATTTTTTTAAAATATCAGAAAATATAGGTAATGGTCACATTTAGTACTAATTTTAAAAATTAAAGATAGGAACATTTGGAAGGCCTGTGAGGTGCTTGACTTAGATAAAAGAGGGGGCTGGGGGTGTTGGAAATCTATCATTGAAGAACTAAATCATCAGCCTGCCTAACATAGTCGAGCACTCCATCCTAAGGTTGGTCTTTCCTCAAAGGGCCTCGTGCCAGCCTCAGGACACTTTATCAATATTTCTAGCTAGTACAGTAATAACATATTTTCCAGGAAAAAAAAATAACACCAAAGAGTCCCACCAAAATATCGTTTCATTGCCCTATGCCTGTTAAATGAAATTGGAAGTACTGTTATCTCTAAGAAACAGGATTTTTAAAAATATAATGAAAAAGGCTAAAGAATACTCTAAAGATACATAAGCAGAAAAATTAAGAAAATAATTTTCAAAAAGGCTAAAAAGGGTCGTTTTGGAAGGATGTTCAAGTGACAAAGGAGTTTGGAGGAACTGAATATCCCTGGGTAAATATTTATAAGAGCAAGAAACTGTTAGTGAATCATAAAGACAGGCAAGATGGAAGGAAATGGTTTGATTTTTTTAAGTGCTGAATGAGAAGAGAAACATCAATGGGAATGACACAAAGATGTAAGAAAGAATATGTGGAGCAAAAGTGGGAAGAGATGAAACCAGAAAAGTAAAAGCAAAGAATAAGGGGTTTTAATAGATAAAAATATAAAGAGAAATAATTTGTAAATATTATGGAAGATAGAGCAACGTGTTGTCTCTTTGCAATAGAGAGAAAAGCAAATCATTAATGACAGTAGGATAATCCTTTTGTCTCTTTTTTCTGGTCTTACAAACAGGGTCAATAATCAATTCAAAACAGGAGTAAATATTACATGTGTTCGAGCTGTCCATACAAACAGGGAGAAAGAAGATGAACTGAGAACAAGATTCAGACAATGCCCAAGTTTCTAATGGCTCCCCTACTCTCCCTACATCTTGGAAAAACTCCTTACTATTGCCTTAAAGACTCCCTATCAGGTTTTTACATATCAGCTCTCTTAACCAGCTACTTTCCAGTTTGCTGCCTTTGCTCCCTGTGAACGGTGAGTAGCATGTCTTGCATCTGTTGTAGTCTCCCAAACCATTAGTGTTAGTGCTTAGCACTTAGTAAAGAATGATTGACTAGAAAATATAATAGAAAACACCCTTTGTCTACAAGGAACCTGCAACCTACAGGGCAGATAAGTAGCCAGCATGGCATAGTGGAATGAGCATGAGCCTGGGATCAGAGGACCTGGGTTATAATCATGACCACCATCTACCTGCTGTGTGACATTGGACAAGTCACTTAACTTTTCTGTGCCTCAGTTTCATCATCTGCAAAATGAGGATTCAGTACCTGTTCTCCCTCCTACTTAAAATGTGAGTTCCATGTGGGACCTAATTATCTTGTATCTACCACAGTACTTAGTACAGTTCTTGGCACACAGTAAGCACATAACAAATGCCATTACTATTATTATTATTATAACATCCATATAAATATTAATTTATACATAAATAGTACATATGGCATATGGTGTGAATGTTAACTGTTAAAGTAACTAGGCTTTAAGCCTTTTGAGGGCAAAGATCATGCATTCCCAGTGCTCTGAACATGGTAATAGCACAATAAATTGGTTGATTGACTAATTGATTGAATGAATGGTTGGCTGTTGATGATGCAGTTTAGGACAGTGGAAGTTTATTGGAGGAAGATTATGGCAAATTAGTCCAGCCTCTTGCTGGGTTCCTAGCGGTGGGAGCGGACTAATAGTGGAACATATTTTGTTCTTTTCTCCTCCCCAGCACTCCATTGCCCTGGAGAGTACTTTTCAGCTCTTAGAACAGTGCTCAGTATTTAGAACAATGGTCAGTGCTTAGAACAGTGCTTGGCATATAGTGCTTAACAAATATCATAATTATTATTATTATAGCAAGTCCAGGTTATCCAAAACTAACGAAGGAATAGATTGTGGTAACAATGAAAGAGATGATGGTGACAATGATGATACTGATGTTGATGATGAGACTTTTCTAATCATTCTTATTTTGGGAAAATATCTGCAGAAGAGGTCAAAGATGTGAGGAGAGGAAGATGTATATGGAAGAGGCTTTGGACAATTTGGCCTATGTGGCAGGGTAGAGGCTAAAGCTATATATCCTGAGCAACTGCCTGTCTTTCCAGTTGTGAAATTGTGTCTCCATCTTCTAAGTAGATAAAACTCTCAATTTCAAAGTGATTAAGACATAAGAAATTTTAAATCGCTTGGCACCATCATCTCCCTGAATCAATCACCAATCAGTGTATTTACTGAGCACTTACTGTGGGCAAAACAGTAACACTTGGGAAAGTGCAATACAACAAAGTGGGTAGACTCATTACCTGTCTACAATGAGTTTACAATCTAGAAGGGAAGACAGACATCAATATAATTAAATAAGTTATTGATATGTGTATAACAGCTGAGGTTGGCGGGAATATCAATTGTTCACAGGCCCAGACCCAAAGCACAGACAATACAGAAGAGTGAGGGAGTTGGGGAAAAGAGGGCTTTATTGGGGAAATCTCTTGGAGGAGATATGACCTTCATAAGGCTTAATTAAAACTGTAAAAAAAAATGAATGCCATCAATGTGCTGTACTTTATGTACGATAAATTTAATTTTCTAAAAACTTAAACCATGGAGAGCCAATTCTGTAGGAATAACAGTTATAATAGCAATTGAGTTTAAATGTCTTATTCATATAATTATTAGGTGTGGAAAACATGAAACTTTCCGAAGATAACAAGGGAGACTAAATCTCTGAGAATAAATGTCAAGATTAACCTTTCCACAGTTGAACTGAAACTTTCAAAGTTCTTCGCGATGGAGCCATATTGATAAAATTGGAGAAAACACTCAAGAAATTATCAGACTAGATAAACAGAGTTAGGCACTATGGAAAAGTGCATATTAGTTTTCAGAGATAAAAATGTAGTTTTCTGTTTTAAGAATAGGTAGAATGACTATAAAGCAGAAGTTGATTTTTTGAAAGACATCCATTGCTTCTAACAGCACATTTCCTGATTTAAATTATCTTCTATAGCATTCTCTTTTATTAGGAGGAAGGTTAAATTTAGAATAAAATTCTTTATTCATTTGATTTTTCTAATCAAATGATGCAAATCAAAGTGATTTTTTAATAAATCACTTTAAATTTCATAAAACAAAATCTGACTGACACCTGGTTAGGAAGCACAGTTGGCAGTCACAATGAAGACAAATTAAATGTCCTTTCCAATATCTT
Organism: Ornithorhynchus anatinus; assembly: GCF_004115215.2. Taxonomy (NCBI): domain Eukaryota; kingdom Metazoa; phylum Chordata; class Mammalia; order Monotremata; family Ornithorhynchidae; genus Ornithorhynchus; species Ornithorhynchus anatinus. Next base: position 157,344,271 of record NC_041728.1, read on the forward strand.
CTGGATACAACAGAGATAATTTAAATCTTGATAAACTTGATAGTATGCATTGCTTTTCAAAGATTAAATTATGTTCCAGATTACAATGCAGAACTAGGTTATTCATAATTAATATCATAACTGTTTTATCACTACAATAATGAAATAGAAAACGAAATTAAACTGTTATGCGTTTTCTGATATTGACATAATTGATCAGTTCAGTATAACTTATTCAAACAATTTTAGTGAGAAATAGTCTCACCAAATCAATCAATCAATGGTGTTTATGGAGTACTTGCTGTGTGCAGGACAATGTACTAAGCGTTTGGGTAAGTACAATACAATAGAATTAGTAGTCCCTTTCCCTGCCCCTAAGGAATTTCTGAGAACTTGCGAGAAATTTCCCCTTTTAGACTGCAAACTTGCTGAGGGAAGGGGATGTGTCTATTTATTATTATATTGTACTCTCCAAAGTGCTTAGTTCAGTGCTCTGCACATAATAACCACTCACTAAAAATGATTGAATGAACTACAGTTTAAAGGGGGAGACAAACATTAATATTAAGATATATAAGCAAATTATGGATATGTACATAAAGACTCTGGAGTTGAGGGCGGGGTGGATATCAAGTACTTAAACAGTATATATGCCAGTGCATAGGTGATGCAGAAGGAAGAGGGTGTAGGATAAAAAAGGGTTTAATAGGGGAAAGAACTCTTGGAGGAGATATGATTTAATAAGGCTCTGAACGTAGGGAGAGTGGTGATTTGACATTTATGGAGATAGAAAGAGTTCCAGGGCAGAAGGAGGATGTGGGCAATTGGTCAGTGGTGAGATTCATGAGTTCATAATAATAATAATTACGGTATTTGTTTAGTGCTTACTATGTGCAAAACACTGTTCTAAGTACTGGGGTTGATACAAAGTCATCAGGTTGTCCTACTTGGGGCTCACAGTCTTAATCCCCATTTTACAGATGAGGCAAGTGAGGCACAGAGAAGTTAAGTGACTTGCCCAAAGTCACACAGCTGATAAGTGGCAGATCTGGGATTAGAACCCATGACCTCTGACTCCCAAGCCTGGCTCTTTCCATTAAGCCACGCTGTTTCTCATGAGATAGAGGTTTTTTGAACAAGCTGGCACTAAAGGAGTGAAGTGTTTGAGAGCAGTTGGAAACAAGCCATTGTAAATAGAATGATAGAAAATGGCAGCCACAGAGGGACTAATGGGGGGCAAGTGTTTTGATGAATTGAAAATGCAGGAGGTCAGAGGTGCAAGGCGGGGTGGTAGATTTTGATAAGAGGTAAGAGTTCTTCTCCTGAGATGCTGCTGGGAAAATTGGGAAAGTCAAAGAGGGCACAGAGGAAGAAGGGATTGGAAAGGAGCAGGGGATATTTAGGTAAGATCAGTTCTGGTGGTTTCAATTTCATCAGTAAAGTAAGTGGACAGGTCTATGGGGAAAAAAAATGGATGACGGTCAGAAGGTTTGAGGAGGGAGTTAAACATCTGGAACAGCTGGTGCAGGCAATGTGTATGGGAGTCAATAAGGATGGAGAAGTATTGTTGATGGGAGGAGGAAAGGGCAGAGTTAAAGTAGGTGGGAATAATTGAAGATGGTTGAGGTCAGTCAGGTGTTTGGAATTCTGCCAGCAGCACACTATAGTTCATGTACAGCAACGGAGTATATGTACTGTGGAAGTGATCTAAGGCTGTGAGTTAGTTGAATGAGACTGTCAGAGGGACAGGAGAGCAAGGGAGTTGGGTGGACAGAGCAACGTTGAGAGCCTTTAATTTGTGCATCTAGAGAAGGGAATCTGTGGACAAAACCCAAATGGGGCATGGTGACTTTAAAAAGAAATGGAGAAGGTCAAAAGATTGGAGGTTTTTGTGGAGAAACAGGACAGATTCGGAGGGGGTGGGTGTGTGGGAGACAAACCAGGTGAAGTAATAAAAGTGTGATAGAGGCATTTAAAAGTTGGTGGGAAAAAATTGTAAAATGACTGGAGATGATGAGATTAATCATGTGTCCAAGTCAGTGAATGAATGAGGTAGGGTGGAGCAAGAGGTCATTGAAGTTAAGGTGTGAGAGAAGTGGACGGTGAATGGGTTTGTCAGGGACATCCACAGTCTGTGCATAGTCAGTGCTCCCTAAATAGCAATGATTGATTGGTTGAGTATAGATAATGGTAAGGCCACTTAACAGCAGGTCTCTGCTCCTAAAGAGATATCTGATATCAATTCCCAAAAGGCTCATTCTTGTATGACATGCTCATATCAATGCATTCCTATACCATGTCAGGTTTTTTAAAAAAACAGTATAAAGTGCAATATCAAACTAAGCTTGTATTGACTGCTAATGTTTTTTATTTGATTTTTCTATATACTTAGTTTTTCTTTATCCTGCATTTATGCTAGGAGGCGGTTATATTTAATATTTTTTTTTCACTGTTTTCCTGATCATAGTGTATCCTCTTTTTGTAAGACCATTTCCCTAATTCATCAAGATCATTTCCCTTCCAATTGTTAAGCAACAATTATAATATTAGTATAACCTGCAACTTTGTGTTTATCATTCATTCTCCAGCCAAATCAATAGAGTTGATAAGTGGAATTAGAACATTATAGTTGCATTGTGGCTAATTGTATGACTTGCAGAAATCACTCAGAGCTAGATGTGTAAGTTGCATTAGCAAATTCTTGCCCAAAGAAAGGGCATAACTTTAGCTAAGAGTCATGTTATTTTTTGGTTATGTGCAAAACCAAAAAAGATAAAAGTATTCAATATATTTTGAAACATTTCTATATATTTTCTTTTATTATTGAACTTTAGGCTATACAGTTTGGCATAACATAACAGTTTGGTGATTGGATACATAACACATGAAAATTATTTAAGAAAGTAACCTCCCGAAACTTCCATAGTGTTTTTTGTACACTATGCTGTCTAATATATACTGTTACTACTGTTACTAATACATAATGCTACCCACTGTTTATATTACACAAAGTACAGGGAGAGGACTATGATTATTGTTGTTAATTTTGATATCATTACCACTAGTCACTTACTAAGCAATGTATCGAGCACTGGTGTAAATGCATTAGAAACAGTTCAGACACAATCCCCATTTCCCAGAGGATTCACAATCTAAGGGGGAAGAGTATTCGCATAGAAAACAGGAATAAATACAGGCTGCAAATCAGAGGAATTACAATTTCAAACAATCAAAGATTCTAAACATTGACTATGCAGTCAATAGCATTTACTGGGTACTTGCTGTGATCAAAGCGCAAACTAAACATTTGAGATGGTACAATAGAGAAGCTTTGTTATGTTGTATTCTCCCTAGTGCTTAGAACATTGCTCTTCACATAGTAAGTACTTAATAAATATGACTGATTGATTGGAGTAAGTAAATATGATCTCTGGCCTAAAGGAGTTTACAAGAACTTAGATTAGCAACGGTGCAGTTGTCAGACACTTCACAGTTCCAGGCTCTACTTCCTTGCTTACAAAGGTCCAGAACCTTTCCAAAATTCTAATGGGAAGACAGATTCCTGTTTGTTCTCTTCTGCAGGGAGTGGGGCCCACTTTCCCCTGAGGTTCCATGGTGCAATGCTTCTGTCCAAATAGTCTTCGGATTTCACTCTTTTATTTATAGAATTACATTTTATGTCAGCAGACCTGATACATGATGTAGCAAATATCTAAAAGTAGAAAATCTAAATTAGCTAATAAAAAAACCCAGTCATTTGAGGCTTGAGAGCCTCTTGTGTTTTGATGTCCTAAGTTTTGCTTGCAGGTTTGTGAGGAAAATGATTTATACCTCTCCTCCCATATTCTTCTATATGTTGTTGTGGTTGATGATGATGATATTTTGGGGAGTGTGAATCTCTCTGGGTCAAGTTAATGTGAGTGAGAAGTACCGCAAGAAGTAGCCCAGCTATGGAGAAAAGGAATAATTTTAAAGTTAAAGTTCACAAATGAAACAGATCCATTCTCAGGATAACTGCATAGTTTTAAAGGTTATTGAGCATTTGATCTATTGTTGAGAAAGATAGGTGCAATTCAGAGCTCTTACCTTGATATTTTTTAAGACTTTGAGCCACTTTTTCACTATACAAATTGCCCTTTCTCAGTTCTGGAACATGACTGAATCCAGCAGAGATTCCAATTAAATTATGCTTTTGCCCTCACAGAAATGCATTTTGTTCCTGAAAGGGAGAGGAAGCTTGTTAATTATGTGGGCACCTCCTGTGCTGGGCTTGAAAGGGCGGTGACCTGCCTTCTGGGAGAGAGCCAAAGCAGGTGGCTTTTTGCCATTCCCTCACTGAATGGTAAATTAGCTCTAATTGTGATTTAGTCAATATGAGTGTGGATCTCTCTGTGGACAAATTATTCTTGGGTAGTAAATTCATTCAGTATACTACAACAATAATTTATTAAGTAGAGCATTTAAGATCCACAAGAGTTAATTTAACACCTGCAGTGATTAACTTACAGTCTGGGAGGGACTTTCAGCCAGAGAAAGTGGCTGAATGTTTTTTTGGCAGAGTCAGAAATCAACCCCTAGGAATTTTGACCCATAGTGCCCAAATGTCCATGAAAACAGAAGGGAACTTGACTGGGACAAGATAGAGACCACAAACAACCTCTACAGTTATGAGGTGGGGCAAGTCTGCCTGCAGAGTCTGGAAAACAAATGGGAGATGAATTGAATAAAGAAACTTTAAGTTGGTGGAAAATTAATGAATTCACATTTCTTAAGGGGGCAACTGATATCTGACTCTTTAGCCAGATAATTGTGGGAGTATTTGCTTTTAAAATGTTTCACCACAATTCAACACCCAATGTCCAAACACTGATATTTTTGCTGAAAATATATATTGTTAGGAGTATGATTGATAGCTACTGCTCTGATGACATGGAACCCTGTCATCTCCTTGCTCACCCCACTGCTAGTCAACCTCTTCCTGCATTGTCCATAGCTGTGTAGAATATAATAATAATAATAATAATAATGGCATTTGTTAAGTGCTTACTATTTGCCAAGCACTGTTCTAAGAGCTGGAGTAGATACAAGGTCAACAAGTTGTCCCACGTGGGGCTCACAGTCTTAATCCCCATTTTAGATGAGGTAATTGAAACACAGAGAAGTTAAGTGACTTGACCAAGGTCACACAGCAGACAAGTGCTGGAGTAGGGATTAGAATCCACGTCCTCTGACTCCCAAGCCCATGCTCTTTCCACTAAGCCAAGCTGCTTCCTAATATATCAAGAAGGGATTTTCAAAAGGGGTAAAAGACACTATATTTAAACTGTGAGCCCTATGTCGGACAGGGACTATGTCCAACCTATTTTTTTTGTATTTACCTCAGTGCTTGTAAGCATTTAATGAATCCTATCATTATTATTATTAGTAGTACTAGTATCCTTATTATTCCTAGCCTCAAATAGTTTATAGTCTAATGATACCAGAATATGAAAGACCATTAATTAGCTCATCAAAACAACTGATGAGCATTAGGTAGACCACATGATTGCAGAACCACCAGTGTGACTTTTGGGAGAGATTTGGTCACACCCACTTACGCATGAGTCATTATTTCATTTTTCCATTGGTATGAAAGAGAGGAGCAGTTGATCTAATGGGAGGAGCATGGACCTGGGAGTCACATCAGAAGATTTGGGTTCTAATTCCAATTTCATCACTAGCCTGATGTCTGACCTTGTGCATGTCCCTTAACTACACTGTGACTTAATTTTATCAAATATAAAATTAGCATTACATACCTGTTCTTGCTTGTACTTAGACTCTGAGACTCATGTGGAACAGAGACTGTGCCCACTCCAAATTATCTGAACTACACCAGGGCTTAGTGTAGTTTTGGCACATGAAATGCTTAACAAAGACCACAATTATTATTAATGTGGGATTAGTACAACATAATAATTTTTTTAAATGGGTGTTGGTGGACTAAAAGAGGATATACAAGAAGTTTGCTTCTGTAGTGTGGCCATATTTGGAGTGAAATTTGAATCTCAGCTGTGTTCTCTCCACTACTGGCCTGAGTTGGACTACAAAGTTTTCACTATGCATATTTTAACATAACCCAGATCTTGTTTACCTCAGAGGTTCTACAGTATTTTAAGTGATGAAACATGAAATTCCCAGCAAATGCAGGAGTAGCTGCCATGGCCATACCACCCATCCAGAGGTGAGTTTGGATACCAACTATGGTAGTGTACAACCCCTGTTCCCTGCCGCCACCCAGTCAGACTTTAGAGTTTTCACTATGCACATTTGCAAACAAAAACACTGAATCAGCCCACTAGGCTGGACTCCTGGCTGTCAATCTTTAAGGGACTCACCAAGTGGAGGGATCACTGCCCCTAAAAGTGTTGTTCCTTTGTGGAATCCTGAAAGAAGAGATTGTCATCCCTTCTTCACTAGTCACTTGCCTGGATCATCCTTTGCTAAGCTATTTTGCCTGGACACATCAGTCAGTCAGTCAGTCAGTCATGTTTATTGAATGCTTACTGTGTGCAGAACACTGTACCAAGTGCTTAGGAGAGTGGAAGCAGCATGGTGTGGAAATAGCATGGCATAGTGGATAGAGGTCAAGAAGGTCATGGGTTCTAATCCCTGCTCCACCACTTGTTTGCTGTGTCACCTTGGGCAAGTCACTTAACTTCCCTCAGTTACTTCATCTGTGAAATGGGGATTAAGACTATGAGCCCTATATGGGACATGGAGTGTGTCTAACTTGATTTGCTTGTATCCCACCCCAGCACTTAGTACAGTGCCTGTAACATAGCACTTAAACACCATTATTATTATTACAAAATATAATTATATATCAGGCACATCCCCTGCTCTCAATGAGCTGACAGTCTAGAGTCTAGTTTCTTATATTTATTGTTGAGCTACCCTGTAAACGTCCATCCTCCTTCAGTGCCCCAACCATAAATCAGTGTCCTGGCAAGTCACAAATAACCTGTGAATTTTCAGGCCATTTGTGAGGTTTTTTTTGTTTGTTTCATTTTGTTTTTTAATATGCTTCACAATACCTGGTGAAGAGCCATATCTTCTTAAAAGGGTTTTATCATTCTGGTAACAAAGGTGATGGTTTATAGGAGATTTTGTTTTCAGAAAAGGCATGTTAACATGAAGTTACCTTGTATCATGTAATCCTCAAGGCCAGAAGATAAGGGAGAAAAGAATCACTTCAATTATTTCATTTGGAATAAAAAGTTTCTCATTCATTTTAAATTGATAATGCAATTGGACAAACTTTCATTTAAAAATTTACAAAGAAGTATGTTCAGAAATCAAATATTCTGGCCACTAAAATATCACTATGAGTGTCTCCTTTAGACTGTAAAGTTCATGTGGGCAGGGAATGTGTCTACCAACTCTGTTGTAGTGTACTCTCTGAAGTATTTAACATAGTACAATGCTCTGCACATAGTAAATGCTCAGTAAATACCATCGATTGATCTTTTTTATTTTAAGTTCATTCATTCATTCAATTGCATTTATTGAGTGCTTACTGTGTGTAGAGCACTGTACTAAGCACTTGGAAATTACAATTCATCAATAAAGAGAGACAATCCCTGGCCACACCGGGCCTATAGTCTAGAACAGGGGAGACAGACATCAAAACAAGTAAACAGGCATCAAAGTAAATGAATAGAATTAAAGATATATATGCATCGAAAGAAGTAATCAGGCATTCATATAAATAAACAGAATTATAGATATGTACATATATACAGGTGCTGTGGGGTAGGGAGGGGAGGTAGAATAAAGGGAATGATCTGGGGAGATTTGGGGGTGGGAGAGCTGAGGAAAAGTGGGGCATAGTCTGGGTAGGCCTCTTGGAGTAGGTGAGCCTCCAGAAGGGTTTTGAAGGGGGAAGTATGATTGTTTGGTGGATTTGGGGAGAGAGGGCATTCCAGGCCAATGGTAGGACCTGGGCCCGGGGTCGACGGCGGGACAGGTGAGAACTAGGCAGAGTGAGAAGGTTAGCACCAGAGGAGCGGCATTCATTCATTCATTCATATTTACTGAGCACTTATTGTGTACAGAACACTGTACTAAGCTCTTGCGAGGGTACAGTACAACAATAAACAGATGCATTCCCTGCCCATAAGGAGCTTTCAGTGTTGTGGGGGAGACAGACAAGAATACAAATAAATACAATTACAGATATGTACAATAAGTACTGTGGGACTGAGAGAGGAAAGAACAAAAGGAATAAATCAGGGTAACAGATGGGATTTGGAGATAAGGTAAAGTGGGGTTTAGTTTGGGAGGTCCTCTTGGAGGAGATGTGCCTTCAATAAGGCTTTGAAGGTGAGGAGAGTAATTGTCTGTCAGATTTAAGGAGGGACGGCATTACAGGCCAGAGCAGAACAGGGGCCAGGAGTTGGTGGTGAGACAGGTGAGATCAAGGCACAATGAAAAGGTTAGCACTAGAGAAGTGAAGTGTGTGGGCTGGGTTGCAGAAGGAGAGAAGCAAGGTGAATTAGGAGGAGAGCAAGGTAGTGGAGTGCTTTAAAACCGACAGTGAAGAGTTTTTGTTTGATGCAGAAATGGATGGGTAACTACTTGAGTTTTTTGAGGAGGGGGGGAACATTCTGAATATTTTTGTAGAAAAAGGATCTGGGCAGCAGAGTGAAGTATGGTTTGGAGTGGGGAGACAGGAAGCTGGAAGGTCAGCAAGGATGAGTGATTGCATTAACGTGGAAGCAGTTTGGAAGGAATGAAATCCAGATTATGGAGACTCATATACAAATTGTCAGTTGTCACAGCAATCCTTGCAGTAGGGGATTATAGGCCTATGGGATTCCACCAAAAATATTTTATGGTAATTTATCAATGACACTACCATGAGGATAGATCTGGTAAAAAGAAGACCACATTGAGACAAAAAGTTCTAATACATACAAAAATACCATGGGTAACGTTCTTCCATTCTGCAGTAATAGTCTGTAAACTCCCTCTAGACTTTAAACTCATCCTTTCAGACTGTAATCTTATTGTGGGCCGGCAATCTGTCTACCTACTCCGTTATATTGTACTTTCCTAAGTGCTTAGTCCAGTGCTCTGTACACAGTAAGCACTCAGTAAATACTATTAATTGATTGAATTTGTGAGGACTGTGGTTCCCAAGCACATTGATTCCCAAAAAAACTGAGATTCCCTGAAAACTTTCAACCTCAGGGGGCACTATGATGTGGAAGTTGGAGGAATGGCATGGGAGGGAGGGAGGCAAGGTAGGAAGGAGTGGCAGCCAGTTTCAGTCACAGTTAGAAATTTGAAAATGTCCAGTCAGGGTTGGAAGCAGCATCTGTGTGAACTGAGATTTGGGAAAGGAACACAAATGTTCTGGAGAAAGGGGGTGTCAGGATGTCCAAAGCTACCCTTCACTCTGCTTACTCTAAGCTGAACAAAAACACTTTCCCAAGGAAGAAATAGTCATTCAACTAAATCTTTAAAAACATCAGTCATTTTTAACTGGTCATTAAAATTCAACAACTTCCCTAAATCTCTCATAGGATGGAATTTTTTTGCTTTCACTTTCACACCCTAATGCTACTTAAAATTACTTGAAAAATTAATAATTTTATACTGTTTCAGAGATTTTGATGAAAATCAATTCATCTTTTTTACTATTAATTATGGTATTTGGCAAGCACTTATTATTTTTTACTAGTTTTTAATTTTTGATGATGGAACAAATTAAGTGAAATGTTTTGTAAAGTACCAAATGTAATTGCATAGCTGTGAATTTAATAAATAAGTCTGGCATGAGAGATTCAAACTCATATATAAACAGGTTAGTGCATTAAGACTTTTAAAATGGAGCCTTTGACATGGTAACTGTGGGCCTATTAAATGCATTATTGAGGCAGTAAATTAAAATGAACACCAATGATACTTAAAAAATTTCTGACTTTTGTTCCTGTAACTTCTAGCAAAAAAACCCATAAAACAAATCTTCCTTATATTTGTGAAACTAACCTACAGTAAAATACTGATACAAAGTTTGTCACCAACAGACCTCATCTTAAAATGACCATTATCTCTAAGGCTCTAGGTCCATGCATAGACTCAGTTGTGACTATAATGCTTGCAATTCTTGACTTGGAATTATTATGGTGTTTTGATGCTGTTTTGTTTGGTGATTCAAGCAAGTTTCACTAGATAGCTTCTAAGAAGTTGTTTGGACCTATTAGCTACCAACTTGATTCAGCTTCTGTATAGCTCTCTGGTTGTCTTGTCATTTGGAGTTAATTGGATGAAAACAATTTACAAATACTAGGAACCCCTCTGGGCTCCTCTGGGCAGGCAGCATGCCTACAACTCTGTGATATTATGCTCTCCCAAGGACTTAGAAAAGTTCTCTGCACACAGTAAGCACTCAATAAATGTGATTGATTGATCTATTCTTTTGAGTTCTTGGTATTTTCAACAGCTCCAGTGCTCTGGGTCACTGCCCACCATGTTACCTGCTTGCAGGACTTTTGGTTCTTTCTTTCGCTGACTATAAATCTGGGAAGCTCAGTCCAGACTGAGGCAGAGCTGGTGGGAGAGCAGAGGGTGTCAGAGAGAGGATGAAGAGGGAGGAGCGGGCAAGGATAGCTGAATTATACTTTCTAAGCATTTAGTATAGTGCTCTGCACACAGTAAGTACTCAAAAAATACAACTGAATGCAATGAATGAATTGAATGAATGTTTAGGGAAGAATATCTGAGACAGGAGAGGAGATGTCAAGAGGTCTTCCACACTCCCACCCTGCATAATAATAATAATAATATTAAAAGGGATAATAGTGATAATTTTTAAGCATTTACTATTTGCCAAGCCCTGGGGAATATACAAGATCATCAGGTTGGACGTAGTCCCTGTCCCACATGGAGCTCAAAGTCTAATGGACTCCACTGCTGACACTGGTTTCCCCTGATCACTCATTAATTCATTCAGTCAAATTGATTGCATTTACTGTGTGCAGAGCACTATACTAAGCACTTGGGAAAGTACAGCACAACAATAAACAGTGACATTCCATGCCCACAATGAGCTCACTGAAGCCTGTGTCCAGGATTGCCAAAGTGGAAGGTAAGAAGCAGAGAAGTGGCCTAGTGGTAAAAGCAATGGGCCTGGGAATCAGAGGACCAGTAATCGAATGCTCACTGTGCCACTTGCCTGCTGTGTCACCTTGGGCAAATTGCAACCACTCAGGGCCTCAGTTTCTTCATCTGTAAAATGGGGAATCCAATCATTACTCTCCATCCTACTTGAACTCTGAGCCCTGTGTGAGAGAGGGACTCTGTCCAACCTGATTGTCTTGTGTCTACCCCAGCACTTAGTACAGTGCTTTGCACATAGTATGTCCTTGAGACTATTATTATTAGCAGAGGGGGAAGGAACATGTGATAGCAATTGAAATAGAGAGGCTCTTAACAGAACCCAGCAATCCTGGAGCTGAAATAAAAATGAGCCAATTAAAAAAAAACAACCATGAATAAGAGGAAGGGGGTAGCTGAGGGACCAAAGAGACAAGGAGTGGAGGATAATCATATTTATTGTTCACTTAGTGTGTGCGGAGCACTCTACTAAGTGCTTGGGAGAGGAAAATGTAACAGAGTTGGTAGAGACGTTCCCTTTCCACAGTGAGTTTACAGTCTAGAAGATTAGAAACTGAAAGCTTTGGCGACCAAGGAGGACTGCACTAATATAAGTTAGAGCAAAGATGTCAGAGAGGGTTAGTCCCATGGAATATTTACAAAAAACAACACAGGCAGTAATCATTTAGTGTCTCCATCTTTGCAGTAGTCAATATTGGATGAGAGCTGTGTGATTTCAAAATGCCTAATCAGAAGTCTTGGCTGGCAAGGGAATGTAAGGAGAAAATTCATTTCTCTGTAGTTAAGAGAAATTATTCACGACTTTTCACAGCAGCAAAGGCCTGTTCTAAGCAAAGTTAAACTCCCAGTATTCTCCTAAAAGGATAGGGTAAAGCATGGAATCTTTTTTGGTTATTCTTGTTCTAATTTGGCTGAGAACAACACCTGTTGTGTTCTACTCATCAGTCATACTATGTAAGAGCTCCATACTAAGCGCTTGGGAAACTACGATACAACTGAGTTGGCAGGCATGTTGCCCGTCCAACAATGAGCTTTCAGACTGGGTGGAAGCAGAATGAACATGAGGTAAGAAGATTCTTTATCCTCAATCAGTCCTTGCATACATTTTTATTAAAGCAATAAGGGATAGTTTTGTGATTTATTTCTGAATTTGTGGTTAACATCTGAATTTTCTCTTGCATTCCTTTCAGAGTATATTCATCATTTTGTTTGGGGATTCTTACGGTCGTGTTCACCAAGACATTTGTAGTGTTACCGTTCGGATCCTGGTCAGACTTCTTGTCGTCTTTATTTTTTCTGAATGCTTTGAGTGTAGGAGTAATGTTAATTCTCCTCCTTATTTAGGTTACTTTAGCAAGACTGTCCCAATATCAGAAAATGGATCTAACAGCTTCTGTTTCTACCAATTCTATTGTATTGGGAAGCAGCATGGCCCAGTGGAAAGACCATGAGTCTGGGACTCAGAGGACCTGAGTTCCAATATCGGCTCTGCTACTTTTTTTGTTTTAATATTATTTTTTAAGCACTCACTATGTGCCAGGTCCTGCACTAAGCAATGGGGTAGTTAGATAATCAGGTTGGATACAGTCCCTGTCCCATGTGGAGCTCAAAGTCTGTCTCTCTTTTACAGATGAGGTAACTGAGGCACAAAGAACTCAAGTGACTTGCCCAAGGTCATACAGCAGAAAAGTGACAGAGACAGTAGTAGAACCCAGCTCCTCAGTCTCCCAGGCCTGTGCTCTTTCCACTAAGCTTTTCACACTTCTCTACTGTGTGACCTTGGGCACACCACTTAAGTTCTCTGTGTCTCAATTTTCTCATTGGTAAAATGGGGATTAGATAATGATAATGATGGTATTTGTTAAACGCTACTAAGTGACAAGCACTGTTCTAAGCACTGGGGTGGATTCAAGGTAAACAGGTTGTCCCACATGAGGCTCACAGTCTTAATCCCCATATTCCAGATGAGTAACTGAGGCACAGAAAGTTAAGTGGTTTGCTCAAGATGACACAGCAGACAAGTGGCAAAGTGGGGATTAGAACCCACGTCCTCTGACTCCCAAGCCCATGCTCTTGCCACTAAGCCACCTACTCCTTCCTACCTAGACTATGAGTCCCATGCATAATAGCGACTGTTTACAAACTGATAACTTTGTGACTAACTCAGCACTTAGAACAGTGATTGGCACATAGTAAGAACTTCTTCAAAGATTTTCTTCTTCTTCTTCTCCTTCTTCTCTCCCTCCTCCTCCTCTTTTTTCTTCTTCATAAAAAATTTTATTGTGCTCGCCCAGGTGCTTATTACAGTGCTCTGCACCCTGTAAACCCTCAACAAATACCTTTGATCATTTCTCTGTTGACACTGGATGATAATAAGATCAGGTAGGGTGTAGTTAATGCTGACTCAACTACCCATCCTATGATAGATTTTGCCTAGGGATATTGGTGAATTTCTCCCAACAGTCAAATTTTCTTAGGTAATTACAAGACCCTACATTTACTGATTATTACACAGTTTTGCAAAAGCTCACGAGGAAGTTTTACTCCCTACATTTCTGTTCATCTCTTGTGCCCCTGAAAGCCTATATGCGTTTCTGTGCTTTGTTCTGAAGTACATTGTGATTCAGTTAGTGTACATTTAACTCTATTCTTCAGTAGCCCATTCAAAGAAAATGACTTGATCTTGCCAGAAATGGAAAATAGTGAGACACCTTTTTCCTTCTTAATTATAGCAATTGTGAGGCCAGCTTGAATGGATCTATATGTGGACCCAATATGAAATAATGTTGGTTGTACATCAGCGTGGCTTAGTGGATTGAGCACAGGCCTGGGAGTCAGAAGGACCTGGGCTCTAATCCCTGCTGTACCACTTGTCTGCTGTGTGACCTTGGACAAGTCACTTTACTACTCTGTGCCTCAGTTACCTCATCTGTAAAATGGGATTAAGAATGCAAGCCCCATGTGGGACATGGATTGGGTCCAACCTTGTATCTACCCCAGAGTTTAGTGGACAGAGCACAGGCCTGGGAGTCAGAAGGTCATAGGTTTTAATCCTGGCTCCACCACTTATCTGCTGTGTGATCTTGCGCAAGTCACTTCACCTCCCTGTGCCTCAGTTATCTCACCTGTAAAATGGAGATTGAGACTCTGAGCCCCACATGGGACAGGGGCTGTATCCAAACCAATTTGCTTGTATCCACCCCAGTGCTTAGTACCTGGCACATAGTTAAGTGCTTAACAAATATAAAATAAAACAAAACAAATTTTCCACTTCACACACATGTGGGAATAGGATTTCACAGGCAGTAGTCCCTTGTGAAAATAAAGGTACATAATTTCAGAAGTTAGTTTTACACAGTACAAATTGTAGTCAAAGTAGATACTTCATGCTTTGTATGGAGCCCATGGATTCTGTTTGTGTCTTTTCACAATTTAATATATGTAGTTGTTCTACTTACAACATGCAAATCATACTTAGAGTAAGGTACATATACACAGCATATTATAGAATGAAGTGATCAGGAAATTGAGCCATGTTTTCCCTATTCATTTTATAATTTTAAAGGCTGCAGTCATCTTGAACTGGAACAGTTGTAATATCTCTATCATTCTGGAAAGCAATAACATTTAGCATTTCAGCTTTAGGCACAGGAAACTCAATATTTTTTCACCTAAAACCTGGGATGGTAAAACATTGTTGCTGATGTTTTTAATGAGTTATGAAAGTGGCAATCATATTGAACTCCACATCCTGGAGGGTGTAAAAAAAAATCCCCCTTTTTTTCTCTCCTTTCTCTCCATTTGTCCATCACTGTTCGCTGCCCCCTTCTCAGTTTCTTCACTTGAGCCAAATTTAAAGAGCAAAACTCCCACTCTCAAATCCCCCACCTCCGAACAATCCATGTACTTTATTCAACTCAAACTGGGCTCAAAGGAGACTCTTCAGGGTCCGGCTTTACTAAGGACACTTAGCACTTTTAGTGATGGCACTTTTCTTTTAGCACTTTTGTGATAGTACTTTTGCATTTTAATAGCAGCATTTCTTGCAGGGTTTGCTCACTTTGAGATAACACTACAAAATTTATTTAAAGCTTAAAGATTTTGCCTTCCTCTCATTTCCTATAATTATCCCACAACTATGGGGACCCTAGACTTTAAGCTTGTTGTGTATAGTACCCTCCTAAGTGCTTAGTACAGCAAGCAGTAAACACTCAATAAACACGATTGAATGAATGAATGAATAAATGAATGAATGAATAAATGAATGGATCTGCTAAACCTCCCATTTCTGTCTCTCCCTCACCCTTCTCTCACCCTCACCCTCACCCTTCTCTACCCAATATCCTGGTCCACATGGGGGTGGGGGAGGGATGCTTGTGGTAGTTGTATAGCGAAAACATTGAGCTATAAATGCATAGATTATCCATTGAATATGATTGAAAATACAAAGGACCAGATTTAAGCAGTCATTTTATATTTATTAGGCATATGATAGAATCCATAAAACAGATGGAACCTATTTTATTTTTATTTGACATGCAAGCAACGTATACTGCAGAACAAAAAGAACAGCCTTTGTGTACACTTCATGGTTGGAACGATGAGTACCTCTTTAACCGCTTCATTATGAGACAAAAGCTTGCATAGGGAATTTTTTGTCTTAATTTCTCTGGATGGGAATATTATTTAGTTGAAAAATACTAATCATGGGAGTTGATGAGCATTAACTATGTGCCAAACACCATTCTAAGCATTGGATAAACACAAGTTAATCAGGTTAAGACACAGTCCCTATTTGACACTGGGTTCACAGTCTTAAGTAGGATGGAGGAGAATATTAATCCCCATTTTGCAGATGAGGGAACTGAGGCACAAAGAATTTAAGCAACTTCCACTATATAGCAGACACAAAGTAGAGGCAGGATTAGAATTCTTCACTGCACTGCCCGGCACATCTTCCTGCAGAAACGCTCTGGGCATGTCACTCCCCTTCTTAAAAACCTCCAGTGGTTGCCTATCAACCTCCGCGCAAAACAAAAACTTCTCACTCTAGGCTTCAAGGCTCTCCATCACCTTGCCCCTTCCTACCTCTCCTCCCTTCTCTCTTTCTACTGCCCACCCCGCACGCTCCGCTCCTCTGCCGCCCACCTCCTCACCGTCCCTTCGTATCACCTATCCCGCCGTCAACCCCTGGGCCACGCCCTCCCGTGGTCCTGGAATGCGCTCCCTCCTCACCTCCTCCAAACTAATTCTCTTCCCCTCTTCAAATCCCTACTTAAAGTTCACTTCCTCCAAGAGACCTTTCCAGACTGAGCTTCCCCCTTTTTCCCTCTACTTCCTCTACCGCCCCCCTTCACCTCTCCGCAGCTAAACCCTCCTTTCCCCCCATCTCCCTCTGCTCCTCCCCCCTCCCTTCCCATCCCCTCAGCACTGTACTCGTCTGCTCAACTGTATATATTTTCATTACCCTATTTATTTTGTTAATGAAATGTACATCGGCTTGATTCTATTTATTTGCTATTGTTTTAATGAGATGTTCATCCCCTTGATTCTATTTATTGCTATTGTTCTTGTCTGTCCATCTCCCCCGATTAGACTGTAAACTCATCAAAGGGCAGGGACTGTCTCCATCTGTTACCGATTTGTACATTCCAAGCCTTAGAACAGTGCTCTGCACATAGTAAGCGCTCAATAAATACTATTGAATGAATTAGAACCCAGGTTCTCTGACCCCCAGGCCCTTGCTCTTTCCACAAGGCAACACTGACCATCACAGTAATGCATTTATGTAGAAACTGCAGGTTTTCTTCCAAATACTCCAAAATCTTGGCGGAAAAAGTTGTAAGAACCCTTGAGGCAGCTCCACAATCCAGGATGCTTGCAAGTAAGGAATGATCATTACCATAAATGCCATTCCCATAAACTCACTATTCATCTAGTTCCTTCCAGTAACTTGTAATTGTGTCTGGAGTCAGGCAGACCCTGCTTCAGGACAGATCAAGACTATGAGTTGGTGAAGAGAGCAGGTAAGTAAGATGGGGCTAATTACTGGAGAACTTTAAAGCCAATTGTGAGGATTTTTTTTTCATGGCTCATTTAATGTTCTGTTTTCATATATTGCATATAATATGAAGATTTCTGATATGAGGATGCTTAGGCAGAATTCTTAACATAACTTGAAATATCCTCTGAGTGATCTAGGTAAACTATAAACACCACTGTTGTATTTTTAAGGATGCCTTAATTGACTGATTATTCTTTCTTGCTGTCCTTCTTTTTCTTTAATCAGTTGGATTATTTTAAGTTTATCCTCTTTCCCACTGTTCTCTGTCTCTTGGATGAACTCTCTTTCTCTCTTCTCCCTCCATCCTTCCTTTCCTTTCTCTTAGTCCATTCTCTTTCACACACAACAGTTTCCATCTAGACTGAAAAGCATTTTTTTTCTCAGTCTCCCAGTCCAACAGTTTTATTCAGTTCTAAAATTCTGGTTCTCCTGAAATTGCTTGAACATCAGTTCAATCACCAGAAAAGTTGAAAAGGTTCTCTGAGGCCTGAAGACAAAAGACTCTGCCCAGCTGACAGTTTTGTTCTTGTCCAGATGCAGCAGCAGACCTCTCTCAGCAGCTGCCTGAATCAAAATGGAACTTTTTTCTCCTAAAGCCCAATATAACCTTGTGCCTTGTCCATGTTAAAAATGAAGATGGATTTAAATTGTTCCATTTCATACATATTAGAAATAGCCTTGAATCTCCTGGCATAATTCCATCCTGACCCTCAGTTGGAGTCAAGGTTCCATTAAAATTATACCCATTCTGACATTATCTGGGGTATCTCCTCATTCCCAAGATTTCCATCAGAATGTGCAATGTTCAAAGTGTATGTCAGACTGCCAGAAAATATTATCAGTGTCAAAGAGCTCTAGAGAGCTTCAATAGTGTAGATATTTTCTAAAGGGAATATTCCATCTAGAGAGATGTCAAAAAAAGTCATGGCCTAAATTCAAGAAAGTGTGTTGGGAGAAGGAAAGGGTAAAACTGGAAGAGCAAACTGTGCATAATTAAAAGATAAATTAAATTTATCCCTTCTGTGCCGAGATGGCAGAAACACTGCATTTTTATAAGGTGGTTCTTTTAGACTTCCCCATGTAAGCGTAGATTTTTGAATTTAAATATATTTTAATCAATTCTGTTTGTCATAGTATTAAACTTTAGAGTAGTATATCAGTCAATGGTATTTATAGAGCACTTACTCTGTACTGAGTGCTTGAGAAAGTGCAAAACAACAGAGGTGGTAGACACATTCCCTCCCCATAACAAGTGTACAGTGCAACGTGGGGGAAACAGACATTAATATAAATAAATAAATTGTGAATATACACATAAGTGCTGATGGTGGAATGAATAGCAAAGGTTTATAGGGTACAGATCCAAGTGCACAGACAATGTAGAAGAGAGAGGGAGTCAGGGAAAAGAAGACTTAATAGGGAAAGGCCTCTTGGAAGAAATGTGACCTTAATAAGCTTTTGAAAGTGGGGAGAGTGGTGTCTTGGAGGGAATTCCGGGTAAGAGGGTTGAAGTAGACAAAAAGACTGTAGCAATATAGATGAGATCAAGGTACAGAGAGCAAGCTGGGGCTAGAGGATTGTGTGTATGTGGATTTGGCTGTAATAATAATGATGATATTTGTTAAGTGCTTACTATGTGCCAAGTACTGTTCTAAGCGCTGGGGAAGATACTAGGTAATCAGGTTGTCCCACATGGGGCTCACAGTCTTAATCCCCATTATGTAGATGAGGTAACTGAGGCACAGAGAAGTGAAGGGACTTGCCCAAAGTCACATAGCTGACAAGTGGCAGAGCCGGGATTAGAAGCCACGACTTCTGACTCCCAAGCCCGGGGCCTTTCCACTAAGCCATGCTGCTTCTAGGAGTTAGTGAGGTTAGGTAGGAAGGAGGGGGCAAGAGGATTGAAAGGCTTAGAGCCAATGGGAAGGAGTTTCTGCTTGACACAGAGGTTTAAAATTATTTATTTATTATTTAATCATTAGAAAAATGATCCAGGCAGCAAAGTGAAATATGGACTGGAGTGGGGAGAGATCATTCATTCATCCATTCATTCATTCATTCAATAGTATTTATTGAGCGCTTACTATGTGCAGAGCACTGTACTAAGCACTTGGAATGTACAATTTGGCAACAGATAGAGACAATCCCTGCCCATTGACGGGCTTACAGTCTAACTGGGGGAGACAGACAAAAACAATAGCAATAAATAGAATGAAGGGGATGTACACTTCATTAACAAAATAAATAGGGTAATAAAAATATATACAAATGATCAAATGAGCACGGTGCTGAGGGGAGGGGACGGGAGGTGGGAGGAGCAGAAGTAAAGGGGGGAAAGGGGACTTAGCTGAGGGGAGGTGAAGGGGGGGCAGAGAGGCAGCAGAGGGAAAAGGGGAAGCTCAGTCTGGGAAGGCGTCTTGGAGGAGGTGAACTCTCAGTAGGGCTTTGAAGAGGGGAAGAGAGTTAGTTTGGCAGAGGTGAGGAGGGAGGGCATTCCAGGACAGCGGCAGGACGTGGCCCAGGGGTCGACGGCGGGATAGGCATGAACGGGGGACAGTGAGGAGGTGAGAGGTAGAGGAGCAGAGCGTGCAGGGTGGGCAGTAGAAAGAGAGAAGGGAGAAGAGGTAGGAGGGGCAAGGTGAGGAAGCCCAGAGTGAGGAGTTTTTGTTGTGTGCAGAGGTTGATAGGCAACCACTGGAGGTTTTGAGAAGGGGAGTGACATGCCCAGAGCGTTTCTGCAGGAAGATGATCCGGACAGCGGAATGAAGAATTAGACTGGAGCGGGGAGAGACAGGAGGAAGGGAGATCAGAGAGAAGGCTGACACAATAATCCAGCCGGGATATTACGAGAGCCTGTATCAGTAAGATAGCCGTTTGGGTGGAGAGGAAAGGGCAGATCTTGGCAATATTATAAAGGTGATGAATTGGATGTGTTGGGTGAATGAGAGAGCTGAGTCAAGGATGACACCAAGGTTGTGGGCTTGAGAGATGGGAAGGATGGTTGTACCATCCACAGTGATAGGGAAGTCAGGAAGAGGACAGGGCTTGGGAGGGAAGCTAAGGAGCTCAGTTTGGGACATGTTAGCTCAGTTTTGGACATGATTGGCAGGAAGTCGGTGAGGAGGCAGATACAGTAGTCAGGGCAGGATAGAATAACTGCTTGGATCATTTGGGGATAGAAGCAGTATGGTGTCGTGGATAGAGCATGGGCCTGGGAATCAAAAAGTCATGAATTCTAATCCCAGTTATGCCACTTTTCTACTGTGTGACCTTGGACAAGTCACTTAACTTCTCTGGGCCTCAAGTACCTCATCTGTAAAATGGGGATTGAGACTGTGAGCCCCACGTGGGACAGGGACGGTGTCCAACCCGATTTGCTTGTATCCACTCCAGCACTTAGTACAGTGCCTGGCACATAGTAAGCACTTAACAAATACTGTAATAATGATTATAATTATCATTATTATTACTTGCGTCTATCTTACATCCCTGAATTCTTAATACAATCCAGTCCGCACATTTCACTCCTCTTATGCTAAGCTAGTGTCTATAAGTCTAGCTCATATATCTCACTACACACCCCTCACCCACATTGTGTCTCTGGCCTGGAATACCCTTCGTCTTCATATCCAGCAGTTGATCACTCTCCTCACCTTCAAAACTTATTTATTAAGCACTTACTATGTGCCAAGTAATGTACTAAGCACTGTGTTAGAAACAATTGATTCACGTTGGATATGGCTCATGTCCCACATGGGTCTCACAGCCTATGTCTCCATTTTAAAGGTGAGGTAACTGAGGCACACAGGAGTTCAGTGATTTGCCCGGTGTCACACAGTAGACAAATGATGGAGCTGGAATTAGAACTCAGATCCTTCTGACTTCCAGTTCCATGCTTTATCCAATAGGCCGTGCTGCTTCTGATAAGCCACGCTTCTTCCCATTTTACTTTGCTGATATAGTGGATGTATTAGTACTGAGGGAATAGTACTGGGACTTACATATTAATAATTGTGGAATGTGTTAAGCACTCAATACATGCCAGCCACTGTACTTAATACTGGGAAAGATACAAGGTGGTGGGGATCACAGTCTAAGGAGAAGGAAGAACAGATATTTATTCCCCATTTTACAGCAGAGGAAACAGAATTACCCTAAAACACATGGCCAGCAAATGGAGGAGCTGGGAGTAGAATCCAAATCTCATGACTGAAGTCCTTGCTTTGCTCACTACCATATCCTGTATTATCATGTGTATCATTGTTTGTAATTTGGGACAGGCCTTCTTTGTGTCTCAATTTATCAACCTATAAAATGGTTAATACCATTTCAGTAAATGGTATTTATTGAGAGCTACTGTGTGCAGAGTGCTGAACTAAGTACTTTGAAAAGTGCAATACAATGGAGTTACTAGACACAATTCCTGACCTCAAGGAGTTGTCTTTCAGATTTATAGGAATACTAGGTATAAATTAAATGATCGTTAAATTCTCCTTTTCTTATGTTTCTATGGTTTTGCCTATAGAAGATCTCTCTCTCACTATAGCATAGCAAATAGTCAATCTCAATCAATCAATGGTATTTATTAAATCCAACTGTGTGCAGAGCACTGTACTAACAAGCAGCATGGTTTAGTGGATAAAGCATGGGTCTGGTAGTCAGGAGGTCATGGGTTTAATCCCAGCTCTGCCACTTGCCTGCTGTGTGACCTTGAATAAGTCACTTTACTTCTCTGGGCTTTAGTTACCTCATTGGTTAAATGGGGATTGAGACTGTGAGCCCCATATGGAACAAGGACTGTGTCCAACATGATTTGCTTGTATTCACCTCGGTGCTTAGTACAGTCCCTGCACATAGTAAGCACTTAACAAATACCATAATTATTACTCCTAAATGTTTGGGAGCATACAATACAACGGAGTTGGTAGTCACATTTCCTGCCCACAGTGAATTTACAAATCTCCTGCAAATTTTGTGTAGTAAGAGTTATTTTTGGAGACCCTCAGTTACCTCATCTGTAAAATGGAGATTCAGAGTGTGAGCTCTATGTGGGACACAGACTGTTTCCAACCTGACTACCTTGTATCTACCCCAGAGCTTAGAACAGTGCTTGTCACATAGTAAGCAATTAACAAGTACCATAATTATTATTATTAGTTTCCCTAATATCATACACTGTTACTTTAGCCATGCTGACAACTCAAGATATCAGGGACAATGGCAACCCTCTGGCACACCAGTCAGAAAGATCTATAGTTGCTTTTGGGAAATGTTTTAGTTTATGAGTAAAGTGTGGTGGGCAAAGCACCATATTTTATAAATGATTTTAGCAGCAGAATTAAAAATTAATGAACACAGACTGAGCAAAAAGTGCTCTTGCTGAGAAGGAAAGACAACATGAGAATGTCACAGATGAATGTGATAATTCTGGATAACTTCATTTGATTTCCTTCAATTTTATAGCATTAGGAGGGAATTTAGTTTTATTTTCTAGGAAAAGGTTTTTGAGTGTTTGCTTTAAATTCTAGTACATAAGCTTTTAAAAGTTTAGATTTCAGGAAATGACCTCCTGAAAAAAAACCTGCCATTCAAACTTCGTGATTTCGTATCCAATAAGAGTAATATGGATCAGAGCCTGTGATGTGGAGCTCTCTAAGAAATAAACCTGCATAACTATAACAAAACTATAACTTCAGGGTAAAATCATAAGTTCCAAGCGTAAAATTGAAACAGGTACAATCTTAACCATGCAGACTTGAATTTAACTAGTTTCAGAATAGAGTACCCAGAGAAACAAAATTCAATACTAGTTTGGATTAAGTGACCTTTCAAATGACTGACTCATGCAGCATGGTGTAGATGGTAGGGCTGCAAATGGTAATTCAGGTGATGGTGGCCGCCCCAAGAGAAGCAGCTTAGTAACGGGAGACCCTGGAAAGACTGGGGAGTTGGAACAAGCTAAAGCCCAGTGAGAGTCTTGGGTATTGAGTTTGGCTATGTTCTTCCAGAGTTCTTATAAGTCTCTCTTTTCCCAGCCTCATTTTCAAAGAAGCAGGATGAACGTTGGTTAGGACCTCCTGATGTGTAAATACAAATTTCTGAGGGTCTCTTTATAAAATAGAGGCCCAGCCCTGCCACTTCCCTTCAAAGGTTCTTCAGAAGGAAGCAGCATGGCCTAGTGGAAAGACCACTGCCTGTGAATCGGGACATGGGTTCCAATCCCAGCTTGGCCACTTGCCTGCTGGGCAACTTTGGGCAAACCACAATTTCTCTATGCCTCAGTTTCAAAGAGGTCTTCCCTGACAGCCCTCATTTCCTCTTTTCCCATTCATTTCTGCATCACCCTGATTTGTTCCCTTTAGTTACCCCTCTCTTAGCCCCACAGCACTTATGTATATACCCATAATATTATATTAATATTTTACCATTATATTAATGTCAGTCTCCCCCTCTAGACTATGAGCTCATTGTGGATAGAGAATACATCTACCATCTCTGTCATATTGCACTCTCCCAAGTGCCTAGTATAGTGCTCTGTACATAGTAAGTTCTCAATAATGATGGTATTTGTTAAACACTTAGTATGTCCAGGCACTGTACTAAGTGCTGGGGTGGAATAAGGAAATCAAGTTGGATACAGTCCTTCTCCTGAGTGGGCCTCACAGTCTCAATCCCCATTTTACCAATGAGGTAACAGAGGCACAGAGAAGTGAAGTGACTTGTCCAAGGTCACACAGCAGGTACATGGCAGAGGCGGGATTAGAACCCAGGAGCCACCACTGTAATTATTTGCAACTATATAAATATAAATCCACCTAAATATATAGTTACAAGCAATTTTGTTACCCCGGACTAGGAGGGAAGTGGTGCCCTTAGCAAGTAAATCCTGTTGCATAACTAAAGCAGTCTTGGGAAGTGTTCCCATGACAACTATCCATAACTTTCCCACAGTCCTGTAATTTCCTATCACAATCTTACCTTGCCTTTCCCCATGGGGGTGTTAAGCTGTCCACTTACTAGACAATCATGATGGACCCTTGTGGGAGGAGCTGACCTCTCCTGATGTCAGAACAAAGCAAAGTCAGTTGGAGCAGGCTACTGGCTGTGATATTTACTTCTGCCTTCTTACTCTCAGATACAGCCAGAAGAGATCTTCATGTGGTAATTTCTTTCTTTCTACCCAAACTGTACTTGTAGTAAAAAGGAAGCTAGAGCAGCTTAATTTGGGAGTTGTCCTGGTCTAAATCCTGTTTCCAGCATTTCCCCTAAAGCCCATCACATGGTTTCCCACCTGGTCTGACAGTATGACTTTTGTTCATTAAATCCTCAGGTTGGCTCTGACAGCCTTAAACCCCAGAGGCTGTAAATATTACCTTGCAAATCTTATCTTCAGTATTTTTAGTTGGAATATTTCCTGTTTGAGCTATTAATTAGAATCTATACTCTCATTTCTTACAATTTGGGAGTCTGTGTCTGTCAAGGCCACAGAAACCTAAGCCAAATAATTACTGGGTTGTAGTGGATTTTTTTCCCATTATCTGGCCTTCCATCATATTGAGCATAGGGTGATCAATCATTTTAACTCTAATTAGGTGGCACCAGCAAAGCAGCCTCACTTTCACCCTCCCAAAGGAAAATAGCCTTGCTGGAGCCTGATGCCCTCCTGTAGGATCTGCAAGCAAGCATTCTTGGTGTTCTTGGAAAATCGTTTTAGAATAGCATTCACCATAACCCTCAGACAGTTGCCATATTAGGGAAGAAATGATTAATACATAATAAAGAAAACTGCAGTAAGCCTAGTGAGCTTCCTTCAGGACTTACTAAATTTTATGAGTACTTTTTTCCTGTGATGAGATCATGAAGGCAAGAAGCAGCATGATCTAGTGGATAGAGCAAGGATCTGGGAGTTGGAGGAACTTCGTTCAAACTCAACTCCTCCACTTCTCCGATGTACGACCATGAGCAAGTCACTTAACTTCTCTGTGTCCGTTACCTTGTCTGTAAAATGAGGCTTGAGATCATAAGCCCTAATGTGCGGCAGGGACTGGGTCCAACCTGATTAGCTTGTATCTACCCCAGAGTCTAGTATAGTGCCTGGCAGGTGGGACCTCATCAGTGTTTTTGAGAAGCAGCATGGCTCAGTGGAAAGAGCCTGGGCTTGGGAGTTAGAAGTCATGGGTTTGAATCCCGGCTCTGCCACTTGTCAGCAGTGTGACTGTGGGCAAGTCACTTAACTTCTCTGTGCCTCAGTTACCTCATCTGTAAAATGGGGATTAAGACTGTGAGCCCCACGTGGGACAACCTGATTACCCTGTATCTCCTCCAGCACTTAGAACAGTGCTCTGCACATAGTAAGCGCTTAACAAATACCAACATTATTATTATTATTAAGTGCTTAACAAGGGCATTTAAAAAAAAAAAGCAAGCATCCTCATCAGTTCCAGTACTCTGAATAGAAGGCGGCAAGAGCCACTTCAGTATATTTATTTTACTTTTTTTGCCTTGCCACTTAATTTGTCTGTTGTGGATATGATGTAAGTTTGCATAGTGATGTGGGAAGATAAGTGATTAGCTGATTATTTTGATTAATGTAGATATGGTTTACATTTTCTTCAGCAGCCGTCTTTTTGTTTCGATTAATTAGATAAATTAAGTTGACTCTACCCCTTTCCTTTGGCTGTATAGACAATCTTGAGATCATGTCATTGTAAATGAAGAATTTAGCAATTAGCAAATCAAAATCAATCAATATTTACTGAGGATTTACTGTGTGCAGAGCACTGTGAGTTCAAGTGGAATAAACTGTTCATTTAGTTACATAGACCTCACTGTTGGCTTGATTTATCCCTACTAGTCTACGTTAAACAAATTCACTTAGTTTCATTTAGTCTGTAAACTCGTTATGGGCAGGGAATGTGCCTGTTTGTTGTTATATTGTACTCTCCCAAGTGCTTAGTACTAGTATAGTGCTCTGCACACAGTAAGTGCTTGATGAATGTGATTGAATGACTGACTGATCATTTATTTGACTGTAATGTTTAGTTCTGTCCAGATAGCTCTTCTGTTTAGCCCTTCTCAAGAAAATCAAGTGAGAAGGATTTTAATTTTCTAATGTTTTGTTGTTTTCCCTCAGAAGAAAGTGATCGTGAAAGTTATCAATTTTTTTTTCATTTTCTCAATGCCTCTAAATGCTTTCATTTTTTATGATTTCTTTTTTCTAACATGTAAAGGGGTTAAGAAGAAAATTAATTTAATTGGAAGTTTTGACTACTCTCCCACTGGACATTTTAGGCTGTATAAAATTTGGATAATGACTAGCAATGTCACTAGCAATGAGTTGTCTTAAAAAGATCAAGCTTGTCATTTTATTTTTCACAAATGAATTGTCAAATGTCAGTATTTTACTTCAAATGTGGGTTTGCAGCATTTTGAACATTACATGTATTTCAGGCAAACCTATGACACAAAATGGTCTTCAGATGTTTGTCTGAAAAAGAAAGAAGTAGAACTGTGTGCATATGTGTGCTAATATATACACATAGAGTATAAAAAACAGAGCTTTGATTGCCATTTTAATTTTTACTGATGTTTGTGAATTCCTCTTGATTTATAAAAAGAAATATTTTATGAAAAACCATTTTAGGGAAGATAAATGAAAACATCAAAATATGGCTGAAATCTCATCTTTAAATTAAGTTGGCTAACTTTTTATGAATGAATCAGTATTGATCATCTAATGTGTGCATAACACTGGGAACATCTCCTTCAAGAGGTCTTCCCTGATTAAGCCCTCCTTTCTTCTTCTCCTGCTCCCTTCTGCATTGCCCTGACTTGCTCCCTTTAGTCATCCATCTGACTCCTCACCCACAGTTCCACAATACTAATGTACATAGCTGTAATTCATTTTTTATATTAATGTCTGTTTCCTCCTCTAGTCTGTAAGTTTGTTGTGGGCAGGGAATGTGTCTGTTATACAACTTGATAAACTCGTATCTACTCCAGGGCTTAGAACATTCATTCATTCAATCATATTTATTAAGCACTTACTGTGTGCAGAACACTGTACTAAGCGCTTGGGAAAGTACAATACAACAATAAAAAGTGACAATGCTTGCCCACAACAAACTCATAGTCTGGGCTGGAGGAGGGGGGAGAGACGATCAGTATAAATAGACATCAGTAAGCACTTAAGTACCATAATTATTATTATTATATTGTTATATTGTATTCTCCCAAGTGTTTTTTATAGGCTCTGCATACAGTAAATGGTCAATAAACAGGATCGACTGACTATAAAATAAATGAGAAATGTAATACCTACTAGAATTCAGCCTGCACTTTTGTTCCTCTAAGCTCCAGCTTATTCACTGTGTCCCAACCTCATCTATCTTGCTGCTTAACTCTTTCTCATGCCTTCCCCCTAAATATACACCAGACAACCGCTCTCCTACCTTCTGAAGATTATTAAGGTCATATCTCTTCCAAGATTTCATTTCTGAATCAGCCCTCTTTTCTCCAGCCCCCATTCCCTTCTGGATTATCTATGATCTAGGATGTGTGACTTTTGGACATTTGATTTTTGCCCCACCCTCAGCCCCTAAGCACTTGTGTACACCTCTTAAAATGATACATTATAAACAATTTATTTACATTAATGTGTGCCTCTCCCTCTAGATTCTAAACTAGCTGTGGTTAGGGAATGTGACAGCCAGTGGTGTTTTGTTCTTTCCCTACCTCTTAGTTCAGTGCTCTGCACATAGTAAGCACTCAGTAAATACCACTGATGATGATCCCTGCCCTCAAGAAGCTTACAACCTCATGTGGTATCCAGGCATAAAATTAAAGAATACTGTTAAAAGGTAAAGGAATTAAAAATGGATGGGCATTGAAATAGATATGTACAAAGGTGCTGTGGACTAATAATCCAGAAGCTTCAGACTTGAAAAATACCAATGAATTTCAGAAGAAAATAAATCCTTAACTTGAGATATCTAGAAATTTGAGAATAAAGTGTACTGTTTAAGTCAGAATTTTCCAGATGATTCCCTAATGAGATCCAGCCTAAATCTACAGAGGGATTTTAGTTTCTAAATCAGTAAAAGCCTAAGATATCTAGACGTCTCAATTTTCAGAAGTTGACAGGGAATATCAACAGTTGTCCCAGTTCACTGGCCCATCCTAGGCCATGTTATCTGTTCAGCTAAATGGCCCTGGAGGATGGTCAGTCCATTCACGGCCTAGAATGCCTCACTTCTAATTCACCCAGCTTGCTACATCTCTACCCTCTCTTCAGCTCAGCAGCAGTATTTCTTTTCCCTTGCTGACTCCTGTGACCATTACATGAGACCAACTGTGTGGATGAGAAGACGAGTTAGGAAATTGTGGTTAAAAAATAGGTTCTGAGAGTCGATGCGATACACTGAGATCCGGTGGCAGCCCATGTTGTTGTGTGGGTGAGGTTTGTTGAAGTTGGAGGCCTGCAGAGTTAAGGATGAAATATATCAGCCCAGACCTTACTCCATCCTGAAGCTCCCAACAGTTCCACTTCCCCAAGCACTTGCCTATGTTGATTTTGCCAACTACGTTGCTGGAACCATCAGGCATGAGGCAAGTGCTTAGTACAGTGCTCTGCACCCACTAAGCACTCAATAAGTATAATTGAATGAATGAGATACCTAATGTCTCCTCCCTCTCATAATAAATAATAATAATAATGGTATTTGTTAAACACTTACTAATTTGCCAGACGCCCCTTCCTACCTCTCCTCCCTTCTCTCTTTCTACCGCCCACCCCGCACGCTCTGCTCCTCTGCCGCCCACCTCCTCACCGTCCCTCGGTCTCGCCTATCCCGCCGTCGACCCCTGGGTCACGTCCTCCCGCGGTCCTGGAACGCCCTCCCTCCTCACCTCCGCCAAACTGATTCTCTTTCCCTCTTCAAAACCCTACTTAAAAATCACCTCCTCCAAGAGGCGTTCCCAGACTGAGCTCCTCTTCCCCCTCTACTCCCTCTGCCATCCCCCCTTTACCTCTCCGCAGCTAAAGCCTCATTTTCCCCTTTTCCCTCTGCTCCTCCACCTCTCCCTTCCCATCCCCACAGCACTGTACTCGTCCGCTCAACTGTATATATTTTCGTTACCCTATTTATTTTGTTAATGAATTGTACATCGCCTTGATTCTATTTAGTTGCCATTGTTTTTACGAGACGTTCTTCCCCTTGACGCTGTTTATTGCCATTGTTCTTGTCTGTCCGTCTCCCCCGATTAGACTGTAAACCCGTCAAACGGCAGGGACTGTCTCTATCTGTTGCCGACTTGTTCATCCCAAGCGCTTAGTACAGTGCTCTGCACATAGTAAGCGCTCAATAAATACTATTGAATGAATGAATGAATAACTGCTGGGGTGGATATGAGTAAATCTGGTTGGACACAGTCCCTGTCCCACACGGGGCTCACAGTGTTCATCACCATTTTACAGATGAGGTAACTGAGGCCCAGAGAAGTGAAGTGACTTGCCCAAGGTCACACAGCAGACAAGTGTGACCTTCCTGACTGCTTTCCTTCCTTCCTCACTTCCTTCCTTCCTCCCTTTATTCCTTCCTTTCTCTTTCTCTCTGTCTCTCTTTTCACTTTTCTTTCTCTCTCTTTCTTCTTGTTTTATTTCTCCCCTTCCTTCCTTCCTTCCTTCCTTCCTTCCTTCCTTCCTTCCTTCCTTCCTTCCTTCCTTCCTTCCTTCCTTCCTTCCTTCCTTCCTTCCTTCCTTCCTTCCTTCCTTCCCTTCTTCCCTCTCTTCGTTTTTCTCCTTTCTTTTCTCTCTCTGTCTCTCTTTTATCTATCCCTTCTTTCTTTCTCTCCTCTCCTTCTCTCTTTATTCAGATCTCCACTGCAGCACTCTCCTGCGAGGCTGGTGGAAGTTAAGGATTTCCATGAGACTTTCAGAGCTCAGCTTGAACTTCTCATTGGTATTTTCTCACTATCTCTGCATAACAGTCTGGCCCTAGGTAATGTGACAACCTGGAATTTTAAGTGGACCCACTCCTCCCTTCCCCTCTGTCTCTCTTCATTCCCTCCCTCCCATATGTGTCTGTGGAAGTATAGGTCTGTGCAATATGTTTTGTTTAAACCCAGGTAATATGTAAGTCACATTCCTTGGAAGTAAAGCCTGATTATTAATTGATTTGAATGCGAAGTGCCCATGTTTAACCACTAATGCTTCCTATTAGAATCATCTCAATCTTGCACATTCATGATCTAGAAAAATTCCAAAGATATTCAGGGTGGGTGAATGCAGGCAGCTTTAGTAGGAAGATTGGCTTTGTCTTTGCTTCATCACTCACAATTAAAACAGGTAAAATGTCTTCTACCGCACTTAGGTGCTGTAGTAATATATGAACCTATAAAGCTCCCATTAGTAAGTCAAGATCCTTAGTTTTTCCCTTCGGATATCCCTACAGCTGTGAAGGGAGAGAGAGTTACATGGAGGAGAAATGGTGTGAACCAGGGATCAGAGGTAGAAGAGACAGGAGTGAGATACAGGGAAATAGATTTGGTTGACAGAAATGAAGAATATGAACTGGGATGTAGTGAGAAGAGAGAGTACCTAAGTAGAGGGAGAATAAAAAGTCTAAGCATTTGGTATGTAGTGATTACTTAATAAATAAATACAATATACTAATCCTGACCAGAATTATCAGGATGAAATGATACAGTAAGATTGAAGTACAAATATTTACGGACAGACCAGGCCTGAAACAAAGATAGCCACTCCTCTGTTTTTATACTGGGCAGTTGGTTTTCCTCTGGCCTATACCCTGTCCAATTCCTAGATGATCACTGGGGTGCTTTTATGTTCTTTTGAAGAACTTTGGGGCCAATCCTCCTTTCACCGTAGCTCCTGCTGTCAAGTTCCATCAGTGTTGTTGCAATATCAGAGTTCAAATATTTCTAGAAGGGCAGCACAATGGCTCTGGAGCAAGCAGAGGTGCAGAGTCACCCTGAAGAAACATTCTGAGTTGGGATGCTTTATTATGCATCATGCCCGGTGTGGCTCATCTTTAGGCACACTCTGAAAGGGACCTTTGTGGCTTGAGTCATCCTGACAGCTGAGCCATTAAATAATTAAGCTTTATGTGGATAATTTGGTAGACATTGTTCAGATTTCTCATATCAGTAATACATCTGTTAGCTCTTAATGTAGTTTCCTGTGGTAGACATTCGCTAACGCTTCTGTGAATAAGCCTTTAGTAGATCAGTTGCTGTTAAAGTGTTTTAGTAATTGAATTGCTTCATCTGATCTAACTTTGTAGAGTCTTTTATCCCTACTCTGATTCTTTTTTAAACTAACTTCTTCTGCTCTGTGATAGGATTAGGAGTAACTTTAAGAAGCTGAGAAAAATATATTTGATATCTTAAAAGTGCAGTCTCACAAAACTAGAATCTTGATGGAAAGGATCATTTCCATAATTTAATTTTCACTTCATACTTGGCTAAACATTTGCAATCATTATGCGAAACTCTTGATAAACAGATTTTTGCATTGCATGATTTATCACTTTTAAGTTAGTTTTCAATTGTCATATAATATTTAACAAATATATTCAAACTTTCTATTAAACAATATTTCCACCATTTTTAATTAGAATGTAAGCTTCTGGAGAAATATATTTGATACATTATTGTTAATTGGTCTCCTTTGGTTTAGCTTGGTAAACGTAATTACATCCGTATTTTTTTCTTGGATTAAATTTTGTAATATCAGTTCTTTTAAAATTAATTAATTAATACCATTAATACTATAGAATTATGGTTTATAATTACACCACTTTTCCATTTTTATTTCTCAATCTATCTGCTACATGGAAAATATATCTAGTATATGTGGTGTTGAAAGAGTGAAAGTCATCCAGGAATCTTTAAATGACCATGCTCTTGAGGCACAAATAAAAGAAGACATGCAAATGATTATGAATTACTTCATAGAGAAAGCAAAGCAATA
The DNA here is from genome assembly GCF_004115215.2 of Ornithorhynchus anatinus. NCBI lineage: Eukaryota > Metazoa > Chordata > Mammalia > Monotremata > Ornithorhynchidae > Ornithorhynchus > Ornithorhynchus anatinus. The sequence continues at coordinate 157,376,469 of NC_041728.1, forward strand.
TGAATGAAAATAAATGGCGAAAAAACAAAGTTGTGTGCTAGCCTACACCAGGAAGCCTTATACACAATCAAATATTTTCATGGCAGCATAGAACAGCTTTAATTATGTTGCCTATTCAACTATGCAGAAATAGAGAAGTAACCCAATGAAAAAAGCTGGCCTATCTTCAGGAAGATTGTTTCATATATCTATCATATATGATTTACATCCTAACCTATAGCATTTGTTTATTGTGCTGTGTTTTTTACATTATTTACATTATCATTATTACTATTGTTATTTACAATTTACATTACACTGCATATCCACTTTGATGCTCCCAATTACCCCATAGCCTCCTGCTTCCACTCACTCCTCAATGCTCACCCATTCACCACTTGGACACACACTGGTTCTTACTATCCCTAGTCATTATACCATCTCTAATCACATCAACTCTGAAGTATCACTCTCTGGCAACAATATCCTAACTGTCATCTCTCCCATACTCTTCCACCTGCACCTCTGACTCATCCTTTGTCACAGGGATGGTAGCCACATTCCCTGCCCACAACAAGCTAACAGTCTAGAGGGGGACACAGATATTAATAGAAATAGATTATGGATATGTACATATGTTTTTTGAGCCTGATGGAGGGGTGAATAAAGGGAGAAAAATCCAAGTGCAAGAACAATGCAGAAGGGAGTGGGAGAAGAGGAAATGAGGGTTTATACAGGGAAGGCCTCATGGAGGAGATGTGACTTCAATAAGGCCTTGAAGATGAGAGAGTTAGATATGAAGAGGGAGGGCTTTCCAGACCAGAGGTAGAACATGAGATTGAGAGGTTATTGCTTCTGACAATCTCCCTTATGATCCTTAACCTCTCTATTCCATCAGACTCCCTCTATCCCCTCCTCTAATCAGTCCATCCCTGTCCTCTTTCCCAGAAACTCCCTCATGTTCCTCCCAATCCCACACACTGTCCTCTCCCCCAATTCCCCACCAACAGCCTTAGACAAAGGCAGCCTGGGAAAGCTTCTCTTCATCTTTGACCTGTTCCTTACATAGTCACACCTCCTCTTCACCAATACTGAAACCTCTCCCACTCCAGATGACACTATCTCCCCTGCTACTCTCTCTAGAAGGGACCTCATCTTCTCCAGTTGCACAAGATTAACTGGGAAAGGGGGAGGAGTGAGCTTCCTTTTTCTCCAGTGCCACTTTCACATCATCATACCTCCCCGTTTCTCTCTTCTTTTCCTCTAAAGCCCATATCATCCTCCTCTTCCACCCACTTTAGTCACTAGTCACAGTCAGCTACCATCCCCCTTGCTTCTTAACTTCAGTGGACTCCTGCTCCATCCCACCTCACCCTCAGGTTGGACACAAGCTTTATCACTACTTACTGTACGATCTCTATCTTCACCAAATACAAAATTCCTCTACCCAAGCACAACCTCCTCAACTGCCTTCTCTCCCACATACCTTCTTTCTGTAAATCTGTCTTTGTACCTCCACAGAGACCTCTGGTCTTTTGACTCCCTTCATTTTTTCGAAGGGTATGGTATCCATTCCCAAAATACTTCTCTTCATAAACAAATTGATGCCTTTAACACTGCCTCTTCACTCAGCTCATCCCACTCATCACCCCACTGTCTTTAGGCCCATCTTGTACCACCAAACCACAACCATGCATCACCTCCACAGTAGGTTTCCTCCACTCTGATGCTCAATCTGCAGAGCATGATAGTGGAAAACTAGATACCTGGCTGACATAATAATAATAATAATAATAACAATGATTATCATTTTTGCCAAGCACTATGTGCCAGGCACTGTACTAAGCACTGGGGTGGATACAAGCAAATCGGGTTGAGCATAGTTCGTGTCCTTTGTGGGGCTCCCAGTCTCAATCCCCATTTTACAGAGGAGGTAACTGAGGCCCAGAGAAGTGAAGTGATTTGCCCAAGGTCGCCCAGCAGACAAGTGGCAGAGCCGGGATTAGAACCCATGATCTGGCTTCTGGGCCTGTGCTCTAATAATAATAATAATGATGATGTTGGTATTTGTTAAGCGCTTACTACATGTAGAACACTGTTCTAAGCACTCGGGTAGATACAGAGTAATCAGGTTGTCCCACGTGAGGCTCACAGTTAATCCCCATTGCCCACAGTCATACACCTAACAAGTTGCAGAGCCGGGATTCGAACCTATGACTTCTGACTCCCAAGCCTGGGCTCTTTCCATTGAGCCACACTGCTTCTCTGTTGACTATACCATGCTCCTTTTGTGACATAGTGGATATGCTTCTAACATCTTGTCTGTCCTATACTGTCAAGTCGTTTCTGACCTATAGCAACCTTATGGATATGTCTGTCCCAGAACGCCCCACCACCATCTGCCATCATTCTGGTAGTGTATCCATAGAGTTTTCATAGTAAAAATACAGAAGTAGTTTGCCATTACCTTCTTCTCTGCATTAAACCTGAGTCTCCACCCTCGACTCTCTCCCATGCTGCTGCTGCTCAGCATAGGTGAGATTTGATTTGTAGCAGATTGCCTTTGATTCCCTAGCCACTGCGCAAGCTAGAAATGGAATGGATATTCATTCAATAGTACTGATTGAACTATTACTGTGTGCAGAGCACTCTACTAAACACTTGGGAGAGTACAATACAACAATAAATGCCTCTGCTTGACTCTCCCTCCCGTAGCTAGGGCTGGTAGATAGAGTACTAGAAACTCTCCAGGTAAGATCCTTAGTGGGGCCTTCATCCATCACAAATTCTTTAATTCTGCCCTTTCCTCTACTCAACAATACTTCTCCATACTTACTGACTGCTATACCCATTGCCTGCACCAGCTGTTTCAGATGTAAACTTCCTTCTCCAATCTTCCATCCCTCCACTTTTTCCAATGTTTCCCCTATTAACCTGGCCATTTACTTTACTCAAAAAATTGAAACCTACAGGCATACATTCCCCTGCTCCTCTCCAGTCCTCCTCCTCTTCCTCTTGGACACTCAATTTTACCAGCGGTATCTGAAGAGAACTCTTGCCTCTTCTCCAAATCTACCATTTCACCAGAGCCTCTGACCCTATCTATTCATTCCTTATCGAAACACTTGTTCCCTACCTTCTTCCTCTCTGGCTATCATAGTCAACTGTTCTCTTCCAAGTGGCTTCTTCCTCACTGCTTTCAAATATGCTCATGTGCCTCCTATCCTAAAAACAACCCTCCCTTGACGACATTGCTCCCTCCAGTTACTGCCCCATTTCCCTCCTAACATTCCTCTCCAAACTCCTCGAGTGAGGTGTCTACACCTGCTGCCTCTACTTCCTCTCCTCCAGTTCTCTTCTTGATACCCTCAAATTTGATTTTCTCCTGCTCAATCCATTAAAACTGCCCTAAGGTCAACAACAACCTCCATCTTGCCGAATCCAATAGCCTCTACTCTATCCCAATCCTCCTCAAGCTCTCAGTTGACTGTGGTACTGTGGACCACCTCCTTCCCCTTGAAACATTATTCCAACTTGGCTTCATTCAGTCACACAACCAATCATATTGATTAAGTCCTTACTGTATGCAGAGCACTATATCAAGTGCTTGGGAGTGTACAGTATATCAGAGTTGGTAGAACTGTCCCCTGCCCGAAAAGAGCTTGCAGATTGTATGGGGATACAGAGATTAATATAAATAAATAAATTATGGTCATGTCCTTCCGTGCTCTGAGGAAAAGGGAGGGGTGGAGAAAGAGAGGAAATCTAAGTGCAAGGGTGACAGAAGAGAAAGAGGAAAAGAAGATTTTGGAGGAGATGTACCTTCAATAAGGTTTTAAAGACCGGGAGAGTAATTGTCTTTCAGGTATGAAGAGAGAAGACATTCCAGCCCAGTGGCAGGATGTGGGCAAAGAGTGAGCAGTGAGATAGAGGAGATTGAGGTACAGTGAGTAGGTTGGCTTTAGAGGAGAGAAATGTGTGGGTGGGTTGTCCTGGGAGAGCAGTGAGATGAAGTGGGGTGGGGCAAGATGATTGAGTGCTTTAAAACTGATGGTAAGGAGTTTCTCTTTGATTCAGAAGTAGATGGACAACCACTGGAGGTTCTTGAGGTGTGGGGAAACATGCACTGAACATATTCTCACGAAAATGATCCAGGTGGCAGTGTGAAGTATAGACTGGAGTGGGGGAGATAAGAAGCAAGGAGTTTAGGAAGGAGGCTGTTACAGTGATCAGGATGGGATAGGATAAGTGTTGGATTAATGTGGTAGCATTTGCATGGAAAGTAAATGGAAGCTTTTAGTGATGATGTGAATGTTGAACTGACAGCATTTAGTGACAGACAAAATATGTAGTTTGAGTGAGAGAGGTGAGTCAAGGATAACACCAAGATTATCGGCTAATGTTGTCTACACTAACAGGAATGTTGTATAGAGATATGATTTGGTTGGGAAGATAAGGAGGTCTGTTTTGTATATGTTAAATTTGGGGTGTTGGTGGGATATCCAAGTAGAAATGTTTTAGGAGGAAATGTGAGACTGAAGGGAAGGAGAGAGATTTGGGATGGAGATGTAGACTTGGGAACTATCCACATAGAACTGACTGATTCTTCTCCTGGCTCTCTTTCTATCTGTCTCTCTGCTCTTTCTCAGTATTTTCTGCAGGCTCCTGCTATGCCTCCCACCCGTTGATAGTGAGAGTCTCTCAAGATTCAATTCTGGGTCCTCTTGTATTCTCCATCTACACCCTTTCTCTTAGAGAACTCATTTGCTCTCATGACTTCAACTACCATCTCTATGCAAAGATTTCTCAAATCTACATTTCCACCCTTAATCTTTCTCATTTTATACAGTTACATATTTTCTTCTGCCTTCAGGTCCTCTTTACTTGGATGTGCTACCTACACTTCAAACTTGACATGTGCAAAACAGAAATCTTCACCTCCCCACCCAAAACTTGTCTTCTCCATGATTTTCCTATCACTGAAGACATTACCACCATCCTCCCTATCTCACAATCCCATCACCTGGGCATAATCCTCAAGTTATTTCTCTCATCATGCCCATATGTTTAATCCGACAACAGATCCTATTGGTTCTACCTTCACAATATTACTATAATATTACTATATATTCCTCTCTCCCTAAACCGCTACTACATTTATCCAACTACTTATTACTATATGTCTTTGGAGGAATTGTGAGACTGCAAAGGAGGAGAGAGATTATAATAGTAATGATAATGATGGCATTTGTTAAATGCTTACTATATGTCAAGACCTGGAGTAGATACAGGCTAATCAGGTTGGTCAGAGTCTCGGCCCCTCATTGGCTTACAATCTAAGTAAGAGGGGAAACAAATTTTGAATCCTCATTTTACACATAAGAAAAGTGAGACTCTGAGACCTTGATAATATAGATTACTTCCATCCATCTCTGCACCAAATAGAACCTCCTACTAGGCACTCAATCAGCTCTCCTTCTACTATCTCTCCTTACTCATCTCCACCTGCAACCTAATCCAAACACAAAGCTCCTTTAATGCCCACTACAACTTAATCCACACACTTCACTCCTCTGATGCCCACCTTCTTAATGTATCTGTCTTGCTCCCAATGCCTTATCCACATCCTTTATCTGGCCTGGAACTCCATCCTTCTTCATATCTAACAGACAACCACTCTCCTATTTTCAGAGCCCTACTAAAATCGTACTTCCTCCAAGAGGCCTTTCTGACTTACCCCTCATTTCCTCAAATTTACTCTCCTGCTAAGTCTCCATACACATTCAGATCTTTACCCATTAAACACCCCACCCTCAGCCCCTCACTACTTATGTCTTTACTTGTCTTATGCTGTCTCCAACCCATAGTGAGTATGTGGACACATATCTCCTGGAAGGCCCCACTTCCACTTGCAATCATTCTGGTGGTGTATCCCCAGAATTTTCTTGGTAACAATATGGAAGTTGTTTACCATTACCTTCTTCCATGCAGCAAACTTGCCTCTGCCCTTGACTCTCTCCCATGCTCCTGCTGCCCAGCACAGATGAGTTTTGACTTGTAGCAGATTGTCTTCAGCTCCTTAAACACTGCCCAAGCTAGGAATGGAATGGATAGGCTTCTGATTGACTCTACCTCCCGTAGCCGAGTTGGGTAGAGTATTGGAAACTCTCCAGGTGCAGTCCTGAGAAGGGCATTATTTATGTACATATCCTTATATTCTGCCATTTCCCTCATCTGTAATTTATTTTAATGTCTGTCCCCACCTCTAGATTCTAGGCTCTTTGTGCACAGGGAGCATGCCTACCAATTCTATTCTACTTTCCCAAGTCCATAGTAGAGTGTTTCCGACCACAGTAAGCGCTCAGCAAATACCACTGGTTGATTACCACACTTGGGAATTGGGAATGAATCAGACAGAACCCCCCCCCAGTTCTTAGACAGTCAGTCATACTGTGCTGTCAGCCATGCCACCAGGAATCAGTTGAACTTTTCAGGGAGATTGGTGTGACACAACAAATCTTCCAGCTTCATAACCAATTAAAGGTCTATAAAGCTAGGCTGGAATTATCTTCTATGTGTTTCATAGGTGTCACTGACAACTTATTCTCGACATAAAATATCAGGACAAGATTACCAACAAATGACGATCTGGAAGCAGAGTGGCTTAGTGGAAAGAGTATGGGCTAGGGTATCAGAGGATGTGGGTTCTAATCACGACTCTGCCATTTAACTGCTGTGTGACCTTGGACAAGTCACTTAACTTCTCTGTGCCCCCGTTACCTCATCTGTAAAGTGGGAATTAAAAGTGTGAGCCCCACGTGGGATAACCTGATTACCCTATATCTACCCCGGCACTTAGAATAGTGCTAGGCACATAGTAGGCACTTAACAAATGCCATCATCGTCATCTTCACCTCTGTTTGATAGGGATCTGAAAGAGGATATACCCAATTACAGCAACTATCAATTAGTCAGTATTTTAGTACTTTCAGGGTCCAGAACATTGCACTATTTGCTTAGGAGACTACAGTACAATAGAGGTGGTAGCACAAAATCCCTGTCCTTTAGAAGCTAACAGTCTAGATGAGCAGAAAGATCTTAAAATGAATTACAGATAGAGGAAGCATCGTACTTATAAATCTTAAAGACTTAGTAAAGCACAATCCAAAAGAATGTGATATTCTAAGGGATTGTTGCAAGATTAAAGTGTGGCATATGGTAGCCAGAAGAGGTTGCCCTTCTTGAAAAGTGATTTCAGTGATCAAGAGGGCAAATGATGGTCACAGACTGTGCAAGCAGAGAATACAACACAAACAAATAACTATATTTATGTATAAACAATGCTGGTTGTGCCTCAGTCTTTTCAGTATCACCCAGAAAAATAGATATCTCACCTTCAATTTTCTTCAAGAACAAAGAACTGCCATGCACATCTAATACAATATTCTAGGAAAGTTTTTAAACCAGCATAACTACATTTTTCAATATTCTTGTTTTGGACAACTGACATGCTTTAGCTTTGTGTTCAGTGCAGTAGTTTTGTTTTTTAAAATAGAATGTATTCTTAAATCAAATTGATAAAATAATTTTATTTGAGTCATCCCTTCTCCCTGCCCTCCACACCCTGTGTCGAGTGATTGGGCATCAAAAAGCTGTTTTTGCACCGCATTTTGATGGAGAGATATGGAGAACCACCTATCTTTGAAACATTAGCATAAGGTTGCTATGTGATGACTGTAATATGTAGCCAGAAAAAAAGTCTGAAGAGCCCTTGTAAAAGAAAAGATGCCATTACACATCTATGATGAAGATGCTTTTTGCCCAGCTGTTAAACTGTACATGGAGAAGAAGGCTTTATTCCTTTGAAGAATAAAGTGAGTTATTTTTCTGAAGTTGAATGTAGGCCAGGTGGTGGTGGGGGCGGTAGACGATTGGAATGATCTAAGAATGGAATATAGGGAAGGGAGACAGAATAGAACAGAACAAAATAGAAATAGAATCAAACAAAGAGTTGAAAGAAAGTCAGGGGGAGAAAGAGAAAATACACACACACACGCACGCACACACAAACACAAACACCAAAAAAAACTCACCTTGATACAGCATTATCACCCAGAGGTTGCTTTAAGCCCGTGACAACCAGCAGCAACAGGAGCACACAATTACTAAGAAATGCTGCCCAATGGAGCTTGTTCTTCATTACCACCACTATCATAACTACAAACATTTCTTTTACTTTAAAAGTCTCCTCCCCTAAGGTTTCCCCACACCTTAGTACAGTATGAAGAGCAGCATGGTGTAGTGGATAGAGCATGGGCCTGGGATTCAGAAGCTCAGAAGGACATGGGTTCTAATCCTGGCTCCACCACTTCTATGCTGGGTGACCTGGGGCAACTTGCTTTACTTCTCTGTGCTTCAGTTACTTCATCTGTAAATGGAGGTTGAAACTGTAAGCCCCACACAGGACAGTGACTGTGTCCAACCTGAGTTGCTTGTATCCACCCCAGAACTCACATAGTGAGCGCTTAATAAATACCATTATTATTATTATTATTATTATTACTACATTTTACTCAGTGAACATTAAATATCATTACTTTTACTTAGGTCACTTTTTGAGTTGGAATTCCAATTTTCAACATCAAGTTGTTTTAGAGTCAGGTGTAGATTCTCTTGGGTTTCACACTATGTGCACCCCAAAATTGCTCCCTATTCCACTTCTCTTAGATTGGGAACTCCAGAAGACATGGAAAGCATCTAACCAGTCACCTACCCTAAGGTCTGGTAGCTGAAGGCTGAAGCAGGAGCCAAACCCTATTTCCCAGTGAGCAAGTTGCCATCTAAATAAATAGGTTCCACACAAGAAGAATGTAACCACACTCTTTGGATAGAATTAGAAACTAATGCTTACTCAGTTAAAGATTTCATCTCAGTAGTTGTATACAGAATCTTAGAATTAGATCCAAGAATAACCAATCTTTTCCTGATCTGGAACTTGTTCCTAATCAAATCTAGGGGTTACCACCCTCCAGAGACTCCCTGCTACAATTCCCCTAACGGCACTTCTGTGGTTTTGCTGTCCATCTATTAACTATTAATCAGTGGCAAAATTATTGAGCTCTTATTGTGTGCAGAACACTATACTGTGTACATGGGAAAATACAGTACAATGGATTGGTACCCACATTTCTTGCCCAGAGTGTAGCAGCATGACCTAATGGATAGAGCACAAGCCTGGGAGTTGGAAGGACTTGACTTGGGAGTCAGAGGACATGGGTTCTAATCCCGCTCCACCACTTGTCTGCTGTGTGATCTTGGACAGGTCGCTTAACTTCTCCGTGTCTCAGTTGGCTCATCTATAAAATGTGTTTTAACAAAGTGAAACCCATGTGGGAAATGCACAGTGTCTAACCTGATTAATGTGTATCTATTTCAGCACTTAGCATGGTACCTGGAACATATTGCTTAAAAGCAAATACCATAAAACTGTAGTCAGGAGGGGGAAACAGATATAAATATACATTATAAAAAATGCAGATATGTGCATAGATGCTATAGGGCTGAGAGTGGGGTGAAAAGGGTTCAGATCCAAGTGAATAGATGATGCATAAGGGAGAGAGAGTTGGGGAAAAGAAGGGCTTAATCAGGGAAAGGCCCTTGGAGGAGATGTGGCCTCAATAAGGCGGAGTCCATCCACAGTAGTTTGCTTTGGGAGCAAAAACCAGCCATCCACATCCTTTCCTTTCAGATGAATAAAATGTATCCCACTTCCACAAAGCTTTCTTTGCTACCTTACTAGTCTCTTTTTCCTTAGACTGTAAACTCCTTATGGGGAGGGAATGTATCTGCTAATTTTCTTGTACTCACCTATGTGTTCAGTACAGTACTTTGCACATAGTGAGAACTCAGTAAATACCACTGATCTATTGATTATCCAAATCTTCCCATAAAATTAGCAGTAAGCCAAGTGACATCACCACCTGGTTTACCCCTCTGAGGAGCAACCTTCAGAATAAATCAATCAATTGAGAAGCAGCATGACCTAAGAGATAGAAATTGGCCTAGGAGTCAGAGGAATTGGGTTCTAATCCGGGCTGCACCACTTATCTGCTGTGTGACTGTGGACAAGTCACTTAACTTCTCTGTGCCTCAGCTACCTCAACTGTAAAAATGTGGATTAAGATAGCAGGCCCCATGTGGGACAGTGTCCAACCTGATTATCTTGTATCTGCTCCAGCACTTAATACAATAACTAGAGCATAGTAAGTGCTTAAAAATGTCATTTAAAATAACTCATATTTATTGAGCACTTAGAGAAGCAGCATGGCTTAGCTGGGCTTGGGAGTTAGATGTCGTGGGTTCTAATCCAGCCTCCGACATTTGTCAGCTGTGTGACTTTGGGCAAGTCGCTTAACTTCTCTGTGCCTCAATTACCTCATCTGTAAAATGGGGATCAAGATTGTGAGCCCCACATGGGACAAGCTGATTACCCTGTATCTCCCCCAGTGCTTAGAACAGTGCTCTGCACATAGTAAGCGCTTAACAAATACCAGCATTATTATTATTATTATTACTTACTGTGTTCAGAGAACTGTACTAAACTCTTGGTATAACATAATTGAGTTTGTAGATATGTTTCCTGCTCACAAGGAGCTAACAATCTAGAGAGGGAGAAAAACATTAAAATAAACTACAGATATATATCTATATATATATGGGGGTGCTATAGGACTGAGGCTGAGGTCAATAAAGCATACAAATCCAAGTGCAAGGGTAACACAGATGGGAAAGGGGGTAGGCTTAGTCAGGAAAGTCCTCTTTGAGATGTGATTTCAATAGGGTTTTGAAAGTAGGGAGAGTGGCGGTCTGTTGGATAAAGAAGGGAAGGGAGTTCCTGGTCAGAGGGAGGATGTAGGTGAAGGAATCATCAGTGAAATAGACAAAATTGAGGAACAGTGAGAAGGTTGGCATTTGTCATTGTCGAGTGCAGTTGAATTGTTCCCAATTCATAGCCACTCCACGAATATATTTTCTCCAGAACATCCTATCTTCACCATTTGCAGTCATTCTGTATGTGTATCCACAGTTTTCTTGGTAAAAAACACCACAGAAGTGGTTTACCATCGTCTTCTTCAGTGCAGTAAAAACTCTTTGATCAATTTTTAATCACAATGATCATCCTCCTTTCTCTTTCTCATGCCGCTGCTGCCCATCCAGCACAGGTGAATCAACTTTGTCAGAACCGTACTCCCCCAGAGCCCAAAGACCTTGATTCCCAGAAGAATGCCCAGCAGGTTAGAGAAGCAGCATGGCTCAGTGGAAAGAGCCCGGGCTTTGGAGTCAGAGGTCATGGGTTTGAATTCCAGCTCTGCCACTTGTCAGCTGTGTGACTGTGGGCAAGTCACTTCACTTCTCTGTGCCTCAGTTCCCTCATCTGTAAAATGGGGATTAAGACTGTGAGCCCCACGTGGGACAACTTGATTCCCTAGTGTCTACCCCAGCGCTTAGAACAGTGCTCTGCACATAGTAAGTGCTTAACAAATACCAACATTATTATTATTATTAATAACATTGCCAGATTGCCACTTGCATCATTTACGGTTGGAACTATGATGGAATTTGATCATCTTTGAAACTCCAACTTTAGTCCTTCATCTATTCATTCATTGTCGTATTTATTGAACACTTACTGTGTGCAGATTACTGTATTAAGCCCTGGGGAAATGCAGCAGTAGAGACAATCCCTGCCCACAATGAGCTCATTCTTGTCAAATACTTTTGCTCTGGTCCATCTTGCAGTAGTCCAAGAATTTCACCTCTAGTGGCACAATACGAATGCTCCCAGCCATCCCTCTTAATCATGGCCCCAATTCTGAAAACCAACAAAATAGGGACAGGGGTCCCTTTCTATCATTCCTAGCTGGTGTATCAAGACAAATGGGCCTGCTTTGAACACTCCAATTTTTTCAAAGTAACTCCTTTGGGCTCTGCAGGACACTCAACTAAAAGCATCAAGGGAGTGCCAAGAGGGCAGGGGTGGGACAGGCGGTGGTTCGTTTCATGGCGGACTGCCACTTGATCCCAAGATGCAACTGTGAACTTTTTATCTGCAGCAACCTTAAGATATTCTATTGGGGCTGAAATTACTGTGGCTGCTGGCACCAGACTTGCCCTCCAATGGATCCTCGTGGAAAGGCAGCAGGCATGCAAATTACCCACTCCTGACCCGAAGAGGTGGTGATGAAAAATAGCAATACAGGGCTCATTCAATGCTCAGAAATTGGAATGAGGTCAGCAGCTGAGTTGAGCAAAATGAGCATGTTGGTTTGTAGTAGGAAATGAGTGAGGTAAGGTAAGAGGGGACCAGGTGATTGAGTGCTTTAAAGCCAATGATTAGGAGTTTCCATTTTATGTGGAGGTAGATGGGCAACCATTGGATTTCCTTAAGGAGTGGGAAAACATTGACTAAATGGTATTTTAACACCATGATCCAGAAGCAGAGTGAAAAATGGAATGTATTGGGAAGAGGTTGGAGGCAAGGAGGTCAGCAAGGAGGCTGATGCAATAGTAAAGGTGGGATAAGTTTAGTGCTTAGATCAACACAGTGTCAGTTTGGATAGAGAGATCATGGTGAATTTTAGCACCATTGGTAGAGGTAGATACGATGGGAATTGATAACAGAACATGTTGGTTAAATGAAAGAGATGAGTTGAGGATAGTGCCAAAGTTACAGGATTGTGAGACAGGAAGCATGGTGGGGCTGTTTACAGGGATGTGAACATTCATTCAATAGTATTTATTGAGTGCTTACTATGTGCAGAGCACTGTACTAAGCACTTGGAATGAACAAGTCGGCAACAGATAGAGACAGTCCCTGCCGTTTGACGGGCTTACAGTCTAATCGGATCAGGGTAGTACAGGGTTTGGGTGGGAAAAAGAGGTTTTTCTGGTTTAGACATGTTAAGTTTGATGTGTCAGAGGCACATCCAAGTAAAGATGTCCTGATGGTAAGAGGAAATACAAAACTGCAGAGAAGGGAAGAGATCAAAGCTGGAGATGTAAATTTTGGAATCAACTGCAAAGAGAGGGTTGTTATGGAATTAAATGAGCTTTCCAAGGAATTAAATGTAGTTGGAGAATAGAGGAAACACAGAAACTGAGAGACACCCATAGTTAGGGGATGGGAGGCAGAGGAGGAGTGCACAAAAGAGACTGAGAATGAGTTGTCAGAGAGGTAGTAGAAACAAGAGAGGATAGTGTCAGTGAAGTCAAGGTTAGCTTATGATTCTAGAAGGGGGTGATTCATTCATTCATTCATTTATCAAGCCCTTACTATGTGCAGAGCACTGAACTAAGTGCTTCGGAGAGCAAAATACAACAAGAAACAAACACATTCCCTATCTATAATGAGCTTACAGTCTAGAGAGGGAGAAACAGATATTAATATAAATAAATAAATTACCACAAATATGTACATAAGTGCGGTGGGACGGGGAGGGGGTTGAACAAAGGGAGCTATTCAGGGTGAATCAGAAGGGAGTGGGAGAAGAGGACAGGGTGGTTTAATCAGGGATGAGATGTGCCCTCAATAAGGCTTTAAAGAAGGCCTCCCTTCCATGCTAGAGCCAGGATGTGGTCAAGGAGCTGGCAGCAAATAGATGAGATCATAGTACAGGAGGACGGTTAGCATTAAAGGAGTGAAGTGTAGTAGGACAGTAGTGAGGTAAGACAGGTCAATGGCGAGGAGTTTATGTTTGATATGGAGGTGAATGAGCAACCACTGGAGTTTCTTGAGGAATGGGAAAACATATTCGGAGTGTTTTTGTAGAAAAATGATCTGGGCAGCAGAGTAAAGTATGGACTGGAGTGGAGGAGGTAGGAGGCTGGGAGGTCAGCAAACAGGCTTATGGAGTAGTACAGGCAGGATAGGATGAGCGATTGTATAAATCTGGTAGCAGTTTGGATGGAGAGGAGAGGGTGGATTTTAACGATGTTATTAAGGTGGGACCAACAGGATTTACTGATAGATTAAATCTGTGGTTTGAATGAGAGAGAGGAGTCAAGGAAAGCGCCAAGGTTACAGACTTTTGAGACAGTAAGGATGGGAAGTATTCACAGTGTCAAAGGTAGATGAGAGTTTGTGGAGGATTAGGATGGAGTAGAGGCCATTTGATTTGGCAAGAAGGAGATCATTGGTGATGTTCAGGTGGGAAGTTTTGGTGGCATTAGAGAGGAAGCCAGATAGGAGAGGTTCAAGGAGAGAATTGGAGGAGAAGAAGTAGAAACGATGGGTGTAGACAGCTCTCTCCAGGAGTTTGGAGAGGAACAGTAGGATGGACTGTGGTGTCAAGAAGGTTTTCCTTAAGTTAAAGAATAGATGATAAAGGAAAGTAGTGGTGAAAAGGCCACTGGAGAGTGAACAGAAGTAGAAAAATTGGAACCTGCCATGGTTCCTGCCTGACTGTGGCTGCAAGAATGAATGGCCCAGCATACTCTGCCCTTTTTCTCTTACGCACCTACCTATAACTAGGTCCTGGAAACTCAATCATCTCAACAGAATTGAGCAATATTCATCACCAGGCAGTTTTGCTGGTCAGGACCTATGAAAAAAATAGGAGACATAGCAGCAAGTGGGTTTTCATGAGTGATTGAAGCATTTTGATTTATGAAATGTTAAACAGGCAAAATCCTTCAAAATAGTATGATGAATGAGGGTTGTTAAATGGCTCCTGATTGATCACCTAATAGTTTCAGTTATTGGATCACCTGATCTTCTGAGCACGGAGGGGTGCCAGGGAAAAGGGAGGTGTGATGTTCTGTGAAGCTTGGGAGGAGGGACCCAGATCAAATGTGGCTGCAAGGACTGTCCAACCGGGGCTCCATGAATTGCAGGCTCCTCTACTGTCCCAGATCATCAGCCCAAGCTCCTGAGCTGTGACTGGAATGGGAAAAGCAGGAAAGCACCTTATGGTCTTCGCCAGACCCGGGACATATGGGGTTCGGGCTGCCTCGGGTCTCTCTCCCCACTATTCATGCTGGGCTCCAGAGAGGCAGCTGGAGTTGGGAAAGCAGGATAGCTAGGTTTGTTCGTCAATAAATCAATCACTCATATTTACAGAGCCTTACTGTGTGCAGAGCACTCGTTTGTTTTATTTTTTTAAAACAATGAAAAAGAAATCTGGCTTTGACTTTTCTTTTCCCATTCCTCAACTAGCCTGTGAGGGTCATCAGATCATGTCATATGGCTGACAGGAGAAAGCAGGGACAATTTGGGTCATAGTTTGAATTCTTCACCTTGGGATTGGTAGAATTGATAAGATGCCCAGATAAATTCATGAGCCAACAAAATGATTCTTATGCAAATCCCATCCTCTTTGTGGACCTTTCCCAATCACCTGTTGTATAGGGAACTGAGAGGGACACACACAAGCCTAGAGGACAGAGTAAACGACTAAGGTCTAATGAAAGCACAGACTTAAACATTGCACTATGGTAGCAGAATCTTAGGCAGCCCAAAAACACCTATGAGACAAGTTTTGTGAGCACAGTCAGAAGAGGAGTTGCTCTCCCTGAACAAAGGCATCAAGAATACTTTTCAGCAAAGTTGAAAACAGAGACACCTTGCATAGGATAAATGTATTACTTTGATTAATAATAATAATGATAATTATGATGATTAATAATGATTATAGTACTTCTTAAGTGGTCACTATGTGCTCACTGTTCAAAGCACTGGAGTAGATACAAGTTAATCAGGTTTGATGCTGTCCCTGTCCCACAAATCCCCATTTTATAGATAAGATACCTGAGGACCAGAATTTAAGTGACATGCCCATGGTCATACAGCAGACATGTGGCAGAGGCGGGATTAAAATCCAGGTCCTTCTGACTTTTAGGCGCATGCTCTATCCACTAAGCCACACTGTTTCTCCAAACAGGGAACTTTGAACAGGGGACCCATCCCTACCCTGTACCAGCCCCTGTTGAAGAACCAAATGGGGATTGATTTTATTGTGGTATTGTTAAGTGCTTACTATGTGCCACACACTGTACTAAGCCCTGGGGTGAATACGAGCAAATCAAGTTGGACATAGTCCTTTTTCTACATAGGGCTCACAGTCCTAACCCTCATTTTCAAGAAGAGGTAACTGAGACTCAGAGAAGTGAAGTGACTTGCCCAATATCACACATTAGACAAGTGGCAGAATGAGGATAAAATACAGGTTTTTCTGACTCTCAGGCCTATGCTCTATTTATTACTCTATTTTGTTAATGATGTGTATATAGCTATGATTCTATTTATCTTGATGATATTGATGCCAGACTACTTGTTTAGTTGTCTGTCTCCCCGGTTTAGACTGTGAGCCCATTATTGGGCACGGATTGTCTCTATCTGTTCCCAAATTGTACATTCCAAGCACTTAGAACAGTGTTCTGCACATAGTAAGCACTCAATAAATACTATTAAATGAATGAATATCCAGTAGGCCATGCTACTTCTCATTATATATAAATATATGCATACCATACAAGAAGGGAATGCAATTATCCTTGGTCATTTCAGTCATCCATTTTTGTATGGGGAAGATCTCATCCTCGGTGGTCTTGTTTTTTGTAACTCATTAACAGCTATGTCCATCTGTCTGGCTATATCTGTTAGAAAAACTCAAGTCTTGAAATTGTTGGTTCCGCCTGCTATTTTTATCAATCCATCAGTTGTATTTATTTAGAGATTACTGTATGCAGAGCATGGTATTAAGGTCTTGCTTGAGAGTGTACAATAAAACAGAGTTTGTATATTTCTGGGAGTATCTAAAGTCTTTTCTCCTTCAACTCAATTTAAAAAAGAATCCTGCTAAAATTATATTGGTACCTATTCCCATGTCCACATTCTAATCTTATACCAAATCCAGCTTCAAACCACCTGGCACCATTATTGCGACAATATCTTCCTTGCAGGACTTCTTAATTCGAATATCCCCCTACAGTAATCTTGTCTCCCACCTGCAGGAAGTAATAGGGCAGCAGGGACAGTCACGAATTTGGAGCAGAAAAATTGCATGAGTTGTAGGCTGCATTTCCTAATTAGAGATGCAGTGACTACTTTTAGTGTTTATTACTACAGCAAAATTTGTAGATTATGTACTTGCAGACTGAATTTTATTTCACAAAAAAAAAAAAAATGTTTGCTTTAAACTGCAATGAATTATGTAAGTATTTTAAGTGAGGTTTTCCTACCTCCTTTCCCTTGCCGTTGACTATTTCAGAGAAATTTGACACTGTTAAAGGTAGGGTTTGCAGATGAAATTTAAAATAAGCTTTTATAAAACTGTCAAAAAACAGTTTTATTTTCATAGTAAATCAAGAGTCATGGGCAATAGGAAAGGAGACATATTTCCAAAGGTATCTGTCCCTTCTCCATCTGCTCCTATGTCTAGTAAATAGTTGAATATGCCAGATTGCTGGATTGCTTGAGAAAACATGGATAAGAAGGATCAGCAGTGCTATTTTTCATAAAGTCCAATATAATTACAGTGAATCTAAAAACACTTAAATGCTAGGAAATTGCTTGAGAATTTATATTATGTGATGGAGAAACCAAATACATAGATAGAATTTTCCAGTTACAGTTTAAATGGTGTTTGAAACCATTCTTATACAGTTTACCATGAACACTATTTCATTTGCTTTCTTGTCACAGGGAAGCACATAAACACCGATGCATATGACTGAATAATCATTTGTGTTGCTGCCAATGTGAAGCCCCCAGGTCTGTAGTAGTTAAAGCAGTCAGCTTTCCTATTCTAATGACTGCTTATAATTATGAGGATAATTCTTTTTTATGGTATACTCAGCACTTGTTCTAATAAAATGTCCATTAAAATTAATGAAACACATAGATGAACAGAACAGGATGGGACTCTGTTCTCTGGTGTACCTTTCTGTGCCAACTAATGATGGATTTTGTATGGTAATAGAATACTAGGGAATTGTTTCACACATATAGCAAACCCATACTTTGAGATTTATCTGAAATTATAGAATATTTTAAAATGTTTTTCATATATAATGGCTATACATTAATGTGTGGATATGACAGCACCTTAGAGATGAAGTATGGAGTTTTATTTATTTACTTATAAAGCACTTTATTAGGCACTTGAGAGGGTAATATACAATAGAACTGGTAGATAAAATTCCTACCCACAAAGAGCTAAAAGGCTGCAGGGGGTGACAGACATTAAAATAGGTTAGGGGAATAAATAGGGGAAATAGTAAAGCTCAGAGAGATTTACATGTCATTGCGCGCTATGTCCAATAAGAAATGATATACATTTGGGGTTTCTTTTTATTTTTAATGGCATTTGTTAAGTACTCACTATGTGCATGGCTCTGTACTAAGCACTGGGGTAGACATAAACTAATCAGGTTGGACACAGTCCATGCCCAACATGGGCTCCAGTCTTAATCTCCATTTTACAGATGACATAACTGAGATAAAGAGAAGTTAAGTGACTTGCCCAAGGTCACACACCAGACAAATGGAGGATCTGGGAGTAGAACCCGAGTCTTTCTAACTCTTAGGCCCAAGCTTTATCTACTTGAAGTTTAAAATACAAAGTCACTTTTTCATTTGATATCCTATTTTTAAAATTATTTTACTGATACATTCATTGTATATAAATATATATATATATAAATGGATTAAATTCCATCATTTTTCTATACATATATAGACAATGATAAATCAAGTGTTTTATATACTTAATATATGTGGTATTTGTTAAGTGCTTACTATGTGCCATGCATTGTTCTAAGCATTCATTCATTCAGTCGTATTTATTGAGTTCTTACTGTGTGCTTACAGTAGGCAGAGCACTTTACTAAGCCCTTGGGACGAGTCCAAATCAACAATAAAAAGACATATTCCCTGTCCACAACAAGCTTACAGTACCTGTAGTAGATAGGAGGTAATCAGGATGGAGATAGTCCTGTCCCACATGGAGCTCACAGTCTTAATCCCCATTTGTGAACAGATGAGGTAATTGAGGCACAGAGAAGTGAATTTACTTGCCAAAAGTCACACAGCAGATATGTGGCAGAGCTTGGATTAGAACCCATGTCCACTGACTCTCAGGCCCATGATCTTTCCACTAGACCATACTGATGTGTGTGTCCATGTGTGTATATGTGTACATAGAGATAGAGAGAGAGAGCGATACTTGTATGTGTGTGTGTATATGTGTGTATTGTAGGCAGAAAAAGAAACTATATAGTGTGCTTGTAAAGATAGCAGTGAAAACTTTGGAAATATCTAGTACTACAGTTAAATCTTATATTTCGTTCATTTCTCTCATTCAACCCATATATTCAGTGTCACTAAATCCTACTGGTTCTACCTTCTCAACAGCTCTAGACTCCACTCCTTGCTTTCCATCTCAATGGCCACCACACTGATCCAAGCTGTCTTCTTATACTCTTCTTTGACAACTGCTTCAGCTCTCTTGCTGACCTCTCTATTATCTTTTTCTGCCCTCTCCAGTCCATACTTAACTCTGTTGATGGGATTTTTTTTTAATATTCTATTCTTTCCATATCTCCCCACTCCTCAGAAACCTCTGACTGCCTACCCACCTTCACATCAATCAGAAACACCTTACCATTGGCTTTAAGGCACTCAATCAGTTCTCCTCTTCCTACCCTACCTCGCTCATCCACTTCTCAACCCAGATTCTTCTCTTCTCTAACACAAACCTACTCAATGAACTTCAGTGTCATCTGTCTCCACTTCAAACCCTGATCACATTCTCCCTCTCACCTGGAACTCACTCTCTGTTCATACCCAACAGACCACCACTCTACCCACCTTCAAAGCTCTTGGAAAAATCAGACTTACTCCTGGAGCCTTTCCCTCAGTAAACCCTTGTTTCTCCTGTTTGTCCTCTCTTCTAGGTTTCCTATAGCTCTGTACTTTGTAAGTACCTTGCTATTCATTCCTCCCCACAACACATACATACATATCCTTATACACTTCCATTTTTCCTTTTAGTAATGTACTTTATTGACTCTCCCCTTTTAGACTGCAAATATCTTGTGGGCAGAGTACCTATTTATGTATTCTACTGAACTTTTCTGTCCCAAACTCTTAGTAAGTACTCAAAACATAGTAAAGTCTCCATAAATACCATCACAGAAGCCAGAAACCTTGGTATCAACTTAATCTCTTCTCTGTCTTTAGAGAAATAGTTTTCCATAGAAAAAAGAGCATGGGCATGGGAGTCAGATGACCTAGATTCTAATCCTGACCCCACCACTTGTCTGCTGTATGACCTTGGGCAAGTCACTTCTGTAGTGAGCCCACAACAAGATGCCTTAGTGACGGTTTGTGATCCCTTGAACAACAACAAGGAAGAGACTGGTGAAGGCATTGATGTCAGGTGATTGCCGACCTGTAGGGCCGGAGCATGGAGGGAAGCATGGCCTTCTCTCCCTGTTCTACCCGGTAACAGGCCTGAACCAACCAATAACTCCTATGTAGAGCCACAGCTGCAATGCCTAAAGCAGATAAAAGGCAGTTGCTTTGAATTGTGAGTAGGCACACAGAATAGCAGCACTGAAGCACCTGGAGCAGAAGCATGCAGAGGAGAAGCAAGAAGGAAGCATGCTGAGAGCAGCAGCAGGAGAGCATCACTCAAAAACAGCAGAAGGTAGCAGCAGTTGGAAGCAGAAAGAAAAAGCTTTTGCAGAACAGGCTCCCATGTCCAGCAGACTGGTATTGGACTTTTGATGGAGTGAGTGTATGTGTCACTCCCTTGCATGTTTGTAAAACTAAGTAAAAAAGTAAGTGGGTTGATTCTACTATACATCTCTGAGGCTACCCCAGTCCAGGAAGGTCCTGGTTGGTACAAGCTGGGGGCTTGTGAAACTTGATTATTATGTGCCATAGTTACCTCATCTATAAAATGGGGATAAAGACTATAAACCTTATATGGGACAGGGCCTGTATCCATCCCAATTGTCTTCTATCTACCCAAGTGCTTAGTACAATATCTGGCACATTATTAAGTGCTTAATAAATAGCATCATTATTACTATTTTAATTCTCACATACAATCCACTACCAAATCCTGCCAAATATTTCCACACAACATTTCCCCAGTCCATCCCTTCCTCTTCATTCAAACACATCACTCTGCTTCAGACTTTTGTCATATCATAGCTAGAGTATTATGCTACTTTTGCTGATGTCCCTCCCCGATACTTGTCCCTTGTCCAGTGTTTTCAGCATACTGCTGCACTGATAACTTTCCTGGAGCCCTACTCAGCACAAATTTCTTGTCTCTTCATAACTCTTCTCTAATTTCCCATATAGCTCCATATTTTTTTTAATGATACTTGGTAAGCACTTACTATGTGCCAGCTACTGTACTCAGCGCTGGAGTAGATACAAAATAATGAGATAGAATACAGTCCCTGTCCCACATAGGGCTGACACTATTAATCTCCATTTTACAGATGAAGTTATTGAAACACAAAGAAGTCAATAATAATGATTATGGTATTTGATAAGCACTATGTACTAGGCACTGTACTAAGCACTGGTCAATGAATCTTAATTCTACTACTAAATTATCTTGTGCTGCATCTTGTCACTTCATGGTTGGTGAATCTGCTGTGTTTGTTGTCAAGGGTGGCTAACATGTAGCTCATGAAATTGTTCAGAAAGTTGAGAATCCCTTCTTTTGAAGTTAAGATTTCAGTGCTCCACACAAGCTGGAGCCCCATTACCATATTGTAAATCTTCAATGTGGGGGGCTCATTTTTGCCAAAATCTTGCTATCTCTCAAAGGTCAAAATGGGCTCATCAATTCATTTTATATTTTATTGTTATATCTCTAGAGATATTTCTTATATGGCAGACCTCAGTGAGAGGACAAAGATCTATATTTCTGGTGGAATTTTTTTTCTTTTTGGTGTTTCCAATTTCCTTAATATTCAACAAATATTATTGTTATTAGTATTATTACTGGTTCTTGAGTGACTGTAAAGTCCATTACCTTAACACTGAGTTTACAAAGGGATTCTTGTCTTCCTATGTAGTAATTGTAATAGTAATTATAGTATTAAACATTTATTGTGTGCAGAACAATGTACTAAGAGCTGGAGACAATTCATAAGTGGAAATTAAACATGGCCCCTGTCCCTTGAGAGGTACACAGTCTGAGTATAAGTGGAGAAAAGGGACTGGAGAAGCAGCATGGCCTAGTAGGATAGATCATGGGCTTGGGAATCAGAAGGATTTGTGTTCCAATCCAGGCTCCAACATTTGTCTGTTGTGTGGCCTTAGCAAGTCACTTCACTTTTCTGGTCCACATTTCCCTCTCAAAATGGAGATTAAGACTGTGAGCCCCATGTGGAGCACAGACTATGTCAGACCTGAGTAGCTAACTCATTGCTTAGTACAGTGCCTGGGACATAGTATTACCATTAAAAAACCCAAAAACTGGAGACAGACACATCTGGAATGTTTCCAGACTAACTTCCTTGTGGAAATTTGACAACCAACTCTGTAACAGAATTTTCTTTGGAGATAAACATATTTAAAAAAAATTGTCTGGACATTGGGATCCCTCTAAACTGTAAACTGAACCCATTTGCTTTTACAAGATTCAAGATCATTATGTCCCCTGATGAACATTTCAAAACACTTTATCATATTTAATACTTCAGTGTTTCTGAGAAGAAAATAGTACATTCTAATTTTTAAAAATAGGAAATTAAACATAGGAACACTAGATTTAGATTCATTTAATTTCCCCAAAGTTCAAATATGATTATGCTGCTTTACTAAAACATTTGAATCATTCTTTGAAACTTCAAAAATAATTGCTTTGGAAATATTTATGTTGTGCCAGTTCCTACTAGAATTCTAAAGTAGAATGAATACATTTGAGAATTCCATTGCTTTCCTATGAAGCATTAAAAAGGTTGAAATTGACAAAAATGTCAATACAATGTTTCGAATAATTTTCATTTTTGAAATGTCACCTTAAGGTTTGTGGCTGCACCTTGAGAAGGGTTCGTGTTTGCATTAGCAATAAATGAACAGGTAAATAAGTAGCTGCTCTAAGGAAACAGATTTCTTAGGTTTATTGGGCTAGTCATTCCCAAAAAATGGATGGAAATGACCTGGAAAAACTACTGGGTCATAGATGAAAATTAAAACACTGAGAATGTCAATATTTTTTCAACATTAGAAAGGCTTATGAATATTATTTTTATACAAAAATTGCATCATTTAAATGAAAATACTGTAAGGCAGTTGAAAATCCATTAATATACTGAGGTCCATGCAAAGTTTAGAATATGTGGTGTGTCAACGAGATAAACTAAGAGCAAAGGGCTAAAGGAGAGAGAACTGCTCTGGAAATCTGGAGACCTGGTTTTACTCCAGTTTCTGCTGATAATGTAAATAAAGACCGCAGACGTACTTTGCAGTGCATTGGCCTGTATCCCTGCTCACCTGCTTTCTTTTGGCCCTCTGTATTCTAGTGGGAGATTGATAGGAACAAGAGTCAATCAAATCAATCAGTTGGATTTATTGAATGTCTACTGTGTGCAGAACACTGTAATATGTGCTTGGGAGAAAACAATATAAAAATATAACAGATGCATTCCCTGCCCACAATGAGCTTACAGTTTAGAGGGGGAGACAGATAGTAATATAAGAGAATAAATTAAATGCTGTGGGGATGAGGGAGTGGTGAATAAAGGAAGCAAATGAGGGTGATACAGAAGGGAAAGGGAGAAAAGGAAATGAGGGCTAGTCAGAGTTCAATATGAGATGTGCCTTTAATAAGATTTCGAAGCTGGGGAGAGTAATTGTCACATATGAAGAGGGTGAATGTTTCAGGCCAGAAACAGGTGTAAACTCAGTATGGGCGGGGAACATGTCTACTAATTCTTTTGTATTTCACTCTCCCAAGCATTTAGCACAGCGCTCTGTACATATTAACTGCTCAATGAATGGATTGATTGATTGACAAGGGTGTGAAGTCAGTGGTGACAGACAAGATGGGGAGCAGCAAGGTGAGATAGAAGGAGGCAAGGTGCCTGAGTGCTTTAAAGCCGATAGTAAGGAATTTCTGTTTGATGCAGAGGTGGATGGGCAACCACTGGAGGTTCTTGAGAAGTGGGGAAAAATGGACAGAAAGTTTTTGTAGAAGGATTACCTTGACAGTAGAGTGAAGTATGGACTAGGGTGGGGAGAGACAGAAGACAGGGAGGTCAGCAAGGAAACTGATACAGTAATCAAGGTGGAATAGGATATGTTCTTGGATTGATGTGGTAGCAGTTTGGATGGAGATGAAAAGGTAGTTTAAAGCTAGCGATATTATGAAGATTGATCTGACAGGATTTAGTGATAGATTGAATAAGTGTTTGAATGAGAGTGATCAGCCAAGTATTATGCCAAGGTTATGGGCTTGTGACACAGGAAGAATAGTATTGCTGTCTACAGTGAAGGGAAAGTCATGGATGGAACAGTTTGTGTGGGAAAGGAGTTCCGTTTTGGACATTTTAAGTTTGAAGAGATGGCAGGACATCCAAGTAGAGAGTCTTGAAGGCAGGAGGAAACGTGAGATTTCAGAGAGGGAGAGAGATCAGGGCTGGAGATGTAGATTTGGAAACCATCTGCATAGTGGTGGTAGTTGAAATCATCAAAGTGAAGAGAAGCAACGTTGCTCAGCGGAAAGAGCCCGGGCTTGGGAGTCAGAGGTCATGAGTTCGAATCCCAGCTCTGCCACTTGTCAGCTGTGTGATTTTGGGCAAGTCACTTAACTTCTCTGTGCCTCAGTTACCTCATCTATAAAATGGGGATTAACTGTGAGCCTCACGTGGGACAACCCATTTACCCTGTATCTCCCCTAGCGCTTAGAACAGTTCTCTGCACATAGTAAGTGCTTAACAAATACCAACATTAATGAGTTCTCCAAGGGAGTGGGTACAGATGGAGAATAGAAGGGGACCTTAAGGGACACTTACAGACAGTGGATGAGCCCACAAAGGAGACTGAGACAGAGTGGCCAGAGAGATAGGAGGAGAACCAAGAGAGGACATTGCCAGTGAAGTTGAGGTTGAAAAATGTTTTCACAGTGTCAAAGACAGCTGAGAGATTGAGGAGAATTAGGATGGAGTAGAGGCCATTGGAGTTGGAAAAAAGGAGAGCTTTGAGAGGGCAGTTTCTGTGGAGTGAAGGGAATGGCAGCAAGATTGGAGGAGATCAAGGAGAGAATTAGTGGCGTAGAATTATATTGTGTTAATAGATTTGTCCCATACAGAGGAGGCCTTTGTTTACAACCCTAGCCTCTTGGACACCATATCATGACAGGACTCCAGTAACAGTTTCCTGCCCCGGTCCTGTTAACAGTAGTGTTGCAGGCTTTTAGCAGGGCACTCTAGCGGGTCACTGGAGAGAGACCCCTGAGGGAGAGGTAGAGTGTAGGGTCTGGAGCTGGGCATAAGGCTGCTTGGAATGGGGAGAGCACGAATGGGTGATAGCAGGGGAGAATAGAATTATTACACTCACCATCACTGGGTATAATTTTGGGGGCAGGGTTGATAGATTTCAGATATTTCAGCCTCCAATTCATGATCTATCTCCAGATTTTAAATACTGTGGGAGGATGTAACCTTGAGTAAGTCAGAAATAGTTATAATTAGTTTCTAACTGGTCCAAAATAGAATTCTTCAGCTTCCTACCCATCCCAAGGTGATCCCGGGGTACCCACCATCTCAAAGTCAGCGTGGCTCAGTGGAAAGAGCACGGGCTTTGGAGTCAGAGGTCAGGGGTTTGAATCCCGGCTCGGCCACTTGTCAGCTGTGTGACTTTGGGCAAGTCACTTTACTTCTCGGTGCCTCAGTTACCTCATCTGTAAAATGGGGATGAAGACTGTGAGCCCCACTTGGGACAACCTCATTCCCCTGTGTCTACCCCAGCGCTTAGAACAGTGCTCGGCACATAGTAAATGCTTAACAAATACCAACATTATTAAAGTCAAATGCTTCCTCATGACCGCCCAAGCCCGCAGGCAGAACTGGGAAGTGTGGGTGGGATACCACCCCCACAATCAAAATTGCTAGATTGACAGCCTAAACCGGGAATACAGAAGGTGTCCCCCACCCTCGAGTTAGGTATGGAGGAGGGGGGAGGGCGGAGATTGGATAAACTGAGTTCGGAAGCTGGAATGGCCTAGGAGAGCCGTTAATAAATTCCTGTGACCTCTGACCTTCTGTGCAGTAGATTGAGACTTGCAGCAGCTGGCTGAGGGTCATCTCTGCCCAGATTGTGAAATGCCCCCTCTGCCTGCCCCATGTGAGGAACTGTGGGATGGGTGAGTGTCCAGTTGAATGCTTGTGAGTGGGAGCTAGGTGCTTCACCACCAGTGTGTAATGCATAGGTGGATTCCTCCCAGTTGGGAAGTGCATGTGGGTGTGAGCTAGCCACCTCACCACGAGTGAACAAATCATGACTGAATTCCTCCTCCCTCTCCCCCCCTCTAGCCCTGCTCCTCCCTCCCTCTCTCCCCCCCTCCCTCCCTCTCTCCTCCCCTCCCCCTCCCCCCCTCCCCCCTCTCCCTCCCCCTCCCCCAAACCAACCTGTCCCTGGTCAACGGGTGACATTCTGGCTTCTCTGAGTTTCTCATTCAGTCATTTTTTCAATCATATTTATTAAGAGCTTACTATGTTCAGAGCACTGTACCAAGCACTTGGGAAAGTACAATACAGCAATAAAGAGAGACAATCCTTGCCCACAATGAGCTTATAACCCCCTGTTCCTCCCCCACTCCCTTCCTTCACCCGCAACGATCTGGCCACCTACTTCATCAGAAAATTTAACACCATTAGATCTGAGATCCCCAAAATCACCATTCCCCCTCCTCCATCTCCCCTCCTCTCAGCCCTCTTGTTGACTTTCTCATCTTTCCCATCAGTATTTTCAGAGATCTCCTATCTCCTCTCAAGTGCCACCCTTTCCACATGCACATCGGAGCCCATTCCCTCGCACCTTATAGAAACTCTTTTCCCTTCCCTCCTCCCCTCCTTAACTTCCATCTTCAACCTTTCACTCTCCAGTGGTTTCTTCCCCTCTGTCTTTAAACATGTCCAGGTCTCCCCCATACTAAAAAAACCCTCCCTTGCCTCCACAGCCCCCTCCAGTTATCACCCCATCTCCCTCCTACCCTTCCTTTCCAAACTCCTGGACTGAGTCATCTAAACTCACTGCCTCAAATTCCTCTCCTCCAATTCTCTCCTGGACCCTCTCCAATCTGGCTTCAACCCCCTCCACTCCACTGAAATTGCCCTCTCAAAGGTCACTAATAACCTCCTTCTTGCCAAATCTAATGGCTCCTACTCTATTCTAATCCTCCTTGACCTTTTAGCTGCCTTTGACACTTTGGACCATCCCTCTCTTCTCAACACACTATTCAACTTTGGCTTCACTAACTCAGTCTTCTCCTGGTTCTCCTCTTATCTCTCTGGCTGTTCATTCTCAGTCTCCTTCATGGGCTACTCCTCCCTTTCCCATCCTCTAACTGTAGGGGTTCCTCAAGGGTCAGTTCTTGGTCCCCTTCCATATTCCAGCTACATTCACTCCCTTGGTGAACTAATTTGCTTCCACAGCTTCAATTATCATCTCTATGTGGATGACACACAAATCTATATCTCCTCGCTGTTCTTCCTCCCTCCCTCCAGGCTCATATCTCCTCCTGCCTTCAGGATATCTCTACTTGGATGTCCTCCTGCCACCTGAAACTCAACATGTCCAGGACAGGGCTCATTATTTTCCCTCCAAAACCCTGTTCTCTCCCTGACTTTCTCATCACTGTAGATGGCACAACCATCTTATCCGTCTCACAAGCCCACAATCTTGGTGTCATCCTTGACTCCGCTGTTTCATTCACTCCACATATCCAATCCAACACCAAAGCCTGCCGGTCTCACTTTCACAACATTGCCAAGATCCTCCCTTTCCTCTCTGTCCAAACTGCTACCAAGTTAGTACAATCACTCATCCTACCAACTGGATCACTGTATCAGCCTCCTGTCTGACCTCCCAACCTCCTGTCTCTCCCCACTTCAATCCATACTTCACTCTGGTGCCCAGATTATATTTCTAAAGAAACGTTTTGGGCATGTCAGCTCCCTCTTCAAAAATCTCCAGTGATTGCCTATCAACCTCCATATCAAACAGAAACTCCTCACTATTGGCGTCAAAGCTCTCCATCACCTTGCCCCTTCTTACCTCACCTCCCTTCTCTCCCCAGCCCTCACACTCTATTCCTCTGGTGTTAGCCTTCTCACTGTGCTTCATTCTCACCTGTCCTGCCACTGACCCCTGGCCCACATCCTACCTCTGACCTGGAATGCCCTCACTCCTCAAATCTGCCAAACAATCATACTTCCCCACCTTCAAAGCCCTACTGAAGTCTTATCTCCTCCAAGAGGTCTTACCAGACCTTTCCTCAGTTCCCCCTCCCATCCACGTCACTTTGACTATCTCCCCACTCTCCCTGCCCCACAGCACTTGTGTATGCATGTACAGATCTATAATTCTATTTATATTGATGCCTGTTTACTTGTTTTGATGTCTGTCTTCCCCCTTCTAGACTGTAAACCTGGTGTGGGCAGAGATTGTCTCCCTTTATTGTTATAGGGTATTTTCCAAGTGCTTGCTACAGTGCTCTGCATGCAGTAAGCACTCAAATATGATTGAATGAATGAGTACTGTGCTAAGCACTTGGAAAGTACAATTTGGAATAAATGAACCTTGGCATTATTCATTCATATTTATTGTGCACTTACTATTATCGTCCATTCATCTCAATAACTCAACCCACATAGCCTGTCACCAAATCCTATCAGTTTAGCTTCCAGCATTGATAAAATTTGTCCTTTCCCCTCCATCCAGACTGCTACTATAGTTATCCAAGTGCTTATCTTCTTCTGCCTTGACTTGCATTAGTCTCCTTGCTGACCTCCCTGCCTCCTGTCTCTTCCCCCTCTAGTCCATATTTAATTCTGAGACCTGAATCATTTTTCTGAAAAAAATACTCAGGCTACATCTTCCCACTCCACAGAACCTCCAGTGGTTGCTCATCCATGTCAAACAGAAATTCCTTAGCTTCAGTTTTAAAGCACTCAACCAGCTCACCTCCTCCTGTATTACCCACCGGTTTCATACTACAGCCTAGGCTGTACATTCCACTCCTCTAGTGCCAATTTACTTTATTCCAATCTTGTCTACTCCAATCTGCTAACCCTTATTCCACATCTGCCCTCTGGCCTGAAACTTCTTCCTGCTCCATATATGCCAGATCACCATTCTCCCAACCTTCAAACCCCTATTATGTATGACCCCCAGAGGCCTTCCCTGATTAAGACCTCTTTTCCCAACTCCCTCATCCTTCTGCGTTGCCTGTGTCCTTGGATCTGTTCCTTTTGGGCACTTGATAGGTAGCCCCCTCTTTGTCCCACAACATTTATATACTTATCCATAACATTTATATTAATGTCTGCCTCCTTCTCTAGACCATAAGCTCGTTGTGGGTAGGGAATGTGGATACAAGTAAATCAGGTTGGACACAGTCGTCCCACGTGGGGCTCACAGTCTTAATCCCTACTTTACATATGAAGTAACTGAGGCACAGAGAAGTTAAGTGACTTGCCCAAGGTCACACAGCAGACAAGTGATGGAGCTGTGATTAGAATCCACGAATTTCTGACTCCCAGGCCCGTGCTTTATCTACTACGCCATGCTGCTTCTCAATATATTGCTGTGTTCTCAATAAACACTCAATAAATGCACCTGATCGATAGATTCAATTCAATCATTTGCCCTGGACTTTTGTTTTTGATTTCAATCATCTCTAGATAGGGATTTAGAGAGGTGGGCACCATTTTGAGTGTTTTGGGTTTTTTTGTGAAGTGAAACACTTCAGGGGAATAGTCATTCTACCTGGATTTTCATTATGGAATTGGTAAAAAGAAAATCCCTGAGAAGCATTTCATTTCAAAACAACATAGAAAGCTGTCACCTCTTCTGAATTTCCCATCACCTGGGAATAACAAAGAAATGAATTGTCCTCACTTTGGCAAATTGTTGCAGTTCCTCCCTGTTTAGTATACAGTATATTTCATATTTCATCAGATTTGTAATCATTAGATGTGTACTGAAGACCAAATTCCTAAAGAGTCTTTGGAGTAGAGCAGCTACATGTTCTTTTAAGTTATTTTATAAAATGGAGCAAATAAATTGATATTAAAAGTAACTCTTTCTAACTGAAAAGGATGAAGGGACCTGGGAGCGAGAGACCCTGAGTTCTAATCCCAGCTTTGTCAATTGTTTACTGTGTGACCTTGCGCAAGTAACTTCTAGACAGTGAGCCCATTGTGGGCAGAGATTGTCTCTGTGGCTGATTTGTACTTTTCAAGTGCTTCGTACAGTGCTCTTCACACAGTAAAAGCTCAATAAATATGAATGAATGACTGAATTCAACTTCCCTGTGCTTCATTTTTCTTAATTGTAAAATGGGGATTAAATACCTGTTCTCCCTCAAGACTGTGAGTCCCATGTGGAACAGGGAACAAGGAAAATAATTCCTTAGCAGAGACCATTAAGAAAAAAAAAATAGGAACAATCTAGTGCTCAAAAATCAATGTTTTGTAATTCTAGGAATCATGCATTCTTGTTTACTGGTCTGTATATTCCTTTTGACATAGC
Organism: Ornithorhynchus anatinus; assembly: GCF_004115215.2. Classification (NCBI taxonomy): domain Eukaryota; kingdom Metazoa; phylum Chordata; class Mammalia; order Monotremata; family Ornithorhynchidae; genus Ornithorhynchus; species Ornithorhynchus anatinus. Next base: position 157,407,232 of record NC_041728.1, read on the forward strand.
ATAAATGGCAGAGGCAGATATAGGAGGGGGGAGAAGAGGAGAAAGCAATCATTAAATTATGAAGCAAATTTTTGTTATCTGATCCCAGGTTTTAGTACTGATGATAAAATGCTTAAATCCCATAGATACTGCAAGTTTCTAAATCCCTTCATTGGGGTGGCTACTAAAGAATAAAGTTTAGTGAGAATAAGGTAATAGAAACATTTCAGAATAACTGGGAGGTTGTATGGAAAGTCATCCTTGAATTCCCAGTGGCAAGAAAAGGGACCAATGCATACTTCAGTATAATCTCTATTTCAACCTTGAGGACTACCTTGAGCACATTTAATGTTGCACTTTATGAAAGTTTAGATGACATTAAAAAGGCTTACTGGGGTGATGCATGACCAAACCTTAGGGAGTGTAACATTTCTTGCAAGATTAGAAATGCAGGAAAATCTGATTCCCTGTAAAATGGTCCAGAATGATAGAAAAGTTACCATGACAACAGAAGACTATATTGTTTTCATCCATCAATCATCATCCTATGCTTGATAGGGTGTGACTGTCTGGAAAAAAGGTGTTTGGAAAATGTTCTGGCACCAAATATTTACTACTCTAATTGTTTTTATGGGAGTCCATTTGGAAAGCTCAGTGCAACTCTTCTTTACCTAAACACTGAACAGATGGTGAAGATCTTAAATTTAAAAAGATTTTTCTGTGATATATAGCAGTTTCAGATTTTAGCAAGGAAACAATCAAAATGCAAAGGCGAGAAAAGACTATGTCTTCTACTGATCTGTGATTATCCCAAGTGAAAGTACATTATTAACAATGGCAACAGATGAATATTTGAATATCCCTACACATTCCACATTTCTCATCTGTGAAGTTGAAAACAAGCTCCACTTCTGGGTTTCAGAGCATTAAATGATGTCCATTCATTCATTCAATAGTATTTATTGAGTGCTTACTATGTGCAGAGCACTGTAATAAGCGCTCGGAATGAACAAGTCGGCAACAGATAGAGATCGGCAACAGATAGAGACAGTCCCTGCCGTTTGACGGGCTTACAGTCTAATCGGGGGAGATGGACAGACAAGAACAATGGCAATAAATAGAGTCAAGGGGAAGAACATCTCGTAAAAACAATGGCAACTAAATAGAATCAAGGCAATGTACAATTCATTAACAAAATAAATAGGGTAATGGAAATATATACAGTTGAGCGGATGAGTACAGTGCTGAGGGGATGGGAAGGGAGAGGGGAAGGAGCAGAGGGAAAGGGGGAAAAGAGGGTTTAGCTGCGGAGAGGTGAAGGGGGGGTGGTAGAGGGAGTAGAGGGAGAAGAGGAGCTCAGTCTGGGAAGGCCTCTTGGAGGAGGTGAGTTTTAAGTAGGGTTTTGAAGAGGGGAAGAGAATCAGTTTGGCGGAGGTGCGAGGAGGGAGGGCATTCCAGGACAGTGGGAGGACGTGGCCCAGGGGTCGACGGCGGGATAGGCGAGACCGAGGGACAGTGAGGAGGTGGGCGGCAGAGGAGCGGAGCGTGCGGGGTGGGTGGTAGAAAGAGAGAAGGGAGGAGAGGTAGGAAGGGGCAAGGTGATGTAGAGCCTTGAAGCCTAGAGTGAGGAGTTTTTGTTTGGAGCGGAGGTCGATAGGCAACCACTGGAGTTGTTTAAGAAGGGGAGTGACATGCCCAGATTGTTTCTGCAGGAAGATGAGCGGAGTGAAGAATAGATTGGAGTGGGGCGAGAGAGGAGGAAGGAAGATCAGAGAGAAGGCTGACACAGTAGTCTAGCCGTGATATAACGAGAGCCCGTAGCAGTAAGGTAGCCGTTTGGGTGGAGAGGAAAGGGCGGATCTTGACGATATTGTAAAGGTGAAACCGGCAGGTCTTGGTAACGGATAGGATGTGTGGGGTGAACGAGAGAGACGAGTCAAGGATGACACCGAGATTGCGGGCCTGAGAGGCCGGTCATTCTCGGTCTCCTTCGCTGGCGCCTCCTCCCCCTCCCATCCTTTAACTGTTGGAGTTCCTCAAGGGTCAGTTCTTGGCCCTCTTCTGTTCTCCATTTACACTCACTCCCTCGGTGAACTCATTCGCTCTCACGGCTTTGACTACCATCTCTACGCAGATGACACGCAGATGTACATCTCCGCCCCGTCCTCTCCCCCTCCCTTCAGGCTCGCATCTCCTCCTGCCTCCAGGACGTCTCCACCTGGATGTCGGCCCGCCACCTAAAACTCAACATGAGCAAGACTGAGCTCCTCATCTTCCCTCCCAAACCCGGTCCTCTCCCAGACTTCTCTATCACCGTGGATGGCACGACCATCCTTCCCATCTCTCAGGCAGACCAGATGCGTATTGTCTTAGTTTTATGCCAGAAAAAGGTAAATGACACTGATGTAGTTCCCTTCATTGAATTGCTTCAAAATGAATAACAAATAATTTTGCAGAAGGCGAAGACCAGTGTTACCTGTGAAGTAGGTAGAATGAGCCTGGCTCTCTTAAGATAAATGACATCATTTTAACAGGTAAAATTGATTTCATTTCAAAAGCTATCTTGTGCTTAATCAGAATCAATCATTGAACAGGATTTATTGAGTTCCTAGTGGTGGCGGGGCTGGATGTGTTGGGACTGGACTCTGTAGGGAGGCTTGGGGAGAGATTTGAGGTGGATTTGCAATGCAGGGACAGAGGCCCAGGGCAGACTGGGAAACAGAGCCCCTCTTCCTGGAGAAGCAGCATTCCGTAGCAGATAGAGCACAGGCCTGGGAGTCAGAAGGACCTGGGTTTTAATCCCATCTCCACTACTTACCTGTGGGGTGACCTTAGGCAGGTCATTTCCCTGGACCTCAGTTCCCTCATCTGTAAAATAGATATTGAGACTGTGAGCCCCATGTGGTACTGGGATTGTGTCCAATCTGATTGTCTTATATCTATACCAGAACTTAGAAAAGTACTTGACACATAGTAAGCACTTAACAAATACCATCATCATTATTATTACAAAGCACTATTCTAAGCACTTAGGAGAATGTAATATATTTAGTTGATATAATCTGATCCCTTTGGGAATTTACCATCCAGCAAGAAGTTGCCATATCTAGGTTTTTAAAAGTGATGTTAATTTATAAAAATGAGCAAACAGAAGGAATAATTGAAAAGAGAGAGAATGAAAAGTATCTGTAAGGATTTATTTTGATAATTGCTCATGAAATTTACATTGTATTTAAGTAGTTTCATTCTCTCCACTTGGTATATTGGTCTTTGTTAGAAGCACCAGATCACTTGAAGCATGGGTAAAGATAGCTGAGGGAAAATGAAATGAGACATATTTCCTTGCTTAATTGTTTTCACCAAGGATTCAGCAAAAACAGAGCCATCTGTTGTATATAGAACATTCTATGAAGGTTCATCTTGTGGGATCCCAAGTGGAAATACTAAGAAAATGAACAGACTGGCCTTTGCCCACCTGGTTAAAATATAAGCAAACTTATTATTCATAATTTTCTTTATCTATTAGTAGAAGTGGAAGGAGGAAAGAAATGTGGAAATGTTTTCTACATTAGGAAGGCACATTTTCTGAAGCACTATCTGAATATCAGGACACTTTGTTGTGGATAAAAATGTGTAATGAGTCAGCAACAAAGACAATAAGAGCTTTCTTTCCCAAAGTGTAAGGCTTTTTAAATTATATGGCCTCATCTTTCCAGGAAGAGCCAGCTATGTGACCTTGGGTAGGTCACTTAATTTCTATGTGCTCCGGGTTTTTATTCTGTAAAGTGGAGATTAAAAATTCCAATTCTCCCTCCTCCTATAATGTGGGGGTGGCACAGGAGTCAAGAAACAGGGGAAGCAGTTTTCAAAGACTCAGTGGGAGAGAGAGGAGAGGACATTTACAGAGGAGTGGTTGCAAGGAAGAGGTAAAGTGGTATGGGAAGCAAAGAGTTGGTAGGGTTAACTCAGACACTGCTGACTGCCTGATGAGTATGACAGGATTGGAAGACACAGAATTTTATTTCTGGTGAAGAAAAAGTTGGCCTCGTTATTGCCTTCCTCTGTTAAAGACCTCAAGAGTGCAAACTGCAAGAAAAAATATGTCACTCATTTGAGAAAGAAAGGGCAGTCTAGTGTGCCAATAAAGTGTTTTAGACAAAACTATCTTCTTTTTCTGCAAACTAGCTCATTTGAGAGATGGAGTTTTCATTACTAAATAGTACAAATGGAAATCTTAACTGTTAAACACAAATAACTCTTTGCACATTCAAAATGATTAAAGGATTATTTTCTTTCATAATTTGTTGGTAAACATTCCTTATGTGGGAATAATTTGCAACTGTAAAGATGTGGAGTAGTTATTTTACACGGGTGGTACCAAGAATCAGGTGTTGTGTCAAAACCCAAGCAACGTTGCTCAGTGGAAAGAGCCTGGGCTTGGGAGTCAGAGGTCATGGGTTCTAATCCCAGCTCTGCCTCTTGTCAGCTGTGTGACCCTGAGCATGTCACTTAACCTCTCTGTGCCTCAGTTCCTTCACCTGTAAAATGGGGATGAAGACTGTGAGCCCTACGTGGGACAACTTGATTACCCTGTATCTACCTCAGCGCTTAGAATAGTGCTTGGCACTTAAATACCAACATTATATGGTTACTGGCAGAACTGAAGTAGAACTAAAGGTGAAACCTAACAGAAAACTCCTTTTCTCTGTATGTCATCTCATCAGTCACAACCTTTAGTTAGGTTGGTCATTCACTGAGTTTGATACCAGACAGTTCAGATTTCAGCTTATCTGTCCCTTTTCCAGGGCTGACAGCACCAGATGCATTTCAGTCTGGTTTTTAATTTTGAATGCCCAGGCTACCTCTCGGGTCCTGCTTCCAGTTCCTGTAACCTGGCAGCAATGCCCGTGTTTACAGAGACTTGGGCGGCAAATTGAATGGAGAGATGGGGTCCATCTGGCAACCCGTTAAGGAATAGTTTTGGTTCTGGGCCTTCCACACATAATATTTTCTTGTGTGTCCATATGACATCTTAAAAACATTGAGTTCTCAATTAATTTCGTGGTTATCACTAAATAATACAGCTGAATGATTGGGGCAGGGAGAGAGGAATGTGGGAAATTTTCGGTGCTGTCCATAGCCACCCTGTTTTTGGAAATGCATCTCCAGTACAGTTTATTACTAAGTTCAACTAGAAATTTTCCTGTGGGCTTGAAAGATTGACCAAGCCGAGTCTTGAGGCTTCTGCCAGGGCTGCCCCTAGGCTTCCATTGTACTCCTTCCCTTGTCCCTGGGATGATTAGGGACCTTGTGTGTGGCTAAGGAGACAACAGAGGTAACCCCGAGGTGTCCATTCAACTCACTCTCTGGCCATGTCATACTGGTCTAATATAGAAATTGACTCCCACTTTTCATTTGGGATCCAGCATTGCCTGAGGCTTTGTTATATCATGTCCTTAAAGTGTTTTCTCTGCTCTCTTTAAGTTTCCTAATTTCAGGTCTTATTCTTCTCTACTTCTTAAATCCAACTTAGTAAGTGCCTACAGTGTTCGGAGTACTCTAAAGTGCAGTAGTCGATAGGATGCTGAATTGGAGGAGCTAATGGGGAAGTCTGACATTACAACTATAGGTAAGAGGAAAGCGAGTGGATATGTAGGTGAGTGCATGCTTAAGTAATGGGCCATGTACTGAACTGATGATACATTTTAATGTTGGCGGTGGTAGCAATCACGTGTGAAGGTTTATCAAAATTCTGGGGTGGTAATTGAGAGAATTCCTCCAGGGAAGTGGAGGAATTAAGTGGGGAAAGCCTTTTGGAGGAGATCAGATTTCGGATGGGCTTTTAGGATGCAGAAAGTATAATTAAGTAAATAATAGCATGGATGGCTACTGCAACCTCAGTGTGGGACATAATTAGGGGCAGTAACCTGATTCCTCTTGAGCCATTAGAATACACCATGATGTAAAGATTCCCAAGGAGGTTATGCTAGACATGTGTCCTCTTATTGAAACTTTAATGCATGGTATGGACCATTTATTCTCAAAGAGATCCTCAAGGGGTTACCTTGTGCACATTGAAACATACAGGTAGTGTAAATCCCACTGGTAAAATGAGGATTTCAGTTAAAGGCATGCTTCTGGCTTATCTGCATCAGTTAAAAAAAAAGTAACTGAAATACTTCTTTGAGCACTTCATATTCATTCATTCAATCGTATTTATTGAGTGCTTATTCGGCAACAGAGACATTACCTACCCAACAACAGGCACACAGTCTAGACGGGGTGAGACAGACAACAAAACAGAACAAGTAGACAGGCATCAATAGCACAAAATAAATAGAATTATAAATATATACACCATAAATAAAATTAATAGAATAATAAATATGTACATATATACTCAAGTGTTTTGGGGCTTGGAGGGGGGAATAGTGGCGATGGGGAGGGGAGGAGGAGCAGAGGAAAAGAGGGGCTTCATATCCAACTGGCTAGAGGAAGAGTTAAATTGCCAGGGAAATCGGGTTTTCCAGCCAGCTAATTCCTTCCCCTGGCAGGAATCTGGAGGCTCTAGCAGAATGAGGCTTCATATAGGGAGCAGGAAAATAGCCATGAAAGCCATTATCTGTGTGTGGTGGTATTCTAAGGCAGACATAACTCTATTCTGATAATTGTAGGCTGATGATGCCCGAGATAGAAGACTTCTGAGGATGTTAGCCATCTCAAGGTGGATCTTTGTCCATTAGACTAAGTGTTAGCAAGTAAGGTTCACCCCCTCCTCCACTCTGCCCCGACCAGCCCAGCAATTTTGCTTATATACCCAATGGTTAGACCTAGCAGTGGAAAATCCACTGAAGGGTTAGCGCAAATTCTCTGGAGGTAACTTCTTGAAGATTGAAAAACTGAGGTAAATTTAAAAGGGAGGTGAGCAAGAGATTACTGGTCACATCAAATTTAAAAAAAGCTAAGGAAAGTTAGGGATTGTTCAGGACTTTGTGGGAACTGATGTCAGGGTGTGTTCCTTCAGGGTGCCAGAAGACATCAAACAATGACTAAGAGACACTTAGAGGAGTATTTGGTCATTCAGTACAATTATGCAATTCTAGGCTAAGGCTCTGCTCATTTTTCTATCCTGTACTGCTCTGCTTTTGTTGTTAGCTTTGTACATGACAGCCTCTTATAACATCCGTCTCTGGCTACTTGATGTTAACACCCAGCTCTTTATTCTTGCAGATATAAAAGTAGAAGGAGTTCTAGGCAGAGGAAAGATGTGAGAAAAGAGCTGGGGAGGTGGGGGAGAAAAAGTCAAGCATAGTGTGAGGTTAGCTTGAGGGGAACAAAGAATGTCAACTGGAAGAGAAGAGGGTATAACAGTAGAGGGCAGATAGCTAATTGAAAGACTGAAAATCCATGATCAGAATGCTCTGGTACTGAGAGGAATGGGTAATCTTTGAAGGTTTTCAAGGGGTGGGAAGACATGTTCAGAGTGACATATTAAAAAAAAAATGATCCAAGAAACAGATTGAAGCACAGACCAGGGAGGGGAAAACTGGGAGCATTTTGGGGTGAAGCTAGGGATGCAAAGTGGGTAGATTAGATGATTTTGGGAGAAATGTGTTTGTAGGAGGTCTTTTAAGTATGGAGAGTAGTAGGGGAGAAAATTCCAGTCAGAAGATGGGGTTTGAGTAAGAAGTCGGTAGGGAAGATAGATGAGAATGAGTCATAGTGAGTAGTTCAACATGAACGGAATGAAGTTTGGGCCCTGAAGGGTAGTGGTAGAAGAAAGTGGATAAAACAAAAGATAAAGAGAATATGTGAGAGAGAAAGTTTTAAGTACTTCAAGTCCAATATTAAGGATTTTCTACTTGATGCAGATAGGAATGGTCAACCACTGGAAGATTTTGAGAGGTGGGAAGATATGAGCAATACTCAGAATAATCTGAGTAGCAGAATGTAATAGGGACTAGAGAAGGGGAAGACTGAAATCAGAAAATTCAAAGAGGAAGGTGACAGAAGGTAAGTTGGGATAGTGCCTGGACCAGTGAGGGAGCCATCTGAATGGAGAGAATCAATCATCCTATATATTGAGCACTTAACTGTGTGAAGAGGACTGTACTAAGTACTTGGGAAAGTACCATATAAGAGAGTTGGTAGATATGTTTCCTGCCCCCAAAAGCTTAAAGTCTAGAGAAGTGAGCCAGTGAGTTTCATTGGAGAGTTATCTATATAGAGATGATAGTTGAAGCTGAAGGAGCAGATAATAATAATAATGATTGTATTTGTTAAGCACTTACTATGTGCCAAGCACTGTTATAAGCACTGCGGTAGATACAAGGTAGATGAAAAACCCAAAGGAATTAGTTTAAATGAAAAAAGAAGGGGGACCAGTACTGTGCCTTGAAGGACACTGACAGAATTAGGGTAGCAGGGGATGAGTAAGTGAAAAGGGCTGAGAACAATTGATCAGAGAGGTAAGCCAGAACTAGAAGAGAACTGTCTTAGAAAAGCAAAGGTCAGATAGATAGTATTTCCAAGAGAGGAGAGTGGGCCATGATGTCAAAGGAGGACTATCACAGAGTTGCATTCAGCTAAATTTGACAGAAAGAACTTATTGATAACTTTAAAGAGGGTCCTTTCAATGGGGTGAAGAGGTGAAGGGGAAATAAACCAGAAGGTAGAAGGTCTAAAAGGGAATTGGATGTGAGATATTGGAGGAAGGTGATATATAAAACTGTTTTTAAGTCTTTAGACAGGAATGGGAGGAGGGACACTGGAGACACACTGATTGTGCAGTATGGTCCAGAGAGGATTTTCAGGGTAAGGAAGAGTGAGAAGATATTTAAAGGTAGATGGGAAGAAGTCATCTGGAAGTATGTGGTAGAAGATGATGGTTAGGGAGTAAAGAGTCTGTGGAAAGGAATAAAGTTATATGCACCTGAGGAGGACTCAATTTTAGAAGCAGGAACATGCCCTCATGAGCTATGAGAAGGCTGGGGGAGTGGTTGTCAAGATGGGTTAGGGAGGACATGCCTGATGATTTCAATTTTCTCAACCAAGTAGTTGTCAAAGTATAGAGGAAGATATCATAAAGGTTTCAGATGGAAGTTAAAGGTCTGAAATAGTACGTAGGGGTGATGGGAATAAGAGATGATGATGGAAGAGAAGTAATGTTACCAAACAGAAGAGAGAGAGCAGAGTTGTAGCAAGTAAGAATGAACTTGCAATGGTCAAAGTCAACATGATGCCTGAATTTCTATCAAGGGCATTCTGTACTATGAGCACAGAGTGGAGACTACATACTATGCAGATGATCCAAGGCAAAATGTAAATGGTGGGAGATCAAAGGAGGAATAGGGGCATGATAGAGTTGAATGTGGGGGAGAAAGCAGAGTTGATGCATTCAATTTGGGCATTAATAATAATAATGTTGGTATTTGTTAAGCGCTTACTATGTGCCGAGCACTGTTCTAAGCGCTGGGGTAGACACAGGGGAATCAGGTTGTCCCACGTGGGGCTCACAGTCTTAATCCCCATTTTACAGATGAGGGAACTGAGGCACCGAGAAGTGAAGTGACTTGCCCACAGTCACACAGCTGACGAGTGGCAGAGCTGGGGTTCGAACCCATGACCTCTGACTCCAAAGCCCGTGCTCTTTCCAGTGAGCCACGCTGAGATGAGAATGGGGATAAAGATAAGGAAGGGAAGAAATCTGAAGCAGGGTCAGAGTATGTGAAGAGATTATATCCACACGAATGTAATTTTTTTCCCATTATGGTGTAAGATCTTTGTGGGCACAGAAAGCATCACTTCAATATCCCATAGATTTGTTGATGAACCTGTCTGAGTGCAGTTTGTGAGAACACAAGTTCAGAGTTTTGTCTCTATGTCTAAGGAACTTTGCTTGTATGTCTATCATTAGTTTGAATGTTTCAGAGCCTGTCCTTAATGATGTGGAAGTATTGACCTCTTTCGTACTATCCCAAATGTTTAGTTTAGTGCCCTGTCACCAGTAAGCGCTCAATAAATACGATTGACTTATAGACTGGATCCTTCTCTTCCTGTATATCAAACTAAACTTTTGTCCTCAAATTTTGGATGTATGGAAAATGTCTGGTACCATGATTTCTCTAAGGCCTTTCCCCCATTAACAGACAAGTTCTCACTAAATGGAGAGTAACTGAATTCTGGTGGTTTGAAAACCTGACATTTATAGAGTCAAGGGTTCAGTATTGGCCCCAGATAGTGTAATAATAATAATAATGTTGGTATTTGTTAAGCACTTACTATGTGCGGAGCACTATTCTAAGCACTGGGGTAGATATGGGGTAATCATGTTGTCCCACGTGAGGCTCACAGTCTTCATCCCCATTTGACAGATGAAGAAACTGAGGCCCAGAGAAGTGAATTGACTTGCCCACAGTCACCTAGCTGACAAGTGGCAGAGTCGCGATTCGAACCCATGACCCATAACTCCCAAGCCCGGGCTCTTTCCACTGAGCCACGCTGTATAGTGGCACAGTTTATTCAATTACATTTCCTGAGCATTTACAGTATGCAGAGCACCGTACTAAGCATTTGGGAGAGTACAAAAGAACAATAAATAGACAAATTTCCTGCCCACAATGAGATCACAGTGTGATCCTCCCAATCCTACCACTTTTCTGAACTATGGATACCATTCATCATAGGTATAAATGATTTCTCCACCCAATGGGGTTCCTCCTTTCCCAGACAGATCATTTCCATAAAGCATTTTAGGAATTATTATGACACCATTTATGTTCTTCAATCATATTTGAGCATTTTAGTCCCACATTGGATGTGCTTATCCCACCGTCATTTTTTGTTCTTTTCATTTTATTAAAGAGTAGACATAGCAAGGCACAGTAGATGAAGGATATACATCATCTTGTAGCATGCAGATTTCTTAAACTGAATATTCCCTACGAAGAAAGAAAATGTAACAAAAAACAATGTAGAAAAAACAAGAGATTGTTTTCAAAAGACCATTTACTAAGCACTAAACTTCACAAGTCCAAATTGAAATCTTCATCCGAACTTTATCTTTTCTGGGTTCATTTCTTGCTATTGGTTTTTCCAATTTTATTTCTTCATCTCTTCTTATACAGACTTTGTCTATTTCTTCTTGTTTTGCCTGAAGTGGAAATACTGCTACACCCCATATGCCAATTCACATGTGGTGAAGATTTTATGAACAATATATATTATTTTTCTTAACAGCATTGCCTTTGAAGTAAGCTGCTCTTATTCTGCCTGCTGGCGGATTTTTTAGAATGCCAAAGACACTAAACAAGAGCAGATATTTAACTGGATGAATAAGAACCTTTTCCTGCTCTAACTAAAATTCCATAGACTTTAAAACAGCTGGAATTGAAAGTTGAAAAAGTACTATTAAGTTTAGAAAATCAACGTCCTTGAAATTCCAACAATTTCTCTTGGAATTAACTTTTTTAAGATGCTTAAAGTATAATCTATTTCATTTTCTCAAGCCCTTTCAAATCACAGAAATTCGAATTTTAACTCAGCATCACATTAGAAAAAATCTTTCAAGTTTTTCTAGGACCTAAGGATATGAATTTTTCTGGATTAGTGTATTGAAGAATATTGATAATCATGTTTTCCCATAATCTGTGTGTTTCCAGTCACGTTATGGCATCACGATCAATCCATCAATCAATGATATTTATTGAGCTCTTCCTGGGTGGAGAACACTCTTTTAAGTGTTTGGGAAAGTACAATACAACAGAGTTGGTAGATACATTGCCTGCCCACAAAGACCTTACAATCTAGAGGAGGAGACAGACATGAATATAAATGAATACTATATATATATATATATATATATATATGAGGGCTCTGGAACTGAGGGTGGGATGACTACCAACTGCCCAGAGTATAGCTCCAAGTGCATAGATGATGCAGAAAGGGAGAGGGAGTTGGAGACATGAGGGCTTAAGTGAGGAAGACCTCTTGGTGGAACTGTGATCTTAATATAGCTTCGAAGGTAGGGAGAGTGGTGGTCTAACATTTATAGAGGGAGTGGGAGTTCCAGGCCAGAGTGAAGACCTGGGAAGGGGCTCAATAGTGAGATATGTGAAATCAGGGCACAGTGAGCAGACTGGTGCTAGGGAAGTGAAGGGTAATAATAATAATAATGTTGGTATTTGTTAAGCGCTTACTATGTGCAGAACACTGTTCTAAGCACTGGGGTAGACACAGGGGAATCAGATTGTCCCACGTGGGGCTCACAGTCTTAATCCCCATTTGACAGATGAGGTAACTGAGGCACAGAGAAGTTAAGTGACTTGCCCACAGTCACACAGCTGACAAGTGGCAGAGCTGGGATTCGAACCCATGACCTCTGACTCCAAAGCCCGTGCTCTTTCCACTGAGCCACGCAGCTTCTCTGTGTGGTCTGCATGTTTTTAGGGGATCTGTGAGGTAAGGTAGGGCCAAGCAAATTGAGTGCTTTAGAGAGTCAATCATATCAACTTTGTTGAGGAGGTGGGTGGATGACCACCGGAGGTTCTTGAGGAGTGAGGAGACATGAACTGAATGTTTCTATTACAAAAATGATCTTGGGCAACAGAGTGAAGTATGGACTGGAATGGGGAGATACAGGAGGCAGGGAAGTCAGTGAAGAGCAGATGCCTTAGTCAAGGTGGGATAGAATAAGTGTGTTGGTGTTCTAAGAGTTCGGTTGGAAAGGAAAGGGCAGATATTAGTGATGTAGGGAAGGTTGAACCAACTGCATTGGTGACAGGATATGTGGGTCACATGAGAAAGATGAGTCGAGGACAATGCCAAAGTTATGGGGTTGTGAGGTAAGGAAGATAATAGTATTGTCTACAGTGATAGGAAAGACATGAGGAGGACAGGATTTGGTTGAGAACATGAGGATTACTGCTTTGGATGTTTAGTTTGGGGTGTCAGTGGAAAATCCCAGTAAAGATGATTTGAAAGCAGGAGGAAATGCAAAACTGTGGAAAAGGAGAGAGGTCAGAGCTGGAGAGGTAAATTTGGGAATTGTGCATAAATATGGTGACTGAAGCCATGGGAGTAAATCAGCTCTCCAAGGGAGTGGAGGTAAATAGAAAACAGACCCAGAACTGAGGCGTCTTTTTTCAGATTTGTTTTTAATGATATTTGTTAAGTGCTTTAGTAAGTGTTGGGGTTGATACAAGCTAATCAGGTTGGACAGTGACTGACCCACATAAGGCTCACAGTCTTAATCCTCATTTTACAGATGAGGTAATTGAAGCACAGTGACTTGCTGAAGTTCATACATCATGTATTGGGCAGAGCAAGGATTAGAACCCAGGTCATTTTGACTCCCAGGTCCATGCTCTATCCACTAGTCACACTGCACTCACTGTCAAAGGGTGGGGTCAAAGTTTCTTCACAGGTATTCAGAGCTGTGATGAATGTGGAGTAGATGTTGCTATGGTCACGCTAGGGGACTAAGAGTGCAGTCAAAATTCTCCCTTTAACCTCACTACTCTGATCTCCATGGTGGCCCAGCCAAGAAGAATAAGAAAGGCAGGAAATGGAGATGGGACAGGTAAAAAAATGTTGGTATTTGTTAAGCGCTTACTATGTGCAGAGCACTGTTCTAAGCGCTGGGGTAAACACAGGGGAATCAGGTTGTCCCATGGGGGGCTCACAGTCTTAATCCCCATTTTACAGATGAGGGAACTGAGGCACAGAGAAGTTAAGTGACTTGCCCACAGTCACACAGCTGACAAGTGGCAGAGCTGGGATTCAAACTCATGAGTCCTGACTCCAAAGCCCGTGCTCTTTCCACTGCGCCACGCTGCTTCAAGGTGGTGTAGCCCTCACTCTCAACATCTCTCCTCTGTCCTTCTTAGCCCTTTGCCCCCAGCCAGAGTTGGGAAATTGTAGCATTTGGGATGGATTCTAGCACACACCATCTGAGACACAATTGTCAAATGGTCATGGTTGGGAGGGACATGGTTTACAGAGTTCTAAGTTAAATTGTAGTTTGTTGCAGGCAGGGGTCATGTTTGCTCATTTTATTGCACTCTCCCATGTGCTTATTACAATACTCTACAGAGAGTAAATTCTCAGTCAATACTATTGATTGATTGACTGATTCACTCAAGGCACAGCCATCCATATCTCATTGCCTGATCAATCTTTAGAAAACGATATAGCCTTCAGAGCAGTAAGTCTGTTTTCAACCTAGGTAATCATTTTGGAAACTTTGCCATCATCTTATTTTTTGACTATGAAAAATAAATGAATGTATTTCTGAATTTATCTCAACTTTCATTTTTTTAGTTTTCTTCATCCTTTTCATTTTACAAAACAAATATTTAAATAGTTCATTTAAACTAAAAATATACACTTAGGCACCACTTGTTTTAAGGGTTTACCAAAACTGAGAGATCTTAAAAAAAACCCAAAAAAGTTTAAATCAATTATACCAGAATTTCCTAGTTATTGAATGTGCAGTTTTCAAGTGTGTGTGTTTATTAAGGCTTATATGTAAAGATTTTGGTTTTGCTATTGAGTCAAACTACACGATAACTTTGAAAATTGTGTATAGCCATCAGTTGAAATGCATCACTTCTGTTGCTACCTTGTTACTGTACATAACTGTGCATTAGGGTACTATATTTCCTGCTGATAAACAGGGCCTTTCAAGTTCTCCTGATTTATCTTTCCGTGGGTTAATTGCATTAGTCTTTCTTTGTTGTAACTTTAAAGTTCTCTGAAGCCATTACGCGTGACAGTTTGGATACTAGTTTGCCTTATCACTACCCTCACCCCTCCATGCCACCCCCCAAAAAAAACAATCAAGCAACTTGGCCTCCCACTGCTTCCTGCTCTAATCTCTCTATTCCTTTTTACTAGCTCTAAAGAAACATATTTTTACTTATTCCATGACAGATACATTAGCATGACGTTTGATGTATGGTATTTTTCAAGTGAAGTGATCTTTTTATTGCCTTGTTAAAACATCAAATGAATGATGATGGTTCCCTGCTGTTTGTTAATTGGTGGGGCCTGATGCATGCTTACAAATTCAGAATAGTTCTGTCATGAGCCCTGCCCAGGCACAGGGACTGCTCCCCCACAATATCAGGTGTTCCACCTAGGAGCCCTTACCCAGGTATTTGACTCACATCAATTCGGGTGATCAAATGACATGGCAAAAAAATAAAACCAAACACCACTGTTACAGTGGAAAGCTTTATTTCCACTGTATATATCTCAATTGTATATATTTTCGTTACCCTATTTATTTTGTTAATGAATAGTACATCGCCTCGATTCTATTTAGTTGCCATTGTTTTTACGAGATGTTCTTCCCCTTGACTCTGTTTACTGCCATTGTTCTTGTCTGTCCGTCTCCCCAGATTAGACTGTAAGCCCGTCAAACGGCAGGGACTGTCTCTATCTGTTGCCGACTTGTTCATCCCAAGCGCTTAGTACAGTGCTCTGCACATAGTAAGCGCTCAATAAATATTATTGAATGAATGAATATTTTAAACTAAAACAGGGAATAAGTGCATATGCACACCCCCACACACAAAGCACAACAACTATAATTACCAATCCAACTGGTTTGCCCCAAGTCTTGGTGAAGATGATAGTTTCAAAGAGGCAGACTGACCTCAGCTCGTCCTGGTCCTGGTTCAAGACAGGGGCTTGGCCATGGCAGCCGTAGGTGTCTCATTGCATGGGTTCCATGCCGGGTAATCCAGGCCAAGTGGGACAACTGGCAAACCAGGCAAAGAGGGCCAGTTCTTTCCCCCTTTTATCCATTGTTCTCCGGGGATTGGAACACGGGGCTGCTTAGAATTGCCTGCTGTCTTCCTCTTGTTAGCTTGTAAGCTTGTCTGTTTACAGGGTAAGCCAGAGAGGAAGGTGACCACTCTCCCGAGGTTACCAACAGGCATGGCCCCATCTGAAAGTTCTTTTCCTGCCCAAGGGAGCGGGTTAGCCCCTCTTTAAGCCCTCAGCAAGACAATTTAGTTCCTCTCCTCAAAACTCCCCTGAAAGATAATACAGTTTGTCCTCTAAATTGTCCTTTGGCCTTGTTGCTCCAAAGTCAAATAATACAAAATGGAGTCACTCTCGCTCACCACAGGTTCCAGATAGTGCTTTGAAGTGAATGTCTAAATCTTGGTGACACTACAAAGGCTAGTCTGTGACTTTTTGTGATAACTGCAATATAAAGTGGACAGCATATCTAATAGGATCAAAGGGAAGAGTAGTGATGAGATGCCTTTTAAATCTGCTCTTCATCCCATACTCAAAGAGACTGTTCAAGTTCAAGTATGGTCTAGGGATACTAATCCCTAGTTTGTTCATTCATTCAATCATATTTTTGAGAGCTTAATGTGTGCTCAGCACTATACTCAGTGCGTGGGAGAGTACAATACAAGAATAAACAGACACATTCCCTGCCCATAAGCTTACCATCTGAGGGGGTTGGGGAGTATGGGAGGGAATTAATCATGAGTATTTTTTGATTGCTGGACACTACACTCCTTGAGAGAGTACAACAGAAGGAAAATACAGACATGTTCTCTTTCTTCAGGAAGCTTACAATCTAATGGAGTGAGACAAGATAATAATAATGTTGGTATTTGTTACGCGCTTACTAGATGCCGAGTACTGTTCTAAGCACTGGGGGAGATACAGGGTAATCAGGTTGTCCCACGTGGGGCTCACACACTTTTAATCCCTATTTTACAGATGAGGGAACTGAGGCACAGAGAAGTTAAGTGACTTGCCCACAGTCACACAGCTGACAAGTGGCAGAGCCAGGAGTCGAACTCATGACCTCTGAGTCTGAAGCCCAAAATTTACAGCATGGAAAAGGAGGAAGAATAAAGAAGCAGGAAATAAATAGTACAAAAATGAATATATTTAGGACCAATAACTGATTAAAATATTGAACATACAAAAAATACAGGAGAACAATTCCAGATGTCCATTCTGAGATGGCCCCATGAGACAGTACATACCCGGGCCCCATGAGTCTAGGGAAATTAAGCTTTTGTAGTTTCAACTCTGTGATTCAAACTTGAGGTGAAGGAAATTTGATTAATATGGTGAAAAGCAATTTAATAGAGAGCACCAGGTATATGTAGGAGAGGGTTAAGTAGGAAACCCTCAGAGCCTACTGTAGTTAAGGCATGCAAGCCCCACCCAGGCTTTTCAGATGAGGGATGGCGCAGGGTTGATTTACACATATCAGGGATGCTCCAGTCTTCTATAGATCTATCCACTCTACCCATTGAACTAACTCACACGAGATGATTTACTCACACCAGATAATTTTCACAAAGGGAAAAGAAATGACCAAAATTATCCTCTCTAAAAGGAAGATATAGGATTGGTACCCCTCCCAGGGTAGAAACATGGGTGGAAAAGCAAACGACCTTTACTGTGACTGCATTGTCTTTGATGCTGGACTTTCAAATAAAGCTACCTCCATGGAGGATTTCAGCTCATAAAAGGGTGGAAAAAGATAGAAACAGATTAATGGGTTGCTGCTTTTGTTTTAGTGGGGGAAAAAAGCAATGTATAAACATACCGAAGCAAAGCCACAATGTCTTTTTGAAAATCACCTCATTGTTCTCTGAAGAGGGAAAGGAAGTGAATGGTTGGAAATCATTATTAGAGAGGATAAAGCTGAATGATTTCATTACTAGAAAGTCAAAGTGTTCAATCCCTTTTAAATCTTTAATAAAACATAGATTAGATGTTTTTTCTTGCACATCTTGTAATCCAAAGCTCTACCTTTGGAAACATTCTTTATGGAGGTTAGACTTAGCCTATTATTATTTAGAAATTGTTTACCATATTACAAAAAAACTGTGAAATTTTGAATGTAGGTAAGAAATATAGAAACATTTATTTTTTAACATTAGAACCAGTATTGTTAAATGCTCAGAGGACTTATTTTCTTCGTGACATACCTACACCCACACATCATATATATTTCTACATGATGCCGGCACCTGCCCACAGATAAGCCTTTATTTTTAATTGTCTACTCCTAGAGTCTGCTTCCATTCTTTCATTTTCCTTGTATCTCTCATAAAATTGTAAATTTGCCTAGGACAAGGACCCTATCTTTTTCTTCTGTGTGTGCTCCCACAGGCCTACTACAAAGTGGCATGTGTGATGGATTTCAATAAGTGTTGTGGATAATAACTTTCCCCTGCTCCCCGATCACTGCAATTCTTTCAAATATCTGATCCGATGGTTGCCACTGTGTCCACATTCCATTTGCACCTAAAGTTCCCCTGAAAACCCTACCTGGTTCCCACCCTTCTTTGTAAATTTCTATGCTCTCATCGTGACTTCTCTTTTTAATCTTGCACCACCATGGCTTCCCCGGTCATCTTGCAGTTTCTCCCCACTCTAGGGAATCAATCAATCAATTATATTTATTGAGCACTTACATTGTGCAGAGCACTGTACTAAGTACTTGGGAGAGTCCAATACAATGGAGTTGCTAGACATAATTACTCCCTATAACAAGCTCACAGTCTAGCAGGCAAGACAGACATTAAGATTAATAAATTACAGGATATTAAGATAAATAAATTAGAGTTATGAACATAAGTGCTGTGGGACTAAGGGAGGGGTGAATAAAGGGTGAAAATCAGAGCAAAGCGGAGGGAATGGGAAAGGAAATGAGGGTTTGGACAGAGAGAAGCAGCATGGTTTAGTGGCAAGAGCCTGGGCTTTGGAGTCAGAGGACGTGGTTCTAACCCTGCCTCCTTCATTTGTCTGCTGTGTGACCTTGGGCAAGTCACTTAACTTCTATGTGCCTCAGTTACCTCATCTGTAAACTGGGGATTAAGACTGTGAGCCCTATGTGGGACAACCTGATTACCTTGTATCTACCCCAGTGCTTAGAACAGTGCTTGGCACATAGTAAGCCCTTAACAAATACCATAATTATTGTTATTATTAAAATACTTCTTGGATAAGTTGTGACTTCAGTAAAGCTTCGAATTGGGGGAGAGTAATTTTCTGTTGGGTATGAAGAGGGAGGACATAACAGGCCAGAGGAAGGATGCGGGAGAGAGGTTGGCAGCCAGATACATGAAATTGAGGTATAGTGAGTAGGTTGGCATTAGAAGAGAGAAGTGTGCAAGCTGAGTTGTTGGAGGGCAGTGAGGTGAGGTAGGAGGGGACAGTGCTTTAAAACTGATAATAAGGAGTTTCTATTCGATGCAGAAGAGGATGGGCAGCCACTGGAGGTTCTTGAGAAGTGGGGAAATGTGGACAGAACGTTTTTATAACAAAACAATCTGAGCAATAGAGTGAAGTATGAACTGGAATGGGGGAAAGACAGGAGGCAGGGAGGTCAGTAAAAGGAGGACGACACAGTAATCAAGGTGGGATAGAATAAGTGCTTGGATTAATGTGGTAGCCATTCATATGGAGAGGAAAGGGAGGATTTTAGCGACATTGTGAAGGTTGAACTGACAGGATTTAGTGAAAGGTTGACTGTGTGCTTTGAATGAGAGGGATGGGTCAAGGATAGCAGCAAAGTTAAGGGCTTGTAACACAGGAAGGATGGTGGTGTTTTCTACAGTAATGGGAAAGTCAAGGGGAAGGCAAGATTTGTGTGGAGTTTTGTTTTGGACACGTTAAGTTTGTGGTGTCGGCAGGACATCCAAGTAGAGACGCCTTGAAGGCAGGAGGAAATATGAGACTAGAAAGGGAGAGAGATCAGGGCTGGAGATGCAGATTTGGGAATAATCCCCATATTGAGGTGATAGTTGAAGCCATGGGAGCAGGGCTCCCATAAAGGGAGAGGGGCTGAAAGGGGACTGTCATTTCTCTGACCCTGGTCCCTCCAGTTCCATTCCATTGCCACCATCCTGTGACTTAGGATGGCCCAGAAGAAGAAGGAGGAGAGTGGGGAGAATCATGTAGCAGGTAAAATAATAATAATAATGGCATTTAAGTTCTTACTTTGTGCCAACCACTGTTCTAAGCACTGGGATCGATACAGGATAATCAGATTGTCCCAGGTAAGGCTCACACTTTTAATCCCCATTCTACGGATGAGGTAATCGAGGCACACAGAAGTTAAGTGACTTGCCCAAGGTCAAGTGGTGGAGTCAGAATTAGAACCCACATCCTCTGACTCTCAAGCCTGTGCTTTTCCCACTGAGCCAGATATGGAATACATTTTAAAACAGCCAGGCATTTCAGGGGGGTAGAGTAAAACTCATTGGACCTCTAAGTGTTGGTCCTAAAGTATTAGATCAAACTATTACTATTTATTTCTGAGTGAAGTAATACCTTGTATAAAATGGACCTAATGGGGTTTCATAATTAATCTATGTCATGTCTGATATAACCTTAATTCTTGGATCTGTTTTACTGCATTTTCTTGGAAAAGTAAATTGTTTCCTTGAATTCAATTTCCCAATATTATGAAGGAAATAATATTTTGATGATATACGATCTGATCTTTTAATTCATTCGATCAGTTGTATTTATTGAGCACTTACTGTGTGCAGAACACTGTACTAAACACTTGGGAAAGTACAATACAACAGTAAACATACACATTCCCTGCCCACACGAGTTTACAGTCTAGAGGGGTAGACCTCTCTCTTCTTTCTGATCTCTTCTTGTCCTACATTCCAGGATATCTCATCTGAGTGAGGGGGGTCCTTCCTATCCAGTACCCCAATTATCTCAGCAGTCATTGGGTGACTGCCAACCACATATTCTGTTGTAACCCAAGTGTGCAACTTGATGGTTAATTAATCTGACTTAATCCCCTGTTGGCCTAATGCATTTCTCATCCTATTCAATGTGTTCTGAGCCATTAACCCCTCTCCTATCACTCTGCCCCAGCTCCCAACACCATGTTTTTGTTCCCTGAAGGGTCCCTGCTTGGCAGACTCCCCTTCACATGATTTGTTCCTGATTCTAGGCCAGGCACTTTTCTGATATGACTGCACTTCCTGTCATTCTCTCTCAAGGTGGCCTCAAGTTCTTTCATTTCACTCATTTTACCAAGGGAAGGGGAAGGTGTCAGCCAATTCCTCATCCCATATGCTATGTCAGGGCTATTTCAGCTGCCTCCGTCACTCACATTTACGGTACTCAAAGTCTGTATAATCCATTTTTACCACTCACAACAGCTACTGATATTACCAGCTGGGTTGAGTGAGGCTCAGGTCCCCAGGCCAGCCATGTGAATCCCCTGCGGTCAGGAGCGCTGCTGCCTCCAGGTTTTGTGTTTGCATGGAGTCCCTGACCTGGACTGAGGAGTGTCCAGGGACCTGCCAGAGGCCAGATTGCCCAATGTAGAAGCAGCAGACTGACCCTTGGTATGACTCTGGATTTGGAGGGCTGAGAAAGCCGAGGCAACGTTGGCTCCCTCTTTAGGGTCAGAGGCTGCTTGCTTTAGCCCAGGCAGGAGGTTTGAGGTCTGAACAATCCGAGTTGAGTGCAGGTAGGGATTGGGTCCCACGCTTTTTCTCCTCCTGTCCTGTCCACTAGTCAAATCAGTCATTTGTATTTCTTGAGCACTTACTGTGTGCAGAGCACTGTACTAAGCACTTGGGAGAGTTCAGTATAACAATAAACAGATATATTCCCTACCCAGAAGGAGCTTACAGTCTAGAGGAAGCAGCATGGTCTAATGGCTAGAGCACGGGCCTGGGAGTCAGGACCTGGGTTCTAATCCCGGCACAGCCACTTCTCTGCTGTGTGACCTTGGGCAAGGCACTTCACTTCTCTGGGCCTCTGTAAAATGGGGATTAAGACTGTGAGCCCCATGTGGGACAACCTGATTTTCTTGCATCTCCTCAGTGCTTAGAACAGTGCTTGGCACATAATAAGAATAATAGAATTTCTTCTATTTCATATACACATGAGTGTATATGACTATGCACATAATAAAAATTATAATAATTATGGTATTTAAGTGCTTGGCACATAAGCACTTAAATACCATAATTATTATAATTATTATTATGTGCATAGGCATATACACTCATGTGTATTTGAAACAGAAGAAAATCGCTCATGGAAACATATATGGATGAAAAGGCTAATCCATGACCCCCAGTCTCAACCCCTATCACTTTATCCCTTCCTATACTATCAGTCGTATATACTGAATACTTACTGTGTGCAGAGTACTGTTCTAAGTGCTTGGGAGAAAAATGTTTCTTCTCAGAGTGAGCTTAGTGTCTAGAAGTGGACTCAGCCATTATTATAAAGGAATAAATTACACATACATACATCAGTGATGTGAGGCTGAGGGAGGGGTGATTAACATGAGGAAATTCAAGTGCAGAAGTGATGCATAAGGGAAGGAGAAAGAGGAAATCAGGGCTTAGTCAGGGAAGACCTCTTGGAGAAGATGTGCTCCAATAAGGCTTTGAAGGTGGGGTGAGTGATTGTTGGATCTGAAGAGAGAGGGTGTTCCAGGCTAGAGGCAGGGTATGAATGCGAGGTTGGCAGAGAGGTAGATGAAATTGAGGTACAATGAGTAGGATGGCATTAGAGAAGAAAAGTGTATGGGCTGGGTCCTACTAGGAGAGCAGCAAGGTAAGGTAGGAGGGAACAAGGTGATTGAATGCTTTATTAGACTTGTTGCTTTCAGCTCCCAGGCTGTTTTCATTTTGTCCTCTTGTCTCCTGATCTTCACAGTTTCAGCTCTGAAGGAGCCTCATCTTGATAGCAGTGTTCCAATAGACTTTCAGCTCTTCTTTCAGTTTCCATTATCATCTCATCCAATAGCAGTTATTTGAGCACACTTTTGTCATCCATTCACCTCATTGTCCTTGAATTTATGTTGGGAAATTCCATTCATGGACTGCCCTCAACCTTTGACTATAGAACAGAAAACTGTTAGTGAAATTAACATGTAATTGGGGATTTGATTTGATTTGACAGTTTGGCATTATTTGTATATGGTTGGCAGTAGGTAGTAGAAACAAGGGTGAATCAGGTTGGAATTGATGGGATTTCACCACTATCATTTTCTCTCAGAGAGGTAGTTGCCTATAACCAACTGGGACCTTGGGGCTTCCTTTCAAGCAAATATTTCAACCTTTGACACTAATGATTTATCATCTTAAATGACTTTATTAATGGAATTTTTTCTCTCATTTTGTTCTTCATTTGTATTATTATACCATGAGTAGGCATATTGGATATTTTTTAATGGCTTTTGTTCATTCATTCAATTGTTTTTATCGAAGTTTTACTGTGCGAACAGGACTGTTCTAAGCACTTGGGGGAGTACAATACAACAATGAACAGACACATTCCCTGCCCATAAATGAACTTACAGTCTAGATCAGGGGAGACAGGCATCAATACAAAGAAATAAATTTCAAATATGTACCTAAGTGCTGTGGGGCTGGGACAGGGGAAGAACCAATGGAGCAACTCAGAGCAACGCAGAAGGGAGTGGGAGAAGAACAATGGGTGGGGCTTAGTCTGGGAATGCTTCTTGGAGGAGATGTGCCTTCAGTAAGGCTTTGAAGGTGGGAGAGTAATTTTCTGTCAGAAGGGAGGGTGTTCCAGGCTAGAGGCAGGACATGTGCCAGGTATCAACAGTGAGAAAGGCGAGATTGGGGCACATTGAGAAGGTTAGCATTAGAGGATCCAAGTATAATAATGTTGGTATTTGTTAAGCGCTTACTATGTGCCAAGCACTGTTCTAAGCGCTGGGGTAGATACAGGGGAATCAGGTTGTCCCACGTGGGGCTCACAGTCTTAATCCCCATTTTACAGATGAGGGAACTGAGGCACCGAGAAGTTAAGTGACTTGCCCAAAGTCACACAGCTGGCAAGTGGCAGAGCCGGGGTTTGAACCCATGACCTCTGACTCCAAAGCCCGTGCTCTTTCCAGTGAGCCACGCTGCTTCTCGTATGCAATCTGGGTTATAGAAGGAGAGTAGTGAGGTGAGGTAGGAGGGGGCAAGGTGGTGGAATGCTTTAAAGCCAATGATGAGGAGTTTTTGTTTGATGCAGAGGTGGATGGGCAACCACTGGAGTTTTTTGAGAAGTGGGTTCATATGTCCTGAACATTTTTGTAGAAAACTGACCTGGGCAGCAGACTGAAGTAAGGACTTGGGTGGGGAGAGACAGGAGGCTGCAAGAGCAGCAAGGAGGCTCTTGCAGCCTCGAGACTGATGCAGCAATCCAGGCAGGATAGCGTGAGTGATGGTATTAGTCTGGAAGAAGTTTGGATTGAGAGACAAGAGTGAATTTGAGTGGTTTTGAAGGTGGGACTGGCAGGATTTAGTGATGGATTGAGTATGGGGGTTGAATGAGAGAGAGCAGTCAAGGATTACACCAAGGTTACGGACTTGGGAGAGAGGAAGGTTGGTGGTGTTATCCACAATGATGGGAAAGTCAGGGTTTTTGTTTTTTTTTGTTGTTGTTGTTAAGTACTTACTATGTGTCAGACACTGTTTTGAGTGCTGAGGTAGATACAACTACTCAGATTGGACACATTCCATTTCCCACGTGGGGCTCACGGTCTTAATCCCCTTTTACAGATAATAATAATAATAATAATAATAATAATGTTGGTATTTGTTAAGCGCTTACTATGTGCAGAACACTGTTCTAAGCGCTGGGGTAGACACAGGGGAATCAGGTTGTCCCACGTGGGGCTCACAGTCTTAATCCCCATTTTACAGATGAGGTAACTGAGGTACAGAGAAGTGAAGTGACTTGCCCACAGTCACACAGCTGACAAGTGGCAGAGCCGGGATTCGAACCCATGACCTCTGACTCCAAAGCCTGGGCTCTTTCCACTGAGACATGCTGCAGGTAACTGAGGCACAGAGAAGTTAAGTGACTTGCCCAAAGTCACTCAGCAGACAAGTGGTGGAGCTGGGATTAGAACCCAGGTCCTTCTGTCTTTTACTCCATAGATTCACTGTAACAATGTTTGAAATGTTTATGAAAAGAAGATTACAGAAAATTAAATGAATTCCAAATATATGAGCACCACTGTTCCCTGAGTTCCCTGGATAACTAAGAGGTATAATCCAAAATTTTAGATAGATTCATTTTCCTTCATACAGGGAGAAGCTACCTATTTTAAAATCATTTAACTAATCCCTTATTTTGATATTTAATGACTATGTCATAGAAAACTTTTCTCAAGTTGAAGAGGAACTCTGGTATTCTACTAGATTCTATCACAAACAATTAATGTTGATTTTCAAAAAGCTGCATAGGAGTGGCTACATCAACTCTTTTAAAAAGAGCACAAGATAGAATTCACTTTCCTTCAGTTAGGTTGATTCCAGAACAGTGCAAATCTCAAGATAGTCAATTCTCTTATAACACATGTTTTCACTGTTTGTTTTGGGTAATACACTCTTGGGGAATTGGGAGGCTTCTTTATCTGAGTAGAATGTGATGTGACGGCAGAAGAAACAGTTGGTCCAAAGGTGCATGTTACAAAGGAGTTTTTCTTTATGTGGGCTTCTTAAAGAATGTAATTGCATTGCTATTTCATTGGTCAGCATTTATATCGCTAATGTGTATTTTTCCTCCTGGGCACAAAAAAATTGGGGGCATTTTTCAGATTCACTTTAATGCACCCTGCAACCACACTGATAAATATAGCTACAATGCTGACATCTTAGTAGGCAACCTGTAATATGCAGTAATGGAAATACTTTTTAAAAATGGATAAATATGAATCAGAAATAGGGAAAATTTTAAATGATTCCCTTTGATTCCTAATAAGCACAGGACAAAAATGACAAGGTTTTTTATATGAGATCATGACCTAATTTTGATTCTTCACCTGTCTGTCCTCTAATTTTAGCTTCTGCCTTAGGCCCTTTTCTTTAAAATTATGCTATAGCATTGTGACAGCCAGTCACACTAGCCCCCCACATTCAGGAGGGAGAAAAGAAGCACACAGAGGAGATAGATTCTTAAGTGTCTCTTCCTGAGGGATTTTTTATTTCCTGCCTTACATGTCAGTAACTTGTAAAACAGAAGAAGGATTAAGAAGGAAGTAGGGAGTCCAGGCCATTGGAGTGGGAGATCCTCAGCTATTCTGAGATGAAGTTGGGAGATGTGTTCCTGGGAGATGAGGGCACAGGGAGAACTCAGATATTTGACCCTGGAAGGACACAGGGCATGGAGAGGAATTGAAGATGATCTCAGGTAGGGTTAGGATACCCTGAAAATTCTGCCCCTGAAGGGAAAATAAGGTTCAGATCTGCTCTAGACACAGAGAGGACTTAGAGAGGGAGTCTGTGACACATTAAGAAGGAGACCTAAATGTCCTGGTTTCCAGTCCTGTACTTTTTCCATTAGGCAACACTGTTTTTCATCAGTCCATAAAGACAGTGGTACACTATGTTTACTCTTTAGACCTCTATCCTAATTGGTTGATGCCATGTTGTTTCTGCACTATGTGCTTTATATTTACTCTCTTGATTTTATAGATTATATTTATAATTCTTTTTATCTATTTTGGTACTATTGATGCCTGCCTACTTGTTTCGTTTTGTCATCTGTCTCCCCCTTCTACACTGTGACCCCGTTGTCGAGTAGGGATTGTCTCTATGTGTTGCCTAATTGTACTTGACAAGTGCTTAGTACAGTGCCCTGCACACAGTAATCGTTCAACAAATAGGACTGACTGAATGAATGAATGATTCCTAGCTTGATTTGGATAGTAGGGTGCAGAATTCTATAGGCATATACATTTTCTCTCCCAAATTCCAGAGTCAGGTTTCAGAACATTTGTGGTTCTCAAATGCTACTGGTAAAAGTAATGGGACATTGGCAAAGGATATTTGGATTGCCTGGTTTTCATCACACAAGGTAAAATACAAGGAGTCATCACTCAACCAAACCATGTTTTAATGTAATTAATTATAATACCATCAAGGTTATAAGAAATTACATTAATCTCTTCATTCTACTTCATCATTTCTGTAAATTTATGTGATGTATCGGCTCTTGTATTTTATGTGCTCACATCATCTGTAGATCAGTAATCTGTTCAATTTCACTTGTTAAAGCTAACTTAATGCCACTCTCCCAAGTGCTTAGTACAGTGCTCTTCACACAGTAAATACTCAATTAGTACCTTTGATTGATTACAATAGGCCAGGACTTTTCATTTCAGTAACTATTACAATACGCTGATCTATAAATGGCCAATCATACAGTGAAAAACCTTAGCTTACTTTAGGCTAAGGGTTTTAAATGTTTCACCCCCTCATCAATCAGTCAGTTATATTTATTGAGAGCTTATGATGTGCAGAGTGCTGTATTAAATGCTTGGGAGAGTACAACACAACAGAATTAGCAGACATGTCCCCTGCCCATACTGAGCTTACAGTCTAGAGAGGGGGAGAAATATTAATATGAATAAACATATTAATGGGCAGTGTGGTGGCTGGACTGAATTAACATGAATAAACCCCTGTCACCTCCAAGGGCCATCAACAAAGTACAGTGGGACCGACCACCAGGGCAAGTGGCTCTTGCTCTCCTATACTGAAGCTAGATTCCAGTCCTCCCCACCGCTGAAGCCAGAGACAGGTTTCAATTAAGGCACAGCGGCCATGGAACGGCTTCTTGGGGGATATGTGGTGGATATCTAATATACACTCCTTCCCTCAATCCCTTGCCTCCTTTCTCCCTTCCTGTCCCAGAAGAGCTGCCAAACATGCTCTCACCTTCAACATGGATGAAAATTCCTCTCTGAAAAGGGAAAAAAAATTCTTCACTGGGCAAAACTGGGTAAGGATACCCCTAATCTGAATAGTGCAGGTGTGTTTGTTCAAGTAGAGTGGCTCTAGCCCCACCCAAGACAGTCTTCCAGGACCCAGAGCCTCCCAGGACCATGATGGAGTACCTCTGCTCAAAATTGTACCCTTCATTCTTAGGGTGGATGTTCAAACAGTTGGAAAAATCACAGTTGGAAACAAAACCTGTATATCAGGGTAGAAAAAACTGGGTATTGCCCTGTAGTATAATCCAGGAAGGATTTTGTTTAAGCAATTCATACTGAATTGGAGCCAACTTGGAGTCTAATGAATGGAGGTTGACTACTAACTACATGGAGGAATATTTTGATGAAAAGGAGAGTGATTGGAACAGGAATGCCAAAAGAAAAATACATGGAAAGAGGGTGCAAGAAAGAGAAATATTGTGTTTTATTTTAGAAGGACATTTTAATGAACCGTATTGGAATAATTCAAGTGATTGTTCTATCAGTACACCACAGTGACATATCTATAAGTCTCCCTAGGGCAGAGAGCTGGACTATTTCTTGTTTGGTAAGTTTATTTAATAATAATAATAACAATGATGATAGCATTTGTTAAGAGAATATTATGTGTTCTGTTCTAAGTGCTAGGGTAGATAAGCTAATCAAATTCATTCAATCATATTTATTGAGCACTTACTCTGTGCAGAGTACTGTACTAAGTGCTTGAGAAATTACAATACAGCAATAAAGAGAGACAATCCCTGACCACAGTGAGTTTGCTCAGATTGGACCCTATCCCTGTTCCATATGGGGCACGTAGTCTTAATCCCCATATTTCAGATGAGGTAATGAGGCATAGAGAAATTAAGTGACTTGCTCAAGGTCACCTGCAGTCAAGTGGTGGAGTCGGCTTTAAAACCCAGGTCGTTCTGACTCTCAGGCCTGTGATCTATCCACTAGGCCATGCTGCTTTCCTGACAACTTCCTTTGATATCTAATAGTGCTTTGGATAATGATGAGGAGGAGGAAGAGGAGGAATGGAAGGAGGACAGTGAGGATGAGGATAAAAACCTTTTGTACATTCTCTAAATGCTCGTGCCTTTCTTCAAACTTGGAAAACTGCAATTTTGATCATGGCTAGTTCAGGATATCAAAATGAGGGGTAGGAATAAATTCTTGGGGAAAAGTCATTAATCCCCAAAGTGACAACTAGTTGCAGTTGTAATGTTTATGAGATCTCAAGTGTATTTCTACTAATGGCTGATATAAGCTTTTTTGGTTGTAGCCGGCTATCTCATCCCACTTTTAGTTGATGGTAGGTTTGTCCTTTTGTTTGTTCTGCATAACACGCATCTGACCTGTGGTTTCCTCTCATCACTGCCTTCAGCATTTTATGCCACAAATCTGATTATCTCAGTTCTGACATTTTAATGAGAAAGAGTCCTTTCATTTGATCAAAGAACACACTGGATTTATTAAAGATGATGGGATTGGAGTGGCAGAGTTTTAGGGAACATCAAGCAGCATGGCTCTTAGTGGCAAAAGCCCGGGCTTGGGAGTCAGAGGTCATGGGTTCTAATCCTGGCTCTGGCACTTGTCAGCTGTGTGACTTTGGGCAAGTCATTTCACTTCTCCGTGCCTCAGTGACCTTATCTGTAAAATGGGGATAAAGACTGTGAGCCTCACGTAGGACAACCCAATAACCTTGCATCTACCCCAGCGCTTAGAACAGTGCTTGGTAAGCGCTTAACAAATGCCATGATCATTGTTTTCAATATTGGAAACACACCCTTCCAATTAACTTTTTTTCTGATTATTAGTTTTAATTTTATTCTAAACATCTGTGTCATATTGAAATATTCTATTTGATTTTGAGGCTGCTTCCAAACAATGTCTATTAAAATCAATTTCCACAGTTGATAAGTTGGAAATGTTATCGGTCAGTGGTATTTATTGAGCATTTACTGTGTGCAGAGAAATGGTCTAGGTGCTGGGGAGAGTACAGAACAACAGAGTTGATAGTCATGTTCCCTGCTCACAAGGATCTAATAGACTGGATGGAAAAGCAGACATAAATGAAAATAAATGATATTATGAATTTGCGTTTACAGATTGGATGTGATTAAACGTCTTTTAAATGAACTTTACAATTGGAGTTAAATTCAGAGAAAATTAACTTTAGTTCCAGTGACTGATACTGCAAAACCATAATAAGGGTATGCTTGGATTAAAGCTGCTTTCATTTTGAGCCAACAGGTACTGAATCCCCATTGTAAAGATGAGGAAGCACAGAGAGTTTCGTAACTTGGCCAAATTACTAAGCACAGAAAGTTTAGTAATTTGGCCAAGGTCACGCAGCAGACAAGTGGCAGATCCAGGAGTAGAAGCCAGGTCCCCTGACTGACTCCGAGGCTTGTGCTCTTGCCAGTAAATACAAATTTAAGAGCAAATTAAAAAGAAAAAATATTCAAGTCAGATTAATTGAAAGATTCTAATAGTAGCTGAATTTTGAGAGCTGCATTTTGAGACAATGTTATGGTCTCTGTCAGCCACCTGAGATGCCATAAACAAAGAATAAACACTTTAGGTGAGAAAAGTAGCAACAGTCCCAGATGAACCCTTAAAAACTAAAAAAAAAAAAAAATGCAACTATCTTTAGTAAGTACAGAGCGCTGTACTAAACACAGGGGAGAGTACAACAATAAACTGACACATTCTCTCCCTACAACAAGCTTAGAGTCTAAAAGAAGGGGAGACAGACATCAGTACAATTACAGATATGTAGATAAGTGCTGTGGGACTGGGAGGAGGACAACAATAACAACAATGTTGGTATTTGTTAAGCGCTTACTGTGTGCCAAGCACTGTTCTAAGCGCTGGGGTAGATGCAAGGTCCTCAGGTTGTCCAACGTAGGGCTCACAGTCTTCATCCCCATTTTACAGATCAGGTAACTGAGGCACAGAGAAGTTAAGTGACTTGCCCAAGGTCACACAGCTGACAAGCAGAACCAGTATTAGAACTCATGATGAAGTCAGGGCGATACAGAAGGGAGTGAAACTATTACTACCACGACTACTAATTCATTCTCCAGGAGATAAGGATCAACTCCACTTCATACACACTGGAAGTTGTATGGCTTTGGCCAAAGGTCCAGAAGCCTTCTCATAAGGAGGGGAAATTCTGTTTTCACCCTACATAGTGTTGATCTGTCAAAGGGGTGAAGGAGATGGAGGAGAGGAGAGAGGATGGGACAGCACAAGGAAGGAAAGGACAGGAGAGAAGAGGAAAGGACAGAAGAGATATGAAAGGACATGAGAAGCAGCATGGCTCAGTGGAAAGGGCCCAGGCTTGGGAGTCAGATGTCATGGGTTCTAATCCCAGCTCTGCCACTTGTCAGCTGTGTGAATGTTGGCAAGTCACTTAACTTCTCTGTGCCTCAGTTGACCTCATCTGTAAAATGGGGATGAACTGTGAGACTCATGTGGGACAACCTGATTACACTGTATCTACCTCAGTGCTTAGAACAGTGCTCTGCACATAGTAAGCACTTAAATACCAACATTATTATCATTATTATTAAAAGAGGAGAGAATGGCAGATCTTGATTCACCCATAAATATCTCCACCCACAGAGCTCAAAGCTCTCTGGCAGCAGGAACCTCTTCTCCTAATGTGTCTAAACTGATGATAATGTGACCATCAGTCTGTCATTTTGCTTTGTGATTATTTTCTGTTTATGGTATCTGGCATAATTTGCAGTTCAACTTCTGCAGATTAACCTTGCACAGTCTGCAGTCTCCTGGCCAGAATCCAGGGGCTATCCTCTCCTTTCCAGGTAGATGCAAGACAGGGTTCCTTCCTCACTTCCTGCTCAAAGCTTAATTCATTTTCTAACTTCTGCCTCAGTTGCCAAATTCCTTCCCTGAAATTCCCTATAGTCCAGTTGATGACATCCCGTGATTGACACATTAATTAATATAGTTTTCTCCTTGAGTGGCATCCTTAGAGTCACAGTTTGCCTCTTCTAGAGGTTTCCAGAAACTTTTACAAATCTATGGTATTGGCCTAGCCTGACCAATTAACAGTCAGTCATGCTGGGTTAGTTTTGCCAGACTACTATTTTGTTTTGTTCTGTTTTGCTTTGCTGTCTGTCTCCCCCGTTTAGGCTGTGAGCTTGTTATTGGGCAGGGATTGTCTCTATCTTTCTGCTGCCAAATTGTATATTCCAAGCACTTAGTACAGTGCTCTGCACATAGTAAGCGCTCAATAAATACTATTGAATGAATGAATGAATGCAGAGTAACCTAATCTGCACCATCTCCTTCATGATAATTGTGGTATTTCTCATGTGCTTCATTCAGTTATTTGTGCTTTTATAAGAAAAAGTTCATTGTAATTCTGATTTTAGCATCACATATTCAAAAGTCTCATCCTCAAAAAGTAGCTGCTGACTTCTAAATCAATCATTTAGTGAGTGCTAATTATGTACAGAACACTGTACTAAGCACTTAGAGTGCAACAATAGAGCATTTAGGTTCACTGCCCACAACAAGCTTGCAGTCTAGAGAGGGAGACAGACATTAATATAAATAAATGAATTATAGATATGCACATAAGTGCTGAGTGGCTGGGGATGGGGAGGGAATAAAAGGAGCAAGCCTGGACAACTCAGCAGGGAGTAGAACTCTTCTCACAGAAATGTTTAGGAAAATTTCTATCCATTCTGCTAACAACTTGGAAGTGGTATCTCATTCCCCTTGTTCTTCCTAAATTAGCTGGAACCTTTGTTGGCAGAAGGAAGGACAGTGGTTACGACCGTATTTTTTTTGACAGTGATGGAGGAACACCAGGAACCCAGGATCAGGCCAAGAGTTCCCTGGACTGACCATGCAGTTTTTATTCAGATAAAATGAGGGATCCACCCATCCATTTTTGGTGTATTATTTATTGCGATAATTACCAGAATGAAAAGAGGATCACCTATGAGCAGCTAACTTCAATGATCAATCTAAATTAGGCAGTGTTCCAAGTTTTTGAAACATTTTGATCTCTTTCTGACATTTCTTCTCTCATTCTCTATCCCTCCATTGATCCTTGGTGTCTTCAATATTCATGTGGATGTCCCTAATGATCCTTCCACTGGCTGTCCACCTCCTCTCATTCCTCTACTCCAATGACCTTCTCCACTCCACCTCACACACTCACCAACTTGGGCACACAATTGATTTTATAATCTCCAGTAACTGTTCAATCTCTAGCCTCACCAATACTTAAATTCCTCCATCTGACCACAACCTGCTCACCTGCTCTCTTTCCCACACATTCAACCACTCAAACATCTTTCCTTTTTCCCTTCAGAGACCTCTGGTCTTTTGAGCCCCTCCAGTATTCTACAGCCATCCTACCCCATTTGTTCTCCATATCCAAACTGCCTTGTCCTGATGCACAAATAGTCACATTCAACATCACCCTCTCTACTGAACTGAACTCCCTTGTTCCCCCATCCTTCCTCCAGTCTAGTACCACTAACTCTCAACCTTATATCACTTCCACAGTCTGCTTCATCCTCCCTGTGACCGAGCATCAGAGTACTATTGGAGGAAATCCAGACCTGTCTCTGACCTTGTTCACTTTAAATTCATTCTTATCTGCTTCAATTTGGCCACCTCCACTGACCAACAATACTTCTGCTTCCTAATTCACTCCAGTACCCACTGCCCCACCAGCTATTCCAGCCATTTAACTCTTTTCTCAAACCTTCTGTCGTTGTACCCCCACCATATATCTTTTCCCTAATGACCTGGCCACATACTTCATCAACAAAATTGAAACCATCAGGTATGATCTCCCTAAAATATCTCCTGCTTCTCTCCAATCTTCCCTTCCTCCTTCACCCTCTTTGATTCTCCTTATGTTCTCTGCAGTAAATCTACCCTCTTCACCTGTGCTTCTGACCCCAACCCTTCAAACCTTTTTAAAAACCACTTACCCTCTCCTTTTTTCCCTCCTTGACTGCCATTTTCAACTACTCACTCTCTAATGGCTTCTTCTCCACTGCTTTCAAAACACACACTTATGTATCCCCGTCCTAAAAAAAAAACCCACAAAAAAACCCCTCCCTTGAGCCCATAGCTCCCTCTACTTATCACTGCATCTCCATCCTACTATTCCTCTCTAAACTTCGAGAGTTGTTTACACCCACTATTTCCACTTTTTAGCCCCCAATTCTATCCTAGATCCCCTCCAATCTGGCTTCCACCTTTGTCACTCCACAGAAACAGTCCTCTCTAACCAGTGACCTTCTCACCAAACCTAACAGCCTCTAATCCTCCTAATCCTACCTCTCAGCCACCTTTGACACTGTAAACCACCCCCTTCTCCTTGAAATTTTATCCAACTTTGGATTCACTGACACTGTTCTCTGTTGGTTCTCCTATTTCTCTGACCTTTCCTTATCAGGCTCTTTTGCTGGCTTCTCCTCTGCTTCTCACCCTCTGACATTAAAAAGTCCCTCTCCTTCCTGACCTCTGTCCTTCCCTGAAATCTCACATTTCCTACTGTCAAGGCATATCTGCTTGGCTGTCTCACTGACATCTCAAATTAAACATGTCCAAAACTGAACTCCTTAACTTCCCACCCGAAACCCTGTCCTTCCCATCACTATCAGCAACACCACTATCCTTCCTACCTCACAAGCCTGTAACCTTGGCATTGTACTCAAATCAACTATCTCACTCCACCTACATATTCAGTCTGTAACAAAATCATATCGGGTCTACCTGCACAACATTGCTAAACTCCACTCTTTCCTCTACAGCCAAACTTATCATGATGATCTAGGCACTTATCCTATCCTGTCTTGATTACTGCATTTTCCTACTAATTGACTTCCCAGCCTTCTGTCTCTTCCCACTCAAACCCATACTTCTTTCTGCTGCACAAATCATTTATCATCACATGTTCATGTCTCCCCACTTCAGAACCTCCAGTTGATTCCCATCCACCTCCATGCCAAACAGAAACTCCTTACCAGTGACTTTAAAGCACTGAATCAGATCACTGACACCACCCAACACCTCACTGATCTCCTATTGCAGCCCATCACACATATTCTACTTCTCTAGCTCTAGCTTGCTCACTCTCTCCTAAGAAGTGTGTGTTAAAGATAATCCCTTGTGTCATGAATGTCTTTGACCCAAGCAAGACCCATTTCTGTTTTCAAAGCAGCCTTTTAGTACCACGATCTTTGCAAAGCATCCCCACAATCTGGTTACTTTGCTGCCTCACTGTCTCTTCTGGCCATTAGATATACCTTTTCTTGCTACTGTGCTTCATTTTCCCTTAAGGAGTTTTCTTTGCTCTCTGTGCCTCTTTCAGTGCAGCATTATGGTGCTCCTTTTTTATATACTCCTGTCACCCTTTATTCTCATCTATACTAGTGACACTGACCACTTTGCAAGTTATTTTTCTCTGTCCAGTTTATTTTCTCAAAGTATTTTAAAGTATAATGGTAATACATAAATCAGGCTGAGACAAATCATACAAAGAATCATGGGCTGTCACTTTTCCAATTTAAGCATCTCAAACTGAATATATGAAATTAAGACAAAGTTTAATACCACTCCCTATAGAATTTCCAATCACAAGAATTCTCTCTACACAATTTTTAATTTTATTTTTCTTCTGCCAGGCTTATGTGATCTCTCATCTGGACAAAATTAAATAGAAAAAAGCATATTGATGGTTTTTATTTAGAAATTCCAAACAATTTGAAAAAGCTAAAGATAATACTTGGACTTCTATCCAGGTATGGTTTATTGAAACAACATCTGTAGAAAACAATATATTCCACTCTATCACTGTGCAAATGCAAAAGTTGACAGTAGAACTGAACATTTTTTGCTCTCCAAGAACATCTTCTGAATTGAGTCACTTAGCAATTATAATGTAATCATAGGAGTCCAAAAGTCTTCAGTTGTTAATTTACCCATTACAATTGTTTAAGATAATATTTTAAATAGTCAATCCTATTTCCTACAATTTTTCTTTCATTCCATGAGATGATGATTAAAATGGAGTAATTTATTAGTGGCCACTGATGTGCTGAGAATAGATACATTCCTTTTATTATATCCTCAACTACATCCTCTTCACTTTTACTATCCCTTTTACATCACTTACATTTTTGACACTTTACACATTCTCTTTTCTGTGTTTCTTTTAAAGCTCTGGAAAAATCACTTCCTCAGGTATTTAGAAGTGATCTTGGTGGAGTGAAGGGGTTCATTCATTGTCATATTTGAGCGCTTACTGTGTGCAGGGCACTGTACTAAACCTTGGAAAGTACAGTTTGGCAACAGATAGAGACAATCACTACTTAACAACGGTTCACAGTCTAGAAGGGGGGAGACAGACAACAAAACAAAACTAGTTGACAGGCATCAATAGCATCAAAATAGATGAATAGAATTATAGTTATACACACATTAATAAAATAATAATAAATATGTGCAAATATACACAGCGGGCCAGTTACAGAGCTGGGACTCCTATCTCATTCATTCAATCGTATTTGAGCACTTACTGTGGGCAGCATACTGTACTAAGCGCTTGGAAAGTACAATTCAGCAAGAAATGGAGAAAATCCCTACCCAACAATGGGCTCAGTGTAGAAGGCATCTTCTGCTCCCAAGTCCCATGGTCTTTACCACTAGACTACACTGCTTTCCCACTTCTGAACACATTAACTTACATATACTACTATTTAAGTGTTTATTCATTTATATATTCATCTTGCCCTTCCCCTGTTTCTCCTATCATCCATTTTGTGTCATTTCCCCTCCTAGATTGTAAGGTCCTTGAAAGAAGGTGCCATGCCTGCTGATTCCATTGTATTCTCCCAAGTGTTGAGTACACTGCTCTACACAGAGTAGGTGTTCATTCACTAAATACTATTTAACGATTGATAGATGTACATTATTTACAAGTGGAGAGAGCAATGGTAAAAAAAAGGATAAGAAATAATAGCAATGGTATGTCAGAATGGAATAAATGAAAAATCAAATGTAGACAATTATGCACATATACCTAAGTGCTGAAGTTTGGTATAAATAGCTTAGTGACAAGAGAGACTGTCAGATCTTAAGAATTAATTGGGGAAGACTTCTTTTTGGAAGTGAGATATTGGAGGATTTAGGAGAGCCATGGTCTACTCCTATGGGCAGGAAATGTGTTTATCAACTCTATTATATTGTACTCTCCCAAGTGATTATAAGAGTGCTCTGCACCCAATAAGGACTCAACAAATATGAATGACTGATTTTAAAGAGGGGAGAAATCCCCAAATAGGGGAAAGAGCATAAGCAAGGCATCCCGAGATAGCATCAATCAATGGCAAATATTGAGTGTTTACTGTGTCCAGAGCACTGTACTAAGGGCTTGATCATATAAGAGAGTGGTAGACACATTCTCTGTCCATAGATGTCAAGAGGGATGTGAATGCAGGAGGTGGGCTCAGGAGGAGTGAAGAGGGAGAGTTCATAAGTACTTGGTGAATAAAGATAATGTGTAAGATTGAGAAAACTGGTGGAAAATCTTCAAGGCAATGACAAGAAATTTCTGCTTGATGAGAGGGAATATGGACACCCTTGGAGGCATTGGAGGAGTAGAGCAAAATGTTTTGGGAAGATGATCTGAGCAGCATTTATTGTAGTCACATACCTGTCAGTAAAGCAAATTTCATTCCCCTAGATTCCAGTGAAGCTATGTATTTTACTTATTTCATGTTGACCTATTTAGGTGTCCTTCCCCTGCCATCTCCCTTGAATTTTGCAGCTTTTAGACTTTCCTGAACTTCTTTAACCTACTTTCCTGAACCTCCCACCCAATCTCCCAGAAGTTTCACTTTAACTCCTGTGACTTCCATTTCCCCTCCACAGCTTCAAAGTGACAGATTCCACTGCTGCTGCTTCAGATCAGCTATTAGTGTTACTATCACTTCCCCAGGTTCCTCCTTTCCTGTAGATTCCTGAGAATCAAGACCACAAATTTTGGGGTCTAGGATCAGAGGCAGACAAGGAGAAAGATGGTTGCAGAAGAGGGAGTTGGCAGGAGAAAGGCTGAGGCTCCTCCCTGTCTCCCACTAGGAGAATCATTTAGAATCAAGGGCTTAGAACAGAGCATAGAACATAGTAAGCACTGAAAAAAATGTTATTACAGTAATAGGCCTGGTACATAGTAATCACTTAACAAATGCCATCATTATTATTATTATAAATAATTACACATTATTATACATCTCTCCTACTTAGCCTGTAAACCTTATGTGGGACAGGGTCTGTGTCCAACCTAATTAATTTGCATCTTTCCCAGCACTTAGAACAGGGTTTGACACCTAGTAAGCATTTAACAAATAACATTAAAAAAAAAAAATCCAATGGCAAGACAAAATTCCTTATAATGAGAACCAAGAACATAAGAACATAGTCAACTAACTAGGGTTGAAGGAATTTTAAAAGCAATATAAATTTGCTGGGTAGGGTAGGGAAGAGAACCTCCATTGGTTTCCGGACCAACTCCGCATCAAATAGAAATATCTTACCATTGGCTTGAAACAGTCAATCAGCTCTTTCCCTCCCACCTTACTTCTCTGATTTCCTATTACAACCCTGCCTACATACTTGGCTCCCCTAACATCAACTTGCACCTCAATCTCGTCTATCTTTCAGCTGATCCCTTCTGCATATCCTCCTCCTGGCCTGGAACTCCATCCCACTTCATATATGACAGACCCCCATTCTCCCCAGCTTCAAAGCCTTACTAAAATCATATATCTCCTATAAAAGAGGCCTTCTTAAATTAAGCTCTCATTTCCCTTACTCCCTGTCCTTTCTGCATCACCTGTGCTCTTTGTTCTCCACCCTTTAAGTACTGAATATTCACCCCACCCTCAGCCCTATAGCACTTATGTAATAACAATAATAACGATATTTGTTAAGCACTTATTGTAAGCCAGGTACTGTACTAAGCGCTGGAGTGGATACAAGCAAATCGAATTGGACACAGTCCCTGACCCATATAATAAAGTTGGTATTTGTTAAGCGCTTACTATGTGCAGAGCACTGTTCTAAGCACTGGGGTCATCTTAATCTTAATGCCCATTTTACAGATGAGGTAACAGGCATAGAGAAGTTAAGTGACTTGCTCACAGTCACACAGCTGATAAGTGGCAGAGCTGGGATATGGGGTTTTCAGTCTCAATGCTCATTTTACAGATGAGGTAATTGAAATGCAGAGAAGTGAAGTGACTTGCCTATGGTCACACAGCAGACAGTTGAAGGAAGGGGGGTTAGGATTGGAACCCTTGACCTTCTGAATCCCAGACCCATGCTCATTTCCCTCATCTCCATTATTAATTTGAATGCCTGTTTCCCTCTCTAGACTATACTCATTGTGGGCAAGGAACAATTCTCAAAAATGCTTAGTACAGTGCTCTGTAAACAGTAAGTGTTCAGTAAATACAATTGATTAATTGATTCTAGCAGTATTAAAGGAGTTGTTGAATATCAAATGAAACGGGGAATTATGCAAATAGGAAGAGCAGAATAGTGAAACATAATAATAATAATGATAATGTTGGTATTTGTTAAGCGCTTACTATGTGCCAAGCACTGTTCTAAGCACTTGGGGAGATACAGGGTAATCAGGTTGTCCCATGCGAGGCTCACAATTAATCCCCATTTTATAGATGAGGGAACTGAGGCACAGAGAAGTTAAGTGACTTGCCCACAGTCACACAGCTGACAAGTGGCAGAGCCGGGAGTCGAACTCATGACCTCTGACTCCGAAGCCCAGGCTCTTTTCCACTAAGCCACGCTGCTTCATACTCTACCTCTCCCTTTATTCTTTGCTTTTAGTCCTCTGTGGGCTAGATTATATCTGAATTTTCACCCTTCATATTTTCCCAGTGCTTAGTAGAGTACTCTGCATAAGAGGTGCCCAATAAATACAAAATATAATATAAAATGAGATAAGATTGGACTCATGACTATTCTAAGAAATAAACCATTGCCATGCTATACTCAGAAGAGGATTGGCTTTATTTGAGAAGAGATTTTTGGACAAAGTGAAAAACTACCAAAGAAGTTTAAAAATAAATCGAATCTCAAAAAACATAATTTCTCAATAATCAAAGTTTTCACTTATTTGTTTGAAATTCTTAAAACTCCAGAAAAAGGGGTATTAGAAAGTCCACAGTGGCTAAGAGGTGGATGATGATGAAGCAATCTACTTTCTCGATCTCATGTATCAGGTGAATTATGGATTGACAAAACTGTGCACTGCATTGAACATATTGTAGAGAGTAAATAGACCAAAAATGGATTTTTTGTTTTACTTTTGTCTATTTGTGCCTGTCTTTTAGAAGGAGCAAATTCCATTTGAGTGAAAACATTTATCATCTCTAGCTACAAAACAGATAAGGAAGAGGTTTTTTTTTTATAGCTTAAAACTTATTTTTTTCTAAATATTTGAACTGTTTGAAAATGTAGTGATTGCAAACCTAAGCAAATCTTATGGAATTCATATCTTCATAAAAGAGCTAACTATAAAAAGAAAATAAGCTACACACTGTACTGACATTTTGTTTCTAGCTCTCTACGTAGTGGGCTGCCTAATGTCTTTATTATAAGACAATTGAACATTTTTATTTGCCACTTTATTATCTGCTTCTCTGTCCCTATGGTTATTTGGGTGTTATAACAGCTTTCTTTGTAGCCAAAATAACCTCTGGAATCACTTATATTGGATACCAGGAGGTGACCCTTGTCTTTTTTTCCTGCCATGGTAAATAATTCATTTTAGAAGCACAGCAAGGCAGCAGTAATTGTATTTGTTAAGAACTTACAATGTGCAGAGCTTTATATAAATCCTGGGAAAGTCTATACAGGTGGGAATTTATGGACTCTCTCCCCAGAGGGGCTCAAGGTGCATCCCCAAACTTCATCTGCAATTTACTGACACTGTCCCTAACATCTGGAGATTGACTGGAACTTCTAGATGACCTGGCAATAAATCAGTCGCATTTATTGAATGTTTAGTGTGTGCAGAGTAAGAAGCAGCATGGTCAAATGTAGAGAGCATGGGCCTGGGAGTAAGAAGGACTTGGGCTCTAATCCCAGTTAGACCATTTGTCTTTGTGACCTTAGGCAAGTCACTTCACTTCTCTAGGCCTCACTTACTTCATTTGTCAAAGGGACTTAAGACTGAGTCCCATGTGGGACAGGGACTTTGACAAACCTGATGAGCTTGTATCTACCCCAGCAGTGCTAGACATATAGTAAGTGCTAAACAAATACCATTATTATTATTACTAAGTGCTTCATAGAATACAACATAACAGAGTTGATAGATTAACTGGTCACAACTAGCTTATCTAGAAGGATCATCTGGGTACCAGCTAACCAGTCC
This sequence comes from Ornithorhynchus anatinus, assembly GCF_004115215.2. NCBI lineage: Eukaryota > Metazoa > Chordata > Mammalia > Monotremata > Ornithorhynchidae > Ornithorhynchus > Ornithorhynchus anatinus. Next base: position 157,448,439 of record NC_041728.1, read on the forward strand.
TGCTCTCAGAGAGTGCTTTTGAAATATTTTGGAATTCTTTGTCCAGAATTTCTGCTTTTGATTATGAAAAAAGCACTGGACTGATAGTAGACCTGAGAAAGAGAGTGTCTGCTGCCATAAAAGTGAAATACATTGGGTGCTGGGAGCCCACTGTGAACACCCATCCAAGTTCAAAACAAGAGGGTTTTGCGTTACTGGCTTGGGGGATTCAACAGGCAGATTTGCCCACCGATCCAACTGTGCCTAGGAGAACACAGAGGAGTGAGCTAGAAGGGCAGATTACAAAGCAGTTTAAATTTTAAGAATCTGAATAACAAAAAAGTTTATTGTTGTGGAGTTGGAGGCTCTCAAGTCATAGGCTAGCAAGCCTCAACTTTTGAGTACCCCTGGGTTGTAAGTGATATGTGTATCTGTCACTTGCCTCTTTTTCCTTTTCTTATTTTTAAAGTGAGATTCTCCCAAAAGACAGGGACTGAACCAAATTCCTATTTGGCATTCTTTTGCAGAACTTAGTACAGTACTCTGTGTATAAAAAGTGGTTAATAAATACTATTACTATTACTACTAGAGAAGCAGTGTGGCTTAGTGGAAAGAACACGGGCTTGGGAGTCAGAGGTTGCGGGTTCTACTCTCTGCTCCACCACTTAGCTGTGTGACTTTGGGCAAGTCACTTAACTTCTCTGTGCCTTAGTTACCTCATCCGTAAAATGAAGATTAAGGCTATAAACGCTAACTTTATATTCAACTTGATAATTAACAAAATCACATGCTTATATATCACTGCATAAGTCACATTTCATTTCAGTATTCCCTCAGTTGTTAAAGGAACAATTCATGTCAGAATAAATTAGGCAGAATGTAGAAGGCAAACTTGGAAACCTGGGAACCCAATGGAGGTCAGTCAAACCTCATTTAATTTTGTTGATGACAGATTCTTCCACATTTATTTTGCCTTTCTTTGTTCATTGAGTCAGTTTTCATGACACAACATGCAATGAATCCACATGGAACAACCTGATTACCTTGTATCTACCCCAGTGCTTAGAACAGTGCTTGGCACATAGTAAGAGTTTAACAAATACCATCATTATCATTATTATTGTGATAATGCCTACAAGATCAGCATGGCTCAGTGGAAAGTGCCCAGGCTTGGGAGTCAGAGGTCATGGGTTCGAATCCCAGCTCTGCCACTTGTCTGCTGTGTGACTGTGGGCGTCACTTAAAATTCTCACTGCCTCAGTTAACTCATCTGTAAAATGGGGATTAATTGTGAGCCTCATTTGGGACAACCTGATTACCCTGTATCTGCCCCCCAGCGCTTAGAACAGTGCTCTCCACATAGTAAGAGCTTAACAAATACCAACATTATTATTATTAATGGATCTCTTTGCAGTGCCATTGCTCTAATAATAATGTTTCTGGAAATTTCTCTGCTGAAGCCAAGGGCAATTAAGGTCTCATTTAGATATTCCATTAGAGATATTTCATTGAATTTCACTTCAGTTTCTCAAACAATTCAGTTTGGGGGTCTTGATTTGGTATTCTAGCTCTTCATCTGTATTCTTGCATCATTGAACAGTGTGCCACCTAGAATTTGAAATAATGCCAAATACCAAACATTTCAGAGGACAGCAAGAGAGAATTTCCATGTTCACAGAATGAGAAAGTGATTTTCATTCTCTAGCCAGTCATATTAGCCACTCGAACACAGACAAAATCAGAAGTTTTACCTAGGAACTCAGAAGACTAGCTAAATCAACATTATTTCAAGAAATATATTCAATAAATTGGAAGGAAACAAGGAATTCACCTAGGATGAAAGTCTTGAGAAGCAACATGGCTGAGCAGAAAGGCAATAGGCTTAAAAGTGAGAGGAACTAGATTCTAATCTTAGTTCCATTATGTACCTTCTCCGTGCTTCAGTACCCTTATCTTCATAATGGGCATTACTTTTTCTCCCTCATACATAGGCTGTGAGTCCCATGAAGGACCTGATTATCTTGTATCTAGTACAGTGCATGGCACATAGTGAGCATTTAACAAACAAAATTGTCATCACAGAAAACTCCATTAGAAAATTAAGTCAAAGGAATATTTAGGCTTTGTGAAGTGTATAGTTTTCATTTGGTTTTAAAAGAACTTCAGGAGGTACTTAAATGTGACCTTTTTTTTCTCAATTAGGTTTAAACTTTAAAAAATGAAACATTTTCAATTTTTAGTTCTCATTTTTATGGGAGGTTCATTAATTTATTTTATGTAGATTGGATTCATTATATATTGTGTCATGAAGAATAACTCACTGAACAAAGAAAGGCAAAATAAATGTGGAAGAATAACTGTCACCAACAGAATTAAATGAGGTTTGACTGAACTACATCAGGTTCCCAGGTTTCCAAATCTCCCTAAATTCTGCTTAAATTTATTCTGACATGAATTGTTCTTTAACAAATGAGGAAATACTGAAATAAAATGTGAATTATTCAGTGATATATAAGCATGTGCCTTTGTTAATTATCATGTTTAATAAAAAGTGAGTGTTTAAAGATTATTTGATGTCAGTCGGTGTTTCTCATCCTCTAAAAATGCAAATAACTGGATATCATATGGGCAATCTTTGTGGCATTTGAGAAAGAAAAATTGTATCAGATATCATCTTGTAGATGGGATTGGAGACTGAAATTGTGGTTAAAACTGCTTCCCCCATATTAGGGAAATCCTCCAAGTTCAATAGGCTAACATCCTGGACAGCTGTAGATCCAGTCATCCCCCGAATACTGAATGTGGCTGACGAGTTACACAGATAAAAATATGATTATGAACATAGAGAATCAGAGTGGCTTAGAGCATTGGCCTGGGAGTCAGAGGACCTGGTTTTAATCCCAGTCCCATCATATGTCTGCTGTGCGACCTTGGGTAAGTTATTTCACTTCTGTGAAATGGGGATTAAGACGATGAGCCCCATGTGGGAAAGGGACTGTGTCCAACCTGATTGGGATTAACTGTGAGCCTCACATGGGACAACCTGATTACCCTGTATCTACCCCAGCGCTTAGAACAGTGCTCTGCACATAGTAAATGCTTAACAAATACCAACATTATTATTATTACCTGGTACTCCAGTGCTTAGAACAGTGCTTGACACATAGTTAGTGCTTAACAAGTACCAGAGAAGTAGCATGGCTCAGTGGAAAGAGCCCAGGCTTGGGAGTCAGAGGTCATGGGTTTAAATCCCAGCTCTGCCATTTGTCAGCTGTGTGACTGTGGGCAGGTCACTTGCTTTTCTGGGCCTCACTGACCACATCTGTAAAATGGGGATTAACTGTGAGCCTCACGTGGGACAGCCTGATTACATTGTATCTACCGCAGCGTTTAGAATAGTGCTCTGCACATAGTAAGCACTTAATACCAACATTATAATTATTATTATTACTATTAACATATTTGAAGACTAGACAAAGGACTACAGACAAGTGGTAAATCTGAAGATGTTTTTTGGGATTGATTATAATGTTCAGCTGGCATCAGCAAGGCCCTATGCATGATTAAATATTTTTAAATACACATGGAGACAAATACTCAAACCAGAAGTATAGCCATGTGGAAAGAACACAGCACTACAAGTCAGGAGACCCAGTTCTAATCCCAGCTCTGCTGCTTGCCTGCTGGATGATCCTGGACAAAACATTTAACTTCTCTGTGCCTCAGTTTCCTCATTTTAAAATGGAGATACCATTTCTGTTCTGCCTTCTTCTTAGACGATGGGCCCTGGGCAGGACAAAGATTGTGTTTGAACTGATCATGTGATATCTACTTCAGAACTTAGTTCAGTGCCTGTCACATAAATCAATCAGTGGCATTTACTGACTGGTTACTATGAGCAGAGCATTCTCCTAAGCCCTTGGGCGAGTACAATAGCTGGAAGATCCATTCCCTGCCAAACAAGCTTTCACAGAGTAAACACAAAATAAATGCCACCACAAAAGCAATTGTGTACTTTAGGAGATGCACAAGTCTCAAAAAGCAGCATGGCCAAGTGGAAAGAGCATGGGCCTGGGAATCAAAGGACCTGGGTTCTAATCCTGGCTCCACCATATGTCTAGTGAGTATCTTGGGTGGACAAGTCACTTAACTTCTCTGGGCCTCAGTTACTTCATCTGTAAAAATGGGGGTTAAGACTGTGAGCCCCATATGGGACAGAGACTGTGTCCCACCTGATTAACTCATATCTACCCCAGCACGTGGAACTGTGCTTGACATGCAGTAAGTGTCCTGTCCTCCTTCCTACTTAGACTGCGAGTCCCATGTGGGACTTGATTATCTTGTATCTACCCCAGAGCTTAGTATAGTACTTGTTAAATAGTAAGTGCTTAGAAAATGTTACAATTATTATCATCATCATTATGTGTAGTGGTAACTGGTCTTCAAACCTCATAGCAAATAGGCTTATGTACCTATACTTTTGGTGAGCAAATCTCTCAACAAGAGTCTGTGCTAAGGAATTGATTCTACTACTAAAGGCTTATGCAATGTCACCCCTACTCTCTCTTCACTGACAAATGTGGATATTCCTACTAGGACATGCAATGAGCTTTAATACTCTACAACTTTTTATATGGACTTTGCCCCTGAATTTCTCAATAAAATTGTAAAGCCCAACTGAAGACAACTGCAGCCTAAAGGCAAGATTTCAATATTTTAACATGTTCAAAACAGAACTCCTTACCTCCCAAACCTTTTCTTCCCCCTGATTTTCCCAGCAATGTAGATAGCACTGCCATCCTTCCTATGTACAAGACTGTCACAAACCCCCATTTTGTACCAACCAGAACCTTCCTGGACCAGGGGATCATCAGCGATACATAGTAGAAGTCAAATCACACCTCTGATCACCAAGGTTAATGTGGGAAGTTTTTTACTTAGTATTACCAACATGCAAGGGAGTGATGCATACACACACTTACTCACTCCACCACCCAAGGGTCCAATACCAGTCTGTGGTCAAATGAGCACCTTCTGCCAATGCTTCTTCCTTCTGCTTCCAAGTGCTACTGCCTTCTGCTGCTTTTGAGTGCTGCTCTTCTGCTGCTCTCCAACTTGCTCCTGTGCTTCTGTGCTGCCTTCAGGCACCCCTGTCTCTACCTCCCAGGGCTTAGAATAGCACTTGGCACATAGTAAAAGCCTAATAAATACCATCATCATTATCACAGCAACCACCTTTTATCTGCCTCAGGGATGGCAGCTGTACCTCTGCATAGCAGTCTTTGATTGGTTCAGGCCTGTTACCGGGTAGAACAGGGAGAGAAAGCCCGGCCTCTCTCTATATTCCACCCCTCACAGGCCAGCAATCACCTGCCTCAGGTAGAGAGCATCAGTGCCTTTGCAAATTCTCTTCTTTGTTGTTGTTCATGGGATCACAGTCACTAAAAAGGCAGCTTTTTGTAGGCTCACCACAGTAATATTGGTGTTATCTGGATTCATCCCTGTCCTTCAACCCACTTACTGAATCTATCCCTGCATCCTGTCAGTTCAACTTTCACAGCTTTACTAAAATATGTCCATTCCATTCCATTCAAACTGCTACATGTTGATCCAAGCACTTATCCCATTCTGCCTTGATTACTGTATCAGCCTTCTTGCTGAACTCCTTACCTCCTGTTTCTCCTCACTCCATTCCACACTTCACTTTGCTGCCTGGATAATTTGTCTACAAAAACATTTAGTACATGTTTCCTCACTCCTCAAGAACCTCTAGTTGTTGCCCATCCACCTTTGTATCAAAACAGAAACTTCTTACCATTAGCTTTAAAGCACTCAATCACTTTATACTTTCCTACCTCACATCACTGCTTTTCTACTACAGTTCAGCCTACACACTTTCCTCCTCTGGTGCCAACCTACTCCCTGTACCATGATCTCATTCACCTCACCACTGTCCTTTCACCCACATGCTTCCTGAGGCCTGGAATATCCTCCCTCTTCATTTATGACAGATAATTATACTCTCCACCTTCAAAGTCTTATTGAAGGCATATCTCCTCTGAGAGGACTTCCAATCAATCAGTCAATCAATTATATTTCTTGAGCACTCACTGTATGCAGAGCACTGTTCTAAGTACTTGGGAGAGTACAATATATTAATGAAACAGACACATTCCCTGGCCATCATGAGCTTACAATTGATTAAGCCCTCTTCTCCCACTCCCTTCTGTGTCACCCTCCCCTCCCACCCCAGCCCCACAACATTATAATAATAGCGGTATTTGTTAAGTGCTTATCATGTGCTTAGCACTGTTCTAAGCACTAAGTAATGTGGGTATTTGTTAAACACTTAATATATGCCAAACACTGTTCTAAGTGCTGGGGTAGATACAAGCTAATCAGGTTGTCCCAAGTAGGGCTCACAGTTTTCATCCCCATTTTACAGATGAGGGAACTGAGACCCAGAGAAGTTGTGACTCACCCAAGGTCACACAGCAGACAAGCAGTGGGGCCGGGATTAGAACCCATGACCTCTGACTCCCAAGCCCGGGCTCTTTCCACTAAGCCACTCACTTATGTACATATGCATAATGTATTTACTTATATTAATGTATGCCTCCCCCTCTAGACTGTAAACTTGTTGTGGCCAGGGAAAATGTCTACCAACTCTGTTATATTATACTCTCCCAAGCATTTAGTACAATGCTCTGCACACAGTAAGTGTTCAATAAATATAATGATTGATTGATCTGTTCTGTAATAATTTCTGTCTTGGCCATGCTCAATATTTCAAGCTCCATATCTAAGTAGTACATGGAAGCAATTCTCCTAAGGAGGAAGATGAGTGGGAAGCAGGAGAGAAATACGTTTTAATATGCAGCAACAGCTGAAGAGGAGAAAGACACTATTCCCCTCCCTATGACTTCAGTTGCCGGATGGTGATTCATTTTCTGATTTTAGTAGCACACGCCTGAGACCTGAAATATCCTCCAAAAGCCAAGAAAGCCTGAATATGCCAGGATGGTTTGTGAATGGTCAGCTAATTCAGAGGTGACATTAAATGGAATTTTTGAACAAGTTAGATGTTGAATTTGTGATGATTACCACAGTTGCAAATATTGACTCTTACAATTTCATTACAGCTCTTATATTTAATTTAAAAGTTGAAAGCATGTTGGCACTATATCAGTCTCCTCAAGAGGTATTAATTTTCTTAATTTAAGTTTTCTACCAATGATGATCTGTATCATCAGCCAATGTTCTACCTAGGTAATAGGATTAGTGTCCTACAAAGGAATGTGTCTTAATGGAACAAGCAAGATCTTAGAAGTTAGAGGGCCTGGAGTCTATCTTGACTCTGCCACTTGTCTGCTGTGTGACCTTGGGCCAGTCACTTCATTGGGCCTCAGTTATCTCATCTGTAAAGTGGGGATGAAGACTGTTAACCCCACGTGAGACATGTACTGTGTCCAACCTCATTAGCTTGTATCTACCCCAGTACTTAGCTCAGTATCTGACAAAAAGTAAGCCCCTAATAAATACCATTTAAGAAAAAAAAATCAGCATTCAGTTGACATAGATAGTGAGTCAGGTATGTTCTAGGCATGCTGATTTGGGGAAGATTAATTCCTCGATTAAACTCTCAAATTAGTTTAAAAAACTGATAGTTTCATAATAATGTGAAACCAGTGCTTCCATTAACACTTTTATATGCTGTTTCGGGCAGGTAAATTTTTTTAGTAACTACGTTCAGAAAATATATATTTCAAGGATCAGAAATTTATTCATACTAGTTGGTCTATCATATATATATGATGAAAAGGCAAAGTTTCCTTTAATATAATTAGGAAAATATCGCGGTGAAAGATATTGTAAGGTCATTGAAAAGAGAGATTATGTTTTCCAAGTCTATTGTATGCTTCCAAGGTTTAGAACTGTGTTCTTGATCCCACAGTAGGAGCTCAATAAATATAGCCGATTACTTGTTACTTGCTGTGGGAAATAGATGACAGCAGTTGGTTAAAAATTCCAATTTAGTAGGAATTGGGTCTGTAAATTCTGCTTGCCCAGAACCACTTTTAGGAGAAGACATTTCATACATTATAAGGAAATTAGAGAGATGATAATTAGTAATAAAGTAACCAACAGAAGGAGGTTAGCCTGAGGAAGGCCTGCAAGAAGCCAATATTAATGGCAAGTGAGAGTTCTTTGATTAGTTTCATCTTAACCATGCTTCAAGTTAGACAAATCAATAAATAAGTGAAATAATAAGAGCTGAAAATCCTTTGAGTAGAAAAAAAAAATTTTGTAACACCAGGATGAAATGATTTTAAAATGTTACCATAGTACATGGATTTTATACCTGATGACCAGTCCCTTTCAATCCTTTGGGATCCCACCATTTCATGCCTCCCCCATTACATGAGCATGGATTTCAGTTCTCCAAACTGCCCTCTATTGATCAGCTGCAGAATCCCAGTGAAGGGATATCAATAACTTCTAGGCATGGTAATCTTGAACAATGCCTTATCGTTTTTCCGAAAATTATAATGAGCTTTTCATACTTTGATCTTTTATGTATAAAACAGTGAAGGTGTTTTAACTGGGCTTTCTGTACTACTCTGCAATTATTGCAATAAACCAGTTTCATTCATTTGATTAACTAACAGAAAGGTTTATAGCAGTAAAGCCTGGGCTACTGTAATATCATTAATATAGTTCTTATAGATATGAGCCCTTAATCTTTCAAAAAGTACTGTCATTGGAAGTTTTTCTCCTAGTCAGGCTTTGAAAGAGTTTCCTATCAAAGCTTAGTGTGACTCATATACAGTTACAGATCTATGAATGACCTCTTTTTCTTGACGGTTGCACCTTAAACCTTTGGGTCCTTCTAGCATTCTTTTAGATTTTCTGAAGTTTCTCTTTATGTTCTCTACTATCCTCACAAAGCTTAAAAAAGTGAGGTTGTTTCTCTACTTTCTCATGAGGTATTTTTCGTCTTTGGGAAGCCAGAATAGAAGGTCTGATAGCTGACCTTGTCTTCAAATAAAATGATGATGGTGATGATGATAATGATCACGAGACTTGTTAAGCACTTACTATGTGCTGAGCACTGTTCTAAGCACTGGGGTAGGTAGATACAGGGTAATCAGGTTGTCCCTCATGAGGCTAACAATCTTCATCCCCAGTTTATAGATGAGGTAACTGAGGCACAGAGAAGTTAAGTGGTTTGCCCAAGGTCACACAGCAGACAAGTGGCTGAGCCAAGATTAGAACCCATTGTCCCCTGACTCCCAAGCCCGTGCTCTTTCCACTGAGCTATGCTGCTTCTCAAAATGAGAAATAAAGGCAGAAGTTAAGTAAAGCAATAGGAAAATCTGTACTGGCTTAGTGACAGAGTGAAAGAGCATGTTAGGGTTTGAAAGACTTAAAGAGAAACAGAGAGAGTGCTGTCCTTTAGTTTTAAATATGAGACTACTATTAATAAAAGTCCTCAGTGTGTGGGGAAATCACAGATAAGGCCAATGTACGACTGACAATGCTTCTCATAGACTGAGCAAGTATAGTTTTTCTCCTTACTACAGTTACACCTATTGTCCCCAGTGTCTAGTGCCAGTTTCGATCCCATTCATGTTTTCCATCTTCTCAGAGTCTCAGCTCTAAGAACCACATCATTTTCAATCCTGGATGTCAGATAAGCAGATAAGAAGCAGCATGGTTCATTGGCTAGAGGACGGGCTTGGGAGTCAGAGGACGTGGGTACTAATCCCGGCTCTGATACCTCTTGCATTGTGACCTTGGGCCAGCCACTTTACTTCTCTGGACTTCAGTGATCTCATCTGGAAAATGAGGATTAAGACTGTAAATCCCCACGTGGATGACCTGATTACTGTATCTACCCCAGCACTTAGAACAGTGTTTAAACATAGCAAGCGCTTAACAAATACCATAGTTATTGTAAGTCCATTATGTCTTTTTCCCAGCATGTCATTTGAGGTTGTTCTTCAATGTAAACTTGAAAATCTAGTAATGGGAATGATAATTATCATCAGTGGTATTTATCGAGCACTTATGGCTTGCAGAGCCCTGTACAAAGTACTTGGCAAAGTACAATAGTCATTCAGTCAATATTCAATCTTTTGTTCCATCAAATGACTTTGACCATTTCATTCAAGGGAAAAAAAATGAAGAAACCGTTTAATTTGTATTTGGTTCTTGTATTTGTTTTAGGTATTTTTACAAGTAGCAGTGTTATCATAGGCCTGGATAAAAATAATAATAATAATGTTGGTATTTGTTAAGAGCTTACTATGTGCAGAGCACTGTTCTAAGCGCTGGGGTGGATACAGGGTAATCAGGTTGTCCATGTGAGGCTCACAGTTAATCCTCATTTTACAGATGAGGTAACTGAGGCACAGAGAAGTTAAGTGACTTGCCCACAGTCAAATAGCTGACAAGTGGCCGAGCTGGGATTCGAACCCATGACCTCTGACTCCCAAGCCCATGCTCTTTCCACTGAGCCACGTGGATATGGCCTGATACAGAAGTTGCTACATAAGATAGACCCAAAAGATTGAGGTGTTTGTGAAACTATGATAGTGTCTTCTCTATTCAGAAAGTCACTTATTAAAAACACCACTTAGCAAGTCTATTAGGATTGAACAAGGGTAATGTTCCTTTCAAAAACTGTCCCCATTCAAGTTTCCATTGATCAAAATCACATATTGCTTCAAGGAAGCTATTGAGCTTTATTTAAAAACCTAATGTTTGTCATATTTTTACTCATTTGTGTTCTGTATATAACCATTTTCACCATAAAACTCTCCACTTTTGATTTTTACAACCAATACATTTTATTCACATAGATACACATCTACCCTCACACCCATCCATTAACAGTAAGATTACTCCTGGAAGACTATTTTTCATGAAAGAACACTAGGGAATAAGAAGGATATAATTTACATTACCTAAAGCTATTTTCCCCTCTCAGGGTCACACCTGGAGAGATTCCAGTACTCTACCAGACTGTGTGAGGGAGAGGCAAGCAGAGGCCTACCCATTAGAGAAGCAGTGTGGCTTAGTGTCAAGAGCTCAGGCTTGGTGGCCAGAGGATGTGGGTTCTAATTCCACTCTGCCACTTGCCTGCTGTGTGAACTTGAGCAAGCCTCTTAACCTCCCTGGGCCTCACTTAACTCATCTATAAAATGGTTCTTAAGACCGGGAGCCCCACGCGAGAAAACCTGATTACCATGTAATTACCCCAGCAATTATAACAGTGCTTGACACATAGTAAGCACTTAACAAATACCATCATCATCATCATCATCATTCCTAGTTTGGGCAGTGGATAGCAAGTTCATTCATTCATTCATTCAATAGTATTTATTGAGTGCTTACTATGTGCAGAGCACTGTACTAAGCTCTTGGGATGAACAAGTCGGCAACAGATAGAGACAGTCCCTGCCGTTTGACGGGCTTACAGTCTAATCGGGGGAGACGGACAGACAAGAACAATGGCACTAAACAGCGTCAAGGGGAAGAACATCTCGTAAAAACAATGGCAACTAAATAGAATCAAGTGGCAGGCAATCTGTTACAAGTCAAAACTCTGCTGTTCTAGGCAGCAGCAGTAGCATGGAAGAGAGTCGAGGGTGGTTACTCAAGTTTACTGTGTGGAAGGAGACAACGGTAAACCACTTCTGGATTTTTACCAAGAAAACTCTATGGATACGCTACCAGAATGACTGCAGAAGGAGGTGGGGCATTCTAGGAGAGAGTCATATGAATTCAGAGATTCATTTCCATGGTGTCTCTATGGGTTGGAGATGATCTTACAGCATAAGACAAGGCAAAGCTATTTTATTCCTTTTTTATGCTTTATCCTTTTCTCTATTATACTTTATTTTAAGCAGCATATCTGGAAAATATTCCTCTAGCACAAGTTAGCCTATGATCCCAGAATGAATGGAACCAAATTCTCTGGAGTCTTAGTATCATGCCTATTAGACTATAAGCCTTCTCGACTGTAAGCCTGATGTGGGCAGGGATTGTCTCTCTTTATTGCTGAATTGTAATTTCCAATTTCACACAGTAAGCACTCAATAAATACGATTATATGAATAAATGAATACTACCAACAAGACCAGATTTAATATATGGAATAATTTCCCCCTGGGTGAAATATTCTAACTTGCATGAATATAGATTAAAACTATATAAAATGACCTATTCGCCCCAATCCTTAATTCTGAGTTATTTCTGTTTTGACTTTTAAATATAGTTAGGGATAAATGGTTGAATATGTGATCTATAAAACTAGGAGGAGCTAACAAAAATCAGTTTTCCTGAAAGATATCGGTAATCCATCTCCTCAACTAGAGGCAAAAGCCTTTATAAAACTGTCTGAGACAGGTTGAAACAAACACCAAAGTTAACATTTAACTAAACCCCAATACTATCTTCTAGGCAAAAAGTGGAAACAGGTGGCATCTAGTGGTTCCAGCTATTCAGTAGCAGAATCAAGTTCTGTTCAGAATTGGACCATTGTAGTTGAGTTCTGGATTTGCTTGGCTGGATCAAGGTGAAGGGACATGTTTATCATTTGGAACTAGCTTCCACTTGAGCGTAAAGCCTGAGAATTCTAGGGCCTACATAATAGTGTCATTTTTAAAGTTTAACTCTATTGAATATCTCTTCCAGGAGCCACTCAGGGAATAAACTAATAGTATTTATTGAGCACTTATTGTGTGCAGAACACTCTACTAAGCTCTCAAAGCAGGCATGTGGTGGGATATTTCAATATGCTTTCAGAATTTAAAGCAGAAAAATAAATGGAGGAGCAGCCATTAAGTCATTTCTTATGCTATTTATGCAAAATTTCATATTCTAGCCCTGATGGAAGTATTCTTAAAACAAAGACTTATTCTTAAAATACAACCATTAGAAGTGCTCAGAGGTGTTTATGTTTTTATGTCATTTTCAAGCTATCAAAATATTGACTTCTCACATCTGTTTACCACACTGAGTTTAGATAAATTACAGCTGATTGCATTTCTTTATTTCAGGGGAATAAAAAGGATATCAAATAAAAATTGAATGAAATTTAGGTAGGTGGTCATTTTTGTAAAAGTCAAACCTTTTAGAAAAAGTAGCAATTTTTATTTCATCATCATGTTTAGGTGAATTGGTAATTCAGTTAAAAAGGAGCAAGACCTCTTTCACTGAGACATATTATTTCAACAATAGACATATCACTGACAGAGTTAAGGCAACTCTGAGACAGGGAACGTGTTTACCAACTCTGTTATATTGTACTTTTCCAAGTGCTTAGTGCTCTGCACACATTAATTGCTCAATAAATAACATTGATTGATTTGGGGAAGGTCCAGCTAAATCTACAACCCAATGCCATTCAATTTCAGATTACCCTGGAGATCACCCAAATGTATATGTCCAACTCAGGATCCCACAACTTCTAGAGGCAGACTAGACACCCCCAGGGCAGTATCAGTGGTGTTTATTTAGCTCTTACTGTAGAATTATACTATACTAGGTGCTTGGGATAGTCCAATACAACAGTGTTGGTAGATATGTTCCCTGCCCATAGGAGCTTACAGTCTTGAGGCAGTCCTGCCCAATCTTCCTTGCCTTTAGCTTCTCTTCCTCCAGGTCTCTAAAGGCATATGGAGAGATCTATGGGGACAGAATACCAGTTCACCAGGGTCATGCTTTACTCATGCCTTCAGGGTCTTGCAATAAAAAATCTAATTTGGCCTAGTGGAAAGTGTATGGACCTGGGAGTCAGAGGACCTGGGTTCTAATTTCAGCTCCATCATTTTTCTGCCTGGAAACTATTTTACATATTCTACAAATAAAAAACACCCTTTTCCTGTTAACTCTTTTGTTTCTGTAGATTACAAACTCCTAGAGGGTAGGGATCCTCTATTTTCTGTCTCTTGTACTTCTCAAAGTGTTTAATGTGGTTTTCTGCACACATTTGTTGCTCAATAGATGCTACTTAATAATGGATTAACATCTGAAATGTTGTGAATTTGCATACTGAATATAGCTTCAATATGGTCTACCTCAGCTTTTTTCCTTCTCTATAAAGGATACCCTACTTCTTACAATTTGTAGTTACTGTATTCCTGAGCTGAATAACCTCTAATCAGAAAAGTCTTGCCATTTGATCATGGCCATCAGAACACTTCTATGATATCCTGACAATCATAATATTTTATCCAGTATTACTTCTCTTTGAATTTCAGGGTAACATGGTCTCACTTAAGGATCAAAAAGGTTAGGTCTGCCCCATCCCCATGCCCTGCTTTCTCCAGACAGTCAGGACCACCACAATGAGCCAGAACTTTGCATTCCCCTTTTCTGGTTCAATTGCAGTGAAGTGAAACTCAGCACTTCCAAAAACACCTGCTGGGATGACCTTGCCAGACTTTTTTTTTCCTTCTGGCACCATATTCTGGTGTGTTTCAGTTTATCTTCGCCATAGCGCATCAATGTCATTTTTCACATCTTTAGTTTCCTAAGATTGAGGTGAAGAAACAACAGCCACTCAGTTTTGATTTTGCAAGCCTTTCTTGCTATATCCAATGGATTCATTCTATTCCTCCCCGTACTCTCAACTGCCTTTGGGATTGTCTCTCTTTATTTGCTGTATTGTACTTTCCAAGCATATAATACAGTGCTCTGTATACAGTAAATGCTCAGTAAATACGATTGAATGAATGAATGAATATATTGTACTCTCCCAAACACTTAGTAAAGTGATCTGCACACAGTAAGCATTCAGTGAAAATGATTAGCTGACTGATGACTGACTGGTCAGTTCTATCTTAATAACATCTTCAGAATTTGTTCCTTCCACTCTATCCAAACTACTACTACCCTGTTTGAAGCACTTATCATAGCCCATTTTGACTACTGTATGAGCCTCTTCTCTGAACTCTCTGCCTCCAACCTCTCCCCTATCCAGTACTTAGTCAACTCTACTGCCTGGATCATTTTTCTAAAAAACGTAATTCTGCTCATGTCTCTCCACACCTCAAGTACTTCAACTGGTTACCTATTCAGCTCAACAACAACCAGAAAACCCTTGTCATAGGTTGTCATAGGTTTTAAGAAGAAACAGTATGGTTTAATTGAAAGAGCCCGGGCTTGAGAATTATTCATTCATTCATTCATTCATTCAATAGTATTTATTGAGCGCTTACTATGTGCAGAGCACTGTACTAAGCGCTTGGGATGAACAAGTCGGCAACAGATAGAGACAGTCCCTGCCGTTTGACGGGCTTACAGTCTAATCGGGGGAGATGGACAGACAAGAACAATGGCACTAAACAGCGTCAAGGGGAAGAACATCTCATAAAAACAATGGCAACTAAATAGAATCAAGGCGATGTACAATTCATTAACAAAATAAATAGGGTAACGAAAATATATACAGTTGAGCGGACGGGTACACTGCTGTGGGGATGGGAAGGGAGAGGTGGAGGAGCAGAGGGAAAAGGGGAAAATGAGGCTTTAGCTGCGGAGAGGTAAAGGGGGGATGGCAGAGGGAGTAGAGGGGGAAGAGGAGCTCAGTCTGGGAAGGCCTCTTGGAGGAGGTGATTTTTAAGTAAGGTTTTGAAGAGGGAAAGAGAATCAGTTTGGCGGAGGTGAGGAGGGAGGGCGTTCCGGGACCGCGGGAGGATGTGACCCAGGGGTCGACGGCGGGATAGGCGAGACCGAGGGACGGCGAGGAGGTGGGCGGCAGAGGAGCGGAGCATGCGGGGTGGGCGGTAGAAAGAGAGAAGGGAGGAGAGGTAGGAAGGGGCAAGGTGATGAAGCCTAGAAGCCCTTCCTAGAGCCTTGAAGCCTAGAGTGAGGAGTTTTTGTTTGGAGCGGAGGTCGATAGGCAACCACTGGAGTTGTTTAAGAAGGGGAGTGACATGCCCAGATCGTTTCTGCAGGAAGATGAGCCGGGCAGCGGAGTGAAGAATAGACCGGAGCGGGGCGAGAGAGGAGGAAGGGAGGTCAGAGAGAAGGCTGACACAGTAGTCTAGCCGGGATATAACGAGAGCCCGTAATAGTAAGGTAGCCGTTTGGGTGGAGAGGAAAGGGCGGATCTTGGCGATATTGTAGAGGTGAAACCGGCAGGTCTTGGTAACGGATAGGATGTGTGGGGTGAACGAGAGGGACGAGTCAAGGATGACACCGAGATTGCGGGCCTGCGGGATGGGAAGGATGGTCGTGCCATCCACGGTGACGGAGAAGTCTGGGAGCGGACCGGGCTTGGGAGGGAAGATGAGGAGCTCAGTCTTGCTCATGTTGAGTTTTAGGTGGCGGGCCGACATCCAGGTGGAGACGTCCCGGAGGCAGGAGGAGATGCGAGCCTGAAGGGAGGGGGAGAGGACAGGGGCGGAGATGTAGATCTGCATGTCATCTGCGTAGAGATGGTAGTCAAAGCCGTGAGAGCGGATGAGTTCACCGAGGGAGTGAGTGTAAATGGAGAACAGAAGAGGGCCAAGAACTGACCCTTGAGGAACTCCAACAGTTAAAGGATGGGAGGGGGAGGAGGCTCCAGCGTAGGAGACCGAGAATGATCGGCCAGAGAGGTAAGAGGAGAACCAGGAGAGGACAGAGTCCGTGAAGCCAAGGTGAGATAAGGTATGGAGGAGGAGGGGATGGTCGAGAATTAGAGGATGTGGGGTCTAATCCCGGCTCTGCCACTTGTCAGCTGTGTGACCTTGGGCAAGTCACTTCACTTCTCTGTACCTCAGTTACTTCATCTGTAAAATGGGGATGAAGACTGTGAGCCCCATGTGGGACAACTTGATTACCTTGTATCTACCCCAGTGCTTAGAACAGTGCTTGGTACCTACTAGGCACTTAACAAATGCAATCATTATTTTAGGTCACTCATTCAGCTCTCCCTTCATAGCTAATCTTTTTCCTCTTCCACTATTGCACACTCTTTCCTCTAATACCAACATACTCAGTGTGCCTTGCTTTCAATTCTCCCCCAATGACTCTTTGCTTATGCTCTCCCTCCTGCCTATATTCTCTCCTGATTCCATCCAATGGACCAGTACTTTGTCCAGCTTCGGAGCCCTATTACAATCATGTCTCCTCTAGGAAATATAACCTAAGCTGTTATTCCCCCAAACTATTTTTCCTCTCTACTACTTCAGCTTCACACATAATCTCACCCACTAAGCAGTGTTGCTTACTGGTTAGAGCCTGAGCCTGGGAGTCAGAAGGACCCGGGTTCTAATCCTCCTCCACCTGTCTGTTGTATGACCATGGGCAACTCATTTAACTTCTCAGGCCTCAGTTACCTCATCTATAAAATGGGGATTAAGTGCATGAGTCCCATGTAGGACAAGGACTGTGTCCAACCTGCCTAACATGTATCTACCTCAGCTGTTAGAAGAATGCTTGGCACATAGTAAATGCTTAATGTACCATAATTATTAATTCTTCTTCTTATTATTATTATGATGGTATACATCTCACCCCCTCATTGTGAATTCTAAACTGCTAAGAGCCTGAAATTCTCCTCCTCTTGCCACAGTAACCTACTTATCTTTCGTTTTGATATTATGTTGTCCTAGAATTTTGTTTTGTCTTCATTACGCATTTGTCACCAGTCCCCTCTCCTCATTTCTATTTTTGATTGTAAATACCCCGAGGGATGAGGACATGTCTATTTCCCTCCTGAGTATTCTTTCCCAAAATTTAGTTCAGTGCTTAGTACAGTAATAATAATAATAAGAATAATGGCATTTGTTAAGCCCTTAACTATGTGCCAAGCACTGTTCCAAGCACTGGCTTAAGAAATAATATTACAACTACTATGCCAACTACCTCTACCACTACTACTACTTTGTATGTATCATTTACTTTTGTATATAGTATTTATTAGCCTATTTATTTTGTTAATGAGGTGAACATCCCCTTGATTCTATTTATCTTGATAATGATGTCTTGCTTTTGTTTTGTTCTGTTTTGCTCTGCTATCTCCCCCGTTTAGACTGTGAGCCCATCATTGGTCAGGAATTGTCTCTGTCTGTTGCTGAATTGTACATTCCAAGCAGTTAGTAAAGTGCTCTTCACATAGTAAGCACTCAATAAATACTATAGAATGAATGAATGAGTACTACTCCTATTTGCAACCTCATGAATAAATCTTTATACTAGGTTGCCTCCTTTGTTGTCGTTGTCTTATGCTGTCGAGTCGTGTTCGATCTATAGCGATGCCATGGACACATCTTTCCCAGAATGCCTCACCTCCATCTGCAATCGTTCTGGTAATGGAGTTACCAGAGTTTTCTTGGTCAAAATACGGCTGCTGTTTACCGTTGCCTCTTTCCGTGCAGCAAACCTGAGTCTCCACCCTCGAATCTCTCCTGTGCTGCTGCTGCCCAGCACAGGTGAGTTTTGACTTGTAGCAGATTGCCTTCCACTCGCTAGCCACTGGCCAAGCTAGGATGGAATGGGTAGGCCTCTGCTTGACTCTCCCTCCCATAGTTGAGATGGGTAGAGTACTAGAAACTCTCCAGGTGTGACCCTTAGAGGTATGCCTCCCTTACCTATAACTTATTTTAAAGTCTTCCTCCCCCATCACACTGTACGCTCTTTGAGAGCAAAGATTGTTTCTACTTACTCTGTTGTACTCTCCCAAATATTTAGTATGGTGCACTGTTAAGTACTTTATGAATAACACTGATTCATTGACTGATTGATTGATACATACAAATAGGCATCTTCTAGATTGTAAGCCCGGTGTGGGCAGGCATTGTCCCTCTGTATCACTGAACTGTATTTCCAAGCTCTTGGTACAGTGCTCTGCACACAGTAAGTGCTCAATAAATATGATTGAATGGATGAATCCTCTAACAGAAAGGCTAATATATCTATCCATAAATAGATCAATAGGTAGTCATAGCTGATATGAGGAAATGAAGAAAGTCATGTCTTAAAAAGTTTCTTTACCTTTTCACCATAATTTTGGGATATTTGCTTGACTTTTAAGTTGAAAAAATGCCTCCCCTGACTTGTGGTGTTATAATGTGAGCATAATACAACATTCTATGCATTACAGAAGTAACCGTGTTAAAAATGGGCTTGGAGTTGCAGAATTTCTTTCATTATGCAGATATATTAAAATAGTAAATATTGAGTTTTAATGATGTTAAAATTCCAAGGAAGGAAATATATTATTAATATCTGGAAGCAGTTTAAGGATTCGGGCACTTGGTTGCTGCTGCTATTTACCCAGCGAGTTTTCCACATACAGATGTCCTTCCATTTGTATTTGACTCCCAATAAATTGACCATTCGATTTAAATGATGGCTATGCTTAATGTAATACATACAAAGTTCTTAGTACAATTATTTAAACATAGTGATGCTCAATCAGTAATTATGACGATGAATATGTTGATGATCAGTTGATTTAACATCTTTTTTTGCTTGTGTCATTTTTCCTTAAAATGATGAAGGACAAGTGATTTCAATAACAGAACAAAAATTCTAAATACACATCCCATAAGCATATCTTTAATGTATCTATAACAAGAAAGCCTTTTAACTTAATTCACTAAGGGAAATAACAATATTAGGAATGTCACTGAGTAGTGATTTGGAAGAAGGGTAAAAATTCTAATATAGCGTGTATGTTTGAAATCTAATTAGTTTTAAGCATCTCTTCTTTCCTTGCTAAAGGAAATTAAAATATTGCCTGAAACAAGGTACATATAGAAAATGTTTGGTACTGCCACAGGACAAAGGGAAATATCTAAGGAGAAAGAAATGTCAGCCAATATTTAGACCTTCCAATTCCCCTTCAAACATTAGTGAGTTTATTTGTCTAAACTATCAAAACAGAAGTGTAAAAGTGAGGCACTTCTAGATGAAGCACATTGGTTAAGGTATCCTACCCTGTCATATCTACCTTGTCCCACATGTCACTCACACAAACCTCATCTTCCCCCTGCTTCCCCATCCCTACTTACTTCCTCACTTTCTAAAACATATTTTAAACTTCAATTTCTGTGGCACATATGTACTCCCAAACTCTTCAGTTCCCACAGTTCTTTGGGCTCACCACCCACCACTACACACACACTCACACACACACCATGGCCTAGAGGAGAAAATACAGTCCTAGGAGCCAGTGGACCTGGGTTCTTATTTCACCTCCCTTCTGTATGGCCTCAGGAAAGTTTAACTTCTTTTTGCCTCTGCTACCTCAGCTGTAAAATGTGACCTCCTTATCTTCCCTCCCAAGCCCTGTCCTCTCCCTGACTTCCCTATCACTGTGGATGGTACGATCATCCTTCCCGTCTCTCAGGCCCACAACCTTGGTGTCATCCTTGACTCAGCTCTCTCATTCACCCCACACATCCAATCCGTCATCAAGACCTGCCAGTCTCACCTTTATAATATTGCCAAGATCCGCCCTTTCCTCTCCACCCAAACAACTATCTTACTGTTACAGGCTCTCATAATATCCCAGCTGGATTATTATGTCAGCCTTCTCTCTGATCTCCCTTCCTCCTGTCTCTCCCCCCACCAGTCTATTCTTCATTCCGCTGCCCGGCTCATCTTCCCGCAGAAATGCTCTGGGCATGCCACTCCCCTTCTTACAAACCTCCAGTGTTGCCTATCAACCTCCGCACGAAACAAAAACTTCTCACTCTAGGCTTCAAGGCTCTCCATCACCTTTCCCCCTCCTACCTCTCCTCCCTTCTTTCTACTGCCCACCCCGTAGGCTCCACTCCTCTGCTGCCCACATCCTCACAGTCCCCTGTTCTCGCCTATCCCGCCGTAGACCCCTGGCCCATGTCCTCCTGCTGTCCTGGAATGCCCTCCCTCCTCACCTCCGCCAAACTAACTCTCTTCCCCTCTTCAAAGCCCTACTGAGAGCTCACCTCCTCCAAGAGGCCTTCCCAGACTGAGCTTCTCCCTTTTCCTTCAGCTCCTTCTCTGACCCCTCTTCACCTCCCCTCAGCTAAACCCCCCTTTTCCCCGCCTTTCCCTCTGCTCCTTCCCCTCTTCCTTCTCCTCTCCTCAGCACTGTGCTTGTCCATTCATTTGTATATATTTTTATTAACCTATTCATTTTGTTAATGAGATATACATCCCCTTGATTCTATTTATTGCTATTGTTTTTATCTGTCTGTCTCTCCCGATTAGACTGTAAGCCCGTCAGTGGGCAGGAATTGTCTCTATCTGTTGCCAAATTGTACATTCCAAGCGCTTAGTACAGTGCTCTGCACATAGTAAGCGCTCAATAAATACTATTGAATGAATGAAATGAATGAATAGTAAGTGCTCAATAAATACTATTGAATGAATCAATCAATGAATCCTCCTAGCTTCTACTCTGACTGAGTTGTATGTATGTATAGATATGGTGTCAGGCAAGGTGCACTTACTGTAATGTGGATTTTCCCTAGTGCAGGTTTGTCGAGAGCATCAACTCCTGCACTGAAAGGTAACCGAGAATACTGACAAAAGGAAAGAGTTGTTAACACTGCCTTATTTGATGGATAAGTGTATAAAATGCTAAATCACCTAGTGTCATTTCCTGTTACATAATGCAATCCTAAAAATTGTGAATCACTTCTATTAACAACTTTTTGTAACAATCTGGGCATAATTACCCAAACATATGAATGGGCAAAAATAACACAAAAATTGAATACATGTAAAAAGACACATTCAACGCTGAAAATGTATTCTCCTGAAGAGAATGGAGATTTAAAAAAAGAGCTATTTCAATTCCATTTTAGTAAACTGAATAATTAAAATGAATTAAAATACTGACTTTGTGGTGATCTAACCAGAGAAAATGATTAATGAGGGATCAAAGTGACATTTAGAAAACTTCAAAATGGCACTTATGCTTGCTTAGGACAGTCACTTTCAGTCCTGATGCTCTAAGGGTGACACATCGATTCCATTTGATTCTATCAGAGTTCAACTTTTTAAAGCCCACTGGTAGCAATATCATTTTCATGGATGGAAAAAATGTTAAGAAGTCTTTTGAAACATTTTCACTGTTAAACAATGCATAGTTATGGGCATGCACTGTTTCTGCTAATTGTGTTGTATTGTACTCTCCCAAGCACTTAGTACAGTTCTCTGCACATAGTAAGTGCTCAGAAAATGTGATTAATTGGCTGATTGAAATGCTTTGACCCGGTATAACAATACTTATCTCTACTCTACTCCACTGGAAAAGTTCAGGAGGTGTGGGGCTGAGATCAAGCCTTTAGGCTGTAAATTCGTGTTGGGGAATGTGTCTGTTATATTATTGTGTTGTATTCTCCCAAGTGCTTAGTACACAAAGCACAAAGTACTTAATAAATGTGATTGATTGATTGAAGTGAGCATGTAAATCAGGTCTAGGCCAGCTCCAAAATTGTTAGAAACAGACCAGTGAAAAAGCCCCATATTATCTGGCAGTCACAAGAGCCCAACATTCAAGTTTCAGAACTACAAGCTACAGACTTACATTCTCTTAATATGGTCCAGAATGAATATCTGGGTCTCATAGAGCTCATATAAAAGGATTTGCCAATCATTTTGACATGACCATTCTCTCTGACGGTATCTCCATTGATAAAGATCAAGTGCAAAATTGGGAAGAAACTCCTTAATCTCTAAACCTCATTCCTCCAGAACTAAAATGTAGAGCGGGGGACTAATGCTGAGGCTCCCCTCCCCTTATCTTTGCCATAGAAAATAAAACCCTACTCTGCAGCTGCAGATAAAGGTTAACTGATTATTAACAATTCATTTGAGGCCAGTGTGATTCTCTAAGTCCCCATACTAGAGGAGTATCTATTAGCTTGCCTACCTTGTTTTCTACCCTCCTCCCTTATTTTATATTCCATTTTTAAAACAATAATCTAAAATTGATTTATTAATCTTAATTCTGACCTCGATGTTTGATGAATTGTTGATTTGCTCGCAGTACCTGTTTTCCCTCTTACTTAGACTCTGAGCTCTATGAGGGATGGGGACCGTATTCTAATCTGATTATTTTATATCTATCCCAGAATGGAAAATGTCCAGGGTAAATGTGGAAGAGACAGACCAGCAGCTAAGATGGATAGAAATCATAATAATAGTAACAGAAGAACTGTTAACAAGATTATGCATTATGGCAAAAGTTAGGACGTTCTGGAGAAAATATAGCCATAAATCTCTATGGCTCAGAAATGACTTGACGGCATTTGATAATGCTAATCATAATATCCCAGGATAAGTACATTGCTTGGCACATAGTAAGCATTTAATAGTAAGGCCATTACTACTATTTTATTATTATCTGTAGTAAATAGTAGTAGTAAAAGTAGTCCATAAAATCAATATCTGATATCTAAAAGGGTTAGTCATCTTTAAATGCATCATTTTTTTCCATTTCATTTCCATCTCTCTATTGTGCAAAAGAACTGGAAGCTCCTGGGGTAACTGACAGCCAAGGTAAGTTTTTCCTAGTTCTTGGAGTAAGTGCCATTCTTCTTTTCATTCTAATATAAAGCCTTTACCTCAAAATGAAGATTAGAATATTGTTGAATTTTGGCCCGCTATGAAGTTTGATAACCCAAGCGAGGCAAGGTTACCTTGTCTTTGTTGTAAATGTCAAAAGACAGCTGGGATAGTGTATATAGGTCAGCCGTTTGTGACTTTAGCCAACACAGAAAAATAGCAATGATACTGAAGAAAACCTAGGCATGTCACTGCAGTCCCATGTAAAAATAAAAGCTAAAATAAAAGCCACAAATATTTCCCTAAATTACTTTTCTTATATTTGTAAAATCCATAGCCTACTTTGGAAATGACATATTTTTGAATTCTTAAATTGAAGCTTTTCAGCCTTACTTGCCTGACTCAATTATTTTGTTGTCATGTTGACATGAGTTAATTACATATAGCTTCCAGAAAAAAGGTGTATTTTGTATGACAATTACTTGCTACGTGGCAGCCCTATTAGAAACATAAATATATGGCAACTCACTTTGTAGATCCCTACCCTTTTCCTGAGAACCATAATTAAAAACTCCAACAAACATTTGAACTTGGCCTAGTTTAATTTCCTGTGTTGCCTTTATAGTCAGATTTAGAATGAAAGCAATAGGACAAGATACACACAGGTTTTCACTACCTGTGAAGTGAACCAGCGTGGCATAGTGGAAAGAGCCCGGACTTGGGAGTCAGGGGTCATGGGTTCTAATCCCGGCTCTGCCACTTGTCTGCTGTGTGACCTTCGGCAAGTCACTTCACTTCTCTGTGCCTCAGTTACCTCATCTGTAAAAATGGGGATTAAAAACTGTGAGCCCCATGTGGGACAATCTGATTACCCTGTATCTACACCAGCGCTTAGAACAGTGCTCAGCATATTGTCAGTGTTAACAAATGCCAACATTATTATTATTATTGTTATTATCATTTTTTAGGCAGTATGCTGCTGGGGAATTAGGGAACAAACTTCCTACCAAACTTTCCCCACAAGACTGTAAGCTTGTTGTAGATGGGGAATGGGTCTGTTATATTGTTATGCTAAACTCCCCCAAGCACTCAGAACAGTGTTGTATACAACATTCAATAAATTGGAATCATTGATTGATGGCAGGCATCTCTATTAACATTATGCTATGAGATGGAAGAAATGGCTGTGCACCTGTGAGTGACATTAGTCAAGAAGCCAAAATTATAATGGCTCTGGATTTTACCAATAATGTAATCCTTGCATTATAGGAAAATTGAGAATATGTTAGATTGAACTACTTTCACATTAATGACTACCTAGTGAATCTCTCTTCTTTTATAATTAAGGTGAAGGCTTTTGTTTAGGGGCTTAGAGAAAAGATAGGTAGCATAATACTAACCACCAGTTTCTCTATTTGAATACATTTCACAAATTAAAATATTGGTGAGGGTGCTCTCTAAGGAATTTTTTTACAAAGTAAAATTTTACAAAACACAATTAGGAAAGTATTAATTCTTTCAGTAGCTAGACCTCAAAAATAAATTTAGATGCTAAAAGTCTATTATTCTGGGCATTCATGTTGTCACCTCGACAGCAGGACATTTTCCTCACTGCTGAACAAGGCACTTAGTAAAATTAAATAGACAAAGAGAACTACTGATTCAACATCATAGTTAACTATGAAGTTTAAAATGAATTTTTTTTTAATTTCTAGTCTGACAAAGAATAAGAACATGAAAATAATTCCTCCCCAAACCAGAATATGATCTCTTTGCCAAAGTAAGCAGATGAGACTTTCTAAGAGATCACAGGTGGTTTCAAGCAATAAAGTGAATTTTGGAATTTTTTGGTACTTTGTTCTTTATTTACATTGTTATCAAAAATGTATTAAGTGCTTATTTATTTGGCAATTTAAGAGGAACACCTGAGAAGTATGTGTGCATTTAGTTGTGTATTTCCATTTTGCTTTATCAATTTACAGATACTATTTGATGAGAGATAAGATTAGCCTGAGAGTTGAAAGACACATGTTCTAATTGTAGTTTTGCTACCGATATGCTGGTTGTTGGAAATAAGGAACAAAGCACAGGTCTGTTGCTTTGTGGGATTTCCTGTTTTGTGATTTGGGGGGATCATTTTGTCCTTGGAACTTTCTGCATCTCCAGAAAAGATCTGTAACTTGTGAACATCCTGCAAAGTGTAGGCCTTCTCATGGGAAGCTATAATTCAACTTCCTGAAAAAAAAAAAAGAAAAAGCCTTTCAGGGATACCTACTTCGCATGGGAAGGTCTATTTCAAAAGGTCCTACAGACTGTAAGCCTATCAAACGGCAGGGACTGTCTCTATCTGTTGCCGACTTGTTCATCCCAAGTGCTTAGTACAGTGCTCTGCACATAGTAAGCGCCCAATAAATACTATTGAATGAATGAATGAATGAATGAATGAATTCAGGTGCTTCAGCACAACACAAACTGCGGGCTGGGCCTTTCTCTTAGTTAATATTCAGAGAGAGACACTAAACACTAGGCATCAAGCTAAAAGAGAAACACAGGATAAGCCAACCAAGAATTCATTTACACTGATGGACATGCATAGTTCCTTTAGGATACCTATGAATATTCAGAGGGAATAAGAGGAAGTAGGGGTGGTGCTTGGGACAGAAGTAGGACAATGTCTGGTGTGGGAAATGGGTGATGTTACAGAAGCTGTGTCATCTAGAGTGTGGGCAAATACAGCATAAAAGACAGAATCTGGAACATACTGGGGTCAGTCTGGCAGTGGCGGCAGGCTGCCTCATCACTAGAGCCTGGAGATATGAGGCACTGGTAGTGCTGGTTGGGACAATGCGGCGTTATTTGTGGATTTATAAAAGCATGGCACTGGGGACATTGGTTGTGCTGGTTGGGCAATATGGTGTTGACCTTGTGGGCACAGTGACATGGCAATAGGGACCCCAATATGCCATTATTATACATAGACCCAGAGACGCTGAATCTTCCTCACCTTGTTACCCAGTTGGCCATTCATTGCAGCTCCGGTGAGTAGCTGACAAATCTCTCATTACTTCAATTTTCTCAACTGTAAATTGGAGAAACATTCTACCTCCAACCCCTTCAGTGGTAGCAAGGCCATTTCCGGTTGGATCAGAGGAAGTAACAATTCCACAAAGCAAGATTAAGTGATTTAGATATTTATGTATATTCATTTATATCCTTATCCCCTACCTGAGTCCTGGTTGTCCTTCAGAGATCTTTTTTGATGATGGTAATTGTGATGTTTGTTAAGAGTTTATTATGTGCCAAACACCGTGGTAAATGCAAAATAATCAGGTTGAATGAATGAAATGAATGAATGAATGTAAAACATCGTACCTACCGCTCTTGGGGCTCCTAGTCCAAGGTGGGAGGGAGTGCAGGTAATTAATCCCTATTAT
This sequence comes from Ornithorhynchus anatinus, assembly GCF_004115215.2. Lineage (NCBI taxonomy): Eukaryota > Metazoa > Chordata > Mammalia > Monotremata > Ornithorhynchidae > Ornithorhynchus > Ornithorhynchus anatinus. The sequence goes on from NC_041728.1 coordinate 157,475,354, forward strand.
TGAGATGAGGAAATGGAGGCATAGAGAAATTAAGTGACTTGCCAAGGTCACACAGCAAGATGGTGACAGAGCTAGTAGAATATACCCAAATCTACATCTCCTCCCCATTCTCTCCCCCTCCCTCCAGGCTTGCATCTCCTCCTGCCTTCAGGACATCTCCACCTGGATGTCCTCCTGCCACCTAAAACTCAACATGTCCAAGACAGAGCTCTTTATCTTCTCTCCTGAACCCTGTCCTCTTTCTGACTTTTTTTTTCACTGTGGACAGTACTACCATCCTTCCTGTTAAACAAGCCTGCAATCTCGGTGTCATCCTTGACCCTGCTCTTCATTTTCCCCACATATCCAATCTATCACCAAACCTGCGTGTCTCACTTTTACAACATCACCAAGATCTGCCCTTTCCTCTCCATCTAAACTGCTACATTGTTAGTACCATCACTCATCGTATCCCCACTGGATTACTGCATCAGCGTCCTTCTTGATCTCCCAACCTCCTGTCTCTCCTCATTTCAGTCTATACTTCACTCTGCTGCCCGGATTACCTTTCTATTGAAACGCTGTGGGCATGTCACTCCCCTCCTCAAAAATCTCCATTGGTTTCCTATCAACGTTCGTATGAAGCAAAAACCCCTCACTGTTGGCTTCAAAGCTCTGTATCACCTTGCCCCCTCTTACCTCACCTCCCTTCTCTCCTTCTCCAGCCCAGCCCTCACACTCCGCTCCTCTGGTGCTAACCTCCTCACTGGGCCTCGTTCTCGCCTGTCCTACTGTCTACCCCTGGCCCAAGTCCTAACTCTGGCCTGGAGTGCCCTCCTTCCTCACATGCACCAAACCTGGTTCAATAGAAAGAGACCGGACTTGGGAGTCAGAGGTCATGGGTTCTAATCCTGGCTCAGCCACTTGTCAGCTGTGTGACTTTGAGCAACTCACTTAACTTTTCTGTGCCTCAGTTACCTCATCTGTAAAATGGGGATGAAGACGGTAAGCCTAACATGGGTCAATCTGGTTATCCTGTATCTATCCCAGCACTTAGAACAGTGCTCTGCACATAGTAAGCACTTAACAAATACCAACATTATTATTATTATTACTAGTAGTAGTAGTACACTTCCCCACTTTAAAGTCCTATTGAAAGCTCACTTCCTCCAGGAGGGAGGCCTTCCCAGACTGAGCCCCCATTTTCCTCTGCTCCTCCTTCCTTCCCCATCACCCCTACTCTCACCCTCTGCTCTAACCCCTTGCGCGCCCCACATGACTTGTGTATATATGTACATATTTACTACTCTATTTATTTCATTAATGATGTGTATATATCTATAATTCCATTTTTTATATTGATGCTACTGATACCTGCCTACTTGTTTTGTTTTGTTGTCCATTTACCTCCTTCTATTCATTCATTCATTCAATAGTATTTATTGAGTGCTTACTATGTGCAGAGCACTGTACTAAGCGCTTGGAATGAACAAGTCGGCAACAGATAGAGACAGTCCCTGCCGTTTGACGGGCTTACAGTCTAATCGGGGAGACAGACAAAAACAATGGCAATAAATAGAGTCAAGGGGAAGAACATCTCGTAAAAACAATGGCAACTAAATAGAATCAAGGCGATGTACATTTCATTAACAAAATAAATAGGGTAATGAAAATATATACAGTTGAGCGGACGAGTACAGTGCTGAGGGGATGGGAAGGGAGAGGGGGAGGAGCAGAAGGAAATAGGGGGAGAAGAGGGTTAAGCTGCGGAGAGGTGAAGGGGGGGGTGGTAGAGGGAGTAGAGGGAGAAGAGGAGCTCAGTCTGGGAAGGCCTCTTGGAAGAGGTGAGTTTTAAGTAGGGTTTTGAAGAGGGGAAGGGAATCAGTTTGGCGGAGGTGAGGAGGGAGGGTGTTCCGGGACCGCGGGAGGACGTGGCCCAGGGGTCGACGGTGGGGTAGGCGAGACCGAGGGACGGTGAGGAGGTGGGCGGCTGAGGAGCGGAGCATGCGGGGTGGGCGGTAGAAAGAGAGAAGGGAGGAGAGGTAGGAAGGGGCAAGGTGATGGAGAGCCTTGAAGCCTAGAGTGAGGAGTTTTTGTTTGGAGCGGAGGTCGATAGGCAACCACTGGAGGTGTTTAAGAAGGGGAGTGACATGCCCAGATCGTTTCTGCAGGAAGATGAGCCGGGCAGCGGAGTGAAGAATAGACCGGAGCGGGGCGAGAGAGGAGGAAGGGAGGTCAGAGAGAAGGCTGACACAGTAGTCTAGCCGGGATATAACGAGAGCCCGTAACAGTAAGGTAGCCGTTTGGGTGGAGAGGAAAGGGCGGATCTTGGCGATATTGTAAAGGTGAAACCGGCAGGTCTTGGTAACGGATAGGATGTGTGGGGTGAACGAGAGAGACGAGTCAAGGATGACACCGAGATTGCGGGCCTGAGAGACGGGAAGGATGGTCGTGCCATCCACGGTGATAGGGAAGTCTGGGAGAGGACCGGGTTTGGGAGGGAAGATGAGGAGCTCAGTCTTGCTCATGTTGAATTTTAGGTGGTGGGCCGACATCCAGGTGGAGACATCCTGGAGGCAGGAGGAGATGCGAGCCTGAAGGGAGGAGGAGAGGACAGGGGCAGAGATGTAGATCTGCATGTCATCTGCGTAGAGATGGTAGCCCTTTGTAGCTCTAGATTGTGAGCCTTTTGTTGGGTAGGGTTGTCTCTATCTGTTGCTGAATTGTACTTTCCATGTGCTTAGTACAGTGCTCTACACACAGTAAGGGCTCAGTAAATATGATTGAATGAAGGAATGAATGAATATATGAATGAACCAACATCTTCTTGAATCCCAGACTGATGTTCTTTTCACTAGGACATGCTGTCTTTTTCCCACTCATTATTTGTTTTCCTACAGGGAATGTCTCCCTTTATTCTCAAAACAGATCTTTTTTTAAAGATATCTGACTCTTCCTCCTTGACAGAAGATTTTCTTGATAAGAAGCCACTGTAGTGAGGATAAAGAGGCAGTTTTAAAGTGCAGTAGTGAGTGAGAAAAACATTTTTGAGTAATAATTATGGGCAATATTTTGGGGTAGAATATTCACACTTTACAAAGAAATCATATCATGGCAATAGGCATTTGTTTCTGAGATGCCATTAAAGCAGTAGGACTAGAAGCATGATGGATGACTTTTCTATCTCAAAAATTCTGGTTATTGCATTGCTTTTTCAATTATACTGACTTCAACATAGTCTAATTTTTTTCATTGATTTTGTAGCATTTCACTCTGGGTACACTTGTCTCATCCTTCATTTCCATTCTTACAAAAAAGAGCTATGTGCTGAAGAAAGAAAAAAACACTGGGGCTTCTGAGGAACGAAGCAGTTTGCACCTCTGAAACCTATCATCTTCATTAGATTTCTGATTCTCCCTTAAGATTTTCTATGGCTCTGGAATACATATATCTCTCCTTCATGAATCATAATTGTGTTTTCCAGCCAATGGAAAATAAGTATGTCAGACTAATTAATATCACTCTATTGTGAATAGATTGACAGGGTGAGGATTTTCCTGTAGTGGAAGAGCATGCAATTAATTTGTAGAATGCTTTTGGCAATGCAACATTTAATTTATATTGCTATTCTCAAATAATGAAAATCTATTTTTGAAGCTTTACTCATGAGAGGATTCAAGATTGATGAGAGGATTATTCCTTGCATTTAGGCAGATTGTTGACCATAAGTTAGAATATCCTTATGTAAAGATAGAATTGAATGCAGTCATTCGAGGAATTTTCAACTTTGGATGTCAGCTTTGAATGGAATAATTCAAACATTGTCATTCATCAAATTATTTCTTAATCTATTACCTTGAAGAGAAAATGTTTTAAAATACTTAAATGATTTTTAAAAACATTTAAATCAGACATAGCTCAAACCATGTAATGCTGTGATAGCTAAAGCAACACAATGAAATACAGAAACTGATGTCCAGAAAGGTATGAAATAGCTTCTCATTATGATTAGTAAACAATTACATTGGTTTGAGTAAAAATGGGGGAAAATTGCAACAAAAAGTTACAGTATACCATTTAACATTTTGTGTTTGTGATTTGTTGGCATGTGGGTGTTCAGCCTTACTTTACCTGTTTTATGTTCCTGGATATTTGTATTCTGTTTATACCCAAACATAGTCTAGTGGATGGAGCATGGACGTGGGAGTCAGAAGGACCTGGGTTCTAATCCTGGCTCTACCACTGTCTACTGTGTGACCTTGGCCAAGTCACAACTTCTCTGTGCCTCAGTTATTTCATCTGCTAAATGGGGATTGACTGTGAGCCTCATGTGGGACAGGAACTGTGTCTAATCTAATAACATTACATCTACCCCAGTGCTTAGTACAGCACCTGGCACATATTAAAAAAAAAAATCACTAAAGACCAATTACCCTGTCGACTGGAAATAATTACTCAAACATCATACTCGTATTTACTGACTAACAAGAGTTGTATGATAAAACATGAAAACATGAACTCTGACCCTCAAAATGAACCAAATTTCCAAGAGCCATTTCCTACTTGAAAAATGTATAACTGACATGGCAAATAATAATAATAATAATGGTATTTGTTAAGCGCTTTCTGTTTGCCGGGCACTGTTCTAAGTGCTGGGGTAGATACAAGGTAATCAGATGTCCCACTGGCAGCTCACAGTTTTAATCCCCATTTTACAGATGAGGTAACTGAGGCACAGAGAAGTTAAGTAGCTTGCCCAAGGTCATGCAGCAGATGAGTGGCCGAGGCAGGACTAGAATCACCGACCTCTGACTCCCAAGCCCTTGCTCTTTCCACTAAATCACTTTGCTTCTCTTAATGAAGACATGGCAAATGAAGCAGGGAAGAGACTGAGTATACAAAACTGGCTGTGGGAGAAGAAAAATGAGGAAAGGAAGAAAGCCTCTATTAGAAATTCAACCGGTCCTGGAGACTCTAAATGTTCTCCTAAATATCTAGGTGATGATGTGTGGGCAACCATTTGGTGATATGAAATTGGTGTTATATCAAAATGCTTCAAATGGGCTATGTAATCCCAGTGAAAATAAAGATCACAAAATGATTGCCTTGGAGCAGCTCTGAAATGGTTACTTGGAGTTTCACAATTCTGTTTATTTATCTGCTGGTAACCTAGTGGTGGTTAGGGACCAAGTAATTGTTAGAAGGCCATATTTCCTTTCGTAGACCCCTGCCATCAACTTCTCACAGGCTGCCTTGGAATGTGGAGAAGATGTAATCTCTAGCAGTGGGTGTCTACTCACAAATCTCAATATCCTGGAAATGGCACATCCTTTACTTATGACAGGTAGGTTGTTCTTCATCAATCAATTGATTGATTAATGGTATTTATTGAGTGCTTACTGTGTGCCAAGGACTGTACTAAGATCTTGGGAAATTACAGTTCAATAGGGTGGGTAAACAAGATCCCTTTCCATGAGAGCTTACAGCCTAGAGATGAAGATAGGCATTCAAATAAATTAGAGATATGTATATAAATGTTGTAGTGCTGAGGGTGAGGTGCATATCAAATGCTTAAAGGGGTGACATTACATTTTTCACATCCAAACTAATTTCGGTGAGGATTTTGGTGCATTCCAAAAAAAAAAAAATCAATAAATCATTAGAAGTAACTGAACACCTAAAATATGCAAGTACTACTGAGGCACCTGAAATAATGCAATAAGGATCAAGCACTCAATACTTTGTCCCAAGGAACTGACAATATAATGGGAGAAACAGGCACAGAATACTTAAGCTTATGAACACAGGGATCAGGTCTATCAACTCTATTGTACTGTACTTTCCCTAGTACTTAATGTTCTACACATTAGTGCTCGGTAAATGCAGTAATTTATTTATTGGTTGATAGAAGGAAAAAGAGGGTGAAAAGATGAACAGGTGAATAAATGTGTTGAAGCATTAGAGAGTGAAAATCAATGTTATCAATACAAGAAGCACAGAATTTAGGAAACCTGTGCTTTAATCTCCACTGCTGTGTGATCTTGTACAAGTCACAACTTCTCTGTGCCTCAGTTTCATCGTTTGTACAAAGGGGATTCAATACCTGCTTTTTCTCCTCCTTTCCTCCTTAGACTGTGACTCCTACATAGGACAGGAAGTATGCCTTGTGTTGAATCATCCCTAATGCTTAGTGCATTGTCTAGGAAGTGCAATAAAAGCATATGATATGTTCCTGCTGATAAGGTACATAGACTCTAACTGGGGAGATAAACATAGGAATATTCACCAGCAGGTAGAATCAGAATAAAGAACACTGAATGGAGAAATATACACATAAATGCACAAGGGCTGAGCATGGGGATAAACAAATAAATGCATAATTAAGTGGCTGAAGGGTTGATTATTAGGAGAAGACTATTGGAAGAGGTGGGGATTTAAGAGGACTTTTAAGGTACATCTATTCATTCATTCATTAATTCATTCACTAAGCGCTTGGAAAATACAATATAGTAATAGAGACAATCCCTGCCCACAGTGGGCTAACAGTCTAGAGGACAGCTAGATATATTAGGTCTTACTCTTTGTTTTGTACTTGTGATTTGACTTCTCTCAAAGTAGAAGGTGGCAAAGGTCCCCACTTTGTCATTCTGAATATCATATTCAGTGGCTTAGGAAATGGCTTGAGGGCACAGTCTTTCCTAATGCCACACTGAGCCTCAGAAATTTTCTGTTCCATTGCTACAGACTGCTTTACTACAGACTGCATCCATCTCACAGTATGTGTCTGGACACAGGGGGACCAATTTATATACCTATTGCTTCCCACATCCATAATTTATGTTAGTGTCTGTTTCCCCTGCTGGATCATATAATTCTTGAAGAAACAGATTGTCTCTAAGGACTCCATTTTCTCCTCAAAGGCCTAGTACAGTGCTTGACACCTAATAAGTGCTCAACAAATACTACTGAATGATTGAGAGTATGAGTGCCAACCATCATGAATATTCTAAAAATATATAAAATAAAAAAATATTCTAACCTATCCCTGGATACCAGTAGGGTGGGTTTTTTAAATTGCAGTTGTTAGGCGCTTATCATGCGCCAGGCACTGTTCTAAGTGCTAGGCTCCTTACAAGATAACTGGGTTGGACCCAGTCCCTGTCCCACATGAGCCCCACAGTCTTAATCCCCATTTTACAGATGAGGGAACTGAAGCACAGAGAAATGAAGTGACTTACCCAAGGTTACACAGTAGATAAGTGTCAGAACCGGAATTAGAACCCAAGTCATTCTGACTCCCAGTTCTGTGCTCTATCAACTAGGCCATGCTGCTTATGCCTTCCCTTTCTTCTCCTGACTTTAAATTGCCAATTCTGAACTTAACTCAACATTAGGCACCCTATTCTTGTCTCTTGATAGTTGATTGTGCCCTTAGTGCCTGGCCAGCCTTCAATCAAGGAGTCAGGGACCACAAGAAGTACGCTATAATATTGTCATAACCCCAGCGTGCAAGTGTACATTGTCTCATCCGTGTTCACATTCATGAGTCTAATCTCATCCATAACAGTGTCATCACGGTTCAGAGGAAAGAGCCCAGGCTTGGGAGTCAGAGGTCATGGATTCTAATCCTGGCTCTGCCAATTGTCAACTGTGTGACTTTGGGCAAGTCACTTAACTTCTCTGTGCCTCAGTTATGTCATCTGTAAAATGATGTAAAACTTCCTCCTCACTATTAATTAAACCAGATACACACCTCAAGTCATGCTAGGGATAATAATAATGATAGTATTTGTTAAGTGCTTACTCTTTGTCAAGCACTGTTCTAAGCTCTGGTATAGATTCAAGTTAATCAGGTTGGAAAGAGTCCCTGTCCCCCAAGGGACCCCGAGTCTTAATTCCCATTTTACAGATGAGGTAACTGAGGCACAGAAAAGTGAAGTGACTTAACCAAGGTCTCACAGGTAGTATTAGAACTAGTATTAGAACCCAGGTCCTTCTGACTCCCTGGCCCGTGCTCTATCCACAATGTCACGGGGCTTCATGGCAGCATCTGTTAGTTCAGGACTGCTAAGATCTTTCCTTCCTGCTGAGGATAGCAGACCAGAGGTCAGTATCTTTGATATTGTCAGATCCTGTAATCAATCAATCAAACTATCTGTCAATCAACAATTTTTATTAAGTACCTATTGAAGCAAAAGACAGAAGTTCCTTTTCTTCTCCTTCCATCTCTGTCCTGTCAGATTCTTAAACCTACAGATATGGGATGTAGCATTCCAGAAATTCAGAAGGATTCTGAGGCTGAAGCTTGGAAAATTCTACATTTCCTCTGGCCCAATCCATGGCCTATCTGATCCCTGCACCTGCCTCTCAATTGCAGAATTGGAAAATGGAATGAGGTTCCCCAATTCCCAGCACTGAATTCTGCCGCCTCATCCCTTGTGTTGTTAAAGAGTAAAGGGGCCACAGATTGGGACTGAGAAGTGTGGACTATGGGATAGTTGGGAGTTAGGGTCTGTCAAGAAGATGGGGATGGGAATCCTCTGTCACCTGAACAGGAAGGTGGATTCTTCCCTTAGACCCCTCCAATCCTGAGCCAGATGTGAATATGCATTAGTTCATAACAACAACAACAATAATGATAACAATGGTATTTGTTAAGCGCTTAACTATGTGCCATGTCCTGTACTAACCCCTGGACAACCTGATACAAGCATATTGGGTTGGATACAGTCCCTGTCCCACGTGGGGCTCACAGTCTCAATCCCCATTTTGCAGATGAGGTAAATGAGGCCCAGAGAAGTGAAGTGACTTGCCTAAAGTCACACATCTGGCAAGTGGCAGAGTCAGGATTAGAACCCATGACCTCTGACTCCCAAGCCCAGGCTCTTTACACTGAGCCGCACTGCTCTTATAGGAGCCGAGGTCAGAGCTTCATTCCTACTGTATTAATTTTTACCAACACAGCAGACTGATGACTAGCAATTCTCTATTTCTATAAATTTCCTGATGGGATGTCCTTTGCAGGTGGAATTTGAGGTTGCCAAAACTCTTCCTCTACTTTGCAAATAGCTCCTTCCCTGCTTGGCAAATCTGCAAATTATATCAAGGTCTTCACTAGCTGCCAAGCATTCCAATTCACCCATCACTGCAGAAGTATTTGCATATTTTGGCTTTGCTTCTTTATCACTTTCCATATCTGTCAGTTTCCCCATTTGATTGACAGTCTGATTTGCTCTCTCCTCTATTACCTCAAATGGGCCACTGGAGTCTATCCAGATCCCCTTAATGCTCTTGAACAACCTTTGTCCCAGGATTTAGACTAATCCTGCTCTCATGCTTTTCTGCATTCACAGGACTTCAATCAGTTTTTAGTTTTAAATGCTGTTCCATCTGCTTTTTGTTTCAGTACTTTGTTTCATTTACATAGCAGCTTGACCTTCTGAAAAAGTTGCTTTTTTTCCACAAATCCTCCCATTTCAAAATGTATCTTTGCGTCATCGTCTGTTCTGTGATGTGAGGTTGTATTTCTTTTGACCTTGAAGCAGCGTGGCTTAGTAGCAAGAGCACAGAATTAGAAGTCAGAAATTGTGGGTTCTAATTCCCACTCCTCTGCCACCTGTCAGCTGTGTGACTTTGGGCAAGTCACTTAACTTCTCTGTGCCTCACTTACCTCATCTTTAAAATGGGGATTAAGACTCTGAACCCCACATGGGACAACCTGATAACCTTGAATCTACCCAGAGCTTAGAACAGTGCTTGGTACATATAACCACTTAATAATTACCATTATAATTATTATTATTCTATGAAAAGCAGTGTTGTCTAATGGATGGATTATGGGACTGGGAGTCAGGAGGACCTGGGTTCTAATCCCAGCTCCTCCATTTGTCTGCAGTGTGACTTTGGGCAAGTCACTTAACTTCTCTGGGCTTAGGTTACCTCATCCGTAAAATAGGAATTAAGATGGTGAGCCCCATGTGGGACATGGACTTTGTCTGATCTAATTAGCTTGTATCTACTCCAGTGCTTAGAACAGTATCTGGCATATAGTAAGCACTTAAATACCATTAAAAACAAAAGAAAAATAAAGTTCTGGCCTTCCACAGAATGATAGCATTGAGGTTTTAACTTCAATCTCCTTTCTAGTAACATAAACTTCTTGATATCTCACTGATATCAACAAGGTAGCACAACCACCAATTTCATTCCACCTGCATTTGTTCCAAAAGGAGAAGCAGTGTGGCCTGGTGGAAAAATTTCAGACCTGAGAGACAGATGATCTGGGTTCTAATTGTGGCTGTGCCGCTTTTCTGCTGTGTGACCATAGGCAGGTAACAACTTTTCTAAGGCTCATTTTCTTCATTTAAAATTATTAAATCCTACTTTTTATGCCATTGTTAAGCACTTGCTATATTCTAGGGACTGTGCTAAGTGCTGGTGTACATAATGATTATAGTATTTCCTAAAGAAATTATGGTACTAATTATGGTATTTCTTGAGAATTTACCATGTGCCGGTCACTGAACTAAGTGCTGGGGTGGATACAAGCAAATTGGGATGGGCACAATCCCTGTCCTAGGTGGGGCTCACAGCCTCAATTTTCATTTTACAAATGGGGTAACTGAAGTACAGAGAAGTGAAGTGACTTGTCCAGAATCACATGGCATACAAGCAGAGGAGCCAGAAATAGTACCCATGACCATCTGATTCGCAGGCCCACGATCTACCCATTACACCATGCTGCTTCTGACATAAGCTAATCAGGTTGGTTGCAGTCCATGTCCCACGAGGGGCTCACACTCTTAATCTCCATTTTACAACGGAGTTAACTAGGCACAGAGAAGTGAAGTGACTTTCCCAATTCACACAGGAGAAAAGTGGTAGATCTGGGATTGGAACCCAGGACATTCAGACTCCCAGGCCCATAGTGTATCCACTAGGCCATGCTGTCTACTAGGAGAGAGGCCATACTCCCTCCTACTTAGGCTGTGATCCCCAAATGGGAAAGGGACTGCACCCAACCTGATTATCTTGTATCTACTCCAGTGCTTAGTGGAGTGCCTGGCACACAATAAGTAATTAAGTACAAAAATACTACTACTAATAATAATGATGGTATTTGTTAAGCACTTACTATGTGTAAAGCACTGTTCTAAGCACTGGGGGGGATACAAGGTGATCAAAATGGGGATTAAGACTGGGGGCCCCTTGGGGGACAGGGACTTTTTCCAACCTGATTAACTTGAATCTACCCCAGAGCTTAGAATAGTGCTTGACACAGAGTAAGCACTTAGCAAATACTGTCATTATCATTATTATTATCCCTAGCATGACTTGAGGTGTGTATCTGGTTTGATTATTAATAGTGAGGTGAAAGTGCAGATCATCATCCATCTCCTCATGCAGAAGTACAACCTACAAAGGGGTCTTACTTACTGGTTGTTAATGCAAGCCACTACTGCTAAAGGGCAATAGGCAGCAATCTGTTAATCAATCTGATTTATTGAGTGCTTACTTTGTGCAGATTCATTCATTCACTCATTCAATCATATTTATTAAGCACTTATTGTGTGTAGAGCACTGTCACTGTACTAAGTACTTGGGAGAGTACAATATAACAGACATATTCCCTGCCCACAGTGAGTTTACAGTCTATCCACACGCTAAATATAAATTAATTTTAAAATAGAATGAAACATTATCCTACATGAAATTAAAAATAAAACTTGGTTCAGTAACACAATTCTTCATTTTTGTCTATAGTGTAATTCATTTTTTAAATTTTCAATAGACCTGATTTAACAGTCATTTGAAGACTACTGAAAGATCAAATGTGCATTCTGGAGCTTGAGAAAACTCAATCAATCAAACAGTGGCATTTACTGAGGTAGAAGAAGAGAGCTTCTCCTTGAATATATTTTGTTGTCTCCAAAATGAAGGCAACATGAAGTGAAATCTAACTTCCAGAGGAAGTCAGAACTAATATAACAGATTTTCCAGGAGAACAGTGAAATTCCTGAAAAAAACTTTTTGATAAATGTGACATTTCCATGAGCTATGCAATTTTTGTGTAGCTTCTTAGTATATCCTAAGCACGGATGCTATAAATAGCAAATGAGACAGACTGGTAACTATTTCTCTCCTAACTTTTACCATTATTAATTCACCATCCTGATAATTGCCATAAGCCCACTACAACTCTCCTAAATGAAAAATAATTCAACTTTCTTCTTTTGATATATTTGCAGACTATGATATCTTGAATAGTAATCTATTACCTTAATTGTTTCATTGCTGCCATTGTGGAGAATGTAATTGTTAATACATCATCCTGCATGAGTTCTATTTTTTCCATTAATTATAAAATATTCAACCTTTTTATGCTTTTTTTGCATTTAAGGAGTTTGATTTTGATGTTTCGGGTTTTTTAGTTAACTTTAGGGTCAAAATAGAGATATAAATCATTTGATAAAGTTTATCTTAAGAATGACCTAGACTTTCTAAAAGTTACCTGAAAACTATGAATCAAAAGTTCAGTCAGGTTTGTGACTCCTCACCTGCTTGGCTAGTGGGAGACTCAGTAATAATTACTGAAGGGACCCCACTAGAGGATCAGGTACTCAGCAGATCTTCTTTGCTTTTTATAGCCTACAAAATAACCCTTTAGTTTTTTCCCCTGAAATTGTGATAACTGCTCATCTAAATACCATTATTATTATGGGGACCCAGACTGAGCTCCCCTTCTCCCTCTACTCCCTCTATCGCCCCCCTTCACTTCTCCTCAGCTAAACCCTCTTTTCCCCCCATTTCCCTCTGCTTCTCCCGCTCTCCCTTCCCATCCCCTCAGCACTGTACTTGTCTGCTCAACTGTAGATATTTTCATTACCCTATTTATTTTGTTAATGAAATGTATATCACCTTGTTTCTATTTAGTTGCCATTGTTTTTGCGAGATGTTCTTCCCCTTGACTCTATTTATTGCCACTGTTCTTGTCTGCCTGTCTCCCCCGATTAGACTGTAAGCCCGTCAAACGGCAGGGACTGTCTCTATCTGTTGCCGGCTTGTTCATTCCAAGCACTTAGTACAGTGCTCTGCACATAGTAAGCGCTCAATAAATACTATTGAATTAATGAATGAATGATTAACCACCCCTTTCCACTAGGCTGTATAAAGGTCTTAGAGTCCTTGAGATAAACCAAAGTCCTGACCGTGATTTCCCATCAAATGTGCTCTGTGATTCTCCAGGCTGCTTGCCTACATGTATTTTCTCTTTCTAATGATGGAATGTTGGCCTCCAAATGAGGTGGGTACCTCTCACCCTCCCACAGAGAAAACTGCCAGAGGACAAACAGCAAAGGGTGTGACATTTGCAGAGTGTAAGGCCGAAGGTGGAGGTTCTCTACCTTTAGAAGGTTGTTTTACCTGTTGGAGAAACTGTTGTTAGGAGTTCTTGCTTGTGTGTGTGTGTGTATTTGAGAGTGTATATACTCACATGCATCATGGAAAATGAGAAAAAGAAGATGAAAGGCAGAGGGAAGTGCAGAACTTGGATATCCATTCTGATGAGGCTCCATCCAGGCACCCGATGCTTTAAACGAAGGGGCAGCAGCAGGGATTGTCCCAGGATTCCTCCTGCCAACAGTACAGGGAGGCTTTCATCTATATTTACAGTCACCTAGATATATTTTATGGGGTTTTTGGATATGGCTAATGTTAGCTCCTATTTACAGATGGCAAATTTATTGATGATTGGCAACTCTGCTTCAAACAGACACCACCCTATGTACAATATGAAAAGAAGAGAATAAGGTAGTGGCCCACTCTTCCAGTATGGTCCTTGGAAAAAGAGGATCAGACTTGGAGTCAGGAGATATTCATTCATTCATTCATTCATTCATTCATTCATTCATTCATTCATTCATATTTATTGAGCACTTACTGCATGCAGAACATTGTACTAAGTGCGTGGGAGAGTACAGTATGACAATAAACAGGCACATTCCCTGTCCATAACGGTTGCCCAGAGGGGGACACAGACATGAATATAAATAAATAAATTACAGATGTGTACCTAAGTGCCGTGGGGTTGGGAGGGGAGATTAATAAAGGGAGCAATTCAGGGAGACACAGAAGAGAGTGGGAGAAGAGGAAAGGAGAGCTTAATCAGGGAAGGGCCCTTGGAGGAGATGTGTCTTCAATTAAGTTTTGAAGCGGGGGAGAGTCTGTCAGATTTGAGGAATGAGGACATTTCAGGCCAGAGGAAGGATGTGGGGTAGGGGTTGGTGGGTCCAATCCCAGCTCTGCCACAAAACTAGCCTACTGGGTGACCTAGATCAGGTACTTAAACGTCTCCCGGCTTCTGTTTATTTACCTGTAAAATGGGGATAATATACTGTTCTCCTTGCCTCCTAGATTTTGAGTCATACTTGGGACAGGGATTGTTTTATGTATTGCACTGTATTGATTATATTGTATTATATTGTATTATCTTGTATTTACCCAAGCCTTTACCACAATTCTTGGCACATCTAGTAAACCCTTAATAAATCACATAATTAATCCCATTGCTGGATAGGCAGGAATTTTAGTTAAATATCTCCTGTGAACAAAATCTCTGAAGACTTTGTTTTTTCCAGTACTTATTTAAGAAAATTGGAACATTGTTTTCTGGGAACTGTGGTCTCTTTAAGGCATATTACTTAATCTAGAGTCTTCCTCCCATTACTTCTGCCTCCAAAAGTACTCTGAGTGCTTGTTTGAAAGAACATACCACACAACAAAAAGTTGTAACGGTACAACTTATGAATACAATTAATTGTGCTTCATTCAATAAAATAAATATTTCTGACATTTCTTTAAATATGTCAGGGTTTAAGACACACACACACACACACAAACACACACACACATAATCATAATAATGTTGGTATTTGTTAAGCGCTTACTATGTGCAGAGCACTGTTCTAAGCACTGGGGTAGACATAGGGGAATCAGGTTGTCCCACATGGGGCTCACAGTCTTAATCCCTATTTTACAGATGAGGTAACTGAGGCCCATAGAAGTTAAGTGACTTGCCCACGGTCTCACAGCTGACAAGTGGCAGAGCTGGGATTCGAACCCATGACCTCTGACTCCAAAGCCCATGCTCTTTCCACTGAGCCACGCTGCTTCTCATAACCTAAGATGACTTAAATAAGGCTCTGTGGGGATTTTTGTGTATGAATGACTGAGGAGGATGAAGCTTCATTTAGAGTTCTTAGATAATTATTTTAAGACACAAACTCTCAAATATAAATTCAATCATTTAGGTGAGATTATTCATAGAGAAAGAAATCATCAGAACAAAACTTTACAAATAGTAAGTATTTCACAGAAAATATACAATTCAATCATACATAAAATTACTACAAAGGAAACAAAAAATATGCTGAAGTGCTTGAGATTAAATAGAATTGAGACAAATTAATTTTTTCATAGAACTTTAATAACAATCAAGATAGAATAGGGCAAATTTTGATTTTAGTTATTTCTTTCTTCTGCCACCCTATTAAAGTAGGTTGCTGAAAGAAAAATCCTGTAGAGAGAAAAGAGCCACCTAAAGAAGATCTAGGGTACCAAAGATATATATGCATGTTGATCAAAATGCCATGGGGCACATCCCTATTTTGAGGACATAATTACTATTTAACATCACTCAGGAATGACTTTTGGAGTTAATTATCCATTACAGACCCACACGACAAGGAATTACTGTAAGGGAATGAGTCAATTTAAGAAACAAAATCATTCAGTCCTTCAAATTCTAGTCTTCCAAGCAATTTTCTGAATGTGTTTTCTCAGCTCAAGAACATGGCCTCATAAAGCTATCCTTTTATATTTTCAATTACTATTCAAAAGTAAGAACTCCTTTTGGGCTTCAAATTTTTCAGTTGTTCAAAGTGCCAATAGAAATTTTGAAATACCTTAGGTTTTTACTGAGCTGGTCAGATAGGTGAATATTTCTTAGCTACACAAGCTATACAGATGCAAGAGTTCATGTTATATCATAAAAAAAAATGTAACATGTCTACCTTCTCTACTGTATTTTCCCAAGTGCATAGTATTGTCCGCTTCACACAGTAAGTGCTCAGTGAAAAGCATTAATTGATGTTATTTTAAAGAAAATAATTTTGAAAATAGCCCATTACAAGAAAATATTTTAAATAAGAAATGAAACATCACTCTAGTTGTTGGATAGAGGCAACAATTACTGAAAGACCAAACTGGTTTTGTAGTGCTGTCATAAAAGTAATTCAGAGATTTCAAGAAAAATGTGAATCAAATGGCAAAATCAAACATAAATGCAGCATTGACCACAAAGGTTGGGCATAAGTTGTGTTCAGTATAGCAGAAATTATTAGTTGTTAATTAGTGTCTTTTGTTAAACGTTAATAGTTGGGGGGAAAAAAACCCCTCACCATCAGTTTGCAAGATGACTGCCATCCTTGAGATCTTAAGAAAGGGTGTGAATGCCACATTATATAC
Organism: Ornithorhynchus anatinus; assembly: GCF_004115215.2. Lineage (NCBI taxonomy): Eukaryota > Metazoa > Chordata > Mammalia > Monotremata > Ornithorhynchidae > Ornithorhynchus > Ornithorhynchus anatinus. The sequence goes on from NC_041728.1 coordinate 157,491,857, forward strand.
TTATTTGCACAGTGTGCCCATGAAAACTCCATTATCCTCCTAAACGTCTCATGATACAATGGATAGAGTATGGGCTTGGGAATCAGCAGGTCAAGGGTTCTAATCCTGCCTCTGCCACTTGTCTGCTATGTGAACTTGGACAAGTCCCTTGACTTCTCTGGGCCTCAGTTACCTCATCTGTAAAACAGGGATTGAGACTATGAGCCACATGTGGGACATGGACTATGTCCAAGGTGATTTGCTTGTATCCACCCCAGCGCTTAGTAAGTGCTTAACAAATACCATAATTATTATTATTAATAGCAACCTTTGGCACTTTGGACCACTTCCTTCTCCTGCAAACACTATCTATCCTTTGTTTCTGGATCACTATCCTCTCCTGGTTAGTTTCATACTTCTCTAACTGCTTTTTTATTTTTCCTATCTCTTTCTCTTGCTTTTCTTCTGCTTCTTACTCTCAATTTATGGGGCTTAATTCTGGTTCCCAGATCTCTTTCTATTCTCAATCTGCACTCACTCCCTTGACTTCAGCTACCATCTATATATGGATAATTCCTAAATCTACTTCAATAGACCAACCTCTCTGCTTCTCTGCAATCTAACATTTTCTCCTGACTCCAGGACATATCTACATTGTCATCTCATAGGTGCATAAACTTCACCATGCCCCACACTGAAATTCTTGTCTTCCCTCCCAAATCTTCTGCTCCACCAAATTTTTTCTTCGCTGGTGATCCTCCATCCTCCTCATTTCTTAAACTTGAAACCTTACCCAGAATCATTTTCCTTCAAAAACATTCAGACCATGTTTCCCCACTCCTCAGGACACTCCAGTGGTTGCCCATCCATCACTACATTAAGCACAAGCTCCTCACCATTGACTTTAAAGCACTTAATCACCTTGCCCGCTCCTATCTCACCTCACTGCTCTCCTACTACAACCTTGCCCACATACTTAGTTCCTCTGGTGCTTATCTTCTCACTGTACCTCATCTTCCTGGATTATTTTTCTGAAACAACATTTTTCACTCATTTCCCTACTCTTCAAAAAATTCCTATTCCTCTCCATATCAAGCAGCAGTTCCTGACCACTGGCTTCAAGGTATTCAGTCATCTCTCTCCCGCCTAGTTACCCTCACTTCTCTCCCATTACACTTCAGCTGTCATGATAATAATACTCGTGCTATGTATCAAGTGCTTACTATATGTCCAGCACTGTACTGAGCCCTAGCATAGATTAAAGATAGCCATGTTGTACAAAACCCTGTCCCATCTGGGATTCACAGTCTAAGTAGGATAGAGAATAGATAGTGAATCCCCATTTTGCAGATGAAGAAACTGAGACAGAGATAAATCAAGTGACTTACCTGAGTAACACAGCAATAATAATAATAATAATGTTGGTATTTTTTAAGCGCTTACTATGTGCCGAGCACTGTTCTAAGCGCTGGGCTAGACATAGGGGAATCAGGTTGTCCCACGTGGGGCTCACAGTCTTAATACCCATTTTACAGATGAGGGAACTGAGGCACAGAGAAGTTAAGTGACTTGCCCACAGTCACACAGCCAACAAGTGGCAGAGCTGGGATTTGAACTCATGAGCCCTGACTCCAAAGCCCGTGCTCTTTCCACTGAGCCACGCTGCTTCAGCAGGTGAGTGATGGAAGTCACAATTAGAGCCCAGGTCCTCTGACTCCCAGGCTCTTGGTTTTTCAACTGAGCCCTGCTATTTCCCCTGCTTTGTTCCTCTAAAGCTAACCTACTTACACACTGTGCCTCATTTTTGCCTCTCTCACAACTGATCTCTTTCTCAAGGATTCTCTTCTGTCTGGCACTCCCATCCCTTTCCCATCTTGAGGAGCACTGCTGTTTTGTTTGGTGCGTTCTCAAATATAGTTGATAGGTTGGTGACATACTTTTCAGTTTTCACTAGGGATTTTGAAATGGGTATTCATTCAATAGTATTTATTGAATGTTTACTATGTGCAAAACACTGTACTAAGCACTTGGAATGTACAAATCAGCAACAGATAGAGACAGTCTCTGCCCATTGACGGGTTTACAGTTTAATCTGGGAGACAGACAAAAACATTAGCAATAAACAGAATCAAGGGGATGAACATCTCACTAAAACAATACCAATAAATAGAATCAAGGTGATGTACATCTCATTAACAAAATGAATAGGGTAATAAAAAATATATACAATTGAGCAGATGAGCACAGTGCTGAGGGGAGGGGGGAGGGAGAGGGGGAGGAGCAGAGGAAAAGGGTGGGAAGGGGCTTACCTGAGGGGAGGTGGGAGGGGGGTAGAGGAGCAGCAGAGGGAGCAGAGGGAAAAGGGGAAGCTCAGTCTGGGAAGGCCTCTTGGAGGAGGTGAGCTCTAAGTAGGGCTTTGAAGAGGGGAAGAGAGTTTGTTTGGCGGAGGTGAGGAGGGAGGGCATTCCAGGACAGCAGAAGGAAGTGGCCCAGGGGTCGACAGTGGGATAGGCGAGAACAGGGGACGGTGAGGAGGTGAGAGGCAGAGGAGTGGAGCGTGTGGAGTGGGGAGTAGAAAGAGAGAAGGGAGGAGAAGTAGGAGGAGGCAAGGTGATGGAGAGCCTTGAAGCCTAGAGTGAGAAGTTTTTGTTTTTTGCGGAGATGGAGAGGCAACCACTGGAGGTTTTTAAGAAGGGGAGTGACATGCCCAGAGCATTTCTGTAGGAAGATGAGCGGGGCAGTGGAATGAAGATTAGACTGGAGCGGGGAGAGACAGGAGGAAGGGAGATCAGAGATCAGAGGGTATGTTCATGGATAAACAGTCCGTTGAACCTTATTAGCAGGTAGCCCTGGATAACCGTATGTCCACGGAGCATATCTATGAAGATGAACGAGTTTATATACAGGGCTCTTAACTCTTCAATAGAGAAAGATTGAGAGGGAGAGAGGGAGAGTGAAAGAAAGAGAAAATATTTCATATTAATTTTTTGCAAAACTGATTTTCACTTTTTAAGAGACACAAGAATATGAAATTAAGAAATTCTAAAATATGCAGAATTTATACTGATATATTCTTCAAAGTAATCTACTGTCCTAGAGGTAAAATGAATTTAATTAATACGTAACTTCTTATTTGATAATACAAAAGGCAGTAACTAGGGTGAAGGAGAACTAGATAAAGGGATGATTAAAAACTTTTTAATATAAGATGAAATGAAAGAGAAGTTAGAAAAAATAAAAAAAGTATGCTCAGGAAGATTAACCAATCAGTTGAGAACACAAAGGCCATATACTTGAAAGCGCTTTCTAGCAATAAAAGTCCCAGAACTTGCCTTTCTGGAGCTAGATCGTCCTTAATGTAAAGCTGTTTTTTTTTCCTTATGTCTGACTAAACTTTCTCTTATTTCACTTGCAACATTTTATTAAGTTTTTTCCTTCTGGGGAATTCTGGTTGGTAGCCTCCTCATTAAAGTCATCTATTCTAGAAGCAAGTTATTAATTTGCCCCTAGGTCTTCTCCAGGCTAACTAGGCTGAATAATTCCAAATCCTTTAACTTTTTTTCTCAAGGGACCAATTTTCTGCCTTTTTAATCATTTTTGTTGTTTTTCTTTGGATCCACTCCAGTTCTTCCACATTCTATTTAAAATGCAGGGATCTGAAAGCCAGAATACATGCAACTCATTTAAATATTCCTTAATCAGATTTTCTTCTTCCTCTACTTGCTCTTCTTCCTTACAATTCTTTGTGAACCTACTCCGATTCTCATGTTAAATAATTTTAGCATCTGTCTTCTCTGCTGATGGTAAGTTTCTTGAGGCCAGGGATAATGAACTGATAATGATAATGAACTCTTCTGTAAGAACTCAGCACAGCATAAGTGTTCAAGAAATGCTATTGATTGGTTTGCTGATTAATTGAACTCTTCTACCTTTTATATCTTCTGACTGTCTCTGATTCTATCTTTCTTGTCAGTTCCAGGAGAGGGAGAGGATTTAGAAAATAATATGAAAATGAAGAAATTTCATCATGTTATTTTGAGAAAGAATAACCCAAAACTTTCTCTTCTTTAATTGAATGACTGACTTGGACAAAGCATTATACTATTACATAGTTAAGCCGCATGGCTTAGTAGAAAGATCACAGGCCTGGGAATCAGAGGACCTAGGTCCTAATCACAGCTCTTCCAATTTTCTTGCTGTGTGACTTTAGGTAAGTCACTTAACTTCTTGGTGCCTCAGTTTCCTCAACTGTAAAATGAGGATTAAGAACCTGTTCTCTCTTCTTCTTTGATTGTGAGCACCATGTTGGACAGAAACTATGTCCAAACTGATTAACTTGCATCTAACCCAGTGGTTTTTTTTTGTTTGGTTGGTTGGTTTTGTTGGTTTTTTTGGTGTTCTTGTTGTGGTATTCGTTGAATGCTTACTCTGTGCTACTGCTGGGGTAGATACAAGATTATCAGGTTGAACAGTCTCTCTGTCCCTCGCAGGGCTCAGGGTATCAATCCTCATTTTACACATGAGATAACAGAGGCAGCAAGAATGATAATGATAATGTTGGTATTTGTTAAGCACTTACTATGTGCAGAGCACTGTTCTAAGCGCTGGGGTAGACATAGGGGCATCAGGTTGTCCCACGTGGGGCTCATAGTCTTAATCCCCATTTTACAGATGAGGTAACTGAGACACAGAGAAGTTAAGTGACTTGCCCACAGTCACACAGCTGACAAGTGGCCAAGCCGGGATTCAAACCCATGACCTCTGACTCCAAAGCCTGTGTTCTTTCCATTGAGCCACGCTGCTTCCCCGAGAAGAAGTCCAAGAAGTTAAGTGACTTGTCGAAAGTGGAACTGGGATTAGAACCCAGTTCTCTGACTCCTGGGCCTGTGTCTTTGTACTAGGTTATGCTGCTTAGAACAGTGCTTGACAAAAATAGTAAGCACTTAACAAATATAATAATAGTAATAATAATGATAATACAGAAATTAAGGTGACCTTTGATGGGTCTCACAGATTCAAAAGGTGCAAAAAGATGTCACAGAAGCTATCTTGGGTGCACAGTATAACAAATGATGTCTGAAACTAGATAACTTTTCTGGGGGTGCTCCTTATACCTTACTTGCTCCAGGACTTGTAGGTTCCCCTGAATATGGGAACTTCTTCCTAGATAGAGAACTCCTTGGCAGGAGCCAAATTAGAAGGCTGATGTGTGATGAAACTAAAAATACTGGACATAAGGATTCCATTGCTGAATCTGTACTGTAATTATATACATATCAGTAATTCTTTTATTAATATAAATATCTGTCAAACCACTCTAAAGGCTTGTTGTGGGCAGGGAATGTGTCTGTTTATTGTTATATTGTACTCTCCCAAGCACTTTATACAGTGCTCTGCACATAGTAAGTGCTCAATAAATATGATTGAATTAATGAATAAGTGCTCAATAAATATGATTGAATTAATGAATAAGTGAATGAATACTGGACAGGTTGAGCTCAATAAAGTGCTCAATAAATATGATTGAATTAATGAATAAGTGCTCAGTAAATATGATTGAATTAATGAATAAGTGAATGAATACTGGACAGGTTAAGCTCCCTCTAGATTGTAAGCTTGTTGTGGTCAGGGAATTGTCTACCAACTCTATTATACTGTGCTCAGGTAAGTACTTAGTAAAGCTTTCTGCACACACTAGGCCTCAATAAATATGACTAATTGATTGATTAATTGATTGGAAGAGATGAGCAGAAAACTATATGACTGGCCACCGTAATGGAAATGTGGATAAATTTTAGGAGTCTCCCCACCTCCAACATACACCACACTACTAATCTATCAATTAATATTGTTTGGTCCTTTCAAATAGAAAGTCTCTCTCTCAGGATGAAGAGAAGAGCATACTTTTTGGTTTTTTTTGGAAAACTTTCCCTGACTCCTGGCATACTGACAAGAGTGAAGAAGTCCAGGCTACTGACATTTATCAGCAATGCTCAGGGCACTCTTTGATAATAATAATAATAATAGTACTTGTGGTACTAGTTATAGTATTTATTAAGTGCTTACTGTATGCAGAGTCATGTTGAAAGTTCTGGAACAAAATACACAGGAGGAATTTGGACAATGTCCATTCCCTTGGGGGTTCACAATCTAAGACTTTAAGTGAGGAAAAGGGATTTGAGTGGGACACATCAAGATTGATGAAACAATAGAACACATACAAATGAATATACACAAATAGGCTTCAAGTAATGGCAGGGATGGAGGAATCCAAGAGCATGTGGAAGCAGCTTACATCCCTGGCCCAGCACATCGGGAGCAGGGACCCACAGTGGTGGAAAGTAAGGTGCTGATTACTTCAGTGATTTTCCTTGTAGGCAATGGAGGGATATTTGTTCGTTCGTTCGTTCGTTCGTTCATTCATTCATTCATTCATTCATTCATTCAATTCTATTTATTGAGCACTTACTGTGTGCTAAGTACTTACTTTTTGTCAAGCTCTGTACTGAGCACTGGAATAAATCTCTGCTTAGACTGTAAGCTCATTATGGGCAGGAAATTTGTGTGTTTCTTGTTGAATTGTATGTTCCCAAGCACCTAGTACAGTGCTCTGCACATAGTAAGCACTCAATACATACGACTGAATTGAATGCATGAATGAATGAATACAAATAATAATTTAGACAATAGGGTCACTATCCCTGAGTGGCCTAGTAGATGCAGCATGGACTTGGGTGGTAGAAGAAGTTGGATTCTAATCCTGGCTCCACCACTTGTCTACTGTTCATTCATTTATTCAATCAAACTTATTGAGCACTTACTATATGCAAAGCACTGTACTAAGTGCTTGGGAGAATACAATATAACAAACAAATACATTCCTGCCCCCGAGGAGCTCACAGTCTAGAGGGGGAGACATACATTAATATAAATAAATAAATACATAAATAAGTTATTGATATATACATAAGTGCTGGGGGATAGGAGGGAGGATGAATGAAGAAGCAAGTAAGAGCAGCACAGAAGGGAGTGGGAGAAGACAAGAGGACTTAGTCAAGGAAGGCTTGTCAGAAGAGTTGTGCCTTCAGTAAAGTTTTGATGTGGGGGAGAGCAATTATCTATCTGATATGAGGAGGGCGTATGATTCAGGCCAGAGGAAGGATGAGGTTGGCAGCGAGAGAGCGAGATCGAGGTACAGTGAGAGGGTTAGCTTTAGAAGAACCAAGTGTGTGGGTCTGAACATTTTTGAAGGAAAATGATTCAGGCAGCAGAATAATAAAAGAAATAATAATAATGCTGGTATTAGTTAAGCACTTACTATGTGCCAAGATCTGTTCTAAGTGCTGGGAAAGATACAAGGCTATTAATTATCAACCCCTATTTTACAGATGAGGAAACTGAGGCACTGAAAAGTTAAGTAACTTGCTCAAGATTGCACAGCAGGCAAATGGTGAAGCAGGGATTAGGACCCAGGTCCTCTGGTTTCCAAGCCTGTGCTCTGTAAAATGCCCCGTATGGGACCAGCACCATGTTTGACCTGTTTGTATCCATCACAGTGCTAGGAACACAGTAAGTACTTAACAAAAACCACAATCATTATTATCTTGTATCCACCCCAGTGCTTAGCACTGTGTTTGACATGTAGTCAGCGCTTAACAAATATGACAATTTTTATTGTCCATACCAGTCCAGCTTATATTCCTGGACTCACTCAGAGCTCTCACAACACTAGATGAAAAAATGCATGACCTTAAATCCTTTCATTTCACCAACTCAACTTCCTGTGCACCTCCATCTCTTTATCACTCTCATAGCTCCACTCCATTAAAGTGTTTACTATGTGCCAAGCACTGTACTAAGCACTGGGGTATATACAGTATATTCAGATTGGACCCACCCCCTGTCCCATCATCTGAGTGATAGAAAATAAGTATTTTATTCCCAGGGTAACAATGAGGTAACTGAGTAAAGAAAAGTTAAGTAACTTGCCCATGGTCACATAGCCAGCAAGTGGCAGAGCCAGAATTAAAAACCGGCTTCCCAGGCCCATGTTCTTTCCACTAGCACACAGTCCTTCAGTATTGTGTACATTTCAATGTGGCAGTGACAAAAATGAGTTGAAGGGAAGGAGTAATCAGGTATTTTCCAGGCAGGTTGGGAAAATAGTGGAATTTTAGTTTTAGCTTTGCTGCTGATCAGCTGAGTAACTTTGAATAAGTTATTTAACTACAATAAAGAGAAGGAGCAGGAATAAGAGGAAATAGTAAGGGCCTGCAAGTCAGAGGACCAGGATTCTTTTCCAGGCTCTACTAATTGCTTGCTGTGTGACCTTGGGCAGAGCACTTAACTTCTCTATGCATCAGTTTCCTCAAATATAAAAGCAGGATTAAATACCTGTTCTCTCTCCTACTTAGATTGCTGAACTCTCCTGGGGACAGGAACTGTGTCTGATCTAATTAACCTGTAACTACCCCAGCACTTAGAACTGTGTTTAATCATCATAAAAATCATTATAATAATTATGGTATTTGTTAAGTGCACACTATGCACCAAGCACTGTTCTAAATGCTGGGGTATATTCAAGGCAATCAGGTTGTGTCACGAGGGTCTGACAGTCTTAATCTCTATTTTACAAATAAGGTAACTGAAGCACAAAGAAGTTAAGTGGCTTGCTCAAGGTCATACAGCAGACAAGTGGCTAAACCAGGATTAGAACCCACATCCTCTGACTCCCAAGCCCATGCTTTTTCCACTAGGTCACACTGCTTCTCATGTGTTTGATGTGTTTGACCACATCATAAGTGCTTAAGAAATATCATAAAAAATACCAAACAGAGAGAGAGTTAGCAACATAAACCAATGCTGTCTCCCTGCCTCTGATAGTGAGGATTACTGTCTGCATCAGAGACAGGGCTAAAAAGAAGCTTGTTGCTGGGAGCCTCTTCAGAGTCACACTTGTTTCCATAAGGTGGATGTCCTAGTTTTATGAGAACTAGTCAGATAGCCCCTGGTTCAACTGTTCCACTGAGGGTTTTGGTGCTTCTCATTTTGTATTCCCACCATTTTCTATTCCCAAGGTTTTCATTTTTTCAACCTTCATTCCTATTTCTTCAGGCCCTGAAAATATCCTCTAGTCTAATAACCTTAGCCAAAAATTAGTTGTCTGTTTCTATTCATTTTGTTTCAATTCTCTGTGGACATAGAAGTTACACTTCAAATATGTAAGACATTAGCTCCTCCATACACACAAAATTCAGTTGTTCTAGTGGAAAACATTTAGAGCATAGATTTTAAAAAGCAGCAACTACAGATTAGGGGCAAACCAGCTAATGATCTTTTATACCAAGAAAAAAAGCATGGTCTCTCTTGGATTGGTATATGTTTTTCAAAATATCTGAAATTAAATCCAGTAAATAAAATGCTCAGAGAATTTCAGTACATGGTTTCAAGTTTCATTAGTCACTGCCATAAGAATTTTGATTATGAAGAGAAGGGGCATTATGACTTCTGCATAAACAATCTTTTCAAACCTGAAAGAAATGGTTAACGTATACTTGCATTACTAACATATGTTTTAATTAAGCTTACAACAGTCCCATGACATCTTTCAGGAGCTACTATTGACAAAGAATCTTGTGATGATATTCAGGCTTCTATTGGATTCAGGTTGGAGTCAAGAGCTAAAATGACATCACCTCCTGTCTGGCAACTAACTTTCCCATAATCACCTGGGAATACACCCAATCTAGCTGACTGGAGCCTTTTAAATTCAGGAGAAGAAGCCCTGGCTTCCTCTTTCTCTCTTCTACTGCTACAACACAACTGGTTGCTTTAGAGCGGTTCCTGTGTTTTGCTGCTTGTGAGTACATATATTCAGAACTTTGTAAAGCTAAAGAAATGGTCCCATATAGTTATAAGTTGGAGAATATCAAACTCTGTTTATTTTGGGGGTGTGTAGGCATTAGGATGTGATTTAACTTTCCTATTCATGATTGCATTAAATCCCTATTGTGTGCAAAAAAACTAAATTAACGATAGGCCAAAAAAACTATCCAGATGAGAATTAGACATGGTTCCTGGTCTACTCCAGGAGAATCACATTCTAACAATAAGCAGTAGCAGATTGGTAATGGACACATAAGGAGAAATGAAATGATCGAATCACAAAACAACATAAACAATCTCAATATTGTGGCTAGAGGAGCAGCATTTCGGGTTCCTTTCCACTCAGGTTGGTCTCTTGCGACTCCCAGTAGTCACAGCCTCAGGCTTCTCGGCATTTTTAAAGTTGGGAAGTTGCAGCCACTAAGTCCCCTTTCTCTCAATCATGCCAGGGAAAGGATAGGAGCAAGCACAGATGGTGTGAGAACTGGGCAGTTTCTCTCCAGGATGGTCGGCCTCGGGGCCCCGGTGATTAAGGGGCAGCCGCTGCTACATCCTTTCTCCGCTTTATGTTTTTGTCCATTAAGCTAAACCTCTTTGCCTAAGTTCTGAAGATTTGGGAAATGTCTGGAGGCACCAAGAACTTTTCTCAGCTAGTTCCTCCAATAGCCCTGATAGAACAGTTCTTGGGAAATGCCATCTGAATAGTAATGTCAGGCCTGTGGCTTGGAATTTTGATTCAAGATGTATTAAAAAGTGCCTAGTCCTAATTTTAGCATTATTATTTGTAATTGGAATTGTATTTGTCCTGGAAACTTACAAAACAGTTCTTTGTCCATTCCAAAGCAGTGAGTCATCTTTCTATTGAATGTGATTTATTTTAAGTGTCATTTTTCAGCACACAGACATTCTCCAGTTGTTTTGAAAAGAGTAATTTACTAATAATTATAGCATTAGTTATGTGCTCATCATGTACCAAGTACTGTACTAAGTTCTTGGGGTAGATAGAACAGTGGGACTCACAATCTAGTGGGGTGGAATCATTCAAACATATTTATTGAGCATATATTGTGTGCAGAACTATTCTAAGAATTTGGGAAAGAACAATATAACAGAATGGGTAGATAAGACACTCTCCCTGCCCCAAATAAGCTCACAGTCTAGAGGTGATGACAGACATAAATACAAATAAATTACAGGTATGTTCATATGTGTTAAGGGACTGGGGTTGGAGGGGTGGGGAGTATCAATAAGGGGAGCAAATCAGGGCAACACAGAAGGGAGTGGGAAAAGAGGAAAGATCTCTTGGAGAAGATGTGCCTTCAATAAGGCTTTGAAGACAGAGAGAAGAATTGTACGTTGGATATGAAGAGGGAGGGTGTTCTAGATCAGAGGCAGGTGTTGGAGGGAGTAAGCGGCAAGAGAGATGAGATCGAAGTACAGTGAGTAGGTTGGCATTAGAGGAGTCAAGTGTGCTGGCTGGATTGTAATAGGAGAGCAGCAAGGTCTGGTAAGAAGGGGCAAGGAGATTGAGTACTTTTAAAAGTGATGTTGGGGAATTTCTGTTTGTGGAAATGGATAGGCAACCAGGTATTGAATCCCCATTCTATATGAGGGCTCCAAGGTCCAGAGAAATTGAGTAATTTGCCCAAGATCACCCAGCAGGTGAGTGGCAGAGAAGGGATTAGAACCTAGGTCCTCTGACTCTCAGGCCCGAGCTCTTTCCATAAGCCATGCTGCTTCTCTACTCTTACCATACCTGTTTCAGTGAGTGCTGTACTGTTAAAAAGCTAGTTTATGTATCTCCCTCTGCCTGGAAAAAGCAGTTGTGGGGTAAAACAGGGTCTTTTGTTAATGACTTTATCACACAGCAGTTAATTTTTTTTTCTTGCTGACAGATTTAGAGCACTTTGTGAAAGCAGTAATTGGTCTGGGAATACAGCTGGCAGGTTTCTCTGCTTAAGGACTTGAATTAGGTTGTCATTGGCTATTAACTACTAAAACCCAATGCAGAACAGCTACTGCTACGTAATCCCCCTGGGATGTTATGTTGGCCCCATCACAGCAAATCAAAGAGAGAGTTTTATATGATTTGGGGTATTGTCATCCCATGTTTTTAGAGAACTTAACAAGGAAAGAAACTAAAGAGCTATAAAGTTTATTTTATCCTGATGGATGTTCAAGAGAATGTAGGTTGGTATACTTAGAAAACCCAATGACTGGGTTTGGATTTCATTAATTAAAAAGCATATTTTAAGAGAGAATGGAAAGTGGATGCAGGGAGCAATTTAAATGGAGAAATTATCTTTAGAGCCAACTGGAAAATATATCAACCCTCATTTTTTTGTTCTCAAATATGGGGATAGATAAACAGAATTAACAAAACCAGCATTTTCCCTTTTCAACTAGGTAAAGTGGCTAATTTCAAGACAGATAGATCTAACCAAATGTGAATACTTTTGCTCAAAAGATTTACTTCAATTATGAAGAGTAGAGGGAACACACAGAATTATTTCTGGAGATTCAAACTCAGTCCTCAGTAGTAGCACCATATTGATTTACAGATAAATTATATACCTATCACAGGGCATAATCCTCATGAAAGATTTAGTGGCTTAGAGAGAGAAGACAAGAGCTAGTTAGTAGACTATATTCGAAAAATGATTTCCTAGTTTTATCTCTTTAGTAAGCTTGAGATACAGTGTGTTTCAGAAGGAAAAAGGAGTATTTACTAAAAAATCAAGATTTCTATCTTAAAATAATAGAAGCTCTTCACCTGCCTCAAGAATGAAGATTTTTTTATCATGAAAAATTGTCTAGCAAACCTCTGAAATCTCTAATAGTGCAAACAGAAGAACTTAAATTAAAAGATAGTTTATCATGCCTCTAGTCTTGGCTTAGTAATTAAGTAGTTCATTACTCTATTTAATGTCGAAAGACAGTGGAAAATTCTAATTAGCTAGAAAATTTGTGCTTTATGGGATATTGCAGAGCCAGAATTTAGATAAGTATCTATTAATATTAGAGAAGCAGCTTGGTCTAGTGGAAAGAGCCTGGGACTGTGTTCAGAAATCTATAATAATAATGGTAATTGTTAAATGCCTACAGTGTCAAGCACATTACTAAATGCTAGGGTAAATACAAGATAATCAGGTGGGATACTATCACTACTCCTCCTGGAATTCACAGTCTGAGTAGGGGGAAGGGAAGGTATAACAGTGTATATAGGGAAGGTATATAACAGCATATAGCGTTTAAAAAATACCATCATCATTACTATTATTGAATCTCCATTTTACAGATTTTGGAGATTCAAACTCAGGCCTCAGTAGTAGTACCATATCGATTTACAGATAAATTATATACACATATATACACAGTATATAATACAAATAGAGTATATAATGTATGTATGTTATATAGTATGTATAATACATATATTATGTATATAATTATATACAGAAATTGTCTCTGAGACACAGAGAAATTAATTGTCTTGCCCAAGGTCACATACAGCAGGTGAGTGACACAGGATTAGAACCTATGTCTTCTGATTCCCAGACCCACGCTCTATCCACTAGGCAACCATGCTGCAGCTGGCTTCAACTCAACTCTGCAAGTGGCCTCATATGTGACATTTGGTAAAGGTCTCAACATCTGTCTCAGTTTTCTTACACATAAAATGGCGGTAAGGTATCTGCTCTCCTTACTAATGTTGTTCGAGTTCATGTTCAAACTTCTGTCTTGTATCTACCCTAATGCTTAGCACAATGCACATGGGAAGTGCTTCATGTATGGTATTACTGTTGTTTTTATTTTAAAGGTTTTCTTCAAGTGATCTTTTTAATGTTTTCAATTATTTCAAAGGACTGATGGTTTTGTACATTGTATACTTTTCACATATGGAGACCCTTCCTTGTCCAGTAACTAGTAAGATAAATTGGAGGTGGGCATAATGACCATTTGGCCAGGTGTCCAAAGACAAATTAAGGTCCAAGGTTAGCTAAAAGCAGGTGAATTATCCATGGCTGTTCTATTTTATAAATAGTGTTCATAAAAAGAGCTGAAGCATTTCAGGCTTCACTCTATCAGCCATGCATAATGGGACTTCGAAAAATCTAAAGAAAAGTGAGGTGATGAATTAGCCTGTGACAAGTGAAATTGGGTGATCAGGTTGATTGACAGCTCATTATGGCCAGGAAATAAATGTTTGCTTATTCTGCTGCACTGTACTCCACCAGGTACTTAGGAAAGTGCTCTCCACATAGTAAATGCTCAATAAATACCATTAATTATTGACACTTCTGCACTTTAACAGTGCAGGAGGGGTCATGTCAGAGGAATCTGTGTAGGGTTGTCTCACAGCTAGTGGAAATAGATAGGCAGGCAACACTGCCCACATCTCCGGGAAAGCAGCATATACATTAATTCATTGATATTTATTGAGCATTTACTGTGTGCAGAACACTGTACGTGCTTGAGAGAGTGCAATACAACAACATAAAGGTACATTCCCTGCCCACAATAAGCTTACATAGATTTCCTCATTAGCTAGACTGAAGCAATTCCAACGTTGTGGTTGTTTCCTGGGGTTGGAAAATCTAGGATCAAGAAATATCTACCCTTCATTTTGAGGAACCAAAGGCTGGATAATGTTTTTTTCAGATTTAATGGGAAGGGTTCAGAATGGGTTCAGAACTGCTATTTCTGAGTAAAGAACAGGTTATGAATACCTTAGTAAATAATGCACTTTGCAATAAATCTCTCCCCATGACCAATATTTTTTATATTGGTAGTAACTAAGAAATGTTTGTGTCAAATAGGTATGCATGTCTTTTTGTGTGAGTTGACTTCTGGAGTATGTCACAAGAGGACAAATCTCCAGTTGTGTTTAGAATCAACAAATGGTGAAGGGAGTTGAGTGGACAGTTTATACAGAGTTAATTCTCTCACAAATTTCTGGCATAATCTCATTTTTAAAGACAAGTTCAAGTAGGCTAAACTTTGTCACACTGCTTCAATGCACCCCCTCTAACACAGTCTCTTATCCCCACCACCTTCCATTACCTCATCTTCTTATCTCTCCCTATACTTTCAGTGTAAATCTGCCAACTTAAAAAAATAAAAATTGATCAATGAAAAGCGGGTTGATCCAGGGAATGTGAAGGATGTAGTAGAGAGGGTTGGTTTAGCAGTCATTCCCATGACAAATAAATTATTTCTGGGAAACCTTTGTTGTTTAGATTCTTCCACATAATTTTATGTTCTGCCCATCCTCTGGTTCCTCCAGGCAGAATCTGACTGGTGGGAAAACCATGCTGTTGCATATTTCACCGTGATCTCATTGGTAGAAAAATTTGCCTGAGTCCTCTACGCCAGTGATACAATTCCCTCTGATTTTGAATGCTGGAAAGCATGTACGGTGTGTACTTAGCAGATGCTCTGTTTCTCAAATTTCCTGACTACCAATCCCATGCTCTTTCTGTAGCAAAACCAGGGGAGTCCCTTTGGAGGCTACTCCAGAGAGGAAAAGCAGTCCCCTGGGCAATGTGGGTCACATCTCTCTGATCTCCCAGTTGTTTACTCTTAATCTGGCTGCAGAGGGAGTCCCAACCTGCCTCTATCCCTTTCCCCCTCCCCCAATACACTAGAAATGCTATGTATTATCCACTAGTAAAGCCGTGGTATCCTGGGGAAAGGAAATAATCACAATAAACCCTCTTAAGTGGTCAATCTTTGCAGAAATATTTGTCCATAACGATCCTGCTTTTGATAAGGTCACAGTTCCCTAAAACATGGGGTATACAGTATTTCTTTACACCTAATTTTCATACTTAATTTGTCCAAAATTATGTATAAAAGGAACATATGTGCTTTCCTTACATTTTTTACTACACATTCAGCTCCATTTTTACTACATATAGCAATGCAAGCTTCCCTTTAGTTAAACAATCACATTTATACCAGCTGGATATAAGATAATCTATACCGAATTTATATGTGCCTCCTTTACCAATTTAGCCAATCTAAAATCGAGCAGTACCAATTCTTGGTATCCATTTCTTGGTATCCCAACTTCCACAGGCATTTCAAGTACTTAGTACAGTGCTCTGCACATAGTAAGCACTCAATAAATACTATTGAATGAATTCCTGTTAGAGCGACTGCAAATTTTCCTCTACCAATTATTTCTTTTGGCATCTTCACACATAACTGTTTAAGAACTCACTTTCTGACCAAAGAAGTCCATACTTTACAATAACCAAGTTGACCATTTGTTTGAGGTGGGTGCCTTCCCTCAACAAATTTATTTTCTTTTTTGCTTTTTATTCTTTTAACTAATAACTCCAACCCCCCCCCCCCCCCGGGCTTTCTTTTTTTTTTCTTTACTCCTATTCCCAGTAAAGCCCTTAGGAGGAAAAAAAAAAATGTTGGTTAGGTTCCCTGCCTCAATTACTCCAATTAAATTCCATGCAATCAACCAGATTGGCTGAGAAGAGGGACACCTGTTAGATGACAGTATCAGGCATGACCTCCCTAAAATCTCCCCTGACCTTCCTAAGTGTCTCCCTCCTCCTGCCCCCCTCCTACTCTCCCATCATTCTCAGCAGTATCTCTAGAGGAGATCTCCTGCCTCCTCTCAAAATCTATCCCCTTCACCTGCACGCACATCCGACCTCATTCCTTCACACCTTATCAAAACACTTGCCCTACTCCCTTCTCCCCTCCTTAACAGCCATCTTCAACTGTTAACTCTCCAGTGGCTTCCCCACTGCATACAGATATACTCATGTCTCCTCTATCCTAAAAAAAAAAAACCAACTCCCTTGACCCCACGACTCCGTTCAGTTAATGCCCAATCTCTCTCCTACCATTCTTCTCCAAACTCCTTAAGTGAGTTGTCTATACCTGCTGCCTCAAATTCCTCTCCTCCAATTCTCTCCTTTACTCTCTCCAATATGACTTGGGTCCTCTTCACTCCACAGAAACTGCCCTTTCAAAGGTCACCAATCATCTCCTTCTTGCCGAATCCAGTGTCCTGTATTCCAACTTTATCCTACTCAACCTTTCAGTTGCTTTTAACACTGGTGACCATCTCCTTCTCTGGAGCATATTATCCAACTAGTGTCTAGACTGACACTGTGGGAGTCACTCAAGGTTCAGTTCTAGCTCCCCTTCTAATCTCCATCTAAACCCACTCCCTTGGAGTACTTATTTGCTGCCATGGTTTCAACTATCACCTCTTTGTGGATGATACAGAGATCTATAACTCCAGTCTTGATCATTCTCTGTCTTTGTAGTCTTGCATTTCCTCCTGACTTTCTCTACGTGGATGTCCTCCCATCACCTCAAGCTTAACATGTCCAAAAAACAACAAATCTTCCCACCAAACCCTGTTCTCACCCTGACTTTTCCATCACTGTAGATGGGACCACCATCCTTCCTGTCTCACAAACCTGGCATTATCCTTGACTCCTCTTCTTATTCAGTGCACATATTTAATTCATCACTAAATCCTATCAGTCCCACCTTCACAACATCACTAAAACCCACTCTTTTCTCTCTTCAAACTGCTACCATGTTAATCCAGTCACTCACCCTATCCCACCTTGATTACTGCATCAGCCTCCTTGCTCACCTCCTAAACTCCTCTCTCTCCTCATGCCAGTCTAGTATTCACTCTTTTGTCCGGATCATTTTTCTACAAAATCTTTCAGGACATGTTTCCCCACACCTCAAAAAATTCCACTAGTTGCCCATCTAGCTCCACATAAAACAAAATCTCCTCACCATTAGCTTTAAAGAACTCAATCTCCCTGTCCCCTCCTACCTCACCTCATGCAGATGCCAAGATGTTCCACAATGAGCCCTCACCATTCCAAGTCTTAATAATTCTGAGTCCTAACCTGCTCATACTTCATCCCATCCTCCTTGTCAAATGACACAAGAAAACTACCCCAGTGGCAGCCAAGAGCTCTTATAATGTTCCCTTTCATAGCAAAAAACCTGAGTCCCATAGTCTTGAGTCCCACAAGAAGAACTTTTATTCCTATGTTCTCACTCCAGGCCATGCCCCACAAAGCTTCAGGTGCACTCCAAATGGAGCCACTCCTTTAGTCAACACATCAGTGAATAGACTCGAAGCTCCATTCCCCTGCCCTTTTAATAATAATAATAATGTTGGTATTTAAGCACTTACTATGTGCAGAGCACTGTTCTAAGCGCTGGGGGAGATAGAGGGTAATCAGGTTGTCCCACGTGGGGCTCACATTCTTCATCCCCATTTTACAAATGAGGTCACAATGAGGCACAGAGACGTTAAGTGACTTTGCCCACAGTCACGCAGCTGACAAGTGGCAGAGCCAGGATTCAAACCCATGACCTCTGACTACCAAGCCCGTACTCTTTCCACTGAGCCATGCTGCTTCCCATAATAATAATGGTGGTATTTGTTGATCACTTACTATATGCCAAGCACTCTTTTACTTTGGTCACACTCAATTCAATTGTATTTATTGAGTGATTACTGTGTGCAGAGCACTGTACTAAGCTCTTGGGAGAATACAGTGCAATAGTAAACAGACACTTTCCCTGTCCACACTCCAAAGGTGCCTCTCAACCTGACCAACAATGAATGAGAAGACTCAATACACTTTGGTTGATTCTGTTGTTCATAGCCTAAAGGATGGTCAGATAGTCAGTCTCTCTCCCCCTCTCCCCCCTCCCCCCTCCTCCTCCACCCCCCCCCCACTCCTTTTGCTGTCCTTTGTCCTTGTGGGTGACCCCTACTGCCACCTGGTCTCAACTGATTTCAACAAGAGGTTGCAGAGCATTCTTTCTTCCATAAATCTTAACTCTGTGATTTCTCTTCTTTGGGTGATTAGTATCTTTTCTCCAACAGCTGGTCTTCTGCCTGTTTCCCACACTTGGCCTTTTATCTTATACCCAGCCTTCCAGTTTCATCTTATTTGCATTACTGACCTTTCATCTGACCCTTTCTTTACAACCCAGCCTTCTGTCTTATATTCTATTGTCCTACTGGGGTCATGCAGAACCTGGGGCCTTTTTGGCTAAGGTCATGTTATCTCCACTAATAGAACCTAAACCAAATTAACTGCATGTATTTTAAGATGACCCAGGGAATTAGGATGTCTGGTTTCTTTGCCAAAGAACCACTATATGACTCAGGCCACCCAATCATATCTTTATTTTATTTTTAACCCAGACTATATCTTATATACTGCTCTGCCCTTTGGTTTTTCTACTATGTTAAGTGAATGCCATCGCCTCAACAGTTGAGCTTTCTTCTGTTATAATACTTTTCAAAGTACCTCTAAGCTTTCTTGGACAAAGATAATTCTGGTCAAGCCCCCATCTGGCTCATTACATCAGAAAATGACCTTCAATGTCAGCAGATATCAGCTATTGCACTATGACATCTGTGAATTAGCATACCTCCAGTTCAGTTTACCAATCTTTGAACTTAAGCTTGATCTAAAAAAAGGCAGATATTCCTGATGTGAAGTAGCTGTCTAAATACCAAGGATACTTATATTCAATATATTACCCTTATCTTTTTAAAACATCTAGCCTTGGGTGACTTGCAAGAAGTGAACATATAACATTACTGTGATTGACTGAGTATTTTTAAATATATGAATTAAAGCCAGAACCAGTTTGAGGTTGGGAGGATGGGAAGAGAGGGAGGAAAAGCAGATCCCCTAGGTTTATATTTACTCACATTAGTAGCCTACTTTTCATTATAACTTTGTTTTTTACAACCAAGGTACGGTTATTCCAGTCGGTCACATAAAATAAAGTCTAGCACTCTTTCACTAGATTGTAAATTCCTTGAGGGCAGACATGTATCTACCTATGTTATTGTGCTCTCCAAAACTCTTAGAACAGTGCACTGCAGTCAATGGGGGTTCAATATATGTGATGGACTTTTTGATAGGTAAGTGGTGGAAGAGGGAAAAAAAAGGAAAGAAGAGAAGGAAGAGGGCACTTGAGACTGTGTCTCTTCTACTGTCCTTTTCCAAGTGCTATATAAAACACTGGCCTAAGGAGTTAATTTATTCACTCAATAAATTAACTCCCCAGCTGAGAGCATGTCTGCCTCTAGGAGAAAATCCCCCATCCTCAGACAAGACCCTTCCTTTCCATGTTGTTACATTCTGATCCTTCTTATTCTTCCGGAGTATTCACTGCTATCACTGCTAACAATCAATTGATCAATGATATTTATTGAGCACTTACTGTTTTCAGAGCACTGTATTAAATACTTGGAAGAGTACAATCGACTGAGTTGGTGTACATGTTCCCTTCCTAAAACAAGTTGACCGCCTCGAGGGGCAACAGACATTAATATAAATATTTTATATTACAATTATGTGGACAAAATATGATCTTTTATTTCTTCAATTTGATGGGGAGATGATGAGTAAATATGGTATTAGGAGAATGTAAATTTTTGACTTTGGCTTGCTTTTCATCTGTTTTGTCCTCGCTCAATTTTTGTTTTAATTCAGAAAGTCTGGAGGTATGAACAAATTCTAGCAGGTTGCTCCCCCACTACCCTTGGCAAACCATACTTCACTGAAAACCACTGGACTGCTAACTATGGTCTTGTGTCTTGGAACCTTGCTCTGAGGCATCATAAAGAGGTTGGAATCCAGTGATATCCATTTCTACTTTGCAAACTCCAACCTCTGATGAGGTCTGCATGTTTTATAGTGATGTTGTAACACTTGTCCTAAAATAGAGTAGCATTCATTAAGTGCTTATGGGGTTCAGAACCCTGTACTAAGCACTGGGAGGGAATGCACATTTGAGAATTAGACCCAGTTCCTGTCCCTCAGGGGGTTCACAATCTAACAAAGAATACTAGAATACTGACAGATGGTTGGTAGGTTTCATAGTTCCCTCTCTGGGTCATATCAGAAGAGTTTCCAATACTTTACCAGTCTCCACTACGGGAGGGTGAGTCAGAGGCCTACATATTCCATTTCTAGCTTGGGTAGAGGCTTGAGAGTAGAAGGCAATCTGCTATAAGTCAAATCTCACCCTTGCTGGGCAGCAGTGGCTGTGAGAGAGAGTTGAGGGTGGAGACTCAAGTTTACTGCACAGAAAGAGGCAATGGTAAATCACTTGCGTATTTTTACCAAGAAAACCCTGTGGATATACTACCCAGAACAATTGCAGATAATAATAATACTGTTGGTATTTAAGCGCTTACAGTGTGCCAAGCACTGTTCTAAGCACTGGGGGAGATACAAGGTATTCAGGTTGTCCCATGTAGGGCTCACAGTCTTCATTCCCATTTTACAGATGAGGTAACTGAGGCCCAGAGAAGTGAAGTGATTTGCCCAAGGTCACACAGCTAACAGGTGGTGGAGCTGGGATTAGAACCCATGACTTTTGACTGTCAAGCCTGGGCTCTTGCCACTAAGCCACACTGCTTCTCAGATGAAGAGCGGGGCATTCTGGTAGAGATGGGTCTATGGTGTTGCTATGGGTCAGAAACGACTCAACAGCATAAGACAAGTCAGAGTTTCATAGTCATCACTGGTATTTAGTAACTACTTACCATGTTTTGTGTTAAGCAGTATAGTATGCATTTGGGAGACTAGAATAGATTAGACATAATTCCTGCCTAAAGAAGTTCACAATCTGGTGGAAAACTCACGTGGCTTTTGGAGGTTAAATGGTAAATGTTTAATCCAGAGGAACCATCATCTATTATTATTGAAATGCATTGATCTTATTGACAAGGACGTGTGTGCATAGCAGAAGTTTTATTTTAGCTGCATAATAAAATGTATATGTAACTGCATGATTAATCTCAGCTGTGTTTTTTCAGACAGCAAAACAAATTAATCCACTAGTAAAAGTTCTGACAGGAATTCAACCAGTTTCAAGCCCTCATCAGACTGCAGCCAGTGCAATCACAGACTGATGAATGGGTCCATTGCTTTGGTGAAAACTTTGCAAACTTTTCCATCTCTCTTTTTGGTCAAATGCTACTACTGTGTGTGATAATATTCACCAGTTATGACCTGGACTTAAGGTAGGTAATCATCAACAGAGAAGCAGCGTGGCTCAGTGGGAAGAGCATGGGCTATGGAGTCAGAGGTCATAGGTTCGTATCCCAGCTCTTTTCATTCATTCATTCATTCAATAGTATTTATTGAGCGCTTACTATGTGCAGAGCACTGTACTAAGCGCTTGGGATGAACAAGTCGGCAACAGATAGAGACAGTCCCTGCCGTTTGACGGGCTTACAGTCTAATCAGGGGAGACGGACAGACAAGAACAATAGCAGACAAGAACAACAAGCTCTGCCACTTGTCAGCTGTGTGACTGTGGGCAAGTCACTTAACTTCTCGGTGCCTCAGTTACCTCATCTGTAAATGGGGATGAAGACTGTGAGCCCCACGTGGGACAACCTGATTCCCCTGTGTCTACCCCAGCACTTAGAACAGTGCTCTGCACATAGTAAGCGCTTAACAAATACCAACATTATTATTATTATTACTATGCCAGAAGACAGATGCCATCACCCTGTCTGCTGTTAGAAGAAATGTGTCTGTGATGCTGGGAGGAACCATGCTATTACAGTTCCTTTCCCACCTAATATTGGAGTAGCCCTACTCCACCTCAATTAATAGTAATTATTATTATGCTATTTATGCAAGCACTTTGCTAAGGGCCAAAGCATTGTTAAGTGTTGGGTATAAGAAAAATCAGACAGAGAAAAAGAGAGCAGATATCATAGAGAAACAATGTAGCCTAGTGGAAAATACACAGGCTTGGAAGTCAGAGGACTTGGATTCTAATCCTATCTCCACTTGCCTGCTGTGTGATCTTAGACAAGTCATAATTTCTTGATGCTTCAATTTCATTGGGAAATCAGTGCCTGGTCTCTCTCCTACTTACACTGTTAGCCTCATTTGGTATAAAGACTATGCCTGTCCTGACTTAACTTTTGTATCTACCTGAGTGCTTGGCCCATAGTAAGTAACAAATAATATTAGTAGTAATATAATTATTGTTATGATTATTATTATCTTTATTATATAAGTAAAAGCTGTGGCCCAAAATTCTTGCCCAAGAACTCTTAGCTGTCCGGGGGCAAGACAGAAATTGAATCACAGGTCTCATGACTTTCAGTCCCATGTACTTTTCTACACAACCATGCTGTTTGAAAATAATCCAAAAAAAAATAACTGGACATATTGGCTATCTTGAGTTTTGGTTCTGAACATTCTAAACCATTGAGCCCGGGGGGGTGAAATGTATTTTTGGGCAATATATTCATTAGAATGTTATGAACCTCTTCTGGGGGTAGGTTTCCAGCATCCTGAGAACCCCCTCATCGGAGACCTACAAGCACTTCAGAACAAATGGATCCAACATGTTCTGAAGCAATAGCAATCTATTGGGGACCCAAATTGGGGTCACTTGCTGACCACTTCATGCTTGTTATTCAATAGTATTTACTGAGCGCTTACTATGTGCAGAGCAATGTATTAAGCGCTTGGAATGTACAAATCGGCAACAGATTTATTTATCTGTTATCTGTTATAAATGTTATCCAACATTAATGCTACCACCATGGAAGGCCAGGGGATCATCTAATCATCTTTCTTTCTCTTTTCTTTTTTTTTTGTAAGGGCAAAATTTGATTTTTCTGATCAATCCCTTGATTGATCAGAAAACAGCAGTGGCACCCTACAGTCCTATCATCCTAGAAGCAGACAAGAGTTCCTAGCTTATTCTCTCTCTACACTCTAATAGCAGGAGGAAATTTGGAAAGTTACATATCACACTGGTAGTCAAACATTCTGTGGGGAACAAACTATGAAATACAATAGTTCTTACTCATTTTATCGAAACCCACCATTTAGCCATGGGTATAGCCTGTTAAAATTGTTGTCCTTTTTTATTCTCCAACCTATGTTATCACCCTTTTTCTTATATTTGAAAACACATTATTTTGCTTCATTTTATGAAAAGGCATTCTGTGGTCATCTTCCTATCTATGCTTTTGAATCTGAGTTGATGAAGACATAAAATAAGTTAGGTAAAGAGATCATAATGTCCTCCATTTCCCCCCTTTAGTAACATTCCTGTGTGACCGAGACCAATTCCCTAAGGCCCATATTTAGAGATAGAGTATTTAATTGTATTGGCATTTCCACAGTTGTCCCATTTCTTTTGGCAAATTCACAGTGCTGTAGTTTCTAGAGCTTTAAGTAATGTGATCTTTTCATTATACTTTGGAAAGAAAAATGTACATGGGGGTGAAGTGTCAGGGAACTTGGGTCAGCATTGTCTTTAATTTGGAGGAACTTGTAAATAAAAGTTGTTCTTTCTGCTTATGTTCCAAATTTAGGAAAATACTCAAAGATGAGGCATAGTATCAATTACTAGACCAGATTCTTCTCTCTATTTAAATCACCCGTGCTGGTATGTTAATTCTTCCAGGATATTAGAATATCATTTATTGTTCTACTGTAATTAATGGATTTTTCTCAACCCCTAGCTTATTAATATGGAGAGACACTGAGGAGTCAATGAAAAGTTTAATTGGAAAAAAAATAGAAATATTATTGGTTCCCTTTGCGCACACTCTCTCATGTTCTCTCTCTCTCTCTGGGTCACTCTCTCCCATGCCCTCTCCCTGCCACTGCACCCTCTGACTTTTTCTCTGCTTGTCATAATTGGGTGAATTTCCCCTACACTCGTTATCATGAAAATAACTTCTTAATGATTAAGAATTGGAGAAGCAGCATGGCATAGTGGATAGAGAATGGACCTCGGAGTCAGAAGGCCATGGGTTTTAATCCCTGCTCCACCACTTGTCTCTGTGATCTTGGGCAAGTTACTTCAATTCTCTGTGTGGTTACCTCATCTGTAAAATGAGGATTGAGAATGTGAGCCCCACATTGGATAGGGACTGGGTCCAACTGATTTGCCTGGGCCCACCCCAGCACTTAGTACAGTGCATGGTAAATAGTCAGTGTTTAACAAAGACCATAATTATTATTATTAGTAATAGAATCTGCCCTATTTAAGGTTAATATAGGTTGATATGGTTCATTTGTATATTTTAAATCTCACTGGTATAATAAACCTAGTTTTTACTGGGCAATGATAGAAGTGTAATGAAAAACAACACTAGGGTTTTTAATCATATAAGGTAATAAGAATTATAATACAGTGATACCCTGCATGTTCCCTCATCAGTTGTTCATCGCCCTTTAATTTAACCCAACTTATTATAGTATTTAAATGATTAGGAACCATAAATCAGCAAAAGTATGTTCCAAACTCTATTCCACAAGAAAATGAGGTAAAGAGAAAGTTTGCATGTTTAGATAGCTATTTCAAGTGTAGGAATCCTGCTATCCAGCCAGGTTTAGATGAAAGATTGAATTTTCAAAAATACACTGTTACATTTGAGTGTTTCCATTCTTGATTGGAATCTTACAGGCAAATTCAGCAAGAAAACTGAAAACAATTTGCAAGCATTATTATCCTCAAATGTTGGCATAGAGAGGTTCAGGGAGATTGCAGTGTAGAAGATGCAAATAAAGATTAATGATATATGTAACATTTGCAGTTAGAAGTCTACTTTTAGTGATCTTAAATGGTCATTCATCTTTTTTTTTCCTTACAGAGTTCACAAATTTCTGTTAGCTTTTAGCTTAAGCAGTTTACAAGAAAAACATCTTACATATAACTCAGAGGTGAAAATGTAAAATATTTACTTCATGCTACCCTGGAATTTTTACAATTACAAACAGCAGGTTTTATAGAAATGTGTCTTTCAAAATGGTGCCGTAAAACCATTGCTATAATCTGTCTGTCATTTCTCTCATAGTTCATTGGCATTGTTGAATCATGTTTAACTCAGCAGGAACATTTAAATTGCATATTGGGTGATTCCTTGAAGGGTTCTCACCTTGAGGTTTCCTGCTAAATCTGTATTTTTTATTTCTCTCAATAAATTACCATCTACTCACTTCTTATGACTTCATTAGGATGTGCAAATGCAAATAATCAAAACAGCCCAGCACCTGCTTTCAAACTAAATTGCTCTGAAACTTTGTTCCTGCTTGATAATTTAGCTAATGGCTGGAACAGTGCTTATGAATTTAATTTCTGGGAGTAAGCCTGGAGGGTAGTGCCCTATATTATAGATTTTAATTTATTCAGTCAAGGGACCTAGGCTGAATACCCCTGTGATGTTCTATAACAATGCTGAATGTGGAGAAAAGATGAAACAGAAGATGAAAGGAAGGCAGGATGTTTTAGGAGCAGCAGGACAATTTAACATTCTATTCACAAAAGAGAATTCAATAAAAATGTGCTCATAGAAAGAGGGTTTTAATGGCTTGAGCAATGAATCGGCTTATCCCTTGGGCCTGGGGCTTCCTGTCAGTGATATTTTGTGTGGTCCAGAACAATACCAAGCAATTAATTAATCAGTCATATTCCTTGAGCATCTACAGGGCACTAAGCATTGTATTGTGTTTGGAGGAGTCCAACAATAGCAAGAAAGCATCCCTATCCCTCAAGGAGCTTATAGTTCAGTGTGGGAGACAGAACATTATCATTTACAGGCAAAGAAAGTAGGACAAACATAAGGAAGTAGTAAATAATTTGAACAGACAAATACATAAACTATACAAATGTACATGATTGCTGAGGATAGGAATAAAATACATAAGTATTTAAAGGTAGGAATTGGGTTGATGCAACTGAAGAGTGAGAATCAGTGAGGCAAACATCTGATCTTTACCTATTTCAATGAAAGTGTGTGAAGGTGAATGGAACTGCTTGAAGAAATTCAGTTTTTTAAATGAGCTATTCCACACACATACGGTTAGCTCGAGTTCTTATGATGAGTTAAGTGTTTCAAAGAGTGCATCCAAAATGAGTGTTAGAATAAAATCAGATTCATCACAGGTGGAGCAGTGTGCTCTAGTGGAAAGATCAAGGGTCTGAGAGTAAGAGGATCTGGGTTTTAATCCCGATCTTCCACTTCCTGCTCTATGTCCATAGGGAAGTAACTTAACCTCTCTGTGCCTCAGTTTTGTGATCTGTAAAACGGGGATGCAATGCCTATTCTCCTGCTCACTTAGGCTGTGAGCCCCATGTGGGACCTGATTGTATCTACCCCAACACTTAGAACAGTGTTTGACACACTGGTAAGCAAATACCCCAGTTATTACTATTATTATTATTCTTCACTTTTCTGAACGCTTGTCCATATGTGTTAGCACTAAATAGAAATCTTATTTGAGTGGACATGAAATTCCCAACTAAGCAAATGTACACTATTTCTTTGTCACCTAGTCATCTTATTCCACTGCATTCATTAGTCATAGGTGCTGAGCTGCCTACTTGTCCTCAAAAAAGTAATAAACAAAAATGAAAAGCTAAATAATTTAACCTCAAATACGGTTGGTTCCTTTTTGACAAAGTCTCATTAACAGAGAAGAATAAGAATACAACGGCTACCTTACTGCTACGGGCTCTCGTTATATCCCGGCTAGACTACTGTGTCAGCCTTCTCTCTGACCTCCCTTCCTCCTCTCTCGCCCCGCTCCAGTCTATTCTTCACTCCGCTGCCTGGCTCATCTTCCTGCAGAAACGATCTGGGCATGTCACTCCCCTTCTTAAACAACTCCAGTGGTTGCCTATCAACCTCCGCTCCAAACAAAAACTCCTCACTCTAGGCTTCAAGGCTCTACATCACCTTGCCCCCTCCTACCTCTCCTCCCTTCTCTCTTTCTACCACCCACCCCGCACGCTCCGCTCCTCTGCTGCCCACCTCCTCACCGTCCCTCGGTCTCGCCTATCCCGCCGTGGACCCCTGGGCCACGTCCTCCTGCGGTCCTGGAACGTCCTCCCTCCTCACCTCCGCCAAACTGATTCTCTTCCCCTCTTCAAAACCTTACTTAAAACTCACCTCCTCCAAGAGGCCTTCCAGACTGAGCTCCTCTTCTCCCTCTACTCCCTCTACCACCCCCCCTTCACCTCTCTGCAGCTAAACCCTCTTTTACCCCTTTCCCTCTGCTCCTCCCCCTCTCCCTTCCCATCCGCTCAGCACTGTACTCGTCCGCTCAACTGTATATATTTCCATTACCCTATTTATTTTGTTAATGAAATGTACATCGCCTCGATTCTATTTAGTTGCCATTGTTTTTACGAGATGTTCTTCCCCTTGACGCTGTTTATTGCCATTGTTCTTGTCTGTCCGTCTCCCCTAATTAGACTGTAAGCCCGTCAAACGGCAGGGACTGTCTCTATCTGTTGCCGACTTGTTCATTCCAAGCACTTAGTACAGTGCTCTGCACATAGTAAGCACTCAATAAATACTATTGAATGAATGAATGAACAAAAATAATTTCCAAATTAAACAAATCAAGTTAACAATTCTTACAATAAGAAACAATTCTAAGAGGATTCCTAGCCATCTTAATGCCCCAGGTAACAATTCTTAGTTACCACCACTTCATTATAGCTACCTATAACTAAAAGACCTAAAGTTAACTTTAGGTGGTGGTGGTCTATGTCAACAGCTGGTATCCTGGTCCTGGCATGGGCTAGTCCTGTTGACATCAGGGCCTGGGGGTGGTCTGTGGGGGGGGGGGGGGTTTGCTGGTCCAGGTTCTGTAGACAGAAAAGAGATTGAATACATTCTGTAACATATAAGTAGGCTAAACATGTGCAGGTAATTCCAGTTTGATTCATAAATGGATAGAGATTTAACAGTGCTCTGCACATAGTAAGTGCTCAATAAATATGAATGAATGAAAATAGTACTTGCATAAGTACATCTTCACTGCCACCATGATGGTTCAGGTACTTGTCAGACACCAACTTGATGACTGCATCAGCTACTTCACACACTTCCTTATCTTCTGTCTCTACCATTTCCTGTCCATACTTTACTCAGGTGCTTGAATCATTTTCCAAAATCAGAATTCTGCACAATAATAATGTGGGTATTTAAGTGTTTAAGAGTGGCTAAGCACTGTTCTAAATGCTGGGGAAGATACAAGGTCCCACGTGGGGCTCACAATCTTCATCCCCATTTTACAGATGAGATCACTGAGACACAGAGAAGTGAAGTGATTTGCCCAAAGTCACACAGCTGACAGGTGGCAGAGCCAGGATTAGAACCCACAACCTCTGACTCCCAAGCCCATGCTCTTTCCACTAAGCCACGCTCCTTCTCAAGTGGGATGTGTGACACTGGTACATCATACCTGTGCAACATAATGTATTTTATTGAGTGCTTTCTATGTGCAGAGCACTGTACTAAGAAATTGGGAAAGTACAAGTGCTTAGTACAGTGTTTTGCACATAAGTACTCAAATACCACTGTCAGACAGTCGTATTTATAGAGCGCTTGGAGGAGTGCTCTGCACTAAGTTCTTGGGAGAGTATAATACACAGCAAGCTTATAGCAAGTCCACAGCAAGTCCACAGCAAGCTTACACTCTAGAGGGGGAGATAGACGGTCATATAAATAAATAAATTGCAGATATGTATATGAGTGCTATGGGGCTGGGAGGGAGGGATGAATAAAGGGAGTAAATCAAGGTGAGGCAGAAGGGTATGGAAGAAAAGGAAAAGAAGGTTTAGTTAGGGAACACTTCTTGGAAGAGATGTGCCTTCTATAACGCTTTGAAGTGGGGAAGAGTAATTGTTAAAAATGAAGAGAGAGGGTATTCCAGGCCAGAGGCAGTATGTGTGGGAGAGGTGGTAGTGAGCTAGATAAGATCAAGGTTCAGTGAGAAGTTTAGCATTAGAGGAAGGAAGTATGTGGGCTGGGTTGTAGTGGGAGAGTAGCAAGGTGAGGTAGGAAGGAGCAGGTGATTAAGTGCTTTAAAGGCAAGAGTGTGGAGTTTCTGCTTGTTGTGGAGGTGGATGGGCAACCACTGGAGATTCTTGAGGAGTGGAGAAACATGGCCTGCACATTTTTGTAGAAAAATGATCTGGGCAGCAGATTGAAGTATAGACTGGAGTGGGGAGAGGCTGGACGCTGTGTGGTCAGTAAGAATGATTGATTAAAACACAGCAGTCAGCAGACACAGTGCCTGTTCACAATGAACATATGGTCTAGAGGAAGAGACATATATTAATATAAATTTATATGTTGAACATAAATGCTGTGAGTTTGAGGGTTGGGGTCACAGTTACAAATTTATAGATGACAGAAGAGAGAGGGAGCTGGGGGATAGAGGTCTTAATTGAGGAATACCGCTTGGGGAAGATGTGACCTTAATAATGATTTGAATGTTGGGTGAGTGGTGGTCTAGAATATGGAAAGGGAAGGAGTTCCAAGCCAGGGAGGAGGATGTGCCAAAGGGGTCAGACCAGATAGGGGCACATTGAGTCAGACAGTTCTAGAAGAGCAAAGTGTGTGGGCTGGGTGATTGTAGTAGAACAGTGAAGTAAAGTATGAGTAGGTTGAGCTGATTGAGTACTTTAAAGACAATGGAAAGGAGTTTCTGTTTTATGTGGTGATGGAAGGGCAACCCCTGGAGATTCTTGACATAGATAAGCAGCGTGGCAGAGTGGATAGAGCACGGGCCTGAAAGTTAGAAGGTCATGGGTTCTAGTCCTGGCCCTGCCACTTGCCTGCTGTGTGACTTTGGGCAAGTGTAAAATGGGGATTGAGACTCTGAGCCTCTCGTGGGACAGGGGCTGTTTCCAACCTGATTTGCTTGCATCCACCCTAGCATTTACTACAGTGCCTGGAACATAAGTGCTTAACAAATACCATAATTACTAATTATTAGTATAGACATAGACTGAATGTTTTTTGTTTTTTTTAGAAAAAATGACCCATGTAGTAGAATGAAGTATAGACTGTTGTGGGGAGAAAGAGGAGGCAGAGAGGTCAACAAGGAGGCAGATGCATTAGTCAAATGGGATAAGTTAAGTGCTTGCATCAGCAAGTGTGGATGGAAAGATTTTAGCAATGTTGTGAAGATTAAACTGATAGGATTTGGAGACAGACTGAATATGGAGGGTTGAATTACAGAGATGAGTCATGGACAGTGCCAAGTTTACAGGCTTGTGAGATGGGGGGATAGTGGTTTTATCTAAATAATAATGGTAATAATTGTGGCTTTTCTTAAGCAGATATTATATGTCATTCATTCAATCATATTAAGTGCTTACTGTTTGCAAAGCACTATACTAAATAATAATAATAATAATGTTGGTATTTGTTAAGTGCTTACTATGTGCTGAGCACTGTTCTAAGCGCTGGGGTAGACATAGGGGAATCAGGTTGTCCCACGTGGGGCTCACAGTCTTAATCCCCATTTTACAGATGAGGGAACTGAGGCACAGAGAAGTTAAGTGACTTGCCCACAGTCACACAGCCGACAAGTAGCAGAGCTGGGATTCGAACTCATGAGCCCTGACTCCAAAGCCCGTGCTCTTTCCACTGAGCCACGCTGCTTCTCCCACTAAACACTTGGGAAGGTACAATACAACAGTAAACAGTGACAATCCCTGCCTACAATAAGCTCACAGTCTACGGAGGGGGAGGGGAGACAGACATCAATACAAATAAATAAAATCACAAATATATACATAAGTGTTATTGGGCTGGGAAGAAGTGGGAAGAGCAAAGGGAACAAGTCAGGGTTATGCAGCAGGGAATGGGAAATGAGGAAAAGTGGGACTTAGTCTGGGAAGGCCTCTTGGAGAAGATGTGCCTTCAGTAAGACTTTGAATGGAGGGGAGAGTAATTGTCTGGTGGATTTGAGGAGGGAGGGCATTCCAGGCCAGAGGCAGGGTGGGGTCCAGGGGTTGGCGGTGAGATAGGTGAGACTGAGGCACAAGGAGAAGGATAGCACCAGAGGAGCCAAGTATGTGGTCTGGGTTGTAGAAGGAGAGAGGCAAGGTGAAGTAGGAGGGGGCAAAGTGATGGACTGCTTTAAAGCCAATGGTGAGGAGTTTTTATTTGATATGGGGGTAGATAGGCAACCACTGGAGATTTTTCAGGAATGGGTTGACCTGTCCTGAACGTTCCTGTAGAATGATGATCCAGGCAAAAGAGTGAAGTAAGGACTGGAGTGGGGAGAGGCAGGAAAGTGGGAGGTCAGCAAGGAGACTGTTGCAGTGATCTAGTTGGGTTAGGATGAGTGATTGTATTAACATAGTAGCAGTTTAGATGGAGAGTAAAGGCCAGATTTTAGCGATGTTGTATAGGTGGGACCGACAGGATTTGGTGACAGATTGACTATGAGGGTTGAATGAGAGAGAGGTGTCAAGGATAATGCCATATACAGGATACAGTGCCAGGCACAGTACTAAGCACTGGGCTGGATACAAGAAAATAGGGTTAGGCACAGCCCCTCTCACAAATGGGATTCACAGTCTCAATCCCATTTTATATATGAGTTAACTGAGGCACAGAGAAGTGAAGTGACTTTGATGGGGGGAACAGTAGTCTGCCCAGTGAGAGGTGGTGGAGCTGGGATTAGAACCCATGACCAATGGGAAAACAGCGAAAGGACAGGGTTTGGGTGAGAAGATAAGAAATTTGGTTTGGGACATGCTAAGTTTTTGAGATGTTGGCAAGACATCCAGGTGGAGATGCCCTGAAGGCAAGAGCAAATGTTAGACTGCAGAAAAGGAGAGAGGTCAGGGCTGGAGATGTAGACTTGGGAATCGTCTGCAATAACCTTACCTTGCTCCTGGAAACATTCGGCTCTGGAACCATTTAGGAAGATCAGGATGCCTGAAAATGTCTACAAGTGTCTTAAAGTCCTTCCATTCTTCCTTTCTGAGGATAGACCATATTAGGGATTTTGTACAAGCAAATCCCACATGTTTTTTTTTCCTTTTCATGGTATTTAAATGCGTACTATTTGAAAACCATATTATCGCTGGGGTAGGATACAAGCTAATCAGTTTGTATATAGTGCATGCCCCAGAAGGGACTCACAGTCTTAATTCCCATTTTTTAAATGAAACAGCTGAAGCACAGAGAAGTTAATTGACTTGCCCAAGGTCACACAGCAGAAAATTGGCAGCACCAGAACTAGAACCCAGGTCCTTCCGACTCCCAGAGACATGCTCTATTGACTTGGCCATTTGCAAAATGGCTTTGGGCTCTTTCCTCAGCTAACTATCCTCATTCTTACTTTTGCAAACCTCCCTTGAAAGTATTGTATTTATTGGATGCTCATTCTATATAGGGCACTGTACTAAATGCTAATAAGAGTTTGCTGGAATTCATGGACACACTCCTCATCCTGAAGGAGCTTAAGAAGCAGCATGACATAGTGGATAGAGCATGGGCCTGGAAGTCGGAAGGTCATGGGTTCTAATCCCAGCTCCACCACCTGTCTGCTCTGTGACCTTGGGAAGTCACTTCACTTCTCTGTGCCTCAGTTACTTCATCTGTAAAATGGGGATTGAAACTGTGAGCCCCACATGGGACAGAGACTGTGTCCAACCCAAATTGCCTGTATTCACCCTAGTGCGTAGTACAGTGTCTGGCACACAGTAAGCACTTAACAAATACCACAATTATTATTATTGTTAATAATAGTCTGACAGGATAGAGACACTAAAATAAATTGCAGGTAAGGTAAAATAGTTTAAAAATAAAAAGCAGGGAAGGAGCAGGGAAGTATCCAAGTGCTGAGATGACAGGGAAGTGCTGGAGAGGTAAAAGTTGATGTAAATAGGGTGTGGAGGTGAATCAGGGTAGGCCTTCTGGAGGAAATATGATTTTAGGATGACTTTCGATGATGGGAGAATCAGTAGTTTGCCCATTGAAAATCAGAAGAGAGTTGTAGTGGCCTACTGGAAAGAACACGTTCTTGGGAATCAACGGACCAAGGTTCTAATCCTGGCTTGGTATTTGTCTTCTGTCTACATCACCTTGTCTACATCTCCAGTCATGATCTCTCTCTTTCTCTGCAGTTTCACATCTCTTCCTGCTTTCAAGACATTGCTACCTGAATGGTCTGCTTTCACCTCAAACTTACATATCAAAAACAGAACTACTTATCTTCCCACCCAAATCTGGGCTTTCTCCTGACTTTCTCATCAGTCCGCTAGACTGTAAGCTTGCTATAGGCAGGGACTGTCTGTTATATTGTACTCTCCCAAGCACTTAATACACAGCTCTGCACACAGTAAGCACTCAATGAGTACGACTGACTAACTGTAGACAGAACCCACATCCTTCCTGTCTCACAACTCCAGAACCTTGGCATTATCCTTGATGTTGCTCTCATTCAACCCATGTGTTCAAATCTATTAATAAATCCTGTTCAACCTTCACAAAATTTCTAAAACCTGCCCTTTCCTCTCCATCCAAACTGTTACCATGTTAATTCCAGCACTTATCCTAGCCCACCTTGATTACTGTACCACCCTTCTCAATGACCTCTCTACCTCCTGTCACTGCAGTTCATATTTCACTCTGCTACCTGGATCATCTTTCTACAAAAGCATTTAGACCATATTTTCCCACTCAATGGTTGCCCAACCTCCTCTGCATCAAACAGAAACTCCTCACCATTGACTTTAAAGCACTTAATCACCTTGCCCCCTCCTACTTAGTGCCTACCTAGTGCCCACTCACTCCCTCGGTGAACTCATTCGCTCTCACGGCTTTGACTACCATCTCTACGCAGATGACACGCAGATCTACATCTCTGCCCCTGTCCTCTCCCCCTCCCTTCAGGCTCGCATCTCCTCCTGCCTCCAGGACGTCTCCACCTGGATGTCGGCCCGCCACCTAAAACTCAACATGAGCAAGACTGAGCTCCTCATCTTCCCTCCCAAACCCGGTCCTCTCCCAGACTTCTCTATCACCGTGGATGGCACGACCATCCTTCCCGTCTCTCAGGCCCACAATCTCGGTGTCATCCTTGACTCGTCCCTCTCGTTCACCCCACACATCCTATCCGTTACCAAGACCTGCCGGTTTCACCTCTACAATATCGCCAAGATCCGCCCTTTCCTCTCCACCCAAACGGCTGCCTTACTATTACGGGCTCTCGTTATATCCTGGCTAGACTTCTGTGTCAGCCTTCTCTCTGACCTCCCTTCCTCCTCTCTCGCCCCGCTCCGGTCTATTCTTCACTCCGCTGCCCGGCTCATCTTCCTGCAGAAACGAACTGGGCATGTCACTCCCCTTCTTAAACAACTCCAGTGGTTGCCTATCGACCTCCGCTCCAAACAAAAACTCCTCACTCTAGGCTTCAAGGCTCTCCATCACCTTGCCCCTTCCTACCTCTCCTCCCTTCTCTCTTTCTACCGCCCACCCCGCACGCTCCGCTCCTCTGCCGCCCACCTCCTCACCGTCCCTCGGTCTCGCCTATCCCGCCGTCGACCCCTGGGTCACGTCCTCCCGCGGTCCTGGAACTCCCTCCCTCCTCACCTCCGCCAAACTGATTCTCTTTCCCTCTTCAAAACCCTACTTAAAAATCACCTCCTCCAAGAGGCGTTCCCAGACTGAGCTCCTCTTCCCCCTTTACTCCCTCTGCCATCCCCCCTTTACCTCTCCCCAGCTAAAGCCTCATTTTCCCCTTTTCCCTCTGCTCCTCCACCTCTCCCTTCCCATCCCCACAGCACTGTACTCGTCCGCTCAACTGTATATATTTTCGTTACCCTATTTATTTTGTTAATGAATTGTACATCGCCTCGATTCTATTTAGTTGCCATTGTTTTTACGAGATGTTCTTCCCCTTGACGCTGTTTATTGCCATTGTTCTTGTCTGTCCGTCTCGCCCGATTAGACTGTAAGCCCGTCAAACGGCAGGGACTGTCTCTATCTGTTGCCGACTTGTTCATCCCAAGCGCTTAGTACAGTGCTCTGCACATAGTAAGCGCTCAATAAATACTATTGAATGAATGAATGAATACTTCACCTCACTACTATCCTACTACAACCCAGTCCACACCCTTCCCTCCTCTAATTCCATCCTACTTACTGTATCTCGATCTCATCTATCTCACCAGTGACCAATCACCCCCATCACAACTCTAGCCTGGAACGCCCTCCCTCTTCAAAGCTGACAATTACTCTCCTCTCCTTCCAAGTCTTACTGAAGGCACATCTCCAAGAGGTCTTCTCTGACTCAGCCCTGTTTTCCTTTTCTTTCTACTCTTTGCTTCCCTGACTTGCTCCCTTTATTCATTTCCCTCCCTTCCAGCCCCATAACACTTATGTACATATCCCAAATTTATTTATAGTAATGTCTGTCTCTCCCTTTAGACTGTAGCTTGTAATGGGCAGGGAATATGTCTATTGTATTGTACTCTCCCAAGCACTTAGTGCAGTGCTCTGCACATAGCACTTAACTAAATCCAATTAATTGATTCTGTTACCTGGGTCAAGTAAACTTCTCTGTGCCTCAGTTTTCTCACCTGTAAAATGGGGATTCAATCCCTCCTATTTTAACTGCAAACCCCAAATGGGACAGGAACTGTGTTCAGCCTGCTTATATTGTATCTACCTCAGCACTTAATATGGTGCTTGAAATAGAGAGGGATGGAGACTGGGGAGATGTGCACAAAACAATCTATTAGGAAAATGATCCATGCAGGAGACCAAAGTACTATCAGAGAAGTGAGAGTCTGGATGCAGGGAGGTCAGCAAGAAGGTGGATCATTTAGGTGGTAGTTTGGATGGAGAGGAAGGGGTGGATTCTGGAGATGTTGTGAAGGTGGGACAGATATGATTTAGTGACAGACTTGATATACAAGATAAAAAAGAGAGGAGGAAGTCAAATAGAATGCCATGGTTGCTGGCTTGAGTAAATGGAAACTGGTGGTGCTAATAATAACAATAATAATAATTGTGGGTTTAGATGGAGAATAGAATAGAAAGGATCCAGAATTGGGCCTTAAAGGACTCCAGCAATTAATAGGTGAGAGGCAGAAGGGAAGCTGATGCAAATACTAAGAGGAAGTGACTAGAGACATAGAAGAGCCAGGAAAAAAGTGTCAGTGAATCCTGGAAAAGTTAGTGTATCCTGGAAAAGGGAGTGGTCTTAAGGGGGTGTCTAAGGCTGTGGAGAGGTTGAGGAGGGTAAGGCCAAAGTGGAGATAATTAGATTTGGCAAGGAGAAGGCCATTGGTGAACTACAAGAGCACAATTTCAGTAGTGTCAAGTTGGGGAGAAGCTGGACCATAGAGGGTCAAGGAAAGAGTTGGAGGATGGAAAGTGGAGACAAAGGTATCAACAGTCCACTGAAGGAGTCTGGACAGGAATGATAGAACAGATGTGCGGTGATACGTGGATTGTGTAGTAGCATTCAGAGTTTGCTTTTTTTTTTTTTTAGGGGTAGGAGACACAATGGGTTTGAAAATAAAAGGAAATGAGCCCCCAAATAATGAGTACTTGAAGATGGTGATCAAGGAAGAAAGAAAAATGGGCACAAGTACTTCTATAAGATGTGAAGGGATTATGTTGGAGGAACATGTCAAGAAGGCAGATCTCAAAAACAGGAGGAAGATCTCTTGAGAGATGGCTCAGAAATGGGAGAGAGTGGAAGGCTGGTAGGAGGATGCTGGGGAGTTGAGATTTCTGGGGGGGACTTCATGCCTGATGCTTTCAATTTGATCAACAAAATAACTGGCATAGTCATCATTGTTGCTGCTACATTGTTCTCAAGAATGTAGTGAAATCTTATAAGAGAATCCCCTAAAATAGAGAAAGAACCCAACTGCTTTACCAGAATAATTACCAATCCAAGAATGAGATGACACTCCAGTGCAGTTTACTGGCTCAGAAGGGAATAGTATAATAAAAGCACATTATAACTTCAAATTTCACAATTTTACTTTTGTGGGTATAATTCATGTGCTACCTTCCACAGTTTTAAAGTGTTATGTTTCATTCTCAATCCAATATGACATATAACAGAGCTTCCCCATCTCCCTCAAGGTTTCTTTCATTTTTTGATTATAGGCAATGGAACTGGAACCAAGGAGACTTTGTTCTGCAATCTTGTGTGGCAGAACTCAGAAAGTAACTTCATTTTGATTAGTAATTAGACCTGTCACTTCACAGTGCAGCCACTCGGGCTTCAGTGTTGAAGTGAAAGACTCCTGCTTTGACAGTCAGTCAAGGCAGCCCCGTATCTAGAGGAGAAAGAAGACATCTTAAAATGACAGTGTTTTTACTGAAATCATGAATTGGACTGAACCTACTATTGAAATATGCAATTTGTTCCTTTTAATAAATCCTCCATTAAGCACTTCATATTTAAGTAGCTTTTGTGTTTCTTGTCACATTAAAATTTGTATAGTCAACTCCAAAAAGATAATTGTGTCTAGGAGCAAGAGAAGGCTTTGAATATTTCAGATGCTGATATATTCCAATTTTAAAATTCATACTTTAAGGCCCATGAGTTCAATGTAATCGCAAAAGTATTGCTTTGCTAGAAACCCCAGGGATTTTTTTTCAAATATCAGTTCTACTGATTCAGTAATATGTACATAATTGTGTGTAAAACATATATCAGTCCCTAGGTAATCTGCAGGGTGGTTGAGAGATGAAGGAAGCTGCTCAAACTGTGAACCAGCCCAACAATACTCTTGTTACAGTAAAGTCCATACAATTGTTAAAGCTGCTTAAATCTAAAGTTAGAATGATTCCTAGGACTCAATAAGTATGAAAAATTAAAATTGCCAATTATTATGTAACAGACTTCTAAAATGAACATGCAGTGCTGTTTCTTTTTACCTGAAATTGTATTCTCATTAATACATTTTCCTGTTAATTCTAATATTTGAATGTCTAGTTTATGCAGAGTACTGTACTGAGCAGTTGTGAAGTTGAAGATATGAACCCTATCTTTATATATGAACACAGGCACAATATTATTTTACAGCTAGAAAGAAATACTTTTATACATAAAAATTATGGGTGGGTTCAATCAGCTGATCAGTGGTATTTTTTGAGCACTTATATGTATATTGAGCACTGCACTAAATTCAGTAGATTAGATAAAAGCCATCTCTGCCCACAAAAAGTTTACAGGCTAGTTGGGAAGATGGCTATTAAATTATACATAAGTGCTGTTGAACGGGGGTAAAAATATATGTACTGAAGTAGTACAGACCCAAGTACATAAGGCAGGGCCAGGTTTACCAATCAATCAATGGTATTTATAATGGTACGTATGCAGAACATTAAATTAAGTGCTTGAGAGAGTGCAATGCCACAGAGTTGATAGGTACGTTCCCTGCCCACCAGAAAGCCTTCAGCCTTAAGCAAGAAAATGTACCCTCTTGTGAGGTTTCATATGACCCATGATAAAGATGTTTTAATGACTTAATGACAGCATTACCAGAGTAGTGGTGGAGGCAGAAGGGAGTAGCAGGTGACTTTGGTTTGCAGCTCATTTCTTTCCAGGCAGCTGCGGTTGGATATCCTTTTGGAGAGTGGGGGCAGGGAGTTCCAAGAATAGGGACAAGTTCCACCATGCTGAGAAGAAGGCAGAGAGGCTTGGTTTCCCCCTGGTTCCTATTGTAACCAAGTGGTATTTCTTGGTGCACTTCTCCTCTGTCCCTCCATGGCTGGATCCTCTGGCAGTTTTCCTGCCCAGCACCACCCCTTATCCCAGGGTCCCCCCGCTAACCCTAGTTAGCTCACTCCCATCCAACCCCTCCCCACACCACACTCTGTCCCCTCCCCTAGCACCTTCCTGCAGGCTCAGTCAAGTGCGGCTTGTGGAACCCCCGCACATCGTGGGTAAGCTTCCCTTCACCATTGACCTGTTCCTGGCCCAGTCACTCTTCCTCCTTGCTATCACTGAAACCTGGCTCTCCCCAGGCAACACGGTATCTCCTGCTGATCTCTCCAGAGGGGGCCCCATCTTCACCCATTCCCCTAGACTCACTGGGAAAGGAAGAGATATTGGCTTCCTTCTTGCACTTCAATGCTGCCTATGTACCATTTTGCCTTCCTCTTCCCTTTCTTTCCCTTCCTCCAAAGCCCATATCATCCACTTCTACCACCCACACCAGATTGTAACAACAGTCACCTACCACTTCCCAGGCCCACCTCCAAATTTTTCAACCATTTTCGTCCCTTTCTTACATTCCTTCTCTCTCTATCCTTACATTGATCCCTGGGGACTTGAATTAATGCTCCAGATGACCCTTCTGCTGCCCACTTTCTATCATTCAACTTCACTTTCCTCCTGCTCCACCCTAGTTCACCTCCTCACCAATTTGGGCACAAACTTTATTTCATCATCTTCAATCACTACACAATCTCTACCCTCAGCAACTCTGAAATTCCTCTAACTGATGACAACCTCCTCACCTGCCTTCTCTCCCACACACTTCTTTTGTGGCTCAGGAGTCAGACGTTGTGGGTTTTAATCCCACCTCTGCCACTTGTCAGCTGTGTGACTTTGGGCAAGTCACTTAACTTCTCTGTGCCTCAGTTACATCATCTATTAAATGGGGATTTACACTGTGAGCCCCACGTGGGAAAACCTGATTACCTTGTATATATCTCCCCAGTGCTTACAATAGTGCTTGGGACATAATAAAAATAATAATGATGGTATTTGTTAAGCACTTAATATGTGCCAAGCACTGTTCTAAGTACTGGGGTAGATACATTGCACTCAGATTGCCCCACGTGGGACTCACATTTTTTAATCCCCATTTTACAGATGAGGTAACTGAGGCACAGAGAAGTTGGGTGACTTGCCCAAGGTCACAGCAGACAAGTTGGGGAGCCAGTATTAGAACTCTCATCCTCTGTCTCCCAAGCCTGGGGTCTTGCCACTAAGCCACGCTGCTTCTCTACATAGTAAGCACTTAACAAATACCATCATTATTATTATTATTATCATTTTTATTATAAATCTGCCCTATTCCCCCACAGAGATCCCAGTCTTTCGACCTCATCCAATTTTCTCAAGTCATCGTGCGTCATTTAGACTCTCTACCCAAATTACCTTCCCTTAACGACCAAATTGATGGTCAAATTGCTTGCCAAGGTATAATTAATTTATACTTTGTGCCCTGAGGAAAAAGAGTTAAATGTTTATCATTATGTATTCTGTCTAATATTAAGAATTTGAAAGTACCTTGATAGTACTACAGCCAACAATTCCTCATCTTTAATTTTAGTTTTTCCTTTTAAAAGAACTAAGCAAACTTCACATCACAAATGTTTAGAAGTTCCTTTAAGTTTTTTTTAATCTTTCAGGATATTTAAAATGTGGAGCTATGTATTATAAAATATGCAAACAACTCATTTGAGAAGCATCTGTAAGAGGTTCTCAGGGGTTTCAGTTTTCAACCAGGCAAATTTTCCAGGCCGCACAGAAGCATACATATGAATGACTTAATAATAATAATGATAATAATAATGGTATTTGTTAAGCGCTTACTATGTGCAGAGCACTGTTCTAAGTGCTGGGGGAGATACAGGGTAATCAGGTTATCCCACTTGGGGCTCACAGTTTTAATCTCCATTTTACAGATGAGGTAACTGAGACACGGAGAAGTTAAGTGACTTGCCCATAGTAGCACAGCTGACAAGTGGCAGAGCTGGGATTCAAACCTATGACCTCTGACTCCCAAATCCGGGCTCTTTCCACTGAGCCATGCTGCTTCTCTAATTAGCATTTAATGGTGTGAGGACACAAATAGTTTAACTTAATTCTCAATTTAGGTAACAGTGATAGATGTTCCTGGGATTCCCACCTGCTCAAGAACAGCCATAAAACCCCTGATCTTTATAAACAACATTATCAGCACAGATTACAAATCAAATCTTTACTCTAAATCCTGACATCTTTTTTCTTTTTTCTTTTTTTAACATGAATTTTTTTTAATGCTATGTATCAGGCACTGTACTAAGTGCTGGGAAAGATACAAACTAATCATGTTGGTCACAGTCCATGTTCCACCTGGGGCTCATTGTCTTAATCCCCATTTTACAGATTAACTGAGCCACAGACAAGTTAAGTGACTTGTTCAATGTCAAGCAGCCGGCAAGTGGTGGGGCCAGGATTGCAACCCAGGTCCTTTTGACTAGCAGGTCTGTGCTCTATCTACTAGACAACACTTCTTCTCTACCTAGTCCTGCAGTGTGGTTTAGAAAGAGCACAGGCTGGGGAGTCAGAGGACATGGGTATTAATCCCAGCTCTGCCACTTGTCTTCTGTGTGACCTTGGGCAAGCCACTTAACTTCTCTGAGACTCAGTTACCTCATCTGTAAAATGGGGATTAAGACTGTGAACCCCACGTGGGACAACCTGATTATCTATCCCAGTGCTTAGAACAGTGTTTGGCACGTCGTAAGTACTTAACATACAAATACTATGATTATTATTATTATTATTATTATTATTACTCCTTTAGATTTTTTCCTTAACTACTCTTTTAAGGAATCTGAAATTAAACATTACTCTCATTCCATTTTCTTTACCTCCACCCCTTCAGTCCAGATTGAGGATGATTCCATGCCCCCTGCTCCATTTCAGTTAAATTTTCAGGACAGAGTTCCAGAAGAGACCTAACAACAGATCTTATTTTTCATGATTGTATTCCTTGATTACACTGCTGCTTCATTTTTACCAAGACAGGCATAAAATTGCCTCTCTGGAAGACTTTACTGGATGCAAACAACTCATTTATTGAAAAGTCAAAATTACACAAATTGGAGCATGGAAGAAATCACGCATGCCAAATAATTGTATTAGGGAGGTGGAATGGCATAGCGGAAAATGTATTGGCATGATGTTCAAGAATTTAGGTACTTGTCCTAGCTCTGCTGCTAGTTTACCATGTAACCTTGGGCAATTACTTAACCTCTCTAGGCCTCTGTTTCCTCACCTGTTTAATCTCTGACTTTCCCTACCTCTTGGATTTGTGCTCGAATCAAGCAGTTATTAGTATTTGTGCACTGTACCAACTCTGTATGTTCCCAAACACTTTGTATAATGCTCTGCACATCGTAAATGCTCAGAACTTATTGATTGATTGTATTCATTTCATCTATTTATTGAGTGCTTACTGTCTACAAAGCACTGTACAAATTTTCTTGGGAGAATACACTAGATTTACTATACTTGATCTCTGCTCAAGGATTTTACAATTTAGTGAGAGAGACAGAGATTAAAATAAATTACAGATGGAAGAAGGAAAAGGTGAAAACATCAGCTGGTGCTTATGTAATGCAACATATAAAATAGGTGCAAGATGGATATGGAAGGTTATGATTATCTAAAGATTTAGTTGATGGAGAAGAGCTGAATTGGCACCTGAAAGAGGCAAGTCTCAAAATTAATAGGGAAGACATTCTGGAGAAGATATGCTTTCAGGAGATCTCTGCAAATGGGGAAATTATGGTCTTTCATGTGAAGGGGAAAGCATGAATAATAGATTGATCACAAGAAATATAAAGATGAGATACATTACTTAGGTTATTTGGGAATGAACAAAGCGTGTGAGCTGGGATGTAATGGGAAAATGAAATATATAAGTAGGTAGACAAAGTCGATTAAATGCCTTAAAAGCAATGGTCAGGAGTTTCTGCTTGATGAAGATAGATATGGGTAACCATTTGTCATTTTTGAGGAGTGTTTGTTTGCTCTGTTTTATGCCAAACACTGTTCTTAGCTCTGGGTTAGATGCAAGTTAATTAGGTTGGACACAGAATGGAAAGGTCTTTGCAGAATAACATTTCAGAAAAAATGATGCAGAGAGTAGAGTGAAATAAGTTTAGAGGGGTGGTGCTAGAAATAGGGAGAGCATTGAGGAAGTTTATGCAGTATTCAAGTCGGTGCATGACAGTTGC
This sequence comes from Ornithorhynchus anatinus, assembly GCF_004115215.2. Lineage (NCBI taxonomy): Eukaryota > Metazoa > Chordata > Mammalia > Monotremata > Ornithorhynchidae > Ornithorhynchus > Ornithorhynchus anatinus. Next base: position 157,535,559 of record NC_041728.1, read on the forward strand.
CTGTATCGGAATGGTCATTGTTTTGATGGAAAGGAAGGGGCAGATCTAGAATTCCAGTGTCTCAAGGACTATTATCTTAAATCCACCCCAGTATTTAGCCTATTGCTTGACATCTAGTAAACATATTGTTATCATTACTATATCTATCACGATAGTAATAAGTAGTAATGCCAGGCATTACCTTTTCCATGTGTTGCATCCAAGAAAACCCTATCTCTTTACAAACTTTACAACTTTATAAAGTTTCGCATACAATTTTTCTTACTATAACTTGGGTGCACTGTATCATGTTGTCCCACAGCCAGACTCTAACCCTGGATCACCTCCACAGTATGCTTCCTGTACCCTTGCCAAGGAGTGCTGCTGCAGGAAATCCATTCATTTATTCATTCAATCATATTTATTGAACACTTACTTTGTGCTACTAAGTGCTTGGGAGAGTTCAGTGCATAAATAAGCAGACATATTCCATGCTCACAACAACCTTATAGTCTAGAGGGGGAGAGAGAGCCATAAATATAAATGAATTACAGATATGTACTTATGTACTGTTGTTCTGCAAGGGGAAAAGTCAGGGTAATGCAGAAGGTAGTGGGAGAAGAGGAAAGGGGGGCTTAATCATGGAAGACATCTTGGAGGAGATTTCCATTTAATAAACCTTTGAAGGGCAAGAGTGTAATTGTCTATCAGATTTGAGGAGGGAGAGTGTTCCAGGCCAGAGGAAGGATGTGGGCGAGGGGTCAGTAGTGAGATAGATGAGATCAAGATACAATAAGAAAGTTAGCATTAGAGGAAGGACTGGGTTGTAGTAGGAGAGTAGTGAGGTGAGGTAGGAGCAGGCAAGGTGATGGAGTGCTTTAAAGCCAATGGTGAGGAGTTTTTATTTATTGTGAAGGTGGATGGGCAATCACTGGAGTTTTTTGAAGAGAGGGAAACATTTTCTGACCATTTCTGTTGGAAAAATGATCCAAGCAGCAGAGTGAAGTGTGGACTGGATTGGGGAGAAACAGGAGGCTGGGAAGACAGCAAGGAGTCTGATGCAGTAATCCCAGCAGGGTAGGATGAGTGTTAATAGGATTGTAGGATTGTATTAATGTGGTAGCAGTTTGGATGGAAAGGAAAGGGCAGATTTTAGTGATGCTGTGAAGGTGGGACCAACAGGATTTAGTGATGGATTTAATATGTCTGCTGAATGCGAGAGAGGAGTCAAGGGTAATGCCAAGGTTATAGGCTTGTGAGACAGGAAGGATGGTGGTGTCATCTATAGTGTTAGGAAAGTCAAGGGGAGGACAGGGTTTGGGTTGGAAGATAAGGAATTCTGTTTTGGACATGCTAAGCATGGAGGACATCCAGTAGAGATGTTCTGAAGGCAGAAGGAAATGTGAGATTGCAGAGAGGGAGAAAGAGCAGGACTGGAGACATAGATTTGGGTATCTTCTGCCTAGAAGTGGTAGCTGAAGGCATGGGAGTGACTGTGTTCTCCAAGGGAGTGGGTTTATATGGAGAATAGAAGGGGACTCAAAACTGAACCCTAAGAGACCCCCACAGTTAGGGCACCTGGCACCAGACCACTATGTCAATTCTGTTTCCTCCTTATTTGCTAAAACTTTTCCCTCTCTTTTGATCAGACACACTATTTCTCTTCATTCACTCCCATTGTCCCCAACTATATCAGACGTTTAACTCCCTCCTGAAATTCCCCGATGTCTCCACCTCCATCTCTCTTTCTTCAGTAACCTTGCCAACTTCTTTGTTGACAAAATTGAAATCATCAGGTCTGAGTTCCCACAGATTTTCTTCTCAGCTCACTTCCAGCCCAACATCTGCTCTCTCATCTATCTCAGTCATCCCTCAAGAAGAAATCTCTCTACTCTGCTTTCTAAATCCACCACTTCCACATAATCCTCCAGCCCCATCTGTTCTCATGTTCCAATAAATATGTTCACCACTCTTCTTCTCTCCACGCCTGCCACCTTCAAGCATTCACTTTTTGATCTCTACTTTCCTTCTGCCTTCAAACATAACCACATATTCCCTATCCAAAATAGATCTTTCTCTGGGCCACAAAGCACAATCCACTCTCTCCTTATTTTTCTCCTTTCTGAGTTCCTCAAATTCTTTGCCTCTACTTCCTCATCTCCAGTTCCATCCTTGATCCCCTACAATATGGTTTCCACTCCTTTTACACTAACACCATTCTCTCCTAGGTCACCAGTGACCTCTTTCTTGTCATTTCTATTGAACATTAGTCTGTCATAAACCTCCTTTACTTCATGGCTGCTTTCAACACTATGACCATTCTCTTAGGAATACTAAGAAACTTTAGCTTTTCTGGCAGTCCTTTCCTGGTGTCCATTTACACTCTCTGATTGACCCATCCCAGCCCCATTCACCTGTACTTCCTCTGCTCCCTCTCCCCAAATGTGGGTAAAACTTACTTATTTCAATTCATTTATTTCACTGGGGTCCCTAACCTTCAATTTTAGGCTGCGTAATGACAGATTAAATTCCAGATGTATAATATCCCTGTCCTGCAGATGAGGCCTGAATTATGGGACCTGGAAATGGGGGAAGGAAAGCCATTCCTACAAGCCTAAACCATAATGTATCACCTGAGGAATCCAAATATCCACCTAGATATGGAATTTTAAACACCACTCTTCGATTGTGGATGGCTGAGGATTCCTCAAAGAGCTTGTGAATTGCTCTATTCTGTTGGAGGCACTCAAACATCTCTAGGACACAGGGTGGCGCACCCCATTTGGAAGAAAAACAAATATCAGGAGTTAAACTCCCAGTATAATATCAGGAGTTAAACTCTCCCAACTAACTGCAGGAATGATTCCAAGATTTCCACAGTTGCTCTCTAGGTTGGATATGTCTTGTTCTCGTCTTATGCCATCAAGTTGTCTCAGACCCATAGCAACGCAATGGACACATCTGTCCATCACACCTCCAACTGCAATTGTTCTGGTAGTAGATCCATAAAGTTTTCCTGGTAAAAATGAAGAAATAGTTTACCATTGCTTCCTTCCATGCAGTCAACTGAGTCTCCACCCTCGACTCTTTCCCGTGGTAATGTTGCCCAGAATAGGTGAGTTTTGACTTGTAGCAGATTGCCTTCCACTCACTAGCCACTGCCAAACCTAGGAATGAAATGGGTATGCCTCCGTTTGACTCTTCTCCTGCAGACCAGACTGGTAGAGTACAGAAAACTCTCCAGGTATAACTCTGAGAGGGATTGGATATGTAGAATTGAGGAATTAATGCCTTCCTGTATATTGGAAATTCAGGGCTTTCTTGACTAATCCTAGGGTCTTACCTACCAACTAATGGGTTTCCTGAGGCATAAAATGTTTCAGTAAGGCAACTGGAGGACCATGTCCATTTTTCTCTTGCCCTCCATGGAATTCAAGAAGTGACTAGTGCTTTCCTGCTCAGTGAACAGAAAAGATTCATTTAGCACTATGAATTGTGTCTATATGGGGGACTTTGGTTCCATTACTCTCTTTTTTTCTATTTATTTACAGTGAAATTTCCACCATTCCACTAAGTGCCAATCACTTAATAAATATCAGATTTATTAATATAAATTTGGCTTAACTAATAAAATTTAAAATTATGGTAGTAAAGTGCAACTTTTAAGTAATTTAAAATTTAGCAATTTAATACCATTTATTCTTCTAACCCCAGCTGCATTCTCCCCTGTGTCACACTTTTTTGCGGGAGGTTACGTAGTCTTTGGATATTTTGAGCAGTATAACATTATGTCATGATACACAGCAGTAAGTCCCAGTTTACAAAATAAGCATCCATAGTGACCCCAAATCAGGTTTTACTTCATAGCTCATATGTGTAACTTAAATTAGGCATATTCACACTGATAATTACAGTCTTCAGCATCTTCTGAAAGTCTTCTGTATTCTCTTACCTAATGTAGTATTACTGTAAAATTATGTAAATATAAGCATTTCATTATAATCTAAAAATTAAAAAAATGAAATCAACTTTAGGAGTTGAAATGCACATGGTAATCTCCTAATACATTTGATAATTTTACCTGGTCTTTTCAAATTAACATTTGTCTTGATTGCTTCATTTGTTTACAACTATCACATCTGCTTAAAGAGTTCATTCACTGGAAACAAAATTTCTCATTTAACAGATGAAGAAGGGTCAACATTAATATAATGAAAAATATTTTAAATATTGATTCAGTAAAAGGCAATCTACATTTGTTTTCTAGAATATAAAATCTTTCATATACTAGAATGAGGCAGTTTTTGAAATTGTTCTCAATTGTGGAAATTTCAATTATTTTAAGGAAGGTGAGGTGTGGTGTTGCATCCTGTTAAAAAGAAAATATCTGGAAATCTTTATTTATTCATTCTGACCTTTCTGGAATTTTGGAATGGTGTTTGCTAAAGATCTGTACAAAGAGTGTCTCTAAATTTTCTGCAAAATGTACTAGAAAAATATCTCTAAATCCATAAGCTCTTCTTATCTATATTTATCTTCTACAGTGACCCACTTTTTATTTCCTTCTTGCCTGGAAGAATATTGGCAACTCAAGTGTATTTTGAAAGTGATAGCCCTTTATATTTTTAATGAGTCTCTTTCATTAGTGAATTACATTTTTAAAATATGTCAACTTTATATTTAACCTAGAGAGCATATATCTACAGAATCTTCAATTTGCAGTGCTTTTTTCTCAAAAACATTCATTTAGTGAGAAATATTTTCAAAATTCCTATCGCACCAGCATATAAATTCATCTAGTTCTGTGCTAACTGACAAGTCTATAAAAACCTCTTTTGAAATGATTGGTTTAAGCGGCCTACTGAATTTTAAATAACTGTAGGCACAGTGCATCTTTTCTTTGGAAGCTTATGGAGGAATCAAAGCAGTTGCAAATTCATGCAAGACAATATACTTCTCTGGTTGTCTTTATGATAGAGTTAAATATAAGGAAAATGTGTGCCTTCCTAAAGACATCATTTAAAAACCCAGACAAAACTTCTGTTGATATTTGACAAACATCTATTAACTCAAAAGTAGAAAAGGGTATAGAATGATGGACCTTTGAGATGAAACATCAAGCTTCTCAAATCAGTATTTGATTCAGTAAGGTAGACCACTACTACAAGCTAATAAACTCAGACCTTTGAGATTGGGGCTGATCAGGGGGTGAAGTTAAGGATAAGAATCTTGATGCAGGAAGACAAAGAAGTTTCCTTCCCTCTGACCTTCTAGGAGGAAAATTGGAGGACCAAGATTCATGCGACTATAAGGAAGTAAGTGTTAAGTTTCTGTTTCTGCTCTGTGGCATTACAAGTAGCCCTCTTGGGATAATAATGATGGTATTTGTTAAGTGCTTACTATGTGCCAAGCACTGTTCTAAGTGCTGGGGAACATACAAGGTAATCACGTTGTCCCTTGAGGGGATCACAGTCTTAATCCCCATTTAACAAATGAGATAACTGAGGCACAGAGAAGTAAAGTGATATGCCCAAAGTCACACAGCTGGCAAGTGACAGAACCGAGATTAGAACACACAACCTCTGACTCTTGTAAACCAGTCATTGGGCGGGGATTTTCTCTATCTGTTGCTGAAGTGAACATTCCAAGCACTTGGTAGAGTGCTCTGCACATAGTAAGCGCTCAATAAATACTATCTAATGAATGTGTGACTCCCAAGCCTGTGCTCTTTCCACTCTGTCACACTGCTTCTCGACTGTCTTGGTTTTTAAATGATATCTTTAAGAAGGCACACATTTTCCTTATATATAATTCTATTATAAAGACAACCAGAGAAGTATATTGTCTTGTATGAATTTGTAGCTGTTTTGATTCCTACATAAGCTTTCAAAGAAAAAATGCACTCTGCCTACAAACAATTATTTTAAAATTCAATAAGAATGTTTTTTTATAGAAGTGCCGTGGGGTTGGGAGGAAGGATGAATAAAGGGAGCAAGTCAGGGCAACACAGAAGGGAGTGGGAGAAGAGGAAAGTGAGGTTTAGTTCAGGAAGGCCTCTGGAAAGAGTTGTGTTAAATTGGGTAGATACATGGAGCTAACGGTTTGAGAGGAGAACAGATATTGAATCCCTATTTTACATATGAAAAAACTGAGGCACAGAGAAGTTAAGAAAAGTTAAGTGACTTGCTCAAGATCACAGAGCAGGCAAGTGGTAGAGCCAAGATTAGAACCCAAGTCCTCTGACTCCCAATCTGTGCTCTTTCCCACAAAGACAGACTGCTTCCATAACCTTTCCTTATGTCTCTCTTTCTAAGATTGTCTATGCCTCTCTGCCTCTCTTTCTAAGATTATGAACATTATCTTGAGGGTGATGAGGGACCTTGTCTAATCCACATCATGGTGTTTGTATAGTGTTTTGCACACAGTCATAGTATTCATTAAATATTACAACTATTGATGGTGCCACTCCTCACTGGGATGGTTATCAGTGAGTCTGCCATCAAGAAGTTCAATTATGGGATTCTCTCTCATCATTACAGTTTGCCAATGGTGGGACAGAATCCCCAAACCTGTAAAGGTCCAACCCAAATCAAGATGTCTGTTGTTCTCATTCTACAATAGACCACAGATACAAGTATAGGTAGCTTAGTCTAAACTAATCTGCATGTTGGTTTAGTTGTCTGTCATTAAGAATTAATGTGTAGAGTCCCTCTTTCAGGGATTACCTTGATTACCACAACCACTTACGATAATGTTCTCTGTGGTCTGTATGTATTTGGACATCTTTTGATTGAATAGTTCACGTTTGGAATGGTCATGAAATTTCATGACCAATTTCAGAGGTTCAAAATTGCTGATGAGTCCAGGACAGAGGTAAAATTTGTAAATGAGACATTTGGTTGGCTTATAAATTTATCTGGGTGACCTTTCAGTTCTACTAATCCAGAGTCGAAGGGGTTGCATCATGACCCAATGCAGTTTCTCCCTTGTGATTGACATCTGTCAGTTCTGATGCAATTGAAGGCAGCCTAAGGCCCATCACATTTGTCCCTGGCAAACATTTCACCCCAACCATGTTCATTCATTCATTCATTCAATTGTAAGTATTGAGCATTTACTGTGTGCAGAGCTCTGTACTAAGCACTTGGGAGAGTACAATATAATAATAAAGTCACATTCCCTGCCCATAATGAGCTTACAGTCTAGAGTGGGGGAGACAGACATCAATAGAAATAAGTAGACAGCCAGATTGTTGCGGGAGAGGGATGGGGGCTGGGGGAAAGAGAGCCTGAGAAGGGAGTTAAATGTTTGAAAGAACTGACAAGAGTGATGGGCATAGGAGACAATAAGGGAAGAGAAGTAGTTTTGCTGGGCAGAAGAGAAAGCAGAGTTAAGGCAAGAAAAAAGAAACTTGAAGTGGACAAGGTCGACCTGATGTTTAGATTTCCACTCACAGCATTCAGTGGTTCAAACATAAGAGCATAGCAGACAGACAGTACAGGTGATCCAGGGCTGTAGATTAGTGATATGAGAGCGACGAAGGGATGGGGGAGTGAGTGCATTGAGTAGAGAGTGTGGTGTTGAGAGCATCTATTTGGTTATCAAGAGTGGGTAGTTTTGGAATGGAGGCTAGATGGGGTGTGATAATAATGTTGGTATTTATTAAGCGCTTACTATGTGCCGAGCACTGTTCTAAGCGCTGGGGGAGACACAAGGGAATCAGGTTGTCCCATGTGGGGCTCACAGTCTCAATCCCCATTTTACAGATGAGGTAACTGAGGCACAGAGAAGTTAAGTGATTTGCCCACAGTCATACAGCTGACAAGTGGTGGAGCCGGAATTCGAACTCATGACCTCTGACTCCAAAGCCCGTGCTCTTTCCACTGAGCCACGGTGTGATGTGCTGAGAGAGATGGAAAGGGTGTAGAGAGCTGAGGTCTCTGTGGAGGAGTAATACAGAATTTACAGGGAGGAGTGTGGGAGAGGAGGCAAGTGAGAAGATTGTGGTCAGAGAGAGAAATTACAGTTTCAGATTACAGAGCCCATAGTAACGACTTAAGAAATACCTCTTAATAAGAAACAAACCTTTCATCCCCTTCAATTCCAACACAGCATCACTCTCCTCATCTTCAAAGCCCTACAAAGATTACATCTCCACCAGGAAGCTTTCTCTAACTGATTTCTCATCTCTTCATCTTATTTTTCCTTTCTATTTCATCATTCTTATATGGAAATCTATAACTGCTAAGAAATTTACTAGGTTGCTTCCCCCACCAGTAACTTTTTTTTTTAGGGTCTGTCTCCCCTGCTAGATTGTAAGCTCCTTGATTGTGTTTACCTACCCCATTGTACTCTCCCAAGAATGTACTACAGTACTCTGTTCATACACAGTAAGCACCATTCAATACCACTGATTGCTTGAATAAAACTCTGAAATGTTTTCTATACCAACCAGAGGAACATAACTAAGCTGAACAACTTTATAATAGTGATTAAAACCAATGCCTATGGTCAAACGATGAAAAAAACAAAATTTTAACATTGTCATTTTCAACAAGAAATATAATTATAATTGTGGTATGTAAGTGTTTACTACATGTAGAACACTGTACTAATTGCTGCAGCAGATGTAAAATAGTGAGGTGGGACACATGGGACTCACAATCTAAGGGGAAGGAGATCAGATATTTAATTCCCATTTTACAGATGAAAAAGGTGAGGCACAGAGCATTCATTCATTCACTCATATTTATTGAGCACTTACTGTGTGCAGAGCACTGTACTAAGTGCTTGGAAAGTACAATACAGCAATAAAGGGACATTTTCCCTGCCCACAACAGTCTCACAGTCTACAGAGGGGTAGACTCGGTACAAGTAAATCAATACAAGTGAATAGGCATCAGTATAAATAAATAGGATTGTAGTTATATACATATAAGCATAAGTGCTGTGGGGTGGGAGGGAGTGAGCCATGGTGACCTAGAAGGGAGTGGGAGCTGAGGAAAAGTGTGGCTTGTTGGAAAGACCACGGGCTTGGGAGTCAGAGGTTGTGGGTTCTAATTCCGGCTCCACTACTTGTCTGTTGTGTGACCTTTGGCAAGTCACTTAACTTCTCTGGGCCTCAATTCCCTTCTCTGTAAAATGGGGATTGAGATTATGAGTCCCACGTGGGACAATCTCATTACCTTGTATCTTTCCCAGCAATTAGAACAGTGCTTGGCATCTAGTAAGAGTTTAACAAATACCATCATCATTATTATTATTATTATTAAAAAAAGTGGGGCTTTGTCTGGGAAGGCCTTTTGGAGTAAGTATACCTTCAGTAAGGCTTTGAAGGCAGGAAGACTGATTGTTAGGCATATGTGAGGAGGGAGGGCATTCTAGGCCAGAGGCAGGATGTGGGTCAAGGGTGGCAGCAAGACAGCCAAGATCAAGACATGGTGAGAAGGTTAGCACCAGAGGAGCAGAGTATGTGGGCTGGGATGTAGAAGGAGGGAAGAGAGGTGAGGTAGGAGAGGTCAAGGTGAAGTTATGTGACTTTGTCAAGCTCACCCAGTAGTCAAGTGGCAGATTGGAACTCGAACCCTCCGACTCCCAGGCTTCTGCTCTTTCTACTATGTCTCTTCTTCATTGATGTTTATCCCTAACCTTAAGCATAGACACGTATTTCAACCTAAACCTAATCTTGGCTGAATAATTTAGCTGTAATTAAAGTTTTAATCTTTTGAGGTTGATAATAATGTTGGTATTGTTAAGTGCTTGCTATGTGCAGATCACTGTTCTAAACACTGGGGTAGATTCAGGGTAATCAGGTTGTCCTACATGGGGCTCACATTCTTCATCCCCATTTTACAGATGAAGTAACTGAGGCTCATAGAAGTTAAGTGCCTTGCCCACAGTCACACAGCTGACAAGTGGCAGAGCCGGAATTCAAACATATGACCTCTGACTCCCAAGCCTGTTCTCTTTCCACTGAGCCACGCTGCTTCTCAAATTACTACTCTCAACTCCACCGTCTCCACCCAACTCAACTCACTTGCTCCCCTTTCCCTCCATCACTCTCGCTCCACTAACCCACAGCCCTAGTTCTCTCCCTCTGTCTGCCTCCTTTGCTCTTATGCTCAAGCTGCTGAGCGCTGCTGGCAAAAGTTTAAGCACCAAGCCAAACTTGTTCACTTTAAAATTATCCTTTCCTGCCTTAACTCTGTCTTCTCCTCTGCCAGGAAAAACTATTTTTCTCCCCCCATTGACACCCTTGCCCATCACCCCTGCCAACTGTTCCAGACTTTTAACTTTCTCCTCAGGCCCCCTGTTCCTCCCTCTCTTCCATGATGCATATGCATATATATATCAATGTTGATAATGTGGATACATAAATACTAGAGTTGGCTTATGGGTTTATATGGTTTAGGATGGTGGGAAATTAATCAAGGAGGTTTTGTTGGAGGAGATGAGATTACAGAATGTTCGAATGTGGAGACCGCAATAGCCTATCAGATTTGGACACGGAGAAAGTTTGAATGAAGTGAGCAAGGGAATAAAGGTGAGATAGATGAGAGTGAAATAAAGCTGAAGGTTGGTATAGAAGGAACAAAGAGAGTAGGTTGGGGAGTAACAATCTACAATTCAATTTTCAATTCAATTCAATAGTATTTATTGAGCCCTTACTATGTGCAGAGCACTGTACTAAGCGCTTGGGATGAACAGGTCGGCAACAGATAGAGACAGTCCCTGCCGTTTGACGGGCTTACAGTCTAATCGGGGGAGACGGACAGACAAGAACAATGGCACTAAACAGCGTCAAGGGGAAGAACATCTCGTAAAAACAATGGCAACTAAATAGAATCAAGGCGATGTACAATTCATTAACAAAATAAATAGGGTAACGAAAATATATACAGTTGAGCGGACGGGTACAGTGCTGTGGGGATGGGAAGGGAGAGGTGGAGGAGCAGAGGGAAAAGGGGAAAATGAGGCTTTAGCTGCGGAGAGGTAAAGGGGGGGTGGCAGAGGGAGTAGAGGGGGAAGAGGAGCTCAATCTGGGAAGGCCTCTTGGAGGAGGTGATTTTTAAGTAAGGTTTTGAAGAGGGAAAGAGAATCAGTTTGGCGGAGGTGAGGAGGGAGGGCGTTCCAGGACCGCGGGAGGACGTGACCCGGGGGTCGACGGCGGGATAGGCGAGACCGAGGGACGGTGAGGAGGTGGGCGGCAGAGGAGCGGAGCGTGCGGGGTGGGCGGTAGAAAGAGAGAAGGGAGGAGAGGTAGGAAGGGGCAAGGTGATGGAGAGCCTTGAAGCCTAGAGTGAGGAGTTTTTGTTTGGAGCGGAGGTCGATAGGCAACCACTGGAGTTGTTTAAGAAGGGGAGTGACATGCCCAGTTCGTTTCTGCAGGAAGATGAGCCGGGCAGCGGAGTGAAGAATAGACCGGAGGGGGGCGAGAGAGAAGGAAGGGAGGTCAGAGCAAATTTACAAAAGCAAATAGGTAAGGTGTGGTTAGATGAAGGAGTGTCTTGAAGCTAATTGTGAGGAATTTTTGTTTGATGTGAAGAGACACAATGAGCTAGTAGATAATCCTGCTAGCTAGTAGATAACCCTGATTCAAGAAGATGATTTGGTAGCAATATATATTACCCAGTGGAATGGAGAAAGCCTGGATTGTGTGAGATCAGTAGCCACAAGGGTAGTTTATTACAGCTGAAAGGACTCAATGTTCCAGATAAGCTAGCTGTGGTGCACTGCAACCAGAAAAGGAGTTGCTTTGTGGGAACATTCACTCTATTAAGATGGTGAAACCAAAATGCCAAAATAAAAACAGTTCCAGACAGTAACAGCACAACCAAGACAGCCCAAAATGGGTCAGCCTTTATAGGTTCACAGTATGAATGGGATTATTAATACTGCCTTGCCTTTTTCAGACACTCAAGGATGAATTTCACCATGAGGGGTTATCTTCAACAAGAGGAACAGTTGAATGTATGCCATTTTTTTTAAATGGACACACAAAGCTCTCAGCTAAAAGCTAAACTATTATATTGAAATAATAATACTAAGAACTTGGGGAGTACTTTAGATTTAGAAGATATGGTGCCTGTCCTCAGGAATTTTACAATCTGTGGGAAGACAGATATTAAAAGAAACTAAAGGCAGGAGGAAGAAGAGACAGGAAAGATGGAGTGCAAAATCAGTTAGTGGCATTTATTAAGCACCTAATCTATGTTTACAACACTAAACTAAGAAAAGTATGTTAGCTAAGATTCTATGGAAGTGAAACTGAAGATCTTGGAAGGAGTCAATCTAATATTTACTAGTTTACATGAATGCAGCATAGTACAATATTATAGCTCTCTTTTTAAGAAATAACACGAAAAGCAGATGTTATATTTTATGAGCATTTATAAAGCTATGTATGGGAGCTGATGAAATGCCTGAGAGGCAATATTCAAGAGTTCCTGCCTGATGCGAAAAGGAAACGGTAATCGTTATAGGTTTCTGAGGAATGCAGCAACGTGAGCAGAATGATTTAGCTGAGAAATGGTCTAGGCAGCAATGGCCAGGACAGGGGAAAGCCTGTCCCTTATCTACAATGTAGTCCCCTACAAGTAATTTACTTTAAAATCTGTTTCCCCTGAACACTGTAAGATGCTTGTTTACTGGAATCCTATATACCAACTCATACTGTATTTGCACAAGCTCTTAGTACAGTGATTTGCACAGTAAGCACTCAATAAATATTGAATGAGTGCATGATTTGAGTCAGGGAGAGCAATGAGGAGGGGGATTCATTAGTCTAGTTGAGATATGAGTGTCATATCTCATCCCACCTTACCTCCCTATCCTCTCTACCCACTCTCTATGATCAAATTACTACTCTCAACTCCACCATCTCCACCCAACACAACTCACTTGCTCCCCTTTCCCTCCATCACTCTCGCTCCACTAACCCACAGCCCTGGTTCTCTCCCTCTGTCTGCCTCCTTTCTCTTATGCTCAAGCTGCTGAGCGCTGCTGGCAAAAGTCTAAGCACCAAGCCAAACTTGTTCACTTTAAAATTATCCTTTCCTGCCTTAACTCTGTCTTCTCCTCTGCCAGGAAAAACTATTTTTCTCCCCTCATTGACGCCCATGCCCATCACCCCCGCCAACTGTTCCAGACTTTTAACTTTCTCCTCAGGCCCCCTGTTCCTCCCCCTCCTCCCTCCCTCACCCCCAAAGATCTGGCCATCAGAGTCATTACAAAAATTAACACCATCAGTTCTGAGCTCCCCAAAGTCACCCCTCCCCCTTCTCCATCCCCCTCGCTCTCAACCCTGAACCCTACTTTTCCATCCTTCCCTGCAATATCCTCAGAGGAGAGATCCTCCCTCCTCACAAATGCCACCACCTCCACCTGTGCTTCGGACCCCATTTCTGCTCACCTTATAAAAACCATTGCCCCTTCCCTCCTCCCCTCCTTAACTTCTGTCTTCAACCACTCACTCTCCAATGGCTTCTTCCCCTCTGCCTTCAAACATGCCCATGTCTCCCCCATCCTAAAAAAACACTCTCTCGACCCCACTTCCCCTTCCAGTTATCACCCTATCTTCCTCCTACCCTTCCTTTCTAAACTCCTAGAGTGAGTCATCTACACTTGCTGCCTTGAATTCCTCAACTTCAACTCTCTCCTGGACCCCCTCCAATCTGGCTTCCGTCTCCTCCACTCTACTGAGACTGCTCTCAATGACTGCGAGCCTGTCATTGGGCAGGAATTGTCTCTATCTGTTGACAAATTGCATATTCCAAGCGCTTAGTACAGTGCTGTGCACATAATAAGCACTCAATAAATACTATTGAATGAATGAATAAAATCTATCGCCCTTTCCCTCTTCCCCTCCTTATCTTCCAGCTTTAACCATTTGCTCTTCTATGGCTTCTTCTCATCTGCCTTCAAACATGCCCATGTCTCCCCCATCCTAAAAAAAAACCCCTCTCTTGACCCCACTTCCCCTTCCAGTTATTGTCCTATCTCCCTCCTGCCCTTCCTTTCCAAACTCCTAGAACGTGTTGTCTACACTCACTGCCTTGAATTCCTCAACTCCAACTCTTTCCTGGACCCCTTCCAATCTGGCTTCTGTCCCCTCCACTCCACCAAAACTTCCCTCTCTAAGGTCACCCATGACCTCCTTCTTGCAAAATCCAATGACTCCTACCCTATCTTAATCCTCCTCGACCTCTCAGCTACCTTTGACGCTGTCGACCATCCCCTTTTCCTCCACAATTTATCTCACCTTGGCTTCATAAACTCTCTCCTCTCCTGGTTCTCCTCTTATCTCTCTGGCCTTTTATTTTCGGTCTCCTTTGTGGGCTCCTCCTCTTCTCCTTTAGGGGTTCCTCAAGGGTCAGTTCTTGTCCCTCCTCTGTTCTCCATCTATACTCACTCCCTTGGTGAACTCATTCACTCCCACGGCTTCAACTATCATCTCTATGCAGATGACACCCAAATCTACATCTCCTCCCCTTTCTCTCCCGCTCCCTTCAGGCTCTTATCTCCTCCTGCCTCCAGAATGTCTCCACCTGGATGTCTTGCCCGCCACCTAAAACTCAACATGTCTAAAACTGAGCTCCTTATTCCCTCCCAAACCCTGTCCTCTCCCTGACTTCTCTGTCACTGTGGATGGCAAGACCATCCTTCCCATCTCACAGGCCCACAACCTTGGTGTCATCCTTGACTCTGCTCTCTCATTCACCCCACACATCCAATCCATCACCAACACCTGCCGGTCTCACCTGCACAACATCGCCAAGAAAAGCCCTTTCCTCTCCATCCAAACGACTATCGTGTTGGTCCAAACTCTCATGATATCCCGACTGGATTATTCTGTCAGCCCTCTCTTTGATCTCCCTTGCTCCTGTCTCTCCCCACTACAGTCTATTCTTCATTCCGCTGCCTGGATCATCTTCTTACAAAAACGCTCTGGGCATGTCACTCCCTTCTTCAGAAACCTCCAGGGTTTAATAATGTTGGTATTTGTTAAGCACTTACTATGTGCCGAGCACTGTTCTAAGCGCTGGGATAGACACAGGGGAATCAGGTTGTCCCACGTGGGGCTCACAGTCTTAATCCCCATTTTACAGATGAGGTAACTGAGGCACCGAGAAGTTAAGTGACTTGCCCGAAGTCACACAGCTGACAAGTGGCTGAGCCGGGATTCGAACCCATGAACTCTCACTCCAAAGCCCGTGCTCTTTCCACTAGGCCACGCTGGGTTTGCCTATCAACCTTCACAGGAACAAAAACTCCTCACTCTTAGCATCAAAGCTCTCTATCACCTTGCCCCTTCCTACCTCACCTTCCATCTCTCCTTCTACAGCCCAGCCCTCACACTCCGCTCCTCTGCCGCTCACCTCCTCATTGTCCCTCATTCACTCCTGTCCCACTGTCAACCCCTGGCCCACGTCCTACCGCTATCCTGGAATGGCCTCCCTCCTCACCCTCACCAAACTCTTTTCCCCTCTTCAAAGCCCTACTGAGAGCTCACCTCCTCCAGGAGGCCTTCCCAGACTGAACCCCACCTTTCCCTCTTCTCGTCCTTCCCTCCCCATTTCCCCTTCTCCTGTTCTCTGCTCTTCCCCCTTCCCCTCCTCTCAGCACTGTGCATATTTGTATATACTATTTATTATTCTATTTTAATGATGTGTATATATCTATGATTCTATTTATCTTGATGATATTACACCAGACTACTTGCTTTGTTTTGTGCTGTTTTGTTTTGCTGTCTGTCTCCCTTGTTTAGACAGTGAGCCCGTTATCGGGCAGGGATTGCCTCTATCTGTTGCTGAATTGTACATTCCAAGCGCTTAGTACAGGCCCTGCACATAGTAACCATTCAATAAATATGATTGAATGAATGAATGGATGAGGGTGTGGGCTGTTTGCATGAAGAAGAAAAAGGAATCCAGGAAATCATGGGAAGGAAAAATTGATAGGATTTACCTATGATGTTTGAATATGATTGATGTTTGAGAGAGAGGAGTCAAGAAGAATAACAATCTTCACTGGGTAGGACACATAAGGAAAATATTGTACTTTCCCAAATGCTGAGTACCATACTCCGCACAGAGTAAGAATTCAATACCATTGACAGATTAAAGACTGCATACATGTGAATGATTTGCAAGCTTCTCCTCCCCACTCTACATATTGCAGCCCAAGACCAGACTATGAGTGCAGTCGCTTCAATATTATCACCTAGTGCAAAACTACAGGAGAAAAATATGCATCTACTATTCAGTTCACACCCACTCATCAACTTCCCTTTCTGCCTGATTAACCAGTGATTGCATCTTAATAACCTGTTAAGTGCCTCATACCACCACCATCCCCCAATCTTTTCCTATATTTCCACCTCTCATTTTGCCACCAATACTATATTTGTCATAAAGTCCCCCTGAAACCTTGTCCTCCAACCTCTTACTTTATCACTGAATTAAATTATGCATTTGAAGAAAAAAACTGGATAAAGAAACTCCTAGAATGTTAGGGGCTGAATGATGATTTCATGGATGCTTTTTCATTCGATTTTCAGAAAGGAAGAAAAAAAATGTTCTTAGATACTTTCAAAACCCAAAACAATGAACAATGAAATTAATTGTGTGAAGCAAAAGTGTTCTATTTGCCAGCCACTTTCACAGTATATTGAATTGTTTCTTAAAATTGATTGAGGTTCAGTCAGATCCAGTCTTTAAACTTTACAGTGACTCAAGGTGTTGTTTATAAATGTAACTGAACCAAAATTGTATTATATCAATTCAGTTCACTGATTTATATTACAATTTAGAATAAAATATTGTTCACCATAGAGATGGTTTCAATCAAAATGGAAAATATTGAAAGCTTTTTGTTCAGGCCAGTGCCCTGTTTCTGCACACATCCTTCCACTGTTCAAAAACCTTAATTGGTTTGTAGATGCTATTATTACTATTATTAATTTCCTTAATATCAAACAGAAACTAATAATAATATCATCTACTAAGTGCTCGCAAGGTAATTATATTGGTCACAGATCCTGACCCACATGGGGCTCACTGTTTAAAGGGTTGGAGGAGAGAAAGGATTTTATCTCTTTTACATAGATGAGGAAACTGAGGTCCAGAAGGGCTCAAACAGCAGGCCAGAGAAGCAGCATGTCCTAGTGGAAAGAGCACAGGACTGGGAGTCAGAAGGAACTAGGTTCCAATCCCAACTGTGCCACTTTGATGTTGTGCAAATCACTTTTCTGTGCTTCAGTTACATCATCTGTAAAAGGAGATTGAGACTGTGAAGCCCATGTGGGACACGGACTGTTTCCAACCTGATTGTCTTGTAATAATAATAATAATGTTGGTATTTGTTAAGCGCTTACTATGTGCCGAGCACTGTTCTAAGCGCTGGGGTAGACATAGGGGAATCAGGTTGTCCCACGTGGGGCTCACAGTCTTAATCCCCATTTTACAGATGAGGGAACTGAGGCACGGAGAAGTTAAGTGACTTGCCCACAGTCACACAGCCGACAAGTGGCAGAGCTGGGATTCGAACTCATGAGCCCTGACTCCAAAGCCCGTGCTCTTTCCACTGAGCCACGCTGCTTCTCCAACTATCCCAGAGCTTAATACCATAAGAAAACACACACATAACAAAACAACAATGACAATAACAAAAACCAGTGATAGAGCTAAGACTAAAATGCTTGTGTCTTAACTCCCAGACTGATTTTTACACTAAGGAATGACCCCTCTCCCAGGATCCAGGCATTCTGGTGGTCTCCCTCTGCCCCCCCTACCCCCAGTATTACCACATGTGGTGTAATTGGCAGAAGTACAAGAGTACCAAGTGACCAACTCTATCACTGCATCCTCGCAGAAGCATTCACTTTAAAAGATACATGCTGACCCAGGGCTTCACTGCATTCCACTAGCTCTTCCCCCTTTTTTTCTTAAGGTATTTAAGCCCTTACTTTTTGTCAAGTACTATTCTAAGTGCTTGCAACAAACAGACATATGTAACAAACACACATTCCCTGCCCACAGCAAACCCTGTGTTTCTTCTTTGACTTCTCTGTTTCTAAAATGAACCTTTTGAGGTAGTGTGGTTCCCTGTTCTTAGCCTCTTGGCTAACCTGGAGTAGAGTGAGAAGTTCTGTACTTACTAAAGAATGTTCGTCCTCCACATATTTTAGTTTTCTATTGCATTCAATAAGGTAAAGCCACATATAGTCCCCTATAGTCTAAGTAGAAAGAAGAACAAACAGGTATTGAATCCCTATTTTGCATTTGAGGAAACTGAGCCACAGAGAAATTAAGTGAATTTCCCAAGGTCACACAGCAGGCAATTGACAGAGCCGGGGTTATAACCCAGGTTCTCTGATTCTTAGGTCTATGTTCTTTATACTGTCAGGCTACTTTTCATTTCCTTTTACCCAAAGAAGTCGTCATTTTCCAGCAATGATTAGGTATATAACCCTTCTTTCCAGCATATCTTATTTGTTGGGTTGCATGAGCAGGCATATGGGCTTCTGATTACTTCATTCCACAGGCACTTTTCAGGGAGGTGGAATTTGAGGGGTGCTTCAGAATATTAAATAGAGAGGAAGTCCTCTCTGGAGTTTGACCAAGATCCAGGTAGTGGGAAGGCAGCAAACAAAAATCACAAATGTTTAGTGTAGTACTCTGCAGGAAGAAAAGGCTCAATAAATATGATTGAATGAATGAATGAATGAATTTCTGTGCTTATGTTTGTGCTTGTCATTCAATTGCATTTATTGAACACTTATTACATACAGAGTACAGTACTAAGCACTTGTCCTTTGCTGTCAAGTCATTTCTGACCCATAACTACTCCATGAACACATCTCTCCCAGAATGCCCCACTCTCCATCTGCAATCATTCTGGTAGTGTATCCATAGAGTTTTCTTGGTAATAATATGGAAATAGTTTACCATTGTCTTCTTCCACCCAGTAAACTTGAGTCTCCACCCTCAACTCTCTACCATGTTGCTGCTGCCCAGCACAGGTGAGTTTTGACTTGTAGCAGATTGCCTTCCACTCACTAGCCACTTCCCAAGCTAGGAATGGAATGGGTGTGCATCTGTTTGACTTTCCCTCCCATAGTTGAGACTGGTAGTGTACTGGAAACTCTCTACTGGCGATTCTGAGAGGAGACTAAGTGCTTGGGAGAGGACATTGCAACAAACAGACATATTCCCTATCCACAGCAAACTCTGTGTTTCTTCTTTGACTTCTCTCTTCCTAAAATGAATCTTTTGAGGTAGTGTGATTCCCTATTCTTAGCCTCTTGGCTAACCTGGAGTAGAGTGAGAAGTTCTGTACTTACTAAAGAATGCTTGGACTCCACATATTTTAGTTTTCTGTTTCATTCCATAAAGATGGCACTTTCATAGGCAGTCTCTTTTGGTCTCCAACACTTTTGACAAACTGGGGTGCAGCAAGGTCTGCTCCAGAGAGGGAGACTGTATCTCCCTGCATCTTTATTAGAAGCAAACTATCTACACTCAATCTCCTAATCAATCCCAGCTTCCCATTCTTGCTGTTGGTTCCAGGGAGACTAAATGAGAAAATGAGGATGGTTCAATGCAAACAATCACCAATGATGAAAAGCAACTCAAACACAAGTCCTACTAATAGCAGAATACCACAAACCTGTACTTAAAAAATGTTCTTCCCAAGAGGCTTCGAAGGTAGAGAGAGTGACATTCTGTGGGATATGAAAAGAGAGAGACTTCCAGACCAGATGTAGGATCTGGGTGAGGGATCGCGGCAAGATAGATGAGATCAAGGTACAAGTTGGCATTAGAGTGGTGAAGCATAGGGGCTGGGCTGCTATAGGAAATCAGGGAAGTAAAAAAGTATGGGGCAAGGTGATTGAGTAGTTTAAAGTCAATGGTAAAGAGTTTCTGTTTGATGCGGAACTGGATGAGCAATTATTATAGTTCTTGAGAAGTAGGGAACCATGGACTGAATGTTTCTGTAGAAAAATGATCCAGGCAGCAGAATGAAGTATGGACTGAAGTGTGGAGAGACAGCTGGCAGGGAGATTGGCAAGCAGCTGATACAATAATCAAGGCAGAATTAATTCATTCAATCATATTTATTGAGCGCTTACTGTGTGCAGAGAACTGTAATAAGTGTCCAGAAAGTACACCTGTAAAATAAGTGTTTGTATTAACGTGGTACCAAGTTGAATGGAGAGGAAAGGGCAAATTCTAATGATGTTCTGAAGTATGAACCTACAGGATTTGGTAACAGATTAAATAGGTGGGTTGAATGAGAGAGCTGATGAGGATAGCACCAAAGTTACAGGCTTGTGAGATAGGGAGGATGGAGATGCTATCTACAGTGATAAGAAAGTCATGGGGAGGACAGAGTTTGGTGGGAAAAGGAGTTCTGCCTTGGACATGTTAAATTTTAGGTGTTGATAGGACATCCAAGCAGAGGTGTCCTCACTGCAGGAGGAAATAAAAGACTATAGAGAAGAGAGAGACCAGGGCTGCAGATGTAGACTTTGGAATCACAGGCATAGAGATGATAGTTAAAGCCACTGGGACATATCAAGATGCAGCATGCTTTGTGTAAAATGCATAATGTTAGTGTGAGGTTATAGAAATCACTTAGGGAAGACTTTTTTTGTGAGGGGAAGTATTATGCTGACACATTTTCTTAATGAGGTGTTAATAGAGTCGTGAAAGTCATTTCTTATGGAATATTCTCACAGTTTCTGTGCACAGCCCAGAGCTATGGAAACAGCCAGACAGCCCAGAAATGTTGATGCACCATATGGGAATTAGGTGCTTAATTTCTACCACTTCTTAACTGAGATTTGACAGATGCTCCTCACCCTCTCTGTTGAATCACAAGAGTGGCTAGCAAATGAGATACTAATGGGTAAGCCTGAACTTTACTGAATGACACCCTGTTGCTTTTACTATGGGCTTTGTTGTTATTAATGGGCTTCTTTTAATGAAAACCAATAAGGGTGAAACAGAATTGAAAGATTTAAAAATTATGGCCTAATAAAAGGAAATAAATAAATCATATCAATTTAGCAAACAAATTTGATTCTGCTGTTCTTGTAGCATATTTTGATTTTTTTTAATCTTAATTGTTTTTTCAAGTCAAAAGCCAAAGTCCTTGTTTCTGCAAAATGCAAAAGGGAAGAGAGCTCTTCTTTGTATCAGCATCAAGACCTTTTAAATCAGATGCAAGTTATTTGGGAGAAAATCCTGTCACTCCTCACAAAGAACTAACCCCAGGGGTGAAAGAACACAGCTGGATACTAGGAAACAAAACCACCCAGGAGAGGAACTACAGCTTCTTGACTTTGTAACTCCCAAAATGGCTTGTTAGATTTTAAGAACTGTCACCAGAGGTTCTCCCAAACAAGATAGTAGTTTCAGAACTGTCACTGTGCTTTGGATTCCAACAGAGTTGGAACAGGGTTCTAACAGAGTCCAAGTGGTACACAGAGGCCAGGTTTCCATTCAGGCCAATCCAGGTCATCCCTAGGTAGAGGAAGGATTGTCTTTATAAGTCACTGCCATATTCGTTCTTCCAACCCACTCCTGATCCAGGGCATGCAGAATTCACTATCCCACACTAACCAGTATTGTAGGCATTGGGTTCCCTTAAACATTGATCAGGTATGTCAGAGAGGCTTCACTAGCTCAGCTCGCATATCTTGTCAGCTGGGCTGTACTCAGTGACAGCAATACTGATAAAAAATCCAACATCGGGTTGTTACATCTTCTGATTATCTGGCTAACTGGGTCAACTAGAGACCTACTGTTAAGCTCAAGTTCCTGCAAAGACTTTTCCGTGGGAAATGGTCCAGATTTGCTAACAGAAGTAACAGTCATTCTTGCTTTATTAAGGCCCTTGGAGTTCAGACTTGCGCAATCCATATTACCTAAGTGGTTAGAAGGAACTGAGGTTGTAAAAATCTATGACCCTTGTGGATTATAACTGTTATAAACGTAGTGTCCAATAGAGTTTACATGAAGAAGTCTAGTAGAAAGCCTAGGAGAAGCCTAATACAAAATTAAACAGTATTGGGAGTCAGGAGAACCAAATTCCTATCCCGACTCTGTCATGAAATTACTGTGTGACTTGGGCAAGTCACTAAACATGTTTAGGCCTCAGTTTCCTCACCTGTAAAATGGGAATAAGGTTGATTTTAAATCCCATGCGGGACAGGTATTAACAGATTTCATAACCTGTTTATACTCCAGTGCTTATGAGGAAAGGGGGGAACAGCAGGTTACTAAAAATCAGTTGTATGGAGAGCTGAAATAGGGAAACCAAAAGCAAGTAGGATAGAGGATGTGTTTTTAGAACATAGCAAAATGCTGCATTCCAAATGAAAATTGGGAGTCATTTGCTCCAATTTACAACATATTCATGAGCTGCATCCTCTGATTGGTTCATGTAGCCAGGACCTGATTGATCGAAGCATCTGTCAACCTTTGATGCAGTGAAATCATAGTGGGTCACCGACAGCAAAAAGCAGAATGTTTCTGGAAAATGGTAATCAGTATCGTATCCTATGAGCTTCACAACACTGAATCCCAGATCCTTGAGGGGAGAGGGTCATGCCACTGGGGAAACTGGGAGGGTATGGAGGACTCTGGGATCCTATTGCACTGCTGGGTGGTCTGGCAAAAGGCTTATGGCCCAGACTGGGAGATGCTGTCACCCCAGCCCCCTGCCACTTTGCAAGATAAGCTCAAGGTCCCACTGCCTTACCATGAGGCTCCAGTGGGCAGAAGCCTCCAAACTCCAGGAGGCCTAGGCAAAGGCCCTCCACTTGTCCCCTTCTCTGTCAGCTCTGCACATAAGAAATTAAGTCGACAGGACTCTGGCCAGTGCAAGCCTGAACTGGGGGATTATTCTCAGTCACTTTTGTAGGCTGCTCCTCTGCTTCCCACCCCTTAACTGTGAAGTTCCCTCAAGTTCAGTTCTGGCTCCTCTTCTATTCTCCATCTGCACTCATTCCCTTGGAGAACTTCTTCAGTCCCATGGCTTCAACTACTATCTCTATATGGGTTATACCCAAATTTACATATCCAGCCCTGATCTCTCTCCCTCCCTGCAGTCTTGCATTTCCTCCTGCCTTCAAGGCATCTCTACTTGGATGTCCTCCCATCACCTCAAAATTAGTATGTCTAAAACAGAACTCTCCCTAAACCCTGACCACCCCCTGACTTTCCCATCCCTGTAGGTGGTGCACCGTCCATCCTATCTCCCAAGCCCAAAATGTTGGTGTTATTCCTGACTGCTCTCTCTCATTCAACCCACATATTCAATCTATCACTAAATACTGCCAGTTTGACCTTCACAGTTTTGCTAACATACACACTTAGTGGACTCCATGATCCTTATGCTGAGGAATTTCCAGGTCACTTGCTCACACTCTATTTTGGCTTCTGCCCTGGCCTGCATTGGTTCCTTTTACCTAAACCAAATATTTGATTTTGTTCAGATTTTCTGAACAACATCTTCCAGAAAGCCATAAATTAATATAAGCAATTATATTAACTAATCATACTTATTAAGCACCTGTGTATAGACCACTGTACTAAACATATGGGAGAGTACAAACTACGTGCCCTTAAGGAAGGAAGGAAGACACTAAAATAATTTACAGATATAAGAAGAAAGAGAACTGCATATGCAATAAATGCTGGGAAGGTGTTACTGGACACGTAATTAGGTGGTGCACAAGTGATGAATTGATGGTTGCACTGCTATAATCTGGGGACATTAGAAATCAATTAGGGGAGACCTAGAGGAGGTATGATTTCAGATGTGTTGGGAGGCAGAGAAATAGAAATCCTGGAGAAAGATAAGGAACAAGCTCAGGAGAATACCTCTGGCAAAATTAAATACGGATATAAGATTAGGAGACAAAAGAGCACAATTAACACATCCATACTCCTTGTAATACATTAAGTGAACTCCTTGTGGTCAAGGAATGTGTTTACCAATTATGTTTTGTTGTACTCTACCAAGAACTTTAGCACAGTGCTCTGCAGTAATCCTTGAAGAAATAAAATTGATAGTCCTCTGTAAGAGATTGAATACAAGATGACATAGTTGAGAGAGAAGTTAGGGAAAGCACCATTCATAAGGTCCTGTGCCCAATATTCATGAGGGAAGCCCCTCCAGGCACAGGACCAAAAAGGAGGTGATATTCATTCATTCATTCAATCATATTTATTGAGTGCTTACTGTGTGCAGAGCACTGTACTAAGTGCTTGGAATGTACAATTTGGCATCAATATCATAAAAATAGAGAAATAGAATCAAAGATATATACACATCATTAATAACGTGAACACCCAGAAGACAGCACAGATGACAACAGAAAGAGGGTTGGAGGAATGGGGACTATAGAAAGGGCAGTTCGTTTGGAATTCAATATTGGGTACCTATAACATTTGATATTTGCCCCACCCCCAGTCCCAAAGCATTTACGGTTTTAAATTATTATAAATTATTTATTCATATCAGTGTATATTTCCCCTTCTGACCTCAAACAAGTTTAAACTTCTCTGTACTGAAAATGGCACACTGAGCAAAATACCCATCCCCTGCTCCTAGGCCTGTTTACTGTTACCTCTGTGTCATTTCCACAATTTCTGTCCTTGACCCAATGAAGTCTGAATATTTCACTCTTGCTATGGCACTTATGGAAGTCACCAGTGACTTATTTCTGGCAAATTTGGATCTATCCTAATTCTCAACTTCTTGACTGTCATCAGTACTGTTTGATCACTCCCCAACTGTAAGAAACTGTCCTTGTTTTCTTACTTTTTTGTCTCCTCATCCTTTATTGATCTCTTTTGGCAACAAGACACCAGTGGAAAGAAAATGTCCTGGGAGTCAGAGAAACTGGGTTTTAATCCTAGCTCCCTTACTGCTGGATCACCTTGGGCAAGTCATTTAATTTCTCTCAGTTTCAGTTTCCTCAGCTGTAAAATGGGGATTTAACATCAGTTTCTCTCATAATTAGATTGTGAGCTCCATGCTGAATCCAGACCTGATTATCTACTCTGAATAGAGTAGAATAGAGCAAAGCATTGTACTACACCAGTGCTTAGTAAAATGCTTTGCTCTATTCTACTCTATTCTAAATCTTGGTTTTGGAGTGAAGAGGGTCAAGGAGAGAGAAAAGTGTTCCAACTCATGTAACAGCTGCCCAGTAATAATAAAGAGAAACCTTTAATAGAAATTATATCCATGCAATCTGCAGTTTCATATTTTAGACTGTCAATGGTATTTAAAGGCATTTAGAGGCAATTTGTTTATTGGGAAGGAGGTTAGGGTTGAAAAATGGAGAGAAGTTAAGTAAAATGGAGAAATGCGTAAAAACAGAAAGCCTAAATTGTATGGCATCCTTCTTCCTTGCATCAAAATGAACTCTATAGAGCCCTCCATTATGCAGGTCAGTGTCCTCAGGCATCTGTGTTTTGCCACATTAGTTGGCAGTCAGCAGAGAGCAGAGTCATTGAGGAGAGCAAACATCACAAAGGGCCAAGGGAAAGACCTCACTTGAAAGAGGAAGTCTAGATGACTGGAGGTGAACAGGAACTATTTGTCTGAGCTCTGTTTATCTTTTCAACAAACAAATGAAACTAGGAGGACTCTGAAATGCAGTCAGTGGAGCTGGCATAGGGACAAATAGCATACATTTCACTATTTTCTGCTTTTCAATTTCAGGGTCTGCATATTGCTTCTCAGAGCAAAATGATATTATTTACCTATATTATGATCCTTATTCTGTATTAAATTGTATTTCTGATGCAAATGCTGCTGAAATGATAGGTGGTGATGATTATCTAGAGTTCAGTTATGGAATCCTGGTGTGATTTTTTTTACTTTCCCTTCTTTTCAACCACATGTAATTAATCGCAAATTAAATCCTGGTATTCTTTCATTCATAGTGTTGTTAAAATCTACCCTTCCTCTCCCAAATGAAATCAACATAGTCTAGTCCCTTGAGATAAATTGTCTGAATTAATAGCTTCTCTCCATATTCAACCCATATCTTTTCAACCATTAAAATACATTGACAAATATCTTTCTTCTCTGCCAATATCATATAAATTTTGCATTATAAAAACCTAGAAGCCCTTTTGAAGACAATAAATGAATTGCTTCTGAATATTGAACTTGATTGTTTCCTATATGTGGATGGCTTTTTACAAAGCTGAACTAGAAATGAACATATTTCAAAAGTTACTGACAACAAAACATGTAATTTCTATAATTTGCTGAAAACCTCTGATCACATAAATTTATAAATGGCCTAATGTGTAATCTGCCACCCAAAAGACCTGTGAGTTGAATGAAAGAGATGAGTCAAGGATAACACAAAGTTTTTGAGTCAGGGAGGATGGTGGTGCTGTCTTCAGTGATGAAAGTGTTAGCAGAAGGATGGGATTTGGGTCGGAAGATAAAGAGTTCTTTCTGGGAATGTTAAGTTTGAGGTTATAGAGAGACAAACAGATACAGATGTCCTGAAGGCAGGTGGAAATGTGGCAATCCGAGAAGGAGACAAATCAGGGCTGGAGATGTAGATTTATGAATCAGCCATGTAGAGATGGTACTTGAGGCCATGGGAGTGAATGAGGGAGTGGATGTATATAGAGAATAGAAGGGGACCCAGAACTGAGCCTTGAGGGATTCCCAGATTTAGGGGAAAGGAGACAGAGGAAGAGTCTGAGTGACTGAGAATGAGTGCCTAGAGAAATAGGAGAACCAGGAGAGGACAGTATCAATGAAGCCATTTTATCTATTCAATTGATGAAAACTTTCTAAAAGATTTTTAATTGCGCTCTCAGGCTATGACCCTCTCAAGGCCACACCTGGAGAGTTCCCAGTACTCTAGCAGTGTTGACTACGGGAGGAAGAATCAGGCAGAGGTATATTCATTCCATTCCTAGCTTGGACAGTGGCTAGTGAGTGGAAGGCAATCTGCTACAAGTCAAAACTCACCTGTTCTGGGTAGCTGTGGCATGGGAGAGAATCAAGGGCCAAGACTAAAGTTTACTGCATGGAAGGAGGCAGTGGTAAACCTCTTTCATATATTTACCAATAAAATTCAATGGATATACTACCAGAATGATTGCAGATGGAGGTGGGGCATTCTGGGTGAGACGTGTCCATAGTGTCACTATGGGTCGAAGATGAATCGATGTTATGACCAGAAAAGCCTCAGGCTATATCATGGTTAGACTAATTTTGCAAGTCTCTCTGCTTTCTCCCTGCTTTCAGCCCCTTCCCTTACTTCCCTTGGAAGAATCATCTTCCAGCATCATTCAGCACCCATATTTCCACACCTCAAATACTTTCAATGTTTATCCATATCCCTCCCCATCAAGTGAATGAGCAAAATGTCTTCTTGCTTTTATATCGTAGCGAAATTCTATCAGATACAAAAACTTTTCCATTCCTAATTATGCTAACATAGGAGTGACTTCATGGGGTATTTATTCTATCAATAAATGGTATTTAGTGAACACTTAATGCAGAGCACCATACTAAACTCTTGGGAAAGTACAATACAATAGAATTGATTGGCATAATCTCCACCCACAAGGAGTTTACAGTCTAGAGGTATTGCAATGAAAACTTGACTTCACAAGTTCCAGTGAGGGCTCTGATAGAATGACTTTAAGAGCAGTAATGTGATATCGGAGTACATTCAATTCTCACTGGTATATAGAAGGTTGGACTCTACAGTCACTTGATAGAGGTTCAGCAAATATTAAAGCCTGGTTGGTACAACATTTTGTCTGCAGGCTACCAAAGGGCACGCTAGCCTCCTTGATTCAATTTGCTACAACTTTGTCTATCCCTGACTCAGGTTCAATGATGACATTTAACTCTCTCTTTATGTGTATCATCTATCTATCTATCTATCTATCTATCTATCTATCTATCTATCTATCTATCTATCATCTATCTATCTATACATATATATATGTATACACACACACATATATATCATACCTACATAATTCAGAATGTAGATATAATTGTTTATTACCTGTTTTTTGTTCTGCTTTAGAAACATGCATCATAACAGAAAAATTGAAGAATAAATTGTTATATTAATTTTGAATTTGATTCACAAAATAGAATTATAGTATCATGCTACATTTTAACCAATTATAATGCATTTAGTAAATGAACTATCCCAGTTGCCAAATGATGGCCAGGAGTATTAATGAACATCCTGTAGTTTCTGACCCAAAGCCTTAAAGTACTTCCAGATTGGGAAGCAATGTTATAGGGATCCAGAAACCAGCAATGATAATGCTAGTTCTACTAAGCAATCTGAAGCTTCACCACTTTTGGTCTCACATTTCTGAAATCAGATTTCACTTCGTCCCATGACTGGGTTAAAATAGCTACAGTTTAGTGAGTTATATTGTTAGATGGAAAAATCATAAGTAGGTCATCATAGTGTAGGGTAATGCTAAAGGGAAAGAGGAAATAAGCTAATAGAGTAAGGGGATCAATAGTGGGAGTTCTTTGAATGTTTTCATGATTTTAGTTGTAATTACTGTCAGATGACTGGATTAAAAGTGACCGTTTCTCCAATTGATTTAAATCTGCTATGCTCCTACTCAGAAAGTTAAAATATATACTATTTCTGACATCCATCTGGCCACCTAAATTCAGAGCTCTATCTGACTACAGTTTGAGGAAACTATAATACTGAGCTTGTACTGCCTCCACTTTAAATTTAAATCAGATTTTACTCTTTTGTGAATAAAATTATTGCCAACCTGGAAATTTGAAGTTTTTGTGCTAGAATAATTTGCTTCCATCATGAAATGTGGGAAATTGTATATAGTGCAGAGACAGTTACTATGAATGACAAGATACTTTGATTTTTATTGTTCTGAGAAAAATCACTGCCACACTGTCTTTTTGAAAGTCAGTTTATACATTTTTTTAAAAACTATATAATAAAATGCAGTGTTTGGCACATATTAGGCATTTAACAAGTAGGACAGTTATTAATACAGTGAGTTAAGAATTAGCTCTCTAGTATGTATTAAGAATCATTTGTCTTTTTAAGAAAATATAATATGTTGATATAAATCAAATTTCATGGAAAATGAGGAAAAATTACAGTTCTCATTTAAGTTGTATTTCCCTGCTGAGATAAACCTGGTTTAAAACACAAAACTATACTCCATTAAAAACTTTTTAAAAAATTGATGCCGTTCAGTATATTTTCTTACTTTAGCTAATAATTGATGTTGTCTTTCTAAGTCCATTAACAAGTAGCAACTTTCCAGTGCATTTTTAGGGAAGCAGAATGGCTCCGTGAAAAGAGCACAGGCTGGGGAATCAGAGATCATGGGTTCAAATTCCGGCTCAGCTGATTGTCAGCTGTGGGACTTGGGGCAAATCACTTAACTTCTTTGTGCCTCAGTTACCTCATCTGTAAAATGGGCATAAAGACTGTGAGCCCCACGTGGGACAACTTAATCATCTTGTATCCTCCCCAGTGCTTAGAACAGTGCTCTGCACATAGTAAGCAATTAACAAGTGCCAACATTATTATTATTATTATTTTTAGAATTTCAAAGGATGACATTATAGTGTACATTGAATTTAGTTGGATATATATCTACTGGCTCACCTTCAATATTGTACTTCCCAAGCGCTTAATACAGTGCTCTGCACACAGTAAACGCTCAGTAAATATGATTGAATGAATGAATGGTCAAATATTAAGTGCAACAGATAGACTCATTTTCCATGTAATCCTTCTAGGGACTTGCTGAATGGAATCCCAGATTAACACTATTAGTAAAACCGAGCTGTACTCTTATTATTTAAATTTGAGAAGCAAAAACTCCTTGCTTGGTACACATCTCCTCACTTAGCATATGTTTCTCCATTCCTTGAAAACCTCCAGTAGTTTTTAATCTTCTTCTACTTGAAGCAGAAATTCCTTATCTTTAGCTTTAAGATTGTCCACCAGCATTCCCAAATCACCCAGCTTTTACCCCCTGCCTTACACTGTTCCCCAGGATACACTCCCTAACCACTCAAAATCTGAAGGATATCTTCAAAGCGCTCCTCACATTCCTCATCTTCTATCACTCACACAGCATTTGTGTACTTAATTCCTAGTTTCACACTCCCATTCATATAAGTATATTAGTTTTTGCATTTTATGTATTTATATAGGGAAGCAGCATGGCTCAGGGGAAGGAGCCCGGGCTTGGGAGTCAGAGGTAATGGGTTTGAACCCCGGCTCTGCCACTTGTCAGCTGACTGTGGGCAAGTCACTTCACTTCTCTCTGCCTCAGTTCCCTCATCTGTAAAATGTTGATGAAGACTGTGAGCCCCACGGGGGACAACCTGATTACCTTGTATCCCTTCCCCCCAGAGCTTAGAACAGTGTTCTGCACATAGTAAGTGCTTAACAAAAGCCAACATTATAACTGCATGTATTATATATATTTATATCTGCATATACAGTTATTTGTTTAGCTCTTCCCTATGTCCTTTTTTTTAATGATGTTGTTAAGTGTTTCCTATGCTAGGCACTATCTCAAGCATTGGGGTAGATACAAGATAATCAGTTTGACACATTTCTGGTCCCACATGGGAATCACAGCTTGTTAGGAGGAGAACAGGTATTTAATCCCCATTTGCTGATGAGGTGACTGAGACACACATAAATCAAGTGACTTTCACAAGGTCACACAGCAATCAAGTGGCAGAGTCAGGATTAGAACCCAGGTTCTCTGACTCCAAGGCCCCCTTCCATTAGGTTATGCTGCTTCCCCTATAATTTATTCATTTTAATGTGTCTCTCTGCATGTAGACTATAAACGCCTCAAAGGCAGTGATCGTATCTGCTGATTCTCCTGTACTGTACTTCTCAGTGCTTAGTACACTGCTCTGCACACAGTAAAATGTTCAATAAATACCATTGATTAATTGATTGTTGTGATATGTTTGCATTGATGATGATAATGGTATTTGTTAAGTGCTTACTATGTGTCAAGTACTATTCTAAGCACTAAGGTAGATACAAGCTAATCAAGTTAGACACAGTCCCTGTCCCACATGGTGGTGGTGGTATTTGTTAAGCACTTACTATGTGCAAAGAACTGTTCTAAGTGCTGCGGGGATACAAGGTGATCAAGTTGTTCCACGTGGGGCTCACAGTCTTAATCCCCATTTTCAGATGAGGTAGAAGTAAAGTGACTTGCCCAAAGTCACACAGCTGGCAAGTGGCAGATCCGGGATTCAAACCCATGACCTCTGACTCCTAAGACCAGGTTCTTTCCACTGAGCCATGCTGCTTCTCAAAACACAAGTACCCTTTCAACTCCCACCACAAATGAAGACCAAGATCCTTATCTACCCAGTTTCTGAAAACAGAAAATGTTTGACCTCCATTGTAGATATTTATAATCAGGAGTCATTTCTGCACATTTCCAATTCTGAAATTATAGGACTGATATGTTTTGATGTTCCTCAAATATTTCTATATTAATCTTCCTTTGTCTTCAAGATGACCAAAGTGATCAGAAGAATTATTCAGATGACTACAAATTAACACATTTTCTACCCCATTCACAACACATACATTTTCCTGGCCTGCATTTCACATTTGGTAATGCAAGATTACTTTTCACTAGGGCAGGCTAATAAAAGATCAAAATTATTCATCTATATGAGAACCATATTTAAGTCCCTTGTAGCTAGTATTACAATTACTGACACAGATAGTACATTTGTGAAGCAAAAACGGAGACAAATCTGGTAAAATCCAACTGAATGAAATGTCCCCCCTCCCCTTACATAATTTGAATAATAGAAATTATCCCAATAATTTAATGGAATTTGAAGTAGTTTGTTTTTCTGCTTTTTTACACTGTTTATTTTGAAATTTAAAATATTATGAAAGATCTTTCTTCTACATTTGTTCCTATATTCAGATTCTTTATTTTACTGAACTTAATTATGAAATAAAAACTCAATCATGGCTAAAGGTAGGAGCAGCAGCAATTGATTAAATTGGGTTCAGTATTCAGTGGATTTAAAGCTGCCTGCAGTTAGTTGTACTATGATCACATAATAAATACTCATTTGAGTTTGGGTTTTGGAGCTATGCCTTTTGAGAAGTAACTATTAATTTCCTGTCACCAGAAAGCTGTAATTATATGTATTTATATTTAACCTTTCCAGATATTTCTCATTAACATCTAGTTGGCATTGGCAGAGTCTATATTTTGCTATACTTATTTTCTGTAAAGGCTATAATGGCTCTGGTAATCTTTACCTTGAAATTGCTTCTTCTTTTAAAGTGCTGCATCCGTGTCAAATATAAATTTAGGAGAACATGGATTTTCTTAGAAAAAAACACTTGGCTCCACCATTACAACAAGCCAATTATGGAACCACCACCACTTTACTATTCAATTAAAAGGTATCACTAAAAGAGTTAAATAGATTACATTCCTGTAGGAGACTATAAACAAGATAAAAACTGGGATAACTCAATACCTGAACAGATGTAAGAGTGGAGAAACATTAATTGTCTGGAATGTTTAAATCTTGAAGTGACAATCATTGACATACAAATTAAAGGTGTTTTCTCATCAACAGCTTGTCTTTCTACCAGATATATTTTATTTTGTTGTTGTTTGTTTTTAAATAACAATGCTATAAAAGCATCTCAAAACTACTGCTGTGTCCCAGTCAGGAGGAGAAGCAGTGTTGCCTAGTGGAAAGTGCATAGTCTTGAGAGACAGAGGATCTGGGTTCTAATCCTGGCTCTGCCTGCTATGTACCTCAGTTTCCTCATCTGTAAAATGGAGATTCAATATCTATTTTCTCACTCCCTTCTATTATGATCTCCATGTGGGACAGGGCCAGAGTCCTTTCTGCATATCTACCCCAGCTCTTCCAATACAGTGATTGGCACTTATGGCTTAGTGGCAAGAGCATGGGCTTTGAAATAAGGGGATGAGAGTTTTAATCCCAGTTCCGCCACTTGTCTGCTGTGTGACCTTGGACAAGTCACTTAACTTCCCTGTGTCTCAGTTACCTCATCTGTAAAATGGGGATTAAAAATGTGAGTCCCAATCTGGGGCAACATCTGTGTACAATCTGATTAGCTTGTTATCTACCCTGATGCTTAGAAGAGTGCTTGGCATATAGTAAATTTAATGTGGGTATTTATTAAGCACTTACTATGTGCAGAGCACTGTTCTAAGTGCTGGGATATACAGGGTAATCAGGTTGTCCCACATGAGGCTCACAGTCTTAATCCCCATTTTACAGATGAGGTAAATGCTTAACCAATAGCATAATAATAATAACTCATTATTATTACCACAATATTTATTACATAGATTATAAACCTGATTCTGCCCTTTGCTTGTTGTGTGACCTTGGGCAAGTCACTTTATTTATCTTGCCCTCATTATCATCATCATCATTAATAACCTACTTTCTGTGTGGAAAGGGGTCTTTGACAATCATTATCCACCAGTGATACTCAAAAATACCAGGCACAAATATATACATGGTCTTCTCCTGAATAAGTCTGGGCATGCAGTTTAACATTATATCACATGCGCCATTTGGCAGAAGTACCCCAAGCTCTTCTGAGCCTAGAGTATTTCTCCAGGTGAACTCCCAATCCACTCTCTTGCTCCAGAGACATTGTTTTCCACTTCCGGCTTCCTGTGAATCCTGGGAACCACTTCCAAGCTGGTGTCAGGTGGGAGTTGGCAGCTGAAAATACAAATATTGGTCAGAAAGGCACCCAATGTATATCTGCATCAGGCAAGGAATTGACCACCTGAAAATGTAACTGTCTAATCTAAAACCTGATGACTAATCATCATAATTTTGCCCTCCCTCTTTCAAGCACCCAACCAATAAGTGCTTAATAAACATTATTATTATTATGATCATTAGTATTTATCAAATCAATGGTATTTATCTGACAATTACTCTCCTTCCCTTCAAAGCCTTATTGAAGGCACATCTCCTCCAAGAGGTCTCAGACTAAGCCCCACTTTTCCTCATCTCCCAATCCATTCTGCTTCACTCTGACTTGCTCCCTTTGTTCTATCCCTGCCCCCCACTGCCCCACAGCACTTATGTGTATATCTATAATTTTATTTGTTTGTATTGATGTCTGTCTGCCCCCCCAGGCTGTGAGCTCATTGTGTTGTGTTGCCCACTAACACACAAGTTATCCCCACTTAAATTAAGCAATACACTTAACTTTTTTGGTACCTCAGTTTTCTTATTTACAAAATGGAGATAGAATACATGTTCTTCCTCTTACACTATGATGAATGTGGTAAACAGAAACTGTGGCCCACTTGTTTATCTATCTATCCTAAGGCTTGGTAGATAGTCTATACTTAATACATGACAGTATTGGTATTATTATTCTTATGACTATAAATTGATGGGCTACTTGTAAAATCATTACATTTTACATAGGTTAAACATAATAATAATAAACATAATCTATTCTTTCATTTATTCAATCATATTTATTGAGCACTTACTGTATGCAGAGCACTGTACTAAGCACTTGGAAAGTACAATTAGGCAACTGAGACGATCCCTACCCAACAGTGGGGTCACAGTCTAGAAGGCAGGAGTCAGACAACAAAACAAAACAAGAAGACAGACATCAATAGCATCTATCAATAGATAGAATTATAGATATATACACATCATTAATAAAATAAATAGAATAATAAATATGTACATATATACCAAGTTCTTTGGGGCAGTGAGGGGGGTAGAGGAGAGGGAGGGAGTCAGGGTGATGGGGAGGGGAAGAGGAGCAGAGGAAAAGGGGGACTCAGTCTGGTAAGGCCTTATGGAGGAGGTGAACTTTGAGTAGGGCTTTGAAGGGGGGAAGTGTGCTAGTTTGGCAGATGTGAGGAAGGAGGGCATTCCAGGCCACAGGTGACGTGGGCCAGGAGTCCACGATGGGACAAGCAAGAATGAGGCATAATAAGAAGGTTAGCATCAGAGGAGTGGAGTGTGTGGACTGGGCTGGAGAAGGAGAGAAGGGAGGTGAGGTAAGAAGGGGCAAAGTGATGGAAAGCTTTGAAACCAATAGTGAGGAGTTTTTGCTTGATATGAAGGTTGATAGGCAACCACTGGAGATTTTTGAGGAGGAAGGTGACATGCCCAGAGCATTTAATCTAGGAGGAAAATTCAAGTGTTACCAAATCTTCTATTCAATTTCCTTTCTATTTCTCATTTTCCAATTAGCCTTCCACTATTAAACTACCCACCTACCTATCCTCCAATTTGAATGACTCACTTAACCAACTTTTTTTCCACCTTATCTTTCCTTTACTAATTAATTATCCCTCCATTTTTATACTCACTTTGTTTCTTGTTCTTCTCTGACACCATCACACCTACCCTGTCACTTTCTCCAATCTCCTTTCCTCTTTCTTTCATTTATAGATTTTTTTTTCTGGTCATATTTTCCTCTTTTGCTCTGTCTTCTCATCTTTTCATTTTATGCCTCGTCATTCATTACCTGGCCCTTTTTTCCCTTTTGCATTCTTCTTTTTCTTATAAGTTCTCTTGCCTTCCCCTTTTCATCCCCCTCTAATGCTAATATTAATACAATAATAGTAGTATTTACTACATGCTTGATATGTGCCACACACTGTATTAAGCTTTGGGATAGATGAACGATGATCATGTTAGACATTATCCTTCTCTCACATGCATTTAACAATTTCCTTTGCCTCCATCCTCCTTAGTTTTTTTTTTTTTTTTTTAATCTTTAATCCCTGGGTGCTAAGCATGGATTTACATGGAGGAGATAAGACTTCAAGACAGTTTTGAATTTAGGAAACCTGAAGTCTGATAAATACAAAGGCGTACAGAGTTCCAAGCAGGGGAAAGGGAATGAATGAGGAAGAGATTGGAGGTAGAAAGATGAGAGTGAGGGGCAATCAGTAGTTTACTTTGGGAGGTTTGAAGAAAACAAGCTGGAGAGAGGCAAAAGGAGTTGGTGAAGACAGCAGGAAGGAAAGAGCCAATAGTTCAGACACTCTGAGCCGCTGTAGCGGTTCCATGACAGACTGGGGCATTTAATAATAATAATAATAATTAGGGTATTTGTTATGCACTTACCATACACCAAGCATTGTTCTAAGTACTAGGGTAGATACAGGGTAATCAGGTGATCCCACGTGGGGCTCCCACTTTTAATCCCCATTTTCAGATGAGGTAACTGTGGCACAGAGAAGTTAAGTGACTTACCCAAGATCACACAGCTGACAAGTGGTGGAGCTGGGATTAGAACCCATGTCTTCTGATTCCCAAACCCATGCTCTTTCCACTTAGCCATGCTGCTTCTCTATTATGATACTACATGTTAATTAGGCAAAATCCTCCAAGGTGATCAGATAAATGAGCATTTTACATTGCCTCCTAATCATTTGTCTTCATAATTTAAATTCCGAAGTCACCTGATCTGGCAACTAGGGGGCAGACTATGGAAGAGGGAAGCAGGACTTTCTGTGACCCTGGACTCCATCCAGAGGAAGATGAAATCCATGACCATCTGGGTGACCATGAGACTCTCCTTTGTGAAGGGGGTGTGGACTGGGGGCAATCCTGCAGTGAATTGAAGATGGTGTGTTTGGAGGAAGGGTGGGCCAGGAAGAGAATTTAAGAATATTTAAATTATGCTCTTTCCAATTTTCAATTATTTAGGAATTAATTGGAAACCTTCCTCATTTTGAAGATGTTTCTTAAATCTCTCAAATCTCTCTTGGGTTCCTTTCCCTGGAGCTGACTCTGAGGCAGGGTTGGGCAAACGGAGTCTTTGGTTCTTGGTTTCTTCTGCTAGGGACATGAGTGTATTGTGGGGACATGGGGTTTGGGGGAATGGAGAGGGAGAAAACCAACTAACAAATGTCCTGTTAGAAGACCTCTGATCCACAGGTATGACTGGCAGATAATAATAATGTTAGTATTTGTTAAGCGCTTACCATGCGCAGAGCACTGTTCTAAGCGCTGGGGTAGGCACAGGGTAATCAAGTTGTCCCACGTGAGGCTCACAGTTAATCCCCATTTTACAAATGAGTTAAATGAGGCACAGAGAAGTTAAGTGACTTGCCCACAGTCACACAGCTGACAAGTGGCAGAGCTGGGAGTCGCACCCATGACCTCTGACTCCGAAGCCCAGGCTCTTTCCACTGAGCCACCCTGAGATAATCATAGGGGAGGCAGCACCATGTTGGGTAATAGTTCAACCCTTTCTAATGGGGATTGGTGGATTCGTTAGAATGTCCAGACAAATTCATATTTAAAAAAAGTTTCTAATTCAAATCATACTTCCATTGCATGTACACTGTAGCTACTTCAAAAGACAAATACTTTACCATTCCCTGAGATAGCTCAGCTGGATATAAAGTTGAATAACATGTTTTAATCATTTTCTGAAGGAAGCATTTGCCCCCTTTTGATTGTTTTTTATCATTTTGAAGAAAACACATGGTCTAGAAATTGAATGAACTCTTTCTATGCCCATTATAGCTTCTATAAAACTAACTTCAATCTATGAATCAATGGTATTTATTGAGCAATACTGTGTGCAGAGCACTGTATTAAGTGCTTGGGAAAGTACAACAGAATTGATAGACATATTTCCTGCCCATGAAGAGTTAAAGAATAAGGAAAGAATAATTTTGGGCCATTAAATTTTTAGGAAGGGATGCTAAATTCCTAAAATGTAAATCAATCTTCAAATGAGGTTCAAAAATCAAATATAGAATGTATTCACATTCTAAATGAGATGTTGAAGTTCTCTTTCAGTAAAAGACACCATTGAAAGGAGGCTATTAATTGCTTTCTAAAGCCATTTTCTTTGTTTTTTTATATCTTCAGTAATGGAATGATCAGTTCTTTTAGTTTTTAGTGGTTAACTTCCTGAACATGGGAATTATTTTGAGTCCAATTTAAAAGATAGCTGTCTTTATATCATATGCTAAATATTATCTAGTAACATTTACTCTGATTCGTAAATTTAGTCTAGTCTTTCACTAATAATGATGATGGTATTTTACTGTCACTAACATTAATGTCTTCTTTCTAAAATGGCTTACTTTTATACAGGTCACGATAGGTGCAGCAATTCAAGATTTAAAATAGCCTTCCAAATTTCATGGTTTCCAAATCAAAAGGAATACTTAACATGCAGTCCACAGGTGCTGGCTTGGTCTGGGATAGCGACGGAGAGGGGAACAAAACTGGGACTAACTAGGATGATGCTGTGTTGAGCAGAAGAAAACTAGTCGAGAGACTGGTCCATATTCCCAGCCTCTGGGAGAGGGAAATTCAAGATTCTGAAGCCTCGATCATCCATCCTTTAAGAGCTTAGACTCTTCCACTGTGGTTTGAGGTCCTGCCCCTTGCAGGAAGAGAGGGTTTGTGGCAAATTTTGGCAACTTGGTTTAATAGACTGGAGTTGGGAAAGTGGAAAAAGGATGGCCCTGAGAGCCAGGGTTCCTGGGGTCTAATCCTGGCTCTCCCTCTTGCCTGCTCTGTGACCTTAGACCAATCACTAAACTTCTCTGTAGCTCAGTTTCCTCAACTGTATAATAGGCATTCTATTTCTGTTTGTTTATTCAGTCAATTGTATTTATTCAGTAAGCAGAGCACTGTACTAAGCATTTGGGAGAGTTTAATACAACATTAATCAGACACATTCCCTGCCCCCAATGAGCTTACAGTCTAGAGGAGGGGAGACAGACATTAACATAAATAAATAAATTCCACTCCTACTTAGATTGTGAGTCCCACGTAGACAGGGA
The DNA here is from genome assembly GCF_004115215.2 of Ornithorhynchus anatinus. Classification (NCBI taxonomy): domain Eukaryota; kingdom Metazoa; phylum Chordata; class Mammalia; order Monotremata; family Ornithorhynchidae; genus Ornithorhynchus; species Ornithorhynchus anatinus. Next base: position 157,574,429 of record NC_041728.1, read on the forward strand.
CTCTGCCTGACCTGATTAACTTGTATCTTCTTCAGCACTTACAGTGCTTGACACATATTAAGCACTTAATATTTACCTTTAAAAAAGAGGAGAGAAAGATATCATTAACTTCACTGTCAATGGCATTTATATAACACATATTTGATGCAGGAAAGCAGGAAAGAAAAGTACCGTTGTTTTCCTTGTGAAGCTTGCAGTGTAATGGGAGAAGCAACACACCAGGTAAAGTGTGCATTTACATATGATATAAACAACTGAAGGCAAGCAACTAGATAAATACCCAGATGTGTTCATTATTTTTATTTTTCTGTCTCCTCCCTTCTACCCCAGAGGGTGAGCTTACTTCGGGGTGGGAACTTTCTTACTCAATATGTCTGTATACACTTCCAAGCACCTAGAACAGTGTTCCTTGTCTGGCAGGAATTTATAAGAAATAGAGACGATAATGCATCATTCAAATCATGTTTATTGTTGTACTCTCCCAAGTGCTTAGTACAGTGCTTTGCAAACTGTATGCGTTCAATAAACACATTCCCTGCCCACAGTGAACAATTGTTTTGTCAGGCACTTAAAACACTCAGAACAATAATAATTACAAAATTTGTTAAGTACTTGCTGTGCCATGCTCTTTCTTTGCTCTTTCTTTGCTAGGTAGATCACAAAATAGTCAGATTAGAGACAGTTGACTAGATGACTAACCTGCACATACTATGGAGTAGGTGGTTGGGGATCACCCTTTACACCATCATCAGAAGGGACTCAGAAATGGACAAATCCTTCCTCTGCCTTCACCTATTCCCTGCCTCTTGGATCCAAATAATCAACCCCTTCCCAAGAAGGGACCGAGCCCTCCTTTTCCCTCTGCCCCTCCTCCTCTCCCCATTCCTCCTACTCCCTCCCTCTGCTCTACCCCTTCCCCTCCCCAAAGCACTTGTGTATATTTGTATGTATTTTTACTTTATTTTGTTAATGATGTGTATATATCTATGATTCTATTTTTCTTGATAGTATTGATTCCTGACTACTTGTTTTGTTCTGCTGTCTGTCTCCCCCTTTTAGACTCTTAGCCCATTGTCGGGCAGGGATTGTCTTTATTGTTGAACTGTACATTCCAAGCACTTAGTACAGTGCTCTGCACACAGTAAGCACTCAATGAATATGATTGAATGAATGAATAAACCCATTGAGAACTCTCCTTCCAAATCTCTCTCCCTTGGTGCTGCAAGAGAGAGGAGATACAGACATGGTGTGGCTTCAAAGACTTCAACAAGGGCAGTCTTTCTAATTCTTGGCTCGATCTCATCTGGCTGATGCTGTTACAGGGTACCCAAGGTACCACCCTAGTTGTGGTGTCTCCGAATAACTTTCAATCAAGGGACATGGGAGTCAAAGACTGAGAGGAATTTAATTCCATTAAGCAACTATGTCTGTTGAGCTAATCCCACCCAGTCCTAAGAACATTTAACCTCTGACTCCTTGAAGTTAGATTTAAATTGATTTTTGTAGGTCCAAACATCATCGTCTATGATTGCCTTATTACCATTATAGTGCTTGTTAAGTTCTTACTATGTGCCAAGCACTGTTCTAAGCACTGGGGTAGATACAAGTTAATCAGGTTGGACACAGTCCCTGTCCCAGTCAGGGCTCACAGTCTTAATCTCCATTTTACAGATGAGGTAACTGAGACCTGGTGAAGTTAAGTGTTTGATAAAAGGTCACACAGCAGAAACGTGGCAGAGCCGGGGTTAGAACTGACTCATTCATTCAATTGTATGACTCCCAGACCTGTGCTCTATCCACTAAGCCAGGGTGCTGTGATTATAAAGTAAATGAATCCTGGTGGTGGGACCTTATGTAGAAAAAATATTTATCTGTTATTTCTCTCTGAAATTAGATTGTAAAAATCTTCAAAGTCATGGATTGAGTCTGATATTATTAGTATATATATCTAAGCACCTATGATCAGATACAGTATGAACACTGTCCAACACGATTATCTTGTTTCTATCTGAACACTTAGTAAAGTGCCTGGCACCAGGTAAGCTCTTTAAAAGTGACATTAAAATAATTACAACAACAACAATAACAACCAAAAGCTTTTCTATGCCTCAGATATCTCATCTGCAACATGGGGATGCATTGCCTTTTCTCCCTTCTACTTAGACTCTGAGCCCCAAATGGGCCCTGATTATCTTATATCTACACCAGCATTTAGTACAGTGCTTGGCATTTAGTAAGTACTTAACAAATACTACAATTAGAAAGACGCAGCAGCCTAATACATGGTCCTGGGAGTCCAAAAACTGGGTCCTCTAGGCTGTAAGCGGGTTGTGGGTAGGGAACGTGTTTACCAACTCTTGTATATTGTACTTTCCCAAGAACTTAGCATAGTCCCCTGCACATACTATGAACTAAATAAATTTGATTGATTAATTCTAATCCTGACTCTGTGTGCTGTGTGACCTTGGGCAAGTTATATAACCTTTCTGTGCCTTAGTTTCCTTATTTGTTAGAAGGGGGCTGAAAGACTTATGTGGGACAGGGGCTGTATCCGACCTGATTATCTTTGTATCTTCTGCAGCAGTGCTTGGCAGAGAGTAAGTACTTTACAAATACAATTATGTATATCATTAGACTGCTCAAAAGAAACAACTGTGGGAGACAAGTCTTGGAATGAGAATCCTTTCAGAAATGAGATGATCTAGTTTTGCAGATGCTACTTCACTCTGTACAAGGACACAGTACTATTCAGGAGACACTGGATAAATTAGCTGATGCTAAAGAACGAATCACAGATCCAAGACATGAGGTTGACTCATTGTTTTGAGAAGTGTTTTCCCAATGTTCCCATTGTCCTAAGAATGTACCTTTGTTTAATGGTCTCAAATAATTCAGGAAGCAAGCTTTCAGTAAATTAACTCTCATCAAGGATAAACGTTATCAACAAGAGGTGAACACTAAAGTCTTCAGCATGGAGAGTAAAGTTAAGCAAAGGAATCTGCTGTAAAATCACAATCAAATCTTCCTTGATGTTAAATTAAGGAAATATAACATTTTATGAATATAATCAAAGTAGACCACATCTTGAAATGTTAGCACAATACAGTCCCAAAATTGTTTTGAAAAATAAATGCAATATTCATCATTGTATTTGTGTAATGCTTAATTTTGTATTTATGATTTTTCTGGTAAACATTTTTCTTCCAAACATAATAAATTCAACCATATTTATTGACAGTTACTGTGAATTGGCAGCACTGTTTTTCTAATCAGTGAACAGAATATAGTTTAGGGGAAAAATGTCACTCGGCAAATTCAGATGATCAAAATAGTAATAAATTCATTTATAATGTCTTTTATAAAATTTGTTTTATTTCAAAATCAAAGCAAATGGGCTTCCTTATGTTGTATTTTTAGGGCCCTACCTCATTCCACAACAGTATTTTTGGAGGTAATCCTGTTCATTTTCAGATCTGTCTGAAGCATGATTGACTTCAATCAATCAATAGTATCTACTATGTGTAGAGTTCTGTTCTAAGCTCTTGGGAGAGTACAATACAAGAAAAATTCCTACCGCTGTTCTGGAATGCCTCCCTCTTCACCTCTGCCAAACTAACTCTCTTCCCCTCTTCAAAACCCTACTGAGAGCTCACCTCTTCCAAGAGGCCTTCCCAGACTGAGCTTCCCCTTTTCCCTCTGCTCCCTCTCCACCCTCTGCTCCCTCCCCCTTCTCCCCTTCACCTCCCCTCAGCTAAGCCCCCTTTCCCTCTGCTCCTCCCCCCTCCCTTTTCCTCCCCTCAGCACTGTGTTCATTTGTATATATTTTTATTACCCTATTTATTTAGTTAGAAGTGAACATCCCCTTGATTCTATTTATCATGATTATGTTGTCTTGATTTTGTCCGTCTACCCCGATTAAACTGTAAGCCTGTCATTGGGCGGGGATTGTCTCTATCTGTTGCCGAATCATACATTCCATATGCTTAGTACAGTGCTCTGCACATAGTAAGTGCTCAATAAATACTATTGAATGAATGAAAAATTAACAGACACATTCCCTGCCCATAATGAGCTTACAGTCTAAAAGGAGAGACAGACATTAACATGAATAAATATATAATTTATAATAATCTAAATATACATTCATCTGGCTGCCATGAACCAGAGAAAAAATTATCAACCCTCCCATTCTGTAAGGTACCACACCACTGTGGCTCAGGTACTTGCAATGACCCATAATGTGATTATGTGCACCTACACACAATGAATCAATTAATTAATTGTATTTATTGAGCACTTACTGTGTGCACTTTAGAAATTACAATATCACGAAGTTGGTAGACACATTCCTGGCCCAAAGAATAACACAGTGTGCTAGAGAAGTCCATTTGCCACTCAAACCCCCCAAAACTAGAGTATTTTTCTGGAGATATCCCTGAACCCCTCCTCTTGTTCCAGAGTTGTTACTTTTCTTTCCTAAGTCCCCATTTTTGCACAAGCACTATTTCTGTTGTGAGTCACTTTCAAATATTTAACCTCTGCCACCTCTCTACAACTTCCTGCTGTTCAATCATTCATTCAATCGTATTTATTGAGCACTTACTATGTGCAGAGCGTGCAGAGCATTATTGAGCACTTACTATATGCAGAGCATTGGAAGCAGCATGGCTCAGTGGAAAGAGAATGGGCTTTGGAGTCAGAGGTCATGAGTTCAAATCCCACTCTGCCACTTGTCAGCTGTGTGACTGTAGGCAAGTCACTTAACTTCTCTGTGCCTCAGTTACCTCATCTGTAAAATGGGGATGAAGACTGTGAGCCCCACGTGGGACAACCTGATTACCCTGTGTCTACCCCAGCGGTTAGAACAGTGCTCTGCACATAGTAAGCGCTTAACAAATACCAACATTATTATTATTATTATTACTAAGAGCTTGGATTGTATAATTCAGCTACAGATAGAGATGATCCCTGCCCAACAACGGGTTCACCCTTAAGCCCCCATGATGGTGTGTTCTGAAGTAATTGCTTCACTCTCTTACCAGCTGAAGCTTATCTCCTCCATTCTGGATGTAAAATTATTCATTCATTCATTCATTCAATAGTATTTACTGAGTGCTTTCTATGTGCAGAGCACAGTACTAAGTGCTTGGAATGTGCAATTTGACAACAGATAGAGACAATCCCTGCCCAATGACGGGCTCACAGTCTAATCAGAGGAGACAGATGGCAGAGCAAAACAGAACGAAACAAAAACAAGACAATGTTATCACGATAAATAGAATCAAAGAAATGTACACCTCAGTAACAAAATAAATAGGGTAATAATTATGTCCAAAGTGAAGTCAAAGTGCAGGCAATCTATTTCAGAAAGGTCTTCCTTTGTGGGGTGCCATGGAGCCAATGTATTTGTGGATAGAGATCTAACTTGGCAAAATCCTAAATGATCAGCTGTCTTCAAGCTGGTTTATAAAAGCAAGTGACCCATTCTCAAATATAATAAAGATCCAATTTTGGAATGCCTAGCAAAGAGGGGAGGGGGCTAAAAGAGGGGGTAAGTTGGAACTCTCTTTGCAGGCAGATCAGGTGGGCAGTTATCAGCTTTTGGAACAGCTGCACAGCATTTCTCCTGGGAATCGCTTCCAGTCTTTGTCATAGGACCCCACCACAGACTCTGAACCTGTTCCTCTCTTCTACCCACTGAAGGAGCCTGTCTCTGGCTCTGTCTCTGTACAAGCAGCAGCAAGTGTGACTCATCTCAGATACCCACCACTGGTCACTACCAAACTGCTTCTCCTCCCCATCATCTCCCTCAATTTTTCTCCTTTGGCTAGGGAAAGGATGTGGGGTTGTTAGGCAGGAGATCTGGGAAATGGAGTTCCCAATAGCCCTTTTCCCAGGGTCCCTACTTTTCCTACAGAGAGCACTCCTAGGTGCCCCAAAAGCTATCATTTCTGAACTGATCCCATCAATTGATGGTTTGATACAATAAAAGGCAATACAATGGGACTCAAAAGGATGATTATCCCACCAATCTGATCATGTCATATACTCAAAAGTCAGAGTTATCCACCAATCAGATCCTACCTGGGGAAAAGTTAGAGGAGAGCAGGTAGTAAAGCACTGTTTTAATCTGTGGAATCCAAAGAACAAAGGTGGTTTGGGCTTTATCATTTGCTGTGGGGACGGTCACACTAACCATTTATGTACCCAATTCTGGGACTATATTTCTCAGGATGATAAATGGTAACATTACCCAACACCTCTTAGTAATTTGAGTCTTCTGAAAGGAAAGAGAAAGTAAAGTAGTGGATTGAAACTTCTTGTGTAATGGCTGCTATAAAATGACTTGTAGAGAATTTGAAAAGTTATTTCATCATTTTTAGTTTAGTGTTCTGACTAGAACTACTTATATAATGCACACTCTTTCAAAGCACAACACTTTCATTTAAAGTCTTAAAAACAAAAAGTATTTTGATATAAATATATGAAGAAAAAAGGTCTATGTTAAAAGTTTTAAAAATGAGAAAGAAAATATAAGGATCTTCGGAAATTGGGAACCTGTGTCAACACATAACTGACACCCTAACAAGGCTTGAATGGATTGGTTCAAAGAGAGCTTTGGAATACCTCAGTCAATCCTTGATTCTGGAAAAACTTTAAAATAAAGACAAGAGTTTTTCTCTTTCTTCCTCTGCCTTGCTTTCCACTAAATGTGCTGTTTTATCTCTTCTCTGTCCCTAAGGGTGAATATGTAATCAGCTGCTACATGCTGAACTGGAATGATTCAAATTCAAATGAGGAGGGCAGTATTCATTCATTCATTTAATAGTATTTATTAAGCGCTTACTATGTGCCGAGCACTGTACTAAGTGCTTGGAATGTACAATTTGGCAACAGATAGAGACAATCCCTGCTCAATGACAGGCTCACAGTCTACAAATGTTTATAGCATTTATTGTGAAGCCTAGACTTGAGCAAGGATATATAACTGTTGGGTTGTCGGAGGCCACTGTAACAAACCAATAACTAGACTGTAAGCTCATTGTGGGAATGGAATGTGTCTATTAAATTGTTGTGTTGTACTTACTCATCCAAATGCTTAGTACAGTGCTTAGCAAAGAATAAGTGTTCAATAGATACTACTGGTTGTTTGATGGATGAACCTGGAGGCCAACAGCTGAGAGATAGCTTTACTAAAATGAGATTTAGGAAAGATTGGAATTATACAATATATTCTAGAAACAACAACATTTGCTGTGAGTTGCTAAGCACTGATAGAGAAGGCTACCCTTCTCTACATTGAGAAACAGCGTGGCTCAGTAGAAAGAGCCTGGGCTTGAGAGTCAGAGGTTATGGGTTCTAATTCCGACTCCGCCACTTGTCAGCTGTGTGACTTTAGGCAAGTCACTTAACTTCTCTGGGCCTCAGTTACCTCATCTGTAAAATGAGGATTAAGACTGTGAGCCCCACATGGGACAATCTGATCACCTTGTATTCCCCCCTCCCCACCCCAGGGCTTAGAACAGTGCTTTGCACATAGTAAGAACTTAACAAATGCCATTATTATTATTATTACCCATGTGTACAGATAATATGGAGTTGGTCACAGTCACACATATGGAGAGGAGTTTACTGTCAGGTGTGACATTTTTGGAAATGAAGTATAGTTTATGTATTTACTTGTGACTACTGAATTCTGTACACTCATTCCCAGACCAAAATAAATTACTTTTACTGCCATGCCCTGGTAAACCAGAACAATTTTCAACATTTGTCTCTACATTTCCCATCTTCTCCAATTTATAGCCCCAAGGCAAAACTACCTACATTTTAAGGTACCTAATGAATGTCTCTCACTTTGGCTTCTCCTGCATTCATATATGCTGTACTTCATTTTAGGATCCATAATTTATCCCCATGAGTGCTTACTCATCTGCTCATGATATCACTAGCTTCTTCTCCATGTTTTTCTGAGTCCTCGTCTTTTCCTGCTCCACCCTGACTCCTTGATTGCATTTCCCTCAGCTCAGCTGCTCTCCTCTATCTCTATTGCATTTTTCACTCCAACCTATTGTCTCTGCTGAAAGAGGCCTTTGGATTTTTCGGGATTCTAAGGGGAAAATGACTGCTCTCCTGTGCTAATCATACCAGCCCTCCTGTGCTTTCCACACAGTAAGTGCTCAATAAATATGATTAATTAAATAAAACAGTCTTTTTCTTTGACTTTTTCTTTTCCCTGCTAGCCTAATTTCATTTGTTCTCACTTTCTAGTTCTTCCTCTGATGACTGCTAGATTTTTTTCAAGGTTTTGTGCCTATCTTCACCACTCCTGACTTACCCTTCATTTTTTCTCACTTCTTCCATACTTTTGCTTTCCACTGATTGACACTCTACTTTGTCTTTGAGAATAATAGACAAGCACTATCTGGGAGTATCATAAGGTTGTAGTTAATAATAACAGTGATAATAATTATACTTGTTAAAGAGTTACTCTGTGCCAAGCACTGTTCTAAGCACTTGGTAATCAATTTGCCCCACGTGAGGCTCACAGTCTCAATCCCCATTTTACAGGTGAGGTGACTGAGGCACAGAGAAGTTAAGTGACTTGCCCAAGGTTACAGAAGGCATGTAATGAAGCCAGGATTAGAACCTATGACCTCTGGCTCCTAAGTTCTGGGCAGGCTGGGAAAGAAGCATTTTTTTTTTCCCCCAGATGAGCTACATAAAGCAGGATATTCATTCAATAGTATTTATTGAGCGCTTACTATGTGCAGAGCACTGGAATGTACAATTCGGCAACAGATAGAGACAATCCCTGCCCAGTGACTGGCTTACAGTCTAATCAGGGGAGAATGACGGACAAAAACAAGAGGATACTCAAATAGCTGCAGTAATGAGGGATAAAATTAGGAAACCAAAAGCAAAAAGGACAGGGGAAGCATTTTAAAGACCCCGTAAAACATAGCCTCAGGCAATGCTGCATCCTAACTGAAAATTGGACATCATTTTTTATGTTATTTGATAATCAATCAATGGTATTTATTGAGCACTTACTCTGTTCAGACTGTAATAAGTGCTTGGGAGAGTGCAGTATAACAATATAACTGACACATTCCCTGCCCACAATGAGTTTGCAGTCTAAAATGTTCTTCGGACTATTTTAGTCTTGTAGATGGAGAGAGGAAAGGAGGAATGGTGGTTAAGCACTTATTATGTACCAGGCCCTGTTTTAAGTGCTGGAGTAGATATAAAGTAATCAAGTTGGAAATGGTCCCTGTCCCACATGTGGCTCACAGTCTTAATCCCCATTTTTCAGATGTGATAAGTGAGGCACAGAGAAGTTAAGTGAATTGCCCAATGTCATACAGTACACAGGTGGTGGAACTGAAATTAGAACCAAGGTCCTTCTGAGTCTCAAGCCTTTGGTCTATCCACTAGGCCATGCTGCTTCCCAGTCGCTGAGGACACACGGTCAAGACTAGAGTGGCTATCTTGGGCAGAAATCTTTGCATTTAAAGAGACACAAGGAAGTAAAAGAGAATTTAGTAAAGCACTTGGAAGAGAACAGTAGAGTAAAAGGATACAATCCTTGCTTTCAAGAAACTTACAATCAAGTGAGCAAGGGTTCCAAAGCATCAGTGGGATTTAGTTTTACACTTTTGGAAAAATGCATTTTTTTTTAAAGTATTTGTTAAGTGCTTTCTATGTGCCACTGTTGTAAGTGCTGGGGTAGATACAACATAATTAGGTTGTCCCACTTATGGCTCACGGTCTTAATCCCCATTTTACAGATGAGGGAACTGAGGCACAGAGAAGTTAAGTGACATGCCCAAAGTCACACAGCTGACAAGTGGCAGAGTCTGGATTAAAACCCATGACCTCTAACTCCTAAACCCACGCTCTTTCTACTAAGCCATGCTGCTTCCCAGCACTTGAATCTGCTCCCTTCTTTCACTTGTCCCTCAGCCCCACTGAACTTATGCACATAACAGGAATTTATTCATTTATATCAATGTCTGTTTTCCTCTCTAGATGGTAAACTCATTGTGGGCAGGAAACATGTCTCCCGACCCTGTTAGGATTGTACTCTTCCAAAACTTCATACAGAGCTCTGCATACAGAAAGCGCTCAATAACTATAAATGAGTGACTTCAGGGAGCCTAAAGCTACAGTCCTTTTTGACAAGTAATCCTAACTAAAGTCTTCAATTTAAACAGTGAGTGGGAATCACTCTGTAGTAGGGTTTGTCATGAAGTCATTCTGACATTGGGTATGGCTCTATGAAGACTTTTTCAAAGAGAGATAAAAGCCTGTAGGAAGAAAGGATAGAGCAACAACAAAGTTTCACAGAACCTCATGATATTGAGACCAATAGAAAACATTTTGACATGCAGAGGAACAAAAGTGATTCATGGCTCTGCAGACTGTTTCCCCATAAAGATTTCAAATCAAATCAAATCAATTTACTCAGCAAAGCAGCTTGACTTAGTGGAAAAAACCCCGGTTTGGAAGTCAGAGGACATGGGTTCTAATGTTGGCTCTGCCACTTGTCCATTGTGTGATCTTGGGCAGGGCACTTAACTTCTCTGTACCTCAGTTACCTCATCTGTAAAATAGGGATTATGGCTGTGAGCCCCACGCAGGACAATCTGATTACCTTGTATATACCCCAGTGCTTAGAACAGTGCTTGACACATAGTAAGTGCTTACCAAACATCATATTAATTAGGCAGAGCACTGCTCTAATCGATCAATGGCATTTATCAAGTGTTTCCTTTATGCAGAGTACTACACTAATTACTTAGGAGAGTATTTGTATTTAAGTTCTTATTATGTATCAAGTACTATTCTAAGTGCTGGGGTAGATACAAGTTTTTCTGGTTGGATACAAACTCCATCCCACATAGGGTTCACAATCTAAATGGGAGGGAGAACAGGTAAGCCCCATTTTACAGATGAGGTAACTGAGACACATGAAGAAGTTAAATGATTTGCTTAAGCTTACACAGCAGACAAGGGGTGGAGTTAACATTAGAAGCTAGGTCCTTCTGACTTCCAGACCTGTAGTCTATCCCTAGGCCATGCCTCTTTTCTAGTTGTACTGTTATTTGTTCTTGTACTCCATTTATGTACTCATTTATATCCTCCTTAACATTCATGTACATATTTCCATTTTATTTTTACAGTGTTGTAAACCCTGTTGTTGGTCAGGGAATGTCTCTATCTGTTGCGAATTGTACATTCTAAGTGCTTAGTATAGTGCTCTGCACACAGTAAGTGCTCAATAAATACGATTGAATGCATGAATTTTTTTAAATTTTCATCTTCCCCATAAGAATGCAGGAGAAGCATTCTGGGAAGGAGAAGCAGCATAGTCTAGTGGGTAGAGCATGGGCCTGGGCATCAGAAGGACCTGGGTTCCAATCCCTGCTCTGCCACTTACATACTATGTGACTTCAGGCACATCACTTAACTTCTCCATGCTTCAGTTATGTCATCTGTAAAAGGAGGATGGAAACTGTGAACCCTATGTATAAATGCTACTATTATGTCTAGTAATTACAGTGGAAGTAGCACTGGTATTTATTTAGCAGTTACTTAGTAGAGTGCACTGTTATCAGAAGAGAAACAGATGACCTGTTTCCTACCTAATCACACTCCAAAAGCAGAGAGGCAAAAGAATAGACATGCGTGTGTGTGTATATATGTATATGGGTGTGTACATGTATATGTATATATATATATATATATATGTATGTGGGTGTGTACATATACATGTTCTGAAGATGGGCATGAATAAATACATTTGCTCAAGATGTAGCTGAAGAGTTGATAAATAACAGGATGAGTCTATTGTACAGAGTAGTTGTTCAACAAATGCTATTTATTAAAAAAGCAATTACCTATCAAATAAAGACCATATTTTCTGCAATCTTGAATTTTAATATCCTCAAACTACATAATCAAAATGTATTGTTAAATCTATTTTTAAATATATGGCTTTTGTCTAGACAGTAAGCTCATTGAGAGCAGGGAGTGTCTCTACCAGTTCTGCTATATTGTAGTCTCCCAAGTATTTCGTACAGTACTCTGAATTCATTCATTCATTTAATCATATTTACTGAATGCTTACTGTGTACAGAGCACTGTACTAAGCACTTGGAATATACAATTCGGCAACAGAGAGACAATCCCTGCCCATCAACGGGTTCACAGTCTAAAAGATTACTGCACACAGTAAGTGGACAGTAAATATGATTGAATGATTTCTCCTCATTCCCAACCTCCTAAGAGGAAATAATCAAAATGCACTTGCACTTGCACAAATAATATTTTCCAAAATTAAATTGTCTTTAATACAGCAAATATATCTGCTAAAGCCAATGTTATCTTATTTTATCTTTGATCATTTGAATTCTACTCTTTGCAAACTTTGGATGAAATCAGAGAGGTTACAACAGTTTGTTTTTGAAAGTGTAGCAGTAATTTAATGAAGGGTTTATCAAGAATATTTTACCATTTTTATTCTTCTGGCATTTTAACCGTGATTTCTTTCATCATTTCTCCTACTCAGAATAGTGAAAAGAATGCCATCTGGGAATCATGAACCATTTTTAATGCTTCACATGCATATCACAACATACTCTGTGATAGTCAAAGGTGCTTTGATTAATGTACTAGAGAAAATCAGTAGACTTCACAACATACAGTTCTAGGCTTTTTGTAGCTGAAGTGTAGGGAATAAAAACTCTGACTCGTTTGGGAGCAAATCCTATGTGCAAGCTTTCTACATACCTTGGTAAGCTTTACAAAGTGAAATGCCAAAATGCTGTAGCACCCTTCCCTTTCACTGTTCTTCTTGTGATGAGTAAAATTCCCACAAAAGGCCAAAGTCTCTTTTGAATCTTCCTTAGAGAAAGCAGTTCCTAAGACACAACTATTGGCAGTAAAACTGTGAAAAGAATTATCCACTTGGGACAGTACTTCTAATGATGCCCTGGAAAAAAACTATGAAAATCACATACAAAATATATTCCAGCTTAATTCTATACTAGACAAGTAGAGTTTTCAAGTAATATAGTGAAATACTATATCAACCCCAATTATCCATGATTGGAAGTAATAGCAAAAATGCCTTGCACTCAAAATAATATGTTTACATTAACCATTCTTCTATGTTTATAAAACAGGCATTTTGAGGGAATTATTGATACATAAAAATGTTAAGATTATGTTTTTAAATGATGTGAATCTTTCTTTAAGAACAAAAACTCTGGAAATAAAAGCTGCTCGATGACTACTCTTGTGTTACAAGACTGACACTGCATTATACAACTGCAATCAATCAGTGGTATTCACTGAACACTTACTATGTGAAGACCACTGTACTAAGCGCTTGGGAGATTACAAAACAACAGAGTTGATTGACACCTTTCCTGCCCACATGGAGCTTACAGTCTAGAGGGGGAACCAGATGTTAATATAAATGAATAAAATATGGATAGTGCTAAGGGTGACCGACTGAGTTACTGAGAGAGCGAGAGGCCTGAGATAAATTCAGGGTGCTGGAAGGAGCTTTCAAAGGGTCTAAGTACATCAGTGACACAGATGGGAGAGGGAATAGGGGAAATGAGTGCCAAATCAGGGAAAGTGTCTCAAAGGAGATGTAACTTTAATAAGGCTTTGAAGGTGGGGAGAATGGGGGTTCGGCATATATGGAGGGGAGAAGGACTAGAAGGCCAGAGGGAGGTTGTGGAAAAGGGATCAGTGGTGAGATAGGTGATATCGGCCCACAGTAGCAAGTTGGTGCTAGAGAAGCAGAATGTGTGGGATGGACTGTAGTGAGAGATCAGTGAGGTAAAGTAGGAGGGGGCAAGCTGATTGAGTGATTTAAATCAATCAATCACATTTATTTAGTGCTTATTGTGTACAGAGTACTCTTTAAAGTCTATAGAAAGGAGTGTTTTATGCGGAGGTGAGTAGGCAACAACCCTTGAGGAGTTCTATGGAAAGGATTTTCAGGCACTACCAAATTTTTGAGGAGGCTGGAAAATGTAAGAATTGGATGTGTTGTCCAGTGATTTCTAGTGAATTCATTTGTTTGACCAAAAGGGAACAAGACACAGATATATTTCTTGATTTCCATACTGCTTTCCTACTATAGCTCCTAAGTTTACAGAGTTGGAGCCAAGGTGGGCACTTTGCCTCAGAGGGCTGTCCTAGTAAATAAAGACTAAAGAGGATTTGAAGCAATGTTACCATAACTAATCTGGAATTAGCTAGAAAGAACAAGAAAGAGAAAGAGCCAGAGAGGTAGATAACACTTGTATCTCGGCCATTTGTCATCTCAGTAAGAAGTGAAGGTGACATCTCTATCATAAATAATCCCTTCCCAATAAACAGGTGAAAAGATCCCCAAAGTTCCACATGGAGATCTAAGAACTCCCCCAACAGGGTTGAATTTCTGAATTCTGCAATTCTGCAACATTGATGGCCCTGAATTAGCACCACCAGGTGTAGGGGCGTCTTGCATCTGATTTCTCCATACTAATGCACCTGAAGAAGATCTGCAGCTATTGACAGACCTTCAAAAGCCCCAAGCAGTGCATGGGATAAACAAAAATGTATAAACTACTTGGAATTTTACTGTTTTGTCCAGAGTGCATCTGAAGAATTGGGTTGGGTAACTAGGTGATTCCAGTAACATCCTCAACCTTATAATTTTTGCAATTCAAGTCAAATCTCAGAGGAAATTGAAAGGTAGTGCTTCAGTCTCTTGTGGCCCATAGACTGTGTCTGAATTTCTTTATTTTGTATTCATTCATCCATGCACTTAGCTAAGTTCTACGTTTTAGACTGTAAACTAGTTGTGGGCAGCCAATGTGTCTACCAACTCTTGTATTCTCTCAAACACTTAGCACAGTGCTCTGAACCCAGTAAGTGCTCAGTAAATATCATTGATTGGCTCTTTCTCTAAGTAGATTGATGGCCAAGGGTCATGGAAATATAGTTGTCCCTGAGGCTTGTTTTTTTTGAAATGAATCCTTAAACTATGTCATCTGCCCTCCTCGCTTTCAGTTTCCTGTTTTCAGTTCCCCACCCAGCAGTTGTTTGGGAATCCTGTTGGTCATTTTCCTCATATTTCCAATCCCATGTAGCCATTTATAAGATGAGTAATGCCATGCTATAGCTTTTATCTGTGATGGAATCTGAGTTCTTAGGATGTGTCAGGGTAATAATAATAATAATAATGGTGGTATTTGTTAAGTGCTTACTATGTGCCAAGCACTGTTCTAAGCCCCGGGGTAAATACCCCTCCCCCTCCTGCCTCCCTGCCCACAACTCTCTCCCCTACTTTCGCATCCTTCCCTGCAGTATCCTCAGAGGAGATCTCCTCCCTCCTCGCAAGTGCCACCCCCTCCACCTGTGCCTCAGACCCCATTCTCACTCACCTTATTAAAACCATCACCTCTGCTCTCCTCCCCTCCTAAATTTCTATCTTTAACCGCTCACCCTCCAATGGCTTCTTCCCCTCTGCCTTCAAACATGCCCACATCTCCCCCATCCTAAAAAACCCCTCTCTCGACCCCACTTCCCCTTCCAGTTATCACCCTATCTCCCTACTACCCTTCCTTTCCAAGCTCCTAGAATGAGTCGTCTACACTCGCTGCCTAAAATTCCTTAACTCCCATTCTCTCCTGGACTCCCTCCAATCTGGCTTCCGTCCCCTCCACTCTACCGAGACTGCTCTCTCAAAGGTCACCCATGACCTCCTTCTTGCCAAATCCAATGGCTCATACTCTATCCTATTTCTCCTTGACCTCTCAGCTGCCTTTGACACTGTAGACCATCCACTTCTCCTCCACACCTTATCTCACCTTGGCTTCATGGACTCCGTCCTCTCCTGGTTCTACTCATATCTCTCTGGCCATTCATTCTCGGTCTCCTTCATAGGGTCCTCCTCCCCTTCCCATCCTCTAACTGTTGGGGTTCCTCAAGGGTCAGTTCTTGGCCCTCTTCTGTTCTCCATCTACACTCACTCCCTTGGTGAACTAATTCACTCTCACAGCTTCAACTATCATCTCTATGCAGATGACACACAGATCTACATCTCTGCTCCTGTCCTCTCCCCCTCCCTTCAGGCTTGTATCTCCTCCTGCCTCCAAGACGTCTCTACTTGGATGTCTGCCCGCCACCTAAAACGCAACATGGCCAAAACTGAGCTCCTCATCTTCCCTCCCAAGCCTTGTCTTCTTCCTGACTTCTCTATCACCATGGATCGTACGACCATCCTTCCTGTCTCTCAGGCACGCAACCTCGGTGTCATCTTTGACTCGTCTCTCTCGTTCACCCCACACATCCAATCCGTCACCAAAACCTGTGGACTCACCTTTATAATATTGCCAAGATCCGCCCTTTCCTCTCCACCCAAATGGCTATTTTACTGTTACAGATCTCATAATATTCCGGCTGGATTATTTTGTCAGCCTTCTCTCTGATGTCCCTTCCTCCTCTCTCTCCCCGCTCCACTCTATTCTTCACTCCACTGCCCAGATCATCTTCCTGCAGAAATGCTCTAGGCATGTCACTACCCTCCTTAAAAACCTCCAGTGGTTGCCTATCAACCTCCGCATGAAACAAAAACTCCTCACTCTAGGCTTCAAGGCTCTCCATCACCTTGCCCCTTCCTACCTCTCCTCCCTTCTCTCTTTCCACTCCCCACCCCGCACGCTCCGCTCCTCTGCCACCCACCTCCTCACTGTCCCCCGTTCTCGCCTATTCCCCCCGTCAACCCCTGGGCCATGTCCTCCCACGGTCCTGGAATGTCCTCCCTCCTCACCTCCGCCAAACTAATTCTGTCACTTCTTCAAAACCCTACTTAGAGCTCACCTCCTCCAAGAGGCCTTCCCAGACTGAGCTGTCTCTTTTCCCTCTGCTCCCTTTGCTCCCCCTCTAATCCCCCTTCACCTCCCCTCAGCTAAGCCCTCTTTTCCCCACTTTCCCTCTGCTCCTCCCCCTCTCCCTTCCCCTCCCCTCAGCACTGTACTCATCCGCTCAACTGTATATATTTTCATTTATTTTGTTAATGAGATATACATCACCTTGATTCTATTTATTTGCTATTGTTTTAATGAGATGTTCATCCCCTTGATTCTATTTATTCCTATTGTTTTTGTCTGTCTCCCCCGATAGACTGTAAGCCTGTCAAAGGGCAGGGACTGTCTCTATCTGTTTCCGATTTGTACATTCCAAGCGCTTAGTACAGTGCTCTGCACATAGTAAGTGCTCAATAAATACTATTGAATGAATGAATGAATACAAGGTAATCAGGGTGTCCCATGTGAGACTCACAGTCATAAACCTCATTTTACAGATGAGGTAACTGAGGCACAGAGAAGTTAAGTGACTTGCCCAAAGTCACACAGCTAAGTGGCTGAGTCAGGATTAGAACTCAAACCTCTGACTCCCAAGCCCATGCTCTTTCCACTAAGCCATGATGCTTCTCTATCACTAGATACACGACTACAGTGATTTTCTCTACGGCTCTCAATGACAGCCTGAGTTACTAAGAGAGAGAGGCCTGAGATAAATTCAGGGTGCTGGTGGAAGGTCAAAAATATTGTGGACTGAAATATAGAGGAAATTGAATTTAATGCACAGGAAGAGAGAGAAAGCAACACCAGATCCAAATTACAATAACCTTTAGGTACACACATTTCTGTAAACTCACAAACTCATATGAGTTTCATATGAAACTTTTTATGAAAATAGGCTGACAAGACTAGAGTTGTACATATCACATGACTGGGTATTCAGAGAAGCAGCATGGCTTAGTGAAAAAAGCATGACCTTGGGAGTCAGAGGTCATGGGTTCTAATCCCAGCTCTGCCACTTATCAGATTTCGGGCAAATCACTTAACTTCTCTGTGCCTCAGTTACCTCATCTATAAAAAGGAGATTAAGACTGTGAGCTCCATATGGGACGAACTGATTACCTTGTATCTACACCAGTGCTTAGAAAAGTGTGTGGCACATAATAATGCTGGTATTTGTTAAGCATTTACTATTATTATTACTCCTCATACCTTCAGTATGGTCCATCAGTAAGGCAGGTCAAGAGAGGGAAGAAGCAAAGAGGGCCAGAGAATGGTCCTTCTCAATTCAAGAGGCTTATTTTACTCCTATTCCCAAATGATTCTGGTAAATACAGATCTCAGGCAGGATTTATGATGCTTCTTAATTTAGCTATGATTTTTAGTTAGCACTTATTATGTACTGAGAACTTAGCTAAGTGCATGGATGAATGAATACAAAATAAAGAAATTCAGACATAGTCTATGGCCCACAAGATGCTGAAAATCCTGGTTTGGGTTGGGTGGTGAAGGAGAGGAAAAGCGAGAAGATGACACTCTGAATGGAGAAATACATTACAGAGCCACAGACAATGGGGACAATTAGAAGGCTAGAATCAACAACAAAAAGCAAATAAAAAGCTGATAAGTAGATTAATAGATAAAACAGTCTTCACATGGAGCATCCTTAATTTTCTTCCACACTTATGGCAGTCTTCTGTTTCAGATTGCTGCAGTTTCCCCATTGTTATAATATTTCTAAGAATTTCTCCTGGTGTCTGGCTACTGTTTTGAGGTATGGGGGGAGAGGGAAAGTGTGGGGAGGTAGTAGAGGGGAAGGGCAGTGCTCCCGTGGTAGAGGGCCAGAAGATGGAGGTTGCTCAGGGCAAAAGTGACCCTCTGCAGACCCACAGTCTGCACTGACAGAGCTGTTCCATGGATGCAGCTCCTACTGTTGCCCCTTGTAGATAACCTCTCACCCTTTCGTGACAGCTCCATTGCCAATAGAAGCAGGACCACTATTGTAACTCACTAAACTCTCCCATATGTAGCCTGCAGGACCATGAGTAATAATAATAATAATAATGTTGGCATTTGTTAAGCGCTTACTATGTGCAGAGAACTGTTCTAAGCGCTGGGGTATATACAGGGTAATCAGGTTGTCCCATGGGAGGCTCACAGTCTTAATACCCATTTTACAGATGAGGAAACTGAGTCACAGTAGGAAGCCACACCTACCTCTAGACTGTAAGCTCATGGTGAGCAGGGAATGTGTCTGTTTATTGTTGTATTGTACTCTCCAAAGAGCTTGGAACAGTGCTTGGCACATAGTAAGTGCTCAATAAATTCGACTGAATGAATGAATACCTGCAAGGCCCACCATCTTTTCCCTATTACCAGTGTGGAGGCAGAGAGAAGCAGCGTGGCTTAGTGGAAAGAGCACGGGCTTGGGAGTCAGTGGTCGTGGGTTCTCATCCCGACTCTGCCACTTGTCTGCTGTGTGACCTTGGGCAATCACTTAACTTCACTGGGCTTCAGTTACCTCATCTGTAAAAATGGGGATTAAAAAATGTGAGCCCCACATGGGATAATCTGATTACCCAAGCAGCGTGGCTCAGTGGAAAGAGCACGGGCTTTGGAGTCAGGGCTCATGAGTTCGAATCCCAGCTCTGCCACTTGTCGGCTGTGTGACTGTGGGCAAGTCACTTAACTTCTCCGTGCCTCAGTTCCCTCATCTGGAAAATGGGGATTAAGACTGTGAGCCCCACGTGGGACAACCTGATTCCCCTATGTCTACCCCAGCGCTTAGAACAGTGCTCGGCACATAGTAAGCGCTTAACAAATACCAACATTATTATTATTATTATTACCCCAGCATTTAGAACAGAGAAGCAGTGTCGCTCAGTGGAAAGAGCGTGGGCTTTGGAGTCAGAGGTCATGAGTTCGAATCCCAGCTCTGCCACTTGTCAGCTGTGTGACTGTGGGCAAGTCACTTAACTTCTCTATGCCTCAGTTCCCTCATCTGTAAAATGGGGATTAAGACTGTAAGCCCCATGTAGGACAACCTGATTCCCCCGTATCTACCCCAGCGCTTAGAACAGTGCTTGGCACATAGTAAGCGCTTAACAAATACCAACATTATTATTATTAACAGTGCTCTGCACATAGTAAGTGCTTAACAAATACCATAATTATTATTATAATTATTATGAGGTGCACACATCTAAATTTAAAAATCCATTTTGAACATTTTATGGCTGTATGGTCTACTTTGTATATGACACTATGTTATGGTCATGAAACTGTTGACAGTAATGAAGGAAAGAATCATCTCCCCTGCATTTAGTAATCTGGCACCTTTCTAAGGAATTGGACTGTCTCAATTTTTTACCTTATTATTAAGAAGGATGTAGCAGTCATTCTTTGCTGTTTTTGCAAATATCTACAGCTAAGTATTACTTTGTTGCTTTATCACTTTTAATTAATATTTAGTATTTTAGAGCTTGTTAGATGCAGTTTCTTGTGTACTATATATGTCTTCTGTTTTAGAAACTCATATGATGGATAAATTCAGTTAAAATTCAGTAAGATATATGTCCAAATGAAGCAGCGTGGCTCAGTGGAAAGACCACTGGCTTGGGATTCAGAGGTCATGGGTTCAAATTTCGGCTAAGTCACAACTTCTCTGTGCCTCAGTTACCTCATCTGTAAAATGGGGATGAAGACTGTGAGCCCCATGTGGGACAACCTGATCACCTAAATCCTCCTCAGAGCTTAGAACAGTGCTTTGCACATAGTAAGAACTTAACAAATGCCATGATCAATTAATTAAAAATAATATTTTCAAAAATCAGTTCCTCAGGGCAATTTTGTGGAGATTAGCAAAATCCTAGGTGAAGGTTATATTGATTGATGAAATGCTCTAAGCAAATTAATTTCAGACTTAATTCCAAAAAAAGCTTAAAGTTAGTGGGGTACTAAATTTGAGATATTTTTAAATTTGTGCCTATTAGAGAAAAGGCATATGGTGTTATGGTGTTGTTTGAATAAATCTGCCTTTATAAAATTTCATATTTGTCATCTATGTAACAAAATAAAATGAAGGTGAGTTTTTAAGGGAGTTAGTATGTTCGTAGTTAAACCAGTTCCAATAAGTCCTTAGAAGAAATGCCTTCTAAGTTTGTCAATCAATAGAATTTAATCAATGGTATTTATTGTTCTAGCTTATTATTCAGAGAGAGATTTGCTGAAGAAGATGAAGAATAGGAAAGGATAAGGGGGAAGAATATATAGAGACAATAGAGCTAAAAATGCAGGCACAATGAGGGATCGCTATATATAGTAACATAAAAACAGAATCCACTGTATATACTGAAGCAATGTGACCTAGTGGACGGAGCAAGGGGCTGGGGATTCAGAAGACCTGTGTTTTAATCCTGGCTCTGTCACTTACCTGCTTGCTGTGTGACCATGGGCAAGTCAATTTCACTTCTCTGTGCCTCAGTTCCCTCAACTCCAAAATGAGCAATCAATACCTGTGCTCTTTCTTACTTAGAATGTAAGCTCCATGTGGGACCTCCTGATTATCTTTATTTAACCCAGTACTTAACTTAGCGTTTGGCACATAGTAAACACTTAAATACCACAATTATTATAGGTATTATCATCATCGTGACTTTAAAGAGTGAGGGCTTCAGAGTCAGAGGATGTGGGTTCTAATGCCTGTTCGCTACTTGTCTGCTGTGTGACCTTGGGCAAGCCACTTCACTTCTCTGTGCCTCAGTTGCCTCATTCATAAAATGGAATTAAGACTGTGATCCCCAGGTGGAACAACCTGAATACCTTCTATCTACCCCAGTGCTTTGAACAATGCTTGGCACATAGCGCTTAACAAAGACCATAACTATTATGATTATTATTACTATTATCATTAGAGAACTACAGAAATGTTTATGAGAGTACAGTAGAAGAGTAGGTATACAATCCCTGCCCTCAAGAAGCCTAAATTCCTGTAGTTGGTTGCACTTGCCCTTAGATTCTGAAAAGGTTCTGTCAGAATAAAATGCAGGAGAATTTGGATTGGGGTGATTTTCTCATTTCTTAACCACTTTAGGATTTACTGTTGTGGACCCTAGAGCTTCAAGAGCAGAAATAGCTCTGAGAAATTAGTTATTTTATTTTCAGATTTGGGAGCATTTAGACTATAGAGAATGTAGACCAATATGGTTTTTGATGTAAAACTACTTGCATCCCAATATGCTACAAGGTAAAGTCATGGCTTTTGTTTAATTCAAACCTCCCAAACTGAAATTGGATTCAGTTCTGTAATCTCAATTGTGTAATGAAAGTTTTGAAGCACACAAGTCTCTTTAAAGTAGCCCTAGCTCCCAGGACAAAGAGGGCCCTGCATGTCAGGACAGGATTGCTAAATGTACTGCAGAGAGGCTTTTGGTGGTTCATTGCAATTTCACCCTGAGGTTTCAAGTTTATATGTCCCTGCCCTATGGAAGGTAGAGAGAGATTAAGTTTGACAAGATAAAAGGGGACACAGAGAAAAGCAAGGGAATTCTGTTTTGGGAGGATTGATCTCAGAAATTGCATTTGGGGTATGTAATTCGTTTCCCATTTTGATTATTTTTATGTTGGCTTTGTATAATCAATGAAAGAATCACATATGAGGTCAAAGAGACAAACTATCAGAATTAATTTTTACTTAATTTAGAGAAGAAATATTTAAGGACAGATATGCTTACTTAGCCAGGACAGAATTTTTTCAAAAGTTGTTCCTAATGAAAATATAACCACAATAATAATGGTGGTATTTGTTAAACACTTACTATGTGCAAAGCACTCTTCTAAGCCCTGGGGGGATACAAGGTAATCAGGTTGTCCCACGTGGGACTTACAGTTTTAATCCCCATTTTATAGATGAGGTAACTGAGGCACAGAGAAGCTAAGTGGCATGCCCAAAGTCACACAGCTGGCAAGTGGCAGAGCGGGATTAGTACCCATGACCTCTGACTCCCAAGCCCAGGCTCTTTTCACTGAGCAAAGATGCCAGTAGCACAGAAAGGAAGAAAATTTTGCTGGAAGAAAGACTACAGATCCAAATTATTAGTTTGGTAACCAACACTGATTGTTTTCACAAGAAAAACCTGATTCCCTTTCAAATATATTGCACTCATATACACCAAACAGATCTGAACTGGACCTAGACAAATGCATGAATAAGCTTGAATTTCAGGCTCAGATAATTGGTATATAATTTTTCTAAGTGGGGTACAGGATAAGACCTGGTTTCAGTGTCTTTCTGTGCCCCTTGAGTATGACAGAATACAAAAAAAAATCCCTACAACTCCAATTGGTGTTTCTTAGGTGATCCCATAAATAGCAAAGTCAGCAGCTGCAGAGGCTGCCAACTTCAGGTTAATGAGAACATGGTGGGTCTAGAGGGACTTGTTCTCTCATTCATGTTTCTGGCAGGAACAGTAATATGCCTTTTAGAGAGCTTTGAAATGTTCATACTCTTGCTTCCTAATATAGCAACTGACAGTATGATCTGAACCCAAGGCAACATATATTATAATCCAAACAGACATAATGAGTAGCCTAATTATTGATTAAAGCTAATTTACCTACATCAATGTTAAGGTATTCCAATGAAAACTGTTTTCACAAATACTTAATTTGTACAAATACTAAATAGTAGTCAGGGGCATTTCACATTTCAACCCAGCTAAGAAATGATCACTGAATAATTTTATTTTTCTCTAACACATTTATGCAATGGTTTTTTAGAAGTAATAGCTAAATCAGTAGTAAAATGTCCATATAATAGAAAAAATACAGTCGAGAGAGCATGAGACAGAGTGAATTGCCCTTTGGGTGTGAAGCTAACACTACTTAAGGTGGTATTTTTTCAAGGGGTCTGAGTGTGGCTGATAATTCTACTCTTCCCTTATACTCCAGGCACATGCAAAGATTGTACCTTGCAAAGTTGCAATGCAAACTAATCTAAACATCTATTCTAGAAAAGTTTTCTTATTTTGAAATTCTGAATCTTAGGCTGGTCTTGTTGCTGTTGTCCAACTGTCCATAGTTATGCCCTATAATTTGAGAATGTGCTTGATTGTTTATAATAGTTCTTTTTCTTCACCCTTTTCTTCTGTTTCAACGTTTCAGGCCAAAGTAGGGAACCTAAATGTTTCCCATTCTCCTCAAATTTCCTCATATGCTAATATAGTCCAGAATCTGGAGCCCTGGTCAGTTATAGGAAGAATCAATTTACATAGGGTATGACTACTAATCAGTCAGTGGTATTCACTGAGCACTTTCTGTTTGCAGAGCAGTGTACTAAGCACTTGTGGGAATACAATATAATAAAGCTTAAAATCTAGTGGACTGGTTGCTTTCCATTTTCACTGAAGATAGAACCAGAGGAATAAGCTTAGATCACAAGAAAAGAGATTCACCTCAAACTTAAGAGGGATTTCCACATGAGAAGCAGCATGGTCTAGTGGATCAAGCACAGGCCTGGGAGTCAGAAGGACCTGGGTTCTATTCCTGTCTCTGCCACTTGTCTGCTGTGACCTTGGGCAAATCACTTAACTTCTCTGTGCCTCAGTTACCTCATCTATAAAATGGGGATTAAGACTATGAGCCCCATCTGGGACAGGGACTGTGCACAACCTGATTAGCTTGTATCTACCTCAGCGCTTAGTACAGTGCACGTTACATAGTAAGCGCTAAACAAATGCCATCTAAAAAAAAAAAAACGAACTTGGAATATATTTACTTCCGAATAGTCTCAAAAATTATTGGAATGTCAAATTTTTTTTTTAATTTTGAATTCTTATTTGATTCATTCATTCAATTGTATTTATTGAGTGCTTACTGTATGCTAAGCTCTGTACTATGCTTGAGAAAATACAATGTAATATCAGACATATTTCCTGCCCAGAGTGATTTGATAGTCTACAAAGTCTATGCAGAAACGTACCCCAAGACAGAAACCGTGAGGATCACCGTACCCTAATCCAACAGGAAAAAAGATTATTTTTGATTAGAACCTGCATTCCCCACAAATACTCATAAATGCAATTAATAACCTTTATTATAACATCACCAATCTCTAAAAAATGTGTATATAGTAGTACTACATAGTGTTTATAGTAGAATAAGAACTAATATTTGCCTTTAATAAATCAATTAAATAATATTTCCCATATAAATGGATGTGTTACTCTGATCTTATTATATTCATAATATAATATAAATTATATGTATAAAAGATATTAATAAACTATAAATTGTAAAATATATTTATCATATAAATAATATAAAAATATATTATTTGTATCTAGGTGTCTGTCACTAGATGGCACACTAAATGTAAAAATGAAGAATAGCGAAGGAAATCAGAAAGAAAAGATTGTGAAAGATGAATAAGAAATAAAAACATTTATAAATTTCTCATGGAAGACCTGAAGAAAGCTGATTCTATATTGAATATCCCATGACCTCAAAGTAAATTCCGCCATATAGGTTTTGTATTTCTCAAATGGTTATTATGGTGTGGAGTTCAATATACATTAATATTGCAAAAATAAATATATATGTTTGAGAAAAATTCAACAGTTCAAATAGGGGTGTAGTGTATAGATCATCCAAAATGACAGCTAATTTGAAAGAAATGGATGGAATAGAACAACTGAAGTACTATTTTATAATTTTTTTAAATGAATAGTAACATATAGGTAACTAAATTTCCTGAATCATCAAATTGTTCCATTTGAGAGTGCAAATGGAAAGAAAAAAATATCTAAGTGACTTAGAATGGCTGTCTCTTTCTGCAAGGGCCATTCATATAAATTAACACAGTCACATTCAACTAATGAAGATTTGTCTTTCCCCCAAATCTTTCAATAAATATTTGTTCCTGAGCTTAAGGTAGGAATGATGTTTTACACTTACTTTTATTGATTGTATTTATTGAGCACTTACTTTGTGTGAAGCACTGTACTAAGCTGTTTAGAGAGCACAATACTTGACCATAAGAACAGGTTTCTAACAATTAATTTTTAAAGGAGAGATTAAAAAATATGGTATTTCTGGATAAACAAAACTAACTTTAATCTATTATTATGTGATCAATATTACAATTTTTACAAGGATAACATTCAAATATGTATATGATAGTTGAGGACCTCAACTGTGTATTTGCTTGTGTATGCCTAGTCAGTCAATTTCCAATCTGGGGGCAATTTTCAATTGCCATTTTTGCGTGCTCAGTGTGGTTGAAACCACAGGTCCTTCATCAACTTTTTAAGTCACACGCAAACTCAAGGTGGATCTCAGTAGTGTTTTCTAATACAAAGAAGAAAGAACTTAACTTTGCTCTTTTATCATGTATTTTATTTTCCTAAAAAGTTGCCAAAGCTGATGCTCTTCTGCTAGCCTTCTGAACCTGTTACAATGTAACCTTAGATATATCTGTGAATATATTCAATAGGCCACATTATTTTAACTGAGACACTGTTTTACTACATGAACTCTTTCTCCAAAATATGGTTTATAATAATAATAATAATGTTGGTATTTGTTAAGCGCTTACTATGTGCCGAGCACTGTTCTAAGCGCTGGGGTAGACATAGGGGAATCAGGTTGTCCCACGTGGGGCTCACAGTCTTAATCCCCATTTTATAGATGAGGGAACTGAGGCACAGAGAAGTTAAGTGACTTGCCCACAGTCACACAGCCGACAAGTGGCAGAGCTGGGATTCGAACTCATGAGCCCTGACTCCAAAGCCCGTGCTCTTTCCACAGAGCCACGCTGCTTCTCTTAAAGATATATCCTACGATATACAATATTCGCTTTTTTAGAATTTTTTTAAAAATAACTTTTCTAAGAAAATTTAATGTAACTTTGCTGTAATGTTCTCAGTAGAATGCATGGTCATTACTTATTGTTGCTTACTAAACTATGTTATATTTACTACGTTAAAAATAAGTATTTTAAGCATTCTCAATTGGGAAGCACACTGCCCGTTGGACCCTTTTTGGATTACGTTGCTAATGGTATTTACTTCTCATAATGCATTGTGCTTAATAAAGTGGTCTGCACACAGTAAGTGCTCAATAAATATGAATGAATTGTAAATAAGCATATTTTTCTTATTGGTCCCCTGGTTACTGACAAATAATTTCAAGGTGTCAAAGAAGTAAACCGACCTGTAACATTTAACATTTAACATTTAATTATTGCTAATTCTGTCCTATATTAGTATTCTTTCCTTTATTGCACATTTACGGATTTCAATATTTAGTAGTAGAATTAGTGATAGCATTTACTGAGCTCCCACTTGGTGCTGTGCACTATATTTAGCACTTGGGTACCTATATGTATGTAACATAGTTGTCCTTTTATTCCAAGACACCTCTGACAATGAAATTTACCCATGAATGTGCCTGTGGCTGAAAAGGCCAACATGAGACCCAAAGTCCTGGGCACATTGTGCTCACATTATGATTAATATTTGCACTACCCAGCTTGCTTTTCTTTCCTTTCAAAACTTTTGTGCAAAGGGAACCACTCATTTTAAAATTTATTTTTTACATTTTTATTTTTATGGTGTTTGTTAAGTGCCTGCTACATGCCAGACACTGTACCAAAAGCTGGGCTGGATACAAGATAATCCGTTAGGACACAGTCCTTGTCCCACTTGGGGCTCACCTCCATTTTACAGATGAGGTAACTGAGGCCCAGAGAAGTTAAGTGACTTGCCTAGAGTCACACAGCAGATGTGATACAGCACGATTACAACTCAGATCCTTCTGACTTCCAGGCCTGTACTCTATCCTTTCTAGAAAGAAGCACTGTGGCCTAGCAGAAGGATCATAGGCCTGGGAGTCAGTTGGCCTTAGTCCTAATCCCATCTCTGCCACTTGTTTACTGCATGACCTCGAGTAAATCACTTAACTTCACCATGCCTCAGTTACCTGATCTGTAAAATGGGTTATCCCTATATCGAACATGGTCTGTGTCCAACCTGATAATCTTATGTCTACCCCAATGTTTAGAACAGCGCCTGGCACATAATAAACACTTAACAAAAATATCATTAAAAAAATCACCTCTCTATTCGGTAGTTGGTTGGATATACCGATTTTGCTCATTTTCTTTAGAGGTCCCACCTAGTATAGTTACTAGTCGATTAGATAGTTACTATATAGATAGATAGTTATATAGATAGATTAGATAGATTAGATTAATAGTCGATTAGACTGTAAACCCATCAAAGGGCAGGACTGTCTACTGTCTCTATCTACTACCGATTTGTACATTCCAAGTGCTTAGTACAGTGCTCTGCACATAGTAAGCGCTCAATAAATGCTATTGAATATTTGTTAAGCACTTACTATGTGCCAAGCACTGTTCTAAGCATTGAGGGGGATACAAGGTGGTCAGGTTGTCCCACGTGGAGCTCACGTTCTTAATCCCCATTTTACAGATGAGGTAACTGAGGCACAGAGAAGTGAAGTGATTTGCCCAAAGTCACATTGCTGAAAAGTGTCAGGATTAAAACCCATTACCTCTGACTCTGAAGCCCGTGTTCTTTCCACTGAGCCACGCTGCTTCTAGATGAGCATAGCTTTGATGCTAAAATATTTCTGAAATTCATTGTTCATCATCCTGTCTTCCAGTTTGATATTGAATAGAACTGCTTAAGAAGTCAAATATTGTGTTTCTGGGTGGTCCAAGTCTCAAAGTTATAGAGAAAATTAAATAAAACTCCAGCTCTATAGGCCGTGAGTTTGGCCTGGAGCCAGATACTACACTGCCACTCAGTTGGTCTGCTAAAGGCCAGGCTGGCCTTATTGAGTCCATTGCTTTTTACTTTATCATCACCGCCATCATAATCAATGGTATATTGCATTATATCATTATATTGTCCTCTCCCAAGAGCTTAGTACAGTGCTCTGCACACAGTAAGTGGACAATATTCTTCTTCTTGCCAAATCCAATGGCTCCTACTCCATTCTAATCCTCCTTGACCTCTCTGCTGCCTTTGACACTGTCGACCATCCCCTCCTCCTCCATACCTTATCTCACCTTGGCTTCACGGACTCCGTCCTCTCCTGGTTCTCCTCTTACCTCTCTGGCCGGTCCTTCTTGGTCTCCTTCGCGGGCGCCTCCTCCCGCTCCCATCCTTTAACTGTTGGAGTTCCTCAAGGGTCAGTTCTTGGCCCTCTTCTGTTCTCCATTTACACTCACTCCCTCGGTGAACTCATTCGCTCTCACGGCTTTGACTACCATCTCTATGCAGATGACACGCAGATCTACATCTCCGCCCCGTCCTCTCCCCCTCCCTTCAGGCTCGCATCTCCTCCTGCCTCCGGGACGTCTCCACCTGGATGTCGGCCTGCCACCTAAAACTCAACATGAGCAAGACTGAGCTCCTCATCTTCCCTCCCAAACCCGGTCCTCTCCCAGACTTCTCTATCACCGTCGATGGCACGACCATCCTTCCCGTCTCTCAGGCCCGCAATCTCGGTGTCATCCTTGACTCGTCTCTCTTGTTCACGCCACACATTCTATCCGTTACCAAGACCTGCCGGTTTCACCTTTACACTATCGCCAAGATCTGCCCTTTCCTCTCCACCCAACGGCTACCTTACTGCTAGGGGCTCTTGTTATATCCCGGCTAGACTACTGTGTCAGCCTTCTCTCTGACCTCCCTTTCTCCTCTCTCGCCCCGCTCCAGTCTGTTCTTCACTCTGCTGCCCGGCTCATCTTCCTGCAGAAACCATCTGGGCATGTCACTCCCCTTCTTAAACACCTCCAGTGGTTGCCTATCAACCTCTGTGCCAAACAAAAACTCCTCACTCTAGGCTTCAAGGCTCTTTATCACCTTGCCCCTTCCTACCTCTCCTCCCTTCTCTCTTTCTACCACCCACCCCGCACGCTCCGCTCCTCTGCCGCCCACCTCCTCACCGTCCCTCAGTCTCGCCTATCCCGCCGTCGACCCCTGGGTCACGTCCTCCCGCGGTCCTGGAACGCCCTCCCTCCTCCCCTCCGCCAAACTGATTCTCTTCCCCTCTTCAAAAACCAACTTAAAAATCACCTCCTGCAAAAGGCCTTCCCAGACTGAGCTCCCCTTCTCCCTCTACTCCCTCTACCACCCTCCCTCACCTCTCCGCAGCTTAACCCTCTTTTCCCCCCATTTCCCTCTGCTCCTCCCCCCTCCCTTCCCACCCCCTCAGCACTGTACTCGTCTGCTCAACTGTATATATTTTCATTACCCTATTTATTTTGTTAATGAAATGTACATCGCCTTGATTCTATTTAGTTGCCATTGTTTTTACGAGATGTTCTTCCCCTTGACTCTATTTATTGCCATTGTTCTTGTCTGTCTGTCTCCCCCGATTAGACTGTAAGCCCATCAAATGGCAGGGACTGTCTCTACCTGTTGCCGACTTGTTCATTCCAAGCGGTTCGTACAGTGCTCTGCACATAGTAAGTGCTCAATAAATACTATTGAATGAATGACAATATATATGATTGACTGACTGAAAGGTATTTATTGAATGCTTACTGTCCTTTAGACTGTGAGCTCGTTGGTGGGCAAAGTTTGTCTCTGTTGCCAAATTGTACATTCCAAGTGCTTGGTACAGTGCTTTGCACACAGTAAGCGCTCAATAAATACAATTGAATGAATGAATGTGCAGAGCACTGTATTAAGCACTTGGTAAAGTACACAACACAACAGAGTTGGTAGACCCATTCCCTCCCCTCAGCAAACCTCTCTGCCAAGTTTAATGAAGCGCTCTGTACAAAGTAAGTGCTCATTGAATACCATTGATTTAGTAATCAATCTGCTGCTGAAATCAAAGAATTCTGAAACAGCTTTTAGTTCTGTGTTGCCTGCATGAATTTTTGACTGTGAGTGTGGCAGATCTTTTTTTATTCTTACAGCCTGTAGCTCCTGCCTGAGTTTGGTGAAGCAGTTTACAGTCATGTCTACTTGAGTGTAATAATAATAATTATGGTATTTGTTAAGTGCTTACTATGTGTCAGACACTGTACTAAGTGCTGAGGTGGACATAAGGAAATCAGGTTGAACACAGTCCCTGTCCCATATAATAATAACAATAACAATAATGATGATTGTATTTGTTAAGCACTTACTATGTGCCGAGCACTGTTCTAAGCACTGGGGCAGATACAGGGTAATCAGGTTGTCCCACGTGGGACTCACAGTCTTAATCCTCATTTTACAAATGACTTCATCTGTAACTGAGGCACAGAGAAGTTAAGTGACCTGCCCAAATTCGCACAGCTGACAAGTGGCAGAGCCAGGATTAGAACCCACAACCTCTGACGCCCAAACCTAGGGTCTTTCCGCTAAGCCAACAAGCAGCTCACAGTCTCAATCCCCATTATACAGATAAAGTTACTGAGGCACAGAGAAGTGAAGTGAATTGCACAAGGTCACACATCAGACAAGTGGCAGAACTGGAATTAGAACCCATGATTTTCTGATTCCAAGGCCTGTGTTCTATCCACTATGCGGTGCTGCTTCTCCCAAACTTTTAGACTTCTAGAGTGCAATAATATGCATACAGTACCTCTAGAATAATTGTTTCTAGTACTGGATAGTCTTGGGATGGAAGAGTTACCCATTGGTGTCATACTCTACTCTAACAGGTCCCTTTTTGCATTCACTAGGGTTGCACAGAATAAATTGAATGGGACCAGGTTCACTATGGAATCTTTCTTTCTCCATTGACAACAGGATGTGGACCAGACAGGGTATCCTCAGCCCTGGCTTGGCCAGCCATATCGTCATGGAACAGCCTCAGAATCATTATGAATTTTCAGGACAGTCAAATTTGCCTAGTAATGTTCAGAGCCCAGATCTGCAGGTGTTATCAAATGCTTTGGTAAGAGCTATTCAATTGTAGAGTAGTCTTGGTGTTATTCCTGCCCCATAAAAAAAAAAAGTGATTTATGCACTACCAATCCCACCTTCTACCTTTTATCCACAAGAAAATATTCCTTTATATGTGGTGTCATCAGATATTTGTGCCATTTGCTACCTTAAACCTTGTGTTAGATGAGGGTGGGATGAAGGAATTAGGGCAAACTAGACCTGCATCCTAAAACAACTAGTAATTCCAGTAAGATACACCCGTCATTTTTGAACAGAAAATTGGGGTTAATTTTGAAGTGGTTTTCTTAGTAGTCTAGGTACAACCATAGATAATTCTAGACTGTAAGCTATTTTCTAGACAGTAAGCTCCTTGTAGGAAGGGACTGTGTCTGTTAATTGTTACACTGTACTTTCCCAAGCATTTAGGGCAGTGCTCTGCACAAATTAAGCACTAAATAAATATGATAGAATGAATTGAATACCAAGGTTTGATTAGAATAGGGGTAAGATTGATCCGTGAACAAACAGGGAAAATATATGGCACAAACTCATGTGTCAGCTCATTTTAAAGTTAAAAGAACCCACTTTCCAGTTTCAACTTATGAAGTGCTTGGCATTCACCAGCAAATGTAATAAAATAAGCTAAAGGAACATGCATTAATGATATACTAAAGTTTCTCCCATATGCAAACGTGTCAATTAAAAAGAATTCAAAATTTACTATAGGAATAAAAGATTGAACCATTTTTTCCTACTTTTATTTTCCCATTAAAGGATGTTTTTATTCCCCAAATATTTATAAAATGTTATATATCTCAAGGACAGTATTTCAAAAGGAATTTTCATAGCTACTTAGAGCAGAAAATGAGGGCTTTTTTCTCCATTACAATCGGTTCATCTCTTCAAAAATAGGGTGGAAGTCCTTGCAACCTATAGGTTGGAAGTATTTATCATTTCTGAGTTTCCCAACTGACAAGGGATGATAAATATCTTAGTATAAAATCTAAAGACCCTATCTTTACCTTGATCTTTCTGAGGTACTCTTTATTTCCTTGAATGGGTAGAGAGCTAGGGTGAAGGACAACTATATATTGCTCTATGCTTTTATGTCCTCTAAAACTTTTGACCTTGTCTCAAATTTGTTCCCAGAGATCAGTTATTACTCACATGTGGTCAAATGTAATGTACCTTTTTATAAGATGAATGACATTGTACACCACATATGAAAAGAAAGTTTTAGGCTTAATTATGAAAATCTTAGCCTCTATATCAGAATTATTTCTTCAAATAAAGATAAAAGCATTTTGTGAGTACAAAATTCCCAAACACATCTAGAAATGGTGAGATGTAACTCACCTGTAAAATCAGACATATAATCAATAATGAGTTACTAAAATAACTGAGGGTTTATTGTTTACAAAAGTTCCCAATGATTTTTTTTAAGCGTTTAAAATTCATTTCTTTACACTGAGACTTTCGAATACTATCAAATGTTCCTTTTAGCCTGCGCACAGGTGGCCATCTGTTGGAAATTTGACACTCAATTACAGTAAGCCTCAGGACAGTCCTAACTCTGTTTTATACAGCGTATAGTTCCCTCACATATTTAAAACAGAAACAAAAATACAACAACTTTGAAATTTTTCAAAAGGCAAAGCACTTTGAGTTATTTAATCCACAAGGCAATAGTCACTGGTGCATCACAACAATTGTAAGGTATCTTTATCCATTCATTTGTTCTGAATTAGAAGTCACAAAGATCATCTTATCCAAGAACTGTTGTATTTTTATCCTATCTTAAAAAAGCCATTTCTAATTTCCACTATTTCAGATATAATCAGATCCATAATAACTTTAATACAGTACAATAAAATGTGCTTAACATGATTGTAGTGCTGTGAAATATTAGGTCAATAAAAAGTATTTTTATTAAATTGAAGCATTTACCCAATGGTTCAAAATGACAGGTGTCCTCTTTTGCCCAAATATCCGGAGACTGAAGTGGACTTTATGAACAATACTGATAATAATAATAATGACGGTATTTGTTAGGCACTTACTATGTGTGTCTGTCTTCCGCGATTAGACTGTAAGCCCATCAAAGGGCAGGGACTGTCTCTATCTGTTACCGATTTGTACATTCCAAGTGCTTAGTACAGTGCTCTGCACATAGTAAGCGCTCAATAAATACTATTGAATGAATGAATGAACCCTTTGGTAAATACAAGCTAAATCAGGTTGGACACATCTCATTAAGCATTTTTCTTTTTAACTCTTCACACAAGCTTTTGATTTAAGCACAAAGCTAAGCTTCTTGAAATAATGGGATTCCAAAATCCTAGTCTTGATTCCAGATGAAAATCTGGCATCTTCTTGTCACCACCCTTTCTGATTTTTCTCAAAGGTAAACAACCTATTTGCCTTCAATTATCACTTCTCCTGAATTCATCCCCCCCCGCCCCCCCCACCCGCACACTTCAGTGCTTGTTGACACCTAATCGTTAAGTACTCAAAGCCTCCCTTAACACCTAAGCACCTCTTGTATACTTTATCACTTCCTCCAGTGTGTGATTTTTTTAGTGCCTAACTCCTCCAAGGAGTCTGTAAACTGCTATAGGACAAAGCAATCAGGTCTATCAGTTCTACTGTAATCTTCGAAGTGCTTAGCATATTGCTCTGCATAGAGTGGGAGTTTCATAAACACCACTGATTGACTACTATAATCTGGTATTCCTTCTAGTTTATTTTGGATCAATCGTGTCTTCATAATATGTTATTATCCACATGTTTGTGACTAGAGCTTTCCAAAAAAAAAAAAAAAAAAATGACTTCCCCAAGAGTTTCTCCAAATGAAAGAATGTTTTACTGAACTGTATTATTCACATCCAGACATGGTTTTCTTCGAGAAGCAGCATGGTTCAGTGGAAAAAGCAAAGACTTAGGAGGCAGAGGTCATGGGTTCTAAATCTGGCTCAGCCACCCTGTCAGCTGTGTGACCTTGGGCAAGTCACTTAACTTCTCGGTGCCTCCGTTACCTCATCTGTTAAATGGGGATTAAGACTGTGAGCCTCACGTGGGACAACCTGATTATCCTGTATCTACCCCAGCGCTTAGAACAGTGTTTGGCAGATAGTGAACGTTGAACAAACGCCAACATTATTATTATTATTATTATTATTATTTTTAAGGAAGTGTTATTTGCTTTTGTCATTCAAAGGATTATGTGATATTCCAGAAATTCTTAAAAAGCATCACTAATGAAACTAATGTAATTCATCAGAAAATTTCTTGAAAATGTTAGTACAGATTGTATAAACCCAGTCTAATTTGGAATGAAAGAATTTTCATATATTATACTTTGGATTGTGTCAGTGTTACACCATATACCTTTTAATGATTTTTTAAAATTCACCCTTTTTTCATCGAAATAAGATTTAACTTAAAAATACATTTTTATTTTAAAAAGATTAATTTTCTATTCTTAAATATATTAAAATCCTATATAATAATAATTATGGTATTTGTCAAGTGCTTACCATTTGTCAAGCAGTGTTCTAAGCACTGGGGTAGATGCAAGGTAATCAGGTTGCCTCACATGGGGCTCACAGTCTTAATCCCCACTTTACACATGAGGTAACTGAGGCTCAGAGAAGTTAAGTGGTTTGCCCAAAGTCACATAGCAGACAAGTGGAGAGCCAGGATTAGAGCCACATACTCTGACTCCTAAGCCCATGCTCTTTAATATCTATTATTGTAAGTCCGTGATTAGACTGTAAGCCCATCAAAGGGCAGGGACTGTCTCTATCTGTTACCCATTTGTACATTCCAAGTGCTTAGTACAGTGCTCTGCACATAGTAAGCGCTCAATAAATACTATTAAATGAATAGATTATATGCCACATTTGTCTACTTTATTTTTTACCTCCCTGGTTGTAAAACTCTTTCTCTTTTTCTCCTGTGGTAGAGCATAAACTCTGATAGGCAGGGGACATGTTGCTTCATTATTCTACAATTTCTACTGCACTACACTAAAATGGAACTTACTACAGTAATTATTACTACTACACACCCAGGTACTAAAATACATCATACCCTATTTGGTCTCCATCACCAACCTACCTTTTCTCAATACATAAATCCACACCCTCAACAGAGTCCTCTCAACTGAACTTAATTCCCTCACTCCCTTGTCCCTACGCCAATCTTGGACCACCAACCCACAGCCAAGGATCACTTCCACAGTGTGCACAAGCTACAGAGAGCTGCTGGAAGAAATCTAGACACCAGACTGACCTCATCCATCTTGGGTTCATCCTCATCTGTTTTAATTCTACCCTCTCATCTCCCATTAACAATACTTCTCTGTCCTTATTAACTTCAATGCTCACTGCCAAGTGGCGTAGTAGATAGAGCACGGCTTGGGAGTCAGAAGGTCATTGGGAAATCACTTTTCTTCTCTGTGCCTCAGTTACCTCATCTGTAAAATGGGGGTTGAGACCGGGAGTCCCACGTGGAACAAGAGACTGTGCCCAAACCGATTTGCTTGTATCTACCTCAGGGTTTAGTACAGTGCCCGGCGCATAGTAAGCCCTTAACAAATACCATTATCATCAGGAGAATCATCATTGCCCATGGCAAATGTTTCAGACTTTCAATTCCCCCACTTCCCTCTGGCCACATACTTCATTAGGTGTGGCCTCCCTAAAATTTCTTTGTTCCTCTACAGTCCCTCCATCTTCCCATCCCTTCTTTGACTCTCCTATCTTTTCCAGCAGTTTCTCCTGCCTTCTCTCAAATTCTACCTTCACCTGCGCTTATGATGTTAACCCTTCTGTCCTCATTAAAGCAATTGCCTCCTCCCTTCTTCCCACCAAGGCTGTTGTATTCAACTGCTCATTTTCCAAAGACTCCTTTCCCACTATTTCAAGCATGATCGTGTGTGCCCTATCCTAAGAAAACCTACCTTTGACCCCATGGAACTCTCCATTTGTCTTCAAACTCCTACCATTTCTCTTCAAACTCCTTGAATGAGTTCCTCTTCTCCAACTCTCTCCTTTATCCCTTCAAATCTGGCTCCTGTACCCTCCAAGCCGGGAAAGTGTCCCTTTTTAAGGTTTCCAATGAGCTCTTTCTTGAAAGATCCAGTGGTTTCTACTCCATTCTAATCCTTTTCTACCTTTATTCATTCATTCATTCAGTAGTATTTACTGAGCGCTTACTATGTGCAGAGCACTGTACTAAGTGCTTGGAATGAACAAGTCGGCAACAGATAGAGACAGTCCCTGCCGTTTGACGGGCTTACAGTCTAATCGGGGGAGACGGACAGACAAGAACAACGGCAATAAATAGAGTCAAGGGGAAGAACATCTCGTAAAAACAATGGCAACTAAATAGAATCAAGGCGATGTACAATTCATTAACAAAATAAATAGGGTAACGAAAATATATACAGTTGAGCGGACGAGTACAGTGCTGTGGGGATGAGAAGGGAGAGGTGGAGGAGCAGAGGGAAAAGGGGAAAAAGAGGGTTTAGCTGCGGAGAGGTGAAGGGGGGATGGCAGAGGGAGTAGAGGGAGAAGAGGAGCTCAGTCTGGGAAGGCCTCTTGGAGGAGGTGAGTTTTAAGTAGGATTTTGAAGAGGGGAAGAGAATCAGTTTGGCGGAGGTGAGGAGGGAGGGCGTTCCAGGACCGCGGGAGGACGTGACCCAGGGATCGACGGCAGGATAGGCGAGACCGAGGGACGGTGAGGAGGTGGGCGGCAGAGGAGCGGAGCGTGCGGGGTGGGTGGTAGAAAGAGAGAAGGGAGGAGAGGTAGGAAGGGGCAAGGTGATGGAGAGCCTTGAAGCCTAGAGTGAGGAGTTTTTGTTTGGAGCGGAGGTTGATAGGCAACCACTGGAGTTGTTTAAGAAGGGGAGTGACATGCCCAGATCGTTTCTGCAGGAAGATGAGCCGGGCAGCGGAGTGAAGAATAGACCGGAGCGGGGCGAGAGAGGAGGAAGGGAGGTCAGAGAGAAGGCTGACACAGTAGTCTAGCCGGGATATAATGAGAGCCTGTAACAGTAAGGTAGCCGTTTGGGTGGAGAGGAAAGGGCGGATCTTGGCGATATTGTAGAGGTGAAACCGGCAGGTCTTGGTAACGGATAGGATGTGTGGGGTGAACGAGAGGGATGAGTCAAGGATGACACCGAGATTTCAGCCCTGAGAGACGGGAAGGATGGTCGTGCCATCGACGGTGATAGGGAAGTCTGGGAGAGGACCGGGTTTGGGAGGGAAGATGAGGAGCTCAGTCTTGCTCATGTTGAGTTTTAGGTGGTGGGCTGACATCCAGGTGGAGACATCCTGGATTCAGGAGGAGATGCGAGCCTGAAGGGAGGGGGAGAGGACAGGGGCGGAGATGTAGATCTGCGTGTCATCTGCGTAGAGATGGTAGTCAAAGCCGTGAGAGCAAATGCGTTCACCGAGGGAGTGAGTGTAAATGGAGAACAGAAGAGGGCCAAGAACTGACCCTTGAGGAACTCCAAAAGTTAAAGGATGGGAGGGGGAGGAGGCTCCAGCGAAGGAGACCAAGAATGACCGGCCAGAGAGGTAAGAGGAGAACCAGGAGAGGACAGAGTCTGTGAAGCCAAGGTGAGATAAGGTATGGAGGAGGACGGGATGGTCGACAGTGTCAAAGGCAGCA
Organism: Ornithorhynchus anatinus; assembly: GCF_004115215.2. Taxonomy (NCBI): domain Eukaryota; kingdom Metazoa; phylum Chordata; class Mammalia; order Monotremata; family Ornithorhynchidae; genus Ornithorhynchus; species Ornithorhynchus anatinus. The sequence continues at coordinate 157,612,893 of NC_041728.1, forward strand.
GAGAGGTCAAGGAGGATTAGAATGGAGTAGGAGCCATTGGATTTGGCAAGAAGGAGGTCATGGGTGACCTTAGAGAGAGCAGTCTCGGTAGAGTGGAGGGGACGGAAGCCAGATTGGAGGGGGTCTAGGAGAGAATGGGAGTTAAGGAATTCTAAGCATCGATTGTAGACGACTCGTTCTAGGATTTTGGAAAGGAAGGGTAGTAGGGAGATAGGGCGATAACTGGAGGGGGAAGTGGGGTCAAGAGTGGGTTTTTTTAGGATGGGGGAGACGTGGGCATGTTTGAAGGCAGAGGGGAAGGAGCCCTTGGAGATTGAGTGGTTAAAAATAGAAGTTAAGGAAGGTAGGAGGGCAGGGGCGATGGTTTTAATAAGGTGAGAGGGAATGGGGTCCGAGGCGCAGGTGGAGGGGGTGGCACTTGCGAGGAGAGAGGAGATCTCCTCTGAGGATACTGCAGGGAAGGATGGGAAAGTAGGAGAGGGGGTTGGTGGGGGGGAGGGGAGAGGCAGAGGGGTGACTTTGGGGAGCTCAGACCTGATCGTGTTGATTTTCGTGAGAAATAGGTGGCCAGATCATTAAAGGTGAGAGATGGGGGAGGGGGAGGAACAGGGGGCCTAAGGAGAGAGTTAAAGGTCCTTTATACTGCCTTCGACACTGTCAATCACCCTCTTCTTCTGGAAACATCATCTAACCTTAGCTTCACCAATTCTGTCCTTCCATGTTTCTCCTCCTAAGTCTCTGGTTGCTCCTTCTTAGTCTCCTCTTCAGACTCCTTTGCTTCATTATCACTGCCATCATCGATGATATTTTTTGAATGTTTAGTTTGTGCAGAGCACTGTACTAAGTGCTTGGAAGACAGAGTTGGTAGTCATGTACCCTGCCCAAAACAAGCCCTACCCTGTAACTGTGAAATGGCTCAAAGTTCAGTTCTGGGTTCTCTTGTATTCAGACCTATATTCTGGTATGAAGTCCAGAATCTCTTGGACTGGTCAGCCTCTTTGGGGTCCTAAAGCCTTCCAGTTTTCCCATTTTTCTAATGAGGGTTTGGGGATCTGTACCCCTCTCACTACTAGCACTTTATAACAGAACCTCAGAGTTTCTCCAAAGATTGGAGAGACTAGCCTAACCTACCATCCTTCTCCAGTGTCGACTACAAGGAGTTCTTTTTAAAAGTGCTCCTTTCTCTTCCTCGTAATCTCCCAACTCCATATGCCTTTCTGGCACTCAGAACTTCTCCTCCATCCTCTTTAGCAGATCTGAGCTCTCCACAATGTTTGATGGGTTCTTAATTCCATAATAGTAACAACAAATCAAATTAAAACCAGCTTTTTCTGGATCTAATACTTTCCTCTCCCCAAATCCTCTATAATTTCTGATAGATGTCCTGGAACTCCCATTCATCTGGTCCTTTTTGCTCTTCTCTCTGGACATCCCAGGCTCCAGTGTCACCCTTTCCAAGTCCTTTGGAAGCAGGGTCTCTCAATGTCCTTTCTCCCCATCGTGTGGGGAGCCTCACTTTCCAAGTCTTAGCACCAGACCCCAAACCTTATGGATACTCTATTACTAATCCCAGATCACCTCCAGTTCTCCCCTGTGCCCAGTGTCTTTCCAGGCTCTGAGGCACCAGGTTCCCCTACCCACCTTTTTTTTTTTAAAATGGTATTTGTTAAGCACTTACTATGTGCCAGGCACTGTACTAAGTGCTCGGGTAGATACAACAAGATAATCAGGTTGGTTACAGTCCATGTCCCACGTGGGGCTCACAATGTTAATTCCCATTTTACAGATGAGGAAACTGAGGCAAAAAAAAGTTAAATGGTGTGCCCAAATTCGCACAGTGGACAAGTGGCAGAGCTGTGATTAGAACCTAGGTCCTTCTGACTCCCAGGCAGAACCCAGGTCTTTCTGGTTCCCTGGGTCCTAATTCGCCCAGGCATACAGTTTGCTACCTCCTCACCCCTCAACTCCTTGTCCCTTCTCCCCCACCCCAGTCCTTCCATTTGATTGGCTCAGCTAAGTTTTTATATTTCCCTCCAGTAAGGGTATGCCATGGAGTGACTCTCCTGTCTTCTTCTTCCATCACCCGAGTGTTGCGGGTCAGTCAGATGGGCTGGTATATTCCGTCTTCCTGAGGAGATCTCCAAGCGTGATGCAAATGTACACCCCAGTACCTCTCACTATGTGCCCTGGCCCTCAGCCACATCTTCAGTATCGGCTTCTTCCCAGCAGGTCTTGATACTGAGGGGCTTCTGTCTGTTTCTGAGCAGCACCCCCTCGATTAGAATCCATCTCCTCTGTCTCACTGTTGAGTCCTTGCCTATGTCCTCCCTCTGAGCTGGATTTCCCCCAACCATCACTTCCATTCATATACAGCAGACCGCTCTCCCCAGCTTCAAAGATTTATTAAAATAATAATAATGATGATGGTATTTGTTAAGCACTTACTATGAGCCTAGCTGGGTAGATAAAAGGTAATCAGGTTGTCCCCCATGGGGCTCACAGTCTTTAATCCCCATTTTACAGATGAGGGAATTGAGGTACAGAGAAGTTAAGTGACCTGCCCAAGGAGACACAGTAGACAAATGGCAGAGCTGGGATTAGAACCCACGTCCTCTGACTCCCAAGCCCGGGCTCTTTCCTCTAAGCCTCAGACACCTTTATCAACAAGGTCTTCATTTCCCCTACTCCCTCTCCCTTCTGCATTGTCTCTGCAATTGACTAAGTACACTTTATGCCTGTGATATTTAGTAATAATAATAATAATAATGTTGGTATTTGTTAAGTGCTTACTATGTGCAGAGCACTGTTCTAAGCGCTAGGGTAGACACGGGAATCAGGTTGTCCCACGTGGGGCTCACAGTCTTAATCCCCATTTTATAGATGAGGTAACTGAGGCACAGAGAAGTTAAGTGACTTGCCCACAGTCACACAGCTGACAAGTGGCAGAGCCGGGATTCAAACCCATGACCTCTGACTCAAAGTTCTAATGTAAATATACATAATTTAGTTTAATGTCTATGTCCCCTACTAGACTTTAAGCTTCTTGTGGGCAGAGCTTGTCTACAAACTCTGTTGCATTGTATTCTGACCATACATAGTACAGTGCTCCCATACAGTAAGGGCCTAATAAATACTATTACTACTATTACTATTGCTTCTCTCCCAAGACCTTAGTACATAGTAAGCACTTAATGAATACTATTGATTGATTGTGTTAAAATGAGTAGAGACTAAGTGTTAGGTGATTGGCTTTATTGCTCATGATCAGGAACTCTACTAAATGCTTGGAAAGTATAACAAATTAGTAGACATGATCTACTAAGTAGACATGACTAGCTAACAATCTAGTGGAGTGAGTCACACTGAAATGAATTACTATTAAGAAGAGGAACAGGGAGATACAGCATGGCTTAGTGGAAAGAACACGGGTTTGGGAGTCAGAGGTCATGGGTTCTAATTCCCGTCCCGCCACTTGTCTGCTGTGTGATCTTGGGCAAGTCACTTAAATTATCTGTGCCTTAGTTACCTCATCTGTAAAATGGGGATTAAGACTATGAGCCCCACATGAAACAACCTAATTACCTTGTATCTATCCCAGTGCTTCTATCAGTGCTTGGCACATTGTAAGCACTTAACAAATATCATTATTTTTATTATTATTATTATCTTCTTGGACACATTTTCTCCTAGCCAGCTTTTAACTAAATTTAAACTCATTTTTTTTTTTTTTACAACATAAGAGTTGAATTCTTGTAAAGCTCATGGTAGAAAATAATCATGTCCTCTGATTTCATGCAAGGATACAATCAGTTCCAATAATGTGGCAAGCCAAATAAGGTGACTTTTCATCCACTTTTTAGATGATCTATTACCTGGCTAGAAATATTTTAGAAATGTAAAATAATGTAAAAAAAAATACATCATCTATAAAGTAATAAAATGTTGATCATTTTATTGTAGAATAATAATGATAATAGTAATAATAATGATATTTGTTAAGTGCTTAGTATGTGCCAGGCACTCTACTGTACACAAGCAAATGGGATGAGGCACAGTCCCTGTCCCATTTGGGACTCACAACCCCATTTTAACAGATGAGATAACTGAAGCACAGAGAAGTGAAGTGACTTGCCCAAGGTCAAACAGAGGGCAATAAAAATAATAATTGTAGTATTCATTAAGCATTTGCTATGTGCCAGGCACTGTACTACGTGTTAGAGTGTATACAAGAAAATCAGGTTGGACACAGTCTCTGTCCCAGGGATAGTCTCAATCCCCATTTTACAGATGAGGTAACTGATAACGTTGGTATTTGTTAAGTGCTTACTATGTGCAGAGCACTGTTCTAAATGCTGGGGTAGACACAGGGGAATCAGGTTGTCCCACGTGGGGCTCACAGTCTTAATCCCCATTTTACAGATGAGGTAACCGAGGCACAGAGAAGCTAAGTGACTTGCCCACAGTCACACAGCTGACAAGTAGCAGAGCTGGGATTCAAACTCATGACCTCTGACTCCCGTGCTCTTTCCACTGAGCCAAGCTGCAGAGATAAGTGAAGTGACTTGCCCAAGGCCACGCTGCAGACAAGTGGCAGAGCAGCGATTAATTATGGCATTTGGTATTTGTTAAGCACTTACTATATGCCAGGCACTGTACTAAATGCTGGGGTGGATTCAAGCAAATTGGGATAGACACACATGGGGCTCACAGTCTCAATCCCTATTTTACACATGAAGTAACTGAGGCACAGAGAGGTGAAGTGACTTTCCAAATGTCACACAGCAGACAAGTGGCAGGGCCAGGGTTAGAATCCATGACTTTCTGACTCCTAGGCCCATTCTCTATCCACTATGCCATGCTGCTTCTCCAGAACACATAGTGATACATATTCTTTGCAGAGATCAATGATTTGTCCTCTTTTTGGATTCCAAGAGGAGAGGAATATTAAAAAGAAATGCAGTCATAGTGCTAAATCATTTTGGGAAGAATGATTTTCTTTAAACTGGAGCAATCCATTTTAAACAAAGTGTTAGTCCATTCTCATAGTAAGAAGAGAAAATAGCACATCAATTATTTGTCCCATACAAATGGGAAGAGGTATTTTCTCAATACGAACTAAATCTTCTGACTGTTTTTGGATGCAGTACAGTGATTCTATTAATTCCAAAGCAAAATGATTATTTAGGACCAGTTATGCAGCACAGTATACCCATAGCTAATGCAACAGGTTAATCTAAAAATGGATCGCAGAGCCTTTAATTCAGACAGTAATCTAATGGAAGCTTAAGATGCACTTCCATGGTGACATTATTTTTCATAAGACTATCTCCAGATTCTATGTTCTTTCCTTACTACATAATATTTATAATAATAAAGATGTTATTTGTTAAGCACTTACTATGTGTCAAGCACTGTTCTAAGTGCCGGGTACTGTTCTAAGCACTGGACCCTGTTCTAAACTCTGGGCACTGTTCTGCTACTGGTAGGATTCACCTTTTCTCTCAGCCATTGTTGTCTGAGCAATTCTTGGCTGGACGGCAAAAGCTTAGAACAGGTGCAAAGCTGTCTTTTCTTGAACATAATGTCCAAGTGTGCAAGAGATTCTCTCTCAATGAAACACATTCATGGATAAAATCTCAGCAGAGGCAGCATCCTCTTCGAATGGTGGGGGGGGGGGGGGAGGACAACTGTGCTATTTTTATTTAAGTACCTTAGCATATAGCTCTCCTTCCTATGAGGCAGTGTGCTGCTATAATTAGTTCAATTATGTTGTTGCATAATCAGTTTATTTCCCCTTTGTGGGATGAGTAAGTAATATCAGTGGAAATTCTGTATCAGGCATATTCATTCTAATGAGCTTCACCCTGGTGTTCCTCTACAAATTACATTTTGACAACCACATTTATATAAGATGCACTGAAGGAATTGAGAGAGGGGTTATTTTACTGTTAGATATTTTTTATCTCCCAGAAATCATATGAGAAATAATTCTCACAGATGGACCAACAAGGCCAGCTGGAATCAAGAAAATGAGAGGATTAAAAAAAACCCCTTTATTATTGATGTGATAATATGTTTTTTAAATGTCAACTCATTTATGTTTTTGTAATCAAGAAAATGAGAGGAATTGAAAAAATATACCTGAATTATTGGTTTTAATACACTTTCTATTAAATGTCAACTCATTTACGTTTTAATTGTGTCATCTGTTCATCAGACTTTTATACATAGTCATAATTTGTAGACTACACAATACTTGGTTTCATCAAAAATCCAAAAAGGGATAGAGACCTATCTCCCAAGATTTTTACTAATGTCAAAGTAATAAATTATCTTTCCTTTTTTACATTTCATTATACCTGATGCATCAAAGTATTAAAATCTTTACATCTTTATCTTCTTTTAAGTAGTATGTTATGAATTTTCTTTGTTTTCAAAGGAAATATTAAATCTGCTGTGAAGTTGTACATTTTTTTCTGATTAGTATTAATTATACATTCATCCAATGAATCTTACAGCAAGATTATTAATAATAACTATAAAATGATATTATTGCTATTGTTGGTGTTATAATTATCATCATCATAGCATTTTATTAAACATTTATTTTGTGCTAAGCACTCGTGGCTCAATGGAAAGAGCACGGGTTTAGGAGTCAGAGGTCATGGGTTCTAATCCCGGCCCCGCCATCTGTCAGCTGTGTGACTTTGGGCAAGTCACTTAACTTCTCTGTGCCTCTGTTACCTCATCTGTAAAATGGGGATTAAGACTGTGAGCCTCACGTGGGACAACCTGATTACCTTTTATCTACCACAGCGCTTAGACTAGTGCTCGGCACATAGTAAGTGCCCAACAAATACCAACATATTAATAATAATAATAATTACTGCCTGGACCGCCCTCCCTCCTCATATCTAACAATTAATCTCCCCCTCTTCAAGCCTTTATCAAAGACACATCTTCTCCAAGGAGCCGTCCCTATGTAAGTCCTCTTTTCCATTTCTCCCTTCTGGTTCACCCTGACTTGCTCCCTTTATTCAACTCCCGACAAAACTTAGGTACATATCTGTTATTTTTTAATTTATATTGATGTCTGTCTCCCCCTCTAAACTGTAAGCTCATTGAGGACAGTCATTGTGTTATATTGTACTATCCCCAGCACTTAGTATAGTGCTCTGCACACAGTAAGCACTCAATAAATATGATTGACTGACTGACCGACTAACTGACTACGAGACTATAAGATTGGATGTAATCCCTACCCAACAAAGGGTTTACATTCTACCTTAGCCCCATTTTTAAGATGAAGTAACTGAGACCCATAGAGATTACGTGTCTAATCCTGGTCTCCCAGGTGGCCAGTGGCAGGAATGGGACTACTACATCCTAGTCCTCCTGACTCTCCATTCAATCCTCTTCCCACTTTTCTTGTAGAAAATGAGTAAGAAAACAAATGCAATAGATGTGTCTGAATTGTTCAGGCAGAGTTTTCAAAAGACATTTTCATGTAAGTACTGTGGCCTATTCAAAAGTGGATGGACCTGGGCATCGGGGGTCCTTGATTCTAATTCCAGCTTCACCACTTGTTTGTTGTGTGACATTCGGCAAGTCATTTAACTTTTCTGCATCTCAGTTATCTCATCTATAAATGGGGATTAAGACTGTGGGACATGTATTGTGCCCAACCTGATTATGTTGAATCTACCACAGTGTTAATACAGTGTTTGGCACATAGTTTGTATTCAACAAATAACAATAACAAATAACAATGGAAAAAAAAAGTAGAAGATATTTTGCCTCTCTGAATGTTCATGGGCTAAATGAACATTAGGTGCCAAAGTAATATTTGCAGAGTTTGTATAAACAGGAAGATTTAACATTTTTGGTGTCACAAACCACTTAAACAACCATCCCTACATTTTGGGGATCATAATTGGTTAGAATGCATATTGGGCTTTTTCTCACTGTTCCCTAAATATCTTCTAAACCCTCAACCTGAAGACACTTCAAAACTATTACATTAAAGTTAGCAGCTGCCTAATTAGGCAATAACCACATGAACATATTCAAATCCCCAAAATATCCTGATTTCATCACTTCAAGCTCATATGTTATAGTTCTTCTAGGCAGAAATACAAGCAGTGTTAGTATCAAAACTTTGAAATGTTAGCAACTAATGGGTAAGATAGAATCAAGGCACTTAATTCCTTCGCTACATCTATTTTCTTGTAATTTATGTATTCATTTGTTTCCATTTTCATTTATATCCATTCTCTGCTTCTGTTGTATTGATTTATCCCTCAATTTGTGCCTACTGAATCTCCTATTAGATTGTAAAAGCCTTGAAGGCAGAGACCAAGCCCCTTTGCTCTTTCAAATGTTCCCTAAATAGTTAGTAAAATTTTCTGCATAGTGTAGGCATTAGAATACCTACTGTTGATTCAGGTACCATTAATAATCCTAGTAAATATGCATGTGGAATATTTATCCTGGGCACTAGTTTGTACTGATATTTATTTCTATAGAATTAAAAGTGATCCCTGTCCTTGAGACACAATCTAATGGAGAAAATAGAGGATATAAGTTGATGAACATTTAAAGAAGTGAGAGAATAAATGTAAACAGGGGTGAATAAATCAATATTTAATAGAGGAACCAAAAAATAGATAAATAGGATTGCTCAGGGGTGACATTCTGAGTGCAGAAATGAACTAGAGAAAGCATGTAGAGGGGAAAACACTAATGAAGGTCATGTCTTTAGACAGGAAGAGGAGAAAGACAGAAAGGAAAAAAATAGAAGGAAGAGGAAAATGTAAAATAGAAAATATGCAGGGGAGAGGCGATAAAGGTTCTTTTCTGGCCTGCTGTGCAGTTATTGTAGAATCAGAAGTGGCCATTTATCTTGCTGTTGCTGAACTCTGTGGCAGGGTCAAAGTTCCCTCTCACCAATGGCTTCAGAGACTCTTGAGGATAAACCATCAATCTATTCTGTCCCCACCTAGTCCACCCAGGAAACCTGGAGCTTTTTCCAAGTACAATGATGGTTAGAGCTCTGGTACTACTCCAACAGTGTGAGCCCCTCAATCAATTAAATTTATTGAGCACTTATTGCCTGCAGATCACTTACTAAGCACATGGGTTCAAAGTTGGTAGATAGTTCCCTGCGTACAGTGAGCTTACAGTGTAGAGGGTGAGACACATTAATATAGATGAATAAATTATGGGTATGTATCTAAGTGCCGTAAGCCCGAGGAAGGGGTAAAAGAAGGGTACTAAGCACTGGGGTAGATACAGGATAATCAGGTTGTCCCACATGAGGCTCACAGTTAATTCCCATTTTACAGATGAGGGAACTGAGGCACAGAGAAGTTAAGTGACTTGTTCACAGTCACACAGTTGACAAGTGGCAGATTGGGATTTGAACCCGTGACATCTGACTCTGAAGCCTGGGCTCTTTCCACTGAGCCACACTGCTAGATAGGAGGGTGCAAGGTGATTGAGTGTTTATGGAGTTTCTGTTTGATGCAGAGATAGTTGGTCAAATAACCACTACAGGTTCTTGAGGAGAGGGGAATTATGAATATGGTAAGCCCAGAACAAGCTGCCTTATTAATGACTGTTTGTGATCCCGTGAACAAAAACAAGGAAGAGACTCACGAAGGCACTGATGGGCTCTACCTGAGACAGGTGATTGTTGGCCTGCGGGGATGGAGCATGGAGAGAGGCAGGGCCTTCTCTCCCTGCTCTACCCAGTAATGGGCCTGGACCAATCAGTGACTGTCACGTGGAGGCACAGCTGTGATGCCTAAGGCAGGTAAAAGTCAGTCTTTTAGAACCATGAGGGGTATGCTGAAGTACCTGCAGCAGATAAACTCAGAGAAGCAGCAACAAACAGCAGCACTTGGAAGCAGAAAGAAGAAGCATAGACAAAATAGGCTCCCTTGACCAGCAGACTGGTATTGGACCCTTAGTGGAGGTGAGTGAGTGAATATGTGAATGTGTCATTCCCTTTCATAATGGTAAAACTCAGTTAAAAACTTTCCCCGGCAACCTTGGTGGTCAGAGGTGTGGTTTGACTCTACTATGTGTCACTGAGGCTCCCTCGGTCCAGGAAAGTCCTGGTTGGTATGGGATGGGGGCTTGTTACAATGGGCTGAGCAGCTTTGGAGAAAAATGATCTGGGCAGCAGAGTGAAGTATGGACTGGAGTGGGGAGAACAGGAGGCAAAGAGGTCAACAAGGAGGCCAATGCAGTAATCTAGGCTGGATATTTCAAATGCATGGATTAACGTAGTAGCAATTTGGATAGAGAGGAGAAGGTGGATTTTAGAGAAGTGAAAATTGCCAATCCTTGGGGTTAGACAGTTGCTGTGTGGCTGTCCAGCCTGGTGATACAGACTGCTGCCACTTCATCTGGCAATGGAATCAGAGTTACTGCTTATCCCTGAGCAACTGCTGTGACCAGGAGAATCTGGGCCAGAAAGAAGCATGGTGGCCATGGAGACATTCAGGAAGGACAAGAGAAGGGAAAAGCCCCAGACATAAGAAACCAATTATAACACAATCAGAGATTAGTCCATTATACTGCATCATTTCACTGGAAAACATTTTTCACCTATTTAGTGCCTTCCATCTTTATGTGAAATTTGATATGTGAAGGCAATGTAGACAGGTAATGTGAAGGAGCATGGGAATGGAATCAGTACATCCAGGTTCCTGCTTGTGACCTACTGTGCCCTTCAGCAAGTAGTAACTGGTATTCGTTAAGTGCTTACTATGTGCCAGGCACTGTACTAAGTGCTGGAGTGGATACAAGCAAATAGGGTTAGACACATGGGGCTCATAGTCTCAATCCCCATTTTACAAATGAAGTAACTGAGGCACAGAGAAGTGAAGTGATTTACCCAAAGCCACATAGGAGACAGGGACAGCAAGTCACTAGATCTCCCTATGCCTCAGTTTCTTCATTTGTAAAATTGGAATTAGATATCTGCTCTCCCAACCTTCTAGACAGTGAGCCTTTTAGGGGACAAGGCCTTTTCCAATCTGATTACTTGCTCCTATTGCAGTGAATAGAATGAAATAAACACCACCTAATATAATCAACTATCAGTTAATTACTTGTATTTAAAAAACTTTAAGAAAAAGTGGAATTCCACTAAATTGACCTAAATGTACTGACTCAGTCCTCTATATTACACCAGTATAACACAATTCCCAGTTAGTAATAATAAATGTGGTGCTCACTGTATCAAGCACTGTGCTAAGCACTAAGTATCGTAAATAGTCCTTATTTAGTGGGAAGTAGACTCCTAATACTATAATAACTATGGATCACATATGATAATTTGTGATTACCTTACCATACCTCGCGATTTCCTAATACAGCCCAGCCTGAATACTTCACTACTCTAGCATCAGCTTGCTCGCTGTGCCTCAGTCTTGTCTATTTAACCACTGAACCCTTACCCATGTTCTCCCTCTGGCCTGAAATTCCCTTCCTCTCCATGTACACCTGACCAATAATGATGGCATATGTTAAGCACTTACTATGTGCAAAGTGCCATTCTAAGCGCTGGGGTAGATACAAGGTAATCAGGGTGCCCCAAATAGAGCTCACAGACTTCACCCCATTTTACAGATAAGGGAACTGACACCCAGGGAAGTTAAGTGACTTGCCCGGAGTCACACAGTTGGCAAGTCGCAGCAGCGGGATTAGAACCCACAACCTCTGCCTCCACTCCCAGGCTCTTACCACTAAGCCATGCTGTTTCTCTCCCCACCTTAAAAGCCCTATTAAGGTTACATATCCTTCAAGAAGTCTTCCCTGATTAAGTCCTCTTTTCCCTGACTCCCTCTCCCTTTTGCATCTGCACTTGGATTGGTACCTTTTGAAGCACTTATCAATCCGACCTCAAACCCAAAGTTCTTGTGAACATATCTGTAATGTATTCATTCATTCATTCATTCATTCATTCATTCATTCATTCATTCATTCATTCATTCAGTAGTATTTATTGAGCGCTTACTATGTGCAGAGCACTGTACTAAGCGCTTGGAATGAACAAGTCGGCAACAGATAGAGACAGTTCCTGCCGTTTGACGGGCTTACAGTCTAATCGGGCGAGACGGACAGACAAGAACAATGGCAATAAATACAGTCAAGGGGAAGAACATCTCGTAAAAACAATGGCAACTAAATAGAATCAAGGCGATGTACATTTCATTAACAAAATAAATAGGGTAATGAAAATATATACAGTTGAGCAGACGAGTACAGTGCTAAGGGGATGGGAAGGGAGAGGGGGAGGAGCAGAGGGAAATGGGGGGAAAAGAGGGTTTAGCTGCGGAGAGGTGAAGGGGGGGGTGGTAGAGGGAGAAGAGGAGCTCAGTCTGGGAAGGCCTCTTGGAGGAGGTGAGTTTTAAGTAGGGTTTTGAAGAGGGGAAGGGAATCAGTTTGGCGGAGGTGAGGAGGGAGGGCGTTCCAGGACCGCGGGAGGACGTGGCCCAGGGGTCGACGGCGGGATAGGCGAGACCGAGGGACGGTGAGGAGGTGGGCGGCGGAGGAGCGGAGCGTGCGGGGTGGGCGGTAGAAAGAGAGAAGGGAGGAGAGGTAGGAAGGGGCAAGGTGATGGAGAGCCTTGAAGCCTAGAGTGAGGAGTTTTTGTTTGGAGCGGAGGTTGATAGGCAACCACTGGAGTTGTTTAAGAAGGGGAGTGACATGCCCAGATTGTTTCTGCAGGAAGATGAGTCGGGCAGCGGAGTGAAGAATAGACTGGAGCGGGGCGAGAGAGGAGGAAGGGAGGTCAGAGAGAAGGCTGACACAGTAGTCTAGCCGGGAGAGAACGAGAGCCCGTAGCAGTAAGGTAGCCGTTTGGGTGGAGAGGAAAGGGCGGATCTTGGCGATATTGTAAAGGTGAAACCGGCAGGTCTTGGTAACAGATAGGATGTGTGGGGTGAACGAGAGAGACGAGTCAAAGACGACACCGAGATTGCGGGCCTGAGAGATGGGAAGGATGGTCGTGCCATCCACGGTGATAGGGAAGTCTGGGAGAGGACCGGGTTTGGGAGGGAAGATGAGGAGCTCAGTCTTGCTCATGTTGAGTTTTAGGTGGCGGGCCGACATCCAGGTGGAGACATCCTGGAGGCGGGAGGAGATGCGAGCCTGAAGGGAGGGGGAGAGGACGGGGCAGAGATGTAGATCTGCGTGTCATCTGCGTAGAGATGGTAGTCAAAGCCGTGAGAGCTAATGAGTTCACCAAGGGACTGAGTGTAAATGGAGAACAGAAGAGGGCCAAGAACTGACCCTTGAGGAACTCCAACAGTTAAAGGATGGGAGGGGGAGGAGGCGCCAGAGAAGGAGACCGAGAATGACCATCCAGAGAGGTAAGAGGAGAACCAGGAGAGGACGGAGTCCTATGACGGATGGAATACTATGATTACTATTCATATTAATCTCTCTCTCTCCATCTAAACTGTAAGGTCTCCTAGGCAGGGAATGCGTCTATTCTTTTGTACTGTACTCTCCCAAGCACTTAGTACAGTGCTTTGCACAGGGTAAGTGGTCAATTAATGCCATTGAATCATTGATTGTCCAATTGAAACATTCATGAATATTTTTCCCTAAATTACTTTGATCAGTGTACATGGGAAGGATTGATCAGGTTCTCCTATTAATAAACTTTAATTTACCTATTTATTTATTTGCTCATTTATGTTAATACCTACCTTCCCCTCTAAACTGTGAACTCATTGTAGGCAGGGAATGTGTCCATTTGTTGTTGTATTGTACTCTCTCAAGTGCTTAGTACAGCGCTTTGCACACAGTAAGCCTTCAATAACTATGAATGAAGGATATATTTTACTTAATAAAATTTCAGATACAATGATAGAATATAATGTTTCTCAAAAACAGTCTTAAGAGATATAAGCTATTCTAAAAATCCACCAATATTATTTCTCTAACTCTACTTGTTCTAGTACCTCATCACTTGTACCATTCCAACATTTAATTTCTGATGTCATAAAACAGACTTCACCAGTAAACTATTCTGGTAAACATTTGGTGGTTATAGCTAGAAAGTCCTAACCTGTGGCACCAGTTGTGGCCATAAATTGATATCAATGAATCCAGAGTCAAATATCTAGCTTTACCTTTTTTTTCCTTTTTTCCCTTCAACAGTTTTCTATATGAGACAATACCACCTGGCTTCAGTGGTAGTAGGTAATTAGTATCCAGAGAAATGAAAAGCATAAATAGGAAATCTAAAACCTAAATAAACATTTGCATATTTTATGGCTGACCATTGTTGATATGGTAGCATGTTTAGTTTAGTAGTTCATGAGATGAACAGTTGTTGAAATACAGTGAAACTTCTTGGATGTCCAGTGCTTTAGTGTTCCTGAATTTTAAAATAAAAACAGAAAAATCTATTTCTTCAATAGAAGTTGCATTGAATTTACTGGAATTAGTGTTTCAGTCTGTTACTATATAAGAAATGGAAAGTCTTCTCACTTTGGGAGAGGATACATCATTGTGATTAATTGGCGTTTGAGTCCAAACCTTACCAACTCTTTAGATGCCATGACAGTATTATCATGCTCAGAAGTATCTATAAAAGCCTACCAAAGCAGAGAATTGAACAGCACTGTAATTCTCTATGTTTAAGGTTCTGTCATTTATTCTGATGTTTTCCCTCTCTCTTCTTACCTGTTGCCTAAGAAGAAGAAGACCAAACATAAAAATGACACTTCAGAGTCCCTTAACTCTGACTTTTTCTTTTATAAAAGCTTAATGTGTTTTTCAGGAAAAAATCCATCTACTTCCTCTGAGAAACTTCGGATTGAGATGTGAAATAATAAATCTGGAAAGAAAACTGATGTTCTTGATGCTTGATGAATTTTGTTAACTTTTGAAATGTAGAGTCTGACCTTTTTTTATTCAAAAAATACAAACATATCTTTCCCCTTATTTTCTTCAGTAAGCACCAGAATTACCTGTACAAATAAGAACTACCTGCTGTGAGTTTCAACATCATACAAGTTTAATCACACAATTTTTCTGTGAATGAAACATCAACTCAAATCCTGTATACAGTACTGAGACAAGGGAAGAATGAGTCACGACAAATCAAGTGACAAATCAGATTTATTGTGTTTTCCCAGAGCTGTCTCTCAGGGTCACTGTGATCAAAGACTAAAACGAGGCATACAATAACCATATGCTTATCTTTCCAGCACCCAAACCCTTACCCTTTCTTCAGTCCTTCTTTTCTCTAACCAATAAGTACCACATATCCACTACAGTACACAGTCTACCCTTATGTATATATCCTTACACTTTTTCCCTCTCCATAATTTATTTTACTGTCTCTCTCCCCCTCTGGAATGTGAGCTCTTTGAAAGCATGAATTGTGAGTGGAACTCTATTGTATTGGATTTTCCCAAGCTCTTAATACAGAGTTGCATACTTACGTGCTCAATAAATATTTTTTACTGAGTGAGTGCATGATTGAATTTGACTGACTGAATTACCTGTAAGCCTTCTTTGTTGTAGAAAGTTTCCGATTCTCATTTTGTTAGCTCTTCTTTTGTAAAGCCAGTGTTATGGTCTTTCAGCTCCTGCTGGTTGCCTTTATTGCTGCTTTTCTACTATTTTCCACAGATAAAATTCCCCACATTTCCCAAATCCTTCACTCCCTAGTGCTCCAATCCTTATCTACTTGAAGGTAAACACCAGAGGTTTCTGTGCTAATGGGTATTAGATGCAGAGTATATTCACCAGTGAGGAAGACATAAGGTCTATACTGTCAATATTCGTAAGTGCTTAGTAAAATGCTAAACATTTAGGACAGTGTTCTAGATATAGTAATTCCTCAACAAATATCAATAATTAAGCCAGTTCAGCTACTACCATGAACTTTTAGTGCCTTTAACAGGAGCTTATTGCTGATGAAACAATCAGAGAAGCAGAAAAATATAGCTGCCATTTTGCTACAGAATAAGAACAAAGAGACTCCTGTTAGTGTAAAACCCTAAACTTCACAATAAGCCAAGGGAAATAGGAAAGATGATTGCCTGCTGAAATATAAATGAGAGATAGGTAAAGTCACTTATTCATTCTATACTTGACATCACATGACAGGTTATCACCGGGGTGAGGCAGAAACCAGGTATCCCTGTGTTCAACCCTTTGTTTGGTGTTCTCGTCATTGTTCTTTGGTAAGCCTGCTATGTAGGGACATGCATTATTTACTGACTGGAACCCATGTACCTGAAATCACATAATCAAATTTTTTTTTTCATTATTCTTACAAAAGCTGTTTCAGGATAGTATCCGAGGTTAACAATCAATATGAGGCTTCCTTACTTTTAATCACATTTATTGAGTTCTTTTTGTGTGTAAAACATTATACTAAGTGCTTGGGAAAGTACAATGTAACAACAAAAAGACAACAATCTCACAGTCTAGAGAGGGAGACTGGCATTTGTCATGAGCCCTGAGTTCATACTAATAAGGACCTTCTTGGACCAGGGGAGCCTCTGTGACACATAATAGAAATCAAACCACACCTCTGATCTTGGGGGTTAATATGGAAAGTTTTTTTACTTAGTTTTACCAGTGTGCAAGGGAGTGACACATACATACACACACTCATTCCACTCCACCAAAGGTCCAATACCAGTCTGTGGTCAAAGGAGCCTGTTCTGCCAGTGTTTCTTCTCTCTGCTTTCAAGTGCTGCTCTTCTGCTGCAATTACTTCCCTCTACATCTCAACATGTCCTCCAAACCCCCAGAAAGCAATTTATCTGTCTTAGGCATGGCAGCTATGGCTCTATGTAGCAGTCATTGATTGGTCCAGGACTATTACTGGGTAGAACAGGGGGAGAAAGCCCTGCCTCTCTTCATGCTCCACCCACACAGGCCAGCAGTCACTTGCCCAAAGTAGAGCCCATTGGTGGCTTCACCACTCTCCTCCTTCTTGTTGTTCACAGCATCACAAACTGTCATTAATAGGGCAGCTTGTGGTGGGCTCACCACGGTATTAACATGAATAAACAAATAAATAAATTACAGATATTTTTAGACAAATAAATAATTACAGATAAATAAATTACAGAAACTACTTATGTGCTGTGGGGATGGGAGGGAGGATGAATGAAGGAGCAAGTAAGAGTGGTGCAAAAGGGAGTGGGAGAAAAGAGGAGGATTTACTCAGGGAAGGCTTCTTGGAGGAGGTATGCTTTCAATAAGGTTTTAAAGTGGGGAGGGAAATTATCTGTCTGATATGAGAAGGGAGGGTGTTCCAGGCTAGAGGTGTGAAGTGAGCGAGAGGTCACCAGTGAGACAGATGAGATCTAGGCATAGTGAGAATGTTACCATTAGAGGAACAAAGTCTGTGGGTTGGGTTGTAGTAGGAGAATAGCGAGGTGAGGTAGAAGGGAGTAAGGTGATTAACTGCTTTAAAGCCAAAAGTGAATAGAATTTGTTTGATGAAAAGGTGGATGGGCAACCACTGGAGTTTCTTGAATAGTGGGGATATATGATTTGAATGTTTTTGAAGGAAAATGATTCGGGCAAGAATGGAGTATGGAGTGGGGAGAGACAGGAGGCAAGGAGGTCAGTGAGGAGGTTCATATAATAATCAAGACAGGATGGGATAATTGCTTGCATTAATGGGGAAACAGTTTGAATAGAGAAGATGGGGCAGGTTTTAATGATATTGTGAAGATAGAACTGACAGATTTAGTGATGGGTTACCTTATCTTTAAAATGGGGATTAAGACCTAGCCCCAGGTGTTACAGAGAGTGAATCCAACCCAATCACCTTGTATCTACCCCAGCAGTTAGTACAGTCCCTGGCACATAGTAAGCATTTAAACAATACCACGATTATTATTATTTCAAGCCATTTAGTGTTTTTTAAAATTACTAATTTTTTTTAAAACAGCAACAAAACTTCCATAGATCATACAATTCGGTGGATAGGAACACAAGCAATATTGATCCATTTTAGGGGAAGCAAGGCACTAAAGTCTAAAGCCTGAGTGACCATACACTGTCATAGATTTGAAAAATGCCTTCACTTTTAGATATTGTCACTCCTCTGGATATCATTTAGAAAATTACCTTATGGCTCTGGACTGTAGACAACCAAGCTAGGTAATTCAGTCCTCACAAAAGCAAGATAAGGATTTTAGCTACCAAAGTCACAGACCAGCAAGAGGATAATTTTCTCCACCATTAATTGTTTGAAACATTCTAAAAGCCTCCATAACCTTTTAGGACATTCTAGGAGAAGAGTTGGATCCTCTGTTAATAACAGGAATGCTTCATTTCATTCTGCAAGTGAAACCGAGCTTCTCTAGGAAGGCAGAACAAAGGGAAGTCAGATGTTTGGAGCTTCCTGTTGGTTGTAAATTTTGGTCTAATTGATGCTCTAAAACCCAGTAAGAAGAGATCTTCACACAGAAAATTTATTTCATTCTATTTATGCCTGAAGTAAAAAGGAAACTAGAACAGGATCATTTGGTCATTACCTTAAACTATTGATTATCTTATATTAAACCCTGTTTCCCCATCTTTCATTTAAGTCTAAAACATGATTTAGCACCTGACTTTTGCCTTCTATTAATCAATCCTCAAGTTGGCCCTGGAGATCTTAAATCTCAGTGACTGTAGTAAGTACAAGCTTTTAGAACAATGGTTTGCACACCCTATGAGTGCAATAAATAACATTCATTGATTGATTGATTGCCTTGCAAATCTTGTCTTTAGTATTCAGCGTGGCTCAGTGGAAAGAGCACGGGCTTGGGAGTCAGAGATCATGGGTTCGAATCCTGGCCCTGCCATTTGTCAGCTGTGTGAGTGTGGGCAAGTCACTTAACTTCTCTGGGCCTCTGGTTCCTCATCTGTAAAATGGGGATAAAGACTGTGAGCCTCACGTGGGACAACCTGATTAACCTTTATCTACCCCAGAGCTTAGAACAGTGCTCTGCACATAGTAAGCGCTTAACAAATACCAACATTATTATTATTATTCATTCATTCAATCATATTTATTGAGCGCTTACTTTGTGCAGAGCATCTTTAGTATCTTATGTCATTATCTTTTCTTATTTGTGTTACTAATTAAATCTCTACCTCAGTCTTATCTGGTTTAGGAATATGATAAAGCTAATACCTCTGAGAGTTTGCACAGAACTCCTGAAGATAATTTCTTAATCCTGCATTTGTTTTGAATGATACTGAACAAAAGGTGGTCAGTAATTATAGTCATATTTTGGCACTATACAAATAATAATGATAATATAACAATAATAATAATAAGAAGAACATTTGTTAAACACTCTCTATGTACTGTGCTTTGGGGTGGATACAAAATAATCCAGTCAGACACAGTATCTGTCCCAAGTAAAGCTCACAGTCTAATGGGGAAGCACAACAGGTACTGAATTTCCATTTTACAGATGACAAAATGGAAGCATAGGGAGGATAAGTGACTTGCCCAAGGTCAATGCAGCTGGCATGTTGTGGAGTCAAGATTAGAACCCATGTCCCTTGACTCCCAGCAGCCCTAATTTTGATCTTCTGAGGACAATGCTTCAGTGGACCCTGAGAGTGAGCTTATTTTTCAAAATACAAAGTGAGACAGAGCACCTGATGGGAGTGAGGTCTAAAACCACATTAAAGGGAGAACTGGAAGTCATGAGCAGAAGAAGAAATATCCACAGAAAAGGAGAGAGACAGAGAGGGAAAGCAGCAGAGTGAGTGAGAGAGCAGCAGAGAGGTAGAGAGAGGAAAAGAGAAAGACATTCCCACTCACATAGAGTCTGTTTCCAGATTAATATTAAGAGTGGCTTGCAGCAACAGCTACAGTAGCGACAGGTAATGTTTAGTGCTCTGATGTTCTTATTTCTGTAATTTCTATTGCATCTGTGAACTGCTTACCTGGATAGTGGGGATTTGTGGATTTGTGATGCTCCTATACATTTGGTAATCATCCTACTGAATGCATGGTAAGACATTTGATCACTTTAATCAAAAGCTTCTTTTTCCTCAAAACAGAGGTTTGGTGTATGTGGTCTATTTTTCCATAAACTGGATTATTATATCAATCTTCCACTTTACTTGGCTCATGTAAAATAGCCTATATGGGCTGTGGTGTCCATTAGGATGCAAGACTTTAATTAGAGAAAGATTATTTACATTTATTTTCCAAATCTCCAAATAGTTAAA
The DNA here is from genome assembly GCF_004115215.2 of Ornithorhynchus anatinus. Classification (NCBI taxonomy): domain Eukaryota; kingdom Metazoa; phylum Chordata; class Mammalia; order Monotremata; family Ornithorhynchidae; genus Ornithorhynchus; species Ornithorhynchus anatinus. The sequence goes on from NC_041728.1 coordinate 157,633,131, forward strand.
TGGTAAAAAAAAAAATCAGGCTTCTAGTATTCCCTACATAGATGTATAGAAAAAGAGACTGCTGACTAATTAAAAGAAAATCAGTGATGAAAGTATTGATGATATATTAAAACAATGGTGAACCATTGTTTTTAGTTTTTTCCTTAAAAAAAGCGAATTTTACAAAGTTAAAGTTTGACAACTGTTTTTCAGAAGGAAAGGTTATTGAATTGGTCTTGAACTTTCAGAGTTTTATATTTATATTTAGCCTAAGAAAAGACAAATTCCAAATAAAATAGTTGAAACTGAATGCATTACAGCCAGAAGATAAGGCACATTATTAGCAGTGTGACATTGCCTTGAAGGTGCATTTATATAGGGTAATAATTTTTTTTTTTGGTTTTGTTTTAGTGGCACATCAGTCCTAATAAAAGACCTGCTTCCTTGTAATAGGGATGCTAAGTCAAACCACAATTGCAATTTCTCCAACCTACTATACTGAAGAATTCAGTTTGAATTCAACTGCATTCTAAATAAAATTTTACTCTCAGTGGATGTCCTCTACATATATAATTCAAAAAACGAGGTTTTTCACTGATGCATAAAGGAACAAACACATTTATTTGCTTTTAGCATGCTGTAGAAATGTTCTTCAGATTAAAGATGATGTTCCTGATGGTGTGATGATAACAATGAATGATATTGTCATTGAGAGAGAATTTCTTGCACCCCTGCACAATGTACTCAAAGAATAAAGAGGCATACGTTTTCTCTTCCCTTGCTATTTGGGGTGACTATAGACCATCAGTCGGTGTGTCCAAACTGATCATCTTGTACCTACCCTAGTGGCTCATAATAATTAACCCATCAGTGAAATTTTTGAGCACTTACCAAGTGCAGAGCACAGTACTTTGCATTTGGGACAGTACAATATAACATGAGCGACCTCGGACAAGTGACTTCACTTGTCTTTGCCTCAGTTATCTCGTTTGTGAAATGAGGATTAAGATTGTGAGGCCCATGTGGGATATGGACTGTGTCCAACCTGATTAGCTTGTATTTACACCAGCGTTTAGTATAGTGCCTGGCACATAATAAGTGCTTAACAAATACCAAAAAAAAAGGCCATCAGAATCTACTGGAAGCTCTTAACAAAACCACAGTTATTATTGAGAGAGGTAAGTCTAACCATCAGCACATGCCCCATGTTACTTATGTACATTCTCACAATTTATTTTTAAGGCTGCTTTCCCCTCTAGGCCGTAAGATGCTTTGGATAGAAAATGTATCTACCAACACTCCCAAGGGCTTAGTACAGTACTCTGTAAATAGTAAACCATCAATAATTTGATTGATTAATTAAACAATAGTTTGATTGGTTTATGGGTAGCTTTTGTCACAGGGATAATGGCAGAGAAGTCCAGATACTCTCACTCTCTAAGCTCAGTGACGAGCAGGCATTATGAGAAGGCTGACAGCATAATGGGTGATCACAGAACTCAGAGCTGACCTCCCTAACAGAAACCACTGTGCCCTCATTTATCTTTAAGCCATTATTGAATGGCATATAAAGTGGCTTACAAGAGTCAGAGATCTTGACCACTTTCTTGCAAAATTCAGGGGAAAGACAAGGACAAGGTCATCATCATTCATTCTCCCTCCTATCCCTACATCACATATATATATATCTGTGTATATCTTCAATTAATTAATTAATTAATTAATTAATTTATGTTAATGTCTTTCTCCCCCTCTAGACTATAAGCTTGCTGTGGGCAGGAATGTGTCTGTTGTTATATTATACTCTCCCAAGCATATAGTACAGTGCTTTGCACACAAGTGCTTAATAAATATGAATGAATTGAATTGAAAGGTCCTGCTGTGTCTTCATAATAATAATAATGATGGTATTTGTTAAGCGCTTACTATGTGCCAAGCACTGTTCTAAGCGCTAGGGGAGATACAAGGTTATCAGGTTGTCCCAGGTGGGACTCACAGTCTTAATCCCCATTTTCCACATAAGGTAACTGAGGTACAGAGAGATGAAATGACTTGCCCAGGGTCACATAGCAGACAAGATTAAAACCCACATCCTCTGACTCCCAAGCGTGGGCTCTTTGCACTGAGACATGCTGCTTCTAAGTATTTTAAGCCAAATGCTTAAAGCCTACAGATTGAGGTGCATGGGTGATGCAGAAAGGAGATCAAGTCTGGGGAATGAGGGCTTAGTTGGATAAGGCCTATTGGAAAAGGGGGGGTGTGATTTTAGAATGTAAGTGGCTTAGGGATGGGGAATGTGTCTATCAAATCTGACATATCGTACTTTCCCAAATACTTAGTACAGTATTCTGAACCTAGTAAGAGTTCAATAATTATGAATGATTGATTTAGGATGGCTCTGAAGGTTGTGAGAATAGTGGTATGTTGGATATGAAGGGAGAAGGAATTTCAGCCCCAGGGGAGAATATGGGGCAGGGGTTGGTATTGAGATGGGCAAAATCAAGGTACTGGGAGGAATGTGGCATTAGAGGAGTGAAGTGTGTGGACTACATTTTAGTAGTGGACAAGCGAGGTACTTTAGGTCTGGGAGAGCTGATTGAGTGCCTTAATGACTATGATAAGTAGTTTCTGTTGAGTGTCGAGATGGATGGGAAACTGTTAGAGGTTTCTGAAGCCTGGGGAGAAATGGATTGCCTGTTGGTATACAAAAATGATCCAGGCAGGAGAATGAAGTATGGACTGGAGTGGGTAGAGAAAGAGTCTGATGCAGTAGTCAAGGTAGAATAGGATAAGTGTTTAGAGTAGTGTGATTTTAGTTTGCATAGAAAGGAATGGGCAGACTCAAGAAATATTGTGGAGGTAGAACTGATAGGATTTGGTAACAGATTAACTATGTCAGTCGAATGAGAGAAATGAGTCGAGGGTAATGTTACACCACATCCAATGCCCTTCTCCCACTGTCCCCTCTGTCTCAGTTTATAATTTCTGAAATTCAGAGAGAAGCAATGTGGCTTAGTGGATACAGCATGGGCCTGGGAGTCCAAAGGTCATGGATTCTAATTCCAGCTTTGCCACTTGTCTGCTGTATGACCTTGGGAAAATCACTTCACTTCTCTGGGCCTCAGTTACCTCATCTGTAAAATGGGGATTGAGACTGTGAGCCCCACGTGGGTCAGGGACTGTGTCCAACCCAGTTTGCTTGTATCCACCCCTGCTTTACTACAGTTCCGGGCCATAGTAAGTGCTTAAGAAATTTCATAATTATTGTGATTATTATTATAATTCACAATTCTACAAGAACTGCTTCTGCATCCATGTCTAAAGCAGCAACTCTTATTAATCACATGACTCCAAATTGCCTTCAATTCTCAATCTGGTAACTTGTGCAAAGGAATATGTATTCCTGTATATATTATATATCTATTTTGTATATATTATATATATATATATATATAATAATAATACATTACCAAATATGTATATCACTTTTCTGGTTCAGATATGTTGACCAAAATTTTATCTTTTCCTTTTAGTCATTCTTTGTTCTCTATCCAGATTAATTTTACTTAGTAATGGAAAGGAGTATGATAACTAGTATATATTTGGCAACGGTTATGCTGGACTAGATGATTGGCATTCTTTAGTCATCAAGTCATCCTACGTGGGGCTCACAGCCTAATCCCTATTTTACAGATGAGGTAACTGAGGAACAGAAAAGTTAAGTGACTTGCCCAAAGTCACACAGCTGACAAGTACTGGAGCCGGGATTAGAACCCACGACCTCTGACTTCCAAGCCTGTGTTCTTTCCACTAAGCCATTCTTCTTCTGTAGTACAGTGCTCTGCACACAGTTAAAGCACAACAAAACTGATTGATTGATTCACTGAAATGATGTGCTGGTGGGCCATCTAAGTGCTGAAGCCTTGGGGGCAAGAGGAATACTACACTGAAGTTGTCCAAGATGGAACTGTGTTTGCAGATGACATCTTCATAAAGATGGTAGCTAAAGCCATGCCTGTCTCCCCTTGTAGACTGTAAATTCATTATGGGCAGGGAACATGTCTACTAATTCTGTTGTAGTGTACTCTTCCAAGTGCTTAGCACAGTGTTCTGCACATAGTAAGTGCTCAATAAATATAATTGATTGATCAATTGATTAACAGAGGATGATCCCTTTGAGAGAATAAATGCAGAGTGAGAAGAGAAAGGGATCTATAACAGAACTTTGTGGTTCACTTATGATTAGGGGATGAGAGGTGGAAGAGTAGCTAGCAATTTAAACTGAAGGGAAGTTGGAAAAGGAGAAGGAGAATTATAATTAAGGCATATGTTAAGCACTTACTATGTGCTAGGCACTGTACTATGCACTGGATACTGTACTAAATGTTGGAATCAGATGACTATCAAGTCACCAAATCAAGATTTGATTACATCTCTTCGAGTGAAGGGATTTAATAATATCAAGGTCAGTTGAGATAGTGAGTATGATCTTAATGGAAAGGGTGAAGAGGGTAAAAAACCCAAACTCTAATGGGTAGAGAGAATTGGTGAAGAGGAAGAGGAGACAACTTTTAAGGAGTTTGAACTAGACTAGTAAGAGGGGGACCCACTCATGGTCACACCTGGAGAGTTTCAGTACTCTACCAGTCTCGACTATGGGAGGAACGGTCAGGCAGAGGTATATCCTTTCCATTCCTAGCTTGAGCAGTGGCTAGCAAGTGGAAGGCAATCTGCTACAAGTCAAAACTCACCTGTAATGGGCAGCAGTGGCATTGGAGAGAGTCGAGAGTGGGGACTCAGGTTTACTGTGCAGAAGAAGGCAGTGGTAAACCACTTTCAAGTTTTCACCAAGAAAACTTATGGATACACTACCAGGATAATTGCAGATGGAGAGTGGGATGTCCTGGGAGATATGTGTTCATGGCATCGCTATGGGTCTGAGATGAATAGACAACTTAAAACAAGACAGGTAAGAGAGGGAGAGAGGGAACTGAGGGATCCAGTACGGGATTTTTATGAATAGATAAGATTAAAATGTTTGACTTCAGAAGGGAAGAAGGTGAGAGGTTGAAGATAACAGTAAGAAATGGAAAAAGAGTGGTTTTAAGAGATGAGAGGAGCCAGGAACGGAAAGCAGGTAGGAAAATTCCTTTCGAAATTCATATGGAAGGAAAGAAAGAGAGCAGAGGGAATAATAGATAAAAAGCTAAAAAATGACCCATATCAGTCTCCCCAGTAAACTTTTTTCTACACAGTTTTTCATACACACTCAAGAGCCAAGCTCAAATAAGAAGTTTTTCCCCAAATTTTAAATGATAGGTAAGGTTTAACAAGTAGGAATAGTCCTGACTATAGGAAGCTAACAATGTTAATAAAGCCCAAGAACTGAATGCACCATAGTGTGCCTGGGTGAGAACGAAAAGGAGAAAAAAAACGGTTAATGGATTCTTGTCCTTTAAGGAGCCCAGAGATAGGCTATTTCTGGGTCTTGAATGAAGAGTGGCCCCCTGCTGATTTGTGAGAGCAGATCATGACAAGTCAGCCTGAGTAATAATCAGCCATAGTTGGTTTCTTGATTTCCTTCCTCTCAGCCAATCAGTGTTGGTAAGGACCTGATCATTTGCTTATGGCTGAGATGGCTGGATGGTACCCATCTGAATAATTTTATGAGGTCCCTGAGTGGAACATTAACAGAAAAAACAGGCCATTTCTGGTTATTACAGATTTGTGGGAGGCAAAATATGCCAATCATAAGTGCAGCTGCCACACTCATTTTATTATGTCTTGTTACCCTATGAAAGGATGAAAATTAATGGAAGATTAGCAAGTAATCATTTTGGACAGTAACTAAGAAATATAATTATCCAAATCCTACCCAAACCACAGTGTGGGACCTATGGACATGAACCTTTCAGAATGATACATAGAGAAAAGGGCAGAGAGCAGTACCGAGTTCTGTAAACTCTTTCTGTAGATCTCATTAAGTAATTAAGTAATTAAGAGTCCTGGATCTGAAAACTACTTAAGTAAACGTTACTTCCCAGAGACATTACCTAAAATGCCAAGATTACTCTACTTTGTAATTTGAATTAAAGCAGATTTTATCATTAGTATTTACTATCTATTGTGGGCAGATAGTCATTGAAAACTAGGAAGTTTTGGGAATCAGCAGTCCTGTCACTGTTCTGTAAGTTGAGGAATGTCTCCAGTGGTAAGGTTTCTGACTAAAGCCTCGGGCCTACCTAGGTGGAAAGCCTGGGCCGGAATCCTGTGAAATCCTCTAGACTGAAAACTCATCTCTATACTGTAAATTTGTCTCTGGACTGTAAGCTTGTTATGGGCAGGGAATGTGACTGTTTATTGTTGTATTTTACTCTCCCAAGTGCTTAGTACAATGCTCTGGACTCAGTAAGTGCTCAATAAATATCATTGAATGAAATAGCTGGAAAACCTAGATGGAAAAGGCTACAATGGCTACCAAGGGACCTACATGCTGGGCTATAATGTTACAGTTCAGTATTAGCATATTGTCATAGTACCTTTGACTGTAAATGATCCTGCTTATAAAAACTCTCTACACTATCATCTCGTCACATCTTCACTACTTCCCTCCTACTGCTCCTCTTCAACTCAAACCTTCAAATCTTTCCCAACAGTAACAATAACAGTATCAGAAGATCTTCTGCCTTCCCTCAAAATCCACCTGAGCATCTGACCCCATCCCTTCATACCTTATGAAAACATTTGCCCCCTCTCTTCTTCCCTCTCTGTCCACCATCTTCAACTATTCACTCTCCAGTGCTTTCTTTCCCACTGTTTTCAAACATGCCCATGTCTCCCCTATCCTAAAAAGACCCTTCCTTGACCCACAGCCTCCTCCAATTATCACCCAATTTCCCTCCTACCATTCCTCATCAAACTTCTTGAGAGAGTTATCTACACCCTCTGTCTCCATCTCCCCTCAGACAATTCTCCCCTTGACCCCCTCCAATCTGTCTTCCATCCCCTTCACTCCACAGAAACTGCCCTCTCAAAAAGGTCACAGATGATCTCCTTCTGGACAAATCCAATGGCCTCTACTCCATTCTAATCCTACTAGACTTCTCACCTGCCTTCAGTACTGCCAAACAATTCCTTCTCCCAGAAAGGTTATTCAATCTTAGCTTCACTGACACTTTCCTTACTTAGTTCTCCTCCTATCTCTCTGGCTGTTCATTCTCATTTTTTTTGGGGGGGGGGCTCCTTCTCTGCCTCCCATTGTCTAACTGCGGGAGTCCCTCAGGTCTCAGTTCTGAGTCCCTTTTTATTCTCTATCTACACCTACTCCCTTGGAGATCTCATTTGATCCCATGGCTTAAACTACCACTTTTGCAGATGATTTCCAAATCTGTATCTCCAGCCCTGCTCTCTCCCTCTCTACAGCTGTGCATTTCCTCCTGCCTTTACAACACTTCTGTGATTTTCCCATCACTGTAGACAGCATCAACATCCTTCCTGTCTCACAAACTGGCAACCTTGGTGTTCTACTTGACTTCTTTCTCCCATTCAACCCACATAATCTGTCACTAAATCCTGTCAGTAGAACCTTCACAACATGGCTAAAATCTGCCCTTCATCTTCATCCACACTGCTACAATTTTAATCCAAGCATTTATCCTATCCTGCCTTGATTACTGTATCACCTCTTAGTTGACCTCTCTGCCTCCTGACTCTCCCCACTCCAGTCCATAATTCACTCTACTGCTCAGATCATTTTTCTACAAAAACATTCAGTCCATGTTTCCCCACTCCTCAAGAATTTCCAGTGGTGGCCCATCCACCTCTGCATCAAACAGAAACTCCTTACCATCAACTTTAGTGCACTTGATCACCTTGCCACCTCCAACCTCACCTTACTTTCTGCTATTACAACCCAGCCTGCACACTTTGCTCCTCTAATGCCAATCTACTCATTGTATCTCTGTCTCATTTATTTTACCAACACGGTGTCATGAGCCCTAGCTTGAGTTTCTCACTCCGCTCAACCTCCCCCCAAGTTGACAAGGATTTATTTTGCCCAAACAAAGTCCTTGACCCACTTGGATGTCCCCCAAGTTGCTAAGGATTCATCTCGCCTGACTGAAGTAATTACTCTACTTGACCTCTACAACCTTGAGCATCTGAGATTAACCCCAATTGACTAAGTCCTCACTCCACTTAGGCATCCCCAAGTGTCTAAGGATTCACCTCATCCAGAACCCTGCTCCCTGTGTCTAACCTGACTACCTTGTATCTACCCCAGGGCTTAGAACAGTGCTTGGCACATATTAAGTGATTAGCAAGTACCATAATTATCATTATGGGGAAAGCAGCATGGCTTAATGAATAGAGCACAGGCCTGAGAGTCAGAAGGTCATAGGTTCTAATTCCAGCTCCACCACTTGTCTGTTGTGTGACCTTTGGCAAGTCACTTAACTTCTCTGTCATAGGTTCTAATTCCAGCTCCACCACTTGTCTGCTGTGTGACCTTTGGCAAGTCACTTAACTTCTCTGTGTCTCAGTTCCCTCATCTGTAAAATGGGGATTAAGGTTGTGAGCCCTATATGGGACAGAGACTGTACCCAACCAGATATTCTGTATCTACCCCAGTGCTTAGTATAGTGCATGATAAATAGTACGTACTTAGCAAATACCATAATTATTATTATTATTTAACTGGCACCAGTTGGCAGGGAAAAGCTACTAGGTTGGGCACTTCATGACGAGATCAAATTGAAACCAAACTACTACTGTAATAATAATAATAATGTTGGTATTTGTTAAGCGCTTACTATGTGCCGAGCACTGTTCTAAGCGCTGGGGTAGACATAGGGGAATCAGGTTGTCCCACGTGGGGCTCACAGTCTTAATCCCCATTTTACAGATGAGGGAACTGAGGCACAGAGAAGTTAAGTGACTCGCCCACAGTCACACAGCCGACAAGTGGCAGAGCCGGGATTCGAACTCATGAGCCCTGACTCCAAAGCCCGTGCTCTTTCCACTGAGCCACGCTGCTTCTTGTACTGTATAGAGCACAAATCTTTATTCAGCTCTTAACTAGTTTGAAAGGGTAAATACAAGCACACACACAAACAGATGGCTATCCATCTGACTGTTTGCTCTAATTTCAAGCAGATGGTCCCATGTCAGAGGAGTTCGAGGGATCCGGATGCCCACAGCACCGTGTGCTGGTGTTGTTCTTAATTGGTTCATGGTGGCCGCACCATAGCTGGTTCATGATGGCCAAGCTGTAGGCATTCTGAGGCTAGTCTTAGGTGCTTCAGTCACTGTGCCACAGGTGTCTTGGCTCAAGTCTTAGGTCATTCAGCAATGCCATAGTCTGATTCTTCCCCCTTCATTGCCCCTTAAGGTGAAAAAGTCCTTCTAATATTGGCTGCTGTTTGCATTCATTCAGTTGCATTTATTGAGTGCTTACTGGGTGCAAAACACCAAACTAAGCACTTGGGAAAGTACAGTATAACAATAAAAAGACATTCCCTGCCACAATGAGCTCACAGTATAGATGGGATAGATATTAATATAAATAAATAAATTACCTATATGTACATGAGTGCTGTGGGGCTGGGAAGGGTAATGAATAAAGGGAAAAATTCGGGAAAATGCAGAAGGGAGTGGGAGAAGAGGAAAGGAGGGCTTAGTCAGGGAAGGCCTCTTGGAGGAAATGGAGCTTCAATATTTCTTTGAAGAGGGTGACAGTAGTTTTCTGATGGATTTGAAGAGGGAGGGTGTTACAGAGGCCAGAGGCAAGACATAGGCAAGGGATCAGCATCAGTATAGACAAGATGAAGTTAAATAATAATAATAATAATTATGATATTTGCTAATAACTTCCTTTGTGCCAGGCCCTGTATTAAGCACTGGGATGGGTACAAGCAGATTGGGTTGGACACAGTCCCTGTCCCAAGTGGGGCTCCTAGTCTCAATCCCCATTTTACAGGTGAGGTAACAGAGGTAAAGAGAAGTGAAGTGACTTGCCCAAGGTCAAAAACAGACAAGTGGTAGAGCCAGGATTAAAACTCATGACCTTCTGACTCCCAAGCCTGTGTTCAGTGTCGCTCAGTGGAAAGAGTACGGGCTTGGGAGTCAAAGGTCATGGGTTTGAATGCCAACTCTGCCACTTGTCAGCTGTGTGACTGTGGGCAAGTCACTTCACTTCTCTGGGCCTCAGTGACCTCATCTGTAAAATAGAGGTTAAGACTGTGAGCCTCACGTGGGACAACCTGATTACCCTGTATCTACCCCAGCGCTTAGAACAGTGCTCTGCACATAGTAAGTCCTTAACAAATACCAACATTATTATTATTATTCAGTCCTCTACATCATTCTGCTTCTCGAGGTCCAGTGAGAAGGTTTGCATTAGAGGAACGAAGTATGCAGGCTGGGTTGTAGTAAGAGAGTAGTGAGATGAGATAGAAGGTATCAAGGTAATTGAGTGCTTTAAAGTCAATGGTGAGTTTTTGACTGATGTAGAGGTGGATGGGCAACCACTGGCATTTCTTGAGGAATAGGAAAGATGACCTCAACATTTTTGTAGCAAAGTAATCAGGGCAGCAGAGTGCAGTATGGACTGGAGTGGAGAGAAACAGGAGGCTGGAAGGTCAGCAAGGAGCCTGATAGAGTAATCAAAACTGAGTAAGATAAGTGATTGTATTAAAATGGTAGCAGTTTGGATGGAGAGGAAGAGGCAGAATTTAGCGATGTTGTGAAGGTGGCACCCAGAGGATTTAATAATGGATTGAATATGTGGGTTTAATGAAAGAGGAGTTAAGGATAATGCCAAGGTTACAGGCTTGTGAGACAGGAAGAATGGTGGTGCCGTCTACAATGATGGGAAAGTGATGGGGAAGACAGGGTTTAGAAGGGGATATAAGGAGTTTGATTTTGGACATATTAAGCTTGAGGTGAAGGGAGGACAAGCAAGTAGAGATGTCTTGAAGACAGGAGGAAATATGAGACTACAGAGAGGGAGAGAGATCAGAGCTAGAGATGTAGATTTAGGTATCATCTATATAGAGGTGGTAGTTGAAGCCACTGACCTCTTGTCCACGTCCTGCCTCTTGCTTGGAATGTCATCCCTCTTCATATCTGACAGACAACTACTCTCATTTTTCATCCTCTCCAAAACCTTAGTGCATGTACAGTTCTTTCAAGAGATGTTCCCTGACTAAACCCTAATTTCCTCTTACCACTCCCTTCTGAGTCACCCTGATTTGCTTCCTTTAGTCACTCCTCCCTCAACCTCATAGCACTTATGTACATATTTGTCATTTATTCATTTACATTATGTCTGTCTCCTCTAGACTGTGAGCTCACTGTGGGTAGGGAATGTTTCTACCAACTGTCTTACACTGTGCTCTCCCAAGCACTTTGTACAGTGTTCTGCATATAGTAAATGCTCAATAAATGCAGTTGATTGATTTATTTCCTCTTCCCCCGGAGAATAGGAGGAGGGCAGATAAAGGCATAAAAGAAAGAAGAAGCAATGTGGAGTATGTGATGGGGAGGGATAATTTAGAGGAAAGCGATTAGGAGATGGGAGGAAACAGAAAGCAGGCATGCAAGATGATAAAAGAGTAGAAAGAGCCAGGAAATGAGAAAGTGGCAAAGACAAGTAGACATATGCAAGCTGGAGGCATGAAGGAACATGGGAAGGGTAGGGAATTTAAGACAGACACAAACAGGAATCAGGAAAGATTCAAGTGTGGCTCACTAGATTGCCTAGATAAAGTCTGTCTTCTCTGGTCTATGAAACGAAATTTTTCACCTCTAGTGGTTTTGAGGGTTTTGGACAAGTTTTCTATTTTTTTTCCACCAACACTTATCATCTTATCCTTGCAAATAGCAGATAAGTATATGAGATTAAAAAAAAAACTTGGTTCAAATTACAATTGAATGTTTAAAGTACTCTTATTATATAAATTTATTAAATGACTAATGTTTGAATAGTTATTAGGAGCATTTAAAAATTGTATTTTCTCATTTAGATTAATTCATTAGTATTTATTGAGCACTTACTATGTGCAGAGCACTGTACTAAGCACTTGGAGTGTACAATTCGGCAACAGAGACAATCCCTGCCCAATAACAGGCTCATAGTTTAAATGGGACCTTAGATGCTTTTCCCATTCCAGAAGGGTAATAATACTCTTTTAACCTTTTACAGAAGCTGCTTCAATTCTTCAGATAATGTTTACATGTGCAATTCTTTCAGATAGAAATGACTAACTGGAGTGCTTTCACTGAAAAATCTTGGGGACAGGGATTTTCATTTTTACTTCTAGTGTAATTATAATAATTATTATGGTATTTGTTAAGCACTATGTACCAAGCACTGTTCTAAGCATTGGGGCAGATACAGGGTAATCAGGTTGTCCCACATGGGGCTCACAGTCTTAATCCCCATTTTACAGATGAGGCAAATGAGACACAGAGAAGTTAAGTGGCTTGCCTAAGGTCACACAGCAGACAAGTCATGGAGTGGGGATTAGAATCCACATCTTCTGACCCCCCAAGCCCATGCTCTTTCCACTAAGTCAAGCTGCTTCTTAAGTACATTTCCCAAGAGTTTTCAGCACAAAGTAGCTGCTTATTAAACACGGGGACATGACACGCTTAGAAGGCTTTTCTTCCCCCATTTAGAATTGTGATTTAAGGATTTTTTTAAAGCATGGGAAGAAGCATGACTTGGCAGAAAGAGCAAAAGCATGAATATCAGAGGTTATGGGATCTCATCTAATTTAATCTAATCCATTTGCCTGCTCTGTGATTTAGGTCAAGTCACTTAACTTCTCTCTGGCCCTCAGTTTCCTCATCTGCAAAATTGGAGTTCAATACGTGTTCTCCTTCCTACTTAAATTGTGAACTCTGTGGGGGCAGGGACTGTGTCTGACCTGGATATGTTGTATATACCCCAGTGCTTAGTAAAGTGCTTGGCACATAGTAAAAGTTTAACAAATACCACAATCTCAATGGAAAAACTTCAACATGTCTTGCAGAAAATAGTTTAGTTAATTCATACTGCATTTATTGATTGCTCAATGTACATATTTTCTACATTTGCTAAATTTTGGTACAGTTGTATAAATCAGTATGGTTTTCAGTGAATTTGCTGGGTATACTTAATTATCTATTTGAACTATGTAAAACTATGCAGATTGCTTCAATCCACATTTGAGCCTTATTGCTGTAGCAGTGTTGTAACATTATATATCCCAGCAGTGCTTGCAACCCTAATTCTGAAAAACCCAGGAGCAGTGGCTTGAGGTCAGGGTCAGACTTTCCTTAGTACAGTGCTATGCACACAGTAAGTGCTCCATAAGTACCATTGAATGATTGATCTACACGCCCTGAATGGGAAGGCAAATTATCATTATTGTCATTAGTAGTACTGTATAAAACAATAAAATCAATAATAAAAATAATGGAATTTGTTAAGCACTTACTGTGTGTAAGTAATACTAAGCACTAAGGTAGCTACAGTTCACTCAGATCAAGAACAGGCTGTTTTCTGTTTGGGTTCACTGTCTAAAAGGGTATGGACAAAGGCATCTTTGTCCTATTTTTCAGTTGAGTAAACTGAGGACTAGAAAAGATGAATGACTTACTCAAAGTTACACTGCAGGCCAAGAGGTGGAGCTAAGATTATAACTTTTCAGAAAAAATAGAAGTTCTTACATGAATAATACAAAGTTTCGATACACTTTTTTTCCCACAGTGCCTTACAAAATCCCTTATATCTCTGGCTAGTAAGTGAATTCACTTCTGGAATGTCAGTTGCCCATGTGCAGGACAATGTCAAATCTTTTGCTTCCACGAAGGCAAGGTGTTGTGCTTTCTAAAGACAAAAGTAGGCTCATAAATTTATTATATTATTAGTAATGAATGGGTACAGGTTAATTTGTATAATCATATAATTATTAAAAGTGTTGTTACTAATAAACTAGAGTGATGATAAGCCAATTCAATACTACAATAACCCAATTTTAATAGCACAAATGAAAAATTAATTATATTTCTACTGACATCAGTAGAAATGCAATAGATCACTGATTTCACCTTTTCTACTGTACAATTCCCAGTATGAACATTGAAACAAGTAAAATATGTATTTTGAATATCAGAATGATATGCTCAAAGGCATGAACGGCTAACAGTTTTTTAAAAGGATTGTTCTCCAGCTCAAGTAATAACATGAAATTTTAATTAATGGTTTCATTTTCTAAAATTTGAGCAACTTAACATTCTCCCCAAACATAAATTAGCAAAATAGCAAGCAGGATATAAAATAGAGCTATTGGGAAATTAATTTTCAACTATTGCTCATAATCCAGGATTTAAAGAGAATCTTTGATGTTATACATCCATATGCCAGAGGAGGGGAGAACTGATGATAGATAAACATTAAAACAAAATTAAAAATAGCAAAATAAGTAGCATTAGTCATAGTGGTGATGGTCATCAACACATACACATAGTTGTATATGTGGGAGTGGATGAGTGAAGATGCCTTTGCTGAGGTGGATGGAGTACAAAATTGTTTTCCTGTGGTGGTTTAATATGTCTTTATGAATGAGAGCAGATATAAGGCCTAAGAATTGTGTGTGTGCTGACTAAAATTTTGGTGGGTCTGCTTTTTCAGATTTATTTGGAAGGCTATGTTCATACTATTAGTAGTGATATTAACAGTATTTATTAAGAGCTTACTGTGTGCCAAGTGTATACAGGTGGGAATTAGGCACAGTCCCTCTCCCTTGAGGGGATCATAATTTACGAATATAATTGTAGGAGAGATTTAGAGACAGATGAATCGGGAACAATGAAACAATAAAACATTTAAATGGCATAAGTGGCAAAGACAAATATATGATACACAAAACAACAACAAAAGTCAGTACTAGAGAAGCAGAATTTCAGGCTCCATCTGATTCCTATGACAGAATTCCTATCCTAATCCTATGATTCCTACAGTATCCCCTGATTAGACTGTAAGACCATCAATGGGCAGGGATTGTCTCTGTTGCCAAATTGTACATTCCAAGTGCTTAGTACAGTGCTCTGCACAAAGTAAGTGCTCAATAAATACTATTGAATGGATGAATTAATTCCTAGTCTACAGAACACTCTTAGGCCTGGCAACAGCTAATGGAGTGATTAGCCTCCCTGAGATTATATAGGGCCCCTCTGCAGTATGCTAAAGAGCTGGAGTAGATGCAAGGTAATCAGATTGTCGCACGTGGTGCTCACAGTCTTAATCCCCATTTTATAGATGAGGGAACTGTGCCAGAGAGAAGTGAAGTGACTTGCCCAAAGTCACACAGCACATGTGGCGGAGCAGGGATTAGAACCAACATCCTCTGATTCCCAAGCCCATGCTCTTTCCCCTAAACCATGCTACTTCTCTCAGACATGGTGGATATTATATATGGATATATATTTAAGACAACAAAAAAGGGAGACAATTTATAATCTATTTCATTTGAGGATTATGGAATTGAGATGATTTATCCAAAAGCAGAAATGTAATTCACAACTGACAATGAGATGGATTCAGGTCATCATAAAATGAAGTGTTTACTGACTTATGTGAGCTACCTTCTGTATCATGCAAAGAACATTACAGACCTCTATTCATTGAATCCCATCTCCCTACTCAGAGAGATTGCTAAGGACAAACTTTTCTGGCTATGAGGATGTTGCAGCAGCATTGCCTCGTGGACACAACAGTAGCCTAGGAGTAAGAGCACTTGTCTGATCTAATGTGAGACACTTAAAGTTTCTGCCTCAGTTTCTTCATCTGTAAAACAGAGATTAGACTGTTAGGCCCTAGAGACCCAGAGCTCATGTCTAATTTCCACCACTTAGTGTAGTGCTCTGCACACAGCTGGTACCAATACTACTAACACTACGATTCCTATTAGAAGCAGCATGGCTTAGAGGAAAGAGCCCGGGCTTAAGAGTCAGAGGTTGTGGGTTCTAATTTGCCTATGCCACTAATCAGCTGTGTGACTTTGGGCAGGTCACTTAACTTCTCTGTGCCTCATTTACCCCATCTGTAAAATGATGAGCCCCACATGGGGCAACCTGATTACCTTGTATCTACCCCAGTGCTTGGAAGAGTTCTTGGCACATGGTAAGCACTTAGGAAATACTATAATTATTATTATTGTTATTACTAGTCAAGCAGACATTCTTCTTTCTTATTCATTTGCTCCAGGTTCAATGTAAGACTCCCTGTGCAGTATTCAGAGAAAAACTCAAAAACCCATTGCCTCTCTCTTAATTGAATCCAATTTTCTAAAAGGTTGCAGGATTGGAACCATATTATCAGACTAGTCTTTAATAACCACCATTTCTATCTGCATTCATGATCAAAACTCTTGCCAAGAACAAACAGACCCTCTAAATTTCCCCAAACTTACAAAAGGAGAGCAAATTGGATTATACAAATAAGAGAAGTGTAAAGGTAACTTTATATTATCTAAAGCACATAATGAAATGTGATCCCTGCAAGATAATTACATCCCTTGAGTATTATCGTGCACCAAGGTGCTGCTGATCCTAATCCTTCAGAGACATGATTATCTTATGATAATCACAGTTTTTTGAATCAGGTTATTATTCTGAAATTTATTTCACTTTGGGATGTTAATAATTCAATTACTTTGAGCCTAGGAAAGTTCCATTTAGTTTAATATCTCAGTTATTAGTTAGGAGAGATTAATCTATCTTTCCAAATTCTGAACAAATAAAGAAAATGTGCATGTATCTTGAGTTATTCAGTAGAACTTATCATAAAATTGAAAAAAGGATGGAAAGGATTTGTTGAAAATTAAATTTTGAGCTAATAGCTCTAAGACAGAGTATGAATATTTTTATCTTGTAGATAGTAACATTTGAAAAACCTACCTTTTTGGATGCAAAATAGATTCTAGGTTTTCTATCACCATTAATTTTCCAACCATCTCTTAATAACAAAATGCTGATTCAATGCCTCTAGACTGTAGGTTGCTGTGGGCAGGGAATATGTCTGTTATAGTGTTATATTGTATTCTCCAAGCATAGTAAAGGGCTCTGCCTACAATAAAGGCTCAGTAAATATGACTGATGACTGATTGACTAATAACAGAAGACAAAATAAAATGAAAGCAAAAGGCAATGTATGGAACTATGAAAGAACACTGAAATTTTCAGGAGAGGCATTCTTTTTCCTTGGAAAAACTTACTTAGAAATATTTTATGTCTTAGAAAATGAAACCATAAATTCAAGTTAATTTTATTGTCATTTTTTTTGATATAAGGTTACCTTTTTGGGATTATCTAATAAATTAAGCCATTATCATTTATTATACTAACTCTTAAGTACCTTGGTGTGATTACTGTTTATTATAACAACTCTTCTCTCTCCATCTAACAGGGAATAGATTGAAAAGATTAGAATTTTTCTGTTTGGAAAGATGAAAACTCAAAGAGGAACCAATTGCAGTTTACAAAATCATGAAAGTGTTCCATAGGGCAAACAAAGAATTACTGGGCACCAAACAAAGGACAAGGGATACCCACTGACTTTTGAAGTTGGTAAATTTAAAGCAAACAAAAGGAAATACTTCTTCACTTGAGGAAGTTATTCAAGCTAAAATGTATATCATCAGTTTTCTAAAGTGCTCCTAGAGGCCTGTAGCAGGGAAAAGTTAAGGATGATGGTGTATGAGGACATACTGTTAGGATAGACAGCATTCTCCAAGAAACTACTGCTGCCATTACAGACAAAATACTGGTCTGTGTGGATGATTAATCTGATTTAGAAATGACATTTTTTTAATGCTCCTAAAATCTAAAGCAAATGAATTATTGCTGTCTGTTAGAAGGTAGACTAGAAAGAAAACAAATGTCTTTAGTTAAGCAATTCAAAAATAAATTATATTCAAGAAGAGCACATAATCTATTTGGCTGGAACCCCAGAATTAGCATCAGTCGGGGTTGGATGCGATTCTGAAATGATTTGAAGATATGCTTTGTTGTAACCTGGTATTCCCCATTAAAAAAACCCCAAAAAACTAAAGATTTTAAAATATCACATCCAGACATGGTTTTCTTGGAGAGGCAGTGTGGCTCAGTGGAAAAAGTACAGATTTAGGAGGCAGAGGTCATGAGTTCTAATCCCGGCTCAGTCACCCTGTCGGCTGTGTGGCCTTGGGCAAGTCACTTCACTTCTCTATGCCCCAGTTACCTCACCTGTAATATGGGGATTAAGACTAAGAGCCCTAATGTGGGACAGGAACTCTGTCTAATCCAGTTTGCTTGTATGCACCCCAGTGGTTAATACAGTGCCTGGCACAGAGTAAATGTTTAACAAATACCATTATTATCATTATTATTATTATTATTATTAAGGTCCATATTCCAAACTGGGTTGAATATTCTGTTTGAATAACTGATAAATGCAGTTTCTGTTCTGTAAATTCAGTCTATCACCACATCAGTGAACTGTTCCTTCACAACACCTCTAGAATCCACCTCTTCCTCTTTATCCAAACTGTTACCATGCTGATTCTATCAATCAGTCTTACTGTGTGCAGAGCAATATTTTAATATTCTAATTTGGGAGGGTACAAAATAACATAGTTGGTAGACATGTAGCCTGTTCACAGTGACCCTACAGGTTAGAGGATCTAATCACTTATATCCCATCTTGACTACTCCATCAGCCTCTGTGCTGACCTCCCTGTCATACCTCTCCCCTCTGCCGTCCATTCTTCACTATGCTGCCAGGATCATTTTTATTAAAAAAATTCAATTCATATCTTCCCATTCCTCCAAAACCTCCAATTGTTGACCATTTACTTCCCTTCAAACCCCAAATATTTATCATTGGCTCTAAGACTCAATCAGCTCTCCCCTTCCTTACCTTGCAATTCTACTAAATTCCATTCTGCACACTTCATTCCTTTAACCCCAACCTATGTCAATCTTACGTGTCTCATAAATGGGTGCAGCATATTAAACAAAACAAAAACTCTTGAAGAACTTTGTGTGTGCCTTACTGTGTCTTTCACACCAGCCCACCTAAACACTCACTACATGCCAAGGACCAACATGAATATAACTTTCAAGGAAGAGAGATAGAGTGGTTTTGAATAACAATAATAATAATGTTGGTATTTTTTTAGCGCTTACTATGTGCAGAGCACTGTTCTCAGTGCTGGGGGAGACACGGGGGAATCAGGTTGTCCCACATGGGGCTCACAGTCTTAATCCCCATTTTACAGTTTACAGAGGTAACTGAGGCCCAGAGAAGTTAAGTGACTTGCCCACAGTCACACAGCTGACAAGTGGCAGAGCTGAGATTCTAACTCATGACCTCTGACTCCCAACTACTACAATTATAATAATACAGTGTAGCACATAAATACTGCTGTAAAGAGTACTATTGTCAATTCCTTCATGCAGGTTTTCAGTCTTGAAGTTTCAAGAATCGTAACTCTTAATGGGATAGTCTATTTTTGTATTAAATTACACCACCATGCACAGACTACTACAATAAATGCTGTAAAAAAAATATAGTGACAGAGGATTCATAAATTCTTCCTGAGAGGAAGTGGGGCAGACAGACACAAGGAGAGAATAAGGGGGTAAATTCAATAGAAAAGCACCACAACAATAAAAGTTGCAAGGCATCTTAGAAGCGGCATGGCTTAGTGGAAAGAGCCCGGGCTTTGGAGTAGGAGGACATGGATTCTAATCTCGACTCTTCCACTTGCCTGCTGTAAGACCTTGGGCAAAGCATTTAACTTCTCTGTGTCTCAGTTCCCTCATCTGTAAAATGAGGATTTGAGCCCCACGTGGGACAACCTGATTATCTTGTATCTACCCCAGCACTTAGAATAGTACTTGGCACATAGTAAGCGATTAACAAATACTATAATTATTATTATTGTCATCACATATTTTGATTTTTATAGTTGTAGCCTTAGCTCCATTCACTTTGTCCCAAGTAGCTTTATTCCAGTAGATTTCAGTTTGAGCTTTAAAAGGCATATAGAACTTTTAGAATGGATATCTTTCTTTTACATAAGAATCAATCTCAGTCAATCAATGATATTTATTAGTTGCTTACTGTAAGCAGAGTATTATACCAGCACTTGAGAGAACATAACAGAGTTGGTAGACATGTTCACTTCCCACCAGGAGCTTTCAGTCTAAAGACAGAGATAGTCACAAAAATAAATTATGAATATGTAGATAAGTGCTGAAGTGCTAAATGGACTTAATACCCAGTGCTTAATGGATTCAGATCCAAGTTCATAGGTGACGACTATCACTCCCCAGTCCCTCCTCCCTTTTGCCCCTTTTTCAACTTTCCCATCTTTCCCAGCAGTATCTGTAGGGAAGATCTCTTGCCTTCTCTCAAAATCCACCCCCTCCACCTGTGCATCCGACTCCATTCCTTCACACCTTATCAAAACACTTGCCCACTCCCTTCTTCCCTCCCTTTTGGTTGATGGTTATCTTCAAATATTTGCTCTCCAATGACTTCTTCCCTCCTGCTTTCAAATATGCCATGTATCCCCTGTCCTAAAACAATCCTAAAACAATCCAAATGACCCTATGGCTCTCTCCAGTTATAGACCCATCTCCCTTCTATCATTCTTCTCTAAACTCTTTTAGTGAGTTGTCTACACCTGTTGCCTCAAATTCTTCTCCAATTCTCTCCTTGATCCCTCTCCAATATCGCTTGTCCCCTTTACTCCAGAAAAAACAACCTTTCAAAGGTCACCAATGATCTATTTCTTGCCAATGGCCTCTACTCTTTCCTAATCCTCCTTGACTTCTTGACTGCCTTGGACACTGTCGCCCATCCCCTTCTCTTGGAAACATTATCCAACCTTGGCTTGATTGATACTGTCCTCTGCTGGTTTTCTTCTTATTTCTCTTGCTGTTTATTCACAGTCTTTTTCAGGGGCTCCTCTGTCTCTCACCCCAAAACTGTGAGTGTCCCTTTAGGTCAGTTCTGGGTCCCCTTCTGTTCTCTACTTATACTCTCTCCCTTTGAAAACTCATTCACTCCCATTGCTTTACTACCACCTCTATGCAGAAGATACCCAAATCTACATTTCCAGCCCTGATCTCACTCCCTCTTTGCAGTCTTGCATTTCCTCTGCCTACAAGACATCTCTACTTGAATGTCCTCCCATTACCTCAAGTTTAAGTGTCCAAAACTGAACTCCTTGTCTTCTCACCCAAACCCTGTCCTCTCTGTGACTTTCTCATCACTGTAGATAGCAAAACCATCCTTCCTGTCTCACAGGCCTGTAACCTTGTGTTATCCTTGACTCCTCTTTCTCATTCAACCCACACATTCAAGTTGTCATTAAATCTGTCAGTTCCACCTTCACAACATCAATAAAATCCAACCTTTCCTTCCCATCCAAACTGCTACTTT
Organism: Ornithorhynchus anatinus; assembly: GCF_004115215.2. Lineage (NCBI taxonomy): Eukaryota > Metazoa > Chordata > Mammalia > Monotremata > Ornithorhynchidae > Ornithorhynchus > Ornithorhynchus anatinus. The sequence goes on from NC_041728.1 coordinate 157,654,588, forward strand.
ATTAATTCAATCACTTATTCTATCCAATGGTGATTAAGCACCATGACATAGTGGATAGAGCATGGATGTGGGAGTCAGAAGGTCATGGGTTCTAATCTTGGATCTCTCACTTGTCTGCTGTCTGGCCTTGGGCAGTCACTTCACTTCTGTATGCCTCAGTTAACTCATCTGTAAAATGGGGATTGAGCCTGAGCCCCATGTGGGACAGGGACTGTGTCCAACACTATTTCTTTGTATCTACCTCAGCACTTAGCACAGTGCCTGGAACATAATAACCATTTAACAAATACAACAATTCATTCATTCATTCAATCGTATTTATTGAGCTCTTACTGTGTGCAGAGCAGTTTACTAAGTGCTACTATTATGATCATTAGCCTTCGTCTGACCTCTCAGACTCCTGTCTATCCCCACTCCATCCCCTACTTCATGCTGCTGCCCGGATCACTTTTCTACAAAAACATTCAGCACGTTTCCCCACTTCTCAAGAAACTCCAGTGGTTGCCATCCAACTCCATATCAAACAAAAATTCCTCACCATTGGCTTTAAAGCACTCAATCACCTTGCTGCCTCCTACCTCACCTCACTATTTTACTGCAACCCAGTCTACACACTTCACTCTGATGCCAACCTTCTTACCATTCTCTGATCTTATCTATCTGGCCACTGCCCCCTGCCCATGTTCTGCCTCTGGCTTGCAATGCCCTCCATCCACAAATCCAACAGACACACTCCCCACACTTTAGTGCCTTTTGAAGGCACATCTCTGCCAACAGTCCCTCATTTCCTCTTCTCCCACTCCCTTTGCATCTCCCTGACATGCTCACTTTATTCATCCCCTCTACCAGCCCCACAGCACTTATGTACATAACTGTAATTTATTTATTTATATTACTGTCTGTCTTCCCCTCTAGACTGCAAGCTCAATGTGGGCAGGGAATATGTCTGCTTACTGTCTTCTTGTATTCTCCCAAGCATTCAGTTCAGTGCTCTGCACACAGGAAGTGCTCAATAAATACCATTAAATTAATGAATGAAGAGGAAATAGGGGAAATGAGGCCTTAGTCAGGGAAGCGCTCTTTGAAGATATGTGATTTAGACTGAACATTTTTTAGAAAAATGATTCCAGCAGCAGAGTGAAGTTGGTTTGGAGTGCGGAGAGACAGGAGACAGGAAAATCAGTGAGGAGGCTGATGCAGTTGTTAAGAAGGAATATAAGTGCTTGGATCAGTGTGGTAGCAGTTTTAATGGAGATGAAAGGGTGGATTCTACAAAGGTTGTGAAGGTAGGACCAACAGGATTTTGTGACGAGGGGATAATGAGACTTGAATGAGAGTAGAGGATAACACTAAGGTTACAGACTTGTGAGACATGGAAGATAATGGTGCTGTCTAGAGTGAAGGGAAAGACAGGGAGGACTTTATTGATAATAATAATAATAATAATGATGATGGTATTTGTTAAGCACTTATTAGTAGCACTTACTTTTAGTTTGGGTAGGAAGATGAGGAGTTCTGCTTTGGGCATTGTAGTTAGAGGTTTCAGCTGGATATCCAAATAGAGAGCAGGAGGAAATGAGAGATTGAAGAGAAGTAAAGCTGAGGATTGATAATATTTGAAGAAGGGTTGGTCTACAGTGTTGAAGGCAGTTGAGAGGTGCAGAAATATTTGGATGGAGTAGAGGCCATTAGATTTGCCAAGGAGGTCATTCATAACCTTAGAGAGGCCAGTTTCTGTGGAGTTAAGCAGGTGGAAGCCACATTGGAGGGCTCAAGGAGAGAATTGGGAGAGAGGATATGGAGGCAGAATGTAAGAAAAGCTATTCTTCTATCTGTCCCATGGCTATTAGTCCTGTTTTCCCTCTATGACAGTGCCTTTTTTTTAATGGTCTTTGTTAACTGCTTACTATGTGCCAAACAGTGTTCTAAGTGCTAGAGTAGATACAAATTAATCAAATTGGAGATAATCCCAGTTCCACATGGGGTTGACAGTCTAGCATGGTTTAGTGGAAGGCACACGGGTTTGGGAATCAGAGGACCTGGGTTCTAATCCTGACTCTGCCACTTGTCAGCTGTGTGACCTTGGACAAGGCACTTAACTGCTCTGTGACTCAGTTACCTCATCTGTAAAATGGAGATTAAGACTGTGAGCCCCATGTGGGACAAAGCTGAATACCGTGTATCTATCCCAGTGCTTAGAACAGTGCTTGGAACATAGTAAGTGCTTAACAAATGCCATCGTTATTATTATTGTTATTAAACTAGGAGGGAGAACAGGTATTGAATCCTCATTTTACAATTGAGGGAACCAAGGCAGGATTAAGTTAAATGATTTGCTCAATGTCATTCAGCAGGTGGAGCCGAGATTAGAACCCAGGACCTCTGACTCCCAGGCCCATTCTCTTTCCACTAGGCAGTGCTGCTTCCCAATTGTACTTTGCTATATGTTTCTAAACACTTAATCCAGTACCTTACATGCAGCAGACATTATATATTGGAGATCTTGATGATGATAAGGGCTATTTTCCTCTATCAAATTCTTTTTTCAGTCAGTGTTCTAAGTAAATATAGGATACACACAGCTCTCTCTCATATACTTCGTGATAGCAACATTTTCTCATACACTAAGAGATGTTATGACTTTTAAATGAGTTGTTAAAAATTTAAGTGCAAGTTATTCCAAAACCAAAATGCTAGTTTACAAATCTTAGAAGAGAGTTTGAATTTTCTTATAGAGCAAACTCAATAGCAGTGTTTAACTTGTATTTTTATCTGAGCTTGCTGACAAGCATTTCTTTGTGAGAAGAAAAACCTCAGAGTAGTAAGCAGAGTTCCCTTATGAAATAGAATCAGAATACTTTGTGTACAGGCTTTAGACTACATGAAAGCAGAGGAAAATATAATAGATCTGACAGCATGACTAGCCAAAGTAATCATGATTCCTATTCAGGTTTTGACAAATACAATTTTTTTTTTTAACCATAGGGCAAAGGCTGCATAAATCATCTAGTGTTGTACTGACAATGAAAGCAATAAAATAAAATAATGGAAATAAAAGTGATGAATACTGGTTATTATTTACCCATATCATTAGCACATAATGACTATATCTAGGAAAAGATTACAAACATATTAGATATAATCTATGCCATTTAGGTATTTTTAGGGTTTCAATCTTCCCTAGTTAATCATTTTTACAGTTTAATTTGCCTTTGAAAATTTTATGGACTGTAATGCCACCTGAGCACAGAATTGATGCCAAAATAGTGTACTTTGAAATAAAAAAGTACTTTAGAATGAACAAAGATTTAAAAAAATTATATAACTGGACAAACCTCAAGGTCATCACCTGCCTGGTTCAATGCCTTGCAGGTGAACAACCTCACTGTTTGGTTAGATCTGTGTATGCTTAATGTTCATAGATCTATAAGAATGTAAGTTATGCCACCACTGTAAGTTGTCTGACTCCCTGAACCCTTGGTCATTTATGCCTCATCCCACTTTAACTCTTATGTACATGTTTTGAAACCCTGTTGCTTCCCCCTAGAGTAATTTATTTTAGCATTTGCTAAAATTTGCTGCAGAATTTGAAATCCATGAGGGAAGCAATTGTGTTTAGTCACTCTATTTCAGTCACCCAAATGCTTAGCACAGTTCTCTGCACAGAGGAAGTGTTCAATAAATATTGAGTAATTGATAGGGTAGTGGTTTTATCATGTTTTATGTTCAAAACCAATTTCCCCTTTAATAGCTGTCTTTCAAAACATTTAATCAGTATACTAATATAATGATATGATTGATGATCCTTGGACTCATGAAGCATCATGGTCTAGTGGATAGAGCATGTGCATGGGAGTCAGAAGGACTTGGGTTCGAATGTTGACTCAGCCACTTGACTGCTGTGTGACCTTGGACAAATCACTTAACTTCTCTGTGCCTCAGTTACCTCATTTGTAAAATGGAGATTAAGACTGTGACTCTAATGTGGAACAAGGTCAGAACAGGGTCTGTGACTTACCCAATTACCTATGCTTAGAACAGTTTCTGGCACAAAGTAAGCATTTAAGAAATATCACATTTATTATGATGATGATGACAAAAATAATAGTGATGATAATCATGATAATAACTCAGACTGTGGGCCCCTTGTGGGACAGGGACTGGACCCAACCTGATTAATTTGTATGTAATCTAGTGCTTAGAACAGTGGTTTACACACAGTAAGTGTTGAACAAATGTCATAATTATTACCAACAATAATGGTGACATCTCTAGCCCGAGACTTCATAATAGAGCAATAATATATTTTCTACCCTTAAGACTTTTCTTCTTCAGAGTGAATGATCCCAATTTCAATAACCTTATTGAAAGCAAAACTCTTCCAAGAGGCCTTCCCTGACTAAGCCCTCATTTCCTCTTCTCCCATTCCAGTCTGCGTTGTCCTTGTGCTTGGATTTGCACCCTTTTCACTCCTCCCTCAGCCCCACAGCAACTATGTACATATTCATAACAATCCAGAGAACTCTGTGCTCTCTTGCACTGTAGTCTCCCAAGCACTCTGTACCAGTGCTTTGCACACAGTAAGCACTAGACAAATATGCTTGAATGATTAATTGATTGAACACTTTTGTCCTTAAGGATCTTGGAGTTGGTCTGGGGAGACAGATATTAAGATGATTTACAAATGGGAAGAAGAAAATACACTTATGGTAAGGATTCATTAAATAGACATGTATGGTACATATGCAAGACATGTATGTTAAGTGCTACCAGCTATGTGAAAACACTAGTATGCTTAGGTGGTGAAGACAATCTGAAATGGCTGTTGGAGAGATATAACCTGGAAGATTAAAAATTAATTAGAGAAGCATTTCTCAAAAGGATGTGATTTCAGAAGTGCTTTGAAGATGGTGAAAGCAGTAGTCTTTTGGGTTTGAAGTGGGAGGAAAGGTGGAAAAGTGTCGGTCCTATTTGCACAACCGCTAAAATCTGCCCTTTCTTTGCCATCCAACCTGCTACCACGTTAATACAGTCTCTCAACCTATTCCACCTGCAATACTGCATCAGCCTCCTTGCTGACTATCCAGCCTCCTGTGTCTCCCTACTCCAGTCTATATGTCGCTGTGCTTCCCAGATCATCTTTCTACAAAAAACGTTCAGGACATGTCTCCCCTCTCCTCAAGAATTTCTAGTGGTTGCCCATCCATCTCTGCTCTAAACAAAAACTCACCATTGGCTTTAAAGCAGTCAATCTCCTTGTCCCCTCCTACTGACCCTTGATATTCTCCTACTACAACCCAGCCTGCCCACTTAGCTTCTCTAATTCTCTCTTCTCACTGTGCCTTGATCTTGTCTATCTTGCCTCTGATTCCTCCCCAACTCCCTGCAACAAACTCCTTCCATTACTCCAACAATTACTCTTCCCCTCTTCAAAGCCTATTGAAGGCACATCTCCTCTGAGGCCTTCTCTGACTAAGCCCCGCTTTCCTTTCCTCCTACTCCTTCCTGCATCACTCTAACCTGATCCCTTTGTTCTCCCCACCTCTAGCAGTGTGGCTCAGTGGGAAGAGCCCAGGCTTGGGAGTCAGAGGTTGTGAGTTCTAATCCCGGCTCCGCCACTTGTCAGCTGGGTGACTTTGGGCAAGTCACTTCACTTCTCTGTGTCTCAGTTCCCTCGTCTGTAAAACAGGGACTAAGACTGTGAACCCCACATGGGACAAATTGATAAGCTTGTATCTCCCCCATTGCTTAGAGGAGCGCTTGGCACATAGTAAGCACTTACCAAATACCATCATAGAGAAGCAGCGTGGCTCAGTGGAAAGACCACGGGCTTGGGAGTCAGAGGTCACGGGTTCTAATCCCAGCTCTGCTGCTGGTCAGCTGTGTGACCTTGGGCAAGTCACTTAACTTCTCTGTGCCTCAGTTACCTCATCTGACAAATGGGGATTAAAACTGAGAGCCTCACGTGGGACAACCTGATCACCTTGTATCCCCCTGCACTTAGAACAGTGCTTTGCACATAGTAAGCGCTTAACAAGTACCACAATTTATTTTTATTTAGACTACAGAATGACACTTTTTAAAGAAATGATCTGGAGAGAAGAGGGAGGTATATACAGTTATGTAGTATCTGTGGCTGTTGGGTACTTCCCCAAATGGAAATTATATTTCAGAGTTAAAGTCCTATCTTATTTTCCTTACTTTTACTGCATAAGGGCCCAAAGCAAATTATTTGGGGTACTATGAGGAGGTCTTCCATGAAACCATCCAGGGTCTTTCATTGTATTCAGTTGTTTTCTTGAAGACCTACCAATCTTTCTCAGTGGAAAGAGCACAGGCTTTGGAGTCAGAGGTCATGGGTTTGAAAGCCGGCTCTGCCACTTGGCAGCTGTGTGACTTTGGGCAAGTCACTTAACTTCTTGGTGCCTCAGTTACCTCATCTGTAAAATGGGGATTAAGACTGTGAGCCCCACGTGGGACAACCTGATTCCCCTGTGTCTACCCCAGCGCTTAGAACAGTGCTCGGCACATAGTAAGCTCTTAACAAATACTAACATTATTATTATTATTATTTCATTGTGTTCAGCTGGCTTCTTGAAGACCTATCAGTGAAGTCATTTAAAGTTTTAGTTGAAGGATATCAGTTGGACCTTTTTTAAAGGAAAAGGAATTCCTATTACGGGAATAGAATATTGTGATTGCTCACTAGTCTTTCAATCACACTTTCACAGATAGAAGTTGTGATGCCAATACTTAGTTATGACTATTATTGGGAGGCAGATTAGTGTCCAGATTAAAAAAGAAAGTGGGAAACATGCCAGGAAACTACATTTCCCAGAAGTCAACAACATAATGATTTCCAGAGGCTCCTGGACATGCAACACAATGACACTGCTTGGACCCTTTTAAATGGGATGAGGGAAAACATGAACTCTCTTGGCTTGTTTCACTGGTTACCTGTGGTGGGAGCCAGGTGCTATCTGTAAGTACATCAGAGCATTATAGATTTAAGCAACTTTGCTTATCAAATTATAGTGTGGTCATTTTATGGAATCTGACTATGTGTAAAACCTGGGTATGTGTGATTTTAATTTTGTTTACCTTTCCTTTATTTTTCTTCCTATACAATAAATTTGCAGGTATCAGAATGATAAACTCGTATGGTACAAGCGTATCAGGAAAGATGGGACACTGGAACAGAGACTCTGTAATGATCACAAAATGAGGAGTCAAATTTGAAAACAGGGTCAAAATTTAAAAGCATGATGGGGCGCCGGACTACTTGTCTTGTTCTGTTTTGCTCTGCTGTCTGTCTCCCTTGTTTAAACTGTGAGCCCCTTATTGGGCAGGAATTGTCTTTCTCTGTTGTCGAAGCACTTAGTACAGTGTTCTGTACATAGTAAGTGCTCAATAAATATGATTGAATGAATGATAAGGGTTTGCCTTTTATAGTGGCAAGGCAGTAAGGTCTTTAGGTCCTGCATTGGCTTTTTCACCTTTTTAAATTTGTTAATAGATAGTAAATTAGTCATTATCATTATCTTAGTTCTAAATGTCTGGGCATGTCTGGAGGGAATGTGAACTTCTCTCAGTCTCCTTTCATGGCCACCCTGATAGACCGACTCTCTCAATGCCACAGGATTAGCAACTGTTTTAGGGCTCAGAACAATAATTGAGAATGTAGAATTTGTGGTATCCCCAGTTCCTCTCCTACTTGGAAGAAGCCTGAAGTCAATCAGTGGAATGGCCACGTGATTATCAGGGCTTTTCTTGGTGTCTAAAAGCCTTCCGGATGTTTCTCCTGCAGAAATTAGGTCACTGCCAATCTGAATTTGGTGCCAACATTTCTTTGAACACCCCAACAATCCACTTATCAAAGATATTTATTCAGTGCTTATGGTGTGTCGAGCACTATATTAGGGCAATCATGCTTCCAGAGGGTGGGTTGCTGTTATTTCAGGGAGCTGCCTTTCAACCCCGCCACCTTTTTCTTTTCACAGATGGGTGCCTCTTTCTCCACTAAGTTTGGCTCCATTTCTACTTAACCACAAAACACCCTGGTTAGAATGTGACTGACTTTACTGTGTAAATACTATATGCAGACTTCAATCTGTATGTAATTCTTGGTGATGGTAGCAGATAGAACAGAAATCGAGTTAGAATTTCTTAGCTCTAGCCTTAAACCATAATAATAATAATAATGGTGGTATTTAAGCGCTTACTATGTGCTGAGCACTGTTCTAAGCGCTGGGGTAGATACAGGGTAATCAGGTTGTCCCGCGTGAGGGTCACAGTCTTAATCGCTGTTTTACAGATGAGGTAACTGAGGCCCAGAGAAGTGAAGTGACTTTCCCAAAGTCACACGGCAGACAGGTGGCGGAGCTGGGTTTAGAACCCATGACCTCTGACTCCTAAGCCTGTGCTCTTTCCATTGAGCCACACTGGAGAAGCAGCATGGTGTGGTGGATAGAGCTTGGGCTTGGGAGTCAGGAGGTCATGGGTTCTAATCCTGACTTTGCCAATTGTCTGGTGTATGGCCTTGGGCAAATCACTTCTTTTTATCTCAGTTACCCCATCTGTAAAATGGAGATAAAGACTGTGAGCCCCACATGAGATTAGGTCCATCCCAATTTGCTTGTGTCCACCCCAGCACTTAGCACAGTGTCTGGCACCTAGTAAGTGCTTAACAGATACCACAGTCATTATTATTAGTAAACCAAAAGCCAAAACATTTTAACTTTCTCCACATAACCCAGGGTATAATACTTCTCTTCTGGGTCTCTCTGTTTAGGTAGTGTATTATGTACAGAATTTCAGGGCAGCATTCTCTTGTTCTTACAGCATGGCATAGTGGATAGAGCACGGGCCTAGGAGTCAGAATGTCATGAGTTCTAATCCCTGGTCCACCATTTGTCTGCTGTATGACTTTGGACAAATCACTTCACTTCTCTGGGGCTCAGTTACCTCATCTATAAAATAGGGATTAAGACTGTGAGCCCCACGTAGGGCAACCTGATTACCTTGTATCTACCCCAATGCTTAGAATAGTACTTGACACATAGTAAGCACTTAACAAATACCATTATTATTATTAGTGCAAAGTCCAGTGGAGTAATTAGAGTAGGTGTCCAAAAAGTTAAGGCTATCATTTATTCTCTTCTCTTTATATATATATATATATATATATATCATAGTTCCCTCTCTCTTTAATAATAATGTTGGTATTTGTTAAGTGCTTACTATGTGCAGAGCACTGTTCTAAGCGCTGGGGTATACAAGGTAATCAGTTTGTCTCACATGAGGCTCACAGTCTTCATCCCCATTGTACAGATGAGGGAACTGAGGCACAGAGAAGTTAAGTGACTTGCCCACAGCCACACAGCTGACAAGTGGCAGAGCTGGGATTCGAACCCATGACCTCTGGCTCCCAAGCCCATGCTCTTTCCACTGAGCCACGCTCTTTACTGTGTTAGCTCATGCATGAAAGAAGAAAGCTTTAAATTTTCAACTGTAGTTCTGAATTATGTCACTATAATTGAAATTTAGTGAAGTTTTTAAAAAGAATACTTAATGAAATACATAAAGAACCATAGCACCCTTGTTGATGAAATAATTTAATGTCAAATAAAGATTCATCAAGGAAGCAAGATTAAAAGATGCAGTGATTGAATTGATCTATTGTTGTATTGTGACATTAACTGAAGATTCTAGCATTTTTAAAATTTAGATTTCTTTTGGGAGGAGTAGGACCAGCATTGAAACTGTTCTATCTCAAAAAATAATCAATGATGCTGGACCAAACAGAATTAATTGATGAATCACTCTTTAAAGATCTACAATTACTCAGCAAACATAAGGTAGGATTTGTTGATTATCATGATGGGAGATAAAAAGAGAAGATGTTAGGTTTATGTACCATCAGGAAAAAAAAAGCTTCCTGATTTAAAAAAAAAAAAACAACATAGTGGTGTTACATATTTGTAATTAAATCTTATAATTCACACTGAAGTATAAAACCTATGTAGAGTATAGCCACTTTAATGGAAAAGATAAAGATACATTGTTGCTAGATTTTGATGTGATGCAATTTTAAGGTCTTTTTAATTCTGTCTTTTTTTTTAAGTATTTACTCTGTACTAGGCAGTGTAATAAATCCTGGGTTGGCATACAAGATAATCCGGTTGGACGGCCCCGATCCGACATGGGGTTCATAGTCTAACTCTGAGGGAGGAAGATTTAATTGCCATTTTACAGATGAGGTAATTGAGGCAGTGTGCTAAACTCTTAGTACAGTGTTCTGCACATAATAACCACTTAATAAATATGATTGATGGAGGCATCAAAAAGTTAAGTGGTTTGCTCAAGATCATACTGCAGACCAGTGGCAAAGTCAGGATTAGAATTCAAGTCCTATGACTCCCAGGTCTATGTTCTTTTGACTATGCCTCATTACTTCAAGGCTTTTATGTTATCATTTACTGAGAGCTTAATATATGAAAAGCACTGTAACTAAACACTAGGGAGAGTACAATACAACAGAATTAACAGACACATTCCCTGCTCAAAACAATCTTATAGTCTGAAATAAAAATTGTAATGTCAAAAGCCTTATTTTTTTCATTAGAAGTCCCTGTTTCACAGTCCCAGAAGTAAAGTAGTCTAATGTGACAACTTTAGCAACCTAATATGCAACTTTATTGCAACACCGCAACACAAACAAATATTTCAACAAGGAATGAACTGGAGTCCAGGACTCGGTGGAAAAAGCACGGGCTTGAGTCAGAGGTCATAGGTTCTAGTCCTGGTGCCACCACCTGTCAGCTATGTGACTTTGGGTAAGTCACTAACTTTTCAGTACCTCAGTTACCTCATCTGTAAAATGGGGATTAAGACTGTGACCCTCACATAGGACAACCTGATTACCCTTTATCTACCCAGTGCTTAGAACAGTGCTCAGCACATAGTAAGCACTTAATGAATACCAACATTATCATTATTATTAATGAATTTGTTCTACCATAGAGAAAGTTGCACAGAAGCAAGCCCTTTGGACTTTAGGATTTACACATCCACAGTTCATAATCATTTATTTGAAGCTGTTTTTGAAGAGTGTGGCCTAATGGAAAGAGTTTGGGAGGCAGGGGAACTGGGTTCTTATTTGAGCTCTGCACTTGTCTGCTGGGAGACCTTGGGTAAGCCACTTCTCTATACCTCATTTCTTCACCTATAAAAAGGGGATGTAAATACCTGTTCTCCCTTCCCATTACACTCTGAGCCCTGAGTGGTATACCTGATTAGTTTGTACCTACCCAATTATTTAGTACAATGATGGATGCCAAGTAAGTTTTTACCAAATATCATTATTAATAATCATCATCAACATTTTTTTCAAAAACAATCTCTAATGCACATGTTCTGTAATGATGCAATTTTTTGAGGAAATCAAATGGAGCTAGAAAAACAGTTCATTTTGTCATATTTTAGAAAGTCACTCGTTCATTCAGTTGCATTTATTGAGTGCTTAATGTGTGCAGAGCACTCTACTAAGCACTTGGAAAGTACAATAGAGACAATCTCTGCCCACAATGGGCTCACAGTCTTGGTGGGGGAGGAGAGACAGATATCAGCACAAGTAAAAAGATATCAATAAAAATGAATATAATTATTTATATCATATATAATATATCAATATTATCATATATAATTATGTGTATATTATGTGTGTATATATATATATGTATATATATACATTCACACATACACAAAAGTGCTGTGGGACATGGAGAAGGGGGAAGAGCAAAAGGAGCAAGTCAGAGTGACACAAGGGAGTGAGAGCCGAGGAAAAGTGGGGCTTAATCTGGGGAAGCCTCTTGGAGGAGGAGTGCCTTCATTTAATTAATTATAATAATTATGGTATTTGTTAAGTTCTTACTATGTGCCAAAAACAGTTCTAAGCACTGGGGTAGATACAAGCTAATCAGGTTGTCCCATGTGGGGCTCAGTCTTAATCCTCATTTTACAGATGAGGTAACTGAGGCACAGAGAAGTTAAATGGCTTGCCCAAGGTCATACAGCAGATAAGTGGCAGAGTATGGATTAGAACCCACATCCTCTGATTCCCAAGCCCATGCTCTTGCCAAGGACTTTGAAGGGATTGGTGGATTTGAGGAGGGAGGGTGTTCCAGGCCAGAGTTAGGGCGTGGGCCAGAGGTCGAAGGTGGGACAGGAGAAAACGAGGCACAGTGAGAAGGTTAGCACCAGAGGAGCAGAGTACACTAGCTTGGTTATAGAAGGAGAGGAGAGAGGTGTAAAAATGGGGCAAAGTGATGGAGAACTTTAAAGCCATTAGTGAAGAATTTTTGTTTGATATGGAGGTGGATATGCAACCACTGGAGATTTTTGAGATAGGGTGGGGGCGGGGTGATATTCCCTGAATGTTTCTGTAGAAAGGTAATCCGAGCAGTGGAGTGAAGTATGGACTAAAGTGGAGAGAGGCAGGAGATTGGGAGGTCAGAAAGGAGGCTGATTCAGTAATCTAGACAGGATAGGGTGAGTGATTTGTATAAATGTGGTTGCAGTTTGGATGGAGGAAAGGGTGGATCTTGGCGATGTTGTGAAGATGAGACCAACAGGATTTGATGTCAGATTGGATATGTGGGTTGAATGAGAAAGTCAACTCAAGAGTGTCAAGGATGACACCAAGGTTATGGGCTTGTGAGACAGAAGGATGGTTGTGCTGTCCACAGTGACGGGAAAGTTTGGGATGCTGCATTAATTCTCTCTGCCCACTATCACCTAGCAGAACCAAGGCAAATAGAGTAAGGCTTTTTCAAGGTGGCTGTGGGATCAAGAAAAACACAATCAGATTTTTGTTCTTGATGTCAGGATTCCTGGGGCTTTGTATCAGCCAGGACAATTACTGTCCTTGCAAGCGTGGTTTAGTACCTTGTGTAGAATAAGTTCACAAAAAGGATATTCTCTTAGTGAAAATTTAGTGAAAACCTCTGTAAAAACATCTCTTGCCACCTACAAATATGGCAAATGAGTATTCCCCTATAAAGCTTCATATCTTAAACACACTGTTTAGCACACTAGAATGGGCTAGAAACACATATTTGAGGTCAAGCATTCAATCTAGCATGATTGAGAAACATGCGTCTTTTGAGGAAACAGCGTTCAAGTCTAAGCCACAGTGTTGGTATCATAAATTATATTTCACCTCAGGCTCTTTTCCAGTCACAAATAAATCTAACTCTTTGCTATGTTTCAAATGTGGCTCTAGAAAATATGGATTTTTCATTTCAAACATATTAATGTCTCTTCAGGTGCACTGAACCCTGACATAATGAGTGTTTTCACTGTGAATTTTGACGAGTGTGGTTAGGGATTATTCCTTGGTAAAATCTACATTTTTTGTGAAGTCCTGGACTAAAGTTTCACCTTATAAAATCAAATATCACATTGAGTGCAAGAGTGCTACTAACAGTTGGAAGATTTCAACCTGAGGAGAGAAATGAATTAGGGAAAAGTTCTCAGAGGAGGTGGGCTCTGAAGGTGGGGAGAATTGAGGTCAGTCAGAATTGAGAAGCATCATGGTTTAGTAGAAAGAGCAGAAAGAGCAGAGAGTAGAAAGGTAGTGGGTTCTAATCCCAGATCCGCCACTTGTCAGCTCTGTGACTTTTGACAAGTCACTTAACTTCTCTGTGCCTCAGTTCTCTCATCTCTAAAATGGGGATTAAGTCTGTGAGCCCCACGTGGGACAATCTGATTACTTTGTATCTACCCCAGTGCTTAGAACATTGCTTGGCACATAGTAAGCCCCAAACAAATACCAATAGTTGTAGTAGTAGTATTAATTGACTCGGCAGGAGGAAGAGCTAAACCAAGACTTGGAGAATAATAATAATAATGTTGGTATTTTAAGTGCTTACTATGTGCAAAGCACTGTTCTAAGCACTGTGGCAGATACAGGGTAATCGGGTTGTCCCACGTGAGGCTCACAGTCTTAATCCCCATTTTACAGAGGCAATGAGAAGTTAAGTGACTTGCCCAAAGTCACACAGCTGACAGGAGGCGGATCCGGAATTAGAACCCATGACCTCTGATTCCTAAACCTGTGCTCTTTCCACTGAGCCATGAATAATCAGGAACTGGACATAGTAAGAATGAGGGCTTTGGAAGAATGGGCTGAACTAGTGTGTAGTAAAAGAGAAAGGATAGTTAAGAGAAAAGAACCTGATGGAATGCCCTGAAGATAATGGTCAGGTGTTTCCATTTGGTGCAGGAAAAAATGGATGAATGTTACAGGCTTTGAAGGAAAGCAATATTTAGAAAGATGATCTGACAATGCTTAGTACAGTGCTTTGTGCACAGGAAGAGCTCAATAGATATGACTGAAGCGTAGCCCAAGCTTTGGATTGTAAACTCCTTGTGGGCAGTGATCTTGTTTACCAACTTAATAGTACTTCCCCAAGCGCTTTGTACAGTGTTCTGCACATGGGCGGTACTCAATAAATTCCACTGACCGAAGCTGGTGCAAGAGTGAAGGTGAAAATTTTCCCTTGCTGGAATGGCCATGGTGTTCACTGGGTTGGTGGAGCATTAGGTATTGTAAAAACTGGGTCTGTGGTAAGGAGGAGTAGGAATTTAGGGCTGCTTTGATTTGCCTTACAGCCTGGTGAGGAAGGGCATCCTGAGGAGGCAGTGGTTTAAACAAAAAACTGGCAATTTCAATTTGCTTTTTACTGTTGAAATTACCTTTCAGTTGGTCTTGTGTAAATGCAGGTAAAATGCATCCCACAACATTCATTCAATAGTATTTATTGAGCGCTTACTATGTGCAGAGCACTGTACTAAGCGCTTGGGATGAACAAGTCGGCAACAGATAGAGACAGTCCCTGCCGTTTGACAGGCTTACGGTCTAATCGGGGGAGACGGACAGACAAGAACAATGGCAATAAATAGAGTCAAGGGGAAAAACATCTCATAAAAACAATGGCAACTAAATAGAATCGAGGCGATGTACAATTCATTAACAAAATAAATAGGGTAACGAAAATATATACAGTTGAGCAGACGAGTACAGTGCTGTGGGGATGGGAAGGGAGAGGTGGAGGAGCAGAGGGAAAAGGGGAAAATGAGGCTTTAGCTGCGGAGAGGTAAAGGGGGGATGGCAGAGGGAGTAGAGGGGGAAGAGGAGCTCAGTCTGGGAACGCCTCTTGGAGGAGGTGAGTTTTAAGTAGGGTTTTGAAGAGGGAAAGAGAATCAGTTTGGCGGAGGTGAGGAGGGAGGGCGTTTCAGGACCGCGGGAGGACGTGGCCCGGGGGTCGACGGTGGGATAGGCGAGACCGAGGGACGGTGAGGAGGTGGGCGGCAGAGGAGCAGAGCGTGCGGGTTGGGCGATAGAAAGAGAGAAGGGAGGAGAGGTAGGAAGGGGCAAGGTGATGGAGAGCCTTGAAGCCTAGAGTGAGGAGTTTTTGTTTGGAGCGGAGGTCGATAGGCAACCACTGGAGTTGTTTAAGAAGGGGAGTGACAGGCCCAGATCGTTTCTGCAGGAAGGTGAGCCGGGCAGCGGAGTGAAGAATAGACCGGAGCGGGGCGAGAGAGGAGGAACGGAGGTCACAACACTCCATGTATATTTAGAAGAGCAATATTCTTACATCTTCAATAAAGGCATATTCGTTCATTTAGTTGTATTTACTGAGCACTTACTATGTGCAGAGCACCATACTAAAGACTTGGAAAGTGCAATTCAGCAATGAAGAGAGACAGTCCCTGTCCACACTGGGCTTACAGTCTAGATGTAAACAGTCTATATGTAAACAGTCATCAATATAAATACATAGAATTATTGATATATACATAAGTGCTGTGGGGCTGGGAGACGGGGGTTAGAGTAAAGGGAGAGAGTCGAGTGACACGGAAGGGCGGGAGAACACTTTTAAATGATGTTGACTAATTCAGCCAAATCATCGATCGGTGATATTTATTGAGCACTTAATGTGTGCAAGAGCACTATAATAAGCACTGAGAAGCAGCATTGCCTAATGGCCTATGTGTCTATTGTTATATTGTATTCTCCGAAGTGCATAGTACAGTGTTCTGCCCAAAATAAGTGCTCAATAACTATCATTGACTAATTCCGACTTTATCACTTGTCTTGCTATGTGACATAATTTCTCTGTGGCTTAATTGCCTTATCTGACTAAGACTGTGAGCCCCTTGTGTGACTTGGACTGTGTCCAACCTGATTAGCTTGTATCTTACACCAGCACCTAGGTCAGTACCTGACACATACTAAGCACTTAACAAATACCATTAAGGAAAAACAAAGCACTTTGGAGAGTATAATGCAACAGAGTTCATAGACTCATCCCTGCCCTCGAGGTACTTACCCCTTTCTATACTGAAAAAAACCTGAACCCATAAGCATAAGGTTAATGGGAAAAGGTTCCAGTTGTCTTCAGGCCCCCAAAACTGTCAGTTTCTGTAAAATTTGTTTTTCCAATTTCTGTCTCTCACATGCACTGTTTTCATTGTAAACTTTAAGACTGATAAGGAAGCTGAAAGTTCCACTTGTATCTGCCCTTGTGCTTTGCACAGGGCTTATAAGTGCTAAAAGATACTATAATTGTTATTATCTAGGTTATCATCATTCCTTCAGGCAAACTGCATTCAAATAATCCTAGGTAGATGGAATCTGTGTAATGTTAAAACCTTCAGAGGGAGAGAGTCCACAGTTTACCTTAGACAGCCAATCCATTACTTAACAATCTTTCTTTTAAGGAAATTATTCTTCTATCTAACCTAAATCCCTCATTTTGTAAGCCCACTTGTTTTGATTCTGCTGTCAGGAGAGATTGAGCACAGCTGGGCACCATCCAGTGCCCACATTGGCACACCACAAGCTTGACAGCAGGTTGAATAGTTTAACAGATTCTGCCTGTGTCCTACAACGATAATATATCTGACTCATTAGCCAACTAACAGTAGGAGGCTTCTAGTACTCTGTGAAGCAATTCAGCACAGTAATGCAGAAAAACAGTAGGTTGAACCTCCAAAAAAGACTATTTTAGTTACGAGGTTGTGTAATCACCCAAGCCTCTAGAGTGTTCACTGAACTGTCAGGGCCTGTGACTAGGATTATGAGACTACACAGCTGAGAGAAGGAATTGGGGTATGAGTGCCAACATCTGAAATACCCTCTGCTGAAAATGCTGCTTTTAGGGTGGGCTTGGGAGCGTTGGTATGTAATAGCCAAATCATCATTCTTGTTGTTATGAGAGAAGCAACGTAATTATGTGGTAGATCATGGGCCTTGGAGTCTGAGCTCCCCAAAGTCACCCCTCCGCCTCTCCCCTCCCCCCTACCAACCCTCTCCCCTACTTTCCCATCCTTCCCTGCAGTATCCTCAGAGATCTCCTCCCTCCTCGTAAGTGCCACCCCCTCCACCTGCGCCTCGGATCCCATTCCCTCTCACCTTATTAAAACCATCGCCCCTGCCCTCCTACCTTCCTTAACTTCTATTTTTAACCACTCAGTCTCCAATGGCTCCTTCCCCGCTGCCTTCAAACATGCCCACGTCTCCCCCATCCTAAAAAAACCCGCTCTTGACCCCACTTCCCCCTCCAGTTATCGCCCTATCTCCCTACTACCCTTCCTTTCCAAAATCCTAGAACAAGTTGTCTACAATCGATGCTTAGAATTCCTTAACTCCCATTCTCTCCTAGACCCCCTCCAATCTGGCTTCCGTCCCCTCCACTCTACCGAGACTGCTCTCTCTAAGGTCACCCATGACCTCCTTCTTGCCAAATCCAATGGCTCCTACTCCATTCTAATCCTCCTTGACCTCGCTGCTGCCTTTGACACTGTCGACCATTCCCTCCTCCTCCATACCTTATCTCACCTTGGCTTCACGGACTCCGTCCTCTGCTGGTTCTCCTCTTACCTCTCTGGCCAGTCATTCTCAGTCTCCTTCACTGGAGCCTCTTCCCCCTCCCATCCTTTAACTGTTGGAGTTCCTCAAGGGTCAGTTCTCGGCCCTCTTCTGTTCTCCATTTACACTCACTCCCTCGGTGAACTCATTCGCTCTTATGGCTTTGACTAGCATCTCTACACAGATGACATGCAGATCTACATCTCCGCCCCTGTCCTCTCCCCCTCCCTTCAGGCTCGCATCTCCTCCTGCCTCCAGGACGTCTCCACCTGGATGTCGGCCCGCCACCTAAAACTCAACATGAGCGAGACTGAGCTCCTCATCTTCCCTCCCAAACCCGGTCCTCTCCCAGACTTCTCTATCACCGTGGATGGCACGACCATCCTTCCCGTCTCTCAGGCCCGCAATCTCGGTGTCATCCTTGACTCGTCTCTCTCGTTCACCCCACACATCCTATCCGTTACCAAGACCTGCCAGTTTCACCTCTACAATATCGCCAAGATCCGCCCTTTCCTCTCCACCCAAACGGCTACCTTACTGCTACAGGCTCTCGTTATATCCCGGCTAGACTACTGTGTCAGCCTTCTCTCTGACCTCCCTTCCTCCTCTCTCGCCCCGCTCCAGTCTATTCTTCACTCCGCTGCCCGGCTCATCTTCCTGCAGAAACGATCTGGGCATGTCACTCCCCTTCTTAAACACCTCCAGTGGTTGCCTATCAACCTCCACTCCAAACAAAAACTCCTCACTCTAGGCTTCAAGGCTCTACATCACCTTGCCCCTTCCTACCTTTCCTCCCTTCTCTCTTTCTACCACCCACCCCGCACGCTCCGCTCCTCTGCCACCCACCTCCTCACCGTCCTTCAGTCTCGCCTATCCCACTGTCGACCCCTGGGCCACGTCCTCCCGTGGTCCTGGAACGCCCTCCCTCCTCACCTCCGCCAAACTGATTCTCTTCCCCTCTTCAAAACCTTACTTAAAACTCACCTCCTCCAAGAGGCCTTCCCAGACTGAGCTCCTCTACTCCCTCTGCCACCCCCCCTTTACCTCTCTGCAGCTAAACCCTCTTTTTCCCCTTTTCCCTCTGCTCCTCCACCTCTCCCTTCCCATCCCCACAGCACTGTACTCGTCCGCTCAACTGTATATATTTCCATTACCCTATTTATTTTGTTAATGAATTGTACATCGCCTTGATTCTATTTAGTTGCCATTGTTTTTACGAGATGTTCTTCCCCTCGACTCTATTTATTGCCATTGTTCTTGTCTGTCCATCTCCCCCGATTAGACTGTAAGCCCGTCAAACGGCAGGGACTGTCTCTATCTGTTGCCGACTTGTTCATCCCAAGCGCTTAGTACAGTGCTCTGCACATAGTAAGTGCTCAATAAATACTATTGAATGAATGAATGAATGAATGAATGAGTCAGAGGACATGGAATCTAATTCCATTTCTACCTCTTGTCTGCTGTGTAATTTCGGGAAAATCACTTAATTTCTCTGTGTTTCAGTTTCCTCATTTGTAAAATGGGGATTAAATTTCTGTTCTTCCCATTTAGGCTGTAAGCCCCATGAGGGACAGACTATATCTGACCTGATTATCTTGCATCTCTTTCAGTGCTTTTTTTTAAATAGTATTCGTTAAACTCTTATGTAGAGATACAAGCTAATCAAGTTGGACACAGTCCATGTTTCACGTGAGGCTCAGAGGATTACCATTCTACAGATGAGGTAACTGAGGGACAGAGAAGTGAAGTGACTTGCCCAAGGTCACAAAGCAGGCAGGTAGCGGAGCCAGGATTAGAACCCAGGTTCTTCTGAGTCCTGGGCCTGTGCTTTATCCACTAGGCCATGTTGCTTCTGTTAGTAGGGAAGAGTACATGCACATGGTAAGTGCTAAACAGATATTGCTGCTTTGATCATTATTGGCAGGTTGAAACTTAATTTTGATTGTGTTATTTATAGATTTAAGAAAAAACTTCTAGCCAGAACATCTATGAAAATTATGCTTGTTCCAGACAAAATGGTCAAAATGCAGATTATTTTAAATAATAATAAAATCATAATAGTATTTAGAATGTTCCAAACACTGTGCTAGATAAACAGCTCAGGCACAGTCCACATCCATCATGAGGACCACAATATAGGAGAAGGGAGAACAGGTATTTTAACCCCATTTTACACATAGGGAACTGAATCACAGAAAAGTTGACTTGCTTGGGCCTAATAGATTCCCTGTCTCCCAGGTCTGTGCTCTTTCCACTAGGTAACTTTTTTGTTATTTGAGAAGTGAACTATTTTCTTGTCCATTTCTCTAAGCATACCTTCCAAATGCAGAATTGAATAACCAGCAATTCAGTCAAAACATGATTTTTGATAAAGACTATGAACTATATAAATTTGGGGAAGGAAAGAGGCAAATTCCAATCTAGCTTATTTTGGCAAAGTTGCTCTACCATGCGTAATCATGGTAGATTATGAAGTTAATTATGAAGTCTGTTATATTTTTATCTACTTAATAAGCCAAGGATCCCAGGATTAAATGAGCATTATCACTTCATCTTTTTATTTTAGACAAATTCATATTCTAGGAGTTGTAATTTTAATATCTTTCAATTGTTCTTTTTCTTAGATGGTAGCTTACATTAATGTAGTCTCTGGATTTGATGGCTTTTTAAAAATTAAAGGTGATGTCCAAATTAAGGGTTAAAATAAAATAAAACTGAAACGAAGCTTAAAAAGGAGGGATTTGAAGGTGGTATCAAAATTGAGGATTGAAATAATTTATTAGAAAGATTTTTTTTTAACACCCTCAGGTAGCATTTAGAGGATCTCCATTTTATACTGAACACAGTCCTCAAAGTCAAGGACCAGGGTTCTAATTCTGGCTCTGCAACCTACTTGCTGAATGATCCTGGGCAAGTTACTTAATTTATTTGTGCTTGCTTGCTCATCTGTAAAAAAGGAATTGAATACCTGTTTTCCCTCCCCCTTAGACCCCAGGTGGACAGAAACAGTATCTAACCTAATTATCTTAAATATACTCCCCAGAACTTAGCGCTGATCGGCACATAGTAAATGCTTAACAAGTGTCATAAAAAAAATAAAGGAGATGGTAATTAGAATTGTAAAAGTAAGTTTTCATTTTGGTTGTACTAATAATACAATAGCCTTGCAGTATATATTTCTGTCCAGTGATATGTTCATTTCTTTTAATATGGCTCCTTAATATCTTAGTCTGAACATTTTCCATCTGACATCATAATTACTCTTATGGCATTTATTAAATGATTAATCACTTTCAGCTGCCACTGATATTGTCGACCACCCTCTTTTTCTTTAAGCATTATCCAACCTTGGCTTCACTGCTATTGTCCTCTCCTGATTCTCCTCGTATCTCCTCCCCAGCACTTTCCTATCACAGTAGACAGCACTTCCATCCTTCCTGTTTCACAAACCTATAGCCTTGGTATTATCTCCTTTACTCCTTTCTCTTTCAACCCATTTATTCAATCCATCACCAAAGGTTCCACCTTCACAACATTGATAAAATCTGCCCTTTCCGCTCTAGCCAAACTGCTACCACATTAATCCAAGTACTTAACCTATCCCCTGTGTCAGCCTCCTTGCTGACCTTTCTGCCTCCTGTCTCTCGCCACTCCAGTCTATACTTCACTCTGCTGCCCAGTTCATTTTCCTACAAAAACGGTCTGACCATTTTCCCCACTCTTCAAGAAACTCCAATGCTTGCCCATCTAACTCTGCACCAAACAAAATCAAACCTCCTCACCATTGGCTTTTAAAGCACTCAATCACCTTGCCTGCTCCTACCTCACCTCACTACTCCTACTACAACCCAGCCAACACACTCCGCTCCTGTAATGTTTTCTCACTATGCCTTGATCTCTTTTTTCTTACTTCTGACCCATGTCCTGCCTCTGACCCATGTCTGAGAACCCATGTCCTGCCTCTGGCCTGGAACACCCTCCTTCCTCATATCCAAGAGAAAATTACTCTCCCTCACTTCAAAGCTGTACTGAAGACATATCTCCTCCAAGAGGCCTTCTCTGACTCATACCCAAAAGACAGTTACTCTCCCCCACTTCAGAGCCTCATTGAAGGCATATCGCCTCCAAGAGACCTTTTCGAAGTCCTCCTTTCCTCGTCTCTCACTCCTTCCTGCAGCACCCAGACTTGCTCCTTTTATTCATCCCCTCTCCCAGCCCCACAGCACTTATGTACATATTCGTAATTTATATATTCATATTAATGCTTGTCTCCCTCTCTATATTTTACAGCTCATTGTGGGCAGGGAATGTGTTTGTTTATTGTTATATGGTATTCTTCCAAGTGCTTAGTAAGTGCTTTGCACACAGGAAGCACTGTATCAATGAATGAATATCTTCTAAGTGTTGGCATAATAAAATATATTCAGATCATACAAACTCCATCCCATACTAGGCTCAAAATCTGAAAAAGGGAGGGCAGAAATCTTATCCACCTTTCACAGATAAACAGAAGCAGAGAGAGGTTAAGTGACTTAGCAAAAGTCACAGCAGCCCAGTCATAAACCTGAGGCTAGAACTCAGATCCCCCGAGTGCTCTTGAAATTTCCCCCACCAACTCATTCTCTTTCCACTAGGCAACACTTCCTTTCGTGGAAACCATACATTATCCATTGCATGGCATTACAGTCAGGCTGTTACTCTGAGAACTATCCAGGAGAGGGAAATGGGGAAGGGAGTAAAAAAACTTGAATTGATATATAAGTGGAATGATCTAGTGAAGAAATTGCAACCAGTGCCCCTGCTGACCAGGAAGGTGGCATTGGCAAGTGAGGCAGTTGTATCTTGCCATCTCTATGGGCAGCAGGAGCACTGGTACTAATATTTCTTGTCCTTAGAAAAAATGATCCAGCATTTTTCTTGATTTTTTTTTTTAAATCAAGAATCCATAGTGTCAGGAACCAGAATGTGGAAGTTAACAATATAAAACTTGTTGGCTTCATCTGTCCACATTATCTGTATGCAAGCCTGAGAGTAAAATTTTATATGTGTCTTTGATTTTATCAGGTATTTTATTCTGCCACAGTTGAACTACTTCCTGTTCTTACTGTGTTCTCCTCTTGCTCTCTCTGTGTATCAGTGTTCCCCACCTAGATGGTAAGCTTCTTCATTACTGGGAATGTACTTATTGCTTCTGTTGTACATTCCTAGGGGTTAATAGATTGCTTTCACTGATGATTCATGCAGCAAATAACATTGATTTGATTGGTGTCATAAAATATGGATGAAAATGATTCATATTATTTGAGAGTGCATCTTCTACTGTTTCTTCATTTTTCTCCCTAATGTTTACCAATTATATATTGTGAAGTTAACTAGAAAAAATATTTTATTGCTGAATAAATTTAGGATTAGAAAAAAAAGATATACTCGTTAATGGGACCAATCTTGGAGTTGAATATGCTAGATTTGGAAATACAATTCAGTTTGCATTTCTCCTCTCTCTGTCTTTCTCTCTCTCTCTCTCTTTCTCTCTCTCTCTCTCTCTCTCTCTCTCTCTCACATACACACACACATACACACTCACTCACTCACACACACACATATATCCAGGTGATGTAAATTAGATTTACATAACCAAAAAGATAGAATCATGAAAGATTTTGTAATCCAGACATGAAGCACAAGAGCACAAAATTAACTATTCATTACCCTACTATAAATTAATTCTCACAATTGTTTCTCCTATCATTTGACTTTGAATACGGTATCATTGATTAGCATCTGAGTTTTTGAATCCAGATTGCATCCCCAGTGTGCTTTCTATTCATAAATTGTTTCTCTGTGGGAAATAAATTGTTTTCTCTGTGGGAAGTGTTAGTTTACTAATAAGTTATTTCTCTGTTGGATTTTATTTTGAATGCTAAAATAGAAAATGTCTCATTCTATTATTAAATTGATCAGCTTGCACCATGCTTCAAGTATTTAGACCCTTGAGACTTTTTAGCAGAAGATTTATAACTCCTGTGGCTTTTTCCTTTAAAGAATTCCTTTATTTGTGTTTTAATAGTCCTTATCCAGAACTACTCTGACACCATCCTGGGCATTTCTTTGGAACATTTGAGAATTACTTGATTAGGTTGGTAATAATAGTGGTATTTAAGTACTTACTATGTTCCAAGCATTGTGCTAAATGTTGGGGTAGATAAAAGATACTCAGGTTGGACACAGCCCTGTCCCACGGAGGACTCACAGACTACGAGGAAGAACAGGGATTGAATCCCCATTTAACAGATTGGTAAACCAAAATGAGGCATAGAAAATTTAAGTGACTTGCCCAAGGTCATACCTAAGCATGCTCTGCACGTTACTCCCTTCCTCAAAAACCTCCAATAGTTGCCTATCAACCTTCTCACGAAACAAAAACTCCTCACCCTTGGCTTCAAAGCTCTCCATTACCTTGCCCCCTCCTACCTCACCTCCCTTCTCTCCTTCTACAGCCCACCCTGTACACTCTGCTCCTCTGCCACTCACTTCCTCACTGTCACCGGTTCACACCTATCCCACCGTTGACCCCTAGCCCATTTCCTACCGCTGTCCTGGAATGCCCTCCCTCCTCACCTCCGCCAAACTAACTCTCTTCCCCTCTTCAAAGTCCTACTGAGAGCTCACCTCCTCCAGGAGGCCTTCCAAGACTGAGCCCCCTTTCTCTCTGCTTCTTCTCCCCTCCCATTCCCCCTGCCATCTGCTCTTCCCCTTCCCCTCCCCTCGGCTCTGTGCTTATTTGTATATATTTATTACCCTATTTATTTTGTTAATGAGGTGTATATCTCCATGATTCTATTTATCTTGATGATGCTGTCTTGTTTTGTTTTGTTCTGTTTTGCTTTGCTGTCTGTCTCCCCCATTTAGACTGTGAGCCCATTATTGAGCAGGGATTGTCTCTATCTGTTGCCGAATTGTAAATTCCAAGCACTTAATACAAGTGCTCTGCACATAGTAAGCACTCAATAAATACTATTGAATGAATGAAAAGTAGCAGATAAGTGGCAAAATCAGGATTAGAACCCAAATTCTCTAATTTCCAGGCCCAATTCTTTGGAGTCTTATACTCTGCCACTTATCTGCTGTGTGATCTTGGGCACTTAACTTGTCTGTGCCTTAAGTTAAGAAGTTAATGCACTTAAGAAGTTAATGCACTTAAGAAGTTAATGCACTTACCTTCTGTGTGCCTCAGTTACCTCATCTGTAAAATGGGGATTAAAAGTGTGAGCTCCACATGGGACAACCTGATTAACCTGTATCTACCCCAATTCTTAGAACAGTGCTTAGCACACAGTAAGTGCTTAACAAATACCATAATTATAATGGTATTTTCTATTGTAGATATAGATGCTATCAATTGAAGAGCAGTGTTATCTGAATCAAAGGGAATTTTTTGGATGAAATTCAAGGAAAATACTGATTATTCTGTTTATTGGCATGCAGTTCAGGGTGAACTTTGGTGAAATGGAAAAACATTGAAGGAAGGTATATTAAGTAAAACTTTCAGATACTACTTTTAGGAGAGAAAAGAGTTTCACTTACGCTCCAGGCAATCAACTGGTTTTTCATTATGGTTCAAATAATCTGAACATGATTGACTAGAGGAACCTTGCCTGTCCATTTAACTATTGTATCAAAGAATAAAAATATATAGAGTTGAGTTTTTAAAAATAGTGAGACCCTCAAAATACCTCAAAGTCGCTGAATAGTCATGGCAGGTTTGGCCCTTCAAACCAGTTTCTCAATTAAAAAATGTGTAACATGTCAACTCTTTCCTGAAGAAAATGTTGATCTAAGGAGATGTTAACTGTCACTTATGGCTATGGTTCATGACCATGGTTTTAATCTCCTGAGGCTAACCACACTTCACTTAATGCCCACACACCCTGTTTTCACACCCAATAGAACACAGAAATATGGGTTAGAAGGAAACCAATCTGCTACTGAGTCAAGGATAAATCTAGAATACACCATGAATGCATTAGTGTGGAATAAATATTTTCAAGGCACAAAGCGGTAATGTAAAGATAGTGGACACTTGAGAGGGAAAGAGAGAGAAGCATTAGACAGTTTGATGATGATGATGATGATGATGATCATGGTGGTATTTGTTAAGTGCTTATTATGTGCCAAGCACTGTTCTAAATGCTGGAGTAGATACAAGGTAATCAGGATGTCCAACATGGGGCTCAAAGTAATAATCCCCATTTTACAGATGAGGTAACAGACACAGAGAAATGAAGCGACTTGCCCAAGGTTACACAGCAGACAAGTGGCAGAGCCAGAACTAGATCCCATGTCCTCTGACCCCCAAACCAGTGCTCTTTCCACTTAGCCATGCTGCTTCAGTTAATATACAGCAATTACAAATCATGAACAGTATTGGATGGGAGATTTGGCCAGATCATTATACTGAGAGAATTTGCGCTGATAGAAATAAAAATGGAGCAGGAATAATAGGTAACAAAGGCAGCATGGATCTTACCAGGCATACACATATTCTCTCTCTCTATCTCTCTCTCTCATAAGCCTCCTCCCTTCTGAATATCCTATCTTCAAAAGTTCACTCTCCAATGGCTTCTTTCCCACTGCTTCCAAACATGCTTATAAACCTTTCTTAAAAAAAAAAGCTGTCTCTTGACCTGAAAGCTCCCTCCAGTGATTGTCTTTATTCCCTCCTATTTATTCCTCTCCAAACTTCTTGAGGTAGTTGTTTATACCATCTCTACTTGCTCTCCTCCAATTCTCTGCTTGATCCCCTCCTGTCTGAATTCCACCCTCCTTTCCTGCATGGAAACAGCCCTCTCTAAGGAAACCAGTGACTTTCTTCTCACCAAATCTTATAGCTTTTACTCTATCTTTAATATTCCTAGACATCTCAGCTAGCTTTCACACTGAAGGCCACCCTTTTCTCTTTGAAACCTTTTACAACATTGGCTTCACTGACACCATCCTCTCTTATTTCTCCTATCTCTTGGACCCCTCCTTTTTACCTCTTTTACAGGTTCATTCATTTATTCAATTGCATTTATTGACTGCTTACTGAGTGCAAGCACTATAGTAATCACTTGAGAAAGTACAATATAGCATCGAGCTTACAGTTTAGAGGGGGAGGCAGACATTAATATGAATGAATTAAATACAGATATTTACATAGTGCGTAGAGCAGGGAGGGGAAATGAATAAAAGAAGCAAGTCAGGGTGACATAGAGAATGGGAGAAGAGAAAATGGGGGCTTAGGGAAGACCTCTTGGAGGAGATGGGCCTTCAATAAGGCTTTGAAGTAGAGGAGAGTAATTGTCAGATTTGAGGAGGCAGGGTGTTCCAGGCCAGAGGCAGAATGTGAGCGAGGGGTTGACTGTGAGATATGCAAGATTGAGGAAAAGTGAGAAGGTTAACATTAGAGGACTGAAGTGTGCAGGGTGGGTAGGTAGGAGATTTGTGAGGTAGGAGGGGGTATAGGTCAAGCACTATTCTAAGTGCTGAGGTAGATACAAGCTAGTCAGGTTGGGGTTGACAGGGTATGGTTATGAAGATGAGGGCTTCTGTTTTGGACATTTTAAATTTGAGGTGATGACGAGAAACTAAGTTGAGATGGCAGGAGGAAATGTTAGATTGCAGAGAAGGAGAGAGGCCAGGGATGGAGAGGTAGATTTGGGAATCATCCATTTAGAGATAACAGTTGAAGTCATTAGTGTGAATGAGTTATTCAAGGAAGTGAGTGTAGAAGATGGAGAATAGAATGGAACTGTGTCTTGAGGGGTCCCCACCATTAGAAGATGGGAAGCAGAAGGGGTCAATCAAAGGAATTTTCCTTCAGTACAGTCTTGGCTCATGGGTGGTTGTTGTTCAGGGGTGCTTGTAAATCTATATGAATGCACACAGCCAGCTCTTCTCTAATATGTGCTTTCATCATATTTTTTCATTCATTCATTCAATAGTATTTATTGAGTGCTTATCGTGCGCAGAGCACAGTACTAAGCACTTGGAATGTACAATTCGGCAACAGATAGAGACAATCCCTGCCCATTGATGGGCTTACAGTCTAATCGGGGGAGACAGACAGATAAAAACAATAACAATAAACAGAATCATGGGGATATACATCTCATTAAAACAACAGCAATAAATAGAATCAAGGGGATGTACATCTCATTAACAAAATAAATAGGGTAATAAAAATATATACAAATGAGCGGATGAGCACAGAGCTGAGAGGAGGGGAAGGGAGAGGGGGAGGAGCAGAGGGAAAGTGTGGGAAAAGGAGGCTTAGCTGAGGGGAGGTGGGGCGGGGGGCAGAGAGGTAGCAGAGCGAGCAGTGGGAAAAGGGGAAGCTCAGTCTGGGAAGACCTCTTGGAGGAAATGAGCTCTCAGTAGGGTTTTGAAGAGGGGAAGAGAATTAGTTTGGCGGAGGTGAGGAGGGAGGGCGTTCCGGGACGGTGGGAGGACGTGGGCCAGGAGTCGACGGCAGGATAGGCGAGAACGGGAGATGGTGAGGAGGTGGGTGGCAGAGGAGCGGAGCATGCAGGTTGGGCAGTAGAAAGAGAGAAGGGAGGAAAGGTAGGAAGGGGCAAGGTGATGGAGAGCCTTGAAGCCTCGAGTGAGAAGTTTTTGTTTCTTGCGGAGGTTGATAGGCAACCACTGGAGGTTTTTAAGAAGGGGAGTGACAAGCCCAGAGCGTTTCTGCAGGAAGATGAGCCGGCCAGCGGAGTGAAGAATAGACTGGAGTGGGGAGAGACAGGAGGAAGGGAGATCAGAGAGAAGGCTGACACAGTAGTCTAGCCGGGATATAACGAGAGCCCGTAGCTGTAAGGTAGCCATTTGGGTGGAGAGGAAAGGGCGGATCTTGGCGATATTATATAGGTGAGACTTGCAGGTTTTGGTGACGGATTGGATATAATAATGTTGGTATTTGTTAAGCACTTACTATGTGCAGAGCACTGTTCTAAGCACTAGGGGAGATATAGGATAATCAGGTTCTCCCACGTGAGCCTCACAGTTAATCCCCATTTTACAGATGAGGTAACTGAGGCTCAGAGAAGTTAAGTGACTTGCCCACAGTCACACAGCTGACAAGGGGCAGAGCCGGGATTCGAACCCATGACCTCTGTGTGGGGTGAATGAGAGACCCTTGTCAAAGATGACACCGAGGTTGCAGGCCTGAAAGACGGGAAGGATGGTGGGTCGTACCATCCACAGTGATAGGGAAGTCAGGAAGAGGACAGAGCTTGGGAGGGCAGATGAGGAGCTCAGTTTTGGCCATGTTGAGTTTTAGGTGGTGGGCCGACATCCAGGTAGAGATGTCTTGGAGGCAGGAGGAGATACGAGCCTGAAGGGAGGGGGAGAGGACAGGGGCAGAGATGTAGATCTGTGTGTCGTCTGCATAGAGATGATAGTTGAAGCCATGAGAGCGGATGAGTTCACTGAGGGAGTGAGTGTAGATGGGGAACAGAAGAGGGCCAAGAACTGACCCTTGAGGAACCCCAACAGTTAGAGGATGAGGGGGGAGGAGGAGCTTGTGAAGGAGACCGAGAATGAATGGTCAGAAAGATAAGAGGAGAACCAGGAGAGGACGGAGTCTGCGCAGTCCAGGTGAGATACAGTTAGAAAATTACAGAACGTTCTTCCTCAACAATTTTGCCAGCATACATGTCATTGCAATGTCAAGAGAAAACATTTATGCATGTGCTTAGTGTCTGTCAAAGCAAAAGTAACTGAAGTGAAATTTTTCACAAATGTGACTTTCTTTGCTCCCCTCTCAGGGTTGCATCTGGAGAGTTTCCACGACTCTACCAGTCTTGACTAAGGGAAGGAGAGTCAAGCAGGGGCCTGTCCATCCCATTCCATTCCTAGTTTGGGCAGTGACTAGCAAGTGGAAGGCAATCTGTTACAAGTCAAAGCTCACCCTGTGCTGGGCAGCAGCAGCTTGGGAAAATGTTGAGAGTGGACACTCAAGTTTATTGCACGGAAGGAGGCAATGGTAAACCACTTCTGTATATTTACCATGAAAACTCTATAGATACGCTACCACAACGATTGCTGATGGAGGTGGGGCATTGAGGTAGAGATGTTTCTGTTGCATCGCTATGGGTCGGAGATGACTTGCCCTAAGACAAGGCTTTTTTGGAACAGAGTTCTGTAGCTCTCAATCAACCATCGGCATTTATTTGAGTGCTTTACTATGTATAGAGCACTGTACTAAATGCTTGAAAGAGTATAATGCAATAGACTTTGCAGACGTGATCCCTGCCCTTGGAGGCCTTACAATTTGGTAGCCATCAGTTGAAATGCTCAGTTTATAGTTCTTGTTTTATCATAAGTTTTTAATTAACTACATTCATCATTAGCACTTTTACATATGACTTTGTTGAAAACAACACTGATTAGAAAGTTGACTACATGTAAGCCAAGCCATATGGTGTGTAAATGACCGCACTGAAGTCAAGTCTACAAAAGTGGTACCACTTGGGAGATGTTCTGAGTAGATTATAAGTGATTTCATTTGGGTAAATTAGGCCTGGACTGATGCACTTAGTGAATGAAGTGAATAAAGCAGATATAATTGGATCCAATTAGAAACTGATTCTTTCATAGGTATGGAAATAGATGAGTGATAAGGTAGATAAAAGTGGGAAGAATGTTATGAATGGCCTCACTGAGGTTAATAAAGCAGACATAAGACAGTAAATCAATAAATAAGGAATTGCTAAGACAGAGTCTACAAATAGGAAAGGTCAGACCGTAGATACATTAACTGGAGCAGAAAGAAAGTTTGGAAGAAGAAAGTGATTAAATTTAAATAAGAAATGCAATCAACTCTCCATCATCAGCAAGGGAATTATGTGCATAGGTAATGGATTTTTGTGGTTAGAAATGCATAATTGGAGTTAATCAGGTTAAATGTGGTTCAAATTTCAATTTTTTTTAAAATTGGGGTTTTATTTTAACTTTCATTTTTATGATTCACAAATGGTAACAGGTGACTTTTTTTTTTACAGCTATGCTGCTAGCCTCCAGTGGTGGTAATTAATGTAAATAGGTCAGTGAGCACTGATCATCTCAAGTACCTTTTGACATGCCTTCATTCATTTAAAGCAGTGTCACTTAATTTTGCACACTGGATCCTAGTATCAATCCAAAACATAATATTCAAATCTGGTTTTGAGATAACGACTTTACCCTGCAGAAAGGAAAGCCTCAAATTGACAATGGTCACAGAATACACTAAAAACCTCTAGAGCCTTTGCAAACAGAAATAATGGGATTTTTTTTTTTCACTTATCACATTCTAAAGTGGATGTAAGTTGAAATAATGATAGTGGAGGTATTGGTAATTCATCATAAACATGTGCTCAATCAATTTTTGGACCATTACAGAATTAGGATCAATTATTTTCACTCTCCTCTCACAATGACAAATTCACAACCTGAAATATTGACCCCCCTCTTCTCCCAACACCACTACACCTGCTCTATGATGCATTGACCTCTGTGGTGGCCGAACCTGATTGTGGCATAATGGAGGCCTTATTTGAAGGAAAAATGGTAATTAAAGAAGACTGAAGGAAGAATAGGAAGCTTATCCCTGAAAGCTCGTTCTTCTTCGGAACCATGTTTCCTAATATCCAAAACTGCTATTTTTCCCAGAACTCTTTGGGAGGCATTTGTACCCCTCGTTAATTTTTAGTTCATCTCTTATTGCTTATATTTTCACTTTAATGGGTGCAGGAATCAATAAATTCATATTACAATAGTAGTTTATATTTATAGAAATACCTCAAACAGGAGAGAGAAAGTTATTTATGATAATATTAACTGGCATTTGGCAAGAACATACCAGATGCCCAGTGCTGTACTAAGCACTGGGGTAGATTCAATGAAAGCAGATTGACAGAGATCCTGTCCTATATGGAGATCACAGTCTAAAGAAGAACAACATTATCTTATCCCCATCTGTTACCCATGAGACAACTGACAGAGAGAAGTTACGTGATTGCCAAAGCTCACAAAGACGAATAGCTGAGCTGGAGTTAAACTCTAGGTTTTTTTTGTGTTTTGTTTTTTTTTTTACTCTGGCTGCTCATATCTCTCTGGTCGTTCATTCTCAGCTTCTTTCATGGGCTCCTCCTCTGCCTCCCATCCCCAAACTGTGGATGTCCCTCAAGGTTCAGTTCTGGATCCCCTTATTTTCCCATCTACACCCATGGCAACTCATTCACTCACATTGCTCCTCCTATCACCCCTATGCTGATGACACCCAAATCTATTTCTCTAGCCCTGATCTCTCTCCCTCTCTGCAGTCTCGCATTTCGTCCTACCTTCAAACATCTCTTCTTGGATATCCTCCCTTGACCTCAAACGTACTATTGTCTAAAACTGAATTTCTTATCTTCTCCCCCACACCCCCAAACCCTGTCTTCCCGTTAACCTTCCCATCACTGTAGATGGCACCACCATCCTTCCTGTCTCACAAGCCCATAACCTTGGCGTTATCCTTGACTCCTCTTTTTCTTTCCACCCACATATCCAAGTCATCACTAAATCCTGTCAATTCTACTTTCACAACATTGCCAAAATCTGCCCCTTACTCTCCATCCAAATGCTAGCCCATTAATGCCAGCACTTTTCCTATCACACCTTGATTATTGTATCAGCCTCCATGCTGACCTCCCTGCCTCCTGTCTCTCCCCACTTGAGTCCATACTCTATTCTGCTGCCTGAATCATTTTCCTTCAAAAACATTCAGACCAGGTTTTCCCCACTCCTCAAGAAATTCCAGTGGTTGCTCATCCACCTCCACAACAAACAAAAACTCCTCACCATTGCTTTAAAGCACTTAATTGCCTTGCTCTCCCCTACCTCACCTCAGTACTCTTCTACTGCAACCCAGCCCACAAACTGCCTTCCTGTAATGCTAACTTTCTCTATCTCGATCTTGTCTATCTCACCACGGACCTCTTGCCCACATCCTACCTCTGTCCTGGAACACCCTCTCTCCCTCCCTATAAGGGGGAATAATTGCTCTCCCCCGCTTCAAAGCCTTATTGAAAGTGAATTTCCTTCAAGAAGTCTTCCTGGACTAAGCCATTCCCTCCTCTTTTTCTACTTTCTTCACCCCATTCTTACTTGCTGCTTCATTATTCCCCCCTCCCCTCCCCACAGAACATATGTATATATCTGTAATTTATTTTTCATTTACTGATATTAATGTCTGTCTCTCCCTCTAGACTGTGAGCATTGTGCACAGGAATATGTCTGTTTGCTGTTATACTGTACTCTCCCAAGTGCTTAGTGCAGTGCTTTCCACACAGTAAGTGTTCAATGAATACAATTGAATAAATGAATGAATGACTCCCAGGCCAGTTATTATTGTTTTCTCCTTCACAATTTGTTTTCCACTGCTATCCTTGTTCAATTAATTATAAATACTGAGAACCTCTATGTGCAGATTACTGTACTAAATACTTGGAAGAGTACAATACAATGGAATTAGCAGACACATTACCTATTGTATAAGTAAAAGAATTCTAATGTACCTTCTGAAATAATATAGTTCTATATTCCAGTTAGGACACTAAATTTGTTCCATGAAAACAGTTTTCAAAAGCAAATAATGTAAGGTGCACTATTGTGATCAAAAAAATACTGATCGAAACATTGTAAATTGATTTTTGAAGAAAACACAACAGAGAATCACATAATCAGATAGCAATTGGTGGTATTTCTTGAGCATCTACTGTGAGCAAAACACTATGAAACACTTGGGAGAGCACAATAGATAGTTAATAGATATGAATAATGAAAGATTTTGAATTCAATTTTTGGTGGTGGTATATAAAAATGTCCTTAATTTTCAAATTGTTACCCTTCACATCCTAATCAGCAAAAAGGAAGATTCCAAACCACAAAGTAGCACAATAGTTTTTATCCCAACTTAATGTTAAAAACAGCTCAGCTAGATCATCAATATTCTTTCATCATTACGTACCGTCCAGTTATTTTCAATTCATAGCTACTCCATGGATATACTTTCTCCAGAATGTCCTGTCATCTGCCATAACCCGCAATGTTCTATTCTTCCATTATCGTTGTTATGGTCTCTATCCATCTATCTGCAGGTCTGCATATTTCATGTTTTCCCTGAACTTTTCTAGCATTGGTGTCTTCTCCAGAGAATTAGTCCTCCTTATTACATGTCCAAAATATGCTAATATAAGTTGAGTTATTTGGTCTTCCAAAGTCCACTTTGGTTTAATTTGCTCTAAAATCTATATGTTTTTCAGGCAGTCCATGGTATTCACAAAAGCCTTCTCCAGCACATTTCAAAAGAATCAATGTTCTTTCTAGCCTCTTTTTGCACTGTTCAGCTTAAGCATCCATATATTGTCACTGGAAACACTATCGAGTTGACAATTCGTATTTTTGTGGCAAATGTCACATCAGCATATTTCATAACTTTTTCCAGGCTCTTCATAGCAAGTCTTCCTAACATTAATTTTTGATGTATTTCTTAACTACTAGTTCCTTTATTATTGATCACTGATCCCAGGAGAGAAAAGTTGTCAACTATTTCTATCATCTCTCCGCCCACTACAAATGTGTTTAAAACTTCCAGTTGTCATGATCTTTGTTTTCTTGACATTCAAATGTAGGCCCATCTTTTTGCTCTGTTCCTTAACTCTTAATAAAAGCCCTTCATATCTTCTTCACTTTCTGCTAGTAGGGTTGTCTCATAAGCACAATGAAGGTTGTTTATATTCCTTCCTCCAATCTTTACTCCCCGTTTATCTTCATCCAATCCAGCTTCTCTTATTAGGCATTTGGTGTAAAGG
This sequence comes from Ornithorhynchus anatinus, assembly GCF_004115215.2. Lineage (NCBI taxonomy): Eukaryota > Metazoa > Chordata > Mammalia > Monotremata > Ornithorhynchidae > Ornithorhynchus > Ornithorhynchus anatinus. The sequence continues at coordinate 157,689,397 of NC_041728.1, forward strand.
ATTAACGTTTAATGTGATAAGATACATCCATGTCTTACACCCTTACCAATGGGAAACATATCTCTTTTTCCATATTCTGTTCTTATGGCTTTTTGTTTGTTATACAGGTTCCATTTAATACAATTAAGTGGTCCAGCATGCCCATTTTCCTTAATGTGCTCCAGCGTTTCTCGTGATCCACATAGTCACAGGCCTTACTATAATCAATAAAGCACATGCTCACTTCCTTTTGACATTCTCCCGTCCTTTCAATTATCCAATGGATATCAGCAATAATATTTTGCTTCCTTCATCCTTTCCGGAATCCTGCTTGAATTCCGACTTCTGTTGTTTGAATAAATTACTTCATCTCTTTCCAAAGTTTCATAACTGGGATGATAGTGACTTTAGGCCTCATAAGTGATTCTGATATGATGGTCTAATGTACTTAAAGTTCTCTGAAGATGTGGAGGGAAAAAACAGATTAGTTAGAATAAATTTTAGGTTTGGAATGCCAGAGTAACTCATGTAAGTAGTGAAGGATTTCACAACTCTTTTGGTCATTGCACATGTTACTTGAAATATATGGAAGTGGGAAATTTAATGAGCCCTTTCCTAAAATATTTAGGATGAAAAGGGACGATATTAAGAATAGTTCATTGAAGAGAAATAAAATAGATATATATTTGCCTAAACCAGTTCACCTTCAGTATTATAGCAGCAGCAGCATTCGAGTACTTAATGTGTGCAGTGCACGGAAGTGAGCATTATACTAGACCCTTGGGAAACATTCAAAAGAAGAAAAAGATTGTCACCATATTTGATGTGGGAGGGACTGAAAGGGAAGACAAGCCACAGAAATTGTCAAAAAAAATAGGTAAAATATGAAGGGGGAAAAAAGCAATAAATTAAGATCATATAAGCAGATACACAAGAAATGAACTCATTCTAAAGTGAATAATGCTATGACAGGAGCAGGAAAATGGAGGATTAGTCAGAGAACGCTTCCTAGAGAAGGTGATGCTTTAAAATGAAGGGAAGGACATGCTTTGTTTCAGTGGGAAGGTATTCCAGGAAGGAAGAAAGGTGTCATCAAATAGGTCAGAGAAGATTGGTCAACATAAGGTCTAATTAGAAGGCTTGCTTGTGGAATAAAAGTGCCCAACTGGGTAGCAGCAGGAGGAAAGAGTAGGCATGAGACAATCATGGGGAGTTTTAAAGGTAGTATTTTTTTTTCTTTTATGTGAGAGCAACTTGGGTAGCCATTGAAGATGCATAAGGATGCTTTCTAAGCACAAAGATGATCAGCGCAAGTAGAGTCAGAGAGACCAATATAACACAGAGAATGTGTCAATAGATGAGCCAGAAAATGATGAGGGTCTATGCCAAGTTAGTGGTTGAAAATGTTTAGAAAGATAGAGCTGTAAGAAGCAGAGTTGCCTAGTGATTAGAGCATGGGCCTGGAAGTCAGGGGGACCTGGGTTCTAATCCCAGCTCCACCACCTGTCTGCTCTATGGCCTTGGCGAACTTGCTTAAATTATCTGGGCCTCAGTTACCTCATTTGTAAAATAGGGATTAAGACTGTGAGCCCCTAGTGGGACAGGGACTATGTCCAACCTAATTTGCTGTATCCACACCAGTTTTTAATGAATAGTAAGCGCTTAACAAATATACAATTTATTATTATTATTATATTATAAAAGGAGAGCTAGAATACCTTAAAGACCATTTGAATATGAGAAATAAATGAGAGAGGTTCAAAAATGACCCAAAGGTTGTGAGCTTAAATCAGGGAGGATGGTTGTGTCACTAACAGGGTTGGGAAAGTTGGGGGAAAAAAAAAGTAAAAGTTTGGGGATGAAAGGAGAGAAGGAAAGTTCTGGGTATTTTGAACTTAAGAATCAATTTGAAGGTGTTCTGAGATCAGGAGAAAATATATCATAAAGCAGAAGAGAGATCAGGTTGGGAAGTTTGGCTTTAAGAGTCATGTTCATATAGTTGTAACCAAAACCATTTGAATGGGTGAGTTCCATGAGATAATAAATCAAGAAAGAGCTGAGATCTCCAAACCTAGGAGTCTTGCAAGACTTGCATAGTAAAAAGATGAGGAGAACAAAAAAACAGAAGAGGAGCAGTCAGAAAGGACTGGGAAGGCATTCAAGAGATGTGACCATGGCTGAGCAAGGCAGTATCTTTCTCCTTCCAACCTGCCACAGAGGGCTCTGGTTCCTGATGTGCTTTGTGTGTCAAGGCTACAGGGACAAAAACTGCTGCTCTGCATGCTTGGTGATTCTGTACTTACACAGCTCTGCTGCCTCCCTGAGAATTGATATCAGGTCTCTCCACCACACTTTTGAGGAGACTCCATCCCATCCTGCCTTCTACCACCCTGACAGGGAAGAAAAAAGAAGCCACCCCATAAAGCCCCAGGAAGAGTTGTGTCTGCTAGTCAGTCAACCGTTTTTGTTGAGGACTTATTGTGTGCAGATCACTGTTCTAAGCACTTGGGAGCGTACAATATAACAGACACATTCCCATCCCACAGCAAGCTTACAGTCTAGAGGGGGAGATGGGCATTAATAGTAATAAATTACAGATATGTAAATAAGTGTTGTGGGCCTCAGAGGGGGGATGAATAAAAGGGAGCAAGGCAGGGTGATTCGGAAGGGAGTCGAAGAAAAGGAAAGGAGGGCCTAGTCAGCAAAGGCCTCTTGGGAATGATGTACCTTCAATAAGGCTTTGAAGTGGGGAAAAGTAATTGCCTAATAAGAGGAGGGAGGGCATTCCAGGCCAGAGGCAGGACCTGGGCGAGAGGTTGGTGATGAGATAGGTAAGATCAAGGTACAGTGACAAGGTTAGCAGTAGAGGAACAAAGTGTGCAGGCTGGGATGTAGTAGAAAAGTAGTGAGTTGAGATAGGAGAGGGCAAGGTGATTGAGTGCTTTAAAGCCAGTGGTGAGGAGTTTCTGTTTAATGCAGAGGTGGTTGCTGTGGCTATGAGTTTGTCCTGAACTTGAGCCCTTAGGAACCTTAATTCTTCTTTAGCGACAACACCTAATAGACCTTTCTCCTTTTATTTAATGTAGTTGTCCTTGTGTTTTATGCTGTTTAAGTATGAAGTTTTCATCACTTCTGATGTCTGTGCCCAGGCCTCTTGACCAGACTTGTATTCTTAAACTGTGAGGCCCTCATGGGACATGGACCTTTTCTAACTACCACCTGTGTATTCTTTCCCAGCACTTGGTTGAGTGCTCTGCTCTGCATGTAGTAAGCACTTGATAAATATTATTTATTAATAGTACCTTTACTAAAAATGATCGGAAGAGTGGAATGAAGTATGGATGGAAAGGAAGAGAAAATGGAAATAGGAAGGTCAAAGAGAAGTCTGCCATATCTGCCACGATATGGCAGGATATGACAAGTCCTTGGAACATGTGGTGGCAGTTTAAGTAGGATTATTTTTATTTACTAAATCCCAAGAGTGTTGATAACTTTTGGGAGAGTATAATAGAATTAGCTGACATGATGTACAATCCAACATCCCTAATGTTTCCTCTCCAGATACTTTTAATTCTCTTTAAAACCATATTATGGATAACTCATCTCACCAATGAACTTATCCAGTTTCTTTTTATTAACTTGATTAATTTAGTAATATCAATTGATATTACTGTTTGGACAACTTTTCTGTGGTAATGAATACGTACATTTACCCCATCTAGGTTATTTAGCTGGTTCTACCTCTCCTCCTCAAATTCCAACAACTTATAAGCAACCTAGGGTTGCGGCATTTAGCTTGGTGTGGGCAGGAAATGTGTCTGTTCATTGTATATTGGACTCTCCCAAGAGATTAGTACAATGTTTTGCAAACATAAGGGCTCAGTAAGTACAAGTGAATGAATGTAGAACCATAAATTACATGTTCACTTGAACCACATCTATTTGGGTTTTATAGACTTCAACGATATTCATTTTTGGCCTCTGTCACTCTAGACTGAAGAGGTCTAATCCCTTTTTCCTATCCTCATCAAAAAGCTTCTTCATTTTCCCAATCATCTGCGTTTTCCCATCTAGTGTCTCTCCAACAATACATTGTCCAGTCTAAGATGCAGTAACTAGAGCAGCATTAGGGAGCCTGTGCCATAAACGGCCTAGCAAGAAATAGCATTGCCTAGTCAATAGAGCTTGGGCTTGGGAGTCAGATGGACACCCTAATGTCCAGATTTATCTTCTTAAAATACAATTTAGAATGCAACTGCCCATCTGCATACGCTCCAATTGTTACCTATTTTTTCTCTGATGCAGACACCTGAATATTGTGTTTAAGTTCACCCAACAACTGCCTCATTACCTTTTTCCACTCACCTTCATCACATATGATCTCACATTCTTTCACCCCACAAGCCCACCTGCTAGCTATTCCTCATGCTGTGTCCTTAGAGAGATCAAATATTGACTCATCATTTTGATCAAAATTGGGTAGACAATGATTCAGAAAAGTCATCATCATGTGGCAAGGGATATATAAACTAAAAAAAATCTTTTACTAGTTGAATTTTTTTCTTCAACCTCCATGTACTTTCCAATGAACCACATAGTATGTGCAGAACACTACCAAGCACTTGGAGGAGTACATAGAGTAAGTAGAACAATCTTTCTCATGCTTTCAGTCTCCTACCCTCTTTAAACAAAGTGCATCTCTTTCTACTGTCAAAATCATTTTAAACAAAAAAACCTCCACAAGAAATCTTTCATACACTAATTGCCATCTCCATGATTGTCATCCCTAGCATTATTTCACTCATTCATTGATTTTTGTATCCAATTTTATTTTTACCAGTTGTGCCTGTTTCCCTTTACTTTCTATGTTAGTTTCACTTTTCTGTCTGTATTTGTCTGTGTCTGCATGTTTCCCCTTTTAAAATGTAAATACCAGCAGCAGCATTGAAACACAAAATGATGATGATCTTGAGGATACACCTTTGGGGATACCCACCAAGAAGTATTCAAACATTGCAAACATCTTGTCTAGAGATCGAGTCATTATTTTAACCTTTTATGGGGAATCTCTAAAGATGATAAGGTGTTTAATTAAAAAGTTTGGACTGTCATTTTAAAGTTTTTGAGATGAGTGTCAAAAACCCTGTTGTTTTGACCTACTTACTGGAGCACTTTAGAAATATGTTCTTTTTATATGTGTCTATTCAAAGTCTTGAGACCATGTTGATATCACACTTCTTTTACAGGCTATTCTAGGACAAGTGGACCTTCTGGTTTTATTTTTTTACTTATCATGGCTGCAAAGCCTGGACCTTCTGTAGTGTGTCATTTGCTTTTTTACCAGTATCACACAGAGTGGGTGAAGAACCCTGGTTTCCATTAAACTACAGGATTAATTGCAAAGTGAAATCTGTGGAAGGAATTGTGGCTTCTGAAATCTTTTGGCATTTCACTGGGTGAAGGTTTTGTGGTCAGAAATATTGTATGATGGGGAGAGAGGGGCTACGATGGGCATAGCAAAAAAGGAACTCTAGACTGATTAGCTGGAGGGTGACAGTTTCCATTTTAGAGGGAAGAAATGTTTTAAAGACCGACCACCTTGATATGGCTTATAGAAATCAAATATTGACTCCCTATTTTGATCAAAGTTGGGTAGACAATGATTCAAAAAAGGCATCGTCGTGTGACAAGGGATATATAAACTAAAAAAGTCTTTTACTTGAGTGATTTTCTTCTTCAACCTCCAGGTTCTTTCCAATCAACTACATACTGTGTGCAAAACAATACCAAGCACTTGGAAGAGTACAGTAGAATAAGTAGACCCAATCCCTGTCTTCAGGGAGCTTCCAGTCTAGCAGGGTAGACAACTGTTAAAATTATAAGTAGGAAAGGGGTGTGTCCAGACAAGTATGGTTTCCCTGAATCCTGCCTCTAGGTTAACATGGAGTAGAGTGTGCATTTGGCTTCCTGTTCAAATTTGGTCTAGCAAAGACTTGCATCTAGGAAATGGAATATGAGGATTTTGAGTTCAGATCTAGAGCTAGGTGGTAGGGGAACAGCAAATTGGATATGGCATGTCTCTCATGCCGTAGATCTCATTAAAAAAATACCACTCCACTATCTATAACAATAATAGTGGGGAAGTATGATTTCTCTACTCCTAGTTTTCTAGGTAACATGGTACAGAGTGTGAAGTTTTACTTAGTTATCGGATTCCTTCAGTGTGGTGGCTAGAGAAATGGTGAAAATAGTTATCTGTAAAAGGAGGACATCTATTGTAGCACTTGAACTAGCCAAGTGTGGAGTTGCTTCATAGATATCACTGGATGTGGCTTAACAGGCCAGGAAGGAATAGTTCAGGAGGATGGGTGCTTTTTCTTTTCTACTCTGGAAATCTATTCCCACACTGGATAGCTAGTGGGGATTAATTTCACACTGAAGACAATTTCTGGGTTTGGACCTTCCAAATCTGCCCAATCAAAAGTAATCTTTGGATGCTACTGTGCTGCTTCTGGAAATCACAGACTATGTTTACAGACTCCCTGCTTTATTGTTTTCTGGATAATCCATCCATTGATAATCGTATTTGATTTCTATTTAATTTCATATTTCTAGACTGCAAACCCACTTTGGGCAGGGATTGTCTCTATTTTTTGCTGAATGGTACTTCCCAAGTGCTTAGTACAGTGCTCTGCACACAGTAATTGCTCAATAAATAAGATTAAATGAATGAATGAATATTTTAGACTAGCAGCATAGCCTAGTAGAGCACAGACCTGGGAATCAAAAGGATCTGATTTCTAATCCCTGTTCTGCCACTTTTCTTCTGTGTGACCTTGGGCAAGTCATTTAAATTCTCTATGTCTCAATTATCTCATTTGTAAAATGGGGACCTAAGACTGTGAGTCCCACATAGGACAGGGACTGTGTCCAACCCTATTTCCTTGCATCCACCCCAGTGATTAGCTTAGTGCTTGAAAATAGTAAGTACTTAACAAATACCACAGTTATTATCATTATTATTTTTATATTTTAGCATCTCTTTTATGCTTCTAGGTTCTGTCAGCCATATTGATATGCTGGAATAATTATGTGAAAAACAACTCATATTGTGTTTTTATTTTTGTGTTTCCCTCAGTTTATACGAGAAATTGGAAAGCCCCACTTCCTGTTTCTCCATCCACTTCCCCTGAGCACCAGCCCTTAACTCGGCCTCTCTTGAGTACCATGAAAAAACATGGTTTATGTATTGGGTAGCTGGAACCACTGAGGTCTGAAGGAGATATCCTGTTCCATGACCACATATTATTATTGCTAAACCTGACAGATGCCACATATGATTACCACTGGCTAACTTGGGGAGAGAGTTTTGGATGTTTCAGCACAAGTCATTATAGCTCATGGCCTTCTGGGAATAGGAAATGTTTTCTCAATGCCAAATTTAAGTCCTAGCAAACATAGCCTCGATCTGATCCTCAGTCTGTCCTGTGCTGAAGGAGACAATCACTTGGTTGCCTAAGCGATGCTCATCCCAAATGGAGAATGCAAGAAAAAGTGCTGTCCTCAATTTCATGAACAGTGTTCAAGAGATACTCTCTCCACCTCACTCATGCTCGTAGATACAGTTCCTACATCAGCAGTGTTGTCTTTGAGCCAGAGTAGAAGTCTGCCGCATATATTTGCCAATGTTGAACTTTAATCAATCCATCATTAGTTATTTTTGTTATCCCAAAAGGATACCAAATATCAGTTATTTCAGTCATGTTGGTATATACTGGTAGTGACTTTTGAAGATAAAAATAATTATAACTTATTTGCATTAATGTGTATGGCATTTTATTTGCATATATGTGCTTATACATGTATAAGAAATGAGCTGTATATGCAAAATGAAATAAAGATTAGAATAGACTTATTATATGATAGGTTTGGTGGTTGTCCAACAATACTTTCTGTGGGGATGTGTTATGCCCAGAGGCATTCATATATACCTGTCAATCTCAGATAGCTCTTTTCCTTGGTGACACAAATGCTACCTTGACGGCACACTACCATTCAGTCCAGAAACACTTACCTTCCAGTTCCAGAGGATTATTTATTTCAGTTCCTTTTAAATGTGTTAAGGGGTGACAGCAAGGTACTTCTATTTTAGTCACTAATAAACCTAGCAGTGTGTTCAGTACCCTGTTTCTCTTCCATCAGATTTATCTCACCCACTTGTCTCCGATGGGTAAAGACTAATATGTTGGACGAAAGACCAGGGTAGATTATGCAGACACAGTCTGTATCAGAAATAGGACTCAATCTCAGAGAGAAAGAAAGCAGGTATCTTGGCCCCATTTTTAGGACAATCAATTAAATGAATTGTGCACTTACTGTGTGCAGAGCACTGTACTAAGTGCTTGGGAGAGGACAATATAAGAGAGTTTGGTAAATATGTTCCCTGCCTACAATGAGCTTACATTCTATAGGGGAAAGCTAACACTGATACAAGCAAATTAGGGATATACACATAAGTGCTGCAGGCCTGATGGAGGAGCAAATAAAGAGTGCAAATCCAGGTGCAAGGGTGGTACAGAAGGGAGTGAAAGAGGAAATGAGGGCTTATTCAGGGAAGGCCTCTTGGAGGAGATGTGCCTTCAGTAAGGTTTTGAACGTGGGGAGAGTGATCGTTTATTGGGTATGAAGAGGTAAGTCACTGCAACTGGTGGATGACAGTTCAGCGGCAAGCTAGAAAAGTTTAAGGTACAGTGAGTAGGCTGGCAATAGAGGAGTGAGGTATGCAGGCTTGGATGTAATGGAAAAGCAGTGAGGTAAGGTAGGAGAATAAAGGTGATTGAGTTTTTAATACTCATGGTAAGGAGTCTCTGTTTGATGTGTTACCAGCAGTGGGTTACCACTGGAGGCTCTTGAGGAGTGGGGAAACATGGACTGAGCATTTATGTAGTAAAATGATCCATGCAGCAGAGTGAAGTAGAGGTAGGGAGGTTAGGAAGGAGGCTGATAGAGAAATAAAGGCAGGATAGGTAGCACTTTTGATGAGATACAGCATGGCCTAATGGAAATAACCTGGCCTTGGGTATCGGAAGACTTGGGTTCTAATCCTAATTCTCCACATTTCTGCTATGTATCCTTGGGCAAGTCACTTAACTTCTCTGTGCCTCGCTTACCCAATCTGTAAAATGGAGATTAAGTCTGTGATTCCTCTGAGAGACAGGGACCATGTCCAACCTGATTAACTTGTATAAATACCAGCATTTAGAACACTGCTTGACAAATAGGAAACACTTAAGTATCACACATTATTATGGAGAGGAAAGGGTGGATTTTAGTGATGTGGTGCAGTTGAACCAATAGGATTTTGTCACAGATTGAATATGTGCAGTGACTGAGAGAGATGAGTTGAGGATAATGCCAAGGTTCCTTGTGAGACAAGATTCCTTGTGATACTTCCTGTGAGACAGGAAGGATAATAATGCTGTCTACAGCCATGGGAAGTCAAGGGGAGGATAGGGTTTGGGTGGGAAGATAAGGAGTTCTGTTTTGGACATGTTAACTTTGAGAAATTGGTGGGACATCTAACTAGAGCTGTCCAGAAAGCAGGAGGAAATGTGAAACTGCATAGAAGGAGAGACAGTAGGCCTGGAGATGTAGATTTGGGAATCATCCCCATAGAGATGGTAGTTAAAATCATGGGATCGAATGACTTCTCCAAGAGAGTGAGGTGTAGCTAGAGAATAAGAGACCCATATCTGAACCTTGAGGGTCACCCAAAGAGGGTGGGAGGAACAGGAGGAGCCACCAAAAAAGAATGAAAATGAGCAGCCAGAGAGATAAGAGGAATAAGTGAAGCCAAAGTAGCTTAAGGTTTCCAGGAGAAGGGGATGGTTGACAGTGTGGAAGGCCGCTGAGAGGTCTAATAGGATTAAGATGAGTAGAGAAAAGGAAGTAGACGCCAGACATATTAAATGTGCTCACCAAGTTCACTCACCATGCCAGTGATAGAGATGGGATTAGAACCCAGGGCTCTTCACTCCTAGCTCTTTCTACTTCTAATAATAATAAATGAGGTATTTCTTAAGCACTTATGTGCCAAGCACCACTAAGTGCTGGGGCAGATACAAGATCACCAGGTCTCACATGGAGCTCACACTGTAAGTAGGAGGGAGCTTAGGTTTTGAATCACCATTTTGCAGAGGGAACTTGAGGCACAGAGTTGTTACTTGCCCAAGGTCACTCAGTAACCAAGTGGCAGAAGTGAGATTAGAACCCAGATCCTTTGACTTCCCAGCTCATTTAATTCACTCATTTGTATTAAATCATATTTACTGAGCATCTACTGTAAGCAGAACACTGTAGTGAGCACTTGGGAGAGTGCAATATAACAATAAATAGACACATTCCCTGCCCACAGCAGCTTGGCTTAGTGGAAAGAGCCTGGGTTTGGGAGTCAGAGGACCCAGGTTCTAATCCCAGCTCTGCTACTTGTCTGCTGTGTGACCTTGGGAAAGCCACTTAACTTTTCTGTGTCTCAGTAATATCATCTGTAAAATGGGGATGAAGACTATGAGCCCCACGTGGGACAACCTGATTACCCTGTATCTACCCCAGCACTTAGAACAGTGCTCAGCACATAGCGCTTAACAAATGCCATTGCCACACCAAACTTACTAGGACAAGGTCAAATCTCTTCTATACTATCATTGTGCCCCCCAGATTTAAGACCTGTAATTTACGAAATTCCACGATAGAATGGGTCCAGATTTTGAATGTTGGAAGCATTCCACCTCTTGGGGGATAACTGGCTCACTTAATTCTTTGAATTAAATCTGAAGGCTCACAATGGAGGTACTCACAAATTCCCCTTCATATTAGTATTTAATATATCTCAAAATAGTAAGAAGTATTAGAAAAAGTCCAACCTCTACAGAAAAGTATCTGATTCTGTTTTTGAAGTTAGTGGATATATGTACTGTCGTCCCATCCATTCTGGCCCATCATTCCTAATTTACTCTTCGCCTTCCTTTTAACTCACTCTTTTAGAGAAGCAGCATGGCCTACTGGAAAGAGCATGGACCTGGGAGGTGGAAAGACCTAGGTTTCACAGGAGATTACAACTGAGGATGCACATACATTCACACAAACACATACATTCATTCATTCAATCGTATTTATTGAGCACTTACTATGTGCAGAGCACTGTGCTAAGCACTTGGAATGTAAAATTCGGGAACATATAGAGACAAACCCTCCCCAACAACAGGTTCGTATGAGTGCTAAAGATTCAATAAGTGTAACTAAGTTTAAAATGCTATACTTTCCTGAAGAGATGAGTTGGACGTGGTACAGGAAAATCAGTTAGGGAAGGCTTGGAGGAGGTGGGGTTTTTGGAAGGAAAACTGTGGTCTGTCTGATATGAGGAGGGAGGGATTTCTAACAATGGGGAAACACTTTGAGACAGCTGATGGAAGTGGGAGGACCAAGAACAAGATTCATCTATATGGTTGTTTTTGGAGAAACGAAGACAGAGAGTCTGGACATACAGTGTGAAGAGCAGGAGAATAACATGGAGAGCCCTTGACATTGCAGTCATGCTCTACTCAAATAGCTGTGTTTTGTAGAAAGAATGTATTTCAGTTCCCTAGTAGGTTTCTATCCTTAAAAAGTAGTATAAGTATGAATTATGGAAAATATGGGTGTAATAATTCAATTCACCCAAGCTTATTAATATATTTTTTTGTCTCTATACCTTTGTTTTTCAGGGGTGTATGCATGTATGCACATAATTTATGTTTTACACTGACCCAACTTCATGGTTTGGGGAAACAGTTGAGGCAGAATTGCAAAGGAGACACTTGCATAGTGAATCAGGAAATGTTGTCCTGGCTCTTTTATTTTAATATTTAACTCATTTTTGCTTATTTCAGGGAACATCATTTTTTTCCACACATTAAAATTGATATTGCCAAACTGCACTATAAGTAGGTTGTAAAGGAAATACCATGAATGGTTTCTAGTTTCAATAGTAGTTTGCTTGTGGATGAATTATAAAATAACCAGCAATGAAGTTCCAAATTTGAGCAAGGGAAATCTTTGAGCCATTATTTAGTAACTCATTAAAAAAAACTCTCGACATTTTTCATACACAGTAAGTACTCAACTGTGCAGAAAAATGTGACTGAGAAAAGTAATAGAAACCATTTAATAAAAATGGGCTGCTTCATACAAATGTGGCAATTACACTGGAATGGTTTGTATGGCCAATAAAGCACACAACATTCTGCCTATTCTTAGAAATCAGATTTTCACTCTTCATTTGTTTCACTTCTTTTTTTATTTTTTTCTTAAGACAAATTTTGCAATTTTATGCTGAAGTTAATATACAAATGTAAAGAAGTTCTAAAGGATTATAAGTGCTAACAAATACCATTTTTCCATAACTTAAATTTAAATAGTTTCCACAAGGGTCTCAGGATAACATATTAAATCAGCATGACTTCTCTGTCAAATAATCAGCCATTCATATTTACTGAGTGGAAATAGCACAGGAACACGAGTCAGGAGGCCAGATCACTTCGGTATCATAACTTATTTTGGGCCATTATTTTGTAATTAAAGTCTTGGAAAACCAGCGATTAAGCCACGTGTCAATCTACGTTTGTCATAACCCCTCCCTCTCGAAGTTTATCATATAGTTGAAAGATATAAAATTCTGGAAGGAATATATTTCATATCGGGAGGAGAATCACAATAAAAAACATCATTGATTGCACAATAACCCATATCTCCTTTTGTGACCAAGCTCTTCCATAACCTAGTGTTTAGTTCAATGGAATTGTTCAGTATTATTTAACTTCACAAAGTGAATGTTGTTTATGTCACATTCTACCTAAATCATAAGTAATTGATTAATTAACATTCATCTTTTTTGTAGCTTTTAGGAGGCAGATGCATTAAATATTTCAAAGGAAAAAATACAAGGAATAAGAGATAGCTTTAACTTTCTCAAAAATGTTCTATTAGTTTTTGCTTTTACATTCATTCTGCCTAATTTTACACTATGCAAATAGGTGACATAGTAAAAGGTAAAATATCAGAAAATATGGTATATTTAATTTCCTGATTAATGTTTCTAAATTGACAGAGAAATGAAAGTGGATTAAAGTAGAATAGTCCTGACCTCCAAAATGTTTTTAAATAACAGAAGAATGGGAAGAATTTCCAGCCCTTTTATTTTAATGGGCACTGAAAATGTAAATCAAAAATCTATCTCTCCATCCCTTTTTCTACTGTGTGTTCGTAATAGCCTTTTGAAATTGTTGCATTTGATTGCATCCAATATGCTACTAGTCTGTCAAATACCAAATTACTTCTTTACAACCAAGCTGAGAGAGATTTCTTTTGCAATAGGTTTTCTGCTAGTATCTTTTACTTTAATTAAGTTAGGGACTAGACTTCAATTATATCTTTCTTAAATCAGACTACAAAGGCAATATAATTAGTGGATTTTTTTCTATTCTAGCTAAAATAGCATTTTATTGCTGAGGCTACATAGGATTCATGCATATGTATATGAAATTTTATTTGCAAATTTTTTTTACCAAATTGAAATTCACACTGAAGTTTCCAAAAAACAATATGCAAGAAAAAATTATAATCTCCTATGAAACATTAAAGATATCTCATATGGAAAATTGTATTTTAATGACATTCACACAGAAGTTACTTGCAACTTGAGTATATGTGCCTATGCCACCTGGAGGGAGTGGAAATTTGACTCATTTCAGTTCAGTTAATTTAATCAAGGAAGGCAATCAAATTATTACCATGTTGAAAAGTGGATATGCATAATTACCTAATTAACTCTCAATCAATTAATGTTTTTATTAAACGCATACTATGTGCAGAGCTCTGTACTAAGAAAGTGGGAGGGAAAATACAGTTAGTAGGACCAATTCCTGCCTATATGTTTGGTATCACACTAATTAAATACAGGCACTTCTTGACTTCTGACATGTTGATCTACTATGAACAGCTTTAAATGTGTTTCTAAATTCATGTCCCATTTGGCTTCAAAACACGTTGACTTTAACTTTATGACACTAGCCTCCTTAATCACACTGGCTGTGTTTATTGTTCCAGTATAGTTCCAGTATAGTTGTGAAGCAGCATACCCTGATAGATATAGCATGGGCCTGGGAATCAGAATGACCTGTATTCAAATGCTGCTCCACCACTTGCCTCCTGTGTGATCTTGGGCAAGGCACTTAACTTCTCTGTGCTTCAGTTCCCTCATCTGTAAAATGAGGATTAAGATTGTGAACCCCATGTGGGACAGGAACTGTGTCCCATCTGATTACCTTTTATCTACCTCAGTGCTTAGTACAGTGCCTGGAACATAGTAATCACTTAGAAAATACTACTATTATCATTGTTGTTGTAGTATTTAATTGAGAGTAACATGCACATGAAAACTCTCCCCGGTGACTCTACCAAAATATCATATAACTCCTCTAACTCACCAGATGCCCACTAGCCTCTCCCTCTCTGCCCACTTTCCCCTTCACCCTTTCCCTGATATGTAAACCTTTGTTCTTCTCTCCCCTTAGCTGAGCTCCCACATATCATTCCTTCTTCCTAATCCCCTGATTCGTCCCTCCATTCCTAACCCTACAGTCCCCCCAATACTTCTCGGCTCTTATAGTCCATTTATTTTCAGTCCAACAGCGTACTCTTGTTTCATAGTGATGCAATCATTTCTCCCTACAGCACTTATCAACATATGTGTAATTTATTTATTTATAGTAGTGTCTGTCTCCCCTCCTCTAGACTGTAAGCTCATTGTGAGCAGAAATGTGTCTGTTTATTGTTGTACAGTACTCTCCCAAGAGCTTAGTTATTGTGATTAGGTTGTCTTGTTTTTGTCCGTCTGTCTCCCCTAATTAGACTGTAAGCCAGTCAAAGGACAGGGATTGTCTCTATCTGTTGCCGAATTGTACATTCCAAGCACTTAATACAGTGCTCTGCACATAGTAAGTGCTCAATAAATACTACTGAGTAAATGAATGCTCCACACACAGTGAGTGCTCAATAAATATGTTTGAATAAATAAAATCCACCCTTTCATCTCCATCCAAACTGCTACCACCTTAATCCAAGCACATTTCCTACCCTGCCTTGATTGCTATATCAGCCTCCTTGCTGATCTCTCAGCCTCCTATCTCTTCCCTACTTCATTCCTCACTCTGCTCCCTGGATCATTTCTCTACAAAAACATTCAGGACATGTTTCCCCACTCCTCAAAAAACTCCAGTGGCTGCCCATTCACCTCCATATCAAATAAAAACTCCTCACCATCAGTTTTAAAGTACTCAATAGCCTTGCCCCCTCCTACCTCACCCCACTACTCTCCTACTACAAACCAGCCTGCATAATTCAGTCCTCTAATGCTAATCTTCTCTATGTACTTCGATCTCATCTAATTCATTTGTGACCCACCCAAGTCCTCCCTCTTGCCTAGAACACCTTCCTTCTCAGAGCAGACAATGACCGTCTCCCACTTCAAAGCATTATTGAAGGCACATCTCCAAGAGGCCTTCCCTGCCTAAGCCCCCTTCACTCTTCTCCCACTCCCTTTCTGTGTCAACCTAACTTGTTCCCTTAATTAATTCCCCACTCCCAGACCCACAGCACTTATGTACAAATCTGTAATTTATTTATATTAATGTCTGTCTCCCCCTCCAGACTGTAAGCTTGTTGTGGGCAGGGAATGTCTATTGTATTGTACTCTCCCAAGCACACACCATAAGCACTCAGTTAATATGAATTAAGAATTTCCCTCTTCTCTCTCCTGTGTTAAGCATCTCTTCAGGAAACCAACTGGCTTGCAGAATATCTTCTTCTCTGGCATATGCAGGATAGCCTCTTAGCTAAGCCCCAGTTTCCCAAACCCTTTTGGAAAAAGGCACAGATGTTCCTGTTTGATTTTCCCCCAAATTAATCATTTTCTAAACAGCTTAACAGAGTGACTCTATGCCTTTACTCATGTGAGCTAAGGCTTGGTTTCATAACTCCTGGCAAAGGGAGTAGGGTGAGAAGAAAGGGGGAGGTGGGACTCTCTCTCTCTCTCCACCTGCAGTTAAGTCAGGGATAATTTGATGGACAATCAAAACAGTTACCTTGCATTTACAGGGGATTCATTTCTCTGGAGGAGTTTCCAAAGGGGTCTCTTGTATGGAGTGAAGCCCTCAGAGTTCTGGGCCCACTCTTCAGTCAGTCAGTCAGTCATATTTATACAGTGGAGCACTGTACTAGGCTCTGGGGAAAGTACAATACGACAATAAACAAACACATTCCTTGCCAAGAGCGAGCTTACAGTCTAGAAGGGGAGACAGACATTAATATAAATAAACTACAGATATGAATATAAATGCTGTGAGGCTGGGGGAGGAGAATGAATAAAGGGAGCAAGTCAGGGTGATGTAGGAAGGAGTGGAAGAAGGGGAAAGGCAGATTTTCCAACCAATCAAATTGTGCATGGAAGAACCAGTCCGCAAAGGGCCTGGGAGGAGTAGCCTGCAAACCAATGTTTTAATTGGAAGAATCACAACGGTTTCTTGGAAGCCTTTCATTTGTCGTGGGAATAAATTGTAATCCACAAATTCATCAGGGATCCCACAGGGGGCTCCTTGTGGGCAAGGATTGTGTCAACAAACCCTATTGTGCTATATTCTCCCAAGTGGTTAGTACAGTCTCCTGCACCCAATAAGCTCTCAGTGAATCCCACTGATTGATTGATTGAATGCTGGAAAAGGTAGTTGGAACGACCTCCCTAATGACTTGCTCTGCATACAAATTATCAACCAGAAACTATGTGGCTGGAGACATTTGCTTTACTTGGGATTTGAATAGAATATATAGCTCCAAGATGCCTGTACTAAATCCTGGGATGGATACAAGCAAGTCAAGTTGGACACAATCCCTGTTCCACGTGGGGCTCACAGTCTCAACCCCCATTTTACAGATGAAGTAACTGAGGCACAGAGAATTGAAGTGACTTGTCCAAGGTCACACAGCAGACGAGTGGCAGAGCCAGTATTAGAACCCATACCCTTCTGATTCCTGGGCTCCTGTTCTATCCACTATGCCATGCTACCTGATCAAGTGTGCATTCTTTAATCTCAACTCAGTACTTACATTTTCTCTGAATGTCTCCACATTCTCATCAGGTATGAAGTCTTTAAGGAGACAAATGTACATACCAAAGAATCTTCTCAAAGATGGTCCCCTTGATAATCTACCAGTTGTTCTAGTCCAAGACTGTACTTTTAATAATAACAATAGTAATAATAATGACATTTGTTAAGCACTTACTATGTACCAAGTACTGTTCTAAGTGCTGGGGTAGATACAAGGTCATCAGGTTGTCCCACATGGTGCTCACAGTCTTAATCCCCATTTTATAGATGAGAGAACTGAGGCAGAGAAGTGAAGTCACTTGCCCAAGGTCACACAGCAAACAAGTAGCAGAGTTGGGATTAAAATTCATGATCTTCTGATTCCCAGGCCTGTGCTCTTTCTGCTATGCCATGTTGTGGGTCCACATGCCATTCAGTTATTTGTTTAACTGTAATCAATCAGTTGTACTTGAGTGCTTACTCTTGTACTGTACATGCCAAGCATTTGTCTTAGTGCAATGCAACAGAGTTAGCAGACACATTCCCTGCCCACTAGAAGTATGTTCAGTTCATACTTTATGCTTTATTCCAGCAGTGGGAACTGAACCAGCCCAGTAAAACTGGGAAATGTGCCCAAGTAGCCACCAGTTTCCTGGATTACTGCTACTATTCCATTTTCCAGCTTCCAGGCCTGAGACTGAGAGCCATGAGGCTTGGCTGGGGAAGGATTGATTAGGGATGCTAAGGGGCATTGCTTTCTTCCCTGAACTTCACTCCAAATCTGGCCTGTTCATGCTGAAACACACACCTGGGGTATTTCTGGAGACCAGTTAACAGATGGGGAAGAGATTGAGCTGACTGGAAAGCAAGTTTAAAAAAAGGAAAAAAAAATAAAAGTTAAAATTTAAAAAAGTGGCACCACAGAAGGAACTATGGGAATGTGGAGGCATATTCAGGATTGAAGGGAAGATATAGGAGGTAATATTGGTACATTCAGATGTGGGTATGAAGCACAAGGTTCACTAAGAAAAAGGAAACCTATTATAAAATATGCAGTAGGAAGGAAGAAATGGGGAGCTATGATACCCGATGTTTCCTGAAACAGGAACTGTGTAATAATAATAATAATGTTGGTATTTGTTAAGCGCTTACTGTGTGCAGAGCACTGTTCTAAGCGCTGGGGTAGATACAGGGTAGTCAGGTTGTCCCACGTGAGGCTCACAGTTAATCCCCATTTTACAGATGAGGTAACTGAGGCACAGAGAAGTTAAGTGACTTGCCCATAGTCACACAGCTGACAAGTGGCAGAGCCGGGAGTCGAACCCATAACCTCTGACTCCAAAGCCCAGGCTCTTTCCACTGAGCCAGGCTGCTTCCCATTTTGTAGTCTCTAAAGGGCTCACTATATAGCTCTCTGTAAAGTAATTCTAAATAAATCAGGAACTACACAAGATTGGAAAACCAATCATTAATAAGCTTTCCTTTTCTGTGAAATTATTCAATATATGTTCATAATCAAATTTCACTTATTGATTGAGGAAAACACTTGTTGTAACTAATGAACAATGGCATATAATTACCTAATCATATTCAACAGCAAGACTTGAAAAGTGTCCTTTACATTAATAATAATAATGATAATGGTGTTTGTTAAGCACTTACTACTTAATAATAATAATGTTGGTATTTGTTAAGCACTTACTATGTGCAGAGAACTGTTCTAAGTGCTGGGGTAGACACAGGGTAATCAGGTTGTCCCACGTGAGGCTCACAGTTAATCCCCATTTTACAGATGAGGTAACTGAGGCACAGAGAAGTGAAGTGACTTGCCCACAGTCACACAGCTGACAAGCGGCAGAGCCAGGATTCAAACCCATGTCCTCTGACTCCCAAGCCCAGGCTCTTTCCACTGAGCTACGCTGCTTCCCCGCTTCTTGTCAGGTACTGTTTTAAGCACTGGGATAGATACAAGGTAATCAGGTTTTCTCAGGTGGGGCTCACAGTCTCAATCCCCATTTTACAGATGAGGTAACTGAGGCTCAGAGAAGTTAAGTGAATTGCCCAAGGTCACACAGCAGACAAGTGATACTGCCAGGATTAGAACCCACGACTTCTGACTCCCAAGCCCATGCTCTTGCCATTAGGCATGCTGCTATTATTCATTGTTATTATTCATTCATCCAGTCACATTTATTGAATGCTTAATGTACACAGATAACTGTACTAAGCACTTGGAAAGTACAATTCAGCAACAGAGACAATCCCTGCCCAACAACGGACTCCCAGTCTAGAATGGGGAGATAGATAACAAAACATAGCAGGTAGATAGACATCTATAGCACTAAAGTAGATGAATAGAATTATGGATACAAACACATCATTAATAAAATAAATAGAATAATAAATACAAATATACACCAGTGCTGTGGGGTGGGGAAGAGCATAGAGCAGAGGGAGGGAGTAGGGATGATGGGGAGGGGATGAGAGGTCAGGTATGGATTAACCATGGCCGGATATAATCTTCATTTTTTCGAATGTATTTCCAAAGAGACACTCAAGTCATTCTTATTATTGTTATCAATAATAGTTACATTACTCATTAAACCTTCACTGTGGAATATGCAGTATTTGTAGATGGCTATCAGTTAAGTTTGGTGAAATGCTTTACAATCATTTGTTTGTCTTCTTGGGTGAGCTCCATTAGGGTGTAATATCCTGGGTACAGTAATTCTTTGAAAACTGCCTCACAGATTTTAGATGATGTTTTGGAAAGGCTGTTGCAACCCCCATATTGTTACGTATTTTCTTATGGCATCCATTGCCAGTACAGACAAGGCTTGCCATGCAGAGCTGGTTTACTTCAATAATGGTGACAAGGGCACATGCAATTATAACAACCAATTATACCATTATGGAGCAATCTCATCATTTCCATACCCCTCATAAAATCCCATCTCCTCTAGGAAACCTTCCTGATTGTTTCCTAACACCCAAAAATCACATCAACCCAACCGCCACCTTTAATATTTTATGTATCTATTTGAATTCTAAGAATTTATATGAATGTGCATATTGAAGTACTTGTTCACTTATTTCATTCAGACATATTCTTTCTCCTACTGCCTACATTCTCATCCTCCTTCTTGCTCCCACTGCTTATAAATTATTTTTCTGCCATTTTAGCCCACTAGATTATAAAGTCCTTGCAGATGAAAAACATGCATTTTGCTTTTGTTGTTCTCTTCAAATGTTTTCTGTTTAAGTATCATTGGACAACTATTGCCAATGATAGTTAGGAAACTTTGGATTTGCCTAGGTTTTGCCTGTTGTGGGCTGATACATAACTTCTTTTTTTTTCAGTATTATTTTCACCACATAGCCCTGTGCTGTGTATGTCCAACTCTCTGTGCTGATTCGGAGAGTTTTTTTGAGGAAGGCCAACATTCATTATAGACTCACATAAATCAAAGCACAATTTGGCTAGATATAAAGAATCTTCTTGGATGTAAGATATTTTAACATTGAACCAATCAAATAAGAATTTAATCTTGATTTCTCAATATATTAAAATAAGGCGAACACAACTTAAGATTTTTTATAAAATGACAACGAAGTATCCTTTGGTTATAATAAATTTATTAACAAGGACTCCACTAGTAGAATGCCATTTTTGAATAGGCGTCATAACCTCTAATTATAAGCAATGCATTTTGATAACTAGCCCGTTGTTGGGTAGGGATTGTCTCTGTTGCTGAATTGTACTTTCCAAACGGTTAGTACAGTGCTCTGCACACAGTAAGTGCTCAATAAATGATTGAATGAATGAATGTGTATCTGTAGGGTTTTTTTTAAAGCAAGTTTCTACTTTTTTCCAGAAATCACTGGGAAAGAAGCCACCTTGATTGCTAGCATCTTTTTCATCCTCTCTGGTTTTGTTAATATCAACCTGTAGCTGGAAACAGAGAAGCTGTGTCCACAGCCTCTTGAATATTATCCAGGATGTGTAAACAGACCTGATGAGTGTCCAGATTGAATGGATATCAGCTAATCAAATATATCAATCGTATTTACTGAGCCCTTTGCACAGAGCACACTTCTTAATACTTGAGAAAGGAAAGTTAGTAGTCAGTATCCCTACCCTCAAGGAATTTACTGTCTATAGGGGAAATATAGTCAGTAAAATGAATTACAAGTACAGGGAAGCAACCGAGTTCAAAATATGTACATAAGTGCCCTGGGAGTGGAGGATGGGGAGTGAGTACCCAAATGCTTAGTTGATGTAGAAATAGGAAGGGCTGGGGTGGGGAGGGAAGATAGGGTAGGGAGAAGAAAGATTAATCAGGAAAGACCTTGCCGAGGAGATGTGATTTCAGAACAGGGTCTTGGAGCTGAGCTTTAAAGGAGTCCTGTTCTCCAGAAAATGAATCCAGTACAAGCAAGATTTTGTAATTGAAATTTACTTGTTTTTATTTTGGTCTTCTATAGTGTTTAATATGTCTGAAATGACATTAGTAGTCTTATTTCCTATGAATGATTCTTTATATAATTTTCCCCATCAGAGCTTCCAAATGCCTGGGCCAGTTTTTATCCATGGTAACTCTTTGTTTTTTCCTCCGGTGGATCTCTAATGCTTGCTAGAATGATTACAAATTTGAACAGTGCTAGTGTTTTTATAGTACATGGTTGGTGACAGACTGATAGTTACTGGTGGCCATCAATTTCATTGTTTTGGCAAGTTTCCTATATTTGTAGTTGAATACAGTTGTTGCTCTTATGAATCATGGCAAATTCCACTCCTCAGATGTTTACAGTCACACTTATCATGTGAGTTACTGAGCTGCTACTGCCCGCACCGAATTAAATGTCACATGAAATCAGTGCCAGTATTTAATGGCATGAAATAAACTTAACCACAGCTCAGGAGTTTCTTGCTATTAGTATTTCAGATCCAATACTTGGATGTAGAGTGAAATTTAAATTCATATTCCTGCACTTACAATAATTTTCAAGCAGTTGATTGGAAGTGAAGTAATGGGTTTCATAAAACCAAGTAAAGAATAATATTTGGTATTTTCTGAGTTTCAATATTATTTGAGTTTTCTGAAATGGGTACTTGTGTATTTAGAAGAGCAATTAAAATAATTTTAAGGTATAATGTGTTTAATTTTAAAGAACAAAAATTTAAACAGACATAAACTGCATATTCAACTAACAGTTTTTTCAAATACTATTTAAGATTATTATACTTCAAAAATACAAGGGCATTGTAAATTTAAAAATTAGAGTGAGGCATAATAAAATATTCCATGAAGACAAATTCAGTGATTAGGTGTTTGTAAATAGAGTAAAAATTTATCAATCCACAAAAAGTTTTAAGAAGTTAAATTCTCTCAGAGCTTATCTTCAAAGAGGGGTTGCTAGATAGCTTGAACGTATCAGCCTAGAGCAAACATGATGAAAAATTGACAAAAAAAGTGTGAAAGAAATACAGGAGTCCTCAGGGATGGTGGTTGATGGATTTATCAATCAGTGGATCAGTAGAATTTATTGAGCACCTACTGATGACAAGCACTGTACCAAGTTCTTCAAAGAATACTGCAGTAGCAACACACATTCTCTGCCCTCAATGACTTTTAAAAAAGAATATATTAGATTTAGTGTTACTAGGGATAGGGGTGCTCTAGGGCTCATTGCCTATTTCTGTTTTCCACCTGCCTGTACTCTTGGAACTGCCCTGAAGCTACTTAGATTGAGAGCTAAATCAGAGAAGATCAAATACAGATATTCTAATATTGCCATTCATGACATAAGGTTTGGTTGCAGAATTAGCAATATGTAGCTCCAAAATTGCTGGTCCAGACAGTAATTGACCTAATATTAACAGGAAGCAGTGGGAACAGTGGGAAGCAGCATGGCTCAGTGGAAAGAGCCCGGGCTTGAGAATCAGAGGTCATGGGTTCTCATTCTGGCTCCACGTGTCAGCTGTGTGACCTTGGGCAAGTCACTTAACTTCTCTGTGCCTCAGTTACCTCATCTGTAAAATGGGGATGACTGTGAGCCCTACGTAGGGCAACTTGATTACCTTGTACCTACCCCAGCGCTTAGAACAGTGCTTGGCACATAGTAAGCGCTTAACAAATACCAACATTATTGTTATTTATGGAGATGCCATTTGGTGCAGTGCAGTGTACTAGGATCTTGGGAAGGGATACAAAGTAAGTCTCTGCTGCAGTATATAAAGTATCAAATAAATGATAGGTCCCTTGGCATCATTTTTGATTGTTTTAGATCAGTTTAAAGGATTGCTTAATGGGACACTCCCAGGCTGCATCCTCTGATTGGTTCCCGCAGACAAGATCTAATGAAGGAACACATCTGCCAGGCTACCAGTTGAAATGTTTTCTCATTGGTTCCCCCAAATAGTATCTGATTGGTGGGGGTGGAGGAGAGGAAAATGGGGATAATGTCTAGGGTGGTCTGTGTTTAAGGGGAGGACATGTAATGGAGGTGAAATTTCAGGGTTCTCATGTCTAGCGGCACCCACCCTAGGCCTTCCTTAGCTAGGCGCCCCTTTCCTCTTCTCTCATTCCCTTCTGGATCACCCTGATTTGATCCCTTTGTTCTTCCCCTGCCCAGCCCCACAGCATTTATGCATATATGTAATTTGTAAATTTATATTAAAGTCTGTCTAACCCTCTTGCCAGACTGGAAGCTCATTGTGGGCAGGGAATGTCCATTTATTGATGTATTGTACTCTCCCAGGACCTTAGTACAGTGCTCTGCACATAATAAGTAGTCAATAAATACGATTGAATGAATTCCCCAATCTCTTGTGAAGTTGCCAGAGACAGCAGCTATGGTGTCCCCCAAGTGGGGGACATGCGTCATGTATAATTTCACATGGTGGTGGGATATTTCCACAACTGGATGCTTCCACAGTCATCAGTCCCCTATAGGCTCAGCTCTGCCTGGAGAAACCAAGACAGAGTTCCATGAGGTTCGCCTGAGATTCACGACACCACTGGAGGGGACCTTAGAGGTTTCCTTAATAATAATAATGATAATAGTACTTATTAAGCACTTACTATGTGTCAGACACTCTACTAAGCTGTGGGGTAGTTACAAGATAATCAGGTTGTATACAGTCCATGTTCCATGTTGGGCTCACACACTCAATCTCCATTTTTCAGATGAGGGAACTGAGGCCCAGAGAAGTGACTTACCCAAGGTCAGACAGCAGACAAGTGGCAGAGTTTGATTTAGAACCCATGACCTTCTGACTCCCAGGTCCAGGCTCTATTCACTATGCCGTGCTGCAGCAAACAAAAATTCCTCACTAATGGCTTCACTGCTCTCCATCACTTTGCCTCTTCTTTCCTCACCTCCCTTCTCTCCTTCTACAGCCCAGCCCACACACTCTGCTCCTCTGCTGCTAACTTACTCACTGGGACTTGTTCTCGCCTGTCCTGCCATCGACCCCTGGCCCACATCCTACCTCTGATCTGGAATGCCCTCCCTCCTCATATTTGCCAATCACACTTCTCCCACTTCAAAGCCCTACTGAAGGCTCACCTCCTCCAAGAGGCCTTCCAGAGTGAGTCCCCCTTTTTCTCTGCTCCCCCACCTCCACGTTGCCTTGACTCATTCCCTTTGGTTTACCTACCTCCCTGCCCCACGACACTTATGTATATATGTATATATCTATAATTCTATGTATTTCTATTGATCCCTGTTTACTTGTTTGTAAACACACGCTGTAGAGAAGCGTAGAGAGTTTCTACACGCTGTAGAGAAGCAGCGTGGCTCAGTGGAAAGAGCATGGGCTTTGGAGTCAGGGCTCATGAGTTCGAATCCCAGCTCTGCCACTTGTCGGCTGTGTGACTGTGGGCGAGTCACTTAACTTCTCTGTGCCTCAGTTCCCTCATCTGTAAAATGGGGATTAAGACTGTGAGCCCCACGTGGGACAACCTGATTCCCCTATGTCTACCCCAGCGCTTAGAACAGTGCTCGGCACATAGTAAGCGCTTAACAAATACCAACATTATTATTATTATTATTGTTTGATGTGTATATATCTATAATTCTATTTATATTGATGTCTGTTTACTTGTTTTGATGTCTGTCCCCCTGCCCCTGCTTCTAAGCTGTAAGCCTGCTTGGGCAGGGATTGTCTCTCTTTATTGCAGAATTGTAGTTTCCAAGTGCTTAGTACAGAGGTTTGCACACAGTAAGCACTCAATAAATACGAATGAATGAATGAATGAATGAATGAATGAATGAATGCATCACACCAATGGGCAGCTGCCAGGGGATGCAAGGGGCCTATCCCATCTGGACCTTCATCCTGTGCATTTTCAGTCAGTGCTTTACAGTTTACATTTGTTGAAGCTTTATTACAATCCACACAGAAGAAGTTAAATAAGCATAGTGCTTTTCTAAATTGCCACCCAGCTCATCCTCCTCCCTGCTAAGTCAGCCTCCGGACTCCTCTGCTACTCTGCCCAGCTCCTGACCCCCCCAGTGGAATCTCACAGTTTCTCAGAATGCGACGGGAAGCCAGAAGGGTGCCTGGAGCTTGGAGCTCTCTGCACCAGAAAGAGAAAACTGTCGGACTTGATGAGGTTAGTGGAAGCACAACCCTTCCTCTTCTGTGCCACCCTCTCCCACTGCAAAAAAGACTTGCCAAACCTTTAAACACATCAGCAAAAGGGGCAAGCTGAGAAAGTGAGATTGAATAGGCTTCCCAAGAATTCAATGAAGAAATACCTCTGTAGACAGTAATCCTGCTATTTGGCATCTTGGTGGCAAGTTGCCAAATAGGATCACTGTTGATGGAAATGTTATTGTTTCATAGAATCCTTGGGAAACACAAAATAATGAAGTGGCCCATCCCTGCCCATCGCAAGTTTACCCTTTAACAGAAAAGACAATCATAAAAATATTTATAACTCAAGTTGCTGGCATAAATAATTGAGTTGGTATATATATACATGAATGCAAAGTTTATGAATGCTAGAGTTGGCTGAAGGTATGCTATGGCTCAGGACCCTGGGAAATCAATGAGGGAAACCCTGTTGGAGGAAAATATTTTGCAGAACTTTAATGTGAAGAGAGCTGTGCCTGTCCGAAGTGGGAAGGGAAAGGTTAGTGCTGATTTTGATTTCTGCAGACTTGGATCCCCCTATACATAGTTTGAATGGAAGATGCCCTCCAAAAATCACATTTGTTCCTTGCAGAAATAGGCATGGGAAAATATTTTTGTATCATGTTTTAGAATTATTTGGGTCAAACACTGAAAGGATACCTGTGAAATATTTAAATATGTATAATTCTGTAAAATATTTGTTTTATTCCTCTTTTTAAAACTGGCCTAAGACAGCCTGAATTTCAGAGTCTAAAATAAGTTAGAGTTCAAAGAAACAAATATGCCTGAAATGATTTTAACAAACTGTCTCTACTTTTTATTTGCATATAAAACTTAAAAAATATTTGGATGCATGCCTATTTTCTCTCAATATCTACAAATAACAGTGCAATAGAAGAAGTAATCACTTGGGAATGAAATGACGTTGGCTGAATCAGTGAAAACTTTTGTTGCTATTTTTTTTTTAATCTACATGCCAATTTTCTCTGTCAAAGTAGGGAGGTTTCCGACTTTATTTTATACTGCCTGTATTCCATTCTGTCACTAATCCCTTTTGATCTTTTCATGCTGCCCTATAGGCCTGGACTTGTTTTTCCATTTATAAATTGCACTTTATTTCTCTCCCCTTTGTTTAGCTCCTTTCTCAAGGCCTCTTTTTTAACCCAAAAAGCTTGTTTAGTAACTGAAACTATTATTTTGGGGGATCAACCATTCTACTTAAGTGCATTTCTTTTCTCATTTTCTTCTACTTGCATTGTTCTTGGTTTAGATTATAAACTAATGGATTCACAACTTTTTTCTCTGAAAAGCAACCATCATGGCTGGGCATACTTATGAATCTAGTAAGCACAATTATTTATTTTTTAACCTTAGAAGTGAATCAATATTGGTTGAATTTACTTTCTCATATAAAAAAATAACAAAGAGTATTTTTCCAAGCTCCTTTATTGTAATTGTCATATTTCAAATTTTCTGGAGGGAAAACAAAAATTACATGGGTAAATCACACTTTCTACCTGAAATCAAACTATCTAAAAGGGCAAAATTTAGTGAGAATGGGATAATTATTTTAAGTTATTCTAGAAAGCAAATAGCAGATTTTGTGACCTTTTAATAATGGAAAAACTGAATCTCCATAACAGAATAAATTTGCAGAAGTCGTAAGAAGTCTTTGGCGGAACCCTTTATGGTGGAAACCTTTCTTCTACACTAACACACTTCTTTTATAATGATTATTTAAGTTGGAAAAGTGCTTTGAAAAGGAAGGCTGTATGATTTTATCCCATAATTATTATTGTTTCATTGTGAAATTAATATATTCCATAGCCTGGTCTGGAGTAAAAGATGTTTTCTTATGCCAAATTTGTGCATGCAAATAAGCTTTTTCCACAGATTTCTTTAAGCATTAGAGTCCATCTAAGAAATATTTTTGCCTGAGGCAGATTCTCATGGTATCTTTTAGGGATTACTTTATGTTTATTTGTTTGTAATTATACATAACTGTTTAATTGTTTATTTGATGCATTCATCCATCTATTCTCAGTACCTATAACTACACTCATCCTCTGATACTGAATCTATTTATATTGCATGATCATACAGATATTGCTAGCTTTGTCTTTCAGCACTAATTCTTGGCAACCAATAAGAGCTTAATGATTAGTGTTGCTGTTGATTATTATCCTCCTCCTCTTCTGCATTATCATCTTCAACATTTAGGCTTTGGTTGGACATCCCCAGTCTAAGATAAGTCTTTGTTCACTAGGACTTTATAAATATATATATTTATATATATTAAATTATACATATAATTATAATATTAATATTATATTTATAATTTATAAATATATATAATTATATATATAATTATAAATTCCTAGTGAACAAAGACTTATCTTAGAGTATATATACTCTACAGTATATATATATATATATACTCTCTCTCTCTCTCTCTCTCTCTCTCTATATATATATATTTATATACTCTAAGATAAGTCTTTGTTCACTAGGACTTTATAAATATATACACATACGCACAAGTTGATCATAGGGAATAGAGTATGTATATATACATACACACAAGTTGATCATAGGGAATAACTTCCTCTGTCTTCTAAATATAAGAAACATATAATTGTTATCTTAAAAATAATATCTCATTGATAATGTCATATTTGGCTCTGAATAGACTATCCCAAAATGAACATGAAACTAATATCAGTGAAAGTCTGCAATTTTCAGACTTGAACTTTTTGAGGATTTTTTTCTTTTCAACAAAAATGCCAAATAGGAAGTTATGGAAAGTTATAATTATTTTACACTTGATTTAACTCCAGGATGCTTGTTCAATTTAGCTCCAATTTCACAGCAACACATTAAACATTCACATTTTATTTTAACAAAGTCTGGGAAGACTTTGGGAGGATCGTGACGGCAAAAGACTAAATGAAGAAGGGTAACAGACACTACAAATGAAAATGCAATAGTACCACAAAGAGTTATCTTTATAAATGCCCAAGGGAAAAAGCATTAGCAGCAGGGTATAATTGGCTTATCAGAACACAGGTAAATATAAAATAGATCGGTGATCTTGAGGATCAACATCAAGGATAATGCCAAAGTTAGTGAGACAGGGAGGATGGTGGTGCTGTTTATAGTGATGGGAAAATCAGGATGAGGACAGGGTTTGGGGTGGGAAGATAAGGAGTTCTGTTTTGGTCATGTTAAATTTAAGGTGTCTTTGGGACATCCAATTAGAGATGTCCTGAAGGCAAGAGGAAATTCAAGACTACGGAGAATGAGAGAGATTGAGGTTGGAGATGTAGATTGGAAATCACTCCAGTAGAGATGGAAGTTGAAGCCCTGGGAGTTCTCCAAGGGAAGAATGTAGATGGAGAAGAGAAGGCAACTCAAAACTGAGTCTTGAGGGGTCTCATAGTTAGGGAATGGAAGCGAAGGAGGCGCCCGTGAAAGGGAATGTAATGAGAGGATGTCCCTCAACGTTCAGTTCTGGGTTCCCTTCTATTCTCCATCCACATCCACTCCCTTGGAGAATTAATTCCTCCCATGGCTTCAATGCCAATCTCTATGCAGATGGTTTCCATAACTACATCTCCAGCCTTGAACTCTCTCCCGCTCTGCAGTCTCACATTTCCTCTTGCCTTCAATACAGCTCCACTTGGATGTTCAGCCATCACCTCAAACCTAACATATATATATAGATATAGATATACACACATACAGATAAGTGCTCTGGGCCTGGGAGGGGGGAGGAACAAAGGGAACAAGTCAGGGAGATGCAGAAAGGAGTAGGAGAAGATGGAAGAGGATGCTTAGTGAAAGCCTCTTGGAGGAGATGTGTCTTGAATAAAACTTTGGGGGGAGGGGGGTGGAGAGTACTTGTTTGTCAGATTTGAGGAGGGAAGACATTCCAGGCCTGAGACTGGACATGGGCAAGGTTGGCAGTGAGAAAGAAGAGATCAAGGCATAGTGAGCAGGTTAACATTAGAAGAGCGAAGTGTGCGGGCTGGGTTGTAGTAGGAGGGTAGTGAAGTGAGGTAGGAGGAGACTAGGTAATTGCTTTAAAGCCAATGTTGAGGAGTTTTTGTTTGATACCGAGGTGGATGGGCAACCACTGGAACCATGTCCTGGACATTTTTGTAGAAAAATGATCTGGGCAGCAGAATGAAGTATGGACTGGAGTGGGGAGAGGCAGGAGAATGGGAGGTCAGCAAGGACCCTGATGCAGCAATACAAATGGGTTAGGATGAGTGACTGTATTAACGTGGTAGCAGTTTGGATGGAGAGGAAAGGGCAATTTTTTACAACTTTCTGAAGATGGGACTATAGATCACCACAGTAGTTTAAATCATTCATTCATTCAATCAATCAATTGTATTTATTGTGTGCTTTACTGTGTGCAGGTTACTGGACTAAGAGCTTGGGAGAATACAATATAACAGTATAGCAGACACATTCGTTGCCCACAAGGGACTTACAATCTAGAGGGGGAGACAGACATTAATATAAATGAATAAATTATGGATATGTACGTTAAGTGCTGTGGGACTAAGAGAGGGGATAAATAAGGGAGCAAGTCAGGGCAGTGCAGAAGGGAGCAGAAGAAAAGGAAAAGAGATTTAAGTCAGGGAAGGCCTCTTGGAGTTATGCCATCAAATTAGGCTTTGAAGCAGGGGAGAATAATTGTCTGTCAGATAAGAAGAGAAAGAGCATTCCGGGCCAGAGGCAGTATGTAGGTGAGAGGTTGGTGGCGAGAAGGATGAGACTGAGATACAGTGAGTAGGTTGGCACCAGAGGAGTGAAATGTGCAAGCTGGACTGCAGTAGGAGAGCAGCAAAACCTACATCTCCAGCCTGATCTCTCTCTTTTTCTCTCTCTCTCTTTCTCCAGTCTCACGTCTCCTCCTGCCTTCTTTAGGACTTTGATACTTGGATGTCCTTCTGTCACCTCAAACTTAACGTGTTCAAACAGAGCTCCTTATCTTCCCACTTAAAGCCTATCCTCCCCCTGACTTTCCTATAAGTATAGACGGCACCACCATCCTATCTCACAAACCCATAATCTTGGTGTTATACTTGACTTCTCTCTTTTATTTAGAGCACATATTCAATCCATCACTAAATCCTGTCGGTCCCATCTTCACAGCATCTCTAACATGAGCCCTGTCCTCTCCATTCAAACTGCTACCATGTTAATATACTCACTCATTCTATCTCACCTGGATTACTTCATTAGCCTCCTTGATGACTTCCCAGCCTCCTGTCTCTTTCCTCTTCAGTCCATATTTCACTCTGCTGCCCAGATCATTTTTCTATGAAAACGCTCAGAACAAATTTCCCTGCTCCTTAAAAAGCACTCAAGTGGTTGCCCATCCTCTTCCATATCAAACTAAAACCCCTCACCATTAGCTTTAAAGCACTCCACCACCTTGCCCTCTGCTATCTCACCTCACTTCTCTCCTAAAACCCAGCCTTCACGCTTCACTCCTATAGTGCTAACCTTCTCACTATGCCCCGAGCTCACTTATCTCATTGCCAATCTCTAGCACATATCCCGCCTCTCTCCTGGAATGCCCTTCCTCCTTGAATCTGACAGTTACTCTCCCCCGACCCTTCAAAGCCTTAATGAAGGCACATCTCCTCCAAGAGGCCTTCCCAGACTAAGCCTCACCTTTCCTCATCTCCCACTTCCTTCTGCATTGCCCTGATTTGCTCCCCTTGCTCTTTTCCCCTCCCAGTCCCACAGCACTTATATGTACATATTTGTAATTTATTCATTTTCATTGATATCTGTCTTCCCATTTCTATACTTAAACTTATTATGGGCAGGGAATGTGTCTGCTTATTGCTGTATTGTACATTCTCAAGTGTTTATTATAGTGCTGTGCAGACAGTAAACTCTCAATACATATGATTGAGTGCATGAATGAATGAGGTGAGGTAGAAGGGGACAAGGTGATTGAGTGCTTTAAAGCAGATGGTAAGAAATTTCTGTTTGAGGACTACCACTGGAAGTTCTTGAGGAGTGGAGAAACATGGACTGAACGTTTTTGTAAAGTAAAAAAAAAATTATCTGGGTAAATGGATTGTGGTGGGAAGAGAGAGGAGGCTGGGAGGCTAATAATAATAATACCTGTGGTATTTGTTAAACACTTACTCTGTGGCAGGCACTGTAGTAAGTGCTGGGGTGGATACAAGCAAATAAGGGTGACGTAGTTCCTATCCCACATAGGGCTCAGAGTCTCACTCCCCATTTTACAGATGAGGTAATTGATAATAATAATAATAATAATGTTGGTATTTGTTAAGCGCTTACTATGTGGCGAGCACTGTTCTAAGCGCTGGGGTAGACATAGGGGAATCAGGTTGTCCCACGTGGGGCTCACAGTCTTAATCTGCATTTTACAGATGAGGGAACTGAGGCACAGAGAAGTTAAGTGACTTGCCCACAGTCACAGAGCTGACAAGTGGCAGAGCTGGGATTCAAACTCATGAGCCCTGACTCCAAAGCCCATGCTCTTTCCACTGAGCCATGAGACTCAGAGAAGTGAAGCAACTTTCCTAAGGTCATACAGCAGACAAGTGGAGGAGCCAGGATTAGAACCCATGACCGTCTGACTCCGAGGCTTGTGCTCTATCCACTGTGCCAGTCTGCGGGTTAGGATAAATGATTGGATTAACATTGTAGTAGTTTATAAGGGAAAAGGTGGGGTTTAGTGATGCTGTGAAGATAGAATACATAGAATTGACAGATTGAATATGTGGGTTGCATGAGAGAGCTGAGTCAAGGATAAACCAAGATTACAGGTTTGTGAATCAGGGAGGATGACAGTACTGTCTACAGTGATGGAAAAGTCAGGGGGAGGACAGCATGGGAAGATATGAAGCTCTGTTTTAAGACAGGTTGTTTGAGGTATCAGTGGGACTTCTAAGTAGAGATGTCCTGAAAGCCGGAGAAAATACCAGGCTGTAGCAAAGAGAGGTCAGGACTGGGAATCATCCTTGAGAAGATGATAGTTGAAACTGTGGGAGCAAATCATTTCTCTGAAGGAGTGGAAGTCCATGGAAAATAGAAGGGGACCCACAACCAAGCCTGAAGTCAGAATGAAGTTAATAATAGCCAACTAATAGGACAAACCAACTCACCAAAGTGCATTAATTCTCTCTGCTGTCACCACTTTCCATTCACATTAATTCCAACTTTTATGTATTACTAATTGTTTTCATTATCCTTAACTGCACCAGCAAATACACTGTCTGTTTAGATGCAGTTAGAAAGTTATAAGAATGAATAAAGTACAAATTCCAGTGATACTTTTTTCAAATCAGAATAGGAAGCACTATCCTAATTTTTGTTGCTCTGTCAGAAAATGAGATATTGGCAATTCTAAAAATATTCTAGGAAGAGAAAGGAAAATGGTACAAGATGCAAGATGGTGAAATTTATATGGAATGAATGATATAAAGCCACAACGATAGGTAAAAATAAAAATAAATGAGTTTTGAAGCATTAAAATTATGAAAAATGTAGTCATTGCTATTTTTTAAAGTCTAATGGTGTAATTTGAAGAGACATCCATTATGATGGTCAGGAAAATGATAATGATATCTTCAGAATTAAAGCAACATTCTGCATTTTTGAATAAAATGTTACATCTGAATTTTAAAGTGAATCCAATCACCTTAGAATAATTAGAAAACTGGCTCTCAGCTAAAATTTTGAAATTAAATTCAAATACCTCATAGAAAAAAGACATTCCATGGATCTCTTCACTGCAGCAACATACAATTGTAGAACTGACATGAAACTTTAGAAATTGGAGAATTGAATTCCATTCATTATTCTGTAATTTACCAATTTACCCATTTCTTCTTTTTTCCCAGCAGCATAGAAAGAAGACTTTTATCACGTTTCCTTCATTTTCAAAATGATGGTTAATAGTAAAATAGTAAAGGTGTTAATTTTCTTTCCATTCTCTCCTGCCCCACCCTTTTTGAGCAATATCAGGATTTTGCTCTTGTTGTCAGCAGGATGCTCACATAAATAAGGGATTATATGACTGTAAATTCATTTGTGCAGGGACCACATCTATTGCATTGTACCCTCCCAAGCTCTTAGTATAGTGGTCAGCACACAGTAAGTGTGTGATAAATGTGATTGGTATTTTCTCCTTTTTATCTACCCATAATTAGGTCCAGAAACCAGTCAGATCTTGGAGCTTATCTAAATATGCTGTTCGTATATCCAAATTTAGATCAAACAGAGCTGAAGCTCTGCAGGCTGGTGTGGGAAGTTTTTACAAAGCAGTTTTTTTGCTTTTCTTTTTATTTTTGTTTTTATGATATTTGTCAAATTCTCATTATGTGTCAGGTACTGTAC
This sequence comes from Ornithorhynchus anatinus, assembly GCF_004115215.2. NCBI lineage: Eukaryota > Metazoa > Chordata > Mammalia > Monotremata > Ornithorhynchidae > Ornithorhynchus > Ornithorhynchus anatinus. The sequence continues at coordinate 157,723,597 of NC_041728.1, forward strand.
TAAGATCTGGGGTAGGTACAACCTAATTGGGTTGGACACAGTCTGTGTCCCACATGGAGCTCACCATTTTACAAACTGAGGGCCAGAGAAGTTAAATGACTTGCCTAAGTTCACAGCAAAAAAGTGGTGGAACCGCATTTAGAACCCAGGTCCTTCTGACCTGTGAGAAGCAGCATGGCATAGTGGATAGAGCATGGGCCTGGGAGTTAGGAGGTCATGTGTTCTAATTTTGGATCTGCCACTTTTCTGTGTGACCTTGGGCAAGTCACTTCACTTTTCTGTGCCTAAATTCCCTCTTCTGGAAAATGAGGATTAATACTGTGAGCCCCACATGGGACAGGGACTGTGTCCAACCTGATTATCCTGTATCTACCCCAGTGCTTAGAACTGTCAGCTCCCAGCTTTGTTCTTCTTCCAGACTCTTGCTATTGGGAAATAATCTATTTCTGTCTACTTCCCTCCTAGATTGCAGGTTCATTGAGATCAGGGGACAGATCTTTACAACTGTTTTATCCTCTGAAAAGCTAAGTATAGAGCCTATCACAGTCATTAGTACATTCCATTCACTCAAACCCACTGGATACACAAGGCTAAATATTTAAAATGATCAAGAGTACAGTACAAATTGGTTAGCCATATCCTAGAGGATAGAACATGGGCCTGGGAATCAGAATAATAATAATGATGGTATTTGTTAAGTGCTTACTATGTGCTAAGCACTACTCTAAGCAGTGGGGTGGATACAGGGTGATCAGGTTGTCCCACAAGAGGCTCACAGCCTTAATCCCCATTTTACAGATGAGGTAACTGAGGCATAGAGAAGTTAAGTGATGTGCTCAAAGTCACAGAGTTGATAAGTGGTGAAAGTTGGATTAGAACCCAAGACCTCTGACTCCCAAGTCTGTGCTCTTTTCACTAAGCCATGAGGGTCCCCAACCCCTCTATTCTCCCCTGTGGAGCCATAGGAGGGCACCAGAGGGAAGAGATGCTGATTTCCCCAGCCCTTCTCTGCAAGCCAGGGCCGAAGAACTGAGCCAAGGGAAGAGTGGACTCCCGAATCCCCCATCCCCCCACTTCCACCCACTGAGGGCCTGCAAATGGACAGAGGGAAGAGGTACTGGCCCCCTGGCCCTCCCCTCTGTGCCCTGGGGGAACTTGCACTACAGTGGGAGAGGGCATCACCACCCCAATCCATGTACCAGGGGCCTGAGACTGCACCAAGTGAGAGGAGGCTCTAGCACCCTCGTTCTCCCCCCACCTCTCCCATGTACTGAGAACCTTGGATTGCACCACGGAGAAGGAACCCTGAACAGCCTTCTCCCTTCCCCCTGCCCCTTTGACCTCTGACACCTTGCCAAAGAGGCAGAACAGTGACCTGAACCTGGCAATTCATCAAAGAGACTCCTCAACAATTTCCCATTAGCAGCTAAGGACATGTGAACAATCACCCATTTCACACTCGGGATTCCCGCATCTAGGAGCTGTTGAGGTGGGGACCTACTATACGAATCTGCAGTTGGGTGCTCCAAATCAGCTGTTGCAGTTAAGTATTTTCTTTCTCGAAGCCCCTAGTGCATCCCCCCACCCCCATCCCCACCGCATGTCCTCTATTTTCTCCCTCTGATCATACCCCGCCTCATTCACCTCCCCACCTACTAGACCCTCTAAACTCTCCCTCATCCAACCCCTACCAACCCCTTCCCCATCCCTGTTTTCCTGTCCCAGAACCATACCTCCCCTACCTCTCACCTCACTGGTCCCATCAACTCTCTCCTATCCAAGCTCTTCTCAACCCTTGTACTTCCCCCATCCCCTCTTCATCTCCCCCACAGCCTTAGACAATTGTTTCCTGTGGAACCCGGGCCCCATTATGGGAACACTTCCTTTCATTCTTGACCTATTCCTGACCCAGGCGCCACTTCTCCTCGCCATTACTAATACCTGGCTCACCTCAGATGACACTGTCTCCCCTGCCACTCTCTCTAAAGAGGGTCTCATCTTCTCTCATTCCTCCAAATGCACTGGGAAAGGGGGAGGAGTTGGCTTTTTGACATTCCCCAATGCCACTTTTGCACCACCCCACTTCCCATACCCCTCTCTTTCCCTTCCTTTGAAGCCCATATCATCTGTCTATCCCATCCACTCCAAATACAAGTGATGGTCATCTACTTCCCCCCAGGTCCCACCTCCAGCTTTCTGAACCATTTGGTTCTATTTTTCACATTCCTTCTCTCTTTCTCCATCCCTATATTGACCTTTGGTGACTTCAATAACACATGAATGCTCCTGAAAATCTTCCATTTTCCTGTTTCCTCTCACTCTTCAACTGCACCAAACTCCTGCTCTACTCTACCTCACCCTCTTGAATACATGTTGGATCTAATCATCTCTAGTGTCTTTAGAATCTCTACTCTCAACAACACTGAAATTCCTCTCTCAGGACACTACCTTCTTACCTGTTCTCTCTCTCTCTCCTTCTCTCTCTCACACACATACAAACATTCCCCTCAAATCTTTCCTGTGCTCATAACTGAGACCTCCAATATGTAAAATGGAGGCACAATCTGTAAATGTTCTCCTTCCTACTTAATGGGGATTGTTCCCAACCTGATTCTTGCATCTATGCCAGTGCTTAGTAAAATACTTGTCCATAGTAAGTGTTTAACACATACCATCAGTATCATTATTATTACTGTTACAGTTGGCAGCACCACTGTGCCTCCCATCTCTGAAGCAGTACACCTCATAGTAATGTCTGTCTGTCCTTCTAGACTGTAAGCTCATTATGGGCAGAGAATGTGTCCACTAATTCTGTCATATCGTACTCTCCCAAACACTTAAGTACAGTGCTCTGTACATAGTAAGTGCTCAATAAATACAATTGATTGATTGACCTCTAAATTACCCTGGTCACAATCTTCTCTTTCATATTGCAGATACAGTCTGTCACTAAATCCTGTGTCACTAAATCCTGCCTGTCTTTCCTCCACTACCATTCCAGCATCCTCTCCTTCTGCTCCATCCAAAAGACTATCACACTTTCAGGCACTTGTGTTATCCCAGTTTGACTACCATATCGGCCTCCTCACAGGTCGCTCTCTCCATCAGCCTCCCACCTCTCTAGTCCATTTTTAACTCTGCTGCTGAGATTATTTTACTAAAATGTCATTCTGCGAGTGTCTCCTTACTCCTTAAAAGTCTTCAATAGTTCCCCAGAAACTTCTATTGACTTTAGGGCACTGGAAGAACTTTATAACTCCTACATTTCCATTTTCTCTTCTCACAACACTCCAGCTCATGCTAACCTATACACTGCACCTCAGTCTAATCTCTTCCATCTCCAAACCCTTGCTCACACTTTTCCTTTTGGTAAAATGCCTTCCCCTTTCCTACCTGCCAACTGGCAGCTTTCCACATATTTAAGGTCATTTGGAAAAGTAAATGTCTTCCAGAAGTGTCTTTTCTGATTAAATTCTTAACCCCTTTGTTTTTCTCCTGCAAGATACCAATCCAGCCATTTAGGCATTACAGGCAGGTGAGACATGGAAGATGGTGGTGGTGTCTATAGTTATGGGAAGGTCATTGGGAGGCAGGGTTTGTGTGGGAAGATAAGGAGTTCTATTTTGGACATGTTATGTTTGAGTCCTGATGGGACATCCAAGAAGAGATGTTCTAAAGGCAGGAAAAAAAAAAATGAGACTGCAAGGAAGGAGAGAAGTAAGGGCTTGACAGGTAGATTTGGGAATCAACCACATGGAGATAGTAGTTGAAGTCACTGTAGAGAATGATTTCTTCAAGGGAGTGGATGGAGATGGAGACTAAATAGAAAGAGATCCAGAACTGAGCCATGGGGAACCCCTACCATTAGTGTGTGGGAGACTGAGGAGGAGCAGGTAGAAGATGGTGAGGAGCAGCCAGAGAGAAAAAAGAACCAGGATAATGTCAGTGAAGTGAAGGGTGGGTAATGTTTCCAGGAAAAGAGAATGGTTCACCATTAGGGGGTGGGAGGCAGAGCAGAAGTGGCAAAAGACACTGAGATGCAGTGAAAAGAGAGATAGGAGAACCAGTAGAGTGTTAGTGAACTCAAGGTTGGATAAGGTTTCCAGGAAAAGGGTATGGTCTACAGTGTCCAAGGCAGTTGAGAGGTTGAGGAGGATTAGCATTCATTCATTCATTCAATAATATTTATTGAGCGCTTACTATGTGCAGAGCACTGTACTAAGCGCTTGGAATGTACAAATTGGTAACATATACAGTCCCTGCCCTTTGATGGGCTTACAGTCTAGTCAGGGGAGATGGACAGACAAGAACAAGAGCAATAAATAGAAATACAGTGTGGCTCAGTGGAAAGAGCCTGGGCTTCGGAGTCAGAGATCATGGGTTTGACTCCCGGCTCTGCCACTTGTCAGCTGTGTGACTGTGGGAAAGTCACTTCACTTCTCTGTGCCTCAGTTACCTCATCTGTAAAATGGGGATTAACTGTGAGCCTCATGTGGGACAACCTGATTACCCTGTATCTACCCCAGTGCTTAGAACAGTGCACATAGTAAGCGCTTAACAAATACCAACGTTGTTATTATTATTAAATACAAGCCATTGGATTTGGCAAGAAGGAGGTCATTGGTGACCTTAGAGAGGACAGGTTCTATGACGGAAAGGGGGCAGAAGCCAGATTGTAAGTTGTCAAGGAGATATTTGGAGGAGAGGATGTAAACAACTCACTCAAAGAGTTTGGAGAGGAAAGGTAGGAGGGAGATGGTATGAAACATGGAGGGTGCTCTGGGGTAAAGGGAGGATTTTATATTTTTTTTGGGGGGGGGGGTTGTATAGAGGATACCCGAGCATGTTTTAAAGTAGTGAAGAAAGAACACTGAAAAGTGAACAATTGAAAATGGCTGTCAGGGATGGGAAAATGTTTTAATAAGATGTGAAGGGGTAAGCTCAAGAAACACATATAGAAAGTTAGATTTTGAGAAGAGGTAAAAGACTTCTTGCAATACTGCCAGGAGAGATGGGAAAACAATAAATAGAAAGGACAGAGGGTGGAACTGGGAGGGGCCTGGGAGATTTTAGGGAACACTTATGTGATGGTTTCAATTTTTTCAGTGAAATATTTTCACTGGCAAGGTCATTAGGTCCAAGAAATGGGGAAGGTGTGAAGCAGGATTTGTGGCAGTTAGGTCTGAAACACCTGGTGCAGGAAAGGGCATGGAAATAAATAAGAATGAGGATTATTAATAATGTTGGTATTTGTTAAGCGCTTACTATGTGCAGAGCACTGTTCTAAGCGCTGGGGTAGACACAGGGGAATCAGGTTGTCCCACATGGGGCTCACAGTCTTAATCCCCATTTTACAGATGAGGGAACTGAGGCACAGATTAGTTAAGTGACTTGCCCATAGTCACACAGCTGACAAGCGGCAGAGCCGGGATTTGAACCCATGACCTCTGACTCCAAAGCCCATGCTCTTTCCACTGAGCCATGCTGCTTCTCCAGCATGTTATTGTTGTTATTGTTATGTTATTGTTATGTTATTGTTATTGGGCTGAGGAGAGGGTAGAGTTAAAGAAAGTGAGGATGAGATTGAGGTGGCTGAGGTTGGCCAGGTGTCTGGATTTCCATCAAGGTTTTCAACAACTCCTGTAAGAGTGAAGGAGGCATGCTGTGGAGAGGATCCAGGGCTACAGATCTGTCAGTAGGTCACATCTATTGAACTCTTAATGTGTGCAGAGCACTGTACTGAGTGCTTGGGAGAGTACCAAGCAACAATATAATAGACATATTCCATGCCCACAATGACTTTATGGGCTAGATTGGTGGTATGAGATTTGTAGAGGGTCAGGTGATAGAGAGAGTAGTGTTAAATGGAGAGGATGGAGTTGAAGGTATGGATTTGTGCATCGAGAGGTAGGTTAGGTAATGATAAAACAAATGGGGCAAGATGACTTGGAATAATTAGAGAAGGAAGATTGAAGATCTCTGTGGGAAAATAGGATAGTTTTGTGGGGAGGGCATATGTGAGAGAGAAGGTAGGTGAGGATGTTGTGGTCAGATAATGGAATTTCAGAATTTGTAAAGTTAGAGATTGTACAGTAATTTGAGATGATGCAATCAAATGTGTATCTAAACTGATGATTTGGTTGGTTGGGGTGGAGTAGGTGGTTGGTTGAGTTGAGGAATGAGAGCAGACAGGCTGTGGGAAGATTGTCAGGAACATACACGTAGATTTTGAAGCTCCCTGAGGATCAGTGTAGGCTTGGTGAAAGAGAGAAGGAATGTGAGAAAGGGATCAAAGTGGTTCGGAAAATTGAAAGTGGGACCTGCTCAGTGGTAGATAACCTTGACAAGCAATTGGAGTGAGTGGAAAAAGTGGAAGATATGGGTTTGAAGGAAGGGAAGGAGAGGGATGGGGGAGTGGGATGGTGTGAAAGCAGCATTGGAGGAGTGGATGTCCTTCTTGTCTGCCTTTTTTCAGTGATTCTTCGTGAGTGGTAGAATGTGGGTCCCTTGGGAGCAGAAGGGAGTCAGTATACTCTGGAGTGCCAGATTTCAGTGATGGTGAGCTAGAAGTGATGTTTGGGACGGAAACAGGTCAAGGATGAAAGGGAGCTTCCCATTATGTAGCAGGGGTTCCACAGACCACACTTGAATAGGCTTGTAGGGAGGTAGGTGGGAGAGGGCTAGGGGGATGATGTGAGATATGGAATGGGATTGAATGGAAGTGAGCTGACAGCAAGGGGTGTATAGGGGAAGGAGGATGTGAGGCAATTCTGGTGTGGGCAGGGATGAGGTGAATAGGGGAATTGAGGAGTCATGGCAATGTCAGAGAGACTTAAAGGTTAAGAGAGTTTGGCCATAGCAGCAATTGTGTTTTTTGTTAAGTGCTTACTATGTGCCAAACACTCTACTAAGTACTGGGGTAGATACAAGATCATCAGGTCCCACATGAGGCTCACAGTCTACTTGTGAGAACAGGCATTGAATTCCCATTTTGCAGATGTGGAAACAAAGAACCAGAGAAGTTAAGTGATGTACCCTAGGTTACACAGCAGAAAGTAGTAGAGCAGGATTAGAATCCAGGGCCTCTAACTCCCAGGCCCATGCTCTTTCTACTAGTTCATGCTGCTTTTCTATATAAATTTTCACTATCAGTTTAGTATAGTGTTTCCTGCCAGTAATTGTGTGCTTGTACTCAATAAACATCTTAGATTGGTTGATTGAAAGTTGGGCCTTTCAGATGGGTGAGGAGGAAAATACCCAGTCAGGGGAATCTTTTGTTTCTTGAGAATAATAGGCAAATGTTGAGCTGTAACAGAGAGATGATTTTGTCAAAAGGTTTAGATTTCTCATGACTCCGTGTCAAGCAGCCCTAGCTAGTCTGTGTTCTCCTCTGTGTAATATAGTCTGGGGCTGCGGGCAGAGTGGGAGCAAGAAGAGAAAAGATGAAGGAATGGCTATTTTATGGCTCCAGCAGCCTGAGAGTGAGTTAGTTACAGTGAAGCAGGGTGGCTCTAGGAATGAGCACCGGCTTGGGAGTCAGAAGTCATAGGTTCTAATCCCAGCTCCACTACTTATCAGCTGTGTGACTTTGGGAAAGTCATTTTACTTCTCAGCTTTGCCACTTGTCAGCTCTATGACTGTGGGCAAGTCACTTAACTTCTCTGTGCCTCAGTTACCTCATCTGTAAAATAGGGATTAACTGTGAGCCTCACGTGGGACAATCTGCTTACCCTGTATCTACCCCAGGGCTTAGAACAGTGCTCTGCACATAGTAGGCATTTAACAAATACCAACATTATTATTATTATTCTCTGTGCCTCAGGTACCTCATCTGTAAAATGGGGTTTAAGACGGTGAGCCCCATGTGGGACAAACTGATTATCTTGTACCTGCCAACACTTAGAACAGTGCTTGGAACATAGTAAGTGCTTAACAAATGCCATCTTTTTTTTTTTTTAGTTTTCCTTGTCCCTGCGGTGTTCCTGATGTCAGATGTCCTAGGCTAGCCCGATCAGGATGGAGTGCTCTGAGCAGGCCCATGGCAGAGATGCAATTGGCTTAAGACACATTTGATTGGCTTACAGATTTGTCTGGTCACCTTAGATCTACCAGACCTGAGGTGAAGAGGTTGAACTATAATCCAGCATGGTGCCACCTGCCCCGCCAGTCACATGATGTAATTCATTCACTCAGTCCTATTAATTGAGCGCTTACTGTGTGCAAAGTACTGTACTAAGTGCTTGGGAGAGTATAATATAACAACAAAGGGACACAATCCCCTGCCCACAGTAAGCTTACTGATGTCAGCCTTGTTGTCCACCTCCAAGTGAGTGCAGTGTGGGTATCAGGGTGGATGGTAAATTGCATGATTATTCAGGAAAGGGAAAATAAAAATAAAACCTAAGTGACTTTTTGGTCTATTTGTTTTTTAATAAGAAGAAAATAAACACAGTGGAGGCAGGTGAACCCTACGTTCCCATTTTCCCTGTACCTGTTGCCACTCTGGAATCAGGTACAACGAGTGGAAAGGTGGGCCTCGGATTACATGAACGATTAAGGTCCGGGGCCTGGAGAGGAGCTGTACTCGCAGAATGGCCTAGTGGAAAGAGCAGGGACTCTGAGTCAGAAGTCCTGAGTTCCAATGGTGACTCTGCCACTTGTCTGCTGTGTGACCTTTGGTAAGTCACTTAATTTCTCTGTGTCTCAGTTCCCCTCTGTAAAATGAGGATTAGTGCAATGCCTGGCACATAGTAAGCACTTAAATACCACAATTATGATGATGATGATTATACTGCTTAGCACCCAGTAAGTGCTTAATAAATACAATTTTTTTTTAAAGAGCAAACGTGTTTTTCTGCTTTGCCTGCCCCAGCCACTGCTTCAGAGCCCTGGCTAATGACACCTCTCACTCCAGATGTCACTGTGATGGAAATCACGCATGCACGTGGCCCCTGTAGAGAATCTACTCCTTGCGTGTGAGTCTCTTCCAGTCACTTAGATGTCCTCGATCCCCTGCTCCAGCCACTACTGCAGTAGAAATCATATGTGTGAGTGACCCTGGAGGACAGTCCACTACCTGATTATGAGTCCCTTCCTCCTATGAAGCTTCACAGGAAATCCTAGCTCCCTCTTCCCTAGATTGGCAACCTTGTAATTTAAAGTATCAATCAACCCATCATCCCTTTTGAGCACTTATGTGCAGAGCACCATACTAAACTCTTGGAAAAGTACACTGTAACAGAGCTGGTAGGCCTGTTGCCTGCCCACAGTGAGCTTGTAGTGTAGAGGGGAGACAGACATTAATCCAAATAAGTAAATTATAGATTTATACATAACTCCTTTGGGGGTGAAGGCGGGGGATGAATAAAGGTTACAAATCCAGGTGTAAGAGTGACATAACAAGGAATGGGAGAAGTGAGACAATTGATAGCTAGCCATTAAAAACCTCTCATTTGTCATACTATCCTGAAGGATTTTGCCCCATTAACATTTTACAACATGAAACATGCCAACCCATTGCAGACCCCTGCTGCTTTTCAGACCCAGCAGTTTGGGAAGTGAGTTCTCTGTGTCCCAGTGGTGGTTCTGACATCACATGCCCTCGAGCTGGCTGACCAGGGCTAAATGCTTTGGGCAGGGGTTCATTCTTGGCTCCAACAACTTGGGACTGAGTTCTCTGTGTCCTGCTGGGCAGCTGATGGTGGTTATGATGTTAAATGTTCCTGGGCTGGTTGATCACGGCTGAGTGCTGTCGGCAATGGCAGGTTCTCAGACGTAGCTGTTTGGGAGTGACTTTTCTGTGTCCTGCTGGGCAGTTGGTGGTGGTTACCATGTTAAATGCCCCGGGGCTGGCTGATCAGGGCCCAGTGCTCTATGCAATGGCAGATTCTCTGAACTGACAGTTTGGGAGTGAATTTTCTGTGTCCTGCTGAACAGCTGCTGGTGGTTACGATGTTAAATGTTTCCGGGCTGGCTGATCAGGACTGAGTGCTCTCAGCCATGGCAGGTCCTCAGATTCAGCATCTTGGGAGGGAGTTCTCTGTTCTGGTGGATAGTGGGAGGAGATTGCAATGTTAGAGCTGCCTGAGCTGGCTGATTGTAACAATGGTGTGGTCTCAGCACAGAAAGACTCACAAGTAGAAAAAAAACAACATAAGGATGGATGTGATCTTCCTGGAGGCAGGTACTGTATATGATTTTTATTCTTCAAAAATACATTATCCTACTGCTTGGTGTATTTCCCTTCATATAGCAGAAGCAGAGCACGGGCTTGGATGTCAAAAGGACCTGGATTCCGCCAGTTGTCTCTTGTGTGACTTTGGGCAAGTCATATAATTTCCCTTAGCCTCAGTTACCTCATCTATAAAATGGGGATTAGAACTGTGAGTCCCATGTGGGAACATGAATCGTGTCCAACTTGATTATCTTGTTTCTGCCCCAGTGTTTACTGAAGTGCTTGGTACATAGCAAGCACTTAAATACCATAAAATATTGTTACATATATTAGTATATTTTATGGTATTTGTATAATTGATATATATATATATACACGAAAGTGATATTGAAAGATGGATACAGAGTTTCAGAAAAAGATGAAGATGGAGACACAAAGGCAGAAAAAGAGCTATTGGGGCAGAGGTGAAGAGAAACAAGAAACGAAGATATAGACAGACTGAGAGAAAAGACCTAAAATGAAAGGAGCAAATAGAGAGTCGAAGACAAAATATAGATTCAACGGCTGGACCTCAAAACAATACATATACAGAAAAACAAAGATAGACATGGTGGACAAAATGAACAAAAACAAATAGAACCCCTGAGAGACAGAGAACAGACACATGAAAGAGCTGAAAACCAAGAAAGACAGAAAAACAGAAAGAGCTGTAAGAGAGAGGGCAGAAAATAAGTGAAATTGAAATCCATTTATAGAAACCCAGAGAAATATGTACATAGACCAAAATAAATGAATACATTGTCAAGTAGACACACATTGTCAAAGTGAGTCAGAAATAGACAAGAAAAGAAAGAGGAGATCAGAGAGTAAGTGGATAGGTGAGGTTCAGGATGGAGTTGCTATTTGCATGAAATATTTGGTTGGCTTACAAATTTGTCAGGGCATTCTGTCCATTCTACCAAGCCCGAATTGAACTGTGGTCTTACAAGATGCCAGAATAAGACATAATACTTTCCAATATGACATAATAATAATAATTGTGGTATTTTTTAAGTGCTTACTATGTGGCAGGAACTACAATAAGCGCTGGGGTAGATACAAGTTAATCAGGTTGGACAAAGTCCCTGTCCCACATGGAGCTCACAGCTTTAATGCCCATTTGACAGATGATGTTAACTGAAGACCAGAGAAGTGAAGTGACCTGACCAAAGTAACACAGCAGACAAGTAGCAGAGCCAGGATTAGAACCTAGGTCCTTCTGACTCCCCAGCCTGCACTCTTTCCACGAAGCCACACTACTCCTTGTTTTTGATGCTGGCCTGTGCTCGGCCCATGCAAATGGTGCTGCAACACTCCCCTGTTTGGGTGTCATCCTTGTCTTGCACTGCTGCTACCTCTAAGGGATTAATTCTTTGTGATTTTTGTTTTTTTTTAAAAAGAAAAACAAAAACAACATAAGACTTCTCATTTCAGCTCTTTCACCTGCACTTTAGGGAGGTGGACCTCAGACAGCACAAACCTTTCCGAGGAATTGGGGCAAAGCCACTTTGGTTTGTGTTGCTTTCCCCGTTTTGAGGCGAGAAAGGGTTTCCACATTCCAGAGACAGGGTCAACAAGTAGGGAGATGGGGATATCCCCTTTCCTGCCCATGCCTCTGCTGGAGTGACCAGTTCTATTCATTGGTCCAGCAGTGGAAAACCCACTAGTGACTCAATGATTATAATACTATTAACTGTGGTGTTTAAGTGCTTACTATGTCCCAGGTACTGTACCAAGTGCTGGGGTGGTTACAAGCAAATCGGGTTGGATGCAGTTCCTGTCCCTTCTCGGGCTCATAGTCTTAATCCCCATTTTACATATGAGGTAAATGAGGCATAGAGAAGTGAAGTGACTTGCCCAAGGTCACACAGCAGACAGGTGGTGGAGCCAGGATTGGATCCAGTGACCTTCTGATTCCCAGGCCCATGCTCTTCCACAATGCCATGCTGCTTCCCATCAAACACACAGGAGGTGGAGGAAAAAGTCAGAGCACTCCACAGTTAGCTGGAAGAGCCCCAGCTGTGGTAGCCCAGCCTGGTTTCCACCTGCCCCTGCTGTGAGGGTCCTCCAGATTCACTCACACAAGCACCCGTTCTGGAGGAAACCACTCACATCCATAGTTCGTTCCTTGTGCAGAGATCTCTCCCTCATACACAGCCTCACAAAAAGTCCCACCTCAGTCAGTCAGTCTGGGAGTCGATCATATTCATTGAGCGCTTACTGTGTGAACAGCACTGTACTACGTGCTTGGGAGAGTATAATATAACAATATAGCAGCTCTCTATCACCTTGCCCCCTTCTATCTCACCTCCCTTCTCTCCTTCTACATCCCAGCCCCCTCACTCATCTTCTACAGCCCACCCCATACACTCCACTTCTCTGTAGCTAACATCCTCATGGTGCCTTGTTCTTGCCTGTCCCACAGTCGACCTCTGGCTCACATCTTACCACTGACCTGGAATGCCCTCCCTCCTCATATCTGCCAAACTAACTCTCTTCCTCTCTTCAAAGCCCTACTGAGAGCTCACCTCTTCCAGGAGGTCTACCCAGACTGAGCCTTCCCTCTTCCTCTGCTCCCTCCTTCCCTCCCCATTCTCCCTCCTCCCTCCTTCTGCTCTTCCCCCTTCCCCTCCCCAAAGCACTTGTGCATATTTGTATATATTATTTATTACTCTATTTTATTAATGATGTGTATATATCTATGATTCTATTTATCTTGTTGGTATTGATGCTAGTTTTATTTTGCTGTCTGTCTTCCCCTTTTAGACTGTGAGCCTGTTATTGGGCAGGGATTGTCTCTATCTGTTGTCGAATTGTACATTCCAAGTGCTTAGTACAGTGCTCTGCACTCAGTAAATGCTCAATAATTACGATTGAATGAATGAATGAATCTCAGCTATACCACTGGCTTGCTGTGTGACCTTTTACTAATCATTTAACTTCTTGGTGCCTCAGTTTCCTCAAGAGTAAAATTGGGATTCAAGTCTGTCCTCCTACTTAAACTGTGAGCCCCATGTGGGACAGAGACTGTGACTGACTTGATTGATTTGTATCATAGTGCTTAGAACAGTGTTTTGCACATAGTACATATGTAACAAATACCATAATAAAAGAGAAAAAAGGCAAAATTGTGACCAGAACCCGGTTTTATTAATTCCCAGCCTGCTGATCTTTCCATTAGACCAGGAGTAGAGCTGGAGTTAGTACTATCATGCTCACAGTTGTTTACCTTCTCTTTCAGGAGAAACAGCTGGTGCGTGTCTACCTAGGCCTGTTTTGACAGCCAGAGCACTTTGTTTGCCTGTTCCCTAAGTGACAAATGCCTGTAGAAGACTTGGGCATATTTTCTTACTGTCCCTCTTTTGGGTTGACTGAAATGGTTCTGCAGAATTGTTCCAGCTCCCAGAATTCCTTCACTCTCAAGACTGAAACATGGTTTGGCCATCTGACATTTCCCCAAACCTGTCCAGGGTCACCACACTCCAGCTATGCTCTCCAAAGGAGGGTGACATGAGGGTGTTTAAAGTCCCAGTGGTGATGGATTGGTGTGGAAAGATATCCTAACAGTGACCAGTCCCCTGCTCTGGCGCATCTGGAATTCCATGATACCACCATATGCAGGGATGTGATGCTGATTCCATTGATGTTTTCCCATTCTCCCCTCTATAGGGACAAAGAAGCATCTCATTGATGTAGAATTAATGCTAAAAATCATACTTTAGGCTGGAATCTCCTGCCTCCTGGTAATACCTCCTGGTAGCAACTACTCAAAACTGTCCATGGTAACTCATGGCCACAGTTTCTGTAATCTCCAGGTGATTCCCTAACCTAACCTCTCCATCATCATCATAATTGTCATTAGAGTTAATTGACCTCCTACCATGTGCAAACTACTGTACTAAGCTAGGCAACCTACAATATGATGTTTACTTCTGTAAACATAAAAGTTCCAGAAATTGAGCTGATTGTGTGTTTACTGTGTGCAGGGTACTGTACTAAGTGCTTGAGAGAGTATAACACAGTGGGTAGATATGCCCCTTACCCATAAGGAATTTACAGGCTAGAGTTTGGTCTTTCCATCTTTAAACAGCTTGCAATATACTGCAGAGAGTCAGAGACAGAAATTGTAAACATGCAATAGAAACAAGAGTTAAAGTTGGGTGAAGCCGATGGGGAAAAAAAGAAACTATAAAAGAAATTATTTTAAAAATCAGTGGAGCATAGGCACAGAGGTATGCAAATTTTATGTGTAGCTAATGGTATGACATGTTCAGAGAGATGGGGATTAGACAAGTTTTTGGAGGCACTTTATGAAATCTTTGAATGTATGGTAAATTTGGAAGAAGGGAAAGAGTTTGATGCATGTAGAAAGGCATCAGCGGTTTCTCAGAGACTAAAGAACTGGGGATATTAGCTCAGGAGGATCTAGAAAAAGTACCAGGAAGTCGTCTTTAATATTAGATGCAATGGCTCTTTACATAATTTAAATCTACCCCCTTTCCTGGGCTCGGTAAAAGCGAGAACAATTAGTTACTCTTCTTTATACAAATATGTTGTATAACACACAGACACCCATGACATTTGATTTTAAGTTGTGCGGGACAGGAGCTTTAAAATATTTCTTCTGCTGCTTTGCTAGTGATATACCTTTAGTTCTACAACCTTGCATATATTTGAAGGGTGCTACTGAGTTATGTGCTTTATGTATTCTCCTTCTTTCCCTAAATGTAGCAATCCCTAATTCCAGGTGCCAGAATTTCTTTTCATCTTTATATTTTTCAAATTGACAGTCTAATCTGTAAAAGCTAAGTCTGTAAGGACAACTCCTTCGGGTATTATTGTCCCCAATATACTACAGGAACACATTTGAAAGTTGTAACCTGATCTATTACATTCTTATATTATTCTGCACATTTAAAGTCTTCCATGATCAAATTCACCTTCTGTGACTTCTAACTCACTTTTGACTCTCTCCAGCTTCTGGTCCCTCATTCTAGCAGTGCCCCTGGCCAGGAACTCTCTCCCTCTCCAAAATCTGCCAGACCTCAGCTTATCCCACACTCAGAGCCATCCTCATTCCTATCCTCTAATGTTCCCACCCTTACTTTAATTTGTATATATATTTGTGTATTTAATTCTTTAGTCAGCTATTTCACTTGCACACAATTGCTCTACTTCCTGTACTCTCCCTCTTCCTCTTCTTGCACGCCTAACTTGTAAGTGACTTTCATCTTCCTGTACCCCCAATTATATGATGAGCTCCTGAAAGGAAATAAGTATTTTGCTAGGGCTAAACTCTTCCAAGTACTTAGTACACAGGATTGTAAAAGTATAAGGAAAAAAAAAAGATTATGGGTAGATTTTTATAAGTTCTCATGTTGGTGAGTGCTAATTTGTTTCTAATTCAAATTGACACCCTCTTCACACACTTTTCACCCTTGTGGCATTTCTAAATTTTATATCTCATAGTGTTACATAGCTCTTTCAGGGTTGCTTATGCAGAGTTTTCCAATACTCCACCAGTCAGCTATGGGAGGGGGAGTCAAGCAGAGGCCTAGCCATTTCATTCCTAGCTTGGGCAGTGGCTAGTATGTTGAAGGCAATCTGCTACAAGTCAAAACTCACCCATGCTGGGCAGCAGTGGTATGGGAAAGAATCGAGGGAGGAGACTCACGTTTACTGCGCAGAAGGAGGCAATGGTAAACCACTTCCTTATTTTTATCAAGAAAACTCTATGGATATACTTCCAACACGATTACAGATGGAGAGCAGGGTGTTCTGGGAAACATGTGTCTGTGGTGTCGCTATGGCTCGGAAACGACTCGACAGCATAAGATAAGAATGTTGCATAGCATTACAATAGCAATTTAATTATTGATTGTAAGATCCTTGAGGGCAACAGTTTTGTTTTTAGTTTCAGTTGTACTCTCCTGAGAATTTAGTGCAGTGATCTGTACAAAGCAAACAATAATAATTTTAAAAATTGATTTTTCTAATTTTAGCACTTTGGTTTTCAGATAGGTTCCTACTTATGCGCTTGAAGTCCCCTTCAATCCTAATACTGGTTAAATTTTAAAAGAATATTCAAGTTTTAAAGTAAATACATTTCCATGTATATTTGTTCTGGGAAAAGTATTTTCGACTGATAGAAAAGGGGGCTAAAATTACTGAACAGAATAGAACCTTTGAAGAGCCTCACTAAATATAAAATATACTTCTGTTAAAGCACAATAGCCTAGCAGCAAATTTTACAGTAACTTTTGGGTACAGCCAAAGAATAATATGATGAATAGTGAAACAATAAAAAAGTCAGGTAAAGTTGACAAAATGTATTTTAATAATAATTTTTCCACTTAACTCGTTGCCATAATAGTACTGTTTCCAAAATTAAAAAGACAAATTGTACAAACTATTTAAGATGGGCAATATCAAACAGAAGCACTTAAAGAGCTGCCAAAATATTGACAGTGACATTTAGTTGACAAAGGAAGAATAAAGAAATATAGTGTATTTTTAAGATATGTGTTTGCATTTATAAATCTTCACATATTCCCCTGTGATGATCAGTAGGCACTCAGTTCTTCCATCATGTTTGTTTCCAATATGCATTTTGGGTGATATACATGCCTGTCTGGGTCTATCATGATGCATGGCTGGAAGAAACAGTTATCACTCATATCTTACTATAACAGCCTGAACACACAACACTTCCTATACCATCCCATTCACTGTTGCAAAGATAATTTACTTTGTGATCCACTAAGCATGCATTGCCTCTGTCAACAAAACCCTCCAAAGGTTTCCTATTTCCATCCATATCAAGCCAAATTCCTCATGACTTAACTTCCAGACACTCCATAAACTCTCCCCATTTTACATTCCTGCTGTCTTCACCCACTACTCACATCCACCAAACTAACTCTTTCCCTCTTCAAAGCCCTACTGAGAGTTCACCTCCTCCAGGAGGTCTTCCCAGACTGAGCCCTTCCTTTTCCACTGCCCTTCCTCCCCTCCTCATTGCCCCTACTCCCTCCTTCTGTTCTATCCCCTTCCCCTCCCCACAGCACTTTAATATATTTGTACATATTTATTGATCTATTTTATTAGTGATGTGCATTTATCTATAGTTCTATTTATCTATTTTGATGGTATTGATGCCTGTCTACTTGTTTTGTTTTGCTGTCTGTCTCCACCTTCTAGAGTGTGAGCCCATTTTTGGGTAGGAATTGTCTCTGTTGCCGAATTGTACTTCCCAAGTGCTTAATACAGTGCTCTGCACACAGTTAGCACTCAATAAATACAACTGAATGAATGAATGCATACCACTGATTGGTTGGACAGCAGAAGGAGGAAGTATGTTACCTGCCTTCGAAGAGTTTATCATGCTCTAGCAGAACTGACAGTCCCCATTAAAGTGCTTCCTTGTGGACATGGAATCAGTTACTAGCTTGTTTCTGTATTTCCTAGGTTCTTAGAAAAGTAGATCCAGTTTAAGTGTAATATGTCCTATTGCTTTAGCTACATAAAATATTTATGAATCGAGCAATCAGCATAAATAATTAAATGGACAGTTCATTATGCAACTCAAGTGCTGAGGAATGATGTCAGGAAATGTTCAAGTGCTGTTGGATTGATATGACTGTGGGTGTTGGGAGTTTAACAGGGAAGTCTTGTTTAAAGAGATGGAATTTTAGGAGCATTTTAAAAAAGGGAGAGTGAATTACTAAAATTATGGAAGGAAGGGGAATTCCAGGCTTTGGTAACACTGTAAGCAAGGGGATAGAGTTAAAAGTGAGGTCAGTTTAGAAGGTTGGCTTGGGTTAACATTGAAGAGAGTGAGGAGTAGTGGGTGAAAACAGCAGGAATGTAAAATGCGGAGAGTCTGGAAGTCTAGTCATGAGGAATTTTGGCTTGATGTGGATGGAAATAGGAACTCCTAGGAGGTTTTTGATGGCAGAGTCAATGCATGTATAGTGGATCACAGAGTAAATTATCTTTGCAACAGCATGATGTTCAGATTGGAATGGGGAGTGTCTGATGTTGGGAGACTAGCGTGGAGGCTGATCAAATAATTCAGTAGGGCTGGTGATGGTTGTCAAACGACATCTTCACTCTGACTGTTGTCAGGTAGGATTTTCTAAGCAGCCCTAATAATGTAAGCAACTTGACTCTTGCTGCAGAGTTTCATCTCATTACTCAATTAATTGTTTCCATCTAAATCCACACAGCCTGGATTGCTTTACTGATCATATCCCAGAGATTAGTGATTCTTGGTATTGCCTCAGGAGACCTGAGGTATGCTTTTGCAACACCAGCCCTTTGACCATGCCCGTCTTCTGATTCCCCTCTACCCACTAGGTGGTTCATTCATTCATTCAATTGTATTTGACGCCTTCTGTGTGCAGAGCACTGTACTAAGTGCTTGGAAAGTACAATTCAGCAACAAATAGAGACAATCCCTACCCAACAACGGACTCACAGTCTAGAAGGCTGATGGATATTGGATATGGGAGAGACGAGAGAGGGGAAGCAGGAGGACTCACCCCCTACACCAGCCCTTCCTAATAACATCGTAGAACTTCCAACATGGATTTTGCATTAGGATATGTTCATTCATTTAAAAAAGTAGTAAGAATCATGCTTAATTGATGACAGTTGGCAAAGGGACCCCTAGATAGTACTTTGGAAGGAAGCAGGACAAAAATCATGACATAAAAAGCAGCATGGTCTATTGGATAGAGCATGGTCCTGGGAATCAGAACATCATGGCTTCTAATTCTGGCTCTGCCTCTTGTCTTGTGTGTGACCTTGGGCAAGTCACTTCACATTTCTGTGCCTCAGTTCCTTCATCTGTAAAATGGGAATTGAGACTGTGAGCCCCACATGGGACAGGGACTCTGCTCACCCTGATTTGCTGGTATCCACCCCACTGCTTAATACAGTGTCTGGCACATAGTAAACACTTAAATACCATAAATATTATAATAATTACTCAAAATCTTAAAAACCAATGAAGATAGTAGAGGTGGCAGGTCATGGATTGGTTTGTCCAATCACAACGAAGATAATTCTATATAGCTTCAGCATTAAAGGAAAATCTTTAAATCAAAAGACCACTGAAATCTAGGTGCAACACTGGCCTGTTGAAATCCCCTAGACTACAAACTCGTTGTTTACAGGGAACGTGTCTACCAACTTTGTTATACTGTACTCTCCAAAGCATTTAGTACCATGCTCTATTTCCCATAAATGCTCAATAAATATGATTTATTGAACAGGACTGTGCTATAATTAGTGCTTTGCTTGCCTGGTCAGTAATTTTCTTTTTAGTCAGTCAATCATATTTATTGAATGCATGGCTCAGTGGAAAGAGCTTGGGCTTGGGAGTCAGAAGAAGCGGGTTCTAATCCTGGCTCTGCCACTTGTCTGCTGTGAGACTTTGAGCAAGCCACTTAACTTCTCTGTGCCTCAGGTACCTCATCTGTAAAATGGAGATTAAGACTGTGAGCCCCACGTGGGACAACCTGTTTATCTTGTATCCACCCCAGAATTTGGCAATCTACCCCATCACTTGGCAAATAGTAAACACTTAACAAAATGCCATAATTATCATTATTACTGTGTGCAGAGCACTGTACTAATTACTTGGGAAAGTACAACATTAGAATACCTCATCTGTAAAATGGGTGTTAAGACTGTGAGCCCCATGTGATTACCTGTGAGCCACCTGATTACCTGTACCTCCCACCACCCCCAGTGCTTAGAACACTGCTTGGCACATAGTAAGTGCTTAACAAATGCCATCATTATGTATTTATTATTTCTTTATTATACTATAACAGCATAATGTATTCCCTGCCCTGAATGATCTTACAGATTAGAGGAGGAGATAGACACAGCCTGTCTTAAATTTAGAGGAATGTTATAGGGAAGGGACATCCAAATCTCATTTCTGTATTGAAACATTGATCATGATGATGGAATTTCCCTTCAGGATGAGCCTCAATCCTGTGACTTCAGGACTGAGAACCTGTTCAGAGAAATTGATTACCATGGAAGTAGCTTGGATGGTGCCAACTTACTTTCTTTCATCCTTACCTTTCATACTTACGCTGAGGCATTAAGTGCACTGGGTAAGTAGATATGCATTGCTCATTTTCCCTCTCTACCCCATCATCTATGCAATTTGATCTGTACTTCTAAGCATTTAGGTACTCTCCACACCCCCACCACACATTTATATATCTCTTTTCTCTGTTGCTTCCTCAACTTGTACTCATTCCACTGGATAATAACAGAGGTCTTATCCTTTTTACCTGTAAAATAAGGTTTCCTGGAGTTATCAATTGCAATTTTTTTCAGATTCTTCCAGGATTTTGGTACATGTTTCCAGCATGTAAATGTTTTATGCATATACATATAACTATTTTTTGTATTTCTGACTACCACTGATGGTAAAATTCTCATTCATGTAGATAGATTAGATAGGTAGATGAGAGAATAGATAGGCAGACAGAGAGACCTATTCCATTTGTCTAGGTAGTGTAGGTCATTTCTTCCAGGTTCTTGTGCTCTGGTGTAAAGTTTTTCAAATGGGAAAGGAAATTTGTTTGAAATGAAATGAGGCAATGATAGATATGATATTTGAAAAACAAGGCTTCTTAGAAGATATGAACTAAAGTTTATTCAAGTGTAAGTTAATATGTGCAAAATTCTCTAACTAGATCCAGATATCTCCATGAAAACAGCGTCTCACATATAAGCTTCAATTATATAGGGATCTCATTAAGAGCTGTTTTTGAGAACTGAATGTCTGAGGGCCCTGAGCTCACCAAACACGACTCAATAGTTTATAAGAATCTCTGGTATACGTTGAATTGGAAGTATTCTATATAAAGGCTACTGTATTTTATACATAGGGGAAAATGTCTGAGAATAATGGTGGGGGGGAAAAAAAAACACTGGCAACTAAATTGAAGAATTGCTCCATAAGTTTATGATGCACCACTTCCCTTAACACAAATGTAAAGGGGTTTTTTATATCAAATGATAATAATAATAATGAGGGCATTTGTTAAGTGCTTACTATGTGCCAAGCACTGTTCTAAGTGCTGTAGATACAAGGTAATCAGATTGTCCCCCGGGGGGCTTACAATCTTACTCCCCATTTTACAGGTGAGGTAACTGAGGCACAGAGCAATTAAATGACTTGTCCAAGGTCACACACCAGACAAGTGGCAGAGCCAGGATTCCAAGCCAGTGACTTCCAAGCCCGGGCTCTTGCCACTAAGCCATGCCTTTGAAATATGAATACAAAACTATTCCCTTTTTTTTTAAGCCAACCAACACTCAGGTTTACTTCTAGTGTAATGAGGATGGCAAATAAAGCATTTGCTTGATCAAGATCTTTAAAACTGTTGTGCCAAAATTTATTCCACCAAATATAGTGATAAGGTATATAAAAATATAAATTACAAATGGAAGAAGAGACAATTGCAGGGTTGTTTTGAAGAAGAGTGTGGTAATTAACCAACTTCTTTGATGCTGAATGAAGAGTGGACAGTGATAAACTTTCCATAGCAACTTATTTGATTTGGCTTTTTCTGCTAAGAAGTCAGTCTGTGCCTCCCTAGCCATTCATTTACGTTTGATCATCCCAGTGAGTGCTTATTCAGCCTTGTTCTCCTTGGAAAACTGAATAAATAGATAAAGGCTTTGGAGACTGCAAATCTTTGTGTCCGTTGCCCTAGTATTTCAGAGCCAAACACCCTGGTTCAATGAAGTAAGTAATCCTGAGATTCAGAAGCAGGTCTTGGCAGCCGTTTTCGTTTTCCTTGAAAATAGACTGTCTGACATACAGTTCTCCTGGCAATAGAGAAATAAATTAAACCAAGTATCTAAGAATTCTATTAACATGTTATAATACTTTAGGATGACTCATCCAGAAGGAAGCAGTCATTGTTTAGTGACTTGGTAACTTCTCAGCTTGTTAATAATCTTTAGGGCATCTCCACCTGGATGTCCATCCACCACCTAAAACTCAACATGTCCAAGACTGAGCTCCTTATCTTCCCTCCCAAACCCTGTCCTCTCCCTGACATCGCCATCACTGTGGATGGCACTACCATCATTCCCATCTCACAAGCCCACAACCTTAGTGTCATCCTTGACTCTGCTCTATCATTCACTCCACACATCCAATCTGTCACCAAAACCTGCCGCTCTCATCTTCACAACATCGCCAAGATCTGCCTTTTCCTCTCCATCCAAACTGCTACCTTGCTAGTACAAGCTCTCATAATAATCCGACTGGATTATTGCATCAGCTTCCTCTCTGATCTCCCATCCTCCTGTCTCTCCCTGCTCCATTCTATACTTCATTCCGCTGTCCAGATTATCTTTCTACAGAAATGCTCTGTAAAAAAACTCTTCAAAAAACCTCCAGTGGTTACCTATCAACCTTCGCATGAAACAAAACTCCTCACTCTTGGCTTCAGAGCTCTCCATCACCTTGCCCCCTCCTACCTCACCTCTCTTCTCTCTTTCTACTGCCTACCCTGTACACTCCGCTCCTCTGTCGCTAACCTCTTCACGGTCCCTCGTTCTCGCCTGTCCCACAGTCGATCACTTGCCCACATCTTAGCACTGATCTGAAATGCCCTCCCTCCTCACGTCTGCCAAACTAACTCTCTTCCCCTCTTCAAAGCCCTACTGAGAGCTCACCTTCTCCAGGAGGCCTTCCCAGACTGAGCCCTCCCTTTCCCTCACCTCCCCTCACCATTTCCCCTATTCCCTCCCTCTGCTCTACCCCCTTCTCCTCCCCAAAGCACTTGTGTATATATTATTTATCAATCTATTTTATTAATGATTTATACATATGATTCTATTTATCTTGATGGTATCAATGTCTACTTGTTTTGTTGTCTGTCTCCCCTTTTTAATAACAATAATAATAATGTTGGTATTTGTTAAGCGCTTACTAAGTCCAGAGCACTGTTCTAAGCACTGGGGTAGATACAGGGTAATCAGGTTGTCCCACGTGAGGCTCACAGTCTTAATCCCCATTTTACAGATGAGGTAACTTAGGCCCATAAAAGTGAAGTGACTTGCCCACAGTCACACAGCTGACAAGTGGCAGAGCTGGGATTCGAACCCATGACCTCTAACTCCCAAGCCCAGGCTCTTTCCACTGAACCACGCTGCTTCTCTACATTTCTTTTAAACTGTGAGCCTGATGTTGGGCAGGGATTGTCTCTATCTGTTCCAAAATTGTACATTCCAAGCACTTAGTACAGTGCTCTGCACACAGTAAGCACTTAATAAATTCAATTGAATGAATAAATGAATAGGGCTGCCCCAAGAATGGTCAAAGCCAACTGGTCCTGGGTGGAGCCCTCAGAGAAGGTGGGAAGAGATGTTTAAAGGGCAAAATATTCCCTCTTAAATCATTTTCCCCCCACCTGGTACAGAGGCAAAACTCATAGGAGTTGCCCTGTGCACTACCCCCCACCCCCGCCACTGCCTTCATGCTTTCTTCTGTAGAAGAAACAGTATGACCTAGTGGCAAAAGCACAGGTTTGGGAGTCAGAGGACATGGTTTTAAATCCCAACTCCACTGCTTGTCTGCTGTGTGATCTTGGGAAAGTTACTTGATTTCTCTGGGCCTCATTTACTTCATCTGTAAAATGGGGATTGACTGTGAGCCCCATATAGGACAACCTGATTTCCTTATATCTACCCCAGCACTTAGAACAGTGCTTGGTGTCACGAAACTCTGGTACGTACAGACTAAAACCTTCCTGGATCGGGGAAGCACCAGTGACACATAGTAGACTTCAAACCACATCTCTGATCACCAAGGCTAATGAGGAAAGATTTTTAGTTAGTTTTACCAACATGCGAGGGAGTGACACATACACACACTTCCTCATTCCACTCTACCAAGGGTCCATTACCAGTCTGTGATCAAAAGAGCCCCTTTTGCCAATGTTTATTCTTTCTGCTTCTAAGTGCTGCTGCCTTCTGCTTCTCTCAGTGTGCTTCCTTCTTGCTTCTCAACATGCTTCTTTCTCTGCACACTTTCTTATTGCTTCCAGATACTCTCTTTATGTGTGTGCTCAAGCATCCACCTTTTATTGGCCTTAGACATGGCAGCTGTGGCTCTTCCTGGCAGTCATTGATTGGTCCAGGTCCGTTACTGGGTAGAACAGGGAGAGAAAGCTCTGCCTCCCTTCATGTTCCACCCCCCCCCCCCCCACATGTCCACAATCACCTGCCTCAGAGAGCATCAGTGCCTTCACCAGTCTCTTCCTTGTTGTTGTTCAAGGGATCACAGTCACTAAAAAGGAAGCTTGTTGTGTACTCACCACAGTTGGCACAAGGTAAGTGCTTAACAAAAACCATAAGTCAACTTCTGTACCCTAGCCAGGCCCATACCCAATTCCTCAATAGTCTCTTGCTCCTTCCTCCCTTCCCTGATTCCTTCACTGCAACACATCTTCAAGAGAGACAGGTGTGCCTGAGGTGGCAGGACTGGAACTGTTTGGAGTCTATGTAGGAGGAAATAAGGAGGAAAGCTCAGTGTGGGCAGGGACTGTGTCCTTTTATTGTTGTATTGTACTCTCCCAAGTGTTTAGTAGAGTGCTCTACACAGTAAGCGTTCAATAAATATGATTGAATGAATGAATGAGAAGCAGCATGGCTTAGTGGATAAATCCTGGGCCTGGGTGTCAGAATGACCTGCATTCTAGTCCTGACTCTACCACCTGTCTGCTGTTTGACCTTGGGCAAATCACTTCATCTCTAGGTGCTTCACTTACCTCAACTGTAAAATGGGGATTTCTATGAGCCCGTTGTTGGGCAAGGATTGTCTCTATCTGTTGCTGAATTGCACATTCTAAGTGCTTAGTACAATGCTCTGCACACAGAAGTGCTCAATAAATACAATTCAATGAATGAACTGGGAGCCCCATGTAGGACATGGACTATGTCCAACTTGATTACCGTGTATCTATCCCAGTTTTGAGAACAATGCCTGGCACATAGTAAGCACTTAAATACTATATATGTGTTGTTGATAATAATAATAATAATGGTATTTGTTAAGCGCTTACTATGTGCCTAGCACTGTTCTAAGCGCTGGGGTAGACACAGGGGAATGAGGTTGTCCCACGTGGGGCTCACCGTCTTCATCCCCATTTTACAGATGAGGGAACTGAGGCACCAAGAAGTGAAGAGACTTGCCCAAAGTCACACAGCTGACAAGTGGCCGAGCCGGGATTCGAACCCGTGACCTCTGACTCCAAAGCCCGTGCTCTTTCCACTGAGCCACACTGCTTCTCATCACCCTTGATGAGAGGGGTGAGATGGAAACGGTATGTCTGTTGTTAGAGGAGCAAAGTTTGTAACCTGAGTGGTAGAGAGAGAGGAGTGAGGATTGGCAGGAGAGATAGACTGGTTCAGTGTCTTAATGTTGATGGTCAGGAGTTTCCATTTGATGTGGATAGGCAACCACTGGAGGTTTTTAAGGAGCGGAAAGACATGTACAGAATGATTTTTTAGAGCAGTGGTTCATACAGCAGAGTGAAATATGGACTTTTGAGAGGAAAGACTTCAGGCAGACAAAAAGCCTTCTCCCTCATAGTCCTAGCCCTTCTTGATGGTTAGAATATCTGAAAGTTGCCACTGTAGAGGAAGCAGGGAGAAGATAGAACAAGGGAACTTGGACTTGCAGCTGCTTATATCCTTATCTCATTGCCCTTGCCTGTCATCAGGTACTCGGAATCCCACTCTTATGTTCAGGACAGCTTCCCCATTTTGTTCTGCCTTAGGAATGACTCTGATAATCACTGTGTAGTTCCTTATTTCACTCTGGTTCCTTGAAGTTAAATTATCCCTATATTTATTTACTCTGACTGGATGAATCCCTTGTTTTAACTATTTGGAAATGTTCTCCCAACATCTCCTCAAAATGTGAAAAGAAAGGAATTTAAGCACTGTAGTCCAGGCTTTGTGTCCCAGATATTTTATCCATATTTAGTTTCCTAGCTATGGTTAAAACTGTTCTTTGTGATCTGGAATCTGACCCTATTTCTATGTTTAAAATAAGGTTCGTGTTTCAGAGATTTACTTTACACTGACTTTGCCACACAGCTCTCAACAAAGTGAGGATTCCTGGCTTTTCCCTCTGCTCCTCCACCTCTCCCTTCCCATCCCCACAGCACTGTACCCGTCCGCTCAACTGTATATATTTTCGTTACCCTATTTATTTTGTTAATGAATTGTACATCGCCTTGATTCTATTTAGTTGCCATTGTTTTTACGAGATGTTCTTCCCCTTGACGCTGTTTAGTGCCATTGTTCTTGTCTGTCCGTCTCCCCCGATTAGACTGTAAGCCCGTCAAACGGCAGGGACTGTCTCTATCTGTTGCCGACCTGTTCATCCCAAGCGCTTAGTACAGTGCTCTGCACATAGTAAGCGCTCAATAAATACTATTGAATGAATGAATGAATGAATAAATATGTTGACTTCACAGGATAAACCTAACTGGGGTGAGAAACTAAAGAGGAAGAGGACAAAACCTCCAATAAAGTCAATCAGGTTGAGTTTTTTCAATCTTTTACCCTTGACATCATGTATATTAATCAATCATTGATAGTTACTGAGCACTCAGTGTGTGTGCAGAACACTATACTATGTAAGCATTGGGGAGAGTAAAATACAGTATTATTGGTAAATGTGATTCCTGGCTTCAAGGAACTTATAGTTACTGGGGAAGATAAATTTTAAAACAAAATTGCAGAGTACAAGGATATGTACTTATGTGCTGTGGGGCTGATGGTGGGAGAAGCAGTGTGACTTAATGGAAAGAGCACAGGCTTGGGAATCAGAGGTCATGTGTTCTAATCCCAGCTCTGCCACTTATCAGCTGTGTGACTATGCGCAAGTAACTTAACTACTTTGTGCCTCAGTTACCTCATCTGTAAAATGAGGATTAAGATGGTGAGGCCCACGTGGGACAACCTGATTACCTTCTTCTATCTATCCCAGAGCTTGAAACAGTGTAAGCGCTTAACAGATGCAATCATCATCATTATCATCATGATCATAACTATCAAATGCTTAAGGTGGTACAGACTCAAGTGCATATAGGTGATGCAAAGGGAGGGGTGAAAGGAGAAGGAAATAAGGAGTTAGAAAAAGCCTTTGGGAAAGGTCATGATTTTGGTAGATCTTTGAGGATGGTCTGTCCAATGTAAACGAGAAGGGAGTTGCAAACTGGAGGAAAGATACGGGCAAGAAGTCGATGATGAGACAGACAGAATTGAGATAAAGTTAGATGATCCAAGTATGCAAACTGGGTTGCATGAATATACTCTCCCAAGCACTTAGTACAATGCTCTGCACACAACAAACATTCAGTAAATACAATTGAATGAATGAATGAATCAGTGAGTAAAGGTAGGATGGGAAGAATGATTAAGTGCCTTAAGGACAAAGGTAAGGAGTTTGTGATTCTGCAGAGGTAAGTAGGCAACCACTGAAAGATTTTGAGGAGTGGAGAGATGTGGATTTTTTTTTCCAGAAAGGTTTTCTGAACAGCAGAGTGAACTATGGATTGGAGAAGGGAGAGACAAGAAGCAGAGAATTCAGCTAGGAGGCTGATACAGTAATAAAGGTAGGATATGGTAAGAGTTTGGTTCAGTGTAGTAGCAGTTAGGATGGAGAGAAAGGAATGGATTCTACAGGGAGGTAGAGCTAACAGGATTTGGTATCCGACTGAATATGTGGGTTGAATGAGAGATATAAGTTGAGAGCAATGCTTAGGTGACAGCTTTTTGAGATAGGGAGCATGGTGGTGTTGCCTACAGTGATGGGAACACTGGAATCTCCATCTTTGGGAGAATGCAGCTTGGGTGAGAAAATAGTTCTCCCTTATTATGAGTACTGATATTTACCCAGTTTCGCTTCTGTGCTTTTTCAGCTTTTTGTCAACATCCTGCCTCTAAGCACTTACATATTCT
Organism: Ornithorhynchus anatinus; assembly: GCF_004115215.2. Lineage (NCBI taxonomy): Eukaryota > Metazoa > Chordata > Mammalia > Monotremata > Ornithorhynchidae > Ornithorhynchus > Ornithorhynchus anatinus. Next base: position 157,751,834 of record NC_041728.1, read on the forward strand.
TCATATACTTTTTGCACCTCAGGTGTCACTTTTGCTTCTTCCTGAGTTCCGTACTTTGATTTCCTCACCTTTGCAGGTTTCCATAAGTACTGAACAAGAATAGACATTCCCAAAGCTCCAGATAGCAGTGAAAGCAGCTTGGCAATCATGAAGTTCAAAGTTGAAAGCTTTGGAGATGACAGAAAGCTCCCATAGTCCAGCAATTCAGGAGGACCAAAGTTCAATGCCTTTCAATTTCTAGACAGCTCCTCTGTTCTCTACTCTCTGGGGACTTCTGGGCTGGTTTTGTGTGCTGGTGGCTATTTACAGCACAGAAGCAGACCAAAGGGAAACTAACCCCTCTGTGGCCTCCTTCAGTTCTCTAAATAGCTACCAGTAACCAAAGTAAAAAAAAAAAAAAGCATACATACAAAAAAAAACCCCCAAACCTCACAGAATCTGTCAGAAGGGACAAGGAGATTCCTAGTGTTAAGAGGAGAGAATAGAGCAGAGAGAAGTGAAAGAGATATAATGATTGTGACAGAAGAAAGAAGACAAAAGAAGAAAAATAAAGTCACACTGGAAATAAGGAAAGGGGACATAGGGAGATGAATAAAGGAGATGAGGCAGGCTTCAGGGAAAGGAGAACTGTGGTGGGGGCACAGAGACTGGGACTCACAGCTCAGCGAAGTAATCAGTAGGGAGTGTGGAAGAGCAAGTCCCCTTTCATGTCCAACATATTACAACTCTCCCATCTTCAAAGACCTACTTAAATCATATATTCACCAGAAAACCTTCCCTCTTATGCCCTGACCCTATTCTCCCTCCTTTTGGTATCATCTATACACTCGGATATATCCTTAAGCACTATGATTTGCACTCCACTTCCATGTGTCCTTGACTCTAAGCTCAGTGAGGCAGGGAATTTCTCTGCTTTATTGTTATATTGTACTCTCCCAAGCACTTAATACAGTGCTCTCCATATAGTAAGTACCCAGTAAATATGATTGATGTGCTTTGTCTCCCCAGTCTATACTTCTATATCCATCCCCTTCTAACTAAATTGTAAGCTCCTAGAAGGTAGGAATACTGTCTACCAACTCTACTGTACTCTTATAAGTGCTTAGTACAGTGCTTTGCACCCAATAAGCTCTCAGGTTTTGGCTTCTCCAAATGATTATAGCCATTGTAATTTTTGGCAGCTCAGGAGCAGTTTGATGCCATGCCACAGCCAATCAGGGTTCTCAAGAAGATTAACATAGACCTTATAAAAATAGCAAAGTAAAACTTTGTCTCATCATTCACTATCAATAATATCACAGTCCAAAGATAATCAGTAGAATTTATTGAGCACTGTACTAAGGGTTCAGAAGAGTTCAATAGCATAAACCCACATAGTCTCTACCTATATGATCACTAATGTTGTTCCAAATTTTACACATTACTATTAGGCCAACAGTACATCCTGGTTCAACCATGACATTCTGAAATCCTTGCAGGTTACTACAATATTTTGGAAAATTTATCAAATATTGCCTCCCCTGACTAAACCATGCCTTGGAATTTCAGCAAATGGTAATGGATTTATGCAGGCCTTCTGTGCATGACCTTAGGCTCAGTTGGCTAAATTACTGGACCCAAACTGTGTTTGCTTTACTTTGAATAGAGCAAACAAAAAGGTTTGTTATATGACAGAAGCTATATGAGAATGGACATGGCTCACAAAGAAGGCGTGCAGAACTTGGAAGCACAAGAGGGAGATATTTAAAAATTATGATTTTCTAGAGGTGATGGAAAATGCATAAATCGAGAAACTAATAGGTGACTATAAACTGAGTGCATCCAGCTCCCAAGAATATTGAATATTCCATTTTAAAAAAAGATAAAACATTTAAAATATATTGAAAACATTTAAAATATAAGGAAACCTGATCAATTCTGTTTGTGTTAGTGCCCTTATTTTAAGGATACTATTGAACATGAAAGAAATAATACCATAATGCATTCTACTGAGTGCCAGATTCCATTGAACTAGTTGATTGCATTAATGACTTGCTTTTTAAAAAAAACTATTAATGTTGAAGTAGGTAGTAGCTCCCAAAGAATGCCAAAAGGCTCATCTTGAATTGTTTCCCTTAAACCATCTTTAAAAGATGAGGCAGTACTTTTAAGCATAAATATATATACATACATACAAGCCCTTTATTGGGCAGGGACTTTCTCTATCTGTTGCCAAATTGCACATTCTAAGCACTTAGTACAGTGCTCTGTACCTAGTGAGTGTTCAGTAAATGCCATTGAGTGAACGAATGAATGAATATGAGCATATACACATACACACACATGCTATATACACATACCTTGGAAGCTGTGTGGCATAGTGGATAGAGCACAGGCATGGGAGTCAGTGTCATAGGTTCTAATCCCGACTACACATCATGCTTGCTGTGTGATCTTGGGCAGGTAACTTCACTTCTCTGTGCCTCAGTTGCCCCATCTGTAAAAGGGGGATTGAGACTAGGAGCCCCGTATAGGACCGGGGCTGTGTCCAACTTGATTTGGTTGTATCCACCCCAGGGCTTAGTACAATGCCTGGCACATAGTAAGCACTTAACAACTACCATGATAATGATAATGATGATAATGATTATATTGCTTTAGTTAATTATTTGAGTTGACTAAAAAAGTGAAGACCATGGTCTCTTGAGCATAATTATTATAGTAATATGAGAATCAGCGTGGCTCAGTGGAAGGAGCATGGGCTTGGGAGTCAGAGGTCATGGGTTCTAATACCAACTCCCCCACTTGTCAGCTGTGTGACTTTGGGTAAGTCACAACTTCTCTGTGCCTCAGTTACCTCATCTGTAAAATGGGGTTTAAGGCTGTGAGCCCCATGTGGGACAATCTGATTAGCTTTTATCACCCCCAGCACTTAGAACAGTGCTTGGCACATAGTAAGTGCTTAACAAATGCCATTATTATTATTATAGTACTTGCTATTTGCCAAACACTAGCACTGTACTATGAGCTGGTATAGATATATCAGTAATTTGTTTTTATTCTCTGTCTCCCCCTCTAGACTGAAAGTTTGTCGTGGGCAGGGAATATGTCTGTTAATTGTTATATTTTACTCTCCCAAGCACTTAATACAGTGATCTGCACACAGTGAGTGCTCAATAAATATAATTGAATTAATGATTACGATATAACCAGGTTGGACACAGTCACTGTTTTACATGGTCTAAGTTGGGGATATGATAGATTGATAATCTTACATTCAAAACCCAGGCTGCTGTCTGTCATAATATAAAATGATGCTGCTCTCACTGAATGGGTGTGACTCAAAAAATCAATTCCAGACTGGCAATTAATTTTGCATGAGTACAAAAGAAGTCTCTTTTCCAATTAACAAATTTACCCTTGAAACATCTATCATTTTTTCCTAAACTTTTTACACTTCCCAAATTTCTCCTCAAAGAACATAACCTCAGACCTGATTTCTGAATTCTGAATTGGTGTCTTTGCATTTTTTTCACTTAGATGTTCATTGCTTACAGTGTTACGTGAGACTACACTTGAATGAATCTTTAAAAATATTCAGTTGGCCCTCCATGATGTGTATTGCTATTTCTCTCACCATCTGTCAACTTCTTGGGTACCCTGCAATCATCCATTTTTAGGAGTAATGACATCCATTAAAACATTACAGTGTTTTGCATACTGGGGAGAAATATGAAGGACAATTCCAAGGCCATGTAGGGTTTGCAATCGAGAGTGGGGAGGAGAGAAAATCTGGGTAAATTTAGCAAAAGAAAACAGTGAAATAACACAGGATTAGCAGTACATTACAATCAGAAGTGTATGCAGATTTTTCAGTAGTTACAAAATTTCAGAGTACAAGGATATGTACTTATGTGCTGAGGGGCTGGTGGTGGGAGAAGCAGTGTGACTTAATGGAAAGAGCATAGGCTTGGGAATCAGAGGTCATGTGTTCGAATCCCAGCTCTGCTATTTATCAGCTCTGTAACTTTGGGCAAGTTACTTAACCTCTCTGTGCCTCAGTTTCCTCATCTGTAAAATGGGGATTAAAACTGTGGGCCCCACGTGGGACTACCTGATAACCTTGTATCTACCCCAGCACTTAGAACAGTGCTTGGCGCATAGTAAGGGCTTAACAAATACCATAATTTTTATTATTATTAACTCTCTGGCCACTCCTTTTACTGCCTCCTTTTCTGCCTCCCACTTCATAAGGGGGTTCATTAATTTCTAGAATCCTCCGCCAACCAAATTATTACCATGCTGGTCCAAGCACTTTGGCTGCTACATCAACCTCCTCACTGACTTCCCTGCCTCCAGTCTCTCCCATATCTAGTCCATGTTTTACTCTCCTGCATAGATCATTTTTCTAAAAAAAATTCTAAACAATGCTTTCCACTTCTCAAAAACCTCTAGTGGCCATCCATCCATCTCTACATCAAGGAGAAAATCCTTACCATCAGCTTTAAAGCACTCAATCTATTCGTCCTTACTCCTCACCCACTAGAACACAACCCAGCCACTTAGTTCCTCTAATGCTAACCAACTTATAGGACTATGCCTTCACCTCTAGAAGCAGCATATCATAGTGGGTAGAACATGGGCCTGGGAGTCAGAAGGTCATGGATTCTAATCCCAGCTCCACCACTTATCTGATGTGTGACCAGGGGCAGGTCACTTCATTTATCTGTTCCTCAGTTACCTCATCTGCAAAATGGGCATTGAGATTGTGAGCCTCATGTGGGACAGGGACTATGTCCAACCCTATTTACTTGTATCCACCCCAGTGCTTAGTACAGTGCCTGGCACATAATAAGTGCTTAACAAATACCACAGTTATCATTATTATTATTATTACCTCTCTCAATGTCAACCCCTTGCTCACACCCTTACTCCTGTCTGGAACTCCCTCTTCCAACAGACTGCTACTCTCCACAAAGTCATCTTCTTCAGGATGCCTTCCCTGATTAACTTCTCATCTTTCCACACTATTCTTTCCACCTCTGTGTCACCTATGTACTTAAATTCATGCCTCCAAGCCCTTTGATGCTTACACCTACCACTAATGCACTGATTTATACATTCTTATACTCAGTGATTCCCCCCATCAGTAATTTACTTTATTTCCTGTCCCCACCACTGTATACTCCATTGTGCAATGCTCATGTCGACCAACTGTGTTATACTCTCCCAAGTGCATAGTACAGTGCTCTACATGCAGTAACTGTCCAATCAATCAATGGAATATAAGTATTCTAAACAGAGCACTGTTCAGAATGCTTGGAGAGCACCTTTCAGAGAGTTTTGAAGAGCACAATGCAGTGGAACTAGTAGCCATTATCCTGCTCTCCAGGAACTTGTTATCTAGTGGTGGAGACAAACTAAATTAGAAATAGGGATGCAACAGAGCATAATTATGTGTAAGTAAGTTATTGTTGTTATCTTACGCTGTTGAGGCGTGTCTGACCCATAGCGATGCCATGGACACATCTCTCCCAGAATGTCCCACCTCCATCTGCAATCGTTCTGCTAGCGGATCCAGAGTTTTCTTGGTAAAAATACAGAATTGGTTTACCATTGCCTCCTTCCATGCAGTAAAGCTGAGTCTCCGCACTCGACTCTCTCCCTTGCTGTTGCTGCCCAGCACAGGTAGTTTTGGACTTGTAGCAGATTGCCTTCCACTTGTTAGCCACTCTCCAAGCTAGGAATGGAATGGATATGCCTCTTCTTGACTCTCCCTCCCATAGTCAACAAGGGTAGAGTACTGGAAACTCTTCCCGGTGAGACTTTGAGAGGTGTTGCAAATAAGTACCACTGTTTATTGCACCTCCCAGCAAACCTGCATTGTCATGAGTTTAGTTACAAAGCTTGGTGAATTTAGCACTTTGCTAGGACCTCATTGGGTGATCCTGTCCTGCTATTTATTGTCAAGTATGGCTCAGAGGTGACTGAGTGAAATTTAACTGGATATACCTCTGTTATTAGGCTTCACAGATGTATGATAGATTGAACTGTACTTCAGCTTCAGTTTGATATGACAGTACAGTGCCTGGCATAGAGTAGCACATAATAAGCAGCGTGGCTCAGTGGAAAGAGCACAGGCTTAAGAGTCAGAGGTTATGGGTTCTAATCCCAGTCCCACCACCTGTCAGCTGTGTGACTTTGGGCAAATCACTTAACTTTTTGGTGACTCAATTACCTCATCTACAAAATGTAGATTAAGACTGTGAACCTCATGTGGGACAACCTGATTACCCTGTATATACCTCAGTGCTTAGAACAGTGCTCAGTACATAGTAAGTGCTTAACAAATACCAACATTATTATAATAGTACCACAATTATCATCATTATTATTATTACAGAAGACATATATATAGATACACCTCTTGGAGATGTTGCTTTTCCAAGGCACATTCTCATCAGCTTTCTATGTAAAGGTTGAATCTTCTTAAAGAAAACCTCCCCTCATTTCTCAAAAAACTCGACTCCCAAAGTTCAGCCATTTCCAGCAGCTTCGTTTCCCAAAATTGGCTGCTTTAGAAATACTTGTTTTGTAATGCAGTATCCCAGGTGGTCAGCCCCTCCACACATCCTAATAACATCACAAGGTGTGTGCTATCTGACATTATTACGAAAAGCTGCATGGCTTAGTGGATAGATCATGGGCCTGGGAGTCAGAAGGAACTGGGTTCTAATCTTTCTCTGCCATATGTTTGCTGTGTGACCTTGGGCAAGTCACTTCACTTCTTTGGGCCTCCGTTCCCTCGTCTACAATATGGGGATTAAGAGTGGGAGCCCCGTGTGGGATAGGGACTGGGTCCAACCTGCTTAACTTGTATCTACCCCTGCACTTAGAACTGTGCGTGACACATAGTGATTGCTTGACAAACACCATAATTATTATCATAATGTGCTGCCAGCACAAGGCAAGGGGCACTTTCTGGGGTATTGCCTGCCAATTAATTTAGGCCACTCACACTGGAACTGGGCAGCACTTTCTGATCCTGGAGAGGCAGGGAACAGGCATGAAGATTAGTGGAGTTAGGTTCTGGAGACAGCGCCTTCTACTCACCCAACACAGTGTGAGCAACTTTCTGATCACTGTTTACAAGCTGTGGACTCAGGGATGTGGAGCACCAGCCCACTGCGCTTCCCTATGTACCACTCAGCCATGAGATAGTGCAGTCTCATCTATTTATTATTAAGTGCCGTTGAATCATTTCTAATTCATAGCAGCTCCATGAATATATTTTCTCCAGAATGTCTTGTCTTCTCCCATAATCTGCAACCTTTCTAATGGTTCTTCCTCTGTCGTTGTTATGGTCTCTATTCATCTAGCTGCTGGACTGCCTCTTCCATGTTTTCCCTAGACTTTTCCTAGCAATAGTGTCTTCTCCAGAGAATTAGTCTTCCTGATTATGTGTCCAAAATATGCTAATCTTAGTCAAGTTATTTGGCTTTCCAAAGACCGCTTTGATTTAATTTGCTCTAAAATCCACTTGTTTTTCGGGTTCTCCATGGTGTTCACAAAAGCTTTTTCCAGCACCATATTTCAAAAGAATCAATGTTTTTTCTATCCTGCTTTTCCACTGTCCAGCTTTAGGATCCATATGTTGTCACTGAAAACACCATAGAGTTGACAATTTGTATTTTTGTGGCAATTGTTACATTAGCACATTTGATGACTTTTTCCAGGCTCTGCATAGCAAGTCTTCTTAACTTTAATCTTCAGCATATTTCTTGGTTACTTGTTCCTTTATTATTGGTTATCGATTCCAGGAAAGAAAAATTGTCAACTTATTTCCATCTCATGTCATGATCTTTGTTTTCTTGACATTCAAATGTAGGCACATCTTTTTGCTCTGTTCCTTAACTGTTAATAAAAAGCCCTTCAAATCTTCTTCTTTCTACTTGTTGGGTTGTATCATCAGCATAATGAATGTTGTTTATATTCTTTCCTTCAATCTTTACTCCCCATTTGTCTTCATCCAGTCCAGCTTCTTTCATTAGGTATTTGGTGTAATGGATGAACAGATAAGGTGATAAGATACATCCTTGTCTTATACCCTTACTAATGGGAAACCAATCTGTCTCTCTATATTCTGTTCTTATTGTACCCTCCTATTTGTCATACAGGTTCCTTGTTAATGCAATTAAATGGTCCAGCATGCCCATTTTCCTTAATGTGCTTCAGAGTTTCTCATGATCCACGCAGTCAAAGGCCTTACTATAATCAATAAAGCACATGCTGACTTCCTTTTGATATTCTCTTGTCCTTTAAATTATCCAGCAGACATCAGCAAATATATCTCACAACCCTCATCCTTTCTGGAATCCTGCTTGAACATCGGGCAATTAGCATTTCATGTAGGTCTCCATTTGATGCTGCATAACTTTTAGCTGTACCTTGATGGCATGTGAGATCAAAGAAACTCAACAATAATTGTCACACTTAGTTGTATCTCCTTTCTTCAGTATTGGAACATAAACTCATCTCTTCCAATCAGATGGCCATTGAGTGGTTAACCATACCTGTTGACATAATTTGGTAAGGACTTTAACTAATTCTTCTCCAACTACCTGAAGCACCTCAATAGGAAGCCTATCAAAACCAAGTGCCTTATTTTTCACAAGACAATGTAAACCTGATCTAACTTCCCTTTCTGTGATGAGTGACTCTAATTCAAAAAGAACTTCTAGCATATTGCTCTCATTCTGGTATTGTTCCTGTGTGTATTCTTTCCATTTCTGTTTGATTCCACTGGCATCAATTGTTTTCAGTCTCTCTTTTGTACTCTACAAAACTCTTAGTACAGTACGCTGCACAGGATAAGTGCTCAATAAACCCAATTAATTGAATAGACTGGGGAGTGAGAGGAAGAGAAAGGAGGAGGAGATGGAAGAAGAGTGGGAAAAGACTGGGAAAAAGAAAGAGGTAAAAAGAGAACAGAAGCTTATCCTCTCCACCATTCCAATGTTCTACCTGGTATGTTGATTGACTGAGTATCTTTTAAATTTATATTGTCTCATCCACAAGGTTTCAGTCTCCCAGATTATATCTAGTCCTTCACATATCTGGAAATGTAATTCCCAGGAATGTTATAATACAGAATCATGCTTTCTATTGTTTCTTCAGTCCACTGTCGTTATAGTTCTTAAAATTGTGAGTTCCTTGGAGGCCAAAGACCACAACTAATTCTCACCTCTCTATTTTTCCCTAGAATTTAATACAGCTCTTTGGCACACAATAGACATAATAAATATTATTACTACTTCTACCCCAAAAAAATCTGAAATATTTCACACTGTGAAGTCTAAGCAAAAGCAGGTGAGAGGTAGGGTTTACAGCTGGATAGCCACAATTCTATCTGTAAATCTTTACAGTATGTGCTATTTTAAGAGAGTTAATTGAGATATTGGAGGCAAGCCTATCATTCAAAGCCTCTAGGAATATTGTTTTTGTTTTCTTGAATGGTCCTTAAATCTCTGATTATTTTTCAAAGCATTCTTTGGCTCAGGAGAAGCTGGCCAGAAGCTCGTTTTGCCCAGCCCTAATTAAATGGAGAATTGAGTAACTGGTTAGATTTCTCCATGTAAAAAAATTCAATGAGTAATTTGGGCCAAATAATGTAGTTTAGGACCTGAAGTATTTTGTTCCCTGATTAGATGGAGAAACTATATGTGCAAATTGGATGGATGAATGTTCAAACAATTTCAAAGCCCTCATTCCATATTTTTCACTGAAATGCAAATTTTTTTCAAGTTGCAGATGTAATGATTTTCTACTGCATAGAATTTATTGGGTTATTCAAAATTGTACTATCTGTTTAATGGATTATCCAACTGCAACATATTCTTCCCCTACCTACAATCAACCGTATTTGAGTTGATTCAATTCAATCATATTTATTGAGTGCTTACTGTGTACAGAGCACTGTACTAAGTGCTAGAGAGAGTAGACTATAACAGATTTGGTAGAAATATTCCGTGCCCACAATGAGCTTAATCCTCTGGAATTATTAATGTGCTAGCCTGAATTTGCAGTCTCGCTGATTAATCTGTGCTTCAGGCCCTTCTCAGTAGAATGATGGTAAGGGTAGTTTTAGATTTTGTGGGACAATGTATACTATGTGTATGAAAGGTATGAGTATTGGGACAACAATCATGATTTCAAAGGTGTTTCAATCCATTCCCCTGCCTCTCCAAGACCAGTGGTCTTTCTAGGTTCTTGTCCTTTTGGTCAGAGAAAGAATAAGTTCATAAAAAGGTGTTTGAAGTCTTGCCTGGAACAACTTCTCTCCCAGTCTTACCATATCCCTTTGCATTCTTATATCAGACATACACGCAATGTGTTACCTCATGTTTCTATATAACATTAACAGATTTTTAAAAGTATTAGAAAATCATACTTATATAAATTAAATATAAGCACAACTGTGAAAACCTAATGGAGAATCAGCAAACCAAGTGAGGTATTTTGGAAAAGAGCTATTTGACATTTTTATATTTGCTCAAGTACCCATGATCATTTTGGAAGTGTGTATAATTTTTCATAATTCAAAGTAAAATAGTTTTAACAATTAGATTTAAAAAATTCAAATTATGAACTGGAATCTGGGGTCTGTAATATTCTAAATTGGAAATGTAATTACAAACTCATGGTAATTTAGTTAAAAAAATTGGAAAGGAAATGCTGCATTGGCAGTAATGCAATTGGCAGTGTTTTGGTTAAGCAGAAAGCTTTATTTAATCTATTTGCAATTGTCACTGAGTATTTAGAACAATCTGAATCCACAGTTAATCAAATTATTGAATGAAAGATTAATAGCACATTATTATTTAATTTCACTCATAAGACACTGCTTCAGCTGAATCCTTCATTAAAGTTTTCTTCTGGAATTGTGACTTGAATAAAGTTTACACAAGGAATGATCTACCCTAGAACTAGGTGGTCCTGCATAATTTTAGGTGATATCCTTGTAAGTATGGTGGTGGGTTAGAAAGATGTTGCCTATAAAAAGTAATGAAGAAATGATTTTAACATGAGGAATTTAAAAATAAGATCTCGTGGCTTCTCTGAAAGAGCTAATAAGCTATCTATCCTATTGCATCTTAAAAACTTTATTTCTACCCAAGGTCTTACTCTGCTGCCTTTCGCATTTGCTATTTGGATAAAAGGAAGGCTATGTAAAAGAAGGTAAGGGAACCATTCCAGGATTCGATGAGTAACTTTTCCTACCAAGGCATTATTTTACCACTAACTCAATCATTTCCATGCCCTTCTGTACAATGGGTGTTCATAAATATGTGAATATTGGGTCCTTTTACATTTTATTTAACTCCTAATCATTTATTTATTGTAGCCCAAGGAAATAATATTTATTTCTCCCAGGGATTGTGAAATGGGTCAATTTTGCTTCATTTGCCTATTAGTCATGGTATGATCGGTAAAGCTTTTGCTGATGTATGGCTTTAATGGTTCAGAACTAAATCAATTGGTATTTACTGATTGCTTACTGAATGCAGATCACTGTACTAAGCACAATAGAATTAGCAGACACGATTCATTCATTCAATAGTATTTATTGAGTGTTTACTCTGTGCAAAACACTGTATTAAGCTCTTGGGAGAATACAACAACCAATAGACATATTCCCTGCCCACAAGAGCTTTCATCTCTCTCCACAAGGAGCCACAGTCTAGAGGACTACGCCTCGTAGTACATTATTTAAGCTTCTGTTGTGCATTATGGTGATTTGCTTATAAATTGTACTTGTTCCTTATTTATGTTTGTTAGGAAAAGTTAGGTCTCAATAGATTGCCAAGAGCAATATATTGGTATTAATTATAGTTGCAGTTAAGATGAGAAAAGGTAATAGAACATATAAAATTGATCATTGACAGAAACTGCAGGGTGCATCATTTAAACCCCACAGTATATTCACATTTAATGTGATTTTTAAGTTAATCTCAAGGGTGCATATAACCTGGCCAAAACAAAGCAGATCACATTGGTTAAGGCCTTGCATGAGATGGAGTTTGGGGATCCCACCAGACCCTGCACATTTCTTCTCAGTCTGAGATCTGTCCAAACCCAACCAACATTAAAAAATTCAAATCCAGTCCATGCAGAAATGCCCATTTGTACCCATTTGGCCGGGTGTCATTGATAATGAGTCCGGTTTGAACATCTCTTAAACTCTGTTGGTATGTGTGCACTGCCAAGCGGGTTCTGGCTCCAGAAAAATCATAGTTTAAGCGATAGCAGTAGCAGCAAAGTGCTCATATAAGTGGCTTCTGTTTTAATTTCAATGCCTATCAAGCTTTGCACAAACATGTTGAAGTATCTCCTTTAATTTCCTCCTTTTGGTGCTCTCAGAGAGCACTCTGCTAATGTAATATGGCTCCAGCGACTCAGGTTCCACAGGATTTGGGGCAAAAAAAAAAAATTTCTGAACTTCCCCCTCCTTCTCTGATCCTGCTCCTGAAGCAGACACATATTTGACCAACCCCAGCTCCAGTGACAGGGTCGAGTGTTGTCTGAGCACCTTCTATACTCCAACAAAACCTGATCCAGAGACTTGAAGGGACTTGGGAAACATGCCCAAGTCATGGGATTCCACTGAGAAATGAAGACTATTTGATCTGTAAAGCCTTCTCTTTGTTTTGTTGTGGTTAAAAGGTTGGAAAAATCTTTCACATTCTTCTGTTTCTCAAATGAAGGAGAAGCAGCATGGCCTGGTGGATAGAATATGGGCCTGGGAGTCCGAAGGCTCCCACTTGTCTGTTGTGTGACCTTGGGCAAGTCATTAACTTATCTGTACCCCAATTGCCTCAAGTATAAAATGGGAATTAAGACTGCTCTCCATTTGGGACATGGCTGTGTCCAAGCTGATTAGCTTGAATCTATCCCAGTGCTTACTACAGCTACTGGCACATAGTAAGCACTCAACAAAAATCATCAACCCACCCTCCCAAAAAAACAAATAAGAATGGTGGTTAGAGGCCCAGTAGTAATAATGGTGTTTATTAAGCACTTAGCACTTGGGACAGTACCAGAGGACAGGTATTGACAATCAGTGTCCACAAGGAACTTACAGTTCAGAGAGGAGACAGATATTAAAATAAATTATAGATTAAGGAAACTCTAGAGTTTGAGCATATGTATATAAATGCTGTGGGGTTGGGGCTGCAGTGGGTATCAGTATGCTTAAGGAATACACCCAAGAACATAGGCAACGCAGAGGGGAGGAGAAATGAGGTTTTAGTCAGGGAAGGCGTCTGGTAGAAGATATGATTTAGTAGGGCTATGAATCAACCCTTATGGTGGCGGGAGGTTTTGCGTACACTGATGAAGCTTAGAGCTATGCCATATCGGGCAACAAGTATTGGAAAGGTCTAAGCTGAAGCGTCAAAGTCAATTCACCTGTGCTGGGTAGTAGCAGCATGGGAAAGAGTCAAAGGCAGATGATCAAGTGATCAAAATGTTGATCAAATACAAAGGCAGAGACTCAAGTTTTTACTGCATGGAAGAAGGCAAAGATAAACCATTTCAGTATCTTTACCAAGAAAACTCTATGGATGACTTAATGATAGAAGATGAAATGTTCTGAAGAGGGTGTGCCCATGAAGTCATTATGAGTCAAAAATGACCTGATGACATTTGAAAAAAAAATTAAAGGGCTATAAAGGTGGGGAGAATAGTGGTATGTTGAATTTGAAGGAGGAGGGAGTTCCAAGCCAAAGGGAGGACATGAGCAAGGGGTTAGTGGAGAGATAGACAACATGGAGGAACGGTAAGTAAGTTGGCAATAAAGAAACAAAGTGTGCGGCCTGAGTTGTAGTGGGATATTTGTGAGGTAACATAGGATGGAGAGAGCTGATTTCAGTTTCTGCAACCCCTGGTTTTGCCTCCCAAAGGATCCCATAAGTGGGGAATTTAAAGCAAGTTTGGCCCAACTTGGCGGTGTTCTCAGGTAGCAAAATGGCAACCACCTTCTCCCCCAAGCCCCAAGTAGTCCTGGTTCTAAATCCTTGGGTTAGAATACCTTCCTCCACTCAGCTTCACTTCACTCAAATCTGGGAAGGAAGCCTCAGCAATGTAAATCATTCCTGTTCTTCACACTATACAGGATGATTATATCTTTAGAAATACCATTTTAAACAGCATGTTTTAGACTAGGCATCCCATGTGGGACAGGGCCTAATCAACTCACATCTATCCCAGCATTTAGTACAATGCTTGGCATAAAGTAAGAGTTTAGTACCACAATTATTATTATTGAGCACTTTTTACCCACTATAATGTCATTTTGTGATCATTTAAGCCTCAATCTGGAAAATCTGGTCAATGACTTGATGTCTAGGCTTTAAATCAGATTTATTTAATTCAACAAAAACAAAAATCTTTCAAGTGTTTGGAGGAAAGATCAAATGATTCAAACTAAGCAGCATCAATATCCTTTATTGAGTTTACACTATGTGAATATCATTGTCCTAGGAAATTGATAGCAGACAATGTAGTAGAAGATATGGTCCCTGATCTTGAAGTTTACATTCTAATGTTCTTACAATCTAGTATTAGAGGAATTTTTCCCATGCTAATGATTGAGTATATACCTGGAAGTCTTTTATATAAGGGTCATCTAAAAGTAATGAAAGAATGCATTCTGGCAAATATGTTGAGCTTTAAAATTTCCTGAACAGCTCACAGGCCTGTGTTTCATTTGCTCTTTAAATTTATAAGTAATCAAATAGCTATTTCACTTACAAGATAGCCTTGGGAGCTTAAATAAATAATCTTAAAGTTTTCTTTTTTTCTATTTAATAGTAGCCTTACAAATGTAACCTGATGATTATTGAGAACTATTATATGAAAGCCAAAACTTTTGTTAAAAAATAGCCATAGGCTTACAGTGTTTTGTGAGGGATAAATGATTAAAATGTATATTAAAATTACCAATCCATCAACAATAGCTAATGATATAAAAAATACTTTCAAATATATACTTTGCAACAGTAAGCACTCAATAAATATGACTGATTGATGTGAGCAACACTAAAATAAATTGCAGATACACAATAGAGGTACAAAGACCACCCAAATAATATTCCCACCTACAGATGTCTTGATGAGAGATAGCAGTGGTGTTTGACAAAGATATGGGGATCTCATAGGGGTTAACATAGAGAGAGCAATGTAATTCTTACCTCAGATGGAGACAGTACCACCTGAACCAGTTCGTTTTTATATTTTCATGGGCACTGTGTATAAGAGGTCGTTTCTAAATGTCACTCAAACCCACAGCTGCAATCTCACCATCAGCATCTTCAAATGTAGGCCCCCAAATACATCTAATTTGCTTTTTCTTAGCTCTTGTTTCTGAGCAGTCTTATGCTTGTATTTTTGGGGAAAAAAATCTAAGAATATTCATTTATTTAGGAAATCACTTGTCAAGCTACTGACAGAATAAATGAAACCACACAACTGAGGGAAAACAATCAACATTGTGCAAAGATGTTATTTGTGCTCATTAAGAACATCAGAAGCAAATACCTCAGAATAATGATTAGCATTCATAAAAAAACTAACAAATGTAACATAATTAGTGTTTCAATTATTTTGAAGATGAATGACTCTTTTTAAAATTGCCAATATGATTTGTTCAGAAAGGAAAGGACATTGACTTCTGTACACTCACTTAGCAAGGAACTTGTTATTGAGTGTCTTACCTTATACACCCAGATTCTAATACTCTTACATTTATGAGCATTTTTTTATCTGGTGATCAAGTCACTCTGATAATCTCTGCTTAAAGTTAAAGACTAAGGAAATTAGATGCATTTTGTATTGATTGAATTTCTGAAAAGTGAAATTGTTTAAGCATAAATACAGATTTGATCCACAATTCCCAATTACCCAAAGTCTGGAATGACGTTTACTCATCATATATGCAATTAAATCTGTTAAACTACTGTCTCAAATAAGAACAATTTTATTTTGAAAATACTGATCACTCAGATTAGGATTTTGCTTGTGCAAGAATGTTGGTCTATATTAATAACTGTGGAAGTTAATTTTTTAAAAAAAAGTCATTTTATTAGTCTAGTATGATAAAATCATTTATCTAAAATTAGTCGTGTTTTGGGAAAATTGCATACATTTCAGATGTGTCAATATGGAAGATATGGGAAAGAATAATGGGCTCATCTTGTTTCTTTGTCATACTTGCGTACATGGATGGGGTATCATAATCTTTGAAAATGAAGTGCAGATACACACACACACACACACACATGGTTAATAAGCTCTTTCCACTCATTGGATCATCACTGAGTGGTGAGTGCTGCCATGTTACTTTTTTGTTTGTTTTTACTATTTTCTTGTTTTTACTACTTGAGGAAGGGTAATGTTCTGTTAAATCTGCTTTTCAATAAAAATGGAATAATCAGTGCATAGCCTTAAAACATGTTATCTGAACAATCACACTGCTACTGTGAAATCCAAATAAAAGAGGAATGATCTAAGTAACTGAAAATATATCAAGATAATTTAATCTTTAAAAAGCCAATAGGAGGTTTTCAAGTACTTTTAAAAATAATTGGGTTGCATTTCTTCAGCATTATGACCTAATTAAACAGTGACAATAATTTGTTAAATGGAACCTAGGTGGCCTAAGAGTTAGTTTACCTTCCTAAGAAGTGATGATGATAAATATGACCCAATGTATTCCTGGAAAGTCACTTAGAAACTAGAAAAAAAATGAATTTAATTGTTTCTTTAAATTCTTAAACTCAGAAGCCACATAATTCTTTATCCATATCCATCAATTAGTACAGTGCTCTGCACACAGTAAGTGCTCAATAAATATGATTGAATGAATGAGTAATCATTTGAAAGATTAAGCTCTTGCTTATCATTGTCTCCATTATCTTTCACTTACGTATAATTAGCGATTGTCTCATTTTTTCCTATAACTGAACTACATATCCTTTCCTGTGAAAGGAAATCTGAGGTAACTAAGGCATATATCTTATATTTAAACCTATTTGATATCAACTGACTTTAATCCTAATGAAATAAAAGTTGGAAAACTTCAGCTAAAAATTTGGCTCTATGAATGTACTTTTCAAGAAACTCTCAATTTCCAGTTTTTTGACAACTAAACTCATTAGCCTCTATTGTGTGAGACCCCTGAATTAGAATATTAGCATTAGAACTTCATGGTAGAGGAAATACATTCCCTATGTATATGAATGACTAGAAACCTGGAAGTTTTTGTGGTACCTGGAACAAGTAATGGGAAGAGTCAAATGGTTTGGATACCTATGTTTTTGGTAACAGAAACTTCTCTTTGTTATAAAAGAATAAATCTAAGTTCTATTGAAAATTCTATGAGAGTTATCTGACTAAATATTTACTATATCTTTTTAGGAATATCTGAAAAAATAAATAAATTTTCAGCAAACATTAAAATGTCTCTGGCAAGACTATTAAGGGGATATGATTCCTTGTCCATGGTTTAAAATCTACAGGAGTGTAATTTGAAAGGTAGAATACACATGCCTTCAATACATATACCTTTCATTCATTCATTCATTCATTCATTCAATAGTATTTATTGAGCGCTTACTATGTACAGAGCAATGTACTAAGTGCTTGGAATGAACAAGTCGGCAACAGATAGAGACAGTCCCTGCCGTTTGACGGGCTTACAGTCTAATCAGGGGAGACAGACAGACAAGAACAATGGCAATAAATAGAGTCAAGGGGAAGAGCATCTCATAAAAACAATGGCAACTAAATAGAATCAAGGCAATGTACATTTCATTAACAAAATAAATAGGGTAATGAAAATATATACAGTTGAGCAGACGAGTACAGTGATGAGGGGATGGGAGGTAGATGGGGAGGAGCAGAGGGAAATGGGGGAAAAGAGGGTTAAGTTGCAGAGAGTAAAGTGTCCTCTCTAAGGTCATCAATGACCTCCTTCTTGCCAAATCTAGTGTCCTCTACTCGATCCTCCTCAACCTCACAGCTGCCTTTAAGGTTGTTGACCACCTCTTTCTTCTGGAAACATTGGTTAACCTTAGCTTCAGTGAAACCATCCTCTTCTGGTTCTCCTCTTATCTCTTTGGCCATTCATTCTCTATCTCTCTTGTGGGCTCTTCCTCTTTCCCCCTAGCTCCCTTACTTTGGGAGTCCTTCAAGGTTCAATTATGGGTCCCCTTCTTTTCTCCATTCTCCACTCCCTTGGAGAACTCATTAGATCCCTTGGCTTCAACTCCCACCTCCACATGAACCATTTAATAATAATGTTGGTATTTGTTAAGCGCTTACTATGTGCCGAGCACTGTTCTAAGCGCTGGGGTAGACATAGGGGAATCAGGTTGTCCCACGTGGGGCTAACAGTCTTAATCCCCATTTTACAGATGAGGGAACTGAGGCACAGAGAAGTTAAGTGACTTGCCCACAGTCACACAGCTGACAAGTGGCAGAGCTGGGATTCGAACTCATGACCTCTGACTCCAAAGCCCGCGCTCTTTCCACTGAGCCACGCTGCTTCCCTACCTCTCTGTCCTTGACCACTCTCCTCTGCAGTTTCGCATTTCCCCCTGCCTTTAAGGCATGTCTACCCAAATGTCCTGCTAACACCTCAAACGTCACATGTCCAAAACAGAACTCGTTATCTTCCCATCCAAACCCTGTTCCCACCAAGATTTTCCCTTTACTGTAGACATGACCATCTCCCTTTCTCACAAGCTTATAATCTTGGCATTTTCCCTAATTTATCTCTCATTCTACACATATATTCACCAAATCTCTATATTCAGCCACCAAATTCTTTCAGTTCTATCTTTCTAACATCGCGTTGTGGGC
This sequence comes from Ornithorhynchus anatinus, assembly GCF_004115215.2. Classification (NCBI taxonomy): domain Eukaryota; kingdom Metazoa; phylum Chordata; class Mammalia; order Monotremata; family Ornithorhynchidae; genus Ornithorhynchus; species Ornithorhynchus anatinus. The sequence continues at coordinate 157,770,734 of NC_041728.1, forward strand.
AGGGATTGTTTCTGTTGCTGAATTGTACTTTTCAAATGCTTAGTACAGTGCTCTGCACACAGTAAGCACTCAATGAATACGATGGAATGAATGAATAAATCGCAAAATCTTCCTTTCCTCTACATCTGAACTACTACTATGCTGATCCAAAAACTTATTCTACCCCATCATGACAACTGCATCAGCTTCCTCACTGGTCTCCCTGCTTCCTATCTCTCCTAACTCCAGTTCCTTCCGTTACTCTGATGCCCAATCATTTTTCCAGAAAATTGTTCAATTCACTTCTCCCCACTCCTGGTAAATCTCCTTTGGTTGCCCCTCCACCTCCACATCAAATAGAAATTCCTCACCATTGACTTTAAAGCAATCAATCAGCTCACCCCCTCCTATCTTACCTAGTGGATTTCTAACTACAATATAGCCAACATGCTTTGCTCCTCCCATGCCACCCTACTCAAGGTACTTGGATCTTGTCTGTCTCACCACTAACTCCTTGCCCACATTCTCCTTCTGATATAGATCTTCCTTCTCCTTCATACAGACCTCCATTCTCCCCACCTTCAAAGCCTTATTAAAATCAAACCTCCTTACAAGAAGCCTTCCCCATCTAAGGACTCCTCTCCCTTCTGTGTCACCTATGCACCTGGAGCTGTACCATCTGTACTTGATATTCACCTTACCCTTATCCCCACAGCACTTGCATATACATCCATAATATATGTTAATGTCTGTCTCTCACTATGGAATGTCAACCCCCTGTGGGCAGGGAATGTGTCTACCAACTCCATTGTATTATAGTCTCCAAAACACTTAGTGCAGCCCTCTAGAGGTACCCAGTAGCACTCAAAAAATAAACTCATGCGTTAATCAATCAAAGGTATTTGCCTTTGATTAATGCATGAAATGATTCTTTAAAGGTTGATATTAAAAGGTCATATTTACTTAATCTAGGGAAAATCAGTTCCACAGACCCCTAAATATATCAGAGCAGCAATTAGCAGAAGTTTCTCTACAATCAAACAATTGTTTTTCACTTACTTAATAAACACTGATTGGTGTCAATAAAAATCTCTTAATTATGGTGGATAAATGCTTTGTGAAATGAGTGAGAAACAACCCTGATGTGGAAAAATCTCCAAAGACAACAAAAAGTCTCTCTGTCATTTCTGAGTGTTAGCAGTGGAATTTATTTGAGTATACAGAAGAGTGAATTTTCATACAACCTCTTATTCAGTAAAATGACTTAATAGATATTCCTTCTCAAAGAATAGAAGGATTAACGGTCCACTCTAGTTGTTGGCTGCTTCCCCCTATAGAAAAGATAAGTTATAATATCCAAATAAAATCACCCTGAGCCTTACTGACGACTGTAATCAAAGAGAAAGCTGTCATTCCTCATTCCATGTTCTGAACAGCTGGCAGATTTTACTCCCATGATACAAACTGCTAGAAGGAATCACTTTATTATTTATCATAGGTATTGTTTATAAAATTCTAAAGGGATAGAAAGGTTGAAAAATCATATTACATTTCAGAAGGTCTAGAGCATAACAGCAGGTGGTTAATGGCAGTTATCATACTCCAAGTGCCACTATAACTAGGTGCTGCCAGAACTCACTGGGACAAGAGAACAGTTGTATATTGTTATGTTTTTCACTGCTCTTGCAATCACTCTATTTTTCTAAAGCTTATCTCAGCAAGGACCTCTCAATTGCAGTACTGGTTCATTCATTCATTCAATCATATTTATTGAGCACATACTGTGTGCAGAGCACTGTATTAAGCACTTAGAAAGTGTTATTCGTCAACAAATAGAGACAATTCATTCAATAGTATTTATTGAGCGCTTACTATGTGCAGAGCACTGTACTAAGCGCTTGGGATGAACAAGTCGGCAACAGATAGAAACAGTCCCTGCCGTTTGATGGGCTTACAGTCTAATCGGGGGAGACGGACAGTCAAGAACAATGGCAATAAATAGAGTCAAGGGGAAGACAATCCCTACCCAATAACGGGCTCACAGTCTAAAAGGGGGAGCCAGACAACAAAACAAGTAGATAGGCATCAATAGCATCAAAATAAATAGAATTATAGATATATACACATCATCAATAAAATAGAATAATAAATATATACAAATATACACAAGTGCTGTGGGGTGGGAAAGGGGTTAGAGCAGAAGCAGGGAGTAGGGGCGATGCGGAGGGGAGGAGGAGGAGCAGAGAAAACGGGGAACTCAGTCTGGGAAGGCCTCCTGAAGAAGATGAGCTCTTAGTAGGGCTTTGAAGTAGGGAAGAGAGATAGTTTGGCGGATGTGAGGAGGGAGGGCATTCCAAGCCAGAGGTAGGATTTAAACACTTAGTACATTGCTCTGCACATAGTAAGAGCTCAATAAATATTATTGAATGAACTTGGGCTGGAGGTCGATGATGGGACAGGCAAGAATGAGGCACAGTGAGAAGGTTAGCATTAGAGGAGAGTGTGGGCTGGGTGTAGAAGGAGAGAAGGGAGGTGCGGTTGGAGGGGGCAAGGTGATGGAGAGCTTTGAAGCCAAGAGTGAAGAGTTTTTGCTTCATACGAGGTTGATCGGCAACTGACTGGAGATTTTTGAGGAGGCAGCTGACATGCCCAGAGCTTTTCTGTAGAAAGAGAATCCAGGCAGCAGAGTCAAGTATAAACTGAAACAGGGAGAGACAGGAAATTAGGAGATCAGAAAGGATGCTGATTCAGTAATCCAGTCAGGATAATGATGAGAGACTGTACCAACAAGGTAGTGGTTTGGGTGGAGAGGAAAGGGCAGATCTTGGCAACGTTGTGAAGGTGAGACCGGCAGGTTTTGGTGATGGTTTGGATGTGTGGGGTGAATGAGAGAACTGAGTCAAGGATGACATCAAGGTTGCGGGCTTGTGAGACAGGAAGGATGGTAGTGCCTTCCACGGTGAAGGGAAAGTCAGGAAGAAGACAGGGTTTGGGAGGGAAGATAAGGAGTTTAGTCTTAGACACTTGGAGCTTTAGGTGGCAGGCAGACATCCAAGTGGAGATATACTGAAGGCAGGAGGAAATACAAGCCTGGAAGGAGGGAGAGAGAATAGGGAAGGAGACATAAATTTGAGTGTCATCTTCATAAAGATGATAGTTGAAGCTGTGGGAGCTAATGAGTTCACCAAGGGAGTGAGTATAGATGGAGAACAGAAGAGGGCCAAGAAGTGACCCTTGAGGAACCCTTACAGTTAGGGCATGGGAAGGGCAGGAGAATCCCGTGAAGGAAACTGAGAATACAAGTCTATACTTCATTCTGCTGCCAGGATTATCTTTCTACAGAAACGCTCTGGGCATGTCACTCCCCTCCTCAAAACCTCCAGTGGTTGTCTATCAACCTTTGCTTGAAACAAAAACTTCTCAGTCTTGGCTTCAAAGCTCTCCATCCCCTTGCCCCCTCCTACCTCACCTCCCTTCTCTCTTACTACTGCCCACCCTGTACACTCTGCTCCTCTGCCGCTCACCTCCTCACTGTCCCCCATTCATGCCTGCCCCGCCGTCGACCCCTGGCCCACGTCCTACCTCTGACCTGGAATGCCCTCCCTCCTCACATCTGCCAAACTAACTCTCTTCCCCCTCTTGAAAGCCCTCGTGAGAGCTCACCTCCTCCAGGAGACCTTCCCAGACTGAGCCCCCCTTTCCCTTTGCTTCTCCTCTCCACGCCCCCCTGCTCTTCCCCCTTCCCCTCTTCTCAGTGCTGTGCTCATTTGCATATACTATTTATTACCCTATTAATTTTGTTAATGAGGTGTATATCTCCTTGATCCTATTTATCTTGATGAGGTTGTCTTGTTTTGTTTTGTTCTGTTTTGCTTTCCTGCCTGTCTCCCCAGTTTAGATTGTGAGCCTGTCATTGGGCAGGGATTGTCTCTATCTGTTGCCGATTGTACATAATAATGTTGGTATTTGTTAAGCGCTTACTATGTGCCAAGCACTGTTCTAAGCGCTGGGGTAGAGATAAGGTGATCAGGTTGCCCTCCGTGGGGCTCACAGTCTTAATCCCCATTTTACAGATGAGGCAACTGAGGCACAGAGAAGTGAAGTGACTTGCCCAAAGTCACATAGCTGATAAGTGGTGGAGCTGGGATTAGTACCCACGATCTCTACTGAATGAATGTTAGCAAGAAGGTAGCTAATTGGGTGACATTATGAAGGTTTTTTTCCTTTGGTTGTGAAATGATTAGCACATTTTCTCAATTTTCAACTATAATTGTCTTTTTTTGTTTTACTTTTCATTTAGGTCTGGACATTTGTTCTTCATTTAGTAGCTTATAGTTTATGGCTTTATGCTTTTTATTTTTCTCTTTTCAGTATTCTCCAGCTTTGAAAGAAAATTATCCTCAACTCTGAGACCCCTTTATTTAAAATTGCAGAATGCCTTTACATTAATGTATGAATTCTTGTACTATTTCAGACAATTAATTTTAATATTCTTCACTTGGTTAAGTCCCACTACCTATCCTGATTTTTCCTCAAATTTCCTGCCTACTCCACCCACTCCCCATTTAAAGCACTGTATGAAGGACTTAGGAGAGTAAACTACAACAGAGTTAGCAGACACATTCCCTGCCCTTAATGACCTTATAGTCTATAGGGGAAGACAGGCTGTAGACTGTAAGCTCACAGAAGGCTGGGAATGTATCTGTTTATTGTTGTATTTCACTTTTCCAAGTTCTTATGGTGCAGTGCTCTACATAGAGTAAGTGCTTAATAAATACAAATGAATGAATGAATAAATTAATAATTTATAATATATAAATTGAAGATATGCACATAGGTGTAGTGAGGTTGGGGTGGGGACTATATGAAGTGTCCACAGGAAACAAGATAATCAGTTCTGGTCCCACATGGGCTCATAGTCTAAATTTGAAGAAGAACAGTTATTGAAACTCCATTTTACAGATGAAGGAATGGCAGTACAGAGAAGTTAAATGACTGTCAGTGATTGCTTAGACCTGGATTTTGGGAAGCATACTTACCTCTTCCAGTTTCTTTATTCTTGATTCTACTGACACACTCATACCAAACAGGGTCAAGCAAGACAAGGCCCGAACCACTGGCCACACCTACCTCAAACGTATACTAGCTAATTCCTCTCAGTGCTAGCTTGGATTCCCCTTGCATATTGCTAGCTATCAGACAGGTCTTTTACTTATAAAACAATGACCAACCAGCCTCCCCGTCATCCTAGCTGTGCCATCACAGAGAGGGCTTCCCATACTCTGGGTAGAGGAGAGTGTTAGACCAGCTAGCAGTGATCTTATCCCACTAAAATGGGCTGTTCTCATTGCCAATTCGTATAGGGGTGCCTGGCCCAAATCAGTTATTTTCCACTCAGGGTAGTCGCACAGCTCCACCTTGTCTTAACTCAGGGGCATGGTTGAATGCTATTTCCTCATCTGGCCCCTAAGGTCAACAACTGCAGTCAAAGGTTAACCAACTGCATCTTCTGACCTTGAGTGATAGTGGTATACATGCTGTGCCTGATTTGACCTAATACCAAAAAAAATGGAACTCAGGCCTTGGGCCTGTCACAAGGCACAGCAGATAAATAGTGGATCTGGTATTAGAACTCAAGTCCTCTGATTCTAAGGTCTATCCTCTTTTGACTAGGCCACACTACTTCTCTTTGACCGTAGGAGAACCAGGGGATGTTTGCAGGCAAAGGAAAAGAATCTATCAGAGAGTGAGCAATTGAAGACTGGGATTATGGAAAGACAAAGAGAGGCAACAAATATTATGACTGGAGAGGGAAAGTATAATTTTTTTTCTAATTCTGTTTTCCTTACTGCAAAGCATCATTTAAGAACATTTAAAAAAAAAACAAAACAAAAAAACCCTCTACTGTGACGGACAAAAGTTGGAATTAACATATTATTTTGTCCCTAATAGTTGCAACAGAGAGCTTGGAGGAATAATAAATTGGTTACTCTTCTTTCCATACATCCTAATTGTTAGGATGTTTACAACCCGATGAGTGAAGAAGTGTTTCCTTGTGTTTGTTTTGACTCACCATCTTCAAACCTCAAAGGGAATCCCTTCATCCTCTTATGATGGGTTTGGTGAACAACCCCACATTCCCTTTATCCACTCTGTTCATTATTTAGTAGATTTAAAAGAATGTCCCCTAGGAATCACTATGAACCAGTCTCTGGGGATTCCCCTCCCTGTAATTTCAGGTACTCAAGTTATGAGCCCATTTCTGGGGATTCACTTCCCCATATTTTCAGGGACTCAAGTTATGAGCCTGTCTCTGAGGTCCTTGACTAGCTCAGCCTGCCCGGAGGAGACTAAAAAAGTTCCACACCCTCTAGCCAATCTGTTCCCCTGACTTTAGGTTTCTAAGGATCCCCCTCTATGTTTGGGTCCGACACCCAAATCGGCCTTCACCCCAGAGCTGGGCCTAGACTTTAGTCAGGCACTCAATGACAAGTCCAAAGTGAAACCAAACTATTTCTGTATGTTAAAAAAACAACAACACTTTATTCATCTCTTAATCTAATTAAAGGGGTAAACACACACCCATATATGTACACACATGCTCACAAATAACTGCTTGTCTGAGTGTTCACTCCCAGTTTGGGCAGATGGTTCCATATCAGAGAAGTCTGAGTCTGACTGGCTCATAGTGGCCGTGCTGGTTTGTGATATCTGCGAGTGGCAGCGCGGACTCCCGGTGCAAATCATAATAATAATAATGTTGGTATTTCTTAAGTGCTTACTATGTGCCGAACACTTTTCTAAGTGCTGGGGTAGATACAGGGTCATCACGTTGTCCCAGGTGAGGCTCACAGTCTTAATTCCCATTTTACAGATGAGGGAACTGAGGCACTGAGAAGTGAATTGACTTGCCCAAAGTCACACAGCTGACAGGTGGTGGAGCTGGGATTGGAACCCATAACCTCTGACTCCTAAGCCCGGGTTCTTTTCACTGAGTCAAGCTGCTTCTCTAATAATAATGATGGCATTTGTTAAGCACTTACTATGTGCAAAGCACTGTTCTAAGCACTGAGGAGGATACACAGTAATCAGGTTGTCCCACGTGGGGCTCACAGTCTTAATCCCCATTTTAGAGTTGAGAGAACTGAGGCACAGAGATGTTAAGTGACTTGCCCAAAGTCACACAACTGACAAGTGGCAGAGATGGGATTTGAACCCATGACCTCTAAGTCCCCAGCCTGTGCTCTTTCCACTGAGCCACACTTTTTCTCTAGCCACACTGCTTCTCTGGCTGGTTTGTGGCGGCTGCACCATGGTCTGGTTCTTAGCTCATGGTGACCGCACTGGTTTTGGGTGCTTGGCTGCAAGTCTTAGGTAGTACTGCCCCTCAGGGGTCCAGTTCTTCCCCTTTTATCCTACTTGCTGGGGTGAAAAGTCCTTCCATATTGAAATCTAATCTTTTCACATTTTTTTCAAAGGGAAACTGCTTTTTCTCTCTCTCAGCAATTTCACTGCCCTTCGCTATGTCTCCTTTAGCTATGATAGAGCCTCGCTTGAAAGCAGTGTTCCAAGATTTGGGCCTATTTTGTTCTGTGTAGCAGGAAAACCATGTCTTCTTTTGTTTTTTATTCCTTTCCAGGATTGTCCAGCATTCTGTTTGCCTTTTTGGTACATGTGCTTAATGTGCCAATTCTGATGGTGTTAGGCATGAAAAGTGGGGAAAATGACACTGTGTTCATATATATTTTATGGCATGTCCCTTAAAATCCCATCAAATATTCAGTGAGTCAGATTTCTTAATGCAACAAAATCCTTGTTTCAAATTTTTTGATGTTAAGAAAAACTGCATACTTAAACTCCTCTGACCTGTTCCAGGACAGATGTCTAGTTTGGGATTAAATTAATTTCCAAATGCCTTTGCTATGTGACAGTTGGGAATTTCAGACTTCAGAAGCAAATGGATTTTGAAGGAATTTAGTAATAGGCTTAGAAGCAGGGGTGCAACAGAGCTGAAAAGTGAAAAATCAACAGTCTGGGTTCTTAGTATTTTTCAGAGAAGTTAATTTATAGCAGAAAAATCATATTTAGTGTGACTAGAGGTGCCATTCAATTAAAATGATTTCCCATCCTAAAAACAGACAGACCCTAAAATCTCTTGCATTAATCCAGCTCTGATGAGTGGTTGTGGGACAAGGAAATGTAGAGAGCCAAAGATATTCTTGATTCTCACTAAACTAAGGACTTTTACTCAACACTAACGAACACTATGGATGCCGGGCCCACTATAGATGGAATCACTCATATCATACAAAGAGGAACCTTACATAGTAGGCAAGAACGCTTCTCATGAACACTCAGTCACCTTGCCCCCTCCTGGCTTACCTACCTGAATTCCTACTACAACCCACCCAGCATAGTTTGCTCCTCCAATGCCAGCTTACTCACTGTACTTCGATCTCATCATTCTCATCCTTGACCAATTGACCACGTCTTGCCTCTGCACTACAATGCCCTCTATCTTTTCTGAGAGACTGCAGGTGTGCAGTTAGGCATGTTGTCTTGTTTTGTTTTGTTCTGTGTTGCTTTGCTGTCTCCCCCGTTTAGAATGTGAGCCCATTATTGGGCAGAGATTGTCTCTTTCTGTTGCCAAGTTGTATATTCTAAGCGCTTAGTACAGTGCTCTGCACATAGTAAGCGCTCAATAAATACCATCAAATGAATGAATGAATGACAGCAGCAGCAAATGCCACTGCACAGGAGGCAGTCTGTGTTCTACTCCATTCATTCTTGCTCCCATATCACCACCAGAGCTTCTGCAAATGTTAGGCTATCTTTCTCCAACCAAACAAAAGGGGGGATTTAATGGATCCAACCAGGAATCCTTTGTGGGGCAGTATTCAAACCTCTTCCTGGGCCTATGAATGTGGGGTTCTTCTATCACCACTTGTGATTTGGAAGCATGTACAGAGGGGTGTTTGCACTGTTCACCAGGCTGAAGCAGGCTGGCACACCGAGAGGGTTTAATGCAACATGTTACTGCTACTCATATGAAGGTAAAGGCCACCTAAGAGGTCACAAAAAAGAGTGAAGTCATCTGGTTTACTGCTTCTCCTATTCATTGCCTAAAATAAAATAGTAATTTAGCAGCTCAGACCTTGACTCAAATGGGTCCTAGTCCCCAACATTTTAAAAATGAAAAATTTGAATGAACTGGAATGAAGACATTTAGATCATCGAAGCCAAGAAGAAATCTATTTCAGAATTTTTAAAATACAAATTTGAAAAGATAAGGTTTAGAATATTATAGAAGAGTTTATTACAACCTTTTTAAAGGTTGTGATAAGAATGTCTTACACCAACCCCATTACCTGTTGAATACACTGTCGGTGAAATCCACCATTTAGAAAAATATTTTAAATCCTTCTATTTTCCCAGATGAGTACATATCCTGAAATTGCCCTAGTCCTGTTGAGGTATTTTTTCACACTAATAATAATAAAAATAATGATTATGTCATTTGTTAAGTGTTTACTGTGTGCCAGGCACTGTACTAAGTAATAGGTTGAATACAGCAAACCAGGTAGAACACAGTCCCTGTCCCACGTGGTGCTCACAGACTCAGTCCCCATTTTAAAGATGAGGGAACTGAAGCCCAGAGAAGTGAAGTGACTTGCCCAAGGTCACACAGCAGACAAATGGCAAAGCCAGTCTTAGAACTCATAGTATTCTGATTCCCAGTCCTGGGCTGTATCCACTGCACCATGCTATGAAGACTAAACAAAAAAATTAAAAATTAAAAAATGGCATAAAAATAAAGTGCAATCAAATTACCAGGGTTAGGACTATCCTATATAAAACACTCGTTGAGTATAGGAATCATGTCTACTAACTTTACTGTGATCTCCCAAGTGCTTAGTACAATGTTCTGCATACAATAAGCATTCAATCAATGGCATTTATTGAGTGCTTATTTTGTATAGAGCAAACACTTGGTAAATTACACGGTAGAGTTGGTAGGCACAATCCCTGCCCAGGATAAGCTTAGAATCTACAGAGACATATTAAAATCAATTACAGATAGGGGTCATAGTAGAGTATATACATATTCATTTGAGTTTGATGCTGGGTTGAGTATCAAACTGCTTAAGAGATGCTTAGGTCAAGGCAAAAACAAAGCAGAGGGGAGGACAGATAGGGAAAAAAGAAGGCTTAGTCAGGGAAGGCTTCTTGGAAGGGATGTGATTTGAGGAGTATTTTGAAGGTGTGAAGAATGTTGGACTACTACTGGATGTGAAGGGAGAGGGAGTTCCAGATGAAGTAAAACATAGGCAAGGTGCATCAGTGGGATAGATGATATCGATGTACAGAGAGTAGGGTGGCATTAGAGGAGGAAAGTGTATTTAGGAAAGGGGTTGTAGTAGCAGTGTGGTGTAGTAGATAGAGCGTGGGCCTGGGAGTCTGAAGTTCATAGGTTCTATTCCTGATTCTGCCACGTGTCTGCCGTGTGAATTTAGGCAAGTCACTTCACTTCTCCAGGCCTCAGTTACCTCATCTGTGAAATGGGAATTAAGACTGTGAACCCCACTTGGGACAGAGACTGTCTCCAACCTGATTTGCTTATATCCATCCCAGTGCTTAGTATAGTGCTTCACACATAGTAAACACTTAACAAATACCATAATTAGCAGGACAGCTGCAAAGTTAAGAGCTGGTAGAGAGCTGATTGTGTGTCTAAAAAATGATGATAATGAGTTTCTTTTTGCTGTGGAGGTGGATGGGCAGCCATTAGAGATTTTTGAGGAGTGGGGAGACGTGGATTGAACACTGATTTAGAAAAATGAACTAGGCAAATAAGAGTGAAGTGTGGGTGGAGAGGGGAGGGGCAGAAGATAAGGAAGTCAACAAGGAGGTTAACACAGTACTCAAGGTGTGAAATAAGTGATTAGCATGGTAGCAATAAGGTTGGAGAGAAAAAGCAGATCCTGGAGATCTTGTGAAGGTAGAACTGACCAGATTTTGTGACAGATCAAAGTTATGGGTTGAACGAGAGAGCTAAATACAGGATTAATGCCAAGGTTCCAGGCCTATGAGAGTGGTATCATGGTGGTGGTGTCTAAAATGATAGGAGTGTCACAGGGCGGATAAGGATCGAGTGGGAAGAAGAAGAGTTTTGTTTTGGACATGTTAAATTGGTATGTCAGTGGGACATCCAAATACAGATGTCCTGAAGGCAGGAGGAGATGCCTCTCAAAGTTAGCATAACACAAGCTTATAAATTACTACACACAATACTTACAATAGAAAAGGGTGGAAAACTAAGCTAGGTGGTTAAATAAAAAACAACTAAAAAAGACAAATTCAAGATGACTGATTCCATGATCTTTTTTGTAAAGTTATGTCTATATGCAGTTCTAAGTTTACCTTTACCAAGCTCAAACACTCTTCTCCCTACACACTTCATTTTCCCTACTTCTCTACTCATTTTCTCTAGACCCTCAGTCCTCTAGTGGTGTTAAGTGTCTTGGGACTGAAAAGAGATTTAGCAACAGAAGGATCATATTCAAAGGTGAACTTTCAATTTAATCAAATTTGGACAGGGGAATAAAGATGGATAAAGCAGAAAAAAAGAATGTGATATTATTTGCAGTGAGATTGCTTCTTTGAAGAGAACGAGATATTTGCAGTGAGATTGATTCTTTGTAGGTAATATGGTATTTGCAAAGGGATTGATTTTTGGAAGAGCATTACCTGCCCCCCCCTTTTTTTTTGGAGAAGAAACTCTCTGAAGCCTGATTTGAATACAGGATTTCAAAAATTTCTATACAAATATATGACATGCTTACTATTTTTTAAAAAATATAATTTTCTCATCATTGATAAACAGCTTTCAATAATGTTAATAATAGATACTCATCTCTGTCATTAAATCCACATATTTAATCAAATCCTCTCAGTTCTACCTTCACAATATTGCTACAGTCTGCCCTTTTCTTTCCATCCAAACTGCTACCACATTAATCTAAGCACATATCCTATTTTGCCTTGACTATTACATCCCCCTCCATGCTGACTTTCCTGACTCCCATTTCTCCTCATTTCAGTCCACAATTCACTCTGCCACCTGGATCATTTTTCTAAAAAAATCATTCAATCCATGGTTCCAAACTCCTCAAGAACCTCCAGGGGTTGCTCAGCTACCTCTGCATCAAACAGAAACTCCTTACTCTCGGCTTTAAAGCACTCAATTACCTTGCCCTCTTCCTACCTTACCTCCCTGAATTCCTACTACAACACAGGCTGCCTAATGACTATACTTTGATCTCCTCTATCTCATCACTGACCCCTCACCCACATTCTACCTCAGGTCTGGAATGCCCTTCCTCTTCATATCCAACAGACAATCACTCTCCCTACCTTCAAAGCCTTATTAAAAGCACATCACCAAAAGGCTTTCCCTAACTAAGCTCTTATTTCCTTTTCTCCCCCTCCTTTGTGTCACCCTCCACTTAGATTTGCTCCTTTTATTCATCCCTTTCTCACTCCCAAGGCATTCATGTAAGTATCCTTTATTCATATTAAATGTCTGTGTCTCCCTCTAGATTCTAAGGTCTTTGTGATAAGGAACGGGTCTACCAATTCCTTTATACTGTACTCTTGCAAAATTCTTAGTACAGTGTTGTGCACAGAGAAAATGTTCAATAACTCTGATTAATGGAGCGCTTTGTAAGTAGGCGTAGTTTGTAGTCTGAACTATAAACTGCAAACTGCAGGTGTGGATATCATATCTGTTTATGAGAAGCAGCGTGGCTCAGTGGAAAGAGCATGGGCTTTAGAGTCAGGGCTCATGAGTTCGAATCCCAGCTCTGCCACTTGTCGGCTGTGTGACTGTGGGCAAGTCACTTAACTTCTCTGTGCCTCAGTTCCCTCATCTGTAAAATGGGGATTAAGACTGTGAGCCCCACGTGGGACAACCTGATTCCCCTATGTCTACCCCAGCACTTAGAACAGTGCTCGGCACATAGTAAGCGCTTAACAAATACCAACATTATTATAGTACTCTACCAATCATTTAGTACAGTGCTCTCAACATAGGAAATGCTCAATAAATACCAGTGATTGGTTGAAGTACATATTTCAGAAAGTATGAAAGAGTAAATAGATCCACTCCCTGCCTCCAAGGAGTGGGCAATCTAGTGGACAATTTACAAATACTTATTTAGCAAACTGTTAAGAGCAGAAAATTGTTAGAAGTGCTGATTAGATATTACCCCTTAGCCTATCTTGTCTCTCTGGGAATTATGTTCAGTAGTGATAATATGCAGAATGACTTCTCACACTCCTAAAATGGATAAGAATGGAAATACTTCTTTTTTTCCCCTTACTCAACAGTCCTTCTAATTGAATTTCTATTAATCAAGGTTGGGATTCTACATCAGATTAAATCAAATTTCCCTTCTTGTTTGTCGCATCAGTGCACAATAGCAAACTCTCTAGATCTCCAGATGAGTTTAATTTTACTTCTGAATGGTCTTATGCCTGGTTTGAGTGAGCTATTGGTGTCTATAACCAGCCCTCAGGAGACTTATAATCTAATGCATTGAGTGAAACATAGGTAAGGTAAACTTGCTCCACTCTACTCTCATCATTATTTCACTTACTTTCCTTTTTGGATGTACCAAACCCATAGAATTATCATGCTCAATACTTCTTGACTTTATTTCTCACCCAAGTCAAAAGTGCATTGGTCTCCCAGTGATGGTAGTTTGTTGTTGTAGGAGGTAACTACTGTCCCGCATCTAATAAGGCAATTTTTATTTTATTTGGAATTCAGTAAAGGGAAGATAAAAAGTGACTTGTATTCTTTTAATTAATGACAGTTATTGTAATTGCAGAGAAAGTTACATTTCAGTACAAATCAGTTTTGGAAACACATTTTTCATTTATTTAACCCCACTGATTTTTCTGGCAATCTCAAAACTACATTCATCAACAGCTTTTGAATTTTACATTTTCAATAATGACTCCCTACCTTATTTTGTCACCCCACTTTCACTGGCAGAATAGGCCAGCTATAGCATACATTTGAGTAAAATGGCTGTGTTATATTACTTGGGAATTTGTGAAGTTTCTCTGGTTTAGATTTTTTGGATGATTTTTGGATGATAATTTAAGGCATCAATTTATAAGCTCATTCTGGGCAGGGAATGTGTTTGCTAATTTTGTTGTATTACACTCTCCCAAGCATGTAGGTCAGTGCTCTGCATGTAGTAGCGTGGCTCAGTGGAAAGAGCACGGGCTTTGGAGTCAGGGCTCATGAGTTCGAATCCCAGCTCTGCCATTTGTCGGCTGTGTGACTGTGGGCAAGTCACTTAACTTCTCTGTGCCTCAGTTCCCTCATCTGTAAAATGGGGATTAAGACTGTGAGCCCCACGTGGGACGACCTGATTCCCCTGTGTCTACCCCAGCGCTTAGAACAGTGCTCGGCACATAGTAAGCGCTTAACAAATACCAACATTATTATTATTATTATTATTATTATTAATAAATATGATTGCTATATTGTAAACATTGCTTTCAATAAGCTCTGTTATCTCCTACCACTCTCCAGAGGAGTGTAGCATAGAGAACACCCAAATATCAGTTCATTCCAGTCCAAGCAGTTTTATTACCTCTCCCTCCTGGATGGTCCCAAGCACTGAGCACAGGGTTGCCTGTGAATCTGGTCTATTATAGCTCTTTGTCCATTTACCCAACCCCTCCCCGAGACAGTCACTGGAAAAATCACTGGCCTTCCATTGGTTGTCACGCTATCAATCCATTCACTCAGTCAATCAGTTGTTGCCTCCATCTTGTAGGGCAGTGTGAGTTGGTGGTTAAATGTTTAAAAGTACCCACTGGCTTGAAAGCAGGACTTGCAATAACAGGGACTTGGGAAGAGGACACAGTGATCTTGATCAGTGGTAGGGAGAGTCGAGGATGCCCCCTGAAGAAACACTCTAGTTTTGCCAGGCAGGGGGACTTTCAAACGGCTCCCAGATGATGTCATCATGATGCACTTCTTGTACATGCAGTTTGGCATGGTAATGCCTTATGAATGGCTGAGGAGAGGCCATGGCAACTTTTTCCCTGCGCTAGGGATGCCAATTGCTTCATGTGGCTAGAAGATATAATGCAATGATTTTCTCCTATTTGATATCTACATTCAGATTCCTTTGGTGAAGGCAAGGTGGACTTTCCATCCACTACTCATTCCAGATTAATATGAGTTTCATAAAACACTGATTCCTCTCATTCTTTAAAATAACTTAAGGAGTCCCATTTTCTAAGTAAAGTGTGGCAGTTGCATAATTATTTATGTACATTTAGAGTTTCTCAGAACTATGCATTAAATATGCTTCACAGATGTAGTTAACTGAACAATTTATGAAGAGGAATGGCATGCTAACTTCTTACAGAGCTAAGTATTTTTATCTGATGTTAATTTTTAAATGAGACAATTAAAATGACTGAATGAATGTTTTCCCTTAGTCATCTAATCAGAATGCATAACTAAAACTACGGAATACCTAAAAAAGGACAAAACATATTTCTGAATTGCAAGAGAATATGCTTCCAAAGTTCCAATCGTCACTTGGACTTTATTGGAAAATCAATCTCCTCTTAGACTGTAAGACTCTTAGACTCTAAGACTCTTAGACTTAGACTTATTGTGGGCAGGGGATGTGTTATATTGTCATAGTGTACTCTCCCAAGCATTTAATCTACTGCTCTGCACACAGTAAGTGTTCAATAAATACAGTTGACACATTGACTATAAGCTCCTTGTGGAAGGGATCAAGGGAGGTTTTCTTTCACCCCAGACCTGTTCCTTACCCAGTTACTGCTCTTCTCTATCACTGAAACTTGGCTCTCCCATTATGACACTGTCTCCCGTACCACTCTCTTTAGAGAGGGCTTCATCTTGTCCTTACGACTGTGAGCCTGTGGGAAGGAGGGTGTGTCTGTTATTATATCATATTCTCTCAAGTGTTTAGTACTGTGCTTTACACACTTCAAGCACTCAATAAAATGATTGATTGATTCTATGCTTTTCACACATTCCTTCTCTCTTTCTCCAACACTAGATTGATCCTTAAATATTTCAGTGACCATGTGGTTGTCTCTGACTCTTCAACTGCCTACTTTTTCTCAGGCCTCAAAATAATTTCCTGTTGTTCCACCCCACCTCACCCAGTCACAGACTTGGTTACACACTTTATTGCATCATCTCTAGTCACTGTAAAATCTCGACCCCCGCAACTCTGAAATCCCTCTATGTGAGCACAACCTTCTCACCTGCTTCCCGTCCTACACTTCCCCCTACTCAAATTTAGCCTGTCCCCCAACAGAGACCTCTAACCTCTTGACTCACATAAATTTACTCAAGTTATGCCCCATTTAATCTCCATACTCCAGCTACCTTCCCGAGATGACCAAACTGACACCGTCAACGGCAGCGACTCTACTGAACTCAACTCACTTACTCCCCTATCCCATCTCTGATGTTGTACCACTAACCCCCTGCCCTGTATCACCTCCAAAGTGTGCTTCCTTCTTTCCTGTGTATGAGCTGTCTAAAACTGAGCTCCTTATCTTCCCTTCCAAACCCTGTCCTCTCCCTGACTTCCCTGTCACTGTGGATGGCATGACCATCCTTCCCGTCTCACAGGCACATGACCTTGGTGTCATCCTTGACTCGGCTCTCTCATTCACCCCACACATCCAATCTGTCACCACACCTACCGTCTCACCTTCACAATATCGCCAAGATCTGCCCTTTCCTCTCCATCCAAACGGCTATCATGCTGGTACAAGCTCTCATAATATCCCGACTGGATTATTATGTCAGATTCCTCTTGGTTCTCCCTTTCTCCTGTCTCTCCCCACTCCAGTCTATTCTTCATTCTGTTACTCGGATCATCTTTCTAAAGAAACGCTCTGGGCATGTCACTCCCCTCCTCAAAAACCTCCAGTGGTTGCCTATCAACCTCCATACAAAACAAAAACTCCTCATTCTTGGCTTCAGAGCTCTCCATCACCTTGCCCTGTCCTACCTCATCTCCCTTCACTCTTTCTACTTCCCACCCCGTACACTGCATTCCTCTGCTGCTCACCTCCTCACTGTCCCCCATTCATGCCTATCCCACCGTTGACCCCTGGCCCATGTCCCATCGCTGCCCCGGAATGCGCTTCCTCCTCACATCTGCCAAACTAGCTCTCTTCCCCTCTTTAAAACCCTACTGAGAGCTCACCTCCTCCAAGAGGCCCTTCCAGACTGAGCCCCCCTTTCCCTCTGCTCCCCTCCCCTCCCCCACCCTCTGCTCTTCCCCTTCCCCTTCCCCAGCATTGTGCTCATTTGTATGTATTATTTGTATATATTATTTATTACCATATTTATTTTGTTAATGAGGTGTACATTCCCTTGATTCTATTTATCTTGATGATGTCTTGTTTTTGTTTTGGTCTCTTTTGCTTTCCTGTTTGTCTCTCCCGTTTAGACGGTGAACCCGTCATTGGGCAGGGATTGTATCTAACTATTGCCAAATTGCACATTCCAAGAGCTGAGTACAGTGCTTTGCACATAGTAAGAGCTCAATAAATACGAATGAATGAATGAATGAATGAAAGCTTTAGAAGAAATCCAGGTATCAGGCCAATCTTGTCCATTACAACATCATCCTCTCCTTCTTTAACTCTGTCGTCTCCCTCCACCGGACAATAGTATTTCTCCATCCTAATTGACCGTCATAGCCATTACCCTTGCCAGTTGTTTCAGATATTTAACTTCCTCCTCAAACCCTCTTCCCCCCCACCTCTCCTAGCTCCTGTCCCTAACAACCTGGCCAAGTACTTTATGGGTAAAATTGAAAACAGCAGTAGTGATTTTGCTAAAATCTCCCCTGATCCTCTCCAGTGTCTCACTCCTCCTACTGCTTCTTTGCCTTTCCCATCTGTTCCAGCAGTATCTCAAGTGGAGATCTCCTGCCTCTTGTCAAAATATTCCCACCTCACCTGAGCCCCGATCCCCATCCCTTCACACATTATCAAAATAGTTGCCTTCTCCTTTTTTGACTGACCCCTGTTAATGCCAACTCTCAGGGTTGTTGTACCTGGAGAGTTTCCAGTACTCTGCAATATTTACTATAGGAGGGAGAGTCAAGTAGAGGCATATCTTTTCCATTCCTAGGTTGGGCAGTGGCTAGTGAGTGGAAGGCAATCTACTACACATCAAAGCTCACTTGTGCTGGGCAGCAGCGGCGTGAGAGAGTCGAATGTGGAGACTCAGGTTTACTTCGCAGAAGGAGGCAGTGGTAAACTGCTTCTGCATTTTTACCAAGAAAGCTCTAAGAATACACTACCAGACCAATTGCAGATGGAGGTGTGGCATTCTGGGAGAGACGTATCCATGGCGTCACTATGGGTTGGACACAACTCAACAGCTTAAGACAGCAACAACAACAACCTGCTAATGCTCCATGGCTTCTTCCCTACTGCTTTCAGATATGCTCATGAAACTTGTAACCTAAAAAAAATCCCTCCCCGACCCCATGGCTCCCTCCAATTACCACTCCATCTCCCTCTTACCATTTCACTCCAAATGTCTTGGGTGAGTTGTCTATACCTGCTGCCTCCAAATCCTCTTCTTCAATTCTCTTCTTGACTCTTCCTATCTGGCTTCTGCTCCCCTCACTTCATAGAAACTGTCCTCACAGTGGTCACCAGTGATCTTTTTCTTGCCAAATTCAAGGGCCTCCACTCCATCCTAATTATCCTCTATCTCTCAGCTGCCTTCAATACTGATCAATTAATCAGTGTATTTACTGAGTGCTTACTATGTGCAGAGCACTGTATTAAGCACTTGAGAGAGTACAGCATAAGAGACATATTCCCTGCCCATGATGAGCTTACAGACTAGCAGGGGAAGCAGACATTAATATAAATAAATAAATTATGGATATGTATTTAGGTGCTGTGGGACTGGGAGGGGGGATGAATGAAGGGAACAAGTCAGAGTGAAACAGAAGGGAGTAGAAGATAAAGAAAAGAGGTCTTGATCAAGGAAGGCCTCGTGGAGGAGATGTGCCTTCCATAAGGCTTTGGAGTGGGGAAGAGTAAATGTCTATCAGATATGAACAGGAAGGGCATTCCAGGCCAGAAGCAGGATGAGATCAAGAAGTTGGTGGCAAGATAGAAGAGATTGAGATTCAGTGAGTAGGTTGGCATTTGAGGAGCTAATTGTGTGTCTGGGTTGTAGTAGGAGACTAGTGAAGTGAGATAGGAGGAGGCAAGGTGAATGAATACTTTAAAGCCAATGTAAGGAGTTTCTGATTGATGTGCAGGTAGTTGGGCAACCACTGGAGGTTTTTGAGAGTGGGGAAACATGAACTGAATGTTTTTGCAGAAAAATGACATAGGCAGCAGAGTGAAGTATGGACTGAAGTGGGGAAAGACAGGAGGCTGGGAGGTCAGCATGGAGGCTGGTAGAGTAATCATTGTTGATCATCTTCCTTCTTCTGGAAACATTATTTAGCCTTAGCTTCACTGAAACTATCCTCTTCTGGTTCTTCTTCTTTCTGTCTGGCCACTCATCAGTCTCTTTCCCAGTCTTCTCCTCTGCCTCCCACCCTCAAACTGTGGGAATCCCTCAAGGCTCAGTCCTGTGTTCTCCTCTGTTGTCTATCTACACCCACTATCTTGAGGAATTCCTTTGTTCCACAGCTTCAACTACCATCTCTATGCAGATATTTACCAAATGTATAACTCTAGCCCAGATCTCTCTCCTCTTCACTCTCAAATCTCCTCTTGCCTTCAGGATATCCCTACATGGATGTCCCTCCGATATCTCAAATTTCACATATCCAAAATAAAACTCCTCATCTTCCCAAACAAACCTTATCCAGCCCCTGACTCTCCCCTCTCTGTAGAAAGCATCACCACCATCCTGTCTTACAACTCCATAACCTTGGCATTAAACTTGACTCATCTCTCTCATACAACTCTCATATTTAATCCTATCAATTCTACCTTCACAGGATCACTAAAATCCACATTTTCCTCCCCATCCAAACTGTTACTCTGCAAATCCAAACACATATTAATCGATCAATCATTTTTATTACACATTTACTGTGTGCAGCACACTGCTAGGAGTTTGGGTTGGTACAGCGTGTCTCAGTGGAAAGAGCCCGGACATGGGTGTCAGAGTTCATGGGTTCTAATCCCGGCTCTGCCACTTGTCAGATATGTGACTTTGGGCAAGTCACTTAACTTCTCAGTGCCTCAGTTACCTCATCTGTAAAATGGCGAGCTGTAAAGTGGGGCAACCTGATTACCTTGTATCTACCCCAGTGCTTAGAACAGTCATTGGCACATAGTAAGAGCTTAACAAATACCAACATTGTTATTATTATAGTTCAACCATATAACAGACACATTCCCTGCCCACAGTGAGTTTACAGTCTTCCGTCCCACTTATCTACTTAGCTACTTCTTGCTGACTTCCCTGTCTCTTCTCTTCTCACTTCAGTCAATACTGTTATCTACAGTGATAGGAAAGACTGGAAGATGACAGGGTTTGGGTGAAAAGATAAGGAATTCTATTTTACTGTTCCCTGACCCTGGTAAGGGTGTGATAAATACATGTGTGTGTGTGGGTCTGGACTATGTGATCATGTAGTTATGGGTGTGTTTATTAGGATGCCTATGCTTCCTGCAACTCACGTAATTTTCTCTACCTTTTTCCATCTTCCTACATGTACCTTTATCTCTCATTGTGTTTCTCCCTGACTGAATCTCTCTTCTGGGCCCCTTTTCCTGGAGGTCCTCACTTTGAATTCTGGAAAATAAGAGGCCTTCATTCATAGAAATATCTGAAATTCTAATTTAGATTGTTATCACTGAGAAATCTAGGAGAAACAGAGAAAGGAATTTGAATAGAGATATTCAGAATAATCATTGCAGTTAATACAAGTGAATATCTTGTATCTACCCCAGAACTTAGTAGAGTGCTTGGGCCAAGATAAATCGTATTATAATGATCATCATCATCATTATCATATTTGCTAAGTTTTAAATCTCTCAGTTCATGGTCTTATATCATTTCCCCTAGATTTTGCAAAAATCAAAGTTATTTTGCAGATGATTTCAGACTCTATATTCCTAAAGGGGAGAGTCACTGGAAGTGACAATTTGTACCAGCCTGCAGGAACATGATAACTTGGATTATAACACATGTCACCTTTGCAAGGGCTAGAAGGAATATGATTTTCATACCAAATTTTTTCCTGCTTCAGTGCTTTTAATGCATTTGTATTTTTCTAATCTGAGTTATATGCTCAGTTACTAGCTAAATGCTTTATTCTTTAAAGAGGTTGATCTAATTTAAGGAGCCTCAGACCAAGGTCAAATCCTTTCCTATGTTCATCAAAACATAAAAATTATTTCTCTGTTTCTGCATTATGGTTCCAAATTCCTTTTCTACTCTCAGCTTTCCTGAGGTTAGAAAGGGCATTTTAAAAATCTAACAATAATGTTCTCACAATTGCAATAGAAAAAAAATCAAATTATCTTTAAATTCATGTATCAGTATTCATCAACCTTTGTAGTTATCTAACTTGTAGAATATTTTATTTAAAATATAATTTAAGCAACAATGCTGAATCCAGAAACTTAAAATGGACCGAATACATGATTTAAGCTATGTTCTGGTGGAAAGAGCATGGGCCTGGGAGTCAGAGGACCTGGGTTCTAATCATGGCTTATTTAACTGTCTGCTGAGTGTGACCTTGGTCAAGTAATTTAACCTCTCTGTGCTTCAGTTTTCTATAAAATGAGGATTAAATCCTCACATTTAGACTGTGAGTCCATTTAGGTCAGGGACTGTGTGCAACCAGATTGTCTTGTATCTGATCTAGTGTTAGCACAATGCCTGGCACATAAGCACTTAACAAGTATGATTAAAAAAAATGTAGCCATGCCATTTATTTGGAAGGGCTATAAAAAAGTATCTCCAGATCCTGAATGTTCATGAGGATAAAAATGAAACTAGCATTCAAACAAGTTGTACTTCATAGCTAGGATTCATGTTCTTACTTTCAAGTTTCCCCCTGCTGCCCAAATGTCACCATGATGCTTGAACGAAAAGAAGCATTTTGGGTATTTCCAGCTCCCAGACCTTTCCCTCCCACGGGTAGTCTTCAGTTTATTCATGCAGGAGTCTCCTTTCAAACCCGATGGAAAAGTCTTTGTCCTTTTACTTCCAGTGTGGACTAAGGTGCATGTGGAAGCTAAAGGGAAGGGATGAACCGCAGACCACAAACTGTACCAGCAATGGTCGGGAATTGTTTATTCTGCAACATTTTGAATTCTTCAAACTGCCTTTCCCCTAGCTCACTTCTTCAATTAAGCAAGTGTGTGTTCTCTTAGGACTGGAAGCAATCTGGCATAGTGGCTAGAGCATGGGTCTGGGAGTCAGAAGGTCATGGGTGCTAATCCTGGCTCCACCTCTTGAATGCTGTGTGTCTGTGGGCAAGTCACTTCACCTCTCTGTGCCTCAGTTACCTCATCTGTAAAATGAGGATTGAGACTGTGAGCCCAATGTGGGACAGGGATTGTGTCCAATCGGATTTACTTGTATCCATCCCAGCGCTTAGTACAGTGCCTGTTCATAGCAAGCACTTAACAAATACCATAACAACAATAAGAATAATAATAACTGAATGACAACTGACATCAAGAGGACTTGCCCAGGACTTCAAGCTCCCACGGTTTGGGGGGGTGGATATCATCTTGAGAAGCAGCATGGCTCAGTGGAAAGAGCACGGGCTTTAGAGTCAGAGGTCATGGGTTCGAATCTGGGCTCTGCCACTTGTCAGCTGTGTGACTGTGGGCAAGTCACTTAACTTCTCTATGCCTCAGTTACCTCATCTTTAAAATCGGGATTAAGACTGTGAGCCCCATGTGAGACAACCTGATTTCCTTGTGTCTACCCCAGTGCTTAGAACAGTGCTCTGCACATAGTAAGCACTTAACAAATACCAACATTATTATTATTATCATTATTATTATTATCATTATCTTCTCCCTACTCCCCAAAGATTCACTGGGAAAGATGGGACAGTTGGCTTGCTTCTTGCATGCAGTGCCCACCCTTAGGCCATCCCACACCATCTATTTATTCTTCTCTTTCCCTTCATTTGAAGCCAATATTGTCTACCTCTGCCACCAATTGTAATTACTGTTACAATCATCTACTGCTCCACAAGCCCAGCTTTGGAATTCCATATAGCTTTGCCGAAGCTGAAAACCCTCTCTTCCTCCATTCCAGCAGCAATCACGAGCAAGAGTGGCACAAGCGGCACAGAAATGGTGAACAGCCCACAAAGACTTACAAAATTGAAGGTGATAGCATCACTCCAGAGACTAACGAGATGATCCCCACTTATGAAGGTCCAGATACCCATGGAGGGCACAGATGATGTAGGCAGGGAGCTGGAATGGACAATCATGGGACCATGACTCCAAGAGGCTGTCTGCCACAGTGACCCTTTTATCGTTACAGATATTCAGCAATTCCTTATCAATGAGTATGTTGAGCTTGGATACAAGTTCTTGATCCAAATACTGGTGAGCAGTTGGTTAGTTGCACACGTTCTGGGATGTCAAGATCCCCTGTCAGTACTTTGGCTTCAGCCACTTCTCATGCCATTTCACACTGAATTATGGATGATATTTTGTCAACATTTTTCAAGGAGAAGATAAAATAATAATTATGGCATTTCTTAAGTGCTTACTATATGCCAAGCACTGTTCTAAGCACTGGGGTAGATACAAAGTAATCTGGTTGTCCCCTGTGGGGCTAGCAGTTTTAATGTCCATTTTACAGATGAGGTAACTGAAGAACAGAGAAGATAAGTGACTTGCCTAAGGTCACAGATCAGAGAAGTGGTGGAGCCGGGATTAGAACCCATGTCCTCTGACTCCCAAGCCCATGCTCTTTCCACTAAGCCATGCTGCTTCTAAATAGTCTTGTCAAAGAGGCCAAACAAGGCAAGCTTCCCTAGGTCATGAACACATCCCTCATTGGAGCTGTGCTCATAATAATAATAATAATGATAATGGCATTTAAGTACTTACTATGTGCAAAGCACTGTTCTAAGTGCTGGGGAGGATACAAGGTGATCAGGTTGTCCCATGTGGGGCTCACAATCTTAATGCCCATTTTACAGATGAAGTACCTGAAGCACAGAGAAGTTAAGTGACTTGCCCAAAGTCACACAGCTAACAAGTGGAGGAACCAGAATTTGAGCCCAAGATCTCTGACTCCCCAGCCTATGCTGTTTCCACTGAGCCACACTGCTTCTCTATGTTACCCTCACCATTGGTTCCTATATGTACTTGGTGAAGTACACTCAACTCTCCTTTCTTCCATCCCATGGTAAGTCATGACATTGCCCATGTATGCCTACTACATTGATTCCCTGAATCAGGATGACAAACCAAACCAGATTTCACTGGGGTATTATGCTGCTTTCTACTGCTTGGACAATCACTGTTCTGAAGTACTGCTAACCAACAATGCTTTTGCCATGAGTTGGAAAGCAGACTCTCCTTGGCACTACATGACTGTGCCCTAGGTTCAATTGGAGCTATCAGGAAATCCCTTGTAGGGACAATATTATTTCTGGTGGCATAAGGTCACTAACCATGACTCCTGGCCCAAAGAAGGAACCTCTGTGATAAAAGATTCTGATGGCATTTATTACTGTCACCATTACACTCGTGGAATATGGTTAGGGCTATCCTCTTGTGAAAGGATTGTCTGACTCATTGCCCAAGGACAATGGTCCTTGGCAACCTATGGAAATGCAGTCTCAGGGCAACAGGACTACAGCACCATCCCAGCTTTGATGGCATCTAGAATGAGAATGTTATTGTGGAAACTTCAGTGAGCAGCCTCATCAGCTGTTTGTGAATCAGGACAAAGTCCTAAATGGCCTGATATGGAATAAAAAACTCATAGAGGTACATATTAGTCAGTAGATAGTATTTATAGAGCACTTGCTGTGTGCAGACCACTGCACTAATTACTAGGAAGAGTACAATAATAACAAGCACATCCCTGCCTACAACAAGCTTAGAGTCTAGAAGGGGAGAAATTGGTCCTGCAAATTTGGGAACTTTTTTTATGCACTTTCCACCACTGCAGAGTTTCATTAGATTGGTTCTTAGTTCTGGACTTCTGAAGACTGGAAATTATAATTATTATCATTATTATTAATAGTACAGTGCTCTGCACATAGTAAGTGCTCAATGAATATGATTGAATGAATGAATTAATAATAATGTCAAATCGCAATAATAATGTCTAATAATCTCTAGTAGCAATGATAATTATTATTGTTATTTGTATTAATGATAATAATAGTAATAATAATAATGGTATTTCTTAAGTGCTTACTATGTGCTAAGCATTATACTAATTATACGAGTTACTGTGACTTATATGATACTGATTATACAAGGTAATAATGTTCCACAGGGAGCTCACAGTCTAAGTAGGAGAACAGGTATTTTTTTATGGCATTTGTTAAGCACTTATAATGCACTAGGCACTGTACTAAGCACTGGGGTAGTTACCAGTTAATCACGTTGGACACAGTCCCTGTCCCACACAGGGCTCTCAGTATTAATTCCCATTTTACAGAAGAGGTAACTGAGGCACAGAGAATTGAAATGACTTGCCCAAGGCCACACAGCAGACAAGGGGCAGAGCTGGGATTAGAACAAGGTCTTTCTGATACCTAGGGCCATGTTTTATCCTCTAGACCATGCTGCTTCTCAAGGAAGTAGACTAACCATCAATATGGCTTAGCTGTATGTTGTGGGGCATCTTTCTTACCATGTACAGTAAGAAGTTTGGGAAACCGGGTACAGGGAGAAAGTTTTTGAATCTTGGTGGGGGAAAATGATGTAGACTTCCATTTCAGGTGACATGTCCAGTAGATGATCTGGATTAAGGTTTGGGGCTTAGGGTTGTGACTTCACCAATTCTGAACCCACACTCACCACTCATATCCTCCTCACTTTCCTTCTCTCCCACAAACTCTCTCCCCACAAAACTGATCCAACACCTCACAGAAGCCTTAGCTCTCCTGACCTCCTCGAATTATCAATAAGGGGAAGCCCTCATGCATCTTTTAAATCCACACCATTAATTCAATCCTCTCCACTGAACGTAACTCCTTCACTCCCCTGACCACCCCCATCAAGTTCATAACACCAACCCATAGTCCTGACTTACATCTGCACTTTGCTTTTCTGCTAGACTGTAAGCTCATTGCGGGTTGGGAATGTGTCTGTTATATTATTATATTGTACTCTCCCAAGCACTTAGTAGAGTGCTCTGAACCCAGTAAGCACTCAATAAATATGATTGACTGACTGACTTTTTCCCGATCATGTGCTTGCTACTTGTGGAAATACAGAGGTCAGAGCAACCTATTCCTCTCAAACTCATCCTCATCTGCTAGTTTCCCTCTTCTTAGAGCATCAGTGTTCTCCATGCTTATTGACTCCTGTAACCATTGCCCACATCAACTGTTTCTGAATTATAACTCTGTCATTAAAGATTCTGTCATTGTTCCCCCATGCCCCTCAACCCTCATCTGTTGCCCCTGATAACTTGGCTAGCTATTTCACTGACAATTGAAATCATCAGACACAAGCTTTCTAAAATCTCCCCTGAACCTCTACAGTCTCACCTTCCCCTGACCACTTTATTGGTTCTCTCATTCTTCCCAACAGTCTCTCAAAAGGAAATCTTTCACATCTTTACAAATCTAACCCCTGAACCTTTCACTCTGACTTCATCTCCTCTCATCTTATTTAAAGACTTGCTCCCACCTTCATTCTCTCCTTGACAGCCACCTTCAATTACTAACTCTCCAATGTCTTCTTCCCTATTGTTTTCAAAAATGTCCATGTATCCCCTAGCCTAAACAAAAACTCTCCCTTGACCCCACTGTACCTTATCAATAAATCAATCAATCAGCTATCCCTCCAGTTATATAATCACATCTACTTTTTACCATTTTCAAATTCCTTGAGCAAGTTGTTGACACCTTCTCCTCCAACTCTCTCCTCAAATCTGCAATCTGGCTTCTGTCCTCTTTGCTCCGTGGAAACCACCATCTATAATTTTCACCAAAGACCCCATTCTTGCCAAATATAATGGCCTCTACTCCATCCTAATTCTTTTAATCTTTTCAGACACCTTCAACACTGTGGACTACCCCCTTCTCCTGGAAACATTATCTAACCTTGGTTAAATTGACTGGCCTCTGGAACTCCCCTTGCTGTAGTCAGTGAATGTGTCTGTTATATTGTACTCTCCCATGCGCTAACACAGTAAGTGCTCCATAAATACAAGTGACCGAGTGATTCTTCAGTCTCTGGCCTCTCCTGGTTCTCCTCCTATATCTTGGCCACTCCTTCTCAGTCCCTTTCATGGGCTCCTCCTCTGCCTCTCACCCACTAAGAGTAGGGGTCCCTCAAGGCTCAGAACTGGTTCCCCCTTATAGTCTTCATTTACTCCCATTTCTTTGGAAAACAATCTCTACCCAGATGACAACCTAATCTACCTTATGTCCCCAACCTCTTTCCTCCTCTGCAATATCACATTTCCACTTGCCTTTAGGAAATCTCTACTTGAATATCTTCCCAACACTTCAAAATTAACATGTCTAAAACAGAATTCCCCATTCTCACCCAAACCCTATCCTCCCACAATATTCCCATCTCTTTTGACCACATTTCCATCTTCCCTATCTCAGAAGCCCACACCCTTGGCATTATCATTGGCTTATCTCTCTCTTTTTCAATCTGTATATTCAGTTAGTTATCAATTCCTGTCAGTTTCACTTCATATTTAGATTTTGAGGCCTATGTGGGCCAGGGACTGTGTCCAAACTGATTATACTGTATCTATCCCAGTGCTTGGCAAGTGCTTTACAAATATCACTTTTTTTATGGCTTCACTGACTCTTTCCTCTCCTGGTTCTCTCTGGCCATTCATTCTCAGTCTCCTTTGCAGACTCCTCCTCTGCCTCTCTCCCCTTAAGTGTGGGGGTCTCTCAAGGCTCAATTTTGGATCCTCTTCTATTCTCTATCAACAACCACTCCCTTGTAGAACTCATTCTCCCTCATGGCTTCAACCATCACCTCTATGCAGATGATACCCAAATCTACATCTCCAGCCCTGATCTCTCTTCCTCTCGCCAACCTCACATCTCCTCCTGCCTTCAAGATATCTCTACTTGGATGTTCTCCCATCACCTCAAACTTAACACATTCAAAACATAGCTCCTTATCTTCCCACCCAAACACTGTCCTCCCCTTGGCTTTCCCATCACTGAAGAAGGCACCACCATCTTTCCTGTCTTACAACCTGTAACCTTGGCATTATCCTTGACTCCCCTCTGTCATTCAACCTACATATTCAATCTATCACTACTCATGTTGGTACCACCTTTGAAACATCGCTAAAATCCTCACTTTCCTCTCCAGCCAAACTGCTACCACATTAATACAATCACTCATCCTATCTCACCTGGATTGTTGCATCAGCCTCCTTGCTAACCTCCCAGGTGTCTGTCTTTCCCCACACCAGTCTACAAAAATGTTCAGGATATGTCACCCCACTCCTCAAAACACTCCACTCCAAAAACAAAACACTCAAAGCACTCCAGTGATTGCCCATCCACCTCTGCATCACACAAAAACTCCTCACCATTGGCTTTAAAGCACTCCACTACCTTGGTCTCTTCTATCTCACCTCAATTCTCTCCTTTTACAACCCAGCTTGAACACTTTACTTCTCTTTTTTTTTTTTTTGGTATTTGATAAGTGCTTACTATGTGCCAAACACTGTTCTAAATGCTGGAGTAGTACAAGGTTATCAGGTTGTCCCACATGGGTCTCACAGTCTTAATCCTCATTTTACAGATGAGTTAACTGAGGGACAGAGAAGTTAAGTGACTGGACCAAAGTCACACGGCTAACAGGTCGGGGAACTGGGATTAGAATCCATGACTTCTGACTCCCAAGCCTGTGCTCTTTCCACTAAGCCATGCTGCTTCTCTAATGATAACGTCATGATAAACTCATTGTGACTTGATCTTGCCTGTCTCCCTCGCTGACCCCCTTAGCCCACATCATACCTCTGGCCTGGAATGCCCTCTCATCTCAAATCTAACAGACAATTACTCTTTACTCTTTTATGCCCTATTGAAGGCACATTTCCTCCAGGAATCCTGTCCCAGACTTAGCCCCACTTTTCTTCACTTCCCACTCCCTTTTGCATTGCCCTCACTTGCTCCCTCTGTTCTTTCCCCCTCCCAGCAGCACAGCACTTATGTACGTACTGTAATTTTATTAATTTGTATTGATGTTCATCTCCCTTAGTCTAGACTGTAAACTCATTGAGGGCAGGGAATGTGACTTTTTTTATGCTTGTATAGTATTCTCCCAAGTGCTAGTACAGTGCTCTGCACACAGTAATCACTCAATAAATATGATTGAATGAATGAATGAATTGAAATAGCATTTTGAAAATCTACCCCTTGCTTCTATCCAAACTGCTGCTGTGCCAGTCCAAGAACCTGTCATATCCTCCCTTGACAATTACATCTACCTCCTTGAAGATCTCCCTGACACCAGCCTTTACCTACTCCAGTCCATGTTTCATTCTGCTGTCCAGATCAATTTTCTAAACAAAAAAAATCTGCATTCATGGCCCCCCTCATCAAAAATTTGTTTGCCCATACATCGCTACATCAAACAGTAACTGCACTCTCAATCAGCTCTCTCCTTCCTACCTGTCCTCACTTTTCTCCCACGGTAAGCCCATCCACACACTTTGTTTCACAACTGAACTTATATCATCTTTTTCACCATCAGCACCTTCCTTCTGAGCAAAACTCTCTTTCAAATCCGATAGACCACCACTCACCTCATCTCCAAAGCCCTTCTAACATCATTACCTCCTTCCAGAAAATCTTCCCTGACTAGCAACTCACCTTCTCACCCTATTTTCCCTTCTTTATTGCCTATGTACTTGTGTTCATATACCTAGCTCTTTGATTTAACCCTTCCCCAAGGTCTGGAGTGCTTTTGTGCATATTCTTACACTTTGTTGCCTCCTCTGTTTGTAATTCATTTTATTTTTTGCATTTCTCCCTGACTACAATATAAATCCCTTGTGGAGTGGGTTTATGCTTACCAACTGTATTGTACTCTCCAAAGTGCTTAACACAGTGATGTTCACAGAATAAGGGCTCCATAAATACCAATGACTGATTGGTAGCTGTCCCTTTGGAGCAGCTGACAGGATTCATGAAAACTCCAAATCAGATCGGGGAAGATTGCACGACCTTGGCTAGTGTTCAGCATCTGGAGGGTGGAACATTGTTACTGCTCCTCTCTAGGTTCTCCTCCTCCTCCTCTTCTTCAGCCCATTGCTCCAGAGGCTCTTTCTCCTCCTGTAGCTCAGGCTACTATGCAGGTTGTCATTTGAGGCCATGACATTTGGGGATATATATACTTGGTAGAGGTGTTCCCCTCTGGCTGGAGGCCAAAGATGGTGGCTTTAGATGAAGAGATGGTGTGAAACAGCAGTAGAGCTGGTGGGGGCATCTCTGGCATCAGCAGAAACATCATTTTGGGATTCCTCCTGCTGCTGCCCTGATGAGGTAACCACCACAGCTACCAGGTGGGATCTCATTTCCCCTAACTCACTGAAGCTGATGGTACAGGAGTGCAGGTGGCTGATATTCATTAGCCCTACCCAACCTTTGCGGACTCTTTTAATTGTCCACCGTGCTGTTAGCGCCCAAGCCATATGCACTGACTGAATTTCCCCCTTCAGAAGCAACTAAGGTATACTCATACATTAATAATAACTGTGGTATTTGTTAAGTTCTTACTATGTGACAGGCACTGTACTAAGTGCTGGGGTGGATAGAAGCAAATCAGGTTGGACACAATCCCTGTCTCATATGGAACTCACAGTCTCAATCCTTATTTTACAGATGAAGTAACTGAGGCACAGTTGCCCATGGACACACAGCAGACAATTAGTGGAACCAGAATTAGAACCCATCTATCTCACAGGCCTGTGCTCTGTCCACTATGTCAATGAACTCTAGTTTCTCCAAACAGGTAAATGAAATACAAAATATGTCTTTGGAACTACAAAGCAAAAAAGAGACAGTACATTTATTCACTGTGTGGATTAGGGTTTCTGCTTGTAAAGACTGCTGTATAGCATCTCTTTGTTGAATTTATTTTGTTGTATTTGTTGAGCACTGTACTAAGTGCTTGGGAGAATAAAATACAACAATAAACAGATACATTCCCTACCCACAATGATCTTAAAGTCTAGAGAGTGGACAGACATCAATACAAATAAATAAATTATAGATATGTGTGTAAGTGCTGTGGGTCTGGGAGGGGAAGAAGAACAAAGGAAGAAAGTCAGGGTGATGCAGAGGAAGTGGAAGAAGAGGAAATGGGAGACTTAGTCTGGGAAGACCTCCTGGAGTAGATGTGCCCTCAACGAGGTTTTGAATTTAGGGAGAGTAATTGTCTGTTAGATTTGAGGAGGGAGGGTGTTCCAGGCCAGAGGCAGGATGTGGGCTGGAGTCAGCGGCGAGATAGGTGAGATTGAGGCACAGTGAGGTTAACGTTAGAAGAGCAAAATGTTGTGTGGGCTGGGTTGTAGAGGAGAGTATTCATTCAATAGTATTTATTGAGCGCTTACTATGTGCAGAGCACTGTACTAAGTGCTTGGGATGAACAAGTCGGCAACAGATAGTAGTGAGGTGAGGTAAGAGAAGGTAAGGTGGTGGAGTATTTTAAAGCCAGTGGTGAGGAGTTTTTGTGGATGGTCAACTAGTGGAGTTTTTTGAATTACGGCTTGACATGTCCTGAATGCTTTTGTAGAAAAATGATCTGGTCAGCAGAGTGAATTATAGACTTGAGTTGGGAGAGACAGAACACTGGGAAGTCAGTAAGGATCCTGATACAGTAATCAAGTCAGGATAGGATGAGGGATGTAGTAATGTGGTAGCAGTTTGGATGGAATGGAAAGGGTGGATTTTAGTGGTGTTGTGAAGGTGGGACAGACAGGATTTGGTGATGGATTGAATTAAGTGGACAGAGAATTCTATCACAAGGAATTTACCAATCTTATATTTGTCTCTCTAAGATGCCCTTTTAGAGGATCAGTCAACACTACATTACACTAAGATCTTGGCAAAGTACAGTAGAATCAGCAGACACAATCCCTTTTCTCCAGTAGCTTACAGTCTACAGGAGAGACATCTCTGCAGCCACACTGGAGGATGCAAAAAGGGCATGAATAAACACTTAATGAATATCCTTATCATTATTATATCATAATTATTATTACTATTATTAGAATGTTTCCACCTCTGCTAGAGATTACCATTCAATCAGCAACAAGCATCTTTTGACATCTAGAGACAGTAAAATCTGTAAATTGCAATATGCGAGTTACTGCAGTTTAGAGGCATGTACCAAAGAAAACATTCACATGTCATAAACCACTACTCAGTCACTCAATCACTATAGACAAATACCATGAAAGGGTGAACTGTATCTGCATGCACCAAGAGAAGTCCTACACACAATAATGGATCACCTTTGGCAACGTAGAGCTAAATTCCATCGCATAATCCTATTTCCTAGTCAGTCCAGTGATTTCTGATGCAATTATTCCTTAAAGAGGAAATATAAAATCAGTAATAATAGTAATAATTGTGGTATTTATTATGTGCTTACTATGTGCCAGACACTGTTCTATGTGATGGGGTAGGTACAATTTAATCAGGTTGAACATAGTCCCTGTCCCACTGTGGAGGTCACAGTCAAATCTCATTTTTCAGATGAGGGAACTGAGAAGTGTTCAGAGACAGAACAAGTGAAGTGACTTGTCCAAGGTCATGCAGCAGAGAAGTGACAGAGTCCAGATTGGAAACCATGACCTTTTGACTCCCAGGCCCATGCTCTATCCACTAAGCCATACTGCTTCTACAATGCAAAACTTTTGGGAGACAGAGAGAGTGTGAAAGCGGCCTGTCAGCAGGCTTCAGACTAAGCTGAAGATCTTAGGAGCTGTAGTGCCATCCAACTTTCTCCATGGTTGTGATACCTGGAGTCTCCACATGATCTCAATCAGCTCCCTGAATGGTTCTATCACTGTCACTTAGGATCCATACTTCAAATCAGAATTCATGATCTTCTCTGTATACTGTCAACTCTAAGCACATTAGTAGCAGGGAACATGTCTACCAGTTCTATTTTGTACTCTCCTAAGTGCTTAGTACAGAGATCTGCACAGAGTAAGCACTCAGTAAATAGTTTGATTGATGACATCATCACAAACAGTGAAGCTAGAGCACTAAGCCAGTCTCTGTGCATTGTAAAATATGCAAACTCTAACATAACTTTGTTAGGTAGGGTATAGGAGGAGAGTGAATGACAGTGGATTACTCTAAATGCTGCTGTAAGATGACCTAGAATTGGACAAACAAAAACAGGACGAACAGAGTAAATATTTTAAGAACATGGTAAAGCAAAGCCTCAAAATTTGCGTCATAACTGCTAAAAACTGGGAGACAGACTGCAAACAGATTGGCATGGAATCCTGCCATCAGGAAAAGAAAGGCACTGTATTTACCAATTTGCAATCAAGAAATGAGAAGGCAAAGGTGAACACACCAGGCACTGCATTATGGGAAGCACAACAAAGGATTTTCCTTGCACAGGGGGTGTGGTTGGTAACATAGTTAACACATGGATCAAGCATATTTATTGAGTGCTTACTGTGTGCAGTGCACTGTAGTAAGTGCTATGGAGAGTACAATATAACAGGGTTAGTAGATATGTTTCCTGCCCACAATGAGTATACAGTCTAGAGGGGGAGAAAGACATTAATACAAATGAATGAATTAAATTATGGTTATGTACATAAGTGCATGAGACCGAGGGAGGGGTGAATAAAGTATGCAAATTCTAGTACAAGGGTGATGCAGAAGGGAGTGAAAGAAGTGGAAATAAGGAATCAAAGTGGGATAGGATAAAGGCTCTAATTAAGATGGTAGCAGTTAAGGATGGAGATGAACCAGTGGATTTTAGTGAAGTTGTGATTGTTGAACCGACAGGATTTTGTGACAGATTGAATAGGTGGGTAGATTGAAAGAGTTGAGTCAAAGATAACATCTAGGTTATGGACTTGTGAGACAGGGAGTATGGTGTTGCTGTCTATAATGATGGGAAAGACATATGGAGGACAGAGTTTGAGTGGGAAGATAAGGATATTTGTTTTGGACAAATTAAATTTAAGATAATGCCAGACCATCCAACTAGAGATATTGTGAATGCCGGAATAAATATAAGACCGCAGAGACGAGATATCAGGGCTTGGAGATGTAGATTTAGGATCATCATCGTAAAGGTGGTAGTTGAGGTCATGGGAGTTCTTCAAAGGAGTGGGTGTAGATGGAGAACAGAAAGGGACCCAGAACTGAGCCGAAAAGACTCTCACAGAGGGTGGGAGAGAAAAGGGGAGTCTTTGAAAGAGACTGAAAAGGAGCAGTCAGAGAGAAAGTAGAACTACCTGTCTGATGTGTGACCCTGGGCAAGTCTCTTAAATTCTCTGTGCCTTAATCACCTCATCTGTGAAATGGGGATTAAGACTGGGAATACAATGTGGGACATGGATTGTGTACAATCTGATTATCTTGCACCCAACCCAGCATTTAGTGCAGTGTCCGGCACATAGTAAGCATGTAACAAATATCATTTAAAAAAAAAAACAAATAGGAGAGGACAATGAAACCAAGTTTGAATAATTGCAAAAGAAAGGGGAGGTTGACAGTATTGAATGCAGCTGAGAGGTTAGAAAGGATTGGGATGTAGTAGAGGCTGTTGGATTTAGCAAGGAGTTCATTGGTGACCTTTCAGAGGGTAGTTTTGGAACATAACTGAAAGGGAAAGTGAAAGAAACATAAGCCAGATTGGAGGCCGTCCAGGAGAGGAAATGGAGACAGCAGATGGAGACAAATCACTCAAGAGTTTAGAGAGAATGAATGATAGGAAGGAGATGGGCAATAGCAGGAGGGATCAGTGGGGCTGTTTTTAGAATAGGGGAGACATGAACATGTTTGAAAGCAGTGGGGAAGAAGGCCCAGGAGGCATTCCCAGACTAAGCCCCCCTTTTCCTCTGCTCCTCCTCCCCTCCCCATCACCCTACTTCCTCCCTCTGCTGTATCACCCTCCCTGCCCCACAGCACTTATGTATATTTGTGCTTATTTATTATTGTATTTATTTTATTAATGATATGTATATATCTATGTGTATATATATGTATAAATGTACCTATACATATGTACGTATATATATATCTGTTGCATAGATATCTGTATACATAGATATCTGTATATATTTATCTGTTGCCGAATTGTACATTCCAAGCGCTTAGTACAGTGCTTTGCACATAATAAATGCTCAATAAATACTATTGAAGGAATGAATCAATCTGTGATTCTATTTATCTATTTTGGTGTTATTGATGCCTGTCTACTTATTTTGTTTTGTTTTGTTGTCTGTTTCCCCCCTTCTAGACTGTGAGCCCATTGTTGGGTAGGCAGTGTCTCTATATGTTGCCAAATTGTACTTTCCAAGTGTTTAGTACAGTGCTTTGCACACAATAAACGCTCAATAAATACGATTGAATGAATGAATGAAAGAAGCTGTTGGAGACCAAACAGTTGTGAAGATGGCAGTTAGGAAGGGAAGCAGAGAGGGGCCAAGTGTTTTGATAAGATACAGAGGTATGTAATCAGAGGCATAGGTGGAAGGGCTGAATTTTGAAAGGAGGCACAAGATTTTCTCTTGGGATACTGCTAGGAAAGATGAGAGAGTCAAAGAAAGGGAAGAAGGAAGGGATTGAAGAGTAGCAGGGGAGATGTTAGAAGGATCACCCCTAATGATTTCAATTTTCTCAATAAAGTACATAGCCAGGCCATTAGAAGCAAAAGATGAGGGGCGATATGGGGAAAAGATATTAGAGGAGGGTGTTTAAATATCTGAAACAAATGGTGAGGCCAACGGATATGGAAATCAACACGGATGAAGAAATTTTGTTGTTGGGCAGAGGAGAGAGCAGAGTTAAATCAGTGAAGGATGAATTGAGGCAGAAAAGATCAGCCTGACACCTGGATTTCCGTCAACAGAACTCTGCAGCCCATATACAGGAGCAAAGTAAGCAGACTGTGAAGATGATCTAGGGCTGTGGGTTCGTGGCACAAGATCAGTGAAGGGATAGTGGAGTGAGAGAGTTCAATTTAGTAGAGAGGGTGGTGTTGAGGGCATCAGTTTGGTTGTCCAGCGAAGGTAGTTTGAGGATAAAGACTAAATGTTTCAAGATAACTTGAGGAAATTGCATGGAGTGAGTCAAAAGATTCCTACATCAACTTCAGTGACAGTATGAAGAGTAGCTGAAAAATAAATAACTTCCTCTTAAATCCCTTGAATATGCTTAATGTGGAATATTTGAAAGGATAAATTAAGTGTTCCCCAAGTCAAGGATTATCCAAATCAAATTATCCACTGGATATGGATTGGGTTTAAGGAACTGCAATGGTATTCTTTGGAAAATATAATACAAGCTGATTAACAGAAAATAAAAGGGGAGCAATACGATTCTTGAGTTTAAAGTAATTGAGCTACACCTAAGAGATATATTGACCTTTACTTGCATTGGTAAATTGACAGTACTGGTACCTTTGTTATTAAACCCCATTAAAAATAATAATAAAAAACCCACTGACTAGAATTTACATATACTGCAGTGTTTAAAGTGCTAACGTACTTCTCTGTTCTTTCCAATTTAATTTTGTTAGCAATGAAAATGCAGAGCAGGGCAGAAGAACCACATTCAGAAATGTATCCTGCCTGTCCAGTCGAGAGATAATTGGTGACCCTAACATAGTTATGACCCTTGTGCTTTCCCACACTTTCATTCTTTATTCAACTTAATTCTGGTCTGCAATTTCCTCCTCTCATGTGCCTTTCCCAGGCAAGACTTTAATATAGGATTAGAGAAGAGTTAGAAACTTTTAATATAGTTGAATACACATTTGAGCCTTTGGGGGACTTTCATATCTTCAGAGCTAAAGGTTTAAATGAGTCAGATTACTCAGACTAGCTCTGAGTCAGTTCCAAATTTCTTTTTGTCCTCGTTAATGTGAAGCATGAAAAATCACCGCCCATAGACTGATGCCTCCTGAAACATGTCCTGAGGCATTTTGAGCAGGGGAAGGAAGTGGGGGAGTGAAAATACCGACCACTTTGGACAGATCAAAGAAAAAGACAGGGACCAGCTGAGGTGCAGTGTCTGCCTTGGATTAGCCAAATTTTAGAGGGTGCTAAAATTTGGTTTATCTTTAAAATAATATCTCTAGAGTATATGTACTATAAGGTCTACACTGCATCAGGCCTAATGCAGCAAATTCCAAGTTGGAAGCCTCACATGGGTTAGGGACTGTGCCCAAGTCTGTTTATATTGTATCTACCCCTGTCCTTAGTATAGTGCTTGGCATATAACAAGCACCTAACAAATATCACCATTATTATAACTATTATAATTAGATACATTTGCATGTGTTCAGTTCTTTAGAAACACCCAGTTGCATATTTTAGATCAAATATGGTTCTAGAAACAGATAACAATCGTTTGAGATCATGAGCCTGTTTGAATCTAAGACACCTTGGTGAAAACAGCCTGGGAACATAAGGCAAGAGAAGCAGCGTGGCTCAGTGGAAAGAGCATGGGCTTAGGAGTCAGGGGTCTTGGGTTCTAATCCGGCTCTGCCACCTGTAAGCTATGTGACTTTGGGTAAGTCACTTCACTTCTCGGTGCCTCAGTTACCTCATCTGTAAAATGGGGATTAAGACTGTGAGCATCTTGTAGGACAACCTGATTACCTTGTATCTACCCCTGTGCTTAAAACAGTGCTCGGCAGATAGCGCTTAACAAATACCAACATTTATTATTATTAAATGTCAGACATTTTGAGGTCAAGGTTTTTTTATTGAGGAGTTTTAAGAGAACATAGCACCCAAAATTTAAGAAAACCAGGTGTAGATGGAAAACAGAGCCCCAAGGAAGGAGAACTCCTCCAGAAAACCTTCTGTGATTCAATTCTCAACTCCCCACCCTATTTCCCCTCATTTTCTAATTCATCAATTCCACATCATCTACTTGTTTGGGTACTCAGCTCCTCCGTCCTGTCCTTAGCACGATAAACATCTGCAAACTTGGATGCTTCTCCCTATCTGTAATTTATTTTAGTCTCTGTCTCCCTAGCTGAATTGCAATTGATCTTGGAGGAAAGGGATTGTTTCTAATCTTTTGTACTCTCCCAAGCTCTCAGTAAAGTACTCTGCATGGAATAAGTGCTCATAATTGCTACTGCTAAAGAAAAAGAAAGTCAAGACTTTTTCCATGAGTGAGTTAAGGATAACTTAACCCTGGATGAGGTGAGGCAGAGACTGGGCTAAGAGGAAAACGTCTGAAAAAAACCCCAAATATTCAGTCCAAGTCCTGTTGGTCCCACCTTCACAACATCACTAAAATCCTTTCCTCTTCATCCAAACTACTACCATGTTAATACAATCACTTATCCTATCCTGCCTATATTATTGAATCAGCCTCCTTGATGACCTCCCAACCTCCTGTCTCTCCCCACTCCAGTCCACCCTTAACTCTGCTGCCCAGATCATCTTTCTACAGAAATGTTCAGGACATGTCCCCCCACTCCTCAAAAATCTCCAGTGGTTACTTACCCAACTCCACATCAAACAAAAGCTCCTCACCATTGGCTTTAAAGTACTCCATCCCTTGCCCACTCCTACCTCACCTTGCTTCTCTCCTTTTAGAACCCAGCCTGCATACTTAACTTCTCTAGTGCTAACCTTCTTACTGTGCCTTAATCTCACTTGTCTCACTGCCAACCCCTGGCCCACGTTCTTCCTCTGGCCTGGAACACCCTCCCTCTTCAAATCTGACAATTACTCTTCCCTCCTTTATAGCCTTATTGATGGCACATCTCCTCCAAGAGGCCTCCTCAGACTAAGCCACACTTTTCCTCATCTCCACTCCCTTTTGTGTTGCCCTGCCTTACTCCCTTTGCCCTTCCTACAAATACCAACATTATTATTCCTATCGCCCCAGCCCCAAAGCACTTATGTATATACATGCAATTTTATTTATTTGTATTGATGTCTGTCTCCCCTATTCTAAACTGTGAGCTTATTGCGAGCAGGGAGTGTCACTGTTTATTGCTGTAATGTACTTTCCCAAGTGCATAGTACAGTACTCTACAGACAGTAAGCATTTAATAAATATGATTGAATGAATGAAGAGAGCACCTAGCTATGTATCTGTAGACAGATACACAATTTGAAATCCTGAATAATTTAGATTCTCCTCATGGAGAATTCTAGAACAGTGGAAAGATTGACATTTTTTGACTCCATTTTCTTTATCATCTTATGACCTTGCACTGGTACAACCTTGTCATTTGATGTCACTTTACTTAATATTGATAAGTTGGAAATTATTTGAATTACTTTTTAAGTTTGGTAAAATGCTTTAATCTCCTTTTGTGAAGCAGAATGATATAGTGTCCATATTGGGTTGACATTACCAAAGGAGACAGAAAACTCCTCAGAAAACATAGTCTAGTGAAAAAGGGTAGATTTTGGCACCCTGACTGATTTCTGTGTTTGCTGAGAATTCTGGGATTGCAGCAAATGCTGATAGTTAAGA
This sequence comes from Ornithorhynchus anatinus, assembly GCF_004115215.2. Taxonomy (NCBI): domain Eukaryota; kingdom Metazoa; phylum Chordata; class Mammalia; order Monotremata; family Ornithorhynchidae; genus Ornithorhynchus; species Ornithorhynchus anatinus. Next base: position 157,810,669 of record NC_041728.1, read on the forward strand.
ACTGGGAGAATTTGTCACTGGTGGAGGCAGCGAATAAGCTTGATTGAATGCAGAAGCTCTTTGGGGTGTTCAGCTAAAAAATGTCCAGGGTACAATCTGAATCAACACAGTACATATTCCAGCTGACCTTATTCCTCCTATCACTTCCAGCCCCCAAACCACTTATCTAAAGGTCAGATTGTCATGTTGCAACTTGGCCTTTCCCCACTGTTTCTGAATAATGTCTCTAGGGGTTGAAATTCCTGGAGAGAGAATTTGTATTCATGCTAATTAAATATAATTACATATAGTTGCCCTTATGGTAAAAAAAAGTCACCACAGAGAGTGTAGTTCACGTATGAGAAAATGTGTTACTGAAAAAGCCAATGTAGAATCCATAGTCCCAGCCACATTGGACATGCAAAAAGCCTGTCCCCTGTGTTATATTTAATGTTTGTAGAGCCGGGGCTGTTTTCTCTTTATACTCAGTCTATACTCAGTAATTGACTTCCAGGCTTCAAGTAGGATGCAACATTGTCTGAGGGTTGTTTTATCATGTCCCTAAAAGCCTTCCTCTGCTTTCTTTGCTTTCAGTTTTGTCTAAATCAGCTCTTTGTTCAGAGGTTGAATGGTTATCTTGTTGCATTCATTGTCTTCATATATCCCACCCAGTAGTTGTGTAGAAGAAAGCATAACTTTGATGCTAGGAGACTGTTTCAAAACTTCATTGTTCACTATCTTTGATATTAATTATTACTTACAAGTGATACTGATGAACTGCTCAAAGAGAAGGTGTTTCATGTGTATGATTCCCCTGTGAGGTCCAGATCTTATGTCCATCCCCATTTGCTTGTATCCACCCCAGTGCTCAATGCAGTGTCTGGCACATAGTAAGTGCTTTACAAATACCACAGTTGTTATTGTTACTGTAACTATCATAGAGATTGGATGATACTACAGCTCTGTAGGCCTTTGGTTTACTCTGGAACCTGATACTACGCTGACACTACCCTGAATTTAACAGTCTCCCACAGGATGAGTTACCCATCTTGATTTGGTTTTATATTGTGTTGTTTCTCAAGTAATCATTTCTTGAGTGCTTACTGTGTGAAGAGCACCATACAAAGCATTTGAAAGAGTATGGAAGGGTTGGTAGATAGGATCCCCTTCCTCGAGGACCTTACAATTTAGTGAATCAATTAGTGGTATTTATGGAATATGTACTGTGTGCTGGTACACAAAATTCCTGCCCACAAGAATTTTAAAATCTAATGGGGAAGGCAGAAGTTAAAATTAATTACCAATAGGAGAAGCAGCAGACTATAAGACTATGTGAAACTGGGGCTTCAGTGAGAATCAAATTGCTTAGCAGGTACAGATCCGAGTGTGTATGTGATGTAAAAGGAAAGTGAATAAGATGGGAAGATGAGATGTAAATCAGGGAAGGCTTCTTAGAGGAGATATGATTCACTTGTCTTCTATGTGGCCTTGGGCAAGCCTCTTAACTTCTCTGTGCCTCAGTTGCCTCATCTGAAAAATGGGGATTAAGACTGTGAGCCCCATGTGGGACAACCTGATTACCCTGTATCTACCCCTGCACTTAGAACAGTGCTCAGCACATAGTAAGCGCTTAACAAATACCATAATTATTACTACTAGTAGTAGTAAGGTTATGAAGATGGGGAGAGTGGATCAGCAGAATTCTGTGACAGTGTTAACTGGGCATATGAATTCCTGATGGAGGCTGTTACATCACTTTGGATTTCTTTAGATATCTGACTGATTCACTGTAATGCTTTAGAATCATTTGTGTACATATATATCTCTTTAAGAACAAACTCACATTCAATTCTGACAGCATCTAGAAAAATGCACCGTACTTTATAGTTGTTCAATAAATACTTCTTGAATGACTTATTGGATAAAAAGAAGTTAAATAGAATAATAACATCCTTGGGATTTTTTATGGTATTTATTAAGAGGCTAACTATATACCAGGCAATGTACTGAGTGCTAGGGTAGATACCATATAAACAAATGTGACACAGTCAGTGTCCCACATGGGACTCAGAGTCTTAATCCCCATTTTACAGATGAGGTACCTGAGGCACAGGTAAATAAAGTCACTTGCCCAAGGTCACACAGCAGGAAGTGGTGGTCTGGGATTAGAACCCAGGTCTTTCTAACTCCCAGGCCCGTGCTCTATCCATTATGCTATGCTGCTTCTCTGGAGAAGCAGCATGGCTCAGTGGAAAGAGCCTGGGCTTCGGTATCAGAGGTCATGGGTTCGACTCCCGGCTCTGCCACTTATCAGCTGTGTGACTGTGGGCAAGTCACTTAACTTCTCTGTGCCTCAGTTACCTCATCTGTAAAATGGGGATTAACTATGAGCCTCACCTGGGACAACCTGATCACCCTATATCTACCCCAGCACTTAGAACAGTGCTCTACACATAGTAAGCGCTTAACAAATACCAACATCATTATTACTATTCTTATTATTATAAGTCAATATCTTTAAAAATGACAATATGAAATGCAGTCATTGTTTAGTTATCTTGTGACTTGGCCTTTTACAGACCTTCTCTTCCTTAGATGTCCCTATTAAAATTCAGCAAAATCATCTAAAAACATTAAATATACTGTAATACTCTTCAGTCACACATATGCTATTTTATAGGATGTTTTTCCTTCCACAAAAGACTGTTTTTTGTCCTTTCTTTAATTTGTCAGATAGCCTAAAATGGAAATTCACTATATTTTCAATGAAATACAAAGGTAAAATCAGAAGTTCAGAAACTAATTAAATGTTACCAAGAAGTTGAAGTAACAAACAGCTTAAAGTAAAATGTAGTTTCTACACTAAATCTTAACAAGGTAGTTGATTAAAAAACAAGCTGACAGTCCTCAGATCATTAGATATTCATAAGATTGTTCTCCTGTAATGCAGTAAATTTTTAGATCTTATTCTCTTTATTTTCCACAGTAGCATTTTTTCTGTCCTGGAAAAATCACAAATATGAGGATTTAATGAATTGTACTGATAATTTATGCCCAGTGCCATTACTTAGGGACCAAATTATTGTATTCAATTCATTTATACTTGGATCTTTTTAAAAAGAATTGGATTTGTTATACTTTAACTCTTCCCATGAAAGCATGCTCCAGTTGGTGATTAATTAAAACAGTTTTATACTGTATGTAAGTAGATCCCTTTCAAGAACAACAAAGTGATGTATTCTCTTGTATCTTTTTTTAGTGTATGAAACATAATATTGCAAACAACAGTCAAAAATGTAGTTGCCTGCCCATGTAAGACATTATTTTAGGCTGTGAGCCCATGTGGGTCAGGAATTATGTCTGATCAATCAAATCATCAATCAGTAATATTCACTGAGCACTTACTGTGTGCAGAAAGCACTATACCAACCACTTGGGAGAGTACAATATAGCAGAATTGGTGGACAAATTCCTTGCCCACACAAGCTTATTGTCTAAAGGGGGAGACAGACATTAATATAAATAAATAAATTATGGAGGTGTACTTTGTCATGAGCCTGTCTTACACCATCAGGCACTTTTCCTATAAATTCATCCTAGGCCTGTCAGGCACCTATCCTATAGGTCCAGCCCTGACTCACACCATTAGGCACATACCAGGTAAAGCCAGGGGAGGATTGCTATCCCCACCTATCCCCACCCCCTGTGCCCACCCCTCGGGCTGTTTTTTTTTTTTTGGCAGAACGGCTTATCTCGTGTACCTCTGGCGGTCTTTCTTCTGCCCAACTGCAAGATGGTTCAGTGCCTCAAAGTTCTCCTACTCTCTTGTCAGTTCCTCCTCAAATTCCTCCTATTACGTTATTCTTAATGGGGTCAAATGATGGCCACTTGTAAAATGGTTACTATGTTACAAAATGGAGTCACTCTTGCTCACCATATACTTAAATACTGTGGGGCTGAGTGAGGAGTGAATAAAGGGAGCAAATACAAAGTTTGAGGTTGACAAAGAAGGAAATGGGAAAGAAGTAATGCAGGTTAATCTCTTGGAGGAGATGTGCATTCAGTAAGGCTTTAAAGATGGTGCTTTTGACTGCATACACAACATTTTTAATTACAATTATCATTTTTGAAAAATTCCTTCTATGAATACCCTAGTCTCCAAATAAAGAGTACTTTGCACATGTCAGCAAACTATTGTAACAAGACAAAACCATTTCATTGAGGACACGTGGAGTATGTTTTATAGAGGGATGAAGAGAATTCCTCTGCTCTGTGTAAATAATACAGAATTGATCTCACTCTTCAGAGGAAAAGACTCTACGCAGATCAATGTTTCAAGAAAATTATATAAGAGAACTAAATTAAATTTTAGCTTTGTACATATCTGCGTTATTTTCCTTTATTAACATATTGAACTTTGGGATCAAGAACAAATGTAGTTCTTGTTGAAAGAATTTTCATAAATTGATTAATCACTGGTATTACTGTGGGCAGAAACTGTACTAAGTGCTTGGGAGAGTTCAGTAGAGTAGATAGACATGATCCCTGTCCACTAGGCTCTTACAATCTAGCAAAGGAGAGAGAGATGTCAAAATAAATTACAGGTAGAGGGAAAGAAAAAAAGAATAAGGGAAGACAAAATAAGTATTGTAAGAGTGGGAGGAGTATTAAAGTGCTTAGGGGATACAGACAGGTGGATAGATGATGCAGAAGTGAGATGGTATTGAATGGGGAGATGAGTGATTAGGCAAGGGAGGAAAATTTATTTTACTAGGACTTTGAAGCTGGGAAAAATGGTGATGTGTCAGATGGGAAAAGTGAAAATGTGTTGGATATGAATGGGGAGAGAGTACCAGGAAGGAAGAGAATTGTGAACAAGGGGTCAATGGCATGAGAAAAGAGATTTACATACAGTAAGTAGGTTGATGTTAAAGGAGAGAAGAGCATTCATTAGATTGTAGAGGGAGAGGTATTTAAGGAAGGAGAGGACTGATTGAGTACATTCAAACCATTGGTAATGTGTTCTGTTTGATGATGATGATAATTATGGTACTTATTAAGCACTTACTATGTGCCAAGCACTGTTCAAAGCACTGGGGTAAATAAAAGTTAAGCAAGTTGGACAAAGACCCTTTCCCACATGGGGCTCATACTCAATCTCCATTTTCCGTTAATGTAACTGAGGCCCAGAGAAGTGTATGCATGTGTTTATGCATGCCCAAGGTCATACAAGAGACATGTGGCAGAGCCAGGAATAGAACCCAGATCCTTCTGACTCACAGTCCTATGCTCTATCCACTAAGCCACAGAGTTTGATGCAATGATGGATGGGTGACCATTGGAGATGTGTAGAGAATGGGAAGGTGTGCACAGAGAAATTTTTAAAAAACAAATTTGGGCAGCAGAGTTAAGCATGGATAGAAGAGGGGAGAGGCTGATGTCTGTTGGTCAGTGAGGGTGCTGATGCCGTAGACAATCTGACCTGTTACAAGTTCTTGGACCAGCATGGTAGTTGGGATGGAAAAGAAGGGGATGCTCTAGAGACGCCGTGAAGAAAGTTAATATCAGCTAATATTTAGTTTCCTTTTCCTAAGTAGATACTGGAGCCGGGCACTAAACTCTGCTTCCAACGCATTGCCTGTGCGGCAGTACTTAATTCAACCTTTATTTTTCAAAATTGCAGCTAAGAGGAGGAATGTCCCAGGGAATACCACAAAAAAGGATAGGTGCACCTAATAGCCTCCCAGGTATTCCATGTCAAACTCACAGACACGTTGATAAACTTCACATAAAACCTTTCTTACCTATACAAGTATTCATAATTAGTTTTACTAGAATTACATATAATTTTCTATCTAAAAATTGACCTTGGACAGGTCATTTAATAATAATATTGGTATTTGTTAAGTGCTTACTATATGCAGAGCACTGTTCTAAGCACTGGGGCAAATACAGGGTAATCAGGTTGTCCCATGTGAGGCTCACAGTCTTCATCCCCATTTTACAGATGAGGGAACTGAGGAACAGAGAAGTGAAGTGACTTGCCCACAGTCACCCAGCTGACAAGTGGCCGAGCTGGGATTCGAACCCATGACCTCTGACTCACAAGCCCGGGCTCTTTCCACTGAGCCACACTGTTTCTCTGTGCCTCAGTTACCTCATCTGTAAAAATGGGGATGAAAAAAATGTGAGCCCCAAGTGGGACAATCTGATTACCTTGTATCTACTTTAGTGCTTAGAACAGTGCTAGACAATTAGTAAATGCTTAACAAATACCATAATTATTATTATTATTATTGTGTCCTCAGTCTTAATTTGTAAGTCTAGATTTCCTGTGCCAAAGTAAGGAAAAAAAGACAATTATTTAGATACTTCCATTAAAAGAGGTATTTTGAAACAGGAATTAGCTAGTTATTCATCTTAGTTCTGTGCATTTTTTTCAGCTTGGGAGAACTCATCCTTGGGAATGAGTATTTAGATTAAAATAAATAATCATTTAAATAAAAAAACACATTTTATTCATTATAGTGTAACAAAATTTTCTGTGATACCAAGACACAGTCCCTTTTCACACTTTAACAACCAACTTCAAATGTTCACTTTCCAGTGGATTTTTCCCCACTGCTTTCAAATATGTAAATGTCTCTTCTGTCCTACAAAAAAACCAAAAAACACCTTTGGCATTATGGCTCCATCCAATTATAACCCCATCTTCACCCTTTCCTCTGAAAATTATTTGAGCAAGTTGTCTACACCTGCTGTCTCAAGTTCTTCTCCTCCAACTGTTTCCTTGACTCCCTCCAATCTGGCTTCTGCCCACTTCACAGAAACCATATTCTCAAAGATGACAAATGATCTCTTCTTGCCAAATCCACTGGCCAATACTACATCCTAATCCTCCTCAACCTCCCAGCTGCCTTCGACACTGTTGACCACCCTCTTCTCCTGGAAACATTATCCAATCCCAGCTTCACTGACACTGCCCTTTCCTGATTCTCCTACTATGTAATTGGCCATTTATTCTCAGTCCCCCATCCTCTGCTCCCCACCCACTAATTGTGCGAGTCCCTCAAGTCTCAGCTCTAGGTCCCCTTCTTTTACCCATCTGTACCCACTTCCTTGGAGAGCTAATTAGCTCCCATGTTTTCAACTACCATCTCTACATGGATGATTCTCAAATGTACATGTCCAGCCCTGATCTCTTTCCTTCTGTGCAGTTTTACATTTCCTCCTTCCTTTAGGACATCTCTACCTGGATGTCCCACCAACACCTCACACTTGACAAGTCCAAAACAGAACTCTTTATCTTTTCACCCAAACCTCGTCCTGCCTCTGACTTTCCCATCACTTTAGATAGCACCACCATCCTCCCTGTCTCACAAGCCCATAACCTTGGTATTACATTTAACTCATCTCTCTCATTTACTCTGTCACTTATCCTATCTTTTCAGCCTTCACATCACTGCTAAAATCCACCCTTTTCTTCTCCTTCCAAACAACTACCACATTAATCCAAGCATTTATCCTTAATTACCATATCAGCCTTCTTGCTGACCTCCCTGCTTCCTGTCTCTCCCCTCTCTAGTTCATACTTCACTCTGCTGCCTCTGCTGCTATCTCCCTTGCCTGTGCACTAGTATCTGTACCCTTTAAGCACATGATATTCACCCCACTTTTTCCCTCTACCCCCAGGATTTATGTAAATAGCCTCAATTTATTTTAATGACTGTCTGCCCTTTAGTTCCTTATGGGCAGGAAATGTCAACTAAGGCATAAGATAGTGCTCTGCAAAAAAGTGTTTAATAAATACCATTGATTGTTTGATATATAAGCTCTTATGTAATGGAGAGAGAAATTGACTGTGTAGTAAAAGGATACTTTAAGATTGGCACAGGAACTCTGATCTGATATTGAGCTACTCCAACATTTGACCCAGTGCTTGTCACATGGTAAGCACTTATCATTTACTACAGTTATTAAATAAATTAAGGAGTAAATTATTCCACTATTCTGGCTTGAATAAATCTGACACTAGTATTTTGTTATCTTCTTTAAAGACTCATACAGTGATTGTCCTTTGAGTATATAGTTTATTTTCTGCTCAGATCAGTGAGGCCACCAAAGCAAAATAATTTTTGAACCAAACATACCTGATGACAAAGCCTGTTCCACTGTTCCTTCAGTTGCTAATAGCCTGAAGTTGCTTCTATGTTCCCACCTACTGTTCTCGTCATCTGTTTCACTACTTAATTCTCTATTTCTTTTCCTGGCTTCATACTGCTGGAGTTCCCATTATGACCCAGCCTAGTCAAGATAAATTACTAATCACTGTATTTCTTTCCAGGGAAGCTGCCTGACTCATCCCAGCAAGCAGAATTATTAGTGTTTTCTAAACTAACATGTGATATAGATTTTTTAAAATTATGTTCATTTGCTAACTTATAGTTCTTCATTTGTACACATGCCACAAGTCTTTTGACACAATCTTGATTCAATGTTGCCCTTAGTTGTGGAGGAAAATATTCCATATGTTTAAAATTAGATGTTACAAACATAAAATAAACTCGCTGATTTTAACGATAATTTCTGACATACACCATAGTGACAAAGAGTGCTAGACAGATACTTGAGGGCACAACTTAGTCATAACTGGAACCATTATGTGATTCAATAAAAATCACACAGTCAAGTAAATCTTAAGTGGAGTTGCACTCTGGTCATAAATTGTTGATGTGTTTAGTATAGCAAAATGCCAGAGAAAATGATGCAGCAGATGGTTATAAAAAAGTGTTCCAGCTGAATTTGGTCAGTAAGGAGACCCCTACATGAATAGTTGCTGGCATGCTACTATAGAAAATCTACAGCCTGGTAGTGGGGAATATTGAGTTTTGTTATTTTTCTCCATTATCCAAAGCATTAAGTTGATTTTGAAGGCTGCATGGAAAAGTATTGATAAAATGTCCCTAGCAGTTGAAGCATGAATGTCTTCTTTCCTGACATTTAAACTGCTGCCAATTGAGCAACTTTTTTCCTGTGTGAAAACTATTCCAATCTTCTCCAACCAAATCTTTGTTATGGGCTTCCATCAAATTATATGTGCCTCAAGAAAGAGATTAGAACACAACTCTTCCAGGAGGTTTTCCCTAATTCCTCATCTCTCTGCCCAATGTCCATTCCTTCCCTGCAACCCTCAACTGCCATTTCACACTTCTGCATCACCTAAACACATGGATACTCACGACTTCCCATAGCACTTATGTGTTGAATATGTTTTGTCTTATTTCCATATGTAATGTATTTACGTAGTTGTCTTCCCTGCTAGCCTGGAAGCTCTTTGAGGGCAGGAAGCATGTCAACTCTTCCAAACACTTTGTACAGTGCTCTGCATACAGTAAGTACTCAGGATAACTACTGATGATTTGATGGGTGATCCTGGGCCTGAAAAAGCAATGAAATTTAGCATTTGAGTGGACTTTGAGGGAGAAGTAATGACACAGACTGAAGACTTAGAAATTTCTAGTCAGTGGTCAACTTGACTGGGAGTTTATTGTTATAATAAAAAGCTGAGGAGAGGGTAAATTTGAGGCAATGAAAGACATTGTATCATTTTCATATCAAATACTGGATGACTGGAATATTTCAAGGTGCACTTTGAAGAGTAATAGCAATCATTACATTTATTGAGTGCTTACTGTGTACAGAGCATTGTACTAAATGGAGAAGCAGCGTGGCGCAGTGGAAAGAGCACGGGCTTTGGAGTCAGGGCTCATGAGTTCGAATCCCAGCTCTGCCACTTGTCAGCTGTGTGACTGTGGGCGAATCACTTAACTTCTCTGTGCCTCAGTTCCCTCATCTGTAAAATGGGGATTAAGACTGTGAGCCCCACGTGGGACAACCTGATTCCCCTGTGTTTACCCCAGCGCTTAGAACAGTGCTCTGCACATAGTAAGCGCTTAACAAATACCAACATATATACTAAATGCTTAGGAGAGCACAGTAGTTAGTAGACACAGTCCCTTCCCTCAAGGAGCTTAGATACTAGACAATGTCACATTTTTTTTTTTTTTAAGATTTCAGGTAGAGGAAGAAACTGAGAATAAAGATGAGAATATATGGGTTTAGGGGATTTGGGGGTGGGTGAGTATACAAATGCTTAGTGATTAAGGACTCAAGCATAGATGATGCAGTAGGAAGGGAAATAAGGTGGGGATATTAGAGAACAATCAGGAAAGCCTTCTTAGAGGAGTTGTGATTTTAATAGGGCTTTGCAAATCAGGAGAGTGGTGTTCTGCCAGAGGTGAAGTTCCAGGCAGGAGGGAGGACTTCAGTAGAGAGAGAGAGAGAGAGAGAGAGACAGACAGACAGACAGACAGAGAGAGTGAGAGAGATGAGATGGAGAGATGAGACTGAGCCACAATAAATTGACTGGTGTTAGAGAAGCAAAAATGTTTGGGCTGGGTGGTTGTGACAGAGGAACAAGGAAGGATAAGAAGTGGGGAGAATGATGATTCAGTGCCTAAAAGATGTTGAGAGGGAAAAGGAGGCATTTTTTCCCTTTGACCAAATAAGTCTCCATGAGAAAGAAAAGAGAAAGTGGTCATGTTGAAGGAAGTACTGAGTGGAGTAGATTTTCCAAGATATCCCACGTGAAAATGAGGTGAGACCCAGTGTTCTTTCATTTAAGTTCACTTCACAGCTAATAAACATAATTTCATAATCATTAAAATAAGCAATTAAAATAATTCAGGTAGAAATGGAAACTGTCCACGAGTGGCAAATCCACTCCTGCAGGAGAATGAAAACTTCTTGGAAATAGGAGTAGCTTTAATATATTTGAAACCCAAAAGAAAAAAGCAGCTAGAAATTTGTCATGCGACTGAATGAGATAGTAGGGGTGAGGGTTTTTTATGATTTTGTATGGTATTTGTTAAGCGCTTACTATATGCCCAGCACTGTTTTAAGCACTGGGATAGATACAAAGTAATCAGTTGGACACAGTCCATATGACACATGGGATTTACAGTCTTAATCTTAATTTTACAGATGAGGTAACAAGGCACTAAGAAGTTGTGACTTGCCCAAGGTCAAATAGCAGGTAAATGGCAGAGATGGGATTAGAACCCAGGTCCTTCTGACTCCCAGGCCCAGTTTCTATCCACTGGTCCACGAATCGAGAAGGGGAGTCAACTAATTCTCTTGAAATTAAAGGAAGGATAAAAGAATGGGGTTGGGGGGAGAGGGTGGCGTGAAGACTCTCCCTTTTACAACCTGTAGAAGAAAATTGTTTGTGATAATCTTTGATCTAGTAGGACATTAGTGAAGCTAGCATCAAGGCAGGAGATCAGTTGTTTCAGGTAGTTTGAAGTTGCTTTAATACCTTAAATCGTCTAATCAGCTTTGTGTCAGCTAGTTTAGATGTTCACCATCCTGTACAGTTAGGGTGGATTCTCTCATTTACTGACAGATAAGGATTCTCCACTGAAAGAAACAGAAATTCTGGTAACCCAATGAGTTGAGTAAATATGCCTTTCAACCCCACATATATCTAAGGAGAATTACTGGGAAAAAAGTATGGCAAGAGGGAGCGTAAGTTTCAAAACTCTTTCAAATGCCACTTTGGTAAAAAATAGTTTGTTTCTTGGTCATCTCTGTTCCAGTTTTTGTTTCTTTATTGAGTGGCTGTGGTAACACTAAAAGAAACAAAAGTGATATAGCCTCTCAAACCAACAGGGGCTGCAAAACTCTTTGTAAAGTCATTTACTTCAAACAGTGGTGGAAATCACAGGGAAAAATGCTCCCATTGTGTAAATGTGTTGAGATAAGATTTTTCATGACAAGAGTAGATTTTTTTTTACTACATAATGAAGGTAGAGTCAATATTGTGACTGTAATGAGCCACTTAGAGTTTCTATTTGGGACTGAAGACATCTCTTTAATTACCTACTTGTATCTACTCTGGAATTATCCATTCTGAAACATGTCTATTCAAACATGGAAGAGGCACAATATTTTTTAATCAATTCACTCAGATATTTGCTCTATTTTTTTCTCTAAGATAGGGATATCTATAAAGAAAGATTATTTCGTGTCTATATATAGTCTACATCTATTTTATAAATCCATTTAATGTTTTTAAAGGAAATTTCAGTATAAAGGAAGAGGATTTTAGGCCTATTGATTCCTTCTGAACATGCTAATAGCATATCTATTCAACCATAAGTTATCAAAGCACATTAAGAAAACCCTCAGATGGTCTGTTCAACATAATGAAAGGGATCCCAAAGGCCGATTTAAAATGAAATAATGGAGCTATGGCTAACGTGAAAAAAATGAACAAGATACAAGCCTCAAGGACATAAGACAAAGAGCAAAAGCTCTAATGAGGAGAGAGAGAAAGAGAGAGAGAGAAAGTGAGAATGCAGAGATACAGAGATATTCAGGCAAAGTGATATAGATGAAAACCCAGAGACAGAGAAGTATTTTTGATTTACCTGATTTCCCTCCTGAGTCAAAATGGAGGCTGAATTAGAGCTATTCATGAATCATTCCGGAGTGAATATTGACTATGAATGATAAATCCAATATTTCATATTTCATAATATTTCATAAATCATATTTCACATTCAAGTTGAGGACTAATAGAAATTAATATATTTATTGAGTGCTTACTGTGTGCAGAGCATTGTACTAAACACTTATAAGCATACAATAGTAGAAACGTCCCTTCTCTCTAGGAGTTTACCAACTAGTCAGAGAGTCACAAATTAATTCAGATTAATTCAGATTTCAGGAAGAGAAATTAAGATTAAAGATATGAACATATATGTTTTGGGGATTGGGAGTAGGGTGAGTAATTGCTTAGTGGCTAAGGACTTAAGAATAGATGTACTTATTATGTACCAAGCACTTTGCTAATTGCTGGAGTTCATACAAAATATTCATATCAGACACAGATCTCATTCCCATTTTTAGATGAGAAAACTGAGGCCCAGAGATTTAAGTGATTCACCCTAAATAATGATGATAATAATAATGATAATAACAATAATGATATCTGTCAATTATGTGTTAAACACTGTTCTAAGTGCTAGGGTAGATACAAGTTAATCGGACAGGACACTGTCCTTGTCCCACATGGGGCTCAAAGCCTAAATAAGAAGGAAAACTAAAAAAACCCTAAAAATTAAAAACTAAAAAAACAAAAAAAACTAAAACAAAAATCTCCCACTAGGCCAAGCTGCTTTTTATGGTATTTGTTAAACACTCAGCAGGGCAGGACTGTGCCAGCATTGGAATCCGAGTCCCCTTTTGCCAACCCTAGGCCTTTTCCACTTGGCCACATTTCTTCCTTCAGCAATTACCCTCCATTGCCCAGGATTACAGATGATAATAATAATAATGATAATAATGTTTATTAAGCACTTACTATACTCCAGGCACTGTGCTAAGCACTGGGGTGGATACAAGCAAATTGGATTTGACACAGTCCCTTGTCCCATGTGGGCCTCACAGTCTCCATCCCCATTTTACAGATGAGGTAATTTAGGCATAGAGAAATTCAGTGACTTGCCCAAGGTCACACAGCAGACAAGTGGCAGAGCCGGGCTGCCTGAGTCTGCCACAGTTTGCTCAGGGAAGGATGGGGAGAAAGGGCGATTGGCCAAAAGGACAGACTACAAGGCTGGGAGTCAGGCGAGGTGGTTTCTAATCTCAGTTCCACCACTAATCTGCTGCATGATTTAGCCAAGTCACTTAACTTGTCTGTGCCTTAGTGTGCTCATCTGTTAAAATGGAGATTAAATATCTTTTCTGTTTTCCCTTTAGCTTTTGTGAGATGGACTATGTCTGATTTGATTGTGTTGTATATACCCCAACATTTAGCACAGGACTTGGCACACAAAAAATGTTTAACAAACACTATCATTATTATTGTTACTATGTGGAGACAAGCCCTCACCCTGGTAGATTCTTTTATCTCCTTCTTGCTTCCAGAAAAAGGGGGAAAAGGGGTACTTCTTGTGCCCCAAGGTATGGGGCATACCTGCAGCTTTAGGAGGGATCAATCCCCACCATGCTAGGAAAGTGGTTCCAGGGAGCCAATGTGGGAATAGAGGAAGCAGTGAAACAATTTTCATTCCAGAACAGCCATTTGGGAACTATCCCTTTTCCCAGCGCTGAGCTTTGACTTTCATCACTGGCCTGGGGCTAAATGGGGTTATTAAAAGCTTTTGTTGTTGCCTTGGAGACAGGTCAGGGAACGAAAGTGCTGTTATTGGAGGGAACATGACCTTTGTGGAAAAGGACACTTAGCTTTAATAATAATGTTGGTATTTGTTAAGCGCTTACTATGTGCCGAGCACTGTTCTAAGCACTGGGGTAGACATAGGGGAATCAGGTTGTCCCACGTGGGGCTCACAGTCTTAATCCCCATTTTACAGATGAGGGAACTGAGGCACAGAGAAGTTAAGTGACTTGCCCACAGTCACACAGCCGACAAGTGGCAGAGCTGGGATTCGAACTCATGAGCCCTGACTCCAAAGCCCGTGCTCTTTCCACTGAGCCACGCTACTTCTCAAAAAGAAGGGGGACCCTTGGAGCCGGTTCTTGAATGATTCCAGTAGGGATACAGAATATGAGCTGGAAGGTCATGTTGTAAAAAAGGGGTCAAATGAAAAGTCAGGAATGGAGATGAAACTGTTTAGACTGTGAGCCCATCACTGGGCAGGGATTGTCTCTATCTGTTGCCGAAGTGTAGAATCCAAGTGCTTAGTACAGTGCTCTGTGCATAATAAATACTACTGAATGAATGAATGAGATAAGGTGTAAGAAGGAAGACGGGGTGCAGGATGAAAGGTCAAGTGTGTGAAATAAGCAGACCAGCTAGCTGTTGCAAAAAATTCTGGTGAACTCCTCTATCTTCACCTGGCTTCTGGAAAGGAGGTGGGAGGCAAAAGAAGTACTTGGAAAGACACTTCTTGTGTCCTGAGGGAGATCTGGAATTTTAACATCATGCTTCATTCTGAGAAACATCCTGGACTGATGGCAGAAATGGGAATTGAACAGAATTATTTGAGGGGAGTGGAAAGAAATATTGCAAGATCGATTTATGAGAAGCACAACAAATTAAAACCATAAGGGAGGATGTAGATATGAAATAATGCTGATAGAGAGATTATGTGCATATGGGAAAGTGTAAAGAGGGAAAGGTTTGAAGGATGGTTTTTAAAGAGGTATTATGGGTGTGAATTTGGACAAAGAAGGAATCAATAAGTAACAGAAAGGAATGAGTAGATCAAACTAGATTTTGTCCTTTTTTGAGCAGAAAATGTGGCTGAAATTAAAGAAATAAAGAATTAAAGAATCAGGGGAAAGGGAAGTGTTTAGGACCCCCTTCTGATTTGGCAGGGGGAGGTAGACCTACAAAAAAATCCCTGGTCTTAGAATTAACTTTATGGGTTAATCGGGAAGGGATTTGGCTGAAATGTTTTGTATACCCAATAATGTTGGGGAACTGTGATCTTATTATAAACCAGATTTATGAGCCCCTGACTCATTCCACATTCCAAAAGAAGGGGTTTATGACTGATATTTAGAGGAGTAGGGTTGAAATAAGAGGAAAAAGAAGCAGTGCAAGGCCTCCATGGTATCTCTGCTTTAGCATAAGGCATACATGCAACAGATGTGAGACTCTAGCCTGGGGTGCAGGACTAATCAGTCAATAGATTATGTGCTTTCTTTGTGCATAGCACTGTACTAAGGGCTTGGGAGAGAGAGTACAGTATACAGAGTTGGTAGCCTTTGTCCACAAGGACTTTACAGTTTAAGGGGAAATAAATGTTTCTCACTCTCTGTAGATACCATTAATAATAATAATAATAATAATGATCGTATTTGTTAAGCGCTTACTATGTGTCAGAAGGACCTGGGTTCTAATCTCGGCTACACCACATTCATTCATTCATTCAATCAATCATATTTATTGAGTGCTAACTGTGTGCAGAACACAGTGCTAAGCTCTTGGAAAATACAGTACAGGAATAAAGAGAAACATTCCCTGCCCACACTGGGTTTATAGTCTAGAGGGTGGAAGACAGAAATCAAAACAACTAAACAGGCATCAATATGAACAGAACTATAGATATTCATTTCATTCAATAGTATTTATTGAGTGCTTACTATGTGCACAGCACTGTTCTAAGCACTTGCCATGTATAATTCGGCAACAGAGACAATACCGGCTCAATGATGGGCTCACAGTCTAATATACATATATACATAAGTGCTGTTGGGTGGGGACAGGAAAAGCAAAGGGAGTAAGTTAAAGTGACGTGGGAGCGAGGGGTAGCTGAAGGAAAAGGGGGCTTAGTCTGGGAAGGCCTCTTGGAGGAGGTGAGCCTTCAGTAGGGCTTTGAAGTGGGGAAGTGTGACTGGCAGCTTTGCGGAGGGCGGGTGTTCCAGGCCAGACATAGGTCAGGGGTCAGCAGCGGGACTGGCTAGATTGAGACACAGTAAGAAGGTTAGCAGTAGAACAGCAAAGTGTGCAGGCTTGGTTATAGAAGTAGAGAAGGGAAGGGAGGTAAGAAGGGGCAAGGTGATAGGGAGCTTTAAAGCCATTAGTGAAGGAAGAGTTATTGTTTGATATGGTGGTTGATAGACAACCCCTGGAGATTTTTGAGGAGGGGGGTGACATGCCCTAAACATTTCTGGAGAAAGATAATCCAGGCAGCAGTGTGAAGTATGGATTTAAGTAGGGTGAGGCAGAAAGTTTGGAGGTCAAAAAGGAGTCTGATGCAGTAATCCAGTCGGGATAGGATGAGTGGTTGTACTAATGTGGTAGCAGTTTGTATGGAGAGGAAAGGGCAGACCTTGGCCATGTTGTGTTGGTGAGACCGGCAGGATTTGGTGATGGATTGGATATGTGGGGTGAAAGAGAGAGCAAAGTCAAAGCTGACACCAAGATTACGGGCTTGTGAGACAGGAGGGATGGTAGCGCCATCCACAGTGAAAGTCAGGGAGATGACAGGGAAGATAAGGAGCTCTGTCTTGGACTTGTAGAGTTCGACGTGGCGGGAGGACATCCAAGTAGAGATGTTCTGAAGGCAGGAAGAGATGCGAGCCAGGAGGGAGGGAGAGAGAACAAGGGAGGAGTTGTAGATTTGGGTGTCATCCACATAGAGGTGATAGTTGAAGCCATGAGACCGAATGGGTTATAATCCTGGCACTGTTACTTGCCTGTTGTGTGACCTTGGGCAAGTCACTTCACTTCTCTATGCCTCAGTTATCTCATCTGTAGAATGGGGATTAAGACTGTGAGCCCCATGTGAGACAGGGACTGTGTCCAACCTGATTAACTTGTATCTACCACAGTGGTTGGAACAGTGCTTAACAAATAGTAAGTGCTTAACAAATACCATCATCATCATGAGTTTATTGTGGACAGGGAATGTGTTTGATGTTATATTGTACTTGCTCAAGCACTTACTACAGTGCTTCGCACACAGTAAGTGCTCAATGAATATAATTAATAATAATAGTCATTATTATCATCATCATGCAAGTTAAACAAGTTGGACACAGTCTCTGTCCCACATGAGTCTCATAGTCTAAGTAGGCTGGAAAACTATTATTTAATTCCCATCCTACAGTCGGGGAAACTGAGGCACGGGTACATTAACTGACTTTCCCAAAGTCACACAGTAAGCAGTTGGCAGAGGTGGGATTAGAATCTAAGTCCTCTAATGCCTTAACCTATGCTCTTTCGACTAGGCCACACTGCTTCTCTGGGCTTGTACAACTGCTGTTTAGGAATGTCAAGCTTAAATGGAAATCATTACTCCAAAAGAAGAGTAATTGCATCACTGCAGAAATTCTGTAATTCAGCCTCTATTTTCTCATGATAGTCATTGCCAATCTGCTGCCTTTTTTCATCCCTCTCTATTTTTTCTTCCATGCTGGAAATGATCTGCCACCCTTCTTGGCAGAGGTAGTGTGGCAGAGGAATGGTTGGAGAGATAGGAAGAGAAGCAAGATAGAACAGTATTAGTGAAGTCAAGGTTGGATAAAGTTTCAAAGCAAAAGGGGTGGTCAACAGTGATACGGTATCCAAGAACTTCAGGAGGACCAGAATATGGCAGTTGCCATCAGATTTGCCATGAGGAAGGACGCTGGTTTTCCCACCACATTGTTATAGGCAACTGAGAGCATATTTTTCTCTTCATTGGAGAGTTTGAGTCCCTGTTTAGTGACTGCCTTCATGGCAGCAGCCCTATCATCATAGTGCTCGGCTTGCCTGGCGAGCTTTTTATTCTGCACCAGTTTGCTTTTATCCATGACTAGTCCCCTCTTTACAGTAAGTTCTTTGGGGGGAGGGGTCTTATATGCCAACTTTACTGTAGTATACTCTCCCAAACTCTTAGTACAGTATTCTGTAATCAATCAGTCCATCAGTGGTATTTCTTCAGTGCTTACTAAGTGCAAAGCGCTGTACTAAGTGCTTGGGAGAGTATACTACCATGGAGTTAGCAGACCTGTTACCTGCCCAGTACTTTAAAGCTGATATTAAGGAGTTTGTTTGATATGAAGGTGAATGGGCGCTCATTCATTCATTCAATTATATTTATTGAGTGCTTACTGTGTGCAGAGCACTGTACTAAGCACTGGGAAAGTACAATAGAGCAATAGAGGCAATCCCTTCCCACAATGGGTTTACAGTCTGGGGGGCGAGGAGGGAGACAGACATCAAAACAAGTAAACAGGAATCAATATAAATAAATAGAATTATAGATATATACATGAATACCTATATACATAAGTGCTGTGGGGCAGGGAGAAGGGGAGGAAGAGCAAAGGGAGAGAGTCAAGGTGATGTGGAAGAAAAGGGTAGCTGAGGAATTTGGGGCTTAGTCTGGGAAGGCCTCTTGGAGGAGGTATGTCTTCAGTAGGACTTTGAAGGAGGGAAAAGTGATTGTTTAGTGAATCTAAGGAGGGAAGGCATTACAGGCCGGAGGTAGGACATGGGCCAGGGATCAGTGGTGAGTCAGGAGACACCAAGGCACAGTGAGAAGGTTAGCACCAGAGGAGCAGTGTGCAGGCAGGGACATAGAAGGAGAGAATGAAGTTGAGGTAAGAAGGGGCAGGGTGATGGAAAACTTTGAAGCCAATAGTGCAGCCACTGGAGGTTCTTGAGGAGTGGAAAAACATGGACTGAATTTTTTTTTTCAGAAAAATGATCTGTGTAACAGAGTGAAATGTGCATTCGAGTGGGGAGAGACAGAAGGCAGGGCGGTCAGTGAGGAGATAGATGCAGTAGTCAAAGAAGGATAGGATAAGGATCAGCATGGTAGCTGTTGGGATAGAGAGGAAAGGGTGGATATTAGTAGTATTATGAAGGTAGAACTGACAGGATTTGGTGACATATTGAATATGAGAGATGAGTTGAGGATCACACCAAGGTAATGGACCAGGAGGATATTGATACTGTCTACAGCATTTGGATGGGAAGATAAGGCTTTCTGAGTTTGACGTGTTGGTGGGACATCAAGGCAGAGATGTCTTGAAGGCAGGAGGCAATGTGAGACTGCAGGAAAGGAGAGAGGTCAAGCCTGGAGATGTAAATTTGGGAATCAGCTGCATAGAGATGGTAGTTGAAGCCATGGAAGTCAATAAGTTCTTCAAAGGAGTGGGTGCAGTTGTAAAATTGAAAGGGACTGAAGAGGGACACCCCTCCCCCTTCCTACTGTCAAATTCTCGGAGGCAGAGGAATAGTCAGAGAGATAGAAAGAGAACCAAATCAGTCAGTGAAGCCAAGATTGGATAAAGTTTCAAGAAGGGTGAGGTTCACAGTGTTGAAGGCAGCCGAATGCTCGAGGAGGACCGGGATAGAGCGGAAGCCTTCGAGTTTGCTGAGAAGAAGCCCACCAGTTGCCCCAGAGAGGGTTGTTCCCGTGGAATGCAGGGGGCAAAATCCATGTTGGAGAGGATCAAAGAGAGAATTGAGGGAGCAGAAGTGGAGATGGCATATGTAAAAACAACTCTCTCAAGAAGCTTGGAAATAAATGGTAAGAGAGAGATGAGGCAATAAGTGGAGGTAAAGGATTTTCTTTTTATTTTTTTACAATAGAGGTTATGTAAGCATGTTTGCAAGAGGAGGAAAGAAGCTGTTAGAGAGTGAACAGTTGAAGATGGTAGTCAAAGAAGGGAGAAGGCAGGGGGTAAGTGTTTTTTTAGAAAAAAACTCTGAAGGGATGGGATCAGAAACACAAGTGAAAGGGTTAGATATAAAGAGAAGGAGAGACATAAAGAGAGTCAAAGAGCATGTAGGAGGAAGGTGAATTTGGAGCAGGAAAGATTTGAGGGAGATCATGCCTTAATGGTTTTGATTTTCTTGATGAAGTATGTGGCCAGGTCATTAAGGGAAAAATATGGTAGGGGTGAGGGAACAGGAGTTTTGAGGAGGGTGATAAATGCCTGGAGCATCTGGTAAGTCAGTGGATATGGGAATGATTTAGGAAGGAGAAGTATTGTTTCCAGGAAGAGGAGATGGGCAAATTGAAGCAGAGAAGAATAAGTATAAAAGGTAGACAAGGTCAGAGAGATATCTGGATTCTTGCCAACAACATTCCACAGCTTGGGCACAGGAGCAGAGAAAGTGTACTATGGAGGTGATAATAATAATGTTGGTATTTGTTTTAAGCACTTACTATGTGCGGAGCACTGTTCTAAGCACTGGGGGAGATACAGGGTAATCAGGTTGTCCCACGTGAGGCTCACAGTCTTCATCGCCATTTTACAGATGAGGTTACTGAAGCACAGAGAAGTTAAGTGACTTGCCCACAGCCACACAGCTGACAAGTGGCAGAGCCGGCATTCAAACTCATGACCTCTGACTCCCAAACCCGGGCTCTTTCCTCTGAGCCACGCTGCCTCTCTCCCAGGGTTATGGGTCAGTGTTAAAAGGCCAGCCAAGGGACAGGGAGGTTCAGTGAAGAGTGTTGTTGAGGGCATCAATTTGTGCGTCAATAGCAGATAATTTGGGTATAGAGACTAAATTGGGTAGAATGACTGAAAAATGTTGGGGGGGTGTCAAATGAATGGAGCTTTCTATGGGGGGATAGGGCAGATTAGCCTGAAGTGGTTGTATGGGAAAGAGCAGGTGAGGAGGTTGTGCTCTGATAGAGAATTTCAGAATTATTCATTCAATAGTATTTATTGTGCGCTTACTATGTGCAGAGCACTGTACTAAGTGCTTGGAATGTACAATCAGTAACAGATAGAGACAGTCCCTGCCCTTTGACGGGCTTACAGTCTAATCGGGAAGGGTAGAGATTGTATAGTGATTAGAGATTATAAAATCAAGTGTCCACCCAAATTGGTGAGTATGTA
This sequence comes from Ornithorhynchus anatinus, assembly GCF_004115215.2. Lineage (NCBI taxonomy): Eukaryota > Metazoa > Chordata > Mammalia > Monotremata > Ornithorhynchidae > Ornithorhynchus > Ornithorhynchus anatinus. The sequence goes on from NC_041728.1 coordinate 157,832,029, forward strand.
AGGTGGGGTGGAGCAGAAGGTCATTAAAGTAGAAGAGTGAGAGGAGGTGGACAGTGGGAGGATCACTGGGGACATCCAATAGATGTTGAAGTCCATAAATTTCAATGTAGGGATGGAGAGTATGAGAAGGAATATGAAAAAGGGATCAAAATTGTTTAGCTATGGGGTATGAGTATGGCGGGTGGGAGATGACTGACTAATATCTGGAGTGGGCTAGTATTTGGAGTGGGTAGTAGAGGTGGATGATATGAGTTTCAAAAGAAGGGAAAGAGAGAGATGAGGGAGATGGGCTTGTGTGAAGGCCACATTGGGGAGCAAGAAGGAGCTGAAAACTCCCCTTTTACCAATAAGTCTAGGGAAGAAGGAGAAGATGAAGACCCCTCTAGAGATTATCAGGGGAGGCTGTGTCATCTGCAGAGACCCAGGTTTCAATGATGGAGGGAAGGAGCAGTGACTGGGTCAGCAACAGGACAAGGATGAAGGGAAGCTTTTCCCATGATGGAGTGGGGGTTCCATAGACCTCACTTGGCTGAGACTGTAGGGTGGGTGCGTGGGGTGGAGACGGTGTAAGGAGTAGGAAAGGGTTAAATGAGAGTGAGCTGGCAGGAGCCAGTGATGAGGGTGATGGATGTGGAGTGGTGCTGGGACAGGATGCCAGGAATTTGGTGGGGGTAAGGGAAGGGGGCAGCAACAAGGGTGGGGAGCAGCTGGATGGGAGTTAGCTGAGAATGGCCAGCCTGTGAGGGAGGGGATAAAGAAGGGTGCTGTGCATCCGGGGCAGGGGTGAGGGGGATCAGAGAAAGGACATCAGGGGAGCTGGGGAAAAAGAGAAAGGAAGATTAGAACACAGGTTTAGAAGTCGGAATGTCGTGTGTTCTAATCCTGGCTCTGACACCTGTCTGCTGTGTGACCTTGGGCAAGTCACTTTGCTTCTCTGGGCCTCAGTTCCCTCATCTGCATAATGGAAATTAAGATTGTGAGCCTCAAATGGAACAAACTGATTACCTTGTATCTACCTCACTGCTTAGAAAAGTGCCTGGCACATAGTAAGTACATAATAAGTACCATAATTAGTATTATTATTAAAGTCTGGAGCTGCAGCAGTTGATGTGTAGGTGAGTCAGCTGTCCAGCTTTTTTGGCAGGGTTTAAGGATCCCGGTGTGCAGAGGGGTGGGTGGAGTGGGGGATTGCCATTTCTTTCCTCTTGCACTCCTAAATCCCAAGTGCGTGGATGAAGTGAAGGGGGAATGCGGGTGTCAGGGTCCAATTCCCAAGTGCAGCTTTAGGTCCCCCAGTGCCAGGGTCTCTTTCTTCTGGTCAGTTCCGGGCCTCCAGTGGTAGGCTTGGGACAACAAGCCTCCCTTTTGCTCAGTCCTCAGTTACCCACCTGCTGAGGGTGACCCTTCCCTCAGCTCTTATCCTTGGCCTCAGCTGTGAGGGGGAAGGAGGGCTCTGCATCCCTTCCCTCCAGAGTGATCCCAGGTCCTCTGCTATAGGGGGAGAGCAGGAGTGTGACAGAGCCCCTTCCCTTTGCCTCAAATTTTGGGCCCTGGCTTACCGAGTAGGTGCTGGGGTGGTTGGTGATCCTTCCCTCAGCCATGACCCCAGGCCTAAGGTATGAGTAAAAGAGGCCAGAGGGCTCAAGGCCCTTCCCCCCATAATGTTTCTAGGTTCCTGGTGGGGAAGGGATGGGGGGAGGTTGACGAAGACATCTCTGGGACTCAGTTTTTGACCTCAACTTGCCAAGCGGGCTCTGGAGTGGTCGTCGGCCCTTCTCTCTGCTGCTGTCATTCATTCACTCACTTGTATTTATTGAGTGCTTACTGTGTACAGAGCACTGTACTAAGTGCTTGGAAAGTACAGCTCAGCAACAAGTAGAGACAATCCCTACCCAACAATGGGGTCACAGTCTAGAACTGGGGAGACAGACATCAGAACAAGTAAACAGGCATCAATAGCATCAATATAAACAAATATAATTATAGGTATATATATATACATCATTAATAAAATATATAAAATAATAAATATGTACATATATACACAAGTGCTGTGGGGCAGCGAGGGCGGTAGGGCAGAGGGAGGGAGTCGGGGTGATGGGGTGGGGAGAAGGAGCAGAGGGTAAGGGGGGCTTAGCCTGGTTGTGTGTGTGTGTGTGTGTGTGTGTGTGTGTGTGTGTGCGTGCGCACGCACGCCAGAGGGTTCAGCATATGGTCCTTCTGACAACAGGTTGGGGGGGGGGACATCAGCAACCCTTCCCCTTTTTACATAACTCTGAAGAGTGACTCCACCTCAGACCTCTGTCACTGTCACTGCTGTACACAATAAGTGCTCAATAAATACCACTTATTGATTGATTACTTATTCTGTGGCTCATAGAAAGAATCCCAATAATTGTTTCACATTATCTTCACAGCGTCAGGCAATTAAGAATTATTCATTACTCTTTACCTATATTTAATGGTAGAGTCCTGAATATATTATCTTGCATATTTTGTAATTATTTGTAATATTTGAATTAGTGAAATATATTCCATGAAAAGTAATTATAAACTTCTATTTTTTTCATTAATTAACAAAATTACCAGAAAATTACTTAAAATATAATTTATACCCTAACACTAAGAGTCTTACATTATTTCTTCTTCTTCACACCACATAGAGCAATTCTTAAATTACATTCTCATGGTAGGTTTTTCCACTCAGGAAAATACACTGAAATATGCAGTGTTAACTAAATTTTCTTGTAATATTCAGAAATCAAATTCCAGTGCTTCTTACAGATTTTTAGTTTCACACCAAATGCCCATAATTTAATCCATTTTAATGTTCTAAAAGATGATGCTGAGATGAGCTTAGAGAATCATTTTTTTTGACTTGCTCTTTTGCAGCTATGATCAGACACATATGACTATTCCTTTGTGCATGTGGGTGGGAGACATTGATTACATTGTATTAAACTCAATTCTAATAGAGATCATTTTTGACAAAATTTGAAATATATAGATTATGCCTCCTAGGTCTTCCTATATTATTTTTCATGCTAACTTCTCCAAGAATCCAGTACAATTCATAACTCAAATGAATAGTCTTAAGAATTGCTTAGGAAGTTAATAATGAAAATGTTATATTCTAACATAAAAAATAAAGAAATATTGTCACTACAGATTTAGCTTTAGAAACACTGTTATTTTCCCTGTAGCTTAATTGATGTAAATGATCTTTAAAAGAATAACATGAATTAATATGTATGCTCTTCCATTACTTGTATGATATAGATATGTATATATGTATACATATAGGTATATATAGTCCCATTTTTACAAGGTGGCATATTTTCGGGAGAAATACTATACATGAAGGTGAAAAGTCTAATATGCAACTGACTGATTTTATTTAAAGACCTTGGTGGATTTTTAAGGAAAACCAGATTTTCTTATAATCCCTGGTCTGTTCATGGTGTCATTTTTTTAGGTCTAAGAAAACAATTTAGTGGGTTTGGTATTGCTACTGAATTCTTTTGTACCTTTTGTGCTTCATAGATCACATCCATTGTGTTGCATTGGGTATAACACTACATTGCAATTCAGGTTGTGCATTATTAACTCCAGCCTCAATTATTAAGATTCTAGCAGAGAATATCTTTTTTTCATGGTATTACATGCTTACTGTATGCCAGGAACTGTTCCAAGTGTTGGGGTAGATAGAAGTTAATAAGGTTGGACACGGTGATCGGGCTCATAGTCTTAATCCCCATTTTACAAATGAGGTAGCTGAGGCACAGAGAAGTGAGTTGCCCAAGGTCACACAGCAGACAAGTAGGAGAACCTGAATTAGAACCTAGGTCCTTCCAACTCCCACGCCCATGCTCTATCCACTAGGCGGTGTTGCTTCTCTTATGAAGAATAGAGAACAGTGAGATGCATTGAGATGCTACAATAGTTGGGATAGTGGATTGCAAATGGCCCATAGGATCATGGATAAGAATGAAAAGCACATTATTCTAGAATGCCCTAGAATGAATGGTGACAAATAATAGTTTATGTATGCCCTGTCACATTTACCTTGAGAATGGGAGGCAAAGATAATTGTCCTCCAGATCTCAAACATCCATCATAACCATTAATAATAACAGTACATGCTTTAGAAATAACAAGGGACTTCTCAAAGTTTGGGAAGCAGCGTGGTTCAGTGGAAAGAGCCCGGGCTTGGGAGTCAGAGGTCACGGGTTGGAATCCCGTCTCTGCATCACGGGTTGGAATCCCGTCTCTGCCACTTTTCAGCTGTGTGACTGTAGGCAAGTCACTTAACTTCTCTGTGCCTCAGTCACCTCATCTGTAAAAGGGGGATTAAGATTGTGAGCCTCACGAGGGACAACCTGATTACCCTTTATCTACCCCAGTGCTTTGCACAGTGCTCTGCACATAGTAAGCGCTTAACAAACATCAACATTATTATTATTATTATTAGTATTATTGTTATCAAAGTCTAGTAAGGCATCTAACAATGAAGTTAATTTTATATCACTTCTATGTCTTGGGGAAAAGGCATGTTATACTTAGAGACACATAATTCCAAACTTTCAAAAATCCTGCTATCCCAGCTTTTGACTTGGTTGGCAGATATTAGTGAATTGCAGGAAATCCCATGCTGATCTACTACTGTCATCTTCAGCATGGATAAATCATTTTTTTCCAAAATACAGCATCATTTCCAGAAATAGTCAAACTTTTCCACAGACATAAGACAAAATTGTGCATAATTTCTTATTCAATGTAACTGGGGTTTGTTGCTTACAAAGATGTAGAAAATTTAGCTGAGGTTTAAGGCCTCCAGCTCTTAGCGGCTCCACAGTTCCAAGTGTTATTAGTTCCCTGATTTAGCAATGGATTCCCCATCTACCACTGGCCAGGGTTGTTCATCCCTGCTGCTATGATTCTGCTTCAGATCAAATTGTTGAGGAATGAGCTCTGAGTTGCTCTACAGATTGACTGATTGATGTCCTCGACTACCAGTCACTCACCTAAGTGCTGTTTCTCAGTGGGATATCAGAGTTTGGACTGAAATGCAGAGTGTGAAAAGTTTCCTTCCTTTTATTTAATATCTGATTCCAATTCAGGGAGGGGAAAGTCCAAAGCCTTCATTTCTTCTCTACCAATTCCCTTCTTGACTACACAATTTTCATTGTCTGAGACTGCTCTTTCTAAAGTCACAAATGACCTCTTCCTTGCCATGTACCTAATGATCATTTTTCTTCAGAAAGATTTGATCCATGTTTCCCCACCCCTTAAGAACCTCCAATGGTTGTCCATCCACCTCTGCATCAAACAGAAGCTCCTTACCTTAAGCACTCAATCATCTTGCCTCCTCCTACCTCATCTCTCAGTTCTCCTACTATAACCCAGTCCATACACTTCACTCCTCTAATGCCAACCTCTTCACTGTACCTCAATCTCATATATCCCTCCGCAGGCATCTCATCCACATCCTGCCTCTGGCCTGAACACCTCTCTTCATATCTGACAGAGAGTTACTCTCACCCCTTCAAAGCCTTATTGAAGACACATCTCCTCCAAGAGGCCTTCCTTGACTAAGCCTTCTTTTCCTGTTCTTCTACTTCCTTCTACATTGTCTTGACTTGCTCCCTTTATTAATGCCCCCTCCCAACCCCACAGCACTTATGTACTTATCCATAATTTGTTTATACTATCTCCCCCTCTATACTATACACTTGTTGTGCTCCCCACACAGGAAGCAGTCAATAAATACGATTGATCATTAGATTGATTGGACTCTAATCTGGCATAGCTCTCTTCAAAGTCCCAACTGCCTTCCATACCATGGGCTAGTTGTGGGGTTGGAGTAAGGTGAATATAAAGATGCCTAGGCCATGTAGAAAGGAGGGCTTGAGAAGCAGCATGGCCTAGTGGAAAGAACAGGGACCCAGGAATCAGAATATCTGGGTTCTAATCCCAGCTCCTCCACTTGCCAGTTAAGTGACCATGACTATATCACTTAACTTCTCTGTGCCTCAGTTTCCTCATTTGTAAAATGGGGGGGGTTAAGACTGTGAGCCCCATGAGGAGCATGGACTGTGTCCAACTTGATTACCTTGTATCTACCAGTGCTTGGTCCTGAGCCTGGCACATAATAAGTGCTTAACAAATACTACTGAAAAAAAAGTGAGGGCTTAGTTGGGGAAGGCATCTTGGAGGATGTTGATTTTAGCAGGGCTTCCTCTTTTTTCCAGCGGTGGAATATATTGTGACTCCCTGCCAGCTGCAGCAGTCCATTGTTTTATAGTCCTTCTCTAATATGGTGATGGTTTTAGCATTTTTGAGATCCAAAGTCAGGTCTTTGGTATTTCATATTTGAAAAAAAAAATGTATAAAATTTTAATTAATTAATTCCATTCATGATTATATATCTCTTCAGATAGGCTTTCAGGTCTAGGCATTTTGATTTTTTGCATACCCGGGACTGTCTGGTGTTTCTTCAATAGATGTAGGAATGTTACATATTTCACCTTTAAAACTTGCCATATTGAAGCTTGCGTAATGAAGGGAGCATTTGCTAAAACTGTGATTTCATTTGTCTCTTCTCCTTTGCTCTTTCTCTATACTGAAGCAAAACTCCTGTGCCTAAGTCTTCCATGAAAGTCTGAGAATGGGAGAATCATGAGTTTTTCTCTAGCTCCCTACCATTAACCCTGGATGACTCACTTTCTTAAAATCTCACTTTGATTATATCCCCAATCCTGTTCTCTGGGGCCTTCATATGAAAGATTTTGAAGGGCTCACTATCCCTCAATGTGCAAATGAAAACATGCAGAACGATGTATGCTGGGCATCTGATCTGTTAAAGATTATCTCTATTTCCTACATTCTGAAGTTCTCTCAGGATCCTTATTTTTTGTTTGAGCCAATTGCTTTGCATTCTTGGGCTTAAAAATGCATACAATTTTTTGTTTCTTTTTCTGATTTTTCACCAGAATTTTGTATTAATCAAATACTGTCTGTTATACATAATGTTAACAGACAGCATATATGTAAACTCCAAGGATACACATACCAAAACAACTTTATGACAGAAGATCGGATGTTCTGTAAATTGAAAAGAAAGGCAGAGGTTATCTATATCCCCTTTCTCACCTAGGTTGAGGATCAAGGAGAAATGATGATATGATGATTCCTTCTCTTGAATTTGAAATTTATAGAGAGAAAGAGGAACAACAATCCCTTCTTTTACAAGGCACAATCTGACTTCAAGTTGAAGCTGGCAGAAGATTTGTATCTTCCCCTCCCCAACTCCACACCCTATCTGGAAATGTTGGCCATAAGATCGGTAGGATCATTATTATCCCCCTCCCCAGTCTATATTTCAGGGCATCAGTTGCGCCCTGAAAAAGCAAAAATAAATAGTGATAATAAAATTATATTAAAAAATAGTTGGATTCCCAATTATATAAATTCATTTCTCCTTTTTTTTTAATGCTATTTGTTAAGATCTCATTATGTGCCAAGGCACTATACTATACACAAAGATAGAGATAGGATAAGCACTTGGATTAACATGGTAGCAGTTTGGATAGAAATGAAAGGGCAGATTTTAATGGCATAAGTGAAGGTTGAACTGACAGGATTTGGTGACAGATTGCATATGTGGATTGATTGAGAAAGGTGAATTGAGGAAAGCTTCATGGTTACAGACTTGTGAGACAGGGAGGATAGTAGCCCTGTCTACAGTGATGGGAAAGTCTGGAGGATGAAAGGATTGATTGATCACAAACTCCCAAGTGGTTTTCATCTTTGTATATACGTGCCATGCTCCTGTCCAGACATGTAAGTGCAAATATTTAGACTGAGCAAGAACAATCTAGGGTCAGAATTAGATAGATTGAACAGTCTAGACTGGACAGTCACATTTCTAGGCCATTTGGGTAGTTTTCTGAAATTACTGGGGGACAGTTTACAAAAAAATGAGCTACTAGGTGAATGAGGACATCTAGTCAATCTGATTTAAGGATGCATTAGATACTACAGAAATGTATTCATTGTAGTAGTATACAAATGAAACTTTAAACCAAGAAAAATTCTAGGAAAAGGATTTATTATCACTGACTGGTTCTAAATATGGATATCTTTAAACTGGTTTCACTGACAGATGGGCCAAACTACGATTCTGTGTAGACATCCTGTTGAAATCCCTAGTATATAAGTGTTTGGCAGGTAAAATTATCAAGGGAGAAATTTTGATAATGCTGCTCGAAGCAGAATGACACTGCCCCGCAAATAGCTTGTTAACACAGTTTACTGTTGGGACAGTCTAACAGTAGTAAACTCTAACTGTGCATTCTCTGGTTAGATGGGAAACTTCAAAAGATTGCAGTTGCAGTTGATGCTACATGGATATGTCCTGTAACTTAGAGGAGTGTTGCACACCCTAGCCTAGTGAATAAGGCATGGGCCTGGGAGTCAGAAGGACCTGGGTTCGAATCCTGGCTCTGCCACCTGTTTGCTGTGTGACTCGTCACTTCACTTATCTGTACCTCAGTTCCTCATCTGTAAAATGGGGATCGAAACCAGGAGCCCCATGTGGGACAGGAACTATGTCCAACCCGATTTGCTTGTATTCACCCCAGTGCTTAGTACAGGCCTGACACATAGTAAGTGCTTAGCCAATACCACAATTGCTATTATTCTCTCTGCCTCAGTTTCCTCATCTGTATAATAGGGATTAAGATGTGAGTCCCATATGGGACATAGACTTTGTCCAACATGATTATCTTGTCTCTACCCCAGTGCTTAGTATAGAGTTTGGTACATGGTAAGTGCTTAACAAATACCACAATTGTTATTATTAGAAAAGTGTCAAATCATCCGTTGTCATTTAATGATCTTTTGTTGAGCCACTGATCAAGATGTTTGGGAAGGAATGTCTGATGAGGAGAGCATGTGCATGAAATTTGAGATAACTAATGTAAGAGGTGCCTTCTCTGCTGACTCCATCTTTTCTCTTTTCTCTTTCTAGTTACATATTTCCCAGTTATCAATAAAGCAAATGAATATTTGTGTAACCACTCAGGAAAAGCAGCAAGTACTGCCTAGACACAGTATTTCTTGGTATTCCTTGGTATGCCCAGGGAAGAGCCAGAGCAGCATATGACCCCTGCCCCCACTGTGGGGATCAGTTCTGGTGGAAGGGAGCTGGGTCCTCCTCCAAGAAGAGTGGGTGCCGGGATCACAAGTGCCTTGTGAGAGGGGGAGGAGCAGGGAAGGAGTGCATTCATGGAAATTCCCACCTCCCTCTTCCTTGATGCCACCCCCTTGTCAGAAGTTCCAGCCAATTCATAACAAACTATGAAAGCAATCAATCAGGAACTGCTAATAAACTGCAAGTATATCAGATCATCATGAAGGATTTTATCTCAATGCATTGTAGCACAGAGTGTGCCAATCCGTCATGGAACATTCAACTCAATGGAACATTCAACTCTCTATCTTGTTAAAGGCCAATTCCGAGGGAAGATGGCGGCAGTCATTTTCACGGAAATAAGACAGTAAGAACCAAGTCAGCACTTCCACTCAGTAATGCGGTAGCAAGGAGAAAGGTGGAGCTGCAGTCAAACTACTGACCGTGTTCTCTCCCTTTCCTGGCTTCAGCAGGGAATGGGTACTGGGTGCTGGGGTCCCAGGATCTAGCCAGGGATAGTGCTGTAGACCTGTGCCTTGCTCTGGCCAAGAAAGGGAATCAACATCTTGGATCCTGCTCTAAGGAGGCCCATTATTTCAGACCATGCTCGCCCCAGCCTCAAACAGGAGAAAGCTAATCCTGACCAGTAGCCTCACTAGGTTATGTAATCCCCACCAAGTGCTCAGTCCACACCTCATGTGTGTGTCTCCTTGCCTGACCTGTGTGTGTGTTTGTGTTTGTGTGCCCCCACCTCCCTGGGCTTTTAGGTTTCCCTGATTCTCCTTTTTTTCTAGGCCTGATCCCTTCTCCAGTTATATGGCCCTGCTCAAAATGAAAAACTGCAATGGACTGATGGTGAGATTTCATCAGTGGGTGTGGCTCTTCACAACACTGCATGACTATCAACCCTTTCCACATTGTAAATATTTCCCCTGGTTGCAGTTTTATATTTCTAACACACCGTGGCTGATACTGAATTCACCGTTTCCTCTGGATAGTAAGGTCTTAAGGTAGCTTTGCTCAAAAACAGTCATCCAGATGCTGATTTTTTGCATATAAGACAAGTATACCTTTTGCTTCTGTTTGATAAGTGACTACATCTATGCTGCATCATTTGATGTAGACTTAAGGGTACATTTAGCTCACCTCCTACCCATATTTAGTTGTTCTCACACTACAACCCATCCCACACACTTTGCTCCTTTAATACCAAACAACTCTGCTTCACTCTCACCTCACCCACTGTCATCCCCATGGACGTATCCACCTCCTTGTTCACAACCCTCTTTAAGCCTGTTGTGGGCAGGGATTTTCTCTCTTTATTGCTGAATTGTACTTTCCAAGTGCTTAGTACAGTGCTCTGCACACAGTAAGTGCTCAATGAATGTGATTGAACTCTTCCCCCTTCATTTCTGAAAGATCAACACTCTATCTTCAAAGTCCTATGAAAATCATATCTGCTCCAGGAATTCTCCCTTCCCTTATGTATAACCTATGCCCTTGAGTGGTACTCACAAAGTGTTCTGGTGCTTACCCCACCACCAATACCCCAGCACTTATCTACATATCTTTACACTCCATTACTTCCTTCTACCTGCAATTTACTTTTATGTCTATCTTCCCTAATACCATGTAAATTCCCTGAGGCCAAGGATTACATCTACCTACTCTACTGAACCTTCCCAAGTGCTTAGTACAGTGTTCTGTAGCCAGTGAATGCTCAAAATATATCACTGATTGATTGAGGTTTGTTAAATTGTGTCTTTAAAAATGTCTAATTCCCGTGCAGTTTACAGTTACTACTTTCAGCTCACCATGATGCAGTTGTTTGGGTAACCTATTTTTCTCCCCCATAATATTTATGTACATATCTGCAATTTATTTGTATAAATGTCTTTTTTGCCCTCTAAACTGTAAGCTCCTTGTGGGCAGGGATAGAATGTGTCTAACAGTTGTTTATATTGCACTCTCCCAGGTGCTGAATACAGTGCACTGTTTAGAGTAAGCACTTAGGAAATACAATTGATTGATTCTTCCCATATGTCCCACCTACTTCAATCCTAAGCACTTTGGAGTGTAAAATAGTAGACCTGTTCCTTGCCCTCAAGAAGTATACAGTCTAGCATGGGAGACAAACACTAAAATGTGCTACAGATAGAGAAAAATAACCGAGTTTAAAGTGATGATCCTAAGTGCCACCACAAAAGAGGGAAAAGGAGATTAGTACCCAACTGGTTAGGTAACAGAGAAGTGCTGGAGTGGTCACAGTGGCAGAAATAAGGTGGGGAGTTGAGGGATGTATTAGAAAAGGTCTACTGGAAGAGATCTAGTACTAGTAGTAATGTTCATTAAGTGCTGAATATTTGCATACTACTGTCCTAAGCATAGGAAAAGAATATACACTTGGGAATTGAACGTTGTCCCTGGCCTTCAGGGGCTCATAATCTAAAACTTTAAATTGGTAAAATGGCCTGGAGGCAAAAACATAAGAAATAATGAAACAAAACACTAAGCATAGTCACGGAAAAAGACACAAAATAAAAATTGGTTGAAGCTTGTTCCTAGATTTCAATAAATGTGATTACTACTACTAAAAGAGCAGAATTTCAGGCTCTTTGCAGTTCAGTGTCCACAATCAGAACTGCAACCACAGTGACTGCTACAGCAGCAGGTACTTGGTCTTCCTGAAGTTTTGTGGCAATGGCTCCAGGCTGTGGCTGCTTTTCTCTGGCCCACCAGAGTGATGCAGGCCAAGCCATGAGGGAGGCTTCTCAGCATTGTGGAGGAGAGCTGGTGCAAATTCACAAGAAGGTAACTTGACAGTGCTAAGGGCCCTGGACATCCTGATGGGAAGGTGGCAGTTGTGGGATTCACAATGGAAAGGCAATAGGATCCCAGTGGATTTGCTCAACCACATGTGGGGACATAGGCCGGCAAATAGTACAGCAGTGGCTTTAAACCCCCAGTGGCCCAAAGTACAGTGTGCCAGGAGCAGGGACCTGGGAGTCACATGGGAAGGTGGCAGGTTCCTGGTGGATTCGCTCGAGCCTGAGGTGGAGAGAGAAGCCAGAGGAGCATAGTTGTAGAAGCACTTTGAAGATGAGGAAAACAGGCGTCTCTGGATGTGAAGGGGGAAGGAATTCCAACCAGAAGGAAGGGTATGAGCAAGAAGTCGACTATGAGAGAGACCAGAATGAGGTACCTTCTTCCTCCTATATGGAAATTATTTCCACATTCTATCTACCCTGCTCAATTTTAAGCTCCATGGTAGCCAGGGACTGTGTGCCAACTCTATTATACACTCTCAAGTTGTTAGTACAGTGCTATGCACACAGTAATTGTACACGGAACACCATTTTTTTTAACTGATTGATTTACTCAGAATGACTTCAATAAGGTGGTCTGACTTCATTCCAGGGCTTTATTTATCGTGCCCTCTCTTCCTTTCAATGTACTGTTCATAGAGGGAATTGGTGGTATTCCCCACTTCTACCTTCCCTTTAAATGTGCTGTTAATAGAGGATATTAGTGGTATTTCCCCTCCCTACCTTACCTCCCTGATTTCCTACTACAATCCAGCTTGCACACCTCGCTTCCCTAATGGCAACCTACTCACTGTACCTCAAACTTGTAAATCCCTTGCCCATGTCCTGCCTATGGCCTGGAATGCCCTCCATCTTTGATTCGGACAGATCGTCACTTTCCCTATCTTTACAGCCTTATTAAAAGCACATCTCCCCCAAGAGTCCTTCCCTGACTAAGTTCTCATTTCTTCTTCTCCTCCCACTCCCTTCTGCATCGCCCTTGCACTTGGGCCTGTACCCTTTTTTCACCCCTCCCACAGCCCCACAACACTTATATACATATCTGTAATTTATTGCCTCATGTTTTTTTTCTGGTATCCCCCTCTAGACTGTAAGCTCTTTGTGGGCAGGGAATTTTTTATCAACTCTCTTATATTGCACTCTCCTAAGTGCTTAGTACAGTTCGCTGCAAATGTAAGTGTTCCATAACTATGAATGATTGATTGATTGATGAAACTATTCTAAAGGTAACATGTGGCAACGGTAATAAATCCAGGTCCTTGGCCACAAAGAGGATTGGACACTACAGGGAAGCCTGGTGTCCCCTCAGTTTGTGCTGAATTTCGATATTGTGTTGTGGCCACACTCTGTGTTTCAGCCTCCTGAAGGACACAGTGCTCCTTTTCTGTGTTTTTTTTTTTTTACTTCCTTGTCCATCAGAGTGGCTTTGCAAAATATGTTACCTAGGTTACGGAGTTCACTGTGGGTCACCACATTGCTCCTTTCTTAAAGGACATTCTCCAACTCTGGGCTTCCCATCTGGCCATCAGAAAAAAAATATCTGTCTGGGTGAACAAGCTACTGCAAATTGTCTTAGTAAGGGTTCTTGGTGATTTTGAAAGAAATTAGGGTAAGAAATTCAATAGTCTCATTCAGCATTCATGCAAATTAAAAGTGTCCTTCTTTATTTTCCATGGAGTGAAAATATTCTCCTAAATATCAATTTCCTCCCTAAGCTGTTTTTTGCACTTCAGTGATTCTTTTCTCAGCATTAGGCGTTTAATGACACAAAGAACACATGAAGCATCTACATTTATCTTGCACAATTTTTAGCACATTTTTGTGGGTGAATAGGAAGTTACTGGAATCCCTAATGTAAAATGTAGATGTTTCAGTTCAGTATTAGCACAATGGCCTGAATATTTCTTTTCTGTTTCATTATCTTTTATTTGTCTATTCTTACCTGGCACAACAAATAATTCCTCCAACTGCCACCTATTATCCCTCTGGCCCTCCCTAATCCTCCCAGGACCCTAGTGTTAGAGCTTCAGAGGTTGGCAGTCACCAACAGTGGAAGGGGCTTGAGTGGCCATGGCAACAAAATCAGTGAGGTTCAACAAATTTCAGCTGTGAAACAAATGATACAAGTTGTGATAGATTAGGGGACATGTATTGTGGGGCAGGCAGGAGAGGCAGAGGGCAAATTGAAGTAACAGGGATGGCAGAGTCATGAAGCTCTGGGAAAAGAGGGAACTTGAATGCAGGAGGATAGATAACTTTGTTAAAGGGAAGATTAATCCATCATTTCATGAAGTTATTTCAGGTAAACTGATGGGAAAACTATTGAGGTGCCAGGCCTTACTCTGCCATGCTCTGGCATTTGACCTTAAACAACTCATGAGATCTCCAGGACTCAGTTTCCTCCTTTGTAAATTGATAATAAAAGACCAGCTCTCCTTTCCCCCTAGAATATGAGGGTCATGGGAGACAGGGACTTTTTGATCTGAATATATTGATCTTACTTTGGTACTAAACCAAATCAGTACAGTAATTACAAATCAGTAATATGTACTGATTACATATAGTAATAATTTAATGAATTATTCCATCATACTATGTTATCATAATATTATGGGTCCCTATTGTATTACTACTGTTATTTTATTATAATTTACTTGTTGAAGAAATTTAAAATAAGGGCATCATTCAAAATAATGTGGAACATTTGTTGAACAGTTGTAGTCCAGATGGGGAACAATTCTTTTCAGGCCACATGAAAACTGTTTTAATAGTCACTAATATGTAAAATCAGGGTGTTTTCATTAGTCTCTTCTTATTTTATGAAACTGATCTTTTCTCCAGAGCTGAACTCTTTACCTTGGTGAAATAATTATGATCTTTAAAGTATTTTAGTTTTCTTGTATAAATAATGATGTTTTTGTTAAGCGCTTACTATGTTCCAAACACTGTTTTAAGCACTGGAGTAGATACAAGGTAATCATGTTGTCCCACACTGGGCTCACAGTCTTACTCCCCATTTTGCAGATAAGGTAACTGAGGTACAGAGAAGTTAAGGGACTTGCCCAAGGTCACCTAGCTAAGTGACAGAGCTGGGATTAGAATTTATGACCTTTAACTTCCAAACCTGGACTCTTTCCATTGAGCCACACTGCTTCTTCTGTGCATGGTAACATAACTGCTTTGCTTTATTTTATACCATTTTGTAATTCCTTTTATATTGCATACATACTGCCTAAATGCTAGTATTTATAGTGAATATTATTATTGTTAGTAGTAGTAAATTATTATTAAATGATATTTGTTTAGTGCTTACTGTGTGCCAGGCTCTGTACCAAGCTCTGGAGTGGATGCAAGGAATTTCAGTTTGACAGAGTCCCTGTCCCACATAGGGCTCACAATCTTTATTCCTAATTTACAGATGAGGGAACTGAGGCCAGAGAAGTGAAGTGACTTACCCAAAGTTATATAGCAAACAAGTGGTGGAGCCAGGACTAGAACCCAGGTCTTTCTGATTCCCAGGTCTGTGCTCTATCAACTAGGCCATGATGCCTCTATAAATACCTTCAAGCTTATGAGTTTTTCAATGAAAATTGAATTCTTTGATGTATAACTTGGCTGGTTAAAGTGTAGAATCTTAAGAAAAAGAGAATAATAATGATATGATGGTATTTGTTAAGTGTTTACTATGTTCCAAGCACTGTTCCAAGCGCTGGGGGAGATACAAGGTAGACAGGTTGTCCCATGTGGAGCTCACAGCCTTAATCCCCTTTTTACATATGAGGGAACTGAGGTACAGAGAAGTGAGTGACTTGCCCAAAGTCACACAGGAGACAAGTGGTAGAGCCGTGATTAGAACCCATGATCTCTCACTCCCAAGCCATGGCTCTTTCCACTAAGCCACTCTGCTTCTTGAAGATCATTTGTCTGTTTTTGTTGGTAAAATCAAAGCCTTGAGACATGAACTTTCTAAAGTCTCTACATCACCTCCTCAATACGTTGTTTCTGTTTTCCCAATCAATCAGTCCATCAATCTTATTGAATGCTTACTGTGTTCAGAGCGCTGTACTAAGTCCCTCTCTCTCCTGCTTTCTGGCCATTTCTCAAGAGCAGAATTTCTACTTCCTCTGTAAATACACCCCCTCTGTCTGCATCTTTATCTCCCCCAAAATAACTTTTTCCTATGTTATTCTCCTCCTCACCACTATTTTTGGAACTATGGGGCTAATCTACCTGTATAATAATGATCTTCCTGTTTCCCCCTCTCTAGACTGTAAGATCATTGTGGCAGGAAATGTTTCTGTTAAAATGTTATGTTGTACTCTCTCAAGTGCTTAGTACAGTGCCCTGTACACAGTAAGTGCTCAAAAAATATAACTGATTGACACAGAGCCCAAGACCAAACATTATAGAGGAGGCTTTACAAAGTGATTATTCCCTTTCACAAGCCTACCAATGTTCAATTTCAGAATTCCTAGTGAAGGTGGGGATGGAGTCAGGGGAGAGGACAGAGTGACATGGATCCCTCCTCCCTTCATGGCAGTGCAACTTTCCCAGAGACCACCTATTTTTCCCCAATATTCATAGGAACAGGAAACCTATTTACCCCCAATTTTCTTGCAGCTGGGATCCTGGGTTCCAGAATGTTTACCTCCTGTTACCTTCTTTTGCCTTCCCCCGGCCCCGAGCAAGGAACAAATGTTCAGCAGTATTTTTATTTGAGGGAGGGAGCTTGGCTGGTAGCTGTGAGAATGAACACAAGAGGATGCATAAAAGGGTGGTTCTCTGGGTGCAAAATAGGTGTTTCTATGGGCAACACACCTCCTCTGCCCCTCAATCAGGTGGGATTGTGTCACTGGGTTGGGGGACTCAAGAGGAAGATTTGTCCACCAAACAGATCCTGCCAAGGGGGACCATTCAGAACGGGTAGGAGGGGTGGATCATAGAACAATGATTTAATTGGAGAAATTTAAATAAATGTTTCTTAGAAATATTTCATTTGTCTTGGCAGTAGTAGATTACAAAATTCAAGCCTGTTGATTTGTCATGGCAGTTGGAGATTAGCAAAATGTGAAACTGTTGTGTACCTCTGTTTTCAACTTCTCAGTCTCTAGTGTCTGTGATGAGCTTATTCATTCCTTCATTCATTCGTTTTTATTGAGTGCTTATTGTGTGCAGAGCACTGTACTTAGTGCTTGGAAAGTACAATTCAGCAACATATAGAGACAATTCCTGCCTAACCATGGGCTCACAGTCTAGAAGGGGGTAGAAAGACAGCAAAACAAGTAAACAGACATCAATAGGACCAATGTAAATAAATAAAATTATAGATATATACACATCATAAATAAAATAAATAGAATAACAAATGTGTACAAATATACACAAGTGCTGTGGGGTGGGGAGGGGGTAGAATAGAGGGAGGGAATCGGGGCAGGGGAAGGGGAGGAGGAGCAGAGGAAAAGGGGGGCTTAATCTGGGAAGGCCTCTTGGAGGAGGTGAGCTTTCAGTAGGAATTTGAAAGGGGAAGTGTGCTAGTTTGGTGGATATGAGGAGGGAGGCATTCCAGGCCAGAGGTAGGACGTGGGCCAGGGGTTGACTGTGGGACAGGTAAGAACGAGGCACAGTGAGAAGTTTTGCAGCAGAAGAAAGGAGTGGGTGGGCTGGGCTTTAGAAGGAGAGCAGGGAAATTCATCTTGAATATGCTTTTATGAATAATTCTTACAGTATAAGCTCCTTGTGGCAGAGAATATATCTGTCCATTCTTTCCATTAGGCCATGCTACTTCTCTGCTCAGAGAAGAAGTATTGCCTAGAGAAATATCACGGGCCTGGGAATCAGAGGTTCTGGGTTCTAATCTCAACTCTGCCACATATTGGCTGTATGACCTTGGGCAAGTCACTTAGCTTCTCTGTGCCACAGTTTCCTCATCTGTAAAATGGGGATTAAATTATATTCCCTCCCTCTTACGCTGTGAGTCCCATTGTGTCCAACCTGATTATCATGTTTCTACCCCAGGGTTTAGAACAGTGCTTGGCACATAATAAGTGCTTAGCAAGTACCAAAAATATGATTATTATTATTACATCTGTTGTACTTTTCTCAGCACTTAGTACAGTATATTTGCCACTAGTGTGTGCTAAATTAGCATAGGGATCATTTCCTGTAAGAAAGCACCAGGAAAGCTCAATAGGACTGCTTCACTTTTTCCAGTTCTTTTCCTATACGGTGCAATGTAGCTGTTCCGGCAGACTAGCAAAAGCAACACTGTGTCAGTGTTATATCTGTACATGGACCTCTATTTTGACCCTTTGTTTATTTCACCTTGCATCTCCTCCTCAGTCACGTTCTCCTCACCAATCTTTGAATTATCTGGGTTGAAATTGGCCTCCTGCTAAGTTTCCGTTATAGAGAAACTGAAGTTAGCAAAAAAGTTCTAAATACAATTCCAAATCACAGATAAATTGGTCATTAAAAAGCTGGTACAAGGATAAGATGGGAATGTCCAGAAATAGTAAGCTGCCAGGAAAAGGGAGCAGCAAATACTGACAGGAAATCATCAGAGGAAGTAAATCAATTTCCAAATTATGTCATTATCAAAAGTGGAAACTCTGAGATACCAAGTCTAAATAGAGTGGCATAACAGGAATAGGAATTATACCTTTTGACTGACAGCAGGTAGGAAGACCATGTTCCTTGCTCTAACACTGGCCTGCGATACTTGAGAAGTCACATTTGAAACTTTGTACTATGATGTGGGAAATGGCCAGGAACCAGGATTTATTTGGCAATGAATCAGAAATCTACACATGAATATTTAATGCAATTTTATGATTGAGTAAGTATGTTAAAATTAATCTTTATAGTAAAGTCTTTAAGCACATCCCTCACCATGGCTCCTGTATTTGCTTTGATATATCTTTGTGCGGATGTTGAGGGATGCAGAAGCACGCAGCTGAGAGGCAGCCAGCAGGGTAAGTCACTTCTCTGTCTATGTTTGCTTTTGTTTTGACCTCCATGTCCTTACACTAGCTTGACTGAATCTTATTTTTTCAGGGTTTACTTTGTGCAGAGCATCATACTAAGTGATTGGTACAACACAATAAAATTGAGAGACCCGATCCCTGCTAAGAAGGAGCTTACAGACTAATTCCATCGCCTAAATACTTATGACATTCCCACTCTCACAACACTTAAGTTCATAGCCTTATACTCAGTTGCTTCTCCTTTTTGTCATTTATTTTAATGTCTCTTTACACCATTAAAGGAATGAGAAAGGCAATCAGGAGGGAAAATAGGGTTGGGGAATGAAAACTTAGACCAGGAAGGCTTTCTGAGGGAGATATGATTTCAGGAGGGCTTTGATATGGGGAGCATACTTGTCTGTTGGATATGTAGTGGGAGTTCTAGGCTGGAGGAAGACTGTAAATAAGGGGTCAAAGGTGGTAAGATAAGAGCAAGGGACAGTGATTGGTTGGTACTGAAAGAGCAGAGTATGAAGACTGAGTTGTAGTGAGAGAGGAGTGAGGATAATCAAGGGGAGTATGTTCACTGAGTACCTTGAATCTTGCATTCATTCATTTAATCACATTTATTGAGCACTTACTGTGTGCAGAGCACTGTACTAAGTGCTTGGAAAGTAAAATACAGCAATAGAGAGACAATCCTTGTCCACATCGGGCTTACAGTCTAGAAGAGGAAAGACAGACATCAGTACAAGTAAACAGGCATCAAAAAAATAAATAGAATTATATTTACATGTGCTGTGGGTTGGGGAGAAGGGGAAAGACAAAGGGAGAGAGTGTTCCAAGGTGACATGGAAGGGAGGGGGAGCTGAGGAAAAGGGGGCTTAGTCAGGGAAGGACACTTGGAGGAGCTACACCTTTAGTAGGGCTTTGAAGAGGGGAAGAGTGATTGGTGGATTTGAGGAGGGAGGGCATTCCAGGTCTGAGGTATGATGGGGGCCAGAGGTCAGCAGCAAGATAGGTGAGATCAAGACACAGTGAGAAGGATAGCACTAGGAGCAGAGTGTGTGGGCTGGGATGTTAATGGAGAGAAGGGAGGTGAGGTAAGAAGGTCAAGGTGATAGCGAGCTTTAAAACTAATAGTGGATTTTTTGTTTGATACAGAGGTTGATAGGCAACCACTGGAGATTTTTGAGGAGGGGGGTGACATGCCCTGAACATTTCTGGAGAAAGATAATCTGGGCAGTGAAATATGGACTGAAGTGGGGTGAGGCAGGAGGTTGGGGGCTCAGAAAGGAGGCTGATTCAGTAATCCAGTCGGGATAGGATGAGGGGTTGTACTAACGTGGTAGTGATTTGGATGGAGAGGAAAGGGTGGATCTTGGTGATGTTGTGTAGGTGAGACCAATAGGTTTTGGTGATGGATTGGATATGTGGGGTGAATGAAAGAGTCGAGTCAAGGATGACACCGAGGTTACGGGCTTGTGAAAATGGGAAGGATGGTTGTGCTGTCTACAGTGACCGGAAAGTGTGGGAGATGACAGGGTTTGGGAGGGAGATAAGGAATTCTGACTTGGATATATTGAGTTTGAGGTGGCAGGAGAACATTCAAGTAGAGATGTCCTGAAAGCAGGAGGAGATGCGAGCCTGGAGGGATGGAGAGAGAACAGGGAAGTTGATATAGATTTGCGTGTCAGCCGCATAGAGCTGATAGTTGAAGCCATGGGACCGAATGAGTTCTCCAAGGGAGTGAATGTAGATGGAGAACAGAAGAGGGCCAAGAACTGACCCTTAAGGAAGCTCTACATTTAGAGGATGGGAGGGGGAGGATGAGCCCATGAAGGAGACTGAGAATGAACGGCCAGAAAGATAAGAGGAAAACCAGGAGAGGACAGAGTCAGTGAAGCCCAGGTTGGTTAACCTATTGAGGAGAAGAGGATGGTCCACAGTGTCAAAGGCAGCTGAGAGGTCGAGGAAGATTAGGATAGAGTAGAGCCATTGGATTGGGCAAGAAGGTCATTGGTGACCTTTGAGAAGTAGGTTTTAGTGGAGTGAAGGGGGTGGAAACCAGATTGGGGGTTGGGGGGGAGAGTCCAGGAGAAAGTTGAAGGAGAGGAATTCTAGGCAATAAGTGTAGACAACTCGCTCAAGGAATTTGGAAAGGAAGGGTAAGAAGGAGATGGGGCAATAACTGGAGGGGACTGTGGAGTCTGGGGATGGTTTTTTGAGGAGATGGGGGAGATGTGAGCATGTTTGAAGGCAGTGGGGAAGAAGCCACTGGAGAGTGAGCAGTTGAAGATGGTAGTTAAGGAGGGAAGAGAGGCGAGTTTTTAGAAGGTGTGAAGGAATGGGGTCCGATGCGCATGTGGAGGGGGTGGCACTTGAGCGGAGGCAGGAGACACTGCTGGGAAGGTTGGGAAAGTTGAAAAGGGGGCCAAGAGGAGTAGGGATGGAGCAGGGGAGGGGTGATTTGGGGGAGCTCACACTTGATGGTGTTAATTTTCTTAATGAAGTAGATGACCAGATTGTTGGGGGCGAGGAATGTGGGGTGGGAAGAGGGGCCTGAGGAGGGAGTTGAATGTCAATAGGGAAGAGGAATAATTTTGCCAGTTTTGGAAAGTTTCTATTTGATGTAGAGATGAATTGGGCAACTTGAGAAGTATTTGGAGACAAGTGCAGAACAATTTTATAGAGATACTCTGGGCAACAGAGTAAAGTATGAAGTGGAGAGGGTAGAGGTTGTGGAGGAAGAGGAGTCAGTGAAAAGGCTATGCAGTATTCAAAATGGTATGTATGTGCTTGAACCATACATTTAATAGTATTTATTGGGTGCTTACTATGCGCAGAGCACTGTACTAAGCACTTGGAACGTACAATTTGGCCACAGATAGAGACAATCCCTGCCCAGTGACAGGCTCACAGTCTAAACAGTGGGGCAGTAGTTTTGATGGAGAGGAAGAAGTGAATTCTGGAAATGTTATGGGGATAGAATCGACAAGGTTTCATGACTGAGTGAATACTTAGGTTTAAGGAGAGAGATGAGCCAAGGATAATGCCAATATTGAGAGCTTGTGAGACAAGAAGGATGAGAGGTTTTCTACAGTGATGGGTCAATCAGGGGGAGGAGAGGATAGGGGAGAATTAGCGAGAAGTTAAGTTGTGAGATAATTTTTAATTTTTGGATATGTTTTTAAACAATTAGTATTTGTTGATCACATTTTCTATGCAGAACTCTGTACAATGTTCTAGGAGAGTACAGTTGTGGTACTCATGTAACTTCTGTTATGCCCTAGGAGTTTACAATGTGAACAGGAGTAGACAGACATACACTTTACTGACAGAAGCTTGGCCTTTTGGAAAAGACACATTGATCTGTGGTGAGGATAAGACCTGAGTTTTGTTCTCATTAGTTCCATAGGTCTGCTGTTTGATCTTGTTCAAGCTTCTTAACCTCTTTATCTCAGCCTCAGTCAATCTCTGGTGTTTTTGAGCAAAGTGCTGTACTAAATTCTTAGGTCCCTGCCCTTTCACTTAGATTTGTACCCTTTATGCACTTGATATTCACCCTACCTTATCCCCACAGCACTTATGTATGTATTCATAATTTACTTTAATGCCTATCTCCTGTTTTAGACTGTAAATTCCTTCTGAGCAGGAAACCTGTCTACCAATTCTGCTATATTACACTTTTCCAAGCACTTAGTACAGTGTACTGTATACAGTAAACTCTCAATAAATGAAAAAACAGCATTGCCTAGTGGATAGAGCATGGGCCCAGGAGTCAGAAGGACCTGGGTTCCAATTTTGACCCTGCTACATGTCTGCTGTGTGACCTTGGGCAACTGAGGTACTTAACTTCTCTGTGCCTCAGTTATCTCATCTGACAAATGGGAATTAAGAATGTGAACCCCCTGTGGGACAGCGACTGTGCCTGATCTGATAAGTTTGTATTTATCCCAGAGCTTAATATAGCACTTGGCTCATGGTAAGTGCTTAACAAATTCCTTTAAAAAAAAAATACAATTGATTGATAATATAAGAGGGCTAGTAGAAAATATCCCTACCCACAAGGGGCTTACAACTTAGAGGGGGAGGCAGGCATTAAATAAATTACACTAAGGGGATATAGACTATAAGGATGTGTGAATACAAGAGCCATGGGGCTTGGGGTGAATATCAGTTGCCTCAGTGTGGCTTAGCGTAAAGAGCACAGTCTTGGGAGTCAGAGGATGCTTGGTTCTAATCCTGGCTCTCCCACTTGCCTGCTGTGTGACCTTGGGAAAGCCACTTAACTTCTCTGTGCCTCATTTATGTCATCTGTAAAATGGAGATTAAGACTGTGAGGTCCATGTGGGACAACCTAATTACCTACTATCTACTTCAATGCTTAGAACAGTGCTTGGCACTTAGTAAGCACTTAACAAATACCACTATCATTACTATTATTATTATTAATAAAATGTAGATTAAATATTTGTTCTTCCTCCTTAGACTGTGAGCTGGGTACTGTGTCTAATTCTATCTGCCCAAGAACTTAGCAAGGTGCTCGGTATACAGTAACTCTTTAACAAATACCACAATTATGACTTATTGTTATCTGTATTAGAGGGATAAGACATCTGCCCTCTCTACCTTTGAAATTAAGTGTCATGAAGTACAGGGATGTGATTTTCTTGTATCTACCGCATAAGTTAGCAAAGTTAGAATGGAATTGATATCATAAAAATTAAAGGAAACATAGAATGGAAATATTGATGGCTGAGGATGGTGATGGAGTCTCACATTGTAAATGTCAGAAGAGCCCAGTCATAGAGGCTCTGGGACCTGTGTGAAGGCATTGCAGTGTTATAGTGGTAGTGGTTTCTCTGGGACCATCTCGCTCTTCCATTCTGTCAAGCATATTCCTAGAGAACCTCAAAGAGGAACAAGTCCATGTTTGGTCATGAATGCAGCATACCGTAAATGGCATACAATAATTTCATGCAAAACACCCATTTACAGTCAATATGAAAGTAACAATACTTTGCTTACTCCTCATTTTATAATCCCTGTCTTAAGTCCATAACCTTGGCACTATCACCTATTCTTTTCTTTCAACTAGCCCAGTACATTCATTCTGTCATAGATCTCTCTGGAACCACCTTTTTTCTTCATCCAAAATGTTTCCATGCTGATCTAAGCACTTATCATTTCCTGCCTTGCCTCACATCTCACATCAACCTCCTCAGTGATCTCTCTGCAGCCTATCTTTCCCCTCTCCATTTCAAGCTTTTACTCTGCTACCTGGATAAATTTCCTAAAAGAAGTACAGTCCATATTTCCCCACTCCTCTAAAGGTACCAAAGGCTGCCCAAACTCCTCTACATCAAGCTTAAGACACCCAATCAGTTCTCCCCATACTACCTTACCTCACTGATCTCATACTACAACCCAGCCTGCACATCCACTCCTCTAAGGCAAATTTACTCTCTATATCTCAATCGCATCTGTCCCAGCACCAACCACTTGCCATGCCCTCTCTCAGGCCTAAAAAAAAAAAGCTTCCTCCTCCTTCATATCCAAAAGAGCACCCTTTTTCCAATTTCAATGCCACCCTAAAATCAGATTTTTTTTAAAAATAGGATTTGTTAAATGCTTTCTACTCCAAGCGCTTAGTACAGTGCTCTGCACATAGTAAGCGCTCAAATAAATACTATTGAGTGAATGTGTCAAACACTGTTTTAAGCGCTGAGGTAGATACAATTGAATTAGGTTGGACACAGTACCTGTCCCACATAGAGCTCACAATCTAAGTAGAGGGAAAACAGGAGAAGTGAGGCATAGAGAAGTCAAGTGACTTGCCCAACATCACAAAGCAAGCAATTGGCAGAACTGGGATTAGAACTCAGGTCCTCTTATTCCCAGGCCCATGATCTTTTCACTAGGCCATACTGCTTCTCCTCCAAGATGTGTTCCTTGACTAAGCCCTCATTTCCCCACCAGCTCTCTGCTCTGCATCACCTAAGAACTCGGATATGTTCCCTTTAAGCACTTCATATTCAACCTACCCTTGGTCCCACAGCACATCTGTACATTTTATATTCTGCCATTTCCCCTCTCTGTAATTTATTTTAATGCCTGTTACTTCCTCTAGACTATAAGGGCTTGTGGGCAGGTATCGTTTCTACCATCTTGTACTGTACTTTCCCACAGTAAATGCTAAGTTAGAGAAGCAGAGTGACCTAGTGGATAGATCATGAGCCTGGGAATCAGACAGACCTGGGTCCTAATCTTGGCTCCGGACTTGTCTGCTGTGTGACCTTGGCAAAGTTACTCCATTCTCTGTGCCTCAATTACCTCATCTATAAGCCCCATGGAGAACAGGGAATGCGTCCAAGCCGATTTGCTTGTCTCCACCATACTGCTTAGTATAGTGCCTGGCACATAGTAAGCATTTCCATACCATAAGCGTTCATTAAATACCACTGATTGATTATATGCCCCTTGCCAGTAAGTGGTTGGCAAGGTAGCTGCCTTGATAACCACAGCAGCCGTGGCCACCCACATTTACCAACTGTTTTCAGGATTCCTGATGAGCCCCTCCCACAGCAATCTGACCTGCATAGTTCTTAGTTGAGAAAGTCTCATCACTAATTGCTTTGGGCCTACAAGCGGTCCCCTGTTTCAGCCTGCTTCACCCTTCATTTCTCTAGCAATAAGATGTGGGTTGGAATTTGGAGTTTCAGAGGGTGGAGATTGGTGAATAAATAAATGCTTTAGTAGTACAGATTTTAAGAAGATATGAATAAAAAGTTCATTCCGGGCAGGGAATATAACTGTTTATTGTTGTATTGTGCTTTCCCAAGTGCTTAGTACAGTGCTTTGCACACAGTAAGTGCTTAATGAATATGATTGAATGAATGAATGAGTGCTTAAGAGGGTGATTGAGTCCTTAACTGTAGAATTGGTGTTGAAAGGATATGACGTGGAAGGAATAAAATTAATATATTATTTTATAATATTAAGTTTCTAATTTTGCAAATATATAAGTAATTATTTTACATATAAATGCATATATTTACAAAATTCGTACTTTAATTGAAAATGAGTTTATATCACTTCTAGGTTACACCACGCAATCTCAAGTATCTGAATTTTCTTCCAGAATATTGGAGAATTGAACTCAGTGTCATAGTACTGATTTGGAGCAGCATTCTGGCTGATGTGAAGGAGGAACAACCGAAGCTAAAAAAAGTTGCTTATCCCAGCTTTGGCTATATCTAGTCCTCATTTATCGTATTTATTGCTGATTTTTGGCCACGGTTCCAATTCCAGTCGAGTTGGGGAAAGTCCAGATCCAAATTAAATTTTCTTGGGCCCTTTCCTCCCATTTCCATTTTGGTCGTGCCCGGGATTAACATTCTCAGTGGGCCAGGCCCCAACACCGAGATTTACATCTTGCTCTAGCAGTGTCAGACTTATGCACAATAACATCTGGGACATAAAATTTAATTTGTTAGAACAAGCAAATTTTACAGTCCGGCAATTCTTATACATTCTACTTTATATGTTATATGTGGAACTAAAAAGGTGCTTAATGAATACAAATGTTCATTTTGGAAACCTTCTAATGAACTTGTTCTGAAATGGTTAGAAATAATATCAATTAAAATGAGTTAGAATGCCTCTCCTAATCCTCTACACCATTTATATTTATGATGTGGTTATGGCTATCAGAACTATTTCTTCCCTCATTATAGTAAAACATAGCTATGTTGGTGTAATCTAAATTTCATATTTTAACATTAGAGTATTACATATTACTAATATATAGGGAAGCCACAATTTAAAAATAAGTAGTAGTCCTGCAAAAATGTTTGTGATTTTAAAATTGGACACATAAAAACATGCAAATTTAGGATTAGTTTTGGATTTTCTATATTTCTTATTTCAAGCATGCTGTACTATTCACAGTATGTGATGTTTTAATATTTCAAAATTCCCTATTTTTAACATTTTTGACCTTTATACCAAGTGATTACATAGTACCTAGTTAGGGGTCCGCATACATTAAGGCTTCAGTAAATACAATTGATTGATAGATGTTTAAATGCACTTGAGATTTTATTTGTAATTGATCCCTCCAAGATAACTGAGCTGATAACCAATGTCTTCATGGGCAGAGTTTTATAAATGTATTGAATATACAGGCTTGGAGATATTGAGAACACAGATCAGGTAAAATGTTCTCTAGCTTTGAACGATGCGCTTTTTCTCTCTCCTCTTTTTTTATTTTTGCAGAAATTGTCCAAGATCCTGAGCTATTGAATTTAAATAATTATTTTGTTGCTGAAATCAGAACAGAAGTTGCCATTTAAAACACTGAAGAGCCTTGCTAGCATGTGAATGTCACAATATGATATTGGCTTCAATACTAATTTCACATACATCTTACATCCTTTGGAACCCTGAATGCCTCGTTTTGCAGAAAGAGTGTGAAAGATGATCTACCCTGAGAGTGTCTGAAGTGAGATGTCGGTTGTACTAGGAAATGATGAGTTAACAAGCACTTTCGGTTGTCAGCTGTGTCATCCAATTGGATTTAGACATGTTCCACTTGATTTTCACAGTACATTAATGTTGTTCCTCAGTGCAATGACTGTTTTAGAGACTAAGCTTTTCATGGCAGGGAAGTGTGGAGGTGGGTGTCAATAGGCTTGAAGGCATAAAGAATGGGTTGGAAAGTGGAGCAATGCCAAAATCAGCGTATTTCCTGTAAGAGTGAGTAAGACAGCTGGGCCAAACCAGAAATAAAAATTGAACTGTTGCTTGGCAGCCCTTAGCACACAATAGATGCAGCTGACTCATAATGAAGTTTATTTTAAGATTAAAAAAGATGATGATGATGATGATGATGATGGAGATGAGCAAAAGCTGATAATCCATCAGTCCATTCAACCTGTATATTTTTAAAATTATATACTTTTTTTTATTTATACTAACATCTGTCTCCCCTTCTAAACTGTAAGCTCTGTTGTACTGTAGAGAAACAATGTAGCAAAATGGATAGAGTACGGGCTTGGGAGTCAGAGGGTCATGGGTTCTAATCCCAGCTCTGCCACTTGTCTGCTGTGTGACCTTGTACAAGCGACTTCTTTTCTCTGGGCCTCAGTTACCTCATCTGTAAAAAGGGATAAAGACTGTGATCCCCATGTGGGACAGGGACTGTGTCCAACCTGATAACCTTGTAACTACCCCAGCGCTTAGAACAGTGCCTGGCACAAAATAAGCACTTAAAAAATACCAACATTATTCCAATTCTGGCTCTGCCACTTTTCTGCTGTGTAACCTTGGGCAACCAACTTAATTGCACTGTGCCTCAGTTTACCTCACCTGTAAAGTGGAGATTGAGACTGTGAGATACAAGTACGACAGGGACTGCATCCAACCCATTTGCTTGTATATTAAGTGCATATTAAGCACTTAATAAATAATATAATGATAATAAATACCATAATATTGTACTCTCCCAAGAGCTTAGTATAGTGCTCTGCACATAGAAAACATTCATTAAATGACACTGAGCAATGAATCCATCAAAGGCATTTAAGTTTGTACTATGTGCAGGGCACATACCAAGTGCATGGGCAATTATAATAGAGTTAGTAGACATGATCTACTAATAGTGATGGCATTTGTTAAGAGCTTACTATGTGCGAAACACAGTTCCAAACTCTGGGAAGTGGATACAAGGTGATCAGGTTGTCCCACATGGGGCTCACTGTCTTAACCCCATTTTACAGATGAGGTAACTGAGGCACAGAGAAGCAGCATGGCTTAATGGAAAGAGCCCAGGCTTGGGAGTCAGAGGATGTGGGTTCCAATCCCAGCTCCGCCACTTGTCTGCTGTTTGGCTTTGGACAAGCCACTGATCTTCTCTGTGACTCGGTTACCTAATCTGTCAAATGGGGACTAAGACTATGAGCCCCACATGGGACAACCTGATTACCTTGTATCTACCCCAGTGGTTAGAACAGTACTTGTAAGCGCTTAACAAATACCACCATTATTATTCTTATGATCTCTGCCCACAAGTTACTTATGGAAAGCAGCATGATGTAGTAGAGCACAGGCCTGGGAGTCAGAAGATCATAATAATAATATTAATTGTGGTATTTGTTAAGTGCTTACTGTGTGTCAGGCTCTGTATGAAGCCCTGGGTAGATACAAGCAAATCAGGTTGGACACAGTTCCTGTCCTACATGGGGCTCACAGTCTTAATCCCCATTTTACAGTTGAGGGAGCTGAGTCCCAGAGAAGTGGTGACTTGCCCAAAGTCATGCAGCAGACAAGAGGTGGAGCCAGGATGAGAACCCAGTTCTAATCCTTCTGTCTCCCAGTCCCGTTCTCTATCCATTATATCATGCTGCTTCTCTAATCCCTACTCTCCCACTTGTCTGCTGTGTGGCCTCAAGCCAATCACTTCACTTCTCTGTGCCTCAGTTCCCTCATTTGTAAAATGGGGATTAAGACTGCAAGTCCCATGCAGGACAGGGACT
Organism: Ornithorhynchus anatinus; assembly: GCF_004115215.2. NCBI lineage: Eukaryota > Metazoa > Chordata > Mammalia > Monotremata > Ornithorhynchidae > Ornithorhynchus > Ornithorhynchus anatinus. Next base: position 157,861,547 of record NC_041728.1, read on the forward strand.
GTGTCCTCATCAATTTGCAGTACAGTGCCTGGAACATAGTAAATGCTTAGCAAATACCACAGCAATCATTATATTGTAGCTGCACTCCATCAGTGACTATCATTAGATCAGGATGTGTGGTGTTTGGTTTGGTTTGAGTGTGACTTCTATTTTTTAAAGGTTGATGTCAGCCAAGTTTATGCAATAATGGTAATAGGGGTGTTTGTTAAGCATTTACAAAACGCTGAGCACTATACTGAGTGTGCTAGGATTAGATTAGACTGTAAGCCCGTCAAAAGGCAGGGACTGTCTCTATCTGTTGCCAACTTGTTCATTCCAAGCGCTTAGTACAGTGCTCTGCACATAGTAAGCACTCAATAAATACTATTGAATGAATGAATAGGATAAACACAGGATCATCAGGTCAGCAGAGTCCCGTCCCATATGGGGCCCACCATTATGAGGACAGGAGGCAGGTCATCTATTATCAGTTGAAGAAACAGTCCCAGAGAAGTTAAGTCATTTGTCCAAGGTCACACAGGAGGCAAGGAGTAGAGCCAGCATAAAAACCCAGATTGACTGAGAATCAGAGGTCTCTCAAGCCTGGGTCCTTCCCAGTAGGCAATATTGCTAGCGAATGCATGTCTTGATAGTGTGCAATCATCTGAAAATAGCAGTTCATAGAGGAGAGTCTATGGTACCTTTCCCTTTGAATGAAGTCACTGCAATTTTGAGAGTCCATTCATTCATTCATTTAATAGTATTTATTGAGCGCTTACTCTGTGCAGAGCACTATATTAACCACTTAGAATGTACAAATCGGCAACAGATAGAGACAGTCCATTCCCATTGACGGGCTTACAGTCTAATCAGGGGAGACAGACAAAAACAATAGCAATAAATAGAATCAAGGGGATGTACATCTCATTAACAAAATAAATAGGGTAATAAAAATATATACAAATGAGCGGACGAGCGCAGTGCTGAAGGAAGGGGAAGGGAGAGTCGGGGGGAGCAGAGGGAAAGGGGGGGAAAAGAGGACTTAGCTGAGGGGAGGTGAAGTGGGGGGTAGAGGGACAGCAGAGGGAGCAGAGGGAAAAGGGGAAACTCAGTTTGGGAAGGCCTCTTGGAGGAGGTGAGCTCTAAGTAGGGCTTTGAAGAGGGGAAGAGAAATAGTTTGGTGGAGGCGAGGAGGGAGGGCATTCCAGGACAGTGGGATAATGTGGCCCAGGGATCGCTGGTGGGATAGGCAAGAAGGGGGGACAGTGAGGAGGTGGGCGGCAGAGGAGCAGAGAGTGCAGGGTGGTCAGTAGAAAGAGAGAAGGGAGGAGAGGTAGGAGGGGGCAAGGTGATGGAGAGCCTTGAAGCCTAGAGTGAGAACTTTTTGTTTCGTGCAGAGGTTTACAGTAAGAAGGGGAGTGACATGCCCAGAGCGTTTCTGCAGGAAGATGAGCTGGGCAGCAGAGTGAAGAATAGACTGGAGCGGGGCGAGAGAGGAGGAAGGGAGATCAGAGAGAAGGCTGACACAATAATCCAGCCGGGATATTATGAGAACCTGTACCAGTAAGATAGCCGTTTGGGTGGAGAGGAAAGGGCAGATCTTGGTGATATTATAAAGGTGATACCGGGAGGTTTTGGTGATGGATTGGATAGGTGGGGTGAATGAGAGAGCCGAGTCAAAGATGACACCAAGGTTGCGAGCTTGAGAGACGGGAAGGATGGTTGTACCATCCACAGTGATAGGGAAGTCAGGAAGAGGTCAGGGCTTGGGAGGGAAGATAAGGAGCTCAGTTTTGGACATGTTGAGTTTTAGGTGGCGGGCAGACATCCAGTTAGAGACGTCTTGGAGGCAGGAGGAGATATGAGCCTGAAGGGAAGGGGAGAGGACAGGGACAGAGATGTAGATCTGTGTGTCATCTGCATAGAGATGATAGTTGAAGCCATGAGAGCGAATGAGTTCACTAAGGGAGTGAGTGTAGTTGGAGAACAGAAGAGGGCCAAGAACTGACCCTTGAGGAACCCCAACAGTTAGAAGATGGGAGGAGGAGGAGGAGTCCACCATCTAGGTGATCGATACTTCATGAGCCAAAATGCCATACTTTTGGAATCATCATTCATTGTGGCAGTAACAGAGTGACAATACAAAAACAATGAAAAAAGATCTCAGATAAACCATCTCAGATATGGAAAATAAAATATCCACATCCAGTTCATTGCTTCAGATCTGGAATTAGTCTTGTGTAGTCTTATGCCGTCAAGTCGTCTCCCACCCGTAGCGATGCTATGGACACATCTCACCCAGAGTGGCCTACCTCCATCTGCAATTATTTTGGTAGCGTATACACAGTGTTTTCTTGGTAAAAGTACGGCAGTGGTTTACCAGTAAACTTGAGTTTCCATCCTCGATTCTCTCCCATGCCACTGCTGCCCAGCATAGGTGAGTTTTGACTCATGGCAGGTTGCCTTCCTTTCGCTAGCCACTGCCCAAACTAGGAATGGAATGGAAATGGGTAGGCCTCTGGTTGACTCTTCCTCCTATAGCTGAGACTGGAGGAGTATTGGAAACTCCCATTGCGACCTTGAAAGGGACTGGAATTACTAGTAGCAGTATTTTGTGAGTGCCCATGGGATGCAATACATGATATCAAGCAAGAATACAGTAGAATACATAAACCTGATCCCTCCCCTCAAGGACCTTACAATCTAGCAGAGGGGTCAGACCTAAAAGTAAATTACCAGTAGGAGGAAGCATTGGAATTTGTAAAGATATGCAGATGTAAGCTCATTGTGACCAGGCCCTGCATCCATGTATTGTATTATACTCTCCCAAGCACTTAGTACAGTGCTCTGCACACAGTAAGCACCCAATAAAAATGATTAAGTGCTTGGTGTTTGCAAGTGCTAAATTGATGTGAAAGTTCTAGAATGAGAAAATGAGAATTGATAAGGGAAGTCCTACTGGAGGAGATGTGGCTTCAGAACAGTAATAATAATAATAACAATTATGGTATTTGTTAAGCACTTATTACATGTCAAGCACTGTTCTAAATGCCCTTCCCCCTCCCTCTTCCCCTCCCCTCAGCATTGTGCTCGTTTGTATATATTTTTTATTACCCTATTTATTTTGCTAATGAGGTGTACATTCCCTTGATTCTATTTATCATGATTATTTTGTCTTGTTTTTGTCCGTCTGTCTCCCCCGATTAGACTGTGAGCCCCATCATTGGGCAGGGATTGTCTTTATCTGTTGCTGAACTGTACATTCCAAGCACTTAGTACAGTGGTCTGCACATAGTAAGCGCTCAATAAATACTACTGAATGAATGAATAGGGTAGATGCAAGTTAAGCAGGTTGGACACAGAAGGGCTTTGAAATGGGAGAGACTTGCACTCTGCCACATATGAAAGGGAAGGGAATGATAGGCAGAAAGAAGGATGAGAACAAAACATTGACAGCAGGATGAGGAATCGTGAGTAGGTTGACTTGGGAGGAAAGAGGTGCTTGATTATACTGCCTTTCACCTGTCTTTAGCTTTGCCACATCACTTGAGGTTTTGCTTTACTGTAGTTTAAATGCTTCTTTAGAGAAGCAGCATAGCTCAATGGAGAGAGCCCGGGCTTGGGAGTCTGAGATAATGGGTTTTAATCCTGGCTCCGCCACTTAGCTGTGTGACTTGGGGAAGTCACTTAACTTCTCTGTGCCTCAGTTACCTCAACTGTAAAATGGGGATTAAGACTGAGCCCCATGTGGGACAATCTTCACTGCAGCATTATATTTGACACTTAGGCGTGCAATGGATATCCTCGACAGCTACTTCAAAAGGCAAGCAAAAATGTACTTGCTCTTAGGTATTTTTGAGCACTCTTGCTTTTTTTTTCCATTATTCTGATTATAAGGTCAGATTTCCTTTGTTTTCAGTGCATTCACCTTTGAAGGTTCTTTAGAAAATATTATTTGGTGTAAATAATCATAAGTATTCTCTAATTCTAGCTAGATTTTTATTGTGCTTCCTAGCTACCATTATTGGGACTTCTTTGGCCCAAGATGCTAAAAAAACAGCAACAAATAAATACATTGGAAAGAGCTAGCTTTGTTAAAGAGAATGCCTAAAATGATAGTGGTTATAGAATCCTCTGAGATATAATCATTATTATTATTATCAATAATAATAATAATAGTTGTGGAATGTATTAAATGCTTCTATATACCAAGCCCCGTACTAAGTGCTGGGACAAATTAAAATATAATTGAGTCCCACAGGGGCTCACAGTCTAAAGTGGAGGGAGAATAGATATTGAATCCTCATTTTACAGATGAGGAAACTGAGTCAAAGAGGAGTTCAGTGAGGTATCCAAGATCACACAACAAGTACATAGTGGATCTGGGTTTAGAACACATGTCCTCTGGCTACAAGGCCTCTGAGCTTTCTACTAGACCACATTGCTTCTACTATACATCCCTGCTTTACTCTGATGTTGAAGAACATTTGAGATAAAGTGTATTGGAACTTTGACCTGACCACCCATATGCTCGCTAAATGACCTAAGCATCTTGGTGAATTGTTCAGGGAAGCCAAATATGCTTAGCAGTTACCAGTTAGTGCAGATCTAAATAGCTTTGAAGAACTTGGTTATTTTTGGCTTTGGCTACCATTTCCTTGTCACTCAAGAAATCTTATTTGACATATATCTCAGTGTAAGTTTCTATAAATCTCTGTTTCATAATAATAATTATGGTATTTGTTAAGCCTTACTATGTGCCAGGCAGTATACTAAGCGCTGGGCTGGATACCAGCACATCGGGTCGGACACAGTTCTGTCCCATATGGGGTGCACAGCCTTAATACCCTTTTTTACAGATGAGGTAACTGAGACCCAGAGAAGTTAAGTGATTTGCCCAAGGCCACACAGCAGACAAGTGGCAGAAATGGGATTAGAATTCATGACCTTATGATTCCCAGACCCATGCTCTCTGCACTTCGCCATGCTGCTGTAGTATGCTGTAATGTGTAGTTGGTGCATTTTTTTCTTGAAAATCAATCAGTGGTATTTTTTGATCATATACTATGTGCAGAGCACTGTACTAAGAGCTAGAGAGAGTACAAATATAAAAGTTCGCAGACACATTCCCTGCTATAACAAGTTTACAGTCTAGATGGGAGACAGACATTATGTATGACTAAATGATTAATAATATATAATTCAAAGATATGTACACAAATGCTGTCTGGGGGGAGGGCGATTTTCAAATGTTCATTGGAAAATATTTGTCACTTTCACTAAATCAGTTTCTGTATACACTCCAAAGTTAAGACCAATGTTTTGATGACTGATAGTCTATTCACTATGGAATTGAAGTATGTAGATGGGGTTCCCTTTTTAGCAGAGTAGCTACAATATTGCTCAGTGTGAGTGCTGAGCTACTGGAAGAACACTGAGCTTGATGGTTTGAAGGCCACCTTTCATTTCAGTGGCTGTATTATCGAGGCAAATGTGGAGCATCTTAGACAATTTGTCAGTCCAGCTTTAAGTTCCTTATATGGCTATTGTGATCTGTATTTCCCTCAAGTTTCTCAGTTGCTCTCTAATAGACAATACTCTCTGTATTAATTATAGAATTATAGGGGCCATGTAATGAAATTCAGAACATCTAAAACCAGTAAGTTTCTTCACTTTGTTCAGTGAGAAATATTTGTGAGAGTACCTTTTTCCTTAGTGTACCTTTCCATTTTTTAGTGTCTCCACTATGACTTTCCTTAGCTTTAAAGACAATGCCATATTTGGCTGTAAAATTGTTTCTCAAAAAGTCTTTGTGATCTCATAATGCTTCACCTTCCACTGAAAATCAATCTTTAGCATCCTATAAAGGGGTTTTTTTAAAGCAAAATAATTTCTTACAATGCATGGATCCCTTCTGAAGATTATATTTTGGCTCAGGACCAATACAATGCTTCTTGTCACTTCAGTACTTTCAAAGGAAAAGGTATGTTTTCTGTCATTTATCTTAGTAAAAAGATCTAGGTTGTAAAAATAATTGAAATAAGTCTTTAAATAAGTATATCTCGATTTGAAATATATTATCATAGCAGTAATTAATATTATTATAAACTTTTAAGCCATTTTACATGGAGATTAGGAATGGGATCAATCTCCATCATTTCAGTTGTGATTTTTTTTTTTATCCTATGCTATTCCTATTTGTGTTCACCTTCTAAAAAGATCACTTCTAAATCACTTCATCTGAAAGCAGGCATTGTGTTTATGGGCTCTCAGCTCGAATTACTGTATTGAACTCAATTATAATTGCTTTAAATGTTAACAATGACTCTTTTTAACACTAAAAACCTTGGCTCCTAAAAATAGCATTAGAATTAATATGAAAAGTAATTGGTTTTAAAATCTATTGATTTAATTAAACAGATTTAAAAGTCCAAGGCATTGATTCTGAAGAGTAAAAATCAATTAAATAAAATGTTTACAAGTGGGCAAATAAATATACATAGGCAGCAACAAAGCAGGCCATTTATAATCCTAAACTTTTACAGTTGCAATAGCAGTGTGTGTCACGTAATTACATTTGGTTTAATAAAAGCGAAATAGATGTTTCTTGTTTCCCTTTATAATTACATTAACTCTAGTCGAGTTTTGTTCATCCAGCTAAATGAGGTATAAATCAAAGTAGCTTTTATATATTTATTTCTGTTCTGGATGCGCCACAAGTGTATTGTCAGATGTTTTTGTAGTATAGTCCTAGAGATACGAGGATCCTTGAAAGGTTTGATACGGTTGTTTTACCATCACCCTCCTTAGGTAGGCAATCATAAGGGAATGTATTTATGAAAGGAGTAGCAAAAACTTTTCTGTAATCACATTTTCATATGCACATATTCAGCCAACATAGAGAAAGTTAAAACTGATTAAGTTATCTCAGAGGACTGAGAACTTGTTGGCAATCATTCACAGTGACCCTGACACTCCTTCATGCACTGGGAAGATCAAAATTAGTTGTCTGCAGGGTAAGCAAAAAATGGAAAGCCACAGTACCCTAAATCAGTCACGTTATACTCTGTGTTGAGGAGAATGCAGTGCACAGGCTTCCACGATAGCGGGGCAGGGGGCAGCTATACTCCAAATAGTTTTGCTCTTTCTTATGCAGTTGGGTGTTACTGTATCTTCTGGAGTTGTGTTATCTGAATTAACATTTAGTCAATCAGTGGTATTTACTGAACATTTACTGTGTTACACAGGACACTGTTTTAAGCATTTAGGAAAGTAGATTTTAATGAGATGGTTGTCTGATACTTGACAAGTAGTATGTCACCTTTCTCTTTGTTACACCCATGATCTTCTGCTTGCTTAGCCCAGAAAAGTTGGGGTGGCGGTATTGGAGAAGGATGGTACCTCTTCTCCTTTCCTCCCAGATTACACAAACAAGAGCAAAGGTTTGATTTTGGCATTTTCATATTATACATTCATTTCTTTTGCCCTCCATTTCTCTATCTGCATTTCCAATTGCCAATATTTTGTCCACTGGAGGATGGAGGCTCATACAACAGTAGTTACAAATATGATCTGGCAACAGGAGGGCAATAAACAGGAAAAGCAATTTCTCTATTTCATGTGTCCTTCTACTGACCTAATGTAGAAAAACGAGGCTTCTGAGTAAATGTGATTTATCATGATGCTGGCTTCCAGGAGGGTGCAGTAAAGAGCCTGGACCTTTTTTTTTAAGGTTCATAATGTTTTCTACCCCACTCCTTCACCTTATTTAAGTGCCACTTTCATTTCCTAAACCTTCTCACTGAGATGCCACGAAATGATGAGAATAGTCAACTGTCCATAAAGACTGCCATAACTAGTAGCAATGGGTTGGACAGCTGAGGAATTTGCCCCAAGAGGCTTTCCCAGACTAAGTCCTACTTTTCCTTATCTCCCACTCCCTTCTGCATCCCCTTGACTTGATCCTTTTTACTCTTCCCCTGCCCCCCTTTCAAGCTCCACAGCATGTATGTATGTATCTGTAATTTTATTGATTTGTATTAATGTCTGTCTCCCTCCACTGCTCCCCATGCCCTGCAGACTGTGAGTTTGTTGTGGACAGGAAATGTCACTGTTGTACTCTCCCAAGCAATTACTAAAGTGCTCTGCACACAGTAAACACTTAATAAATACAGTTAGCTGTTGAATGATTGAATGTTCTTGTCTGTCCGTCTCCCCCGATTAGACTGTAAGCCCTTCAAACGGCAGGGACTGTCTCTATCTGTTGCCGACTTGTTCATCCCAAGCGCTTAGTACAGTGCTCTGAACATAGTAAGAGTTCAATAAATACTATTGAATGAATGAATGAATGATTTCAAAGCACGGTGTAAGGTGGCCAATGAAGATGGAGAGTGCTGAATGCACATTTCTTGGAAAAAGACCTTTTACATTGGACCACAGACTGTGGAGGTTTGCTTCTCAGTCAGGCTCTTGCTGGGAGCCATTCTAAATCTGTCCAGAAGCATAAAGGTTTATCTGGTGATCCTAAACTGACCCCTGAAATAGCCATCCTTGTCTACATGCACTCCTGACATTTCCTGGCTCTCATCTTCCTAGTGGAGTCAAGGGCAACTGAATAGTTATGTCACCTTTTTGTTTCTGTTTTTTCATGTTTTGCTTTTGAAATTGGGAATACACTCTCCCAGCCATTACTAGGCATCCTAAACAACAATGACTTATGCAGTGGCTCAGTGGAATTGGCCATTGTCTCAGAAATATTCTATTCTGGGACTACAGATGGTACTTATTCTCTCTGCCAGCCATCTTGAAATACACAATGCTGGGAAAAGAGGACTGGACAAAATTGTATGGATGGCTTAGTGAAATCTATCATCCTGATTACAAGAACAGATCAAATACATGTCTTGCAGGTGGTTGCATTTCCCCTCTTAATTTTTGGAGTCTGAGCAATGGCTCTTCCCAAATGGCAAGAAGCCAGAAAAAGTGCTTTACTGAATTTTCTCAGGCCCATGGACAAGTGGGCAAGAGATTTTCAGCATGGCACTAGTACAGTGCTCTGCACACAATAAGCACTCAATAAATACAATTGAATGAATAGCACTAGCACCTGTAGATGTAATCTTACTGTCTGTAGTGTCATGTTTGAACATAGCTCTAATCTGTGTTGAAAAATAGTGCTAAGTAGCAAACTGAGGAAACAATGATTTAAGTGATTCACTGAAGTGAAAACTTTGAGTTTTAGAAAATGCATTTAATTTCTTCTACTTTATGTGTAAAACTACAATAATGGGAATAAATCTTGTGGTCAAAATTGCCCTCTTCAATCAATCATGAAAGCAATTGATTGATTAATCATGCTAAGTGCTTTACATTGGACTTAATAGACAATGATTCCTGTTCTCCAGGACCTACCCATGGAAACAAATGCTAAAATAGATTACTGATAGAAAGAAAAAAAGGGGAATATGGATATGAGTTTATTCCTATGCAATACATATGCAGATATGACCATAAATACTATGGAAAGTTGTGAGTACAGAACTTTTGGAATGGGAATTAGAGGAAGTTATTCATTCAATAGTATTTATTGAGCACTTACTATGTGCAGAGCACTGTACTAAGTGCTTGGAATGTACAAATCGGCAACAGATAGAGACAGTCCCTGCCCATTGACGGGCTTACAGTTTAACTGGGGGAGACAGACAGACAAAAACAATAGCAATAAATGGAATCAAGGGGATGAACATCTCATTAACAAAATAAATAGGGTAATGAAAATAAATACAGTTGAGCGAACGAGTACAGTGTTGAGGGGAGGGGAAGGGAGGGGAGAGGAGCAGAGGGAAAAGGGGGGGGGGGGAGAGGGCTTAACTGAGGGGAAGTGAAGGGGGGGTAGAGGGGCAGCAGAGGGAGCAGAGGGAAAAGGGGAAGCTCAGTCTGGGAAGGTCTCTTGGAGGAGGTGAGCTCTAAGTAGGGCTTTGAAGAGGGGAAGAGAATTAGTTTGGTGGAGGTGAGGAGGGAGGGCATTCCAGGATAGCGGGAGGACGTGGCCCAGGGGTGGACGGTGGGATAGGCGAGAATGGGGGACGGTGAGGAGGTGGGTGGCAGAGGAGCGGAGCGTGCGGGGTGGGGAGTAGAAAGAGAGAAAGGGGGAGAGGTAGGAGGAGTCAAGAGGATGGAGAGCCTTGAAGCCTAGAATGAGAACTTTTTGTTTCGGGCGGAGGTTGATAGGCAACCACTGGAGGTTTTTAAGGAGGGGAGTGACATGCCCAGAGCGTTTCTGCAGGAAGATGAGCTGGGCAGCAGAGTGAAGAATAGACTGGAGCGGGGCGAGAGAGGAGGAAGGGAGATCAGAGAGAAGGCTGACACAATAATCCAGCCGGGATATTATGAGAACCTGTACCAGTAAGATAGCCGTTTGGGTGGAGAGGAAAGGGCAGATCTTGGTGATATTATAAAGGTGATACCGGGAGGTTTTGGTGATGGATTGGATAGGTGGGGTGAATGAGAGAGCCGAGTCAAAGATGGCACCGAGGTTGCGGGCTTGAGAGACGGGAAGGATGGTCATACCATCCACAGTGATAGGGGAGTCAGGAAGAGGACAGGGCTTGGGAGGGAAGATACGGAGCTCAGTTTTGGACATGTTAAGTTTTAGGTGGTGGGCAGACATCCAGGTAGGGACGTCTTGGAGGCAGGAGGAGATACAAACCTGAAAGGAGGGGGAGAGGACAGGGGCAGAGATGTATATCTGTGTGTCATCTGCATAGAGATGATAGTTGAAGCCGTGAGAGCGAATGAGTTCACCAAGGGAGTGCGTGTAAAAGCAAGCATGAAATAGAAAATAGTGACAGACTTACCAGGATAGATGTGATTTCAGAAGTGACTTCCAGGATGGGAGAGCTGTGGAAATAATAGTATTAATTAAGTGTATACTATGTATAGACCACTGCACTAAACAGAGGAAAAGAGGGTACAAGTGGTCATATGACACAGACCCTTTCCCTTGAAAGACTTCCTTGAGTAACTATTGGGGAGATGACTGGAGTTACACATATACAGCAATGAAATGATAAAACATTAAACCAGAATGAAACAAAACAGAGTAAAAGAGAAGAAGAAATAAGGAGCAGTGTCCCATAGGAGATTGAGCACAGGCGTGGGAGTCAGAATGTGACCCTGCCACAGTCATTCAATTTATTCAGTTGTATTTACTGAGCGCTTACTGTACTGTAAAGCACTGCAAAACACTGTACTAAGTGCTTGGAAAATACAATTCGGCAACAAAGAGAGACAGTCACTATCCAACAACGAGCTCACATGTCTGCTGTGTGACCCTGGGCAAGTCTTCCACTTCTCAGTGACTCAGATACCGCATCTGTAAAATGAGAATTAAGACTGTGAGCCCTATGTAGTACAGAGACTGTGTCCAATGCTATTATCTTGTATCTACTCCAGCTGTTAGTGTAGTGCCTGTAACATTGTAAGCACTTAACGAGTACTGCAAGTAGACAAATACAAATACATACACAGTCCCTGTCTTACATGGAACTCTGAGTCTAAGAAAAAAAGCAGAATAGGCAGTTAATATTGATTTTTATGGATGAGGAAAGTGAGACAGAGAGAAGTTAAATTACTTGCCCAAGGTCACACAACAGTCAACTGGCAGAGTTGGGATATGAACCTGGGTGTCTGATGCCCAGGCCCTATCAATCAGTCATATTTATTGAGTGCTTCAAATGTGCATGGTACTGTCCTAAGCAATTGGAAGAGCACAACACAACAGTATAACAGTAACATTCATTCCCTGGCCACAATAAGCTTACAGTCTAGAGGGAGAGACAGGCATTAATACTAATGAATAAATTACAGATGTGTACAAAAGTACTGGAAGGTGGAGGTGGGGTTGGTGAAATAAAAGGAGTGAGTCAGTTGCCCTGATTCTCAGATAGGGGTGGGGAAAGAGGAAACAAAGGCTCAATTAGGGAATGCCTCTTTGAGGACATGTGCTTTCAATAAGCCATTGAAGGTGGGGAGGATAATTGTCTCTCAGATATGGAAAGGGAGGCCGCTCTGGGCCAGAGGCAAGACATGGGTGAGAGGTCGATGGTGAGATAGACAAGATCGAGGTACAGTGAGTAGGTTGATAGTAGAGGAACCAAGTTGCAGGCTGGGTTGTAGTAGGAGACTAGCAAGGTGAGGTAAGAGAAGGCAAGGTAATTGAGTGCTTTAAAGCCAATGGTGTGGAGTTTCTGCTTCTTGTGGAGGTGAATGGACAACCACTGGGGGTTCTTGAGGAGTGGGGAAACGTATCAACGTTTCTGTAGAAAAATGATCCAGACAGCAGAGTGAAGTACAGGCTGGTGTGGGGAGAGACAAGAGGCAGGTAAATCAGCCAGAAGGTTGATGCAGTAATCAAGGAAAATAAGTGCTTGGATAAATGCTTGGATTAACATGATAGCAGTATGGATAGAGAGGAAAGGACAGATTTTAGTGATATTATGCAGGTTGAATGGACAGGATTTAGTGATAGATAGCAAATCGTGGGTTCAATGAGAAGAATCAAAGATAATGCCAATGTTACAGGCTTGACAGACAGGAATGATAGTGGTGCTGTCTGTAATGAATGGAAAGTCAGGGAAAGAATAGGGTTTAGGTAGGAAGACAAGGTGTTCGGTTTTGGCCATGTTAAGTTTGAGGTGATGGCAGGACATAAGTAGAGACACTGGCTCTGTCCATTAGACGATGCTGCTCCTCAAAAGTCATAATCAGTGGCTATAGGAGCAGGATTTCAGGCTCTTTATGAATTCAGAGTCTAGAGCATACCCATAGCCATAGGAATGACTCTGCAGACACTGGCCTAACCAAGGTTTTTTGAAGCCTCGTGCTGAAGGCTCTGTTCCCTGTCCCACTGGGGTGGTAGAAAACAAGACAGGGTGGGGTCCCTTGGATGGAGTGGAGGGTAAACAGTGACTGGCAGGCACTGGGGTAGAAACCTTTGGTGGCAGGGAAGGAAGGCACTCCAGTTGGTAATTGCCCAGAGGAAAGTCTGCATTTATTGGTTGTTTTTCTTAGCTACTGATCATAGAAAAAAAGATCCCATTTGTTCTTTTTAGGGCTTTGGTCTGGTATACCACGTTAGTACAATCACTCATCATATCCCAATTGGATTACTGCATCAGCCTTGTTTCAGATCTCCCAACCTCTTGTCTGTCCCCGCTTCAGTCTAAACTTTACTCTGCTGCCCGTCTTATCTTTTTACAGAAATGGTCAGGACATGTACCCCCTCCTCAAAAATCTCCAGTGGCTGCCTATCAACCTCCATATCAAGCAAATTCATTCATTCAATAGTATTTATTGAGCGCTTACTATGTGCAGAGCACTGTACTAAGCGCTTGGGATGAACAAGTCGGCAACAGATAGAGACAGTCCCTGCTGTTTGACGGGCTTACAGTCTAATCGGGGGAGACGGACAGACAAGAACAATGGCACTAAACAGCGTCAAGGGGAAGAACATCTCGTAAAAACAATGGCAACTAAATAGAATCAAGGCGATGTACAATTCATTAACAAAATAAATAGGGTAACGAAAATATATACAGTTGAGCGGACGAGTACAGTGCTGTGGGGATGGGAAGGGAGAGGTGGAGGAGCAGAGGGAAAAGGGGAAAATGAGGCTTTAGCTGCGGAGAGGTAAAGGGGGGATGGCAGAGGGAGTAGAGGGGGAAGAGGAGCTCAGTCTGGGAATGCCTCTAGGAGGAGGTGATTTTTAAGTAAGGTTTTGAAGAGGGAAAGAGAATCAGTTTGGCGGAGGTGAGGAGGGAGGGCGTTCCAGGACCGCGGGAGGACGTGACCCAGGGGTCGACGGCGGGATAGGCGAGACCGAGGGACGGCGAGGAGGTGGGCGGCAGAGGAGCGGAGCGTGCGGGGTGGGTGGTAGAAAGAGAGAAGGGAGGAGAGGTAGGAAGGGGCAAGGTGATGGAGAGCCTTGAAGCCTAGAGTGAGGAGTTTTTGTTTGGAGCGGAGGTCGATAGGCAACCACTGGAGTTGTTTAAGAAGGGGAGTGACATGCCCAGATCGTTTCTGCAGGAAGATGAGCCGGGCAGCGGAGTGAAGAATAGACCGGAGCGGGGCGAGAGAGGAGGAAGCGAGGTCAGAGAGAAGGCTGACACAGTAGTCTAGCCGGGATATAACGAGAGCCCGTAATAGTAAGGTAGCCGTTTGGGTGGAGAGGAAAGGGCGGATCTTGGCGATATTGTAGAGGTGAAACCGGCAGGTCTTGGTAACGGATAGGATGTGTGGGGTGAACGAGAGGGACGAGTCAAGGATGACACCGAGATTGCGGGCCTGCGGGACGGGAAGGATGGTCGTGCCATCCACGGTGATGGAGAAGTCTGGGAGCGGACCGGGCTTGGGAGGGAAGATGAGGAGCTCAGTCTTGCTCATGTTGAGTTTTAGGTGGCGGGCCGACATCCAGGTGGAGACGTCCCGGAGGCAGGAGGAGATGCGAGCCTGAAGGGAGGGGGAGAGGACAGGGGCGGAGATGTAGATCTGAGTGTCATCTGCGTAGAGATGGTTGTCAAGGCCGTGAGAGCGGATGAGTTTACCGAGGGAGTGAGTGTAAATGGAGAACAGAAGAGGGCCAAGAACTGACCCTTGAGGAACTCCAACAGTTAAAGGATGGGAGGGGGAGGAGGCTCCAGCGTAGGAGACCGAGAATGATCGGCCAGAGAGGTAAGAGGAGAACCGGGAGAGGACAGAGTCCGTGAAGCCAAGGTGAGATAAGGTATGGAGGAGGAGGGGATGGTCGACAGTGTCAAAGGCAGCAGAGAGGTCAAGGAGGATCAGAATGGAGTAGGAGCCATTGGATTTGGCAAGAAGGAGGTCACGGGTGACCTTAGAGAGAGCAGTCTCGGTAGAGTGGAGGGGACGGAAGCCAGATTGGAGGGGGTCTAGGAGAGAATGGGAGTTAAGGAATTCTAGGCATCGATTGTAGACGACTCGTTCTAAGATTTTGGAAAGGAAGGGTAGTAGGGAGATAGGACGATAACTGGAGGGGGAAGTGGGGTCAAGAGCGGGTTTTTTTAGGATGGGGGAGACGTGGGCATGTTTGAAGGCAGAGGGGAAGGAGCCCTTGGAGATCGAGTGGTTAAAAATAGAAGTTAAGGAAGGGAGGAGGGCAGGGGCGATGGTTTTAAGAAGGTGAGATGGAATGGGGTCCGAGGCGCAGGTGGAGGGGGTGGCACTTGCGAGGAGGGAGGAGATCTCCTCTGAGGATACTGCAGGGAAGGATGGGAAAGTAGGGGAGGGGGTTGTTGGGCGGGAGGGGAGAGGCGGAGGGGTGACTTTGGGGAGCTCAGACCTGATCGTGTTGATTTTCGTGAGGAAATAGGTGGCCAGATCATTAGGGGTGAGAGATGGGGGAGGGGGAGGAACAGGGGGCCTAAGGAGAGAGTTAAAGGTCCGGAACAATCGGCGGGGGTGACGGGCATGGGTGTCGATGAGGGAGGAGAAGAAGCTTTGCCTGGCGGAGGAGAGGGCAGAGTTAAGGCAGGAAAGGATAAATTTGAAGTGTGTGAGGTCGGCTTGGTGCTTGGACTTTCGCCAGCAGCGCTCAGCAGCTCGAGCATAGGAGCGTAGGAGGCGGACGGAGGAGGTGATCCAGGGCTGTGGGTTAGTGGCGCGAGAGCGGCGGAGGGAAAGGGGGGCGAGAGAGTCGAGATGAGTAGAGAGGGTGGAGTTGAGAGCGGAGACCTGATCGTCGAGAGTGGGAAGAGAGGACAGGGCGGCAAGGTGAGGAGAGATGCTATTGGAAAGACGGATGGGATCGAGAGAGCGGAGGTCTCTGTGGGGCAGTAGCGAAGATTTGCAGGGGGAGGGAGTGTGAGAGATGAGGCAGGTGAGAAGGTTATGGTCCGAGAGAGGGATTTCAGAGTTGGTGAGTGAGGAGATAGTGCAGCGGTAGGAGATGACAAGATCGAGGGTGTGACCGAGTCGGTGAGTGGGCGCGGTATGGTGGAGGAGGAGGTCGGCAGAGTCGAGGAGGGATAGCAGGCGGGCGGCAGAGGAGTCGTCGGGTACATCCGTATGGATGTTGAAGTCTCCAAGGATCAGAGTGGGCAGAGAGAAGGAGAGAAGGAAGGTGAGAAAGGGGTCAAGGTGGTTGAAGAAGTCGGAGGTGGGACCGGGAGGGCGGTAGATGACGGCGACAAGTAACTGGAGTGGGTGGTAGAGACGAATGATATGGGCTTCGAAGGAGGGGAAGGAGAGGGAGGGGGGAGGAGGGATAGTGCGGAAGCGGCATCGGGGCGAGAGGAGGAAGCCGACGCCTCCTCCCTTACCGGTGAGTCTGGGGGAGTGGGAGAAGGAGAGGCGTCCGCCGGAGAGAGCGGCGGCGGAGACCGTGTCTTCGGGAGAGAGCCACGTTTCCGAAAGGGCGAGGAGGAGGAGAGAGCGGGAGAGGAAAAGGTCATGGATGAAAGGTAGCTTGTCTGTAATAGAGCGGGGGTTCCAGAGGCCACACTTGAAAGTAGCTGTGGGTGCAAGGGGATGAGGGGGGGAAGGGCGGGGGGAGGGGAGGGTTTGGATGGGAAGGAGGTGGCGGGGCCCTGGACGAGGAGAGGGGGATGAGGGGTGGCGGTGGGACAAGAGGACTGGGATGGAGCATGGGTGGGGAAGAGAGAAGGGGGAGGGGGTGAAGAGGGGGTTTGGTGGGGGGAAGAGTAGGGGGAGGGGGAAGAGGGGTAGCACTGGTAAAGTGGGGTTCTAGGGCGGGAGAGAGGAGGGGGGGAGGAGACAGAGGAGAGAGTGGGAAAGAGCTGAGCGAGAGAGGGGAAGGGGAAGGGGAAGGGGAGGATAGGAAGGGGCGGGAGGGGGGAGGGGGGGGAGGAGGGAAGCAAAAACTCCTCACTATTGGTTTCAAAGGTCTCCATCACCTTGCCCCCTCTTACCTCACCTCTCTTCTCTCCTTCTACATGCCAGCTTGCACACTCTACTTCTCTGCCCGTCGATTAGACTGTAAGCCCATCGATTAGACTGTAAGCCCATCAAACGGCAGGGACTGTCTCTATCTGTTGCCGACTTGTTCATCCCAAGCGCTTAATACAGTGCTCTGCACATAGTAAGCGCTCAATAAATACTATTGAATGAATGAATTCTCTGGTGCTAAACCTCTCACTGTGCCTCGATCTTTCCTGTCCCACCGTCAACCCCTGGCCCAAGTCTTACCTCTGGCCTGGAATGTCCTCCTTCCTCAAATCCTCGAAACTAGCACACTCCCCCCACCCCACCCTTCAAAGCCTTACTGAAAGTTCACCTCCTACAGGAGGCCTTCTCAGAATAAGCCCCCCCCCCCCACTTTTTCTCTGCTCCCCCTCCTCTCCCCATTGCCCCAATCTTCTCCCTTTGCTCTACACACCATCCCTTTCCCAAGGCACTTGTGTATATATGTACATATTTATAATTGTAATTCTATTTATTTATAATGATACCACTAATTCCTGTTTACTCTTTTTGATGTCTGTCTCCTCCCTTCTAGACTGTGAGCCCATTGTGGACAGAAATTGCCTCTATTTGTGGATGAATTGTATTTCTCAAGTGCTTAGTACAATGCTTTGTGCACAGTAAGTGCTCAATAAATACGATTGAATGAATGAATGAATATACTCTCCCATGACCTTAGTTGCAGCTCTGGCCTTGATGTAAGTTAAGTTGTTTTCCCTTTTTCCTTAAAATGCTTGGACTTCTTTTCTCTCTCCAGCAATTATCCCTCCACACTTCCTTTCTCTTGTGCTTTTCATTCAGTGCCTATGCCCTTCCTCAGCCCCCTTACACTTCACCAAAGGCAGTTGCTCCTCCTGTCTTCTCTCAGATTTAAAGGGGATGGAAGCTCCATGCAGCAAGGAAAGTTGTGAGCAACAGCACAGGGATGACAAGGCACAAAGAATAGTAGAGCTTGAGGATTGAAGAGTATGAGCTGGGATGTAGTAAAATAGCTGATTGAGTAATTTAAAGCCAACTATCAGGAGTTTCTGCCTGATTTGGGAAAAGAATAGACAAGCATCTGAGTTTTCTGAGGACTGGGAGACGTGCCGAACCAGACTTTAGAAAACGATGCTGCCTTATATAGAGAATATGTGGCATTATTTCCTAATTAAATAATCACTCAATGATATTTTATTATTCATTCATTCAATTCAATCATATTTATTGAGCACTTACTGTGTGCAGAGCACTGTACTAAGTGCTTGGAATATACAATTCGGTGACAGATAGAAACAATGCCTGCCCAACAACAGTCTCAAAGTCTAAAAGGGGGAGACAGACAACAAAACAAGTAGTCAGGCATCAATACCATCAAAATAGATAAATAGAATCATAGATATATACACATCATTAATAAAATGGAGTCATTAATATATACAAATATACACAAGTGCTGTGGGGAGGGGAAAGGTGTAGAGCAGAGGGAGGGAGTAGGGGTGATGAGAAGGGGAGGAGCAGAGGTAAAGGAGGACTCAGTCTGAGAAGTCCTCCTGGAGGAGGTGAACTGCCAGTAGGGCTTTGAATGGGAGAAGAGAGCTAGTTTGGCAGATGTGAGTAGGGAGGGCATTCCAGGCCAGAGGTAGGACATGGGCCAGGGGTCGAGGGTGGGACAAGCGAGAATGAGGTACCATGAGGAGTTGAGTGGCTGAGGAGCGGAGTGTGCAGGTTGGGAAGTAGAAGGGGAGAAGGGAGGTGAGGTAGGAGGGGGCCAGGGGACGGAGAGCTTTGAAGTTAAGAGTGAGGAATTTTTGTTTCATGCGAAGGTTGATAGGCAACCACTGGAGGTTTTTGAGGAGAGAAGTGACATGGCCAGAGCATTTCTGTAGAAAGATAGTCTGGGTAGCAGAATGAAGTATAGACTGGAGTGGAGAGAGTCAGGAGGATGGGAGATCAGAGAGGAGGCTGATGCAATAATCCAGTCGGGATATTATGAGACCTTATTAGTTCCTACTGTGTGAAGAGTACTAAACTAAGGCCTTGGGAGAGTATACCAAATGCAAAAGACAGGGTGCCTGACTTCAAAGGTCTTATAGTCAGCTACATTTTCTTGAAATAGCTGAAAGTCACTTTTGAGTAGAGATTCATGTATATCCTTTATTCATATAAAACGATAGACTAGACAGAATTTTCCTGGTGCTTGATTTGTTTTTTATTATTACTGATTTAACAAAAGCTTATGGCAAGTGACATAACCTTGTTTATTTTGCTTATGTGTACTAATGTTTTCTTATCACCCGCAGTGATAATGATTCTGAGAATATAAGTGGATTCTCTCTCACTCACACACACACACACACACACATAAAAAAACCCACCAAAACACCATCATCATTGTTTTTGAGAAACAACGTGGCTCAGTGGAAAGAGCCCAGGCTTGGGAGTTAGAGGTCATGGGTTCGAATTCTGACTCTGCCACTTGTCAGCTGTGTGACTGTGGGCAAGTCACTTAACTTCTCTGTGCCTCAGTTACCTCATCTGTAAAATAGGGATTAAGACTGTGAGCCTCACGTGGGACAACCTGATTACCCTGTATCTACCCCAGTGCTTAGAACAGTGCTCTGCACATAGTAAGCGCTTAACAAATACCAACATTATTATTATTATTATTTTTCTTGCATGAAGGAAAAGTATTTGAAAAATAGTATTTTCACTGATCTAATTGTTACTTGTGAATTTCCATAACTCAGATTTAGCATTCATGAAATTTTAAACCAGTGGCTGTGCTATTCTTTAAAAATCTTGCTATAAATGTATTTTTAAACTGAACTGAAAATCATAATCCTGGTATTTATTAATATTTCACTATGATGTGAACTCTGGGCTAAGCCCTGAGGTAAATATAAAAGATAAGCAGTTGAACACTGCCCTTAAACCAAATGAACTTCACAGTCTAAGAAGGGAGAACAGGTATTTTGTTCCTCTTTTACAGATGAGAAAACAGAAGCATAGAGAAGTTAAGTGGCTCATGCAAAGTCACACAACAGGCCCAAGAAAGGATTGAGACTAGAAGTCAGTTTGGTTCTCTTTCCACTAGTCCATCCTGCCTTCCTTTTAACAATGGTATTAATTTGTTTCAGTTCTGTTTTCAATACCAGTATTATGTATTTTCAATCTCTTTGCAGCCCCAAAGGCAGTCTTTGAAATCTTGCTTCCACAAACTCCCCCTTAACCAGAAAAACAGTATTAGAAGAATGTTTTCGGTGTTTGGATTAGATATATTGCATGGCTCCTTCACCTCTCCAAGCCAGGAAATTTCCAGTTTGAGTTAAGGGCTAGCAAACTACACACAGTTGAAAAAGACAGGAGCTTTTGGTGCATGTTGGAATTGAGTATGTCGGCACAAAAAACTGTTAGTGCAAGCCATTATAGCCTGTTCATTTGAGAATTCCATCCAATGATTTGGGAATGTTCAAGCCTAAAGACACCGCCAAGTCCTAAACAAACTCACAGTAAATTTAGCTTTCAGCACCATTCCATACATAAATGTTCCCCAGGGTATTAAGTAGCCCTAAAAGACTTTAATTAATTTTTAGAGAAGCAGTAAGGCCTATTGGAAAGAGCACAGAGCTAGAAGTCAGGATCCCAGGATTTTAATCACAGCTCCTTCACTTGCCTGCTGTGTGACCTTGGGCAGGTCACTAACTTCTCTATGTTTCAGCTTCCTCATCTGTAAAATGGAGATTCAATGTCCATTCTCCCCAGAACTTAGACTGTGAGCCCACCCAGGGTTCACATCCAGCACGATTATATTGCGTTGTCTGCCCCAGTACTTACCACAGTGCTTGGCACATGGTAAGCCCTTAACAAATGCTACAATTATTTTTAAAGAAACTTCTTTATTGTAAGTTGGTAAAACAAAATTACATGCACCAATTGTTCCTTTAATAACCAAAAAAACTTTATTAATTATCCTTTTTCAGCTTCTCTCACGGATGCAAATATGAGGCATAAATCCAGAGGCCAGATTTGGAAACATATGATAAATTGACAAAATCAGTATCCAGTTGACAAGAAGTACTGTACAGGTACAGTGTACAAGTACCACACTGGTGAATTTCCTCTCTTCTGTTTTTTCTGGGACATCAGCTATTTTAAAAATATTTGCAAATTGATTTTATCCCCTTTACTAAGTATACAATGTCTCATTATGAAAATAGTAATTGTCTGCCTTAAAAAGTAGCCTGAAATTCCCTATGTGATATTGACATATGTTTACTTTACAGATCATTAGTTTGAAAATATTTTTAGTGGGTCAAGCAATTTAATAGAAGAATACAATTATCTCTTAAGCACTTCAGGGATTGGGCTAATGTTGAAATCGAGCATATGTTTGGGTTTTTTTCCCCCTTAAAATCAACATAAATTATTTTCTGGAAATAATTTAGAGTGCATGTGAGTTTTCATTCCTGACTACGAGTAGTAAAAAATACTTGTTCATCCTAGGAAACAAATTAATCATGTATCTCAGGTCCTTTGGAATTTGAAAGAAAACAAAGATTCATGCAACAAAAAGCGGAAGTGTTTTGTAAATTTCAATAAAAATGATTCAATTTAAATATTTAAAATTCTGTAGTTTACAACACCACATTTTTTAAGAACCACAGAGTCTTACGTACAGTGCTAAACTCTTAGTACAGTGTTTTGCACACAGTAAGCACTCAATAAATACGTTTGAATGAATTCAAGTAGGCAGACTAAACAATTGGAGATTTTCTAACACCAGTCAATCATTCATTCAACAGTATTCATTGAGCGCTTACTATTCATTCAATAGTATTTATTGAGCGCTTACTATGTGCAGAGCACTGTGCTAAGCACTTGGAATGAACAAGTCGGCAACAGATACAGACAGTCCCTGCCGTTTGACGGGTTTACAGTCTAATTGGGGGAGACAGACAGACAAGAACAATGGCAATAAATAGAGTCAAATATGTGCAGAATACTGTACTAAGTGCTTGGAATGTACAATTCATCAACCGATAGAGACAATCCCTGCCCAGTGATGGGCTTACAGTCTAATCGGGGGAGACAGACAAAAACAAGACAACTTAATCGCTATGAATAGAATCAAGGGGATGTACACCTCATTAACAAAATAAATAGGTTAATAAAAATATATACAAATGAGGGGAAGGGAAAGGGGGTAAAGAAGGCTTAGCTGAGGGGAGGTGGGGGGGGGGCAGAGAGGAAGCAGAGGGAGCAGAGGGAAAAGGGGAAGCTCAGTCTGGAAAGGCCTCCTGGAGGAAGTGAGCACTCAGTAGGCCTTTGAAGAGGGGAAGAGAGTTAGTTTGGTGGAGGTGAGGAAGTAGGGCATTCCAGGGCAGCGGGAGGACGTGGGCCAGGGGTCGACGGCAGGACAGGCGTGAATGGGGGATGGTGAGGAGGTGGGTGGCAGAGGAGTGGAGTGTGCAGGGTGGGCAGTGGAAAGAGAGAAGGGAGGAGAGGTAGGAGGAGGCAAGGTGATGGAGAGACTTGAAGCCCAGAGTGAGAAGTTTTTGTTTCATGCGGAGGTCAATAGGCAACCACTGGAGCATTTTAAGGAGGGGAGTGACATGCCCAGAACATTTCTGCAGGAAGATGAGCCAGGCAGCGGAAGGAAGAATAGACTGGAGTGCGGAGAGACAGGAGGAAGGGAGATCAGAGAGAAGGCTGACACAATAATCCAGCCGGGATATTATGAGAGCCTGTACCACTAAGATAGCCATTTGAGTGGAGAGGAAAGGGCGGATCTTGGCGATATTGTAATAGTGAGACCAGCAGGCATTGGTGACAGATTGGATGTGTGTAGTGAATGAGAGAGACGAGTCAAAGATGACACCAAGGTTGTGGGCTTGAGAGACGGGAAGGATGGTCGTACCGTCCACAGTGACAGGAAAGTCAGGAAGAGGACAGGGCTTGGGAGGGAAGATGAGATGCTCAGTTTTGGACATGTTGAGTTTTAGGTGGTGGCAGACATCCAGGTGGAGATGTCCTGGAGGTGAGGAGATACGAGTCTGAAGGGAGGGGGAGAGAATAGGGGAGGAAATGTAGATTTGTGTGTCATCTGCATAGAGATGATAGTTGAAGCCATGGGAGCGAATGAGTTCACCAAGGGAGTGAGTGTAGATGGAGAACAGAAGAGGGTCAAGAACACCATCTAGAGATGGACCAGTACTGAACTGAGAATAAAGAATCTGCTAGTGTTAGTGGTGTGGAGACCACTGTCACCATAGTCATAAAATTATTTATTGCTATTTTTATCATCATCATTATCAATAATAATAATTGTGGTATCTAAACACTATGTGACAAGCACTAACTATAATGACAAGATAATCAGGCCCCAAATGAGGCTCCCAATTTAAGTAGGAGGTAGGGCAGGCATTGAATCCTCATTTTGCATGAAAGGAAACTGAGGCACAGGTAAGGTAAATGACTTGACCAAGGTCATACAGCAGACAGGCTGTGGAGCCAGGATTAGAAGCCTGGTCCTCTGATTCCCAGGTGCACATTCTTTCCGGTAGACCACACTGCTTCCCAATTAGAATTTATCATTTGTTATTTGTATTGTTAAGTGATTACTGTGTGCAGAGCACTATTCTAAGCACTGGAAAGTATGCTCAGATGGGAATTAGGCACAATTCCTGTTCCTCTGGGGGCTTCTGGTGGTCCTTCCAAGGGATCTTTCCTGGTGGACTGGGACAGGACGTTGGACTCTTAAAGCGGTTTAACTGGACTCACTGGAAGTTTTTTCAGAAAGCTGAGTTATTAAATATCAGAAAACAAACCAATGGAGGAAAAAATGAATGCTGTCTTTTAACACATTCTCTAAATGGAAAAAAAAACCAACAAACTTTTAGGGATCTAGCTTTTATTCCCAAAATTTGCTTCAAAGATTCAGTTCCTTAACTCAAGGCACCTCCATGTGCTTCTGATTAATAGTTTTATTGTATTTCAAAATAGATGTGACCTAACTATTCTGGAAGAATCTGAATTAACAGGAAATCAAAACTTTAAATAATATTAGCAGCAGTACTGTCAGATAGTATTAATTGAATTATATCAGGGCTTATTAAAATAGCATTTCCTCCAAGAAGCCTCCCCATCTAAGACCTCATTTCAATCAATTATATTTATTAATAATAATACTAGTGAGTGCTTGCTT
Source organism: Ornithorhynchus anatinus (assembly GCF_004115215.2). Lineage (NCBI taxonomy): Eukaryota > Metazoa > Chordata > Mammalia > Monotremata > Ornithorhynchidae > Ornithorhynchus > Ornithorhynchus anatinus. The sequence goes on from NC_041728.1 coordinate 157,885,710, forward strand.
TTTGCAGGGCACTGTACTAAGGGATTGGAAGAGTATAAAACAACAATAAAACACATTCCCTGCCTACAACAAGCTCACAGTCTAGAAGAGGAGATAGACATTCATATAAATGAATAAATTACAGCTCTGTACCTAAGTGCTGTGGGACTGACAGTGGGGTTTGGTGGTGAATAAAGGGAACAAATCAGAGTGATACAGAAGGGAGTGGGAGAAGAGGAAATGAGGGCTTAGGGAAGGCCTCTTTGAGGAGATATGTCTTCAATAAGGCTTTGAAGATGGGGATAATAATTGTCTGTTGGATATGAAAACAAAGGGCATTCCAGACCAGAGACAGGACGTGAGCAAGAAGAGAGTAGCGAGATAGATGACAACAACGTACAGTGAATAGGTTGGCTATGGAGGTTCAAACTGTTCAGGCTGGGTTGTAGTAGGAGAGTAGCAAGATGAGGGAAGAGGGGCAAAGGTGAGTAAGTGCTTTAAAGCTAATGGCAAGGAGTTTTTGTTTGATGCGTAGGTGGCTGGCCAACCACTAGGTTCGTGAGGAGCAGAGAAAGGTGGATTGAAGGTTTTTATAGAAAAATGATCTGAGCAGCAGAGTGAAGTTCGGACTGGAGTGGGGAGAGACTGGAGGCAAGGAGGTCAGCAAGGAAGCTGATATGATAAAGCAGAATAGGGTAGATGATTAGATTAATGTGGTAGCCGTTTGGATGGAGAGGAAAGGACAGACTTCAGTGATGTTCTGAAGGTTGAGCTGACAGGATTTACTGATATATTTTTCATACTCCTTCTCCCTTCTCCATCTCCTATGCACTTGGATCTGTACCCTTTAAGCTTTTCATATTCACTGCATCCACAGTCCCACATCACTTATGTACAGCTCTTTAATTTATTTTAATGTTGTGTCCTTCTCTAAATAATCATAATAATAATGACATTTGTTAAGCACTTACTATATGCAAAGCACTGTTCTAAGCACTGGGGTAGATACAAGGTGATCAGGTTGTCCCACATGGGGCTCACAGTCTTAATCCCCATTTTATAGATGGGGTAGCTGAGGCCCAGAGAAGTGAAGTGACTTACCCAAAGTCACCCAGCTGACAAGTGGCTGAGCCAGGATTTGAACCCATGACCTCTGACTCCCAAGCCTGGGGTCTTTCCACTGGGCCAATCTGCTTCCCTCTAGACAATGACTCCTCAAGGACAGAGAAAATGTCTACCAATTGTGTTGTATTGCACAATGGAGAAGAAGCATGGCGTAGTGGATAGAGCATGGGCCTGGGAGTCAGGAGTTCATGGGTTCTAATCCTGGCTCTGGCACTTGTCTGCTGTGTGACCTTAGGCATTTTGCTTCACTTCTCTGTGCCTCAGTTATCTCATCTGTAAAATGGAGATTGAGACTGTGAGTCCCACATGGGACAGGGACTGTATCCAACCTGATTTTCTTGTTTCCACCCCAGCTCTTACTAGAGTCCCTGGCACATAGTAAGTGCTTAATGTGTACCATCATAATTACCATTATTATCCTTGCTTTCCCAAATGCTTTGTGTACAGTAAGTGATCAATAAATACCATTGATTTATTGATTGACTGAAGCACATACCTAACAAGACATCTGTTTATGCAAGTCCTAATCAGATAGGGGCATAATTTATCAATGGGAAAGAGAAAAAGTGGAAAATGGCAGAAAACAAATAGGTACGGGAGAACACATACAAAACTGTGGGACATGGACTGTGTCCAACCTGATTATGTATCTAACCCAAGGTTTAGTACAGTACCTACTACATAGTAAGCACTCACACATTCCATTAAAAAAAGAAATAAAAAAACAGGGTAAGAATCAAAAGAATCAATGACAATTGACTCCCAATCAATTGGGAACTAGCCAGTGCATTGAGGTAAAGAAGGTAAGAGTCTGGATGTTCATTCAATAGTATTTATTGAGCGCTTACTATGTGCAGAGCACTGTACTAAGCGCTTGGGATGAACAAGTCGGCAACAGATAGAGACAGTCCCTGCCGTTTGACGGGCTTACAAGTGTTAAGTTCTAGGTCCTACCCTCCTACCTTGGAGAAGCAGCATGGCTTAGTGTTTCAGAAAGAGGCTGGGCCTGGAGTCAGAGGGCCTGGGTTCTCACATTTAATGTTAATCTGGTTTAGTGGAAAGAGCACGGGCTTGGGAGTCAGAGGTTGCAGGTTCTAATCCTGGCTCTGCCACTTGCCAGCCGTGTGACTTTGGCCAAGTCACTTGACTTCTCTGTGCCTCAGTTGCCACATCTGTAAAATGAGAATTAAGACTGTGAGCCCACACAGGACAACCTGATTGCCTTATATCTACCCCAGTGCTTAGAACAGTGCTTGGCACATAGTAAGCGCTTAACGAATACCCCCATTATTATTGCTATTATTGCTATTGCTATTGCTATTCTCTCTCTGCCTCGATCTCATCTATCTCATTGCCGACCCTGTGCCCACATCCTCCCTATGGTCTGGAATGCCTTCCCTCCTCAAATCGAAGAGACAGTTACTCTCCCCCACTTCAAAGCCTTAGTGAAGACCCATCTCCTCCAGGAGGCCTTCCCTGACTAAGCTCCACTTTCCTCTTCTCCTACTCCATTCTGCATCACCCTGACTTGCTCCCTTTGTTCTTACCCGCCTCCCAGCCCTACAGCATTTACGTACATATCTGTAATTTATTCATATTAATATCTGTCTCCCCCCATCTAGACTGTAGGCTCATTGAGGGCAGGGAATTTGCCTGTTTATTGTACTGTACTCTCCCAAGCACTTAATACAGTGCTCTACATAGAGTAAGCACTCAATAAATATGATTGAATGAATGAATTTTGGAAAGTTTCCTAAAATTCCCACTGTCCACCTCAAAGCCCAACTGATGAACCAACCAATGCAAAACCACTAAGAAATGGATTGCAGCTAAAATCCTCTTAGTCACAATAAAATGCCACCTCCACACTACTGAGAACTGCAAGCTGTAGATTCTTGTCATTTTAGAGATAGTAAATTGAATAGGACATTTGAATGAAAGAGGTAGTCAAAGACTTATGGATCAGTTGCCCAAGCCCAACAGCGTTCAGCTTAGTCCCAGTCCTGCAGACTTAAATCTCAAAGTTACCCTAGGGTGCTCCAAGTCCCTGTAAGATCTTTGTAGGACTGGTTGGAACTGTCACACATCCCAAAAGTAAGCCTGGACACTTAAATGAGCCTCAGAAGCAGTTGAACAAGTGTCTAAACTGAAGCTTTAAAGATTCCACTTTTGCTAAATCTAAGATTCTCCAAAAAAAACAATAGTTGGAAAAAAAAAATAGAATCTTCACTCCTGTTTTCCAGAATTTGGTTGGTATTCATTGTCAGCAGTGGTTCTGAGGGGGGAAAAAAGCATTTCCCAAGAGGAACTGCTTCATACAATCACTCTACTGTCAAGTATTTTCCCTAGATATTTCACCTTTGACTGAAAAAAGGGTCATCTGGTGGAGGAATTTGTCATTCTGCTATCACCTGTTTGTCTTTTGTTCAGCACTTCCAATGTAGTCTGTTACTAATAATTGGTTTCTTACTCTATGGTAGACCTCATAATATGACCATTATAATTGTCTCAATGTAGTGGGGGATTTTATCTATATCTCTGATGGCTTTAGAAGTAAGTGGGAATTATTTGGATGACTTACAAAGAGGTTGTTTTTTTTTTTTTCAAGAAGCACATTGTTAAAGTATTACTGGGGCCAATGCATAGTAGAAGATTAGGGTTTTTTTTTTTTACATCGAGAAAATTGACATCATTTGAAAACTCACACCTATAGCATTGATTGAACATTTTACATTTTCATGAGTGAATTGCTGTGTGGTCTTTATGTCTTTAAAATAATAATAATAATAATGTTGGTATTTGTTAAGCGCTTACTATGTGCCGAGCACTGTTTTAAGCGCTGGGGTAGACATAGGGGAATCAGGTTGTCCCACGTGGGGCTCACAGTCTTAATCCCCATTTTACAGATGAGGGAACTGAGGCACAGAGAAGTTAAGTGACTTGCCCACAGTCACACAGCCGACAAGTGGCAGAGCTGGGATTCGAACTCATGAGCCCTGACTCCAAAGCCCGTGCTCTTTCCACTGAGCCACACTGCTTCTCTGTAAAACTCACTACAGTGAGTTGTAAAACTCACTACAGTGTTTTACAGTGTTGTATATCCAACACTGGAAATGTATATAAGAGCTAAATTCCATTAATTTTTATACATTTAGCTATTTTTCATCATGGCTGAAGGGAAACATGCTAATTGGCCATTAGCAGTACACATTATCAAATGTATTAATTGCCTGATTTATTGTTTTATAAAATAGCCCTTTCACTTAGCTTTAGAACACCTAAATGTTGCCTATTAAAAATATAGTAAAATATATTTATTGGCCCCAAATCCAAAGCTCCCTCAAGCATAAAAGGCTTGATATGAGGCATGCCTGATATAGACCACTGCTTTCTCTTTTAGATTACACAAAGTTTTGATTTATTGCTATATGATCACATCTTGAAACCCTTTTCTTTCAATTGATCTCTAGTAAAATAAGCCCAAGATTATATAAGTAAACTGAAAGCTTTATCTAATTGCTTTGCCTAGCCTTTCATTCAATTTTATAGTGTGTATTAAATCCAAATTTATAAAGGGACAAGCACAAATGAAGATAATTATCTTTTGCCATTTTTCATTTGCCCTCTGATCCTGTCTTGATGACAGTGTTTCTTCTTAATATGCATTATGAAAGCCATTGGTAAAGTTTGACCTGTTCAACCCCTTAGAGTGCTACAAAATCTTATTGCCAGGAGGAAGAAAGAACAATGGCTAGAAGAGTTTTGAAACCCTACTGAGAAATAATAGTGTCAAAGATCAAGGTTAGAGAAAAGATAGTTTATATGAAAATAATAGATGATAGTTTTAAAACTATAAATGATACAGGAATCCTGTAAAAGCTCAACAATTGTAGCTACGAAATAGATTCACTTAGCAACTTCCTAATAATAGTATTTAAGGATTTATGGAATGCAGAGCACTGTATTAAGCGCTGGGGGTGAATATACAGGTAAGAATAAGATGTGGTTCTTGCCCCTTGGAGAGCTCACAATATTGTCACTCCCCTAGATCTTCCTCCAGATTTATCCAGTGTGAGTTTATCTGGAAGGGATTAAGCAGCAGTGGAAGGAATAGCAGCACTCCTTCAGAAATGTTAGGAAATTGGAAAGGTTTTAATTGGGGTTATTGGACTCTGGACACACGTTAGTAAGCAGCTGGTAAAGGGCTCCTTCTACCATAATGTTCTGATGGGGTTTGCTTTCTTGTGTGGTTTTGTCTCAGTCAGTAGTATTTATTGAGCAGAACACTTACTGTGTGCAGAGCACTGTACTAAGGGCTTGAGAGGGTACTTTATAACAATAGACACATTCCCTGCCCACAATGAACTTACAGTCTAGAGGGGGAGACAGACCTTAATATAAATAAATTACAGCTAAGTATATATGTGCACTGATATCCTACTCCATCACACCTCACCCACCCATCAGTTTGGGCACAGGCTCAATCTATTGTATTCTACTCTCCCAAGTGCTTAGTGTGGTGCCCTGCCCACAGTAAGTGCTCAATAAAGCTGGAAAAGCAGCAAGGCTTAGTGGAAAGAGCACAGGCCTGAGACTCAGAGGATGTGGATTCTAATGCCGCTTCTGCCAGTTCTCTGCTGTGTGACCTTGGGCAAGTCACGTAACCTCTCTGGGCTTCAGTTACTTCATCGATAAAATGAGAATTGAAGTGATAAGCCCCATGTGTGTGGACAGCACTATCATCCTTCCCGTCTAACTAGCTCACAAACTTGGTGTCATCCTTGACTCCTCTCTCTCATTCACCCCACATATCCAATCTGTCGCCTAAACCTGCCAGTCTCATCTTCACAACATCGCCAAGATCCTCTCTTTCCTCTCCATCCAAACCGCTATCTTGCTGGTACAATCTCTCATCATATCCTGACTGGATTGCTGCATCAGCATTTTTTTCTGATCTCCCAGCCTCCTGTCTCTCCCCTCTTCAGTCTATACTTCACTCTGCTGCCCAGGTTATCTTTCTACAGAAATGTTCTGGGCATGTCACCCCCCTCCTCAAAAATCTCCAGTGTTTGCTTCTAAACCCCCATATCAAGCAAAAACTCCTCACTATTGTCTTCAAAGCTGTCTATCACCTTGCCCCCCTCCTATCTTGCCTCCCTTCTCTCCTTCTTCAGCTCAGCCTACACACTCTGCTCCTCTTGTCCTAACCTTCTCATCGTGCCTCATTCTCTCCTGTCTTACCATGGACCCCTGGAACCACATCCTACCTCTGGCCTGGAATGCCCTCCCTCCTCAAATCCGTCAAACTAGAACACTTCCCCCCCCTTCACAGCCCTATGGAAAGCTCACCTCCTCCAGGAGGCCTTCCCTCCCTCTGCTCTACCCCCTCCCCACCCTACAGCACTTGTGTATGCATGTACATATTTATTATTCTATTTATTATATTAATCCTGTGTATCAATAATTCAATTTATTTATATTGATGCTATTGATGCCGGTCTACTTGTTTTGTTCTATCTCCCCCATTCTAGACTGTGAGCCCGTTGTTGGGTAGGGATTGTTTCTATTTGTTGCCCAATTGTACTTTCCAAGCATTTAGTTCAGTGCTCTGCACAGAGTAAGCACTCACTAAATATGATTGAATGAGTGAATGAATGTGGGACATGAACTGCCTATCTGATTATTTTATATCTACCCCAGTGCTTAGTGCAGTCCCAGCTGCATAATACACATTTATCAAATGCTACTAAAAAATAAATACCACTGATTGATTGGTTATTAGGTAAGACCCAACCTCACCAACTCTGAAACCCCACTTTTGATCACAATCTTTTGATCTGTCTTTTCCCCAAACCCCTGCTTCTTCTGAATCTGTCCTGTTCCCCCACAGAGATCTCCTAATCTTTCAACAAGTCCAAGTTTCCAAAGTCATCATGCCCCATTTAGTGACACACAAATCCATGACCCCTACATCACTCTCTCAGCTAAAGTCAACTCCCTTTCTCCTTTCTCCCTTGGTTGGTCTTATACCATCAACTTGCAACCCTGGGTCACCTCTACGGTACATTCCACTACGCCTCTGTTCAAGCTGCAGAATACTGCTGGCTGAAATCCAGACATTACTCCTTTGACCTCATCCACCTCAAGCATATACTCACCTGCTTTAATTCTGCCCTCTTCTTCACCTGACAACTGCCCTTCTCCATTCAAGCCATCATTAAATCCTGTTAGTTCTGCCTTCACAACACTGCTAAAATTTGCCCCTTCCTCTCCATCCAAACTGCTGCTGCATTAATGCAAGCACTTATCTATCCCACCTTGATTATTGTATCAGCCTCCTTGCTGACCTCCCTGCCTTCTGTCTCTCTGCATTCCAGTCTGTACTCTATTCTGCTGCCTGGATCATTTTCCTTCAAAAACTTTGAAGTAATGTTTTTCCACTTCTCAAGGAATTACAGAGTTGCCTGTCTACCTCCACATCAAATAAAAACTCCTCATCTTTAGCTTAAAGCACTTACCCCCTCATACCTCACCTTGCTACTCTCCTACTACAACCCAGCCCATGCACTTTGTTCCTCTAATGCTAACCTTCTCATTCATCTATCTTGCCACCGACCTCTCGTCCACATTTACCTCTTGCCTGGAATGCCCTCCCTCCTTGTGTCAGATAGATAATTGCTGTCCTATGCTTAAAAGTGTTATTGAAGGCACTTCTCCACCATGAAGCCTTCCCTGACTAAGCCCCCCTCTTCTCTTCTCCCACTCTCTTCTGCATCACCCAGAATCACTTCTTTCATTCATCCTTCCTCCCATCTCCACAGCACATGTGTATATGTAATTTATTTGTGTATATTAATGTCTGCCTCCCCCTCTAGACTGAGAGCTCATTGTGGGCAGGGAATGTGTTTGTTTGTTGTGATATTGTACTATACCAAGAGCTTAGTAAAGTACTTTGCACACAGTAAGCACTCAATAAATATGAATGAATGAATGAACTTCATTTGCTCACATCAGCTATTTCAGACTTTAAACTCCTTCTCATTCCTCCCTGACCCCCATCTCTTTCCCCTAATGACCTGGCTCATTGGTAACAGTGAAACCATCAGTCATGGTCTCTCCCAAAATCTCTCCTGCTCCTCTCCAGTTCCACCTCCTCCTACCCCTCTTCCAAATTTTCCCATCATTCCCAACTATATCCCAAGAGGTGATCTCCCACCTTATCTCAAAGTCTACTCCGCCACCTGAGTCTCAGAGGATATCCTTTAGCAATTTATCAAAACACTTGCCCTCTCCCTTCTTTCCTGCCTGAGAGCAATCTTCAATCAATCACTTTCACTAGTGCTTTCAAACATACTCATATGCCCCTTATCTTAAAACACCCTCAGCCCCAAAACACTTTATATGCATATCCCTCACTCTTCCATTTCCCATATCCAAAATTTATTTCAATATCTGTCTCCCTTTTTCAACTCTAGGCTCCATGCTATTTATCTACCACTTCTGTCATATAATGTTCTGCACACAGTGAGTGGTCAGTAAATGCCATTGACTGATTCACCCAAAACAGATACCATGCTGATTGCAGTCCTCATCATGACATGGTTAGACTATTATTATAATCTCAACCTCTGTCCAGCCTCTTCCCCATTCAATCTATACTCCAATCTGCTCTATGGATTATCTTCCTGAAACATCACTTTGCTCACATCTCTCTCTTCCTTAAAAAGGCCCAAAGAATGTTCATCTTATCTGCTCTCTTGTTTCCAATTCACATATCAATTAGACTCTCCTATTGCTCCCCTGCTATTCTCATTGTTCCACCCAAACTCACATCTTAAATGTATCTTTCTTTCCATTTTGCCTGGTTGCTCACACTCTTCCCAGCCTGCAAACTCCCATCCTTCTAAATCCGCCTCCCAGTTTTAAAGCTCTCTTAGAATTCTACCTCTTCCATCAAGCTTTTCCCTGTTATTCCCAACACCTTAAGGAATTGGGGAGATAGCAGTATAGAAAACTGTAACCTCTGATTGCTTCTTTATTGAACTTCAGTTTGTGCTGAAGCTAAGAGCCGTAATAGTACCACATTTTGTCAGCCTCCCAAAGGACATGCTGACCTTTATACTTGGGTTTTCTACCTCTTTGCCTGTAATTTATGTCACTGAACTAACCTGCCAGAAGCTAGAAAGGAGTTTTGCAGGGCCTGACTGAGCATGGTCAGAGAGAAGCAAAATAGATCCTTAAGGAGGAGGAAGCTTGGGAAAGGTTGCTCAGGTTTTTAGAGAGAGATAGGTCATTATTTATGGCAATCATGAAAACACTGAGTAGAATATGTTCCACTCAGAGGATTTAGGTGAGATTCCACATAAACTTTCTGAGCAGGTTAGAAAACAGGTTTACTGCCCAATAGCTCCTTTCAAATTATCTACAGTAGCATGCTGTAGTAGTGCTTATTATAAGCACTAAGAATGGTTGCAGAAGCAATAAAAATATAGCTTCATGGCAAGATATTTTAGACATGGTCTTGAGAGAACATAGCTTTGTGTTTCTGGGCAAATAAAACATTCAGTGTCAAGGAGACTGATATGATGCTAAAACTTTCCCTATCTGAAGTACAACTATATCTAAGAGAAACTATACAAATGATCCACACAACATAGATGTCCAAACTACTCTAAAGATCCTGTTTCTTAAAAAACTAGTTGAGAATGCATTCACATATTTGTGGCCTAGTGGAAAGAACCCAGGCCAGGGAGACAGAGGACCTGGGTTCTAATCCTGGTCCACCACTTGTCTATGTGCAACCTTGGGCAAGTCACTTGAAGAAGCAGTGTGACTCAGTGGAAAGAGCCCAGGCTTGGGAGTCAGAGGTTATGGGTTCTAATCCTGTTCCACTACTTGTCAGCTGTGTGACCTTGGGCAAGTCACTTAACTTTTCTGTACCTCAGTTACCTCATCTGTAAAATGTGGATGAAGATTGTGAGCCCTCCTTGGGCTCTACACCAGCACTTAGAACAGTGCTTGGCACATAGTAAACACTTAACAAATACCACAATTGTTATTATTATTTTACTCAATAAATTAACAAAAATATTTATTAAGTACTCCAAACAGAAGAAAGCACTTTGCTAAAGGTATTTGGGAGAATAGTTAGATACTATTGCAGACATGGCATCTGGTCAATCTCAAGAGAGGAAAGAGAGGAAGAAAAATGAGGTGAAATAAACCTTAAAAATAAAAAAGGTAAAATTAGCCTGCTTTACTACCTGGAAGGGAGAGTCCTCAAACTCCACTGCTCACAAGCTATGGGTAGGACCATCTGCCACAGCCTTCTCAACATCTCAACTGCCCTTAGGTCATGTTTCTGTCAGTTATCTGCTCTAGCGAAGCTTGGTTCCTGGGATGTTGAGGAACAGGGTCAGAGGGCTCTAGCCCTTAGCTCACCCATTAAAGATCCCTGGAGGTCCCATAGTGAGGTCCCATGTTCTTAGCCCCACTTCAATTCTTTGTGGGTTTGGAGGCTGGGCTCCAAATTTATCTAACAGTGGTGTGGAGACTTCCGTGACCCCATACTAAGCATTGTGATTAGCTCAAAATGCATATAAATCCATTCAGATGTATTTTATTAATTTTTCTTTTGCCTTCTGCCATGGTAATTGCCACTATGTCAACAATACAGAAAGAATCAGTCCAAGCACATCATTATTCTTTGGAAAATAAATAATTTTGGAACTAAAATTGTATATAACTTTTTTAATAATCAGCATTTAACAAAATCAGAGGAAGATTTTACGACTAGGTGTCATTCTCAAGTAATGATGAATTATCTTCCCTCCCAAGCCCTGTCCTCTTCCTGACTTCCCTATCACTGTGGACGGTACAAACATCCTTCCCATCTCTCAAGCCCGCCACCTCGGCGTCATCTTTGACTCGGCTCTCTCATTTACCACACACATCCAATCCGTCACAAAAACCTGCCAGTCTCACCTTTATAATCTTGCTAAAATCCGCCCTTTCCTCTCCACCCAAATGGCTATTTTACTGTTACAGGCTCTCATAATATCCCGGCTGGATTATTGTGTCAGCCTTATTTCTGCTCTCCCTTCCTCCTGTCTCTCCCTGCTCCAGTCTATTCTTCATTCTGCTGCCTGGCTCATCTTCCTGCAGAAATGCTCTGGGCATGTCACTCCCCTTCTTAAAAACCTCCAATGGTTGCCTATCAACCTCCGCATGAAACAAAAACTTCTCACTCTAGGCTTCAAGGCTCTCCATCACCTTGCCCCCTCCTACCTCTCCTCCCTTCTCTCTTTCTACTGCCCACTCCGCACACTCCGTTCCTCTGCTGCTCACCTCCTCACCGTCCCCCCGTTCTCGCCTATCCCACCATCGACCCCTGAGCCACATCCTCCCACTGTCCTGGAATGCCCTCTCTCCTCACCTCCGCCAAACTAATTCTCTTCCCCTCTTCAAAGCCCTACTTAGAGCTCACCTCCTCCAAGAGGCCTTCCCAGACTGAGCTTCCCCTTTTCCCTCTGCTCCCTCTGCTCCCCCTCTACTCCCCCTTCACCTCCCCTCAGCTAAGCCCTCTTTTCCCCACTTTCCCTCTGCTCCTCCCCCTCTCCCTTCCCCTCCCCTCAGCACTGTGCTCGTCACTCAATTGTATATATTTTTATTACCCTATTTATTTTGTTAATGAGATGTCCATCACCTTGATTCTATTTATTGCTATTGTTTTAATGAGATGTTCATCCCCTTGATTCTATTTATTGCTATTGTTTTTGTCTGTCTGTCTCCCCTGATTAGACTGTAAGCCCATCAAAGGGCAGGGACTGTCTCCATCTGCTGTCGATTTGTACATTCCAAGCACTTAGTACAGTGCTCTGCACATAGTAAGCGCTCAATAAATACTACTGAATGAATGAATGAATGAATGAATGGTCACCAGGTTATCCTTCAGGAATAAAATGACTTTGTAAAACTAGATTCAAAGAATGATTATGTTCAGCCAGAAAACAAGTAACTATATCTACCAATGAAAGACCTAACATACTGCTAAATTTGATTCGTACAATTTGCATCCCAGCATGACCCCTCCATAATAATTCAACCAACAGACTTTATCATTTATGACTGCTCCTTGTAAGCAAGTGTAACACTTTCCTTCCCCAGAAAATGAAGAAAAAAAACTAATGCTACAATGTTTCCTCCCTAGAAAGTGTGATTTTAGGCCAACATGAAGGTGTTCATTGTCCAGTGACAAAAAACGAAAAAGAGATGACTTTACATATCTCAAATGAAATGGCATTATCAAACAGGTAATACTTTGAAACCCACCTTTCTAAAAGAAATAAAAAGGGATGCAACTAAAGATATAAATAGCCACACAAATATGTATCACCCAGCTGATGTGATTTCAACTATGTGACAGAGAAGTAGTGTGCCTAGTGGATAGAGCACGAGCCTGGTTTTTATGGCCATGTCTGCAATGATATCTAACTATTCTCCCAAACACCTTTAGCAAAGTGCTTTCTTCTAAGTGGAGTACTTAATAAATATTTTTGTTAATATGTTGAATAAAATAATAACAATTGTGGTATTTGTTGAAGACTTGTTTTTGAAAGACTTGTGTTCCAATCCTGGCTTTGCCACTTACTACTGTATAACCTTGGGCATATCACTTAACTTCTCTGTACCTCAGTCATCTCATCTATAAAATAGGGATTAAGGCTGTGAACCTCATGGGGGACAGGGACTGTATCCAATTTGATTTGCTTGTATACACCCCAGCACTTAGTACAGTGCCTAGCACATAGTAAGTGCTTCACAAATACCATGATTTTCATTATTATTATTTCATGAATAGAAAGAGTACAGAACTGTGAGTTAGGAAACATGGGTTCTAAACTCAGCTCTGGCACTGGCCTGCTGGGTGACCTTGGGCTGAAATCTCCCTGGGCCTGTTTCCTCATTTGCAAAATAAGGATGAAAAAGAGTGTGAGCCCCATGTGGTGCAGAACTGTGTCCCATTTTTATAATCATGTATCTACCTCAGTGCTTAGCATGCTGTAAGGGTTTAATAAATGCTGTAATCAGTTGCTATTAATTCATAATCAATGATTCATGGCCTGATTGCTCAAGGAGAATGTCTGATCCAAAGAAGGTCAACAGCATTAACTGGGGTGGGTTAGGAAAAAATGGCGATCCCAGGGTTCCTGGGCAGGCTCTGGAGCTAAATGCTTTATCGGTGGCTACCTAATGTTCCTTTTGTCTGAACAACTGATTCACTTCTACTGTTAAATGAACATTTAGAATGGGCCAAGAATGATTTTATAGAAGCAACATACTTGTTTAGAGAAGCTACTCTGCATACAGTAAGCCCAATAAGTTATTAATAAATACTATTACCATTTTCCTTATAATAATAATAATAACTGTGGTATTTATTAAGTCCTTACCTTGTGCAAGGCACTCTACTAAACACTGGGATAAATACAAGGTGTTCAGATTAAATGCTTCCCTATCCCAGGTAGGACTTGGAGTCTTAGTAAGAAAGGAGAGCAATTTTGAATTCCTATTTTACTGATGAAGAACCTAATGTACAGAGAGTTAAGTGACTTGTCCAAGGTCACAGTGCAGTAAAGTGATAGAGTGAAAGTAGAACCCAGGTCCTCAGACTCAGAGTCCTTTCCACTAGGCCATAATGCTTCTCCTTAAAAGTATGTGTCCCTCTGAACTCCTTAACTTCTCTGTGCCTCAGTAGTTGTAGTAATAATGTTTGTTAAGCTCTTATTGTGCTCAGGACACTGTACTAAGCACTGGGAAAGAATACATAGTTGGGAATTGGACACATTCCCTGTCCTTCACCGGGGCTCACAATCTAAAAATAAAAAGGGGGCGAGGGGACTGGCGACATCTATAGTAAAAGATATGCTAACCTAGAAACTTAAACATTTTCTACCTCCTGTCTACTTTTGTTTTATGGCCTCTGAGCAAGTATAACAATCCTTCATGTACATTTTGTTTTCAATTTTTTTCTTGCTCATTTTTTTCAACAACCAATGTCATATAGTCTAGCCATATCATATCTGAGTTAATCCAATCCCACTATAACAAGGCTCCTAAAGTAAAAACTACACCGACTTTATATTTATTCCCATGCTCCTTACAATTACATACGTACATTTCAAATGCCTATGGTCATAGGTGCCAACTTTTCATCTTTCAACTTTATCCCAAGTGCCTAAGGATCTTAGATTTTAGGGGGGATGGGGATCGTGAGAGGACCATCACTAAAAATCAATCGGCCCAATGCTTAGAACAGTGCTTGGCACATACTAAGCACTTAATAAATACCTTCATCATCATCATCACCATCAGAAAGCCACCATTTTGGATCTGTTCAGCCCTCTTAGGTTTTGTCAGAAACCTGGATAATCAATTCTGGAAGTACAGCTCAAAAAGCAGTGGGGTGATCATTCTCATTATCCTCATGAACTGAGTGCCTATCATAATGAATCTCTTTCCTAATTTCCATGTTCCATTGACACCCATACTAAAATTTCTCAAATCTATTTTAAATGCCTTGTGATCAAAATGTTGACTACAGCTATTCTTCTCTGTAGCAGCAATGTTTTTCCCATCATCATCATCATCATCATCATCCTTATCCTCATCCTCATTGTTATCACCATTGCTACCACATTTTTATTTATTTATTTAGCATTTGTTTAGCTGTGCTGCATGTTTGGGATGATGCTACTAAGAGAGGAATTTTACCAGAGTGCTTAGGTGTGAGTGAGAAGGTCCCTGTTTTTAAATTGCTAGCAGTTTCAGAAAAAGAGATAGATAAACATAAAAATAATAGCAATAATAATTATAGTATTTGTTAAGCATTTACTATGTGCCAGAGTCTGTTCCAAGTTCTGGGGTAGATACAAGACAATCGAGTTGGACACAATCCCTATCCCACATAGGACTCACAATCTTAAGCCCCATTTTATGGATAAGGGAACTGAGTCATGGAGAACTGAAGTGATTTACCCAAAGTCACACAGCAGAGAGGTGGAGGAGCTAGGATTACAACCTAGCAGCTTCTGACTCCCAGGCCCATCCTCTATCCACTAAGCCATGCTGCTTCCCCGCAGACACACATATAAAAAGGTATATCCCTTAACCCAGTGCTAATGTATAGTTAAAATTAGCACCCCATGATGTGGGACAACAGCTACCTTCTTTTTCCTTGCTGAGAGGTACTGTGGCCTAGTGGATAGAACACAGACCTGGGTGTTTGAAAGGCCTGGGTTCCAGTCCTGCCTCTGTCAGTTGTGCGACCCAGGACAAGTAATTTCATTTATCTGTGCTTCAGTTACCTCATCTATAAAATGAGGACTGCATCTGTGAGCCCCATGAAGGACAGGAACTGTGTCCAACCTGTTTAGCTTGTATGAATCCAGAATTTACTACAATAGCTTCCTGGCATATAGTAAACACTTAACAAATGCCATTAAAAAAATAAACAAAAAATAATGTCAAATTGAAACTTTTAGACACTTTCATACCTGGGGCTCAGAGTTGTCAATACCCAGGAGTTCATTTACCTAATTTCTCAGCAAAACACTTCCTCTCTCACTTATCTACCCTATTCATTCAATACCAACACCAAATAGCAATAACTATTATTGAACTATTATTCAATCTCAAGATTTTGACACCTGCATTGAAACATATGTGAGTTCTCTTTCCTCGAAAACTGCTCAAAGCTTTTGGTTTAGTATTTAATTTTTATACAAAAAATGAGTTCTCACCGATTGTTATACAAATCATTTACCATCTTGTATATTAATAATTGCATCAGAAAGTATCTAAAATACAGAAAGGTCAGTAATTTTCTGAATGGTAAAAGTCTAGTGACAAGAGAAGAAGTGTGGCTTAGGGGAACAAGCATAGGCCTGGGAGTCAGAAGACCTGGGTTCTAATCTTAGCTCTTCCACTTCATTGCTATGTGACCTTGGGCAGTCATTTCACTTCTCTGTGCCTCATTTACCTTACCTGTAAAATGGGGATTAAGACTGTGAGCCCTTAATGGGACAGGGACTATGTGTCCATCCTGGTTATCTTGTATGTACCTACCCCAACACTTAGTACAGTGTCTGGCACATAATAAGCTTTTAACAAATACCATAATAAAAGAAACAAACAAAAAAAACCCAAAACTTATTTTCTAGCACAGGGTTCACATTTAAAAAAAAAATATCCCATCTGCTTTCCAATTCTTATGGTAGTTAAAAAGGCTATTCTGAATGGCTGCACTGAAAATATTACATCTGATTTTGTGCTGGAAAATTGAACCAGCAGGTGATCATAGCTGGGCAACAGTTTTATGGCAGTAGAAAAGAGTTGCATGATTACTGAAGTATAGCTGACACTGGAAATAGAAAGCGGCAAGACGCCTTTGAGAATATGAGCAATTTTCAACTCACAAGCTTTTTAAAATTAGCATTCAGAAATTCATTGTGGAATAGTTTCTCAGCAGTTTAGGGACATCTCTTATTTTTACTTAACCTTCTCGTTAATTTAAAATTTAGCAATGCAAAGTTGTTTTTTTTTTTAAATTCTGCATTTTTCCATATTAGGATGTAAAAATTCCTAAAAACAGTTATATGAATGGATGGATGGAAGAATGAATGGATATGGTTGCAAATGTTACTGATGATGAAATCCTATTAGGATTGGATTAAGACCGTCATGCACTCTTAGGTTTTCAGTTTTGCCCCGCCCCTCCCCTCCCCTCCAACCCCTCTCACTCACTCTCTTTTGTTCACTGGACTGCCATCCCTACCAGAAATGAGAGGGCATGACCACTCAGTACCAGGGAATGAGCCAGGAATCACAAGGCCTTTCACACAGAAGCCAGACCTAATCTGCATCTGCCCTCCATTCTCGCCACTCACAAGAGAGAACCTGCCTCTTCCCTTCAACTCTGTTCCACTAGCCTGGGAGCACCATTTTCTCCTCTGGTATCTGGTGGGAACTCTGTGAAGAGAGTAAGAGCTGTGCGAGTGAAAGGACAGGCTTGAGCCCTAGTACTGTCCAGTTGGCTTGGCTTTATCACAAAGAGATATACAAGAGCTGAGTTTGGATTTGGATTCTCTCCTGCTCCTGCTCAGGGGACCTGGCCATGGGGATGGGATGTGAGAGGAGTGAGTGCCCAAGAATGAGAGAATGAGAGCCAGTAATGATCTCCTTTGGCAAAAGTCAAGACCGCCACACCTACCTCCATTTCCCACCTATCCAGCATCACCATACACCAAAATTTGGGGTGGGGGAGGGAAGTAGAGGGCATCCTGCAGCTATACCTCATCTCCTGGACTGTGCTGAGATCATCCAGTCTCTTCTCTCTCATCACTCATTTCCCTGCCTGTCTCAAGCTGAGGCTGACACATTTAAATAAAGCATCCCCCTTAAGAATATGTCACCCCAGTGCTCTGAGAGATAGCAGGGTGTCTACCATGGGCTGCCTTGTTCACAGCTGGATTGGGAAGTTGTGAGGAAGAGATGAGATTCATTCATTCAATAGTATTTATTGAGTGCTTACTTTGTGCAGAGCACTGTACTAAGCGCTTGGAATGAACAAGTTGGCAACAGATAGACACAGTCCCTGCCGTTTGACGGGCTTACAGTCTAATCGGGGGAGACGGACAGATGAGAACAATGGCAATAAATAGAGTCAAGGGAAGAACATCTCGTAAAAACAATGGCAACTAAATAGAATCAAGGCAATGTACAATTCATTAACAAAATAAATAGGGTAATGGAAATATATACAGTTGAGGTGTTGACTGTCGAATTTGTGGGGCAGTTGACTGCCCCACAAGTTCTCCTTACACCCCCTTCCTTCATCCTAAAATTAAAGTAGGCTGCCCTGCATGTGCCTAGCCAGAAGGAGCAGAGGAAGAAGGGAACAGTAGAGCTGGAAGAGCAGGTCACGTCCAATTCTGCTCTCAGGTTCTCTGATGATGCAGGTGAAATTGGCTGCCATCTTGGAGAGTTCTGATATGGGCACCACCTTATTGTCTCAAGGAATGACTCCACTGCTAGTAAGCCCATTGATTAGAGTCTCCTTTGACGAACAGGGACTGTCTCTATCTGTTGCCAATTTGTACATTCCAAGTGCTTAGTACAGTGCTCTGCACATAATAAGCACTCAATAAATACTGTTGAATGAATCAAGATGCACAATTGTCATCCAAAGCAGTAGTAGCTCAAATTTTGTCTTAGGAAGGTGGCTAGGCTCTACCATAGTCCCAGACCAAGGGCTGCAGCCCCTAAAGCTTCTATTTTCTTCTTGCCCTGGATTCAATAGTATTTATTGAGTGCTTACTATGTGCAGAGCACTGTACTAAGCTCTTGGAATGAACAAGTCGGCAACAGATAGAGACAGTCCCTGCCGTTGGACGGGCTTACAGTCTAATCGGGGGAGACGGACAGACAAGAACAATGGCAATAAATAGAGTCAAGGGGAAGAACATCTCGTAAAAACAGTGGTAACTAAATAGAATCAAGGCGATGTACATTTCATTAACAAAATAAATAGGGTAATGCAAATGTATACAGTTGAGTGGACGAGTACAGTGCTGAGGGTATGGGAAGGGAGAGGGGGAGGAGCAGAGGGAAAGGGGGGAAAAGAGGGTTTAGTTGAGGAGAGGTGAAGGGAGGTGGTAGAGGGAGTAGAGGGAGAAGAGGAGCTCAGTCTGGGAAGGCCTCTAGGAGGAGGTGAGTTTTAAGTAGGGTTTTGAAGAGGGAAAGAGAATCAGTTTGGTGGAGGTGAGGAGGGAGGGCGTTCCAGGACCGCGGGAGGATGTGGCCCAGAGGTCGACGGCGGGATAGGCGAGACCGAGGGACGGCGAGGAGGTGGGCGGCAGAGGAGCGGAGCGTGCGGGGTGGGTGGTAGAAAGAGAGAAGGGAGGAGAGGTAGGAAGGGGCAAGGTGATGGAGAGCCTCGAAGCCTAGAGTGAGGAGTTTTTGTTTGGAGCGGAGGTTGATAGGCAACCACTGGACTTGTTTAAGAAGGGGAGTGACATGCCCAGATCGTTTCTGCAGGAAGATGAGCCGGGCAGCGGAGTGAAGAATAGACTGGAGCGGGGCGAGAGAGGAGGAAGGGAGGTCAGAGAGAAGGCTGACACAGTAGTCTAGCCGGGATATAACGAGAGCCTGTAACAGTAAGGTAGCCGTTTGGGTGGAGAGGAAAGGGCGGATCTTGGCGATATTGGCATATCAATGTGACCAAAAGCTTAGAGAGTGTAGGGTTAGCTTTAGGTACTTCGATAGGAAGAATTTTCTTCAATTAGCTTCTGAGGTTCCCAGTACATCATAATCTGCAGTGTTGCTAAGTAATGCTAGAAAACTTCAAGTACTTTCTAGACATAATTTCTATGACCGAATTCTTATTAAAGTCTGGTTGAAAGGCAAACAGTTAATATATTCATTGGTAATAAAAACTGTGATATTTGGAAAGCTCTCCCCATTTGCCAAGAACTGAGTTGAGCGCTGGACTATATAGAAGATAATCAGATAGGACACAGTTCCTGTAACAGATGTTTCTCACTGTCTGGTAGGTGAGTAAGCTGGCTGTAAGCTTGTTGTAGGCAGGGAATGCATCTGTTTATTTTATTGTACTCTACCAAATGCTTAGTACAGTGCTCTGCACGCAGTAAGCACTCAATAAATATGGATGAATGAATGAGTTTAATCCCCACTTTACAGATGAGAAAACTGTGTCACAGAGAAGTTAAGGGATTCATCTAAGGTCACAAAGCAGGCAGCTAGGATTAAAATACAGGTCTTCTAATGCCTAGGTCCATGCTCTATCTACTTCACCATACTGTTTTCTAACTATTATAATTTCCTAAAGTCTTGAAAACTAGCATGGAAGATGCTGCTTCACTAGAATATTTTCTTTTGCCTTCATCTAGCACCACCCCATTTAGGTAATTCTGTTCATTTTCTTAGAGTTTTATCTTTGAAATATAGCTTACCCATGGTTTAGCTTATAGAGAGAAAGTTTCAGGCGGATTTTATTTGGACACCTGTTTATATAGAAAAAAAATTTCAGTTCTCAAAATTAGTTTTATTCAGTGTGACTTTACTAATATTCTCAGAGCTATATGTCATCACTCATTTTCCTTTTTTAAATTATATTTGTTAAGTGCTAACTATGTGCCAGGGACTGTACTGAGCTCTGGAATAAATACAAGTTAACCAGGTTGGACACAGTCCATGTTCCACATGAGGATCACAGTCTTAATCCACATTTTACCAAAGAAATAACTGAGTTACAGATTAGTTAAATGAGTTGCCCCCACAACAGACAAATGGGATCTGGGACTTAGAACACTGGCCTTCTGACTCCCAGGCCTGTGCTTTATCCACTGGGTCATGCTGCTTTGCTGAATTTAATGCAAAGTATCAGTTCAAAGATTAACATTCCTTACATGCTAAGTTTCAGGGGCCACTCGGTGTCACACTTTTAATAAAAAGCCTTGTGACACAATGGTGTAAATAAATTTATGTTTATTTTGTCAGCATGTAAGCTCCTTGTGAGCAGCAAATATTTTACTTAGTCTATTCTTCCCAAGCCGTCAGTACAGTGTACCCACACCACATGAGAACTCAATAAATGCTACTACTCCCTTTCATAATTTGTTATCCATATTTTCCTGTGGCATCTTGCTGTAAATCATTTAAAAAGCTCTCTGGAAACTCTAGAATGCATTTCTTAGGATATATCACGGTAATATCATCATGCAAAATCTATTGGGGAAAAAAGTATCATAATCTTATACTTATATCCAAAAAAGAGGAAAAAAAAATTAGGGAAATAAATTGAGTTTGAATATCTCTCAATGATAAGTGAAAGATTGCAAGTGCACAATCAGGAAAACTTCAAATGGTAATTTATGGTTCAATATCATTGTTTTCCTAAGCAGCAAGAAGTACTTAGACATTTGGTCTGAACCATCAACACCTTATTTTCTGAAATTGGAAAGGGGAGAAGGCTCTTAAGGACACTGTAAAACAAAGCCTCAGAAAAGGCTGCATCCCTATTAAAGCCTGGGAATATATTTCTGAGGATGGACCAGCAAGTCACACTGCCATCAAGGATGGAGTGCCTCTCTTTGAGCTAAGAGTCTTGATTCATAGACTGTAAGATCATTGTAAGCAGGGGATGTGTTCATTTATTGTTATATTGCATTCTCCCAAGCACTTACTACAGTGCTTTGCACAAAGTGCTCAATAAATATGATTGAATGAATGTAAGAATGAATTATATACATTCCTCTGCACATAGTAAGCTCTCAATAAATACCTTTGAATGAATTCCAATTTTTTTTCAACTCAGTGATCTATTATTTGATAAGGATATTCAAATCAATAATAATAATAATGTTGATATTTGTTAAGCGCTTACTATGTGCCAAGCACTGTTCTAATCACTAGGATAGATGCAAGGTAATCAGGTTGTCCCACTAAAGGCTCACAGTCTTCACCCCCATTTCGCAGATGAGGTAACTGAGGCACACAGAAGTTAAGTGACTTTCCCAAGGTCACACAACTGACAAGTGGAGGAAGTGGGATTAGAACCCACAACCTCTGAGTCCCACGCCCGTGCTCTTTCCACTAAGCCATTCTGCTTCTATCCATCTGTGGTGTTTACTGAGCACTTACTGTGTCTACAGCATTATACTAAACACTTGAGAAAGTATGATGCAACAGAGATATTCTCTTCATTTCCATGTAAAGATGTATGTTGTCATTACATCACATAATTGGTATCTACCCCAGTGCTTAGAACATTTCTTGACACTAAGTATGCATTTAACAAATCCAATAATTATAACAATGGCACTTTAGTTGAGAATAACCTATCATCTTCAGTTAAAGCACATTTTGTCATATATAGTGTGACGATATGGCTATGCCTAAAGAAAAAGAAGAAAGAGAATCACTGGCAAAAAAAATGCTATTTTTTTTTAGAGAAACATGTTAGTTAACACATTTCCTTTCCTCGATAAAAATGATCCAGTGAACCAGCACAGTAGCTAACAGGGTAAACATTTGCAAAAGGTCATTGACAGCAAAAATGTTGCACCCAGCAGTATCAGAATTTAGCAGTGAATGATAATCTCTGCTCTACTGTAGAATCATACTTAGGGGAATGTGAATAATTATTACATGCCCATGGTTAAGTAATTCAGATTGTGACACAAATTCATCTACAGGGGAGGAAACACTCAACAAAGAGTTTAAACCACTAATATTTTTGTGAAATCAGGTTTCTCAAGAATAGTCAATACAATTGTTATTTATACTTAAATATCATGTAATGTATTATATTCTTGAATGAGACAGACATAGTAAATATACAGCTTTGTTTATTATGTGTGTACTCTGTTGGCATAAAAAAGTAGTTATCTTTATCATTGTATTGTGTATATTTGAGTTGTTTTTGAAATGCCTTTGAAATATTCCTTCTGTCCTCTCTGTTGAGGTTGGCCTGATTTCAGCTCACCATAGAGTTGCTTGTCAATCATTTTCCATCCAGTGAAAATCCTGCCTTATGAAGGTGCGGTGTGCCCAGCAGAATTTTGACCATGTTGAAAGTTATGTTCCATTGCTTGTCATCCTTTCTTGCTTCATTGTTGGATATATCATGGAAAGATTTGATGAAATGTCTCTAGAAGTGTGGTTCCTGCCCAAGTCACATTCACCACTTTTCAGAAACAGGCAAGTGGCATGATTTCACAATTAAGTGTAAGAGGACCAAGACCAAAACCTGACAAGCCATGCACATAGCCAAATAACTCTATTGGTGACACAGAGTAGAATGGTGTTCCATAATGGTCCTACAATAGAATTCTCCTGTCCTTCAAAGATCCAAGTGTAGAAAAAAGTAGAAAATGGAAGCGAGTTATATATGTCCTATGGAAGAGTGAGAAACAAAAAGTGGGGAAAACATGGCATCAAAATTCCAACCAACGAAGATCTCATAGAAAACATATAACATGCACTCTCATGTAAGCATATATGGTCAAAGTATTATGCTTTGTTTCATGTTTATGTTTCATTGTCTAGTATTTTGAAATACTTTTTTATTTCTAAAATTGTGTTGCCATATATGGATCCTTTCTAAATAATGCTTGAATTTCAGCACAGTTTCCACTGATTATTGTATTAATAAATGGAGGTTAAGCTATAGTTTAAAACTAATAGATTAAAGAAAGACTCCTCATGAAAGCAATGTGCTCTCTAGTGAGGAAGACCTGTTGTAGAGCAGATATAATTAGAAAAGCCAGCTGTGATACTTTGGCTTCTTTGAAACATCAATGTGTGAAAAGAACATAACTGCAAACCATCTCACCACATTAACATTGCATAAAATTTTAGTAATCCTCATCACCCTCATAATTAAAGGGTAATATCCTTCCCACACTGTAGAACTTTAGCACACCTGAAAACATCAGTTTTGCTTATTGACAGTGGTGTTGGAATGTCTTTCACCTTTCTCCATATTGAACAAATATAATGTCACATTTGGGGATAGGAACTTGGGGATAAAACTTTGGGGATAGGAAAATTGACCTAAAGACAAGAATAGGTTGCCTAGTCCCTACTTCCTGCTAAGTGTCACTGCATCATTGGTGTAGTGGATAGAGCATGGGCCTGAGAGTCAGAAGGTCATTTGTCCTAATCTGGCTCTGCCACTAGTCTGGTGTGTGACTTTGGGCAAGTCACTTCACTTCTCTGTGCCTTAGTTATCTCATTTGAAAAACAGGGTTTAAGGCTCTGAGCCCCATTTGAAAGAGGGACTGTGTCCAACCCAATTTGCTTGTAACCACCCCAGTGCTCAATACAGTGCCTGGCACATAGTAACAGTGCCTGGCACACAGTAAGTGCTTAACAAATACCACAGTTATTATTATTGTGAAGGAGCCCACTTGATGGAAAATAATGAGTGTGGGTACTGCAATTTAAACCATCCCATAATGCACCTACTTCCTCTAACCCAACTAGAGAAGAAATAGGACAGGGAATGATCTCTCAATCACTGGTCTTGCTGAAACACTGAACTGAGACACTTGTAGAACATATCACCTCTTGGTGGGCCAGATCCCAGAGTCTGACTAGACATGTAGAGTGAGCAGCAGGCTATAAAATTGCATTGGGATTGTATACAATAAAGGCACAGCCTAATCTGAATGCCCTGATAGCAAAAAGATGATTTGAGTAGTAGCAGAATTTTTTTGATTTCCAGCATAATCAGTGGTGTAATGTAAGCCTTGTCACTAAGGAATACTATCACTGGAGCCCTGAGACCTGGGTGGTTTTGGAATACCCTGGATACCTTAGGACTGTAAGGGGTTATGTTCTATGTTGTGTTGAGTATGAAGAGGTGTTGGGGTAGGGAAAAAAGGGAGAGGGGAGGGGGCATATGTGGAATATGAAAAGAAATAAAAAGAAGAGAGGGATGGAGAGGAAGAAAGAAGGAAGGACTAGAGAGATAGAGAGAGGAGGGAATGAGAGAAGATGAGGGATGGAGATGGAGAGAGGAATGGAAAGAAAGAGAGAGTGAGGGAGACAGTGAGAAGGAGGATAAAAAGAGTAAAATGGAATTTGCTGACCTCCAAGTTCAAAATAGCTCTTTGCCAATATGTATATTTTTTATCAGTGTTGGTGCAAATGTGGCAGTTGGTTCTGCAAGTGCTTGGCTAAAATAACTTCTGGGTGTAGTCATCTCTTGGTGTTGGTTTTTTTTATCAGACTCTTGCCCTTCCCTCATGAGTGGTGACTCTAACAGCAGGAAAGAATGGGTAAGAAGGGAGGGAAGAAATAAATAGGGAATCATTTCTTTCATCAGGAGAAACATCATGAAAATGTTCCTCACCCTACAAGGCAACAGAGAACACTGTAAGACCAGGGATCCATGGCCGACAAGACCACTGTGTGACCAATAATCCTTTGCATGTAGTGTTCAGTTAAAGATTGTCCCATGGTAATCTGTGGTATTTCTTGTCCTCAATACCCGGTTTTTTATTTTTTATTTTTTTGTTTTCCCTTTTTCCAAAACCTCTGTCCCAAGACAGTCATCCCATTTCTAAGACACAGCTTGTCTTCTGCTCCTGTCTCCCCACTACTTTACCATATCTTCTGATATTTGACTTCCTTGATTGGCTTCTTGGATTCTTCTGTGGTCATTCATTCTCGTCACAAGTTGCTCCCAGAGAAGGTGTGATGTGACTAATATTCTGAAGTCTCTTGCACAGGTCAGCTCTCACCCATTTAATTATTGATCAAAATTCCACCTGTTTGTATTTACTCTCTGGGGTGTTAGACTTATTCCAAAGGAAACTGTTTCAGGTCAACATCTACTTTTATGAGATATGGGAAAAGACTCCTATAAATTCAAGTTTGATTAACAAATGAGATGCTGTCAGTTCTCTGATAGTGTGGGGTTTTCATTCTTCATGAACTCCATTCATTCATTCATTCATTCATTCATTCAATAGTATTTATCGAGCACTTACTATTGCAGAGCACTGTACTAAGCACTTGGAATGTACAAATCGGCAACAGATAGAGACAGTTCCTGCCCACTGACAGGCTTACAGTCTAATCGGGGGAGACAGACAAAAATAATAGGATCAAGGATGAACATCTCATTAAAACAATAGTAATAAATAGAATCAAGGTGATGTACATCTCATTAACAAAATACAATTGAGCGAGCACAGGGCTGAGGGGAGGGGAAGGGAGAGGGGGAGGAGCAGAGGGAAAGGAGAGAAAAGAGGGCTTAGCTGAGGGGAGGTGAAGGGGGGGGGTTAGAGGGGGAGCAGAGGGAGCAGAGGGAAAAGGTGAAGCTCAGTCTGAGAAGGCCTCTTGGAGGAGGTGAGCTCTAAATAGGGTTTTGAAGAGGGGAAGAGAATTAGTTTGGCGGAGGTGAGGAAGGAGGACATTCTAGGACAATGGGAGGATGTGGCCCAGGGGTTGATGACGGGATAGGCGAGAACGGGGGACAGTGAGGAGG
Source organism: Ornithorhynchus anatinus (assembly GCF_004115215.2). Classification (NCBI taxonomy): domain Eukaryota; kingdom Metazoa; phylum Chordata; class Mammalia; order Monotremata; family Ornithorhynchidae; genus Ornithorhynchus; species Ornithorhynchus anatinus. The sequence goes on from NC_041728.1 coordinate 157,911,892, forward strand.
TGGGGGACAGTGAGGAGGTGGGCGGCAGAGGAGCGGAGCATGCGGGGTGGGGAGTAGAAAGAGAGAAGGGAGGAGAGGTAGGAGGGGGCAAGGTGATGGAGAGCCTTGAGGCCTAGAGTGAGAAGATTTGTCTCGTGTGGAGGTTGATAGGCAACCACTGGAGGTTTTTAATAAGGGGAGTGACATGCCCAGAGCGTTTCTGCAGGAAGATGAGCCGGGCAGTGGAATGAAGAATAGACTGGAGCGGGGAGAGACAGGAGGAAGGGAGATCGGAGAGAGGGCTGATATAATAATCCAGCCAGGATGTTATGAGAGCCTGTACCAGTAAAGTAGACGTTTGGGTGGAGAGGAAAGGGCGGATCTTGGCGATATTATATAGGTGAGAGCGGCAGGTTTTGGTGACAGATTGGATGTGTGGGGTGAATGAGAGAGCCGAGTCAAAGATGACACCGAGTTTGCAGGCTTGAGAGATGGGAAGGATAGTTGTGCCATCCACTGTGCTCCTAATTAAGGAAACCTGGCACTGAATATTCACACCTTGACAATGCTGCTATGTCTTAGAATACCAAGTCATGTTCTAATCAGACAGATGTGGGTTGTCAGAACATTATTCCCTAATTCCTAATTCACTAAATATATAGTGAAAACATGTATTCGGGAGAAACACAAGTTTTTTTTTTTTTCCAAAACCATGTATGTAAGAATACGATTAAATTGTAGTCTCATGAGTTAGGGGGGAAAAAGTGATTCATGAGTCTCAGGTGTTAATGTTTCTTGCTTCAGCTCTTCTTATGATTTTGGAGCATCAAGAGAAAATTCAAAGTGAAGGGATTCAGTCAATTATCACTTATATAATTGAAGCAACATTTTCCTGCTGACACTAGCTATTGATTTCAATGAATGGTTTAATAATCATACTGAGAGCTAAGTGGCATCAAACTCTGCTTACATTATTTGAATAGAGATGGGCTCAGTGTTCTATATGTATGCAAGAGAGTCAACACTATAAATTTTAACATAATTTTTCAATTATTTAAATATGTATCACACTGTAGAATGCAATTGAAATTGAACTTTGTTATATAAGCACATAGCCACACATAAGAAGATGAAATTAAAGTCAATCCCAAGGAAAATCTGTTGAGCCATTTTCTAGGAGGAGATGAATATTTGGGTTTGCCCTGGTAAAGCACAAGCTCTCTCCCCCACCTATCCCCCCTCATTTCTCAGTATAACACAGCCTGCACACTACACTCGTCTAACACTAACTTATTTACTGTACCTTGCTCTCATTTATCCCACCATCAATCCCTTGTTATGTTCTCCCTGCTCCTAGGACTATCTCCCTCTTGTTATCCAACAGGCCATCACTCTCCCCATCTAGATAGCCCTACTGACCTCCTATCTCCTCCAGGAAGCTTGTTCTGACTAATCTCTCATCTGCCCACCTCATTTTCACACCCAAGCACTTGATTCCCACTAAGCACTTAAATTCTCATGCTGCCCTCCACCATCACAGCATTTATGTACATGCCTTTATACTCAGTTGCTTTTTCTACCTATTTTAATTTCCATTTCCTAAAATGCTAGATTGTGAATTTCTTGGGGCCAGAATCAGGTCTACTTTATTACATTTTCCTGAACTCCTAGTACAGTGTTGTGCACAGAGTAGACACTAACTAATTGCTATTCACCTTTTCATCCAAAGAACCAGGATTGAAATTATATTGTTGAAAATCAGTGGTTGCTACAGCTCAGTACTGATTTAGGCAACTTGAAAATGAAACACTCTCTAGTGTTCTCAAGAGATATTTGTTGAAGACTGAGACAGCCATTTTCACCACTGCCATTTCCAATCTCCTGAATTCTAGGGCTGTCAGCAAATTATTTTATAATTGAGTAGGAAAGAATAGTGAGGATTCCCCTCATTATCTATTTTCCCAGATGATCATTTTTCCCTTTGTCCTTGCAACCTTAAATAGCAACCCTCAAGATTCATTCAATAGTATTTGAGGATCACACTAGTATCAAATCTGTAACTTCAGTGATTTGGTTACAGATCATGCTTTGCAAGTCACAGCTTTAGCCATATCTTTTATCATTGGAGACAAGCTTTCTGCAAGGAAGTTTCTGGGCTAGGGAAGATAATGATGTAAGAAAGCTAGAATAAAGACCGTATTTATTTAAGAGGAAAGATGAGTAGCTCCATTTTAGACATGTTGAGTCTGAGGGGTCAGCAGCCCATCAATGTAGAAGCATCCTGGAAGCAAGAGGAGGACCAGAATTTAACTGAGAAGAAAGTTCCAGGCTGAAGCGTCAGGTTGGAAGTCATCTGAATGGAGGTGGTATCAGAAGCCATGTCAGAGAAGCAGGGTGGACTAGTAAGCTCCCTATGGGCAGAGAATGTGTCTGTTTATTGTTGTATTGTACTCTGCCAGTGATCTACACAGAGTAAGCGCTCAATGAATATGATAGAATGGTACTGAATGGAATAGTGGCTACAGAATGGGCCTGGGAGTCAGAAGGACATAGGTTCTAATCCTGGCTCTGCCACTTCTCTGTTGTGCAACCTTGGGCTTAACTTCTCTGTGCCTCAGTTACCTCATCTGTAAAATGGGGATTAAAACTGTGAGCTCATGTGGGACACGGGCTATGTCCAACCTGATTAGCTTGTATGTACCCCAGCATTTAATACAGTGCCTAGAATATAGTAAGCCCTCAAACAAATACTACAGGAAAAAAAAAAAATGGAAGCAGGTGAGCTGACTGAGGTACTGAGTTTAGAACAGGAAGAGTAGTGTATTCAGAAAGTAACCCAGCAGAAATGCTTACATTCAAGGGGTGAGAGTCTTGAAAAGCCAGTAAATGGGACTGAGGAGCAGTCAGAGAAGTAGAAGGACAATTAGGTTAGTACCGCTTCAGCAAAACATGCCTCATATTGTTTAAAGGAGGAGGGCACTTTAGCAGTGTTAAAAGCAGCCGAAAGGTCAAGGAGGATTGGATAGGGTGGAGCCCATTGGATGTGGCTATGTTATTATCATTATAATTATTTATTATTATCATTTTCATTACTATTATCATGTTCAAGCACTAGTCTAAGTGCTGAGATGGGTACAAGTTAATCAGGTTGGACACAGTCACTGTCCCACATGGGTCTCACTGTGAAAGTAGGAGGGAGAACAGGTATTGAATTCCCATTTTACCAATGAGGAAACTGAGGCACAGAGAAATGAAAAGACTTGCCCAAGGTTACAGACCAGACAAGTGGTCAAGCTTGGATTAGAACCCAGGTCCTCTGACTCTCAGTTCTGTACTCTTTACTCTAGGACATGCTGCTCCTCAAGCAATAATGAGTTATTGGTGACTTTCACATGTTCAGTTTAGGTGGAGTCAAGTGTTTGATACCCTAATATAGGAAATCAAGAAGAAAGTGAATGGAAAGAAAATGAATGCAGCAGTTATTAAAAAAAAAACACATTCTAGAGGGTTGAGTAGGAATGAGATCAGGGAGGCAGGAGGGGGATCCAGGGGTCTAAAGTGGGCTTTCAGAAGTTACTCAGTGTGTGGCGAAGAAACAAAATGGAACCTGGTTTTGTGAAGCCCTCATAATTCTCACTCAAGTTGAAATAAAAATACAGAGCTAAAAGTCTGGGAAAATGTGAGCACAATTAGGATTTTTATATTGCTTCAGGTTTACTGGTGGAAAGCACTTGGTCCTGCCATTCAGGAGTTCTGAGTTCTAATTGCAGCTCAACCTCTTGCCTGCTATGTGACCTTGAGCAGTCGCTTAACTTCTGACATGGCTTCCAATACCACTTCCATTCAGATGACTCCCAACCTACTGCTTCAGCCTGGAACATGGTTCAGCTTCCTCAATTGTAAAGTGGGGATTTAATACCTGTTCTTTGTCCTACTTACACTCTAACCCCAATGTGGAATAGGAGTTGGTCCAATCTGCTTATATTGAAATTACCCTAGTTCTAAGGAAATCAGATGAGATGTTACCGATGAGGTAACTGAGGGACAGAGAAGTGAAGTGACTTTCCCAACATCACATAGCTGACAAGCAGCGGAGCCGGGATTTGAACCCATGATCTCTGACTCCCCAGCCCGTGCTCTTTCCATTGAGTCACACTGCTTCTCTGATTTTTCTTTAACCCTTTTTTAAATGATATTTGTTAAGCCCTTACTACATGCACGGCACTGTTCTAAGCACTGGGTTAGATACAAGATAATCAGGTTAGGCATGGGTTGCTTAGTGGAAAGAGCATGGGCTTGAGAGTCAGAGGTCATGGACATGTCACTCAACTTCTCTGTCCTCAATGCTTTAGTAAGCACTAAATAAAAATCATAATATTATCATTATATTTATCCTTATTATTATCATTATTATTTTGGAATAGCTTATAAGACTGTATCAGTGTTACATTTCTGTGAAAAAATGTAACACTGATTCAGTCTTATAAGCTATCCTGAAGTAATGATGATAATAATAGCTAATTATTATTCACTGCCTACACATCAAACCAAAATTCCTTACCATCCACTTTCGGCACTCAATCACTTTGCCCCCTCCTACCTCACTCACTACTCTCCTACTACACAACCCAGCTCACACACTTAGCTCCTGTAATACTAATTTACTCACTATACTTTGATCTCTTCTATTTGACCTCAGGCCTCTTTCCCAGGTCCTGCCTCTGGCCTGGAATGCTCTCCCTTTCCATGTCTGATAGACAATTATCTCCCCATCTTCAAAGCTTAAATCCTCATTTCCTCTTCTCCCATTCTCTTCTGCATTGTTCCAACTCTTTATCCACCAAACCTGCTCCTAACCCCACAGCACTCGTGCCTATTCATAATTTATATTTTAATATTAATATATGCTTACCCCTCTATACTGTAAGATCATTATGATATATTGTTTTGTTGTACTCTCCCAAGCAGTGAATACTAAATAAGTTTGATTGATTGATAGATTAATACTAGTGCAAATTAATGGACTAATACTGCACATATAGTTGTATTGGCAGCTAAAACATAATAGAGAAAAGCAGCATAGAAGGTCAGTTTGGATTTCTTTTTGGACATATTTTTAGAATGAAGTGTTACAAACTGTAAGTACTAAATGCTTATAGACATGCATGCATAGTGGAGAAATTGCCCTTTGAAATAAAGGGAAAGAAAAAAAAGCAAAGAAAAATTAAAGCACACAGGCAGTGCACATTTTCTTTTTATAACAATAATAATGGTTGTATTTGTTGAGCACTTACTGTGCGTCAAGCACTGTAAGTAAGTACTGAGGTAGATTCAAGTTAATCAGGTCAGATTAAATCCCTATCCCACATGGGGCTCACAGTCTAAGCAGAAGGAAGAATGGGTATCAAATGAGAAAAATGAGGCACATAGAAGGTAAGTAACTTGCCTGAGGTCACATGACAGGCAAGTAGCACAGCTGAGTTGGACCTCACATTCTTCCCATTCCAAGCCTGTGCTCTTTCTTCTAGACCATGCTGTTTAGAACAGGGATATGTCAGCATGAAATATGGAACAATGATTATTCTTATTATGAAAGAATAATGGTGGTATTTGTTAAGTGTTTACTATATGCCAAGCACTGTTCTAAATGCTGGGATTGATAAAAGGTAATCAGGTTGTCCAACGTGAGGCTCACGGTCTTAATCCCCATTTTACAGATGAGGTAACTGAGGCATGAGAAGTTAAGTAGCTTAACCTAGGTCACATAGCAGATGAGCGGCGGGGCTGAGATTAGAACCCACATCTTCTGACCTTGAAGCCACTGCTCTTTCCGCTAAACCACGCTGCTTCTCCTAAGCTCCATGTGGTCCAGATATGTGTGTATCCCCTCTGTCATAGTTTCCCAAAAGTTCTTTAAGGGTATGCACTTGATAAGCACTTAAAAAGTAATGATGATGAAATATCTTCAGTTGTACAACTTTTAATAAAAAGATTAAAAATGAAATATAAAGATAAGACCCATATTTTAAGAGGAAATCAACAGAGAAAAAACATGGTTTACAAGAATGTAAAACATCTATTGTGTTACTGTATTATCATGTGGACATCTTTTATGAAGCATAGAACTGTAAATGTATGTAATCTCACAGTCTACTACGAACATATTTTAATGATTCTATGCCTTAGTAAAGGAATTTGGGCCAACTTAATTGATAAAGCATTTTAGAAAGAGCCTTCTAGAAATGACTTGTAAGCATGATAGATGTACACTGATAATATTTTCTAGTAGATATATCATTTGTAAAGTATTTAGGTTTTTCTGATTTATCAAAAACTATTACATTAACTATTCTCTTTAAATTCACACTTTATTTCAATTATGGCTACATTCAGAGGGAGACTCTGTAAAAAGAAATTTCTTGATTATCAATTCTATTCAAGTCATATCTTTATTCGATATTCCCAGTGTTGCATTTAATATCTGAAAAGCCAACCAGGTTTTTTTCTGCTAAATATAGCTTAGATAATGCATGGAAGGACAGATTTTTGGTTACATTATTTTTGCATCTTTATAATCAGCGCAGTTTCCCCAGGCAGTAGCTGGAAGCTCCCAGAAATCCACAGGGGGACACTCTTGGCATGCCTCTCTGTACTTTTAAGCATATCTCCTACCTTTCAAGTGAAGACTGCAGATCGGGACAGCCACACCCACAGTAAAATGATGTACGGGTTGTGATTCTTCAGGGAGGAGTGGATCCAGAAAAGGGATTGGGGAAGAGGCTAAATAAGAATGTGCACCCTTCTAATAGGTCTAATATCTCTGGGGAGCAACACAAATTTCTTTTTATGTTCTGGGAGGTAGGGAAGGAAAGGCAATTCTGCCTCCAGAACAAACCACCATTCTCGAGCCTCTGGGTTGAGGAGGAGATGGAGAAAATAGTAGTGGATGGAAAAGGTGAGTGCCAAAGGACATTTTGCTTGTTGCCACTATCACGGAGAACATAAATCCATCCTGCTTCTACCATCTGACATCCAGGTAAGTAAAATCAGTGAATAATAATAATAATGATGGCATTCGTTAAGTGCTTACTAGGTGCAAAGCACTGTTCTAAGCACTGGGAAGGATACAGGGAGATCAGGTTGTCCCACGTGGGGCTCACAGTCTTAATGCCCATTTTACAGATGAGGTAACTGAGGCACAGAGAAGTGAAGTGACTTTCCCAGCGTCACACAGCTGACAAGCAGCGGAGCCGGGATTTGAACCCATGATCTCTGACTCCCCAGCCCGTGCTCTTTCCACTGAGCCACACTGCTTCTCTGATTTTTCTTTAACCCTTTTTTTAATGATATTTGTTAAGCCCTTACTACATGCCCGGCACTGTTCTCAGCACTGGGTTAGTTACAAGATAATCAGGTTGGGCATGGGTTGCTTAGTGGAAAAAGCATGGGCTTGGGAGTCAGAGATCATGGACAAGTCACTCAACCTTTCTGTCCTCAATTACCTCATCTGTAAAATGGGAACTAACTAACCATGTGGGACAACCTAATTACTTTGTATCTACCCCAGGGCTTAGGACAATGTTTGACACATAGTAAGCACTTAACGAATACCATCATTATTATTATTATTATGTCCCACATGGGACTCACAGTCTTAATCTCCATTTTAAAGATGAGGTAACTGAGGCACAGAGAAGTTAAGTGACTTTCCCAAAGTCACACAGCAGATGTGTTGAAGATTAGAATCCAGGTCCTTCTGACTCCCAGGCCAGTGCTCTAACCACTAGGAAAAGCTGCTTCTCATGGTCCTTCCCACTCTCCCCTTAAACCTCTTTAAAGATCTGTCCTCTCAGCTTCCATGGGCACTACCAGCTGTCATGTTGCTCCTGCCCAGAGCCCCCAAACAGCCCCCTGAGCTCTGGTTTTATTTTCAAGCTTGTCTCTCCTCATCCACCACTTCCTCTTCTCTACCCCAGGTTTCTCTTTCAACCTATGCTGTCTGGGGTTTGCAGAAGTTCAGGGTAGTGATATATGACTGGAAATAGGTGGAAGTCAGAGAGGTGGCTGAGAGAAGAAGACAGAGAAAATGTTTCTGAAATATTGAAAAATTCCTCAAGCCTGCCACCTTGCCACGCTCATCTCATCCCAGCAGGGAGTGGAGAGCAGACTTGGAGCTGCTCCAGCCCCAGCCCCGCTGACACAAACACCACCTCCTTGTCTGGCTCCCTCCCTGGTCTGACTCTGTAAGGCACAAGTCCAAGGCATCCCCATGTCTCATGGTTCTCGGCTTTCTGTGTGATGATGGGAATAGGAGATTGGAGGGCTGGCTGAAGATCCTGGATAGATGGATGAGTTCAGTGCTGACCCTGACTCTTCTCCTATCATAACCCCTCTGTAAAGCCCTTGCTGATCAGAGCAGAGCCAGCTTGGAAGAACACTGGGCTGGAGAAACAGCATAGCTTGGAATTAGATTATTTTAGATAAATTCACTGAATAGCTGGAGTGCTCTCCATAAAGACATGTTTCCTTCTTGAAATCAAAATACGTATTAAATTCATCATTTTCCTGGACAACAGGTGCCAAAGGCATAGATTTGTCAGTGACATCAAATGATGTGGTCAATATATATTCTCTGTCCTGTGCATTCTCTCTGGCATTTCACCAACCAGTTCCTTCCTCTGAACCTGGATCCTTTCCCATCCCCCTAATCATGGTCCTCTGATCCTCCCCTAAATTTTATATGGCGGCTGTGGGGTCACCAGTGTCACTTCCACTGATCCACACACTTAGAAGAGGAGGAGGAAGCACAGAGAATCGCTCCATGTTGCCCCTCCCTGAAGGGTAAACTGGATCAAATGAAGGAGGTAGAAGAAGATTCTCAGCCATCTTGATGTGAGGGGGACCAAGTTGTGTTTATTTCCGGGAGAGTAGGGCACAGTGAGAGCACATGCCATGGATCCTGGATGGGTAGAGGGAGGGAGGGATCAAAGAGGCTCCTTGGAGGTTTGGAGTCTGGGCAGTGATTGGAGCAGCAGAGTGAAATATGGACTGGAGAAAGGAGAAACGGCAAGGGGTCTGATGCAGTATTCATGGCAGGATATGAAAAGTGCCTGGATCAGCAGGGATGTACTTGCCTTAATATCAACCTGCCTGCCTTCACATCAACCCAATCCTCTGTTTGCACCTAAGCATTCACCACTTCATTCTCAAGGACCCAAGAACCTGCATTCAATTCAACCATCATTCAACACAACCACTGGATTAAGAAATTATTGCTGCTGACAACTCCATGTATGAATAACCCTGACACTTGTTTGGCCCCATTGTGTCCCCTCAATCCCCTCTCTTTATTCAGTCCATCCCTGTCCTTCCTTCCCAGCTCTCTCCCTTATCTCACTCCATCTAACTCTCCCCATTTCTAGTCTTTTCTTCTTCCCGTCCCCTATTCCTACCCTTCTTTCCCAGCACAGCCCCCATCTCCCTCCTCCCATACTGGGCCCCATAAATTTACACCCATTCGAACCCTCCCTACCTATCTCACCATCCCCTCCCCTCATAACCCCTCATCCCCCCCCCACCATCAGCCCCATAAGCTCATACCCATACAACCATTAACCACCTCTCATATCACCCCCTCCCCTTAAAACACCCCCTACAGCCTCAGCCAAGTGTGGCCTTTAGAACCCCTTTGCCATCATGGGAAAGCTTCCCATCATCCTTGACCTGTTCCTGATCCAATCTCTGCTCCTCCTCACCATCACTAAAGCCTGAGTCTGTCTCTGACACTGTCTCCCCTGCTACACTCTCTAGAGGGGGGAACTTATATTTTCCTACTCCCCAAGACTCACTGGGAAATAGGGAGGAGCCTGCATTCTTCTCACTTCCCAAACCTGCTTTAAAACCATTCCATCTCCTTCCATTGCTTTGAAGTTCAAATCATCTGCCTCTACTACCCATTTCAGTTACTAATCATTCATCACATCTCAGGCTCAATCTCTAACTTTCTGAACCATTTTGATCCTTTTCTCATATTCATTCTCTCTTTTTGTATCCCTATATTGATCCCTGGGGACTTCAATATACATGTGTGTGTTCCCAACAATGCTTCTCCTCCCTGCTTTCTCTTATTTTTCAACTCCACCAACCTCCTGCTTCACCCACTTTACTACCTTGGGCACTCATTTCATCTCATCACATCTAATCATTTTACAAGCTCTACCCTCACTAACGCTGAAATTCCTATATCAGAACACAACCTCCTCACCTGTCTTCTCTCCCACATGCCCCCTCCCCACAAATCTATCCTGTTACCTCACAGAGATCACCACTGCTTTGACCTACACCAATTTTGATGATGGTCTTTGTTAAGCACTTACTATGTGCCAAACACTGTTATAAGTGCTGGAGCACTGTTCTAAGTCATCATGCCCCATTTAGTCTCCCTACCCAAACTACCTTCCCTTGGTGGACAAATTGACACCCTTACCACCACTCTCTGTGCTGAGCTCACTACCTTCCCTTAACCCTTCACTGATTACATAACACTAAACCCACAGCCCTGTATTACCTCCACAGTAAGTTTGCTCCACTCTGTGCACCAGTTGTGGAGTGTTGCTGGTGGAAATTCAGATATTAGGCCAACCTCCTCCCCCTCAAGTTGCTTTAACTCCCCCCTCTCCTCTGTACAGCAACATTATTTTGCCATCCTTATTGACTTCCGTGCCCATGGTCCATACCAGTTGTTAAATGTTTAGCTTCCTTCTCAAAATTCTGTCCTGCAGAACACCCTACTCCCATCATCACTTGCCCCTAATGGCCTGGCCATGTATTTTATTGATAATGAAACCATTAAGAATGATCTCCCTAAAGTCTTTCCTGTTCCTCTCCAGCCTGCCTACCTCCATCTCTTTCTTCAACTCTCCTATCTTTCCTAAAAGTTTCTCAAGAGGAGACCTCCTACCGCCTGTCAAGTCTATCCTGTTCGATGTGTCTCTGATCCTAACCCTTCACTATTTACTAATTAGCTTGACCCCTTCTTTCAGCCCTTCAGCATTTTTTAACTGTCCACTCACCAAAGGCTTCTTCTCTACTGCTTTCAAACATGCTCATGTCTCCTCTAGACTAAAAAATACTTCCAAATATCACCCCTCTCCCTCCTACCATTCCTCTCCAAACTCCTTGAGTGGGTTATCCACACTTACTGCCTCTACGTACAGTCCTCCAATTCTCTCCTTGACCTCTTGACCTTGATTCTTTTCCTGTCTCTTTGGCCCCTCCTTCTCAATCTCTTTCGCGGTCCCCTCCTCTTCTTACCTCCTCTGTGGTAGTACATCAAGATTCAGTTCTGAATCCCCTTCTATTTTCCATCAACTTCACCCTCTCAGAGAACTAATTCACTCCCGTGGCTTCAACTTAGCAGTATCCTCCATTCATCCCTCTCATTCAACTCACAATTCAATCTATCACCAAATCCTGTCAGTTCAACCTTCATAACGCTGCTAAAATCCACTCTTTCCTCTCTCTCTAAACTGCTATGATGTTAATCCAATCACATATCTTACCCTGCCCTGACTACTACATCAGTCTTCTTGCTGACCCCTGCCTCCTGTCTTTCCCCACTCCAGCCCATTCTTCACTCTGTTTCCCAGATCATTTTTCTAAAAATGTTCAGGCTCCATTTCCCCACTCCTTAAGAACCTCCAGCAATTGCCCATCCACATCAGTAACAAACAAAAGTGTTTGCCATAGTCTTTAAAGCACTCAATCAACTTTCCTCCTCCTACCTTGCCTAACATTTCTTACCATAACTCAGTCCACACACTTCACTCTTCTAATGCCAACATACCCACTTTAACTTGATCTCATCTATCTCACTGCCAACCCCACACCCATATCCTGCCTATGGCCTGGCACTTCCCCTCCTTCACATCTGATAGACAAACACTTTCTCCAACTCCAAAGACATATTAAAATCACATATCCTCCAAGAGGCGTTCCATGATAACTGAGTCCTAATTTCCCCTACTCCCTCTCCCTTCTGCCTTATCCTTGCCCTTGGATTTGGACTCTTATTTCACCCCCAGCCTCTTCCATACAGTACTTATGTCCACATCTGTAATTTATTTTAGACTGCAAGGTCCTTCGGAGCAGGGAGTATGTCTATGTAGTCTGTTATATTGTACCCTCCAAAGTGCTTAGTACAGTGCTCTGTACAGAGTAAGTTCTCAATACAAATGATTCTTGATTGGAAAAGAAAGGGCAATTTAAAGAGATGTTGTGAAGCGGTAGTACTCATGAAATATGGTGACAGACCGAATATGATCAATGAATGAGAGAGATAGGTAGAAGATAAGGACAAGGTTATGATGTTGTGAGATGGGAGGATGGTGGTATTGTCTACAGTGATGAAAATGTCAGAGGACAGGGTTTGGGTGGGAAGAAGAGGAGTTCAAGATCAGGACTCAAGCACGTCATCTGAAATCTGGCTTCTCACTACGCTCTCCCCGAGTTTGGCTAAATGAAGTTTACCTGAATTTGACATTGTGAATAGCTAGATAGAGGAAAGGCCCCTTTAACAGTTCACTGTCCACTTTTCCAGACCTAATTTGTCTCTGTTGGGACCTCCTTTTCTGAGTCCCTTTGAAAGGGTCAAATCAATCATTCAATCAATCATTTGCATTGCTTCTCCTCCTGAGTCAGCAGCAGCAATAATCATCAATCAATGGCATTTACTGAGTGCTTTTTTGTGCAGAGCACTGGGCTAAGCACTTGGGAGCCATTCCAGGATGGTGGGGGGGATATTCATGAGTAACAGGTTGCTTGAGCAAAAACATTCCACAATGCAGATAAAATTTCTAAAGTTTTTGTTTACTGTCCCCTTCCTCTCCTCAACAAAAGATTATTCCCTAATTTAAAAGCCAAGTTCCACAGGCCATGCTGCCCACATTAAATAAGTTATTTTTTTAAAAAACAGACCCCCATGCAATTAATGAAGTATCCAGTCATAAAATAAGGTTATAAATTATACATCACTTTATTGACCCACATGATACCAAGGACCATCTGGTTGAGAAGCAGCATGGCTCAGTGGAAAGAACACAGGCTTGGGAGTCGGAGGTTATGGGTTCCAATCCTTGCTCTGCCACTTGGCAGCTGTGTGACTGTGGGCAAGTCACTTAACTTCTCTGTGCCTCAGTTACCTCATCTGTAAAATGGGGATTAACTGTGAGCCTCACATGCAACAACCTGATTACCCTGTATCTACCCCAGTGCTTAGAACAGTGCTCTGCACATAGTAAGCGCTCAACAAATACCAACATTATTATTATTATTATTTGTGAGGATGACATTCTTGGGATCCAGCTTTCAATCTTTTTCACTCATAAGATTAGTATTACTTCATCATAAAATAGAGCAAATAAAGTGCAACTAAAGCTCAACTATGTGAAATATTTACAGAAAAAATATATAAGGAATATGTTAATTACTGAATGTAGATATATGGTAAAAAAATTATGGAATTAAAATCTTAGAAACTATTTACTACTTTTATCTGGTGCAGAAAATCTGCAGTTAAGAGTAAAGCCCTGATGGCATTTGGGGGCAGGTTTAGGATTCTTGGGGCAATGACAGAAATGGTTGGAAGGGAAAGATGGAAATGGGGAAGCAGCGTGACTTAGTGGAAAGGGCATGGGCTTGGAAGTCAGAGGTCATGGGTTCTAATCCCGGATCCGCCACTTGTCAGCTGTGTGACTTTGGGCAAGTTACTTAACTTCTCTGTGCCTCAGTTACCTCATCAGTAAAATGGGGATTAATACTGTTGGTATTTGTTAAGCACTTACTATGTGCAGAGCACTGTTCTAAGCGCTGGGGTAGATACAGGGTAATCAGGTTGTCCCACATGAGGCTCACAGTCTTCATCCCCATTTTACAGATGAGGGAACTGAGGCAGAGAGATGTAAAGTTGACTTGCTCACAGTCACACAGCTGACAGGTGGTAGATCCGGGATTCGAACCCATGACCTCTGGCTCCCAAGCCTGTGCTCTTTCCACTGAGCCACGCTGCTTCTCAAGACTGTAATTAAGACTGTGAGCCCCATGTGGGGCAACCTGATTACCTTGAATCTTCCCCAGTGCTTAGAACAGTGCTTGGCACAGAGTGATCACTTACCAAATGCCATTATTATTATTATTATTACCAGCTCTGTATATTTCTTCTCCTGGTAGGAGAGAAGGCAGGGCTCATTAAGCTCAACTTCCTCACCTAGAGCTCCTGAGAACACTGCAGTGTCCTCTCACAGCTGTGGATGGAAAAACAAGCTTCTTCCCTTCATCTCTCTTCCTCATTCTTCCCTTGAAACAGACCTCTGTGTGCCAAAGGGATGTTAATGAAAGTTTCTTCTCTCCCTGGTTGTCTGATTCATGCAGTGAATCACTCCCTGGATGGCAGCAGTTTTTACTGCCATCTGCTCCATTTTTCCCCAAGCCACATTGAAAGAAGGTCAGAAGGGAAGTGTGGATACATGGGGATGTGTCTGATGGATATGTTCTCTGTCCTATATCTGACTGTCCTTAAGTATTAATAGTGTTAATTGAGTGATAGGATTAACTGTACTAAAAGTGGAGTGTAACCTTACTCTGCGTCTAGTGCCCTCTACCATGCTTTGGGGTGGAGGGGGAAGAAGTAGCCTGGCCTTAAAGAAGGACTTTTCAAAACCTTACTGAAGGCTCATCTTCTCCAGGAGGTCTTCCCAGACTAAACCCCCCTTTTTTCTTCAGTTCCCCCATCCCCTCCTCATTGCCCCAACTTGCTCCCTTTGCTTTAACCCCCTCCTGCCCCACAGCACTAGTGTATATATGTACAAATGTATAATTCTATTTATTTATAATTAGTGTCTCTTTACTTGTTTTGATGTGCATATGTCTATAATTCTCTTTATCTACATTGATGCTATTGATGCCTTTTTACTTGTTTTGATGTGTATAGACCTATAATTCTATTTATCTACATTGATACTATTGATGCCTGTTTACCTATTCTGATGTCTGTCTCCCACCTTCCAGACTGTGAGAGCATTGTGAGGGATTGTCTCTCTTTGTTGCTTTCCAAGCGCTTAGTAGAGTGCTCTGCACATAGTAAACTCTCAATAAATCCAACGGAATAAATGAAGGAGCCTGGGCCTGGGAGTCAGAAGACCTGGGATCTAATCCTGGCTCTGCCACTTACCTTGGACAAGTCATTTAACTTCTCTGTGCCTCAGTTCCCTCATCTGCCAACGGGGGATTCAATACCTTTTTTCCTTTTTACTTAGACTGTGAGCTTCATATGAGGGACCTGATTATTTTGTTTCTATCCCAGTACTTAGTACAGTGTTTGGCACATAGCACTTAATAGCACAGTTGTTCAGTATTATGAGGGGATACACACATATGGCAGGAAGGTTGGCAAAACACCACTAGATTGTAAGCATCTTGAGGTTAGGGATCATGTCTACCAACTCTATTATACTGGAATTTCCCAGATTCTCAAAGCTCTGAATGCAGTAAGTCCAAAATAAATACCATTGACTTATTGAAAGCAGCTTGGGACTAAATTGCTCTTCATGGAAGTGCTCCTCTATCCACTCAATTAACTAGACAAGAGTAATAACAAGTCATGAGGGGAGGATGAACATATACTTTTGGAGGGAAGAGGTACAATATGTTGATTGTGTCACCAAACTCCTCCCCTAACCCCATGACAGTGGTAGAATTTCCTGTTATCTAGATGTACAACTAAGGCCTAGAAATCAGCCCCAACCATGGAGAGGAAAATATGTAGTCTGGGCTCTGGGGTAGGTGATAAATTGTACTTCTCTATACACTAGTATGTAGTAACCTTTCAAGATTCCTATCCTTCATCTTTTTTCGTTAAATCCATAAATGCCTCTTCTTATTGCTTCTAAGGATAAGCTATCAGGATAATGTGCTTCCAGGATATGGCTGGATTCCAAATGTTGCAGTTGCCTGGTTACCATCACCTCATTAGGCCAGCAAACAAAAGGAAGTGGGCTACACTATGCTAAGTCTTATTGTTTCATTTTTCAAACTGAACATGGACCAATGCATCCTTTAATGTGCTGGGAACTGTACCATTCTGGTGCAAAGTGTCTCATGTTATTATAGACCATGTAACATAGGTGGTATATCATTTTCTAGCCAGGAAATGACATGGATTTAATAAACAAGTCATAGAGAAGCAGCGTGGCTCAGTGGAAAGAGCATGGGATTTGGAGTCAGGGCTCATGAGTTCGAATCCCAGCTCTGCCACTTGTCAGCTGTGTGACTGTGGGCTAGTCGCTTAACTTCTCTGTGCCTCAGTTCCCTCATCTGTAAAATGGGGATTAAGACTGTGAGCCCCACGTGGGACAACCTGATTCCCCTATGACTACCCCAGCGCTTAGAACAGTGCTCGGCACATAGTAAGTGCTTAACAAATACCAGCATTATTATTATTATTATTATTATTATTAAAATGAGTAACTGAAATCCTTTTCTGAGTCTTCTATAACTAGGACAGGTGAAGAGAAATAAGCCCTTAGGGTTTTAATTTTAAACTGTTTTCCATTATCCTACAATGAAGCATGCATAGCATCAGTGATGATGCAAAGTGAGAAATATTGCACTCATTGAGATACCTAAATGAAATATAAAATGCAAAATGGAAACTTCAATTGAAGACCTTTAACAAACTGTCACCTCTCTATTAATGTGTTCGTGTGATGCTTAGATCTTTAATTTTGGGTGGCTCTTTGTTAAATTTGATGAAGTTGTTTGGTCAGCACGATCACACAACCTTTTCATTTCAGTAAGAAAAGACTTACTTTCAAACTTCTGAAGCTGACTTTATTCGGCGGCTTATAAAACTGTAATTTTTACAAAGAAGCAAGGAATTAAGCAGCGTATGGGGAAGATGAATGTCAATTTTCTCTATTTGAATAACCCTCTGAAAGTTTCTACTGGAAACACTTAATGTCTCGAAGAGATTGCTTAAATCAGTGAAGTTTAACTGCAATTACTCAGCACTTCTTATTCCTATAGTAACTTAACTGAAACTTGCAGAATGAATTTATTAAATGTTTCTACTGCAAGGGTTCTAAAGCCCATTGATAGCACAGAATTGGGATTAGTTTGACACTGCTGTCCAACTGAAAGTTTTTCCTGAATTAGTCTGTGAGGTTTTTTTTTTTAAGGTAAACACAAAACCTTGCCATCTGATCGCTGACTGGGCTTGCAGAACATCATGGTCTCTAGTTTAAGGTTTATAATTAGATTGTTTGTGCTAATTAGGGCAAGCATCATCTTCAGCTGCCAGGTTGCACTGCTCATTATAACAGTTGATCAAGATGTTTTAGGTAAGGAGCTGGAGAGATGGTACTGAATGTGATGAGAACCCTGTTGAAAATGGAATCAGAGACTAAGGTGAAAAAAGAATTGTCAGTGTGGAGTTTAAAGTAGACAAGGATCAGCAATATTGGATAAGGCAAAGCACTTGGGAAAACAGCCAAAGGTGAACAGCGTAACGGGCCTTGAGGAGGGAGGAAAGAGTCAAAGAGTTTTGTGGAGAAAAATAGATCCTCCTGGAGAGTGAAAACATCTATTACCTGAATTTTAACAACAATCACCATAGGGGAGTATTTGCTATTGCTAGACAGTGAGAAGCACCTGCTGTTGATGATAATAAGTGATCCTGCCCCTAGAAAGCATGCCAGTTGATTGGCATAGGAAATTACTGTTGTCAAGGAGAGATGCAGCTGTTCAAGAATGAAAATAACTGATTTGTAGGATTAAGAACTGTTTTAGATATTGTTTCAGTTACATGTTATTATCGCCAAAGGACAATTCTTGGTTTGCTTTGGCCAGGAAAGCACATTTTTCAGGGTTTTTTTCATATCCAGTTATTATTGTATGTTGCAGTGTTTAGCAATTCAGAAAGTTTTTCCAGTTCTAAAATAAAAGGCAGAGAAAGGAAATACCAATTCTAAAGTTTAAAGGAAATTGGTACTAGAGGGATGACTGCTCAATGATAAAACTATTTTTAAATTTTAATTTTTTTTATCCTAGTGATTTTATTATTCTAATTTAAGTACTTTCAGATTGATTTGTACTCTTATTTGAATTAACAGTATTAACAGACAGATTTGTCAAGAAGAAAGTCATTGGTATTTTAGAGAATGCAGTTTCTGTGAGTGCAGGGGATTGTCTTCAGATTGGTTTGGGTCAAGGAGAAAATGGGAAGAAACCAAGTGGAGGCAGTGGGCATAGGCAACTCACTCAAGGAGTTTGGAAAACAGTGGTGGTTGGAGGATGGGGAGATAACTGGAGAGAGCCATAGGATCAAAGAACCATTTTTTTTTGTTTGTTTTAGGATAGGGGATATATGAACATGTTTAAAAGTCCTCAGGAAGTAGTCATTGGAAAGTGAATGGTTGAAGATCGTGATCAGAGTTGGAAGAAGAGAGTGAGCAAGTGATTTGATAAAATGTGAAGAAATGGGATCAGAGCAATCTTTGGATGGATTGGATTTTGCGAGGACGCAGGGGATCTCCTCTTGTGATACAGCTGGGGACAAAGGAGGAGTTTAAGATGGTGTAAGAGGAGGGAGGGACTGGAGAGGAGCAGGAGGGTGTTAGGGAGATCACGCCTGATGGTATCAATTGTATCAGAAAAGTACTTAGCCAGGTTATAAGGGGAAAGTGATGGGGTGAGATTTAAATGACTGGAACAGTTGGCATTGGCAATGGGTAAGGGAGTCATTAAGCTTGGAGAAATGTTGCTGTTGGTGGGAGGTAAGGGAAGAATTGAATGTAGTGAGGATGGACTTCATATGGATTAAGTCAGGCAGGTGTCTGGATTTCTACTAGTAGTGCTCTGTAGTAAGAATACAGGAGTGGAGGAAATATACTGTGGAGGTGATCTTGGGTTGTGGAATAGTAGCTTGAGATCCACAGGGTGTCTGGGGAACATGGGAATTGAGTTCATTGGAGAAGGCAGTGTTAAGGGCTTTGATTAGGGTAATTAGAGAAGGTAGTTTGTTTCTAGAGACCAAATGGGGCATTTGAATTTGCTATAGAATTGCAGAGGGTCAAAAGATCAGAGGCGAGTCTGTTGTGGACAGAGATTGTCTCTCTCTATTGCTGGATTGTACTTTCCAAGGGCTTAGTACAGTGCTCTGCACAGAGTAAGTGCTCAATAAACACAATTGAATGAATAAATGAACCTTGCCACTTTATAGCTCAACTTCTTCTTGGTGTGAGGTATGATCAACAATGTCTTGCTTTCGGGTTCTTTGGACGGCCATTCAGTGGAAAAACAAAACCCATTCATTGGAGAGAAGGGTCTGCACGTAATAAGCACTTAGTAAATACCATTGATATATTGATGAGTATTTTCCTGAGGGATAATTAACCTACTATTATGACTTCATTCACCCGTTCTCAGCTCCACAGCACTTTTGCACATAGCCATAATCAAATTATATTAATGTCTTGCTCTCCCTCTAGACTGAAAGGTCACTGTAGGCAGGGAATGTGTCTACTGACTCTGTTATAGTGTACTTTCCCAAGAGCTTAGTACAGTGTGCTGCATGCACTGATTAACCAATAAATACAATTGATTGATGACTGTTTTTTCCTCTGAAAATGTCCATAAAGACATTGTCCCTTTAAGTATAGAGTTGATCTTGAGCTTCTTAAAGAAAGGAAATCAGTAAATCAAAGTTATGGAGTCTCCTATTTTTTCCCTCCCCTGCCTCTAATATTGTTTGAAGTCTGTCCTTTTGAATGTCAGTAAAGCTGCAGTAGCCTTCAAAGTGGTTCAAAGACTTGTTTCTGGAGCAGCCTGCCTTCCTAGTACCTCACATGGACATCTAGTCTTCAAAGTGGTCACCAAGATGAGAAAATGAACAGAAAGTGGAAATTCTGTCCCTGGTAATCTTTCTTCTCTGCTTCTAGTTTGAGGCCAAGAAGGAGTATGGAATAGCTGGCACCCAGTTAAGAATTGGGTGGCAGTATCCCTCTTAACATATCCCTCTTAACATTCATTGTCAACAGTGCCATTGACTTTTACCGTTAATATTTTTAGGAGTGTTCTCCTCTTCAAGGTGACTCACTTGCTTTGCAAAGTTTATCTTCCTCCACCACTGGAATATTTTGACTGCTTTGAATCATCAATCTATTGTATTTATTGAATAAAGACTAGGTGAAGGGTACTATACTAAGCACTGGGTGACAACAATAGAATAAGTAAGCATGATGCCTGCCCCAGAAGTTCATAATGTAGTGGGGGTGGCAACTTCACCACACTTATGTACATATTCTTATACTTTGCTTTTTCCCCTACATGTAATTTATTTTAACACCCATCTCCCCCTTTGGACTATAGGCCCCTAATAATTAATAATTATTAGGATACTTCCTAAGTGCCTAGTATATGCAAACACTGTACTAAGCTGGGCAGATATACAACATAATTAGGCTGTACATCGTCCCTGATCCACATAAGGCTCACAATCTAAGTAGGGGAGAGTAGAATTTAATCCCCATTTTACTGATGATGAAAATTAGGCATAGTGAGAAGTTAAGTGAATTGCCCAAGGTAACAGAGCAGACAAGTGGAAGAAATGGGATTAGAACCCAAGTCCTCTGATTCTCAGACCTGTGTTCTTTCCACTACATCACACTACTTCACTTTCCTTGAAGACAGAAATCTCATCTACCCACTCTTTCTTATCATGCTTTCCCAAGTGTTTAGTGCTTTTGATATAGTAGCTGCTCATTAAATGCCATTGATTGATTGCTTGTCCCAGCTCAGAGAAGGCTCTCCCAACATTATTTTATTAGGGTTCACTGAGGAAGAACTTCCCTCAATGATAGGGGTAAGAACCTTTGGCGGGAGTTCTGAACAGGGCACTCCAGGGTGGTGTAGAGGTTCACTCTGGGGTGGGGATGGGGAAATGGGGCTATCAGTCATTTCAGGCCCAGGCCATCCTGAAGACTTGAGGGGTGCCATCTTCTTCATTGGGTAGATGGTGAATTGGAGTAGCTCTTATCACCCATCTAGTCCACTAGTGCAGAAGCAACATGGTCTAGTGGTTAGAGGACGGGCCTGAAAGTCAGAAGGAACTGGGTTCTAATCCCTGCTCCACCACTTGTCTGTTGTGTGACCTTGGGCAAATCACTTCACTTCTCTGTGCCTCAGTTCCCTCACCTGTAAAATGGGGATTAAGACTGTGAGCCCCATGTGGGATGGGGAGTGTGTCTAACCTGATTTGCTTGTAACAACCCCAGCTCTTAGGGCAGTGCCTGGAATATTTTAAGTGTTTAATAAGTGCCACAATTATTATTATTATTATTATTATACCATTCCTGTGGATTTAAATACTTAACACCATTGCCAAAGACATAGCATCATCACATCTTTCCTAGCCCAGTTCCCTCTGTTCCTGTAGATTCCTCACCCATATTTCTATGCTCCAGGCACCCTGCACTATCCTGGAGGTTCCTTCCCAGCCCTGTCAATTCTGTATATATGCTTGTAACTTTTAACCTTTACAGTCAATCATAAGCCCTTGTTGCTTTCACTGAATCAGTTCCAGCCCATCATGCATCTGCCTTGCAGGGCCACAGTGATAGGAAAGATAGGGGAGTAAGTGGCAGTGATGATGGTCATGAGGGAGTGGAGGGCTCAGAAGAGAAGAGGATTTTGGGAGAGAAGGTCTGAGGTTCTAGCCCATTCTTCCTCTTCCTCCTCTTCTCATCTTCCAAGATTCCCTCAAGCACCACCACCCCTGGAATGGTTGACATTAGGCTGGGAAAGGCAGAAGAAAACACTGGATCCTCTGCCTTGATCCTTTGCCCATTCCTCTCCCAATAGTGGAATGTGTGTGGAAGGGTAACACATACAAGGTGGGGGAAGAGAGATTTTTTTGTCAGTTAAAAGTGGAAAAAAGGTAGAATGCTTAACTGCTGAGGCTCCTAAAGGGTTCCATGACCAATTTGCTGCATTTTACACTAAGAATCATTGATCAGGAGAAAACCCTTCAAGAGGTCCCATAAAGGGGCAGTTTCTAGCATTTTCTGCCCTGTTGTATGCATACTTTAAATCACCAAGTCACCCAAGCTTCTCACGGGGGGGGGGGGGGCACCTGGCAAGAAGGTGGCAGGAGTTTCCTCAATAGATGATCCCAGGGTCAAGAGGGACCTCATCGTGGTTCCACTAGAGTAAGCTTGATACCACTGATAGGTAACTTGAAACATCACTTGTTTGGACTATTGTCGTTCATGAACTCAGAAAATTATTCATCGTAGCTTTAAGTTAGAGGGTATTTTGAAAGGGAAAGGAGGTTTAATCAGACAACCAGAAAGTAGATATTAATTCCTTAGTGGCTATGTGATCCAGATAGGAAAACTTATTCAAACACATAAATACTATCACCTAATAAATATAGAATGAATGCAATTGTTCACATGGTGGAGAATTAATCTATATTACGTTGGTGGTTGCAATGTTTAGTTTTCTAGTCTCTGTGTAGACCTATGATAATATACCCTAAGGTCAGCTGAAACATAGAATTTAAAAATAATTTAAATAAGATTGTTGATAGATGTTTCCAGGTGAAAAATATTGGTGTAAAACTAGGACTGTTTAAATTTCACAGATGAAAAAATAAATAGAGGCAGAACAAATCTTTGGAATTAGAGTAGCTAAACCTTAATAGGGAGAAAAAGAACGGGACACAAATCTCCTGAATTAAAATAACGGACTCTCAGGATGGGGGAAACAGAGCATAGAGCAAATCTCCTCAAACAAAATACCAACACTCCAGAGGATTATTTCCATGCTCTATTTCCTTTACATAAATGTCACTAAGGGTGATGGGCAATTCCTCCTTTTCAGTATTTATGGAGGGGGACTATCTCTATGATGCAGAGAGGCAGTCATAAGGCCCAGATTTAATTAGTGCTTTAAAGATTTCTAATTGATCAATTCAAGGGCCACAAAATCATTTCTCATTTTCATTAAAAATCTGCATGTCTTTTTGTCCAAATTCTAGACCATATGAATAAATTAAATTAAGAGAAATTAAGGAGATAAATTTCAAGTAAGACACAAGGAGTCCTTTTGGCCTGTCTAAATTGCAGGATTACTACAGGTACTCTCCCTGCTTCTCTCCACTAGAAGCAAATTTAGTTCCAACAGATCCCCAGGTGGTGCCTGCTTGAGCTGCTTTTTTCCCACACCTCAGGAACGCAACTCTTTCAGGAACTTTGGGAGGGATTAAAGGATCAATCAGCATGATCTAGTGGAAAAGGCATAAGCATGTGAGTCAGAGGACCTGGGTTCTAATCCTCTTCTGCCATTCATTTGTTGTGTGACCTTGGTCAAGTCATTTCACTTCTCTGTGCCTCAGGTTCCTCTCCTGTAAAATGTACATTAAATTATCTTCTCACCTATTTAGGCTGTGAGCCCCATAATAATAATTATGGTATTGTTAAGCACTTACTGTGTTCCAGGCACTGTACAAAGTGCTGGGGTAGATACAAGCAAATCAAGTTGGACACAGTCCCTGTCCCAGGTGTGGCTCACAGTCTCAATCCCCATTTTACAGAAGAAGTAACTGAGGCAAAGAGAAGTTAAGTGACTTGCCCAAGGTCACACAGCAGATGAGTGGCAGAGCCAGGATTAGAACCCATGACCATCTGACTCCCAGGCTTGTGCTCTATCCACTATGCCCCGGACTGTATCCAACCCGATTATCTTGTATCTTCCCCTGTGCTTAGTACAGCAAATGATGTATAATAAGATCTTAACACATACATGAAGAAGAAGAAAGGAAAATGACATTCTAATGAGTGAGTCACCAGATCCCTGAGGTCCTGACACTAACCTACTATTGGTCCCCCACCAAGAGGTGACATTCCCAGTTGTACAGTATGGAAAGAGTCCCAAGCTATGGGCTGAAAGAACCAGAGCTACTCAGGTGACCTGAAGGGGGAAGAAGGAAGCATGGCTGCTGTTCAGTCCCAGTGATCCAGTGATATTTTTAACCACCCACAGAGGTATTTAGGGAGTGGGGTGATTAGTGCCACCCACTCTGAAGCCCATAGATGTGCAATTGGTGGGTGCAGGTGACTCAGCCTGGAAACCTGCTTGTGCTACTTTTTCCCAGCTCCCTGGCAATACCATAACCTTGTTTTGGGGCTGCATACCCCCATTCCATATGCCCACCCCCAACCTGGCATCTACTCCATCTTGTCAAGACCTATCAGGCACCCAGGTGCTCCCCAGGACCATAGCACATGTCCAGGGTTAACTACCAAAATGATCCAGCATATGGTCTGTTTTGCTTTCGCTATGCTGGGAGCACACTGTAATGTGATCATAGGATGTGTGGTACATACTATTAGCAAGTTATGTTTAGGACAGTTCCCTGGGTTCTTATTGCAGGGTTTTTGGTCCCAAGTGAATATGATTTCAAGCCACATAAACTGAGTGGTATCAGAGTACATTTATTAGGTGATTATGATTAATTAGGTGCTGGGGTTAATACTAGAATATAGGATTGGACAACATTCCTGTCCCATTCTATCTCCTCCTCATTTTACAAACAAAAAAAATGAGTCCCAAAGAGGTTTTTGTTTGTTTTAATGATATTTGTTAAGTGGTTACTGCTTCCTAAGCACTGAAATAGGCGCTGGGGTATAAATAAGTTAATCAGGTTGGACATAGTCCATGACCCACAGTCTTAATATCCATTTTACAGAAGAGGTAACTGAGACCCAAAGAAGTTAAGTGACTTTCCCAAGGGCACAGGTCAGACAAGTAGTTTAGCCAGGATTAGAACCCAGGTATTTCCGGCTTTCAGAACCACATTCTAATCATTAAGCTACGGTTATTCTCCTGAGAAGTTCCTTGAAAACTTTCTACCCCTATTTCAGCTATATTGTTTTAGTTTTTGCTTTAGTATATCATTTACTTTTTGGGATTCATATAGAAAAGTTTTGATTTTTGTAAAGCATCGGGTCATTTAGAACTATGTTATAGAAAATGAATCACGTCCTTGATATAAAACTGAAACTAAAAGTGCTTCTAATTCCCCCCTTCAACCTTGGATTTTGAGTTTCTGAAAAACTCCTTGGGGAACAAACCTCCCAAATTTCTCCTCCATCTAGATATTGGCAATACAGGCCAGACCTACACAAGATTAAAACTCCTTACCATATGCTTTATTAACAGCAGATGTGACACTTAAGAACTGTGCCTTAATTAGTTGCCTAGTACACACTAGTTTCTAGCAAACTACCATATCCATTAACATCCAGCTGAATTAGAGCCCAAGGTCTCTTCTATTTTCTAAATAGTTGTTTTGAAATGCTGACAACACTAATTGCTTTCAAAATCTCCATTTTCTCCTTCACCCCCAATACCAACATTCTGTAAATTAACCTAATTCTCCTTCACATGCCAGGGTAGGATCAAGAATAGAAATTACCTCAACCAAGAAAGACAGGATTGACATTTTTAATAGGGGTCTTACACCATCATTCAATTACTGATACAACGAGCTACCATATCACGAGACACAAATCAACTAAATAAAAAGGAAATCTGAAAATATATAATCTGAAATAATCCTATTGTGCTTCATGCAACTTTGGGTGACTACTGATGTACTTATATTGGATCCTGTTGGATGGCAGCTTAATGGAGACTGGGAATTCAACTGCACTTTACCTCTGATGCATATGGATGATGACGATGATGATGATGATGATGATAACCAAAAAACAGAAAACATCATTTTGTAAACCAACCCTGATATGTAACAGCTTAGTCTAGTATGCAAATCAAGTAAAATGATAAGTATGAAACATTCTATAGGCCATTATAATTTCCTAACAGGACATAGTAAGAAATACTATTATAGTATAAGTTTCTGTGTTACAGTGATTGAAAAGAGCGATTCCATGTCCAACTACTCTGCTAAATTGTTTTCAGCTTGTTTCTCCATTGTCTCTTCCTCTTCCTTGCCTTCATCCTACTTCTTTTGTTCCTCCTTTTTCTCTCTTCCCCTTCTCTCCAACTCCTCCTCCTCCTCTCCATCTCCTCTTTCTCACCTTGACTGTAAGCTCCTCCTGTAGACTTTGAGCTCTTCCTCTAGACTATGAGCTCCTTATGAGTAGGAAACATGTCTATCAACTGTGGCGTACTCTTCCATGTGCTTAGTTTAGAGCTCTACACACAGTAAATGCTCAGTAAATACCACTGATTGATTGATTTCTCTTTCTCCACTTATCTTCTCATCCTCCATCTCCCCAGCATGTTCCCCTCATCCTTATCCTCTTCTCTGCTTCCTCTTCCTCCATCCCTTCTTCTTTATGGTCTAATGAAGTCAAGAGACCTGAGTTTTAAGCCCACTTCCACTACTTGCCTGTCACGGGACCTCAGCCAAATCACTTAACATCTCTGTGCCTCAATTACATCATCTGCAAAATGGGAACTAAATAGCTGTTCTCCCTTCCCCCTCAGACTGTGAGCCCAGTGTGGTACAGGGACCATTTCTGATGTAATTTTATCTACCCTAGAACTTAGCACTGTGTCTGATGTAATTTTATCTACCCTAGAACATAGCACAGTGTTTGGCACATAGTAAGTCCTGAACAAATACCACAGATATTATCATCATTATTAATCCTCTTCCACTTCCTCCATTCTACTTATCTTCTTTATCCTCTTCTTCCTATTTTTTTCATACTCCTCCACTTGTCCCCTGCTTTCTCCTTCCCCATTTCTTCTTTTCCTCTCAGAATAATAAAATCCTCAAAATCAGTAAACTCTAAATAAATAAGAATTGATGATGATGGTAATTATGAGAATTAGGTAATTAAGAGAAGCAGCGTGGCTCAGTGGAAAGAACCTGGGCTTGGGAATCAGAGGTCATGGGTTCGAATCCCAACTCTACCACTTGTCAACTGTGTGACTGTGGGCAAATCACTAAACTTATCTGTGTCTCAGTTACCTCATCTGTAAAATGGGGATTAACTGTGAGCCTCACGTGGACAACCTGATTACCCTGAATCTACCCCAGTGCTTAGAACAGTGCTCTGAACATAGTAAGTGCTTAACAAATACCAACTTATTACTATGATGATGATGATGGTGATGATCATGCATTCATTCAGTTGAGAAGCCACGTGGCTCATTGGAAAGAGCCTGGGCTCGGGAGTCAGAGGTCATGGATTCTAATCCTGGCTCCACAGCTTGTCATCTGTGACCTTGGGCAAGTCACTTAACTTCTCTATGCCTCAGTTACCTCATCTGTAAAATGGGAATGAAGACTGTGAGCCCTATGTGGGACAACCTGATTACTTTGTATCTATCCCAGCACTTAGAACAGTGTTTGGCATATAGTAAGCGCTTAACAAATACCAACGTTATGACAGAAAATAGCAAATACCATTTTTATTATCTACAAACTCTACTGCATTGTACTCTCAAAAATACTTAGTACAGTACTCTGCACACAGTAAGTGCTCAGTGAATATCATTGATTATTTTTCAAAAATATGCTATAAAAATTAATAATAATAATAATTTATTGAGTGCTTACTGTGTTCAGAAAACTGTACTAAACACTTGGGAGACTACAATATAACAATAAACAGAAACATTCCCTGCCCACCATGAGCTTACAGTTTAGACAGGGATACAGACATTAATATAAAGGGAAGTAGTACAGATATGTACATAAGTGCTGTGGGCCTGGAAGGGGGATGAATAAAGGGATGATGGTGAGTAGAGAATGTGATGGACCCCTGAAACATTATTGAGAAAGAATGAGAAGCTGGTGAACGATTGAATGTTAGAGGTAAATGGGAGAGAAGACAAAAATGATCCAAGGAAGTTGCCATGAGAGACAGGGAATGTGGCTACATTGGTTATTGTCAAACTGTTGATATGTCTTGTTTACTGAATCTTCTGGGAAGCAGGACTTCAAGGCAAAGGTAAAGAAATTGGACCTTAAGTAGAACACCAAAAGGATGGAAAGCATAATTTCATGCACATCTTTTGATTTTTAGTTTGTTCACAGATATTTACTTAGGCTAAGAGCAAACCACACTTTTTACATATGTTTCTGTTCCCCTCTATTCCTCATACAATATCCCAAGACAGTGATGGAGTACAGGGCCCTGATCCAAATTCATTTTGGGCTTTTTGGATCCCTTTTTATATTCCAGTGCCAAAAAGTAACTGTGAGTGCTAAGTGTCCTTCTGCTTCAGTACTTCTGTCATTTGAGAACTGAATTTTTCTCTTGGCCTCTAATAAGAGTTTGCACTGCCTAAATCTGAACCCAAGAGGGACTTAAAAAATTAGCAAAACTAAGAAGTGTAAAGGTTGAGAAAATAAGTCAAAATGGTGATGGGAAGGATGCCTCATTTGAATCTGAAACCATTCCAATTGCTTGCAGGTAACATGTTCTACTATTCCAACATCCCATCTAATGAAAACATATCTCTCAGGTAACATTCCCTTGACCACTGCTGTTTATTTCAATATTTGTGTGCAAACTTTTCCAATATCCCGGCACTTACTGCAGAGCTCTCCACAAGAAAAATGAGTCAATAAGTACTGCTCTTATCAGTTAATCTATCAAGTAATCTTCTAGGTCTAGCTCTTTTCCTTTTGATTTTGTTAATATGAAGTTACAAAATCAAATGCACTACAGAATTAGGACAACAATTATTTTTATGTTGGACTTTTGGTAGGTCATGAGTGGAGACCTGAAGTCTTCTAAAAATGTATATATGGATATATTCCCCTCTCTCTCTTTGTCCCTCTCTGAGAGAGAGAGAGGAATGTAGAGATAAATATAGCCATACATACTTTTTTAGATGTATGAATGTATGTATATTTATCCAAAGTATCCAAAGACCCTACAGAAGCTGAAATTCTTCTCTGACTCTGCATATTTTTGAAAATTAATCAATGATATTCACTGAGCACTTACTGTGTGCAGAACACTGTACTAGGCATTTTTGAGAGTACAATGCAATAGAGTTGGTAGATAATAAAAATGGTATTTGCTAAGTACCAAGCACTGTTTTAAGCACTGGGTTAGATACAAGTGAATCAGGTTGGACATAGTTCTCGCCCCACATGGGGCTCACAGTCTTAATACCCATTTTACAGATGAGGTAACTGAGGAGCAGAGAAGTTAAGTGACTTGCCCAAGGTCACAAAGCAGACAGTGAAAGACCAGGGATTATAACCCATTTCCCTGACTCCCAAACCTGTGCTCTTGACACTAGGCCATGCTGCTGCTTTAGATGTGTTCCCTGCCCACAAAGAGCTTACTATCTAGAGGAGGAGATTGACATGAACAGAACAAAGAGAGACATCACAGTGTGCATGAAAAAACCTGTCCCTTGTTACATGAATCCATCTGATGTTTGCAGTTCCTCATTCTGTTTTCCCTTTTATCTCCTTGTCTCATATTCCTTAGAAAGTCTTCACTCAGAAAGTCCACCTTGTAAGTCTATTCTCAGCAGTTGGTCCAGGTTTTATGAGACTTTGTTCCACTGTGTCCTTAAAATACTTTCTCTGCCCCTGTTGCTTTCTGTTTCCCAATTTTAGCTTTCCACACAGCAGCGGTTGGGGTTTCCAGCTATCACTCATTCCC
Organism: Ornithorhynchus anatinus; assembly: GCF_004115215.2. NCBI lineage: Eukaryota > Metazoa > Chordata > Mammalia > Monotremata > Ornithorhynchidae > Ornithorhynchus > Ornithorhynchus anatinus. The sequence continues at coordinate 157,941,591 of NC_041728.1, forward strand.
CTCACGTGTCCCACCTAGCTTAGCTATGATAAGGTGAGCTTAGCTGTGATGCAAGAAGACTGTGTTCCCAAACTTTATTGTTTGTGATCTTGACTTATTATATTGAGTATGGCCTATAAGTGACACTGGTGAGCTCCCGTGGTGTTGGCTACAGCTTCTGTGAAGGGTCCAGGTCTTCCAGCCATAGAGAAGATTACTAGTCCTGAAAATAGCTGGTTATGGATTCTCAGATACTGGAACATCACCTGTACTGGATGGGGTCCTTCTAATCATGGGCCAGCCTAGTAGGATGTGATGATGGTGAGGCCCTAGCACAATGAGGCACATTCTTCTCATTGTCAAACTGTTTGGAAAGATACTAGGGAACATTAGGGATTTTTTCTGGGTCCAGACACAGATTCTGGAAGAGGGAGAGCCACAGGATAGGAAGGTTATTTCCCTCTTTTAAGGTGTATGGTTATGTCTTCATGTTCTTTTTGTGTTTGTTTCTTTGGCTCAGGAGGGCTGAGAGATCCCCAGTTACATGATAGCTTTAAGTGATTAATGGATTGAGTCAGTTGTGGGAGATGCCCCCAGTACAAGACCCTTCCATTCAACGCTTTTCAATGTGAAAATAATACAGAGAAGCAGTATGGCCCAGGGAACTGGATTCTAATCCTGGCTGTCACCTGTTGTATCTACTTGGGCAAATCATTCAGCTACTCTGTGTCTCTATTTCTTCATCTGAAAAGTGGGAATTCAAAACCTGATCTCCAGATTGGAAGCCCCAGGTATTACAGGGACTGTGTTGAACCCAACTGTCCTCAGGGAAGCAGCACGGTCTAGTGGAAAGACTTTGGGTCTGATAGTCAGAGGACGTGGCTTCTAATCCCTGCTCTGCCACATGTCTGGCAAGTCACTTAACATCTCTGTGCCTCAGTAACCTCATCTGCTGATTAAGACTGTGAGGCCCTTGTGGAACAGGAACTGGGACTGGATCCAACCTGATTAGCTTGTATCTACCTCAACACTTAGAACAGTGATTAGCCCTTAGTAAGAGCTTGACAAATAGCTCAGTTGTCTTGTATCTATCCTAGAGCTTACTATGGTGCTTGGCACACAGTAAGCGCTTAACAAATTCTACTATTATTACTCTCATATTTTAGAACTATGAATCTTCAATACTACAGAGAATAGTGATATAATTAAACATTTGTGCGTAAATACTGGAGTGGGTCTGGAATAACTAGACCACTAGGTTTCTTGCACAGTGACTGAGATATTTGATATTTGCCCCACCCTCAGCCCAATAACATTTTGTACATATTTTTAAATTATGTATTATACATTATTTATATGTATTGATATTTGTCTCTCACAATAGACCATAACCTCATGGGGAGCAGGGAATGGGTCAGCTGATTCTGTTGTATTGTGCTCTCCCAAGAGCTCAGTTTAGTGCTCTGCACATAGTAAGATCTCAATAAATTCAGTTGATTTTTTCAGGTGATGAGAATGAGGACACTATGCTGAAGGGAATTGAATATGGTCTAGTATCACTATGCTTATTGCTTACTCTGTTTCCTCTCTTGGGAAATCTTTGGAATGCACTTAGATGAAAGTTTTTCCTCATAGTATTCAGTGACTGTATGTCTAGAAAAGACATCTCCACATTTCATCCTTGAGGTGGATGCTGCCGACAGTATGGCTGTTGAGACAAACTATCCTCTGCGTGCGATAAGGAAAGAGATGTGTGAAATTCAATTACACTGTTAAGCTAAGAGACGGAGGAGGAAGTCTGGAGTATTAATGGGCATGGTACCTCTCCCTGAAGAAATAGTCAAACCAATCAGTGAGAGGGATTGGGAGAAAGTATAGGGGTCAGATTGGGGGAAGAATGAGGCCTTCAGGCATCTTGAGGTGAGTTGTATGCCTGAGAGAACAGGACATAGGTGGAAGTCATACTGTGGACTCTGAATGGACACAAGACACAGGATACAGAGAAGGATTAGAGAGGATCCCTGGAGGTTTGGGGTCCAAAGAAGCAATGGTCCTGTCCTTGAGGGGGATAAGAATGTGAACCAGCAGATAATAATAATAATAACTATGGTAATTCTTAAGTGCTTACTACGTGCCAAGTACTGTTATAAACACTGGGCTAGATATAGGGTAATCAGGTTGTCCCACGTGGGGCTCACAGTCTTAATCTCCATTTTACAGATGAGGTAAATGAGGCACAGAGAAGTCAAGTGACTTGCCCATAGTCATACAGCTGACAAGTGGCGGAGCCAGCATTAGAACCCATGACCTCTGACTCCCAGGCCTGTGCTCTTTCAACTGAGCACACAGTAAGTGCTCAATAAATATGACTGAATGAGTGAATTATCTATACTGAACTTAGTTCAGTACTTGGCACATATTAATCATTTAACAAATACTACTATTATCATTATTATCCACATCCTTCTTATTTAATGGGAGAAGCAACATGGCCTAGTGGATAGAGCACAAGCCTAGGACCAGAAGGACCTGGATTCTAATCCCGGCTCTGCCACTTGGTTGCTGTAGGACACTGGGTAAGTCATTTCACTTCTCTGGGCCTCAGTTCCCTCATCTGTAAAATGGGGATTGAGATGGTGAGCCCCATGTGGGACAGCGACTGTGTCCAAGCTGTTTATCTTGTGTCTACCCCAATGCTTAGAACAGTGTCTGGCACACAGTGCTTAACAATTACCCACAATTGTTATTGTTATTATTGACACCACCTGGGCAGTGAGGTGCTTGCTCTTTCCTCTTGGAAGTGTGTAGATAAAGTAAGTGTGTTCTAGAACAGGGTAAAGGAGAGAATAGTAACAAAACAGAAAAGAAAAAGAATGAAACCTCTCCTCCTCCCTACAGCACCAACCAAGAGATGATGAATTTGTGGGGCTGAGAGGAGGAGAAGAAGGTAAAGGAAAGGAAAAACACCTGATAAAATGAAAAGAGGCACGTTCCAGCATATATGGTCTAGGAAACCTGTGCTAGTTATAGGAAAATGCCATTTTGGCCCCTTCAGTGTTACTATCATTTAAAAAAAGAGGATCCCTATGAAAGTACAGTGTCACAAGGGGCTTCCAAAATTTTGTAACAGGCTAATTTTATACTGTCATGGTAACACTCATATTGTTGCTTTTCCCGTTATGTACAATTCGCACAACTGATCAAGACATATGATTTACTGCCTCAAAAAAGGAAAAAAATTGGGCAGAAGTTTCATTTGATATTCATAAGATAAACCTAGGCCATTTTCCAAGTCCCATATTTTAACATCTGTGCTTCTAAATGCTAATGACAATCTTGAATATATGCCATATCTTTCATCCAAGTAGATCCCAAAGTGATTTCGAACTTCATTGATTGATTGACTAAAAGTTGAAGGAATCAGTTGTCAACAAATATAATAGTACTCCTAGAGTGAAATGAAAGAGCTATTTAGTAACAAATAACAATAATTAAATAGCATAAAATGGAAATGAAGAAAGCTGTGCCCAATTAAAAGTTGAATGAGAAGACTATGCAAAATTTTGGTCCCTTCAGTGTTGCTCTCATTTAAAAATAGAGAATCCTTTTTAAGGTACAGTTTCACAAGGGCCTTACAAAATTTTGTAACAGGTTAATTTTATACTGTCACAGTAACACTCATGTATTGTTGCTTGGGTAGAAGAGTCAGCGGCATCCTTAGTTTACTAAAAACTGCAGTGCTCTTAGATTCAGTATTTATTAACCACATATAAGCATGTAAACCTAATGTCATCAGGGAGAGGACAGCAAGCTTTAACTGAGTTTATCTTAAATATACAGTGAAAGGAAAATAGAAGGCTGGAAAATGATCTTAGGAATTTGGATACCACAAATGGCACATCTTCATAATTCAGTTTAAAGGTGAAATATAGAGGGGTTAAAAATAATTACCTTTAATAACTAGGATTTCATTAAATTTCTCACCGGAAGCTACTCTAAAGATGAGTTATAAAGAGGCAGGTAGATTTTGGGGGGCTTTACATGACTTGATTAATAAAATTGGTTTATTTACAAATCACTATGACATGTTAATTAGTGGTTATTGTGAGTACGTTAATTTCTACAAAATTTTGCATTAGACTGTGAACTTTTAAGTTTGAAATAAGGATGTGGGTCCACTATGGGTGTTAATATTTCTCAATCAATGAAATTCCTCAGTTAATTTGATCCTGGAAACCAGGGTTAGAAGCATGTGAGGCAGGGAACATCATTGATAGGAATCTGTCCATCAGTCATATTAATTGAGCACTTACTGTGTGCACCACACTATACTAAGCATTTGGAAGTATTTGTAGTTGCATTCCCTCCCCTTCATTTATCTTGTCCTTGCCCAAGTGTTTGTCTCATGAGGCTGTCTATTGGCATAGGTTAGGCACAAATTGTGCATGAGACTGTCTATTGGCATAGGTTAGGAACAAATTCTGCATTTTTCACTTTCTCCATTGGCAAATGTATTGGAATTCCATTCCCAGATATACTTATAGGAAAATGCATTCCTGATCATTGTGATTTTAATGGTTCATAATTGGCGATCACTTCCTTGTAAGTATTTGTCAGTGATAATAAGAATTATAATGACATTAGTTAAGCATTTACTGTGTGCTAAATGTTGGGGAAGATAAAGAGAAGTAGTGTGACCTAGTGGATAAAGCATTAACCTGAAAATTTGGAGAATAGGCTTTAGTCCTCACTGTGCCTCATTCTCACCTGTCCCACTGTCGACCCCTGGCCCACGTCCCAGAATGCCCTCCCTCCTCAAATCCACCAATCACACTTCCCCCCTTCAAAGCCTACTGAAGGCTCACCTCTTCCAGGAAGCCCTCCCTAAACCCCCCTATTCCTCTGCTCCCCCTTCCCTTCCCATGCCCTGACTTGCTCCCTTTGCACTTGTGTATATGGGTACATATTTATAATTCTATTAATTTATATTAATGATGTGTATGCATCTATAATTCTATTTATTTATATTAATGTTATTTATTTATGCCTGTTTACTTGTTTTGATGCCTGTCTCCCCCCTCTAGACTGAGAGCACCATTGTGGGAAGGGATTATCTCTATTTGTTGCTGAATTATCCTTTCCAAGCACTTAGTACAGTGGTCTGCACACAGTAAGTGCTCAATAAGTATGATTGAATGAGTGAATGAATCTCCACTCTGCTACTCTCCTGCTGTGTGACCTTGGGCAAGACACACTAGCATGGGTGACTTTGAAGACAGATTTATCCAGCAGTCAGAGCCTGTCTGGGGGACCTAATCAGAGGAGAGTGTGGGAGGGGTAAATTACAAACCAACATTTTAATTGGAGGAATGTGAAGAGCAATGGTTTCCTGGAAACCTTTCATGTGTCGAAGGAGCCATATAAATAACATATTATTCCTCCCCATATTTCCATTTAGAGGCTATAAATTGCTTCACTACTGAAGCTATTATTAGAAGGAAAAATGTGGTTGCAATTACATCAGCAGGACAACAAACAGTTGTATTAGAGAGGGGAAAGAGGTGGGTGGTATGGTGGACAGATATTCTTTGAGAATCTTATATCACTTTAGTAATATCCCATACCTGGTTAGTATGAAGTCTGTCTTATTTAGTGTTGGGGTATGGAAAAAGAGAGGAAGAATTGAGTAGGGAAAGTAAATAAGCAGATAACAAACCATACCTGTTTTGCCCACCCATGACAGTGCTTTATTCCAGGTAACACAACAGGCCAGTAGCAGGGCAGTAATTATAGCCCAGTCTCCTCACCTGCAGACCAGTGATCTTTCCACTAGCACACACTGAATCTCTCTGTCCTCCCCAACACTTAGTACACAGTTAAAGCACAACAAATACCATTATTTTTCTTATTAGTATTGACAAACACTTATAATGTACAGAATTAAGTACATTACAGAATCAGCAACAACACTTATGTATTCAGCAAATCCATCATGTTTGACCTTTTGGACTTTTTGCTGTATCAGTCTTGGATTCAAAACATTGATGCTCTAACACCATCTTGGTTACTAGGAAAAAATAAATACATAAAATTAAAAGATACAAAATTCAATATATAAGGAGGGATTTTTTCATCTCCAAGATTTGAAACACTGCCAATATCAAAATGATGGAAAAATAATCTCTCATTATGGATTATTACATTTTATCTTTCCTTTGGCATTGGACTTCCATTTATACAAAAAACCAGAACAAACAAACAGAAAAACTAATATTGAATGCTTGCCTAATCAGATCTTTGGAGTTTAGATTGAAGGGTCCTTTAGAAGATGTCCTACACTAGCTAAACCATTTTCATTTGTCTTTATGGATGCAACTAATGAGGAGAAAAGATGCTGAAGTTTTTTGCAATGGAAAAAAAAATTAAGCCATGATATTTCAGAGCTTCTCATTAGCAAGCTCAATAGTGGAGTTTGGGTAATTAAATGTTAATGTTATTTGAAATCATCCTCAGTGTTTTTGGCCATCGTTCTCTGTAACTTGTAAATGCTGCATGTGTACAGTATGCTCAAGTGGTGACGGGGGACTCTAATAAAGATCTCTTAGAAGCTCTGCTTAAGGAATATTTATAAGGACCTTGACTTGGGAGTATCCAGGTTTCCAGCTGAGGAAGAGCTGAAATCAAAGGACTGAGGAGAAAGTAGGAAGCCAGCTGAGAATTACACATTCCAGAGTCACCTGGAAGTGAAATCTAATCAACCTAACCAGCAGTCTCTCTCTCCTCTCTGTATCTCGGTCTATCTCCTTCTCTATCTCTTTCACTCTCTCCCTCTTTCTCCCTCCCCCTCCCTGAACTAAGCTAAGAGATTTGTGGAAGATTCTGCCCATGCTGCTTATGCTTGACCACCCCATAGAACTTTAACAATTTTTTTCTGTAGGTATAAGATTCCTTTGTTGACAGAAATGTATATCAGTTGGGTGTGTTGTTATTTGTATCTTGTTTAAATTTCACTTTATTCTCTGTCTATACATGAACCCTGTATCTAAATCTGAATACTTAGGATACTCTGAATCTTTCTCTCACTCCTTTAGTGAAAGCCTCAGCAAGCTAGGTAGCATTGAAATGTTGGATGGATAGACCTTTGGCTAGAGGTCATGGGTCCAGATAATTTTAAAGAATACATGTAATAATGAAAGGACACTGCTAAGAATTTCTCCACCTATACTGCCAACCTAGACTAATATATTTTTCCCCATGAATAAATTACTTTTTTTTATTCACCTAAGGCCCTGAGTGGCACATTGCTTCTGCTCCTCTCTGCTCCAACGGTCAAGTGGAGGTTCCAAGGCCTCTCACTTCATTAGCTGGTTGGGGACCCAGGAGGCTCCCCTAAGGACTTCATTAATGTAAACCATGCAATAAAGCTGAGGGTGATAGTCACTCAGTAATAATAATAATGATAATAGTGACATTTGTTGGACACTTACTATGTGATAACCACTGTACAAGATAATCAGGTCAGACAGTCCCTGTCCCATAAGGGGCTAGCAACCATAGCCTGTTTTTTTCCTAGGATTAATAAATCTATTCTTTTCAACATCTCAATTATTTATGGGTAGTAATCTAGACCTCTGGAGCAAACATTAGCCACCTTAATGCTTTAATGGATATACTAAGTCATCACCTTCTTAGAAGAAAACTGGGAACTGAGGAAATTTGGGAAGTGGGAATAATGGGCCATTGGAAATTATTTTGTTGTACACAAGTTTTTACCTCCTCATTTTCCCCTTCCTATACTTCCTCGTAGTTGGTAGTTCACCCCAACCGCCTCTGCTGTATGCTGAGACTTACTGGGTTGGGGACAAGAAGCACTGAAGGGACCTCCCACAGAGATTCCAGTTCACAGGTCTGATCTTTTCAATGAAGTGTCCCACTGACCTCCTCACCCCAGGTTCACCTGTTTCCTGCTTTGGCACATCCTGGCTCAGGAGGACCCCTTCAAGGAAGATCTCCCCTTTTGTTAACATCAAGACTCACCCACTGACAGATCCACCCAATCAAATAAACATCTCTCAAATTTTCCCAAAAGTCCCAATCAATTGTGGAGTTCTCCATCCTCTTCCAGATCCATAGTCCCCTATACTTGTGGCAGTAACTGGATTCCATGATCTTCCAGTTCCCGACCTGGTTTCTTAACCATTTCCATTTAGGGCTCTGCAAGGCTTCTCTCTGAATGCCCATTTTATTAATGTATTGTCTCCATTCATGTATCCATGACTTGAACCATGTTCTGTTGAAAAGGGGTTTGCAGTTTAAAGTTCCTCTTTATGTTTTCAACCGCACAAATCTGATTATAGTGCACTCAGTGCACCCAAGATTATTCAAAGTCCAAGCTGTTCCCTCAGTTCTTCATTTTCTTCAATCATCTTCTAGTTTGTTTTTCCTCACTGTTGCTCTCCACCAAGAGCAGTAGGCTACAGGTTAAAGAACAGGGGAGAGGTAACCTTGGTAAAGGTCAGTTATGATTTCAGAGCTCTATTAAAGACAATATAAAGTTCACTGTAATCTGGCACAAATTCAGACAGCATATTTGAATTTGGCTGTGTTAAAAGAAGCTATAACATTCTTTCATATGTTAAATAAATCCAAAATTAGGAATCATGCCAGTTTTCATATTAAGCCAAAAAAAGGATTAAAATATTTTGATTTATGTAGGAAAAGCAACATTAAATGTGCTCCAAATTGTAAATTTCAAAAGAAAACATAATCTACAGTAGACAAAATAGAATGCACATGAAAGAAAGATTATGGCTTATTTTCAATGGCATCACATTTCAAAATGTAAATAGAAGCCTTGTTCATTATTCATCAATTTTTGAATGTTATGTAATGTCTTCATTGATAATGCAAAAGTCCCGAATATCTGGTTCACATCCTATTTTTAAATACTTTATCAATTTACTAGTTTCAGAAATAATGTTAAAAGGTTGTTTAAAACTAAGTTAATAATAATAGCTTATCTTGCCACATTGATAAACACACCTAAATGATCTTTTTTCTTAGTATATAAATCTGATCCTATTTGACATGAAATTAACGTTCCGTTATTATTTAGGAAAGGAAGTCCTTACTTCTTTATTTTCATCTCTTGGAGGAGAAAGGGGGGTAGGAAGGAAGAGATGAAGAAAAGAAGGGTCTGAAGGGCCAGTGTATTCTAAATATTTCTGGATTTCCTAGTAACACTACACATATCCACCACCTCCATGATTATCATTAAACATATTTATTTGAGTGTCAACTTGGTGATCAGACCTGTACTTGGTATTTGGAAGACACAAAGAGAAAGTCTAAATTGAAACCTGTGACCAAAAAAACCCACCAAACAACAAAAACAAATTGTAGAGGGGGAAGATTTGGATGCAAAAATGAAAAAAAAATGCAATAATAAATAAAACAATAAAATGGCCATGAAAAGAAAATTTATGCAAACCCATAAAATGGTGAAGAGGCCATCTGGGTGCTAGACAAGTCTTGTACCTGATTTCAGTTTTCCTGTCTTCTCTATGAAGTCAGAATAGTAACTCTAGATTAATGACTGGGTACTCTTCAGAGAATCTTCTATAAAGCTATCCTAAAGTGATAGTGATGGAAGTACTAGTCATAGTTGTCTCGTAGCAGTTGTGGTGATGCTAATTGAATTTATTGTGCATCCATTAGATGCAGTGTACTATAATAAACACTTGGGAAACAAAGATTAAAGATGGGATACATTCCCTGACCAAAGGGAGTTTATACTCTAAGTGGAAAGACAAGGATGAAGATATTTATAATATTCATGATATTTCAAATATTACAAGGTATAAAATAATGATCATACTAATTATGGTACTTGTTTAGCACTTAACTATATGCCAACCACTGTTCTAAGCACTGGGGAAGATACAAGTTAATCAGGTTGGACACAGTCCCTCACCCACATAGGGTTTACAGTCTTAATCCCCATTTTATAGATGAGGTAATTGAGGCCCAGACGTTAAATGACTTTCCCAAGGTCACACAGCAGACATGTGGCAGAGCCAGAATTAGAACCCAGGTACTTCTGGGAATCCAAGCCTGTGCTCAGTAATGGAGAGTCCTTGCATTCATTCTTTCATTCATTCATTCATTCATTCAATAGTATTTACTGAGCGCTTACTATGTGCAGAGCACTGTACTAAGCGCTTGGGATGAACAAGTCGGCAACAGATAGAGACAGTCCCTGCCGTTTGACGGGCTTACAGTCTAATCGGGGGAGACGGACAGACAAGAACAATGGCAATAAACAGAGTCAAGGGGAAAAACATCTTGACTCATTTCCCTCATTCAACTCACATATTCAATCCACCATTAAATCCTTTATTACATCGTTATAATCTACCCTTTCCTCTCCATCCGTGTTAATATAATCACTTTTCTTATCCTTCCTGGATTACTGGATTACTTCTTGCTAACCTCCCAGCCTACTACAACCCAGCCAGCACACTTCGCTTCTCTAATTGTGCCTCAATCTCATCTACCTCACCTTCGACCCCTCGCCCATATCCTACCTCTCGCCTGGAACACTTTCCTTCTTCAAATCTGACAGACAATTACTCTCTTCCCCCATCAAACCCTTATTGAAGGCACACCTCCTCGAAGATTCCTTCCCTGACCAATTCCCTCTTTCCTCTTCTCCAACTCTCTTCTGTGTTACCCTGACTTTCTCCCTTTGTTCATCCCCTCTCCCAACCCTATAGCACTTATGTACATATCTGTTATTCAGTTTTTTTAAAAATTTATATTAATGTCTGCCTCCCCATGTTTACACTGTAAGCTTACTGTGGGCATGAAATGTGTCTGTTTTTTCTTGTACTCTCCCAGTACTTAGTACAGTGCTCTGCACACATTAAGTGCCCAGTAAATATGATTGATGAATGAATATACCATGGATAATTAGATGTGTTTTGTATAAAAATAGACTTTTGTAGTGGATGAAGAGAAGATTGAAACAGCTTACAGGTTTCTCTCCTGTAATCGATAATCAATAATAGAGGAATTAGTAGTCAAGAAATACTCTGAATGTTAGAGTATTTAACGAGCAAATTAAACCAAAGTGGTCTTTGGAAGGCCAATTGACTTGACTTAGATTAACATATTTTGGACACTTAATCAGGAGGACTAATTATCTGGAGAAGCCACTAATGCTAGGAAAAGTCCAGAGAAAACCTGAAAGAGGCAGACCATCAGCTAGATGGCTAGAGACCATAACAATGGTAACAAAAGAACCATTAGCAAGGTTACAGATTATTGCAGAAGACGTGACATTCTGGAGAAAATATATCCATAGAGTCACTGTGAATTGGAAATGACTTGATGGCACTTGATAATAATAATAATTAGATACAACAAATTATAGTGCATAAGAAAGAACAAAAACCTTTTCCTTTATTACAGGTTATAAAAATTTGTTTTATTAAGATTTACCTTCCACATCAGTTGATTTCTATATCTGCCAATTTTACTACATTTTAATTTTAAGGTCTACTCCTTTCTCTTTACCCTTATGGGCTTCGTTGTGGTTCAAGCTCTTATAGACATCTTCTAGCTTATTACAATATCAACCTTCTTGCTGATTTCCTTGTCTCTTCTCTCTTCAATCTATCCTACACTTAGCAACCTGAATTATCTTCCTAAAACAGGACTTGTAATATATTATTCCAATGCTTAAAAATAAGCAGTGGCTAACTGTTTTTCTCTTTACTAAACAGAAATTTATGGCCAATAGATTCAAGGTTCTCCACTCACTCTCCCACTTCTCTCCCCAGTCTGTTCTCCCACAACCCTCCAGCATTCATTTGTCATTTGTTTCTCTTCATGTGATAAATTTTTAAGTGTTTACTCTTACTCTTTAACTTACCTCTGCCATATTTGGTCCCTACTTTCCTTCCTTCCTTCCAACTGTCCTTCCTTTTTTCCTACCTTCCTTCCTACCTCCTTTCCTCCTTCATTTCTTCCCTCCCTCTTTCCTTCCTATCTTCCTTCATTCCTCCCTCCCCTCTCCCTTTCTCTCTCCCTCCCTGCTCCCTTCCTTTCTTCCTTCCCTCCTTCCTTTCTTCCCTTCCCCCCACCTCCTTCCCTCCTTCCTTCCATTTGATGGCACTGTGAATTTGTCTTTAATTCCTGAACCACTAACTATGGTAGATTAACTTCCTCTTAATACTACATGGGGGTCATGACCAGTATGCAATGTGCATAAGAGACATTTGGTTGGCTTACAAATTCATCTGGATGCCCTATCAATCCTGTCAATCCCAAGGTTAAAGGGTTAAACTATAATCTAACATAGCACCATGTCCCCCTACCATTCATGTGATAAAATCTAATGCCAGCCTAGTGACTCCCCAACCAACCCACAGAAAAATGACCAGATAGTGGCCACAGTGCTCCCTGTTCTTGGGGTAGCCCATGGGTTGCAGTCCTGCTGGTTCTGGGGGATTCATTTTTTGTCATTTTCTTAAATAAAAGGAAATAATAGCATTGGCATTTGTTAAGTGCTTACTATGTGCAAAGCACTGGGAATGATACAAGGAGATCAGGTTGTCCCATGTAGGGCTCACAGTCTTAATCCCCATTTTCCAGATGAGGAAACAGAGGCACAGAGAAGTGAAGTGACTTACCCAAAGTCACACAGCTGACAAGCAGTGGAGCTGGAATTTGAACTCATGATCTCTGACTCCCTATCCCGGGCTCTTTCCACTGAGCCATGCTGCTTCAAACAACAATGAGGATTATTGCAGGTGCTTTCCTGCTTTCCCCACTTGAAACAGAAACAAAATTTCTGTTAGCACTACCACTCCTACTGAACTGGGACAGGACTGAAACTTTTCTGATTTGAGGGAAGGGGATAGGGCTTCCCTCTTCTGAAACTTGGGAAGACTAGTACGGAGGCAGTCACCACACCCTGACCCCTGCAAGAGCAACATCTCTGTCACCTGGCCCAGAGATGAAATCCTAGAGCCATGAGAATCAGCTCTAGGTTCACCCACACACACTTTGGTTTCAGGGGAAACCACATCCTAGCGTTCCCCAGTGCACAGCTCACATTCCCATAGTTGGGTTGGGTTCTTTCCTTCGAGCTTCCACAGGAACTTCCATTTCCTTCTTTTCCAGCATCACCCCCTGCACAGAAGATTGGGTGACCTCGTTTGATAATAATAATAATGTTGGTACTTGTTGAGCGCTTACTATGTGCAGAGCACTGTTCTAAGCGCTGGGGTAGACACAGGGGAATCAGGTTGTCCCATGTGGGGCTCACAGTCTTAATCCCCATTTTACAGATGAGGTAACTGAGGCACAGAGCAGTTAAGTGACTTGCCCACAGTCACACAGCTGACAAGTGGCAGAGCTGGGATTCGAACCCATGCCCTCTGACTCCAAAGCCCGTGCTCTTTCCACTGAGCCACACTGCTTACAAACTGCCAATTTTTCATACCATCTTGAAGGACTTTGCCTGAAAAACATCGTAGAGCAAAGTGCACTTACCAGTTTTAGAATTACTACATGGATAGGAATTGCATTCCTGTGTGTAGAATATTGATCTAAGATATTGGAATTTGTAGCATAATAGCATCCCCATACACTGAACATCTGGAAAATACAGTCTCTAAACATTTTTTCTTCTACAAACTAGGAACAATACAAAAATAGGTAAGGAAAATGTGGATCAACTCCTTTTCATTAGCTGAAGACTACATTGGTTTGAGAAGTGATGGAAAGAATTAAAGTTAGTGCTAGTACTGTAATTGCTAGGTTACAATTAAGGGACAACTGGTGTGGTGGTCTTGAGTGTAGCAGTTATTTTTAAACTACAACTACCCAAAGACAAAAAATCTGATTTCACAAAATTAAATGGGAGTATCCTGTTTTGGGCACTTGCAAAATAATGCAGGTTTGCAATTGGAGACTTCTCTTTCATCACACTTTTTTGATGTATAGTGTATTGATTTTTTCCATTTATTAAGAGAAAGTTTTCTGAACAGAGAAAAATCTGTTTTGATCCATGATGAAGTTTCAGGTGTTTGTATTCCTTTTAATTTTCTATGGTACTGAAAACAGAAAATCTGATGAATAAATGTTCCAAAACATGAAAATACACATTTAACTGACCTGTCTCTAATTTAGATTCAGCCATGTTTGAGTGGCCAGAAAAGAAAATGGGCTTGAAAACCACAAAGCAAAGATATCACTTGGTTAGTGCAACTTGTAGTACTTTAGGTCAGGAGACAAAGCCCAGTATGCTAAGCAAATATGCTCTATACTTCATTTACCCACCCAGTTCTCCTAGTGAGCTGGGTTTGAATTTTTTCAACATTATCCACTTGAGAAAACTCATGTAATAGTACTCACCCCTTTAGTAAAGAAGCAGCATGTCTTAATGGAAAGAGCACGGGCTTGGGAGTCAGAGGTCATTGGTTTTAATCCTGGTTCCACTGCTTGCCATCTCTGTGACCATGGTCAAGTCATTTAACTTCTCTGTGCCTCAGTTACCTCATCTGTAAAATGGAGATGAATACTGTGAGCCCTACCTGGGACAACCTGATTACCTTATATCTACTCCAGCGCTTAGAACAGTGCTTGGCACATACTAAGCATTTAACAAATACCAATATTATCATTATTATTATTATTACAAAAGTGCACAAACAGTTTTTTCATTTGCATTCTTTTTCCAAAATAAGTTTGCAATGGTCATAAGAATGTTACCAAATTCCCTAACATAATTTTAGTCAAATATTGTGAAAATATATGCTATAATAGAACTAAGCATATAACGTGGCTCATTGGAATGAGCACAGGCTTGGGAGTCAGAAGTTGTGGGTTCTAATCCTGGCTCTGCCATTTGACAGCTGTGTGACTTTGGGCAAGTCCCTTAACTTCTCTGTGCCTCAGTTACCTCATCTGTAAAATGGGGATTAAGACTGTGAGCCCACGTGGGATAACCTAATTACCTTGTATCTACCCAGTGCTTAGAACAGTGCTTCGCACATAATAAGCGCTTAAAAAATACCAAAATTATTATTATTATATACTTACATACAGAAAGATGACTGTCCTTCAGGTTAGATGACAATTTGAAATTTACCACATCAGAAATTTGAACTCATTATCACAAATAAGTTTTTCCTCTATAGTCAACTACCACCAGAATATTTGCAGAAATCCCTTCAAATGACTTGAATCAGAAGTCTTCCTATGGGAAAAATATGCAAAGTTGACAAATTAATACCAAGTTAAGTTGAAGTCTTCCCTAACTAGGCCCTCATTTCCTCTTGTCCCACTCCCTTCTGTGTCATCATCACACTTGGATTTTCACCCTTTATTCACCCCTCCCTTAGCATCACGTCATTTATGCACATAGTAATTTATCCATTTAGATTAATGTCTGTTTTCCCCTCTATACTGTACTTAGTACAGTGCTCTGCATATAATAAGCACTCAATAAATACAATTGATTGATTGACTGTGAGCTCCTTCTTGGCAGGATGCAACAGCAGGGAACAAGGGACAACAGTTTGCCAACTCCATTGTTTTGTACTTTCCCAGTTTTCCAATTTTGTTGTATTCTATTCTTCCAATGACTTGGTACAGGACTCAGCACAGAGGAAGCACTCAATAAATATATTTGATTGGTTGATAATTGGCTCCCAGTTTTCAGCAGAGATGCAGGATGGTCTGAGGCTTTGTTTCATCAGACCCTTAGAACATTTCCTCTGTCTTCCTTGTTTTTAGTGCCCACTTTTAGTTCTCCATACAGAAGCTGTTTGGTGTCCTGCTGTCACTCATTCTCCTCACATGTCCCACCTTGCATAGCTATGCTTGTGTGAACATAGCTTCAGTGTTAGGAGACTGACCAAGTTCCAGTACTTTGTTGTTTGTGATCTTGTTTTACTATTTGACATTGATTCTAGCCAGTAGGTGATGTTGGTAGAATGGCTCAAGGAGCTAAATATGGTGCCTTTGTGTGCTCTGAATACAGTAAGTGCTTAATAAAGAAATGGCATTGATTAAATACTATTGATCAGTTCAGGTTTTACAACCATGGAGTCAGTCAATCATAAATATTGAGCTCTTACAGTGGGCAAAGTACTGTACTGTCAATCATATTTATTTATGAATGGTAAACAATTAATGTTTGCTAGGACAGAGGCCTTTTCAACTAAATTTTAATGATATAAGATCATATTCCTAAGATTAGAGGGTTTATGGTGCTTATTATACTGCCCAGTTGCCATTGCAATTTTATCCAGGCATGCATACATTGTGCAGTATAGATTAGTAAAAAATAAAAATATGGATTATTGCTAAACTTACTCTGAGTATTTCTATTTCAGATTAACTGAGCTTTCAGGGTAGCCTAGTCGGTAGAACCTGAGTCTGGGAACCAGAGGATTGGAGTCCAAACCCAATTCTGCTTCTTGCATGTGACCTTGGATAATTCACTTAACTTCTCCAAGCCTCAGTTTCAATAGTCATTCGCCCTCTTAGACTTTGAGCCCCAAGTAGACAAGGACTGAGTACAATTTGATTATCTTCTAACCCAACACATGGAACAGTGCTTGGCACATAGTAAGAACTTAAACAGTATTGTTGTTAGTATTAATAATGGTATTATTATTATTGTTAACATTTGTGAATTACACTTAATTAGACCCATTGCAGTCTCTGGATGCCTATCACTTGAATCAAATTTAAATAATAAAATGAAAGTAACCTTGTAGAAATGATGGTATAGGGCTTATTTGCATTATTCTATCACAGAGAGACCAAATAATATATTATATGTAATTGTATATAAGGTATGAATCATATTTATCATCATCAGTGGTATTAATTGAGCACTTACTGTGGGCAGAGCTTTCTACTAATCACTTTGGAGAGTACAATACAACAAAGTTGGTAGATGTGTTCTTTGTTAATAAGTGCATTTATAAATTTGGTAATTCCCATATTAGAAACTCAGAAATATCTTATTGCAACAGCACAAGAAGTCACCCAGATATTATTTGTCTATGTGTGAACTGGTCAGACTTAAAGAAAATATTCTGCCTCATAAACACTTCCTTTAAAATTCCTAAACATCCATCACTTAGTTTGTCCCTTGAGCAACCAACTTCCCCTTGAGAGTCTGAGCTCCACTTCTCTCCCCTGAGATTAGCTGAAGCAAAAAGGTCATGAATAATATGATGGAAATGTCTGCAGGGTGTTCACATCTGAGGTGTTAGAATTTTCCTCGTACATTTTCAGCATTCTTCTCCCTGAGCAGTACAATAAGGCTCACAGGCCAACCTGGCACCCTAGCTCAGTGGTTGTCTTAGAGCCATTGCAATTCAAGCCAAAGGCTTTGGGTCCTGCTTCAGTGGTGTTGTGGGAAGAGGGAGTGTTAGAGGAGCACTTCTACTTTTAGAAGAATCAGGCACTACAGAAAGGGGAACAAAAATTGCTAATCCAGAGGTCACGTTATCACCATACATCACATCAATCCCCCAAGCCCTAGTATTCCCTAGATGTCTCCTTCCTTTTGCACCTCTCTTCCTTTAGAAGCAGAGCGGTTTCATATGTGGTGCTTGAAGGGAACTGCAATTTACAATAAGGAGATAATAGAATGCTCTCATGGACTAGTGGAAAGGCCATGTACCTGGGAGTCAGAAGACTCTTTAAAAAGTGATAATAATAATAATTATGGTATTTGTTGAGTGCTTACTATGTGCCAGGCTCTGTACTAAGTGCAGGGGCAGATACAAGGAAGTCAAATTGGACACAGTCCCTGTCCCATGTGGGACTCACAGTCTCAATCTCCATTTTACAGGTGAAGTAACTGAGGCACAGAGAAGTGAAGTGACTTAACCAAGGACACTTGAGATCTTGGTAAATTGACATTAATATTTAATTAATCAATGGCTTAGGTAAATATTAATTAGGCTAGTTGCAGAGCCAGGATTAGAACCTAACTAATCCTAACTAATTGATTCCCAGGCCCATGGATTAACTGCTACGCCATGCTGTATTTGCTAAGTGCCTACTGTGTGTCAGGCTCTTAACTAAGTGCTGGGGTAATTCCAAGATAATCAGTTTGGACACTGTCCATGTACCACATGGGGCTCACGGTCTTAATTCCCATTTCACAGATTAGGTAATTGAGGCACAGTAAAATGAAATGACTTGCCCAAGGTCACACAGCAGTCAAGTGGCAGAGCCAGGGTTAGAACCCAAGTCTTCTCACTCCTGGGCCTGTGCCAGGATCATCAACAGGATCATGAAGGACATGTCTTGCCTGCAAAGAATTCCCACTCAAACCAGGGAGACGGGCACAGATATTTATAAAGAGGGAATTACATTTTGACCTTGAGTTCATGACATAGAGTGAGGATTGACTCCCCCCTGTTACACACTCACCTGGATTCTAATCCCACCTCTGCCACCTGCCTGCTGTGTGATTACTTAGCTTCTCTGAGCCTCAGCCTTCTCATCTGTGAAATGGGTATCCCATATATTTTTTCCCTCTTACTTAGGACTGAGAGCCCTATGTGGGATAGAGACTGTCTCTGACCCGATTGTCTTGTATCTAGTCCACTGCTTAGTACAGAGTTAGGCACATAGTAAGAACTTAACAAATACCATAATTTATTTTCCTTATTGGGAAATCTAAGTAATGCTAAGTATCTAAGAAAGGTGATATTCACATTGCTAGTTACTCAAATTATGTAAAAGCAAACTAAAGGCATGAACTGTGGATTAAATACTGTTTTCCCTTCACTTAGACCTGTGAGTCCATGTAGGACAAAGACTATGTCAAACCTGATTATCTTGTGTCTATCCCACTGCTAGACATAGTAAGCATTTAACAAATACCATTATTATTATTGTTTTTGTTATCATTATGATTATCATCATACTTATTACTGAACCATTTCCCATCTCTGCACTGATGCCAGTACAGCATAGTACAGGGTATAATTTTCCACACTTTCTACCACAAAATACCTTATATCTTAGATTTGCAAGATTCCTTCACAGATAATCCATTAGTTATGTTTTGTGTCACTTTTTCAGATTCTTCACTTCATCCGACCCTGACCCCAAATGCTGGGTGCATGGACTGTTACCTCCATTTGCCTTGTTGGATCCTTCCTTTGAGAATACGGCACTCAATTTGTACCATGGAGGGCCCACAACCCTAACTATGGAAATTGACAGCTGGTAGGAGTAGGAAAACTGTCCCACATAGTCTGTCCCATTGACTCCTCCAGGTCAAAAAGACATGCCTGGATTTGCTACCTATAACCAGCACTGGATTATTATTATTATTATTTTATGTGCTACTTGGGGTACCTGACACTTTGACCTCTCACGAAGAATATCACATGCTTCTCAAAATCTCCTTTCTCAATCACAATTAATGTATTCTATTTATTGAGCACTTACTGTAAGTAGAATTTTGAAAGCTGATATTTAGACAATAAATTGATAACTAAAGCACAACGATATAGCTGTTTATTCAGAAACCCTAGTGGTTGGCTAAAATTCTGCAAAAGATTTATCAATTTCCTATCAGCAGTCATTCTCTTTGATTGTGCTGTACTCTCAGTTTGAGTTGCTTATGAAAGATTATACATTCTTTTAAAATCAATAAATGAATAGACAATAACTTTGAAGATCCAAATATGCAAATGTCATAATTATCATTTTTCATTCTGCTCATGTTTAGGCTAATTTGCAATCCTAGTTTCTGGAAATATTTCCCCAAGTAATCACCTCATATACTTTGCATTCTATAAATGTTTTGAAATAACTTAATTAGGGTGGCATAAATATAATGTATCTACTGACTTAAAATGATGCTTTTCATCTCTGAGAAGTAATTAATATATAGTGCTTAAAAGTTGATATTTTCCAGGGATTAAACCTTGTACCTCAAAAATGATATAAGGCTGCATTTTGCCATTTGTGTCTAGAAGAAGAGACAGTATTTATTAGAAAAATGAGATATGTCATATAGTCAGGGTAGATATCTTATGCGATACAAGTAAGGTTTAGAGAATTTTGAAACTCAGACCATAAATCTTTATTATAGGGAAAAAAAAAACTTTCTGAAAATGTGCTATAAAAATTACTATTAAACATTTCCAATAATGTGTTTCAAATTTCAAAGGTCAATCATTAGTTATTTAGAAGATTAAGAGGCATGTGTTACAGCTACCAATTTATTCTGGAATTTCTGCCTAAGTTCTGAGAACTGTCAAGAATGACAGTTAGTAGCCTTTCACTGCAAGTTAATGTTCTAAATTTTATATATAGCATGATCTAACCTTTATTGTAGTCACCTAATTTCACTTGCTTAAAATATCAGTTTTTTACATTAAAAAAATCATTAGGCTTCATATTGTTCTTGCAGCTTTTCTTTCTTATTCTATTATTGAGAAGCAGCGTGGCTCAGTGGAAAGAGCCCAGGCTTGGGAGCCAGAGGTCATGGGTTCAAATCCCAGCTCTGCCACTTGTCAGCTGTGTGACTTTGGGCAAGTCACTTCACTTCTCTGTGCCTCAGTTCCCTCATCTGTAAAATGGGGATGAAGACTGTGAGCCCCACGTGGGACAACCTGCTCATCCTGTATCTACCCCAGCACTTAGAACAGTGCTCTGCACATAGTAAGTGCTTAACAAATACCAACATTATTATTACTGATGTCTTTTTTTATCATTTCAGTAAGCGCTAAACCGTACATACAAACCATTAATTTTCAGCCAGCTAGAGCACTGATAGGAAATGCATTTACTTAAAGGGCACTTTTTTACACTTTTTCATCAAGGCAGTTAGGAAAGGAAATGAGAGTCAGCAGGCTTGGGTACTAGTCCAGAATCCATCATTGTCTGCTGCGTGACTTTGGAAGAGTTACTCAACCTGGTTGCCTGAAGGGTTAGTGTCATTTTGAGCTACAATCCGTTTGTCAGATGAAGTCCTTCAAGATGACCGGATGTGGGCCACTTTATCTCAGCGCCTCATCCCTTGACTAGGGGTTTGAACTCTAGACTATAAACTCCTCCCCTAGCTGTAAGCTCCTGGTGGACAGGGAACGTCTACCAACTCTGTTGTATTGTACTCTTTCGAGAACTTAGTTTAGTGCTCTGCACAAAATAAGTGTTCAAAAAACACCATTGATTGATTGATTAAACTACATAGTGACCAGCGGAAGATAGGGAAAGATGGATAGTGCTCTGCACGTAAATGCTCAATAAGCACCATTGGTTGACTGATTGATTAAACTACATAGTGACAAGCAGAAGATAGAGAAAGATGGAAAGTGGAAAGGTGGAGGGTGAGACATTCCTTGATTCTTGCTCCTCCCCTCCCACAATGTCTAGGTATTCCCCCACCCCTACTACCTTTGTTCACCA
This sequence comes from Ornithorhynchus anatinus, assembly GCF_004115215.2. Taxonomy (NCBI): domain Eukaryota; kingdom Metazoa; phylum Chordata; class Mammalia; order Monotremata; family Ornithorhynchidae; genus Ornithorhynchus; species Ornithorhynchus anatinus. The sequence continues at coordinate 157,963,038 of NC_041728.1, forward strand.
GAGACATCTTGGTGACAGCATCTCAGTGCTCTTTGTTAGGCATGTACAGTGCCAAGTACTAGGAAAGAAAGATTCCTAGCCCTAGGAAAGTCTTCTTAGAGGAAAGAGTACAGGTTTGGAAGTCAGAGGACATGGGGTCTAATCCCACCTCGACCATTTGTCTGTTGTGTGACTTAAATCACTTAAATTCTACGTGCCTCAGTTACCTCATCTGTAAAATGGGTATTAAAAGTATGAGCCCCACGTGGGACAAACTGATTTCCCTGTGTCTACCCCAGTGTGTAGAACAGTACTTGGCACATAGTAGGCACTTAAAAAATACCACAAGTATCATTATTAATATCACAAAATAATCAGGCCAGACACAGTCCCTATCCTACAAAGAGAATACAGTCAAAGAGGGAGGTAGAGGAAGCTGAGGCACATAGGAGTTAAGGGATTTACTCAAGGTCATAGACCAGGCAAGCGGCAGAGCAGGGATTAGACCCTAGGCCTCCTGACTCCCGGGCCCATGCGGTTCTCCTCATTCTGTCTTGGTTTGGGATACGTAGACCTCATACTGGGGCTACATCCAGCTCCAAAAGAAGTTGATCATTGTCATCTATGGGCCATCCTCAGTATCAGGTGGCAAGACAAGATCATGAACAGTGAAGTTCTAGAAAGTAGTCAGCTTCTGGCATTGAATTTATGTGCACTCCAACACAGCTACTAGGTAGAAAACATGGAAAAAACTGGGAGTCAGTTGTAGAGGACATACTAATAATGACATATTTTTACTTAGAAAGGAGTAACTCATTTTGAGCTAGAACTTCATAAGGAGTGAGACAAATAGGCAGAACAGAAAACAGTGTCAGGAGCTGCAAACATTAAACATAACAATATACGACAGCAGTTGTGGGTGCACAACATGGCCAGGACAGCTGTTCCCTCTTAGACCTTTTCAAACACACACAGATTTTCCTAGGTGAATGTCATCATCAGTTGTTTCCTCTTTGAATATGAGCAACAACTATTTTAGTAATTTTTTGATACTAGGAAAGTCATTTAGAATATTGACATTTCTCTAATGTCCAAATATTTTTTTTTTTCTCTTCAAATGTAGAATGTAGCATATTGGAGTAATAGCTAAGATTAAATGTGGTCATGTTGTGTGACATTTGAAAGAATTATGATAATAATAATAATAATAATAATAATAATAATAATAATCAACCATTCCTCTTTGTGTCTCTGCCAGCTTTGAGATTCTGTTGGTGGAAGTAGCAGAACTTCAGAGAACACCTGACTAAATGTAGCCTCCAATCAATCAATCAATCAATCAATCACCTGTTGACTACTTATTCTGGGTGAATGCTTGGGAAAGTACAATAGAGGAAGTAGACCTGTCCCCTGCCTTCAAGGAGTTTACAATCTAATGGGGGGAGACAGATCCCAAAATAAATTACAAAAGGGGGAAGCAATAGAATGAGTATGCAAACTTCCTTCGATAAATTATTGCAAATGTAAGGACTTTTTTCCCCTCTCAAGGTCACATCTGGAGAGTTTTCAGTACTCTATCAGTCTCAGCTATGGGAGGGAGAGTCAAGCAGAGGCCTGTCCATTCCATTCCTAGTTTGGCCACTGGCTAGCGAGTGGAAGCCACTACATCTCTGCCCCATCCTCTCCCTTTTTTTTCAGGCTCGTCTCTCCTCCTGCCTCCAAGACATCACTACCTGGATGTCTGCCCACCACCTAAAACTCAACATGACCAAAACTGAGCTCCTCATCTTCCCTCCCAAGCCCGGTCCTCTCCCTGACTTCCCTATCACTGTGGATGGTACGACCATCCTTCCCGTCTCTCAGGCCCGCAACCTCGGTGTCATCTTTGACTCAGCTCTCTTGTTCACCCCACACATCCAATCCGTCACCAACACCTGCCGGTCTCACCTTTATAATATCGCCAAGATCCGCCCTTTCCTCTCCACCCAAACGGCTATCTTACTACTACAGGCTCTCATAATATCCTGGCTAGATTACTGTATCAGCCTGCTCTCTGATCTCCCTCCCTCCTCTCTCACCCCGCTCCAGTCTATTCTTCACTCCGCTGCCCGGCTCATCTTCCTTCAGAAATGCTCTGGGCATGTCACCACCCCCCCTTCTTAAAAACCTCCAGTGGTTGCCTATCAACCTCCGCACAAAACAAAAACTCCTCACTCTAGGCTTCAAGGCTCTCCATCACCTTGCCCCTTCCTACCTCCCCCCCTTCTCTCTACTGCCCACGCCGCACGCTCCACTCCTCTGCCGCCCACCTCCTCACAGTCCCCCATTCTCTCCTATCCCACCGTCGACCCCTGGGTCACATCCTCCCACGGTTCTGAAATGCCCTCCCTCCTCACCTCTGCCAAACTAATTCTCTTCCTCTCTTCAAAACCCTACTTAAAGCTCACCTCCTCCAAGAGGCCTTCCCAAACTTAGCTCCCTTTTCCCCTCTGCTCCCTCTACCCGCCCCCCTTCACCTCTCCGCAGCTAAACCCTCTTCTCCCCCCTTTCCCTCTGCTCATCCCCTCAGCACTGTACTCATCCCCTCAACTTTATATATCTTCATTACCCTATTTATTTTGTTAATGAGATGTACATCACCTTGATTCTATTTATTTGCTATTGTTTTAATGAGATGTTCTTCCCCTTGATTCTATTTATTGCCATTGTTCTTGTCTGCCTGTCTCCCTCTATTAGACTGTAAGCCAGTCAAAGGGCAGGGGCTGTCTCTATCTGTTACCGATTTGTACATTCCAAGCGCTTAGTACAGTGCTCTGCACATAGCGCTCAATAAATACTACTGAATGAATGAATGAATGAATGGAAGGCAATCTGCTAAAAGTCAAAACTCACCTATGCTGGGTTGCAGCGGCACAGGAGAGAGTCGAGGGCAGAGACTCAAGTGTACTGCACGGAAGGAGGCAATGGTAAACCACTTCCATATTTTTACCAAAAAAACTCTATGGATACACTACCAGAAGCATTGCAGATGGAAAGCTGGCTGTTCTGGGAGAGATGTGTCGGTGGTGTTGCTATGGGTTGAAACGACTAGGTGGCATAAGACAAGATGAGGACTTTTTAATTTTTCTGCTCTTTCTTTAAATAGAAGAAAGGTCAGGGAACCTAAACCGTAAACTCTTTGTGGGCAGGGAATGTAAGCAGCATGGCTCATTGGAAAGAGCATGGGTTTAGGAGTCATAGGTCATGGGTTCTAATCTTGGCTCCACCACTTGTCAGCTGTGTGACTTTGGACAAGTCACTAACTTCTCTATAACCTCAGTTACCTCAGCGGTAAATTGGGGATTAAGACCATGAGCCTCATGTGGGACAACCTGATTACCCTGTATCTACCCCAGGGCTTAGAACAGTGCTCGGCACATAGTAAGCGCTTAAGAAATACCAACATTATTATTATTATTATTACAACTCTATTGTATCATACTCTTCCAAGTACTTAGCACATTTCTCTTGCATAGTAAACACTCAATAATTACCACTGATTGGTTGAATGGATGCTAATGCATGCATTACTTCCAAATGACACTCAATACATCTCATTACTAATACTACTGTTATTTCTACTGCTACCACTTGGAACTTAGGTGACATTAGAACAGCGAATAGGTGAATTGAACTGAATTCAAAAAGTTTTGTGGGTTGCACTATAGTTGTAATTTTTATTATTATGGCACCCTTTAAACATACATGTCATTTTTCAGTAAGTAGTATCTCTGCTAGTCAAACAAAGCAAAGGCTGCCAAGAATGACATGCAAAGGGTTTATCAAATACAATTTAAAATGAACAAACTGGGGGGGGAGTCACCCTTACTGTGACTTATTTACAGAATAAAGTATAATTTCTGAAAAAATGTACAACTGTCTCTGGCAACCCATTGTTTTATTTAATGCACATTTAATAGGCCAACCTGTGAATATAAAAACATAAAAACATGTCTCTTAAAGCATCAATTTAAATTTCCTCCAGCAGTTGCAAACAGAATATTTGAAGGGATAGTGTAATGGTTGCACTTTTTGACATCCAGGCATTGTGCAGCTCATAAGCCTGACCTCATCTATCCTCATCTAGCTATAAAGCGAGCTCTTAGTCTACCTATATTGTTCCCCTCATGTTCATTCAAAGTTGGTATATAAAGTTGACTGGTGCTCAGACATACCATTTTAAGAGATTGGGATGAGTCCTTGTGCCCATGAAAAATTTTATAGGTCTTTAAGAATGGCCTTTTTTTCAATTTACTAAGTACAAAATAAAAATATATTGAACAAAATAAAAGCAGTAACAACCAAAAATTGATCAGCACAATTTTGAAGCCATGTTTTCTATTTGTTATAAAAAGAAGGAAGCGAGAAACCCTTTGCTTCACTTCAAGATAGGTTTTGTTCACTTTGTCCCTGTAAGGAGAAATAATTTTTTTGTTCCTTAGGGGTCATATTTCTTTCCTTCAGAGCCAAATCCAAGAATTCTATCCTCAATGTGAAGATTTCAGCAAAATCATTTGCACTCTTCAGCAAATCAATAAGTATGATTAATTACTGTGTGCAAAGCACTGTACTTAGCACATATTTTAAACATTTATACCCCATTTATTGCAATTAATTGTTTTTCATGCTAATTTGGAAATTATTCACATTTATTTCTGTTCTTGCTATTAACCAACTGTTCCATTTATTATAAGGGTTTTATTACAGTATTTCTATAGTATGGAAAGAGTTAGACAGAACACCCTCATTTCTGCATGACTTAAAATTGACCATCAAAAAATACTATCATGGAGCAGCTTAATTTTCTAAAGAGGTGCCGGCTCCAATTTTTATGTCTCTTTTGTAAAATCTACCAAAAAAAATTTAAAAAAAGGTAAAAAAGTCTTGGTGGTGTTCCCTGCACTCTTCGTATTTATGTTGTGAAAAATCTGCTGTACAACATTTTATTCTGAATATTCATTGAAATTTAGGTAGTGCACAGTGACCTATGTTCTTCATTAAACTTTCTAGCTAAAACTTTGAATGTGTTTGCTTAAAAAGCTAATGTGAGATCCACTGTCCTGTTCATAATGGGCACACGAAAAAGCTTCAACTATCATCTCTAGGCAGATGAATTCCAAATCTATCCCTCCAGGTCTAACCTCTCTCCTTCTCTACAGTCTCACATTTACTTCTGCCTTCAAGTCATCTGTACTTGAACATTCCACTGACACCTCAAGCTTAACATGTTCGAAACAGAACTCATCATCTACCCACTGGAACCCTGTCCTCCCCTTGCCTTTCCCTTCAATGTAGACAATACCACCACCTTTCCTGTTTCACAGGTCCATAACCTTGGCATTATCCTCTATTCACCTCACTCATTCAATCCACACATTCAGTCTTTCATCAAATACTGTCAGTTCTACCTCCCAACATCTCTAGAATTGGCCCTTTCCTCTCCATCAAAACTGCTAAATACTCTGATCCAAACACTTATTTCCTACCACGACTACTATTTCAGCCTCCTAGCTGAACTTGTGTCTCTCCCCTCTCCAGTCTATACTTCACTCTGTTGTTGGGATCATTTTTTTCTGAAAATTCACTCAAGAACCTCCACTGGTTGCTCATCCACCTCTGCATGAAAAAGAAACTACTCATAATTATCTTTAAGGCACTCAAATTACTGATCTCTTTACTACAGCCCACTGTACATACTTCACTCTTCTAACACAAGCCCACTCTCTGAACCTTGGTCTCATCTGTCCCACTATCAACTCCCTACCCATATTCTCCCTCTGGCTGAGAACTCCTTCACCCTTCATGTATGTCAAACCACCACTCTTCTCACCTTCAAAGCCTTTCTAAAATTAGATTGCCTATTAAAGACCATCCCTGACTGAGTCTTCATTTCTCCTACCCACCCTCGCCTCTGTGTCATCTATGCCCTTGGCTTCATTCTCTTTAAGCATAGTATTTATGTACTTACCCTTTTACTCTACTATTTTCCCTCTCTGTAATTTATTTTAATGTTGTCTATCCCAGAGACTGTAAGCTCCTTGTGGGCAGAGAATCACATATATCAATTCTATCATATTGTAAACTTTCCCAACATTTAGTATACAAAGCTTTACACAGTGTGTTCAATTGATACCGATGATTAATTGATGGATTGATCCTTGCTGTGTTTCAATGTTTGCCGAGCCTAATGCTGTTTGATATTTTGTCTCCATAACTCTCTTTCCTTATGAAGCTTTTAATAATAAGAATAAGAATAACTGTGGTATTTGCTAAGCCCTTACTATGTGCCAGGCACTGTATTAAGCCCTGTGATGGGTAGAAGCAAATTGGGTTGGACAGAGTCACAGGCCCACATGGGGCTCACAATCTCAATCCCCATTTCACAGATGAAGTAACTGAGGCATAAAGAAGTGAAGAGACTTGCCCAAGGTCACACAGCAGGCAAGTGGTTTTTGACTGAAAAACCACTCCTTTCTTGATGGCACTGTGCTTAAGATGGTTTATCCCTGCATTTGACACCCAGTTATCAAATGGGATGCAGCAGCATCTCAGGGTTTACTGTCTCCTTAAAACTCTTGCTCTGCTCTCACTTGCTTTTCCAATTCAAGCTCTCTATACAGCAGCTTGTTTGGGTGTCCTGCTGTGACTCAGCTCCAAAAGAGCAGGGATCTTGTCTACCAATTCTATTGTATTCTCCCAAGTGCTTCATACAGTACTGTGCAGTCAATCAATCAGTCAATCATATTTATTGAGCACTTACTGTGTGCAAGACACTGTTCTAGGCACTTGGGAGAGTACAACACAACAATACAACAGACACATTCCCTGCCCACATGGGATTACACTCTAACACTTTAGAGAGGGAAACAGATATTAAAATAAATGAATATATTACAGATATGTACAAAAGTGCTGTAGGACTGAGGGTGGGAGGTGGTGAACAAAGGAAGCAAATCAAGGTGAAGCAAAAGGGAGTGGAAAAAGAGTAAATGAGAACTTAGTCAGGGAAGGCCTCTTGGAAGAGATGTGCCTTCAATAAGGCTTTGCAGATGGGGAGAGTAATTGTCTGTCGGATCTGAAGTGGGAGGGTGTTCCAGGACAGAGGCAGGACTTGGGTGAGGGGTCGGCAGCGAGATAGACGAGATCGAGGTACAGAGAGTGGGTTGGCATTAGAGGAATGAAGTGTGTGGGCTGGGTTGTAATGTAGTAGGAGAGTAGTAAGGTGAGGTAAGAGGGTGAAGGTTATTGAGTGCTTTAAAATCTATGGTAACGAGGTTCTGTTTGATGTAGAGGGAGATGGGAAACCACTGGAAGTTCCTGAGGAGTGGGAAAACTTGTACTAGACGTTTTCATAGAAAAATGATTGGGTCAGCAGAGTGAAGTATGGACTGGAGTGAGGAGAGACAAGGGACAGGGAGGTCAGCAAGGAGGCCTGAAAAGTAACCAAGGCGGGAAAGGAAAAGTGCTTGGATTAACGTGGTAGTAGTTTGGATCAGTAAATAACACTGAATAATTGATCTTTATTCGCTGTCCCTTCTAGTATAGAAGTGTAAAAGTGAGCATTGTTTTGATCATAGAACTTGATTGTTTGTTAACTTGATGTTCTGAGCCAAGTAAATCACTGATATTTAGCTGTTCATTCTTATTGAGATCCAGTGACTTTTTTCTGTTTTGGAATTATTGCAAAGCTGTGGACCTGAAATATCTTAAGATACCTGATAGATGCCCACATTTCAGATAAAAATACTCCCTGTAAAAATCCTATATTTGTTTTTCATAATCTTTGTATAAATTTTTTCAAAACTTTTTTTTTCCTTAGATAAGCTTGCCTGACTGCCTAGTTAAGAGACAGAGGGGACATTTTAAATAGTGGATTTCAGATACCTTTAGCATATCCTGGTTGAATTTTCATGTAGATATACATATATCCAATTCTCCTTGTAATTTAACATTTGAACTTTTTTATCTTATAACAGATTTATTCTTTAATTTGAATAGCTATGGATAATAAATGATTTATAACTATTTCCTGAAACTTTGAGTACTGAAGCACAGTATTGAAGCATTTTAGAAATTAATGACCCACTGGAAATTATGAGTCTTATTCAATTATTATTATCATTTGTCCCTATTTGGATTTTTCATTCGCCTATATTACAGTGATTCATTTTCTTGAATTGACATTTTGTATGGGGTTTATTGTTCCTGTGGATGGCTTAAATGTTAAGTAAGCTGAATATTTAAGTATGAGAGTTTATTTTATTTATCATTGTTTGGAATTTTAATCATGTTATTACTCATTCTCCTCTCATTTCAGTGATTAATTTTCTTGGTTGTATTTTGTATTGAGTTCATACGTGTCCCAGTTTGGTTGATAACCCCAAAGTATTCCACTCATTAAAAAAAAATATAGTGTATGGCAACCTATAAGAGATCCGATCACTATTTCTCAGTTTCTCCCACCAGTGTCTGTCTTTAGCGTAATTGATTATATCAAACACAACAAAATAAAGTCCTTCTTTATGTGATCATTTCTTTTTTAAACTGCCTGGGAATGGATAAATTTGATTTTATCATGGGTCACTTAAAGAAAAGTCAGGTCTGATGTCATGGTATTACCTCCTAAAGTGTTCATTTTATAAGATTTTGAACATTATTTTTTCCAGAAATTTTGTTTCTGTATACAGTCACAGTTCTGGTTCAAATGTCCACAGTCTAGATTTCACTCTACTACCTGGATCATCTCCCCAACCCTCAAAAACCTCCAAATATTGTCCTTTTTTAAATGGTATTTGTTAAGCTCTTACACAGGCACTGTACTAAGTGCTGGGATAGGTACAAGTTAATCAGGTTGGACACAAGTCCTTGTCCCACCTGAAGTGCACAGTCTTTATCTCCACTTTGCAGATGAGGGAACTGAGACACAGAGAAGTTAAATGGCTGGCCCAAGGTCACAAAGCAGACAAGTAGCAGAGCTTGGATTAGAATCTAGGTCCTTCTGACTCCCAGGTCCGTGTTCTATCCACTAAGTCATTCTGCTTCTCATTTCTTTCCACACCAAGCAGAAACTTCTGAACATTAACTCTAAAGCATCCCTTCAGCTGTCTCATTTCTGTTCAACCATTCTCTTCTCCCATTACACCCCAGCTCACACTCGTTTTCTCTCAAACTCACCTTCTCATTGATCCTCATTCTCGACTTGCCTGCCTCCAAATCCTTGCTGACACCCTTCTTCCTGCATGAAACTCTCTGTTCCTCTCAATCCACCAGATTATAGCTCTACCCATATTTACAGCCCTCCTGAAATTCCACCTCCTCCAAGGAGTTCTTCCTTCTTTCTAGATCATATTCCCCTGATTAGCATGATTATGCACTTCTGCATCAAATACTTTCATGCTATGCTATTTAAGGCCTGCATGTCACTCATGTTATTACCTTTTCCCTCCTACCTGCAATTATTCAGTGTCTGTTTTTCCTTCTAGATTGTATGATCCTAGGGGAGAAAGACTGTGACTTTTAATTTTGTTCTACTCTCCCAAGTCTTTAGTACAATGCTCTGCATACAGTAGGTGATTAATGAACAGTATTGGTTGATTGTTTTGCTATTGTTGCAGCAAAATAGTTTTTCTGTAGAGTCAGGTGTAGCATAACTTTAAGTTACTGATGTTGTACCATTGACAAGGGTAGACCATAGAATAAGGACTGTATTATTGTAAATCCAACTCCTTTGAAGAAGGGAAGGAGCAGTGACCATCTGTCCCAATGAAATGTTCTTTCCCAGTTAGTCTAGTTTTGTTTAAGGCTATATAATATTAACCTGTACCTAGCCCCTGGAGGAGACTATTGAAATAAAGTAGTGTATCCTAGTTTAGAAGTTAAATGACCTAAATCCTAATCCCAGCTCTACCACTGATCCACTCTGTGACCTTGGAAAAATTTATCTGTGCCCCAATTTCCTCATTTGTAAAATAGGGATTACATTCCTGTTTACTCTCTCTTCCTTAGGCTGTGAGGCCCATGTGAGACAGGAACTGTGTCTGATCTGCAGATATCTGTTTCAACCTCAGTGCTTATGTAGTGCTCAGCAAAGAATAAGTGCTTATTATTGTTTTTATTACTTTGTCATTACTATCATTATTATTTAATTATTATTATTCCTTTAAAAAAGTATTCATTTATTCATTCAATCATATTTACTGAGTGCTTACTGTGTGCACAGCACTGTAGTAAGGGGTGAGGAAAGTAGAATACAGCAATAAAGAGAGAAAATCCTGCCCATAATGAGCTCATGGACTAGAGGAGGAGAAACAGGCACCAGTACAAGTAAACAGACATCAATATAAATAATACATATAAATAAATACAATTACAGATATATAATCAGTCATATATATATGTGCTGTGGGGTGGGGCGGTGGGAAAGAGCAAAGGGAGTGAGTCAGGGGCTTAGTCTGGAGAGGCCTTTTGGAGATGTACCTTGAGTAAAGCTTTGAAGAGAGGGGGAGAGTCATTGTCTGGCAGTTTTGAGGAGGTAGGGGGTTCCAGGCCAGAGGTAGGAAATGGCCCAGGGTTCAACGGTGAGACAGGAGAGATCGAGGCACAGTGAGAAGGGTAGCACCAGAGGAGTGAAGTGGATGGGTTAGGTTGTAGAAGGAGAGAAACAAGGTGAGGTAGAAAGGGGCAAGGTGATGGAGAGTTTTAAAGTCAATGGTGAGGAGTTTTTGTTTGATAGGAAACATTGTGCTGAATCCTAGTGTAGATATGGCAAGACAGTTAAATCAGCTACAGTCCCTGTCCCATATGTGGCTCACAATCTAAGTAGTTGGGTGAGCAGGAATATTGTCCCCATTTCATAGATCATAGAGGTGACAGTATTATTATTACTCTACTACTGTTAATAAGGCTAATATTAACATTTAATTTATTAATAATAATGGTATTTGTTAGGTGCTTACTAGGTGCCAAACACTGTTCCAAGCACTGAGGTCATTATAAGGTAATCAGGTTGTCCCACATGGGGTTCACAGTCTTAATCTCCATGTTACAGATGAGGTACCTAAGGCACAGAGAAGTTAAGTGGCTTGCCCAAGGTCATACAGCAGACAAAAGGAGGAGCTGGGATTAGAACCCACGACCTATAACTCCCAAGCCCTTGCTCTTTACACTAAGCCATGCTGATTGTTGCAAACAAGTGCATTCATGACCTAATTCAAAATTGTGTCACTGAGAGTAAGGTGACAACTGTATGACCTTAGGGAAAACTATCTGACACTTAAACTATCTGACCTAATAAATGGCGGTACTATGCCTGCTCATCCTACTTCTTAAATGGTGAGCACATGTGGGACAAGGACTGTGTAACTGATTTAATTATCTTGTATCTACCCTATCACTTAGCTCAATGTTTGGTACTTTTTAGGGGCTTAGTACATGCTTAAATTCTTGTTTCCTACACTATCATTATTATTATTTTGAATTGGACAAAGTTAAGAAATACATGAATCTGAGCATGTGATAAGGTATCAGAATATACGGCACTTTAAAGCTAGGTGATCTAGTATGTCAAGGTGAATCAGAAATGAGATATTAAAAGGAAATCAAAGAAGAAAAAACAGGAAAATATATCCTTTATTGACTACTTCTCATATCAGGATGAATAGCTGATAGAGGTAGTCAATAAAGGATATTTTAGCAAAACTGACAGGAAGAGGAAGCGTGCATCATAACAAACTACATAATTTCAATTCCACATGGAAAAGCACTGAAAGCCAAAAGCACTTGATAATTTCAGTCAATTTAGTAACTTTAGTGTAATGAGCTCTAGAGGAAGAATATAGTTCATCATTCCAGGTCCTGTGTTACAAGAAAGTCAGTTTGCATGATAGATTATAGTTTGACTGGATAACACAGAGACTTACAGACTAAATTTGTTGCAGTACTTTCTCCTGAATAGGAATGATGTGATTTTTTTTTTTCTGTAAGCTTTCAGTAAGCATAAAATAGTAATGTTCTTCAATCCTGAATAGAGATTTATGATCATTCTATATGCTTCTTTGTCTGTGTCTACCCATCCAGGCACAAGGTGAGGCAAATACATTCATAGACATTTATAGACACACAATTTGACAGAAACTCCCATAAACACTGTCAATGATTGCACAATGAAAAAATGAAACTCACAAATACATTTCCAGACTCAGAGAGAGAAGTGTTCAAACAGAGAACATATAGACCGAGCACAGAGAATTGTATGAATAAAATTATCCCGATAAAGTACACCCCATTCTTAAATACTTATCACATACTAATTTTTAATATAGAAAATAGACCTACAGAATAAGTCCTTTGCCGTTAATCCTATGACCCAAAAGTTACTTCTAGCAATAATGTTATACACATGCTCTTCACTGGTGTGTATGTGTGTGTGTATTCATTATAATTCAACTGTATATTCAGCTTATTTGATTGCATTTCAAACTCTATCTAAGCAGGGAGCATGCCTTATGTGTCTTCTAGGTTTTCCCAAGTGTTTAGCACAGCATGTTTTTCTCAGTAGTTGCTAAATGTCTGCTGCTGTGACTGCTATGTTGAAGTAGTGCAGCCTAATGGACAAACCACAGGTATAGGATTCAAGGAGAAATGGGTTCTAGTTCCATTTCTACCACTAACCAGATGCATGACCTTATGCAAGTCACTTAATTTTTCTGTGCCTCAGTTTCAGCTTCTGTGCAATAAAGAAAAGTTACACTCTATCACCCTCTTAGACCATGGTCCTTATTAGGGACACGGAATATGTCCAAACTGATTATCTTGTGTCTACCAAACACTGAGCACATAGTAAACACTTAATTAAAGCTATCATTACTATTTTTTACTCATAAAACTACTACAGCACATATGACATTGCTGATTAGTAGATATGATTTGCCAAGCACATAGTGTGTGTGTGTGTGTGTGTGTGTGTGTGTGTGTGTGTGTGTGTGTGTGTGTGTGTGTGTAAATTCTATTGTCAAAAGACATAAGTTATTACTATTGAAATCAGACTTCGGGCAAATAATTTAAAAAAATAATTTGAAATCCATTTTTTTTCCATTGTTACATACCTAATCACATTCCTTTTTTTCAAAAAAGGATAAAAATTATGAGGATAAAATTACATTTTAAAATGTCAGTTGGGGCAATGACTGCCTGAACTATGTAGTTGCAATGTCTTTGAATGAAAATGGTAATTATTTTTTGCTACTTTGAAAGTTCCTATTCACTACTGAAGTTTTCTGAGAGAAGTTTTGTAAAATATATCTGACTAATTTTCATTTTTCCTACTTAAACCCTTTGACTTCACTGAAAGTGAAGATTAGGAACTCGAATTTAGCCTGGAATGTTGATTCTTTACTTTTAAATATTCATGAAATATACAACAATATATCAGTTATGTCTCATTTGCCACTACTGTGCAGGCAGTTAAACATAGGACAATTCAAGACCTGGCAAATGGGCATATCCTGGAAAGTGTTATGAGCATCATTTTATTTCTTTTTATTATTTTGTTTACCTGTAATATTTTTCACCATTGATGAGTGAGAAAGAACATATTTAAAGTTAATAACCTGAAGAAATTGTATCTTAAACCCAATCCAAAACCAAATGATTTCAAATTATCTTATTTATATGTTCTCAACTAGCTTTTTCCAACACACTGTGCAAAATAAATCTTGAATTATTTTGATTTGTGACATTTTTCATAAAGTTCATTAATGTACGAATCAAATCCTCCTTTCTCTGTTTACTTAAAACATGAATACATTTCTGTACAACTATTTAATTTTTGAAAATATCTTATGTTTTTGTAATTTGTGCTAAAAATGTACTTATAATTCTCCCATTCACCCTGAGGATATCCTTAAGGACTTTTCTGTTTTCAGTTTCCCTTGTAACTACCAAAGCACTGGATATGAAGACCAGGAAGGAAATAGGCACCTATGAAAGTCTTGATCTTTGAGATTTGTTGGTTTTCAATGAATCAGTCAATTATATTTACTGAACATTTATTGTTTGCATAGTATAACTCAGCCTGCACAGATCATTCCTCTAATATTAACCTACTCACTGGGTCTTGCTCTCATCCCTCTCGATATTGACCCCTCTCTCAAGCCCTTCGTCTTATTTAAAACATCCTTTCGCTTCCCATCTGACAGCACCACTTCTCTAAAATTATATCTAAAATTACACCTCCTCCATAAAGCCTTTCCTAAATAATCTCTCACCTTGAGGGCAGGTGCCATGTCTGCCACTTGTCAGCTGTGTGACTGTGGGCAAGTCACTTAACTTCTCTGTGCCTCAGTTACCTCATCTGTAAAATGGGGATTAAGACTGTGAGCCTCATGCGGGATAACCTGATTACACTGTAAATCTACCCCACCACTTAGAACAGTGCTATGCACATAGTAAGCGCTTAATAAATACCAACATTATTATTATTATTTTTTACTTAGTCTATTTTACTCTCCCAAGCACTTAATACAGTCCAGTTGCTAACATAGCTGAACAAACTCCTTGCAAGTACTGCTGGATTCATAGCAGGGGTAGAGGCTTGTTTTTAACTCACTTTCTCTGCTTGAACTCCAAACTGTCTGGGAGACATAGAACATCTGTGTTTCTTCTTAACCTGATTTTGTGGTCAGTGTAGTTTTGACACATCTATTCCTGGGCCAGAAGCAAAACACTGTGCTGCCCCAACCATCCACACCTTTTAATTTACAGTGGGGAAGACTAAAATTAAACCAACCCATATTTTGAGTCCAGAAGTCCTAGCAAGATTGGACAGTTTTGGGGTCTCTTGTTTGACAAAGGAGCTGGGGCACAAAAAGTTGTTGTTATCTCAAAATCTTACAACAGAAGGGAAACAGTCATGATATGCAGCATTTCCTGGATCTTCAGAAACCATCAGGTCTACTTGTCCATAAATGATTTCTAAAACATGAAGCAATCATTAAAATGTTGCAGAATGATTCTTGACTTGTAGTTACTCTTTCAACATAATGTCATTTGATAGTAACTCCTATAACAAGGGCAATCTGACTACCTACTCTAATTTTCTTGAAGTTTAGCCAAAGAAGCCTGACCCAATGAACGAAGGAATAAATTATTTAGTTTCAAGTAAATTGAAAGGGCAGTTAACTCAGAATAATGTGGTTTTGGGCTGTAGCAAGAGAGGTTTCAGAGATTGCTTAATGTCTTGTACCCACAAAGTGCTTCTACACTTATACTTGTATATGAAGTACAAAGTACATTTTAAGTTTCTCCTTTTCTAGGAGTTAATAGTCAAAAGAAAGTAAAAATGGCACTGTACTGTTTCAGTTTCCTCTCAGGGTCGCACCTGGAGAGGTTCCAGTACCCTATTAGCCTTGACTATAGGAGGGAGAGTCAAAAAGAGGCATATCCATTCCATTGCTAGCTGGGCCAGTGGCTAACCAGTGGAAGGCAATCTCCTACAAGTCAAAACTCACCCATGCTGGGCAGCAGTGGCGTGGGAGAGAGACGAGAGAGGAGACTAAAGTTTACTGTGCAGAAGGCAACAGTGATAAACCACTTCCATATTTTTACCAAGAAAACTATGGATACACTACCAGAATGATTGCAGGTGGGGGTGGAGCATTCTGGAAGAGATTTGTCCATAGCGTTGCTATGGGTTGGGCATGACAGCATAAGACAAGACAATTTCAGTGCCTTTATCTAAAGCAATTGAAGTTTCCTTCCATGCTTTACTAATTAAGCAAGTCAAGCACTAACAAGTAAATACTGTAGTTACCAATTCTGTATAAAATAACCTACTAGCTTTAGAAGTAAAGAAACTTGTTTATGGTAGCAATACTTCATTCACTCATACCTACTGTGCACTTATTTTGTACAGATAACTGTTCTAAGCCCTGTTAACCCCTGGAGATCTTATCTTTGAAGGATCAATGCTACAAAGCCATACCAAGAAGGTGCTCAGAAGCAGGAAGAAGCAGCTTCATTCTCTGGTGGTGAGGGTAGGGCAACACAAGTCTCCAAAGAGAAGATGCTCAGAAGTATCAGATTGCAGCTTTATCACCATCAATCAAGGAGAGGTCCCACATTGGTTATCATCCGATGGGTCAACTCTATCGAGAACTGTGTCAACAAGAGTAATACTGGCCATTGAAAGCTACTGACTTGTGCATGCCCTTCCTTGGGTTTGCAGTGCATTCTTGTTTCCATGTCTGCTGTGGAGTCTTCCCTTCTGGTAGACACATGTGTCACAAGCCTATCTTTTCATCTTTCCCCTGGCCTTCTACCTTACCTCATTATCTACCTCCTGGCATTTCATCTTACATCCTTTGGTATTCTTTGTCATTTAATGCATAAACCTATACCTCCTCTCCTTTGTCAGTACATACTCACACTGGCATTTTTGGGGTATGCACTAGAACCTATAGATGGAACTAGGTGACAAAAACTGTATACATACAATTGAAGAAAGAGGGAGTAAAAATATAGACACGAGTGGAAATAAAAGTGTGTAGAAAATAAGTAGGTGGGAAAAGGCATGATTACTGAGGGTAGTTATTAGAACAATGAAATAAAAAAAGATAGAAATTAATTGATGAATGCCTCCTGAAGGAAATAGCAGGGGTAGTTTTGACACATCTACAGAAGGGCTTAGAATGTTGGGGGATATAAATAGGGATCAAATTATCGGGGGGAATGGAAAGATGTGATCAATGAGATGAGATGGGAGTTGAGAGTACATTTAGGATGTTAGCTTCGGCAGAGAAAATTTAGTGTTGGGATGGGGTAGGCAAATGAGAACACTAATTAGAAAAGACCTTTGAAGAGTCTGACCTTTCCCCTTCGTTAAACATGGGAAACATTATATGACTTTGGCTTAAATGACACCAGCCTCATCTAGTCCTTCTATCTCTCAGACCACTCAGTTTCTTTCACCGGTTACCCCTCTGGGAATCCCTCAGCTTTGGAGGTCCTCAAAATTCAGTTTTGAATGCCTTCTATTCTCCATCAACATCTACTCCTTTGGGGTATTCATTTGCTCCCATATTTTTAACTTCCAACTCTATAAAAATGATTCCCAAATCCTCTTCTGCAACCGTGAATTCTCCCTTTCTCTGCAGTCTCACATATCTTAATTCTTTCAGGGCCTCACTACTTGGTTATCCCACTGATTTAACCTGGTCAAAACAGAACTCCTCATCATCCCACCTAAATTCTGCCCTTCCCTTATCTTTTC
Organism: Ornithorhynchus anatinus; assembly: GCF_004115215.2. Classification (NCBI taxonomy): domain Eukaryota; kingdom Metazoa; phylum Chordata; class Mammalia; order Monotremata; family Ornithorhynchidae; genus Ornithorhynchus; species Ornithorhynchus anatinus. The sequence goes on from NC_041728.1 coordinate 157,980,322, forward strand.
CACCACTGTAGACAATATCACTGACTTCCCCTCTCACAAGTCTGTAATCCTGGAATCATCTTTGACTCAACCCTTTCATTAAACCCCAAATTATGATTTTATTATGATAAAATAACATTACCATTATTATTCAGAATAATAATTGTGGTATTTTTTTAAGCACCTACTATATGGCAAGCACTATGCAGTGTCCTGGGGAGATACAGGATAATCAGGGCCCACGTGGACCTCACAGAGTAAGGAGGAGAGAAAACAGGTATGGAATTCCCAATTTGCAGATGACGGAACTGAAGCACAGATCTCACACAGCAATTAAGTGTTGGGGCTGAGATTAATTAAAGCCAGAGCCTCTGACTTCAGGCCCATGCTCTTTGCACTAGGTCACATCTCATCCCCACATGTCAGGTCTTCAATCACAGCATCTCTAGAATCTGCCCTTTTTCTCTATCCAAACTGCCACCATGTTAATCCAAGCACTTATCAAATTCATTCATTCATTCAATTGTATTCATTGCGTGCTTATTGTGTGCAGAGCACTGTATTAAGTGATTGGAAAGTACAGTTTGGCAACCGATAGAGACAGTCCCTACTCAGTAATGGGTTCACAGACTAGAAATCCTACCTTGACTACTGCTTCAGCCTCATCTTTGACCTCCCTACCTTCTTCTTTTCCCTCTCCACTATAATCTTCACTCTACTGTCAAGATCATGCTTCAAAAAAGGTTCAGTCCATTCTCTCTATTCCTCAAGAATCTCCGATTGTTGCCCATCCACCTCTGCATCAAAGAGAAACTCCTTTCCATGCATTCATTCATTCATTCAATGGGGAAGCAGCGGGGCTCAGTGGAAAGAGCCTGGGCTTTGGAGTCAGAGGTCATGGGTTCGATTCCCGGCTCTATCACTTGTCAGCTGTGTGACTTTGGGCAAGTCACTTAACTTCTTTGTGCTTCAGTTACCTCATCTGTAAAATGGGGATTAACTGTGAGCCTCAAGTGGGACAACCTGATTACCCTGTATCTCCCCCAGCTCTTAGAACAGTGCTCTGCACATAGTAAGTGCTTAACAAATACCAACATTATTATTCAATTCATTCAATCATATTTATTGAGCACATACTGTGTGCAGAGCACTATATAAGCACTTGGGAAAATACAGTGCAGCAATAGAGACAATCCCTGTCCACAACAAGCTCACAGTCTTGGGGGTTGGATTCAGACATCAATACAAATAAACAGACATCAATATAAATTAATAAAATTATAGATGTTTACATCAGTGCCATGGGTGCAGAGAGGGAGGAAGAGCAAAGAGAGCAAGTCAGAGTGATGCAGCAGAGAGTGGGAAATGAGGAAAAGTGGGGCTTGGTCTGGCTTTGAATGGGGGGGAGAGTAATTGACTGGTGGGTTTAGGAGGGAGGGCATTCCAGGCCAGAGGTCATGGCCAGGGGTCGGCGGTGAAACAGGTGAGATTGAGGTACAATGAGAAGGTTAGCACCAGAGGAGCAAAGTGTGTGGACTGGGTTGTAGAAGGAGAGTAGCCAAGTCTGGTAGGAGGGGGCAAGGTGATAGAGTGCTTGAAAGTAAATGTTGAGGAGTTTTTGTTTGATACAGAGGTGGATAGGTGGATGCCATTAGCTTTAAAGCACTCAATCGACTCTCCCAACCCTATGAAAGTTATTAAGTTAAGGGTTAATGTTAAGGTACCCATGGTGAAGGAGCTGCCCCATTTTCAGGAAAACCAGTTGTCCAAGAAGATGAGAAATCAAATGAAATTATGCCTACTTACACAGAGCGGCATGGGCAAAGTTTTCTGGAGATCAATATGAGATGGAATGGGCCACAGGGGCAGGACATCTGTGAAGCAGGTCTGGAAAAATGTTCAAGAAAGATAGTACTTTAGAGAGGAAATGACAGACAGAAAGACTGTGGCCTGAAACTATAAGGGGGGAGGGGGACTGAAGAGTTACATAAAAGAAAACTCATACTTCAAGGTTAATTTTTAAAGTCACAGGTGGTATTTAAATGAACAATATCAAATATAATGTAAAAATGTCTCATATAATATTAATGTACTTCTATTGGTTAGATTTTAAAAAAACATTTACCTTTATCAACACTTGAAAATGCTCCATATAAGTAGTCTCTTCAGAAACAATCTAAATAATAAATTAGGTACACTGTGCATTGAGAGCTAAGCAGCTTAGCTAAGCTAAGCTTTCAATTTAGGACTCCAAACTAGACTTTTAATATGGGCTCTAGCCAACAGCGAAGCCCTGATGGAGCCATTTAATTTATTTTGAGATTGTCAGAATTAGCCTGCTGCATAATATGTTGTAAGAAATGAGTAATGAAAATAATCCTGACCACTTTATGAATATAAAATACTTTATCACCTGTCAGTTCTCCTCTACCTTTTCCTGTAAGAATGACAGAACTCACTATAACATTATGGACCTAGAAAGAAGAAACCACTCTCTTAAGTCCCCCTCTCAGACTCACCAGCTACAGCCAGGTCTGTGGTTGGAAACGTCAAGAAAAACTGCTCCCTAATGCCACAGTGGCTTAAGGGATTCCTCATAACTGTGGGAGTCCCTCAAGGCTTAGTTCTGGGTCCCCTTTATTCTCCATTTACATCCCATTCCTTTGGAGAATTCATTCATTCCCATGACTTTTTTTTAATTGTTTTTGTTAAGCACTATATGACCAACATTGTTCTATGAGGTGGGATAGATACAAATTAATTAGATTGGACACAGTTGCTATTCTACATGGGGATCACAGTCTAAGTAGGAGGGAGAGAGGAGAACTGAGGCATAGAGAAGTTAAGTGGTTTGCCCAAGGTCACACAGCAAGCATTTGGCAGAGCCAGGCTTAGAACACAGGTCCTATGACACCCAGGACTGTGCTCTTTCCACTAGGCTATGCTGCATCTTAAGGTGCTTCAACTACCATCTCTATGTGGATGATTCCCCATCAATCAATTAATCTATTATATTTATTGAGCATTTAATGTGGGTAGAGCACTATGGGAAAGTATAATATAACAGATCTTGTAGGCATGTTCCCTGTCCACAACAAGATCTACATCTCCAGCCCTAATTTCTCTCCTTCTTATCAGTCTCGTATTTCCTCCTGCTTTTTGGACATCTCTATTTGGATGTCATGCTGAAACCTAAAATTTAACTTGTCCAAAACAAAACACCTAATCTTCCCACTCAAACTCTGCCCTCCCCATGACTTTACGGTAAATAGCACCACCATCTTCCCGTCTCACAAGCCTATAACCTTGGCATTATCCTAAGACTCATCTCTCCCATTCAACCCACATATTCAATCTGTCACCAGATTCTTTTGGTTAAACATCACTTCACTCCACCACTAAAATCCACCCTTTCCTCTCTATATAAATTGCTACCACTTTATTACAAGCACTTATCCCACCTTGATTACTACATCCGTCATCTTACTGATCTCCCTACCTCCTTCCTCTGCCATCTCCAGGACAGAGTTCATTCTTCTGGCTGGATCATTTTTCCAAAAAAAGTTCAGCTAATCAATCACTCAACCAATCATATGTAATGAGTGCTTACTGTGTGCAAAGCACTGTACTAAGTGTTCAGCAGAGTACACTATTACAGAGTAGGTAGACACTTTCCCTTCCCAGAATGAACTTATGTTCTAGAGCGGAAGCCAGGCAATAGTAATGACATATGAATTATGGATATGTTCAGGAAGTTCTCTGAACCTGAGGAAGGAGTGAATAAAGGGTGTGAATCCCAGAGTAAGGCCAAAGCAGAATATAATGGGAGAAGAGGAAATGAGGGTATAGTTGGGGAAGACCTCTTGGAGGAGATGCGCCTTTCAATAAGGCCTTGAAAGTGGAGAGAGTGCTTGTTTGCCAAATATGAGGAGGGAGGGCATTCCAGTCCAAAAGAGTGAGTGGGCAGTCAGTGGCACAATAGATGAGATTGAGATACATTTAGTAGATTGTCATTAGAAGAGCAAAGTTTGAGGGCCCAGTTGTAGTAGGAAATCAGGGAGATAAGATAGGTTGGGCAAGTAGATTTGAGTGCTTTAAAACTGATGGTAAGAAATTTCTGTTTGATGTGAGGCTGGATGGGAAACCACTGAAGGTTTCTTGAGGAGTTGGAAAATATGGACTAGATGTTTCTGTAGAAAAAAGATCCAAGCAGCAGAGTGAAATATGAACTGAAGTGAGGAGAGACAGGAATCAAGGACATCAAGGAAGCTGACAGTAATCAAGGAGAAATAGGAGAAGTGCTTGGATTAATGGCAAGCAGTTTGGATAGAAAGGAAAGGAAAATTTTAGCAAAGTTGTGAAGGTTGAACTGACAGGCTTGGTGACAGACTGAATATGCAGGCTGAGTGAGAGAAATGAGTCAAGGATAATGCCAAAGTTATGGGCTTGTGAGACAAGAGAGATAGTGGTGTTTACAGTGACAGGAAAGTCAAGGGGAGGAAAGAATTTTGGTGGGAGGATAATGAGTTCTGTTTTTGACATGTTAAGTTTGAGGTGCCGGGAGGACATCCAAGTAGAGATGTCCTGATGACAAGAGGAAATACAAGATTACATAGGAGAGAGATCAGGGCTGGAGATGTAGACTTGGGAATCCCCTGCATTAGAGATGGTAGTTGAAGCCATGAGAGTGAATAACTTCTCCAAGGGAAGGGATGTAGATGGAGAATAGAAGGGAACCCAGAACCTTTCCTTGATGGACTCCCACAGTTAGGGGGTGGGAAGCAGATGAAATGCCTACCTAATAGACTGAGTAGGAGAGGCCAGAGAAATAGGAGTAAAATCATAAGAGGACACTGTCACTGAAATCAAGCTTGGATACCTTTTTCCAGGAGAAGGGAGTGGTCTAGAGTGTTGAAGACACCTGAGAGGTTAAGAGGATTAGGATGGAGTGGAGGCCATTGGATTTGGCATGAAGGAGATCACTGTGACCTTTCAGAGGGCAGCCTTTGAGGCATAAAGGGGACAGAAGCCATATTGGAGGGAGCAAAGGGAGAATTGAAGGGGAGGAAGTGGAGACAGTGGGTGCAGACCACTCATTCAAAAAGTTTGTAGAGAAATGGTAAGAGAGGGATAAAGCAATAACTGGAGGGAGTCATGGATTAAGGGAGGGATTTTCTGGGTAGGGCAGACATGAGCATGTTAGATAGCAGTGGGGAAAAAGCCATGGGAGAGTGAATGGTTTAAGATGGCTGTCAGGAAGCAAAGAAGGGAGGGAGTAAGTGCTTTGATAAGATAATAATAATAATAGTGATATTTGTTAAGTGCTTACTGTGTGCTAGGCATGGTACTGTGGGAAGCAGCCTGGTTTAGTGGTTTGGAAGTCAGAGGACATAGGTTCTAATCCCAGCTCTGCCACTTGTCTGCTGTGTGACCTTGGGCAAGCTGCTTAACTTCTCTGTCCCTCAGTTAATTCATCTGTATAATGAGATTAAGACAGTGAGTTCCATGTGGGATGACCTGATTACCTTGTATCTAACCCAGTTCTTTGAACACTGCTTGGCGCAGAGTAAGCACTTAACAAATACTATGATTATTATTGTATTATTACTAAGTGCTGGTAGATACAAGCAAATTGGGTTGGTCAGGTTGGTCACAGTCTTTGTCCCAGATGGGGTTCACAGTCTAAATCTTTATTTATGCATGTATGTATTTATTTATGTAGTCATATTGTCTATCTCCCCCTCTAGACTATAAGCTAGTTGTGGGCAGGGAATGTGTCCATTTATTATTGTATTGTACTCTCCCAAGCCACTCAGGGTCACAACTGGAGAGTTTCCAGGACTCTACCACTCTCGGCTATGGGAGGGAGAGTCAAGTAGAGGCTTATCCATTCCATTCCTAGCTTGGGTAGTGGCTAGTGAGTGGAAGGCAATGTGCTGCAAGTCAAAACTCACCTGTGCTGGGCAGCAGCAGCATGTGAGAGAGCCAAGGGCAGAGACTCAAGTTGACTGTGTGGAAGGAGGCAATCGTAAACCGCTTCCATATTTTTACCAAAAAAATGCTATGGCTACACTACCAGAACAATTGCAGATGGGAGTGGGGCATTTTGGGAGAGATGTGTCTATGGCATCACTATGGGTGGGTCAGACACGATTCAACACCATAAGGCAGCAACAACAACTCTCGCAAGCATTTAGTACAATACTTTGCACACAATATGTACTCAATAAATAGAAAAAAAAATCCCATTTTATAAATGAGGTGAGGCATAGAGAAGTGAAGTGACTTGCCCAAGGCCACACAGCAGAAAAGAATAGAGCTGGGATCAGACCCCAGTTCCTTCTGACTCTATCTTTATGCCACAATGCTTGCCAAGGAATGGGTCAGATCCCCAGATTGAGGGGGTGTTTTTTGAGAGAAGACAGGAATATTCCTCTTGAAATACTGCTGGGAAAGATGGAAGGGCTGAAGAAGGGACTTGAGGAGAGAGGGACTGGAGAGGAGCAGGGAAGTTTCATTCATTCATTCAATCTTATTTATTGAGTGCTTTCCTTGTACAGAGCACTGTACTAAGAGCTTGGAAAATACAATTTGTCAACAGATAGAGACAATTCCTACCCAACAACAGACTCACAGTCTAGTAGGGGGAGATGGACAACAAAACAAAACAAGTAGACAGGCATTAATAGTATCAATATAAATGGATAGAATTATAGATATAAGAACATTATTAATCAAATAAATAGAATAATAAAATAATAAATATGTACATACATACACAAGTACTGTGGGGTGAGGGGAGGGGTAGAGCAGAGGGAGGGAGTGGGGAGATGGGGAGGGGAGGAGGATCAGATGAAAAGGGGGCTCAGTCTAAGAAGGCCTCCTGGAGGAGTTGAGCTTTGAGTAGGGCTTTGAAGGGGGGAAGTGTTCTAGTTTGGCAGAAGTGAGGAGGGAGGCCATTCCAGTCCAGATGTGGGCCAAGGTATTGTAGGGAGATCACACCTAATGTTTTCAGTTTTCTCAATGAAGTATGTGGCCAGGTCATTAGGGAGAATATAAGGGGGTGATGGGGGGAGAGGGGGTTTGAGGGGGGGCATTAAATATCTAAAATAACTGGCAAGAACAATGGGCATGGCAATCAATAATGATGGAAAAATAATGATGCTGGGCAGGGGAGAGGTCAGAATTAAAGCACACAGGGTTGATCTTGAGATGAACAAGGTAAATTTGGTATCTAGATCTATGTCAGCAGTACTCTGTGGCTCATGCATAGGAGCAAAGGAAGCACACTCTGAAGGTGATCCAGGGATGTGGGTTAGTGGTATGAGATTGATGAAAGGCTAGGGAAGCGAATGAGTTGCATTCGTTAGAGTCAGTGATGTTGAGGGTATCAATTTGGTCAACAAGAGAAGGGTGTTTGGGTATGGTGGCTAAATGGGGCATGATTACTTGAGAAAATTGGATAGGGTCAAAAGTTATGAGGTCTCTGTCAGGAAAGGACAGATCTGTGGGGAGAGCGTGTGTGATAGAAGGAGGTTATGGTCAATTAGAGGGATTTCAGAGTTGGTGAGGATAGAAATTATATTGTGATTATAAATGATGAGATTGTGTGTCCAAGTTGGTGAGTGGGAGAGATGGGGTGGAGCAGAAGTTCAGTGGAGTTGAGGAGTGATAGAGAGCAAGCAGTGGAAGGGTCACTGGAATCATCCATATGGATGTCAAAGTCCCCAAGGATAAATGTAGGAATGGAGAACGATAGAAAGACCAAGAGAAAGAGATCAAAGTTTTTCAAATAGAAGTGAGGCCTGGGGTAGTGTTAGAGGAGCATGACTAGTATCTGGAGAGGGTGGCAGAGGAGGATGATTTGGGCTTGAAAATAAGTGAAAGAGAGGGACGGTGGTAGGGAATGTGTCCATTTATTGTTATATTGTACTCTCCCAAGTACTTAGTACAATGCTCTGCACATAGTAAGTGCTCAATAAAAACAATTGAATGAATAAATTGATAAGTGGGAGGTCGAATGGTGTGAAAGCAGAACTGGGAAGGAGAAGGAAGCCAACTCCTCCCTCTAGTCCAGTGGGTCTGGGAGGGTGGGAGAAGATGAGGCCCTCTCTAGAGAGAGAGAGAAAATAGGAGAATAGATGGGGTCCTCTGGGGAGAGCCAGTTTCGCTGGATAGCTGGGAGGAGCAATGACTCGTTCAGGAAAACGTTCATGATGATGGGAAGCTTTGCCATAATGGAGTGGGGGTTCAACAGGCCATCCTCGGCTGAGTAGGCTATCGGGGGAGGGGATGGTGTGAGGAGTGGGGAGGAGTAGGGTGGGAGTGAGGTGATGGGGGCCGGCAATGGGGGAGGGTTGTGATGGGCCGCTCTGAGACAAGATAACAGGGACAGAGTTTGGGAGGAGGGTGAGGGTGACCCAAAGGGTGGATAGAGGTGGGGAGGGAGTGTGTTGGGAAGGGATGACAGGGATGGATGGATTGGAAGGAGGAGAGTGAGGGGACAAGGTGAAGTCAGAGAAATTTCAGGGTTATAGGTGAGGTTGTCAACAGAAATTACTCTAACCAGTGGTTTTCTGATTAAATTGCTGAATTATATGCCCTTCCTTTGGCCCCTGAGATTGAAGAGGCAAATGTTTAGGATTATACAGAGGGCTGGGTTGATGTAAAGTCAGGCAGCTTTTCACATATAAAAATCCAGCTTTTGTCACCAGGGCAGTCACAGCTTCTCTGTGTTTCCCTGAAACAGTTCATGTTTCTCCAGTCTTTAACTGGTTTCCCAGTGTTCTGCATCAATCAGAACCTCCTTACCACTAGCTTTAAAGGACTCAATCACCTTGCTACCTCTTATCTTGCCTTGCTGATTTCCTACTACAACCCAACATGCTCACTTCACTCTTCTAATACCTACCTTAAAATAATAAGAATAAGAATAAAAGTAATAATAATAATACTAATGGCATGTGTTAAGTGCTTACTATGTGCAAGGCCATTTACTAAGTACTAGGGTAGATACAAGGTAATTGAGTTGGACACAGTCCCTGTCCCACATGGAGCTCATAGTCTTTATCCCATTTTACAGATGAGCTAACTAAGGCATAGAGAAGTGAAGTGACTTACCCAAGGTCACTCAGCAGACAAGAGGGAGAGCCAGAACTAGAAACCAGGTCTTTCTGACTCCCAGGCTAATGCTCTAGCCACTAGGCCATTCATTGTCAGTCAATCGCATTTATTGAGTGCTTACTGTGTGCAGTACTGTGTACTAAGCGTTTGGAAAATCCAATTTGGCAACAATTGGAATAGGCCATGCTATTCCTGATTGCTGTCCCTCAATCACACTTATCTAGCCACTGATCTTTCTTGCCCATCACATATCTCTGGCCTGATACTCCAGCCTGCCTTTCATATAATAATAATTATGGTATTTGTTAAGCACTTACTATATGCCAAGCACTGTTCTAAGCTTTGGGGAAGATACGAGGTGATCATGTTGCCTCATGTGGGGCTCACAGACTCAAACCCCACTTTGCAGTTGTGGTAACTGAGACATAGGGAAGCTAAGTGACTTGCCCAAGGTCACACAACAAACTCCTTGCAATTGATTTTAAAGCATTCAATCATCTTGCCGCTCCTATCTTGACTCGCTGATTTCCTACTACAACCCAACATGCTCACTTCGCTCTTCTAATGCTAACCTGCTCACTGTCCTTGATTTCACTTATCTAACCACTGACCTCTCGCCTACGTCCTACCTCTGGCCTGAAACCCCAGCCCACACTTCATATCCAATTTTCCATTGCTCTCCCCACCTTCAAATTCTTATTAATATCACATCTCCTCCAAGAGATCTTCCCCGATTAAGCCCTCTTTTCCACGACTACCTACAATTGGCTCTGTACACTATCCATCCCACCCTCAACACCAAAGCGCTGTTGTGCATAACCATAAACTCCTTGTGGGAAGGCAACATGTTTACAAACTGTTTGTTGTATTGTACTATCTCAAGTGCTCAGGGCAGTGTTCTGCAACAAGTGCTCAATAAATACATTTAATTGATTAATTGATACCTAAAGTCACAGGGGATGAATGACCCTTGAACCGTATCCTACTGGGTCACAGGATATACACCCCCATCCACCTCTAGGGAATCTTGGATAAGTGCCTGTGCTGACTCATACCCTGCCTTCTTTGTCCTATGTTTGGCTCCTTTGTCTGGTGCTTGTGATCAGGGCTTTTTGGGCAATGCCAGCCCAAGGAGCCTTGGGCAAGTCACTTAACTTCTCTGTGCCTCACCTGTAAAATGGTGACAAAATTCCTGTTCTCCCTCTCCCTTAGACTGTGAGCCCCTCATCTGTCAATCATATTTATTGAGCACTTACTGGGTGCAGAGCATTATACTAAGCACTTAGGAGAGTACAACATAACAATATAACAGACTCATTCCCTGACCACAGTGAGCTTACATTCTAGAGGGGGAGACAGACATTAATATAAATAAAACATTACAGATATGTAAATGAGTACTGTTGGGCTGGTGTGGGGGGGACTGTGAGCCTCATGTGGGACAACCTGATGACCCTGTATCTACCCCAGCACTTAGAACAGTACTCGGCACATAGTAAGCGCTTAACAAATACCAACATTACTATTTATTTGCCATTGTTTTTATGAGATGTTCTTCCCCTTGACTCTATTTATTGCCATTGTTCTTGTCTGCCTGTCTCCCCTGATTAGACTGTAAGCCCGTCAAAGGGCAGGGACTGTCTCTATCTGTCGCCGACTTGTACATTCCAAGCTCTTAGTACAGTGCTCTGCACATAGTAAGCACTCAATAAATACTATTGAATGAATTGAATGAATAAAGGTGAATAAAAGTCAGGGTGATGCAGAGAGGAGTGGGAGAAAAATAAAGGAGGGCTTAGTCAGGGAAGGCCTCTTGGAAGAGATGTGCCTTCAATAAGGCTTTGAAGGGAGGAAGAACAGGGAATATGTCCCATCTGATTATCTTGTATGCAACAAAGTGCTTGGCCCACAGTAAGCACTTAATCAAGACAGCAATTATTTTGGGAAGTAGCATGGCCTAATGGAAAGAGCATGGACCTGGGTTCCAATGCTGATTGCCACTTACCTGCTATGTGCCCTAGGGCCAGTCACTGAACTTCTCAGATCATCAGTTTCCTTATTTGTAAAATGGTGATTTAATACCTCTTCCCTCTCTTACTTAGACTGTGGTACAGGAATTGTGTCTGATTTAATAATCTTGTATCTCCCCCAGTGCTTAGTATAGCAATTGGAGAAGAGTGTTTTGCAAATATCACAATTATTATTATTCCTATGACCATGCAATGTTCCCAGTGACAAGTTATCAAAAACCTGAAATACAGTCCTGGGTTAAAGGTGGTAATAAAAGGGAATTTGCTATTCTTTCAGAATGTATAGTTATCCAATAGAGTTTTAAGATGACTCTAACATAGTGAGATTTCCAGTAAAACCATATACAAATAAATGGAAAACTTTTTGGCAGGAGAAAAGAGATACCTAAGTCTTTGAGCCAATGGAAATTAGGTTTTATTTTTTTAAATAATAATGTAACATAACAAAAGTGGTAACAGTGTTATAATTATATATTACATAATATGATTACATATAATTATGTAATTTGGGGCTGTTCTTTCACTGTTTTGTTTTATTTTTCATGTTTTACTTTTTCCAGAAAGAGAGAAATACTCCCCTGAGCTTTGCTAAGCTACTCGGAGGGTAACATACTGAAAAATTGGTTATGAAATGGATGAGGGCACTGTGGTGTTTATTCCCACTGAAGTCTCAAAGAGACACAGATCTATGTCCACAGACTGCATCAGTTCTTCTTGCCAGCCATATCATGATGTGTGGTGCTGATCATAAGGGAACAAAATAGAAGCGTTCACTTCTCTCTGGGTAAGCAAACAGCCCACCTGCACAATTCCAGGCTCTATCCTGCAGATAGCAGGATACACTGTTCTCACCCTAACCTCCCACCTCCCGCCACTGTCATCACTCCCATACGCTGAAAGGCAGGGGCCAGAAAAGCTGGCTGGCTGTATTTCCTTGGGCACAATATGTAAATATATGTTAGATTCTCAGAGTAACATACAAGAATCCCGCTCCACCACTTGGCCTCTGTGTGACATTGGGCAGGTCACTTCTCTGGGCCCGAGTTACCTCATTTGTAAAATGGGGATAGGGACTGTGAACCCCACATGGGACAGGGACTGTGTCCCACCTGATTTGTTTATATCCACTCCAGTGCTTAGTACAGTGCCTAAAAGCTTAACAAATATCATAATAATCATTATTATTATTTTGCAACCAGCTCACCGTGGTCAGCATTGTCTACAACCTAAAGTCCAAACCCCTATATTTACTGAGGTTTTTCATTTCTATGTTTACAAATATTTACATTGTTTGATTAATTTTCTTGATCTTGGGAATGCTTCAATGCTCATTACATTTACTGTGAGAAACAATATTCTGCTTAGCCCTCTTTTGCTTGACATTCTATTTTCAAGGAAGCATTTGGGTCACTGTTCATTAATTCCCTTAATACTTGAACTCTGCTCAGTCTTGGATGGAGTCATGATTTCCCAGTACACCATACAGATAGGCACCATTGAAGGAGCATAGGTTTCACCTCTCGAAACTCCCCAATTATTACTGGGATTGTTGATACCAAATGAAAGCAGCCTGACCTATTGGATAAAGCAAAGATCTGGGAGACAGAAGGACCTGGCTGCTAGTCCTGCCTCTGCCACTTTTCTGCTGTGTGACCTTGGGCAAGTCACTCAACTTCTCTGAGCCTCAGTTACCTCATCTGTAAAATGGGCATTAAAATTGTTAACGCCATGAGGAACATGGACCATGCCCAAACTGATTACCTTGTATCTAACCCAGTACTTAGAACTGTGCCTCTCAGATAGTAAGCACTTACAAATACCATAAAAAATAGTAATTGAAATATTTGACTTTCTTTAGTTTGCCTGAAGACAGGGTGGTCCATAATCTTAGTTCATGTTATGTAGTAAAATGGCCCAATATCAAATGCAGGAAGCAAAAGATCTGGAGTCTAAGAGGGCTGGGGAGTCAGGTAGGTTGAAGTCAGAGCAAAAGGAAACAGGTAAAGGGAAAGCTGCCGGAGCCTGGGAGATTGGAGTAATAATGACGGTATCTGTTAAGTGCTTACAATGTGTCAAGCACTCTTCTAAGTGCTGGGATTCTGGGCTAAGGAGAATGAACTGGATCACATCTGGTGAGAATTACAAAAGCGGAAACTTGAGCTAAGGTCATTTTAAGAGGAAGTGGAATCTCCACTATCACTGACCCGTTGAGTCATTGTTTCCAATAAAAATAATTGACATAATGATTATTTAAGAGTTATTTTTGCTCTATATGCCCAAATCGAGATTAAAAATGGCATATTTAAAATTCAAATTTCATTATTGTAATTTATATAATGGACAGCAGTCCTATGCAATGTAGTCCAGTAACAAAGATGGATGATTATTTTAACTTACCAGTTAGACTTTATTTCAACAAGCTTTCATTTGAAAGGGAAAGGGTAAATTTTCCATTGTTCTGTAATTGATTGTAAAAATACTGAACAGTTTTTATTATCAGCTCTTTTGGGTTATTACATTAAGATTAAAAAGGACAATAATAATGAAATTATTGTTATATTTGGAAAGAGTGAAGAAATAGTTGAAGAGGAATTGTATAAGGATTGAGAGCATTTGTAAGCAGCTGGCCTACTGGAAAGAACACGGGCCTGTGAGTCAGAGAACCTAGGTTTAAATCCATCACTTTCTTGCTGGGTGACCTAGGGCAAGTCACTTAACTTCTCTATGCCTCCGTTTCCTCATCTGTAAAAGTGGAAATTCAATATCTGCTCCCCTTCTTACTCAGGTTGTAAACCCCGCCATGTGAAACAGATAATGTGAAAGACCTGATTTTGTTGTAACTACCCCAGTGCTTTATTGCATGCTTGAAATATAGTAGATGTTTAAGAAATACCATTATTGTTATCATTATGAAACAACATTGGAGCCCCACTAAAGGATAGACTAAATTAATTTAAAAGCCATGCTTATTACTCAAAAAAATTGAACAGCAAAAAATTAGGGTATCAAAGATTCAAAACAGAAAAAAAAAAGTAGTCACAATATGAGTCTGGAAAAAGTACAAAAAAACACCTAAATTCCAATAAGAGTATGTGGAGAATAGTTCTTGTAAATCTTGAGCTTATTTCTTCTCTTATACAAGTCTCACTGAGGCTTGCTTTAGTTTTCTAGAGTCTTATATTCAAGATGATTTGTTCAACAAGTTGATACCTGAAATATTTGGTACAAATTAATATATACTTAATATTTGCCTGATGATACTCTCAAGTATAACAACACACAGAAAGTGTAAATGACCTTAGTTATGATGTACATTTTAATGGCTAAAAAGAAGATTGTAACTTCCCTAGGTCTCAGTTATGAAGCAATTTAGAAGAAGTGTGGCCTAGTGGAAAGAGCATGGGAATTAGAAGAACCTAGGTTCTCATCTTGGCTGTGCCACTTGTCTGCTTTGTGACCTTGGGTATGTCACTTCACTTCACTGTGCCTCAGTTACCTCATCTGTAAAATGGGGAATAAGACCATGAGCTTCATGTGGAACGTGGAACTGTGTCCAGTCTGCTTAGTTTCTATCAACTCCTGCAGTTAGTACAGTGCTTGGCACATAGTTAGTGCTGTACAAGTATCATTTAAAAACGATGGGAGAAGTATGCACATTGGAAAATGGATTGGCCTAATGTAGAAGAAACTAAGTTTTTTGTAATGCTTATCCCTGTAGGTCCCTTATCAGCTATAGTAAGGCTTTGCATCTACCTGGTTGGCTGGCAAGATTCTTCTACTTGGTCAGAAAGAATAAAGTTTATATTGGCTAGGATTTCACAGCATTCACATTTATTTCTCCTCATTTACAGGAACAACTTTGAAGAGTTTCTCTTTTTCCTGCTAGAAGGCACATTGCAGAGTGCTGACAAAAATGAGATTGGTCAAATTAAAGATCTTGATACCCTCTTGAGTACAAGGATGAAATGATCTCATCTTCCTTTTACTAATTCAAAAGAAGTTGCACTGAGGAGAATGCTTGTGTCTAATTGTGTCTGTGCATATATTCCTGTAGTTGTTTATATGCTTCTCAGGTGGTCTGATTTTAATGATGCTGAGTCCAATGAATTATCAATATAATACATTTTCTGACTTTTGTGAAAACTCATTTTACAGAGGATTCACCTGCGTCTCTTTTGAAATGTTACTGTTAAGCAGGCTGACTTGTGTTTGTCAACTTTTCTATCTTATTTGTGGCCTATCCTGAAAACTATTTAGTGATCATATTTGTCTTTCATTTAGCTTGTCCTTCAAATGAGGGACTGACTAGCTTACTTTACCAGCCACTGACCTGTATCTCTGTCTAAATGACCACATTAGTCTTCCCATTCTCTATCCAGGCATGGACAGAGACATAACCTTTGTTTCATATACTAGGCTCTAACTTTTTCTTTCACTCTGGTACCACCGTAGAACAATTAAGCAAATTTGGTTGCTGTAAACATTCACAAAGATTCTAGGCTAATCATGACAGTATGTCTGGACAGGGTTGTAAATTCCTTGACTCTTTTTCCATTATCCATGAAACAAGGATATATTTTTGATCCAGTTATGTTCAGTGATCTATACTGCTTTGCTTGAGATGCATCAGCAGACTAGAATACACTCTTCTAACTCAACAGGCCCAGAGCATCATCAGAAGTCATTCCCTCAGTTACCATAAACCTATTGAGACTGTGAAACCCATGTGGGACAGGGACTGTGTCCAATCTGATTTGCTTGTATCCACACCAGCACTTAGTAGAGTGCCTGGCACATAGTATTTAACAAATACCGCAGTTATGATTATTATTATTAAAATTATTGTATGTTGATGAATGTGCTCTGAAGCTACATGCCCATGAAGGCAAGCAGATGTTTATGAGCCACTTAATTGCTTTTACAAGGCCCTATGATTTATTAATGGCTGAGTTACTCTGAGGTTAAATTCATTCATTCAATCATATTTATTGAAGACTTACAGTGTGTGGAAAACTGTATTAAGCACTTGGGTGAGTACAATATAACAATAAACAGACAAATTCTCTGCCCACAACTCCCAAGCAACAACTAGAAATTCTATAGGCAAACAACGTTGTTCATTGGTAACACAGTCATCAACATTTTACTATTTAGATAGTTTAAGAACAATGAGATCCTATAATGTGGTGATTTCCAAAGCACAGCTTTGCTGGGCGGGCTACATGAGGGGTTTGGCTGACAGTAGAGTTGTAAGAGTAGCAATATATTACTGAAGTTTTTATCGTGTTCAAAATACTGACTTATTAATAATGATTGTATTCATTAAGTACTTACTTTGTGCCGAGCCCTTTTCTGAGTGCTGGACTTAAGTACTGGGAAGAATACATGGGTGTAAGCTTATTGCGGGCAGGGAACGTGTCTACCAACTCTGTTGTATTGTGCTCTTCCAGGTGCTTAGTACAGTGCTCTGCACACAGTAAGTGCTCAGTAAGAATGATTGATCGATCGATTGACTGATGGAAGAGGCTTACAATCTAAGAATATAAGGGGAGAGAACTGGCGATAGACACATAAGGAAAAAACTAAACAATAAGAACCAAAAATCATCAAAAAAGATGGAGGACAGGGATAAATACAAAAATAATATCGATCTATTGCCTTACTGAAGAGGCTTACAATATAAAAATAAAGGGGGACGGGGACTGGAGATAGACAAATGGGGAAAAAATTAAACAAAAAGAAATCAAAATCAACATAAAAATAGCAGCAGCATGCTGGGAAGCAGCATGATGTAGTGGGTAGAGCATGGGCCTGTGAGTCAGAAGGTCAGGGGCTCTAATCCCGCATCCACCACTTGTTTCTTTGTGACCTTGGGCAAATCATTTCACTACTCTGGGCCTCAGGGACCTCATCTGTAAAATGGGGATTTTGACTGTGAGCCCAGTGTGGAACGGGGATTGTGTCTAACCGATTTGCTTATATCCACCCCAGCATTTACTACTGTGCTTGGCACTAGTAAGTGCTTAACAAATACCATAGTCATTATTATTATTATTAAAACACAGAAGGCATGGGTAAATACAAAAATAATGTGAAATAAAAGCCCTAGGGAAGCATGGCTAGGAGTCCAGAGTTTCAGGCTTCTTGTGCCTCTGACTAGTAGTCACAGCCACAGTGACCACCACAGCACTGGCCATTCTGTGGAGGCGCTCGTCGTGTCTGCGCCTGCTGCTGCCATTTCCAAACTTTATTCAGAGACAGAGGGAGGCAGGTGGGGATCAAGGTCCTGGGATGAGACAGTGGCAGGGGGAGGGCACAGCTTACCTCTGGAGCTGTTTGTCCATCCAGTTAATTGGAAGTCTAGAGGTTCTCTGGAGCTACCTCTGACAGGTCCTGTCTGATGACCAAAATGAGGTGTAGATTAAGAGAGGGCAGAAAGGACCAACACCTTAAAGATAGGTCAAGGGTTGTGTCAAACCATGAGGTACAAAGCAATCTTTTAGAAAAGCAAAGAGCTTGGCTTGAACTGTAATAATGAGAGTGGAATTGCTTTCCTTAAGCATAATTTGGAGATCATTAGTAGAGCAAAAAATGCAAAATCAAGGACAAGAACTGCTCTTAGAAAAAATATCAGCCACTGGTCTTTTTAAGATTGACCTTTCCGGTCTAGGAAGCTTTTTATTTGTCTTTGAATCTGGTCAAACGAGATCAAGCGCTGTGACTCACTTACCCCCCATTAGATGGTCTTTGAATTTCTGCACCACTTTGCCCTCACAGGCTCTTCGCCCTGACTGACTCAATTGCCTGCAGAATGGAATGGTTGGTTGATCAGGGGCAGGGATTTTCAGGTACACTCTAAGAATAATAATATTGCTCTATCAGTACAATCAGGCAGGTTGGCCAAGTCAACAGAACACGGGCCTGGGAATCAGAAGGACTTGAGTTCTAATCCTGACTCTACCACATCTCTGCTGTGTGACCTTGGGCAAGTCAGTTCACTTCTCTGTGCCTCAGTTACCTCATCTGTAAAAATAGAGATTAAGATTGTTAGCCTTATGCATCTACCCCGGTGTTTAGAACAGTGCCTGGTATATAGTAATCCCATAATTATTATTATTATATAATTATTATCATTATAGTGATTATGGTATTTGTAAAGAGCTTACTATATGCCAGGTGCTGTTCTAAGCTCTGGGGTAGATACAAGGTCAGCAGTTTGTCCCATATAGGGCTCACAGTCTTAATCCTCATTTTACAGATGAGGAAACTGAGACACAGAGAAGCTAAGTGACTTGCCCAAAGTCAAACAAATAACAAGTGGCAGAGCCAGGATTAAAGTTATTATTACCTTTGAATAGGGAAGAGTCCATATTGGAGCCTCTCAAACTTTGGAGATAGGGGTTAAGTAAGTGATTACGTTGCTCTCATGATTGTTCTCACTGAATAGTTCCATATATCCTCTCCACACCATTACACCAACCAAATCAGCTTTTCTTTAGGAGGACTTTTAGTAGAGAGAAAACACTTCTTTTTGCTGTCACATTGCCCAGAGTTTCAGGGGTGGGCTGGGAATTTCCTGTTATAAGAGTGGGGAGTTGTATAACTGCAATAGTCCTCAGAGAATGTGGGAGACTGGAGAGAGCTCTTATCATCCATGCAATTTGGTAGAGGACTCAACTGTGCCTTCCTGAACCTAAAGGAATGATAAAACTCATTAATTGAAATTCTATTTTTTTTCTCTGCCTTGGAAACCTGTAATGCACTTTGAAATGTTCTGCTTCAGTGACTAATGAGTTCATCCTTGGAAAAACAATCTTGGATTAGTTTGCACCCAAATTTACTTCAGAATTGTTCTTTTAAAATTCATCTCATTATAGAAGCCACTTCCATCTTTTTCTGGTGTATCAGGAACCCCATGTGGCCCAGCCAGGATGTTGACAGGATGTTGAGTGCTCTCTCCCACCCTCTCTCTGCTCTGGTGGGGTGGCTTTGGGCTTCTGGGCCTCAGTCACAAAGGCTGAACTAGGGTCTCAGTGGAGTAGTAGCCAAAATCACCTAACACTGGGTGGGACAAGTGAGGAGAATGAGCAGAAGCAGATTACCCCCCCAAACAACTGCTTTATAAATAGCTAAAATGGGGATATTGAATGGAAGGAGGGCAGGGGACATATTAAGGACACTGTAAAATGAAGTCTGTTACTGTTGCAGGCCAGGTGAAAAATGGGAATCATCTGCTGAGGACAGATCTGCATGGAGCACTACCATCAAGAAGGGAATGACTCTCTTAGAAAAAGCGGTGCACTAAAAGTGGAGAAAGGGAAAACAGTGCCCAGTGCTACAAACCTTAAGCACAACAACCCAACAAGGGGCAAATATTTGTGGGGGCCCAGTTTGTTTGGGCCTGCAGATTGTGGATCGTTCTTTCAGCCACACATGTACTCTTACCTGACCTTGACTGTCAGAGATGTCATGATGGAATACAAAGGACAATATGTAGCCTAAATCAACATTTAATCAGTGTCAAAATTGCAAATAATAACAATGAGAAAACACAAAGCCTGATTTGGTGCCACTGTAGATCTAGAGAATGTTGTAAAAATATATGGTGCTATCTACCAAGTTCTTGGAGCCACATGGACGAAGTACATGGTCTAAGACTTTGAGGAAGTGGCAAAATCCTTAGTCTGAAATAATCTCAAATTAATGTATCATTTCTTATTTTAGGTGTAGCTTCAGCTGAGAAGAAGAGACATTATCATATGGAAAATCTATTTTAGTGGAGACCCAGATGGGAACAAATCAGGGAATAGGGAAGCAGCAAGCGGAGTAGCAGCACAGCAAGCTGACGTTTTTCCAAGACTCCTCCCTACAAGATCTCAGCTCCATTCAGAGGAGGATGGAGATCTTCCATTAGTGTTGGGAGAACTACACCCCGAATACACTGGCAGCTTCTGAAAGATGTAGGTAACCCAGTTCTTTAGCTTACTGTATCCTGTAGTTATTGCATTTTCTTTTTTCATTTCTATTCCCAGATAGTAGCCACGCTTGTTTGTAAGGGTTTGAACCACACTCAAGTGATAGTATTTACTGAGCAAATACCACATGCAGAGAACTGTACTAAGAAATTGTGGTGTAGAGTAGAATTAGTAGATATGATCCCTTCACTCAAGAATCGGTGTTTATGACCTTACCTTATAACCTATTTCAACATATTCATTCAATAGTATTTATTGAGCGCTTACTATGTGCAGAGCACTGTACTAAGCAATTGGAATGTACAAATAGGTAACAGATAGAGACAGTCCCTGCCCTTTGACGGGCTTACAGTCTAATCGAAAAGTGATAAACATAAAATAACAAAGAGCATAGATAGAAATGAAAACACAAAAGTAGGTGATTAAGGAATAAGTAATAGATTTTCAAAATCAATGAGAATGCAGGATTATTATTCACAAAGTCCCACATGACAGGAAGAATAAGAACTCATTAATTCCAAGGAGGCTGCCCACAATTCCTGGGACTGCCTCCATCCTCCTCTTGCCAACAACTCCAGAAGTGAAAGTCCACAACTCTGGAGTGTAAACTTGATGTGGGCAGGGAATGTGTCTGTTATATTGTTGTACTGTTCTCTCCTGTGCACTTAGTATAGTACTTTCTGCACACAGTAAGCATTCAGTAAATGTGATTGCGTGACTGATTTAAGAGATTGCACCATATGCTTGCCCTGTAAGGTCTGAAGCCATTGTTCAACTGGGAATCTGGGCTCCTACTTCCTCATGTTCATGTTCGACCTGACCTAATTGGATTCAGAATGCTGGGAAGGTTGTGATGGTTTGGAACGCTGGGGCCGGAATAGTGAGAAATGTCAACACTTCTACTGTTGTTTCTACTTTGGCATCACCTCATTCTTTTCTGATATTTTTCATTGTGTGTTTATTTTCTCTGTTTTGAGATGGTCAGCCCCTTGAGGTTAGAAACTATATCACAATTAGTTTCCATTTTGCTTCCTGCATATAGTAAAGCACTTCATATATTGATAAGGGCTTTATAAATATTAATTCATTCATTCAATCATATTTATTGAGCACTTACTATATTCAAAACCCTGTAGTAAGTGCTTGGGTCAATACAACAATAAACAAATCACTTTCTGCAATTATCCTTCATAGTCACTTTCAGAGATAGAATGGCCTACTTGATTTGACCCAGTAATGATGTTTCATTCATTTAATCATATTTATTGAGCATTTACTATGTGCCGAACACTGACATGGCTCAGTGGGAAGAGCCTGGGCTTGGGACTCAGAGGTCATGGGTTCTAATCCCAGCTCTGCTGCTTGCCAGCCGTGTGACCTTAGGCAAGTCACTTAACTTCTCTGTGCCTCACTTACCTCATCTGTAAAATGGGTATTAAAACTGTGAGCCCCATGTGAGGCAACCTGATCACCTTGTATCCCCACCAGCGCTTAGAACAGTGCTTTGCACATAGTAAGCACTTAACAGATACCACCATTATTATTACTATTATAATTACAATTCAGCAACAGAGACAATGCCTGCCCCACATTGGGTTCACAGTCTAAAAGGGGGAGACAGACAACAAAACAAAACAAGTAGTCAGGCATCAATACCATCAAGATGAATAGAATCATAGATGCAGACACATCATTAATAAAATAAATAGAGTAATAAAATATAGAAATATGCACAAGTGCTGTGGAGAGGGGAAGGGGGTAGAGCAGAGGGAGGGAGTAGAGGTAATGGGGAGTGGAGGAGGGGCGGAGGGAAAGGGAGGGCTTAGTCTGGGAAGGCCTTCTGGAGGAGGTGAGCTCTCAGTAGGGCTTTGAAGAGGGGAAGAGAGTTAGTTTGGCGGATGTGAGGAAGGAGGGCATTCCAGGACATCGATAGGATGTGGGCCAGGGGTCGATGGTGGGACAGGTGAAAAGGAGGCCCAGTGAGGAGGATTGGACACAGGGTGCACAGAGACCTACTTGGGTGGCTTGCCCAGTGCCACACAGCAGGCAAGTGGCAGAGTAGGGATTAGAACCCACGACTTCTGACTCTCAAGTACAAGCTCTTTCCACTAAGCCACGCTGCTTCTTTATTCATTTAATCTCCTTTGCAGGTTGAGTCGTGATTAATGTACCTTATGATCACTTGCTTTCATTCTAGTTGATTAATAAACCTGTAGATAGGACTTGAGGACTTATCTGGCTTATAGGCTTATGAATTTTTTATAACCTCCTTAGCACTCATGTATATATGTCAATCAAACAATCAATCTATGGTATTTATTGACTGTTTGCTGTGTGAAGAGCACTGCACTAAATATTTTGGAGGGTATGAATCAAAAGTCCCTCTCAGGGTCACATCTGGAGAGTTTCCAGTATTTTATGAGTCTTGGCTATGGAAGGGAGAGTCATGCAGAGGCATATCCATTCTGTTCCTAGCTTGGGCAGTGGCTAGTGAGTGGAAGGCAATATGCTACAGGTCAAAACTCACCTGTGCTGGGCAGCAGCAGCATGGGAGAGAGTTGAGGGTGGAGATTTGGATTTACTGTGTGGAAGAAGGCAGTGGTAAACCACTTCTGTATTTTTACCAAGAAAACCTACGGATACACTACCAAAATGATTGCAGATGGAGAACAGGGCTTTCTGAGAGATACATTTATGGCGTCATTGTGGGTCAGAGAAGACTCGACAGCATAAGACAAGAAAATTCAAAAGAGTTGTAGGCACAGTCTCTGGCCACAAGGAGCATACAGGAATGTGTCTGCTAATTATCTTGTACTATATTCTCCCAATCACTTAAAACAGTGTTTTGCATGTAGTTAGTGCTTAATAAATAATACTGATAGATTAAAAGAGATAAACATTAAAATAAATTACAGATAAGGGGAAATGAG
Organism: Ornithorhynchus anatinus; assembly: GCF_004115215.2. Classification (NCBI taxonomy): domain Eukaryota; kingdom Metazoa; phylum Chordata; class Mammalia; order Monotremata; family Ornithorhynchidae; genus Ornithorhynchus; species Ornithorhynchus anatinus. The sequence continues at coordinate 158,003,359 of NC_041728.1, forward strand.
AGTGTTTAAGGATATGTAGGTGTTCTGTGGGACTAATATATATAGGTGATGCAATAAATATGATTGACTGAATGAATGTCACCTATGCACTTGGATCTATACCCTTTAAGCACTTGCTATTCACCCAACCCTCATTCCACAGCACTTCTTCTTTATTCATTCATTTATATTAATGCCTGTCTCTCCCTCTGGACAGTAAGCTCCTTGTGGGCAGGGAATATTTCTAGCATCTCTGTTGTATTGTACTGTACTCTCCCAAGCACTTAGTACAGTGCTTCATTCACAGTAAGTGCTAAATAAATGCAACTTTTTGATTGATTGATCAATTGATTGAAGTGAGGTAGCAGTGATGAGAGACATGAAATTAAGATAGAGTGAGTAGGTTGGCTTTGGAGTGAAGTGAGTGGGGTGTGTGGGTTGGGTTGTAGTAGGCTGAGCCATGAACTAAGTGGGAGGTGGAGAACTGATTGAGTGCCATTCAGCTAATGGTAAGTAGTTTCTATTTGATGTGGAATTGTAGGGACAACCACTGGAGGATTGTGAGGAATGGGGAGGTGTATGCTGCAGGGTTTTTTTCATTTTTTTTTAATGATCCAGGGAGCAGAGTGAAGGATGGAAAGACTGGGAGCAGGGGTCTGTGAAGAGGGTAATGCAGCAACCGAGCTTAATAGATTTATTTTAACCACCTTATTAAACAATATTTTTTGTTTTTTCTGCAATTCGAGTCTAAACTTCCTATAAGAAGGAAATAAGTCAGTTTGTTATTCTGTACTCCCTAAGTGCCAAGTATCATGCATTAATGACTCTTGGGAGTCAGCGGTAGTTGGTTCTAATCCCTGCTCTGCCACTTGTCTGTTGTGTGACCTTGGGTAAGTCACTTAAAGTCTCTGGGCCTCAGTTACCTCATCTGTAAAAATGGGGATTGAGAGTGTGAGACCCTCATGGGACAAGCGTGGTTTAGTGGAAAGAGCCCGGGCTTGGGAGTCAGAGGTCATGGGTTCTAATCCCGGCTCCATCACTTGTCAGTTGTATTACCTTGGGAAAGTCACTTAACTTCTCGGGACCTCAGTTTCTTCATCTATAAAATGGGGATGAGGACTGTGAGCCCCACGTGGAACAATCTAATTCCTTTGCAACTACCCCAGCACTTAAAACAGTGCTTGGCATATAGTAAGGGCTTAATAATAATAATGATAATAATAATAGTGTTGGTATTTGTTAGTACCAACAATTTGCTGCTTAACAAATACTAACATTATTATTATTATTATTAGTTCTTGGCACATAATGAGCACTTAACAAATACCATCATCGTCATCATCATTACAGTTATTATCCAACAGACAATTACTCTCCCCTCCTTCAAAGCCTTACTGAAACACATCTCCTCCAAGAGGCCTTCCCTGACTAAGCCCTCCTTTCTTCTTCTCCCACTCCCTTCTGTGTCACCCTGACTTGCTCCCTTTATTAACCCCTCCACCCCAGTCTCACTGCACTTATATACATACCTGTAATTTATTTAAATCAATGTCTGTCTTCCCCTCTAGATTGTAAGCTCAGTGTGAACGGATAATGTGTCTGTTTATTGTTATATTGTACTCTCCCAAGCACTTAGTACAGTGCTATGCACACAGTAGCACTCAATAAATACAATAGAATTGAATTAATCAATCAATCAATTCAATGGATGCTCAGAAATCGCTACTACTATATTGCTCTTGTAATGCAAGGCACAATTTCTGTAATTATTCAAGCATCTCCAAGATGATTCACATTTATCCAAATTGGCCAAGGAAAGAGGAGGAAAGCCCTTCTCTTACTCATTTTTATCCTCTAGTCTTCAATACCTGGAAGAAGACTATTCTTAACATACATCTCATGGGGCACAGGCACAGCTTACCTGTATACACTTCCTTAGGTGCTTACATAATTACTTAAAATGACTCTAAAATGACTTTCTTCAACATAATCTTTCCCTCTCTTCTGTGCTATTCCTCCAATTATTCTCTCTAGACCATCCATCAATTGGCCTCTCAACCAATCCATGGTATTTACTGAGCACCTACTGTGTGCAGAGTAAGCCTCACTTTTTTTGACCCTTTTTTTTTGTCTTTTCTCTTGCTCCCCTTATTTTACTTTTTATTCTTTCATTTCTCTGGTCGTTCTTCTCACTTTCTCATTCTCTAGTTTTAAATTGTATGATTTGATTAAACAGATAATAGGTGATAAGCATTGTGTTAAACACTCTAGTACATACAAGAAAATCATCTAGGATTAAGGACATCAAAAACATCCCTCATAAACTCCTTTTTATAAAGAATATGAAAATAGAACCACAAATAAACATCTCACAAACAGGAAAATTTAGATAGTAAAAAATCCAAATTGATGTAAATGGGATCAAATAATGCACATCTTATTTTAACCTCCTGGAATCAATGGGTGACAGGAGTGGTAAGAAGGTATTTACAAGGAAAAATTGACACAATAACCAAACACAGTTATGGGAATTGGCTCTGATTTGACTGCTGGAGAAATTCTATCATGACATAGCAGGTAAACAGAACTCTGGGAAACGTGTCTTTCATTCATTCATTCAGTTATATTTATTAAGTGCTTACTGTGTGCAGAGCACCGTACTAAGTGCTTGGAAAGGTACAATACTACAATAAATAGTTATATTCCCCTCCCACAATGAGCTCACATTCTAGAGGTGTCGAGATAGACATAAATACAATTAACAAAATTATATAAGTGCTGTGGGGCTGGGAGGAAGGGAGACAAAAGGGAGCAAGTGGGGGTAACACAGAAGGGAATGGGAGATGAGAAAAAGTGTGGCTTAGTCTGGGAAGGCCTCTTGGAGAAGTGCCTTCAATAAGGCTTTGAAGGTGGGGAGAGTAATTGTCTGTCAGATTTGAGGAGGGAATGCATTCCAGGCCAGAGGCAGGATGTGGTCCAGGGGTTTGACAGTGAGACAGACAAGATCGAGGCACAGTGAGATGGTTAGCACTAGAAGAGCAAAGTATGTGGGCTGTGTTGTAGAAGGAGAGATGAGAGGTGAGGTAGGAGGGGGTAAGGTGATGGAGTACTTTAAAGTCAATGGTGAGAAATTTCTGTTTGATACGGAGATGGATGGGCAACTACTGGAGATTTCTGAGGAGTGGGGTGACATGTCCTGAGCACTTCTGTAGAAAGATGATACAAGCAGTGGAGTAAAGTCCTTACTTTACTAGACTGGAGCAGGAAAACATAAGAGGCTGGGAGGTTAGCAAGGAGGCTGATGCAGGAATCTAGGCAGGATAGGATGAGTTATTGTAGTAAAGTGGTCGCAGTTTGGATGGAGAGAAAAGGGCAAATTTTAGTGCTGTTGTGAAGGTAGCACTGACTTACTTGACGGCTGTATAAATGCTTTAGCTAATTTCAAGCACCCTATTCTATTGTTAGCTTTTAATAACTAAATTAATGAGTCACTCCCTGCCAACTCCCACGTGTCCATTTTTTTTTTTAATTAAGAAAATACTCATTCACTTCAATCACCTCTCTCGCCCCGCTCCAGTCTATTCTTCACTCCGCTGCCTGGCTCATCTTCCTGCAGAAACGATCTGGGCATGTCACTCCCCTTCTTAAACACCTCCAGTGGTTGCCTATCAACCTCCTCTCCAAACAAAAACTCCTCACTCTAGGCTTCAAGGCTCTCCATCACTTTGCCCCTTCCTACCTCTCCTCCCTTCTCTCTTTCCACTGCCCACCCCGCACGGTCCGCTCCTCTGCCGCCCACCTCCTCACCGTCCCTCAGTCTCGCCTATCCCGCCATCGACCCCTGGGCCACGTCCTCCCGCGGTCCCGGAACGCCCTCCCTCCTCACCTCTGCCAGGCTAATTCTCTTCCCCTCTTCAAAACCCTACTTAAAACTCACCTCCTCCAAGAGGCCTTCCCAGACTGAGCTCCCCTTCTTCCTCCGCTCCCTCTACCACCCCCCCTTCACCTCTCCACAGCTTAACCCTCTTTTCCCCCCATCTCCCTCTGCTCCTCCCCCTCTCCCTTCCCATCCCCTCAGCACTGTACTCGTCTGCTCAACTGTATATATTTACATTACCTTATTTATTTTGTTAATGAAATGTACATTGCCTTGATCCTATTTAGTTGCCATTGTTTTTACGAGATGTTCTTCCCCTTGACTCTATTGCCATTGTTCTTGTCTGTCTGTCTCCTCCGATTAGACTGTAAGCCCGTCAAACAGCAGGAACTGTCTCTATCTGTTGCCTACTTGTTCATTCCAAACGCTTAGTACAGTGCTCTGCACATAGTAAGCGCTTAATAAATACTAGTGAATGAATGAATGAATGAATCATATTCATTGAGCATTTACCATGTGCAGAGCACATTGGGAGAGTACAATATCATAGTAAACTTCTTAACTTTTGTAGTCCAGGTTACTTCACTTTGCTGCCCTGATCGTCCTCCTACAGAAATGTTCAGGACATGTCACCCCCTCCTCAAAAATTTCCAGGGGCTTCCTAACAACTCCGTATCAAACAAAAACTCCTCACAAATGGCTTCATCCCCCTTCCCTTCCTACCTCACCTTGCTTCTCTCCTTTCATTCATTCATTCAATCATATTTACTGAGGGCTTACTATGTGTAGACCACTGTACTAAGCACTTGGAATATATAATTTGGCAACAGATAGAGACAATTCCTGCCCAACAACGGGCTGACAGTCCAAACGTGGGAGACAGACAACAGAACAAAACAGAACAAAACAAAAGAAAACAAGTAGTCTGGCATAAATATCATCAAGATAAATATAATCATAGATATATACAAATCATTATCAAAATAAATAGAGTAATAAATAATATGTACAAATATGCACAAGTACTGTGGGGAGGGAAAGGGGGTAGAGCAGATGGCAGGAGTAGGGGAAATGGGGAGGGGAGGAGGAGTAGAGGGAAAGGGGGGCTCAGTCTGGAAAGGCCTGCTGGAGTAGGTGAGCTCTTAGTAGGGCTTTGAAGAGGGGAAGAGAGTTAGTTTGGTGGGATATGAGGAGGGAGGGCATTTCAGGTCAGTGGTAGGACATAGGCCAGGGGTCGACGGTGGGACAAGCGAGAACGAGGGACCTTGAGGAGGTGAACGGCAGAGAAGCAGAGTGTGCAAGGTGGGCAGTAGAATGAGAGAAGGAAGGTGAGATAGGAGGGGGCAAGGTGATGGAGAGCTTTGAAGCCAAAAGTGAGGAGTTTTTGTTTCGTGTGAAGGTTGATTGGCAACCACTGTAGGTTTTTGAGGAGGGGAGTAACATGCCCAGAGCATTTCTGCAGGAAGATGATCTGGGTAGCGGAATGACGAATAGACTGGAGAAGGGAGAGACAGGAGGATGGGAGATCAGAGAGGAGGCTGATGCAATAATGCAGTCGGGATATTATGAGAGATTGAACCAGTACGGTAGTCATTTGGATGGAGAGGAAAGAGCGGATCTTGGCGATGTTGTGAAGGTGAGATCGGCAGGTTTTGGTGACAGATTGGATTTGTGGGGTGAATGAGAGAGTAGAGTCAAGGATCTCCTTCTACAACCCAGCCCACATTCTTCAGTCCTCTGGTGCTAACCTTCTCATTGTGCCTCAGTCTTGCCTGTCTTGTTGCTAACCTCTGGCTCACATCCTGCCTCTGGTCTGGAACTCCCTCCCTCTTCAAATCTGATAGACAACTTCTATCCTCCTCTTCAAAGCCATACTGAAGGCACTTCTCTTCCAAGAGACCTTACCAGACTAAGCCTCACTTTCTTCAACTCCCTCTCCCTTCTGCGTCTCCCTGTCTTGCTGCCTTTGCTCTCCTCCCCTCTTGCCTCCCCACAGAACTTATGTATATATCTGTAATTTAATTTATTTATATTTGCATGTATTTATCTGCGATGATATCTGTCTTCCCACCTCTATACTGTGAGCTCATTGTGGGCAGGGATTTTCTGTCTTTATTACTGTACTGTACTTTCCCAAACAGTACAGTGCTCTGCACACAGTAAGCACTCAATAAATACAATAGAATAAATGAATGAATGAACAGAAATCCATCCATCAGTCATATTTATTGACCCCTTATTGTATGCAGAACAGTGTACTAGGTGCTTGAGAATACAATATAACAGAGTCAGTAATCATGTTCCCTGCCCACACTTAGCTTACAGTCTAAATGGGGAGAAAGTTGGAAATGCACAGAAATTACTCCTCTGAAACCTTCCGTGGAGGAAAGCTCTTTCATGGAGAATGTCAAGGGGAGGAAATGAATAAGGAGAAAGGGCTACTGTAAACAGTAAGAGCTTTGCACACAATAAGAGTTTAATAAATACCATTGATTAATATGGATTAATTGACTGACTGCAATGAAGGAAGAACTATTAAGGCACAGAAGAGATGAAAATCCAAAAGGAAAGGAAAGGGAAAATGGTTTTGTCAGAAGGCTGTCAAAAAGGTAAACTACCAAAGAAAGCCACGGAGGATAGTGTTTCCACAAGAGGAGTTGTTTAAGGGAGTTACAGCAGTGTGATGAGGTGAGCAATAAGATCTGTGTTTAAGAACAAGAAAGAGATCAAGGATAGGCAGTTATTCCTGGATCTAAATTAAGGTTCCACTTATACTAATACACTATTTTGCACTGATACTTTGAAATACTTAAGAGGATCATAGGTGCTGTTGAAATTTTCATGGAAGTAAATATTGGTTATCTCTTCATAAGCAAAGGGGGCCTGAATGATATCTATGTGTGAAACCTAAAATTTTGGTAACTTGGTATCACAGGGAGAGAACATCTTTCCAGCCACAGCAGCCAACCCTTATATGGCACAGAAATGAGTAGCTAGAGTGTGAATGATTCCCCATCCCTTTGGAAGATTCTGAAGCTAAGAGTGACAACAAACTAAGGAGACAATCTGGAATCCCAAAGAGTCTCTATTATCCCTATACATTGCCATGCTAATAGACTGGGGAGTCTAAATTCAAAATTCATGGAAATATCACATGTGCTGGCAAAGGTGATTTATTTCATAATACAGGTTGCTGCCTATATTTCTTATTCAGAAGGATTAAAGAAGTGTATAATTACAGATGCCACATTCTCACATTTTAATTATTCCTTTGTCGAGAAAAAGAACTGATAATAAGCCCATTCTCTTGAGAGGTTGTTGGAAGATCCTAGTGGAAGAAAACTGTAGGCTCCAATTGAAAGCAGAAGAGGACTGAAGGGGAATTAGAAACCTACACTTGAAACACCTGTTACCAGTGAACCTCATTTCCCAGGATCCTCTGAGAATGAGACTCAAATAGCAGGCTAAAGTCTAGTTTTCTCTTTTCTCCCCTGCCAGGTTACACTCTCAAAACCTTTCTGAATGTCTTGCCTCACAAGTTAACTGGTGAGTAACCTGTTCACAATGTTATATATCAAAGAAAATATGCTTGTTTCTTTGGGTTAATTTGTGTTTGTTATAACTATTTTGAGAGTGGATATTATTTACCTTCAGTAGTATCATGTCTTTTGATTAGAACTAGAACATTGTGAGCAGGGAATATATCTGTTTATTGTTGTGTTGTACTCTCCCGAACACTTAGTACAATGATTTGCACACAGTAAGTGCTCAGTAAATACAACTGAATGAAAGAATGAATTCTGTTTTGTGAGCTCTAGATTTTGTGTAACACATACTTAATTTTAATGCATCTTTACAGATTAAATTATCTACTATGCGAAGCTAGGCAAAGCACACAAGAACTTCTTAATGTGAGGAAGATGAACAAAGTTTACAAAATCTTGAAATAGGTGGATAAGGTGACCACTGAATTGTTATTTAGCAAACCCTAGAAGACCAGAATTAGGGAATATCCACTGAAGTTTGAAGAAGGCAAATTAAAACAAATGCAAGGAAATTAATTTGCTCATAGTAGGTGTTATGACATGGAGTTCACTACCACAGAAAATTTACAAGCAAAATAATAATAATAATAATGGTATTTCTTAAGCTCTTACTATGTGCCAAGCACTGTTCTAAGCACTGGGATAGATACAAGGTAATCAGGTTGCCCCAGGTGAAATTTACAGTCTTAATCCCCATTTTAAAATGATGTTATCAAGGCACAGAGAAGTTAAGTAACTTGCCCAAAGTCACACAGCTGACAAGTGTTAGTGCTGGGATTAGAACCTGTGACCTCTGACTCCCCAGCCCATACCCTTTCACTAAATTATGCTGATTCCAGGGTGTAACAGTAGCCTAGAAGTTAACCAAGGGTATAAGCACAGGTAAAGAAAATGAATTCAGAATGAGAAGAATATAATAAAAAAGTTAGAGGTGGCAGAAAAAAAAATAATTTGGGTTAAAAAGACCAAAAATTGTTAAATAGGTTTTTGGACAATAGGTTCGCTTGAGTTACTAGAGGAAAAAATAAGGATCTTAACTACATTCTTAACCAAGTATTCTTTGTGGACATTTGCTGAATCTGAATGCTTCTCTGGATGCTTAAATTCGTTAGGCATTTACTGTGTGTCAAGCACTGCTCTAAGTGCTGAGGTAGACACAAACCAATCAGATTGGACACAGTCCTAGTCCCACATGCAGCTCACAGTCTTAATCTCCTTTTTACAGAGGCAACTGAGGCACAGTTAAGTGACTTTCCCGAGGTCAAACCGCATGTGGTGGAGACAAGATTTGAACTCATGACCTTCTGACTCCAAGGCCTGTGCTCTATCCACTAGGTCATGCTGCTTCTAGACAGTTGGTCTAATCTACTATGGACCTTAACCTCACCTGTATTCATATTGATTCTGCCCTACCAATTAAAGAGTTAAATAGCATCCCAAAACTGAGGCAGTAAACCTTTAGACAACTTGGGTACTTTGATTCTAGAGTTGGGTATCTTTTTCTGCCGCTGAAAAGTATGGCTTTGAAGTGGTTATTGTCATGAAATAAATGGACACAGCATTGATACATTGGAATTATGAATGCAATAGAATGATGCCAAATGCTTAATGATTATGGACAGTCATATAGACCTTTGGAACCATATGTAGGCTGATTATCATTCTTGGATTAGCCATGACAATCCTGAATTCAATAGGCCATTCTAGACACTTTCAACTGGAAATGGTCTTGTCAGTGAAATTTCCTTGACTAAACAGATCTGATTACATTTGTTCTTTCTCACTTTAAAGACTCGGATTTCATGTACATTTTAGATCAAGCTCAGTATCAGGTCCCAGTGCTCTGTAATTTTTAACATAGACATCCCAAATGCTAGGAGATGTAAACCCCACCCTTTTAGGCTGCCACTTGTTCATTCTCATTAATGAGCAGAAAAGGGAGGCTTGGAAGCATATTTTATGTCTTGTATCTCCGGGACATGTGCTGTCTGATAAACATTCAGGTTCTGTATCTACTTTAACAATCTGAATATATTTACTCCATACAATGTGGCTTACATTTGAAAATAACTCTTTAAAATGCTAGTTTATACAATCAGAACTGTGATCTTATTAAAACTGAATTAGAAGTAGTAATTGATATAAATATAACTGTCTCTGTGTATTTTACTGGGCACTTTTATATTTGTGCTTAATATATACTGGGCACTGCTCTAAGCCCCTAGTTCATAATAGATACAAGATAAGCAGCTTGGACACAGTCCATGTTCCACATGGGGCTCATAGTCTTAATCTCCATTTTACAGATGAGATAACTGAGGTACATAGAAGTGAAGTGATTTGCCCAAGCTCACATAGACAAGTGGTGGAGTCAAGATTAGAAGACAGGTCCTCTGGCTCCCAGGGCCATGCTCTTTCCAGTAGGCCACACTAATTCTCACAGATTCTCACACTGAATGAAAATTAATTTAATGCTCATACTTAAGCTCCTCTCTAGATGGTAAGGTCATTGTGGACAGGGATTGTGTCTGTTATATTATTAAATTCTACTCTCCCAAGTGCTTAGTATTTAACGTGTATAAAACAGAACTCCTTAATCTTTCTACCCAAACCCTCTTCTCCCCTTGACTTATCACTGTAGTTGGCACCACCATCCTCCCTGTCTCACAAGCCTGCATCCTTGGTGTCCTCCTTGATTCCTCTCTGTCATTCAACACACATATTAAATCCATCACTAAATCCTGTCAGTTCCACCTTCACAACCTCGCTAAAAAACCTTTCCTCTCCATCCAAACTGGTACCATGTTAATCCATTCATTCTTTATAACCTGCCTGGATTATTGCATCAGCCTCCTTGTTGACCTCCCAGCCTCCAGCCTTTCCCCAATCCAATCCATACTTCCCTCGGCTGTCCAGATTATTTTTTCTACAAAAATGTTTAGGCCATGCATGTTTCCCCATTCCTCAAGAATCTCCAGTGGTTGCCACATCAAACAAAAACTCCTCACAATTGGCTTCAAAGATCTCAATCATCTTGACCCCTCTAACTTCACCTTGCTACTCTTCTAATACAACCCAACCTGCACACATTACACACTCCTCTTCTCACTGTTCCTAGTTCTTGCCTGTCTCGCTGCCAATTTCTCACCCATGTCGTGCCTCTGGCCTGGAATGCCCTCCCTCCTCAAATCTGACAATTACTCTCCTCAACTTCAAAGCCTATGGAAGGCACCTCTCCAAGAGGCCTTCCTTAACCAAGCCCTCCTTTTTTTCCCATTCCCTTCTGTGTCAACCTGGATTGCCCCCTTTATTCAATAGTATTTCATTCAATAGTATTTATTGAGCGCTTACTATGTGCAGAGCACTGTACTAAGCGCTTGGGATGAACAAGTCGGCAACAGATACAGTCCCTGCCGTTTGACGGGCTTACAGTCTAATCGGGGGAGACGGACAGACAAGAACAATGGCACTAAACAGCGTCAAGGGGAAGAACATCTCGTAAAAACAATGGCAACTAAATAGAATCAAGGCGATGTACAATTCATTAACAAAATAAATAGGGTAACGAAAATATATACAGTTGAGCGGACGAGTACAGTGCTGTGGGGATGGGAAGGGAGAGGTGGAGGAGCAGAGGGAAAAGGGGAAAATGAGGCTTTAGCTGCGGAGAGGTAAAGGGGGGATGGCAGAGGGAGTAGAGGGAGAAGAGGAGCTCAGTCTGGGAAGGCCTCTCGGAGAAGGTGATTTTTAAGTAAGGTTTTGAAGAGGGAAAGAGAATCAGTTTGGCGGAGGTGAGGAGGGAGGGCGTTCCAGGATCGCCGGAGGACGTGACCCAGGGGTCGACGGCGGGATAGGCGAGACCGAGGGACGGTGAGGAGGTGAGCGGCAGAGGAGTGGAGCGTGCGGGGTGGGCAGTAGAAAGAGAGAAGGGAGGAGAGGTAGGAAGGGGCAAGGTGATGGAGAGCCTTGAAGCCTAGAGTGAGGAGTTTTTGTTTGGAGCGGAGGTCGATAGGCAACCACTGGAGTTGTTTAAGAAGGGGAGTGACATGCCCAGATCGTTTCTGCAGGAAGATGAGCCGGGCAGCGGAGTGAAGAATAGACCGGAGCGGGGCGAGAGTCATCTCCCCTCTCCACTGGCCTCACAACATTTATGGACATATCTAATTTATTTATATTAATTTCTGTCTTTCCCTCTAGATTGTAAGCTTGTTGTGGGCAGAGAATGTGCCTATTGTTACAGTGTACTCTTCCAAGTGCTTAGTGCACACAATAAGCATTCAATAAATAAGATTGAATGAATGAATGAATGAATTCTCCCGAGTTTGGCTATAGAAAGCCCAAGGATAAAGGATTGTTTATTCCCTCCCTCTCCCCCTTGATTCCCTAGGTACACGTCTCCCCTGAATCTGCAACTTCTTTAATTTATATAAGTAGACACAAATGTCAGATAGATATATATATATCTATCTGACATTTGTGTCTACTTATTAATATATATGTCTATATGTCTACTTATATATATATATATATATATATATATATATATATGTTTGTTTTAATAGATGTCTTGCAAATATTATTAGTTTATTAATCATTTAACAAATAGAACATAATTCTTATCCAAACAGCTTTCTCTTTCACTAGAACTTTCTTCCCTTGTCTCCTTGTCTTTCTATTTCCTTTAGTCATCCTTGTGCCCACTTTCTTCTGGTTCCTATGTTCCAGTTTCACCCTCTCTTAGTCCTACCTTCAGGATCTTTGAATGATTCACTGATGCTTCTTATACACTTCCAACATAGATGATTTGCTCTTCTTGAGTCCTAACAACTGGCCCTGTCACTTATCAATCAATCAATCATATTTATTGAGAGTTACTGTGTGCACGTAGCACAACACAACAATAGAGGCATTCCCGGCCCACTAGAAGCTCACAGCCTAGAGGTGGGGAGACAGACATCAATATAAATTAAAAAAAAATAAATATAATAATTATGGTATTTGTTAAGAGTTTATGATGTGCCAAGCACTGTTCTAAGCACTGGGGTAGATACAAGGTAATCAGGTTGTCCCATGTGGGGCTCACAGTCTTAATCCCCATTTTTACACATGAGGTAACTGAGGCCCAGAGAAGTTAAGTGACTTGCCCAAAGTCACACAGCAGACAAGTGGTGGAGTTGGGATTAGAACCCCCGACCTCTGACCCTCAAGCATGGGTTTATGCCATTAAGCTATATATAAGTGCTGTGGGGTGGAGAGATGGGGGAAGAGCCAAGGGAATGAGTCAGGGTGACATGAAAGGGAGTGGTATATGAGGAAAAATGGGGCTTAGTCTGGGAAGACCTCTTAGAGGACGTGTGCCTTCAGTAAGGCTTTGAATCTGGGGAGAGTAATTATCTGGCAGATTTGAGGAGGGAGGGAGTTCCAGGCCAGAGGTAGGATTTAGAACAGGTGAGAATGAGGCACAGTGAGGAGGTTAGCACCAGAGGAGTTAAGTGTGTGGGCTGGGTTGTAGAAGGAAAGAAGGGAGATGAGATGGGAAGAGGCAAGGTGATGGAGAGCCGTAAAGACAATGGTCAGGGCCTTTTGTTTGATTGATATGGACGTGGATAGACAACCATTGATAATTTTTGAGGAGGAATGTTTCTTTAGAAAAATAATCTGGACAGTGTATGGGTATCCTACCTCCAGCCCTTTGGAATCCCATTTCAGATCCTTTTATGTGCCCTGTGACCTTTATTGATCACCCTGCCCCACACTACTTATGTACATATCCATAACTTGTTTATATAAATATCTGTCTCTCCCTCTAGACTGTAAGCTAGACTGTGTCAGAGACTGTTGTTGTGTTGTACTCTGCCAAGCACTTAGTACAAAGCTCTATGCATGGGAAGTGCTCAAATGAGATTGAATGAGTAAATACAATTGCTTGATTCTGTGATCATGGCTAAAGCTTGGTCTGTGTCCTGAGAGACCCTTTGCCCAACAAACTGCCACTCCCCTCACCCCTTAACTCTTTTCAATCATTCCCTCTTAACTGACTGTGTTCCAGGTCCATAGTATGAAAACATTTAGTTAGTACCTGGTCCAATTATTTCCCCCCAAAACGGTAATAATAATAATTATGATATTTATTAAGCTCTTACTATGTGCAAGTAGAACTCACAGTCTCAATTCACATTTTACAGATGAGGTAAAAGAAGCCCAGTGAAGTGACTTACCCAAGGTCACACAGCAGACAAGTGGGAGAGCCAGGAATAGAACCTATGACCTTCTAACTGGCAGGCCCTGGCTCTATCCACTATACATCCTGCTTCGACTACTTGGAAGCAAATTTTCCCAACACCGTTGGAGTGAAGTAGGTCTATATAGTAGGTCCATTTTATTCTGTCCATTCCATCCTGCTGTATGTGTGGATACAATGAAGATCTGGAAGCTGATATCAGAATACACTCCCAATCCATGGGGAACATCTTCCAGCTCAATCCAGAATTTAACAATGTCATTGAATTCTGCTATTTAACAGAATCCAGTGCCACTAACAATCTCCAATGGTGCTCAGATCAAGAAATAAATATTAAGCAGAATAAAATGGAACAGTGTGATTTTTGTTAATTGAAAGACAGAACTTGACAGTAGCAAGGAATCAAGATCTGTGGAAAATTGAAAATATATTGTAGTGTCCAAACATGTATGTAGCAGGGAGACCTGAACCTGCTACAGAGGACATTCAGCTTCAGGAGTTCGATTAGTATTATTAGTATGAGTATTATTTAGTAACCAAATTTGACATCAAATATCAGGACCAGTTATACCCAAAGCAACGTTCAGGAATACAGCTATGGTCACCAGGAAAGAGACAGAGCTCAAAGTAATGCTTTGCAAGTTGGAACATATAAGGGGAAACCATAATAGTAAGATTCCCAAGATGCTAATTTGTGGTGAATTCAAAGAAGACATGCTCATGCAGAAAATAAACACTTGAAAACATAGTGAAGCACAACCTCAAATGAAGCAACATATCAGTGGATTGTTAAAATGCCAACAGAACAGGAAGAACAGCCAGGTAGGAAACAATTAAGAAAACTGTTGTTCTCCTAGAGCAGAGGCTTAATAGAAGCATCATGGCATAGTGGATAGAGCATGGGCCTGGGCATCAGAAGGTCATGGGTTCCAATACTGGCACCACCGCTTGTCTGCTGCCTGACTTTGGGCGAGTCACTTCACTTCTCTGTACCTCAGTTGCGTCATCTTTAAAATGGGATTGAGACTGTGAGCTCCATGTAAGGCAGGGACAACCTAATTTGCTTGTATCCAGGCACTTAATACAGTTCCTGGCACATAGAAAGTGCTTAATAAATACAGTAATTATTATAATCATTATTATTACATGAATTGGGATACCAAGACAGGCTTTAATCAAGGAGTCCACTGATGGTACTAAGTAATTTTGGACCTCTTTGATGACTCAATAAAATAACTCTATTTTATGTGCTATTCTATAAGATATAAGGATGTCATGAGGACACTCATGCTAAAACCTCTTCGTGGATGTTCACAGGATTTATATACTTCTCAAACATTTCACATAATCAACTCCCTGACTTTCTCCTTTGCTCCTGAGTTATTTCAATCCCATCCCAGGTCCCTGAAAACAGGGAGAATAATTCCAAGGTGAGGGACGTGGCAGCAGGAGCCAGGTTAGAGAGAAGAGTAGACATTTTAAAAATACTGGGCATATTGAAGTACAGTGGTCTATATGAATAGGGCAGGTGGCAGACCAGTGGGTATAAAACCATATGAATTATTGATCTAACTTGAATACAGATAAGTAGCACTAATGGAAACATCACATCAGGCTAGCAAATGTTTCTGTAGGCACACGATGGGGGAGGGCCTACTGGTAATTCATTGATCTTTTTACTCACTCTCACTATCATGGATTAGATTCCATTCTATCCTGCTACTGAGACCATATTTATAGATGAAAGATAGGCATACGTAGCTATATTTCTAATTATGTTCTCATCTCTCATACCCATCCCCCCACCCTCTGCTCTTCCCCCTTCCCTTCCCTTCAGCACAGTGTCCATTTGTATATATTGCCCTATTTATTTTGTAAATGAAGTGTTCATCTCTTTGAATCTATTTATCTTGATGTCTTGTTTTTGTTTTTGTTCTGTTTTGCTTTGCTGTCTCCCCCAATTAGACTGTGAGCTCGTCATTACGCAGGGATTGTCTCTATCTGTTCCCAAATTGTACATTCCAAGTGCTCAGTACAGTGCTCTGCACATAGTAAGAGCTCAATAAATACTATTGAATGAATGAATGAAAAAAGATTTCCCGCTCCACATTTTTGTAATATGCTTTTTGAACGCTTCATTGTGCATTAGCACCTTAACTAGTGGCTGGACTAAGCAACTAAAATGAGTTTTAAGCCCCCTAATTTTGTTCCTTGTTACACTTCTGATAATTATCCTGAGAGCATTTGGAAATAGTAGGTATTATCATCTATAGTCTATGCCTAATCAACTCTTGGGTGAATTTACAAATATATTTTTTAAGTACTTTTAAGGGAGGATAGAAAAAATAAGAACAAAACATGCACACCTAATTTTTTTCAGTTATAACTTTATTCTTCACAGGCGTTTAAGTGATTGTATTAAACTGCATTAATCAATTTTCTTTAGAAAAATAGAGTTATAAACTAAAACTGAAAGGTGACATGTCAAGAAGTTGCACTCTGTAATTTGAAAATTTTTATTAGTCTGCAATTTTTTCATCAAATTCTTAATGAGAATACTAATTTATGTGTCTAAAACTGTGAACCCAATGATTCCTAATGATTTGCATGATTGCTTATAGTCTGCAATGTGTTAACTATACTTTAAATGTATTTGATAAATCAAAATATTTTAGCATATGTGTATGGAACATATATTCCTAATCAATTTCCAGTAAGCTAATCATGCTTAGCCTAATTTTTCCAGTGCCTGAGGTTTCTACTATGTGCTGTTTGTTACATTAATCAGTCATTATTGAGCATTTATTATATACAGAGCACTGTACTAAGTGCTTGGGAGAGTACAATAAAACAGAGGTGGCAGACACATTCCCTCCTCACAAGAAGCTTATAGTCTAGAGGAAAAGACATTCATTCATTCAATCATTTACTGAGGGCCTTCTGTGTGCAGAGCATTGTACTAAGCGCTTGGAAAATACAATTTGGCAACAGATAGACAATTCTTACCCAACAATGGGCTCACATTAAAATAAATTATGGATAAGTATGTAAGTATATGGAAAAAAAGTGGGGCTAATGAAGAGTACCCTTAAAAGTGCTAAGGGTGTTTCAGAGGGTGAAGGAGTAGTGGAAAAGAGGGCATAATCAGGGAAGGCCTTTTGGAGGAGATGTGATTTTAATAAGGTTTTGAAGATGGTAGAGTGATGGTCTGTCAGATACGAAAAGGGAGGGCGTTCCAGATCTGAGGCAGGATGTGGGCGAGGGGTCAGTGGTGAGGTAGAAGAGATTGAGGTACAGTGAGTAAGTTGGCGTAAGAGGAGTGAAGTGAACATGCTGAGTTGTAGTAGGAAATCACTGAGGTAATATAGGAGAAGCCAAGGGGATGAGTGCTTTAAAACCAATGGCAAGGAGTTTATTCATTGTGGAGGTAGATGGGCAACTGCTGAGAGCAACTGCTGGGACTTGAGAAAAACTAATACAGACCAATTTACTGCACCGCTTCGTGCATTGCAACCAATTACCTACAGAACTAAATATTTCTCTAGTAATCTGAAAGTTCATATACCTACCAAAGTGCCTCATTCAATACAACGTATTAGCATCAAATTGGACTTATTTTATTTTCAGTATGCAACAAACAGATCTGGAAAAAGTCACTAGCATAACAGCTCACTAACATAAGAGCAGTGGCTCACAATGATACAGTTCTTTGCATAGGACTAATGAGGAGAATGGAAGACAGCAATGCATACACAAGCAGCTGCTATAGAAAGGGAATACATGCAACCCAGCAATGCAGAGTAAATAATCTAGTTAAGTTTCAAACTACTAGAATATTGGAAGTCCAATATAGCAAGTAAGTAGCAAACAGTAGAGTTGCTCTATTTCAGTCAGTCATTTTTACTGACAGCTTATTGTATGCACAGCATTTACTGAGTACTTGGGAGAGTACAATTTAACAGAGAAGCAGCATGGCTCAGTGGAAAGAGCATGGGCTTGGGAGTCAAAGGTCATGGGTTCAAATCCCAGCTCCACTGCTTGTCAGCTGTGTGACTTTGGACAAGTCACTTAACTTCTCTGTGCCTCAGTTACCTCATCAGTAAAATGGGGATTAAGACTGTGAGCCCCACCTGGGACAACCTAATCACCTTATATCCCTCCCAGTGCTTAGAACACTTAACAAATGCCATCATTATTATTATTATTCCTGCCTACAGCGTGCTCACAGTCTAGAGGGGGAGACAGATGTTAATATAAATAAATAGATAAATGAATAAATAACAGATATTTACAGATATGTACATGTGCTGTGTGGATTGGGGAGGACAAATGAAGGAGTAAATAAGAGTGGTGCAGAGGGAGGGAAGAAGAGGAGAGGAGGGCTTCATCAGGGAAGTCTTCTTGGAGGTGATGTGCCTTCAATAAAGTTTTGAATTCAAGGATAGCAGTTATCGGTATATAATTATCTGTCCAGAAAAGGATTCACGAAGATTGCAATTGCCAAGATGGAGAATCAGAATGGCCTAGTGGATTGAGCATAGGCCTGGGAGTCAGAAGGGCTGGCGCTCTAATCTGACACACGTCTTCTGTGTGACCCGTGGGCAAGTCACTTCACTTCCCTGTACTTCAGGTCCCTCATCCATAAAATGGGGAGTAAGACTGTGAGTCTTAAGTGGGACATGGACTGTGTCCAACCTGATTAGCTTGTATCTACCCCAGAAATTAGAAGAGTGACTGGCACATAGTAGTAGGTTAACATATATCACTTAAGAAAAATGCTGAGGCAGATTCAGAAACGGGTGTATGACCAGGAAGAAATCAATAAAACTAACGAAAACTCTAAATGTAAGGATAACAATGGGGCTAAATGTCAGAAGGGAATGAGATCAGGCTGCACAGTGGTTCAGGCAGGGACATCCTTCATCTAAACCTCTACCAATGCTTCAGAAAGGCTACATTAATGCATGTGTTTTTAGGCTGCAGTTCAGGGCTTTGAAATTCCAGTTGCCACACTTTCCTGCATTAAACTGTTCATTCTCTTTCCTTTCCACTTGCTAACTGGAGCCTAGGATGGAAGATTGGAGGATGAGGAAGTGGGTGTGTGGGCTGGGGAAATGGAAGGGGGGCAAAATGATTTACCTGTAGCATTTAGGGAGCAGGGATTTGGGCAGGCCTGGGGTCTCCCTGTCCCCAGAGAAAGCCCAGCAACATGAGCCAACTTTTTCCCACTCCATCATTTATCTTCAGGTTCCCAACTCCCTGCCTCTTTTTCCTTAGGGGGAAAAAATAATTCACCTATGTGCATGTATTCCTAGGTGGTTTTCTCTCTAACCCCATAATCACAACCTCTATGCACCACTTTCCAGCTTCTGAGAGTGTGAGCCAGAATTTGAATGAAGTCAGAGCTCATAAACCCCACTCTCTACTCAGCTCTGATGGGACTCTCCATGTGCTTAACTTTTCCTTCCCCTTCCCTCCACCCCCATCCCCATAACTTCCTTTCTTCTCTTCCTCACCCCTTGCCCTCTTCCTGCCCACCCCAGCCTTCTAAATTGGCTAGCAGGGTGGAATGTATTCCTAAGGTAGATAATTACCCAACAATTCAATGACATCATACATAGCATCACATGATGATGTGCCTCATCATGGTGAGCTGGGGTCCTTGGAATTGGTTAGCCCCCGGCCCACATAAAGGATTATACAGCATAGCTCCCATCTGTTATAAACGTTCATAATAATAATAATAATGATGGTATTTGTTAAGTACTTACTGTGTATCCAGCACTGCTCTATGCTCTGGGGTAGATACAAGCTAATCAGGATCCAGATGGTCCCTGTCCCACATGGGGCTTACACTCTTAATCCCCATTTTTCAGATGAGGTAACTGACACACAGAGAAGTGAAGTGATGGTGGATTGGGAGAAAGAAATCCCCTCTTACTCCCACCTTAATGGATTCACAAACCTCTATGATAAGGATGCTGTGCCCTTTATGGGCTTGGTTTTCTCTCTCTCTCTGTGCTCTTACTGGAGATGTCAACTCTTTAATGAAGGAAGGTAGAGATTGGAAATAATCTATACATCCCACCTAAAAATTTAAACTTCACTACAGACTGGTAATAGCAGATGTGTTTTTATGTCCTGATTGTTTGTAATACTGCCTCCATTTTAGGTTACATTTTTAAGGTATGGATATATATATATTTTTCCCAGTGATAACAAACATTTTTCAGGGAAGAAACCAATGTGTGTAAAATGGGCAATCAATTCTTAAAACCTGTACCTTTTTTTTCTCCTAAGGTTTTCACATATTCTAAGAAAATAGTTTTAGCGCTTTCCTTCAAAACATTATATCTGGGTATTCATATGTATTTTAATCATAAAAGTTGATGAAACCACTTATTTTTGCAATACCAATTATTGATTCTTAGTTTCAAATGTACTGTGTTTTTAGCTTTTCCCATATTTGTTTGTAAATGTCTTAATAAGATGCTCTGGGTTTTTTTGCCATACTGAGGAAACAGTGATGGAACAATTCTGTATTACCTCCTCAAAGACAGTACATAAGGGTAAAATAAATATATCATTATATGACATATTGGAAAACCAAAAGCCTATTCTGATCCAAAATAAATTGTATTACCTAGGAACTAATCTGACAGATTTTCATATTCATATATCTATACTTTCATTATGAGTTGCTTGCATATATGCTTAGATTTTTAACAATTGTCAAGTTGTGCCTGACAGAAGCAAGATACTAGAATTGCATATTTGTAATCATCATTCAGTACCCTCCAACCTGAAGGTCTTTCCATTTGATTGCCTTGTTAGTTTCTAGAGTAAGATCAATATAAAGATGAGATGCAGTCGTGTTCATAATTATAGTACAATGATTTCTTTCTTAGTGGCTGAAAATTGCAATTTCAGTTATATAATTCACTATATTCTTCAGTTGTCAAATAGATCATCTTTCCCAATAAACATAAATAATAAAATAGGTTTTATAAAAAATTATTTTCAGTTGTGACCGCAAAATGATCAACATCCTCTCCCTTTAGCCTGCCTCCAGACTTTCCCCTATCCAATCTATATGACACACTGCTGAATAATTATTCTATTGTATTATAATTCAGCAAAGTTTCTTACTCCTCGGCACCTCCAATGGCTTCCCATTTCCCTCTGCATCAAGGACTGGTGGAGGGAGAGAGGATGGGGCTGGGAGTTAGGAAATCTAGGTTCTAATCCTGGTTCCACTGATTGCCTGATAGGCAAGTCATTTATCTTTTCAGTGACTCAGTTTCCTCATCTGTAAAATACCTGCTCGTCCATCTTATACTGCCCCATATGGCTCAGAGAATCTGATTATCTTCTAGCAACCCCATGCTTAGCTTAGTGCTTGGCACATTGTAAGCAATTAGTAAACCAAAATTACTAAGCAAAGACAGCTCACATTTAGTTTCTCATCATACATATTGGCACTCTTCCCCTCACTATTTTCCAGCCTGTCTATGCCTTGGTCTCCCCAAATATAAGTAACATTAGGTGTACATAATGCCAACTGACTCTCTGTACCTTGATCACGTCTGTCTCATCACCAATCCCTTGCCCAAATCCTCCCTTACTGTTGGAACTCCCTCCCCTTTCATATCTGACAGACCACCATCTCCCCACCTTCAAAACCCTCCTAAAATTGCATCCCTTCCAAGAGGTCGTCCCATACCAGGCTTTTATTTTCCCTAAACATCCTCCCTTCTGCATCACATATGCCATTGTCTGGGTGACACTTTGTTAATTAGCTGGTACTTCTTACATAAATAACCTTATATTTTAGTCTTATTCTTATTAGTAACTTATTTTAATGCTTTCATCTCCCTTTAGTCTGTAACTTTCTTGCGGGCAGTTACAGTCTATCAACTATTTTGTAGTGTACTTTTCCTGTGCTCAGTACAGAGGTCCACACATAGTAAACTCTCAAATACCATTGGTTGCTTGATAGCTTCCCACCCTCTGTAAATTTTCTTCTCCATCACAGCTTCTAAAATTATTTTCCCCAGCTTTTCTCATCCCACATCTACCATTAGTGGACCATTACCATTGAGAGAAGCAGCATGGTGTAGTGGATAGAGCATGGGCCTGAGAGTCAGAAGGTCATGGGTTCTAATGCCAGCTCCACCATTTGTTTGCTGTGTGACCTTGGGCAAGTCACTGCACTCTTCTGTGTCTGTTGCCTCTTCTGCAAAATGAGGATTGAGACTATGAGTCCCACATGGGACAAGGGACTGTCTCCAATCCAATTTTCTTGTATGCACCCCCTGCTTAGAACGGAGCTTGGCACACAGTAAGTGCTTAGTAAATATCTTTATAAAAAACAATTAGTCATCAGTGGTATTTAGTGAGTACCTACTGCATGCAGTATGCTTTGGAGAGTACAATAAGGTTGACAAGATCCCTTTCCTCAAACAGATTAAAATCTAGTTTATGATAATTATACTTTGAGTAGCAGCTGGCAGAGTTAGAGTAACTCTTGCTTTTTTCCCTAGCTTCTGGTCAGTGTGTTTGTATTGACTTGTCCCTATCCTCAAAGCATGATCAAAACTATGTGCAATTTGGAAGGGACTCTCCAGGATCAAGAAACTAGTATATAGAACGAGAGCAGAGGCCATAATGAAATGAGGAAGGCTCAAGGGGAGAAGAAAGGAAAATAGAAAATTATAAGGAGCTGTACCCACAAATTGTTGACGAGGTGAGAAAGTGAGAGGACTGTAAGCTCCACCTCTAAACTGTAAGCTCCTTGTGGGAAGGGAACATATCTGACAATTCTACCATACTGTGCTCTCCTAAGCATTGTGTGTTCTGAACATAGTTAAGTACTCAGTAAATTTGATTGAGTCACTGACTAGTAGTGGGTGTTAGTGGGTAAAAGATACACTTAGAGGGTAGTGAGAAAAGTCATCAGAAAGTAAGAGAAACTCAAGAGTAGAAAAAATTGAGGGATTGGAGTTTGATTGTGAAATACCAGAAATAAACTATGCCCCAAAGGTGTGTTTTTCAGCTATATAGCAAAGTCACACAATTATACAACTTATATTTATGCACAAATGTAGGCAATAATTGTTGTATTTTTCATCTCTCTCAAGCCTTCAAAAGGGACATTATTTTTCTGTTATGAAATGTTTCTCCAAATATAGAATAAAGGAAGACCATTATAAAAAACTCAACATAGCTCCTTATCTATCCACATTAGTTCTGTTTTCTTATCTCCCCCACTTATAACATGCTATATTGCTTCAGTCCATAATTCTGCTTCTCTTTTAATTTAATATATTTTTCTATATAATATTAGTATTCATTTTTTAAATTAACTTTTTTTCAGATAGGAACCTTGGGAATCTTCCCAATAAAATTTGCCATAAAATAGGATCTATTGATATTTAGTTTAGAATATTTTGAATTAGTCTACTTGAACATAATGTTATTTTTGTAATGCTGTTAAACACATTCTATGTGTCAATCACTGTTCTAAGTATTGAGGCAGGTAGAGGTTAATTAAGTGGACAAACACTTATACTCCCCCTGCTTCAAAACCTTACTGTAGGCACATCAACTTCGAGAAGACCTTCCCTCAGTCCTCTTCTCCTTTTCTTGCACTCCCTTATGCTTCAGCCTAACTTGCTCCCTTTGAGAAGCAGCCTGGCCTAATGGAGAGAGCATACACTTGGAAGTCAGAAAGTCATGGGTTCTAATCTCGGATCTGCAACTTGTCTGCTGTGTGACTTTGGTCAAGTCACTTAACCTCTCTGTACCTCAGCTCCCTCATCTGTAAAGTGGGAGATAAGACTGTGAGCCCCAAGTGGGACAGGCACTGTATTCAAGACAATTATCTTGTATCTACTCCAGGGTTTAGAACACTGCCTGGCACATAGTAAATTATTAACAAATACCATAATTATTAATACAGTAATAATGATTATTATTATTCATCCCTGCCCCCAGCCCCAGAGCACTTATTCATTCAATTGTATTTATTGAGCACTTACTGTGTGAAAAGCACTCTACTAAGTGCTTGGGAGGGTACAATGTAACAACAAACGGACACATTCCTGCCCACAATGAGCTCACAGCCTAGAGGGGGAGACAGGCATTGTGTACATATCTATAATTTCATTTATTTAAATTAATATCTGTCTTCCCCTCTAGACTGTAAGCTCATTGTGTATGCAGAATGTCTCTTATTTAGTTATATTATACTCACCCAAGTGCTTATTACAGAGTTTTGCATACAGTAAACACTCAGTAACTATGGCTGACTGACTGACTTGCCGTATAGCTCACATTTCCTGAATCCTTGAAAACAGGATTAATACTGACTGGCTACCAAGTTGTGTGCTTACCCAACCCTGATCCATGTTGCGGGCTTATCTTTGGAAAACACACCAATGATTTTTTTTCCTATTATAAAGTGTTCCATTTGCCCCCTGTAATCCTTGCCCCATAGGAAGTTCCTTGGTCCGGTAAGAAAATAAGATGATTTGTAAAAGTAGTACGGGGACACCAATTGTTTCTATAGGGAAGCAGCAAGGCCTGGTGGCAAGAGCATGGGTTTGCGAGTCAGAGTACTTGGGTACTAATCCCAGCTCTGACACTTGTCTGCTGTATGACTTTGGGCAACTCACTTAACTTTTCTGTGCATCAGTTATCTCATTTGTAAAAAGGGGATGAAGACTGTGAGCCCCAGGAGGGGTAACCTGATTACCTCATATCGACCCACACTTAGAACGGTGCTTGGCACCTAGTAAGCATTTAACAGATATTATTATTATTATAATGATGGCATTTGTAAAGCACTTACTATGTGCCAAGGACTGTTCTAAATGCTGCATTCTAACCCCATATTCTTTTCCCACACGGCCAATAAAGCATACTTAAAAGAACAGTATGACTGGGGTCCTCCGATAATCACATCCATAGCTAGAGATACTTTAACTATTAACCTCCTATTATTACAGAAGTTCCTATTATCCCTGAAACTATTCTATCCTTCTGGATTCTTCTAACATCCTTAATGATTCTTTTTAACAATCTCACTTATTAAGCTATGCAAGTGCCTTTTTTTGCTCAAAGAAAGTGCTGGTAGTGATGAAATTTGCATCTGGTGTGTGAAATGACAGCTAAAGCAGAAAGTTGGTCCTATGCTTTGGTGAAGAAAGGAAGGAAGAGGGCAGGTCTTAATTGAATACAACTACCTCCACCACACTTCTCTTAAGGCCTTTCAATCAAATAGTGATATTTATTGAATACCATACTAAGTGTTTGGGAAAGTACAACAGAGTAGAATTGGTAGGCATTGTTCCTCCTCACAAACAGATTACCATCTACAGAGGGAAGGAAATTAAAGTAGATTAGGGAAAGGGGAAATAGAAGAACCCAGGGTTACTAAATGTCTTGTCTTATGCTGTTGAGTCGTTTCCAACCCATAGCAACACCATGGACCCATCTTTCTCAGAACGCCCCACTCTGCATCTGTAATCGTTCTGGTAGTGTATCCACAAAGCTCTCTTGGTAAAAATACAGAAGTGGTTTACCACTGCCTCCCTCTGTGCAGTAAACTTGAGTCTCTGCTCTAACTCTCTCCCATGCTGCTGCTGTCCAGCACAGGTGAGTTTTGACTTGTAGCCGATTTCCTTCCATTCTCTAGCCATTGGCCAAACTAGGCATGAAATGGATATGCCTCTGCTTGACTCTCCGTCCCGTAGCCAAGCCTGGTAGAGTACTAGAAACTATCCAGGTGCGACCCTCAGAGGTGATTACTAAATGCATGAGTGCATTATGTTACTGATTTCCCATGTAAGAATTACAAATTACTCCAGTGGGTTTCAGAGGTGGTTCACAAGCAGAAGAGGCATTTCTAAATGTGTGAGTGCATTATGTTATTGATTACTCACATGAGAATTGCCCCAGTGATTTCAGCGGTATTTCATACGATGGAGAGGTTTTATCCCTGATGCAACATTCCTGTCCAGGCTTGATTAATATAGAACTTCATGGTCCTGAAGGCCTGAACCCCAGGTTGTGGGGATACCCACTTCAGAACACTCTGCAATGCAAATCCCAGTTTCATGAACTACTGCTGCTGCATCCCCTCCACAGCCATCAGGGAAGCTTCATTTAATTCAGAGGCTGAGAGTTTAATATAAAAGCTGGAATGAGATGGGAAAAGAGTTTTATGAGATATGATGGAATGGGAAGACTAAAAAAGATAGGGGTACCAAGTGTAAGAGGACAGGGAGGCATGAAGCAGTGCGGGTTACCTGATCACCAGATGGAGTCTTCAGGGAGAGTCTGATGTCTATTAAACTTCCAATGAAATGTCAGCTGCTCTATAATAGGCATTTCGATCTGGCTCAAAATGAATGCATCAGTGAATTCTTTCTGTTATTGTGTCCACACGTGGTGGTAATTTTCATAAAAGTAACTAATCTGATCTTGAGTCAGGAAACTCTGCCATTTATGACATTGTTTCTATGAGCTAATTGGTTCCAATTTACAACATTTTGAATTGATGAATTTTTCTAAACATGTTGAGTTACAACAAAACTTCCTATACTCAAGTTAATATCAATCAATGGAATTTATTGAGCTCCTACTGGGAACAGAGTGCTGCACTGATAAAATACATAGTCCCTATCCTGCTCTTCAAGGAGCTTGGAATCTAGTTGGGGAGACAGACATTGAAGTTAATAATCAAAAGATGAAGCCACAGGATATAAGGATATGTATGTAAGTACAGTAGTGGTTGGGGGTTGAGTATCAAAGATTGAAGTACATAGCTGATACGGTAGGGTTACAGAAAGGGGAGCCAGGAATGGCTTTCTATAAGAGATATGGTTTTGAAGAGACTAATTCATTCATTCATTCAATAGTATTTATTGAGCGCTTACTATGTGCAGAGCACTGTACTAAGCGCTTGGGATGAACAAGTCGGCAACAGATAGAGACAGTCCCTGCCGTTTGACGGGCTTACAGTCTAATCGGGGGAGACGGACAGACAAGAACAATGGCACTAAACAGCGTCAAGGGGAAGAACATCTCGTAAAAACAATGGCAACTAAATAGAATCAAGGCGATGTACAATTCATTAACAAAATAAATAGGGTAACGAAAATATATACAGTTGAGCGGACGGGTACAGTGCTGTGGGGATGGGAAGGGAGAGGTGGAGGAGCAGAGGGAAAAGGGGAAAATGAGGCTTTAGCTGCGGAGAGGTAAAGGGGGGATGGCAGAGGGAGTAGAGGGGGAAGAGGAGCTCAGTCTGGGAAGGCCTCTTGGAGGAGGTGATTTTTAAGTAAGGTTTTGAAGAGGGAAAGAGAATCAGTTTGGCGGAGGTGAGGAGGGAGGGCGTTCCAGGACCGCGGGAGGACGTGACCCAGGGGTCGACGGCGGGATAGGCGAGACCGAGGGACGGCGAGGAGGTGGGCGGCAGAGGAGCGGAGCGTGCGGGGTGGGCGGTAGAAAGAGAGAAGGGAGGAGAGGTAGGAAGGGGCAAGGTGATGGAGAGCCTTGAAGCCTAGAGTGAGGAGTTTTTGTTTGGAGCGGAGGTCGATAGGCAACCACTGGAGTTGTTTAAGAAGGGGAGTGACATGCCCAGATCGTTTCTGCAGGAAGATGAGCCGGGCAGCGGAGTGAAGAATAGACCGGAGCGGGGCGAGAGAGGAGGAAGGGAGGTCAGAGAGAAGGCTGACACAGTAGTCTAGCCGGGATATAACGAGAGCCCGTAATAGTAAGGTAGCCGTCTGGGTGGAGAGGAAAGGGCGGATCTTGGCGATATTGTAGAGGTGAAACCGGCAGGTCTTGGTAACGGATAGGATGTGTGGGGTGAACGAGAGGGACGAGTCAAGGATGACACCGAGATTGCGGGCCTGCGGGACGGGAAGGATGGTCGTGCCATCCACGGTGATGGAGAAGTCTGGGAGCGGACCGGGCTTGGGAGGGAAGATGAGGAGCTCAGTCTTGCTCATGTTGAGTTTTAGGTGGCGGGCAGACATCCAGGTGGAGACGTCCCGGAGGCAGGAGGAGATGCGAGCCTGAAGGGAGGGGGAGAGGACAGGGGCGGAGATGTAGATCCGCGTGTCATCTGCGTAGAGATGGTAGTCAAAGCCGTGAGAGCGGATGAGTTCACCGAGGGAGTGAGTGTAAATGGAGAACAGAAGAGGGCCAAGAACTGACCCTTGAGGAACTCCAACAGTTAAAGGATGGGAGGGGGAGGAGGCTCCAGCGTAGGAGACCGAGAATGATCGGCCAGAGAGGTAAGAGGAGAACCAGGAGAGGACAGAGTCCGTGAAGCCAAGGTGAGATAAGGTACGGAGGAGGAGGGGATGGTCGACAGTGTCAAAGGCAGCAGAGAGGTCAAGGAGGATCAGAATGGAGTAGGAGCCATTGGATTTGGCAAGAAGGAGGTCATGGGTGACCTTAGAGAGAGCAGTCTCAGTAGAGTGGAGGGGACGGAAGCCAGATTGGAGGGGGTCTAGGAGAGAATGGGAGTTAAGGAATTCTAGGCATCGATTGTAGACGACTCGTTCTAAGATTTTGGAAAGGAAGGGTAGTAGGGAGATAGGACGATAACTGGAGGGGGAAGTGGGGTCAAGAGCGGGTTTTTTTAGGATGGGGGAGACGTGGGCGTGTTTGAAGGCTTCATCGCTAAGATGAAGACTAAGGTCTTCATCGCTTCACTGAAGCTTTCTATACAGCTATTGTAATATTGCCAAAGCTCATTTACTTTCATTCATAAATTAAATTGTAATAATGGAGCCCTTACTCCATGCAAAGGACTGTACTAAGGACTTGGGAGAGTACATTACGACAACAGACAGACACATCCTTGCACACAACAAGCTCTAGAGGAGGAGATAGACATTAATATGCATAAATAAACTAATTTAAAAAAGATATTACAGATGTATACATATGTGCTCTGTCTGATATCCAAGAAAATACCTCAACAAGGTTGGAAGAGTCTCACTTGTAAATAGGAAACCCAGGCAATATAGTCTATTTTTAGTTACCCAGTTTGAATTGTAATTTTATTTTGTTTGGGGAGGTTTAGTAGGATAGAACCTTTTTAATGATTTTAGTGACCCTTTAAGTAAACCTATTTGTAGTTAGTAACTTGGAGTTAGCAACTTTTTTTCTTAATTGCAGGGTTTTCCTTCTACTTCTGATTTTCTACCTCCACTGCCTTTATTCTTTTCTTCAACTGCACCTGCTGTGTTCTTCAGTGGTTGAACCAGCAGGCATCCCTCAAGTACTGAAAATGACCTAATAACTATTTTCAAAGTTTATACATTAAAAAAATACAATGTTTTATTTGTTCCAAATAGGTTCAGGCAACTCAAAGATGCTACCAGTGTGCTGCATGAAAGAGATGTAATGCAGTCTTTGTGCACACTAAAAATATACCAAACTAGTACTTTTCAAGAAATCCATTGGGCCTTCATATTTTAACTCCGCTGAAATGGATGGTAATGAGAACATTTGCTGCTTCTTTCAGTAACAAACACAGGAGAAGGAATTGCTTAGGGGGGCATCCTTGAAGCAAATAAACACAAAATAGTCTTGAAATTATGCCCTTTTATGTATGCAGACTGTTAGTCTTCCTTCCCTACAATATAGCTACTATCTTTTTGAAAAGAGAGTGATTGAAACAGGCTAAAAGTATTGGATAATTTTCTGAAATCAATCTCCAGATTCATTGAAATCAGATAAGGTTAATTTTACAGACTTGTAAATTTTTTTGGACACGCCAATAGTGCAGATGTTGCATATACATTTGGGATTCATTCTTAGTTCAGCACTTTTTAGAGTGTACCGTTTTATTAGGAGTTTCTTTTCTTCAATATCTTTGTATAGAACTTTTGTGGTACCTCATCTGGGGATTCACGCACCATTTGCTTTTTGCAGTTAGTGATGAACTACAAGTTATTGTCTCTATCTGTTCCCGAATTGTACAGTCCAAGCACTGACAGTGTTCTGCATATAGTAAGTGCTCAATAAATACTATTGAATGAATGAAAATTAACAGTTCAGTAGTGTCAGGAATGTAGTTCAGTAGGGATGCTTCAGTCATCCTTTCAGGATAACTTTCTGTTAGGTTAATTTTAAGTTAACACCTAAAGTGTTAGGTAAACACTGCATTAACATCAACAAAAGGAAAGGAAGTAATTCCATGTTTTCCCATTTCTCCATTCTTCTAGACTATATTTTGTCATCATTGCTCAGTTGAGAAAGTGATTATTGGAGAACACTGTTTTGGGACTGGGAGTAAATTGCAATTGATCTCTCAAACTGAGCATAAAAAGATAGGAATGAAAATGCTGAGAGTAGGAACATTCAGTACATGAGACTTCTCTTTCTGAACAACCCCTTCCTCACTTTCTTTCTTAAAACACCACATTTTAGTGGGGTTAAAAGGAAGGGGTTATGCACTTTGAAAATAATGATAACCTCTGTGGCTGTAATGACAACTGCTAAAATTCCAACATTAATGAAAAGCCTGGTTATTGTTCTTAATTGGTTCAATGAATCAATAGTGTTCACTGGAACTAATTTACATATAGTTTCCCTTGTGAAACAATATAGAATAAAACAAATAATATATATTACATTAATGCATTCCCAAAATGCAAAAAAAAAACCCAAATTATCAAGAGATCTGATGCAAAATAAAATTTAATACAAAAAAAGATACAAATTACATAATCAAGCAGCACTGTAATTAGGTACCAATCTTAAAATATGTAAGTAGTTAAAGCAAAAATTTGTGTAGATTAAAAAAAAATCGCCCTCACCAATAGTTTCGATTACTTAGCAGACTTCAGACATTTCAGCACATTCAATCTGTGCCAGACTAAATTTGAGGTTGGCTATTGCAGCTTTGTCTCTGTTCAAAGAGCTACCTGATTGCAGTGTACCAGGCAGTCGCTACCCAACAGAGTGCAAGGTTGGCTTTGAGTACATGATGTACTTTATCGCTTTTAAGAGGTAGTAGGTTCAGTGCAAAACACAGCAGTAAGGAGTGTTGTACCCAAGCCACAGAACTCCTGATGGCTTTTCTTGGCATATGTGTGACAAAACCAGAAGGCACTCATAAACACCAGAATGCTATAAGCAATACTGACATGAAAATTCAATATCACAAGTGTTGAAAAATCTGAAATGAATAGTGGTTGAGCAGGATCTGCTTGCTCTATTGAAAAATCCCACCAAATGACACCTAGGCAAAGATCAAGTACGTGCTATATCGACAAAGAGAGCATTTCATTTCTTCTTTTCATATACAGCCAAACTGTAAGAGCAAAATAGCCAAGGATCCAAGGAATTCTTCATCTCTTTGAGAAAATTCAAGGATTTTTGGCTCTAGCTCAATTCAACACTATTTTAGTGTAAAATTATGTCTGTAAATCAATGTATAGTTGAAATGCAGCAAAAGAATGCATGATTAATGTTACCACATGCCTTATTTTTTACTGACAGAGTCAGATTGGCCATTATTTGGAGATGGATTGGGCCTATAACAATGGTAGGCTAACAAAAGTACCTGATGGAACTTAATCTACTTATTAAAAAGTCAATTCAACTAGTGACCAGTGCAGAAGTGACAAAATAGTAAGACTATTCTACTCAATCAATCCATGGCATTTATTACATGTTAAATGTATGCAGCACACAGAACTAAATATCTATCTTAAAACTTCTATCCATTGGCTTTCCCTTATACAGAGATTTTTTTTAAAGCCAATTTGAAACTTTAAACATCTTAATTGGTATAGTGTTATTAAAAGTAAGGCTGTACCAATGCTGCATACTTAGGCAGGGAATATGTCTTTTTATTGTTGTATCGTACTTTCCCAGGCACTTAGTACAGTGCTCTACACATAGTAAGCACTTAATAAATCTAATTAAATGAATGAATCTCAGAGCCAAGTCATTATTAGTATCAATTACATCTTGGTTTTTTTTTTTTTTGCATTTTTGTTCCCCAACCTCAAGGTACTTTTGCATAAATGATCTTGTTCATCTTTCCTTGTGAAACAAATCCAGATGTAGAACTCCTGCTCCATTTAATAAATGTGGAAAGTGAAAGCAGCAGGCTAGAGTCTTTCTCAAAAGCAGTGTTTATTCAGGGACTTGTGAGAAGTGGAACCTGATCCTCCTATTTGAGTGTTGTATCCAGGAGACTCTGCATAATGATTATAATATTCTTGACAGATCTTCTAGTTAGGCAGATGTGAGTAAGGAAGAATTAGCAAATAAGAAAAAGCTGTGAGCAAAAGAAGGGGTTGATAATGTTACTAGCTTAGAAGGAACAAAGAGTGCAAAGAATTGGGGTGTCAATCAAGAAGCAAATGGCCAGGTGAGAGGGAGCTAGCTGGGTGAAGAAGCTTAAAGCCAATGACAATAATTTTTACTGAGTCCTTAGTGTACGCAAAGCACTGCACTAAACCACTTGGAAGAGTGTAATTCAATAGAGTTGACATGTCCAAGACTGAGCTCCTTATCTCCCAAACCCTGTCCTCTCCCTGACTTTCCCACCACTGTGAATGGCACTACCATCCTTCCTGTCTCACAAGCCCACAACCTTGGTCTCATCCTTGACTTTGCTCTCTCATTCACCACACATACCCAATCCGCCACCAAAACCTGCCAGTCTTACCTTCACAACATCAACAAGATCTGCTCTTTCCTCTCATCCAAACCGCTACCTTGTTAGAACAATCACTAATCATATCCCTATCACTCATCACTCGTCAGCATCCTTTATGATCTCTCAACCTCCTGTCTCTCTCCATTTCAGTGTATACTTCACTCTGATGCCTGGATTATCTTTCTACAGAAATACTCTTGACATGTCACCCTGCTCCCCCAAAATCTCCAGTGTTTGCTTATCAACCTCCGTATCAAGCAAAAACTCCTCACTATTGGCTTCAAAGCTCTCCATCGCATTGCCCCCTCCTACCTCACCTCCCTTCTCTCCTTCTACAGCCCAGCCCACACACTCTGCTCCTCTGGTGCAAACCTTCTCACTGTGCCTCATTCTCACTTGGCCCACATCCTACCTCTGGCCTGGAATTCCCTTCCTCATTACATCTGACAAACTAGCACACTTTCCTCCTTCAAAACCCTACTGAAAGTTCACCTCCTCCAGGAGGCCTTCCCAGACTAAGTCTCATTTTTCCTCTGCTCCTCCTCCCCGCCCCATCACCCCAGCTCCCTCCCTCTGCTCTACCCACCTCCATGCTGCACAGGAGGATATATGTATATCATTCTATTTATTTTTAATGATGTGTATATATCTATAATTCTATTTATTTATATTGATGTTATTGATGCCTATTTACTTGTTTTGATGTCTCTCTCCCTCCTTTTCGACTGTGAACCTGTTGTTGGGCAGGGATTGTCTCTATTTGTTGCTAAACTATACTTCCCAAGTGCTTAGTACAGTGTTCTGCACACAGTAAGTGCTTCAGAAATACTATCGAATGAATAAATGAGTAAAGGAACATGGGCCGTGCCCACAAGGAGCTTCAATCAATAATGATAATGATAACTGTGATATTTGTTAAGTGCTTACTATGTATCAGGCACTGTACTATGCACTGGGGCAGATACAAGGTAATTGGGTTCGACACAGTCCCTGTCCCACATGCTTCACGGTCTTTATCCCCATTTTCTAGATGAAGGAATTGAATCACAGAGAAGTAAAGTGTTGCTCCAGGTCATGCAGCAGACAAGTGGCAGACCTAAGATTAAAACCTAAGTCCTTCTGAATAATAATAATAATAATAATAATGTTGGTATTTGTTAACTGCTTACTATGTGCAGAGCACTGTTCTAAGCACTGGGGTAGACACAGGGGAATCAGATTGTCCCACGAGGGGCTCACATTGTTAATCCCCATTTTAAAGATGAGGTAACTGAGGGACAGAGAAGTTAAGTGACTTGCCCACAGTCACACAGCTGACAAGTGGCAAAGCCGGGATTCAAACCCATAACCTCTGACTCCAAAGCCCGTGCTCTTTCCACTGAGCCACGCTGCTTCTCTAATCCCAGGCCCATGTTCTATCCACTAAGCCATGCTAATTCTCTGGTATTTGATAGCTTACTGTGAGAGGACAGTGCTGGTGTCAGTGCAGAAAGACTGAATTAGATAACATTTCCAGGAGGAGGAGTTGGTCCAGTGTCAAATTCAGTTGAGAACTCAAGGAGGATTAGAATGGAGCAGAGGCCATTGGATTTCTCAAGAAAACGGTCATTGATGACCTTAGAGATAAAGTAGTTTTCTATGGAGTGAAGTGGGTGGAAGCTAGATTAAATGGGATCTAGAGGAAAATTAGAGCGGAGGAAGTGAATGCAGCAGATGTAAACAATTCACTTGAGTGTGGAAAGAAAAGTAAGAGAGAGATGGGGCTATACCTGGAGGGAACCTGAGAGCATACTGTAATCATAAAAAAAAAAGGTAGAATACATCAGTTATTGTTCTTCAGAAATTAATGTTTTGATATTTTTAAAATCTTTTGCAAAGGGTCAGTTTTAATTATGGCATCTTTAAGCATTTGGCATATGGCAGTATATGATCCCATGCTTATAGTAATAATAATAACAGTGATTATTGTGATACTTAAGTGCTCACTCTGTGCCAAGCACTGTATTAAGTAGTGACCCCAATATAAATACAATATGAGATTGGATGGCCTCTGTATCCCACCCTGGCTCACGGTGTTTATGTGATTTTATCTAAGGTCTCGCAGTAGGTCAGTGGCAGAACTGAGACTCAAGCCCCCATCCTGATTCCCACTTCACTGATCTTTCTTGATCAGCCTATGATCTAAGGTTTCTTTGGTATGAATCTTTGGCATTGGCTCCCTGAAGCCTTCATTTCTGAGGTCCTTTGGTTATTAAATAATTGATTCTTACAGAAGTTATCTTTTGGTTCCTCCATTTACCCAAAGTTTCCTCTGTTGCCCTCAACCACTTAAAAAAAAAGTGTTATTGCTTCCAGTATTCCAGTCCTGTTCTCCATCATCAGGACAGAGTAAGCTTTGGTTATTGAGCTGCTGTCTCTGCAGTAGGTGAGTCTTTCCCTGCTTTTTCTGGGACTTTGACTGTTTTGTCTGACTTAGGGTGAGGATCTTTGTCCAGCTATGTGCCCAGTAAAAATCTGGATCCCACACAGGTGAAATATCATGAGGCCTGGAATTGGTTTGGTGGTGGTCATTGTTGGCCCGGAAACCACTCGGTGGCCAGCTGTCCATTAATTGCCCAAGGTTAAGGCAGTGTGTTTTTACCTGGAACAAGTCAGCCTCCCACAAACCTTGTTCTTGATTCATGGCTCAGCATCTGGAATTATCATTCAAGTTTTATTACTTGGGCTGCTAAAGTACTAAATTTTCCAAAAGAACACTTTTTTCAGTCTCCCCCACCTTCACTAATTTTCTATTATCACCTCTGTTGTCCTCGCGTTGTACACACATCTCTTCTCTTTAGAGAAGTACTGAGTCCCACAGTCTTTTGTCCTGATGGTATTCCTCCATGTGAGGCATGGTCTTGTGAGATGAGCTTTTCCCTGCTTCTCTTTGTGCACATGTAATCTTGTAAGTCATCTGCTATGGGGCCTATCTTCTATAGCTTGTCCTAGTACACATGCATACTAGGACTGTCTTTCTGTTTAGTCCTGTGACATCCTCCCAATTTTATCTCTTCATCTTATTCTACCACACTTGTTCTCCTGCACTTCACAAAATATCTGAATCTCCTGCTTCTCAACATTCAACAATCAATGGTATTTATTGAGCACTTTCTGTGTGCAGGACATTGTGCTAAGAACATGAGAGGACAGTACAGCAGAGTTGGTAGATATGGATCCTCCCAACAGCAAACTTGCAGTTTAGAGAGGGGGATAGACATTAATATAAATAATTTATTATGCATCATTCATAGATATGTACAGTAGTGCTGTGGGGCAAATATCAAATGACCAAAGGTCCCCAATCCAAGTATATAGATGAAGAAGGGAAAGGTAGCCAGGGAGAAGAGGGCTTTCTCAGAGAAGGCCTCTTGGAGAAGTTGTGATATTAATAAGGCTTTGAAGTTGGGGAGAGTGGTAGTCTGAGGTATATGGAGGGAGAGGGATTTCTAGTCCAGAGAGGGTGAGGGAAACAGGTCAGGAGCAAAATGAAGGAGATCGGGGCATGGTGAGTAAGCTGGTGCTAGAGGACTGAAGTGTGTGGGCAGGTCTCATATAGGAGATCAGTGATGTGAGGTAGAAGGGGGCAATCTGAGTGCTTTATAGTCAATGATAAGGAGGATTTTCTGTTGAATGTGGAGGTGGAGAGGCAGCCACTGGAAGTTTCCAAGGAGTGGTGAGTTGTGGACAGACCTTTTTCTAGAAAAAATGATCCAGGCAGCAGAGTATAGTGTGGACTGGAGTGGAGAGAGGTAGAAGGTTGAAGGTCAGTGAGAAGTAGTGCTGCCTAGTAGATGGAGCATGTTTCTGGGAGTTAGAACAACTTGGGTTTTAAATTTGGCTCTGCCACTTGTCTGATGGGTGATCTTAGGCAATTAACTTCATTGTGCCTGAAGTTACCTTAGCTGTAAAATGGGGATTGAGATTGTGTGCTCTATGTGGGACAAGGACTGTGTCCAAGATGATTTGCTTGTCTCCACCCTAATGCTTAGTATAGAGCCTGGCAAAAACGAAGTGCTTAACAAATGTCAAACCTATCATTAGTATTAGTCAAGGCAAAAGGTTAAGTGCTTGGATCAGTGTGTTGGCCATATTGTGAAAATAGAATCAACAAGATTTGGTGGCAGATTGACTATGTGGATTGAATGAGGACAATATCAGGGTTATGGGCTTGTGAGATAGGGAGAAAAGTGGCAGGAATAGGAATGACAGGTAGAGGGCAGGGTTTGGGTGGGAAGATACGAATTTCTGTTTTGAACGTGTTTAATTTGAGGGGTCAGTGGGACACCCATGTAGAAATGTCTTGAAGGTAAGAGAAAATGTGAGACTACAGAAAAGGCTAAGAGGTCAGTGCTGGTTATGTAGATTTGGGAATCATCTGCATAGCGGTGGTAATTAAAGCCATATGAGCAAATTAGTTCTTGAGGGAAGTGTGTGTTTAGATGGAGGGAAAAAAGGAGACCTAGAACTCAGCCTCTAGGGAACTCTACTGTCAGAAGGTGGGAGGCAGAGAAGGAATCTACAAAAAAGACTGAGAAGGAGTGGTCAGAGAGGAAAGAGGACAAAGACTAGTTTCATTGAAGGCAAGATTGTATAAAATCATAAAGAGAAGGGGGTGGTCCATAGTGTTAGAATCATCTGAGAGGTCTAGGGGGATTAGGATGGATTAGAGGCCTTCAGATTTAACAAGAACATGGTCATTGGTTACCTTAGAAATGGTTGTTTCCATGGAGTTAAGGGGGCAGAAAGCAGATAGGAGGTAGTCAAGAATTGGAGGAGAGGAAGTGGAGACAGCAGGTGCAAAAAAAAAAAAAAAAAACTTTCAAGGAGTTAGGAGAAGAATGATAGGAGGGAGATGGCATGATAACTGGAGGGAACAGTGGAGTGAAGGGAGGTGTGTTATTCTCATTTTATTTAAATTTTTAGCAGAGGGGATTTACAAGCATGTTTTAAAGCAGTGGGGAATAAGCAATTAGAAAATGAAGTTTGAAGATGGCTGTCAAGGAGAGAAACAAGGATGGGACAAGTGTTTTAAAAGGTATGAAGGGATGGGTCAGAAGCAAAAGTTTCAGGGAGGAATGAAAGTTCTCTTCTTGAGATACTGATAGAAATATGGGAGAATCAAAGACAGCGGCAGTGGATGGAGAGACTGGAGAGGACCAGGGAATTTTAAGGAGATTACAACTAATGGTTTAATTTTGTTATAAAATATTTGGCCATATCATTAGAGGGAAGACATGGAGGGGCAAGAGATTTGAGGAGGAGGTTAAATGTCTTAGACAGCTGGCAGGGGCAAGGAGTATGAAAGTGAATTAGGAAGAGGAGAGGGCAAAACCGAAGCAGGTAAGAATAAATTCAAAGAGGACAAAGACAGGTGTCTGGAACTCCACCAACAATACTGTGCAGATCGAGCACATAATCAGAGAAAGCACACCTTGGAGAAGATGAAGAGTTGTAGGTTAGTGGTATGAGATGGTGGAAGGATGGGGAGGTAGAAGATTGTGTTTAGTAGAAAGAGTGGTAGTGAGGATGCCAATTTGTAGGAGAGAGAGCAGGTGAAGCTTTGATTTGCTATAGGAATTCCAGAGTTGGTGAGGGTAGAATTTGTGTAGTGATTAGGGTCTGTGAGATCAAGTGAGTGCCCAAGTTGGTGAGTGTTGGGTGGGGTGGAGCAGGAGGTCATTGGAGTTGAAGAATGAGAAGAGGTGGGCAGTGGAAACATCATCAAGAACAACTACATGTAAACTGAAGACCCCAAGGATCAATGCAGGTTTGAGAATGAGAGAAAAAAAATGTGAGAAAGATATCAGAATGGTTCAGAATATTGGAAGAGGGGCCTGTGGGGTAGTAGATGAGCTGTTGCTAGTAATTGTATTGGGTGGTAGGGTCATTTGCTATGGACTGAAAGGGATGAAGAGAGAAGGATGGGAGAGGTGGCATAAAGGCATTGTAGAGTGAGAAGGAGTAGAGTGCAGAGTGAGATCCAACTTCTTATCCCGTTACTATTGAGTCCTGGGGAGTGGGAGAGGATGAGATTCATTCATTCAATAGTATTAATTGAGTGCTTATTATGTGCAGAGCACTGTACTAAGCTCTTGGAATGTACGATTCAGCAACAGATAGAGACAATCCTTGCCCAATGACGGGGTTACAGTCTAATCGGGGGAGATAGACGGACAGAAACAAGACAACTTAATCACAATAAAGAGAATCAAGGTGATGTACACCTCATTAACACAATAAATTGGGTAATAAAATAGGGTAATAAAAATATATGCAAATGAGCACAGTGCTGAGGGGAAGGGAATGGAGGGAAAGGGGGCTTAGCTGAGGGGAGGTGAGGCGGGGCAGAGAGGGAGCAGAGGGAAAAGGGGAAGCTCAGACTGGGAAGGCCTCTTGTAGCAGGTGAGCTCTCAATAGGGCTTTGAAGAGGGGAATAGAGTTAGTTTGAGGAGGGAGGGCATTCCAGGACAGTGGGAGGATGTGGGCCAGGGGTTGATGAGGACCCTACTGGAGAGAGCAGCAGGGAAGACAGTGTCATCTGAGGAGAGCAAGTTTTAGAGATGGTGAGTAGGAGTCATAACTCTATCAGTAACAGGTCAAGAATGAAGGGAAACTTTCCCTTGATGGAGATGGGTTCCACAGGTCACATTTATCTGAAGTCGTGGAGAGGGTGCAGGGTGTGGGGCAGCATGAAGAGTAATAATAATAATAATAATAATGTTGGTATTTGTTAAGCGCTTACTATGTGCCGAGCACTGTTCTAAGCACTGGGGTAGACATAGGGGAATCAGGTTGTCCCACGTGGGGCTCACAGTCTTAATCCCCATTTTACAGATGAGGGAACTGAGGCACCGAGAAGTTAAGTGATTTGCCCACAGTCACACAGCTGACAAGTGGCAGAGCTGGGATTCGAACTCATGAGCCCTGACTCCAAAGCCCGGTGGGAGTGAGCTGGAGGGGGCTGATGCACATGGAGGGAGATGGGTGGTGATGGAACAGAATGTCAGGGTTGGGTTGAGGGCAGCACAGGAGGTGGGAAGGGGTTGAGGAGGGGGATGAGGAGTGTGTTTGGGAGAGGGGAGAGGGGACTGAGCGCACTTGGGGAGCCTAGGGTATTCAAGAAAAGAAAGTCTGGAACTGCAGCAGCTAATATATATAATAATAATGGTGGTATTTGTTAAGTGCTTAATATGTGCAAAGCACTGTTCTAAGTGCTGGGGGGATACAAGGTCATCAGGTTGTCCCACATGGGGCTCACGGTTTTCAGCCCCATTTTACAGATGAGGTAACTGAGGCACAGAGAAGTGAAGTGACTTGCCCAAAGTCACACAGCTGGCAAGCCGCAGAGCAGGGAATTAAACCTATGACCTCTGACTCCCAAGCCCGGCCTCTTTCCATTGAGCCACACTGCTCCTCTAGCTGATTTAGAAGCAGCATGGCCGTGGATAGAGCACAGGCCTGGGAGTCAGAGGGTCAAGGGTTCTTATCCTGGCTCTACTACTAGCCTGCTGTGTCATCTTGGACACAAGGTTTCTCTGGGCCTC
Source organism: Ornithorhynchus anatinus (assembly GCF_004115215.2). Taxonomy (NCBI): domain Eukaryota; kingdom Metazoa; phylum Chordata; class Mammalia; order Monotremata; family Ornithorhynchidae; genus Ornithorhynchus; species Ornithorhynchus anatinus. The sequence continues at coordinate 158,043,287 of NC_041728.1, forward strand.
AGTTTCTCATCTGGAAAATGGGGATTGAGACTGTGAGCTCCATTTGGGACATGGACTTTGTCCAACCCGATTTGCTTGTATCCACCCCAGCTCTTAGTACAGTCCTTGGCACACAGTAAGTCCTTAACAAATACCACAGTCATTATTATTATTATTAAAGATCCCAGTGTCCCCTGCATGTTCTTCTAGTAGGTAGGTGTGGCTCAGTGGAAAGAGCACGGGCTTTGGAGTCAGAGGTCATGAGTTCAAATCCCGGCTCTGCCACTTGTCAGCTGTGTGACTGTGGGCAAGTCACTTAACTTCTCTGTGCCTCAGTTACCTCATCTGTAAAATGGGGATTAAGACTGTGAGCCCCACGTGGGACAACCTGATTCCCCTGTGTCTACCCCAGTGCTTAGAACAGTGTTCTGCACATAGTAAGCGCTTAACAAATACCAGCATTATTATTATTTTAGGTGGTTTCAGATGGGGAGATCCCTGCAGTGAATATATAAATGTTAATAAGTCCTTATCTAGTAACAGGCCAATGTTGGCAAGTCATTGAAGCGGTGGCTAGTGAACAGAGCACTCAACTAGGTTTCATAAGAACCTGGGTTCTAACTGTGCTCCCACCAACTTGTTTGCTGAGAGACCTTGGTCAAGTCACTTAATTTCTCTCTGCCTCAGTTACCTCATCTGTAAAATGGGGGTTAAGACTGTGAGCCCTAAATAGGATGTGGAACTGTGTCCCACCTAATTAGCTTGTATCTTCCCCAGCCCTTAATACAGCACATAGTCAGCACTTTAGAAATACCATAAAAAACAGCAACAACAAAAAATGGGTGACTGCTATCAATTTGTTAGTTGTAAATGGCTGAATGTTAAGACATTGTTTTCACTTTGGTGCATCTCCAGTTCAAATCACTGTCATCCTTCTCTGGTGAGGTCGATTCGGGATTGGGGATTCCTTCCACATGTCGTGTCCCAGGTTCTGTGTGTATGACTGGATGGGGGGGGGGGGATGAGGATGTCAGTGTCCCCTCGCCCACTGAATGCTGCAGGAGGGTCTGGGGGCTCTTCCCTCTGACACAATGCCAGTTTCCCAGTGGGAAGGGCTGGGGGTGGGGAGGAGGGAGTGAGAGGGTCCACCTCCTCTTTGACCATCAGCCATCCACGTGCAAAGGAAGACGCTTACCTGTGGCAGGATCCTGGATCTCCATGTCTGGGAGAGGGCGCAGAGGATTTCTCACACCTTCCCTCTGGTGCAATCTTGCCCCCCCTTGGGGGCAGGAATAGGGGCTGTAATGGAGACCATCCCCTTGATTCAGGGCTTGGTCCCTGGCTTGTGAGGGAGAGCTGGGGTGGTAATGGAGGTAAGAAAAAGGGGTGGATCAATGAAATATAATAGTGGTATATCTGGTACGATTTAGAAACTGACTGTGGTTGTTTTCACTGTGGGGTCATATGTCAGGAAAGACAGTAGACAGGGTCAGGTCTTATTAACAAATGGTTTTGATAGGATTTGCTTTTTGTGATAACTGAGTTCTTTAATTTGAATTCAGGTAAACTTTTAATGACTGAAAGGGATGACCAACAAGGTCTAGTATTCTAGAGTCTTGCATTAGATATTCCTATTTTCACCCAAATGTATTTCAGCTCCTTGCTAAAAGAGTCCAAGGTGAAAAAATTCCCAGTACATTATTCTTTTGTAGCAAGTTCTTTGATTACACAATTTGGATATAACATGAAGGCAATGGGTACTCACATTATTAAATGCATTTTAATTTAATTTTTTTTTAAGTAGGAATTCACCTGATCAGCCAAATTTACCTCTCCAGCCTAACCTCTCTCCTTCTCTGAAGTCTAGTATTTCCTCCTACCTTCAGGTCATCTCTACCTAGATGTCCCATAAACACTTCAAACTTAATATGTCTGAAACAGAATTCCTTATCTTCTCTTCTTACATTCCCACCACTGTATGCAATACCACTACACTCCCTATTTCACAAGCCCATAACATCAGCATTATATTTGAATCATCTCTCTTACAACCCACATATTCAATCTGTCATCATTTCCTGTCAATTCTACCTTTGCCACATCACTAAAATTTGCCCTTTCCTCTCCATCTAAACTGCTACTATGCTGATCCAACCACTTTTCCTATCCCACCTTGACCACTGTGTCTGCCTCTTATCTTTTCCCACTTTCCTCCTTCCCTCCCCAGTTACTAAAATGTAATATAGTGCAATAAACAAAATTGTTGCCTTCTACAAAATTGAAAATATATTTTAGGAATGATGGGGGCAAAGGAAAGAGTGATGATCTTATTGTTAAAATATTATTTCACATTTGTGCTTTTCAGTGAAAAGGGAATTTAAAAAATATGGTTGTGTTAGGTACTCTCAAATAAAGAACACTCAAGATGAAGAGTGTCCCTCAAGTATCAATTCTAAGAAGCCACAGAAGTGAGTCCCCAAACTGAGTCTGGATACACAATATGTGAAGAAATATATCCTACTGGGCACCAGGCTTAAAAGTGAGCTCTGTTGCTCATGTGTGTGTGTGTGTGTGTGTGTGTCTGTGTGTGTATTTATATTCAAGCCCTTCATCCCTTTAAAAACTTCACCCCACCCAGTTCCTTCTGACTCCAGGCCTTTGCTCTTATCACTAGCCATGCTGCTAAAGGAGTCCATTTGGTTCCTCCCACCCTATAATCCAGACCACACCCTTTGTCCTCTAACATCAATCTACCTACTGCACCTCAATATCATCTCTCCCAATATCATCTCCCTCATTCCTGGAACTCCTTCACACTTCATATGAATCAATCAATCATATTTATAATAATACTATGGTATTTCTTAAGTGCTTACTATGTGCCAGGCACTGTACCAAGTGCTGGGGTGGATACAAGCAAATCAGAATGGACAGAGTCCCTTGTCCTAGGTGGGGCTCACCGTCTCAATCTCTTATTTTACAGATGAGGTAACTGAGGCACAGAGAAGTTAAGTGACTTGCCCAAGGTCACACAGCAAATGGCAGAGTGGGATTAAAACCCATGAAATTCTGACTCTGAGGCCCGTGCTCTAACCACTATGCCATGCTGCTTCTCTAGGTATTATTGAACACTTAGTGTGTGCAGAGCACTGTACTAAGAACTTGCAAGTGTACAATATAACACAGCTGATAGACACATTCCCTGCCCACAACGAGTTTACAGTCTAGAGTCTGACAAACAACCATACTCACCATCCTCAAAGTCCTACTAAAATTGTATTTTCTTCAAGACTAACTGCTTACATCCTCACCATATTGTCCCTTCCCTCTATGTTTCTCCTTTTGTACCACCTAGGTACCTGGGACTATACTCTCTGAACACTTTGATACTAACCCTACCTTTGCCCTCACACCGCTTATGTTTGTATACTTATACTCTGCTGCTCCTCAGGCCAGTAATTTATTTTAATATTTGTGTCCTCCTCTAAATGGTAAGCTTCTTGAGGGCAGGGATAGTGTCTACTTACTTCTTGTAGCCTTCCAAGTCTGCCTACAATAGGAGTTTAATAAATGCCACTGACTGATGTTAATTAGCTCAAAGCATTCAACTATTTTTATTATGCTCTCCCAAGTGCTCATAGTTCAATGTTCTGCACACAGTAAGCACTCAAACATCACTGATTGATATGGTGTAGTATCCATCTGTGGAAGATGGTAGTAATTGCTTACAATCTAATGGGAAAGTTGGTAATATTAATAATAATAAAAATAGTACTTGTTAAGCACTTACTATGTGCCAAGCACTTTCTATGTGCAGGGGGTAGGCCCAGGTTAATCAGGGTGGAATCAAGGTCTCTCACTGGGCTCAGAGTCTTAATCCCCATTTACAGATGAGGTAACTGAGGCCCAGAGTAGTTAAGTGACTTGTCCAAAGTTATGCAACAGACATGTGGAAGAGCTGGGATTAGAACCCAGGTCCTTCTGACTTTCAGGCTGCTCTATCTACTAAGCTTTGCTGCTTCTCTGAAGATTTTTAATATTGGTAATTTACTGAGTACCCAGTGGGTGCATTACACTGATTTAGGAATGAAAGGGTCACATGTCTATCAGAAAATGGCTTGGGAAAGTCATCTGGAGCTCTAAGTGACCTTCAAAAGTACCTCCAGTTCAAGAATTCTGTACAAGGAAGGCAGTCACTAGTTAAAAGACTGAGAAGGTAATTATTCAAACATTATTTGACTATGTCTATTGTTGGGATGTGTCTATGGGGTGGGAGTTTTTCATATAACTCACTCAAGGACACCCCAAGAATCTTGCACATCCAAAGTTAATCACTACCAGAATCATTATTAACATGCATATTTATTCCATGTACAGTAAATTGATGGACATAATTTGCCTTATGAAATTTGGTTAAATAATTAAGTTATACAGGGGAAAATAAAAGCTCGAGTAACAGACCGTAAATGTGCAGGCAGACTTTTTCACCATAAACCCCAAGACTTCTACAGATATCAGGGACCATCCTGAAGATCAATTTATTGAGAAAAGCAGTGTTGCGTCAGTTAAAAGGTTTGAGTTGCTTGGAAGGGTGCCCAGATTAAAGTTACTCACGGTCAGTCAACCGTATTTATGGAATGCTTAATGTGTGCAGAGCATTGTACTAAGCTCTTGGGGGAGTACAATATAACAATATAACAGACATATGCCCTTAAAGTGAGCTTACAGTCTAGAGGGAGAGACCAACATTAATATAAGTGAAATTACAGATATATACATAAGTTCTGTGAGGCTGGGCGAGTGGATGAATAAAGGGAGCAAGTCAGGGCAGAAAGGAGTGGGGGGGAAAGGAAAGAAGGGCCTTGCCAAGTAAGACCTTTTGGAGGAGATGTGCCTTTAATAAGGCTTTGAGGTGGGGGAAAGCAGTTGTCACATGAATAGATAGTTTAGAATAAATCAAAGGCCACTCAAAACACCCTGATAAGCATAGATTTACATATACTTTGTAACTTAAGGAAACCAATTTATGGTGACTATGAATAAAGCATACGGAATACTCATCCTCTTGAATTACTCTACCACTATTATTGTTCTAATGTTAGAAAGTTTCTCTCAGAGATACTCAATCTTTCTCTTGATCAAGCAAGTGAGCACATGAAAAGATTGTCCTTGGATGAAAGTGACCTCTGCGTTTGCTATTGTAGCACTTGGCAGCATTTCAAATTCTTCTTGAGTTCCCAATTTCCCCAAAAGCTTTTTGTGAGGGGAGCCATCCGTATTATGGTTTCCATGTGCCAGACTTATACATTTCAGCTATTGTTTCCACAAATAGTCCTCAAATATATAACTTTATTTGAAGTTTTGTTTCTCTGGGCTTTCAGAACAGTCGTTCTTTAGTGGAACATTCGCATTCCAAAACTGATCTTCTTTAAGAAACTTGTTCAAACAAAGGGCCACAATCTTTTGTCTGATGCAAGTTGCTTCTGATAGAGAGCGGAGTGCTAAACATTCCCATAGATAATTATATTCATTCATTCAATTGTATTTATTGAGAGCTTACTGTGTGCAGAGCATTGTACTAAGGGCTTAGAATGTACAATTCGGCAACAGATAGAGACAATCCCTGCCCAGCAATGGACTGATTATATTATTATAAATTGTTTACCTCATAAACCAATCACTTCTATTCATTAGAGCAGCAATCCACACAGTTTCTTTGATTTCTCTAAAAAATCCAACATATCATCTCTTCTGAATAATTTTCTTCACCTAATTTTCCCATCACAGTTGTAGCCCACAATTTTGCCATTATCCTTGATTCTTCCTTATTCTTCAACTTTGATATTTTTAGTTTGTCTCTAAATCTGTTGATTTTTTTTCCCCCATCTACATTTCCAGGATTCACCCTTTCCTCTCTATCCAAATGGAGACCACACTAGTCATATTCCATCTTGTCTACTGCATCAGCCTCCTTACTGACCTTTCTGTGGCCAATCTTATCCTTCTTTTCCAGTCAACACATTCCTCTGCTGCCCAGGTCATTTTTCTAAAATGCCATTCTACAATCACTCTTCAAAGGCCACCAATGGTTTTTCATTACTCCCTTCCTCAAGAAGAAACTCTTGACCATTGACTTTAAAGGACACAATCAGCTTTCTGTCTCCTACTACCCTTCTTCAACTAATCTTGTGTCCTTTGTTCCTCTCATGATAATCTACTTACCTTGCCTCATTCTAATTCTCCTCATGTCTCTGAACTGCCTACCCTTCAAAAGCACCAACTCTCTACATCTTCAAAATTATTCTGTAATTTATTTATATTAATGTTTTTCTCTCCCTCCAGACTGTAAGCTCATTGTGGGGAGGGAATGTGTCTGTTGTTACATTGTATTCTCCCCAGTGCTTAGTTCAGTCCTCTACACAATAAGCAGCCAATAAGTACAATCAACTGACTTTTGAAATCAAAAGCCTTCAAGAGGGCTTTGCAAATTAATTTTGGTCCTCTCTGGATTATCAATCATATTTAATGAGCACTTGCTCTGTGTGGAGCACTGTACTAGGCACTTAGCCCCCAAATACCACTTTGGCACTTCTGTGCCAACTAACCACGTGTATACAAAAGCCACCTGAAACACTTCTGTTCCTATTTTACATACTCCATTACTTAAGCACTAACTCATCTGCTTGTCTGCTTTATCTCCTTCCTCCTTTCTGTGAATTGTTTTCGTGTTGATCTCCCTATTATATCATAGCTACTTGAGGGCAGAGATCATGTCTATTGTATGTTACCAAATGCTTAGTGCAGTGCTCTGCACACAGGAAGCTCTCAATAAATATGATGGAATAAATGAATGAGTTAATCAAATACAGGAAAAACCTCTTGGAGGATATGGTGAGAGAGAGCGACTTCATCTGGTAACGCAGAAGTCATTTCCGAAGACACTCTTCTTTGACCCCATGAACAACAGGGCAAAAGAGGAATTGGTGGAAAAACTGAATTATCTTGCTCCTGGGAGAGTTTGATAGAATTCATAAGACATTTCTGCCCTCAAGGACCTTGCACTCTCATCAAAGTAATGTTCCAATAGCCAGGTGGGAAGTGAGGCTTAGCACCTACAGAATCAGTGGGGAAGGAGAGCATGTCCTGGAACAGAGGGTCATTCCTCAAGGCTCCTGACAGAATGAAGTCTCCAAACCACTTAGCTCCATCATTCTACCCACATCGACTCCTGAGGTAAGCTCCTAAGCTCGATTAAACTCTATTGTATTCTCACAAGCAATTATTAAAATGCTCTGCAGAGAGTAAGAGATCACTACCTCTGATATATTGTCATAAGAAGTGGAGATTGTTACTTCACTTGCTCGATCAATCAGTAGTATTTATTGAACACGTACTGTATGAAGAACACTGTACTAAGCACTTGGGAAGATATAAAGGGACAGAGTTGGTAGAAATGATTCCTGCCCATAAAGAGCTTCAATCTACAGGTCAAGATGACATTAAAATAGAAGTCTTAGGATAATAATGACTGTGGTATTTGTTAAGCACTTACTATGTTTCAGGCACAGTTCTTAACACTGGAGTTGATACAAGATAATTGGTATGGACATAGTCCCTGTTCCACTTAATTCCCATTTTCAAATGAGTTAACTGAGGCACAGAGAAGTTAAGTGACTTCCCTAACCTTACAGAGCAGGCATGTGGCAGAGCCAGGATTAGAAACCAGCTCCTTCTTCTGATTCCCAGGCCCGGGCTCTATCCAATAGGTTCTGTTGCTTCCTAGGATCCTACAAGAACACCTTTAAAATGTATTTAATCCAGCGTATGTTTTGAAAGCTTCTGAAAGCATTCAGTTAGCAGCTAATATTTTCACTTTCTTAGCAAGTATATTGAAAGTGGTAAACAATTTTTTTTTTTTAAATCAGGAACTCTTGAAAGAAAGAATAATTTTAAACTGGAACACTGACTCGCTTACAAAGCATCCCATCAGTTTTAAAAATCCAAACCATCAACCCCAAGATCTGCTGCTGTTGGCTATGGTTCTGTGTCGTGGGGTCTGTGCTTCTTTAACTTTGGCCACCACCCATCCATCTTCTACTAGATTTTCACACATTACCACCACGAGGCTGAGCTTGGTAGCTCAGCTGCGCTATTCTAGGGTAAGCAGCGTGGCTCAGTGGAAAGAGCCCGGGCTTCGGAGCCAGAGGTCATGGGTTCAATTCCCGGCTCTGCCACTTGTCAGCTGTGTGACTGTGGGCAAGTCACTTCACTTCTCTGTGCCTCAGTTACCTCATCTGTAAAATAGAGATTAAGACTGTGAGCCTTGCATGGGATAGCATGATTGCCCTGTATCTACCCCAGGGCTTAGAACAGTGCTTTGCACATATTAAGCGCTTAAAAAATACCAACATTACCATTATTTTTATCGCCACAATCCTCTGAGCCCTCGGCCTACTTTTAAGGAACTTCATGAACTGAGGTGTGCTATCTCATAAATCCACCAGGTGTCGCTCTCACCTTTGAAAGTAAAGGGTGAAATCATTTTGAAAATCCCTGGTTGTCCTGAACAAACGGACACCCAAAATAAAATATTTACTACAATAGAAATGATTGCAATAGTCATTTTTTTTGGTATAAATGTACCGTTAATACATTATAAAAGTGTTTTTCTTCTTGGCAACAAGATTTCAACAATCTGGACCAGAGGGAATAAAATGCCTCACTGGTGTACAAATGGAGGTTTACTCAAAAGGAACAAATGAAATGAAGGCCAACAGTATAGATGCTGATATAAATACAGCATTCCTGTATATATACATATCCCATGTAATAATAATAATATTGGTATTTGTTAAGCACTTACTATGTGCTAAGCAATGTTCTAAGCGCTGGGGTAGATACAAGGTAATCAGGTTGCCCCACATAGGGCTCATAGTCTTCATCCCCATTTTATAGATGAGGTAACTGAGGCACAGAGAAGTTGTGATTTGCCCACAGTCACACAGCTGACAAGTGGCATAGGCAGGATTAGAACCCATGACCTCTTACTCCCAAGCCCAGGCTCTTTCCACTGAGCCACGCTGCCCTGTGTGTGTTATTACATATATAAAAGACGGCATTTGCCAAGCGCTTACTATGTGCGAAGCACTGTTCTAAGCCCTGCAGAGGATACGATGTGATCAGGTTGTCACACGTGGGGCTCACAATCTTAATCTCCATTTTACAAATGAGGTAACTGAGGCACAGAGAAGTGAAGTGACTTGCCCAAAGTCACACAGCTGACAAGTGGCGGGACAGTAGCTGAGAAGCGGTAGATATATCTACCTATCTATATAACCACAGTTTTGATTTATCAGTTGTAAAAGTTTGAAGTTCAGGGAAAAAAAGAGCCCTATTGAAGTATAGAAGAGCCCTATAGCAATCTCCAATCTACTAAAAATATTCAATAGTTTTACCTTTTCAAAATGCCTTGGAAAGAACTTCGCAGAAATTTTTTATTCCTTTAACCTCCTGTCAGTAATTGCTGTACATAGTCAACATACAATTCAACCAGAATATTCAGACAAAAACAAAACCACATAGTAAGTGCTCAAATTCCATTGATTGATATATTGTAAACTCCTAGAAGACAAGGAATTGGGTCAGTTTATGCTATTGTTCTCTCCCAAGCATTTAATCTACACACAGTAAGCGCTCAATAAATACGATTGAATAGTACAATGTTCTGCACGTAGAAATTGCACAATAAATGCCATTAATTGACCTAAAATGTAAATTCTTCAGTCAGTCAGTTTCATTTATTGAGTGCTTACTGTATGCAGAGCAATGTACTATGCACTTGGGAAAGTACAAACTAAAGGTTACATTCCCTGCCCACAACAAACTTAGTCTAGATGGGGAGACAGACATTAATATACATATACTATACAGGTCCTCTGACTCCTAGGCCTATACTGTGGAGGTTGTGAGTATTTAATTATTTAGGTGGCACAGAAAATCTGAAGTGACATTTGGGTATTATAAAGTAGTATAACTTAACTGGGGAAGGCCTTTTGGAAATCTGTAAGGATTTCAATATGGGGAAAGCTGTAGCCTTATGGCTTTGGATGGGGAGGGGTCTGCAGACCATGGGGAAAGAATGAGCTAAAGGTCACTGACAGGAGAGATAGGAATGAGGCACAGAGAGACTAGATTGGCTTGAGAGGAATGAAGAGTACAAACTGAGGCATAGGGGAAGAGAGAGTTGATAGAATGCTTCAATAGCCAATGAGGAAGGAGTATCTGATGTGGAAAGGAATGGTCAGCAATTGGAGATATTTGAGAAGTAGGAAACATCTGCAGAATAATGTTCTAGGGAAATCATTCTGGTATTGGAGTCAAGTTCAGATTGGTGGTAGGGAAAGACTGGAGGCAGGGAGAACAGTAAAGAAGTGACTGCAAAGTCAAGTGAGGGAATGATAACACATGGATAACACAGGAAAGCAGTGTAGCCTTGAAGAAAGCACAGAGAGGGAGTTATAAGAGCTGAGTTCTAGTCTCTGCTCTGCCACTTAATTGCTGTGTGACATGAAGCTGCTTTTGAGTCCTTGTTCTTTCATATGTAAAATGAGGATTCACTACCTGTTCTCCTTCCTACTTAGACTGTGAGCCTCATGGGGGACAGGGACTTTGTCCAACCTAATTAACTTGTATTTACCCAGTGCTTAGCTAAGTGCTTGACACATAGTAAGTACTTAACAAATACTATTTTGATTATTGACCAGTGTGGTGGTAGTTTGAATGAAGAGTAAGGAGTGAATCTGAATATGTAGGGGAAAGTAAATCGACAGGATCTGGCATTAGTCTGAATAAGGAGTTTTAAAGAGTGGGAAGAGCCAAGGACAATACCAAAGATATACAGGTTGAATAAATTGAGAGAATGGCAGTGTTGTCAACTATAATGGGAAAATTAGGGGGAAAAATATTTAGGAAGGAAGATAAGGAGTTTAGTTAGATTTAGGAATCTTGAGGTGCTTGGCAATATCGACATGGAGATGCCCTGGAGGCAGAAAGAAATCTGAGATTACAGACAATGAGATTGCACATGCACTAAGTGATTCTGCAAATTATTCACTCTCCTGAAAAGAGCTATCATGCTCAACTCACTGACATTTATATGATAGGTGAACTGCTGGAGGTTATGAAGGATAGCAATGGGGCTGCTTCCACTAAACAGATGCAGTAGGGAGTGCTATTCAGCTTTAGGTCCATCTCTTATGGACTCCTAATGAAGATTGTTACTTCAGAGGACAAAACTAGGGCCATTTTGCTATAGAGCCATAAACAAGGAAGATAAGGAATTAGGAAACCTAAAATACTTGGATATTCATCCCAGCCTCAAAGTATGTATGTAAATATCCTTATACTCTGCTATTTCTTATCCCTAGTCTTTTTAATGTCTGTCTCCCCCGTAGACTGTAACATCCCTGTGGTCAGGGAGTGCATCTACCATCTCTGTGGTACTTTTCCAAGGACTTGGTGTAGTGCACTGCACACAGTAAGTGCTCAATGAATAGCATTTATTGATTGATATGCACTCCAGTATTCATTTGAGAGTCCAGTGGTCAGAACTGAACTGCCATAACAGGTAAAATCAAAATTGAGATTTCATTAGCAACACAAAGTGGAATAGAGCACCACAGAAAATGCTGAAGACAAGGTGTACAAGGTAATATAGTCACTGAAGTTTGTCTGTCAGGGTCAAGTTGGGGATTTGAATACAAAAACCATCCAGTTAAGCCATATGCTAGTTTGGGGGAACAAGCTAGGAAATAGGGCTTAGTCTGAGATGACCCATATGTTAAGATAATTTCAAAGTTAATAAATTCTAGCTTCCTTTATTCCCCAGGCACATTTTAGGTAGAGTGAAATAAATTACCCCAACAGATCTTTTCTGGTTGGATCTCAGGGAAAGAAGGCAGGAACACACATCATAGCCAAATCCAGTTGTATCACCATCATTTCCCTGCCTCCTGCTCTCAGTAGAGATTTCTCACTATTAGGCAGATAAATCAGCCCCTCCCAGAATGACTCAAATGACTTGGGGGTTTCCCAGAATATTCCAAATAATGTGGGGGGCGTAGGGGCTGTACTTTCTACCAGACCTGTGAACCTCTTTTTCCAAAACATACCTCTTTTCCCAAATTCTGTGTTTTGCCCTTTTCCTGTCAGGGCCAAAATGTCTTGAACCAGCCTTAGCTTCAATACTTCTCTGGATGAATTTTATCCCTAAATAGAGAATACACAACCCAAGAATCTGCAAGGGGCTGGCATAATGTTTTGATGCCTAATTACTTTTGCAAGGATTCCTCCATGCTGGCACGATTAATATTTTGGGAGTTACATGCCACTATCATCATCATAATTGGTATTTATCGAGCACTTACTATGTGCTGAGCACTGTACTAAGTGCTTGGGATAGTACAATTATCCTGATTAAATCCTCTTTTCTCTGACTGAGCCTTCTTTTCCCTGTTTCGGTCTCCCTTCTGCCTTGTCTGTGTACTTCAATCTGTGACCTTTGGACATTTGATGTTCTCCCCACCCCCAACACCACAGCACTTATGAACATACCTTTAAATTAAATAATATGAATCACTTATTCACATTAACGTCAGTCTGCCCTTCTAGATAGTAAGCTAGTTATGGGCAGGGAACATGCCTGCCAATTCTGTTGTTTTTTTACTCTCCCAAGTACTTAGTTCAGTGCTCTGCACATAGTAAGTGCTCAATAAATGCAACCGAAATAATGCGACAGAGCCGGAGGACATTTTCCCTGTCCGTGATGAACATATAGATTAGAGGGCGTTACAGATATTAAAATAAGCATGTAATAATATATAATTTAAAGATATGAACATAAGTGCTGTGCCACTAGGTCTTTCTGTAAATCAATCAATTGCACTTAGTGCTCACAGTGTAGAGAGCACTGTTCTAAATGCTTGGGAGAGTACAATACGACAGAGTTGGTAGATCTGTTCCTGATACATGCTGCTGTCTTGGTACTTCTAAGAAGATCACCGTAGAGTGCTTGCTGCATCTCTTACTTGTGACCCCTTTCTCCTTATCACATAGGTCTCACTTTCATTCTGATCATGGCTTCCCTTTCTTCAAGATTCATTAGCATTTCCTTTTCCTCAGTGGGCTACAACTATAGGTATGACTAATAGGCTAAGATATCTAAACTTCAAATTCCTAGAAGATAGGTGCAAAGCACATGTGAGTCCGTTTTTCCAGTTCAAAATGATCCTGCCTCATCTATTCTGTGCCTTTTATTAATGCAAAATGATCTGGGAAAGAGAACTCCCCACAAATTAAGGCCAATAATCTCTTTAAATATAGAAGATCATTAATCTTACTATGAAAAGTATATCATCTGGAATGAATGGGAAGAAATGCACATGTTCACTGAGTTCATTAATCAATCAGAGATATTTTCTGAGCACTTACTATGTGAGGAGCACTGTACTAAGCACTTGGGAGAGTACAGTGTCACAAAATTAGAAGACACTTTCACGGTCCATAATGAGCTTTCAGTCTAGAGAGACAGATATTATTATGAATAAATAATTTATAATATATAATTTAAAGATGTATATATAAGTAAGCTCTTTGTGGGCAGGGAGTGTCTCTCTTGTATTGCCTCTGTACTCTCCCAAAGCTTACTACAGTGCCCTACACACAGTAAATGCTCAATAAACATCATTGATTGATAAGTGTTATGGGTTTGAGGGTGGAGCGAATATCAAATATCCAAAGGTCACAGATCCAAGTTCATAGAAGAGCAGAAGGGAGAGCAGGCCAGGGAAAAGAGGGCTTAATCAGGGAAGGCCTCATGGAGAAAATGTGACCTTAATAATGCTTTGAACATCGAGGAAGTAGGGTCCACATTCATGGAGCAGGTGGGAGTTCCATCTTAATGGAAGGATGTGGGACAGGGGTAGATGAGGTAGACAAATTTGGGGCTAATGGAGTAAGCTGGCTCTAGAGGAACGGAGTTTGTGGACTGGGTTGTTGTAGGAGATTACTGATGTGATATAATTATGTTGCTATTTGTTAAGCGCTTAATATGTGCTGAGCACTGTTCTAAGCGCTGGGGTAGATACAGGGTGATCAGGTTGTCCCACGTGAGGCTCACAATCTTAATCCCGATTTTACAGATGAGGGAACTGAGGCACAGAGAAGTTAAGTGACTCGCCCACAGTCACCCAGCTGACAAGTGGCAGAGCCGGGAGTCGAACTCATGACCTCTGACTCCGAAGCCCAGGCTCTTTCCACTGAGCTACGCTGCTTATATAGGATGGGGCAAATTGATTTAGTGCTCTAAAGCCATGGTAAAGAATTTAGATGCAGAGGTGGGTGGGCAATCTTTGGAGGTTCTTGAGGAGTGGTGACACATGGACTGAATCTTCTTGTTGACAAATGATCCGTGCAGCAGATTGAAGTATGTACTAGAGTGGGGAGTCCAGGAGGTCAGCAGAGAGGCAGATGCAATAGTCAAAGCAGGTTACGATAAATTCTTGAATTAGTATGGTAGTACTTTGGATGAAGAAGAAAGGGCAGATTTTTCCAAAGTTATTATTGAAAGAACAGTCGGACTAAACCTGAAATTTTGATGTAGCATGTGGAAACTGTAACAACTTTTTTTTTTTGTTATTATCACTGTCATTAACCACAAGAGAAAAACAATGTAAGCAAGTCTAGTTTGAAATGGCTTCTGATATTGCAAATGCAATCAAGTTTTCTAATAAAGTATGCATGGTGGGTAAAAAGAAATATGTCCTTTAGCAGTGATGATTCTACATGGCAACTCATAGTTTAGGGTGTTTTGTAAGCAATAACTAATTAAATCGCACAACACCTTTGTGAAGGAGGACAGCACAATCAGCATTTTCTAATTTATCAGCATATAGCATTTTATAGTTGCAATGTACTTTTAAATTGTTTTAATCAGCTACTCTTCATAGCAACTCTTGTAGACCAAATAGTATTGGTATCTTCCTAAAATATGCAAAGTGGATGAAAATTTTTTCCAAAGTATTAAGAAATTAGGGTTAATTATAAACCTAAGAATAGAATTCCTGGGTCCTGAAATTGTAACTGCTTATTTATCCAAGTAAACAGCACTACTGCATTATTGCAACATGAAATCTCCCTCCCTCTCCAAGTATGAGAGACCACCACACTCTCTACCTTCAAAGCCCTATAAAGGTTATATTTCCTC
Organism: Ornithorhynchus anatinus; assembly: GCF_004115215.2. NCBI lineage: Eukaryota > Metazoa > Chordata > Mammalia > Monotremata > Ornithorhynchidae > Ornithorhynchus > Ornithorhynchus anatinus. The sequence goes on from NC_041728.1 coordinate 158,058,528, forward strand.
CTAGTTAAATTCTATCTTCTCCTCTGCCTCTCCCTTCTGCATCATTTTTACACATGAATCTGTACCTTTTAAGCACTTGATAATAATAATAATGTTGGTATTTGTTAAGCACTTACTATGTGCCAAGCACTGTTCTAAGAGCTGGGGTAGATACAGAGTAATCAGGTTGTTCCACATGGGGCTCACAGTCTTAATCCCCATTTTACAGATGAGGTAACTGAGGCACAGAGAAGCTAAGTTACTTGCCCAAAGACACACAGTTGACAGGTGGAGGAGCTGGGATTAGAACCCATGACCCCTGACTCCTAAACCCGTGCTCTTTCCACTGACCCACACTGCTTGATATTCACCCCCAACACTTATGTACATATCTGTAATTTATTCATTTATATTGATGTCTGCCTGGCCTTCTAGACTGTAAACTCATTTTGGGCAGATAACCCATCTACCAACTCTGTTATGCTGTACTCTCCCAACCACTTAATTCAGTGCTCTGCACATATTGGTTTGAAATGATAGAAGTGAAGAAAAAATAAATGGATTACTGTTTTACTTGTCAACAATTCCCTCTGTCCCATCTTGGATGTTTGTGTCTTCCTGAAATTTGGAAAAAAAACTGGCAGATACTGATGGAAATCTTCTCTAAAAAAAGTTCCTTCATTAATGTCAGAAATATTTTGGAATTTAATTTGTAAAAATGTTTTGTTTGTTTTTTATACATTACCCTTCTAAAGATCCTTGGGGTTAGGGATAATGTCTATACCATCTGTTGTACTCCCCTAACTGCATAGTGAAGTGTTCTGATACTTAAAAATAATGATTGATTAAAGTTTTCATTTAATGGCAGAAGATTCCCATAAGACATATCAGACCCCCCAAAAAATCTACTCATAATTTATAATTACAGTTTCTCACAAATTTTGAGACATTCTGCTTTATTTTTTTTTTCCACACTCCCAAGGACCTTAGAATTGCAACACAGAAGTTCAGTATCTTCCTCCCTTAATCTTTCAGGTTTTTGCAGGTAGTCAGTTTTACCACTACTGTACTCTTACTGAATTCAGTACCCTGGGCCATGTTTGATTAGGCAGTTTTGTTGTCCATCTTTACTGAAAGCTGTATGTTTCCAAAACATCTAATAAAAGGTCATTTAAGCACTTCCCAAGTGCAAGCTCCTAGAACAGTGCTCTGCACATAGTAAGCATTAAATAAATGCCATTGCTTGATTGAAAGTAAGAAAAGGAATTACCGTCAGAGGAAGAACCATATTTCTCGGTGGGGGGAGGGGGAGGTGACTCTAAACCTATTGAAACAATAAGAGGTTGTCTTGGATGAAAGCAAGCTCCCAGGCTTCTCTTGGAGAGGGGCAGGACAAAATCTTCTTCATTTCCTGGTTCTAGCACAGTAATGCTATATTCTATCAACCTTTAAAAGCAGCCTCTGCATCACCCAGTTAAGATGTTGAAAGTAGGCCTGAAAAGTGTTCTTTGTTGCTGAATTGTACTTTCCAAGGGCTTTGTACAGTGCTCGGCACACAGTAAGCACTCAATAAATGCAATTGAATGAATGAATGAATGAATGAATGAAGTAGGGTAATGATCTATTTTGGGTTTTTAATCCCCATTTAGATTTTCTGTTTTGTATTCATCCCAACTGTATTAGTCGATCAGTGCTGTCTGTACACTGTAGGCTCTTATGGGCAGGGTTAATATCTACAACTTTGCTGTATTATACCTACCAAGCTCTGAGTACAGTGCTCTGCACACAGTGAGGACTCAATAAGCAACACTGATAGATTGATGAACTGTTTACTTTGTGCAGGGCTCTGTGCAAAGTGCTTATGAGAATTCAATACAATAGAATCATTATTCACAATCACTAATAATAATAACACTTACTATGTGCCAAGCACTTTACTACGTACTGGTGTAGATATAAACAAATTGGGTTGGACACAGTCTCTGTCCCATATGGGATTCACAATCTTAATCCCCATTTTATAGATGAGGTAACTGAGGCATAGAGAAGTTATGTGACATGCCTAAGACCACACAGCAGACCAATGGTGGAGCCATCATTAGAACTCAGGTCCTCTTACTCCCAAGCCTGTACTCTTTACACTAGGCCATAATACTTCTTAGATTAATCAGGAAGGCATCATAGTGGGTATTATTTTAGTTGATGGGGAAAGTAGAGGTCATATTAGATATGAAGGTGGATGAAATTCCATGTATAAGGGAGGCCTTGACCAAGGGGTTAATGACAAGACATATGAAATCACGTTACAATAGCTGCTTGTTTTAGAGGCACAAAATGTGTGGACTGGGCTTTACTAGGAGCAGAGTGAGGTTAGGTAGGAGGGTCAAAGCCTCTAACTCCCTTCAGACTATTATCTGTATTCAGATGTTCAGAGTCTTATAACTCTTAAAAATACTTAGGCATAGTTCCCTTTTATATTCATTGCAGAATATTCATTTCACTGCATTTCAGAAGTAACATGACTTAGTGGAAAAAGCCTGGGTTTAGGGGTCAGAGGTCGTGGGTTCTAATCCTGCTTTGCCACTTATCAGTTGTGTGACTTTGGGCACATCATTTAGCTTCTCTGGGCCTCAATTACCACATCTGTAAAATGGGAATTAAGACTGTGAGCCCCCCGTAGGACGTGCTGATCACTTTGTATCTTCTCTAGCACTCAGAACAGTGCTTGGCCCACAGTAACCACTTAACAAATGCCATTGTTATTATTATTATTATTATTATTGTTGTTGTTATATGAAGACTTCACGTCTTCATTCCTTCTGAATATTTGGATGGGTGAGGGAAACCTTGAGCTTCTCTTTCTAGCTACTTTAGTAGGTGGCTCTTGTACTATAAAATAAGTAAGTTAAATAGTAGACACTGAAGATGATTCATTCATTTAATCGTATTTATTGAGCGCTTACTTTGTGCAAGAATAGAATAGAAAGAATAGAGACCATCCCTGCCAAACAACAGGCTCACAGTCCAAACGGGGCAGAGAACCAAACAAAACAAGTAGTCTGGCATCATTATCATCAAAATAAATAGAATCATATATACATATCATTAACAAAATAAATAGAGAAATAAATAATATACACAAATATGCACAAGTGCTGTGAGGAGGGGAAGGGGGAAAAGCCGAGGGAGGAAGGGGAAGAAGGGGAGGGGAGGGGATCAGAGGGAAAGGGAAGGCTCAGTCTGGGAAGGCCTCCTGGAGGAGGTGAACTCTCAGTAGGGCTTTGAAGAGGGGAAGAGATTTAGTTTGGCGGATGTGAGGAGGGAGGGCATTCCAGGTCAGAATTAGGACGTAGGCCAGGGGTCAATGATGGGACAGGCATGAAAGAGGGACTGTGAGGTGGTTAGTGGAGAGGAGAGGAGTGTACAGGGTGGGCTGTAGAAGGAGAATTGGGAGGTGAGGTAGGAGGGGGGCAAGGTGATGGAGAGCTTTGAAGACAAGAGTGAAGAGTTTTTGTTTTATGCAAAGGTTGATAGGGAACGAATGGAAGTTTTTGAGGAGGAGAGTGACATGGCCAGAGCGTTTCTGTAGAAAGATGATCCGGGCAGCAGAATGAATTATAGACTGGAGCGGGGAGAGACAGGAGGATGGGAGATCAGAGAGGAGGCTGACTCAATAATCCAGTTGGGATATTTTGAGACTTTGTATTAGCAAAGTAGCAGTTTGGATGGAGAGGAAGGGGTGGACCTTGGCAATATTGTGAAGGTGAGGCTGGCAGGTTTTGGTGACGGGTTAGATGTGTGGGTTGAAGGAGAGAGCAGAGTCAAGGATGCCACCAAGGTTGCGGGCCTGTGAGACGGGAAGGATGGTAGTGCCATCCACAGTGACAGAGAAGTCAGGGAGAGGACAGGGCTTGGGAGGGAAGATAAGGAGCTCAGTCTTGGACAAGTTGAGTTTTAGGTAGTGGGCAGACATCCAGGTGGAGATGTACTGAAGGCAGGAGGAGATACAAGCCTGGAGGGAGCGGGAGAGAACAGGGGAGGAGATATAGATTTAGGTGTCATCTGTGTAGAGATGATAGTTGAAGCTGTAGGAGTGAATGAGTTCACCAAGGGAGTAAGTATAGATGGAGAATGGAAGGGGGCCAAGAACTGACCTTTGAGGAACCCCTACAGTTAGTGGATGGGACGGGGAGGAGGAAACAGTGAAGGAGACCAAGAATGAGTGGCCAAAGAGATGAGGAGAACCAGGAGAGGACAGAGTCCGTGAAGCCAAGGTGAGATAAAATTTGGAGGAGAAGGGGATAGTCGACAATTTCAAAGGCAGTTGAGAGTTTGAGGACGATTAAGACAGAGTAGGAGCCATTGGATTTGGCAAGAAAAAAAATCGTTAAGCGGTTACTATGTGCAGAACACTGTTCTAAGTGCTGGAGTAGATACAAGGTAATCAGGTTGTCCCACATGAGGCTCACAATCTTAATCCCCATTTTACAGATGAGGTAACTGAGGCACAGAGAAGTTAAGTGGCCTGCCCAAGGACTCACAGCAGACAAGTGGCAGAGCTGGGATTAAAACCCACATCCTCTGATTTCCAAGCTTGTGCTCTTTCCACTAAGCCATGCTGCTTCTCATAATAATTGTGGTATTTGTTAAGTGATTACTATGTGCCAGACATTACTAAGCTCTGGGCTGGATACAAGCAAATCAGGTTGGACACAGTCTCTGTTCCATGTGGGGCTCACAGTCTTAATCCCCATTTTACAGATGAGGTATGATAATGGTGCCTGGTTACCTGGAAGAAGCATTCTAATATTACAGAAGTTGTTTTACGAAAGACAGCAGCTGGGAAAATCTGGAAGGGGGAATAGAAATTTTGCAATAGAAATGAATAAGGAGCCATTGAGAGCATCAAAATGATTTTCTTAGCTATTCATTTACCAACTGTCCTTCTCTTTTCCATCTTGTATTGTGCTCTGCTACGCATGTATATAGGCATAGTAGCAAAGTGTAGAGCTGAGCTTCATGTGTGGGTAAAATTAGGAGGGCTCTGGATGCTGCCAAGACTGTGTTAGCATCTGAAGCTGTGACTAGTGGATTCTGAGCTGGGAAAAGCCAAAATCTCTGCTCTTCTAGTCACAATATCCTATCCTCTTATTGTCTATACCTTTGTCCTTGCCTTTTATGTCATTTCAATATCTTTAATGTTGCATACTTCCTTCTGTATCTGTTGCTCATCCATATTTTCCTCCCTTTTCTTAGATTCTGTGTCCCTTGGTGGCCAGGCCCTAAATCTAATTTTCACCTGTCTATTTTTGCCCCGGGCTTAGTACAGTGCTTTGCACAAAGTAACTAGTTAATAAATGTCATTACTACTAACAAATATCATTGCTACTGCTTCTTGTCCTCTCCTATTCCCAGTATGGGTAGACAGAGTTTAGAGTTTCTCAAATTAACTTCTCTCCTTTCATAAGTAACCTTTGAAAGTTACAAAGGTTACAGAGTGAATCCCATTGAAATTTTGTCTTTTTTACCGCCAGGCCCTTTTTCCATTGTTGCAAAAACTTCCACATTAATCACATTTACTTTTAGGTTTAAGGATAGTGTAAAAAAAATCAATTTAAATCATTCCTCTGAAAATTTTCTAGGCCTTTTAAAATATGCAAATACATAATTGGAAACACAAATAAATACATATTGTTATGAATGAATGATAGAGTCATTTCACAGTACAAAGTAACTGGCATTAGATTCAACTCAATTTGTGTCATTAATTCTAGTGCTATGAAAATATAAGGCCATCATCTAGGCTGCGAGGATCGCACTGGGCTGTTTTAATAACTGGGGTCAAAATCATTGCTTCCTCATGAGCCGCTGTGTCTCATGGAGTGGTCCATCGGTCTTTCAGTATAAACATCAAAGGTCCTGCAGCTTTTCATTTTTCTAAATGGGAAGCCACAGGGACCCTAACAGTTCATGCTAAACCTTTTGTAAATGCTTCCATAAGGTATATTGATTATGAAAGGCAATGATGCAGAAGAGAAATGAGAGCCAATCTGTTGTTTTTGTAAGGTAACAGACAACATATAATCCCAGATTTGATAGGGTGCATCACTTTTGGTGAAGACTATAGCCATGAAGTAGGAAAACAAGTGTCTACCTAGAAGCTTTGAATAGACATGGATACATAGGGTGGACTATATTTATCTAACAAAACAAATGGAGCTTTATTATTAAATTATTATTAAATTCAGGGGTAGCAGCATGGCTTGAAGGAAAGAGCCCGGGATTGGGTGTCAGAGGTCATGGGTTCTAATCCCAACTCTGCCACATGACAGCTGTGTGACCTTGGGCAAGTCACTTAACATCTCTGGGCCTCAGTTACTTCATCTGTAAAATGGGGATTAAGACTGTGAGCCACACGTGGGACAGTGTGATAATCTTGTATCTATCCCAGTGCTTAGACAGTGCTTGGCCCATGGTTAGCACTTAACAAATACCATGATAATTATTATTATTGTAATGGGTGATATAAACCTGAAATGATTTTGCAGTGTCATTCCCAAGGAATTTGTAATATTTATGAGAAGCAGCATGGCATAGTGGATAGAGCATGGGGCTGGGAGTCAGAAGGTTATGGGTTCTAATCCCACCTCCACCACTTGTCTGCCATGTGACCTTGGACAAGTCATTTCACTTCTCTGTGCCTCAGGTACCTCATTTCTAAAATGAGGATTGAAACTGTGAGCTCCATTTGGGAAAGGGATTGTGTCTAACCTAATTAACTTGTATCTACCCCTGCTCTTAGAACAGATCTTGGCACATATTAAGTGCTTAAGTACCACTAAAAAAAGAAAAACAATCTCAGCAGACATATCTCAGAGAAAAAACAGAGCAGCAGCACATAGCTGCACATGGCTTTCTAGAGTGGTCTCAAGTACATAGTGAATTCAGGGGAAGGAATGGCCTTATGGGAGGCCTTGTGACTTCTGATTCCTGGTTTGTTTTGTCTTATGCCATCGTGTCATCTCTGACCCATAACAATGCCACGGACATGTCTCTCCCGGGATGCCCTCCTCCATCTGCAATAAGATAAGGAAAATGAGGGACAGATAATTTAAATGACTTAACCACGTTGACACAGCAGGCAGTGAATAGAGTCAAGAGTAGAACCCATGTCCCTTGATTCCCACCCAAAATGCCCTTCCTCTCAGCCTGTGAGTTTGTAGCCTCTGAATCTCTCTTGGTCAGCCTTTGTTGTAAATACCTCACCCACCCACTCAAAAGCTGATTTTCAAAGTAGCAAAGTGCACTGTCTGTGGAAAATGAAGGGATGAGATTGATTCCCAAGAAGGGGACACTACAGAAATAGGTGGCATTGTGGCTAAGGCAGGAATGTTCTATGCTTTTTCATTTCCTCTCTCTCTGTACATATCACATTTCCTAGATTGATTGCCATGGAAATAAAGCAAACCCAAATGTCACTTTCATTCCTAAATATTATGAAAGGTAGGGACACTTCAAGGTGAGATTATTTTCTCTACTTTTATGATAATAAACCATATTTTCTTAAGAGTAAATCCTCTATTTTAACCTTGGTTTTCTTGTAATCAATTTTCTCTCTGACTTTATTTGCTAAATTATGTCCTTTTCTTTCCATAGCTAGACACACCTCTTTCTTTTAGTGAAATATATATATATATATTTATATATACATGTGTATATATATATACTCAGGTAATCTGACTAAAAATTCTTACGAATGGTATCCTCAAGCATTTATACAGTGCTCTGTTATTTTCCCTAACACTTCATCTCTTCTCTTCTTTTTGCAATCAGTTCCATCTCTCTCTTTTACCAATTTTCCTTCTTTTCCCCAATTAATCACTAGTGCTTCTCTTCACAGTCCCCTTAGCACCCTCACAGTTCTTCTGAACTTTCTTCTTTCAGTACTCCACCATCCTATGCTAATATTGATTTTGAACTTTCAAAGTCTATCATCTATCTACAATAATATTTATTGAGCAGCTACTGTGTGCCAATGATGAACCAAGCATTTGTGGGATTAATGATTCATTCATTCATTCGTATTTATTAAGCACTTACTGTGTGCAGAACACAGAACTAAGTATTTGAAAAGTACAATTCAGCAGTAAAGACAAACAATCCCTTCCCACAATGGGCTTACAGTCAAGAAGGGGGGAGAGATGATGATAATGATAAAAAATAATACAATAGAGTGAGAACTGATCACTGCCAAGGAATTTATATTCCAACTGGAAGACTATAAAAATTATTTAAAATTATAGGTAGACAATAAAATATCGTAGCTATTAACAGCCCATTCTGATTATTACATTTTTTTGAAAATTATGTATTTGCATTATGAACACCAAGGGCCTTTTATTTTTTTGCCATCAACATTTCTCAAAAATTCACAAAAATACTTATGTACTTTTTTTAAACAACCTCAGTACAGGGAAATTACATTTGAGTATGGATTTAAGTGAGAAGGGAACTGTGGTTCTACTTTTGTCTCACAAGCACGCATAAGTGCTAAGCTCTCAGTTCAGTGCTCTGCACATTGTAAGTGCTAAATCAATGACTACTGCAAATAAAGCACAGAAGCAGCTTGACCTAGTGGAATAAAGCATGGGCCTGGGAGTTAGAAGAACCTGGGTTATATTTCCTGCTCTGTCGCTTGTCTGTTGTGTGACTTTGGACTACTTCTCTGTGCCTCAGTTACTTCATCTGTAAAATGGGGATTAAGACTGAAATAAAATTAACCCCATCAGGTGTGAGGTCCCTAAAATTGCTCCTGCCCCTCCTCAGTGCCTCCCCCTTCCATTCCCCTCTTCAATTTTCCAATCCTTCCTAGCAGTATCTCCAGAGGACATCTACCTCCTCTCAAATGCCACCCCCTCCACATGCACTTTGGACCCCATTACTTCCCACCTTATAAAAACTATCCCACCTCCCTCCTTCCCTCCATGACAGCCATCTTCAACTTTTCATTCTACAGTGGCTTCTTCCCCACTCTCTTCAAACCTGTCCATGTCTCCCCCATCCTAAAGAAAAACCTCCCTTGAACTGATGGCTCCCTCCAGTTATCACTTCATCTCCCTCTTACCATTCCTCTTCTAACTCCTTGAGCAAATTGTCTACACCCACTGCCTCAAACTCCTCTCTTCCAATTCCTTTCTTGATACCCTCCACTCTGGCTTTTGTCCCTTTCATTCCACAAAAAATGCCCTCTCAAAGCTCACCTATGATTTTCTTCTTGCCAAATCTAACAGCTCCTACTCCATCCCAATCCTCCTCGACCTCTCAACTGATTCACGCTGTGGACCACCCCCTTCTAATGGAAATATAATAATAATAATAATGATATTTGTTAATGCTTACTATGTGCCAAGCACTGTTCTAAGTGCAGTGGTAGATACAAGGTAATCAGTTGCCTTACAGTCCTCATCCCCATTTTACAGAGGAGGTAACTGAGCGTTATCCAACCTCGACTTCAGTGACTCTTTCTTCTACTGGTTCTTCTCATCTCTCTGGCAATTCATTCTCAGTCTCCTTCTTGGGCTCCTCCTCTGCCTCCTACCCCCTAACTGTGAGGGATCCCTCAAGGTTCAGTTCTGGGTCCCCTTCTATTCTCCACCTCATTCCCTTGGAGAACTCATTCACTCCCATGGCTTCAATTACTATCTCTATGCAGATGATATCCAAATCTACATCTCTTCCCCTTATCTCTTTCCCTCTCTCCAGGCTCAAATCTCCTATTGCCTTCAAGACATCTCCACATGCATTCCTCTCCTTACCTCAAACTTAACACGCCCAAAACAGATCTCCTTATCTTCCCACCTAAACCCTGTCCTCTCCTTGACTTTCCCATCACAGTACACAGCACCACCATCCTTCCAGTCTCACAAGCCCATAACTTTGGCATTATCCTTGACTCCTCTCTCTCATTTAACTCACATATTCAATCCATCACTAAATCCTGTCAGTCCAACCTTCACAAAACTGCTAAAATCCTCCCTTTCCTCTCCATCCAAACTGCCACCACGTTAATGCAATCACTCATCCTATCCTGCCTAGATTACTGCATCAGTCCCCTTGTTGAGCTCTCAACCTCCTGCCTCTCCACACTCCAGTCCATACTTCACTCCACTGCCCGGATCACCTTCCTACAAAAATGTTCAGGACATGTCACTGAGCTCCTCAAAAATTTTTCCAGAGATTGCCCATCCACCTCAAAACTCTTCACAATTGGGTTTAAAACACTCCGCTACCTTGCCCCATCCTATCTAATGTCTCTTCTCTCTATAATCCAGCTCACATACTTTGCTCCTCAGGTGCTAACCTTCTCACTGTGCCTTGATCTCGCCTGTGAGGCTTCCGACCCCAGCCCATGTCCTGCCTCTGGCCTGGAATGCCTTCCCTCCCTCAAACCTGACAAAGAATTATGCCTTCTAGCCCTTCAAAACCTAATTGATGGCATATCTCTTCCAAGAGGCGTTTCCAGACTAAGACCCACTTTTTGTCATCTCCCACTCCCTTCTGCACTGCCCTGACTTGCTCCCTTCCCCCCACCCCACTGCCCCATAGCACTTATGTATATATCTGTAATTTTATTTATTTGTATTGCTGTCTATTTGTATTGCTGTCCATCTCCCCACCTTTAGACTGTGAGCTCGTTGTGAGCAGGGATTGTCACTGTTTATTGTCATATTGTACTTTTGCAAGTGCTTAGTACAGTGTTCTGCACACAGTAAGCGCTTAATAAAGGTGAATGAATGAATGAATGAATGAATGAATGACAGGGACCATGTCCAACACTATTTGTATCACCCCTGCCCCCAGTGCTTAGGACAGTGCCTGATGCATACTGAGCACTTACCAAATACCGCAGTAATTAATATAAAATGAAAGTGTAATCATTGACAGATCAACCTCATTTACATCCATGCTCTTTTTCTACTAACTAAACCATATAGTATGATAAACTGATATCCAATACCATAATTCTCCCGATATCGTTATTCTTAAGAGGCATTTTTTGAGGTTGAATTCCTTTAAAAATACTACAATAATTGTACATTTAATTGCCATTTTATTCAATACCCTTTTATAATATTTTTCAAGTCTTACTGAGGAATATAAATTATATTATTATTGTGAAGAAAATATTTGAATCTGTAACATTTTTTTCACTGTCTTAACAGAAAAAACATCAAATGGCACGTTATATATCATTCTGTGTACATCTACATAAACAATTATGTTTTGGGCCAATAATTAAATTATTTGAGCCTTTGGGGAAAAAAAAAAAGTTTGTACAAGCTGTTGAAAGTTCTTGATTTTGTTTTTAAATCCATACTCAAAATAATTTCCCTGTACTGAGGTTTTTTTTAGAAAAGTACATGAATATTTTAATGTACATTTGGTGTGAATTTTTGAGAAATATTGACAGCAAAAAAAAACAAACAATAGGCCTTAGGTGTTCATAATGCAAATACATAATTTTCAAACGCTTGAAAATCAGAATGGGCTGTTAATGCCTGTGATAGTCAATTGGATATCTTTGATTTTAAACAATTTTTATAGTCTTCCATTTGGAATATGAACTCCTTGGGAATGATCAGTTCTCACTCTCTTGTATCATTATTATTATTATTATTATCAACATCCCCCCATAGACTGTAAGCCCACTGAGGACAGGATTGTCTCTCTTTATTGCTGAATTGTACTTTCCAAGCATTTAATACAATGCTCTGCACACAGTAAGCGCTCAGTATATACAATTGAATGAATGAAGGAACCATTACTCCTGCAAATGCTTCCTTCATCGCCCGTACACAGTAGCTGATCAATAAATACTATTAATTGATGGATGATAGACTTTGAAGGATCAAAATCAATATTAACATAGGATGGTTGTGGTTCATTCCAATTTTCAGGATTCATTTAAATGATTAAACAAAATAATTTTCCAAATGAATGTTATGGTGATTTGTTAAGTGGGTTAATCCATGAAATATGAACATTTTATATATTAAAAATATTAATATATGTTGAAGCCTTTGTCAGCAGGTTCCAAGAATCATTTAACATTCATATAGAATTTTGGTTTGAAAAGTGCCCCACTGTTATGATTCTGATTGTTTATCGTTCCTCTCATGCTGTGTATCATGACCTCTTTTCAAAAGAAAAAAAATTACTAGAGTGCATTTCATTATACAAGAATAAACAAAAATAGAAACTACAAGATCAAAATTGGAAATTCCTCAAGAGAAAATTGGTTTTTATCCTCCAGTGGCAAGGAATTTTAGCCTCTGTAATAGACCATGCACAAAGCAAATAATTAAAAATACATTAATGAGGTCACATATATGTACATTCCTTCTGGACAGGGATCTTATTTCTTACCCTACTTTACTCTCCCAACAGCATACCAAATGTTTTTGCTTAGTCATATGTGCTCATGACAAACTTTTCTCAACATACTTTTTTTTTTTAGAGGAAATGAATGATTATTCTTTGTGCCATTTAACTGTAAGTATGTGAGGAAGAGGAGAAGGGCAAGACATGATAACATAACAGACAGGCTCACACCAGTCAATGTATTGTTTTTTCTTTAAAACAGATATGCTCTGAGAAAGGATGAAGAGAAGAGAGGTTAATTCACTGAGTGCCTACTGTTTGCAGCTCTTCGGAGACTTCCATTAAAAATAAGACAAATTCTCAAGTGTCCTCTTATCTTTCTTTTTTGCTTCCCCTCCTGTCCTCCTCTTCTTTTTCTTTTACTCTCTTTTTCTCCAGCTCCACTTACTGCTACACTTGTTTTATGAATATGCAATAATAGCTCCATTCATGTTTAAATGTTACAAAACATTAAAAAAAGTGAACCAGTTAACTAAGTGATCTTCACAAATATTATGATTGATTCATGCTTGGATGTTAGTTTTTTAATATGGGAACCGTTTCTGCTGAGCTGTAAATATTTTTGTGCCTGTCTGTACAGTTAGAGTGCAAGCTACTTCATTCAATTCATTCAATTGTATTTATTGAGCACTTACTGTTTGCAGAGCACTGTAATAAGCACTTGCAATGTACAGTTGGCAACAGGTAGAGACAATCCCTACTCAACAACGGGCTCACAGTCTACAAGGAGGAGACAGACAGCAAAACAAAACAAGTAGACAGGCAACAATACCATTTAAAAAGATAAATAGAATTGTAAATATACACACATCATTAATAAAATAGATTAATAAATAATATATGCAAATAGGTACAAGTACTGTGGGGCAGGGAAGCAGGTAGAGCAGTGGGAAGGACTAGGGGCAGTGGGGAGGGGAGAAGGAATAGAGGGAAAAGGAGGGCTCAGTCTGGGAAGGCCTCGTGGAGGAGGTGAGCTCTCAGCGCTTTGAAGAGGGGACGAGAGTTAGTTTGGCATATATGAGGCGGGAGGGCATTCCAGGCCAGAGGTAGGACAGGTGAGAACGAAGCAGTGAGGAGGTTAGCAGCAGAGGAGTGGAGTGTGCGGGGTGGGCTGTAGAAGGAGAGAAGGGAGGTGAGGTAGGAGGGGGCAAGGTGATGGAGAGCTTTGAAGTCAAGAGTGAGGAATTTTTGCTTCATGCAAAGGTTGATAGGCAATTATAGTATTTGTTAAGTGCTTACTATGTGCTAGGTGCTTGCAAGCAGAGATATTGTCACTTCATTATTCTGTACCTCCCAAGTACCTAGTACATTACATGCCCCAAGGAAGTTACTCAGTAAATGTCACTACTATGATTACTATTCATTTAAAATATTTTGGTTATATTAGGGGATTTTGAGATTCTGGACTGGATCTTCTTGCCTAGATTTTGTTCAATTGTGTTTCTTCTTGCCTTATTACTTTTTTTTGTCTATTTGTCTAATGAAGTCATTTTTACAGATGAGGTAACTGAGGCACAGAGAAGTGAAGTTATTTGCCTATGGCCACACAGACAAATGGGAGAGCAGAAATTAGAACCCATGACCTTCTGACTCCCAGGCCTGTGCCCTATCCATAATGCCATCCCAAAATCACATCTCCAAGGCCTTCCCTGATTTAGCCCTTACTTCTCCTACTCCATCTCCATTTCATCGCCCTGGCATTTCGATTTTTCCTCTTTAAGCACTTGATATTCACACCATTTTCAGTCCCTGAGCACTAATGTTGTAAGTATCCATAATTTTGTTTTAGTGTCTTTCTCCCACTGAAGATTCTAAGATCCTTGTGTTCAGGGAAGATGTCTACTAATGCTGTTATATTTTGCTCTCCCAGTTGCTTAGTACAGTGCTCTGCACACAGGGCTCAAGAAACACAATTAATTGATTACTATTATTATTTACCACTTATAGCAAATAAAATGAAAGATTAAAATGTAATAAAAACAGACATAGATTGCCATTGGGTTCCTGCATACATTTTGTCACAATATCTTTTTTTTATTTAAGAAACAAAACTAATATGATCTTCTTCTTTCAACAACAACAAGTTTTTTATCAGTTTTTTAGGCGTATGAATGATGGTATGATAGAGGGATAAATCCAGGAGCTATGATTTCCTAACTAATCTGTCAAAAATAGCCTTTGTATAAATCTGGATCTCTCAATTGTATGGAAAATTGTTCAAGACAAATCGATCATTATTCACTCTCACTGGAATTAAGGCAGGATTTCATTTTCCAAGAGTAGTTATGACACATAAGAAAAATCTGAAATCTGCAAAACCCTTTTTAGTTTAGTAAGTGCTAAACATAAAAAAAACCCTAATAGATGCTTTCAGAGCTTTTTGTTGCTGAGTATCTATATGACAAGACCACTTGCTGAACCAGCATTTGAATTTCTTTAAAATTGCTGATTCTCGGTGGTGAGTATAATTTGCATAAATCTGTATAACTTCTTGTACACTGTCAAAATTAGCTTTGACAGCAAGTCTAGAGATGAAGCATTAGCGTTTCAAACTATCATTAACATCTTGATTAAGTCACCCATTCCATATTTGAATTAGAAAATTCTCATACACAAATAAACTACATCCGTCATCATTTAGAGGACTTCATATAGGTGGTGCATTCCCATAGTTAGTTGACATTTCTTTCATTAATAAAGGTTAACAAAGAAGTGCTATTATCACTACCTAATATAGTTCATAGCCATCTTGACAAGGATCATTTCATGTGACCAAAATAATTAATTTTTTTCACCATACTTTAGAAATTAAGAATGTCAGATTTTATTAGCATTAATTAGAAATTTAAAGTTTAGATTATCAATGTGTTTAACTTCTCCAACACCTCAACCCTGACTGTGTGTATATGTGTGTATGTTCATATCTACATATGTATGTATGCACCCACACATACATAAATACCTTTACTTCTATGTGCCTCAGTTTCTTTATCTATAAAGTAGACATTAAATATAGGTTCTCCTCTTTTTGACTGTGACCCCAATATGGGACAGGAACTGACAACTTGTATTGACCCAAGTGCTGAGTACAGTGTTTATGATTATGGTATGGTTTGAGAAATATTACTATAAATACTATTATTATTATCATCATAGTTATCAGTGGGTCTTAGTATTTTCTGAACATTGGGTCCAGAGAAATATATGACTCCCTCTGCAGTATAATTGAAAACAGCAGACTTGAAAAGAAAACCCCTTTAGACTGGTATGCTTGTTGTGGGTGGGGAACATGACTAACAACTCTGTTCTATTTTACTCTCCCAAGTGCTTAGTATGGTGCTCAGTATGCATTAATCACTTAATACATATTACTGATTAATCCCATCCTTATGATGAATAAAGAAAAATATGCAACATTATATGTGAGAATATGTTTGCTGTAACAGTGCCAAAAGGATAAAGAAATATCTCATTAGGTAAAGCAAAGAGTAAATTGTGAAGCCTTGCATGCTGTCAAAAAAAAAACCAAACAAAAAAACTTTAGGAATTAGAAAGATTGATCAGTAATTCAAGGAAAAACATAAACCCATTCTCTACCAAATATAACATGAAAAAAATTCTCCAGAGCCTCTAGTTTGGCAAAAATTTATTTCTAAAACACAACGAGGTAGTCAAATCACCCTACATCACTACAAGAGTTATAGCTCATTAAACATTCATCAGCATGCAAGAGTTTAGCTAACGAGATAGGCTTTTCATTTTTCTCCAGTGTTTTTCCTGATGTAAAATTGCAAAAGCTTGTTTTGACTTTAGCATCAGCAACTTGTATTAGGGAACTATTCCATCATCATTATCATCATCACCACCACCACCATCAAAACTGAAGCACATGCATAAGAGGGACTGCCCAGCACACTGAACAAAACTGCCCAGCACATAATAAGCTCTAAACAAATGACACCATTATTATGATTATCATCATCATTTATTAAGTACTTGTAATTCTAAACACTGGAAGGAAATACATGAATGCAATGTAAACACAGTGTCTGATCCACAAGAAACTCTAAATGGGAAAAGGATAAACCCAGAGAGAAAAGTCAACATCTAGAAGACAATTCATGATTCAAGGCTGCATGATAAAGCAAGTTTAAGTGAAACAATTCCAAATCCAAATAATTTCTAATAGAAGCATTTTGCCAGTCATGTGGACTGCATCCAGCGTTGCACAATGGATTTTTTTTAGGCACACCAACCTTAGCAGAAATTTTGGAAATAAAAGATAAATACCAATGTACCAATGGACTATAGTATTAGGAACAGCATAGTCTAGAGGAAAGATAAGGGGTCTGGGAGTTAGAGGACCTTGGTTCTAATCCTATTTCTGTAACCTGCTTGCTGGGTGATCTTGGATGAATCACTTAACTTCTCTGGGCCTCAGTTTCCTCATTTGTATAATGGGGATTAAATTCCTGTCTTCAGTGCACCACATGGGATAGGGACTGTGTCTGTCCTGACTATCCTGTATCTATCCTGATGCTTAGTACAGTGCTTCACACATAGTAAGCATTTACCAAATACCACAGTTTTCAATCAGTGTCATATTAATTGAGTATTTACTGTATGCAGAACATTATATTAAGGATTTGGGAGAGATTAACTGCATTGCTATTCTCATTATTATCATTACTTGACTAGAAAGAATACAGGTCCCAGTTCCTGGCCACAGCAAGAACTCTCCCATGGATGATTGCCTATTTCTTCCAGGTATTATCCCATTTCCCTCCTATCATTCTCCTCTAAAATCCTTGAGTGAGTTGTATACACCCACTGCCTGTGGTTCCTCTCTTCCAATCCTTTCCTTGACCCCTTCAATATGGCTTCTACCCCATTCACTCCAGAAAAACCACCCACTCAAAAGTCACCAAAGATCTCCTTGCCAAATCCAATAGGCTCTACTCTATACTAATCCTCTTAGATCTCTTAGTTGCTTCCTACACTGTTGACCATACTCTTCTCGTGGACACATCATACAAGCTTGGCTTCACTGATACTATCTCTGGTGAGCCCTAAACAAGCTACCTTTTTAGTGACTGTTTGTGATCCTGTGAACAAGAAGAAGGAAGAAACTTTGCAAAGGCACTGATGGGCTCTACCTGAGAAAGGTAATTGCTGGCCTTCTGGGGGCACAGCATGGGGGGAAGTGGGGCTTTCTCTCCTTGTTCTACCCATGAATGACCTGGACCAATCAATAACTGCCATGTAGAGCCACAGCTGCCATGCCTAAGGCTGATAAAAGGCAGTTTCTTGGAGGCATGCAAGGGGTACATGCCAAGAAGCAGCACAGAGACACGCTGAGTCACAGAGAGAGCAAGAAGCAGAAGCAGGAGAGAAGCACTTGGAAGCAGAAAGAAGCACTGGCAGAACGGGCTCCTTTGACCACTGACTAGTACTGAAACTTTGGAGGAGTGGAGTGAGTTTGTGTGTGTCACTCCCTTGCACGTTGGTAAAGCTAAATAAAAACATTTCACAGTAACCTTGGTGATCAGAGGTGAGATTTGACTTCTGCTATGTGTCACCGAGGCTCCCCTGGTCCAGGAAGGTCCTGGTTGGTATGAGGTTGTGGGGGGTCGCTTGCAACACTATCCTCTTCTGGTGCTCCTCCTATCTCTCTAGTGCTCATTCTCTGTCTGTTCTGTGGACTCCTCTTCCGTCTCCCACCCCTTAACTGTGGGTGTTCCTCAAGGTTTAGTTCTGGGTCCCCTTCTATTCTCCGTTACCACCACTCCCTAGAAGAACTCATTCTCTCCCATGGCTTCAGCTACAATCTCTATGTGGATGATATTAATCTACATCTCCAGCCCTAATCTCTCTCCTCTGCAATTTTATATTTCCTCCAGACTTCAGTCCATATCTACTGGGATGTCCTGCTTACTCTTCATACTAAACATGCCCAAAACACATCTACTTATCTTCCCACACAAACCTGTCCTGCCTCTGACTTTTTTCTGTCACTGTAATAATAATAATGATGGCATTGGTTAAGTACTTAAAATGTGCCAAGCCCTGTACTAAGTGCTGGGGTAGAAACAAGGAGATCAGGTTGTCCCACGTGGGGCTCACATTCTTAATCCCCATTTTACAGATGAGGTAACTGAGGCACCAAGAAGTGAAGTACTTGCCCAAAGTCACACAGCTGATGTGGTAGAGTTGGGATTAGAACTCAGAACCCCTGATTTCCAAGCCCTTGCTCTTTCCACTAAACCACACTGCTTCTTTCCTGTACTACTGTATACAGTAGTCTTTACTATTACTTTACTACTTTACTACTACCATAGATAGTACCACCACCTCCCTGTCTCCCAAGTTCACAATCTTGGCATTATCCTACACTACTATTTCTCATTCAATCCACATATTCAATCTGTCACCAAATCTTGTTGACTCAACCTTCCCAGCATTGCTAAAGTCCTCCCATTCCTCTCCAACCTAAGTGCTACCACAATAATCCAAGCATTTATCATATTCCAAGCACTTATTCTATCCATCTTTATTACTCTCTCAGCCTCCTGGCTGGCCACCTTGCCTCCTGCCTCTTCCCATTCCAGTCCATACTTACCTCTGCTGCCCAGATCAATTTTTCTACATCTTTCCCCACTCCTCAAGAACCTGTAGTGGTTGCCCATCCACCTCCACATCAAAAAGAAACTCCTTACCATCAGCTTTAAAGCACTCAATCATCTCACCCCTTATACTACTTACCTCCCAGCTTTCCTAATAAGGTTCACATCACACACTTCACTTCTGTAGTGCCAGCCTACTCATCGTGTCTCAGTCTTGTATATCTTGCCCCCATCCTCTCGCCTACACCCTGTTTCTGGCCTGAAATGCCTTCCCTCCTCATATCCAACAGTCACTCTCCCCACCTTCAAAACCTTGGTCCTCCAAGAGGCCTTGTCCTCATTCTCTTTTATCCCTTCTACGTCATCCTTCCGCTTGTATTTTCACCTTTTATTCACCCCTCCCTGATCTCCACAGAACTTATGTGCATTTATATAAATGTCTGTCTCCTTCTCTATCTGACTGTGGACAGGTAAAGTGTCTACCAACTCTGTTACGTTGTATTCCCAAGTGGTTAGAAGAAGGCTCTGTATGCAACAAATGCTCAATAAGTATAATTGATTGATTCTTGATGCTGCAAATGTTGAGGTTGTTCAGCTCCCCTCTTGAATAAGGAGGAGGTGAGGTATGGAGGTCCAGAGGGCAGAATGTTACCTACATGGACTTCAGCTTAAATGCTGACCAAAGTGATGTAGATATATTACACACCAATCTTCAGGTGTACCCAGGGTCCCAGTGGTTTCAGGTTCATAATCTTGGCCAGGGGTACTTGTCAATCAGTCAACCAATAAATGATATTTATTCATTTTTTTAAAAATATGGTATTTGTTAAGCCCCTTACTACGTGCCAGGAACTGTTGTAAGTACTGACTCATTGTGCTTTATTGCATACTTACAGTGTGCAAGAGCAGTACTAAGGACTTGGGAGAATACAATAGATCCCTGCCCCAAGAGTACAGTAGATCCCTGCCCCACAAGAGCTAACACCATCTGTGTAAACATTAATTTATAAATTCCCGAAACAAACCATGCCAAAGAAGTCTTTTTGCATGATTAGAAGTCAGATGTAGACAGAAATATTGCAGATGTTTAGACCAAACCTCTGTTGCCTCTAGCAATTTCAGTAGTATCACTTATGATATGCAACATAAAGAACAAGAGAAAATCAGAATAAAATCCTGAAAAAAAGTATATCTACTAACATTGACCTATGATCCCCTTAAAACAGGTTTATTGTGGGAGGCATCTGAGAGGTATTGATGATGATTGGAACTGCTGAAAAGGGTGAAGAAGAGAGGAAATGTTTTATGAACACTGTAAAGCATAGCCTCGAGGGTAGCATCCCAAATGAAAGATTGGAAACAACTGTAGCAAATGGACCAGGTTGGCATCCACAAGTTAAGAAAGTTGTGACTCTTTTACTGTATATGCAAAGGCATCACTGTGAAAGAAAGAGACAAAAAATAAACCCAGTACCAGATACAGCAAACAAGAAGTTTGAAAATAAAAATATTGTTTATATATATATGTCTGGTTAGTCATAATTGTTGGTCTTTCTTCGCTTTTTCAGCCACATACACATGTGTAAAATAGCATTCACCATAAATGATGTCATCTTTAAGAACAACTATACAATTTCAAAATTATCAGTTATTATGCCATCCTATGAAATCTGTTTCTCCTGGAGTTCATCCTGGACTGCCTCTAAAAAGAATGTATGTATGTTAGCATCTGTTCAGGCAACTTTGGAATTTAAACTTCTTTTCTATGTTATGGGTATAAACACGTTTATGGATCACATACGCTAATTAAATTCCAGAAAAATACGAATTTCTGTACCATCGTACTAATAAAGAAATTCACATGTTGGCATCATTTTTCCCCTCTCAGTGAAAGATCTTTTTTTGTGCCTTTTCTTGATTAAATAAAAAAAATCCATGATTAATCAGAGAAGTTAGCTATATATTGTAGTTTTCCTTCAAGGGAAGTTATAGTTTCTCCACCTTTGTGGTTTTATTTGTTTAGGAAATTTGAATGCCATTAAAATAAAGGGGTTATACTGAGCATGACCTCTCCATGTCCCATCCAAATTTAATAACAATTAATTGTAGTATTTGTTGAGAATTTATAATGTGTTAAACACTGGGGTAGGTAATGAGATAATCTGATCAGACACAATCCCTGTTCCACGCTGTGCTCACAGTTTAAGGGGGAAGGAGAGCAGATGTTTAACTCTAATTTCCCAGATAAGGACACTGAGGCCCAGAGAAGTTATGTGACTTGCCCAAGGTCACACAGCAGGCAAGTGGCAGAGCTGGGATGAGAAACCAGCTTTCCTGACTCCCAGTTCCAGGCTATTTCCACTAGGTTACATTGTTTCTAATGTCCTTCGATATTTCAAACGTACTACTTTCTAAAAAAGACAATTGTGAAAGCAGAAAGTTCTGGTGGTTAAAGAGTACTATCACTGATGAATGTAAAGGTTATTATTTCCTCAAGGAACATAAGTGAATATATTTAAGCATGAGTTAAAAGGAAAGTGATATTTACTGCTTCACTGAAAGGCTATTTAATAGTTTCAGACTGTGAGCTCCGTATGGAACAGAGACTGCATCTGTCATGATTATTTTGTATCTTCTTCAGTGTTCATACAGTGCTTGGAACAATAATAATTACTATTATTATTATTATTACTATTAAAGACACACCTGCTGCAAAATAGTCATCCATAAACTTGCTTTAATGCCATGTATTTGTAAGAAATTTACAAGAAATTAGAAACCTGTTGGAACCCACTGTTTAGGGTAATCCCGGATGAAAATCTTCTATTTTAGAGTTCAGTCTGCAATTCCTTGTAGGGTTTGTAGCTTCCTTCAGGACCTTGTTTGGCCTCATCAGGAAGAGAGCAAACTGATACAACAAAGTTGAAAAGTCTTTACTGAGAGGAGAATCATTGTACAGATAGTCAACTGACTCAATTGGTCACCCAAGGAAATTAATAAAAGGACAAAGGTCTCTGTGGTTATGAAGACTGGAGCAACTCTGTAGATGTTTTTTGTTTTGTTTTTGGTTTTTAATGACATCCGTTAAGCACTTACTTTGTGCTAGGCATTGTACTAAGCACTGGAGAAGACAGAAGATAATCAAATTGGACACAGTCCATGTCCCACAAGGGGATCTCAGTCTTAATCCCCATTTTACAGATTTGGGAACTGAAGCACAGATAAGTTAAGTGACTTGCCCAGGGTCCACTGACTCCCAGAATTGTGCTCTTCCCATTAGGTCACAGTGCTTCTCCATATTAGATTTTAGCAAACTCTCTTTCTTCTTTCTCTGAAACTCATATTTTGGATTTTTCTGAAACCAAGGATAAACAAGAATTTTTTATGTTTTCTATCATTTATTCAAAATAACTCTTGTTATTTTTTTCCATACACTTTCATTATTCTTGATAGTTCATTTTTGCAACTCTAGCACACCCTTCAACTGCAAAATCTGTGGTACTATCATTTTAAATGCAAGGATCTCCATCCACCTTTGAAATTTTAGTGGTGAATCACACAACTTCCAAAGCTGCAGCTTGGAAAATAACTTATCACTGGATGCCCTTCCCAACTTTCCACCCTTGAATCCTCCTTATAAGTCATATTCCTATTTCAAGGTAGAATGATTACCTTAAAACTAAAAGATTTTATGGCTTCCAACAAATTATCTAAGATCTATCAAGGAGGACAAAATTGGGAATTCCCTCCCTGTTCATATCTGACAGACCACTATTCTCCCCATCTTCAAAGCCCAGCTAAAATTACATCTCCTCCAAAAACTCTTCCCTCTACCCTCACTTCCCTTATTTGCCCTCCCTTCTGGTTCACTTTCACTCTTGGGACTATAGCCTTTAGGTGCTTTGATTACCATCCCACCTGTAATTTATTATAATGTCTGTCTCCCCTGTCTGTAAGCCCTTTTTGAGCAGAAATTGTGTCTTCCAAAGCTATTGAATTGTACTCTCTCAAGGACTTAATTGTTGTTGTCTTATGCTGTTGAGTTGTGTCCGACCCACAGCGATGCCATGGACACATCTCTCCCAGAGTGCCCCACCTCAATCTCCAATTGTTCTGGTAGTGGATCCATGGATTTTTCTTGGTAAAAATCCGGAAGCCGTTTATCATTGCTCCTTCCGCTCAGTAAACCTGAGTCTCCTCCCTCAACACTCTCTCATGCTGCTGCTGCCCAGCACAGGTGAATTTTGACTTGTAGCAGATTGCCTATCACTCACTAGCCACTGCCCAAGCTAGGAATGGAATTGGTAGGCCTCTGCTTGACTTTTCCTCCCATAGTCGAGATCGGTAGAGTACTGGGAAATCTAAAGGTGCTACCAAGAACTTAGTAGACTTAGTAAATGCTCAATAAATACCACTGATAAATTTGCCTAACAGGTGTGTGTTGGTGCTTCCAGCATCCACTTAACAATCAATGATGTTTATTAAGCATTTACTCTGTGCAGCTCATGGCAAAGGGATAGAGCACAGGCCTGGGAGTGAGAAGGTCATGGGTTCTAAACCTGACTCCTCATCTTGTCTGCTGCGTTACCCAAGGGCAAGTCACTTTACTCCTCTGGACCTCAATTACCTCATATCTAAAATGGGGATTGAGATTATGAATTCCATCTGGGCCAGGGACTGTGTCCAGCCTCATTTATTTGTATCTATCCCTGGGCCAAGTACAATGTCTGGCATATAATAAGCACTTAAGAAATACCACAACTGTTATTATTATTTCAGTGCTTAAGATAATACAGTACAGTAAGTAGACACAATCCCTTCCCTCAATCATATGTAAGGGCTATGTGCATGGGAGTTGTTGCCGACTTGTATGTTCCAAGTGCTTAGTACAGTGCTCTACACATAGTAAGCGCTCAATAAATACTGTTGAATGAATGAATGAGTTGTAGGGAATCCTCAGTATGATGGAGTACAGAGGACTATCCTCCTAAACTAATAGTAACTTTTCATATGGTGTTTTTATTTGAAAAAGAAAAGATTGCAGAATTAGGCTTGGTGAAAATTAATTCAGAAATATTTTTAATTTAGCCATTCAGAGTATGTTTCAAGTGTCAGAAAAAAAGGGTCTTTTACACTTTAATTCTCTGTTTTCTTTTATCTACCAAATCTGTTCCAAGGGGAATAATGGAAATAATCTATATGGTGGGTTTAATTTAGCTAATATGCATTTTAAACTAAATTCTAATAACTGATGGGAAACTTAAGCACCACACATTTAAATGTCTAATGCAAATGTGTAAGTCTTTCTCACTGTGATCCATTTAATGAAGTATATTGGTTGGATAATTACCTGTTGCCTGGGTCAAATTGTTGCCTGGATCAACTAGCCATTCCCTGGGATTTACTTTTTAGCTAAACCCGTCTATTGAGTCCCGATTCCCAAGTTATTGGCATACAAATCTTACTGATGCTCAGCCCTGTGCTAATTAATTTTCTAGATGATTAAGAACAAAAATATAGCTTCACCTTAATCACCTAGGTCTTGCCAAAATCTTTATAGGACAAAATTGCCTAGCTAATTTATCATAATGCAGACCTTAGTATTGGAAATTGGTGAATTTTCTGGCATTTTAAGTTTAAGGAGGTGATGGGGCAAGAAGGGCAAGAATTGTGTCTAAAATTACCCTAATGTATCAATCAATAAATGTTTTTTATTGAGTACTCACTATGTGCCGAGCACTGTACTAAATGTGTGGGAGAGTACAATGCATCAGAACTAGCCTGTTCTGCACATAATAATTTCTCAGTAAATTGACAAAAACACTTTATTCTCCCAAATACTAATAGTCTGCATGAAGTAAGTTCTCAGTAAAAAACAGTGAATGACTGATTGATTGCAACTTTATAACCTGGAATCAAGCAATACTTGCCGGCTAAACTTCCATTTGTTGTTGGTCAAAAAAAAAAAAAAAAAAGAGAAGACAATCTATATAACTCCAAGGACCTGTTGTGAAATAGTTTATCTGCTAACTAAAGGCTTATCATTTTGTGTAACTCAATTCAGAGTGGAAACTGGCACATTTGTACAAGAGTGGTTTTAAATGTGTTGAAATTGTTTCAGTGAAAATATGGATTTCCATCTCTCTGGGGTTTCACAATGGGGTGGTGCATTTTTCTCTACAAAATATTATTCAGGTAAAATCCTTCCAGATGATATGATGAACAGTCTGTTTTTAATGGCTATGATCAATTGGCTCGAAAGTACTACCTTCCTGATCTTCCCAGCAGGGGCTGGTTCTGGCAGACAGAGAGAGATGGGATTTTCCATGGAGCTCCATAGGAGGAAGGAACTCATGCGCAAGGAGTGGATTGGGGATGCAGGCTTGCACAGTTTCTTCTGAAGACAAAGTGGGGATAGGTGAACCTGAAGCTGACACCCACAGCAGAGATGGGGGCACACTCCAGTCTGGGCCATGGCAGCCATGGACAGGATTAATACTAAGGACCTGAGCATGCATGGTTTCCTCCAAAACTAATAATGATAATGATAATTTTGGTATTTAAGTGCTTATCATGTGTCAGGCACTGTACTAACCACTGCAGTAGATACAAGCTACCCCAATAGGGCTCACAGACCTAATAATAATAATAATAATAATGATGGTACTTGTTAAGAGCTTACTATGTACCATGCACTGTTCTAAGCTCTGAGGTAGATAGAAATTAATTAGTTTGGACACAGACTCTGTCCCACACTGGGCTCACATCTTAATCCTCGTTGTACAGATCTTCTCTCACTCCCATCTGCACTGCTCTTACTTGCTCCTTCATTCCTCCTCTCTCCCATCCCCACTGCATATATGTGTATATCTGTATATAACCATAATTTATTTATATATCTATTTACTTCTTTATATTAATGTCTGTCCCCCCTCTAGACTGTGAGCTTGTTGTGGGAAGGAATGTGTCTGTTGTTATATTGTACTCTCCCAAGCGCTTAGTACAGTGCTTTGCACACAGTAAGTGCTCAATAAATATGATTGAAAGAACAAAGGAATGAATGAGGTAACTGAGGCAAAGAGAAGTGAAGTGACTTGCCCAAGTTCACACAGGCGATGGAGCCGGAATTAGAGCCCAGCTCCTTCTGACTCCAAGGTCTGACCTCTATTCACTAGGCCGAGTAGATAGAGGCCAGATCTTGGAGTCAGGAGGAGCTGGGTTCTAATTCCGGCTCTGCCACAGAAGCATGTGTGGGTGAACCTGGAGCTGATCCCTGTGGCATGGGCGACCAGAATCTGGGCTGCCACAGCCAGGGCTCTTCCAGTTCCTTGGGAGGGGTCATGCTAACTAATGTCCATCTAGCCACTTATCAGCTGGAAGTGGGGAAAGCAGTGAAGCACTTGCAATTCCTCACCAGGAGCTGGACCCTCTGGCCTCGGTCCCAGAGTGGATGGAAGAAATGAAATAATAATAATAATGATAATTATAATGATGGTATTTCTTAAGCACTTACTCTGCGGCAAGATCTGTTCTACAGTGCTTGGGTATTAACAAGCAAATCAAGTTGGACACAGTCCAGGTCCCACATTGGGCTCACATTTTTAATCTCCATTTTACAAATGAGGTAACTGAGGCACAGAGAAGTGAAATGACCTGCCCAAGGTCACCCAGCACTCAGCGACAGAGTTGGGATTAAAACCCAGGTCCCTCTGACTTCCAGGCCTATGGTCGAAATACCTATTCATTTTATTTTAATTTTTTAAAATAACAATTTAAAATAGATACTCTTCATTTTAGCTTGCCAGTGGATAGCAGAGGAGGCAGTTTGGGACTAGAGAGGTAGATTTGAGAAGGTTGAGAAGCAGCGCTGCTTAGAGGAAAGAGCAAGGACTTGAGAGTCAGAGGTTGTGGGTTCTAATCCTGGCTCTGCGGCTTGTCAGCTGTATGACCTTGGGCAAGTCACTTAACTTCTCTGTGCCTCAGTTACCTCATCTGTAAAATGGGGTTGAAGACTGTGAGCCCTAGGTGGGACAACCTGATGACATTGTATCTACCCCAGCTCTTAAAACAGTGCTTGGCACATAGTAAGCACTTAACAAATACAAATACCAACATTATTATTATTTGAGAGTCTTCCATGTAGACAACCATGAGAGGTGAAGCTGTGAGAATGGATGGCTTTGTGCTCTGTAAACATCACCTTCTCTGTAAGTGTAACTGCTGGGGGTAGGATGGTATATGTGCAGAGTTTAGCCGGCTTGGTAGCAACTTAGCTATAGCCGTAGGTTTGTGCTGAGCAGATTTGGACTGAGACAAATTCTACTGAAATCCTCTTCAAAAGCATACTGATCCCAAAAGACATGTCCATCGTTGCTTCTGGCTGCACTTCAAATCTCAACTAAAATGTTTGTCCTTTTTAAATTGAGGAGAGGATTTATATGCCCATTCAGAATGAATTCCCTGAATGGACAGAATGCTATAAATCTCATTTTCAAACTGTAACCATACTACCATTTCAGATACAAAGTAGTCTGTTTCTGTAGGGCCTAATCATTTGTTTCCTGTAAAATGTATTGGTATTGTGTTGTCAGTGAATAGAAAAAGACAATTTAAAAGATAATATTAAATTTAGCTTGTCCCCCTCATGTGAATATGCTCAAACATACACAATTTTAGCCAGATGTGGTATTTTTGCTTTGTCTCTGAATTTGAACAGCCAGCATCTAACAGATTTCACTAAATAGGGCTTCTCTACATTTGTCTGAATACTCTTCCTAAAATAATTAATAATTTATTACTAGTCTGTCCTTTATTTGAGCATAAAGTGTATTTTAAAGGCAAAACACAAGCATTCTGAAAAGATGATTTTCAAAGGCTTCAGAAAAACGTTAGATTTCCAAATGTTAGAGAGAGCCATATCTTATGGATATTACCCTTATAAATAACTTTGGAATCTTGAGAATATATTCAAGGACATTTACAAACCGTGGTTTATTAGATAGATATATAAATATGCATAAAGTGCTTTAAATGATCAGATGGGTGATTCTTTACACTGCCTTCAGATTAGGTGGTATTTGTTAAGCACTCATTGTATGCCAGACACTGTGGTAAGCCCTGGGGTAGATAAAAGATAATAAGGTCAGTCACAGTCCATGTCCCACAAGGGGATCACAGTCTAAGTAGGACAAAGAGCAGTTATTGAATCCCCATTTTGCCGTTGAGGGACCTGAGGCACAGAAAAGTTAAGGGACTTACCCCAGGTCACTCAGAAGGCAAGTGGCAGAGACGAGATGAAGCAGCATGGCTCAGTGTTAAGAGCATGGGCTTAGGAGAGAGAGGTCGTGGGTTCTAATCCTGGCTCTGCCACTTGTCAGCTGTGTGACTTTAGGCAAGTCAACTTCTCTGGGCCTCAGTTACCTCATCTGTAAAATGGGGATTAACATGGGAAAACCTAATTACCTTGTATCTCCCCTAGCGTTTAGAACAGTGCTTGGCACATAGTAAATGCTTAGCAAATACCATAGTAATAATAATAATAATAATAACCCAGGTCCTCTTTCTTCCAGGCCATGCTGCTTTTCATATACCTCACTTTAACAGGTCTTGCATGCTTGAACATATTTTCACACTGGCTTGCAATTTTAGCTATTCAACAGAAATGTCTATTAAGTGTGTTTTCATGTTAACTGGGAATAGGGTTCTATGTTTTATTTTCCCCTTTCTGTTTCATAGTTAAATAAAGGCTCATTAACTTTAGTGCTGCAATAATCTCTCTGGTCTCTTTTCCCAGGTGTTTCTTTTTCAAGCACTCTTTTCCATGAGTAAGAAACCCAGGGGTCAACTGCTAGAAGGCTTATTTAAATTTTAAGTAACCTTCTAGGAATGAGGGGTAGATGACAACAATCAAATGCTCTCTGAACAATTAACTACAAATTCTCGGTTTTCCCAAACACTCATTTGGAAAGTACAATAATAAAACAATTTTTATTTTCCCCTTTGGGTAATAAGTAAGTAGGGCAATACAAAGAACACCTGATTAATTACATGTTTGGCTGCACTGAGGGAAGCTGCAATCATTTGGTATAAGGTTATCTAATAGTTCTCTGGGATATCATCTAGTTTTAGTTTAGTTTCCCAAAGAAAAGGCAATGTTACCATAATGTTGGCTCATGAATGAGTGTTACACTTTTACGTGATGTTTTATGGTGTTACAGTGGAACAGGATTCTTCCCAGATTCATAGCCTGATAAAGCATAGAGGAGTACAACTGCAAAATATGGCTGATGAAATGTGCATTTCCAAATTAAATGAGAAGCACTATGGCCTACTGGATAGAATATGGGCCTGGGAGTCAGAAGGCCCTGAGTTCTAATTCCAGCTCTGTCACTTGTCTGTTGTGTGACCTTGGGCAACTCACTTCAAGTCTCTGTGCCTCTATTTCGTGTATAAAATGGGGATTAAGACCTTAAGACTGTAAGCTCCATGTGGGATGTGATTTTCTTATATCTACTCCAATGCTTAGTACAGTGCCCGGCACATAGTAAGTGCTTAACAAATACCACATTCATTATTAATAATTATTATTAATTTTATTATTCAATTAAACTATGAGCCCATCTGGTACATGAACTCTCTCCAACTCTGTCCAACCTGTTGGCTTGTATCTACCCCAGTACAGTTCCTGACATATTGTAAGCATTTAACAACAACAACAACAACAAATACCAAAAAAGAAACCACTGAACTAAGCATTAAGAAGATAGTAAAAGTCAGAGATGAGAGTTCTGACCTGAAAGAGCTTTTTACACAATGGGGAGACAAGCTGCCTTGTGTGGGTGCAGGAAACAAAAGATGTTCCTCTTAAGAAACAAGATCATGGAAAAATGAATAAATGAGTACTTAAGTCGAGTATATTGATGAGTGTATACTTAGGAAGGGTGGCTTTTGGACAACATGCCCTGGGTTGGTAGAAGTTAATCAGAAACCATTTACTTGAGGAGACAAGATTTCAGGAGGCTCTTGAGGTTGGGGATGGCTATGTTTAGGTGGATTTGAAGGTATAACATATTCCAGGAAAAGGATAAGGCATGATTATGGGGTCAGAAGAAGAAGAATTCAGATTGAAGGAGAGTAAGAAGATGTGATATTCAAAGACATAAAGTGTGAGAACTGGCAAGCAGGTAAGGAGAGCAGGAATGTGAAACAAAGGGCAAAGCCAGGAGGTTTTGCCTAATGTGAAAAGAAACTCTATTGTTCTTTCCCAAGCACTGCATTGTGTACAAAATTCTGTACACAATAAATGCTCAATAAATACGCTGATTGATGAGTGAAGGGAAATGGGTTGCCACCTAAGGTTTTTGACATGTGGAGCTGCTGCCCTCTCTCTACACAATACAGGGAATTTTGCTTTGCACTAGTGGGCAGGGAGAAGGAGCCATGGTTATTTCATTTAGTAAGTAGGGATAGCCATAACTGTTGTGGTTGTCACAGGAAGGAGTGTGAAGATCTGAAAAAAATAAACTTCTCTTCTTGCAGTGTTCTCCTAATCTTATCACTGAATTTATTGTTGTTCTTTTAAGAAAAGTGTTTTGCCTAATGTCAGCAAAGCCATTGTTATAATGGTCTTGGGTAGGAGAAAAGTCATATCTTATTCCAAGAATAAGATTCAGCGTAGTGACATTCCTTTAAAATTCAAATGACTTCAGTTTCTAGTGCAGCTGCCTTTACAATGTCAATTAATGCATTTCAAGAACGGCTACTTAAATCAGCTGGAATGAATTTAGAAAATCC
The DNA here is from genome assembly GCF_004115215.2 of Ornithorhynchus anatinus. Lineage (NCBI taxonomy): Eukaryota > Metazoa > Chordata > Mammalia > Monotremata > Ornithorhynchidae > Ornithorhynchus > Ornithorhynchus anatinus. Next base: position 158,089,364 of record NC_041728.1, read on the forward strand.
ATGTTTTACACATTGTCAGCTTTCTGTTGGATGCTGAGAGTGAGGATGGGAAAAAAAAATGTATGTTTTTATGCCTGTTGTTAAAAAAACAAAAATATAGTTTATTCAACAGCAGTTTAAAAGTAAATATTATTTTTAGCAAGACATGCAAAAAAGGAGAGATGTGTTTACAAATGTCAGTATCTTTTTGTTTCTTATAATTGCCAAATCATGCCTCGTCCTTTTAGCCATTCGATTATATGTTTCAAGGGCCAACCTTCCAAGTGGCCAAATGTTGATCACCTGTTAGCATCTTCTTCCATCAGTGGTTATATAGGACACCCAAGGACTGTTGGTTGCCTTCAAATACCCATGAATCCCCTACCCTTGAATCAGATCCTCACAAGCTGTTTCCAATTGTTCTGACAATCCCCAGTTCTCAGAATATGGACCAAATAAATCATGGTCTTGGAGACAGAAATGCATCCCTTCATCCCTTTAGTTTCTCTGATAGAGAGGAAGTCTAAGGGGATGAACATGCTGGGAGGTCAAACCTGGTAAAATCCCAGAATCAAAACTAGCCAAGGCATCCCCTCTTCCCAAAAGGCAGCAGTGTAACATAGAGGAAAGATCAAAGGCCTAGGAGTCTGAGGATAAGGGTATTATTAATCTACCATTTTTCTGCTGCGTGACCTTGGGCAAATTGCTTAATGTATGTGTTTTGCTGTTTCCGCATCTGTAAAATATAGAATAAACACCTGTTCTCCCTCCTATCTAGGACTGTGAGTCCCATCAGGGATGTGTCTGATGTGATTATCGTGTATTTACCAGAGTGCTGGCAGTTAGTAAGCAGTTAATGATTATTGTCATTATAATTATTATCATTATCATTGTTATCAATATTATTCTTAAAACACCTCTCCACCCTTGAATTTTGACTCCTTTCATTTTCTATTTAAATTTGGCTTTTTTCCAGTTAATTCCCTTTCCTCTTCATTGTAAGGAGAGAAAATCACCAGATGGTGTCCAGTTAAACCTAGACAAAGTATCAATCAAAAACATTTAATAAAGAGAAGGCCACTGGTCTCTAACTCTCTCTCCTATTTTCTTCCAACTGGCATATTTGAAGGAGCCAGGCAAGGGGAATATTTAACAGCATAGTTGGGCTAGTTTGCTCTTTTATGTCCTGTTTCCCCCGTCTCTGAAAACATTCTCGACAGAAAAATCAGTGTGTCCTAATTTCCTCCTTTTTTCCCAGAGTTTAGTACAGTGTTCTGAATTCAGTAAGATCTCAATAAATATGATTTACTGATTCTCTATTTAATTTGTTTTCTTGAACACAAAATGTAATTTATGCATATTCTGATAAATATGTGACTTTATAATAATGGTATTGAGAGCTTATTTATTAAAGGTCTTTAATTTTAAATTACATGTATTGCTTACATACAGCTTCTGATAATTAATAGATCAATCAGTGGTACTTATTAAGGTCTTACCAACTGCAGATCATATTACTAAGTAAGCACTTGGGAGAGTACAGTATGATGAAGTTGGTAGAAAAGTTCCCTGCCCACAAGGAACTTAGAGCCTGGAAGGGAAAATAGGCATTATCAGTCAGTCATATTTACGAGCACTTCCTGTGTGCAGAGCCATGTACTGAGTAAGCTCTTGAGACAGTACAATGTAACAAGAGTTGGTAGGCCGCTGTACAATCTCTAGATCTATCTATCTGACCACAACCTCCTCACCTGCTTTCTTTCCCACACACATCCTCCCCCCCAAACCTGTGCTCTTCCCCTACAAAGACCTCATTCTTTTAACCCCATACAATTTTCTCTACACATTATGCTCCATTTAGTCTCCATACCCAAAATACCTTCCCTGGATGTCAAAACTGATGCTCTCAACACCACCCTCTCTACTGAACTCAATTTACATGCTCCCCTATCCCTTCGTTGATATCACACCACTAATCCAAAGCCGTGGATCATTTCCTAAGTTCATTTTGTTCACTTTGTACATGAACCAGACAGTGCTGCTGTTGTAAATCTAGATAGCAGGCCAACTTTGTCTACTTAAAGTTTATTCTTGCATGCTTTAACTCTGCCCGGCAAAATTATTTCTCCAAGCTTATTAACACTCACATCCGTGGCCTTCACCAGTTGTTTCAGACATTTAATTCCCTCTGTAAACCCTCTGTCCCTCCACCTCTCCAATCTCTTGTCCCTAATGACCTGGCCACCTAATTTATTGAAAATATTGCAACGGGCATGATTTCCCTACAATCTCCTCTGCCTCTGCCCAGTACCTCCCTCCTCCCGTCCCTTCTTCAACTTTCACATCTTTCTCAGCAATATCTCAGGAGGAGATTTCTTGCTTTCTCTCAAAATCCACCCCCTCCACCTGCGTGTCCAACCCCACCCCTTTGCAACTTATAACAAAATTTGCCCCATCCTTTCTTCCCTCTGTAAATACTATCCTGAACTGCTTGCTCTGCAATGGCTTCTTCCCCACTGCTTTTAAAAATGTCCATGCGTCCTCTATCCTAAAAGAAATGCCAAAACACTCCCTTGACCCCATAGCTTCCTCTACTCATTGCCCCATCTCCTGCCTACCATTCCTCTCCAAATTTGTTGAGTGAGTTGTGTATACCCACTGTCTCAAGTTCCTTTCCTCCAATTCTGTCCTTGACCCCCTCCAATCTGTCTTCTGTCCTCTTCACTCCACACTAATTACCCTCTCAGTGGTGACAAATGATCTCCTTGACAAACCAACAGTCTCTACTGCATCCTAATCCTCCGCTCAGCTGCCTCTCAGCTCCATCTACATCCACTCCCTAGAAGAACTCATTCACTCCCATGGCTTCATGGCTTCACCTGTAGCAGATGATTCCCAAATCTACAACTCCAGCCCTGATGTCTCTCCTCCTCTACAGTCTTTCATTTCCTCCTGCCTTCAGGACATTTCTACATGAATATCCTGCCATCACCTCAAATTTCATATGTCTAAATCAGAACTTCTTGTCTTCACACCCAAACCTTGTTCTTCCCCTGACTTTACCATCACTGTAGACAATCATCCTTCTTTCCTCACAAGCCGGTACAGTTAGCATTATCCTTGACTCCTTTCGCATTTAACCCACATATTCAATCTATCACTAAATTCTATCAGTTCGACCTTCACAACATCACTCAATTTGTCCTTTCCTCTCCATCCAAACTGATATCATATTAATCCAAGCACTTATCCTATCCCACCTTGATTTCACAATTAGCCTCTTCCTTGCTGACTTCCCTGCCTCCTATTTCTCCCCACTCCAGTCCATACTTCATTCTGCTGCCAGATCATTTTTCTACAAAAATGTTCAGTCCATGTTTTCCCACTCCTCAAGAACTTCCAGTGGTTGCCCATCCACCTCTGCATCAAACAGAAACTCCTCATCATTCACACTTAACTACCTTGCCCCCTTCTAACTCACTTCACTACTCGCCTACTACAAGCTAGACCAGACAATTTTCTGCTCTAATGCCAACCTACTCACTGTATCCCTAGCTCATTTATCTTTCAACCAACCTTTCCCCCATGACCTGCCTCTATCCTGGAATTCCCTCACTCTTCGTATTTCATAGATAATTAATCTCCCTGACTTCAAAGTCTTATTGAAGGCACATCTCCTCCAAGAGGCTTTCCCTAAGTTCTTTTTTCCTTTACTTCTACTCCCTTCTGTGTCACCCTGAATTGCTACCTTTATTTATCCCTGCTCACAAGCCGGCAGCACTAATGTACATATCTGTAACTTATGTATTTATACTACTTTCTCTTTCCCCCGTAGAGTCTGAGATCCTTGTGGACAGGATATGTCTGTTATAGTGTTATACTTTACCATTCCAAGCAACTAGTACAGTGTTCTGCACACAGAAAGCATTCAGTAGTTACGGATTGATGGATATGACATCTTCCCTGCCCACACAGACTTACAGTTTAGAGAGCTTATAGTGTAGAGTAAGTAATTAATATACTTAAAAAGTATGCTAAATTTTATGATTACAAATGCACTCTAAATATTATATATATATATATATATATATATATATATATATATATATATATATATATATATATATATATATATATATTCAGACTCAATCTTATAAAGTATTTTACTTTATAGACCCACTTGACTCCATGAATGTTCTGTCATTTGTATGCAAGAAATTCTGAATGCTGTAATGTTAATTTTGGTAATGTAAAACATTAATTTAAGGTGCTGTATCAGTGAAGATTCTTGAAAGACAAGGCATTCCTTTACTAGTAATGTCTAACTGGACTAGAAATAATGGCTGTAATTTGAATGGATTTAAGAAAATAATGGTTATCTTCATGGTTGGAAGAATGTACTGGAAGACAAATCAGGGTGTACCTAACTGAATTACTGAATTACTGAGAAAGTATAGATGGCAGTAATGCAGAGATTGAGGAAAAGGTAATTAGGAAAGCATTACACTCAGGGACAAAATAGGATGTAGCAATTCCTACTACAGCTTAATAGTAGGCATTCAATTAAATTTGCTTTCCTGACTTCCTCTTTCAAAATTTCTGGAGTGTCTGAACTTCCAGTTAGTAGTACTTTATGGGAAAAATAATCTCCTGAGAAGCAAACTAGGCTTCTCTAGCTCTGAAAACTATGGCAGATACTGTACACCCTTGGATTGGATGATAGCTACAGGGAAAAAGTAGAAGTGTCATTAAATGCCAGAATTGAAGGCTGGAACATTCCAAGAATGTCACTGTGCGTAAAATGGTTAATAGCTCAAGTAAATGAGAAGTACAATGAGAGCACTTGGACTAAGCAGTTTTCCAGAAGTAAATTAGACAGAGTCTTTACAATAATAATTATAATAATAAAGATTATGGCATTTGTTAAACACTTACTATATGGCAGGCACTCTACTAGTGCTGGGATAGATACAGGCTAATCAGTTTGGACCTAATCCCTGTTCCACACAGGGGCTCACAGTCTCAATCCCCATTTTACAGATAAGGTAACGGAGGCATAGATAAGGTCATATAGCAGACCAGTGGAAGAGTCAGGATTAGCACTCGTGACCTTCTCACTCCCAGGCCTGTGATCTATTAAATACACCTTGCCTCTTCTCAATACTTAGTGAAAAAAAAGTGCATGTTTTCTATTGTACCTGGGCTAGAATAGAACTAGATATGGCTTTCAGGAATCTGCCCTTATACAATTAAAGGAGCTTTTATTTTCTGTTTGAAATTGATCATTGTGTTTTAGCAAACCACTCTTCCTACATGTCTAAAGCTAAGCTCCTTATCTTCCCTCCCAAACCCTGTCCTCTCCCTGACTTCCCTGTCACTGTGGATGGCACAACCATCCTTCCCATCTCACAGGCCCGCAACCTTGGTGTCATCCTTGACTCAGCTCTCTCATTCACTCCCTCATCCAATCCGTCACCAACACCTGCCGGTCTTACCTTAACAATATCACCAAAATCCGCCCTTTACTCTCCATCCAATTGGCTATTGTGCAGGTACAAGCTCTCATAATATCCCGACTGGATTATTGTGTCAGCCTTCTCTCTGATCTCCCTTCCTCCTGTCTTTCCCCACTCCAGTCGATATTCTTAATTCCGCTGCCCAGCTCATCTTCTTGCAGAAACGCTCTGGGTATGTCACTCCCCTTCTCAAAACCTCCAGTGGTTGCCTATCAACTTCCGCATGAAACAAAAACTTCTCACTCTAGGCTACAAGGGTCTCCATCACCTTGCCCCCTCCTACCTCTCCTCCCTTCCCTCTTTCTACTGCCCACCCCATAGGCTCCGCTCCTCTGCTGCTCACCTCCTCACTGTCCCCTGTTCACGACTATCCCGCCGTCGACCCCTGGCCCACGTCCTCACACTGTCCTGGAATGCCCTCCCTCCTCACATTGGCCAAACTCTCTTCCTCTCTTGAAAGCCTTACTGAGAGCTCACCTCCTCCAGGAGGCCTTCCCAGACTGAGCCTTCCCTTCCCCTCTGCTCCCCCTCCCCCCCACACTCTGCTCTTCCCTCTTCCCCTTCCCTCAGCACTGTGCTCATTTGTATATATTATTACCCTTTTTATTTTGATAATGAGGTGTATATCTCCTTGATTTTATTTATTTGCATGATGTTGTCTTGCTTTTGTTTTCATCTCTTTTGTTTTGATGTCTCCCCTGTTTAGACTGTAAGCTGATCATTGGGCAAGGATTGTCTCTATCTGTTGCCGAATTTCAAGCACTTCGTACATTCCAAGGGCTTAGTACAGTGCTCCGCACATGGTAAATGCCCAATAAATACTATTAAATGAATGAATGAATATGCCATTTTTCCATGGAAGTATCCATCTTTCATAAAATACGAAGAGCATTAAAGAAGTAGGTGAAAGGCCTTTATTATGTAGCCAAATTTAAAGATGGACAGATTGTAATTTTATGACCCAGTGGGAGCACTTTTGAAAAGACTATCTCTTAAATGAGAATTTCCCTTCTTCTAATAATGTATGATTTCCAATTAAAGCTTTCAAACAGCTTTAATTACAGATATGACAAAAAATATGTGTAAAAATTATCACCTTATGCATTAAATGGTCATTAAAATGTAAGGCCACAGACCAATTTAAGTAGTAAATATTGCATGAGGTGAAACAGTAATCAAAATCTTATGAAATTATAATGAAAATGATCATTTCAGTTTAGAAGACTTCATCTGGTACTCACCATTTTAGTTTCCTTCCTGAGTTATTCGTGTATATGAAGGGAGCCAGTGTTCAACTTGTAGCATTACTCATGGCAACCATATTCTTCTCATTTGGAGGATGATTGACAACACAGTACCAAACAAACTGGAAAACAGTGAATTAATTGGGGAGACTTGTAAACATAATGGCTGGAGTATTAACACCATGACAGCCCCCAAACTGCCTTTTTCTTTTCCACTCTGGAACTCTCATTCCTTTTCTGGGTCTTCCTTTCATTTTCTGTGTTGGATACATTTTATAATTGCTTATAAGGTGAAGGTCCTATTTACTTTCTAAACTTGTACCAGCTGGTACCAGCACAGGAGCAGTTCGGATGGAGAGGAAAGTGCAGATTTTTACGGTACTGTGAAGGTGAGACCACAGGTCCTGGTGTCAGATTGGATATGTGGGATGAATGAGAGAGCAGAGTTAAGGATAATAATAATAATAATGGTGGTATTTGTTAAGCACTTACTATGTGCAAAGCACTGTTCTAAGAGCTGGAGGTATACAAGGTAATCAGGTTGTCCCACATGGGACTCGCTGTTTTAATCCCCATTTTATAGATGAGGTAAGTGAGGCACAGATAAGTTAAGTGACTTGCCCAAAGTCACACAGCTGGCAAGCAGCAGAGCTGGGATTCGAACCCATGACCGCTAACTCCCAAGCCCGGGCTCTTTCCACTGAGTGTGTGACACCAAGGTGGTAGGCCTGTGAGACAGAAAAGATGGTAGTGCCATCTACAGTGACAGGAAAGTGAGGGAGAGGACAGAGTTTGGGAGGGAAGATAAGGAGCTCAGTCTTAGACATGCTGAGTTTTAGGTGGTGGGCAGACATCCAGGTGGAGATGTCCTGGAGGCAGAAGAAGATACGAGCCTGGAGGGAGGAGGAGAAAATAGGGAAGGAGATGTAGATTTCGGTGTCATCTGTGTAGAGATAGTTGAAGCCGTGGGAGCGAATGAGTTCACCAAGGAAATGAGAATAGATTGAGAACAGAAGAGGGCCAAGAACTGACCCTTGAGGAACCCCAACAGTTAGTGGATGGGAGGGGGAAGAGGAGCCCATAAAGGAGACCCATAATGAACGCCCAGAGAGATAATGAGAACCAGGAGAGGATAGAGTCCGTGAAGCCAAGGTAAGATAAAGTGTGGAGGAGAAGGGGTGGTCGACAGTGTCAAAGGCAGCTGAGAGTTCAAGGAGGATTAAGAGATGGGAGGTAGGAGTAGAGATAGCACTATGGGAAGAACTTGAAAATAATAGCTGTGTTGAAAGAGTATGCTTGCATTATGTAGCATGAAGTCAAAAGAGCAATTTCCTTATTGAAATTATTTTCAAAGAATTGGCTTGCTTATATAGTTTGCCATACCTACACTCAACAATAGCAAATGATCTGGGTGATTCAGACCTAAAAATATGCTTAGTCTAAATTATCTACATTTTTTTAACCTAAAAACTAAACTACTGCTTGCCTGAATAACAGGATAACTGCAGTTACAATATATTTTGTCAGCTTAAAGTATCTGGAAAACTTGTTGGAGAACATTCTATTGTGGATAATATTCTTTAATATTAATTTGAGGGTTCAAAAGTCATTTTGGTTAGTTATGCTGAAAATATGTATTTTTTTTACAAGAAATTTCTCCTTGTGGAATAATTTTTTATATGAAAGTTAAATAATTCAAGTCGAGTTTAATGCACAGAATAACTTAGACATTTCTTATTTTTTCCTATTAAGTGTAGTAGAAAAACAAAAATGGGTTACTGATCCTCATCAAAATGGGCAATTGCCTCGTTTAAACAGATTTTCCTTTACCTGTCAATTTTGTTTTTTGCCTATTGAACAAGTTATACTTATCACACCTTGAAAATGCTGGTAAAATACATGCCTTTTCATTAAATGCTTGAATCTGTAAATTACAAGTTTCTCGATGCAGGGATTATGTCTACAGACTCTATTGTCCTCTCCTAAGAGCTTATTATGTTGTTCTTCACGGAGTAAGCGCTCCACAAATGCTACTTACTGAATGAATTGGATGTGTAATTTTGGTTCCAATTTCATCAAAATTATTCTTTTACATTGAAGTGGTAGTAAGGACATTGAAGTGATCTGAACTGTTAAGCACAGTGTAAAAAGTACAGAGGTAAAAATTAGATATATTCCCTGGTGCTCAAGGGGCTCAACATAAAGTTCAACATAACCATGCATCCCTCTCATTACCATATTTTATATTGAAACAGAAACACTTAGAATAATATATAATCCAACAGTGGGAGTACAAAGAGAGGGATAAGACAGTGTGACTAGAAGAGCAAGTGTCATTTATCCAGTCTCTTTGATTTCCACATCCATCTTCCATGTCAACTGTCTCAGTCATATAACTCCCTCAAATCACCTGTCCCTGATTCTCTCCTCATCTTGCATCTAATTACCTGAGATACTTTATTACTTTATTTCTTTACTGATAAAATTGAAACTATCAGGTGTGATCTTCCTCATATCTCCCCTGTTCCTTCCCAGGCCTTCCCTTTTCCTGTCTGTGTTCAACTCTCCCATCTTTCCCAGAAGTAACTCAAGAGGAGATTTTCTACTTGTCAAAATACATCCCCTCCACCTGTGCTTCTGACTGCATCCTTAACAAAACACTTCACCCCTCCCTGACCTTTCAACCATTTACTTTCCCAGGAATTCTTCCCCAGTGCTTTCAAATACGCTCATGAATCCCCAATCCTAAAAAAAAAAAAAAAAACCCTCTCCCTTGAGCCCAAGGCTCCCTCTAATCAATAAATTAATGGTATTTATTTAGTTCTAACTATGGGCAAAGCACTGTACTAAGAGCTAGGAGGAGTACAATCCAACAGAATTAGCAGATGCGTTCCTTGACCATAACAAGCTTACATTCTACAGTCCAGGTATTGTCTTGCAGCATGGTTTAGTGAATAGAGTGCAGGCCTGGAAGTCAGAAGGACCTGAGTTCTAATTGTGGCTCTGCCACATGCCTGCTTTGTGACCTTGGACAAGTCACTTAACTTTTCTGTGGTTCAGTTACCTCATCTGTAAAATGGGGAAAGGAGTGTGAGCCCCATGTGGGACAGGGACTGTGTCCAACCTGATTAACTTGCCTCCTAGGTGGCAGGGACACATCCAGGTGGAGATGTCCTGGAGGCAGGAGGAGATGCGAGCCTGAAGGGAGGGGGAGAGGACAGGGGAGGAGATGTAGATATGTGTGTTATCTGCGTAGAGATGATAGTTGAAGCCGTGAGAGCGAATGAGTTCACCAAGGGAGTGAGTGTAAATGGAGAACAGAAGAGGGCCAAGAACTGACCCTTGGGGAACTCCAACAGTTAGAGGATAAGAGGGGGAGGAGGAGCCTGCAAAGGAGACTGAGAATGACCAGCCAGAGAGATAAGAGGAGAACCAGGAGAGGACAGAGTCCGTGAAGCCAAGGTGAGATAAGATGTGGAGGAGAGGGGGATGGTCGACAGTGTCAAAAGCAGCTGAGAGGTCAAAGAGGATTTGAATGGAGTAAGAGCCATTGGATTTGGCAAGAAGGGGGTCATGGGTGACCTTAGAGAGAGCAGTCTCAGTAGAGTGGAGGGGATGGAAGCCAGATTGGAGGGGGTCCAGGAGAGAATGGGAGATAAGGAATTCTACGCAGCGAGTGTAGACGACTCATTCTAGGATTTTGGAAAGGAACGGTAGTAGGGAGATAGGGCAATAACTGGAAGGGGAAATGGGGTCGAGAGAGGGTTTTTTTTAGGATGGGGAGACATGGGCATGTTTGAAGGCAGGGGGAAGGAGACATTGGAGATTGAGTGGTTAAAAATAGAAGTTAAGGAAGGGAGGAGGGCAGGGGCGATGTTTTTTTATAAGGTGAGCGGGAATGGGGTCCGAGGTGCAGGTGGAGGGGGTGGCACTTGCGAGGAGGGAGGAGATTTCCTCTGAGGATACTGCAGGGAAGGATAGGAAAGTAGGGGAGAGGGCTGGTGGGGGGGAGGGGAAAGGGGGAGGGGTGACTTTCGGGAGCTCAGACCTGATTGTGTTGATTTTTGTGATGAAGTAGGTGGCCAGATCACTGGGGGTGAGAGATGGGAGAAGGGGAGGAACAGGGAGCCTAAGGAGAGAGTTAAAGGTCCGGAACAATTGGCGGGGGTGACGGGCATGGGTGGCGATGAGGGAGGAGAAGAAGTTTTGCCTGGCGGAGGAGAGGGCAGGAACGATAAATTTGAAATGTATGAGGTTGGCTTGGTGCTTGGACTTTCGCCAGCAGCGCTTGGCAGCTTGAGCATAGGAGTGTAGGAGGCGGACGGAGGAGGTGATCCAGGGCTGTGGGTTAGTGGAGCGAGAGCAGCGGAGAGAAAGGGGGATGAGAGAGTTGAGATGAGTAGAGAGGGTGGAGTTGAGAGCGGTGACCTGATCATCGAGAGTGGGAAGTGAAGATGGGGGGCAAGGTGGGGAGAGATGCTTTTGGAAAGACGGATGGGATCAAGAGAGCAGAGGTCTCTGTGGGAGAGTAGCAAAAATTTGCAGGGGGAGGGAGTGTGAGAGATGAGGCAGGTGAGAAGGTTATGGTCAGAGAGAGGGATTTCAAAGTTGGTGAGGGAGGAGGTAGTGCAGCAGTAGGAGATGACGAGATCGAGGGTTTGACCGAGTCGGTGAGTGGGCGCGATATGGTGGAGGAGGAGGTCGGCAGAGTCGAGGAGGGATAGCAGGCGGGCGGCAGAGGAGTCATCGGGTACATCCGTATGGATGTTGAAGTCTCCGAGGATCAGAGTGGGCAGAGAGAAGGAGAGAAGGAAGGTGAGAAAGGGGTCTAGGTGGTTGAAGAAGTCGGAGGTGGGACCAGGAGGGCAGTAGATGACAGCAACAAGTATCTGAAGCGGGTGGTAGAGGCGAATGATATGGGCTTCAAAGGAGGGGAAGGATAGGGAGGGGGGAAGAGGGATAGTGCGGAAGCGGCAAAGGGGTGAGAGGAGGAAGCCGATGCCTCCTCCCTTACCGGTGAGTCTGGGGGAGTGGGAGAAGGAGAGGCCTCCGCTGCAGAGAGCAGTGGCGGAGACCATGTTTTTGGGAGTGAGCCACGTTTCCGAAAGGGCGAGGAGGAGGAGAGAGCGGGAAAGGAAAAGGTCATGGATGAAAGGTAGTTTACCTGTAATGGAGCGGGGATTCCAGAAGCCAAACTTGAAAGTAGCTGTGGGTGCAAGGGGGAGAGAGGGGAGAGAGCAGGGGGAAGGGGAGGGTTTGGATGGGAAGGAGGTGGCAGGGCCCTGAACGGGGAGAAGGGGAGGAGAGGTGGCAGTGGGACAGGCTGTAGTAAGCCCTTAACAAGTACCATAATTATTTTTATTATTACCATTCCTTCCAAACTCCTTGAACTATTTATGTGCACTCACTGTCTCCACTTCATGATATCTCTTCTTGGTTGTCCCACTGATACCTCAAACAGAACTCTTCATCTTTCCATCCAGACCCTGTCCTCTCCTGTCTTTCCCCTCACTGTAGACAGCACCACTATCCTCCCTTTCTCACAAGTCCATAAACCTGGTATCATCTTTGACTCATCTCTCTCATTCAACCCACATATTTAACATCACCATTTCCTGTTGGTTCGCCTTCACAGTCAGTCAGTCAGTCAGTGGTATTGATTGATTCATTCATTCAGTGGTATTTATTGAGCGCTTACTGTGTGCGGAGTACTGTACTAAGCGCTCAGAATGTACAATTAGGCAACAGATAGAGACAATCCCTGCGAGTGCTTACCGTGTGCAGAGGACTGCATTACGTGTTTGATAGTGTATAGTGCAACAGAGTTGGTAGACACATTCCCTGCCCACAGTGAGCTTTCAGTCTACAGGGGAGACAAACAATATAAATGATTTATAATGTATAATTCATGGATATGGGCATAAGTCCTGTGGGGCTCAGGGTGCAGAGGATACTAAATGACCTAAGGTCTCAGATGAAAGGACATCTTTCCCATGCACCCCCTTTAGCCCTGGGGAATTTTGATCAATTTTTTGTTTCAGCATCTCTAGAATCCACCATTTTCACTTCATCTAAACTGCTACTGTGCTGATTCAAGTACTAACTGTATTGGAGAAGCAGCGTGGCTCAGTGGAAAGAGCACGGGCTTTGGAGTCAGGGCTCATGAGTTCAAATCCCAGCTCTGCCACTTGTCGGCTGTGTGACTGTGGGCAAGTCACTTCACTTCTCTGCGCCTCAGTTCCCTCATCTGTAAAATGGGGATTAAGACTGTGAGCCCCTCGTGGGACAACCTGATTCCCCTATGTCTACCCCAGCGCTTAGAACAGTGCTCGGCACATAGTAAGCGCTTAACAAATACCAACATTATTATTCTGCCTGGATTACTGCATTAGACCTCTAGATGACCTCCCAGCCTCCTGTCTCTTCCCACTCATGTCCATAGCTGCCTGGATCATTTTTCTAAAAACCCACTTGGTCCACATCTCCCCACTCCTCAAGAACCTCTGGCGGTTGCCCAGCCACCTCCACATTTAACAAAAACTCCCTTTAATTGGCTTTAAAACACTTAATCACTTTACCCTTTCCTATTTTACCTCACTGAATTCCTCTCACAAGCCAGTCCACCCACTTCATTTCTTGAACGCCAACTTACTTTACTCACTGGACCTTAATCTCGTCTATCTAGCCACAAATTTCTCACTCACATCCTCCCTGTGGCTTGGAGTTCCTTCTTCTAAATATACAACAGACCACCATTCTCCCCACCTTATAATAATAATAATGTTGGTATTTGTTAAGCGCTTACTATGTGCAGAGCACTGTTCTGAGTGCTGGGGGAGATACAAGGTAATCAGGTTGTCCCACGTGAGGCTCACAGTCTTAATCCCCATTTTTACAGATGAGTTAGCTGAGGCACAGGGAAGTTAAATGACTTCCCCACAGTCACACAGCTGACAAGTGGCAGAGCTGGGATTCGAACACCTGACCTCTGACTCCCAAGCCCGGGCTCTTTCCACTGAGTCACAATCCCTCCAAGAAGCCTTCCCCAACAAAAACCTCATTTCCCTACTCCTTCTCCTTTTTGAATTAACTATACATTTGGATCTGTTTCCCTTAAGTAGTTCATATTCACTCCACCTCCAGCCCCAAAACACTCATGTATCTATTATCCATTTTTAATTTAAATTTATGTCTGTCTCCCCTTCTAGATGTAAGCTCCTGGTAGTTTGTACTCTTCCAAGTGTTTAGTATAGTGCTCTGCACACAGTTAATACTCAGTTGATACCACTGAGTTATTGATTGACTGTCTTTACGGATCTTCTTTTCTATTCTTGTAGCTAAGTGCTCAATCCCCTCTCAGGATCACACCTGTAGAGTTTCCAGCACCTTACCAGTCTCGGCTAGGGAGGGAGAGTCAAGCTGAGGCCTTCTCATTCCATTCCTAGCTTGCGCAATGGCTAGTGAGAGGAAGGCAATCTGCTACAAGTCAAAACAGGCAATCTGCTACAAGTCAAAACTCACCTATGCTGGACAGCAGCAGCATAGGAGAGAGTTAAGGGCAGAGACTAATGTTTACTGCTCAGAAGAAGGTGATGGTAAACCATTGTGTATTTTTACCAAGAAAACTCTATGGATATACTACCAGAATTATTGCAGATGGAGAATGGACATTCTGGGAGAGATGCATGGATCAAAGTTGAATTGATGGCATAAGACAAGTGCTCACTAAATGCTAGCCTTCCCTTTCTCAAGCTTGTGCTCTGGGTCAGAGAGGTGAGCACCTCCTGGTCCCAGAGCCCCAAGCATACAACATTTGCTGCCTTGGGGAATCACCAGGCTGCTTCTAACACTGAGCCCCACCCAGAGGAAAAAGGTTCTTCCTCACTCTTCCTTCTCCTCCCTGGCTCCAAACCGTCATCTGGGTTGAGCTCCACTGAGGTGAGGGAGACTCAGGCTGCCTTGTTCCTACATGGTCCAAAGGGGCCCCACAGTGCAGAGAGGAGGCTCTAGACCCCCACCCCCGTGCACATGGCTCTAAAATGGTGGATGGGACCTCCAGGAGGAGACCACTGGAGAACAAGGCATCCTACTACGTGCACGACTGCCAGTGAGAGGCCCTGAAACTCTGTAGGTGTGGCTCTGAGTGGGGGTGACTCAGTTACCTCACCTGTAAAATGATGATTTTAGACTGGGAGCTCCCTGTGGGGCAACCTGATTGCCTTGTACCTACCCCAGTGCTTAGAATAGCATTTGGCACATAGTAAGCTCTTAATATATAACATCATTGTTAGAGAAGCAGCGTGGCTCAGTGGAAAAGCACAGGCTTGGAAATCAGAGGTCATGGTTTCGAATCCTGGCTCCGCCGCTTGTCAGCTGTGTGACTGTGGGCAGGTCACTTGACTTCTCTTTGCCTCAGTTACCTCATCTGGAAAATGGGGATTAAGACTGTGAGCCTCATGTGGGACAACCTGATTACCCTGTATCTACCCCAGAACTTAGAACAGTGCTCTGCACATAGTAAGCGCTTAACAAATACCACCATTATTACTATTATTATTACTGTCAGTAGTGGAAGGTAGCTGTGGACCATGGTGAGGGAAAGTCTCTCCTCTCCCCCCTCACCCTGTCCCTGGTCTCAGAGCATTAATTTACATGACTTTGGACTCTTCTGTTTCCCTCTATGTGTAATTCATTTTAGTGTCTGTCTCCCTGATACACTGTAAGCTCCTTGAGGGAAGGGGTAATGTCTATTAATTCCTCTGTACTCACTTAAATGCTTAGTACAGTGCTCTGAACCAAGTGTTCAAATACTACTCACTGATCAATCATCCCTTTTTCCTCTCTCCTTTCTATTTACCTTTCTTTCCTCTCCTTTTCTCATTCTTCACTTGTAATAGTTAAACTTACTAAGGGATTTATTTAAAGAGAGAAAACATTCTCCAAATTTTGATATATATATATATATATGATATATATATATATATATATATATGTATATTGTTGTTGTTCTGATGAAAAAGTAAAATATCCAAAATCATTATGCTGGTGGGATTTGTTCTTTGTAAGAGCAACAACAACAACAAAACAGTTTTTAAACTAAGCTTCTGGAATTGTATCTTCCTAAAAAATAAGGAGGAATGTCACCTTTGATGTAAATGAGACTGTACATTAGTCCCTATGTGAAATTCTACGAATCAGTACAGCAGACTGAATGACATGGGCAATGAAAGATTGCTGTCCACAGCACAAGCAGATGAGTATTTTGCATTAGGAAGTGCCAGATATTCAGTAATATACCTAAATAAATTCTTGAAAAATACAGTAACAAAGAATGTAATGGCCTGCTGTACTTCAGTATGGATATATAGAAAATCTATGGTTCTATTTAACTGATGACTAATATAGTAAAACAGAATAAATCTCTAGGAACATCATCAAGGTTAGAGAGTTCCAGTGTGACAGCTGAAAGACATTATGTAAGAATCTGAAAGTGAATTTAGAGTTCGAGGGCAGTGCTGGATGCAGGGTTGGATTCAACTATTTGGCCCTCACAAGGTGGAGAAAAATTTGCTCCTACTTTTCATTACACATCATTTTGTCATGCTACACATGCAAGAAGTAGACTATAGTGACATCATACTAAGCATGCAGAATGTCATGTTGATGTCATGTGGAAGCCCATTTGAACCCTTAAACCTAGACCATTATCCGGGAGATCACTGATTCCCCACCCAGTCAGACAGTTCTGGTCCAGAATCATTTCTCAAGTTGGGTCCTTCTACGTTTAATCGTCACTGTGCTGGTGTCATGCCGAGAGGATCCTCCTCGCTCTGGCCAGGAAGGGAGAATATAGCCAGGGCTGATGTTCGTTTGGATATGAGTGGAGAAGAGGCTTCTTAAACCACACAGACACCTGAATCACTAACAGCAGCTTTATTCAAAATGAGGAACTCCAATCATTACTAAGCTTAGATTGCTTGCCCACCTATGGGTAAGCGGACACTTGCGTGTTCCAAAGTCCTACCTTAATGGGCACCCATTCAAAGTACATTCAGAGTAGATGTACAGGTCCAGACAAGCTGGGCATTGAGCCCAAACTGCACCAAGATGCTTCTATCCTGGTCTTTTTATCCCTGTCACTGATTGCAGAAGTGGTAATGAATGAACAATGGTATTTGTTAGGCACTTTCTAAGTGTCAAGCACTGTTCTAGGTGCCTAGAGAGATACAAATTAACCAGGTTGGAGACAGTCCCTGTCCCACATGAGGCTGTCTAAATCTCCATTTTATAGATGAGGTAACAGGCATGGAGAAGCGAAGTGGCACAGCTGGGATTAGAACCGGGTCCTTCTGACTCCAAGGCCTGTGCTCTCTCCACTAGGCCATGCTGCTTTACTCCACCATTATAGCCTAAGAAGCAGCATGGCTCAGTCGAAAGAGGCCAGGCTTGAGAGTCAGAGGTCAGGGGTTTGAATCCCAGCTCTGCTACTTGCCAGCTGTGTGACTGTGGGCAAGTCACTTCACTTCTCCAGGTCTCAGTTACCTCATCTGTAAAATGGGGATTAACTGTGAGGCTCACGTGGGACAACCTGATTACCCTGCATCTACCCCAGCGCTTAGAACAGTGCTCTGCAAATAGTAAGCGCCTAACAAATACCAACATTATTATTATTATTATTATGCTAGGCTGTCTGAATGGCCAAGACTTTTCCATCCATGAGTAGACCATAGGCCTAGTCATGAAGGTGGGAGGAACACACACTTTTGGATATGTGCCCTTCTCCCCTGCCTGCTTTCTTGAGGTAAAATTGTATATGTGTATTCACATGAACATTGTTTCCCTCTTATCAAGACCCCTGGTGTGTTTACCTTGGGTCAAAATTGTCCCTCTCTTGAGAGTCAGGGTCCCCGGCCTGTTGAGAAACAGCTTGGCTTAGTGGCAAGGGCCCGCACTTGGGAGTCAGAGGCCGTGGGTTCTAATCCTGCTTCCGCCACTTGTCAGCTGTGTGACTTTGGGCAAGTCACTTCACTTCTCTGGGTCTCAGTTGCCCATCTGGAATATGTGGATTATGAGTGGGAGTCCCACATGGGACCACCTGATTTCCTTGTATCTCCCCCAGCGCTTGGAAGAGTGCTTGAAACATAGTAAGTGCTTAACAAATACCATCATCATCATCATCATTTATCTTTCCCAAGGAACTTTGGTCAGCTTGGGGGAGGGAGTGAGAGCTGAAGACCTCAATTGTGTAGCCATTGCTTCAATAAAATCACATCTGCTGGCCATATCTTTGCCTATGATATTTCCTGTAGCACAGGAAAGCAGGAGGGATTGGCCTTCATTTTACAGAAAAAGAAACTAAAGAACAGAGTTATCACCTTCCCAGTGTCTCCTGGCCCAAAAGCAGTGGAGAGGCCACTGTCTTCAGATTATGACTTTGGATAAGGGAATCAACCCCATGTTGGGATTGTGGGGAACAAGAGGTAAGCAGCATATTCTGGTAATCAAAGGACTTCAGTTCTAATCTCAACTTGGCCACTTGTTTACTTTGTGATTTTAGGCAAGTCAGTAGACTTCTCTAGGCCTCAGATTCCTCATCTGTGAAATGGGCATTCAATCCCTATTCCCCCTCCTACTTTCATTAATTCATTCATTCATTCATTCATTCATTCAGTTGTATTTATTGAGTGCTTACTGTGCGCAGAGCACTGTACTAAGCGCTTGGGAAGTACAATTTGGCAACAGATAGAGACAATCCCTACCCAACAATGGGCTCAAAGTCTAAAAAGGGGAGACAGACAACTAAACAAAACAAGTATACAGGCATCAATGGCATCAAAATAAATAGAACCATAGATAAATGCACATCATTAATAAAATAAATAGAGCAATAAATATGTACAAATATATACAAGTGCTGTGGTGAGGGGAAGGGGGTAGAACAGAGGGAGGGATTAGGAGCAGTGGGGAGAGGAGGAGGAGCAGAGGGAAAGGGAGGGCTCAGTCTGGGAAGGCCTCTTGTAGGAGGTGAACTCTCAGTAGGGCTTTGAAAAGGGGAAGAGAATTAGTTTGGCAGATGTGAGGAGGGAGGGCATTCCAGGTCAGAGGTAGGATGTGGGCCAGGGGTCGACTGCGGGACAGGCAGGAACAAGGCACAGTGAGGAGGTTAGCAGCAGAAGAATGGAGTCTGTAGGATGGGCTGTAGGAGGAGAGAAAAGAGGTGAGTCAGGAAGGGGCAAGGTGATAGAGAGTTTTGAAGTCAAATAAAAATGATGATATTTCTTAAGCTCCCACTATGTGCCAAGCACTGTTCCAAGCGCTGGGGTAAGTACAAGGTCATCAGGTTGTCCCACGTGGGGCTCACAGTCTTAATCCCCATCTTCCAGATGAGGCAACTGAGGCACAGAGAAGCCAAGTGACTTGCCCAAAGTCACACAGTTGACAAGTGGCAGAGCCGAAATTTGAACCCACAACCTCTGACTCCTTCCACTAAGCCAAGCTGCTTCTCCTAGCTGCTTCTCAGTATTTATTGAGTACTGTGTGCAGAGCACTGTATTAAGTGCTTGGAAGAGTACAATACAGCAATATATCGGACACAACACCCTACCCACAGTGAGCTTACAGTCTAGAGGGAAAGTTGGTTATTAATATAAATTATACTACAGCTAGGTACCTAAGAGCTGTGGGGCTGAATAAAGGGAGGAAGTCAAGGCAAGACTGAAGGGAGTGGGATATGAGGAAAGGAGGACTTAGTCAGGGAAGGCCTCTTGGAGATGTGACTTCACGGAGCCTTTGGAGTCCCCTCTCCCTCACCTTTTACACTGACTTACCTTTCCTCCCAGGTCTCTTTATCCTCTTTCCCTCCTCCCCCTCTTATCCCCCAGCATTCCTTTTCCATCTCTGACCAATTTATCTCTGTCCTTTATCTACCTACTTACTTTCCTCTCTCCTCCAGATGCCCCTTCTGCATGGTGCAGGCTGCCCATAGATTGGGGTCTGGTGGTGTGGTAAGTGAAACAAAGTGGTCTATTCAAAGACCCCAGGCCTTACAGCAGAGGACCTGGGTTCCAATCCCAACTCTGCCACTTGCCTGCTCTGTGGTCTTGGGCAAGTCACTCAACTTTTCTGTGCCTCATCTACAAAAACCGGGATAAGAGACCAGTTTCTCTCCTTATTAAACTGAAAATCCCATGAGGGATAGGGACTTTGTCCAACATGGTTACCTAGTACCATCCCCACCGCCTACTTAGTTCAGTGTTTTGATACATAGTAAATCCTTAAATACCATTAGTATAATGATGTTGATTACTATGGTATGTCCATGGCGTCGCTGTATGTTGAAGATGACTCGATGGCATAAGACAAGACAAGATTAGTCAAGTGCTTACTATATACCAAGCACTTCTAAGTGCTGGAGTAGATACAAATTAATCAGTTCCTGTCCCAGATGGAGCTCACAGTCTAAGTAGGAAAGAGAACAAGGAGTGAATCCTCTATTTTTTCAGAAGAGGAAACAGAGGCACATAAGTTTAGTGACTTGCCCAAGGCCACACAGCACGCTACTGGCAGAGCTGGGACTGGAACCCAGGTGCTCTGACTTCCAAGCCTATGTTCTTTCCATTAGGCCATACTGCAACCAGATACCTTCATAATGTGTCGTCTACCTGTTCTTTTTTTAATGGTATTCTTCAAGTGCTTACTATGTGCCAGGCAGTATGGTAAGGTCTGAGGGCTTAAAATCTGACTGCCTACCCATGCCCACCCCCCTCCCCCGGTGTCAGGTCAGTCCCCTCTGGCAGGTCTAGGTTCCCAGGCCATCTGCCAGCATGGCTTAATGGAAAGAGCAGAGGCCTGGGAATCAGAGGACATGGTTCTCAATCCCTGCTCTGCCACTTGTCCGCTTTATGACTCTGGGCAAGACACTCAACTACCCTATGTCTCAGTTACCTCATCTGTAAAACTGGGACTAAACCTGTGAGTACCATATGGGACAACCCGATTATCTTGCACCCACTCCAGTACTTAGAACAGTGCTCTGCACATAGTAAATGTTTAACAAATACCATAATTATTACTCTTGTACAGTCAACATACTGTGAACCATCTGGCCCCTCAGGGCTGGCCCTATCACGGTTTTGAAGGGACAAGCTGCCCCGAGTTTTGTTCCTTGGGCTATTTCTGCTCTGCTTTGAGTGCAGGAGGGCAACTGAGAACCCCTTGTGGGACAGGGTCTATGACTGATCTGATTATCATCTACCTACCCCAGTGTTTAGCGCAGTGCTTGGCACTTAAGAAGTGCTTAACAAATACCACAATTATCATTATCATTATTACTATTATTGGACTTTTTAAGCACTTATTATGTGCCAAGCACTATTTTAAGCACTGGGGTAGATACATCTTAGTCAGGCTGGATACAGTCCCTGCCCCATATGGAGCTCACACTCTTAATCCCCATTTTACAGATGAGGTAACTGAAGCCCAAAGAAGTGAAATGACTTACCTAAAATCACAAAGCAGACAAATGGCAGAACTGGGATTAGAATCCAGGTCCTTCGGATTCCCAGGCCAAGACTCTATCCATTAAGCCACATTTTCATGGAATCTGTGCAGCTTCCCCTTGGTACACCATCCAGATTGAGCAGTCAGCAAAAGTCCCAATCCAGTGTTGCCACTTGTCTTTGGTGGCTTTCATTCATTCATTCATTCAATCATATTTACTGAGTGCTTACTGTGTGCAGAGCACTGTACTAAGCACTTGGAAAGTACAATTCAGCAAAAGAGACAATCCCTGCCCACATTGGTCTCTCAGTCTAGAAGGGGGTACTTCACTGGTCTATTTAGACTGTGAGCTACAAGAATGGGAAGGACTGTGTTCACCCTGAGTATCTTGTACCTACCCCAGCATTTAGTAAAGTGCTTGGCACACAGTAATCTCTCCACAAATATCATTATGATTAATGTTATTACTCCAGAGGGCATTGCTATCTGGAGGCCGAGGGAGATGCCCCACACTATAGCCATAGGCTTTGCTCTCTGACCAGACGAGGGACTTCCACCTCAGCAGCCATGAGTCGGACTAAAAACACCTGCAGTGGTGCTGGAGCAGCCTACTCCCTAGCATTCTGATCACAATAATAATGATGGTATTTGTTAAGCACTGTTCTAAGCGCTGGGGGAGATGCAAGGTAATCAGGTTGTCCCACGTGGGGCTCACAGTCTTAATCCCCATTTTCCAGATGAGATAACTGAGGCACAGAGAAGTGAAGTGAATTGCCCAAAGTCAAATAGGTGACAAGGAGAGCCGGGATTAGAAAACAGACCTCTGACTCCCAATCCTGGGCTCTTTCCACTTAGCCATGCTGCTTCTCCAATCCATATAATTCAGTACAATCCATTCCACACACTTGGCTCCTCTAGTACCTATCTACTTGCTCTACTCAATCTCAACTGTCCTGCAAGCAACCCTCTGGCCCGGAACTCACTTCCCCTTCGTATACTTCACTCACTTCATATTCAGAAGCAGTGTGGCTTAGTGGAAAGAGCCCGGTCTTGGGAGTCAGAGGTCATGGGTTCTAATCCCTGATCCGCCACTTGCCAGCTATCTGACTTTGGGCAAGTCACTTCACTTCTCTGAGCCTCAGTTACCTTATCTGGACAATGGGGATTAAGACTGTGAGCCCCATGTGGGACAACCTGATTACCTTGCATCTCCCCCAATGCTTAGAACAGTGATTGGCATATAATAAGTGCTTAATGAATACCATAATGAGAACAATATACTATAGACTACCACTCTCCTAAAATTACTTCTCCAAGAGGCCTTCCCTAACTAAGCCTTCACTAGCTGCATTCCCCTCACCGTCTTCTATGCATTTGATTTTGTACCTTTTAAGCACTTAAAACCTGTCACAGTCCTGCAGCACTTATGTCCTATCCTCATAGGTTCTCTTTCCACTATCTGTAATTTATTTTAATTTCTGTACCCACCTGTAGAGAATTGTGTCTACCAACTCTTTTATTCTGTCCCAAGTGCTATTACAGGGCTCTGCAGACTGTAAGTGCTTAATAAATACTGTTGATTGATTGACTGATCGGAATGTCTAGTGTAACTCAGGTCCCTCAACAAAATCTCCATAGAGCAGGCTTGATAACCTTCTCAGTTCCTTTATGACCCTTGGCTTTATTGTCCTCTGAGATAAAAATTGGTGTCACTTGTCTCTGTGCTAGCTTTCCTGAAATGATCTACTCAGTCTTTTCTATATAAGCACTCTCAGCTACTGCTGACAGGCTGAAATGAAATTGGATGCCAATAGATAACAGGATGTAAAATCTTGCACATCATGTTAGCAACTCATTGCTGGAATAGTACTTAGGAAAAATACCAAGTAATTCAAGATGGTCCAGTAATTGGAAAAAACTTAACAAAATAGAAAATGAATCCAATTCAAATAAGGAAATGCAATATTTATGGCCCTCATAAAATCACTGATATCTTTCAGCCCAATAGCTTTAATAGGAAGTATTGTGCAGAATAATGCAGTGTTGGCAAGGGAATTCCCAAGCTAAATAGATTGATTAACCTTAAGGAAATACTCTGTTTACTATAAAAAGGAATCATTTCAAGTCTCTGATTATAAAATGAGGAATTAGGTAGGTCAATTATATTCCCACGTTAAACATGTATTGGATATCATATATTTTACTCTAATTTACTCTACATTTCACTCAAGCCATGGTATTTTACCCATTTAATATATAACATAAACTGAGATTCAGATGAATACAGTTATTTATTGTATTATTATTAATAATAATAATTGTGGTGTTTGTTAAGTGCTTACTATCTGCCAGGTACTGTACTAAGCACTGGGGTGGATACAAGCAAATCAGTTTGGGCACAGTCCCAGACCCACATGAGGCTCACAGTCTCAATCCAAATTTTACAGATGAGGCTACCGTGGTCCAGACAAGTGAAGTGATGAAGTGACTTGCCCAAGGTCATACAGCAGACAAGTGGCAAAGCTGGGATTAGAACCAAAGACCTTCTGACTCCCAGGCCCGTGCTGTATCCACAACACCAGACAGCATTCCAAAGTCACAAATAACATAGTAATTTATTCAAGTTTTTGCATGTTAATTTCCATTTTGCATATGACAGGAAAAATGATATTTTCTAGTAGACAAAAACTCTAAGTGGGAAAAGAAAATTGCAGATGGATGACTGTTCCCACAACTGCACTAACAATCTGTCTCCTTAACTCAGACATTAGCTTGCTTCCAAGGCTAAAAATATTAGTCATTCTTGAGATAAAACTTTTTTTCCTCACACATTTGCTTAGTCTATATCATGAAGATGCAGTGGGCAGACACATAATGAAAGTCATCCTGTACCTTGACCTGCCTGTGTCAATATTCACTTGAACTTCACTCTTCTGTGCTTGATTGATTGTAGCTATGGTGGAGGTTTAAACTTTGAAAATTAATTTTAATTAAATAATATTGACCTTGAATATATGTGTAAACAGATCTTATTTTTTGCAGAAGGTTTATAGGTTTTGGTGCTAAAGAGATATACTATAATAACTAGTAATTAAAATTGTAGTATTTGGGAAGCACATAATAATAATAATGATAATAATAATAATGTTGGTATTTGTTAAGCACTTACTATGTGCAGAGCACTGTTCTAAGCACTGGGGTAGATACAGGGTAATCAGGTTGTCCCATGTTAGGCTCACTGTCTTAATCCCCATTTTACAGATGAGGTAACTGAGGCACAGAGAAGTTAAGTGACTTGCCCACAGTCACACAGCTGACAAGTGGCAGAGCTGGGATTCAAACTCATGACCTCTGACTCCCAAGCCCGGGCTCTTTCCACTGAGCCACACTGCTTCTCCAACTAGCATCACACACTGCGATAGAAATGATCAGGGTTGGACAGAGTCCATGTCCTACATGGGGCTCTAAATAAGAGGGAGAACAGATATTTAATCCTCATTTTACAGATAAGGAGCCTGAGGCCCAGAGAAGTTAAATGACTTGCCCAGGTTCACAAAGCAGGGAAGACTCACCTTCATAACACCGCCATGAGCTACCCTTTCCTCACCATCCAAACTGCTACCTTGTTAGTGCAAAAACTTTTCATATCCCAACTGGATTACTGCATCAGCATCCTTTCTGATCTCCCAACCTCCTGTCTCTCTGCATTTAAATCTATGCTTCACTCTTCTGCCTGGGTTATCTGTCGTCAGAAACGTTCTGGGCATGTCACTCCCCTTCTCAAAAATCTCCAGTGGTTGCCTATCAACCTTCATATCAAACAAAAATTTCTCACTATTAGCTTCAAAGCTCTCCATCACCTTGCCCCCTCTTACCTCACCTCCCTTCTCTCCTACAGCCCAGCTCGCACACTCCACTCCTCTGCTGCCAACCTCCTCACTATGCCTTGTTCCCACCTGTCCCACCTTCGACCCCTGGCCCACGTCCTACCTCTGGCCTGGAATGCCCTCCCTCCTCACATTCGCCAAACTAGCACTCTTCCCCCTTCAAAGCCCTACTGCAAGCTCACCTCCTCCAAGAGGCCTTCCCAGACTGTGCCCCCCTTTTCCTCTGCTCCTTCTCCCCTCCCCATTGCCCCGACTCCCTCCCTCTGCTCTACTCCCCCCAACCCACAGCACTGGTTATGATTCTATTTATTCTATTTATGATTCTATTTATTTTATTAATGATGTGTATATAGCTACAATTATTTTTACTTTTATTGTTGCTATCAATGCCTGTCTACTTGTTTTGTTTCATTTTGTTGTCTGTCTCCCCCCTTCTAAGCTGTAAGATCATTGTTGGGTAGGGATTGTCTCTGTTGCCAAGTTGTACTTTCCAAGTGCCTAGTACAGGGCTCTGCATACAGTAAGTGCTTCAATAAATATGACTGAATGAATGAATTGAATGAACTGGCAGAGCTGGTATTAGCACCCAAGTCCTCTGATTCTCAGTCCTATGCTCTGGACCAGAGTAGAAGATCTCCTTGGCCTCCTGAAAAGAGTTTAGGCCTAGGAGTCAGAGAATCTGGGTTCTAATCCTAGCTCTGCTATTTACCTGCCATGTGACCTTGGGACAAGTTACTTAACTCCTCTAGGCTTCAGTTTCCTCATCTGGAAAATAAGGATTCACTCACCATTCTCTCTCTGACTTAGATGGAGAGCCCTGTGAGGAACAGGGACTATGTCTGACCTGATTATCTTGCATTTATCCCATTGCTTAGTACAGTGTTTGGCACATAGTAAATGCTACAAACACCACAACACTATCATTTCCACTAGGCCATGCTGCTTCTCTTTGATGGGTGATACATTTTTGTATTCTTAATGTTTTCATTTCATACTATGTGTGAGTTTCTCCCTGAAAAGTTATTTTGGTCAAGATCTCTTCTCCCTATCACTGAATGTCTTCAAGATTGATCTACTGCTTTTTCCATTAATCTTCTTTCAGTTAAACAGCAGGGTGGTGACATTTTGGTGATTTTTCCAGTCTAGATGGATCCCAAGAACTGATACTGACCAAAACAGAACTCCTCCTATTTCAACCAAACCCACTCCTCCCAGCTGACTTTCCTAAACATCACCACCCTGACTCACCAGCCTGTAACCTTGACATTACCTACAAATCATCATTTCTCTGATTGAACTGGCAAATTCATTCAGTCACAAAATCCTGTTTACCATCACAACATCTCTAGACTCTGTTCTTTCCTCTGCTACCACTTATCATATCCTGTCATACTACTGCAACCCTACCTGCTGTCTCTCCACTCTGCAGTCAAAACTTCACTTTACTGATTGGATCTAAAATAACATTCAATCTATGTCTCCAAACTCCTCAAAAACCTCCAATGATTGCCTATCTACCTCCACATCAAACGTAAATTTTTTATCATCAGCTTTGAGGGAACCAATCAGCTCCCTCTCTCGTACCTTACCTCACCTCACTGATCTACTACAACCCAACTGGCATTCTCCTCCCCTAGAATCCTAACCTATTCTCTGTACCTCAATCTCATCTATCCTGCCGCTGACTCCTCTGGCCTGAAATTTCCTCTCCTTCATATCTGACAGTCCATCACTCTCCCCACCTTCAAAACCTTCCTGAAATCACATCTCTTCCAAGAGGTCTTCCCTAAGCCCACATTAGCCTTCTCAGTCCTCCCCTTCTGTGTTGACTGCATTTAGCTGTGTACCCCTTAAGCACATTAATATTCAGTCCAGTCCCACATAATTTATGAAACTATTTTTATACTCTAACGTTTCCCCTCTGCTTAATTTATGTTAGTGTCTTTTCCCCTTGTAGATTGTAAGCTCCTTGTAAATAGGATTGCATCTACCAGCTCTGTTGAATTGAACTTTCCCAAGAGGTTAATACAGTGTTCTGAACAAAATAAGTGTTCAATGAATACCATTGATTGATTGATCTTTTTAGCCACCCAATGATGAGAATCAGTCAATCAATCATATTTAATGAGGGCTTACAGTGTGCAGAGCCCCTTACTAGCTGCTTGAGAGAGGACAAAACAACAGAGTTGGTAGATAAATTCCCTGCCCACAGTAAGGTTACATGTGAAGTTCATGATGGAGGACATAAAGAGGAAGAGGTTGGAGCAAGTAATTTTAAGAGATGAGGGATAGGCTGTGTGCTAACAATGATGATATTTGTTAAGGGCTTACTTTGTGTCACTCACTGTAATAAGTGCAGGGGGAGAAACAAACTAATCAGTTTAGACACAGCATTAATCCCCATTTTACAGATGAGGTAACTGAGGGTCAGAGAAGTTATGTGATTTGCCCAAGGTCATATAGCTGACAAATAGTAGAGCCAGGATTAGAACTCAAGTTCTTCTGACTCCCAGGCCCGTGCTCTATCCACTAGACCACACTGCAAGTACAGTGTTTTAATTTTTAAGAGTAAACAATAAATCTCTTTTTAGGAGCTATCTGGGAAGGAGTAGAATGCCAGGAGAGTGGAAATTTCCATCTTATTCCTCCATCTTGCCAAAAGAATAGCAGGATCATCAGGGGTTATAGACAGAGGAAGTGGAACTGTCAGAAATAATAATAATTGTGGTACTTGTTAAGCACTTCCTATGTGCCAAACATTGTTCTAAGCACTAAGGTAGATACAAATTAACCATGTTGGACTCAGTCCCTGTCCCACTTAGAGCTCAGAGTCTTAATCCCCATTTTATAGATGAGGTAACTGAGAACCAGAGATGTGAAGTGACTTGACCAAAGTCACCTAGTAGACAAATGGTAGAGTCAGAATTAGAACCCAGGTCCTTCTGACTCCCAGGCCTGTGCTTTATCCACTAAGCCACATTGTTTCTCGATGAGTAAAAGGTCTTGAATAGTTAGGGAACATTAGTTATGGAAGGAGTCAATAAGACAGAAATAGTACTGTTGTTCAGACAAAAGGACAGACCCATTGTACCAAAGAGTGGATTTTGGGTGATGGAGATTGGTATGATTTGGAGATTATAACCATGATTACTCAACTGTTTGAGTACAGTACAGGTCAGTAGAAGTGATCTAGGTTGGGAATTGTGAAGGTAAGACCAACAAGGAGACAAAGGGGTAACATGACTGATTTAGAATGAACTACTAAGAGCTCCTTGTCTTGGTTGTTATTGTATTTCTTAATAAGTAAGTTTCACAAATTAGCACTAAAGAAACTTTACACTGATGATGATGCAAAAATCTACACTCACTCCCTTGATGAACTCATTTACTACCACAGCTTGAACTATCATCTCTGTGTGGATAATACCCCAAACTCTACCTCCTCCCCTGTTCTCTCTCCCTCCCTCCAGACTCACATCTCTTCCTGCCTTTAGGACATCTCTATATGGATGACCTCCCGCCACCTCAAATGATACATGTCCAAGGCAGAGTTCCTTATCTTCCCTCCCAAACCTTGCCCTCTCCCTGACTTTCCTGTCACTATGGACAAACACTACCATCCTTCCTGTCTCACAAGCCTGCAACCTCAGGGTCATCCTTGACTCTACTCTCTCCTTCACCCCACATATCCAATCCAATCCAAGAGGCCTTCCCAGACTAAGCCCCGCTTTTTCCCAGCTCCCCCTCCCCTCCCCATTGCCCGACTCATTCCCTTTCCCCTGTCCTATAGCACTTGTGCATATATGTACATATCTATAATATTAATGCCTGTTTACTTGTTTTGATGTGTATATATCTATAATTCTATTTATTTATATTGATGCTATTGATGCTGCTTACTTGTTTTGATGTCTGTCTGCCCTCTTCTAGACTGTAAGCCCATTGTGTGCAGGGATGGACTCTCTTTATTGCCGAATTGTACTTTCCAAGTGCTTTAGTACAGTGTTCTGCACACAGAAGCACTCAGTAAATACAATTGAATGAATTAATGAATCCAATCAATGGGCTCTCATATATGGAATAGCTATCATCTCTCCAGGATCTCCCCCAAAATGAAATTAACCTAAAGCTTTTTAATATAGTTGTGTCTTAATAATTGATCTATTTTCTCCCTTTATTTTTTTTTTTTTGTTTTTGAAATGGAACATCTAAGTGGCCATGAAGGCTACATGAAGAGAGGCAAAGAGATATTTTCCTCTGTTTCAAGTAAGTCATTTAATTACAAAGTCTTTTTTGTGACAAAGTGAATAATAAATAAAAACTTGTGAAATGCTGGAATTTTACTTTACACATCTTTTTCAAAAATTTCTATGAAGTATCAAATAGTCCATTGCTATGGGTCTTTTCCTGATAACTGATGTATACACATCTATATATGTACATATATATGTATATATCAGGAAAAAATCATATTTTTTTTGTCATCTAATCATATATATTTCTCTTATCATGGCCAGGGGCACTGAGGATGGAATTTTTCTTACTTCTAATACCAATAATTTGTCCTCACTTAAACAAAAGAAATAATTTATGCAATAAGTGCTTCCCATACACATATGCTGCAGTATTTCTAAGTAAAAAATAATTTATGTTAATGCAAATGAAAGGTGGTTTACATCAAGAAAGGTAGTATGATTCAACTGTTGACCACTTTTAAAGAGATAATTTTTGTTCTTCACCAGCTAATACATTCAATCTCTGCATCAAATTATGGATAGCCATGTATGTACATTTTAGATAATTTTTTCCAAATGACCACATAAGTCAGAATTCTCTATGGACATTCTGTATGCTTTCTTTTCCAATAATATATTTGTAATTGGACAAAAAGTTTCTCTTCAAGGTGGATGCTGGATCTTGAGAGAAAACTACATTTCCATTTAACAATTCACAAATGAGGTAAAGCTTTGTTCAAACAAATATATATTCATAATAGCACAGAAAACAGCTTGCCCTTTATAGCATGCATATTATGTACACTTTCTTGATAGGTTTATGGCTGATGCTGTAGCCTTTAAAAATACCTATAAATTACCTTCTGCCTTGAGGTGAAATTTGTCTTGCAGAATCTGTAATTCAGCTGTGACACACATTTGGAATAATACAAAATGAGCAAAACATGTGGGCAAACATTCTTAATTTGGAGCTTAACTGATTTGTGCCTAATGTCTTAGGTACTTTAATCATGGCTTGCCTCACCAATTTCTGCATTGCAGATTGAAATAGAAAAGGACACTAAGCAATGTAATTGAAAGATGTAAATGGTTCCTCAAACATAAATAGAACTGGTTCCATGACGGATTAAATATATTCTGATCAGTTACCTCCTAAGCAGCGCTTTATCTAGGCACCCTATCTATTGATCAGGTGATTGAAATCGTATAATTTCTCCCCCTAACAGCAAGGAATTGGAGCTGGTGAAGTCGGTGGGCACTTCTTCCCCTCTAGCAGCCACTTTGCTAAGCTACATACAAATCTTCCTCTCTGTCCTCTGAAGGAATGGCAAACATGACATGATACTTCTGGAGGCTCCTTAAACCTCCTTCCTGTCTTCTGGAGGAGGGGCATCAGCATAATGCTCCCCAGCTCCCTTCTGTGCTTTCTCCTTCTCTTCCAGAAGAGGGGGGATGTTGGTAGTACCGAACCCCAGGGCTTTCTGTGCATTCTTTCACCCTTCCGAAGGTCATAAATTAACACCTTTAACTAGATTGAGATAGATCAGATAGAACCAGGCATTCATTCATTCATTCAATAGTATTTATTGAGCGTTTACTATGTGCAGAGCACTGTACTAAGCGCATGGGATGAACAGGTCGGCAACAGATAGAGACAGTCCCTGCCGTTTGACGGGCTTACAGGCACATCTGTAAACCTATCAAATATGTCTTACACAGGTAGGACCCTTTTGACATTCTTTTTAATCTCAATTGTATTTTACAGTGATTGGTGAAATGACCGTGAATTTAATTGAAATGTCTGTGAATTTATGTCTGTGAACTTAAAATTGTGTTGACTTTTTGGATAATGTTCATGATTCATTCTTCTGTATAATTTTTAACTACTTTACACTAGTATTTAACTCTTTGAAATGATGAAGCACCAGCTTCATAAAAGTCTTCTCGAGAGCACCTATACTTATTGAAAGTCATTCAATAGTATTTATTGAGTGCTTACTATGTGCAGAGCACTGTACTAAGTGCTTGGAATGAACAAGTCAGCAACAGATACAGTCCCTGCCGTTTGACGGGCTTACAGTCTAATCGGGGGAGGTAGACAGACAAGAACAATGGCAATAAATAGAGTCAAGGGGAAGAACATCTCGAAAAAACAATGGCAACTAAATAGAATCAAGGCGATGTACATTTCATTAACAAAATAAATAGGGTAATGAAAATATATACAGTTGAACAGACGAGTACAGTGCTGAGGGGATAGGAAGGGAGAGGGGGAGGAGCAGAGGGAAATGGGGGGAAAAGAGGGTTAAGCTGCAGAGAGGTGAAGGGGGGGTGGTAGAGGGAGTAGAGGGAGAAGAGGAGCTCAGTCTGGGAAGGCCTCTTGGAGGAGGTGAGTTGGGATTATTCAGATTAAGGAAATTGAGGCACTGAAAAATTAAGAGAGTTGTCCCAGGAAATGAGATAAGAATCCCTAACTACTAGTGATTTTCTTTGTCATTGAACCATCTGGATCATTTCAAGACTTAATTCACATAAACTGTGAACTCTTTGTTGCCAGGAATCAGGTCTACAACTCTAATGTATTGTACTTTTCCAAGGGCATAGAACAGTGCTCTGCACACATTAAGCATTCAAAAAATAATGAAGCATGACCTAATGTGACAATGGGACATTGGGAGATCACTGTAGGCAAGGAATGAGCCTGCTTATTGTTATATTGTACTCTCCTAAATGCTTAGTACAGTGCTCTGCACAAGTGCTCAATAAATATGATTGAATGAATGAATGAATAAAACAACCTAAATGGCATGAATAGGACAAGATGTTGCTCTCCTTGAGCAATGATTTTGCAAAAAATGGGCTCAAAAACAGACAAGCTCTGTATGGAACAAAAGCATCGGCTCATTAAAGTTCTATCATTCCACATACAAATTGAGTCTGAGTGGGTCACAAATGCATTTTCAGCTCACTCTTGCAGACATAAGGAGGCATTATTTTACCCACAATAGTCATAAAAAACAATGACTCTTCAGAAATCCTCGAGAATTAGGGGTAGCTGCCTGGATATTTTATACATACCTACTCATTATCCTTTTATGCTAACTTCCTACCTGGACTTTTCTGAAGCTCCATCTATGGATGAAAACTAAATGATATTCACCTGTGAGCTGAGCAATTAAGATTATTAATTCTCATAATACCCCTGTGAAATAGTTTTGGAGAAGTTGCTAATAATCCCCTGACAGTTTAAAAATCTCAGTGAATATTGACATTCAGTTGGGATGCAGCAATGTCTGAAGTTGTGTTTTATGTGTCCTTAAAATGCTTCTTTCCTCTACATTCTCCTTTGCTTTCAGTTTTCCATACAGCAGCTATTTAGGTTCCTGTGGTCACATGTTCACATGATCTTCTCACATGTTCCACTCAGCATAGCTTTCAAGCTGTGTTCCAGAACTTTATTGTTGGTGATATTGTCCTGCCATTTGATAATATATGGCCCCTAATTGATGTGCGAGGAACTGTACTAGGAGCCACATGAGAAGCAAGTCTCATAGCCATAGAGGAGGATAAACAACACCTCAGCCCTTTATATTTTGATTTGGTTTAGAACCTAATGCTATAATAATAATTATGGTATTTATTAAGCACTTACTATGTGCCAAGAACTAGGGTAGATACAGGGTAATCAGGTTGTCTCGCATGGGACTCACACTTTTAATCCTTATTTTACAGATGAGATAACTAAAGCACAGAGAAGTTAAGTGATTTGCCCAAGGTCACACAGCAGACAAGTGGCGGAGGCGGGATTGAAACCCACGTCTTTTGACTCCCAAGCCCGAGCTCTTTCCACTAAGCCACACTGCTCTGTCAGTTTCCCAAATGATGTGCTAGCCTTCTCCAATCTATTTTTCTATATTTTCCCATTCATCATTGCATCTTCTATTACCACATTACATCTCCTACTGCTACTATTACTACATTCCAATCGCTGGAAGTCAGAAATTGTATAATTTAATTCAGCGGCATTCTCCAAAATGCTTAGCACAGTGTTCTTACAACAGCAACTAATAATAATAATAATGTTGGGATTTGTTAAGCGCTTACTATGTGCCGAGCACTGTTCTAAGCGCTGGGGGAGATACAGGGTCATCGGGTGGTCCCACGTGGGGCTCACCGTCTTCATCCCCATTTGACAGATGAGGGAACTGAGGCCCAGAGAAGTGAAGTGACTTGCCCAAAGTCACACAGCTGACAAATGGCCGAGTCGGGATTTGAACCCATGACCTCCGACTCCAAAGCCCGTGCTCTTTCCACTGAGCCACGCTGCTTCTCTAATAATAGTGTTGGTATTCGTTAAGCACAGAGCACTAGGGGGTAGATCAGGTAAGAACCAGGCTAATCAGGTTGTCCCACATGAGGCTCACGGTCGATCCCCATTTTACAGAGGAGGTAACTGAGGCACAGAGAAGTGAAGTGACAACCCACCTGACAAGTGGCAGAGTCAGGATTCGAACCCTCGGCCTCTGGCTCCCAAGCCCAGGCTCTTTCCACTGAGCCACGCTGCGGGGGGACTGAGCCACCAATACAGTATCCCAAAGGATGTGCTAATCATCTTGATTCTGTTTTGTATTTCCTGTCCTAAAATTGTATGATTGGTCTGTGTTCTACGTAGGTAGCAAAATTCTGTCATGGATTTTAACTGTTTTGCCAATATTAATTTTTGGTTGTGTGCAGGGCTTCCTGGTGCAAGCTGGTAAATCACCTCAGTTTTTGCTGTTGGTATATATGTCTTGACATTTGCTGTGAAGCATGGTTTTCTAAGGGCATTCCCAAAACATTTCAAGAAGGAGGATGTGTCCAATGTAGTTAATCATGTCCCAGCAGTTACATAAGGAGGTTGGACACCCCTATGCTTCTTACGGGCTTTCTACTTAATCCTCTCTTTGTTACTACATTTTGTTAACCATCCACAAATTATGCTGGGATTTTTTGCTCTATTTTAGTTCTGTTTATCTAATAATCTACCATTTATGAGTGCACTTCCTAGGTAACAGAATGTGTGACATTATCCCCCATCCCCTCAGACTGTAAGCTCACTGTGGGAAGGGAATGTGTCTGTTTAATTGTACTTTTCCAAGCACTTAATACAGTGTTCCTCACAAAGTAAGTATCCAATAAATACGAATGATTGAATGAATGAATGAATGAATTTAGTGTTGCTGTTGACAACACTGAGTTTGTGCAGGGTATAGGCAATTGTGCAGTTATGCTGTTGTTGTTTTGGGGGCTTTTTTCGGTCTATTTTTTAATATTGTCAATTTATTGATCTGGACCAGATTTGCAAAGCATTTAATTGGAGCTACAGTTGAAAGAGCACAGGACTAGGAATCAAGAGACAAATATTCTAATCTGGGCATGACCAGCTGTGTGACTTAGGGAAAGACAATTAGCTTCTCCGGGTCTGTTGAGAAGCAGCGTGGCTTAGTGGCAAGAGCCCGCATTTGGGAGCCAGAGGTCGTGGGTTCTAATCCCAGCTCCATCACTTATCAGCTGTGTGATTTTGGGCAAGTCACTTAACGTCTGTGTGCCTCAGCTACGTCATCTGGAAAATGGGGATTAAGACTGTGAGCCCATGTGGCACAACCTGATTACCTTGAATCTATGCAGTGTTTAGAAAAGTGCTCGGCACATAGAAAGTGCTTAACAAATACCCAAATTATTATTATTATCATTATCCATAAAATGAGGATCAAATATCTACTCTTCTTCTCCCGTAGATTGTGACCCTGTGTGGGTCAGGAACTATGACTCATATGGTCATGTTGTATACATCCCAAGTATCACTGCTTGTCACATAGTAAGGGCATATCATTCAATAATTATTTTAATTTGTCTCACAGGATTATGATCAACATATTAATTTCCTTAATGGATATATCAAATACTTTTAATGGTGTTTATAGTCTACTGAGGTAGAAAAGATCACTAATAGATAAGATGTTCTGATACCAGCTTCCAGATCCCTCACTCTCCTTTTCCCTTACTCTCCTTTCAGGCATGGTTGTATAAAACAGGTTTAGCAGATAGAAATATATGGTAATGAGATCTAGTTCTTCTTACCAAAGTTAGGCAATTGTATAAACTACTTGGTTACTATGTAACCATATTATTTGGCTGGGAGGTGACTGGGAAAATAGCTAAAATAAAAAAATTGGAAGAATAATATGTGATAGAGAAAAGAAATAAAATTGGTGCTATTAACTCTGCACTAACTTTATGCAGAGTACTGAAAACATCAAATAAAGCTGAACATCCAAGTTTCCATATGCAATTTCTGGGGGGGGGAAATCTCAAGATTTTGAACCAGCCTACTTAACTGCTCTGTGTCTCAGTTTCCTCATCTGTAAAATGGGGATAAAATATTCATTCTCTCTCTTTCCTAAACTGTGATTCCCAAGAGTGCAGAGCCTGTTGAATCTGATTACCTTGTAATTTTCCAGTGCTGAGCACAGAGCTTGGCAAAGGGTAAGTTCTTTATGAATGCTATTGTCATTATTCTTATTAGTAGTTGTGCTAGATTCTCCTAGAAACAAATTCTCATTACTGGTATCATTACTACTATTTCTAAAGCACCAAAGAAATGTCTCTGGAAAGAAAAAAAAACGACATTTTCCTTCAAATTTCACATTTCTACTCCACTCATTCTCTGATCTCAAATGCTGCTACACATCAGTAAACAAACTACTCTGACTTCAAAATCCTTTTAACATTTTACACTTTAGACTTCAAAAATTTGGCTCATCCTTTTTGATTTGTTATGACTCATTCAAAATGACATCATAAAACAGAGCAATTTTAAGAGTAATTTATAGGATTATGTAGTTTTTACCATTTTCCAAAGCTACGGAAATTCACCTTATCTGAAAAAGTGAGGCAATTTTTCACTCTCCTGCTTTGTCTGTCCGTCTCCCCCGATTAGACTGTAAGCCCGTCAAACG
The DNA here is from genome assembly GCF_004115215.2 of Ornithorhynchus anatinus. Taxonomy (NCBI): domain Eukaryota; kingdom Metazoa; phylum Chordata; class Mammalia; order Monotremata; family Ornithorhynchidae; genus Ornithorhynchus; species Ornithorhynchus anatinus. The sequence continues at coordinate 158,125,722 of NC_041728.1, forward strand.
GCAGGGACTGTATCTATCTGTTGCCGACTTGTTCATCCCAAGCGCTTAGTACAGTGCTCTGCACATAGTAAGCGCTCAATAAATACTATTGAATGAATAAAGAGTTGCTTTTAATTTTCCAGAATTCTTCCAAAGCCCTCTAGTAGTTGATTCAATCCTCCCATTAATGATATTTGGAAAAAGAAATGTTGTAGAACAGTCAGAATTGTCATTTTAAAAATAGGCTCTCCACAGCTTCACGACTAAAAAGAACCTCTTCGTTTTGAAGTCATGTCAGAGACATACTGTGCTTGAAGAATGCTTGTCTTAAAGTGACAGTTCTCAGCAGGCTAGAAGCTTCAAATGGGATCATTCATTCTGGAACTGAATAGCATACTGAGGCACTGCCCTTTATACACCAGTATTCTGGTTTGTTTTCTTTGGACTACCAACCTGTATCTGGTTGAAAAATAGACCCTGTCAAAGTCAGGCTTGTGCATGAACATTCAGTAGAGAAGGCAGAGTAGGTCTATGTAAGATTTCAAAGACAGTATTGATAAAATTAAGCATGGGGTGAGTTTGAATGATTGAAAAAGGGTATTTTTTTGGCAAAACTACAAAACCGGTAAAGTACATATCTCTGCCAAACAGTCTGTTGTGATTCTAAACGCAAGAATAATGGGCCTCTGCTCTGTACTTTACAACAGCACTGGGAAACCACATTTGTTCACTAACACTTTGAATAAGAAGGAAAGACTGTGGATCCTGGGTTATGGAGAATCTTAAATGATCTGTAATACGGATGGGTAGTGAGTGCATGCAGCACACTATTAGGCACATTTCCTCTCAGGTTAGTGAAATTTATACTAATCTAAAATCATGTCACAGTGTTATGAATAGAAAATCAACACTGAGGTATATAAAGATGTGGCAGGAAGAAGGGAATGGAAGAAGAGAACCCAAACTACCTTCCCTTGATGATAAAAAACAGATGCTATCAACACCAACCCGCCTACTGACCTCAACAAATTCAGGCCCTTCTTTGTTGATCTCATAGCACTAACCCACAGTCCTGGAACACCGGCACAGTCCGCCTCCTTTGCTTTTGTGCATGAGTCACAGAGTGCTGATGGAGGAAATCTAAATATCAAGCCAACTCTGTCCACTTTAAGTTTATTCTTGAGTCCTTGAACTCCCTCTCCTCTGCCTGGAAAAAATATTTCTCCATCCTTAATGAGACCCATGCATATTGGGTGAGGACCAGTTGTGCAGACATTTAACTCCCTCCTCAGGACCCCTGTCCCCATGCCTCCCCTTTCCTTTGCCCCCAATGACCTGGCCATCTACTTTATTAAGAAACTGACACTAACAGGAATGAGCTCCCCAAAACCACCCTGCTCTTCGTCAGTCCCTCATTTGGTCATTTCTTCTGGTTCCCTTTTCAATTTTCTCATCCTTCCCAGAAGTATCTCTAGTGGAGATCTGCCTCCTCTTAAATCCACCCCATCCACCCGCACATCCGACCCCATTCCTTTGCCCCTTATCAAAACACTTGCCCACTCTCTTCTTCTCTTCCTAACAGCCATCTTCAACTGTTCACTCTCCAGTGGCTTCTTTCCCACTGTTTTCAAATATGCCCATTCCTCCTCTATCCTCAAATAAACCCCTCCCTGGATTCCATGGCTCCCTCCAGTTACAACCCCATCTCCTTCATTCATTCATTCAATAGTATTTATTGAGCGCTTACTATGTGCAGAGCACTATACTAAGTGCTTGGAATGTACAAATCGGTAACAGATAGAGACAGTCCCTGCCCTTTGACGGGCTTACAGTCTAATCGGGGGAGACAGACAGACAAAGAACAATAGCAATAAATAGAATCAAGGGGAAGAGCATCTCATTAAAACAATAGAAAAATCTCCTTCCTACCAGTCCTTTCCAAACTCCTGGAGTGAGTTGTCTATACTCGCTGTCTCAAATTCCTCTCCTCCAGTTCTCTATTTGACCCCCTCAAATCTGGCTTCCATTCCCTTCCCTCCACAGAAACTGCCTTCTCAAAGGCCACCAATGTTCTCTTTCTTTCCAGTGGAGCCTTTACTCCATTTTAATCTTCCTTGACCTCTCAGCTGCCTTTGATTCTGTCGATCACTCCTGTCTCCTGGACACTTATCCAACCTTGCTTTACTGACATTGGACTCTCCTGGTTATCGTCATCTCTCTGGCCACTCATTCTCAGTCTACTTTGCAGTATCTTCCTCTGAATCCCAACCCTTAACTGTGGGAGCCCCTCAAGGTTCAGTTCTGTTCTCCATCTATATCTACTCCCTTGGAGAACTCATTAGCTCCCATGGCTTCAACTACCACCTTTACGTGGATGATACCCAAATTTACATCTCTGGCCTGATCACTCTCCCTCTCTGCAGTCTCACATTTCCTCAACCCTTCAAGACATTTCTATTCAGATGTCCTGCAATCACTTCAAGCTTAACATGCCCAAAACAGAACTCCTTATCTTCCCACCCAAACCTTTTCCTTGTGTACTTAGGATTATATTAAGCACTTGGATAAGTATTCATTCATTCATTCATTCAATAGTATTTATTGAGCGCTTACTATGTGCAGAGCACTGTACTAAGCGCTTGGAATGAACAAGTCGGCAGCAGATAGAGACAGTCCCTGCCATTTGACGGGCTTACAGTCTAATCGGGGGAGACAGACAAGAACAATGGCAATAAATAGAGTCAAGGGGAAGAACATCTCGTAAAAACAATAGCAACTAAATAGAAGCAAGTACAGAACAAGAGAGTTAGACATGTTTCCTGCCCAAAATGAAATCACAGTCTAAAGGGGGAGAAAGACATTGAAATAAATTATAGATATGTACATAGGTTCTGTAGGTCTGGAGTGCGTTGAATATCAAGTGCTTAAAGGTTATAGATAAAAGTTCTTGGTGATACAGAAGGGAGAAGGAGTTGGGGAAAGGATAACCTAGTTGGGGAAGGCCTATTGGAAGATATGTGATTTCAACAAGATTTAGAAGATTGGCAGAGTGATGGTCTCATATATGAGGAGCAAGGGAATTCCAGGTCAGAGGGAGGATTCAGACAAAGGGTCAGTGGTGAAATAGTTGAGACTGAGGTACAGTGAATAGGTTGGCATTGAAGGCCTGGGCTGTGTAGTAGTAAGAAATTAAGTACTGGGGTGGGTATATATAAATGTGTACGTGTAAGAGATGGTTAAAAGTTTATATGACTTAGCATACTGGGAATTGAACAGGGATGTCTGATTGCAGGACTGAGATTTCAGGAGGTCTTTGGACACTAGGAATTCATCCCACCCTTAACCCCACGGCACCTATGTTCATCCATAATTTATTTATGTCACTATCTGTCTTCCCCTGGAGATTGTAGGCAGGGAATGTGTCTACCAAATCTGTTGGACTATACTTTCAGAAAGTGCCCAGTTCAGTGCTCTGCACACAGTGAACACTTAACAAATACCACTGATGTGGTGAGGACTGTCAGTTCACGTGAAGGAGGGAGTTCCAAGTCAGGGGAATAGTGTGAGCAAGGCACAGCAAGGAGAAAGTCAAAGCAAAGTTCATTTGGAAATTAGGAAAATTCAGTTGGAAATTGGGTTAGAAGGAATGAAGAGTGCAGATTTGTAAGGAGAATTTGTAGAGAACCTTGAGGTGAGTTTGAAGAACCTCAAATAGGAGTTTTGGCCAGTGGAGAGTTTTAAGCAGTAGAGAGCTGTGTTTCGAGTGATGTTTCAAGGAAACTATCTGTGCAGCAGTGGGTACTATAAATTGGAGGAGCTAGAGGATAGAAGGCTAGGAGATTGGTAAAAAAGTCTACATGAGATTATGATGAGACTTTTTGTCGGGATGGCAGCTCTTGGGGTAGAAAGGAAGGGAAGGATCTGGGAGATGATTTTATGTACAGTATGTAAGCTGTTACCCTTTAACAACCATTATTTTATAGCTGTAAAATAATGATTTTACAATACCATCATATGGCAAACCTATTATGTGTAGAACTCTCTTCCAAGTGCTTGTAATACACAACTGATACGAGAGTTGTGGTCCCTCAGCTCAACCTCTGCCTAATGAATGTTTACTATGTGCCTTGGATGATAAAATTCATGTTTATTCTACTTTGAAATCCATATTTTATAAATCCAAATTCACTGAGGGTTTGTAATCTCAAACTACATCTTCCTTTACTTGCAGAGACCTGAGAATTAAAATACAAAAGACTGGCTTCACAGGGAGAGCTAGGCATAATTAATGGCCAGAATTCCCTATGATGCATTCTGGATGTTAAATCTCAAATATATTATGTAGCCCAGTGCTTTTTGGTTTTATTGATTTATTTTTAATTTTTGGTTCATATTATCCAGATAAAAGAGAAAACAATGTCCGTGTATTTGTTTTCAGTGGTAAGTCTTTCAGGTTGAACCTTCCCACCAAAGGAACTTGTTTGAAGGTATTTCCAGAAAAGAGATAGGAAAAAAAATTAGCATTTAGATGGATATAAATTGAAGAATACAATCTGTAGAAAATCCATAAGACCATTTTGGATATGAAAGCGACAGCAATATCCTGGTTATATCTTTAGATATTTAGGGATCTTTTCTAATTTTGCTTATATATTATTTATAGAAAAAATTGTGTCTAATATGTATGAGATTCTGAGTAAAGGCTGCCAAAGTGGGTCATTTAAACAGTACAAACATCTGTATTCAATTCATTTTCCTTTTAAAGATTTGAAATAAATCTTAACTGTACAGAAATTATTTTTTCCTTACATAAGATCCTTTAATACTTTTCTCTACTTTACTCCTTATAACCCATTATAATTCAGAGGCCAAAGAGAGAAGATTAGAGGCCATATGAGATAGGAATTCTATAAAGGTAACTTCTATTTTCAACATTTCAAATGACACTGACCAACATGAAGTAGTTATAGCACAGGTCTCTGAGCCAGGAGATCTGAGAGAAGCGTGTACTAGTCTCATCTTTGCTTCCATACTGTTGTGTCACATGAGAAAAATCACTTAACATCTCTGAACTCACAATTCCCTGGTGTCTAAAATGGGAATAAGATGCTTACTCTCCTTCCCTCCTAGACTGTGAACACCATGTGGAAAAGACACTGGCTAATCAGGTGATATCTCTAATTAAGTACTTAGCACACAGTAAGTGCTTAATAGATGTCATTATTATTATAATATCTAAATATACACCTCCTTTCAGCTTAACAACACAATGTTTTCAACTTTTCAATCTAACAGGATTCAAAAGCTTCAGAAACCCCATTGTAAAATAATGATAATTGTGGTTTTTGTGTCTCTATATGCCAAGCACTATACTGAGCACTGGGCTAACTACAAGATAATCAGACTGTACACAGTTCCTCTCCCACATGGAGCTCACAGTTAAAGGGGAATGGATAATGAGCATCCTCTTCATTTTACAGATGAGGAAGTTGATGCCCAGAGAAGTTAAGTCATTTTCCCAGTGTCAGCAGTGGGCAAGTGGCAGACATAGAATTATAACCTAGGCTTCTTTACTTCCAGCTCTCTGCTCATTCTGCTGAGCACCACACAAACCACAAACTAAGCAAAGAAATGCTTTGTGTCCTTCTCCTCTGCCTGAAGCTTGCAGCTTCTCACTCCCACCCCACCACCCAGATTGGATTGTGTCTATCTGTTGCTGAATTGTACTATCCAAGCACTTAGTACAGTGCTCTGCACACAGTAAGCACTCAATAAATATGATTGAATGATTGAATGAATGAATTGGAGCAGGTGTACGAAAGACTTTTCTACTTGTAGAATGTTGAGAAAGGAGCAGCAGCTGCACTCCAAGCACTGATTCTTTACCCCAGCATGTTCTCTCTTTTCCATTCATGTTTACCCTCTCCTATGTTCTGCATGAATGCTCCATCCTTTTCAAATTCCTCCAATGCCTCCTCTTCTTCCCTTGCCTCTGCACCCACCACCTTCTTAACCATTATCATTATCATCATCATCATCATTATAGTAATTGTGGAATTTTAAGTGCTTACTATGCGCCAGACACTGTTCTAGGTGCTGGGGTGGATGCAAGCAAATTGGGTTGGACCCAATCCCCATTCCACATGGAGCTCACAGTTGTAATCCTCCATTTTACAGTTGAAGTAACTGAGGCACAGAGAAGTGAAATGATTTGCCCAAGGTCACACAGCAGACAAGGGGCAGAGTCAGAATTAGAACTCAGGTCCATCTGAATTCCAAGCCTGTGCTCTATCCACTAATCCATGGAAATTCCAACCCCATATCCCATTTTCACGATCACTAAACTTTGGTCTATGGAACCCTACACCTTCAAGAGGCTCACCACTGACCTTCATTCTCGACCTGCTCCTAACTTTCTCACTCCTGACTCACTCACTCTTCACCATCATGGGCATTTTAGCTCTCACCTCACAACATTATCTCCTCCACTGCCCTCTCGAGAGCAGGCATCATAATAACAATTATGGTTTTTATTAATTGCTTATTATGTGCCAAGCACTATGTGAAGTGTAGGAGTAAGTACAAGGTAATCAGATCAGATCCAGACCCCATCTTCCACAAGGCTCACAATATTAAGTACAAGTCACAAAATCAGTCCCCTTCTCCTTTACCCCTCACTCACACAGAAAGGGGATGGGGGTAAAGCCAGACTAATCTCCACACCAACCCAAATTTCTTTCTTTCTACCACACTCCCTTTGCTTCTTGCCTCCTCTTCCTCTGAATCCCATATCACTCACATCTAACAGCCTTTGCTGCTTTTAGTTGAATTTTTCTATTGTCCTTCCTTCCTTCATTCACTTAACCATATTTATTGAGTGCTTACTATGTGCAGAGCATTGTACTAAGTGCTTGGGAGAATACATTATAACAATAAACAGGGACATTCACTGCCCACAATGAGCTTACAATCTAGAGATAGAGATAGACATTAATATAAATAAATAACTTACAGATATGTACATAAGTGCTGTGGGGCTGGGAGGGGAGATGAATAAAGGGAACAAGTCACGGTGTTGCAGAAGCGAGTGGGAGAAGAGGAAAGAGAAGAGGGCAAAGTCAGAAAAGACTTCTTGGAGATGTGTCTTCAGTGGGGCTTTGAAGGTGGGGAGAGTAATTATCCGTTGGATTTGAGGAAGGAGGGAATTCCAGACCAGAGAAAGGATGTGGGCAAGGGGATGGCAGCCAGATAGACAAGATCAAGGTACAGCAAGAATGTTGGTATTTGAGGAGTGAAGTGTGCAGGCTGGGTTGTAGTAGGAGAGTAGCAAGGTGAGGTGGGATGGGGCAAGGTGATTACATGCTTAAAGTCAATGGTGAGGAATATTTGTTTGATGCAGACGTGGATGGGAAACCACTGGAGTTTCTTGAGGAAAGGAGGAACATGTCCTGAAGGTTTTTGTAGAGAAATGATCCAGACTGCAAAGTGAAGTATAGACTGGAGTAGGGAGAGACAGGAGGCTGGGAGGTCAGCAAGAAGGCTGATACAGAAATCATGTCAGGATAATAATAATAATGATTATGAGATTTGTTAAGCACTTACTATGTTCCAGGCACTGTAATAAGTGCAGGGGTGGAAACAAGCGAATTGGTTTGTACACAGTCCATATCATTCATTCATTAAATCATATTTATTGAGCCCTAACTGTGTGCAGAGCACTGTATTAAGCTCTTGGAATGTAGAATTTGGCAACAGAGACAATCCCGGCTCAATAACGGGCTCACAGTCTAAAAGGAGGAGACAGACAACAAAACAAGTAGTCAGGCATCCATACCATCAAGATAAATAGAATCATAGATATGTATACATCATTAATAAAATAGAGTGATAAATAATATATACAAATAAACACAAATGTTATGGGGAGGGGAACAGGGTAATGGGGAGGAGGGGGGGAGGGAAAGGGAGAGCTCAGACTGGGAAGGCCTTCTGGAGGAGGTGAGCTCTCAGTAGGGTTTTGAAGAGGAGAAGATGCAATAATCCAGTCGGGATATTGAGAGCTTGGTACCAGCAAGGTAGCAGTTTGGATTGAGAGGAAAGGGCAAATCTTGGCAAGGTGAGACTGAAGGTTTTGGTCCAGATTGGTTGTGTGGGGTGAATGAGAGAAAAGAGTCAAGTTTGACACCATGGTTGTGGGCTTGTGAGATGGAAAGGATGGTAGGGCTGTCCATAGTGATGGGAAAGTCAGGGAGAGGACAGGGTTGAGAGGGAAGATAAGGAGCTCAGTCCTGGACATGTTGAGTTTTAGTTGGAGGGAAGTCATACACGTGGAGACATCCTGAAGGCGGGAGGAGTTTCGAGCCTGAAGGGATGGGGAGAGAACAGGGGAGATGTAGATTTCGGTGTCATCTGTGTAGGGATGATAGTTGAAGCTGTGGGAGTGAATGAGTTCACCAAGGAGTGAGTATAGATGGAGAACAGAAGAGGGCCAAGAACTGACCCTTGAGGAACCCCTACAGTTAGTGGATGGGAGGGGTAGGAGCAGCCCGCGAAGAAGCCTGAGAATGAATGGCCAGAAAGATAAGAGGAGAACCAGGAGAGGATGGAGTCCGTGTAGCCAAGGTTGGATAATTTGTTGAGGAGAAGGGGATGGTCAGCAGTGTCAAAGGCAGCTGAGAGGTTGAGGAGGATTAGGATAGAGTAGGAGCCATTGGATTTGGCAAGAAAGAGGTCATGGGTGACCTTGAGATAGCAGTCTCGATAGAGTGGAGGGAATGGAAGCCAGATTGGAGGGAATTGGAGCTCCATGTGGAGCTCACAGTCTCAATCCCCTTTTGCACTTAAGGTAACTGAGGCACAGAGAAGTGCAGTGACTCTCCCAAGGTCACACAGCAGACAAGTGCCAGAGCTGGAATTAGTACCTGTGACCTTCTGACTCCCAGGGCCATGCTCTATGTACTATCCCATGCTGCTTAAGTGATTATATTAACATGGTAGCAGTTTGGGTGGAGAGAAAAGGCCAAATTTTTTCAATATTGTAAAGGAGAAACCAACCGGATTTAGTGACATTTCAAATATGTGAGTTGAATGAGAAAGAGGAATCAAGGATAATGCCAAGGTTACAGGCTAGTGAGACAGGAAGGATGAGGCAAGAAGGTCTTGATCTCACCTCTGAATTTCTTTCTCCTGTTGATGCTTTCCTCAACTTTCTGCTCTCTCTCTCCCTTGTTCCACTGTAGTATTTGGAGACATCAACCTCCAGATTGATATTCCATTGACATCCATCTCTCAGCCACCCCAGCACTTAGTACAGTACCTGGCAAAGACTAAGGGCATAACAGATACCATTAAAAAAAATGGCTGAAGTTGAGCACCCAGCTTCCCATCTCACAATCCAGTTGTCTTGATTAAAAACCCTCTCCTTTCAATCATCCCCACAATCACAAGAAATTATGAAACCAAGAGTCTATTCAAACTAAGTACTAATTAATAGTTCATTCATTCATCAATAGTATTTATTGAGTGCTTACTATATGCAGAGCACTGTACTAAGCGCTTGGAATGTACAATTCGGCAACTGATAGAGACAATTCTTGCCCAGTGACAGACTCACAGTCTAATCAGGAGAGACAGAGAGCAGAACAAAACAGAATGAAACAAAAAAACAAGACAACATTATCATGATAAATAGAATCAAGGGGATGTACATCTCATTAACAGAATAAGTAGGGTAATGAATAATATATACAAATGAGGACAGTGCTAAGGGGAGGGGAAGAGGGAGGGGGAGGAGCAAAGAGTGGAGGGGGAGCAGAGGGAAAAGGGGTAGCTCTGTCTGGGAAGGCCTCTTGGAGGAGGTGAGCTCTCAGTAGGGCTTTGAAGAGGGGAAGAGAGCTTTTTGGCAGAGGTGAAGAGGGAGGGCATTCCAGGACAGTGGTAGGATGTAGGCCAGGGGTCCATGGTGGGACAGGCATGAACAAGGGACAATGAGGAGGTGAGCAGCAGAGGAGTGTACAGGGTGTCCAGTAGAAAGAGAGAAGGGAGGTGAGGTAGGAGGGGGCAAGATGACAGAGAGCTTTGAAGCCAAGAGTGAGGGATTTTTGTTTCATGCGGAGGTTGATAGGCAACTAATGGAGGTTTTTAAGGATGGGAGTGACATGCCCAGAGTGTTTCTGCAGGAAGATGATCCAGGCAGTGGAATGAAGAATAGACTGGAGTGGGGAGAGACAGGAGGAAGGGAGATTAGAGAGAAGGCTGACGCAATAATCCAGTTGGGATATTATGAGAGTTTACACCAGTACGATAGCCATTTGGATTGAGAGGAAAGGGCAAATCTTCGCGATATTGTAAAGGTGAGACCGACAGGAGTTGGTGACGGATTGGATGTAAAGATGAATTGTCACCATTGCTCATTTTCTAAACAAAAATAACAGTCTGGTTCTGAAAATGACAATGATACTCATAAAAATAGAATGTATAATTTATTTAGAGCTATATGTCAGGTGTTTACTGTGTGTCAAACACTTCTCTAAGCACTGGGGTAGGAACAAGTTAATTAGATCAGACACAATCCCTGTCCTTCAAGGGACTCATAATCTAAGTAGGAGTATATAACATGCCTGTTTCCTCTAATGAGAATCCATGTTCAGAGAGAAAAGGACTGTTCCAGGTGGGGAGAAACTATGCCAACCATTCCCAGACTCTGTATTTCATGAGTACTGACCAGTATCAGTGATTGTGAGTAGAAGCTTCAATGATAATATCGCTTTGTGTGAAGTGGAACCAAATTGATCCATTAGAGATGAGAAGCTTTGAGAAAAGCCTTGGTAATGGTCACAGTTGATTACTTGTTCCAAAGAAGATACCGGTAAGAGTGGAATGACAAGGGAGTAGGGAACTAAGTAAGACTAGGCAGACTGAATCAATAAATAGCACAGATAGATTCAACATTATGACATACAAGAAGGAAACCCAACAGATATTTCAAAAACACTTCAATCTCTTGACTTTACCTTTCAATATAAGAAATAAGGCTTAAGGAGCAATGGAAATCTGGCAGAAGATGTGGGTAACTTGGGTTAAGAAGTTGCTTGTATTCTTCTGAAATTGGAATAACTTTTAATATTGTTGATTTATTTGAGAAAAAAGATTGAGAAAAAAAGAATGAAACCAAAATTTATAAAGGTGGGGTGTTTTTCTAAGATTTCAAATACAGTTTTAGATACAAGAAAAAAATAAAGTGACTGTATATATAACTGATAAAAGTAGAATGAAAATAGAAATATGCTCCCTGGAACAATTGCCAAAGAAGCAACTTTCCTTAGCTAAAGCATGGGATCATTTCAGATTTGAGACTGTGAGCCTGAAGTAATATCAAGAATGAAGAAAAATTTCTAGCAGTTGTAGAGATATTGTCATTTAAGTAGACTTCAGCACTTTTTGAAGGAGGGAAAATTGAGTTACAGATGGTGTACATGGAAATACATTAAGCTTAGAGAAATGGAGATTACTTAGGACTTGTGGAGGAAAATTGAAAACTATAAAATCTATAGAGGGGCTACTATTCTATTCACTCTGAAGAGCATGTTTAAGATTAATTCAGAATGTGTTTCTGAGTATTGTGGTTAATACAAATCTTGTACTATCAGAAAAGTTATTAATTGAACACCTGCAGAATATTATGATTATTTGAATTCAGTGGAAAGAGAGATAACATTTGTATTAATCCACAGTTTAAAAACAATCATTAAAAAATAAAAAAAAAATGAACAAACCTTAGTGCAAATATGTCTTACAGTTTGGTTATATTCAAAGGAATGTAGGGTAATATATTTAAGAAACTATTAAAAAAAATTTGAATCGCTAATATCTTGTAGCTATTTACAGTTACAGCAAAACTTCACTACTTAAGGACCCTGCAAATAGATATTCAATTACTTTGATAACAACCCATACATCAACAAATCTATTCAAATATGCTAACTTTTATATGATATTTAGACTGATGCTTATAACACCTTCTCCTAATTAATCTAAATTGACATATAAATTAGATTGTTAATTATTAGGCTAATTATCATTGGAAAATACAACAGAAATTCAAGATATATTCTTGTCCACAAGAAGTTTACATTTTAATAGGGAGAAAATTTAAATATGCACAAACAGTGGAAACAGAATAAATGAATTAGTAAATCATATTTATTGAGCATTTACTGAGTGCAGAGCACTGTACTAAGCACTTGGGAGAGTACAGTGTAACAATAAATAGATACATTCCCTTCCCATGACACTAATGAATACACACATATGTCAAAGTCTTGAGTATGGTTAGAATCATCAATTAACATCAAAAGGCAGGATGAGAGTTGATCCTAACTGAGACATGAATAACTCACTGTTGGTGAAGGTAGGATTTTAGAAGAGTTTGGCAGATGGGCAGGTCTGAAGTCTGGTGGATTTGGGGAAAGGGAGTTTCAGGCCAGGGAGAAAGCAGGAGTAGAGGAGGTGGACAAGATGTGAGCAGTGTACAGTTAAGAAGTAGACCTGGAAAGTGTGAACAGCAAGCTGGTGAGTAGCTGGTGAGAGAGCTGATATGCAAAATATACCGACCTATAGGAAAATCTTTGTTTGATATGGAAATAAATGGGTGGCCATTGGAGGTGTTTGAAGAGTGGAGAGGGTCACATGGTAGATAGCATTTCATAAAGATGACCCAGGGAGCAGTGTACATCTCTGTAATTCATTTATTTAAATTAATGTCTGTCTCCCCATCTATATAGTAAGCTCATTGTGGGCAGAGAATGAATCTGCTATGTTGTTATATTTGTACTTTCCCAAGTGCTTAGTACAGTGCCCTGCACACAGTAAGTGCTCAATAAATATGATTGATAGTGGGGCTTATGGTCGGATGAGGAGAGAGGTTGTAGTCAAGTAATTGATGTAGTGTTGTAACAAACCTAGGACAAGAACTTGAAAAAGGGTACTGGTAGTTTCGGTAGAGAAGAAGAAACAGATCCATGAAATGTCTTGGAGGAAGAATCACATGATTTAGCAGTTGATTGACAGTGAAGAGTCAAGGATAACACACAGTTGTGGAATCAATTACTTAGAAGACGGTAATGTTCTTATTAGAAATAAGAAATATAGAAACAATATGTAACACTGAACTCAGTAAATACCACTGATAAATCTGAGGTCAATCCATCAATGGTACTAATTGAGCACTTGCCACGTATGTGCAGAACACTGTACTAAGCACCTGGGAAAATACAGTACAAAAGAATTAGCAGACATGATCCCTGCCATAAAAAGCTTACAGTCTAAAGATGCTGATAGGTTGCCAGGTAATGTCCTCAAACCAAGAAGAGATAAGAGATTGGTTGGTGGAAGAGATGTAAGAGCTAAAACTGATTTGGAAGACATCCTCTTTGAGCAGGCAGCTGAAACAGTGAACTTAAATGAGTTTCCCAGAATGTGAGAGGAGGAAGAATAGGAGAGCCCCACAGAATATATTGGAACACCCATAACTAGGGGAAGAGAGATGATAGTGAAGCCAATAATAGAAACGAATATATAAAACTAAGGACTGAGAGGCTACTAAGAAGATGGAGGTAGGCTCTGGAGTTAAAGGCAGTCGATATATTGATTATGGATGACAGAGTTGTAGAGTCCATGAATTTGTCTACCAGGAAATCTCTGGTGACTGAAGAGGGCAATTCTGGTGTGGTAAAGAGATCAAAAACTTAAATTGAATTACGTCAGTAGGAGATTTGTAGAATTAAGTGAAAATCATAAATGTATAGAAATCTTTCACAGAGGTAAGACAAGTAAAAGGCAGCATGGCCTAATGGATAGAGCATGGAACTGGGAGTCAGAAGGACCTGGGTTCTACTCCTGGCTCTGCCACTTGTCTGCTGCATGACCTTAGGCAAGTTGCTTCACTTCTCTATCCCTCATTTACCTCATCTGTAAAATGGGGAAAAGGACTGTGAGCCTCTCATGGGACAAGGGACTGTGTCCAACCTGATTGGTTTTTGTCTACCCTAGTGCTTGGTACAGTGCCCTGCACTTAGAAAGTACTTAACAAATACCACTGTAAACAAAAAAGAGGAAGAGGTAGAGGAAGATAAGGTAATATATATGGGGCACTTGGGCATTGCTGCATTACAGCAATGATATTCTAATGTTTCTAGGTAGTTACATGTTTATGATGTTAATTTACAGTATTTCCAAAAAGATGTAGTAATGGAAATCATGTAGAAGAACCTTACGGGAAACAACAAGCCTTACTGGAAATTGATGCTCTCAGGTGTGATCTCCCTAAAATCTCCCCTGCCCCCTACCCAGTCCCTCCTGGCCCTTCTTCAATTCTCCCATCTTTCTCAGCAGTGTCTCTAGAGGAGATCTACCTTCTCTCAAAATCTACTCCCTCTACCTGCACACCCAACTCCATCCCTCCTCACCTTATCAAAACACTTGTCCCCTCCCTCTTCTCTCCTTAAAAATCATTTTCAACTGTTTGCTCTCTAAAGACTTCTTCCCCATTAGAGAATGGCTTTCAAACATTCCCATGTTTCCCCTATCCTAGAAAAACCCTCTCAGGACCCCAAGGCTCCCTTAAATTACCACCCCATCTCCCTCCTACCATTCCTCTCCAAATTCCCATTGTCTCAAATTCCTCTCCTCCAATTTGTTATTTGATCCTGTCAGTCTGACTTCCATCCCCTTCACTCCACAGAAACCACCCTCTGAAAGGTCATCAGTTATCTCCTTATTATCAAATCCAAAGGCCTCTATTCTATCCTAATCCTCCTTGACTTCACAGCTGTCTTTGACACTGTCAATCACACCTTTCTCCTGGAAATATTATTTAACTATGCCTTCACTGTCACTGTCCTCTCCTGCTTCTCCTCATCTCTCTGAACACTCATTCTCTGCCTCCTTCTTGGCCTCCTCCTCTGCCATACATCCCCTAACTGTGGGGATCCTTCAAGGTTTAGTTCTTGGTCCCCATCTGTTCTCCATCAAAACCCACTGTCCGGGAGAACTCATTTGCACCCATGGCTTCAACTATGTGGATGACACACAAATCAACATCTCCAGCCCTCATCTCTCTCCCTCTCTGCAATCTCACATTTGCTCTTCCCTTCAAGACATATCTACTTGGATGTCTTCCAATCAGTTCAGGTTTAACATGTCCAAAGCTAAACGAACCTTCCCACCCAAACCTTGTCCTCTCCCTGACTTTTCCTTCATTGTAGATGGCACCACCATCCTTCCTGTCTCACAAGCCCATAACTTTGGGGTTATCCTTGAATTCTGTCTCATTCAAACCACATATTCAACCCATCACTAAATAATGTCAGTTCCAGCTCAAAACATTGCTAAATTCCACCCTTTCCTCTCCTTCCAAACTGCTACCACATTAATATAATCACTTATCCTATTCTGCCTTGATTTCTGTATCTGCCTCCTTGTTGACCACCTAGTCTCCTTGTCTCTCCTGACTCCAGTCCATACTTCACTCTACTACCTAGGTTATTTTTCTACAAAAATTTTCCAGGATATGTTTCCCCACTCCTAAAAAAACTTCAGTGGTTGCCCATCTGCCTCTGCATCAACCAAAAACTCCTCACCATTGACTTTAAAACATTAAAGCACCTTGCCTCCTCCTACCTCACCTCACTACTCTCCTCTTACAACCCAGCCTGCACACTTAGCTCCTCTAATACCAACATTTTCACCATACTTCGATCTTGTCTATCTCATCACCAACCTCTCACCCACATCCTGCCTCCGGCCTAGAAACCCTCCCTCTTTTATTCCTACAAACTATTACCCCCTCCTCACCTTCAAAGCCATAGTGAAAGCACATTTCCTCTAAGAGGCTTTCCCTGACTAAGCCCTCCTTTCCTCTTCTCCCACTCCTTTCTGTGTAGCCCTGACTTGCTCCTTTTATTCATCTCCTCTCTCATCCCCCCAGAACTTATGTACATAGCTGTAATTTACTCATTTATATTAATATCTGTCTCCACCTCTAGATTGTAAACTCACTGTCATCAGGAAATGTGTTTGATTATTGTTGTATTGTACTCTCCCAAATGTTTAGTACTGTGCTCTGCTTTGATTCATTCAATCATATTTATTGATCACTTACTCTGTACAAAGCACTGTACTAAGCCTTTGGTAGGGTACAGTACAGCAACAAACACATTCCCTACCCAAAATGAACTCACAGTCTAGAGCACATAGTAAGCAGTCTCTAGATGTGCTTTGTTATCTTCCAAAATGGACTCATTTCCTATTGTTATCAAATGTAATATACAGCTATGAGATCAAGTCCCTCATTTTTATTTTTGAATATGGCACTACTCTCAGGCAAAAATCTTTATCCAAGTAGATGGATGTGGAGGCAGATTGAATGAGAGACCAATACTTACTTGATGGTTCCATCCCACCGTGTGGGAATAAAGAGATAATTCCCTACTGTAATTCCCTGATATTCCACTTATAGAACCTCTCACAGGTTCTATAACCACCTCCATATTTTTACCAAGAAAACTCTGTGGATATCCTACCAGAGTAATTGCAGATGGAGAGTGGGGCATTCTAGGAGAGATGTGTCCATGGAGTCGCTGTGAGTTGGAGACAACTTAACAGCATAAAACAAGATGAGCCTGCTGAATGAGAGACCAATACTTACTTGATGGATTCATCCCACCTTGTGGGAATAAAGAGATACTTCCTTACTGTGCTGATGTGTATTCCATTTATAGAACCTCTCACAGTGTTTTGATACTTGCTCTCAGTGCCTCCCCAAAGGGGATTTCCCTTTCTCTTGATTTCTGGATACTGACTGCTGGAAAATTGATATCAGGATACCTATTAGATACCTGATTTCTGGATACCTGACTGCTGAACCTCCTCTCAGGATCAAACATGGAGAGTTTCCAGTATTCTCCAAGTTTTGGCTAAGGGAGGAAGAGTAAAGCAGAGGCATACCCATTTCATTCCTAGTTTGGACAGTGGCTAGTGAGGGGATGGTAATCTGCTACAAGTCAAAACTCACCTGTGCTGGGCAGCAGTGGTATGGGAGAGAGTCAAAGGCAGAGACTCAAGTTTACTGCTTGGAAGGAGGCAGTGGTAAACCACTTCTGTATTTTTACCAAGAAAACTCTATGGATATGCTACTAGAACGATTGTAAATGGATAGCAGGGCATACTGGGAGAGATGTGTCCATGGAGTCGCTATGGGTTGGAGACAACTCAACAGCATAAGACAAGACAGACTGCTGAATAATCGATTTCTGGGAACTTGACTGATTGATTTCTGGATTCTTGACTGCTAGATAACTGATTTCTGGATGCCTGACCACTGGATGCTTGAGTGCTGGATGCTTGAGTGCCGGTAGGCCAACAGTCCTCAGAGAACCCAGGCAGGACTCAGATAAGGACCAGCCAGTAGTCAGTGAACAGTGGCCAATTGTCCTGGTAAGCGAACAGAAGGCAAAGAAAGAGAAAGGAGGAAGATTGTGATCAGAAAACAGGAAAGATAATGGAGATACAGGCAGAAAAACTGAGATCCTAAAATGGACATCTCAGGAAGAGAAGCAATGTGGCTTAGTGGAAAGAACATGAGCTTGGGAATCAGAGGTTGTGGGTTCTAATTCCAGCTCTGTCATTTGTCAGCTGTGTGACTTTGGGCAAGTCACTTAATTTCTCTAGGCCTCTGTGACCTTATCTGTAAAATGGGGATTAAGACTGTAAGCCCTATGTGGGACAATGTGATTACCTTGTATCTGCTCCAGTGCTTGGAACAGGGCTTGGCACATAATAAGTGCTTAACAAATACCAACATTATAGTAAGCGCTTAACAAATAGCAACATGATAGTAAGCGCTTAACAAATACCAACATTATATTAAGTGCTTAACAAATACCAACATTATTATTACTAATAATACCAATACTAATTACTAATAATATTGGTATTTGTTAAGCACTTAATATAATGTTGGTATTATTTATTATTTATTACTAATAATGTTGGTATTTGTTAAGCACTTACTATGTTCCAAGCCCTATTCTAAACTCTGGAGAAGATACAAGGTCATCAGGTTGTGCCATGTGGGGCTCACAGTCTTAATCCCATAGGAACTACATGCAGGAGGAACTCTTGCTTTCATAGGGCCTGAATTTATTCATCATCCTTATAATAGGTAGAAATGGGTGCCACAGGGGTGAGATATCTAAATGGCTATTTAGGAGCTGATGCCTGCCACTGGGGTGTCAAAATAAGTCAGGCAGAGATAAGAAATGGAAAGGTCAAAAGGGACTACAAATAGGACAGTTTTCTTGTTAGTTTGCTGTGGGAAGTATTTGCAAACAACCTAAGTTGAAAATGCATTTAGGCAAAAAATACATTTACTCTAATAACTCTACATCTGACTTGTAGATACTACCAAGCCCTAGAGAGAATGTAGTGGGGGTTGAAACTTGGGGTTGAGGACTAACTAGCCAGCTACTTGAAACTACAGCAGTAAAGCAAATTCATTACGTGAAGAGTAATATTTCTAAATATCTGTTCTTATGAAAGGAGTCATATGAGCATATGGTGCAAGACATTCTTGTCCTCAGAGAGCCGGTATACTTGGATAGCTGAACTGAGCATGCTTAGGGAGGCTGAGAGGTCAATTAATGAGGTTTACAGGTACACTGGAGAATGGTCCTATTTACGATACAGCAGTTCTTCATTTTTGAGGAAAAGAAAAATAAGAAATAAAAAAACAGAAGGAAAGAAAACATCCCACTGAAATAGAGATAACATACACTTAGACAGCGCCCTCCTCCTGCTGATGTGAAAGGGCCCTTTAAAATTGAAGGAGTCGCTATGTAATAGGTAGAAATGAATGATAGAGTTCAGCAATCTGATTATTAGACATTCAAAATCTGCATTTGGAATGTTTGGAAAAGCTACTGGTTTCTTACTTGTGAGGTTCATAAGTAGTGGACCTTCTTGACATGTATGCATGTGTATATGGAGAACCTACAATATGTTGGGAGCAATGATATTTGGAAGGATATTAGGGGTGTTTAGGAGGACAAATTTGGGTTCCTAGGCAGGATATTAAATTATTTGACTTCCCTGGTGATATTCTCTGAAATACTGCCTGTTCCACACTGAGAAAGTGCCAGAGGCAGGAAGAGAGGTAAAATAGTGTGTGGATAAGACTGCAAGGAACATAGGATGGCTTGGATATAAGAAATCAGTTTCATTGGAAATTGGGGCATATTTTGGGACAGGTGGAACATATATAAGGGAATCACTTTCACCCGTACCAAAAGGCTGCAGGCTAAAAATTTAAAGGTGGTAGAGCAGCTTTTTACATAAAAATAATAGATTTATTAATGGATTGATTGATTGAAAACTGCTAGGAAGCCACAGATATAGAAAAGAACTGAGTCTTGGATTGATCCAGTGTTAACAAGGAGGTAGCTCCTGGTTTTGAGAAGCAGCATTACCTAATGGAAAGAACATGGGGCTAGGAATCAGAGGACCTGTTTTCTAATCTCAGCTCTGCCACTTGCCTGGTCTGGAACCTTGAGCAAGTCAATTCACTTCTTTGTGTCTCAGTTCCCTTTATCTGCAGATGAGGATTCAGTGCCTGTTCTTCCTCCTAATTAGACTGTGAGCCCCATGTGGGATCTGATTATTATCTCAGCACTTAGTACAGAGTTCAACACATACCCACAATTGGTGTTACTAAGGGTGCCCCAGCAGGACTCAGATGGACCATTTGAGGAAACTGATGAGACCAGATTAGACTTCGATGTGGAAGCTGGTGTAGATGGAATTTAGCCGTGAGGAAAGTCAAAATAAGCATATCCTTCTTGGCTAGAAGCTAGAAACTTAAAATATAAAAAGGGATTATCTTGCTACACTGGCATCTTTGAGGCATGGAGGAGGGAAGAAAAACAACAGGATATAGTATTCAATCTATAACTAAAGAAAAAACAGGATTGGAAATGGGCAAAGATGTGGCACTATATATGAGAGACACCATAGATAGTAATAAGAGAAAAATCTAATCAGATAAAACACTCCTGGAATTTCTTTAGAGAGAAACTCCAAAATGTAAGCAAAACCATTATAGTCAGGCTGTTCTGCAGATGACCTGGCTAGAGAGAGGAGAGTAATCAGGAATTAAAGATGAGATTGGGGAAGCTGTAAAAGTAAGGCAGAGAGTGATAGTGGGAAACTGCAATTATCTTCACAGATTGGCTGAATAACTCATCAGGAAGAAAAGTGGAGGTAAGTTTTTGTTTTGTTTTTTTGATAGGATAAATGACTGTTTCTGAAACAGCGAGTTGTAGAACCAGCAAAGAAAGATAATTATACTGGGCTTAATTCTGAGTAGTGGACAGAGCCCTGCACAGAAGATATACATTCAAAAGTCCATTTGCCATAGTGACCACAGCTCAGTTATAACATTCTTTCTCCGAAGAAGGTGAAACGGAAAACAAAAC
The DNA here is from genome assembly GCF_004115215.2 of Ornithorhynchus anatinus. Taxonomy (NCBI): domain Eukaryota; kingdom Metazoa; phylum Chordata; class Mammalia; order Monotremata; family Ornithorhynchidae; genus Ornithorhynchus; species Ornithorhynchus anatinus. The sequence continues at coordinate 158,146,229 of NC_041728.1, forward strand.
AAGGTTACTGCATTTTAGAAAGGGAAAGGATGATAAAATGTGAATGATAGATAGAGAAAATCTGAGAAAAAGTAGTGGTCTGCTAAAATTCAGGCTGCTTAAAGACTATTTTAGGGATAATGCAAACAGAACAAATACTGCTCTGCTAGCTAACTGGAAGAGATGAGGATGGATGTAAGAAAAATTAGATAATTACTAACTTCACTGTTAATGAGGTTCACCCTTGTGGGTATGTGTGTATGGCTGGAAAGGTCAATCAATCATGCTTACTGAGCACTTAATGTGGGCAGAACACTGTAATAAACACTTGGGAGAGTACAGTGTGACAATGTAACAGAATTGGTAGACACAGTCCCTGCCCACAGTGAACTTACAGTCTAGATGGGGAGATAGACATTAATATATGGGTTCTAATCCCACCTCTGCCACTGGTCTGCTGTGTGATCTTGGACAAGTCATTTCACTTCTCTGGGCCTCAGTTTCCTCATCTGTAAAATGGGGATTAAGACTGTGAACCCCATCTGGGACCTGGACTGTCCAACCTGATTTGCTTGTATCCACCTCAGCGCTTAGTACAGTGCCTGGCATTAGTAAATGCTTAACAAATGCCACAATTATTACTATCATTATTATTAAATAAATAAATTATGTATATGTACAGCTGTGGGTCTGAGGGAGGAATGAATAAAGGGAAAAAAATCCCAGTGCAAAGGTGTTGCAGAAGGAACTGGGAGAAGAGGAAATAAAGGCTTAGTCAAGGAAGCCTTCGCCTTTTATAAGAGATGTGTCTTCAGTAAGGTTCTGAAGGTGTGGAGAGTAATTGTCTGTCGGATGTGAAGTGAAGTGATTTGGCAAAGGTGCCAAGTGGCGGAGCTGGGATGAGTCAGTCAGTCAGTCAATCATATTTATTGAGTGCTTACTGTGTGCAGAGCACTGTACTGAATGTTTGGGAGAGTATAAAATAACAATAAAAAAACACATTCCCCGCCCACATTGAGCTTAAGGTCTATATGGGGAGACAGAAACTAGGAACACCTTAAAGATATGTACATAAGTGCTCTGGGGCTGTGAGGGGCAATAAATAAAGGGAGCAAGTCAGGGTGACACAGAATGGAGTTGAAAAAAAGAAAAGAGGGCTTAGTCAGGGAAGGCCTATTGGAGGGTATGGGACTTCAGTAGGCTTTGAAAGAGGGGAGAGTAATTAATAATAATAATGTTGGTATTTGTTAAGCTTACTATGTGCAGAGCACTGTTCTAAGCACTGGGATAGACACAGGGGAATCAGGTTGTCCCACATGAGGCTAACAGTCTTAATCCCCATTTTACAGATGAGGTAACCGAGGCACAGAGAAGTTAAGTGACTTGCCCACAGTCACACAGCTGAGAAGTGGCAGAGCCAGGATTCGAACCCATGACCTCTGACTCCAAAGCCCGTACTCTTTCCACTGAGCCACGCTAAGTAATTATCTGTTGAATATGAGGAGGGAAGGCATTCCAGGTCAGGGGCAGGATGTGGCAAGAGGTCAGCAGTGAGAGAGACGAGATTGAGATACGGTGAGAAGGTTGGCATTAATGGAGTGAAGTGTGTGGGCTGAGTTGCTAAATTCCATCCTTAACTCTCCATCTAAACTGTTACTATGCTAATCCATGCATTTATTCATTCAATCGTGTTTACTCAGCACTTACTGTATGCAGAGCACTGTATTAAGTGCTTGGCAAGTATAATTACAACAATAAACTGACATTCCCTGCCCACAAAGACCTTTGAGTCTAGAGGGGGGAGACAGACTCAATGCAAATAATATTTGTATTTGTATTGTATAAATTATATATCTGTAATTTAAGTCCTGTGGGGCTGGGATGGGGGAAGAGCAAATAGAGCAAGTCAGGGTGACGCAGAAGGGAGTGGATGATGAGGAAAAGTGGGGCTTAGTCTGGGAAGGCCTTTTGGAGGAGGTGTGCCTTTAATAAAGGGGAAGTAATTGTCTGTTGGATTTTAGGAGGGATGGCATTCCAGGACAGAGGTAGGACGTGAGCCAGCGGTCCGTGGTAAGACAGGCAAGATCGAGGCACAGTGAGAAGGTTAGCACTAGAGGAGTGAAGTATGCAGGATCAGTTGTAGAAGGAGAAGAGAAGTGAGGTGAGGTAGGAGGGGGCAAGGTGGTGGAGTGCTTTTAAGCCAATGTTGAGGAGTTTTTGTTTGATATGAGGTGGATGGGCAACCACTGGAGTTTTTTGAGGAGTGGGGTGACGTCTTTTCTCGCCTATCACTTATCCTATCAGGCCTTGACTACAACATCTGCCTTCTCACTGACCTCCCTGCCTCCTGTCTCTCCCGACTCCAGTCAATACTTCCCTCTGCTGCATAGGTCATGTATCAACAAAACATTTAGTCCATGTCTCTCCAATCCTCAAGAATCTCCAATGGCTGCCCATACACCTAGCATTCAAATATAAATTCCTTACTATTGGCTTTCAAGCATTCAATCAGCTTGCCCCATTCTACCTGATCTCAGTAACTCGTACTACAACTCAGCCTGTACACTCTGCTTCTCTAATGCCAGCTTACTCACTGTGCTCCAATCTTGCCCATCTCTCTGCCAACCTCTTTCCCATGTCACCTATGCTCTTGGATGTGTAACTTCTGAACAACTGCCCCACCCCAAACACCATAGCATTTATATACCTATCTTCAAATTATATATTCTTCTTCAAATGTCGTCGAATCGTTTCTAACCCATAGTGACTCCATGGACCCATCCTCTTCAGAACATCCCATCTTCTGTCAAAAGGTCATTCTGGCATGTGTATCCATAGAGTTTTCTCGGTAAAGATACAGAACTGGTTTACCATTGCCTTCTGTGCAATAAAAACTTAAGTCTCTGCCATTGTCTTTGATCAACAATTTGGTCACTTGATCATCTGCCTTTGACTCTTTCCCATGCCGCTGTTGCCCAGCATAGGTGACTCGACTGTCTGATGCTTCTGCTTAGACTTCCCATAATGGTTGGCCCTATCTGGCATAGCTCTAAGCTTCATTAGAGCATGCAAACTTGCCTATCATGATAAGGTGTCAATTTGTAGGAGAGAAATTATATATTATAAATCATTTATTCATATTAATGCCTGTCTCCCCCTCTAGTCTGTAACCTCATAGTGTGCAGGGATCATGACTGCTAATTCTCTTGTACTGTGCTTTCCCAGGTGTGAACCAGGATAGAGCTATCCTAATGCCTTTACCTATATGTATGGACATGGTTGTATATAGCCATATCCTTATACATCAATATAGTCAAAGAGAGAATGTGTGTCTTTGTATCAATCAATCAATGCTATTTATTGAATGCTGCTATGTGTAGGCCACTGTACTAAGCACAGACACAATTTGACTTCAGACCACTGAGTGGCACAGTGGACATGATCCTGGCTGGGAATCAGATAATAATAATGATTGTGGCATTTTCAAATGCTTACTATGTGCCAGGTACCATTCTAACAGCTGAGGTAAATACAAGTTAATCAGTTTGGACACAGTCCTTGTCCCACATGGGGCTCATAATCTGAATCCCTTTTTACAGATGAGGCAACTGAGGCACAGAGAAGTGAAACGACTTACCCAAGATCACACAGCAGACAAGTGGTGGAATAGGAATGAGAACAAAGGACCTTCTGACTCCCAAGCCTGTGGTCTATTCACGATGCAACATTGCTTCTCTATGTAGGAGAAGTGCAGTTTCAGGAGTGCAGAGAACAGCACCAAAACCTTTAAACAGTTTTTGTGGACCTTCTCAAAGCATTTAATAGGATACCCTGATGTGGACTCTGGAAACTACTAAGAAAATCTGTCTGCCCTGAAAATAGACAAGGTCGAGGTACTGAGGTTCTCATGCCATCTCTGCCATTTGTCTTCTGTGTGACCTTGGACAAGTTACTTCACTTCTCTGTATCTCAATTACCTCACTGTAAAATGGGGATTGAGTCTGTGAACCCCATGTGGGACAGGGACTGTGTCCAACCAAATTGCTTTGTAGGTACCTTAGTATGGTACCTGGCATATAGTAAGTGGTTAACAAATACCATAATTATTATTATTATTACTGATGAGAGTAGTTTGGCATTAGAGAAGATTAGTGTATAGGTAACATCATATATAGTAAATATACAGTATATACTGTATATTTATAGTAGGAGATCAACAATGTGAAGTAGAGAGCCTTAAAGCTGATAGCAAGGAGTTTGTTTAATGCAGAGTTGGATAGGTAAACACTGCAGGCTTTTGAGAGTAGTTAAATTTGTAGACAGAATTTTTTTTAAAAAAAAAATATCCAAGTAACAAGTAATAGTGAAGACAGGACAAGAAAGGGGCAGAGACAGGAAGCAGGGAGGCCAGGAAGGTGGCTGATACACAGCACTTGATAGTGTGCTTGGGAGAATACAAGAGTACATTATCTTGCGTGGAAGGAGCTAGCAATTTAATGCTAAGCATTAAAAGGAGAATCAGATGCAAACAAATGTGAAATATATCAAATCAAACTCTAAGTATAACTTTTCTGCCTACTCTGGGTCACAATATTTGCATCTTTTCATTCTATCATACATAATGAAAGCTACAAAAACATACTATAGCTTTAGCATGAGAAGAAGCATTATCTAGTGGATAGAGCACGAGCCTGGGGGTCAAAAGGACCTGGATTCTAATTTTGGCTTCACCACTTGTGTGCTGGGTGACCTTAGGCATGTAACTTAACTTCTCTGTGCATCAGTTACCTCTTCTCTAAAATGGAGATTAAGACTGTAGGCCCTATGTGGGGCAGGGACTTTGTCCAACCTGATTAGCTTCTTTCTATCCCAGCGTTTAGTACAGGGCCTGGTACACAGTAAGCATTTAATGAATGTCATAAAAAATAGCTGCTATAAAGTGTTTTATGGGTTAGTCCCACTAACTACCCTACTTATATTACCTGATTTATCTTGGTAATGCAGCAGTATTTCCAGTATTATATATATTTATATATAATGTATAATTGTATTAATTACAACATTAATAATATATATTATAGTATTATAATGCAGCAGTAGCTTTTGTGAATAAAAAAGTATTCAATAGGAAACATCAGTACACAAATTTTGTAGGGTACAGAGATGTCCACATTGACTCTAGGAACCATGGAAAAAACTACTGACTGTAGGCAATTCAAGAAAGCTCTGTGTTTTGATGACAGCAATAAAGTATAGTGAGGAGAAACTCTGTTTCACTGTCACTTTACTGAGCTTTGGCCCACAAAGTAGAATGGTTATCATGTCCAAAATTATTCATAAATCATAAACATTTACTAGAAGTAAACTAACTGATTATCATTACGTCTTGCCTAAAAGAAAGCAGTCATGTTTGGTCTTGTTTTTGGTTTAATGAAAGAATTCCAGATTTTTCAAGAAAGTTATTTCCTTGGAAAAAAAATAATGGAGTACAGACCATGGCAATAACAACTTCTCTTTGTGTATACTGACTATTATGGTTCTTAATCTAGTAATAAAGTGGGGCAACTCCCAAAACATACAATCTGTTATTGAAAATTCTTGATTTCATTACCATCACCACCACTGAGTGCCTAGAGAGTGGGTGGTACTTTATTAGATGTTTGGAAGGAGAGATTAATAAAGTAAAAGACACATTACCTGCCCTAATAAAGTTTACTTTCCGAGCCAAACACAAAGGAAGAAAAGCAGTAACAAAAATTTGAAAGGTCAAATGGATAGCAGTATGGCCCAGCAGAAGGAGCACAGGCCTAGGAATTAGAGAACTTGGGGTTCCAAGCCTGACTCTGTCACTTGCCTGCTTTGTGACCTTGGCCAATCATTTAATTTCTCTGGGCCTCAATTTCCTAATCTAGAAAAAGGGCATTTGATACCTGTTTTCCCTCCCACTTAGACTATGAGTAGACTTAGGTAGGATAGAGACTATGTCCAACTTTATTATCCTGTGTATATCCAGCATTTGAAGCACCTACCTAGTGCCACCATCATCATCATCATCGTCATTATCCAATATGTCATTTTTTTTTAATCCGGCACCATACAATTACATTTAAAACTGTGACATGATTTTAAGTTTTGCCTATCTTCTTTTCATTTAGAGTGGATTTGTTATTAAAGATATCTGTGAAATGTTTACTATGTGGCAGACACTGTTAGGTGTTGGGATAGATATAGGATAATCAGGAGGGGGACAATCCACATTTCACATGGGACTCACTGTCTATAGCCCCATTTTATAAATTAAGTAAATAAGGCACAGAGAAGTTAAGTGACATGCCCAACGTCACACAGCAAAATGGGGAAGGTGGGATAAGAACACAGTCCCATGCTCTTTTCACTAAAACACATTACTGCTCTTGGGGATTGTGTTAAATTTAGGTGAAGAAAGGCACTGCAAAGGGAAAGAAGTAAAATGGCTTTTGGAAAGTCTAGCAAGAAAATATTGAAAATGAAAAGTCACAGTGGAGGAAGCAAGGAATTGGAGGGAAAATATGGTGAAGTATAGAACTGAATTACAGTACCCACTTTCAAGGATTAGAAGGAAATCATCACTTAAAATAGGAAGGAGATGAACTCATTTTACTGCCCATTTGCTTTGTTTGTCCTGCATCCACAGTACTGTTCATTCTTCACATTTATCGACAAGGTGTGATTCAGTCCTACTGGTGAAGAAGGATTAGCTGCAGCCTCTCTGTGTGGTGAAAGATCTCAGGAGGGATGTGGAGGCTTACTTGGCCTTTGAATTTGAAATAGATTCTGAAGTTCAGATTATAGCTCCCTAAATACTGTTGTTAGGGGACTATTGTGATGGTCCCACTATGGAGGTTAAAGCTGCTCACCAACTAGACAACTGTATGGGCCTTAGTGAAACCACAGCAATTTGACTTGGGTATTGCATGAGTCTGATACTTAGAATCACCATACAACATGATCTGTAAAGGACATAGACATATCATCTGGCTTAGTTACCTGCCTCCAGGCAAATACATGAATAAATTTCTTTGTAGTTTGAAATCAACCTTGGCAAATATCTGTTTGAGAGAATGACATTTTAGAAAAATTCATTTCATTTCTGTAGGCTAGTGAAAAATCTAAGGAGATGGTCAGGAGTTAGCAGTGGTGGAGATGGATAATGAAGGACTGGATTGAGAGCTGCATGTCTTCTGGATGCAGCATTGTAAGACAGTCAGGAACAGGATGAATTGATTGGGATTGTGAGCGGCAGAACTGTGAGCAGGATAGACTCAGAAGCTGTGGAGTTAGAGGAATGGACAGTAAGCAAGCACAGAAAGAATGGCAAGATGGACCAGAATTGGGTGGGAACTGACAGGAGACTATGCCATAAACTTAGGTTCACAGCATTCTTACTGTCCTTCTGACCCATTCTTGGTTAGTCTGAAGTGTGGGAGGTGAGGATGAAGGAACAGGACCTAAAGAAAAGGGGAATTTCTGGCTTCTTCAATCAATCAATAGTATTTATTGGGTGCTTACTGTGTGCAGAGCACTGTACTCAGTGCTTGGGAGAGGACATTATGAGTTGGTAGACACATTCCCTGCCTATGATGAGTTTACATTCTAGAGGGGGAGATGCCATTAATAGAAATAAATAAATCCATCCCTATCTTTTCCCTTATGCTGGAGCTGCAATTAGTGATCCAGGGGAGGAAAGAGCTGGGATGAGCTCCAATTGTTGGGAAAGTGAATGGGTTCTCTCATTATATTTTTGGCAATCCAATCTCCGGTGCCATGTGACTTCTCTCCTATGGAAAAATGGGTGCTTATTTTTTTTTTTTTGTATTTTTCTTTCATAATACTTGTTAAGGACTTACTTTATGCCAGGCACTGTTCTAAGTGCTGGGGTAGATAATAATAATAATAATAATAATAATAATGATGGTATTTGTTAAGTGCTTACTATATGTCAGGCACTGTATTAAGCACCGGGGTTTATACAAGAAAATCGAGTTGGACACAGTCCCTGTCCCACGTGGGCCTCATGGTCTTAATTCCAATTTTGCAGATGAGGTAATTAAGACCTACAAAAGTCAGGTGACTTTCCCAAGGTCACACAGCAGAGAGGTGGTGTTGGGAGATGATTCTAGATCTTCAACCCTTTTCCATGTGCATGGGCGTGCCACCCCTAGACTCCTCATATTTTTGTTGCTTTCAATCCTTTCTTGTTTTTTACTGGGTTTTGTCAAACCTTCACCCTTGAGAAAAAAACAAAAAACAGATCCAATCTTGGAGTGATATAACAACTCAGAAAACATGTAGCAAGCAGGGCACTGTATAGCTATGCGAGGGTAACAGTGGGGATGTGATTCGAGAGAGAGGATTGTATCTTCAGGCAACAGGAGTAGTAATAATGGTAACATTTCTTGAGCACCCACTTGGTGCAGTGTATTGTAAAAAGTTTTTGGAAAGTAAATAATTATTGGTACTTGTTAAGCACTTACTAAATACAGTACATGTTTCTGTCCACAAGGAGCTCACAGTGTTTGTGGTTGAAGGGAGACAAACACAAGAATATAAAACAGGAGGGAGAAAGATGAACCATGGAAGAACAGGAAAGTTATGAGTCAGGGTGTGATAGAGGCAGCAGTAAGGAACTACAGCCAAACTCAACCCTGACACTGGGAGCAGGTGTAATCAAGAGAAATAAAAAAAAAAGACATAGGAACTCCTTGCAATCAGAGACTGTTTCTCAAATTTCTTTTGTTTCCCAAGCATTTAGTACAGTGTTCTGTATACCTTTGGAGTTTGACAATTACTATCAATTGACATGGAATGAAAATTGAACATCAGCATCAAAGCCCATTGTCTTTAGATCAATAATCAAGATAATGGCTGTCACTGCCGATGTCATATTTTTTTCCCTTGGTAATGGATACTGCTCAGAAGCCAGGAAAACTCCTGGGGAGCCAAAATACACTCATATGGAGAGGAATGGGAAACCATATATATTTTAAGGCATGTTACACTATGCTATATAATATTGTGCAAATTTATTTAAATCAACTCTGCTAATAGACTTTGATATTTTTCCAATGTGGGTAAGAAATCCCAGCAATCTTTACTTAATAGACACTTCTTCAAGCTGTTCATTCCTTAGTATGTCCATGGTACATGTTTCCTATTTGAATGCTGATCTGTTTAAGTTATGCTGGTGTTAGAAATTTAGACAAGGTTTGAGAAAAGCATCCATTGTAACTGTCACTTTCCCTCCCACCACCAAGTTCCCCTGCTCCAAACACATTTTTTATTCACCAGACTCATTATAAATACTATTACCATGCCTTCTCGGTGTCTACACAATTAGAGAACCAGCCATGCTGCCTCCGCTAGAACCAGCATAGGTTCTACTCCAAGTCACTCAAGAGACTCCACTGCGTAGTTGATAGAGCATGGGCCTAGGAGTCAGAAGGTCATGGGTTCTAATGCTGTATCTGCAACTTGTCTGCTGTATGACTTTGGGCAATTCCCTTCACTTTTCTGGGCCTCAGTTACCTCATCTGTAAAATGGGGATTGAGATTCCCACTAACATGGGAAAGGGACTGTGTCCACTCCGATTTCTTTGTATCCAACCCAGCGCTTAGAAGAGTGCTGGGTACATAGTAAGCGCTTAATGAATACCATAATTGTTATTATGATTATTCCAACACTATGGTGAGAAAGAAAAATGGACCCATAGCATCCACAAAACCTCCAGAAGACTTCCACATCACCCTAATGATTTCTATGTGTGTGTGTGCATTTATCAGTTTTGTGTTTTCTTGTTTCATCATTCCTGATGTGCTTAGCTCCAGTTCCTTCTCCCCACTTATTCTTGCATGTTGTGAGCCCTCCAAGAAATGGGGACCATCTGTATATTCTCTCCCGGAGCTTGCATTGCATTGAAGACATGTACACAGTCAGTGCTTAATCAATACTATTACTATTACCACCAGCAGCACAACTACTATTAAGATCATTGAAAGCACTGACAACTGGATAAAGGGCTTTGTTGTAGAATTATGAAAGTCATAGATCAGGAAGATTTCTCAAATGGGCTCAAATGTTTACTGATGGCTGGCCCATTCATCAATCTCTAAATTTTAAATTCTAGATATCAAAATGCTGATCTTTTTAATTTTTAAAGAACACCATGATTTTATAATTGTAAGCTTATTACCATTGTTGCATTATCTGTTTCTGCACATTGACTGTGGACATGAGATTTGCTTATTGATGCTTTAAGGGCTAAATGTTATTTGGAATTCAGATAAATAAAAGGAATACAAGACTCAAAACCATATGCTGGAAAACTCAGTGTCTTCCATATTGTAATTATCAATACTTCCAACTTTTTTCAAGACCCTAGTCATTAGTGAGCAGTCTACTAAAGACTTCAAATACATTCAACAATGTATTTGATATACAAAGACAATTTATTTAAGTAATTTAAAACTCCACCTTTGGAATGTCTAATATTGCTAATATAGTCACATTTTTCATGATTAAAAAGAACTTCATACCTCCAGGGTCTCCCACCGTCTTCTTTTTTTCCCCTTCCCTGCCCTCCAAATCTCTGGACCTGACTCATTGTGGCCCCAATCCTCTGTCCAGTCCACATGTTGCTGAACCTCCATTCTTATACAGGGAATTTCTACATCTGCACTTCTACAGTGATTATTGACCCCATCTACAACTCTCACTGCATCATGGTAAATTTGCTCTCATCCTGGATCGATCCTTTATCAGCTCTTCTGTGTCTTCTCCATTATCTCCTCATGAACATTACTTTCTTAATATTTTCTCCCAAGTTGATCTTTGACTTAAAAGGAAAGTGGTATTTGATCTATATTTCAACCCTGACTAATGCAAACTTTGAATGACACCTTACTCATTTTTGGCTCCACTGCTCATCGGTGAACTCATGATTTCATATCCATCCCTATATCTTAAACTTTGACATTGCTTTCTAACCACCACTTCCCACTGGGATCACATTCTTTACTTGTTTCCTGTTGTAAATGTTTCCAGAACACAATTAGCAACACAGAGCATTCCTGAATAATTGATTCCAGTCATACAAGGAGGCAATAGATGTGCATGTGGTCTACGATGCAGATATATGTTTTAGTGTCAAGTATTTTGCTTGAGCATGGCCTAGTCATATAAGGTGAATAGCTGAATCAATCAAGGTGTATGCTGAGACAATATGATCGTTTTTAATATCCTTGTGATTAAGCTCCAACAGGCTGTGGGATCAGGTCATCTTGGTTATTGTTCCCTTGCTAATCTTCAATGAGTTCTTAAATGATTCTAGGGCAAATAAAAGTAGTGTTAAATATAAACTTCCAGCCCAAGGGCAAACCTTTTCTTCTGTGTTTGCATTAGATGAGAAAAGTTGCCAGAAGGAAAATATTGATTTGGAAGAATATTTCTTGGTAATTTTTTTTTGGGGGGGGAGGCAGTCTATCCTGCTCCAGGTTCATACCTTGCCTAACATCTCCACTTCACTTTTGTGCATCTTCTAGAATTGTCCAGAGTTTAGAGACCCAATTTCTTTAATGATGCCCAGTTTACAGAATTGCTCTCCCACAGTAAGAGAGCTGCAAAGAACTTCTAAGAAAGATTTGATTAATTCCCTTGTCATAACCAAGATTCTAATAATTTGAGTCTCTTGATTATACAATTTTACTCCTTGGTTTTACCCACATTAAGTGGGAATACTGTGTTTGTGGAGGCAGATGGGAGTAGTTTGGGTATGTGTACAAATAACATTTTTGATACTTGATTAGAACCATAGAGTTTTCTACAGTAAAGTTTAACATGCTAAATTCACCCAGACATACTGGACTGAAATTTGAATTGATTAATTCAATAATATTTTTTGAGTGCTTGTTATTATTTACAGAGCACCATCCCAAGTGCTTGGAAAGTACAATACAGAAATAAAGAGAGAAAAATCCCTGCTTACAACGGGCATCTGTGATAAGGAAAGGTTCTGCCTCCCTGGCTCAACCTGCAGCCCCAATTTGTATCATAAGGAAACCTGGGCCTTGTCCTGAGCAATAGTTGATAGCAGGCATTCATTCATTCAATCATATTTATTGAGCTCTTGCTGTGTAGAGACCACTGTACTAAGTTCTTGAGAAGTACAATTCAGCAACAAATAGAGACAATCCCTGTCTTCCCCGACTCAGGGCTATTTGGAGTATTCCTGGTTCTTTGGAAGACAAAAAGCAAGAAGGGTCATCTGGGATGTCCTGGGATTATCATGAGAAGCAGCATGGTTTAGCAGAAAGAGCAGGGGCTTAGGAGTCAGAAGTCATGTGTTTGAATCTCATCTTAAGCACTTGCATACTGTGTGAATTTGGGCAAGTCATTTAACTTCTCTGGGCCTCAGTTACCTCATCTGTAAAATGGGGACTGAGTCTGAGAGTCTCATTTGGGATAACCTGATTACCTTGAATCTACCCCAGAGCTTAGAACAGAGCTTGGCACATAGTAAGTGCTTACTACTACTAATAATGTTGGTATTTTTTAAGCACTTACAATGTGCCAAACACCGTCTTAAGCACTGGGGTAGATACAAGGTAATCAGGTTATCCCACTTGGGGCTCACAGTCTTCATCCCCATTTTACAGACGAGGTAACTGAGGCACAGAGAAGTTAAGTGACTTGCCTGAGGTCACATAGCTGACAAGTGTCAGAGTTGGGATTAGAACTCATGACCTGTGCCTCCCAAGCCCAGGCTCTTTCCACTAAGCTAAGCCATTATTATGCTATTTGGATGCCTGTCCACATGCTTTGCTTTGTTTTGTTGTCTGTCTCCCTTCTTCTAGACTGTGAGCTCATTGGGTAGTGATTGTCTCTATTTGTTGCTTAATTGTACTTTCCAAGTGCTTAGTACAGTGCTCTGCAGACAGTAAGTGCTTAATAAATACAATTGAATGAATGAATTAATTAATTAATCTATTCATGGATTAGAACAAGTGCCTAAGACCAAGGATGGGGAGTCTGATAAATTCTGAGATTTCACTGACTCTGAAATTAAGGGGGTTCACTTTGGAGTCCACTGAGGGTGACGGGATTGGAGAAGATTAGAATAGGGGGTGATGGCTGTGGGAAGAGAAAATAAAAGAGAGAATTCTAAGAAATGGTGGCCCTAAAATCTATGACTCATTATTCTTGCAATCTGATGCCAGGATTCAAAACTCTATACAGAACCTAAACTAGATTAAACCTATACAGATGAGTGAATTTGAAAATGCCCTAATTTGTTACTAAATGGAATCTCTTCATGGGCCATTTAAATTGATAAAAGGATCCCTGGACCTTTCTCCTGCATATATTAGGTAATCACAATATTAAGCACCTACTTTCAATTTCTACCCTTTTGATAGAATAGTGGTGTTCAGAGTTAGGTTGGGAGGATAATGTTTGTCAGATAACGATAAACCAAAACTGATTATATGAGACTTAAAGTCCTGTAGTAAAATACTTCCTATTAGTATTGTAGGTAAAGTAAGCCTTCATGCAAGCTGAGACTTCATGTAAGGTAAACAATAATCCAGTCACCAATTGCAGCAATGAGCCTCTAAACCACCAGAAAAATGCAAACTGTTCTAAACATAAGAACTAATTGAGTGGCTGCTTTCATAACATGGGCAGAAAATAAGAAAACTGACTGATGCTCTTCTTGTTGACATGGTCATTATGAATATGATATTCATCAAGAAATGTTATTTAAAGTCTAGGAACTTATATTTAGCATTCATACCCTATAAATGTATGCATCAGCATAAAGGTAAAATGGAACCTAAAAAATATAATGCATGATCATGTACCATGAGTAGACTCAACATTTATTTATTTAGTTCATGAATATGATAAAATTGTTTTCACCCTATTATTGTATCTACCAAATTGATGGGAAATCCCAATCTGTCCATTTTCAGAGTTTCTTTCTCCTCATTTTAAATTCACTATTCTCATTTTAAAATTATATTTAGCTGATAACACATTCAGGAAACAAAATGCAAGGGTAATTTTATTTTCATGAACTATGGATAGAAAGAATATATGTATATATGCATAAAAAGAGTATAATGAAAATCATCTATATTTTACAAAGTTATAAACATTAAAAAATATAGTTTATGATTCAGTGCATTTCAGGCAGAAAATTAACTATAAAATTATAATTCTAGGGAAGTCATAGGAGGCAAATGGAAAAGAGTAAAAAAAAAACCACACACACTCTAATGAAGAGGATTGTGAATTTTAGCAATTTTTAATGTTTTACCATTGGCAATCTGATTTTATTATATGCAATAACTGAAAGCTTTTTCAAGACAAACAGAAATATCAAATGTCAAAACAGAATATGGTGTGTTTAGTAGTCAATCTCTGCATCTTAATACAAAAATCTATCATTTTCTATAATTTACACCTTCATCTTTGGACTGCCATTTCATTGTAATTATGGTTAATACACTGAATTCTACAAAACATCTCTTCTAAGTACGTTTTGTATCATTTGAATTCCTGAGATTTTTTTAGTGCTCTTTTGTGTTTTTCTGAAGGCAGGAAAGAGGAGCAGAAATATTAAGAGGACTTTACAAGTAAAGTTGTGCAGGGATTGTCTCTATCTGTTGCTGAATTTTACTTTCCAAGCACTTAGTATAGTGCTCTGCACACAGTTAGCGTTCAATAAATACGATTGAATGAATGAAGTTGTGAAAGAGGAGCAAACTAGAAGCCATCAGCACTTTTCAAAAGTGAACTACAGTAGCCTTTTTGGCTTACTCCAAATCTTCTCCCTATGGATGTCATCAGGAACTCACAAGTACACAGAATCACCAACTCGGATAGCTCTATTGTCTTGTTTGACTGGAATTTTCCCAACCTACTAGGAAAACATATTCATATTCTGCCTAGAACATACCTGGTAGGATCATTTGGAGGCTTAGTGGCAGCAACTTTAATAAAGGTTAAGATCAAGAGAGAATTCATGGGAAAGAAACATAAATATTATTGAATTTGTAATTTGTAAAGGCACACTGGGATTTTTAATGCCCAAACCTGGTGTACCCATAAACTAATCATCACTTAATTTCCAAACACAAAAATATAATTTCCAAGACTTTAGTATTTTCATAGATTTTTTTGTCCAGATGAGATGTGCCACCAGACCTAAACTTAATATGACAAAAATCAAACTTGTCATCTTGTTTTCTAGACCCTTCACACATTACTTTGCAGTTGATAACATCAGCATTTTTCCAACTCCAGAAGATCACCACCCTTTGGGACAGATTTGGCTCCTCTTTGTATTTTTTTTAGCCTTTTTTTAAATCCTTCATTTTTTTTTTCTTAGTAGTATCTCCACCCATCTGCTCTTTCCCATTCTCAATCAGCGCTACCCCCTTAGTTCAAATTTTGCTACCTTTGTTGTAGATTATTTCATCTACAATATAAAGTACAATATAACACCACTGGTGGCTTTGTTCCCAGTGATCTCTGTGCCTTCAGCCTCTCCTTCCTTGGTCTATCTTATGAGCATAGGCTCATTTCATCTTCCTAAACCTTTGAGAATTTGTCACTCCCTTTTTCAAAATCTCCAATAACTCCTGATTTTTCTCTGCATCATGGAAAAATTCATAGCAATTACATTTAAGGTCACCTACCAGCAGACTCCTTAACTCTTCTATCATTACATGAGGATGAAGATATTTGTCCAGTGCTTAGAACAGTGGTTGGCACATAATAAGTGCTTAACAAATACCATTATTATTATTATTAAGTGCTTACTATGTGTCAAGCACTGTTCTAAGCACTGGAGCACTATTCTAAGCGCTGAAGCACTGTTCTAAGTGCTGGGTATAGTGCACAATTTTACAATGCTAATCTTCTAACTATATGTCACTCTTGATATTCCCATTCCCAACTCAGGCTATCCACCTAGGCTCCTGAAAGGAACTCTTTTCTCATCCATCTGTCTACATGTAGCATCCCTCTCTACATTCAGATTCAATCTAAAAAGCCACCTCCTCCAGGACCCGGCATTCCTTGCCTAGTACCACTTCCTACATTTTAGATAAAGTGAAAGGTTAACAAATGAAAACACGTTCTTACACAAATTGCTCTATCTTTGAAAGGAACTATTGTTTAACCTGAATGCTAACAAGCCCCACAATTAGAATATCAATTGTACAATAACTACTCAGACACCACTAATAAACTAAGTCATTTAAAGCTTCTTATTTAAATTGCAATTAACTTTTTGGATTCAGACTGAAAGGGACCTCATTTCTCATGACACCATATAGAGTTTCTTTGTCTTTAAAATAAAATGTGGGATGCATAAGACTATGACTTCTGTCAGCTGAGGAGAAGCAGTATAGTCTATTGGATAGAACACTGGCCTGGGAGTCAGAAGCTAGTTCTAATTCCTGCTATGCTGTTTTTTGCTGGGTGATCCTGGAAAAGTCACTTGATTTCTCTATGTTTCAGTTACCTCATCAGTAAAAAAAAAAAAAATCAAGATGGTGAGCCTTATGTAGAACATAAACTGTGTCCAACCTGATTTCCTTTTATCTACCCCAGCACTTTAGTACAGTGTCTGGTACATGGTAAGTATGCTCAACAAATACCATGAAACCAAAAAATGGTATTTATTGAATGCTTGCTTTACGCAGAGCACAGTACTAAGATCTTGAGAAAGTACAATCCTACAGAGTTGATACGTGCCCAAAAGGAGGTTATAGTCTATAGGGGAGACAGATATTAAAATAAATTACAGATAGGGGAAATGCAAAAGAACATATTTGCTCTTGTCTAAGATAATTTTTGTTACCAACTCTAGAGTATAAGAGTACACTGTGATTCTGCAGAGAGGAAAATGAATTGCAAGTCTCGGATTTAAAAAATTCATTTTATGCAAAATGTCATACTAACAACTATGGGTAGATGACCATTTTATAGATAAATGAAGCAAAGAATAAAATGTTTATTATTTAGATAGAGTAGAAAAATTTTGTATTTAACATGTAGATATATCCTATCAATTAGTGATAGAGTGCTATAATATTTTGCTAATTTGCCTGAGTGTATAAGATCAGTTTTGTGCACCAACATAAATTTTGGCTAAATTTACAAGATGTCATCTGATTTTTCAATATTGTGTTCATGGAAAAAAATACATAAATAATTTGCATACAAGTTGATTGTAAAATTGCATATTATTTAATGATAAAATATGTATATTTCTTATCCTCAAATTAGGTAATAAATTATATACATATTCATGATTATATATTAGATAAATTTTGCATGTATATATGTGTGTTAAAAGCTGACTGTGGTTTTCAAAGATGATGTTACTAAGAGTTAGAGTATAGCCATATCTGCAAGTACATCTGAAGATCCATGTGATATTGTGATCACATCAATCCTCATTTTGTGTTCATCAAGAGAATTTCTTGATGATCTAATGGACTTGACCTAGATATGTTCGGTATGCTTTTAGTCTGCTTCTTTATATTTTCAAGAAGAACAAGCCTTCTCCTAATTGTTGCACAACAGGCTGGCATATCCACAGCAGCCAAGAGTCAAGTTCTATTTGCATAGTTTGTGTCTATGACTCACAATGACCTAAAATCATTTATTCTTTTCTCCTTGTTTGTGTAGGTCTTCTTTCAATTCCCATCCCGAAGTGGAGTTATCTGGTTAAGAGCATTCTTCTCGTTTGTCCTTTCTGGTGGAGCTGTGTGGCTATCAGGATTGCTTCTCTGCTGGTGAGCTGACTTCATTCCAGGATTTTATGTTGGCAATTTTGTCGGCCCTTTAAGGTAGAGCCTGGTTCAGAGATGATAGATGATAGATCCTTACAGCAGAGTAGAATAATGAACTTGCATGTTATTCGGTTCTGTAGCATTAATTAGCCTCTATGATACTGTTTGCTTTGGGAGTCCATCACAGAGTGCATTAAAAATGTTGAGTTGACTGTCTATAATATGCGTCCTCTATTAAAGTTAACTAATCCATTAAGGGAGACACCAAGCCTACTGTGGAGAGTAAGAAACCTAAAACCTTGGCAGGCTGTAGCTGGGAGACAGATTGCTCTCTTTAAGCAAAAGCAGGCTCGAAAATCTAGACAGGCCCTGTATGTGGAAAACCCATTAGCACAGCAAGACAATCCATCTTTCTATGAAAACAGTGAGGAAGAGAATGTGCCTGTTTCAGTCAGTATTTTCAGCCACCCTTCAGCATATGGAGATGACATTATTGGCATTAGTATTATCTTCTTATATAAAAAATTCCATTTTTTACAGGGAAAGTGATGGTCTGGCAGATTTGAGAAGAGAGAGCATTCCAGGCTGGAGCCAAATATATGCTGGTATTTTTATATATACCTCTAAGCAAGGAAATAACTGTGGTATTTGTTACTTACTTATTGTGTCTCAGGCACACTGTATTAAGCACTGTACTAAGCGAAGCAAATTGGGTTGATCACAGTCCCTGTCCCGCATGGAGCTTGTGGTCTTAATCTGCATTTTATAGATGAAGTAACTGAGGCCCAGAGAAGTGAAGTGACTTGTCCAAGGTCACATGGCAGACAAGTGACAGAGCCAGTGCTAGAACCCAGGTCCTTCTGACTCTAGGCCTGTGCTCTATCTACTAGGATATGCTGCTTCCTGTCCTTTCAAGTAAAGAAAGTTCCTCCCTCCCCAGCACCCATATATCATGTGTCAGAAGCCCCATTCTCTACAGAGGGTAGAGGGATTGGGTCAGTCATGACTCAGCCTACCCTTAATTAGCAGTGGTAGAATCAGTAATAGTATTTATTAAGTGCTTTCTGTGTGCAAAATACTGTACTAACCACTGGGAGAGAATACAACGGAGGGAACCAAACATGGTCACTGTTACTCGGGTGGCTCATAGTGTAAAAATATAAGTGGAGAGAAGGGACTGAAAACAGACACATCCTGAACGATGAAACTAAAACACAACACAGACAAATAAGCAAAGCTAAACAACATCAGTTGGGTGCTATGGCTAGTAAGTGTTAAGGGCACACCTCAAGCATTGTGTTCCTGGGGTTCCGTGAGGAGGCCTCATGCTGTGGGTGTACATCGGAGCAGGTTTTATCTCTGGATCATTGAGTGCTGATCCAGAGATCCACTGAAGTGCTGTAGGACGGGGAGAGGGGGAAAAGCAAAGGGACCAAGTCAGGATGTTGCAGAAGGGAATGGGAGCTGAGGAAATGTGGGGCTTGGTCTGCAAAGGACTCCTGAAGGAGGTGCACCTTCAGAAGGGCTTTGAAA
Organism: Ornithorhynchus anatinus; assembly: GCF_004115215.2. Taxonomy (NCBI): domain Eukaryota; kingdom Metazoa; phylum Chordata; class Mammalia; order Monotremata; family Ornithorhynchidae; genus Ornithorhynchus; species Ornithorhynchus anatinus. The sequence goes on from NC_041728.1 coordinate 158,165,582, forward strand.
GTGGGGAGAATGATTGTCTGGTGGATTTGAGGAGGGAGGGCACTCCAGGCCGGAGGAAAGACTTGGGCCAGGGGTCAGAGTGAGACAGGTGAGATTGAGGACATACCAAGAGTAGGGACTCTCAGAGATGGAAGGGAAGGCAGCAGTTCATTCATTCATTTATTTGATCATATTTATTGAGTGCTTACTGTGTGCAGAGCACTGTACTAAGTGCTTGGAAAGTACAATACAGCAATAAAGAGAGACAATCCCTGACAACAATGAGAGGGGGAGAGAGACATCAATACAAGTAAACAGACACCAATATAAATAAATAAATTACAGATATATACCTATTTACATAAATGCTGTGGGACGGGGAGAGGGGGGAAAGCAAAGGGAGCAAGTCAGGGTGTTGGGGAAGGGAATGGGAGCTAAAGAAATGTGGGGCTTAGTCTGGGAAGGCCTCTTGAAGGAGGTGCACCTTCAGAAGGGCTTGAAGGTGGGGAGAATGATTGTCTGGCAGATTTGAAAAGGGAGGGCATTCCAGGCCGGAGGAAAGACTTGGGCCAGGAGTCAGAGGTGAGACAGGTGAGACTGAGATACAGTGAGAAGGTTATCACCAGAATTTACCATCTATACTCTTCTCAAAAATGATGTACAGGGATCGGGACTCCAGGGTCTGATACCACCACCTGAACCAATTGTACCCAGGCCACCAGGCACCAACTTTACAACCTTTAATCGATCAATTGTATTTACTGAGCATTTACTATCTTCAGAGCACTGAACACAGTGCTTGGGAGAGCACCATACAACAGAATTAGCGGACAAGTTCCCTGCCTATGATGACCTTACGGTCTAGGGGGGCAGACAGACTTTAGAGTCCTGGAGAGTTTGCCTTGGTTTATAATAATGTTAATAATGTTGGTATTTGTTAAGCGCATACTATGTGCCGAGCACTGTTCTAAGCGCTGGGGTAGACATAGGGGAATCAGGTTGTCCCACGTGGGGCTCACAGTCTTAATCCCCATTTTACAGATGAGCGAACTGAGGCACAGAGAAGTGAAGTGACTTGCCCACAGTCACACAGCCGACAAGTGGCAGAGCTGGGATTCGAACTCATGAGCCCTGACTCCAAAGCCCATGCTCTTTCCACTGAGCCACGCTGCTTCTCTATTAAGACTTTGTCTGCAACAGTGGAGAGCCCGAGGACTCTCAACTCTGTGATTCATTCTCCTGCTTTTCTGGGCATGGTTTACTCTTATTGCTTTTTTTTGTTGCACTCTACTGTTCCATGCTCAACTAATAATAAAGATAACAATGATAATAATGACAATTTTTATCAGTATTATTTTGACAATTTTCAAAAATTTACTATGTGCTAAGCTTTGGATCAAAGGGTCACAAGATTGGGTATACTTCCTGTGCCACATGGAACTCACTCGATCTTATCCCTATTTCACAGACAAGGAAATTGAAACACAGAAAGGTCAAATGTCTAGTGGAAGGTCACACAGCAGCCAGTGGTGGAGCTGAGACTAGAATCTGGGTCTTCTGCATCCAAATTTTGCATTATTTTCATTAGGCCATCCAGCCTCCCTGTGGAAAATGCCATGTGGAACAGGGAGTGTTTCTAATATGATATTTTTGTTTTTAACAGTGCTTGGCACAGTGATTGTACATGGTGTGAACTTAATGAATAACATAAGTAAAATTATTTAGAAATGAGTGCAATTTGCCATTTTAGATTTGATTGGAAATAGAATATCAAGATGCTGAAATATAGCCATTTAACTTCTGGAGAAAAGTATTTTGTGTTTTCCATTTAACTCAGGAATGGGGCAATTTATCCTATATAATGTACATCCAGATAAAAACACTGATGGGAAAAGAGTAAGAACATGTCCAAATGAAATAGTAGAATGCCACCTATTATCTGCCACTACCAAGGCAACAAAATGAGACAAATTGTTTGCATTGATTAAAGGAGCCTCTGGTTATCAGTGTTTTATCATTCAGGAAGTAGCATTTTCCAGCAACAATTAATAAAATAGTGACAAGAATCTTTCTTTGCCACACACGCATAGCTGGCCAACACATTTAGCTCTCCTCAGGCAGATCACGTGGACTCATGGATTTTTGGCCAATTTCATCTTGGACTAAGACCACTTGGAATCTGTTAAGTTAGCAGGGATGGGAAAGGAAGAGCAAAGGGCAGTTTCCTGTCAATGCAGTAATTCTGTGACTTAAAATGTTTCTCCTCTGGATAAAATCTTGGAGATAATACTTCCAGGAACACAGCAATGTTTTATAGAACAGTGGCTCCTTAAAATCAGTAGCCACAGACAACATTCCACTTCACTTTCAATTCTGGCCACCATCTTAATAGTTGATAGGAAGACAATATCTCATAGCACAGACATTCACTGGTTATGTGATACAGGAAGATGAGGTTTCTTGCTCTAACAGAACTATTTTGCTGATGTATTGAGACATTTTGTAAGTATCTTCAATAGTGAGGAATTTGGCATTCATCCTTCTGCATGCGTGGGATGCCTTTTGTCAACAGTCTAAACTTGTAAAATCTGAAAATATGCAGAGTCTAGCATCTGGTGTCAGTCATAATGGCAGTATAAAGAAAGATCCATCATATCTCACTGACCACTAATGAGAACAATTAAATCAAGAGATAAATGTGTAAATGTTGAGGCCATATATGGATGTGCCAGTGACTGTCAGTGCTCTAAATTTTAAGAAGTCTAATTTGGTTGCTAATTCTACATTATCTATTCTAAGAAGGAGTATGGCCTAGTTGAGAGAACACAGGACGGGGAGTCAGGACAACTAGATTCTAAGTCTGACTGCCACTTGTCTGCTATGTGAATTTAGGCAAGTCAGTTATTTTTGTCTGTGCTCAGTTTTCTCATCTGTAAAATGGAGATGAACCAGGCTGTGAGTAGTGGGATATGGACTGTGTCAGATATGATTATTCTGTATTTATTCCAGTTCTTGTCTACTGTAAGCTCCTAACAAATATCACTATGATTACTGCTGCTATTGTGTACACCTTGAATCTATTTTGTCTTTCTTTTATTCAATAAATCAATGATATTAGCACTTACTGTTTGCAGAGCACTGTACTAAGTGCTTGAGAGAGTATAGTGCATTACAATTGGTAGAGTACAGTATTCTGTATCCAGTAAGCACATAATAAATATTAATGAATGAATATGATCCCTGCCCTTGAGAAGATTCAATTGAGAGACAGATATTAAAAGAAATCACAGATACGTAAGCAACCGCTAGTAATGATATGTATGTAAGTGTTGTGACGGTGTACTAAATGCTTTTGGGGAATACACGGATATGAATACTGTTTTGACTTTTGAAAATTTTAAGACATTTTCAGTAGTCTTCCTAAGAAAATTCAATTCAACTTTTCTTAATGACTGAATTTTTTCCAGTAATGCTATTACTGTCAAAACAAGTGTCTAGAGTACCTAAAGTTTAGCAATAATAACTACACAACATTATATGAAAATCACTAGGATGTGCATTCTACTATAGTCAATTACATTTTCAAATGTGTGTAGTGAGCTGTGGAGCTTTTGGATACCATTCAATTCTAAATTAATATAATTTTTAGTAAACATTAATAGAGTCTTTTTCACATTCTACAGAGGTAAATAACTGGGACTAGGAAAGTTATAAGGACAAAATTTTTTGGACAGGATCCTGAGGAAATTATAATTCAATGTTTTGTTTTCTAGTAATTGTATTGTCATATCCCTGAGTCATATTTTCAGATTAGATAATCAGGTGTAATTGGATTAGCAGATCATAAGGATATATTGTACTAAACCATCTATTTTGAAGAGAATATTTTCTAATTTTTTTGCATACATATATGCAGGTTTTTTTAAAAAATAGAAAATATTATCATATATGTTATATATATTATATATATATATATATATACCTACAAAGCTTGCAACATACTAGATAGCAATCTCGAGAAACAATGAGACCAACCACCACCAACTACCAACCACCTTTCTAACAACTTTGTTGAAAAAGTAAAATCATGTGGCATGAGATCCAAACGTCCTCCCTTACACTTCCCCACCTACCTTCTGTCCAGATCATTTTGCAACTATCTAAAGCATCACTGTGCACATGCCTCTACACCCTTCAATATCTCTTATTATTACCCATTTCTCTCCACATAAGGCAGAAACCTGTGCCAATGACTTTCAGAAGTCACCCTCTTTCTTAACAGCTCACTTCCCTCACTACACCCCAGCTCCACAATGTCCCTGGTCCTTGACTCTCTACCTCTGACTTCTTGGTTCCATCCATTCTGCCTGGGGATTCTTCCTGCTTCACAGTTACCAAACTAAAGCTCTTTCTATGTTCAAGATCCTCTTGAAAACCCACCCTCTCCAGGATAAATTAAGTTCCACCTCCACAAGCTGTGTTTATCCAGCAAATGTTCTAACCACTTGTGTTCATGAACATATTTTTAATAATATTTGTAAAGCACTTAGTATGTGCCAAGCAGTTTTATTTCACATGGGTAGACACAAGCTAATCAGGTTGGACAAAGTACCGGTCCTACCTGGGGTTCACAGACTTAATCCCCCTTTTACAGATGAGGTAATTGAGGCCCAGAGAAGCAAAGTGACTTGCCCAGGGTCACCCAGCAGACAAGTGACCGAGCCAGGACTAAAGTCCAGGTCCTTCGGACTCCCAAGCCGACAGAACGTATGCATATTTTGACAGATATTAACATACACTTATTAATTCACTACTGACTCTTCTATACTTTTATTTTCAGTAGCCATAGTTTTTTGTGAAGCACTTTTATCTGTCAGTTTTCCTCATCTGACTGCAGCTCTTTGTGGGCAGGAACCACATATCTTGCTCAGATGAACTCTTCCAAATTCTTACTGTAGTGCTTTTCATACAGCAGACATTCAATAAATACTTCAGTTTGACTGCTAAAATCCACCATTTCCTCTCCAACCAAACTACTACCATATCAATACAATCACTTATTCTATCCTACCTTGATTATTGTATCAACCTCCATATTGACCTCCCAGCTTCCTAACTCTCCCCTCTCCAGTCTATACTTCCCTCTGCTGCCTGGATCATTTTTCCTTCAAAAATGTTTAGGTACTGTTTTCCCACTCCTCAGGAAACTCCAGTGGTTGCCCAGCCACCTCTGCATCAAATAAAAGCTCCTCACCACTGGCTTCAAAACACTCTACCACCTTGTCCCCTCCTACCACACCTCATAACACTCCTACTACAACCCTGCCCACACACTTCACCCCTCTAGTGCTATCCTTCTCACTGTGTCTCAATCTTGCCACTCATCCCTCACCCACATCCTGCCCTTGATCTAGAACACTCTCCCTCCTCAAATCTCGCCCCTTCAAAGTCTTATTGAAGGCATGTCTCTTCCAAGAGGCCTTCCCTTGAGCTTCCTCTACTCCCTTCTGTGTCACCCTCACTTCCTTCCTTTTTTCATTGAGAAGCAGTGTGGCTCCGTGGCTTGGGAGTCCAAGGACTTGGGTTCTAATTCCGGCTCTGCCATTTGTCTGCTGTGTGAACTTGGGCAAGTCACTTAACTTCTCTGTGCCCACATTACCTCATCTGTAAAATGGGAATTAAGACTGTGAGCCCCTTGTGGGACAACCTGATTACCTTGTATCCACCCCATTGCTTAAAACAGTGCTTGGCACATAGTAAGCACTTAATAAATACCATCATCATTATTATTATCATTATCATCCCCCTTCCCACCCTCACAGGATTTATGTACAAATATGTAATTTATTAATTTGTATTAATGTCTGTTTCCCTCACCACCCCATAATGTAAGCTCACTGTGGGCAGGGAATATGTCTGTTTATTCTTATACTGTACTCTCTCAAGTGCTTAATAATAATAATAATAATAATGTTGGTATTTGTTAAGCGCTTACTATGTGCAGAGCACTGTTCTAAGCACTGGGGTAGACACAGGGGCGTCAGGTTGTCCCATGTGGGGCTCACAGTCTTAATCCCCATTTTACAGATGAGGTAACTGAGGCACAGAGAAGTTAAGTGACTTGCCCACAGTCACACAGCTGACAAGTGGTGGATCTGGGATTCAAACCCATGACCTTTGACTTCAAAGCCTGTGCTCTTTCCACTGAGCCTGCACACAGGAAGTGCTTAATAAATATCATTCAATTTAAGAATTGGAAATATAGTAAAACATTTCTTACTAATCAAACTTAACCATTCACTTTACAATATCAATGTTTTGCTTAACTCTTTGGAAAGATAAAGAAATTTAATTAGGTAAGCCCCTTCTCCCTTCATAGAACAATTGACACAGTCCATTTCTAACTTGACCATAGAGTGTGGTTTCCAATATAAGATGCTTAAGAATATAATTGATTTACATTATTGAAAATATTGGCACTTTAAGATATGAACTTTGAACCAGAAATGCCTTGAAAATATCTTTAAGGAAACTTACCTGGGTGTGGCGCTTTTAAGCAGCTCAATTTAAATATTTCCTCTGTTTACACAGAATTGACAGATGTATTGAGTAAGGGCTAAGAATTGTTTTATCTTTATGTAAGATATCAGCACACTGAAAGAGTTCAGATACATTTAAAGAGTTCTGTGAAATCATCTGTACAATTACAGTAAAATCTATATACAAGTCACTGCAATAGTCTGTAGTCTATTCCCTCTCAGTATGTGAGAACCATTTGTACCTTCAATGCATTTTGCTAAATTATATCTGCTTCAAGTGCTTAGTACAGTGTTCTGCACACAGGAAGTGCTTAATAAATATCATTCAATTTAAGACTTGGAAATATAGTAAAACATTTCTTACTAATCAAACTTAACCATTCACTTTACAATATCAATGTTTTGCTTAACTCTTTGGAAAGATGAAGAAATTGAATTAGGTAAGCCCCTACAGATATAGTTTGGCAAAATGCATTAAAGGTACAAATGGTTCTCACATACTGAGAGGGAATATCTGGAAGATGAGGTATTATCCTCTTGCAAAGAATCAACTAATATCAAATATCCCTTTTTGAAAATGATGGACAATTTAATTATATGACATGAAAATATAATCTACTTCATTGGTTCACCTTGGTAAGGGAAATTCCATAATATTAGCGAGGGAAAAAAAAAAATCTGCTTCTATTCATTTCTGGGTTCCCTCCTTGGTCCCTATTTGCCTTGCACCATAAGTTCATGGTTAATGTACACTGCTCAACTAAGGATTTTCAAATACATATTTGGGCAGGAGACAAGAAGGACACAAATGGAATTCATACAGGCCTTTTGAAATGAAAGTAATGTCTTACTCAATTTCTTAAAGGCATTCACTGTGTAAAAAGATCTTCAGGATATCCAGACATTTAGGAGGTTGGGTTGAATTAATTTCCACAAATAGGCAAAGGATTAAAAAGAAATGAATGTGTTCATTTGTATGTGTGGCATATGTACATATTTGCATGAATACACACATTTATGAGTGTGTGTGTACATATATACATATACAATATAGCTATATATAGTATGATATTGACCTTCATACTCAAAAAGGTGCTACAGTAAAATTTGTCTATGAATGTGTATGTATTAAAAAGGTCAATATGCGTGCAACATTTAGTTTATTTGTATATTCATTTACTTATTTCGTTTATTTATGTGCTTTAAATGGATATGCTATGGTTAGCATAACTTCACTGGTAAGAGCCTGACTTTGGTCTGGGACTTTTGGCTAGGACTTTGTTGACTGTGATGCTCTCCTGTCATTTGATATTGAGTATAGCCTGTAATACTGATAGGGAAGCACCATGGCTCAGTGTAAAGAGCCTGGGCTTCAGAGTCAGAGGTCATGGGTTCGACTTCTGGTTCTACCACTTGTCAGCTGTGTGACGGTGGGCAAGTCACTTCACTTCTCTGTGCCTCAGTTACCTCATCTGTAAAATGGAGATTACCTGTGAGCTTCATGTGGGACAACCTGATTACCCTGTATCTACCCCAGTGCTTAGAACAGTAAGTGCTTAACAAATACCAACATTATTATTACTGATGGAATTGCTGAAAGAGGCAGATGTGACATACCTGGGAAGTTAAGGTCTCACAGCCACAGAGAAGCTTGAGTGGCATTACAGCTCTTGTAGACCTTTAGTTTGATATAAAACCTGATACTATCCCATTCCCACACTGTGTTCAACAGTAACAGGGATTATCATCCTAAATTTCTGTTGCTTCTCTCCATTCCTATTCTCCTCCTACCATCCTTCCCAGCAGTATCTCAAGAGATCTCCTACTGCCTCTCAAATTCTACTTCCTACAACTGTGCCTCTGACCCCATTTCTTCTCAGTTTATCAAAACAAATTGCCCATTCCCTTCTTCCCTCTCTGACCACCATCATCAACTGCTGACTTCATAGTGGTTCCTTCCCCACTGTTTAAACATGCCCATGTATCCTACCCTAAAAAATCCTTCCCTTGACCCCACAGTACTCTCTAGTTGTCACACCATCTCCCACCTACCATTCCTTTCTAACCTTATTGAGTTTTTTTTTTTTGTTAAATGATATTTGTTATGTGCTTATAGGCATATAAGTATTTGTTACAGGCTTACCTTGTGCCAGGCACTGTACTAAATGCTGGAGCAGATACAAGCTGGGGTAGATGTGCCTGCCTCACAGTCTTAATCTCCATTTTACAAATGAGGTAACTAACTGAGGCATGGTGAAGTTAGGCTACTTGTCCAAGGTCACAGAAAAGACAAATGGAAGAGAAGGGATTAGAACCCAGGGCCTCTGACTCCCAGGTCCAGGCTCCTTCCACTAGACCATTCTGCTCCTGAAATCTGGCTTCCACCCCCTCCACTCCATGGAAACTGTCTTACAAAGGTCACCAATGACCTCCTTCTTACCAAATCCATAGGACTCTATTCCCTAATCCTCCTCCACTGCTTAGCTGCCTTCAACAATTATAGACCACCTCCTTCTTATGGAAACATGAGCTAACCTTTGATTTAGTGATACTGTCATCTCCTGGGTCATCTCATCTCTTAGGCTACTCCTTCTCAGTCTCAGTCTCTGGCTCTTCCTCTACTTCCTAAAGGGTGGAATTAGAGAGATGATCTCTCAAGGCTCAATTCTGAGACCCCTTCTATTTTCTATCTAAACCTCCCTTGGAACTCTTATCTGCTCCCATAACTTCAAATACCATTTCCTAGTAAAGCTCTGCACACAGTGCTCTCAACCCAATAATAATAATAATAATAATAAGAATGGTATTTGTTAAATGCTTACTATGTGCCAAGCACTGTTCTAAGCACTGGGAGAGATACAAGGTTATCAGGTTGTCCCAGGTGGGGCTCACAGTCTTAATCCCCATTTTACAGATGAGGTAACTGAGGCACAGAGAAGTTAAGTGACTTGCCCAAACTCACACAGCTGACAAGTGGCGGAGCCGAAATTAGAACCCATGACCTCTGGCTCCCAAGCCCATGCTCCTTCCACTAAGCCATGCTGCTTCTCTAATGAACCTCCAAGCTTGCATCTCCTCCTGTCTTCAGGACATCTCTACTTGGATGTCCTCCTGCTACCTCAAACTCAACATGACCAAGACAGAGCTCCTTATTCATTCATTCTTTCATTCAATCATATGTATTGAGCACTTACTGTGTGCAGAGCACTGTATTAAGTGCTTGGAAAGTACAATTTGGGAACAAATAGAGACAATCCCTACCCAACGGGCTCACAGTCTATAAGGGAGCAGACAGACAATGAAACAAAACAAAGCAAGTCGACAGGCTTCAATAGCATCAATGTAAATAAATGGAATTATTAACATCATTAATACAATAAATAGAATAATAAATATGTACATATATACACAAGTGCTTTGGGGTAGGGAGGAGGTTAGAGCAGGAGGAGGGAGTAGGGGAGATGAGGAGGGAAGGAGGAGCAGAGGAAAAGGAGTGCTCAGTCTGGGAATGCTTCCTGGAAGAGGCGAGTTTTCAGTAGGGTTTTGAAAGGGGGGAAATGTGCTAGTTATCCTCCCTCCAAAACCCTGTCCTCTTCTGAACTTTCCCATCACTGTAGATGGCACATCCATCCTTATCATCTCACAAGCCCGTAACCTTGGTGTCGCCTTTGACTCTACTCTCTTCTTCACTGCACATATCCAATCCATCACCAAATCCTGCCAATCTCACCTTTACAACATCGCCAAGATCTCTTCTTTCCTCTCCATCCAAACCACTACCATGTTAGTACAGTCACTCATCCTATCCTGCCAAATTAGTCTATCAGCCTCCTCTATGACTCCCAACTTCCTGTCTCTCCCCACTTCAGTCCGTACTTCACTCTGCTGCCCAGCTTATCTTTCTACAGAAACATTCAGGGCATGTCATCCCCTTCATCAGAAATCTCCAGGGGTTGCCTACCAGCCTCCATATCAAACAAAACCTCCTCACTATTGGCTTTAAAGCCCTCCATCATCTTGCCCCTTTTCTCACCTCCCTTCTTTCCTTCTACATCCCATCCCGCACACTCCTCTCCCCTGGTGCTAACCTGTGTTTCAATCTCACCTATCCCACTGCCGACCCCTGGCCCACATCCTACCTCTGGCCTGGAATGCCCTCCCTCCTCAAATCTGCCAAACAATCACTCTTCCCTTCTTCCAAGCCCTAATGAAGTGGCATCTCCTGCAGGAGGCCTTCCCAGACTAAGCCCCCTTTTCCTCATCTCTCCCTCCCTTCCGCGTCACCTCAACTCACTCCCTTTGCTCTTCCACCCCGTCCCCACCCCAAAGCACTTATGTATTTAGGCAGATATCTATAATTCTATTTATTTGTATTGATGCCTGTTTACTTGTTTTGATATCTGCTCCTCTCCCTTCCCAGACTGTAAGCCCATTGTGAGTGAGGATTATCTCTCTTTATTGCTGCATTGTACTTTCCAAGTGCTTAGTACAGTGTTCTCCACACACTTAGTGCTCAATAAATACGATTGAATGAATGAATGAACAATATGCACCAGTCTCTAAAGAACACTTTGAAGAAGTCCACTCCTCTAAAACTGAACTGGACCCTTGTCCATCCTTTCTCTACACACCCACACTGCTGGGAGCTAGGGGAGGGGCAGAGGGAGAAAGAGACAGGGTCTGTGTCTTCAGGGGACTATGTGTCTGACTAGAAATGCAGCATGGTATAGTGTATAGAGCACAGCCTTGGGAGTCAAAATATAAGATTTCTAATTTCAGCTCTGCCACTTGTCTGCTTTGTGACCTTAGACAAGTCGTTTCATTCGTTGTTTCATTTCTCTGTGTCTCAGTTCGCTCATCTGTAAAATGGGGATTGAGACTCTGAGCCCCATGGGGGACAAGGACTGTGTCCAACCTAATTAACTCATAGGTAGTCCAGCATTTAGAACAATGCTTGGCACACATTAAGTGCTTAACAAGTACCATAAATATTATTATTATCAAGGAGATAAGACAGACATGCACAATCATGCCTATGCACACACATACACACGCACAGAGTCCTCTACCTAGACTGTGAGCCTCATGTGGGATAGAGACTGTGCCCAACCTGATTAAGTTGAATCTAGCCCAAGACATAGAATAGTGCTTAATATATGGTTAGCACTGAACAGATAATATTAACAATAATAATGTAATGATATGAGCTTAATACATACCATGGTTTGATTGTTTAACCTTGGTGATTCCTTTTGGTTAGGTCTGAAGTATTGAAAGTGATCTGAAATTGAGCATTCTGGAGAAATGCCCATTCACTGTGTGTGTGTAGACTGCAGTTTGATTTTCTTGGTTCAGAAGGGCTATTGTGATGATAAGGCATAACTCTTTAGGGTGACTTTGTTCTCCAAGACATGTAGACAAAATGGAAATGTGTCACTTTGTAGGGAAGTATGCTTCCAAGTTTCCAGGGTGGAATTAATTATTAGTTTCACTATTCTTAGGATCTCCTGATTTGTTGCTGATTCAAATCCCAGGTTAAGATAAAATCTTAATCAATATGTGTATTTGAGAGTTTCTGTGTCTGAGGGTCTTTATTCTTATGCCTGTTTGGAAGTTTCTAATCTTGGCTCCACTACTTGTATGCTGTGTGACCTTGGGCAAGTCGTTTAATTTCCTTGTGCCGATGTGTCCATGTGTTCCCTCATCTACAAAATGGGGATTCAATACCTGTTCTCCCACCTACTTAGTGAGCCCCATGTGGAAACTTATTGTTGTATATTTTACCCCAGCACTTAGTACAGTGATTGACACATTGTAAGCACATAACAAATACTACATTATTGCTATTATTTTATCATTATTAATAATTATAAGTTGAGATGCAGTCTGTGTTCTGTGTGGTTTTGTTTCATACTGAAATAGAGAAATGTTTATGTGCATATACATATATATATTTATATATACAGATATAGATATGTATGTGTCTATGTACATACATACATATACATAGATTATATATATTCGCATATATTCATACAGCTTTTGTTTTCCAAGGTTATGCTAGCTGGTTGTGAGAGACTCTGGGTTTGCGTTTGGATGTGGCTGAAAAATCTGCTGAGTGATGAGTAATTAATTCCTCATTGACCGTCTGTGAAGTTAGTTCCTTGCTGTATTCCTATAGAATCCTAGAGAAATAGAGTTGGAAGAAGACATTGTCAGCCAAGTCCAAGACATGAGGATTATCCAGCTTTATTGGCTGATAATTTTCTTGTCGACCAGGTATATACTGGACTCATAACTTAGTTTATAATCACATACAACACCAGATAACTTGATTTTCAAATTTTATTCCAGAGTTGAACATACTGTTTTTGTTTCAGTTGAGGTATTTCAGCAACTACAAAATTTGAAAAATAACTTCTTCAGTGAAATAATGTGACCTATATTATGTGAAAAATAAATTTATGAAAAAAAATTCAACAATCCAAAAATTGAAGGCAAAAAAAAATCTAAAAAATGGCTTAATCAGAGACCCCAGTTGAAACTGAATTGTGTACCAAAAATTGTATAAAAACAATCCATTGGACCTAGTAATTGAGTAGGAGAACTACTTTGATTTGAAAAAAACTGATGTTGTCTTTTTCCTTGTAAATTATTTGTTCAATATACTATGATCTGGGAGTTTTTGCATATGTTTGCAAAAAAGGTTGAACCAGAGATAAACTTAAGGAATAATAAAAGTAATAATAAAAAAAAAAACTAATAAAGCCTATGGCACTGCAATCAGGTCAATTTTATATTGCACCAGGATGACATTGATCCTGAAAGCCACATTTTTCTAAATTTATGGTATTGTAATAGTAGACAGAATAACTGGGTTATAACCTCCTTGAAAAAGCCATCACCTTGGATGCAATGTCACTCACACAAATTAGTCCAGACCAATTTCCCATTCCCCCTGCAGGCTATTTTCCCCCAATTTCAGGGTTCTGGGCCTTAAATCAACCTCCATCTGTGATGCAGATGACATTCCAGATCTATGTATTAGGGAGAAAGGAGAGGAATTTTTACTTTTCTACAATTGAAACAGATAATGATAACACAATTTGTTAAGCACTTACTATGTTCTATACACTACTAAACTCTGAGTTAGAAACAAGGAAATCATATCACACACAGTCCTTGTCCAACATGAGGTTCATAGTCTAAGAGGAAGAATGCTTATCGAATTGTCATTTTACAGATGAAGGAACTCAGGCATAGAGAAGGTAGGTAATTTGTCCAACATAATTTAGCAGGCAAGTGGCAGAGCTGGGAATAGAACCCAGGTCTTCTGATGTCTAAGCCTATTCTTGTTCCACTTGCCACAATGCCTAGAGGTGAAGGATCATTTTGCAACCCAGTCCACTTGGATTTGAAGCCTCTGGGGATCTGAGTCCGGAACTCCCCTCATGTGGTCAGTAGAGAACCCATTTGGCCTCTGAAAGAGTGAGGAAGCATCTAGCTAGAGCAGGAGATTCTTATTGTCACCAACCTCTGTTCTTTACCCTTTCTACTGTCTCATCGTACAAACCAGAAAACATGAACTTGCCAGGCTAAGAGGGAAATGAGAGTGAGGACGAGATTTGTCTTTTTAAGTGAAGTTGGGAACAATGCTCTTTAAAAAAAAAGGACAGGTTATAGGGATCTGACATCTCAGGGTCCCTTCAGCATTTTCATAACCAGTACCTAATAAGTCCTAGGGATGTCGTAGTTTAACAAGCGTAAACTTGTTTAACATGTTTGCAGGGAGTGGCTAATGTTCCAGGAACAGAAGAGCTGCACTTCTCTCAGGCTCCTTCCCCTGAGAGTTGCCTGCCAGTTGCAAAGCTTGACAAGTACTGTAAACTGCCTATTTACTTGTTTTGATGTGTATATACCTTTAATTCTATTTACTTATTTTGAGGCGTGTTTAGTTGTTTTGTTGTCTGTCTCCCTGCTTCTACACTGTAAGCCCAGTGTGGGCAGGGATTGTCTGTCTTTATTGCTGAATTATACTTTCCAAGCACTTAGTTCAGTGCTCTGCACATAGTAAGCGCTCAATAAATATGACTGAATGAAAGAATGAAAAAAGTACACTCATTGGCTTCTGAAGGGCTTAACCAGTTCTACTCCCAGGACTATGGAGTTAATAAAAATAATAATAATAATGTTGGTATTTGTTAAGCGCTTACTATGTGCAGAGCACTGTTCTAAGCACTGGTGGAGATACAGGGTAATCAGGTTGTTCCACATGAGGCTCACAGTTAATCCCCATTTTACAGATGAGGTAACTGAGGCACAGAGAAGTTAAGTGACTTGCCCACAGTCACACATCTGACAGGTGGCAGAGCCGGGAGTTGAACTCATGACCTCTGACTCTGAAGCCCAGGCTCTTTCCACTGAGCCACGGAGTTCCCAACTTTACATTGCATCTCATCTGGAGTAGAGCTGAACTGTTGAATTGACTAGTCTGAAGGCAGTGAGATAAACTCAGTAGGGACAGGGAATGGGCAGGAGGACAAAAAAGGAAATGTGAAGCTACTCCATCTTCACACCTGGGGGAGAATCTTGTCCATGATATTCAGAGACCATTGAGAGAGGTAGAAGGTGGGCTCACAAGAATGTCCTAGTTCCCTCATCCCTGGCTCCAGTCCTTCAATGCTAAATTGGCAGCTAGAGTATTTTAAACAATTTACACAATGGATGAGGAGGTGAGATAATGTGGCAGTTGATCCAATTGTCCTGGAGGACTTGACTAAATAATATGGCCCAAGTTCATAAAGATGGTAATCCTTTGGGAAACTACTTGGGTTCTCAGCTTCCTCTTACAGACCCCAGAGTTGAATCCCTGCTACTCCATGATGAAAGATTGTAGATAAGGTATTTAAATCTGGAAAACACCAAATACCATTGGTAATATCCCTTCTCTCTCAAATGTACTTTGCTTCTTTTTGCTTCTGTTCTATTTAGATTTTTAAGCTTAACTATCACACGTGCCAGTCCCTAATTTATACTTGGAGAGGTGCTCTGGGGCTGAAATATGGCACCCCTCTGATTGGTCAAGCAACCCAACATCATTATTATTATTATTATTATTATTTCAAGGTAATCAGGTTGTCCCACATGAGACTCACAGTCTTACTCCCTATTTTACAGATGAGGTAACTGAGGCACAGAGATGTTAAGTGACCTGCCCACAGTCACACAGCTGACAAGTGGCAGAGCTGCAATTCAAACCCATGACCTCTGACTCCCAAGCCCGTGCTCTTGTATCTATCCTAGTGCATAGAACATTGCTTGACACCTAGTAAGTGCTTAACAAATACCATCATCATCATCAACGGGACTTATGTGTCTCAGGGATCACCGGTCTTGGGACTCATCAGTCTAGGGGCACATGGATTTCAAGACTCAAGGGTCTTGGGCCTAAGAGGTCTTGGGATTCAAGGATCTTGAGAATCATGACTCTCAAGGCTCAGTTTCAGGGAACACTGGTCTTGGACTCATGGGTCTTGGGGTTCATGGATCTCGGGGCTAATGTGTCTCATGGGTCTCAGAGCTGACCTCTGGCTACCTTAGCTATGATTAATCCCCAACACTTCTCACTGAAACCTCTGCAAAGCGGTTTCCCTCTGTGTATTAAATGTTTTCTTAAATGTTAAGGGTGCAATGAATTTCCTCATTGAAATGTTAGGAAAAGGTAGAAACGTTTACAGACTCTATCTTAAAAATAATAGTACATAGCACCAAGTCATAGTATGAGATTTAATTTTAATTATGTCTTGGATGATTTTGATGATGTTGGGAATTATCAATTTAGTTAGACTCTTTTTGGAAAGCTGAGTCCAAAAGGAGCAAATTTACAAAGATTCCTGATTTTTTCTTACACCGGAATATAGAAAAAAATTATACCTAGAATATAGAAAAAATAAGTAGATCACTGTAAGTTTGTTATTATGTACTAGTCGGCAGTTGAACATTAGGCAATGTCTTCTTTCAAAATTACCAATGATTGAGATCTCATGAAATGAAGTCATTAAATTAGGAAATTAATCTCGTCAAGGTCATGGTTAGTTATCCTAGCAGTCTTAATGATATTGGCAGAGTTAAATTTTCATTAAACAGGAATCGTTTCCCACAATTTGAGTGTTTACATAAAGGTAGCAAAATTAATTACACTCCAAGTATCATTAGCAATTAAATGTATGATAACCATTTCTTTTAGAAATCATGTCCAACGGGCAGCATAATAATAATAATAATGTTGGTATTTGTTAAGCGCTTACTATGTGCAGAGCACTGTTCTAAGCGCTGGGGTAGACACAGGGGAATCAGGTTGTCCCACGTGGGGCTCACAGTCTTAATCCCCATTTTACAGATGAGGGAACTGAGGCACAGAGAAGTTAAGTGACTTGCCCACAGTCACACAGCTGACAAGTGGCAGAGCTGGGATTTGAACTCATGAGCCCTGACTCCAAAGCCCGTGCTCTTTCCACTGCGCCACGCTGCTTCTCTACAGAGTAGATTTGCAAAGGAGGTAAAGACATAAAGGGGGAGTGTGGGTAAAGAGGACAAAAACCAAGAGAAAAGAAGAAAAATAAGCAGAAATAGACATAAGGAATGGGAAGAAGAATAATAGAAGATGAAATAGATGAAACAGGCTTAGTACAGTGCTAAGGACTTAACAGAGTGCCCCACACACAGTAAGCATTTAATAAATACCATTGATTGATTGACTGATGGACTGAGGCGAAGAGATAGTGATAGGTAAGATTAAGATTAAGACTGTGAGCCCTATGTGGGACAGGGACTATGTCCAACCCAGTTTGCTTGTATCTACCCCAGAGCTTAGTACAGTGCCTGGAACATAGTAAATCCTTAACAAATATCATGATTATTTCAATTATATAATGGGTTTTAGATTTGTACTTGCCTAAGGCCAGTATCTCTGCCATACATCAATTTCTCTCACTTTGCCATCTCTCATTTCCAGTAGTTTATCAGGCCTCTAGGACTGGGCACGGATACTGGGTGGCTTTCCTCTAAACTGGGCTGGAGGCAGCAAGCAGCAGTGGGGAAAAGTGATTGTCAGACACAGGTAAGTGAGTTGTCAACAACTGTGGCAAGCAGTGATTGATATCAAGAGACCAGAAATAACAGTGACTGTCTGGCCAGGATACTGCTGGCCTTTCTGGCTAAGAATAAGAGTTTTTCAATTGACTGAATGACTATTTTCCTGCCATTCTCCAAGCTTTATTATGCTGTAGTTATCGCATATTAAGTGGTAACTGATCTAACTGCTGTCATTTACCTCATCAACCTCACAGTAACCCTACAGTCCTCACCCCATCTGCCCAACCCAGTCCTCACCTCCCCCGCCAGCTGCCACCCAACTCCCCCCACCCCTCTCACAGCCTCAACCCCTCCTCCATACCTCTTCCCTAGAATCCCTCTCTCCCAGAACCACCCCTGGTGCTCCCTCCTCCTACATGCACCTAGGGCAACTGGCTCCTGTCCAACCCCTTCCCGCCATCCTCTCCCTCCCCTCTCTTCCCCCCCCACCCCTGCCCCATCCATGTAATCCTGTCCTAGCTCCACCCCCTCATCCCCCTCCCCTCGTACCGGCCCCCAACCACTCATTCCCATCGAAAACCTCCCCAACTCTGTGCCATCCCCCATTTCTCTCTCTGCTCCACAGCCGCTGCCAAGTGTGGCCTATGGAGCACCTATGCCATTATGGGGAAGTTCCCCTTCATCCTTGACCTGTTCCTGTCCCACTCTCTCCTCCTCCTCCTCACCATCACTGAAAACTGGCTCACCCCAAACAACACGGTCTCCCCTGCTGCTCTCTCCAGTGGAGGCCATGTCTTCTCCCACTTCCCCAGACTCACTGGGAAAGGAGGTGGTGTCAGCTTCCTTCTCATGCCCCATTGCCACTTTTGCACCATCCCTCCTCCCCCTTCCCTTTCTTTACCTCCTTTGAGGTCCATATCATCTGCGTCCACACTCCCAGATTCTTGTAGCTGTCATCTACCACCCCCCAGGTCACACCTTCTTCTTTAACCATTTTGACCCCTTTCTCATGTACCTTCTCTCTTTCTCCATGTTCATTTTGATCCTTGGAGACTTCAACATCCACATAGATGTACTCGGTGACTCCTCTACCATCCACTTTCTACCACTCCTCAACTCCACCAAACTCCTGCCCCACCCCTCCTTTCCCACCCACCAACTTGGACACACGATCTCATCATCTCTAACTCCTGCACAATCTCTACCCTCACCAACTCTGAAATCCCTCTCTCTGACCACAGCCTTCTCAATTGCCTCCTTTCCCACACTCCTCCTCCCCATAAATCTGTACTATTTCCCCTCAGAGATCTCTGATCTCTCGGCCCCATCCATCACTCTCAGCGCTTCACCTAGCCTCCTTACCCCTTCTACCCACTCTTGATGACAAAATGGATGTTCTCAACACTACCCTTTCTACTCAGCTCACTCGCTCCCCTATCTGTTCTCACTCTTGTATTATAAACCCACGGCCCTGGATCACCTGCACTGTCTGCCTCCTTTGCTCTTATGCTCACCTGCAGAGTACTGCTGGTGGAAGCCTAAATATCAGGCCTATCTTGTCCACTTCAAGTTTATCCTATCTCGCCTGAACTCTGCCCTCTCCTCTGCCCCGCAAAACTATTTCTCTTCCCTTACTGACACCCATGCCCATCACCATCACCAGTTGGTCCAGACATTTAACTCCTTCCTCAGGTCCCCTGGCCCCTCCTCCTCCATCTCTCACCCCCAATGATCTGGCCATCTACTTTATTAAGAAAATTAACACCATCATGTGTGAGCTCCACAAAATCACCCCGCCACACCCCCTTCCTCTCAGCCCCCTCTTCAACTTTCTCATCCTTTCCAGTAGCATCACCAGAGGAGATCTCCTGTCTCCTCTCAAATGCCACCTTCTCCACATGCACATTGGACCTCATTCCTTCTCACCTTATAAAACTCTTGCTCTTACCATCCTCTCCTTAACTGCCGTCTTCAACTTATCACTCTCCAATGGCTCCTTGCCTACTGCCTTCAAACATACCCACTCCTCCCCCATCCTAAAAACCTCCCTTGACCCCACATCCCCCTGCAGTTATCACCCTATCTCCCTCCTACCTTTCTTCTCCAAACTCCTAAGCTAGTCGTCTACACTCACTGCTTCAAATTCTTCTCCGGTATTTCTCTCCTGGACCCCTCCAAACTGGCTTCTGTCCCCTTCATTCTACTGAAACCTCCCTCTCAGAAGTCATCAATGATCTTCTTCTTGCCAAATTCAACAGCTCCTACTCCATCCTAATACTCCTCTACCACTCAACTGCCCTTGATGCTGTCAACCATCCCCTTCTCCTGGATACATTATCCAATCTTGGCTTTACTGATTCTGTCCTTTCCTGGTTCTCCTCATCACTCTGGTCATTCAATTTCAGTCTCCTTCCCAGGCTCCTCCTCCCCCTCCCATTACCTAGCTATGTGGGTCCCTCAAGGTTTAGTTCTTATTCCCCTTCTATTCTCCATCTACACTCACTCCCTTGGAGAACTCATTTGTTCCCATGGCTTCAATTACCATTGCTATGTGGATAATATCCAAATCTACATCTCCTCCCCTGTTCTCTCTCCCTCCCTCCAGGCTAGCATGTCCTCCTGCTTTCAGGACATTTCTACTTGGGTGTTCTCCTGCTACCTCAGGGCTCATGAGTTCGAATCCCAGCTCTGCCACTTGTCAGCTGTGTGACTGTGGGCAAGTCACTTAACTTCTCTGTGCCTCGGTTCCCTCATCTGTAAAATGGGGATTAAGACTGTGAGCCCCACGTGAGACAACCTGATTCCCCTGTGTCTACCCCAGTGCTTAGAACAGTGCTCGGCACATAGTAAGCGCTTAACAAATACCAACATTATTATTATTATTATTATTACCTCAAACTCAACATGTCCAAGACAGAGCTCCTTAACTTCCTTCCCAAAATCTGTCCTCTCCCAAACTTTCTCGTTCAGGTACAATCATCTTTCCCATCTCAGAAGTCCATAACCTTGTTGTCATCTTTAATAATAATAATGATTATGGTATTTGTTAAGTGCTTACTTTGTGCCAGTACTGCACTAAGCGCTGGCATTGATATAAGCAACTCAGGTTGGACACAGTCCCTTTCCCACGTGGGGCTCACAGTCTCAATCCCCGTTTTATAGATGAGGTAACTGATGCACAGAGAAGTGAAGTGACTTGCCCAAGGTCACACAGCAGACAAGTGGCAGAGCTAGGATTAGAAGACATGACCTTCTGATTCCCAGGATCCTCCTCTATCTTCTACACTTGACTGTCCTTTGTCATTCAACCCTCATATCTAATCTGTCACCAAATCCTGTCAGTCTCACTGTTACAACACCACCAAGGTCCTCCCTATTGTTTTTACGAGATGTTCTTCCCCTTGACTCTTATTTATTGCCATTGTTCTTGTCTGTCTGTCTTCCCCGATTAGACTAGACTGTAAGGCCGTCAAACGGCAGGGACTGTCTCTATCTGTTGCCGACTTGTTCATTCCAAGCACTTAGTACAGTGCTCTGCACATAGTAAGCACTCAATAAATACTATTTTATGAATGAATGCTCAATAAATACAATTAGTTGACTGATTAATTGATAGATGCTTTGTCTGCCTACAAAGAGTTTATAGTTTAGATAAGAGGTAATGAGGTCGGGGAAGAAAAGTAAGAAGAAAACAACTGGTGGGAAGTCATGAATCAAATCTCCAGTAGACACTATTTCAGGTGGATAAAAATTGGCAGCAAAGGGAAGTTTTTGAGGATGGCAGTGATGTGTTTTGAATGACATTTTAGGAAAATGTCCCAGGCAGCAATAGAGAGGATAAAGACTGAAGATGGGTGAAGCCAGCAGAAGGAGCTTATTAAGGATCTTAATGCCATCATTCAGATGAGAAGTGATGGGTGCTTGAAATAGGGTGGTGTCTGTAAGGGTGGATAGGAAGGGGCAGAGTCGGGAAATGTTGAAGAGGAAAACTGACAGGATTTGGTGACAAACTTATATAGGAGGTGTGAGACAAGCAGGAACTGAAGAAAACTCCAAGTTGCCAAGATTGATAAAATTAGAAAAACTGCTTTAAAACTTCCCTCTCCTCTGATCAGCAAAAGCACTTCTCTTTCCTTATTGACTCCCATGTACATTGCTCCCACCAGCTGTTTCACACTATTAATTTCTTCCTCAAACATTCTGTTTCCCCTCTTCCTGAGTGTTTTGTATTGAAGAATACATTAATAAAGGGGGCAAATGAGGGTGACATAAAAGGGAGTGGGATAAGAGAAAATGAGGGCTTAATCAAGGAGGGCCTTTAGCAGGAAATGTACCTTCAATAAGGCTTTGAAGAGGGGGAGAAAAATTGTCTATCAGATATGAAGAGGAACATCACTCCAGACCTGAAGAAGAACATTAATGAGAAGCAGGTGGCGAGATAGAGGAGATCGAGGTACAGTGAGTGGGTTGGCATTAGAGGAGCCAGGTGTGTGGGCTGGGTTGTAATAGGAGTTCAGCACCATAAGGTAGGAGGAGGCATGGTGATCGAGTGCTTTAAAGTCAATGGTAAAGTTTCCGTTTGATGAGGAGGTGGATGAACAACCACTGAAGGTTCTTGAGGAGTGGGGAAACATGGCCTGAATGTTTCTGGAGACCGATGATCCGAGCAGCAGAATGAAGTAGGAACTGGAGTGGGGAGTTACTCAGCAAGGAGGCAGATGCAGTAATCAAGGTGGGAAAGAATAAGGGATTGGATTAATGAGGTATCAGTTTGTATGTAGAGGAAAGGGCAGATTTCAATGATGTCGTGAAGGCTGAATTGACAGGGTTCAATGATAGATTGACTATGTGGGTAGAATGAAATGGATAAAACAAGGATGATGCCAAGGTTACTGGTTTGTGAGACAGGAAGGATGGTGGTGTTGTCTACAGTGATAGGAAAATCAGGGGAAGACAGGATTTGGATGGGAAGATAAAGGGTTCTGCTTGGGGCATGTACATATGTATATAGCCATATACCCCACTGGTATATTCCATATATGTGTGCATATCCAGTGCTTTCCCATTTACCTTAATCATAATTTATTTTGATATTTGTTTTCCCCTCTCGATTACTAAAAGCACCTTGTGGTCAGGGTCCATCTCTATCAACTATGTTGTACTATTATCTCCCAGGCACCTACAACAGTTTTTGGCACACAGTAAGTGCTCAACAGATCCCAATGATTGATTCATCAAGTATCCATGGAAGAAGTCAGCAGAAGCTTTCAGTGTGTCTAGACCAGAAGGGCCTTTGTCCCTGGACAAATATTTTAAAGTCCAGTTGACAAGCCCAATTTATCTTAGAGATAAGAAAATTGGTAGGAAAGTTAGTATATGTAGGCATGTTGAAAAGCCTAATTAATAAAATCAAAATGACATCGGGGATAAGATTAGTGTTTTACTATGCTTTTTAAAATCATCCATTAATCTTTGATATCAGTCTGGGGCTTGGTGTGGCAAATGCCACAATAAACATTTGATCTCTTAACATTTCAAACATATATGTCCCTTTATATTTTTTATATTCGAAAGAGCTTGGCAATAAAACAGTGGTTATAAAAGAACACTATAAGAACAGAACGTATTTCACCAAAAGGTCAAGTTATGCTGGCATAGACACCAGGATTATCACAATTACTCATTTTCAAAAGTGCCTCAAAATCTTAAGCTTCCTTCTCGAAAGCCACAAGTAATGAACAGACAGTAACTTGGTTTAATATTTCATCTCCTGGCAACTGTAACAGCACAGCATCCTTCTCCTGTATTGCTGAATCAGCTTGGATAGGAGGTTATGTCCTCATGCAGAATTTTAGATTATCTTGGAAAAATATTTGAGGCAAGCCACCACACTGAAGGGATAAATTAACTGGTTACCTAGGAGACTGAGTTAAAAGTGATAATGCTCTTTTGTTATGAAGCTTTGAGAAAATAAATTCCAGGTTTGATAATTCCACACTCTTCCCTCTGCACAAAGTTCACATCCACAGAGCAGATTACTTGATTGTAGGTCAGGCAGAATCAAAGTTTAAATTTCCTTAAATTTCATCATTATGAAATTCTGAGCAAAATGTAAATCCCAGTCATCTACTCACTTAAATTAGGGAGTTTATCATTCTTAAGGAATACCTGAGATTTAAATATATATCCTCTGCTGGTAAATATTGCAATGTCATTTTCACAGTTTGTGCATTAGTAACCTTTCACTGCACTGATAATATATTCATGGATCAACTGAACTTATTCAGAGCCTACTGTGCACAATAAGTTCTATCAATTCACAAAATATATTACATACTTGGGAGAGTTCAGTAAAGTGAGTAGGCCTGAATCCTGTCTCAAGGAATGCACAGTCTAGCAGATTTTTTTCCTCACCATTATGATATGCTAAACTATACACATAGTAAATCAGGTTTTTACTGCCATGTGGCTTAAAATAGTATCATGGCCACCAAATTTAGAGTAATAATTACATTAAATAAATCATAAATCCCTTAAAAATAATATTTTTTGTTTTTTATCT
Source organism: Ornithorhynchus anatinus (assembly GCF_004115215.2). Classification (NCBI taxonomy): domain Eukaryota; kingdom Metazoa; phylum Chordata; class Mammalia; order Monotremata; family Ornithorhynchidae; genus Ornithorhynchus; species Ornithorhynchus anatinus. Next base: position 158,189,756 of record NC_041728.1, read on the forward strand.
CAATTAAATATAATCATATTCATTTTCCATTTGATTCTTTCATTTGTCCCCCTTCCTTGTTTTATGGCTATCTCTATCTCTCTCTACCTCTAATTTCTTATGTACAGATATAAAAATATTTTATTTGAAGCATGGATAATACTTCTGAATCGTATTATCCATCAGTAGCAAAACTCATTTTCATTCCTGAACCTTACTAATTTCTTCAAGATGTATTTCTACAACATAGAGGGTGATTCACTTAACAAGATTTGTTTATCAATCAATCTTATCATAGCCTCTTATCAGTTCATTGTATGAAGACAAATTATCATCACTGATAGAGCTGCCTTTCATGATACTTTGGACTGTAATGGAAAAGGAAGACTTACTTAATGGTCATTTTTCATTTTGAACCAGAATAATATGACATCTCAAAAGAGGTATCAGCTTCAGTGACCTCAGATGTGCTTGTCACAGACCATTGGTCTTTGAAACCCTGTCATATTTAGAAGGTTGGTGGAAAATAAAGAATCTCCTAGCTAACATTAGCATAGGAAACCATATTCACTCTACATTTCTGGTTATATCCCCATCATTCTTTCCTATGGTGCAATGGTGAGCCCAATTCTGCTTCCTGAATAGGAAAGGAAAAATGAGTTATGTTAGAGCCACATAGAACATCAAGACAACTTACAGGGAGAGAATAAAATGTGTTCTTCCTTCTGCATATAGTCTAAAAACATCTCCCAGAATTATACATAAATAAGTTTGTAAATTTCTTAGGAAATGTGTGTATCTCTTAACAATAATAATAATGATAATAACAGTAATGACATTGATACTGGCAGTAATAATATTTACTGAGTGCTTATTATGTGTGAAGCCAATAAATAAGCACTCGTGTAGGTACATGATAGGTGTCCAATACATAATCTGATAGGTCATAGCCCTTGTCCCACACAGAACTCACAGTTCAAGAGGAAGGAAGAAGAGAGATCTTATCCTCATTTTACAGATGAAGAAATTTAGTCCCGCAGAGGTGAAATGACCTGCTTAAGAGCACCCAGCAGACACATAATAATCATAATCATTGTTATGGCATTTGTTAAGCACTTACTATGTGCCAAGCACTGTTCTAATTGCTGGGGTAGATACAAGTTAATCAGGTTGGACACTGTCCCTGTCCAACACGAGGCTCACACTCTTAATCCCCATTTTACAGATGAGGGAACTGAGGCCCAGAGAAGTGAAGTGACTAGCCCAAGTTCACATAGCAGAAAGGTGGCTGAGGTGGGATTAGAACCCTTGGCTTTTGACTCCGAGGCCTGTGCTCTATCAGGTTTCCTGACTCGAAGTAAAGTGCTCTTTCCACTGGGTCACAATTTGCTCCACTGTCCTCTCCCACACATACTTCTCCTCTGTGTCACTGATAAGTCAGTAGCAGTGTACACTGTTTTGTTATCATTGATCCTGTCAACAAACTGGCAGAGGGTAACTCTCTCCAATGTCATACAAAGACAAAGACAGGGTGAGTGTCCTCTTTGCCATCCAAACACATGTTTCTACAATCCACGAATCTATTTTTAGCTGTCTTGAGCCTTTTCAAATGATGATTTGAGGAAACATTGACAATGGCCCCAAGATCGGGAGAGATTGATTTATGGATGGGAGTTCCAAGTCCATCATGGGGTAATTGTATTTTGAATTGTTTTCCCTAAAGGCAGTACCTTGCTCGCCAGCCACCTTTATGCCCACTCATTCAACTTTGAGAATTTTCCTTCAATCAATAGAGTTTATTGACCACATACTGCAGTGAAATTCTGTAGGAAATGCTTGGGAAAGTATGATAGAGTTCCAAGTGTCAGTCCCTGTCTAAAAGAAGTATCTTGCAATTCATATCCATTGAATGGTCTGCCACTGACATTATCTGGAGAATTTTGAGATTTCTCTTTCCCCTTTCTTCCAGATAACTTGTGAAGAAGAAAACAAGACAAAACAAAAAAATCCTAGAACCAAGTCACAAAGTCACCTTTCATCATTCATAGAATTTATTTTATTCCTATCCTTGATCTATAAAATCAGTTAATCATATATTTTTATTGAGCAGTTACTGTGAACGGAACACTGTATTAAGAACTTGAGAAAGCACAATTCAACAGATTGCAAGGATCTTACAGTCCAGAGGAAGAGAAGGGGATTAAAATAGATTATGGCTAGGGGAAAGAGTAGAGTTTTTATATAATACTTGCATTTATTATTTACATACTAATATTATAATTTACTTAGGTACTGTAGGGCTGGGGTGACTATCAAAGTGCCTAAGGGACACACAATCAATCAAGTTCAGGTTCGATGCAGAGTGGAGGGTGGATGGGGGAATATTGAGCTTAGTCCAGGAAGGCCTGTTGGGGAAGAAATTACTTTAGAAGGGTTTGGAAGGTGGAGAGAGTGGTAAAAGATTGGATCTGAAGGAGGAGGGAGGAACAGATCATTGGGAGGATGAGGGCAAGGTTTTAGCAGTGAGATAGATGAGATTGAGCTACAGAGAGTAGATTGGCATTACAGGTTATGTATGGGTTGTGTTGTAGATTGGAGATCTACAAGATCAGGTAGGAGGAGGTAGAGACCTGATTTCCTTAAAGCTGTGGTAAGAAGTTTCTGTTTGATGCAGAGGTGGATGGGCAACTACAAGAGGTTTGTGAGGAATGGGGAGATATGGATTGAATTTTTTGTGTAACAGAGTGAAATACAGACTGGAGAGAGGAAGAAAAGAAGGCAGGGAGATGAGCAAGGAGGCTCATGCAGTCTGCAGGGATCAGTGTGGCAGCAGTTTAGATAGATAGAGAAGGGTTGATTCTAGAGATGTGAAGGTAGAACCAACCGGATTTTGTGACTGATTGAATGTGTAAGTTGAAAGAGAGAGGTAAATCTAGGAAAATGCCAAGATTGTTGGTTTATGTGATAGAGAGGATGGTGGGTCTGATGGAAAAGTCATGGAGGTTGGTAGGAATGTAAAGATTTCTGTTTCAGGACATGTTAAATTTGAAGTGTTAGTGAGACATCCAATTTAGGATGTCCTGAGGGAGAAGGAAATGTGGGACTGCAGAGAAAGAGAGAGATCAGGACTGGAAAGGTAGTTTTGGAAATCATCCAAATAGAAATGGTAGTTGAAGGTATGGGTTCTTAATGAGAGTAGGTGTAAATGTAGAATAAAGATAATCCAGAACTGAACCTTAAGACATCCTCACAGTTAAAGGATAGGAGGAGGACGACGAGTCTGTGAAAGAGGATGAAAAGGAATGATCAAAGCGATAGGTGAAGAACTATGAGAGGACAGTGTCAGACAAGCCAAGTTTAGACGTTTCAGGTAAAAGAGGGTGGTCCACAGTATTGATGACAACATAGAAGTAGAACAGGATTAGGATGGCATAGTTGCCATTGAATTTGGGCAAGAAGGATGCCATCAGTGATCTTAAAGAGGGTCTTTTCTGTGAAGTGGAGGGGAAGAAACCAAATTGCAAAGGACTGAGGAGAGAGTTGGAAGAGAAGGGGTGGGGTCATGGAGCTTAGGCAACACATTCAAGGGTTTTGGAGATGAATGGAAGGATATGATGGGGCTATAAACTGAGGTCTTAGTTGGGGAAGGCCTCTTGGAGGAAATATAATTTTAATAAAGATTTGAAGGAAGAGTGGAGGTCTGTCATACATGAAGGGGAAGGAAGTTCCACACCAGAGGGAGGACATGGAGTGGGGGTCAGCAGAGAGACCCTCAATAAGCTTACAGTCTAGAGATGGGCTTTGTCATTCATTCATTCATTCAATAGTATTTATTGAGCGCTTACTATGTGCAGAGCACTGTACTAAGCACTTGGAATGTACAAATCGGTAACAGATAGAGACAGCCCCTGCCTTTGACAGGCTTACAGTCTAATAGGGGGAGACAGACAGACAAGAACAATGGCAATAAATAGAATCACGGGGAAGAACATCTCATTAAAGCAATAGCAAATAAATAGAATCAGGGTGATGTACATCTCATTCACAAAATAAATAAGGTAATGAAGATATATACAGTTGAGGGATGAGTACAGTGCTGACAGGATGGGATGCGAGAGGGGGAGGAGCATAGGGAAAGGGAGGAGAAGAGGGTGTCCCAGGCCCCTGGAGTGTGGAGGAACATCTGGGTACATTGGCATCCCTTTCCCCTGTTGTAGTCTCAGGTTCCTGGCTTGCGGAGATGAGGTGGGGAGTATGATAATAATAATAATGATAATAATAACAATAATGGTATTTGTTTTAAATGCTTACTCTGTGCCAGGCACTGTACTGAGCACTAGGGTGGAAACAAGCAAATCAGTTTGGACACAGTCTCTGTCCCATGTGGGGCTCACAGTCTCAATCCCCATTTTACAGATGAGGGAACTCAGACCCAGAGAAGTGAAGTGACTTGCCCAAGGTCACACAGTAGACAAGTGGCAGAACCAGGATTAAAACCCATGACCTTCTGAGTCCCAGGCCTGTGCTCTATCTACTAGGACACGCTGCTTCTCTGCTCTTCAGTAGTGAATTCAATCTATACTATATACTAAACATTTACACTGTGCAGAACACTATACCAACCACTTTGGGGAGTACATTAGCATTAAAAACACAATCTTTGCCCACAAGAATCTGATATTTTATTGAGGGAGAAAAAGACTAAAATAAATTTAGTACTCGAGAATTTTAGAGGTCGTGAATTCAAGTACATAGAATACAAAGTAGAAGAGATGATAGGGTAAGAATTAGTCAGAGAAGTCTTCCTGGAGGAGATATGGTTTTAATAGGCCTTTGAAGAGGGGACAGAGTATTTTCCTGCTGGATGTAAAGAGGAGTTCCAAGCAAGAAGGAGGGCATAAGCTAGGGGTCTTAAGGGATAAGATGAGTCACAATGGATAGTTCAGCAATAGACTGTGACCTTGTTGTGGGCAGGGAAAATCAATACCAACTCTGCTGTATTGTACTCTGTCAAGTCCTTAATACAGTGCTCTGCACACAGTAAGCACTCAATAAATGCCTTTAATTGATTAATTGGATTGGTAAAGTGTGTGGTGGGTTGATTGAGTGTCTTAAGCCAATGGTGAAGAATTTCTGCTTGAGGCACAGAGGGACAGGCAACCACTGGAGTGTTTAAAGGAGTGCAGAAACATGTGCAGAATTATGCCAAAAATGCTTTGGGCATTGAGTGAAATATGGATTGGAAAAAGGTAAATCCAGAGGCAGGAAAGTCAATGAGGAAGCTGATATGGTAGTTAAGACAGGATATGACGAATGCTAATTATGTGATAACTCAATCTTTTTAAGTGAAGATCTAAATCTCCTGACCTCTTTTACTTTCCCAGTTAGTCATGCAGTATTTCTATTGGAGCACCTATCTTGTGGTTGCTTTTGTTGTTGTTTGTGGTTAGGTTCTTGAGGAAATATTTTACCAAGTCCGTTTTTTTTTTTTAAATCAATCTCCGTTAGGGTCTTTTGTTAGATACAAATTTCAGCTTTTTCAATCAATCAGTCAATCGATCAGTAGAATTCATGAGCACCAACTCAATGTAAAGTGTATGCTAAGCACTTGAGAGAAAACTGAAGCAAGAGGTATATTCCCAACCTTCAAATAATTTACAATTTCATGGGGGAACAGAGAGTGAAGAAATAGCGGGCAGAGGCAGTAGTGGATAGATGATGATGATAACAGTAATAGTCATAATGTTTGTTAAATGCTTACTATGTGTCAGGCACTATACTAAGCACTGTGGTAGATACAAACTAATTAGGTTGGATACAGCCTCTGTCTCACAAGGGGCTCACACTCTTAATCCCCATTTTAGAGATGAGGTAACTGAGGCTCAGAGTAGTGAAGTGACTTGCCCACGGTGACATACCAGGCAAATGGCAAAGCCGAGAACAGAACCCAGCTCCTTCTTACTCCCATACCCATGATCTATCCATTAGACTGACCCTGTCTTGTATTTTCTGCTATTTTTCTCATCTTTGTCAAGTAACCTTTAGTACAGTCCTACTGTAATATCTGGGTTTTTAATATAGACTTTTTATTCTGAAAAAATACAGGGTTCCTCTTTTCTGTTAATATTTTAATTTCATTATTGGTTATATCATATCTTCACCTGTCCATATATCGCTGGAAAAATTGGGTTCATTAGTTTCAGTGTTTTCAAAACACAGCAGCAATTTTTGCTAACTGGAATGCTCATTTCTTTTAAGTACCTTCATCCAGCCTTGAAGAAGTAATCATTTTATAGAAGCTAATAAAGAGTGGACTAAACTGGAGCTTTGAAGACTTCATTTCAAAAAGGCCCATGTAAAAACAATATTATAGTTATTAGAAGCTGAAAAAATATACCAACATATCTAGGTCAATGCATTGTAAGAAAAAACAAAACAATAAAAGAGATAAAAATATTAACAAAAGCCTAAACTATAATTGTGCTGGAAGACTTGAATCATCAGCTAGGATTTCATTTGGTGGGCTTTGCAAGCACTTGTATATATACTAATTTCTAGATTTCATTTAAATCTGGTATAACAGAGAAGGAAGTCAATATTGTGAGAATTCCACAAGAAGGCAAAAATATGATTTTGCATTATTAATGGATTCTTAGATGGTCAAATATACACATGCACTATATAAAAAAGGAAAATGTACTGTGCCTAACATCTACAAGAGGATGTTATGAAACAATTTTTCAGACTTCGCAAGCAAAGTGAGGGTGAATAATTTTGTGGACAAATGTCAGTAACCTCTTCCTCTGAGCATATCTAAAATCTTAATAAAATACACTTTTGAAATTTACATCTCTGGTACTCTGAAACTGGCTGAAATATGGGGTTGTTTAGAAAACTGAAAATTTGATTTTTAATTTTTGAAAAACAAACTTCCTTCCTGTATTATGTACATTTTTAGAGCCTATTCCATTTGTGCAAAAGAATAAAAAAAGGCATATAAATGCTATATTCTTCTGGGGCTTATAGTCCACGGAATAATTAAGTCATACTCTTAGCATGTGGGCATATTCAGAACTCAGACATTTTAGGGTGCATGGTGTCTTTGACACTACCTTCTTCCAGTCCCTAGGGAATTGCTTCCTTATTCACACCCAAATCAGTAGTGTTCCAATTTAATTAACATTCTGTACTTTGATCCTGTTTTTCATAATTTTAACTCTTTCCACTTTGATAGCATTTTCCCCATAGTTTTAAACATGCAAAAGAAAAATCTCAAAATCCCTAGTTAGAGCACTTTGAATTCTGTTGCCGACTTGTTCATCCCAAGCGCTTAGTACAGTGCTCTGCACATAGTAAGCGCTCAATAAATACTATTGAATGAATGAATACTAATTTCATTCAATACTATATTTAGCTGTAAACATTGAACTAAATTTCAGAACAGATAGTTCATCTTTACCCAGTTGATATAAATGAAAAATGATTTTCCTTTTAATCTTTATATGCAAAAGAGGTCAGAGCTACACTACTATTTTAAAAAAAAATTAAAGTTAATTTTCATTTCGGTGGATTCGTACAGCCAAAATTTATATATGATTTCAACATACTTTCATAAATGACCATTTTCCAGCATTAGAATACTGTATTGCTGTTGTAATGGAGAATCAGTACCATTTTGTGTTTTTGACTATCTGAATTAAAGATATCTATTCAGGTTAGCATTCGATTTTCTTTTATTTTTCCAAATGTTAAAGTAAAAAGCCAGGAATTACAAAGCCATAAACTCTGTAATTTAATTGTGAGTACTGCTACAAAAGGTAATTAAGCATCTGTAAAAAAGTTAAAATCAAACAATATAAAGCAAGCCCTACAGCTAAGGAAATACTATTTTTAAAAATTGATTTGTTTCTGCATCACAGGAAGCTGCATTTCAGAAATTACAACAAAGGAAACTGCTGGTAACCATTCTACTGTATATCCATTTCTCAAAATAGTGCAGGCACTTTCACAGGGAAAGCTAAGTCATTCATTATAGAATGCCCCCCAGACATAGATTTTCTCCAAGTGAGCTTCACATTAGTCCTTCGCAAAGGAAATCAATTACGGAAATAGGGAGGAATGCTTAGCAACGGAATTACCGATGCTGTAAAAAGTATATCTGACTACTGTATTTATGAATATTTGGTAATATGTATACTATTTGGGATTATTTAAACACTTTAGAAGATATTTTTGCTCAAATACAGTTTGCCATAGACTTAATGCAGAGAAATAAAAGCCAGTCTTCCCTTCAAATGAATCAGTGATTATTTTTTTTCTACAAAAGTAGGGTTTGAGAACTGTTTGCCTTGAGTATTAAGCCTGGGTTTGAGGCGACATTCTTTTCTTTGCAGAGGATAATAATGGAAATCCCAATAGGGGGCATTTCGTGATGGCAGGGCCAATATGGTTTCTTAGAAAGCCTCTAATTTCCTTTCTGTCTTCCACTGGCAGAAATACCCAGCCTGCACTCTGATGTTGGTGCCTTCTCCCAATTTTCACCACTGCTTCTCTCCTATACCATATTCGGATGAAAAAAAGCCCCATTAATAAAGTTAAAATTAAAAGTAAACCTGATCTAGTGAAAATATTTTACAGTCTCAAATTTCCTTCCAAGAAATATTTACTCATTTTATTTAAAACCAGCTAATCTCTCAACAAATGCTATGTTGTACTTCTAAATCCCACACTTCCTGCCAGTTCCATACATATATCTTGGGATAGTTTTTCAAACTGTCAATCCCTTAACATATAATAAAACAAATAACCCATAAATAAATTATTCTAGACTTAGGTTGGGATTGTTTACTGCCAGTAAAACAGTGCCATCTTTCCCTTGAAATTTATAACATTCTGTCCTCCATAGTCCTGATTATCTGGTTTGATGTCAAAATATTCTGAAGCACAGTTAACTGCTCAAATATCTTGACACAACCTTAAGAATTTTTCAAAGAAATCATATTAAAAAGAAAGCCTACAACAGCCATCAGTTCTACCTTAATACAAGAACACTTTATTGCAATGATAATGTACAACTGATTCAGTTGTAAGACTAGGCATTCATTTTTAAAATTAAAAAAATTAAATTTTTTATTAAATTAAAACTAGGAATCAGGAAAATATAGATAATGTTAAAACTGTTTACATACCTACCTGTAGCAAATGATAACAAGATAGGTGAGCAATGCTTTAAAAAGATTGCTTCATTAACAGTAGTCACTATGGCTATAGTTCTTTATGGAATAAGCCAAAGATATACTGGAAAGCACATGAAAGCATGTAGCTGTGACTAGCATTTTGAGATAGTACACCATCATTTGCCCCTCTGAACATAATTTGGGAACTTCAGGAACCATTTCAACACATCAACCTTATGGATAGTTTGACTGATTGATTGACTTGTCTAAACTTCATGAATGGGCTGCGTATATCCATTGCTTCCTCTTGGTTTCTCCTAACATTCTTCACAACACCCAATAATATGTATTTTACCATGTTCTCTTTTTAAAAGCCACACTAACCAAGCCCTCCAGTGACCTCTTTATGGCAAAATTGAATGGCTGCATTGTATCCCAATCTTTTAACAATACTACCTGTTACTGCCTTCCTGTTCCTCCTACTCCCACTATATGTAAACCTATCCAAACTGCTACCATGTTAATACAGTCACTCACCTTATCCTGCCTGGATTACTAAATCAGCTTTCTTGCTGACCTCCCAGGCTTCTATCTCTCCCCACTTCAGTCATACTTCACTTTGCTGTCTGGATCATTTTTCTACAAAAATATTCAGGACATGTTTTCCCACTCCTCAAGAAACCCCAGTGGTTGCCCATCCACCTTCACATCCAACAAAATCTCCTTACCCTTGGCTTCAAAGCACTGAATCATCTTTACCCCTTCTACCTCACCTCGCTACTCTCCTACTTCAACTTAGCCTGCATATTTTGCTTCTCTAATGCTAACTTTCTCACTGTGCCTTAATCTTATCTATTTCACTGCCAACCCCACATCCATGTCCTGCCTCTGGCCTGGACGTCCTCCCTCCTCAAATCCTACAGACAATTACTCTCCTCCCATTTCAATGCCTTATTAAAGGCACATCTCCAGGGGGCTTCCCTTGACCAAGACCCCCTTTCCTCTTATCCCACTCCCCTCTGCATCTCCCTGACTTGCTCCCTTTGTTCTTCCCCCAACCTAGCCACACTGCACCTATGTGCATATCTGTAATTTATTTATTTATATTAATGACTGTTTCCTCCCTCTCTAAACTGTAAGCTCATTGTGAGCAGGGAATGTGTCTGTTTAAAATACTACTACTAATAATGGTATTTGTTAAGCGCTTACTATGTGCCAGACACTGTACTAAGTGCAGGGATGGATAATAGCAAATCAGGTTGGACACAGTCCCTTGTCCCATATGGGGCTCACAATCTCAATTCCCATTTTAGGGATGAGGGAACTGAGGCCCAAAGAAGTGAAGTGATTTCCCAAGGTCACACAGCAGACAGGTAGCAGAGCCAGAATAAGAAACCATGACCTTCTGACTCCCAGCTCCGTGCTCTATCTACTCCGCCATGCTGCTTCTATATATACTCTCCCAAGTGTTTAGTACAGTGCTCTGCACTGTAAATATGATTAAATGAATGAATTAATGCTTACTCCACTATATTGTAAAAATCTTTAGGGCAAGTGATCAATAGCTACCGTTAATTGATTAATCGATTGACCCTCTTAACCACCTCCCTTTTGCTTTTATTTCAGCCACATATTCCTCTTTGGTTCTTCTCATATGGCAAGTCTTTCTCTCTAGACTCTATATCTGTTTGTTACATGAGATCTACCAATGGAATTCTGGATCACTCCCTTATGAAAATTCTATGAAATATTTGTTTATCTGGCAAAGTCTTGTCCTCATTCTACATTACGATTCTGACCAATCCTTCTCAGTTTCTTCACCAGATCTTCCTCTGCTACCAACTCCATTACTGTGGATATCCTACAAGTCTCAGTTGTGAGACTCTTTCTCTTCTCAATCTAAACTCACTTCCTAAGGGAGTGGAAGCAGCTCCTCTCCTTCCAGAGCTTCAACTTCCACTTCTACACATATGGCTCTTCAATCTATCTTGCTAGTCCTGAACTCTCTCCTCCTCTGCATTCGTGCATTTCTTTCTAATACCAGGAAATCTCTCTTCATGGTGGCACCTCAACATCCAGTTGTATAAAACCTCCCATCTTCCTTCCCAATCCACCCCTTACTCTCCATCCAAACTGCCGCTAATATGATACAGGTACCTGTCATATCCTGTCTTGGCTCTTGAAAAGCAGCATGGCCCAGTGTAAAGGGCATAGCCTGGGAGTCAGAAGACCTGGGATCTAATCTCTCTCCCCCTCTTCAATCTAGCATTTCTTCCTGAGTTCAATACATATCTACATATCTTGTCCTTCTGTCACCTCAAGCTTAACACGACCAAAGCAGAACTCCTTTTCTTCCTGCCCAAATTCTGTCCTCCCCCTAACCTTCCATCACTGTGGACAGCACCACCATCCTTCCTGTTTCAGAAGGTGTTATCCTTGACTTCTCTGTCTCATTCAACTACATATTCAATCTATTACTAAATCCTGTCAGTCCCACCTTCTCAGTATTGCTAAAATCCTCGCTTTCCACTCCATCCAAACTGCTAACATGTTAATTCAGTCACTCATCCCATCCCGCCTGTATCAGTCTCCTTGCTAACCTCCCAGTCTCCTGTTTCTTCCCTCTCCCGCCTAGTTACTGCATCAGCCTCCTCACTGACCTCCCAACCTCCTGCCTCTCCACAGTCCACTCTATACTTCACTCTGCTGCCCGGATCATCTTTCTTCAGAAACATTCAGGACGTGTCACCCCCCTCCTCAAAAATTTCCCATAGTTGCCTATCCACCTCCATACCAAAAAAAAAACAAACCTCCTCACCATTGGCTTTAAAGCACTCCATCATTTTGCCCCTTCCTACCTCACCTTGCTTCTTTCCTTCTACAATCCAACCCACATACTTCACTCTTCTGGTGCTAACTTTCTCACTGTAACTGTCACCCCACTGATATGCTGGCCCAGGTTCTGCCTCTGGCCTCCGACCTCAAATTCAACAAGAGAATCACTCTCCCTACTTGCAAAACATTATTGAAGACACATCACTGCCTAGAGACCTTCACAGACTAAACCCCACTATTCCTCATCTCCCATGCCCTTCTGTATTGCCCTGCCTTAATCCCTTTGCTCTTCCCCTGTCCCAGAGCCCTACAACATTTATGTATATATCTGGGATTTTATTTATTTGTATTGATGTCTGTTTATTTGTATTGATGTCTGTCTCCCCCCTTCTAGACTGTGAGCTCATTGTAGTCAGGGATTGCCACTGTTTATTATTGTATTGTACTTTCCCAAGCACTTAGTACGGTGTTCTGCACACAGTAAGTGCTTAATAAATATGATTGATTGAATGAATGAATACTTCACTCTGGATTATTTTTCTACATAAACGCTGAAGACATTTTTCCTCAGTCTTCCAAAAACTCCACTGGTTGCCCATCCACCTCCGCATCAAACAAAAACTCCCCTCCGTTGGCTTTAAAGCACTCAATCACCTTCCCCCTTCCTTGCGCTTCTTGCTACTCTCTGACATTCCAGACTGAAAACTTTCCTCTCTAATGTTAATCTTCTTGCCGTGCCTCAATCTCATCTATCTCACCTCAAACTTCTTGCCCACATCCTGCCTCTGGCCTGCAATGCCCTCCTCCTCAAATCTCACAGATAATTACTCTCCCACTCCTCAAAGACTTATTGAAGGCACATCTCCTCCAAGAGGTCTTCCCTAAGTCCCCCTTTCCTCTTCTCCCACTCCCTTCTGCATCACCCTGACTTGTTACCATTGTTCATCACCTCTCTCAACTCCACGCACTTATGCACACGTTTGTAATTTATTTATCCATTTATATTAAGTCTGGCTCACCACCTCTAGGAGTAAACTTGTTGGGGGCAGGAAATGTGAATGTGTCTATTAATTATTGTATTGTACTCTCCCAAGAGCAGAGTACAATAAGTGATCGATAAATACAATTGAATGAATGAATGAATAAATTTAGCTTCTCTATATACTTGCTGTGTGACTGAACAAATCACCTAACTCCTCTGTGCCTCAATTCCCTCTTCTTCAAAATGGGGATTCAATACCTGTTCTCCCTCCATCTTAGACTGTGAACACCTGTGGCACCTTATTATTTTATATCTACCCCAATGCTTGCTTAGAACAGTGTTTGAGACATTATAAGCACTTAATAGATATCATTATTATTATAATTATTATCAGTTTTCTTTATTGACCAGAATATTAACTTGGATGATTAAATGAGAACCTTTACTATCTCCAAGAATTCAGTGCTCCTTGATTAGCCTACTTCTTTTCCTAACCACTGATCTATAATCATCCTATGGTGGGAAAGCAATCTTGCAGCTTGATGTCCCCAAAGAAATCAGACATATCCGGATCAATAAAGTCTTCCCTGTACCACCACAGATTCCCTGAAGACATGGCTACAGCTCACTGGAAAAATAAAGAAGGGCAATGGTGCTTTAGGATTTCTGATTACTTCTCACTTACTTTGAAGACAGGATTAGGGGAAATTAAAAAAATGAACTGTTGATGGTTTTGAACCTGCGTAGACTACTCATTGATTTGATCAGCTTGTAATAGTTATCATTTTATGTGTATTTGCCAATTATGAAATGGTGTGTCATGTATATACATAACCTAAACTTTCATTCAATAGTATTTATTGAGCGCTTACTATGTGCAGAGCACTGTACTAACCGCTTGGGATGAACAAGTCAGCAACAGATAGAGACAGTCCCTGCCGTTTGACGGGCTTACAGTCTAATCAGGGGAGACGGACAGACAAGAACAATGGCAATAAACAGCGTCAAGGGGTAGAACATCTCGTAAAAACAATGGCAACTAAATAAAATCAAGGTGATGTACAATTCATTAACAAAATAAATAGGGTAACGAAAATATATACAGTTGAGCGGACGAGTACAGTGCTGTGGGGATGGGAAGGGAGAGGTGGAGGAGCAGAGGGAAAAGGGGAAAATGAGGCTTTAGCTGCGGAGAGGTAAAGGGGGGATGGCAGAGGGAGTAGAGGGGGAAGAGGAGCTCAGTCTGGGAACGCCTCTTGGAGGAGGTGATTTTTAAGTAGGGTTTTGAAGAGGGAAAGAGAATCAGTTTGGCGGAGGTGAGGAGGGAGGGCGTTCCAGGACCGCGGGAGGACGTGACCCAGGGGTCGACGGCGGGATAGGCGAGACCGAGGGACGGTGAGGAGGTGAGCGGCGGAGGAGCGGAGAGTGCGGGGTGGGCAGTAGAAAGAGAGAAGGGAGGAGAGGTAGGAAGGGGCAAGGTGATGGAGAGCCTTGAAGCCTAGAGTGAGGAGTTTTTGTTTGGAGCGGAGGTCGATAGGCAACCACTGGAGTTGTTTAAGAAGGGGAGTGACATGCCCAGATCGTTTCTGCAGGAAGATGAGCCAGGCAGCGGAGTGAAGAATAGACCGGAGCGGGGCGAGAGAGGAGGAACTTTAATGTCTGGTTTTGACATTCTATGTTGCCAAGCTCAGTGGAGGCCTTTAGCTTATTTATCCTTTGAGGTTGCTTGAAATGCTCTTCAGAACTAAACTGCTCTTTTTTTTTTTATAAGTACAGTGGCATGGAAAAGGATATTTTTAGGTATTGCCTACCTACAAGTATTTACTTGACTATAAGTACAGTCCTCATCAAAGTCCGATATATTCTCTTTCACGCAAAAGAATAAAGTAAATCACTCATTTCCAACAATTCACTTATTTCCAATTTCACCGAACCATAAAGGATATGTAAAGACAGCAATAGCTCGCAATTTTTTTAAAATGCCACATTTTCACTCTAGATTATTTTTGTATAATGTATTCTCAGCAGAAAAGCTATGCATTAGAATATGTAAACATGCATACTGGACAGTTTCTAATACTCTACCAATGTTGGTTACAGGAGAGAGAGTCAAGCAGAGGTATTTCCATTCTCAGCTTGGGAAGCGGCTAACGAGTGGAAGACAATCTGCTACAAGTAAAAACTCACCTGTGCTGGGCAGCAGCGGTATGGGAGAGAGGCCAGGGTGGAGACTCAAGATGATTGCCTGGAAGAAGGCAATGGTAAACAATGGTAAACCACTTTTGTATTTTTACCAAGAAAACTCCATGGATACACTACCAGAATGATTGCAGGTGGAGGTAAGGCGTTCTGGGAGAGATGAGTCCGTGATGTTGCTATGAGTCCAAGATGTCTTGACAACATAAAACGATATAAGACTGGGAGTTTGGAAAACTGTGCTCTAGTCATGATTCACCACTTACTTGATGCATGTTCTATACCAAGTGTCTTACCTTTTTGGTACCTCAGTTTCCTCATCTATAAAACGAGGATTAAATATCAGTTCTTCCTCCTTATACTGTTAGACTTGTATGGGACAGAGATCATACCTGATCTGATTAGCTTAAATCTAGTCAATGACTTACAGAAGCAGTGTGGCATAGTGCAAAGAGAAAGGGCCAGAAAGTCAGAGGACCTGGATTCTAATACCAAGTCTGCCACTTGCCTGCTGTGTGATCTTGGTCATGTAATAATAATAATAATGTTGGTATTTGTTAAGCGCTTACTAGGTGCCGAGCACTGTTCTAAGCGCTGGGGTAGACACAGGGGAATCAGATTGTCCCACGTGGGGCTCACAGTCTTAATCCCCATTTTACAGATGAGGTAACTGAGGCACCGAGAAGTTAAGTGACTTGCCCAAAGTCACACAGCTGACAAGTGGCCGAGCCGGGATTCGAACCCATGACCTCTGACTCCAAAGCCCATGCTCTTTCCACTGAGCCACGCTGCTTTCACTTCTCTGTGCTTCCCTCATTTGTAAAATGGAAACTAAATTCCTGTTCTATCTCCTTCTTAGATTGAGAGGCCCATATAGGAAAGGGACTGTATCCAACATGACTATTTTCCATCTCTGAGCCTGCTGTTAGCAGGGATTGTCTCTATCTGATGTCGAATTGTACATTCCAATTGCTTAGTACAGTGCTCTACCCACAGTAAGCACTCAATAAATATGATTGAATACTACAGTACTTGGTACATAGTAAATACTAAATATCACAGTTGTTCATTTTAGAACTTAGAAAGTCTTTAGGAAAATATTTATCCTCTTTGTTACTTAAATTGTGTCTTCAAAATGTGTGAGATGGTGAAGGACAAACAAGAGTTTCACAGTATAAAATGTGGGCTGGAAAGTTGGCAACAGACATTCAAAAGAGCTTTGAATATATATAAAATAACTAGAGCAAATAATAAATAGAATAAGAACACCATAGTAGAGCAGCAGAAAAAATCATGAGCCTGGGAGATGGAGGACCTGGGCATAACTCCAACTCTGCCACTTCCATTCTATATCACCTTGGCCAAGTTACCTAACTTCTCTGTTCATCAGTTTCTTCATTTGTAAAATGGAGATTAAGTACCTGTTCTCTCTGCTACAAGGAAAGGCAATGTGTCTGCCCTAATGAATGTCTATCTATCCCAGTTTTTAGTACAGTGCTTGACACGTAATAAGTACTTAAAAAATACTGCAGTTACTATTGTTAACATTTCAGTTGATGGAGTTGTTAATTATTACACCCCTGTAAATTCCCAGGCAGCACTTTATAGAATCCAAAAGTGAACAGTCAAATCCAAAGTCCTCCCAGCAGTCCAAAATATGGTGTGGCTTATTGCTAGTACTTGAGTCCTTCTGAATCTACTCAGATAAGGAAAGTCCAGGGATTTTGCAAGGGGAACTGGCATGGTCCTGATGGCATGTTTATGAAGAGGTGGTTGGTGGGCCCAGGGGAGCACCTGAAATGCTATGGTAGGACTCTTCATGACGTTCATGGATGATGATTCTGTAAGTCCAATTGACACCAAAGATATGTCAAGATCAAGAGGAGTGTCATTATCCTTTCAATTTTGAGGCAAAACCTGGAACATGATATTTTCTCCAAAATCAAATGGCTGAGAAGTTCTAGGTGACTAGTATAAAATTACTATTATCACATATGATGCTACTGTAATGTAAGACTGAAGCTTGTCAGGTAGCTAAGTAAATTACTATCAAATGCCACCCCCTCCACATGCACATCAGACCCTATTCCTTCACAACTTCTAAAAGTTCTCATCCCTCCCTCCTTCCTTCCTACCATCTTCAACTCCTCACTCTCCAATGGCTTCTTCCCCACTGCCTTCAAACATGCCCATGTCTCCCCCATCCTAAAAAAACCCTCCCTTGACTCCACAGCCCCCTTCAATTATCACCCAATACCCTTCGTACTTTTCTTCTCCAAACTCCTTGAGCAAGTGTCTACACTCACTGCCTCAAATTCCGCTCCTTCAACTCTCTCCTGAACCCCCTCCAATCTGGTTTTTGTCCCCTTCATTCCACTGACACCACCCTCTCAAAAGTCACCAATGATCTCCTTCTTGACATATCCAATGGCTCCTACTCCATCCTAATCCTGATCTACTTCTCAGCTGTCTTTGAAAATGTGGACTATCCCCTTCTCCTGGATACGTTATCCAACCTTGGCTTCACTGACTCTGTCTTCTCCTGGATCTCTTCTTATCTCTCCGGCCACTCATTCTCAGTCTCCTTCTGGGGCTTCTCCTCCCCCGCCCATCCCCTAACTGTGTGGGTCCCTCAGGGTTCAGTTTTTCCCCTGTTCTCTTTCTCCCTTTCTCTAGGCTCACATCTCATCTTGCCTTCAGGACATGTCTACTTGGATGATTAGACTGTAAGCCCGTCAAAGGGCAGGGACTTTATCTGTTACCGATTTGTACATTCCAAGCGCTTAGTACAGTGCTCTGCACATAGTAAGCGCTCAATAAATACTACTGAATGAATGTCCTCCCACCACCTTAAACTCAACCTGTCCAAGACAGAGCTCCTTATCTTCCATCCCAAACGCTGTTCTCTCCCGAACTTTCCCTTACTGTAGATGGCACAACCATCCTTCCCATCTCAAAAACAGGTAAACCTGGTATTATCCTTGACTCCACTCTATCATTCAACCCACATATCCAATCAGTCTCCCAATCCAGTTGATTTCACCTTCACAACATCACCAAGATCTGCTCTTTCCTCTCAATCCAAACCACCACAAGGTTAATTCACTCACTCATCGTATCCTGCCTAGATTACTGCATCAGCCTCCTTTTTGATCTCCCAACCTCCTGCCTCTCCCAACTCCAGTCCATAGTTTACTCTGCTGCCTTGATTATCCTTCTAAAGAAATGTTCAGGGCGTTACCCCCCTCCTCAAAAATCTCCAGTGGTTGCCTATCCACCTCCATATCAAACAAAAACTCCTCACTATTGGCTTTAAAGATCTTCATCATCTTGCCCTCTCCCACCTCACCTTCCTTGTCTCCCTTTCATTAATTAATTAATTAATTAATTAATTCATTCATTCATTCATTCAATCTCATTTATTGAACACTTACTGTGTGCAGAGCACTGTACTAAGCATTTGGAAAGTATAATTTGGTAATAGATAGAGACAATCCCTACCCAACAAAGGGGTCACAGTCTAGAAACATCCCAGCCTGCACACACTACTCCTCTGGTGTTAGACTTCTCAGTTTGCTTCAGTCTCACCTGTCTTGTCGCTGATCTCTGTACCACATCCTACCTCTGGCCTGGAACACCTTCCCTCCTCAAATTCACCAGACAATTACTCTTCTCCCCTTCACAGCCTTACTGAAGTTGTACCTCCTCCAAGAGACCTGCCCAAATTAAGCCCTACTTTTCCTCTTCTCCTCCTCCCTTCTGCGTCACTTCAACTCACTCTCTTTGCTCTTTCTCCCTTCCCTGTACCGCAGCACTTATGTATACATGCATATGTATACATTTGCACATGTAGAGAAGTAGCGTGGCTCAGAGGAAAGAGCCCGGGTTTGTGAGTCAGAGGTCATGGGTTCGAATCCTGACTCTGCCGCTTGTCAGCTATGTAACTTTAGGAAAGTCACTCAACTTATTTGTGTCTCAGTTACCTCATCTGTACAATGGAGATTAAGACTGTGAGCCCCACATGGGACAACCTGATCACCTGTATCTCTCCAGCGTTTAGAAAAGCGCTTTGCACATAGTAAGCGCTTAACAAATACCACCATTATTATATATTTATATTTATATGTATTTATATTGATGGGTGTGTACTTGTATTAATGTCAATCCATAATCCTCACCTGCCCCTGCAACCTGTCCCCGGCTTGTGAGCTTGTTGTGGGCAAGGATTGTCTCTCTTTACTGATGTGTTTTACTTTCCAAGTGCTTAGTACAGAGCTCTGCACACAGTAAGTGCTCAATAAATATGATGAATGAATGAATGAATAAATGAATGAGTGAATGAATGAAACGGGGTTTTGTGAGGAGGCTTGGTAAACTGGAAGTGGTAAGGTGGAATAGGTGGTATATCAATTGAGAACAGCACTCTGATAGTAGCCCTCCATAAGCAAATGAAATGTTACTAGACACTAGCTGAGGTATAACCTTGATTAGTCTTTACTGAATTGGGTAATTCCGGAGGAGTTGATATAAGAGTCTACATGACTGTGACTGACCTGATTATTTTGTATCTACCTTAATGATTACTTAGAATAGCATCAAAATATTAACATTATTATTTGTATTATTATTATTAACATGGGTAAATCAGATACTCCAGCATAGATCAAGATTTCCAATTCGCCAAAGCCAGGTACTCAAGCCCATAAATTGTTCTGAGTTTATATTAATTCCTATGGGTTGGCTTAGGTGCTATTATCATATTACAACAATATAATTTTATAATGAAAATAAAATCAACATAAACATGAACTTGTTCTAATATAATGCTGATAATAAAATTTAAACCTTCTTTTTTGGGAGTTTCATCATTGTGTCAATCAATATACTCTTTTAAGTAGTAGTCTGTAGTTGGTTCTGAAAAGGTTTTCTATTGGGTATGGTGGAGGAAGAGAATACAACACCAAAAAGATCTTTGTAAAGAGATTTGTCTGAAAACTTTTCCTCATTTACAGATATGCTCTGAATTTCCAGAAAACAAAAATAATAAAATGAGTGAGTTGAATTTCTTTTTTAAATATTCCAGTAGTAGGAAAAGCATCATAATGAAAAAATATAAGTGAATTTATGTATAGTGGTTTTACGAAGGCAAAGTCCAGGGCTTTCATAAAAGAGAAAAAAAAAGTGCTGACCTGTCTCATCCATCTCTTTCCCTGAATAGGATTAGGAATGCTATTTAGAATTTGCCAACAAGAGATTTGAATACACTTTATTCACTGGTTGGAAAAAAATATTGGCAAAGGGGAGGGAAATGAAAGTATAAGTATAAAGATTTTGTTTCAGTAATGACAGTAGTATTAATTTGTTTCTTGAGAGTTGAATACATTCAGTTCACATTGATTTGCTTTATTGCTAATTAGAGTACAATCAGCATTTCTGTCTTTATGCCTTGCTAGCTTCAGACTAATAGAGGTTGAGGATATATTATCTGCTATAATAATTTGATATGGATGAAATTCTTGTTTTACATCCTTGAGTTTTTTTCTTTGATGTGTAATATGAAACTTTGTGTGTTTTTATTGAAAAATGAAGAAAAGCCCAGTAATATGAATTAATAAGAGAAAATCAAAATGACCTCATGGGCTTTTCCTGAAACAAATATTTTCCATATTGTTTTTCTTTCCTTTGCAAAATTATTTTCATTTTTTATGAGAAGCAGTATATCCTAGTGGAAATAGCACAATTCTGGAAGACAGGAGTCTGGGGATTTAATCGCAGCTTTACTACCCACCTGCTGTGTAACCTTATAGGTAAGTCACTTAACTTCTTTGGGCCACAGTTTCCTCATGCCTGTTCTCCTGACCCTGTAGATTGAGGATGAGGACTGTGTCTGATCTGCTTACTTTTATATCTACCACAGAGTTTACAACAGTACTTGGCACAAAGAAAGCACTGAGCAAATAATTCAATGAGTATTATTGGGCCTCTTGTCAAGTGGTTGTGGTACTCTGTGACAGAATTATGAAAGGGCCCAAAATGCTACAAAGCATAAGGACAGCAGTATGTAAACTCCTCCATTCCTTTGTGCTCCCGGGCAAATCAGAGGTGAAGGTGCTCAGGAGTCCCTTTAGAGGGAAGAGGAATCCAATTTTTTTCTACAGTTTGAGCCAGAAAATCATTAGTACGTTGAAAACTATATATACATGTCACAGGTTCCATTATGCTTGAGATTCGGTGCAGGAAAAGCATGGAGTTTCCTGCTTTAGAGTGCCCATTTTGCAGTTCATTTAAAATCATATAGGATAGGTCTTTAATTAATCAAAATGCCATGATTGGCAAAATTCACGAGAAATCTAAAGCCAACCAATGCTAGAGTGGAACTGGAAGTGCACAGAAGAAAATTTCAATACTTAACAATTATTTGGGCCTCAGAGACATGTATTAACTAGATAACTAGATAATCTCTCTGATTCCCTCCCCTTCTTCCAGCCTTGGGATGGTGCTACTTTAACTATTCTTTAAAATGCTTAGTAACATTTTAAACGTTGGAAACAGTAGGATATTATCTCAGAGTGGAAAATATTTGATCGTAATTCTACCTTTCTACTTTTTTGTTTCCCTCATAACCTAAATTAGGCCTTCCAGCCTGTTACATGGACTTCGAACATTCTTTAGTAATGACAATTACTCAGGACTGAGCAATGATCATAATGCCAAGCACAGGGGTAAGTGTCACATAAATGATTCAGACATAATAATAATAACACAATAATAATAACACATCCAATCCATCACCACCAACTGCCAGTCTCACCTGCACAAAATCGCCAAGATCCGCCCTTTCTTCTCCATCCAAACTACTATTGTGCTGGTACAAGCTCTCATAATATTCCAACTGGATTACTGTGTCAGCCTCTTCTCTGATCTCCCTTCCTCCTGTCTCTCTCCGCTCCAGTCTATTCTTCATTCCGCTGCCCGGATCATCTTCCTACAGAAACACTCTGGGCATGTCACTCCCCTCCTCAAAAACCTCCAGTGGTTGTCTATCAAGCTTAGCACGAAACAAAAACTCCTCAATCTTGGCTTCAGAGCTCTCCATCACCTTGCCCCCTCTTACCTCACCTCCCTTCTCTTTTTTTACTGTTCACCCTGCACACTCCACTCCTCTGCTGCTCACCTCCTCACTGTTCCCCATTCATGCTTATCCTGCCGTCGACCCCGGCCCACGTCCTACCACTGTCCTCCCTCCTCACCTCCACCAAACTAACTCTCTTCCCCTCTTCAAAGCCCTACTGAGAGCTCACTTCCTCCAGGAGGTCTTCCCAGACTGAGCCCCACCTTTCCCTCTGCTCCCTCTCCCCTTCCCTCCCCTCCACCCTCTGCTCTTCCCCTTTCCCCTCTCCTCAGCACTGTGTTAATTTGTATATATTATTTATTACCCTATTTATTTTGTTAATGAGGTGTATATCTCCTGGATTCTATTTATCTTAATGATGTTGTCTTGTTCTCTTTTGTTCTGTTTTGCTTTGCTGTCTGTCTCCCCATTTAGACTGTGAGCCCATCATTGAGCAGGGATTGTCTCTATCTATTACTGAATTGTACATTCCAAACACTTAGTACAGTGCTCTGCACATAGTTAGCGCTCAATAAATGCTATTGAACAAATGAATGGTAAAGAGAAGCAGCGTGGCTCAGTGGAAAGAGCATGGGCTTTGGAGTCAGAGATCATGGGTTTGAATCCCGGTTCTGCCACTTGTCAGCTGTGTGACTTTCGGCAAGTCACTTAACTTCTCTGTGCCTCAGTTACCTCATCTGGAAAATGGGGATTAAGACTGTGAGCCCCACGTGGGACAACCTGATTCCCTTGTGTCTACCCCAGCACTTAGAACAGTGCTCTGCACATAGTAAGCGCTTAACAAATACCAACATTATTATTACTGGAAACTCTCTAGGTGCGACTCTGAGAGGTGACATACACATATAAAAGAGAAATAAAATTATGGATAAAAATGACAAATAAATGGGAACATTTAAAAATGAAATAATAAAAAACCAGGGGTGTATCAAAGTAGCTAAATGATCCTAAAAATAAGAATAATTAATAATAATAATTGTGATATTTCTGGAACACTTACTATGTGCCAAGCACTGTTCTATATTCTGGGGTCAATACAAAGTAATCAGGTTGGACACTATCCCTGCCTCACACAGGGCTCACACTCTTCATACCCATTCTACAGATGAGGTAACTGAGGCACAGAGAAGTTAAGTTATTTTCCCTAGGTCACCCAGCAGACATGTAGTAGAGCCGGGATTAGAACCCATGTCCCCTATCTGGCCTGTGCTTCTACTCTGGGCCACAGTTTTGGATTCCAAATTGCCACAGCCTTCCTAAATTCTCACAATTTTGAAACCAGTTGCCAGGTCCTGGCTCCTGCAGCAGAGTTGAAGAGGGCTGTAACATCACAGTTTTGGGAAGGCCGAAGTTCATCAATCTGTGAGTGACCCCCAGGGACTCCAGAGATTGTGCTGTCTTGGTGACTACACTGATCCCAAATATGTACCATTCAATCAATCAGTCAATCAATGGTAGGTATTGAGCACTTCCTCTGTGCAGAACACTGTTATCAAAGTACAATACAATAGAGAAGATAGATATGATCCCTGTCCACGAGGAGCTGACAGCTTCTATTATTATTATTAAGTGCTGTCAAGTCATTTCCGATTCATAACTACTCCATGGATATACTTTCTCCAAAATGTCCTGTCCTCTGCCATAATCGGCAACCTTTCTAACAGTTCTTCTGTTATTGTTGTTATGGTCTCTATCCATTTAGCTGCTGGTCTGCCTCTTCCTTTTCCTAGCTTTAGTGTTTTCTCCAGAGAATTAGTCCTCCTGATTATGTGTCCAAAATATGCTCATCTAAGTAGAGTTATTTGGCCTTCCAAAGACCACTTTGGTTTAATTTGCTCCAAAATCCAGGGAGATCATGGTATTCACAAAAGCCTCTCTAATACCACATTTCAAAAGAATTGGTGCTCTTTCTATCCTGTTTTTTCACTGTCCAGCTTTCAGGGTCTACAGATTATACTGTTGATGGGAGATTGCTTTGGATCATCGTTATTTATTTAATGAAAATAATACTTGGTCTATTTTTAAGTAGTGAGCCTGTGAATTGTGGCTTAATCTATGATATACGATATGCATTTATTTTCTTAACAACTTAGTAAAACTAGAACTATCAAGAACAATTTGGTTGGGTGCTTATTATCGGTTTATCGGGACACATTAAGCAGATTTTTCATCTTGCAAGAAATGGAAAAAAGAGATAAACCACTATGTGACAGAAGCAGATGGTTCCAGGTAGGGAAGCACAGGGCATCAGCAATGTCAGAGCCAACAGAAGTCACAGGAGGAAACATGGAAATAGGGCAAATTCTTCCTTCATCTAATTTTGAAAAAAAGAAAGCACTAGTACTAATTAGATTGAACTGACCAACTGGGATGCTCAGTTCAAGCTGAGTGCACAGTTCAACCTTCTGGCCATTTTACAAGTGAAGTGTCTTAAATATATGACTATTTCAAAAGGCTGGGCATGCAGCATGCTTTTTGGGTTCCCAGAGTTTGCACACCTTTAATTCTAACTAAAAATATTTTAATTTGTAATCTGCACTGTGGGAAAACTATGTTACTGACCATTGACACAAAGCAGAGATTTTTAATGCCCAATTGACATACCAGTAACTTGAAATATGAATATTTTGTATGGATGAAATTTATTTAGCTGATGTAAACTTATCAGAAATTACCTAAATTTACTTCTTTTAAAATCATGTTTGGGTTTTTCACTGGGAAATGTTTGGCTTAACGGATTTTGCCTAACACCACCAAATTTTAAATTCATATTTTGATCTTGTCATTAATTATTTCATAGAGAACACTTTTTAATGTTTGCTCCATTCTTCCGGTTCTTTTTAACTGGGCTCTAATATAAATCTGATGAATTTCATGTCCATAAAGCCAACTCTTAGGTCTGACTGTATCATTTTCAAGCATTTGATTTTTTTTTTCCTTCTTCACCTTCTGCTTGATTTTGATTTTGTCATGTTTCCATTCATCCTCTTTTTCCACACGCCTTCATTCCTTCCTTTCCTGCTGGATTATGAGCTTACCTTTTGCCCCTCCATCTGTGTCTCAAATTTTCTAGGAACAGATGGAAGGGGACATTCTACACTTCATTCATTTCCCCCTCCTCTCTTTCCGTATAGTTTGTCTTTTCTCCTTGCTTTAACTTCTGTCCATTCTTTCCTTGTTTTTTGTCTTTGCCCCTCTTGGGTAACTACTCCTGTTCATCCTTCTTTTAAGTTTCAAATGTGATAATTTTCTCCCCTTCTTATTTCTTTGTCATCTTATTCAGTTTCTGTATTGGTCAAACAATGACATATTGAAATCTACTGCATACTAGGTACTCTATTAAGTGCATAGGGAAGCTGAACAGTAGCAAAATGCATGTTCCCTACCTTTAAGGAACTTATAATTTAATGAAAAGTTAGAGAAACACTATTTACAATTAATGGGAGCAGGAGAAAGAACAAGGATAAAGCGGGAAGCATTAAAAAATTATATTTATTTAGAACTTCCTATGTTCAAATACTAGTGTGGCAGATTTGGGAGTCATTCATACTGAGGTGGTGGAAGAGGCAATGTCAAGTGAGAATTTTTTGGTTTCAGAGCATAGTCTTGAGGTTATCTAAGTTAGGAAGTAGGAAGAAGAGGAAGAACCAGATTTAAAGTGTGAGAAAGAGTCAATTCAGACAGGTGATCATGAAGCTAAAGATGATCAATGTACTTCTTGAACTTATAGCCTTAGGAAGACTTGGACCAAAATAATCCTCCGTACTTTCCAAACCTAGAATAAAATGCTGGGGAACTTTATTTATGTGAACTTACCTGGGCAAAGTTGAGCAGATAATCACTTATGTACAGTGATGAAGATGTGGTCCTTGTCTTTTTACCAGACTTTTTAATGATTGTGGTATTTAAGTGCTCCCTTTGTGCCAAGAATTGCGATATCTATAAAACAATTCATTCAATGTATTTATTGAGTGCTTATTTTGTGCACAGCACAATCAGATAAAACACAGTCTCTGCACTCTAGGGAGCTCACATTCAGGGTGTGGATGGGGTAGGTTTTTAATCCTCATTTTTCAAATGAGGAAACTGAGGCACAGAAAAGTTACTTAGCTTGCCCAAGGTCACATCAATCAGTGGTATTGATTGAATACCTACCAAGTAGAAAGTAAAATATTAAAGAAAGCAAAATGCAGGTTCCATGTCCTAAATGACTTAAATTCTAACAGGGGAATAAAAATATAAAAATTATTTAACAATATTAAAAGCAGAAGGAAGGACAAGGATAAATAAAGAAGAATGAAACGCTCTGGGAATGTCACTCCGCTTCTTAAAAACCTCCAGTGGTTGCCTATGAACCTCTGCACGAAACAAAAACTTCTCACTCTAGGCTTCAAGGCTCTCCATCACCTTGCCCCTTCCTACCTCTCCTCCCTTCTCTCTTTCCACTGCCCACCCCCCGACACTCCTCTCCTCTGCCACCCACCTCCTCACCATCCCCAGTTCTCGCCTATCCTGCCATCATCCTCCCGTGGTCCTGGAATGCCCTCCCTCCCCACCTGCGCCAAACTAATTCTCTCCCCCTCTTCAAAACCCTACTTAAAGCTCACCTCCTCCAAGAGGCCTTCCCAGACTGAGCTCCCCTTTTCCCTTTGCTCCCTCTACCCCCCCTCACCTTTCCTCAGCTTAGCCCTCTTTTTCCCCCTTTCCCTCTGCTCCTTCCCCTCTCCCTTCCCCTCCCCTCAGCACTGTACTCATCCGCTGAACTGTATATATCTTCATTACCCTATTTATTTTGTTAATGAGATGTACATCACCTTGATTCTATTTATTTGCTATTGTTTTAATGAGATGTTCATCCCCTTGATTCTATTTTATTCCTATTGTCTTTGTCTGTCTCCCCCGATTAGACTGTAGGCCCGTCAAAGGGCAGGGACTGTCTCTATTACCAACTTGTACATTCCAATCTCTTAGTACAGTGCTCTGCACATAGTAAGTGCTCAATAAATACTATTGAATGAATGAATATCAGGATGAAATGGTGGAATTGAAAAGTCAGCTGCCTAAGCATAGGTGCTGAGGTTTGGAATAGCACATAGTGCTATTTAGCATTCAATCAATAAATGGAATTTATTAGGTGCTTAGTATGCAGATCACTGTACTAAGGCATTTACTGAATGCGGAGCACTGTATTAAGCACTTATTGAGCACTTAGACTTTATTGAGCACCTTCAAGTGGGTGTTGATAAATATCATTATTACTATGTTTCCCAAATCTCATGCTGATTAACCAAGATTTTTTGAGGTGTCTAAATGTGTAAATATACATGAAATAAAGAAATCAGAAAGAGGTTTTGTGAAAGGGATAGAAAAAACACAAAATATTTGGCTTGTAACCACTTCATCTATCTATATAAAAGTTTCTGGTTGGTAGAAATGGTTGACCGTAGAAAATAATAATTATGGTATTTCTTAAGAGCTTATTATGTGCTAAGCACTAGGGTAGATAGAAATCAATGAAGTTGACACAGTCCCTCTCCCACAAGTGGGCTCACACACACCCTTAATCCCCATTTTACAGATGAGGTAACTGAGGCCTAAAGAAAGGAAGTGACTTGCCCAAGGTCTCATAATAATAATGGTGGTATTTGTTAAGCACTTACTATGTGCCAAGCACTCTTCTAAGCCCTGGGGTAGATACAAGGTCATCAGGTTGTCCTACATGGGGCTTGCAGTCTTAATTCCCATTTTATGAGGTAACTGAGGGCCAGGGAAGTGAAGTGACGTGCCCAAAGTCACATAGCTGACAAAGGGCAGAACCAGGAATAGAACCCATGACCTCTGACTCCCAAGCCCAGGCTCTTTCCACTGAGACCGCTACATAGTGGACAAGTGGAAGAACCGGTATTAGAAGCCATGTCCTTCTGACACCCAGCACCCATGCTTTATCCACTAAACCACGCTGAGTCATTCAACCAAATTCCAAGTCACTCCTATATATATCTCGTGGTACTGATAATAGATCAATTTACAGGGATGTTGTAGGAAGAAGTAAGCAATGCATATATAGAGATCTAAATCTTCAAATGTAGGAAAGTGACAAAAGCTACTCCAAATTTGAAAGGGGTAGCAGTCAAGCCTAGTATAAAGAGCATGAAGCTGGAAGTTAGACAACCTCTGACACTAAATTGATGTTTAATGTTGTGGGAATCACTTCAACCTTTTGGGCCTCAGTTTCCTCATTTGTAAAGTGGGCATAAGGTATATTGTGTCAGAGAGATTGTGTCTGATGTGATAACCTTGTAACTACCCCAAACTTAGCATATGACAAGTGTGTAACTAATGTTATAAAAATAATTACCTGAAAGCAAACCTCTAGTATAGAATTTATCACTGAAAATATTCATTCATTTATTCAACTGTATTTATTGAGCACTTACTGTGTGCAGAGCACTGTAATAAGTGCTTGGAAAGTACAGTTCAGCAAAAAATAGACAATCCCTGCCCAACAACATGCTAACAGTCTAGAATAACTAAGGCTTCATGGCAAATGATGAAGTATGAATAATCTATTAAATGCCAATTGTATGTCTAATTTTCTCTTTCAAGATTATTACCTGACTATTATAATAGCACCCTTATGATTCCCACAGTGTAAAATAGATTTTTAGAATATCTACTGACCTTCTGGTTTGCTGATCATATAGTCATAACGTTACCCAATCCTTGTTTTGAAATGATCAATATTAGATTTATATAACATTTTTTAAATAAGATTCATAATAGTTAAAGTGGAGGAAGTTATGAAAATCTATTTTTTTTTTAGTCCTACCACTAAAGATGTGACCTCTCTGCATTATTTAAGGCTTTTCTTCCAGGGATTTTATTAAAATCTCTCTGTTTCAACTACACCTTGTTGACCTTTTTATTTTATTTCCCTCAAGCCACTCTACTGTATAACTTTCTGGCTTCAGTTCTAATTTCAAAATTCATTTCATTCTTTCTATTGATAATACTTCTTCATACAGTCTCAGACATTTTTGACTGCTAATAAACTCTTTCTCTATGTAGACTATTCTGCAGTGTAATGTGGCATTAGTCACTTTTAAGTTATAGTGAGTTTCCATCCCTAATTCGGTGATAAATCATACAGTTTGCACCACAGAAAAGTACTCTCAAATGAACACTGCATAACTATCATTAAGATGTCCTTGAATAATCCTTGTGTAGGTGCCGTATGCTGATATTTATGCTTTGCAAGAACACCCAGTAAAGAGCATTCAGAAGATAACGGGCTACTTTTGAAAACCTGAAGCTGACTTTAAAATTCTGCTTTTGCACAGGACACCATTCAGTGCTATACTTTAAAAATTATAATGCCAAGATCAGCAGAGCCTTCACGAGTCTGGAATATATTTTGTTATCAATTAAGTATTGAGGCAAAGTATATAGGTAGTCAGTTATGGAGGGGTATGTGTGTGTGGGAGGGGGTTACCTATAGTTATCTTGCAAATCTTGATTTATGTGGTTTCGTTATGGTTGTGTGTGGTTAAAAAAGTAGGATTGACAATCCCTCCACTGCAAACACAAAAACTATCCTATATAGTGCCATATTTAATAATAATAATAATAATAATAATTTTGGTATTTGTTAAGGCCTTACTATGTGCCAAGCACTGTTCTAAGTGCTGGGTGGATACAAGGTAATCAGGTTGTCCCATGTGGGGCTCACAGTCTTAATCCCCATTTTCCAGATGATGTACATAAGGCACAGAGAGGTTAAGTGACTTGCCCAAAGTCACACAGCTGATAAATGGTAGAGCTGGGTTTAGAACACACGACCTCTGACTCCCAAGCCCATGCTCTTTTCACTGAGCCATGCTGCTTCTCTTGTTGTTCGCAGCCCCTGGAGCAGTTTAAACTTTTATCTCTTCCTCTCAGAGTCTTCTAGAAGATTCTGCTTAAAGAGAGCCCCTCCCTTTTTGATCGCAATGTGCCTTGCTGTTCTATCTTCCTGAGCTGTCATTTAAGCTTTCAACTGAGAGCTCAACAAAAGTACAGAATGATTAGGAGGAAAGTCCTGGAATCAGTTCTACCCCAAGATGAAGAATCTGGAGTAAGTTACCAAAGGGAGAAGCAGCATGGCTTAGTGGAAAGAGCACGGGCTTGGGAGTCAGAGGATGTGGGTTCTAATCCCAGCTCCGCCACATATCTGCTGGGTGACACTGGGCAAGTCACTTAACTTCTCTATGCCTCAGTTCCCTCCTCTGTAAAATGGGGATTAAATCTGTGAGCCCCACGTGGGAAAACCTGATTACCTTGTCTTTACCTTGTATTTACCTTGGCACATAGTAAGCGCATAACAAATACCATCATTATTATTATACAAGAGTGTGTTGGGGAGTGAGAGGGTGGAGTGACATCCCAGGTACTAGGGGGTTGAAGAATCAAGTGCACTAATAACACCATAGAGGAAAATAGGGTTGAGACATGAGAGAGTATTAGGGGAAAGCGTCCTAGAGGAGATGAAAATTTAGTAGGTCTCTGAAGTAAGGGAAAGTAGCTGTATGTCAGATTAGGAAGGAGGAAAGAGTTCCAGGCTTCCAGGGACAGAGTATAGGGATTAGTGGCAAGAACCTGGATTTGGGAGTCAAAGGTCATGGGTTCGAATCCCAGCTCTGCTGCTTGTCAGCTGTGTGACTTTGGGCAAATCATTTAACTTCTCTGTGCCTCAGTTACCTCATCTGTAAAATGGGGATGAAGACTGAGCCCTGTGTGGGATAACCTGATTACCTTGTATCTACCACAGAACAGTGCTTGGCACATAGTAAGAGCTTAACAAATACCAACATTATTATTAGAAAGATGGGAGAGAGAGACACTGAATAGATTTTTGTTAAGAATGAAGTGTGGGGGTTGGATTTAATGGGATGGGGTGAGGATCTAGACTGTAAGCTCATTTTGTGCAGGGAATGTTCCTGCTAACTCTGTTGCTCTCTTGTATCATACTCTCCCAAGTGCTTAGTTCAATGCTCTGCACGTAGTACGCATTCAATAAGTTCATTCAATAGTATTTATTGAGTGCTTACTATGTGCAGAGCAATAAGTACCACTGAATGATCTATAGAGGGGAATGAACCGATTGAGTCTTTAAATCTGGTGGTCAGGAGTTTCTATCCTTTGAATCCGTGAGTCTATATAAATTATTTTGAGAATGATATATAATATGTTTTAGTAGCATACTTAGTTATCAGCTTTTCCCTGGAAAGAATGCCAGTATCCAAGACTCAAAGGATGTTTAAGTCTAAAATCAATCAAAAAGCTCCAAGGTGTGACCTTGTGCAAATTTTAAATATTAACTTGGATTCAGCACAGTTTTAATCTAGAAAGCCTGGACTATGTCAGAGTAATGGACTGAAAAATTGAAACCAAAGGAATTTGAATGAGTGAGTGACAAATTCACCACTGATTTCTCAGGAAGACTGTAGATTGCTTGATGATGGGGCTTTATTTAAAGGATCATTTTTCTGATAATGCTATCTCCTTTTTTAAAAGATGGCTGCAGTTGACACATAGGTTCCAGCTCATTTTTATTAAGGAGATGCATGGTCTTTTAACAAGGCAAAATATTCCATTCAGCAGATGCGATGATATTTCCAAATCAGGGTATAAAATAGATAACTTTACAGTATTTGTCAATATCATTAGACCTGGAAAAATACTTTTCCTCTCACATTTTCATTTCTTTAATGACACAAATCTCATTACTTTTTATGGCTCCCCAAAGGCTAATACAAAGGGTTAATATTCATTTTTTCTAACTAAATAAAAATGTCAGGCTATTCCAAGCAATGTGCTATTGATTGAAGTTGTTTCCAACCGCTCAAGTTATCTGTTCACTTTTTTAAAATGGTATTGCTTAAGTACTTACCATGCATTAAACATTATTCTAAGTGCTGAGGTAGATATAATTTCATTCATTCATTGAATCCTATTGAGTGCTTACTACGTGCAGAGCACTGTACTAAACGCTTGGAAAGTACAATTTGGCAAAAGATAATGACAATCTCTACCCAACAGTGGGCTCACAGTCTAGAAGGGGGAGACAGACAACAAAACAAAGCAACTAGACAGGCATCAATACCATTCAAAATAGATAAATAGAATTATAGATATGTACACATCATTAATAAAATAGAGTAGTAAATATGTACAAATATACACTAGTGCTGTGGGCTGGGAAGGGGGTAGAGCAGAGGGAGGGAGTAGGGGCAGTGAGGAGGGAAGGAGGAACAGAAGAAAAAGTGGGGCTCGGTGTGGGAAGGCCTCCTGGAGGAGGTGAGCTCTCAGTAGGGCTTTGAAGAGTGGAAGAGCGCTAGTTTGTTGGATGTGAGGAGGAAGGACATTCCAGTCCAGAGGTAGGACGTGAGCCAGGGGTCAACGACAGGACAGGCGGGAACAAGGCACAGTGAGGAGGCTAGCGGCAGAGGAGAGGAGTGTACGGACTGGGCTGTAGAAGGAGAGAAGGGAGATGAGGTAGGAGGGGGCATGGAGATGGAGAGCTTTAAAGCCAAGAGTGAGGAGTTTTTGTTTGATATGAAGGTTGATAGACAACCACTGGAGATTTTTGAGGAGGAAAGTGATATGCTCAGAGTGTTTCTGTAGAAAGATAATCCGGGCAGCAGAGTGAAGTATAGACTGAAGTGGGGAGAGACAGGTGGATGGGAGATCAGAAAGGGTGCTGATGCAGTAATCCAGTCAGGATATGATGAGAGATTGATGATGATGATATCCAGTCAGGATATGATGAGAGAGAGAGCAAGGTTGCAGTTTAGATGGAGAGGAAAGGGAGGATCTTGGCAATGTTGTGAAGGTGATACTAGCAGGATATAAGTTAATTAGGTTGGATCCAGGCCCTGTCCTGCATGGGGCTCACAGTCTAAGTAGGAGGGAGAACAGGAAAACTGAATCACAGAGAAGTTAGGTGACTTGCCCAAAGTCACACAGCAAGCAATTGGCAGAGTTGGTATTAGAATCCAAGACCTCTGACGCCCAGCTCCGGGCTCTTATTTTTATGAATTAAGCTAGAAATCTCACTTTACCATTTTCATGAAAGTGGATTAATACTAATATACCGATATTAATAATCTAATACTAATGAATAATATTAGTACTCTAATACTAATTTACCCTCCTCCTCAAATATCTCTAGTGGTTGCCAATCAATCGCCGTATCAAGCAAAAACTTCTCATTATTGGCTTCAAAGCTCTCCATCCCCTTGCCCCCTTCTTACATCATCTCCCTTCTCTCCTACATTCCAGCGCACACACTCCACTGCTCTGATGCTAACCTTCTCCCTATGCTTCTATCTTGCCTGTCTCACCGCCAACCCCTGGCCTATGTCCTACCTCTAGCCTGGAACACCCTCCCTCCTCAAACCCAACAATCACTCTTCCCCCCTTCAAATCCCTATGGAAGTCGCACCTCCTCCAAGATTCCTTCCCACATTAAGTCCCCTTTTCCTCAGCTTCCCCTCATTTCTGCATGACCTCAACTCGCTTCCTTTGAGCTTCCCCCCTCCCCACCCCACAGCATATATGTATATATGTATATATCTACAATTCCATTTATTTATATTGATGCCCGTTTACTTACTTGTTTTGATGTCTGTCTTCCCCCCTCTAGAATATGTCTGTTGTGGCCAGGGATTGTCTCTCTTTAATGTTGTAT
This sequence comes from Ornithorhynchus anatinus, assembly GCF_004115215.2. Taxonomy (NCBI): domain Eukaryota; kingdom Metazoa; phylum Chordata; class Mammalia; order Monotremata; family Ornithorhynchidae; genus Ornithorhynchus; species Ornithorhynchus anatinus. Next base: position 158,223,784 of record NC_041728.1, read on the forward strand.
TATACTTTCCAAGTGCTTAGTACAATGTTCTGCACACAGTAAGTTCTCAATAAATAAAATTGAATGAATCAATGAATATTCAATTGTATTTACTAATGACTTTCTCCTCCTGTAGCCGGTAAGCTTTCTGTGGGAAGGGATAATGTCTACTAAACTATTGCATTGAACTCCCTAAGCACTTAATACAGTGCCCTGCACATAGTAGGTGCTTAATGAATACCAATGATTGACTGACAAATTAAAGGTTTTAATAAAAATCAAATAATCATGTGATTGGTCAAAATAATATGACATGGATAGATAATTAATTGTCCTTAAAACTCAAATATTCTACTAAAAAATTAATTCACCATTGAGCAATTGTGTAATGGAAAAGTCCTACTGGGTTTCTAGAGCTTTGACCACATAAGTGTCCCCTGGTATGTGTCATACTTAATATTTACAACACCTGGCACAGTTTCAATTTTATCTCTATTTCCTTCTGAAGCTTTTACTTGAAAGAATGACAGGATTTTGTTAAGTTGGTCTGTCCTCAGCAACTGAACTCCAGTTTTCAACTGAGAATAATCAGGAATACAGTTTGGTTAGATAGGAAGGAGTAGAAACCAGACATGCTGTGAAGGAAGAACGAACATAATTTGGGAACTGAGTGAATCTGTGGTTTGAAAGAAGAGAAGTGTCAAGGATAATGCCATGGTTGAAGTCTTGTTAGATAGGGAGGTCCAAGTGGGGCTCATAGTCTTAATCTCCATTTTACAGATGAGGTAATTGAGGCACTGAGATTTTAACTGACAAAGTTTACAGCAGACAAGTAGCAGAGCTGAGATTAGAATACAGGTCCAGTGACTCCCAGGCCTGTACTCTTTCCACGAAACCATACTTCTTGTCCATTGCAGCCCTCGAGGCTGTGATCCTAGCCCACTCTGTGCAGCAAAGGCCTCCTGCATGGATTTAATCCGCTGCTGATTATGCTCTGGACAGCCCCACTAGAGTCCTGGTAATGCCTTCAGTTAAATGTGTCACATTTTGCTCGGCTTTGATCCCAATCTACCCTGTGCATCAGTGACCTCCCATGCAGACTTAAGCTACTCCTGATTGTGCCCTGGACTACCCCACCAGATGGCCCTGTGACTTCTCTGAGTTCTTTCCACCTCCTGATCATGACACTCAGGGTCTTTACTCAATCTTGTTGTTTCCTGAGAATCCCAGACTGATTTTGCTCTGCATCACCAAGGAATTAATCCTGATGCACCTTCAATCACCACAGTGGGGCACAGAAAAGCAGAAGTAGAGGGACACCATTTCCACAAACCATCAGAAAGACTGTAGCAGCTGATTCTATAGCGGTCACTGTGGCTGCAGTTGTGACTATGGAATCTGAGCTGTGAGGAGCCTGCCATTCTGCTCCTTGAACCAATTGCCCTATTATCATTATTATTATGGTGAGCCCATTATTAGTGACTGTATATGATCTTGTGAACAACAACACGGAAGAGACTGGCTTATGGCTCAGTGGAAAGAGCACGGGCCTGGGAGTCAGAGGTCATGGGTTCAAATCCTGGATCTGCCACTTGTCAGCTGTGTGACTGTGCGCAACTCACTTAACTTCTCTGTGCCTCAGTTACCTCATCTGTAAAATGGGGATTAAGACTGTGAGCCTCACGTGGAACAAGCTGATTACCCTGTATCTACCCCACCGCTTAGAACAGTGTTCTACATATAGTAAGCACTTAACAAATACCAACATTATTATTATTATCTCGTGAACAACAGGGAAGAGACTGGCAAAGGACTGATGGGCTCTACCTGCGACAGGTGATTGCTGGCCTGTGGGGGCAGAGAATGGAGGGAGGCATGGTTTTCTCCCCCTGCTCTTCCAGGTAAGGACCTGAACCAATCAGTCACTGATAGTGAGTCACCTGTGTGATGCCTAAGGCAGATAAAAGGTGCTCGTGTTGAATCAGGAGGAAGCACTTGGGGTAGAGCATAGTTAGAGGTAAGGAAGAGAACAGCATTGAAGCAGAAGCAGCACTGAGGCATGGAGAAAGCAGGCAGATAAAAACACCTGGCTCAGAAGAATACAGAGGAGAAGCAAGAAGAAGCATGCAAAAGAGCAAGCATTCAAGTAGAAGCAGCAGGAGAGCAGCAGAAGCAGCAAGAAATGAGCACCTGAAAACAGCAGAAGGCAGCAGCAGCATTTGAAAGAAGAAGCATCATCAGAAGGGGTTCCCTTGAACAACAGATAGGTATTGGACCCTTGGTGGAGTGTGTGTGTGTGTGTGTGTGTGTGTGTGTGTGTGTGTATGTCACTCCCTCACATGTTGGTAAAACTAATTAAAAATCTTTCCACAGTAACCTTGGTGTTCTGTGGTGTGATTTGACTCTAGTACATGTTGATGTGACTCTCCCTGTCCAGGAAGGTCCTGGTTGGTATGAACTGAGGGCTTGTGGCAATTATCCTTATTGTTATTATCACTATCAGTATATCTCTTAAGTGCTTACCATGTGTCAAGCATTTTTCTAAGTACAGGACTTGATGTCAGTTAGGTTGTGCATGGTCCCTCTCCCACCTGGGGCTCATAGTTAATGTAGGAAGGACAACAGGTTGAATCCCCATTTTGTAGTCGAAGAAACTGAGGCACAGGGAAGTTAAGTGACTTGCCCAAAGTCATACAGATGCAATTAGAATCCAGGTCCTCTGGCTCCCAGGCCTGTGCTTTTTCCACAAGGCTACACTGTTTCCCAACTGAGCTTTGTTTTTGAATATATGTTGTCTTAGGGTTTTGTTTCATCTCTCCTTATGTATCTGCCCCCAGGCCCCTCTCCCCATTATACTTTTAGACTGTGAGACAGTGGGGAAGAAACAGGGTCTGTGCCTAATTCTACTTGTGTCTTCTTTACAGGGTTTATAACAGTTTTCTGCACAGAATACTACTACTATGACTACTAGACAGAAAAGTAAGAAAGGACCAGAAGAAAGTAATGCTGAATAAACCAAAGTTAGATAGCATTTCTAGTAGATACTCTATTTCCACAGTATCAAAGGCCACCAAGAGGTCGAGCAGGATTAAGATTCATTCAATCATTCATTCAATTTATTCAATTATATTTATTAAGTGCTTACTGCATACAGACCACTGTACTAAGCACTTGGAAAGTACAATATAGAAATTGAGAGACAATCCCTTCCCACAATGGACTCACAGTCTAGAGGGAAAGAGATGGACATCAGTAGAAGAAAACAGGCATCAAAATAGATGAAATAGAATTATAGATCTATACATAAGTGCTTTGGGGCATGGTGGAGGGAGCAAGAGAAAAGGGAGTGAACTGTGGTGACACGGAAGGGAGAGTGAGCTGAGGAAAAATGGGACTTAGTCCGGGAAGGACTCTTGGAGGAGCTGAGACTTCAGTAGGACTTTGAAAGAGGGAAGAAAGACTGGCAGGTTTGAGGAAGGAGGGCATTACAGGCCAGAGGTAGGATGTGGACCAGGAGACAGATGAGCAGGTGAGATCAAGCAAAAGTGAGAAGGTTAGCACCAGAGGAGCAAAGTGTGTGGGCTGGGATGTAGAGGGAGAGAAGGGAGGTAAGGTAGGAGGGGGTAAAGGGATAGAGAGCTTTAAAGACAATAGTAAGGAGTTTTTGTTTGACATGGAGATGGATAGGCAACCACTGGAGATTTTTGAGGAGAGGGGGTGAGGTGCCCTGAATATTTCTGTTAGAAAGATCATCTGGGCAGCAAAGTGAAGTATGGACTGAAGTGGGGACAGGTAGGAGTAATCCAGTTGGGATAGGATGAGTGGTGGGATAGAGGTGAGGATAGAAAGGAAAGGAAGGATCTTGGTGATGTTTTGATGGTAAGACCAACAGAAATAAGTGACAGATTGGATATGTGGGATGAAAGAGAGAGTGGAGGCAGGGATGTCCCCAAGGTTACAGGCTTGTGAGAAGGGAAGGTTGGTTGTGCCATCTACAATGAAATGAACGTCCATGAGAGAACAGAGTTTGGGAGGGAAGATGAGGAGCTCTGTCTTGGACATGCTGAGTTCAAGGTGGCAGGAAGACATCCAAGTAAAGATGTCCTGAAGGCAAGAGGAGATGTGAGCCTGGAAGGAGGGAGAGAAAACAGGGGAGGAGATATAGATATGGGTGTCATCCGCATAGAGATGGTAGTTGAAGCCGTGGAAGTGAATGAGGTCTACAAGGGAGTGAGTGTAAATGGAGAATAGACGGGAAGCAATAAATGAACCTTGAGGGACCTCATAGTTAAGGGATGAGAAGGGGAGGAGGAGCCTGTGAAGGAGACTGAGTGGCCAGAGAGAAAAAAGGAGAAGCAGGAGAGGACAAAGCCAGTGATGCCAAGATTGGATTGGTGGTTGAGGAGGATTAAGATGGAGTAGGTGCCATTGATCTGGTGAGGAGATAATAATAATAATAATGACATTTGTTAAGCATTTACTATGTGCCAAGCACAGCACAGGGGTAGATATAAGGTAATCAAGTTGTCCCAAGTGGGGCTCACAGTCTTAATCCCCATTTTACAGATGAGGTAACTGAGCAAGTCACTTAACTTTTCTGGGTCTCAAAGTCACACAGCTGACAAATGGCAGAGCTGGGATTAGAACCTATGACCTCTGACTCCCAAGCCTGTGCTCTTTCCATTATGCCATGCATTTGTGACCTTTGAGAGGGTGGTTTCAGTACAGTGAAGGGGGTGGGAAGCCACAGTGGAGGGGATCCAGGAGAAAGTTGGAGGACAGGAATTTGAGGCAGCGAGGGTAAGTGACTCGCTCAAGGAGTTTGAGAGGAAAGGTAGGAAGGAGAAGGGGCAATAACTGGAGGGGTCTGTGGGGTCAAGAGGGTTTTTTTTTTTTCAGGATGGGGGAAAAAGTGGTCATGTTTAAAGGCAGTGGGGAAGATGCCATTGGAGACTGTGTCACTGAAGATGGCAGTTAAGGAGGGAATGGCAAGAGTTTTTATAAGATGTGACGGAATGGGGTCAGATGCGCATGTGGAGGAGCTTGAAATTTCTACTGGAGATAGTGCTGGGAAGGATGGGAAAGTTAAGGAGGGGATACTGAGGAGGAAGAGGGGTGACTTTGTGGAACTCATGCCTGATGGTGTTAATTTTCTTAATAAAGTAGTTGGCCAGATTGGGAGAGATGGGAGATGGGGACAGGGGGCCTGAGGAGGGAGTAAAATGTCTGGAACAACTGGTGAGGGTGATGAGCATGGGTGTCAATAAGGGAAAATAAATAGTTTTTTCCAGTCTGAGGAGAGGGCAGAGTTAAGGCAAGAAAGGACAAACTTGAAGTGGACAAGTTTGGCCTGATGTTTAGATTTCTGTCAGTAGCATTCAGCAGCTCAAACATAAGACTGAAGGATGAAGACAGTGTAGCTGATCCAGGGCTAGGTATTAGTGGTATAAGAGTGACAAAGGGATAGGGGAGTTAGGGAGTTGAGTTGAGTAGAGACGGTAGTATTGAGAGCATCTGTTTTGTCATCGGGGTGGGTCGATTGGGTAGGGGGGCTAGGTGGGGTGAGATGTGCAGAGAGGGATGGATGGGGTCAAGGGATCGGAGGTCTCTGTGGGGAAATAGTACAGGTATATGGGGAGGAGGAATGTAGGAGAGGAGGCAAATGAGAAAGTTGTGATCAGAGAGAGGGATTTCATAATTGGTGAGGGTAGTGATTGTGCAGTAGATGGAGTTGAGATGTAGTAGAGACCCCTAGGTGAGGAGTTGGTTGTTGGTGATTCTGAGGCAAGCAGTTTCAGGGAATGGGGCAGAAACAGCATTACAAAGGGTTTTGAAGGAATTGGAGAAGAGGAATTGGAGGCATCAAAGTATAAACAACCCATTCAAAGGCATGGGTTTATTGAATGTGTTTTCTGGTTGTACAAGATCTGATAGTGCTCTGTGGCTTGCCCCTCTTGTTTGATGAATCCCAACTAGAATTTTCACCCTAGGAAAATCATTTTTTGCATTAAACAAAAATTTTACATATATTAGTGTGGCAATTTTCTTAGTCCAACTAGTGATGCCCTGATGTAAAGATGCAGCAAAATTACATCTTAAGCAGTGTGGCTTAGTGGAAAGAGCCTGGGCTTGGGAGTCACAAATCATGGGTTCTAATCCTGGATCCACCATGGTCAGCTGTATGACTCTGGGCAAGTCACTTAACTTCTCTGTGCTTCAGTTACCTCATCTGTAAATGGGATTAAAGACTGTGAGCCCCATATGGGGCAGTCTGATTACCTTGTATTTACCCCAGTGCTTAAAACAGTGCTTGGCACATAGTAAATGCTTAACAAATACCATCATCATTATTATTATTATTATCATTGCTATTATTATTACTATTGCTTCACTACATATAGCTTTCCACAATTTTATTGAAAGTAGTTATATTCTCTTCCTGCAGAGATGATCCTGAATCTCTAATGGTCTGATGGCTTCAGTTTATGACAGCATTTTCCCTCTGACATTTCAAATGGACTTCTACAATCTTTGTTCTCCTGTTCTGGAAAAGGCACTCTCTTTGGCATGGAAATCTTAATATTATTTGGTCAAATAAGCTGTTCATCAATTGTACCAAGTTTTATTATTGGTTGTGCTCATGGACCTTCTCTAAATATAGTCCTATCTTGACAGACCTGATTTGAGGTCTAAAGCCCAAGAAGAGAGAAAGAGAGAAACTTAAAGGAAGTGAAGGAGGTATAGAGGGAGAGAGAAGAAATAAATTGCTGAAATATAGAGAAATGGGATAGGCAGAAGGCAGTTGAAACAGACTCTAGGAGACCTTGAACAGAGTGAGGGAAATGGTGAGAGACTTTAATAATAATGATAATAATGTTGGTATTTGTTAAGCGCTTACTATGTGCCGAGCACTGTTCTAAGCGCTGGGGTAGACACAGGGGAATCAGGTTGTCCCACGTGGGGCTCACAGTCTTAATCCCCATTTTACAGATGAGGGAACTGAGGCACAGAGAAGTTAAGTGACTTGCCCACAGTCACACAGCCGACAAGTGGCAGAGCTGGGATTCGAACTCATGAGTCCTGACTTCAAAGCCCATGCTCTTTCCACTGAGCCACGCTGCTTCTCTTTAAGGCAGTAGAACCAGTGAAGAGAAGAAACAGAGAGAGAAATAACAGCTTCTTGAGAAAGTCAAAGAAGCGCATGAAGGAAAGTAAGGAAAGGCTGCAAAGGGGATTAGAGGTTTAAGGATAAATAAAGCTACAGAGAGAGAATAAATGGACAGATCAATGGGGTGAAAAGATAGACCACAGAAAAATTAAGGACAGAGGATGTTTCTGGCGAGAGATCAAGAGGGTAGTGATGGTGAGGAAATGACAGGAACGAAGGACTGAAAATAGGGTAAAGAGTAAGATAAAGGAAATTTACAACACGTAGATAAGTCAGGCAAAAGTAGGACATTTTCCACTAATCTAATTTAAAGTTTTCTTTTCACATGAAGGTGCTTTAATATAGCTTGTATTTTAACTCCATGCAAAAAGAGAGCATTATTATTTTTTCTTATGTCAAGCCCATAAAAACATTCAAAATTGAATTCAAATCCTCTCATCTTTTTTTTACTGCATGCTACAAATGATTAAAAGTAATTAAATAATTTTGAAAGAAAAACAATGAATATATTCAGGCTGTTTTAATGCATACCCAAAACCATTTAAACTCAGAGTCAAAAAGGATATTAAATTCTTAAACCAGATTTTATAGCAGGAAAAAAAAACCTTCATATTAACTAAACCACTCTTCTTTTGCAAAAACAAATGGGATTTCTTCTTCTATAAGATGATGTTGCATTATGATGAAAAAATGTGAGACTAGACTCTTTAAATTAGTACACTGTTACAGATCTATAAAAATGCTATTAAATTCTTTGCCACTGTTCTGGACATATTTGAAAGGCATCAACAAAATGAGATTTTATAGGTAAATTTTTGACAGAATTATTCCAGTTTTCAGCAAAGAGTACTAGAGCTTGAGAGAGAGAGAGAGTCTACAGAACAGTGATAGAGGAGGTACTATATGTGAGTAAAATGTTTTAATAGTTTTCATTAAGCATTCATTAATGGAATTTATTTTATGTGGGGACATTCTCCCAAATGGGAATTAACCTATTCTCATCATCATTAATTACATTTTTGAATATGACCTTTGGAATCAACACCTAAACATGCTTCTAACATTGAAAAGAAATCCCTTCTGTATGTAGAAAAAATGAACAAATTAACATGACCTCAGCAAAGCATAATGGAAACATGAAAAATACAAAGGTGAAATTTTAAAAATGCCTACTGGTCCCCCAGGAGGCTCACATTCTAAGAATAAAAAGATGGAGTACAGTTGATGACTGACACATAAGGAAAGAAGAAATAAACACAAAAGATATAATAGGCCCTAAATCTCTTTTTTCATAGTATTTGTTAAGCAGTTACTATGTGCCAGGCAATGTATTAACAATCAAGGTGGACACAGCCCATGTCCCATATGGGGTTCACAGCCATTTTACAGATGAGGTAACCGAGGCAAAGAGAAGTTACGTGACTTGCCCAAGGTCACACAGAAGACAAACGGCAGAGTCAGGATTAGAACCAAGATCCTCTGATCCCCAGGCCTCTGTTCTTTCCACTAGACCATGCTGCTTCACTGATAAATTGAAGGAATTGCAGGCTAGAGGGAAAGACAGACATTACATTAAATGATAGATAAGAGAAACAGCATTAAAGGTAGAGGAAATGGCAAGGTATAAGGATATGTACATAAATAGGGTGGGGCTGAGGGTAGGGTGAATAAAGAGTACAGATCCAAGATAATAGGTGACACAGATGACAGAGCATATAAGGAAAATGAGGGCTTAGTCAGGGAAGGCCTCTTGGAGGAGATCTGATCTTAGGAGGGTTTTGATAGTGGGAAGACTGATGGACTGGTGGATATAGAACAGTGCTCTGCACACAGTAAGTGCTCAATAAATACCATTGAATGAATAAAACAGGAGAGAGCAGGCCGAGTGAGGAAGTGTTCGGTGGTTGTACAGGTGAGATTGAGGTAATAATGTAATGTAGGTATTTGTTAAGCAATTACTATGTGCTGAGCACAGTTCTAAGCGCTGGGGTAGACACAGGAGAATCAGGTTGTCCCACGTGGGGCTCACAGTCAATCCCCATTTTACAGATGAGGTAACTGAAGCACAGAGAAGTGAAGTGACTTGCCCACAGTCACACAGTTGACAAGTTGCAGAGCCAGAATTCGAACCCATGATCTCTGACTCCCAAGCCCATGCCCTTTCCACTGAGCGACACTGCTTGCATTACATATCTATTATATTTTATGAATTACTTATATTAATTTCTGTCTCACCCTCTAGGCCATAGGTTCATTGTGGGCAGGGAACACATCTACCAACTCCCTTGTATTGTACTCTCCCAAGTGCTTTGTACAGTGCTCTGCACGCAGTAAGTGCTCAATAAATATGATTGAATGAATAAAACAGGAGAGAGCAGGTCGAGTGAGCAAGGGTTCTGTGCTTGGACAGGTGAGATTGAGGTACAATATGCAGGTTTGCATTACATATCTATTATATATTATAAATTATATTAATTTCTGTCTCACCCTCTAGGCCGTAGGTTCATTGTGGGCAATGAACTCCCTTGTATTGTACTCTCCCAAGTACTTTGTACTGTGCTCTGAATAAAGTAAGTGCTTAATAAATATGATGATAAATAAGATGATGATTATCATCATAATGTTTAGAGTTTTTCAGCACTTATTAGGATCAGAGAACTGAAATAAGCCCATGAGAGTGATTGAGAGTTAGAAGACCTAATCTCTGTTTTCAAAGTTTGGTAGGGAAATACACAGAAAATAATTACCAACAGAAGAAAAGAAAGGAGAAATGAACATAGTGATTAGCAAGTGATTCAGTAGCAAAAATTAGTGGGTTTTTTTTTTTCATGGTATTTGTTAAACCTTTATTATGTATCAAACACTGTTCTCAGTGCTGGGATAGATACAAGTTATTTAGGTTGGATGCAGTCCCTGTTAGGTTGGATGCAGTCCCTGTTCCACATGGACCTCACAGTCTAAGTAGGAGGGAGTCAGAGAAACTTAGTTCTAATTCCGGCTCTGTTACTTGTCTGCTCTGTGACCTTGGGCAAATCACTTAATTTCTCTGTGCCTCAGTTCCCTCATCTGCAAAATGGGGATTAAGCAGCATGGCTCAGTGAATAGAGTGGGGCTGGGAGTCAGAAGGTCATAGATTCTAATGCCAGCTTCGCCACTTGTAAGCTGTGTGACTTTGGGCAAGTCACTTCACTTCTCTGTGCCTCAGTTATCTCATCTGTAAAATGGGGATTAAGACTGTGAGTCCCAAATGGGACAATCTGATCACCTTGTATCCCCTCCAGCACTTAGAACAGTGCTTCACACTTAGTAAGTGCTTAACAGATACCACATTATTATTATTATTACTATTATTATTACCTATTCTCTTTCCTCCTTGGACTGCAAACCCCTTATGGGATCTGATTATCTTGTATCTATCCCAGTGCTTAATACAATGTTTGGTACATAGTAAGCACTTAAGTTCCACAGTTATCATTATGATTATAATAATGGTATTTGTTAAGCACTTAACTATGTGCCAGGCACTGTAATAATCGCTGGAGTTGATACAAGCAAATCAGGTTGGACACAGTCCCTGTCCAATGTGGGGCTTACAGTGTCAATCCTCATTTTACAGATGAGAACTGAGGCCCAGAGGAGTGAAGTGACTTGCCCAAGGTCACAGCAGACAAGTGGAGGAGCCGGGGTTAGATAGAACACATTCCCAGGAGGGCAGGGACCCCGACCTTCTGCATCCCATGCCTCCATCTCGCTATTATTACTCATTATTATAGGTGCACACACACTCACATGCAGAACAGAGACTTCTGACTCTATTCACTGCTTCCCCAACTGGGTCTGTTCCACCAAGAATATATCCTCTTTTTTAAGCTGCAGGCCTGGATTTTCATAGATTTACAGTAAACCTTCACCTCCAGAACCCATTTGGAATCACAGAGAGCTAATGCTAAATCCTATCCAGGCTCTGCACCTCGTCAGCTATGTGACTGTGGGCAAGTCACTTAATTTATCTGTGCCTCAGTTCACTCATCTGTAAAATGGGGATTGACTGTGAGCCTCACGTGGGACAAGCTGATGACATTTATCTACCTCAGTGCTTAGAACAGTGCTCTACATGTAGTAAGTGCTTAAATACCAACATGATTATTATTATTATTATTGCCTGAAAATGGTGATAATGTGGACCACCTCCTGCTCCCAGCCTTAAAGATCACACCCAGGGCTCCTGGGCTCCAGTAAGAAAAGTTCCTTTTCTGAAGGCCAAGACAATGACTTTGGTTATTTCGTCACATCTTAATTAGAAAACCTATGCACAGATATAGCTCAATAATAGCAACAGAAGTTTTTATTATTGGCAAATACACACTAGTAGTTTTAAGACATTTATCAATAAACAAACAATATTTAGAGAAAATAATGTAAACATAGATTTTTATTATTTTTCCTATAGAGGCATTTTACTAGTGAGTCCATGGAAATTATACAGAAAATTTCTTAAACCTTTTCTGGTGTTGGACCAGACTGGTTTCCAAAACTGAAGTACCTTCACCTCAATTAAATAAGTAAATTTAATATAATTCAATCAATCATGTTTATTGAGCAGTTATTCCAGGCAGAACACTGTAGTAAGTGCTTCGGAGAGTACAATTTAGCAGAGACATGTTTTGTATGGTAAGAGAGACAAGGAGCCAAAAACAGCTTGGAAGCAGCATGGGCTAGTTTATACAGCACCGGCCTGGGAGTCAGAAGGAGCTGGGTTCTAATTCTGGGCCCTGCCACTTGTCTATGTGACTTTGGGCAAGTCACTTCATTTCTCTGGGCCTCAGTTACCTCACATGTAAAATGGCAGCTATGAGTGTGAGTCCTACATGGGACAGGGACTGTGTCTCTCTCTGATTAGTGCTTAGTACAATGTTTATTGCATAGTAAGCACTTAACAGATACAACCATTAATGTCATTATTGTTCTTGTCTAAACTACTCTGAGGTTTATCTTTCTATATTACTCTCCTCCATAGAGAATTATAATAATTTCAAGTGAAAGTATGTAGAATGAAAGATAATTTATAAAAGTGAATAAGAACTATTCCAATAGGTATTATTATAAATCATATCACATTGATGCAAATTCCTACATTCTATTCTACCAAGTAATCTTAGGGGTACAGCATTCCAATAAAAAAGAACATTAATATTCAATCCTGAAAGCCCATTTTACCCAGTTTTTACTGTCTTGGTTTGGCAAAAGCATCTTAGTATGGAAAATGATTTATTTTTGAATTCTCCAAAGGATACAGTGTACACTGGAGTGCAATGTAATTGAATGCAAGAAAAAGAAGAGATAAAAGTAACCCACTTTGAAGGTTTAAAGTAAACCCTGGAGATAATTTAGTCATTTTCTTTTAGTAAATTGTATTTTTATTTGTTTGTTTTTAATTCCCAAGTGATATGGTCTGGGGATTAAGGTTCCTTTGAATCTCAAATCAACTTGATGGGTCCTTTATAAATCAACCAAGTTTTTGGCATTTCAATTCAATAAATCAAGCCTGAAGAAAGAATCATTGTGCTTCATACTGTGAATGGGTGTTTTCAAAGTTGTTCTATGATCCTGTAAAATGAAGCCTGATCAACATTCAGTTGAATATAACAGTAGATGACTGTAAAAGCCCCTCTTGGAAAGCAGAGATATGTTATAAATGGTTTTAAAACAAATATTTTGACTGATTGCTTTTTCTCTGAAAATTTCATAAAAGAAGAGAAGACTATATTGGTGTTCTATATTTCTTTAAAGTTATGCCTCTGAGGTTATTTTGAACATAGATGTTTTTTCAGTGATTTATTTTGACAGAGGCTTAGCCAATATTCAAAGAGAAGCAGTAACAAAGAGATTTAATATGAAACGGTGAAAACTAATTTAGTGAAATTTATTTTCATCCTCTTTCTATTCCCCCTCAATTACGCTTTTCTTTATCTTCTTTTTCTTACCCCACTGTTTTTTCCCCTCTTCCTCTTCTTGATCAGTAGCCATGGTATCTATTTAATGTCTGCTGAATGTAACCCATAAACCCAAAGATTGAGCTGATTGTTTATATTCATTCATTCAATCATTTATTGAGTGTTTACTGTGTGCAAAGCGCTTTACTAACCCTTGGAGAATACAATATAATAATTAACAAACATATTTCCTTCTCATGATGAACTTACAATGACTTCCTCATATCTTCAAGTGAGTGTGAAACTGGAATGAAGTTGGGGATACTAAAGGGAAGCAGTGTAGTGCTGTGGATAGCCCATGGGTCTGGGAGTCAGAAGGTCATGGATTCTAATCCTGCCTCCTGTCTGCTGTGTGACCTTGGGCAAGTCACTTTACTTCTCTCTGCCTGTCATCTCATCTGTAAAATGGATATTGAGACTGAGCCCCACATGGGCAGAGACTGTGTCCACCCCATTTTTCTTCTCTTTGTTTTGTTAATGAGGTGTACATTCCCGGATTCTATTTACTGCGATTAAGGTGTCTTTGTTTTTGTCCATCTGCCTCCCCCAGTTAGATTGTAAGCCTCTCAATGGGCAGGGATTGTCTCTATCTGTTGCCAAATTGTACATTCCAAGCGATTAGTACAGTGCTCTGCACAGAGTCACAAATGTCATTAGTATTATCATGACACTACAACAAAAATAACAACCTATTAAAACTTTGTGGACAACAAAGCTACAAATTGTCATATAATTCTCATCTAGACAAGTCACTAGTCAGTAGTCCAAAAATAGACAGGGAAGTAGACTGAATTTAAGTACCATCACCCAAGAAAGATGTTGCCCACCCCTCTTGCCAGTCAACACTTGTTTGCTTCCTCTCTCTCCCTCTCTCTCCACCTTTTGTGATTACAAGCCCCATGTTATCCTGATATTATGTCTAATTTATTCTTTATTGTACTCCTTTCCTGTGCTTACTTCAGTGCTTGATTCACAGTTTGTGAAGTCTCAAATAAGCCATGGCAGTGACATGTTGTGGAAGTAGCATGGTTTAGTGGAAAGAGCATGGGTTTAGGAGTCAGAGGATCTGGGTTCTAATCCTGGCTACACCACTTTTCTGTTGTATGACCTTGGGCAAGCCACTTCTCTGTGCTTCAGTTACCTCATCTCTAAAATGGAGTTTGACTGTGACCCCACGTGGGACAACTTGATTATCTTGTATCTACCCCAGTACTTAGAACAGTGCTTGCCAAATAGTAAGCACTTAATGAAAAGTGTTATTACTATTACTATATTGTGCTCCAGAACAAAGTAAATGTCCACAGGACTGTACCTCTGTTCAAACTTCTCTATGTATGGAAGACCTGGTCTTCCTGCAGATGTCATATCGTGCTCTCTATTCTGTTTCATTCAATCATTCAATAGTATTTGAGCGCTACTATATGCAGAGCACTGTACTAAATGCTTGGAATGTACAATTCGGCAACAAATAGAAACAATCCCTGCCCATTGACAGGCTTACAGTCTAATCAGGGGGAGACAGACGGACAAAAACAAGATAACTTAATCACGATAAATAGAATCAAGGGGATGTACACCTCATTAACAAAATAAATAGGGCAATAAAAATATATACAAATGAGCACAGTGCTGAGGGGGGAGGAAGGGAGAGGGGGAGGAGCAGAGGGAAAGGGAGGAAAGGGGGCTTAGCTGAGGAGAGGTGAAGGGGGAGCAGAGGGAAAAGGGGAAGCTCAGTCTGGAAAGGCCTCTTGGAGGAGCTGAGCTCTCAGTAGGGCTTTGAAGAGGGGAAGAGAGTTAGTTTGATGGAGGTGAAGAGGGAGGGCATTCCAAGACAGTGGTAGGATGTGGGCTAGAGGTCAACAGCGGGATAGGCATGAATGGGGGACAGTGAGGAGGTGAACGGCAGAAGAATGGAACGTGCTGGGTGGGCAATAGAATGAGAGAAGGGAGGAGAGGTAGGAGGGGGCAAGGTGATGGAGAGCCTTGAAACCGAGAGTGAGAAGTTTTTGTTTCATGCGGAAGTTGATAGGCAACCAATGGAGGTTTTTTAAGGAGGGGAGTGACATGCCCAGAGCATTTCTGCAGGAAGATGATCCAGGCAGTGGAATGAAGAATAGAATGGAGAGGGGAGAGACAGGAGGAAGGGAGATCAGAGAGAAGGGTGATACAATAATACAGCCGGGATATTATCAGAACTTCTACCAGTACGGCTGTTTGGATGGCGAGGAAAGGACGGATCTTGGCGATTTTGTAAAGTCAAGGATGACACCAAGCTTGCGAACTTGAGAGATGGGAAGGATGGCCATACCATCCACGGTGACAGGGAAGTCGGGAAGAGGACAGGGTTTGGGAGGGAAGATAAGGAGCTCAGTTTTGGACATGGGTTTTAGGTGGCTGGCATTCATTCATTCAATAGTATTTATTGAGCGCTTACTATGTGCAGAGCACTGTACTAAGTGCTTGGAATGAACAAGTCGGCAACAGATAAAGTCCCTGCCATTTGACGGGCTTACAGTCTAATCGGGGGAGACAGACATACAAGAACAATGGCAGACATCCAGGTGGAGACTTCTTGGAGGCAGGAAGAGATACGAGCCTGAAGGGATGGGGAGAGAACAGGGGAGGAGATGTAGATTTGTGTGTCATCTGCATAGAGATGATAGTTTAAGCCGTGGGATCGAATGAGTTCACCAACCATACAGGCCACAGTGAACATCAGATGGCAAATGGAATCACACTTACAATAAAGCCTTTGAATAAATTCAACCTTCCATCATTGATGTCCTGATCATCTCGACACAGCTTTGCAGCTAAGCAAAATTCCTGCTCTGTACTCTCTTGTCCCTCTCATTGCAGTTGTGAAACTCTCTGCCTTTCGCCAGAATGCTCTGCCTGCACTGAGTATGCATTAAACCAGCCATTCTACCTCTCTGGACCCACTGAACCTCCAGATGAGTGAAACATCTGATAATTGCAGCCTTGCTTTGCTGCACACCCTCCGTTGTTCTTCCTTTCAAGCGAGGAACTCTTCTCCTGCACCCAGCAGGGTTTGTGCAACAATCCTTCTGTCTCCTTGGGGCACCCCATACCTTCCTGCCTTCTGCCACACTGGCAGAAAAAAGAACAACAACTGCAGCTTGAGGCTTCCTTAAAAATCTCAGTAAGACAACTGGCCTAATTAGCCATTGCTGAGGCTTCAGGTATGCCATGGACTCTCAATCACGAGGAGCCTAAAATTCTGCTCCTCCAGCCACAGCTCCACACTGACATTTGTCCTTATTTTGTGTATTGTGTATTTGACCTTGACTCTTCTGCAGTTTTAATGCTATTTCATTGCTTCCTGCATAACCATCTCAAGCCCTTCCCCTACTTTTATTCATAGCTTGTGAGAACCAGGAGGGATAGAATCTGCATCTAAATCATACTTGTACAGTATTTCCCAGAGCAGAGTCCAGTGCTCTGCACACGGTATGTTCTTAATAACTACTATCTCTACTATTACTACTGACTGAGACATCCGAGGAGAATGATGACAGTAACATACAGAAACCGTGCACTTTCTATCACTTTTACATAGTGATCTGACATTGAGAGGGGATTATTTCAGGATGTACTAAAGCAAATCTTTAGATAATGCTTCATTTCAGTTGAAACATTTAAGCAGTTGTGGCAGGTAGATCATGATGATACCCTGGGATAAAGAAAGGAGAGATTCTTAGAGTGGAAACTATGAACACACTGAGACAAGGCAGCATAAGCAAAAACAGTTCTTGGTAGAGCAACCAGCAGCCATGACAACCTTAAAAATTTATCTTTTTGTGCACTCAGGGTTATTAGCCCTCCTCTATGGTACTTATATCAAATACAAAGAAGAGAGTGCTTTCTTCATGCTGATCAGTGGATAGAGATATATCTATAGCATATGGATACATTTATGATTTATAGATTATAGATATATAGGCAGATAACTGCTTAAAACATGAATTCTTATGATAATAGTAATAGGTGCCAAGCACTGTACTAAGTGGTAGGGTAGATACAAGATAATCAGGTTCCACATGGTGCTCATAGTGTAAGTAGGAGGTAGAGCAGAGTATCAGACCCTTGTTTTGCAGATGAGAAAACTGGGCCACAAAGAAAGTCACTTGGCCAAGATTGCATAGCAGGCAAGTGATAGAACTAGGATAAGAACCAGGTCCTCTGACTCCCAAGCCTGTGCTCTTTCCACTAGGCCACAATGCTTTTCTGATGGGATCTGTGGACCTCTTCAATCAATCAATCAATCATATTCATTGTGTGCTTACATGTGCAAAATACTGTACTAAGTGCTCAGAAGAGTACTATATAGTTCAGTTAGTAGATACTTTCCATGCCCACAATGAATTTACATTCTAGAGTTGGATAAAGACATTAATATGAATAACTAAACTATGAATAGGTACAAAAGTTCTGAAGACCTTTCCACAGCATCCTTACAGGCCATATAATAATGTTGGTATTTGTTAAGTGCTTACTATGTGCAGAGCACTGTTCTAAGCGCTGGGATAGATACAGGGTAATCAGGTTGTCCCATGTGAGACTCACAGTCTTAATCCCCATTTTACAGATGAGGGAACTGAGGCCCAGAGAAGTTAAGTGACTTGCCCACAGATACACAGCTGATGAGTGGTGGAGCTGGGATTCAAACCCATAACCTCTGACTCCCAAACCCAGGCTCTTTTCACTGAGCCACGCTGCTTCCCACAGAACCTCTCAGGATTACCTAATGCATTGATGCATTACCCATGCATAACTTTTAAAACATTCTCAAATTGGATCACACAGACAAAGTCCTGGAATAAATTAATTTTTCCCATAATGAAGCCCTGTTCATCTCGACACAGCTTTGCACCTGAATAAAAGGCTTACCTGGTACTTCCATGGCCTTGTCATTGTGGCTGAGGAACTCTCTGGGGTGATATCCTAAAGGTCAAAATGGCTAGATAGATGCAGAGAGGGTTAGATGACAGTTGAGTAGACAGACGGGCAGGTGAGTGGCCAAACTCTCTTTGCCCATCAGGACAAAATGGAAACACCCTCAGTGTTCTTAGCTTTTGGTAAAGTACAGGAGGGATCACTCTAGTTCCCTGAATAAAAGGGTGGAGTTAAAGTGAAACTGTAATCAACAGTTGTTCCAAGAATTAGGCACATCCCTTCCAACTTCCCATCACACTGCAAGGCTACCCTTTGCATGAGGAACTGTGGTAGCCCGAAGTTTCTAGAATTTCAAAATGTAGAAAAAAAAATTGTATCTGGACTGCAGTAGATCTGGGCAGTTGCCCTCTGAGGCTGTTACAAGTTTCCTATGCTATCAGATTTCCGGGCTCATATCTTTGTCTTTATGGTGTTTTTGAATGTATAGCTTTTCATGTTTCCTCTTGGATATGTCACCAACCCTTCCCCATTTTATCTTTAGGCTGTGAGCTCCTTGATGACCAGGGACCCTATCTAAGTCTCTCTCACCTTGGTATCTTTTCCCAGCTCTTAGTTCAGTGCCCTGCACAACAGAAAACATCTAATAAATACAATTATTATGAAGTAGAAGGATTGCTCCAACACTCATACCAAGAAGAAAGAGAACATTCTGGGTGCAAAATGTTGATGACAAAGAATTTGGACCTGGCATCAGAGGTTGCTATAATTGAAAATACTTGAGGAAGTCTTTGGACCAACATAGTATGATGCATTTCACTCTTTACATAATCAAATTATATCACCTTATATTAAATTTAAAAAAATCTGAATCTTTGCCTTGGAACTTGAACTGGGAACTTCAAGAATGATTTAAATTATTTCATTTTAATGATTTGATTTAAACATCAACGTAGACAGTCGGTGGAATTTTGTTTGAGAAGATATGTGACCTATTTTCTTTCTTGGGAAGTTAGTTTTTTCCAAGAAGGCATGATAAATAATTAAAAACCTTGAGGTCCAAAGGTGTATATTTAAACTGGCCAGAGATATTGCAGTTCAATAATAACAACGTTGGTATTTGTTAAACATTTACTATGTGCAGAGCACTGTTCTAAGTGCTGGTGTAGATACAGGGTGATCAGCTTGTCCCATGTGAGGCTCACAGTTAATCCCCATTTTACAGATGAGGTAACTGAGGCATAGAGAAGTTAAGTGACTTGCCCACAGACACACAGCTGACAAGTGGCAGGGCCGGGACTCGATCCCATGACCTCTGACTCCCAAGCCCAGGCTCTTTCCACTGAACCACGCTGCTTCACATATATCTGGATTGACACCCACATACACACTACACACACACACACACACACACACACACACACACAGAGTCTTTCAGTGGCATAGCAGCAATACTATTGTACTGAAAATTCCAATTTCATTTTATAAATTGCTATAGACACATTGGCAGACATCTGTTGTGTAATGTAGCAAATGAATTACAATTCAATTTTTTCCTAAAAGAGCTTCTTCCTTTAGAAGGAAACTTTTAATACCAATTGAGTTTAATACATTTCAAATATGGTTCCTTTACTATGCATAATCTGGGAGAGAAATTCATAATTTATGTCTGTTTGACAGTTATATGCACCACTCGGATATAAATTGTTCTCTCTGATTTTCTACCCCACAGAACCTCTCAGGATTACCTAATGCATTGATGCATGGCCTACCCATGCATAACTTTTAAAACATTCAAACCAACGAATTATCCCTGGAAGCTGTAATCCCACTTTGATTAGGACTAACTACTGAAATCAATATGGATGCCTTAGGAAAATATGACTTCGATTTCCTCTGCTGGAATATTTGATGCTTTTGTTACAATAGGAATCATAATGCTGTTGCATAAAGTATTAACACTACCTGCTTTTATAGTCCAGGATTCAACCACGTGCAGAAAATGCTCTGTTAAATTCAGTGCTCTATTCTAGGAGTTCTCAATCATTCAATCTTCCTATTGTACACTTATATACTGTTACGGATTTTTGTCAGAGAAATGACTCTGATCTCGCAATCACATGAGAGGGTTTCGTGACCTTGGTGTAGAAATCAACAGACTCAAGAGAGCGACCTAGAGATCAGGAAAGGGAGGAAAGTGGCTGCCGCCCGTTCACCCCAGTGGGGTACGAGTGACGAACAGCCACCAGCCATCCCGAACCGGGTACCTTTATTTGAAAGCATTTCCGCATTCCACTCGACTGCAACTCTTCCAGTGGGCACCCCAAATCCCACCCAACCCCCTTGCATTGGCGGAACTCCACCCTCCATTCAGAACCAGTTCTTAGTAGTGGTAATGTAATTGACACATTGTTACCCAAATTCAACTGATTGATCTTCCTGGTAATGTAACTGACACATCATTACCCAAATTCAAATGATGGATCTTCCACAGGAAGGAGATTACGTGGAGACAGGATGTCTAGCACAATATGGGAAGGAGACAGATCAGAGACAGGATGGTAAATCGTCCAATGCATGTACCACTATTTTTTTTCCCATGATCAACCTCACTCCACTATTAAATAGCCCACTCCAACACAGTAAGTGCTCAATAACTATGATTGAATGAATGAACAGTTACAAACTTTCACCTTTCTCAAATGCTATATACCCCTACCTCCTCTCTTGGGAATTTATCCTAATGATTTACTAAAATCACATTTCCTTCAAAAGCTTTTCCCTGATTAATCCCTTATTGGTTCAAATCCCTGATTTAATCCCTATTGGTCATGGGTTCAAATCCCTGCTCTGCCACTTAGCTATATGACTGTGGGCAAGTCACTTAACTTTTCTGTGCCTCAGTTCCCTCATCTGTAAAATGGGGATTAGGACTGTGAACCTCGTGTGGGGCAATCTGATTACCCTGTGTCTACCCCAGTCTTAGAATAGTGCTCTGCACATAGTAAGTGCTTAACAAATACCAACATTATTATTTTTGCTCTACTTGCTGTCCATCCTGCTGCTGCCTATGCTTTTGGATCTGTGTCCTTTAAGCTCTTATTGTTCATCCCACTTTTCATTCATTCATTCATTCAGTCATATTTACTGAGCATTTACTGTGTGCAGAGCACTGTACTACGCTCTTGGAAAAGTACAATACAACAATAAACAGTACCCACAATGACCTCAAAGTCTTCAAATACACAGTACAGTTTTTTAATTTATTTCAATATCTGCCTCTTTGTCTGGACTCTTAGCTCCTTTTGGACTGGAACATGTCTACCAAATCTGACATAGTGTACTCTGTCAAACATTTGGTACTGTGCACATATAGTAGGCACTCAAATACCATTGATTGATTAATTTGGCTTCTAGAATTCCTGAAAGAAAATTAACCAATTGATTTTTGTAGAAATGCATAGGACACCTATAAATTATAGTGTGGATTTTAATGATAATTAATAACTATGATATTTGTTAAGCACTTACTATGTGCCAAACTCTGTTCTAAGCACTAGAGTAGATACCAGGTAATCAGGTTGGACACAGTCCATGTTCCACATGGGGCTCACAGTCTTGATCCCCATTTTACATATGAGGTAACTGAGGCACAGGGACATTAAGTGACTTGCCCAAGGTCACACAGCAGACAAGTGGTGGAGTCAGAATTAGAATCCAGTCCTCTGACTCCTAAGCTCGTGTTCTTGCCACTAGGCCATGCTGCTAGCCAATCATACATCCTAGGTGTACAGAATTTTAAAAAATTAAAACTAGGCTTTGGAATCATCCCAAAGTTTAAAGACTTAAATGTCTTCCATTCTTTTCCATTAAGCTTCTATGGGCTTTTCAATGTCAAGGGTTACTTTGACCCATGAAACCTGAAAAAATGAATAAACAGTGTAAAATGTAGCCCATCCAATTAACTAACTTAAAGTAAAGTGTCTTTTTACTAAAAGTGGTAAATACTATGTGTTCTCAGATGACATTTAAATTCTCTGTTTGGGTCATCTTGCTAATTAATATAAAATATTGTCTATGCCAAGCATACCTTTTAAAGTTTACAAATAGCAGAATAGATACAGATTCATTGAATCATATTTGTTGAGCACTTATTCTGTGCAGAACACTGTACTAAGTACTTGGAAACTACAATTCAGCAACAAATAGAGACAATCCCTGCCCACAGCAGGTTCATAGTCTAGAAAGGGAGAGCTGTATAACAAAACAATTAAACAAGCATCAATAGCATCAATATAAATAAATGGAATCATAGATATATGCACATCATTAATAAAATGAATAGAATTATAAATACTTATATACACAAAAGTGCTGTGAGGCAGGGGAGTAGACAGAGGGAGGGTGTAGGGGTGATAGGGAGGGGAGGAGGAGCAGAAGAAAAGGAGGGCTCAGTCTGGGAGGAGGTGAGCTTCCAGTAGAGCTTCGAAGGGGGGGGAGCGGATTTGAGGAGGGAGGGCATTCCAGGCCAGAGGTAAGACGTGGGCCAGGGATTGATGGTGGGACAGGTGACAATGAGACACAGAGAGAGGGTTAGCACCAGAGGAGCGGAGTGTGTGGACTGGGATGTAGAAGGAGAGAAGGGAGGTGAGGTAGGAGGGGGCAAGATGATGGAGAACTTTGAAACCAGTAGTGAGGAGGTTTTACTTGGTAATTGATAATTATCGATTCATTCATGTACTTCTTTCTCATGATCTTCTTTGTTATCATCCGTTTCATCCTGCTGTTTTCATCACACTACTAATTACCAGGCCTTCTGAGCAGCCTTCTGTAGCTCCAGTGACCCATTAGCAATCTTCCTCTCTCATCCTTCATGGGGGAGACAAGTCTACTCATTCACACTTAAAGACACTGTGAATCTTGCCACAGTTTGCAGTCAAGAACTACTTTGTTTGGAGGATTACCAAGCACAGCCTCTTCCTAGAACAGCTTAGCTGACAGGCAGGCATAGTGATGGAGATCTGGTCGCGGGTCAGTTTTGGCGTGAGGTCTGTGTGATTTCAAACTCTCCAATCAGAGGTCTGGTTGAAGGCTGAAAGGGTGTTGCAGGAGAGGAATTGTAGTGAAAACAAAGGTACTGATTGAATACATTTCCCAGAAGCCAATTTGGTTTTCTGGATGGAGCTTTCTTTCCTTCACTCTCAGGAGCTGAATCTACTCATACAGCCTTTGGGGTGAATCTGTCTTTATAGGAAGTTGTGAAAGCCTTAAATCCTCTCTCTGCCTCTGACTACTTTGTGTTCTTTCACTCTACTAAGAAAAACGCATGTCCCTGCTTGGCCTTCAATTTGACCTGTGGATATGTGGTAAGTTTTTACTTGGTTTAGTCACTTTGGCCAGGGGGAATATAGGGCAGGAGCATCTTATATGGGCTATTTTAGTTCCTTTCTTTTTAAGCATAAATGTTGAAGAAAACGGTGTTCAGGTGCACAGGGACTGGGTGCAAGTTTCTTTATCTTTTTATTAATCTTTGCTTTGAAATCTCCGTTGGTAAATCACTATTTGAATAATTTCTTCCATTCTTTTCCAGTGTAGCTCAGATTAAAACATTTGTTAGACACGTTCCTGAAGATTTAGGGATTTCCCTGATCTCTACACACACACACACACACACACACACACACACACACACACACACACACACACACACACGCACATAAAATGTATATTTTCATTGTTTTCTCTTAAACTAAGTTGTGTCCATAATTCATTCTTTGTTGTGTAGATAGTTTCCACCACATAGATTGTGAGCCTCTAGGAAATAAGAGAATATCAGTTGATTTTCCTCAAATTACCCCTGTGGGTTAGTATAATGCTATCTAAGAATTTGGTAAGAGTTAATGTTAATTTTTAATACTTACTGTGTTTACAACAAGAAAAGCACACCATCCTTATGATTCAGGTCTAGACCTATCTTAGATGTCAAGTCTAATTTACCTTAAGTGCTTTAATCTACATCCTTTTATCAATTGAATGACAATTTGGAATCGAATGATGACATTTAAGATGTCATCAATCCCCATCATTAAGGTCAGGTTTTTGTTTAATTGGTCCATGCCCACAAGGAGTTTACAGTCTAGAAGGGAGGAAGGATTACTAAGGTGATGACCATATTTTAGAACACATCAGCGTCTTCAGTTTACTGTTTTATGGGAATATTAATCCCCTGTCAAAGTCTTGTCTTCAAATATAAAGGACAATACTCATTCTCCCACACATTCTCTTGCTATAGTCCTTAAGTCTTTAAGATTTAGAATTACTTGATATCCTTTTAGAACAAGAATATGGTAGTCTTACTCTGAAAATTACTTTAGAAATGGAAATTGTTTATTTGATATCCCTCCTTGCTTAAGAGCCTGAAACTAATTCAGTACAGCCAGTTATAGGAATGATATAGATCATTTTAGAAATGGAATCTAAAGGTCAGACAATTTCAGGGAAAAAAAGTACCTTTTAATTCAGATGCTTAAATACCTGTAGAAACATCATGTGACAGTAGTAATAGTAAATTGTATTTATCAATCTCAGTTTAGAACTGCATCACTCCATTAAACTTTAAAATGTTTGTAGCATGGTTACTATTCAACCTCTAGCAAAGGTGATAAACAACTATTCTAAAAATGTTTTCACCCAGGTTAAACTAGCATTTTTGTTTAATTGAAGGTTTTTGAATAGATAATAGTCAATTATTCATGGTAAATTCTCAAGGAAGCAGCATGTTGTAGTGAATAGAGCATGAACCTCAGAGTCAGAAAGTCATGGGTTCTAATCTTGGCACTGCCATTTGTTTGCTTTTCTGCTGTGTAGCACTGGGCAAATCACTACTCTTCTCTAGGCTTCAGTTACCTCATCTGTCAAATGGGGATTAAGGCTATGAGCTCCATTTTGGACTATGTCCAATCTGATTTGCTTATATGCACTCTAGCATGTAGTATAGTGCCTGGCACATAGGAAGTGTTTAACAAATAACACAATTATTACTATTATTATTATTTATATTATTATTATATCCCTACAAAAATATCAGAAGATGCAATTATTCAGACCTTTCTGGAATGTTCATGTCTTTCTGGTATATTAGATTTTCACAAGTCTTGACTTTTGGTTTAATGATAACTGCAGTATTCTTTAAGGGGTTACTATGTGCCAAACACTATTCTAAGCACTGGGGTAAATAGAGGATAGGTCATAAACTCCTGGTACCACATGGGGCTCAGAGTCTATAGGAGGAGAACAGTTACTTACCCCCATTTTACAGGTGAGGAAACTGAAGCATGGGCAAGTCAATTGACTTAAGTAAGACACACAGCGGATTGACAGAGAAGAACTGGAATCCAGGTCCCATGACTAGAAGACTTATGCTCTTTCCATTAGGCACTGTTGCTTCTCCATTTTTAAAGAATGGAAACAGTATAGTCTGTAAGTGATGTCCTAATGTCAATAAATGATAGGAGGTTAAGTGCAAATGTATTCTGCAGGGCTCATCAATGATATAAAATATATATTAGCTCTTCACCCTCAGTTGAAATAGATCTTATCTCTAAACTTTCCATTCATTTCAATTTACTCATTTGAGTTTTATGGAAGGTGACTCTAATAGAACATAAGAAGCAGCATGGCTCAGTGGAAAGAGCACGGGCTTTGGAGTCAGAGGTCATGGGTTCAAATCCCGGCTCCGCCACTTGTCGGCTGTGTGACTCTGGGCAAGTCACTTCACTTCTCTGTGCCTCAGTTACCTCATCTGTAAAATGGGGATTAAGACTGTGAGCCCCACGTGGGACAACCTGATTCCCCTGTGCCTACCCCAGCGCTTAGAACAGTGCTCTGCACATAGTAAGCGCTTAACAAATACCAACATTATTATTATTATTATTATTATTATTATTATTATTATTATATTTAGCCATCCTATCCACCAGACAAACTGCTTGGTTCAAATAAGTGATATTTATGCTATATATCATTAATTATACAGTACAAAGATTGTCCTTTTTTATCTCTGCTGATTTTGCCTATTCTTGGGTCATTCAAATATCTCACTAGAGAAAGAGAGAGACTGTGAAGCTCAGAGGAGGTTCTCGATATCAATTCTTGTAAATTTTGGT
Organism: Ornithorhynchus anatinus; assembly: GCF_004115215.2. Classification (NCBI taxonomy): domain Eukaryota; kingdom Metazoa; phylum Chordata; class Mammalia; order Monotremata; family Ornithorhynchidae; genus Ornithorhynchus; species Ornithorhynchus anatinus. The sequence goes on from NC_041728.1 coordinate 158,250,000, forward strand.
AAGGGAAGTTCAGGAAATGAAAGGTTAAAGAGAGTTTAAATTTGTGTATTGCATTTTTCGTGCTCTTGTATTACCCTATAATGAGTTTCTGAGACTTAGTTACATTAAAGGATAATCTTACAAAAAATGGATGTACTTAAGGCAATTTCCTAAGGGGATAATCTCCAATTTTAACCAAGCAAATTGATATTTAGATATTTAGTTGTCATTCAAAACAGTCGACCAAAAGCTACCATATCCTTTCAGTTTTAACAAAAAAAACTAAAATGCTCTCTTTGTGAATTGCAATTTTAGTACTGGGATCCAGATTTAATATCAACTAAGCTCTAAAACTTTTGGTTGCTTTGTTTTACTAGTAGTTCCCAATACTTTTTGTACTGATGTACATTTAAGTTCATTTAATGTCGTTTCCAATGTGGGAGGAGCTATACTAGAAAAGTATAATTGAAGCAAAATGGAAATGGTGATGTAGTTAGTGGACATCCCTATAAATAAGGATGATTGTCAAGGAAGTAGAAGGGCAGCTATCATTTGGTCTCCAAGTGTCCTGCTGTCCCTGTTGTTATGTGGTTCATTGGTACAACCCAGTAGCAGTCTTTCTTCTGATTCTTAATTTTTTCTCACTCTAAGTACTTTTTCTAAAGCATCATTATGTGATAGATGATTTGAATTTATACCTATTTGACTGCTATAATTTTACTCATTGCAATATCTGTGAAGATTCATGATCCCTTACAAGAACACTTTCAGGAGATTTTCATCTGTTATGGTGAAAATTTGCAAACCATCAACCTGCCTCAGCTGGTGAATTCTCAAATTATAGTCCAGAGAAAAACAATCGGAATTGAAAGTGCAACTGAAAAACCTAAGAAAAGTGCCAATAAAAGCAGAGAACTATAGGAAATAAAGTGAATAGAGGCAGAATATTTAACACTTAATTATGGGTTGGTAGATAGTCAAAATCAGTTCACCTTTAAAAATGATTGTTTGATTTCAACTGTCTAGGTTGATTTGGGTAATAGAACTGTGCTTTCTTGATTATGCTAAAGTCAAGAGAGCCTGGACAGGAGTATATGTCTCTCTTTCTGTACAACAATAACTTCAAAATTTTGACTAATTGAAATATTATATCCATTTCTACACCATCTTTAATAATGGTGGTATTTGTTAAGCGCTTACTATATGCAAAGCACTGTTCTAAGCGCTGGGGGGTTAAAGGGTGATCAGATTGTCCCACGTGGGGCTCACAGTTTTAATCTCCATTTTCAGATGAGATAACTGAGGCACAGAGAAGATAACTGACTTGCCTACACTCACATAGCTGACAAGTGGCAGAGCCTGGAGTCGAACCCATGACCTCTGATTCCGAAGCCCAGGCTCTTTCCACTGAGCCATGCTGCTTCCCCACTTTGAACTTTGCATGTCTAATGGTTTGGTACACAGTTTGAGGGTAGATGAGAATTGAGTCCAACATTTCATTTCTTCGTGTAGGATCCTTGTGAAATAATTTGGAGCAGTTTGATGAGTCCTCATTTTAAAGATGAAGCACATGGGGCACATAATGATAATAATGGTGGTATTTGTTAAGCACTTACTTTGTGCAAAGCACTGTTCTAAGCACTGGGGGTAAACGAGGTGATCAGGTTGCCCCACCAGGAGCTCACAGTTTAAATCCCCATTTTACAGATGAGGTAACTGAGGCACAGATAAATTAAGTGACTTGCCCAAAGTCACACAGCTGACAAGCAGCAGAGCCGGGATTAGAACACACAACCTCTGACTTCCAAGCCTGAGCTCTTTCCACTGAGCCACACTGCTTCTCTAGCCTCAAACATAATTTGAGGAAATTACCTTGTCAGAAAAAATTGCATCAGTAAGCCAGGTTATTAGCATACAATGGTGTAAATCAGACACACTGATGTGTTTCAGACTGTCCATAGTATCTATTTTGTGCCCAATCAGAGATGTTCATAAAAACATTCCCAACAGGAAATAAATTAAGAGGATAACTAGATAGAGTAAACCTTAGCCAGTTGCTTCTTTAGAAAACAAGAAAAATCAATGGTTGTCTTGTCAAAGTGGATATTGAATTCAGCTACGGTAAATGTCAAGATTAATTGACTCAAATAGTATAAGACAGTTTGCTTATTTGTTAGAAAACTATGTTCAGTTTGACTATCTCTCTACCTCTCAGTCACAAACACGGTTTTCTTTCACAGAAGGATGTCTACTATTACATAGGTGGAAAAGATATAGGGGTAACTGATAATAAGTATTTGAGGTGCATAGGAAGTTGTCATTCATGAAATGAAGACTATCCAAACATGGTGTGCAAATGGGGAAGGTCAGGTCCTGCCCTGGACATCAGGTAATAATAATAATAGTATTTGTTATGTGCTTACTATTTGCCAGGCATTGCACTAAGAGCATCCTTCCCTGCAGTATCCTCAGAGGAGATCTTCTCCCTCCTCAAAAGTGCCACCTCCTCCACCTGTGCTTCAGACCCCATTCCCGCTCACCTTATAAAAACCATCGCCCCTTCCCTCCTCCCCTCCTTAACTTCCATCTTTAACAGCTCACTCTCCAATGGCTTCTTCCCCTCTGCCTTCAAACATGCCCATGTCTCCCCCATCCTAAAAAAACCCTCTCTCGACCCCACTCCCCTTCCAGTATTTGCCCTATCTCCCTCCTACCCTTCCTTTCCAAGCTCCTAGAACGAGTCATCTACACTCACTGCCTAGAATTCCTTAACTCCAATTCTCTTCTGGACATCCATCAATCTGGCTTCCGTCCCCTCCACTCTACCAAGACTGCTCTCTCAAAGGTCACCCATGACCTCCTTCTTGTCAAATCCAATGGCTCCTACTCTATCCTAATCCTCCTCAACTTCACAGCTGCCTTTGACACTGTAGACCATCCCCTTCTCCTCCACACCTTATCTCACCTTGGCTTCATGGACTCCGTCCTCTCCTGGTTCTCCTCTTATCTTTCTGGCCATTGATTCTCGGTCTCCTTCGCAGGGTCCTCCTCCCCCTCCCATCCTCTAACTGTAGGGGTTCCTCAAGGATCAGTTCTTGTCCCTCTTCTGTTCTCCATTTACACTCACTCCCTTGGTGAACTCATTCGCTCCCATGGCTTCAACTATCATCTCTATGCAGATGACACACAGATCTAAATCTCTGCCCCGTCCTCTCCTCCCTTCAGGCTCGTTTCTCCTCCTGCCTCCAGGACGTCTCCACCTGGATGTCTGCCTGCCACCTAAAACTCAACATGTCCAAAATTAAGCTCCTTATCTTCCCTCCCAAGCCCTGTCCTTTTCCTGACTTCCCTATCACTGTGGATGGTACGACCATCCTTCCCGTCTCTCAAGCCCGCAACCTTGGTGTCATCCTTGACTCAGCTCTCATTCACCCCACACATCCAATCCATCAACAAGGCCTGCCGGTCTCACCTTTATAATATCGCCAAGATCTGCCCTTTCCTCTCCATCCAAATGGCAATCTTAATGGTACAGGCTCTCATAATATCCTGGATGAATTATTGTGTCAGCCTTCTCTCTGATGTCCCTTTCTCCTGCCTCTCTGTGCTCCATTCTATTCTTCTTTCTACTGCCCAGATCATCTTCTTGCAGAAATGCTCTGGGCATGTCACTCCCCTCCTTAAAAATCTCCAGTGGTTGCCTATCAACCTCTGCACGAAACAAAAACTCACTCTCGGCTTCAAGGCTCTCCATCACCTTGGCCCCCCACCTCTCCTCCCTTCTCTCTTTCTACTGCCCACCTCACACAATCCGCTCCTCTGCTGCTCACCTCCTCACCGTCCCCTGTACTTGCCTATCCCACCATCGACCCCTGGCCCACGTCCTCCCGCTGTCCTGGAATGCCCTCCCTCCTCACCTCTGCCAAACTAATTCTCTTCCCCTCTTCAAAGCCCTACTGAGAGCTCACCTCCTCCAAGAGGCCTTTCCAGACTGAGCTTCCCCTTTTCCCTCTGCTCCCTCTACTCTCTTGCTGCCCCCCCTTCACCTCCCCTCTGTTAAGCTCCCTTTTCCCCCTTTCCCTCTGCTCTTTCCCCTCCCCTCAGCACTGTGCTCATTTGTATATATCTTTATTACCCTATTTATTTTGTTAATGAGATGTACATCCCCTTGATTCTATTTATTGCTATTGTTTTTGTATGTCTGTCTCCCCCGACTAGACTGTAAGCCCGTCAATGGGAAGGGATTGTCTCTACCTGTTGCTGAATTGTACATTCCAATCGCTTAGTACAGTGCTCTGCACATAGTAAGCTCTCAATAAATACTACTGAATGAATGAATGAATAGTGTGGTTAGTAGCAAATTTGGGTTGAATACAATCCCTGTCTCACATGGAGCTCACAATTTCAGTTGCCATTTTACAGATGTAGTAACTGAGGCCCAGAGAAGTTAATTGATTTGCCCAAGGTCACAGGTCCCAAGCCTGTGCTGTATCCAGTAGACCATGATGTTTCTCAGTTATTTGAGCAGATGGAGCATAAGACTGGAGAGGGGATTAGATGAAATTGTGGAGAACCAAGATCAGGCTGAAAGACTTCAGAGAATAACCCCCAGTTGCCTACTCTCCATACAAATGTTTAAGGCTAGCTAGGCTTGATGCCTTCCTGCTCATATATGAACCTTGCAGTGTTGGCATTTATCAGAGACCCTGGAACATTATGGTGTGTAGGACCTCAAATATGGCTGTATGTAATCTAGAAATGTAAGTCGTATGTAGTAGTATTAATAGTCAGTCAGTCGTATTTATTGAGTGCTCACTTTGTGCAGAGCAGGTATGAAGTGCTTGGGAGAGTACAATATAACAATAAAAAAGACAAATTCCCTGCCCACAAAAGATTTTAATTGATCACCCCTCAGGTTAGTTATCCCAAACCACACCTTTAGGAATGGTAATAATAATAATTATCGTATTTGTTAAACACTTACCCTGTGCCAGGCACTATAATAAGTGCTGGGGTGAAAGCAGTCCCTATCCCACATGGGACTCACAGTCTCAATCTCCATTTTACAGATGAGGTAACTGAGGCACAGGGAAGTGAAGTGACCCACCCAAGGTCACACAGTAAACAAGTGTTAGACCTGGGATTAGAATCTATGACCATCTCTGTCTGACTCCCCGGCCCATGCTTTATCCACTACACCATAATAATAATAATAATAATGTTGGTATTTGTTAAGCATTTACTATGTGCAGAGCACTGTTCTAAGCTCTGGGGTAGATACAGGGTAATCAGGTTGTCCCACGTGAGGCTCACAGTCTTCATCCCCATTTTACAGATGAGGTAACTGAGGCACAGAGAAGTTAAGTGAGATGCCCACAGTCACACAGCTGACAAGTGGCAGAGGCAGAATTCGAATCCATGACCTCTGACTCCCAAACCCGTGCTCTTTCCAGTGAGCCATGCTGACAATCCCTACTGCTTCCCTTTATACCTCTTTATAGAATGAAAGGGTAACTTGTTTCATGTCCACAGAAACTTACACTCTGTTGAGCAATGTCTAAGTAAATGTGTTTAGTGGATATATGAGTGCTAAGGATGATGTAAATAATTCATAAACAGTGAAACCTAAAGAGACAGCATGATCCTGGTAGTCAGAACACCTGGGTTCTAATCCTGGTTCCACCACTTGCCTGCTGTGTGACCTTGGGCAAGCCACTTAATTTTCTATGCCTCAGTTTCTTCAGAATTAAATGCCTCTTCTCCCTTCCCCTTAAGCTATGTGGGGGATGGTCTATGTCCGATAAGATTATTTTCTATGATTGCCACATAGTGTTTAACAAATACCACAATTATTAGTGCTAGAATAACTTTGTGACTCCTAGTTTTCCTTGGGCCACAACATTTTTCATTTTCGAGGTGAGGTGGTCAGATGTCTCTTCACTATCGCTCCACTAGAGCGGAGAGCAATTCAGCCTGTGACCCAGAACCTAATCCATTGGTTGGGCTGCTCACCAAGCCCTGAGATCTTAGTTCTATCTCACACCTCACCATTCCCCATGCTTTGACCTGAGCAGAAAGTGGCTTGAAGCTCTCAGAAAGAAAGGTGAATACTTGTGTGGAAGAGAACTTGTGCTGAAAATGTGAGAAGTATATAGATGTGGGAAGACATCCTTTGGTGCTAACTTCATTTTGAGAAGGGAGTTTCAGGGTGAGAGGAGTCAGGGAGTTAGAGAGCAGGGATTTTCTGTGAGATTGAATGAAAGATTGAAAAAAGATCCAGCCAGGGACCAAGAGACACAGTTATTGTTTCATCCATAGATCTGGAAACAAAGGAGTAGTGATTTGTTAAAGTTTTATTTTACTAAGTTCTGGGCAGCAGTGACTGGCTTAATCACACATGTGGAAATGCATTAAAAAATCAGGAATATCTACTTCCTAAGAGGCCTGGGGAGTTGATGTTCTAATAATGTATTTCTCACTGCTTTTTTCTGGACCCAACATTGTTTGCCAGCATCCTCTTTTTCCCAAGCAGATGACTGTTAGTCCTGAACCTACCCTGTCACTATATTCCATGCTACATCTGTGACCTACAAGTCGTCACTCTCTTGTAAACACCAGATTCATCGTAGCTTCATCGATCATACAGAATGCCCTTGCTCCTGACTCTGACTCCCTACCAATTAAACCTGTTCCTAATGTAGCATTAACTTTGAATGTTATATTACAAAGATCGTCTATTCATTTTTTCTTCCTTAGGTCAATTATACATAGAAAAGTAGGGCAGTGGCTATACTTTCATAAGTGAGCATTTAATAGTGGATAAATTATTTAAATTTTAATGACTATCCTAAGGGAGAGAACTTCCACCTAGTGGTAAAATGTCTGTAATGCAGGATAAGAAGATCATGATCAAACAAACTCAATAAATGCATTTTCTTTAATAGTATTGCAAAAATCAAATAGTTGACTATTCTGCCTATGGATTGTAAAGCCTAATGATTGGCACTAATTTTGCCAAAGATGAAACTGAACAATTATTGAAATTAAAATTAATTTTGAGGAAAAAAAGGAGTAAAATGTCCAATTTGAAAGTACTTAAGTGATTTGTCAAAAGAATGATGTATTCATTCCTCTAATCATATTGAGCACTTGCTGTATGCAAAGCACTGTACTAAGCACATGAGAAAGTACAAATGCATTATTTTTCTGCACTCAGTGTGGAATAAATGATAAAGCTAGAACCATTATTCATAAAATGGCAGAATTTGTTTCTTAAAATGTATTTGCCCTGGGCTCTATGATACAAAGTGCCAACATTTTCCTTCAATAGACACAATCTAAAAAGTGATCCTGTGAGTTTAAGCATCTCCAGACTGGATGGCATTTTGAAAGTACATGTGGCCTCTGCAGCAGTGAATAAACTGTCACGCTGTGGTTACACAAGGAGAAGACGTAGGGTGGAAAATTTGAAACATGGGGGAAACTGTACCTGATGTTCACTGGATATATTTTAGACCCATACATACACTCAAATACTTGGACCAGAACCCTGGAAGACTTGAAGGCCTATAACCATCCCAGAAGGTTAGGTTTTATAGCCCAAGCCAGAATCCAGTAACCCTAATCAGTGACTCAGTGATAACTATTGTTTGCTCAATGTGAGAGAATGCTTTGCTAGAAAACGCATTTCTAATCCGATAGTATCACCAGGATACTTGGCTGCTGTCCAGTTAAATGGATCATTTATATTAGTCTTCCACTGGTCTGAATCCTGTGGACCCAGGGATATTTATACCAGCAGCTCTGGAGCAGTTCAGGAAGTTACATTGGTGTCCTTTGATTTGAAGCTGTGGGCTTACCACACTGGATTCAGTCATGTTAGGGTAAGTCCACGCACAAGGCCAGATCACAAGAGCCAGGGCCCAGTGCTGAACAGTCTTCTGAGGCTTCTCACATAGCTTACCCTTTCCCATGCCCCTCTTTCTCAAGGGACTTCCCCTGTCCTGCATCTTCCCTCTGTCCTGGAACTTCTTCCCCTTCCATATAAACTAGACCACCACTCTCCTCACCTTCAAACCCTTATTAAGGTCACAACTCCTCTTAACTGCTGGGATGGATAAGAGCAAATCGGGTTGAACACGGTCCCTGTCACACATAGGGCTCACAGTCTTATATCCCGCTTTACAGATGAGGTAACTGAGGCAGAGAAGTGAAGTTATTTGCCTAAGGTCACAGAGCAGACATGTGGTGGATCCAGGATTAGAACTCATGACGATCTGAGTGCTCTATCCACTATGCCATGCTGCTTCAACTTCCACCAAACAGTAACTAGAAGGCCTGGGCCTAAAGGGGAAATTTTCTCTGAATCTCTGGATTTTAATAATATGAATTATTTCCCCAGAATGGTGAGCCCTAGAGCCTATTATTCCACTGAGAAAAACATGCCCAGTAACATTCTGTTATTCAGATCACATTTTGTCAGTTTTCTACGTAGGGAAGATAACATAGTCATTTTCCTGAAATACATTGCTAACATTCATAACTAGAATTCACCTCAACTGATTTGCTTGTAGATTTTTCTGAAATCTTTCTACATAATTTCTTAGGGTTAAATTTCTATTTCTGTTCCTGGTTTACAGGCCTAGAATTAAAGGACAAGGAAACTGAACTGAAAGCTAATGAAGCATTCATTGTACGTTTTCCATTTACCTGATTAGCTGTGGTATTTTTAATTTTAATTCTAATATTTACAATTGCTGTACATGTGAAGTCATTTAATTATATTTTCTAAAATGAGTTACAAAATGAAATCTTTCTCATTAGCATAACTTCAATAACAATTTTGTTACAATAAAATGGAAAATATTAACATATTCATAGCAGAAGTGACCCCATAATTAACCTACTTGTCCTGTCACTTATCTGTAAAGCCACATACCAACGACAAAAAATATTGGGCTTCCATTTATATAATACAGAGATTTGTAGGGCCTAGATTTACAGAGTGACAGAAGACAGTTCTTCACATAGCTGGTGGTTAGCATATGGAATTCATTACCAGGAATTTGGGAGGGTAAAAAAAACACAGTAGTAAGTTCAAATGTGCTTTGAATAAATTTAAATCTGAGCATCCATAGTATGATATTAAAGCTTAAGCTAAGGAGGGATGCTAAGGGCAAAAGTTAGGGATGTTAGATGATATATCCTTAACCACTGGTTCCCCAGAGGAATGGGGGCCATGTCTAATTTCCACTTGTGTATTCTCTCCCAGAGCTTAGTACTCTGAGCTTTGCATGGAGTAAATGCGTAATAAATACTATCACTACTAGTAAAATGGGGTTGTTGTTAAGGAGGGCAACTATCAACCAGCTGGTTTGGTTGGAGCCCAAATCCTGGGCTAGGTAAATCACTGGTCTGATATAGTCATGGGATTGCCTGTTCTTTATGCCCCAGATAAGAGCACTGTGCATAAGAACTTTTTAAGAAGTCCAACTATCAGAAATCCCAATGAACCAAATCAATCTTAGCTCTAGGCTCCCGTTCCCAGAGAGCCTCCTTCCTACCACCAGCCCCTTTTCTTCAACCCGACCCTCAGCCCATAATGATTTGATAGGAAACTAACTGGCCTCAAGAACAAATGTCTCAACAAGCAAATCCATCCACCAAACAATACCCTCACATCAGGTGCTGTGCCCAAGGCCCTTCATACATTCAGGAAGCCCATGTTTGCAGTAGAGTCACATGGGAGTGTCAGCCCCAAATGCAGTTATTTGTCTGGAGGTGTTTCTTCACAGGATATAGCAAGACAGGGAAAATTTTATTGGTCCATTTCCTTTTGGTTTAACTTTTCTCTTCTCTGCCTACAAAGCCCAACAGTATATTATTCCTGGATTCCTTGCCATTTTGAATATGTTTCCCTGAATACTTCCAAATCCTTTTGTGGATTTTAGAAGTTATCAGGTCTCAGTGATTGCCTACTCTGACTCTGCAGATGGTCAAATGATAACTGGGTGACAGAGATGGGATCAGGGTGATGAGCAAAATGAATAAGATCATCCTCATATTCTGAGAATAATAGGGTCCATGGCCTCCATGCCTCTTGTAGAATTGGTACTGATAGCTTAAACTGTAAATTTGTATAATTGTCCTGGGCAATATTGGCAAAATATAAAAACATCAGTCTATTTCACACCATCACATAGCTTTTAAGATGATTACATACCCATACTGATGATGAAAATGTGCAATACATGTTTAATTTCATAGCTTTCTAGGACTTATTTATGGTAATCCCATAAATATTTGGGACATTCAACCCTGTAAACACATACCTGATGTTAAGGTAAACATTCCACCTTTTTCAATAAAAATAATATGTTTACTGGCCATGAGGAATGGACATTACCCACTTAATGGAATGATCCAAATAATTGGTAGTAACATTAGCTTAATAGTAATCGGCAATGGGAAAAGGTAAGTAAATTTATAACTAAAATCAAACCACAACCTCTCCTTCTCAAATAGCTTCCGAAAGTGAGTAAGCTTACACTGATGTATTTGTTTCTCCCATATTTACAACTATCTTTCATCCAATCCTACTTATTGAGTGATTACTATGTGAAGATCATTGTACTAAGCACTTAGGAAAGTACAATGCAGTAATACAGAGAGACAATCCCCGCCCACAGCGAGTTTACCTGTCATCTCTTTTTTTATGGTATTTGTTAAGCACTTAAAATGTGCCAGGAAAGCTGTTCTAAAAGCTGGGGTAGATAATCAGATTGTACACTGGCTTTGTCCCACATACTGTTCACGGTCTTAATCCCCATTTTACAGTTGAGGTAACTGAGATTCAGAAAAGTGAAGTGTCTTTCCCAAAGTCACACAGATGACAAGTGGCGGATCTGGAATTAGAACCCAGGTCCTTCAAACACCCAAGACCATGCTGTAATCCATTAGGCCAAGCTGCTTCCCTGTACATTGGTGCACAAGTTCCCACCAGGATCTCGTCATAGCATCTGTTCCACCCAGTTGAAGGAATTAATTTACAGTATGTTAATGAGCTACATCCTCTGATCAGGATCTGATCGAATGAAGATCCTGATGCAGTGGAATCATTGTGGGACACAGAGACTGAGAGACAGAGAGAAAGTTTCTGAAAAATCAAAATCAATTTCTGCCTCCATCCCCCCACCCCTGTTGCTGCTGACTCGAGGAAAATGTAAGACCATTGCTGACTCCAGGAAGGTTTGTTCCCATGTTGCCACCATTCTGAAGGAAAAGAGAGGAGGAGCAGGAGGGCTTACATGTGTTTGTGGAGGGGGATAGAGAGACTGTTGCGGCAGAACTCAAAGAATGTTCCATCTCTCTCTTCCCCAGTTTGGCCTCCTTGACCCTAAGTTGGTGACTAACATAGTTCAAATCTCTTAATAATATAACATCTTGATAGATAACTGTATATAAATCAATTAATATATCAAATTTATTGAACAGTTATTGTACATAAACCACTATACAATGCACTTGAGCAGCAGCGTGGCTCAGTGGAAAGAGCCTAGGCTTGGGAGTCAGTGGTTGTGGGTTCTAATCCTGGCTCCGCCACTTGTCAGTTGTGTGACTTTGGGTAAGTCACTTGACTTCTCCGGGCCTCAGTTACCTCATCTGTAAAATGGGGATGAAGACTGGGAGCCTTACGTGGGACAACCTGATGACCTTGTGTCTACCCCAGTGCTTAGAACAGTGCTTGGCGCATAATAAGCACTTATCAAATATCAACATTATTATTATTATTATTATTATTGTTGTTAATGTGGTGAGATAAAGCAATCACCTCATCCAAACATCCTGTTGCCTTTGCTGGAAACAAAATGTTAGACTATGTAGGTGCTGGCCTGAACTAAGAATGCATTAGTCATTTTTTTTTTTTATCTTCCATCTCCAGTGGGCCTAGATATCAGCTTTAAACAAGCATACTCAGAGTTTTCTTGAAAGTGAGTAAGAAGCCCACTGAAACAAGAGATTTGCTGTAAAATGTTATTTTAACATTTTCTTTTTAGATTTAAAGACGGTTATCTATCAAGACGTTATATAGGAATACAGGGAGAAGGAATGACCCCAGATTTTGAGAATTTAGGATAAATTTTTTTTCCTTTATATGATATTGCAAACAGCCAACAACCAGGTTGGAAGACTCCACTCTTTGCTTCCCAATCTCTGCCACCATCATTAGCCTTCATGACACTGTTCCTTGAGATACTATACTCAGTTGAATTTATATAGCTCTAATTCCAAGTTGATTGTACCCGTGACTCTTTTGTGTATCGAATAGAAATATCTTTAAGTATAAGCGACAGGTGTTCCCCAGCCGGTCGAGAAATAACCCCTGCCTCTCATTGGAGATGAAGGGAAATAACAATTGAATCCCTCTAAATCTAATTTCAAAATTATTACAAAGCTTATGCACCACATTCCAATGGATTATCAGTAAAATAAACAAGGAAACCTTGTTCCTAAAATTCCTCTCCTTCAGAAGCCAGACACAGGCCTAATTAAAATGTTCCCAGCCACCCTTCCACCCACACCCCCCCACACACATACACGCTATTCCTAGAGGAGTATAATGGATAGCGAGGGTTTCTCGGCACATGGATCAAACTAGTGCAGAGAGTGGAAATTTATAGCAGCCTTGGGACAGAGAGTCTCAAGGAATCATTTAAAAATGAAAATATAAATGCTCCTTTTCTAGGAAACTCCCCATACTGCTAATCTAGTTTGTTGAGGAAAGATAGAAAGTGCTCCAGGATTCTAGGAGAGGACCACTTTCCCCTGGATATGACCTAGTTTATTGTGACTACAGGGGAAGCCTTCCCTGTTATCTCTATCCAGGAGAACTGTGTTCCAATCCCAGTACTGCCATCCACCTCTGTATAATCTTAGGCACATCACTTAGCTTCCTTGTGCCTCAGTTTCCTCATCTGTAAATGGGAAATTAAATACCCATTCTCTCATCCCATTTGGGCTCAAGATCTGTGTCTCCCCAGACTCATAGCACAGTGCTTGGCCCAAAGTGAACATTTAACAAATGCCACAATGATCATCCTCCTTCCTAGGCACGCAGAGACAACATTCCAGGGATTGTAATAGGGAAGGGCCAAAGAGTATGCAGTCTCCTCATAATCACCTAGTTGCCAATTATTGCAAGGCTACTGGTGGATGAACAGCGACTATGAATACTCAGCCAATCCTCCAACACCAAGAGCCTACAAATCTCTCTTTTCAGTGGGTTTATATATCCACTTCTCACTTCTCAGATTTTCAATATGAGGTGAACCAATTATTTTGGGAACCTTGCTCTTTAAGTCTTGTTTTGAGGTTCTAGCAGATGTTTACTCACTTCTCTTTTGTTTTTCTTTCTTTGCAGAGCTCTTTCTCCCTTCTCTTTCTGATTGACTCATAGGTTCTGTAACAAAGATATTGATTTTAGGGAGTTCGGTTCATTTTTTTCATCCTGTACATCCAGCTTTTACATACTACCATAATATTCAATCATACAACAGAGCATCTGAATAAAATTTTAGCATATTTTTCCCGATACCCAACGTAACTCTATTGTAAGCTCCTTGAGGGTAATGCTATTGTATTCTCCCAAATGTTTAGTTCAGTGCTCTGCATACAGTAAGCACTCAGTAAATATCATTGAATGATAACTGGATTAACCAGGTAATGTAAAACTAGTCCATTACCAGAAACCACCTTCTTAGTCAGATAGATTTATCCATCTGAGACATATATAGTGTTAAATTACATGAATGAGTGACACACTTTCATTTATTCATTCAATTATGTTTATTGAACACTAACTGTGTGCAGAGCACTGTACTAAGTGCTTGGGAGAGTACTATACAACAATAGACACTTTCCCTGCCCATAACAAGCTTACAGTCTAGAGATGGGGAGACAGACATTAATACAAAAAAAAAAAAAAATACAAATATGTACATAAGTGCAGTGTGGCTTGGAAAGGGGAAGAACAGAAGGAGGAAGTAGGGCAATGCAGAAGGAAGTGGGAGATTAGGAAAAGTGGGACTTAGAAAAGGCCTCCTAGAGGAGATGTGCCTTTAATAAGACTTTGAAGGGATTATGATAATGGTCTAATAGCATTCATTTATCTTTTTCCTTAGATTACTGATTGATACTTTACAATTAAAAAAAATGTATTGTTTTTCAACAGACACAGAATAACCTTAACAGAAGTGAAATTAGGAATGTCTTCTACTTTGGGTTTCCCTCAATCGCATAGCTTCTTGGAAAATTGTATATGAAACATGTTTTTAATTCTGAGTACTGATCTCATTTTCCTGCTATACTGCCAGTGTTAGTCTATTACTTTTCATTATACTTAGGAATAATGTGTTCCTTTTTAGGTTTACTTTTGGTCCGTGCTGTTTTCACTGTCACCTTTTATCCCATTCAACAGTGTGAGCTTCTTCAATTTCTTTTTTGGTGAAAAAGGAAAGCAAAAGTTCAGTACTGCCTCATTTCAGTCAGTTTTATCCTGTGTTGAATATGCTAAATGTGACTCAGAATTGGTAGGCACTCATTACAGCTTAAAGAAATTAGCACATCAGAGTGTGATATTATCTTGACCTGTTTCAGTGTATTAGAGCTATTGCAGGTATTGTCGTCTGATGAGAGATTGGGAGGGAGACAGAATTTATATGCTTAAACATTTAAAATAAAGAAATATAAAATCTTCTAGGCACAATTTTGAAATTCTAATTTATACTTTATAATGCTCTGAGATTATGATAATGGAAATCAAATTTTATATAGTGGGAACTTTACTAGTGTGTTGCCTTGAGTTGTTTGTGATGAATTATGAAGTATGTTATCCGGTACAAGTAATTCCATGTCACATCGTGTACCTTAAAATAAAATCTAGATACAATCTACCCAGAGTTTCCTCACCTTTTACTGTAATCCTTGTTTCTTATTTTCTTTTTGTGTTTTCATCCTTTTGCCTTTCCTTAAGTCTCTGTCGCCTAAACTCATTCTGTCATTCTTAGATTGTAATCCTGTTGGAGTCCAGGGACAATGTCTAATTCTTATTTGTATATTCTATCAGTGCTTAGTGCAGTATTTTATTAGCTCAGTCAGTCGTACTTATTAACACTTACTATGTGCAGAGCATTAGATTAAGTGCTTAGGAGAGTACAGTATAACAATCAACATACACATTCCCTACCCACAGTGAGCTTACAGTCTAAAGGAGGAAACAGACCTTAATTTAAATAAATAAATGGCAGATATGTGCATAAGTACTGTGGGGCTGGTAGGGATGGGGAAATGAATAAAGGGAACAAGTCAGGGTGATGCAGAAGGGAGTGGAAAAAGAGGTAAGGAGGGCTTAGTCAAGGAGGGCCTCTTGGAGAGGTGCTTTTAATAAGGCTTTGAAGGTGGGAGTAATTGTCTGTAAGACATGAGAAGGGAGGACATTCCAGGCCAGAGGCAGGAGGTAGTTACAGAGTCAGCAGCGAGATAGACGAGAGAGTTACAGTGAGAAGGTTAGCCTTAGAGGAGCAAAGAATGTGGGCTGGACTGTAATAGCAGAGGTTCTAAGAGCCAAGGTGATTGAATGCTTTAAAGCCAATGGTGAGGAGTTTCTGTTTGATGTGAGGGGAATGGGCAACCACTGGAGATTCTTGAAGAGTGGGGGAACATGACCTGAACATTTCCCATAGAAAAATGGTCATGGCAGCAGAGTGAACTATGGACTGGAGTGGGACAGACAGGAGACAGGGAAGAAAGAGGTTGACACAGTAAACAAGGCAGGATAGGATAGATTATTGGATTAAAGCAGTAGCAACTTGGATGGAGAGGAAAGGGTGGATTTTTAGTAATGTTGTGAAGATTGACCAACAGGATTTAGTACTGAAATAAATATGTGGATTGAATGAGAGACAGGAGTTAAGGATAATGTCAAGGTTATGGGCTTGTGAGACAGGAAGGATGGTGATGTCGTCTACAGTGATGGGAAAGTCCTGGGAGGACAGGGTTTGGGGAGCCGGTAAGAAGTTCTACTTTAGACATGTTAAGTTTGAGGTGACAGGAGGACGTTAATATATTCAATCATATTAACTGAGGACTTACTGTATGCAAAGCACTGTAATAACCACTTAGGAAAGTACAATGAAATAATAGACATATTCTCTGCCCACAGCAAGCTTATAGTTTCCAAGTAGAGATGTCTTGAAGGCAGGAGGAAATGTGTAACTGCAGAGAGGGAGAGAGATCAGGGCTGGAGATGCAGACTTGTGTATTATTTAATAACAATTATTATTATAGTATTTGCTAAGTGCTTAGTATGTGCCAAGCACTGTAATAATCACTGGGGTAGGTACAAGGTAAGCAGGTTGTCCTATGTGGGGCTCACAGTCTTAATCCTCATTTTACAAATGAGGTAACTGAGGAAAAGAGAAGCTAAGTGCCCAAAGTCAGAGCTGACAAGTGGCAGAGCTGGGATTAGAACACATGACCTCTGACTCCCAAGCCCATGCTCTTTCCTCTAAACCACGTTACTTCTCATCTGCATAGAAGTGGTAGTTGAAGCCATGTGAGTGAATGAGTTCTCATTCATTCAATCATGTTTATTAAGCACTTATTATGCAGAGCACTGTACCAGGTGGTTGGGAAGGTACAGTACAATAATGAACAGTGACAATACCTGCCCACATTGAGCTCATAGTCTAGATGGGGGAGACAGACATCATAATAATAATAATTATTATGGTATTTGTTAAGTGCTTTACTATGTCAAGCACTGTTCTAAGCGCTGGGGTAGATACAGGGTAATCAAGTTGTCTCATTCATTCATTCATTCAATAGTATTTATTGAGCGCTTACTATATGCAGAGCACTGTACTAAGCGTTTGGCGGGGGAGACGGACAGACAAGAACAATGGCAATAGAGTCAAGGGGAAGAACATCTCATAAAAACAATGGCAACTAAATAGAATCAAGGCGATGTACAATTCATTAACAAAATAAATAGGGTAATGGAAATATATACAGTTGAGCGGATGAGTACAGTGCTGTGGGGATGGGAAGGGAGAGGTGGAGGAGCAGAGGGAAAAGGGGAAAAAGAGGCTTTAGCTGCGGAGAGGTAAAGGGGGGATGGCAGAGGGAGTCTGGGAACGCCTCTTGGAGGAGGTGAGTTTTAAGTAGGGTTTTGAAGAGGGAAAGAGAATCAGTTTGGCGGAGGTGAGGAGGGAGGGTGTTCCGGGACCGCGGGAGGACGTGACCCAGGGGTCGACGGCGGGATAGGCGAGACCGAGGGTCGGTGAGGAGGTGGGCGGCAGAGGAGCGGAGCGTGTGGGGTGGGTGGTAGAAAGAGAGAAGGGAGGAGAGGTAGGAAGGGGCAAGGTGATGGAGAGCCTTGAAGCCTAGAGTGAGTTTTTGTTTGAAGCAGAGGTTGATAGGCAACCACTGGAGTTGTTTAAGAAGGGGAGTGACATGTCCAGATCGTTTCTGCAGGAAGTTGAGCTGGGCAGCGGAGTGAAGAATAGACTGGAGCGGGGCGAGAGAGGAGAAAGGGAGGTCAGAGAGAAGGCTGACACAGTAGTCTAGCCGGGATATAACGAGAGCCCGTAACAGTAAGGTAGCCGTTTGGGTGGAGAGGAAAGGGCGGATCTTGGCAATATTGTAAAGGTGAAACCGGCAGGTCTTGGTAACGGATAGGATGTGTGGGGTGAACGAGAGAGACGAGTCAAGGATGACACCGAGATTGCGAGCCTGAGAGACGGGAAGGATGGTCGCACGTGGGGCTCACACTTTTAGTCCCCATTTTACAGATGAGATAACTGAAGCCCAGAGAAGTGAAGTGACTTGCCCAAGGTCACACAGCAGACGAGTGGTGGAGGTGGGATTAGAATCCACGACCTCTGACTCCCAAGCCCGTGTTCTTACCACTAAGCCATGCTGCTTCTCATCAGTACAAATAAATAAAATTATAGATACATGCATAAGTGCTATTGGGCTGGTAAGTGGGGAAGAGCAAGGGAGCAAGTCAGGGTGACGCAAAAGGGACTGGGAAATGAGGAAAAATAGGACTTAGTCTAAGAAGGCCTTTTGGAAGAGATGTGCCTTCCAAGGGAGTGGGTGTAGAAGACCCAGAACTGAACCTTGAGGAACACCCATGCTTAGGAGTTGGGAGGCAGAGGAGGAGCCTGAGAAAAAGACTGAAAATGAGCAACCCAACAGATAGGCGAACCAGGAGAGGACAGTATCAGTGAAGCTGATGTTGGGCCTGGGAGTGAGAAGGTCATGGTTTCTATTCACAGCTGTGCCACTTGTCTGCTGTGTGACCTTGGAGAAGTCACTTCACTTCTCTGTGTCTAAATTCTCTCATCTGTTAAATGGGGATTAAGGCTGTGAGCCCTATGTGGGTCAGGGATTGTGTCCAACACCATTATCTTGTATCTACCCCAGCACTTTAATTAATTAATTAATTAATTCAATAGTATTTATTGAGAGCTTACTATGCGCAGAGCATTGTACTAAGTGCTTGGAATGTACAATGGTCAATAATATCAAGGGAGCTGAGAGGTCGAGGAGGATTCAGATGGAGAAGAGGCCATTGGATTTGGCAAGAAGGACATTGTTGGTGACCTTTGAGAGGGCAGTTTCTCTCTCTGATGTGTGACCTTGTGAAAGTCACTTAACATCTCTGTGCCTCAGTTTTCTGATCTATAAAATGTAGATTAAAGCTTTAAGCCTCATTTGAGACATGGACTATGTTCAACCTACTCCGGTATTTAGTAAAGTGTCTGGTACACAATAAGCACTTAAAAACATAAAAAATAATGAAAAGCAAGAACAAATGATAATATATGTTCATAAATGGTTTTCTATTCTCAGGCCATATAAACTAATATTTTGTCTGTGGTGTTAATCTACATTAAAAATCAATGGTAACTATTGAACTCTATTATTGGTCTCAATTCTCAGGTCTTGGTCTCTGGTATTCCAGAAGTAAAACACATAGTCCATCAAAAAGCCAGCCCTCTGATGTGACCACTGTCATAAATGAATTTTTCACAGTTAGTGGGAGCGTGAGGAAACATGGGTAAAAACAAGAATTAATCTGGATTAAGTAGATATATTATTGGATGAATTGGATAAGTAATTGAAAATGCATGAAATCACACCTCCAAGAGGCCTTCCCTGATTAATCTTTTATCTTTACAACCTGTATTCCCCACTACTAATAGTTCAGTATTTCTGCATCACCTAAAAACCCTGTGGAACTTATGTACATATCTTTAAATTGCTTCTACCAACCTATAACTCAATGTCCATCTCACCTGTTAGATTGTAAGATCCTTGAATGCTTCGTATAGTGTTTGGAACATGCTATTGATGAATTGAATATTAAAACTGACTTGGGGTCCTTGCAGTTGGAAGTTTTCAAAACAAATATGGGAAGCCTTCTAAGAGAAAATATATTTTAGGAGGCTTTAAAGTTAGACAAAATTGTGATCTGTTAGGATAATGGGAGATATGGTTGAGAAGCAGCGTGGCTTAGTGGAAAAGCATTGGCTTGGGAGTCAGAGGTTGTGGGTTCTAATCCCGGCTCCGCCACTTGTCAGCTGTGTGACTCTGGGAAAGTCACTTAACTTCTATGTGCCTCAGTTACACCTGTAACATGGGGATTAAGACTGTGAGCCCCACGTGGGACAACCTGATTACTCCAGAGCTTAGAACCGTGCTTGGAACATATTAAGCACTTAACAAATACCAATATTATCATTATTATTATTATATGAGAATTGAAAACGAAGTGAGTTTAAGAAGGACAATGGTGGCATAATGAATTATTATCATTAAATATTTTTAAAAAATCTTTTTTTATCCCTTATTCATCAGCATTATCATTGGTAGCAACATTTAGAGTACAAGTCACTTGGGGAGAGTAGTAAAGAAGCAAATGAGATAATCCCTACCTGACTGAGGTTTACAGTCAAATGTCTGGAGTGTAGGATAGTTAGATATTTAATTGTAAAATAAAAAATAGATTAAAGAGTGGGGATAGCTAGCTACAACTGGTAAACATAAGTAAATAAATTGTAAGGAGTCCTAAGGTGATTTGATTAAATGATCTGACCAGAAAGATTGATTATGGAATTCCTTTTGGTGGTATGAACTTCTAAGAAGGGTTATGAAAAAAGACTGTGACATGGTTTGGGATACTGAGAGTAGATGACATTCTAGGCCATAGTTTTGAGCAATAGATCAGAGACAGGAGAGTGAAAAAGTTCACTTAAGGGGTAAAAGCTTAAAGTCAATGATTAGGAATTTTTGTTTTAATGTGAGAAGAAATGAGTAGCAATTGGAAATTTTTGAAGCTTGGAATGATGGCCTTTGTCTGGTATTTTAGAATGATGATTTGTGCAACTCTCTGTAAGAAGAATAAAGGTTGGAATCAAGGAAACTAAACTACTCTTTCATTTGTCCAGAAGGGAGGTGGTTAGGGTGTGAACAAAGGTGGGGCTAGGTAAGAATGGACAAGAAGGGATGGATGCTTGAAATATTATATCGGTCAATTGTATTTATATGTCATTGTATGCAAAGCACTGTACTAAGTCCTTGGGAGAGTACAATATAACAATAAACTGACACATTCCCTGTCCACAGTGAGCTAGAGAGGGAGGGAGCCCTTAATATAAATGAATTACAGATGTGTATATAAATGCTTTGGGGCTGAGAAGGGGGATGAATAAAGGGAGCAAGTCAGGGTTATGCAGAAGGGAGTTGGAGATGAAGAAAGGAGGGCTTAGTCAGGGAAGGCCTCTTAGAGGAGATGTGCCTTCACTATGACTTTGAAAAGGGGGAGAGTAGTTGACTGTCAGATTTGAGGAAGGAGCATATTCCAGGCCATGTAAATGCTTAGCAAATACTGCAGTAATTATTTGAAAACTGACAAACATTTTTAGGAAGGGCAAAAACATATGATGAAATTTTACAAAGATATTACTGCAAATTTTGTTGTGGATGGTGCCAGAAGAATTCTGATAATGAAATGAAAATTGTAGAAGGTGAAGAACAAATGCACCAGAAGGGTGTGGACTTGAAAATAACCAACTGAAGAAGTTCTGGCAGTAATAGGAGAGGGTAATGAGGTGAAAAGAGAGCTTGTGGTGGGTTGGAGGGATATAGTTTTCAAGATGCAGAGTTGGTGGGAATATTTGAAGGAAGGGAAGTAGCCATTGAAACATTAGAAGTTAGGAGGAGTTTGGGAGCACATATTGATAAGACATGAGAGAAAATGGGGTCCAGGAGCAAGACATATGCTCCATTACAAGGGATGTTTCATCAGTCAAACAATCATATTTATTGAGCATTAACTGAGGGCAGAGCACTGAACAGAGCACTATAACAGAGTTGGCTGAAATATTCCTTGTCCACAATGAATTTACGCTCTAGAGAAGCTTACAGTCTAGAAGGAGCTTACAATCTAGAGCGACTTACAGTCTAGAGGGATTTTACAGGAATTGTGGGTTCTGGGGTCCAATGCCACTAGCACCTACTGCATATTGGGTCTTTAAAGGACATGACTCCAAGTTCAGCACATTTGGATATCAATAACTAACTCATGAGTTCATAGACCTGAGGACTCTTCTCGCACCTAAACACAAAGGAATTTTTATTTCTAGGCAAGAGTGAAAGTAAATTGAATCCCACAGGAACAGAGCCCAGGAAATAGAGCCCGAATTATTTGGAAGTGCAAAGTGTTGTTCCACTGTAGGTGAGCCAGATTTCAGGCTAATCCAGGAAGAGAACAAAAAGCAAGCTCAGGATATAAGCCATGGGTGGTATTTTTATTTATTTTTTATGGCATTTGTTAGGCATTTTCTGTGTTCCAGGCATGTTCCAAGTGCTGGGGTAGAGACAAGCTAATCAACTTGAACACATTACATGTCCCACTTGGGGCTCGTAGTCCTAATCCTCATTTTTTAGATGAGGTAACTGAAGAACAGAGTAATTCAGGGATTTCCCCAAGGTCACACAACAGACAAGTGGCAGAGATGGGATTAGAACCCAGGTCCTTCTGACTCCCACGCTCAGGCTCTGTCCGTTAGACAACACTGCTTCTTTATCTGCAGCAAGACTGGCATGCTTCTGGGAAAGGGAAGAGGCTGGTCCAATTTAAATTCTAATTTGGACCTTTTGACCTGAGGGTGAGATGTCCTTGGACAATCAGTTAATTAATGGTATCTACTGAGAGCATTCTAAGTTCAGTGCACTGAACTAAGCACTTTAGAGAGCACAATACAATAGAACAGTAGACATGAGGAAGTGGAGACAGTGGATTACATGCAATCAAGACTGCAGTAGAAAGAGGAACATAGGTTGATGTCTTCGATGATGCAACAGAGGAGGTTGATTTAGAGAGGTGGAGATACCTTGTCCTCCTCCGACTTTCCCATCACTATAGACTGCACTATCATCTTTCCTGTCTCACAAGCCTGTAACCTAGGCATAATACTTGACTACTCTCTCTCATTCAACCCACATATGCAATCCCTCACTATATCCTGTCAGTCCGACCTTCATAATATTGCTAAAATCTGCCCTTTCCTTTCCATCCAGACTGCTACCACGTGAATACAACCATTCATCCTATCCTGCCTGGATTACTTCATTAGCCTTCTGTCTCTCCCCACTCCAGTCCATACCTCACTCTACTGCCCAGGACATTTTTCTACAAAAATGTTGAGGACATTTCACTCCAATCCTTAAAATCTCCAGTGGGAGCTCATTCACCTCCAAATCAAGCAAAAACTCCCCACCATTGGCTTTAAAGAACTTCACCACCTTGCCCCCTCCTATCTTGCCTTGCTACTCTCCTACTACAACCCAGCCTGCACACTTCACTCCTCTAATGGTAACCTTCTCACTGGGCCTCGATCTCACCTCTCTCAATGCCTTCCCATAGAGAATCTACTGCCTCTGGCCTGGAATGCCCTCCCTCCTCAAATCAGGAAGACAATAATAATAATAATGTTGGTATTTGTTAAGCGCTTACTATGTGCCCCGCACTGTTCTAAGCACTGGAGTAGATACAGGGTAAGCAGGTTGACCCACGTGAGGCTCACAGTTAATCCCCATTTTAGAAATGAGGTAGTTGAGGCACAGAGAAGTTAAGTGACTTGCCCACAGTCACACAGCTGATAAATGACAGAGCCGGGATTCAAACCCATGACCTCTGACTCCCAAGCCCGGGATCTTTCCACTGAGCCATGCTGCTTCTCTGACACTTTCCCCCCACTTCAAAGCCTTATTGAGGGTGTATCTCCTTCAGAAGGCCTTCCCAGACTAAGCCCCCCTTTTCCTCTTCTCCCACTTTCTTCTCCATTGCCCTGACTGGCTCCCTTTGTTCTTCACCCCTCCCAGCCCCAAAGTACTTATGTACATATCTGTAATTTATTTATTGGTATTGATATCTATCTCCACACCTCTAGTCTGTGAACTCACTGTGGGTTGGGATGGTGCCTGTTTATTGCTGCATTGTACTCTCCTAAGTACTGTAATACAGTACTCTGTACACAGTAAGCCCTTAATGAATGAATGAATAAACAAGCAAGCTCACAGATCCCACACCCAAATTCTAATTCTGACTCAGCCACATTCTGACTCAGCCACGTGCCTGCTGTGTGACCTTGGGCAAGTCATTTCATTCATTCATTCAATAGAATTTATTGAGCACTTACTATGTGCCGAGCCCTGTACTAAGCGCTTGGAATGTACAATTTGGCAACAGATAGAGACAATCCCTGGCCACTGACGGCCTTACAGTCTAATCGGGGAGACAGACAAAAACAAGATGACTTAATCACGATAAATAGAATCAAGGGGATGTACACTTCATTAACAAAATAAATAGGGTAATAAAAATATATACAACTGAGCAAAGTGCTGAGGGGAGGGGAAGGGAGAGAGGAGCAGAGGGAAAGGGGGAAAAGGGAGATTAGCTGAGGGGAGGTGAAGAGGGGAAAGGGGAGGGAGCAGAGGGCAGAGGGAGCGCAGAGAGAGAGCAGAGGGAGCAGAGGGAAAAGGGGAAGCTCAGTCTGGGAAGGCCTCTTGGAGGAGATGAGCTCTCAGTAGGGCTTTGAAGAGGGGAAGAGAGTTAGTTTGGCAGAGGTGAGGAGGGAGAGCATCCCAGGACAGCGGGAGGATGTGGGCCAGAGGTCGACAGCAGGACAGGCGTGAACGGGGGACAGTGAGGAGGTGAGCGGCAGAGGAGCAGAATGTAAGTGTGGGCAGTAGAAAGAGAGAAGGGAGGAGAGGTAGGAGGGGGCAAGGTGATGGAGAGCCTTGAAGCTGAGAGTGAAAGTTTTTGTTTCATGCGGAGGTTGATAGGCAACCACTGGAGGTTTTAAGGAGGGGACTGACATGCCCAGAGCGTTTCTCCAGGAAGATTATCCGGGCAGTGGAATGAAGAATAGACTGGAGCGGGGAGAGACAGGAGGAAGGGAGATCAGAGAGAAGGCTGACACAATAATCCAGCCGGGATATTATGAGAGCTTCTACCAGTAAGATAGCCGTTTGGGTGGAGAGGAAAGAGAAGATCTTGGTGATATTGTAAAGGTGAGAGCAGCAGGCTTTGGTGACGGATTGGATGTGTCGGGTGAATGAGAGAGCTAAATCAAGGATGACACCAAGGTTGCAGAATTGAGAGACGGGAAGGATGGTCGTACCATCCACAGGGATAGGGAAGTCAGGAAGAGGACAGGGCTTGGGAGGGAAGATAAGGAGCTCAGTTTTGGACATGTTGAATTTTAGGTGGAGGGCAGACATCCAGGTGGAGACGTCCTGGAGGCAGGAGGAGATATGAGCCTGAAGGGAGGGGGAGAGAACAGGGGAGGAGAGGTAGATTTGTGTGTCATCTGCATAGAGATGATAGTTCTCTCAGCTTCAGTTCCCTCAACTGTAAAATGGGGATTAAGACTGTGAGCCAGCCCCATGTGAGACATGGACTGTGTACAACCTGATCAGCTTGTATGCACCCCAGTGCTTAGAATGGTGCCTGGAACATATTAAGCACTTAACAAATATTGGTTTAAAAGAAAAAAAAAAAGGGCACATTTTAAGTTGGAGGGCTAGACGCTATCAGAGATTGACCCTTTGAAGATGACAGTCAGAAAAGGAGAAAGAATGAGCTTAAGTTTTTTTTTTAGAAAGTGAGGAGGGAAAGGGTCATAAGAAGATTCTGTGGAAAAGACTTTGAAAGTGGGCAGGTATCTACTTAATAATAATAGTAATAATTATGGTATTTGCTAAGTGCTTACTATGTCCCAAGCACTGTACTAAGCGCTGGAGTAGATACAGGGTCATCAGTTGTTCAACATGGGGCTCACAGTCTTAATCCCCATTTTACAGATACGGTCACTGAGACACAGGGAAGTTTAGTGACTTGCCCAAATTCGCACAGCTGACAAGTGGCAGATCAGAGATTAGAACCCATGACCTCTGATTCCTAACCCTGGGAACTTTCCACTAAGCCACACTGCTTCTCTGCTTGAGAGAATAGAAAGAAGAATGAAATAGCAGGTGTTTAGGTGGGAGACTAGGGAAGTAAGCAGACTTTGGAATGCTGGTAGTTTCAATTTTCTCAATATTCAAACTTCTTTATTATTAATCTAAGTTAGTATAAATAGGTTATCTTCTCTATATAGACAAGTTGGCCTTTATCAGTTACGAAGGGTAAGCCACAACCTTGATTAATGATGAAACCATGCTTAACCTCTAAAATTAATGTCAAAAATTCTAATTGGGTCAATTTTCATTACATTTCACACTTCCCATGGAGCTAATCAGAAACTATAAAGCCTGTTGATTTTAAAAGATGTTTCTTTCTCAGAATATGAGAATAGATCTTTATTTTTAAAACTGGATTATTCTTTTCTTTTGAAACATAGTTATCTAATAGACTTTCGTCTCCTATCAAATCACTAGAGGCGTTTGAAATTTTCATAAGTGAGAGTGATTAAGCTGATATTACTTCGGGATGTTCAATGATCTCGGCTTATTTATTTTAAATAGCATTTATGGAAAGGTCCAAAAGTTAAATATAAACACCTTAGAGGCATCTTTTCATCTATTCCTTCCTCATTAGTGTAAATGACTAACCATCACTGTTTACACATTGAAAAGATTCAGCAATAATCTAGTTCCTTATTTTACCTCACTGAGTTTTGGAAAGGCTGCCCCTTTCCACAAGATAAATCCAATATTTTATGTTCTATAGTCTTCCTTTCTTTTTTCTTTCCTCTCTCTCCCAGCACCAATATGACCAAATTCCAATCATCTGTTTTTGGTCCTTGTGAGTTTCTACTCCAGACAGCAAGGTCCTTGTAGGCAGGAAATGTGTCTACCAACTCTGTTGTACTGTACTCTCTCAAGTGCTTAGTGTAGTGCTTGGCCCACAATAAGCACCCAATAAATACCATTGATTGATTTGGGGCACCTTTTGGGGCCCTGAAATAGACTGGAAAATGACCTTCCAACTTCTTTCTCACTGCTCCCCAATGGAATAATTCATTTTAATATGTCTAAAAAACTTAAAAGCAGTGTGGGAGTGTTGAGAGTATTCTGTATTTTAGCGGATAGCTGTTGCTACCACCCAGTTCACCATTTGAAGTGATTAGCCCTGGGATAGTGGGGTTCATTGGGGCAGGGATGTGGGGATATATTTGACAAGTGTGATAGCTGTATATGACCTCCAGATAATTATTGATAGCTGAAGGCTTGTGGACTCCAATGTAAACAAATCAGATTATGGAAAATTCCTCTTCTCTAGCTACAGACATCCAGTGCTTGCTTATCATCAAGAATTCATTCATCCATTCGGTAGTATTTATTGAGTACATACTATCTGCAGAGCATTGTACTAAGCACTTGGAGTGTATAATTCGGCAACAGCCCTGCCCAATAAAGGGCTCACAGTTTAAACGACTGTTCAGTTCACAGTAGTCAGTCAGTCTATTGTAAGGTAAATTCAGACAAAGTGATCCCATACATTTGAAACCAGAGTAGGAAGTGGAAGAATGAGAGTGCAGCATGGTTAGTGGAAAGAATATGGGCTTGGGAATCAGAGGTCAAGAGTTCTAATCACAGCTTCTCCATTTGCCAGCTGTGTGACTTTGGGCAAGTCACTTAACTTTTCTGTGCCTCAGTGACCTCATCTGTAAAGTGGAGATTAAGACTGTGAGCCCTACGTGCGACAAACTGTTTATTTTGTATCTACCCCAGTGCTTAGAACAGTGCTTAGCACATAGTAAGTGCTTAACAAATACCATCATCATCATAATTATTACTATTATGTAATCACTTTGTTCCAGGTAAAAATACAGAAGAAGTATCATTATTGGGCAAATCACCTACCTCAGTCCAGTAATGATCTGCCTACCATCATAGTAGGGAGCAAGATGGTTAGGAGAACAAAATGACTGTTTCCTCTTTCGCACGACTGTTTCCTCTTTGGCACGTACCCATGTGATTAGACATTTATCATCAAACATTCCTAATGTCCCTTTCTATAGCCCTAAACCATTCCTCTAGTAGTCCATTCTGGACTTTTCATCCAGAAATTTATCCAAACCATTTTTGATCATGCCATTTCTGGCCCGGCAGAAAATTCCATATAATTTTTATTCATTGGATAAAGATGTATTTATTTTATTAGTCTTAAGCTTACCACCTTCAAGTTTCAATAGTTGCCCTTATCCTGGTGTTGTGGGATTTGGTGAACAATTCCAAGTTTTCCCTTCATGCTGTGCCCTATATATCATGCCCTAGTGGAAGGAGCATGTTGGGCCTGGGAGCCAGAGAATCTGTGTTTTAATCCCAACTCTGCCTGCCACTTGCTTCCTTTGTGACATTGGGCAAACCACTTAAATTTTCTGTTCCTTAGTTTCCTGATCTCTGAAATGAGGATTCAATTCCTGTTCTTCCTCCTACTTAGACTACAAGCCTGAATCAGATCCTGATTACCTTGTATCAGCCTCATTGTGTGGTACAATGGTTGGTACATAAGTGCTTAGCAAATAAATTATTATGATCTATTATTACCATTATTATTATTATTATTACTTCCCTCTTCCTTTGTCCAGTCTCACCCACTATAAATAGCTATTAATACTTGAAATCTCAGCTGGAATATTTCGAAGTACCCCAGGTTACTGAGACACAGAGAAATGACTTGCCCAGGGTCACACAGCAGACACTGGCAGACCTGGGATGAGAATCCCCAGGTCCTCTGACTCCAAGTCGTGTCCTCTATCCAATAAGCCATGGATAGATAACTTCTCAGATGATTTCTTCCAGATAAATCAAAATTCTCAGTATATAAATTTTCCATCATTTTCCCATATTAAAATTAATTTTAGGTGTCCATTAATATGTAGTTTTTATCTTTTCTACTTCAACATTTGTAAACAGGCCTAACATGATCGACCTATGTGTATTCTGGGGTTTTTTTTGTTGTTGTTGTTGTTCTGCTTCCCTCCTGGAGCCCCAGTTCAGAGTCTGGTTTAGAGGTTTGTTTTTTCTTCACCCATACACAGAATATTAATATCTTGCAGCTATAAATGGGTTTGGTGTTTTTGCTTGGTAATTTAGAGAGTCTGTCCATTAAATGCTTATATTTGCTCATTGCATTTTCTATTATCCCAAAGCATCCACGAGAGGCCAAAGGCACCTACTCAGATTGAACTCCAGAAACCTAAGTCCCGGCCTCAGATACCCTCCTTCCAATAAGATGGTTCAATGGTGCTTGAGAAGGGTGGATTCAACGTTTCCATTCAAGAGGGAGGAGAAAAAAATTCAAAATTGTCTTGGAAAAGAGCACAATAAGCAATTTGAATACCAAATTAGTTCAAAAAAAGAGGCATAAGCGATGATCAAATTCAAAAGCATGCTATTCAGATATCTAAAAGTAAGACGACTGATGTCACATGCAATCACTTAGCATGGTCAAGATAAGAAATAACCAACAAGGTATTTAAACAAGTAGGCTAGATTGAAGGGAAGAGGATAGAAACTACACTGCTATGATGAATGATTTTTCAAGTGAGCATTTCCTTCATCCTGATGCATCCAGAAAATAGAAGGCAGATGCTGCATGATTATTTCTGATTCCGCTATGGGAGGATGTCATTTGTTACTCCAATTTACTGAAACTGTATAAAACAGCCATAACTGGAGCACATTCTCCTTGCCTGCATCATGTTAATCATCATTACATCTCTTTCTGATCACTGCAGGAAGAGAAGCTGCAGATGGTAAGAGACTGGGTCACGTATAAATAAGAACACTGTGCTTCACTTGGGGCAGGTTTGTACTGTTACAGGCAAATGGATTGAACACATATAATATTTGATTGTTCAGTAAATAAAATGATGAGCTACCTGCTTTCATTTTGAATACATTATAATCAAAAATAAATGAAATGATCAATCTTTAAAATTATTTATTCTTGGCTTCTCTTTATGGGGCATCATATAGTTTTTCTTTTTTGTTTGTTTCATCATCACCAAAGATAAAAACAACATAACCAAGCCATACTGGGAGAGCCAGATATTAAAACATTTATGAGAGAATGGAATAGTTTTGGGACACTGGTTTTCTTTAATTCAGGCACTCATATAGCTGCAGGGGCTGTATATATCATGCTTATTAATGTATACCTGAAAAACGTTCTAGCACTTCAGAGGAATATTGTAGGATTTTAGAATTTAGAAAGGTGACTAACAGGGGAATTGTTAAGAAAGGTCCTTTTAAAATAGCATTCTAAAATCATTCACACTATTTCTACTCCACTGGATAGAAGAAATTCAATTCCTTTAACAGAGAGGAAGAAGAAACTAGAACAAGATAATGTCATGAGGAAATTGTTCATAGGGAAACTATAATGAACATCAGAGGAGGAATGAACCCACATGAGAATCTAGAAAATTATGTTGGATATCTGTAGTTAGCTTGAGCAAGAAACAAGAGAAACTGGTTTAATTTTTGTTTAAAACAAGCCATTTAGCTTAGAGGAGATTTGACATATATATATTTTTTTTTACCAAAAGGCTAAAGAAGTTAAAATTTGCAATGGACATTTTTGATTAGCATGCTCTGTGTTTCCTTTACCAGCTCATGCCTCTTCAGGGGTGAGTGGGTAACTGGTTTTGCACTTACATTTTCACTGCTTTGTGAGAAAAGTTATTTTTCCTGCCTTCACCTCAGAAGAAGAATAAACACGAAATTATGGGAATTACTATCCTTTTTGAAGGATCATGTCTATCAACCATATTATACTCTCTAGCACTTAGTTCCGTGTCCTGCACAATAAGTGCTCCATAAATATCATTGAGTGATTATGTGAGAATGGGGGAAAAAGTGAGAAACAGACTGAATGGATATTTCTTTATAAATACCGGTTTCTTCTATAACTCAGGGATTGTGTTCTTGCCAAACCCCGTGGACAGTAAAACTTGAGTTGAATTAACCTGAGTCCTACATTACATGCCTGTGCTGATGTATACACCACTGTTTCCTTATGCCCTACTTTATTCCATATACTGGTAGGTTTCTATTGTCAGAAGAATGTGGACTAATTCTACCATCACATGTTCTAGCCAAAATGTGTAATGAAGACATGCATTCTGGCAGTGCCACTGAGGAAACAGTCTAAGAGTTGGAGACATAACACCAGTGCTTAGCAGGAAAAAAATGTCCTACCAAAATCCTATTTTCATATAATTGGTAGGAATTGCAAGGTTAAAATAAATATCGACAGAATTTGTAACTGTGTCTTGAATTTAAATAATGTACAAGTTTCTCACATGCACTCTAAGTAAGGTCACAGTCTGACCTGGAAAGTCAATTAACTCTGAAAGCAGAATGAAAGATCATACTAATCCACTAATGTGCATCTCAATGGTAATTAATTCAGGTCTTTGTAATGGTTCCAGGAAGGTAATTCACTATTCTATGGTAAATAAGTGTATTTTTTTAAGATGTCAATGATGAATAAATAATTACCAAAGATTTGCTTTAAAAAAATTATTATGTAGTTTTGGAATAATAAAATAGACTTGGATCAATATTGGTATTATTCAATAAATGGGAGCAAGGAATCAGGTCATCTTTTAGCCATACATTTTTCTTTTAGTGCTTTCTTATATTTAAGAAGCACTTTAACATTTTTCTCTCAAATTTATGTGTGCAAATAAAATTTAGGGAGTGTCAATCAATCAGTGGTATTTTCAGAGCACTTACTATGTACAGAACTCTTTCCTAAGCACTGGGAGAGTACAATATAACAGAACTAGAGGACTTGTTCCCTGCCCATTATGAGCTAGGATCAATTATTTCAAGGAGAGCTTTGATGAATCATCACTCATATGCTCAGTTCATTTTAATTTCTCTGTATTCTGAACTCTTTCTGTGCCAGAGATCTGGTACTAGTTAGAATTATACGTTTGGAAGAGACTTGAATAGGGGCTCTGGTTCATTCTTCTGTCATCATGTCTTCTCAGTCAATCATTTACCTGGGGTAGTAAAATCACACAGGTACTGTAATGATTATATGATACATCATTAAAAAGAAATCCAATTATCTAAAACGTTTAATTATTTGAGCTTCCTAAAAAAATAGATTGAGTTTCATTTTGGAGATTTGGAAGATTATGTTACGGCATTAGATGTCAGCTTTATTTTGGTGATTTCTTTTCAAATCCACTTGAGTCTCTAGGCATCATTGTGATTCTAAGCCATTCAATACTCAAGAGGGTGCATTTCATCTTTAAAATTGCTCAAAGAAAGTATGCATTCATTCAATAGTATTTATTGAGTGCTTATTATGTGCAGAGCATTGTACTAAGTGCTTGGAATGTACAATTCGGCAACAGATAGAGACGCTCCCTGCCCAATGACGGGCTCACAGTGTAAATGGGGCGGGGGTGGGGGGAGATAACATTGATAAAATTAGTGATAGTGATAGTGATAACACTACCCCTGAGCTGCTTGGGTAACAGAACCGTTCCACTAGGTTACCATTAACAAAGGGATCACATACCAGCATCGTGACTTACGACAGATCCTCTTTATTTAAGCAGCCCACGTGCCAAAGTGCCCCCCATCCCAGCTTCATCTGGAGAACACACATTGGTCCCATATATTCTGACAGACACACAAGTTGGCAGCAAAGACTTGTTTCTTTTATAGCCAAAGAAATCCATGCTTCCAAATGCTTCCCAGACTCCTCCCCCTAGTTTTCAGGCTATTAAATAGTTCTTCATGGTGAGCAAGTTCTTCCTTTCTTTTGTTGATAGTATTTGAAAATATCTCTTTTCAAATGAAATTTTTCCAGGAATCTCCCAGGAAATTCTTCCCATGATGATGAAAACAGTATTGATTCCTCCTTTTTGTAGTTGGTGTGCAAGAATATTTTCCTTGAGAGATCTTTATTTTGATGCTCACTTAACTTCTCGGTGTCTCAGTTACATCATCTGTAAAATGGGGATTAACTGTGAGCCTCATGTGCGACAACCTGATTACCCTGTATCTACCCCAGCGCTTAGAACAGTCCTCTGCACATAGTAAGTGCTTAACAAATACCAACATTATTATTCCCTTTGGTAGTTAGTATGCTAGTATGTGTCGCCATCCAGCCCCCCCTCCAGCATGCCTCTGTCTGCATGCTCTCTGTATGCTTCCAAGTACTCCCATACATGCCTCAAAGCAATCACCTTTTGTCTGCCTTAGGCATGGCACCTGTGGCTCTAGCCACATTGGTTGGTCCAGGCCCATTACAACAGGAGAGAAAGCCCTGCCTCCCTCCATTCTCCACCCACCACAGGCCAGCAATCACCTGCCTCAGGTAGAGCGAATCAGTATCTTTGCAAAGTCTCTTCCTTGTTCATTCATTCAATAGTATTTATTCAGCACTTACTATGTGCAGAGCACTGTACTAAGCACTTGGAATGTACAAATCAGCAACAGATAGAGACAGTCCCTGCCCATTGATGGGCTTACAGTCTAATCGGGGGAGAGAGACAAAAACAATAGCAATAAATAGAATCAAGGGGATGAACAGCTCATTAAAACAATAACAATAAATAGAATCAAGGTGATGTACATCTCATTAACAAAATAAATAGGTTAATAAAAATATATACAATTGAGAGGCCGAGCAGAGTGCTGAGGGGAGGGGAAGGGAGAGGGGACGAGCAGAGGGAAAGGGGGGAAAAGAGGGCTTAGCTGAGGGGAGGGGAAGAGGGGGGAAGAGGGGGAGCGGAGGGAGTAGAGGGAAAAGGGAAGTTTTTCTCAGTCTGGGAAGGCCTCTTGGAGGAGGTGAGTTCTAAGTAGGGTTTTGAAGAGGGGAAGAGAATTAGTTTGGCGGAGGTGAGGAGGGAGAGCATTTCAGGACAGCGGGAGGATGTGGCCCAGAAGTTGATGGCGGGATAGGTGAGAACAGGGGGCGGTGAGGAGGTGGGCGGCAGAGAAGTGGAGTGTGCGGGGTGGGGAGTAGAAAGAGAGAAGGGACGAGAGGTAGAAAGGGGCAAGGTGATGGAGATCCTTGAAGCCTAGAGTTGTGTTGTCTGTGGGATCACAAACAGTCATTAATAAGTCAGTTTGTTGTGGGCTCATCACAGTATGGTTAGTTGGAGAAGCAGCATGGTAGAGTGGATAGAACATGGGTCTGGGTCTAATTCCAGTTTTGCCACTTGTCTACTGAGTGACCTTGGGCAAGTCACTTAATTTCCCTGTGCTTCATTTCCCTCCTCTGTAAAATGGGGATTGAGACTGTGAGCCCCACGTGGGACAGGGACTATGTCCAATCCTGTTAACTTGAATCCACCCCAGCACTTAGAACAGTGCCTGGCACAGTCATAGCAAGCGTAATAGTAATATAATGCATAGTAATTGACAAATTCCATAATTATTAGTAGCAGTAGTACACAAGAATACTTTCCTTGTGAGGTCTTTGCTCCATTGCTAGAATGCATGAACTTTCTCCTGGAACAAGCAGTTCTGGAGGTGATCAGATTGTCTGCCCTGAACAGGCTCAGTATGTGTATATCTTGCTATGTTTATTCAACAGCTGGCATTCTGTGTGCCCAGTGGCCCCTGTACCATTGGTAACAGGTAATAGCAGTAATAACATTTATTGAGCAACAACTAGGTGCAACACAATTTACTTAAGTGCTTGGGAAGCACAAAATAAAGAAGTGATCCATGCCCACTCAAGGCTTACACTTTAAACAGATATGAAACATTTATAAGTATAATTATCTAAATTATTGATTACAGAGTTGTATAAAAGCAATTACCTTAGTGTTGAGAGTAAGTATAAAGAAGTACCTATGTATAAAAGTACTTTAACACTTATGTGTTAAACGTAGCTGATATTTTTAAAGAACTTCCATAACCACTTTCCTTGTTAAACAATTTCATTATATCTATAAAGCTTAAACTTTTCTGTTTTTAATATAATTAAAAATGTATTAATTATTAAGAATTGCAGCGAAGTGCTTACTATGAGCCAACTATCTGTAGAGATAGTTATAATAAAACATATTTGTAGAAACATACATAAATGGAAAAGCCTGGATCTACCTATTAAAATTTATTTCCAAGTGACCTCAATCTTGGCTCAGAAGCATTAAGTACTACATAAAACAATTTTGTATCTTTAGAAAGCAAAATCAGTTCACTTTTTCTGAGTTTTCCTAAGCTTAGCTTAAATTCTTTAAACTTGACTGTGCTCAAATAAATAAAAGGAAAAAACCCACTTGTTATTAAGTTATGAGATAGTATCCAGCCTTCGTATGTCTGGAAGTGAATGCCATCAATATCAAGCTGAAACCAAAGTATATTTTTCTAACAAATTACTTTCATTACTTAAAATATATTTAGTAAATATAACAACATTTTTGATGAAGTATATTGTGGTTTCTCATGAGATATAAAAATATTTTAACAAATCAGTCACCACCCACACTTTCTTTTGATTAATTTTCCAGGGATCCAGAGTTTAGATGGGAAGCAATTATAAATGACATCAAACACCTAATGCAGTGTTAGGAATGTAGCGGATACTCCATAAAGTACATGCTGATTCTGATGAGAAAAAATATTAATTGCAGTACTGCATAATGGATAGTTTTCTTTCTTTTATCATTCAAAATGTCCATCCATCTAATTAAATAAAAGTTTTTAATAGTTCATGACTTCACTGTTTAATAACATTAATATAATCAAAATGAAAGTAAATGTTATTTTTAATATTTTATTACTGTTTTTATTGAAACATTTATTGTCATGTGAGAAAATGATTGCATTAAATGATAGGTAATGGACAAATCCAATTAACAAAGAAACAAACCACACTCAGTAGAAAGTTCTGAAAGGCAAAAGGTATGTTTACTGATTCTAGTGTGTATTCTCTTCAGTGCTTAGTACAGTCTCTGCACACAGAAGTGACTACGTACTACTCATTGATACATAAAGGTGCAATTCTTCATAGTCTCAGACTAAGCTCTATAAAGTTCCAGTGATGGTCTTTCCATCTTGCACAGGAAAGCCTTTGCATTGTAGAGTAATGATGTGGAGTTTTAAAGCATCAAATTCATCTTTGAGGTTTCCCTGGGGAGTTCTACTTTGCAGACATTATCCATTTAAATCTCCCAAGGCTTGCCATGCCACCCTTGCAAAGAAATTGAAACTCAAAGACAGACCCAGAACCCCTTCTTGAATAGAGCCAATCTGTGCTCAAATCACTTCTCTGACTCTGGTTATTGCTATTATTATAACTAATAGTAATAATAATAGCATTCTTTTAGTCTTTACTATGAGCCAAGCACTGTACTAAGTGCTGGGGTAGAAGCAAACAAATCGTGTTGGACACAGTCCCTGTCCTACATGGGGCTCACAGTCTCAATTCTCATTTTACAGATGAAGTAACTGAGGTCCAGAGAAGTAAAGTGACTTGTCCTAGGTCACACAGCAAACAAGTGGCAGAGCCAGGATTAGAACCCATAACCTTCTGACTCCCAGTCCCCTGCTCTGTCCACTATGTCATGCTGCTTCTCAACTGCTTCTAGACTGCAGTGTGTCCCACCTGTTCATCCTACCCAAACTTGTAGCATGAGAAATTTGGACCCATTACAAAATACAGGGTTGCAAGTTGGGGCATGCCAGAGTTCAATGTGTACTGTTATGAGCAATAGCTCTGGAAAGGGTATTCACTAGTTATATTCTGCACCAGCTGTGACTTGGTAAAAGAGCAACCAGCCTATGACATAGACTCTAATATCAAAATGATGAGGGAAATAGCATAAATTTTATCCTTCCTTAGCACTTTAAATCATTTAAAAAAGTGTAGTATGTTTATATAGGCATATATGCACATATATATCATATGAGAGTACTCTGAATAATAAAAAATTATACAAAATGCCTTATTGCATTTTTTCTAGTATTTTCCAATGACTAGATAAAGAAACCAAACAGATGTATAAACCTATCATAGAATCATAGAATAATAGAGCTGGAGGGAGCCTCAATAGTTTTTCTAGTCCAACCATCTGCCTCTAGGCGGGTGAATAATTAAACCAAATTACTCCATGGAAAGAACTACAAACCCCCCTTCAGTGCCCATTTCAGTGCTTTCTCATTCCAAAAACTTTTCTTTATTCTCAACCAAAACCTTTTTTCTTGCATTTAAACCCATTTCCTCTTGTTTAGTCTTTAGTAATTTAGGGAGCTTGAAGACTGTTATCAAGTCAACCTTCAGCCTTCCCTTTTATAGGCTTAATAACCGAAGTCTTTTAACATTTCCTCCCAGGACCTAATTTTCAACCCTTAATCATGTTTTTGCCTCCTCTGGATTCTATCCAATTTCTCTAAATCATTTTAAAATTAGATGCAATATTTTACTAATGGGCTGCCCAGGCAGTTGTATGATAAGTGTTGGTAATGCTTTTCATTGAGTGCCTACTGAAAACAGAGCCTTGATTTAAGCACTCAGTAGAGTATAACATAAGCACAAGTCATTTCCATTAGAAATTTACCTTCTGAAGGAGGAAATGGTCTTTAAAATATTTACAAATAGTGGAATCAGAATACATATGTAACTGCTCAGGTGAATATATACAGATGCACAATCAGCCAATTGTATATATTCAGTGCTGTGTGTATAGCATGGCACTAAGAAGCGCATGGGAAAATACAATGCACCAGAGATGGTAAGCAAGTTCCCTGACCACAAAGAGCTTACAGTCTATTGGGAGAGTGCTGAAGGTGGATGTAATCCATAAGTGCTACAAGTAGCTGTTGGATTGTTTTGACTTGAAAGTGTTGGGAATTAGTTGGGAAAGGCTTTCTAGAAGAGAAAGAATCTTAGCCATCTTCCAGTTAATGTCATGGAGCCTGGATCAGTCATCTGCTTCCGTAGTGTCAGAAGGCTCCCATAGATGGTACTGGTTTGCCCAGTTGAAATAGTTCTCTAATGGGTAGCTCTGGTTTATAGTTCTCTATTCAAGACACTCTCCAAAGGAGCAGTTCTAATAAAGCCATGTTGTGTGGAAGCACAGCAATCAGGGACTTAAATTTGCTGTCTTCTCTTCATTCCCTCCCCTCTGAGCTATTTTGCCTGTAGCGCCTCTTCACTGTCTCCTAGCAGGATTCTCAAGGGAAGCACAACACACATCCTCTTCCCATTGTCCATTTTGCCTGTCTTATGAAGAAGAGTAGCATGTCAACTCAAGGCAGGATGAAGCTTTTACTCCCTTAGCAAGGTCAGGACCTCTGACCTTGCTTATCATTACTATTTGATTACCTGGAGAACAAAGCAATGATAATTATTGTCGCTTTTCTTAAAGTATGCATCATGTACTGTGCACTCTGATCACAAGTGGACGCTGTATATATGGAAGCCCTGTTTTGTGTAGAATTTGATCTGGCCTCGACTAGTACAGGGAAACTCTGCCCGTCAATCACCACACATAGAGGCACTAGTAGAAATAAACTTGTCTCTTACATATCCACTTGAACACAGTGCAGCATCCATGAAGTTTTCTTTGACAATGGCCTAGTAGAAAGAACATGGATTGAGGAGTCAGAGGATTTAGGTTCTAGTCCTGACTCTGATGTGTAACCTTGGGCAAGGCACTTAACTTCTCTATGTCTCATCTATAAAATTTCCAACACTTGTTCTGCCTCCTTAAACTGTGATTAATAATAATAATAATGTTATTATTAAAGTTACAATTACTAAATTAGTAAGGTTTTGAACTGGAGAGGGCTGATGTTTGGCAGGTTCGAGAAGAGAATCCAGTCTAGAGTGATTCTGTTGCCGATTTGTACATTCCAAGTGCTTAGTACACTGCTCTGCACATAGTAAGCACTCAATAAATACTATAGAATGAATAGTGTGAGCAAAGGAAACAAGACTGGATCCAGTCATGAGATGGACTTGTGAGGAGTGAAGAGTATAATGAAGACAGCTGGTGGATGATTGATTCTTGTTTATCATACATGTATATCAAAATTCACATTTTATTTGTAAATATCAAATGATCAATGATCTTTATTGATCACACACTGAGTGCAACAGAAATGTGTTTGACATGTGCTCCATTCTCTAAAGCACCTTACAATCTCACGGCTTTGACTACCATCTCTACGCAGATGACATGCAGATCTACATCTCCGCCCCTGTCCCCTCCCCCTCCCTTCAGGCTCGCATCTCCTCCTGCCTCCAGGACGTCTCCACCTGGATGTCGGCCCGCCACCTAAAATTCTACATGAGCATGAGCAAGACTGAGCTCCTCATCTTCCCTCCCAAACCCGGTCCTCTCCCAGACTTCTCTATCACCGTGGATGGCACGACCATCCTTCCCGTCT
Organism: Ornithorhynchus anatinus; assembly: GCF_004115215.2. Taxonomy (NCBI): domain Eukaryota; kingdom Metazoa; phylum Chordata; class Mammalia; order Monotremata; family Ornithorhynchidae; genus Ornithorhynchus; species Ornithorhynchus anatinus. The sequence goes on from NC_041728.1 coordinate 158,288,937, forward strand.
CTCAGGCCCGCAATCTCGGTGTCATCCTTGACTCGTCTCTCTCGTTCACCCCACACATCCTATCCGTTACCAAGACCTGCTGGTTTCACCTCTACAATATCGCCAAGATCCGACCTTTCCTCTCTACCCAAACGGCTACCTTACTGTTACGGGCTCTCGTTATATCCCGGCTAGACTACTGTGTCAGCCTTCTCTCTGACCTCCCTTCCTCCTCTCTCGCCCCGCTCCAGTCTATTCTTCACTCCACTGCCCGGCTCATCTTCCTGCAGAAACGATCTGGGCATGTCACTCCCCTTCTTAAACAACTCCAGTGGTTGCCTATCAACCTCCGCTCCAAACAAAAACTCCTCACTCTAGGCTTCGAGGCTCTACATCACCTTGCCCCTTCCTACCTCTCCTCCCTTCTCTCTTTCTACCACCCACCCCGCACACTCCGCTCCTCTGCCGCCCACCTCCTCACCGTCCCTCGGTCTCGCCTATCCCGCTGTCGACCCCTGTGTCACGTCCTCCCGTGGTCCTGGAACACCCTCCCTCCTCACCTCCGCCAAACTGATTCTCTTTCCCTCTTCAAAACCCTACTTAAAAATCACCTCCTCCAAGAGGCCTTCCCAGACTGAGCTCCTCTTCCCCCTCTACTCCCTCTGCCATCCCCCTTTACCTCTCCGCAGCTAAAGCCTCATTTTCCCCTTTTCCCTCTGCTCCTCTACCTCTCCCTTCCCATCCCCACAGCACTGTACTCGTCCGCTCAACTGTATATATTTTCATTACCCTATTTATTTTGTTAATGAATTGTACATCACCTTGATTCTATTTAGTTGTCATTGTTTTTACGAGATGTTCTTCCCCTTGACTCTATTTATTGCCATTGTTCTTGTCTGTCCATCTCCCCCGATTAGACTGTAAGCCCGTCAAAGGGCAGGGACTGTCTCTATCTGTTGCCGACTTGTTCATCCCAAGCGCTTAGTACAGTGCTCTGCACATAGTAAGCGCTCAATAAATACTATTGAATGAATGAATTAATGAAGACAAACAGATATTATTTACAAAAAGCATCAGAAGGAAAAAACAGGATGTTCTAGATATCAGGATCAAATAGATGGAAAAATAATTGACAATACAAACAATATTTATTGGTGAATAAGTCAGATGGATAAGGTTAAAATGCATTTAAAATAATAAAGATGCTATAATTCAATCAATCAAATTTGATGAATGCTTACTGTGTGCAGAGCACTGTGCTGTCTACTTGGGAATGTATGATTTAAAAACTAACAGACACATTCCCTGCTTACAGAAAGCTTACAGTCTAGAGGGGGAAACAATCATAATATAAATAAATGAATTGTAGATATGTACATAAGTGCTGTGGGACTGGAGGGGGATGAATAAGAGGAGCAAGTCAGGGCAATGAAAAAGTGAGTGGAATACAAGAACTATGCCTTCAATAAAGCTTTGAAGCAGGGGAGAGCAATTGTCTGTTGGATATGAGGAGGAAGGACATTCCAGGCCAGAGGTAGGACAAGGATGAGATAGATGAGATCGAGGTACAGTATGTAGTTGACATTAGAGGAGCAAAGTGAGTGGTCCAAGGTATAGTAAGAGAGTACTGAGGTGAGTTAGGAGAGAACAAGGTTATTGAGTGCTTTAAAGCCTATGGTAAGGGGTTTCTGTTTGATGAGGAAATGAATGGACAAACACTGGAGGTTCTTGAGAAGTGGGAACTGGAGTGAGGAGAAACCAGAGGCAGGGAGGTCAGCAAGGAGACTGACACAGTAATCAAGGTGAGATACACACATCCTATCCGTTACCAAGACCTGCTGGTTTCACCTCTACAATATCGCCAAGATCCGCCCTTTCCTCTCCACCCAAACGGCTACCTTACTGTTACAGGCTCTCGTTATATCCCGGCTAGACTACTGTGTCAGCCTTCTCTCTGACCTCCCTTCCTCCTTTCTCGCCCCGCTCCAGTCTATTCTTCACTCCACTGCCCTGCTCATCTTCCTGCAGAAACGATCTGGGCATGTCACTCCCCTTCTTAAACAACTCCAGTGGTTGCCTATCAACCTCCACTCCAAACAAAAACTCCTCACTCTAGGCTTGGAGGCTCTCCATCACCTTGCCCCTTCCTACCTCTCCTCCCTTCTCTCTTTCTACCACCCACCCCGCACGCTCCGCTCCTCTGCCGCCCACCTCCTCACCGTCCCTCGGTCTCGCCTATCCCGCCGTCGACCCCTGGGTCACGTCCTCCCGCGGTCCTGGAACGCCCTCCCTCCTCACCTCCGCCAAACTGATTCTCTTTCTCTCTTCAAAACCCTCCCTACTTAAAACTCACCTCCTCCAAGAGGCGTTCCCAGACTGAGCTCCTCTTCTCCCTCTACAACCTCTGCCATTCCCCCTTTACCTCTCCGCAGCTAAACCCTCTTTTTCCCCTTTTCCCTCTGCTCCTCCACCTCTCCCTTCCCATCCCCACAGCACTGTACTCGTCCGCTCAACTGTATATATTTTCATTACCCTATTTGTTTTGTTAATGAATTGTACATCGCCTCGATTCTATTTAGTTGCCATGGTTTTTACGAGATGTTCTTCCCCTTGACGCTGTTTATTGCCATTGTTCTTGTCTGTCCGTCTCCCCCGATTAGACTGTAAGCCCGTCAAACGGCAGGGACTGTCTCTATCTGTTGTCGACTTGTTCATCCCAAGCGCTTAGTACAGTGCTCTGCACATAGTAAGCGCTCAATAAATACTATTGAATAGGATAATGCTTGTATTAACATGGTAAAGGTTTGGATGGAGAGGAAAGGGTGGATTTTTGTGATGATTTGGAGCTTGAACTGTCAAGATTTAGTTATAGATTGAATATTTGGGTTGAGCGAAAGAAAGGAGTCAAGGATAATGCTAACATGGGCTTGTGAGACAGGCAGTATACTGGTGCTGTTTATAATGATGGGAAAGTTGGGAAGGACACAATTTGGGTAGAAGGATAAGGAGTTCTGTTTTTGACAAGTTAAGTTTGAGGTGATGGCAGGACTTCATTCATTCATTCATTCAATAGTATTTATTGAGCGCTTACTATGTGCAGAGCACTGTACTAAGTGCTTGAAATGTACAAATCGGTAACAGATTTCCAAGTAGAGATGTCTTGATGGCAAGAGAAAATGTGAAACTGCAGAAAGGTAGAAAGAGATCAGGACTGGAGATGTAGATTTGGTAGTCATCCACACAGAGGTCATAGTTGAAGCCAGGTAAGTGTATGAGTACTCCAAGGGAGTGGGTATAGATGGAGAATAGAAGGGGGCCCAAAACAAAATATTGAGGAGCATCCACAGTTAGGGAATGGAAGGCAGAGGAGGAACCCAAACAAAAGAGAATGAGAATTAGAGGCCAGAGAAATAAGAGGAGAGCCAGAAGACAATGTCAGTGAAGCCAAGGTTAGATAATGTTTCCAGCAGAAGGGGATAGTCGACAGTATCAAGAGGTGGAGAAAGTGTTGGATGGAGTAGAGGCTATTGAATTTGGCAGGAAGGAGATCATTTGTAACTTTTGAGAGGGCAGTTCCTGTGGAGTGAACCCAGATAGGAGGGTTCATTAAGACAGTGGGTGTAGACAACACACTCAAGGAGTTTGGAGAGGAATGGTAGGAGGAGTGTGGGGTGATACATGGAGGGAGCAGTGGAGTCAAGGGAGTCTTTTTTTTAAGATAGGGGAGATATGAACATGTTAGATATCAGTGGGGAAGAGGCCATTGGAGAGCAAACAGTTGAAGATGGTGGTTAGAGAGGAAAGAAGAGCATGGGCAAATTTTTTGATAAGGTGTGAAGAAAGGGGGTCAGAAGTGTAGGTGCAGGGGATAGATTTAGGGAGAAGACAGAAGATCTTAAATAAATAGAATGAAGGTGGCTTTGGGGTTGACACAACTAGGGTTCTTGCTGGAAATGAAACTTTTAGAAAGGACCATAGTTTCAGATATGAGGAATAATATGAGCAATTGGTCTGAGGCAGGTAATTAGAGGCAGGGTGCAGTTAGAAGGTTAGTTTCAGGAGTATTAACACTGCAGGGAATATTCTATTACTAACTTATATTCATGTTTTCTCTCTAGTCAAAAATGGCAGTCAGGTTCTTATCTGCTGAACTTTTGTCCTTCTACTCTTTCCTCTTCCTGAAATTGTTTTCATTTTTTCCTCTCTAGATTCAGTATCTTGCACTTTAAAAATGTATTTTTGATAAACTTGGACGACTTTTAAATTAACTAGTCTTTTCCTTGTATTCATAATCACGATCTTTTCTCAATTCCTTTGGGTCATCAGTATAAAATATTGAGTAGGATTAGTTCCAAGGATGATTTCTATGACACCTTGGATCCAGCTCTCAGTAGTATAATCAATCATTTTTTCATAGGTTATTGATAAGGATATCATAAGTGACAGGAACAAATTACCACAGAAACTAGATGACTATATCTATTGCTTCTCTATTACCTTTGTCATCTATCATAGATTAAGTATATCTTGTCTAAGTGGTTCTTTCAAAAGCCATATTGGTTGCTTTTTACATAGAAAGTTGTTTGATGTTCAATTCAAGTCAGTTATCTTCACAGGTATCAATTTCAAGCAGACAGATATGTACTTCTGTGTTTCTTTTTAATAGTAATTGTGGTATTGCTAAACTCTCAATATGTAGCAAAAACTGAGGTAAATGCAATATAATTAGATCATACAAAATTCCTGTCTCACAAACTAAAGACAAGGGGGAAAGAGGACTGATTTCCATTTTACAGATGAAGAATCTAAGGCACAGAGAATTTAAGTAAGTTGGCCATGGTCACACAACAGGCAAGTGGACATTCTTGGTTAGAACACACATCTCCTTAAGACCCACGGCCATTTTCTTTCCACCAGACTATACTGCCTTTCTCCCTGACTTTTATTGTTAGGAAATGTGTGCCAATTCCTAATTCTCAAGTCAGGGCTGTTCTTATATGTGGAATTCAGAGGTAGAACAAGTAGAAAAAATGGGAGGTTAATTGGGAGGGGCTTTTACAAGCAGAATCACTATTGCAGTAATTCTACCCTTAAACATTCTTCTTTTTTAATTTTTATGGAATTTATTGAACACTTACTCTGGGCTAGGCACTATACTAAATGCCAAGATAGATACAAGCTAATCAGGTAGGTCACAGTCTATGTCCTACATGGGGCTCACAGTCTTAATTTCCAATCTACAGATGAGGTAATTGGGGCATAGAGAACTTAAGTGACTTGCCCAGAGTCACAGAGCAGACAGGTTGCAGAGCCAGGATTAGAAGCCAGGTTCATCTTTCTTCCCAGCCTGTGTTCTAACAACTAGGCCCATTGCTGCTTCTCTTTCTTTATCTATAATTTATTTTAATATCTGTCTTACCTACTGATTATGAACTTTTTGAGGGCAGAATGCTTATTGTGTGCAGAGAGCTGTACTAAGGACTTGGGAAAATATAGTACAACAATAAACAGACTAATTCCGTGCCTATAAGAAGCTTAAAGAGTAGGGCTGGATTACCGTGAAAATTACAGAAATTCAAAAATGGTGGAACTCATTCTGCGTTACAGCAGTGCTCTCCTCCTTGTTCCACAGTCTAGGTGATACTATTCCAATATTTGTAATGTCACACGGTACCAGATGTGATGGATTCTAGGTCTACAAGGCAGTCATTGCCGGCTCATTTCTACTGTTACCTTTGGCCAGGGCCTGTCTCTGAATGGAGATCACACACAGGCAGTAGCGGGAACAGTCTACATTGAACTGTCCAATCTACATTCTGTTGTGCACCCTTCTAGTAAGGTCTAGTTTTCTCTGGTTGACTTTTTCTTCTGAATGATGCTTAGAATTCCTCTTTTCCTAGTGCAGGTGGCTCATCTTGCACTCATTTTCTCCATCCACTAACTGGTATCTTTGTAGAAAATGCAGTTCTGATCCTGTTTTTGCTACACTTTATTCAATGAGACAATATCAAAGAGCTAAGAATATGAGTATTAAGGCTATCCTACTCTCTTTGTAAAGCCCTTAGAGGTTGTGGTGCCATTCAAACATCTTCCCACCCCATTCATTGTGATCCCATGCTGACCTCTGAAGATGATGAACAAGCTCAGTATTTGTATTCTTTACTAAATTCAACAAATTCTTATATTTTCTCAACTATTATCATGTGTAAAGACACTCAAGGCAAATACTGACATTTTTCCATGGAATTGATGTCACAATATCATTTATGGTTTGGTAGAGAAGCAGCGTGGCACAGTGGAAAGAGCACGGGCTTTGGAGTCAGAGGTCATGGGTTCGAATCCCGGCTCGGCCACTTGTTGGCTGTGTGACTTTGGGCAAGTCACTTAACTTCTCGGTGCCTCAGTTGCCTCATCTGTAAAATGGGGATTAAAACTGTGAGCCCCACGTGGGACAACCTGATTTCCTTGTGTCTACCCCAGCGCTTAGAACATTGCTCGGCACATAGTAAGCGCTTAACAAATACCAACATTATTATTATTATTACTTCTCTGTGCCTCAGTTCCCTCATCTGTAAAATGGGGATTAAGACTGTGAGCCCCACGTGGGACAACCTGATTCCCCTGTGTTTACCCCAGCGCCTAGAACAGCACTCTGCACATAGTAAGCGCTTAACAAATACCAACATTATTATTATCATCATTGGCACCTGAAATGGGAATAATAGCAGAAATTTATCTATTAAAATTGGCAGATTTTTTTTTTTTTTACGGAAATATTTATCCTGGGTTTTAGCCTTCCATTTTTAAAAAAATATCTATGGAAAGTCTCAGATCAACATCTGAACATAACTTTCAAAGTAAAAAAAAAAAGATAGCACAAAAATGAGGCCTCAGGAAATGAGTTTCACAACCACCTTCAATAAACTTAGAGATTTTGTTCTAATGCAGGAAAAGGTAAAGTACATATTTTTCCCATCTCTCAGTCTTTTTCACAGTACCTGCCAGTATCAAATCAGTATAATGCATAGCGCTAATAGAAGAAAAGGAACTTTTCAAGTCCCTTCAATTCCCTTCTTATAAGGGTCCTTATAAGAACTTAAAACGATCACTAAATTTAATTAAATCATTTCAAAGAGTAGAGTTAAAGACTCTTCATAAATAAATTATGAACAATCATTTCTTTCTATTTGTAATGTTGATAACATTTGGGAGATTTTTATTCATTTATTCACTTGCACACCTGCAAGTTTGGCAGATATGGCTAAAGCATCCTGTCCCAAGCTACCTTTCTTAATTCTGATCAACAGCAGGGTTCATGAGAACTGTGCTCCTTCAAAAAAGGCTGTTGAGCTTCCTTGGATGTAGGCAGCTGGCTCTCTGGAGATAGGGCTATTAAAAAAAAAATCAAGCTTTCTAGAGAAAAAGTTATAACTGAAGAGAAGTTAGGTGGACTGATCCATGTACAGCAAAGTTCTTTGTTGCTAACTTTTAGAAGAGTCTTGTTATCATTTGTCCTTGATCTTTGTTTTCTGTACTTTCTTCTGATTAAAATTCATTCATTCATTCAATGGTATTTATTGAGCGCTTACTCTGTGTAGAACACTGTACTAAGCGCTTGGAATGTACAATTTGGCAACAGATAGAGACAATCCCTGCCCAATGACGGGCTCACAGTCTAAACAAAATCATAGACAATCAATTATATGTATTGAGCTAGTACTCTGGGCAGAACACTCTACTAGGCACTTGGGAGAGTAAGCTACCAGGTATTTACCTTAATCAGGATCAGTGTGGTAAATGCCCACTCAACTAAGAAAACTAATTGTTGTCTATTACAAAAAATTCCTGCCTCTCTATCAAAAAAAAAAAAAAAAAACAACTTATGGGGAGTTAGAAAAGCTAGTAACAGCAAAAATACTGATTTGAACTAACTCTGCATATTAATTAGTTCAAAACTTCTAACATACATTTAAAAAAAGTTTGTAACCAGACCTAGTGATAGTATGATGGACCACAAAAATTTTCACAGTAATTGCAAATGTAAGCTTTTTAAATTACATTTAGATCCAACCCTGATGTAATGGCAGGGGCAAATGATAAAAGGTGAAAGAATGGGAAAAGAGATCAGCATACTCAAGAACTACATAGGTTATTTATGCTTACAAATGCAACTCCGGTTGGAGCATTAGTAAGAGCTGGAAGGGGTCTAGAAACAGAAAACATTCAAGTATTAATAAGGAACTTTTGAAATGATCTTTCAGACATCCTATTTTTACTATTTGCACCATTTAAAGCATGGAGCTAAGGCAAACTAATAAGTATATGTGGAAAGCTTGGTAGGCTGAAATGTAAGACTTTAAAAGATTATATTTAATAATAATAATAATGGTGGTATTTGTTAAGCACTTATATGTGCAAAGCACTGCTTTAAGCACTGGTGTAGATACAAGGTCATCACGTTGTCCCACATGGGGTCCACAATCTTAATCTCCATTTTATAGATGAGGAAACTGAGGCACAGAGAAGTGAAGTGACTTGCCCAAGGTCACAAAGCAGATAAGCAGGAGAGCCAGGATTAGAACCCATGACCTCTGACTCCCAAACCCGGGCTCTTTCCACGAAGCCACACTGCTTCTATTTGGTTCAAGTGTGCATGGGAGGGACATTTTGTTTCTAACAGTGATGAAATAGTAGAGCCTTACCAGCAGAATTACCCTTCTTTGACCAGACTGGATAGATATAATTCTATCTTCTTGTTCTCTTGCCCAGTCCACATTCCATCTATTTCTGCGATCTCTTATAACTATTTACTTTTTCTCTGAATTTACATTTTGTAATTAAGGAGTATTTGCAGGAAGCACTTATGTACCTATCTGAAATTGATTCATTCATTTATTTATATTAATGTCTGTCCCCTCCTCAAGACTGTAAGCTCATTGTGGGCAGGGAATGCATCTGTTTATTGATATAGTATACTCTCTCAAGCTCTTAGTAGAGTGCTTTGCACACAGTAAGCGCTCAATGTGGTGAGCCCACAACAATCTACCTAATTAGTGACTGTTTGTGATCCGGTGAACAAGAAAAAAGAGACTGGCAAAGGCACTGATGGGCTCTACTTGAGGGCAGGTGGTTGCTGGCCTTTAGGTGGGAACATGGAGGGAAGTGGGGCTTTCTCTCCCTGTTCTACCCAGTAAAGGGCCTGGGCCAATCAATGACTGCTATATAGAGCCACAGCTGTGATGCCTAAGGCAGATAAAAGGTGCTCCTTTTGAATTGTGAAGAGGCACACCCAGCAGAAGTAGCACTCTAAAGCAGCACTTGACAGCAGCAGAAGCAGCGTGGCTCCCTGGAAAGAGCCTGGGCTTGGGAGTCAGAGGTCATGGGTTCTAATCCCAGTTTTGCCACTTGTCAGTTGTGTGACTTTGGGTGAGTCACAACTTCTCTGTGCCTCAGTTTCCTCATCTGTAAAATGAGGATGAAGACTGCACCCCATATGGGACAACCTGAACAGTTTGTATCCCCTCACTGCTTAGAACAGTGCTTCACACATAGTAAGTGCTTAACAAATGCCATCATTATTAAGGCAGCAGCACGCGGAAGCAGAAGGAAGATGCATTGGCAGGATGGGCTCTTTTGAACAGCAGACTGGTATTGGACCCTTGGTGGAGTAGAGTAAGTGTGTGTGTTTGAGTCTAAGTGCCACTCCCTTGCACGTCGGTAAAACTAAGTAAAAAAACTTTCCACAGTAACCTTAGTGATCAGAGGTGTGGTTTGACTTTACCAGGTGTCACTGAGGCTTCTCCAGTCCAAGAAGGTCCTGGTTGGTACAAATTGGAGCCTCGGGACACTCAATAAATATGACTGACTGAATGAATGAAAGGAAGCAATGGATTCTCACCTTCTAGATAATTGTCTTTTTTTCTTGATTTCTTGACTTCCTTGCTGATTGTTGTTGCAATCCATTATACCAATCTCTTTATCTGCCCACTGCCACCTGGACTGTAAAAGGCTTGTGGTACTGGATCTGATTTTGTTATGTTTGTATCTACCTCAGTGATTAGCACATGTTGCAGACATAGTCACTTACTTATTACCTTAACAGACTTACTCCAGAAGGCTGCCATTCTCTCCCTGTAGTGTCCCTCATCTTCTTCTTCTTTCCCCATATTCAATTTCCTTCATTTCTCAATTTACTCCTCACCACGAGACTTTCATTTTCAGGTGTGATTTCTCTATATCTTAATTTTAGTTTTTCTCTAAAATATCAGTCACATCACAGTGCAGAATGTGTTTATACTGTCTGCCAGCCAAAGCACCAAGTCCCACTTTAATGTCTCCAAAGTCATTCATTCACTGATTCATTCTAGCATATTTACTTGGTATTAAGTTACCAGGGAATACTGATTTCACAAGGCACCAGTACTCTGCATCCTCTTTCCACCAAATGAGGTTATTCATTTAGAGATTAGAAGTAGGTTTAGGATATTTATAATTAGTATGTCAATTTTTTTCCCTATAGTTTAAATATGCTTCATTCTTTGAGGTAAAGGAAAAATTCAATACAACAAATAGTCTTTCTGACTACTGTTTCCTGTTTTTTATGCCTTGTTTGATGTATTGCTAGTTAAGGTAGACATATAAAATCTATGGAAAAGGAAAAAAAGAAAAGGAAGAACACATATTCTAAGAAAGAATCGATCTTCATAGGCAAAAGGGTAGTAAACAATTTTTAGTTATGTTGGAAGTCTCAATCAAAGCACTGAATATAGACACAATTTTTTGATGAAATTAGAGGAAATCATTTTCAAAACTTAGTTTTAAACAGTCTTATTTTTTGAGTGTTGAACATCTTCTTATACACATTTTATTTTAATTCATTTGAAAAATGGATAAATGAATTTCCTTCAACATGGAGAGCTTATTTTGACTAACTCCTTATGTGTACAATGTGTTTTTCTTAGAGAAAACCTCAAGTCACTTTATATGTTATTTTAACTTTAAAGGTTTATGACCAGTATTCGTTACTATATTTATTAGATATGCAGGTATATTACCTATAGAATGCCATTTTTGGAAGCTCAAAAATGTTCTTATTTGAATATTACAAATTAAGATTTCAAATGGTGCATAATCTTAAATTCTGTGATAGAAGGGCTTGAAAACCTCATTTATTAAAGGAAATAGAGATCTAATAATAATAATAATAATGTTGGTATTTCTTAAACGTTTACTATGTGCAGAGCACTGTTCTAAGCGCTGGGGTAGATACAGGGTAATCAGGTTGTCCCACATGGGGCTCACAGTCTTAATCCCCATTTTACAGATGAGGTAACTGAGGCCCAAAGAAGTGAAGTGATTTGCTCACAGTCACACAGCTAGGTGGCACTCAGAATTCGAACCCATGGCCTCTGACTCCCAAGCCCGGGCTCTTTCCACTGAGCCACTCTGCTTCTCTTAGTAAGTAGTTTTAAATACTAATTATGTTGGATTAATTTTAAATATTAATTTTGCTTCCCAGGACACACTTATATTTGGTAAAATTTTTAACAAACTCATTCTTAAAAAAAAAAAATCCATACTTATGAAACCCTTTGAGAATAGCATGGCCCAGGGGATAGAGCACGGGCCTGGGAATCAGAAGGACCTGGGTTCTAATCCCAGCTCCACCACATTCATTCATTCAATCATATTTATTGAGTGCTTACTGTGTGCTGAACACTTTACTAAACTCTTGGGAGACTACAAGACAACAATAGACACATTCCCTGCTTACAACGAGCTTACAGTCTGGAAGGATGAGATTACGCTCTGGGCAAGTCACTTAACTTCTCTGGGTTGGTTATCTCTTCTGTAAAATGGGGATTAAGAGTGGGACCCCCATGTTGGACAGGGACTCTGTTCAACCTGATTAACTTGTATATACCCCAGTGGTTAGAACAGTGCTTGGCACATAGTGCAGAACAAGTACCACAGTGATTGATATTATTATTATTATCACTAAAGATTGTCTCTCCTTACAAGCTGTTTTATTTTAGTAGCTTTTTATAAATAGTATCACTTTGCTATCAGACTGAATTTGTTTAGCCTTCACTTATTATCATTATTATTTTGGAATGTTAAAGGCTTAACTATGTGCAAAGGACTGTATTAGGGCCTGAGGTGGATACAAGTTAATCAGGTTGGGCACAGTCTCTGTTCCACATGAGGCATGCCTGAAAAGAGTTTGGTTAGATCTCACAGGCAGTTAAAAGAATTGGAAAGCAAAAAATGTGACAGAATTTCCAAGAAACCATCCCTGTAGGAAACAGTGCTAGATATTTTAGATAATTAAATAATTCAGATCCTGTGAAGTGTTTCTAAAAATTATTGGATTTGCACTTCTAGAAGTTGAAAGGAGGGAACCATTTGTGAAAAATTCTTCACTTTTATTTCCCTGCACCTGTGCTTCAAACGGGGCCAGTGAAGTGTAAAATTTGAAATAAAAACTGTGATCAAAAATGAAACAGAGGGCATCTTTTGAAATTTCTAATCTCACCTCCTCTGCAATTCAGTGTATTTCCCAGCAATAGAGCTGAAAGGAAGAATTGATGTTGTACCTCTATTCTGAGCAGGTTACTAGTAGAGATACAGGACTCACTAAGTATTGGTATGACAATCACCTAATGTTCAGTCTCTGACATTCAGCACTGTCCCTCTGCCCCTTGATCAATCCTCAACCATTTCTCTTATCTCCTCTACTCAATGATCATTATCCAGCCTTACTGGTATGCTACTGCTCTATTCTTCTTCTCTGCCTAGAGAGGGCTGAACCAAATGTTTCCTGACTGCTATACTGTTACCTTCTCTTCAGCTCCTATCTCCAAATTCTTTATTCAACCCATCCTCTACCTCAGCATTTCCCTTCCTTCCTCCTTCATTCATTCATTCAATCAATCATATTTACTGACTGCTTACTGTGTGCAGAGCACTGTGCTAAGCCCTTGGAAAGTACAATTTGGCAACAGATAGTGACAATTCCTACCCAACAACAGGGTCACAGTCTAGCAGGCAGAGACAGACAACAAAACATAACAAGTAGACAGACGTCAGTGCCATCAAAATAAATAAATTTGTCCGTCTGTCTCTCCCAATTAGACTGTAAGCCCGTCATTGGGCAGGGATTGTCTCTATCTGTTGCCAAATTGTACATTCCAAGTGCTTAATAAATACTATTGAATTGCGCTCAATAAATACTATTGAATGAATGAATGAATAAATGTAATTGTAGATATATACACATCCTTAAAAAAAATAGAGTAATAAATATATATATATAAATATACACAAGTGCAGTGGGGAGGGAAAGGGGTAGAAAAGAGGGAGTGAGTAGGGGTGATGGGGAGGGGAGGAAGAGCAGAGGAAAAAGGGGGGGCTCAGTCTGGGAAGACCTCCTGAACTCTCAGTAGGGCTTTGAAGAGGAGAAGAGAGCTAGTTTGGTGGATGTGAGGAGGGAGGACATTCTAGGCCAAAGGTAGGATGTGGGCCAGGGCTCAATGGCAGGACTGGTGAGAATGAGGCACAGTGAGGGGGTTAACAGCAGAGGAGCAGAGTGTGCGGGGTGGGCTGTAGAAAGAGAGAAGGGTAGTGAGGTAGGAGGAGGCAAGATGTTGGAGAGTTCTGAAGCCAAAAGTGAGGAGTTTTTGCTTCATACAAAGATTGATAGATAACCATTGGAGATTTTTGAGGAAGGGGGTGACATGCCCAGAGCGTTTCTGTACAAAGATAATTCGGGCAACAGAGTAATGTATAGACTCAAATGGGGAAAGACAGGAGGTTGGCACATCAGAAAGGATGCTGATGCAGTAATCCAGTCGGAATATAATCAATAATTGTACTAACATGGTAGTGGTTTGGATGAAGAGGAAAGGGCAGATCTTAGAGATTGTTGTAAAGGTGAGACTGGCAGGTTTTGGTGATGGATTGGATATGTGGGATGAATGCTTGTCTTGTCTTATGCTGTGAAAACACCTCTGACACATAACGATGCCAGCGATACAACCTTCCCAGATTGCCCCACCTCCATATGTAATCATTCTGGTGAGTGGAGCCATTGAGTTTTCTTGGAAAAAATATGGAGGTGGTTTACCATTGCCTCCTTCCACACAGTAAACCTGAGTCTCCACCCTCGACTCTCTTCCATGCCACTGCTGCCCAGTACAGCTGAGATTTGACTTGTAGCAGATTGCCTTCCACTCACTAACATTCCCAAAGCTAGGAATGCAATGGACAGGCATCTGCTTGACTTTCCCTCCTGTAGGAGAGGCTGGTAGAGTACTGGAAGCTCTCCCTAACTTTTCACAAATATTGCTCTCCACTTGGGGGTTCTTATGGCTGTACTTTTCAATTCTTTCAAGGCACTCCATCTCTAATGAAACATTCTCTCACTACCCCTTCTCCCCTCTCACCCTTCACTCTCTTCTTTCCCTTGTACCCACTTCTCTTCTCCTGGTATTCTTCTCTCCCTCTCTTTGAATCTCATGCTATAGGTCATCGTTCTCTTTTTCTCCAGAATCCCCCGTTTCCCTGCTCTTATCCTTCTTCCCTCTGAATACCCTCATTACTTCTTTTAACATACCTAAACTGACCTCTGTTTTAACATGAGACCTATGTAACACTCTTCTTCATTTGAAAAGGAAGCAATTCAATTAAAGGCCCACCTTCTAATGTAACTAGCTAAGGGGAAAGATTTCAGACCTTTGAAAAGATTTCAACTAAGTCTACCTGTTCAGGGAAATGAGCTCAATTCTGTTTGGAATTTCTTCTGTGTTTTGGACATTTGTTGTATAAAATCATTTTCAAAATTTATATTACCATATTCCCCCTTGAATGTTTCAAATGACAACAGTTGATTTTGCTTCCAAGCCCTCTGGCATTGCTTTTTAAACTTCCTGGAATCCATTTTGTGAAAAGTGAAGACACATTGTTAGATCTAGGTGACACGTGTCAATGTTTGTTAATAGAGTTTGGCTGAAAATTACTGTATTGAAAGTTGAAAGGCAAAAGTTCTCTATCTTTTATTATCTGGAACCTAGGTTTCTACATACTAGACTGTAAGCTTCTTGAGGGTGGGTGTCATGTCTACCAATTCTATTGTATTTTGCTCTCCCAAGTACATAGTAGAGGGTACAGAGTAAGAGTTCAGTAAATATCACTGATTTATTCAAAGACTTGTCATGAGACCCCGGTTCATACCAACCAGCACCTTCCTGGACCAGAGGAGCCTCATTGACAAGTAGTAAAGTCAAGCCACACCTCTGATCACCAAGGTTACTGTGGAAAGTCTTTTTTTTTTTCATTTTTTTTTTACTTAGTTTTACCAACGTGCAAGGGAGGAGCATACATACACACACTCACTCAGTCCACTCCACCAAAGGTCCATCACCAGTCTGCTGGTCAAGGGAGCCCATTCTGCCAATGCTTCTTCGTTCTGCTTCCAAGTGTGTCGCCTGCTGCTGCTTTTGAGGGCTGCTCTCCTGCTTCTGCTGCTTGTTTCTTCAAGACTTGCTTCTCTGTGTTGCTTCTTCTCCAGGTCCTTTCCTATGTGCCATCTGCCTGCCTCCTCATGATTCAAAGCGACCACCTTTTATCTGCCTTAGGCATCGCAGATGTGGCTCTATGAGGCAGCCATTGACTGGTCCAGGTCTGTTACTGGAAGATCAAAGAGAGAAAGCCCTGCCTTCCTCTGTCCTTCTCCTCCACAGGCCAGCAATCACCTGTCTCAGGTAGAGTCCATTGGTCCCTTCACCAGTGTCTTCCTTCTTGTTGTTTGCGAGATTACAAACAATCACTAATAAGGCAGTTTGTTGTGGGTTCACCAGACATTGCATTGCTTGGCACTTAGTTAGCACTTAACCAAATACCATTATTATTTAGCCAAAACCTTGCTTAATTTTTTTCTTTTAGACAATTTTCAGAATAAATTTTTGTGAGACTGTTTCTGATTTGCACACAAAATTTAGAAGGGTGAAACACATGATATATTTTTCAGATTGATACAACATATTATTTGTTACTAAATGTTCTACAAATTGCAATGAGATTTTGGTGCTACTTTTTTTTTCCACTGAAACAGTGAAGAGTAAGTGAGAGAGAAGCAAAGTGGCTAAGTGGAGAGGGCATGGGCCTTGAAATCAAAAGCACCTGCATCCCAGCTCCACCATATGTCTGTTTTGTGACCCTGGGCAAGTCACTTTACTTCTCTGGGCCTCAGTTATCTCATCTGTACAGTGGGGATTAAGAGTGTGAGCCCCATGTGGGACAGGCCCTTTGTCCAATTAACTAGTATCTACCTGTTGAGTCCTGAGTGGCCAACTCATTACCAGAGATTATTTTAGGGTTTGCACTAACACTGCAGTTTTCCTTCTTCTTTGGTTTCCCTTTATTCTCTTATTGCTAAACTGGGAGGCCCTCCACCTTGGCAGAATGTGATAAGCAGAAGGCTGGGGGTCTTGTTTGTTGAGAGAGGTAGTTTAGGATTAGGAGAGATAGATTAGGGGTTGGGGCGGGTGGGAAAGGGCAGGGGGGCAGCTGCAAGCATCCTTTATATAAAATGCAGTGACAGAGTATTAGGCGAATTAATAATATTAATGATGGTATTTGTTAAGCACTTACTATGTGTAAAGCACTGTTCTAAGCACTCGGTGGGGGGGGGGTACAGGGTGATCAGATTGACCCATGTGGGGCTCACAGTTTTAATCCCCATATGATTTAATCAATAACCATAAAAATACAGGGAATAAGAAAATATATATTATCACTTGGTCTTCACTCGAGCCTGTCTGGCTGTGATCATAGGAAGCAGTATGTTGAAGGGCATTAAGTTTAACAAATTGTTTATTCAAAGCAGAAACTGCACTCGCCATTACCTCAGTGCTTAGAACAGTGCTTGAAACATAGTAAGCACTAAATAAAGACTATTATTATCTTCCAGGGCACCAAAATATGTATTGCAAACATGTACCATATATAAGCACAATAATAATAAAAATAATAATGGTATTTGTTAAGCACCCACTATATGCCGTGTGCTTCCACTCCCAGAGAAATGTACCATAGAAAACACTGTAGCATTAGCTCCGTTCCAAGTCAAGAGCCTTCATTCCAAGCCACTGTTCTAAGTGCTGGGGTAGATACAAGATATTTGGGTTGGGTACAGTCCCTGTCCTACATAGAGCTCATAGTCTTAATTCCCATTTTACAGATGAGAGAACTGAGGCACAGAGAACTTAAGTAATTTGCCCAAGGTCACACAGCAGATGTGGTGGACTATGAATTAGAACTCATGACCTTCTGACTCCTTGGCCAGTGCTTTATCCACAAGGCCACACTGCCCCCACTAGGCCATGCTGTTGCATAGAAAAACACACTTTGACACAACTTTATTGGTCTTTAATGCAATGTATGCAATTTAGAAACCACATTTTTAGCCAGTTATAGGGCTACTCCCTCCATGGCAACCAGATCATGGAAAAATGCACAGACTTTCTATTTTTGAAATTCTGCATCATCGGGCCAATGTGTCTGAACTGAGAGAAATAAAGTGTCTTTAATAGCATGTTCTTTACTACTTATGCTCCAACACATCCATCTACAATTTGCATGAAGTAATTATACCACTACATGTTCATGTTTAATTGCATATCTAATATTTTGTATTCCTTTCAATAATTTAGATCCTTGAAACCAGCTTGAAATCAATTTTGTTGTGACCCAAACTCTGACCGGATGGGTAGACTTTGGAGTCTATGAATAGAACAATCTACTTTTTCATTGCTGTATATTAGGGAGTTACTTCTACTCAGCAATTCACTTAGGCCCGTGACAGCTGTTATTTCATGTTGAGAAATGTGGACAAGAACAATGTCAAATTTCTCATGCTTTCCAGGTGAAGTATGATCAATGGAAGAGACTTGATCACTTGATTTTCTTTCCTTGCTGCAACTGGCCATTAATCTGCTAGCGGTCATTTAAATTTTCCTAAAACAAAATCAGTTCTCTACTGACACCATTCTAAATTGTTACAACTTTTTTTTTCCTTTTTTGTTTTTTGTAGTACACAATTTGTTCACTAAGGACTTTTCCATCACATGCTTTCATTTTTAAAATGACAAAAAAATGACGGCCACTTATGAATTTTAGGGTCATGAAGAATTGACTCAGAAAGGGGACCCTGGTTTTTGATGATGGGTGATGATTGTGGCATTTGTTAAGTGCTTACTATGTGCCGTGTGCTTCCACTCCTGAGAAATGTACCATAGAAAACACTTTAGCATTAGCTCCATTCCAAGTCACAGCCTGCCTTTCCAACCCTTCCTGGAAGGTCTCAAAATATGCCCACAGGTTCACAACCCATGAATGTTACCTTTGGTTTTTATCTGCCAATGTACATGTTTCCACCCCTCCACAATTGGCTCCCTTCCCCCTTCCCCATATAGTCTCATTGGCATGATAGCCATGCTCGCTTTGTCACTGGTTGCTGAGTTGGCAATGGGTCACTGTCAGAAGAGCCTACCCCTCTCTAGAGGACCCACAGAAGTCCACCACTTTGAACTTGCTCCCACTATGAGGCCAGGGTCCAGTATTTGAAATTGGGCTGGATCTCAGCCCTTCCTTAGTGGGACTGAACCCCAGGATCAAGTGCTAGTGGAATAGAGGGACGGGGGGGGGGGGGGAGACGCTATCAGTCCCATAATAATATTAAATTGTGCTATTTAGATTATGAGCTTGTGGTGTTTGTCAAGCACTCTTCTAAGCATTGGGCAAGATAAAAGATAAAGAGATCAGACACAGTCCCTTTCCAAAACAGGGCTCACAGTCTAAGCAAGAAAGAGAAAAGTTTTTTTCCATCCACCAAGGTCCATGCACTGACAGGGTAAGTGGGTTCAGGATGTGGCTGGGAAGAGGAGCACAAACTTCAGGCCAGTCACTTGTTTAAGCAATCACAATTTATTATGCCTAGAAAATATAGAATAAATGACACCCATAAACAAGTACAGTAAGATCCACTAGCCTTTTATCATGGTTGAAACACTGCTCTCTCCAAATCAACTCACATCTCTTGGAGATGCAAACACTACCAGAACTGACCTGGGATGGGCCCGGCACAGAATATTGTCTACGGAGCCCCATCAGGTATCCCTGGAATATTGGGAATCTCTCCAGGTGGGTCCATGTATCATCTGACAGCCTGGAGAAATGATGACTCTTCCCATGAGAGAAAATCTTCTAGATGGTAGTAAACAATGGTGGCTGCTGAAGAGTTGCTGTTCTCCAATCCCATCCCATCATGACCAGGTTGCAGCAGGTCTTGGTTCTGCGCTCCCCCTCCCTAGATTATACATACTATTCAAATGTGTGAGCAAGCAGGGTCACAGACAGTGGACCAAGGGTGTGGTATGGGCAGCTACGTTAAAGTTTTCTGACTCTTTCATACAGCCAGCTTCTTCCGTATTTCCCTGACTTGCCCTGAAATAGCAGTTCACTCAAAGTGAAGTCACTTGAGTTTTGTGAGACAGTATCCAATCCCAATTTTACAGATGAGGTGCTTGAGGCACAGAGCAGTTAAGCAAATTGCCCCAGGTCAATCAATCAGTTATATTAACTGATTGCTTACGGTAGACTAAACGCTTGGGAGTACAGTGTAACCGTGTAACTGAGTTGGTGGACACATTCCCTGCCCAAACGATGAGTTTACATTGTAGAGGGGTATTGTCTTATCTTATACCATCTAGTCATTTCTGACCAATAGCAACACCTCTTTCTCCATCTGCAATCATTCTGGTAGTGTATCCATACAGTTTTCTTGGTAAAAATGCAAACGTGGTTTACTATGGCTGCTTCCTGCACAGTAAACTTGAGTGGCCACCCTCCACTATCTCCCATGACACTGCTTCCCAGCATGGGGAGTTTTGACTTGTATCAGTTTGTCTTCCACTTGCTAGCCACTGCACAAGCTAGAAATGGAATGGGTAGGCCTCTGCTTGACTCTCCCTCCCATAGCCGAGACTGGTAGAGTACTGGAAACATTCCAGATATGACCCTGAGAGGGGCGAGAGGGTTATAGAGATATTTAAATAAATAAATTGTGAATATGTACATAAGTGTTGGGGGACTGAAGGAGGGAGGGCTGAGTAAAGGGTGTGAATCCAAGTGCACAGGCAATGTGGGAGTAGAAGAATAGGAAATCAGGGCTTAGTGATAGTCTGTCAGATATGGAGAGGAAGAGCGAACCAGGCAAGAGGCCAGATGTGGGCGAGAGGTGGGCAGTGAGATAGATGAGATTGAAGTGCAATGAGTATATTGGCATTAGAGGAGTGAAGTGTGTAGGCTGGGTGGTTTTTTTTTTCATGGTATTTGTTAAGCACATAGTATGTGCCAGACACTAAGCTTTGGGGTGGACCCAAGCCACTTAGGTTGGACACAGTCGACTTCACACATGGTGCTTACCCATCACTGAGTTTAGGTATTCATTCATTCATTCATTCAATAGTATTTATTGAGCGCTTTCTATGTGCAGAGCACTGTACTAAGCGCTTGGAATGAACAAGTCGGCAACAGATAGAGACGGTCCCTGCCGTTTGACGGGCTTACAGTCTAATCGGGGGAGATGGACAGACAAGAACAATGGCAATAAATAGAGTCAAGGGGAAGAACATGTCGTAAAAACAATGGCAACTAAATAGAATCAAGGCGATGTACATTTCATTAACAAAATAAATAGGGTAATGAAAATATATACAGTTGAGCGGACGAGTACAGTGCTGAGGGGATGGGAAGGGAGAGGGGGAGGAGCAGAGGGAAATGGGGGGAAAAGAGGGTTAAGCTGCGGAGAGGTGAAGGGGGGGTGGTAGAGGGAGTAGAGGGAGAAGAGGAGCACAGTCTGGGTAAGAGGTAAGAGAGGTAAGAGAGAGCAAGATGAGTGAGTGCTTTGAAGCCAAGTTAAGGAGTTTCTGTTTGATGCAGAGGTAGATGGGCAACCACTAGAGGTTCTTGAGGAGCTGGGAAACAGGGACTGAATGTTTCTGTAGAAAAATGATCCAGGCAGCAGAGTGAAGTATAGACTGGAATGGGGAGACACTCGAAGCAGGGAGGTCAGCAAGGAGGTTGATCAAGGAGAGCTAGGATAAGTACTTGGATTAATGTGGTAGCAGTTCGGAGAGGATAGGGTAGATTTTAATAATGTTGTAAAAGTTGAACCAACAGGATTTGATAGCTCAGTGGAAAGAGCACGGGCTTGGGAGTCAGAGGTCATGGGTTCGAATGTTGACTCTGCCACTTGTCAGCTGTATGACTGTGGGCAAGTCACTTAACTTTTCTGTGCCTCAGTTACCTCATCTGTAAAATGGGGATTAAGACTGTGAGCCTCACGTGGGACAACCTGATTACCCTGTATCTACCCCAGGGATTAGAACAGTGCTCTGAACATAGTAAGTGCTTAACAAATACCAACATTATTATTATTATTATTTGATAGTGTGGATATGTGGGTTGAATGAGAAAGAGGAGTCAAGGATAAGACCATTCAAGATATAAGTTGGACATACAAGCAGATTTAGCCGGAAGACAGGAGAAAGTATGAGACTGCAGAGAAGGAGAAAGACCAGGGTTGGAAATGAAGATTTGGGAATCGTCTGCATATAGTAAGTCACACAGCAGGTATGTTGCTGAGACAGGATTAGAACCAAGATCTTCTGAATCCCAGGCCCACACTCTTTCCACTAGACCACGCTACTCCTTGTAGCAAGAACAACCAAAGTCCAAGCCAGTGTCAACTCGAGACTGATTGCTGGGAAGCAAAAAAAGAGGGTACATTGTCTGACTTCTGAACACCTAGGCTTTGGGAGGAGAATGGAGGGGTGTCAGAGCCAGAATTGTTGTCATTTTGTGGGGGGGGTTTGAGGGGAGGGTGGATTGTGACATCCAGAAAATATGTCTGCTCCTCCATTCACCCATCTCCCAGACCTCAGGGGAGCCAGAGTCTCCACGAGTACTGTGCCTGAAGGTGTGACCACTATGGCTGAGGTAGGTGGACATTGCCATCCTAACCAGTGGGTGGAGTGTCGGCCAGATAGAACCTATCTGCATGGGCAATAGCCATTTATGTTGTGTCAAGGCCATTTCCCTTCAGAAAAATAACGTGCTAACAGGCCAGGGGGAAAGCATTGCATAGTAGATAGAGCACAGGCCTGGGGGTCAGAAGGTCCTGGATTCTAATCCTGACTTTGTCACTTTTCTGCTGTGTGACATTGGGCAAGTCACTTCATGTCTCTGGGCCTCAGTTACCTCATCTTTAAAATGGGGGTTGAGACTGTGGGTAACACTGTGGTACAGGAACTGTGTCCAACCCGCTTTGCTTTTATCTTCTCCAGCACTTGATGCAGTGCCCGGCACATAGTAAGAGCTTAAAAATACCACAGTGATTATTTTTATCATTATCCAGTGTAAATGATCCAAGCCACTGAATCTATGTGGTATACTAGGATAGGACCAAATAGCCAATCTTCCCATCTGACTTCACAGGAGGAGGCCTCATGCTTAAACAATTGGAGATGGAATGAAAGTAATTTTGTTATAGTTTGGTCCCAAAAGGAACAGAGAAGCCCTGAGTGAGCAACTACCATCTTTACACAGTAATTAACTGTTATAATAATAATTATGGAATTTGTTAAGCACTTACTTTGTGCCAAGCACTGTTCTAAACACTGGGGTAGATACAAGGTAATCAGGTTGCCCCACGTGGGGCTCACTGACTTAATCCCCATTTTACGAATGAGGTAACTGAGGCACAGAGAAGTTAAGTGACTTGCCCAAAGTCACAAAGCTGATAGGTGGCAGAGCTAGAATTGAAACCCACGACCTCTGACTCCCAAGCTCGTGTTCTTTCCATTAAGCTACACTGCTTCCCCTGCTATGATTTAATTTTATTTAATTTTGCCTACCTAGCTTTTGTGTGCCCATTTCTGGTTCCCCTTGCAGCAAATTCCTGGTTGTTTTTTTTTTTTTCCATTTTCATGCAGTGTACCATGTTGTTGGTAATCTTCTCCTTTTTTTTGATGTTATGTGTGGTTTCACGTGTGCTGTTGAAACTGTCTATATTGATATTTTAGTTATCCTCTCTGTATAAAGGAAAACAATCTCATTTGTATTTCTTACATTCTACCTAAAATACAATAGATTAATATTTTAAAATATCAGGTATTTGGCATGCTATCTTAGAAATATGCACTCAATAAAATGAATCTGCACTACAGTAACCTTCCCTATCAAAATAGTTATTTTACATTAAAGTGGAAATGTTATCTCCCTGAAACTGATATATATATATATATATACATATATATATATATATATATATATATATATATATATATATATATTTTATTTTGTAATGAACACTGATTATAGTATGAGAAGTTCAAGTAATTATTTTTGGTTTGCTACAGTTATAAATTATTAATTTCAATTGATAGTGGCCTTAGTCCAAGTGCATCATCTAGTCCCTCCTTTCTTTTTCAATCAAATTCCATGCCAACAAATTATCCTGTGACTTTCATTCTAGGTAGGTCTTAAGTGCTTAGTACAGTGCTTTGCACACAATAAGTGCTCAATAAATATGATTAATAATGATAATAACAATGTTGCAGGATATTACATGACTCACAAGAAATTAGGTAAAATGTTATGATTTTGGAAATTATTATTTTCAGTGATTTGCCACATAGGTTAATATAAATGATACTTCTGTTTGCTTAGTGTTTTTGTTTTTTCCTCAACCTTTTAACATCAATTATCTCATTTTATCATCACAAATTATAAGGTAAAGAAAGAGTAGAAATTTTATCTGAAATTTTGTCACTCAAAACACCATTCAGATAGTTATAATCTGGAGTTTGCTTACTGTTCTGTCCACCACTTCTCATGAATATGAACATTATTTTCTCCTATGATGATTTTAGGTTTTTTTTGTTTGTTTTTTAGGTTTTAGACTGATTGCCTTGTGTTTTACTGTTTTACATACACACAAACACACACACACACATGGAGGCACCCAGCATTCTGTCAGTGTGCCTCCACAATAATCTAAAAGCATTTCTTCTCTCAGTATTGGTTATTTCTAGTCCCAATAGTGTACTTAAACTCTCTCTGCTAAAACTCCCAAGAAGTATGTCAATTATTTTAATGATTACTATATTGTGTACTTCTAGATCCTAGTAACTGAATTGAGGCCATACTATTCATTCCACTTGATCCACTGTAAGAACCATTAGCTGGTAACAACTTTCAACTCTCTTTAAACTGAATTCATTTAAAAAGATTCAGGCCTAAGCATATTCTCCTAAGATGTCATCACCCCAAAATTTTACTTTGGTGTTGAATGAATATGCCTTGTTGGAAATGTGTCTGTTTCTATTTATATTTAGATCATTTCCCTAGTATTCTGCATTTTTCATAGGAAAAAAACCCTAAAACAAAATAACTTTGAATGTATGTTATATTTTCATTTTTCCATTAAATATATGTGATTAAAATGTAATATTTTAGGGTCCATTCCACTTTGTGTTTCAAATGCAGCTTACTCTCTATAAATCAATGAGAGACATTGATTGAGAGCCTATTGTGCCGAGCACTGTATCAAGGGATTGGGAAAGTACAATCCAAATCCTGCCACAAGGAATTCACGGTCTTGCCGGAGAGTGGGACATTAAAATAAATTAAAGATAGGGTAAAGGCGAGAGTTTAGGGGCTAGGAGAGGAGTATCAAGTCCTTAAAGGGTACAGATTCAAGTGGATAGGTGACGCTGGTTGGAAAGTGAATAGAGAAATGAGGGCTTAATCCGGGAAGGAGTTTTGGAGATGTAGTTTAAGTAAGGATTTGAAGCTGGGGAGGGTGGTCACTTGTCAATCAATTATGAAGGGCAGGGAGTTTCTGGCCAGATGGAGGAATGGGTTAGAGTTAGCAGCACGATAGATGAGATCGAGTCAAGGTTACTAGGTTAGCATTAGAGAAGTGAAGCAAGCAGGTCAAGTTGCAATAGGATGTCAGGGTGGTAAAGGTAGGGGGAGGATTGTTGATTAAGTGCCTTAAAGCTTATGGTAAGAAGTTTCTCTGACAAAAATATTCCTGAAAATGAGAGCTGAAAATCTCGGTTACTCACTGTACTATTTTAGTCACCCTCTACTATAATGGTATAGCAAAAGAGGCCTAGATATGAGTCATTCTTTAGACTTTGTCTGCTCCTACTTTAAATGGTCCCATGACAACCAGGAGATGTGACAAGTGAGGCTAGTAGGAATCTATTATGAGACCACTGCTGTGGAACATTTTCATCACTGATAATAGAATTCAACCCCCACCCCCCCTCAAATCCTCATTAAATTTGCAAAGGACACCAGGCTAGGGGATATGTCTTATGATAAATTGGAAAAAGTGTTCAAAATGAGAAATTCAGTGCAATACATTTTGGAAGAGAAAGAACACTTCACCAATGCAAGGTGAGAAATAACTAGTTATGTGCCACACATGTTAGAAGAAGAAGCCTGCAAACTCAACTTGAGACAGCAAGTTTTTACTTTGCTTTTACTGAAACAAAGCATGATATAAGCATGCAATTTTTTTTAGGGATTGGAACACAATACATTCTATTACATTCAACCTGAGTCAGACTTTAGTTAGAGCACTGGATGAACAATGTGGCCTAGTGGCAAGAGTATGGTCTTGGGAGTCAAAGGACATGGGTTCTAACCCTAACTCCACCATTCATCTTCTATGTGACCTAGGGTAAGACACTTCACTTCTCTCTCCCTCAGTTACCTCATCTCTAAAATGGGAATTAAGGCTGTGATCCCCACGTGGGGCAATCTGATTAGCTTGTGTCTACCCCAGCTCTTAGAACAGTACTTGGCACATAGTAAGCTCTGAACAAATACCATCATTATTATGAAGAATTTATAAGGGATGAAAACCACAAACAAATACTTAGCTGAAAGTTCCCAGTGAATCTTGGGAATTCATTAGTAGTTCTAAAACCTGTCATTATTGTCAGGGGCTGTGTTTCCTAATTGCTCCCCCAAAATGGTTTTACAGTTGTTATTTCACTAGACATTTAAGATTATAATAGCTGAGGGAATTGAGGTGATGGATGGCAAGCTTACTTATCCATTGTAACAGCACATACTTTAGAGCATCAGAGTGAGGACAAATTTAGTTCATTTGTTGAAGGTCAAAAAGCTGATGGGTTTTCCTATTATTTTGCAGATTATACTAAAGTGCTTCTTTTTCATTTGTACTTCAGCAAACTAGTTTTTAACCTTTCATTAGTTAGCCATATCTATGTCCCTTCACTATCTTCAAGGCATTAGAATTTGCTTGCCTAATTATTGGATTGTTCTGACATGACTACATTCCTTCCCTGCACTCAACAGCCAAGTCTTCATGTTTCTGTCTACCTTTGTTCCCATGTAGCTGTATCTGTTCAGTACTCCCAGTGACTCTAGATCTTGCTGCAGTCTTTGCAGCTGGTATTTGGGGGAAGAGGCATTATCATATGGAGTTAGAATTTAGCAATAAATCTTTTAAAATGTGTTTTATGAAAAAAATAATATAAATATATCTGGGCAACCTTTATGTCATTCCAAAATTTGATATACATAACATCTTTAAGAAATTAGTTAAAATCAGTATGTTGTGAAAGGTTTAGCCTACCATCTCAATTTAAATTGGTGATAAATTGTGTTGTATGCAAGGATAGAAAATAACTGCTCCTTGAACCAAAATGCCTGTTTAGTAACAGAATACTTTTCAAAATATGTAATACCTACATAATACAGTTTTGAGAATAGGATTTGGAAGAAAGGTTTAAAAAATCATCCATTTGAAATGTTTTAAACATTTTGCATGAAGGCAGAGAGCAATTGAAGTGTTGACCTTTAGCGTGATCTTTCTAGAAGGGTTTAGACATTTTTTCTGCATGAAGACAGAAATGTAAAAATAATGACTTTTAGATATTTTTGCAGTATTATATGTACATATGCATATCTATATCTATCTATAGATAGATAAACATAATAGAAAAACACAATCTGTGCCACTATTCTAAGTGGAATAGTAAATTCTGGACTTTTTCGCCATAGCCCCACAAACTGAGAAATTCATTAACCATTCTTGAGTATGACCAGACATGTAGTGGGTAATTTTTCTCTTTTTGAAGACATTCTGACCATTTCTACGTGAAATAAGGTGCATTTCTAGTGTAACATTCCTGTTTGGAATTTAATCTGTATACAGTGCTTAAAGCATCCAACTCATGGGGATATAATCTTAAGGGAAAAGCAAGGACAAACAAACAAAAATAAGCCTAGTCTCACCTTGGTCCTTGGGGATTGTCGATTGGAAAAAAAAAAACCCAACAACTATCAGTTGTTCACCTTTGTGGAAAGCTGTGAGATCTGAGTGTATTTTGGGAGATAAATTTAGCTATGGAAAAGTGAATTTCTGACCCAGCTTTGGATGAGGCAAAACAGAATTTTGGCACAAAATGACATCTAAGAAAAATATTCTGCTTGGTCTTGGAGAGTGATGCAAATCTGGGTCCATACTAGAGCAAACTAGCTGACCAAGCTCACCGACGTAATTGAGACCAATTCCCTTATCCTGCCTTTGAATCATATTGGTTCCCTGGATGTCTGCATTTGTTCAAAGATTTTGTTTCTTGAATATTTTTCATTTCACTCTTTCAGTGTGTAGAAGAATGGCTTAATCCCCATTTCAATAGATGAGATAACTGAAACACAGAGAAGTTAAGTGACTTCCCCAAGGTTACACAGCAGACAAGTGGAGCTGGAATTAGAAATCGGGTCTTTCTGACTCCCAGTTTTAACCTTTATACTGAAAAATGTCCTAGAGATATTATGTTGTGAAATTTTGCTTTGAAAAAAATTATAATATTAAAATAGACAAGGGTAATGCATAATATTGTTAGAAAATGTAATAATGTATTTTAGAATGAATGTGTAACAACAACCTCTAAAATTTAAATTATTTGAACTGTAACTAAAACTGACGGCATAAAATCCTTTCTGTTTCCTTAAGCTAATTCTTAATAGATGTCAACCTCCATCCTCTTTTTCGTGTGAAAACAAAAAGCTCCATAGGGACACTAAGAAGCACAGAACTGATTTTACAAAAGTCAGCAAACCCTATTCCCCATCTGGAGCTCCCAAGTATATTACAGTGTATCCCCAGTAGCTTTAGAAGAAATAACCATCCACATGAAATCTCTTCCTTAACCTCCTCTTGAAATAGGCATAGATTTGTTTCAAGCTAAGAAATGCTTTGTAGATAGCAGAAGCCAACTTGGTCATCTTTCATTCAGCTTCTTAGAATCCTTCCCAGATGGGTTGAGAAGCTGTTGGGTGCACCACTAGAAGAGAATGTGCACAGTAAAATTATTATCATTATCATTATTATTTATTATAATAATAATGAAGTTATTGTGTGCTTAATAAATATTTAATTTTGGTATGAATGTGTTCTATGCTTTTTCCCTGGCTTCACTGTGGTAGACTCAACTTTCATTTCATACAGAGATGTAGCTGCAGCCTAATGGTAAATAATCTTATCTCCACTACATACCTGGAGAGCACTTCATGGCTGCAAAGCCCAAGGAAAACAAGGGAATGGCAGTCATACATGAGTAAATAAAAGGGAACCCATTGTCCTCTATGTGCACCTGGGAAACCAGTGAAGATACCAATTTGAACAGGAACAAACACCTGGTTGTAAGTTATTTCCTCAGATAAAATTATTATTCACCAAGTCCATTTCTTCCTTCATCTTTTGACAAAATACCTACTTATTACTTCAATGAAATTAACCACTCTCTGTCATAAAAAGAAGTTATTGGACTCTTTGAGAGCATTTTAAAAACAACTTAGACTTTCTTCTTGATGATTAAGTCCTTCCTTGAAGCATTTACACATTTAGTTATTGAACAGATAAAATTTTATTTCCATTTCTTAGTTTGAACCTAGGCTAGAAAGGTGCAACAGTTGTATGAACTAATGAATTTGCCTTGCCAGATTTAACCCAAAATTACTTTGTTGTAATGGGTTTAGTGTAGCTTAAGGATCTTCATCTGTTTCAGTGATTACTTACCATCCTGCACGAGCTAACACTAATGGCATCCTTTATGAAGTACAGGAAAATTTACTCGGGATCAACATTGTTTTATAATTGAACTATTGAGTGGGAGGCTGCTGGGAGGCATATGAAATGTAAAATGATATAGCTAATGTTCTTAGAAACAGTTATTGTACATTCACCATACTATTTCATTGTATATGATAACTTTTTCTAACAAAGAAATTTGAAGTAAGGTTGAGGAAGTCAATAAGATGACTTCTGGGCAATGCACATTTATATTGAGAAAGAGGAGGTCAAAGAAACCTGTATAGCTTCACTGAAAGACCAGTTCTCTATTTCATACTATGATCTGATGTTTCCTTACTGAGCATTTACTACTTAGAGAGCTGGTCACCTGCTGTGAGAATACACCTGGTTATCACAATCTTCTCAGGCCTCTCTCAAAATAGAAATCCCCTCTCCTGATAACTCACCAGGCTAGTTATATACTGCAGTGTAGATTGTCGAGCAGTGATATTTTGATCCCTTCCTGTGTGGTGTACTGAACAAAGTATTCGGGTGAATATGGTGGAGTATATAGACATGATCCTCAAAAAGTTGATAATTGACAGTGTGAGATAGTAGTTATAGCCTGGGAGTCAGAAGGACCTGGCTTCGAATTTCAGGTCCACCACTTATTAGCTGTGTGACCTTGGGCAAGTCACTTAACTTCTTGGTGCCTCAGTTACCTCATATATAAAATGAGGATTAAGACTGTAAGCCCCATGTGGAACATTAACTGTGTCCAACATGATTGTCTTGTTATCTACACCATTCATTTGATCATATTTATTGAGTGCTTACCTGTGTGCAGAGGACTGTACTAAACACTTGGGAGAGTACAATACAACAATAAGCAGATACATTCCTTGCCCACAACAAAAACTTACAATCTAGAGAGGGAGACAGACATTAATATAAATAAATAAATTATAGTTATGTATATAACTGCTGTTGAGTTGGGAGGGGTAATGAATAAAGAGAGTAAGTCAGGTTGATGCAGAAGGGAGTGGGAGAAGATGAAAGGAGATCTTAGTGAGAGAAGACATTTTAGAGAACATGATAAGGCTTTGAATGGGAGGCGAGTAATTGTCTGTTGGACTTGAGGAGAGAGGGTGTTCCAGACCAGAGGCAGAATGAGGGTTAGGTATAGGTGGCAAGACAGGCAAGATTGAGTCATAGTGAGAACCATTGCCCCTTCCCTCCTCCCCTCCTTAATTTCTATCTTTAACCACTCACTCTCCAATGGCTTCTTCCCCTCTGCCTTCAAACATGTCCATGTCTCCCCCATCCTAAAAAAAACCCTCACTCGACCTCACTTCCCCTTTCATTTATCGCCCTATCTCCCTACTACCCTTCCTTTCCAAGCTCCTAGAACAAGTTGTCTACACTCGCTGCATAGAATTCCTTAACTCCAATTCTCTCCTGGACCCCCTCCAATCTGGCTTCCGTCCCCCCCACTGTACCGAGACTGCTCTCTCAAAAGTCTCCCATGACCTCCTTCTTGCCAAATCCAATGGCTCCTACTCTATCCTAATCCTCCTTGACCTCTCAGCTGCCTTTGACACTGTCAATCATCCCCTTCTCTGCCACATCTTATCTCACCTTGGCTTCATGGACTCCGTCCTCTCCTGGTTCTCCTCTTATCTTTCTGGCCGTTCATTCTCAGTCTCCTTCGCAGGCCCCCCCTCCCCCTCCCATCCTCTAACTGTAGGAGTTCCTCAAGGGTCAGTTCTTGGCCCTCTTCTGTTCTCCATCTACACTCACTCCCTCAGTGAACTCATTCACTCTCACAGCTTCAACTATCATCTCTATGCAAATGACACTCAAATCTACATCTCTCCCCCTGTCCTCTCCCCCTCCCTTCAGGCTCGTATCTCCTCCTGCCTCCAGGACGTTCCTACCTGGATGTCTGCCCACCACCTAAAACTCAACATGTCCAAAACTGAGCTCCTTATCTTCCTTCCAAGCCCTGTCCTCTTCCTGACTTCCCTATCACTGTGGATGGTAGGACCATCCTTCCAGTCTCTCAAGCCCACAAACCTGATGTCATCCTTGACTCAGCTCTCTCATTCACCCCACACATCCAATCTGTCACCAAGACCTGCCGGTCTCACCTTTATAATATTGCCAAGATCCGCCCTTTCCTCTCTTCCCAAATGGTTGTCTTACTGGTACAGGCACTCATAATATCCCGGCTGGATCATTGTGTCAGCCTTCTCTCTGATCTCCCTTCCTCCTGTCTCTCCCTGCTCCAGTCTATTCTTCATTCTGCTGCCCGGCTCATCTTCCTGCAGAAACACTCGGGGCATGTCACTCCCCTCCTTAAAAACCTCCAGTGGTTGCCTATCAACCTCCGCATGAAACAAACTTCTCACTCTAGGCTTCAAGGCTCTCCATCACCGTGCCCCCTCCTACCTCTCCTCCCTTCTCTTTCTACTGCCCAACCCATAGGCTCTGCTCTTCTGCCGCCCACCTCCTCACTGTCCCCCGTTCTTGCCTGTCCCACCGTCGACCCTTGGCCCACGTCCTCCCACTGTCCTGGAATGCCCTCCCTCCTCACTTCCACTAAACTAACTCTCTTCCCCTCTTCAAAGCCCTACTGAGAGCTCACCTGCTCCAAGAGGCCTTCCCAGACTGAGCTTCCCCTTTTCCTTCTGCTCCCTCTCTGCCCCCCTTTTCACCTCCCCTCAGCTAAGCCTCCTTTCCCCCCATTCTCTCTGCTCCTCCCCCTCTCCCTTTCCCTCCTAATAATAATAATAATAATAATGTTGGTATTTGTTAAGCGCTTACTATGTGCCGAGCTCCTCTCAGCACTGTGCTCGTCCGCTCATTTGTATATATATTTTATTACCATATTTATTTTGTTAATGAGATGTACATCCCCTTGATTCTATCTATTGCTATTGTTTTTGTCTGTCTCCCCCAATTAGACTGTAAGCCCATCAGTGGGCAGGGATTGTCTCTATCTGTTGCTGAATGGTACATTCCAAGTGCTTAGTACAGTGCTCTGCACATAGTAAGTGCTCAATAAATACTATTGAATGAATGAATGAATGAATGAATGAGAAGGTTAGCATTAGAGGAGTGAAGTGTGAGGGCTGGGTTGTAGTAGGAGAGTAGTGAGGTGAAGTAGGAGGGAGCAAGCTGATTGAGTGCTTTAAAGCCAGCAGTGAGGAGTATTTGTTGGATGCAACCACTGGAGTTGCTTGAAGAATGGGGAAATGTGTTCTCAATCTTTTTGTAGAAAAATGATATGGGGAGCAGAGTGAAGTATTGATTGGAGTGGGTAGAGACAGAAGGGTGTGAGGTCAGCAAGGAGGCTGATATGGTAATAATAATAATCATTATTATTATGGCCTTTGTTAAGCACTTACCATATGCCAAGCACTGTTCTAAGTGCTAGGATAAATACAAGGTAATCAGATTGTCCAACGTGAGGCTCACAATCTTAATCCCCATTTTACAGATGAGGTAACCAAGGCACAGAGAAGTTAATTGACTTCCCCAAAGTCACACAGCCGACAAGTGGCAAAACCAGGATTAGATCCCACGGCCTCTAACTCCCAAACCCGTCCTTTTTCCACTAAATTGTGCTGCTTAGTCAAGGTGGGATAGAATAAGTGATCAAAGTAGGGTGGTAGCAGTTTGGATGGAGAGGAAAAGGCAGATTTTAGTCATGTGGTGGAAGTGGAACTGACTGGATTTAGTGATGGATTGAATATGTGGGTTGTATAAGAGAGAGGAGTCAACAAAATGCCAAGGTTACTGACTTGTGAGAGAAAATGGATGGTGGTGCCATCTACAGTGATGGGAAAGTCAGGAGGAGGACAGGGTTTGGGTGGGAAGATAAAGAGTTCAGTTTTGGATGTGTTAAGCTTGAGGTGACAGAAGGACATCCAAGTAGAGATGTCTTGAAAGCAGGAGGGATTGCAAGACTGCAGAGAAGGAGAGAGATCATGACTATAGACGTAGATTTGAATATCATCCACGTAGAGGTAGTAGTTGAAACCATGGGTGTGAATGAGTTTTCTGAGGGAAAAGGTATAGATGGAGTATAGAAAGTGATCCAGAACTGAACCTAGGGAGACACCCACAGTTAAGGAGTGGGAGGCAGAGAAGAAGTCTGTGAAAGAATGATCGGTCAGAGAGATAAAGGAGAACCAGGAAAGCACGATGTCAGTGAAGCCAAAGTTAGATAATGTTTACAGGATTTTAGTAAAGTGCCTGGCAAGTAGTAAGTGGTTAACAAATACCATAAAACAAACAATAGCAGGGAAGATGGAGGTTTGATTAAAATAAATTACAGCAACTGAGTATAGAGATAAGTAAATGCAGTGGATTTGGAAGTGTGGTGAGTACCTAAGTAATTAGGGAATAAAGACTCAAGATCATAGAAATATGGTGGGGAGATGAGAACTTAGTCATGGGTAACTTCCTAGGGGTGTCATCCCAGTAGAACTTTGAAGAGAGGGAGAGTAGAGGGAGCTAACCTGGGCAGATCCAAAAATGTATCTTTCCTAGGCCATCCCATTAGCAGTAGTTAACAAACCCCAGCTCTTGAAGGGAGAATAACACTTGTTAATGGGAGTTTACCATGGAGCATAGATGAAAGCAGAGAGCAGTCAATCTCCACTAGGGTGGGAAAGTGTTGTGGGGAATCTAAATGACATTACTCAAGGACCCACATAAACTCCATTAGCTCTGGGAATGTTAACGACTCTGGTGGTGAACACACCATGAACAGTTTAATATTATCATGTGGAACTAGGTGGGGTAGAATATTTTTTCCTACCTCAGGTGGCCAAATGTCTAAAGCTAGTCCTGCTGATAAGCCTAAAACATCTTAGAAGCACCTGTCTAACTGACCCAAGCCTATAAAGAGCATGTCAAATAATCAATTAATGACCCAAGCCTATAAAGAGCATGTCAAATAATCACTTAAATGAGTGTCTACTAGATGCAGAGAATTTATACTAAGCACTTGGAAGAATCAAATATACGAAAAAGACATAATCCCTAACATCGAGGAGTCTGCTCTCCTGCAGGGGAGCAGACAGACGCAAAATGATTTACAGTTTAGGGGAAAAAGAGATACAACTGGTTAGGGTAGTGCTATCCACTGAGCACTTTCATTCACCCCACAAATCCAATCCGTCACCAAGACCTGCCAGTCTCACCTTCACAATATCGTCAAGATTCACCCTTTCCTCTCCATCCAAACAGCTATCGTGCTGGTACAAGCTTTCATATTATCCTGACTGGATTATTGTGTCAGCCTCCTCTCGGATCTCCCTTCCTCCAGCCTCTTCCCGCTCCAGTCTATTCTTCATTCCACTGCCTGGATCATCTTCGTACAGAAATGCTCTGGGCATATCACTCCCCTCCTCAAAAACCTCCAGTGGTTGCCTATTAACCTTCACAAGAAACAAAAACTCCTCACTCTTGGCTTCAAAACTCTCCATCACCTTGCCCCCTCCTACCTCGCCTCCCTTCTCTCTTTCTATTGCCCACCCCTCACACTCCGCTTCTCTGCTGCTCACCTCCTCATGGCACCCCTTTGGCGCCTATCCTGCCATCGACACCTGGCCCACATCCTACCGCTGTCCTGCAATGTTCTCCCTCACCTCCACCAAACTAACTCTCTTCCCCTCTTCAAAGGCCTACTGAGAGCTCACCTCCTCCAGGAGGCCTTCCCAGACTGAGTGCCCCCTTTCCTTCTGCTCCCCTCCCCCCCATTTCCCTACCTCAATCCCTTCCACTCAGCACTGTGCTCATTTGTATATGCTGCCTTGTTTTGGTTTTGTTCTTTTTTGCTCTGCTTACTGTTTCCCCTGTGTAGACTGTGAGCCTGTCATTGGGCAGGGATTGTCTCTATCTGTTGCCAAATTGTACATTCCAAGCAGTTAGTACAGTGCTCTGCAATAGTAAGTGCTCAATAAATACTATAGAATGAATTGAATGAATGAATGAATTGAGCATTTATTAAATGCAATGCACTGTACTAAAGGCTTGGTAACACAACAGAAGCATAAGATAAATTTTGTTCCCTAGAGGAGTTTAGAGGATCCCTGACTGAGATCCTATTCCCCTGGGGTAGGATCCTTGAAAGCTCCTCACACAGATTTCTCCTCCCCTAGTACAAAATCCTTGTATGCACCTCATTCAGATTTCCAAGCACTCGAGTTAATTGTTGTTCATAGGATCAAAGTAGTCTCTTCTGAAATGGCTTCTGTGTTACAAGATGGATTCATTCTTTCTCACCACAACCTGCTCATACATTTTGCCATCAACTCAAAATGTTTCAGCATTTTTCATGTCTTTGACAATGGTGGTAGATTCCCTCTGTTTACACACCCACAGTCTTATTCATTCCCCAGTAGTCAGTCTTTTGGAAAATTACCTATGTATTTGCTGTTCTCATGCTCTTCTCATACATGGAGCTTGTTTTAATAGGGCTGCTGTGAATTTGTCTTGTTTTTTGTTTTTTTAAAATGTAATGATTTTGAAGAAAGAGTATGGGACTGGGCATCATGAAACTTGGGTTCTAATATTAGATTTGCTGCATGACCTTGAGAAAGCTATTCTGTACCCCAAGTTCCCCCATATGTACAGTGGAAACCAAAGACAGCACGGCCAACAGGAGAGAGCATGATAGTAAATATGATAAATTATTAGAACTCATTCAGGGATTGAAATGGGCAACCACATTATTATCTAACAATGAGTGAGGATTAAAATTAGTCATCCTATATTTTTGACTATTAAAGGAAGATGTGGAATTAGGAATTCCAACTAGGAGCCAATTAAAAGTTTTGCAAAGGCTTCAGGAACCTTAGCTCAACCATATTTCCAAATAAGATAATGATAAAAATTAGGATTTAATTATTAGGTCAATAGGAAAAGATCAATAATCAATCAATAATGGAATTTATTGAGCACTTATTGTATGCAGATCACTAGGGAAATGCAAGAGACTTGGTAGAGCCCTGCCTACAAGGAGTTTACAGCCTACAGAAAACATTATTCATTCATTCATTCATTCAATAGTATTTATTGAGCGTTTACTATGTGCAAAACACTGTACTAAGCGCTTGGAATGTACAAATCGGTAACAGATAGAGACAGTTCCTGCCCTTTGACGGGCTTTCAGTCTAATCGGGGGAGACGGACAGACAAGAACAATAGCAATAAATAGAATCGAGGGGATGAACATCTCATTAAAACAATAGCAAATAAATAGAATCGAGGTGATGCACATCTCATTGACAAAATAAATAGAGTAATGAAAATATATACAGTTTAGTGGACAAGTACAGTGCTGAGGCGATGGGAAGGGAGAGGGGGAGGAGCAGAGGGAAGGGGGGGGGAAAGGCTTAGCTGTGGAGAGGTGAAGGGTGGGTGGAGGGAGCAGAGGGAAAAGGGGAGCTCAGTCTGGGAAGGCCCCTTGGAGGAGGTGAGCTTCAAGAAGGGTTTTGAAGAGGGGAAGAGAATTAGTTTGGCAGAGGTGAGGAGGGAGAACATTCCAGGACCGTGGGAGGACATGGCCCAGGGGTGGCGGCGGGGTAGGCAAGAACGGGGGACAGTGAGGAGGTGGGCGGCAGAGGAACGGAGCGTTCGGGGTGGGCAGTAGAAAGAGAGAAGGGAGGAGAGGTAGGAGGGGGCAAGGGGATGGAGAACCTAGCCTAGAGTGAGAAGTTTTTGTTTCATGTGGAGGTTGATAGGCAACCACTGGAGGTTTTTAAGAAGGGGAATGCCATGCCCCCAGCATTTCTGCAGGAAGATGAGCCAGGCAGCAGAATGAAGAATAGAATGGAGTGGGGAGAGACAGGAAGAAGGGAGATCAGAGAGCAGGCTGACACAGTAATCTAGCCGGGATATTATGAGAGCCTGTAACATTAGAGTCAAGTTTTAGTGTTTAAAGCCATAGATATTTGACTATCAGAACCAAGCTGAGAATTTGATTAACAGAAGTCAATCATTGTGTGCTAGCCTGAGAACTCTGCTTGGGGAAAATCCAGTTTACTTATAAAAACTTTCAAATGACCATAATGATAAAATTCACTTTTTTCTTTCTACTCTAGGGAAAACTTAGAAAAAAGTACATAAATTACACCAAGGACTCTTCTCATTGAATCTTAGTGGAGCAGGAAGGCAGCCCACCTTATAATCAACAGTAAGCTTCCATTTGCCCTGCCTTCATGGAAAGTTGGTCCAGCCAACTCTCTAGGGAAAGGGAGAGCTCTCCCACTATTGGAAGAGAGTTCATCCTCTTCCTAGAATGTTCCACATAATTCTCATGGTGCCCAGAATGTAGCCAAAAATTCTGGTGGAGGGTTTGTCCTTCTTTCAGAATTATGACCTTGCTACCCTCACAAAAAAATAACAAATTGATTAGTTAATTTACTTTATGGGTTTAGGACTACCTTTTTAATTTATTCATCATTTTACTCTGCTTCCACTTTGAATTAAAAAAAAAAACTAAACTAAATTCCACTCTTGTTTCCTTTACTTTTTACACAACTCATGAGGAAAATAAAGAAATGCAAGTAATTTGGATACCGTTCCAAAATGGAGGTTATTTTTTGAGAAAGTCTTCATTTAGATGATTTTTTTGGTTCTCATTAGCACACAGTTCTGATACAATACCAAGGTGAAAAAGGTTTATGTAGTAAGTACTTCCTGTCATTTGTCAGCTAATGGCAAGGTAGATATGCTATTAGTACCTTTTATTGCAGGAAGTAAAATAGGGCCAAAATATTGCTGATGGACTAGTATACTTCCCCAGGCACTGGGAGCCAGTCTGCCTGAATTCTAGTGAATGCCTATGGTCAGGCAGATGGACAAGAAAATGGAAGGAAAAGACAAGGGAAACGAAAAAGACCAAAATGATACATGCCATTCAGTCAAATATAGGAATGACAGAATTCATAAGATATACACGGAACCCAGCTGGGTCTAGTTTTATGTTATTTGGGAAAATAGTGGTCTTTTCTATACCACTCAATCCTTGATAACATTAGTATGCTTTTGCCTTTGGCAGATTTAGCAAAATACTGAAGAATTTTCAATCCAAAAAAATTATCTTCCTAAAACATACCTATTCCTTAAAGATTTAGATATTACATGTTCACCATACTTTAAGACCAAATTTATAGTTGTACTTTAGAGAATAGTTGTTGGGAATCTATTTTTTCTTCTTGAGAAATGGCAATGGCCCACTGATTTACAAAGGAATTCAAGGGAATAGATAGCTAACTTAATAGCTTCAAAATAGGTTTTATCTTTCCAAAGATTCCCTTGTCAATAGATAACAAAGATATACTTCACATCAACACACTTTATAAAGTCACCTCTTCCTGTTGAATATTTCATAGCACAGTCAGGTTATTTAGATCAGTGAAGTTCTGTATTTCCATCATTATAATTTTTCATGTCAGTGTAGTCCAACTATGGCAGAGCTGTAACATGACACTGTTTTATTAAAGCTGACACTTTACCTTGGAATTCTCTCCCTTTATCTCTTTCTCTCTCTCTTTAATAATAATAATAATGTTGGTATTTGTTAAGCGCTTACTATGTGCTGAGCACTGTTCTTTATACATATATATATATATATATATATATATATATATATATATATATACACACACACACACACACACACACACACACATACCATTAGCATTAACATTCAGATATTGTTTCTCTATCAACAAATCTGCTTCAAAATATTTGCTTGAAATCAAATTTGCTTAGCCCCATATAAAATATAATTTAAAGACTTGGGTTAACATTACTGTAGTTTAGTCATTTAAAGCATAGATGACTTATAAGTCAGTCTCATTACTGACTGAAGGCAGCCTATGAATTCCACAGACACTTCCATTGTTTCCTGTCCTGAACTGATTTATACAGTAGGTATTTCACAGGTTTAAAAACATCTTTCTCTGAACTATACTACTAGGTGGTGGCAGTAAGACTTACTGTAAATGCAGCATCAGTGTAATTTATGAAGTAAAAATTGGGGGATATATACCAACATAATTTTCAGCATCACTCTACTAACCCAGCTCAGCAGTGCCAAACACTCATATAGATTGCTCAGTAAAAAAAAACAAAAAAACTGCCAGTTTACTTCTGTGTTTGTTCTGTCTCTTTCTAAGCTAGAATTCTATCCAGATATCTAAAATATTTTTAATATAGTTGGGACACACTTGTAAACGTGCGTGAGGTTACTTCCAAACCCTCGGCAAAAAGCTTTGTGGCATCAACTGTGGTCAGATCAGCAAACTTTCTTCAGTTTATCCCATTTCACTGACTCTGCCCTCAAACATGCTATCCTCACCCCTCCCTAACTTCAATCCATTTCTTTAGTCTTGTCTTTTCCCCTTTAGACCCCTGCCTACCACATCTCATTCCCAACCCAGCATGCTTTCATTTTTGAAACTGTTCCCCAGGCCTTCCCTGATTAAGCCATCTTTTCACTTGGTCCCTCCCTCTTCCATATTTAAATACCTTTGGATCTGTGCCCTTTGGGCATTTGTTACTTGCCCGATAGGGCTTGTGTACATATCCATTATTTGGAATATAAATTTGTTGTGGACAGGGAATGTGTCTACGAACTGTGTTACATTTGAGTCTTCCAAGTGCTTAGTACATTCTTCTGCACACAGTAAGCACTCAATAAAAAGCTTTGACTAACTGATTGTACAGTTCTCATGTTTGTCATACAGCCATTCCAGTCTGAGGTTGGGAATATAGAAAAGAGCAGGGGATGTAGATTTATTGATTGAGAGATGTGGGAAATTAGATCATTGAATGGAAGCAGGACAATGGAGATTGGAGTGGATGGAGAGAAGGATAAATTTTAAAAGATAAGACATACTGGGCAAGAGCAGAAGAAAACAGGGTAAGTTCAAAAAATAATGATAATAATAATAATAGTATTTGTTAAGTGCTTACTATGTGCCAAGCACTGTTCTAGCCACTGTGGGGTAGATACAAGGTAATCAGGTTGTCCCACATGGGGCTCACAGTCTTAATTCCCATTTTACAGATGAGGGAACTGAGGCACAGAGAAGTTCAGCTTTTGACACTGTCGACCATCCCCTCCTCCTCAACACATTATCCAACCTTGGCTTCACAGACTCCGTCCTCTCCTGGTTCTCCTCTTATCTTTCTGGCCATTCATTCTCAGTCTCCTTCACTTGCTTCTCCTCCCCCTCCCATCCCCTAACTGTAGGAGTTCCTCAAGGGTCAGTTCTTGGCCCCGTTCTGTTCTCCATCTATACTCACTCCTTGGTGAACTCATTTGCTCCCATTTTCCACTAAGCCATGGTGCTTCCTGATAGGGATGGGGAGTGGGTGAGCTGAGTTCAGCAGAGAGAATGGTATTGAGGGAGTTAATTTGGTAATCAAGGTAAGATAGTCTGGATATGGAGGCTAAATGGGGCATGGTGACTTTCTCTACACATCCTTGTTGGGAAATAGGATAGACTTTTGGGAAGGGTATGCATGGAAGAGAGGCAGATGAGAAGGTTGAGTTTGGAGGGAAGGATTTCAGAGTTTGTGAGGGTAGAAATTGTGCAGTGACTAGAGATGATGAAATTGAGTTTATGTCCAAGTTGGTGAATGGGTGAGGTGGGGTGGTGAAGGAAGTCAGTGGAGCTGAGGAATGTTAGAAAATGGTCAGTGGAAGGGTGGTCAGGAGCATCCACATAGATATTAATCCTCTCAGCACTGTATTCGTCTGCTCAACTGTATATATTTTCATTACCCTATTCATTTTGTTAATGAAATGTACATCGCCTTGATTCTATTTAGTTGCCATTGTTTTTACGAGATGTTCTTCCCCTTGACTCTATTTATTGCCATTGTTCTTGTCTGTCTGTCTCCCCCGATTAGACTGTAAGCCCGTCAAACGGCAGGGACTGTCTCTATCTGTTGCCGACTTGTTCATTCCAAGCGCTTAGTACAGTGCTCTACACATAGTAAGCGCTCAATAAATACTATTGAATGAATATTAAAGTCCCCAAGGGTCAATGCAGGGATGACGAAAGAAAGAAGGAAAGTGAAAGGGATCAAAATGGTTCAGAAAGATGGAGATGGGGCCTGGTGAGCAGTAGATAACAGTGACTAGTAACTGCAGCAGATGGTATAGGCAATGATATGGGCTTCAATGGAAG
The DNA here is from genome assembly GCF_004115215.2 of Ornithorhynchus anatinus. NCBI lineage: Eukaryota > Metazoa > Chordata > Mammalia > Monotremata > Ornithorhynchidae > Ornithorhynchus > Ornithorhynchus anatinus. The sequence continues at coordinate 158,330,322 of NC_041728.1, forward strand.
GGAAAGAGAGGGATGGAGGAGATGAAAGTGTGAAAGTGGTGTGAAAGTTGTTTGGGGGAGTGAGAAGGAAGCCCACTCCCCTTTTCCCAGTGATTCTGGGAAGTAGGAGAAGATGAGGTTCCCTCAAGGGAGAGAGAGCTTTAGAGGTAAAAGCATCATCTGGGGAGAGCCAGGTTTCAGTGATGGTGGGGAAGAGCAGTAACTGGATCAGAAACAGATCGAGGATGAAGGGAGGTTTTCCCATGATGGGGCAGGGCTAAACTTGCCTGACTCTGTTGGATTGTTTAGAGGAGGGTACGGCATTAAGGATGAGTAGGCTTTTATAGGCATGAGCTGACGGGGTTGGTAAGGGGGATGATGAGTGGTGTCGCAAGGATAGGGTAACAGGGATGGAGTGGGGGTGGTAGGTAAGAATGGTGCTAGGGATGGGGAGGGGTTGGATGGAGAAGAATGAGGATGGGTGTTGGGAAGAAAGAATTGATTAGAGGGAGGAGATTGAGGGGACATGGTGGGTCCGGTAAATTTAATGTTCATTAAAGCAGTAACTGCTTAATCTGGTGGTTGTGTTGATAGAGAAGCAGCGTGGCTCAGTGGAAAGAGTCCGGGCTTGGGAGTCAGAGATCATGGGTTTGAATCCCAGCTCTGCTGCTTGTCAGCTGTGTGACTGTGGGCAAGTCACTTAACTTCTCTGTGCCTCAGTTACCTCATCTGTAAAATGGGGATTAAGACTGTGAGCTTCACGTGAGACAACCTGATTACCCTGTATCTCCCCCAGTGCTTAGAACAGTGCTCTGCACGTAGTAAGTGCTTAACAAATACCAACATTATTATTATTAGTTGCTGAATTGAATATAGGTCTTTGTGTACCTGAGAGTGGAGGCAAATGTTGAGGGTTGGTTTATTTGAAAGTAGGCAGCTGTTGATGTTTAAAAAACTGCTGAGAGGCAGTTTCTCACTGGTAAGATAGTCTTTGAGGATGTGGGTCATGTCTACTAATTTTATTGTACTTTACCAAGTGCTTAGTACATTGCTCTTTGGCAGTCATAAAGTGCTTACTATCTGGTATAGCACAGGAAGATACAATAAAAGGTCAGATTTATCTATTCCCCAGTTCCCCAAAGTCTAAATGAGGGGGAAACTAGGTATCTATTCCCCATTTTACAGATGAGGAGACAAGCACACAGAAGCAAGTGACTTGCCCAAGTTCCTTTTTTTTTCTGAGATGTGACTATATCTAATTTGTACATTCTGCTGCTGGAAGTTAATTTTATTTTAGAGGGTAGTGAAGTGTGTGGTTAACAACTAGCTTTGGGAAATTGACATGGTATTATTTTCCTTAAGTATTGTCTCTCCTCTAACTCAGTGACACTTTACTGTGCAAGATAATTATGAGGTAAGGGGTGGGGGGGACAAGTAGAGTCAGGGTAAAAAGAGAGAGGAATTCATGAAGAAAAGCTGTTGAATTGGTTAGGCCTTAGAAAACAGAGAAGCAAAGTGTTACTAACATAATCATATTCAAGAATGACTAAAGAAGGTATAATTCATTCCAATCAGTTATTAAACATTTATTCTTTGCGAAGCACTGGGTTAAGAGCTGGGGAGTGTATGTTTTTTTATTAATCTTCTTAAATTTCCTTTCATCTTGTTTTGTATTTGTATTATTATTTGTATTTGTACTATTTTTGCATTATTATTAGTATGTTAGTATTATTTGTATGGTTTTGTATAACTCTGAGTTGTATTTGAACAGTATTATTTTTAATAGGCATTTGGGGGATGTAGCTGACCCACAGGCCCAAGTGGAATCCTAGTATTAAATGTGGTGGGCCCACATCAAGCTGCCTGCCTTGTTAATGACTGTTTGTGATCCCATGAACAAGGGAGACACTTTGTGAAGGCACTAATACGCTCTCCTGAGGCAGGTGATAGCTAGCCTATGGGGGGGTGGGGCAGAGCATGGAGCGAGGTGGGGCTTTCTATCCCTGTTCTACTCAGTAACGGGCCTAGATCAATCAATGGCTGCCATGTAGAGCCACAGCAGCCATGCCTAAGGCAGATAAAAGGTGGTTGCTTTGGGGCATGCTGAAATAGGTGTACCTGGAGGCAGCATAGAGGCAGGCTGAGATGCAGAGAAGCAAGCATTGGAGCAGCACTTGAAAGTAGCAGAAGGCAGCGGCACTTGGAAGCAGAGAGAAGAAGCAGTGGTCTAATGGGCTCCTTGGAGCACAGACTGGTATTGGACCCTTGGGTAATGGAGTGAGTGAGTGTATGTATGTGTCACTCCTTTGTACATTGGTAAAACTAAGTAAGAAACTTTTCACAGTAACCTTGGTGATCAGAGGTGGTTTGAACTCCATTACGTGTCACCAAGGCTCCCCCGTCCAGTAAGGTCCTGATTGGTACAAACTGGGGGCTTGTGATGCGTAGCTGGTTGGAATGGCACAAAATATGATCAAATGTATATATTGCAGCTTGATCAACCTCCCTAAAATTGTGGTATGTGTTAAGTGCTTACTTTGGGCCATTTTATTAAGCACAGGGGTAGATAAAAGATAACCAGATTGGAAACAATCCTTGTTCAACCTGTGGCTCACATGCTAAGTAGGAGGGAGAACAGGTATTTTATCTTCATTTTACGGATGATTATAATGATTGTAATTGTTAAACTCTTAGTATGTGTCGAACACTGTTCTAAGTTCTGGGGTGGATACAAGGTTGTTCCACTTGGAGCTCACAGTCTTGATCCCCATTTTACAGATAAAGGAACTGAGGCACAGAGAAGTGAAGTGGCTTGCCCAAGGTCACACAACAGACAAGTAGTGGAGTTGGGATTAGAACTCACATCCTCTGATTCCCAAGCCAGGGCTCTTTCCCCTAGTTCATGTTCACAGAGAAGTTGAGCAACTTGCCTAATGTCACAAAGCAGGCATGTATCGGTGTTGGGATTGTATCCAAAGTTTGATATATCCTCTTGGGAAAATTATTCTTCAATGATTCTTTTCACAATAAAAATCCCCAAACTGAACCAGAATCAATCAATCATATTCATTAAGTGTTTACAGTGTGCAGAATACTGTACTAAGGGCTTGAGACAATACAGTATAACTGAATCAATAGACACATTTCCTTCCCACGGTGAACATAGAATCTAGAGGGGGTGACTAGACAGTAATATAATAATGATACATGAATAAATAGTTTATGGTTAAGTACATAAGTGCTGTGGGGCTGAGGGAGGGATGAGAAAAGGGAGCAAATCCAAGTGCAAATGGTGATGTAGAAAGAAGTGAGAGAAGAGGAAATAAGGGCTAAGTTAGAGAAGACCTCTTGGAAGAGATGTGCTTTCAATAAGGCTTTGAAGATGGAGAGAGTAATTGTCTGTCAAACATGAAGAGGGAGAACATTGCCAGACAGTGGCAGGACATGGGCGAGAGATAGGAAGCAGATAGAGGAGATTGAGGTAGAGTGAGTAGGTTAGCATTAGAGAAGCAAAGTGTGTGGCCTGGGTTGTAGTGGGAGAGGTAGGAGTCAAGGTGAACTGAGCATTTTAAAGTTGACTGTGAGGAGGTTTTGTTTGGTGCAGAGGTGAATGGGAGACCACTGGAGGTTCCTGAGGAGTAGGGAAACCAGGACTGAATGTTTCTGTAGAAAAATGAACCATGCAGCCAGAGTGAAGTATGGGCTAGAGTGAAAAAAGACAGGGGGCTGGGAGGTCAGCAAGGAGGCAGAGACAGTAATCAGGGCAGGATAGGCTAAGCACTGGCATTAACCTAGTAGCCATTTGGATGCGGAGGAAAGGGTGGATTTAAGTGATGTTGTGAAGTTGAATTGACAGGATTTAGTGACAGATTGAATATGTGGGTTAAATGAAGCAGCATGGCTCAGTGGAAAGACCCCGGGCTTAGGAGTCAGAGGTCATGGGTTCTAATCCCAGCTCTGCCACTTGTCAGATGTGTGACTTTGGTCAAATCACTTCACTTCTCTGTGCCTCAGTTACCTCATCTGGAAAATGGGGATTAAGACTGTGAGCCCCAAGTGGGACAACCTGATTACCCTGTATCTACTCCATCGTTTAGACTAGTGCTTGGCACATAGTAAGCACTTAACAAATACCAACATTATTATTATTATTATTAAATGAGAGAGTTAAGTTGACGATAACCCTAAGGTTATGGGCTTGTGAGACAGAAATGATGACAGTGTTGTCTACAGTAATGGGGAAGTCAGAAGATGATAGGGTTTGGGTAGGAAGATGATAAGAGTGATATTGGCTTTTAAACTGACATGTAAAAGAACATCAACACACTGTAATATATCCTTCCTCTTGGCCTTATAAAGCTCTTTTACTAGGCTATGTAAATTTTTCCACATCTTAAAGAAGTTTGACTCCTCATTGGGTACTGTTGGGGAGGCTGAAGGGAAGAAGTGAATGGAGCTATGGGGAATATGCAGTGGAGTTATGTTGAGGATGACTCAGTCAATTAATAGATCAGTCAATCAATGTATTTATTAATTGTGTTTTCTAATGCCGAGCACTGAACTAAACATACTAGTAGGTATGATCCCTGCCCTCAAGGACCTTGCAATCTACTGTAGGAGACAGACACTGAATCAATAGAGTATAAAGATATTGTAGGCCTGGCTCCCCTTGTCCAGCTTGCTAGTACTCTACTATCAGAGAAGCAGCATGACTTAGTGGAAAGAGCACGGGGTTGGCAGTCAGAGATCATGGGTTCTAATTTCCAGCTCTGCCACTTGTCAGCTGTGTGACTTTGGGCAAGTCACTTAACTTCTCTGTGCCTCAGTTACCTCATCTAGAAAATGGGGATAAAGACTGTGAGCCCCATGTGGGACAACTGGATTACCTTGTATCTACCCCCAATGCTTAGAACAGTGCTTGGTACATAGTAAGCACCTAACAAATCCATCACTTACTCACTTGAGCCATTCTTGCACCACCCTAAACTAAGAAGAAGCATGTTCCAAGTTGAGAGTTCACCGCTGTGTTGTTGCTTCCCAAGCATTTAGCCCTGGCCCTTCTCACCCAGGATTCAGGACTCCTGTAACCCAAGGTCCTACCTAATGCCTTGATTCAGACCACAGTCACATCCACTACAAATACCACAATTATTATTAATTATTATGCATCCTATTAAGCTCATTTTCCTGTAATAGAGGTAGGTAGAATCAAATTTAGGAGGAGCTTGAGAAATCAGTCAGTGGTTCCCAGTAGGGGTATATGAGCCCTATTAATCTCTTTCTGAAATAGCCTTTTAGAAGGACCTGGGTTCTAATTCTGGCTCTGCCACTTGCTGGGCAAGTCATTCCCCATTTTTAAAACCTTCCATTCTCCACCAGGAAGTCTCATTTGATTAATTCACATCACCTCAGTTAGACTGAGTTACACCAACCCTCATGTGCTTTGAATCTTTCTTCAGCCCTCTTATATGTGTATAAGCTTTATTTGTTTCTTTACATAATTTAAGAATTGTACATTCAATTGTCTCATCAGCTGTTTAGTTCTTCCTCTAGCTTTCACTATCCATAAGTAACTCTGTCTTCCCAATTAAATTGTAAGCAACTTTAGGACAGGGAACTAGTGTCTCTCTATGGTTACACTCTCCCCAAAATGCCTAAAATAGTGTCTAGAATTCAGAAAGTACTCAATAAATGCCCCTGGTGGATTCATTGGTGGAATATTTATCAGTATAGTGACAGCTATTTCTACAGCTTCTGGGAAAACTAAATTATGAAACAGCTAATAGAAATTCCCTTTGTTCTCTCGGAAACAGTAGAAAGTGTTTTAGGGATTTTATCGTCAAGTGGCATAAAGAGCCCTGTAAATCTTTTTATACTCTTGATGCATGTATAATCTATCCTGATCCTTTGAATTATTTTAGATCTATCTGATCATTTATTGATTTACAGGGAAAATTCCCTGACTTTGATCTGAAACTATAAAGGTACCACTACTACTTCATAGCAAGTTGAACATTATCCCCATTTTTTAAGAAAAAAATGTCACACAGATCATCCGATTTTTGCAGTTCTCTAATAAAGCTTCAAATACTAATAAGTATTCAAACTATGGTATATGTTCTTTTAGAATATATTTTTCATGTTCCAGATCGTTAGATCAAAGCTGTCAATATTACTCATGCCAACCATGTCAGATCAAGTTTGCAAATTTTTTGGTATCGATTGGTCTTGGTTTCATCATGTCTTTTAAAGAAGATTGCTTTTAGACTCCACAGTGTGTGAATGCTGATTAGAACAACCCATTTACTGTATAACTGACAAAGAATTATAATGAATCTTTGGGTATAAATACATTTAAAACTTTTTGGAGAATAAATGGCTTAGTATTACAAGGTTAAATAAAATATATGAAACAAAATTTTGCAAATCCATTTTCATTATCCAAGATAACAAAATTAAGCACTAAATTCAAGCGTATTTCAAGAAAGAACCTTATGAAATTTTATTTTTAAAATTGGTGAGTAATGTCAGTGATTATCTTCAATGATTAAATTAATAAAGTGAGCTTATAACTACCTTTAGTGTCTACTTGGGAAAATGTTCCGTTCCCTATTAGAAATAGAATTGTCAAAGAGATAGAAAGGGAAATATAAAACTTATTTTGAAAGGCAAATTCCAGAGATTAGAGACCAAATTTTCCAGAATTCGCTGGGAATAAGATCCCATCAACATATCAGGGAGAACCTTTAAAATTTAGAAATGGGAACGCCTGCCCCCTGCAGTTTTGTTGAACACTATGTCCCAAGTGCTTATTTTGTAATAGGATGACCACTGATGGCACTAACAAATTCCAGAGAGAATCCATTTGCCAACTCCTTCCTAAAAATGCACATTTTAATTTAATGAATAATGACAATTAAACATACTGGAAATATAAATGAGTGTGTATTTGTATTATGGGATGAGAAAATATTTATTTAGAAACTAGGTAAACAATTGCTCTTGCATTAATCGCAGTATATATAATAGTAAGGAATAGTGGCATTTGTTAAACACTTACAATGAGGCCAGCACTTCACTAAGCACTGGCGTAGATACAAAACAATCAGATTGGAAACAGTCCCTATCCCACATGAGGCAAAAAGTCTAATGGGGAAGGAAGAATAGTTATTTAATCCCTGTTTTGCAGATGCTGAAACTGAGGGACAGAGAATTAAGTGTCTTAACCAAGGTCACACAGCAGGCAAGTAACAGAACCAAAATAGAATCTAAGTCCTTTCTGTGGTTTTACCACTAGACTACACTGCTTCCCAGGACAAATGTAAAAAATGCTGGGAACTAGTCCACTTCTTCTCATTTGGGTATGCTGTCACAAAGAGATGCAGGCATTCCTGAAATCTAATACTTTCCAGTCTTTAAAAAATCAAAATGCTGGAAAATGAGGTATCCAGTGACCAATCAGCTTCAAACTTGGTACAGAACTAATGAAAACTGTACTTTCCAGAAATAAAATAGGACATATGTAAACCCTACTATGTATGTATTATGTATTCAATAGTATTTATTGAGCGCTTACTATGTGCAGAGCACTGTACTAAGCGCTTGGAATGAACAAGTCGGCAACAGATAGAGACAGTCCCTGCCCTTTGACAGGCTTACAGTCTAATCGGGGGAGACAGACAGACAAGAACAATGGCAATAACACTCTCCGTGTCTGTGAATTTAAGGTAGTCTGTCCATGTTTTTATGCCATCCTGGCTAGTTAAGTGTGAACATTAGATTCTGGTTTATGGTTCCTATTTTTTTCTCCCTGTTACTAAACTTTCTGTGTCTGAAGTGAAAGTTTGAAAGTGTCTGAAGTTAACATGAATTTATTGAATTCCCCTAACAGCAACTCTGCTAAATCAGATTTCACTTATTATCACCAGGGTAGAAATTGTAGTCTCATGGCTTAGTATCTTGATCTGTGCAAAATTAACTCAGTGTAACAATACATGTTCAACAATTTAGGCAAAACTCTAAATTACTCAAAATGACTACTCATAAAACTGTTTTTTGATAGATGCTTACTATATACCAAGCACTTTACTAAGCACGGGGGTAGATAACCAGGTCCCACATGGGACTCACAGTCTAAGAAAGAGGGAGAACAAGTATTGAATGACCATTTTGCAGATGAGTGAATCGAGGCACAGAAAAGTTAATTGACTCGCCCAATGTCAATCAGGCAAGAGGCAAAGCTGGGATTTAGAACCAGGTCCTCAAGCATAGTTCAAATTGCTAAAATGCTATTTAGAGGAGAAGCAGCAGTGCCCTAGTGGAAAGAGCATGGTCCTGGGAGTCAGAAGAATCTAGGTTCTAATCCAATCTAATGTCATTAAAAAAAAAAAAGTCCTGTGACTCCCAGGCCCATGCTCTTTTCACTAGGCAACTCTACTTCTCTACTTCAGAGAACATTATCTTTTAAATTGCAAAATATGTTTAGTTTTTGATATTTGGAGAATAAATGATATAAACCAATAAAATAATAAACATATTCTTGTGTTATTTCTATAAATCACTTGTTCTACAAGTAATTTTTTTTTTGTTTGTTTTTTCTTTTACTATCATCTGATCTAAGTATTGACCATCTATTTCCTGATTTAAAAAAACACAGGTTTTATGCTTCTAAAAGATACTTGGCCTGGAAATGAAAATCCTCAGAGTATGACTTTTTTTTTTTTTTAATGACCAAGAGGAAAGTTTAGTGATACAAAGGGTAAGCGTTTCTGATAAGTGTTTTAGAAGTAATAATGCATGAGATACATGATGACATAATAAGAAAAAAATAGATGAGTATAAAATGAGATGTAGCTGGAGAGCAGAGATTCAGGACAGAGATTAATTTCATAATCCCCCATTGTGTCAGTTTCTTGTTAGACTAATGTTTCAGAGGCTAAGACTCTTTAGAACTGCAAAGTGAGTGAACGTGTGTGGCGAGATAGAAATGATACTAGCTACAGTCTAGCAGTGTTTTTTGGATGAGCATGTTTAAACAAATAAAATCTACTGGGAATATGAATGGAGGGAAATTAGTTGAAGAAGGAATACCTGTATTAATGGCACGTAAAGTGATAGGGAATACAGGTTTCAGAAATGCTTAGTATTACTGTAACAACTTTGGATTGATGACCCAATTGCCATCTTTGTTTGAACAACTGGTTCTTTATGATACTTAGGCCCCCTTTTATAGCTAACATTGTTCCGTGTCTATAGAGGACTGAATTAATAGAGGAATGCATCTGAAAAAGAGACAATTCATTCTGATTACAAAAATAACTTTAATATTAAAGGGAGTCATTTTATTAGAAATGCAAGTAGCTGTCAGGCACATATTGAACAGCATAAGAATCACTTATTCCTAAATTTACAAGAAATGTAAATTAGGTAATTGGTTTCATACATATCAGATATACTTCCTGTATCTTTCTAGATATAGCTGCATGGCACACTAAGCTCAATTCAAATACTTGTCATGTTAAAAGGAAGCTCAAATAAATCATTTTCACTATTTTTGGGGGGTTGCTGGTAAGTTAACTTTTGTAACCAGAACTACAAATGCATCATTTGCCTTGTATTATTATTATCATTATTCTCATGTATCAGTACTTGTGTTGTGTCAAATATTGTTCTAGGCACTGGAATAGATACAAATTAACCACGCTGGATAAGTTCCTTCCCATATGGGGCTGATAAACAAAACAACAACATGGCTTAGTGGATAGAAAAGGGGCCTGGAAATCAGAAGGAACTGGGTTCTAATCCCGGTGTCATCACATGTCTGCTCTGTGACCTTGGGCAAATCATTTAATTTCCTGGGCCTCAGCTACATTATCTGTAAAATAAAGATTAAGAATGTGAGACAAATGTGGGACAGGGACTGTGTCCAACCTGATTATCTTGTATCTACCCCAGTTTTTAGAACAGTGCTTGGCACAGAAATAAACACTTAAGTACCGTGTTATTATTATTAACTTTGAATGAGTGATATGGATATCAAACTTTGAAAGGGCCATTCAATTGGTCTTTTTTGAAGGATTAGCACATTCAATCCAAGCAGTGACATAGTAAATGATTAAAAAAAATAACTGTGATATTTGTTAAGTGCTTACAATTTCCAGGAAAATTGGGTTGGGCACAGTCCCTGTATCAAATCAGGATCACAGTCTTAATCAGCATGGCCTAGTGTCTAGAGCATGGGCCTGGTATTCAGAAGGATTTCAGTTCTAATCCGGGCTCTGCCATGTGTCTGCTGTGACCTTGGGCAAGTCACTTCGCTTCTATGTGCCTCAGTTATCTCATCTGTCAAATGGGGATTAAGACTGTGCACCTCATGTGGGAGAGGGACTATGTCCAACCCAATTTGCTTATATCTACTCCAGTGCTTAGTACAGTGCCTGACACATAGTAAGCACTTAACAAACAACACAACTACAGATTTTACAGATGAGGTATTCATTCATTCATTCAATAGTATTTATTGAGCACTTACTATGTGCAGAGCACTGTACTAAGCCCTTGGAATGTACAATTTGACAACAGATAGAGACAATCCCTGCCCGATGATGGGCACACAGTTTAAACTGGGGAGACAGGCAGAGAAAAAAAGAACAAAACAAAAAAACCCACATCATTATCAAGATAAATGCAATCAAGGGGATTACACCTCATTAACAAAATAAATAGGGTAATAAATAATATATACAAATGAGGACAGTGCTGAGGGGAGGGGAAGGGGGAGGAGCAGGGGAGGGGAGGGAGGGTAAGGGGGGCAGAGGGAAAGGAGGGCTCAGTCTGGGAAGGCCTCTTGGAGGAGGTGAACTCTCAGTAGGACTTTGACGAGGGGAAGACAGTTCGTTTGGCGGATGTGAGGAGGGAAGGCATTCCAGGAGAGCGGCAGGACGTGGGCCAGGGGTCGACGGTGGGATAGGCGTGAATGTGGGACAATGAGGAGGTGAGTAGCAGAGGAGCGGAGTGTGTGGGGTGGGCTGGAGAAGGAGAGAAGGAAGGTGAGATAGGAGGGGGCAAGGTGATGGAGAGCTTTGTAGCCCAGAGTGAGAATCTTTTGTTTCGTGAGAAGGTTGATAGGCAACCCCTGGAGGTTTTTGAGGAGGGGAGTGACATGCCCAGAGCGTTTCTGTAGGAAGATGATCCGGGCAGCAGAATGAAGAATAGGCTGGAGTGGGGTGAGACAGGAGGAAGGGAGATCTGAGAGGAGGCTGACACAATAATCCAGTCGGGATATTATGAGAGTTTATACCAGCATGATAGCAGTTTGGATGGAGAAGAAAGCGCGGATCTTGGTGATATTGTAAAGGTGACACCAGCAGGTGTTGGTGATGGATTGGATGTGTGGGGTGAATGAGAGACCTGAGTCAAAGATGACACCAAGGTTGCAGGCCTGTGAGACAGGAAGGATGGTAGTGCCGTTCACAGTGACAGGGAAGTCAGGGAGAGGACAGGGTTTGGGAGGGAAGATAAGGAGTTCAGTCTTGGACATGTTGAGTTAGGTGGAGGGCAGACATCCAGGTGGAGACCTCCTGGAGGCAGGAGGAGATACAAGCCTGGAAGGAGAGGGAGATAACAGGGGAGGAGATGTAGATTTGGGTGTCATCTGCACAGAGATAATAGTTGAAGCTGTGGGAGAGAATGAGTTAACCAAGGGAGAGAGTGTAGATGGAGAACAGAAGAGGGCCAAGAACTGACACTTGAGGAACCCCTACCATTAGTGGATGGACGTGGGAGGAGTAGTCCACGAAGGAGAACGAGAATGAATGGCCAGAGAGATAAGAGGAGAACCAGGAGAGGACAGAGTCCGTGAAGCCAAGGTGAGATAAAGTGTGGAGGAGAAGGGGATGGTCGACAGTGTCAAAGGCAGCTGAGAGGTTGAAGAGGATTAGGATAGAGTAGGAGCCGTTGGATTTGGCATGAAGGAGGTCACGGGTGACCTTAGAGAGGGCAGTTTCGGTGGAGTTGAGGGGACGGAAGCCTGAAGCACTCCCTCTCAGGGTCACAAATGGAGAGTTTTCAGTACTCTGCCAGTCACAATTACAGGAGGGGGAGTCAAGCAGAAGCCTACCCATTCCATTTCTAGCTTGGGTAGTGGCTAGCGAGTGGCAGGCAATCTTCTACAAGTGAAAACTCACCTGTGCTGGGCAGCAGAAGCATTGGAGAGAGTCGAGGGCAGAAACTTGTTTACTGCGCAGAAGGAGGTAGAGGTAAACTACTTCCATATTTTTTACCAAGAAAACTCTATGGATATACTACCAGAATAATTGCAGTTAGAAGTGGGGTATTCTGGGAGAGATTTGTCTATGGCATCATTATGGGTCAGTCACAACTGGACAGCATAAGACAACCACTGAATCACAGAAAAATGAAGTGACGCACAACGTCACATAGACAAGTGGAAGCGCTAGGATTAGAACCCATGACATTCTGACTCCCAGGCTCATGCTCTGTCCACTATGAAATTGTCAAAAAAAATCTATTTCAAAACCACATGATCTAGATTATTCATAAAAGATTTGTCCAAGTGGAGTGCTTGCCTCATGAAGAAGGTTCTGCCCCCAAATTAGATAGCAGCCTTAATTTGCTAAGCCACATGAGCTGAAACCCAATTATAAATTTACCTTGAATTATAATTTGATAAATTTTGGGTGGATAATATTAATGGTATTTAAGTGCTTATTATGTGCCAGGCACTATATTTAGCACTGTGTTGGATACAAGCAAATCATGTTGGACACAGTCCCTGGCCCACTTGAGGCTCCCGGTCTCAATCCCCATTTTACAGATGAGGTTAGTGGAGCCCAGAAAAGTGACGTTTCTTGCCCAAAGTGACACAGAAGACAAGTGGCAGAAGTGAAATTAGAACCCACAACCTTCTGACTCCCAAGCCCGAGGTCCATCCACTACGCTATTGAGAATCAAGATTATTGATTAATTATTTTCAATTATTATTGATATATAATTTCTGCTGTAGGACCTAAAATCTTTCTTCAGAAGCCTATAATGAAACAACACAAAAGTTTAACTTTGAGGGGTTTCCGATGTTGTATTTCATTAGGAATGGTAAAAAAAAATAACTGCATAGATATAAAGGACAATTAACCAAGACCAAGGGTCAAATAGTTTGTGACAGACCTTTTATATAATGTTTCAGTTAGTAGTTTTTTACTGAGTTCACTGTACTAATTGCTCAGGAAATATGATAAAATAATTACAAACCTGTGCCTTGATGAAACATTTTGAATTTATTTCAATTTGTTGTTGGATCTTTTTTAATGAGAAAATAACCTGTTTCAAGACCTCAAAAATATTATGCAGGGGTTTTTTTTTCTTATGTCATATCACACTTAATAGTGTCATACCAAATGCCAGATGAAGGCAATCTTACATTTGGCACAGATCCAGATCCAAAGTTGCTTAGAAACTAAATGACCTGTAAGTCTGAGTTAAGTTACAGCCCAAACTTCCAGGTGAAAGAAATTTGAAATAGTCCAGGTTGTAGATATGAAAGAACTTTTGATTTAAGAAAGATGTTAGTGCCATGTAGATTGAAGAATTTTTCTGTTGATCAACAATTATTGTATAACCTCTATGCAATTGAACTAGTCAATGTGGGGAGTTATAAAAGATGTAGAAGACAAGGCTATTTTCTATAAGAATCTTTAAACCTAATGGAAGAAATAGATGTATATATATATATATATATATATATATATATATATATATATATATATTTATACTGGGTTTTACACATACACAGTTCATCATAATGTGTATGTTCATTATGGGTTTTGGTTATTAAACCATTAGAGAGAGAGAATGTAGTTCTAATTATTGAGTTTACTCACATAGAATGTGATGAGATGTGAGAAAATAGTTTATTCATTCATTTGCCATCAGTTTAATATGTGTATTAGAATGTATGTTTTTTCTTAATGTGATTTGCTCTTTGTGGGCAGTGAATGTGTAAGTTATATGGTTTTGTACTCTCCCAAGTGCTTAGTATAATGCCCTGCACACAGTAAGTGCTCAAAAAGGACAACTGATCCATGGATTAGTCAGAAATGTGATCTCCTTGTTACAGGAGAAGAGAGCATATCCATGAAGGATAGAAACAGGTCAGTACGGTCATTTCTGCAATGTCATGCTTTAGTTGTACTATTGGATAGGAGACAGGGATGGGAGAGAAAGGTGACTTTTCATTTGTTATAAATTATATACAGAGCAATGGGATTCTGCCAAGAATACTGTTTATGGCCAATGTGTAGAAACCTTATTATAAATCCTTCATTATCATTTTTAAAGAAACCAATTGCAAATATTTGACATTCATTCTTCACTAATAGCTGATTTTATTGGATTTACTCTCCCACTTGCTTAGTACAGTGCTGTGCACACAGTAAGCGCTCAGGAAATGCTGTGCTTACAGTAAATGCTCAATAAATACCATTGGATGATTGAATGAGGCCAACCTTTAGAGGTGATTGATTGAGGCTATGAATCAGAGATGGCCATCCATTGAAGGTGGGTGCTGGAGACCATCCATTGGTAGCAGGAGTCTCAGGCCATCAATTGGTGGTCAGTGACCGAAGCCACCCATTGGTGTTGAGTGCTTGAGGCCACCTATTGGTGGCAGATGAATGAAGCTGTCTATTCCTGCACCATTTGTCTGTTGTGTGACCTTGGGCAAGTCACTTAACTTCTCCATGCCTCAGTTCCCTCATGTGTAAAATGGGGATTAAGACTGTGAGCCCCACGTGGGACAACCTGATTATCTTCTATCAGTCCCAGTGCTTACAACTGTGCTTGGCACATATTAAGCGCTTAACAAATACTATTATTGTGGAAGGGTGACCAAGGCCATCCCCTGGAGCTGGATCACTCACACATGCTTTCACACTCCCTCCTCCTACCTCAATCTCCCTCCCTCTTCATATCTCCTGGGCAACAGCTCTCCCTTATCATCAGAGCCCTTCTAGGATTGTGTCTCCTACAGGAGGTCATCCCTGATTCATTTCTTGCCTCCCCGATTTGTCTCAGTTATCACAGAGCAGCTCTTTTTGCCCACCCTGCATTTATGTACTTTCAACTCTCTGTAGCACTTTTGTACATACCGTTATTTAACCCACACTCACCTAAATGTCAACTTTAATTTTTCTTCTTATCTGTCCATTTAATGCCTCACCTCCTGCACTGTAAGGGCTTGAGGAATGCTGGGATAGGGTTCAGTACATGACAATTATGTTTTCAACTTCTGAGGTTAATGGCTGTTTACTTGTTTTAATGTATATATATATATATATATATATATATATATCTATGATTCCATTCATTTATATTGACCCTCTTGATGCCTGTTTACTTGTTTGATGTCTGTCTTCTCCCTTCCCTTCCCTTCCACTGTGGGCAGGGATTGTCTCTTTACTGCTGAATTGTACTTTTCAAGAGCTTAGTACTGTGCTCTGCACACAGTAAAAGTTCAATAAATATAATCGAATGAATAAATAAATGAGGTTGTCTGGTCACCCTTTCAAGTCTATCAACCATGATGCAAAAGGGTTGAATTATTCCCCTACTTGGCCGCTTCGGCTTTTTCTCTCCCGCTTCCCTAGTTATATGACACAGTCCCTAGTACCGGCTCCTCATCTGCTCCCCGCCCCTTGGAGAATTTACCATCTCGACTTCTCCATTACTTGAGAGAGTGCAATGCAACAGAATTGGCAGACATGTCCCCTGTCCATAGCAAATTTACAGTCTAGAGGAGTAAAATAAATAGCCCTGTCAGGATCAAACCCACAACCTTGTTGTTATTAGCACCACACTCTAACTAAACTAACCAGCTGGTAATAATGTCATTATTATTCTCCACTTCAACACATCATCAAGTTATGTGTAGTACAGTGCAAGAGAGGCATAAAACAGTTAGAACATTTCAATTTAGTTCTTTGTTTTAATCAGCACTCTTACTTCTACATATATAAATGAAGAGCTTGCAATTCCTGGGGATTCCTGCCAATCTGGAGCTCAGCCTATACTATATTATAATGGTAGATGCCAGCTGATCCATTTATTCAGTTTGCAAACATTACCCTTCTAATGTGAAATCAAGCTACGTCTGAGAACTTAATTAAAGGGGAAATATGGTGTGCTGGCTGTGTTGAGAAAACAATTGGCTATTGCTTTTTCTGGGCTTCAACTACTGGAGATTTGTTGCTTGTCAGGTTAATTCTACAATAAAGATAGAATATCATGAAGGCCATTGGTTCCAATAAATTGAACGGTATATGGTATATATAATTAGAAATGGAAAACAACAGATTTATGGGTCTGGAGACACTGGGAGGCTAGGTTCAAAATGATGCCAGATGGTCATGATTTGAGACTTTGGGTTTACATAGACCATCACCTAATTATCTACATTAGTATTTGGATATTATTTGGCTCTTCATAAATCACTATAGGGGGAAAAATAAAAATACTTTGAGTTCTTCATTTTTAGGCCACTGGGGTATCATAGAGTAAGTCACTCCTTTAGGTCACAATTGCCCTCAGAACCTGAAAGCTTCAATAATAAGTAGCATCTACTGACAGTCCACTCCAGTCCTTACTACACTCTGCTGCAAGGATCATTTTTCTACAGAAACATTCAGGACATGTCACCCCACTCCTCAAAATACTCCAGTAATTGCCCATCCACCTCTACACCAAACAAAAACTCCTCATCATTAGCTTTAAAAAACTCCACCACTTTGCCCCCTCCACTCCACTAGTGAATTTGAATATGTTGTAAATTGACAAGTTCAGAGGATTCCTCTAATACCATCAACTACTCTAGACTGTAAACTTGTGTGGGCACAGAATATACCCACCAACTCTCATATTGTATTTTCCCAAGTGCTCAGTATAGCACTTTGGACCCAGTAAACACTCACTAAATACCATTTACTGTGCCTTGATCTCACCTGACTTGCTGCTGACCTCAAACCCACATCCTCCTTCTGGCCTGGAACTCCCTCCTCGTTCATATCTAACAGACCATCACTCTTCCTACTTTCAAAGGCCTCCTAAAATAATTCCTCCTCCAGGAGGCCTTTCCTGTTTAACCCTCTCATTTTCCCACCCTAGTCACCTTTCCCTCTGTATTGTAAATGCTCTTGGGTGTGTACACTTAAAGCACTTTGATACTCATCTTGCCCCCAGCTCATATCCTAGTACTGCACTATCTCCCCTCTCAGAAAGTCATCTATAGACTGGAAATTGTTTGAGGGCAGGAACTCTTTTAAATCATACTCTTCCCAGTACTTAATACGGTTTCTACTCACAGCAAGCACTCAATAAATAATTGTTATTGTGCCATCCAGCCATTTCCAATTCACAGCGAGTCCATGGATATACTTTATCCAGAACATCTTGTCTTCTACCATAAACTTTTCTTTTGGTTCTTCCGTTATTGTTGTTATGGTCTCTATCTATCTAGCTGCTGGTTTGCCTCTTCCACATTTTCTGCGGACTCTTCCTAACATTTAGTATCTTCTCCAGAGAATTAGTCCTCCTGATTATGTGTCCAAAATATGCTGATCTAAGTCAGGTCATTTGACCTTCCAAAGACCACTTTGGTTTAATTTGTTCCAAAATCCATTTGTTTGTTTTTCGGGCAGTCCATGTTATTTGCAAAAGCCTGCTCCAGCACCACATTTCAAAAGAATTGATGTTCTTTCTATCCTGTTTTTTCACTGTCCAGCTTTTGGGTCCACATATTGTTACTGGAAGCACCATAGAGTTGACTATTTGTATTTTTTTTTTGTAATTTACATCAGTATATTTCATGACATTTCTAGGCTCTTCACAGCAAGTCTTCCTAACATTAATCTTTGGCATATTTCCTGGCTACTAGTTTCTTTATTATTGATTATAGATCCCAGGAGAGGAAAACTGTCCACTATTTCCATCTTCTCTCCATCCACTACAAGTGTGTTAAAACTTCCGGTTGTCATGATCTTTGTTTTCTTTACATTCAAATATAGGCCCATTTTTTTGCTCTTTTTCTTAACTTTAATAATAAGTCCTTCAATTTTTCCTCAAGTAGGGTTGAATCATCAGCATAACGAAGGTTGTTTATATTCCTCCCTACAATCTTTATTCCCCATTCATCTTTATCCAATCTGGCTTCTCTCATTAGGTATTAGGTGAAAAGGATTAATGGACAATTGAGAAGTCCCAAGATCAAGATGGGTGAGCCTGAATCATCAGTTACAGGGTATGGCAGAAAAACCCTTCTTTTTCACAAGCAAAATTTCATACAGAATTCCTTAAAGAGTGGCAGATATGAAGAAGAGTAGTAATAACATTTACTGAGTGACCTCTGGGTGCATTACATTGTACTGAGTCTTTTTCTCCCTCCTAAAAACACATTAAACAGCATCCAATATTTTAATGTATTTTAAAATATAGCTAAAACATTTGAAGACTAGAACAAAGAAATCTAGTGGAAACTCAGAGGTAAACCCATTTCTGATAAAGTGAAAACTGCACCAGCTGCCATCACACTTGTGTGAGGTTATACAAAAGGAAACAGCATGGCCTATTAGAAAGAGTGTGGGCCTGGGAAAAGGAAACAGCATGGCCTATTAGAAAGAGTGTGGGCCTGGGATTCAGAGAACTTCAGTTCTAAACCCTGCTCTGCCAGTTTCCTGCTGTGTGACCTTGGAGGTTAAATGGGGATTAAATCCTACTCCCTTCTATTTAAATAGTGAGCCCCATGTGGGGCAGGGACTGTGTCCAACCTGATTATCTCTTATCTACTCCAACTTGGTACATAGTAAGCACTTAATAATAATAATTATTACCATCATTATTAAATACATTTTCTGAAACAGTTACCACTTATCTTGGGTACTTTAATTTTATATACTAGCAACTTCAGTGCATACCTAGTTAGTTCTCATAGTGGATAGAGCATGGGCCTGTGGTTCAGAAGGACTTGCGTTCTAATCCCAGCTCTGCCATTTGTCTGCTCTGTGATCTTGGGCAAATCATTTAAGTTCTCTGTGCCTCAATTCCCTCATTTGTGAAATGGAGATTAATACTGTGAACCCCATTTAGGACAAGGACAGTGCTCAACCTGATTTGCTTGTATCTACTTTAGTGCTTAATACAGTGTCTGGCACATAGTAAGCACTTAACAAATGCCATAAAAATAGAGTTTTAAGAAATAAAATGCTAAATTAATAAATCAGTCATATTTTTTGAACTCTTTACTGTGTGCAGGCCAATGTACTAATTACTTGAGAAAATACAGTACAATAGAGTTAGGTGACACACTCCTTGCCCACAAGAAAACTACAGTATAGTTTTCCATAAGAACGAATGGAAAGTGTATTATGTTCTTTAAATCTTTAAAAAAGAAATGTAAATATATACTTATAAGTATACCTATATTTATATACTTATGTATATAGTGGTATTTGTTAAGCACTTACTATGTCCCAGACACTATACTAAGCGCTAGGGTCGACACAGCCATTGAGGTTGGAAATAGTCCCTGTCCCACATGGGGCTCCTAGACTCCATCCTCATTTTATAGATGAAGGTACTGAGACACAGAGAAGTGAAGTGACTCACCCAAGGCCATACGACAGACAAGTGGCTATAGCTGGAATTAGAACCCATGACCTTTTGACTCCCAGGCTCATGCTCTATCGATGAGCCATGCTGCTGCTCCAATAATAATTATAGTACTCATTAAGCACTTAGTATGTTCCAAGCACTGTTCTAAGTGCTGGGGTGGATACAAGCTAGTCAGGTTGGGCACAGTTCCTATACCACATGGGGCTCATAATCTCAACCCCCATTTTACAGAGGAGGTAACTCAGGCACAGAGAAGTGAAATGACTTGTCCAAGATTACACAGCAGACCAGTAACGGAGCTGATATTAGAACCTATTACCTTCTGACTCCCAGGTCCGTGCTTTAACCACTATGCCAAGTGGAAATTTCTCCTACAGTATTTCAGTTGTATTCTTGCAAGTATAATTTCTAAAATTATGTTGTGTTGTCAACTGTTTCAGTGAGAAATTGGAAGTTGGAGGAAGATGGTTCAAGACCATTTGTACATGGCATCTATCAAATCAAGTAAAATTCAAGACGGTTATGGAAGATAAAGTAAGCAATTGTTTAACACTAAAATCTCAGATATTTATGTGACACATCAATTGTCATCAACACCTCTAGGGAACTTATTTGCATCTTTAAAATCCATTTTTGATTATCAGTGAATTTTAAATTCTTGCAGTAATTCTTTTTGCAGTATTAATGAAGGATGGATATTAGGGTTTCTGCATCTGCCTGAAACAGCAGAAATATATCATACCAAAACAAATTCAGACCCAAATTTTGGCACTTTGTCTTCCTATTCTTCCATCACAGTCTATTGAAGACATGTGAAAAAACATGTATTACAAACAGTATATCCTGGTATATTTAAAATAGTTTTAAAAACACTGTTGTGTATTCATACATATATGATCAAAAAGAAGTGTAAAGTATAACAATAATAAAGCATTTTGAATGACAGTTTTCACTTATGTAAATCATTAATATTCAAAATGCTATCTTTCACATCCTATTCAGCCAAAGGGCTCCATATGCAAAATGTATTGGAAGCCTATCAACTCTGTGCAAAAGTGCTCTGTCATTATCTAAAGCTAGATTCAAATGGGATTTAATCATTCTATTCACACCAGTCAAAATAATTGGAACTTGAGGGGGAGGGAAAAGGAGGCATGCAAACCAAAGTAAACTCTGCAGTATTTTCTTCCAGTAAGAAAGTGCTGTGGGCAATACCTGCTTCAGTGACATGTTTGGAATGCTTACTGAGTGCTTTCCTGGTGTGCAGCACTTTGTAGTGAGTGCTTAGGAGAGAAGCAGCAAGGTTTAGAGGAAAGAGCACGGGCTTGGGAGTCAGAGGATGTGGGTTCTAATCCTGACTCTGCCACTTGACTGCTGTGTGACCTTGGGCAAGTCACTTAACTTCTCTGTGTCACAGTTACCTCATCTGTAAAATGGGGATTAAAAAATTGTAAGCCCCACGTGGGAAAACCTGATTCCCCTGTATCTACCCCAGTGCTTAGAACAGTGCTTTGCACATAGTAAGAGCTTAACAAAAACCATCATTAATATTTTTATAATATAACAGAGTTGGTAGACATGTTATCTGCCCACAAGTAGCTTCAAGTCTAACCCATAACTATGGCAAATGTACACCAGATGATGAGAGTAAGACTCTTATGAACATATATTCTCATTGCTCTTATGATCAAGGCTGAAGTAGCAATTTATAGATACTTATACTCACAGTGAAAAAATGTTTGTTTTTTAATTTTTTGAACCTAATGTCCTCAAGCTTCAATTTATTTTTGTTAAAATAGCATGACCAGTTGTTTCTGAATTTTAATCGATCAATCGTACAATTGAGTGCTTACTGGTGCCTGAGCAATGTATTAAAGCACTTAGAAGAGTACACTACAACAGAGTTGGTAGACATTTCCTTGCTCATGAGCAGCTATGATTCTAGAGGGGCACTTCTTTTTGACTTGTCTTCCTTCAAATGTTATGAGTCATATCATAATAATACTAATGAAATAGTAGAGTTTGTGAAGCAATTACCATGTGCCAGGTATTGAGGTAGATACAAATAGGATGCAATCCTTGTCCTTCACTGGACTCTCCATCTAAGAAGAAAGGAAAATGTATTTAATTCTCAATTTACAAAGGAGAAAATTGAGGCACATAGAAGTTAAAATGACTTTTCTAAAGTTGCACCACAGGCGTGTGCTGGAGCCATGACTAGCTCCTATGTCTCCTGACTCTCAGGCTCTTTCTGTTTCTGCTAGGCCGCAACCAACAGTACTTGTCCGGGGATCTTCCTAAATTATGACTTTATAGGTCTGAGTCCTCTATTAAATAGTTTCAATTTGGATTTTTTTTTCCTAGAGTCATTGCTTTTATCCACTCACGTTGAATTTTACCTGTCACTTTTCAGCTTTAAGAGGATTTCTTCCAGCTTATCACAAACTATACAGTAAGCTACACTGTCATCTGGAAGGTCATGATATCATCTGCACTGCTACTGAGACCTCACTATACACTCCCTTTTCCAGATCATTTATGAAAATGATAAACAAAACAATTCCTAGCACTGATTCACAATAATTCCAATTATCCATTCTGAAAAGTAGCTATTTATATCCACCCTTGTATCATATCTTTAAGCCAGTTTGCAATCCATGGTAGAACATTCCTTTCAATCTCTCCATTGTTTTTGTAAGGAATCCTTTGGTTAAAAAAAAAAAAGCTTTTGAGTGGCCTTTAGAAAAGCTAAATATATTATATTCATTAATTTCTTTCTATTGCAAGTAGGCCCTTTCAAAGAACTCCTATTTAGTAGCGAGGCATAATTTTCTCTTAAAGGATCCACTTTGATTTTCTGCTAAAAGCTTGTGCTTTTCAAGTGATCTGAATACTAATTTTTGATTATTCTAATAAACCAGGTGTTAAAGTGAGATTTACCCATCACTAATATCCAGGATTATCTCTGGAACAGTTTCATAGATAGGCATTACACTAGCAGTTTAGTTGTTATTTGTAATCCTGCATTCCACACAGTCCCACACTAGCAGTAACTGTGGACCTACTGATTCTCTTGAATTTCAGATTTTGATATTGGTAAAGAATATTATGTTGTTAGCTTTGGAATTCTGTTAATCAATAAATCATATTTATTTAGCACTTACTGTGGCCAGAGCAGTATACTAATCCTTTCAGAAAGTATAATACAGTAGAGATGTTATACATGATTCCTGCCCATAAAGAACTTAGAGTCTACTGAAAGTGCTCAATAAATACCACTGTTGATTAGTTAAAATTGATCAATTGTACTATCTCTTCCAGAAAACAGGCATTTATCCTCATAAACACTTTATTTATCCTTTTCTCACTAGTGAGTTTAATCAGCCAGTTTACATGATGTCAGAAACAAAGGTCACACTCTAAATTTGCAGTAAAAAACAGGATCAAATGAAGCCACATATTGGCTGAAAGATGAGAACCAACTGAGGCAGACAAATCACGGAGTTCACTGCAATCAAGAAAGCAGAGACTCCTTTTGCTCAGAAGCTGAAAATGGGATAAACCAGGCAGATCGAGGCTAGTAAGGAGAGGTAAAGTTACAGTGTGGAGTGGTTCTACTCCTTATACAATCATTATGGAAAGGGCCCAGGGATTGTTGAGGAATGGCATGGCCTAATGGAAAGAGTGTGGGCCTAGTTGTTGAAAGATCTGGGATTTATTTCAGTCCTCCTCCCTCACTTAAATTCTCTGTGCCTCTGTATCCTCAACTTTTAAATGGGGATTTGATACCTGTTCTCTTCACCTTTAGTCTGTGAGACTTGTATGGGTAAGGGTCAGTTTCCCACCAAATTTGGCCTAGCGTGTAGAGCACGAGCCTGGGAGTTGGAAGGTCATAGTTTCTAATTCCAGATCTGACACTTGTTTGTTGTATGGCCTTGGGAAAGTCACTTAACTTCTCTGTGCCTTACCTATCTCATCTGGAAAATGGGGAATAAGACTGTGACCCCATGCAGGACAGGAACTGTTTCCAACCCAATTTGCATGTACTCACCCCAGCACTTAATACAGTGCCTGACACATAGTAAGTGCTTAACAAATGCCACAGTTATTACTATTATTATTATTATTATTATTACTAGATTGCCTTGTACAGTACTTGGCAGAGTAACTGCTCAACAAATACCACATTTATGCCTGGCATAGGACTGGGGGAGAAAGAAGCTGGTTGTATCACTGGAGATACTGGAGTGTCTTGTAGCCATTATGACGATTGAAAATAGAAGGGAAGAGCTGAAGGAAAGGTCGGGGAGGCAGAGGGAGAATGTCTGACTGTGTTTCCTTACATTGGCTATGGTAACTGCTACCACTTCCAGGGATGTGTAATGTAGGGAACACAGAGACAGCAATATCACTCTAAATGGCCCAATGGAAAGAGCACGGGCTTGGAAGTTAGAGGTCATGGGTTCTAATCCCGGCTCTGCCAATTGTCAGCTGTGTGACTGTGGGCAAGTCACTTAACTTCTCTGTGCCTCAGTTACCTCATCTGTAAAATGAGGATTGAGACTGTAAGCCTCATGTGGCACAACCTGATTACCCTGCATCTACCCCAGCGCTTAGAACAGTGCTCTACACATAGTAAGCACTTAACAAATACCCACATTATTATTATTTCAATCCCACTCCCTCCTGAGAGAGCTGAGCATATGGTCACCGGTTCAGGCACTGGGCTGTAAGCCTTCTGTGGGCAGGAATTTTCTCGTTTTATTGCTGAATTGTACAATCCAAGTGCTTAGTACAGTGTTCCGCACACAGTAAGAACTCAATAAATATGAATGAATGAATGAGTGGTCCAGGAACTGAGCGCAGGCTGCTTACATGAGGTAGGGTTGTAACATAGCCTTTCCTTTGCATAAACCTGCCCCTGGATGATGTGGTCAGCTCCCCTTGCCCTCCCAAAGATGGTTCCATGGAAGGGAACCCTCTTTAGTCCCCATGTTGTCAGTCAGGTTCTGTGGCTTCTCACTGGTGGTTGAGCAGGGAGTTGGCATCCCTCGGTCTCCAGTGGTTCTCGTTCACAGTCCCTCCTCCAATGGCCTGTTGATCACCACATGGCCCGGTCTACCTTCTTGGAGTAATATGGCTTGGGAGCAGAGGTAGCGTGGGGCACCCCCAAAATACCAAGGCATTGGGGAAACACACCTAAACTGTGATAGGTTGTAGTTGGAGGTGTCCTGCAGAAGGAGTGGCTTCTGGAGTCTCTGAGGGCTGCTCTTCAGGACTGGTGCTGAGTGATGTGACAAAACACCTGGGTGTTGGGGTGTGTTTGGAAAAGGGGCTCTGGTCTTGGACCGCTGGAGCCAATCAGACAGCAGAGCCCAGACTCCAAGACTGGTAGGGGGTAGGAGGGGGTGCTCACGGGCACGGAGACATTGCACAACATGAAGGTGCTCCAAAGAAACAGTGGCTCAGGCCTTCAGCGGGCACTGCAGACAAATGCTAATAATAATAATAATTGTGGTATTTATTAAGCACTTACTATGTGCCAAGCACTGTTCTAAGCCCTGGGGTAGATACAAGGTAATCAGTTTGCCCCATGTGGGGCTCACAGTCTTAATCCCCATTTTACAGATGAGGTAACTGAGGCACAGTTCCCCAACAGACAAGTAGCGGATCCAGGATTAGAACTCACGTCTTCTGACTCCCAAGCCCGCACTCTTTCCACCATGCCACGATGCTTCTCAGTGAGAAACAAGGGGACAAGCAATGAGAACAAGAGGAGGGGAGGAGCAGTGAAATCTCCTCCCATCCCACAGAACTCAACCCAGATGGCAGTTTGGGGCCAGGGAGGTGAAGTACCAGCCGCCTGGAGAAGGAGAGTTAGATCTAGTGTTAGAGACAGTCTGGATCTCACCTCTCTGCCCCTGAGCCAGAACCTGAAGAGGCCAATGGGAACAGTAACAGTAAAGAATGAGGGTAGGATGGAAAGGACAGGGCTTCCTGGTAATCTAGTCAACTCAGCTCCCCCATTTTCCTCTCCCACCGTGTGGGCACCTTTGATTCGTGACAAATGAAGCCAAGCTACTTCTAGCATCTCTGCCTAGACATGTGGGAGGGTGAAGGAAGGTCAGAGCTTCACATGACTAATTGGAAATGGGTGGAACATGGCTTGGTGAGAAGTGGGGTTAGGGAATTGACTCTAAATTGTAAGATCATTGTGGTCAGGGCATGTGTCCATTTATTGTTATATTTTTCTCTCCGGAGTGTTTAATACAGTTATTTGCACACAGTAGGTGTGCAATAAATACAATCAAATAAATGAATGAATGACTTGACTTCACTACCTAGAAAAAAAAAATTGGTGGGATATTTCAGATCATCGACTGTATCACTAATTACGAAGCACCGTGGCTTAGTGGAAAGAGCACAGGCTTGGGAGTTAGAGGTCATGGGATCTAATCCCGGCTCCGCCAGTTGTCAGCTGTGTGACTTTGGGCAAGTTACTTAACTTCTCAGTGCTTTAGTTACCTCATCTATAAAATGGGGATTAAGACGGTGAGTGACGCCACTTGGGACAACCTGATAACACTGTCTCTACACTAGGGCTTAGAACAGTGCTTGGCACATAGTCAGTGCTTAACAAATGCCATTATTATCATTATCATTATTAATAATTAGTATGTGATGTATCTCAAAATTTGTCATACAGAAGTCATTCAGGAACCAGAATACCTCTGTAAATTGATAATGTTAAAACAAAAGTCATATACACCAACAGTTCTCCCATAATACTCACTTTCATTACATTTTGGAAAGAATGCTTTTGGAGAACTAAGGAATATTTCTTCAATAATGCTTAGTACAGTGCTCTGCACACAGTAAGCACTCAAATATGACTGAATGAACAATTGAATGAATAGATAGAACACAATACAATATCAGAAGGAATAGCTGTGTTTATGCATGAAAAATTACAGTAAAATAGAGTTATCCAAAATAACTGACTTGTTTTGAGAAGAAATGGGAGGGGAGGGAGTGTAAATATACTTTTTTTTTGGGGGGGGGAGGTTATGTCTTTGCATCTCTCATTTCATATTGTTGTTTTGAAATGCTAGTGAAAAAAGAAACTTCATGTGGATTGCAAAGTGATTCATTTGTCTAAAAGGTAACAATCCTTGTAATTTTATTCTATCACTATGCATGCATTGCACAGTTGAATTGATTCAGGAAGACAAAATATTTCCCTGTTTTATATTTCCCCTTACCTGATTCATATAATGGCATCATTATGAAACATCGAAAAGTGAATAGCTAACAGATCTGTTGAATTTGGTGAGATTAAGACAGTGCTTTAAAATGAAAATATTCTTTCACTTCTCCCAAGAAATAGAACCCTAGACAGAGATACTTAATATAGATAAAGTGCTTCGGGAAAGTAAGTTTGTAAGGTGATGCATAAAAATGAGCGTCTTCTATTTCACTTTGGTGTGAAGTCTTAAAAAGTGATGATTTGTAGGATCTACATTGACTTTACATATCTCATGCCACTTTTCATATAAAAATAGTTTTTCCTAAGTATTCTTGAAATCATTTTAGTGCCTGATCCAACTCCTGCATGAGTCAGTCATCTTCTATAAATTTGCTAACCACCCTCTGGAATTTATATTTTTTATTCAGGTCCTCCAGAGAGCCCAACAAATAGAGAATGTTTTAAGTCAAGAGACATGTGAAAAGAATAAGGACACTACTCGCAAGCATCCACTGTTGCCCCTGGCAGAAATTAAACTGTAAGCAGGGTGGACCATTGGTCCAATGCATCATTGCTGTTTCTTGTATTCTAAACTTGATGTCAGAGAAATAACTTGTAATAGGTAGTATTTCATCTCATACCCATTGCTTGTTATTTAATAAATATAATATTAATACAGAAAAGTTGCATGGCTTAGTGGAAAAACCACAGGCTTGGGAGTCAGAGGACGTGGGTTCTAATCCTGACTCTGCCACTTGACTGCTGTGTGACCTTGGGCAGGTCACCTAACTTCTCTGTTCCACAGTTACCTCATCTGTAAAATGGGGATTAAAAAATTGCAAGCCCCATGTGGGACAACCTGATTACCCTGTATCTACCCCAGTTCTTAGAACAGTGCTTGGCACATAATAAGCGCTTCATAAACATCATCATTATCATTAAGTGTAACAATAATGGTAATAATAATAATGATGTTCCTTAATTCTTCAAAACTGTTGTATCCAAATTATGTGATGCAGATGCATTAAATCAGAAATGGCACTAATATGAGAGTCCTCAAAAGTACAGGTGTAATGTTACCCTATATCCTAGCCAAAATAGCTTCCAATGTCTCTTTAGGAGTACCCTGACCCCTGTTAGCTTCCACTGGGTCCTAAATAATCTGTTAGCTACCCCAAGGTCTGAAACTAATCACTCCCTGTGTAAAGCCCTAGAATTTCCCCAAAGGTGAGAAGGTCACTAGGGATGAGCCTACCACCATTCTCCAGTAAGCTCCAGGAGAAAGCTCTCTCTCTCTCTCTCTCTCTCTCTCTCCTGTGGCTTCCCCTGTCCACCCTTTTCACCACCAATCAGTGTTTTTACTCTAGCCCCTACCATAAGCAGATACAAAAATGAGTTATCTCTATATCATTCACTAGCATTCTTATAATTCTTTTTAATCAGGTAACAGTCAACAGAAAAGCAGAATCAACAGAATTCCAGTTAGAACTGCCTTTTCCTAGCTCTAATGCTTCTCTCGACCCAGTACCCTGGGTCTCATGTTACTCTGATCCTTTCCTCGTTTCTAATAATAATACTAATAATAATGGTATTTTGTTAAGTGCTTAGTAAGTGCCAAGCAGTAGGGTAGATACAAGATAATCAGGTCCCCCAAACGTGGCTCACCTTCTAAATAGCGGAGAGAACAGGTATTGAATACCCATTTTGCAGATGAGGCAACTAATAATAATAATAATGATGTTGGTATTTGTTAAGCGCTTACTATGTGCAGAGCACTGTTCTAAGCGCTGGGGTAAACGCAGGGGAATCAGGTTGTCCCACGTGGGGCTCACAGTCTTAATCCCCATTTTACAGATGAGGGAACTGAGGCAAGAGAAGTTAAGTGATTTGCCCACAGTCACACAGCTGACAAGTGGCAGAGCTGGGATTCGAACTCATGAGCCCTGACTCCAAAGCACGTGCTCTTTCCACTGCGCCACGCTGTCTGTCCCTATTTCAGTCCATATTTCACTCTACTGTCTCGGTCATTTTTCTATAAATCCATTAGGCCCATGTTTCCCCACTCCTCAAGAACCTCTAGTCATTGTACATCCATCTCCCCATCAAAAAGAAACAGCTTTAAAGCACTTTATCACCTTGCCCCCTCCTACCTTACCTCTCTGATGTCCTACTTCTACCCAGCCTACACACTTTGCTCCTCTAATGCCAACATACTCATTGTACCTCTATCTCATCTATCTCACTACTCTCTCCTTGCACATATCCTGCCTCTGGTCTGGAACTCTTTCCCTCTTCATATCTGACAGACATTCACTCTCCCCACCTTCAAAGCCTTATTAAAAGCACATCTCCTCCAAGACCTTCCCCAACAAGCTTTCATCATCCTCTTCTCTCACGCTCTTCTACATTGCCTTTGTATCTCCATTTGCTCTCTTTATTCACCTCTCCCTCAGTTCCATACCACTGTTGACATACCTGTAATTTAATTTATAATAATGGTAATAATAAGAATTGTGGTATGTGTTGAGAGCTTACTATATGCCAGGCACTGTTCTAAACGCTGGAGTGAATACAAGCAAATTGGGTTAGACACAGACCCTGTCCCACATGGACCTCACAATCTTAATCCCCATTTTACAAATGAGGTAATTGTGACCCAGAGAAGTTAAATGACTTGCCTAAGGCCACACAGCAGACACATAACAGAGACAAGATTAGAACCCAGATCCTTCTGATTACCAGACCTGTGGTTCTCAGTTTATTCATATTAATCTCTGTTTCTCTCTCTAGATTGTAGGCTCATTGTGGACAGAGAATGTCTCTACCAACTCTGTTAGTACTCTCCCAAGTGTTTAGCACAGTACTCTGCACATAATAAGCCCTCATTAATACAACTGTTTGATTGGTCTATGTTTTCCGGAGGTCTGAGTACAACAATCAATCGATGGTATTTATTGTTCCCTTACTGAGAGCAAAGTGCTGTACTGAGCACTTGGAATAGTAAAACAGACCAATATGTGATCCTTACAAAGGGACCCAAGCAGGACAGGGACTGAGTCTAACCTGGTTATATTGTGTCTACCCTAGTGTATAGTATAGTACTTTGCATATAGGAAGAACTTAATTTCTGGTGCTAACCTTCTCACTGTGCCTTGATTTGGCCTGTCCCACTGCTGACCCCTTGCTCATGACCTACCTCTGGCCTGGAACACCCTCCCTCCTCAAACCCTCCAGATTTGAAGTCATATCATAAACATGCTCTCCCCCCATTCAAAGTCTTGCTGAATACACATCTCAAGAGGCCTGCCCAGGCTAAGCCCCATATTTCCTCCTCTCTCTCTCCCTTTTGCATCACCCTGACTTGCTCCCTTTGCTCTGCCCCCGACCTTAGTCCCACAGCCCTTATGGATATATCAGTAATTATTCATTTGTACTGTCTGTCTCCGCCACCGCCTCCAGACTGTGAGCTCATTGCAGGCAGGGATTGTCACTCTTTACTATTGTACTGTACTTTTCCAAGCACTTAGAAAAGTGTTCTGCACACAATAAGCCAATGGAGGGACTGTGAAAAGTTCGCACACAATAGTGTCCCTTTTATTATTAGTAGTAGTACTAACAACAATAATGTAGTGGAATTTGTTATACTATATGCCAAATATTGTACTTAGTGCAGAAGTAGATGGAAGGTAATTGAGTTGGACACAGTCCCTGGCTCACAGTCTTAATTCCCTTTTTCCAGATGAGTTAACTAAGGCACAGAGAGAAAAGTGAGTTTCCCAAGGTCACACAGAAGACAAGTATACTTCTGACTTAGAACCCCATGCTCTATCTACAAAGCCATGCATAGCAATAAAATAGTTGGAGACAGGGAAGGAAGTAGTTAAGGAACTGGGGATTACTGGAAGGAAATAAACATGTCTCCCATGTCTTTTTTGTTGTACTCTTCCAAGTGTTTAGTGTAGTGATCCACACACAGTAAGTACTTAATATATACTATTAATTAATTGATTGATCAGGTGAATAATTGGTGATGGCTGTGCATGTCGGAATCTGTGAAGGAGAAATTAAAAAAAAATAAGCTAAAGAGAGAGCTAAATTATAGTTGGAAAGACTGACTACAATTAGCAGAAGCAACACTCAGCTGCATAAGTGCAGGACAGGAGAAAGAAAACTATGGAGATGATTAAGGGCTGGGGCTTAGTAATTCTGGAAAGAGTACATGTTATGGGTACAAATAACCTATTTATGTTTTTTGTTTATTTGTTTTTTTTTAATCATGGCTATGCATGGGCACCTGGGTCTGATTCTCTATCACCCATTCAAAGAAGATGATACACTTAAGAGCCACCATCCTCTGATTGGTTCTTCCTGACAGGATCTGATTGATTGTAAAGTCTACTAATCTTTGGATGTAGTGAAATCAGAATGGAATTCAGAGACTGAGTGACAGAGAGAATGCTTCTAAAAAATCAAAAAATGATATAATTCTCTATCAGTCTAGCTATGCTGCATCCCATCCCCTTGGGTAGGCAAGAAAAGAACAAGTGAGCTCTGTCCCAGTTCCTCGGGAGCAGTCATGTCCATCCATAGCATTGTCCTCCATAGCCCCCAGTCCCTCTAGCTGCCACTCCTCTGGGAGACTGAGAGAGGGCTGAGGAGGGTTGGGGAGAAGGAATGGGGATGACTGTAACCTTGTTGTGGGCATGGAATGTGTCTGTTCATGGTTATATTGTATTCTTCTAAGCACTTCAGTACAGTGTTCTGAACATTGTAAGTGTTCAATAAATACTATTGAATGAATGAGAGAGGGTGTATGGCTGGAGAGGGACAGAGAGGTCTCTGAGGAAAGGGTTGGAGCCAGGCTTGCCATAATGTTCCGCCACCCTCTTCCCCTTCCTGGTCCACCCTCTTCCCGGTCCACCCCCTTCCCGGTCCACCCACTTGTCACTAGGCTAGGCACTAGGCAAGACTTTCATTCATTCATTCATTCAATCATATTTATTGAGTGCTTACTGTGTGCAGAACACTGTCCTAAGCACTTGGAAAATAAAATTCAGCAACAGATAGAGACAATTCCTATCCTATAACTGGCTCACAGTCTAGAAGGGGGGCAACAAACAACAAAACAAAACAAGTAGACAGGCATCAATAGCATATATGACTAACATGGATTGTCTAAGAATGAGGTAGCAAGAAACAGTAGCTGCTTAGTTGCTTCATAACATTAATCAAATCCGCCCTTTCCTCTGCATTCAAACTGCTACCATGATTATCCAAGTAATTTATCCTATTCGACCTAGACTACTGCATCAGCCTTCTTGCTGACCTTCCTGTCTCTCCCCACTCCAATCCATATTTCACTTTCCTGCACAAATCGTTTTTCAACAGAGACATTTGATCCTACTCTTCGAGAACCTCCGGTGTCTGCCCATCCACCTCCACATCAAACAGAATTTGTCTTATCATTGGCTTCAAAGTACTCAGTTCACACCACCTGACCTCACTTCACTGGTATCTTACTATAGCCCAGCCTACATACTTCACTCCTCTAGTTCCAATTTACTCACTGTGTCCTGATCTCTCCTATTTCACTGCTGATCCCTTTCCCAAGTCCCTGCACATAGTAAGTGCTCAATCAATACCATTTTAATGAAGAGAGGGGTGATGATGGTGTGAACCTTATCATCAGAGAATGGGAGCTTTCTTTTAAGGTACAGGAAGAATGTAATAATGTTGAATAAATGGCATGGTCACAGTGGGGAGTGGCGGCAGAATGTAGAGGTGAGACAGCAGTAATCTCATTTGGAGAAATCAAAAACTCTGAAGCAGTCCCTGACAGCAATCAAACTCCCAAATGTTACCATGAAATCTGCTTATTGTTGTATTGTATTCTCCCAAGCGCTTAGTACAGTGCTCTGCACATGTGCAAAAATTATGATTGAATGAATGAATGTGTGAATGTAGAATAGCGTGTCATAGTATTCACAGAGTAGATCAGATTGACATTTATCCAATTGATGCTTCCATTAGCTAACTAAATATAAGTTTTTGGTCTTGTTGAAACTATGGATGTTAGTATACTTACCCATAGCCTTTTTTTTTTCTTTTAAATCAAGGTACTCTGTTCTGCTATATTTCTTTAAATATATATATATATATATCCTGAATTAGGTGATAAGGAAGCTTCCTGTTATTTAGACAGCTTAAGTGACTTGCCCAGGTGAACACACACACACACACACACACATGCACACACACACACACACTACTGCCACTAGACCTCACAGTCTGTCTGCAGTTATTGGTTTGATATAGAAGTTTGGGCTCCTGAAAATTTTGGTTAAAAAACTGGTCATTCACTATTATTCATTTGAAAATACACACAGCCCTTGTTTTTTCAACCACTAAATATCTATGTGGTACAGTGTTGTCTGTGTAGAGTGTAAGTTTGTTATGCACAGGGAACGTGAACACTAATTATTTTGTCTTCTCCCAATCACTTTGACAAGTGGACAATGCACATAGTAAGTGCATAATAAATACTATTGATTGTTAAAACATAAACGATTTAAGTTTTCAGTTCAACAATTTTTAAATCTGTATTGAAAACATGTAATACAAAGAAAGACTTCAAAGCAAAATAATTGCGTTTTTTAATCATTTAAAACATTACGCTAAAGTTCATACAATTCAGTTTTTTCCAGACTTAATTACTTGACTTTTTGCTTTCAGATTTGTGAATTAGCTTTTTCTTGAAACATAACTCTTTTCTCTTCCTTAGTTCACTTTTTTAACATCAAGTCCCTGAAGTGAGCCAATCGGAGTGCTTGAATGATCTTAATTCAAATTAATCATGTCTATTTTACGGGTTAATTAGTTATGCCGTACAGTTTCCAGCAATAATTAAAAAACAACTTACCATTATAATGTCTGAGAGTTCCCACCTAAGATCCAGAGTTAATGGTAGTTATCCTTTAGGAAAATTATGTAAATACTTGAAAAATTATCCAATAAAGCAAAAGAATGACTAAAAACCCATCATACATATTTGTTCACATGTAAAATAGAATGAAAATGATTATTTTACATATTATCTCAAGACATTACCATATATTGTTACCTGAAATGTATCATTTTCTACATTATATTTGCATTCTCTTTATCATGGAAACATATTCATTATATAGCACACATTTTGCAGTGTGCCTTCGACATTAATTAGAGAGGATGTGATTTTCTATATTCCTAAGAAGAGTTTGCGTTGATTTTGCTTATAATTATGTATGTGTAGCTTAGGCTTTATTTACTATTTCCTCCCTTTGAGACCAATTGTGAATCAGAGTTGCTGTTCCGTTCCTGTTTCAGGTCTTCATTGGGGAAATCCCAGTCTAGTAAGGTAATGTCAGGAATGTACACACTACTCAAATCTCAAACTTCAGTATATATTCAAGGTAAATACTAATACATTTCTCTACTAAAAACAGTTAGAAACAAATTTTCACCTGGTATGAGATCAAGATGATGAATAAGCAACCTGGCATAGTATAAAATGCACAAGACGGAGTCAGAGGAACTGGGTTCTTAATCGCAGCAAATCCTCATGTCTGCTTTGGACCTTGGGTAAATCATTAACTTCTCTGTGTCTCAGGTACCTCATCTGTAAAATATGGATAAGGACTGTGAATCTCATGTGAGACATGGACTGTGTCCATCTTGATCAGTTTTTATTCATTCATTCATTCAATAGTATTTATTGAGCGCTTACTATGTGCAGAGCACTGTACTAAGCGCTTGGAATGTACAAATCAGTAACAGAGAGAGACAGTATGTGCCCTTTGATGGGCTTACAGTCTAATCTAATGATACTAATGATAATAATAATTATAGTACTTGTTAAGCACTTACTATGTACGAGTCACTATTCTACGCACTGACGTGGATACAAGTTAATCAGCACAGACACAGTTCCTGGCCCACATGGGGCTCAGTCTCAATCCCCATTTTACAGATGAGATAATTAAAGCCCAGGAAGTGAAGTGACTTGCCCGAGGTCATACAGCAGACAGGTGGCAGAGCCAGGATTAGAACCCATGACCTACTGACTCCCAGGCCCATGCTCTATCCACTACTCCATTGCATGTAGTAAGAGATTAATAAATGTCATAAAAAATAATAAAAAAAAATAAGATTCGTAGAAATGGTCATCCTAAAGACCAGAGTTAGAACTTTTACACAGACATCGCTGGAAGCAGAGATATGTGATTTGAAAAAAACCACCCTCTTTCCCTTTTCTATATATACAAACACTTCTATTTATTTTTAAGTTATTTTCTGGTTTTCCCTCTCCTGATATTTTGTGAAATCCTCAAGGGCAGGGATTGCATTTATTAACTTTTTTGAACTCCCCCAAATTCTTAATGAAGTGCTAGGCACACAGCAGGTCCTCAAAAAATACTGTTGATTGAAATATCCGATTATATGTTTTAATATAAATCTGCATCAATGTTAATATTACAGTTGGAACCATATTACACTTATTAGATAGTAAATACTTCGTGAAAGGAGTACGCTAGCTCAAAATTTTCCATTTTACAGGCTGATGCTTCATTCTCTGAGGGGGCAGAATGAGTCGCTTGCCTGCTGCCTCGAATAATGGGATTCCAAATGGGTTCTCAACCCCAAGATCAGAGCTACAACTCTAATCTCAGAAGTACATGACAAGACACTCTAAGTTGCACTTTAAGATTTACCAAAGTTCAAAATGAAAAATTCAGCAAAAACGTATCTTCCAGGGTTTTTTTTTTTCCACTGAAGCTTTAATTTATAAGTATGTTTGCATCAGAAAAAACTGGATCCATTTCAACTAAATTAAAGTGAAGGGTTGAACTCAAATTTGAGTCTAATTTTGTGAGGAGGGGCATGTATTTCTGAAAATGTTCTATATTTAGGCAGCTCCTTTAATTCTTTCAGATGTCTAATAATATTATTGATGATAACGATACTTGTGGTATTTGTTAGCACTTGCTACTCCACTAAGCTTTGAAATAGATACTAGATAAGCAGGTAAGACATGGACAAAATCCCTGTCCCACATGGGGATCAGTATTTAAGCCCCATTTTGCAGATGAGGGAATTGAGACTCAGGGAAGATAAGTGACTTGACCAAGATCACACAACAGGCAAATGTTAGAGCTAGGATTTGAACCCAGTATAATTCAGGGTGAGACTCTGTCCCACATGGGGATCATTGTCTCAGTGGATAGGGGAACAGTTATTGATTCCCTATTTTATAGTTGAGGAAACTGAGGCATGAAGAAGTAGTGACTTGCCCAAGGTCACACAGCAGGCAATTGTCTAAGTGGGGATTAGAATTTAGATCCTTGACTCTCAGGCCCACTGTTTTCCACTAGGCCATTCTGCTCACTAAGTTTTCTCCTATTAAATCTAGTCTATACTCAAGGGGGCAATAAGAGATCTGGAAGTGGTGTTAAAATATGATTCCAATGCTCTGGAGAGCTCTATAAAATTAATAGACCAACAGCATCAAAAGTCTTTGGCTTACTCAAATATAAGTGTGTCCATTATGCAGACTCTCTCCAATGTCTTCCCCTATCCGTACAAACTGTACTTACAATGTTTATTTTAGATCTTTTAATTTAGACAACTTGTTCTTTCATGTAATTGAATATCATTTGAACAGCTTTTATGCATGATGACTATGATATGAGTCAGAAGTTAAGATGAACATATCACAATAAATTCAAGTTAATAAGCAATAAATCTCTTAAATCATACTTTCTGGGCACTCCTCTCACCATTGGAGCCTGGGAATAGGGTGAATTCTGATACAGTACCATCTTAAGGGTACAAGCAGTGACAGCTTAGTGGATAGAGCATGGGTCTGAGAGTCAGAAGGTCAAGGGTTCTAATCTGCCACTTGTCTACTCTGTGTCCTTGGGGAAGTCACTTCACTTCTCTGTGCCTTAGTTACCTCAACTGTAAAATGAGGATTGAGACTGTGAGCCCCACGTGGGAAAATGGCCTGTATCCAACCCGATTTGCTTTAATCTACCCCAGCACTTAGTAGAATGTCTGGCACATAGTAAACTGTAGAATGCCTGGCACAAATGCCATTATTATTATTATAGCCACATAAGGCATAAGGACACTAATCTAAAGTGGCATTTTGGGGGATGGAAAGGGAGAGTAGTCCATCCAAACTGCTACTATGCTGATCCAAGCACTTATCTGTACCACCTTGACCACTGCATCTGCTTCTTCGCTGATCTCCCTGCATCCTATATCTCCCCATCCTATCTCTCCCCACTCCAGTCCCTACTTCACTCTGCTTCCCAGATCACTTTTCAAAGGAAGATTTAGTCCTTAAGAATCTCCAGTTGTTGCCCATCCACCTCCACATCAAACAGAAACTCCTTAACACTTTAAAACACTCTTAATCTGCTTGCCCCCTTCTAACTTACCTCGCTTATCTCCTAAAACCCAACTCACACTTCATTCCTCTAGTGCCAGCTTGCTCAGTGTGCCTGATTTCACTGATGATTCCTTTCCCACATTCTCTTACCTAGCTCTGATCTCCCTTCCCCTCCATATGTCAGATCACCACTCTCTCCACCTTCAAAGCCTTAAGGTCACATCTCCTCTAGGAAGGCTTCCCTGATGAGTTCTCTTTTTCCTTACTCCCTCTCAAAACCGTGTCATCTATGCGCTTGTATCTTTACCCTTTGGGCACTTTTTATTCACCTCACATTCAGCCCTCAGCACTTATGTACATATCTGTAAATTATTATATTAATGCCTGCCTCCCCCTATGGACTGTAAGCTTGTTGTGGGTAGGGAACATATCAGTCAACACTGTTGTATGGCCTAGTGGACAGAGCATGGGCCTGGATGTCCGAAGGACCTGGGTTCTAAACCCAACTCCACTACTTGTCAGCTGAGTGACCTTGGGGAAGTCATTTCACTTTTCTGTGCCTCAGTTACCTCACTTATCTTCTCTGAGTCTCGATTCCCTCACCTGCAAAATGGTGCTTAAATACCTCTTCTTTTTCCCCACTCTGAGTGTTCTGTGGGACAGGGATTGTGTCTGTGTCTTACCTGCTCATCTTATATCTATTCCAGAACTTAGTGGAGTAACAAGCATTAACGAATACCACAAGTATCATTATTATCAGTAATAATATTATCAATAATATAAGTAAAATAGGGATTAATATTGTGAGCCCTGTGTGAGAAAAGCAACTGTGTAAAACCTGATTAGTCTGTATCTACCCAAGTGCTTAGAACAGTGCTTGAAACATAGTAAGCCCTTAACAAATACTATAGTTATTATTGTTATCATTACTTTTATTACTCTGCAAAGTACTTAGTACAGTGAGTGCTGTGCATATAGTAAGTGCTCAGTAAATACCATTGTTTGATGCTGAGAGGATATGTAAGAAAAAAAATTAAAAATCCAAAATATTAAATGAACACAGTAAATTACATACATTTTTGCAATTACACTTTGGACAATATATGTGTATTGTGACAAAATATACATGATGGTATTTTTATATGAGCCTAATGATCTGTATGAGAATCCACCTATGATAGTCCTATACATATGAAAAAAAGAATGACTTGCTTGTTTTCTTTTATTTAATAGTGCGTAATGGAAAAAAAAAAGATTTAGCAGAATTGAACATTAGGTAAAGACAAATAATAGTATAATAATATAGTGGCATTTGTTAAGTGCAAAACACTGTTCTAAGCACTGGGAGGGATACAAGGTGATCAGATTATCCCATGTGGGGCTCACTGTCTTAATCCCCATTTTACAGATGAGGTAACTGAGGCACAAAGAAGTTAAGTGACTTGCCCAAAGCCACACAGCTGACAAGCTGCAAAATTGGGATTAGAACCCATGACCTCTGACTCCTAAGCCCATGCTCTTTCCACTGAACACACTACTTCCCAAAAAAGAAAAAGTAAGAAAAAGAGTTATAGAGAAAGAGATGTGTTGGGAGAAGATGTGTCATTGATCTCCTCCAGACTGTAAGTTCAATGTGTGCAGGGAACTTCCCTACCAACTCTGTTATATTGTACTCTTGCAAGCATTTAATGCTAATGATAACAATAATAATAATTATGGTATTTGTTAAGTGCTTACTATATGCCAAGCACTGTTCTAAGCACTAGTTAAGATACAGGGTAATCATGTTGTCCCACTTGGGGGCGCACACTTTTAATCCCCATTTTACAGATGAGTTAACTGAGGCACAGATAAGTTAAGTGACGCACTCAGGGTCACACGGCAGACCAGTGGTGGAGGCGGGATTAGAACCTATGTCCTCTGACTCCCAAACCCGGGTTCTTCGTATACCACTCTGCACACTCTAAGTGCTCAATAAATACCACTGGTTGATTGATAATTTATAAATATAAGGTACTTTCTGTGCTGCAATGCCATTTCCATAAGAGAAAATCAGTGAATGCCTTCTAAATGAGATCAAGAATCAATCAGTGACATTTATTTCATGAAGGCCTAGGTGTGTCCACATTTTGATGGGCTTGAAATTTGGGGTTTCTCCCTCTTGAAATAACAGGTTTACCTATATGATATTACATTGAAGGTTCAATAATTTACTGCCTTCTGGACTACCTCAGGTTTATGGGATCAACATGGGAACAAAACACTTTGGTGATGTGCATGGAACAAGCTCAACTTCCTATCCCTATTCAACTTTGATAGATGATACATAAAATATAGTTATAATGGAAAATAATAGCTTCTATGATTAATATTGTTACTAGAATACAAACATTAAAAATCTAGCATGCTCTTATATTTCTAACAGTTGGCACTAAAGATGCAAAGTGTATTCTCTGAATAGGGAAAATATAATACATTTTATGTAGCTCTTTCATTGTCAGTGAGTGTGAGAGCCAAATGGGTATGAAATAGGAAAATATTTGCAATTGTGTCCCACTGTACCAGTCAACATTCACATCGTTAAACAATGAATAGAAAATCCAATCTGTCTTTCTGAATGATTTAGCTGTTTTTGTTTTCTTCTTTATTATGTCTTCCCACAAACTTAGGAGAAATTGGGCAACATAGTGTGAAATGATATTAGAAACTTCATAGAACCCTATCAAAATTGATAGATTTCTGCTGGGCTAAACCAGCAATTCAGGGATTTCTGTAATAATAATGTTGGTATTTGTTAAGTGCTTACTCTGTGCAGAGCACTGTTCTAAGCGCTGGAGTAGATATATGGTAATTAGGCTGTCCCACGTGAGACTCACAGTCTTCATCCCCATTTGACAGATGAGGTAACTGAGGCCCAGAAGAGTTAAATGACTTGCCCACAGTCACACAGCTGACAAGTGGCAGAGGCAGGATTCGAACCCATGACCTCTGACTCCCAAGCCCGGGCTCTTTCCTCTGAGCCACGCTGCTTCCCTAATGCAGCATGGTATTGGTAGTTGCATGTCATTGTCATTTCTCCTCTTGAAAGCATTTTAGAAGACTAGCAGCATTATACATACTCTTATAATTAGCTACTAAATGAGATGATATTTACCTATAAAAAATGTTTTTAATTGCTTCTTGATATTTAATATTTTTCACTTTATTTGAACATTTGGTGGGGAAGCCCAACTCCTGAGAAGAAAATCAACTCCATACAATGAAAGAAACATATATTTTTGCATTTAGAGGAATTTAGAGGAAAGAAAAAATGCGGATAATCAAATCTCTTTTTTTCCACACATCACTGACAGTGCTAGCACGTTTTAAATTTAATTCATGGTAAGGAAAAATAAACCTCACATTTTAGAAGGTTGAAAGCAGTTAAGCTATAAGTACTAAGTGCCACTCCAAAATTAGTTTTGCATTCAAATATGCAGATTCTCCTATGAGTTTCATCTACACAAATATAGTTTATTAATCTATTGGGGTTACTGCTTGTATTTTCTGCCGCTGCTCTCAAATCTCCCTCTCTTTCCCAATTTATCCAGAGCTTCCCCCAATAGGAGTATGGCCTAGTGGAAAGAGCACAGAGTTGGCAGTCAGTGGAACTGGGTTCTAAACCAGGCTCTACGACTTGTCCTTTTGGATGAATTTGTTAACTCCTCAGTTATCTCATCTGTAAAATGGAGACTAAACTGGAAGCCCTATGTAGGACAGGGACTGTGTCCAACCTGATAATCTTGCATTTACCAGAACACTTAATACAGTGCCTGACACATAGTAAACACTTAACAAATTCCATAAAAAGAGACTAACCTCTCTCTTTAATTGTAACCAGCTTATCCCTCTCTTGTTAACATTCCCAGTCTCCAAACCTAGGTCACATTGTTTGAGACTGCACTTTACTACACTATTAAAATGCTTGTTCTCCCTGCTTGAGTGGTGAGACAGGGAGGATGGTGATGTCTGTAGTGACATGTGGGGAGGAAAGAGTTTGGTTGAGAATGTAAAGTCACTTCACTTTTCTGTGCCTCAGTTATCTGTACCGACTTCAGCCTCAGCACCGACTTCTTCAACCACCTTGACCCCTTTCTCACCTTCCTTCTCTCCTTCTCTCTGCCCACTCTGATCCTCAAAGACTTCAACATCCACATGGATGTACCCGGTGACTCCTTTGCCACCCGCCTGCTATCGTTCCTCGACTCTGCCAACCTCCTGCTCCACCACACCTCGCCCACTCACCAACTTGGTCACATCCTCATTCTCATCATCTCCTAATTCTGCACTATCTCCTCCCTCACCAACTCTGAAATTCCTCT
Source organism: Ornithorhynchus anatinus (assembly GCF_004115215.2). Taxonomy (NCBI): domain Eukaryota; kingdom Metazoa; phylum Chordata; class Mammalia; order Monotremata; family Ornithorhynchidae; genus Ornithorhynchus; species Ornithorhynchus anatinus. The sequence continues at coordinate 158,372,017 of NC_041728.1, forward strand.
CTCAGACCATAACCTTCTCATCTGACTCTTCTCTCACATTCTCTCCCCCTGCAAATCTGTAACTACTCCCCCACGGATACCTCCGCTCTCTTGATCCCATCCATCTCTCCAAAAGCATCTCTCCCCACCTTGTCCCCCTGTCCTCTCTTCCCACTCTCGATGACCAGGTCACCACTTTCAACTCCACCCTCTCTACTCATCTCAACTCCCTCGCCCCCCTTTCCTTCTGTCGCTCTCGCTCCACTAACCCACAGCCCTGGGTCAATGCCTCTGTCTGCCTCCTACGCTCCTATGCTCGAGCTGCTGAGCGCTGCTGGCGAAAGTCCAAGCACCAAGCCAACCTCACACACTTCAAATTTATCCTTTCCTGCCTTAACTCTGCCCTCTCCTCCGCCAGGCAAAATTTCTTCTCCTCCCTCATCGACACTCATGCCCGTCACCCCCGCCAATTGTTCTGGACCTTGAATTCTCTCCTCAGGCCCCCTGTTCCTCCCCCTCCCCCTCCCCCATCCCTCACCCTCAACGATCTGGCCACCTACTTCATCACGAAAATTAACACAATCAGGTCCAAACTCCCCAAAGTCACTCCTCCCCTTTCTGCCTCCCCCCTTCCCCAACCCTCTCCCCTACTTTCCCATCTTTCCCTGCAGTATCCTCAGAGGAGATCTCCTCCCTCCTTGCAACTGCCACCCCCTCCACCTGTGCTTCAGATCCCATTCCCGCTCACCTTATAAAAACCATCACCCCTGCCCTCCTCCCCTCCTTAACTTCTATTTTTAACCGCTTACTCCCCAATGGCTCATTCCCCTCTGCCTTCAAACATGCCCATGTCTCCCCCATCCTAAAAAAACCTCTCTCGACCCCACTTCCCCTTACAGTTATAGCCTTATCTCCCTCCTACCCTTCCTTTCCAAGCTCCTAGAATGAGTTGTCTACACTCGCTGCCTGGAATTACTTAACTCCCATTCTCTCCTGGACCCCCTCCAATCTGGCTTCCGTCCCCTCCACTCTACCGAGACTGCTCTCTCAAAGGTCAACCATGACTTCCTTCTTGCCAAATCCAATGGCTCCTACTCTATCCTAATCCTCCTTGTCCCCCAGCTGCCTTTGACACAGTTGACCATCCCCTTCTCCTCCAGACCTTATCTCACCTTGGCTTCACAGACTCTGTCCTCTCCTGGTTCTCCTCATATCTTTCTGGCCCTTCATTCTCAGTCTCCTTCGCAGGCCCCCCCTCCCCCTCCCATCCTCTAACTGTAGGAGTTCCTCAAAGGTCAGTTCTTGGCCCTCTTCTGTTCTCCATCTACACTCACTCCCTCAGTGAACTCATTCGCTCTCACAGCTTTGACTACCATCTCTATGCAGATGACACACAGATCTACATCTCTACCCTGTCCTCCCCCCTCCCTTCAGGCTCGTATCTCCTCCTGCCTCCAGGATGTCTCTACCTGTCTGCCCACAACCTAAAACTCAACATAACCAAAACTGAGCTCCTTATCTTCCTTCCAAGCCCTGTCCTCTTCCTGACTTCCCTATCACTGTGGATGGTATGACCATTCTTCCCGTCTCTCAAGCCCGCAACCTCAGTGTCATCTTTGACTCGGCTCTCTCATTCACCCCACACATCCAATCCGTCACCAAGACCTGCCGGTCTCACCTTTATAATATCGCCAAGATCTGCCCTTTCCTCTCCACCCAAATGGCTATTTTACTGCTACAGGCTCTCATAATATCCCAGCTGGATTATTGTGTCAGCCTTCTCTCTGATCTCCCTTCCTCCTGTCTCTCCCCGCTCCAGTCTATTCTTCATTCTGCTGCCCGCATTTCCTGCAGAAATGCTCTGAGCATGTCACTCCCTTGCTTAAAAACCTCCAGTGGTTGCCTATCAACCTCCGCATGAAACAAAAACTTCTCACTCTAGGCTACAAGGCTCTCCATCACCTTGTCCCCTTCTACCTCTCCTCCCTTCTCTCTTTCTACTGCCTAACTCGTAGGCTCCATTCCTCTGCCACCCACCTTCTCACCATCCCCCGTTCTCGCCTATCCCGCCGTCGACCCCTGGGCCATGTCCTCCCGCGGTCCTGGAATGCCCTCCCTCCTCACCTCCGCCAAACTAATTCTCTTCCCCTCTTCAAAGCCCTACTGAGAGCTCACCTCCTCCAAGAAGCCTTCCCAGACTGAGCTTCCCCTTTTCCCTCTGCTGCCTCTCTAACACCCCTTCACCTCCCCTCAGCTAAGACCTCTCTTCCTCCCCTTTCCCTCTGCTCCTTCCTTCCTGTGAGACAAGAACTCTGTACAACCTGATTATACCTACCCAAAGCTTAGTACATACAGTCCTTTCCACAGAGTAAGTGTTTAACAAATGCCACTAAAAAAGTTTGGACATAACTTGGTGAGTATGTCAGTGAAAATGTTTGAGAATCTAGATTTTCATTTGTATTCTGTTAGGGTGTGCAAGTGCAGCTAAATGATCAATAGTCAACTAACAATGCATTTCCCTTGTGTATTCCTGGAGCCAATCAACCAATCCATCAATTGTATTAATTGGGTCCTAACTGTGTGCAGAATACTGTACACTTAAAAGAGTACAATAGAGTTGAAATAATACCTTGCTTTGTTGATATGTTGTAATAGTAGTATAGAGTGCCCAGTTGGTACAGTGCACTGTTCTAGCCTGGGAAGTACAAGTAAACTATATAAATAGTTTATAAATTTAAATAGTCTATAAATGGCATATATTGATTTATTGACTTACTTAAGAATAAGTAAGCAGTGTGGCTTAGTGGAAAGAGCCTGGGCTTGGGAGTCATACGTCATGGGTTCGAGTCCTAGATCTGCCACTTGTCACCTGTGTGACTGAGGCACAGAGAAGTTAAGTGACTTGCCCACAGTTACCTCATCTGTAAAATGGGGATTGACTGTGATCCTCACACGGGACCACCTGATTACCCTGAATCTACCCCAGCGCTTAGAACAGTACTCTGAACATACTAAGCATTTAACAAATACCAACATTTTTATTTATTATTATTAAGAAGCATTTACTGAATGAAGACCATAGTACTATGGGCTCTGGAGAGTACAGTATAATACACTACTGTATGTATATATTCTGTAGAGTACAGTATAATACACTACTGTATGTATATATTCTGTAGACACATGGAGCTTCCAGGCTAAAGGAGGAGCTTAGTGCTTAGCACATAATAAGTGCTTAACAAATGCCATCATTATTATTATGAAGAAGCAGCATGACTAGTGGAAAGAGCACGGGCTTGGGAGTCAGAGGTCCTGGGTTATAATTCCGGCTCTGCAATTTATCAGCTGTGTGAATATGGGCAAGTCACTTAATTTCTCTGAGCCTCAGTTACCTCATCTGTAAAATGCGGATTAAGACTGTGAGCCCCATGTAGGTCAAACTGATTACCTTGATTACCTGTTTACCCCAGTGCTTAGAATAGTTCTTGGCACATAGTAAGCACCTAACAAATACCATCATTATTATTATTACTATAAGTCCCTACATTCCAGGAACTTATACTCTAATGGGGGAAACAAACATAAACTACCTATAACGAGAGTGGTCAAGGATCTGTAACCTATTTTGAATCTTTCCTGGTCCCATATTTTTTGCAATCTCTGTTCAAGGAAACAAGCTTCCACTCACTGTTCTACCAGCCTCCAGTCTCTCCTCTCTCCAATCTTTAGTACCCATAAAGTCAAATCAATGGTATTTATTGTGCACATACTCTATGTAGAGCACTGTACTAAGTACCTGGGGGAGTGATAAAAAAAACTGACATGTTCCCTTCAAGGAGTTTGCAATCTAGTGGGAGAGACATTAAAATGCAATCCAGGTTTGGGATTCAACCTAGTGTAAGGAAATGTATGTGAGTGCTGTGGATTGAGGTCTAGGTCCATAGATAGTATAGTAGGGAGGGAAAATAGGATGGAGAGGTGAGGAGTTATTAGTCAGGAACGGGTTCCTGGAAAAACTAAGATTTTAGTAGGGCTTTGAAGATAAGACCTGTGGTTTGCTGGGCATATCTAAAACAGAGCCCCTCATCTTACCACCCACATATTTTTATCCCCCTGATTTTCTGATCACTTTAGAAAACATTACTGTTCTCCTTGTTTCACAAGCCCATAACCTTAGCATTACCCCTGACTTAATCTCTCCCATTCAACACAAACAAACTGACACAATTCCTGTCAGCTCTACCTTCAAACATCTCTAAATCTACCCTTTTTTCTACATCCAAACTGCTATGGCACTTGGTGCACTTATCATTTCCTACCTTGACTGCTGCATCAGCCTCCTTGTTGTCCTCTCTGCCTCTGTGTCTTTGTTGTTTAGTCCATATTTTCCTCTGTTGCTGGGATATTTTTCTGAAAAACTGTTCAATCCATATGTCTCCACTACTCAAAAACCTCCCATTGTTTCCCATTCACTGCCATATCAATCAGTGATAGTTAATGAGTGCTTACTATATGCAGAGCACTGTACTAAGTGCTTGGGGGAGTACAATTTAAAAGAGATAGTAGACAAGTTCCCTGCCCAAAATGAGCTTGCAGTTTAGAAGGGGAGAAATTAATATAAGTAAATACATCATCAATATGTACATAAGTGCTGTGGGGTTGAGGGTGGGATAAATACCAAATACTCAGAGTCCTACATGGGGATCACAGTTTAAGCAGGAAAGAAATCAGTCATCAAAGCCCCTTTTACAGATGAGGAAACTGAGATGCAGAGAAGATAAATGATTTGCTGAAGGTCACACAGCAGGCAATTAGTAGACCTAGGATTAGAATGAGAATTACAGCTACTTTGGAGATTATTTGTATTCACAGTGAAGGTGTATTTTGATGAGTCTCAATATTTAAAGATAGCTGTGTTCCAAGATCTAACATAATGCCTTTTTTCCCGTTTGTCTTTTTTCCTGTCCTGCTCCCAGTCAATATGATATGGAGCTTAATTAAGGCGTAATCAAGATTCGATAAAATATGTGGACTCAACAGCCTGATTTGCCGCTCTCTCACCATCAAACCAAAACTACAAAGGCCACACAGCTAATATCAAGTTATCTGGTATTTTTCAGCCCAGAATAGATGATTTGCCTGGTGTATCTGCATGATTACATCACTTCTTTTTGTCACTTTCTCTGTGTAAATAAGGCCACAGAAGGACGAGAGGGAAGTCCATGGGTTTAAGTGGAAAGTCTTACTCAGAGGGAAAATGCAGTTGTTTTGTATTCTAGCCAGACATGTCTTTGTAGTTGTTTTTGTATGCAAGGCACCTAACTGAAAAAGACCTGGGAAACCTATTAGCATAAAATTAATGATCAGAATTTCAGCCCTCAAATTTAAATTTGTATGAAATAAAGCATACTATGTCTTTCAAAAAGCTCTTCTTGCCTAAAATCTAACACTTTTGTAATTAGTAAATGCAGTTACTAGAATTTTGAAATATGAGGAGCTTTCTGACACATTTGAAAGAGGTGAACTGTGGTTTGACTGTTGAAGACTTGTGCAGAAATATTTCTATGAAATATATTCTGGAGATGGATTTTCAAGGTTTGTTATTGCCGCGAAAAAATTATAGGCTATCTGGTGAAGCAGTTCTGGTACTTACTTGGATAGTGTTATTTTAGACTCAGGGAATTGAATCTGTTGGCTCGTTTAGAAGCAAACAAAACATTGTGGATGGAATGTGATGTTTTTCACTGGATTTATATGTGTGGAATGCTTTTCATTTCCTTGATGGATCAAAGCAGCTGTTGCAGTTCATAAATTTAGGCTACTAGATATTCTAATTTGGAAATATGAATTTACTTGATAGATGAAATTATTGGATGGTAATGTGTTTATTTTAGATTCAACATCTAAACCGAAATAATATGTGATGGTCCACTTAAAGAGCTGTTTCAAAGTTTGTTGTAGAGCAAATGTTAATAAGGATTCATTTTTGATGCAGTCATCCATACATGCACATACCTAGCAGTAGAGATTTTGTTTTGTTTTATTTTATTTTCTCATAGACTGAGAGCAACTTGTGGGCAAAATCCCAGCTCTGCCACTTGTCTGCTGTGTGGCCTTGGGCAAGTCACTCCACTTCTCTGTTCCTCAGTTACCTCATCTGTGTAATGGGGATTGAGACTGTGAGTCCCCTGTGGGACAGGGACTGTGTCCAACCCAATTTTTTGGTATCCACACCAGCACTTTGTACAGTGGCTGGCACATAGTAAGCACTTAACAAATACCACTATTGTTATTATTGTTATTCTTAAGAAACATGTCCACCAACTCTGTCATATGGGCCTCTCCCAAGTACTTAGTATAATACTGCACAGTACGCTTTCAGTAAATACCACTAAATGATTGATTGAGAAACTGAAATTCAAACATGACTGCTATGTGCCTAAAAGATCAAAGTGGGACTCACAGTCTCATCCAATTTGTACATTTGTGGTGCTGTGTTTAGCACTCAGTTCAGTGCCTGGCACACAGTAAGCACTTAACAAATGCCATTATCATTATTTTTATTCAGTGTTTGCAGCACCTGACACTGCTTTCTCTTTTGCCTTTTTATATCTCTTTCTATCCAAAACCTTTGCTTGAAAAGGAGAACTAATTTATTGGTAACAATACCATGCAGGTATAATCTGAGCAATTGATTCCCAGTTTTCAAGTGGGATCATGATTGACAGACAGTTTGCTTTACTGTAGCCTTAAAATGTTTTCTATTCTCTCCTTGCTTTCAGTTTGCCAATTTTAGGTCTCTATTCAGAAGCTTTTTGGATATCTTGTGGGTTCCTCATTCTTCTCTCGTGTGTCACCCAGAGTAGCTGTTACAAGATTATTTCTCATTTATGAAATGTCTCCTGTAAAAGATCTTCTTGGATATATAACGTTCCATGAAATTTTATACTCAATGAAAGATACGTTTAAGATGATGTGACCAGATTGTCATTAAGAATATGTCCATTTTTTAAAGGACTTATAGTTGAATACATCAGTGAAGGCAGAGAGTCTGAATCTTAGCCATTTATAATATTAAAGTAACTACTGACAAGTTGAAAAGATGTTGCCAAATCTACCTGCATTTTAAAATACTAAATTGCTAGATGTTCTTACTGTTTAGCCAGTTAACTGTGGAATGAATTGATATTGCTGGGAGGGGTGCTAACTTTTGATCTGAACATTTGAGTTAGCCTAGGATGGATGTTTAGGATTTGGGGAACTGAGATGAGTCCTTTTTTTGACAACTGCACCACCAGTTCTTTGCCAATCCACTTCTGCCATCAGCAGACAATAGTAGTGTCATGGATGGAACTGTGATCTAGAATTCTATTTGCACGGTTCATGGTTTTGCTGTTCCAGCAGTTCCAACTCAGCTGCCTAATTCTTGGCACTGATAGCCACAGTGGCAAGGTAAGTAGGTCTTACATTGGGCAGAAGAGGGACAGGCACCCCGAGATGGTTCACTGTTTTCTCCTAGGGAGGGGGATTAAATGAACTTCTAGTTCAGTCCTGAAGTCTAGTGAAGATGATTAGTACACCACTGCTCCTGGGACCAGGCTGGGGTCTGCCTGAACATCATGGTGCTTCTCCATTTTATTCCCAGCTCCAAGAGGATGGAACATGGAACAGCTGTCTGTTTCATCCTAAAAGCTGTGGTGCCAAAAACCTTCACCCCAGTGGAGTTGGCCGCTCGATTTGGAGAGTGTTTTGGCAATTCATTAAGGGAAAATTCACATGAGAAATGGTGGCCTAATGGAAAAAGCACAGGCCTGGTAGTCAGAGGTCCTGAGTTCTAATCCTAGTCTGCCAGTTGCTTGCTGTGTGACCTTGGGCAAGTCTCTTAACTCTTCTGTGCCTCAGTTCCCTCATCTACAAATGGTGATTCAATACCTAGTCTCCCCCTACTTAGACTGTGAACGCCATGTGGCACATTTTAATAATAATGTTGGCATTTGTTAAGTGCTTACTATGTGCAGAGCACTGTTCTAAGTGCTGGGGTAGATACAGGGTAATCAAGTTGTCCTACATGAGGCTCACAGTCTTAATCCCCATTTTACAGATGAGGTAGCTGAGGCACAGAGAAGTTAAGTGACTTGCTCACAGTCACATAGCTGACAAGTGGCAGATCTGGGATTCGAACCCATGACCTCTGACTCCCAAGCCCGTGCACTTTCCCCTGAGCCATGCTGCTTCCCTATCTTGTAGTTACCCAGCACACTCTTAACAAATACCCCAATTACTATTACTAGTGAAGCAGCGTGGCTCAGTGGAAAGAGCACGGCCTTGGGAGTCAGAGGTCACGGGTTCTAATCCCGGCTCTGCCGCTGGTCAGCTGGGTGACCTTGGGCAAGTCACTTGACTTCTCTGTGCCTCAGTTACCTCATCTGTCAAATGGGGATTAAAACTGTGAGCCCCACATGGGACAACCTAATCCCTTTGTATCCCCCAGTGCTTAGAATAATGCTTTGCACATAGTAAGTGCTTAACATATACCACAATTTATTCTTATGAGACTGTATCTGAATGTACTCCCTGATTAACTTTCCATTCTGTCTATTGATGACTGGGTCCTGAACTCTGGCTATTACAGGGTAGCAGTTCAATAGGTTGGGTTGTTTTAGAGGTGAAAGAGTCTGAAACTAACCTCAGTCAGGTGGAAATCCTGCCATCGTTGTTCTGGGACTAAGATTGAATGAGGAATTTAAAGTCCCTTGGTTTGTCTTCAAGGAGAAAACCCCTGCTGATATGATGTTGATATCAATTAACCTATTCTCCTTCCTACATAATGGAAAGAGGTCTTTGTGGAAATCTATGAGGCAGCCCTTTGTATGCAAATGAAAGAAAAGAATGCACACCTTTACAGAGCCAATTTCATAATGACTGTCATCTGTGGGAAGAAACTTGGGTACTATAACAGCTATAAATGAATGTATCACCAACAACTCTACCAAAATATTCTTCAGGATCATGTAATTACACCACACAGAGGTGAGATTTGGGGGACAGGGAGAGGGGAGGGGAAGGAAGAGGAAAAGAGAAAGGGGGAAGAAAAAGGAGAAAGGACAAAGGAGAGATGAGGGGAAGAAGAGAGAGAATTAATAACTTCCAGTTTTGTCCAACATTCTGACTTCCATTCCTCTCCAAACTTCTCGATAGGTTTATTTATACGATGCCCCACTTCCTCTCCTCCAAAACTCCCCTTCACCCACTACACTCTATTTCTGACCATATTCACAGTACTAAGACTACTCTACCCAAGGTAACCAATTAGCTGCTTTTAGCCTAATCTAATGGATTCTTCTCTGTCATATCTCTCCTTATTCTCTCTCTCTAGGTTGTAAAACTGTGGACCCACACCTTTCTTCTGGAAACACTGCTTAAGCTTCATTTTTCTTCTGGTTTGTCTCCAAATTATCTGGCCCATCCTTGTCAGTTTTGTTTTTTTACCACTTCTTGGTCTGCCTCTGATTCCTTTACTGACCCTCATAGTGATCAGCTCCAGGTGTGTCTGTCTCTTGTCAATGTACACTTACTCCCTTAGATAACTCATCCACTCCCTTTAACTTTTTGCAAGTGACTCCCAATTGTATTTTGCTAGCACTAACTTTTATCCTTCTCTTGAATTTCCTCCTACCTTTAGGACTTTTCTATCTAGATTTCCCATCATCATCTTAAGCTTAGTGTATTCAAAATGAACTCATAACCAAATGATTTCCTCCACCCAAGTTTCTCATCACAAGTGACAGCACCATTTTCTTCACCACCCCTTGAGCCCATAATCTTGGCATTATTCTTGACTGTGTTAGCAAATCCTGTCTATTTTTCCTCCACAACACTTGAAAAATTATGGTTACTCATGAACTAATAATGATCATGAACTAATTTCGTTAAGTGGTTGTCACCCGTCACCCAGGGTTGGGTTTGTTTGGGAATCGGCACAGCGAGAGAGAGACTGGGAATGGAGAGGCTGAGTTTATGAAAAATTTCTTCTGCAAAGTGAATTGAGCAACCTTTTCGGGAAGGATATAGTTATTTAATAATTTTGGTTGTGGCAAATTTAACTTCCCTTTTAGGGGGCCCCTTTGGGGAGGAATAAGATTATTTAGCAATATTAGAGATTCCCTAACAGGAGAAATATATTTATGCATTACTTGCATGTGGCAAAATGCCTGTATCCTACCCACAAAAGCTTCCCACCTGGAAGGAATTCACTTTTGCCTTGTTAACACATGGTAAGGCAGGTAGCTCCCACCCATGAACGCTTCTCAAGCGGGAGAATCAATTTATACATTACATATCCATGGCAAAGCAGCCTAGATTCCAGCTTCATGAGCATTCAGTGGGACACTCACCGCCTCAGACCCCATTCCCTCTCATCTTATTAAAACCATCACCCCTGCCCTCCTCCCTTCCTTAACTTCTATTTTTAACCACTCAATCTCCAACGGCTCCTTCCCCGCTGCCTTCAAACATGTCCATGTCTCCCTCATCCTAAAAAAAACCTGCTCTTGACCCCACTTCCCCCTCCAGTTATCGCCCTATCTCCCTACTACCCTTCTTTTCCAAAATCCTAGAACGAGTCATCTACAATCGATGCTTAGAATTCCTTAACTCCCATTCTCTCCTAGACCCCGTCCATTCTGGCTTCCGTCCCCTCCACTCTACTGAGACTGCTGTCTCTAAGGTCACCCATGACCTCCTTCTTGCCAAATCCAATGGCTCCTACTCCATTCTGATCCTCCTTGACCTCTCTGCTGCCTTTGACACTGTCGACCATCCCCTCCTCCTCCATACCTTATCTCACCTTGGCTTCACGGACTCCGTCCTCTCCTGGTTCTCCTCTTACCTCTCTGGCCGGTCATTCTCGGTCTCCTTCGCTGGTGCCTCCTCCCCCCACCCATCCTTTAACTGTTGGAGTTCCTCAAGGGTCGGTTCTTGGCCCTCTTCTGTTCTCCATTTACACTCACTCCCTCGGTGAACTCATTCGCTCTCATGGCTTTGACTACCATCTCTACGCAGATGACACGCAGATCTACATCTCCGCCCCTGTCCTCTCCCCCTCCCTTCAGGCTCACATCTCCTCCTGCCTCCGGGACGTCTCCACCTGGATGTCGGCCCGCCACCTAAAACTCAACATGAGCAAGACTGAGCTCCTCATCTTCCCTCCCAAACCCAGTCCTCTCCCAGACTTCTCTATCACCGTGGATGGCACGACCATCCTTCCCGTCTCTCAGGCCCGCAATCTCGGTGTCATCCTTGACTCGTCTCTCTCGTTCACCCCACACATCCTATCCGTTACCGAGACCTGCCAGTTTCACCTCTACAATATCGCCAAGATCCACCCTTTCCTCTCCACCCAAACGGCTACCTTACTGATACAGGCTCTCGTTATATCCCGGCTAGACTACTGTGTCAGCCTTCTCTCTGACCTCCCTTCCTCCTCTCTCACCCCGCTCCAGTCTATTCTTCACTCCGCTGCCCGGCTCATCTTCCTGCAGAAATCATCTGGGCATGTCACTCCCCTTCTTAAACAACTCCAGTGGTTGCCTATCGACCTCCGCTCCAAACAAAAACTCCTCACTCTAGGCTTCAAGGCTCTCCATCACCTTGCCCCTTCCTACCTCTCCTCCCTTCTCTCTTTCTACCGCCCACGCTGCACGCTCCACTCCTCTGCCGCCCACCTCCTCACCGTCCCTCGGTCTTGCCTATCCCGCTGTCGACCCCTGGGCCACGTCTTCCCGCGGTCCTGGAACGCCCTCCCTCCTCAACTCTGCCAAACTGATTCTCTTCCCCTCTTCAAAACCCTACTTAAAACTCACCTCCTCCAAGAGGCCTTCCCAGACTGAGCTCCTCTTCTCCCTCTACTCCCTCTACCATCCCCCCTTCACCTCTCCACAGCTAAACCCTCTTTTCCCCCTTTCCCTCTGCTCCTCCCCCTCTCCCTTCCCATCCCCTCCGCACTGTACTCGTCCGCTCAACTGTATATATTTCCATTACCCTATTTATTTTGTTAATGAAATGTACATCGCCTTGATTCTATTTAGTTGCCATTGTTTTTACGAGATGTTCTTCCCCTTGACTCTATTTATTGCCATTGTTCTTGTCTGTCCGTCTCCCCCGATTAGACTGTAAGCCCGTCAAAGGGCAGGGACTGTCTCTATCTGTTGCTGACTTGTTCATTCCAAGTGCTTAGTACAGTGCTCTGCACATAGTAAGCGCTCAATAAATACTATTGAATGAATGAATGAATACAGTTCCTCACTTGGTGCGGGCAGAGCGGGCATCTCATGCTCTGGGCAGAGAAGGCAAATAGGTGGCTATTACAAGTCTCAATCCACTATCCAAAATGTGAGAGGCCACAGGTGTAAATTACCTGAACCCCCAGGCCTTTGCAGCTTCTGGGCAGTTTATTCATTCTCTGCCCTCCCACCTCCTCAATACCCAATTTTATAGGCACTGGGGTGAGGGACCCCTTCTGTATTCCCAGCCAGGACAGTCAATCTAGCAGTTTCAGTTGCGAAGGCAGGGTGTCCCATCCATGCTTCTGAATTCATTCATTCATAGAGAAGCAGCATAGCTCAGTGGAAAGAGCACGGGCTTGGTATTCGGAGGCCATGGGTTCAAATCCCTGCTCTGCCATTTGTCAGCTGTGTGACTGTGGGCATGTCACTTAACTTCTCTTTGCCTCAGTTACCTCATCTATAAAATGGAGATTAAGACTGTGAGCCTCATATGGGGCAACCTGATTACCCTGTATCTATCCCAGCACTTAGAACAGTGCTCTGCACATAGTAACTGCTTAACAAATACCAACATCATTATTATTATTCATTCAGTCATATTTATTGAATACTTACTGTGTGCAGAGCACTGTACTAAGCACTTGGAAAGTACAATTCAGCAACAAATAGAGACAATCCCTACCCAACAAGAGGCTCACAGTCTAGAAGGAGGAGACAGACAACAAAACAAACAAATAGACAGGCATCAATAGCATCAAAATAGATACGTAGAATTATAGATATATACACATCATTAATAAAATAAATAGAATAATAAATTTGTACAAGTATACACAAGTGATGTGGGGTAGGGAAGGGGTTAGAGCAGAGGGAGGGAGTAGGAGTGTAGGGGAGGACGAGCAGAGGAAAAGGGAACCTCAGTCTGGGAAGGCCTCCTGGAGGAGTTGAGTTCCCTTTTGCTGGTTCAGGCAGTCATGGGATAGTATTTGGGGCTGTGGTGCAACAAATAAATAACTGTTCTGAATTTTTAAGTGCAATGAATAACAGTTCGTAGAATTTCATTTATATGTCATGAAATCTGAGGAAAGGGTGAAGAATCAAAAGATGGAAGGGAAAATGAATGACAACAGAGCAGTGAATTTCACTGAGAACCCGATGAATTGTTCTCATGACCTATATCTGCTTAATGTTTCCCAGCCCTCCTTTTGTTCTTTTGTGTTATGCTTTGGTGTCCCTTCCTGCATAGGAAAATTTCTGTTGATCTTGCTGCCATACCACTGTTCTTCTCCCCTGTGCCACTAACTGTTATGATCTCATCATTCTGCCTTTTGTGCTCTATTCTCAACCATGTTCCTACTGTTAACTGCTCCACCCTGTCCTCTTGATCCTTCCAGGATTCCCCCCCCCCGCCCCCACATACACATATAGTTTGAGTGCTTATATGTTTCTATCTATCCATTTCTCTCTCCCTCTCTCCCTATCTCTCTCTCTCTTTATATACATATATGTATATTCAATTTGCATTCGACCTCCCCACCACTTTGAACTTCAGCCACCCTAACATATAATAAATTATATATTATTAATAAATTATTTTAATGTCTGTCATTTTGGTCAGGACACAAGTCTACCAAATCTGCTGTGCTTTACTATTTCATCTGCTAAGTACAGTGCTCTTAGTAAACACTCAGTAATGCCACTGATGATGATGATGTATTTTTTAAGCTTTCAGTTCCAATCCAGACTGACCAAATGTGAAAATGGGAGGGGAAAAAAGAAGGGGGAAAATTCATAGTCCCAGGAGTCAAAGTTGGTGCCTCTGAACAGGTGGTTTGTGGGGACAGAAACAGAATTGATCTTCAGGAAAAAACCTCCCACTTTTTTCAGATGACCTATTCTACCTCTTCCGTTTGTCTGTTAGAGTCCTGTTCTTGAGCCTCTTACTGTGTGATTTTCATTACCTCCAGTAATGAAGGCTAATACATTCTATATAGGCAATTCCTTCAGGAAAAAAGCCCTGCAGATATGTGACCATTAATTTTGAAATGTGCAATTAAAAAGGTTATGAAAATATATACCATGCCTGTGTTACTTAGGTAGGCACTTTTGACTTTCACATCTAGTAGCAATTGTTGTTAAAATTAAGGTAGCAATTTGCTAAAATTTTATACTAAATAATCCATTTGTTCTAATCACAGAAGTTATAAGGAGGTAAGCTTCTGCTAATAAATTCAATGAATTCAATCAAAAACATGCCATTAGTGTGGCATTCTGAGGAAATGGGGCACTATTTCAAAGTGTGAATATCTTGCTCCAAAATTAATGTACAAATCATTATGCTTATGTATCATGAGGAGGATTGCAAATGAATAATGAAGGCAGAATTTTATCCATAGAAATGGAAGTAATTTATAATGAATAATATAATGAATAATAGTCTACTAGAGAAAGGGAGTCAATTCTTCACTTTTTGGGAGGTGTTAACACTCCAGCCATGAGATACCTGTTAGTGTAAGAGAAAATACAATTTTTCAGTCAGTCAATCATATAAGTGCTCAATAAATATGATTGAATGAATGAATTGAGTCCCTACTGTGTGCAGAGAACTGTACTAACTACTTGGGAGAGTACAATATAACAACAAATGGAGACATTCCCTACCCACAACAAGCTTGCAGTCTAGAAGGAGTGACAGACATTAATATAAATGAATTACAGCTATATACATAAATGCTATGGGGCTTGGAGGGGGGATGACTGAAGAGAAAAAGTCAGGGTGACCCAGAAGGAAGTGGGAGAAGAGAAAAGAAGGCCCTAGTCAGAGAAGACCTCTAGGAGGAGATGTGCCTTCAATAGGGCTTTGAAGCAGGAGAGAGTAATAGGCTGTCAGATATGAGGATGGAGAGTTGTCTAGGCCAGAGGCAGGATGCAGACAAGAGGTTGGCAGTGAAATACACAAGATTGAGGTACAGGGAAATGGTTAGCATTAGAGGAGCGAAGTGCGTGGGCCAGGTTTTGCAGGAGAGTAGTGAGCTGAGGCAGAAGGGGCAAGGTGATTGAGTGCTTTAAAGACAATTGTGAGGAGTTTCTCTTTGATGCAGAAGTGAATGGGCAACATGGGGTAGTGGCTAGAACACGGGCTTGGTATTTAGAAGGTTGTGGGTTCTAATCTAATCTACTCTAATAGTAATTAAATACAACTGAATGAACAATTTCAGATATGCCACTTATCTTCTGTGTGACCTCAGGCAAATCACTTCAATTCTCTGTGCCTCAATTGCCCCTTCTGTAAAATGAGAATTGAGACTGTAAGTCTGATGTGGGTCAGGGACTATGTCCAACCCAATTTGCTTGTATCTTCCCCAGTGCTTAGTACAGTGCCTGGTACATAGTTAAGCTCATAACAAATAACTTAATTATTATCATTATTATTACAGTGCCTGACACACAATAAGCACTCAACAAATACCACAATTAGAATTATTATTGGAGGTTCTTGAGGAGAGGGGAACATAGCCTGCACAATTCTGTAGAAAAATGATATGGGCAGTAGAAAGAAGTGTGGACAGGAGCCTGGGAGGTCAGCAAGGGGGCTGATATGGTACTCAAGATGGGTTAGGATAAGTGCTTGAATTAACATGGTAGCAGTTTGGATGGAGAGGAAAGAGTGGATTTTAATAATAATAATAATGTTGGTATTTGTTAAATGCTTACTATGTGCAGAACACTGTTCTATGCTCTGGGGTAAATACAGGGTAATCAGGTTGTCCCACAGGAAGCTCACAATCTTCATCCCCATTTTACAGAAGAGGAAACTGAGGCACAGAGAAGTGAAGTGGCTAGTCACACAGCTGACAAGTGGCAGAGCTGGGATTCAAACCCAGGACCTCTGACTCCCACGCCTGGGCTCTCTTCACTGAGCCACGCTGCTTCTGCATTGTAGCTATGCTGTGGAGGTGGGACTGAGAAGATTTAGTGATGGTCTGAATATGTGAGTTGAATGAGAGAGAGGAGTCATGGATAATGTCAAGGCTACAGGCTTGTGAGACAGGAAGGATGGTGGTGTCATTTAGAGTGATGGGAAAGTCTGTGGGAGGACAAGGTTTAGGGGGGAAGATATGAAGTTCTGTCTTAGACATGTTAAGTTTGAGGCGACGGAAGGACATCCAACTAGAGAAGCCTTGGAGGCAGGAGGAAACGTGAGACTGCAGAGAGGGAAGGGGATCAGGGCTGGAGATGTAGATTTGGGTATCATTTGCATTGAGGTGGTAGTTGAAGCCATGTGAATGAAAGAGTTCTCCAAGGGGGTGGGTGTAGATGGAGAATAGAAGAGGACCCGGACCTGAACCTTGAGGGACTCCCACAGTTAGGGGTTGGGAGGCAGAGGAAGAACCCACAAAAGAGGCTGAGAATGAATGGCCAATTTATAAAATGGATTCTTCTATTTTAAAAAAGTAAATTCACTTCCCAAAGGTTAACTATTGGATTGCTGGATGTCTTTGGATCCACTGTTTTTGAATTAAAGTTCTTATTTTCACAACCCAAAATTAAGTATTTCTTGGAAGTTAGTGTTTCACTGTAAATCCTGACAACATAATGTAGGCCATTTCCATGCCACCAGTCTGACAGGTTTATTAGATTTAGTTTCAAAATTCACCTTCTCCACCTCTCTCCCTGCCCTTACACTGGGGTTTGAGAGGGAAAGGAGCCCTAAACCAATCAGTCATTTCTACTGGCAACTCTCTGGAAAGTCAACCACTACAACCCATGAAAGAACAGAGATCACACTTACCAGACTATGAATAGACACTTTACTACCTCTGGCTGAACTCAAAATTAAAGTTCTTACTGAATATAAATTCAAAATTGAAATCCAGTGACTTTTCTCCACATCCTTGCTCTGTCCATATGGGTAAGAAGGAGGCTTTGCAGGAGTTCACTGTAGTGTGACTTTGGGTAAATCACTGCATTCCACTGTCCCTCAGTTAACTTATCTGTTAAATGGAGATTCAGAAAGTGAACCCCATATGGGACCTAAACTATGTCCAAATTGTTTATCTAGTACTTTCGGCAGTGCATCCCCCTGACCCCACAGCACTTGTATATATATGTACATATCTATAATTCCATTTATACTGATGCCTGTTCACTTGTTTTGATGTGTATATATCTACGAGAAATAGTGTGGCTCAGGGGAAAGTGCCTGGGCTTGAGAGTCAGAGGTCATGGGCTGTAATCCTGGAATTTGAAATAGTCAACATCAAAACTAACAACTGTAGGCATAAATTGAAATGAGTTCTTGGGGCATTTTTTCAGGGAAGGGAATTTGTTTATCCCACGATTTCAAAATTTGGTTTCTATTAACGTCATTCAATCAGATTTATTGAGCACTTACTGTGTGCAAAGCACAGTACTAAGCACTTGGGAAAGTACAGGACAACAATAAAGAGACACATTCCCTGCCCAAACGAGCTTATGGTCTATGTTTGCTTATTACCTGAGGCCTTTTGCAACATTTTAAAGTCCACATTTCTCCTTCTTGTCTTTATTACTAGAGCCACAGCAAATGGATTAGATGAGGACTAATAGTAGTAAAAATATTGGGCACTTACTGGCTCTAAAGCCCTGGGAAAGAAGGCAGGGGATGTATCTAATAATGATGATGATAACTGTGGTATTGTTTAAGCCCTTCCTATGTGCCAAACATTGTACTAAGCACTGGAGTAGAAGGAGAACAAGTTTTGAATCCCCAGTTTGCAGATTGGGAACTGAGGTGCAGTCAAATTGTGATTTGCCTATGATTACACAGCAGACAAGTGGTAGAGCTATTCATTCAATAGTATTTATTGAGCGCTTACTATGTGCAGAGCACTGTACTAAGCACTTGGAATGAACAAGTCGGCAACAGATAGAGACAGTCCCTGCCCTCTGACGGGCTTACAGTCTAATCGATTAGACTGTAATCTAGGATTAGACTGTAAACTAGGATTAGAACCTCTGACTCCCTGCCTAGTGCTCTTTCCACTAAGCCATGCTGCTTTCCTACCAACTCTGTTTTATGGTACACTCCCAAGCACTTAGTACAGTATTCAGTAAATATCACTGAATGAAAGAATGCACAGGTGAGAGAATAAGACAGGATCTCTGATCCTCAAAGGGCTCATTCTTTAAGAGTAAGTGGGAAAAGGGGTTGGTGACAGACACATAAGGAGGAAATAAAACAATAAAAACCTCAAAATGAACATAAAAGATGACAGATATAAATACAAAAATACAAAACTGTTGAATATTCTGTCTAGAAAAGTAGAGTTTCAGATTTATTCCAACTCAGAATCCAACACTCACAGCTGTAGTGACCGCCATAGTTGTGTCCTTTCCAACATTCCGTGTTTTTTGGAGGTGACCTGATGCCTCTGCCATTGTTTCTAAGCTTCCTGTCTGGATGGAGCAAGGCAGGTTGTGAATAAGGCCAGGAATGACTAGTTTGGGATTAGAATGGAGTTTGGGAAATACAGCATAGGTTCCAGCTAAGAGGCTAAAGCTATGTAATGGTTTGGGAGGCTGAACCCCCGGCTGCTAATGCTTCTGTCCATTCCAAGGAGATGAAGAGACGCAAGTTGAGACAGAGTCCCTGGAATGACACAGTTGGGGATAAGCTTGAGGTGGAATGGCAACTCTATGAAAGGGGTAAAATCTTTGGGCACAGTTCTACATGCAATGTAGGTAATAAAAAATGTCTTGCCATCACAAGGTAGAACACAACAGATCACTTGCTATCATAGGAATGGACCATTTGTGGTTGGATTTCTTGTGTGTAAAAGAAGCCTATTTTTGAAGGCATCCTGGGATATTATTACATTGGTCACTTTATTGAAATATCACATGATTTTCCACTGAATCCTGCATTTTTACTTTAAAAATTAGATAAGATTTTGGGATTACATTTTATTCTCTCCATGTAGTTTTCAACTCTTGAGAAAGAAACAATTTCACATCCATAAAAGCCTATGGAGAAATTCAATAGATATAGATTATTAGTTCAGATGACTGTCATTTTGCTATTTTTAATTTAAAAAGAATTTCCTTTAAATCATAAGGAGTTATTTTATTAAATATACAGTCTTAGCTCCACTAAAACCATTTATTTTATGATTTATTTTTTTTTTTGGTTCTATGGTTACTCATCCTACTGTATTATTGCTATTTCCTAGCCCTTTTTGTGTTTACTGAACATCTCACAATGGTTGCAGCTGGATACAGGAGAAATGGGTAATAGACTGTGGGTTGTTTGGAACATGGTGGAGGTACAATAGCCTAGCAGAAAGAGTAGAGTCTGGGCATTAGAGGTCCTGGTTTCTAAAACTCAACATGAGCAAGACTGAGTTCCTCATCTTCCCTCCCAAGCCCGGTCCTCTCCCAGACTTCCCTATCATGGTGGAAGGCACGACCATCCTTCCCGTCCCGCAGGCCCGCAATCTCGGTGTCATCCTTGACTCATCTCTCTCGTTCACCCCACACATCCTATCCGTTACCAAGACCTGCCGGTTTCACCTTTACAATATCGCCAAGATTCGCCCTTTCCTCTCCACACTAACGGCTACCTTACTGCTACAGGCTCTTGTTATATCTCGGCTAGACTACTGTGTCAGCCTACTCTCTGATCTGCCACTCCTCCTGCGGTCCTGGAATGCCCTCCCTCCTCACCTCCACCAAACTAATTCTCTTCCCCTCTTCAAAACCCTACTTAAAACTCACTTCCTCCAAGAGGCCTTCCCAGACTGATCTCCCCTTCTCCCTCTACTCCCTCTACCGCCCCCCCCTTCACCTCTCCGCAGCTTAACCCTCTTTTCCCCCCATTTCCCTCTGCTCCACCCCCTCTACCTTCCCATCCCCTCAGCACTGTACTCGTCTGCTCAACTGTATATATTTTCATTACCCTATTTATTTTGTTAATGAAATGTACATCGCCTTGATTCTATTTAGTTGCCATTGTTTTTACGAGATGTTCTTCCCCTTGACTCTATTTATTGCCATTGTTCTTGTCTGTCTGTATCCCCCGATTAGACTGTAAGCCCATCAAACGGCGGGGACTGTCTCTATCTGTTGCCGACTTGTTCATTCCAAGTGCTTAGTACAGTGCTCTGCACATAGTAAGCGCTCAATAAATACTATTGAATGAATGAATGCATGAATGAATGAATAATCTCAACTCTGCCGTTTACCTTTTATGTGACCTTGGGCAAGTCACTCTGTTTGGCACATAGTTAAGCACTTAACAAATACTACCGTTATTATTACCTTCTTTGTTCCTTTATTTCCTCATCTCTAACATGGGAATCTAATATATTTTCCCCTGTTTTCTTAGACTGTGAACTTCATGTGGGACAGGGACTGTCTCCAACTTGATTATATCTATCCCAGAGATTAGTACAGTATATTGTAAATAGTAAACCGCTGAAAAAATATGACATTTTATTTACCGGCAGTAAGCTCCATCATGCCTACTAGTTCTTTTGTATATATTCTCCCAAGCAAATACTATAATGCTCAACATACAGTAAGCACTCCCTAAGTACAGTTGATTGATTGAGTAATTGTAATCTTCAAGAGTGCAGGGACCCTATGATCCAATTGTGTTGTCCCAAGTGCAGAGTATAGTGCTCTGCTCAAAGTAAATGCCTAATCATCCAAGTGTTGACCGTAGCTTTTCCACTCCATAACAACATTTTTTTCATCATCCTTATCCTCATCCTCATCATTATTATCACTGTCAGCCTTTATTTATTTCTTTAACACTTGTTTAACTATCTTTCAGGTCAACAGGATAAAGTAGAAAGTGAAAAAATGTATAAGGTTTCATTTTCAGAAATGAAAATAAAATGAAAATAAGATAACAATAAAGAGGTGTGCCTGAAAGGGCAGAAATGCTAATAGAGATATTTAAAAGAAATAAAATAGGCAGGAACTACCTAACAATCCTCAGATGGGATTTTACCATTATTATTTAGGGATTCGTGACATTTGAGAAAAATTTTAAAGACAATTTAATGAGAGATGTAGTAACTATTAAAGTGATTTGAAGTAGAGCCAGTGGTAAACATGAATTAATTGCATTTATTTCCTATAGTAATGATGGAAAACTTTTAGAAAATGTTTAAGAATGCAAAGAGCCAATGTGAAGATATGATGACCACTTAAACTTATCTACTGAGAATTATAAATAAAACAAGTTATTTACATTAAACAATATCTTCAAGGATGCTAGAAACTGGAAATGTTTCACAGATAGGTGATAAGGCTGCTTCACTAGAGATATTTAAAATTTGGATTTTGGTTTGGGAAAGAATGGTGATGAATGGACTAAGTTGCCTCCAGATGTCCCTTTTTGACCTATCTTTTCAAGATTCAATGAAAGTAAGGTGCATTTTCTCAACTATGGATATTCTAGTTCAAAAATAAAAGGAATTTGTTTTACGAATGGATGTTGATCTAGAGTCATATCTGGATGACATATGGTTATATGTTAACTATTTCATTTGGTCAGTCGTTTTATCTTCTCTCTCATAGATAAGGGTTTATGGATTAAATGATTATAATTCATGAAAAATAATGTATTATATGCTTGTAAATGTATATGATTTTATGAAATAAGATTTTTTCACTTGAACATCAGCTATCTGCTCTTTCAAGTATATTTTTCTCATATTTTTTGTCTGGCTAGGATTAAAATGTATTTAGAGATAAAACTCAACATGTCTAAGACTGAGCTCCTTATCTTCCCTCCCAATCGCTTCCTCACCCTCACTTTCCTGTCACTGTGGCAGGCACTATGATCCTTCCCATCTCACAAGCCTGCAGTGTGGCTCAGTGGAAAGAGCACAGGCTAGGGAGTCAGAGATTATGGGTTCTAATCCCAGCTCTGACGCTTGTTAGCTGTGTGACTTTGGGAAAGCCACTAAACCTCTCTGTGCCTCAGTGACCTCATCTGTAAAATGGGGATTAAGACTGTGAGTCCCACGTGGGACAACCTGATCACCTTGTATTCCCCCAGCGCTTAGAACAGTGCTTTGCACATAGTAAGTGCTTAACAAGTACCATCATTATTATTATTATCATTACTATCCTTGACTCCACTCTCTCATTCACCCCACACATTCAGTCTGCCACCAAAACCTGCAGGTCTCACCTTCACAACATCACCAAGATCATCCCTTTTCTTTCTATCCAAACTGCTACCTTGTTGGCATAGTCTCTCATAATATCCTGACTGGACTACTGCAGCCTCCTCTCTGATCTCCCATTCTTCTGTCTCTCCCCGCTCCAGTCCATACTTCATTTTGCTGCCCAGATCATCTTTCTACAAAAACGCTCTGGACATGTCACTCCCCTCCTCAAAAATCTCCACTGATTGCTTATCAACCTTTGCATGAAGCAAAAACTCCTCACTATTGGCATCAAAGCTCTCCATCATCTTGCCCCCTCCTACCTCACCTCCCTTCTCTCCTTCTACAGCCCAGCCCATACACTCCGCTTCTCTGCCACTAACCTCCTCACTGTGCCTCGTTCTCTCCTGTCCCGCCATCAACCACTGGCCCATGTCCTACCTCTGACCTGGAATGCCCTCCCTCCTTACATATGCCAAACTAGCTCTCTTCCCCCACTGTAAAGCCCTTCTGACAGCTCACCTCTTCTAGAAGGCTTCCGAAACTGAGGCCCCCTTCCTTTGTTTCTCCTTCCCATAGTCAGGACTCCCTCCCTCTGCTCTTCTGCCTTCTCCACCCCACAGTACCTGTGTATATTTGTACATATTTATTATTCTATTTATTTTATTAATGATGTGCATATATCTCTATAATTCTATTTATCTACTTGGTGCTATTGATGCCTGTCTACTTGTTTTGTTTTGTTGTCTGTCTCCCCCTTATGGATTGTGAGTCCATTGTTGGGTAGGGATTGTCTCTATCGGTTGCCAAATTATACTTTCCAAGTGCTTAGTATAGTGCTTTGCACTCAGTAAGTGCTCAATAGATACGAGTGAATGAACAAATGCATGAATGAATAAATCCCATCCTGAGTTTTAAGGCGATAGTAGTAGATAGTTTTTATTCATAATTGTGAAGAGTGACAGTGGTGGGCTCTGGAAGAGGAAAAGGAAGACAAAGGGGAGGAGGAGAGTGAGAATAGAAGAAAGCAGCAGAGGGGGGAATTCCTTCATTCAAATTTGTATCATGTAACAGGTGGGAGAATGTTAATTAGGTAAGAAGTGCAGTCTCAGGTGTTCTTTTAACTTACTCTTCTTTCTCTCCTCCTTTCGCCTCCTTGTTTTTTCTCCTCTCTTTTATCTCCACTTACTGCTAGATTTAATTCTTATAAGACCTGAATGATTACCTCAGTGAGTATGATTACCTCAATTATCCCAATCTCAATGGGGATTGAGGCTGTGTACAACACGATTGGATTGTATCCACCCCAGTGCTTATTGCAGTGCTGGCCACACAGTAAGTGCTTAACAAGTAGCACTTCGGGTTTAGAAGGACACCTACTGAAGGAATTGAAAAATGTATTTGCCTAGCAAACTGAGATGTCAGAGGAGGGTTCCGGAGGGAGATGAGCACAGGAGGATTTGGGATGATAGAAAAGTCTCATTTTATGATGTTGAGTGGTATCCAACCCATAGCAACACTATGGACACATCTCTCCTAGAATCTCCCATATCCATCTGCAATTGTTCTGGTAGTGTATTCATAGAATTTTCTTGGTAAAAATATGGAAATGGTTTAGCATTGCCTCCTTCCATGTATTAAACCTGAGTCTCTACCCTTGACATTTCTCCCCTGCTGTTGCCCAGCACAGGTGAGTTTTGACTTGTAGGAGATTGCCTTCCACTCACTAGCCACTGCCCAAGCTAGGAATGGAATGGATATGTCTCTGCTTGACTCTCCCTCCCACAGTTGAAACTGGTAGAATACTGGAAACTCCCCAGGTGTGACCCTGAGAGTTAGATAGGAAAGTAGCCAGGGAAAATCAGATTAAAATTTCAACCTAAGGGTGCCCAAGGCAGGATTCCCAGGGTGGGGGGTGTAGGATGGCTAAAAAGAGACAAAGTGAAGCATTCACATAGAAGAAAAACTCCTGGCCATTGAGCATCTACAATTATAGCCTTAAATTCATTCATTCAATAGTATTTATTGAGCACTTACTATGTGCAGAACACTGTACTAAGCATTTGGAATGTACAAATCAGTAACAGATAGAGACAGTCCCTCCCCTTTGACGGGCTTACAGTCTAATCAGGGGAGACAGACAGACAAGAACAATGGCAATAAGTAGAATCAAAGGGAAGAACATCTCATTAAAGCAATAGCAAATAAATAGAATCAGGGTGATGTACATCTCATTAATTAAATAAATAGCGTAATGAAGATATATACAGTTGAGTGGACGAGTACAGTGCTGAGGGGATGGGATGGGAGGGGGGAGGAGCAGAGGGAAAGGGAGGGCATTCCAGGACCATGGGAGGACATGGCCCAGGGGTCGACGGCGGGATAGACGAGAACGGGGGACGGTGAGGAGATGGGCGGCAGAGGAGCGGAGCGTGCGGGGTGGGCAGTAGAAAGACAGAAGGGAGGAGAAGTAGGAAGGGGCAAGGTGAAGGAAAGCCTTGAAGCCTAGAGTGAGGAGTTTTTGTTTTGTGCGGAGGTTCATAGACAACCACTGGAGGTTTTTAAGAAGGGGAGTGACATGCCCAATCATTTCTGCAGGAAGATGAGCATGTCTCAGACTTACAACTGTTCTTTTCCTTTCCACTATAGCCCCAAACCTTCCAAACTAACCTTTTAATTGTCCTTCACTTTCTACTCTAATAGCTCACAACCGTGTCCACACCTTCCACCTACCAGGATTACTTGTCTTCAGCCCGCTCCTCTGTCCTTCCTCACTGTTTTTTACCAATGGGCTGTGATGCTCTGATGAAGGGAACATTGGTCAGAAGTATGAAAAGGCTGTGTAGGATTGGGACAGCTAGGACTTTTCCTGGCTTTCATTAGAACATCAAGCTATTTTTTGTTGTTATATTTGGTTAGAAAGCTTTCTCTACAAAACAGGAATGGTTTGAATATTAAAGCCCACATTCATAAATGGGATCATAATTAGATCTCTCTCAATTAAGAAGAAAATGTATTGCATTAGATGATTGAAAAAAGATCATCCGGAAATATCTTGTTTCCAGCTCAGGCAAATATTCCTCTTATGAAAATTGTAGACATTTCCTTTCCTATATGTTATTTTGTCTTTTCAGGTGTTAGTCCCTGAGGATATAGGCCTATTTGATTCACTAAATATATTTTGATGTTTTATTTGTGTGAATTTTAAAAAATATTATTGAATGGTCTTTTTGAATAGAATTTAGTTATGATTGATAAGGTTGATAAGATGTTTCATGATTTATTTTCCTGATGCAGGAAGAAATATAGCATGAATGGCAGGACACCCTCTGACCTGCCTGAGATGGCTGACCCTTAGAATATTTACCAAAAAGGCTTCCTGGTCATAGTCTTCCAAGGTCACCAGGCATGAGGAGCTGCCTTGGAGCTAACACCTGAACAGCCACCCCCTCTATCTATATTATGCATACACAGCAGCCATTTTAGTAAGGTTTTAGTAATCCAGCAAATCTCTGATTCTCTCCCTCAATTAAAACTTCCTCCACTATCCCCACCACTACCCTTAAGACCCTCTTCTTCTCCAACCTCTCCAGACCTGGGACATCATGAGGAGTCAGGCAGAGGAATGTGATGCAGCAGGGCTGGAGTTGGAGGGCAGTGGCCAAGAGCTGGGTATGCTGCTCAGACCAGCTGGTAGCAGGAGAGTGCTTGTTCGCAAAGGCATGGTTTGGTGCCTTTAGAAAACAGTGGAAGGGATTCACCAGCCTTTGTCTTTCCACTCAGACTGGATGCCCCGGCTGAAGTGAACACAGAGTTGGGAGAGTCTGCCAATGCTGAGGGAAAGACCGTGAACTGCCACGTGAGTTCTGCCATGTGACACTGACTAAATGAGCTCTAACCTCGGGTCCAATCAGAATTTCCTGGTAAAGCTAGGAGCAGGATCCTTTGTCATCAGCGTGGAATTACTTGGAAGCCTCCTTCCTCCTAGATCAACAACAAGGCAGCAAGTAGACTCTGGGCCTTGCCCTGTTGTGGGAGCTTCCAAGGTATCCCACTGTCCTGACCTGGGAAATGCCTTCTCCAGCTCCCTACCCTCCTTTCTCCAACACTGCCCCCACAATGTCATCCCAAAATCCAATGGGCACTCTGGGATGTCCAGGACTGGAACCAGTCCCCTAGCAGGTATGCTCTTACTATGGTTTTCAGAATTTCAGGCTAAGCTACTTCCAACCCCAAGCTGTGAAAAAATGTGACGTCACCTGGCTTATGACGAGTAACATCATCCTCAGCATGCAGAGGCGTGTGGTACTTTAAACCCTAGCCTTGGGGCACATGTCAACCTGAGTTTGGGCCTGCCCTCATGGTATAAAAATGACATTAAATGCATAGAGTTGATTAAAACCTATGAAAATGGAATTTTCCCACATTAGTTTTATTTAAATAGCCAGAAAAAATGGAAGTTGAAATGCTGCATTTCTGGAGTAGTTTACCAATTTGGAGAAAAAAGAAATATATAGCAATTACTAATATTTTTTATTAAATTTTAAAACAAAGAATAATAGGTATAATTGACATGGACTGATAACTAACATCATTCTTATCTTGAAAAAGAATGATGTCTCTTTAATTGGTGTCCTGAAATAACACATATGGATAGACTTGGCTTAGTGGAAAGAGCACAGGCTTGGGAATCAGAGGTCATGGGTTCTAATCCCAGATCTGTCACTTGTCAGCTGTGTGACTTTGGGCAAGTCACTTAACTTCTCTGTGCCTGTTACTTCATCTGTAAAATGGGGATTAAGATGGTGAGGCCTGTGTGTGACAACATGATAACTTGTATTTACCCCAGCGCTTAGAACAGTGATTTGCATGTTGTAAGTGCTTAGCAAATACCATCATCATCATTATTATTATTATTATTATTAAACAGTACACAATATTTTCTTGTAAGTTTAAGATCTAGTGTCATCTATTCTCATCATGTTACTACCTCAGCAGAGCTGTTTTCCAACGAACTTCTACAAGGCATCACTGTTAGATGCTTTTCTCTTACCTGTTATGTGTAGTACAGCTTACATAAAACAAATAAAGAATTGTTGGGCACTAAGAGTGCTTAGAAAGACTGCCAACTGTTGAATTATTGAATAACAATAGTAATACTGACTTGATTAAAAAAGAAAATTCAGACAAGTAATCAAACAATAGGACAAAATGATGATTCACCATCAAAGATGGAATGACACGTTATGAAAAAAAAAAAATACTGCTGAGGCCAAGACTTTAATCAATCAATCAATCAAACATATTTATTCATTCAATTCATTCAATAGTATTTATTGAGCGCTTACTATGTTCAGAGCACTGTACTAAGCGCTTGGGTTGAACAAGTCGGCAACAGATAGAGACAGTCCCTGCCATTATTGACTGCTTACTGTGTGTTGGGAACTGTATTAAGCACTTGGGAGAATGAAAACAATAATAAAACAGACACTTTCCCTACCCACTAGTGATTACAATCCCAACAAACAGATGAAGCCAACAGACCACAGTATACACCAATATGTGCCCATTTCCAAGTTACTTTTTTGGTTAATCGTTCAATCAATCATTTTTTTTTATTAGCACTTACCTTGTGCAGACTGCAATACTAAGTTAAGTAATAGTAGTAGTAATGTTTTTCTGAATGTCCACTTGATGCAGTGCACTGTAGTAAGCTCTTAGGAAAGTACAGGAGAAGCATGAGATGTTTTTGACCTACAAAAATTTACACTCTAATGGGGTTATAAGCATAAACATATTTACAAAACTATTTGCTTAATCTTCCTTTCTAAGCACTCTTGTTCTTTCAACTTTCCCATCACAGTCAACATCACCATCATTCTTGAGGGCAAAGATCATATATGTTCATTCTATTGTATTCTTACAAGTGCTTAGGACAGTGCTCCCGCACACATTAAGCCCACCAATGTATTATTGATTGATTGATTGAAGACATAATGTAATCATTTTTGGATTAATAAAACTAATTGAATGTCTTTTCTATAATATAGTCAAGATATTCTAGATAAATTCCAAAAATACACTGATACTCAAAATGAAAGACAGAAATATGGTAACACCAATAAAGTACAGAGAAATTAATAAGACAACATTTGCAAATATTGAATATAAGAACAACGAAGAACAGCTTTTTCAAAAATTGAGCATAGGCACATGTATTATTAATGATTCCTTAAATTCAAATAATTATGTGGATTTATTGACCATTAAAATGAATGAATGTCTTCCAATATCTCTGTGGCTATTGTCAGATTAATTAGTCAGGGGAAGACCTTTTTCCTTTTATCTGGCAGAGAGTTTCCAGTCATGCTGAGTCGTAATAATGGGTATTAATAGTAATACCCATAATTTAAGTTTTAAAATTTCTAAGCAGAGTTCTCACCATTAAAAAGTATAGAACTCTTGTGACTATGCCCTAGGTATTAGATGAAGAATGGTAGGATCCCTGCTGAGTATCTCCATTCTAATGCATTTTCCCACCCGGAAGGCACCCATAAAGTCTGCAGGAATGAGAAGAACCTCAGTGGCCATATCCTACTTAGTTATGTAATGGTCTTGTTTGAGAAGATAGAGATGTGTAAAACAAGTAATTTGAAAGATAGATTGAAATTCCAACATTAACATTGTCAATGTTATGCTTCTGTTGGTTATTTTCATTTTGTTTTTGTTGAAAGTATATTAATTTAAGAAATATATGCATTAGTATTAATACAAATGATAATTGTTAACTGTCCTTCTGGATGGGATTCCTATAGCAAATCATGGACATTCTAGTTTTCAGATATTTGATCCAAATGGATATATTGCTAGATAAACACAGAGTAAGACAACTTAAACCCAAAATATGATGAAATGTAAAACATATGGGGCAAAATGACCTATAACCTGTTAAGAGGAAGATATGGTATTAATCCAGAATACTTCTGTGCACGCTGTGCATATTTAACTATTCACTTCATATTCTATCTGACAGACCACCGCTTTCCCCTTCTTCAATGCCCAAATAAAATTGTACCACCTGCAGGAAGCCTT
Organism: Ornithorhynchus anatinus; assembly: GCF_004115215.2. Lineage (NCBI taxonomy): Eukaryota > Metazoa > Chordata > Mammalia > Monotremata > Ornithorhynchidae > Ornithorhynchus > Ornithorhynchus anatinus. The sequence continues at coordinate 158,401,535 of NC_041728.1, forward strand.
CCCTAACTAACCTGTCATTTTTCCTCCCTACTATCCTTCCCTTCTGAGTTGACTGTGCACTTGGGTCTGCATCTCTTAAATACTTCAATACTCACCCCTCACTCAGTCCTATATATTCTACTGCTTTTCCTACTGAGAATTCATTTTCAATTTCCTCCTGCCTCACTACTTTGTAAGCAACTGGATGACTGAGATCATGTCTACCAACAAGATGCTCCATTAATAGCAGTGATAGACTAACTGATCTGGCAGATCACTGCTGTTTTGCCATTCTAGTATTTACCACAAGACTTTAAAGCAAACAACATTAACCATAAAACAAATACAGTAGCCATTTTTGATAAGTGGAGACCAAGGGAGGAGTTGAGAATAGGCATAATTGCTGTAAGTGATAAAATCAACCACACAGAGGCAGGTAGCTTTAAACCTGAAAATGATGTGGGATAAAGTGTTTACTGCATAAACACAGCCATATATTTATGATTGGAGAGGATCTCAACATCAATATTGACATCTTGGTACACGAACAGTGAATATACACATATTTTTCCTTCATGCTTAAGGAAACTCACTTATAAATCATTCTTTGGTATTTATTGATTGCTTACTCTGTACTGTATAATAATGTTGGTCTTTGTTAAGCGCTTACTACGTGCAGAGCACTGTTCTAAGCGCTGGGGTAGACACAAGGGAATCAGGTTGTCCCACGTGGGGGTCACAGTCTTCATCCCCATTTTACAGATGAGGTAACTGAGGCACAGGGAAGTGAAGTGACTCGCCCACAGTCACACAGCTGACAAGTGGTGGAGCCGGGATTTGAACTCATGACCTCTGACTCCAAAGCCTGTGCTCTTTCCACTGACCCACGCTGCTTCTCAAGTACTGTATTAAGTACTTGGAAGAGTACAATACAACAGAATTGGTAGAAATGGTCCCTGCCCATGAGAAGTTTACAATCTAGAGGGGAGACAGACAAAATAAATTATGGATATTCACGTAAGAGCTCTGGGGATGAAGGTGGAGTGAAAATCAAATGCTTAAAGTGTACAGATCCAAGCAGTGGAGAAGGAAGGGGAAGTAGGGGAAATGAAGACATAGTGAGGGAAGGCCTCTTGAAGGAAATGTCATGTAAATAGGGCTTTGAAGGTGGGGAGAGTGGTAGTCTATTGAGTACTAAGTGGGATGGCACTCCAGGCCAGAAGGAAGACATGGGCAAGAAGTCAGCAGCAAGATTGATGAGATCAAGGTAAACTGATTGAGTTTTGGGAAACAGTGAGGTGAGATAGGAGGGGGTGAGTTAATTGAGTGCTTTAACGTTTCAAGTCTTTCCATCAAATCTCCCCATATTACACAATGAATAACTTCATTTTCAATTTACTCTAGAGGACTAGTGAGGTAATCTATTGTTTTTAAAATATATAACCATAGGAGTTCAGGAAATATCCCAACTCCACCACTTGTCTGTTGTGTGACCTTGGGCAAGTCCAACGTAAATACCCTATGTCTAAATTTTTTAAATAAAATTGTTTTTAAAAGCAATACATATTTGTATATATGGAAAGAGCGTGGGCTTGTGAGTCAGAGAATGTGGGTGCTAATCCTGGCTCCACCACTTGTTTGCTGTGTGACCTTGGGCAAGTCACTTAATTTCTCTGTGCCTCAATTACCTCATCTGTAAAATGGGTATAAAGACTGTGAGCCCCACGTGGGATAACCTGATTACCTTGTATCTACCCTAGTACTTACAACAGTGTTTGGTACATAGTAAGCACTTAACAAATACCATAATTATTATGATGATGATGATTATTATAATATGTACTGTATTTTTAACATATTTGTCTATCTTTGAGGATTATTTGTCACATTTGCTGCATTTTTATATGAAGAAACATAGCAATTTTTTAGAATTGGGATATCTGTTTATCGGGGTTCTTTGATATAGTAAAGAACTCCAAGCTACTGCCTTATTTATCTGAAATCCATTCAGTCTATATCTCTCCACTACTGAAAAAATTCCAATGGTTGCCCATCCACTGCCACATCAAACACAAACTTCTTCCCATCAGTGTTAAGGGTCTCATTAGTCCTCACTCTCTTTCCCTCTCTCTCTCTCTCATGATATTTGTAACTGCTTACTATGTGCCAGGGACAGTAGTAAATGCTGGACTAGACATAGGGTATTTACGTTGGAAACGGTCCATGTCCAACATGGAATTCACAATCTTAATCTCCATTTTCAAGATGAGGTAAATGAGGCACAGAGAAGTGAAGTGACTTGCCCAAGGTCACACAACAGACAAGTGGTGGAGTTGGGATTAGATATTTCCTGAACTCCTATGGTTCCTCGAAAGGGTGGCACATTTTGTGCTATGGTCTGTTATTCAGGCAAGATGACATATCAAGCACCAACATCTGCAGGGAAATCTGTCTCACAGTTTGAATTAGTAGGTTGCCCAGTCTGAGCAAGGAGGAGTAGTATATGAGGAAGAGAGAAGTTGTACTTTTCATGAACGTTTGGAAGAAGGAACCCAAGAAAATTGCAGGAATATCCTTCATTTCCTATGAAACTGACACTTGTGTGGATGAGCCTGGAGCTGACCTCCCCAGCAGTGGGAACCTAGTTTGGGCCACCACAGCACGGAGGGTCTTCTGAATTTGTCAGGATTGTGGAAAGGGAGGGGAGGGGAGAAAACCAGAAAGCCATCTGTGCTATCCTAAATCCACAGTCTTTGAAAATGAGTGGTTGGGAAAAGTGGCTACAGGCATTCTTTTTATTTTAAAAATAAATAAAAAATAAATACTCTGGTGCCCGGGTTCCCCGGTCTCTGGTGGACATTCTTATTATTTAAAAATTGATATAAAATAGATCTCCTTGTGCTGGTCAGCCTCGACATCCAAGGCTCCAAACCCCTCTTGTATCTGGGGCAGTGGAGCTGATGATGGAGAAGGAGAGTGGTTTTGATTTTTTCAGAATCATTTTCTCCATTTCTTGGCATCTGTGTCCCATGATGATCTCACTATTACCTTAAGAAAGTTTTAAAAGTTGTGGGTGTTTTGTTAATGACTTAATTTTGTCTTGGATGTTTCCCTAAATGTAGACAATGTATAAGCAATTTTCAGTTCTCAGCCTTTGTGATTTCCTCTTTGGACAATATTTCCACTGTCACTCCATGGAAACACTGATAATTATAGTGTTTAACAGTGGAAATATGAATCTAATGTTCACTGCCCCTCAAAATTTCCTCCTTATCATATGAAGAAATGGAGACTATGGGGGAATATCCCAGTTACCATGATTGGCCTATGAAGAGAAGTAGCGTGGCTTAGTGGAAAGAACATGGGCTTGAGAGTCAGAGGACATGGTTCTAATCCCTGCTCTGCCATTTGTCTGTTGTGTGATCTTGAGTATACTTAACTTCTCTGTGATTATTACCTCATCTGTAAAATGGGGATTAAGACTATGAGCCCCACATGAGACAATCCAATTACCTCGTACCTACACCAGCACTTAAAACAGTGCTTGGCATGTAGTAAGCACTTAACAAATACCATCATTATTATTAGCATTTTTATTTATTAAGAGATGAAGAATATAGGAAGGGAGGTTGGGGTGAAAAAAACTCTGGGGTAGATATAGGTTGATCAGGTTGGACCCAGTCCTTGTCCAACAAGGGGCTCAAAGTTAGAGTTAGAACAGGAATTAAATTTCTATTTTACAATTGAGAACATTAATGCTAAGAGAAGTTAAATGACTTTCCCAAGGTCACACAGCAAAGCTGAGATTAAAACTCAGGTCCTCTGATTCTCAGGCTCATATCCTTTAGGCTATGATGTTTCCCAAGTTTAAGTTAATGTCTGCAGATAATGTAATCTCTTAAAAAATATATTTTCTACAATATTTTTTATGAAAATAATAAAAGTGGAATTTTCATGCTTTTTCAGCCAGAAACTTGTAATATATTCTTCTTGGTGCTGTTGGTGGAAAATGTGAGTCCCTCAAAACTCAGGAGCCCCCAAATTTTGTGTTCAAGTTCTAGGTCACCGAGCCCAGGGCTGCAATTTTTTTCCAAGTTTCTGGTGTGAATTATACTTGAGATATATTTTAATTTTCAGTGAAATTAATGTTACTTTGGGAGGTTTTTTACTCCAATTAATGATCAAATAAATGAAAAAAAGAACGTTTATATTTCATACTGGAAAGATACTTTGAGCTTCTGAGCCAAGTACTTAACCATGAATCAAGATAACAAGGAAGGAGGCCAAGACATTTTCTTCTGAGCATAGTTTGCTGTCAATTTTGGAAATTGAATAGCAGAATAACTGGATCGATCATGAGTGTATTCCAGAATCAGTATCAATCAAACATATTTACTGAGTTTTTATTATGTGCAGAGCACTGTATTAAGTGCTTGGGAGAGTACAGTGTAACAGAGATAGTAGAAATGTTCCCTGCTCACAGTGAGTTTACAGATGAGAGGAACATAGATATAACTTTTTTTTCAAAGAAAATGCCAGAATTTTCTATGCTCTTTCAAATATGGATAGATGAATCAATTGAAATAAAAAAAAGTTAATGATATAATTTTTCAAATTTGTAAAAAAAATTCATATTTTGTTCTGTGCTGCCAAAGTGAACTAGGGGGTTAAATAAATTATCTAATTAACTAGTCAGATAATGAAAGTGGAGAAGAATGAGGAAGAAAAATGAAAGATGAAGTCTATAATCACAATCTGGATGAAATGAAGGATGATGTCTATCATTTTAAGAGAAAAAATAGATTTCTTGACAGATTAGGTTTGAAAGCAACTGAACATTAGTAGCAAACACATTCTCCAAGAAAGAACTAAAAGAACTACATAGCAATAAGGGAAGAAAGATATCTACATGGAAACTGAACCCATATGGAAAATTGAAATCAATTGGATGGAAACGCTAAGGAATAGTATTAATTCATTCAATAGTGTTTATTGAGCACTTACTATGTGCAGAGCACTGTACTAAGTGCTTGGAATGTGCAATTCAGCAATAGATAGAGACAATCCCTGCCCATTGACAGGCTTTCAGAGGAGAAGTAGAAGCAGTATGGGGAGGGATCAGAACATTTTTTAGCAGACTAATCTGGAAATCTGTTATATCTCAATTTATTGGTTTGGTGGAAATGACAGCCTGCACCTGCAGTCATTATCATAGCAATATGCCTATCTTAGAAACTCTTGCCAAGTTTGAAATTAACAAGTGTTTTCATTCAAATAACTCATTGACTTAATACAATTGTTATGCTTCTTTTCACAGTATGCATGGTGTTAGGTATCGATTTTTCAAAATAACAGTACATGTGTGCTAGCATTTTAATAATGGTTTCTAAAGATATTATTTTTAATATCAGTTTTTTGGTTCAAAATTTTTATAGTTGACTTAATTTTGTCTTGGATGTTTCCCTAAATGTTCCCTAGGAATTTCGACAATGCATATGCAATTTTCAGTACTCAGCCTTTGATATTTCCTCTGTGGGCCATATTTCCACAGTCACTCGAGGAAAACACTGATATTTCAAGCATTTAACAGTGTAAATATGAATCTAATGGGTAGTATTGGGAAGTAGGTTTTTGGAAAAAGGAGTGATTTGGCATATTTTTCTTTCTGTGTTTATAAACATTCATTCATTCAATTGTATTTATTGAGTACTTACTGTGTGCAGAGCATTGTACTAAGCACTTGGGAAAGTACAATACAGCAATAAAGAGAGACAATCCCTGCCCACAGAGAGTTCACAGTCTGAAGGGGGGAAGACAAAACTCAATTCAAGTAAACAGACATCAATAAAAATAAATAAAATTACAGGTATATACATAAGTGCTGTGATGCAGGGAGAGGGGAGAAGAGCAAAAGGGAACATGTAAGGGTGACGTGGAAGGGTGTGAGAGATGAGGAAAAGTAGGGCTTAATCTGGGAAGGTCTTTTGAAGGAGATGTCCCTGCAGTAAGACTTTGAAGAGGGGGGAGAGTAATTGTCTGTCGGATTTGAGGAGGGAGGGCGTTTCAGGCCAGAGGTAGGACGTGGGCCAGAGATCGGTGGTGAGACAGGAGAGATCAAGGCACAGTGAGAAGGTTAGCACCAGAGAGTGAAGTGTGCAGACCGGGTTGTAGAAGGAGAGAAGCAAGGTGAGGTAGGAGGGGGCAAGGTGGTGGAGAGCTTTAAAGCCAATGGTGAGGAAATTTTGTCTGATACAGAAGTGGATAGGCAACCACTAGATATTTTTAAGGAGGGGGGATGACATGCCCTAAACTACTGCCTACCCCGAACACTCTGCTCCTCTGCCACTCACCTCCTCACTGTCCCCCATTCTTGCCTATCCCGCCGTCGATCCCTGGCCCACATTCTCCTGCTGTACTGGAATACCCTCCCTCTTCACCTCCGCCAAACTAACTCTCTTTCCCTCTTCAAAGCCCTACTGAGAGCTCACCTCCTCCAAGAGGCCTTCCGAGACTGAGCACCCCCTTTCCCTCTGCTCCATCTCACCTCCCCCCACCTTCTGCTCCTCACCTTCCCCCTTCCCCTCACCTCAGCACTGTGCTGATTTGTATGTATAATTTCCCTATTTATTTCGTTAATGAGGTTTACATCCCCTTGATTCTATTTATAATGTTGTCTTGTTTTTGTTTTGTGCTCTTTTGCTCTGCTGTTTAGACTGTGAGCCCATCATTGGGCAGGGATTGTCTCTATCTGTTGCCAAATTATATATTCCAAGCACTTAGTACAGCGCTCTGCACACAGTAAGCACTCAATAAATACTATTGAATGAATGAATGAATGAACATTTCTATAGAAAGATAATCCTGGCAGTGGAGTGAAGTATGGACTGGAGTGGGTAGAGAAAGGAGGATGGGAGGTCAGCAAAGAGATTCATGCAGTAATCTGAGAAGAATAGGATGAGTGATTATACTAACGTGGTAGCAGTTTGGATGGAGAGGAAAGGGTGGATTTTAGTGCTACTGTGAAGGTGAGACCAACAGGATTTGGTAATGGATAGGCTATGCGGTTTGAATCAGAGAGAGGAGTCAAGGATAATGCCACGTTTATGGGCTTGTAGGATGGGAAGGTTAGTAGTGTCATCTACGTTGCTACGAAAGTCCAGTAGAGGTCTAGTGTCTGAATTTGATTTCCAGTGGAGAGAAGACCAATATTTCATTATAACTTTGACTAAATATTCCTTATTACTTCAGGGCCTTCACTGTAGTTTCCAGACTATTTAGTTAGGAGGGCAGAGGCAGGAGGGTAGAAGGGAAAATTTGATGAAATTATGATTTTTAACTTTTAGCCAAATTGCAATTTTCTGTGTCAATAAGAATCCATGATCCATTGCTGCTTTTAAAATCTCAGATTAGTCCTTGTTTTTTAACTGCTCAACAAGAAATGAAAATGACTTCATTTTAATATTTTTATTTCCTTGTTAATACTCTGTAGATACAAGTGAGAGTGAAAATAATCAAGAGTGGCAGTTGAAAAAAAGAAAAAGATGCCCCAAATCTAATTATTCAATCAGGGTAATCAGTCACTGAATAATCATCTTAAAATATATGGTTTTGCCTATTTTCACCATAGATAATAAAAAATTTGAATTGATCAACACTTTAATTCTCAATAAAGATATTGGATTAATAGAACTGAGGCAAATATGCTTCTTTTTGCTTATTATGTTCAATCTGACTCTCCATAGACTAAGCAAAGTAATTTGATATATATATATATATATATATATATATATATATATATATATATATATATATCCATAGATATATAGAGAGATATATATACAATCTATTTATGTATATATATGTATATCCTGTACATGTGTCAGTGCTAGAAAGTGATAATCATACTATAGATAGAGCAATTGCCATTTTAAGTATCGTCAGGTTTATCTGAAAATGATATCTCCATTTTGCTATCCAGTGAGATTATGTGAGTGCATGAAGGCTTCTAGCGTGAAGGTTACAACCATGACTACATTTCTGATTTGAATTTGCAGCTTTGAAAAAAAATTTGGAAGAAGTTAGAGAGATATCATCCCTGCCCTTTAGAAGTTTTTGCTATCAAAAAAATAGTGCTCCTCACTATTGGCTTCAAAGTTCTCCATCATCTTGCCCTTTCCTACCTCACCTCCCTTCTCTCTTTCTACATCTCATCCCACACACTCTAGTCCTTTGGTGCTAACCATCTCACTGTGCCACATTCTTGCCTGTCCCACCATCGACCCCTGGCCAACATCCAACTTCTGGCCTGGAATGCCATCCCTCCTCACATCGGCCAAACTAGCACACTTCCCTGCTTCAAAGCCCTACTGAAGGTGCACCTCCTCCAAAGGTCTTTCCCATACTAAGCCCCTTTTCCTCAGCTCCCCTTCCCCTCTGTGTGGCCCCAATTTGCTCCCTTTGCTACGCTCCCTCCCCGCCCCACAGTACTGGTGTATATATGTATTTATCTATATTTCTATTTATTTAAATTGATGTCTGTTTAATTGTTTTGATGCAAATATATCTAGAATTCCATTTATTTATATTGATGCCTGTTTACCTGTTTGAATTTCCATCTCCCCCCTTCTAGACTGTAGACTGTAGGCAGGGATTGTGTCTCTTTATTGCTGAATTGTACTTTCCAGGCACTTAGTACAGTGCTCTGCTCACAGTAGGTACTCAATAAATATGATTGAATCAGGTACATTCTATTAACACAACCACTAGTATTAAATATTGTAAAACAAAATCACAAGCAAATATAGGACTCTTTGTGGTAGAGTTCAGATAATCTGAGGCAGAGGCCAAGAAGCTCAAGAAGCTCAAATCCAATTTCTCCTGATTGAAGTTCTGCATTGTAGAATGCAGACTGTGTTTGCTACTGAACAAGTGTGCACAATAGGTTCTTTCAACTCTAAATCCCATGATATACATGCATTATCTGAAGAAAAATTTCCACACTTCTTTTGCATGCTCTACCCAAGATGTGTAGTGAAAATCCACAACTTGACAGGAATCAAGCTAGACATAATATGCCAAGTCCATGAACAGAACCATTTCTTCTTGAATTAAAACTACTTTCACTGTCTTGTGGATTGTGTTATACTAGAAAAACTGTGCTGGGAGAGTATGCTTCCTAATACCTCTGACATGTTATATTCATTCATTCAATCATATTTATTGAGCACTTACTTACTAAGCACTTGGAATGTACAATTTGGCAACAGAGACAGTCCCTGCCTAACAATGGGCTCACAGTCTAATCCAAATTGTATAATGAAAGCATGTGTTATAGCAAGAGAACAATGCCCAGTACTTAGAACAGTGCTGGCACATAATAAGCACTTAACAAAACCGTTATTATTATTATTATCTTTAGGAATATTAATGTAGACATTATTGACTGTCATTAACTTAGCCAGAGTCTGTAACTTTTTCAAAGGGGTCTAATCTAGCCAAATTGGAATTCTGTTTGGAAGCATTCTGATGAGAAGGCAATATGGTTTATGAGATAAGAATAAAACAATCAAAATCATAAAAAAAACCTGTTAAGAATTATCATTTCCTTTTGCATCTACTGGTGAATCTGCAATTACTATTCCTTATTATACCATGTTCTAGCTCTCCCAGCCCTTTGAATCTTTCCACCATTGCTTCTTAACCATTTGGTCACTACATAAATTTATGAATCAAGGTCAGAAGAGGATAGGGTTTCCAGTAATACTTTAATCCTAGTTTCAAGGCCCAGATCTAGTTAGTTCTTAGATACAGTGTATTTAGAAAGGTGTCGTACAGGAAAATGCTTTCTCCTATATGTTAAAAAAAATATGGAAATAAATTCCCTATCTCCAGCCCCTAATTAACTGGCTACATACTTTATTAAGAAAATTGAAATCATCAGGTATGATTTCCCTAAAATATCCCCTCCTTTCTAGTTCCTGCATCCTCCTGCCACTTCTTTGACTCTCCCAACTTTCCCAGCAGCAATTCAAAAAGTAGTCTCTTGCCTCCTCTCAAATTCTATCCCATCCACCTGCATCTCTGCCTCATCCCTTTCTGCCTTATCAGAACACTTGCCCCACCCTTTCCCTTCCCAGGCTGCTATCTTCAACTGTTAGTTGAATTCAGTGGCCTCTTCTCCTCTCCTTTCAGACACATTAATGTCTCCCCTATTTTTTTTTTTAAACCTTCCTTGACCCCACAACTTCCTCTAGTTATCATTTTATCTCCTTCCCATCATTCATCTCATCTTTCCTCTGCCTATCTTCCCTTGCTGATTTCCACTACATCCCTGCATTCTAACTTATCTCCTCTAATGCCAACCTATTCACTGTTCATTCTAGACTGTAAATTCATTGTGGGCAGGGAATGTGTCTGCTATATTGTTATATTGTACTCTCCCAAGCACTTAGTACAATGCTCTGCACACAATTAAGCACTCACTAAATATGTTTGTATTTTGATCTCATCTATCTCACCACCAACTCTTTACACATGTCCTGTCTCTGGCTTGAAGCTCCCTCCCTCTTCATATCAAACAGACCATCACCTCCCCAACTTCAAAGCCCATTACAGTCACTTCTCCTCCAAAAGGCAATTCCCAACTAATCCCTAATTCCCTCTACTCCCTCTCCTCTCTGTGTCCTTCTTGCACTTGGATTTTCACCTTTGGTTCATTTGACTCTCAGCCCCACTGTACTTACTAATGTCCTGCTTCCCTTTCTGAACAGCAAGATGCACACAGTACAACAGTCAATGATATGATCTATGAATTGGTAAATCATTGGAATGTTTTCATTATTAAAATGTCATATCTTCACTCTCCCTTCTGAATCATCTGTGTAATTCAATCTGTGACCACTGGGCTCTTGATATTCTTCCCACTCCCAACCCCACAGCACTTATGTACATATTTTTAAGTGATATATTATTATTTATTCATATTAATGTCCATCTCCCCCTCAAGACTTGTTATGGCTAGGGTACCTGTCTGTTTATTCCCTTGTATTGTAGACTGTGAACTCATTGTGTGCAGGAATGTGTCATTTTGTTGTTATATTTTACTGTCCCGAGTGCTTAGTAGAGTAATTCCCCATAGTAAGTGCTCAAGAAATACAATTGAATGAATGATTGAATACTCTCCCATGCACTTATTATAGTACTCTGCACATAGTAAGACCTGAATAAATGTGATTCTCTGATTATCCTTGGAAGGAGAGTAGGCTTGAAAAATTGATTATCTGCCCAGCCAGCAGCCAACATTAAACATGACATTTCTCCCTTCCTATCATGATTTAAACTCAGCCTGGCTTTTGTATCCAAGGTCCACTGTGAGTATTAACTCAGATCCTCTACATCGACTGCTTCCAAGAAAGTTCCAATGTAGCTTCCGCTGGCCAGTCAAATCCAACAGCTGAGCACAGCCAATTAATTAATCCTTCATTCCATCAAAACATGGGGAAAATGGAAAATTACTAATGATAATTGGATTTATTTAGCAATTATTTTGTTCCAAAAACTGTATTAATCACTGAGGTAGATGCAGATAATTCAGATTACTCTGCCCCACAGGGAATTTGTAATCTAAGGGGAGAACTGATATTTTTTATCTCCACCGATACACAAGGAAACTGAGGCACAATGAATTTAAGTGACTTGGCCGTAATCACACATCAGGCAAGTAGAGGAGCCAGGGCACTCTTCTCTTAACTATCAGTCTTGTGCTTTTCTACTGAGCCATGTTCCCATCCATTAATTGGGTTAAATATTTTAATGCACTGTTTTTCTGCTGACTGTATGCTCTACCAAGAGAATCAGAGTGGAAGGTAACCTTTTCTGATAAACTGTGAGCTGCTACTCTCTGAATTTTTATGGGTCAATAAAACTGCAAATAATTAGGATGGTTGGAAACTGAGAAATAAATGAGTTACCTTATCTTTTTGCATGAAAGAGAAATAAATCAGACTTTGATGAGGAGTATGTATAGTCATGTAAATTCACACTGCACCAAGCTAAAAGCATACTTTTCCATTCTAGCATGCTTTAAAAAACACAACAAGCAATTAGGTCTTGAAAAGCATTTCAAACTACCTCGAAGGACAAACAAACTGAAGGCATTTATTGAACTACATAACCTTGCATTTCAAAAAAAATTTAGAAAAATAAAGTTTTAGATGGCATGTCTGTGTTCACCACTTCATAGTTTGAAAATGGTTTTAAAAATCCATAATATGAAAATTTCTGTAATTCATTTGATGCATTCAATGAAGCACATTCCTATCTGATCGTTAAAATAAACTTTCTATACCCTTTCCAAACAAGCCCTAACCTTTTCTTTAAAATAAATGACATCTAAGTTATCTCAAGTCCAAAAGCATGGTTTAAGTTTCACTTATCATTTTAATGGGTTATTGTGATCTCTTCAAGTAGTCTGCATTAGTTCAAGGAAGCCTTTATTGCTCTGTGTATGTCTGATTTCTTTGGGGAGGTCAGATGGCAGGATTATTTTTCTACCATAAAAGGCCTAGACCCTGACTGTCCTGATTCCCAGGCCCATGTTCTGTCTATTACACTGATATAGTATTAGAATGCTCTTTCCCACTGCATGACAACAAATCTGGATTTCTTATTGAAATGATGTAAATCAGCCTTTCTGCTCAATACATTACATTGCGTGGGATGATAAAGTCACTTGGTGAAAGTCCACCAATATGGTAGTGTCAGAAATATTTGGACTTTGAAATAATTCCAAAGGTAGCACATAGTAAAAATGCTCTAGTCTTTTATTATTTATTCATTTTCCAATTTTCATTTGTGCTGTTTTAATATGAGATAGGAAGAAACCTCTCAAACTGAATTTCTGACATGTTCAAATAGCAGGCCTGGCCGCATTGGAATTACTAAAATCATGCAAGGAACTTATTAGGTTCTGATAATGATTAAAGTAGGCTTTCATAGTACTCCAATAAATGCCATATGGTTACATGTTGAATTTTAGATGCAAACCCACGATTTTGCACCTGATGCTTCTGCTCAGTCCCTGTCAGTGTGAAAATAAAATCACTTTTTATTTGTATATTTCATTTTCAAGTGACATAGACTGATCAGTACCACATTCTGTTATGGAAATATAGAGCCTAACAAAGAGAAAAGGCATGAGTGTGTTGTGTGTGTGTGTGTTTGGGTGTGGTGGGGAGCAGTTTATGTATAAACTGAACAGAAAATCCAGCCCCTTTATGTAACTAATTTTTTTTTTTTAAATCATTGCACTTTGATTTTAATACTGTTTAATATGTTTAATAATGAATCAGAACCTAAGGGCATTTTTCAAATGGGGTATAAACCTATGGAACTGTATTTCTCTTGTTTTGCTGGAACCTTTATTTTCTGGCATTCAGGACATGGTGTGAGATCCATCTGCTTATTCAGGCTGTTCCTGAGCATGTGGGAGGATTGGCAAGTAAAATCTAAACATAGCTTGTTTTAAGGATTGTAAGTGGTCTTGCATTTGAACCTGCAGGCTAAGTAGTAAACACATTTTAAATTATGAGTAGTAATAGAACACAAGATTGGCTTGCTTAAAACTCTCCCCAAATCCCAGAGGGCTGATTGTCTTCTTTCAGCCAAATAATAATAATGATAATAATAACTGTGGTATTTTTAAGTGCTAGTGTAGATAATACAAGATAATCAGGTCCCACCTGGGTCTCACAGACTAAAAGGTGATGAAAATGTATTGAATCCCCCATTTTATAGATGAGGCACAGATAAGTTTTGGCAGATATGTGATGGAATGAGGATTAGAATCCAGGTCCTCTGTCTCCCAGGTCCTTACACTTTCTACTCTTCCTCCAGGAAATTTTAAGACTACCTTGCTCTGTCACAGAGAAAAGCCTGTCAAATTAATTGCTTTGATGCCCAGATCTTATACACTTGTGCACATTTTTAAGAGTGAAGGAATTATGAATTTTTCATCCTCCCCTCTATACTGTAAGCTCATTATTGTCAGGGAATGTGTCTATCAACTCTGTTGTAGATGCCTAAGCATTTAATTAATTAATTCATTCATTCATTCAATAGTATTTATTGAGCGCTTACTATGTTCAGAGCACTGTACTAAGCACTTGGAATGTACAATTCGGCAACAGATAGAGACAATCCCTGCCCAATGACGGGCTTACAGTCTAGTCAGTGGAGACAGACAAAAATCAATAGCAATAAATAGAATCAAGGGGATGTACATCTCATTAACAAAATAAATAGGGTAATAAAAAAATATATACAAATGAGCAGATGAGCACAGTGCTGAGGGGAGGGGAAGGAAGATGGGGAGGAGCAGAGGGAAAGAGGGGGAAAAGGGGGCTTAGCTAAGGGGAGGTGAAGGGAGGGGGACAGAGGGGCAGCAGAGGAAGCAGAGGGAAAAGGGGGCGCTCAGTCTGGGAAGACTTCTTGGAGGAGGTGAGCTCTCAGTAGGGTTTTGAAGAGGGGGAGAGAATTAGTTTGGCAGAGGTGAGGAGAGAGGGCATTCCAGGACAGTGGGAGGACGTGTGGGTCAGGGGTCGACGGGGGGATAGGTGAGAATGGGGGGACGGTGAGGAGGTGGGTGTCAGAGAAGCGGAACGTGCAGGAAAGAGAGAAGGGAGGAGAGGTAGGAGGGGGCAATGGGATGGAGAGCCTTGAAGCCCAGTGTGAGAAGTTTTTGTTTCGTGGGGAGGTTGATAGGCAACCACTGGAGTTTTTTAAGAAGGGGAGTGACATGCCCAGAGCATTTCTGCTCTTCACACAGTAAATGCTCAATAAATGCAATTGATTGATTTATTACACAAGTTATTTTTACTCTAAATTGAATTGAAAAAATGCATGCCTGTTGGTATTTTTCAAAGGTTTCCTAGAGTTACCTTTATTTAGGTTAATGTCAGTCTCCCTTTGAACTGTAAACCCATTTTGGGCAGGAATCACATATACCCATTCCACTATATTGTACGTTCCCAAGTGACTTAGTAAAGTAAGTGCTCAGTAAAAAAAAAATCTTTGATTGTTCGATTGATTGAGTCATCTAAATTATTTTCAGCAAGGCTTGTCTTCATATGTACAAATGTCCCCGAGCTCTTAGGGGGAAGGACTCTGCCTAGAGAAGGACCCTGGTGAGAATGTTGAAAGGGAGTGAAACAGGATTTCATTTGCACCTAATTGATGGATCTTGAAATACTGATTAAAGGACCCCCCTAAAAACAACAGGACATAATACAGTTATATATATTTTGGAGTTCTAGGTATGGACCCCAACCAGCTTCAGCATACCTGAGGTCACATCAGGAAATCCACCAATGATGGTAATGATAACAATACTTGTTCAGCACATACTATGTACCAGGCACTTTACTAAGTGCTGGGGTGGATATGGGCAAATCTGGTTGGACACAGTAACTGAAAACTATAAACTTGTTCATTCATTCATTCAATCATATTTGTTATTAATAATTGTAATCATGGTATTTGTTAAGCACTTACTATGTGCCAGGCACTGAACTAAGCACTGGGGTGGGTACAAGCAAATCAAGTTGGACAAAGTCTCAATCACCATTTGACAGATGAGGTAACTGAGGCACAAAATTGAAGTGACTTGGCCAAGGTCACACAGCAGACAAGTGGCAGAGTGGGGATTATAACCCGGAACTTCAGAAAGTTGGGCATCTCTCAGAAATTTCTCTTCAGGTTGGCAATTCCAAAACTAAGTTATATAGAATGGCCTGAAATAAATACTAATTCCTACAATTGTTTCAGTGACACAGGAATATTGCCTTGGCACAAATACCATTCAAAATGTCTCTTTACCAACATGCAGGTGGCTTGCAATTCGCTTAATTTCTTCCAATGCCTGTTGGAAAGCTAATTATATATATTTTTTTTATTTAGAAATAAAATTGCAATCTGGATATACTGATTCATTCATTCAATAAAATTAATTGAGCACTTACTGTGGGGAGAGCACTGTACTAAGAGATTAGAAAATACAATTCGGGCAACAGGGACAATCTCTACCCAACAATGGGAGTGCATAACTTAAAGTGGCATTTCATATGGAGTACCAATATGCTACTATGCTAATATATATTCTCTCCTAATTCCAATTTATCCTCATTCTTCAATTCTTCATTCATCAGTAGATAATTCTTATTATGATGAGAGTGAGAAGTAATATTCCCATTGTAGAAAAAAAATAAATATAATTGAATATTTAAACATAAAAACACAGAACATCAGGAGTTAAATTGAGGGGGGGTTTGGAGCTAAAAGCAGTTCAATTTGAACAACTTGGTCACACTGAACAATTGAAAAATGTATCAGAGTCTTTTCTATTCTGAGGCTTCATTTCACTTAAAATGTAAAAATAATTTTACATTTACTTTTACATGTTTTTATATATGCTCTGATGCAGTAGTTTCTGTGGCAGAAAGTCCTAAAATAATGTAGAACTTCCTCTCTAATCCCTGTCTATTTTGAAAACTTTTATTTTGACACATTCAGAGTTTTGTTTAAACCTCTGACTAGAAAAATGAACTATATTTCATCCAGTTCTCTTGCATAAGGCTATTAATGTATATGTTGATTCTGTTCATAGTTTAAAAACATATTTCAAAGTAGCAATGTTTCTTCTTAGGGAGAAATTGCCTGAGAGAGATGGTGTAACCCTATTTCAGCACATCCATTCTCAGATTAGTAGTGCATTTTACTCTAGGACTTCTTGTTAGAGTCTGGAATTTTCGCAGTATTGGTGTTTATTCTTAGGCCCATTGAACAGCCTAGATGTAAAGACTGATGAAAAGAGATGTTTCTTACAGCAGAGTAGAATTGTAACCTGATTGCCCCTTAGTTTCTGATTCCTGGACAGGTACAAAAAATTGATTATCACCTGATAAATACATAGCAGCAAAGGTATTGTTACACTTTGATATGGCTTTGTATGAAAACCTTGCTTGGCACATAGTAAATGTTTAAAAGTACCAAGATTATTATTATTCTCAAATTTTGCTTTTCTGGTTTTAATCCTGGAGAAGGATACATGTCTGAAAAGGTTCTTGATTTATGTTTTACTACTGTCTTATGCCACATTCTTTTTTTTTTAATGGTATGTGTTAAGTGCTTCCTATTTGTCAAACACTATTCTAAGTGCTGGGGTAGGTATAAGGTAATTAGGTCAGACACACTCCTTGTCCCACATGGGGTTCACAGTCTAAATGGAAAGGAGAACAGGTGTGGTGGGCCCACAAGAAGCTGCCTTATTAATGACTGTTTGTGAGCCCATGAACAACAACAATGGAGAGACTTTGCCAAGCCACCAATAGGCTCTACCTGAGGCAGGTGATTGCTGGCCTATGGGGGTGGAGCATGGAGGGAGTCAGGACTTTCTCTCCCTGTTCTACCCAGTATCAGGCCTGGACTAATCAATGACTGGTATATAGTGCCACAGGTGTGATGCCTAAGGCAGATAAAAGGCAGTTGCTTTGAAGTGGTGGGATACACACAAAGAAAGAGCACAGAGGCATGTCGAGATGCAAGACACCTGGAGGCAGCACTGAAGTGGAGAAGTAGGAGCAGCACTCGACAGCAGCAGAAGGCAGCAGCACTTGGAAGCAGAAAGAAGAAGCATTGGCAGAATGGGCTCCTTTGACTACAGACTGGTATTGGACCCTTGGTGAAGTGAGTGAGTGTATGGATGTTTCACTCCCTTCTACATTGGTAAAACTAAGTAAAAATACTTTACACATTAACCATGGTGATCAGAGGTATGGTTTGACCTCAACTACTTGTCACCAAGGCTCCCCCAGTCCAGGAAAATCCTGGTTGGTATGAACTGGGGGACTTGTGACAACGTGTTTTCCCTCTTTACAGCAGGGGAAACAGGCACAAAGAAGTAAAGTGATTTACCCAAGATTGTACAGCAAGCAATTGGCAGAACTATTGGCAGAGCTGGAATTAGAACTCAGGTCCCCTGATCTCCAGGCTTGTGCTTTTTCCACTAGGTCATGTTGCCGCTTTGTCTGGTATAATGATGTTCTGAATTGTAACTGTGAAAGTATGGAAAGTAGAAATGCTACATTCTGAAAAGAATAAAAGAAATGTTCTAACTATTCCTGAGTGTGCAGAATTCAGCAATGGTACATGTTGCCACTGTTAATTTAAGAAATTTTGCTTTTTTTCAAAGTCTGAACAGGAACCTTATACAATGAATATGTTATATTTGTTGAAATTACCTATACCGAGTCTTCCTTTGAAGGCAGTGACAGTATTTATTGATTGTGAAATCCTATCCACATAGGTGTTGGGCTGCAAGGCCCAATTTATAACTTTCTTACATCATCAGCAAAACAACTTTATACTGACACTGAATTTTGCTACATAGGCTGTATGCTATCTTATAGTGCACAAATAGACAAAAGGAAAACTGAATATAAAAGCCAGCAGGACTTCAATTAAATACAGGATATTTTCATTCATTCAATAGTATTTATTGAGCGCTTACTATGTGCAGAGTACTGTACTAAGCACTTGGAATGTACAGTTTGGCAACTGAGACAATCCCTGCCCAGTGGTAGACTCACAGTCTAACTGGGGGAGACAGACAGCAAAGCAAAACAGAACAAAACAAAAACAAGACAACATTATCATGGTAAATAGAATCAAGGGTATGTACATCTCATTAACAGAATAAATAGGGTAATATATACAAATGAGGACAGGGCTGGGGGGAGGGAAAGGGGGAGAAGCAGAGTATGGAGGGGGAATAATAATAATAGTAATAATATTGGTATTTGTTAAGCGCTTACTATGGGCCGAGCACTGTTCTAAGCGCTGGGGTAGATACAGGGGAACCAGCTTGTCCTATGTAGGGCTCACAGTCTTAATCCCCATTTTACAGATGAGGTAACTGAGGCACCGAGAAGTGAAGTGACTTGCCCAAAGTCACACAGCTGACAAGTGGCTGAGCCAGAATTCGAACCCATGACCTCTGACTCCAAAGCCCGTGCTCTTTCCACTGAGCCACGCTGCTTCTCTAGGGAACAGAGGGAGAAGGGGGAAGCTCTCTAGGGAGCTTCTCTAGGGAACAGAGGGAGAAGGGGGAAGCTCAGTCTGGAAAGGCCTCTTGGAGGAGCTGAGCTCTCATTTGGTGGCAATTATGTAGCATAGTGGACATTGACAGTCTATTGGAGTGTTGCACTGCACAGCTTTGAGACTTGGCCGTACTGCAGACTCTAGACTGCAAGCTTATTTTGGGCAGGGCACAATCCCTGCCCACAATGAGCTTACAGTCTAGAGTATATAGTTTATACTATATTCTACCTTTCCTAGTGCCTGGTGCAGTGCTCTGCACAAAGTATGTGCCCAATAAATATGATGGATTACAGAAGACACATCCAGATTCCTTAGCATTCCACCAGACCAAACTACAAATCACATTATAAGAAGCAGCGTGGCTCAGTGGAAAGAGCCCTGGCTTGGAGTCAGAGGTCATGGTTCGAATCCTGGCTCTGCCACTTGTCAGCTATGTAACTGTGGGCAAGTCACTTAACTTCTCTGTGCCTCAGTTGCCTCATCTGTAAAATGGGAATGAAGACTATGAGCCTCACATGGGGCATACTGATTACCCTATATATACCCCAGTGCTTAGAACAGTGCTCTGCACATAGTAAGAGCTTAACAAATACCAGCATTATTATTGTTATTATTATAGCCAACATCAAGTAACATAGCAAGGTTCATTCACGCATTCAATACTACTTATTGAGCACTTCCAAAGTGCCGAACACTGTGTACTAAGCGGTTGGAATGTACAATTTGTCAACAGATAGAGACAATCCACACCCAACAACAGGCTCACAGATAACAAGAGGTTCTGGAATGCAGTCAGCTCTACTGCAAGGGACATATGAGGAGAATGGATGGCAGCATGATGCAAAAGCAGTTGCTGCTGGAGGAAGTGAAAAGGGTCACACCTGCAAGCTGGAAGGACAGAATGCAATTTCAAGTGAAGGACATTCTCAAACCACATAGCACTGGAGAATTTGGAGAACAATTTGGGGACTTCTGTGAATGTGGGAAGCCTACATACTAGGGCAGAGGCAAGAGGAATCCCAATCAATCAATCAATCGTATTTATTGAGTGCTTACTGTGTGCAGAGCACTGTAGGAAGCTCTTGGGAAAGTACAATTTAACAGACTTGGTTGACATATTCCCTGTCCAGAGGAGTTTCCAGTCTAGAGGGGAATCCTCTATATCTCTCTGCAAAGAGTTTACAGTTTAGAGGGAGAGGCAGACATCAGTATAAATAAATTGTGGATAGAGACATAAGTGCTGTGGGACTGAGGGTGGGCAACGTGTGCAAATCCCTAGGATGTTATTCATGCCACTGCTTTCCACAGCTATTGCTGCTTTTATTGATGATTGACTACTGACTTTACTGCCTACTTTGCTCACATTCTTATTCAAACTAACAGGTATCTGAGGTCCCAACAAGGACAAGGGCTTAGTGCAAACTTTGCCATCTCTGTGGGGCAAACTTTGCTGTGGGGATCCATGTTCAAAATACTGGGGACCTAGTGATGGAAATCAACCTTTTCTGCTTCCCTCCCATATGGCCAGAACCTACGTCTGGATTATGGTTGGTGATTGGTGGTTTCCCCATTCTGGTTTCTGTCTTAGTGGAGACATACAGGCTTTAATGTTTCTAACTTCTCTTATATCTGATGGAGGTGGGTAAGGATGCTAAGGTTCCTTATGGAAGAGGGAGTCTTAACTCACAGCTCACCCCATACCATGTCCCTAGCTCCACCACACTTGCTCCTTGGTTTTGGTGGCCATAGTAAAAGTGTGCCCCTTTATAAAAGAAAAGGAGTTTGAAACTATTCCCTACTCAGCGCCTTCCAGATTTTCTTTTGGGGTTTGGCAGGATGGATCTGATTAAATCTCCCATGAGATCAAAATACTTCTCACACCCACTCTCAACATTGACATCCATAAAATGGGGACACATTTTTACCTTAGAGGAAATAACGATGATGCTGATAATGATAATATTTATTGCACACTTAGTATGTGGTAAGCAATGTTTAAAATGCTGGAGTAGATACAGATTAATAATGTTGGTATTAAGCGCTTACTATGTGCTGAGCACTGTTCTAAGCACTGGGGTAGACACAGGGGAATCAGGTTGTCCCACGTGGGGCTCACAGTCTTAATCCCCATTTTACAGATGAGGTAACTGAGGCACAGAGAAGTTAAGTGACTTGCCCAAAGTCACACAGCTGACAAGTGGCTGAGCCAGGATTCGAACCCATGACTCCAAAGCCCAGACTCTTTCCACTGAGCCACGCTGCTTCTCTTAGGTCAGACACAATCCCTGTTCAGCATGGAGCTCACAGTATATTTTCTTCCCCTCTTCAAAACCCTACTGAGAGCTCACCTCCTCCAAGAGGCCTTCCCAGACTGAGCTTCCCCTTTTCCCTCTGCTCTCCCTCTACCCCCTTCACCTCCCCTCAGCTAAGCTCTCTTTTCCCCCCTTGCCCTGTGCTCCTCCCCCTCTCCCTTCCCCTCCCCTCAGCACTGTGCTTGACCACTCAATCGTATATATTTTCATTACCCTATTTATTTTGTTAATGAGATGTACATCACCTTGATTCTATTTATTGCTATTTTTTTAATGAGATGTTCATCCCCTTAATTCTATTTATTGCTATTGTTTTTCTCTGTCTGTCTCCCCTGATTAGACTGTAAACCCATCAATGGGCAGGGACTGTCTCTATCTGTTGCCGATTTGTACATTCCCAGCACTTAGTACAGTGCTCTGCCCATAGTAAGCACTCAATAAATACTATTGAATGAATTAAGTGAATGTAGGAGGGAGAACAGGTATTGAGCCCAAATTTACAGTTGAGGCAACTGAGGCACAAAGACGTTATCTAACCAAAGTCACATAGGTAAGTGGCAGAGTCAGAATTAGAACCCAGGTTCTCTGATTCTCAGCCCCGGGCTCTTTCCACTAGGCTATGCTACTTTCACATGGAATTGGTGGAATTGTTGGTGGGGGACAAACCGCTTGTGCTATGTGACTGGCAAACCCCTACCCTCCCCAATTCCTCCAGCCAACTGAAAGAGTTGGGAGAGCTGTGATGGTCTCAGGATGAGCAATTCTAGGTTTTGTGGTTATTGCCAACCAAAATCCAGCATTGGAGATTGAAGTGTGTGTATTTATGAGAGAATACTGTAACATTACAAATTTCTGGATATATATGTATATATATATTCAAATTTTATCATGAGTCTAGTTTGCTCCCATATGAACAGCCTATGCCCAATACTTTAGAAGCCCCCCATCCACTGCCACTATTTAGCCTTCAGTAAAAAGTCTTGAAGATCAATTTTTATTTGTACTTTTTGTAAAAAAAAAACTTTCAGCAATTCATACTAACTTGTTTAATTTAGGAAATTAAATTTACCTATTTCAGCACTGAGCCAGTAACTATATCCAGTCCTTATACTAGTTGTGTCTAGTTAATTTCAATTTATCAAAGCACAAGCCATACCATCTGTCAAAAACTAATAAGAATAATACTTTAAACTGAATCATCAAAATGCCAGCCTATAGAACAATGACAAACCGAAACAGGATATATATTTGAAAGGACAGTTGAACGGATTCAGCAAACTTTGCAGCAGAAAGAAAATCCCCAAACATGAAGGCAGAAGATAAAAGAAAAAAATCCAAAAAATGTAGAAAAATAGAAAACTAGGAGACTTTTTTGAATGAGGACACTCACCTATTTCTGTTATTGTACCCTATGAGTGTCATTGTTCCACTATATTGCAAGCTTTTGTCTGCCCCAGTGGAATGGGATAAAGGTCTGCCTTAAAGTTAAGTATGAGTTTTAGCCTGACAGAATGGGTATCTATTTTAAGAGAATGCTCTTTTCCTTAAAAAGGCCATGGAGGAGTCTGTGGAACATTTGTGGAGTGAAGGGGATGGAAGTCAGATTGGGAGGGGTCAAGGGAGATTTGGAGGAGAGAAAAGAAGATAGCAAATGTAGACAACTCACTCAAGCAGTTTGGATAGGAATGGTAGGAGGGAGATGGAGTGATAACTGGCGGGAATCCATGGGGTAAAGGGTAGGGTGGCGGTTAGGAGCGGGGAGATATGAGCATGTTTGAAGGTAGCAGGGAAAAAGGACTGGAGAGTGAACAGTTGAAGATGGTAGTCAAGGAGGGAAGAAAGAAGAGGTCAAGTGTGAAGGTAAGGGATCAGAGGTGCAAGTAGAGAGAGTAGATTTTGAGAGAAGGCAGGAGACTCATTCAATAGCATTTATTGAGTGCCTACTAAGGTCAGAGCACTGTACTAAGTGGTTGGAATGTACAATTCGGCAACAGATAGACAATTCCTGCCCAGTAGATGATCCGTGCAGCAGAATGAAGAATAGACTGGAGTGGGGAGAGATAGGAGGAAAGGAGATCAGAGAGGAGGCTGACACAATAATCCAGTTGGGATATTATGAGAGCTTGTACCAGCATGATAGTCGTTTGGATGGAGAGGAAAGGGCGGATCTTGGTGATACTGTGAAGGTGAGACTGGCAGGTTTTGGTGACAGATTGGATGTGTGGGGTGAATGGGAGAGCAGAGTCAAGGATCCCACCAAGGTTGAGGGCCTGGGAGATGGGAAGGATGGTAGTGCCTTCCACAGTTACAGGGAAGTCAGGGAGAGGACAGGGTTTGGGAGGGAAGATAAGGAGCTCAGCTTTAGACATATTCAGTTTTGGGTGGTGGGCAGGCATGTGGTGGAGATATCCTGGAGGCAGGAGGAGATATGAGCCTGAAGGGAGGGGTAGAGAACAGGGGAGGAGATGTAGATTTGGGTGCCATCTGCATAGAGATGATAGTTGAAGCTGTGGGAGCAAATGAGTTCACCACGGGAGGAGATATCTTGATATACTTCTGGGAAAGAAGATTTCATGAAAGGGCAGGAGGAGAGAGGAACTGGAGAGGAACAGGGGAGATTTTAGGGACACTGTGCCTGATGGTTTCAATTTTCTCAATAAATATTTGTCCAGGTCATTAGGTTCAACAAATAGGGGAGGTGGGGTACAGGGGGTTTGAGGAGGGAGTTAAAGATCTGAAACAATTGGTGGGGGGAAATGGACATGTGAGTCAATAGGATAGAGAAATAATTTTGCTGGGCAGAGGAGAGGGCAGGCAAGGATGAACTCTAGGTCGATGAGGTCAGCCTGATATCTGGATTTCTGCCAGCAGCAGTCTGAGTCTTATGTATAGGAGCAAAGGAAGTGGACCATGAAGTTGATTCAGGGCTGTAGGTTAGTGGTACAAGATCAACGAAGAGATATGGGAGCAAGTGAGTTGAGTTCAGAAAAGAGGTGGTGTTGAAAGTGTCAAATAGGTCAACAAAGGAAGGTAGTTTGGTTATAGAGACTAAATGGGGATGATGATGTGAGAAAATTGGATGGAGTCGAAAGATGGGAGGTCTCTATGGGGGCACAGAATAGATTTGAACAAGAGGAATTTGAGGGGAGGGCCAAGATATGGGAGGAGCTTGTGGTCAGAGGGATTTTTCAGTTGGTGAGGGCAGTAGATGTTGTGCAGTGACTAGAGATGATAAGATCTTGTGTGTGTCCAAATGGTATTTGACAAGATATGTCTAAAACAAAAAAGTGGGATTGCACACTGTTATAGGATTACTCTTTAACAGGAATGCCATGATGCTCCGTGAAAATTCTCTGATGAACAGTATTTTTTTTTTATTCTACCCTCCGTGCATTCAGTATAGCGTACTGTACACAATAGTTAACTCGATAAATGCTGTTGATTAAAGTTATTTGACCTTATGATTCCTTTATAACTGAAATGAACAACACTTATAATTATTATTCAATGATTATTTCATCAAATCCAGTAATGATTCAGGGCAATTCATTTTTACATTATTTTAATTTTTAAATTCTCCTTTCATTAAAGCTATGCTATACGATTATTTTATTACAATAGTAAAAGTTCATAAATATCTAGTAAGGAATTTCAAAAATTCAACTCTATTCAGCAATACTCAGGACTCTTATTAAGTGTAGTTGTAACTGGAGGTTTACAGCTGGACAAGAAAACCCTTTGGAGTGCTTTAAAATTCTATGAATCTTTGATGAAAGTGTGTTAATATTTCATTATTATTTCCTGGAAACCAGACTATTCCAAATCTTCATTTCAAATGTTTTTTATTTCTGGTAATTATGAAATTCCTAATTGCATTTTCCATCGCATCCCTTGGAAGATTTGACTATATCCATAAATGATGGTAGCAACCAATTTTATGCCTCTTTAATAATGTATTCCTAAATTTGGCTTCAAGGTAAGAAAAGCGTTTACCTTATTGATCATGATGCATTAGGTACAACCTGGAAAGTGTTCATCAGGTTGAATCCCATGAAATATTTCTGAATAATTTTTTTAAAAGTATCAATTGTAGGCGCTTCCATCAACTCTTTTTTTCCATTTTTAAAACCAGAAGATGGGGACAATTTAGGTATTGTACTGCATATTTGGACATTTTCTAATTGAAGTATTTTGTACATCTAGTAATGTATTTTGGCTTTTATTTCCAATCCATGCAGATTATTCATAATAATAATTATGGTATTTAAGTGCTTATTATGTGCCAAGCACTGTTATAAGTGCTGGGGCAGATACAAGCTAATCAGGTTGGACACAGTCCCTTTCCCACACTGGGCTCACACTCTTAATCCCCATTTTACAGATGAGGGAAAAATTGTGCGGAGAAGTGAAATGACTTGCCCAAGGTCACAGCAGACTTGTGGCATTTCTTTTAAGCAAATATGCCATCAGTCCTTTTCCTGCACTTTCATGTTGTGAAGGTTAGTCTTAAATAGAATATAGACTATCAAATGATATTTGATGAACCAGATTACTTAAAATAGGCATCTTTTGACTGTCATTAGTTTCACTGTAAATCCAGCACTCAAACTGAATATGCCCAAATATGTAAATTAGGCAGGTCACATAACTTCAATTAATCAGTAGCATTTATCGAGTTAACTTCTGTGTGCAGTACGCTATATCAAATGATTGTAGGGTAGAGCAAAAAAAAAAAAGAATACCACCTAAACTATATCTGATTGAATTTACCTCCATTCCTAGCACCCCTATCTGTTCGTCCTTCACTTTGTTAAATAATTTCATTTATGGCCAGGTCATAAGACTTCTTTTCTGATTGGCTACTTCCTATGCGTCATATTTATTATATTGATACAGGCAAATAAGATCTGAAACTTTGTTAAAACTCTGTTTAGAGATGGAGTGAATGTTTCTGAAAAATCAAAATTAGTATCCAGTAGGGGTTTGGAGCCAGAGTCCTCTTGCTGAGAATATTCAACACTCTATTAAAGCTTTATCAGAGGAGAGAATGTGCATCTTTTCCCATTCCCAACACCAAAGTCCCTGCTATGGGAGGGGTTTGGATCCAGTAGACCTGCACCTCAGCAGGAAGCTTTATTCAAGTCCCTCTGTTCCCAGGTAACAGTGCAATGAAACTGGGGGCACATGACTGAGAAACAGAGAGAATGTGTCTGAAAAATCAAAATCAGTATCCCTCCCTCTCTCCAGCCTCATTGCCTCTGCTACAGGAGGGGTTTGGAACCAGGACTGTGTGGAAGAAAAACTTCACATACATTTAAAAGAGTATGTCAGACAAGTTTATTAATACTAGCACTTCTTTCAGCACTAGTAGGGAGAGGTGGCTGAATGGCAGAGATTCCCCTGCTTGTCTAGCCCAGTTCAACTTCAAGCAATACACAGGTTTTGTTTTTTTTTAATACCAATAGTGCAGCATTCATAATTATCAGAAGAAGACAATATGAGAAATAGTTTAGGACAGAAAGCAGTAATTCTCTTGGGTGTTTTCCATTCAGCTCTGGACCTACTTTGTTCTGGGTGATCTCAAACTACTAATAAGCAGGACCCGCGGTCTTGATTAATTCAATGAAGTTGTTTCATCTTGTCTCAAATCGAGCTTGGCTACTTCATTTGAGTCAGTCAGATTATCCATCTATTTGACTCATTCGAATAGTCAGGCTTGCCTTCAGTAGATCAGGTCATCAAGCACTCCCACTGTGGGCAAACAAGCCTAGAGCTGAAACAACTCAGAGGGGAAAGGTCAGAGAAAAACGGGGAAACAAATGCAGGGCTTTGACCATGGTGCTTCCGGAGTTGCTACTTCTCTGTTTCCCTAGCTACATTGTCTCCTTGAGGTGCAGAGCCATGGAGGGGGATAGAGAGGAGGCAGACAGGGCTGTGAGGGGTAGAAGCCAGGCTCACCAACAGTGGGAAGTTTATTTTATTTGTAAATGAAAAGAATACTTGCTGCCACCTCCCAACAGCCAGTCATTCCAACAGGTGAGCAAGCCCCAGCTCTAGAAGATTGATTTTTTTTCATGTAGAACAGCAATCATAGCAGCTCCCTCCTCTCCCCTCCCCAGCCCCAAAAGCAGCAATAGTGACAGGAGCAGCTTTCCATTATTGGCCAGAAGATTCCCAGCTGCTGCAGCCCATATTGGGATCCCCTCTGATATAAGGGTCTGCTCCAAGTTCATCCATGTGCATTTTGGTTTTGGAGGAAAACTGCACTTGCTCCTGTGATGATCCTGGGTTCCTTCCTCTCCAGCCTCATGGAAAGTCACTCGTCTCTCTTCCCCAGGTCCTCTCCCTTACTGTACAGGTAGGACTACCTAGTAATTCAGTGTGGGAGACACGCTGTCCCAAAGACACGTGACACAACTGCCTTTTATATTATTTTGAAGGATTTTACCTGAATAATTTATGCAGTATTGAAGTGTGCTGCCCTGTTATAATAATAATAATAATGTTGGTATTTAAGTGCTTACTATGTGCAAAACACTGTTCTTAGCACTGGGGGATGCAAGGTGATCAGGTTGTCCCTCATTGGGCTCACAGTCTTCATCCCCATTTTACAGATGAGGTAACTGAGGCCCCGAGAAGTGAAGTGACTTGCCCAAAGTCACCCAGCTAACAAGTGGCAGATCTGGGATTCGAACCCATGATCTCTGACTCCCAAGCCGGGGCTCTTTGCACTGAGCCACGCTGCTTCTCTCATGGAGCTGCCTAGGTGAAGTTTCCTAAGTGATCTCAGCAAAAAATCCTGCTTCAACATAATTTCTTACACTAACAAGCCATCAATCAGATTGTTACAATCTACATGTACTTAGTAATCTCATTTGTTTCGTCTAGTTGTAAACGTTTGGTACATGTCTCCCCAATTAGAATGTAAGCTCCTTTCAAAGTACACTGCACCAAGTGGAAACACAATAAATCCAATTGCTGCGTTGTCCCATAGCTTGAATTTATTTATAGATTTCCATTCAATTGAGAGGTATGTTCACAAAATCTAATAAAAACCTTTCTTTGGAAGCCATTTAAATAGCTTTGTCTTTAAAAAAAGGATTGGAGAAATGTAGATTATCCAACACTTTACTACCAAATGCCGCTGTCCCCACTGTGGGAAAATTAACACACCAGAGACTGTGATATTTACATATACATTTTTTTTTCTTCTGAATGCCCAGTGCTGCCTGTGTCAACCCAGCTTTACTTATTAATACTGAGGAGATAAATTATGAAGGAAGCAACTCTAGAAGAGCTCAGGAAGAAAACAGCCAACTGGAAAGGCAAACGAGGAGAGGTGAAGTAGGAATGTGTCTAAGGACCTGGACAAACTTTGCTATATTGTATTCTCCCAAGTGCTTAGTACAGTGCTCAGCACTCAGTAAACACTCAAATACAATTGATTAATTGATTGAAGTAGGAGATTTGAAGGTTGTCAGCCAACCATCAAAGAAGATGGGACATAGAAGGAGAAAAGAGAGATAATAAAGGGAGTCCAGACAGAATCTCCGAGGACATAAACTAGACCTCTCCAGAACTTCTGAATAGTAGACTCACCTCCTGACAACTCCCCTTAGCTGTCAATTGAGGGACTCATATCCTCAATATGCTATTAAAGGGAATTTACCAATCCTCAATAGCAAGGATTATGCCTACTAATTCCAGTGTACTCTCCCAAGTGCCTAGTACAGTATTCAGCACAGAGTAAGTGTGCAAGTAATACTATTGATTAATTTGGGGATAAAAACAATAGAGGCAGAGTTCAGGTTGGGGGGGCCCACCTACAAGGTAATTTCAAACAGTTTGAAGCAGGAGGGCGTTATACCTAGTAGTTTATATTACTAATAATCATATAAATAACAATCACTATCATATTTAGTAATGTCATGAACCCTTTGTTCATATCAACTAGTTCTTTCCTGGACCGGGGAAGCCTTGGTTACATGTTGTAGAGTCAAACCACACCTCTGATCACGAAGGTTAGTGTAGAAAGTTTTTTACATAGTTTTACTAGCATGCAAGGGAGTAATACATACATACAATCACTCACTCCACTCCACCAAGGGTCTAATGCCAATCTGCTAGTCAAGGGAACCCCTTCTGCCAATGCTTCTTCGTTCTGCTTCCAAGTGCTGTTGCCTTCTGATTCAGACTGCTGCTCTCTACCTGTTTCTGCTGCTCTCTGCCTCAGGTGCTTCAGTGCTGCTTTTTGTGTGCCCCAGCATGTCTCCTCACCATTCAGAACCTTTTATCTGCTTTAGATGTTGCAGCTGTGACTCTGTGTCAGCCATTGATTTGTCCAGGTCTGTCACTGGGTAGAACAGGGAATTGAGCCCAGCCTTCCTCCATGCTCTTCCCCTCCCCCCACAGGCCAGCAATCACCTACCTTCAAGAAAAGCCCATCAGTGCCTTCGCCAATCTCTTCCTTGTTGTTGTTTGTAAGATCACAAATAGTCACTAGTAAGGCAGCTTATGGGCTCACCAGAAGTAAGATATTACAGGATATCCCTGAAAAGGACATGAAATTTAAATCATTTGAGGTCTTTGAGGATGACAAGAGGGTTTTAGACATTTCCTGCTTGTTCCAATTGACAGCCCAGATTCCATATGAACTGGAGGAAGGGCAAGCATTCATCACTTTTGAGGAGGAAGAAGTTGCCCAAAATGTGATCAAAAAGGGAAAACATCTTGTGAACTTAGAGGATGGAAAGGTGGGACTGGAGGCTAAACCTGTGCCACTCAAAACAGGTGTCACCTTTCAGGTCCATGTAACAGTTTCTCAAAAGAAGATCAACGTTTCCAACATTCCCGAGGAGTTACCCAGAGAGCAGATGAGAGAGAAACTAGAACTGAGCTTCTGTAAATCCCACGAGGACGGAGGCGAGGTTGAAAGCGTGGATTATGATCCCCGGGCCCAAACTGCCATCATTACGTTCCTCGAGACAGGAGTTGCTGAAAATATTTTGAAAAATAAAGTATACCCTCTCAAAACAAATAAAACTGCTATGATGTTACTGTTTCTCCATATACAGAAACACACTTGGAAAAGTTTTAGGTATTTGAAGGGATTTCCAGGGGAACTATCCTTCTGACTGGTCTGAAAGACATCCAGGAGGAAGAAGAAGACTTGGAGGATCTCGTTCATATTCACTTTCAAAAGGAGAGAAACGGGGGAGGCGAGGTAGAGATTGTCAAGTGTGCCTGAAGCAGCCTCTGACTCTATTTTGAGGGAGATAAATAGGAAATTATGTGAAATTAAATGGCTGACCAGGGACACAGAATTCAACCAGCATCTGAACTCTGGACTAAAAAGACTCTGCAGGTCTTCCCCTCTTTAGAATAACAAATCTAGAATAGTCTAATCTCTTTTTATGCCTAAAGATGAAATGAACATCATTCAGTGGTCCTTTTATAAAGGGGAGTGGCATTTATCTCTGGTATCTTGGTATCCTAGCTGCCTCTTTAGGCAATGTGATGCATTAAAGTCTCCATCTTTCTCAAATTAGATGGCTGCATACCTGACTCACAACTAATTCTCTTCCCCTCTTCAAAGCCCTACTTAGAGCTCACCTCCTCCAAAGGTCTTCCCAGACAGAGCTTCCCCTTTTCCCTCTGCTCCCTCTGCTGCCCCTCTAACCCCCCTTCACCTCCCCTCAGCTAAACCTCCTTTCCCCCCCCTTTCCCTCTGCTCCTCCACCTCTTCCTTCCCCTCAGCACCGTGCTCATCCGCTCAATTGTATATATATTTCATTACCCTATTTATTTTGTTAATGAGATGTACATCACCTTGATTCTATTTATTGCTATTGTTTTAATGAGATGTACATCCCCTTGATACTATTTATTACTGTTGTTTTTGTCTGTCTACCCCAATTTGACTGTAAGCCCGTTAATGGGCAGGGACTGTATCTGTTGCCGATTTGTATATTCCAAAAGCTTAGTACAGTGCTCTGCACATAATAAGCACTCAATAAATACTATTGAATGAATATTACTACATGATAGTAATAGTACGTAGTGATTATTAGGTATTTACTAAGCCCTGTGAAACAGTAAAAATTGGACACCATCCCTGGCCCTCAATAGGCTTACAGTCTAAAAGTACGGCAGGAGATGGAGATGGGTGCAAAAAAGATGAAACAGTTATTAAAAAAAAATCAGAGTAGGATATCGAGGGTAAATCGAGATGTGGCTATGGATCAAAATGGATTTGAAGTGATATTGTCTAGTGATATGGGTGGAGTGGAGTGAGCTGATGGTTAGGATTGTGGAATGATAGTCTAATTCATTCATTCAATCATATTTATTGAGTGTTTACTATGTGCAGAACACTGTACTAAGTGCTTGGGAAAATGCAGTGTAACAAAAAAATTGATAATTATATCAAAATGTCTCCCTACTTTAAACAGTAAGCTCATTGTGGGCAAGTAGCATTTCAGCTATTGTTTTGTTCTCTCCGTGTGCCTGGGAAAGCAGGACAAAGGGAGAGCTCATGTTGTGCATCCTTAATAGACACATAGCACAGAATAGTAATTTCTGGGTAAGCAGAAAGTCAGTTTCCCTTTCCTCTATTTGCTGCCCTTGAGGAACAGTAAAATATAAGATTCGTTTTGGATTTTGTGTTTTTTTGTTTGTTCCCAGGTAACAAACTCACTACTTAAAGTCTGACAGTCTTTGTATCGTTAATCTTGATGAACTAAGGAGAAACTTCTAACTATAAATGCAAACTTTGAAAAATGCCATCTATTGGGGGAGAAAGTTGCATTTTAAGCTAGTTCAAGATATTAATAATTTTCTTCTATTCTTCTTTAAAATGCTATATTGAGAGAGACTCATTCTGCCAAATTGTATAAAAGTCCAGAACCTCCAGCTCTTGCTATTACAATTCACATGATTGTTAATAAAGAGTTGTCTTGGCTCACACAATGTTCCTAAAAGTGTAATTTTTCCTTTCAGGTAATGGATTGTGTTCCATGATGAAAGGACCAGTTGTGTCCAAGATAATTCCAGTTGTCTTTCATTATGTGACAATAGCCCCTAAAATTGAGATAAAGGAGTTTAAGATTTTGATGGAAAAAATATTTTTAAAACTAGTGGTACAAAATGAGCTCCTACTGCTATTTCTATTTGCTTTTTATGGTTTCCATTACACCTGCTGAAATGCTGGCAGATTTAAATGCTATCATCTTTGGCAATACTGATCATAGTAACAGAGTTAGAGAGGCTATCCATAGAAGAAGTTAAGAATGTCATTCTGTCAACTTAACTTTAATGTCTTTATTGATAGAATGTTTAACTGAATATGTCAAATATTTAATTACCACTATTGTCCACTTTAGAAGACTGATGGTCATAGACCTTTCACAGTTAAAAGCAATAGAAAGTTTAGGCAATTTTTTGGATATTTTAAAATATCCTTCTTTTACTGTATCAGTTGGAAAATCTCCCCCTTATCTCTGCTTCAGTGTGTAATTTTAACATTGCCTTATGATTTATGCTTTTTTCTAAATTTCAGCCTTGCTTAAACATTCCATCATCTTGAAAAATGCATATTTACTGATTAGCAAAAAATGCATGGATTGCATGGTGTTAAGTTTACCTGGTAGGCTCAATTTATTATATATATATCCAGTAAATTCCTCACACAACCAAATATGTTCACCCACAGCACAGAACTTAATGCTGAAATCAAATTCTGCTACTTAGGCATGACATTAGGCAATGATGCATGGATAAACAAAGAAATAGAAAATAAAATTAACAAGGTCAGCAATATCATTTGGAAAGTAGTGTGGTAGTTACCTTGAGCAAGTCACTTCATTTCTCTGTGCCAGTTACCTCATCTGTAAAATGGGGATTGAGACTGTGAGCCCCATGTGGGACGGGGATTATGTCCAACTCAATTTGCTTGTCTCACCTCCCAGGACTTAATACAGTGCCTGGCACATTGTAAGCATTTAACAAATACCATTATTATTACATACTGTGGGATGACTCTAAACAGAGCACTGTACTAAGCTCTTGGGAGAGAACAATAAAATAGAGTTGGTATTCATGATCCCTGCCCACAAGGATCATAGAGTGTAGAGGTGAAACAGACAGTAAAATAAATTCCCTCCAGACTGTAAGCCCCTTGTGGGCAGTGAACATTCTACCAACTCTGTTATAGTGTACTTTCCCACTTAATATGTTTCTCTGCACATATTAAGCACTCAATAAATATGATTGATTACACATAGAGGAAATGTCAGGATAGGAGGATTTGTACAAAAGTGCCTTGGCCTGAGGATGGGATATTTAAGGGGAAAAGATAATAATGATAATAGTGGTATTTGTTAAGTGCTTACTATGTGCAGAGCACTGTTCTAAGCGCTGGGGTAGATACAGGGTCACAGGTTGTCCCACGTGAGGCTCACAGTTAATCCCCATTTTACAGATGAGGTAATTGAGGCACAGAGAAGTTAAATGACTTGCCCACAGTCACACAGCTGACAAGTGGCAGAGCAGGGATTTGAACCCATGACCTCTGACTCCCAAGCCCATGCTCTTTCCACTGAGCCATGCTGCTTTTCAAAGGACATAGATGATAAAGAGGAAATGGTATGGAGGGAAAATGAGGGCTTAGTCAGGGAAGACCTCTTGAAGATGTTTTGATTTCAGCATGGCTTTGAAGGTGGGAAAAGTGGTCGTCTGTCAGATATGACTTACCCAAGGTCACACAGCAAATAAGTGGGAAGCTGGGAGCCCACAACCTTCTGACTCCCAGACCTGTGTTCTATCCACTATGTCAGTGCTGTTTCTCTGTAATAATCTCTCTTTAAATCTTTAAATAGCTTAAGTTACTCTGTCATTCTATATCAAGATGTATATAGACAGAGAATGAAAGAGAGTACAGTGCTCTGCACATGGTAAGCACTCAATAAATATGACTGAATGAGTTACAGACCAGAGAGAGGAGATGGGAAAAGTTTGGTGGTGAGATAGATAAGATTAAGAATCAGTGAGTAGGTTGACATGAGAAGAGTAAAGTGAGTGGGATGAGCTCAGCAAGATAAAGTAGGAGTTGAAGAGATGACTGAGTATAAAGGATTTGTGTTTGATGCTGAATTGGATGGGTAATCATTAGAGGTTTCGGGGAATGGCTTGGAATTAACTTTTTTTTCAGAAAAGAAAATGATATAGGCAGCAGAGTGAAGAGTAGAGAAATAGGAGGCAGCCAGTTTGGTGAGGAGGCTGACACAGTAGTCAGGTTATGAGGCAGCCAGTCCCGTGAGGAGGCTGACACATTCCCATCCCCTCAGCACTGTACTCGTCCGCTCAACTGTATATATTTTAATCACCCTATTTATTTTGTTAATGAGATGTACATCACCTTGATTCTATTTAGTTGCCATTGTTTTTACGAGATGTTCTTCCCCTTGACTCTATTTATTGCCATTGTTCTTGTCTGTCTGTCTCCCCCGATTAGACTGTAAGCCCGTCAAACGGAGGGGACTGTCTCTATCTGTTGCCGACTTGTTCATTCCAAGTGCTTAGTACAGTGCTCTGCACATAGTAAGTGCTCAATAAATACTATTGAATGAATGAATGAATAGTCAGGTTATGATATGATCCTGAATACTTATCAGGATATGATATGTCCTCAGATCAGCTTGGTAGCAGTTTGGAGAGAACAGAGAAAAAATTATATTTAATAATCCTAGATGATTTTTAAAATGATTCTGAGGAATAAGCAGTGGACATAGAATCCTTTTGTTTTTGCAAATTAACAATATGTGATTTTTTTGTTTTATTTGAGGAAACAAAGCAATTAATCAATGGAATGGATGAGTGCTTACTGTGATGAACACTAAATGCTTGGGAGAGCAAGTTGGTAGACAAAAATCTCTGCCCTTTAGGAACTTAGAGTTTAATGGAGGAGACAAGCATTAAAATACAGATAAGGGAAGCAGAAAAATATAATGATTTGTACTTAATAGCTGTAGTGGGGGATCTGAGGTGTATGTCAGAGTCATTAAGAGCTAGAGACACAGGTGTATAAATGTCGCTTTCATTCATTCAATAGTATTTATTGAGCGCTTACTATGTGCAGAGCACTGTACTAAGCGCTTGGAATGAACAAGTTGGCAACAGATAGAGACAGTCCCTGCTGTTTGATGGGCTTACAGTCTAATTGGGGGAGACAGACAAGAACAATGGCAATAAATAGAGTCAAAGGGAAGAACATCTCGTAAAAACAATGGCAACTAAATAGAATCAACTAAATAGACACTGGAGGGAAGGAGAATGTGGAGGGGTAGAAGGTGGGGGGGCAGGAAGAGGGAAGCATGTGAGATTAGTCAGCAGGGAGGGCTTCTCGAAGGAGATTTTGCTTTAGTATGCTTTGAAGAGGGGAAAAGTGGTGGTGTGTCAGATATGAAGGGGGAAAGAGTTCCAGGCAGGAAGAGCAAAGTAAGCAAGGTGGAAATGATGAGAGAGACAATATATATGTATAGTAAATAAAACGGCACCAGAGGGGTGAAGTGTGCAGGCCGGGTAGGGGAGTGGGGAGAGTAGGAGAGGAGGATCATTACCTATGAGTGTGTAGCTGAATCTGTGCCTCAATGTTGCTGGCGAGAAGTTTATATTTGACAGGAAAACTGTTGGGAAACACTCGATATTTCCGAGGTGAGGGGTGACGTGCATAAAACACTTTTTTTTTTTTTTTTTGAAAATTAATCTGGACACCAGAGTCAAATATGGACTGGCGATGGGGAGGAGAGCTGGAGATAAGGAGGTGGTCAGTGAGGAGCTTGATGCAGCTCACAAGGAGAGATATGACAAGGACAGTGTAATAGTAGTTAGTATGGAGTGGGTCAGACTCTAGAGGTGCTGTGAAGCAGCATGGTGTAGTGGATAGAACACAGGTCTTTGAATCAGAAGGTCATAGATTCTAATCCCAGCTCTGCCATTTGACTGAAGTGTGACCTTGGGCAAATCACTTCACTTCTCTGTGCCTCAGTTATTTCATCTGTAAAATGGGGATCAAAACTGAACCCCATATGGGACAGGGGCTGTGTCCAACCTAAATTGCTTATATCCACCCCAGAACTTAATTCAGAGCCTGGTTTATAGTAAGTGTTTAACAAATACTAATTATTATAGTTATAGCAGGAATTGGTGACAGACCTAATATGTGGTTTGAATGAGAGAGCTGAGTCGAGGATAATGCCCAAGTTGTAGGCTTTTAAGATGAGGAGATGATGGTGCTGTCAACTAAGTGAAGTCGAGGAAGATGTCTGTACATATATTTCATATTATTAATATTGATAATTTTGGTATTTAAGTGCTTATTGTACTAAGTGCTGCAGTGGATACAAGCAAATTGGGTTGGTTTCAGTCCCTGTCCCACATGGGGCTCCCAGTCTCGATCCCCATTTGGAAGATGAGGTAACTGAGGCACAGAGAAGTAAAGTGACTTACCAAAGGTCACACAGCAAATAAGTGGGAAGCTGGGAGCCCACAACCTTCTGACTCCCAGACCTGTGTTCTATCCACTATGTCAGTGCTGTTTCTCTGTAATAATCTCTCTTTAAATCTTTAAATAGCTTAAGTTACTCTGTCATTCTATATCAAGATGTATATAGACAGAGAATGAAAGAGAGAAAGAAAAAGAGTGAGAGAGTGATGGATATAGATTTATCTCTATGGATATACTCAGAAGCACCTTTATAAAGATTTCAAAAGGTTAGAAAGCAGTACACCGAGCTCCATTCGACAGTCAATCAGCTGTTGTGATGTCTCAAATTGTCTAATACAATGCTTTGTGTTCTACAAGTTTCTGCAATTTTATATCATGATATTCTTCACAAAGCCAAAGGAAATTTCATAGTAACATTATGAAACTGACCAATAAAGGTGGTAACACTGAGAATTATGCTATCCTCCAAGTTCACTAAAATAATAATGGTATTTGTTAAGCACTTACTATGTGCTAAGCACTATTCTAAGTGCTAAGGAAAGTTAATGTTGGTAATTGTCAAGCACTTACTATGTGCCAAGCACTGTTCTAAGTGCTGGGGTAGATACAAGGTAATGAGGTTGTCCCATGTGGGGCTCATAGTCTTCATCCCCATTTTACAGGAGAGGCAAGTGAGGCTTAGAGAAGTGAAATGACTTGTCTAAAGTCACACAGCTGATAAGTGGTGGAGGCGGGATTAAAACCCACGATCTCTGACTCCCAAACCCTGGCTCCAGGTGCCACAAAACAATCTGCTACCATCCCCAGTGAGGTGTGGCAGAGAAAACACAGAGTCAACAGCTCACTCCAAGTCAGGCACCTTTCATCCTCAGCATACACTGTAGGCAAGAGGGGATTTGGGGCAGGGAGGGGTGGCTGCAGCAGGCTGGAGCTCCCCTCTGTGTGCTGCGGGGTCTCCTTGGACTATGGGGACAAGAATCTTGAATCTTCCCACACCACAGAGCTCAACCCAGACTGAGGTTTGGAGCTGGGGAAAGGAAAGAGTGGGGGGAAAAATGGCCATGGCAGCCTGGGGACAACTGGGTTCACCTCTCTACCTCAGAACTAGAGCCTAAGGAAGGCAAGGAGAACACAGTTAATGTGGCATCCTGTGAATTCTGGCCTCTCAGTTTATTGGTTGAGGAGCTAGAGAGAAATTCAGCACATGAACGTAGTTACCATATGAGAAGAATTACTTTTCATTGGAGACAACGTATGTAAGTTGCTAAGAGAGTCAGAAAAGTATCCAAGGGCTGTAGATCCGGTTCCTGAATTTGAGTCATTGATTACTTCCCAAGGTTTCAATTACCCAGAGGATTATGAGACATGCAGTCCATTTAGCATCTCTGGGCTGTAAAAACAGTGTGGGCAGGTATGTGTCTGGTATATTGTTAGGTTGTATGCTTCCAAGTACTTAGTAAAGTGCCCTGTATACAGTAAGCACTCAGTAAATACAATTGATTGATCTGGGAAATACAGTTCTGAGGAAAAGGACTACTAAATAAGTTATCTTCCTCAGGCAGCAATGTGACCTAGTGGAAAGAACCTGAGAACAGCAGTCAAAGTCTGCCACTTTTCTTCTGAGTGATGTTGGGCCAGACACTTCTCTCTGCCTCAGTTTTCTCCTTTGAAAAATGGAGATTAAAACCTACTGCCTCTTTCTTATTTGGACAGTTGCTCTCCCTAACTTCAAAGCCATACTGAAGTACATTTCCTCCAAGACGTCTTTCCTAAGCCCTCATTTCCTCTTCTCCCTCTCCTGTCTGTCATCCTTGAACTTGGATTTGCTCCCTTTCTTCACCCATCCTTCATCCCTTCAGCACTTATCACTTAACTGTAATTTATTTATATTGATGTCTATCTCCCCTCTAGACTGTAAGCTCTTTGTGGGCAGAAATTTTATATGTTTTATTGTTATTTTTTACTCTCCCATGTACTTAGTAAGTGCTGTGCACAGAGCAAGCACTCAGTAAATATGATTGATAGAATGAGACTGTTAGCCCTGTTGTGGAATAGGTGCTGTGTCCAACTTGATTACCTTATATCTATCTAAAACTTATTCCAGAGTAAGTGCTTAACACCAAAGAATAATAATTATCATTACTAAGTTACTAACATCCCTTTAGTTGTAATCTCCACCTCCAAAGTGGGTCTGAATGTTTCCAAAACCACAATCTCTCAACAAAATCACTAAAATCTATTACTAATTATTTCAATCCATCTTAAAATGCTTTTTGTCTTTTGGAGAATTCAAGATGGAATTTATGTCTTGTTGAAGAAGCTAATTACAGAATGATTTTGCATTTTTCTCAAGGTTATAATTAGGACACATTAAGTACCCGGAAGGTTCAGAACAGTGAGACTCAAAAGGTGACAGAAAGTCATCTATAAATGCACAGTACCACAGCCATTAAAAATATTGTTGAAGCAAAATTATTTTTAAATCATTGGGAAATCTTTTTGAAAGTCATTGTACAGTAATAAACACAGAAACATAACTGCTAGTATGATTGCATTTAGCATGTAAATTTCTAGAAAATGCAAAAAAAATAAGAAAATGAAGTGATGATATTTAGCATTGACACCAATTAATTTTGTGCTTCATATAATAATGCTTCATTTTATCCAAACTATTTACAATTAAGGATTAAGAAAAAAACAGAAAACAAAATTTTCAAATATTTGAAAAAAATACATATTATCAAATAGACTGTATAACCTTATTGTTTCCCTCTACTTTCCTAGATTGTAATGGGTACTCTATAGTCACTGAGCAAAATCTAGAGAACTGTATTAGGCATTACACTGAATATACTTACCGCCTCACTATGGGTGTTACTTTTTTCAAAGGTTTTTCTCAGAAATAGAATGTAGCTTTCCCTTTTTTAAACAATACTTTCTAGATGTCAGATTGCAGGGTCTAGAAAGCCTCAATACCTTACTACAATGTCTCTACTATGGCCACCTCCTGGTAAATAAAATTAAACGTGGGGCTTAGTAAAGGAGAGCCTCAAGATCAGCCAGGGAAAGACTTTTATTAACTAAAGTTTTGGAAATTAACCCATCTTTCCGGTCATACAGAAGATTGCAAAAATTTTGAATAGAATGAATTATACTGGACAGGAATTTGCACTTTGTAGTGTTTAAAGTTATTCACAAGAAATTGAAACATTAAGGGAGACAAGAATTCAAATAATGAGATTTACTGCTCAATAAATACATTTTTTGAATTGTAGATAATAGTTTGCTAAGGAATACATTAGTATGGTTTCGCCACCTTTCATCTCAGAAGAAAGTGTACTATGATTAAAAAGTAATATGCTTCTTCCATTTCTACTAGTTAAATTTATGCACAATTAGGCTCTATCTCCTTCAACAACTGATAACAACCTTGTGTGTTTGATAGAAGAAGACATGCTTTCTGTCAACAATGAACACACAATCTAGGGGAAGAGCAGGCATTGAATAATTTACAAATAGGAGAAAAAAGTGCCAAAAAAGTCTGTAAAATGATATGCATAAAAATGTAATGGAAACTAGTGATCACAAGTTCAAAGGAAAACGAGTGCTGAAATGACTGTAGAAAGAATGTGATCTGAAGAGAAGAAAATTTAAATTGGAAAAATCTCAATGGTATTTATTGTTCACTTATATATAATATAAAGATGATGCTACATATAATATAGCAGAGTGCTATACTGAGCTGTTGGGTAGGTACAATGTAACAGAGTAGATAGCTGTAATCCCTGCCCACAAGGAGGTTCAACCGGGAATAACATCTTAAAAAAAAAATGGATGGGGAATAGAGTGTGATTAAAGAAAGGTTTTAAAGATGGGAAAAGCTGTGACCTAGTAGATTCAAAGTGATTAAAAGAAGGAGTGTGGCCTATTGGATAGAGCTAGGGCCTGGGAGTTAGAAAGACCTGAGTTGTAACCCCAGCTCCACCACTTGTTTGCTGTATAACCTTGGACACTTAACTTCTCTGTACCTCAGTTACTTCATCTGTAAAATGAGGATAAAGACTATGAGCCCCATCTGAGACAGGGATGGTGTCCAACTTGATTAACTTTTATCTACCCCAACAGTTAGTACGGAGCCTGGCTGACACATGGTAAGCACATTACAAATACTTAACAAAAGAGGTAGTTCTGGGCAGGAGGAAAAGAATGACTTAGACATTGGAGGCAGGAGAGGCTTTTTTTAATGGCATTTTTATTTTTTCAATCGTATTTATTGAGCGCTTACTGTGTGCAAAGCAGTGTGTAAGTGCTAGAAGCAACATGGTTTAATGTTAAGAGCAGAAACTTGAGAATCAGGTCTTGGGTCCTTGTCCTGGCTCTGCCACTTATCAGCCGTTAGACATTGGACAAGTCACTTAACTTCTCTGTGCCTGTTACCTCACCCATGAAATAGGGATTAAGACTGTGAGACCCATGTGGGACAACCTGATTACCCTGTATCTACCCCAGCTCTTAGAACGGTGTTTGGCACTTAGTAAGTGCTTAACAAATGTCATTATCATTATTATTATTATTATTGTTACAATATAACAATAAACAGATAAATTCCCTGCCCACAATTAGTTTACAGTCTAGAGATGGGCTTACAGTCTATAGTCTAGTATTTAAGTGCTTACTGTGTACCATTCATTCATTCAATAGTATTTATTGAGCGCTTACTATGTGCAGAGCACTGTACTAAGAGCTTGGAATGTACAAATCGGTAACAGAGACAGTCCCTGCCCTTTGACGGGCTTACAGTCTAATTGGGGGAGACAGACAAGAAAAATGTCAATAAATAGAATCAAGAGGATGAACATCTCATTCAAACAATAGCAAATAAATAGAATCAAGGTGATATACATCTCATTAACAAAATGAATAGGGTAATGAAAATATAAACAGTTGAGTGGACGAGTACAGTGCTGAGGGGAGAGGAAGGGAGGGGAGAGGAGCAGAGGGAAAGGGGGGAAAGGAGGGTTTAGCTGCGGAGAGGTGAAGGGGGGGCGGTAGAGGGAGTAGAGGGAGAAGGGGAGCTCAGTCTGGGAAGGCCTCTTGGAGGAGGTGAGTTTTAAGTAGGGTTTTGAAGAGGGGAAGAGAATTAGTTTGGCGGAGGTGAGGAGGGAGGGCATTCCAGGACCGCGGGAGGACGTGGCCCAGGGATTGATGGCGGGAGAGGCGAGAACGGAGGACAGTGAGGAGGTGGGCGGCAGAGGAGCGGAGCATGCGGGGTGGGCAGTAGAAAGAGAGAAGGGAGGAGAGATAGGAGGGGGCAAGGTGATGGAGAGCCTTGAAGCCTGGAGTGAGAAGTTTTTGTTTTGTGAGGAGCTTGATAGGCAGCCACTGGAGGTGTTTAAGAAGGGGAGTGACATGCCCAGAACGTTTCTGCAGGAAGATGAGCCGAGCAGTGGAATGAAGAATAGACTGGAGCGGGGCGAGAGAAGAGGAAGGGAGATCAGAGAGAAGGTGGACACAATAATCCAGCCAGGATATTATGAGAGCCTGTACCAGTAATATAGACGTTTGGGTGGAGAGGAAAGGGCGGATCTTGGCGATATTATAAAGGTAAGACCAGCAGGTTTTGGTGATGGATTGGATGTGTGGGGTGAATGAGAGAGCCGAGTCAAAGATGACACCGAGGTTGCAGGCCTGAGAGACGGGAAGGATGGTGGTACCATCCACAGTGATAGGGAAGTCAGGGAGAGGACAGGGCTTGGGAGGGAAGATAAGGAGCTCAGTTTTGGTCATGTTGAGTTTTAGGTGGCGGGCAGACATCCAGGTAAAGATGTCTTGGAGGCAGGAGGAGATACGAGCCTGAAGGGAGGGGGAGAGAACAGGGGCATAGATGTAGGTTTGTGTGTCATCTGCATAGAGATGATAGTTGAAGCCGTGAGAGAGAATGAGTTCACCGAGGGAGTGAGTGTATATGGAGAACAGAAGAGGGCCAAGAACTGACCCTTGGGGAACCCCAACATTTAGAGGATGGGTGGGCGAGGAGGAGCCTGCGAAGGAGACCGAGAATGACCATCCAGAGAGATTAGAGGAGAACCAGGAAAGGACAGAGTCCGTGAAGCCAAGGTGAGTTAAGGTGTGGAGGAGAAGGGGATGGTGGACAGTGTACACTGTTCTAAGAGCTGAGGTAGATACAGGTTTATTAAGTTTGACCCTGACCCTGTCCCACACGGGGCTCACAGTTTTAATCCCTATTTTATAGGTGAGCTAACCTAAGCAAATAGAAGTGAAGGGAATTGCCCAGGATCAAACAGCAGACAAGTGGCAGAGCTAGAATTAGAAAAGTTGACAGTGAAGTCCAGGAAGAAGATTAATCTAAGTGGAATGGAAAGTCAGAACTAATAATCAGAGAAGAGATTGGACATGCAAATAAAAAAAGCTGATTGGTTTGTTGTACATTTCTATATGAGATGAAGAAAGATGGGTAAACCCTGGAGATTTGAGGAGAGGGGAAATGTCTAAGAAAGATGAATCGAGCAGTAGAATAAAATATAGATTGGAGGGAGGACAACCTGAAGACAAAGAGAGAGTAAGGAGGCTGAGGTAGTAATCAAATCAGGATGTGGCCAGTTCCTGGACCAGGGTGATCACATTTGGATGGAGA
This sequence comes from Ornithorhynchus anatinus, assembly GCF_004115215.2. Classification (NCBI taxonomy): domain Eukaryota; kingdom Metazoa; phylum Chordata; class Mammalia; order Monotremata; family Ornithorhynchidae; genus Ornithorhynchus; species Ornithorhynchus anatinus. The sequence continues at coordinate 158,445,135 of NC_041728.1, forward strand.
AGATAGACCTAACCATGAAATTAATTCATTCAATTTTATTTATTGAGCACTTAATGTGTGCAGACCATTGTACTTAGCACTTGGATAGTACAATTTGGCAACAGATAGAGATAATCCCTACCCAACAATGGTCCCACAATCTTTAAGGGGAAGACAGACAACAAAACGAAACAAGTGGATAGACATCAATAGCATCAAAATAGGTAAATTTTATATATATATGCATCAATAAAATATAACAACAAATATGTACAAATATACACAAGTGCTGTGGAGCAGAGGGAGGGAATAGGGATGATGGGGAGGGCAAGAGCAAAGAAAAAGGGAGGCTCAGTCTGGGAAGGCCTCCTGGAGGAGGTGAGCTCTCAGTAGGGCTTTGAAGGGGGAAAGAGGCTAGTTTGGTGGATATGAGGAGGTAGGGCATTCCAGTTCAGTGGTAGGATGTGGGCCAGGGGTCGACGGCGGGACAGGCAAGAACAAGACACCGTGAAGAGGTTAGCAGCAAACGAGTGGGGTATATGTGGTGGGCTGTAGAAGGAGAGAAGGGAGGTGAGGTAGGAGGGGTCAAGCTGATGGAGAGCTTTGAAGCCAATAGTGAAGGGTTTTTGTTTCATGCGAAGGGTGATAGGCAATCAATGGAGATTTTTGAGGAGGGGAGGTGACATGCCCAGAGCATTTCTATAGAAAGATAATCTGGGCAGCAGAGTGAAGTATATACTGAGATGGGGTGAAGACAGGAGGTTGGGAGTTCAGAAAGGATGCTGATGTAGTAATTCAGTAGGGATATGATGAGGGATTGTTCCAACAAGGTAGAGGTTTGGATGGAGAGGAAAGGGCAGATCTTGGTGATGTTGTGAAGGTACACGATAGAGGGGCACACTGGCTAAGGTAAATATGATTGGATAGTTAGTGTCTGTGCATCCTTCTCTGATCATATTCCACCCAGTTGAAAGGCCTAATTTATGGCACTTCATGAGCTGTGTCTGATTGTTTTTGCTGACAAGATCTGATTGATTGGAACATCTGCCACTCAGTCTGATCATCTGGGATCAAATTTTTTTCTCTCCCATTGCTGCTTGCAAGATGTCTCAGGGAAAAGAAGCAGAACCAAAAAACTTTACAGGTGGCAGGAAGAAATTTCCGGCCAGTGACTTTTATTACCTATAGAACGCCAACCCTTTTTCTCACGAGAGTTCTGAAGAAATTCATGAGCATCAAACACAAATGTAAACTTGCCCTAGGGACCTCATAACAACCCTTCAGGTTATTCTGCCAAGTTATTCTTTGGTGGAGAGGAAATTGGAGGGTTATGCCTCCTGCCACTGCCATCCCAGCAAGCCTCACAATGCTGCATCTTAGCTCTTTGGGCAGGGATTGTGTCTGTCACTAAAAGAAAGGGAAGGAGAAACCAAGTAGGGTCTGTTCTGTTATTCAGGAAGGATCATGCTCACCTGGGGAATTACCCTCCATAACTCTCAGCCCCCATAGCCACTGCCCTCAGAAGGACAGAGGGGAGATGGAGGGGGAAATATTCAGCTGCTTTGGGACAGGCAGCAGCCAGGCTCATGAAATGTTCCACCCTCCCTCTTCACCAGCTCCACCTCCATGTCACTAAGCTCATTGATTCAGTTGTATTTATTCATTCTGTTGTATTCATTGAGCACTTACTGTGTGCAGAGCACTGTACTAAGCACTTGCAAGGGGCTGGTGATCAATGTAGTTTAAAAGGCTCTACAAATAATTATCATCATTTTAAACCACAACACATTTATCAAGCAAAGTCCTTCAAGATGCTTTGGTAAGTGAGGACCTTATCTTGCTATGTTAGTTACCAGCCTAGCAACAAGAGAACAGAAGACTGGGGAAGAAGGAGGTTGGCTATTCTGTGAACCTTACTCCTCCACTTCCAACGGTGGTCTTTCTGTTCCCTCCCATGGAGCATCATGGTGGACCAGGCACACCCAGTCCTGAGGTGCCAGAGCAGTTGCAGCTTGGGTTTATCTTTGAACTCCCCATCTCTGTTTGAGGTAGCTAAGATGCCTGAGAGTGACAGTGGCTCAGACAGGAGAATTATGATGCTTACATGGGTGGTGGTGGTGGTTAGCAGCAGTGTTCTGTGCTCAGCTGGGAGAATTGTGATGGGGTGGCAGAAACTAGGAGGATGCTGATTTTGAGTTCTCAGAAACAGTCTCTGTGTCTTTCTCTTGCTCTCCATGGCCATTATCTCACAATTTCCTGGCAAGGGGGAGGATTTCAATAAAGCTTCAGCAAATTTGTCTCTCACTCTGCCTCATATATATGGCAGATTTGCTAAAAATAAATCAGGAATCAAAGGATGTGGTCTTAAATCAACCCCTTTAATTGGGTGGAGGACAATTTGATTGAGGCACCCATGGAAGACTATACTCCAATCTAACATACTCTAGGCAATTTACTTCGGTACTGTGTTCCCTCTTAAACCACTTAGACAATGAATGACACAGTGGAATACAATGACAGTTTATCCGAAGAAACTGGAGGCCTTTGCCAAATAAAAGGATTTCAGGTGATATTAAGACTAATCCTTAAGGAAACCTTATTGTGGTGAAAAAATCTCACAGGTTTCAGTAATAAAATGGAATGTAAGAGTTAAAAAAAAAAATTAAGAATAATAGCAACTTTGCAGGTTTTTGAAACAGGGAGGATTGTATTTTCAAATTTGATAGTAGAATTAGAGGTGGGAAGATGTCAGAGGAAAGATGAATTCAGTTTTTGAGTTTTTGACATACTGAGTTTGAGGAGCCAGCAAGAACATCCATAAGGAGATGTCCATCCCAATTACTACTATGTTAATCCAAGAATTTATTCTCTCTCACCTCTGAATCAGCCTCCTACTGACCTCCCTGCCTCTCGTTTCTCCCCACTTCAGTCCACACTTCAGTCTGCTGCCTGGATCATTTTTCTACAAAACTGTTCAGTCTGTGTTTCCCAATTCCTCCAGAACCTTCAGTGGTTATCCATCCACTTCCCCATCAAAAAGAAACTCCTTACCATAGGCCTTAAATCACTCAATCATCTTGTCCCATCCTACCTTACCTCACTGATTTCTACTACAGCCCAGCCAGCACACCTCACTTTTTTAATGCCAACCTACTTATTGTATCTTGATCTCAACTATTTTGCCACTGACCTCTTGGACATCCTGCCTTTGGTCTGGAATACCCCCCTTCTATCCGACAGATGATCATTCTCCCCAGCTTCAAAACCTTATTAAAAACATATCCCCTCAAAGAGGCTTTTTCCAAGTAGTAGGTCCTCATTTCCCCTTCTTCCTTTTATGTTACTCTTGCACTTGGATTTGTACCCTTTATTCACCCTTTCCTAGGTCCCAAATCCTGTAAAGACTGTAAATGTGTTGTGGGCAGAGGATGTGTCAACCAACTCCATTATATTGTTATACTGAACTCACCCAAGTACTTAGTTCATGCTTTGCACAGGAAAGAGAAAATGCAATATTTCAGAAGTTGGGAGGGGTTGAGGCTAGAGTGAAAGATTTGGGACTCATCTGTGCATGTGTGTGGTACTTGAAATAATGGTAGTAAATGAGCCAGTGAGTATAAAGTGAGAAGAGTCGAGAACTCAGAAAAAAGCCTTGAGGGTCTTCCAGAAGTCAGTAGGATGAGCTACCAAAGAGACCAAGAAAGAGCAGATAGAGGGAAAAGAGGTAAATAAATGTGGAAAAAAAAACTGAATCAGAGAAAGCAAGATTAAATCATGTTGTAAGAGGAAATGGCCCACGAAGCAAAAGGCAGTGTAGAGTCATTGTGGGCTAGCAGAAGTTAGAGATCATTAGACTTAAGGAGGAGAAGATCACTAATAAATCAGGTGTCAACTAAGTTAAGGGGATGGAAATCAGATTAGTCAAGAGGAATTGGAAATTAAAGATTTATACAGTCCATCCCAGGACTTTGTAAAGGAATAGAAATAAGGTGACAGCTATATGATACTGTAGGTTTGAGGGGACTTTTTTTTAATTTGCTTGTTTTTTTGCACTGCCTTGAGCATATTTGAAAATAGTGAATAACAACTCAGCCTTAGGCTATAAGCCCCATGTGAGACAAAGATTGAGCCTGAACTGAGTCTGACCTGATCCTAGCACTGTGAACAGTGCTTGACAAATAGTAAGTAAGGAAATAATCACTTTAGACTGTAAGCTCTTTGTTGGCAAGGAATGTGTCTGTTTATTATATTGTAGTTTCCCAAGTGCCTAATACAGTTCTCTGAACACGGTAAATGCTCAATAAATCTGACTAAGTATTTGACAATAATGATAATGATTCTGATAATAATAATGTTAGAAATAATACAGAGCCATCATAAAGTGTGTACTTGGATATAGTGCTTCAGATAGAGGATGTTGGAAATAACTATTTTTAGAAAATGAGAGGGGGTGAGGTTGGATACCTGGGTCAAGGAGTACATTTCTGAGCAGAATTTGGCATTTTAGTCATTATTCAGAAGTTGGTTTGTCTTGTGCTATGGAGGTCCAACCCATAGCGGCACCAAGGATACATTTCTCCCAGAACACTCACTTCCATCTGCAATTGTTCTAGCAGTTTATCCATAGAGTTTTCTTGGTAAATATACAGAGGTGGTTTACCATTGCCTCCTTCCATGCAGTAAAAGCTTTCTCCACCCTCTCCCATGCCACTGCTACCTTACCTTCCACTTGCTAGCCACTGTCCAAGCTGGAAATGGAGTGGATTTGTCTCTGCTTGACTCCCTCTCCCATAGTCAAGACTGGTAGAATACTGTAAACTCTCCAGGTGCAACCCTGAGAGGGGAATTCTGAAGTTACATGACTCTAATAGTTGAAAAAGTATTATTCTTCCATTAAAGCTCTCTTTTTTTAATCACATAATACTCATCTGTTTAATTTTCAATGCTCTTGATTATTTTCATTATATATTAAATAAATTTGTTGTGCCCTGGAATTCCTGATGTATATTTTTTAAATGTCAGTGCATACTCTAAGTGATGATAGAAAAAATAGTTTATGGCAGATAGAAACAGGTAAATGCTATGTTATTAAAACCTGGATACTGCATACTACAACAGAGCTGATCCTATTTGTGAGAAAGGAGTAAATGGTTCACTTTTAAAATATGCATTTTCTTTTTTCAGGTCACAGTCTATTTAGTAAATGACCTCTTCTAATTCAGTAAATGTTACCTCTGAGGCTCATAAGAGTTAACATGCTAAGAAACGAAGAATATACCTACTTTCTACCTGCAACATCAAGCCAAATGTTTAGTGGATGTTTACTAAAATCTAAAGACTGAAAGAAGGTTGATATCTTGAACATGTTTTGCTAATACATGAGAAAAATATCTCCAGTAATTGAACAAAATGAGGACATTCATATATAGTTTTGTTGGCTATTTTATTGGCATATCATCAAAGGATATTTTAATATTTTCCACATCTTTCAATATTTACCCCATTTAAAGTAATCATTTAGAAGTAATCTAAACCAGAGTTGTAACTGTAGTCCAAAAATCTAAACTTACTCTATACCTAACCACGAGAAGCAGCATGGCTTAGTGGAAAGAGCATGGGCTTGGGAGTTAGAGGTCGTGGGTTCTAATCCCAGCTCTGCCACTTTTCTGCTGTGTGACCTTGGTCAAGTCACGTAACTTCTCTGTGCCTCAGTTACCTCATCTGTAAAAATAGGGATTAAAAAATATGAGCCCCATGTGGAACAATCTGATTACTCTGTATCTACCCCAGTGTTTAGAACAGTGCTCAGCACATAGTAAGCACTCAACAAATACCATAATTATTATTATTATTATAATTATCTACATGGAACGTTACCATCATCAACAGAATTTATTGAATGCTTACTATATTCAGAGCACTGTACTAAGTGTTTGGGAGAGTACAATACAGCAGAGTTCCCTGCCCATAATGTGCATATGGTTGAGAATGGGAGACAAACATTTATTCAAATTAATAATTCACAGTATCTAACTCATAGATGTGCTGTGCTGTGGGGCTGAAGGTGGAGTGAATATCAAATGCCCAAAGGTCATAGATCCTAGTGCATTGATGAAATAGAAGGGAGAGAGAGCAGGAGAAAAAAAGGTTTAATTGGGTAGGTCCCCTGGAGATATGACCTTAATAAAGCTTTAAAGTTGGGAAGAGTGGTGGTCTGGTAAGTATGGGTGGGGAAGGAGTTCCAGGTTTGGGATAAGATGTGGGAAATGGATTAGCAGTACGGTAGAAGCAGCATGGTGTAGTGGATAGAGCTCAGGCCTGGGAGTCAGAAGGTCATGGGTTCTAATCCCATCTATGCAACTTGTCTTCTGTGTGACCTTGAGCAAGTCAGTTTGCTTCTCTGGGCCTCAGTTGCCTCATCTGTAAAATTGGGATTGAGATTGTGAGCCCTACCTGGGACAGGGACTATATCCAACCCAATTTGCTTGTATCCAGCCCAGAACTTAGAATAGTGCCTGGAACATAGAAAGTGCTTAACAAATACCATTATTGTTATCATTATTGTCTTTACGAGATGTTCTTTCCCTTGACTCTGTTTATTGCCATTGTTCTCGTCTGTCCGTCTCCCCCGATTAGACTGTAAGCCCGTCAAACGGCAGGGACTGTCTCTATCTGTTGCCGACTTGTTCATCCCAAGCGCTTAGTACAGTGCTCTGCACATAGTAAGCACTCAATAAATACTATTGAATGAATCATTATAGATGAGATTCGGGTACAGTGAGTAAACTGGCACTAAAGGAGTGAGTTGTATTGGTGGGCCATAGTAGGAAGCCTGTGAGGCAAGTTAAGAGGAGGTGAAGTGATTGAGTGCTTTAAAGTTTTAAAGGATTTTCTGTTTGTTAAGGAGGTGGAAAGCAACAATCGGAGGTTCTTGAGACATGGACAGCACTTTTTAAGAGAAATTATCCATGCAGCAGAGTGAAATATGGACTGGAGTGGAGAGAAATAGTGTTAAGTGTTTGGATCAGCATGATAGCAGTTTGGATGGAGATGAAAGAGCAAATTTAACAATGTTATGAAGGTAGAACCAGGATTAGGTGGATAGAATGAGACATGAGTCAAGAACAGTGCATAGGTTATGGACTTGTCAGATAGGGAGGATAGTGGCATTGTCTACCATAATTGGAAAGAAAGGGAGAGGACTGGGTTTGGGTAGGAAGAAAAGAATTCTCTTTGGGATGTGTTAAGTTTGAGGTGTCAGTGGGATATCCAGGTAGAGATATCATGAAGGCAGCAGGAAATGTGAGGTTTCAGGGAAGGAGCAAGGACAAGGCTGCAGATGTAGATTTGGGAAACATCTACATAGATGGTAGTTGATGTCATGGTGGTGAATGAGTTCTCAAACATAGTGAGAGTAAATAGAGAATAGAAATGGATCTAGAACTGAGCCTTGAGGGACCCCCACTGATAGAGGGTCAAAGGCAGAGGAGGAACCAGAAAAAGAGACTGTGAAGGAGTGGTCAGAAAGATAGGAGAGAACCAAGAGAAGCCAAGGTTGGAAAAAAGTTTCCAGAAGGAGTGGGTGGTCTGTGATGTCAAAGTAGCTGAGAGGTCTAGGAGGATTAGGATAAATCAAATTTGGTGAGAAGAAGGTTACTGTTATCTTAGATAGTGGCTGTTTCCACAGAAACCAGATTAGAGGGGATCAAGGAGAGAACTGGAGAAGAGGAACTGAAAACAGCAGGTGTAACCAACTCTCTCAAGAGGTTTGGGGAGGATTGGTATGTGGAAGAAGGGGCAATGACTGGAGGGGAGCCCTGTGGTAGAGGTAGGACTTTTTATTAGGATAGGGATAAAGGAAGATAATTTAAAGTAGCGGGGCAGAAGTTATTGAAAAGTGAATGGCTGAAGGTGGCACTGAAGGAGGGAAGAAGGGAGAAATCAAGTATTTTAATAAGGTGTGAAGGGATGTGATCATAAGCCCAGGTGGAGTTACTGGAGTTGAGATACTCCAATGAATGTAGAGAGAGTCAAACAGGACAGAAGAGGACGGGGAGATTGTAGAGGAGTAGGGAAGATCTTAGGGAGATCACGCCTGATGGCTTCAATTTTGTTGATGAAGTATGTACCCTTGTCAGCAGGGTAAGGAGATGGCAGGCATGGAAGGAAAAGTGGTTTGATGAGGGAGTAAATTTTCTGAAACAGCTGGTGGGGACAATGGTATGGGAGGGAATTAAGAAGGAGAAGTCCTGTTGAGCAAGGGGGAGACCCAATTGAAGCAGGAAATGAATTTAAGGTGGGCAAAGTCAAACAGATGTCTGGCTGTCTTGACTCAGTTTTTTGGCCCCTGATTTTGTGAGTGGGAGCTGAAATGATCTGCAGCCCTTCCCTCAGATATTTTCAGAGGTTTTTGTTGGAGGGAGGAGTTGGAGGGCTCTGTATATATTCCTTCTGGTGTAGTCCTAGACCCCCTGCAGGGAGGGAGGGGATAAGATGTGGTCAGTGACCTTTCCCACTTTGCCCCATCTCAGACCTCTTTTTCTTACGGCATTGGTTAAGCACTTACTATGGGTAAAACACTGGACTAAGTACTGGAGTAGGTACAACTTAATTAGGCCAAATACAGTCCCTGTCCTGCATGGGGCTCTGAGTCTAAGAAGGAAAATAATAATTATGGCATTTGTTAAGCACTTACTATGGGCCAGGCACTGTACTAAGCACTGGGGTGGATACAAGCAAATCAGGTTGGAGAGCGTCCATGTAGCACGTGGGGCCCACAGTCTTAAGCTCCATTTTACAGATGAGGTAACTGAGGCACAGGGAAGTTAAGAGACTTGTCCAAGACCACAGAGCAAATAAGTGGCAGAGCTGGGATTAGAACCCATGACCTTCTGACTGCCAGACCCATGCTCTATCCACTATGAAATATTAATTCCCCAATGAAGAATTTAATCCCCATTTTACAGTTGAGAAAATTGAGGCACAGAGGAGTTAAGTGACTTGCCCTCGGTCACGCAGAAAGTCATTGACATATCCTGGATTAGAACCCAAGTCTTCTGTCTCCCAGACAACGCACTATTTTCCCTAGGTGATGCTGCTTCCCTGCTAGCATTGCTACTGCTTCTATAGCCCTTTCACAGACCTGCCATTGCCACCATCCACTAGTTTAATTTCTCTGATTTTCATTACAATTCATCTTCAATTTTTGATGTAGCTAATTTCTTTCAATTTCCTACTCATTGAAATCACATACTGGGTTATTTGTTTAGAGACTAAAACTACAGTGATAATTATAATAAAGTAGCCAGGGAAAATATTCAGCTAAAGTATGTGTGGTTAAGTACAGTTTCTTATATGTGTACCATTTTTCTTCCCCTTTCTGAATCTTTCTGTAGTGCTCAAAAGCTTTCATAAAGTCTGTGTAATAGTGCTTTAGAATATCACTTGGTGATTAATTTACTACAACTAAAATAGTACCATATTATATGAAATCAGAAACTGGCTACCCTGCAACTGAATGTTGTTTCATTTTCTCCCAAAACATTCTAAAATAACTTAATATCAGCTGACTAGTTGGTCTCAAATTTCTCAAAGGTAATTGTGCCATTTCCTTTCTATGCTATGTAGGTAAGCTCTTCTGGTGTGAAAATGCCAACTAAACTGTCACTTTATTATGTGGTCTTCAATCAAACTGAGTATCATATCAACATCAGTAGAAGTATTCCTAGAATGTCATCTCCACCTGATTTAAAACTAAATAGTTCAGCTGTACAATGATCTTTATGCAAGTGGAAGTTTAGCAGCCCAGATTATATTTTTGAAATCAATAATATTGTGAGTTTATGATAGTTATTGAAGTAGCTGATGAGGAAAAAAACATTATTTTAGAGAGCATGTTCACATCAGTGAATCAAGCAGATGCCTTTTTTAGTAGGTATTGTGTAGCTTGAGTGTAATCAGTATATATAATATTAATAATTATGGTATTTAAGTGCTTAATAATAATGATAATGGTGGTATTTGTTAAGTGCTTACTATGTGCAAAGCACTGTTCTTAGCACTGGGGGGATACAAGGTGATAAGGTTGTCCCACGTGGGACTCACAGTCTTAATCCCCATTTTGCAGATGAAGTAACTGAGGCACAGAGAAGTTAAGTGACTTGCCCACAGTCACAAAGCTGACAAGCGGCAGAGCAGGGATTTGAACCCATGACCTCTGACTTCCAAGCCCGGGCTCTTTCCACTGAGCCACGCTGCTTCTCTATGCTTATTATGTGCCAAGAACTGAAATGAATGCTGGGGTGGATTCAAGCAAATCGTCTTGGACACAGTCCTTGTCCTACATGGGGCTTACAGTCTCAATCCCCATTTTACAGATGAGGTAACTGAAGCCCAGAGAGGTGAAATGACTTGCCCAAGGTCACACAGCAGACCAAAACACCTGCTTTATAATCAGCAAATGGAGCCAGGATTAGAACCCATGATCCTTTGACTCCAAGGTCCATGTTCTAGCCACTATACCATGCTGCTTGCCAGAATTATGATCAGTAAGTAACCACTGCATATCTAGTATTTCAAACATGACCTATAAAAATGAATATAAGCCATGATATTTGTGAAATATTTTGTTTTAGGTATCATTTGACAGACTGAGCAAGAAAACATGTCAGATTTATGTAGATACTGAAAAACAAGGACTCCTTCAGGGATTTTCCAAGGTCTTCAATGTATAGAAAATCATTAGATTTGAAGAAGGTGAATTTTCTTGGTGTTTATAAGCATAACTGTTAGAATTGTTTTTGATGAACCACTCCACTTCATGTGCATGTCAAAATTGTCTCCTTTTCACCTTGTATCTGCTATTCATGTGATTTAATATTGTTTTAGTTGCTTTCTCTTGATGTCATGAATTTTCCAAAGCCTGTGCGCCAAGCACTCATCCAGTTGCTGCTTGTCTTATGCCAGATTAGCTTGCCTTCTTTTGTTTCCCAGCTGACCATTTCCATGCTTCATTGTAAAGGTTTAACTTTATTGGTCTATAAATCATTTCTCCCTTACTCTGTTTACTTTAGTTCCATTGTAGCTGATCATAAAGCAGGTGTTTTGGTACTGCTATGTCCATTCTATTCATGTAACCCAGCATATGAAAGAGTACTGTGAAAAACATTACTTCTCCTAACTACATTTTAATACCTCACGGTGTATGATTGTATTTTGACCCTTGATGACATGAACTACAAGGAAAAGCACCTGAGAAGCTACTGTATAAGATGAATATGGTATCAGTGATAGTTTGAGTCTAAATGCCATCTTTGGGGTTAATAATGTTGGTATTTGTTAAGCGCTTACTATGTGCCGAGCACTGTTCTAAGCGCTGGGGTAGACATAGGGGAATCAGGTTGTCCCACGTGGGGCTCACAGTCTTAATCCCCATTTTACAGATGAGGGAACTGAGGCACAGAGAAGTTAAGTGACTTGCCCACAGTCACACAGCTGACAAGTGGCAGAGCTGGGATTCGAACTCATGAGCCCTGACTCCAAAGCCCATGCTCTTTCCACTGAGCCACGCTGCTTCTCCAACATATACCTTGGGTTTGGTATTAACCATGATACAATTAATCTTAATTCTGACAGTCACCTACTTACTAAGACTTAATATGTAATAGAGAAATAATCAATCTTTGTTTGTGATTGTGCTCTATTTCAAAATATACAATCAGTGCATTCTAAAAGTACTTGGGTAAGGTCAGAAGACACAGACATAGTCTGGAGATGTACTTCCTAATTAAACTGTAAACTTGTTGTGGCCAGGGAACTATGTTGTATTGTTCTATCCAAAGCTCTGCACACAGTAAACACTCAATAAATATCACTGATGCTGATCCCTGCTCTCAAGAAGGTTACAATCTAGCAGATGTAGATAAGAGGAAATAACAGAATTAAAGGTATGTGCATAATGTTATGGAAGAGTGATGCCAGAAACTCATGGAAAAAGCACTTCCTCCTGTGGCTTCTAAAGGTCATGAGTCTCCCTAGTAGTAGGAGCTCCTCTCCAGCGCCCACCATGCACAGACACCAAGTTCAGAGATCTCAATAATACCGAATGATATTCTTAATTTGGTAATAACAAAACAGAATTTCCATTCCATTCCATTTCCATCTTTCCCTAGCTCTAACACTATGCCCCCAGGCCTTGTTTTACAGTCATGTAGGCATTTCGGGGCTCATGTTTCAGTGGTGCTGCATCTCTTGGGTCACCCTGGCCTCCAGTCTCATTCTCTCTGAGTCCTTTGGATGCCAGGGGTTCTCAATTTTCTTTTTCCTCCCACTCAGTGGCAGAATCCTATGTCTGAAAACCAAACTTTCAGGATATCCTAACCCCAACCTGAGAATATCTCCAGTCCTTTCCTATGCCCTATGTCCATCCAATCACAGCAACAAGTTTTACCTATATTCTTCTCTCCCACACACATAACTCACAATCCCTTGCCCCCAAGGTGGCTGAAAGTCTTCTTTCCTAACTAGCTGCACCCGCCAACCCCCCACCACACTCCCTTCCCAATCTTTCTCTCCGATTGGCTTAGTCCTGAATATTGCTTTAAGAAGTCTTAATTATACCTCCCTCAGGGAGTAATGGTTCTTCTGGTTTTCTCTTAGCTCTACTGAGTGTGGGGACTAGTGAACTGACCATCATAATGGCCAACCACTGGAGATTTTGGAGGAGTGGGAAGATGTGTGCAGAACAATGTTTTTGGGAAATGATCTGAACAGCAGAGTGAAGTAGGCACTGTAGTGGGGAGAGATAAGATGCCGAGAACTGGGGGAGGGGGGTGGAAGTTGATGCAATAAAGTTGGTATTCAATTGCCTAGACCAAAATGGGAGCGGTTTGCATGGGTAAGAAAAGTTAGATTCTGTAAGTGTCGTGGATGATGAATTTACAGGATTTGGCAGTAAACTCAGTAGGGTGGTTAGAGAAGCAGCGTGGCTCAGTGGAAAGAGCATGGGCTTAGAGTCAGAGGTCGTGGGTTCTAATCCCAGCTCTGCCACTTGTCAGCTGTGTGACTTTGGGCAAATCACTTGACTTCTCGGTGCCTCAGTTACCTCATCTGTAAAATGGGGATTAAGACTGTGAGTCCCAAGTGGGACAACCTGATGATCCTGTATCTCCCCCAGCACTTAGAACAGTGCTCGGCACATAGTAAGTGCTTAACAAATACCAACATTATTATTATTATTATTATTGAAAGACAGCAAAGAATCAATGATATTGTCCAGGTCTGTGTGATGGGCAGGAAGTTGATGATTTCCTCCAAATAGCCCCTCTACATTAAAGCTCACCTGATGCTAGACAGAAAAGATATGTCCTCTCTTTCACTAAAGCCAGATGGACATTTACCACTCTATGGAATGGGGCTAGCAAACACCATGCCAGGTTTTTGACTGGGCATGCCAAACATATTTAGTGCACCTCTGTTACATCAGTGAATTATATTAATATAATTTTCACTGCCCTGCTGGAGCACCAGACAACACACATTATATTTACATACTGTTAAATCAATACAACTCTGTCATCTGATAATATGTTGTGTGACATCAACTTGTCACTGCTGTTCACTTTCAAATCACAGAGACCCTGCATAATACCAAATAAAAATAATGCTGAAACCATTATTAGATGTATTTGTGTAATGACAAATAGAAAAACTGGAAACTTATGTTTTTTGTAAATGGCCTGGGGACTGAGATTAGATCGAAAGTGAACATGTTCTAGACAGATGTCTTCTTGGGTTCTGGCAATAACTTGAGGCCTAAGTATTAATTAAAATTATTTTTCTTTTAGAGAAATCAAATACATAGCTCTATTGGAATGCAGCAGAGATCATAAAGTTGGGAGAGCATGTACAGGTGACAAATTTAAGGGCCTTTTGCATGAAATGTTGAGTAAATACACAGAACTTCACTCATATCATTCACATTATCTTCAAGCAGAAAATGAGAGAGCTGGCTGCAGAAACTATTTAATTTTTAGCTGACAGAATTGAAATGAGGTTTCAGAACAGAGCCAGATCCAGCTGACATAGTAATATTGGTAGGAATAGTAATTACTGTATGCCCACTGAGTGACCATGTCCTTCTTAACATTTCCCTCCAAACTCTTTGAGCGAGTTATCTACACCAGCTGTCTCAAATTCCTCTCCTCCAATTCTGTTCTTGACCCTCTCCAATCTGGCTTCCATCCCCTTCACTCCACAGAAACCACCCTCTTGAAGATCACAAATGATCTCCTCGCCAAACCCAACAGCCTCTACTCCATCCTAATCCTCCCAATCCGCCCTTGGAGAACTCATTCACTTCCCTGGCTTTAACTACCACCTCTATGCTGATGATACCTTAATCTACATCTCCAGCCCTGATCTCTCTCCCTCTCTGCAGTCTTGCATTTCCTCCTGTCTTCAAGACATCTCTACTTGGATGTCCTCCCATCACCTCAAGCTTAACATGTCCAAAACAGAACTCCTTATCTTCCTGCCCAAACCTTGTCCTTCCCATGACTTCCTATCCCTGTAGATGGCACCATCATCCTTCCTGTCTACTAGGCCCTTGGTGCTATCCTTGACACCTTTCTTTCATTCAACCCACAAATTCAATCCATCACTAAATCTTGTCAGTCCCATCTTCAGAACACCACTAAAATCAGCCCTTTCCTCTCCATCCAAACTGCTTCCACATTAATAGAAATCATTTATGGTATCCTACCTATTACTCTATCAGCCTCCTTGCTGACCTCCTAGTCTCGTGTCTCTCCCCAACCCAGTCTGTACTTTATTCTGCTGCCCAGATCATTTTTCTACAAAAACGTTCAGGACGTGTTTCCCCACTCCTCAAGAAACTTGAGTGGTACCCATTCATCTCTACTTCAAACAAAAACTCCTTACCATAGGCTTTAAAACACTCCACCTCCCGGCCACTCTTACCTCACATCGCTACCCTCCTACTACAACCCAGCCCGTATGCTTCACTTCTCACTGTGCTGTGATCTTATCTACTTCACCGGCGAGCCCTCTTCGACATCCTGCCTCTGACCTGGAATGCTCTCCCTCCTCAAATCCGGCAGACAATTACTCTTCCCTGCTTCAAAGCCTTATTGAAGGCACATCTCCTCCAAGAGGCCATCCCTGACTAAGCCATCCTTTCCTCTCCTTGCACTCCCTTCTACAATGCCCTGACTTGATCCCTTTACTCAATTCAATTCAATTGTATTTATTGAGTACTTACTGTGTGCAGAGCACTGGACTAAGCACTTGGAAAGTACAATTCGACAACAGAGACAATAACAATAATAATGATCTTGGTATTTGTTAAGCGCTTACTATGTGCAGAGCACTGTTCTAAGTGCTGGGGTAGATACAGGGAAATCAGGTTGTCCCAAGTGAGGCTCACAATCCCCATTTTACAGATGAGGTAACTGAGGCACAGAGAAGTGAAGTGACTTGCCCACAGTCACACAGCTGACAAGTGGCAGAGCCACGATTCAAACACAAGACCTCTGACTCCCAAGCCCGGGCTCTTTCCACTGAGCCACGCTGCCCTTCCCCACCCAACAGTGAGCTCACAGTCTAGAAGGAGGTAGACAGTCAACAAAATAAAACAAAACAAGTAGACAGGCATCAATAGCATGCTCATGCATCAATACTCATTCCCTCTCCCAGCATCACAGCACTTGTGTAAACATTTGAAATGTATTTATATAAATGTTTGTCTCACCTTCTAGGCTGTAAACTCAGGAAGGGCAGGGAATTTGCCCATTTATTGTTATATTTTACTCTTCCAAGTGCTTAGTACTGTGCTCTGCATTCAGTAAGTGCTCAATGAATATAACTAAATGAATGAAGGAAAGTTGATAGTTGAATTAAAGGAGACTTCGGTTGACAAGTCAATTAGGAATCCCTAGCCACATCCAAGAACACCAAGTATTCTGCTGACACAGAGCTGAGAACTGCCTTCAGGAAATAAGCTGAACCTCTGACCAGTGATTGTTTTACTTAATGGAAAATTCTCTACAATTTTCACTGAGAAGTAGATGAAGAGCAGGGTTATAGCCTCTTTCTGTGATTCAGTAGTTACATTTTTACTGAATCTATGAAACAAGAAACAAATTGATTGGGAGCAGTAAAGAAGAATGCTCAACTGAAGGCTTCATATATTTTGTTCACAAGACATAAGCTTATAAAAGAGGAGAAAATAATTTGTAAATGATATGCAGTATGTAATCACTTAATAATTGAAAAGTCCCATCAGTGTGGTTTGTTCATCTCTTCAAACATAAACAATAGCTTAATTGAAGACTTCAAAAATATTATGAATGCCTAAATCTATGAAACCGTACTGGTGGATTTAATGAAATGTGTTTTCTTCTGCAGAACCATCCACCTTGTCTGTTAGTCAGAATTGCTCCTACAATTCCCTTCTTATTCTGGTCTTGACATTTCAGTTTGTTTCATTTAAATGCCATTATCTGCTTTGGGCCATATAAGGAACTGCTGTTTTTAGAAATTGATAGCTTGGTAAATTCCTAGTTCTACCTTTAAGTGAATTAATAAGTGATATTTTCATGTTTTTAATTATCAATGATATGAAATTAGGGAGCTAATATGTGCATTTATGTCCTGTAGATATATTTGAAATGCTAACTCCCAAAAGTCACTTAAATGAGTGAATATGTGTAATTTAATAATTGTACATGAGGTATGAAACTGAAGAAAATATCCATGCATACTAATTCATCCCAATTATATTTGTTTCTATTATTACTCTGGTTTTGCAATCCATATCATGATTCAAAGAAAACATAATTATTATTTTATTCTTTTGGGATAGAGTTTTGGGAGACAAATACCATTTTTTTCCCAATGGATTTATGGGAACTGATCAATGTTCCCAAGTCCCTGCACCCCTTATTGCTGTCACCACTCTATGACTAGTGCCCAATTATCTCCCCATAAGTGAAGGGATCATCAGGGAATAGTTTACTTATCCCCTTCCAATCCTGGTTGCAGAAAGCTCATAGGCAAAGTGCTCCCTCCATATTTTGCAGTTCCCCCAGTCCACATGACTCCCCAGCACTTAAAACTTCAATTCTAGACAGTTCCACAGGCACACCACAAGATCTATGATCTTCTGATATGTCCAATGTTTAATTTGTTAACAGTGAAAACAATTTCATTTCGAACCACCTTTCCCTTGATCTACCTTCTGGAGCCATCTGGGCATTACTGGAGACATCCCTCTTCTCTGTACGTGTCCCATATTCCAGTCTCTCTGAGTTGATCAGTCCTGGGGTGTCCATTCTCCCCTTCAGGGGTAAGGACCCTCACTCTTCTGGGAGTCATAGCTACCTGAAGGGTGTCCTAACCCTTCCTAACCCTAAACCAGAAACCTCTCCAATCTCTCCCCATCCCACACAACTCACTACCTCTCTTGGCCGAGGGTCTGCTTTCCCTTCTCCCTGGACTTTCTACCATGGAGTGAATCTCCTGACTTCCTTCTCTCTTTCCTAAGTTTGGGGGACAGTGTAAATAATGTTGAGAATTATGATAATGATATTTGTGACGTTTACTATGTACTAAGCATGGGGGTAGATACGACATAATCTGATCAGAGTTCCTCTCCTAGATGGGGCTAACAGGCTCAGACCCCCCATCCTTCTCCCACCGCACCCATGTCTGTCCATCCACCTCCCTACTCAGCTCTTCTGGTCCAAGTGGTTTTGCTGACACCTTTACTTTAAAGCCTGATTTATCCTGGTATCTGTGGATGGTTTGGATTGCTCTGCCTCACAATCTGGGAGTCCAAGCAGTATCAAATCATGCAGAGAGAGGGGAATGACCTAGTTCCTGGCTAAGCAGGGTGTTTCTATCCAAAGGAAAGAACTACTTGGCCTTCTGGATTAGCCCCTGGTTCCTGATGAGCTGTTTTGCTAAGGATCACAAGATAGATCATGCAGCTGATGTGCACGAGGGGACTGGCCATCCTGTAATTATTATTTTTTTCATTCATTCAGGTTCCCATGAGGTTTTTTTTTTTTATGAATAGCACATATTTATGGGCAACAGGTGATTGGTTGACTAGGTACTGCTGTGGTCTTCATCATCCATGTTAACCAAGTATTTTTTAAGGATTCTGCCTGGGCCTATTCACTTGCAGGATGCTCCTGATGGTTCAATCATCAGAAACCTGTGCCACTGATGGCATAGCTCCATTAGTCTCATTTTGCAGCCAAATTGATTGATTTACTTGATTGATTCCCAAGCCACTCTCTTTCCAATGGACAAATTGCAGGACTAGAGGTGGCAATACACATGTTTTAGGAAAGTTCTTAGTACAGTGCTCTGCTCACATTAAGAACTCAATCAATATCATTGATTGCTGATGGAATAGAACAAAAATTGAATGATAAATTGAGTGTATATGAGTGGTGAGGAAAGATATGAATACATAAATACAAAGGGAAACATTTGGGTTGATGTGGCTTGTGTTGTTAATAGGGAAAGACAAGACTTTCTAGAAGCAGTAGGATTTTGGAAGGTTTTGAACATCAGGTCACTGGAGGGAAAGGAGGAAGGAAGTTTCAGACCAGCATTGCCACTGTACTTCTTAAGAAAACTTCATATTCAAATTACAACACTGTTAAAATTGAAGGTTATGATATTGATTGTAACTTTTAGCAACCTTACACCATAAAAATGAGGGGGTGTAGGTGCTGGTGATCCATGCCCTTGTCAGGTAGAGATAAGTACAAAGAGGGGTGAATTATAATGTGTTTCTCCCCACCTTCCAAAGTTATTGCCAGGCCCCCTCTATCTGAACTATGGCTGTCACTGCCAGCTTCCTGGATCAGGATGCTACCTGGAAGCTGCTTTGAGATGCTTACCTTGGAGAGGAGTTTGCTAAATTTCTAGATTACTGATCAAGGAAAATTTACCACACTAAGTACAACAATTGACCCTGGCACATGACCCCCTAGAATGGCACCATCTAGAAATTTCACTGAGGAAAACTTCTGACCATCTGCTTCATTTAATTTTTTAAAAAATACAAATATCTAATACAATTTAGTATGTGTTCCCCTGACATTGTCCCTGTCTTATAGGAACCTTGGTATAAAATTTGCACAATAATAAATGTGACAATAAAAATACTTTACATGCCCCTCAATAATTCTTATTTTCCTGTTATTGCCTAATAGACTTCCAAACCTTTAGCATTTGTAGCATTTTATGCTTATAATGTGATAAATAAAACAGTAAAATGAGTAATGCTGTTTAGAATGGATGCATTCCCCAAGTAAACTCCTTGAGGAAAGGGAACATGTCTACCAATTCTGTTTTATTGTACTCTTCCAAGCACTTAGCACAGTGCTCTGCACATATTATGAGCTTGATGAATACAGTTGATTCATTGATAGCTACAGTTGTAAATATACAAGAGAAATACAAAGCAGTGGAAACTCTGTCCCATGAAACAATTTCATAAAATTTAAATTAGTTCAAGTTAATTTCATCTGGGTTGTCAGAGTAAAGATTATCAATTTGCTCCTCTTATTACAGAAACTATTTCAAAGATTTCACTTAAAGAAAAGTGTGGGTTTTATTTCAGGTTTAAGAGGAATTGAAAAAGCCTGAATGATTATTTAAAAAATTAGGAAATTCATAACAAAATTCTAGGATGGGACAATAAAAATACATTTTGTACTTATAGAATACATAAGTGCTGTGGGGTTGGGGGTGGGGAGAGCAAAAGAAGAAAGTCTGGGTGATGCAGAAGAGGGTGGGAGATGAGGAAAAGTGGTGCTTAGTCTGAGGAGGCCTCTTGGAGGAGATGTGCCTTCAATAAGGCTTTGAAGGAGGGAGAGTAATTGTCAGATTAGATGAGTGAGGGTGTTCCGGGATAGAGACAGAACATGGGCTAGGAGTCGGCAGTGAGACTGGAAAATTCAAGGCACATTGAGAAGGTTAGCACAAGAGGCTGGGAGGTCAGGCAGGCAGGCAGGCAGGATAGGTTGAGTGAATGTATTAACATGGCAGCAGTTTGGATAGAGAGGAAAGGGAGTATTTTAATAATAACAATGATGGTGTTTGTTAAATGCTTACTATGTGCCAGGCATTGTTCTAAGCCCTGGCTTCATGGCTTTATTGATGGCTGGCTTTAATGATGTTGTAAAGGTGGGACCAGTAGGATTTAGGATTCATCTGTAAAATGGGGATTAACTGTGAGCCTCATGTGGGACAATCTGATTACCCTGTATCTACCCCAGAGCTTAGAACAATGCTCGGCACATAGTAAGTGCTTAACAAATACCAACATTATTATTATTAGTGACAGATTGAATAACTGGGTTGAATGACAGAGAGGAGTCAAGGATAATGCCAAGGTTACGGGCTTGTGAGACAGGAAGGATGGTGGTACCAATCTACAGTGATGGAATACTCAAGGGGAAGACATGGTTTATGTGGGAAGATTAAGGAGCTCTGTTATGGACATGTTAAGCTTGAAGTGATGGGAGGACATCCAAGTAGAGATGTCTTGAAGGCAGGAAGAGATGTGAGACTGGAGAGAGGAAGAGAGAAAAGGGCTGGAGGTGTAGAAGGCTCACCTCCTCAAAGAGGCCTTGCCAGGCTAAGCCCCCCTTTTCCTCAGCTTCCCCTCCCCACCTCATTGCCCCAACATGCTCTCTTTGCTCTACCCCCATTGCCCTCCCCACAGCACTTATGTATATATCCATAATTCTATTTATTTTAATGCCTTTTTGCTTGTTTTGATGTATATATATCTATAATTCTATTTATATTGATGTTATTGTTGCCTCATTACTTGTTCTGATGCCTGTCTCCTCCCTTCTAGACTTTGAGCTCGTTATGGGCAGGGATTGTCTCTCTTTTCTGCTGAATTGTATTTTCCAAGCACTTACTACAGTGCTCTGCACACAGTAAGCACACGGTAAATACTACTGAATGAATGAATGAGTGAATTTGAGTATCATCTGCATAGAGGTGGTAGTTGAAGCCATGGGAGTGAATGAGTTCTCCAAAGGAATAGAAGGGGACCCAGAAATGAACTTTGAGGGACCGCAGAGGAGCTCATGAAGGAGACTGAGAATGAACAGTCAGAGAGAGAAGAGGAGAACCAGGACAGGACAGAGTCACTGAAGCAAGAAAGCATTCTAAGGAATGCTTAGAGAAGCAGCGTGGCTCAGTGGAAAGAGCCCGGGCTTTGGAATCAGAGGTCATGAGTTCAAATCCCGGCTCTGCCATTTGCCAGCTGTGTGACTTTGGGCAAGTCGCTTTACTTCTCTGTGCCTCAGTTACCTCATCTGTAAAATGGGGATGAAGACTGTGAGCCCCACGTGGGATAACCTGATTCCCCTGTGTCTACCCCAGCGCTTAGAACAGTGCTCTGCACATAGTAAGCACTTAACGAATACCATCATTATTATCATTATTATTAAGGTTGGATAATGTTTCTAGGAGAAGGGGGTTGTGCACATTGTCAAAGACAGCTGAGAGGTCAAGGAGTATTAGGATGTAGTAGAGGCCAATGAATTTGGCAAGAAGAAGATAATTGGTGACCTTTGAGAAAGTGGTTTCTGTGGAGTGAAGGGGATGAAAGCCTGATGGGAAGGAGTCAAGGAGAGAATTGGAGGAGAGGAATTTGAGAAAGCAGGTATAGAGAACTCGCTCAAGGAGTTTGGAGAGGAGCTCAAGACTTTCTTTTAAATAGATACTCCCATATGGGGAGGTGCAAATATAAGGATTATTTATCTTTTGATGATTTACTCTTTGATTAATTGAACATTCTTAATAGGGAAAAGGTTTCACATATGTAAGTTATTGGAATGTGATCATGCTATTTATTTTTTACCTTTCTTTTATGTCACCTCAGCAAGGCAAAAACCTTAAATCTGTTCTTGAACCTCAGACATTTTCCCTAACTTCCACATGTGGGTAGTACATACAATCCCACCCTCATACCCTCATCTTCAAACACAGGTTACCCTGTCCAATATTGATGGTGGTGAAGTGCATGGGTTTGAGTTGTGCAGATTGCTCAGCTAGACAGAAGTCAGAATCATGGCTAGGAACATGCCTGCAGTGGCTGGGGAAAAGGAGAGGAGTTGGGGAGTATTTCCTAAAATCCATTTAGATCTTAGACAAGTGGTGGAGCAGACAAGTGGTGGAGCTGGGATTGGAACCCACATCCTCTGACTCCCAAGACCGTGCTCTTTCCACTAAGCCACGCTGCTTCTTGTTTTGTAGGTAACAGGCACACAGTGCCAGGAGGGAGGTGGGGAGGTGGGGAGGGAGAAGCAGCGTGGCTTAGTGGAAAGAACATGGGCTTGGGAGCAGAGGTCATGGGTTCTAATCTTGCTCCACCACTTGTCAGCTGTGTGACTTTGGGCAAATCACTTAACTTCTCTGTGCATCAGTTGCCTCATCTGTAAAATGGGGATTAAGATTGTGAGAACTACATGGGTCAACCTGATTAACTTGTATCTACCCAGTGCTTAGAACAGTGCTTGGCACATATTAAGTGCTTCATAAATACTATTATTATTATAAAGCCTCTTGGGATGAACAAGCTGCTATTTGGGTATTTTCTTTTCTACATTCTTCAATGGAGTGGTAGCACCACAGACATCACCATCATTATCATCATCATAATCATGCCTATAGTTTTCAGACTCATTTAAAATGATTTTGAGAAAATGTTTATAAACAATGAATAATCAATCAATTAGGCACAATCCTAATTGAGTAAGGATTTTTTAATTGACTATAGGTGAATTAGCTGCCAGCATGACTAGTAGAATGACAAGTACTAGGCATTACAGATGGATATAATAGAAACGTTTATCATGTATATTCCCTAAGACAGTTCAAATCCAAAATTGATAGTTACCGGTTAAGGAAAATGTTCTCCTGCTGCCTCCTTCCCAGAATTTTCCATGCCTTTTATTTTCCCTTTTTTTCCTTCCCTTCACTTTCCCCACCACTTTCCAGGCTCTTGTAGTCTTTCTACTTAGCAAGGCTGCAACCTATGTGATCATGAGTGATGTGGACACTTGCTATATCTCATGTATGATAGCTGGTCTTGGTACCTAGCTATATTGGAAATTTGAATTAACTAACTGCATTTCACTTTGTGATTTTAGATAAGTTACTACAAAAATAATGATATATCAACATGCAAATATAATTGAGAAGGAAATCATGACAAAATATTTTTCAAAACTTCTGCAATAGCTTCATAGTTTTCCAATCATTTTCAATATATTTTAGAAGCTTTTAAAACTAGCTCTTCATAATTATCGGTGTCATCACCATAGGGACTGTGTCACTGTAGTAGATATTTCTTGGGATTACACCATAAAAATAGAATATGTATCCCCTGTCCTTGAATAATTTTCCATCTAATGGACACAATAATAAAAAAAATGCATTATAGAATGAGAAGTAATAACAGATGAAAATGGCAAAAAAGTAAGCAAAACAATTAGTGAATGAATGGAATGAATCAACCTGTATATGTATAGATTTAAGGGTGATTGATAGGGTGATATGAAGAGGAATTATAGAATTTCTTCTGATTGAGATGGCTCTGCCTAAAGGATGACTAGATGATCCTATCAGTAAAGGATTCTTGGGTTCCTGAGAAAGTTATTTTTTTTTAAGGAGAGGCTGCTACAATAAGCAGAAATAGAAGAAATCTCAGCAACTACCCTTGAAACACCTATGCACCACCTCAGCACTACTGTGCTCACAGCCTCCCAGTATGCTTCTGACTATAGATTTGCTTATGTGCTGCAATAGGAATTGAGTTTTATTTACCCTGTATTCAATTTTTCTCCAGCAACTCATTATCAGTCTCTTTTGTGGGTTCCCTCTCTGCCTCCCAAACAATAACTGTGGTACTCTCTCAAGGTTTTCTCTGTTCCCTTTTATACTCTATTTACATCCTCTCCCTTGAAGAGCTCTTTCACTCCCATGGCTTCAACCACCATCCCTATGTAGATGATTCCCAAAACTACATCTCCAGCCCTATCTTTCTCTTTCCTGCAATCTAATATTTCCTTTGCTTTCAGGACATCTCTACTTAGATGTCCCACTCACATCTTGAACTTAACCTGTCCAAAACAGAACTCATCTTCCTACCTAAACCCTGTTCTCCTCTTGATTTGCTCAACACCACTATTTTCCCTGTCTCACAAGCCTATAGGCTTGGCATTATCCTTGACATCTTTCTCATTTAACCCACATATCCAGTGTCACCAAATCCTGTTGGTTCAATCTCCAAAGCATCTCTAGAATCTGACCTTTCCTCTCAATCCAAACTACTGCCACATTCCGTGGCTCAGTGGAAAGAGCCTGGGCTTGGGAGTCAGAGGTCACGGGTTTGAATCCCGGCTCTGCCACTTGGCAGCTGTGTGACTGTGGGCGAGTCACTTCACTTCTTTGTGCCTGAGTTACCTCATCTGTAAAATGGGGATTGAGACTGTGAGCCTCACGAGGGACAACCTGATTACCCTGCGTCTCCCCCAGCGCTTAGAACAGTGCTCTGCACATAGTAAGCGCTTAACAAATACCAACATTATTATTAATCCAACCCTTTATCCTTCCTCCCTTTACTGTTACCCAATCACGGTCCTTAATGATGTCCCTGCCTCCTGGCTCTCCCCATGTCAGTCCATACTTCACTCACTTTGTTGCCCAGACCATTTTTATACATTAATGTTCATTCCATGTTTCCCCACTCCTCAGGAATCTCCAGTTGTTTCTCATCCCTCTTGACTGTAAGCTTGTTATGAACTAGGAATGTGTCTATTACTATATTATTTCTCTCCCAAGTGCTTAGAAAAGTGCTCTGCATACAGTAAACACTCAGTAAATACAAATGACTGACTGACATCCACCTCTGTATCAAACAGAAAGTCTATGACATTGGCTTAAAAGCAGTTACTCTCCTTGCCCCTTCCAACCTTATTTCTCTTATTCCCTACTATAATCCAGCCCATACACTTCACTCCTCTAATGCCAATGTATTCATTGTACCTTGATCTCATCAGTCTTGCCGCTGACCCCTAGCCCACTTCCTCTGCTCAGGCCTGGAACTCCCCACCTATTCATATCCAACAGGCAATCACTATCCTTACCTTCAAAGCCTTATTAAAAGCACAGCTCCTCCAAGTGGCCCTTCCTAAACCTTTATTTCCTCTTCTCTCACTCCCTTCTGCACTTAGATTTGCACACATTGTTCATCCCACCCTCATTCCTAAAGCACTTATGTACATATCCATAATTCATT
This sequence comes from Ornithorhynchus anatinus, assembly GCF_004115215.2. Classification (NCBI taxonomy): domain Eukaryota; kingdom Metazoa; phylum Chordata; class Mammalia; order Monotremata; family Ornithorhynchidae; genus Ornithorhynchus; species Ornithorhynchus anatinus. The sequence goes on from NC_041728.1 coordinate 158,470,477, forward strand.
TATTTATATGGATGAATCTCTCCCCCTCTAGGCTGCATAGTCCTTTTGGGGAGGGAACTTGCCTATCAACTCTGTTATTGTACAGTGTTTACAGCATGGCTTAGTGGAAAGAACACAGACTTGGGAGTCAGAGGACCTGGGTTTAATCCTGTATCCACCACTTTTCTGCTGTGTAACCTTGGGCAAGTCCCTTTACTTCTCTTTGCCTCAACTTCCTTATCTGTAAACTGTGAGCCCCTGAGATAAAGGGACTCTGGCCATCCCAATTATCTTGTATCTGGATGTAGCTTAATGGTAGAGTGCATGTTTTGCTTCTATGAGGTACAAGCGCTTAGTACAGTACTCTGCACACAGTAAGTGCTCAGTAAGTATGATTGAATGAATCTACTCAACACTTAATACAGTGCCTGGAACATAGTAAGCACTTAGGAGAAGCAGCAGAGCTTAGTGGATAGAGCATGGGCCTGAAAGTCAGAAAGTTATGGTTTCTAATCCCAGCTCCACCACTTGTCTGCTCTCGAGACATTGAGCAACTCACTTTACTTCTCTGGGCCTCAATGCCCACATCTGTAAAATGGGGATTGAGACTGTGAGCACTATATGAACCAAGGACTGTGTCCAACCCAATTTGCTTGTGTCTACCCCAATGCTTAGTTCAATGCCCGGCACATAGTAAAATCTTAACAAATGCCATTGTTGTTGTTATTATTATTAATGACAAGTACATCAATTATTATTTTTAATAGTAGGCACTTAATACATATGATTGATTGATCATTTGATTGATACATAACTAACATATAGGTATGTACATAGGTACTTGAAGGTGGGGTAAATACCAAATGCCCAAAGTGGACAGATTCAAGTGCATAGATGACAATGATGAATAACACACGTATGACTACAGTGGATTTTTCTGAATTGCTTTTACTAGCAGTTAGTATCTTCTGTTTGTGATGTAGAGGAAAGAAAAAAGTGGTTTTTCATGCTTTGACTTATGGCAGAACTCCTTATATGGGAAATATAACAATTTGCATATTAAATACTATATATCTTGATACCTATCTACATTTTGCCAGTACAATATTTATTTGGTCTGTAATGATAAACTGTAGAATACTTACATTATTTGGTCAATTTTTTCAATCAGCCAAGCCATCAATCACTTGTACTGATTGAGTGCCAGCTGTGTGCAAAGCACTGTACTAAGGGCTCCAGAAAGTAAAATATTTGGGAAAGTAAAAAACATTTCCCAAAGGAATTTACAATCTAGATAGGAAACTAGATATAAAATCATTTGCAAATAGGAAGAAGTGTTAAAATAGTTCAGTTAGTGCAATAAAAAATTAGTGAGTATGAAAATGTCAAGGTGAGGCAAATGGGCTGAGATGATAGTAGAGATAATGCAAACTCTGGGAGAGGAAAAAATGAAGAAAGCTTCCTGGAGGAGAAGAGATTTCAGAAACATCTGAAGATAAAAGAATTTGAACAGGGAGAGCATTCCAGGCTGAAGAAAGGACAGGAGCAAGGAGTCACAGGACAGTAAAAAATTATTCTGGGAAGACATTGATGCTCTTTATTTTCCAACACACACTATTTTTTGTCTAGTACTCACTTGAACACTCTGTTAAAACGGTACGCCCCTTGTTGGTGGGGACTGTATATCAAGCACTCTATTTTCATTTATCCAATTAAAGCTGCTAACTTGAGCATAGTAGAAATATACTTTTTCTTAGAATGTTAGCAATGAACTATGCACAATCAAAGATTGCTGTTTGCCAAATACTAAAAACAGTCTCTGAAAATATCAACTATTGAGTGATTTTTTGATAGTAAAATAAGCATAAACTTAAAATAGTCAATCTTCGCAAATAAGGAATTACTCTTGTATTATGGCCTGGCATTTGCCCCTCTCCAAACCAATTTCGAATAGTTGAGCAGTTGAATAGTTTGTATGTGTGTGTGTGTGTGTGTGTGTGTGTGTAGCATAGATAGATCTACTATATAGATATAGATACATAGATATATCTAGTTCAGATCAATTGAGAAAATGAAAATGTGGTCTTTATGATTTGAAGTAATGTGATTTTAGAGTTGTTTAGCCTGCTTTTCAAATAAGCAGGCATTGGATGTTAATACCTGAATCAATCATCATTTGGCAGTGTTTTCTTCCAAATTGCTTCAATTTGATATTCTATCTTTTGATGAAAAAAATACACTCCATTCTTTTTCTTTTTATTGAATATCAATATCCTTAATTGAGCTAGTTACTCATATGGAAAGAAATGGGAAAATTCTGTTGGGAAATCAGCTTGACTTGTATTAGAAATGTTATTCAATACTTCTTGGTAAATGATTAAAATATTTTTAAATTGCTGCTTGTTTATCAGTTTTCTCCTTGTTTGTCCCAGATTTTGTTATATTTTGAATTTAAAAAGATACAATCTTTGGAAACAAATGTCGTATGAGCAAAATGTTTTTATGTAGCTTTTGATAAAATTCCACTGAATACTTTGTGCATACAGTAAATTGACAGAAGCATGTATTTTGGTGGCCTGAGCCTTTGAGCATATATGTGATCATTCAGATGGACACCTTTTAGAAGAACACCATCTCTCACAGACCATATGACATTAGCACATGGATGTCACAGAGGAGTAAAGCCTATGTTTCCCAAGCAGGCCAATTTAGGTATTTAGGTGTAATACTTCTATTTCTTCCTTATATTGTTTTTCCCATAGAATATTCCACAGCATAAAAGCAAAAAGATACAATTCAGTGTTATTCATTGGCCCTCACAGATGCCTTCTCCTTGTAGAGGGATAGGGTGAGTCATTCCTAAAGCCTGGTGTAATTCCCATAGGTGGTTCTTCCTGGCTTTTGGATAGGACAAGTAGCTTCCTGTCCTTCTATCAAAGGTAGGACCAACATAGCTGCTCCACATTTTGCCCCTGCTGAGAGCCTCCATTTTAACCAGGGACCTGCGGGATTTTCATTAGCTGTGGGGCAGGATCAGAGGCTGTTTTGAGCAACCGGTACTGAGCCATTGCACCTATTTCACAATAATACAATTTTCTCCTGCTAGATTGTTTGGTCCTTGGGAAAAGATACAGTAGGCCTTGTGTTGTCTTGTGCCGTCAAGCAATCTCCAACTCATAGCGACATCATGGACACATATCTCCCAGAGCACCCCACCTGCATCAGCAATCATTCTGGTAGCATAGTCATAGCATTTTCCTGGTAAAAATATAGAAGTGGTTTACCACTAGCTCCTTCCCTGCAGTAAACTTGAGTCTTCACCCTCGACTCTCTCCCTTGCCTCTGCTGCCCAGCACAGGTGAGTTTTGACTTGTATCAGATTGCCTTCCACTTGCTAGCCACTGGCCAAACTAGGAATGGAATGGGTGGGCCTCTGCTTGACTCTCCCTCCCATAGTTGAGAGTGGTAGGGTTCTGGAAATTGTCCAGGTGCAACCCTGAGAGGGGATGGTAGGTCTATTAAATTGATTTTACTCTTCTCTTCTTAGAGCTTAGTACAATGTCCTGCACTCAGTGCTCAGTAGATATTATTGACTGTCAATAATAGTAATGCTTGTGGATAGATACAATATTAAATCAGATCCGGTCCCTCTCACACATGGGGCTTACAATCTAAAAGGAGGGAGAATGGGTATTTCATCTCCATTGTACAGATGAAGAACTAAGACAAAGAACAGTTAAGTGACTTGCCCAAGTCTAACAACAGGCAAGTGGAAGGATTGGGATTAAAGTCCAGCAGGCCTTCTGAATCCCATGGGACATGCCGCTTCTTGAATATTAAAGCTCACAGTCCTTGTGACCAGTACTAGGAAATGTTCAATACTTCAGATGGTGCAGCACCCTTTGACTTTCTTCTTCCTTTCCCTCCTCCTTTTCTTTCTTCCTCTTGCTCCTGCGCCCTCTTCATTTATTAAAAGGACAGGTTGACAGCCTTTCTGTGCCCAGTTCATTTCATAATGCTTGGTACATTTTTTATAATTTTTATAATTATTCTTATAATTTTTTTGTATAATTATAAAAATATTTGATGAATGTATTACCAAATTACTCCTGATTCAAAGCAGAAATCACAGTCACCTTGATTCTATCTCAAACCCATGGGATATAGGACAATTAATGATGGCCATGGCCATAAAGCAAATCAACTAGTAATCTAACTTTAAGCTGTCTAAAATGATCAATACAAAATGATGTTGAATTTGCAGCAGAAGGTGTTGAATTTTCTGCAATATGTGTTCAATAGTAAACTTGAATTCAAGTGTTCCTTCAGAAGGCTTTAGTTGAACACACTTTCAAGTCATCTCTCCCCAGATTACCTGCTTCCTAATTTAACAATTGTATCTTAAAACCACTCGGTCCAAAGCCTGTCCTAGGTGAACGTTCATGGGCTTTGTGCTTTTGCTGTCTGTGGTTGGAGGGTGACAACGTGGGAATTCTTCAAGACAACCTTCAGCATAAATCAGACTTCACTCAATTTCTTTCATAAGTCAGGCACCGTTCACTGCACTAGGTAATGTTTGGTCATTTTACTTGATTAACTCACTTATCTAAGAAAAGATGATTTTTTGATTAAGGGCCAGGACCAGTATGCGATGTATTTCCTGCATTTAAGTAGTGCAGAATGACTGTCGACAGAATTTTCATTCCCTGTTCATTGTTGGAAGTTTTAAGATTACCATTTAGATAATTCTACCCAAAGGCAAGTAGGTTAAACTTAGATTCTTTGTTTTAATATTTGAATTCTAATTATTGCAGCCTGCAGGCCAGACAATTAGCTGATTTTGAAATTTAATGAACAGTTTAACTATATGGCATTATCAGACACTGCTATTCTTTGGATATTAGATCAAATACATTGTGAGCTTAATTATGTACATCAAAGTTCTCACCTCCTCGAAAAGTATTAAAAGGGAATAAGGTCTGGATATCATTGTTTCATATTTTCAGACAAAGAAGTCATTTTTCTCAGTGAAACAATATTCTCTAGAAGATGTGATAATAAACTTCCTTAAGCAATATTTAAATATAATGGAAATTAATATTCCAAATGATCTACAAAATATTTTAAATTCTCAGGTAAAATATTTTCTTTGGTTCTGAATTTTTTAGATTTGGGAAAATTTTTTTTTTTCCATTATATAATATACATGGTCAGCACCCTCATTATTTTATATACTATCCAAAAAATGTAAAAATAATTCCACTAATTTCCCACTAGCATAAACATATGCATATATATGTATATATAGGTACATATATACATATATACACATATACATACATACGCACACATATAATATATGCGCACACACACACACACACACACACCCATTGACTGTTTAGACTGTCAGCCTATGTTTAAACTGTGAGCCCATTATTGGGCAGGGATTGTCTCAATCTGTTGCCGAATTGTACATTCCAAGCGCTTAGTACAGTGCTCTGCAGATTGTAAGTGCTCAATACTATTGAATGAATGAAAGGATATACAATAATCTTACAACCCAGACAAACAGAAGTTTGTGTTTAAATTGTATTTTGGTATGCCTAACCATTGGAAAAACCTACCATTTGCCAGTCTGAAGTATAATTTTAAAAAGATCTATTTAATGCTATCTAATTATCATTATTAGTCTCTAGCATATACTGGATAGCTCTCAAAAAAGGCAATCACATCTTTTACTTTTATTGTACAAATCATTTCTTTTGCTTTTGTTGTGTTCTGCCAAACTTCCAGAATTGGACTCTATACACAGTAGTTATTCAGAGAATATGATTGATTGATTCATTATTACCAACTAATTGATGGTAACTTTTATTCCTGAGCTAGAAAGAAGTCAATGACTATTGGTTGATAGAGGCTGGGCCTATCTCTGGTTCCAGGGTGACAATGAGACATGTCATAAGGTTTGGTTAGAACTCCAAAGTTCTTCCTTGGTCTCATTGATTCCACTATATAGTTCGTCATTTGGGGTTGAAAAGCTCCATGTTGCAAGCAGCTATATTCAAAGCAAATTTGGGGCCACTTGAAATACAGCATGTTTGCAGTAATTTTATACATTGGACCTCAGGTGGCAAATGAATTTACTTCCTGGGAGTGATAACTGAGTTGATCCAAAAAGACATTCTCAACACCACCTTCTCTACTGAACTCAATTCTCTCACTCCCCATCCCTTCATCGATCTTGTACGACTAACTCAAAGCCCTGGATCACCAGCACAGTCCACCTCCTTCGTTCCTGTACTCGAACTGCAGAATACTGTTGGCAGAAATCTGAATATCAGGCTGACTTTGTCCACTGTCCTTGCATGCTTTCACTCTGCCCTCTCCTCTGCCTAGGAAAACTATTTCTCTTCCCTTACTGATACTCATGCCCATCACCCTCACCAGTTGTTTCAGAAATTTAACTCCCTCTTCAGGCCCTCTGTCCCCCTGACTCACCCAACCATTGTCCCCAATGATCCGGCCATCTACTTTGTTAAGAAAATTAACACCATCAGATGTTGGTATTTGTTAAGTGCTTACTATGTGCAGAATACTGTTTTAAGCACTGGGGTAGATACAAGGTAATCAGATTGTCCCACATGAGTCTCACAGTCTTAATCCCCATTTTACAGATGAGGTAACTGAGGCACAAAGAAGTTAAGAGACTTGCCCACAGTCACACAGTTGACAAGTGGCAGAGCCGGGATTCAAACCCATGACCGCTGACTCCCAAGCCCGTGCTCTTCCCACTGAGCCACGCTGCTTCCCAAAATCAAGAGATATGAGCTGCCTAAAATTGCCCCTCCCTCTCCTCAGTCCCTTCCCCTTCCGGCCCCCTCTTCAACTCTCCCATCCTTCTCAACAGTATCTCTAGAGAATATCTCCTGCCTCCTCTCTAATGGCCATTCATTCTAAATCTCCTTTGTGAGCTCCTCCTCTTCCTCCCATCCCTTAACTGTGGGAGTCCCTCGAAGTTCAGTTCTGGGTACCCTTCTATTCTCCATCTACACCCACTCCCTTGGAAAACTCAGTCACTCCCGTGGCTTCAACTACCCCTCTATGTGGATGATGCCCCGACCTCTATCCCTTTTTCCAGGCTCACATCTCCTTCTGTCTTCAAGACATCTTTACTTGAATGTCCTCCCATCACCTCAAACTTAACATGTCTAAAACAGAGCTCCTTATTTTCCCACCCAAACCCTGTACTCTCCCTGACCTTTCCATCACTGTAGACAATACCATCAACCTTTTCTGTCTCACAGACCTGTAAACCTGACATTTTCTTTGACTCGTCTCTCTCATTCAGCCCAAATATTCAATCCACCACCACATCCTGTCGGTCCAACTTTCACAACATAGCTAAAATCCACCCATTCCTCTCCATCCAAATTGCTACCACATTAATTCATTCTCCCATCCTATCACACCTGGATTGCTGCATCAGCCTCCTTGCTGACCTCCCAACCTCCTGTGTCTCCCCACTCCAGTCCATACTTCACTGCAATGCATGGTTCATCTTTCTACAAAAACTTTCATAACATGTCACCTCCCTCAAAATTCTTCAGTGGTTGCCCATCCACCTCTGTATCCAACAAAACCCCTTGCCATTGGCTTTAGAGCACTCCATCACTTTGAACCCTCACTTCTATCCTTCTACAACCCAGCCCACATACTTCACTCCTCTTGTGCTAACCTTCTCCCTGTTTCCAGACCTCACCAGTTTCACCACTGAACCCTGGCCCACATCCTGCCTATGGCCTGGAACACCCTTCCTCCTCAAATCTGACAATCACTCTCCTCCTCTTGAAAGACTTATTGAAGGCACATCTCTTCCAAGAGGCCCTCCCAGACTAAGGACCACTTTTCTTCATCTCTAACTCCTTTCTGTATCCCCCTGACTTGCTCACTTTCCTCTCCCCCCAACACCAGCCCCACAGCACTGATGTATATATCTGTAATTTTATTTACTTGTATTAATGTCTGTCTCCCCCACTGCCCCCCAGACTGTGAGGTTGTTGTGGGAAGGGAATGTTACTGTCTGTTTTGTATTGTACTTTCCCAATAGTACAGTGCTCTGTACACAGTAAGTGCTTAATAAGTATGAATTAATGAATGAATGATCCATCTTGTCCTAGTCTTTCAGACCTAACTGAGGTCTGCTTCTTAGATTAAAGAGACAAAAAATGAGAAAGTTGTGTTTGCATATCCTGAAATGATGGTATTTCCACTTTTTCTCAACTACTTGCCATCACAGAGATAAGTAGTATCTATTTGAACATCAGGAAAATTTCATTATTATTGAAGGAAGATGGGTGCAACACAATTTTATGGGACAAATCATGCACAGGAAATGGATAAAAACAGCTTCAAAAAGCCACCACATGAGGAAACAAAGCTGTGTAACTTCAACCAGGGTGGACAAATTAATCATTTCAAGATTTTGCAAAGCATCACCACCAGTATAATGGCAATTCTGTGGGTAGCTACTAAGTAACAGGCAGCTGGCCACTTAGGTGCAAAGCAATCCCTAAATGGGTGGCTGTGACTCACCACAATTAGATTGGAAGATTAAAAAGCAGACTCAAAAACAGAAACTCTTTTTATGCTGTGATGCTGCTGCTGCTAACACAATATCCATGCTTATTCTGTATGTGCAGTTAGAAAGGCACTGCTGGGTAACACGTCTTCCCAGTCATCCCACATATATTTTGATCAATGAATCATTCAATTGGTGGTATTTATTGAGGCTTTACTGTGTGCAAAGTACTGAACTAAGAGTTTGAAGGGGGGGGGGGGGGGAGGGGACCCAATTCCTGCCTTCCAGGAACCTGCAATCTAGTTGGGAAGACGAACATTAAAATAAATTACACATGGTAGAATAAACCATATAAGGGTATATACATCATAAGTAATGGGTAGTGGGTGAGTATGTCAGATCTTAAGGGGTATGTACTTAAGCATATGTACACGAGAGCTGGGTGTGAGGGTGGGTAACAAATTGCTTAGGAGTTATGTACTGATAATGTATAGATAATGCAGAAGGAAGGAGGATAGAGTGGGGAGATACTAATGAACATACAGATTTTTATCCAGCTTGAAAAGTAGGAAGAGGGCTGTCTAATGAGTAATCTCAAACCAGTGTGAGTAGCATAGATTTGCTTGCTGTAAAAGATCCACAAACTAGCACACATGGTGGAGGAGGAGGAAGAAGATTGTTCTACTCAGAGAAGGTTTTCTGCTAAGGAGAACTGGATGATTGCTTGTTTTTGTTTTTTTTTTCCTCCAGCATATGACTAGAAATACAGATAATTGAGAGAAAAAAAATATTGGGAGCTAAATGAAGCAAGATTTGAAACTTGGGCAATGGAGAAAATATTAGATCTGTAGCAAGGCAGGATGGAAGGGAAGAGAAGTTGCTTTAAAAAAATTAATGCTATAAGTCAAATTCACTTTTAAATGTATCAGCTATTTAATATACATTAAATTTATATAAGTAAATGGGTGCTTAATCTACCAAATTTAATACTCCTGTGTATAACAAGTTTCTGTAAATTTAATTTCTGCAAATTTTATGTGATTTACATATTCAGGAGATAAATATTATACAATACTTAAAATGTGTGTGATTGAAAAGCTCCACTTTTACTTAGAAATAAAGCTTTGAAATTTCTATTAATATTTTTACAGGAGTGACAATGGAATAAATATTCTTCCAATAATGCTGTACAATCTAATTTTATCTCCTGACATGTTTAACTATCTGTAATGTTACAGGCTTTCTTAGAAAAAGAATATAATATTCCATTGTTAAACACAGAAGGAATACCCTTGATGTTGCTTTCAAAATATTTATTTGATCAGTCAAAATATGATATTGTATACAACTAAAGTTAAAAAACCTTAAGCAAAGACAGTCAGAAGCCAATGAACCTCTGTAAAGATTTGAATGGCTCTTGCAGAGATGACTTCAGAAAATACTTATATCTCACTGTTTTCCACTAGTAACAAGGGCCAAGCTGATTCTTTCTGAGAAGATTAAAATGATACAGTTTGCCCTAGTGGAAATACCACAGACCTGAGAGTCAGAGGACCTGGGTTCTAATTCCAGCTGCATCACTTACCTGCTGGGTGTCACTCACTTCTCTGACCTACAGTTTTCTCTTCTATAAATGGGGATTAAAAATCCATTCTCTGTCCTACTATCAGCCTATGTGGAACAGAGCTGACTGTTCCCAACTTGATTATATTGTATTTGCCCAAGCACCTAGTGCATTCCATCGACACACAGCAATCAATTAATCAATCAATGAATATTATTTTTTGAGTTCTTAGGGTGTGCAGAGCTCTGTCTGAAGCACTTGGGGAAGTATAATAAAACAGAGCTGGTAGACATGTTCCCTACTCAGAGAAGCTAACAGTTTAGAAGGGGAAACATATTAAAATGAATTTTGTATATGTACATAGCTTCTGGGGGTCTGAGGATAGGATGAATATCAACTGCTTATAAGATATAAATCCAAGGGCAAGGGTAATGCAGAATGAAGAGAGAATAGAGAAAATAAAGAATGATGGAGAAGGCCTTTTGGAAGAGATGTGATTTTCATAAGGCTTTGAACATGGTAAGAGTGATGGTCTGTCAGATTTGAAGGGAGAAGCAGCGTGGCTCAGTGGAAAGAGCACGGGCTTTGGAGTCAGGGCTCATGAGTTCGAATCCCAGCTCTGCCACTTGTCAGCTGTGTGACTGTGGGCAAGTCACTTAACTTCTCTGTGCCTCAGTTCCCTCATCTGTAAAATGGGGATTAAGACTGTGAGCCCCACGTGGGACAACCTGATTCCCCTATGTCTACCCCAGTGCTTAGAACAGTGCTCGGCACATAGTAAGCGCTTAACAAATACCAACATTATTATTATTATTATTAAGGGGGAGGAAGTTCCAGGACAAAAGGAGGATGTAGCCAAGTTATTGGCAAGACGATATGATTGAGAGACAGTGAGTAAATTGACATTAGAGAAACAAAGTGAGTGATCTGGATTGTAGTAGGAAATCTGTGAGTTAGAATATTAGAGAGCAAGGTAATCAATGATAGGGAGCTTGTCTTTGATGAAAAAGGGGGTGGGCAACCACTGGAGGCTTTTGAGGAATGAAGAAGCTTGGACTCAATTTTTTGGTTTTTGTTAGAAAAAATGATCTGGGCAGCAGAGTGAAGTATGAACAGGAGGTAGGGAGGTCAACCAGTAGGAAGATTCAGTAGTCAAGGTAGGATAAGATAAGTGATTAGATCAATGTTACAGTAGATTGGGTAGAGAGGAAAGGTCAGACTTCAGTGATGTTGTGAAAGTAGCACCGGAAGGACTTGGTGACATGGAATGAATGAGAGGCTTGAGTTGAGGAATATGGCAAGGTTATAGTCTTGTAAGATGTGGAGGATGGTGGTGCTGTCCACAGTGATGGGATAGCCTTAGGAAATGGACAGGATATGAGTGGGAATTGGTACAGGTTAAATTGGGGGGATAGATGAAACATCCAAGCAGAGATATCGTGAAAGCAGGAGAAAACACGACACTGGAAATGTAGATTTGGGAATTATTCATATAGAAGTGGTAGTTGAGTGAAGCAGCATGGCCTAGTGGAAAGAGTATGGGCCTGGGAGTCAGAGGACCTGGGTTTGAATTCCAGATCTGCCACATACCTGCTGTGTGAACTGGACTAGTCATTCAACTTCTCTGGGCTTCAGTTTTCTCATCTGCAAAATGAGGATTAAATGTCTATTTTTCTTCCTAGGTAGAATGTCAGTCCCAAGTGAGACCTGATTATTTTATCTACCCCAGTGCTTAGTACAGTGCTTCATATTTAGTAAGCACTCTACAAATTCCACAATTATTATTATTAGTTGAAGTCAGTCAAGTAGTCAGACATATATATTGAGCACTTACTGAATGCAGAGCATTGTACTAAGGGTTTGGAAGTACAATATAAACATAGACATATTCCCTGCAAGGAAATGTGTTCCAAGGGAATAGGTATAAATGGATGATAGAATGGGACCATAATTGGACCTTGAGGGACTCCCACAGATAGGGAGTGGGAATCAGAAAGGCAGAGAATTGAAAGAGACAGAGAATGAGCTGCCAGAAAGATAGAAGAGCCAGGAGAGGACACAGCCAGTGAAGCTGAGGTTAGATAGGGCTGGTCCACAGTTTCAAAGGCAACCAAGGGCTTGAGGAATACTAGGATGGAGTACAGGACATTGGATGTGGCAATAAATAGAGCTTTGAGAGGGCAATTTATGTGGTGGGAAGGGGCAGAAGCTAGATTCAAGGGGGTCAAGAAGAGGAAAGTGGAGGCAGCAGGTGTAGACAACACAGTCAAGGAGTTTGGAGAGGAATTGTAGGAAGGAGATGGGAGAGATTTTTTTAGGATATGGGATTGATGAAAGCAGTGTAGAAAAGACATTGTAGAGTGAACTACTGTAGACTGTGGTCAAGCAAGGAAGAATAGTACTTGGGGAACAGAGGAAGGGTAGGAGCAAATGATTTATAAGGTAGTAAGGAATGGGTTCAGAGGCATAGTGGGAGGGGGTAGATTTTGAGATACCACTGGAAAAAAATAGGTGAGTTCAAAGGGCAAGAGAAGGGAGCAACTGGAGAGTAGCAGAGGACATTTTAGAAATTGTTTCAATTTTATTAATAAAATATGCAGTCAGATCATTAGGGGCAAGAAATGGGAAGGGCAGTGGGAAAGAGGGTTTGAGGAGGGAGTAAAATCCCTGCAATAACTTGCAGGGCAATGGGCATAGGGATCAATAGACAATGATGCAATAATGTTTCTGGGTGGAGGAGAGGTAGAATCAAAGCAGGAAAGAATGGATTTCAGATGGACGAGGTTGACCTGATAGCTGGATTTCTACCAGTAGCACTCTGAACCCCATGCACAAGAGCAGAGGAAGCATACTGTTGAGGTGATCCAAGGCTACAGATTAGTGGTGCAAGATCAATGTCAGAGTAGGGGAGCGAGTGAGGGTTTTAGTAGAGAGGGTGATGTTTAGTTTGGTAATTTACATCAATAGAAGGTAGCTTAACAAATACCATTATTATTATGATGATAACTGATGAAAGCACCATTCAGCATATGTGATGTTTTCAGCCTCAAAGATTCAGAATAAGTACCTGGAACAACCTAAAGATCTTACAAAACCATTTACTCAAATGCTTGGACTCTATAGTTCTAATAAATTCATCATGATTCTAAGTCTGTTTTTGATAGTATGACTGGTCATAGGATTTATGGTTTCATGGTCCTTACTGGGTAGGCAGGGCTGTTCAGAGTCCAACATCAAAACAGTCAGTACCAAAAGATCCCAAATCCAACATGCTAAAATTTAAGAAGGCCACATGTTGTTACTTTGTCTTTGTCTTACCCTAGGGGAGGTCAGATGGGAGTTTATATCAAGGAGTTGCCATGGAGTCCAGCAACAGAGGAAGCTCTGTCCTCCCCTTGGGCTATCTCTTGTTCTCTCCCTGCTGAGGAACAGAAAGGAGGTCAGGGCCTGATGTTGAAGGTAAAGATGGGTGCTTTGTGTTTTCCGGCCGAGCAGTTAGAGTGGTAATAATAATGATGGTATCTGTTGGGTGCTTACTATGTTCTGTGTGCTAAGCACTGTTCTAAGCACTGGGGTAGATACAAGGAAATCAGGTTGTCCCATGTGGGGCTCACAGTTAATCCCCATTTTACAGATGAGATAACTGAGGCACAGAGAAGTGAAGTGACTTGCCCAAGGTCACAGCAGACAAGTGGTAAGAGTGGAAAGTTGTGTTAGTAAACTAGGTGAAATAGCATTTCCAGAGATGGTGGTCCAAGTTATCAAATTCATGTGAGAGGTCAAGGAGACAGAGTAAGAGTACAGTCCATTGCATTTAGCAAAGAGGTCATTGTGGACTTGGGGAGCATAGACGCACTGATGTGAAATCCTGTTTTTCATCAATCTGAGTCCTCTGTTGACTCTAAGCAGTCAATGGTAATCACCCATATGTCTTTTTGTAAATGCTTCTATATAATTCATCTATCAAAGATGGATCATCTCAAGAATGACTATCATGCTCATTCTCATGGCCTGCTGATTAAGAGATTTTCCAGGTGATCAGAAGTGATTTCTGAAACAAGCTTCCCAAGTGTTGAGTTGCAAAGAATAGGCTAATCTTGCCTAGGAGATAAGGAGTTTAAAACTGCAAATCCTATGATATTTCTTAATTCCTTAGCTTTTTTATATTTTCTTTTTTTAATATATTTTTCTTGCATTTCTGCTACTAATGCTCTCTCTTCCATCCCTTTGACTAGCATTATTCTTAGAACATAAGGGACAGGGACCATATTTATTTTTAACCCATGAAGTATGATGCTTTTGAATATAGCAAACATTTAGATACTGTGGTTATTTTTCTTTTCCTTACTCGCCTTCCATCTCTTAACCTCTAACTGGAGTCGCCTTTTCACTTTCAGTTTATACAGCCACCCTTGGAGAGCTCATTCTCTGCAATCTTGCTTTTCCTCTTGAATCAAAGGAAGCACATGGAGATCCCACCAGCATCTCAAGCTCATAATGCCTGAAACCAAAATCCACATTTTCCTTTCCCAAATTCACTCCTCCATTTAACGTTCCCATAATGATTAACACCACCTCTATCCTCCCTGTTTCTAACATTTTATAATTTTGCTATTATCCTTGATTCCTTGCTCTTTTCACCTCCCACATTTAGTTTGTTAATCTTGTACATTTTTTCTCACAGGATTTCTTGGTTCCAATCCCCTATCTGTAATTAATTTAAATGAATTTGTTGTTTAACTTCCATTTGCTCACACTAAACGTTGTTGGACATCTTTTGGCCTACTCCCACAGCTTTGAGAGCTCTAATAGAATCTACCCCCATCCTAGAGGAACTTCATAAAGCTTGAGATTTCACTGTCATTCATTTTGGAAGATCTTCTTCATCTGTTCATATAAATGCTGAGCATAATCCAATAGGGTCCTATCCTGTGTTGTCCAGGAAAATCTTCTCATATAGTTTATATTTTTTGACATTTTATAACCATAAGGTATTTTTGCCTCATTGCCAAACTGAGTCATATTTTAAACAATTCAACAATGTAATTCATTTTAGATTATTATAGAAAATATATTTGGTCTGGTATTTCGTTACTTTGAGCTTCACACAAGGATAACTTGCTATCTTCAAAGGGAATACTATGGATTCAAGAACGATGCAGCAGATGGAATGAAAATTAAGCACAACATTAGGAGTTACAAGAACATCTATGTGAATATATACATAAGCCATAAAATATTCCTCTTGACATGATGGAAAACATTTTTTAAAAGTTACACCTTACAGTAGAGTGGTGTGCCTATTAATCTCTCTTGAGAAATGAAAGCAATAAAGAAAGTGCATAGTCATAGAAATTGGGCCTGAATTTCCTAATGTTTTAAATTTTACACATCAAGAGAGTAGTGGAGTAAAGACAGAATTGGTAGATGAGATAAAAGATCCATTTCACGAATCATTTTTGGAATTATCAGTTAAGTTGGTTTTTCAATGTTCCTAGATGAATTATTTTATTTTCAATTGCCAGTGAAAAACATTTTAGAATACTTTATGTTTCTTACATTGTGAAACAATAGGAAAACATCTTTCTATTACTTTAAGGAAATGATGTGAGCTATAGGGTTACTGTTGGTATTGAAAATAAGAAAAAAAAATGTTATTGCATGACAAATCTCTTTACAATGTATCAGTGAGTCCTGATGAATACCTGTAAACTTTTTCTTCCAAATCAAAGGCAATTCAATTAATATGAGTATAAACTAGGTTTTATCAGTACAAACCTTTTCCTAAACCACTAACTTTATATAGAGATATCTTTGGGTGAACTCCTATACAGGCATTAAATTATATTCTTAGATTTGACCTTGGATTCTCCTTCACTGATATATCAACTTAAATAAAAGATATTGTGCAGAACTCTTTCTTTGATTCAAGCTGCCACCCTTGCATTTGTAAAATGGATCATGAATATCCTTTTCTTGGCCATTCATTCCCATTAGATATTCTGTTATCTCTCTTTTACAGATAACTTCCAGAGAAGTGTCCCATTCTTCAGTGTTTGCCTGGGCAAGAAATGCAGCACATTTTCCCAGCATTTTTCTCAACTATATTTCAAAAGTAGCCCTTGTTCGGTTTTAATAAGAGTCTCTTCAGAGAATTTAGTTTTATAAAGGAATCTGAGAAAAGTATGTAGCAAAAATAATGGACTTGGAACGCACACAGTAGGATCCTTTATAAATACTATGGTACAAGTAACTGAATGACCCTGCCATCTGACTATCAGTCACAGAAGTAGAAGGATGACTTGGTGTTTAATGGTGTTCTTCTTATGGTATTCACAGGACATTTTTGTTCTTGTGGTTTTCCCCAGGCAGTAGTTACTTGTTCAACTTAAGGTTTGCAGTACAAACGTATATCGTGAAAATTGGTCCATGTCTGCAAGTTGTAAGTGTGATAACAAGTTGAACAAAGTATCCACTTTCTTGGTGTTTCTTGATTAATCGGGCTATCAAGGTAACATATGCCAACAAATGGTATTTTGGTGCAGATCATTCTTATGGGGCTAGTAGAAACAAAGACTGTGCTCTTTGAAATCTTTAAAGTGTGTGCCAGAATGCTGTCAGAAGACAGCTGTTAGCTGGAAGTCCTTTCTAATCCTACTGCCAGTGTGCCTCACTCCGAAGGAAGATTCACTGAGTGGGATGGAAAGAGAAGCAACGGATAAACGTCAATAGATATTCCTAACCATAAACTGGTGGTATTTACTAAGTAGTCGAAAAGCAGCATAACCTAGTGAATAAGGCTTGGGAGTAAGAATGAACCGGATTCTAAGCCTGGCTTGGCCCTTTGTCTGCGGGGTAACTTTGGGTAAGTCACTTAATGTCTCTGTGCCTCATTTACCTCATCTTTAAAATGGGATTAAGATTGTGAGCCCCATGTGGGACATGGACTTTGTCCAATTTGATTACTCTGTATCTTCCCCAGTGCTTAGTAAGCACTTAATAAATATTGTAAAAAGTACTTTGTGTAAGGAATTATACCTTAGTTGGGGCAGATTTAAATAATCAACTTAGGCACCATCCCTGTCCTCATTGAACTCACAGTCTAAGTA
This sequence comes from Ornithorhynchus anatinus, assembly GCF_004115215.2. Lineage (NCBI taxonomy): Eukaryota > Metazoa > Chordata > Mammalia > Monotremata > Ornithorhynchidae > Ornithorhynchus > Ornithorhynchus anatinus. The sequence continues at coordinate 158,487,707 of NC_041728.1, forward strand.
AGAGGGAGAACAGGTAATGGATTCAATTTTACAGATCAGGAAAGTTCAAGTTGCCTAAGATCACAGAGCAGGCCAGGGGCACAGCATGACTAGAACAATAATTATGGTATTTGTTAAGTGCTATTATGTGCCAAGCACTGTATTAAGCACTGGGGTGGATACAAGAAAATCAGGTTGGACAATCCCTGTCTCATGCGGGGCTCACAGTCTCAATCCCCATTTTACAGATAAGGTAACTGAGGCACGGAGAAGTCAAGTGACTTGCCCAAGGTCACTCAGCAGACCTGCAGTGGAGTTGGGATTAGAACCCATGAGCTTCTGACTCCTAGGCCCATGCTCTATCCACTAGGCCATGCTGCTCCTAATCAAGGTCATCTGACTCCTAGACCCATGCCCTTATCCAAAGTCCCACAGAAAGCAGTTGGCAGAGCAATTGGCAGAGCTGGGATTAGAACTCAGGTCCTCTAACACCAGGTCATGGTCTTTTCATTAGACCTCTCTGCTTTTCTAGGATACACTGCTTCTTTGATGCGTCTGGGGGGACTCTGAAGAGTCCTGAGGAGTCTTAGGGGGTGCTCTGAAGATCTCTGAGGGGTCTTGAGGGTTCTTAGGAGTCCTGAGTGGTCTTAGGGTATTCTCTGAAGATCTAGGAAAGGGATGGGGGCAGTGGTCCTGGAAGGGACTAAAGATCTTGGAGGATTCCTAAGGAATGTTAGGGGGGTGGTCTGAAGGGTTCTGAGGGGTCTAGGGGTCTCTGAGGAGTCCTGATGAGTCCTAGGGTGTGGTCTGAATAGCTCTGAGGGTTCTGGGGGGGTTCTGGAGGGGCTGAAGAACTATGAAGGGTCCTGAGGTGTTAGGGAGTGCTCTAAGGATCTCTGAGAGTTCCAGGGGACCCTGAAGATTCTTAGGGGCCCCAGAGTATTCTGAGGAGTTCTAAGGGGTCTTGAAGAGCTCTGAGGTGTCTGGGGGTCTATGGAGGGTGGTGAAATTAGCTATAAAAATTCATAACTTTTAGATTTGGTTGATTAATTTATATATGGCTAGTGTACTGGGAAATTACGATGGAAGAAAGGCTCACTGGAGGAAGTAGGAAGACTCTGATTGTGGGGAGAACTTTGGTGTATCTGATTTGGAATGGGTGGCAGTTCTAGGCCAGGAGAAGAGCATGAGAAATGAACAACTTAAATCTTGGCTTGGGAGGATGAGAAAGAGTGAATTGAGGAACAGAAAGAAGGGTAAATTGGAGCACATTGGCCTTGAAGCCAATTTTCAGAAACTTTTGTATGATATAGAAATCAAAGAAAAGAATTTGAGGGGTTTGAAGAGAAGAAAAATTTGGACTCTTCAGAAGATCATCATGTGTATCACAGTTTGGAATGGGGAGAAGCTGAGGTAGGAAGACAAGCAGTCTAACTGCGATGACTCGAACGTGGACCAAGGTGTGAGAGGTTTGGATAGAGTGTAGGGGCATATCTGGGAGACAATGTAGGAATGTACAGGAAGAATTAGGTTTTGGAAGTAGACTGAATGACAAACTTGTGAAAGAGGACTTGAAAGAATGGTACTGAGGTTATGGGTTTCTGGGACATGTAGAAGCTGCAAGGTCCAGTGGATAAAACATAGGACTAGGATTCAGTAGATCTGGGTTCTAATCCAGATTCCACCACTTGCCTGCTGTGAGAGGTGTTGTGTGTCAACTTATCTATGCCTACGTTTCCTCATATTAATCTCCTTGAGGGTAGAGATTATGTCTTCTTACTCTGTTGTACTCCCACAAGTGCTTACGTGCTCAATAAATACCATTGACTGATTGATCAATATGTAAAATATACCTCCCCCTTAGACTGTGAGACCCATTTGGTACAAAAACTGTGCTCAATCTGATTATCTCCTGCATCTAACCCACCTCTTAGCACAGTGTGGGCACTTACTGAGCATTTAATAATAATTGTGCTATTTGTTATGTATTACATGGAGAGTGTTGATGTTACTGACAGATAGGAAAGTTAGGATGAGGAATGAGCTTAATTGGAAAGATTTGGACTTCTGTTGTAGACATGTTGGGTTTGAGTTGGCAGAAGAACTGCTAAGTGGAGATTTCCCAAGAACAAGAGGAGACGTAATACTTTCCTTCAAAGAACATGATCTTGGGATGTGGTGGTTCCTGCAGACAGTTATATCCTAAGCAATGGAAATGGTTATTTTTTAATCCTATATTCACAAAATCAGACTCATAAATTTTGACTTAAAATAACTTTTAATTTACTTGTTTCTCTGTAAAAAAACTTTCTTTAAATTTGAAGGAACATCGAGAAGATAGGCTCTTAAACATCCTTGTATATTTGCTCCTATTACGAAACAGAGAATTATTGCATTTACCCAGTCTAAATGATCGGTCTATTTCTACCATGTTGGAAAATAAATACTTAATACATTATTAAATTAAAGGTGATCATCATAAGAAATGTCCCTTTTGTGAAAGATTATCTTACCATAAAATCAGAACAAACTTAAATTGACAAGGCAGAAAATTTCCACAAGATTTAGAAAGTGACTTTCTACAACACATCAAATACGTAAACTTCTCATGAAAATTGGATAATGGTAATGAAGCACAACCTTATCCCTAACCAAGTAATGAATGGAGCAGAGTGAAGCATTTATACTGTACTCAAACTTGCCAAGTGATTCATCAAGAATATATCTTCCTTCAGAATTTCATGGATAGTTAGCTTATCATCTAAGACATGATTTACACCTCAAAAAGGTTTACTTTGGTTCAAGAGATGGACAAAGACTCTGATTCTTATTTTTCTGTGATAATACATCCCCATATTTTTTTTTTAAAAAACATGAAAAAGTTGTTTGTAGTTTTGTATGGCTATATAGAAAATAGTAATGAAATAAAGCACGATCTAGTGGATAAGCATGGGTATGGGAATCAGAAGGACCTGAGTTCTAGTCCCAGCTCCACCACTTGTCTTCTGTGTGACCTTGAGCAAGTCACTTAACTTCCCTGAGCCTCATTTCCCTCATCTGTAAAAAAAAGAGGGACTAAGACTGTGAGCCCCAAGTGATCACCTTGTATCTAGCCCAGCAATTAGTATATTGACTAGCATGTAGTCCTTAACAGATACCACAAGAAAAAAAAATCAAAGGAAAACAATATGCCTAGTTAAAAGTATATTTTAAAAAAAACCCATAAAGAAAATCAAAAATAGAGCAGCATCATGGAGAAGCAGCATGGCCTAGTGGATAGTGGATAGAGCCGAGAGGTGGGAGTCAGAAGAACCTGGGTTCTAATTCTGCCTCCACCACATGAGGAAGCAACCTATCATCTGGATTGAGTATGGGCCTTGGCATCAGAAGGTCATGGGTTCTGATCCTTGTCTGCTGTGTGACTTTGGGCAACTGACTTTATTTATCTGTGCTTCAGTTCCCTCATCTGTAAAATGGGGAGTGAGACTGTGAGCCCCAAAGGGGACAGGTACTGTGTCAAACTTGATTTGCTTATATTCACCCCAGTGCTTAGTACAGTGCCTGGCACATAGTAAGTGCTTAACAAGTACTATTATTATTATCATTATTATTATTATTATTATTACATGTCTGCTGTGTACCTGGCACATAGTAAGAGCTTAGCAAATGCCATCAAAAAAAAAAAAGCCCTAGTGGACATACATGCATTATTACTCTTGTCCTTTTCCTCTCTGATGAAGCATTTCACTTAAAAAAGTGTCTCTTTTTCCCTATGCTGTTTCCTCCCAAAGGATACTTACTTAGCCTGCAGCAGATGAAACACATACCCTGATATATTTGTGGTATTTTTTGAGCATTCACTCTATGCCAAGGACTGTATTAAGCTCTGGGACACATTCAAGATAATCAGGTCCCACATGGGGCTCGTCATCTAAGTAGGAGGGAGAACACAGAGCTTCTTATTTCTTCTCCTTCCTTCCTTTCTTCTTCTTTTTCTCTTCCCTTCTTCTTTATATTATTATTATATTTGTGAAGCACCTTCGATTTACCATTGTTCTAAGCACTGGGAAAAAAGTTATTAATCAGTTGAGACACAGTCCCAGTGCCACATAAGTCATAAAGAAGTTAAGTGAGTTTCCCAAGGATACAAAGACAAAGACACATCGCCCCTGCCCTCCTCCCTTCCTTAACTTCTATTTTTAACCAATGGCTCCTTCCCCTCTGCCTTCAAACATGCCCACATCTCCCATGTCCTAAAAAAACCCTCTCTCGACCCCACTTCCCCTTCCAGTTATCACCCTATCTCCCTACTACCCTTCCTTTCCAAAATCCTAGAACGAGTTGTCTGCAATCGCTGCTTAGAATTCCTTAACTCCCATTCTCTCCTGGACCCCCTCCAATCTGGCTTCCGTCCCCTCCACTCTACCGAGACTGCTCTCTCTAAGGTCACCCGTGACCTCCTTCTTGCCAAATCCAATGGCTCCTACTCCATTCTGATCCTCCTTGACCTCTCTGCTGCCTTTGACACTGTCGACCGTCCCCTCCTCCTCCATACCTTATCTCACCTTGACTTCACGGACTCTGTCCTCTCCTGGTTCTCCTCTTACCTCTCTGGCCAGTCATTCTTGGTCTTCTTCGCAGGTGCCTCCTCCCCCTGCCATCCTTTAACTGTTGGAGTTCCTCAAGGGTCAGTTCTTGGGCTTCTTCTGTTCTCCATTTACACTCACTCCCTCGGTGAACTCATTCGCTCTCACGGCTTTGACTACCATCTCTACGCAGATGACATGCAGATCTACATCTCTGCCCCTGTCCTCTCCCTCTCCCTTCAGGCTCGCATCTCCTCCTGCCTCCAGGATGTCTCCACCTGGATGTCGGCCCGCCACCTAAAACTCAACATGAGCAAGACTGAGCTCCTCATCTTCCCTCCCAAACCCGGTCCTCTCCCAGACTTCCCTATCACCGTGAATGGCACGACCATCCTTCCCATCTCTCGGGCCCACAATCTTGGTGTCATCTTTGACTCGTCTCTCTCGTTCACCCCACACATCCTATCCGTTACCAAGACCTGCCGGTTTCATCTTTACAATATCGCCAAGATCTGCCCTTTGCTCTCCACCCAAACGGCTACCTTACTGCTACGGGCTCTTGTTATATCCCGGCTAGACTACTGTGTCAGCCTTCTCTCTGATCTCCCTTCCTCCTCTCTCGCCCTGCTCCAGTCTATTCTTCACTCCGCTGCCCGGCTCATCTTCCTGAAGAAACGATCTGGGCATGTCACTCCCCTTCTTAAACAACTCCAGTGGTTGCCTATCAACCTCCGCTCCAAACAAAAACTCCTCACTCTAGGCTTCAAGGCTCTCCATCACCTTGCCCCTTCCTACCTCTCCTCCCTTCTCTCTTTCTACTGCCCACCCTGCACTCTCCGCTCCTCTGCCACCCACCTCCTCACCGTCCCTCGGTCTCGCCTATCCCGCCGTCGACCCCTGGGCCATGTCCTCCCACGGTCCTGGAATGCCCTCCCTCCTCACCTCCACCAGGCTAATTATCTTCCCCTCTTCAAAACCCTACTTAAAACTCATCTCCTCCAAGAGGCCTTCCCAGCTCCCCTTCTCCCTCTACTCCCTCTACCACTGCCGCTTCACCTCTCCGCAGCTAAACCCTCTTTTCCCCCCATTTCCCCCTGCTACTCCCCCTCTCCCTTCCCATCCCCTCAACACTGTACTCATCTACTCAACTGTATATATTTTCATTACCTATTTATTTTGTTAATGAAATGTACATCGCCTAGATTCTATTTAGTTGCCATTGTTTTTATGAGATGTTCTTCCCCTTGACTGTATTTATTGCCATTGTTCTTGTCTGCCTGTCTCCCCCGATTAGACTGTAAGCCCATCAAATGGCAGGGACTGTGTCTATCTGTTGCCGACTTGTTCATTCCAAGTGCTTAATACAGTGCTCTGCACATAGTAAGCGCTCAATAAATACTATTGAATGAATGAACATAGACAAGTGATGGAGCAAAAATGATAACCCAAGCACTCCAACTTCTAGGCCTGGGCTCTTTCCACTTAATATTCACTCATTCGATCACATTTATTAAGTGCTTTCTGTGTGCAGTGCTCTGTAATAATAATAACGATAATAATGATAACAATGATATTTATTAAGGGCTTACTAAGTTCCAAGCACCGTTCTAAGTGCTGGTGTAGATACATGGCAATCAGGTTGTCCCACGTGGTCTCACATCATCATCCTTATTTTACAGATGAGGTAACTGTGGCCCAGAGAAGTGAAGTGACTTGCCAAAAGTCACATAGCTGATAAGTGTCAGAGCCAGGACTAGAACCCACGACCTCTGACTCCCAAAACCGGGCTCTTTCCACTAAGCGACACTGCTGTACTAAGCGCTTGGGAGAGCACAATACCACAATAAATGGTCACATTCCCTTCCCACAATAAACTTACAGTTGAGAGGGGGGATGACAGACATTAGTATAAATAAATGAATTACAGATCTGTACATAAGTGCTGTGAGGGTAGGAGTGGGATGACCAAAGGGAGATATAGAAAGGAGCGGGAGAAGAGGAAATCGGGACCTAATGAGGAAAGGCCTCTTGGAGGAGATGTCACTTCAATAAGGCTTTGATGGCGGGGAGAGTAATTTTCTGTCAGAATTGAGGAAGGAGGGGATTCCAGGCCAGAGGGACGATGTGGGTGAGGGGTTGTAGCAAGATAGGAGAGATCAGGGCACAATGAAAAGGTTAGCAATAGAGGAGTTAAGTGCACAGGCTAGTTTGCAGTAGGGGAGTAGTGAGGTGAGGAAGGAGGGGTCAAAGTGACTGAGTGATTTAAAGCCAATGGTGAGTTTTTGTTTGATAAGGAAGTGAATAGGCAACCACTGGACTGCCTTGAGGAGTGGGGAAACATGTCCTGAATGTTTATGTAGAAAAATGATCTTGGCAGTAGAGTGAAATATGGACTGGAGTGGAGAGAGACAGGAGGCTGAGAAGTCAGCAGGAAGGCTGACAGGTCAGCAAGGAGACTGATGCAGTAATCCAGGTGGGACAGGAAATGTGATTGCATTAATGTGGTAGCAGGTTGGATCAAGTGGAAAGGGCAGAATGTAGTGATATTGTGAAGGTGGGACCAAAAGGATTTAGTGACGGATTGAATATGTTGGATGAATGAAGAGAGGAGTCAAGGATAATGCCAAGGTTATGGGCTTGTGGTACAGGAAGGATGGTGATGTTGTCTACAGGGATGGGAAAATCAGGGGGAGGATAAGGTGGGAAGATAAGGAGCTCTGTTTTGGACATGTTAAACTTGAAGTGATGGGAGTATATCAAAGTAGAGATGGCTTGAAGGCAGGAGGAAAAGTGAGTTCTACAAGGGAGTGGGTGTAGATGGAGTACAGAAGGGATCCAGAACTGAACCTTAAGGTGCACCCACATTTGGGGGGTGGGAAGTAAAAGAGGAGCCCATGAAGGAAACTGAGAATGAATGGCCAAAGAGGAGAACTAGGAAAGGATAATGTCAGTCAAGCCAATGTTGGACAATTCACTCATTCATTTAATCATATTTATTGAGCACTTACTGTGTGCAGAGCACTATACTAAGCACTTGGGAGAATATAATGCAACAGTGAACAGACACATTACCTGCCCACAGTAAACACAGTCTGGGCAGGGAGACAGACATTAGCATAAATAAATAAATTACAGATATGAACAAAATGTTTCCAGGAAAAGGGGGTGGTTGACAATGTCCAAGGCACCTGAGAGGTTGAGGAGGAATAGGGTGGAATAGAGGCCATTAGATTTGACAAAAAGCAGGTGACCTTTGAAAGGGTGGGTTCTATGGACTGAAGGGGATGGAAGCCAGATTAGAGGGGGTCAAGGGGGTCAAGGACAGTAATTTGAATCAACAGGTGTAGACATCTCACTCAAGGAGTTTGGAGAGGGAAATACAATAGTTTCTTGCATAATTTCATTTTACTGGTTTAAGTGCCTTATCACTGTGCACAAAGATGCAGTGAGGGACTTTGAGTATTTAATGCTGAAACATTTAGTGCTTATGCATAGAAGTTCTATAATTGTTGTCAAGGGTATGTAAGCAGGATAAACTAGAAATTAGTCATGGAATGCCTTCTAGAGGAATGTGGTTCAAACAGGGATAGCTGTGATTTGTGTAATTTAAAGGGGGGAGTGAGTTCTAATTAACTAGTGGTATGTACTGAACACTTACTGTGGAAGAATGCAAAACTTAAGGCAGAGTATGATATAGTAGGTAGACAAGATCCCTGCCAGTCAGGAAGAGGAAGTGCATAAGGAGGAAATCAGTAGCTGAGTCAAAAGGGCCTGGGTTCTAATCCTGGCTCTGCCACATCTGTGACTCATTTACCTCATTTGCCAATGGGGATAAGAGTGTAAGCTCCATGTGGGACAGGGACTGTGTCCAACCTGATTAACTTCTTTCTAACCCAGAACTTAGAACTGTTCTTGGCATATAGTAAGGGCTTAACAAGTACCTTTATTATTAATAAAAGAAAATGAAGCACAGTAAGTAGGTGAGCTACATTGTAGTGAAAGAAAAATGTGGCTAATTAGATGAGAGAGTGATGAAATGAGCTATTTAAATGATTCCAAGATGAGTCTATTCAAGGGGGAATGAAATTTCAGTGGACATCTGACAAATTTGTAATTCTTTAATAAACTAAGAATGTAATCATCTTATTTTTGAGAAAAAAATCTTTCTAGCCCAAAATATAAGATTAATCCTTTACTGATACTTCTAAAAGTCATGAAAAGTACTAATTCCCCTTCTTTCCCTTTGGAAGCAGTAAATGAATCTGATTCTCTGAAAAGATACTGCCTGATTATGAGCAGACTGCAGCAAAGTCCTTGTTATTTTGTAACTGTTCAAAGCATTTTTAAGGTTTATTTGCTGGCAGAATATATTCTTGAGAGCTGAAAGTCCCCAGTGACCCTCAGGAATGGCCTCAATTTCTTAGGTAATACTTACTCTCATATGTGGATTGAAGATTTCTCCCTCAACTGAGTGCTGTTATTCACAAAAACCCCATAGGGAATTGGGTGAACAAATACCCCAGACAAAAAGAGGAAGAGTATATCCATATAATCCCTTCTTTCATTCTCATCTCAAGGAGTTCGGTCTAAACTGCCAAAAAAAAGTGAACAACAAGATGCTTATCTAGTGGCTTTGATGTGAATAATCTAGATTGGTAGTTTAAATTCTCCAAATTCAACCCTCTAATCACGTTTTGGTCAGAAACCTACCACTGCAATCTTATTTTTCAATATATCATGCAATATATGTGTGTGTGTGTGTGTGTGTGTGTGTGTATATACACATGAATGTAAAAACAATAATCTAATGATGTTTAAGATATATTTATTTGTAAATAATGGTTTCCTTCATATTCTTTATCTCTAGCATTATGAGTAAAGGATATGTACAAAGATAATAATGTGGGAAATTATTATGTCCAAACTTTGTTGAATTACTCTATTACTGGAAATCATTCAATCAGTGGTATTTATTGAACACTTACATTCTTAGGAGAATGCAGCAGAGTTGATAGAGATGTTCCCTACCCACAGAGTGCTCATGTCTACAGGAGAAGATAGATAGTTAAATTATAGATAGATACATAAGTGCTATAAATTTCAAGAGATAAAATCTTAATTTAATAATAATTTAATAATTTTGGTATTAGTTAAGTGCTTACTTTGTGCCAAGCACTGTTCTAAGTGCTGGGTAGATAGGTAATTAGGTAATTAGGTTGTCCCACATGGGGCTCACAGTCTTAATCCTCATTTTCCAGATGAGATAACTGAGACACAGAGAAGTTAAGTGACTTGCCCAAAGTCACACAGCTGATAAGTGGCAGAGCTGGGATTAGAACCCACAACCTCTGACTCCCAAGCCCATGGTCTTTCCACTGAGCCATGCAGCTTGTCAAATGCTAGAATTATAATTACCTAAAATAATATTTTTCTGATTAATTTTAATCCATCTATATAAGGACAATATCAATCTAGTGTAAAATGGTATCTTAAAAATTATTGTCTCCCAATCCAGGCAATTTTATGTTCCATTTAACTGCACATTGCTTATCAGTCCTCAATTTCAAGGCAAGCTCTGAAACCCTCAAGCTTCATCAGAACACCAGGGCCTAGACAGGTTCATGAAAGTAAGATGAGGAAAGAAGAGGAGAAAAGATCAGAGGACGAAGGAAGAAAACAGGAAATTCTTGTAGGCAATGTAAATTGGCAGAAAATTGGGGTCCATGTCAGTGGCTAAAGGAAAATGAATGAAAGCAGAGAAGAAAGGTAAATGAATATAGAAAAGGTAAAGAAAAGAAAGGATTGGTGAAGAGAGGCAAAGATGGAAAAGACCCTGAGAGATGGGGAGTAAGGAAAGGAAAACTAGGTAAAGATGCAGGAGTGGGAGTTAGGGGAATTTATTGGAAGAAGTGGCAGAAAGAAAGTGATGGAGATTGGAAGGATATTGCCTTCCCATGTCCCTCCCCATCAAGCAAAATATTTTCACAGCTGGGCTTGAGTGTCTCCACCACCAACTCAAACTCTTAACATATATGCTTCTTTCCAAAACTAAAATTAACCATACCTTGCTTTGACTCTTCCAACTCTGAACCCTTGTTAATGCTATTCTTCCTGCTTGGAGTACCCTCACTTCTCAAATCTAAAAACCCAAAGTCTCCCTGATAGCCCTCCTGCAAACTCACCTTCTCCTCCAACAGGTCCTACCCAATTAAGAACCGGCATCTCAAGTTGTTTAAACCCATCTGCCATGTCTAGCAATGATGTACTTGGTCATACCCCCTCTCAAAGTGAATGAATTTATTCAGTCGAACATTCCATAATATACTTTGATTACTCTGTAAATACTTGTATGCTTCTCTCTGCTATTAATTAATGGTATTTACTGAGCATTTACTGTGCCAAACACTTGGGAGATTAAAATACTGCAGAGTTGGTAGACATAACACCTGCGTACAAGGAGCTGGCAGTCAGACACGCTAAAATAAATTACAGACTTAGAATGGGGTGAAGTAGAGGGAGATGAACATAAGTGTATCTTTGATATGGGGATGGATGGGTAACCATAGGTTTTGGAGGATGGGGAGTGGGAAGATGTGCATTTTCATAGAATTTTTTGTTCTTTTTTTTTTTTTTTTTTTTGAAAAATAATCCAGACAGCAGTATGAGGTACAGACTAGAATGGAGGGAGATGGATTTGGGAGGTTTTCGAGGAGGAAGATGCAGTAGTCAAGAATTAAAATGATAAGTCATTGGACCAGAGGAAAGCAGTATGGATGGAGAGGAAGGGGTGGAATCCAGAGATGTTGTGAAGATTGAAATGACAGGATTTGGATACAGATTGAATACACCTATTGAGTGAAATGATAATTCTAATGTTACATGCTTGTGAGACAGGAAGGATGGTTGTGTTGTCTACAGTGATTGGAAAGTCATGGAGAAGTTCCTTTCTGGATATGTCACACCTGAACTGTTAGAAGGACACCTATGCAGAGATGTCCTGAAGAAAGGAGAAAATGTAAAACTGCAAATGTAAATACATTTGGGCTGGATTGGTAGAGTTGGGAATCATCCATTTAGAAATGGTTCATTCATTCATTCAATAGTATTTATTGAACACTTACTATGTGAAGAGCATTGTACTAAGCACTTGGAGAGTACAGTAGAGAAGCAGCATGGCTCAGTGGAAAGAGCCTGGGCTTTGGAGTCAGAGGTCATGAGTTCGAATTCCAGCTCTGCCACTTGTCAGCTATGTGACTGTGGGCAAGTCACTTAACTTCTCTGTGCCTCAGTTACCTCATCTGTAAAATGGGATTAAGACTGTGCGCCCCAAGTGGGACAACATGATTCCCCTGTGTCTACCCCAGCACTTAGAACAGTGCTCTGCACATAGTAAGTGCTTAACAAATACCAACATTATTATTACAATTCAGTAACAAATAGAGACAATCCCTACCTAACAACAGGCTCACAGTCTAGAAAGTAGGAGACAGACAACAAAATGAAACAAAACAAAACAAGTAGACAGACATTAATGGCATCAATATGAAATAAATCGAATTACAGGTATATACACAGCATTAATAAAATAAATAGAATAATAAATATGTACATATATACACAAATGTTGTGGGGCAGGGAGGAGATAGAGCAGAGGGAGGGAGTAGGGGCAATGGGGAGGGTAGGAGGAGCAGAGGAAAAGGAGGCTCAGTCTGGGAAGGCCTCCTGGAGGAGGTGAGCTCTCAATAGGGCTTTGAAGAGGGGAAGAGAGCTAGTTTGGCGGATGTGAGGGGGAGGGCATTCCAGGTCAACGATAGGACATGGGCCAGAGGTCGATAGCGGGACAGTTGAGAATGAGGCACATGAGGAGGTTAACGGCAGAGGAGTGGAGTGTACGGGGTGGGCTGTAGAAGGAGAGAAGGGAGGTGTGAGGTAAGAAGGGGCAAGGGAATGGAGAGCTTTGAAGCCAAGAGTGAGGAGTTTTAGTTGAAGTTATAGGAGCAAGTATGTTCTCCAAGGGAGTGGGGGAAGTTATGGGAGCGAATATGTTCTCCAAGGGAGTGGATATAGATGGAGAATAGAAAGAGAATGTGTCACTTCCCAATTCTGTACTTCATCCAGGTATTTAGTCCAGTCCACTGGATGCAAAATAAATGCTATTATTCCCACTACTGCTACCACTGCTGCTGCTGCTGTTATAAGTGAGATGAAGGAAGAGAATAGAAAAGGTCAGTGGAGTGGGAGGGAATCAGTGATGAATAATGAAAATTAGAGTGAGGTCTAGATGCCATTAGGAGTAAAGGGAAGAACAAAATATTTAAATTTCTGCAATGAAAAAAGGGGATATTTTCAAGGTTCGAACTTTGACAACATTTCTTGAAGTTTCAAAATAGAAATTCCATTTTCAATCATATGCTATGGAAATGATCCCACTTTTGCAGAAAACATTCCTGGAGACCACACGAGAATATGTTCCATGAGTTGTATTTATTTTCTGTTTCAACAACCTCGGTAGAAGGATGAGAGAGGAATTTTTATGGCTTAACTCAATTTGGCTACTAGAGGCCCTCCAATTATGATTAGGGGAAGGGTCTTTTGGTAGTGATTCATATCAGGATTAGGAATTTTTTTTACTTCTGTCAATTGAAAACTTTGAAAATTTGAAGGAGTATTTGAGCTAATTTTTATTTTGGAAGTGTTAATTGAAATTTGTCAATAATTCACTTTTAACCATTACTTAGATTTGGATGGTCTATCATAATCACTCTTCCTCAAGTACCATTACTGGTCATCTGGGATAAGTTTTAGCCACAAAAACTGTGTTCATGAAGATAAAATATTTGTCCAAAACTGTATTTGTAGCCTCTGAATTCACTGTGTGATAAATCTACTGGGGGGGAGTAAGAAGCAAAAATGTTCACAAGTGCAAAATGTTGTACGGCCGATGTGGTTTTGAATACTTTCATTCACAGCGACACTTTAGCTCAGCTGCTGTGAAGACAGAATTGTCAATTCACTGAAATTCTGGGAAAGGAAATAATAAAAGGGAGAAATGGAGAGAGGGGAAAGGAGAGGAGGTGAGATGAGCAAAGGAAATGGACCTGAAAAAAAGTGTGGAAATGGGAAAGTAATTCATGTTTGAGATATTATTTCTTACTTTCTTTTTCCTGGCACTTCCATTCAATTCAGGTGCTGTCTTTTATCCATTTATTCCTTTCTTCCTCTGTCGTCTTCTCCTTCTTCAATGCCATCCAGGAACATTGTTGAGCTATCAGAAGAGGGGAGGGGCAGTACTTGGGGACATACTTGCTACCCTGAAAATCAATCAACCAATAGTGTTGATTGATTTTCTGTATTGTGCAGGGCATTGTACTAAGTACTTGGAGAGACTACATGATCCTTGCCCACAAGAGGTTCACAGGGCAGAAGGGGAGACAAACATTAAAATATAGTCCAGATAAGAGAAATGGAAAAGTATAAGAATATATACATAGGTGCAGTAGGACTGGAGAAGGGGAGAGTATCAAGTATTTAAGGGGTACAGATGCAAGTGCAAAGGTGATGCAGGGATGATCCTCCAATATATTTATTCATCCATTCATTCTTTCAATCATATTTATTGAGTGCTTATTGTGTGCAGACCACTGTACTAAATGCTTGGAAAGTACAATTCAGCAACAGATAGAGGAAAACCTTACCCAACAATAATAATGTTGGTATTTGTTAAGCGCTTACTATGTGCCGAGCACTGTTCTAAGCGCTGGGGTAGACACAGGGGAATCAGGTTGTCCCACGTGGGGCTCACAGTCTTAATCCCCATTTTACAGATGAGGTAACTGAGGCACCGAGGGGTTAAGTGACTTACCCAAAGTCACACAGCTGACAAGTGGCCAAGCCGGGATTCAAACCCATGACCTCTGACTCCAAAGCCCGTGCTCTTTCCACTGAGCCACGCTGCTTCATGGGTTTACAGTCTAGAAAGGGGAGAAAGACAACAAAATAAAACAAACAGACAGGCATCACTACCATCAAAATAGATAAATAGAACCATAGATAATTGCACATCATTAATAAAATAAATAGAGCAATAAATATGTACAATATACAATTGTATATACAATATATGAACACTGTGGGGAGGGGAAAGGAGTAGAGCAGAGGAAGGGAGTAGGGACAATGGGGGGGGACGAGATGTTCTTCCCCTTGACGCTGTTTAGTGCCATTGTTCTTGTCTGTCCGTCTCCCCCGATTAGACTGTAAGCCCGTCAAACGGCAGGGACTGTCTCTATCTGTTGCCGACTTGTTCATCCCAAGCGCTTAGTACAGTGCTCTGCACATAGTAAGCGCTCAATAAATACTATTGAATGAATAAAATACTATTGAAGAGCAGAGGGAAAGAGAGGGCTCAGTCTGGGAAGGCCTCCTGGAGGAAGTGAGTTCTCATTAGAGTTTTGAAGAGGGAAAGAGAGTTAGTTTGGCAGGATGTGAGGAGGGAGGGCATTCCAGGTCCATGGTAGGACTTGGGCCAGGGGTCAATGGCAGGACAGGTGAGAAAAATGCACCCTGAGGAGGTTAGTGGCATAGGAGCGGAGTGTTCCCAGCTGGGCTGCAGAAGGAGAGAAGAGAGGTGAGGTAGGAGGGGGCAAGGTGATAGAGATGCGAAGGTTGATAGGCAACCACTGGAGGTTTTTGAGGAGTGGGGGCAGTGGTGACATGCCCAGAGCATTTCTGCAGTAAGATAATCTGGGCAGCAGTGTGAAGTATAGACTGAAGCGGGGAGAGACAGGAGGATGGGTGATCAGAAAGGAGGCTGATACAATAATCCAATAATAATAATGAGAGATTGTACCAGCAAGGTAGCAGTTTGCGTGGAGAGAAAAGGGCAGATCTTGGCGATGTTGTGAAGGTGAGATTGGCAGGACCTGATGACAGATAGGATGTGTGGGGTGAATGAGAGAGCAGAGTCAAGGATGACACCAAGGTTGCAGGCCTGTTAGATGGGAAGAATGGCTGTGCCGTCCACAGTGACAGGGGAGTCAGGGAGAGGACAGGGTTTGGGAGGGAAGATAAGGAGCTCAGTTTGAGACATGCTTAGTTTTAGGTGGTTGGCACATGTCCAGGTGGAGATGTCCTGAAGTCAGAAGGAGATATGAGCCTGGAGGGAGGGAGAGAGAACAGGGGAGGAGATGTAGATTTGGGTGTCATCTGCATAGAGATAATAGTTGAAGCCATGAGAGCCAATGAGTTCAACTAGGGAGTGAACTCATGGAGAACAAAGGGGGAGCAAGAACTGACCCTTGAGGAACTCCTACAGTTAGGGGATAGGAGGGGGAGGAGGAGCCCGCAAAGGAGACAGAAAATGAATGGCCAGAGAGATGAGCAGAACCAGGAGAGGACGGAGTCTGTGAAACCAAGGTTGAATAATGTGTTGAGGAGGAGGGGATGGTCGACCGTTTCAAAGGCTTAACTTTACAATGTCTGTTACCTCATCTGTAAAATGGGGATGAAAATTGTGAGCCTCAAGTGGGACAACCTGATTACCGTGTATCTACCCCAGTGCTTAGAACAGTGCTTAGTACATAGTAAGTGTTTAACAAATACCGTAATCATTATTATTATCCTCATTATTTTAACTTACCCTGTTTTCTTCTGCCCTTGCCCAGTCTGTCTTATCTTTTAAAATTTATCCTTCTCTTCATCCAGTCTAAGCTCCATTGCACTGCTTCCAGCCAATGATCAAATTTCCCACATCTCTCAATCAATAAATCTACATCCCTTGCTCTTTTCTATATTCCCAAGCTCAGACTGCAATGGCTGTATGACAGAAATGAGAATTGTACAATCAAACAGTTAGTCAACGGTATTTACTGAGTGCTTACTGTGTGCAGAATGCTGTACTAAGCACTTGGAAGACTACAACACAGTTGGTAGACACATTCCTTGTCCACAGTGAAATTACATTCTAAATAATTAATTTAGCAAGTAACAAATGTCCAAAGGGCCCAGATTCAAATATATTTACCATGTTGAAGAGAGAGGGATCTAGTGAAAAAATGGCTTAATCAAGGAAGGCCTGGGTAACAGTTTTCAAAAATGAAAGCATGCTGGGTTGGGAAAGAGATGTGGTGGGCAGGGGATGAAGACAATGCTAAAGAAATGGCTTCACGGTAGGCAGAAGAGAGGATAGTATGTTGGAGGGCAGTCAGTGAAATGGGATAAATTGAATAAATTTTGCTGACCTGACCACAATTGATGCCACAAAGTTTTTTGCATAGGGATTGGAAGTAACCTCTCGCAGATTTACTAGTGTGTCCCAACTACATAATAAACATTTTAGATATCTGGATAGAATTCTAGTTTAAAAAGAGACACAACAAACACAGAAGTAAACTGAGAGTTTTATGACTGAGCAATCTGTATGAGTATTTGGCACTCCTGAGCTTGGTTAATAGAGTGATGTGAAAAATTGTGTTGGTATATTTCCCCCAATTTTTACTTCATAAATTACACTGTAGCATTTACAGTAAGTCTTAATGTCACCACCTACTAGTATGGTTCAGAGAAAGATGTTTTTAAAAATGTGAATTACCTACTGTATAAATCAGTTCAGGACAGGAAACAATGAAAGTGTCTGTGGAATTCATAGGCTGCCTTCAGTCAGTAATGAGACTGACTTATACAGGGAAAGAGAGGTAAATTTGGATGTCATCTGCATAGAGATGATAATTGAAGCCATGGGAGTCATGGGAGCGAACATATCCCCCAGAACTCTCTCATTTCAACTGAAACTGTAGAAGATACAGCAAAAAGTTGCATTTACTAACTCTACTCTTTGACCTTTCTATTTCACTTCCTTAAAGTTTAGTTTAAATCTCCTTATAAAAGGCTCAGACAGCTTATTATTCCCCCTTTCAGGGGACAGAATTGGGTTTGAGGTTGGCGGTTTCAGTTAATTAGATTGTTTCTAATATCCCATTCATTAAATGTACAGTCTAGTGAAAAGTGAGGTGAAGCATTACTTCTACTGTGGAATTGTTTAGTGCATTTCTGTAGATAGAAAGATAAATGATTGATAGCCTGATCCCTAGATATTGTATACTATACTCAGAGAAAGCACCACAGTGGTGAATAATAATAATGATAATAATTATGGTATTTGTTAAGCACTTACTATGTGCTGATCACTGCTCTAAACACTGAGGTGGATACAAGGAATCAGGTTGTCCCACATGGAGCCTTACAGTTTTAAACCCCATGTTCTAGATGAGGTACCTGAAGCACAGAAAAGTTAAGCAGCTTGCCCAAGGTCACAGAGCAGAGAAGTTGCGGAGCTGGGATTAGAACCCATGACCTCTGATTTCCAAGTCCATGCTCTTTCCACTAAGCCACCCTGAAATTTACCTATACATGCAATCTTGCCATTACAGTGTTTGCAGTCCCAACCAAACTGCATAAATTGCTGCCTATATTGAACTGAAAAGCTCTGCTGCAATGCACAAATGATTTCCTACATTTCTGAAAGAGTTAACTCCTCCCAAAAGCCTAACACCACTGAGGAGAAAATGCAGGCACTGGGAAAATTGCATTTAATCTCTAAACATGAAAAACAGATTGATGTATTTTCTAATTTTCATTTGCACTTCTAGCCTCCATTTTCAGACAGTAAAAATTTTCTATACAGATTAGCTGAAATTTTAAGGAAAATTATATTACAGTTTTTTAATATTAATTAAACCATCTTTCTCTGAGGCAATCACTTGCTGAATTTCCCCAAATTTTCCATTTGTTTATTTTTAAAATCAATTTTCCTTCTTTCTGGATTACTAACTTTTCAAATCCTACCACCTTGAGTCCATTTAAACCAAAAATGCTTTCATCCTTTAAATTCCTCATTTCCTCCTCCTTGTTTGTGAAGGTTATTGTCAAGATGATCATTTGGCCTTGGAATTTATCTGAAAAGTAGATTTTTTTTCTTTTTGTAATAGGGCTGGGTGTTCATTATTTTAGCTAGATATGGCAGAATATATAATTACAGGAACTGAACAAAATGTTTATTGTTAAATTTGTGATGCCTCTTGAAGAGCAAAATGTCATGTTTTTGTGAAAATTGCATGGTAATACTTCACTTCAGGCCACACATCATTTTTAAATGGTATTTGTTAGACACTTACTATGTGTCAAGCCCTGTTCTAAGCACTGGTGGAACACAGTCCCTATTTCACATGAGCCTCACAATTCAAGTAGGAAGAAGAACAGGTATCAAATCCCATTTTACTGTTGAGGAAATTGAAGCATAGAGAAGTGACTGTCCCAAAATTACACACAACACACCATTGATAGAGCCAGGATAAGAACTGAGGTCCTCTAAATCCCAGGCACCTACCCTTTGCACTAGGCCATGCCTTTGGAGGCAATTTTAGGCTATGAGTTAGTGGTATGAGATTAACAATTGGGTAGGGGAGCAAGTAGCAAGTGAGGTGAGTTCAGTAGAGAGGGTAGTGTTGAGGTTGTCAATTGATCATCAAGGGAAGATAATTTGGGTACAGAGGCTATATGGATCATGGTGACTTGTGAAATGGTGCAGGTCATAAGATTTCCATGGAAAAGCAGATCAGATTTGTGGGGAAGAGTGTGTTGGAGAGAAATCAGGTGAGAAGGTTATGGTCAGATAGAAGATTTCAGAGTTGGTGAGGGCAGGGTTTGTACATTGACTAGAGATGATGAGATTGAGATAGAGATCATGTTAAAATTGACGAGTGGGTAAAATTTGGTGGAGCACAAGGTCAGTGGAGTTAAGGAGTGATAGAAAGTGGTCAGCAGAACTTTCAATAGGAACATCTATGTGGCTACTTAAGTCCCCAAGGATCAACGTAGGGATGGGGAAAGAGAAAAAAAAAATGTAAGAGAGGGATCAAAAGAGTACAGAAGGTTGTAGGAGAAGGCTTGGGAGAGGTAGATGACTGACTAGTAACTGTTATGTGTGGTAGGGGAGGATGATATGGGCTTCCAAGGGAGTGAAAGAGAGCGCTGGGATAGATGGGTGAGTGAAAGTGGCACTGGAAAGCGAGAGGGAAGCCTACTTCTCCCCTTTCCCAGTGAGTCGTGTCGAGTGGAAGATGATGAGACCACCTCTAGAGATGATTGCAGGAGATACAGTGTTGTCTGGAGAGAGTTATTTGTCACTGGTGGTGAGGAGGAGCCGTGACTGGGTCAGGCACAGTTAACCTTGGTTGATGCCATGGTGGGGAAGTGGGAGGAGGGGACGGCAAGATGGATGATATGGGATTTGTGTTCTTCTACACTGTTGCCTAATGTCATCTTACTGAAAACATTATCCAACCTTAGCTTCACTGAATCTGTCCTCTGCTGGTTCTCACCCTAGCTTCCTCACTTATCTCCACTGACTCCTATCTCTCTCCATTCCAGTTCATACTTCATTCTGCTGCCAGGATTATTTGTCTAAAAATGTTCAGTCCATATCTCATCAAGAACATCCACTATTTGATCAATCACCTCTGCATCAAACAGAAACTCTTTACCACTGACTTAAAACAATTCATCAGGTTTCCCCTTTGTACCTTATCTCACAGATCTACTACATACAGCCCAGCCGACAGACTTTGCTGCTCTAGCACCAGCTTGTTCACTGTGCCTGATCTCCTCTGTCTTCCTTCCAACCTCTTGCTCACATCTTCCCTCTGGCCAGGAACACCCTCCCTCTTCACATATGCCAGACTACTAACCTCACCACCTTCTAAGTATATTCTCCAAGAGGCCTTCTCTGATTAAACCCCGTTTTCCCTGACTCCCTCTCACTTCTGCATGGTCTATGCAGTTGGATCTGTACCTATTGGGCATTTGGTATTCACCCCAACTTATATCCCACAGCATTTATGTTCATAATTATAAATTATATATTTTTGTTAATATATGCCCCTCCTTCTAGACTGTAAGCTCTTTGTAGTCAAAGAACATGTCCAACAACTCAGTTGTGTTGTACTCTCCCAAGCACTTAATATAGTGTTCTACACACAGTAAGTGTTCAATAACTAGCATTCACTGATTGATTGTTTTCTCAATATTATTAAGGGTAATCATAATTACAATCATAATAATTAGGAAAAGATAAAATATTAAAGTCAAGTTTAATAAGGTAATATATATAGTCACTCAGTTTCCAACCTACTAAGGCTGAGGAATTGATTCACAGAAGACAGATGTTATGTGCTTCAGCTCTGTGGCTGCATAATAGCTTTGCTTCAAGAAAAGATGGAAAAGAAGGTTGTCGAAAATATTAACCTAATGGTGTTATTGACCAGATTAGCCTGCTCTAGGTTCTTTATTATTATTATTTAATATTATTGTGTTAGTTAAATACTTACTGTGTGTCAAGCACTGTATTAAGTGCAGGGGTAGATACAAGACATCCCTCATGGGGCTCAAAGTGTAAGTAAAAGAAGTAGGATTTAATTTCCATTTTACAGATGAGAAAACTAAGGTACGGAGAAATTAAGTGACTTCTCCAAGGTCACACAGCAGACAAGTGTCAAAGTCAGGATTACAACCCAGGTCCTCTCACTTCCAGGCTCAAGATCTTTCTACTGGAACATGCAGTTTCCATTTTTTCCCAAGATAAAGAATAATGCGTTACTACAAGAAGATCTCTTCTGGCTTAATTTCAGGGAGAGCTGGCAAGACCACATGTCACAGACTATAGAAAGCTCTAATCCCTGACTTCCCTTTGCTCTGTCCTTAGGAAACCTTGCTTTGGTTCCCAGAGTGGGAGCAGCTTTCCTACTATTGGCAGAGGTGTTAATGTCCTGCCCGGATGTTCCAAGTGATTTTCAGGGATCAGGGATGCTCATTCTCTGCCAGGATGTCATCTGGCTATCTAACAACATCTTTCTGGCACTGTCACTACCAAAGAGGCTCCTTTAAATGTCTTCTCACCCTGCAAGCATTTGGAATGCTTATATGATAACATTTTGTCCAGTAGCCCACACAATTGAATCCTGATGGTTGCTGAGTTATTCAGGATCCTGAGTTCCTGAAAATTAGGATTCAACTAAAGGCACAGTCCACACAAGAATGTGTAGGTGGCCCGCTCCGCTCCATCAATTAGAGGGAATCTATGATAGTTTTAAAGTAGAGCCAGTAGAGAGAGCCACCAAGAAGGAAATATTGATGGAGTCCCCCAGCAAATCAAAATTTACTTGTCCACTGCTATGACTGTAAGCAATAATCTCCCTTTCTCTTCTTTCTCTATATCCCCTCCTTTCTCTTCCTTCTCTTTCTGATTTTTCCTTTCCACTGTGGTCCCTGGAGTCAGTGCCACCATATAGCTTTAGAAAAGGAAAATCTTTCATTTTATTGTTATGCTTATGTGCAGTACTTATTTTATGGTATTTGTTAAGCTCTTATTATGTGCCAGGCAGCTCTGCCATTTGTCAGCTGTGTGACTGTGGGCAAGTCATTTAACTTTTCTGTGCCTCAGTTACCTCATCTGTAAAATGGGGATTAACTGTGAGCCCCACGTGGGACAACCTGATGACCCTGTATCTCCCCCAGTGCTTAGAACAGTGCTCTGCACATAGTAAGCGCTTAACAAATATCAACATTATCATTATTATTTTAGATACAAGATAATCAGACACAGTCCCCAGCCCCATCAGACTGAATCTGAATCTGAATCCCTATTTTACAGATGAGGTTACCGAGGCACAGAGAAGTGAAGTGACTTGCTCAAGGTCATACAGCAGTCAGGTGGTGGAGCTGGAATTAGAACCCAGCTCCTTCTGACTCCCAGGCCTTTGCTGTAACCACTAGGGAACATTGGAGATCTGACATCAATTAATTTCCATTCTCCTCACCGTATTTCCCTTCTGCCTCTGTAAAATTTAATCACTGACTAAGCACTTGGGTATTTATATGAGTATCTTAATAGTCTATTACTTCCTCATACCTGTATTTTAGTTTAGCGGCTGTTTCCCCCACTAGATTGTAAAAGTCTTGAAGTTCAGGATCATTTCATTAAAAAAACTCTATTGTACTCTCCTATATGCTAAACACAGTACTCTGCACAAAGATGGAGCTTAATAAATACTATTGATGAATTAAGTGATTGTAATGGCCAAGAAATTCTGGGTAAGGACCAAAAAAGCTCTAGGTGTAGCTATGATAGCATCTTTTCCCTATTGATTCATTATTCCAGATATGTGGTTCTCAGACAATATATGAAGAATACAGATAAAAATACAATTCCTTACACTGGCATAGTTTGGCTCTTCATTTACAAATGCACCTCTAAAAACCGGAGAATTCATGGGATACTCTGATGGTTCCCTACATTTACTGTAAATATAAATACTATAAGTACTGTAAATACTGTAAATTTACTGTAAATGAGAAGCCCGGGCTTGGGAGTCAGAGGTCATGGATTCGAATACCTGCTCTGCCACTTGTCAGCTGTGTGACTGTGGACAAGTCACTTAACTTTTCTGTGCCTCAATTACCTCATCTGTCAAATGGGGATTAAGGCTGTGAGCCCCACGTGGGACAACCTAATTACCCTGTATCTACCCCAGTGCTTAGAACAGTATTCTGCACATAGTAAGCGCTTAACAAATACCAACATTATTTATATATAAAAATCTCCTTTAAAGGATAGGATGTTTTGCATTGGTTCAAAGCTTAGAAAAATACATGTTCATTCCTTTAAATAAAGGGCCTCAAGAGCAAAGGTTTTGTCCACAGTTCATGACTGTAATAGATTGAAAAAGGTCAAACTTTGAGTAGCTAACCTGTCTTCCTCCTCAATATATAGTGGGAGAAATATTGGCCAATTTCACCTCTTCCTCTGTCCCTTGACAGAATTTCAGAATTTCTGCAATACATAGTTTCACAGGCTATCACCCCTGTGCTGTTTCAACCTATTGCATTTTTCTCTTTTTCATCAGTCAGCAACTGGTGTTTATTAGGCCACACTGAATACAGGAATCGTTTGTACATCTGAGAGACCTTACAAATGAAGAGTAAGATATGGTTTGTGCCCTTATGAAATTTATGAAATAACCTGATCTGGAGAAAGGACAAACGCATATACAAACATGAAACACAAGTCAGAAGATTATAAAACAGAAAAATGAATTCACAAATGCACTTAATTTCCCTCCTTCTCAGCAAGGGCTCTAATTATCTTCTCCTGATTAATGAGCTTTGTTTTGATTCCTGCTTTTTGTGGAAGGGAAGCCCCTGACAGCAGAACCCACTTTGCTGCACTAAATGGTAGGTGCCCTGAGCTTCCTCCTTGAGGCTGGCCATATTTCTCTTAATCCATGGCAGGGTTCACTGGACCCTATGGGTGATTAATAGACATAACCAAGAGAAGAGAAATCACATGATTCTCTTCATATCTGTAGCTTAGCACCCTGAGAGCTTCCATTTATATCTTGCAGTTTTTCACCCATAATTTCACCCACACTTGATTAGTATGCATATTATACATGGTAATAAATCCAAACTTTATTTTGAGGGAATAAATCCTCAAATTCCATTCCACCACCCAAGATCTACCTCTCTCCCTTCCTCCCACCCAGCCTCTTTCCGTCTTCCTTCCTCCCCCTCTCCTCTCCTCTCCTCTCCTCTCCCTCTCCTCTCCCTCTCCTCTCCCTCTCCTCTCCCTCTCCTCTCCCTCTCCTCTCCCTCTCCTCTCCTCTCCTCTCCCTCTCCTCTCCTCTCCCTCTCCTCTCCCTCTCCTCTCCCTCTCCTCTCCTCTCCTCTCCTCTCCTCTCCTCTCCTCTCCTCTCCTCTCCTCTCCTCTCCTCTCCTCTCCTCTCCTCTCCTCTCCTCTCCTCTCCTCTCCTCTCCTCTCCTCTCCTCTCCTCTCCTCTCCTCTCCTCTCCTCTCCTCTCCTCTCCTCTCCTCTCCTCTCCTCTCCTCCCGAATATCTGAAAGGAGAGGGTGTTCCAAACAAGGTGGGAGGACATGATCAGGGCATGGACATCAGTGTGGGAGAAAGGAGAATGAGGCACAGTGAATAGACTTGCTTGAAATGAAAGAAATATGTGAGCTGGGGAGTAATGTTGAAAAGAGAAGTAGCTTGGCCTAGTGGATAGAGCACAGGCCTGGGAGTCAGAACAACCTGGGTTCTAAACCTACCTCTCCCATTCATCTGCTGTGTGACCTTGAGCAAGTCAATTCACTTTTCTGTGCCTCAGTTATCTCATCTGTAAAATGGGGATTAAACTGTAAACTCCAGATGAGACATGGTCTGTATCCAATCTGATTAACTTGTATCTACCCCAACACTTGGTACTGTGCTTGGTGCAAAGTAAGCACTTAACAAATGCCATTTAAGAGAATAAAAAAATTAAAAAAAAAAAACATGGACGGAGAAAAGGAAAGATAAGATGGTGGCTAAAAGACCTAATGGAAGTTGATGCAGCAGTAAAGTTAAGATATGACAATGGTCTGGTATGGTTTGGTGCCCAGTTGGAAGGGAAGAAGAGTGGATTAGAAATGTTGAGGAGGGAAAAAAAATGGGGTCAGACAGTGGACTGTGTAGTTCTGAGAGAAGGGCCTGGAGAAATGAGGACAATGGTGGTGTTGCTGTCAGTTGTGATGGGAAAGGGAGATGAATGAGTTCAATAAGAGGCAAGATGAGGATTTTCTGGTTTTCTATAATGAGCTGGAGCTGCTGGCAAGAAATCTTTGTGACATTGTCAATCAGTCATATTTATTGAGTACTCAATGCATGGATTGCATGGATAATTGGAATATATTCCTGTAATAATAATATACTACTAGTATTTATAATCACTTATAAATAGCCAAACTGGAGTCAATACAAGATAGTCAGCTCAGATAAATAATTCTGTGACACTGGGGCCCACATTCTAGGTAGTGGGGAGATATTCTACTAGCAGTAGAAGAGATGGAGGAGGGGTGATATTTTTGCAAATATTGAAGATGAAATGTACACAAGCAAATTAAATGAAAGTAGTTAATATTCAACAGGAATCATGAACATTATAATGAAAAGTAATATTCTTGGCTATTGTTTTCTCTGTCATACACTTGTAAGTTTTAAAGTACAAAAAGAGGAAAATTTTCACTTAGGAAGTACAAATTGGAAAAAAAACAACACTTTTATTAATAACAGTGCTTGTCACATAAAGAAATATAGCATAATAATTAAAGACATCCTAATATTCCTAATTTTGAAATGCTTACTTTGTGTCAAGCACTGAGGTCGGTACAAGAAAATCAGATTGGACAGATTTCCTATGGTACACAGTCAAAGAGGAACTGAGAAAAGGTATTTCATCCCTACTTTACAGATGAGGAAATTGAGGCCCAGAAAAGTAAAGTTATGAGCCCAAGAGCACACAGCATACAAGTGATGGAGCCAGGATTAGAATGCTAGCCCTTGATTCCCTCTGTGGTGTTCTTTTCTCTAGGCCACACTGCCAGGCCTCCAATTTCTATTCAATGTTATTTAACAATAATTATTGCAGTATTTGTTAAGTGCTTACCATGTTCCAGGCAGTGTACTGAGCACTAGCATGGATACGAGCAAATTGGGTTGAACACAATCCCTGTCTCACATTGGGCTCACATTCTCAATCCCCATTTTACAGATGAGATAATGGAGGCACAGAGAAGTGAAGTGACTTGTCCAACGTCACACAGCAGACATGAGATGGAGCTGGGATTAGAACCCATGACCTTCTGACTATTAGGCCTGTTCTCTCTCCAATATGCCCTGCTGCTTCCCAAAGAATGTAAAAGGATGGGAGCTGAACAGGTCTGCAGATGCCAATAGAGAACTCTGTTCATCCTCCTCAGTTTCCAAATATTCTGCCCTTGGAACCAAATAATTGGAAAAAAGAATAAATTCTACTTCTGGAAAGAGGCTAGTACCATTTTTTCCCATGGAAAATTACGCCTCAGGTAGTTCCTCTCTAAGTTACTCTGTGGTTGACTCATTATGTCCTCAAGCATTTAAGAAAGATGTTGGAGGCAGAATGTAGTGGTGCCATGTAGCAAAAGGATCACTGATTGGGTATGCCTTCTGCACCATACATTCTGGCTCCTGGACAGTACCACTTCAGGTGCCATAGGTTTTTTCTGTCTCATCCACACAAAGTTGTTCAATCTAGTTTTTGCTTTGTATTTCTAGGGAAATGACTTTCATCTACTTAGCTATTGCAATCATCTCTCAGTATATCTGACAAATCATTATATATTTAAGAAAGTCACAATTACACTCATTAACTTATTGAGCAATGTTACAATAAGATTATTGCCTATTTCTTTTTATTACAAGGTAGAATGAGAAAAGAGGGAAAAAAAATGGAAACAAGTCAAAACAGAATAAGGAATGCTTCTCTATTCCGTGGACCCTTGGAAGATGATATGGCTCTCTGCCTATGAGAAAGGAAAAATGTATGAGATGTTGTTGGAGACTCTGAGTGTGAGGTACTGCCTTGGGCTTGTTGAAATGGATGCAAAAGCAAACATTAGGATCACATTTGTTAAACATCTTTACACTACATAACTATCCCCCTCTATACTTCTATACAGTATGCTGTAAAATCAAAGGTGTTGAGCTAAGTTAGAACAATATTGAATAGAATTTCAGATGTAAATGTGTCTCTGTGGGCAGGGAATATGTCTGTTTATTGTTGCACTGTACTATCCCAAGTGATCAATAAATAAAATTAAATGAATATAGTGCCCTTTAAGCACCTCACCCTCATTACCATGGCACTTTTGTACATATACAGAATTCATATACATATGAATGTATTATATATACAGACAATTATATATATATATATATTATTGTCTGTTTCCCCTTCTAGGCTTTAAGCTCCTTGTGAGCAGGGAGGCATCTCCAAAACCTGTCAAATTGCATCCCCAAATGCTTAATATAGTATTCTACGTGTAGTAAACGCGTAGTAAGCACATAGTAAATGCCATTGATTGGTTGACTACTAAAACTAGATGTTTGAGGTACACAGTCAATTTAAGATTAATTGAGTCAAAAAGCTTTATCTAAATCTAGAATAACACAAATATATAAGCTTCTTAGGACAGATAATAATTTATCAATTTTCAATTTATCAATTTTCAATGCATTTTTGTTTTTGACTTGCGCAGAAATGGAAGAATATATAAAGTTAATTTTTGCTATTCTTAGAAATTTCTGCATCAGAGTAGTAATAATAGTACTGCTACTAGTATCAATGATATTTATTAGTACTTACTATGTGCAGAGCACTGGACTGAGCAGTGGGAAAGTGTACACAGGTAGAAATTACACATGGACCCTATCCCTTGAGGAACTCGCAGTCGACCAGTATTATTATTACCATCACCACTGGTAACGGAAGTAGAAGTATAATTTGTAGTAACACCTACTACAATTACTACTATTAGTATTACTAATAATTGTAGTAATAGTACAATTACTGCTATTACTATTACTACAACTACTATTTGTTAAAGAACTAACTAATCTCTAGAGAATGTTCCAGAATAGAGTCAGAATGGGCCCCTGGCCTACAGGGATTCAATATTTCAAAGGTAGGAGGAAGACAAACAAAGAGAAAGAAACAACGGGACATTCATGAAAAAACAAATATTCAATCTCAATCAATCAGTGTTATTTATTGAGCACTTACTGTGTGTAGAACAATACTAAATGCTTGGCAAAATGCAATACAATAGTAATAATAATTATTATTATTGGTAGATTCACTCTCTGCCCATGAGGAATATATGGTCTAGATATGAAAAAAACTATATTTGGGATAAATTAGGTAAAAATAGTTTAAGAAAAGGGGATATAACCACAACGAATGTGGGTGTAGTGGGAGAAAATAGCCTTCAGATTTCTTCCTGGTCCAGGTAGACTGTCTTGAGGCCAAACTGCACCAAACTCCTCAACATCCTAAATTCCAGGAAGCTCACAATTCAGCAGAATGTCCTTCTCTTTCTGGTGAGAGAACTTTGTTCCCAGCTACCTGGATTAAGGGCAGGATTTTGTTTTCTACTAATTAAACAAATAAATAGCCTCTGCATCTACATCTTCTATAAAAAATACTTTTTACCAATTCATTGGTATTGTACTCTTTCAAACTTTAGAACAGTTGATGGACAATGGCTGTGGATGGAGAGGGAAGGGTGAACAGACAGGATTTGATGACAAGTTTGAATGTGTGGATTGAATGAAGAAGATAAATTGAGCACAATACCAGGTTAACGGGCCTGTGAGGTAGGGATGATAGTTGTACTCTCTACAATAATGGAGAATACAGTGAGAGAACAGGGTTTGCATGGGCAGATGAGAAGTTCTGTTTTGGACATGTTAAGTTTGAGGTGTTGGCTGGACATCCAAGTAGAGATGTCTTGAAGGCAGGAGGAAATGTGAGACTGAAAAGGAGAGAGGTCAAGGCTGAAGATGTAGATTTGGGAATCATCTGCAAGGAGATGGTAGTTGAGGGTTTGGGAGTGAAGGAATTCTCCAATGGAGTGAGTTTGGTTGTAGAATTGAAGGGGGGACAGAATCATTGAAGGATTTCCATCATTAGCAAGTAGGAGGCAGAGGAGGAGCCTGTGTAAGAAACTGAGAATGAGCAGCCAAAGAGACAGGAGAAGAACCTATCCTAGGAGGAAGGGACAGTATCATTGTGTCCGTAAAGTCAAGGTTAGTTAATGTTTTCAGGAGATTAGGGTAGTTCACGTGTAGAAGGAAATTCAGCAGTTAAGGAGGATTAGGATGGAGTAGAAAGTGTTGGAATTAGCAAGAGGGCAATCATTAGTGACATGCCTTATGAACAGGTCGGTAAATCATCCCCATAAACTGGGTGGGGGATGATGAGAAAGAGGTTCTCAGGCACACCCATGATTCAAACAGTCCTATTTTAAACTACGTCCTGGTAACTACACTTAGTGGCTTCATCTTGCTGTGTCCACCTGCAGAGGCTCCTACACTTATAGAACATTTGAATTGGAATAGTTGTGGCTATATGATTTGGATTATTAGATTCTGAACAACCTTTTTCGAGTGGGGAAAAGCATGAAACTAGCTTCTGTAATATTTACTCTTGTTTTCTTTCTTTATATGTAGTTTCCCTCTAGGTTTTTTTTTTTAGTTTCATCTTTCCATCTCCAAATCTCCCCCTCACATATTGTCGTCTAAACCTCTTGAGGGGTAGGGTCTGTGCCAAATTATGTCTATGTACTGTTTCCCAGCTTACTACATTGCTTTGCTCACAGTGGGAACTTAATGAATGCTACTATTATTATTACTGTTAAAACAACAACTACTAACTTTTATCCCTGTCCGCGTCACCTTGACTTGCTTTCTTCATTCATCAATCCCCAGCCCCACAGCACTTAAGTACATATCTGTGAATCTGTGATTTATTTATTTATGTTAATGTCTGTGTCCCCCTCCGGACAGTAAGCTCATTGTGGGCAGAGAAGGTGTTTGTTTATTGTTGTATCATACTCTCCCAAGCACTTAGTACAGTGCTCTTCACACAGTAAGCTCTCAATAAATATGATTGAATGAATGGAGTGAATGAATGAACAGCAACTATTACAACTATTACCAAGTCTCTCCAGGAAATTGGGTGACTGACAAGGAACCCTTCAGAAAGTATTCAAAGTAGAACCTTGTAATATATTGAATGCTATTTGTGACCTTTGATTTCAGTCCAAGAGTAGGTAGAAGAGTATTTCTCAACTGCCTTCATCTTGGACACTGACAAACATCTCCACGGTCAATGTGCTGCTTTCCTGCAGTTGCTGCAGCTGCCACTTCATCACTTAGAGAGGGGGCTGCTTTGCTTAGGGACTAGCTGTGCAATAGCTAAGGTCCAGTTACTACAACTGCTGAAGGGGAGAATAAAGAGTGCCAAGAGGAGGAAAGACAAGAAGTAAGAAGTGGATAAAGGAGAAGTGAATTGGAGAAAAATCTTGCAAAAAATGAAAAAGTGGAGAAAGAGGAAAAGGAAAAAAAAAATAGAGGAGGGAGGTTTTAGGGAAAATATTTCCGGAATAGCAGGCTTCTGCCTTCCCTGTTATTTTCTGCTTCTCTTATGACTTTATTTCTCCTTTTCCCAGTACCCTTGTCTGGGGTCAGTCTATCTTTTTCTCCCTGTCTCTCTGTGTATCTCTCTCTTTCTCTCATTTACTCTCCCCTTCTCTTTTCCTCTCTCTTTTTCTTTCTCAGTAGAAAAATATTTATTAAGCACTTACTGTGTTCAGAGTATTACACTAAGCATTAGGAAAGAATACACATCATTATCATCATCAGTGGTATTTAATGAATGCTGTGTGCAGAGCACTATACTAAGCACTTAGGAGAGTACAACACAACAGAGTTGATAGATATGCTTCCTTCACACAAGCTTATGGTCTAAGGGGGAGAAAGACATTATAATATATTACTAATATATATATTAATAATTTATAACCTGTAATTTATGGATATGTACATAGGTGCAACAGGGTGTGGAAAATATCAAATGCCCAAAGGTCACAGATCCAAATACACAGAAGATACAGATGATGCGGAGCCAGGGAAAAGAGGGCTTGATTGGGGAAGGTCTTTTGGAGGACATGTGACCTTAATAAGGCTTTGTAGGTGGGGAAAATGATGGCCGGGCATGTATGGAGGGGGAGGGAGTTCCAGGCCTGGGGAGGATGTAGAAATGAGTTTGGCAGTAAGATAGATGAGATCTGTCCACAATAAACAAAGTGGGCCTAGAGGAGTGAATTATGCAGGCTGGACCATGGTAGGGAATCAGTGAGGTAAGGTAGGAGCTGGCAAACTGTCGAATACTTTAAAGCTGATGGCAAGGAGTTTCTTGTTTGATGTGAAGGTGGATGGGCAACTAGTGGAGGTTTTTGAGGAGTCGGGAGATATGAACTGAATTTCCATTTTAGAAAGTTGATCTGGCAGTAGAGTGAAGCAGGGACTCGAGTTGAGAGAGACAGGTGGCAGGGAGGTCAGCGAGGAGACTGATGCAGTATTCAAAGTGGGCTAGGATAAGTGCTTGGATCAGTGTGATAGCAGTTTAGATAGAGAGGAAAGGGCAGATTTTAACAACATGGTGAAGGTAGAACTGACAAGATTTGGTGGCAGACTGAATATGTGGTAATTAGACAAGTTGCATGTCTCTTGGAGGTGAGACTGGGGTCGGGACTCAGAATCTAAGACTTTATGGGAGGGAGAAGGAATTAAAGACAGACAAATGATGGAGCACTGAATAATATAACTAATACAAGGACAAACACACAAAATAACACAAAACTCACCAGGGTGCTGTTGCTAGAGTGAAGAATTTTAGGCTTCTCATGGCTCAGAGTCCAGAGCAGAACCAGACCCACAATGACTGATACAACAGCCTTCCTGAGCTTTCATTTTGGCTTTGTGTTGCATCTGCTTTTCTCTTTCCCAACATAGTGGTGGAAGGCAGAATGGGATGTGGTCTCCTCGATGTCATAGAGGAGAACCAGCCTTGGTTCCTGGAGAGGCAGCATAGAGTGTTAAATGTGTCTACAGTATTCTCACATTTTTCCTCTTTCTCTTTCTCACTGTCTCCTGCCACACCTGACTTGCTCAGTCATACAAACTAACTAGTCCTCACTGGAGTTTGGCCACTGGATATGGCAAGTAAAAACAGTGCAAAAAGTCATATAAGGGAGAAAGAAAAAGAGGGAGAGAGAGAGAGAATGCTGTGAGGTAATAAGGCAGAAGGAGCTTGGAAAATAAAGCTTCAGGCAGAGAAGTATGATTATTAAAATAATCAGTCATCAAATGCAAATAGCAAAATTTTCTTGGAAAAAACACTTGGTTAAAATTCAAAATGGAAGAAGCACACAGGGTAAAACAGGTTAGTATTTAACTGTCCTCTCCAAGGATTTGGTTTATTCATTTATTTGAATAGACCGTGATTCCTCTGACACCTTAAAACTTTCCTTTTGATAATTATTTAATATGCCCTTGAGTTTAAGCAGTTCACAGGGAGATAATAATAATAATAATTATGGCATTTGTTAAGCACTTACTATGTGCCAAACACTGTTCTAAGCACTGGGCTAGATACAAGGTAATCAGGTTGTCCCACTTGGGGCTCACAATCTTAATCCCCATTTTACAGATGAGGTAGCTGAAGCACAGAGAAGTTAAGGGTCTTGCCCAAGGTCACAGAGCAGATTAGTGGCAGAGGCA
Organism: Ornithorhynchus anatinus; assembly: GCF_004115215.2. NCBI lineage: Eukaryota > Metazoa > Chordata > Mammalia > Monotremata > Ornithorhynchidae > Ornithorhynchus > Ornithorhynchus anatinus. The sequence continues at coordinate 158,520,518 of NC_041728.1, forward strand.
GGATTAGAAACCAGATCCTCTGACTCCTAAGCCTGTGCTCTTTCCACTAAGCCACACTGCTTTTCATCCAGGAGCACAAAGTGTGCAATGGAAGGCACAGGAAGGAGAGGGAAAGCTCATAATGGCAGGAAAGTAACAGCCAACTTGGCAGGAATAGAAGGATTTTCTTAGCTAAATGAATATTAGGTCTTCAGCAGCATTTCTTTCCTTAGGCTGGAAAAAAATAAGCACAACTTTGATTTCTGTCTGTAGTAAATCATTCAGTCACTGAAGAGAGCTCTTTTGAACACAGATACTGGTTTTAAACTCCAGAGGGAATGCAGCCCTTCGAGCCATGATATGCAGAAATCAGATTGTGAGGTCCTCTAGAGCAGAGTGCATGTACTTGTTTCTATTGTATTTTCCCAAGCACATAGTATAGTGCTCTACATTCAGTAGGTCCTTATTAAATCCCACTGACTATTTGATTAATTATTAAATCCCACTGACTATTTGATTAATTATTTTATACTTTCTATGACTGATTTTTGTAATGTTTAATTTTGAAAAAAATTGGTTAAATAAAAATCTAATAGAGATTTCTTATGCTTGCAGTTTAATTTAATTTACATCAGTTGGGTTGATAAACTTAGAGTGACTTAGAAAATAGGCTCCTTCAGGACCAGTACACTTTATTTTGCTCTTATTATACTTTACCAACTTTTTAGTACAGTGCTCTGCAAACACAGAAAGTACCCTATATATATGATTGTATGATTATAATTCCATGTTTTATAGCTGATTTTTACAGTGATTATATGTTTGGATAATTGATAACTGATATTCCTTTGGATCTACATTTTATGATACTGTAAACTTTTTACATTACATAATGCAATTGACTTACACCCTAAACAGATTGAGAAGCCACGTGGCTTAGTGGAAAGAACACGGGCTTGGGAGTCAGAGGTCGTGGGTTCTAATCCTGGCTCTGCCACTTGTCAGCTGTGTGACTGTGAGCAAGTCACTTAACTTCTCTGCATCTCAGTTATCTCATCTGGAAAATGGGGGTTAAGACTGTGAGCCCCACCTGGGACAACCTAATAACCTTGTATTTCTCCCAGCGCTTAGAACAGAGCTTGGTACAGAGTAAGTGCTTAACAAATGCCATCATGATAGAGAAGTAGTGTGACCTAGTGGAAAGAGCCTGGGCTTGGGAGTCAGAGGTCATGGGTTCTAATTCAGTTTCTGTGACTTGTTAGCTGTGTAGACTTTGGGTAAGTCACTTAACTTCTCTGATTCTCAGTTTCCACATTTGTAAAATGGGGATGAAGTCTGTGAGCCCTACTTGGGACACCCTGATTACCTTGTATCTACCCCAGTGCTTAAGCACACGTAAGCACATAACAAATATCATCATCATTATTATTATTATTATTAGTATTACCTTAAAGCACAACAGGGAAACACAATTTTTAGAAGGGTGTAAAAGAGAAGATGCAATTAAATTTAATCTGAATTAAGTTGTTTTGTGCAACTGAATGTTCTTTAGTTTCTGTATTTAGACCATCAGTGTATTTTTTTTCCTACAGATTCAGATGTATAAATGGGAAATAGAATAGTAAGGAAGAAATCTCTTTCTGATACATATCAAGATAAATATTTTATCACTTACAAAGTGATATCAAATTAACTGTGCTTAAAGTAGAGAAGAGATCATTTAAACCCTTCCTCGGTAGACTTGTACAGTAAGAAGGAGAGTTTGCTCAGTTACTGGAGAAGTTTTAATAATTTCTACAGAGAATCTTTTTAATTGAGGAAACAATTTATAATTGTCCAATCAGAAATTTGAATGCTACCCACAGCTATCAAACTGCTAATGAGTCTAGTAGGGAGCATCTGTACTAGAGAAGCAGCATGGCTCAGTGGAAAGAGCATGGACTTGGGAGTCAGAGGTTGTGGATTCTAATCCCGGTTCCGCCACTTGTCTGCAGGGTGACCTTGGACAAGTCATTTAACTTCTCTGTGCCTCAGTTACCTCATCTGTAAAATGGGGATCAAGACTGTGAGCTCCTCGTGGGACAAGCTGATTACCTTGTATTTACCCCAGCACTTAGAACAGTGCTTGCCACATAGTGCTTAACAAATGCCACAATTATTATTACTAGCACTGTATGCAGAGTCCGGAGACATGGGTTCTACCCCTAGTTCTACCAATGGCCTGTTGTGTGACTTTAAGCCACAAACTCTGTGGGTCTCAGTTTCCTCATCTTTAAAATAAGGATGATAGATCATGAGTCCCATGTAGGATAGGTACTGTGTCTGATCTGGTAACCTTGTGTCTACACCAGTGACTAGCACATGGTAAATACTTAAAAATGTATCTCATTAATGTTTCAAGTAATATGATTTTCATCATCCATCTATTAAGGACTCCCAATATTTATGGCATTTCAAACTTCAGTAAGCTTCTGTAGGAAAAAAAGAAGGAATGTTAATTTGGACTTTGACCTACTAATTAATAACTTCCATTGGTTTTTTTAAAGAATATTAATTAAACTTGTTTGGTCACATAAATGTAGGGAGCATCTTTACAAGTTAAAATGAATAATATCTGAAGTACTGTCATCTTTATAATAGGACGAATTTTAAATTTTCCAAACTTATTTTATTGGTCCCTCATTACTGGTTATTGTCTACCTTTAGGTTTTGGCTGGAAGGAAGTGAAATTAAAAGCTAAACAGTAAAAATGTATTGAAGGCTAAATGAAAGTGTTTGTGAGGCCAAGTCAATTTGAAAAATCCCAGTTCAGTTTCTGCAAAAACACATTTGAGAATAAAGTTAAAATTAGCTTCATATGGTATTATATTTGCTGTTTAGTCAACCACAGTGAAGTACAAACAATCATAAATATTTCTTACACATTCAGTGTAATTTCATTCTGTGGCATTCAGACTAATTCCCATAGGAATTTACTCAACTGAGACTCATTTAAAAAACTGTCACTGACCAAAAAAATATTTTCATGGCTTAGTGGATAGAGCACAGGCCTGGTAGTCAGAAGGACTGGGGCTCTAACTCTAGCTCGCCACATATCTGCTGGTGAGTCACTTAACTTTACTGGGCGTCAGTTACCTCATCTGTAAAATGGGAATTAAGAGTATGAGCCCCATTTAGGAAAGGGACTGTGCCCAACCAGATTAACTTGTATCAACCCCAATACTTACAACAGTGCTTGAAGTATAGTGTTTAACACATATCATAACTATCATTATCATTATTTTAAATCAAACCTGTGCATCAATCCTAAAAGCTAAGGACAATGGCTTGTAGAAATTTGGTAGGGAGAGGTGACTTTGATTTGGCCATCATCTCTAAGTACCAGGAAAGAGATGTGATGGTAACATTTCTTTATCGTTTTTGTAAGTTCAAAAGGAAATTGGATTTTTATAGAGAATGGCTGCCAATGAATTGAATGAAAGGGTATTCCTGAAAATTAAATGCTTGAAGATGTGCTAACACTTGTTTGCTTTGTATCTGTTTCCTTGTGAAAATCAAACACAGATGCAAATCCCTGAAAAAAAAAAAACTGAGTGGGAAAGACACTAAGGAAACAGTGACATCTACAGTAGCAATAGTTATCTTAACATTTATTAGTGCAATCCATCACTAAGATACCAAATTTATTTCATCTTCGACCTGAGGTTCACCAGCCCGACAACACTGCTTTATCCTAGTATACAATCTAAATGATGAAAGGTGAATCATTCAAAACCTCTTTAATATAATGAGAATGGAAAAAACTGCTGTAGCTAGCACTAAAAAAATGTTGTCCTCTCTTCAAGTGCTCCATAAAATGTAGATTAAGTTCTACTGTTTTTTGTTTTTTTTGAGGAAATGAAGAAACCTGCTACAAGTAGGAAATGATGCTGAAGTGTTGTACCTATCTTGAAACAAATCATAAAAATTCACCCACACATAACTTTGTTCTTTTTTTCTTCTTGGAAATGATAATGAGGGTAAAATCGGAGAAGGAGAAATTTTCAAAGTATTTTTCTGGTATAGCACTGTCAAGTATATAGCTACCTCTTAAAATATATTTTTTCAACAACACTGTTTTTTTTTCTAGGCCTTTTGGCAGCCATAGCCAGATGCCCAAAGGCTTGTACAAATCAGACAGCTAATAGCTCAGATCAAACAAGAAGAGCGAGTAACAAGTTACCCTAATAGGCATCGGGAAATAAATATTATTTTTGAAACTTAAACTACAAATTTCTCTAGTGACTCTACTGTCAAGGTTCCTATTCCTTCTACTTGACTAGTCCATTTCTGCTTTGATCTTATTCTGAAGCCTTATAAAGACATTCAGGCTATTATGTCTTCAAAGCATCTGTTAGGATCATCTTTCATTTCAATTTGTACCTCCCTAGAACTTCATGACAATTTGGAAAAAAAAAAATGGGCAAACCTGCTTTCCTCTTATACCTAATGATCAGAATGTTATTATTATCTAATTCAAGTATATTTTCCCTGAGTTGGTAATGTATTTGTCACTCTGGCTGTGCTGTTATGGTAGAAAGTGTGGGTGGGAAGGAAGCGCACAGCCTGCTCATGGTAGGAGATGCAATTTCCTGATATTGCTGAAGTCTTAAGGTGGGAGGAGGAGTTATGCACCTTAGTGGAGGCATAATTGTCTATTACAAAAATTCATCCATCTTGGCTCATAATGGGCCTATGCCTAAATCCACCTCTGCCAACTTGAGTTTGCTTTTTTAGCTTATAGACACAAGGCAGAAAAATCTATGTAAATGTTGTCTTGGACCTACGTGGTAATTGGTCTGGAAATACATACGACTTTTAGGTGATTATCCTACCTGGTATCACAACTATCAATGGATAGAAAGAGTGAAAAAGAAATAGGGATCTTTCTGTAACTCAGGTAAATGGCATCAGAAATATCAGGAACAGCTAGACAAGGGAATGAAAGAACAATCCTCCTGAATTTCCTTTGTCAAATCTCTTGTGAGGGCTTATTATCCTGGACATTTAGTATCCATCTAGAAACAGAGCCAAAGGAACATGTCTGAAAAATGGATTCCTAAAGATCAGGATTTCCTGCAAATCAATCTGGGTCTTCAGAGCTTATTACTTATTATTTGGGACTTATTACAGTACTGTAGGAATATTCCCTTGATTTGGAGTGTTAATGCAGCTTAAGGCTATTGGAAAATAATTCTTCTTGTTGCCGCTTATTAGAAAAATTTGCACTGGGATTTTTATGAGTCAGTTTCTTCTAGGGTTTTGTGATGAAATAATTTCATTGTTTCTGATTTTGGTGATAAATCTGTCATGGCACAATAGCTGTGACCTCCAAACATAATGATAAGCAGAGATTGGGATACTTATTCAGATGATTTAAACTAGTCACTTAATCATTGTTATTTATTGAGTGTCTCCGGTTTGCAGAGCACTGAACTAAACAGTTGGGAAAGTACAATGCAACACTGGTGATAGACACAATCCCTGATCACCAGGAGCTTATAGCCTTGAGGGGGAGACAGATATTAAAATAAAGGATGGATATGTTCATAGATGCTGTGGGGTTGAGGGTGAGGTGATTATCATGTGCTGAAAGGGTAGAGATCCAAGTGCACAAGCAGCATGTAATGGGAAGGGAGCAGAGAAAATGAGGACTTAGTCAGGAAAGGCCTCTTGGATATGTGATTTAAATAGGGCTTTGAAGACTTGGGAAAGTGGGGTCTATCATAAATGCAGGAGCTAGGAGTTTCATGTCAGAGGGAGAACATGGGTGAGATAGACAAAGTTGAGGTATAGTGACTAGATTGGAATTAGAGGAGTGAATTGTGTGGACTGGTTTGTAGTTAGAAATCACTGAAGTAAAATAGTAGGAGGAGGTCTGTTAGGTGATAGTAAGGGTTTCTGTTTGACACAGAAGTGGATGAGTAGCAATTGAAGATTTTTGAGGAGTGAGGAAATATTGACTGAATATTTCTTTCAAAAAATAAATCAGGCAGCAGAATGAAATAAGGAGTGGAGTGGGGAGTGACAGTAGAGAGGATTGTCAAAGTGGGATATAAGTTGTTGGGTCAGTGTAGTAGCAGTTTAGATGGAGAAGAAAGGGATGATTTTAGCATTGTTGTGAAGGTAGAACTGTCAGGATTTGGTGACAGATTGAATATATGGGTTGAACTACCTAGAAAAACCAAGTTGAACAAATCTTTAAGTAGATACTTTGAGAAATCAGATAAAACTTCAAATTAAGATGCAGAGCTTTTGTCTGAAGAACCTGGCACAAAGCTTTGAGTTGCCTAGATCTAAAATCTTTATCAGCAAGCTGAGCTCCTCTGGAGACCTTCAAGCAGTCATTCAAAAGCATTGTAAAGTGACCATTTCATCCTTTCTGTTCTGTTTGGAAACAAAAATTTGAAGAATGCTGTTTCTAACTTCTATACTTAATCCCAGATTGTGCCGACGTTTTTCAACCTGGCTTAATTCTAAACTAACCTAAGAGGGCAACAATATGCATACATTTTCTTCTTGACTATATTGCTACTACCTGGCAGAAAAACCAAAGAGTGGATAAAAGTCAAGTTGGAAGTCTGGGAGTACCAGGCTCCACTAGGTACCAGAGGTGGTTTACTTCCATGAATAGCAACAAAAGTCGTAAAGGACTGGAGGGAGGAACAGGATCAAGAGCAAGCCCTGATCAGTGGACAAGCCTATTGTCTTGCCTCAACCTTCACTGCCTGGTGGTGTCCTACTTTGAAAATCTGTTTGTTGGCTGTAACTTTGCAGATCTTTGAAAAGGAAACGTTCAAATGTATGGTTAAACTTTTGAGTCAGCATCTCGTTAGTTATTTCACATAAAAATGTTCTGTTAACGCTGTCTCCACAGGCAAAGCGAAACAGAGTATTAGATGATTATTCATTTAATAAACTAATTCTGGCTAATTGTACAATCAACTTAACAAGAGGCAGGAAACTATCCAATGAAATCAATCAATAAATCATTGGTATTTATTGAGTGATTACTCTGTGCAGAACACTGTACTAAGCACTTGGGGGATTACCATGCAACAGAATTAGCAGACATGGATCCTGGCCATAATAAGCCTACAGTCAAAAGAGATAGGAGGAGACTCAAGAGAAGGCAGTGTCAGTGAATCCAATGAAGTCTCGAAGAGAAGGGTGAGGTCTACAGCTAGGCCTGTAGACTTATTGAAGGCAGCTGAGAGGTCTAGAAGAATTAGGATAGAGTAGAGGTCAGATTTGGTGAGAAGAAGGTGATTACTTACTGTAGAGAGGGCAGTTTCTGTGGAGAGAAGGGGGCAGAAGCCAGATTGGTTTCTGGATGAGAGGAAGTGGAGACAGCAGGTGTGTAACCAACTCTCTAGAAGTTTGGATAGAAACTATAGGAGGGAGATGGGGTGATAACGGGAGAGAGCCATGGGATCGAGGGAGAATTTTTTTTTTTTACGATAAAGGTTACCTAAATATATTTGAAAACAGTGGGGAAGAAGATGAGTGGAAGTGAACCAAATGTTTGATGTTGTTTATTTTATTGGAGAAGATAAATGCATTTTTGAGAATAATATTTTTCTTCCTTTATAGAAAACATCTCAACGTTTTTGTTAAATTTGATATAAATATCAATATGATATTCTAAAAGTATTCACATATTGTACTAACCTCTAGCATGTTTAATCTTTATTATGCAAAGCTATAAAATTGTCTTTTCATGTAACTTAAGAGCCAAAATAATCTTTATTTTAGAAGCAGTCGATCAATTAAAGGCTTTTAGTGAGCCCTATGGAATAGTAGGCGCTGTACTCTCACCTGGATGAGTAAAATAGCAGTAATATATGTGTGATAGAGAAATCATAATAGTAATAATAATGATAATAAAATAATGGAATTTGTTAAGCACTTAACTATGAGGCAGGCTCTGTACTAAGTTGCTAGGGTAGATTCAAGCAAATCAGGTTGGACACAATTCCTGTCCCACTTGGAGCTCAGAGTCTTAATCCCAGATGAGGTAATAGGCAGAAAGAAGTGGAGTAACTTGTATGTAAGAATATGCTAGTATATAAGGTGATGCACATGGCTGTGTACCCCTTTGATATTCACTCCAGCCTCACAGGACTGATTTAAATATCCTTATACTCTACTATTTCCCCTATCTGTTTTTTACTTAATGTCTAGAGTTCTCTCCCTGTAGACTATAAGCTATTTTTTATGGCATTCTTATGATCTTTTTGGGCAGAGATTGTGTTGTACTTTCCTAATCACTTAGTACAGCGCTCTATGCCCATTAAGTGCTCAAAAAGCATAATTGAATGATTGACTGACTGAGTTTTTTATATGTTTACTGGCTATGGTGCACTATATGAACCACTGGTATAAATACAACTGGAGCAGAAGGCACATCTCCGCCCATAAGATGCTTGCATTCCAATGACAAAAAAAAAAAAGTTTACAAATAAGATAATCAGAATAAATTGACCATGTAATCAATTGCACCTATGCTGAGAGATGATTTATAGAGATATGTAAGTGTTAGTAGTGGTTAATAGGTTGATATGGCTCAGGGTGTTGGGAATAAATTGGGGGATGGTTTGGGGAGGAGGTGGGACTTTAGGAGGACTTGGAATGTGGAGAGAAGTGTGGTCTATCAGATTAAGCTTTCACAAACTCCTCTAAAATTAGAATTTTAGATAACCTGGCAGAGTCCTTAGTCCTTATCAGAGCATTCCAGGAGATTATAGAGTGTGATTACCATTGCCCTAGCAGATATCACCCAGATCTATATGACCAGAGTCGACCACTGATGAAATTTCAGAGAAAAATATCCTTGTCTGTTCAGACACGATCAGGATTTTATGTGAAACTGAAATAATTGCCAAGGTCACTGCACCTGATTTGACTTAGAAATACGGTATTTATCATTTGAACTACAAGAATTCAAGGGTCACCCTTCTGAGTAACTCAGGATAAATCATAGCTTCAGAGACATTAGATGTGCAAAGATAAATGAGTAAGGTCTACAGAACAAAAATAAGAGGTGATTTGGTATCCAGTATCTAAATCCACTGGGGATTTCTATTATATCATCCTAGTTTTAATCACAACCACCACCATGGGACTGTGGATTTCTATCATAACAGCCCTGCTTCCCTGAGTAAGCATGTAAAAGAATGAATAACAGCAGGATGCCCAAGCAGCCGCTCTGTGTATACTGAACAGGACATTGACATGGGCGAGTAAGGAAGAAGAAACACATCACTGGAAGACATCCTGAAATCAACCCTCAATGTGACATTCATTTCAATTCAATTTCTCTTGCAGGATTTGGAGCTAGACTCCCTGACCCTCGACAAAATCTGAGAGCTACCAAATATGGCTGAAGATGACCACAATAGTCTTTGTCTATAAAAAACACATCCTTTCCAGTTTCCATTCTTCCTAATATCCTGTCCACTTTTTTCTTCTGCCCTCAAAATGAAAAGCTGACACCTCTGGACATTGCAGTAGAGTGTCAGTAGAACATGCATTGAATGGCCCATTACCAATTACATACTCAGAGCATGACTGGAAATGAACAAGGTGGACAGCAAAAAGACACTGTGTGGTCTAAACTGCTCTAAATGTACTGTGTGGTTGCTTGCTTTGCTTTGACTAGATAGAGATGCTGTAATTTCTAGAGATGGCATAAGGTAGTTTATTTCTAAAAAAATAGCATACAGTCATGACTGCATTCATCATAAATGTTATTTTCATATTCATATTGTTGGTATTTTTTTGTTTAAGATTGGAAATATAAACAGTACCAATCAAGAATTAAGATAATATTCATATAATTTAAGAATATATTTTTAAGAATAGCTTGCAAAGACATTAACAGAAATATAGAAAATATCTAGTTTTTTTAAGAAAATACTTGAAATGCAGGAAATACATGTATACCTACTGCACCAGGTTCTATTTTATATTCTATCTTGTCTTATGCTGTCAAGTAGTCTCTGAACCATAGCAGTGTCATGGATACATTTCTCTCAGAACACCCCCACCTCCCTCTGTAATTGTTCTGGTAGTCTATCCATAGATTTTCTTGGTAAAAATACAGAAGTGATTTATCATTGCTTCCTTCTTTGTAGTAAACTAGAGTCTCTGCCCTCAACTCTCTCCCTTGTCACTGCTGCCCAGCACAAGTAAATGTAGTAGATTGCCTTACACCTGCTAGCCACCGGCCAAGCTAGGAATGGAATGGGTGTGCCTCTGCTTGACTCTCCCTCTCATAGTCGAGAGTGGTAGAGTACTGGAAACTCTCTAGGTGCACTCGCGAGAGAGAATATTCCACTATATTCAGCAATAAAATTAGTGCAATAGAAAAAATGACTCTATTTTGATTTAACCATTTTTCAATTTTCTGTTAGCCACAAGAATATATGTTTTGGATAACAGTAAATAAATTGGGCTTCATATTTTTAATAGCATATGTTTTCATTACCTTCATAATTGGAACAAATTGGTTTAGTCAGTCTGTCAGTGAATGGGGTTTGTTGAGTGTCTCCTGTGTGCGGAAAACTATACTAAATGCTTAAGAGTACATTAGAAATAAAGGACTTTGGGCTCCAAGGAGTTAACAAGTTTGAATCAGCCACTGTCTATCAGTTACTCATAATGCAAGTTATTGACAAGATATGCTAACTACTTTTTAATGTCATTATTTTCAATAATTATATCTCTCAACTTTTCTCCTAAAAGAATGTTAAATTTATTAATCCATCAATGAATTAATCAATGGGTCTTATTGAATGCTTACTTGTGTAGGGTACTGTATGTTTGGGAGAGTACAAAGAGTTAGTTGTCATGATCACCTGTTCTCTGGAGTTTACAATCTAGAGAATTTGACAACTTCAACTAATTTCATAATACAATCATAATGCTGAAGTCCCAAGGTCACCTCTTGCTCTGCAATCATTTTATTTCATGATGAAAATTAATCTAGATACTCAATATTTCACATTTCTAGCTCTCCACGTTTCTTCCCACCTTCTTAGTCATTTAATCTCCTTAACACTCATTATTTTTACTTTTGTGAGCAATTTCATTACATTTCATTTCATTTATGTCTATTTCCTCACTCTTAACTATGGCATTCTCACCAATTTATTTCTACTATCTCCCAAATTGAATACTATGCAGTTTGAGAGCAGGATCACTTCTTTTATTTCTTTGGAAGTGCATACTGTTAAGCATCACCCATGGTAGGATCTAAGATTAAGATGCTAGCTAGTGTGACCTACCTTACACACAAACACACATATGTACATAGAGATTGGTGCACGTAGAAGAGTCAAGATCAATCAATTCTAACACTGAATTTGATTTGATTTTGATCAATGTGAGGTGCTAATGGCATTTATCGAGTGCCCATTGAGATCCATATGCTGTGCATACAACAGAAATCTAAGACTCTGTCCTAGGCAGAAAAAGCCTTGTAGGGAAGAGTAAGGGTTATTGGTAAAGGTCTTGTGAAGGTAGTCAAATCACTATCATGTTCAATGTTCAGAACACCTATGAGATACCACTTGCTCAAGTTTATAGGTCCTTCAAAATTGATGGAATGTTACTATGATATCATTATGATGTGCTAAAATAGTGATAATAGTGATTTTTGTTAAGCGCTTACTATGTACCAAGCACTGGAATAGTTACAAGAGCATTAGGTCCCATATGGGGCTCACAGACTAAGTAGGAAAAAGAACCGTATTAATTCCCCATTTTGCAAATGAGGGAGCTGAGACACAAAGAAGTTAAGTGACTTGCCCAAGATTTCACAGCAAGTAAATGGACCTGGGATGAGAACCCAGGTCCTCTCACTCCCAGGCCTGTGCTCTCTCCACTAGGTCATGCCGCTCCTCTAACCAACTGCAGTTAACACCACATTGTTGCTATCTCGGCGTTAGTAAATTTTGCAAAACTGAAATGAGCTCATGACTTCACTAAATATCCTTATTGTGGCAGGTGCAATTTTCATTCATATACAGCTATGATAATTATCTTTGCTAATTACAGTTGGGATGTAGAACTGGATATCATGAGCTACATTAAAGCTGGAGAAATTAAATAGAGCTATTTTCTGGAACTATTATGTTCTTCTGGGGACTGCAGATTTTAGTAAGGCATTAACTAATTGAAAACACAGAATTGTTCCTGAATAAACCATTAAAGCAAAAGGTTACTTTCACACTCGAGTGGTATATGTCAAAGCACTGTTTTTGTTTAATAGCAGTCCTTCTGGCAAATATAATGAAAAACTACAGAGCACACACCAAAAAAAAAAAAAAAAAAAAAAGGATCTTTATTTGGTTTGGTAATTTTCATGTAAATAAAATATTGTGACAGCTACTCTCAAATTCTCCACTAAAGCATGCCTATCCTTCTTGACCACATTTTAGAATATTTCATATACTCATGTTTTCAGCAGGAACTTTTGCTTTAAGTGCAGTAATTCTACCTAAGAATTATTTTGTCCTTTTCTTGTTGATAGGATTGAAAGTAGCTGGAGTGTGAAATATAGAATATTTTGCAAGTTGCAATTTAATATATATCTAAAATATAGATTGTTTATTGCTATAACAAATGAATAATTTTTCCAAATGGAGAAAAGAACACCATTCTGGAATGTCATTTTGAAGACAATGCATGCACCCTTTAGTATTTTCAGTTATTTTAGTTCAAATAAAAAAAAATGGAAGGAATTCAGCGAATGACCTTTTAAAATCACCATTTTAAACTTTGCACTGCTTTCAGAAGGATGTGTAGGATCTTCAGAGACAGAGACTGTCTTTCATTCCTGTTGTATGTGCCTGGACATTAGTTCAGTGCTATGCACACATCAGCCCCATTAGTGCTGTTAATGATGATGAAAGCATTGGGCTGGAGAAATGGGCTGTCAAGTGGATAATGGCTGGAACTGATATGAGAATGAGCACATCCATCAATCAGTGGTATTTGTTGAACACTTTGCAGTGTGCAGAGCACTACAGTTGGGAGAGGACCATAGAATAAATAGAGTTGGTAGGCATGAACCTTGCCCCCAGAAGCTGACAATCTAGAGCACATTTGGAAGAAGGAGTGGTTAGGTATGCATTGGGTATAGGCGCTAACTTCTTTCTAGTGAGCACAGGGGAGAACAGAGAAGGAGGATGGAGAGTAGAATTTCTAGGAAGTGAGTCTTCAAAATGGGAATCACATCCAGATATGGAAATAGAGGGACAGCTGGGATGAAGAGTCAGTCCTGGCACTTAGTAACACTAACATGCTTAAACCTGCCAAACCTTTTTTGTGCTCTGGTTATGCAAAACATGTATTTTCTTTTAAGTGTATTTAATCAATAGTAGATTATTGAAACACAGTAGCATAATGCTTACTAAAACATATGCTTTGTTTTATATGTCTACCTGAGTTGTTTTATAATGTGTAAAACTAACTGAAATGAAACAAAGGAGCTTTCTGGATCAGTGAAAGAAACTGAAATTTGTGAAATAAAAGATAATGCAAACTAAATGAATAATCTCAAAGTGACCAACTTGTACCCAATTCTAAAGCAAAATAATATAAATTATTCATAATAATGGAGAAAAGTGGCCTAATTAGGGAAAATAAAATTTTAAAAAACCCAACAACATTGGATTGGGAGTCAGGAAGCAGGATCTAATCACAGATTTGCCCTTTACCTGCTGTCTGGCCACAGGCAAGTTACTTAAGCACTCTGTGCCTCCATGTCCTCATCCACAAAATTCCTAAATTGTAAGACCTGGGAGAAATAGTCACTTTGTCAGATTTCTTGTGCATTTCTATACCTCAGTGCATTGCTTTGTACCTGCACAATGGTTGTGAAGGGATTGGTCCTCATCCTTTTGTTTCACATATAATTTCAGTTACGACCACCTGGTGAAAAGATTATGCATTTAAATTACTCTGTTCTTACCCAACTTTAGATTTTTGTTTTGACTTTGAAATTTCTGAAATGTGTTGTCAAATTCCACATTTCACTTCTATCAAGAATGTGTGAAACTCAAAACTCTGAATCTTCACTAGTTGTCAAATCCTACTCATTGTTATTTTGCTTCTTTTATATTTTTTATCAAAGTGTATTCAAGGGCATCTATTGCACTCTCCCGAAGTGATTAGTACAGAGCATTGTATGCAGTAAGCACTCAACAAATACCATGGACTGCTACTACTGTTGATCTCATCAAACTGAAGACTTTGAGATCTATTCAGTTTTAGATGCTTTATTTTTAAAGTTTCCCATTTTGGAAATTTTGAAATATGAATGACATAAACAAATGGCCATATTTTGAGACTGCAGGACAGAATTGCATTGATCCTTAACTAAATTTTACAGTTGGAGCACAAAGCTGCAGCTGTTCTCATCAACAGATATTGTCACTCGAAGAGTATTTTGCCAATGACCTTCATTCCAATAGTATCCTCAATGACTGATTGTGTCCACTGTGAATTATTGCCTGGCATGATCAACTTGGTCTTACTAGTTTCCTGCATGACGGTACAGGAAATGAAGTAGGCAGTGCCTATGTAGAATGGTTGACTGGTTTCCTCTTACACTCCCTTCCAATTGTTTGAACTTTGAATTTTCTCTAGTTGTCAAATCCTACTCACTGTTATGTTGCTTGCTTTATGTTTTTTATCGAAATACATGCTACCTTGACCCAATCCTGACTTGTTACTCATTTTTTTTCTTTCAGACAAAGGTTGTGAGATGAGAAATAATTTAGTATAAATCCTGCTTTCTCTACCTCTATAGGCGGTCTTTGAAAAATTTTAAACTTTTTTTTTTATAGAAATGTACAAAGCTCCCAGAATCACAGAAAATGTTTCCCTTGGAAATATTACCTTTTCCCATACTGTGAAAATGTTGAGAGTCTTGATGAAGCTGAGAATAGCAAATCACATTTCCATTTATTCTACTGAAAAAGACAGGAGAGAAATAGAGGAATAGTTCTCTGCCAGCCAGTGAAATGAATAAGCCTTGAAAACACAGTTAGGGAAGGACAAGGAAACAAGAAAAACATTTTTCACTCTTCTCATTCTTTTTTTGCTATTTGTATATTTTCTAATCAAAAAACATGGGAGGACAAATATTTAGTGTTCAATTTGTTCCATGCCCTCTTTTTTTTTCCTCACGAACTTGCTTAATTGAAAGGCTGAATGAAAATGAATCACTAACAACTCATACTGTATGTGGCAACTCCAACACAATTCATTTTGTTTACAAATAAATTCTAGAAATATCCCAAATAAAAATGCAAGTACAGTCTAATAAGATTTTATCTATTTCTCTTATTTGGGAAGATTCTTGTTCTTAGTATAACTTTTTTCAAGTTAACCAGTTTAGTTTATTAAAACAATCATTTCTGCTATAACATGATAATTGATAATAGTAATTGGGCTAAGCACTTACTATGTGCTGTACTAGTGCTGGTGTACAGTAGATGTAGTGCTTATGTACAAGATAATCAGTTCAGACTTAGTCCCTGTCCCACCTGGAGCTCACAGTCTAAATGAGAGGGAGAACAGGTCTTGAATCCCCTTCCTGTAAACATTAGCAATGTGGGTTTAGAATCCAGGTCCTCTCATTCCCAGGCCCATGCTCTTCCCATTAGGCAATACAGCCTATGCTTGCAGAAACTCATATTATAGGAAATTTCCTTGGGCTAAACTTTGATTCAGTGGGAACTAATGGGAAAATGGATAAATGGTTCAGAAATACCAATCAATCAGTGGTATGTATTAAGCACTTACTGGTGCAAAGCACTGTACTAAGTGCTTGGATAAGTACACTAGAAAAGAAGTTCATCACCATGACTTAAGTTTTCATTACAAATTCCAGAATCATTTTTTATGTCCACTGCTTTTAGAATCCTTTTATACCCTGACATTCATTGTTATTTTGCCATATTAAATGCTATAATATTGCAAAAAAACAACCAAAAAAACACCACAGCCTACTCCCCACCCAAAGCACTGCAGAGGCTGAAAAGCTTAGAAGCTTAACACCTAACAGGATAGCCATGTAGAAAACCATTTCTTTCTAAACCAAATCCACTTGCACAAATTTGTTCTTTTTTTTTTTTTTAGTACAAGAATAGTCTTGGCTTGTGAGAAGAATGATCCCCAATTCTTCCATTAGGGTGTATTCAAATTATTAATCATGACATTATATTAGTAAGCCTATTACCTATTTTTTTAAAAAAAAACTTATAAAGTCAATTATGTAGGCAAAGTTCTATAAAACCCCTCCCCACATCAGGGTTAATTTCTTCAGTCATCTTTGATTATATATCTTGAGAGGAAAAAGCTAAGTTTCATGGTACAAGGTTATTTGAAATGATATAGATGGGTTTGCCTCTTTCTTTTGCATTTATTTATTGTAACCTGAAAGACTATATGAATGTCAGATTTATTTTCTCTTTCCTTATTACAATTTACAGAATTAGTACTTATTCCAAGGAAGGCTACAGTAGGAAGAAATTTTTTTTAAATGACTGGTTGGAGGTTTCAAGGGAATGGAACACAGAGTGGCATTACCTACTTTTTCTAGAAGTCACTGGGATATTCTGGGCGGAGACCCGTTCCTATGTCTGTAGAGGGAAAGCACCAATCCCCTATGAAGCAGGTCTGAGGTCTCCTTGGAGATAAGCTAGAAAAAGATGGGCTATTGGAATTGATGCTGCTTTGGCATGCAGAGAAGCAGCAAGGCCTAATGGAAAGAGCATGGGCCTAAGTGTCAGAAAACCTGGGTTCTAATCCTGGCTCCAATACTTGGCTGCTGTGTTACCTTGGGCAAATCATTTAAATTCCCCATGCCTCAGTTTTCTCATCTGTAAAATAGGATTTAATACCCAATCTCTATCTTACTGAGAATGTGAGCCCCAAGTGGGACAGGAACTTGTCCAAACTGATTAACTTGTATCTACTCCAGTGCTTACAATAGTCATGACACATAAGTGCTTAACAAATGTCATCATTATTACTATTATTATTATCTACCTGCCTTTTCCTATGACAACCATCCAGAAGATCTCTGTGTAGTAAAGAGGGTCTGCAGACCTAAACTCTTCCTGAGGTGAAACTGAAGCCAGAACAAATTAAATAGATATTTTAGACAATCTTGTTTCCTACTATTCAATCAATGATATTTATTGAGTGCTTACTGTATAAAGAGACTTTACTTAGTGCTTTGGATAGTACAATACAACAGAGTTGGTAGACCAGGTTATGGGAAGCAGCATGGTATAATGGCTACATTATGGGCCTGGGAGTCAGAAGGTCATGAGTTCTAATCCAGGCTCTGACACTTGTCTGTTGTGTGGATTTAGGCAAATCAGTTTACTTCTCTATGCCTCATTTATCTCATCTGTAAAATGGTGATTAAGACTGTGCTAATGGTAATCAGATTACCTGCTTGGCCCTGGAAGTCTAGAAGCTCAGCCACTTTAAATAATAGCTTGTAATCCTCAATATTATCATTTTATATTTTGATCCTTTTCTATTTTGTGCCACTAATTCAATCATGATTTTGATCTTGTCTTGCTTGGAATTTTAATACCTCCTTGGTAGCTGGGGCCAACTGGGTCGTAGTTGGAGTTTTTAATTCAATATCTGTTTTAATAATATCAAATAGAATAGTCCAAAATTAGCCCTAATGTATGTATATATAGCTAGGTGGCTCCAAATTCAATGTCCCAAGGAAAAATCCTCGGACTCTAATAAACATATTTCAGAATCTAGAATGGCCATATGACATTTTCCTTTTGATAAAATGTATCAGCTTGCACCATCGTAGGCAAAGGTTCTTTTCTGTGGCTGAGATATCAGTAGAATGGTACATGTGTCCTGGGCTAGCCCTAAATAATGGTGTGTATGGTTAGGTTTTTGCCACTACCTCTCAGTTGAGGGAATTCTGTCCTGTAAAGAGTGAATTTCATTATCTCAGTGTACAATGTGAGGTGATTGTTCTTCAGACTAGTGGTTTTCAGGTAGAGAGAGTACCATAGAGACAATATTTGTTGTAAAGCTAGAACATTAATACATAATGATTGGTAGTGCTGGACCCTAGTGTGGAGAATATTGCAATGTGTTATGACTGTGGGCTGTGATACATAGAAACATGCTTTGGCAAAGAAAGGCAAAGGAAAATATAAATATACAATAATACCAAGGCCTGAAACAGATGCAAATGTTTTATCTGTAGCATTTTAATCTTTTGCTAATGAAACAAGAACTTGAGGTAGAATTTCTTTTTTCAATCTCATTTGAAGGTTTGGGCACTGCTCATATTCTTTTTTACATTTTGGCAAAGTATATTGCTCTTTCTGGGAAGAAGGCACTGTGTACATTATTCAAGAAAATAGATTATATGAATTATGTGCTTCTGTTAAAAGATGGTACTGGCTGAGAGTGTAAATGTGGCTGGAAATGTATGTATGTGTCTTTGAATTCTTTCCATATGAGCTGGATCTGCACAAGGACCTAATAATTGATATATTGGGAACAGTAACAAAAAAGGAAAGCCTAGGTAAAGCTCAACCACACGAACATTCAATACTCCTAGTACTTGGGTATTCCAGTCTTGACAAACCCCACTTGACTGCAAGGCCCCCACTAGATCATAAGCTTCTTATGAACCATGTCTACCAATTCTAATATATTATACTCTCCCAAGTAATTAATAAACACCATTGATTCATCAAAGTGTATTAAAAGATACACTGTACTTTAGTACGTTCACTTTGACCTATGACACTTGTAGGTGCACATTTTTTTTTTCTTCAGCATCATGTTAGAGAAGCAGTGGGTCCTAGTGGGTAGAGCAGGCCCTGGTAGTCAGGAGGACCTGGGTTATAATTCTGACTCTACCACTTCTCTGCTGTGTGTCCTTGGCAAGTCACTTCAATTATCTGGGCCTCAGTTACATCATCTGTAAAATGGGGATTTAGATTGCAAACCCCAAGTAGGTCATGGACTGTGCCCAACTTGATTAACTTGTATCTATCCCAGCACTTAGAAAAGTGCCCGGCCCCTAGAAAGCACTTAATAAATACTATTATTATTTTTATTACTTTTTTCATTACATTTTACCCAGGTATATGTGTGGTCAAAAGAATGGTAAGAGTTATATCCAAATTTCAAAATGAAAACAATGAACTTACTTGACCAAATGAAGTTAGAATCTTCTTGTGTATGTAGGATAGCTGGGGGCTTTAGTGATGCAGAAAGCTGCATTATCTAATGTACGCAGTTAAATTGGCAGTGAGGAATGGTGTAGGTATATGGCCACTTACAGTGCATGCTACAAGTGTCACCATAAAATGAAAAATCGGCACAGTTTAAATATCTGGATACATACCTAGAATTGAGATTAGGTGTGGGACACACAGTTCTTCAATAACTTTGGTCTTGGAGATAGAATTGACGGGAATCCACAAAGTTTGATTTTCTGAAAGATGAACATATAGGATGTTAGTAGGAAGTTTTCATCAACTATGGAAACTCCCTTTTTTTTTTCAGGGTTCCTGAAAAATATAGCTGAAATCTTTAAAAAATACAGTTTAAATCATTCTCTCAATTTATGGTCTTGTTCTCCTGCTGGGCTTGTTGACATTTATTGGACCTACTATTTATTTTTCACTTGTACTATAAACATGGAAAAGGTTCTCCACTGTCTTGTATTACTGTAGAGGGAATATAGAGGTGACTTCCATGTGCCTGGAAAGAATTCTGGTAATATTCACACACTATCCAGCCTCCAGTTCTTTTAGGGGACAAACCTAAGTGGCACCTACTTAAAGATTGCCAATGTTTGTGTAGCTACACAAAGGTGTTTTAGAGTACATTTTTAATTAGCCTACATTTCTGGGGAGCCTTTTTACCCCTCCAGAAGTATAACCACTTTTTTTCATGGTATTTAAGCCCTTACTAATTGTCAGGCACTGTTCTAAATGCTGGGATAGACACAAGTTAATCAGGTTGGACATAGCCCTTGTTCCACATGGGGTTCACAGTCTTACTCCCCAATTTACAGATTCATTCATTCAATCGTATTTATTGAGCACTTTGTGTGCAGAGCACTGTACTAAACTTTTGGAAAGTGCAATTCAGCAACAGAGACAATCCCTGCCCAAAATGGGCTCACAGTCTAGAAGCGGGGAGACAGGAATCAAAACAAGTAAACGAGCAGATGAGGTAACAGGCACAGAGAAGTGAAGTGCTTACCCAAGGTCATACAGCAGCAAGTGGTGAAGCTGGGATTAGAACCCAAGTCCTGCTGACTCCCAGACCTGTTCTCTACTTACTCATTAAGCCACTTGGCTTCTCTCAAGTTAATAGCTCCAGAGACCTTAGAATTGATTATGAATCAATTGATCATTCAATCAATTGTATTTATTGAGTGCTTCCTGCCTGCAGAGTTCTGTACTAAGCACTAATTTAATCAATCTTATGTATTGTGTTTATTGTGTGCAGAGCACTGAACTAATTTCTTAGGAGAGTATCATTATCAACATTATCATCAACATCAATGGTATTTATTGAACACTTACAATGTGGAAACATTCTACTAAGCATTTGGGAGAGTACAAGAGAATTGGCAGACATGTTCTGCATATGGTAAATGCTCAATATGATTGAATGATTGGCATGTTCCCTGCCCACATCAAGTGTAGAGTCCAGAGAGACTTTATAGAGAATCAATCAATATTATTCACTGAGCATTTATTCTGCACTAAGTGCTTTTAAATTAATAGAAATGACCGCTCCCACCTCAGGGAGTTTGCAATCTAGTATGGAGAGGTAGTGGAATAAGTTACAGGTAGAATACACTACCAGAAAATGATTGCAGATGTAGAGTAGGCATTCTGGGAGAGATGTGTCCATGGTGTTGCTAAGGGTCAGAAATGACTTGACGGCATAAGACAAGACAAGGGGAAGTTTAAAGATAGAGAGAGAGAGAGAGAATCCCTGCCCAATAACCAGATATTTACATAGTTTATCAGGTGCAAAACATCAGGGCACTGAAACTGCTAAACCCAAATGCATTAAGTGATTTTTAAAAAATGGATCTAAAGGAAATTTGCCTAAGAAATTAAAGACATACCACCCAAGTTTACATCAGTTACTCTTTGTATAAATACAAACAATAATTAGAGACTGTGGAACCTCTTTGTAATGTAATTTCACTTTTCAAAAAAGGACAGGTAGAAGTATGGAGCTATGTTGGCCAAAACTACCTTTCTTCTAGGACTTTGGGGTCTACAGAGGGAAGCCAGATAGCTTGGACACATGGTCCAGTGGAAAGACCACGGGCCTGGAAGTTAGAAGGTCATGGGTCCTAATCTCATCTCTACCACTTGCCTGTTGTGTGGCCTTGGGCAAATCACTTCACTTCTCCTTGCCTCAGTTCTTTCATGTGCCAAATGGGGATTAATTAAGACTGTGAGCCCCATGTGGGATAGTGTACAAACCCATTATCTTCTATCTATCCCAGCACTTGCAACAGTGCCTGGCAAATACATTATTATAATTATAATTATTATTATGCAAAGCAGCAGACTACCTCCCACAAGAGTGAAATGAGTGAAGTAGCCACCTGCCCAACAGTTAGAATAGTGAGAAGCTTCTGGCATTGTGATCCTGGGACAACTGTCCCTAGAGAATTGACAACATTATGCAGATGCAGAAAGAGCTGTATTTAACACATGATGGGCCCAAGTCCAAATATTCTGTAGCAGCCTAATGTGATGTATCACACAATGACATCACACTGCATATGACAATTTTGGAGCTACCTTTCCAACTTCACTTTGTTCCCCTGTCTCCTTGAAGTTACTCCCTTGTCATTCATTCATTCAATCATATATATTGAGAACTGTGTGCAGAGCACTGTACTAAGTGCTAGAGAGAGTTCAATATAATAATAAACAGAGACATTCCCTGCCCTCAGCAAGCTTGCATTCTAGAGGGGGAGACAGACAAAATAAATGGTAGATATGTACATAAGGACTGTGAGGCTGGGTGTGGGGATGAATAAAGTGAGCAAATCAGTGTGTCACAGAAGAGAATGGGAGAAGAGGAAAGGGGTACTTAGGGAAGGCCTCTTGGAGGAGATATGCCTTCAA
Organism: Ornithorhynchus anatinus; assembly: GCF_004115215.2. Taxonomy (NCBI): domain Eukaryota; kingdom Metazoa; phylum Chordata; class Mammalia; order Monotremata; family Ornithorhynchidae; genus Ornithorhynchus; species Ornithorhynchus anatinus. Next base: position 158,542,726 of record NC_041728.1, read on the forward strand.
TAAGGTTTTGAAGTTGGGGAGAGAAATTTCTGTAGGATTTGATGAGGGAGGGCATTCCAGGCCTGAGAGAAGCGGTGAGATAAATAAGATCCAGGTACAGCGAGAAGGTTCACACCTGAGAAGAGAAGTTTGCAGGCTGGGTTGTAGTAAGAGAGTAGCAAGGTGAGGTAAGAGGGGTCAAAGTAATTGAGTGCTCTAAAGCCAAGGGTGAGGAGTTTTTATTTGAGGTGGCGGTGGATGGGCAACCACTGGAGTTTCTTGAGGAGTGAGGAAACACATCCTGAATGTTTGTGTAGAAAAATGACCTGGGCAGCAGATTGAACTATGGACTGGCATGGGGAGTGAGAGGAGGATGTAATCAAGGTGCGATAGCCTAATTGCTTGTATTAACATGGTAACAGTTTGGATGGAGAGGAAAGGGTAGATTTTAGCAATGTTGTGAAGATGGGTCTAACAGAATTTAGTAAAGATTGAATATGTGGGTTGAATGAGCGAGAGAGAGAGAGAGGTTGTCCTTTGGATGTGTTCCTCCCATGTTGTCCTCAAATGCCTAGGGTGCTTCATTTTCCAAATTACCAAAGCTGACATAGGGTCTCATGAGCTGGGATTGCATCTCCTACTTGTGGCCTCCGGGACCGGTCTAGAGCTACAGGGATGGGTGACTGCTCCCTCACAGGGGAGGAGAGGGTGATTAAGGAGTGGTGAAACATGCTCCATCTGGATATGCTTGACAGTGGCATTTGGTTAGACCGAGGGCTGCAGTGATGAATTCCTCTCAAGCACTTATTACAATGTTTCACACATTATGATGAAATATGCTGACTGATTGACGGGAAGGTGCATTCATGCTTTTTTCACCACTAAGCACAGTTCTTGGAGCAAAAAGGAATAGTGAGCATGACAAACATACCATTCTGACCATGAATTATGGCCCTAATCAAAACCTCAGTCTACTTGGCAGACAGCCTGATTTCCCTCTATCGGGAAACCGGTACATCACAAATGAAATTACATTGAAAATTTTATTCTGGGATTTGGAAAGTAAAATGGAGAACAGACAAAATCCCAGTGGAAATGTAAATAACCCAAGATAAGTGAAGCCATGCCAGAATTTGTAATCTTGAAATTAGAACATGTAAAAGCTAAATAAAATGCCTTGGTCTCAAGGGATCCATTTCAAAGGCTACGGTCTATTTCAGTGGCAATAAAGTGTCTTTTTCCTAATCAGATACATGCAAAATCTGATTAAAAAAGATTCCAATAGTGGAGAATTTGAAAGAGGTTAGATGGTACCCTAAAGAGTTGAAATATTCTTTGAGAGATTCAAATCTTTAAATTTGATATCATAAACTGATAAAGTACCTGAAGTATATTTTAAAAAACAGAAAGAGGGAAACATAAGAAAACACAATTGTATCTACACTATTAGGATATCGAGTATCAACCATTTTGATTCCTCTCTCACATTCCTTCTCTCTTTCTCTATTCCTTCATTAATCCTTGGGGACTTTATCAATAATAATAATAATAATGATCATAATCATAATTAAGTGCTTACTAAGTACCGACCTCTATTCTAAGCATAGGAATAGATACAAGTTACCAGATTGGGGCTCACAGTCTACGTTGGCAGGAGAAGGATTTATTATCCATTTTACAGATGAAGAAACTGAGCCATAGAAAAGTTAAGTCACTTGCTCAAAGTCACACAGTATGCAAGTGCTGGAGCTGGGATTAGAACCCAGATCCTCTGGCCCTCAGGCCCTTGCTCATTTTAATGATGCTTCTGCATAATATCCATGTGGATGTCCCCAAGCACCCTTCCTCTCAGGCAGTGTACATGTCTACCAACTATGCTTTGTACACTCTGGATACAGTAAGCCCTCAATAAATTGATTGAAATGACTGGGTAAATAGCTCATCAAAAGGAAAAGAGTTGGCAAGGATTTTGGATAGGATAAATGATTGTTTTCTGGACAACAACAACAAAAAGAAAGGTTTGCATACTGGATTTAATACTGACTAGCAAAGTGTGTAGGACAGGAAATATAGTGGGAGAGCTTATTACAAAATTGATCAGGAAATTAATCAATCAATATGTATTTTGAGCACATGCTCTATGCAGAGCACTACTAAGAACTTGGGAGAGTACAGTATAACAGAGTTGGTAAAAAATGTTCCCTGGCCATAAGGTGCTTACAGTCTAGAAGGAGAGAGAGAATTTATATAAATAACTTAGTGATGTGCACATAAGTGCTGGGGGCTGAGAGCGGGGTTAATGAAAGGTGCAAATCTAAGAGCAAGGGCAACACAGAAGGGAGTGGGAAAAGAGAAAATGAGAGTTTAGTTTGAGAAGGCCTTTTGGAAGAGATGCGTGCCCTCCTCCTGACTTTCCTGCAACTGTGGACAGTAGTAGCACCATTGTGCCTGTCTCACAGACCAGTAACCTTGACATTATTCTTGGTTTATCTCTCTCATTCAACCCAAATATTCAAGCTGTCACAAAATCCTATCACATCAACCTTCACAACTTCGCTAAAATCTGCCCTTTCTTCTCCATCCAAACTGCTACCACCATAATCCAAACACTTTTATCCTCTCCCACCTTGACTATTGCATCAGCCTTCTTGCCTCCTGCTTCTCCCCACTCCAGTCCATAATTCATTCTGCTGCCTGGATCATTTTTCTACACAAATGTTCAGTCCATGCTTTTTCATTCCTCCAGAACCTCCAACTGTTGCCCATACACCTATGCAAATAGAAACACTTCACTATCAGCTTTAAAGCACCTTGCCCCCTACTACCATACCACTCTGATTTCTTACAACAACCCAGACCACACACTTCACTCCTGTAATGCCAACCTACTCACTGTACCATATTCTCATTTATCTCACCACCAACCTCTAACCCAGGTCCCGCCTCTGGCCTGGAACATCCTTCCTCTTCATTATTCAACAGACGTTTACTTTCTCAACCTTCAAAGCCTTATTAAAAAACACATCTCCTCCAAAAGGCCTTCCCTATCTAGGCCCTCATTTAATCTTCTCCAGATTCCTCATTTAATACCTGTTTTTTTCTACTTCTTAGAGCAAGTTGATAGGTGCTCATTACAACCTTGGAGAAGCCACCTACTTAATGTCATATACACTTTGGAACATGAGGTGGCTCTACAGGATCTCCAATATTTCACCATCTTCTTCAAATTCAAGAAGAATGAAAGAATAAACTGTAGCAATTTTTGAGGTATCTCATTCTCCCTTGTTGGTAAATTAATTCATTCAATTATATTGATTAAGTGCTTACTGTGTGTAGAGCATTTGGGAGAGTAGAGTACAACACTAAACAGACACATTCCCTGTTCACAGTGAGCTTACAATCAAGAGACAAGTATTTCTAACCAGCAAACTTCCAGACCCACTTTTGAAGAATATTGTCAACCACACAACCTTGCAGTCACACCCTTGAGAAGTGCCATGCCTAGTGGAAACAGCAATGTGAATCAGAGGACCCGAGTCCTAAATCCAGCTGTTCGTAAACTTTTCCCATTGGATATTTCATCTATGGATATGTAATATTATGAAAGAGTATTGAAAAGCATGTTATAATGAAATGGTAATGTCTGTTTTCATTATATGTTGAAATGTTTATTAAAACCATCCACTTAGTGGTTTTAAAAAGGCTATTTCTCAAAATGTGTAGATGTAAATCAAAATGCAGTGATGGGAAATAAACATTAAAAACATTCTTAGATGACTTCACTTTTTCAAAATTTATCATGGCTCACAGAGTTTTATATGTGAAAAGAATAGAAATGGATAACTTTTAAATGCCATGAAGAAAATATTAATATTCATTCATTGAAATGTATTCAATGAGTGCTTACTGTGTGCAGAGCACTACCCTAAGTGCTTGGGAAAGTACAATACAACAATCAGCAGTGACATTTCATGCCCTCAACAAGCTTATGATCTAGAGAAATGGAGTCAATATTGAGCCATCAGTGTTTGGTAGGCTAACTTCAGTAACTAACCAAAGAGAAGAAGGATGGGAAGAGCATGGGCCTAGAAGCCAGAGGACCTGTGTTCTAATCCCAGCTCTGGCAACTGCTTCTTTGTGTGACTTTCAGGAAGTCACGACTTCTCTGTGCCTCAATTTTGTTACCTCTAAAACAGGGATTTAGTATCTGTTTTGTCTCTTACCTAGGCTATAGGTTTCCTTAGGGACAGGGGCTGGGTCTGATCTGATTATCTTGGATCTTGTCTTATTCTGTTGAGTCATTTCCAAACCATAGTGACTCCATGGGCACATCTTTCCCCAAATGCCCCACCATTCATTCATTCAATAGTATTTATTGAGCGCTTACTATGTGCAGAGCACTGTACTAACTGCTTGGAATGTACAATTCAGCAACAGATAGAGACAATCTCTGCCCAGTGATGAGTTCACAGTCTAAAGGAGGGAAACAGACAGAAAAGCAAAACAGAACAAAACAAAACATCATCATCAAGATAAAGAGAAACAAGGAGATATACACCTCATTAACAAAATAAATAGGGTAATAATATATACAAATGAGTGCAGTGCTGAGGGAAGGGGGAGGGGGAGGGGACTGGGAGTGGAGGAAACGAGGGGTATAGTCTGGGAAGGCCTCCTGGAGGAGGTGACTTCTCAGTAGGGCTTTGAAGAGCGGGAGTTAGTTTGGTGGATGTGAGGAGGGAGGGTATTCCAGGACAGCGGAAGGATGTGGGCCAGGGGTCAACGGCGGGATAGACAAGAACAGGGGACAGTGAGGAGGTGAGCGGCAGAGGAGCAGAGTGTACAGGCTGGACAATAGAAAAAGAGAAGGGAGGTGAAGAAGGAGGGGGCAAGGTAATGGACAGCTTTGAAGCCAAGAATGAGGAGTAAGCCACCACCACCTGCAATCATTCTAGTAGTGTACCCATAGAGTTTTCTTGGAAAAAAATATGGAAGTGTTTTATGATTGCTTCCTACCACTCAGTAAATTGAGTCTCTGCACCTGACTCTCTTCCATGTTGCTGCTGCCCTGCACAGGTGAGTTTTAACTTGTAGCAGATTGCCTTCCACTTGCTAGCCACTGCCCAGGCTAGGAATGGAATGGGTAGGCCTCTGCTTGACTCTCTCTCCCATAGTCGAGACTGGTAGAGTACCAAAAACTCTCTAGGTATGATCCTGAGAGGGGATCTTGCATCTACCCAGATCTAAATACAGTGCTTGACACATATAAGTACTGAACAAATGCTTTAATTATCATTATTATTACTATTGTTATTGTCACAATGTAACTTCAGAGCACAGTATGCACAGCAGACATGACATGTAGGCAAATTCAGAACAAATGCTAGCAGCTGCATAAAATACTTCTATCAGTTTTCATAGATCTTACAAAAGTAATTACCATCGTTAGCATTTCTGGACCCAGGAAATTTTTCAGTAAAGACAGCTGCTCTGAAAAGTTCATTAAGATTCTGAGATTACATCAACTTGGCTCAGTTGGACATGTCAGAAGTGTTGGTATTACCAATACATTCCCTATTGCCAAAGGGATGAAGTAGGAATGTATGGAAAGAACACTCAATTTTAATGGAATCTTCTAAGGACTCTAAATGGAGCATAGCAGTATATACACTTTCCTATATATAGTCATTTATATAACTCACTTTCATATTATTAAAATCAGAGGTTGGCAACATTTTTGTGCATGAAACCCTTGAGCAGTTTAGACATTAATATAGTCAGTTATTTCTGCAGTTCGATCATGCACTACTTTTGCAGATAATGAAATATCTTGAATTTACTGCAAGATATTGTCTTTGTTGGGAAAGTGGTTAAAACAGCATTTTCACTATGTTGAATATGCAGCTCTTCATTTATTCATCATGAGTGAAAAAGCCTATGGCTTCCAAGGAGCTTCAGAAATTTGAGGAATTTGAAATAACCTGGCTTTTCCACAAAGATGTGCTTGTCAAGTCCATTATGGGAAAAACTTAAGGCAGTAATATCCTTTGGCCAATTTTCATTAATTGCTTCTAACTCAAAAGCAAGTTTAAAAAAAAATAAAGCTCTTTTTACATAGATGAGGGATCTCTCAACCATTCAACAAAATGGACTCAGTAATTAAATACCAATAAGATGACCAGGTATGTAGATTTAAAATTGTTATGTTAATAACTTACAATATAAGACCATTTCAAAATATTTTATATATATATATATATATATATATATATATATATATATATATAATTTTAAGGTATATATGAGGCATATTTAGCATATTGCATATCACAGTAACTTGAAGATGAAGAGCTATATTTGTTTCCAAAAGCCAGATATAGTTTCCTAGCTATGGGCGGCCACCTTCATAATAAAATGCAACATGGATGATGGTAAATCAAATACTTTGATACATATAGCACATACACTGAACCAACCTTCTGTTCCTTACCCTCAGGAAGTCCTTATAAGTCTCAGAAGAGCACTATTAAAATTTAAATATACAATTGTTCTTATATTTTAAATAGTTCTTATTACATACAAAGCTTTCAGGGAATAAAATAGTTATAAGGGGAAAAGGAGCAAGATAAAAAATATGATCAATTTAGTTCAAAATTTGGGCTCTATGTAAGAGAATATAATTCAAAAATAAGTTACTAAAATCACATTCATGTCCAACTTGTTGCAATAGTGAGCTCCTTGTGGGCAGGGAATGTCATTGTTTATTATTGTATTGTACTTTCCCAAGTGCTTAATACTGGCTCTGCACACAGTAAGTGCTTAATAAAAATGATTGAATGAATGAATGAATAGTGGTAGTGTTAGCAGTAACAGAAGAACTAGTAGTAATCAATCAATAAATCATATTTATTGAGCACTTACTGTGTGCACCACACTGTACTAAGTACTTAGGAGAATACAATATAGTAATATAGGAGTTGGTAGAAACATTCCCTGCCCACAACAAGCATACAGTCTAGAGACAGAGACAGCCATTAATATAAATAAATTATGTATATGTACACAAGGGAGGGGTGAACAGAGGGAGAAATTCCAAGTGCAAGGGTGAGGCAGAAGACATTGGGAGAAGAGGAAATTAGAGCTTAGCCAGGGAAGACCTCTTAGAGGATGTGCCTCAAATAAAGCTTTGAAGGTGGGGAGAAAAATTGTCTTTTGGAAATGGAGAGAGGACATTCCGGGCCAGAGACAGGATGAGGGCAAGAGGTCAGTGGAGATACAGATGAGACTGAGGTACAGTAATTAGATTGGCATTAAAGGAGTGAAGTTTGGAGGCTGTGTTGCAGTAGGAGAGCAGCAAGATAAGGTAGGAGGAAGAAAGGTGATTGAGTGCTTTAAAGTTAATGGTAAAGGGTTTCTGTTTGATGTGGAGGTGAATGGGCAACACTGGAGGTTCCTGAGGAGTGGGGAAACAGGCTGAAAATTTTTGTAGAAAAATGATACTGGCACAGAGAGAAGTACAGATTAGAGAGGGGAGAAACAGGAGGCAGGAAGGTCAGCAAGGAGGCTGACAGTAATCAAGACAGGATGAGACAAGTGCTTAAAGTGGTAGTAGTTTGGATGGAGAGGAAAGAGTAGATTTTAGCTATTTTGTGAAGGTTGAACCAACAGGATTTAGTGACAGTTAGAATATGTGGATTAAATGAGAGAGATTTGTTGAGGATAATGACAAGCTTATGAGCATGTGAGACAGAAAAAATGGTGATGCTGTCTACAGTGATGGAAAAATTAGGGGGAGGACTGGGTTTAGGTGGGAAGATAGGAAATTCTGTTTTGGATATGTTAAGTTTGAGGTGTCAGCAGGACATCCAAGTAGAGATGTCTGAAGGCAGAAGGAAATGAGAGACTGCAGAAATGGAGAAAAATTAGGGCTGGAGATGTAGATTTGGGAATCATCCGCATAGAGCTGAAGCTATGTGAGTGAATGCGTTCTCCAAAGGAATGAGTGTAGATGGAGAATATAAAGGGAACCTTAAGAGACTCCCACACTTAGGGGATTGAAGGCAGAGGATAAGGCTATTAAAGAGACTGAGAATGTTCAGCCAGAGACATAGGAGGAGAACCAGGAGAGCACCATATGAGTGAACCAAAGGTTTGATGTGTCTAAGAGAAGGAGGTGGTTGGCAGTGTCAAAGACAACTGAGCGGTCAAGGAGGACTAGGATGGAGTAGAAGCCATTGCATTTGTGGAGTAAAGGTTACTGAAGTTAGATTGGAGGGGTTCATGGAGAACATTGGAGGAGAGAAGCTTGAGACTGTGGGTGAAGACAACTCTCTCACAGAGTTCAGAGAGAATTGGTAGGAGATAAGATGGGGTGATAAATGGAGTGAGGGTTATTTTTTTTAGAATGGGGTTGGCATGAACATGTTTGAAAGTTGGGAGGAAAAAGCCACTGGAGAGTGAACAATTAAAGATGGTGGTGAGGGTCAGAAGAAGGGAGGGGGGCAAGTGCTTTGATAACATTTTTTGGGATGGGGTGGATTTTCAGAGGAGGTAGAAGATTCCTTCTTGAGATACTGCTGGGAAAGATGGAAGAGTTGAAGATGGAGCAAGAGGAGAGAGGAACTGCAGAGGAGCAGGGGTGATTTTAGGGAGATCATGCCTGATGGTTTCAATTTTCTCAGTAAAGTAGATGGCCAGGAAATATGGTTCAAGAAATGTGGAAGTGAGGGGACAGGGTATTTGAGGAGGAAGTTAAATGTCTGGAACAACTGGTGAGGGAAATGAGCATGGGTGTCAGTAAGGATCTTCCTGGCAGAGGAGAGGGCTGAGTTAAGCACCTAAGGATAAACTTGAAGTGGGTAAGATTGGCTTGTTAACTAGATTTCTACCAGCACTGATGGTATTTGTTAATTGCTAACTTTGTGCCACCCACTGTACTAAACACTAGGTTGGTTACAAGAAAATCAGGTTGGACCCAATCTCTGTCCCACATGGGGCTTACAGTCTCATTCCCCATTTTACAGATGAGATAACTGAAGCACAGAGAAGTAAAGTGTCTTGCCCAAGATCACACAGTGGACAAGTTGCTGAGTCAGGATTAGAACTCACAGCGTTCTGACTCCCAGACCCATGCTCTATTCACTACTACATGCTGCCCTGCGATTCATATACAGGAGTGAAGAAAGCAGAATATGGAGGTGATGCAGGCCTTGTGTTAGTGGTATTATACTAATGAAGGGATAGGGGAACTAGTGAGTTGAATTCAGCAGAGAGGGTGTTGTTGAGGGCATTAAATTGGTCATCAAGGGAAGGTAGTTTGGGTATGGAGGTTAAATGGTGCATGAAGCCTGGAGAAAATTAGATGGGGTCAAAAGATCAGAGGTTTCTGTGAGGGAACAGGACAGATTTGTGAAGAGGTTTCTCAGAGAGAAAGAAGGTGAGGGGGTTGTGGTCAGATAAAGGAATTTCTGAGTTGGTGAGGTTAGAGATTGTAAGTGACTAGAGATGATGAGATTAAGTTTTTATTAAGCACTTGCTGTGTGTAGAGCACTCTATTAAATCCTGGTAGAAAATACACAGGTGAGAATTAGACATAGACCCTATTCGTTGGCAAACTCACAATCTAAAAGAATAAGTGGGGAGAAGAGTCTGGAGCTATGAAACAGTAAAACTTCCACTAACCCACAGCCCTGGATCACCTCCTCCGTCCGCCTCCTACACTCCTATGCTCGAGCTGCTGAGCGCTGCTGGCGAAAGTCCAAGCACCAAGCCGACCTCACACACTTCAAATTTATCCTTTCCTGCCTTAACTCTGCCCTCTCCTCCGCCAGGCAAAGCTTCTTCTCCTCCCTCATCGACACCCATGCCCGTCAACCCCGCCAATTGTTCCGGACCTTTAACTCTCTCCTTAGGCCCCCTGTTCCTCCCCCTCCCCCATCTCTCACCCCCAATGATCTGGCCACCTATTTCCTCACGAAAATCAACACAATCAGGTCTGAGCTCCCCAAAGTCACCCCTCCGCCTCTCCCCTCCCCCCCACCCACCCCCTCCCCTACTTTCCCATCCTTCCCTGCAGTATCCTCAGAGGAGATCTCCTCCCTCCTCGCAAGTGCCACCCCCTCCACCTGCGCCTCGGACCCCATTCCCTCTCACCTTATTAAAACCATCGCCCCTGCCCTCCTCCCTTCCTTAACTTCTATTTTTAACCACTCAATCTCCAAGGGCTCCTTCCCCTCTGCCTTCAAACATGCCCACGTCTCCCCCATCCTAAAAAAACCCGCTCTTGACCCCACTTCCCCCTCCAGTTATCTCCCTATCTCCCTACTACCCTTCCTTTCCAAAATCCTAGAACGAGTCGTCTACAATCGCTGCTTAGAATTCCTTAACTCCCATTCTCTCCTGGACTCCCTCCAATCTGGCTTCTGTCCCCTCTACTCTGACGAGACTGCTCTCTCTAAGGTCACCCATGACCACCTTCTTTCCAAATCCAATGGCTCCTACTCCATTCTAATCCTCCTTGACCTCTCTGCTGCCTTTGACACTGTCGACCATCCCCTCCTCCTCCATACCTTATCTCACCTTGGCTTCACGGACTCTGTCCTCTCCTGGTTCTCCTCTTACCTCTCTGGCTGGTCATTCTCGGTCTCCTTCACTGGAGCCTCCTCCCCCTCCCATCCTTTAACTGTTGGAGTTCCTCAAGGGTCAGTTCTTGGCCCTCTTCTGTTCTCCATTTACACTCAGTCCCTCGGTGAACTCATTCGCTCTCACGGCTTTGATTACCATCTCTACGCAGATGACACGCAGATCTACATCTCCGCCCCGTCCTCTCCCCCTCCCTTCAGGCTCGCATCTCCTCCTGCCTCCAGGACGTCTCCACCTGGATGTCGGCCCGCCACCTAAAACTCAACATGAGCAAGACTGAGCTCCTCATCTTCCCTCCCAAATCCGGTCCTCTCCCAGACTCCTCTATCACCGTGAATGGCACGACCATCCTTCCCGTCTCTCAGGCCCGCAATCTCGGTGTCATCCTTGACTCGTCTCTCTCGTTCACCCCACACATCCTATCCGTTACCAAGACCTGCCGGTTTCACCTCTACAATATCGCCAAGATCCGCCCTTTCCTCTCCACCCAAACGGCTACCTTACTGTTACAGGCTCTCATTCTATCCCGGCTACACTACTGTGTCGGCCTTCTCTCCGACCTCCCTTCCTCCTCTCTCGCCCCGCTCCAGTCTATTCTTCACTCCGCTGCCCAGCTCATCTTCCTGCAGAAACGATCTGGGCATGTCACTCCCCTTCTTAAACAACTCCAGTGGTTGCCTATCAACCTCCGCTCCAAACAAAAACTCCTCACTCTAGGCTTCAAGGCTCTCCATCACCTTGCCCCTTCCTACCTCTCCTCCCTTCTCTCTTTCTACCACCCACCCCGCACGCTCCGCTCCTCTGCCACCCACCTCCTCACCGTCCCTCGATCTCGCCTATCCCGCCGTCGACCCCTGGGTCACATCCTTCCGCGGTCCTGGAACGCCCTCCCTCCTCACCTCCGCCAAACTGATTCTCTTTCCCTCTTCAAAACCCTACTTAAAACTCACCTCCTCCAAGAGGCCTTCCCAGACTGAGCTCCTCTTCTCCCTCTACTCCCTCTGCCACCCCCCCTTCACCTCTCTGCAGCTAAACCCTCTTTTTCCCCTTTTCCCTCTGCTCCTCCACCTCTCCCTTCCCATCCCCACAACACTGTACTTGTCCGCTCAACTGTATACATTTTCGTTACCCTATTAATTTTGTTAATGAATTGTACATCGCCTTGATTCTATTTAGTTGCCATTGTTTTTACGAGATGTTCTTCCCCTTGACTCTATTTATTGCCATTGTTCTTGTCTGTCCATCTCCCCCGATTAGACTGTAAGCCCATCAAACGGCAGGGACTGTCTCTATCTGTTGCCGACTTGTTCATCCCAAGTGCTTAGTACAGTGCTCTGCACATAGTAAGCGCTCAATAAATACTATTGAATGAATGAATAAAACACCTAAAAAACATAAAAGACAAATGCACAAACTAAAACAAAAATCAGGAAGATGCTGTGGCTGGAGTAGAATTTCAAATTCCCTACCCATATTCCCATCCACCACTACAACATCCACCAGTCATCTGAGTTTCGTAGAGGACTCATGCCATGGGTGCTTTTTCCTTTTCTGCCAGGCTGGTGGAAGGCAGGATGGAATGGAGTCTCCTTGATCTTGTTGGTTCTCAAGGAAGCAGCATAGAGTGTTAGATTTGTCCCATAAAAATTTAGGTCAGAATTGGCTCTTTCAAAGAATGAAAGGAGAACCCCTTTACAAAGAACTGATAAAATTCTTTTTGGGAATTTCTTAATGTAATTGGCCTAAAAACTCATCCTGACCATTAAATTTTATTACTACAAAAGTAACATAGATTCTAGTTATACCTTTAGTCATAAAATTAAAAAAAAAAGACAAGGTCAATTCTGATGTTTCATTGCTGCAGAAGTGGAATTTAATGGTTTGAAATTCCAGATATGAGTGAGTCTTGGCTTAGCATGAGAAGTATGGCAGGGTTTTCAGAGAATTTATGATCTGAATAATCAGTCTATGATATTTAGATTTCTTAGGTTTACTTATTCCCATAATTGGAAAATTGTTTTTGATCATGAGGTTTCTAAGACTTTTAAGAAGTTGCTTAATAGTATGTGCTGGCTATAAGACTGACACTCTCAGGTAAAAAATAGGGGATGACTTTTTAATATTTTTATAAGCATTTCAAGTTTAGCTTTGGGGAATTAAAGCTCTATAGTCAAAAATAGCAAATGGAATATTTCACTTAGACTACATTTTAAGGAATTAGTGTATTGAAGAGAATTGCATGCACACATAGGATAGCTTGGTGCAATTCTACAAATCATATTTTTCAGGATGCAAGGGACCATAAAATTGAATAATAGATAACATAACTTCATTCAATGAAAGAAAACTTATATGAGATTTAATATTCCTGTGTGGTTTGGAAAGCATTTAAAATAGGATAAGCTGCAAAATTCAACTTACTACATTTTCGACACTTACTGTAGGACTCCAAAGTGGTAAGAAAAGTCTCTTCTGTCTGTATAGGAAACAAGTTTTCTCAAAGCAAGGTAGAATTCCTTCAAAGAAAAAGACAAATATCTGTAAACAAAGAAGAGGCAGAAAATTAGATAGCCTTGAGCGATGGCATGAACTAATTCAAAATTACAAAGAAAAATCATCAAAAGAATATAAACTATATATTGTTCTCTGAAATGAAACATAAGCAGAGGTTTTATTGAGCACTTGCTGTCTCGAAAAACTGTTATGAAGGCTTGGAAGAGTACAATACATGTAATAAGAAACAAGATTCTTGCCTTCAAGGAGCTTTTGCTGTAGTAGAGAAAAGTAGACTGTCAAACACCTGTTGTAAAATAAGTTAATGATTAATACACAGTTTAAAGTAGAAATTAATTTCAATTTGGAAAAAAAAAAACCAAAAAACCTCACATATATTTCTTCACTAAATAAATTGGTTGTGGCTTCAACCTCTTCTCCATCCTACTTAGATTTAGAGCTCCATGTGGGATGAGACTGACTGTATCTGACCTGACTTAGCATTTTTCTTGGCACATAGTAAACACTGAAAACACATCATTATTATTATTATCATTATTATTATTTGTGGTAATAGTAGAAGTAGTAGTCTTTGACCTGGAGCTGAAAAATTGTCATTAGATTGTCAAAGTCTAAAATTTCTTGTGGAAAATTCCTTAAGGCCAAAATTTTTTCTGTCAGTAAGGCAAACATGGAGTTCACATGGTTCCAAAGTCAGCCAGTAAAGTGCGACCTTCCACAGTTGAGTATGAAAATAAGAGAACCCCTTAAGGTGGATCCTTAAAATGATACAGACATCATTCACTCAACATATTTATTAAGTACCTACTATGCACAAAGCATTGTACTGAGACTTTAGACATCCTATTTCACTTGGGATGATCACAATTTCCTCAATTCCTTATTAGTCTGTTTTTAACTTGATAAATTTGAGTCTCTCTTTTTAGATCCAGGAGATAGCAACATCAAAGGCATTCTTGATATCCCTGATTCTGTCAATTAAGCAGGGGCAGTAAAACTCATGTTTGTTATACTGTCCATTATGGGGCTGCAGTAGTATCTTGCCCTCTTGCAAGCACAGCTTGATTCTACAGATGATTATTCAGTCCAGTAAAAAAATAAAAAAAATAAAAAAAATAAAATATGGGCCATGTGTGGTTTCAGATAGCTTTAGAAGGTTACTCTGGACACCAGGCCCTGCTGTACTCTGAGCTCTCAGTACAGTATTGTAAACACAGTGAGATTTCAATATATTTCACTGACTACCTTGACCAAAAGCCAACTTACCCCTTTACTGACCCACCAAAATATTGCTACTCACTGCAGAGTGTGGCAGAATGAACTACTATGCACATGAATGGTCTTCACATCCCTGCATGGGTCTGTATTGAAATATCAAATCTCCCTGTATGTGTCAAGCCACTTATGTATAAGCTAACATATACAGTTTTAAGTTCTGCTATTATACTTCTGGACAAGAAAACGGAGCCCATGATTTGAGTTTATATAACAAAGACATAAAGTAGATAGAATCAGTGTTGAAGATACAAAAACAAATATTTGGCTAATTTTTGGTGGAATTTATATTGTCTTAAGAATAAACTAAATATTGATTTTAGCATCATTCATTTTATCAACATGACCATTATGACATTGCCTTGTTATTCCCTTTTCAAAAAAATTGCAGATTGCATCCTATCACTCAATCATTTTTTATTGAGCACTTCCACAGGCCTGAGAGTCAGAAGCAGTGGCTCAGTGGAAAGATCACGGGCTTGGGAGTCAGAGGGTCATGGGTTCTAATCCCAGTTCTGCCACTGGCCAGCTATGTGACTTTGGACAGAAGCAGCGTGGCTCTGCGGAAAGAGCGCGGGCTTGGGAGTCAGAGGTCACAGGTTCTAATCCTAGCTCCGCCACTAGTCAGCTGTGTGACCTTGGGCAAGTAACTTAACTTCTCTGTGCCTCAGTTACCTCATCTGTCAAATGGGGATTAAAACTGTGAGCCCCATGTGGGGCAATCTGATCACCTTGTATCCCCCAGTGCTTAGAACAGTGCTTTGCACATAGTAAGTGCTTAACAAATACCACAATTTTATTTTTATTTTTCTCTGGGCATCAATTACCTCATCTGTAAAATGGGCATTAAGACTGTGAGCCTCATGTGGAATAACAGGATCACCTTGTATCCTCCCCAGCACTTAGAACAGGGCTTTGCACATAGTAAATGCTTAACAAATGTCATCCTTATTACCTCACCTCCCTTCTCTCTTTCTACAGCCCACCCTGTACACTCCGCTCTTCTGCCCCTTACCTCCTCACGGGCCCCTGTTCTCTCCTGTCCCGCCGTCGACCCCTGGCCCATGTCCTACCGCTGTCATGGACTGCCCTCCCTCCTTACATCCACCAAACTAACTCTCTTCCCCTCTTCAAAGTCCTGAGAGTTCACCTCCTGCAGGAGGCCTTCCCAGACTGAGCCATCCCTTTTCTTCTGCCCCTCATCCCCTCCCCATTCCCCTTACTCCCTCCCTCTGCTCTACCCTCTTCCCCTCCCCACAGCACTTATGTATATTTGTATACATTATTTATTGCTCTATTTTATTAATGATTTGTATATATCTATGATTCTATTTATCTTGATGGTATTGATGTCTGGCTATTTGTTTTGCTGTCTGTCTCCCCCTTCTAGAATGTGAGCAGGGCAGGGATTGTCTCTATCTGTTGCCAAATTGTACATTTCAAGTGCTTAGTACAGTGTTCTGAACACAGTAATGGTCAAATACAATTGAAGGAAATAATTTTTTTTTTTTAAATGATATTTGCTAAGTGCTTATTACAATTCAAACCCTGTTCTAAGCTCTGGGGTAGATAGATGTTAATTAGGTTGGACAGAGTCCCTGTCCTGCATGGGGCTCACAGTCTAAGTAGGAAGGAGAACATGAAAGGATAATTGGTCATTCAGCCATTGTTTTGTTTGCTCACATGCTCACATGGAGAAAATCTCACTATGAGTGTGCTGAAATTAGAAAAGACAGTTATATATCCATCTATTAAAAAAAATCCATATAGAGTATTTTTTAAATGCTACAAAAGAACAACATATGTGAGGAAAGAGTAGTTTGTTTTCTCTCAATTTCCTATTTTGAATTCTTGAGCGCTAATGCACCTACCTGAACCTGGCTTGTAGGTATCATTGCTTACAATATTTCTGATATACATTATAGAGAAGAAGGGCATCATAGTGGAAAGAACACAGGCCTGGGAGCCAGAAGTTCAGAGTTATAAGCACACTAGTTGTTTTCTGTGTGACCTTGGACAAGTCACTTTAGTTTTAGAGCATCATTTTTCTCATTTGTACAATGGTGATTCACAACCTTTTTTTCCTTCCCCTTTGACTGTGAGCCCTATGTCCATTACAACTGTTCTGTATTTACTTCATTGTCATAGGGTTCTTGGTACATATTGCAGTTATTGCTATTGTTATTATTATTATTGAAAACTAAGGGAAAGTAGAGCATTTAATTTTGCCGTATTATTATTATTTTTTTTTTGAAACTCAGTTATTTAGCTTTGGGAAGTGGAAATTGCTTTTACTTGAAAGAATTTGCACTTGTAATAGCAATCTCTTAAAGGGATAATGTTGTGAGTAATCACTAAAACAATTAGTTCCACTACTATATTGATGATTAACAAGAACTTAAAAACATTTGATAAAATGCACTAATTTTCATAGATATAAAAAGTATTTAAAATGATTATTGTACTCTCCCAAGTGCTTAGTACAGTGCTTTGCACAATAAATATGATTGAATGAATATTTTAAACCTATGGAAATTGCTTAAAGCATATAGAAAAATCAATCTGTGCTTTATCATTAAATGATTGTTTCATAATTCTCCTACCAATTCATTTAAGGGCAAGTGTCTACTTAAGACATATTTTTACAATGTGTAGTCTATAATCTCCATCATCTATTCACCTGGGCCTGAATCCTTTGGGCATCTGTCATTTACTCCACCCTCAGCCCCTAGCACTTATGTACATATCCCTAAATTATTATATTACTTGTCTGTCTCCCCCTCTAGATTGTTAGCTTATTAAGGACAGAGATTACATTTACCAATGCTTTAGAATTGTATTCTCAAGTACTTAGAACAGTGCTTGGCACATAGTAAGTCAAACATTAGCAACACTGCAAACATAGCAGTGACGAGCAGTGACAAGCTTAAAAGCAAAGATAGATTTTTCATAAAATAACAGTAGCTAAATAGTGGCTGTATTCCTTCCTGCTAGATTCTCAAAGGTCACAAAATGAAGCAAATTAATCAATAAATATAGCCACGCCAAAATGTTCTTTACTACAACCAAAAAGAAAAGGTAAAAGACATTTACTTTACAGATGGACAGAAAAGATGTGTGCAATATGGAAGGCCTTCCATTGTCAAATTTACAAAAGCTCAATTTAAAATTATACTTGGACATTTTTCATTAGCATTTTCTCTGCATAACTGTAAGTCTGCACCCATCTGGAACTAATTTGGAAATCAGGGGTTAATGGCCACAAAATATGACTCATACCAATTACATGGAATATTTATAAATTCACTCTAGGAAGGTTTTCCTTTAAAGTGTTGTTTTCATCTGTGTGGCAGTGACTACAATAATTAAGTTTTAAGTGTTACATTGTTAACATATAATTAATGTAAGAGATACAGCTAAATAATGGCATTTTTGAAGATTACCTTATGAGAACAGAAGATGCTTACATCTTACACTTTCCCAAATTTGAAATAAAAAACACATAGTGTTTCAGGGATTTAGAAGTAAATTCATTTCCTTGCTGTGAAATGTATATATTTAAAATACATTAGTTTTAAGGAGATTTTTATGATATTCTTCATTTTCCACTTGTAAACTCAGGAAAGTGACCATCACGATTTTCACCAGTGATTATGAAAAACATGCATTATCCTAATGAATTACTATCCTCCTTTAGATGCTTTAGGCTGAATTTAAATGTTTAAAAATTAACCTATAATGAAAGTTCTATTTATTCATGGTCTTTTCCAAATGTTATTTCCTGTCATTCCCAATGTTATGCAGCAGAAATAAATTCAATTTTTGTACTTATTTTTATAGTTAAGCAACTTCACAAATCTAAACTACAACTAGTGTGTCTGTTACATCATTTTCATATATTGTTCAGAGTGAAATACAAGGATGCTGTAATTGCAATTTGCAAGCCCTTGCTTTGGAAATCATTCTATAATTTGCATATACCCCAGCATCATTTCCCTCATTTGAGCAGTAGCCCTGTTATTCTTTCTGGTCTTGATGTGACCACTTGTCAGATACTTAATTTTTTAAGGTCAGCTGATAAATCACCAGGAATCATCTTGAGTTTCCTCTTACCTATAATATACTGAAGGTAATAATAATAATGTTGGTATTTGTTAAGCGCTTACTATGTGCAGAGCACTGTTCTAAGTACTGGGGTAGATACAGGGTCATCAGCATCACGTGAGGCTCACAGTTAATCCACATTTTACAGATGAGGGAACTGAGCCACAGAGAATTTAAGTGACTTGCCCACAGTCACACAGCTGACAAGTGGCAGAGCTGGGATCCGAACCCATGACCTCTGACTCCAAAGCCTGGGCTCTTTCCACTGAGCCATGCTGCTTCTCTTCTTCAAAGGTGTTACTTTGGATGATGCTTACAATATCAGCATAGATGAAACAGCCATAATTTCCCTAATCATTTATCAAAAAAGCACTGACCATTTAAGAAGGTGCAGCTAAACCATATGGTCACCGCTAACTAATCAATGGCATTCTTTTCAGCATTTACCATGTGTACTAAGCCCTGTATGAAAGTAGAGTTAGGTACGATGGCTTTTGTCAAGGAGTTCCCTCCTACTGATCTAAAAATCAAGTAGATTGTGAAGACCCCCTCTTAGTATCGCACCTTGAAAATTTCCAGTACCCTACAAGTCTTGGCTACGGGAGAGAGAGTCAAGCAGAGGCCTGTCCATTCCATTCCTAGCTTTTCCTTCCACTCACTAGCCACTGGCCATCTCCTACAAGTTAAAACTCACCTATGCTGGGCAGCAGCAGCTTGGAAGAGAGTCGAGGGCAGAGACTCAAGTTTACTAGGTAGAAGACAATGACAAACCACTTCAGTATTTTTACCTAGAAACTCTATGGATACACTACTAAAACAATTGCAGATGGAGAGTGGGGTGTTCTGGGAGAGATGTATCCATGGAGTTGCTACAGGTCGGAGATGACTCCACAGCATAAAACAAGACAATGAGGGAAAAATGAACATTGAAAGTAGAGGAGGAATGGGACAATCTGAAGTAGGAGAAGCTGCTCTGATCAGTAATTGTTCCTTTTCTTATGTAGAAACTGCTCTGCCAGAGATTCTATACTGACCTATAGAAACCTATGGTTTTCTATACTAAACACTGTAGATGAACTCCCAGTAAGAATTTTCCTGGGTCTTATACTCTCACTTGAGGCTCCTTGTGTCTGGAAAGAAATGCAGCAGTGTTTTCATCCCTATATTGTATTTCTCTGTCTGATTCCTCATCTGTTAAATAGGGATTTAGTATCAGTTCTCCCTCTTAGACTGTGAGCCTCATGTGGGATGGAGACTGTGTCTGATCTGCATATGCTGTATCTACCCCACTGGAGTACATAGTGCTTGGCATATAAGAGCTTCACAAATGCCATCATTTTATCATTATTAGGAGATAAGATGCAGGAGTTAGGTAGCAAGAGACATTTACAATTAATCTTCCTATGGAGAAATACCCATTCTATGGTGTATGGCACCACTGAGAACTAAGATATACTTCCATTTGTTGTCCCAGTTAGATATAATTGCACAATTAGATAATTGAAAAGTTATCTACACTTATGGAACAACAGAGCTTCTCTGTTCATAGGCGGTACTCAATGCCCCTGACTGATGGGCTAATAATGGAAGCTCCCCTTCTGGCCTCTCCACAGTTACCCATTTATAACAGGAAATTTCTCTGCTTGGAGAATTTAGAAGTCATGTATACAATTTATTTCCTGTCGAGCAGCTAACAGCATCCCATATATAATCCCAACCTCACCCTCACCCAATCTGAAGTTCAGTGGTTTTTTCAGTTACTCCTCAAGCCTCAAACTCACCCGCTTCGGTCTCCTTGATCCTTCTGCAACCCTTCTAACATAAAACTAATCTCTTAAATTTTATTTATTCTTTCTATAGCTCTAGTGCTGCTAGATACCAACACAAGCTTGGCTGCTGTTCCTGCTGCCATGGCCCCTTCTGTGTCTAGTTTACCCACCCCCTCAGTGCGTCTAGAATACTCACCTCCAGGGGCAGCTAGTATACCCACCTCCTAGGGCTGAACTATGATGAGGTGGAGAGAGAGGGAAAGTAATTGCAAGGACAGAAGGGGAGTGGAGAATACAGGGTAAACAATTTGACGCTTTCACCCACCCTCTCCACCTTTGTCTCTTTATCTATCACTTTTCTAGACTCAACCTGACCCTGACCCCTTGGCAGTCCCAAAAAGCAAAGACTGTTGGTTGTGGAATAGCTAAGGTCGCTCTGGGCTTGTCACTCCCCTCCTCAAAAACCTCCAGTGGTTGCCTATCAACCTGTGCATGAAGCAAAAAACCTGATTCTTGGCTTCATAGATCTCCATCACCTTGCCCCCTCCTACCTCACCTCCCTTCTCTCCTTCTGCAGCAAACCCTGCACACTCCGCTCCTCTGCCACTAACCTCATCACTGCTTCATTCTCACCTGTCCTGCTGTCGACCCCTGCCCCACATCCTACCTCTGGCCTGGAATGCCCTCCTTCCTCACATCTGCCAAATGTGCTCACATCCCCTCTTCAAAGCCCTACTGAGAGTTCACCTCCTCCAGGAGGCCTTCCCAGACTGAGCCCTCCCTTTTCCTCTGCTCCTCATCCCCTCCCTATTCCCCCTACTCCCTCCCTCTGCTCTACCCCCTTCTCCTCCCCAATTTTATTGATGTATATATTATTCTATTTATCTATTTTGATGGTACTGATGCCTGACTACTTGTTTTGCTGTCTCCCCCTTCTAGACTGTGAGCCCACTGTTGGACAGATACTGTCTGTTGCCACATTGTACGTTCCAAGCATTTAGTACAGTGCTCTGCAGACAGTAAGTGCTGAATAAATATGATTGAATGAGTGATAGGAGGAACAGTAGTGAGTTCCCCAATAAACAGAGGAGCATGAAGCTATTCACAAAAGTTAAAGAACAGATTGATCAATCAAATTTATTGAATGTTTAATAAATGCAAAACACTGTACTAAGCACATGCACCCCAATAATGATTATGACACTCATTAAGAGCTTACTATGTCCCACACAGTGTACTAAGCACTGGGGTAGATACAAGATAATCAGGTTGGACACAGCCCTGTCCACATGGAGATTACAGTCTAAATAGGAGGGAATCAGATTTAATCCCCTTTTTATAGATAAGAAAACTGAGGCACAGAAAAGTTAAGTGACTTGCCCAAGATCACAACAGAAAAAGTGGAGCTGGGATTAAAACCCAGGTCTCTGACTTCCAGGCCCATGCTCTTTTCACTAGGTCATACTGCTTCTCTAGAACTACGTGTTTTACAACACTTAGTTGTACAACAAGTTTTAGACATGTTCCCTGCCCATAAGGAGCTTGAAGTCTTGTGGAAGGCAATGGAGGGGTTTGGCATGCCTAGAAGGGAGAGAGGAAAATCATGAAAATCGAGGAAGTTGTGGGGCATTGGTCTATGTTGTAGAAGGTTAGGCTACTTACCGGGCAAATTCACAAAAACTTGAAACCCAAGTTGCAATCACTTCTCGAAGAGAAGATTTCAACTGAACTGAAATAGAACCAATTGTCTCTACTAACAAGGCAGCAGCACAATCATCATCAGCTCGGTTTTCCAACAGATTGAACCATTTTCATTGCAAAATAGTAATGAAGTGAAATCCTTCAAGATATGACAAACCAGCATTAAAAATAGCTTTTGATCAATCTTTTCATAGTTGTAATTACTAGGTCACCTGATCATCTGAGCAGGGGGCACCGCCGTGGAAGGAGGAGGCAGGACTTTCTGTGAAGCTCTAGAGAATGACGGGACACACCTGCAGGGACAAAACTGTCCATTGGGGACCAATGTACAAGCACGGTTTCCACTATAGTGGTGGCTGTAGTGGGGAAAGCAGGAAAGCACATATTCATCCACTGTTCAAGTTGAGTAGATCGGGCTCTGGAGTGGAGAAAGCAGGAAAACTGGGTTTACCTGCCCCTTCCTGTTTATTTCATAAAAAAAAAAACTGGTGAAAAGAGAATCTGAGTTTGACTTCGGCCTTTCATGAACAGGCCTGCAACTTGTGACCCACCCTGATCTGTGCATCAGGACCACAGAGGGACGGGCAGCAGTTTGGTGTCAGATTGTGTCATGTGACTGGGAGAGGAAGCATCATGTTGGATCATAGTTTCACCTCATTCACCTCAGCATTCATAGACCTGATAGGATGCCCAGAAAAATTCATACACCAAATGCCTTTTATCCAAAATGAAACCCCATTGTGGACACATTAGCCCTATTTCCATTCCTCTACCCTAGAAGACCCTCAGTTGCTTCAGGGGAAAAAAAAATTGAGTAAAAAGATAAGTGAGAGCAAACGCTTAATAGAAACTCAACATGGTTTTCTATAAAGTCAATCAGCCAGATAATCATATCTACTGAATGCTAACTGTATGCAGAAAACTGTACTGTTTGGGATAGTACAATACAACAGTAAACAGACACATTCCCTGCCCACAACCAGCTTACAGTCTAGAGGCGAGACAGTCTATAATATAAATTGCTGATGTGTACGTAAGTGCTGAAAAGCTGGGAGAAGGGAATGAATAAAGGGAGCAAGGCAGAGTGACACAAAAGGGAGTGGGAGAAGAGGAAAGGATGGCTTAGTCAGGGAAGGCTTCTTGGAGGAAATGTGCCTTTAATAAGGTTTTGAAGGGAGAGAGAAATTGTCTGTCTCCAAATAATCCTTTCATCTTATTTGTTCTGTATTCTCTTCCTCCCTGAGACTCATCCCCATCCATCTATCCCTGGGCTTTTGTCACCTTTATTACCTATATCCTATTCCCAAGACTTTCCCTTACCTCCCAATTCACTCAGCACCCTATCCGGGTCTCAGGGCAATTAATCAATGTGATTATCACATACTGATTGAGTGCTAAGTGTTGTACCAGGCACTTGAGAGAATGAATATCTTTCCCAGCTCTCAGAACGTTACAATCTAATGGGAGAGAATTTCAGACAAACAGTATTTTTAAATAGAGGGAGCAGGAGGAAAGCAAGGCTACAACAAAACAGCAAGACTAGCATGAAGAAGTAGAGCATCCTGGAATATGAACTTCAGGAAGAAAAGGCTGGAGCCAAGGAAACCAGGGAATAGGCTATGTTGTCTAGCCATGATAATGACAAAAGCTTGGACTAGGGTGATAGCTAGATGGGTAAATCCAGGGAATGTTATGGAGCAAAAACTGGCAAAATTAGATTAAGAAAATCAGTCTTTCACAACTGAAAGACGTGGAGAAGTAAGGATACCAAAGTTGTAGGCTTTTAGGGCTGGAAGGGTGAGTCTGTTATCAGAAATGAGAAGCTGAAGAGGAGGAGTGGGTTTAGGAGGGAAAGTCCACAGTCCAAGAGATATTGAATTAGGATGTTAGTGGGATGTCCAAATGGGGATACCACAGAAGCAAGAGAAATTGTGAATTGTAGGTTATGGAATAATAGTGGTATTTAGTAAGAACTTCCTTTGTGGAGAGCACTGTACTAGTGCTAGGGAAAAAAAAAATCACACATGAGAATGAGACATGGTCCCTGGACCTCATGGGGTCTCAAATCTGAGGATAAGGGAGGAGAGAGGGCAAGGACAACTCATAAATAAAGATGAAATGAAAAAAAATATATACAAGGACCCATCTTAGGGTCCTTAGATATTAGATGAGAGGGACTAGAGAGGTAGGTTTGAAAGTCTTTTTCTTTCACCTGAGTGGCTCAGTTTTCTTAACCATGTAAGGAACCCAGAAAGGTGCCTTGGTAAAACTCCATGTTAGAAAATAAGGTAAAAGAGCAAATGAGACTGAGAAGGAAAGCCCAGTGAGGTATAGGTGAAATCAAGGTTTAGAATGTGTTTTAAGGAGGAATGAATGATCTGCAGTGGCAGAGTTAATGGTGCAGTCAAGGAGGATTAAGAGAATGTAGGATGTTGTAGTTGACTAATAATAATAATAATAATGTTGGTATTTGTTAAGCACTTACTATGTGCAGAGCACTGTTCTAAGTGCTGGGGTAGATACAGGGTAATCAAATTGTCCCACATGAGGTTCACAGTCTTAATCCCCATTTTACAATAAGGAAACTGAGGCACAGAGAAGTTAAGTGACTTGCCCACAGTCACACAGCTGATAAGCGCCAGAGCCGGGATTCAAACCCATGATCTCTGACTCCCAATCCTATGGTCTTTCCACTGAACCATGCTGCTTCAGTGATGAGAATTGAGCAATGATGAGAATGATGACTATGATGAGATCATTGGTAACCTTGAAATGTGCTGTCTCTATGGAATGAAGAAGGTGAAATCCTCATTGTTGTAAGTCAATGGAGAGGTGATGAAGGTATGCATTGGTTCTACTCAGGAATTGTGGTCTGCCATGGGAACAGGAAAATAGAATGATAACTGGTGGATCTGTAGAATCCAGCACTGCCTTTTTCAGATGTCCTCTAACTTGAGAACCTCTGAAGACCTTCAAGTACACCTTTGAGAGAGTCGCTACGCTCCTATGCTCGAGCTGCTGAGCGCTGCTGGCGAAACTCCAAGCACCAAGCCGACCTCACACACTTCAAATTTATCCTTTCCTGCCTTAACTCTGCCCTCTCCTCCGCCAGGCAAAGCTTCTTCTCCTCCCTCATCGACACCCATGCCCGTCACCCCCGCCGATTGTTCCGGACCTTTAACTCTCTCCTTAGGCCCCCTGTTCCTCCCCCTCCCCCATCTCTCACCCCTAATGATCTGGCCACCTATTTCCTCACGAAAATCAACACGATCAGGTCTGAGCTCCCCAAAGTCACCCCTCCGCCTCTCCCCTCCCCCCCAACAACCCCCTCCCCTACTTTCCCATCCTTCCCTGCAGTATCCTCAGAGGAGATCTCCTCCCTCCTCGCAAGTGCCACCGCCTCCACCTGCGCCTTGGACCCCATTCCCTCTCACCTTATTAAAACCATCGCCCCTGCCCTCCTCCCTTCCTTAACTTCTATTTTTAACCACTCAATCTCCAAGGGCTCCTTCCCCTCTGCCTTCAAACATGCCCACGTCTCCCCCATCCTAAAAAAACCCGCTCTTGACCCCACTTCCCCCTCCAGTTATCGTCCTATCTCCCTACTACCCTTCCTTTCCAAAATCTTAGAACGAGTCGTCTACAATCGATGCCTAGAATTCCTTAACTCCCATTTTCTCCTAGACCCCCTCCAATCTGGCTTCCGTCCCCTCCACTCTACCGAGACTGCTCTCTCTAAGGTCACCCATGACCTCCTTCTTGCCAAATCCAATGGCTCCTACTCCATTCTGATCCTCCTTGACCTCTCTGCTGCCTTTGACACTGTCGACCATCCCCTCCTCCATACCTTATCTCACCTTGGCTTCACGGACTCTGTCCTCTCCTGGTTCTCCTCTTACCTCTCTGGCCGATCATTCTCGGTTTCCTACGCTGGAGCCTCCTCCCCCTCCCATCCTTTAACTGTTGGAGTTCCTCAAGGGTCAGTTCTTGGCCCTCTTCTGTTCTCCATTTACACTCACTCCCTCGGTGAACTCATCCGCTCTCACGGCTTTGACTACCATCTCTACGCAGATGACACGCAGATCTACATCTCCGCCCCTGTCCTCTCCCCCTCCCTTCAGGCTCGCATCTCCTCCTGCCTCCGGGACGTCTCCACCTGGATGTCGGCCCGCCACCTAAAACTCAACATGAGCAAGACTGAGCTCCTCATCTTCCCTCCCAAGCCCGGTCCGCTCCCAGACTTCTCCATCACCGTGGATGGCACGACCATCCTTCCCGTCCCGCAGGCCCGCAATCTCGGTGTCATCCTTGACTCGTCCCTCTCGTTCACCCCACACATCCTATCCGTTACCAAGACCTGCCGGTTTCACCTCTACAATATCGCCAAGATCCGCCCTTTCCTCTCCACCCAAACGGCTACCTTACTATTACGGGCTCTCGTTATATCCCGGCTAGACTACTGTGTCAGCCTTCTCTCTGACCTCCCTTCCTCCTCTCTCGCCCCGCTCCGGTCTATTCTTCACTCCGCTGCCCGGCTCATCTTCCTGCAGAAATGATCTGTGCATGTCACTCCCCTTCTTAAACAACTCCAGTGGTTGCCTATCGACCTTCGCTCCAAACAAAAACTCCTCACTCTAGGCTTCAAGGCTCTCCATCACCTTGCCCCTTCCTACCTCTCCTCCCTTCTCTCTTTCTACCGCCCACCCCGCACGCTCCGCTCCTCTGCCGCCCACCTCCTCGCCGTCCCTCGGTCTTGCCTATCCCGCCGTCGACCCCTGGGTCACGTCCTCCCGCAGTCCTGGAACGCCCTCCCTCCTCACCTCCGCCAAACTGATTCTCTTTCCCTCTTCAAAACCTTACTTAAAAATCACCTCCTCCAAGAGGCCTTCCCAGACTGAGCTCCTCTTCCCCCTCTACTCCCTCTGCCATCCCCCCTTTACCTCTCCGCAGCTAAAGCTTCATTTTCCCCCTTTCCCTCTGCTCCTCCACCTCTCCCTTCCCATCCCCACAGCACTGTACCCGTCCGCTCAACTGTATATATTTTCGTTACCCTATTTATTTTGTTAATGAATTGTACATCGCCTTGATTCTATTTAGTTGCCATTGTTTTTATGAGATGTTCTTCCCCTTGACGCTGTTTAGTGCCATTGTTCTTGTCTGTCCGTCTCCCCCGATTAGACTGTAAGCCCGTCAAACGGCAGGGACTGTCTCTATCTGTTGCCGACTTGTTCATCCCAAGCGCTTAGTACAGTGCTCTGCACATAGTAAGTGCTCAATAAATACTGTTGAATGAGTGAGAAGTTTTAGCTAAGGATATAATGGTAAGAAAAGAGAAGAGAGTAGGAGCAAGAGTTTTAAAAAGGTGAGAGTTTATGGGGTCAAAGGGAAAGGTTAGAGGTGATGAATTTATAGAGTAGACAAGGGGTGTCACCTCCAGAGAAACACCTGGGAAGAAAGATGAAGAGGAGGAGGGAGGAGGAGGAAGTAGACAGGAGACAAAGGAGAGATTTTGTGAAGCTTAAACCTGATGGTATTTATTTTACCAACACTATATTTGGAGAGACTATCATGTGTTAGTAAGGAAGCAGTGGTGTCTCTAGGCCTCAGAATAGTTGGTGGGGATTGTGAGTGTGGGAGGAAAATAATACTTCATGAGCAGAAACAAGAGCTGAATATTAAGAGGATTAATTTGAAGTGGCAGACAATGGATGATGATTGAATGTTCATCAGTTCTACAAGTATGGGAGTGGAGGAGGTGAAATGGGGAAGTGATCCAGAGCTCAGGATTAGGTGAATGAGAATGATGAAAGGCAGAGGAGCAAGGCAGGTGACTGTGGGAAGGATCATCAATACTACTCTTTTATACTGTACTCTTTCAAGCTCTTAATATAGTGTTCCACATACAGTAAATGCTCAAGAAATACCATTAATTGATTAAGTGGAGGGCAGATATGAGAGCAAAGATTCCACTAGCTCTGTGGGATAACAGTATTTCTGAGTAGGGTAGGAGAATGTGATATCTTCAGGAAGGTGGAGTGGGTGATAGCTGTTTTGAGAACGGGTGTATTTCCACTACCACTTTTGCTAAATTGTATGTGCTATCCTATAGGAAACAGGGTCCCCAAAGGTTATGGATGCAGAGGGCTTGGGTTTAGGCATTGGGCCCAGCTTGACCCCAAGATGGGGAGCAACAGGATGACTGAGGTGTGGGGGAAATAGAAAAGAATGGTATGTTTGCTAGAAAGTTGAAATGACAGGATCCTTCTGATGGAAGGGAAAACAAGATGATGATAGAAGAACATAGTACAACTGATAGAAAGAATGACTGGAAGATAATAAAGGAGAGAGAAGAAATGGATAGCTATGATGGGAGGATGAATCAATCAACTGTATTTATTGATGGCTTACCTGTGTGCAGAGCACTGTGCTAAGTGCATGGGAGAGTACAATGTAACAGAGTTGATAAACAGTCCCCACAATGAGCTTACAGGCTAGAGAAGAAAACAGACATTAATATAAATAGATTATGAATATGTGAATATGTACATAAGTGTTGTGGGGCTGAGAAAGGGATGAATGAAGGGTGCAAATCCAAGTGCAAGGGCAATGTAGAAGGAAGTGGGAGAAGAGGAAATAAGGGTCTTGTCAGGGAAGGCCTCTTGGAGGAGATGTGCCTTCAAAAAGGCTTAGGAGGTGGGGAGAGTAGTTGTCTTTCAGACATGTAAAGGAGGGCATTCCAGGTCGGAGGCAGGACGTGAGCCATAGGTTATTGACAGGCTAGATGAGATTGAGGTATGATGAACAGGTTGTGAGTAGAGGAGTGAAGAGTGAGGGCTGGGTTGTAGTAGTAAATCAGAGGAAAGGTAAGAGGGAGCAACATGATAGAGTGCTTTAAGTCCGAAGGTAAGGAAGTTATTTGATGCTGAGGTGGATGGCAACCACTAGATGTTCTTGAAGTGGGGAAATAATCATAATTACGGTATTTAAGTGATTACTATATGCCAGGCACTGTACTAAGCACTGGGGTGAATACAAGCAAATCAGGTTGGACACAGTCCCTTGTCCCAAATGGGGCTCAGTCTCAACCCCCATTTTACAGATGAGGTAACTGAAGCACAGAGAAATTAGGTGACTTGCCCAAGGTCACTCAGTAGACAAGTGGTGGATCCAGGATTAGAACCCATTACTTTCTGACTTCCAGGCCCTTGTTCTATCCACTCCACTATGCTGTTTCTTAAATGGACTGAACGTTTCTGTAGAAAAAATGTGATATGGCAGAAGAGTGAAGTATGAACTGGAGTGGCAAATGACAGGAGGAGGAAGGTCAGCAAGGAGGCTGATCGAGGCAGATTAGAATAAGTGCTTGGATTAAAGTGGTATCCATTTGGACGGAGAGGAAAAGGAAGATTTGCAAAGGAAAGGGTATTAAGAAAAGGCTGTGACAAGGTATTTCAGATGGTGAGGAAGATAGAATGTCAGACAGAAGAAAGAACAGGATGTTTGCCTGTCCCACTGGAGGGAAGAAGACACCTTTACTAATGAGGACATAATTTCTATATAGAAATCCACAAGAGGAGGGATGGCAAACTGGCAGAGGCATCAAATCTTTGCTGGACCCAAACATCACCAAATATAATAATAATAATGCTAGTATTTATTAAGCGCTTACTATGTGCAGAGCACTGTTCTAAGTGCTGGGGTATACAAGGAGTTAGGTTGTCCCACATGAGGCTCACAGGCTTCATCCCCATTTTCCAGATGAGGTAACTGAGGCACAAAGAAGTTAAATATGGGAGTAACTCCCTAGAGGTGGACTTCAGGAAGAGAGAAAATATGAACTGAAGGTATTGCCTGAGAGTAGACATGCAGTGGAGTGACAGGGATATAAGAATGTATTCATGGCTGTTCCCACTTGTTGGGCAGATGATAGAACCCTGTAGAATTCATTGCTGTCTTATAATGAAGGCGGCCATAATGTTATGAGGCACATAATCATAAGATAAAAATATCCTTGTGAAGGGAACAAATGGTGTGAGTCTGTCAGGGGACACACGAGCCAAAATGCCGCTGTTGGCAGGAGGAAATTGGGGCAGTTATCATGCAGGATCTGGTTCTCTAGGGGAGTGTTGGTAACAGTATGTATTTCCTTCTGTAAATTGCAAAAGCATTGAGTAGCTCCAAAACTCTCTTATAAATTATGGATCTCTCACTGATGGATTGGTAAACTCAGTGAAGAAAAAGAACACTGTTACCTCATTGTGTAACATCAATTTCCAATGCACTCTGTTAGGGAACAGAAGACTAATTTTTTACACATAGGATTAAAATTTATAAAGTTATCATTTGGCATATATTTGATAGGGGTCCATTGTTTTATATGGGAGCATATATTCTATTATCTAAATCTCATTTTCCAAATCCGCCAAATGTGGTACACAAAGAGACAGAACTACAATATGTATCTTAAAATGACAGATACTAAAGGGCCTTGGGTAGCTAATACATTTTTCTGAATCACAAGTGATTGATAGAAACCCATTACTGTACTGCTAAAGCACTGAAGCAGTCAAGCCTGTGTTCTTAAAACTAGAGCTCTAGAGGAATTGATTCCAACTCGAAGAAAGCCAATCCATAACCTATAACTCAACATAACTACAGGATAATAGAACTAAAACATGACAGGGAAGATCGGGAAGATCATTTCAGTGGAAGTGTTTGGGAAACCAATGCAGCAGATCTTTAGATTTACTTGAATTTGTAGAAGAATGTGTGTGTATGTACACATATATATTATTTAATGCTAATGTTTCGAGTGCCTACTGTAGGCATAGTGTTTTACTAGGTGGCTGGGAATATATAAAAATCTATATAAATTAAAACTGTCCTGTAAGCCCCTAAAGTGGGACAAGCTGAGAAGTAGCATTTCTAAATGGATAGAGCATGTGCCTGGAAGTCAGAAAGTCCTGAATTCTAATCCTAGCTCCGCCAGTTGTCTGCTGTGTGACTTTGGGCAAGCCATTTAACTTCTCTGTGCTTCAGGTACCTAATCTGTAAAATGGAGATTAAGACTGAAAGCGCCACTTGGGTCATGAACTGTGTCCAACCTAATTAGCTTGTATCTACCCAGGTGTTTACTACAGTGCCTGGCACATAGCAAGTACTTAGCAAATACCAAAAAAAGAGGGAAACAAGCACAGAAACATCAAACAAATATTTAATTTAAGCCAACTCCTTTCTCTCTCCTTCCCATCCCCATTCTAGAGATAAAGTCTCCAACGGTCTGCATAGTCTGCCTCCTGCTCTAGCAGAGTCCCACGCCCCGGGGTGTGCTGAGCCCCCGGCCCCTGCTCAGTGCTCCGGACCAGTCTCAGGGCAGGCAGCCCACCTTGTGGCACCCCCGGCAATGGGTGGTTCCAAAGCTCAGAGTCCTGGGAGGGCAGCCTTTATTGGCTTAATGGAAAAAGCATGGGTTTGGGAATCAGAGGTCATAGGTTCTAATCCTGCCTCTGCCACTTGTCTGCTGTGTGACTTTGGGCAAGACACTGAACTTCTCTCTGTCTTAGTTACCTCATCTATAAAATGGAGATTAAGACTGTGAGCCCCACGTGGGATGATCTGATTACCTTGTATCTACCCCAGTGCTTGGCACATAGTAAGCGCTTAAATATTATTATTACTACTATGATGGTACTTTGGATGATGTGTAGGGGAGAAATATTTAGACCATTATCTCCTGAGGGGTTGGACCTTCATATCAGAAGACTCTGAATGTCACCCCTACTGGGAACATGGTCTGGTACTTGAGGCTGGCTAACCATTAGTTTCTGGATGATTCAGCCCCAATTCAGAGGACTATGAAGGAGAAGAGGAAAAAAATGGCAAACATTCCAGGAATGGTAGGGTGATCCCCAATCCATTAATGCATTGATTTTCTTGTCTCTCTCAGTCTTCCAACTGTCAGCTATATGCAGTTGGCTGGCATGATGCCCCACTGTCTCTTATTGCCACCCATTACTTTTACTTTTCCCTGTCTCTCCCCACCCCCAGATTCCATTTCCCACTATGACTTCCCATCCCCTGTTACTTCAACACTCCAGTAGCTTTATTTAGCTTGGAAGCACACTGAAACGCACAGATGGGAGAGGCTGGTATTAACTACATGAAACTAAATTAAAACAGATTCTCCAGAAGGGATCACAAATCTAAAAGGCTAGGCCATACAAATGCAATATTGGGAAGTAATCCAATTGGTAAAAGTTTTATCATGGAAGAATCATTGTAATGTTTTGGGAATCCTCACTAGGACCAGAGAAGTGTTCATCATGTAGAACTTTGCCTGAGAACTAATAGTTGTTCATAAGGAGGCTACTAAAATGTCATAGTAGTCACTTCCTTGTGTCTTGAAAGATGCGTGCAGTTATGTTAATGGAACCATTTGCTACCAAACTGCCAAGGAATATGCATCATGTAACTTCATCCCTAAACAATGATATGCCTGAACTAAAACAAAAATGGAGGTGTTTTTCATATTTCCATAAGTCATTAGCTAATTTGCAAATAATTATTGATTTAATTTAAATTAGATACAGTAATTTCCATCCTAATGAATTTCCATATTCTCTAGCAAAAAGGAATTCAGTACTCATTTACATTAGTGATTCACACACTATCAAAGATTAATTTCACTATCAGAGGCATCATCTTCAAATATGAATGATGATTGACATCTTTGAAAAGTAGGTCCTAAGAAATTCAAAATGGGCAAAACTCACAGAATGATTTTCCTAATTTAAGGCAACGTTAGAAATGTGTTTGTATTTCTATTTGTAGTCTAGATAAAACCTTCAATTTGAAAATTGTCTTAAATTCTAGGATTTAAATGTGATTTTTTTTTGCAATATAAACATTTTTTGTTCCCCACATTTTTGGAGGCTGGACACAGTTTCAAGTTAAATTGAAATTAATGCTAAATTGAAACATTTTTCCTTTCCTCCTAATTCCTATTATAACAAAGCTAAACATATAGATCTACAGATCACATATTGATGGGTTTCTTCCAAACCTTATCCACTTAGTTTCCTCTGAGGAAAGCATCAAATTGCCAATGTAAGATTCCAAATACATCAAGCAATTAATCAGTAGTTCTCATTGAGTGTTACTTTGTGCATAATACTTGAAAGAGTACTCTAGGAGATAATTGACAAGATCTTTGCCTTCAAGGAGCTCACCATCCAGCTAAGGAAACATTCATTACACAGGGGAAAACCATAGAGTATAAACATAGATACATAAATGCTATGGGTTGGAAGTGAATACCCAGGTGCTTAGATGGTGGAGAAGTGACAAAGTGATGGCTTGAAGTAGGGTAGACAGTATGCTATATGTGAAGGGGAAGGAAGTTCCAGGTAGAGGGAAGAGCATAAGTAAGAGGTCAGAGGTGAGAGAGAGAAAAGAATGAGGAAGAGGTTGGTAAGAGACATGCTGACTTTGAAGTTTTGAGGAGGCATCCATGTGGAGATGTCTTGGAGGCAGAAGGGAATGTGGGATTTCAGAAGTTAGAGGTCAGGGCTAATGAGGTAAATTGGGGACTCATCCAGATAGACAGGGTAGTTGATGCTGTGAGAGCAGATAAGCTCCCAAGGGAGTGAGTGTAGTTTGAGAATAAAAAGACCAGCCAGAATTGGGCCTTGCAGAACAAGCTATATATAGGGCAGAGAAAGCAGAGAAAAAGCTGGTGAGAGCAATCAAGAAAGAAAAACTGGAGAAGACAATGAGCACAGAAGTCAAAAAGAATGAAGAAATAATGTTGAGGAGAGGGTAAAGGTATAACAAGTGAGAATGAAGTGGAGAAGGTTAGTGCCTCTCTAGACTGTAAGCTCCTGTGGAGAAGGAGCCTGTATACCAATTCTGTAATATTCACATTCTGTAATATTTCACATTTCCAAGCATTTAGTGTTCTGCAAACAATAAGAGGTCAACAACTGATTGATTTATCTGTTATTGTTACCTGTATTTCCTCCAGCAGTGCTTCACATCTTGTGCATAGGGGCAAAGGAAGTTCATTCAGTCATATTTATTGAGCATTTTTGTGTGCAGAGCACTGTACTAAGCACTTGGAAAGTAAAATTCAGCAATAGAGACAATCCCTGCCCACAATGGGCTTACAGTCTAGAAGGGGGGTAGGGGCATGACAGACATCAAAACAAGTAAACAGGCATCAATATAGAGTTGTAGATATGTACACACCAAAACAACAATGAAAATAGAATCATAGATATGTACATATAGAAGCAGCATGGCTCAGTGGAAAGAGCAACGGCTTGGGAGTCAGAGGTCATGGTTCGAAACCCAGCTCTGCCACTTGTCACCTGTGTGACTGTGGGCAAGTCACTTCACTTCTCTTTGTCTCAATTAACTCATCTTTAAAATGGGGATTAAAACTGTTATCCTCACGTGGGACAACCTGATTACCCTGTATCTACCCCAATGCTTAGAACTGTGCTCTGCACATAGTAAGCGCTTAATACCAACATTATTATTATATACATAAGTGCCATAAGGCAGGGAGGAGGGTAGAGCAAAGGGAGTGAGTTGGGATAATGGTGGGAGGGGAGGGGAACTGTACCCCAGAGGTGATCCAGTTATCTGGGTTAGTGGTATGAGATTGGCAAACAGATAGGGGAGTAAATGGAATTCAGTAGAGAGGGTGGTGTTGAGAGCAACAATTTATGTTTCAAGGAAAAGTATTTTGTGTATTGAGCTTAAAGGAGATAGGCTACAATGAAAAAATTGATGAAGGTCAAAAGATTGGAGGAGTCTGTAGAGCAACTGGGCAGATTTTCAAGGAAGGTATGTGTGGGAGAGAGGGGAAATCATTATGTAGTTGTCATCAGATAGAGGGATTTCAGACTTGGTGAGTGTAGTGATACTACAGTTCATAGTTACTAGAGATGATGAGATCGAGTGTGCATCCAGGTTGGTGAATGGGTGAGGTGAGATGGAGCAGGAGGTTAGTGGAGTTCAGGAATCATAGGAAGTGGCCAGCGGAATGGTAATTGGGAATAGCCACATGACTATAGAAGTCTCCAAGGATCAAAGTGGGATAGAAAAAGAAAGAATGTGATTAAGGGCTCAAACTAGTTCAGAAAATTGAGGTGAGGTCTGGGAGACAGCAGATGACCATGACCAGTAACTGGATTGGATGGTAGAGTCAGCTTCATAGGAAGGGAAAGAGAGAGATAGGGGAGGTGGAATGTTGTCTATCTGACATTGGGAGTGAGAAGGAAACTGACTCCTTTGCCAGCAAGTTTTGGGGAGAAGGGGAACATAGCAACAGAGGCAACTGTGTAATAGGGGGAGAGTCAGGTTTCAGTGATGGCAAGGAGGAGTAGTCACTGGTGGGGGACAGGATGAAGATGAAAGGAAGCTTTCGATGATGGAGCGGGCTAAGTAGAAGATAATTAGATTGGACACAATCTTATCATCCCTTTTAGAAAGATAAAAGGGATAATCCATAATATTAGCATTATGATTAATAATAAGTGTTTATTGTGTATTAAGTACTGTACTAAAAGCTGGGGTAGATTACAAGACATTCAGGATGGACACAGTCCCTAACCACATGGAGCTCAGATTTTATAGGGGAGGACAAACAGCTATTGTATATCCCTTTAATCACTTGCCTCAGGTCACACAGATGATCAGTAGCAGCACTGAGACTAAATAAACAGGTATCCTGACCTCCACTCAGGATTATTTACATAGTTTTACATTTGTCTCCTTCAATTTGAGTGCAAACTCCTTGTGGATAGAGAATTTGCCCTTTTCTTTATCTGAACTTTCCAAGCACCTTGTACAGGACAAAACAACGAATGCTACTGTCACTCTATATGGTCTTACTCTTCAAACTATCATTTGTTTTGCCCTCTTGCTTTCCCCATTACTTTGAAAGCTGTTTAAGAACAGAAATTGAGTATTTTACTTACACTTGTACCATCCCAAGCATCTAGTTCACTTCTCTGCAGAGAGTAGGCTCTTAATGAATGCTATTGATGTTGATTATAATGGGGGTACAGAATAAAAATGAAGCCAGAATCTGAAAAATTATCTAAGGTTCTCAATAAGCAGGTGGATCTTTTAAGAGCACTAATCCCTCTGAAAGAGTTGGTCAGCTGAGAAGAATTCAGCAACTCAAATTAGGTTCTCACTTTAACTCAATATGACCTGTTCCTATCATGGGGCTAAAGAATCACAAAATTTGTGGAAAAGAAAAAAAAAAAAAACTAGCCATATTTTCTTCAGTTCATGCAATATAATAATGGTACTTGTTAAGTGCTTAGTATGTGTGTCTAGCACTTCTAAGCCCTGGAGTGCATTGAAGGTAATTAGGTTGGACACATTCCCTGTCACAAACAGTGCTCACACTCAATCCTCATTTTGCAGATCAAATAATTGAAGCCCAGAGAAGTGAAGTGACTTGCTCAGGGTCACACAGCAGATATGGCAGAGCCAGGATTAGAGCCTGTGAACTTCCTCTCCTAGGCCCGTGTTCTATCGACTATGCCATGCTGCTTCTCCAGTAAGTATAAGACCTAGTTTCTAGGTAGCAGGTCTTTCACAAAGCATGGGCCTGGTCTGATCTGACTGTATTATATCTACCCCTGCACTTAGTATGGTGCATGGCACATAATAGTCATTTAACAAATACCTAAGTTATTATTATTAGGTCCAAGCTTCAGGAGAGTAAACAGGAATACAGCCCCAAGAGAAAAATAATGGTCAAACAAAAGAAAAAGAGAGGAAGAGAAACAGAGAAAGGGAAGGAGACAGAGGCAGAGAGTGATAGATTAGAGAGAGTAGATAGATTGATAAAGTAATAAGCAGAGTGGGACTGATGAGCATTACAAAAATACATAGGTAGAAATAATAATAATAATAATGGTATTTTTTAAGTGCTTAGTATGTGTCAAGCAGTATTCTAAGCACTGAGGTAGATACAAGTTATTCAGGTTGAATGCAATACCTGTACCACATGGGGCTCATAGTCTTAATTCCCACTTTACAGATGAGGTAATTGAGGACCAGAGAAATAAAGTGACTTGCCCAAGTTCACACAATAGACTAGAGGCAGAGTTAGGATTAGAACTCAGGTCCTTCTGACTCCCAGGCCCGTGCTCTATCCACTAGCCCATGTTCCAGATCTGCACACACAAAGGGAGAAATAGTTGTTCTGGCTCCATGAAGCCCATGTAACAATAAGCAGAGAACCTCCTATTTGGTGATACATCAAGGATCGACCATTTTGAAGCCGAGTTATGAAAGAGACTTTACTCTATCAAAAGTGAACTAATGCTCAGTTTCAGCACTGCTAATGAAGACAGGGGAGAGGTGTGGGGGAGGAGGGAGGGCTGGGATCCCTCCAAAGCCTGATCAGGTGGCCGAAAAAGTGTGCCTCACATTTCTTGTGGAATTACCTTCTCCATGGATAAGCCTCCATAGGTACCCCCTGAATTCTTGACCTCACCCCAGAAGCCCTTTCAGTACCCTCCAAACTGGTTTAAGATAATTTGACAGGTACTGATAAGGTAGAGGCAAACATTCTGTTATGAAACTAACTTTGGAACAAGACAGTCAACTATAGCAGTTGCAGGACAGTGTGCAGAAAAAAAAAGTTAATTTCTCTCAAATATTTTAACTCTTATGAATGCAGCCCAGCACTGATGAACTTATTTATACCCTTCTTACCACACATGTATACATGTGTTCTCAATAATTTGACCACTCTAGTTGTAAATATTTTTTATAATTGCTTCCTCTCTTAAAAATGTAAAATCTACCTGGACAGGGAATGTTAAATATATAGGGAATTTTAATGCCAGCAGCATTCTCTTGATGTGGTGTGGACAGGTTAGAGAGTCCATTAAATGTCGAACTGCAGAGGTCACAGTACATCTGAAATAAGCAATAGCTACAATAAACTTGGATTTTAGTGAGTTCTTGCAAAAAACTAGATACCAATTCTCAACTTTTAAGCATAATCTGGAGAGTAAAAGGAAGCAAATGATCCTTAGTTTATATGGAAAGCTCAATTCTAGTAAAAAAAAAAAAAAAACAAAACACAAAAAACACAAGAAAAGTCTTACAGATTATATTTGGATGAAGAATTTAGAGAATTGAATTTAGTTAGGCTGTATCTTTAAATTTTGATACTAAATACTAAATATCATCAGTATCAGAAACACTCCCAGCTGAAGAATACCATTGTTTTACAATATAGGATTTGGGTAAATTTCTCAATTTTTTAAAATTAATAGGTTTTATCCTAGATTAGAGCCACATAATAGGCTACTTAACTTCACTAAAACTCTTTTTTAATTCATTCATTCATTAGTGTTTATTGAGTGCTTACTATGTGCACAGTACTTTACTAAGCACTTGTAATGTACAATTCAGCAATAGATAGAGACAATCCCTGCCCATTGACGGGCTTACAGTCTAATCAGGGGAGACTGAGGACAAAGAACAGGATAACAATCACGATAAATAGAATCAAGGGGATGTACACCTCATTAACAAAATAAATAGGGTAATAAAAATATATACAAATGAACACAGTGCTGAGGGGAGGGGAAGGGAGAGGGGGAGGAGCAGAGGGGAAAGGGGGGAAAGGGGGCTTAGCTGAGGGGAGGTGAAGGGGGGGGCAGAGAGGCAGCAGAGGAAGCAGAGGGAAAAGGGGAAGCTCAGTCTGGGAAGGCCTCTTGGAGGAGGTGAGCTCTCAGTAGGGCTTTGAAGAGGGGAAGAGAGTTTGGTGGAGGTGAGGAGGGAGAGCATTCCAAGACAGCGGTAGGATGTGGGCCAGAGGTCGAGAATAGGGGACAGTGAGGAGGTGGGCGGCAGAGGAGCGGAACCTATGGGGTAGGAAGTAGAAAGAGAGAAGGGAGGTGAGGTAGGAGGGGGCAAAGTAATGGAGAGCCTTGAAGCCCAGAGTGAGAATTTAAATGCTTACTCTATGCTAGGCACTGTATTAAGCACTGGGGTAAATACAACATAATCAGGTTGGATAGGGTCTCTGTCCCACATAAGATTTACAGTCTTAATCTCCATTTTAAGAGATGAGGTAGCTGAGACAAAGACATTAAATGATTTATCCAAGGTCACACAGCAGAAAAGTGACTGAACTGGGATTAGAACAAGTCCTCTGATTTCCAGCCCTGTGCTCTTTCTATTAAGTCATGCTACTTCCCATCAGTTTGAGTCCAGTAGCCTGGCCTAGTAGGAAGAGTACAGGGCTGGGAGTCAGAAGAACGTGGGCTCTAACCTCATCTCCAACACTTGTCTGCTATGTGACTTTAGGCAAGTCACGTAACTTCTCTGGGCCTCCATTACCTCAACTCTAAAATGGGGATTAAGAATGTCAGAAAGTATTATGTCAAACCTGATTTATTTGGATTCACCCCAACACTTAATTCAGTGCCCGGCTCATAGTAAATGTTTAACAAATGACACAATTAACATTAGAATTATTATTCCCAATCAGGACCTTTCTGGACAGGGGAAGCTTCAGTGACACATAGTAGTGTCAAACCACACCACTGACCACCAAGCTTCCTGTGGAAACTTTTTTACTTTGTTTTACCACCATAGAAGGGAGTGACACATATGCCCTCTCACTCACTCCACTCCACCAAGGGGCCAATACCAGTCTGTAGTCCAAGGAGCCCATTCTGCCAATGCTTCTTTCTGCTTCCAAGTGCTTCTGCTTTTAAGTGCTACCTTTCTACTGCTGCTCTCAGCATGTTTCCTTCTTTCCACTCCTCTGTGCACTTCTCCCCCTGAATACTTGCTTCTGCTCCAGGTGCTTCTTGCATGCCAATTCAAAGAGACCGCCTTCTGTTTGCCTTAGGTGTCACAGCTGTGCCCAAGTGGCATTCACTGATTGGTCCAGGCCCATTACTGGGTAGAACAGGGAGAGAAAGCCTCACCTTCCTCCAAGGTCTGCCCACCCAGGGGCCCGCAATCACCTGCCTCAAATAGAGCTCCTCCTTGACGTTCACAGGATCATACGCAGTCACTAGTAAGGCAGCTTTCTGTAGGCTTACCTCATTATATATTAAAAGTGGTTTTCTAACAGAAGTTATAACATAGTTTTAAATATAGAACTGATAAATCAAAACCTTTTTACCACTGGCTTTAAAGTACATAGCTCTCTCCCTCTTATCCCATTTCACTAATTTCCTACTTCTACCCTGTCTGCACACTTCATTCCTCCAAAGCCAAATTAATCACTATACCTTAATCTCATCTAACTTGCTGCCAACACCTTGCCCAAATATTCCCTGTGCCTTGAAACTCCCTCTCCCTTTATATATGGCAGATGACCATGCACTCCATCTTCAATTCCTTATTAAAACCACATCTTCTCCAAGAAGCCATCCATGATTAATCCATCTTTTCTCTACAGACTCTCCCATCTGTGTCACCTATGTGCTTGCAATTGCTTTAAGCAATTTGATTTTCACCCCACTGTCAGCCCCATAGCAGTTATGTACATATCCAAATTTGATTTATTTTAATATCTGTCTCTCCAGATTGTGAGCTCCTTGTTGGCAGGGATCCCATTTGTTTCATTCATTCATTCAATAATATTTACTGAGCACTTACTGTGTGCAGAGCACTGTACTAACTGCTTTGGGAGAGTACAATATAATACAACAATGAACAGTGGCATTCCCTGCCCACAATGAACTTACAGTCTAGAGGGGGAGAAAGAGACATCAATATAAATAAATAAAATGATGGATAAATACATAAGTGCTGTGGGTCTGGGTGGGGGGTTGGGGGAGAGCAAAGGGAGCAAGTCAGGGAGAAACAGAAGGGAGTGGGAGATGAAAAAAAGGTAGGGCTTAGGCTGGGAAGGCCTCTTGGAGGAGATGTGCCTTCAATAAGGCTTTG
Source organism: Ornithorhynchus anatinus (assembly GCF_004115215.2). NCBI lineage: Eukaryota > Metazoa > Chordata > Mammalia > Monotremata > Ornithorhynchidae > Ornithorhynchus > Ornithorhynchus anatinus. The sequence goes on from NC_041728.1 coordinate 158,583,660, forward strand.
AAGTGTGTGTGGGGGGGTAAATTTCTATAGGATTTGGGGAGGAGGCAAACGATGTTCCAGGCCAGAGGCAGGACATGGGTGAGGGGTCAGTAGTGGAGCAGGCAAGATTGAGGCACAGTGCGAAGGTTAGTACAAGAGGAGTGAAGTGCATAGGCTGGATTGTTGAAGAAGAGAAGCAAAGTGAGGTAGGAGGGGCCAAATTGTGGAGTGTTTAATGTGGAGTGTTTTAAAAGTGGAGTGGACAGTTTTTATTTGATGCAAATGTGGGTGGGCAATCAGTACAGTTTTTTGAGGAGCTAGGTGATGTGTCCTGATATTTCTTTGTAGAAAAATGATCGGACAGCAAGCAGAGTGAACTTTGGACTGGAGTGGGGAGAGGCAGAAGAGTGGGAAGTCAACAAGGATGTTGATGCAGTAATCCAGTCGGGATAGGATGAGTGATTGTATTAAAGTAGTAGCAGTTTGGATGGAGAGGAAAGGGTGGATTTTAATGATGTTGTGAAGGTGGAACTGACAGGATTTAGTGACCAATTGAATCTGTGGGTTGAATGACAGAGAGGAGGATAATGCCCAGGTTACAGGCTTGTGAGACAGGAAGGATGGTGGTGCCGTCTACAGTGATGGGAAAATCAAGGGGAGGACAGGGTTTGGGTGGGAAGATAAGGAGTTCTGTTTTGGACATGCTTAGTTTGAGGTGACAGGAGGACAGGATGTCTTGAAGGCAAGACTGGAGAGAGGGAGAGAGATCAAGGCTGGAGATGTAGATTTTGTATCATTCATTCATTAATTTATTCAGTAGTATTTACTGAGTGCTAACTATGTGCAGAGCACTGTAGTAAGCGCTTGGAATGTACAAATCGGTAACAGATAGAGACAGTCCTTGCCCTTTGACGGGCTTACAGTCTAATCAGGGGAGACAGACAGACAAGAGCAATAGCAATAAATAGGATCAAGGGGAAGAACATCTCATTAAAACAATAGCAAATAAATAGAATCAAGAATAAGTAGAATCAAAAATAGAGGTAATAGTTGAAGCCATGGGAGCAAATTAGTTCCCCAAGGGCATGGGTGTAGATGGAGAATGGAAGGTGACCCAGAACTGAACCTTGAGGGACCCCCACATTTAGGGGGTGGGAGGCAGATGAGGAGCCCATGAAGGAGACTGAGAATGAACCCCCAAAGAGATGAGAGAAGAACCAGGAGAGAACAGTCAGTGAAGCAAAGGTTAGATAACATTTCCAGAAGAAGGGAGTGGCCCATAGAGCCTAAGGTAGTTGAGGGGTTGAAGTGGATTAGGATGGAGTGAAGGTTTTTGGATTTGGCAAGAAGGAGATTATTGGTGACCTTTAAGAGGGTGATTTCTGTGAAGTGAAGGGGATGGAAGTCAGGTGCTTAGTAGAGTGCTCTGCACACAGTAAGCACTGAGTAAACACTCCATATTCATTCATTCAGTTGTATTTATTGAGTGCTTACTATGTACAGAGCACTATACCAAGCACTTGGAATGTACAAGTTCAGCAACAGATAGAGACAATCCCTGCCCAATAACGGGTTCACAGTTTAATAATGATGGCTTCTGTTAAGCGCTTACTATGTGACAATAACTGTTGTAAGCACTCGGGGGATACAAGGTCATCAGGTTGCCCCACGTGGGGCTCACAGTCTTAATCCCCATTTTACAGATGAAGTAACTGAGGCTCTGAGAGGTGAAGTGACTTGCCCAAAGTCACACAACTGACAAGTGGCTGAGGTGGAATTAGAACCCATGACCTCTGACTCCCAAGCCCGTGCTTTTTCCATTGAGCCATGCTGCTTCTCTCCATAAATACCATTGATTAACTGAACAAGGTTTCATATCTTAACTGCTATAATTATAATAATTTTTAGAAATTAAATCAAGATAGTTGATATCAATTTCAAATTATTTAAGTATAACATTTGTTAAATCATTTTCAGCCTACATAAAGTTTCTTTTCAGGGCTTGGTGTGTCTACAAGCGATGGGCAGAATCATAATTTCTTATAGAAATCGATCTTAATTTACCCTACTATATTATTTTTGAAGGAGTGATGTTTTTTCCATGGTCCCCAAACATTTTTTGTTGATTTTGGCTTGAGGCACACTTAAGTTTGCATTTCAATTTCCATGTAGAAAGTTATTTTTTTATTCTCTACTTCCATGAGAGGATATTGACAGACTTTGGCCCCATTTAACACAGCCTTCAAATCATTTTCAAAAGTCATTAGGCCTGGAGATATTTACCAGGCTAAATAATTGGCCTTACTGTTCCCTACTTTTACTTACACCACCTCCCACTGCTATTCCTCTTCACCCCCAACTTTACTATTGCTTCATATTTCATGAGGTTAGGCAAACCCATCCTTTGACTGCAGAAGACTCCTCACTCCTCACTCTAGGCTTCAAGGCTCTCCATCACCTTGCCCCTTCCTACCTCTCCTCCCTTCTCTCTTTCTACCGCCCACCCCGCCCGCTCCGCTCCTCTGCCACCCACCTCCTCACCGTCCCTCGGTCTCGCCTATCCCGCCGTCGACCCCTGGGTCACGTCCTCCCGCGGTCCTGGAACGCCCTCCCTCCTCACCTCCGCCAAACTGATTCTCTTTCCCTCTTCAAAACCCTACTTAAAAATCACCTCCTCCAAGAGGCGTTCCCAGACTGAGCTCCTCTTCTCCCTCTACTCCCTCTGCCATCCCCCCTTTACCTCTCCGCAGCTAAAGCCTCATTTTCCCCTTTTCCCTCTGCTCCTCCACCTCTCCCTTCCCATCCCCACAGCACTGTACTCGTCCGCTCAACTGTATATATTTTCGTTACCCTATTTATTTTGTTAATGAATTGTGCATCGCCTTGATTCTATTTAGTTGCCATTGTTTTTACGAGATGTTCTTCCCCTTGACGCTGTTTATTGCCATTGTTCTTGTCTGTCCGTCTCCCCCGATTAGACTGTAAGCCCGTCAAACGGCAGGGACTGTCTCTATCTGTTGCCAACTTGTTCATCCCAAGCGCTTAGTACAGTGCTCTGCACATAGTAAGCGGTCAATAAATACTATTGAATGAATGAAAGAAGACACCTTCAGAGTTACACAAAACATAGATTCCTGTGGAACTCAAAGCAAAAGAGAATTGAAAGGAGAAAAGTTCATTCAACTAATTTAATACACTTGGCATATTTTACTTTGAGCCTACCCTAACTTCTCTAGGGTCAAATGATTATTTTTGGGGTAGAATTAATTATTATAGTGATGATTTATACACAAGTTCTTTTGTACTGATAGTAGTTTTGTGTGTGATTACTTCCAGGCACTCTCATCTAAGACTATTTTTATTCATTTGTATCCCCACATTGAGAGCCAGGACCCCACTTGCCTTCCAACTCAATGTGTGACACAACTCTGCCCCTCTAGAAAGCACATTTCTCCAGAGATATGCACCTAGCTTTCACATCCAAGTACCATGGTAAACCCAGTTCTGTGCTTAGTGGGTGTTGAAGGGGTCCTTAAGAAGTGCCATAGCCCTGGAGTCTGAAGTGCTACAAACATCATTATGCTGCCTTCTCACACAGTAGCTCAAGGTAAAGAGAGAGTGGTTTACAAAGGTACCTATTATAGTAAATCTTGTGTTTTTCCTTTAAAAACATACTTGGAACTCCAGAGACTCAACTGCCCCCTCTCCTCCCCACCACTGTCCATTTATTTAGATTTGTTCTATGTTTCCACATTCCCCTAGGAAGACTTTAGGCAGAATTTCCAGGATTATAAAATGAAATGAAACATTCTCTCAAATATCCCTTTAAAAATGGGACATCCCTACCCTCAGGTGATTGTCTACTTGCAGCCCTACCTGTGGCTGGGAGGACAAACTAGAACAACTTCTGGATATCTCCATAGCCCAAGGGTTTTAATCTTCTACAGGAATAGGATTGACCAGTCCAACCCACTGGAAACTTTGCAGACCTTCAGAATGGATTTAATATGTGAGATTTTGACATGATTTGAATTTTCCAGATATCTTATTTCTGAGGGGATCAGTGTTTACTTTCACACAAAGATGTGTTTAGTAAAATGAATGCTGGGCATTTGAAAAACATACCCTATTTTCATAATACTATACTGTTACATTATCTCCTGTTATTTACTGTGGCTTTTCTTTACAATGTACATAATATATTTCAGTCAATAGAAAAGGTTGTTTTGACTTCAGTTCAGAATGATTTTTTTGACCTTGGCTTATATTTCCAAAGCTGATGTCATGTATAAAAATGGAATTTTCCAGCATTGTGGCACCTGCAGTCTTCTCTGGAGAGTAAAATTAACCTGGCATTTAAGAATAAACATTTCTTCATTTGAAAGAAATGTTTTCTATTTGATTTAATTATATGGAAATATACAGTTTGTATATCATTTATATTGTTAAAGTATTATTTGTAATGCAGAAGCAACTTTATTTTAAAATTTAATTAAGCAGTACTATTTTAAATATTGAAGCTTTGAACCATTAGTTACCTCATAATTCAAATATGGAAAATAGATATTTACTAGACCTTATAAAGTTATGGATAAAATATGATATATATTTTATTTCAATTATAAACATAATATTTTTAAACACACATTCATACAGAGAACATATGAGTTGTAACAAGAATTATTTTGAAGGATGGTATCTCATTAGTTTAAAGTTTTCATAAATGAGCCATTAGAATGGTTTGATTAGATACTTAAAATATGAAATGAGCAATTTCATCAGTCAAGATATCCTTTACAATTTAAAATGGTTAAGTTTAATTTAAAATTTTATTTAAAAATATTCTATGAAACATTGACTTGTGGTACCATCCAGTCTTAACTTTGAAGACTAAAAGCTAGGAAAGTGATTGTTAGACTACAAAGATTTGGGCTTGTAAAACTGAAGCCACTTAGCTGTATGGCACCAAACTGGGGCTAAAATTGCATATAGATATTCAAAATGATCCAAAGGAAATGCAGAATTAGAAACTCCAGCCAAGATCCAGTTGATAGCTCTCTGAAGGCCGAATAACGCTTTGGAGGCCCAATAATCACAGCTGAAATGGATTTACAAATTCAATATTGGACAAAGTCAAGCTTTTAATCAATACTGCAAGTGGGAAAGAATACCAACAAAAATGTACAGATGATATTTAAAGCTACTGAGGCTTAAAGCTGCAAATGCAAAGCTTGATAGACTGATTAGCCAAAGATCCTTACCACATGCTTTGTCACATGGGCAGCCTAAGAACCTTGCTTGGAAGAAGTGCATGGAAAATTGAATGGAAAAGGTTTTAGACTAAATCTATCCTAAACTAGGTCAACCTGGCCTCTTTTTCCTACATCATTTTCCTATAAAATCATTCAGTTCATGTTTCTCTTCTTCAAGAACTTCCAGTGGTTGTACATCATGTTTGATACAGCATGATCTAGTGTAAATATCAAAGGGCTGGGAGTCAGAGGACCTGAGTTTGAATCCCACCTCTGCCACTGGCCAGCTATTTGATCTTTGGTAACTAACAACTTCTCTGGACCTCATTTCCCTCAACTATGAAATGTTGATTCAATACCTGTTCTCCCTCCTACTACCAATTTGAGACCCTTGAGGAGGAGGAGGAAGAGAAGGAGGAGGAAGAGGAAGAGGATGAGAAGGAGAAGGAAATGAAAAATTATCATACTTGATAATAATAATAAAAATAATAATAATAATGGTATTTGTTAAGAGATTACTATGTGCCAAGCACTGTTCTAAGCACTGGGTTAGATATAGGGTAATCAGGGTGGCCCATGTGGGGCTCATAGTCTTAATCCCCATTTTACAGATGAAGTAACTGAGGCACAGGGAAGTTAAGTGGCTTGCCCAAGATCACACAACAGGCAAGTATTGGAGCCAGGATTAGAATCCATGTCTTCTGACTCCCAAGCCCATGCTCTTTTCACTAAGTCATGTTGCTACTCATGGCTTAGTTAAGCCCTACTATGTGACAAGCACTGTTCTAGATACTGGGGTAGATAAAAGTAAATCAGGTTACATAGTCCCTGTCACACATGGACCTCACAGTCTATTTTACCCATTTTACAGATGAGGAAATTGAGGTTTATAGAAGTTAAGTGACTTGCCTAAGGTCACCCAGCAGACTTGTGGTGGAGCTCGAACTGGAACACTGGTCTCTCTGACTCCCAGGCCCCTGCTCTATCCTATCAGAAGTCATGCTGCTTCTCTGATGATGACCTTGTATCTATCCCAACACTTATTATAGGGCTTGACCCTAGTAAATCCTTAAATATTACTATTATTATTATTATTATCCACCTCACATCAAATAGAAACTCCTCAATAATCTTGCCCCTTCCTCCCTTCTCTGTCTGATTTCTGAGTACAACCCAGCCCTCAGACTTTGCTCATCTAATGCCACCTTACTCATTGTACCTTGATCTCATCTATCTCAGTACTGACCTCTTGCTCTTGTCCTGCCTCTGTCCTGGAACTTCCTCTTCCTTCATGTCCAACAGATAATCACTCTCTCCACCTCTTATAATAACATCTCCACCAAGAGCATTTCCCTGACTCAGCCTCATTTCTTCTTCTCCCATTCCTTCTGGGTCACCCTTAAACTTGATTTGTACCCTTTATTGACCCCATGCTCAACCCCACAGAACTTATATTTGTCTTGACTTATGCCATCAAGGTCGTTTCCAACCCATAGCGACACTATGGACACATCTCTCCCAGATTGCCCTGCTCTTCAACTGCAATAATTTTGGTAGTGTAACCATAGAGTTTTCTTGGTAAAAATACAGAAGTGATTTATCATTGCCACTTTCTGCACAGTAAACCTGAGTCTCCACCCTCAACTCTCTCCCACACAGCTGCTTCCCAGCATGGGTGAGGTTTGACTGGTAGCAGATTGCTTTCCCCTTGCTAGCTGCTGCCCAAGCTAGGAATGGAATTGGTAGGCCCCTGTTTGACTGTCCCTCTCATAGCTGAGTACTGGAAACTCTGGAGGAGTGACCCTGAGAGAAGACAGATCATATATATATATATATATCCATAATTTAATTATTCATGATATTGTCTTTCACCCCCTCTAGACTGTAAGCTCCCTTTGGGCAGGGAAAGTGTCTACCACCTCTAATATACTGTATTCCCCCAAGTGCTTATCCCACTGTTCTGCATTCATAAGTACACAATAAATATCATTGATTGATTGATATCCAGGTATATCTTTAGCAGGGAAAAAGTCATCATTATATGCAGCTGTTCTCCAGGGAAGCAGCAAATAGGAACAGGAGTTCAAAATAGCACTCCATAAAAATGCAGCCCTTTTTTTCCTATTCCAACCTCCCTCTTAGGAAAATTCTTCCCCACCTAAGAGATAGTGAGTTGTTCTATTACTAACAGAGCAGGCAAATTCCTCAATGGTTTCTGAGAAGTATAGGCAAAATCAGCCTCTTTTTTCTCTTTGAAAATAAATGTGGCTAAGGGATCAGCAAGAATTTTGCCAGGGTAGAAAGAACAGACAGATCACTTCATCTGTGATTTTGCCATCTAACAGTGAGAAACTCTTGGGGGCCAGCGTAGCTTTCCTCATCTGTAAATTGTGGATTAAGGCAGTGAGTCCCACGTGGAACAACCTGATTAACTTGTATCTACCCCAGTGAATAGACCTGTGCTTGGCACATAGTATGCAGTTAAAAAATACCATCATTATTATCAATGTTATTATTAATAACTTCTTTTAGAAATTTAACATGGCAGAGGATGGTGGCTTAGGTAGGACTACTAGCAGTATATAATATTTACTGTATTTTTTATCACTTACTAGGTGCCAAGCATTGTTCTTAGCACTGAGGTAGATACAAATCAATCAGGTTGGACATAGTCCTTGTCCCACATTGGGCTCACACTCTAAATGCCCATTTTTTACAGATATGTTAACTGAGACACAAAGAAGTCTTGTGCGAGGTCACACATCAGACAAGTGGTGCAGCCTTGATTAGAATCCATTACTTACCGACTCCCAGGCTTGTGCTTTATCCACAGCACTCTGATAGGAAAAGTTTTTGGATTTAAGACCAATCTATAAAAAATGGCTTTTAAAATGATCATTCAAATATCATGATACTGTATTTTTAAAAAAGGTTTTCATCAGTATTGTGATGAGGATTTATGATAGGTTTCCCTAATGGCACGTTTAAATTCTTGATTATTTTTATGTTTATTGGATCATTCATTCAATTGTATTGATTGAGAACTTACTGTGTGCAGAACACTGTACTAAGTGCTTGAAAGAGTACAATACAACAATAAACAGTCACATTCCCAACCCACAATGACTTTACACTCCAGAAGAGGGGAGACATACATCAATACGAATACATAAAATTACAGCTATGTACGTAAGTGCTTTGGGGCTGAGCAAAGCAAAGAGCAAAGTGAGCAAGTCAGGATGACACGGAAGGGAGTGGGAGATGAGGAAAGGCTTAGACTGAAAAGGCATTTTGGAGGAGATGTGCCTTCAAAGAAGGCTTTGAAGCAGCAGAAAGTAAACATCTGTAGGATTTGAGGAGTGAGAGGATTCCAGGACAGAGGCAGGATGTGGGCTAGAGGTCGGTGATGAAATGGGCGAGATCGAGGTATAGGGTTAAGGTTAGGTATAGAGATGTGAAGTGTGCAAGCTGGGATGTAGAATGAGAAAAGCAAGGTGAGGTAGGAGGGGGAAAGGTTATGGAGTGCTTTAAAGCTAATGGTGAGAAGGTTTCGTTTGATTCGGAGGTGGATGGACCACCACTGAAGATTTTTGAGGAGGAGGGTGACATCTCCTGAACATTTTTGGAGAAAAGTGATCTGAACAGCACAGTGAAGTATGGACTGGAGAAGGGAGAGACAGGAGGCTGGGAAACCATCAAGGAGGCTTATGCAGTAATACAAGCAGACAGGATGAGTGATTGTAATAGCACTTTTGATGGAGAGAAAAAACAGAAATGTTGTGAAGGTGGGACTGACAGGGTTGAATAACAGAGAGAAGTCAATGGTAACACTAAGGTGGTGTAAGGATTGTGATATGGGAAGGATGATGGTGCTTTCTACAGTGATGGGAAAGTCATAGGGGAGGACAGGGTTAGGGTGAGAAGATAAGGAGCTCTGTTTTGGACATGTTAAGTTTGAGATGATGCGAGGACATCCAAGTAATAATGTATGAAGACAGGAAGAGATGTGAGACTGGAAAAAGGGAGAGAGATTATTATGATGTTTGTTTTTACTGTGGTATTTGTTAAGTTCTTACTATATGTCAAGCACTGTCTTAAGCACTGTGATAGATACAAGTCAATCAGGTTGACTGCAGTTTGTGTCCTTCATGGAGCTCACAGTCTGAGAAGGAGTACAAATCTATAAATTCAGACACTCAATCAAGATTTGATATTTTCATTTTCAAAACAATTAAGTCCTCAAAATTATTAGTTAATAACTGGTAAATTGGTTTAAATCCAAATTGTATTTTTCTAATATTTTCCAAAATACAAGCAAGTTAAAATTTCCTACCAAAAATTTATATTTTCATTTATACACACTAATGCAGTGTTGGTTATAGCAAACAAAATTGCCAGAGGCTTTTGCTAAAAACTTATGAATATTTAATGATTTTTGAAAGTTTCATTTTGCATCTTTGACTTATTCTTAAATATCCAAAATCTCTCTTTGATCCTCAAACTAGATATTTTATACTACAAGATCTGTTCTATCAATCTTGTATGACTTTAGATTTTATCATGTGTTTCTCAAGATACCACAGCAGGAGGTTTAATAGAAGTGTATTATATCCTTTTCTTTTCTATTTGAGAATGAAGATAATGCCTGGCATAGGGTCCCAGTGATGATTTCCTATTGGACAAACTTGATTTTCATTCCTTTCGTCAGTATTTACATAGTTTAATTTGTAAATTTAATTTCTTTATCTATTTCATCCCAATACATTTGTACTAATTCCTACAATATCCTAGCTCTGCCTCCCGCCCTTACCATTTGCAAATTATTTTTTACTATTTTTTCTGTATTAAATTGTAGGCTCCAGGAGGTCAGTGATCATAAGTTTGTTTTTTTCTATTTTTCTCCCACAAATGCTTAGTACAGTGCTTCACCCTAAATTGCCATTCAGTAAATATTACCGATGATGAGCTGTGCAAGATTATCAGTATATTTTACAGGAAATTTCCAAAATGAACACTGAGGGATTTTTATCAAAACAAACCACGTTTCAAATTTTCACTGCATGATCACTGATTTTTTCTTTCATATGTACGTATCCACAATGATATGTTGAATGAGTTCATTTCTATCCAGTAATTTAACACTAAGATGGTTTTTACTATTTAAAATAAATTCCCAATTTTTAAAAAAAAATTACTGAATGGATAGAGTTTACAGACTGAGCAGGGCAAAATGGGTTGGATGGAGTCTATATCCCACATAGGGCTCACAATCTTAATCCCCATTTTATAAATGAGGTAACTGAGACACAAAAAAGTTACAAGTTCACACAGCCGACAAGGGGTGGATCTGGAATTAGAACTCAGGTCCTACTGACTCACAGGCCCATGCTCTATCCACTAAGCAACACTGCTTCCTGCCTATAATGCACTGTACTAAGCGCTTGACTTCCTCAAAGTTACAGGAAGTATTTTATTGCTTCATTCTCCCACTTCCAAGTTATAACTGAGATGTGTCGAGGTTCTGAAATGTCAGAAAAAACACTATTGCGTGATATTGAGTAACACTGAGTAACACTGAATCCTCATAGAATCTGAAGTAGAAGGGACAGGAATCTTTAACAACCATATTTGTGTGGGACTTCAGGATCTATGAAATCGGTTGCTAAGTCTACTAAAAAGAATGCAAATTTATTAGCTTATATGCCAAGGAGAAAAGGTCTTGGACACAGTTTATCATATATGTATTTAGAAATGCTTATTAAACCAGCTGCATTTTAGCTCTTTGAAAGACTTCAACTATTTTTAAAACTATTTATATTTCAGTGGACATTTAAAAATAGTGATATTTTGATTCATACATTCCTGTGACAAACCTGTTGCTTTGTAAAGCTATTTAATTCCACAGATGCTTTTTAATAAGCCTTTTTAAACTTTTTCAGAAGAAAAATTAGAGCAGAAAATTAGTATTTACAATGGAGAAACAGCTTGAACCTAAAGGCTAAATGTTTGTTCAATAAACAAGAATCAGGGAAAAGAAGTTCAAGGAGCTTTTAAATTTGGCAAAACAGATGTCTCATCTCTACCTCTTTTATAGATGGTTTAGTCATGTATTACACTTTAAGCAATATTTTAGAATGAACTCTAAGATAACTTTCACCTAATTATAAGTCAGGTACAATCATATACATTTTAAAATGATACCACCGTGGAGTAATTCTGTCCTCCTATCGGGAGGAAACAAGGAATCAACCTGGATCCTCACCCTAGTTCTGACACTGGCTTGCTGGATAAGCTTGAACTATCATTGAATATCTCTGTTCCTCAGTTTAATCATCTATAAAATGGGATTCTGATAATATTTTATCTACCCGAGCGTTTAGGAAAGTACTTTAGCATAGAGTAAGGGCTACAGCTTCAAGGCTCAAAACCAAATTTTCCTTTTGTGCTAACCTTCTCACTGTGCCTCAGTATCATTTGTCTCCCCACTGACTACTGGCCCACATCCTGCCTCTGGCCTAGAACACCCTCCCTCCTCATATCCATCTGACAATCACTCTCCCCCCACTCCTTGAAGCCCTAATGAAGGCACACCTCCTACAAGAGGCCTTCCCAAACAAAGCCCCACTTTTCCTCATCACTCAGTCCCTTCCACATCATCCTGAATTGCTCCCTTTTGCTCTTCTCCCCTATCCCCACCTCACAGCACTTATGTATATATCTGTAATTTTATTTATTTTTATTAATGTCTGTTTACTTGTATTGATGTCTCTCCCTGTTTAGACTGTGAGCTCATTGTAGGTAGGGATTGTCTCTCTTCATTGCTATATTATGCTTTCCCAAGCGCTTAGTACAGTGCTCTGCACACAGTAAGCACTCAATAAATGCAACTGAATGAATGATTGAATGAATGAATGAATGAATGATTGAAATTCTTCAACCGTATTTGTCAGCTCACTTCATCTATTATTCCCCAAACCAACCTCGGCTATCCTGTTTCTGTCAATTCACACACTGAAACTTCTTGTCTCCCTCCTTAAATTTTACAGACCACAGCTCTCCCCCTACATTCAGGGTCTTAAAATCTACTACCTCCTTTGACAAGATTTCCCCAATTAAATTCCCTACACCTTGTCAGATAAATCCATCAGCTAAATCTAGCACTTATGAATATATTTTACCATGACTCAGTACATTTATGTATAGCTTGATGTAATAGTATATCAATTTATTTATTTGACTAAACTTGTAAATATTTTTTACATGTACCTCTTCAGGTCCTCATGGGCAGGAAACATGCGATTTTATTATCCTGCATGTCTCAAGCACCAACTGGGTGCTCCATAAATACAATTTCTAAGGTGTTTGGGAGCATGGGATCACAGAACATATGTATATTTTTTTGTAGCTATTATTTTTGCAGTGCAAGTTTTATTAGGTTCTAACTACATGAAGTTCATTGGAAAATTAAGGAAATTAAAGTTCTCACTAATAGCCTGTTCATCTCATTTCTCTGTAGGTATCTGACCATTTGCTCAGGGGAGGGTAGGATCGCAGCCTTCTTCTGTTTCAAAACCAGAAGCTCCATCCCCAGTAAACAGTGTGGCTCAGTGGAAAGAGCACGGGTTTGGGAGTCAGAGGTCATGGGTTCTAATCCCAGCTCTGCCACTTTTCAGCTGTGTGACTTTGGGCAAGTCACTTAACTTTTCTGGGTGTCAGTTACCTCATCTGTAAAATGGGAATGAAGAGTGTGAGCCCCATGAGGGACAACCAGATCACTTTATATCCCTCCAGTGCTTAGAACAGTGCTTTGCACATAGTAAGCACTTAACAAATACCAACATTATTATTATTGTTATTAAACTATACCTCTGCAATTTCTATCCAGTAGTCTGTGGAATGAGACAAAACAATATTTCCAATCAATGGGATTAAGATAGATCAGCATCTAATAATTCACATACCTTTACTATGATTTGAATTTGTTAAACACTGATTTTGCTAGGTAATTAAGCAATCTTACCAATCAATAAATGATATTTATTGAGTGCTTATTGTATACAGAGCACTGTATTAAGCTCTTGGGAGAGTACAGTATACCAATATAACAGAGTTAGTAGATAAATTCCTAGCCCACAGTGAGCTAATTCCCATCCATTCCAAATGGAAATTCCAAGCAACTTGGCAGCAAACTTCTCTTCTCAGTGCCCACCTCTGCTCTTAGCACAATAGTCTTCTTGGCACTTACCTGAAGCTATGCCAGGATCACCTTCTCGCAGCATTGGATTTTGAAAGAAAAATATCATCTAATGAAATTAAACATAAAATTTAGGTTCCAGATGGCCCAAACTACATATCTAGAACTTCCCATACCTTGAGCATTACCCTCAACTCACTGGGCCTAGAGGAGGAGTGATTTGAAATTTAGGGGACATGAAGGGGAAAAGAGATGTCCCCAATCAGACTCCATATTAGGTCCTGGCTTGATCAACTCGTGTCAAGTCTTATGATCTGGAAACTCAGTTATTCTAGGCCTAAATTCTTTGGAATAGGTCCTGCGTCATGCTTCAGAAGATTGATATGCATATTAGTGGCTTTAGCATCATGGTGCCCTTATGTTTGGGGAGTGTCCTTTATGTGATGTGGCGCTCACCAGCCCAAAGATGTCTCGAAAGATCAAGAGTGATAATTAACACTTGGCCAAATCAGTTGCAGTTTGGGAGGTAACCAAGGCAACTAGATTCATGGACCCAGATTACACAGGGCCCTAGAGCCTGTTCATGCAACCAGACCTTTTATGTGTTTTGATATAACTTTTCTTGGACAACTAAGCCAAATATTAGGACTCATGACAAAACAGACATACTTGGTAACTTGATTTAAAAGTGCTCCTGCGCTTAAAGTTTTATAGTTCACAAAATGATCAAGCCACAATCAGTTAATGAGATTACCATTGTTCTTATAGCAGTCTTCCTGTGGTCAGGGAAAGGCACCTGGTTTTAGATAACAGCAGGCTATATGTGCAGCATGCAGATAAGAAATTTCATCAACTATGCCTTTTTATCATTGGGGAACAATTATGGAAGGCTAGAAATCAAAGAAAACATATCTGAAGGAAATTCAAATGCTAAAGACACCTCCAGTGGTTGCCTATCAACCTCCGCTCCAAACAAAATCTCCTCACTCTAGGCTTCAAGGCTCTACATCACCTTGCCCTGTCCTACCTCTCCTCCCTTCTCTCTTTCTACTGCCCACCCCGCACACTCCGCTCCTCTGCCGCTCACCTCTTCATTGTCCCTCGGTCTCGCCTATCCCGCCGTCGACCCCTGGGCCACGTCCTCCCACGGTCCTGGAACGCCCTCCCTCCTCACCTCCGCCAAACTAATTCTCTTCCCCTCTTCAAAACCCTACTTAAAACTCACCTCCTCCAAGAGGCCTTCCCAGACTGAGGTCCCCTTCTCCCTCTACTCCCTCTACCACCCCCCTTCACCTCTCTGCAGCTTAACCCTCTTTTCCCCCCATCTCCCTCTGCTCCTCCTCCTCTCCTTTCCCATCCCCTCAGCACTGTACTCGTCTGCTCAACTGTATATATTTTCATTACCCTATTTATTTTGTTAATGAAATGTACATTGCCTTGATTCTATTTAGTTGCCATTGTTTTTACGAGATATTCTTCCCCTTGACTCTATTTATTGCCACTGTTCTTGTCTGTCTCCTCCGATTAGACTGTAAGCCCGTCCAACGGCAGGGACTGTCTCTATCTGTTGCCGACTTGTTCATTCCAAGCGCTTAGTACGGTGCTCTGCACATAGTAAGCACTCAATAAATACTATTGAATGAATGAATAAAAGAAAAAAAAGTATCAGGATTTTATATGAAGAGAAAACGACACTTGAAAGAGAAAATGAACCATAAATCTCTATCTGTTAAGAAAATTTTGGATTCTCTTTTATCATTAACCACACTTCATTCTCTTGGACTGAGACTGGAAGACTATCAGTTCCATCTTAGGAACAGTCTCATAATTCTATCACTTCCTACCCAAAATTCTTATTTTCACTTCATTTATTAGATGCATGGACTTGTTTTCCTCATTGTAAATACTACTTCCACTAGCCTTCAAAAATAAATGTTAATGGAATGATCTCATTCCCAGTGTGACCTTTTCCTTCAGCATCCATGCTGGCTTTGATGTGAGTAAAGTTAACATTTCTTTAGGCTTCCTGAGTTTAGTGGGAAGCACAGGCCTGGGAGTAAGAGGATCTGCGTTCTAAACCCAGATCTGCCAAATGCTTGCTGGGTGACCTTGGACAAGTTATTAGCTTCCCTGTGGCTCACAGAAGTTGTGTAAATAAGATGACCTAATGGCTTGGTAGTATTGAAAGCATCAGGGGTGACCTCCCAAATCTCCCCTGCTCCTCTTAGGCCCTTCTTCCTCCATTTATTCAACTCTCCCATCTCTTCCAGCATCATATCAAGAGGAGATCTCACACTTCCTCTCAAAATCTACCCCCTCCACCTGATCTTCTGACCCCATCTTTTCTCACCTTATCAAACTTTTACCCCCTCCTTTCTTCTCTCGCTGCACACTATCTTCAACTATTTCCTCTCCAATGGCATAAAATGGAAATTCAATACTTGTTCTCTCTCCTATTGAGATCTGTGGCACAGATACTGTGTCTGACCTCATTAACTTGTAGAAGCAGCACTGCATAGTGGATAGAGCACAGGCCTGGGAGTCAGAAAGTCATGGACTCTAATTCCAGCTCTGCTACTTGTCTACTATGTGACCTTGGGCAATCACTTAACTTTTCTGTGCCTCAGTTACCTCATATGTAAAATGGGGATCGAGACTGTGAGCCCCATGTGGGACAAGGGACTGTGTCCAACCTGATTTACTTGTATTCACCCCAGGGCTTCGTAGAGTGCCTGGCACTTAGTAAATCCTTAACAAATGCTATCATTCTTATTGTCCCAGGTTTAGAACAGTGTTTAGCACATAAACACTTAACAATAGTTATCATTATCACTAAGCACAATAACAAGTCTAGCCCAAAATTAAGTTTCTCAGGTCTTAGTTTGAACTGAAGTGTTATAATTAATGTTCAAACTAGCTCAATGACTTCGGTCATAGGAAATGCCACAGAAAAAATATAGAAAATAATAGATCTCCAGACTAGTACTAATAGTATTTATTGTGTACTCACTGAGTGCATTGTATTCAACTCTGCATGGTCCGAAAGGGAAAGATCAAACAGTTGCATAGTATTAATAGTTCTTCAAGAGAAACAGCAGTCCTGGAAGTGTTTGGGCTCTCAAGAGTCACCAAGGGACAACTGAAATAGGTCAGCTGCTGTAGTTAATGTCATCAGTGCTGCCAGTTAAGAAGGTGAACAAAAGTTGTCAGAAAAAGAAGAGCTTAATAAACCCCTTTCTGAATGGGTTAGGGTTATCTTTCAAGAGAGAGAGAATTTGGAGAAAAAAGGAACTCTGGTAAAATGATCATTACAGAAGTACAAAGTAAACAGTAATCAAGTGTTATTCTTTCTCCTTTCTGCATCAACTATACCCTCAGATCTTTAACCACTAAATTCTTTGATAGCCCACTCCCACCCACAAAGCACTTACGTAAGTATCCTTGTACTCTATTTTCCCTATATAAATTACTTTAGTGGCTATCTCCCCATTAAATTATTCATTCAATAGTATTTATTGAGCGCTTACTATGTGCAGAGCACTGTACTAAGCGCTTGGGATGAACAAGTCGGCAACAGATACAGTCCCTGCCGTTTGACGGGCTTACAGTCTAATCGGGGGAGATGGACAGACAAGAACAATGGCAATAAATAGAGTCAAGGGGAAGAACATCTCGTAAAATCAATGGCAACTAAATAGAATCAAGGCGATGTACAATTCATTAACAAAATAAATAGGGTAACGAAAATATATACAGTTGGGCGGACTAGTACAGTGCTGTGGGGATGGGAAGGGAGAGGTGGAGGAGCAGAGGGAAAAGGGGAAAATGAGGCTTTGGCTGCGGAGAGGTAAAGGGGGGGTGGTAGAGGGAGTAGAGGAGCTCAGTCTGGGAAGGCCTCTTGGAGGAGGTGAGTTTTAAGTAGGGTTTTGAAGAGGGGAAGAGAATCAGTTTGGCGGAGGTGAGGAGGGAGGGCGTTCCAGGACCGCGGGAGGACGTAGCCCAGGGGTCGACGGCGGGATAGGCGAGACCGAGGGATGGTGAGGAGGTGGGCAGTGGAGAAGCGGAGCGTGCGGGGTGGGCGGTAGAAAGAGAGAAGGGAGGAGAGGTAGGAAGGGGCAAGGTGATGTAGAGCCTTGAAGCCTAGAGTGAGGAGTTTTTGTTTGGAGCGGAGGTTGATAGGCAACCACCGGAGTTGTTTAAGAAGGGGAGTGACATGCCCAGATCGTTTCTGCAGGAAGATGAGCCGGGCAGCGGAGTGAAGAATAGACCGGAGCGGGGCGAGAGAGGAGGAAGGGAGGTCAGAGAGAAGGCTGACACAGTAGTCTAGCCGGGATATAACGAGAGCCCGTAATAGTAAGGTAGCCGTCTGGGTGGAGAGGAAAGGGTGGATCTTGGCGATATTGTATAGGTGAAACCGGCAGGTCTTGGTAACGGATAGGATGTGTGGGGTGAACGAGAGGATGAGTCAAGGATGACATATGCTGCTTAGGGCAGGGATCGTGTCTTCAAAGCTAAAATAGACCAAGTGCTTAGTTCAGTGCTCTACACAGAGTAAACACTCATAGAAGAAGTGTGGCTCAGTGGAAAGAGCACGGGCTATGGAGTCAGAGGTCATGGGTTCGAATCCCGGCTCTGCCACTTGTCAGCTGTGTGACTGTGGGCAAGTCACTTAACTTGGAAAATGGGGATTAAGACTCTGAACCCCACGTGGGACACACTGATTCCCCTGTGTCTATCCCAGTGCTTACAACAGTGCTCTGCACATAGTAAGCACTTAACAAATACCAACATTATTATTATAAAATACCACTGATTAAGGCAATGAAATTGGACACAGTCACTGACCCACACAGAGATCAAAATGAAACAGTCTTATTTGAATGTTACCTAGGTATTTACATTTATAGGAGATACTGGGAGTTTTTCTAATTAGTATATTATATCTTAAATGCTTTTCAGCAGCCCTAACAATCAAACCAGCACTATTCACAGAGGCTAAAATGATGCTTAATTTCCAGTATAGTGCTCTGCACTCACCTCAATAAACTATGATAAATGAACCAATTAATAATAGGTTCTGACAATGTACACTATTCCCAGGTCTGAGATGTAGTCCATGAATGTGATGATCTTGCTTCTCTTAGAAAAAGGAACCACAACCTAATAATAATAATAATAATGATAATGTTGGTATTTGTTAAGTGCTTACTATGTGCAGAGCGCTGTTCTAAGAGCTGGGGGAGATACAGGGGAATCAGGTTGTCCCACATGAGGCTCACAGTTAATCCCCATTTTCCAGATGAGGGAACTGAGGCCCAGAGAAGTGAAGTGACTTGCCCACAGTCACACAGCTGACAAGTGGCAGAGCCGGGAGTAGAACCCATGACCTCTGACTCCGAAGCCCAAGCTCTTTCCACTGAGCCACGCTGCTTCTCTATCCCTAACCTCAATCCTTAACCATCAGTGAATGGACATTTCTTCATATAGTTGCTTATGGTCTTATAGTTACTAAGATCATTCATTCAATAGTATTTATTGAGCGTTTACTATGTGCAGAGCACTGTACTAAGCGCTTGGAATGAACAAATCGGCAACAGATAGAGACAGTCCCTGCCCTTTGATGGGCTTACAGTCTAATCAGGGGAGACAGACAGACAAGAACAATGGCAATAGAGTCAAGGAGAAGAACATCTCATTAAAACAATAGCAAATAAATAGAATCAGGGTGATGTACATCTCATTAAACAAAATAAATAGGGTGATGAAGATATATACAGTTGAGCAGACGAGTACAGTGCTGAGGGGATGGGACAGGAGAGGGGGAGGAGCAGAGGGAAATGGGGGAGAAGAGAGTTTAGCTGTGGAGAGGTGAAGGGGAGGGTAGAGGGAGCAGAGGGAAAGGGGGAGCTCAGTCTGGGAGCTCAGTTATAAACACTGTTTGTCTTAACTTCAACCATATCTGGATGCTTCCATCATGTTCTGTCAGACTTTGTTCTACAATATATCAATCGATGAAATGTGATCCTTCAAAATGATCCCAAACATCAGTTTGTTTTGAATACTGTCCCAGCCACTGGAGAAGATGCCTACAAATTATAATATCCTACTTAAACAGTATCTGTAATTTATTTATTTATATTAATGTCTGTCTCTCCCTCTGGACTGTAAGCTCGTTGTAGGCAGGGAATGTGTCTGTTTATTGTTGTATTAGACTCTAGTACAGTGCTTTGCACACAATAAGCACTCAATAAATATAGTTACCGAGTGACTAAAAAGGTGCTTTTTTTCCTTTATATGCAGAGCACTGTGTACAGAGCACTGTACTAAGATTTGGGGCAAGCACAATGTAACACATTCCCACAGTGAGTTTCCAGCAAAAGCTTCACTGACATTGTCCTCTGCTGGTTTTCCCCCAATCTCTCTGGAGGCTCATTCTCAGTCTCTTTCATGGGCTTTTGCCTTTCATCTCCTAACTGACCTCAAAGCTCAGGTCCCATCTGCACTCACTCACTTGGAGAATTCATTTGCTCACATGGCTATGCAGATGATTACCAAATCCACATCTTCAGCCCTCGTGTGGCTCCTTCTCTGCAGTCTAATTTTTTCTCCAGCCTTTAGGATATCCCTATTTGGATGTCCTGGTGACCCCTTAAACTTAACGGGTCCAAAAACAACTCCTAATATTCCCACCCATACCCCATTCACCACAATACTCCCTACCTTATGAACCTGTAAAGCTGGTGTTTTTCTCAACTGGTCTTTCTCACTCAGCCCACATATTCAATGTGTAATCAAAATCTGTGACACAACTTTCTGTTCAACCTTCACAGCATCACTAAAATCCACCCTTTCCTCTCCATCCAAACTGCTACCATGTTAATTCAAGCATTTATCCTATCCCATCTTGATTACTGTATAATCCTCCTTGCTGACCTCTTTGCCTCCTCTTTCCATTCCAGTCCATATTTCATTCTACTGCCCACATCATTTTTCTAAAACCCTTCCAACCATGTTTCCCTTCTCCCTGAGAAACTCCAGTGATTGCCCATCTACCTCCTCAACATACAGAAACTCCTTACCATAGTCTTTAAATCTTTCAATCACCTTGCTCTCTCCTCTGTTACCTTCTTGCTTTCCTACTACAATTCAGCCAGCACATTTCACTCATCTAATGCCAACCTATTCACTGTACTTTGATCTCATCTATCTTACCACTGATCCCTTGTCCACATCCTGCATCTCTCTCCCTCTGCATATATAGACGTCCCCTGTTCCCAGCTTCAGAGCCTAATTACAAAGACATCTCTCCAAGATACCTTCCCCAACTAAGGCCCATCTCCTCATCTCTTTCTCCCTTCTGCTTAGCTCATGAACTACAGTTTGCAACTATTATTCTCTCTCTCTGCCTCAGAGCACTTATGCACACATCTGTAATTTAATGTTTTAATTTATTTATAGTACTATCTTTCTCCTTCTCTAGACTGTAAGCTCATTGTGGGCAGTGAACATGTCTCTAAACTCTGTTACATTCTACTTTCCCAAGTGCTTAGTACAGAACTCTGCACGTAGTAAGCACGCAATAAATATGATTGGTTTGTTAATTGATTAATGAGTACATATTGGGTACTGAGCACTATACTCAGCTTTGGGGAACTACAATACAGAATTGATAAACATGTTCCCTACCCACCAGGAGTTTGTCTAGAGGGGGAAACAGACATTAAAATACAACACAGGTATGTACATAGGGTTTGAGACTGGGGTGGTGGATACAGTACGGGCCTGGGAGTCAGAAGGTGGTGGGTTCTAATCTCAGATCTGCCACTTTTCTGCTGTGTTACCTTGAGCAAGTCACTTCACTTATCTCTGCCTCAGTTACTCATCTGTATAATGGGAGTGGAAACTGTGAGCCTCATGTGGGACAGAGACTGTGTCCAACCCAATTTGCTAGTATCCAAACCAGTGCTTAGTATAGTGCCTGGCACACAATATGCACTTAACATACACCACTAGTTTTAAAATTATTATCATTATTATTATTATCATCATTATGTGCTCAAACAACTTAATCAGAGAGCCAGAGTTGGCTTAAAAGACAAAATCAAGGTCAGGCATGAGAGTAGATGGTCCAAATAGTGAATGAATCTGTAAAAGGACAGATTTAATTCATAATGTTTAAGTGGTATCTTACAGTTTGCAGCCATCTTCTCCAGCACCCAGGGTAGTATTCAACACATACTGATGTTTAAGTCTGCCACAAGCCTGTTCGCCCTCATGCCCCCATTTCTCCACCTCCATTTTGGCTCTGGTGCAAAACCTTCAGAACAAAGAAAAATAAATTAAAAAAAAATAAAAATGAAGAAAACTTTTTTAAAAAATTAAGAAGAATACTTTCATTCTCTTCTCCTCCTGCCTTACCCCCCACACCGCTTCTCCACTTCCATCTTGTCTTCAGAGTAAAATCTTCAGAATAAAGGGTGGGGGAGGGGGGAAGAATAGGAAACCAAAGGAAAAAGAAAAGAAGAAAAGGAAAGAAAAGGAAAAAGAAATAAAAAGAAATCAAAAAGGGACAACTTCATTTAACTTCCCCGCCTGCCCGCCCCAAATTCCATGATTGATCTAGGAGAGCGTGTGTTGCATTGTTGCATTGAAGCAGCATGACTCAGTGGAAAGAGCCCGGGCTTGGGAGTCAGAGGCCATGGGTTCGAATCCTGGCTCTGCCACTTGTCAGCTATGTGACTGGGCAAGTCACTTCACTTCTCTGTGCCTCAATTACCTCAGCTGTAAAATGGGGTTGAAGACCGTGAGCCTCACGTGGTACAACCTGATTACTCTGTATCTATCCCAGCGCTTAGAACAGTGCTCTGCACATAATAAGTGCTTAACAAATGCCAACATTATTATTATTATTATTATTATTATAATTATTATCGTGCCTGGAAGAAGGGGAGGAGGATGCCAAGGCTAGGGGGTGTCACTATGTAGGAGAGCACTTCAGCATGTCTCAGTGGAAAGAGCCCAGGCTTGGGAGTCAGAGGCCATGGGTTCGAATCCTGGTTCTGCCACTTGTCAGCTGTTTGACTGTGGGCAAGTCACTTCTCTTCTCTGTGCCCATTCCCTCATCTGTAAAATGGGGATTAAGACTGTGAGCCTCATGGGGGCAACCTGATTACCCTATGTCTACCCCAGTGCTTAGAACAGTACTCTGCACATAGTAAGCGCTTAACAAATACCAACATTATTATTATCACTTCGAACCCTTTGCCTCAAGGTTGGAAGAGTTGATAGCATGCCAGACAAACGAGTATCAAACACAGCGTTGCCATGCAAATATTACTCTTGTTGCAGCACTTACCTGGATTTCAACTCTCTCATAAAACTGCTCTCATGACCTGCAGTTCCCTTCCCCCACAAAGTATGAATTGGGCTACTGTGGAAGCTTTGTGCTGCTTTAACAAGCTACTTTTGAGAATGAAATGTGGAAGTTATTTGCTTTTAAAAAAAAATGTTTGTGTGCATGTTAGAATATTGTAGGCTACCTGCTATTTCACTTGCCCATTAGCACAAATAACATATGTAAGACATTTATTTTAGGTTCATTTTATAGTCCCTGAAAAGATAGGCCTATATGACTTTTATTGGTTTTGTCAGGGATTTATAGCAGACATGTTGTCCTGGTAGTTAGATATATAAGAGTTACCTGGTGCAGTAGGTGGGATTAAAACACTTCTTTTTTTTACTGTGGCTGAAAAGAACAAGCCAGAGGGAACCCTCTGGGGCTAATTTCTATGTGCTATGTTTAAATTAATAAAGTTAAAACCTAAAGATCTCTTTCAGTAGAAAACTGCTGAGTCTTTGTTGCCTGAGGGGCTATAGCTTCAGAAAAAAGTCCACAGTCTGGGAAAATAAACTAGTGGAAACTAGAGAATTTCCTAACTTAGGAAAATGTACCAACTTTGATGAGTTTTCCTGACCTTGACCACCCCCACACCAAATTCCTAGCCTTGCACAGCTGTAGTTTTGATTTCAGCCATGCTTAGACAACTAACCTTCTGGGTGTTAATAATAACAATAATAATAATGTTGGTATTTGTTAAATGCTTACTAATTCAGAGCACTGTTCTAAGTGCTGGCGTAGATACAGGGTAATCAGGTTGTCCCACATGAGGCTCACAGTCTTAATCCCTTTTTACAGATGAGGAAACTGAGGCACAGAGAAGTGAAATGACTTGCCCACAGTCACACAGCTGACAAGTGGCAGATCCGGGAATCGAACCCATGCCCTCTGACCCCTAAGTCCGTGCTCTTTCCACGGAGCCATGCTGCTTCTCTAACAATAATAATAATAGCGAGCCCGTTGTGGTAGGGATTATCTCTATCTGTTGCTGAATTGTACTTTCCAAGAGCTTAGTACAGTGCTCTGCACACAGTAAGTGCTCAATAAAAACAACTGAATGAATAAATACGATTGAATGAATGAATGAATGAATGAATGAATTGTTGCTGTTGTTAAGTGCGAACAATGTGCTAAGCTGGGGTGGTCAGTACAGTGTTAACAGCTAACTGAAACTGGTTGATCTGTAGTCAGACAGCTCTACAATTCATTAGTGAGCTTTGAGGTTTGGTGGTAAATTACAAAACACCATCTCTCTCTTGGGTCACTCATGCTCAGTCTCTTTTGTGGGCTCCTCCTCCACCTCCCACCCCTAATCGGTGGGGGTCCCTCAAGGCTCAGTTCTAGATCCCCTTCTATTCTCCATCTATTCCAATTCCCTTGGAGAACTCATTTGCTCCCATGGCCTCAATTACCATCTCCATGCATATGATTTCCACATCTACATTTTCAGCCCTGATCTCTCTTCTTCTCTGCCATCTTGCATTTGTTCCTTTCTCCAGGATATCTCTACTTAGATATTCTGCTGACACCTTAAATTTAATATGCCCAAATAGAACTCCTCATTTTCCCACCTAAACTCCTCATTTTCCCACCTAAACCCTGTCCCCCATTGACTTTACTATCAGTGTAGATGCTTAGTGGAAAGAGCATGGGCTTGGGAGTCAGAGGTCATGAGTTCTAATCCTGGCCCCACCACTTGTCAGTGGTGTGACTTTGGGCAAGTCATTTCACTTCTCTGTGCCTCAGTTACCTCATCTGTAAAATGGGGATTAAAACTGTGAGCCCCACATGGGACAACGTGATGACCTTGTATCTATCCCAGCATTTAGAACAGTAAATGGCACATAATAATAATGTTGGTATTTGTTAAGTGCTTACTATATGCAGAGGACTATTTTACACGCTGGGGTAGATACAGAGTAATCAGGTTGTCCCACATGAGGCTCACAGTCTTAATCTCCATTTTACAGATGAGTGAATTGAGGCCCAGAGAAGTTAAGTGACTTGCCGAAAGTCACACAGCTGAGAAGTGGCAGAGCTGGGCTTCGAACGCTGACATCAGACTCCCAATCCTGTACTCTTTCCAATGAGCCATGATGCTTCTCCTATAGTAAGTGCTTAACAAATACTATCATTACCATTTTGAGAAGCAGCATGGCTTAGTGGAAAGATCCTGGGCTTGGAAGTCAGAATTCATGGGTTAGAATCCCAACTTCACCACTTGTCAGCTGTGTGACTTTGGGCAAGTCACTTAACTTCTCTTTGCCTCAGTTACCTCATCTGTAAAATGAGTAATCTGTAAAAAATCTGTAAAAGGGGGATTACAACTGTGATCCCCATGTGGGACAACCTGATGACCTTGTATCTACCCCAGTGCTTAGAACAGTGCTGGGCACATAGTAAGCACTTAACAAATACCAGAATTAATATTATTACTATAAAATGGGGATAAAGACTGTAAACTCCAAGAGGGACTACCTGATAACCTTGTATCTATTCCAGCACTTAGAACAATGCTTGGCACATAGTAAGTGCTTAACAAATACCAGCATTATCATTATAATAATTATTATTTGGTATCACCACCCTTCTTGTCTCACAGGTCCATAATCTGGGCATTTTTCTCAACTCATCTCTCTCATTTCAACCCTCTTATTCAATCTGTCACCAAATCCTGTCAGTTCAACATTTACAACATGGATAAAATCTTCCCTTTTCTCTCCATTCTGTTATCATATTAATCCAAGCACTTACCCTATGCTGCCTTGATTACTTCATTGGCCTCCTCACTCCAAACTTCACTCCACTACCAGGATAATTCAGTCCATGTTTTTGAACTCCTCCAGAACCTCCAGCATTGCCCATCCACTTCCACATCAAACAAAAACTCCATCAGTTTTGAAACAATTAATAAATCATATTTATCAAGTGCTATGTGAAGAGAACTGTACTAAGCTCTTAGGAGAGCACAATACAACAAAATTAGCAGACACATTCCCTACCCACAACAAATTTATAGTCTAGTGACAAATTTAAAGTCTAGATCACCTTTAACCCATTCTACCTTACCTTGCTGCTTTCCTACTACAACCCAGCCCACACACTTTGCTCCTTTGACTCCAACCTATGCACTGTACCTATATCTCATTTATCTCACCACTGACCACTTGGCCAAATTCTGTCTCTGGCCTAGAACATCCTCCCTCTTCACATCCAACATTGACCACTCTCCCCACTTTCAAAACTTTATTAAAAGTACATTTCCTCCTGGAGGCTTTCCATGACTAAGCCCTTATTTCCTCTTGTCCCACTCCCTTCTGCATCATCCGCGCTTGGATTAGTACCCTTTATTTTCCCTCCCCTCGTCCCTACAACACTCATGTTTATATCTGTAATTTATTTATATTAATGTCTGACTCCCCCCAAACTGTAAGCTCATTGAGGGTAGGGAGTGTGTCTGCTAATTCTGTTGTATTGTGCTCTCCCAAGAGCTTAGTACAGTTCTCTGCATAGTTAGCACTCAGTAGTCAAAAAATTGGAACATAGTTTTCCATATTTCCAATAATGTAGGTGACAAAGTTAATAGGCAAGTGATTGGGAAGGTGAAGTTTGGGGGTTTGAGAAGGGAGTTGTCGGAAACGGCTGGTTTCGGCAATGGGCACAGGAGTCAATAAGGATGGAGATTGATGAGAGGGGACAAGAGACCAGAAATAAGTAGGATGGTTAAGATGAGTTTGAAATTGATGAGGTTGGCCGGACATTTGGGCGTCTAAAGCACCAGAGTGGAAAAAATACATTGTGGAATGAGGGATGAGCATTGGTTTGAGAGAAAGGGACAGGAAAATGAGAGGATTGAGCTAAGTAGAGAGAGAGGGTAGAGTTAAGAATGAGAAGAATAAGAGGTGAGAATTTGTACTTCTACAGAAACAGGACAATTTTGTGGTTGAGAGTATGAGAGGGAGAGAAGGTGAGTGAGGAGTTTGGGACCTGTGAGTGGAATTTAAAAGTTAGTGAAAGTTAGTAAGGACAGTGATTAGATATAATGAAATTCAGCAGTTGTCCAACTTGAGAGGCTGAAGTGGGGTTGGGTAAGATACGGGTGAGGTTGAGAAGCAAGGAGAAACAGGCAACAGGGTCATCAGGAACATCCCCTTGGATATTGATGACCCCAATATCACTGTAGGGACAGAGAAAGAGAGAAGGAAAGCGAGAAAGGAATCAAAATAGTTCAGAAATTTGGAGATGGGGTCTGGGGCCGGGAACAGTAGACAGTGCCTGGCACATAGTAAGCACTTAACAAATACTATAATTATTAAATATTACTAGACAATGGTGACAAGTAATGGAGTGGTGGTAGTGACAGATAATGTGTGCTTCAAAGGACAGGAAGGAGAGAGATGGTGGAGCATGGATCGTGCAAAGGAAGCCAAGTCATCCCCTTTTTCCTAGTGAGTCCTGGGGAGTGGGAGAAAATGAGATTCTCTTGGGAGAGAGTGGCAGAGAAGACAGTGCCTGCTGGGCACAGCCAGGTTTCAGTGATGAGGAGGAGGACCAGTGACTGGGTTAGAAACAAGAAGAGGATGAAGGGAAGCTTTCCAATAATGCAACAGGAGTGCTAAAGAAAGCATTTGGCTGGTGCTGAAGGGGTAGCATTAGCACTGTACTTAGTGCTGGGGTGGATACAAGCAAATTGGGTTGGACACAGTCCCTATCCCACATGGACATCACAGTCTTAATCCCCATTTTACTGAGGAGGGAACTGAAGCACAGGAAAACTAAGTGATTTACCCAAGGTCACACAGTAGGCAAATGGAGGAGCTGGGATTAGAACCCAGATCTTTCTGACTCCTAGGCCCATGTTCTCTCCTCAAGGTCATGGTGCTTCTGTGTGACTGAGGGAGAGGTTGGATGAGAATGAATTGTCAGGAACCAAGGCAGTGGGGTGAGGGGGGAGGAAGGAGCAGGCAGGAAGGAGCAGCAAAGGGGGACATGTGGGGAGGTGAAGAAAAATGACAGGGATGTGATGATTAGAGGAAGGGTATTGAGGGGACATGGAGAGGTCTGAGAGGTTTAAAAGAAAATGTACCTAGCAGCAGCAGCAGCAGCAGCAGCAGCAGCAGTTTAGTCCGGAGTTTCCAGTGATTAAATGCAGGACTGAATTGCAGATTCTTCAGCTGTATGGGAAGAAACATATTAAGCAGCTCCCTTCCGGGGGAATCTTTCAGAGTGAGTCGGCATATGTTGTAAAATTAGGCATCGATGTTGATGTGTAACTAGACAGTTCTCACTCCCTCCTGTGTCAGACTGCTGCTCCTGACCTGAGTTCTCAGCTGTGTATCCAGGCAGGATGAGGTCCTACGTGATGAAGGAATGGTTAGTTTTCCCTCTTCAGTTGTAGCCAGAGGTGGGTCCAAAGCTCTGGCAGCCTGCTCACGGTCAAGGGTCAACATACTTTGCAGTCGGCACAGCTGCTAGTGTGCGGAATGAGGCTGAGGGGCAGTCAGCATCCTGCAGATAATACTAAATAATAATAATAATAATAAAGGCATTTGCTAAGCGCTTACTATGTGCCAAGCACTGTTCTAAGTGCTGGGGTAGATACAAGTTAATCAGGTTGGACACAGTTCTTGTCCCTCATGGGGCTCACACTCTTAATCCCCATTTTGCAGATGAGGAAACTGAGGCCCAGTCAGGTCTCGGGTGATTTAAGAGTTCTATTTTTTGTCACAAAGCCAGAAACAAGGTATTTGTTAAGCACTTTCTATGTCCCAGACAGTGTACTAAGTGCTGGGTTAGATACAAGATTATTGAGCCCCCATCCCACATGGACTCACAGTCTTAATCCCCATTTTACAAATGAGGTAACAGAGGCACAGGGAAGTGAAATAACTTGCCCAAGGTCACACAGCAGACAAGTGGCAGACCTGCAATTAGAAGCCAGGCCTTTCTGACTGCCAAGGCCATGCTCTATCCACTAGGCCACACTGCTTGTGAGTTCCATCTTTCTTCTCAATGTACGTTTCATAGATTGTCAACTCACTAAGCAGAGCAAACAATACTCTTCAGGCAGCGGATCCAAGACTGTTCAGCAGTGATGCTTCTTTTCTCCTTCTGACCTGGAGCTCCCTCTCTCTCGTCTCAGCCCTTCACGCCAATTGTCACCATCTGACTATTTAACATTTGCGTCCAATATGGCCCCACCTCCTTTACCACATTCCTCTCAGGGACCAGACCTCTCCCCAATCCAAACAGACACAATATTCTTGCTTTTCTCACAAATCTCCACCTGAACATTCTACTGCCTGTGGCCCCTCCGCAATAGCTCATCTTCCTGAATACTATTTTTGTCACTGAAGGTCTGGGGTTGGCAAGTTCACTACCAGGATGGGGAATTTACTGCCCTCAGATGATAATCTTCTTGAGGGTAGGGATCATGTGTATCGAATGTACTGTGTTCTCCCAAGCACTTACTACTGTGTTCTTCCTACAGTAAGCCCTCAATGAATACCATTTAAATTGCTTGAGAAGGGAAGGTGATGTAGAAGGTGCCCAGATATTTTGCCTCTCCATGAGCCCCGCTCTCAGATTCTAAGGCCATTCTACAAGTGTTTTGTTTGTTTGTTTGTTTTGTGGGGCTTGTTTTTACGCCTATGGTTCTGGCTTCTGTAGTTAAAAGGAGAAGCAAATAATTTTAATGTAGTTATCCAATCTTAAAATTGAAATGGAATTTTATACAGCATTTCTTCCACGCAACTGAACCAATTGCATTTCAGAGATATCAAAATTTTGTATAAACATGAGTACCTCTTGAAATATGCCATAAACCCATTAGAATGTATTAATAGTTACCTTGGGTTACTTACTGCAGAATTATGCAGTAATTAGTAATAATCAGTAATTAGACTGTAGTAACTTTACCTCAGTAGTATATTTCAGGAAACAAGGCCTTTACATGGTGCCCCTTTAATTTCCATCTTCCCTACTCTATTTCTCTCTCCTGTCTCATCTCCTTCACCCCTGTATATACTCCTACATGCTCTAAGACAACACTACTGTTTTTCCAGAAAATAAATCAATGTCATATATATTGAGTGCTTACTGTATGCAGAGCATTGTACTAAGCACTTGGGGCAGATCACTATTAAAGAGTTGGTAGGCATGTTCCCTGCCCACAACAAGCTTACAGTCTAGCCACCGCTCTGTTGTTTTAGAGGATAATAATTATAATAATGGTATTTATTAAGTGCTTATTATGTGCCAGGCACTGTACTAAGCACTGGGGTGGATACAAGCAAAATGGATACAGTTCCTCACAGTCTCAATCCCAATTTTACAGATGAGGTTGATAGCTACTTTCTTGCCAGGATAATGGAATAATTGGAGGCCTAGTATTAATCTGGGCCCGTTTCCCACATCCAGGAGATCTGCAGTATGAATAATAGGGAGTTGAGTTGATTGGCTGTTTTAGAGAGGTCAAAGCATCTGCAAATCCTCACAGCAGCTACCACATGAACCTCGTCCATCTCTCCCCAACTAATGGGCTCAGGTTTCACAAGGATAGAGGATTGATCACTCATCATTAAGGACAAGGCCCAGACTATAGATTGGCCAAATCCTGTTTTCAAAATTTTTAGAATTTGGAAAATTAGACCTATCTGGAGCCTGAGGGTGATTCCTTCCCACTGGTGATGTAGTACTGGTTGAATTGATGTATTATTATTTTTGCTAAATTTACAGCACAATAGTGCATCTTCTCCTTGCCTTATCGATTGTGAGCCTCGTGTAGCCAGGGACATGATCCTAATCATTATTCTTTTCCCTTTTCCCAACATTTAGTATTGGCCTAGCCCAGAGACAAAAGAAATAGCATAAATAAACTTTCCCTAAACAAGTTCCCTATTAGAATAAAATCAAAACATGCTTTATTGATGAAGTGTCATGTTAATATCTGAAAATGATTGTTAAAAAAGTGAAAGATAATGAAGTCCAAGTTTAATTTTTCTATAAAACTTGCTCTTCCATTTAGTCTATATACACACATAACCATTGGATTAAATAAGATTTACCATTCCTCAAAACAAACACTCAGAATCATTTGCTGTGATGCTATTTTGAACCACCTAAGAATACTCACTCTGGAAGAGCATAGGAAGGAAGCATTTGCAAATGATGAAAATACAAGTTTAAAAGGGAAAGCAATGCATTCATTTTTATTTCAAAAAAACAAGTCATTTTGTAGTCTTAAACATAAAATAATAGTAGCTCCAGATCCACAAACGCTGGTCTCTAAAATGTGCCACTCAAACTATACTGTCAGAGTCTCTTTCTGATTTTCAAGAAACAGATACAATATCCCGGTGTTCTTTGCTGTATATTGGGGTCATATTTGCTTTGATCTCTCCTCAGTGAGCTGAGAGCAGATTGATGTCTAAAAGAAGGAACTGCCCTAGCAAACTTGTTTATATATTTTCAACTCTGTATTTAATTATTGAATTATTAATTTCATTTTCACAGCCATTTTTAAATGAAACAATTTAAGCAATGACTATTGTCTAAGTTGCTCATGTTGTTGGTCCAGGGGAAAAAGCATTGCTCCAGAAATCAGAAGATCCTTATATGAAATATGAAAATGAAAACTGAATGGCTGAATATGCACCTACAGGTGAGGGTAGAATGCACAAATATAAGACTGTGCCGGTTACACAGATAATTCTAATATATTTAGATGTGCTCTCATTATGATAATATATCTTTACTCATAAAATCAGGTTCATTTATTACTTGTATTTTCTGATCATATATTTGCCATATATTTTTCAAAGCTATTTTTGAATTTATTTGTATTAATGTCTGACTGTAAATTCCTAATTGGCAGGGAACATGTCTACCAACTTTGTTGTACTCTCCCAAGTGCTTAGTATACTGCTGTGCACACAGTAAGCACTTAATAAATTCATTTGATTGAATTTTAGAGCTTAATTGACTCAATATGGTTTAATTGTCCTCTGTGTTATAGGCAGGATCCTCCACTCTTTCCCTGCCTATCCATTCTTTTAACTAGTTACATTCTTTATCCCAGGTTTCTTCGCTGATGTTCCCAAGATTCATTCTTTTCTTACTATGTGCCAAGCACTGTTCTAAGCACTGGAGTAGATACAAGGTAATTAGGTTGTCCCACATGAGGCTCACAGTCTTAATCCCCATTTTACAGATGAGGTCACTGAGGCACCGAGAAGTGAAGCGACTTGCCCACAGTCACCCATCTGACGAGTGGCGGAGCCGGGATTGGAACCCATGACCTCTGACTCCTAAGCCCGGGCTCTTGCCACTGAGCCACGCTGCTTCTGCATATATGCATATATACAGGTGTGCGTGTATATACAGGTGTATGTGTATATATGCATGTATATATATGTGTGTATGTATAAACATATTTACACACACACACGTGTGTATATATGTGTATGTATATATATATTTATGCACACACACATGTATACACACATGTGTGTATAGATGTGTGTAAACATATTCATACACACACACGTGTGTGTATATGTGTGTATGTATATATATATATATTTATACACACACACATCTATGCACACGTGTGTGTAGATGTGTGTGTATATAAATACACACACATATACATGTGTATTTATACATATATAAAAATGTATAATTATATGTATTTATACACACACATACATACATCTATCTATCTATGGAAAGAGCACGGGCTTTGGAGTCAGGGCTCATGAGTTCGAATCCCAGCTCTGCCACTTGTCGGCTGTGTGACTGTGGGCAAGTCACTTCACTTCTCTGTGCCTCAGTTCCCTCATCTGTAAAATGGGGATGAAGACTGTGAGCCCCACGTGGGACAACCTGATTCCCCTATGTCTACCCCAGCGCTTAGAACAGTGCTCGGCACATAGTAAGCGCTTAACAAATACCAACATTATTATTATTCTTCTTGTATTAATTCCTCAATCTTTGACTCTTTAAGAAGCAGTGTGGCCAAGTGGAATGAATATAAGGCCTCAGGGTCCAAGGTTCTAACATCTAATCTTTTCTCTGTCACTTGCCTGCTTTGTGACTTAACTTCTCTGTTCTTTAGATTACTCATCTGTAATGAATTTTCAACACCTGCTTTCTCTCTCTTACTTAGACAGTACCATATGGGACAAGGACTGTGATCAACCTGATGACCTTGTATCTATCCCCAGTGTACAACATACACTGTAGAACAATGTTTAACAAATACCACTGTTATTATTTTTAAAGGAAAGTCCTATTTGCTTCTCATCAATAATAATCTGCCCTTGATTGCTGAATAGGAGTAGATCAGATGTGGGATGACAGTTCAGCTCTGGCTTTTCTTCTTCTGGCAGAAAGAGGTGTAGCCTTTACCTCCATGGGACACAGTAATCCAATCCCCCACCTCCTCTCGGGCTTCTCAGGTGGACTGCCCATTTCTTCCCCCTGGGGTCAAGTCCTGAGTAGAGCAGAGGAGGATTTAAAAGGTGTAGACACACCATTATCCTAGTTATGAGTGTCACTTTGATGACTTCAGCTCATTCGTCCAGGGACACTAGCATCTCTTCTTATTCTACTATTTCTCCTATCTTCTCATGATTTATTTTATTGTCTGTCTTCCCTGGTGTACTGTAAGCTCCCTGTGGACAGGGATTGAATCTGTGGTTGATAAGAGGTGAAGAGCCTAGCAATGGCATAGAGAGGAACCACTTTGGTCCAGGGTCTACAGCTCTGGATCCCAAGAACATTCATTCATTCATTCATTCGTATTTATTGAGTGTTTACTATGTGCAGAGCACTGTACTAAACTCTTGGAATGTACAATTCTGCAACAGATAGAGACAATCCCTGCCCATCGATGAGCTTACAGTCTAGTCAGGGGAAGACAGACAGACACAAACAATATCAATAAATAGAATCAAGGGGATGTATACCTCATTAACAAAATAAATAGGGAAATAAAGATATATACAAATGAGCTAATGAGCACAGTGTGGAGGGGAAGGGAGAGGGGGAGGAGCAGAGGGAAGAGGGGGAAAGGGGGCTTAGCAGAGGGGAGGTGAAGGGGGGACAGAGAGGCAGCAGAGGGAGCAGAGGGAAAAGGGGAAGCTCAGTCTTGCCCTTCCCCACTTCAAAGTCTTATTGAAGGCACAGCTCCTCCAAGAAGCCTTCCCTGACTAAACCCTCCTCTCTTCTTCTCCCACACCCTTCTGCATTGCTCTGACTTGCTCCCTTCATTCATCCTCCCTCCCAGCCCTGCAGCACATAGGTATATATCTTTCATTGATTTATTCATTTATGTATATTAATGTCTGACCCTCCTCCAGATTGGGAGCTCATTGTTGATAGGGAATATGTCTATTTGTTGTTATATTGCACACTTCCAAGCACTACTGAATGAATTGATAGTATTTACTGAGTGCTTACTGTGTTTAGAGCTTTCATTCAATTCATTCAATCATATTTATTGAGCACTCATTGTGTGCAGAGCACTGTACTAAGTGCTTAGAAAGTACAATTCAGCAACAAATAGAGACAATCCCTCCCCAACCACGGGTCACAGTCTAGAGCACTATACTAAGTGCTTGGGAGAACATATAATATATATTCATAATACATAATAGAATATATGTATAACAGAGTTGGTAGATATATTCCCTGCCCATGATTACACTACAGTCTAGAGATGAGGCAGACATTAATGTAAATAATGAGAAGCAGCATGTCTTATGGATAGAGAACATGTGCCTGGAAATCAGAAGGATATGGAATCTATCCTGGCTCTCTTAATTATCCACTGTGTGATCTTCTCTGTGCCTCAGTTCCTTCAACTATAAAATGGGGATTAAGACCGTGAGCCTCATGAGGTACATGGACTGTGACCAACCTAATTAGCTTGTATATATCCCGAGGGTTTAGTACAGTGTCTGGCACATAGTAAGCACATAACTAATTCCATCAAAAAAAACCCACCTCAAAACATGGATATGTTTGTTTAAGATAATTTTCCCCCAGCCTTGCATGTAGCACAAAATTGTTGCAGAAGACATACAATTGTATGCAGGATTTCCTGCCTGGGGTCGGGTGGTGTCCTACCTCCCATAGACATCTTCAGGGAATTCCTCCCCACCCCATCACAAGTAGAAGATATCTAGATACTAGCAGTGTCCTAGTGGATAGAGTACAGGGCTGGGAGTCAGAGGACCTGAGTTTTAATCCCGGCTTCACCATTTGCCTGTTGTATGACTTTGGACAAGTCACTTCACTTCTCTGGACTTCGGTTTCCTCATCTGTAAAATGCAGATTCAATTATTTTCAATTTTTTTCCCCTTCCCCTTAGGCTGTGAGTCCCATGCAGGAGTAGGGCTGGAACAGAACGCGTCAGGACTTAAAAGGTAGGCTTAAAAAGGGTAAAAATCACTCTAAGCCTAACATCTAAATGTGAAAATATATAATCTCTAGAAGCACCCTATTAGCAATCTGGAAAAAGACAAGGAAGAAGTGGTGTTGGGATCAGGGATAAGGGTGGCTCTTAGGAGCAGGGAATGGAATGGAATGGGAATGGATGCCACATTATTCAGGGAGTGGACAAATATTGCCTAAAGAGAGGAACACAGAACTCATCTGGGTCAGCCTTTCATGGGTGGCAAGCTGTCTCCCCACTGGTGTTTGGCAGAGAGAAGCATTTCCTGGTTACCCAGGGAAAGCTCAGTGATAGACCCAAGTAGAGACTTGTAATCATTTTTTCCTGAAGACCTGACTCCTGTAAGATAAGCATCAGTTTTGCCCAGCAACAGCAACTACTAATTCAATTACACTGTACTTTCCCAAGTGCTTACTACAGTACTCTCCACACAGTAAGTCCTTAATAAAGACTATTGAATGAGAATAAAATTTGGGGCACCTGTTATATGACCATCCAACTTTCTGCCTCGTAGTTATATTTGTTGCACCATTGGATGCAATGATCTGTACCGAATGCTTCGAGAAGAATTAGAGGGCTGTACTATGCAGATGGGAGAGTACAATAAAACAGAATTAGACACATTACCAGCCCATGACAAATTTACAGTCTAGAGAAGTACAAAACAAATGAGTGACACATTACCTGTCCCAACATTGCTTACACTATAATCTGGAAGACAGACTAAAGTATTTACAAACAGAATAATAACAATAAAAATTGAGCTTTTGATTTCATTAACAAAAACAAGTGCTGAAATTTCCTATTGTATTAATGCTGCTTGTATAGAATTTTATATATTCTGGATTCATTTTCAGAGAACCATTTTGCTCATCACATTTCAAAAAAGAGGAGTACAAATAGAGGTTGGGCAAATTGTGTACAGCTGTCTTGTGAAAAGGTGAAATGCTATATCTTCATTATGCAGACTGAAATATAGATGCCCAGGTCTTATGACTTCTGCAAAAAAAGATATATAGTAGAGCCATACAGAAATCATACTTTCTTAAAGGTCACTTGAATGCTAGTAATACCTCATTACCTCAGTTTTCTTTTTAATTACTTATTTATACTTAAATTGAAATGGGAATAATCCTACTCACCTGAAGGGCAAGTTGTAAATTAACACAAACTTTCATAATTCTTATCTGTGTTATCAAATTACAATTCTCTTTTACAATGTTATAGGAAAACCACAATTTCAGTTAACATCTATATCCATCTCCCATACTCCTCAGATGTATGCATAAAGATTTTTGTGTTTTTATGCAATTCCCAACTGCAGTTCATTTTTCACATTCACTGCCTGCATCCATTACACGAGAGAGAAGTAGCCAACTCCTCTTCCCTGGTATTCTCACTGATCCCAGCTCCAGCCCAGGAAGGACTCATTTGTAGACATTCTCAATCTTTAGAATGTTGGAAAGGCTAAAGCTGTAGGAGTCACAGTGGCTGTGACGTCTGGGACTATTGTTCTCAGTCATGAGAAGCCTGAAATCATCCCTCTCTAGCTCCCACGCTTAATTCCTCAGGTCTCATTAGACACTGTCTTTATAGTTATTTTTGCATTTTTTTAATGTTTTCCTTAGCTGTCTGCTGCCTATCCTATCTCAGCCTCACTCAGTACCCTTTGAAACCAGGTACTTTGTTATTATCAGAAATGTGTACTTCTTTCCCAGATCTTACTCTACCCGTCTTGGTTATGGGAGGGAGAGTCAAGCAGAGGCATATCCATTCCATTCCTAGTTTAGGAAGTTACTAGCAAGTGGAATGCAGTCGGCTACAAGTAAAAACTCACCTGTGCAAGGTAGCAGCTGCACGGAAGAGAGTTGAGGGTGGAGACTAAAGTTTACTGTGTGGAAAAAGGAAATGGTAAATGACTTCTGTATTTTCACCCAAACAGCTTTATAGATACACTAATAGAATGATTGCAGATGAAGGTGTGTCCATGGAGAAAACGCGGCAGCATAAGACACGTAGCAGCAACAGCAGCAATATTTACTGAGTTTCCAGTAGGTGCAGTGCATGGGACTAGGAGCTTGGAAAGTAGAGAATAAAAAATATGTTATTCACCAGAGTGGTTTACAATCTAACAGGAAATACAAACAAAACTATTCATAACTTTAGTGATCATAATAAATGATTGAGTATAGTAAAGTCAATTCATATTAAAGTGAATAAACACACACACACACACACACACGTTAAGGAGGGTGAAAAAGTTCATAAGTGCTAAATTTGGCTGAAGGATGAGATGGCCCAGAATATTGACAAATTGTAGAAAGCTTCAATCAGTCATACTTGAGTGCTTATTCTTACTCTTATGCTAACTCTTGAGAAAGTACAATATAACAGAGTTGGTAGCCCACAGTGAGCTTCAGGTCTAGAGGGGGAGAAAAACATACCATTAATATGAATGAATTATGGACCTGGATGTAAGTGCAGTAGGGCTGAGAAAGGGATGAATAAAGATGCAAATCCATGTGAAAGTTCAGAAGAGAGTGAAAGAAGAGAACATGAAGACTTAGGGAAAGCCTATTGGAGTAGATGTGCTTTTAATAAGGTGTGAAAGGTAGGGAGAGTGATTGTCAAATATGAGGAAGGAGGGTGTTCCAGGTCAGTGGCAAAATAGATGAGATCGAGGTACAGCAAGAGGTTGGCATTAGAGGAGCAAAGTGTGCAGGCTGAGTTATAACAGGAAATCTGGGAGGTAAGGTACAGGGTGAATAAATGCTTTAAGGCCATCGGTAAGTAGTTTCCGTTTGATGTGAATGGGCAACTACTGTAGGGTCTTGAGGACTGGGGAACCTTTCACTCAATGGTTTTGTAGAAAAATTAGAGTGAAGTTTGGACAGGAGAGGGGAGAGCCAGCAGGCAAGAATATCAGCAAGGAGGCTGATGCAGTAATCAAAGCAGGATAGGATAAGTGCTTGGATTAATGTTGAAGCAGTTTGGATGGAGAGATAAGAGCAGATTTGAGTAATTTGTGATGGTTAAACCTGTGGTGAGCCCAGAACAAGCTGCCTTACCAGTGACTATTTGTGATCCTGTGAATAACAACAAGGAAGTGACTTTACAAAGGCATTGATGGACTCTACCTGGGACAGGTGATTGCTGGCCTGTGGGGGTGGAGCAAAGAGAGAGGCAGGGCCTTCTCTCCCTGTTCTACCTGGCAACGGACCTAGACCAATTAATGACTGCCACATAGAGTTATGGCTTGCAACGCCTAAGACAGATAAAGGAGGCAGCAAGGAGGCATGCAGAGGGGTAGAAGCATGCAGGAAAGCAAGAAGAAGAAGCACATACAGAGAGAGAAAGTAGCACAGAGGCACACTGAGACACAGAGAGGAGCGAGCACTGGAGCAGCAGAAGCAGGCAGAGAGGGGAAACATAAGTCAGGTATAATTAGAAGGTTGGCTTGGGAGGAAAAGAGTAATAGTAGAAAAAAAAAACAGATAAGCTGACACCAGATGTTGGAGAACCTTGAAGAGGTTTGCTTAATGCCTAGTGAGACAAGAAGCCATTGAGGACTAGGAGGTGGAGGGATGTGGATACTTCAGGAGATGATCTGTGCAGCAGCCTTTATTTTAGGTTGAAATAGGGAGAGTATGGTGGGCAAGAGGTTATTGAAGAGCCAAATGCAATTGGGTTTGGACATGGCAAGACAGAGCTCATATCAGGAGGCAGTAGTGTTGGTGGAGAGAAAGGGGGCTAATTGGGATGGTGTTGACAAGAAGAGCCACCATGATTTAGGAATACACTGAATCTGCAAAATGAATGACAGCAGGTCTCTACAAAACCTTGGGAAGACTGGTGGCTATGGTAGGGGTCACCATGACTATATGTGTGCCATGGACTCCATGCCATGAGGATCCTGAAATTCTTCTCCTCTAGCCACAGCACACAACTGATTTCATATATTTGTCCCTGTGTTTTATCCTGTTTTAGTGTCTTGTTTTATTCCTGATATGTATGTCTCCAGTCCTTTCTCCCCACTTATCAATCTATAGTGATAATAATAATTATGGCATTTGTTAACCACTTACAAATGGCAAGCACTGTTCTAAGCACTGGGGTAGATACAAGGTAATCAGGTTCCCCATGTGGGTTTCACAGTCTTAATCTCCACTTTACAGATGAAGTAACTGAGACACAGAGAAGTTAAGCGGCTTGCCCAAGGTCACACAGAAGATGAGTGGTGGGGCCAGGATTAGAACCCATGTCCTCTGGCTCCCAAGCCTCTGCTCTTTCCACTAAGGCATTATGCTTTTCCATATTTAGCCATTAGTTTCTGCAGTGGTCTGTACGAAGCACTTGGGAGAGTACAAAACAACAAAGTTGGTAGACACATTCCCTACCCATAATAAACTTACAGCTTATAGGAGAAGACAGACATTAATATAAATAATAATTTACAGATATATACACAAGTGCTTTGGGACTAAAGGTGGGGGGTTAATGCATACAGTAAGTGCTCAGTAAATGATTGAATGAATACCAAATGCCTTAGGCCATTAGCCTCACAAGGGACAGGAAGCATGATTAAATTACATCTGTATATTCTCTCCCAGCATTTAGTACAGTGTTCTGTACACAGCAAGGGCTTAATAAATACCTCAGAGAGTTGAGGACTACATTGAGGTTGGTGGTTTTTGTGACAGAGAGGATAGTTAATATGTTGACTGAGATGTATCCGCTACCCTAAGAAAATGCTCCCATGAGTCCCTCCCTCCAGTTATCACGTCATTTCCCCACTACCCTTCATTTCCAAACTCCTTGAGGGATTTGTTTACATTACCTACCAACACTTTCTCTCTTCCAATTCTCTCCTCTGAAATCTGCCTTCTGCTCCCTCCATTTCATGGAAACTGTCAATTGACTGACAATAAATATGAGCGCTTACTGTGTGCTCCCTGTGTACTGAGTGTGAGGGAGAGTACAATATTAACAGATTGGTAGATATATTCCCTGCTCACTATGAGTTTACAGTCTAAAGGGGGAGATATATCAATTTAATGATAAATTATATCATAATTTAATGTATAAATTATATCATAATTTAATAATCATTAAATAATTATTAATTATTAAATTAAATCATAATTTAATGATAAATTATGAATATGTATGTAAGTTCAATGGGGCTGAGGAATGGATGAATTGGAAAGAGCAAATCAGGGTGACACAGAAGCAAGTGGGAGAAGAGGAAATGAGGGCTTAGATAGGAAGGACTCTTGAAGGAGTTGTGTCTTCAATAAGGCTTAGATGATGAGGAGAGTAATTGTCTGTTGAACATGAAGAGGGAGGGTATTCCAGACCAGAGGCAGGATGTGACAGTTTGGTGGCAAGATAGATGAGATTAAGGGGGCTAGGGGAATAGGATGGCGATAGAGGAGCAAAGTGTGCAGGCTGTGGTAGGAAATGAGGGAGGTAAGGTAGGATGGGCAAGGTGATTGAGTGCTTCAGGTCAATGATGATATGTTTCTGTTTGCAGAGGTGGATGGGCAGCTACTGGAGGTTCTTGAAGAGTGGGGAAACATGGACAGAACCTTTTTGCAGAAAAATGATCCGGGCAGCAGAGTGAAATGTGGGCTGGAGTGGGGACAGACAGAAGACTGGAAGGTCAGAAAAGAGGCTGATGTAATAATCAAGGTGGCATAGGATGAGTGATTGTATTAACATGGTATTGGGTCGAGAGGAAAGGGCAGAATTTAGTGATGTTGTGAAGGTTGTGCTGACAGGATTTAGTGACAGATTGAATATGTGGGTTGAATGAGAGAGGTGGGTTAAAGATAATGCCAAGGTTATGAACTTTTGAGACAGGAAGAATGGTGGTACTGTCTAGAGTAAAAGGAAATAAATGAGTGGGAGGACAGGGTTTGGGTAAGAAGATTTGGAATCATTTTTGAGGTATCAGCTTGGCATCCAAATAGAGATGTCTTGAAGGCAGGAGGGAGTGTGAAATCATAAAGAGGAGAAAGATCAGGGCTAGAGTTGTAGATTTGGAAATCACCCACATAAAGAAGGTAATAATAATAATAATAATGGTAATTGTGGTATTTGTTTATGTGCTTACTATGTTCCAGGCACTGTACAAAGTGCTGGGATAGATATGAGCAAATTGGAT
Organism: Ornithorhynchus anatinus; assembly: GCF_004115215.2. NCBI lineage: Eukaryota > Metazoa > Chordata > Mammalia > Monotremata > Ornithorhynchidae > Ornithorhynchus > Ornithorhynchus anatinus. Next base: position 158,625,108 of record NC_041728.1, read on the forward strand.
TGGACACAGTCCCTGTCCTGCATGAGGCTCACAACCTAATCCCAATTTTACAGATGAGGTAACTGAGGCACAGAGAAGTGAAGTGATTTGCCCAAGGTCACACAGCAGACAAGTGGTGGACCAGAAATATAATCCATGACCTTCTGACTCCCAGGTCTGCTATTTCTACCCCGTTACCAGTTAAAGCCAGGGAGGATGGCTGCTCCTCCCCCCACAGACTCTCAGGTCTGTGCTCTATCCACTCTGCATAGTAATTGAAGCCATGGGAATGAAAAAATTTTCCAAGGGAGTGAGTATAAATGGAAAACAAAAGACCCAGATCTGAACCTTGAGGAACTTCCAGAATTAGAAGATGGGAGGCAGAGGAAGAGCCCTTGAAGAGACTGAGAATAAGTGTCCGGATAGATAGGAGGAGAACCAGGAGAAGCCAGTGTCAGGGAAGCCAAGGTTGAATAATGTTTCCAGGAGAACAGGTGCTTGACAGTGTCAAAGGCAGATGAAAAGTTAATGAGGATTAGGATGGAGTAGATGGAGTAGAGGCTATTGGATTTGGCAAGAAGGAGATCATTGGTGACCTTTGGGAAGGCAGTTTCTGAGGAGTGAAGAATTCAGAAGCCAGATTATAGGGCATCAAGAAATGAACTGAAGGAGAGGAACATGAGAGAGTGGGTGTAAACAACTTTTCAAGGAGTTTAGAGAGTAATCACAGGAGGGAGATGGGTGATAACTGGAGGGAGCCATGGGGTCAGGCGAGGGTTATTTTAGGATGCGGGAGACATGAACATGTTTGAAAGCCCTAGGTAAAAAGCCATTGGAGAACAAACTGTTGAACATGGTGGTCAGGGAGGAAAGAAGGGGCAGGTTGCTGTTCATGGGGTCAAATGATGGTCACTCGTAAAATGGCTTCTGTATTACAAAAAGGAATCACTCATGCTCTCCAAAGATAGTTCTGGTGACCTTCATCCATATATCTAGAGTAAGTCTTCTTTTATGCCCCTGTGGACATGCTAGAACCAGGAACTAGAGGAAATTTAATATTTATGTTGTCTTAAGCAGAGTTTCTGGCCAGATAATCAGAAGCATGCATTCCAATTTCTCCTCACTGCCAATGTGATATTTTGGTCTGTTTTTGGAACTGTAGAAGGGAGTTATGTTTTGACTGCCAAGGCAGACCTGAAAATGGTCTCTGGCACCACCACACCTGCTCTTCTCATTTTCAAAACCCTTCTAAAATTACATAATAATAATAATAATTGTATTTGTGAAATGCTTACTATATGCCAAGCACTCTTCTAAGCACTGGGATAGATAAAAGGTAATCAGGTTGTCCCAAGTGGGGCTCACAGTCTTCATCCCCATTTTAAAGATGAGGAAACTTACCCTGCTTACCACTCCAGTGTTCTCATTCACATGAGCACTTGGGCACACCCCTATCTCCCTTCTTGTCTTATGCTGTTGAGTCTTGTCCAACCCATAGTGACGCCATGGACACATCTCTTCCAGAACACCCCACTTTCACCTGCAATTGTTCTGGTAGAGTTTTCCTGGTAAAAATAGGAAGTGGTTTGCCATTGCCTTCTGCCATTCAGTAAACTTGAGTCTCCTCCCTCGACTCTCTCCCATGCCACTGCTGGCCAGCAAAGGTGAGTTTTGACTTGTAGCAGATTGCCTTCCACTCACTAATCACTTCCCAAGCTAGGAATGGAAAGGGTTGGAAATGACTCTGCCTCCTGTAGCCGAAACAGGTAGAGTAGTGGAAACTCTCCGGGTACGATCCTGAGTGGGGGCCTACATCCTTATCTATAATTTATATCAGTGTCTTTCTCCCTGTCCTAGATTGTAAACAGTAACACCTTTTCTTTGGCTTTAAAGCATTCAATCACTTTGTCCCCTCATATCTTACTTCATTGATTTCGTACTACAACCCAGCATGTTCACTTTGCTCCTTAACACCAACCTATGCACTGTATCTCATTGTCATCTTTCTTGTCACCAACCCCTTGCCAACGTCCTGCCTCTGGCCTAGAATTCCCTCCCCCTTCATAACTGACAGACTATCACTCTCCCCATCTTCAAAACCTTAATAATCACATCTCCTACAAGAGGCTTTCCTGACTAAGCTCTAATTTCTCATACTCCTTATCCTTTCTGTGTCAACCTTGCACTTGGATTAGTGTGGCTTAGTGAGTACAACACAGGCCTGGGAGTCGGAAGGCCCTGGCTTCTAATCCTGGTTCCACCACATGTCTGCTGTGTGACCTTGGGAAAATCTCAGTTACCTCATTTGTAAAATGGAGATTAGGAGTGTGAGGCCCATGTGGGACAGAGGCTGTATCCAACGTAACTGTACCACAACACTTAGAACATTGTTTGGCATGTAGTAAATGCTTAATAAGGACCACAATTATTATTATTATTATTACCCTTTATTCACCCCCCCCCCCCAAGTCTACAGCATATATATATATCAGGGAACATGTTTAACAAACCTCTCAGGGTCACACCTGGAGAGTTTCCAGTACTCTACCAATCTCGACTGTGGGAGGGAGAGTCAAGCAGAGGCATACCCATTCCACTCCTAGCTTGGGCAGTGGCTAGCGAGTGGAAGGCAATCTCTGCTACAAGTCTTGATTCAATTTATCGTGATTGTGTTGTCTTGTTTTGGTCCGTCTGTCTCCCCCAAATAGACTATAAGCCCGTCATTGGGCAGGGATTGTCTCTATCTGTTGCCAAATTGTACATTCCAAGCACTTAGTACAGTGCTCTGCACATAGTTTGCACTCAATAAATTCTATTGAATGAATGAACTCTGTTATATTGTACTCTCCCAAGGACTGTATATGGTGCTTGGCACACAGTAAGCATTCAATAATTGTAATTAATTGATTGACAGGTCAGGGCACTGGGGAGAGGATACATTCCCTAAGTAAGCCCAGAGATTTTTCCTCTTCAGATTTACTAAATCTTATCTCCCTTCAAAAGAGGTTTTTATTACTTACTATGTGTAACGTTTTGTGTCGTCTGGATTAGATACAAGATTATCAGAAATGATCCCATCAGGTTCCCTGTCTTTCAGGTGGTAGACCCAATTATAATAATATTAATAATGATATTTTTATCACTAATAGCTAAGCACTTGCCATACACCAAGTAATGTGTTAAGGGCTGTGGTAGATTTATTACAATCAAATCACCATTTAAGATGGAGGAAGACTAGGTATTTAGTTTCCATTTTGCGGATGAAGAAATTTAAGCTCTAGGGAGTAATGTTCTTATGGTCATACAGCAGGCAAGTAGTGCAGTCAGAATGAAGATTCAGGTCTCCCGATTACCAGTCCTGTGCTCTTTTCACTAGACCCCTGTGGGTAGCAAACAATGGTCTTTAAATATCAGCAGTACAGGTTCCCTTATACTTTACTAGAAGTCCAAAATTCATCCTACTACACAATACTATTCCTCTAAATTCGATAGGTCATTTGTGCTAAATCACACTTTTCATATAACTTTCAGTCCAGTTAGATACATGACCTTAACTGAAAGAAGAGGGTCAGCTTTTCTTTTTTTTTTTTAAAAAAAAGAGGTAAATGTTGCTTGGAACTTTTTGTCCGTGGTTTCCCCATTCAGACTATTTCAGTAGCAATTTCAAATAAAAGCTGGGTCATTTTTTCCTGTTCTAGAGGCAATTGGGCACAGTACCAGATACCACAAGAATGCTAAGGCATAACTGCAAAAAAATCTCTAAAGCATATTTTCAAGAGGAAAGATCCATTTTGCAGGTGTACAGCTAGTTCATTTGCAAACTTTTTATTAGCACCCAAACAAATGTTTTGTGCATAGTCATTAATTAAACCTGAAGAATTTTAAAGTGGATTGGGAGAGAGATTATCAGTAATACCCAAGAAGCTCTAACGCCAGAAAGTTTAGAACATTTACGCCCTGAACTGTCCGGGAGTCCACCTGAGGCTGGGATGGAGCCAGATTGGAGGTGTCCCCAAGGTTCCAGGGCCGCAATGGCACCACCTCTTTGGGTTTAATGGTGCTACCAGGCAGACATCCCCTGGACATGCTACTATGACATCAGTAAGAACCCAACCATGCTGTTAGGTGGGGACTCCCCAAAAGATTCTCTATTCTGCTTCAAAGAATAGTATTTATTGAGTACTTGGGGGAGAACAATGCAGTCAGTACACATGATCACTGTTCTCAAGAAACTTTGGGGCTACATTTTGTAAAAAGGTATTTATAAGTACTTACTATGTGTCAAACACTGTTCTAATACCTGGGGTAAGTACAAGTTTTTCAGGTTGGATGCAGTCCCTGTCCTGCATGGAACTCAGTCTGAGCAGGCAAGAGAACAGGGATTTAATCCCCATTTTTCAGTTGAGGAACTGAGGCATAGAGAAGTTAAGTGACTTGCCACCAACCCTCCCCCCTACTTTCCCATCCTTCCCTGCAGTATCCTCAGAGGAGATCTCCTCCCTCCTCGCAAGTGCCACCCCCTCCACCTGTGCCTCGGACCCCATTCCCTCTCACCTTATTAAAACCATCACCCCTGCCCTCCTCCCTTCCTTAACTTCTATTTTTAACCACTCAATCTCCAATGGCTCCTTCCCCTCTGCCTTCAAACATGCCCACGTCTCCCCCATCCTAAAAAAACCCGCTCTTGACCCCACTCCCCCTCCAGTTATCGCCCTATCTCCCTACTACCCTTCCTTTCCAAAATCCTAGAACAAGTCGTCTACAATTGCTGCTTAGAATTCCTTAACTTCCATTCTCTCCTGGACCCCCTCCAAGCTGGCTTCCATCCCCTCCACTCTACCAAGACTGCTCTCTCTAAGGTCACCCATAACCTCCTTCTTGCCAAATCCAGTGGCTCCTACTCCATCCTAATCCTCCTTGACCTCTCTGCTGCCTTTGACACTGTCGACCATCCCCTCCTCCTCCATACCTTATCTCACCTTGGCTTCACGGACTCCGTCCTCTCCTGGTTCTCCTCTTACCTCTCTGGCCAGTCATTCTCAGTCTCTTTCGCAGGCGCCTCCTCCCCCTCCCATCCTTTAACTGTTGGAGTTCCTCAAGGGTCAGTTCTTGGCCCTCTTCTGTTCTCCATTTACACTCACTCCCTCGGTGAACTCATTCGCTCTCACGGCTTTGACTACCTTCTCTACGCAGATGACACGCAGATCTACATCTCCGCCCCTGTCCTCTCCCCCTCCCTTCAGGCTCACATCTCCTCCTGCCTCCGGGACGTCTCCACCTGGATGTCGGCCCGCCACCTAAAACTCAACATGAGCAAGACTGAGCTCCTCATCTTCCCTCCCAAACCCGGTCCTCTCCCAGACTTCTCTATCACCGTCGATGGCACGACCATCCTTCCCGTCTCTCAGGCCTGCAATCTCGGTGTCATCCTTGACTCGTCTCTCTCATTCACCCCTCACATCCTATCCGTTACCAAGACCTGCTGGTTTCACCTCTATAATATCGCCAAGATCCGCCCTTTCCTCTCCACCCAAACGGCTACCTTACTATTACAGGCTCTCGTTATATCCCGGCTAGACTACTGTATCAGCCTTCTCTCTGATCTCCCGTCCTCCTCTCTCGCCCCACTCCAGTCTATTCTTCACTCCGCTGCCCGGCTCATCTTCCTGCAGAAACGATCTGGGCATGTCACTCCCCTTCTTAAACAACTCCAGTGGTTGCCTATCAACCTCCGCTCCAAACAAAAACTCCTCACTCTAGGCTTCAAGGCTCTCCATCACCTTGCCCCTTCCTACCTCTCCTCCCTTCTCTCTTTCTACCGCCCATCCCGCATGCTCCGCCCCTCTGCCGCCCACCTCCTCACCGTCCCTCGGTCTCGCCTATCCCGCCGTCGACCCCTGGGCCACGTCCTCCCACAGTCCTGGAACGCCCTCCCTCCTCACCTCCGCCAAACTGATTCTCTTCCCCTCTTCAAAACCCTACTTAAAACTCACCTCCTCCAAGAGGCCTTCCCAGACTGAACTCCTCTTCTCCCTCTACTCCCTCTACCACCCCGACTTCACCTCTCCACGGCTTAACCCTCTTTTTCCCCCATTTCCCTCTGCTCCTCCTCCTCTCCCTTCCCATCCCCTCAGCACTGTACTCGTCTGCTCAACTGTATATATTTATTACCCTATTTATTTTGTTAATGAAATGTACATCGCCTTGATTCTATTTAGTTGCCATTGTTTTTATGAGATGTTCTTCCCCTTGACTCTGTTTATTGCCCTTGTTCTTGTTTATCCATCTCCCCCGATTAGTCTGTAAGCCCGTCAAACGGCAGGGACTGTCTCTATCTGTTGCCGACTTGTTCATTCCAAGTGCTTAGTACAGTGCTCTGCACATAGTAAGCGCTCAATAAATACTATTGAATAAATGAATGAAGTCATGCAACAAGCATTTGGCAGAGCTGGAAATAGAACTCAAGTCTTTTGACTCCCAGGCCTGGATATCAACTAGGATATACTGTTTTTTTTGATAGAATATCTTTGTGGTTTTTATTGTCATTTCCATTTTGGACATTATTTGTTTGAGAATCATGTTCAGCCATGGTCTAGTCCCCTCTAGACTTTAAGTCCTTTGTGGGCAGGGAACATGCTTACCAACTCTATTATATTGTACTCTCTCAAGGGTTTAATTCAATGCTACGCACATTGTACGCTCTCAACAAATATGATCGCTTGATTGAAGGTCACTGAGGCCTTCACAGAGCTCTAGAATGGGAACTGGTTGGAGTTCTTAATCCCTTATTTTCCTTGGCTTACTCTAAATAAAGGATGGCTAATTGAGGGCTCACTTTGGATTTCCAATCAGTGGTCTTTATTGAGGACTTACTGTATGCAGAACACTGTACCAAGTGGGTGGGAATATACAGCATAATAGAATAGATATGTTAACCTCTAGCCATAAAGCAGTTACAATAACAAACTTTGAAAGCAGACAACTTGACCATTTTTTAATAAATATCCTAGGGCACAGTATTATTCACCTTGGAAGGGTGCTCAAACGAAGATGTTGACTTTAAAAAGCAAAGAGGAATTGATTGACGGTTAGGAAAAGAGACCCTCTGCTGAAAGATGTGCCAACTAAATCAAGATCACCTCTTTTAATACAATTACACTCTGCTTCCCCACAGCTCTAATAATAATGTTGGTATTTGGAATTTGAACCCATGACCTCTGACTGCCAAGCTCGTGCTCTTTCCACTGAGCCAGCTGAAAATTCACTTGTGGTGTTTTGTAACTAAATCTGAACAAATCCCATTCTAGGACACCCTTTTCTGGACAACTCTTCCCCCAAAGGATATCTCATTATCTCTGAATATGTTCTTCTCCTTAATAATAATTATGGTATTTGTTATGGTATTTGTTAAGCGCTTACTATGTGCCGAGCTCTGTTCTAAGCGTTGGGGTAGATACAAGGTCATCAGGTTGTCCCACATGGGGCTCACAACTTAATCCCCATTTACAGATGAGGTCACTGGGGCAAAGAGAAGTGAAGTGAAGCAGACAAGTGGAGGAGCCGGGATTAGAACCCATGACCTCTGACTCCCAAGCCTGGGCTCTTTTCACTTAGCCACACTTTGGAACAGCTGTTCTTCCTGGACAGTCTCCTTAATTTCCCTCACTCCCTCTCTCTGGTTTACCAACCTCCTTGCCCCACAGAACTTGTGTACATATTTATTATTCTATTTTATTAATGATGTCTATATATCTATAATTCTATTTATTTATGTTTGATGCTATTGATGCCTGTTTAATTGTTTTGATGTCTGTCTCCTTCCTTCTAGACTGTGAACTCGTTGTTGGGTAGGGATTACCTCTATTTGTTACTTAATTGTACTTTCCAAGTGCTTAGTACAGTGCTCTGTGCACAATAAGCACTCAATAAATACAATTGAATGAATGAATGAGTGAATTTCCAACCTCTTTCCACTCCACTCAGTCAGTTAATAGTATTTATTGAGCACTTACTATGTGCAGACCACTGTACAAAGTACTTGGGAGAGTACAGTACAACAATATGAAACACATTCCCTGACCACAGTGAGTTTACAGTATAGAGGGAGATGTGACACACAACTATAATTGGAGAGGCATTTGTCCTCTCCAAACTTGAGACTTCTTGCTTTCACCCAAAGCATTCCCTCTAAAACATCTTCCCATTATGAACTAGAAGAAAGACTATGGACACACTTATTCAGGGGTGTAAGGAAATTCAGTTAAAGAGAACGGGGAACACTTCTGATGAACGCTTGCCCATACTAGATAATCTACCTTTGCCTTCCACACACCCTGAGAAGTAGCATGGACTACTAAAAACAGAATGGGACTGTAAATCAGCTCTGTTACCTGCTTGCTGTGTGACCTTGGGCAAGTCACTTAACTTTTCTGAGCCTCAGTTTTCTCAACAGTAAAATGGGGAATAACTATCTATTCTCTCATTTAAGCAATCATATTTAATCACTCACTCTTATTTACTGAGTGCCTATATGCAGAGCATTATACTAAGCACTAGGGAGAGTTCAATATGACCAAGTTGTTAGATATATTCCCTGCTCACAGTGAGCTCAGTTAGAGAAGCAGCGTGGCTCACTGGAAAGAGCACGGGCTTTGGAGTCAGAGGTCATGGGTTCGAACCCCGGCTCTACCACTTGTCAGCTGTGTGACTTTGGGCAAGTCACTTAACTTCTCGGTGCCTCAGTTACCTCATCTGTAAAATGGGGATTAAGACTGTGAGCCCCACGTGGGACAACCTGATTCCCCTGTGTCTACCCCAGTGCTTAGAACAGTGCTCGGCACATAGTAAGCGCTTAACAAATACCAACATTATTATTATTATTAGAGGCTGATAGGCCCAGGAGGACTAGTACTGTGTCTTACGAGCACATAATAAGAGCTTAATAAATACCATCACTGCCAAGAAAAGCCCCCACCTTCTCCACCTCCACTGGGGGTCTCTTCTCCCATCATGGCCTGTGAATACTAATCGGGGATAAAGGCTACTCCTACACATTCCCATACTCCTCCATACCCATGGAAATTTTGAGCCTGTTTTTTGTTTTAATGTTTAATTTTGTTTAATATCACCCCAAACCTTTCTCCCACTTAAACTCTTAGATCATAAGGCACTCAGAAGGACAGTTAGAGTGCCTCATTCCCATCTGTATATTTGCTCCTAGCAGTTAGTACAATGCTCACAGTAAGCACTTAATAAATACTATTGTTTATTATATATTATTATACTATGCATACTATACTATTCTCTATTGTGTAAGTTCACTGTGGACAGGGAACATATCTACCAACTCTGTTATATTATAATAATAATAATAATTGTGGTATTTGTTAAGCACTTACTATGGGCCAGGCACTGTACTAAGCACTGGTATAGATACAAGATAATTGGGTTGGACACAATCCCTGCCCCACATGGGGCTCAGTCTCGATCCCCATTTTACAGATGAAGTAATGAAGGCACAGAGAAGTTAAATGAATTGCTCAAGGTCACAAAACAGACAATAATAATAATAATGACAATTAATAATAACAATTATGGTATTTAAGTACTTACTATGTGCCAGGCATTGTACTAATCGTGGGGGTGGATACAAGAAAATCAAGTTGGTCACAGTCCCTTGTCCCACATGGGGCTCACAATTTCAATCCCCATTTTATAGATGAGGTAACTGAGGCACAGAGAAGTGAAGTGCCTTGCCTAAGGTCACACAGCCACACAGCAGACAAGTGGCAGAGTTGGCATTATTTTTTTATTTATTTTATTTATAGTATTTATTGAGTGCTTACTATGTGCAGAGCGCTGTACTAAGCGCTCCGAATGTACAAATCGGTAACAGATAGAGACAGTCCCTGCCCTTTGACGGGCTTACAACCCATAACCTTCTGACTCCTAGACCCTTGCCCAGGTCTCTCTGACTCTTGGGCCCATACTCTATCCACTAGGCCATGCTGCTTAATACAGTGGTCTGCACACAGTAAGTGCTCAATGAATATGATCAAGTATTGCGATTACCATAATTATTCATAGCTTCATTGAGGTAATCTTTCCAAAATCTAGAAGCATGAAGTCCAACACCCTACTATATTATTTATCCATTGTGAGACATGAGACTCCAGGATTCACCTTGTTCCAGAGTACCCACTCCCCAGCCCTTCCATGAATACTTTTTCTTGGAACATTTTCTTTCATATTCCTTCCTGATTCCTTTCCAGTTCTTTCACCAGGTCAAAGCCAGGGCTCAATTGTTTCTCATTTTTCAAATAGCTCCAGCAACCCAAATTAATATCAAATATCTGACCTCTAGCAATTATTTTTCACGAATGCTATTATTCATAAAAGTGGTCTTCTGGGATTACTAGAACTATAAAAAAATTCACCAGTCAATTATATTTATTGAGCACTTATCGTGTGCCGAGTACTACAATGGGAGATTTGATCCTGGCCCTCAAAGAGTTTACTTCTAGTATTCCTGATAAGAGTTCAGCTCATATTTTCTTATTGTTTTCAATATTAACTTTTAGATATCATCTTGAAATCAAATGAGAGCAAAAAGTTCCATTCTACTGCTTTCTGATTTTTGAAAGAGATGTTTGTTCCAGACTCCCTAGCCATATTCCACAGTTATTAAAACAGGCTTCCCACAATCTATTTCTCATTTCAGATGGTGCTTTTTTTTTTGATACTTCAGATTAACACTACCTACGTTTTCCTGATAATACATTGCCTCTACCCTGTTAAAGGCACGAGTAATCACCATAATTTCATATATTTAATTTAAATGAGCTACAAAATTTTGAAATCTCATTACACCTGATTTTAATACCTTCTCCAACCTTGTTCATAATACTAAGTGCTTGAATGGTCATACTCATATGCCTGACTAAATGATGGTTATGAAATCTTATACTAATTAGATATTAAGGTTTCTACAACCATCTGTCTAAAACAGTTTTCTTTTACACTTGCAACTCCTATGAGTATTCTGTAAAACACAAAAACATTAATGTTAAAATAATTCTTCCCCAAAATGATATCTTCTTGTCTTTTATTACTGAATCCAAATTACTTAGTAAATTGAAATATAACCTAACAAAGGGCAAACCACATTATCAAGAAAATGTAAGCAAAAATTTATGATGCTTGAAAGAAGAAAAGAAAGAAAGGCCAAGGGAGATAAGATGGAAAAATAAATATTATAGATCTAGGTATTTCATAATTTCATTTGTTGAGTTTCACTGGTGCTTAGTTGTCATGTTTCTTCATTAGTGAATAAGCTCCTGTAACTCTAAAATTATGCAAAATATTTGAATAAGTAAAATAAGTTACAGCAGGTGAAATGAGGCATGTTATCAATTCTAACCATTTATGGGTAAACTGCCACCCCAGAATTAAGATGATTTGAAAGTTAGCTTTATTCCATGGCATATATTATAAAGTATAAAACTTTGATCCCTCCAAGAATTGCAATGTCTTAATAAATTTTGCATATGATAGTCTCTGACACAAGCTTCCCTGTGGGTAAAATGATTTCAGATTTGTGAAAGCTACTTTTACATTTACCGAGAAGGTCACATTGGAAACTTTCATAAAAATTTTAAGTCAATATTCAGGTTTCCATGTTTAATTTATTTTGGCCTCCTATGCTCTTCTGCTTTATGCTAGGTCTTAAACTGCTCATGATGCTGTGAAAAACAAGATCAAATGAGTTAGCAGATGGAGAATAAGAGTGAAAATTTGAGTTTCAAGATTTGTAAAGATGATGATAGTATACAACTAATACACTGAGCTGTATTATCATTTTTGATGACAAGAAAATCTTAGAAGTTTAGACTTCTGATGTAATTGTCTATGCAAATTGCCTCAATTTCTATTCATGTTTAATAAAGTCAATATAATTATATATTTTTAGAGTTGAGCCAAGAATTAGGCTCTAGAACTGAGAAATTAAAACTTGCAAATTCCTAGATTAGCTTTTGAATGAGGATGTTTAAAGTCCAATAAGCATAGCCCTAATATCCCTCAGATGTGGCCCTTAGGACAACATGGCTTCCTGCACTGCAACATTCTGGCTATGCTGGAGATTATGATAGACAGGAAAATCTTCAGCTCTTATCCAATTGCATAGGCAGCAATCGAGCAGGGAGTACTCCAATGAAGAGGAGCTCACTAAAAACAGGTAACCAGTTGGAAATCTGGAGGCTTTTTTTTTAGGTTTTTTTTTTTTTAATAATATTTGTTCAGAGCTTACTATGTGTCAGGCACTGTTGTAAGTACTGGGGTAGATACAAGCTAATCAGCTTGGGCACAGTCCATGTCCCAAATGGGGCTCACAGTCTTACAGATAAGGTACCTCAAACATAGAGAAGTAAAGTGACTTGTCCAAGGTCACATAGCAAAGTGACAGAATCAGAACCAGAACTCAAATCCATGCTCTTTATGTTGCTTTTCGCATCCTTCAAACCAAAAATAGTTTGCCTATATAAGAACAGGAAATATCCCAAAAGGATAATAATAATCTCGGTGTCATCCTTGACTCGTCCCTCTCGTTCACCCCACACATCCTATCCGTTACCAAGACCTGCCGGTTTCACCTCTACAATATCGCCAAGATCCGCCCTTTCCTCTCCACCCAAACGGCTACCTTACTATTACGGGCTCTCGTTATATCCCGGCTAGACTACTGTGTCAGCCTTCTCTCTGACCTCCCTTCCTCCTCTCTCACCCCGCTCCGGTCTATTCTTCACTCTGCTGCCCGGCTCATCTTCCTGCAGAAACGATCTGGGCATGTCACTCCCCTTCTTAAACAACTCCAGTGGTTGCCTATCGACCTCCGCTCCAAACAAAAACTCCTCACTCTAGGCTTCAAGGCTCTCCATCACCTTGCCCCTTCCTACCTCTCCTCCCTTCTCTCTTTCTACCGCCCACCCCGCACGCTCCGCTCCTCTGCCACCCACCTCCTCACCGTCCCTCGGTCTCGCCTATCCCGCCGTCGACCCCTGGGTCTCGTCCTCCCGCGGTCCTGGAACGCCCTCCCTCCTCACCTCCGCCAAACTGATTCTCTTTCCCTCTTCAAAACCCTACTTAAAAATCACCTCCTCCAAGAGGCGTTCCCAGACTGAGCTCCTCTTCCCCCTCTACTCCCTCTGCCATCCCCCCTTTACCTCTCCGCAGCTAAAGCCTCATTTTCCCCTTTTCCCTCTGCTCCTCCACCTCTCCCGTCCCATCCCCACAGCACTGTACTCGTCCGCTCAACTGTATATATTTTCGTTACCCTATTTATTTTGTTAATGAATTGTACAGCGCCTTGATTTTATTTAGTTGCCATTGTTTTTACGAGATGTTCTATCCCTTGACGCTGTTTATTGCCATTGTTCTCATCTGTCCGTCTCCCCCGATTAGACTGTAAGCCCGTCAAACGGCAGGGCCTGTCTCTATCTGTTGCTGACTTGTTCATCCCAAGCGCTTAGTACAGTGCTCTGCACATAGTAAGCGCTCAATAAATACTATTGAATGAATATTTGTTAAGCGCTTACTATGTGCTGAGCACTGTTCTAAGCGCTGGGGTAGACACAGGGGAATCAGCTTGTCCCACCTGGGGCTCACAGTCTTAATCCCCATTTTACAGATGAGGTAACTGAGGCACTGAGAAGTTAAGTGACTTGCCCAAAGTCACACAGCTGACAAGTGGCCAAGCTGGGATTTGAACCCATGACCTCTGACTCCAAAGCCTGTGCTCTTTCCACTGAGCCACGCTGCTTCTCTAAAGGAGTTTGAAGAACACTTTGAGAGAGGCTGAAACTAATATAAGGTTCTTCAAATTTATCAAAGTTAGAAAACTAGTTCAGTTGGACCACTTGGTAATGATAGTGTGCAAAGTACATCTACGGCTGAAGATGAGAGGCTCAGTGGATTCTTGAACTTGAATTCACTGAGGAGTTGATAACATAGGTCAATTATATCCATCTTAGCCATGGGATATACAAAACAATGTTTTTTAGCGATAAGACATATTGCTCCTTAAATCATGGGGTTACAGGCATCTTAAAATGAGGGAATGTACATGGGAGAAAGGATCAAATATCCCCATGCAAAGGAAGTTATCGATCAGCCCCATATGTACTGCCTATTGTCCTCAATGAGGTTAGCAAGGCAACCCTTTCGCTCTCCAGAAAAGACTGTTCCTCCCTCTGCCAGGCACATTTTAATTAGGAAATTCAAAACATGCTCAATGTGGAATTAACCTTAGTCCTTTTTATTCTGAATTTTCGGAATTGTATTGCAAGGAAGGCCAGTAGCATTCCCTGTAGCAAACACATTTTACTTAAATCATCCATATACCACTTAAGTGGAAAATCAATACACAGGATGTGTAAGATACTTAGGCACTAAATAGTGCTACTAGGGAAAATTTGATCCAAAAATACGTGTTTGCAATCCAATTACACATTGATTTAATGTAGTGAAACAATTGTAAATAGCTCTTTTATAAGGAAATCCTGCCCTTTCTGTTTTTCACCTCTCTGTACCTGGAACAACAACAAAAAAAGTTTTCTTCTTTCTCAAAAAAGCAGTCTTGTTTTGTGTCCTGTATTCATTTTTTCTTCCAAAAATGAATGTAACTAGAAATTCTTAAAATAAAATCTTTTGTGTGATAGTTATTAGGCACTTACTAGGTGCCAGACACTGTTTTAAGGTCTGGGGTAGATACAAGTTAATTAGATTAGACCCAATCCATGTTCCCCATGGGGCTCTCAGTCTTAATTCCCATTTTACAGATGATGTAACTGAGGCACAGAGAAGGGAAGTGACTTGCCCAAGGTTACACAGACACGTGGTGGACTGGAGATTAAAGTCCAGGAACTTCTGACTTCCAGGCCTGTGCTCTATCCACCAGGCCATGCTGCTACTCTGGTTGAAACCAACCACTGGCTTGAAACCACACCACAAGACCTTAACACTCCTGGTCACCGAACTGCTAGGAGCCTGCTACCTTATCACAAAAACTAAACTTGACTCAGGTTCCTCCCTACCTCCTCTCTCCCAACACTGCCAGGGAGCCACCAGACTGAAATTTACAGCCCAATTCTAAATCTGTTAATCCTGAATGCAGCTAGGACCATACTTACCTCTTTTAAAAAATCTGGAAGCCAAGTCTCCCTGAGCCAGAGCTGGAAGCTGTTGCCAACTTGGCCCCAGACTTAGCCATGGTTGGAAGAACACCAACACAGCATGAGGCCTTTATGAAACAAAGAACTTGGAAAGACCACATCGGGCTGTGACTACTGAACTCCTAGCCCTAGGGCCACAACAACCTTCCTAATTTTCTCACTGTACCAGAGGCCTTTCATCCCGCACCCTGGCCCCAACCACTCTCTCATTCTTTCCGGGCATCAGTTCAGAAGAGATCTCCAACCTGCTTTCCAAATTTACCACCTCTGACCCCATCCCTTCACCCCTTATAAAAACCTATGTGCCCATTCTCCTTCGCTACTTAACTGACATTTTCAAAATCCATTCTTGGATAGTTATTTCTCCTCTGCCTTTAAACAGACCCTCATCTCCACTATCCTAGAAAAAAACTTCCCCTCACCCCCGTACCATCCACTGCTCTCCCCTCTCCTCCTATTCCTGCACAAACCCCTCAAATGTGCTGTACTGGAGATTCTGAGAATATGGGGCAAGGCACTTTTCAACCATAAATTCAATGTACGAGTTTAAGTTGATTTATAAAACTGTAAAGGTAGCTTCACATATGAATTAATGGTTAGGTTAAATACTAATTTTCTTTTTAAAAATACTGAATCAACTGTGAGCCCACTGTTGGGCAGGGATTGTCTCTATCTGTTGCTGAATTGTATGTCCAAGTGCTTAGTACAGTGCTCTGCACATAGTAAGTGCTCAATAAATATGATTGAATGAATGAAATGTGGGAAAATCATAAAATCTAATGAGGAATACGGTGCCAAATTGGAAGGAAAAAATCTAATTTTCCCTAGCTACACTTTCTTCTCCAAAGACTTCACAATGGGGTGTGTTAAGTAGGGCAATGCTTTGTAGGTTGGTTCTACAACTAAGCAAGCTACATAGTATGACTATACCACCCCCTTTTCTACAACACAGGCATTGATACTGGTCAATAGCTTAAGTGTCATTTGTTTACATTCCAGCTTTCATGACTGAGTTGTTTTGATGCAATTGGAATTTGTTTCCCTGTCCTACCACGTTTATATACCTCCAAATTAATTTGTAGAGTGAACTGTGTTAAAATCCCTTTTTTATCTCCTGCATTATCTAACTTTTGAAATGACACTGCCACAGTAAAAATCTACACTCAAACTCATCAGTTCTTCCTACTAAGAAGGCTTTATCAAACTGAGGTAGCAATACTCAGCAGGAAGTGTTCTCACCTCAAACTGGTAAGCAATCAGAATGCTAAAAGCTAGTCTCAGCGGGAGAGAGATAGCTGCACTTAGTTGAGCATTACCTTGCTTTACACTTGTTTTAAAATGAAATATAACCCATAGTAGTGTTTCCAAAATACCAGAATAAGGTATTTTTTTCCTCTTCACTTCCCACCACTTCTTTCTTCAGAAACACCCTTTCATCGATAGACATGATTCTATGCTTTTATATTAAGCTTTTATTAAGTATTTATTCAGAATTGTTTGTATACTTAATACAGAGCACCATATTAACTGCTAGGAAAGAATATATCTCTCCTATGAATTGATGCCTTATCGTGGCAGATGAGTTTGCATATGCTGATGAAGCTTAGAGCTATGCCATATAGGACTACCAACAATGGAAAGGTCTAAGCTGAAGCATCAGGTAAAGTTGATTCACCTGTGCTGGGCAGCAGTGTTATGGGAAGGAGTCAAAAGCAGATGAACAAGTGATAGAAACATTGATCAAAGACAACAGCAGAGACTTAGGTTTTCATTACATGGAAGAAGTCAATGGTAAGCCACTTCTGTATGTTTACAAAAACTCTTTGGATACACAAATCAGGATGACTTTATGACAGAAGATGGGATGTTCTGAAGAAGGTGTGTCCATGGAATCACTATGGGTGAGCAATGACTCGGCATTTGAAGAAAAATAACCTATAGATGGAAGTTAAACATGGCTCCTGGCCCTACTGGGACTCACAGTTTAAATGTCTAAGAAGGTGAAAGCCTAAATTGGCCATTCTCTTGGCTCTCTAGTCTATGGTTGTAATCCCCAGCGACACTTTCCATCCATATCCCTCCCCCTGCTAGCAGAAGCTACATCCACTGGCTGGCAGAATCTTGAGTCCACAACTACTGAACTTCAGGATTTAGTATCCTGACAGGATAAATAAAAGGTTTCCACATTACCCTGGTAGAAATCAATTCCTATTAAGTGTTGATTCATTCATTCATTCAATAGTATTTATTGAGCACTTACTATGTGCAGAGCACTGTACTAAGTGATTGGAATGTACAATTCTGCAACAGACAGAGACATTCCCTGCTCAGTGATGGGCTCACAATCTAAACGAGGGAGACAGAAAAGCAAAACAGAACAAAACAAAAACAGGACAACATTATCAAAATAAACAGAATCAAGGACATATACCTTATTAACAAAATAAATAGGGTAATAAATAATATATACAAATGAGCACAGTGCTGAGGGGAGGGGAAGGGGGAAGAGTGGGGGGGTGGAGGGGGGGAGGGAGAGCAGAGGAAAAGGAGGGGCTCAGTCTGGGAAGGCCTCCTGGAGGAGGTGAGCTCTCAGTAGGGCTTTGAAGAGGGGAAGAGAGTTTGGTGGATGTGAGGAGGGAGGGCATCCTCAGACAGTGGTAGGATGTGGACCAGGGGTTAATGGTGGGATAGGCGTGAACGGGGAACAGTGAAGAGGTAAGCGGCAGAGGAGTAGAGTGTACAGAATAGGCAATAGAAAGAGAGAAGGGATTTGAGGTAGGAGGGAGCAAGGTGATGATTTGCCAGCTAAGCGATCCCATTCCATTTCTGCCCCATTCCTCACAGGATCCCTGCTGCTCTCCAGGTCCTACCCCACAACCATTACTATTACCTGTTTCTCAGCAGTGGGGCACTAATTTTATGCCAGGCACAGAGTTGGGGCAATTGACACACATTTCAATGCTTCCTGTCTCTCCTCACAACTTCACACAAGTCATATATTATGAGAGGAGTTTTATAGAATGTCTCACTGTTTGAGTGATATCAAGAATATAAATTACCTTATCATGCTATTCCCTATAAATAGTACTACTTATTTCCTGTTTATTCTGTGAAGAACACTGAATTGAATATTTGGGAGGAATAGAGTTAACAAATTGTAAAATTAGTAGATTGTAAAGTTAATAGATTGTTCTTTTGTATTGTACTTTCCCAAGTGGTTGGTAGAGTACCTCACATGCTGTAAATGCTCAAGAAATAGTTCTACTGCTGGTAAGGGTGTAGGGTATGGATGGAAAGTGCCATGAGGAATTACTGTCACAGAAGGGAAGATCGAGAGAATGGCCAATTTAGGCTCTCACCCCCAGAGACATAGGAATTGTGAGTCCTGGAAGGAAGGGCCAGGGACCACTGATTTTAGAATAGAGTGAAAGATATGTACATAAGTGCAATAGAGGGGCGTGAAATACTTACGTAACCTCAAAATGCTCAGGAAGCTGTTGGATTAGCAATAAAATGAGAAGATAGACTAATCAGGAAAGGTATTCTAGATAATGTGCAATGTCAGAAGGGCCTTAAAGATGAGGAGAGCCATGATCTGCCCAATGTGGAGAGGAAGGGCATGAGCATGAGGCCGGGAGAAAGAGATGAGAATGATGTTCAGTGAGTAGATTATAGAGAAAAACAAAAAGAATAAACAAGGGTTTAGTAGGAAAAGAATGTAGGCAAAGATAAAGGAGAGAGTTGATTGACAGCTTTAAAGCCTTATAGTTAGTATATTTAAGTGCTTACTATTTGTCAAGCACTGTTCTAAGTGCTGAGATAGATTCAAGTAGATCAGGTTGAACATAGCCCTGTCCCACAGTTTGAGTAGGAGGGAAATCAGATATTAATTCTCCATTTTACAGTTGAGAAAACTGAGGCAGAGAAGTTAAATGGCAGAGCTGGGATTTGAACCCTGGTCTTCTGACTTTTAGGCCCATTCTCTGTCCACTAGGCCTTGTTGCACCTCATAATTTGCAAATGGAAAAGACTATTTATGCAGTATTCAGACATTTTAGAATCTTTATTTCTCTCTCACATACCACCATCCAAAAGCTGAACACCTTATTCCAAGTTTTAGCCCAGAGAAAACAGACTGGATAGAGCTGTTACCTGCAACCCTTAGTGAAGCATGAAATGTAAACAAACTTAATGGCATGCCATGAAAGCACTAAATCATATGACATAATTGAAAACACAATCCCTCATGTTATTAGGCTTTTTTCTTCCAGATCTAAGGTGGTATTTAGTATTTTGAAGTTTTACTTGTCTTTATAGGAAAATAAATTTTATGCTGTTATTTTATACTAGGGGAAAGAGTGTGCATACCTATTAATGGCAGAAAAATCCCTTTCCAGGTTGTCTCAGTGATTTTTCAGTTCAAAGAAGGATATTAGTTGCAACCTTGGAAAACCTCCATCACACTGGCATGCAAAACTACAATAAATTGAATGCTGAGGAAGAGACTCCCAGTTCTGAATGCAAACTCAACAGGGATGAAGTGAAGCACTCAATAAACCCAAATGAATGAATGAACAAACTTCATTCATATGTATTGCTAAAGGACTAGAAAAGCACATGTGAGGCAGATCCAGGTTAGATTGGATCAGGAGTTGCTGTGTTGCATGCAGAAAAGAAGAGGAAACCATTGGAGGTTTGAGGAGAAGGGAGATATGCACAAAATGAAGATTTAGAAAAATTTCCTGGACAGCAGAACTAAATATGGACTGGGGAGGAGAGAGAATGAAGGGAAGGAGGTCTCAGAGGAGAAGCAGCATGACCTAGTGGATAGAGCACAGGCCTGGGAGTCAGAAGAAATTTTGTTCTAATCCTGGCTCTGCTACTTGTCCCCTGTGAGACCTTGGATAGGCCACATAATTTTCCTCTTCCTCAGTTTTTCATCTGGGAAATGGGGATTAAGATTGTGAGCGTTATGTGGGACAGGGACTGTGCCCAACATAGCTTGTATCTACCCCAGCACTCAATAAAGTCTCTGCTACGTAGTAAGTCCTTTAAAAAAATCATAAAAAAGAGAGACTGATTAGTAGTTGAGTCATGCTTGGACCAGTGTGGTGGCAGTTTGAATGGAGAGGAATGGTAAGATTCTGTAGATGCGTAGAGTAAGAACTGACAGGACTTAATGACATTTAACATGGGGTTTGAAAAGGAGAGTCAAGGATAATGCCAGACTTGTGGGCTTGAGAGATGGGGAGGACGATGGTACTCTGATTAGCTAATGGGAAAGACAAAGGGATACATAAAAAGTATATTCTTTACCAACAAAGTTTCTCTCCTGCAAACAAGTCAAAACCCCTAAGAGGCCAAATACTTGAGAGACTTACGGGTACATATTTTTGCAAATTGTTCTGTAGTCTATAAATCTGGTTTAGGAACATTAATCAAAATGATTAAAAATTAAGCAGCTAGACTTAAAGGCCAGAGTCAATCACTAAGCATTTAGTGGTACATTATAGTCATGTCAGTTATATGACACCCCAGCAAAATATACAAGTTTGAAAGCCACAAAATATCTCTACTACAAAGTGACACATACCATTCAGAAACTTCTGAAGGTTAAAAGTTCTCGGGAAAAAAAAAACACAAAAAAACAACCCAAGTGTTCATTTGCTCTACTGGGGCAACTGGGGCAACAGTTTTGGATGTTCGCTGGGCTATCTAGAGCTTTATAGGTGTCACAGCCCTGGATTGTGCCTTTATAAAATATGATGTGAGGTGCACACCAGAGCAGAGTACATCATTTCCCTGAATCCCTTCATCCCCCACAATCCTTTCCAGAGCAATCCAGGATTCCTGTTGGGAAGTACCACTTTGTCATGAGCAAGAGGGACTCCATCTTGTATAATTTAACCCCAGGAGCAAAATGGCAAAGGATGATTTGGAGGAGAAAAGAATGACTCCTTCTGGTCCCATAGATTATTTGATCACAGGACTAACAAGGCCAATGGAAGAATTGAAGGAGAAACTGTATTATCTTTCTAAGGAGTTTTGAAGACATGAATTGTTGAAGAGGAAGTGAGTTGTTTTGCTCACTTGTCAGGCTTGAGGAGGGACTAATTTGCCCTGCTGGGCAGGAAAAAGACTGCTGGATGGGGCTATGCCCACTGGGGAAATAAGCACCTGGGGTGCAGGGGTCACCATCCCCTTGGCTTAAACAATGACTTAGGGAAAACCACTTGGACTAGTAACTATAGGTGGTGTTGTGTGTGTGTGTGTGTGTGCGCGCGCGCCCAAGTGTGTGCGGATGCACCTAACACACCTGTTTAGTATAAAATAAAGCTTTCTTCTGAAACAATGGTGTTTGGTTTTACTTCTGGAACATGTCATTTGAGTGACAAAATTAAAAAGGGAGTCAAATCCCTGGTTAAGGGCTCGCATGTTAGACGCCTGATATTAGTGGGGCGCAATCCCTGGGGTGGAGCTTATGACACACTTGCCTTGTACTGTGCTGAACTGGTGTGTGGAGGAAGGAAGGAGATGATGGAGACTTCCAGGATGGTACTGCAACTGATGGCCAAGACCACCTCACTCTGAACTATAGTTTTTTTCCTGAGAATGTTCTTCTAGGACCACCAATTTACCTGGACAGAGTTTCTTCTTTGTCTAGTCACTTCCCCTGATTCCTGCTGAAAACCCTGCACAGTGGGGCCCAAAGACTTCTCATACAAAACAGTATGCCTAGGTTTTTAGTGGAAACACCATGCTGATTTTGATTAGCCATTTTGAAGAATTAATGAAAGGTTTGGAAGAGAACATAATTCCTTCAATTGTGCACAAATGGTGCTGTATAAATTTCCTAATAGCTAGAGTAGTCCTGTGATGCCCTTTTCTCTTAAAGCATCAACGAGCCATAACCACATATAAAACTGTAACAAAGGAGGAAAAAAGTAGATCATAAAAACACAAATGATCCTACAATTGATGTGGCAGGGCTACATTATAGCCTCAATATTATTAAGAAATAATAGTGAGAATCCATCTTCTCATTCTTAAAGATGATTTATCAGCAATGCCCAAGGACCTGAAACTGTTGGGAATCAGCCCCTGAGGGTATCAATACCTCAGGTTGCCAGTGATGAAGGGGCAGTCTCAGCCACAGGTTGTATAAGAACTAGTGTTCTAGGACAAGAAAACATTTGGATTTACATCTCCTTGATTGAACCTGCTTACTAAATGTCTTTCCCTAGGAATACACCATTTACACCTTGAAAGTTAAATCATGTCATAAGGATTCAGAGGAAGGTAATTGGATGACAGACCTCCTGGTCAAGACAGCAGTCATCCCCAGCATGGAACTCCTCCTCCCTTACCTCCTAGTCCTTTAACAACCATTGCTATCCAGGTGGCAGTTTTAGGTCTTATCTCAGTTACAGAAGGAAAATCTAACCCTCAGTCTGATCTAGAAATTTGGTTAAAGTAGGGAGTGAGGGAGCCTCCCTCCAAAGATTGCAGTTGCCAGTAACTTTGGCGTTTCCAGAAACTGAACCCCAAGAACAACCCTGAGGAGTTGCCTTTCTGGGTACATGTAATACCAATTTACCCCACTGATCTGAAGAGCAGAGAGACTCTTCCTGAACTGAACTTTAGAGATCTGTTGGCCAGAGTTATCCTCCTATTTTTTTTTTTTAGCACATTTGGTAAGCACTTACTATGTTCCAGGCACTGTACTGTTAGGGTAGATACAAGCTAATCAGGTTAGACACAGTCCATGTCCTACGTGGGGCTTACAGTCTGAATCCCCATTTTACAGATCATAATAATACATGTGGTATTTATGAAGTGCTTAACTATTTGCCAAACACTGTACTAAGCACTGGGCTAGATATAAGATATTGAGTCCCAAGTGGGGCTCCCATTCTAAGCATCAGAGGTATTGAATTTCTATTTTGCATATGAGGGAACTGAGGAACAGAGAAATCAAGTGGCTTGTACAAGGTCACACAGCAGATAAGTGGTAGAGCCAAGCTTAGAACCCAGGTCCTCTGACTTCAGGGCCTATGGTATTCCCACTAGGCCACCATGCTGCTTCTCAGATGATATAACTGACACACAGAGAAGTGAAATTATGTGCCCAAGTTTCCACAGCACTAAGTGGCAGAGATGGAATTAAAGCCCATGTCCTTCTGACTTCCAGGCCCATGCCCTATCCATTAGAACATCCTGCCATTGTTGAAGCATCCTGATTTTTCTTTAGACTGGTTCTCCTTGACTAACCTGTTTCACTGTGCTATCTTCCCCATATTGGTTTGTCATCTGCAAATTGTAGTATTCCCTCCTGGTTTGTGATTTTCCTTTCTTTTTTTGAGTGGGAAGGGGTGCGGGGGTGGAGGGTGCCAGGTGACATCTGTGCAGCATGGCTTAGTGGAAAGATCACAGGCTTGGGAGTCAGAGGTTGTGGGTTCTAATCCCGGCTCTACCATTTATCAGCTGTGTGACTTAGGGCAAGTCACTTAACTTCTTTGTGCCTCAATTACCTCATCTGTAAAATGAGAATTAAGACTGTGAGCCCCATGTGGGACAACGTGATTACCTTGTATCTACCCCATAGCTTAGAACAGTGCTTGGCACATAGTAATAATAATTATGGTATTTGATAAGCACTATGTGCCAAGCCCCGTACTAAACACCGGGATAGGTAAAACATAATCTGACTAGACATAGTCCTTTTCCACATGGGGCTAATCGTCCTAATATTTTGATTGTTGGGTACTGGCTGTAATGTGTTTGGGCTTATTTTTCTTTCTTTAGATTTATTTTGTAATATGGTCTACTCTTTTGTAATCTATTTTATAGTTTTTCTACCCCACTAGCTTGCAAAGCCTTTACTGGAAGCAATCTTGTTTACCAACTATAAAATACTATCATTAACACTTAGTATAATGTATTTTGCACATAGACAATACCAACTGATTTTGCTCACAGCTCACTGAATGTATTATATTTAGACCTATTTTTTTTTTCCTGTTACTGGTCATTGGGTTAACTTCACACCTTATTCTGGTTTTCCTTTTGCAGTGAGTCATGGTGACCACTTTTATTTGCTTCTTCTTTTTATGGTTTGTGCTGCATTGTAAAAGAAAATATTATTACTTGAATTATATTACTTGTGTTGAAGGAAGCAATGCTAATCCTGCTCTTCAATCCACTTTTCTCAAGGCTTGGATAATTCATTTGGAAATAGTAGCAATAATAATGATAATGGTATTGTTAAATGCTTACTATGTGCTAGGCACTGTTCTAAGTGGTGGGGTAGATACAAGACACTTGGGTTGGACTTGGCCCCTGACCCACATGGTGATCACAGTGTTAGTCCCCATTTTACAGCTGAGGGAAGTGAGGCACAAAGAAGAAGTGATTTGCCCAAGATCGCACAGGAGACAAGTGGCACAGCTGGAATCAGAACCCACATCCTTCTGATTCCTAGTCCCGGGCTCTTTCCACTGGGCCATGCTGCTTCCTTAGAGAACCTGCTTCCAAACACAGACCCCCTTAAAACCCTATAGCATTCTAACACTCAGCCAGGAATACCACATACAACAACAGATTCTCAGAGATGGTGGGAGTAAGGGAAGGGCATACAGTAGAAAGGGAAGAAGCTTGTTTTGTGCATCAATTTGCAGACATGGTATCAATGCAAAGATTTTTGCTGGTGTCTATCTAATGTGGAGTCACCAGTGACTGGCAAAATGGAAATAACTTGGGATCACAGTGTCAGGAGTGATCAATCTGATGTGTGTGTAATCTTTGGACCCTGGCCATGCAGGTCACAAGGTTGATAATGTTAAATGGTGAGATCAAGACAAAAACTGAGTGGCTAAAAGGCTAGCAAGTGAATTAGAGAGAAGGAAAAGAACAGAAGAACTACAAAAGTCAGAGAGTAATGGAACTAGTTTTGCCTTCATCTTCCTGAAGGTGTACTGGGCCTCACATTACTCTGGTCCTTTTCTGTCTTCTCTTGAGGAATCCCTGCTTCAAGTTTAACTCTCTCTGAGATAAAGCTTGAAAAATGGAAAACAATGGGAAATGAGGCTGGAGTAATGTAGTCCTTCAATTTCATATGTGGACATCACAATGGGCAAAAAATAAATTAATCCCTAGCTATGATTGCTTTGGAAGAGGACCCTAAAATGTTTGCTGCTTCTGAATAGGAAAAGAAGTCCTTAGAACTTCTTGTGTTCATTTGTTCTCATTAACAGACATTGGTACAACCCTGTCCTTTTGCTTCTTCCTCATCAAGTCAGGAGGAGCAACTGTCTCCTCTGTTACAAGTCTAAAATATGTGAACTCCTAAGCCTCTGAGGAGCATAGATAAAAATGTGACTTAATGGGATTTAAACTTAAATATGGAAGAAAATTGTGGAACAGAACTGGCCTATGTTAGTCATCTTTTTTTCCCCCTACACTGTACTCTCCAAATTTAGAAGTTCCCTATGGGCTACATTTTCCCCTTTTGGTCATCCCCAACAGTGACATTCAAGGTATTCTCTTAGGTAGGGATCACTGTGGAGAAGGCTTTGTGCTCTGTCAGACTTTCTGCTACACTGGAGTTCAAAATCCAATTTTTACACCTTCTGATCTAGAGTAGTCTTTGAAACTCTGTGCATTAGAAGGCTATGAAGCCTAAAATATCCAACTTCAGAAACACTCTCTCCTTGTCTTGGCAGCAACAGATATGTTGAGAAGCAGGGTGGTGTAGTGGATAGAGCACAGGCCTGAGAGTCAGAAGGAACTGGGTCCTTATTTTGGCTCTGCCACTTGCCTGCTGTGTGACCTAAGGCAAATGACTTAAGTTCTTTGTGCCTCATTTACCTCCTCTGTAAAACAGGGATTCAGCCTGTGTACCCTATTTGGGACAGATACTATGTCCAGTAAACAAACAACAGATATGTACACAAATGCTGTGGGGCTGAGAGATAAGCAAATGAAGGGTGAAAATCCAAATGTGACACAGATCTCCTTAATTATCAGCCACGTTCATCTGTTACATTCCAGTTCATATTCTCAGTTCCTCCAATGCTAACCATTTTTACTGTACTCCATCCTCAATTCTCCCCTCTCAGACCAATTAGTCCACCCTTCCTCCTCCTTGTACTTTTACTTTTCCAATTATTTAGTACAGTGCTCTGGATACAGTAAGCACTCAATAAATACTACTGATGATGATTATAGTAATAATAATAATAATAATGATATCCTTAAACTCTGTTGCTTCCTTTCATCAATCATAGAGTTCAAACCTTCTTATTGGGCCGTAGACCCTAAAAATCAAAGTGACAATTGAAATTCAGGTTGATTCCAGAGTTTCCAGAGCCTTTGAAGGTATCAGTGGTATTAATTGAGTGTTTACGGTGTGCAGAGCACTGAACTAACCACTTGGAAGAGTACAGTATAACCAAGTGAGTAGACATATTCCCTGTCCACCAGGATTTACAGTGTGAATGGGGTGGTTGTCAACAGGTCAGATGGCCATTTGTCAAAGTGCAAATCAGTGTCATTTTGTGAAAAATAAATTAAAAGAAAACACTGGTTTCTAAAAGTAAAGGCCTCTTTAGTTGGGAATTTAAAAACTGCTATGGGCATCTAATTTTCATTTCAAAGTAATATAAAAATGTCAAATCTGCAATTCTACTTCTGGAGGCAGAATTTACTCATTCAAAAATTACTTAGTTAGTAATAATACACCGTAAAAAATACAATTAATTTCCTGGTCATAAGTAGAGAGAAGTGAAAGACAGTGTTAGGGGAAAGGTTTTAAAATGAAATCCTATGATACTGAAGACATTTTGTTTTTCATTAATTAAAATGATACATACATACCTCTTCCATCAAATGATTTCAAAGAATGCTTGTTTTATCAATCCCTGGTATTTATTGAGTGCTTCTAGAGCACTACAGTAAAGTCTTGGGAGAGTACAATACAACAGAGTTGGTAAACACAATCCTGCCCACAAGGAGCTTACAAAGTAGAGGAAGACAGACTTTCAAAAAATTAGGGGAAATAGTTGAATATAAGGATATGTACTAAGTGCTATGGTGCAAACATAAAGTGCTTAAGAGGTACAGTTCCAAATGTCATTGGCAATGCAGAAGGGAGGGGAAATAGGGGTACAAGGGCTTAGTTGGCGAACACCTCTTGCTGGAGATGTGATTTTAGGATGACTGAAGTTAGGGAGAGTGGTGGTCTGTAGTATATGAAGAGGAAGGGAGCTCCGAGCCAGAGGATGGATAGGGACAAAGTGTCCATGGTGAGACAGACAAGGTTGTGGCACAGTGAGTAGGTTGGAGTTAGGGGAGTGAAGTATGAGGATTGGGTTGTAGTAGTCCACTAGTAAGTTAAGGTAGTATAAGGAGAGCTGATTAATTGCCTTAAAGCTGATGGTAAGGAGTTCTTGTTTGATGTGGATGTGGATGAGCAAATCACTGGAGGTGAAAGCTGAAGCTACAGATCATCATATATTTCAAATTAATCTTCTGCCATACTTGGAATTATTTTAAGTGGAAAGAAAAATTTAGTATTTTTAATTGTATTTGAAGCAGAGCACTGCACTAAGCACTTGGGAAGAGTAGACATGTTCCCTGCCAATAGTGAGCTTATAGTCTAGAGTGGAAGTTTCATTTCAGATTTATGCATTATGTCGACCAACTCTGTTGTACTGTACTTTCCCAAGTGCATAGAATTGTGTTCAAATCATACCATCAGTTGATTCATAATTTCTATTTTAACTTTAAAAAGGATCTCCTTGACATTGGTGAAAAGATATTTGCATGCTTTTAAAAAAACTGGTTTGAAGATAATTAAAAAAAAAGAACATGGTGAGTGTTGTCTTTATCCATAATCAGCTTTAAATTGGTACCAGAATGCTAACTAGGGAAAACTTGGAATAAAATGATAGCTAAATAAAGGAATACTAAAATATAAAAAAAATTAGGGAGGGGGAAAAAGCTCCACCAAACAAAAATGCCTGTCATATGTAGATTAATTCATGTGTCAAAGTAAAAATGTTACTACTCAGTGTAATCAAAATGCTCTTGTTGAAACCTGAGTTTTCAGCACAATCTAGAAAGAACTTTTCCTAATCACAATAAAATATCATTTTCATTTGATGATTTACTATTAATTGTGTAATATTTTTTAACACATAGAATGTATTAGTGATACTCAGAGAACTTCGAACTTTTTACCTCACTATACGAATATAGAGCATTTTATGAATTAGATGCTATTTAGAGGGTCTTATTTCAGTGAGTGCTCAAATTTATGCAAATATATTTTCAAAGACTGCCAAATTGTTTTCATGAGACGACATTGATTAATAAGTACATTTTAATAAATGACAGTATACTTTTCATCACACTAATTCAGTATATTTTCAGGAAAAAAAATACATTCATCAGTCAGTCAACCATATTTATTGAGTACTTACTGTGTGCAGAGCACTGTACTAAACGCTTGGGAGAGTACAACAAACACATTCCCTGCCCACACTGAGCTCACAGTCTAGAAGGGGAGACAGACATAATACAAATAAATAAAATTACAGATATGTACATAAGTGCTAAAAGGAGGGATAAGTAAAGGGAGCAAGTCGAGGTGGAGTATAAGGGAATGGGAGAAAGAGGAAAAGAGGGGTCAGTCAGGAAAGGCCTCTTTTAGGAGACATGCCTTCAGTAAGGCTTGGAAGGTGGGGAGAGTAATTGTTTGTCAAATATGAAGAGGGAAGCCAATCATTGGGCAGAGAGTGCTCTGCGCAGAGTAAGCTCTCAATAAATACTATTGAGCATGCCATGCTGGAGGCAGGATGTGGGCGAGAAGTCAGCGGGAAGATAATGGAGATTGAGGTACAGTGAGAAAGCACTAGAGGAGTGAAGTGTGTGGGCAGGGTTCATTGATTCATTCATATTTACTGAGCACTTACTATGTGCAGAACACTGTACTAAGCACTTGGAATGTACAGTTCAGCAACAGATAGAGACAATCCCTGCTCACCAACAGGCTCACAGTCTAAACAGGGGAGACAGACAACAAAACCAAACACAACAAGTAGCCTGGAGGAGAGTAGTCAGAGAGTAGCTAGGTGAGGTAAGAGGTAAGATGGGGCAAGGTGATTGTATGTTTTAAAGACAATGGTTAAGAGATTCTGTTTGATGCAGAGGTGGATGAGCAATCACTGGAGGTTCTTGAGAACTTGGGAGACGTGACCTGAATGTTTTTGTAGAAAAACAATCCAGTTAGCAGAGTGAAGTATGGACTGGAGTGGGGAAAGACAGGAGGCAAGGAGATCAGCAAGGAGGCTGATTAGTAATCCAAGCAGGATAGGATAAGTGCTTGGAGTAACATGGTAGTAGTTTGGATGGAGAGGAAAGGGTGATTTTAGTCATTTTGTGTAACAGTACTAATAGAAGCAAGCAAGACAGCAATGCTTATCCACAATATTGTCTAGAGTGTGAAATTTCCCCTCTTCACATGTTCCAGTCTTGACTTTAAAATGCAATGTGTCACCATTAAGATTTTTAAATAAATATATTCCAACTAAGAGTACAACTTTGGCAGTGTGCTTGGACAGGGCTCTGCACACAGTAAGCGCTCAATAAATATCTGAAATCCCTCTTTCTGACCATAACCTTCTCACTTGCCTCATCTCTCACACTCCCTCCCCCTGCAAACCTTCACTACTACCCCACAGAGACCTCCGCTCTCTTGATCCCATCCGTCTTTCCAAAAGCATCTCTCTCCACCTTGCCACCCTGTCCTCACTTCCCACCCTCGATGATCAGGTCTCCGCTCTCAACTCCACCCTCTCTACTCATCTCAATTCTCTCACTCCCCTTTCCCTCCGCCGCTCTTGCTCCACTAACCCACAGCCCTGGATCACCTCCTCTGTTTGCCTCCTCCGCTCCTATGCTTGAGCTGCTGAGCGCTGCTGGCGAAAGTCCAAGCACCAAGCCGACCTCACACACTTCAAATTTATCCTTTTCTGCCTTAACTCTGCCCTCTCCTCCGCCAGGCAAAACCTCTTCTCCTCCCTCATCGACACCCATGCCCGTCAACCCCGCCGATTGTTCCGGACCTTTAACTCTCTCCTTAGGCCCCCTGTTCCTCCCCCTCCCCCATCTCTCACCCCCAATGATCTGGCCACCTATTTCCTCACGAAAATCAACACAATCAGGTCTGAGCTCCCCAAAGTCACCCCTCCGCCTCTCCCCTCCCCCCAACCAACCCCCTCCCCTACTTTCCCATCCTTCCCTGCAGTATCCTCAGAGGAGATCTCCTCCCTCCTTGCAAATGCCACCCCCTCCACCTGCGCCTCGGACCCCATTCCCTCTCACCTTATTAAAACCATCGCCCCTGCCCTCCTCCCTTCCTTAACTTCTATTTTTAACCACTCAATCTCCAATGGCTCCTTCCCCTCTGCCTTCAAACATGCCCACGTCTCCCCCATCTTAAAAAAAACCCGCTCTCGACCCCACTTCCCCCTCCAGTTATCGCCCTATCTCCCTACTACCCTTCCTTTCCAAAATCCTAGAACGAGTCGTCTACAATCGCTGCTTAGCATTCCTTAACTCCCATTCTCTCCTAGACCCCCTCCAAGCTGGCTTCCGTCCCCTCCACTCTACCGAGACTGCTCTCTCTAAGGTCACCCATGACCTCCTTCTTACCAAATCCAATGGTTCCTACTCCATTCTAATCCTCCTTGACCTCTCTGCTGCCTTTGACACTGTCAACCATCCCCTCCTCCTCCACACCTTATCTCACCTTGGCTTCACGCACTCCGTCCTCTCCTGCTTCTCCTCTTATCTCTCTGTACAGTCATTCTCGGTCTCCTTCGCTGGCGCCTCCTCCCCCTCCCATCCTTTAACTGTTGGAGTTCCTCAAGGGTCAGTTCTTGGCCCTCTTCTGTTCTCCATTTACACTCACTCCCTCGGTGAACTCATTCGCTCTCACGGCTTTGACTACCTTCTCTACGCAGATGACACGCAGATCTACATCTCCGCCCCTGTCCTCTCCCCCTCCCTTCAGGCTCGCATCTCCTCCCGCCTCCAGGATGTCTCCACCTGGATGTCGGCCCGCCACCTAAAACTCAACATGAGCAAGACTGAGCTCTTCATCTTCCCTCCCAAACCCGGTCCTCTCCCAGACTTCCCTATCACCATGGATGGCACGACCATCCTTCCCGTCTCTCAGGCCTGCAATCTCGGTGTCATCCTTGACTCATCTCTCTTGTTCACCCCACACATCCTATCCGTTACCAAGACCTGCCGGTTTCACCTTTATAATATCGCCAAGATCTGCCCTTTCCTCTCCACCCAAACAGCTACCTTACTGCTACGGGCTCTCGTTATATCCCGGATAGACTACTGTGTCAGCCTTCTCTCTGATCTCCCTTCCTCCTCTCTCGCCCCACTCCAGTCTATTCTTCACTCCGCTGCCCGGCTCATCTTCCTGCAGAAACGATCTGGGCATGTCACTCCCCTTCTTAAACAACTCCAGTGGTTGCCTATCAATCTCTGCTCCAAACAAAAACTCCTCACTCTAGGCTTCAAGGCTCTACATCACCTTGCCCCTTCCTACCTCTCCTCCCTTCTATCTTTCTACCACCCACCCCGCACAGTCCGCTCCTCTGCCACCCACCTCCTCACCATCCCTCGGTCTCGCCTATCCCGCCGTCAACCCCTGGGCCACGTCCTCCCGCGGTCCTGGAGTGCCCTCCCTGCTCACCTCTGCCAAACTAATTCTCTTCCCCTCTTCAAATCCCTACTTAAAACTCACCTCCTCCAAGAGGCCTTCCCAGACTGAGCTCCCCTTCTCCCTCTACCGCCCCCCCTTCACCTTTCCGCAGCTCAACCCTCTTTTCCCCCCATTTCCCTCTGCTCCTCCCCCACTCCCTTCCCATCCCCTCAGCACTGTACTCGTCTGCTCAACTGTATATATTTTCATTACCCTATTTATTTTGTTAATGAAATGCACATCGCCTTGATTTTGTTTAGTTGCCATTGTTTTTACGAGATGTTCTTCCCCTCGACTCTATTTATTGCCATTGTTCTTGTCTGTCTGTCTCCCCCGATTAGACTGTAAGCCCGTCAAATGGCAGGGACTGTCTCTATCTGTTGCCGACTTGTTCATTCCAAGCACTTAGTACAGTGGTCTGCACATAGTAAGCGCTCAATTAATACTATTGAATAAATATGATTGCATTATCTAAGTATTGTTAAATTAGGGTCCAAATAGACACTGAAGATGGGAAAAGATGGATGGTGAAAGTTTAAGGTAGTTTCACAGTTCTAAAATAAATTGCCAGACAATGAACAAGACATACGACTCTGAAGTGGTATACTGCTGTGGGATATGGTACATGAAGAAGTCCATCTGGTTGATGGGAGGAAGAAGGAAGGAAAAGTGCAGATGACTCCTCAGAATCTATTAAGATAGAAGTTCTATGACTGGATCTTCACCAACTACTTGTCAGTGGTGGTAGGTAAAGGAAAGCCCTACCCTTCTAATCATCAGTAACAGCTAAATTGCAATTTTTTAAAATGGTATTTGTTAAGCACTTAAAATATGCCAGACACTATACTAAGTGCTGGGGTAGATACTAGCTAATTAGGTTGAACAAAGTCCATGTTCCATATGAGGCTCCCATTCTTAATCCTCATTTTACAAATGATGTAAATGAGGCATAGAGAAGTTAAGTGATTTGCCCTAGGACACATTAGTTGAATGGCTGCCAGGATTAGAACCTCAGTCCTTCTGACTACCAGTTCCATGTCTAGGCCACATTGCTTCTTGAATCTCCTCAGATTTGTCAATTACCAGCAAGTCTGTTGATGCTCCAATAAATTAAAAATTCCATCCTGCAGGTAGGCAAAAGAGATTATAGCACTGTGTTTGCAGGACCATACTCATACGTGGAATCTAAATACATGGGAGCACAGCTGCATGAAACATACAGGATTTTTGAGAAGGAAATTTTAGCTCACAAAAACTGTCCATTGGCCCCAGTTCTAAGTGTATAACTACTGGAGTTTCAAAGTTGATAAGAAAATCTAAATCAGTCATCCCACCACAAAAAGAGACAAGTTCACTTATGTACTTAAAACAGCTCCACAACTGTGCCTTTTTAAACACCTCTGTTCAGAGATGATTGGTCTTGCCATTCCTTTGGCCTGGGTTTAGAATCCAGAGTAGAACTGGGGTTTTTCCTGTACTTAAGTTGATGCTGCTTCTCTTTAGCCAAAAATCAAGATCACACCCAGTCACCCTGCCTTCATACAGATCAAAGGAATGTACCGACCTAGGAAAAGCACCCAGCATCCTATCAGTCAGGTTGCAGAGGCCTCAGTGATTAATGATGCTTGAGCTGCACGCACAGACAGGGAACAGAAACTAGATTAAGAACACAGTTGAAAGGATATAACAGAGTTAATTCAAACACATTTAAACCCACAAACTAAGATTTATAACAGAAAACTTCCAGACACATTATCAACAACTTTTTTTTCCCTGATTACCTTCACCACAGTTTAACCAAGAGAGTAGAGACTTACCCAAGTGAAGCCATCTCTGAAGAGTTCCTAACTCACCCAGGTCAGAAAGGAAGACACAAAGCAAGGACAAAGATCCTCCTCTCTTCACCAAGCCTTGGCAGAGATGTGGCTCCATCCCAGACCTCCTCTTAAAGAGGTCAAAAGTTCAGACCTGTTGCTTGTAAATGTAATTTTCTTCTTTCCTTCCCTACAAATCTCTGGCCAGCCTTCAACAGAATCTTTTGAATTTCCAAGTCAGACCATAATCCACACTGACAAGTGGTATCTAGGTCTCTCTTTTGAGATTTCTTGTCCTTCTGCTCTACCCTAAGGAAAACATGTTAACACAACCCACTCTACTTGCTATAAAGTCTCTGACATTCTTTTCAGTGTGTCTGCTACTTCCAGCTGCTTCCAATTATTAGGCAGTTTGCTTGTTAGCCTAAGGACCCAACTGACACAATTCAGTTTTCTTGAGTTATGCTGGGAGAAGTGTTAGGATGAACAATGAATCAATCAATCAATCATATTTACTGAGCACTTAGTGTGTTCAAAACACTATACTAAGTGCTTGAGAGAGAACCATGTAACTTACAATGACTGTAAGTTCATTCTTTAGAATGTAAGGTCACTGTGGGCAGAAATGTGTTTGCTTGTTGTTACACTGTACTTCCCCAAGCACTTTGTACAGTGCTTTGCACACAGCAAGTTCTCAATAAATACCACTGAATGAATATATAGAGGAGGAGAAAACAAATAAAGATTGTTTTATTCCTGTATTTGTTTGGTGGGTTTTTTTGCTATAATGGTAGAGCACTTAGAGAACAGAGAACAGGGGAAAGGAAAAAAAAACCTATATGGTAAAAAAAAATGAGGGTGAGGGAGATTTATGGTCAAAATAAGACTTATAAAGGAAGCAACACTTAGCCCTAAGTAAAGGGATGCAAATACTATGACTTAATATTTTGACATGAGCCCAAATGTAAATTTTAGCAATTATACAGGGGCCAGTTCAAGATCTTGAGTTATGGCTGAAACAGTCAACCAAGCACTGTTAAATAAAGACTTGGCTTGGGACTGAGAAAATACAAGCAGAAGACCCCTAATTTGGGAAGGTGTTAAATATCATTCTGAGATGTTTTGCTTAGGGGTAGAGAGAATTTTGTAAATAAGAGGAGAATGCACAATGTGTTTCTATATCTGGATCTAAAACATAATTAAGATTTTCATGTAAGGATGGGGAAAGATTGACTGTGGAACTGGAGGAAAATGCAGTTTCAGTTACAAGGAGAGAAAGCCTTATATATGAAATGCCCAGAATAATGCAGAGGTGGACCATTAGACCGTAAGTTCCTTGAGAGCATGAAGCATATCTTCTGTTTTTACATGTTTCCAGAGCCCGATGCGAAGTTCTCCATGCAGAAGGAGCTTAATAAATACTGTTAATGATGATGGAAAGGGGAAAGATGAAATTAGAAGAAGGATAGGACATTTCTCAAGAACCCAAGAAGAAAAGGTCATAGAATAGGGAAGGGAGGAAGTGGAAGAAAGAAAATCAAAAAGAACTACTCAGATGGTTTTGAGAAAAAAAAAAAGGAACCTTGAATAAAATTAATGAACTGGAGACTGGAAGGAATAGGAATAATAATAACAATAACAGTAGTGGTTAAGTGCTTGCTGTTGCCAAACACTGTAGTAATAATAATAATTAATAATTATGGTGTTTGCTAAACACTGTGCCATGCTATGTGCCAGACACTCTTTTAGGCTCTGAGGTGGATATGAGCAAATCTATTTGGACATGGTCCCTGTCCCACGTGGGGCTCACAGGCTCCTTTTACAGATGAGGTAACTCCCTCATGAGGAGGCACAGAGAAGTGAAGAGACTTGAGGCAGAGCAGCTGGCTTAATGGAAAGAGTATGGACTTGGGAGTCAGAGGTGATGGGTTCTAATCCCAGCTCCACCACCTGTTAGCTGTGTGACTTTGGACAAATCACTTCACTTCTCTGTGCCTCAGTTACCTCATCTGTAAAATGGGAATTGAGACTGTGAGCCCCACATGGGACCACCTGACTAGCTTGTATCTCTCCCAGCACTTGAAATAGTGCTTGGCAGATAGTAAGCGCTTGACAAATACCATTATTATTATTATCCAAGGTCATACAGTGGACAGGCAGCAGAGCAGGGATTAGAACCCATGAACTTCTGACTCCCAGGCCCTCACTCTATCCACTACACCATGCTGCTTCTCTACTTCCCCCATGCAGCTTCTCTGTACTAAATGCTGATAGATAAAAGGGGTCAGCCTGTCAGTTTAGACACAGTCCCTGTCCCTCTTGGGAATTTCAGATATCTTATCCCCATTTTATGGGTGAGTAAAATCAGGCAAAGAGAAGTTACAAGGTCACACAGCAGGCAAGGGATGGAGCTGGCATTAGAACCCAGGTCCCCTGATTATTACACACAGTGAGCACTCAATAAATATGATTGAACAAAAATATGATTCATTGAATTATAATGTCAGTGCTCATTCCTCTATGCTGCTTTTCCAAGGAAGGCCAACTGAAAAAGATTGCAGGGGGGCAAGGGGTGCAGAGTTAGTCCCTGGCCTTTTCACACTTAATGGCCCAAGGACAATGACAATTCAACCATCTCCTCTGGGTATCACTGGATTAAGTGGTTACTGTTGTCACTTACCTCACCCGACCCCACCTTGACACTTCAATCTGCACACACCCCTCGCCCCCCCCCCCCCCGGCTTCTGTCAGCCCATCCCAGTCCCTTCTCCCATCTCACCTCCCCCTCTGCCACCCAATTCCTCTCTTTCCCTTGCATTGCCTCCGCTCCTCTTCGCCGCCCACCCTCATAATCCTGTGCCAGTACCACCCCTCGTCCCCCACCCACCCCGTGCTGGTCCCCATCAACTCACTTTCATCCAAACCTTCTCCAGCCATCACGCTGTCTCCTCCTGTATTACCCCTCCTCAGCTTCAGCCTATTATGGCTTGTGGAACCTCCTCTCCATCGTGGGGAAGCTCCCTTTCATCCTTGACATGTTCCTGTCTCAGTTACTCCTTCTCCTCGCCATCACTGAAACCCAGACAACACGGTCTCTTCTGCTGCTCTCTCCAGTGGAGGCCAGGTCTTCTCCCACTCCCCCAACTCACTGGAAAAGGAGGAGGTGTTTACTTCCTTCTCATACTCCATGCTGCTTTCGCACCATCTCTCCCTCCCCCTCCCCTCATTTTCCCTTCCTTTGAAGCCCTTATCGTCCACCTCTACCATCCACTCCAGATCCTAGTAATGGTCATCTATCGCCCCCCAGGTCCTATCTCCAACTTCTTTAACCACTTTGATCCTTTTCTTACATTCCTACTCTCCTCCTCCATGCCCACCATGATCTTTGGGGACTTCAATATCCACACAGATGTTCCTGATGACCCTTCTGTTGCTGGGTTCTAATCCCAGCTCCCCAAATTGTCTGCTGTGTGACCTTGGGCAAGTCACTTCACTTCCCTGGGTCTCATTTATCTCATCTGTAAAATGGGGGTTAAAATTGTGAACAACATGTGGGACAGGGACTGTGTCCAACCCAATTTGTTTGTGTCCACCCCAGCACTTAGTACAGTGGCTGGCACATAGTAACTGCTTAACAAACACCACAATTACTATTATTATTATTATGAGACTGTTTCCACTCCTGGCAGTTCATGATGGCCATGAATTTGGGCATTGACTCCCATAGTGAAGCTTCACCCATGGCTGGGTCACGTTGGCACAGCTAACTCATTTGCAACAGGCTCAAAGGCTTTTATGAGCTGCCTTTTCCATGAGCAGTAAAACAACTGCTTTGGGCAAGAGCAATCACTTAGTGGAATGAATACCGTCTTTCATTATAACCTATAAAATACACTTAAAAAGGCATATCAAAACCTATTTAGATAAAATAGAGAACATACAAAGTCATACATTTCTCATGTAACTATTTAATTTGGTTCCTTTCTCTAGACTGTGAGCTCCTTATAGGCAGGAACTCTGTCTCTTTGTTGTTGCACTGTACTCTCTCCCAAGTGCTTAACACAGTGCTTTGTACACTGTAAGTACTCAATGCATATGATTGAATGAATGAACAAAATTATATTATAAATGAATTAAATGAATATTTCCAGAAATAGAAAAGGTCACATTCAGTGGGATGAAGAAAACCTTAGGCCCACATTAATCAGAAAAAGGTCGTTAAGGGTTGTTTCAGTGTAATGCATTGTGGCAAAGTGGTCATTGATCATGGAAGATTTGTGTTTTAATTCATTGGATTTTAATCAGAGAAAATATCTGTTTCTTAATGTATGTTGATCCAAACTAAATAACCATATTCCAGGCATGAATTTTGACTCTAGTATGTTGAGTTCAATGAGAGGCATAAAAAAAAGAAACCCATCGACTTGCATTGCTCCACAATCAGTGCACCATATTACAGGTTAATCAGCTGGAAGTAGACATCATGACTGTGTGTTGTCAACAGAGAATGGGAAAGCTAAGAAGACCTAAAAGGGGTTATTTCAGAGCATCCTGAAAATTCTCAACCGAGCCAAAAATTCAGACTCAGACATAAGAAGCAGCATGGCATACTAGATACAGCATGTGCCTGGGAGTAAGAAAGAACTGGGTTCTAATCCCATTTCTTTCACTTGTCTACTGTGTGGCCTTGGACAAGTCACTTAACTTCTCTGTGCCTCAGTTACCTCATCTGTAAAATGGGGCCTAAGAATGTGAGCCCTATGTGGGACAGGGACTATGTCCAACTGGATCGGTTGGGTGTGTACTCCAGAGCTCAGGACAGTGCCTGGCACACAGTAAGTGTTTGACAAATACCATAAAAAAGAGAATAAAACCTTTTTTTGAGTAGTGCCAGTAGGTCCTTTTTTCAGGTTTTAGTCTAAGGGAGTAATCTGAAGCAAAATGGAGACGTGTGAATGTTTTGCTTCCTAGCAAACCGGAGAAAAAGAGTGACCGTTGAAAATGACTTAATCCTGATATATAAACGCATTAACCAAAATCTTGAAACCTTCGATTCAGTTCAGTCATGTGGCATATGATAATGATAGCATATGGAAAATCAGAGCTCCAAACCATATCTTTCTGTTTTCAGAAGAATACATCTTTTCCTTTCACATGTTCCCCCAAATATAAACATTGATGTGAAACAGGTCATGAGTTCTGATTCAAATTGCTCTAGGAGGTTACTCAAATTGGCTGTGACTTTTCCTTGAATATATTTGACCACTTTTTGTTGTAAGCTTATTTGGGGCAGATAATGTGTCTGTTATATAGTTATATTATATGCTCCCAAACACTTAGTATAAAGTAAGCGCTCATTGTGGCTGAGTGGAAAAAGCATGGGCTTTGGAATCAGGGGACATGGGTTTTAATCCCAGCTCTGCCACTTGTCTGCTGTGTGACTTTGAGCACCTCACTTAATAATAATAATGATGGCATTTGTTAAGTGCTTACTATGTGCCAAGCACTGTTGTAAGCGCTGGGGTGGATACAAGGTAATCCGGTTGTCCCATGAGAGGCTCACAGTCTTAATTCCCATTTTACAGATGAGGTAACCGAGGCACAGAGAAGTTAAGTGACTTGCCCAAAATCACACAGCTGACAGGTGGTAGAGCCGTGATTAGACCCCATGACCTTCTGACTCCCAAGCCCGTGCTCCTTCCACTGAGCCACGCTGCTTCTCCATGTCTCAGTTACCTCATCTCTAAAATGGGGATTATTACCTTGTATCTACCCCAGCACTTAGAATAGTGCTTGGCAATAGTAAACACTTAACAAATACCATTATTATTATTATTATTATTATTAATAATAAATATACTTGACTGACTGACTGACTGGATAAGGCAATGCCAAATCTGGCTTAGATTTCGTTGTTTGATTTTCACTTGAATACTTCAGCAGCCCAACATATACTTCAAACTTAACATGTCCAAAACAGAGCAGAGCTCCTCATCTACCCACCTAAACCCTGTCTTCCCTTTGACTTTCCCATTACTGTAGGAGACACCACCATAATGGTGTCGCACTAGCCCATAACTTTGGCATTACCCTTGACTTCCTCTCTGTTACTCATCCCACATAATCAATCCATCACTAAATCCTGTCGGTCTCAACTTAATGACATGACTAAAATCCTTCTACAACCCAGCCCACACACTTCACTCCTCTAGAGTTAACCATCTCACTGTGCCTTGAACGCTCCTGTCTCACTGCCAAACTCTAGCCCACATTCTGTCTCTGGCCTGGAAAGTCCTCC
The DNA here is from genome assembly GCF_004115215.2 of Ornithorhynchus anatinus. NCBI lineage: Eukaryota > Metazoa > Chordata > Mammalia > Monotremata > Ornithorhynchidae > Ornithorhynchus > Ornithorhynchus anatinus. The sequence goes on from NC_041728.1 coordinate 158,665,209, forward strand.
CTCCTCAAATCTGACAATTACTCTCCTCCTCTTCAAAGCCTTATTGAAGGCACATCTCCTCCAAGAGGCCTTCCAGACTAAGTCCCACATTTCCTCATCTCCCACTCCCTTCTGTGTCACCCTGCTTTCTCTCTTTGCTCTTCTCCCATCCCAGTCAACAACACTTATGTACTTATCTGAGATTTTATTTATTTGTACTGATATCTGTCTCCCCTGCTCTCGACTGTAAGATCATTGTGGGCAGGGAATGTGACTGTTTAGGGTTGTATTGTTTGCTTCCAAGCACTTAGTACAGTGCTCTGCACACAGTCAGCACTCAATAAATACAATTGAATGAATAAATGAATGAATGATTGAAATCTGGGCCATAACAGTGGTCATATCCTCAAATTTATCTTATTGAAACCCTAATTTTGACAGAAATTAATTTTAGCAAATAATAAAGCTTGTCTAATTATTAAATGCTTTGCTGTCCTTATTGATGTCATTGATCTAAATTTTTGACAGTTACTTGAACTGGATTATGTGTGATATCACTATTCTCTAGTGTCAATAATAATGTTGGTATTTGTTAAGCACTTACTAGGTGCCGAGCACTGTTCTAAGATCTGGGGGAGATACATGGTAATCAGGTTGTCCCACGTGGGGCTCTCACACTTTTAATACCCATTTTACAGATGAGGGAACGGAGGCACAGAGAAGTTAAGTGACTTGCCCACAGTCACACAGCTGACAAGTGGCAGAGCTGGGAGTGGAACTCATGACCTCTGACTCCGAAGCCCGGGTTCTTTCCACTGAGCCACGCTGCTTCTAATAATGGAACATATGAGAAGTCCCTGGACTTAACTTTTCAACTGCAAGTCCAGAATATCAAAATATCATTGTCAAATCTCACAAAAGTTCATCTTGACAAGTTTTGAGCTGCTTTGTCTTGCTTGGGCACAAAATCTGAGCATATTCAACCATATATTCCTTTTCAAATTCTCCACAGAATGGCTTCCTGTTTTTGGTAATCTGTGTACAATCATGGAGTTCATTCATTTAGCTCATTCTTATGCAGCTGATCATCTTGTGAAAAAAAGTCTCACTCTTTTTCCATTCAAACAACCATCCATCTCATTGGCTTTCTTTCTCTTGGCAGAAAGAGAAATATTTTCAGCTATGCACATGTTTATGCTAAAAATGTCAATTGAAATTATAGTTTTTGCAAATTGAGCTCAGTTTTTTCCACTCATACTTGGAAAATATTGTATTAATGGTACATTTTTGTTGTTTCACCAATCATATTTTTATGATTATTATTAATTATATTTATTGTGCACTTACTGGATGCAGAACACTTTAGTAAGTGCTTGGGAGAATATAATATAACATCAGACACATTCCTTGCCCACAATGAGCTCACAGTCTAGAGGGGTAGACAGACATTAATATAAATAAATGACAGACATATATAAATATATACATATGTGCTGTGGGGAAGGGAGGGAAGATGAATGAAGGAGTAAGTATGAGTGGCGCAGAAGGAAGTGGGAGAAGAGGAGATGAAATATCAATCAGGGAAGGCTTCCTGGATGAGCTGTGCCTTCAATAAAGCTTCGCAGTTGAGGAGAACAATTATCTACCTGATATGAGGAAAGAGGGCATTTACTCTGTGCAAAGCACTGTACTAAGAGCTTGGGAGAGTACAATATAACAGAATTGGAAGGTATTTTCTGTGCTCATAATGAGTCCACAATGATTTTGACCTAATTGTCTTGTATCTTCTCCAGTACTTAGTAAAATGCTTGGCATATAGTAAGTGCAATACCACAAGTACATTTTAGATGGTATGAAGTCATGGAATGAAAATCGTAACCAACCAATCTCAGACCAAAGTCCATTCATTCATTCAATAGTATTTATTGAGGCTTACTATGTGCAGAGCACTGTACTAAGCACTTGGAATGTACAAATCGGCAACAGATACAGTCCCTGCCCTTTGACAGGCTTACAGTCTAATCGGGGGAGACAGGCAGACAAGAACAATGGCAATAAATAGAGTCAAGGGGAAGAACGTCTCATAAAAGCAATGGAAAATAAATAGAATCAGGGTGATGTACATTTCATTAAACAAAATCAACAAAATGAATAGGGTGATGAAGATATATACAGTTGAGCGGACGAGTACAGGGCTGAGGGGGTGGGATGGGGGGGGGGAGAGGGAAAGTGGGGAGAAGAGGGTTTAGCTGCAGAGAGGTGAAGGGGGAGGGTAGAGGGAGCAGAGGGAAAAAAGGAGGGGAGCTCAGTCTGGGAAGGCCTCTTGGAGGAGGTGAGCTTTAAGTAGGGATTTGAAGAGGGGAAGAGAATTAGATTGTCTGAGGTGAGGAGGGAGGGCATTCCAGGACCGCGGGAGGACGTGGCCCAGGGGTCGACGGCGGGATAGGCGAGGACGGGGGACAGTGAGGAGGTGGGCGGCAGAGGAGCAAAGTGTGTGGGGTGGGCAGTGGAAAGAGAGAAGGGAGGAGAGGTGGAAAGGGGAAAGGTGATGTAGAGCCTTGAAGCCTAGAGTGAGGAGTTTTTGTTTGGAGCGGAGGTTGATAGGCAACCACTGGAGGTTTTTAAGAAGGGGAGTGACATGCCCAGATTGTTTCTGCAGGAAGATGAGCCGGGCAGCGGAGTGAAGAATAGACTGGAGCGAGGGGAGAGAGGAGGAAGGGAGATCAGAGAGAAGGCTGACGCAGTAGTCCAGCCAGGATATAACGAGAGCCTGTAGCAGTAAGGTAGCCGTTTGGGTGGAGAGAAAAGGGTGGATTCTTGCCGATATTTCAAAGGTGAGACCGGCAGGTCTTGGTAACGGATCGGCTGTGTTGGGTGAATGAGAGTGATGAGTCAAAGATGACACCGAGGTTGCAGGCCTGAGAGATGGGAGGGATGGTCGTACCATCCACGGTGATAGGGAAGTCTGGGAGAGGACCGGGCTTGGGAGGGAGGATGAGGAGCTCAGTCTTGTTAATGTTGAATTTTAGGTGGTGTGCAGACATCCAGGTGGAAACCTCCTGGAGGCAGGAGGAAACGCGACCCTGAAGGGAGAGGGAGAGGACAGGGGCATCTTCTATCAACTAGTGAGACAGAATGCTTGCATCTCTGGCCACAAACTCCCCTGGAGCTGAAAGCAAAGGACATGGACCCACAAAAATAGGCTAAGCAATATGCCTGTTGTCATCTTTGCACCTGAGTCCTGAGTTTGGGAGGGAAATATGTTATGTGAACATTGCCCTCATAGTAGATGAAGGAACTAGGAAAAAAAAGTGTTGATAAGAGGGTGAGTTATTTGACACTCTTATAATATCAGTCTGCCAAAGAGTGATGGGATCTTATGAAGAAAAAACAGGATTCAGAAGATGATTAGGAAAGAAAGAACTAAGGGTTTGAGAGAAAGAAATCAAAATACATTAGATGGTAAAAAAGATGATTTTCGACAATAAAAAGGAAGCATATAGGGAAGCATTAGAGGACGGTAAGGGAAGAATGTTAAGAAAAAGTTAGAGTCCTAAAGTAGTAAAGAAGCAAAGGTCAATCACCTGCTGCCCCCAGATATTCTAGAATATCCTTGCATAAGGAGGAAAAGGCAAAAGGTATTGGTAGAATTAAACAGCAAGAACCTAGAATGAAAGGACATTCTGGGGATCATAACTGAGTTTTAAAAGGAATTATTTAGGAAGAAAGATAAGAAGGGTTGGAGGTGGGTGTCAATTATTTAGACAGAAAGTTAAAGAAATTCCAGAGATGAATGTGGATATTGTGTGATTGATAGAAGAAAAGAAAATGGGGTGAAAGGGATTTCTCCCACTGAGTGAGGCAGTCACTGTCATTAAGAAAAGGGAATGATTCATGAATAGATAGTTTGAAAGTGCATTTCATATAGAAATCACAGATGTGCTTTATGAGCTCGTAGTTAAGGTTGATAAGGAAATGAGTGACAATGACACAAGCAGTAAACAGCATTCTGGACATTAAAGGTGAAAAATAGGAAATTGCAGGCCACTCTCACTGAGGACAGGTTAATAAAATATTTAAAGAAGTATCAATGTGGAGTAGTCAGAAGTGGTCAGAACCAGGTCAGAAGTGGACAAGAAAGAAGACCTGGTTTTGCCGGATTGGGTGTTTTCAGGAGTGTTTTGGCTGGAACAATGCTGTTCATCCTGTCCCTAGTTGTTAATCAATCAGTCAATCAATGGTGTTATTGAGTGCCTACAGAGTGCTGAGTACTGTTCTAAGCAATTGGGAGAGTACAACGTGATCCCATTCCATGCCTTACAAAAACTTGCTATTTAATGAGGAAAACAGAAACAGAAATTATTTATGAACAGTAAGAGAAGGAGAAAGAACAAGGATGGAACAGATGTAGCAAAAACATGAGGATGAAGTAGATGAACAAATAATTGCCTATAAATAAATTAATGAATAGAATATATACATATATATATATATATATACACACACTTGATTGTTGAAGATAAGAATAAGAGTGGGAGGTAGGTTGATGTAAAGGGGTTTTTCAGGGAAGGCTGTGTACGTGAGATTTTAGGAGGGTTTTACTTAGACTGTGAGCCCCATGTGGGCCATGAGCTGTGTCCAACCTGATTATCTAATATCTACCACCTTGCTCAATACAGTAGTTAGCACATAGAAAGCATTTTAAAATTTCATTATTATTATTGTTACTATTATTATCATTTTAAGGATGGGGTGAGTTATGGTCTTGCATATTTGAAGGGAGAGGGAGTTACAGGGAAGAAGAATGGCATGAATGAGGTGAGATTGTAAAAAACAAGTTACAATTTGGTGACAGTGGGAGGAGCAAAGAATGCTTGCCGAGGAGTGAAGCTGAGGTAAAGAGAACTGATATGTAAGATAGAGGAAGCTGATGGAGATCCTTGAAGCTAATCATAAAAAAATGAATTTTCTTGATGTGGATGGAGATGTGTAGCCATTTGAGGTTTTTGAGGACAAGAATGAACAAATATCTAGGAATCCCTACTTTTCACCCTTCCTCCAGCCACTCTACTTACAAAACTTCTCCTATTATTAGGTTACTATTGCAGATACCGTTAAAATAAAATTTATTTTACAATTATGGCAAAATAGATTTGTTTTATTATAATTTGTAGAGATACAGTTGATCTACCTTCCTATCTCCTGATTCCCAGTCCTATGTTTTTTCCATGCTGCTCCTTGTCTAAAACATTTAACTTAGTACTCTGCACATACGGGTTTCTCCATAAGTACTTTTCATTTTATTTATGATAATAATTGTAATGAAAACTCTATGGATACACTACTAGAATGATTGAAGATGGAGGTAGGGCTTGCTGGGAAATATGTGTCCATGGCATCGCTATGGGTCAGACAGTATAAGACAACAATAATTGTGATATTTATTAAGCACTTACTCTGGGGCCAAGCACTGTACTAAGCACTAGGATGAATACAAGATAATCTGATTAGACACAAGTCCCTGTTCCACAAGGACACTATCTAAGTGGGAGACAGAAGAGATTTTATTCCCATTTTACAGATGTGTTTTACTGAGGTTCAGAGGAGTTAAATGATTTGCCCAAGGTCGCACATCAGGCAAGTGGCAGAGCTGGGATTAGATTGCAGGGCCTCTGACTCTCAGACCCATCCATTTTCCATTAGGCCATGCTGCTTTCTCAGTTGTGTTCAAATTTTCTGGCAACCAACATCAGTAGCTGCTCAGCATTGGCAGGTAAACATGACATGTGATATGATTAAACAAGCAAGCACCAGCACCAACTGAGCTGTATAATAACAATAATTGTGGCATTTGTTAAGGACTTACAAGTAAATCAGGTTGCACACAGGCCCTGCCTGTTTGACTCAAGCTCCAGTTTTGCGAACTTGGTTACCACACCGATGGCATATGGAACATGCTTTTTGTCTGCCATTGTCATATTGTTTTAGATTTTTGAACTTATCTTTAATACTTCATTTTAAATTTAAAAAATCACATTAGCAAACTTTTGGACTAGATTTGTTACTGATAGTGTGAAAACAGGTAAGAATGTAAATACTATGAAGTATATAAGCATTCAAATTTACCTAACTCCCAATGCTAGAATAACCTTTAGAGGATCACCCCATGTAAACAACAACATTTTGCAGGCATATACCACCAGCTGTATCGTTGGCCTGATAGAGAAATTGGGATCTAACACATTTCCCAGATTTTTCAGGGAACAATTTTGGTTTGTCCACCTCACTCTCCTCTTATCTCACTGCTATTCTTCATTGTCTTGAAGCTGCAGACAAGCATGAAGCCAAATGTCATGCCTGAACAGGGGAGGCAATGGGAAAGTACAGGCCACCAGTAGATGTCAAATGGGCAAACCAAATGGCCAATCAGGTGGCAGCTACGAGAAAGCATTAGAAGGCATTCCAGGCCAAATTCTATCTGTCTGTACCATCCCCATTCACTAATTTTTAGCCAACCATGCTGAACTGCAATAGAAAGTACTAGCACAATCTCCCTTTATTACCTGGCTAACTAATCATTTAACTCTAGTGTCATTATGACCCAAGTAAAATGTATGAATTGTTTACAACATAGTGCCTGTTTACGATGTGCACACGATACATAATGAATCACTGTCGAATCAGAAATAGCAACCAGGACAGCTGTAACAAATTGGAATACAAACACCTTAGCCTGTTACAAGATTCAGCTTTCAAGCAAGTAGTTGCTAAGCTGTTCATGGGACTAATTTTATTGATGGTATCTAAGTTATTGGAACCCATTTTCCAAAGCCTCATGAGAGTCCTATTAAATGCCTAAATCTGTGATGGCAAAATGCAGAGTTCTTTTTTAGTCTGCACCACTAAAGCATTTTTACAATGAGGCATTACTAGATATTTTGTGTGGTATAAATTTTTTAATATCTACATATGTCAAATATACAGCCCATTTCCCATTTAGAAGGGATATGCAGTGATGGAAAAGGAAAACTGAAATTGCTCTCTGAATTATTTATAAAGCTGAGAGGAGATAACTAAAAAGTTTCTGTTATATAGATAATGCATATGATCGATAAAAGTAAGTGTCCCTTAACTTAAAACTCAATACTCAAAAGTATTAGGAAAAAAAGTATGTCATGCCAGGCTTCCTTATCTGTTTTTCAAAAGAAATAGGTATTTTTAAGTAAAGAGTAATTATTCATCAGAAAAAGGGTAGAATTAGTGCTCTTAGAGGGAAAGATGGGCCACATTCTCTTCATTGATTATTCTGATTTCAGACTGGTCTGTATTCAGATATGGTCCTGAGCAGAGAATGGATGATAACAAAATGCCTGTGAAGCTCCTGTATGGAACAGATGCTTTGTGAAAATTGAGATACCAAGGGACAGGTTTGAAATAAAGAGTCAGGCTCTATGTAGAACAAAAAATATTAGCACCGCAGTGATTCAACTGGAAGAGAACACCAGGAAGAGAAAACGGGAAGTTGGTCATGTACATTTTTTAGCCACCCTACATATATATTTACATTAAAAAAAAACTATATAATGCTGTCCCTTTACCTCTATAGGTTGTGAGCACTATTGCTTCATTTGTTAGTATTTACTAAGAACCTACTCTCTGAAGAACACTGTGCAAGGCACTTGGGAAGTACAGCCAATAAGGTTTAAATATGGGGATATATAAATCACTGTGTCCAGAAAATCTACATGTGCTACGAATGCACTAGTCAGAGACTGTGCAAAAGTGCTGAGATGTCAGAAGGATGTTTTCTGGGAGAAGAAAAATTGATTAATGTAAGCCTTCTGGAGGATATAGGATTTCAGAAGGGAGTTTGAAGGTAGGAAGGTTCCCTGAACCAAGTGCTTCTTTATGGACAGCTATCCTTGGTGAATTCCTCCAAGATTATGTGATTATTTGTGAAATGCGCTGTAGCACAGTCTTGCACTTTGGGGGACTGCCTCTCTTCTGGTACAGCAGGGGTTAGGCAGAGAGAGTTGAGATCAGGGGAGAGAGAAAGAAGCAGGGTTAGGTTTCTGGTTTCCTCACCCATCCAAGAAGGAACACCAGCCAGCCCTCTGAGCAGCCACTCCCACCACCTCCTGAAAAACAAAAGCCACAACCCATATGGGCACCATGGATTTATGCCATATGGAGTCAGTCGGGGGAGGGAGTTAGGAGCTTCCATCACCTTTCCCCATCCTACCTCACCTCCCTTCTCTCTTTCTATTGCCTACTCTGTACACTCCACTCCTCTGCCGCTCACCTCCTCACTGTCCCCCGTTCACACCTATCCCACCGTCGACCTCTAGCTCACATCCTCCCGCAGTCCTGAAATGCCCTCCCTCCTTACCTCCGCCAAACTAACTCTCTTCCCCTCTTCAAAGCCCTACTGAGAGCTCACCTCCTCCAAGAGGCCTTCCCAGACTGGACTATCCCTTTTCCCTCTGCTCCCCCTTCACCCTCTGCTCCTCCCTCTTCCCCCTTCACCTCCTCTCAGCTGAGTCCCCTTTCCCTCTGCTTGTCCCCCCGCTTCCCCTTCTCTCAGCACTGTGCTCACTTGTATACATTATTTATTTCCCTATTTATTTTGTTAATGAGGTATACATCCCCTTCATTCTATTTATCATGATAAAGTTGTCTTGTTTTTGTTTCATTCTGTTTTCCTCTGCCGCCTGTCTTCCTCGATTACACTGTGAGCCTATCATTGGGCAGGGATTGTCTTTATCTGTTGCCAAATTGTACATTCCAAGTGCTTAGTACAGTGCTCTGCACATAGTAAGTGCTCAATAAATACTATTGGATGAATGAATGAATGAGCAGAGGTGGTGGTGGTTGTGGCAGTGGGTCTGAGGCTGGAGTGGCTGGAGTTCCATCAAGAAGAGATTACTGAGGTAGAGTAGAAGGACACTGATTTTGATTTTTCACAAACATATTCTCTGTCTTTCTCTCTGCCTTCATGATACCACTATTAGCTAAAAATTATTTACATTTTTAAAAAAGAAGACTGGGTTCTTTCAACTTCTTTCATGAGCTTTGTATTTAAAGCTTTAGCAAACAGAAACTGTGAAGATAGAGCAAAAATATCACATGCCTCTTCCAGGATGTGCACACACCCACCTTCCCTCCCCACTTCTTGGCCACACACACAGGTCCATCTGAGCCCCAGGCTATCCCTGTCTCCCACCAGCCCCACACCCACCCTTGTCCTATTTCTCCTCAAAGAGCAAAATGTGGGTTGCTGTTTATGGGCAACAAAGGTCCCCCACGTAGGAGGGCAGACTGACCTTCAGCAACTAATCAATCAATCAAATTTATTGAGTGCTTACAGTGAGAAGAACACCATACTAATATTTGGGAAAGTACAATATAACAGAATTAGTAGACACATCCCCTGTCCGTTCAATCAATCAATTGTATTTATTGAGCATTCACTGTGTGCAAGCACTTTACTATGCCCTTGGGAGGATACAATCTAACAATATAAAAGAGTATGTAAACATGTTCCCTGCCCACAATGAGCTTGTAGTTTAAAGGATGAGCCCACAGTCAGCCTACAGTCTAGAAGGGAGTACAGATATTAGAATAAATAAATAAATTACATATATGTACCTAAGTGCTGTGGAGTTCAGGGAAGAGTGAATTAAAGGTGCAAATCCAAGTACAAGAGAGACAAAGATGGGAGTGGAAGAAGTGGAAATGAGTTCTTAGTTGGAAAAGTCCTCTTGGAGGAAATGTGCTTTTAATAATAATAATAATAATAATGATAATAATGATGTTAGAATAACAAGGTTTAAGCACTGGGTAAATACGAACTAATCACCTCATCTGTAAAATGGGGATTAAGTCTGTGAGCACCATGTGGGACAACCTGCTTACCATGTATCTACCCCAGTGCTTAGAACAGTGTTCGGCACATGAAAAGCACTTAAAAATATCATAGTTATTATTAATTATCATTATTATTATTAATGAGATTGGATACAATCCCTGTCTCACATTACCTCGCAGCTTTAGTTCCCACTTAACAGTTGAAGCAACTCAGGCACAGAGATGTGAAGTGACTTTCTCAAGGTCACAGAGCAAACAAGTGGTGGAGCTGAGATTAGAATCCACTAAGCCATGCTGCTTCCCCAAGAAGGCTTTAAAGGTGGGAAAAATGATCATTTATCACATATGAAATGGGAGGATGTTCCAGGTCAGTGGCAATACATGAGCGAGAGGTTGGCAGAGAGATAAACAAGAAGGAAGAACAGTGAGTGGATTGGCATTAGAGGAGTGAAGTTGTATGTGTTGGTTTGTAGTAGGAAATCTGGGAGGTAAGGTAGGAGGAGGCAAGAGGACTTAGTACTATAAAGCCTATGGATAAGGAGTTTCTGTTTGGTGTAGATGTGGATGGACAACCACTGAAGGTTTTTGAGGAGTGGGAATACAGACTGAACATCTTTGTAGAAAAATTATCTAGACAGGAGAGTGAAGTATGGACTGGAGTGGGGAGGCAGGGAGGTAAACGAGGAGGCTGATGCAGCAATCAAGGCAGGATAGGATAAGTGGTTCAATTACCAAAGATGGAGAGGACAGAGTGGATTTTGGTGATGTTGTGAAGGCTGAACTGACAGGATTGGATAACAGATTGAATATGTAGGTGAATGAGAGAGATGAGTTGAGGATAATACCAAGGTTACAGGCTTGTGAGACAGAGAAGATGGTTGTGTTTTTCACAATGATGGGAAAGTCAGTGAAAGGACAGGTTTTGATTGGTCCTAGAGCCCCTGGTGAGTGGCACAATCGGTATCAGATGTTACGGGTACCTTTCTGCCCACTATTGTGAAGCAGCATGACCTAATGGACAAAACATGGGTCTGGGAGTCAGAGGACCTGGGTTCTAATTCTGGCTCTGCCACCTGTTTGTTGGCTGTCTGTGAGCATATCACCCCTGGGGAACAATCATTTGACTCAATCAATCAATCAATCAATCAATCAGTCAGTCAGTCAGTCATATTTACTGTGTGCAGAGCACTGTACTAAAAAAAAAAAAAAAAATTTGGGAGAGCATAATATATTAGAGTTGGCAAAGACATTTCATAATCTCTCTTGGTCCTTTGTACTTTACCAGGCACAGATATTTGTGTATCCAATAGGAAGAGTCATGGTCTAATGCATATTGGAATGGGGAAGAAGATCAGGAAGGAAAAAGGTTGTGAACAAAGGATTGGGGCAAGAGCTAATAGCTAGTAGCACATATTATATATTATGCATGGCAGAGTGTGTTAAAATACTAAGGTCACTATTATTACCCTTCCACAAATCTCTACTATCAAACATATGCTTCTTTGGACTAAAGGCGATTGTGAATTACTTGTTTTAGGTTTGGGGGATAGAGGCCGAACTCAGTCAAACCCATGTAGGCTATTTTTTCACAACAACCTGACCGAAAGGCTAACTGTCAGTAAAGCCTGTACAATGTCCTAGCATCTTATGAGCTGATGCACATTACAGTGGGCCATGTCACTTAAAGTAGGTGGAATTTCATATTGTAGAGCTATTTACATCATGTCCAGATCTATTAGTTAAAACAGAGTGTCTTGGAAAAAAAATCAAGAAAACCAAGATTTCTGGGTGGTCAGGTATGAGACTTTTTGTTGATAATGGAATGGCTCACATATTTCACTTCTGATTTATTGGCAGCAGCTTTAGGAATTTTTTTCCAGTTACCCAATCAATTGAGAAAAAGTCTTTTGGGGACAACTCATTTTAAAAGAAATTGAATTTTGTAGTATGCATTTCTAATAAAATGGAAATAAAATTAAGGGGAAAATGCCATAACAAGCTATGGAAAAACTTTTCCTTCAGATTTTAGATGCTCTTTCTAATCACTTGTTAAAATCAGATGACACTGTCTATGGATGTCATCTAAAGAACCAAAGATGGCTAATGAGATCGATCAAAGACCAGGGACTCTGTCACAGTGTGGGCACACACATCCTTGGCATGATATATTGGCTCCTCCTTCAGCTTCACAGCACTTATGTACTTATTCATACCTTATTTTTTTATATTAGTGTCTGTCTCCCCTCTGGAGTTTTAGCTGCGTGGGCAAGGAATATGTCTACAGACTCTATTATATCGTACTCTATGAAATGCTTAGTATAGTACTCTGCACACACACATTAAGCTCTCAATAAATATAATTATTTGGTTGATTGATAATGAGTAATACTGAGTTAATGCAGTCTGAAATATAATTTTTTCTCAGTTCAGTTTTCAAGTACTGTTGTCATTTTAAAAAAAAAACAACAATCAATTTTCTGGAATTCTTGCTATTTCTTATGAATTTGAACTAGAGCCAAGTGATATAAAAGAAGCTCTTTAGGAGGAAGTGGCATGGCCTAGTGGAAAGAACACAGGCCAGTTAGTCAGAGGACGTGGCTGCTCTGCTACTTGTCTGCTGTTTGTCCTTGGGCAACTCACTTAACTTCTCTGAGTCTCATTTCCCTCATCTTACAATTAAGACTGTGAACCCACATTGAACATGGACTGTGTCCAACCTGTTAGTTTATATTTACCCCAGAGTCTAGTGCCAAGCACATAGTTAACACTTAACAAATGCCATTACAACAAAACAAAACAAAAACATAAAGAATGTGAGAGAATATGTTCTCTCCACAAACTCCAGGGAAGTTTTCCTGCCAGAGAGCCCAGACTTTTGTTTGAAAGCCTTCCTGGCTTAGAATTATGTATTTGTGTGGAGTGGATGTTCAATAAACAGATTTGCTAAAAAAATTTGTATGTGAAATGACACTGCAACTCTGAGCTGGCCTCAACATTGTGAATGCTTGATTGTAGACTATCAAGGCAAATCTTATTTTACCAACCCAGGTGTTGGCGTGCATTTAGAAGCAGCGTGGCTCAGTGGAAAGAGCACGGGCTTGGGAGTCAGAGGTCATGGGTTCGAATCCCAGCTCTGCCATTTAATAATGTTGTTATTTGTTAAGCGCTTACTATGTGCCGAGCACTGTTCTAAGCGCTGGGGTAGACACAAGGGAATCAGGTTGTCCCACGTGGGGCTCACAGTCTTAATCCCCATTTTACAGATGAGGTAAGTGAGGCACCGAGAAGTTAAGTGACTTGCCCAAAGTCACACAGCTGACAAATGGCCGAGCCGGGATTTGAACCCATGACCTCTGATTCCAAAGCCCGTGCTCTTTCCACTGAGCCACGCTGCATTTGTCAGCTGTGTGACTGTGGGCTAGTCACTTAACTTCTCTGTGCCTCAGTTCCCTCATCTGTAAAATGGGGATTAACTGTGAGTCTCACGTGGGACAACCCGATTACCTTGTATCTACCCCAGCGCTTAGAACAGTGCTCTGCACATAGTAAGTGCTTAACAAATACCAACATTATTATTCAGGAGGAGGGCAGAGCCTGACATGAACCACTACACTGGCTACAACTCCAGGGATCTATTTCCTGGGACCAATTTAAGTAAGGAGAAAAACAAATACCATCCTTTTCTCTTTTCATTAAACTGTAAGCAATTTAGGGGCAGGGATCTCTCCTAAGTGCAATACAGTACACGATACACAGTAGTGTTAAGCATATACCACTGATTGATTAACCAATCTATCTATTCTCCTTAAGGAATTAGGATGTGCAGTTTGAGTTTCAAGTATGCCCACATTCTGAATCATTTGTACTACAATTTTGTAAATTGTGTTGGATGAAACCTGAGCATGGTACAGCCTAAACTGAAAGTTCAAGAATTTAAAATACATTCACGAGTATTGACTGAAAAACTACAGTGTGTTGAGTCCTGCAGGCTCTTGGTAGCAGCTAGTAAGAGTGAAAGATAGATTCCTTTACCTCAAGGAGTTTGCAGTCAATCTAATGAGGCTATGTGATCTGAATATTGTTTAATGTATGAGATTAGCCAATTTAAATCGTATTGATTTCAGCTGGAATTTCCAAGGCTATGAGGAGAATAATTCAGTGCTGCAAAACCCTGTGTTCTGGAGGGGAGTGATAGAAATGCTGGGAGATGTAGTTTATTGCAAGATCAAGAGCATAGGAAGGGGACTGAGATACATTTGGAACAGGGACTCTGATCTCAACTTCTGAGGGACAGGGATTGTGTCTAATTTCCATCTGTGTATTCTTTCCCAGCACTTTGTTTAGTGCTCTGCCCAGAGTAAGTACTTAAAAAAATAATAATAATATAGATATTTGCTAAGTGCTTACTGTGTGCTAAGCACCGTTCTAAGCACTGGGAGGGATACAAGGTAATCAGGTTGTCCTACATGCAGTTCACCATCTTAATCCCCATTTTACAGATGAGGTAACTGAGGCACAGAGAAGTTAAGTGACTTGCCCAAAGTCACAGAGCTGATAAGTGACAGGGTCGGTATTAGACCCATGACTTCCGACTCCCAAGCCCATGCTCTTTCCACTGAGCCAGTTAATACTAGAATCAGTACCTCTACTCAGTGCTTAAGCACTCAGCACTTTATACCTAGTAAGGATGAAACAAATACAATAATAATTTTAATAATAATATATACCCACCGACAATGCTCCGCACACAGTAAGCACTCACTAAATACAACTGAATGAAGGTGAACTTCACTCTCACTTGGGTCTTCTTTAATTTCATATTATAGTTCACAACTATAGATTCTTAGATTCAGGGAGCATAACAAGTTTTTAATTAAGATTCATCAATTGTTTCTTCATACTATTTTGGAATAATTAATTTGTAAAATAGGTGGCATGCAGTAATATGTGCCAGAGCAGCTGAAGTCACTTGAAAGTAACTGAGCAATTCGGGCATTATGATCTCAATTCCAGGTATTGTATTTAAAAGTAACATCATGCTTGGGGAGAAGCAGTCAGTCCTTCTCTTGGCTAAACCAACAAAGGGCAAATAACTCACAGCTCTAAGCATCTTTGGGATTTTTGCTTTTTCTTTTCCTTGGATCTCATGGTCTTTTTGTGTTGGGTCATGCTCTCTTTTCCATCTCTACTGCCAGCAGCTGCTCTCTCCAGCGGAGGCCTCTCCTTCTCCCACTCCCCCAGACTCACCGGGAAGGGAGGAGGTGTCGGCTTCCTCCTCTCACCCCGTTGCCGCTTGCGCACTATCCCTCCTCCTCCTTCCCTCTCCTTCCCCTCCTCTGAAGCCCACATCATTCGCCTCTACCACCCCCTCCAGATACTTGTCGCTGTCATCTACCGCCCTCCTGGTCCCACCTCTGACTTCTTCAACCACCTAGACCCCTTTCTCACCTTCCTTCTCTCCTTCTCTCTGCCCACTCTGAACCTCGGAGACTTCAACATCCATATGGGTGTACCCGATGACTCCTCTGCCGCCTGCCTGCTATCCCTCCTCGACTCTGCCGACCTCCTGCTCCACCATACCTCGCCCACTCACCGACTTGGTCACACCCTCGATCTCGTCATCTCCTACCGCTGCACTACGTCCTCCCTCACTAACTCTGAAATCCCTCTCTCATACCATAACCTTCTCACCTGCCTCATCTCTCACACTCCCTCCTCCTGCAAATTTTTGCTACTCCCCCACAGCAACCTCTGCTCTCTTGATCCCATCCGTCTTTCCAAAAGCATCTCTCCCCACCTAGCACCCCTGTCCTCTCTTTCCACTCTTGATGATCAGGTCACTGCTCTCAACTTCACCCTCTCTACTCATCTCAACTCTCTCGCCCCTCTTTCCCTCCGTCGCTCTCGCTCCACTAACGCACAGCCCTGGATCACCTCCTCTGTTCACCTCCTACGCTCCTATGCTCGAGCTGCCGAGTGCTGCTGGTGAAAGTCCAAGCACCAAGCCGACCTCATACATTTCAAATTTATCCTTTCCTGCCTTAACTCTGCCGTCTTCTCCACCAGGCAAAACCTCTTCTCCTCCCTCATCGACACCCATGCCCGTCACCCCCGCCAATTGTTCCGGACCTTTAACTCTCTCCTTAGACCCCCTGTTCCTCCCCCTCCCCCATCCCTCACCCCCAGTGATCTGGCCATCTACTTCATCACAAAAATTAACACAATCAGGTCTGAGCTCCTCAAAGTCACCCCTCCTCCTCCTGCCTCCCCCTCCAACCCTCTCCCCTTCTTTCCCATCCTTCCCTGCAGTATCCTCACAGGAGATCTCCTCCTTCCTCGCAAGTGCCACCCCCTCCACCTGTGCCTCAGACCCCATTCCCACTCACCTTATAAATCCATCACCCCTGCCCTCCTCCCGTCCTTAACTTCTATCTTTAACCACTCACTCTCCAATGGCTTCCTCCCCTCTGCCTTCAAAGATGCCCATGTCTCCCCCATCCTAAAAAAACCCTCTCTCAACCCCACTTCCCCTTCCAGTTATCACCCTATCTCCCTACTACCCTTCCTTTCCAAAATCCTAGAACGAGTTGTCTACAATCGCTGCTTAGAATTCCTTAACTCCCATTCTCTCATGGACCCCTCCAATCTGGCTTCCGTCCCCTCCACTCTACCGAGATTGCTCTCTCTAAGGTCACCCATGACCTCCTTCTTCCCAAATCCAATGGCTCTTACTCTACTCTAATCCTCCATGACTTCTCAGCTGACACTGTCGAACATCCCCCTCTCCTCCACACCTTATCTCACCTTGGCTTCACGGACTCTGTCCTCTCCTGGTTCTCCTCTTATCTCTCTGGCCGATCATTCTTGGTCTCCTTCGCAGTCTTCTCCTCCCCCTCCCATCCTTTAACTGTAGGAGTTCCGCAAGGGTCAGTTCTTGGCCCTCTTCTGTTCTCCATTTACACTCACTCCTTCGGGGAACTCATCTGATCTCACGGGTTCAACTATCATCTCTATGCAGATGACACACAGATCTACATCTCTGCCCCGTCCTCTCCCCCTCCCTTCAGGCTCGTATCTCCTCCTGCCTCCAGGACGTTCCTACCTGGATGTCTGCCCACCACC
This sequence comes from Ornithorhynchus anatinus, assembly GCF_004115215.2. NCBI lineage: Eukaryota > Metazoa > Chordata > Mammalia > Monotremata > Ornithorhynchidae > Ornithorhynchus > Ornithorhynchus anatinus. Next base: position 158,682,177 of record NC_041728.1, read on the forward strand.
TAAAACTCAACATCACCAAAACTGAGCTCGTCATCTTCCCTCCCAAGCCCGGTCGTCTCCCAGACTTCCCTATCACCATGGATGGTACGACCATCCTTCCCATCTCTCAGGCCCGCAACCTCAGTGTCATCTTCGACTCGACTCTCTCGTTCACTCCACACATCCAATCCGTTACCAAACACTGCGGTCTCACCTTTACAATATCGCCAAGATCCGCCCTTTCCTCTCCACCCAAATGGCTATCTTACTGCTATAGGCTCTTGTAATATCCTGGCTAGACTACCGTGTCAGCCTTCTTCCTGATCTCCCTTCCTCCTCTCTCGCCCTGCTCCAGTCTATTCTTCACTCGGCTGCCCGGCTCATCTTCCTGCAGAAACGCTCTGGTTATGTCACTCCCCTTCTTAAACACCTCCAGTGGTTGCCTATCAACCTCCGCACAAAACAAAAACTCCTCACTCTAGGCTTCAAGGCTCTCCATCACCTTGCTCCTTCCTACCTCTCCTCCCTTTTCTCTTTCTATTGCCCACCCTGTAGGCTCCACTCATTGGCCGCCCACCTCTTCACCCTCCCCAGTCTCACCTATCCCGCCGTCGACCCCTGGGCCACGCCTTCCCGTGGTCCTGGAATGCCCTCCCTCCTCACCTCAGACAATCTAATTCTCTTCCCCTCTTTAAAACCCTACTTAAAGCTCACTTCCTCCAAGAGGCCTTCTCAGATTGAGCTCCTCTTTTCCCTCTGCTCCCTCTACCCCTCCTTCACCTCTCTGCAGCTAAACCCTCTTCTCCCCCCTTTCCCTCTGCTCCTCCCCCTCTCCCATCCCATCCCCTCAGCACTGTACTCGTCCGCTCAACTGTATATATCTTCATTACCCTATTCATTTTGTTAATGAGATGTTCTCCCCCTTGATTCTATTTATTGCCATTGTTCTTGTCTGTCTGCCTCCCCCGATTAGACCGTAAGCCCGTCAAAGGGCAGGGACTGTCTCTATCTGTTACCGATTTGTACATTCCAAGCATTTAGTACAGTGCTCTGCACATAGTAAGCGCTCAATAAATACTATTGAATTAATGAATGGATTTCCTTCCTGCTCTTTCGTAAGCTTGAGTACTGGCAGTGAGGGGAGAAGGAACCACACAGGAAGTCAAATGAATTTATCCAGATATGCACTTGGATCTGTGACCTATAGCCATTTGATATTCACTCACCCTCAACCGCACAGCACTAATGTATTATATTTAAATTATATATTGTCTTGTCTTATGCTGCCTAGTTATCTCCGACCCAGAGGGACTCCATGGACACATCTCTCTCAGAGCGCCCCAGCTCCATCTACAATCTACAATCATTCTGGTAGTGTATCCATAGAGTTTTCTTGGTAGAAATACGGAATTGATTTACCATTTCCGCCTTGTGCACAGTAAATTCGAGTCTCAGCCCTCGACTCTCTTCCATGCCCCTACTGCCCAGCTGCAAGTAAAGGGTTTTTACTTGTAGCAGATTGCCTACCACTCTCTAGTCTCTGCCCAAGCTAAGAATGGAATGAATAGGCCTCTGCTTAACTCTCCCTCCCATAGCCAAGACTGGTAGAGTACTGGAAACTCCCCAGGTGTGATCCCGAAGGGGGTATTCCCTATTTTACAGATGGGGTAACTGAGGCACAGATAAATTAAGTGGATTTGATGTGCTCCCAGCAAGCATATGGTGGCTCTGGCTGACAAAATGGAATTGCTCTGGTCAAGACTATCACACTTGCCCAAGGTCACATAGCATTTTGTCTCCTCGGGACAGAATTATATATTATAGATTACTTATTTATATTAAGGTCTGTCTCCTCTTCTAGGCTTTAAACTCATTATGGGCGGGGAACATTTCTGATAACTCTGTTTTACTCTCAAGCTTTTAGTACAGTGTACTGTACACAGCAAGTGCCCAATAACAGTGCTTGGCATATAGTAAGTTCTTAAAAAAATACCATAATTATTCATTCAATAGCATTTATTGAGCACTTACTATGTGCAGAACACTATACTAAGTGCTTGGAATGTACAATTTGGCAACAGAGACAATCAATGCCCTTATTATTAAATACCATCTATTGATTACCACTGATTAATCAATCATAGTCAAAATAACACTTAAGATAATAATAATAATACTGTTGGTATTTGTTAAGCGCTTACTATGTGCCGAGCACTGTTCTAAGCGCTGGGTAGACACAGGGGAATCAGGTTGTCCCACGTGGGGCTCACAGTCTTAATCCCCATTTTACAGATGAGGTAACTGAGGCATAGAGAAGTTAAGTGACTTGCCCACAGTCAGACAGCTGACAAGTGGCAGAGCCGGAATTCAAACTCATGACCTAATAATAATAATGTTGGTATTTGTTAAGCGCTTACTATGTGCCGAGCACTGTTCTAAGCGCTGGGGTAGACATAGGGGAATCAGGTTGTCCCACGTGGGGCTCACAGTCTTAATCCCCATTTTTACAGATGAGGGAACTGAGGCACAGAGAAGTTAAGTGACTTGCCCACAGTCACACAGCCGACAAGTGGCAGAGCTGGGATTCGAACTCATGAGCCCTGACTCCAAAGCCCATGCTCTTGCCACTAAGCCACGCTGCTTCTCCTCTGACCTCTGACTCTGACTCCGAAGCCCGTGCTCCTTCCACTGAGCCTTGATTCTAGGACAGAGCTTCTGAAAAGGAGGTCCACAGATTTCAAGATGGTTTAGACAAAGAATCAAAACAATAGTCTCATGAAAATGTGAAGCCTGATTTTCTGGAGGGATTAAAGCAAATGTAATAAGTACATATTTCCATCCTGAAAATACAAGAGCCTTATGGAGCCAGGCAGGAAATTTTCACTGTAGAACTGACTTCAATTTCCTCTTGAATCTCTCAATCCTGAAAATGAGTGGAGCTGCACACTGCCTTGGGCAAAGTTAGTTCAGTTCCCATCCCATCAAGAAACTGTTTGAGTCCCTTTACTTATTTTGCTTTCCTGGCTGCAGTCACAGTCTCCAGTTTTGATATAGAATGCCAGGTAGTAATTGCATTTGGAATACAAAGAATGAATGATAGAGTTATGCTTTGGTATGTTTCAATTTCTAAAGAGGGAAGGGGAACTGGAAAATACAGAGGTTAAATTTAATCAGCAAATATCCCTCATAAGTGAGATGGTACACAGAGAAAAATCAAATTTTACTTGATCAAAACAGGTATGTGCTGATCTTAATCAATGGCCACCAAAATAAATAAAAAACAAAACAACTGATTTGTTGTTTTCAAAATTGTTTTGATGCCAAAAAAAGGGAAATTTCTTAAGACATTTTCTTTAAAATCCATTAATTTTAGTTTTCCCAGATGGTCATTTTAGCCTAGCAATAAAATATTTAATTACCAGATATCAGTTTCTTGGTTAACTCAGCAGTTTACAATTTTTTTTCAATTTGAAATTTCAATTCAAATTTATTTTTTTTTTCCATTTTATCCTCACTGTAGATCCTTTAATATGTTGTAAATAATAGTTGTGGAAAAAGCAAGAAAAGGAAAATTTCTGGCACCTAAGAGTGACTGATGAAAGCAAGAGATCTTAATTCATTAGTCATGAAATATAAAGAAGTAGCTGGGAGTAGAGACCAGGTCATCTGACTCTCAAGGCCATCCTTTTGCCACTAAACCACACTGCCTCTATTTAAGTGCATTTGTGCATGTACTTTCATAATCACCATAGGAAATGAAAGAGGCGATTCAAATGCTTCAAAGATTGATAACATGGATCACATCTCTGTCTGAACCAGCAACCTGACTGTGTTTCTTGAATCTTTGAAATTAGCAAACTTGTTTAATCTCTTGTTGATACTTCACTGCTATCTTTAATTATTCTTCATAATGTTAATCTTCTCCTAGATTAATAGATTTATAGAACAATTTAACATAATCTCTTAAAGATTGGAATTTCAGGTAACCATATAAATTATTTCCTCTCATAATATGTAGAAACCTGATAGGATATATATGCACTGATGAATGTACAGAGCTCAGATGGAAGGGTCAGTGTCATAATACCCTGCTCCAGGTCATCAACCAGTCATGATATTTACGGAGCACTTACTCTTACCAGAGCACTGCACTAAGCACTTGGGAGAGTACAGTGCAGTACAGTTGGTAGTCAGGATCCCTGCCTTCAAGGAGATTATACTCTAGAAATTGAGGTCTTGGTTTCTCCACCATTCATGGTCAGAGACTACATCATATTTGTTTCTTTTTTTATTTCTAGGATTTTTTTAGAAAAGGACTAAAAATATTATAAAACCACATATTAGGAAGCTAGAAAATATATAGTGCTGCTCTCTCTACATTATAAATTCAGTGTGAGACAGGGGCTGTGTCCTAGCTGAACATCCTGTATATGCCCCAGCACTTAGAACAGTGCTTGGTAATCAATCAACCAATCAGTTAATCTATATTTTTTTTTGTTGAGGACTTACTGTGTGCAAAACACTGCACTAAATTCTTGGCAGTACAAAATACAACAGAGTTGGTAGGCACATTCCCACCCGACCAGGAATTCACTGTCAAAAGAGAGAAAAAGACATTCAGATTTATAATGTTATGGGTATGTACGTTAAGTTTGGTGGGGCTGAAGATGAGGGGAATATCAAGTGCTTAAGGGTACAGATTCGAGTGAGTAGGTGATGAAGGGAGCAGAAGTAGGAGCAAAGAGGGCTTAATCAGTGAAGGTCTTTGGAAGAGATGTGATTTCAGTAAGACCTTGAATGTAGGGAGAATGATGGTCTGTTGTATACGGAGGAGGAGGAGGAGGAGTTCCAGATGAGAGGGAGGGTGTGGGCAAAGTTCAGTGGCTAGACAGACGAGATTGTCTAACTACAATCACAGACGAGATTGTTAAACTACAGCAAATAGTTTGGCATTAGAGGATTGAAGTGTGTGGGCTAGGTTGTAGTGGGAAATCACTGAGAAGCAGAGAATAATAATAATAATAATAATAATATTGGTATTTCGTAAGCACTTACTATGTGCAGAGCACTGTTCTAAGTGCTGGGGTAGACACAGGGTAATCAGGTTATCCCATCTGAGGCTCACAGTTAATCCCCATTTTACAGATGAAGTAACTGAGGCTCAGAGAAGTTAAGTGACTTGCCCAAAGTCACACAGCTGACAAGTGGCAGAGCTGGGATTCGAACCCATGACCTCTGACTCCCAAGCCTGGGCTCTTTCCACTGAGCCCACGCTGCTTTCTAGAGAAGTAGGGAAGCAGCATGGCTCAGTGGAAAGAGCCCGGGCTTGGGAGTCAGAGGTCATGGGTTCTAATTCTGGCTCCACCGCTTGTCAGCTGTGTGACTTTGAGCAAGTCACTTAACTTCTCTGGGCCTCAGTTACCTCATCTGTAAAATGGGGATGAGGACTCTGAGCTCCACGTGGGACAACCTATGTTGGTATTTGTTAAGCGCTTACTATGTGCCGAGCACTGTTCTAAGCGCTAGGGTAGACATAGGGGAATCAGGTTGTCCCACGTGGGGCTCACAGTCTTAATCCCCATTTTACAGATGAGGGAACTGAGGCACAGAGAAGTTAAGTGACTTGCCCACAGTCACACAGCCAAGTGGCAGAGCTGGGATTCAAACTCATGAGCCCTGACTCCAAAGCCCGTGCTCTTTCCACTGAGCCACGCTGCTTCTCCAACCTGATCCTCAACCTCAACCTGATCACCTTGTATCCTCCCAGTGCTTAAAACAGTGCTTTGCACTAAGTAAACACTTAACAGATGCCAATATTATTATTATTATTATTAATAATATTGGCACTACATAGGAGGGGACAAAATGATTGAGTGCTTTAAAGTCAATAAATAGGAGGGAGTTCCCGTTTGATGTGATGGTGTATAGGCAACCATTGCAGATTTTCAAGGAATAGGGTGATGTGTACTGCACGATTTAAAAAAAAAAAAGATCCTGGAAGCAGAGTGAATCAATCAATCAATCACTGGTATTTACTGAGTGCTTACTATTGGCAGAGCACTGTATTAAGTACTTGGGAAAGGACAATACAATAGAATTAGTGGAAACATTCCCAGTCCATGATGAGCTAAAAGTCTAGTGGGGGAGACAGACATTAATTCATAATATATAATTTAAAGTGAAGTAAGAACAGTAGTAGGGAGAGAGAGGAGATGGAGGTCGGCAAGGAGACTGATGGACATAATACATGCTTGACAAATACCACAATTTTTATAACTATTGTGTCCAGTTATTTTTTTTTCTTCCAGTAGTTCCAAACTTTCAAGGCCACTGTGCTTCAATTATGCTCATGATTTTTGCTCTCTTTCCCAGTTTTTCATCTAATGCTTAGCATGAAGGAAGACCTTTCTTAGAAGACAGAAAATATATGTATAATAGCTTTGGAATAGCCTTTCATTCTCTGCAATTCAATGGAGTTGGGAACTCAATGAGGCAGAAATTGTATTTCAATTCTGACTTTTCAGATGTTTTCTCAAAATAGTCCTTGAGGGGTAAGTCAAAAAATGGAGAAATTACTTTATTTAAAAATCATAATAATAATAATTCTTAAGCCCCTAATATGTGCCCATTACTGTACTAAGCACTGGAATAGATTCAAATAATCAAGCCCCAAATGGAACTTAGAGTTTCCCATCACTGTAGTTGGCACCACCATCCTTCCTCTCTCCCAAGCCGGGATCTTGGTGTCATCCTGGACTCCTCTCTCTCATTCAACGTGTATATTTAATCCATCACTAAATCCTGTCAGTTCCACCTTCACAACATCACTAAAATCCACCCTTTTTTCTCCATCCAAACTGCCATCATATTAATCCAATCACTTATCCTCTCCCACCTTGATTACTATATCAACCACCTTGATGATCTCCCAGTCTCCTGCCTCTCCCCACTCCAGTCCGTATTTCACATTGCTGCCCGGACCATTTTTCTACAAAAACATTCAGGTCATGGTTTCCCATTCCTAAAGAACCTCCACTGGTGGTCCATTCACCTCCACATCAAAACAAAAACTTTCTCACCATTGGCTTTAAAGCAGTCAATTACCTTTCACCTTGCCCCTTCCTACCTCACCTCTTATTCTCCTAGTACAACTCTGCCCGCACACTAATCTCCTCTAATGCTAACCTTCACACTGTACCTTGATCTCATCTATCTCACCACCAACGTCTTGCCCATGTCCTTCCTCTAGCCTGGAACAACTTTCCCATTCAAAGCCTTATTGAAAGCACATCTCTTCCAAGAGGCCTTCCCTGACTAAGCCCTCCTTTCCTCTTCTCCCATTCCCTTCAGTGTCACCCTGACTTGCTCCAGTTATTCATCAACCCTCCAAGCCCCAAGGCACTTTTGTACAGATCTGTTATTTATTTATATTAATCTCCACCTCTAGACTTTAAGCTTGTCGTGGGCATGGAATGTGTCTGTTTATTATTATGCTGTACTCTCCCATGTGCTTAATGCACCAAGCACTCAATAAATAAGATTGAATGAATGAATCAATAAGTAGGAGGGAGAATGAATATTGCACCCCCATTTTGCATATGAGGGAATTGATGTACAGAAAAGTTAGGTGACATTTCCAAGATCACACAGCAGGTAACTAGCTGAGAAGGGATTAGAACCCAGGTATTCTCATTTCCAAGCCCAGTTTCTTTGGAGTAAAGGGGATGGAAATCAGATTGGAGGGGATTAAGGAGAGAATTGGAGGAGCACTACTTCTGTTATGTCTTCCTCCTCCTCTTCCTCCTTCTCCTAATAGTACTTCCATCCTCACTGCCCAGAGATCACAGCATTTGTGTTACTTTTGCCTTCACCTGCTATTTACTTCTATTTTTGGTTGGTCACCAAAATACTGTTTTCCTCTATAATATTTAGCAAATCCACTCCTACTTCTCCATTCTTGCAAATAGCAACCTGATTCATGCCCTCACCATCTTCCAGCTGGATCACTAAAACAACGTCTTTTTGGGTCTTCGCTATTTAAGCTAACCCCTTGTTCAGCTTATGTATTTTATTCAAGATTATTTCTGAGATGCTTCTGTGTGTTTTGGAGAGAACAATAAGAGTAAACAGCATAATTTTGCTCTCAATGGCAATGTCAAATATCACGTTCTTTAAATGAAATTTGGAACCCATCACTCACCTCACCAAATATTTGCCTGAAACATAAACTAACGATCATTGGCTGTCAGCGTCTCTACCAACTTTTCACTCTTGTCTATCTGCTCCCTTCTCCCATTAAACTACAGTTTACACTCTTTTGCTTCCACCTAGCTATGTTTCCAACTACATCTCACTCACATGTCTCAGATCAATTGCCCCCTTCCTTTCACCCTTCTTGAAACTTCCTCCTATGAAAGTCCAACAAACCAGAATCCTCCCCTCTTTCCAAGCCCTCCTAAAAAGTTACCTCCTCTGAGGCATAGCCTGACACAGCTCCACCTTTCTACATCTGTTCATGTAATATTAATAGTATTTACTGCTTACCGTGAGCAGAGCCCTGTATTGAACACTGTAAAATAATATGCAGGTGGGAATTCAACACAGTCCCTGACCCTGGGGTTGGCTCACAACCTATTTGTTACTCATTTCATTGTTTTCATTTGAAAATAAAAAATAATGCTTATGGCAATTATCAAGCACTTTTTAGGTGCTATGTCCTGGGAAAGATGCAAGTTAGATGCAAGAGGTGTGTGCTGGGGGAGACAAAGTTTCTGTCCTACAGTGGGCACTCAGATGGGGGAAATGAAACCCAGAGAGGTGACTTGTTCAAGGTCATACAATGGGCCAGTCATACAGTTTGGGCTATAACTGGATCTCCTTACTACTAATTTAATGCTCTACTCACTATGGCCATACTGACTCATCATTTCTATCTTGTTTTATTTTTCCTTACAGTTTTTTGGATAATACTTATTGAACTGCCTCTCTCATTAGACTGTAAATTATTCAAGAGCATGGGCCAGGCACATCATTTATGTCTATTATATAATCTCATGCTTGAGGACTGTGCTCTCTTTTCCCAGGTGTCAAAAGATACTATTGATGATGAAAGAAGAAGTCTATTTATTTACCCTTCCTTTGAATCTGTAAAAGAAATATTTGAACTGACCTCTAGTTTAATCTTCAAGTCACTTGACATTACTTTGCTTCCAAATAATCACACAACATTTGGTTGCTTGGTTACTAAATACTGGTAACATTGTGTTTTGTCATATATTTGCCATTAACACAGGGTCTATCTAAAGTCAGTATCAATTTTGGTCTCCAATATTTAATAACAGCTTTAGTGATAGTTGAGTGGACAGATATCAATTCAGGGATTTATCCTAGAATTTTTTAGAAGCATTTGTTGAGCATCTTGCACCCGTACTAGGTGTTTGTGAAGTACTGTCAGTCAGTCAATTGTATTTCTTGAGTGCACTGTACTAAAAACGTGGGGATACAAATGATAGATGGGAAAGCAGCAAAGTATAAGAATATAATAATATTGGTATTTGTTAAGCGCTTACTATGTGCAGAGCACTGTTCTAAGCACTGGGGTAGATACAGGGTAATCAGGTTGTCCCACGTGAGGCTCACAATCTTAATCCCCATTTTACAGATGAGGTAACTGAGGCACAGAGAAGTGAAGTGACTTGCCCACAGTCACACAGCTGACAAGTGGCAGAGCCGGGATTCAAACCCATGACTTCTGACTCCCAAGCCCGTGCTCTTTCCACTGAGCCACGCTGCTTATGCAAGAATATGTGCATAAGTGCTGCAAGGAGTTAGTGGGGTAAAGATAGAACAGTTTAAAGGGTAGAGAATGAAGTTCATAGGTGACCCAGGAAGGTAAAGTACAGTGGGAAGATGAGTAAATTGTCAGGGAAGAATTCTTGGAAGAAATGTGATTTTAATCAGGCTTTGAAGACAGGGAAAAGTGGTTATGTGCTGAATTTGAAGGGAGTGAGAGGGAGGAGGGAATATGAGTAAAAATGGGATAGCTATAGAGATGAGACTGAGGTACAGTTCTATGTTAGTGCTAGAGGGGCACAGTATGCAGGCTGGGTTATAGTGGGAGAACGATTAGGTAGGAGAGAGAGAGCTGCTTGAATGATTTAAAGTGATGCAGCAGCCTAGAAAAGCATATGTGGTACCTACCACTGGTCCCTAATGCCAGCATGCTTCCCTCCCTCCTGGCTGTGGATAAAAGCTGTTCTTTCATAATAATGTTGGTATTCTTAAGCGCTTACTAGGTGCTGAGCACTGTTCTAAGCGCTGGGGGAGATACAGGGTAATCAGGTTGTCCCATGTGGGGCTCACACACTTTTAATCTCCATTTTACAGATGAGGGAACTGAGGCACAGAGAAGTTAAGTGACTTGCCCACAGTCACACAGCTGACAAGTGGCAGAGCCGTGAGTTGAACTCATGACCTCTGACTCTGAAGCCCAGGCTCCTTCCACTGAGCCACGCTGCTTCTATAACTATAGCTTTCATGTAACTACAGCAATGAGGCCTCCACAAAAACCCAGGAAGACAGGTGACTGTGGGTGTGCCCTGAACTCAGAGCCCTGAGGAGCCTGACATTTTGCTCCTCTAGACACAGCACCCAACTGATTTAAAAAAAAATACATGTATTCATCCATCCTGTGGTTTAATGTTTACCGTTTAAGAAGCATCTGTCTCCAGCCTCTTCCCCCAGCTTATATTCTTAGGAGGTGATCCCCTCCTAAGGGGAGTCAGGACCATATCTAATTTCTTCCTCCCTTCTCTAGACTGTAAGCTGATTGTGGGCAGGTAACGTGTCTACCAGGTCTGTCTTATTGTATTCTCCCAAGTGCTTAGTATGTTGTTCTGAAAACAGCAAGCCTTTTAATAAATATGATTGATTAGAGAAGCAGCAAGACCTATTGGATAGAGCATGGGCCTGAGAGACAGAAGATAATGGGTTCTAATCCTGACTGCCACTTGTCTGCTGCGTGACCTCAGACAAGTCACTTCACTTCCCTGTGTCTCAGTTACCTCATCTGTAAAATGGGGATTAAACGTATGAGTCCCACGTGGGACAGGAGCTGTGTGTGACCTGATTTGCTTGTATTCCTCCCCTCCCTGCCAGGTGCTAGGTACAGTTCCTGGCACATAGTAAGCACTTAACAAATGTCACAATTATTTTTTTTTATTACTATTATCATTCCAGTGTACTCATTTCCAGAGCTCTGCACATAGTAAGCACTTAAAAAATACTATTACTACTGCTATCACTAAGAATAATAATGATAATAATTATGGTATTTGATAAGTGCTTACTATATGCAGAGCACTGTTCCAAGCTCTGGGTTAGATACAAGGTAGTCAACTTGTCCTATGTGGGGCTCAAGGTCTTAATCTCCATTTTCCAAATGAGGTAACTGAGGCACAGAGAAGTTAAGTGATTTGCCCAAGGTCACACAGCAGTCGAGTGGCGGATCCGGGATTAGAACCCATGTCTTCTGATTCCCAAGCCTGTGTGCTTTCCACTGAGCCATGCTGCTTCCACTACCACTACCACGACTAGAAGTACAGGTTAGAGCTGGGGAGAATGTTGGACGCTGGGAGCCCAGTAAGTAGGCTGATGGAATAGTTGGTTCTACTTTGAAAAGGTAGCTGGAGCCGTCAGTTGTATTACTAATTGGTATGCGGTGGTAGGGTCTCCTTTCTCCTGTTTCTGTCCTCCCAATCACTTATTCATTCATTCAATCGTATTTATTGAACACTTACTGTGGGCAGAGCACTGTACTAAGTGCTTGGAAAATACAATTCAGCAATGAATAGAGCCAATCCCTGCCTACAATTGGCTCACAGTCAAGAAAGGGGGAGACAGGCATCAAATCAAGTTAACAGGCATCAATAGCATCAATATAAGTAAATAGAATTATAGATATAAACATATCACTAATATTAATAGAATTATGAATGTGTACATATATATGCAAGTGCTGTGGGGGCGAAGTGGGATGAGCAAAGGGGGTGAGGCAGGGCGATGGGGTGGGGAGAGGGACCTGAGGAAAAGGGGGGCTCAGTCTGGGTTTAGGGTCCAGGCTGGAGTTAACTACCAACTTAGACTAATAGGGCAACCAGAATGCAAAACACCCTTTTCTCCTTAAAACTTAGATTGTGAGCCCTGCATGGGCTGTGATTAACCTGATTATCTTGTATCTTCCCCAGGGGTTAGAACCATGCTTGTCAATCAGTCAGTCCATCAAATGTATCGAAGGCTTAATGTGCGCAGAGCATTGTACTAAGTGCTGGGTAGAGTACAACTTAATAGAGTTGGTAGACATGATCCCTGCCCACCATGAACATATAGTCTAGAAATCGAGCTTACAGCCTTTGTCACGTAGTAAGTTATTAATGAATACTATTATTATTATTAGATTAAAGAAGAAAAATAATACAGATCTTCCTGTTACATTGTTACAGGTGTGTTCTTGATGAACTCAACACTACAGCACTTATGTACATATCCATAATTCATTTTACTCTTTGTCTGCCCCTCCAGAATGTAAGCTCCTGCTGACAGGGAAAGTGTCTCCCAACTATTTTGTATTATACTCCTCTACGAACTTAGTACAGTGCTCTACACACAGTAAGTGCTCAATGAATACCACTGATCGAATGACAAAAGAAAAAGTTAATTATAGTGTTAATTCAGTATGAATTCATCACATATAATAAATAGTTTGATTATACCATCATGACTCATTTTTTGGATGCACATTCCTATATCATTGTTGTCTCTAGCTTTATACCATTTCTACTTATTGCTATTTAATAATAATGATAATAATAATAATATTTGTTAAGCACTTACTATGTGCCAAACACTGTTCTAAGTGCTGGAGTAGATATAAGGTGGTCGGGTTGGACACAGTCCCTATTCCACATAGGGCTCACAGTCTTGAACCCCATTTTACAGATGAGGAAACTGAGGCAGAGAGGGGTTAAGTGACTTGCCCAAGGTCACACAGCAGATGGGTGGGGAGCTGGATTACAACCCAAGCACTTTGACTCCCAAACCGATAACTTTGCCACTAGACCATGTTCCCAAAATGGTCTTTGGAATAGTAAAATAAAGCTGACAGATTGATTAATCAATCAACAGTATTGATTAGGACTAGGATTAGGGTTAAATTATTTTTTGTAAAACAAGCGCCCAAGAGCCTGGGAAAGTATAATCTCACTTTGAATCTGGCCAGATATATATGACAGGCAGTTCTTTGCAACCAACATCTACTAAGGCCAGTTTTTTAGTGATGATGAGGATGCAGCGTGGCTCAATGGAAAGAGCACAGGCTTGGGAGTCATAGGTGATGGGTTCGAATCCAGACTCTGCCACTCGTCAGCTGTGTGACTGTGGGCAAGTCACATAACTTCTCTGTGCCTGTTACCTCATCTGTAAAATGAGCATTAAGATTGTGAGCCTCACATGGGACAACCTGATGACCTTGTATCTACCCCAGCGCTTAGAAGAGTGCTCTGCACAAAGTAAGTGCTTAACAAATACCAACATTATTATTATTATTAATAATGATCATAACAATAATAATTGCTATGCACTGCTCTAAGAGCTGGGAAACATACAAGTTAATCAGGTTGGACACAGTCCATGTCCCACAGTGGACTCACACCTTATGTAGGAGGGAGAATAGGTACTGATGGATACCTATTTTACAGTTGAGGAAACAGGCACAGTGACTTGCCAAAAGTGACACAGCTGGCAGGTGGTGGAGCCGAGATTAGAACCCATGACCTCTGACTCCTAAACCCGGGCTCTTTCCACTCAGCCACACTGCTTCTCTTGCCACCTCCTAACTTATCTTTCTTATATCCTACTACAATGCAGCCTGCACCCTTCGCTCTTCTAATGACAACCTACTCAGTTTAATTCAATCACGTCTATCTCACTGTCAACCTCTCACCCACATCCTGCCTCTGACCTGGGAATGACTTCCCTCTTCATATTTGACTGATGATCACTCCCCCACCTCCCAAACATTAGTGAAAGCAAATCTCCTACAAGAGGCCTTCTTCCCTGACTAAGTCCTCATTTCCTCTTCCATTCCCTTTTCTGTGCCCCCTGCACTTGGATTTGTACCTTTTGATAATAATCAATAATAATAATGATATGTGGTATTTGTTAAGTGCTTACTATGTATCAGGCACTTTTCTAAGCACTGGGGTAAATACAAGGTAATCAGATTGTCCCACATGGGACTCACAGTCTCAATCCCCATTTTACAGAGGAGGTAACTGAGGCACAGAGAAGTGAAGTGACTTCCCCAAGGTCACACAGCAGACAAGTGGCAAAACTGGGATTAGAACTCATGACCTCTGACTCCCAAGCCTGTGCTTTTGTCACTAAGCCATGGTGCTCCCATCCCCATAGCACTTATTTATGGAACCGTAACTTATTCATGTATATATATAGCAATGTCTATATCCCCGTCTCGACTGTAAGCTTTTTGTGGGCAGGAACACGTCTACCAACTCTGTTATACTGTACTCTCTCAAGTGCTTAGTACAGTGCATTACAAATAGTAAGTGCTCAAAAAATGTGGTTGATGGATTGACAGATTGATTGATTGCATGAAGTTCTTCTACACTTAGTTCTATGACATCTTAATGAAACATAATCCTTGAAGATGATCCTATTAAGCACTGATCTATCAGCAGCTGTGCCAAGCTTATATTATGAGGTCACCAGAATTGCCTAGCAGGAGGTCGGCAGGGAGGGGAGGGCTGGGGAAGATGGAAGTAGGATTTTGAGCTGAAAGTCATGTGACATCCAGACCATCCCAGGGAACAGCACTCCCTTCTTCTAAAAAGGCGAGGGGTTAGACATGGAGCCATTAGTTCTCAGAATACTTAGGTGGAGCCCAAGTGCTGAGGTATCAATTGGGATATAAAGGAGATTGACTAGATTTTAATCTGGTAAGGCCTCTTGGAGGAGAAGTGATTCAAAGCCCTCTCCTTCTCTTCTTCCACTCCCTACTGCGTTATCATGACTTACTCTAGTCATTCCTCCTCCATCCCACCTCCACAGCACATATGTATACATCTGTATATATCTTTAATTTAATTAGTTATTTATTTATGTACATTAATGGCTATCTCCCCCTCTAGATTGTGAGCTCGTTGTGGGCAGGTAATGTGTCAGCTTATTGTTATATTGTACTCTCCCAGGAGCTTACTACAGTGCTTTGCACACAGTAAATGCTCAATAAAGATGACTGAATTAACATTCTCCAGTACTTCCATCCTAAAAACACCCAGTCATAGCAGATATTACTGACTATACTTTTGACTATAGGAAGGAGTCAGCAGAATCAGTCTTCATATTATTATTATTCCCTTAAATCATTTATTACAATTAACAGTCAAGACAATACTTTGCTCTGTTTCTTGGGGAAATGAAGACATCCCTACCCAGACATTAGCATGACCACTTCACAGCAAACTCTTGTATTAATGGGGAAATGTGCATGTAATTCAATATGAGCAATCACCATATTCCTATATTCTCTAGTTTCATCTTAATTGGACAGGTTATTGAATATAGTATTCATTCATTCATTCAATAGTATTTATTGAGCGCTTACTATGTGCAGAGTACTGTACTAAGCGCTTGGAATGTACAATTCGGCAACAGAGACAATCCCTGCCCATCGACGGGCTTACAGTCTAACTGGGGGAGACAGATGGACAAAAACAAGACAACTTAATCGCAATAAATAGAATCAGGGGGATGTACAACTCATTAACAAAATAAATGGGATAATAAAATAAATAGGGTAATAAAAATATATACAAATGAGCACAGTGCTGAGGGGAGGGGAAGGAAGGGGCGAGGAGCAGAGGAAAAGGGGGAAAGGGGGCTTAGCTGAGGGGAGGTGAAGGGGGGGCAGAGAGGGAGCAGTCTGGGAAGGCCTCTTGGAGGAGGTGAGGTCTCAGTAGGGCTTTGAAGAGGGGAAGAGAGTTAGTTTGGTGAGGTGAGGAGGGAGGGCATTCCAAGACAGTGGTAGGATGTGGATCAGAGTTTGACGGCAGGATAGGTGTGAATGGGGGCGGTGAGGAGCAGAGCATGCGGGGTGGGCAGTAGAAAGAGACAAGGGAGGACAGGTAGGAGGGGGCAAGGTGACGGAAAGCTTTGAAGCCCAGAGTGAGAAGTTTCTGTTTCATGTGGAGGTTGATAGGCAAACACTGGAGGTTTTTAAGGAGGGGAGTAACATGCCCAGAGTGTTTCTGCAGGAAGATGAGCCAGGCAGGGGAATGAAGAATAGACTGGAGTGGGGATAGACAGGAGGAAGGGAGATCCGAGAGAAGGCTGACACAATAATCCAGCTGGGATATTATGAGAGCCTGTACCAGTAAGATAGCTGTTTGGGTGGAGAGGAAAGGGTGGATCTTAGCGATATAGTAAAGGTGAGACCGTCAGGCCTTGGTGACAGATTGGATGTGTGGAGTGAATGAGGGAGCTGAGTCAAGGATGACACCAAGGTTGCGGGCTTGAGAGACGGGAAGGATGGTCGTACCATCCACAGTGACGGAAGTCAGGAAGAGGACAGAGAAGATAAAGAGCTCAATTTGGACATGTAGTACTAATTATTTGGTATATAACGGTCAGACCATTCAGTCGACATTCTATGAACTATAACTGGTAACAACCTGTGAGCCCTGCTGTTGGTTCAGTGAAAAGAGAACTGCTCTGAGAATTACGAGACCTGCACTCCTCAGTTACCTGTAGCTGCCTAATGTGGTCAAAAACCACACGTGCACTTTGCATTGTGTAAACTTTGTGGGCCTGCCCACAGTGCACCCTGCCCACCTAATCCCTCATTATACTTAGTAGCTGAGCAGCAACATCAGTGGAAAGGATGAGATTGTCCTCATGGCAATGTGTAAATAAGTACTAATAAATGTAAATAAGTAATAATAAGTCTGCAGCACTGAGGGTCATCCCACTAGGCTCCCTACTTGTGATCCCGACATGGCCTAATGGATAGAGCATGAGCCTGGGAGTCAGAAAGTCCTGGGTTCTTTTCCTGGCTCTGCCACTTGTCTGCTGTGTGGCCTTGGACAAATTAATTAACTTCTCTGTTCCTCAATTTACCTCATCTGTAAAATGGGGATTAAGACTATGAGCACACTATGGGACAGAGACTGGGTCCTCCCAAGTTACCTTGTGTTTACCCTAGTGCTTAGTACAGTGCCTGGCACAAGTAGGTGCTTAACAAATGCTACAGTATTATTATCATTATTATTATCATTGCTATTATTATTGTTATTATTAACCCAGTCATGGGGGAAGGATGGTGCCTCTAATATTAATACTAAGCGTGTCATTTGTTAAATACTCTACTAAATGCTGTGGCAGATTCAAGATATTTGGGAGAAATAGTCTTTGATTAATGTGGGACCACAGTCTAAGGAGGGAAGAGAGCAGGTATTTAATCCCCATTTTACAGATGAAAAAACTGAGCCATAGGGAAGTTAAGTGACATCTACTGTCACCCACATGCAGGTGAAAAAGGTGGGATTAGAACCCAGGGACCTAGACTCCCTGTCCAGTGCTTTTTCCGTTAGTCCAATAGATTAAGTGAGAACTCACTGTATGCAGAGCACTGTACTAAGTGCTTGGGGGAGTACAATATAACAGAGATGGGAGACATATTATTTGTCCAAAAGTCCATGCTCCTTTCTTTCCTCAGGGCAGTGGCCTTAATATCAGTGAATACTGCTGATTTATGCTTGATTGAAGAACTAAATAAAGACTATGACTGCTAGTATTGTTACAA
Source organism: Ornithorhynchus anatinus (assembly GCF_004115215.2). Taxonomy (NCBI): domain Eukaryota; kingdom Metazoa; phylum Chordata; class Mammalia; order Monotremata; family Ornithorhynchidae; genus Ornithorhynchus; species Ornithorhynchus anatinus. The sequence continues at coordinate 158,700,031 of NC_041728.1, forward strand.
CTACTACACTACTATGAATATTATTACTACTACTGCAATCCACCACCATTGTTTACTGAGTGCTTACTGTGTGCAGAGCACTATCCTAAGCCCTTGGGAAAGTGCAGTGCAATAATGTCCGTAGACACAACCCTTGCCTCCAATACAAAGTTCTCTGTGCATTTGTCAGTCCTAAAGTTTCAGAATCTAGGATCTTATGTGGTTTCTGATGAGTGTCCTCATCATCAATGTCTGACAAAATTGACCACTAAAAGGGTATAAAGATGCTTTGAAATTCATTTTTAAGAATGTTGGCTCATTCAGATCACTTTAGGAATCAGATGGATCAACTAAAATTTTTCCATCAATTGCCATGTGATGGCACTAGAAAGGACAACAGTGAATTAGTGCTCTCAAAGTCAAAAACAAAAATATGCATTTTTCAGCTGAAGATGGGCTGTAAAAATAGGACTTAATAACAAAAGATGATTGAGGTCCAAAGGGCATCGGACATATCATGTGCCAGCTGTAGAATAATAACTGCAAGAAAGCTACCTGTCCTGAGCCTGAATCTGTTTAGGACAGAAAATCTGGTCCTCTCAGGAATTGTTCAAAGTGAAGATCCATGCACGCTAGTATAAAAGCAAAGCTCTCTTAAGGAAAATGTTCCCACTTACAATCAAAAAAAGCGGGGGATCAGTATTGCTCACAGCATCAGGAAAAAAAAATTATTTTGGGAAGAGATGTATATCCCTTCATACTATCACAAAAACAAAGGAGGACGTTGCTCAGAATGCAGGCATGCAATATTATTTGATGATCTGGGAACTAAGAAGAGTCTGGGAAGCATTTGGGAATTTCAATGTCTTTGGCTATGATGATGCTGGGATGGTGACCCCTGGTATGTGGGGGCAAAGGGTTGCTTTAATAAAACAGAACTGTCATAAATTATGATCCTGGTGTGCAATCCCTTCACTAATGATTATTTGGAAGAACAGTCCTGTTATTCTAGTGGGTCAATGGGAAAAATGTTCACTCATCCAACATTAAATGGAGATAATCCATTTTATTGCCCTAATTCATTTAGAAGAGATAAAATTCTAATCTTTATGGGAAAATAGTGAGTTTTAAATAGTCTCTTATATTTACACATTGATCTTTAATGGTATCACTTTCTTGTAGGAATATATATTGTCTTAACCGAATATTCCCATGTAAGCCCATAATGGATAATTGTGTATATCAATGTGCAGTTTAGTTTAGAAAGCTGAATATCCTGGTGAAATTTAGATTGCATATTCCCAGCTATGAGATAGTCCCATTTAATGTGGTTTGGACAAAGAGTTCATATGATGGGTACATAAACTTTTATGTAGAAATATTGGCATAAGTTGTTTTTGTCCATTATCTTATTCTCTATGTTTTGGTATATTCAAAATATGTATGAGGGCTATACAGTATGTTCACCAACCATATTACCGGTCAGCCAGCCCTCTACAATTTAATAAACTCTAATGGGGAAAAATCTTGAAACTACTTTCTGAATTATTTAGAAATATTACAGGAGATAAAAGCTACTTAGTGGTTTCCAGTGTGTAGAAAATGCATCATGATCAATATACAAATGCTAACCTTGACTTAAGAGCAAATACAGGAATACATTATTAATAGGGCATTAAGTTTGTTGGCTTCATTATTTATGCAAATGTTATGGTTTAGAATTTGATAAGAAACCATACTTGAAATGTAACCCAGTTCATTTTGATTTGGAAAGGATGAAATCATAAGAGTTCAGTGATGTTTAGTTCTTTCTTGAAGAGTCTTCAGGAAGAATGTGATAGTTTGGGCAGATTCTTAAAGCACCAGAGAGTTCCAATAGATGTGACTTTATCTAGGACACCTGTTGCATTAATTCTTATGGGATTGATCAAAACATAGACAGGCTACTGCTGGTTTGGACCAAGGGTTCACCTTGTCTAATATTCTGTCTCTATTAGTAACACTCACAAGTGCTTGAAAGAACAAGCAGCATGGCCTAATGAAAGGAGAACAGGCCTGGGAATCAGAGGACCTGGGTGTTAATCCCAGCTCTGCCACTGGCCTGCTGTGTGACTGTGAGCCACTCACTTTATCATTATTATTATGGTATTTGTTAAATGCTTTCTATGTGCCAAGCTTTGTTCTGAGTGCTGGGACAGATATGAAATATCTGGGTTGGACACAGCCTTGGAGGCTCTCAGTATAAGTAGGAGCGAGTAATATTTAATCTTCATTTTAAAGATGAGGAAACTGAGGCAAATTAAGTGTTTTACTCAAGGTCACACAGCAGACAAGTGGTGGAACCAGAATTAGAAACCTCTGAACTCCCAGGCATGTGTCCTTTCTATCAGGCCACTTTACTTTCTGCCTCAGTTTCCTCATCTGTAAATTAGGCCGAAGTACCTGTTCTCCTTTTCCTTTAGACTGTGAGCCCCATATGGAATAGGGACTGTGCCAGACCTGATTGTACTTTATCTGTCCCAGGGCTTAGTACAGTGCTTGGCCCACAGCAAGTACTTAACAAATACTATCACTATGATCATTATCATAATGATTTTATCATCATTATTGTTATTACTATACATCTTGAAATCTCTCCTAGTAGCTAGGGATTCCCTAATTTTTCTCTCTTATAACCAATCAATATTTTGTCCATGACTGCATCTAAACACTTCTTGAACCTCCTGACTTCTTCCAGCATAAATTTACTTTAATTAAAACAAATTTCATGAGCTAATCATGGGAAAAAAATGCATTCTTTTGTTGGCTTGGAAACTGAAATCCTTCAAACTTTAATGAGGATTCCAATGAGGAATATTTAATATCTCACTGATGGAGGCAGGTAGGAGAAGCCAGAGGGGAAGGAGCCAATCAGGGAATGTCAGGCTGGGCTCTACCTACTGCTAGCTTCCAGAAGGTGTGGGGTAGGGGAGGTGAAGGGTAGCTGGAATAAGGCCTCTGATATCCAAGGAGAGAGGGAAGAGGATGCCAGTCCTGTGGGGCTGTAACCCGAGATCTCCGTGTAATGTGCAGGTCTCCTTCTGCTTCTTGTGTTCCATGTCCTGACCTAACACCATCTTCCCACCACCACAAACCTTCATCCCAAACCTTGCAGAAAGCTAAGCATTCCCATTTCCACTCTCACTCCCGCTCTCATCACTGACACTGCTTATGTTCATCCAAGGAAAGCTGAAACTCCCTGCTCCCCCTCTTGCTCCCCTTGGCTATCGCAAAGACCAGAAACATACAAACATGCTGGGATCCTGGCACAACCAGCACAACTCAGGCAGACAACCTCCACCACCCTCAAGGTCATCCTTAACAATGTCACCCATAAAGCATTGTATTTATTGGTAGTGAAAGTGTGGAACTTGTAAGGCAATGGTCAGTCCTGGACTCAGTGCTACCTACAGCAGGAGTGAAACATCCATCATGTCTGACTGTTGGATAATGATATAAGCAGTAAAGGGTCAGTTTAAATCTTGGATGTATACAGAAGTCTCTTCCTTATTTGGTGATTATGAGGGAAGTAGGGTGGCCTAGCAGAAGAGGTCTGGGAGTCTGCATAGTAATCCCGGCTCTAGAACTTGCTTCCTGCGTGACCTTGGGAAAGTCACTTACTTCTCTGAGCCTCAGTTTCTTCATCTGTAAAATGGGATTCAATATCTGTTCTCCCTCCTATGAGAGCCCCATGTGGGATAGGGACTTTGTCCAACCTTTTAAAAATATATCTACTCCAAAACTTAAAACAGCACTTGACACATAGCAAACATTTAACAAATACCCTAATAATAATAATGAGCTGGTATACTGAATGATTGCTAAGCCACAGTGGGCCACTGCTGTTCAATTTACAAGTCCCATGTTGTTCAATATATTTTCCTTACTTTTCAGCATAGTTGCTAAAATCTGTGAAAATAATATCATCAGATATTGATATTGTTAGAAGTCTACTAGAGAGCTTTTCTCTTTCCTCATGTTTTTGTTTTGTTGCAGACTAAGGATAGCATCATTAAAACTCACTAATGCCTTTGTCCTGATTGGGAAATTTTAAAATGAGTGACTGTTTCCTTGTGACACTTACACCTGTGAACTTTTGCTCAAAAGAGAGAAGATTTTCCCCCGGGAAAAAGAATATCCAAAACTAATCCACTACAATCTCACTCTCAATGATGTCATTCAGTTAATCAATTGATTATGGTATTAAACACCTACTATGTGCAGACGGTTCACTCATTCACTCGTATTATTGAGCACTTACTGTGTGCAGAGCACTGTACTAAGCACTTGGAAAGTACACTTCAGCAACAAGTAGAGACAATCCCTACCCATCTACGAACTCACAGTCTAGAACAGGGGAGACAGACAACAAAACAAAACAAGTAGACAGGCATAAGACTGTAAGCCTGTCAATGGGCAGGGACTGTCTCTATCTGTTGCCGAATTGTACATGTCAAGTGCTTAGTACAGTGCTCTGCACATAGTAAGCGCTCAATAAATACTATTGAATGAATCAATGAATGAATGAATAAGAACATTGTACTAACTACTTGGGAGAGTATAATAACACAAAGTTGATAGACATATTCCCTGCCCACAAGTCACACCCACCCTACTCTGTGACCCCTCCATAGATTTTTTTGTTTTTTTAAACTTGTTTCAGTTGGGACCATGATGCCAAGGTCCCCTTCTCTAGCTGACTCCCCCTCCTTGTGACTTACCAACATTACGGACACCAAGATGGACTAGGGTTGGATGTGGAGAAAGAAGCAAATCACCTCCAAGGCTTCCTCCCAAACCTGGCTCAGGTCAATTCCATCACAGCCTCGGAAACAAAAGCAGCAGTTCAAGAAATGGGACTGTGATAGAAACACCATCCGTGCAGAGAGAGTGACTGGCAGGAGTTTGGCACAGGGATGAGAAATGAGGCTGAGGAGGGTCATCAGGGTGGATAGGGAGGACGTGGGCACTGGGCAAGTGGAAATTCAAGAGAGTTTCAGGGAAAGTAAGTTTGAAAATGCTGGATGAAATTGGGATGAAGTAACCATCCCGCTGAGTGATAGCCTGAAGACCTTGATTAATTTTTCAAAGTAGTCAAATTTCCTTAATAGTTTCCAAAGTCTGGGACTCTGAATGATGTCAAATGCTTTTGTAAGATCTATAAAGCCAATGCAGAAGTTTTAGTGTGCTTTCCCGGACAACTTCTGTATCTGCTGTCTATGCTTTGGCCTACAGGGACACTGAAAGTCAGATAATGTATAGTTAACTTTATTCTTCAATTGATTAGTCAGAAAGGATTCTTGCTGGAATCCTGTCAGCACTGTGGAGCAGGAAGTAAGCCCCGTATTTTCAATTCTTGTTTCACTCTTTTTGAAAATCATGCTTAAGATGGCACAGTGAAGTACTGCGGCTTTTCTTCAGTAATTTATTTGTTGAAGATGGTCTTGTATAGATGTCTAGTCACTGCAACTCCCTGAGCTTGTAGATCTTGTCATCTTAATAATAATAATAATAATAATTGTTATTATGTTATTTGTTAAGCGCTTACTATGTGTGAAGCACCATTCTACGTGCTTGGGTAGATACAAGGTAATCGGGTTGTCCCAAGTGGAGCTTACAGTCCTAATCCCCATTTTAGAGATGAGGCAACCGAGGCTCAGAGAAATTAAGTTACATGCCCAAAGTGACCCAGCTGACAAGTGGCGGAGCTGGGACTAGAACCCACAAGCTCTGACTACCAAGCCCATGCTATTTGGTGGGGGGTGGGATGTTGTGCTGCGGTCCGGTTGCCCCCGTCCCGCTCCCTCAGAGTCTGGGGCTGCCCATGGGGGCCCTGGTAGGCAGTCGCCAGGATTTCATGGAGGAGGCTTGGCATTTCTGCAAGGCCTTGGTGGGAGGGTTTCCAACATCCAGGGCCCCTGCTCCTTACATACCCTGTGCATAATAATAACAATAATGGCATTATTACAATGTGCCAAGTTCTGTGCTATGTACTGGAACAGATACAGTACAATCAGATGAGGGCCTGTCCCATATGGGGCTCACAGTCTAAGAGAGAGGGAGAAAATTTCACAGATATCGAAGCAGCTTGTAGATCTCTCTTTGCAGATGTGCCATCAGATGGATCTCTACCCTCATCCTCTTTCCACCGGAGTGTCCAGAGAAAGCACTGGGAAATGTTGACACCTATCCTTTACAACATCTAGTGCCTCTGCTCTACAGTGCCCTGTGCATGTGGAGTTGTAGGGATTCAAGCTGCAGCACTGTGACTCTAAGCTGTTAATCCACTGTGAAGAGAGACCATATCTACTAACTCTATTGCACTGTACTCTCTCAAGTACTTACTGTGGAGCTCTGCATGCAGTAAGCAATCAATAAATATCATTGATAAGGAAATGAATCACAGAAAGTGAGATGAGAGCAATGATGTAGATCCTGAGTCTCTGACTCCCAGTTCTGCGCTCTTCCCCCTAGGTCACACTGCTCCCACTGAAGTGATTTTCTAAAACGTTAGAGCTAAGGCTATGCCTGCAAATTTGATCCAGTTTTAGTGTTTCATAGGGCAAAATTCTTAGTACTGTAAGACGTGGTGGGGATGTAGTATTCATGCCATCTGCATACAATTATTTATACTTTGTGGTGAAGGATTTTCTTTCTTTATTCTCCATCAGAGTAATGGTTTGTGTGTATGGGACCATTTCACCTTAATTTTCTATAGCACCTTTCTTGAGTGTGTCTTTCTTTTAAGGAGCCTCTGGACAGATAGACAAATCAATGGATATAATATAAAAATGAAGATCAAAATGTCTGTCACTACAATTATGAAAACTAATCATAGATACAATTTTTTAAAATCATATATTTTTAGTGGTTATTATGTGCCAGGCACTGTTCTAAGCACTGGAGTAGATGCAAGTTAATCAGGTGGGACACAGTTCATGTTCCACATGGAGCTCACATTCTTAATCCCCATTTTACAGATGAGGTAACTGAGGCTTAGAGAAATTAAGTGATTTGCCCAAGGTCACACAGTAGATATGTGGCAGAGTTGGTATTAGAACCCAAGACTAAAATTCAGGTTTACTCCAACTCTCTCCTGGACCCCCTCGAATCTGGCTTCAGCCCCCTCCACTTCCCTGAAACCACCCTCACAAAGGTCACCAATGACCTGCTTCTTGTCAAATCCAACAACTCCTACTCTATCCTAATCCTCCTTGACCTCTTATCTGCCTTTGACTCTGACGACCATCCCCTTCTCCTCAACATGTTATCCAACCCTGGCTTCATGGACTCCGTCCTCTCCTGGTTCTCCTCTTATCTCTCTGGCTGTTCATTCTTAATCTTCTCCACGGGCTCTTCCTCCTCTCCCTCCCATCCCTTAACAGTAGGGGTTCCTCACGGGTCAGTTCTTGGTCCCATCCTTCCCATTTCACAAGGCCTCAATCTTGGTGTTATCTTTGACTCTGATCTCTCATTCATCTCACATATCCAATCCGTCACCAACACCTGCCAGCCTCACTTTCACAACATCACCAAGATCCGCTACCACCATCCAAACCGCTATCACATTAGTACAATCACTCATTCTATCCCGACTGGACTAATGTATCAGCCTCCTTTCTGACTTCCCAACCTCCTGTCTCTTCCCACTTCAGTCTATACTTCACTCTGCTGCCAAGATTATCTTTCTAAATGCTCTAGGCATGTCACTCCCCTTCTTAAAAATCTCCAGTGGTTGCCTATCAACCTCCATATCAAGCAAAAACTCCTCACTATTGGCTTTAAAGCTCTCCATTACCTTGCCCCCTCCTACCTCACCTCCCTTCTCTCCTTCTACAGCTCAGCCCGCATACTCTGCTCCTCTGGTGCTAACCTTCTCACTGTGCCTCGTTCTCACCTGTTCTGCCGTAGACCCCTGGCCATCGACGTCCTACCACTGACCTGGAATGCCCTCCCTTCTTACGTCCACCAAACTAACTCTCTTCCCCTCTTCAAAGCCCTACTGAGAGCTCACCTCCTCCAGGAGGCCTTCCCAGACTGAGCCCTCTCTTTCCTCTGCACCTCCTCTCTTCCCCTCCCCATTGCCCCATCTTGCTCCCTCTGCTTTACCCTCCTCCCCACCCCCATAGCACTAGTGTGTATATATGCATATATTTATAATTATATTTATTTTATTAATGATATATATATATATATATATATCTATAATTCTATTTATTTATAATGATGCTATTGATGCCTGTTTACTTCCTTTGATATCTGGTTCCCCCCTTCCAGACTGTGAGCCTGTTGTGGGCAGGGATTGTCTCTATTTGTTGCTGAATTGTACTTTCTAAACACTTAGTACAGTGCTGTGCACACAGAAAGTGTTCAATTAATATGAATGAATGAATGAAATTTCTTTTTACTCCCAGGCCTAGGTTCTACCCGCCAGGTGATGCTGCTTCTCAATTGAACTTTTAAGGCTATTCCCAATACTGATTTCCACTGATCAACCAGAATCAAATTTTTTTTATATAGTATCCAAGAAAAGGAGGGTATTTCTTATCCATTTTTCATTTTATCTCTGTTTTAACATTATTTTCATGAATTATTCACATTGAAAAGTCATTTCTAAATATACTGCTGAAAGGAAATTTCAAATGTCAGGAATATAATTGTTTAGCTATTTTTACTAGAAACTTTACTAGCAAAGAAAGTTACTATTAATTAAAAATGAAAACTTGCCTCCCAGAAATATTCAAAAGCGAATGTTAACAGGAGTATTTAACTTTTATATATCTACAAGTATCATCTGTGTAAATATATCCTTTATGGTAATGAATCAAATTACATTTTTAGATTCAGATCAAATTAGCTTTCAGCAGAAATTCAGTAAAATACTATTTTATGTAGAGAATTCTTCTGTGTTAAAAATCATTTTTAGAATAGAAATATCAAAGTTAGTCGTGAGCAAGATTTCTGAAAATGAAGAACTGAAAAAACTGAGGAGATTTTATTACAAAGGTAACTGTCCTTCAGAGACAAATGAATCAAGTTACAGGGTTAATCGAGTCACCTATCCTCTAGCTGAGAGTTCCCTCTGGCCCCAACCCCCTGAAAGCTAGTTTTCTGAGGTGGATCTGAAAGCCTACCTAAAATTGTTCTTACACCCACAACCCTTTCTCAATTAATTCCTGTCACTGCGAGGTGAAACACATCACTATGCATTGAAATCCATTCTCAGCACTTGTATATAGTTAGTTGATTTATTCTGGTTTATTTTGAGATCTCATCCTACCATATTAGTTCTACCTCCCTATCCGACACCAGTTCTGTCTACTGCTCCCACTATTTGTCTGTATTTTGTATGTTAATCTTCCTCTGTTAGATTATAAACTTCCAAAAGGCAAGGTATGTGCATATTTTATTTCTGGTATTATGTTCAGGCACTATATTAAGCTCATTCTGGGCATGGAGGAGGAAGAAGAAAAGGAGGAGGAGGGGAAGGGGGAATGATAGAAAAAGCAGCAATAGCAAGAGCAGCAGCAACAGCGACTGGTAAAACAGTGAAGGAAGGAGTTGTAAGCTTGTTATAAGAAGAGACCTTGTCTGGAAACTCTGCTGTATTCTACTCTTCCAAGGGCTTATTATAGCCTCTGTACACATAAAGTGCTCAATAAATATTGTTGATTGATTTATCCAGTTTCATTACCCTACCCTTATGGAGTGCCTGATCCCCAGAGCCATCAGACTCCATACTTGAAAATGATCAATATTGAGCACTGAACTCTATTGTTGCAATTTTTATTATTTCAACTGAAATTTCAAGTTACATAGGTCAGGACATAATTAAACTTAGGAAGTTTTGAATACCTGTATTTTAGAGACATAATATTTTACCCACCCAGATTAGCCACTTGGCAATCATCCTGATTGGAAAAGTTTGAAATGGTAAATTGGAAAGAAACAATTTTGAAAATAAAAGATTAGATAAAATTCAACAGATTTCTGTGCTAAAATATGTCAGAATATGTATGAGTTCTTTAAACTCTCTCGGCTCAGAGTCCTAAGCCCTAGTACATCTATTACTATCTTCAAGGCAGTCAGGAAAAGCTGATCTCCCAGAGTGAGTGGTCGTGGAACAAGAGAAAAATTCATCATACTTTCAAAGTTTTTTCTTAACTACTTAGACTTCAAACACAGAAGTTGAGTTGAATATCCATGAAGAGAAAAAGATGACAAATAGATCAAATTGAAATGCTTGTAATCAGGCTGCAATATAGACACAAAATACTATCAAGGGACAAGCAATTGTCTTTAGATACACAAAGTTCTGAGTGTATGAACTCATGAGGCAGCATGTAGAGAAGGCAGTTCAGCAAGGGCTGCCAGATGATGATGCAGCAGGCAGGAATTGAGAAAGCAAGGAATTGCTTTCCTGAATTTGAAGAGTCTGCCTGACCTAATTTCCAAAGGATCTTTGGAAACTTAGGCTTTCAGCCTCTGGGAAATGTAGTCCCCAGTCATCATTCATTCATTCATTCAATAGTATTTATTGAGCGCTTACTATGTGCAGAGCACTGTACTAAGTGCTTGGAATGAACAAGTCGGCAACAGATAGAGACAGTCCCTGCCATTTGACGGGCTTACAGTCTAATCGGGGGAGACAGACAGACAAGAACAATGGCAATAAATAGAGTCAAGGGGAAGAACATCTCATAAAAACAATGGCAACTAAATAGAATCAAGGTGATGTACATTTCATTAACAAAATAAATAGGGTAATGAAAATATATACAGTTGAGCGGACGAGTACAGTGCCGAGGGGATGGGAAGGGAGAGGGGGAGGAGCAGAGGGAAAGGGGGGAAAAGAGGGTTTAGCTGCGGAGAAGTGAAGGGGGGTGGTAGAGGGAGTAGAGGGAGAAGAGGAGCTCAGTCTGGGAAGGCCTCTTGTGATTCAGTAATGTTTCCTACTGGTTCTTCAGCCCCTGAGATCTCAGTTACAGCTCTAACAGTTCCAAAACAAGGCTTGGCAAATGTATTCTGGTCATACAGTTTGATCTATACAAAAAGGGTTTTCTTTTTCTATAATGGTTAGAAACTTGAGCTCTTATTTTGATCCTTTGGATATATATATCCAAAGCACTTACTATGTGCCAAGCACTGTTCTAATCACTGGGGTAGGTACAAGGTAATCAGGTTGTCCCACATGGGGTTTACAGTCTAATTCCCCATTTTACAGATGAGGTAACTGAGGCACAGAGAAGTGAAGCGGCTTGCCCAAGGTCACATAGCAGACAAGAGGTGGAACCAAGATTAGAAGCCACATCTTCTGACTCCCAAGTCCATGCCCTTTCCACTAAGCCACGCTGCTTCTCTACTGCTAATTGCTATTTCTAATTGGAACCAATTAGCAAGCTGCATTCTACTTTTTATTATAAATAAGTTATTTTTTTTTTTCTATCCCAAATTCCTTAAATCTGGAGTGATCTATTTGCACTTTCCTGAACTTGTTTGCTCTCTGTCAGGGTATGGAGACAAACACAATTTTATGCTACTTCTTTGCTCTCTATTGGTTTTCCCACAGGAGTGATTTTCATTTCCACAAGGTGTCCCTTCTATTTACCTCCTATGATAGTGTTTCCTATGTTTATACTTTGCTTCTGGATTCACCTTTCATTTTCTCAAAGTGAATGGCTGTATTTTTCTCTACCCATAAACCTACTCCGTTCTTTCAAAATTCTGATCATTCTGGTCTTCCTTGCTTTGGGATGCTCCATAATTTTGTCACCCAAGCTAATCACTCTGGAAACTCTAGGTCCTCCAGGTCATTTGCAGATGCAGTGAACCAATATTGTTTCTAAATTACCTTTCACATAATAAGCTATTTAAATTCATTCTGGTATATTCTTATATAACATTTCATGTTCTATTGCTCTAATGTAATTTTTTGTGCAATGAACAGTTAGCAAAAATTTTCCTGATTTCTAAATTGATTACCATTCTACCTCATTTTAATATTATATTTAAGGAACTCGAGGAAATTAGGTTAAAAATTTTCTTTGTTGTATCCAAATGTTGGATATTTTTCTTCTTTAAAAAGTTCCTGGTACATTTGTTGGATTGGCTGGGGAGTCAGAGGTCATGGGTTCAAATACTGGCTCTGCTGCTTGTCAGCTGTGTGACTTTGGGCAAGTCACTTCACTTCTCTGGGCCTCATTTACCTCATCTCTAAACTGGGGATGCAGAGTGAAAACCCCACGTGGGACAAACTGATGACCTTGTATCCCCCCTATTGCTTAGAACAGTGCTTTGCACATAGAAAGTGCTTAACAAATACTAACATCATTATTATTATTATCCTTTCAGGAAACAAAGTAGCATATTTTCAAAAACTGACAATGTCTGTACACATTCTCATAAATAGTTATTAGTTTACACCCTTCATTTAAGAATTATGAGTATTTTATTAAGAATTGATTGATTGTAAAAACAATTTGGAGTTTTATTTCAGATCTTCAAAATAAAGTAATTATAATTAAATCATTTAAAAAACTAAGGAAAACTGAAGAAAATGTTTTTGAATCATGTCTCCATAACTTTTTTACTGACCAAATATTTAGTCATGTTGGTTTCAATATCTGAGTCAACAAGGATTTTGGTTTTATACCAAATGATAGAGTTGCTTTATTGACATTTCCAAGTAAATATATATATATATATATATATATATATATATATATATATATATATAATTCATCACATCAACTAAATGCTAAAATTAATATTATGTAGGTATAGCTAAAGTATATCTTTTATTACATAGAAAATGATTAAATGAAAGTTAGGGATTTTTCATTGGATTCTGTTTCAGGAAAATGTTTTTATCAGCACAACTATGGGTTGTAGTTCAAAATGGAGATGATCCTTGGTGAAACCACAATAATTTACACATTTTAAGGCAAGTGAAAGGTTTCTTCTATCACATTTTTGAAATTTGATGACAATGATATATTTTATAGCACCTTATTAGTACATTTTATGCTGTGAGTCATTTCAAAGTCTTCATAACTTATAGATGCAATGTTAGTTTACATTTTGCACAAGGTAAAAGTAATTTTATTCTTAGGACAATCACTGTGTGGTTGTAGAGTAGTAAACTTAAATCAAATGCAACTTAATTTTTGCTTTTTCTATTTTTAGCATGTTCGTATAGCACTGCCATTGAAGAAGTGCAAGTCAACATCTATGTACCCTGCAATTTTAATGTACTTTGTAGTTTAAAATGAAGATTTATTTATCTACATCTCTCTCTATATATGTATTTATAATACAATTTCTCTTTATGAATTCCTGGTTGTTGTTATAGTAAGCACTATACCAGGAAAACAGTTCATGAATTAATCAACACAGGTCACACTTAGAATTTAAAACTGAAAGAAGAAGGTGTATTTAATAGATGTGATGTTTTAATTATCCAAAGGGATTTGGCTTTATCAAACTTTTAAGGCTCAATTAATAATGAATAAGAAGGGAATATTGTGTCTTGAAAAGAATATGCTTCTGGGTTTTCAACATATTGATTAAGAAATTGATTACCAAACATTCATGAAGGATTTCCTTACCAAAGCAAATGTCTTTCCCTCTGGAAAGTTAGGTGCTCACATAGGTACATTAACCTTTTCTGATCAGTTAAATCAGTAATATAAAATAATTTTTGGAATGTTCCACTAATGGCATATAGAGAAGTTACAATGGAGGCAGTGTTGTATAGTGGAAAGAGCAAAGAACTGGCAGTCAAGAGACCTACATTTTAGGCCCCTTGGTTTGCAGTGACCTTGGGTAGGTCACTTAACTTCTCTGAAAACTCAGTTCTTATAATAATAATAATGATGATGGCATTTGTTAAATGCTTACTATGTGGCAAGCACTATTCTAAGCACTGGTCTACGTAGATTCAAGATAATTAGGTTGCCCCACATGGGGCTCACAGACTTAATCCCCATTTTACGGTTGAGGTAGCTGAGGCACAGAAAAGTTAAGTGACTTGCCCAAAGTCACATGGCTGGTAAGTGGTGGAGCTGGGATTAGAACTCATGATCTCTGACTCCCAAGCCCGGGCTCTTTCTACTAAGCCATGCTACTTATCAAGTCCGTAGTATAGTGGTTTATGCACAATGTGTTCAATAATTTCAATTTATTGACTGATTTCTTCATCCATAAAATGGGAATAAGATATAATTATCATATTTGTTAAGTGCTTACTATGTGCTCAGTACTGTTCTAATCACTGGGGTAGACACAAGCCAATCAGGTCAGATATAGTCCCTGCCCATCAGGGGGCTCACAGTCCAAGGAAGAGGGAAAATAGGCACTGGATCCCCATTTTTCAGATGAGGAAACTGAAGCACAAAAGGTTAAGTGACTTGTCCAAGGTCACAGAGCACGCAACTGGAAAAGCCGGGATTAGAATCCAGATCCTCTGAACCCCTGACCCATACTCTTTCCTCTAGACAACGCTGGTCCCATAAGTGGAGGCGCTATAAATTCCACAGTGGGCAGAGAGAGAGAGAGGAGCAGGTCAGACAGACGGACAAACTGACAAGCCCTGGTTGTTATCGGCTGGGGCCCTGAAGCCAAGATCCAGTTAAGATTAGTCATCTTGTTGAAATGTTCCAGTGAGGCAGAGAATGCGATCCATCACAATAATGGACTGTAGACTGGAAGCTCCTAGTGGGCACACAAAGTAGCTAACAACTCTGTATTCTAGTAGTCTCTCAAGTCCTTAGTACAGTGTTCTGCATGTGCTCATTCCCTCTTTCTTAGACTGTTCCATGTAGGACAGGGATGTACTGAACTGATGGTTTTGTAGGCATTGATTCTATGATTATTATCGTTATTATTATCAATCATTCAGTCACTCAGCTGTATTTATTGAGCATTTAATGTGTGCAGAGCATTGTACTAAGAACTTGGGAGAGTACTATGTAACAGAGTTGTTTGCTAAGTTCTGTGCCCACTAGAAGCTTGCAGTCTACAGTCGATTATTAACAAGTACCATTATTATTATCATTATAGTCGATCCCATTCTCTGCCTTACTGTCACATATTAACAAGATGGCCGTAAACATAGACGGAATGGGTTGCCAGCCCATCCTTAGGGCATTTAACCACATCTTCATGGATATTATGCCACTATCATTAATAATAATAATAATATGGTGGTATTTGTTTAGCACTTACTACTTGCAAACACTGTTCTAAGTGCTGGGGGGAGACAAGCTGATCAGGATGTCCCATGTGGGGCTCACAGCTTTAATCCCCATTTTACAGATGAGGTAACTGAGGCACAGAGAAGTTAAGTGACTTTCCCAAAGTCACCCAGCTGGCAAGCGGTGGAGCCAGGATTAGAACCCATGACCTCTGACTCCCAAGCCCGGGCTCTTTCCACTGAGCCTTGCTGCTTCTCTATTACCAATCCAGTCATCTGCAAGTATGAACAGATTTGCACAGATGGCATTCAAATCTGGTATAACTACTGCAGTTGATGCTTACTAAAAGAAGACTTGTCACAGTGCACCTTTCCATCAGAAGGAGAATTCAGAATCAGGGGAAAAAACAGCCTAGTCTGAGTCTAGGCCTTAGTACAAGCACTATTTAGTAAAGCAGTGTGGCTTAGTGGAAAGAGCACAGGCTTAGGAGGCAGAGGTCGTGGGTTCTAATCCCAGCTCTGCCACTTACCAGTCATGTGACTTTGGGCAAGTCATTTAACTTCTCTGTGGCTCAGTTACCTCATCTGGAAAATGAGGATGAAGTCTGGGAGCCCATGTGGGACAAGCTGATTACCTTGTATCTACCCAGCGCTTAGAACAGTGATTGGTACATAATAAGTGCTTAACAAATACCAAAATTATTATTATTATTATTAAATAGCTTTCTAAGCCCTCAGTAAATATTATTTAGCAATTCAACTTTCCTCATGCCCTGTATGCAATTTGGGCACAAAGCTCCAAAAAAGGTAGTAATAACAATAATAATAAGAAGAAGACAAAGTATTCTTTGAATGCTGGAGTTGATTATAGGCTAAAAGGCATCAAATAGAAACTCCTTACCATCAACTTTAAAGCACTCAATTAATTTACCCCTTCCTCACCTCGCTACTCTTGTACAACAAACCAGTTCACACAGTTCCAATTTACTCACTGGTGTCTATCTCGCCACCAATTTCTGGCCCGCATCCTGCGTCCAACTTGGAATGCCCTCCCTCTTCATATCTGACAGTTACTCTCCCCACCTTTGAAGCTTTATTGATGGCATAGCTGCTCCAATAGGCTTTCCCTTACTATGTCCTTATTTCCTTTTCTCATATTCCCTTCTGTGTCACTGTAATTTGATCCTTTTTACCACACCCTCAGCCCCATAAGCACTCTTGTACATATCCATCGTTCATTTATTTGTATTAATGCCTGTCTGCCTCTGTAGATTGTGAGCTCACTGTGGGCAGAGAATATGTCTGTTATACCGTTATACTGTACTCCTCCAAGTCCTAAGTGCATTATTCTGCATATAGTAAATGCTCAATAAATACAATTGACTGACTAATTAATAGGATGCAGTCCCAGTCCCACATGGAACTCACAATCTAAAAATGAGAGGACAGGTATTTAATTCCGATTTTACAGAGGAGGAAATTGAGGCATAGAGAATTTAAGTGACTTGCTCAAGGTCACATTGCAGGCAATTGGCAGAGGTGGGATTAGAACCTAGGCCCTCTGACTCATTTATTCATTCAATTATATTTATTCAGTGTTTACTATGTGTAAAGTACTGTACTGTGTTCTTTCTATTTAGCCATGCTGCCTTCTCTGGTATGCCAATTTAGTGTCTGTGAATGTTTGTATGTGAGATAATAATGTTGGTATTTGCTAAGCACTTACTATGTGCAGAGCACTGTTCTAAGCGCTGGGGTAGATACAGGGTAATCAGGTTGTCCCACGTGAGGCTCACAGTTAATCCCCATTTTACAGATGAGGTAACAGAGGCACAGAGAAGTTAAGTGACTTGCCCACAGTCACACAGCTGACAAGTAGCAGAGCCAGGATTCAAACTCATGACCTCGAAGTCCCAAGCCTGGGCTCTTTCCACTGAGCCACGCTGTGAGCGCCTAATTCGCTTCTTTTGCCTTCAGTCTCTCAGTCTCTGTCCCTTATGGGGTTTACAACCTGTATCTGACTCTTTTTTTTCTTTTTTTTTCTGTTAGGGTATTTGTTTGGTACTTATTATGTGCCAGACACTGTATTCATAGCTGGGGTAGATATAAGATAATCAACACTGTCCATGTCCCACTTGGGGTTTACAATCTTAATTCTCATTTTACAGATGAATAATAATAATGATGATGATGACATAGAGAAGTTCAGTTACTTGCCCAAGGCCAAGCAGCAGACAAGTGATAGAGTTGGGATTAGAACCTCCCAGTTTTGCCACTTGTCGGCTGTGTGACTGTGGGCAAGTCACTTAACTCCTCTGTGCCTCAGTTCCCTCATCTGTAAAATGGGGATTAAGACTGTGAGCCCCACGTGGGACAACCTGATTCCCCTATGTCTACCCCAGCGCTTAGAACAGTGCTCGGCACATAGTAAGCGCTTAACAAATACCAACATTATTATTATTATTATTATTATTAACCTAGATTCTGTGTTCTCATTGTATTATACCCACCCTAGTGTTTAGCCCGGTTTTGGGCATATAGTAAGCACTTATGGAATGCCACTATAAAGAATTTCTTTTATTAATTAATTTGTGATGCTGTAATCAAAGGTAGAGGAGACTGAAATACAGAAAGGTAGGGGTTGTCTCTTATGGTGTTAACTCACAAGTTATTACAGATAGTTTTTGAACGGTACTTACAATGTGTCAAATAGTGTTCTACGCTCTGGGGTAGGTAGGTAGGTACCTGTTAATTAGATTGGACACAGTTCCTGTTCTGCATGGGGCTCACAGTCTAAGTAGATAGGAGAACAGGTATCCCCTTTTTATAGTTGAGGAAATGGATGCACAAGGAAGTTAAATAACTTGTCCCAAGTCACATAGCAAGCAATTGACGGAGTCAGGATTAGAACTCAGGTTCTTCTGATTCCTAGGCCTGTGTTCTTCTCACTAGCCCTGTGCTTCCTTTCACTGTGAAAGGAACATATCCAGTAACTCTGTTACATTGTTACATGTACTCTCCCAAGCACTCTGCACACGGTAAGCGCTCAGTAAATATGACTGATTGATTAATCAGTTTACCTTGTTCCAATTGTTATTGGGCATACTTTTTCTTTAAGGTTTTTTCTTTGCGGTAATCAATGATGTTGATCTACTGAATGGGAAAATCTGTTCTAAATACTTAGTGAGGCTCATTTTAGTAAGAAATAGGTTGCTTGCTCATAATTAGCTCAAATATAACAGGGGAAATGGAAAAACATTCAATAATATTACAAGTAGGAGGAAGACCAAGAACATGAAAGGGGAAGTAGGGGCTGGGACTGTGGAGATCTTGGAAAGATTTGCAAGCCAGGAAATGAGATAACCAATACTTTGCTAAAATAAGGTTATGGAAAGCAAAAATGTGGTGCTGTGAAATGACATGAGAGACCCAGACCACAAGCAGGGCAAATTGGGGCCACCAGATCTGAGGATATCCAGGAAAGCAGAAAATGTTTTCCAAAGCCATACTGAGTGGAGAAGAGAAGGGGAAATTTTTAAATAAGGGCAGGGTTGGGGATGGATAAATGGGAGATGGGGAAACAATTTGCCAAATTGCCCACAGTGGATAATAAAGTAAGACAACAAAACCATTTTGTGTTAACACAAGTCATCATTCTCTAACTGCTAGGGTATTCACCCAGCCTTCTCCTCCCTAAAGCACTTAAGTATTGTCTTTAAACTCTGTTGTCTTACACTGCCTGTAATGTATTTTAGTGTGGGTCTGTCCCTCTAGATTACAGTTGAGGAAATGGATGCACAGGGAAGTTAAGTAAGTTAAGCAACTCCTCTCCCTTTGATTTCACCCAATACAAGTTGATTAATAAAAGAAACTCTTCATAATGGTATTTCTTAATTGCTTATTATATGCTCAGCACTGGGCTAAACACTAGGGTGGATATAATACAATAAGATCACAGATTGCAAACTCCTTGAGGGTAGGGATCAGGCCTACTTAGTCTATTATACTCCCCCAAGTGCTTAAAATGATGCTCCATGCAGACTAAATGTTCAATGAATACTATTGATAAATTTACTTCTGGTAAAATCTAAAGATTTACACCATCACTGACCCAATAAAAACCTTTTCTGCTCCAAAGGTGCCCTGATCTAAAGGGAAAATGATTAAAAGACAGATCAATGTTATTAATTCAAATTTCCACATTAAAAATAGCAGTTTTTACTCTCGATTTTCAATAAGTTCTCCTCCTTTAACTGCCTCTTGTTCCACTTTACAATGTCTAAATGCAAAAAAGTAGAATGTCAACAGCTTGCTTCACTACAGAAGATTAGAATTAAATGTTGAAAAAAACTATAATAAAGATAGTGCACATATCACCAATCACCATATCACCAATGACACATTTTGATTAACAATTCTTTTCTTAATGTCATTTCACAGCTACCAGTCCAGGAGTTAAGGGAGTTACTGTGCATGAATATTATTACATAAATCACTTTCTAGAATTTATTTCAGATTTTATTCTCAGGGGTGCCAATTACCAGATTTGTTTTTGTTATTTTAGTGTTCCCTTAAATGTGTTGAGCAATATAAAAATAAATGTGGAGAGGAGTCAATCTGCACTGATTTGTAGTGAACCACAGTAAATAATTCACTGAGGGTATATTAAATGAGTAATTCCAACAGCTACATTTATCTTCTTGACTGACAGAACTTATCATAATTTGCATAAACTTTAGGTTTTCTCAGTGTTATTTTCTCCTCTACAAGCAGGATGACAGTAGGTTAGTATTGTCTACTGGTAGAAGAAGGAATGTCCTTAAACTCTCTATCTTTTTAATGGATTTCTTTATAGTATTTGTTAAGTGCTCATTGTGTGCCAGGCACTGTACTAAATGCATGGGTAGATATAAAATAATCTGGTTGGGCATAGTCCATAACCCACATGGGGCTCACAGTTTTAATCTCTATTTTACAAATGAGGTAATTGAGGCATAGAGAAGTTAAGTGACTTTTCCAAGATTCCACAGCCGACAAGTGGTGAAGCTGGGATTAGAACCCATGTCCTCTGACTCCCAGAACAATGCTCTTTCCAAGAGGTAATGCTGCTTCTCTTGGGATGTCTTTGAATATATGGATAACCATCTCAATTCCTTTTCTACATTGACTGAAACTTAGACCAAAACAGGGAGTTTTGGAACCTTAGAAAATATCAAGATAAATAATGCACATACAGTTAAACCGTTTCCAAGGAACAAACTAAATTTCTGTAAATGCATCATGGCTAATTTTGAGTTTACATGCATGTAGAAAAATAACAGATCAGCAGAGAATTTACCTCTCTGCCATCTCTCCATCACATTTCCACCTCACAAAACTGTCCTTTCTCCTCAAAGGTACCTCTGGTCTCTTAATCCCCTCCACTTATCCAAGGCCATCATTCCCTTTTTTGATTTCCCTTCTAGACTGTAAGCTTGTTGTGGGCAGGGAATGTGTCTGTTATATTCTTATATTGTACTCTTCCAAGCACTTAGTGCAGTCTCCTGTGCACAGTAAGCACTCAGTAAATATGTCCTCTTCTCTTCCCACTCCCTCAGATGCTGAGCCATCATACATGGTGGCCATTTTAGTTTCCTTCCTCTGTGAAGGGGAAGGAGGCTGGTGGAGCAGTGTGAGAAGAGAACAGGAGTGGCCATGACCTCAGAGCTCAACTCTTACTAAACACTTCGCAGAATACAATACTAAGCACAGTCTCTGCCTTCAAGGAATTCACAAGGCAACACTTCACAAACACGCATGTCCCTGGCCTCTGGCTGGGTCCAACCCCACTTCACACCCTTCTAACTGAGCACAGCCCCAAGGACAAGATAATGCTTCTAGCCTGCTGTAAGATGGGTTGGTAATCTTCCAGTTTGGCTGACTCTCAATGGAGACTCTGCCCTTTTAAATGGATCAGACCCTGTTGGTGGCAGGGACAGAGTAAGCTGTGAGAGGAGTCTGGGGTCTTCTAAAGCAAGCAGATCAGCTAAGGCTGTGCAACACCTTCTGCCTCCCCTTCCCACCCGGGTCTTGTGGAAATCTTTGCTACTGGAAAGCCACAAGTGAGGGGAAGGGGAAGAGTTGGGTTTAGCCATTCAGTCAGTCAGTCAATCATATTTACTGAGTGCTTACCGTATGCAGAGCACTGTACTAAGTGCTTGGGAGAGTACAATACAACAATAAACAGGCACATTCCCTGCTCACAATGAGCTTATAGTCTAGAGGAAGAGCTTATAGTGCTTGGTGCTCTGTCTCTTGCTCTGTCCTCTCCTATTCCCTCTTCCTTCCATCTCTAAGGCAAGGTCAGAAGTGATATTCCTGTTGCAGTGAGCTTTCACAATCTAGAGACTGAGAAATAGAGAGTGGGGCAGGATTCCTGCTGGCAAAGTCAATTTGGTGTCCAAGACTTCGCCTTTCTTCTCAGAATGTAGCAGGATGTTTTTGATTTCTCTTTCCCTTGCCAGATGGCAACAGAGCCAAAGTTTCCCTGGCCCTTGATGTAAGGGAACAGATTCAGTTCACTCCATGGCGAGGTAGAATAGGGTGGACTGGCAGGTTAGGTCTCTTCAGCCCAACTGTAGGTGGAGGGTCTTTCTGATCAGTGGGGTGTGTAGGAGGTGACGGGTTCCAGATGAGATCTGTCTGTTGGGTGGCAAACATCTGATCCCTCATCCATTCCATGGTGCTGGGGCATGGTTGCTCACCTGACACTTCCTGATTAGTGCCAGGGCCGAAAAGAGACCAAATGGAGTGAGTGATAAGTTGAGAGGGGTGGGAAGGGCAGAGGTAGGGAGACTTCTGTTGTGACTTTACAGTTAGAGGGAGGAGAGATTTGGTATGCCCAGTATGATATAATGAAACCCCATGTAATGCATGGGGCCCCTAAATTTGAGTACTTCTGGGGCTCAGGGGAACCTGAACTTGAGCCTTGTAGCAGATCAAGCTTTGCTCGTCCTGTGTCTCCTCAGCAAAAGGATATGGAAGTAACAGGGGACTAAAGTTATCCCAGATTGAGCTTCCCTTTTCCCTCTGCTCCCTCTGCTGCCTCTCTGCCCCTTCCTTCACCTCCCCTCAGCTAAGCCCCCTTTCCCCCCCTTTCCCTCTGCTCCTCCCCCTCTCCCTCCCCTCAGCACTGTGCTCGTCTGCTCATTTGTATATATTTTTATTACTCTATTTATTTTATTAATGAGATGTACATCCCCTTAATTCTATTTATTGATATTGTTTTTGTCTGTCTCCCCTGATTAGACTGTAAGCCTGTCAATGGGCAGGGATTGTCTCTATCTGTTGCCGAATTGTACATTCCAAGTGCTTAGTACAGTGTTCTGCACATAGTAAGCGCTCAATAAATACTATTGAATGAATGAATCCTGAAAAGCAGAATTGGCATATTTGAACTGTTCCAAGCAGTCACCCCAAAATCCAAAGCCTCCTTGGTATTCAAAGTCAGGGATAACAGAGTCTCTCTTCTCCTCTGCTTCCAGACCTCTCTCCTCCACTCCTGGTAGTGCTGATTCAAGTGTGGGGAGGAGGGAGGCCTGGGTTTCCATGGTCCATGGGCAAAAGATATGGCTCAGTGGTTAGCTTTGCTTCCCCGGACCACTGACCTCTCTCTGCTTCCAGGCCTCTCTCCTCCTCAGATCAAGTCTATTGAAGTGCACGATTGCTTACAATTATTCAGATAATTTAAGAAAAAAACATCTTTTCAAATGTGTCAATAATTCCTTTGAGGAAAATTTTGGCCTGATTTATATGGATAATTTTTTCATTTTTCTACCCCACATTTTCCCACATAGACCTGACTGGAGACTTATTAGTGGCATGGAAATATGATTTGTTTGAGACAATTCAGGTAATAAAAGTTCCAAGTACATTTTGGATTACCTTAATTTACTGTCTCTGCTGATGAACTAACCAAATTATTGTCACATCTCTATTTCCCTTTTGGCTGTGAACTCATAACCTATGAAATTATTTGATGAGCTCAGAAGACAGAAAAGGTAACTCTATTCTAAGTTGTGTTGAATGTGAAGAAGTATGTCCCTAGGGAATGTGGCGCAATATCCTATCTTATTTTACATTACAACCTTGGTAAACCATGGATTTGATTTATGTGGTTTACAAGAAGCCTGGGTAACTCAGTTGTTACCTAATACAACCAAAAGAAAATAAAAATTCAAAGCTCTGGAAAGTTAGAGAATTGCCTAATGATGTCAGTTTTCTTAGTTAGGCCCATTCTAGAATTATTCATCGAAAACATCTTATGTACAACTGGAAAATAGAAAATGCCTCCACGATTTAATATTTAAACACAGTACTTGAAGCAGGTTTAGTGATTGATCGGTCAGAGTTATTTATTGAGCACTTACTGTGTGCAGAGCATTGCACTTAGGACTTGGGATAGTACAGTACAATAGAGTTGGTAGTCACTATTCCTGCACATGAGATGCTTACCATCTACATGGTCAGGTAGGTATGAAAATGAATAGGGTAAATGGGTAAATGGTAGGGTAAATGGTAGGCTGTGAGACCATACTTAAGTGATGTGGGACTGAGGGTGGATAGAGCATGGGTCTGGGAGTCAGAAGGTTATGGGTTCTAATCCTGGCTCCACTTCTTGTCTGCTATGTGACCTTGGGCAAGTCACTTAACTTCCCTGTGCCTCAGTTACCTCATCTGTAAAATGGGGTTTAAGAATGTGAACCCTATGCAGGCCAGGGAGTATGTCCAACTTGAGTTACTTGAACCCACCCCAGGGCTTAGTACAGTGTCTGGCACATAGTAAGCACTTAGCAAATACCAAAGTTATTACTATTATATCAATCAACTGATTTTTTTATTATCTACTGTGTGTAGACCATAGTACACAACACTTACATGTTCAAAAGATAGAGTTGGTAGACATGTTTACTGCTCACAAACAACTTACAGTTTAGATGGGGAGGAAGACATTAAAGTTAATTATGGATATGTTCATAAGTATTATGGGGATGAAAGCGGTGTGAATTTTAGTACTTAAAGGGCCCAGATTTAAATGTGTTTGCAGTGCAGAAGGAAGGGAGTAGGGGAATTAAGCGATTAGTTGGGAAAGGCCTCTTGGAAAAAAATTGATTTTAGTAGGACTTAGAAGGTCGAGATAGTGTTGATCTGTTTTATACGAAGTGAGAGGGAGTTCCAGGCCATAGGTAGGATGTGGGCCAATGGTTGGTAGCGAGATAGATGAAATTGAGGTACAGTAAATAGCTAAGAGTGATGTATGAGGGTTGTGTTGTACTAGGAAATCAGAGAAGTAAGGTAGGAGGGGCCAAGCTGATTGAGTGATTTAAAGCCATTGATACAGAGTATATATTTAATGCAGAGATGGACAGGCAAACACTGGAGGTTTGTGACAGGTATAGAGACAAAGTCTGTCCCTTTTTTAGAAAAATTGCCTAGGCAACACAGGAAAGTAAGGCTTGGAGTGGGAAGAATCAGAAGGCAGGGAGTTCAGCAAGGAAGCTGATACAGTGGTCAGGAAGGAACTGATGAATGCTTAAATCAATATGGCAGAACTTTGGATGAAGAGGAAAAAGCAGATTTTAGAGACATTGTGAAGGTACAATCAACAGGATTAGGTGACATTGATAGATCAATAAATCAATCATTTTTATAGACTACTTACTAGATGCACAGCACTGTACTAAGTGCTAGGGAGAGTACAATATAGTGCTAGGGAGAGTACCATATAACAGAGTTGGTAGACACATTCCCTGCCCACATTGAGCTTGTGGGTGAATTAAATAATGAGTAGAGGATAATGTCAAGGTTACGTGGCATTGATGCTGAATGAGTTGTATAGGTCTGGGTGCAGCATCATGGAAACTCAAATGACAGCACTAGTGGTGACCCTGACTTCTGTAGTCTCAGTGATGCCAAACCAGGAAAAAGAGGAAAAGTTGAGTTCCAATGACTTTGAACTGGTGCTACCACAGATCCAGAGCCACTGTCTCTGATCATACCTGGAGGGTCACCCAGGATGCCCAGGTGACCAAGGCTTAGGCAGGGAGATGCCTAACCCTCATGAGCCAGCCTCCAGTGCCATTAACCAGGGAGCCTTTAACTGAGTCCAAGAGTCCACCTCTGTCTCTATTCTTCCCCTTCTCATTACCCTCTCTTTCTCTTTTCTCTTTTCCTTTCTGTCTGCTTAGTTCCACCATCTTCCCTTCTTATATTCCCTTTTCTTCCCCTAAGCACTTAACACTCCATCTCCTCTATGCTCTACCTCCAATGTCCTGCCTTCTTTCTGCTTTGGCCATACTCCCCATGACACTACATCCCAAAGATTTCCCTGCTGCTCGAACAGCCATCTCTACAAATCTGTTACAGGTCTTAGAAGGCTGGTATTTGGGGATGGATTTTTTTAATCGAAAAAACATACCTAGACAATGTGGTAACACCAAAATGTCACTTTCTTTTGAGGAATTTGAAGAAATCACTGTGTAACGTTTTAGAAATATAAAATGATTGGAAGCATTGATTCTATTTCTTAACAGTTTTAAAAGTGTTGATACCAGATCTCTTATACCAAGGGACTAAATTAAGCTTTCTACTTATTTATAGAAGCTGCTGTTTAGCCCACCATTTTTTATTTTTAAACAGCATAATTTGATTGCCATCTGAATGAGCTCCAGGTCTTCTTATGCTGCATTGGAGAGCTTTGAATACTAAGCTTGCACATGACTGACTCATTACACCATGGCAATAAATACTGGCACATATTAATTTCCATAGCAATTAACAAAGTGTGAAAACAAGAAGTCTAGAAGGCAAACATTACCAAGAAATGGCACATTGCCTGTTCAGGTTGGAAATGAATTTTCTTTTCTTCAGATCTCATTAAATGTTAAAATATTATATTCCAATTATTTAACAGTAATTTTTTTCAAATAACATGTAAATTCATATTCAGCAAGCTCTCCAGAGACACACACACACACACACCCCTCCACATACACACACTTTCGAGTTTCAAAGACTAGGCTACTGCTCATGAGGTTCTAATTATGATACCAAATGTGGCTGAAAAGACTAATGCCATCCATCTTAGTTCTACTGGTACTTGCTGTTGCAAGTAATAGTACAATTCCTCCTGGTGCTAATGGGTGGTCCCATACTAATTCTGTGTCCATTTTTTAGCCTCCCTCTTAACATCCCAATCTTCCCTAAGTTTCTGTTGAAGGAGAGCAACCTCTCTTGACTGAGGTTCACCAGACTGATCTGCCATGTAGCACTAGTTGAATTTGTGCTTCATTCACCACACTTTTAAATAAACAGTCTTCCCTCAAGCCATGCTGCAAGTGCTCCCATCCAGTTTTCCATAGAGCACCTGCTTGATATCCTACTCCCATACATTCTCGATTCATCCAGTCTAGTCTTCGATTAGACTGTAAGCCCGTGATTAGACTGTAAGCCCGTGATTAGACTGTAACCCATCAAATGGCAGGGACTGTCTCTATCTGTTGCCGACTTGTTCATCCCAAGCGCTTAGTACAGTGCTCTGCACATAGTAAGCACTCAATAAATACTATTGAAAGAAATAAATACTATTGAATGAATTCTCATCCAACATCCTGCTCAGCAGAACTGTGTTACTGGTCAAGTGGGTTTCACATCCTTGTCTTAGCCAACCTATCCTCCCATTTAATGTATATGTTGTTGTTAGGGGAGCAGCATGGCCTAGTGGATAGAGCATGGGCTTACTAGGCAGAAAGACCTAGGTTCTAATCCTAGTTCTGCCACTCGTCCAGTGTGTGATCTTGGGCAAGTCACTTCACTTCTCTGTTCCTCAGTTACCTCATTGGTACAATGGAGATTAAGACTGTGACCCCAATGTGGAACAGGGACTGTGTCCAACCTGATTTGCTTGTACTTACCCCAGGGCTTAGAACAGTGCTTGACGCTTAGTAAGTGCTTAACAAATACCATCATTACCATCATCATCATCATTATTATGTTTTGTAGATGAAGTTGATAAAACTGTCTCCTAGTTTTCTCATAGTTCTCATAGTCACAAAATAATTGGATCCCACAACAGTCTTGACGACTTTCAACCTGGTCTGGAGATTGATTTCCAGCTGTTGTTATATTCTCTTGAATTTAAGAGTCACACTGGCCTCTTAAATTCTATTTTCAATTTCTTTATCACTTCACATCAATCAACAAATCATTGGTATTTATTGAACACTTACTATGTCCAGAGCACTGTAATAAGTGTTCAGGAGAGTGCAGTACTAAAAAGTTGGTAGAAACTATTTCTGCCCACATAGAGATTACAGACTAGAGGGGAAGACAGACATTTAAATAAAATAAATTACATATGTTTATACATAAGTGCTTTCAATTCAAACTGTTTTACCTAAGTAGAACAATTTAATTTAAGGGGTGTTGTGAGGGTTCGAAATGAATTAATTAATGTGAGAGCACTTTGGTAATAAAAGTGCTATAACAATCATTTTCCAACTAGATTACTGTATCAGCCTCCTTTCTGATTTCCCATTCTCCTGTTTCTCCCTGCTTCATTCTATACCTCACTCTGCTGTCCAGATCATCTTTCTACAGAAACGCTCTGGGCATGTCACCCTCTTCCTCAAAAATCTCCAGTGGTTGCCTATCAACCATCATATGAAGCTAAAACTCCTCACTATTGGCTTCAAAGCTGTCTATCACCTTGCCCCCTCCTACCTCACCTCCCTTCTCTCCTTCTACAGCCGAGCCCACACACTCCACTCCTCTGCCGCTCATCTCCTCACGGTCCCTCGTTCTCGCTTGTCCTGCCTTTGACCCCTTGCCCACGTCCAACCACTGACCTGGAATGCCTTCCCTCCTTACATCCACCAAACTAAATCTCTTCCCCTCATCAAACCCCTACTGAGAGCTCATCTCCTCCAGGAGGCCTTCTCAGTCTGAGCCGCCCCTTTCCCTCTGCTCCTCCTCCCCTCCCCATTTCCCCCTTCTCCCTCCATCTGCTCTACCCCTTCCCCTCCCCATAACACTTGTGTATATTTGGACATAATCATTATTCTATTTATTTCATTATGTGTATATATCCACAATTCTATTTACTTCTTCTGATGTTATTTACTTGTTTTGTTTTGTTGTCTGTCCCACCTTTCTAGACTATGAGACCGGTGTTGGGTAAGGACTGTCTCTATCTGTTGACAAATTGTACTTTCCAAGTCCTTAGTTCAGTGCTCTGCGCATAGTAAGTGTTCAATAAATATGAATGAATGAATGAATGAATGAATGAATGAAAGTGCTACATTGTCTGGAACAATCTTTGGTGTTATGCTGGGTTTTGTGCTGAGTCTTCAAAATAGCTTTATGCAGTTATGTTCTAGATACTCAAACATTATTAATTGAGTATCTAGAACATAGCTGCATAAAGCAGCCCCTGAAATATTTCCTCAAAGATTTTTGATGATTCTGACACACATACACCCATTTATGAAGGGTGTTCAAATATTAATGAACGATGTCTATATATCTATAATTCAATTTATTTACATTGATACTATTGATGCCTGTCTTTTGCTTTGTTTTCTCTCTCCCCTCTTCTAGACTGTGAGCCCGTTGTTGTGTAGGGATTGTTTCTATTTGTTGCCAAATTATACTTTCTAAGGGCTTAGTACATTGCTTTGCACACAGTAAGCACTCAATAAATATGATTGAATGAATGAATGAATGAGATTGATGTACAGTGTGAAGGTTGGCATTAGAGGGGTGAAGTGAGCAGGCTGGGTTTTCATAGGAGAGTAGCATGATATGGTATGAGAGGGCAAGGTAATTGACTGCTTTAAAGCCAATAGTAAGGGGTTTCTGTCTGATGCATAGGTGGATGGGCAACCACTGCAGGTTTTTGAGGAGTGGGGAAGCGTGGTCTGAATGCTTTTTGTTGAAAAATATTACAGGAAGCAGAGTGAAGTATGGACTGGAGTTGGGGGGAGACAGGAGGCAGGGAGGTCAGGAAGGAGGCTGATACAGTAATCAATGTGGGAAACAGTAATCAAATCCCCTTTCCAAAGGTAGAAAAGCCAAAATTTTGGAGAAAGTAATCCTTTCTTTCATTTATGAATTCAGACTGTGAATATTATGAATTGGCACCCACTCACAACTTTCTTTGCTTCTTTACCATAAACTGTTTTTTTACCAAACATAAAATAGTGAAGTATTATGCTATTAAAGTTATTATTAAGGTGTCTGTTAAGTACTTACTATGTGCCAAGCACTGTTCTAAGAACTGGGGCAGATACAAGGTAATCAGGTTGTTCCACGTGGGGCTCACAGTCTTAATCCCCATTTTACAGATGAGGGAACTGAGGCAAAGAGCAGTTAAGTGGCTTGCTCAAGGTCACACAGCAGACAAGTGGCAGAGCAGGGATTAGAACTCATATCCTCTAAATCCCAAGGCTGTGCTCTTTCCACTAAGACACGTTGTTTCTCCTGCTAAAAATAACCTCCCCCCCAAAAAACAAAACAAAACAAAAAAAACAGAACAAGCACCATAATTATGACAAATGGTAGAATTTAAAATTCAGCTTTTTCACTACTATTAATATCAATATTAAATAATATCATATCAATCACATCAAATCAGTTTTCCTTTTTTCAAATCCACCTCTCTTAATTACTGACTTCAATGACCCAGAAGTTCCTACATGCCATATTTACTGTCAAATGGCAAATAATAATTAAAAACAGGGAGATCTTGGAACAGCCACTAACAGTGAAACAATGCTTAGCACATCACACATGATAGGTGACAGTAAGATACACAAATAATTTCTTTAATAGTGAGTTGAAATCAGGCAACTGTTGAATTGCCTTAAAAAATCTAGTGAAGCAAAACCTCAGTCAAGGTGGACATATGAGTTCCTGGCATACAATAATTGTTCCTTCAGTTGTTAAGGGAATCATACTGAGGTGGCTCAACTGAAACTTTCCAAAAGGAAGAATCATATATACAAATAGTAATATAACTACAAAGTCAGTGATATTCTTAGGCATCTAATCAATAGTCACTTTGTTATCTGAACTAGCTCCTTGAGGACAGTAAGCTGACCTACTAATTTTATTGTATCCTTCAAGTGCTTAGTACTGTTTCCATCATCTAATAGGCAGTCAATAAATATTAGTGATTTGTTGAACTGTATCTGAGAAATCAAGATGTGCAGATATATTAAATACATTAGAAAGTTCATTCATTCATTCAATTGTATTTATTAAGCACTTACTGTGTGCAGAGCACTGTACCAAGCACTTGGAAAGATTGGAAAGTACAATTCAACAACGAATAGAGACAATCTCTACCCAACAACGAGCTCAAGGGCTTGTGGAGACCACAGTAGAATTTGTGACTAAAGTGAATACTTCCAAAAAAGGATACTTTAAAGGTTGGCAATGCCACTGGAAAAGTTAATTAGGAAATCTTGAACTTTTTATCTAAATGTTTAAAATTTTCTTGCCTTTCTCATTTTTAATTGAGTAAATTAAACAATAAAACACAATAAAATGTAAGCATTCCCTGATTCTTTAGATGTTCTCGCCAGCTGCTACAATGTTATTGAGTAATACATTATCAGGATGATAGTGTATTTGTGATGATGAATCACATTGATACATCATTAAGAGCAAGTGTAGTCTTATGATATATTAACTCAATAACCTAGTACCAGCCAGGAAAAAAAAAAAAACAAAACAGGAACTTCCACATCACAAGTCTGCTTTTTCCGAGGGCGTTATATCTACAAATATACAATTTGTTTGGATAAGCAAAATACATGTTCCAAATTTATATTTTGCTTTTTATTTTCCTGAACTACTATGGCATGAAACAAGCCAAAGCACATTTTAACTGTAGAAAGGGGAGCTTGATCTAAATATGCATTATTTCATTTTGCTTTCTCATTTGAGTGCATTGCTAAGGCACAATTTACCCACCATATTTACCTCTAGGAAGATAATGTTTATAATGAGATATGCTAGGCTGGGTATACTTCAGTGTAATCCTTTTGGACATACATCTCAATTGTATTGGAGGACACATCTTAAAAGAAAAAAAAAAATCGACCAATTCTTAAAATAGACCAAGCAGAAACTCAGAATAACACCTAGAAACACAGAAGCTCCTCTCCTAAATGACATTGCCTTGTGGCTCTGTAGTATTTGATATTCACACTACCTTCAGACCCATGGCATTTATGTACATATCCTTTTACTCTCCTGATTCCTCTATCTTTAATTTATCTGAACATCTGCCTCCATCTCTAGCATGTAAGCTACTTCTGGGGAGAGATTGTGTCTACCAACTCTACTGTATTGTACCTCTCCCAGTGTACAGTGCTCTGCACACAGGGTGCTCTCATGAAAGACCATTGATTGAGATTGACTGATTGATTTAGGGGGTACTCAGATTTGAACTGTTGGGAGTTGGAGGACTAGACAGTGGTGCAGGTAGGAGTGGGATGTTGTCAGAGTTTGATGTGTGGGCCAGAGCTGGGGAGAGCTAAGAAATTTCAAAACCTTGTTTCCTTCCACTTCATTGACTTCACTGTGCATCAGACAAAAGAAAAAACACAATCCAGGAAACAATATATAATGTAACCCAATAATCAGATTTTGAGGAAGGTATTGTGTCCTGACAAGAAAGAAGATCAGGCTGAGATTCAGGAAACCTGGGTTCCTGTCCCAACACCTCCATTGGTCTGTATTGTGACCATGGTGAAGTAACAACCTCTCTGTGCATCAGATTCTGCATCAATAATATCTCCTTAAGGAGATACCTCTTAGGTTCCTCTTCTCCCATTCCCTTCTGCTCTGCCCTTGCATTTGGATTTGCATCCTTTAGTCACTGCTTTCTCAGCTCCACAGTCCTTATGAACATTTCCGTAATATATTTATTTGTATTAATGTCTGTTTCTCCTCTAGACTGTAAGCTCATTGTGAGCGGGGAACACGTCTACCAACTCTGTTATATTGCAATTTAATAATTATGGTATTTGTTAAATGCTTACTATGTGCCAGGCACTGAACTAAGTATTGGGTTGGATACAAGCAAAGTGGGTTGGACAGAGGCCCTGACCCATATGGGGTTCACAGTCTTAATCCCCATTTTACAAATGAGGTAACATGCAAGGAGAACTTTGTTGATTCGTTCATTCATTCAACTGTATTTATTGAGCACTCACTGTGTGCAAAGTACGGTACTAAGCACTCGGAAGAGTATAATTAAACAGACACATTCCCTGCCCACAATGAGCTTACAATCTAGACGTGGGGGAAAAAGACATCAACACAAATAAATTACAGATACATACATAAGTGCTGTGGGGCTGGGATGGGGAAAGAGCAAAGGGAGCAGGTCAGGGTGAGGCAGAAGGGAGTAGGAGACTAGGAAAGATGGGCTTAGTCTGGGAAGGCCTCTTGGAGGAGAAGTGTCTTTAATAAGACTTTGAAGAGGGCGAGGAGAGTAATTTTCTCTCAGATTTGAAGTGACTTACCCAGAGCCACACAGCAGACAAGTGGCAGAGCTGTGATTAGAGCCCAGATCCTCATGACTCCCAGGCCCATGCTCTATCCACTAGGCAACACCCCTTGTACTCTCCCAAGCACTTAAGGCAGTGCTCTGCATACAATAAGCACTCAGTAAATACTAATGATCGATTGATTGTGAGCTCTGTCTGGTATGGGGACTACATCAGCACTGATTATCTTACATGTAGCCCAGATTTTAGTAAAATTCTTAGTAAATATTATTATTATTACTAATAAAATGATCATGACATAATAGTAATGACATACAATAAAAGTGACAGAAATATGTCAAGGGGTTATAGTGACGAAAATCAATACAAAAGCTTTTGATTGGCATAAATCTTTGTGTTAATCATCTCAGGCATCATTTCCTACAGTAATCCAATAGACCACATAAAATTCCACAGTTTAAAATCTCACCACTATAGGAACACACCAGAATATTGGCAAGATTTCATAGTTGTTGTTCAGGCAATGGGGAATACAAAGAGAACCATGTCTTCTCCTTGATAATCTCTCTCTAGATACTTTTTCTGACAAGATAGCCATAGTTTTATATCAAAGGTTTGCTCAGATTCCTCACAAACTAATCAAGAAGATAACTATAATTTTCTAAAGTTTCTTGCAGTTCAGAAGCTTGATGGAATTTTCTTTAGCAATTCCTTGTTAATTGTAGATCATTGCCACATTTTTTTAGTTTTCAAGAATTGGATCCTTTACCTCTTATTTCCTCTTTTGTGTCCCTCATATATCACAACATCCTTACCAGCCTCCAGGCTTCCAGCCTCATATGCAGAGTTCTTCTTGTCTTGGGTGAGCTGATGCCTTCTGAGTCTCACCGACACCTCACCATGATGAATCCATGAATCAAATAGAAGCAGGGTGTATCTGCAGGGGGTTATGTCATCAGTGGTACAGATGTCTCAATGAACCACCAATCATTTAAGTCATTTTATGTGAAGGCAGACTCAGCATAAACCAAACAGCTCCCCAGATTACTCCCTCCCTCCCCTTCAAGCAACCAGGGAGTAAACAGCAGGTAGTGTGATGTGGTGCTAAGGGGGAACTGGAGGAGTAGGAACTGTTGGTTTAGATGCTCTTGTAATAATAATGGTGGTATTTGTTAAGGACGTACTGTGTGCAAAGCACTGTTCTAAGTGCTGGGGGGATACAAGGTGATCAGGTTATGGGCCTCACAGTTTTAATCCCCATTTTACAGATGAGGTAATTGAGGCACAGAGAAGTTAATTGACTTGTCCAAAGTCACACAGCTGGCAAGGGGCAGAGCCAGGATTAGAGCCCATGACCTCTGACTCCCAAGCCCAGGCTCTTTCCACTGAACCATGATGCTTCTCTAATTCTAATATTGTAATAATATTTCAGATGAGAGTCTGAACTCAGAACTGCCAAAGGATCCTTTAATGGTGGTTGGGTTGACTCTGTAGGCCGTTAGACTTCCCCTTTTACATATTAAAAAGTGTGGTCCACATTTACATGTACATATCAGAGCCTTATTGAAGGCACATCTCCTCCAAGAGGCCTTCCCAGACCAAGCCCCACCTTTCATCATCTCCCACTCCCTTCTGCATCTCCCCGACTTGCTTGCTTTTCTCTTCCCCTTTCCCTCATCCCAGGTCCAGAGTACCTATGTACATTTCTATAATTTATTTATATTAACGTCTATACCCACCTCTAGACTGTAAGTTCATTGTGGTCAGGGAATGTGTCTGTTTATTGTTATATTGTACTCTTCCAAGCACTAAGTACATTGCTCTGCATAGAGTAAGCACTCAATAAATACAATTGACTGACTAACAATATTCACCTGCAAGAGTTTGGTCAGAGGAGACCTGGAATTACTTACTGAACATTCAAACCTTTAGAGCAGAAGTGGCCAGACTGCCGCTGCTGAGTTACGTGCGGCTCTTCTACACTCGTTGTATGGTTTACAGTGTAAAGTAGGAAACATATGCTTTATTATTTATTATTTACCATGGTGACTGTGTCTCTTCTGCCCATGTGGAGTCAGCCCAGGGAGAGATGAAGTGCTGATCTCTCTTGCAGGCCCTGATTCAGCTGTCTCTTGTTTATCACTTCTATTCGTCACACCTTAGTGCCTATTTAAGAGCAGGAAAAGAGCAGGATCCTTAGTTCATACTTCACTTTTCCTCAGCCTTTTAGATTGGCTTTCAGAAAGAGGTTTAAGTATTCCTGGTGAGCAGGGGAGCAGTCCAACCAGTGGGTGGAGTCTGAGAGGAGGCAAGGTATGGTCATGTGAAGAAATAGGTCCGGGAGTTCTCTGCTCCCCATTTCCCTAGCTCTTCTACAAAATTTCCTTCCAAAAATATCTCTGCCTGTAAAAATAGTGATAACTTGGGTTTAGTGCATTACTTTTACTTCCGTTCTTTGTCACATTATTTTGGTTCTTCAGTACTTCAGTTATTTGTCACATTATTTATCCCATTTTCACTTTCACAACAATCCCATTTTTCAGATTAATAAATTGAGGTTCAGAGAATTAAATGAGTTGTTCATGGTCACAGAAAAGCCTAGTGGTAAATCTTGGACTCAAACTTGGGTCCTGTAAACTGGTTCTGGTCCTTTACACCACACTACCTCTCCTCACCAACATCAAAACAGTTTAAATTTATAGTACCTCTTCACTAAGGAATTTGAAAATAAGACAGTAAACAAGATTTTTCCCATTTTTCTGTTTATTGGTGAAATTTACACTTGTTAATTATCTGGAGGGTTGCCAACAGATATTTCTTTATCTATATGTACATACATTATGAATATGAAAGAGTATTGAAAAATTATGTTCTAATTAAATGGTAACTTCCATTTTCATTTTGTGTTGACATGTTTATTGAAACCAATGGTTTGTGGGCTTAAAGGGGATATTTCTCAAAATGTGTATTTTGCAATCCAAACTATAGTGCTGGGAAATAAAGTTATGAAAAACTTTCTTAGACAACTTTGCTTTTAAAATTTATTGGAGCGCAGGTCAGAGTTTCACATATGAAAGGAAAAGAAATGGATAACAGATTTAAATGCCACTGAATGAAATATTAATAAGCTATCAGAATTTGGTTATTGGTATCTTAGGTTTATTTTCATAACTAAAGAGAAGGAGTGTTGCCTAGTAGGAAGACCATGGACCTAGAAATAAGTGGTCCAGGGTTCTAAGGCGAGCTCCACCCCTTATATGCTGTGTGATCTTGGGCAAGTGACTTACCTTTTTATTTTTATTTTTTCTAATAGTATTTTTTAAGCACTTACTATGTGCCCGGCTCTGTTTAAAGCACTGAATACAAGATACTCAAGTTGGACACAGTCCATATCCCACATGGGGCTTACAGTCTTAATTCCCATTTTACAGATAAGGTAACCAAGAAACAGAGACGTTTAGTGACTTACCCAAGGTCACAGACAAAAAAAAAATGGCAGAGGTGAGTTTAGAACCCAGGTCTTTCTGACTCCCAGACTCATGCTCTACTAGGCCATGCTGCTTCTCAACTTCCTTGTGCCTCAGTTACCTCATCTGCAAAATGGGGATTAAGACTGGGAGCCCTGTGTAGGACATGGACTGTGTCCAACAGAGTTATATTCTATTTGCTCCAGTACTTAATACAGTGCCTGACATGTAGTATGTGCTTAACAAATGCCATAATTAAAACAACAAAAATGGCATAAATCTCTCCCCAGATGTAAACATTCCATTTTAAAAATTATTTCTTAAGCCCTTACTTTATGACAGGCACTGTCCTAAGCGACTGGGCCGGTGCAGGATAATCATATTGGACACAGTCTCTGTCTCACGTAGGGGTCACAGTCTTAATCCTCATTTTACAGATGAGGTTCCTGAGGAATATAGAAGATAAGTGATCTGGCCAAATCAAAAAGTGGTGGATCCAGGATTAGAATGAAGATCCTCTGACTTCCTGACGTCCAGATTGTACTTTTTTGCACTGAATTCAAGTTAAGACCCATTGTGATGTGGTATGCTTGAGAAATGAGAGAAGCCAGTAAATCAAAAGGGCCTGTGGATAGAGTATCAGGGCTGCTCAGAGAGTTAGTCATATTCATTGAGAAGCCTCAGATAAAATCCTTCCTGAATACTTGCAAAATAGGGAAGAAGTTCATATATGTCTCATTTGAAAATTATTTAATAGCTTCTTGTGTTTTATCCAGTTTTCATTTATTCTTAAGTTTCTCACTGCACAGACATGTATTATAAATGGTGAAGGGATTATAACAGATTGTAAAGGGATTGTAAATCTTCATTATGGCTAGTTATCTTTACATTTAACACTAATGAAACTGCTTCAGAAGTTGACCGTGTTTCTTTAATAGACCTAGGTGAGCCAGTCACAGGACAAGGGTTCATTCCATCTTTGGATACTTCCTTCTTTCTTTCTTCATTCATTCCTTCTGTCTTTGAGTCTTGTCTTGTTTTATGCTGTCGAGTCATCTCCTAATCATCATCATAATAATAATAATATTAATGGTGTTTGATAAGCACTTACTATGTGCCAAGCACTCTTCTAAGCACTGGGCTAGATATGAGGTAATCAGGTTATCCCACATGGGGCTCACAGTCTCAATCCCCATTTTACAGATGAGGTAACTGAGGCACAGAGAAGTTAAGCAATTTGCCTAGTCATACAGCTGACAAGTGATAGAGCCGGGATTAGAAATCACAACCACTGACTCCCAAGCCTGGGCTCTTTCCATTAAGCCACAAGACACCATGGATACATCTCTCCCAGAATATCCCACCTCCATCTGCAATTGTTCTGGTAGTGTATCCATAGAGTTTTCTTGGACAAAAACCAGAAGTAGTGTACCATTGCCTCCTTACATGCAGTAAACTTAAGTCTCCACCCTCGACCCTCTCCCGTGCTGTTGCTGCCCAGCACAGGGGAATCCATTACCTTAAATTTCTACTACTTTGTCTGTACCTGCATTATTGGATATTATTGTGCTTCATGGTGTCAATATTCAGTGACTGTACATGCATACAAATTCATTTTTTTTAAAATATATTTTAGAATTTGAAGAATAATTGGTGTCTATCTTCTTGTCCTGAATGTGGAGCAGTTTTCATTTTCCTATAAACCAGGATCAATCCCAGCTATCCCATATTTGATAGGATTGAGGTGATGTATTAGTTCACAATAAGGATGCTGCCCATCCACCTCCACATCAAATAAAATTCACCTTTGGCTTTAAGACACTCAATCACCTTGACTCCTCCTTCCTAAGTTTTCTACTCTCCTACTTCAGCCCAGTTCTCACAATCATTCTTCCAATGCTACCCTTCTCACTGTACCTTGATCTCATCTATCTCAACACTGACCATGTCCTGTCTCTGGCCTGGAATGCCCTCCATCCTCAAATCCAAAAGACAATTACTCTGTCCCCCTTCAAAACCTTATTGAAGGCACACCTCCTCCAAGAGTTCTTCCCTGGCTAAGCCTTTCTTTCCTCTTCTCCTTCTCCCTTCTGCATCAACCTGACTTGCTCCCTTCACTCATCCCCCCATCCCAACCCCACAACACATATGTACATATCTGTAATTTATTTATCTATATTAATGTCTGTCTCCCCCTTTAAACTGTAAGCTTATTATGACCAGGGAATGTGTCTGTTTACTGTTATATTATACTCTCCCAAGAACTTAATACATAGTATAGAGTAAGGGCTCAATAAATATGGTTGAACACACTTCTGTTATCTTGGCAGCACAATGACTTCTTTCTCACTCTCTCACACACCACACACACACACACACACACACACAAACACTAATCTTAGACTGTGTAGGACCAGAAAATACAAAAATCTGATTTGCATATTCTGCAATAATATCTATCCTAGCTTTTCTCCCTTTTTTATTTGAAAATGACACTGCAAGAGGCCCAGGACATGGGTAGTTATTTTTTTCCCAGATAGTCTGGCTGTTCAATCAATCAATGATACGATGGTATTTATTGAGTGGTGACTATTTGCAGAGAAATGTATTTCGTACTGGGGAGAATATAATACAATACAATACGAGTTGATAGACATGATTCCTGCTCACAAGATGGTTTCAGTCTGTGGGGGAGGCAGATATTAAGATAAATGACAGATACCAAAATGGGAGAGTATAAGGATAGGTACTTCAGTGTTGTGGGGTTGGGGGTTGGGTGAATATCAAATGTTTAAGAGTTGCCTCAACAGACTCAACCACTAGATGCCCAACTTTTTATTGCTTCATTGTTCAATGCAAATGGAAAAAAAAATGAATCCTGGAGTTCCTTAATCTTCTTCTCAGATGGACCCAGACTTTAAATCAATGATTTGTTACAGCTTTCTTGCCGAGAACTTGGTCTGTGGAATAACAACAAGCTGAAGTTTCTATGAAGCTGTCAGTTCTGTTACTTGGTATTAACAGTACTGTGTAAATGAACATAACTCTCTTTTCCCCAAAGGTAACTGTCAAGTAATAGCTGGGGAATCACAACTTCAATAAGAAATTATTTCTGGAGCAAGAAGGTGGAAACTTGTTTTGAAAATATACTCCCAGGGAAAGAAACAAGAAGAAATAAAACAAGAATAGCAAATTTTTTTTTCAAATTTCTGAAGAAACACAATTCAAGGGAAACAGTTGACAAAATTATTATGAAAAGGAAAGCATTTATCCCCAGTTCCCTAATAAAATGGCAGTGGAGATGTCTATGGTGTCATTATTGAGAGGTTTCATCTGATGCCAAAAATAAATAAAAGCACAGTAAATACATGATATCTATCACACCTTGCATAAAAGATAAGATTAAATCAGATCTAATTTTTGTAAGTGATTTCTGACAGTTTTCAGTAGTACTGTTGAATTCTGGATCATCAAAATGAAGGCTGACTTTAGTGAGATTGCTATCAAAATATGGTTCTTTACTGCTGGTCTTTGTCTCTGGCAATTAAAATAAAATTCTCAATTATGTTTGGGTTTGATATATGTAAAGCTTCCCTTTTTCCCTTTTCGTTTATAGTGCACAAAAATGGACTGGTTAAAGAAACATAAGTGATCAATTATTTCAAAAAAATAATTCAAAAGACCCAACACCTAGGAGAGGAAAAGATAAATGGAAGAAGTTTATAAATGATATCGGTCCAGACTACAGAAAAACATTTGTGAGGAATCTAATCTCACTCTTTCCCACCTCCAGCCAGACTTGGATCAATAATTGGACAGTTCTGGAATAAGAGAAGGAGAGCAGGAGGTAGGGGTAAAAAAAAGAGACAAAGTAGAAGAGACAGAAGATGATATGAAGAAGGTTTAAAGGGATAAAGAACTGGAAAAAAGGGATTAAGAGAGGTAAGAGGAAGGATGAGGGAAGAGGGGACGATATGATGTTAGCAGACATCATATCTGAGCACTGTGGTGATCAGTTCAACTAGCCCCCACACTCAGGATGAAGAAGACAAACACAGCATTTCTTAGTGGATAAAGCATGGGACTGGAAGTCAGAAGGACCTGGGTTCTCATCCTGACTCTGCCACCTGTCTGCTGTGTGACCTTGGACAAATCACTTAACTTCTCTATGCCTCAGTTCCCTCATCTGTAAAATGGGGATTAAGATTGTAAACCCTATTTGGGATAGGGACTATGTCCATCCTGATTACCTTGAATTCATTCAGTCATTCATTCATTCATT
Organism: Ornithorhynchus anatinus; assembly: GCF_004115215.2. NCBI lineage: Eukaryota > Metazoa > Chordata > Mammalia > Monotremata > Ornithorhynchidae > Ornithorhynchus > Ornithorhynchus anatinus. The sequence continues at coordinate 158,740,549 of NC_041728.1, forward strand.
CAAACAAATTTACTGAGCACTTACTGTGTGCAGAGTACTGTACTAAGTACTTGAGAAACTATGACAAAACAATAAATAATGACATTCCCTGCTCACAATGAGTTTACAGTCTAGTATGTACCTCAGCACTTAGTACAGTGCCTGGCACATTAAGCACTTAACAAATACTATTATTATTATTGTTCTTATTATCCATATAGTTATTATCTTAGGATATTCACTGCTAGAATCCCCTCACTAAGGGATGTCTATGGAGAGCTGAAGTTGGAAAACCAAGAGCAAGAAGCACAGAAGTGTTTAAAAGACAGGGTAAAACAAACTTGTACTTTTCAAGCTCTTAATAGAGTGTTCTACACACAGTAAGTGCTCAATAAATATGATTGAATGAATGAATTCCTGCATCCCAGATGAAAATGGGGAGAGTCAAAAGTACTGAGGATAATGCTTCATAGCACATTGCCCTCAAGAAAGACAGCCTGGTTTGCTTTGAATAAAAGTGTTATTTGATTCAGCGTGGCTTAATGGAAAGAGCCCAGGCTTGGAGTCAGAGGTCATGGTTTCTAATACCGGCTCCACCACTTATCAGCTGTGTGACTTTAGGTGAGTCACTTAACTTCTCTATGCCTCAGCTAACTCATCTGTAAAATGGGTATTAAGACTTTGAGCCCCATGTGAGACAATCTGATTACCTTGTATCTACCCCAGCTCTTAGAGCAGTGCTTGGCAACATAGTAAGTGCTTAACAAATACCATTATTACTATTATTATGATATGGAAAGAGAAAAAAGGCAACAAAAGAGAAAGCAGCAACAAGTGCCAGAAATGTTAAGTACAACCACTCAACAAGAGATAACCAATTTGGGGGGCCCAGTATGGTCAGGATTGTGGATCCCACATTCTTCTTTTCAGCCACATATGCATAGAAAGACATCAGTAGTGTCTTCTTCAAACATGAAGGACACCTATATAGAGAAGGGTCGTGGGTTACCATGCCCTATAAAAATATAATAATATATAATGTTAGTTGTTCTTCAGTTTGAATATGACACTGCAGATGATAAGAATGGACCCACTAGTGGGAATGTCTTTTAGAGAGAATTTCTTGCCTACTTGCATAAATTCTTTCCATGGAAATCCAGATGGAGTTGTTTCTGGTCCTCTGTCATTTTTATGAGCATTACTCAGACATCAGTGGTTAAGAAGGGGAAAGGTATATTCCACCACTGGACTTGTTCTTGAATTCTTTTCTAGTGGTTCTAGTAGTTTTGTCTAGTGGTGACAAAACAAATGACCATTCACACTTTTTTTATGGTATGTGTTTAGTATTTACTATTTGCAAAGAACTGTATTAAGCACTGAAATAGATAGATAATTAGGTTGGCACAGTCCATGTCCCACTGGGTGTTCTCAGTTTTAATCCCCATTGTATAAATGAGATATCTGAGCCACAGAGAAGATAAGTGATTTGCCTAAAATCTCAAAACTAATAAGTGGAAAGGGTTTAGGATTAGAACCCAGGTTTTCTGACTCCTAAGCCCATGTTTTTTCCCTTACTCACAACAGAATATGTCACATATAGCAAGGTGGAACCTGTAGACACAGAACAGATCTCTGAGATCATAACAACAGCAGTCACCACTGTGCCCTCTCCATTTTGGTAAGATGTCATTGAACACACTATTCAGTTTGGCTCTGAAATGATTAGGATGAATTTTGCCTATTTATTTCCAAAACCCAGCTAAAAGCAAAACAACCAATAAATGCCTACAAAGAACAGTAATAGCAAAAACAAAAAAGTACAAAATGCATTTTTTGTATTTACACCTGCACAATAATATGTGCTCTTATGAAAGGAATGAACACAGGTCTGAATTTAAAGGCAAGTTTAATAATAATGTTGGTATTAGTTAAGCACTTACTATGTGCAGAGCACTGTTCTAAGTGCTGGGGAGGGTACAAGGTGATCAGGTTGTCCCACGTGGGGCTCACAGTCTTCATCCCCATTTTACGGATGAGGGAAATGAGGCACAGAGAAGTGAAGTGACTTGCCCACAGCCACACAGCTGACAAGTGGCAGAGCTGGTATTCAAACCCATGATCTCTGACTCCCAAGCCCGGCGTCTTTCCACTGAGCCACGCTGCTTTGAGGTAGTGGCTGTTGCAAGGTTTGAGATTTTTTTTTGCTGAAAAATTCAAGAAAATTAAACTGCATCAGATCCATTCTGTCCCAGCAGAATGGTCTACCGTGTGTAGGTGTGGTAATAAGGGGAAAATACCCCTAACAAAGTTTCAACATTACTTAGATTCAAACGAAGTCCTTGAAGTTTTGATTAATTATATTGCTATTTCAAGATTCTGTTGTAGATTTTTGCTCAACTCTGCACCATATAGATGGCATAATGTCTTTGATTTTCTGTTTTATTGTTGTGGTAAACCCAGTCTGTTTCTGAATAACTCTTCATTAATGCATTGCATTACTTGAAGCTGTACGTCTTCTGTCCATTTTGCATATTAGCTCATCTTAGTGAGTTACTGAGCCCCTACTGACTGCAGAGCATAAAACAAGGTGTTCTGGAGCATACAATGAAAAAATAAGACATGGTCCCTTCCAACCAGTAGTGTACATTCTCACTTTACTAGGACTACCCTTCAGCAGCTTTTTCTCAATTTGCTACTCTCCATGATGTTTATATAGCTAACTGTGTTGCCATAAATATGGTAAAGGCCTTGTTCAGTAGTTGGCCTTACTTGGGTAATATTCTTTCCATTCATCATTAGACAAGGTGCATAGATGTTACTGGTGAAATCCCTTAAGAAGCCAGGTTTTAAACTTTCAGCAGATCCAAATACTTCACTCATAAAAAGGACTGGACATTGTTCTGCTCTCTAATCCTTTAGATTGAGATAAATCCAAGCCTAACAGCCATAAAGAAGGTTGACCACTATCCACTATCACTTTGCTGCACAACTACGGATCAATATGCAACTTAATACTGTTGTGAAGCATACCTGGTTTGCCAATTTCCAGAAAGAGAAATGGTGCCTCTAGTTAATTGAGTTTTCTTCTATGTCTGCCAGAGTTTCGTGGAATAAAATACTGTTAATAGAAATCCTAGGCAAAATAGTTAACACTACATGTCAAATAATAAAATATCCTCCTCACAGTACTACCGAAGGAGATGAGACATTTTAAGATACTTTGGCACCAGACTTTATGCTGAGGGAGAGGAAAGGAATGAGACAACGCTACTCCTGACGAGATTCTTCCTTCCCCCTTGCTCTACCATGGACATCCTCCTCCACTTCCACCTGTAGCTTGCCTTTACCCAAACCCCCTGTCATGTACCCTTAACTAGACCTGTCACCTTGGTTTTAGCTAAGGCAGGGATGGTAGGTGTACAAGCTGAAGGAGGAGAAAGGTGGGTTCAGTGAGTGTAAATGTTTTTACATTTTGTTCAATAAAGAAAAAGAAAAAGCTAGGACAATTATTGGACTGGATCATCATAGTGATAAAGGGATAGATATGGGAATTTGGGCTAGGGCAATAAGGAACAGGAAATTCACCCTAATATCCATTAAAATGGTAAGGGCTGGATCTTGGGACAATAGAGCAGACAGGAGGTCAGGGGACATATCTGCCGAAATGAGGCTCGTGGAAAACTGAGAGATACTTTTTGCCAGGCCATCATGTAAACACCTTATTAAGTAAATTCACACTGACCACAAAAACATTTTTCTTATTGCCATCAAACAGCCCGACAGGTTTCACCATCCACACAATTATACTCCTAACTTGCAACACTAGGGGACATGTGAAAACAGGTCTTGTGCCCCATCTCCCCTAATAGGATGGGTATCTTTAGGAATTTCCTTTGCTCAAAAGAGTATGTTGAACTGTTTATATTTCCTCATATCATCAAAAACATATAGGGACAGTTCCCTAAATATCTTCAAATTAACAAATTACTAAAATCCTTTAGAATGATGATGATGGCATTTAAGTGCTTACTAGGTGCCAAGCACAGTTCTAAGTGCTAGAATAATATTTTGATAACATTAATTTAATGTTCATTGAAAGAATATACTTTCTTTGAACTAAATCAATAAAAAATGTACATATGCCATGCTTAATAAAGTTTATCTTTGTCATCTTCATCCATTCTGAGGGGATTATAACTTTCAAGTTGGAACATTTTTGTTAGACTGTGGGAATGTAATTCTAATTTACCTAGCTAATCTTCTTGGATGTTTGTTTCTTAATAATCACTACTGACAAGTTACTTTATGTCTTATGAATAACTGGATAAAAGTTAATGATGAAATGCAAACATCAAAAGGTGAACCAAACAACCCAAAGGCAGTGACTGTGTCACAGATCACATGACAAAAAGGGCAAGAGAAGTGGGGAAAAGAGGCAGAATCAAAACTGGAGAGGAAAATCAAAACCAGCCAAATGTGAGTAAACATCTGATTGAGTCCTAGGACAAGGACCTGGGGTGGTGGTTTACCTAAAGATATTCCCTAAAACAGCTAGTTCATGACCAACATTCTGCAATGTGACATTGTTATTAAAATGCTAAAAAACATAAAGGAGGCTATTAATATTTCAGAAAAATAAATATCTTTGAATTCTCATTACAGATGGGGTCCCTAGCTGGTTCACTTTGTATTTCATGGTCTCTGTTATGTACATACATAATAGACATGCAGTGAGTAGGGATGCCCTCCCATAGTTGCCGTGGCTGGGATTCACGCCCCACCCCCCCATCAACAAAATGTCTCAGGATGACTTTTTTAGGTTGAAGAGAAAGTGGAGAAGAAAACCTCTAGACTCCCTGGTCAAATTAAAAATACTGGGGAAGTAATTTTCCCTAAGCATATACTGGGCCATTATTTCTGGACCACATTCTGTCTTTCCTGCCCAAGCTAATTTGGCTGGAGATTTGGGGGATTGTACCAAAGAAAAGCTTATGCCTTATTTTTTTAGAAGACTACTTGAGACTTTCTTTCCCAGGATTGTTATAAATGCCCAAGATTGGCTTACAGTAGGCAGAACACTGCATGCTTTGGAGAGAAAAACCTGATTGCTTAGTTAATCCTGTCATGCATAAGACATCCTAGGAATGAGTCTGGCTGTGGAAAGCATCTGACAGTTTGCAAATTTAAGTCTGGGTGTGGAGTCGGAGAAGCAAATTTGAAGTAACACTTTTTGCTTCTTTAACTGAGCATCCAAGCTCTTCTGCTGGATCAATCAATACTTTAAAGCACTGTATGAAATAGTTAATAGGATAGATAGAATTGGGATAGAGTTAATAAGTGTGATCACTGCCTTCGGGTTGCTTACAAGCCTTATATTAACTCTGAGAATAGGTTAGAAGGATTTAATGGCAGTTTCCATTTCCCTCCACCAGTAGGAGTTATTTTTTTCCTAGTTGGAAGAATATCAGTGGTCCTACTCAGAGAGGTTTCTCATGGAGGAACAAAGGTCCTGGGTATGGTCAAATAGGAGTGAAGTTCATGTCTGAATTTACAATGTCAGGGAGAAGAAGAGTTTCCACAACTGGTTGTGAAATCTGCGTATAACATCAATTATTGGAACAATCCAACATTTAAAAGGAAAGCCTAACTGTCAACATCCACTGAGCTCTGATCTTTTTGTATACTCACACCTGGGTAAATGTCAATCTAGAAAAAAATTGCTTTATGAAGAAAGCAGAGTAGGGAAGATTTTTTTTTAGCTGAAAGTTTTAAAATCAACATTATGTGCATTGCCCTGGAAAGGAAGAATACTAGTAAAACATTGAAAATACCTTCTTATTGATAATGGAAGTCATGGCATTTCTGAAAATTGAATGAATAAAGCATAAATTGTCATTTTGATGTAAATCAAGTACATATTATGTAATGGTCAAACACGTCAACTCATATCTATGCTCTCTCCTCTTCCAGCACCAATATTTCTCCATCTTTCTTGGCTCCCATGCCCACTTTCCTGCAGCTGCTGTTTCAAACTTTTAACTCCCTCCTCAAACCCCTGTCTCCCCACCTTGCCAACTCTCAACTCTAATGATCTTGCCACCTTGTTTTTTAAAAGAATTAGAACCATCAGATGTGGTCTTCCTAAAATTCCATCTGCATCTTTCCAGTCCCACCTTCACCTCTCTCCATTTTAGACCCTCCCACTATTCATAGCAGCCTTACAAGAGTAGATCTCCTGCCTCTTATTAAAATTTATCTTCTACACCTACCCCTCCAACTTCATCCCTTCTCACCTCATTAAACATTTGACCCCTTCTTTCTTCCATTCGTGCCATCAACCTTCCTCTATCCCATAGCACCCCTCCTTTACCCCAACACATGCCCCAGTAACCCCCCAGTAACTACCCTATCTCCCTCCTACCATTTTTACCAAACTCCTCAATCAAGGTGTTTAAACCCTCTGCCCTTATTTCCTCTTCAGTTCTTTCCTTGACCCCCATGTGATCTGGATTTTGCCTTCTCCACTCCATTGAAAGTACCTTCTTTGCCCTCCTTCTTCCCAAATCTAGTGGCCTCTACTCCATCATAATCCTCCTCTACATTGACTGCCATTGACACGGTGGACACCCCCTTATTCTGTAAACACTAATCTTAACTTCACTGATTTTTCTCTCTCCTGGTTTTCCTCCTATCTCTCTGGCCACTCTTCTCAGTGGCTTTCTCTGCCTTTTCTCTGCCTCCCAACCTAACTGTAGGAGTCTCTCAAGTCTGAGTTCTGGGTCCTCTTCTACTCTCCATCTATACCCACTTACTTGGAAAACTCATTTACTCCATGGCTTCAACTACCATATCTTTCAATCAGTGGCATTTCTTGAGCACTTACTATCTGCAGAGCAGTGTAGCTACTGAGCAGATAATTTCCAAATCTCCTCTCCAGCTCTGACCTCTCTCCTTCTCTTCAGTCTCACATTTCATCCTGCCATCAGGATATCCATTTGTGGATATTCTATCAACACCACAGGTTGTTTACTGTAGCCAGCTATTATTATTTTTACTATACATGATGTTGAAGTTTCACCATAGCATTCAGGTAGCATAGTCAAAAATACTGAAATTTCCTCAATTTATTGAATAACTTTGGGACAATCCCATCTCCTTTTAAATATATATATATATATATATATATCTTTGTGAATATTTCATCCTAGTTTATTTTTATTTGAATAATTTCCTTTTCCCGTAATGTTTATTATATGCAAAGCTTGTGGTGACAAATTGATACAACTGGAAAATTTTAAAGAGACTGGTGTCTGCCATCAACAGACACAGATGTTTTGCCTCATCTGATTCCATTTTCACTTGGCTTCATATCAAGCTAAATGATTTAAATGATATGAGAGTTTGGCTGCTACTTCTGTGGTTTGAAATGTTGGTTGTTTTTTTTTTTTTTTTTTTCTCTTCAGAGGAGACATCTAAATTTAGTTTCAGGCTTTACAAAGGAAATTTTGTGATCTAGTCCTCAAAAACATAGAAGAATTTCAGGCCCATCCTCATTGATAGATGCTATCTTTCGTACTCCTACATTGATCATGCAGTCAATGGGATAAGAAAGAGCCTAATCATGTTTAGACACTCTTGTAATTTTTGTTTTAGAAGTGAGCATATCAGATCAAAAGCCAGAGTATTATTTATTTAAGCAAACATGCATTACATGGGATCATATAAAATAAATACCATTTTTATTATTATAAATTAACTGGCTATTGGCTTGTCATCAAAAAGTAGTCACAGGAACTGGGCAAGAGATAGGTATTCTTTCGGTCAACCATTTGAGTCCCTGTTGTAAAGCAGAAACCTGTACATATGCAGACCAAAAAATTTATAGTGTCAATTCTCAGCCCCACCACACTTATGTAAAAACCCACAATTTATTTATACTAATGTCTCTGTCTTCCCCTCTATATTATAACTTCCTTTTGGGCAGAAGAGCATCTACCAACTCTGTTGTATTGTATCCTCCTAAGTAGTTAGTATAGTGCTCTGCAAACAGTAAGTGTTCAATAAATGCCAATGTTTAATTCATCCACTGTGCCTTTGCATTAACTTGTGTTTGTGTAAATTGGATTTTTTTCTATTTCCTATAGAAACACTGAGAACTCATCTGTAAAAATAATCAAAATATTTTCGCATTGAACAATTATTTGACCAGACAATGGAAAACATAATTTAGATTCCCAGTCACATTTGAAGGAATACCTGATTTTATTAAATTATACCACAGGCTAAAGTTCCTATGCTAAATAAGCTGCATTTGCTGATTTTCTGCTCTCATTTCTGCCAGTTTTAATATAGTAGAGGATTGATATGCTCTCTTCCAAATAACACATTTGGTATCCTTCAGTGTGGGTATTAACAATAGTAAAATAAAATAAGCACAGGTGAACATCAGAGAAAATTATGGATTTCCATTCCTAATGCAATATGGCATGTAGTTTTTCAAAGAACCTTATTTCTTGTGCATATATTTTAAAAAAACTGCCTGAAATCCTAAAGATTTTACAATTAAATTTCAATTAAGACTTCTGTTTCATTATGCATGCTGAATATTGATATCATTAAGTAGAGGGGTTTTAGCTTTTGTAATTATTAATGTTCTGAGACTACCCCATGCCACTAAATGTTAATCCATTGTCCATCACATTAGTCAGCACTAGAAAGAATCAATATACAAATCTATCAGATACTTTTTATAAAAATGTGCTTTCCATATTATGAAAATAAGTCAGGAAATGACTAAATCCTGGAAACATTTTTAAGAAGGCTAATGGATTTTCCTTTAGGAAAAACAAAATTATCATAGTGTGGTAAAAAAATAATAATTTTGGTATTTGTTAGTGCTTTGCCAAGAACCATATTAAGCACTGGAGATGATAAATGAGAGATGAGAAATGATAGATGAGGAGCAGCGTGGCTCAGTGGAAAGAGGACGGGCTTTGGAGTCATAGGTCATGGGTTCGAATGCCGGCTCGGCCACTTGTCAGCTGTGTGACTGTGGGCAAGTCACTTAACTTCTCGGTGCCTCAGTTACCTCATCTGTAAAATGGGGATTAAGACTGTGAGCCCCACATGGGACAACCTGATTCCCCTGTGTCTACCCCAGCACAGTGCTCTGCACATAGTAAGCACTTAACAAATACCAACATTATTATTATTATTAAATATAATAAGCAGATCAGATATAGTCCATGTCCCACATGAGTCTCAAAGTCTAAATAGGAGGAAGGACAAGTATTTAATCTGTATTTAAAAGATGAGGACGCTGAGGTAGAGTGAAGTGATGTGCCTAAAGTCACAAAGCAGAATTGGAATTATAATCAAGGTCCTAGAATTACAAGACTCACATTCTTTCCAGTAGGCCATACCAGCAGCCGTATTGCAATCTTTAAAGCCAACTATGAAGAAAAACCTCAACATACTCCATTTCACATGAGGTTCACTGCTTGATCCTCTGAGGCCCACCCTATCAATCAATCCTATTTACTGAACACTTACTGTGTGCAGCACACAGTTCTAAGTACTTGGGAGAGTATGATATAACAGAGCTAGTAGATATATTCCCTGCCCACAAGGAGCTAACATCAACCAACAGAAGTATTATGGCCTAGTAGAAAGGTCAGGGGTCTGGGAATTAATTGACCTCATTTCTAATCCCAGTTCTGCCACTTGCCTGCTCTGTGATATTAGGCAATTCACTTAACTTCTCTGTGCCTCAGTTTCCTAATTGGTACAAAGGTGATTCCTCTCAGGCTGTGAACCTGTTTATCTTTTATCTACTCCAGTGCTTAGCACAGAGAAAGTGCTTAACAAATATCATTATTATCATCATCATCATCATCATCATCATTTATTGAGAACCTCCTGTTTGCAGAACAATAGGAAATATTTTGGAGATTGCCACAGTGTAAGTAGACATGTTCCCTATCATCAAGGATTCTATATTTAGTGGGACAGACAATAAAATTAATAACATGTAATAAAGAAATCAAGGTGGATATATGTGTATATGACAGTGCTTAAATTATATAGTAGGTAAGATCTGTTAAGGGAGGTTGTGAGTTTCTGGATGCTTAGGTGTTGAAACAGTACTTATCTGGCAGCTCAGAGGGATATAACCAGGGGAAATTTGAAATTAATTGCTAAAGACTTCCTGTAGCAGATGTGATTTCAAAAGATTTTGAAGATAGGTAGAGGTGGTGTTTGTGAGAGTTAAAATGGCAAGGGATGTCAGGCAGGGGGAAAGACACAAACAAGGTGGTGGTGGGAAAGATGAGAAGATGGCAGAGTTAGCCAAATGGCTTGGGAAAAATGAAAAGGGAGAGTCAGGGTGAGAATCCATAATGTTGGACTTATTCTTGTCTCATCTCTTTCCTACAACCTGCATCCTCAGTCAGTCATCAAATCTTGTCAGCTCAATGTTCACAGCACCCATAAATTCCATCCCTACCTTTCATTCAAACCAAGCACAACTATTAGTCCATTCTGCTTCCACTACTAACTCAGCCACCTTGCTGATCTCCCTTCCTCCAGTCTATCCCTTCTCTAGTCTATATTTCACTCTGAACTCACCTCCATGGACCAAACTTGACTAACCCCATATCATTTTTGGAACTGCACCACCTTCCCATCCAAGCACTTAGCCTCTTCCACCTTGATTACTGCATCAGACTCCTTGCTGATCCCCCTGCTTCCTGTTTGATGTAAGCTTCTTGTGTGCAGGGAACATATCTACCAAATCTGTTCTATCATACTCTCCCAGGTGCTTAGTACTATGTTCTGCACACAGTAAGTGTTCACTCTGCTGCCTGGATCATTATTCTACAAAGCCATTCAGTCCATGTTTCCCCATTCCTCCAGAATTTCCAATGATTGCTCAACCATTTCCGCATCAGATAGAAACTCCTTACCATCAGCTCTAAGTACTCACCTGCCTTGCCCTCTCCTACCTTACCTCCCTGATTTCTTACTACAACCTGGCCCACACACTTTGCTCCTCAAATGCCAACCTACTTCCCATACCTTGATCTTGTCTAACTCCCAAATGACTCCCTCACATCCTGCCTCTGTCTGGCAATGCATATACAATACTTTCCCCACCTTTAGAACTTTATTAAAAGCACACCTCCTCCAAGATGCCTTCCAACTAAACCCTCATTTCATCTTCTCCTACTCTCTTCTGTGTCTTCTTTGCAAATGGATTTACTCTCTTTATTCATCCTTAGGTACATATCTGTAACATTTAATTATATTATTGCCTGTTTCCTCCTCTGGACTGTATGCTTGTTATGGACAGGACATGTGTCTAGCAACTCTGTTACATTGTACACCACCGAGCAGTTAGCACAGTGCTCTGCACACAGTAAGTAATCATTAAATATGATATTTTTTTTTCAAAATCTTCCAGATCAGACCTCCAAGAGAAACTCTGGGAAAATGAGTTGGAATCATATTAACTCTGGAAGATTGTTGAAAGAGCCAAAGAAGAATCCACTTGAAGACTTCTGAAATCTATTAAATACCTATTCATTCACATGACATAATGAACTCTATTCTGCTTTTTCTTTCTGCCCCAAGATAAAATTTAGTATTCTTATGAATGGTTGGCAGCTGTTTTTAACTACATTGTAAACTCCTCTACTATGTTACAAATTCTTGGGGACAGGGGTTATGTCTACCAACTCTATTGGACTGTACTTCCCAAGTGTTTAATATGGTGCTATGTTCCTAGTAAGTTCTCAGTAGAAACCATTGATTGATTGATTGATTAATTGAGTTTACATTCAACCTAGAGTAATTAATCACATTTTCATCATAATCTAATTCTGACAAACAGTACCTGTGGTTTTAAGCAGCAGGTGATATTAAAATAGCTTAATATGAGCTATTGGTACTGATCCTTCAATATTAAAATTGTTCATCAATGAAACACTGAAATCCCTCTAGATGCAAGCTCACTGTGGGCAGGGAATGCATCTACCAACTTTGTTTGTTATACTGTACTTTGTACATTAACTCTGTACAGTGCTCTGTAGACACTAAGCACTAAATAAATGCATCTGATTGACTGACTCATTTTAAAGAAATCATCTATAACCTTTGAGATCAGAATTATCCCAAATTTATGTGAAGCACATGAGCCTTAATGTAAAATACATCTCCCCTTGAATATCAATCCACAGACAAGGCAAAACTGCCTATTATTCAAATTCATTATTGTGATAAGGGAGCTGCCCATCAACCAACCAGCAGGATATACATATACATTATTAATGCATATTCTCAATAGCATGAAAAACTGCTCATCTTCCAATAGGCAGAAATAAAATGTGAATTATTAATGTGAATAATCAATCCTATCAGAAACCCCTCAAATGGAAATGAACAATTTCAGCATGCCATTTGAAGGAATGTTTTGAGTAGTGAAATTGGATCATGTTTGGGGTTGCTCCGCAGCACATTAATCAACTAACTATAAATTATGAACAAGATAGGAAGTATCCAAATGCAAAAAAAGCAAAAATGTGCAATGTTAATGTATGGTCACTAGGTAATTGAAGAAAGTGGGTATCATTCAAATCACTCAGTAGCCTATAGAGAAAACAAAAGTCTACATCATTAATATGGAACATTTCCCATAAAATTAAATCCCAAAGACAAGTGGAATGTTTAGAAATAAAGGGATTGAGGTCGATGAAACTTGTGTGGGACTAGCAATACAAACATTATAGGCTGCTTTCCCCCTTTATTTGGCCTTCACCTGAATCTGCAAGAAACTTTGTTATGAATGGAAAATTTAGAGAGAGGAAGGATTACCTTAAAATTATTTGAAAGAAAGAAAAGAATTAATATTCAACATAAAATTTTGACAATACCTAGATTTCCAACTCAACTTAGAGTAGTTTCCCACCTGACTTTTCAACTCAGGCCTATTGTAGAATCCCAATCAATTCATCCATAGTATTTTTTGAACACAGTGTTTATTACTATATTGTACTCTCCCAAGTACTTAGTGCAGTGCCTTGCACACAGTAAGCACTCAATAAATATGAATGAACAGCACCAATCATCTGCAAGGGTATAGTAGAATGAATAAACCTAATTTAAGCCCTCAAGAAGTAGATATCCCTAAGTGATCATAAGATTCAAGCACAAGTGTTTGCATTCAGAGACATATATAACAGGAGCTGGAAAGTACTGATATATTTTGGAAATTACAAGAATAACATAAACATCACCTTTGAATGTTCGTTACCTGATTTGGTTTAAATTCTTTCTATTTTAGAGCTTAGTGGTGTTTAGCAATTTGTAAAAAGTATTATCATTATAGTGGAAATTTAAATTTAGCGCTTAAATCTTTGTAGTAACATAAATATATTTGAAACTGCCCTACTGATTACACAAAAATTAGCTTATAAGCTAGCAAACAAGTGAACAATTTTAGTATCTTTATTTAGGGGGAGCTTGAGGAGGAGGCAGAGGAAGGAGAGAGAGCACAATAAATAATATTCATGTTAGTATTAGTGGATAAAAATAAGACTCTACCCTGAATTGATAAATTGACATAAAATAAGAAACAATGGGTTATGATACATAGAAATGATAGACCTTAGAGGAAAGTGATTACTCACATTTCTTCAACAATGTAGGACTTTCTCAACACAGGAAATACAAGGAGTTCTGTGGCAACTACACACTTGTTATTCCTACCCACCTGTAGCACTTCTGTACATATCTAAATGCATACCTTATTAATAAGGGGAGTCAAGTGCTTAGAATAGTGCTCTGCATATAGTTAATACCAATAAATGTAATTCATTCAGAGAGTTGACTTCCTTTCTTCCTTTCCTGACTCCTCAAGCAGTTCCATCAGGCTATGTCTTATGCAGTAGAGTAATTTCCGACCCATAGCGATTCTATGGACACATCTCTCCCAGAACACCCCACCTCCATCTGCAATCATTCTGGTAGTGTATCCATAGAGTTTTCTTGGTAAAAATATAGAAGTGGTTTACCACTGCCTCCTTTGTGCAATAAACTTGAGTCTTCACCCTCGACTCTCTCCCATGCTACTACCGCCCAGCACAGGTAAGATTTGACTTGTAGCAGATTGCCTTCCTCTTGCTAGCCACTGCCAATGTGAGAAATGGAATGCGTATGCCACTGCTTGAATCTCCCTTCCATAGTCCCCCCGGGGACTCCCAGGGAAGCAGCGTGGCACAGTGGAAAGAGCACGGGCTTTGGAGTCAGGGCTCATGAATTTGAATCCCGGCTCTGCCACTTGTCAGCTGTGTGACTGTGGGCAAGTCACTTAACTTCTCTGTGCCTCAGTTCCCTCATCTGTAAAATGGGGATTAAGACTGTGAGCCCCGCGTGGGACAACCTGATTCCCCTGTGTTTACCCCAGCACTTAGAACAGTGCTCTGCACATAGTAAGCGCTTAACAAATACCAACATTATTATTATTATTATTATTATTATTATTAGTCAAGACTGGAAGAGTACTGGGAGCTCTCCAGGTGTGATTCTGAGAGGGGTCCATCAACCTATAGGCTAAACTCTAATGGCAAAACAGAATTACAAACAATAATAACCTATATTTTTCTGCAGACAGTGGACACTCAACAAATAATATTGGTTCGTTGAACCAGTGCTCACTTCAGTACAGCTGCACTGGATGGGACATGTGAAGGGAATGGATGTCACAAGGATATTAAACACCTGCTATATATTTGAGGTGAACTTGGAAAGAGGTAAAATGGAAACAGCAAATGGCCATCTTGACATTCCACCCAAGGTCAGGCTTTGTTGATGTATCTTGATGTCAGCAATGTGGATGAGAAGGTGGTTTTTTCAGCTAGGTACAAGGTGAATTTCGCCATCGGTGGCATCTTCTTTGAACATGACAAGAAACTGAATTTGTATTATTTCTGAGTAGAGTCAGTCAGTCGCATTTACTGAGCGCTTATTGTGTGCAGAGCACTGTACTAAGCACTTGGGAAAGTAACAATATAATAGATTTCCTGCCCATAATGAGATTACAGTCTAGAGGGGTCACAGGAATTAATTCTAATTTGGGTGCACAAAACCGATGCTTCTTATGTGCACTATTAATGAGGAATATAACCATTGGAATTTAATTTTCAATTAAACTGTAAGATGCTTGACAAAGTGAAACATGTGTCTTGCTATTGATTAATATTTCCCAAACTCTTATTATGTAACTTGGCACTCAGAGGGCACTCAAATACACTGGATTGAATTATTCCTTAGAAAATAAATAGATCTCAACAGTATAAATGGTCTCCTCAGTTACATTCCTGCAACTAGTGCCTCCAGAACAAACAACAGCTCTGAAATGGACTCTTCAATAATACTTACTACTCAGAATGTAAAAGCAACTTATTGATTAAATGCCTATTTATCCCAGTTTCCATCTCTTTTCTGCATAGGTTGGCTATTATGTTTATTTGGATATGTAACCTTTGGATATTTTATATTCAGCCCACTCCCAACACCACAGCACTTATGTACATATCTTGAAACTGCCTTTGTTGCATTGCCTTATGCAGTCGAGTCATCTCAGACCCATAGTGACTCCATGGACACTTCTCTATCAGAATGTCCCATTCTCCATCTGTAAATGTTCTGGTAGTGTATTCACTGAGTTTTCTTGGTAAAAATATGGAAATGGTTTACAATTGCATTCTTCCACATAGTAAACTTGAGTCTCCACACTTGACTCTTTCCCATGCCGCTGCTGCCCAGCCCAGGTGAGTTTTGACTTGGGGCAGATTGCCTTCCACACACCACTAGCCACTGCCCAAGGTAGGAATGGAATGGGCAGGCCTCTGCTTGACTCTTCCTCACATAGCTTAGACTGGTACAGTATTGGAAACTCTCCAGGTATGATACTGAAAGGGGATCTTTAAATTACATTTTATAAATTACTTATAAATTAGATTATAAATTATTTAACCATAGCATTTCCTGTCTCCTCCTCTAGACCATAAGCTGATTATGGACTTGAAACATGTCTGCTAATTTTGTTGTATTGTACTCTCCCAAGCACTTGGTACAGTGCTCTGCACATAGTAAGAGATCAATAAATACCATTAATTGATTGATTGATTCATCCAACTTTCTATCAATCAGTTTGGTTTTCACAGCTAGCCTGCCCACTTATACAGACTTTTATATCTTTTTTCATATATTTTTCCACAATCCAGTACTGCTCAAATCCTTGCCATGATATAGGATTAGTGTTTGTATAGGACTGGAGGGAAAAGCCAATGTGTTGTGATTAGGATTGTTCCTCAGAGAAACACTTAAGAACTGGTTAAATCAATGATAAAAATTATAATGGTAATGAAAATAGTGTTTGGGTTAGCACTGACTATGTGCCAAGCACTAAGTGCTGGGTAGATACAATATAAGCAGTTTCTCCCATTTGGTACTCACAGTTTAAGAGGGAGAAAAATGAGTGTTTTGCTGGTCGAGTAGCTGTGGAAAATAAAAATTATCTGACGTCTAAAATCTCACAGCAGACAAGTGTGCATATCAAACTCTCAAAGTTGGAGGCTAAGTCTGAATATCCATTACAGATTTGAATAGTCAGGCCCATGTTCTTTCTCATAGTCCCCGCTGGTTCTAAATTCAGCCATATTCAGCCGGGTGCTGCTGGCTGCTGCAGCTCTTGGCCCTAAACCGCTCTAATCCGCCATGGCACCCACTAACCCACCACCGCCCAGGTCTGCCAGCTGCTCCAGCTGCATGAGCTGCTCCAGGACCAAGCCTGGGGACAGACTGCCACCTCCTCCATGCTGGCCTCCGCACTCCTGGACAATGCTGACTGGATGGATGGGCAGCTGGTGCCCAATGGGTGGTGCGATGTAGAGCTGCTTGCTGAGTGGCTGGCCGGCCTCTTCCCCACTCTGCTGAGTTGTGACAACCCCAAGCCCTTGCCAACTTCCTCCAAGGCCTCTCGGCCCACCTCCACCCTGGACGCTGGGAACCCCACACCAAAGGCATGGAATGTGGGGCACCAAAGATTAAGGATAAGCTAATGAGGTTTTTTTATCATTGTGAGAAGTTTGTAACTGATGTGGAAGAGAATGCTACAGCACTTCACCAAGTAGACACCTTCAAATATGGACCAGAAATGCAAAAAAAATTTGAAAAGAGTCTCAGCCTTTTTTCAGGTGCAAGCACATGATTTAAATGCAGATTTGATTTGAGTGGTGTTTTTCACCTGCTCATTTGATCTGGCTATTAAAAATATTCAGTTCCTCTGGTGTGACATCTTTGACACAGATGATGCTAAAATACTGGAATACCTAAATGATCTCAAGCAGTACTGGAAGAGAGGATATGGTTTTTCTATTAACAGCCGATCCAGTTGTAATCTGTTTCAAGACATCTTCAAAAACTTGGACAAGGCAATTGCTAAGAAGCAAAAGTTTTCATTCATGCTGTACTCAGGGTTATCCAGCAAAGAAGAGCAGAATGATCTAATGAAATGAGAAAGAGCCTGGAAGTCAGAGGACCTGGGTTCCAATCCCCATTTTGCCATTTGCTTGCTGAGAAGTCAAGTCACTTAACCTCTCCATGCCTCAATTCCCTCATCTACAGAATGGTGGTTCAATGCCTGTCTCCCTCTTACTTAGATTGTGAACACCACATGGGTCCTGGATTATGTGATCTACCCCACACTTAGCTCATTGGCACATAGTAAGCACTTAACCAATACCTCACCTCCTCCAGGAGGCCTTCCCAGACTGAACATTCCCATTCCCTCTGCTTCTTCTCCCCTCCCCATTACCCCTACTCCCTCCCTCTGCTCTCCCCCTTCCCCTCCCCCCAACAGCACTTGTATATTTTTGTATATATTATTTATTACTCTTATTAATGATGTACAATTATCTATGGTTCTATTTATCTATTTTGATGATAGTGATGCCTGTCTACTTGTTTTGTTTTGTTGTCTGTCTCCCCCTTCTAGACAGTGAGCCCATTGTTGGGTAGGAATTGTCTTTATCTGTTGCCAAATTGTGCTTTCCAAGCGCTTAATACAGTGCTCTGAACACAGTGTGCATGTATCTGCATGATGTCATATATGTTGTCATCTGGAGATTGAGAGGCTCGTCAGCATCCATCTTACTGATGATTAATCAATCAAACCTCAAGTTATTGCATGAGAGAGCATAGTATGGATCATTCCATTTTCACTGTCAGTAATCAGGCTACCTGACTAGCCATGATGGGGCCGGAAGGCAAGGCCGGAACTGATGCTGGTAAATAATTCTTGTAGTTGCTCCACCTGGCCATACCTAGCTTCTGCAACCTCTGATAACTGCATCAAGCTGACCGGCCCTATTGAATAGTAACTCAGTATGATATAGTCATGCTGGAGGACAGAATCTTCACTAGAGTGTAGAGGAGTGGCCACGGAAGCTGGAGGCAATTGCTGGAGGCCTGCCCTCTAGGCCAGTGTTTGAGGTCACTCAGCCAGTGATCATCTGGGATTGAATGTGGACTCTCAAGGTAAAGCTCATCTTAATAAGCCATGTGTGATGAAGTTTACTACCTACAACTGCTGAAGAAATAGTATTTGCTATAGGGAGCCCAGTTGGTTCCCAATTGGAATCCTTAGCTTTTTTTTTTCCTTTCTTTCAATTTGTTTCTTTTCTTTTCCAGGATGGGTGATTGTCCACAGCATTTTTCAGGTAGAGATATCCTTAGTATTATAATCTGCATGAGCAAAAATGGTGAGTTGTAGAACCTCTCACTTGCTTGCGGGTTTTCCCTTCTTTCCAACAGTGTGAGCTCAATTACCCTTTGTAACCCGAACCCTATGTCCACCCCTCGCCAGGAGCTGGCAACTGCAGGTATTTGTAGGGATGTGACACCAAGTTTGCCTAATGGTTAGAGCCCGGGCTTGGGAGTCACACCCACCTCTGCCTCTTGCCAGCTGTGTGACCTTGTGGCAAGTCACTTAACCTCTTGGTGTCTCATTTACCTCATCTGTAAAATGTGGATTAAGACTGTGAGCCCCATGTCAAACAGGAACTGTGTCCAACCTGATTTGCTTGTATCCATCCCAGCTCTTAGTACAGTTCCTGGCACAGAGTAAGTGCTTAACAAATGCCGGCACCAGGGAAGAGCCGCCAACCATCAATTCAATCAAGTGTTGGGTCCCCCAGTTTCCATTAGGTAGTACATGAAGCTTTCCTACATATTCTCAAAATGTTGGATGTCATTTTATTAGCTTATTCATCTGTTGACTGACTGATTCACTAATGGCAGACAATGATTCAAGGTAAAGTGGGAAGGCAAGCTCTTCCATCTTCTCTGTAATTCTTAACAGGAAATTTGGCTGGATATTCACTGAGAGGGTGCATACTATACAACAATTTTTTTTCGAATACACAGACTTGGTCTTCAGTACTAAGGAGTTGACATGCATTGCCACCTTGATTACCATTCACTTGAATTAATTAACTGTATCTTTTTCAGTGGACTCAAATTATATTTATTGTTTTCTCCCTGGAATCTCATGTATCTCTTTCTTCCATTTGAGGCTTGCATGCCAGTTGAAAGTATTATCATAAAAGACAATGCTGATTTTTTCCTTTGTAGTTAAACCAGTATCATCTCCTTGTTCCTATAAATATATTTTAATGTGAGGGCAAGGTTTGAAGTATGCAGTATGTCAGGAATATCAGATTTTGAGGAGTCAGAAAAGCAATTCAAATTGGATTTAACTAGACAGTGAAAGCACAGTTTTATAATGCTTCTAATATCTGGTCATTGGATGCCCTGTCTTTTCTACAAGAGACATTGTAATTTTCTTCTGAGGTGGTTTAAGGATATGTAGAACTGAAATTACCCAGTTATGCTATGAATTACAGCTATCACCTGGGTATAAAAAAGACACTAACTGAATTGTACTGGCAAAATAACAGTGAACATTGGCTGTTATTCAAGTAGTTGTATTTATTTACCTAAGAGCCAGTTTTCACTGAGATCCCTCATTTGAAAGCTCTTTTCCAAGAAGGAATATTGACAAATGTGTGAGTTACAACTTGCTCCTGAATCTGGGAAGAAATCTTTGTTCTATAAATATGCCACTTGCATATTTATGGATGGGATGCCTTTATAGACTGTTAGAGAAGCATGACTGGCAGTATGTTGCTGAATGGTCACTACAGGCAACCTCTAGTCAAAAAGTATACTTGGGGGTAATGGAAATGGAAAGATAACGCATGAAAATTTTGAGAATCTGTGCTTCTTTGGATCTCTATCCATGGGGCTTACCCTTGTATTTCATTTGAAATCAAGCAGAAATGCCTGAGAAATTATAAATAATTTCCAAATCAATGACTATAAACTCCTTTGCTAGACTGTAAACTCTTACAGAGCAGGTATTGTGTCTAGAACTCTATTGTATTCTTCCAGTCATTTAGTACAGTGCCACACACATGGGAAGTACTCAGTAAATACCATTGATTAACTGATGGATTAACTGATTGTACATCTCATTTGTGTGTTTGTGATCTGGTAGTACTTAAAATTGCACTATCAGCTAGGACAATGTTATATCTGTGTGCTCAGTACAGTGGTAAATACCAGTGGGAAATGAATTATTGTGTGAATCTCCATGGCTTTCTGATGGTGGAGTACCTTGGACAGCATTAACAAAACTAGCCGCTGCAGTAATC
The DNA here is from genome assembly GCF_004115215.2 of Ornithorhynchus anatinus. NCBI lineage: Eukaryota > Metazoa > Chordata > Mammalia > Monotremata > Ornithorhynchidae > Ornithorhynchus > Ornithorhynchus anatinus. The sequence goes on from NC_041728.1 coordinate 158,761,302, forward strand.
TTTTGTATTACATGTGGACTATCTTCATCCTCTACTCCCCCATTTATTTATTTTTTTTAATATATTTGTTAAGTGCTTATTATGTTCCAGGCACTGTACTACTACTACTAATAATAATAACAATGATGATGATATTTAAGTGCTTACTATGTCCTAAGCACTGGGGTAGATACAGAGTAAAAGGCTTGTCTCACCTGGGGCTCACTTTTGATCCCCATTCTACAGATGAGGTAACTGAAGCACAGAAGAGTTACATGACTTGCCCAAGGTCACAGCAGACAAGTGACGGAACCAGGATTAGAACCCACAGCATCTGACTCCCAAGCTCATGCTCTTTCCACTAAGCCACACTGCTTCTCTAAGCTCTGGGGTATAACAAGATAATCAGGCTGGACACAGTCCATGTCCCACATGGGCTCTCCGTGTTTACATCCATTTTTATTACAGAAGAGGCAACTGAGGAACTGAGACGTTAACAGAGTTGGTCAAGATCACACAGTAGACAAGTAGTAGAGCTGGATTTAGAAACTGTGCTATTTTTTGCTGCTTCTAAAGCACTCTTTGCTCCATCCAAGCTCATCCTCTAACTTGTCACTCACCCTCTTCCTCCAGTGCTACTTTCCCAGCCTGGAAGTCTTCAAATCTGGCCAATCTTAGCTCTTATATAAGGCCCTTCTAGGATCCTAGCTCTTCAGCATGCCTTCCTCATTTGATTCTCAAAACCCATCAGGTCAAGTCACCACCATGCCCTTACATGTGTGAACTATAGTACTACCTTAAGCAATCATTTACATAGGAACATTTTCACCTATTTATTAATATTCTCCCAAGCACTTACTTAGTTCAGTGCCTAAAACTCAGTAGGTGCAGTAAGATCTAATAATTTTTTTAAAAAATAAATTGAATTTATTTCTTTTTTATTTTAATACTTGTTAAGCAGTTCCTGTATGCCTAGTATTGTACTAATTGCTTTGGTAGATAGAAGATGATCAAGTTGGACATAGTCCTTGTCCTACATGGGGCTCACAGTCTAAGTAGGAGCATTTACTGTGTGTGGGACATTGTACTAAGTGCTAGAGAGAGTACACTATAATAAATTTGAATAAAGTTCGAATCCCAGCTCTGCCACTTGTCAGCTGTGTGACTGTGGGCAAGTCACTTAACTTCTCGGTGCCTCAGTTCCCTCATCTGTAAAATGGGGATTAAGACTGTGAGCCCCACGTGGGACAACCTGATTCCCCTGTGTTTACCCCAGGGCTTAGAACAGTGCTCTGCACATAGTAAGCGCTTAACAAATACCAACATTATTATTATTAAATTTGTAGACAAAATCATGCCCACAAGAAGTTAAAGTCTAGAAGGGGAGACAGACAACACTGAAATCATTTACAGATAGAAGAAATGGAAGAAAATAAGGATATGTACATAAGTAATGTGGGTCTAAGGATGGGGTCAATATCAAGTCCTTAAAAGGATAGATCCAAGTGATGCATATGAGGAGGCAGTTGGGAGAAATGAGGGCTGGATCAGTGAAGACCTCTTGGAAGAGATGAGATTTTAATAAGGCTTTGAAGATGTGGAGATAGCAATCTGTCAGCAGGAAGAAAAATGAGATCATAGTACAGTGAATACAGGTTAGTGTTAGAGGAGCAAAGTGTGCAATTTGGACTTGTCTAGTGTGTGACCCTGGACAAGTCACTTAACTTTTCTGTGCTTCAGTTACCTCATTTGTAAAATGGATATTATGAGTTCCATGTGTGACATAGATTGTGTCCAGTCTGATCATCCTGTTTCTACCCCAGCAGAACTTACCAAATATCATTAAAACGTTATAAATCTTTTCCTGAGAACCTATTCCCATGCTAGTTTAAAATATTCCCTACCTAGGGGGCAGTTTACTCATGTTTATCATTTTATTTTCTGTAGTTTGCATTTAATATATTATGCAAATTCAAATTGCTTGAGACTGGACCAAATTTAGATAAGAGACTCGTGTAGACATGACTTTTTCTGTTTAGGGAAATATATTCATTCATTCATTCACTTAATCATATTATATTATTATATCATATTATAATATATTATATTTCATTATATATCATATCATATTATATTTATATACTGTGCTTGGAAAGTACAATATGACAATAAAGAGAGACAATCCCTGCCCACAACAGGCTTGCAGTTAGAGAGGGGGAGACAGACATCAAAACAAGTAAACAGAAATCGATATAAACAGAATTATACATATATACATATGTGCTGTGGGGTAGCTGGGGCGGGGGGAGGAAGTAAAAGGAGCGAATCAAGATGACGTGGAAGGGGCGGGGGGAGCTGAGGAAAAAGGTGGCTTAGTTTGAGAAGACATCTTGGAGGAGGTGCACCTTCAGTAGGGGTTTGAATGGGGGAAGTGTGATTGGCAGATGTGAGGAGGGTGGGTGTTCCAGGTCAGGTAGGGTGTGTGCCACGGGTCGGTAACGAGACAGGTGAGATTGAGGCACAGTGATAAGGCCAGCACCAGGGGAGTGGAGGGTGCAGGGTGGGATGTAGAAGGAGAGAAGGGAGGTGAGGTAAGAAGGGGAAAGGTGATGGAGAGCTTTAAAAACAGAGAGGACTTTTTGTTTGGTACAGAAGTTGATAGGCAACCATTGGAGATTTTTGAGGAAGGGGGTGGCACGTCCTGAGCATTTCTGTTGAAAGATAAGCAGGGTAGCAGAGCGAAATATGGACTAAAGTGGGGAGAGGTAGGAGGTTGAAGATCAGAAAGAAGGCTGATGTAGTAATCCAGTCGGGATAGGATGAGTGTGAGCCCATTGTTGGGCAGGGATTGTCTCTATCTGATGCAAAACTGTACATTCCAAGTGCTTAGTACGATGATCTGCGCATAGTAAGAGCTTAATATATATGATTGAATGAATGAATGAGTGATTGTTCTTACATGGTAGCATGTTAGCGGTTTGGATGGAGAGGAAATGGTGGATAGTGGTGATGTTGTTAAGGTGAGACCAGCAAGATTTGGTCATGGATTGGATATGTGTGTGAATGACAGAGCGGAGTCAAGGATGACCCCAAGGTTATGGGCTTGTGAGACGGGAAGGATGGTAGTGCAGTCCACCGTTATGAGAAAGTCAGGGAAGGACAGGGTTTGGGAGGGAAGATAAGGAGCTATGTGTTGGACATGTTGAGTTTGAGGTGGCAGGACATCCAAGTAGAGATGTTCTGAAGGCAGGAGGAGATGGGAGCCTGAAGGGAGGGAGAGAGAACAGGGGAGGAGATATAGATTTGGGTGTCAGCTGCATAGAGATGATAGTTGAAGCTGTGGGACCAAATTAGTTCTATATTCATTCCTTCAATTGTATTAATTGAGAGCTTACTGTGGGCAGAGCACTGTATTAAGCACTTGGAATGTACAATTCAGCAACAGATAGAGATAATCTCTGTCCAACAGCGGGCTCACAGTCTAAAAGGGGGAGGCAGACAGCAAAACAAAACAAGTAGACAAGTAGTTCTCTCAGGAACTAAATGTAGATGGAGAATAGAAGGGTAGAGTGGAGAATAGAATAGAATAGAATAGAATAGAATAGAATAGAATAGAATAGAATAGAATAGAATAGAATAGAATAGAATAGAATAGAAGCATAGATGGAATAGAGTGGAGAATAAGGTAGAATAGAATAATAATGATGGTGTTCGTTAAGCACTTACTATATGCCAAGCACTGTTCTAAGCACTGGAGTAGATACAAAGTAATCAGTTGTCCCTCGTGGGGCTCATAATCGTAATCACCATTTTATATATGAGGTAACTGAGGCACAGAGAATTGACTGGCCCAAAGTCACAAAGATGATGCTGTGGAACTGGGATTAGACACCATAATCTCTAATTCCTGAGCCCATATGTTTTCCACTAAACCACACTTAGAAGAGAATGGGTAGAGAATAAAGTGTAGATGGAGAATATGAAATTTTAAAGCAACAGGGGCTGAAAATAGAAGCTAAAGCCAAACTAAAGAACAGTCTTTATATGCTTCCAGTGTGGAAAAGATGATTCATGGCTCATCAGCCTTTTAGCCACCTCTGCTTGCCTTTAAACTAACATAACCACATAAGCATGTGAGTCCAGACGCCAAGGTTCTAATGCAAACTCTGCCACTAAGCTGCTGTGTGTCTTCAACAAGTCACTTAACCTCTCTGAGCTTTTGAAACTGCAATTATAAGGGGATAGGATAGGGCAGGAGAGTATAGGAAAATAAATTTTATTGATTTATATTGATATCTGTTCATTTGTACTGATGTCTGTCTTCCCCCCATCTAGACTGTGAGCTTGCTGTGGGCAGTGATTGTCACTCTTTATTGCTGTACTCTACTTTCCCAAGTGCTTAGTACAGTCCTCTGCACACAATAAGCACTTAATAAATATGATTGAATAAATGAATCAAACAATATTGACTGTCCACACCTCTTTGATGGGTAGGCCAGTGTGGGACAACAAAACCTTCTTAAAATTACATCTCCTCCTAGAGACCTTCCCTGAATAAACTGTCATTTTCCCTACTTGCCCTTGCATTGCTGACACACTTGGCTGTGTTCTCCTTAAGGTCTTTGATACTCACTCAAGTTCCATATCACTTGTGGGACATGTTCCTAAACCCTGCAGTTCACTCTATCGGTCATTTATTTGCATGATTTCTCCCCTGTAGATTTGAAGAAACTAGTGGGTAGTGATTGTATTCATCAACTATTTTGTCATAACTTCCCAATTGCTTATTGCAGTGTTTTGCACACAGAGTAAGCACACCATAAATATCACTGACTGAGTGATTGATTTTTCTGTGGCCTCCTGTTTCCCAGCCATACTGAATTATTTGAGGTGTTTTTCTGGGCTTTCTTTTAAAGTGTCTTCTTTATCCACTCACACTTCAGTTTCTCTATTTGAATTGATAATTCAGTAGCTGTTTAGGTATGCTACTCTCACACAATTTCCACACAAGTCCAGCCCAGAGATATTGTATTTTAAGGAAAATCATTTTAATTCTGTTAGACTGATTGAGAGAGAGAAACAGCTTCCCTTTCAGAAATTCTGTACCCAGCTCACTACATATATTACTAGCATAGTTAGCTACTACTCAATTCAGAAAACTGATTAAATTCCAAGGAGAATTTGAAAACCACTAGATAAATGCCTTCTAAACCTTGCAAACCCCAATTAATTAAACTGTAAAATCAACAAAATAGACATTACTTCTTTACAAAAGGAAAATAATATTATTAATGTAATGATTCATAATGATTATAAGGCTTTGGATAGACATTTAGATTCAAGAATTAGATAATAATTTTCATTACTTACCCAAACAATCATTATGGGGATAGTTACATCAATGCTTGAAGAGTCTTAAAAGCCATTTTCCTAAAGAGCTAATTTCAGTGATGCTGAATTTTGTTGTTTATAAATCTGCCTTCATAGAAGGAAGAAGAGAAAAAAAATAAGTAATGAATAACTAGAAGGCACTTTCCAAAATAAAGTGCTACATAAATGCTGAATAATGATGGTTTCTAATTCAACCATAATCATAAAGGCTATGTGTCCAAATAATTATTTGTTTTAAATCTGAAAAGGCAATAATGGTGGTGTGATGTTAGCTTAAGTACTTAACAGAAACTGCTGAGTCTGAATCACAAAATAATATTTTAAGCCTCCAAATTTCCATGATAAAATTTTTGTTAAATTTTTTTAAGGTAAGATTTATCAATATTTGAAGCAAAAGGGCCCAAATGCAGCAACGTGAACTTGATAGTGGATGTTAGGCAAACAAAAGGAAAGCATCAGTGAGGAGGGTGGGGTGCAGTGTATTTCTGCGGACAAGAGGGGATGAAAATAGGAAGTGTTTATCTTGATTTTCAAAAAAAAAAAAAAAAAAAATCCAATCGTGAACTCAATTTGTGCCCCCCTTGTTCGGAAACCCAAATCTATGGACAATCATTGGAGGCTTTTTGAGGAGTGGTGAAATGGGTACAAAATTATTTTTTAAGAAAAATCAGCCAGAGAGTAGGTGAAGTATGCACTGAATGGGGGAGAAGCTGGTAGCAGAGACGCCAGCAAGAAGGCCAAAATAGCACTCGAGATTGGATATAACAAGGGCTTGTTTCAGCATGGTAGCAATTTGGATGGAAAGAGTTAGCATCTATAGATGTAGTAAAGGTATAAATAACAGAATTTGGCTACAGACTCTCAGTATATGGGCCTGAATGAGAGGGATGATTTGAGGATAATACCAGGTTATCAGTTTGTGAGAGGCAGGAGACAGTGGTGTTGTTTAGGATTAGGAAAGTCACAGAGAGGACAGGATTGGGTGGGAAGATGGGGAGTTCTGTTTTGGAAATGTTAAATTTGAGATGTCCCCAGGATAACCAAGTAGCAATGTCCTGAAGGCAGGAGGAAATGCAAGAGTACAGAGAACAGAAATTGGGGCTCCATCTGGCTTGAATAGCATTTTATGCCTCAATAAGAGTCTCACCTTTAGCAGTCACTTAGCAAAATGACTTTCCAGAGATGAAGCAGCTGCAACTCTGTGACCCTACTCCCTCCCACATAGCCCCTAATGAGGTCATTTAGGCACAGCTCACAACATGAACATGACAGGACTCATTAGAAGTGAGTTAAAAATATTGTCTCCTTAGTCCTTGTGTAAAACAGGAGAGGGTTTTCTTCCATGTTTGATAGCTGGCTCTTCCTTCATGCATGGGAGCTCTGGGTTTTGGCATATAGTGATGAAATGCTTATTCATTCAATCAAACTTGTGCTTATTGAGCACCCACCGTAGGAAATAGATTGTTAGGCACAGTAAGCATAAAATGTACTGTCCCTGCCTTTAAAGACTTACACCAAAAGTATGGATTTCAAAATTTAGTCTTAATTCTATTTAGTTGCCCTTGATTCTATTTAGTTGCCATTGTTTTTACGAGATGTTCTTCCCCTTGACTCTATTTATTGCCATTGTTCTTGTCTGTCCGTCTCCCCCGATTAATAATAATAATAATAATAATAATGTTGGTATTTGTTAAGCGCTTACTATGTGCCGAGCACTGTTCTAAGCGCTGGGGTAGACAAAGGGGAATCAGGTTGTCCCACGTGGGGCTCACAGTCTTAATCCCCATTTTACAGATGAGGGAACTGAGGCACAGAGAAGTTAAGTGACTTGCCCACAGTCACACAGCTAACAAGTGGCAGAGCTGGGATTTGAACTCATGAGCCCTGACTCCAAATTAGAGTGTAGTGATTAGAGTGTAGTGATTAAAGTGATTAGACTGTAAGCCCATCAAACGGCAGGGACTGTCTCTATCTGTTGCCAACTTGTTCATTCCAAGCGCTTAGTACAGTGCTCTGCACATAGTAAGCGCTCAATAAATACTATTGAAAAGCACTGTAATAGAAACATTGGTACAGTATTTGCAATAATCTCTAATTATAAGGGTTTCAAATTATCAATCAATCATATTTACTGAGTGCATACTTTGTGCAGAGCACTGTACTAAGTATTTGGGAGAGTATGATATAACAGAGTTTGTGGACATATTCCCTGCCCACAATGAACTTACAGTTTAGAGGAGTAGACAGACATTAATACAAATGAATACATTACACATATGTTCATAGGTACTGTGAGGCTAAGGGAGGGGTGAATAAAGGATGGAAATCCAAGGACAAAGGGGACATAGGGAGTGGGAGAAGAGGAAATGAAGACCTAGTTGAGGAAGGCCTCTAAGAGATGTGCCTTCAGTAAGGCTTTTTGGGTGGGGAATGTAACTGTTGAATTTGAAGAGAAGATAAGGAATTCTGCTAAGGACAAGTTAAGTTTGAGGAGTCAGTGGGACATCCAAGTAGAGATGTCATGAAAGCAGAAAGAAACACAAGAATACAGAGAAGGAGAGAGATCAGGACTGGAGATATAAATTGGGAATGATCTGCAGAACAGCAAAACAGCTTACAGTTTCTAATGTTCAAAAGTGAATAGGAGGTTCCCAACTCCAGAATCAGTGATAAGATAAATCACTTTGTGAAAACTTTGTTTTATTTTACCATTTCTTCCCTACTTCACAGTTCTTCAGCACCTTTGTCTTGTCTCTGAGTGAAGTTGTTCCCCAACATCTCTTGGAATTGGATTTCATTTATTATTATATTTGTGGCTTCATTTTTATATATATATATCCTCCACTCAGATGAATGTAACTCCCTTCAGACTTCCATCCCAGAAAAACCTCTTAAAACAATTTTTTAAAATATATACTTTCAGTGAGGATTATTAAATTACCCTGTACCAAAAAGGAGGATGAGCTCACTTTTTATTTTATGCAAAAGCTGTATGACTAGAGAACAGATGGGTTCTGGTAGTACCCAAGATTAAAATCATTATTCATAAAGCAACTGTAGACAAGTCTGCCTGTTTCTTCTTGATTTTCTGTCATTCTGCTCCAAATATGAATTGTAGCAGATGAGGCAAATAGAACGATGTACCTCACTTTTTAAAATTCCCATAAAAATCCCTTCAATTTCCATTAGGTGAAAAGGAAACAATTCCCAAAGAGATGTCTTTTAGACTGTAAAATTCTTGTCAGTAGATAACATGTCTATCAATTCTACTATGTATTTCTCTCTCAAGTGCCAAATACAGTCCCCGGCACACAGAAAACATTCAATAAATACTAATGATTGATGGAATGAAGTCAGAAGTTGAGAAAAATTGCCATTTTGCCCATGTTAAGGTGAAAAAAAAGACAACATTTGCAGAAAACAACACAGAGGATCCAGCCCCCACACACACTGGATCGGTTCAGAAAGAACAGCTGCTGTTTCAGAGAAACATTCTCTGAGAACTTATCTGTTCAGTAGATGGATTGTAAGCTCCAAAAGGGCAGGCTCGTTTCAATCACTTCTGTTATGTTGTAGTAGCAAAAAAGTGCCTTAATAATAATGGTATTTGTTAAGCTCTTACTATGTGTCAAGCACTGTTCTAAGTGCTGGGGTAAACACATAGTAATCAGGTTGTCCCCCGGAAGGCTCACAATCTTAATTCCCATTTTACAGATGAGGGTACTGAGGCACAGAGTACAGAGAAGTTAAGTGACTTGCCCAAGGTCACACAGCAGACAAGTGGCAGAGCAGGGATTAGAACCCATTACCTCTGACTCCCAAGCCCGTGCTCTTTCCACTAAGCCACACTGCTTCTTGTTCAGGTCTGCACATAAATACCACTGATTGACAGATAGACAGAAAGAGTTCTAGGTAATTTATCCTTGGATTACGTGGTTTCTCTCCTGTAAACAATGAAAACCCCAAAAGCGAAGATTACTTTATCCTTCTTGCTTGCAATGACAAGTTACCCATGGTTGCCAGCATCCTCAATAAAACTACTTTCAATTTCACATCTCCAGACGTAAATGATGTTTTCCACTGCTGTGCCAAACTGAGAAGCTGGGGGAAAGCAGGTGTTCTTTCAGTTAGTTTCACTGCTGCAGACATCACTGTGGATCACTTAGGACTTTTCTTTCTTTTTTTTGATGGTACCTGGAAGCACATACTTCCGCACATACTCTTCTCTCAACTCCACCCTCTCTACCCATCTCGACTCTCTTGCCCCCCTTTCCCTCCGCCGCTCTCGCTCCACTAACACACAGCCCTGGATCACTTCCTCTGTCCGCCTCCTCCGCTCCTATGCTCGAGCTGCCGAGCGTGCTGGCGAAAGTCCAAGCACCAAGCCGACCTCATACACTTCAAATTTATTCTTTCCTGCCTTAACTCTGCCCTCTCCTCCGCCAGGCAAAGCTTCTTCTCCTCCCTCATCGACATCCATGCCCGTCACCCCCGCCAATTTTTCCAGCCCTTTAACTCTCTCCTTAGGCCCCCTGTTTCTCCCCCTCCCCCATCTCTCACCCCCAATGATCTGGACACCTACTTCCATCACAAAAATCAACACAGTCAGGTCTGAGCTCCCCAAAGTCACCCCTCCGCCTCTCCCCTCCCCCCACCAACCCTCTCCCCTACTTTTCCATCCTTCCCTGCAGTATCCTCAGAGGAGATCTCCCTCCTCGCAAGTGCCACCACCTCCACCTGCACCTCGGACCCCATTCCCTCTCACCCTATTAAAAACATCGCCCCTGCCCTCCTCCCTTCCTTAACTTCTATTTTTAACCACACAATCTTCAATGGCTCCTTCCCCGCTGCCTTCAAACATGCCCACGTCTCCCCCATCCTAAAAAACCCCGCTCTCGACCCCACCTCCCCCTGCAGTTATCACCCTATCTCCCTACTACCCTTCCTATCCAAAATCCTAGAACGAGTCGTCTACAATCGCTGCTTAGAATTCCTTAACTCCCATTCTCTCCTGGACTCCCTCCAATCTGGCTTCTGTCCCCTCTACTCTAACGAGACTGCTCTCTCTAAGGTCACCCGTGACCTCCTTCTTGCCAAATCCAATGGCTCCTACTCCATTCTAATCCTCCTTGACCTCTCAGATGCCTTTGACACTGTCGACCATCCCCTCCTCCTCCATACCTTATCTCACCTTGGTTTCATGGACTCCGTCCTCTCCTGGTTCTCCTCTTACCTCTCTGGCCGGTCATTCTCGGTCTCCTACGCTGGAGCCTCCTCCCCCTCCCATCCTTTAACTGTTGGAGTTCCTCAAGGGTCAGTTCTTGGCCCTCTTCTGTTCTCCATTTACACTCACTCCCTTGGTGAACTCATTCGTTCTCATGGCTTTGACTACCATCTCTACGCAGATGACACGCAGATCTACATCTCTGCCCCTGTCCTCTCCCCCTCCCTTCAGGCTCGCATCTCCTCCTGCCTCCAGGACGTCTCCACCTGGATGTCGGCCCGCCACCTAAAACTCAACATGAGCAAGACTGAGCTTCTCATCTTCCCTCCCAAGCCCGGTCCTCTCCCAGACTTCCTTATCACCGTGGATGGCACGACCATCCTTTCCGTCTCTCAGGCCCGCAATCTCGGTGTCATCTCATGTCATCTCATCTCGTCCATCTCATTCACCCCACACATCCTATCCGTTACCAAGACCTGCCGGTTTCACTTTTACAATATCACCAAGATCCGCCCTTTCCTCTCCACCCAAATGGCTACCTTACTGCTGCAGGCTCTCGTTGTATCCCGGCTAGACTACTGTGTTAGCCTTCTCTCTGATCTCCCTTCCTTCTCTTTCGCCCTGCTCCAGTCTATCTTCACTCCGCTGCCCGGCTCATCTTCCCGCAGAAACAATCTGGGCATGTCATTCCCCTTCTTAAACACCTCCAGTGGTTGCCTATCAACTGCCGCTCCAAACAAAAACTCCTCACTCTAGGCTTCAAGGCTCTCCATCACCTTGCCCCTTCCTACCTCTCCTCCCTTCTCTCTTTCTACCACCCACCCTGCACGCTCCGCTCCTCTGCCGCCCACCTCCTCACCGTCCCTCGGTCTCGCCTATCCTGCCGTCAATCCCTGGGCCACGTCCTCCCGCAGTCCTGGAGTGCCCTCCCTGCTCACCTCTGCCAAACTAATTCTCTTCCCCTCTTCAAATCCCTACTTAAAACTCACCTCCTCCAAGAGACCTTCCCAGACTGAGCTCCCCTTCTCCCTCTACTCCCTCTACCGCCCCCCTTCACCTTTCCTCAGCTTACCCCTCTTTTCCCCCCATTTCCCTCTGCTCCTCTCCCTCTCCCTTCCCACCCCCTCAGCACTGTACTCGTCTGCTCAACTGTATATATTTTCATTACCCTATTTATTTTGTTAATGAAATGTACATCGCCTTGATTCTATTTAGTTGCCATTGTTTTTACGAGATGTTCTTCCCCTTGACTCTATTTATTGCCATTGTTCTTGTCTGTCTGTCTCCCCCGAATAGACTGTAAGCCCGTCAAATGGCAGGGACTGTCTCTATCTGTTGCCGACTTGTTCATTCCAAGTGCTTAGTACAGTGCTCTGCACATAGTAAGCACTCAATAAATACTATTGAATGAATGAATGAATGAATGAATGAATGAATGAATGAATGAATACTATGTGCCTGTCGCTACATTGAGAACTGGGTAATTGCAAGCTAATCAGTTTAGACATATTCCATGTCGAAAACATTTTAAAGCATTTAATAGTCTTGCCCCCTCCTACCTTACCTCCTGATTTTCTACTATAACCAAACCCACACATTTAACTCTTCTAATGCCAGCCTATTTACTGTATTTCAGTTTTGTCTATCTCAACACTGACCTCTTGCCTATGTCCTGCCTCTGGCCAGGAAAGGCCCCCCCATCCCCCATCTTCTTCATATTCAACAGATGATCACTCTCTCCACCTTCAAAGCCTTATTGAAGGCACAGCTTCTCCAAGAGGCCTTTCCCAACTAGACCTTTATTTCTTCTTCTCCCCTCCCTCTCTGCATCCCCTTTGTCCATAGATTTGCACTCTTTATTCACCCCTCACTCAGCCCCACAGCACTTATGTACATATCTGTAATTTATTTAGTTGTAGTAATGTCTGTCTCTCCTTTGAGACAATAAGCTCATTGTGTTCATGGAACGTCTACCAACTCTGCTATATACCAACTCTCTCACGTGCTAAGTATAGTTCTCTGTATATAATAAGTACTTGATACATGTGATTGATGTGCCACTTGGGGCTTACAGTCTTAATTACCATTTTTAAAAATTTATTTACAGATGAGGGGCACGCCCCTCTCAGGATCACATCTGGAGAGTTTCCAGTACTCTACCAGTCTCGATTACAATGAGGAAGAGTCAAGCAGAGGCCTACCCATTCCATTCCTAGCTTGGGCAGTGGCTTGTGAGTGGAAGGCAATCTGCTCCAAGTTAAAACTCACCTGTGCTGGGCAGCAGCAGCATGGGAGAGAGTTGGGTGCAGAGACTCAAATTTATTGTGTGGAAGAAGGCAATGGTAAACCACTTCTGTATTTTTACCAAAACAAATCTATGGACACACTACCAGAACAGTTACAGCTGGAGGTAGGGGATTCTGGGAGAGATGTGTCCATGGAGTTGTTATAGCTCAGAGACCACCCTACAACATAAGACAAGACAACTGAGGCACAGAGCCGTTAAGTGACTTGCCCTAAATCACACAACAGACAAGTGGTGGAGCCGACATTAGAACCCAGTCCTTCTGACTCCAAGGACCAAGCTCTATCCACTAGGTCACAAGACTTCTCTTGAGGCACTGCAACTACCTTTGGCTGTGGTATTCTGGATTCACCCTCCCTCTCATCCCTCCTGCTTGCCCAAGTAAGACATCAAATTTAATTTTAAAGTCTCTGACCAAAAACAATATGCTGTCAATCAATCGATCAAGCAATAATATTCTTAGGGTTCTTACTGTGTACAGCAAACTACACTAAGTGCTTAGTAGAGTAAAATACAAAAAAGTTGGTAGACACTATCACTGACCTCGAGGAACTTACAGACTAGATGTGGAGACAGACATTAGAAAGATTTACTGATAGGGGAAATAGTAGAATACAAGAATATGCACATACATGCTGTGTGACTGGGGGCAGGGTTAATATCAAAGTGTTTCAAAGGTACACAGCCAAGTGCATAGGTGACAATGCATAGGGGACCCAAAACAGAGGGCATGTAGGGGAAGAGAGAGCTTTGTAAGGAGAGGCCTTTTGGAAAAGGTATGATTTTAGTAAGATTTTGAAGATGGGGAGAGTGGTGGCCTATTGAGCAGTGTGGCTCAGTGGAAAGAGCCCGGGCTTGGGAGTCAGAGGTCATGGATTTGAATCCCCACTCTGCCACTTGTCAGCTGTGTGACTGTGGGCAAGTCACTTTACTTCTCTGTGCCTCAGTTCCCTCATCTGTAAAATGGGGATTAAGATTGTGAGCTTCATGTGGGATAACCTGATTACCCTGTATCTACCCCAGCGCTTAGAACAGTGCTCTGCACATAGTAAGCGCTTAACAAATACCAACATTATTATTGGGTATAAAAGGGGATGGAGTTCCAAGCCAGAGAAAGGACATAGACAACAGGGCAGTGACAAAACAGATTACATCAAAGCACAATAAGGAGGTTGCCATTAGAGGAGAAAAGTGTGTGAGCTGCATTGTAATAAAAGATCAGTGAGGTGAGCTGGGGGTAGAGGAGACGTGGGGAGAGCTGATTGCCTGCCTTAAAGCCATTCATAGTTTCTTTTCAATATGGATCTGGATGGGAAAATATCAGAGGTTGTAGTGGAGTGGGGATATATGGACAGAAGTTTTTTTAGAAAAATCAATCTGGTCAGCCAAGTAGAGCATGGACTGATTTGAGTAGAGACAGAAGGCAGGTAGGTCAGCAAAGAGGCTAATGGAGTAGTCAAGGTGAGACTTGATAAGTGCTTGGATCAGCATAATTGCAATGTGGACAAAGAGAAAAGGGTAGATTATAGAAGTGTTGTAAAGGTAGAACTGACAGGATTTGGTGACAAACTGAATACGTGGGTGGATTGAGAACAGATAATGCCAAGGTTATGGTCTTATGAAAAGGGTAGATGGTGAGTGATGTCATCTACAGTGGTGAGAACATCTTGGGGAGGAAGGATTTGCATGGAAATATGAGAAGTTCTGGTTTGGGACATACGAAATTTGAAGCATTGGTGGAAAACCCGAGTAGAGATGTCCTGAAGACAGTTGAATATGAGAGACTGCAGAGGAGAGAGGTAGGGCTTGAAGAGGTTGAAATGATCCTTTTTAAAGGGTCTAGGCAAAACTTTTTGAATCATAAACTTACATTTCTTCATCCAGAAGAACACCTTAAATAGTATTCATAAACATAATCGCCTCCATCACATAATTCCCCCACCCAGACTGTGGAGGAGGAAACAAAATTTTTTGTGCCCCACACAGTAACTGTGAGCAGTAACTGCAGCCCACACTGTCCTTTCCTGGGCACAGTACATTGTTCTGCACACAGTAATCACTCAATAAATGCTACTGATTGGTTGATTTGAGGGTAGTAGGGGAGAAGGGAGAAACAACACGGTCCACTGTGAACAGCACAGATCTAGGAACCCAAAGGACTGTGTGCTAATCCCAACTCTGACACTTCCCTGCTGTGTGACCTTGGACAAGTCACTTCACAATTCTGTGTCTCAGTTTCCTCATCTATTAAAAAGGAATTCAATACCATTTTCATCTATTAAAATAGGAATTCAATATCCATTCTCCCTCCTACTTAGATTGTGAGCTTCATGTGGGGCAACAACTGGTTGTGAGCTTCATGTGGGGCAACAACTGGGTGTCCCACTTGATTAACTTGTAACTACCCCAGTGCTTAGTACAGTGTTTTCCACATAGTAAGTGTTTAATAAATATTATTATCATTATTATAGCTATTATTACTAATAAGGGGGAGTGGAGCTAAATCATTGAGTGCCTACTATATGTGGCACTTGGGAAGGGCAATAGAAAAGACTAGTCACAAGTGACCTCTTTCCTCCTCATTTCCTTCTCCTTTGTTTTCTTCTCATATTGTTGCTATACTTAATGACCAGTTTAATAACCTCTCATTTTTGTGTTGCAAAGGTTATGCCAAAAAGTGGGATAATTATGCAATTGTGTAGAGTAATTGTATACAGTATACAGAAACCCACAGCTGTTCACAGTGGGAGGCAGATTCTAAAATGTCACTGTTCAGTTAGATGAGGTGGTGTCAAAAATCCTGGCACAGAAACAGCCTTAGGTAAGCAGTAGGCATGCAGTGGGAAATTGAGCAGAAAGGCAGATCCAGTTACCAACCATCTGATCTCATGCTCCTTTAATTACATCAAAGTAGATAAGATAACAAAAAGAAGAAGACTTAAGCCCAAATCTTGGATTTTCTTGTTTTGAACAGAAATCTAAAGTGGAGACTAAAATGACTTCTCATATACTTCCATATGACGTGCACTGTCTCATTTGGTAACTGTGAATCTGCTGAAAGTATTGCTCTGAAAATCTGGCAGTAATAAAAAGAAAACTGCTAAAATAGTGCTCAAGTTTTCCCTTTCAAACAAACTTTCTTTCTTTTACATTCATAAATTGACTTCTACCATCTAAAACAATCATGTTCCCTCCATCTCAAGAGAACAATCATTTCTTCCCAATGGTCATTCAATGAATCATAAATAATCTCTCATCTGAAATAAGCATAGAAAATTTCTGCTTTAGAATCAGCAACTATAGAACTTCCAAATTCATATATAGGGTTGGAAGATGTTTTTAAACCCAGATGGGAGGCAGTGCCTTAGAGTCTCTTGGAGGTAAAATGTGAATTCCAGAAAAAGATGTGAAAAGACGCCTTTGAATCTGATCAGTTTTCAGGTGATCAATTAATTTTCTGTGATGAAAAGAGATGGAAATATAATTGTGGTTTGTAGCAATGTCTATTGATAATTTATGCTTACATCAATAAAGAAAAATACTTTTTTTATTTCCCAGAAAAAAATCACTGTGATATTTGTAAAGTTCACACATATTCCATTTCATGAGTAATTGTTTTCGTACTAATGATCAATCAATCAATCATATTTATTGAGCACTGTACTAAACATTTTGTTGACTACAACAGAGTTGATAGACAGGTTCTCTGCCCACAAGGAGTTTATTGTCTAGAGGGATAATATTTGTATTATTGGAATATTCTATAATGACAAATATAACTATGTTTTGTGTATTCACCTCTGATTTTTAAAAAATGCAGATATTTGTGACATGCTCCTTCCTTTCTTTCATTGTGCCTGGAAATTTTTAAGGTACTGTTATACACCCTAAGGAAGAAGAAACCTCACTGCCCCATTTTAATAGCTTTCCCAAATAAAAGTAAACTGCAGACCTGCATTGATCAATTAGATATGTCCATTTTTTTTTTAGGTGTTTGACATAAGTATTAACTTCGCTGAAGCTACCACTGGAAGAAAAGTTAATCGTTCTGACAGGAATTTGATGGAATTATTGTGCCATGCACATTACTACGCTAGGTTCTTTGGAGATGAGATTATTGTAACACATTGTAATTCACATTTCTTTAG
This sequence comes from Ornithorhynchus anatinus, assembly GCF_004115215.2. Classification (NCBI taxonomy): domain Eukaryota; kingdom Metazoa; phylum Chordata; class Mammalia; order Monotremata; family Ornithorhynchidae; genus Ornithorhynchus; species Ornithorhynchus anatinus. Next base: position 158,778,349 of record NC_041728.1, read on the forward strand.
CAGCAAACATATCACAGCTATTCTCTATTAATTTACCAATTTTATAGGAGTCACAGTTAATCCACAAATCATATTTGTAACAATTTTAATTGTTCTGTGTATATATCTATATTTATATCTATATCTCTTTATCTATAATTCTCTTTATTTGTAATGCTGCCTGTTTACTTTTTTTGATGTCTGTCTCCTCCCTTCTAGACTGTGAGCCTACTGTGGGCAGGGATTGTCTCTATTGCTGAATTGTACTTTCCAATCACTTAGTACAGTGTTCTGCACACAGTAAGAACTTAATAAATATGATTGAATGAATGAATACCTACAATTTTTTAAATTTATTTTCTGAATGTGGACTGCTTAAAAAAATCTAATACTTATTCAGACCCCAAAATCTTAGTTCCAAGTGATTAGCATATAATTTAACTATTTAAAAGGAGAATCCTCAGTTGGTAAACTCTCCAAATCCCTATGATTTTCTGTAATGCAGTGAGGTAGATGTTGAGGGAGGCTTGTTAACACTTTCAGGCCACTGAATTACTTTAAACTACTCAGGTTTCCAAACACTGATATGCTTTGTTAATGTACCTAAATGCAAGAAGCAGTGGAAGATATGTAGGAGAATGGTTTCCACCAATTCATCAATCCATCTACTGAATATTCAATTGATTTAGAGCTCTGTAGAAAGCAGTTGGAAAATGAATTATGTAACTCTTCTCCTCTCCCACTTTGTGTAATTTTCTTTTCCAGAGGAAAGCACCTTCAGACCTGGGGATGATTAGTATATACTATGCCTTAAGGAGGGATGGCCCTAGTTAAATGAACATGACCTTGGGGTCAGAGGACATTGGGGTTTTAATTCTGGCCCTTACAGTTAATTATGGTACTTCTTAAGAGCTTACTATATGCCAAGCATTGTACTAAGCATTGCAGCTATAAGTTAATCAGGTTGGACAATCTCTGTCTCATGGGGCTCACAGCCTAAACAGGAGGCAGTGGGATTTAGTGACCATTTTACAAATGAGGTAACTGAGCCATGGGGAAGTTAATTGACTTCCTCAAGATCATACAGAAGATGTGTAGCAGAGCAGGAATTAAAACTCAGATTCTCTGACTCACAGGCTCATACTCTTTCTGCAAGGCGACCTTGTTTCTCACTTGTCTTCTGTGTGACCATGGGCAAGTCATTTCACTTCTCTGTGCCTCAATTACCTCATCTGTAAAGTGTGTATTCAATGTCTGTTCTCCTCACTGCTTAGGCAGTGAACCCCAAATGGGAAAAAGACTGTGTCTGAGCTGATTAACCTGAATCTACCCCACCACTTAGAACAGGGCTTAACACATAGTAAGTGCTAAACAAATAATAACAATAATGATGATTTCCTCCATTCCCTAAGGAAATTACAGTCAAATGAGGGAACCCCCTGCTTAGTGATAGCTTGCAGATAATATTCTGACCCTATACATCATCAATAGCTTTCAATAAATGTTAACTGAGTAGATGGCTGTTAACAGTTATCTTGATGGAAAAGGAAATAGAAAAGGAGGGAAAAAGTTATTAGAAATGGACATTAACTTAAAAGGATGATATATGTTACTACTAACTCCATAATCATCAGAAATCTGTTGTTGTTTTAGTCTGCTTTCTCAAAGGCAAAGAGGTACAACAATAACAGCAGCTAAAATGAAAGCTGCAGCATCAGCCAGCAGAAATTACATGCAATCTCTTTACAAGGTCATTTCGTCCTAATAGTCACTTCATGTATTTATGTATTTGTGTATTTATATCTAGGCTTAGAACATATATCTCTATATAGATATCTGTAGCTATCTATCTATAAGGTGTAAGCACTTGGGAAAGTACAAAAGAAACATGAGACATGATCTCAGTTAGCAATTTACATTCATCCTCCTTCCTCCTCTGTCTTTTCACCTTTTGCTCTGCACACAGTAAGCACTCAATAAATACCATTGATTAATCTCGGATGCAGGTAATTCTAAAATCAGTGACACACATTCTCTATCAAGGCTTAAGATATAGAAAAGAAGCAAAACAATTCTAGAACACATTTTACGCGCTCACACTCTTCCTTTCTCTTCTCCCTAGCAGCTTTCAGAGTTCACAAGAGCTAGCTCAATGTTTGCTACCATTCTCCTGTTTATATCTATAACTCTTTTTTATATTGCTATTTTCAGTAACTCCAATGAGTCTATCCAAAAGTCCGCATGAAACGCCAAGAGACTTCCTCATGTTGCCTGTGATTTTACTGAAAGCATCAACCTCTGTCATACTCTCTAGAAGCTTTCAATCAAATAGTAAAACAAAGAAATGTCAACATAAAGAAATTGTCATTTGCTACATCACTGGAGAGAATGGAAGCTCTTAAAAGTTTTTCATTCTTTGTTTCTTCTAAGTAGAATATTAAAAATGAACTCAACATTAGTATATTTTTGCAAGACATTCCATTATTGTTGATCAAGGTTCTATTAACAGTAAAGATGAGTAGAATGTGATGAATCAAAATAAAACAATTTAGACATAATTTAAATTATTGTATCTATATATGTCAAATCTGCAACCAACAAGTTATAAAGATATAATTTTAGATATTAAATAGAGCCCTTATTGCTATTCATTATCTGAAGAGAGGCTAGGAAACACTTCATCATTATCAAAAACCATTAAGTGGTCTGAAACTTAAATGGAATTTTAAAGATGATTAGAAGAAAAAAGGCTGATACAAGGTGTTTTGAAAATAAATAGGAAGTTTGATTTTCTGATCCTAAAATCCTGAGGGCAAAGACAATCTGTCCTAAAAGACCAAGAAGAGCAGAACCAGCTTTCACCACGCTTTCCTGATTTTCCACTTGAAGCTGTTCCTCACTTGAATCAGAAAAAGACCAACTGGGGAACTAAAGCCCCTCTCAGGGTCATACCTGGAGAGTTTCCAGTACTCTGCCAGTCTTGGCTATGGGAGAGAGAGTCAAGCAGAGGTCTACCCATTCCATTCCTAGCTTGGATAGTGGCTAGCGAGTGGAAGGCAATCTGCTACAAGTCAAACTCACCCATGCTGGCAGCAGTGGCATGGGAGTTGAGGGTGGAGACTCGAGTTTACTGCATGAAAGGTGGCAATGGTAAACCACATCCTCATTTTTGCCAAGAAAACTCTATGGATACACTACCGGAACAATCGCAGATGGAGAGTGGAGCAATCTGAGAGAGATGTATCTGTGGTGTCGCTATGTGTTGGAAATGACTCAAAGGCCTAAGACAAGACAAGGGTAACTAAAGACTGCACTCTCGAACTCCTCCCCTCCTGGTTGCAGCAATTCTTTGAGCTGGTTTTGCCAGGTGTCAGAGGAGAGGGTCAATACTACTGCTATGCTGAAGGAAAAATTCCTTGATCTATTTGTTTCTGTGATATGGTTCCCCAGATCTCTTGCACAACCTCCAAGGTAGGTCCTGTGAAAGTGCACCAATCAGCATTTGCATGCAAGACATGGTCCAGTAAATTGTATTTTTGAGGCTTTACTCTATGCAGAGCACTGTACTTAGCCCTTGGGAGAATGCAACATAACAGAATTGGAAGACATGTTCACTGCTCATAATGAGTTTACAGTCTAGAAGGGTAGACAGATTCTTGGTTTACCATATTATCAACTTATTCTGGCCCATCTACCACCCATGGTACAGCAATGTCAGATTAAGAGTTATTGGAATATTTCAAATTTGGAATTCAAATAACACACACATATGTATGTGTGTGTTCATAAGTAGATATATGCTAATATTAAGTGAACTATAAGTAAATATAAGACCTACTTATAGGATAATATAAAGACTTTTTACCAAGAACTATGCTTAGATTTAGGTTTGGAAGCTTTCTGTCACCCAAAGTTCTAGATAGACCATATTGAAATAAAATGGAATACATGTCCATGGAAAAATTATTTACCATTATCTCTTAATCCATTACTGGCAACCCAAATTTGGAAAGACATTTATTTGAGAAAATAATTATGATTGAGCATGAACTTTTACATGTGTAGAATGGCAAAGGAAAATGTGAAAGAACACACCCCAGTAATAATAACTGTGCTATCTGTTTAGGGCTTACTCTGGGCCAGCCACTGTATTAAGCTCTGGGATTGATGATAATAATAATATTAATGTTGGTATTTGTTAAGCGCTTACGATGTGCAGAACACAGTTCTAAGTGCTGGGGTAGATACAGGGGGATCAGATTGTCCCATGTGAGGCTCACAGAAAGAATCAGTCCCTGTCCCACATGGACCTCGCTGTCTGTATGGCTCAGTGGAAAGAGCCCGGGCTTGGGAGTCAGAGGTCATGGGTTCCAATCCCGGCTCTGCCACTTGTCAGCTGTGTGACCGTGGACAAGTCACCTCACTTCTCTGGGCCTCAGTTCCCTCCTCTGTAAAAATGGGGCTGAAGATTGTGAGCCTCACATGGGACAACCTGATGACCCTGTATCTCAAATTTGGAAAGACATTTACTTGAGAAAATAATTATGATTGAGCATGAACTTTTACATTAGAGAAGCAGCGAGGTGCAGTGGAAAGAGCACGGGCTTTGGAGTCAGGGCTCATGAGTTCGAATCCCAGCTCTGCCACTTGTCAGCTGTGTGACTGTGGGCAAGTCACTTAACTTCTCTGTGCCTCAGTTCCCTCATCTGTAAAATGGGGGTTAAGACTGTGAGCCCCACGTGGGACAGCCTGATTCCCCTATGTCTACCCCAGCGCTTAGAACAGTGCTCGGCACATAGTAAGCGCTTAACAAATACCAACATTATTATTATTATTATTATCTCCCCCAGCGCTTAGAACAGTGTTCTGCACATAGTAAGCGCTTAACAAATACCAACATTATTATTACTTCTGTGGATATTCTGGAAATAGAAGCTTCATGGAGGCATAATTATCCTATTTGTTGTATGAGTCTCATTTACAAATGTTCAAGCAACTACTGAAGGTGGAACAGAGGGCATGCAACTGAAGGGCAGTGGTAAAATAATTCTTTCTACACTTACTGCCTAGAAGCTAAATTTTCAGAACCCAAAGGCCTACATTTCCCAGAAACCTCAAGGAAAGGGTGTCAGGCAGAATGACAAGAATCTCATCTTTGAATTTGGGATATAAAATCCTTGTTTCCTAATTTCCTGATTGCCAGAAGATGCTCTGTTCACAATATCAGATTTCCTACCCCATGAACATGGCCTCAGAACTTGGTCTGTATATCTAAAGGATTTGTATGTTTTAAGGTAGCTTAGGTATATATGTCAAAGCCTGAATTTTTAATGGTGAATAAACTTTTGGGTCTGGTTTAGCTTTACTCTCTTTGTTTCCCTATGCATTAAACTAAACTTCTGGGGTTAAAAAAACAAAAACAAAAACAAAAAAAACTTCTGAGTGCTTGAGAAATTTCTAGAGGTACCAGTGATTTTTCTCAGGTTGCTCTGCACACAGTAAGCACTTAATAAATACAATTGAATGAATAAGAATAGTCTTCTGGCTTGAAGTCATCACTTAAGACAACCAAAATCATTTTAATACCATATTATTTTACTTGGGTTAATAAAGTTTCATTTTCTTGAAAAGCCAGGGATTCTAAGCCATCAATGCTATTGAAGATGGTTTAGGATGGGGGTGGAGGGGAGGGGATCTGAATGGAGAGAAGAAAGCAGTATTCAAAGTGTATGCTCTTAATTTTTTATTCTTGCTCAAAAGTGCACACACACAAACACACACTCATACATACACAGAGAGCTTACACACCAGGGCAGGCTGGTGCTACAAAGAACACATAAACAGTACTCACCTGTTCTACAATACAAGACATAAATGAATCACCTCAAACATCAAAAAATGCTATATTATTCAAAGAACAGCCAATAATAATTTTGGTATTTGTTAAATGCTTACTAAGTGTGAAGCACTCTGCAAAGGGCTGGAATAGATACAAGACTATTAGGACAGATACAGTTTATATATAACCTCAATCTTAACTTTTTTATCATTATATAATGAAATTAATTATAATTATTAATTCAATCATATTTATTGAGCACTTACTGTATGCAGAGCACTGTACAAAGTGTTTGGAAAGTACAATACAGCAATAAAGAGAGACAATCCCTGCCAACATGCAATTATATGTACATGTAATTATAATTGAGAAATTAACATGGCCTAGGGGACAGAGCACAGGCCTGGGAGTCAAAAGGACTGAGTTCTAATCCCAGCTCCTTCAACATGTCTGCTGTGTAGTCTATGAAAAGTCAAGTGACTTCTCTGCGCTTCAGTAACCTCCTGTGTAAAATGGGGATTAAGACCAATGACCCCATGTTTCCAACCAGATTTGCTTGTATCCAACCCAGTTCTTAGTACACTGTCCGGCACATAGTAAGTATTTAACAAATACCAGAGTTGGTATTATTATTAATTCAATAATTCTGAAATCAGTTTATATTCACCTTTGAATGTGCTTAGTATTGCTGTTATAGCTTTGTCATAGGAGTGTGAATCAGTTCAGTGTCCTTACCTACCTGTTTCACTGGAAGAATTTCCCAAAGAATCTGAATCATATACTAACACCACCTTCAGATTTCTTGTGCCACCCTAGAGTGTGGCTAAACAGAATATAATGAACAAGCCTGAATCTAACACATAATCCTTTGGTTCTTCGATGATGGGGAATGAATCAAATAAGTCTACTTCTGCCACGGACAAACATATTAATGAGATTCAATCAATTAAACAATGGCATTTATAGAGTGTGTACTATGTGTAGAAGACAGTGCTAAGTGCTTAGTACAGTATTCTGCATACAGTAAGCACTCAATAAATATGATTGAATGAAAGACTATTTAAGTGTTGGGAGAGAATTTACAATGTAGAGGAAGTTTTCAGGGTCACCAAACTTGTTTAATAGCTCTTAAGATTGGTATTCTTTACTAAATGCTAAGGAAGATACAAAATAATCAGGTGGACACAGTCCTTGTCCCACACGGGTTTCAGTCTTAATCCCCAGTTTACAGATGAGGTAACTGAGACACAGAGAAGAAAACTGACTTGTCCAAGGTCACACAGCCAACAATTCTGCAGATATTGGACGTGGGAGGAGGGATGGCGGCGGGGTGGAAGTTGTTCCCTTAATTTTCTTTTGATATCAATACAAAGCACTATCATGGCCACTGGGCCAATCTGTAGTCTAAGCCTGTATTGTTGTTTTGAAAGCATTTAGTGCTATTCTCTGAACATAGTAAGTACTCAGTATACACCATTAACTGATAGATTACTGGAGAAATTTGTGTTTCAATCAATCAGTTTGGAGGATTGTCATGACCAACAGTGGAGAGTATTGGGATTTTTAATCAATTAAAGCAGCCAGCTTTTATCATCTTAATCTTAAAGGGTCTTTTCTGAGATAATAGTGGAGCTGACATAGATTCAAATAATTCATAAACTCACATTTTACAGTAGATCTAAGGTATAAAATATAAAATGATCCTAGAACCAAAAAAAAAAAAAAAATGGACATAGGTGCTCTTGAATTTCCCCCAAATCTAATTGCATTGATATTATTTCTTGGATCCTCAAGAAGCTGTGTTAAACTAGTACCATCTAAAAACCAGTGCAATTGAAGATCGATCGATTCTACAATTCCAGAAAATAGCAAACCTATCTTCTCTGCTTACCCAACATATAGCACAGTGCCTGAGATTGGAAACTTAATCACCAAAACTTGAAACCTTAAGTCTCAACCGAGCTGCAGGGTCTAATGGCTTAGTGGATAGAGCAGAGCCTGGGAGCCAGGGGGACCTGGGTTCTAATTCTGACTTTTCCATTTGTCTGCTGTGTGACTTTCAGCAAGTGACTTAACTTCTCTGAGCCTCAGTTATCTCACCTATAAAATGAGGAATAAGACTGAGAGCTCCAGGAGGGACACAGACTGTGTCCAACCTGATTAGCTTTAGTCTACCCCAGTGCTTGGTATGGTTCCTGCCACATAGTAAGAGCTTAACAAATACCATTTAAGATAAAAAATGGAGTCCGGGACTTTTTCCCAAATACTCCCTCCTCCCTCCACAGAATGGAAGATAAGCAGTGTTCAGAGTCATCTCTCCCAAAACTCCCCTACCACCAATTAATTGAATAATAAAAATTTTCTTGAGCACCTTTTCTAATCAATTTATCGACAGTATTTATTTCAGTACCTACTGTGTGCTTAGCACTCTATTAAGCACTTACACTAGAATTTGCAGTCACGATTTCCACTCTCAAAGAGTTTTCAATAGAATGGGAGAGAAGATACTAAATTAATGACAGGTAAGAAGAAGTACTAGAGTATAAGGATATGTGTGTATCTTTACCCTTATGTGAATGTATATGTGTATATTCACATAAGGATAAAAGTATACATACATTATACTCTAGTACTTCTTATTTTTAAGAAGATTGAGGCATTGTGAATATCTCAATTCCCAGGTGGCAGAGAAGTGCTGAAATACAGTTGGAAATATAAGTAAGGTTGGAAGATTGGAAATCAATTGGGAAGGCTCCCAGGAAGAGATGCAATTGTTCGGTGCAGGGCATTGTTCAAGCATTAAGAAATTGTTAGTAGACATAATTCTTGTCTTGGGGAGCTTACAAGCTAGCAGAGGAGACAAACAGAAAATTATTTATAGATGGGAAAAAGAGAGCTCAAGGATCAATAAGGAACAGCCTGAAGATCAGCAACACCTCCTCTGCATGCTGACAAACATTAATAATTGGGGTATTTCATTAATAATTGGGGTATTTGTTAAGTGCTTACTATGTGTCAAGGACTGTTTTATGGGGGAAGATACAAGATAATCGGATCAGACACAGTTCCTATCACACACTGAGCTCATAATCTAAGAAATCTCCTGATCTTATTAGGAGTGAAGCCCTACTCTAGGTAGGAGGCAACAGTGGGCTGTAGTTTATCTCCAAGATTTAGAATTTGGGGAAGATTGGGACAATTTCATTAGGAAAAGCTGGACCGGACCTGTGAAAAGATAAGGAATCAATTTTATAGATCTTAGTACTGATAAACTAAATATGAGAGAGTACATTAAAATGCACACTAAAATATATAGAAGGATGATTTTATTTTTCAAATTGCAGACTTAAATCAATTTCCATATTGTTTTTCAGAATCAATTTGAACATATACATTTTTGGGATTTTATATATTTCTGGATTATGTTTAAAAATTGCCATTTTATTATTTGGTCTTTCATATGTTATTTGCTTCAGTTTTGCTTTTTAGAAGGTTTTGAAGCCTGTGTTTTTTTTTTCTACAATGGGATATGTCTTTTTTCTTAAGGAAATCTGTTTTTCTTGTTTTTAGGCCCTATGTATTGCTTCAAAAAGCAAATAGAAAGACAATTACAAAGCTAAAATCTCCTACTTTATTCCAGCAAGAGGGCAAACTTAGTTATATTATCTGTCAGTGCCCAGGATTATCTCCTGAAGAGACTACTTAAGAATGGCACATATATCAATCTTCATAATCTCTTCTCTTTGCAAAGAAAGTTATTAGGATGTCAGAATCAAGTATGATTTTCTGTGATGAGAAAATAGATTATGGAAGATTACTAGAAAGAATTCTAGGCTTGATTTTCATTTTACTTTGAAAAAGATCAGCCACTGGAGTAGTACAGTTTGATCATTATGAAGATTAAATCCTGATTTTCACAAGTGTCTTTTTGGCAGACCTGATGTGGTCTTCTTGCTTCAACATTGGATCAGAATCCTGGATAATTGAGTTCTAGTTATTTCTCCTTCAATATTGAGGCCACAGGCAACACCTTCATCTCCTTTGACCTTAGTCTTGCCTCTTGAAAAAGGGGTTTGATCAGTCTTGTCCCTCTTTTCATCTTGGAATGCCAGGACAATTCTACAAATTCCTCATAGGGATTTTGGGATAAATTGAAAACTCAGTTCTTAGAAGATCCTATGTTATATAATTCTAAGGTTACAATTCCCTTCAGGTCTGTATTTAAAAGGTTTATAAGTATGCTCTGATAGAAGCTGATAATGTTAGGGAAGTTAAAACAGAAGCTGTCTTTTCCCCACTATGCAGTTACCTTTTCAAACATGTAGCATAGAAGGGAATTTGGTAAGTTTTCAAAGTGGAGTGATTAAATACCTGTAGATGTATGGATCTCTGTCTTCCAAATCCTGAAGAGGAGAATTCAATTAGAGTATAACTGCAAACTGTACGATTAAATGAACTGTAGAGTAAAAAATTGATACTAGCAGATATACATGTGATAAATAGTATTTTTTAAACTATGCAAGCACAGTGTCATAAAAAAATATTACAACTGCTAATAATGAAACAAAGGATGGCTTGTTGAAATTTTTGAACTCTGTTTCCAACAGAGAAATGGGTAAATGTAATCAAAGGTTTAGAAAAGAAGCCGTTTAGTGACGGGCAACAGAACTCTTAACTGAAAGGAACCTTGAGATCAATGCAATCCTTAAGGCAAGGTGAATCAAGGCAGTGGCCCCATCTTCATGCTTTGGAGGATCCTGCTTGACACGCCCACAGTAGAACCAAAAAGGATGGCATAAAACCCAGCAGATTTGATCAAGGGAAAAGCCAACTGATAAATCAACCACCCAGTAGCATTTTTTTGAGTGCTTGATGTGTTCAGATCACTGCAGTAAGCTCTAGGGACCTCACAATAGAGTTGGTAGACATGATCTCTGCCCACAGGAAGGCTGCCATATATAAAGCAGCAGATATTAAAACAAATTAAATATTCTAATAAATTCTAATAATTCTAATAAATTAATTAGAAGCAGTGTGGCTTAGTGGATAAAGCACGGACCTAGGAGTCAGAAGGACCTGGGTTCTAATCCCTGCTCTGCCATGTGTCTGATGTGTGTCCTTGAGCAAGTGATTTAACTTCTCTCATTTACCTCATCTGTAAAATGTGGAATAAGAGTGTAAGCCGCATGTGGGAAAGGGACTGTGTCCAACCTGATTAGCTTGTCTCTACCCCAGGGCTTGGCATATAGTAAGCACTTAAGTACTATTATTATTATTACTATTAAATCAAAGATAGACGAAATAGTAGAATATAAGAATATATACATGAGTGCAGTGGGGCTGGAGGAAGTATCGATTGTTTGGGGGAAACATAGCTGAGTGCAAAGTCAAAGCAGAGGAGAGAGCAGATAAGTAAAATGAAAGGCTTAATCAGGGAAGAGCTCTAGAGGAGATGCAAATTTGGAAAGTTTTGAAGATGGAGGAGTGATGGACTGCTGGATATGAAAAGGGCCAGAGTTCTAGGCTCAAAGGAGGATGGGGGAAATGGATTGGCAGCAGATGGATGAGATAGAGTTAAAGAGATTAAGTTGGTGTTAGGGGAGTGGAGTATGTGAATTGGATTGTAGTAGGTGATCCCATCAAAGGGCAGGGACTATCTCTATCTGTTGCCGACTTGTACATTCCAAGCGTTTAGTACAGTGCTCTGCACATAGTAAGCGCTCAATAAGTATTAGTGAATGAATGAATGAATGAATATTAGGAGGGAGAGAGCTGATTGAGTGCCTTAAAACCAATGGTAAGGAATTTCTGGGTGATGGGGAGCTGGATGGGCAACGATTTGAGAATTTTCAGAAGTGAGCAGTTTTGTGGGTTTTTTTAGAAAAATGACCCAGGCAGCAGAGTAAAATATGGGTTGGAGAGGAGAAAGAAAGGAGATAGGGACATAAGCTAAAGCAGGAGTCAAATCGGGAAATAAAAAGTGCTTGGGTCAGCATGGTAGCGGGTTGGATGAAGAGGAAGGGGTGGTTTCTAGAGATATTATGAAGGTGGGGTTGACGGGATTTTGTGACAAATTGAATGTATATGTTGAATGAAAGGGATGAGTCGAGGATAATTCCGAGGCTAAGGGCTTGTGAGGCAATCAGGATGGTGGTGTTTTCTACAGTGCAGGGAAAGTTGGGGAAGGATAGGTTTGGGATGGGAAGATGAGGAGTTCTGATTTGGATGTAAGGTTTTATTATACTGAAAAAAAAATTATGCTTCTTTTTGCTTTTGCTATAAATTGCACAGCTTTAAAACAGTTTGCAAATTAATAATGGAATGCTATGATGGTCAGCATATTTAATATTATTAACAACAAAGTGGATTTAAGCAAAGAGAAGATTTGCAGTAATAAAGAGAATAGATGAGTGCATACTCTGTGAATAAATAAGAAGAGGGAATGTGGTATGTATCATAGCAGTTCCACAACTGAGCCCAACTCAGCATTTTATGGAACAAAGAAAAGTTGTGAACACAATCTGGGGATTAATTGAAATGGTATCTAAATTTAATATTATGAAGTAAGAACAAGTCTAAAACATTTATAAAAACCCAAAGAAATGCATGACTATTATTTTGTACCTTATCATCAGGATGAGCCATGATGAAAAAAAATACTGAAAATGGCAAAATACTTCACAATTATTCTTGACTGTTCCTCTAGTGTGAGTCAGCAAGAACAGATGTCTCTTGTACTTTATGCTTTTCTGAAGGAGGAAAGGGAGAATTGTATTTATTGTCTTCCAGTTAAAGGTAACTTCTGGAAAAGAACTACTCAGTTTGCTAAATAACTTGCTAAGGAACTTGGGTTCATCATTAGTGATCATTTAGGCCAGCAATAGGACAATGGAGCAAATATGAAAGGCCAGAAATAAAGCATATCTTTCAAGTCCAGTGTAAAGCCTTTTGTCACTCTAAAGGCTCTGAGGTAAATCCATTTCTTTTTCTGGTCAATTACAGCTCTAACCCTGTTGCTCCCCTCTCCAATCCACATTTCAATCTTCTTCATGGATCATTTTTTTAAGAGAACTGTTCAGTCCACACCTCCCAATGCCTCAAAAACTCCAATGATTGCCCATTTATCTCCACATCAAGCAGCTTGGCCTAGTGGAAAGAAGCCTGGAAATTGGAGGACCTGGGTTCTAATTCTATCTCCTAGAATGAGTTGTCTACACTTGCTGCCTAGAATTCCTTAACTCCAACTCTCTCCTGGACTCCCTCCAATCTGGCTTCCATCCCCTCCACTCCACCGAGACTGCTCTCTCAAAGGTCACCCATGACCTCCTTCTCGCCAAATCCAATGGCTCCTACTCTATCCTAATCCTCCTCGACCTCTCAGCTGCCTTTGACACTGTCAACCATCCCCTTCTCCTCCACACCTTATCTCACCTTGGCTTCAGGACTCCATCCTCTCCTAGTTCTCCTCTTATCTTTCTGGCCGTTCATTCTCGGTCTCCTTCACAGGCTACTCCTCCCCATCCCATCCTCTAACTGTAGGGGTTCCTCAAGGGTCAGTGCTTGGCCCTCTTCTGTTCTCCATCTACACTCACTCCCTTGGTGAACTCATTCGTTCCCACAGCTTCAACTATCATCTCTGTGCAGGGGACACACAAATCTACATCTCCACCCCTGTTCTCTCCCCCTCTCTTCAGGCTCATATCTCCTCCTGCCTACAAGGCATCTCTACCTGGATGTCTGCCCGCCACCTAAAACTCAACATGGCCAAAACTGAGCTCCTCTCTTCCCTCTCAAGCCCTGTCCTCTTCCTGACTTCCCTATCACTGTGGATGGTACGACCATCCTTCCCGTCTCTCAAGCCCGCAACCTCGGTGTCATCTTTGACTCGGCTCTCTCATTCACTCCACACATCCAATCCGTCACCAAAACCTGCCAATTTCACCTTTATAATATCACCAAGATCTGCCCTTTCCTCTCCACCCAAATGGCTATCTTACTACTACAGCAGCGTGGCTCAGTGGAAAAAGCACGGGCTTTGGAGTCAGAGGTCATGAGTTCTAATCCCAGCTCTGCCACTTGTCAGCTGTGTGACTATGGGCAAGTCACTTAACTTCTCTGTGCCTCAGTTACCTCATCTGTAAAATGGGGACTAAGACTGTGAGCCCCACGTGGGACATCCTGATTCCCCTGTGTCTACCCCAGCGCTTAGAACAGTGCTCGGCACATAGTAAGCGCTTAACAAATACCAACATTATTATTACATTATTTTTACAGGCTCTCATAATATCCCAGCTGGATTATTGTGTCAACTTCTCTCTGATCTCCCTTTCTCCTGTCACTCCCCACTCCAGTCCATTCTTCATTATGCTGCCTGGCTCATCTTCCTGCAGAAACACTCTGGGCATGTCACTCCCCTTCTAAAAAACCTCCAGTGGTTGCCTATCGACCTTCGCACGTAACAACAACTTCTCACTTTAGGCTTCAAGGCTCTCCATCCTCTGGCCCCTCCTACCTCTCCTCCCTTCTCTCATTCTACTGCCCACCCCGTAGGTTCCACTCCTCTGCCGCCCACCCCCTCACCATCCCCTGTTCTCTCCTATCCTGCCGTCGACCCCTGGGTCACGTTCTCCCGCTGTCCTGGAATGCCCTACCTCCTCACATCCGCCAAACTAATTCTCTTCCCCTCTTCAAAACCCTACTTAGAGCTCACTTCCTCCAAGAGGCCTTCCCAGACTGAGCTTCCCCTTTTCCCTCTGCTCCTTCTGCTCTCCCTCTACCTCCCCTTTCACCTCCCCTAAGCTAAGCCCTCTTTTCCCCCCTTTCCCTCTGTTCCTTCCCTTCTCCCTAGCCCTCCCCTCACCACTGTGCTCGACTGCTCAATTGTATATATTTTTATTACCCTATTTATTTTGTTAATGAGATGTACATCACCTTGATTCTATTTATTACTATTTTTTTAATGAGATGTTCCTCCCCTTGATTCTATTTATTGCTATTATTTTTGTCTGTCCGTCTCCCCCGATTAGACTGTAAGCCTGTCAATGGGCAGGGACTGTCTCTATCTGTTGCCGATTTGTACACTCCAAGCGCTTAGTACAGTGCTCTGCACATAGTAAGCGCCCAATAAATACTATTGAATGAATGAATGAATGTACCTCAATCTCATCTATCTCACTGCCAACCTCTCATCCACATCCTGTCTCTGGCCTGGAATGATATCTGACAATTACTGTCCCCACCTTATTGGCCTATTGGAAGGTGCATCTCATCTAAGAAAGCTTTCCTGATTAAACCCTTATTTCCTTTTTTTTCACTCCCTTCTGTGTCTCCATGATTTGCTCCCTTATTCACAATCCCCTGCCCCAGAGCACTTTGGGCAGGGAATGTATCTTTTATATTGATCTTTCCCAAATGCTGTGTACAGTGTGCTGCACACAGTAAGTGCTCAGTTGACTGACTGAAAAACTTCTGGGATAGATGGAAGAGTCAAAGAAGGGGCAGGAGAAGGTAGTAACTGTAGAGGAGCAGAGGAGGATGAACTTGATATAAACAAGATCAGCTGTGTTCTGCAGCTGAAGCACAGAAATGGAGGAAGTGTAAGTGAAGAAGTGATCTAGGGTTTCAGGTTAGTGGCACAAGAGGAATGGGGAATGGGGAGTGGAGTTCAGTGGACGGGAAGGTGTTGAGTCGTCTATTTTTCCATTGAGAGGGTAGTTTAGGTATGGAGACCAAATGGGGCTTGATCACACTAGAAGATTGGATTAGGTCAAGAAATAGGAGGTCACTGTGAACCAGACAGATTTGGGGGTAGTAGGTGGAAGAAAAGCAGGTGAGGATATTGTGGTCTGATAGAGGAATTTCAAGGATAGAGTTGGGGAGGGTAGAGACTGTACAGTGATTAAAGATTATGAAATCAAGTGTATATCCAAGTTGGTGAGTGGGAGAAATGGGTGACACAAAGTCAGCACTTAATATTTTGATTATTATTTAGTAGTCAGGTGCAGAACATACTGGCAACAAAGTGAAGTAATGACTGTAAAGGGACTGTAAATGACTGGAGACAAGGAAGTCAGTTAGAAGGTGGCTTCAGCAAAAGACCCAGAAATTTCACCTTCCTGGTCCATAGATGTTCCTGATTTCAAGGAGAGAAAAGGGAAAAAAGAAAATGAAAATTCTGGAGCTGGGAGGATTTGATAACATACTGAACATTGTGATTAGAAGAAAAGGGGGAGTCGAGGATAGTACCAAGGTCGAACTTGAGACACAGGGATAATGGTTGTGCTGTTCACACTGAAGGAAAGGTGAGGTAGAGAGAAGGTTTGGGAAGGAAGATGAAAAGGTCACTTTTGAACACAGTGAGTTTGAGATGCCAACTTGGTGTCTTTGTAGAGATATCTTAGAGGCAGAGGGGAAAACAAGATTGTAGAGAACAAAGAGAGGTAGGAGCTCAGGAGGTTACTAAGGCCCGGAGAGGTTGAATGACTTGACTGATATCACACAGCATGCTGGGGTCCAAACCAGAACTAGAACCCAAATATCCTGATTCCCAGGCCAGCGTTCTTTCTATAACTTCATGCTACCTCCTTATGTAATGAAACTCTCCACACCCTTCAAATAGAATACAAATGTGCCTCTTTGATTCAATCATAATTATTGAGCACTTACTGTGTGCACAGCACTGTACTTAGCCTCTATTTACATATGTTTCTTCAGAGTTTGAGAATAGGTTAAGAGAGTGATCACTCATGGTCACCAACCTCCAAAAGTCACTCCTTTGAGCAGAAAAGGTCACTCATGTAAGAAGAAAATTATTGAGGATTTCTATTTGTCAGCACAGGTGAAAGCTGACAAAAATGGATTTGTTTCTATTGTTATATACTACAAATGCCAATTTCTAAGAAGTAGAAAAATATGTATCATAGATATCTTCTCCTGAAGAGTTCTTTCTTCTTCTGAGTGAGGATCTGCAGGCATACATAGTCTGCTGGGGAATGAACGTGGCCCAGTGGAAAGAGCACAGACCTGTGAGTCAGAGAAGCTGGGTAATGGGAAGCAGCATGGCTCAGGGGAAAGAGCACGGGCTTGGGAGTCAGAGGTCATGGGTTCGAATTCCAGCTCTGCCACTTGTCAGCTGTGTGACTGTGGCTAAGTCACTCACTTAACTTCTCTGTGCCTCAGTTACCTCATCTGTGAAATGGGGATGCAGACTGTGATTCTCACGTGGGACAACTTAATTACCCTGTATCTACCCCAGCGCTTAGAAAGGTGCTCTGCACATAGTAAGCGCTTAACAAATACCAACATTATTATTATTATTATTAATTCCAGCTCTTCCACTTACCTGCTGTGTGACCTTGGGCAAATCACTTAACTTCTCAGTGACTCAGTTCTCTCATCTGCAGAATGGAGATTCAATAGGTATTTTTCTTCCTAATTAGTCTGTGAGCCTCATGAGGGACCTATCTTATATCTACCCCTGCATTTAATACAATGCTTTGCACATCGTAAATGCTTTAACAAATACCACAATTATAATTGTAATCATCTGTTTTGAGGTTTCTAAATCTGTTTTAAGGTATCACTGAGCATCAGTCAAACATATTTACTGAGTGCATACTGTGAGCCGAGCCCCATACTAAGGACTTGGGAGAGTACTATATATCAGCGCTGATAGACACTTTTCCTTCCCTCAACCAGATTACAGTCTTCCAGCACCTAATGACCTTGCATTTACTTATAGAAAAGGAATACTGGGCTTCCATCGTGTTCACTATATCAAATACCGAATCAGATGACTAGTTTATCTAGTGCTGTACACCATTTCCAGCCATGGCAAAAAAAGACGTAGGAAAGATATTCAAATGTAACATCTGAGAAGCAGTGTGGCTCAGTGGAAAGAGCCCTGGCTTAGGAGTCAGAGGGAATGGGTTCGAATCGCCACTCTGCCACTTGTCAGCTGTGGGACTGTGGGCAAGTCATTTCACTTCTCTGGGCCTCACTTACCCCATATTTAAAATGGGGATTAAGACTGTCAGCCCATGTGGGACAACCTGATTACCTTGTAACTACCGTAGCGCTTAGAACATTGCTTGGCTCATAGTAAGCGCTTAAAAAACACCATCATTGTTATTATTATTATTTAGTGATAGGTAAATAAAGAAAGAGACAGTTTGTATTTCCATCATCTACACTGATCTACACTCCATAATGCTACATGATAATGAGATAGGTATTTAATGGAAAGCTCCATTATTCCTTAAGTGAGTTATAATATAAAATCGTATCCATTGTATTGTGTTATTATGGATACTGATTTAAAATTTCTGACTTTGAAGAAATAATAATAAAAATGCCCAAAGAAATTGTAATGGGTCATGTTCAAACTGAATTCATCTTACAAAATGGTAATCTTTAAAATTTATATTATAAAACTTGTTACAAAATTGCAAGGGGCTATTAAATGAAATCCTAGTATTAAATCTAAAGACTAAAGTTCCAAAATAATTTCCTCTCCTGTGAACCTATTTACTTCAACATCCTTAGGAAAACATGTTTCATCCCTGATATCAGGATAACAGTGCAAAATGGACTATTATAATAAAGACCATACATCAAAACTATACCAACTGCTCACTCATTTGACCTCTTTCTATGATTATATACAAATATGAATTCATATTTTTGCAATTTTCATAGTTTCTGCTTAATCCATTTACATTTCCTTGGTATCCAGGGTGAAGCAGCATTGCCTAGTAGATACAGCACGGGCCTGGGAGTCGGAAAGACCGGGGTTCCAATTCCAGCTCTGTCACACATCTGCTGTGTGAACCCAAAATAGTGACTTCACTTCTCTGTGTCTCAGTTACCTCATCTGTAAAATGGGGAATAAGACTGTGAGCCCCTTGGTCTGTGTCCAACCTGACAACCAACCTTGTACCTACCACAATGCTTAATACAGTTCCTGGAGCATAGCGAGAACTTAACAAATACCATAAAAAAATAATTGTACTAAGAGTAGTAAAAGTAAGAGTAGTAGAAGTAGCAGCATTTATTGAGGTCCTGTTTGGTGCAGTGCACAGGATCGTTTAATAAATGGTTTTTATTAAGTGCTTTCTGTACACAAAGGACTGTACTAAGTGCTTGGAAAAGAACAATACAACAAACACAATCCCTGCCCACAATGAGCTTTCAGTGTTCAGGGAAAGACAGACATTAAAAGAGATTATGGTGAGAGGAAATAGCGTAGAAGGACATTTTCAAAAGTACTGTGATGGGCTATCAGAGTTCTTAAGGGGTAGACTGTTAACTTGTTGTTGGCTGGGGTCGTGTCTACTGTGTCTTTATTATTGTGCTCTCCCAAGAGTTTAGTATAGTGTCCTGTACAGTACTTGCTCAATAAATATGATGGATTGATGCACAGCCAAGTACAAAGTCAATACAAAGGGGAGGGTAGATAGGAGAAATAGGGCCTTAGTCAGTGGTAGGCATTTGGGAAATACAGAATATTCAACTGGCTTGTTCCCTCTCTTGAAGGAATGTGCATCTTGTGTGAGAATCTCCCCTACAGAATTTTATTCCAAAACCTAGTTTACATTTAGAGAAGCAGTGACTCAGTAGAAAGAGCAGAGGCTTGGGAGTCACAGGACATGGGTTCTAATCCCAGCTCCACCACTTGCCTGCTGTGTGACCTTAAGCAAGCCACTTAACTTCTCTGTGCCTCAGTTACCTCATCTTTAAATGGGGATTAAAACTGTGAACACCACGTGGGACAACCTGATTACCCTGTAACCCCCCCAGTGCTTAGAATAGTGCTTGGCACATAGTAAGCACTTAATAAAACCATCATTATTATTATTTGAGGAACATCCCCCTGCCCCAGCTAGTCTAGTGCTTCAGTCACACAGATGGGTCTGTAGTAATTGAGGTCTTTGACTTGAAATTTTATCACTACTCTAAAACTGACTCTATCCAAGTCCTAAATCAGTCAGATACACTGCAACATAATCAACAAATTACTCAATCAACCATTTAGCCAAAATACTGTAAATTTTTCTATAAACATATTTTTAGCATATGTTTTGTATAGAATGCTGATTAAAATGGGAGAACACACTTACAATAATGCAAATCTACACAGATGCAACATGATGCAATGTTAGAAAAAAATGATTTGCGAACAAAGCTGAATATGGTGTGAGATATTAAAATGTAAACTTTTTTAAACACAAGGTTCTTTAGGAACACAATTCCTGTGTTCAAAAAAAACACTGACTAAATAACTTTATCTTATATCAGTAATCATTTTCTCAAAACTTTTTAAAAGTCTAATGGAGTCAAAAGTCTGTTAATATACCTATGCCTATGGGTTCTGAAAAGTGGTAGTGTGGACACTTTTCTCTAGTCTTGAATAATTCAGGGACATATTCTGATCTTTTTGAAACTTTCCTTTTACTGATATCTTCCACTTCTCCTAGGAGAACAGTCCTCAAAGATCTGTCCTGGTCTTTAATTCTCTTCTTATTCAATTATATAAGAAGCTGAAAACATAGAAGACTATGTGAGTCTATAACAATTTAGTAATGGACTTTAATGTGCAGAAAGTTCAAGACTTTCAAAGACATTTCAAAGCACCGCCAGTCTTACATATGCCCCTTTTCTACTTACAAAAAACCTCAAACTTCTTCTACATCTGTTCTAGGAGTGAATGGAATGTGATAAGTGCATGCGAAGATTTCTTTGAATCTACACGTGGCCACAAGGGATTTAAAGCAAGAGAAAGTGGAAAATTTTCAAAGATGATAATAGAGTTTGGTACTTTATAGCAACATGCAGAATTCTAAGATTTTCAAAACATTTCATATATATCTGAATTGAGATGTTTTCTCTATATCAAGTCTCCATAGACATATAAATAAATTGTTGAAAGACAAAGTAAGTTTATATTGCAAAATAAAGTCATCTCAGGATCAATCATCAGCCAGTTTTTGAACAATAGGAATTTCCACTTTTTAGCATTTTAAAGTCCCACCATTTCCCAAGTATTTTCCCTGCATCTGTACAACTGAGGCTCCCTTCTCTGCAACCCGTCCTTCTCCGTTTCCACCCTTTTTTTGTTTCTCCTGCTGTATTTCATTTTTATTTCTGTGTTTCTTCTATTTTCTCATTTCTCTTTTTCTGTTTTCTTCTACTTCTCTTTCTTTCCCTGCTCCTTCTCTACCCCCTTGTCAGATCTCCAACTTCAATTGTTGCTACCGCTCCTAATTACTGCAACTTTCAAGGCTACATCTATTACCTGGACAGGTGCCATAGATGATTCTCTGGAAAGTTCTGATAAAGCTGGTCTACATCCATCCCAATTCCCAATAATATCACATCTCCACCAAGCCTTCTTTACGTTCTCATTTTCTCTATCTCCTCTGCACTCAAGCAGTTGATGTTCATTTCCCCCTCAGCACTTATGCACAAAATCCTATACTCTTCATCTCCCTTATTTGTAATTTACTTTAATGAATGTCAACCCTTCTAAACTTTAAGCTCCTTGGGGACAGGGAACTTGTCTACCAAATCCATTTTATTGCACCCTCCAAGTACAATTCTCTGCAGAAGGTAAGTGCTCAGTAAATACCATTGATTAATTCTGTTGTTTTGTACTCTCCCAAATGCTTAGTGCCCTTTTCAGGGTCACACCTGGAGAGTTTCCATGACTTTACCAGTCTTTACTATGGGAGGGAGAGTCAAACAGAAGCATATCCATTCCATTTCTAGATTGGGCAGTGGCTAGCGAGTGGAAGGCACTCTGCTGCAAATCAAAATTTTCATATGCTGGACAGCAGCAGTATGGGAGAGTCTAGGGCAGAGACTCGAGTTTATTGCACAGAAAGAGGAAATCTCACACCACTTCTATATTTTTACCAAGAAAACTCTATAGATACACTACCAGAACAGTTGTAGTTGGAGGTGGGGGGTTTCGGGAGAGATATTTCCAAGGAGTCGCTTTGGGTCCGAGGCGACTCGATAGCATAAGACAATAAATGCTTAGCACAGTTCTATGTCCGCAGTAAGTACTCAATAAATACAGTTGATTGAAACAAGCATAAAATCTTCACTGAGATCTTATTCAGGCTACCTAAGTTGACAAAAAAAATCAGACATTCCCAATATATCCTTCCACTTGGGCTGTGAAGCCATGGACCTGAATCTGACTTGAAGGTAATAAATGTTAATTGCTTAAAAATTCTTCTCAAATCTAACAATTCTAACAGACATTCAAAAATTGATTGATTACCATTCTGTATATGGCACGGTCCTTGGTGCTTAGGTAATTGAAAGGTATATTCTAATTACAAGTGCAAAATAGAAATATGTATGCTTATTTGATTTACAAACTTTCTTTTTTAAAATTATATTAAAATCAGGCATAGGTTTGTGGAACTGTGAGGTATTTATTTATTTAAAACAATGTCATAAAATAGTGTTGAATTAATAAAAGCAATGAATAGTGTGTGATCACCTTAAGATGTATATCAAATGGTCAAGTACGATAACTGGGAGACTATTTTAATTCACATATTTTTGACTATCATTACCTATCATTTCCAAAGATGATACATCTCAAGGCAAAATTGGCTATGGGTACATGTAAGGCTGAAAATGTTATTAATAATTAGAATTTTATTGAAGCTCTTACTATGTGCCAAACACTCTTCTAAGTGCTGGGGACAGAATCCCTGTCCCACATGACACTCATAGTCTGAATCCCCATTTTATAGATGAGGTAACTGAGGCACAGAGAACTTAAGTTCACAAGTTCCTCCTCTGCCTACCATCCCCTCACTGTGAGTATCCCTCAAGGTTCAACTCTGGATCTCCTTCTTTTCTCCATCTATACTCACTCCCTTGAAAACTCATTTACTCACAAGGCTTCAACTATCACCTCTATGCTGATGACACCCAAATCTGCATCTCCAGCCCTCATCTCTGTCCCTCTCTGCAGTTTCGCATTTCCTTCTGCCTTTAAGACATTTCCACTTGCATGGCCTAGTTGCAAGAGCATGGGCTTGGGAGTCAGAGGATGTGGGTTCTAATCCTGGCTCTGCCTCTTGCCTGCTGTGTGACCTTGGGCAAGTCACTTAAACTTCTCTGTGCCTCAGTTACCTCATCTACAAAATGGGGATTATGACTCTGAGCCCCACGTGGGACGATCTTATTACCTTGTATCTATTATGTCTTCCTGTCACCTCAAACTTAGTATGGCTAAAACTGACTTTTTTAACTTCCCACCCAAACCCAGTCCTCCTTCTCACATTCCCATCACTGTAAAAGGAACCACCACCTTTCCTGTCTCACAAGCTCATAACCTTGACATTACCCTTGAATCCTCTCTCTGGTTCAACCCACAAACTCAAGCCATCACTAAATCCTATCAGTTCTATCTTCACGACATTGCTAAAATCTGCCCCTTTCTCTCCATCCAAACTGCTACTACATTAATGCAAGCACTTATCCTATCGTACTTTAATTATTGTATCAGCCTCCTTGCTGACCTCTCTCCCTCCCGTCTTCCCCTACTCCAGTCTGTACTCCATTCTGCTGCCTGGATAATTTTCCTTCAACAATGTTCAAACTATGTTTCCCCGCTCCTCAAACTCCGGTGGTTGTCCATCCACCGCCGTATCAAACAAAAATTATTCACCACTGGCTTTAAAGCACTCCATCACTCTACCCTCTCCTAACACACATCACTACTCTCTTCCTACAACCCAGCCCACACACTTTGTTCTTCTAATGTTAAACTTCTCTCTGTACCTTGATCTTGTCTATATCACCTTTGACCTCTTGCCTATATCTTATCTCTGACCTGGAATGTCCTCCTTCCTCATTTCAGACAGATAATTGCTCTCCCCCACTTCAAAGCCTTATTGAAGACACATCTCCTCCAAGAAGCCTTCCCTGATTAAGCCCTCCACTTTTCTCCCACTGCCTTCTGTGTCTCACTGACTTACTCCCTGCATTCATCCTCTCTCCCATCCCCACAGCACATATGTATATATCTGTAATTTATTTATTTGTATATATTAAGGTCTGTCTCCCTCTCTAGTTGTGAACTCAATGTAGGCAGTGAATGTATCTTTTCTTATATTGTCCTCTCCCAAGAGCTAAGTACAGTGCTTTGCACATAGTAGGCACTCAATAAATATGATTGAATAATAATAATAATGATGGTATTTTCTAAGCGCTTACTATGCACCAAGCACTGTTCTAAGCACTTAGGTAGATACAAGGTAATCAGATTGTCCCACGTAGTGCTCACAGTCTTAATCCACATTTTACAGATGAGTAACTGAGGCACAGAGAAATTGTGACTTGACCAAAGTCACACAGCTGACATGTGGCGGAATCAGGGTTTTAATCCCAAGCCCATGCTCTTTCCACTAAGCCTTGCTGCTTCACTTATAATTATGGTATTTGTTAAGTGCTTACTATGTGCCAAACACTGTTCTAAATGCTGGGGGAATACAAGGTAATCAGATTGTCCCACATGGGGCTCACAGTCTTAATCCCCATTTTACAGTTGAGGTAACTGAGGCACAGAGAAGTTAAGTGGCTTGCCCAAGGTCACACAGCAGACAGTTGGCGGAGTCAGAATTAGAACCCGTGACCTCTGACTACCAAGCCTGTGCTATTTCCACTAAACTTGGCTGAATGAAGTGATTTGCCCAGGGTCACACTGCAGGCATTTGGCAGAGTGGGGACATCAAGGCCCATAATTTTTCCACTAGGCCACTAGGTGTGGTAGCCCCTACCAAACTGAACACACAAAGACCTCCCTTTCTTGCTACCCCTTGTTTTCCTTCAGTATGGAGATCCTTCTGAAACATCTCCTTCAAAAGAGCTATTCATTTCTTCATTGTCAAATGCTTGGCAGTTGTACTCACCACAATTGTTTCTTCACAGTTGTGACCTTAATTGTGAGTCTCCTGTAAAACAGAGGCTTATTGCTTATTTCATATTCACCTCAGTGCTTAGCATAGTGCTTCATGTAGCTAGCTCTAACTGAATACCAGAATGATAGGCCATAGCTACACAGGTCATTCTGAGAATGCACTACGCTGTGTCATTAAAGCTTTCTATTGCATCCCCTTGCCTTACATGACCCCATTTAACTCACTATAATAGCAGCTGTTTCACATCCTCCACTATTTATTTTACAGACTTATTCCACTCAACAAACAAGAGTTGTGTGAGCAGACAAACTATTCTATGCTCTTCATCACAGGACCTCATTGCAGGATTTCTCTGTTGGTTTCTGGAATGCCTTGGAGTTGCATAGAGTATATATGTAATGTTGATGGTACTACTCAATCTTTATAACAACATCTGTGATGGGCCAGGCCATAGAGACTCATATAATAATAACAATGATATTTATTTAGTGCTTACTATGTGTCAGGGTAGATGTAAGGTCACAGTCTAAGAGGGATGGTGAACAGGTATTTAAGAAACAGCTTGGCATAGTGCATAGAGCACAGGCCTGGGAGTCAGAAAGTCATGGATTTTAATCCTGGTTCTGCCACTTGTCTGCTGGGTGATCTTGGGTAAGTCACTTCACTTCTCTGGGCCTCAATTATCTGATCTGGAAAATGGAGATTGAGACTATAAACTCAGTGGAAAGAGCCCGGGCTTTGGAGTCAGAGGTCACGGGTTCGAATCCCGGCTCGGCCACTTGTCAGATGGGTGACTGTGGGCGAGTCACTACACTTCTCTGGTCCTCAGTTACCTCATCGGTAAAATGGGGATGAAGACTGTGAGCCCCACGTGGGACAAGCTGATTCCCCTGTGTTTACCCCAGCACTTAGAACAGTGCTCTGCACCTAGTAAGAGTTTAGCAAATACCAAAATTTTTGAGAAGCAGCGTGGCTCAGTGGAAAGAGCACGGGCTTTGGAGTCAGATGTCATGGGTTCAAATCCCGGCTCGGCCACTTGTCAGCTGTGTGACTTTGGGCAAGTCACTTAACTTCTCGGTGCCTCAGTTCCCTCATCTGTAAAATGGGGATTAAGACTGTGAGCCCCATGTGGGACAACCTGATTCCCCTGTGTCTACCCCAGCGCTTAGAACAGTGCTCGGCACATAGAAGCGCTTAACAAATACCAACATCATCATCATCATATGTCCAACCTGATTTGCTCATTCCACTCCAGCTCTTAGAACAGTGCCTGTCGCACAGTAAGTGCTTAACAAATACCAGAATTATTATCATTATTGTTAATACACATTTCACAGAAGAGGAAGCTAAGGAAGAGAGAGGTAAAGTAACCTGCTCAAGACTACCCAGTAGGCAAGTGGTGGTCTTTCTATTAGACCACATTGCAGTCCTAAGTTTTTTCTGAAGCTTGATATGTTGTATCGTACTCTCCCAAGCACTTAGTACAGTGCTCTGCATAAATTAAGCACTCAATGAATACCACTGACTAATGTCTCATCACAACACTTCGTTTGATGGTCTCACAAAAGAAAATTTATTCTTCTTTCTGGATTAAGGGTGCTGGATTAGGGACCTTCAGAGGTCTTGAGAGTGATCTTCTATGAGCAGTGGGATTGGTGAGGGTTTTTTTTTTTTTCTTCTCTGCACTGCTCTGCTCTACCTGGCTCCAACTCCAGAAGGCCCACAGAGTGATTTTGTGGCATCATAGAAAATGAGAAACTTCTACAAGTCACTTGAGTGAAGAGGTCTAGATAACTCTCTCAGGCCCTCGGGGCTCTCTCAGTTCTGGAACTCGAGAGATTCATGACAACCTGGTCCATTGAACAAGGTGAATCTGGCCCTTGGTTTCTCTATTTGTGTATCTATAGTGTTCTACTGGACAGTGTTGCCTAGATAACGATTCTAGGACAGCATTTTGATGTTGTGGATAAAGATGTCAGTAGTGGTTAAGGTTTCCCCGTTATAGGATGGTTCATTACTATTACACACTGTAAGATCCTTTTCACTCTCAGTGTTGCACCTGGAGAATTTCCAGTACTCTACCAGTCTCAGCTATGGGAGGGAGAGTCAAGCAGAGGCCTAACCATGCCATTCCTAGCTTGGGCAGTGGCTAGCGAGTGGAAGGCAATCTGCTACAAGTGAAAACTAATCCATGCTGGGCAACAGTGGCATGGGAGACAGTCAAGTGCAGAGACTCAAGTTGACTGTGAGGAACGCAGCAATGGTAAACCATTTCCATATTTTTACCAAGATACACTGCCAGAACGATTGCAGATGAAGAACGGGGTGATATAAGAGAGGTGTGTCCATGGTGTCGCTATGGGTCGGAAATGACTCAATGGCATAAAACAAGACAAGACACACTTTAGTATTCAATAGTCTCCACTGGTTGGCCATTTAGGACTACCTTCAATTTGTAGTGAAGGGCTTACTCCACCAAGAGGTTCACAGTCAGTGCTATATTTTCTTGTTTCTGTGCAAAATATATTCTCTAGAACTTGTGACATTTCTTGGAGACTGTTGGAAGCGTTTCTAAGTTAGTTTTCCAAGTGAATCTCTTTTAGCCCTTTTCAGGTATTAGACTCAGAAACCATGTTTCTTGAGTTTAGTGTAGTCATCTAGCTGATCTACATGGAACAGGAATTAAAGTTAAAAAATAATGTGGAACTTCCTTTATGCAGCACTACTTAGAGAGGAAGGAAAAATAAAAGGGCTAGAAAAACTAGCCAAGCTCTGTTATCTAGCTCTACAAAGCTTCTGTAACCTTGGCTGAGCTAAATTTCCCAAGAAAATAATGGCCAAAGTCAATGTTTAATCAATATTTCATTTGGCTAGAATACAGAGTAATTCAAAAATGGAGGCTTGCCACTGTAGACCCAGGGATTAGTGAAGAGATACAAAGAGTTTTAACATATGCTCAGGGCCAAACTCTTGAAACACAGCCTGTGCTAATGCTTTTCCTTTGGGAAGGAGATGAAAAAGGCTTAAACTGAAATATCCCCAAATTTTATCACCATAGCCTCTTTTACTACAGATATTGGTAACACAGAGAGATACCTCAGCATATGGAAATCTTCTGGCAGGGACCCAAAGAAAGAGGGAGGCAGTCAGCAGCATGTGTGAAAGCAACACACAGAAAAGACACTTCCTATGGAACAATCTCTTTTAAAAGCCATGGTCCTCTCTAGCTCTATTCAGAGGGTGGTTTATGTTATCATCATGGTAATTGAGTGATTACTGTGTGTAGAACAGTTCACTAAGCACTTGGGAGAGTGTAATGCAACAGAGTTGTTAGAAATGTTCCCTAACTACTGTGAGTTTACTGTCTAGAGAGGGAGAGAGACATTAATGTAATTATTAATAATTACTTTAATAATACAATTTATAATTCAAAATTTATATATATGCACAGAAATGCTGTGGCTTTGAGGGTTAGGTGAATCTCTCCTATGTACCTATCTCTAATTTATTTATCTATATAAATGTCTCTCTCCCTCTCTAGAAGGTAAGCTACTGTGGTCAGGAAATGTGTCTGTTGTTGTATTGTACTCTCCCAAGTACTTAATACAGTGTTCTGCACACAATAAGTCCTCAATAAACATGATTGAATGAATGAATATCAAATGTCCCAAGGTCACAGATTCAAATGCATACATGATGAAGAAGGGAGGAGGAGTCAAGGGAAAAGAGGACTTAATTGGAGAAGGATATGTTACCCTAATAAAACTATGGAGATGGGGAGAGGGGTCATCTGTCATATACTGAAGTCAGGACTCCCAGGCTAGGGGAAGGATGTGGGAAAGGGGTTGCCCGTGAGATAGACTAGATGAGGACACAGTGAATTACATGGTACTAAAGGAGTGGAGTGTGTAGACAGAGCTGTGTTGGTGGTAAGGCAAGAGGGGTCATGCTGGTGGAATACTTTAATGACAATTGTGAGGAGTTTCTGCTTGACGTAGAGAGATATGGGCAACCAATGGAAATTCTTGAGGACTCAGTAGACATGGACCAAACTTTTTTTAGAAACATGATCCAGAATCGCAGGTTACAGACAGGGCATCTCATGTGGTGGACAGGCTTAGAAACCCAGAGAGTTCTGGGAAATGTCAGCAACTGAGCCCTTTGTTATCTGGTTTTCACAGTTTTTGTCCTTCCTTCCTCTGTAAATGCCTTTCGAGCTTTCAACACATCTGTTTGGAGCACACTGTTTTGTATGTTACAGCTGTCTAACACTGGTAAGAAATACATTCATAATAACTGCTCAGACACCCAGTAGGTTATCAAATGATGCAGCTGCTTCTTAGGTGACCAGATGCTCACCTTCCTAAGATAAAAGAAAAAAGCCAAAAATAAGTCTAGTTAGTACTAGAGTTTCTCAACTGTAGTCCAAGGAGGAACAACAAGACCAATCCAGAAAGACCTTGAGAGCAGTCTTCAAATGACCCACCTCCTTCCTTTGCTCCTTCACTGCTACTAATCTGTGGACCACAATGAAAATTCTTACACTCTCGTTCTGATATTATGTGAATTATCATATTATTCTTAGACTTCTGACAGAACACAAGAACATAAACTCACACCCAAAATGACTTAGCAACAGCACCAACAGTCCTAACATATTTAGTTTCAAATAAAGATAACTCCTCTAGGAGATTTATTGGTTGTTTCCAAGATTGTAAACACTATCATAATATAGCGCTGTTGACACCTGCCAAGATACAAAGAACTTACTCTCTTTTAACCATAAATAAGCCATTCCTTCAACACACCTCTCCCCACTCCCCCTCTGTCCCTGGCCAGGCCTTGGTGCACTGTTGAGGAAATAAAGAGCAGATAAGGATGACACCCTAGTGATAAAGACCCAGATTTTTGAATGTCAAAGGCTATCTGCTTTCATATCAACGCATCTGCCTGAATTGCTCCTGTTCAGTCAGTCAATCAATCAATCAATTGTATTTATCCCTGTATGGATAGCACTGTACTAAACACTTGGGAAAGTACAATATAATAGAGTTGGTATATACGTTCCCTGCCCACAACGAACCCTTACAGTCTACAGGAAAGACAGAAGTAAAATTATGGATAGGTAGGTACAGAAGGGCTATGGTGCTGGGGTGGTGTTAAATAAGGAATGCAAATCCAACTTCAAAGACAATGCAGAAGGGAGTGGAGGAAGAGGAAATGAGGGCTTAGTAGAGAAAAGTCTTTGTAGTAGATGTCCTCTTAATAAAGCTTTGAAGTTGAGAGAGTTACCACCTGTTAGATATGAATAAGAAGGGAGTTACAAGCTAGAGGTGGGACAGGGGAAAATGGTCAGCCATGAGATAGATAAAATTGAGGTACAGGGAGAAAGTTGGCATTACAGGAGTGAAGTGTATGGGCTGGGTTGTATTAGTAAATCAGGGAGCTAAGATAGGAGAGGCCAAAAGTGATTGAGTGCTTTATAGCCTATGTTAAGGTGTTTCTGTTTGAAGTGGATGGGCTACCATTGAATGTGCTTGAGGAGTGGGGAGATATGGACAGCTCAGTTTCTCCTGAGTTGTTCCAGAACATTCATCATCCATTTTTGCCCCATATCTCTCCCACCATTCAACCCCAAACTCCTTGAGCAAGTTGCCTATATGTGCTGTCTCCACTTCCTCTCCTCCTACTCTCTTCTTGATCCCCACTCAATCTGGCTTTCCCCTCCACTCCATAGAAAGCATCCTTTCTAAGTCGCCAATGATATCCATCTTGTCAAATCCACTGACCTCTATTCTATCCTAATCCTTCTTGACCTTTCAACTGCCTTCATATCTGTTGATCACACCCTTCCCCTGAAAACCTTATCTAACCTTAGTTTCACTGATACTGTCCTCTTCTGGTTCTCCACATACCTTTCTGGCTGGCAGTTCATTCTCCGTCTCTTTAACAGGCTCTTCTGCTTTCCACTTAGTAATAGTGGGAGTCCCTCAAGGTTCAGTCCCCTGCTATTCTCCATCTATGCCTGCTCCCTTGGAGAACCCATTCACTCCCGTGGCTTCAACTACCATCTCTATGTAGATGCTTCCCAAATCTGTATCTCCATTCCTGATCTCCTTCTCTGCAGTTTTACATTTCCTCCTGCACTCCACATATCACTACTTGGCAATCCTGCCAACACCCCAAACCTGACAAATACCAAACAGAACTCCTATCTTCCCACCCAAACCCTGTCCTCCCTCTAACTTTCCAATCACTGCAGATAGCGTTACCATCCTTCCTGTCTCACAAGTCCATAACTTCAACCAATCCCTCTCATTCAACCCACATATTCAATGTCTCTAATTCCTGTTGTTCAACCTTCACAACACTGCTAAAATATGTCTGTTCCTCTCTAACCAAACTGCTACCATGATACCAAACTGTTACCATATAATCCAAATACTTATCCTATCCTTTCTTGATTACTGTATCCGCCTCCTTGTTAACCTCCCTGTCTCCTGTCTCTCGCCATTCCAGTTCATTCTTCACTCTGCGCCCAGATCATTTTTCTACAAAAATGTTCAGTCCATGCTTTCCCATTCTTCAAGAACCTTTGGTTGGTTGTCCATCCACATCCATATCAAACAGAAACTCCTTACCTTAGGCTTTAAAGCATTCAATCACCTTACCCCCTCCTACATTCACTGATTTCCTACTGTAGCCCAACCTGCACACTTTACTCTTCTAATAGAGTAGAGAAGCATCGTGGCTCAGTGGAAAGAGTCCGGGCTTGGGAGTCAGAGGTCATGGGTTCGAATCCAGGCTCTGCCGCTTGTCAGCTGTGTGACTGTGGGCAAGTTACCTAACTTGTCTGTGCCTTAGTTACCTCATCTGTAAAATGGGGATTAACTGTGAGCCTCACGTGGGACAACCTGATTACCCTCTATCTGCCCCACCACTTAGAACAGTGCTCTGCATAAGTAAGCGCTTAACAAATACCAACATTATTATTATTATTATTAATGCCAGGCTGCTCACTGTAGCTCAATCTCATCTATCTTGCTGCCAACAACTCATCTAAATCTAATCTTTAACCTAGAATGCCCTTTGTCTTTATATTCAACAAACTACCACTCTCCCCATCTTCAAAGTCTTATTGAAGGCACATTTTCTCCAAGAGGCCTTCCTTGACTAGACCCTCATTTCCTCTTCTCACACTCCTTTTGTGCTACATTTGCACGTGAATTTTCACCCTTTATTCACCTTTCCCTCAGATCCACAGCACTTATGTACTAATTTGTAATTCATTTATTAATATTAATGTCTGTCTCCCTCTGTAGTCTGTAAGCTCACTTAATTTCTATGTGACTCAATTTCCTCTTCTGTAAAATGGATATTTAATATCTCTTCTCCATCCCCCTTAGACTGTATTGGATTTGATTAATTTGCTTCTATTCCTGCATTTAGTACAATGCTTGGCACATAGTAAGTACTTGACAAATACCATTACTGTGGTTACAGACCAGCTCTGAGAACTAATGAATCTATATTTAGCCTATTATCATTAACTATTGACCCCATGTTCAAAAGAAAAGAGAGAGAGAAAGTTATCCATATGTAAATTCATTGCCTAGCTAGTTAGACTATGGATTATTTCCCAAAGGAATCACATTTTGGAGGAAGGCAAAGTCTATTCATATAAAGTATGTAATTCCACAATTCAAATACTGTATTCCATTTTGCTGACAACATCTTGAAATAGAAAGACTATTTCTCTCAACATTCAGGATATATTTTAAATGCAATGCAAACATTGGTTTAATATGCATCTCAAACTGCACTTTCCACAAATAGCTTTGTAAATGCATTTTTTAAAGTTACTTTTAAGAGAAATCACTTAGTCTTACTCTCCAAAGCTTCCAGCGAATATTTTTCATTTGAAATATGTTTTCTAAGTAAGCTACATCTTCCTCTTAGTTTATCTTGCATCATTACATATCTCTATGAATACTGTTAGTGAAAGAAATGCAATACTGAATATTCCATGGATTGAAGTAACCGAGTAAAACCAAACCAATCGTCTTTAATGGTTTTCAGTGATCATTTAACAAACTGGTTAGTATCACCAATATTATTTATCTTCTAAAAACCTAACAGGTGTCTCCTGGATTTTCTTCATCTGTTGCAACTCAGGATTGAGGCCAACTGGACACTTTCCATTCAATGGCTGGACAATATTCTACATGTAGATGATCTGCACCTGTTCAAATAGTATCCTCTTCAACCTTGCTATATTAGTTGAATCTGGCTGGACTGCTCTTGACAGCTGGCTCATCAGATCCACCTCATTGTCTGTATAGTACAGATTTATTGTACACAGATACTACTGCACCTGTCTCAAATTATCGAAATCTGTCTTTTATGGGTACATTATGTGAGTCCTAGTGGGACTCTGAAAGAAAACAATGACCAGTAATGATTGGTCTTTTTTTGGCTCATGGCAGATTGGTACATTTTCTTTTTGAATCTTTGTCACACTCCAAGAGACTCGTTAGCAGCAATAGGAGTTTTTACTTTGAGAAAAGACTTAAAAAGAATGAAGATTCCAGTTTGAATTGAAATACTATATTTTAGATATAAAGCAGAATAAAGAATTTCATAAGCCAGACTTCAGGAGGCAGAAACCAATATTGGAGGGAGTCATTCATCAAAAAACTACCTTAGGAAACCAAGTCTTCCTAAGGATAGGGATCTGTGTCATTTATTCATTCATTCATTCATTCAATCAATCATATTTATTGAGCATTTATGGTGTGCAGAGCACTGTACTAAGCGCTTGGAAAGTACAATTCATTCATTCATTCAATCATATTTATTGAGTGCTTACTATGTGCAGAGCACAGTACTAAGCACTTGGAATGTACAGTTAGGCAACAGATAGACACAATCTCTGGCCAACAACAGGATCACAGTCTAGAAGGGGGAGACAGACAACAAAACAGAACAAGTAGACAGGCATCAATATTTTCACCTGTGTATTGTTTAACTAGCAGTTATTCATTCAATCATATTTATTGAGCGCTTACTGTGTACAGAGCATTTAGTTTAGTACTCTGCACATGTAAGCATCTTTACTACTACTTATATAGGTCTCCTTCATAACTTCACCCTATCACAAAATTGCAGGAAGTTGGTCCCTCTGGTCAGTTCAACTATCAACATCACCAACATTCATTGATTTAATCATATTTATTGAGTTCTTACTGTATGCCAGCCACTGTACTAAGCACTTGGGAGAGTACAATATACCAGAGATGGTAGATTCATACCCTGCCCACAGCAAGCTTAGAGTCTAGAGGGAGAAACAGATATTTCTTAGAAATAAATGATTTATTATGTGTATTAGTGGATTATCTCATTGTAACATTTAAAATATATATATGCTCTCAGAGTTAGTAGATTTTCCTTTGGTCAGCTCAACAGAGGCAGTGTTGAGCCACCTCAAAGAGTATTCAGAAAATATCTGGAGTCGATGGAGAAAGCATCATGGACGAGAGGAAAGATCATGGAACTGGGAGTCAGAGGGATCAAGTTTAAGTCTGAGATTCACTGCTTAACTGATGCATTACCTTGGATAGGTCACTTAGCTTCTCTAACCCTTAGTTTCCTCATCTTTTAAATGGAGATTTAATAACTTTTGTTCTCCTATTTAGACTGTAAAACCCAATAGTGATGGAGATTGTGCCTGACCTGATTATCTTATATCTACCTAACTGCCGAGTAAGTATTGATAAAATACTATTATTATTCTAAATTCTATTGCCTCCTTGGGGTTAAATCTTTAGCCTTTAAGCATATTACAATTCTCCTCAGCCCCTAGCACTTACATACATATTCATCATTCATTTCTACTGATATCTGTCTTCCCCTCTAGACTGTAAACTTGAAGGATTGTGAAGGCTAGGATGGCAAGGAAAGGACCTGAGTGCTACAGGTGAGGAATTTTTTTTTTTTTTAAGGCAGAATGATAATGGTTTGGGAATTGGAGTGAAGGAGAGCAGGAAACAGGGACAGCATGGAAGTAGGGGCAGAGCGAAGGGAATCTCCCTAAAGTCACAGGTGAAGGGTTGTAGATAGAGAAAGGTATTAAAAAGTTTTAAAAAGAATTTGGAGTGGGTAGGGGCAGGGCACATGAGGACATACACAAATACAAAATAATCACAATGAACATACTCCCCATCCCACATGAGGCTCACAATCTAAGTAGGATGGAGAACAGCTATTGAAACCCTATTTTACAGATGTAGGGCCTAAGGCACAAAGAGGTTTGAAGTGACTTGTCCAAGGTCACGCAGTAGACCAATATTTGAGCCTCAACATTTCCAGAATCGGCTCCCTCCTCTCCATGAAAATAGCCACCATGCTGGTTGATGTGCTTATATCCTGGCTTGACTACTTCCTCAACTTCATTTCTAATCTACCTTCCTCTAGTTTCTCCTCTCTCCATTCCATGCTTCACACTTGGCTGGATTACTTTTCTAAAACATTCTTCTGTAAATCTTTTTCCACTCCTCAGAAATTAAAGTTAACCTAATCATTGTGCCTAATTCCTGTCTCTCCCACCTCAGGTCTCTTGCTCAGGTGCTCTTTGTTGCCCACAACTCTTTCCCTTCCTTATCAAACAGATCCCCGCTTTCCCTAATTTTCAAAGCCCTTACAATAATTTTGGTACTTTTTAAGCACCTACTTTGCGCCAGGCACTATGCTAAGACCTAGGGTGGATACCTACAAGTCAGGTTGGACACAGTCCCTGTCCCTTGGTTCACAGTCTTTGTCCCCATTTTACAGATGAATTATCTGGGGCATAGAGAAGTGTAGGACTTGCCCAAGATCATAAAGCAGACAAGTGGCAGAGAAGGATTAGAATCCACGACCTTCTGATTTACAGGCTTGTACTCTATCCTCTACACCATGTAGCTTCTGAAATCATCTCCTCCAGGAGGCCTTCCCTGATTAATTTAATCCACTTAATGTCCCTCCATCTGCCACTGTAGGACTCTCACACCACCTAAGTACTCAAAGACTCATCGCCTCCATATCACTGAGGTACATAGCTCTATTACTACCTTCTCTCTGTACTTTAATTAATGTTTGTCTTGCCAACTATATTTTCAACAGACTGGAGATAGGCAGTGCATACACTGATTCCATTTAGTATCCCAAATGCTTAGCACAGTTTTCTGCACACAATATGCCATCCATAAGCATGAAGCTTCATACTGAATTAAAGGTCTAAGTAGCTGTTGTTGTGTGCAGCTCTTTGGCTGTCATTCCTAAACCTACCAATGACTACTTTTTGATCAGTTGTGTCTACAGGCAGTCTGGACAAGTGCTTTATAGTATCTCATCCTCAGTGTTAGGAGATTATTTGAGCTAAATTTAAAAGAGACGCTAATTTTCCCCACTTGTAAATATATGGTTTTCACTTCAACAATTAATACAAGAATTAATGTTATGCACTGGAAAAGACACTTCAATCAACCTTTCCCATTTTAACGGAAATAATTGATGTTCATATTGGAAGTAGATTTGCACATGGAGTGTATGCTATGTAACAATAATAATTCATTATTAACAAAAATAATAATAATAGTATTTGTGAAGCACTTACTATGTGCCAAGCACTGTACTGAGTAATGTGGTGGATACAAGATAATCAGGTTCCACAAGGGACTCACAGTCTTAGTAGAAGGCAAGCACGGTAATGAATAATCATTTCGCAGATGAAGGAACTGAAGCATAGAGAATTTAAGTGACTTGGCCAAGATCACACAACAGGTAAGTGGTGGATGTAGAATTAGAACCCAGATCCTTTGATGACCATGCCTGTACTCTTTCCACTAGGCCATGCTGCTTCAATAGCATGTTTTTCCCTACAAAAGTGTTAAAGTTTTCTTTCAGAAATATCCAGTTTGTCACTAAATCTTGTCAAATGTTCCTTCTCATCATATCCAGACTCCACTGCATCTTCTCATTCCAAACTGCCATCAGGTTAGTTCAACCATTTGTCAAATCCCAACTCATATTGCTTCAGTCTCCTCATGGACTATCAGTCTCTCTCCTCTCATCACTTCACTCTTCTGCCTTGATCATTTTTCTAAAATACCATTTTGCTGACATCTCCTGACACCTCAAAAACCTCCAATTATTGCCATTCCATAAAGTAGGAAACTACTATCAGCTTTAAGGCACTTTATCAACCCTCTCTTCAATTTACTTACTCCCTTCACCCACTGTATTCCAACTCACATCTTGCTTTTAGCAAGATAAACTCATGGTACCCCATTTTCATCTCTCATGCCACTGATGTCTTGTTTACACCCACACTACTGCCTAAAACACCTTCCTCTTTCAAATCTAGCAGATCATTATTTTCCTTGTTGTGGGCAGGAAATGTGTTTGTTCATTGTTGCACTCTCCCAAGTGGTTAGTGCACACAGTAAGCACTCAGTAAATACAATTGAATGAATAAATCAGATTTGCTGCAGGAGTTCTTCCTGAATAATCTTTCATCTCCCCATTCTACTTACTGACACTTCAGCATTCCACATCACCCAAGCTTGGATACTCACCTTCAATCTGGCTTCCATCCCCTCCACTCTACCGAGACTGCTGTCTCTAAGGTCACCCATGACCTCCTTCTTGCCAAATCCAATGGCTCCTACTCCATTCTAATCCTCCTTGACCTCTCAGCTGCCTTTGACACTGTCGACCATCCCCTCCTCCTCCATAACTTATCTCACCTTGGCTTCACGGACTCTGTCCTCTCCTGGTTCTCCTCTTACCTCTCTGGCCGGTCATTCTCGGTCTCCTTCGCTGGCGCCTCCTCCCCCTCCCATCCTTTAACTGTTGGAGTTCCTCAAGGGTCAGTTCTTGGCCCTCTTCTGTTCTCCATTTACACTCACTCCCTCGGTGAACTCATTCGCTCTCACGGCTTTGACTACCATCTCTACGCAGATGACACGCAGATCTACATCTCTGCCCCGTCCTCTCCCCCTCCCTTCAGTCTCGCATCTCCTCCTGCCTCCGGGACGTCTCCACCTGGATGTCGGCCCGCCACCTAAAACTCAACATGAGCAAGACTGAGCTCCTCATCTTCCCTCCCAAACCCGGTCCTCTCCCAGACTTCTCTATCACCGCGGATGGCACGACCATCCTTCCCGTCTCTCAGGCCCGCAATCTCGGTGTCATCCTTGACTCGTCTCTCTCGTTCACCCCACACATCCTATCCGTTACCAAGACCTGCAGGTTTCACCTCTACAATATCGCCAAGATCCGCCCTTTCCTCTCCACCCAAACGGCTACCTTACTGCTACAGGCTCTCGTTATATCCCGGCTAGACTACTGTGTCAGACTTCTCTCTGACCTCCCTTCCTCCTCTCTCGCCCCGCTCCAGTCTATTCTTCACTCCGCTGCCCGGCTCATCTTCCTGCAGAAACGATCTGGGCATGTCACTCCCCTTCTTAAACAACTCCAGTGGTTGCCTATCAACCTCCGCTCCAAACAAAAACTCCTCACTCTAGGCTTCAAGGCTCTCCATCACCTTGCCCCTTCCTACCTCTCCTCCCTTCTCTCTTTCTACCGCCCACCCCGCACGCTCCGCTCCTCTGCCGCCCACCTCCTCACCGTCCCTCGGTCTCGCCTATCCCGCTGTTGACCCCTGGGCCACGTCCTCCCGCGGTCCTGGAACGTCCTCCCTCCTCACCTCCGCCAAACTGATTCTCTTCCCCTCTTCAAAACCCTACTTAAAACTCACCTCCTCCAAGAGGCCTTCCCAGACTGAGCTCCTCTTCTCCCTCTACTCCCTCTGCCACCCCCCCTTTACCTCTCCGCAGCTAAACCCTCTTTTTCCCCTTTTCCCTCTGCTCCTCCACCTCTCCCTTCCCATCCCCACAGCACTGTACTCGTCCGCTCAACTGTATATATTTCCATTATCCTATTTATTTTGTTAATGAATTGTACATTGCCTTGATTTTATTTAGTTGCCATTGTTTTTACGAGATGTTCTTCCCCTTTACTCTATTTATTGCCATTGTTCTTGTCTGTCCGTCTCCCCCGATTAGACTGTAAGCCCGTCAAACGGCAGGGACTGTCTCTATCTGTTGCCGACTTGTTCATTCCAAGCGCTTAGTACAGTGCTCTGCACATAGTAAGCACTCAATAAATACTATTGAATGAATGAATGCATGAGCCTTCCCAACCCCTGTTTAAAATTTGTTGTTACCTGTAATTGATTTCACTGCCCCTCTCCCATGCTTGATTATAAGCTCCTTGAGCACAAGGATCATTTCTCTTATCTTTCATTAATTCATTCAATCATATTTATTGAGTGCTTAGTGTGTGCAGAGCACTGTACTAAGCGTTTGGGAAAGTACAATTTAACAATAAACAGACATATTCCCTGCTGCAATGAGCTTACAGTCTAGAGTGGTAAATGGACATAATATAAATAATAAATAAATAGCACATAAGTATGTAAGTGCTATGGGGCTGGGACAGAGGATGAATAAGGAAAGCAAATCAGGGTGATGCAGAAGGGAGTGAGAGAAGAGGAACGTAGGGTTGAGTCAGGGAAGGTCTCTTACGTAGACTCCCAAATGTTCAGTAAAGTCACTACGCAGAGCACTTAATAGGTTCTATCGTTTGTTTGATTGATCTACTGTGAAAAATACTTATTTTTTTACTCTAGTTGGTACCTTAGTTTAAACCAATTAAGTTGATAATTAAATACATTTGTAATAGAAATAGATGAGCCCACTAAGGACTTGGTGTAATGTACTTCCCCAAGTCAGCATGAGAAGCAGCATGGCCTAGTGGATAGAGTATAGGCTTGGAAGGCAGAAAGACTTGGATTCTAATACTGGCTCCACCACTTACCTGTGGTGTAACCTGGGGCATGTCACTTAACATCTCTGTGCCTCAGTTACCTCATCTGTAGAATGGGGATTAATATTTTTAGCCTCTTGTGGCACAGGGACTGTGGTCAACCTGATTACCATGTATCTACCCCAGAGTTTAGTACTGTCCTTGGCACAAAGAAAGTGCTTAACAAATACCACAACTATTATTATCATCAAAATCAATCATATTTACTGAGTGCTTACTGTGTGCAGAGCACTGTTCTAAGCACAAAATGTCCAAAGCAATATTGAGTAGCTATTGCTCCCTTTATGGTGTAGCATAAAGACTACAGGAATGGGAATCAGGAGACTCAGCGTCAGTCCTGACTCCCAAACCTGCCTAATTGATCTTAGGTCAATTGATTAACTTAT
This sequence comes from Ornithorhynchus anatinus, assembly GCF_004115215.2. Classification (NCBI taxonomy): domain Eukaryota; kingdom Metazoa; phylum Chordata; class Mammalia; order Monotremata; family Ornithorhynchidae; genus Ornithorhynchus; species Ornithorhynchus anatinus. The sequence continues at coordinate 158,818,425 of NC_041728.1, forward strand.
CTGGGCCTCAGCTTCCTTATCTGTTAAATGGGTTAAACCTAACTGATTTTCTTAGACAGAGAGTCCTATGTGAGACAGAGACTGTGTTCAATTTGACTATCTTCTCTCAACCCCAGTGCATGATAGTTATTAAATGAATAAATCATTATTAAGAATTAGTGACAATAAATGTTATTAAGACTAATTCATTTCTAATTTGAGGGGTCCTTTTATCAAATGCCTTTCTTTATGCCCCATGCACTCCAGCTTGGCTTTCTTCATTTTCTCTGAATTTCTTCTCCAATTCTGTAATACCTCTGTCTCTGTTTGGGTTACTATTAAATTGATGTAAATTTATTTTAAATTCTAATAGGTTTTAAAATCTGGTATGAATTTCAAGTGTCATATCACTCAGTGCAGTTTGCTTGAATGTAAGTATGATAGGTTCTATAATGAATCTTTTTAGTTCATTTTATGTAGTGCTTACCGAGCTTAATATGCAAATGTGTGCAAATAATGTGCTCATTAGTGGCCAGAATTTTCTAAAAAAGCCACTCATTCTAATCTCTTTAACTTTTAAATTTCCAGGAAAAATAAAGTTTATGCAATTATTGATATAACTTTTGCCATTTCATCTTTAATGCGTCTTAATAGGTGGATCTCACTATCATGTTGTCATGACTTTTTTTAAAAGATAATGTAAGATTTCAGTGGTTTAAAAGTACTTTACGATTACTACCAAATGAACTTTGCACTCACATAGTAGAAGATTTCTATATGTTCTATCACCATTCTGTCTTCAAAAGTTGAAAATTTAAGTTTTGTTGTTGTGGCAAGGAAAAATCCATTTTAAAAACCAGGCTAGTAAACACTTTCAGCATTGTATATATGTATATATATATATATATATATATATATATATATATATATATATATATATATATATTATAAAGACTAATGAGCCAGTGGATCTCAGAAATGCATATTCACTCCTTACATTATTGCAGTTCAGTTTTTCCAGATATTTCTAGGGAATACACATTACATTGGAGAATTACATTTAAAAATAGACATTTCTGTTGGAACACAGATTACTCAAGTTTTGAGCACATACAGTTTCTCTTTTTTTTTAATAAAAAAGTAGTGTCAGTCTACTTTGTGCAATACCAGAGCTAATTTAGAAGAAATTAATGATTATGTAAATTAGGGCATTCATACCTTTAATTGGCATCTATTCTCCCAAATGGACATAAACCAGTCAGACACAAAATCGATTTAAATACCAAAAGAAAGTTTGTTACCAATTATTCCGTATAATATTGATAAAAAATGAAACATTTGGAATCTTTCTAGTCGCATTTAAACTTGTTTTTATCTAAGGCAAATGGAAGAATACTGTAGAATATTTAATATTGCATGAGTAGAGCATTCTAAGTGCACTTACTGGAAATGCAGTATCTGATATTATAAAAAATTATTAAAATTTCTGAATCATGTTTATTCAAATGGTTTCAGTGCCTCATGATTGTATTTTTAATGGGAAAAGTGACAAGTTGTTTCTTATTTTCATGATATTAATAAGATTCTGACAAGCACGCCCTTTAGTAAGATGACTGCTTAAATTCAATATTTTTCATCTTTCTCCTGTTTGAGGTGCACTGAATGTGAACAAATGAAGAAAAAGTGTGCAGAAGCTTGTAGTAAATCACACAGAGTTAGCCCAATATGTAATTACAGTATAGAGAACTTCCATTATTCATTCACAGATCAGATTAGTGATAATGGACTTTATGAATCATTGATGGGGGTTGCTGAAACTCTCTGGGCTAGCTTCTGCCCCATCTGCAATAGCAACAGTTGTCATGATCTCTAAGACAGCACAAACTGCATTTTTTTTTCACTGGTATTTCTTAAGTGCTTACTATGTGCCAGGCACGATTCTAACCACTGGGCAAAATCAAGGCCATCTGTTTGGACACAGTCCATGTCCCACATGGGGCTCACAGTCTTAATCCCCATTTAACAGATTAATTTCTCTGGCACAGAGAAGTGAAATGACACACCCAAGGTCACACAGCAGACAAGTGCCAAGTAGTCCCTGAATGAGTCTCTATGGCTTTCCTAAACCCTTTACTAGTAAGGCCTGTGTATGGAACCCAGTCAAAGCAAATAGAAATCCTAGTATTCTCACCCTCCTGATCTTGGCTAACAAAGCCTGAGCCTAGGTTTGTAGGTGAGATTGAAGGGAAATCACTCCTGCTCCTTCAAAAACTTCACTCACCAGTCCTAATCACTTATACTAGCCAATGAGGCAAATACAACATTCACAGCAGTCCTCCCTTAATGTCTCTAGCAAAACAAAAGAATGGAGGATTGAAAAGGACCCAAGAGAAACAGAAGCTGTGGCAGGTCTAAGACCAAAAAGTGATGTAACCATAGACAGAACAGTTTTGAAAGTTCTAAAAATGCCAGTAGGTATATTTTAGTCTGGTAGGGCAATAAGAAACTGGAGCAGGTAAGTGATGGGAAGATATTCACTGCTAGATATACGCTCTTCATTGCTCATCCTCAAAATTTAATGAGTATTCCCTGGATGCAAAGCAGTGTGATAAGGGTCCCAGCTGTGTGGGCTTACCTCCCCCAGAATGTGCTTGTTTAAGACAAATGAGCGATGGAGTCAAAACAACTGACCTGCCCAACATGAGTAAAAAATCTTAGAGGAGCACTACAAAATAAACACACAAATTCTCCAGTTGTATCTCCTAAAACAACCTCCTCTTGCACAGAAAGGATTTATAAACATGATATTCACTGTAGGGACAGGAGTTATTTAGTCACAGTTGGACAAGACTGGAACCAGGGAACGTAACCCAAAGCAGTGTAAGGGAGGTTACTTGGCAACTGTGCCTTGCAAATCAAGATTAGTCCTTCCATCTCATTCTGACTCCCTGCCCCTGCTCAAAGGACTGTGAGCCCCATGTAGAGCGTGACTGTGCTGAAACTATCTTATCTCTATCCCAGAGTTAGTACAGTACCACAGTTATTATTATTCCTTCCATGGGTCCAATGCAGACATCACTGTGAATGTGTCTGTTATACAAAGTAATGACAATCCTGTCATATTTGTTAAGTGTTATGTGTCAAGCATTGTACTAAACCCAAAGGTATATGTAATGTAATGTAATGTAATTCATTACATATAATAACAACAATAATAATAATAATGGTATTTGCTAAGTGCTTACTATGTGCCAAGTACTGTTCTAAGCGCTTGGGTAGATAAAAGGTAATCTGGTTGTCCCACGTGGGATCTATAGTCTGAATCCTCATTTTACATATGAGGTAAATGAGGCCCTGAGAAGTTAAGTGGCTTGCAGACAAGTGGTGTAGGCAGAATTAGAATCCACATCCTCTGACTCCCAAGCCCACTCTCTTTCCACTAAGCCATGCTGCTTCTCTACCAGGCACAGTTCCTGTATCACATGAGACTCACGGTCTACAGGGGAGGGAAAATAGGTATTGAATCCCTGTTTTACAGGTGAGAAAACTGAAGCACAGAAAGTTAAGTGACTTGCTTAGGGTCACACAGCAGGCAAGTACTTGAACTGGAATTAGAATCCAGGTATTCTTACTCCCATGCCTGTGCTTTTCCCTTTATCAATTTTCTGCCTCTCCCTGCTTCAGTCTATACTTCACTCCTCCTCAAAAATCTCCAGTGGTTGCCAATCAACCCTCATATGAAACAAAAACTCCTCACTGTTGGCTTCAAACCTCTCCATCACCTTGCGCCCTCCTATCTCACCTCCCTTCTCTCCTTCTACATCACAGCCCTCACACTCCACTCCTCTGCCACTAACCTCCTCACTGTGCCTCGTTCTTGCCTCTACCACCGTCGACCCCTGGCCCATGTCCTACCGCTGTCTTGGAATGCCTCCCTCCTCACATCCACGAAACTAACTCTGTTCCCCTCTTCAAGCCCTCCTGAGAGCTCACCTCCTTCAGGAGGCCTTCCCAGACTGAGCCTTCCCTTACCCCTATTCCTTCTCCCCTCCATTGTCCTTACTCCCTCCCTCTGCTCTACCCCTTTCCCTTCCCCAAAGCACTTGTGTATATTTGTACATATTTATTACTCTATTTTATTAATGATGTGTGTATATCTATGATTCTATTTATTTGTTTTGATAGCATTGATGCCTGTCTACTTGTTTTGTTTTGTCTGTGTCCCCATCTAGACTGTGAGCCCTTTGTTGGGTAGGGATGGTCTTTATCTGTTGCCGAATTGTACTTTCCAAGTGCTTAGTGCAGTGCTCTGCACACAGTAAGTGCTCAATAAATATGAACGAATGAATGAATAATAAATCAACAGTAGTTACTGAGCACGTATTATGTACAGAGCACTGTGTTAAGTGCTTGGGAGAATACGATGCAAAAGAATTAGCACCCATGTTCCCTGCCCATAATGGGCTTACAGACCAGAGGGGGAGACAGACATTAATATGAATAAATAAGTTATTATGTATAATTTTAAGATATGTGCAGAAGTGCTGTGGGGTTGGAGGTGGGGTCAATATCAAATAGCCAAAGGTCACAGATCGAACCACATGTTTGATGAAGAAGGGAGAGTGAGCCAGGGGAAAGAGAGTTTATTTGGAGAAGGCCTCTTGGAGAAGGTATGACAATAGAAAAAGTGGTGGAAAGCTTGGTGCTTTGGCATATGTGGAGGGGGAAGGAGTTCCAGGCTAGGGGGAAGATGTGGGAAAAGGGTTGGTGGTGAGATAAATGGGATGGGGCACAGTAAGTAAGCTGGCACTAGAAGAGTGGAATATGCAGGCTGGGCTGTAGTTGGAGAACAGTGAGGTAAGGTAAGGCAGGGCTAGCTGACAGTGATTTAAAGTTGATGGTAAGGAGTATATGTTTGATGCAGAGGTGGATGGGCAATCACTGGAGGTTCTTGAGAAATAGGGAGACATGGACTGAACATTTCTGTTGATAAACGATTTATGCATCAGAGTAAAGTATGGATTGGAGTGGGGGGGAGATAGGAGGCTGGGAGGTCAGCAAGGAGGCTGATGCAGTAATCAAGGAGAGATAGGATAAGTGACTGGATTAACAAGGTAGAAATTTGGATGGAGAGGAAAGGGCAGATTTTTGCAATATAATGAAGGTAAAACTGAGAGGATTTGGTGACAGATTGAATATGTGGGTGGAATGAAAGATGAGTCAAGGACAACTCTGAGGTTATGGGCATGTGAAGTAGGAAGGTGGTGTTGTCTACAATAATGGGAAAGATGGGGTGTTGATGGGAAGATAAGTTCAGTTTTGAACATGTATCATTTGAGGTGTTAACAAAACAACCAAGTAGATATGAATTGAAAGCAGAAGGTAATATAAGATTGCAGGGAAGCAGAGTGGTCATAGCTAGAGATGTAAATTTGGGAATCATCTGCATAGAGATAGTAATTGAAACCATGGGAGTGAATAAGTTCTCCAAGGGAGTGGGCTTAGAGGGAGAACAGAAGGGGATCTAGAATTGAGCCTTGAAAGTCACCTACTGTCAGAAGGTGGGAGGCAAAGGAGGCACCAGCAAAAGAAACTGAGAAGAAGCAGTCAGAGAGATAGGAGGAAAACTAAGAGAGGACAGCACTGGTGAGTCCAAGGTTGGATAAAGATTCAAGGAGAAGGGGGTGGTCCATAGTGAGAGGCCTAAAAGGATTAGGTTGGAGTACAGGCTGTCAAATATGGAGATAAGAATGCCACTGGTTACCTTTGGACTGTTTCTGTGGAGTGAAGGGGGCAGAAGCCAGATCAGAGGAGATCTAGGAGAGAATTGGAGGAGAGGAAGTGGAGACAGGGGTACTCTCTTAAGAATGAACTCTCTTAAGAAGTTTGGAGAGAAATAGTAGGAGGGAGATGGGGTGATTCCTGGAGGAAGCTATGGGGTCAAAGGAGAGGTTTTTTTTAGAATAAGGTATACAAAAGCATGATGGAAAGCAGTGGGCAAGAAGTTACTGGAAAGACAGCAGGTGAAGATGGAAGGAAGGAGGAAAGAAGAGATGAGGTGACTGTTTTCAAAAAGGATGAAGTGATGGAATCAGAAGCACAAGAGGAGGGGGTAGATTTAGAGAGGATGCGAGAGATTTCATCTCGAGTTACTGCAGAGAATATAGAAAACGTCAGAGGAGCAGCTGAGATTTTAGAGAGATAAGGCCTGTTGGTTTCAATTTTGTTGACTAAGTATGTGGCCAGATTATTAGGGGAAAGAGATGGTGGAAGAAGAGGTTTGAGAAAGAAGTTAAATGTCTGGTACAGCTGGTGGGACAGTGGGTATGGGAGTGAATTAGGAAGAAGTATTGTTGTCTGTCAGTGGAGAAGGTCGAAGTGAAGCAGATTCAAATGAATTTGAGGGGGACTAGGTCAGAGAGATGCCTGGATTTCCTCTGCAGCTCAGGCACAGGATCAGAGGAAGGGTACTGTGGAGGTGATCCAGGGTTAGAGGTTAGAGATACAAGACTGCAGAGGGACAGTGGAACCAGGGAGCTCAGTTTAGTGTAGATTGTGGTGTTGAGAGTGTCAATTTGTGCGTCAGATGAAGGTAGATTGAGTATGGAGACCAAATGTGGTAGGATGGCTGTAGAATACTTTAGGAGGTCAAAAGAGGGAGCTCTCCATGGGGGAAAAAGGACAAATTTTGGAAAAGAGAGCAGGTAAAGAGATTGTGGTCAGATAAAGGACTTATAGAATTGGTGAGGCTAGAGATTGTACAGTTATTGGAATTATAAAATCAAGTGTGTGCATAAGTAGGTGAGTGTATGAGGTGGGGTGGAGCAGGAAGTTACTGGAATAAAGGAGTGAGAGGAGGTGGACAGTGGAAGGATCATCAGGGTCATCCACATAAATTTTGAGAGACCCCAGATTTGGGAGTCAGAGGTCATGGTTCTAATCCTGGCTCCAACACTTGTCAGCTGGGCAAATCACTTAACTTCTCTGTGCCTCAGTGACCTCATTTGTAAAATGGGGATGAAGATTGTGAGCCCTACGTATGACAACCTGATTACCTTGTATCTACCCCAGCACTTAGAATAGTGCTTGGCACATAGTAAGCACTTAACAAATATCAACATTGTTTTTATTGAAGTTCCCAAGGATCAATGTAGGGATAGAGAATGAGAGAAGGAAATGAGAAATGGATCAAAATGATTTAGAAATTGGGAGGAGGAGCCTTGGGGGTGATAGATGACCGTAACTAGTAAAGGCAGATGATATGGGCTACAAAGGAAGGGAAAAAGGGGATGGGAGAGGTGGGAGGATGTGAAAGTGGCAGTGGGGAGCAAAAAGGAAGCTGACTCTTCCCCCTTTCACAATGAGTCTGGTAGAGTGGGAGAAGATAATAATAATAAAAATTATCTGTCATTTGGAGAAGCAGCGTGACTCAGTGGAAAGAGTCCGGGCTTAGGAGTCAGAGTTCAAGGGTTTGAATCCCGGTTCTGCCACTTGGTAGCTGTGTGACTGTGGGCAATCACTTAACTTCTCTGTGCCACAGTTCCCTCATCTGTAAAATGGGGATTAAGACTGTGAGCCCCACGTGGGACAACCTGATTCCCCTGTGTCTACCCCAGCGCTTAGAACAGTGCTTGGCACATAGTACGTGCTTAACAAATACCAACAATATTATTAAGTGCTTACTATGTAACAAGCACTGTTCTAAGCTCTGGGGTAGATATAAGCTAATCAGGTTGTCCCACAGGGGTTGAATAGGGTTGAGAGAGGTCGATGTCTCATCTATCTGGGCAGTTCCAGGCCTCAGGTGGCCTCCCTTCCTTTTTTTCTTTTCTCAGGCACCTCATGAGGAGGGTGATCCTTCCCTCAGGCATAATCCCAAATCTCCAGGGTGAGAGTAGAGAGGCCCAAGGGGGAGTTCAACATCCCTTCCCTCCAGAGGGGTTCCAAGCTCCCCAGGTGAGGGGAGGGGTGTGAGGAAGTGACAGAGACCCTGCACTTGCTTCAGTTTTTTGGTCCGTGACTAGCTGAGTGGGTGCTGGGTTGATCAGTGGCCTGTCTCTCTGGGGCAATTTTAGGCCTCTTGTGTGAGGGGAGGGGCCAGAGAGTTTGAAGTCCTTTCCCTCTGTGGCCATCCCAGGCCCCACATGGTAGGATTCTTTATTAAGCACTTACTGAGTAGAGAGCACTGTATTAGGTGCTTGAAAAAGTACAGTATAGCAGAGTTGGTAAACATGCTCCCTGTCCACAATGAGCTTACAGTCTGGATGGAGAAACAGAGTAAATTATCGATATGTACATAGGTGCTGTGGGGTTGATGGTGGGGTGAATAAAGTGTTCAAATCCAAATATGAGGGGGACACAGCAGAGAGAACGATTAGGGGGAATGAGGACTTAAGAAAGACCTCTTTGAGGAGATGTGATTTTTTTAGGCTTTAAAGGTAGTGAGAGTGATGGTCTGTCACAATTTGAAGAAGGAGGGAGTTCAAAGCCAGAAGCAGGACAAGGGAGACATTGGTGATGATATAGATACCCAGTGAGTAGATTGGTGTTAGAGGGGAGAAGTGAGCATGTTGGGTTGTAGTAGAAAATCAGCAAGCTAAAATAGGAAGGGGAAAGGTGATTGAATGCTTTAAAGCCATTGGTTCAGGAATTTATGTTTGTTACAGAGGTGAATAGGCAACAACTTGGGGTTTTTGAGGAGTGGGTAAACATGAATTGAACATGTTTTTACAAGAGTGATTCAGGCAGCAGAGTGAAGTGTGGCCTGGAATAGAAAGAGTCAAGAGACAGAGTTTGGGGTTAGAAAGAAGGTTGATGCATTAGTCGAGCTGTGATAAAATCTGGGCTTGTAAAAGTGCAGTAGCAATTTTAGATGGAGATAACAGATTTTAATGTATACCAATAAAAACCTGACCAGGCAGTTGCTAATTCTTTCCTTCATTATGGTGTGAATATAATTTTCTAAGGTCACATAGTACTTCCTCTTCCTTTCACCACCTTTCCCCTTCCACCTTCCCATATTTAGAGAACGGTGCCCATCTTTTAACAGAGTCCTGATTGCTTCAAATTGTGCTTGAATATATGTTTATTTTATGTAGTGAAAATGCAGGGTTTTCTGGAACATCCATGACTAATGCTTCTTCTTCTTAGAAAGTAGAATGAATGGTGTTAGTTTTCAAAGACTGAATAATTCACTCCAAGACTTTCCTGTTTCCTCTATTCTCTAGTGGCAAAATCAGCAGGGTGGCAGAGCTCTTTATGCCATCTGAAATTGACAGCAACTTTTCTTTGGCATCAGATAAATTTAATTCATTTCTCTGATGGTCTGCATCCAGCCATTCAGTGGGAAATATATCACCTGTGACTGTAGAAAGCACCTCAGTCAGCCACAGCTTGGCAAATTATCCCTTCTTACTGAGACTGCCTAAGATACTCAAAGAATGTGCCAGGGCTATCATTATTCCACAGACTGGACCAAGTCACAAATGAAGGAATATCCTCAAAAACACTTTTTTTTTAACAGTTTCCAACAGGAGGCTAGAAAGCAGTTCATTTTGTCATCTTCCATACCAAATGGAATTAATTTCTTTAAGACAATGGAGATAAGATTTTTTTCATGAATTATTACATGCTAGGACATGACTGCTAGCCACTCCAGTTTTCTACTTGAATGAAGCTTTGCATTTATCTCCTCTCCTTAGGAAATAGAAATTTGGAACACATTTGCTTTGCTCTTTAAGATTTTTGTACCTTTTTTAAAATTTTCTAACATGCACAGGAAGATGTGGCCTAAGGGGGAGGGCTGCTGAGGTGGGTCTGCCTCTTAGGCTCTTCTCCCCTATTGTCCCCTCCTTCTTCTCCTCCACTGGCATCCTGTCTCCACAAAACTGATCTTGATCAGGTCCTGTCCCTACAGCTTTGCAGCCCCAGCCAATTAACCCCACCCCCTTCATTCAAAGCCTTATTGAAGGCACATCTCCTCCAAGAGGCCTTTCCAGATTAAGTCTCACTTTTCCTCATCTTCCACTCCTTTCTGCATTGCCCTGACTTGCTTCTTTTGCTCTTACACCCTCTATCAGTCCCACAGAACTTATGTATATAACTGTAATTTTATTTATTTGTATTGATGTCTGTCTCCCCACCCCCTAGACTGTGAGCTTGTTGTGGACAGGGATTGTGACTCTTTGTTATCGAAGCAGCATGGCTTAGTGGAAAGAGGACTGGCTTGGGAGTAAGAGGTCATGGATTCTAATCCCATTCTGCTGCTTGTCAGCTCTGTAACCTTGGGCAAGTCACTTCACTTCTCTATGCCTCAGTTACTCATCTGTAAAATGGGGATGAAGATTGTGAGCCCTACATGGGACAACCGGATTACCTTGTATCTACCCAGTGTTTAGAACAGTGCTTGGCACATAATAAGTGCTTAACAAATAACAACATTATTATTTTTATTGTTGTATTGTACTTTCCCAAGTGTTTAGTACAGTGCTCAGCACACAGTAAGCACTAAGTAAATACAATTGAATGAATGAATGACTGCAAATCCCCGGGGAAATTTGGTTGGCAAAAACAAAACATTGGTTGATGTGGGATCTAGTATGAAAAGAACTTTGATCTTGTAGATTTGAAGGGTGAGGGAAGAAAGTTAATCTTTAAACATATTTATTTGTTTAATGAATACTATCTCTGCTCAGTTCCATCACAGTATTCACTCAATCACTGGATTATGAGTGCTTACTACTAATACTAATAGTGGTTTTTGTTAATAGCTTATTATATGCCAGGCACTGTACTAAACACTGGGGAGGATACAAGCAAATGGGGTTGGACACAGTCCCTGTCCCACATGGGGCACACACAATCTCAATCCCCATTTTATAGATGAGGTTACTAAGACACAGAGAAGTGAAGTGACTTGCTTGAGGTCACACAGCAGACTGTGTGCAGATTGCAAGGTAACAGAGTGGGTTACTTGCCTACAAGAAACTTAGAGCCTAAAGGTGCCCTTAAGTTTTCATTTCCCCAGGCCGCATGCCACTCAGTAGATTGTCACTCTCTGAGGGTAGAGATCATGTTTGCCTATTCTCCTACTCTCTCAAGAGCTTAGATGAGTTCTTTGAACGCAGTGAGCATTCAATAAGTACTAATGATTGATTGGTTGATTGATAAGGGAATGGCATGATGACAGATTACATATCCTAGATATAATTTAAATGGTGAGAGACAACGCATCAGAGTCCATGGGAGCCCTTTTTCATTCCGTTCTATCCTCCTTCCTTTTCCTCAAATACATATGGCACATTTCTCTGACTCTTTCTGGGTCCCTCTCTCCATGTATCTGTGCAACATTCTGTGTTTCCTCCAGTCACTTCCTATTCTTCCCTTTAGTTATTTTTCTTTCTCTTTTCCTCTGACCAATGGGCCCGGGCTCCAATTTCAATTCTTTAAATTTGTGGAAATATGGTCAATTTAGAGTTTGCTGTCCTGAGACATACTTGTGAAGACTGTTTCATGGAGTTGGTGATGGAGTTGGCTGTTATCATGGAGATAGAGCATATCCATTATGCTCTATCTAATGTATCTAATGGATAGAGCATAGGCCTGGGAGTCAGAAGGACCTGGGTTATAATCCCAGCTCTGCCATTTGCCTGCTGGGTGACCTTGGGCATGTCATTTCACTTCACTTTGCCTCAGTTACCTAATCTGTAAAGTGGTGATTGAGACTGTGAGCCCCATTTGGGACAGGGACTGTGTGCAACCTGATTTGTTGTATCCACCTCAGTGATTAGTACAGTGCCTGGCACATAGTAAGCATTTAAATACCACAGTTATTATTATGTAGCATTGTTGGTGCAGTGCAGTCATCTGATCCCTCCCCTCCCCACCCCCTACTCCTCCCCCTCTCCTCTTCCCCTCCCTTCAGCACTGTGCTCATTTGCATATATCATTTATTACCCTATATAGTTTGTTGATGAGGTGTACTTCCCCTTGATTCTATTTATCGTGATAATGTTGTCTTGTTTTTGTTTCATTCTGTTTTGCTCTGCCGTCTGTCACCCCTGATTAGACTGTGAGCCCATCACTGGGCAGGGATTGTCTCTATCTGTTGCCGAATTATACATTCCAAGTGCTTAGTACAGTGCTCTGCACAAAGTAAGTGCTCAATAAACACTACTGAATTAATGAATCTGATATAAAAAGGGGAAGGACAGTTGGGTTGACAATGTTGGCTAAAAGGTTAGACTGTAGATTTTCTTCATCACTAACCTTTTTTCCCAATCCTGAGAGGTAGAAGATGGGAGTAGTAGAGTTTGTAACATCATGTACTTACCTAGAAATGCTCCTGCTTTTCTCTCATTGAGACCTAAGAATGTAAAGCAATTTCATTTTTGCAAGCACTGTGCATTTAGAATATTGCTTGCTTTTAAAAATCAATTCCTTTTAAAGAGTAGAGTAAAAATGAATAATTAATATGGGAAAATCATATGTTGTACTTCATTGCTCACAAGAAAATCAAAGTTGGGTCATCATCATCGATTGTTAATATTAGCTCCAAAACTTAAGGGAAGTACTTTGAGTAAGAATCTGCACCTCAGCTCTCAAATAGTCCCTCTGGAGAATTCTGCCACCTAATAATAATAATGTTGGTATTTGTTAAGCGCTTACTATGTGCCAAGCACTGTTCTAAGCGCTGGGGTAGACACAGGGGAATCAGGATGTCCCACGTGGGGCTCACAGTCTTCATCCCCATTTTACAGATGAGGGAACTGAGGCACAGAGAAGTGAAGTGACTTGCCCACCGTCACACAGCTGACAAGTGGCAGAGCTGGGATTCGAACTCATGACCTCTGACTCCAAAGCCCGTGCTCTTTCCACTGAGCCATGCCTCCTAAAACACTTACTTTCTGAAACACCAACTACTAATCAATTAACACCTTTTCTAATAAGCTTTTGTGTTTAGGAAGATATTATGTGAAAAATATCTACTTTCTAGCACAGCTTCTAGATTGCATTGGTTAAATTTTTATCCTTTTTTGTTGTATAACCTGTTCTTGAAACACTTTCTATTTTATAGAAAGTATCATGTTTTCTTATTTTACATGTAGTCATATATGTTAAAAGTTGCAATGGTGCAATAATGTAATTGCTCAATTGTCAAGAAGTGGTATCTTAAAATAATGTGGAAACACTAACCGCTATTTGGAAAGAGGTTTTGCAGGACTACAGAGAAGAGAACAAATGAATAATAATAGAGACAAAATCTTTATTAGGGGTGACTATCTATGATTTATAAAGTTTGAATCTGAATCCATATGTGCATATAGAGTTTATTTTAATCTGATATTTATTGAGTACTTTCTGTGTGAGCACTGTACTAAGCACTTGGGAGAGTGCAATACAACAGAGTTGGTAGACACGTTCCCTGATCACCAAGAGGTTACATATGATATATCTTAAGCTAAAACCCCTTATGAGCTTTGTCAACCATCACTCTTTTTAACTGATTTATATATTTCTCAGTTATATTAAAGTGTGGAGAAGGAGAAACAGAAAATTTTTAAAAAATGCAAGACAGGGATTTGGTCTTGCTTTAGGTTTGCTCTGTTTTTGATCAGAATGAACAGATTAAACTGGGTTTCATGAAAAATGTCAATGCAGGTGTATAAGTTTAGTATACCCCAAATACTGTTGACTGTTCAAGTGATTAAATCACTCACTTCAAACTTTCTCATTATAACTAGTTTACTCTATCTTGAAAATTCCAGAACAAATCAATTGCTTTTCTCAAGATGGACAAGTGAGATTAGTCTTTCTGTAATTTGCTCCATCATTCCAAAAGTCAATGGTACCTGGGAAAATATATATTTACAATGAGGTATTGATGAAAATCAATAAACATTAAGAGCATTAAAACTAACACAGGAAGCCAAAAAAAAAAGATCATGTCCTCATTCTTATTGTATATCAAATAAACATTTTTCTTCCTTCTTAAGGAAATATAATGCAGTTGTTCAAAGGGTAAAAATAAAATTCACACAGGGAAAAAATTACTTTCTTGGGATCAGTGATGTTGATGTGGTCCAGTTAACATTTGAGCAGAATAAAAAGATACCCAGACCCTCTTTCCTCCAGTAATATTATGGGGATCAGAATCGTCCTGCATATCCTGGTGCCATTTCATTCTGTCCACACACAACTCTCTAATGGCTGCTGCTGCTGTGCTGAAAGATAGCCCTGCCTGTGTTGGACAACCAATCAGTTAATCAGTCAATCAGTGATTATTGTGTGCAGAGCACTGTACTAACTACTTGAGAGTTAGTAGGCATGATCCCTGTCCACAAGGAGCTCACAGTTTATGGGGGTGATAGACATTAAATTAGATTGAGGATAGGGGAAAGAGTAAAGAGTAAGAATATTTACCTAAATACTGTGGAGCTGGGGTGAATGCTAACGTAGCTAAGGGAATATCACAGTGCTTAAAAGAAGTGAGGCTAGGATGCCTATGCAACCTGGAGATAATTGGGAACCACTGGCTTCCACTGTCTTGAGCCCATCATTTTTGAGTACAGACAGGGCATGAAATTTGGGAGTATTGTTGGATATGCAGGCTTTCTGCCCAGAGCTTTGTCTTACTACAGCCTGGCTCGCAGAGCACCTCACACTGTAGGCCAAATTTTCAATGTCATGTCAACCAATTAAGTGGATTTTGCTTCATACTTTTCTATATGAAATACAGTTGGCAAATACTTGTGGAATTCTGGGCTTTACTAATACATAGCTGAGACACAGGGATATTCATGACCAGGGTGCTTGTGCAGCATTACCTGAGCAGGAAAGAAGAGAAAGAGGAACAACAGTGAAAGTGTATGGTAGGGGCAGATTCTAGACTGGCAGCATGAAGAGAAACCAGAGATCCTAGTAAGTCTCTCTTTTTTTTTTTTTTTTGAAACACTATTTGCCAGACATTGTACAAAGTGCTGGGGTACAGAAAAAGTGATCAAGTTGGACAGAGTCTCTCTCCCAAAAGGGCTAAAAGTCTTAATCCCCATTTTACAGATAAGGGAACTGAGGCCCAAAGTCACACAGCAGACAAATGGCAGAGCCAGGATAGGAACCCAAGTCCTTCTGACTCAAAAACCCATGCTTTCCACTAGGCAATGCTGCCTCTATAAGAGTCTGTTGGTTCTTCCAATTATTTGTCACTGTTATTTACTGCACTTCAAGACCCAACTCCAATATTCTGAACTATTTTAATACTTCTCAAATTCCTTCTCTCTTTCTTCATCCTTACATTGACCTTTGGGAACTTCAGTATCCTTGGAAATGTTCCCACCTCCCTTCCACTGCCTGCTTCCTCTTAATCGTCAGATCAACTCCACCTAACCTCACACACTGGAGACATGCTTGACCTCATTATCTTTAATCACTGTAGCCCTTACCCTCACCAACTCTGAAATTCCTTCATATTTCCACAACTTCATCCTTTGCCTTTTCTCCCACACACTCACTCCCCACAAATTTGTCCTCCAATCTTTTGACTCCTCCAATTTTCTGAAGTCATAAATCCCCTTTTCACCTTGGTACTCAAATTACCTTAACACACATATCAATCTCAGTAATACCACCCTTTGCACTGAGCTCAACTCCCTCACTCACCTGTCCCTCTGATGATCTCATCACACTACCTTGCAACCCTGCATTGGCTCTGCAGGATGTTACCTCCATTCCTGTTCTCGAGCTGCAGCACAACTGGTAGAAATCCAGACCACAGATTCACCTCATCCATCTCCAGTACATCCTCACCTGCTTTGACTCTGCACAGCAACAACACTTCTTCATCCTTAACTGATTCCCATGCCAATCACAGAGACAGCTGTTTCATAATTTTAACTCCCTTCTCTAATGCTCTTTTTCTTGGTGCTTCTCGTATCCTGCCCCTAAGTGGCCACAAACATCATTGCTAAAATTGAAACAAGTAGGTGGGGGCTCTCACTAAAGTCTTTCTGACTTTCTCATCTTTCCCAGCTGTATCTCAAGAGGTGATTTCCCACCTCCATGCAGAGTTTATGCCTTCCTCCTGCACCTTTTACTCTATTCCTTTCCACTTTATTCAGAACAATTTCCCCACCCTTCTTCTCTCCCTAAAGGTTATCTCCAACCATTCATTTTCCATTGGTTTTTTCCTGCTGCTTTCAAACTTGCCCATTTATCATCTATCCTAAAATATCCTCCCTTGACCCCATGGCTCCACCCTTATCACCCCATCTCCTCCTACCCTCCTTCTCCAAACATCTTGGGCGATTCGTCAACAACCACTGCATCCATTTCCTTTCCTGCAACACTCTACATTTCCTCCCTCTTTGATTCATAGAAACAGTCCTCTCCAATGTCACCCTTCTTGTCAAATACAATAGTCTCTTCCCCATCATAATCCTTCATGCCTTCTCTGCCCTTGATGCCTTCTTCTCCTTGAAGTATTATCCGACTTTGGTTTCATTGACACTATCCTCTTGTCATAATCCTCCTGTACCTTGGATAGTTCTTTTTCAGTCTCTTTTGCTGGTTCCTTTTTTACCTGCCATCGTCTCATTGTGGGGAGGCCTCAAGGCTCAGTTCTTATACCCCTTAATTCTCAATCTACACTCACTTGGAGAACTCACTGACTTCCACAGCTTCATCAATAATCCCTACTTGGATGATTCACAAATCTACATCTCTGACCTGAGTCTCTCTTCTGTGGTCTCACATTTCCTCCTACTTTCAGAACCTCTCTACTTGGAATTCCTGCCAATACCTCTAACTTAACATGTCCTAAACAGAAGGTAACTCCCCACTCAGACCCTATCCTTCTCTGGACTTTTCTATCATCATACACAACTTCCTCCCTATCTCACAAGACTGTTACCTTGGCATCATCCTTAACTCATCTGTCTTATTCAGTGTCATGAAATCCTGTTGGTTCTAACTTCAGAACATCTCTAGAAATCATCCTTTCCTCTCCATTCAACTGCTAGTTACCATGCTGACCCAAATACGTAACTCACACAAAATATTTTCTCCCTCATCAGCCTCCTCAGTAACCTCTCTGCCTCCTTTCTCTCCCCTCTACAGGACATACTTCACTATGATACCTTGATCATTTTCTGAGAAGCCATTCAGTTCACAGCTCCCCACTCCTCAAAAAAAAAACAAAAACAAAAAAAACTTTTTTGGTGGTTGCCTAAATACCTCCAAATCAAACAGAACTCTTTACTGTGGTGAGCCTACAACAAGCTGCCTTATTAATGACTGTTTGTGATCCCCTGAACAACAACAAGGAAGAGACTTTGCAAAGGCACTCATGCGCCCTACCTGGGGCAGGTGATTGCTGGCCTGTTGGGGGTAGAGTCTACAGAGAAGGGGGGGGGGGTTCTCTCTGTTCTACCCAGACCGTGAGCCCGTTATAGGGTAGGGATTGTCTCTGTTGTCGAATTGTACATTCCAAGTGCTTAATACAGTGCTCGGCACATAATAAGCACTCAATAAATACTATTGAATGAATGAAAGTATCAGGCCTAGAACAATCAATGACTGCCATGTAGAGCTACAGCTGCCATGCCTAAGGCAGATAGAAGGCAGTTGCTTTGAGGTATATCTGGGATACCAGAAATAGAAGTAGAAGCAGCGTGGCTCAGTGGAAAGAGCATGGGCTTTGGAGGCAGGGCTCATGAGTTCGAATCCCAGCTCTGCCACTTGTCGGCTGTGTGACTGTGGGCAAGTCACTTAACTTCTCTGTGCCTCAGTTCCCTCATCTGTAAAATGGGGATTAAGACTGTGAGCCCCACGTGGGACAACCTGATTCCCCTATGTCTACCCCAGCACTTAGAACAGTGCTCGGCACATAGTAAGCGCTTAACAAATACCAACATTATTATTATTATAGGTACAATGAGACAAGTAAGTATTGAAGCAGCAGGAGAACAGTACCTGAAAGCAACAGAAGGCAGTAGCACTTGGATGCAGAAAGTAGAAACATTGGCAAAAGACTTCCCTTGCTCTTTGTCTCCAACAGTCGAACACTCTCCCCACCTTTGAAACATTCCTGAAATTATATCTCCTCCAAGAGGCCTTGCCTAATTAAGTTCTCAATTCCCTTATCTACCCTTACCTCTGCCTCAACTATGCACTTTGTTGTATACCCTTTAAGCCCTTTAATACTCACACCAGCCCCTACCACTTATGTACATATCCTTAAACTCTGCCGGTTCCCCTATTTGTAACTTACTTCCATCTCCTTCTCCCCTCATAGACTGAGTGCTTTTTGTGGGCAGTGATCTCATCTAGCAACACTGTCATACTGGATTTTCCCATGGGTTTTGTACAGTGAACTGCTCACAGTATGTGCTCAATAAATACCATCGGTCAGTCAATTCTCTCTACTTTCATTTTTCCTTCTAAATCACAATCTGTTCTTTTTGTATGGGTTATTTTTTTCAGTCAAAAAAAAACCCTAAGTGGGTTGCAAGTAAAAAGAGAGAAATTTGTGGCTGATCTTATTGCATCATAGCTGGTAGAGGGCAATAGGTGATAGCAAAAACAGGTTTATGATTTGATAATATTCACCTAGTCAACATTGATAAAAAGCATCCCAAATCTTTCTCCTGTTTGTGTCAAATGATTATGTTCTATTCTATTTGACAACTACCTGAATTATATACAACTGCACTATATATGTATCCTTTCTTACCAGGGACTACTGTCTATTAACCAGCAGCTTAAGACTAAGTAAAACCAATAGTAACTAAAGACCAATTTGTAAGTAGTAAAGAGAAATCAAACACAATATTAAATATCTTAAATATGATTTAAGATGGGCTTGTATCTCACTCTTGAGAATGTCTAAAGAAATTGACCAGTGGCCACTACCAAGGCTTTAAGTGAACAAGAGGTGAGAAGAAGGAAGGGGGGTGAGAGACTGCCCAGTCCCTAAGCCATTCAGGAGGCCAGGTGATCAGGGTCTGGATCCCATGAGTTCTTGGCTGGCCAGGAATGAATCTTGTGTTTCTATTGTGCTTTCCCAAGTGCTCCATACAGTGAAAGAGATTCACTAGTGAATAAATATTGTTATACCAACTACTTATTATCAAGAAAACCAGAAATCATCTGAACAAATATACTAAGGCTTTATGATACCTTTCTTCCATGTCAGGAAGAAGCATAACCTAGTGGAAAGAGCGCAGGACTAGGTGTCAGTGGACCTGGGTTCTAATACTGGCTCCTCCACATTTGCTGTGCTACATTTTGCAAGTCACTTAACTTCTCTCTGCCTCATCTATAAAATAGGGATTAAGATTGTGAGTACCAAGTCGGGACAATGGACTCTGTCCAACCTGATTAGCTTTTATCTACCCTAATGCTTAGTACAGTGACTGGAACATAGTAAATGCTTAATTAACATCATTTAAAAAAAATTAAATTCTGCTCCCACTAGACTGTAAGCTCCTTGTGGGTAGGGGTTGAATCAGTTGTATTCTGTTCTTCCAAGAGTTTAGTTCAGTACTCTGCAGATAGTAAGCACTCAATGAGTGCTATTGCTTTCTTACATGATCACTAAGTTGTTTTCTGTTTACTATTGACTATCACTTTTAAAATGAAAAAAAAAGTGAAACAAGGATAAGCTTCTGAAATGAAATTACTTTTTTTTACACTATTTCCCTTAAGATATTTGCTCTTCTGAAAATCTGAGCTATGCATCTTTTTTAAAAAAAATTTTATTTTAAAACAAAGGTAAGAGAGTAGAAGCTTATATCTAATCATCTTCTTTCTGTATCCTACTGCCCTTGGTTGAGGTGAAAAGGCTCTCAGTGAATTATGCTTAAACTAGAAGCTTCACATTGTTGAAAAATAATTGAAAACATCTGCTTCATTTGCAGTCCTGTGACAGTCATTATATTACTTCTTCCAACTGCATCAGAAATCAGGCATTTCTTTTCCATTGACCTGTGTTTTCCTGTGAAATCTCTTGAATCTGAATGATTATCTTGTGATTTCCCAAAAATCTTTCAAAGCAAGTGCTAGTAATTTCTTGCAATTTAAGAATTTTCTTACAATGAAACAATCCTCTTCAGAGCCTTACCCTTTTTGAAATCTGGAGTTACTTGTGTTCTTAGGGGTTGATGAGCTAAAAATCTGAATTTGTGACTAGTTGTCTTATCACAGATGTAGAGAGCAGTTCTTTATTTGGTAGCTGAAGTTGCTGCTAATAGAAAGTGATGTTGTCTGTAGTCCTGTTTGCCTATGGTAGACTGAATTCCACTTTTGCTCCAAAAGAGTCTCTTAGAAAAGGAGGCCTTTGAACCATCTCCAAGTTCATGAGGACTGACAGGAACTCATAACCACAAATAATAACTACTCAGCTTTTCAGTCATTCTCTTATTCAAGATAAAGTACTAATTTATGTACCATTAAATGAGGTCATCCACCATCGCAGCAGAATTCTTTTCAGGGAGAATAACCGTGACTCTAGACTGTAAGCTCAATGTGGGCATGGAATGGACCTGTTTATTATTGTATTATACTCTCCTAAGTGCTTAGTACAGTGTTTTGGACACAGTAGGTGCTCAGTAAATATGATTGAATTAATGACTATTTCAGTAGCAACCACCCTATCTTTCTACTCTCATTTCTGACATTCACTCTGGTGGAAATAGTGGGCATTGATCCATGGTCCTTCATTAAGTGCAATGAGTGTAAACAGTCTAGCTCTCCTTTCCCCTCACCCCCAGCTTCTACTGTGCAGATTTTCCCAGCACTATCAACCTGTCCAATGAGTTTAGAGATAGTTATATATGATCATCTTTTAATTTATGAAACAATCTGTGAAGACCTGGTAATTACTAGTAGTGATTCTAAAATCTGGAAGAATAGCACCTGACAATACAGTATTATGCAAAACAGCAATGTTCTACCTTAAGTGACTGTGCTAGATAATGCAGCATATTTTCATGTATACCAGTGATTACAAGCCATATATTCATCCTTCTTTTTCAAAGATGATAGTATACTCAGTGAACTTTACGTGTGTGTATGTGTCTGTGTGTCTAAAAAGGCCATTGTGGGATTCCCAGTTCAGGCTACAAAGGGCAGATAAAGACTGTCTCTTATTATTATGTTGTATTTAATGTTTGTTTGATGCTATTTCACCTCAACTCTCTTTCTATGCCACTGTTTGAAACTGGATCTTCCCCCCTTGATGGCTGTGCTCCATTCAACTCTCTCCTGTGCAATTGACTCCATTTTTCAGTTGGGATGTACCACTGCCTTAGGCTTTGTTTTACTGTATCCTTTAAATATTTCCTAACCAATAAATCAATCAGTGCTATTTGAAATCTTACTTTGTAGAGAGCACTATACTAAGCACTTGGGAGAGTACAATATACAAGACACAATCCCTGCTCTCTAGGTGCTTCCAGTCTAATAGGCAGTTTGCTCTGCCCTTGTCACTTTCTGTTTTTCCAAATTCGGGGCTGTATCAACCAAAACTGTGGCCCGGTGCTGGGCCATCTGGCAGAGCCCTTCATTGACCCTCATTTCAGGTGATGTCATCACTAATGCATCATACTGACGTTACCACATCATCACCAGACAGGGTGATGTCCACTGATGCAGACAGAAGCTACTGGCGGCCTTGTTTCGCTGTACATGCCCAGTCAGCTGCAGGAGTTGGATTGCATTCATTCATTCAATAGTATTTATTGAGCACTTACTATGTGCAGAGCACTGTACTAAGCGCTTGGGATGAACAAGTCGGCAACAGATAGAGACAGTCCCTGCCGTTTGACGGGCTTACAGTCTAATCGGGGGAGACGGACAGACAAGAACAATGGCAATAAATAGAGTCAAGGGGAAGAACATCTCGAAAAACAATGGCAACTAAATAGAATCAAGGCGATATACAATTCATTAACAAAATAAAATTACCTTTTGTCAGAAGAGGGAAATGGGGAGAGAACCTCAGGAGGAGCAAGAGTTGAAAAGCCCCGCACTGTGATCAAGTGAAGTTTCGTTGTATGCTTCTTTTCCTCCTTTCCTTTCCAGGCTTCATCCTACAGCTTGCTCTCCTAAAAAGGAGTCTTCAGAATGGGGTGGGGAGAGAAGAGAGGAGTGTTCCCCTTCCCCCAAGAGAGACACCCCACTCTGCAACAGAGCAGCACTTCATTGAGGAAACACACTCTCTCTCTCATGAATATGTGAATCACTTCCACTCCAGCAGAAATTCTAATTCCACTTTCCATCTCACCCAATCCCCAAACTGTGTCAACACTAAGCCCACTTTTCCCTTTTTAATCATCATCTGCTTAATGACCTCCACAAACCAAGAAATAAACAACATTTCTTCACGAGGCACTGAAATTAGCAGCTAGGGAACTGGGGCAGTGATTAGCACTTACTGATATTAATTTCTACCTTTGCATATTGGCTGATGGAGAGGAACGAAGAGGAGCAGGTGGAAGAACAGAGGAGAAGGAAGCAGAGGTGATTTTAAAGCAACAACCCATGACCAGATGGTTCAGAGGCTTGGCCAGCAGTAGCCTGGGCTGTGGGGGCAGCTCACACAGGAGGAGGTCAATTTGCTGACTTCTGGAACATACAAGCTACTCTCTTGTGTTTCCCATTCCTCACCTGTCATGAATCAGAGCTCACAGATTGATAGGATCCCTTCAAAGAGTAAGCCATTTCAGGTCCAGGTTCCTTATCTTTGGGGCTGTCCTCAGCTAGGAGATCATGGCAGAGTTATGGCTAGTCTAGGTCAGTGAGTGGGTATGCTAGCTGACCACTAAGCCTAAGGCCCAACACAATTTCACTTTCTCCCCTCTCTACCATCTCCTAAACAGAGTGGAGAAATTACAAATGGCCACCATGCTTGTGCAGCATCAGAGGGAGTGGAGGGATTGTAGACCAATGTCAGTGCCATCTCTGCCACGATGTTGCCCAAACATGGTGGTCATTTTGAGAGTTTATTTTGGACATCTTATTCATAACCTCCTCACTGCACCTAGTTCTCACCTGTCCTGCTGTCGACCCCTGGCATACATCCTACCTCTGGCCTGGAATGCCCTCCCTCCTCACAATGCCAAATAACTTTCTTCCTTCCTTCAAAGCCCTACTGAGAGCTCACCTCCTTGGGGAGGCCTTCCCAGACTGAGTCCCCCTTTTCCTCTGCTCCTCCTCCCCTCCCCATCACCCCTCCTCCTTCCCTCTGCTCTACCCCCTTCTCTGCCCCACAGCACTTGTGTATATTTGTACATATTTATTATTCTATTTATTTGATTAATGATGTGTATATATCTATAATTCTATTTATTTTGATGCTATTGATCCCTGATTACTTGTTTGTGTTGTTGCCCATCTCCCCCTTCTAGACTGTGAGGCCACTATTGGGTAGGGATTGTCTCTATCTGTTGCCGAATTGTAATTTCCAAGCATTTAGCACAGTGCTCTGTATACAGTAAGTGCTCAATAAATCTGACTGAATAAATGAATAATTATTATTATTGTTAGCATTATTATTATCATTGTTATCGTTAATGATAATAAATGGTTCTTGTTAAGTCCTTACTATGTGCAAAACACTGTACTAAATGTTAGGGTATTACCCTATTTATTTTGTTAATGAGATGTACACCCCCTGGATTCTATTTATTGCTATTGTTTCTTTCTGTCTGTCTCCCCTGATTAGACTGTAAGCCTGTCAATGGGCAGGGATTGTCTCTATCTGTTGCTGAATTAATTGTACATTCCAAGCGCTTAGTACAGTGCTCTGCACATAGTAAGAGCTCAATAAATACTATTGAATGAATTAATGAATGAATATGTGATAATCAAGATGGTCATGGTCATAGTCCTGTCCCACTTCGGGATCACAATCTAAGTAGAAGGGAGTGGGCCACAAGTAGACCTAATGTCAAGAACAAGGGTCTGGGAGTTGGAGGATCTCGGTTCTAATCCCGGTTCTGCCAATTCCCTGCTGCGTGACCCTGGGAGAGTCATTTAGCTTCTCTGTGCCTCAGTTCCTTTAGCTATAAAATGGGGAATTTTAGCTATAAAATTCAATACCTATTCTCCCTCCTACATAGACTGTGAGCCCCATGTGAGACCTGATTATCTCATATCTACGCCAGTGCTTAGCGCATAGTAGGTGCTTAAAAAATTCCAAAATTATTAGTAGTAGTATTTAATCACCATTTTACAGATGAGGAAACCAGGGCACAGAGAAGTTAAGTGACTTCCTGAGGTCACATAGCAGACAAGTGGTACAGCTGGGTTTGGAACCCAGGTCTTCTGACACCCAGGCCTGTGCTCTTCCCACAAGGCTACGCTGCTTCCCTAATGGAGCCCAAAGAGCAGTCTTGCTGCTGAGGTCAAAGGAGGTTCAATTTCTGTTGCAGAAAGTGACCCCCAAAGACCGGGATCCTGGGATTCAAGTTTCTTTGTCTCTGCATTAATCCAGGCCAGCACTACCGTTGCTTCTGTACTTCCTGAAGAGAGGGTCAAGATGGGAGCAAGGCCCAAGGATGTGGAAAGGATTCCCAGCAATGGGTGCCAAGCGGGTTTGAAGGTGGGAAGATCCAGTAAACTCGCAAATCAATTTAGTCAAAGGAATAAAATAGTCATCACAACATTGTTTCACTCTACTGCCTTTTATAGTCAGAGTAATGTCTTCTGAACCACCTTAGGCTCTGTGACAATAATAGAAATGACTGATGACATTATAGAAAGATTGCTCATTTGGGATTTATGTAGATATCCTATATGAATGGGATAGACTCTTCCCAAATGCTTTCTCCCATCTCTCCCCTTGTGCTCCACTCACACACCTCTACTTTCCCAACTTCTGCAGCTAGTTCCCGATGACCTGAATTGTCCCAGTGGTTGACAAATTCTTCTAGACTGTAAATTCTTTGTAGGCAGGGATCATGTTTACCAACTCTGTTATATTGGCCACTGCCAAATTCTAAGCACACAGTAAGCACACAATAAATTCCATTAATTGATCAATTGCTGTTTTTTTAGTTCAGCTGAAGTAGGGCAGCCTGGGAGTGAGGACACAGGATGGCACAGATGGGGAACTGATATGTTCTTTGGAGTTAACCATGGTGTTTTTGATTTTTTTTAAATGGTACTTAAGTGCTTACTATGAAATAGGCACTGTAATAAGTACTGGGGTAGGTACAAAATAATTAAGTTGGACACAGTCCCTATTCCCCATGGGGCTCAAACTCTAAATTTGATTAATGAATGCCAATTCCTGGAAAATGAAGATATCCATAGAAAGTTTTGTAACTACCCTGAATTCATTCATTCAATTCATTCAATCATATTTATTAAGGATTAAATGTGTGCAGAGCACTATACTAATTTCTTGGGAATGTAGAATACAATTAATCAATCAATGGTAAGGATTGAGCACCTACTGAGGACACAATGTGATAACAATAATATACCAATAATAGTAGTGGTAGTTAAGTGCTTACTATTTGTCAGGTACTAAGTCCTGGGATAGATTCAAAGTAATCGGGTTGGACACAATCCCTCTCCTTCATTAGCTTCACAGTTTTAATCCCCATTTTACAGATAAGGGCACTGAGGCCCACGACGTGAAGTGACTTGCACAAGGTCACACAGAAGACAACGGTGGAGGCGGGATTAGAATCCAAGTCCTTCTGACTGCAAGGCATATGTTCTATCCACTAGGTCATGCTACTTTCTTAAATGGTACTAAGACCTTGAGAGAAGTGATAAAAATACAAATGTTCTGACTTAAAGGAATGCAACATTTAATTGAGTAGACACATTTATTTTTAAATAATGAAGAAAAGAACCTTCCCTGACTAACCTCTTGCCTCCTTACTCTATTTTCCCACCCCTATGCGACATCCATGTGCTTGGGAACATAATTAGATATTCTTCTTATCCCCACATCATTATGTACATATCCTTGGACTCTTTTGATTTTCCCTATCTAAACTTTATCTAAATCCCAGTCTTCCCCCCTAGATTGCAAGCTCTTTGAGTGAGGGGATTGTGTCTAAAGTGTTCAGGAAAGGGTTCTGCTCAGAGTAAGTTCTCAATAAATACCATTGATTGACCTTATCACCCTCTGATATGGATGTCTTCATGAGATAATTTCCGGTGGGCAGCCATTAACTTTATGGACTCTGCTTGTAGGCAACACAAGGAGAGGCCTGTGTTGGTCCAAAATTTTATTTGGTGCAAATAATCTCTTTCAGATCATCAAAATCAACCAAAAAAATTCCTATGGAGCCACTTATAGTCCTAACTAAGAAAATCGAGCACTATGTGCTTGAAATAGCAAGGTTGAAAGAAGTGTGGGCTTAGATCTCATACAGCCTTGGTATCTCACTATGTATTGCACAAATCCTATAACTAGATACTCAAGCCTAATCAAAGAAGCCCCCTAAAATCTATATGGATCCAGTAATATTTACCCAGTCCCTTTAAAATCAGGGAATTGTAAGAAGATAGTAGCTAATAGTTGCACCTAGTAAGCGCTCAATAAATACTATTGAATGAATGAATGAATGAATGAATTAAATAAGGAAACCAAGAATGATTAATCTTCCAGCATGTTCGAAAGCTTGATGAAACTGTCAGTGTAGTTAAACCATAAAATTAGTAGAACCTTCTTATCCTAAAGACTGCAAAGCTCACTGTGAGCAGAGATCATATCTACAAATCAGTTGTACTGTACTATCCCACAACTTAATACATTTTTAAACAGTGATCACTTCAGTATATACCATTGATTGATTTATTAATTCATTCAATAGTATTTATTGAGGGCTTATTATGTGCAGAGCACTGTACTAAGCGCTTGGAATACACAATTTGACAACAGATAAAGACAATCCCTGCCCAATGATGGGCTCACATTCTATTAATTGATCTGATACTTTTCCTAGCAAGATCTGCAAGTAGAATTAGGTTGAATGCTTGCTCAGACCACTTCAAAAAAATCCTTTCAAGATGTGAAAATGGAAGAATGACATATAATTTCAAAGATATCATACAGTGAGACAGTTAGCATTAGAGCAGCAAAGCATGCAGCCTGGGCTGTAGTAGGAGAACAGAAATAGTAGGAAGGGGCAAGGTGATTGAGTATTTTAAATAAAATGGTGAGGAGTTTCTTTTGATGTGGAGGTGGGTGGGCAACCACAAGAATTTCTTGAGGAGTTGGGTAATGTTCATTCATTTATTCATTCATTCAACAGTATTTATTGAGTGCTTACTATGTGCAGAGCACTGTACTAAGTGCTTGGAATGTACAGATAGAGACAGTCCCTGCCCTTTGACGGGCTTACAGTCTAATTGGGGGAGACGGACAGACAAGAACAATGGCAATAAATAGAATCGAGGGGAAGAGCATCTCATTAAAACAATAGCAAAAAGAATCAGGGTGATATATATCTCATTAACAAAATAAATAGGGTAATGAAGATATATACAGTTGAGCGGATGAATACAGTGCTGAGGGGATGAGACGGGAGACGGGACGGAGAAGAGGGAAACGGGGGAGAAGAGGGTATAGCTGCGGAGAGGTGAAGAGGGGGTAGAGGGAGCAGAGGGAAAAGGGGAGCTCAGTCTGGGAAGGCCTCTTGGAGGAGGTGAGCTTTAAATAGGGTTTTGAAAAGGGGAAGAGAATTAGTTTGGCGGAGGTGAGGAGGGAGGGCATTCCAGGACCATGGGAGGACATGGCCCAGGGGTCGACGGTGGGATAGGCGAGAATGGGGGACGGTGAGAAGGTGGGCGGCAGAGGAGTGGAGCGTGCGGGTTGGGCAGTAGAAAGAGAGAAGGGAGGAGAGGTAGGAAGGGGCAAGGTGATGGAGAGCCTTGAAGCCTAGAGTGAGAAGTTTTTGTTTTGTGCGGAGGTTGATAGGCAACCACTGGAGGTATTTAAGAAGGGGAGTGCATGCCCAGAGCGTTTCTGCAGGAAGATGAGCAAGTATGTTTTAGAAGAAAATGATCTGGGCAGCAGAGTGAAATATGGATTGGAGTGGGGAGAGACAAAAGGCTGGGAGGTCATCAAGGAGGATGGTTCAGTGACAATGGCTCCACACTTGAAGCCATTTGGAGTACCAGGAGAAGTACTGTGGCTTAGTGGAGAGAGCACAGGCTTGAGAGTCAGAAGTTGTGGATTCTAATCCCGGCTCTGCCATTTGTCAGCTGTGTGACTTTGGGCAAGTCACAACTTCTCTGTGCCTGTTACCTAATCTGTAAAATGGGGATGAAGACTGTGAGCCCCACGTGGGACAACCTGATTACCTTGAACTGATTACCTTGTATCTACCCCACTGCTTAGAAGAGTGCTTGGGACATAGTAAATGCTTAACAGATACCAACATTATTATTATTATTATTATTATTATTATTATTATTATTATTATCCCATGAATGAGAAAGGAAGAAGTTGGAGATAGTTTCAGCTCCATGGTTGAAACAGTTCAAGGCTCCCTTCCTTGCTGTGCAGCTCCCTCAGACTTTGGAGAGATATAGGGGTGAGGGCGAGAAGCAGGAGTTAGGTGGTTTCACCACAGAGAGCTGGGGGTGTCTTGAGGCAGCAGAGTCTCCTCACATAGCTGGAAACCTGTGGGACTTGGAGGTAAGGGACAGGGAAAGGTGGTGGAGTATGGAATAGACTCCATGGTGGAAGCACCTTGAAAGTCACCTCTTTGTCTCAAAGTTTGAGTCTGAAATGAGAAAGGAAAGCAAATGGGGCTATCACTCGAGCCCCAGCTTTATATGCACTTAGGAGAGTATAATGGACTTAGAAGACAAACATCCTGTCCTCGGGTGAAACTACACTATAATCGGGAGAGCAGACGTAAAATGAATTTCAGCTAGGAACTGTAAGGAAATGGAAAGACAAATATGTTGATGAGTACATGCAGAAGGACTATTCCAATTGGTAAGGGTTAGTAGTGGCACCAAAGGGCTGCGATGATAGTTGGAAGGATATGACTTGGGGTGAAAAAACTCATCCAAGAAATTCTCATGCTATCTAGTAACATCTTAATGGAAAGGGGGAAAAAAAATTGTTGTTCTGAAGTTGTGCTCTTAAAAATGTTAAGAATATGGCCCATAAATTTTCCCACAAAAAGAAGCAAAGGAAAATTTCTAAGTAGTGAGCAGTATTAAACTTTGGAGTAAATGAAGTAAGAAACTGATTAAAGACTTCATATATAAGCATATGATAGAATCAGAGGATTTCCCTCCCTGTCAGTGACAAATGATGCTTTTCTAAACTATTAGTTTTTATGAAAGTTAATAACTTGGTAGATAGAGGTGAGCTGGTAGACATAATTTACTTAGATTTAGATAAAGTTCCCTTATAAAATACTGTTAAAGAAAATAAATTACTTCATGGGGAGAGAAAGGTCGTGCTGAAGCTCTAGACCTGGTTACGCATCTTAGTAGTTTGTAAGTTATAGAGTATGGATCAGAAAGAAGTTAATAATGAGATCCCTCAGAGGACATTATTCAACCCTTAGCATTTAATATTGATTAATGATATTTATTGAATTTCAGAACTTTACTGATGACAACAAAGTTATTTTCTCTATTTAAAAACTTAGTGCCAAGATTTCATTATAACCTGCCACTAAGATCTTGTTGTCAGGGCAACCAATTGTTAAAATGGTTCAAAATACAGACCAGTTGCCCTGGAGACAAGATCTCCACATCCAAGTGAACATTCCTCTGCTTGGCTCTCCCCATCTTATTGCCTGGATATATGGACAATTTCTCTCTGCCTCATCCTCTTAAACTCTCAATTCTCCCTATTTATTGAACACATTTTGTAGATACAATTTCACTCGCCTCTGTCTTTAGTTTTGGCTATTTCTCATAATTCAGTGATAAAATCTGAATTTGCAATCAGGGAAGGAGTAATGTTAGACCTCTGGCAGCTCGGATATTTCGAGATGTGGTTACCTGACTCACAGAGGGTAAAACGGTTAGGAGATAGAGGGTCAATAAATTTGATGCAGGACATCATGTCTCTGTAGCGTCCGATAACCACGTTGACCAGGATTGGAACAAATGTGGAAACAAGATTATCTTTTCATACATGAATTGCCATGTTTAAAGCCCAAAATATAGTCTCCCCCCGCCTCAAATATTTAAAATACATGGCGAGTCTGATTATATTTTCAGGAAATAAAATCAAATACAGAAAAATAATAACCAACATATGTTTCAAGTAATTTCAAGGTGCATAACACTTGGAGTTCAAGTAAAGAACCTTCAAAGAGATTTCTGTTCTTAAATTAAAAAAAAAACCTAGAATTATGAAAATGTGGAAAATGCAAATAGGATTTAACTGTATATTGCAGAATTAAGGATCATGAAAACTTAGGATAGCATAGGAGATGACTCTTGGGTTTATAGTGTATTCTCTTCTAAGTTTTAGAGTTACGATACAACTTGAAACAAATCTCTGTCCACCCGCTCTTGGGCTTGGATTCTGTAGTGTGGTCAGAGAAAAAGGTATGGAGCCAAAGCAGAGCCTGGACTTCTACTCACCATTTCAGACCTCTCATTCTTCTCCTCCTGAGTCATAATTTGGGGGTAATCTAGAAAATAGAACAATCTTAAATATAAAAATGTATAATCCACATAAGCAAGCAAATTGAAATAAATATAGGCTTAATAGGCAGATTGATAACTTATAAAATTCAGGTGAATTAAAATTCTTAGAGAGATGTTTCTTGAGCTCCAATTTAAGTTAAGGAAGTGAATAGGTAGAGAAACATTGTAATAATAATAATCATGCTATTTAAATGCTTACTATGTGATAAGCATTATACTGGGCACTGGGGTAGATACAAGGAATTCAGGTTGGGCAAGGTCCCTGACCCACATGTGGCTCATGGTTAAATTGAGTAGGATTTAACCCCCATTTTACAAATGAGGAAACTGAGGTACGGTACAGAGAAGTTGTGACTTGCCAAAGGTCACACAGCAGAGTAGATAACCATAATGATACTATTTAAATGACACATTTTTGGGTTAGTCTCACTGGAAAAAGAATGAGGGGGACTAACTGGAGGGAGGAGAGAGGATAGGGATTTAAGGAAAGTGGCTGCATTTTTAATGGGACATTAGTATGAATGTATAGAATGAGTCAACTGCAAGAAAAAAGGCAGATGCTTCTGTAAACATTCAAAATATTTCCACACATTCATTCATTTTCAGGAAGTGAGGCAAAAACAAAGTTTTTTTGCCTAGAGTCATTCACATACTAATACCAAGTTTATTCCACTTTTGGCTGAATAAATCTGGCCCTTGATTTCCTTCTCTGGCTCAGAATTTGAAATAAACACTATTTTTATTAAGGTACTGAAAAAGCATCACTTAAAATAGATTTAATTACTTCAAAAAGCTTTTTGCCATGCTTTAATGAATAATTGGAAGTTGTCTAAGTGTTAGGAGAATTGCAAGGTCCAAAAGAGACAGATGTGAATAGACGGCTGAGCTCCAATCTCGAAGGGGAATTCAACTTGTAATTACAGTGTTCTGATTAAATGACATCAAAATTGTAAGATATATTATTATCTCAATTTCTTAACTCTCATTAAGAAAGTCCTGGGAATTTCAGATTGTTTTCTAGGTAAATGGCTTTATGTTTGGGCTGGGCTCTGAGAAGTAATGCAATAGTGCTTGTGGTCAGGGCATGTGGTCCAGGCTGATAGTGTGTATAAAGGTGGAATTATATTTGTATGAACAAACAATTAAACAAATCATGTTGTAGAAACCATTGTCACCTGCTTTGTTGGGGAATATTTCTATTCAAGCATATGAATTAGAACTCATTAGGACAACTGAAACGGTCATTTTCCCTCTGCATTTTTGCCCCCTTGTGCAAGTGCTCGCTGCCTGATGAATGTAGTGTGAATTTGTCTTATTTAGGTAATCTTGGAAAAATCTTCCCCAGAGATGTTTCACTTAGATCATTTTAAGCACAGAAATCTTACCAGTAAGAAATACTATAAATAATAAACAGATTAGTAAGAAAAATAATCTAACAGTGATACTATTAATGTTATTCAGTTTGGATATTATAACATTGAAAAGGAAACAGATATTATGCTATATTATATTTTATTATATAAAAATCTGTATATTCAATCTGAATTCAAATGTTAAGTTTTGATGAAAAAAATCTTGGAAAATGTTAATGACTTCAAAAACTGTTATAAGAACAGTCATGAAGTTGATCATAGTAATAATGATAATAAGAGGAAGAGGAGGTGGAAGATGAGGAAGAGGGAGAGGAAGAGAAGGAGGAAGAAGAGCAAAAATAAGAAGAGGGTGGAGAGGAGGAGGAGAAAGAGGGGCTGGTGAAACTGGAATTAGAACCCAGTTCTGATTCCCAGGCCAATTCTCTGATAGTCATTCAAGCTGATTCAGAAACAGAATAGAGAAAGATGGAATGTTCAACAAGGAGAACAATATCACAGGGATACTTTAAAACATCATGGAGTCACGACCATTATGGCACTTGCATGCACCTGCAATTACTATTGATATTGCTAAGCTGATTCTGTCTGGAGTCATTGATAAGTCAAAACCTAAGGGAATCAATCAATCAGTGGTAATTAATGAATGCTTACTGTGCCCTTGCTGAATATTTAGGAGGGTATGAAACAATCGAGTTGTGAGATGTGATCTCTGCATATAAGGAGCTTACCTTCAATCAATCATATTTATTGAGCACTTACTGTGGATTTTAGGAGGCAGGCTTCCTTTTCCCCCCTTCATTCACTCTTCTCCCTTCCCCATCCTGAAGGTACACCTCCTCCAAGAGGCCTTCCCAGACTAAGCCCCCTTTTCCTCAGCTTCCCTTCCCTTCTGTGTCACCTTGACTTGCTCCCTTTGCTCTTCTCCTTCCCCACACACTTGTATATATGCATATACCTGTGATTCTATTTGTTTATATTGATGCCTTTTCACTTGTTTTGATGTGCATATATTTGTAATTCTATTTATTTATATTGATGCCAGCTTACTTGTTTTGATGTCTGTCTCCCCTCATCTAAACTTTAAGTCCATTGTGGGCAGGGATTGTCTCTCTTTATTGTTGTATTGTACTTTCCTAGTGTTTAGTACATTGCTCTGCATATAGAAGAGCTCACTAAATATAATTGAATGAATGAATGAATGAACTATATATAACAATATAACAAATTTTCCCTGCTTCTATCACCTTACAGTCTAGAGGAGAAGGCAGATATATATATATAAATAAACTACAGATATGTACACAAATGGTGCGCGGCTAGGGGTGGGGCGTGTGAATAAAGGGAGTGAGTCTGGGCAGTGCAAAAGTGAGTGGGGAAAGAGAAAATGAGGGCTCAGTCAGGGAAGGCTTCTTGGAGGAGAGGGGACTTCAATACGGTTTTGAAGGTAGAGAGAATGTGTCTGCTGGATATAATAATAATAACAATAATAATAATGATGGCATTTGTTAAGTGCTTACTATGTTCAAAGCACTGTTCTAAGCACTGGGGAGGATACAAGGTGATCAGGTTGTCCCATGTGGGGCTCACAGTCATAAGGCCCATTTCACAGATGAGGGAACTGAGGCACAGAGAAGTGAAGTGACTTGCCCAAAGTCATACAGTTGACAAGCAGCAGATCTGGGATTTGAAACCATGACTTCTGACTCCCCAGTCCATGTTTTTTCCACTGAGCCATGCTGCGGATATGAAATAAGAGGGTGCTCCAGGCCAGACCCAGGATGTGTTTGGCAGTGAAATAGATGAGACTGAGGTATGGTGAGTAGGTTGGCATCAGAGGAGCAAACTGTGTGGGCAGGGTTGTTGTAGAAGAGTAACAAGGAGAGGTAGAAGGGGACAAGGTGATTGAGTGCTTTAAAGCGGACGGTAAGGAGTTTTTGTTTGATGCAGAGAAGGATGGACAACCACTGAAGGTTCTTGAGTGGGAAAAGGTGGACTAAACATTTCTGTAGAAAAATGATCCTGGCAGCAGAGTGAAGTATGGACTGGAGTGGGGAGAGAGAGGAGGCAGGGAGTTCAGCAAGGAGCTGATACAATAATCAAGGAGGGAAAGAATAAGTGCTTGGATTTATGTGGCAGCAGTTTAAATAGAGAGGAAGGGATGGATTTTAGTGATCTTGTGAAGTTAGACCAACAGGATTTAGCAATAGATTGAATAAGTGGGAATGCAAGAGAGGAGTCAAGGATAATGCCAAGGTTACGGGCTTGTAAGACAGGAAGGATGGAGATGCTGTCTACAGTGATGGGAAAGTCAGGGACAAGATAGGGTTTGGATGAATGGATAAGGTGTTCTTGATGGGGGAGAAGATTGAAATAAATTACAGATGGAGTTTAAAGATAGGTACATAAATCCTGAAGGGTAGAGGGTAGGATGAATACTAAGTGCTTAAGGGATGCTTATCCAAGGCTATAGGTAACACAGAATAGAGAATATGGGGAAGGATAGAGGATATGAGGACTTAGTTAGGGAAGGCCTCTTGGAAGAGAAATGATTTTAGGAAGGCTTTGAGAGAGGTGTCTGTCCTATGTGAAGACAGAGGGAGTTCTAGACATGGGTAAATGGTTGGCAGTGAGATAGATGAGACTGAAATACAGTGAGTAAGTTGGTTTCAGAGGAGTGAAGTGTGTGGGTGGGGTTGTAGTAGGAGATTTTCAAGGTGAGAGAGTAGCGGTAAAGTTTATTGAGGGCCTTAGAGCCCATGATAAGGAGTTCCTGTTTGATGCACAGTTGGAAGGGCAATTTTTGGAGGTTCACTGATCCGGGCAGCAGAATGAAGAGTAGACAGGAGTAGAGAGAGACAGGAGGCCGGGAAGTCAGTGAAGAGGCTGTTGCAGTAGTCAAGATGGGATATAATATGTGCTTGGATCAGTAGGGTAGCAATTTGTATTCAGGAGGAAAGGGTGCATTCTAGAGATTTTGTGAAGGTAGAACGGACAGAATTTAGTGGCAGATTGAAAATATATGTTGAGTGAGAGAGATGAGTTGAGGATAACAGTAAGTTTACAGGCTTGTGAGACAGGGAGGATGGTGGTGTACTCTTCAGTGATTGAAAAAAAAACAGGAAAAAGACAGTGTTTTGGTGGGAATAAGAGAAGTTCTGTTTGGACAAGTTAAATTTGAGGTGTTGGTGAAACAACCAAATACATATGTCCTGAAGACAGAAGGAAATGTGAGATTGCAAAAACGGGAGGTCAGTGCTGGAGACATAGATGCGTAAATCATCTAAATAGAGATGGTGGTTAAATCTGAGGGAATGAAGAATGAGTTCTCCAAAGGAGTGGGTGTAGATGGAAAATACAAGGGGATCCAGAACTGAGCTTGGAGAGAATCCTACAGTTACAGAGTGGGAGGCAGGGAAAGAGCAGGAAAATCCAGAAACCAAAAAGGTAAATTCAAAATTCCAGAATATGTTCTGAGATGTTTCCTCATGAGGGCTGTAAAATCCTATTTTTATGTATATACAGTATGGAATGGATCATTATTAAAAAGTTAAGTCTTTGCAGCCACACTTGGAGTCATGGGTAGGACATTCCTGTGAAAATACTGTCATCTTCAAAAATGACAGACATAAGCTCATTGGAGGAGGAAATGCATCACTGGCTCTGTTATACTGTATTATCACAAGTGTCTAATACTGTGCTCTACACACAGTAAGTGCTTAATAAAGATAATGTGTTGATCTATTGAACATACACAAACGTCTCCGTTTAGTCTAAATCTTTGCAGTCTTATTTATGATATGAAGAGGAACCTGGAAACAAATGTTGAACTGTGGTGCTTATTCAATGGGAAATTCTTCCAAATCAACAAGAAATTAAGCCAGGGGTTCTTTCTTCAGGTAGAAAAAATTCTTGGAAATATCATATGGAGGGGACAGATGTAGGTAGACCCACACAGAGAGAGAATGGAAATGAATGTGAGTGATAGGGAGATGAGAGTTGCCTAAGATAACTACTGTATACATTACTTTTGAGGTAAATGAGGCAGTTAATGAAGAAGTCAAACCGTGTTATTTAAGTGCTTTCTATGTGCTAAACACTATTCTAAAGCACGAGGGTAGGTATAAGGTAATCAGGTTGAACACAGTCCTATGTGGGGCTAACAGTCTTAATCCCCATTTTGCAGATGAGGTACCTGAGGCATAGAGAAGTTAAGTGACATACCCAAGGCCACACAGCAGATATGTGATCAAAACAGAATTAGAACTCATGTCTTCTTAGTCCCAGGCCCATGCTTCTTGATTCTATTTATTGCTACTGTTCTTATCTGTCTGTCTCCCCCTATTAGACTGTAAGCTCGTCAAAGGGCAGGGAATGCCTCTATCTGTTACTGATTTGTACATTCCAAGTGCTTAGTACAGTGCTCTGCACATAGTAAGCGCTCAATAAATGCTATTGAATGAATGAATGAATGAATGTTCTTTCCACTAGGCCACGCTGCTTTAAATGATATCATATGAATGTATGTATATATCAAATGTATTAAATAATAATAATAATAATAATAATAATGTTGGTATCTGTTAAGCACTTACTATGTGTATAGCACTGTTCTAAGAGCTGGGGTATACAGGGTAATCAGGTTGTCCCAAATGAGGCTCACAGTCTTAACCCCTATTTTACAGATGAGGTAACTGAGGCACAGAGAAGTGAAGTGACTTGCCCACAGACACACAGCTGACAAGTGGCAGAGTCGGGATTCGAACCCATGACCTCTGACTCCCAAGCCCGGGCTCCTTCCACTGAGCCACGTTGCTTCTCATATGATAAATTAAATCTAATGAATGAATATGCAAAAAGTTTGGCGTAAACAGACCATCTGGGGGTAGAGAAATGTGGAGGTAAAGTGCATGGTAAGGTATTTGAGTGACATTTATGAAGACCATGTATAGATACAAACTGATTAAGTTAATCACTTACTGAAATTGCTTTTCACCTTCTATCTGAAAATCACTCACCAGGGAAACATATAAATTTGAAATATTTTCAAAGTCTTGGATGTAAAGTGGCCTCAAATCCAACCTTGATGTTCCCCTCCTTTATTCTTTTCAGCATCATGGAGAGAGAACTTTTCAACACTGTGGAGAGGGAGCTTTTCAGCTTATGTCTACACAGCCTCCCCCCCAGCATAGCAGATTGAAAATTACTCTGAACAAGCAGTTGACTGGTCTGATGGCTCAAGATAGAAACATGTGCCTCAGATTCACAAGATAATTATGAACATGCCACTTCATTTCAATCAATCTTTTATTGAGCACTTTCTGTGTGCAGAGCACTGTACTAACTGCTTTACAGCAGCATGGCCTAGTGGAAAGAGTATAGGCCTGGGAGTCAGAAGACTCTTCCAAATCAAGACCAGCAGTGTGACCTATGGGCAAGGTACATAATTTCTCTATGCTTCACTTTCTACATCTACAAAATAATTATTCAATACCTGTTCTCCCTCCTATTTAGACTGTGAGTCCCATGAGGGACAGGTACTGTGTCCGACCTAATTATCCTGAATCTACCTCAGTGCTTAATACAATACTTGGTGCATAGTAAGTGCTAAACAAATACCACTATTTGCTTAGCTCCTATTATTATTATTGTTTCCCAAGGGCAAGCTTTTGCTTAGCATCTATTATTATTGTTAAGGGTTAGAAGAAAAAGCAGTTGGAGTTCTCTCTATCTAATATAGCTGTACCAGAGTTCTTTCAATATTTTATTTATTCAGGTATCTGGAAGAGTGAATACCAACATTAAATATGCATGTATTATTATTTATGCATGTATGTATGAATTAATAATAATAATAATGTTGGTATTTGTTAAGCACTTACTATGTGCCAAGCACTGTTCTAAGCACTGAGGTAGATACAGGGTAATCAGGTTGTCCCACATGAGGCTCACAGTTAATCCCCATTTTACAGATGAGGTAACTGAGGCACAGAGAAGTTAAGTGACTTGCCCACAGTCACACAGCTTACAAGTGGCAGAGCCGCAATTCGAACCCATGGCCTCTGACTCCCAAGCCCGGGCTCTTTCCACTGAGCCACGCTGCTTCTCATTAACATAATAAGATATATTTATATATATATGAACATATATAAATTACTTAAGAACTTCAGTCATAGTTAATAGTCCCAAATATTTTCAATGTTAATATAGGTTCTTACACAGTGCATTCCATTTTTCCTGTTAATTTATAGGTATTCTCAGCCTTCCTCTCTCAGGGTCGCAGTTGGAGAGTTTCCAGTACTCTACCAGTCTCACTATGAGAGGGAGAGTCAAGCAGAGACCTGTCCATTCCATTCCACTTCCATATTTTTATAAACCACTTCCATAATTTTTCCAAAAAAAAAAAAAATCTCTGTAGATACACTACCAGAATGACTGTAGGTGGAGGTTGGGTGTTCTGGGAGAGATGTAACCATGGTGTCGCTAATGGTTCAGAGAGACTCGACAGCAGAAGACAAGACAAATGCTCCACATGAAATTCCTTAAAGTTATTTGTAGATGTTACCTAGACATCCTACAGTAGACATAGTAATAGTAGTCAGTAGTAGTTGTAGTTATGATAATGATGGTATTTATTTAGCTCCTTGGTCTCTCACATCTGCCCTATCACCCAACTTTCTTGCTCTCAGTCCTTGTTACTCTGACACCCACTTGCTGCCTGTGCCCTTCTTAGAATCCCTTTCTTAGGTGGTTCCCTGGGACTTGAACTCTCCTCCTCTTCTAATATTGGACAGAATTCAGCCCTGCCCATCTTCAAAACCCTCCTATAATGCCACTCCAAGTCTTTCCCGACTAATTACCAGTTTTCTGACACTTACCAGCCTCTTTTGTATTCATTAATGTTGATCCCTAGTACTTTTGCATATATGTATACTTGTCCATCTCCCACATGGGACTGTGACCTCTATGTGGGCAAAGAACATGATCTAGGAGTCAGTTATACTTCTCAATTACTTAGAGCACTGCTTCAACTGGATGCTCAAAAGATACTGCTACTATTGCTGCATGATTCCTGTATTTACTGCAGTACATAATAGGAGGAGAAACTAACCTGTGAGTAGAGATGAGTGGGAGAAGAAAGCAGTGGAAAGCTACCATCAGAGCTTTCCGATGGTAAGAAGAAGAGAAGCAGAAAAACAGCGTGGCTCAGTGGAAAGAGCACGGGCTTTGGAGTCAGAGGTCATGGGTTCGAATTCCGACTCGGCCACTTGTCAGCTGTGTGACTTTGGGCAAGTCACTTAATTTCTCGGTGCCTCAGTTACCTCATCTGTAAAATGGAAATTAAGACTGTGAGCCCCACGTGGGACAACCTGATTCCCCTGTGTCTACCCCAGAGCTTAGAATAGTGCTCAGCACATAGTAAGCGCTTAACAAATACCAACATTATTATTATCAGAGTGCTCTCCCAAGGGCAACAGGTCTAGGAAAATTGTCCTTGTTGTCCCTTGGATGGAGTGGTCCTGTCACCCCCACCCCCTAATGCCTCACACATAGTAAGCACTTAAAAAATATCATAATTAATATTGTTCTACACATCTCTTATTTATTCTGATTTATTTTTACATTGCATCCTAGCTGACTCTTGTAGTCTTCTTTTACTAGTGCTGTGACAAGGATGCGATTTGCATGACAATGGTGTTGACTTCCAAGGTTGTCAGAGTTCCCTATCAAGTCTATCAATCTCGAGGCGAAGGGGTTGAAGTACTCTTCCTTTTGCCCAGTCTTATTTAGAAATGACTAGTGCCCCCCCCCACCGCAAGGTCACACACACACAAGCCCTCTGCTCCCCTGAGAATTTACAGACGTGTTCCCTCCAGCTTGCTCCTTGCTTTCCTCTCACTACACCCCAGCTAATCGCACCACCACCCCTTACCCACTGAATACTTAAGCTACCTTTTTTTTTTTTTTTCAGTATAGCCGGAGGTGTTGGATGCTAATGATTCAGTGTCTCAAGTTTCTTCTCACCAGCTCCAATTTTTTATTTTTTTTTTGCATCAGATACCTCAGGCAATACAGAAAGGCTACAGTCACCCTTAGGTCATTTAGTAATTTGGTTTACCATTAAAAAGGAGGATTGTAGGTATTAATTCTCAAACGTTTTGGAAGTTAATTAGTGGTTTTTATCTGAGACCTTTGGAGATGTAAATAAAAGTGTCCCGGTTCACACTTAACATTTGAGTCAGAATTCTGGGAAAGGCAGGGAATGTCTATTATCATGGAAATCACATTGTCCACACTGAGGAAGGAGGCCCACTGAACTAACATTTCCACACCCTTCCTTCACCAAACCCGCCTTCAGTTCTCCTCAACTGGCTGCCAAAAGTTTTAGGGCCGCTCGAATCAATCAATAAATCAACGTTATTTAATGAGAAGCGGCGTGGCTTAGTGGAAAGAGCACGATCTTGGGAGGTCGTGGGTTCTAATCCCGACTCCGCCGCTTCCCAGCTGTGTGACTTTGCACAAGTCACTTAGCTTCTCTGTGCCTCAGGTACCTCATCTGTAAAATGGGGATTAAGATGTGAGCTCCACATGGGACAGCCTGCCGACCTTGAATCTACTCCACTACTTAGAACAGTGCTTGGCACATAGTAAGAATTTAACAAATACCATTATTATTATTATTATCATTATCATTATTATTATGAAATGCTTGAGAAAGAGTGGTGGAAGGGGATAGGGATTGGAGTGGGATTACTAGCTGGGATGTGGTGTGACAGAAACAAGGAGTAAATAACTTCTCTATGATTTTGATTACAGCATCAGTTTACAGTAATCAGCTGAGTTCCCTGCATCCTGAGAATCAGCATGGCTCAACAGAAGGAGGGTGGGCTTGGGAGTCAGAGGTCATAGGTTCGAATCCCGGCTCTGCTACTTGTCAGCTGTGTGACTGTGGGCAAGTCACTTAACTTCTCTGTGCCTCAGTTATCTCATCTGTAAAATGGGATTAACTGTGAGCCTCACGTGAGACAACCTGATTACCCTGTATAAACCCCAGTGCTTAGAACAGTGCTCTGCACACAGTAAGTGCTTAACAAATACCAACATTATTATTAGTATCCTGTTTCCCCGCACTCCAATGCATAATTCACTCTGCTGCCCAGATCATTTTTTTACACAAAACCTTTTGGTCCATGTTTACCCACTCCTCGAGAACCTCCAGCGGTTGCCTATCCACCTCTACTTCAAACAGAAGCTTCTTACATCGACTTTAGTGCACTCAATCACCTTGGCCGTTCCTACCTTACCTCACTGCTCTCCTACTTAGACTGCGAGCCTCCTTGGGACATGGACTGTGTCTGACAGCGTGGCTCAGTGGAAAGAGCACGGGCTTTGGAGTCAGAGGTCATGGGTTCAAATCCCAGCTCGGCCACTTGTCAGCTGTGTGACTTTAGGCAAGTCACTTAACTTCTCGGTGCCTCAGTTACCTCATCTGTAAAATGGGGATTAAGACTGTGAGCCCCACGTGGGACAACCTGATTCCCCCGTGTCTACCCCAGTGCTTAGAACAGTGCTTGGCACATAGTAAGCGCTTAACAAATACCAACATTATTATTATTAACCCCAGGGCTTAGAACAGTTCCTGGAACATAATAAGCACTTAAATACTATTAAATCAAAAATAAAACGCTTCACTTCTCTGTTATCAACCTGCTAACGGTAACAAGGTCATTGTTGGGCAGGGATTGTCTCTATCTGTTGCCATATTGTACATTCCAAGCACTTAGTACAGTGCTTTGCCCACAGTAAGCACTAAATAAATTTGATGGAATGAATGACTATATCTCGCAGAGGACTTCTCATCCACATCCTGACTCTGGCCTAGGATTCCCTTCCTCTTGATATCTAACAATCACTTTCCCTACCTTTAAAACTTTATTAAAAGTACAACTCCATCAAGAGGCCTCCTCTGCCATTTGTCAGCTGTGCGACTTTGGGCAAGTCACTTCACTTCTCTGTGCCTCAGTTGCCTCATCTGTAAAATGGGAATTAAGACTGTTAGCCCCGCGTGGCACAACCTGATTACCTTGTATCTATATCAGTGCTTAGAACTGTTCTTGGCACATAGTAAGGGCTCAACAAATACAATCATTATTATTCTATCGTACTTATTTAGCATTTACTGTGTGCAGAGCACTGTACTAAGTGCTTGGAAAGTACAATTCAGCAATAGATAGTGGCAATCCCTACCCAACAATGGGCTCACAGTCTGGGGGGGGACAGACAACAAAACAAGTAGCCAGGCATCAATACCATCAAAATAGATGGTCACCCTTGCACTTAGATTTGCACCCTTTATTTACCCCTCCTTCAGCCCCATAGCATTTAGGTACCTATTCATAATCTATTTATCTATATTAATGTCTGGCTCCCTCTCTAGACTGTAAACTCCCCTTAGGGCAACAGACATGCCTATCAACTCTGTTGCATTGTACTCTCCCAAGCACTTAGTACAGTGCTCTGCACACAGTAAATGCTCCATCAATGCAATCAATTGATTGCAGAAGAGAAGCAGCATGGCTTAGTGACTCCTCTGGCTTGGGAGTCACAGGTCATGAGTTCTAATCCCAGCTCTGCCACTTGTCAGCTGTATGACATTGGGCAAGTCACCTCATTTCTCTGTGCCTCAGTTACTTCATCTGTAAAATGGGAATTAAAATTGTGAGCCCACCTGGGACAGCCTGATTACCTTGTGTCTCCCCCAGCACTTAGAACAGTAGTTGGCACATAGTAAGCACTTAACAAATACCATCATTATTTTTATTATTGATTTTTGCCTCAGTTTCCTCA
The DNA here is from genome assembly GCF_004115215.2 of Ornithorhynchus anatinus. Taxonomy (NCBI): domain Eukaryota; kingdom Metazoa; phylum Chordata; class Mammalia; order Monotremata; family Ornithorhynchidae; genus Ornithorhynchus; species Ornithorhynchus anatinus. Next base: position 158,861,270 of record NC_041728.1, read on the forward strand.
TGATAATCTAACAATTGAAAAGAAGTCACAAGTTTAATATCAATCAATTAATGATATTTATTAAGTGCTTACCATGTGCAGCACACTGTACTAACAGATTGCAAAACTACAGTATAACAGAGTTGATAGATACATTCACTGTCCACCAGCAGTTCATCTAGAAGGGGAAAATGATAGCGAGAAGCTGTGTGGCCTAACGGATAGAGCATAGGCCCGTCAAATGGCAGGAACTGTCTCTATCTGTTGCCGACTTTTCATCCCAAACGCTTAGTACAGTGCTCTGCACATAGTAAACACTCAATAAATACTATTGAATGAAAATGAATGAAAGGCCTGGAAATCCAAAGATCATGGGTTCTAATCCCATCTCCATCACCTGTCTGCTGTGTAGTCTTGGGCAAATCACTTCACTTCTCTGTACCTCAGTTAACTCATATGTAAAATGGGGATTAGGATTATGAGCCCCATAAAGGACAGGGGCTATGTCCAACCCAATTGGCTTGTAAGCACCCCAGTGCTTAGTACAGTGCCTGGCACATAATAAATGCTTAACAAATACCATAATCATTATATTAAAATAAATTACAGATGTGTACATAAGTACTGAGTGGGATGAATATCAAGTGCTTGAAAGGGAATGACTTTTTTTGAGAAGCCAGAGTTGGCTTAAAATACAATTGAAGGTCAGGTATGATAGTGAATGGTCTGAATAATGATGATATTAAAAATTAAATTGACTACTTTAATGATGCTCTTTAGGATGTCACTATTTGCAGTCATCTTCTCCAGCAACTGGGACGGTATTCAGGACAAACTGATGATTGATTGACTCACGCTTCAGAGAGAGATGAAAGAGTTAAAATCAGGTGGCTTCCTATTCCCATATACTGGAAAATATAAGAACATAATTGGTAAATTCTCTTCTCCTCCTGACTGTCCCCATTCCCCATTTCTCCACCTCCATCTTGTCTCTGTAGTGAAAGTCTTTCCCGGCCCTGCCAGTCTCACAAAGAGCAGCTCTGTGTTGCCCAGCTGTGTTTGCATGCAGGACTGCTGTGAAAGGCAGAGAGAAGAAAACTTCCTCAGCTTGGTATCTGGGATAATAATAATGTTGGTATTTGTTAAGTTCTTATTATATGCCAAGCACTGTTCTAAATGCTCAGGCAGTTACAAGGTAATCAGGTTGTGCCAAGAGGGGCTAACAGTCTTAATCCCCATTTTACAGATGAGGTAACTGAGGCAACAGGGAAGTTGAATGACTTGCCCAGGTCACACAGCAGGTATGTAGCATAACCAGGTTCTCTGACCCCCTCTTTCCACTAAGCCATGCTGTTTAGTGTTTATTGTTCTCAATACCTGAACAATTAATACCATAACTCCATCTACCTATAAAATTTATTGATCACTTACTATAGGTCAAGCCCTGTACTACCCTACTACCCTCTTTGAGCACTACCCTCAAAGAGTTTACAATCTATATATGTTATATATGTTGGTGTTTGTTAAGCGCTTACTATGTGCCGATCACTGTTCTAAGCGCTGGGGTAGACACAGGGGAATCAGGTTGTCCCTCGTGGGGCTCACAGTCTTAATCCCCATTTTACAGATGAGGGAACTGAGGCACCGAGAGTGAAGTGACTTATCCAAAGTCACACAGCTGACAAGTGGCCGAGCTGGGATTTGAACCCATGACCTCTGACTCCAAAGCCCGTGCTCTTTCCACTGAGCCACGGATGGAGAAAGACATTGAAATACTTTACTGACAGGAAGAAATAGGAAAGTAGATATTAGGTGACTAATAATATTAAGATCAGTAAAAATAAAATATAATACATATGCATAATAATTATGATAATGATAATAATGATATTTCAACACTTCCTATGTGCTAAACACTGCACTAAGCATTGGGATAGAAGCTGAAGAACAAGTGTTTTATCCCTATTTTGCATTTGAAGAAACTGAGGCACAGAGAAGTCAAATGACTTGCCCAGGGTCACACAGCAGGTAGGTGGGAGTGTTGGGATTGGAACTCAGAGGCCCAATTCCCTGTCCTGTACTCTTTCTATTAGACTTTGCTGCTTAAGTAATGATGTTATTATTACCTCTACTACTCGATTTCCAGGTAGTCCCCATATGGTTGCAAGGGACAAGGTAGGTTGGCCATAGGGCCAATTTTGGGAGATGGCAGTTTTCTAATTGTTTCCCTTCTTTTCTATCCTTTACCTTATCTCCTTCCTACCCACTCCTGAAGCTGGGGCTCTGCTCACACCTAGGCCAAACTTACCATAATTTTAGTGTTTCATGGAAATACCTCAAGTTTTGCTTTTTCACTTGTTGAGAGAGATAAAGGACGTATATTCAGTAGTGGTCTTCATGTGTGTTTGGTGGGTTAGAGTATTTGACTCTTTTCTTCACATAGATTCTTAAGCAGTGTAATAAAATCACCACTTAGGCAATCAGAATATTCCTCCTGGAATCTCTTTCTCAACTGAGAGCTTTGCTTTGATGTATCTCTTTTGATCTCTCACATTTTGAAGTACAGATTACTGAAATCTCAGTTTAACAGCTTCTTTAAACTAGCCAAATTTTCTGCTAAGTCATGCTGAGAAAGCAGTCGATGCCCTTTGCCTCTGAAGTTGATAAAATATTTTGCTGATCTTGAAATTGGTAAAACTGAAAGAAGTTAATCAAATATTTCCTTGTAACAGTTATTTTACCTTCCAAATTCACCTATCCACCTTCAACAGAAGGAAATGCTGATCACTGGGAATGTCCAAACCATCATTTCACACTGTAATTAAGTTCATTGATTCAGTGGTTGCAATTAATGTTTTAATGAACATTTTACAAATTTTATATCCCTAGTATATGTAAACTTTAACCAACAAGTACAATCATGTTCTTTCTCCTCTAGTCAGGCTTTAACAAATATTCTTGCTTTTTTCATTTGCCTTTCAAGTGTGGTGTTGGACTGGAATACATAGAGTGATTCAATTCATTGAAAGATCTCGGGAAATCAATAGTATTTAATGAGGACTTAATCTGTGCAGGATTGAGCACCAGAGTTAGTAAACATTCATTCATTCAATAGTATTTATTGAGCGCTTACTATGTGAAGAGCGTAAATATGATCCCTGACATCAGGGATCTTAAAAAGAGTTATGTTATGAATTTTCAGACTTGTTCAAAATATATTTTCCTGCTTATCTTAAGAGTTATTTTCAAGTAAATAACATTGGAATCATCAGAGATACTACTGAAGCTCTTCTTCCTCCCTTCAACCAATCATTCAATCAATCAATCAGTCAATCATTCATATTTATTGAGCACTTACTGTGTGCAGAGTCCTGTCTAAATGCTTGGGAGGATACAATAAAGCTGAGTTTGTAGTTGCGTTCCCTGCTCAAAACAAATTTACAATAGAGAGAAGTCAGACACTGATGCAAATAAATAATGGATATTCATTCAGTCATATTTGTTGATTGGTTGATGGTTGGTGCTTTATGTTTTTGAGAATCACAGTTCTATAGTTGCTAGATAAACAGTTCATTTGTTTTGCTGCCCAATCTCTCTTCTCCTGGAATTCTCTCTTAAGCTTGGTCTTGGGGACTACTTATCTGACAAATTGATATTATAAAATGGAACAACTCCCTTCCAGTTCAGCATATCAATGGAACTTTCCTTCTGAAGTGACTGGAAGAGAAAAATATTCCATACCACGTCCCTCTCAAAATCTAGAGTCAATCTATAAAGGGGGTGATGCTCAAATATTTGTCTGCAGCTGTAATATTGAGAGGAGAAGCAGCGTGGCTTAGTGGAAAGAGCACGGACTTGGAAATCAGAGGACGTGGGTTCTAATCCCAGCTCTGCCACTTGTCTGTTAGGTGATCTTGGGCAAGACACTTAACTTCCCTGTGCCTCAGTTACCTCATCTGTAAAATGGGAATGAAGACTGTGAGCCCCATGTGGACTACCTGATTATCTTGTATCTATCCCAGTACTTAGGACAGTTCTTGGCACATAGCATAGGCTTAACAAATACAATAATTATTATTAATTAGTATTATTATTATGGGATATGTACATAAGTACAGTCAGGCTAAGGGAGGGGTAAATTGATCAATCAATTGTATTTATTGAGTACTTAGTGTGTGCAGAGCCCTGTATTAGGAGGGCTAATCTGTTATAGCAGATATAACAGATAAATTAACAGATATAACAGATAAATATAACAGATAATAATAATGTTGGTATTTGTTAAGCGCTTACTATGTGCCGAGCACTGTTCTAAGCGCTGGATAGATAAATTTAATATATATATAACAGATAAACAGGTAAATATAACAGATAAATTTTGTACCCGTACTGAGCTTACAGTCTAGATGGGGAAACAGACATTAATATAAATAAGTACATTATGGATGTGCACATAAGTACTGTGGGGATGTCAGGGAGTGAATAAAAGGAGCAAAGGAGAAGGGAGAAGGAGAAAGGGAAAGGAAAGCCTAGTCAGGGAAGGCCTCTTGCAGAAGATGTGCCTTCAATAATGCTTTGAAGTTGGGGAGAGTAATTGTCTGTTGAATATCAAGAGGAGGATCCCAGGCTAGAGGCAGAACGTGGGCAAGAGGTTGCTGGCAAGATAGACAAAATCGAGGTATGGTTGACAGGTTCTTGAAGTGTATGGGGTGGGTTTTAGTAGGAGAGTAGTGGGGTGATGCAGGAGGGGGCAAGGTAATTGAGTACTTGAATGCTGTTGGTAAGGAGTTTCTGTTTGGTGGGGAGGTAGTTCCTGAGGAGTGGGGAAACATGGACTGAACTTTTTTTGTAGAAAAATAATCCTGGGTGAATAAAGGGTGCAAAATCCAAGTGTGAAGGTGATGCAGAAGGGAGTGGGAGAAGAGGAAATGAGGAATTGGTTAGGGAAGTCCTCTTGGAGGATATGTACTTAGAAGCAGCATGGCATGGTGTAGTGGATAGTACATGGGCCTGGGAGTCAGGTCATAGGTTCTATCCCAGCTCTACCACTTGTCTGCTGTGTGTCCGTGGACAAGTTACTTGACTTCTCTGTGCCTCAGTTCCCTAATCTGTAAATGGGGATTAAGACTGTGAGCCCTCTGTGGGACAGGGACTATGTCCAACCCGATTTGCTTGTTTCCACTCCAGTGCTTAGTTCAGTGCCTGGCACATAGTAAGTGCTTAACAAATTCCATAGTTAGTATTATTATTATGATGATGATGGCTGAGTGGAAAGACCGCAGGCCTGTGAGTCAGTGAATCTGTGTTTTAATCCTGGTTCTTCCAAGTACCTGCTAGTTGACCTTGGGCAAGTCACTTCACTTCCTCTGGTCTTCAGTTTCCTCATCTGCAAAATGAGGATTCAATACCTGCTCTCCCTCCTACTTAGGCTGTGAACCCCATGGGGAACTTGATTGTATCTACCCCAGCACTTAGTACAGTGTTTGACACTTAGTAAGTGCTTAACAAAAACCATAGTTGTTCTGAGAAATCTATGCATTTAAGTCTCTATCACCTAAACACTTTGATACTCATCATGCTTTTACCCATGCATCATTTATGTAATCATGACTGTGGTATCTGTTAAGCAATTACAATATAATAGTAATAACAAAAACAATGCTAATACTAATGATATTTGTTAAGTGCTTGCTATATTCAAAACACTATATTAAGCACTGAGTACATTTCTTTCAAACTAGCTTGCCCTACCTGTAGTTTATATTAGGGTCAGTCTCCCCGACTAGATTCTGAAATCCTGTGGATGGGATCTTTTCTACTAACTGTATTATATTCTACTCTCCTAGGCACTTAATTTCATGCTTTTTACATACTGAGGGCTCAGTATACTCCTGATCGAATGAGAGCAGTTAGATCTGAATGATAAAATATATTCTGATGAAGTCTTGCTGAAGAAGAAAAATATGTAAACTTGTTGTGGGCAGAGAAGTTATCTGCTAATTTCATTGTATTGTACTCTCCCAAGTGCTTAGAATAGTGCTCTGCACATAGTAAGCACTCAGTAAGTACCATTGACTGATTGATATGTCTTATCCATATTTGGAGAGGGCAAACTGTGCAGAAATACTTTTAAACAGAGTCCAGTTTGATACTGTGGACCACCCCTTTTTCCCTGGAAACGTTGTCTAACCTTGTTTTTTCTGCCACTCTCCTTTCTTGGTTTTCTTCCCATATGTCTGTCCACTCCTTCTCAGTCTCTTTTGCCAGTTCATCCTCTGTCTCTCATCCAATACTGTGAGGGCACCTCAAGACTCAGTTCTGGTTCCCCTTCTATTTTCCATTTACAACTTTTCCACTGGAAAACTCATTTGTTCCTATAGCTTCAACTATCCTCTTTATGGTGATGACTCCTAAATATTCATCTCCAGTCCCTAACTCTCTCCTCTGAAATCTCACATTTCCTCCTGCCTTCAAGACATCTCTACTTTGATATCCCACCAACACCTCAAATTTAGCATGTCCATACAAAACTTCTCATCTTCCCACTCACACCGTCTTTTTCCACCAACGTTCTCAAGACAGTTGAGAACTGTCCTCCTTGTCTCACAGGACTGCAACCTTGACATTATACTTGACACAGCTCTCTTTCAATCTGCATATTTAGTCAGTCACCAAATCCTGTATCTTCATGCCATCCTATAAACCACCCCTTCCTTTCCATCCATACTGCTGCTACAGTCATTCAAATACTTGTGTTACCTGTCTTGACTACTGCTTCAGCCTCTTCTTAGTACTATGCCAGTGGAGCTGACTTATATCCGTGTACTTTAACTAGGGCTTTGTATTGTCTTGATTATTGCAATCAACTACATTAAAAAGTAGGGCTGTTAAAACTCTGAGAAACTAAAGTTAGTGTTAATTTTAAACTGGATTGGAGTTGGTTACAGTATTAAGTTACCAAAAAATTTGGACTTATTATCCAGACTGGAACATGTATAAGCCATGAGAAACAGCAATATAAGGAAATTTATTGTTGAATTGAGAGGAGAATGAACAATACAATGACAAAAAATAACAATGAAGGAAAATAAATAAAATATATTGTCCAAACATCCAGTTATCTTCACACTTGATTCATTCTGAGGGATATTTAGAAATCCCAAACAGAATCTCAACATAAGAAAATTAATTGCTGAAGTGGGAGAGGAATGAATAGTCAACCAATGGTATTTATTGAGTGCTTTCTGTTTGCTGAGCATTTTACTAAGATCTCGGGAGAATACAGTAAAGTAGACCAGATCCCTGCCATTATGGATTTTATAATTTAATCAGGGAGGCATGTTAAAATAAAGTAGAGATAGTGGAAACAACCACGGATAAGTGTTATAGGGGTGGAGGTGGAGTGAATTCCAAAATTCTTAGGGGGAACAATATGAAAAGTTTCTCATATTTTCTTTGAGAAAAAAACTGGCACTGGATTGATAATTTTGAGTGCTAATTATCAGTGCAAATCACTGCTCCCCTACCTTCTTGGCTCTTTATCTCAGTGCCTCAAACTATCAATGGTTTTTATTAGGCACTTTATACAGGCAGAGTAGAGTACTAATATTTGGGAGGGTACAATCAAGTTAATAGAATCCCCACCCTTAAGTATTTTACCATTTTGTTGCTACCTTGGTTGAGAGAGGATATTAAACCCATAATGAACAGAGAGCATTTGGTGTTGAAGCAGTTTGGGAATGAGGCGAGATGCAAAGTCAGAAATCTTGGCAGATCAGATGTGCTTCTCTTGGGAGGGGTTTCTGCCACTCCCCATTGGTGAGCAAGTTTCCACAGTGAGATGCCATCACTCTGTGCTGAGATATGGCTCTACCTAGGGAATACTAGTATTAGAGAAGCAGCGTGACTCAGTGGAAAGAGCACAGGCTTGGGAGTCAAAGGTCATGAGTTCGAATCCCAGCTCTGCCACTTGTCAGCTGTGTGACTGTGGGCAACTCACTTAACTTCTCTTTACCTCAGTTACCTCATCTGTAAAATGGGGATTCAGACTGGAACAGTATAATCAGTATCAACCTTAAAGCCATATACAGGATAGTGATGCTGAAACAGAATAATACATTATATATGGAATTAAAACACTGGGACCTGTCTTACTCAAAAAGAGATTCTTTCCCAAATCACAACCTGATTACCGTGTATCTAACCCCGCACTTAGAACAGTGCTCTGCACATAGTAAGCGCTAAACAAATGCCAGCATTATTATTATTACTACTCCCCACTCCTCTCCTTGCAGCACCCTTCATCTTCTGAATAGGAAGATACAGGAATGAAGTGTGGACATAGATGGAGAAGGATAGATATGTCAGGAAATGTCACTTAATTGTGACAGTGTATTCCTGACTCCTGCTGCTCCCTTGTCCATCTCTTCCAGGATATGGGCTGTGTCCAAATCGATTAACTTTCATTCATTCATTCATTCAATAGTATTTATTGAGCGCTTACTATGGGCAGAGCACTGTACTAAGCACTTGGGATGAACAAGTCGGCAACAGATAGAGACAGTCCCTGCCATTTGACGGGCTTACAGTCTCGGGGGAGACAGACATACAAGAACAATGGCAATAAATAGAGTCAAGGGGAAGAACATCTCGTAAAAACAATGGCAACTAAATAGAATCAAGGTAATGTACAATTCATTAACAAAATAAATAGGGTAACGAAAATATATACAGTTGAGAGGATGAGTACAGTGCTGTGGGGATGGGAAGGGAGAGGTGGAGGAGCAGAGGGAAAAGGGGAAAAAGAGGGTTAAGCTGCGGAGAGGTAAAGGTGGGGATGGCAGAGGGAGTAGAGGGAGAAGAGGAGCTCAATCTGGGAACGCCTCTTGGAGGAGGTGAGTTTTAAGTAGGGTTTTGAAGAGGGAAAGAGAATCAGTTTGGCGGAGGTGAGGAGGGAGGGCGTTCCAGGACCGTGGGAGGACGTGACCCAGGGGTCGACGGTGGGATAGGCGAGACTGAGGGACGGTGAGGAGGTGGGCGGCAGAGGAGCGGAGCGTGCGGGGTGGGCAGTAGAAAGAGAGAAAGGAGGAGAGGTAGGAAGGGGCAAGGTGATGGAGAGCCTTGAAGCCTACAGTGAGGAGTTTTTGTTTGGAGCGGAGGTTGATAGGCAACCACTGGAGTTGTTTAAGAAGGGGAGTGACATGCCCAGATCGTTTCTGCAGGAAGATGAGCCGGGCAGCAGAGTGAAGAATAGACTGGAGTGGGGCGAGAGAGGAGGAAGGGAGGTCAGAGAGAAGGCTGACACAGTAGTCTAGCTGGGATATAATGAGAGCCTGTAGCAGTAAGGTAGCCGTTTGGGTGGAGAGGAAAGGGCGGATCTTGGCGATATTGTAGAGGTGAAACCGGCAGGTCTTGGTAACGGATAGGATGTGTGGGGTGAACTAGAGAGACGAGTCAAGGATGACACCGAGATTGCGGGCCTGAGAGACGGGAAGGATGGTCGTGCCATCCACGGTGATAGAGAAGTCTGGGAGAGGACCGGGTTTGGGAGGGAAGATGAGGAGCTCAGTCTTGCTCATGTTGAGTTTTAGGTGGTGGGCCGACATCCAGGTGGAGACGTCCCGGAGGCAGGAGGAGATGCGAGTCTGAAGGGAGGGGGAGAGGACAGGGGCGGAGATGTAGATCTGCGTGTCATCTGCGTAGAGATGGTAGTCAAAGCCGTGAGAGCGGATGAGTTCACCGAGGGAGTGAGTGTAAATGGAGAACAGAAGAGGGCCAAGAACTGACCCTTGAGGAACTCCAACGGTTAAAGGATGGGAGGGGGAGGAGGCTCCAGCGTAGGAGACCGAGAATGATCGGCCAGAGAGGTAAGAGGAGAACCAGGAGAGGACAGAGTCCGTGAAGCCAAGGTGAGATAAGGTATGGAGGAGGAGGGGATGGTCGACAGTGTCAAAGGCAGCAGAGAGGTCAAGGAGGATCAGAATGGAGTAGGAGCCATTGGATTTGGCAAGAAGGAGGTCATGGGTGACCTTAGAGAGAGCAGTCTCGGTAGAGTGGAGGGGACGGAAGCCAGATTGGAGAGGGTCCAGGAGAGAATGGGAGTTAAGGAATTCTAGGGATCGATTGTAGACGACTTGTTCTAAGATTTTGGAAAGGAAGGGTAGTAGGGAGATAGGACGATAACTGGAGGGGGAAGTGGGGTCAAGAGCGGGTTTTTTTAGGATGGGGGAGACGTGGGCATGTTTGAAAGCAGAGGGGAAGGAGCCCTTGGAGATTGAGTGGTTAAAAATAGAAGTTTAGGAAGGTAGGAGGGCAGGGGCGATGATTTTAAGAAGGTGAGAGGGAATGGGGTCCGAGGCGCAGGTGGAGGGGGTGGGACTTGCGAGGAGGGAGGAGATCTTCTCTGAGGATACTGCAGGGAAGGATGGGAAAGTAGGGGAGGGGGTATCTACCCCAGAGCTTAGAACAGTGCTTGACAGATGGTAAGCGCTTAACAAATATTATTAGTATTATTGTTGTAAGGCCACCCAGCCTCAGATATCTGACTGGCACATAGCAGCGGAGACCATCAGATTGACCGTTCACCTCTGCCTCCACTGTGGCTGATGGAACTGTAATGACACGACCCCACAGCCCTCTCCAATATGTCACCTGGGTCATGTATCGTGTGAGAGGCCGCACTGAGCATCTAGCCCATCCAAAGGAGTTGGACAAATAGCTAGGGAGTTGCGGAAGATGAAAGGTGATGGCAATAAGACTGCTTGAGCTGGAAAGATTCCTGACTTGAGTTAATCAGTCATAATAATGTAGGATATTTAAGGAAAATGGAAGATCAATACAATTTTAATGTGCTGCTAGATTTGCCTAACTTTGGCAAAATTTGGGAGCTTTAAATATCACACCCGATAATTACCCAAAATATGTTATAAAAATCCATATTTTTAAAATGAGATTTGTTTTCTTAAATGAAGAAAACAGAATATTTAGCTTTGTCTTTCTATTTTAACTCAGATCAGGGTAAATTTGAAGTTATTATTTAGCTGGTGATAGTTTGTTTTGGAACAGTATAATCAGTATCAACCTTAAAGCCATATACAGGATAGTGATGCTGAAACAGAATAATACATTATATATGGAATTAAAACACTGGGACCTGTCTTACTCAAAAAGAGATTCTTCCCAAAGCACTGAGATCAATCTCTTGCAATTCTGTGAAGTTTTATGAGATACTTAGCTTCTGTCTGGAGAAGACAAGAATTACCATTAGCATATACTTCAAAAAACAGCAGCATCCTCCCAGTTAAATTGCCAAATTACGCTGCCAGGACCGGAATGGATGCTAAATCCTTGTGAGAAATAAATGCAGCCAAGATTTTCTGAAGAAGTAGTAAAGTCTCTAGAAATTAAATATGGCTTAATCCTAACATGAATCTTCATAAATCTCATATTTGAGGCTAGACTTAGCTTTGGTAACCTAAGAAAATAAGGTTATAGATTGTGTCCATAAAACAGATCATCAGTCTTGTTATATTATTTGACTCACATTAGATCGGTAAAACATTCACTGGGCAGACTGCTGTAATCATGTTCCTGAAATAGCTAAGCAGTAACAATATTTTATAACGCATGTGGGATGCACAATTCCCTTTGATTATCTTCACCCAAATGAATCAATGGATCTTTGTACATTTTTATAAAGTTTGTCAGGATCTGCCTCTGTAGTCAGATCAAAATAATATTTGTAGTGAAAAGAGTTCAGTTGAGGGTCATGTACCTTTGATGTAAAGAGCTTCCCAAGTGCTTAGTACAGTGCATTGAGCATAGTGGACCTGCACTGAATGCTATTAATAATATTATTACTACTAAATTGAACAGTTAACTGGCAGAGAGTTTAATCAGTTTCCATGATTATAGATGAAAGATGCCCTTTACAAGTTAAAATAGTGCTATACAATTTAAATTGGTAAAACACTGAATTAATCATTCCCACAATCCTTGCCTGTAGAAATACCTCAAAGAGTCATTTTTCTTTAGTCAAGCCACAGGAAGATCGACAAGGGTGCTAACAAACTCACCTTTCCAATTAGAAGTACCTGCTCAAACCTTTAGATTAATGACCCTGTTTCAGTTCAGGATTTTCTGATCCACTCTGAAATAATAATCTCAATGACAAGCAGTGTTGCCTAATGGATAGAGCACAGCCTGGGAGTCAGAAGGACCCGGTTCTAATCTCAGCTCCATCACTTGTCTGCTGTGTGACTTTGGGCTTAACTACTTAACTTCTCTGTGCCTGTTACCTCATCTATAAAATGGGGATTCAATCATTAAGCTCTATGTGGGTCATGACTGTGTCCAAACTGATTAGCCTATATCTACTCCAGGACTTAGTTCATTGCCAGGCACAATCTGTGTGTGGGAAGGAGACATACAATTACACAACACACACAGAGGCATACAGAGAAGCAGTGTGGCTCAGTGGAAAAACCACGGGCTTGGGAGTCAGAGGTCATGGGTTCGAATCCCAGCTCTGCCACTTGTCAGCTGTGTGACTGTGGGCAAGTCACAACTTCTCTGTGCCTCAGTTACCTCATCTGTAAAATGGGGATAAACACTGTGAGCCTCACGTGAGATAACGTGATTATCCTGTAAATCTATCCCAGTGTTTAGAACAGTGCTCTGTACATAGTAAGCACTTAAAAAATACCAACGTTACAGACACATCAGTTGTATGATAACCAGCCAGTGGTAGTATAATTGCGTTGTCCAAAATTGTGCACTTTTTAGGAATATGTGATGGAGATGTGATTGTGAAGAAGCTCTTGGTTAAATTATTAATCTGGGTGTCTTATCAAATCTACCAATCCCTAATAAAGAATGTTGAATTCATACCCAAAATGGTGTGCCATGTCCCCTTGATTGACATCTGCCAGTCGTATGATGAAGCAACATATTGTAGTGGATAAAGCATGGACCTGGGAATCAGAAGATCATAGGTTCTAAATCCAGCTCTGCCACTTGTATGCTGTGTGGCCTCGGGCAAGTCAATGCTACCTTTCTCAATGTGCCCCAATCTCGCCTGCCTCGCCGTCAACCCCTGGGCCATGTCTTACCTCTGGACTGGACTGCCCTCCCTCCTCAGATTAAACAGACTATTACTCTTCCCCCCTTCAAAGTCTACTGAAGCACCTCCTCCAGAGGCCTTCTCAGACTAAGCCACGCTTTTCCTCAGCTCCTACTCCCTTCCGCGTCACCTCGACTTGCTCGCTTTGCTCTTCCCTCTTCTCCCTGCCCCTCAGCACTATGTATATATTTACATATAATTCTGTTTATATTGATGTTTGTTTACTTGTTTTGATGTCTGTCTCTTCCCTCCACCCCCAGACTTTAAGCTCATTGTGGATAGGGATTGTCTCTCTTTATTGCTGTATCATACTTTCCAAGCACTTAGTACAGTCCTCTGCACACAGCAGGCACTCAAAATTGAATGAATGAATGAAGTCACTTCACTTCTCTGGGCCTCAGTGTGACCTCATCTGTAAAATGGGAATTCAGATGTGAGACAGGGACATGTGGGACAGGAACAATGTTCAACCTGATTTGTTGTACCCACCCTGGTGCTTAGTACAGTGTCTGGCACTTAGTAGGTGCTTAACAAATACCACTGTTATTATTATTATTATTATTATTAATATGAAGTGAGACACTGTAGGGGTTTCCATACAATAGGTGTCTCCCCCTTGATCCACTTCTTCATCAGCTCCAGAAATACTGCATGCACGCAAGTCCTCATCAGAGTATGCCACGCACCATACATATGAAAGACATAATCAAAAGGAGTTTAGCTTCCTGTTGATTAATTTCTAAATTATTGAAAATGGGAGAAGAGTATAATAAAGTATTCTTAATTTCTCTTGTCTTCTCACCCTTCGTCCATTCACCTATGATCACAGAAAGACCTGCCTCCCACTTCCCCACCACTTGCTCCAGAAAGCAAGATCTGGTGACTTTTTCATTTAAAGTATGAAGACAACTGATCAGGAGCTAAAATAAACCACTCATTTATTGGATCATTTTGAAGGACTTCGCCTGATGTGTGCTTCACAAGGCAAAATTTGCCAGTTGGTCTGTAGAGTAAATTTTACTTGAAAATTGCAGCTCCTTGTTTGACATTGTTCTCCCAGTTTTTATTCAACCCTGTAAGGAGGTATTCCCAATGGACGGATAGAAGAGAATCCAATAGTTTCCCTGATCTCAAATTCAGCCCAGCCTGGAAAAAGTTTTAACCGATCTGTCACACACAGGTCACCAGAGGGTATTTTTAATCACTGAATGAAGCAATAGCATTTATTGAGTGTTGACTGTGTGGAGAACACCGCACTAAGTGCTGGGGAGAGTTTTTTTAAAAAAATAGACATGGTTCCTGCCCTCAACTAAATATTTCATTATCAAGTATTTGATGAACAATTACCTTCATTCTTAAATAAATTTCCTTCATTTGATATGGAAACCTATGTAATATGATTATTAAAATAGACCTTTTTTGCAGATAAAAAAGAGAAAGTTTAGTGCTATTTATTTGATTCTTGGAGGTGAAACTATTCCATTTGTGTTGGTGTAATTAAATTGACAGGCAGTGGCATATCCATTACATTCCTAGCTTGGGCAGTGGCTAATGAGTGGAAGGCAGTCTGCTACGACTCAGATCTCACCTGTGCTGGCAACAGTGGCATGGGGGAGAGTCTAGAGCAGAGAGTCAGGTTTACTGCACGGAAGGAGGCAATGGTAAACCGTTTCCGTATTTTTACCAAGAAAAGTCTATGGATCCACTACCAGAACAATTGCAGATGGAGGTGGGGCATTCTGAGAAAGATGTGTCCAAGCGCCACTATGGGTCAGACACGACTCACAGCATAAGACAACAACAACAATAAAATAGACAAGTAGCAATTAATCCTACTTATTGAGCACTTACTGTGTGCAGAGCTCTGTACTCAGCTCTTGGCAGGGTACAATATTACAAAGTTGGTATACTTGTTCCCTATCCACAACAAGCCTACAGTCTAGAGAAAGATAGAGGCATTAAGATGAATAAACAAATTACAGATCTATAGATAAGTGCTATGGGGCTGAGGGAGGGATTAATAAGGGTGCAAATTCAAATGCAACACATAAGGGAGTGGGAGAAGAGAAGATGAAGGTTTAGTTGGGGCAGGCTTCTTGGAGGAGATGTGGTTTTAATTAGGTTTTGAAGATGGGAAGAGTGATTTTCTGTCATATATGAAGATGGAGGGAATTCCAAGTCAGAAGCAGGAGGTTGGGCGAGTGTCAGCAGTGAGATAGATGAGATAGAGGTGCAGCGATTAGTTAAGCATTTAGAGGAGAGAAATGTGTGGGTTGGTAACGGAGGGTGGCATGGTGTGGAGGATAGAGCAAGGGCCTGGGAGTCAGAAAGTCATGGATTCTAATACTGGCTGTTACTTGACTGCTATGTAACCCTGGGCAAGTAACTTCACTTTTCTATACCTCAGTAACCTCATCTGTAAAATGGGGATTGAGACTGTGAGCTCCACATAGGACAGGGACTGATTGTCCAACTTGGAGCAGCATGGGGTAATGGATAGAGCACAGGCCTGGGAGGTACTAATCTCCGCTCTGCCACTTATCTGCTGTGTGACCTTGGACAAGTTACTTAATTTCTCTGTGCCTCAATTACCTCATCTGTAAAATGGGGATTAAGACTGTGAGCCCCACATGGGACAACCTGATTACCTTGTACCTACCCCAGTGCTTACAACAGGGCTTGGATCATAGTAAGCACTTTAAAAATACCATAAGTATTATTATTATTGTATCCACCAAAGAACATTGCCTGGTACATAGTAAGGGCTTAACAAATGCCATCATTGTTATTAAGTGGTATTGGTAAGGAGTTTCTGTTTGATGCAGAAGTGGATGGGCAAATACTGGAGATTCATGAAGAGAGAAGCAACATGAACTGCATGGCTTTATGGGAAAAATGATCTGGGCAGCAGAGTGTGGACTAAATTGGACAGAGACAGGAGGCAGGGAGGTCAGCAAGGAGCCTGATGTAATAATCAAGGTGGGATAGGATAAGTTCTTGGATTAATGTGGTAGCTCTTTGAAGAGGAAGGGGTGGAATTTAGTGATGTTGTTAAGTTTAAACCAACAGGATTTGGTGACAGACTGGATTCGTGGGTTGTGAATGATAGAGATGAGTCAAGGATAACACTAGGGTTATGGGTTTTTGAGAGAGGGAAGATGGTGGTGCTCTCTCTAGTGAAGGGAAAATCAGGGGCAGGACAGGGTTTGGGTGAGCAGAGTAGGATTTTTATTTTGGTCATGCTAAATTTGAGGTTTCAGTGGTTCATCAAAGTAGAGATCTCCTGAAGGCAGTGGAAATGTGAGACTGCAGAGAAAGAAAGGGATGAGAGGGGGAGACGTAGATTTGGGAGTCCTCTGAATAGAGAGGGAAGTTGAAGCCATTTGAGTGAATGAGTTCTCTGAAAGAGTGAATGTAGATGGCAGATATGGGGGCAGGGGCGAAACCCAGAACTGAACCTTGAGGGACTCCCACTATTAGAGGGTGGGACACAGAGGAGGAGCCCATGAAAGAGACTGAGAATGAGCAACCAGAGAGAGAACCAAGAAAGAACAATGTTAGTGAAACAAGGCAGCTGGGGAATCAAGGAGGATTAGGATGAATAGAGGCCACTGGACTGGCAAAAAGGATGTTCTTCCCATCTTTAAAAGCCTTCTAAAGGGACATGTCTTCCAGGGATCCTCTCCTTAATATTTATTTTTATGACTAACTATGCAGCAGGCTCGGTATTAAGTGCTGGGGGTAGATATAAGATAATCAGGTTGGAAACAGTTCATGTTCTACATGGGTTTTACAGTCTTAATTAATAATAATAATAATGTTGGAATTTGTTAAGCACTTACTATGTGCAGAGCCCTGTTCTAAACACTGGGGTATATATACAGGGCAATCAGGTTATCCCACGTGAGGCTCACAGTCTTAATCCCCATTTTACAGATGAGGTAACTGAGGCACAGAGAAGTGACTTGCCTACAGTCACACAGCTGGCAAGCGGCGGAGCCTGGATCAGGACCCATGACCTCTGACTCCCAAGCCTGGGGTCTTTCCACTGAGCCATGCAACTAAGACACAGAAAAGTAACTCAACTAAAGCCACACAATAGACAATAGGCAGAACTGAGATTAGAATCACCACTGCAACTATACAGATAAAAATGGCAAAGTACCCCACAAAAAAAATCAATCAGTGACTCAAAGATATTATAAAAATGGCAGGGAAGTAATGCACTTCTCAAACTCCCATACACCCTCTTCAGCTCGGGATAATATAATAGTTTTAAACCTACAAAAGTAACTTTAATTTGCTTATTTTTTTCAAGCCAAAAAAAGGAAGTTTTACTTTCTGGAAAAAACTGAGAAAGCAAACACAGATCCTTTTCATTCATTCATTTAATCAATTGTAGTTATTGAGCAATTACTGTGTGCAGAACATGGTACTAAGCACTTGGAAAGAACAACTGGGCAACAGATAGAGACAATCCCTGCCCAACAATGGTTAACAGTCTAGAAGGGAGGAGATAGACATCAAAACAAAACAAGTAGACAAGCATCAATAGCATCAAAATAAATAAATAGTATTATAGATACATAAACATCATTAATAAAATAAATAGAATAATAATTGTGGTGTTTGTTAAGCACTTATGATATGCAAAGCACTTTTCTAAGTGCTGGAGCACTGTTCTAAGTGCTGAGGCACTGTTCTAAGCGTTGGAGCACTATTCAATAAATATGTACAAATATACACAAGTGATTGGGGCGGGGAGGGGGGTAAGAGCAGAAGGAAGGAGGAGAGATGATGGGGAGGGGAGGAGAAGCAGAGGAAAAGCAGGGTTCAGTCTGGGAAGGCCTCCTGGAGGAGGTGAGCTCTCAGTAGGTCTTTGAAGGGGGGAAATGTGCTAGTTTGGCAGATGTGAGGAGTGAGGGCATTGCAGGTTAGGGGTAGGATGTGGGCCAGGGGGCGACGGCGGGACAGGTGAGAACGAGGCACAGTGAGGAGGTTGGTGGCAGAAGAGTGAAGTGATTGAGCTAGGCTATAGGAGGAGAGAAAGGGAGGTGAGGTAGGAGGGGGCAAGGTGATGGAGAGCTTTAAAGACAATAGCAAGCAGTTTTTAATTCACGCGAAGGTTGATAGGCAACCACTGGAGGTTTTTGAGGAGGGGAGTGACATGTCCAGAGCGTTTCTGTAGAAAGATAATCTGGGCAGCAGAGTGAAGTATAGACTGAAGCGGGGAGAGACAGAAGGTTGGGAGATCAGAAAGGAGGCTGATGCAGTAATCCAGGAAGTATATGATGAGCGATTGTACCAGTAGGAGAATATCAACAGTACAATGCTGGGAAGGACATGTACATGGTTATGGCAGAAATAAGGAGCAGATAGGTAAAGGGAGCCAGTTTATTCCTGGTCCTGAAACCAATGTCAGGAATATTTATTTTCTGTGAGGGACAATGGGGAGTCAAAGATTTTGATAAAGGAAGCAATGCTCTCTGGTGATTGAGGAACATATAAGGATCTGTGCCATTGATGGCTGTCGGGATAGAGAAAAAGTGGAGATGCCAGGAAATATTATTGGGGGAGAAAGAATAATAAATAATTTTAATGATTATGGTACTTATTATGCCCTTACTATGTGCCAAGCATTGTTCTAACATTGATCTAAGCACTAGGGTAGATATATAATAATAATAATAATAATAATAATAATGTTGGTATTTGTTAAGCACTTACTATGTGCAGTGCTGGGGTAGATACAGGGTAATTAGGTTGTCCCACGTGAGGTCACACTTAATCCCCATTTTACAGATGAGGTAACTGAGGCACAGAGAAGTCAAGTGACTTGCCCACAGTCACACAGCTGACAAGTGGCAGAGCCGGGTTTCGAACCCATGATCTCTGACTCCCAAGCTCAAGCTCTTTCCACTGAGCCATGTGGGATGGACAATCACAATCTAATAGGAAGGAGAAAAAATGTGTTATTTACAGATGGGGAAACTGAAGCATAGGGGACTTAAATGACATATCCAAGCTCACCCACAGCAAGCAAGAGGAGGAGCTGGAGTTGGAATTAGAACCCAAATCTCCTAACTTTCAGTTCCTTTGTTTGTAGGAAAGGTATAGGATTCTAATTTTGTAATTAGTGAAGGAAACTTAGGAGAAGAAAAATGTTGAATGAAGTAGATAAATAGGACAAATTTGAAAATGTTAAACTTAGAAGCACCTGCAGTTTTTCCAGATGGAGATGTCCTGAAGGCAGGCTGAAATAGTTTGTATAGCAGGTGAGAGGTCAAAACTGGGTATCTAGATTTTTGAGTTAATTGCAGGGAGATAGTGGTTGAAGCCATGTGAACTGATGAGCTCCCCTAGAGTGATTGTGAAATGAGAAGAGTAGAGTGCCCAGAATTGAGCCTTGAGGGGCCTGCATTTAGAGGGAGAGGCAAGGAAGAGAAGCCAGAGGAAAAAGCAGGGTGATCACAAGGATAACATTTTCAGGCAAAACAATCCCTCTCAGCAAGGGGAAAAATCCCTATTATCTCGCTATGTTGCAGAATTCTGAAGAAGCTATCCAAACTTAAGAATCCCCAACTGTATAATGAAGCATCTGGAAAGAATGCAGCAGCTTATATTCTCCTGGTTCAGCTAAATAGATGTGATATTTGTCTTAAGGTATATGCCACTCGCTAAATTGCTGATACAAAAAGTGTTTCGATACAATGTCTGTGTAACGAAATCTATTCACCTAAAATTTTAAATTAATAGACTGCAGTGCTTATTTATATTCCTCGTATCTGTAAATATTTTAAAATATGCTATCATGGCAAAGTCAAATAACCACAACATTCTTTGAAATTGCCTAAAATAAAGTCCTTTGTAGAGAAGCAGCATGGCTTAGTGGAAAGAGCATGGGCTTGGGAGTCAGAGGTCGTGGGTTCTAATTCCAGAGCTGCCAACTTGTCAATTGTGTGACCTTGGGCAAGTCACTTAAGTTCTCTGTGCCTCAGATACCTCATCTTTAAAAAATAGGGATGAAGACTGTGAGCTCCAAGTGGGACAACCTGATTACCTCGTACCTACCCAGTGCTTAGAACAATGTTTGGCACATAGTAAGCGCTTAATAAATACCAATATAATAATAATTATTATTATTATTATTATTAAGTACCATTATTATTATTATTAATAGTACTAGAGATCCATTAGCAGAACCAACATCAATCAGTAAATCAATTAATGGTATTTGAGTGCTTACTGTGTGCACAGCACTTTGCTAAGTGCTTGGGTGAGTACATTACAAAGACCTGGTAGACACAGTCTCTGCTCTTTAGGACCTCATACTGTTAAGTGACTTTTTTTCATCCACTTACATCTAGACTCGATGGTTCAAACAAACTCTCATGACTGGGATATGAGCATGACCCAAAATTGTTTTTTTGTTTTTGTTTTTTTCTAGAGCATCATGGTTTAGTAGAAAGATCATGGGATGGAGTCAGGAGAAGCGTGCTCTAGTCCTGGCTTTGACTCTGACTGTGTGAACTTGAGCAAGTCATTTAATCTTCTGGACCTCAGATTTTTCACCTGTAAAGTGGGGATAAATCCCTGTTTTCCTTAATTACTTAGATGGTGAGTCCCATTATAGCTAGCTACTCTGATCATCTTGCATTTAATCCATGCTTCGCACAACATAAAGTACATTGAAATATTTAAGAAACATCATGTGCATACATGGTATGCATGCAGTATGCCATGCATATGCTATACTTCTGCATGCATATGGTATGTATACTGTGTATCGATAAACATATGAATATAGACAATAAACTAGGCCTCCGGGATGTATAGGATTAAAAAAATTATCCACCTTCCCTGTCCACAAGAAGTTTACACTGAAAGGGTAGACAAAAATAAAAATGCTTTCAATTAGAGTATATTCAAAATAAACAGCGTGGCATTGTGTAAAGAGCCCAGGCTTGGGAGTCAGAAGTTGTGAGTTCTAACCCCAGTTCTGCCACTTTTCAGCTGTGTGACTTCGGGCAAGTCACTTTCCTTCTCTGTGCCTCAGTTACCTCATCTGTAAAGTGGGGATGAAGACTGTGTGCCCCATGTGGGACAACTGGATTACCTTGTATCTACTGCATTGCGTAGAACAGTGCTTGGCACAAAGTAAGTGCTTAACAAATATCATTATTTTTCTTTTAGACTGTGAGCCCATTGTTGGACAGGGATTGTCTCTATCTGTTGCCAAATTGTACATTCCAAGTGCTTAGTACAGTGCTCTGCACACATTAAGTGCTCAATAAATATGATTGAATGAATGAATTGAGATACTATTGGTAAAAAAATATGAAAAGAGATGAAAGTACATTTTTTGTCTTGATCAGTTTCAAAGAATCGGGTGGTTAGGCAAGAAAGTCTTCCTTCTGAGTTTCAGAGTCAACCAGGAGAGGGGGAAGCAAGGAACACTGTCTCCTGTGGAGTTTAAATTAAATTCAGATTTGTTTCAGCAGGGTATTAATAGAGTAACCAGGATTGAGAATCTTTGGCTCAGCTGATGTTTTTCCACATTTTGCTACACTGAGGTCGGATGAGGCAATTTGGAGCCTACATGAAGAAGTTTAAAGTCACAACTCAACCCATTAAATATTTTACCATGTTTTGTAACCTGTTAATGCAATTTTAAAGAGATTCAGAATTAATACTGACGTAGTTCACTTTCTTTGGTTACTCATTGCCTACTTAGTTTGAAGGAATCTGAGTTTAAATATTTGCAAGTTTGGATTTCCTAGCGCAACTGCAAATTTCTGCCCATATCATGCAAAATCAGAACTGACAATCGAACCGTCAGTGAGTAATTAAAGAAACTGTTGCAACTCCAAGAACTGTCATGGCACAGGGCCGGATATTCTGCTTCATTAGATGTTCCTTTTAGTTGCAGTCCAAGAAATGGAGTTTAGACATAAGTGGAGCAGAAAGGAGCTATAATGACACATTTCTTCTACTTTCTCAATTCAAGTTTTTGTCTTCTCTAGTTCTGTGGCTCTTCTAATCATTTTTTTTTGTCACCAAGTGATCTATTAAATTCATAAAGCCTTTTGGGTTCAGTAAGAAGTTGAGTTCTCCCTGGTCTTTGCAGGAAAATGATCTTTGCAAGGAAATCAGAAAAATTGGTCATTGATCAATTTCTACCCCTTCTACCCCTGGCATTTCTCTCTGTAAACTAGGAGACTTTTCCAGGGAACAAGTGTGAGGGGTGGGTAGCTATGTCTGTGCCTGTCTGTGGGGAGGTAAAGATTCTCCTCATCAATGGTATTTATTGAGTGCTTACTGTTTGCAGAGCACTGCATTAATTGCTTTCATTCAATAGTATTTATTGAGTGCTTACTATGTGCAGAGCACTGTACTAAGCGCTTGGAATGAACAAGTCGACAACAGATAGAGACAGTCCCTGCCATTTGACGGGCTTACAGTCTCGGGGGAGACGGACATACAAGAACAATGGCAATAAATAGAGTCAAGGGGAAGAACTTCTCATAAAAACAATGGCAACTAAATAGAATCAAGGAGATATACATTTCATTAACAAAATAAATAGGGTAATGAAAATATATACAGTTGAGCGGATGAGTACAGTGCTGAGGGGATGGGAAGGGAGAGGGGGAGGAGCAGAGGGAGATGGGAGGGAAAAGAGGGTTAAGCTGCAGAGAGGTGAAGGGGGGCAGTAGAGGGAGTAGAGAGAAGAGGGGAGCTCAGTCTGGGAAGGCCTCTTGGAGGAGGTGAGTTTTAAGTGGGGTTTTGAAGAGGGGAAGAGTATTAGTTTGGCGGAGGTGAGGAGGGAGGGCATTGCAGGACCACGGGAGGACGTGGCCCAGGGGTCGACGGCGGGATAGGCGAGACCAAGAGACGGTGAGGAGGTGGGTGGCAGAGGAGCGGAGCGTGCGGGGTGGGCGGTAGAAAGAGAGAAGGGAAGAGAGGTAGGAAGGGACAAGGTGATGGAGAGCCGTGAAGCCTAGAGTGAGGAGTTTTTGTTTGGAGCGGAGGTTGATAGGCAACCACTGGAGTTGTTTAAGAAGGGGAGTGACATGCCCAGAGCGTTTCTGCAGGAAGATGAGTCGGGCAGCAGAGTGAAGAAAAGACTGGAGCGGGTAGAGACAGGAGGAAGGGAGGTCAGAGAGAAGGCTGACACAGTAGTCTAGCCGGGATATAACAAGAGCCCGTAGCAGTAAGGTAGCCGTTTGGGTGGAGAGGAAAGGGCGGATCTTGGCGATACTGTAAA
This sequence comes from Ornithorhynchus anatinus, assembly GCF_004115215.2. Lineage (NCBI taxonomy): Eukaryota > Metazoa > Chordata > Mammalia > Monotremata > Ornithorhynchidae > Ornithorhynchus > Ornithorhynchus anatinus. The sequence continues at coordinate 158,884,636 of NC_041728.1, forward strand.
GGTGAAACCGGCAGGTTTTGGTAACGGATAGGATGTGTGGGGTGAATGAGAGAGATGAGTCAAGATGACATCGAGATTGCGGGCCTGAGAGACAGGAAGGATGGTCGTGCCATCCACGGTGATAGGGAAGTCTGGGAGAGGACTGGGCTTGGGAGGGAAGATGAGGAGCTCAGTCTTGCTTATGATGAGTTTTAGGTGGCGGGCCGACATCCAGGTGGAGACATCCTGGAGGCAGGAGGAGATGCGAGCCTGAAGGGAGGGGGAGAGGACAGGGGCAGAGATGTAGATCTGTGTGTCATCTGCATAGAGATGATAGTCAAAGCCGTGAGAGCGAATGAGTTCACCAAGGGAGTGAGTGTAAATGGAGAACAGAAGAGGGCCAAGAACTGACCCTTGAGGAACTCCAACAGTTAAAGGATGGGAGGGGGAGGAGGCGCCAGCGAAGGAGACCGAGAATGACCGGCCAGAGAGGTAAGAGGAGAACCAGGAGAGGGACGGAGTCCGTGAAGCCAAGGTGAGATAAGGTGTGGAGGAGGAGGGGATGGTCGACAGTGTCAAAGGCAGCTGAGAGGTCAAGGAGGATTAGAATAGAGTAGGAGCCATTGGATTTGGCAAGAAGGAGGTCATGGGTGACCTTAGAGAGAGCAGTCTCGGTAGAGTGGAGGGGACGGAAGCCAGATTGGAGGGGGTCCAGGAGAGAATGGGAGTTAAGAAATTCTAAGCAGCGATTGTAGACGACTCGTTTTAGTACAACGCAACACAGTTGGTAAAAACATTCCCTGCTCACAATGAACTCACAGTTCAGAGGGAGAGACAGACATTAATACAAATAAATAATTTATAATATGTAATTATAAATATATACATACGTGTTGTAAGGTTTAGGGTGGGTTGAATATCAAATGTACAAAGGTCACAGATGTAAGTGCATAGATGATACAGAAGGGAGAGGAAGTGAGGGAAAAGAGAGCTAAATTAGGGCAGGCCTCTTGGAGGGGATGTGACCTTAATAAGGCTTTGAGTGGTGGTCTGGAATATATGGAGGGGAAGGGAGAGTGTGAGACAAGGGTCTGTGTCCAAATTGCTTTACTTGTATTTGTACTTGTACTTGTATGTAGAAGCAGCGTGGCTCAGTGGAAAGAGCACGGGCTTTTGAGTCAGGGCTCATGAGTTCGAATCCCAGCTCTGCCACTTGTCAGCTGTGTGACTGTGGGCAAGTCACTTAACTTCTCTGTGCCTCAGTTCCCTCATCTGTAAAATGGGGATTAAGATTGTGAGCCCCACGTGGGACAACCTGATTCCCCTATGTCTACCCCAGCGCTTAGAACAGTGCTCGGCACATAGTAAGCGCTTAACAAATACCAACATTATTCACCCCAGCACTTACTACAGTGCCTGGAACATAGAAAGTGCTTAACAAATCCCATAATTATTATTATTATTGAGTTCTCCAAGGGAGTGGGTGTAGATGGGAATGAAAGGGGCCCAGAACTGAGCCTTGAAGGACTCACATTACCAAAGGGTGGTAGGCAAAGGAAGAGCCTGCAAAACAGAGAAGGTGTCAGAGAGATTGGAGAAGAACCAAAATTGGATGGTATCAGTGAAGCCAAGGTTGGATAAACTTTCAAGGAGAGGAGGGGGGTCCACAATGTGCAAGGCAGCTGAGAAGTTGAAGGGTGCAGTTTGCACTTTGTTAAAACACTTGCCACGTGAAGAGGTGCAGGTTGAACCTTGTTAGACAATTATTAATAGAGTGCTGCCCTTCAGCATATATAACTTTTTATTATCAGCCAGCCTGAGTGAAGACCATTCTGAATAACTATTGACACAGCTACCTGGGCCTCAGGCAAGACACACTCTAAGAACAGAACACAAAGCAACTATGACTGATAGATTAGGGCAAGGATGCAGAAGAAGCTTGATGTGATGGTCAACAAATATAGTATGAAGACTGGAAGAAAGCTCTTGTTGCTGTGGTTTGCTGTTATCCAAAAAGATGGCAGATACAGCCCAGGCTGGAGGACAACTTTTAAGCAAGGTGTGCTCATGCTGATCTCAACCTGTACTCAGACCCATCATCTCATGATAGGAGAAATCTCATCACCCCTGGGTTAACAGCTTGATCCTGTTGCTCCTGGGTTAAGGGTTTAATAGTGTTTGAAATCTTTTGTCCCTGGGTTGGAGGGTTTAATGCTATCTGGAAAATCTCATCATCCTGGGTTGGAGAGCTTAATCCATTGTAAAGGCGGGATCCTTTACAATGAATGAGTTGTGCATGCTAATAAATGTTCTAATAAATGTTTTCTTTCTATAATACTGAATGAACACCATGGTCTGTTCCATAGATAAAGCTGAGTCATGAACAACCCCATCCCTAGTTGCCCTTATTGGGATGTATCAGAGGTTGAGGAAATGTAGCTCCACTGACGTTGTGATGTTACTACCTGTTAGGGCATAAATGATTAGTCTGCATGTCCATAAAGCACTTACCATTGATAGTCTTTGATTAGATTCCACCAACTAAAAGCATCTCTTTAACAGGCTGTCCCTAGGCTGCTTCCTCTGATTGATTCCTCCAGGCATGATCAGATTGGTGGAAACAGATGCCAACCTGCCAGTTCCGATGAAATGCCTGGATCTGATGCAATCAAGTGGGCAGTGTGAGTGGGCTGGGGTCTCACTATAGTGGCGATGGGGCCCTTTGTTCACCTTTGCTGGAAGTTTCACTGGGAGGCAAAGACTAAGTGGGCTGGATTGGGCTCAACACCTCAGACCCAAGAATAAACTTAGACGTTAATTTGGGGAAGCCCTGCTTCACTGCCTGGACTTAGTGGGACTGCAAAGTACCTTTTCTTCAGGGATTTTAGTTTGCTACCAAAGACATAAAAAACAAAGAATTCTATCCTGCTTGTTTGTTAAACAGACACACCAGGCAATTTAAAATAGGGAAGGATGTCAAATTGTTAACAATTTGCTGAAATCTCTGACAAAGGACATTTTTAATTCTTTTTTTCCTAGATGAAAGGAAGATTTGCAAATTATTTCCCTCTTTGTCAGATGGGCATATTCAAATATAATGATACATATTCACTGATTTTCAGTAGTGTACTGCCAAGGAGTTAAAATTATTAGTCAGTATGAATTAAGGCTAATAAATACAAATAAGACAGTGATATTGTTTGAAGGCTCATAACTACTGTTTTTTTTTTTTTATTTTTAAACTGCATAGACATTTGCCAAGGCAGTTTCTCACTGTGGGCAGGGAATGTGCCTGCTTATGGGCAGTGAATGTATCTATGTATTGTTATATTGTACTCTCCCAAGCACTTAGTACAGTGCTCTGCACACAGTAAATGCTCAATAAATATGATTGAATGAAAATGGGACAGAGAATAATATATGTTTTTTTCAGACATCCACGACTGACGGATGCCTATGGGACAACTATCCTGAATTTTGAGTAACAGTCTAGCAGTGTGTCACTCCTCTGTATTCTCTTGTAATTTTGAATGGTCATTTTTAGGGTTATTTTAACTTAAATTTGTACTTTTTAAGCACGTACTATACGCTAAGCACCGTACTAGCATGGGCGTAGATACAAGATAATCAGCCTATATTCAGACCTTCTCCCAAATAGGGCTCACAGTCTAAGTAAGAGGAAGTAAAATTTAATCTCCATTTTACAGATGAGGGGACAGAGGCACAGAGAAGTTGTGACTTGCTCAAGGTCACATAGGAGAAAAGTGGCAGAGTTGGGATCGAAACCAGTTCCTCTGACTCCTAGGCCCACTAGTAAGCACTGTTTTACTAAATGATCTAATGATTAAATTATCGATTTTGATTACAAAATTAAATGGGCTCAGAATGGGTATCCCTTCTAATGCAGAAACATGAATATTTAACAGTTGGGTGTGCAATGCTATGCAGTTGCACTCCATGCAGCACTTCATTTTGACCACAGCATTTATCTGAGAAGGATATATTCTTTATTGTCTTTCATGTGGATTTTAATAAAACTTAATCATGTCAACGATAAAGTACTGACTCCATTTACCACACAGTATTTAGTGCCATGTGAATTAAGAGAAAGCAGCATGGCCTACTTGAAAGATTATAGGCTGAAGAGATCTTCTAATCCTGGTTCTGCCACTATCTGCTGTGTAATCTTGGATCAGTCACTTAACTTCCTTCTGTTTCAGTTTTTTCATCTGCAAAATAGGGATTCAATACCTGCTCTCCTTCTTACTTGGACTGTGAGCTTCATACAGGAACTGATTATCTTGTATCTATCCAGTGCTTAATAAAGTCTTTGGCACATATTAAGCACTCAACAAATACCACAGTGATGATGAAGATGATGATGATGATTAAGAGTACATTCCATGGAACTGTGGTGATTTTTTTCAACAATATTACAAATCTTAACTCTTAAGACTTTCACAAGGATGTGGCCAACAACCTTTTACACGGTAGTTTGTGCGTATGTGTGTGTGTGTGTGTGTGTGTATTGTGCTAATTTTTAATTTTAAGTTTGGGGGACACCATAAGAATAGGATTTTTAGGGAACAGGGCTACATTGGAGATACCAAAGGCTTTCAGCAGACTGCAAAGCAGAGTGTGGTGGAAAGACAGCATGTTTCATACCAGGTGGAAAATCTATAAAGCTGTTTTGTTATTCAATTTCCTCAGTGGCTGTGAGCCCAGAATCTACTTCAGAAAACACATCCAGCTCCAGGAGCAGTTTCTCTGGCCTCATCTATGAGCCAGATTCAAGTATCACATGACAAAACTGAGAAAATTGAAACTATCAGATGTGATCTCCTTAAAATCTCTCTTGCTCCTCTCTACTCTCCTCCTTCCCCTTCTTCAACTTTCCCAATTTTCCCAGCAATATCTTATGAGATCTCCTACCTTCTCCCAGAACTCTCCTCCTTGACCTGCACATATTACCCCAACCCCTCACAATTTATCAAAATATTTCCCCCTCCCCCCCGCCCCTTTCATCCCTGTCCACCATTTCCAACTGTTCACTCTCCAGTGACTTCTTCCCGACTGTTCTCAAATATGCCCATGTCTCTCCTACCCTTAAAAAAAACCCTCCCATGATCCCATGGCTCCCTCCAGTTATCACCACATCTCCCTCTTACCATTCCTCTCAAAATTCCTTGAACGAGCTTTTTACACCTTCTGTCTCAAGTTTCTCTACTCCAAATTTTCTACTTGACTCACTCCAATAGGGCTTCTGTCTCCTTCACTCCACAGAAACTCCTATCTCAAAGGTCACATATGATATCCTTCTTCCCAAATCCAGTGATCTCTATTCCATCCTAATTTTCCTTGACCACTCAGCTGCCTTTGACACTGTCGACTAAACCTGCTTCTCCTGGAAACATTATCTAGCCTTAGCTTCCCTGATATTGTCCTCTCCTGCTTCTACACATAATAATAATAATAATAATCATGGTATTTGTTAAATGCTTACTATGCCCCGTCCTCTCCCCCTCCCTTCAGGCTCGTATCTCTTCCTGCCTCCAAGACGTCTCTACCTGGATGTCTGCCCACCACCTAAAACTCAACATGACCAAAACTGAGCTCCTCATCTTCCCTCGCAAGCTCTGTCCTCTCCCTGACTTCCCTATCACTATGGATGGTACGACCATCCTTCCCGTCTCTCAGGCCCGCAACCTCGGTGTCATCTTTGACTCGGCTCTCTCATTCACCCCACCCATCTAATCCGTTACCAAAACCTGCCGGTCTCACCTTTACAATATCGCCAAGATCCGCCCTTTCCTCTCCACCCAAACGGCTACCTTACTGCTACAGGCTCTCGTAATATCCCGGCTAGATTACTATGTCAGCCTTCTCTCTGATCTTCCTTCCTCCTGTCTCTTCCTGCTCCAGTCTATTCTTCACTCTGCTGCCCGGCTCATCTTCCTGCAGAAATGCTCTGGGCATGTCACTCCCCTTCTTAAAACCTCCAGTGGTTGCCTATCAACCACCATACGAAACAAAAACTTCTCACTCTAGGCTTCAAGGCTCTCCATCCCCTTGCCCCCTCCTACCTCTCCACCCTTATCTCTTTCCATTTCCCACCCTACACGCTCCACTCCTCTGCCACCCCCCTCCTCGCCATCCCCTGTTCTCGTCTATCCCGCCATCGACCCCTAGGCCACATCCTCCCATGGTCCCGGAATGCCCTCCCTCCTCACCTCCGCCAAACTAACTCTCTTCCCCTCTTCAAAACCCTACTTAAAATCACCTCCTCCAAGAGGCCTTCCCAGACTGAGCTCCCCTTCTCCCTCTACTCCCTCTACCGCCCCCCTTCACCTCTCCACAGCTAAACCCTCTTCTCCCCCCTTTCCCTCTGCTCCTCCCCCTCTCCCGTCCCATCCCCTCAGCACTGTACTCGTCCGCTCAACTGTATATATCTTAATCACCCTATTTATTTTGTTAATGAGATGTACATCATACTGATTCTATTTATTTGCTATTGCTTTAATGAGATTTTTTCCTCTTGATTCTATTTATTGCCATTGTTCTTGTCTCTCTCCCCGATTAGACTGTAAGCCCATCAAAGGGCAGGGACTGTCTCTATCTGTTACCGATTTGTACATTCCAAGTGCTTAGTACAGTGCTCTGAACATAGTAAGCGCTCAATAAATACTATTGAATGAACAAATGAATGAATGTGCCAAACACTGTACTAAGAGCTGGGTAGATACAAGCAAATTGGATTGGACATAGTCCTTGTCCCATGTGGGGCTCACAGTCTCAATTCCCATTTTGCAGATGAGATAACTGAGGCAGGCAGAAGTGAAGTGACTTGCCCAAGGTCACACACCTATCTCTCTGGCCGCTCATTCTTCGTCTCTTTCATGGCCTCCTTCTCTGCCTCCCAGCCACTAAATATGGGAGTCCCTTAAGGGTCAGTTCTGGGTTCACTTCCATTCTCCAATTATATCCAGCGTGGCTAGAGAAGCAGCGTGGCTCAGTGGAAAAGTGCACGGGCTTGGGAGTCAGATGTCATGGGTTCAAATTCCACCTCTGCCACTTGTCAGCTGTGTGAATGAAGGCAAAATCACTTAACTTCTCTTTGCCTCAGTTACCTCATCTGTAAAATGGGGATTAACTGTGAGCCTCAAGTGGGACAACCTGATTACGCTGTATCTATCCAGCGCTTAGAACGGTGCTCTGCACATAGTAAGCGCTTAACAAATACCAACATTATTATTATATCCACTCCCTTGGAGAATCATTCTCTCAAATGTCTTCAACTACTACCTCTATGCATATGATTCCCAAATCTACATCGCCAGCCCTGATCTCTCCCTTCCTCTGCAGACCTGCATTTTCTCCTGCCTTCAAGACATCCTACTTGTACGTCCTGCTGACACCTCAAACTTAACATGTCCAAAACAGAATTCATCTTCCCACCTAAAGCCTGTCCTCTAACTGATTTTCCCATCACTGTAGATGGCACTGCCATCTTTCCTGTCTCAGATCTGTAACCTTAGCATTATCCTTGATTCATCGCTCTCATTCAACCCACACATTCAATCTATCACTAAATCTTGTTGGCTCGACCTTCACAGCACTGCTAAAATCCATCCCTTCCTCTCTATTCAAACTCCTAACACGTTAATGCAAGCACTTATTTTCTCCTCATGTTGATTACCATATCAGCCTCCTTGCTGACCTTCTTGCCTCCTGCCTCCCCCCATTCCAGTCCATTCTTCACTCTGCTACCTGCATCATTTTTCTATGAAAACAGTCAGTCCACATTTCCCCACTTCTCAAGAACCTCCACTGGGTTGCCCTTTCATCTCCTCATTAAACAGAAACTCCTCACCTTCAGCTTGAGAGTACTCAATCACCTTGCCTCCTCCTATCTCACCTCTTTACTCTCCTATTACAACCCAGCCCACACACTTTGCTCCTCTAATGCCAGCCTACTCACTGAACCTCGATCTCATCTATCTCGCCACCCACCTCCTACTCACATCTTGCCTCTGACCTGTAATTACCTCCCTCTTTATAGCCGATAAAAAATTATTCTCCCCCATCTTCAAAGCCTTGTTGAAGGCACATCTTCTCCAAGAGGCCTTCCCTGACTAAGTCCTTATTTCTTGTCCCACTCCCTTCTGTGTCTCCCTGAATTGTTCTTTTTATTCACCCTAACCTCAGTCAGTCAGAATTTATGTACATATCTTTAATTTATTTATATTAAGGTTTATCTCTCCTTCTAGACTCTAAATTCACTGTGGTCAGGAAATGTGTCTATCAACTCTGTTGTACTTTTCCGAGCACTTACTACCATCCTCTACTCCCAAAAAGTGCTCAATAAATATGATTGATTAATTACCAACAACAAGATCTTAAAAGGTAAACACATCACTATTAAAAACAATCCACACAACAACCACACAAACAACACAGTTCCAGAGAACACAAACAAGCTAGATCAAAAAGCTTGTTCTGTGATGTTTGATAACAAACAAATAACCCCTATGAAAACATCAGAGTTAGTTTCAAAGTGTACATAAGAAGTATTTTGCAGTCAAATCAGGTATGAGCAAAGAACAGAGGCTTCCATAATTTGGATTTTACCCTACTCCTGGGTTAGGGTGCTGAGCCCCTTTACCTGGCCATTTTGCTCTTCCTTTCCCAAAACGAGGCTGTAGCTGCAGGAGAAAGTGGCTGGAACCAGCCACTTAGTTCCACCACTTAGGGAAGTAGTGGAGGAGTGGGGGGACAATGAGGAGAAGCAAGCAGGTTTCCCCCTGCCAGCTTCCCTCATCCTACATCCTCTTTGCTAGTACTGCCAACAATAACCCTTAAAGTTCTTGGGAAAATGTTCAGTGGGCCACCTATGGCAGCTTAATGGCAGCTTAATTCACCAAATATCAGGATCATTGTCCATAAAGCCCCATTTCCTTCATAGAACCTAATTAATGATAATTAACAAGGATAATAGTATTTGAGGGACCCCTGGGTGCTAAGCACTTCGAAAATATACCAGAAGCCAAGTGTTGGTCCTGTAGGCTCTGAGTATATCTAGAGAAACTATTATACTGGACAGTCTAAACTTTATGAAAACTGGTCAATATACAAGTAAATCTAGGTTATTTCTCACCTTTATCATCTGTTACAGTGCTAGCCCAATTCCATCAATTAATCAGTTGTATTCATTGAGTGGTTGCTATGTCCCAGTAAGGTCAATTAGGGAGGGCGGGGATGGGATTAGCATCTCAGCTTTACTGACAGAACAAACCACGATATGCAGTAGCACCTTAAGAAAAAATTTATTAGCATTCACAAAACATTAATCATGAAAGATACTGCTACCATTAAGGCCTCCAACCTGGGGAGATGAGATCTCTGATACCATTTAAGACTTCCAAACCAGGGCCTGAGACCAGTGTGGGCATCCCTGGCTAAAAGTTCTCCTCCAGCCCAGACTGTCTTTGTCGTGCCTTCGGATAACAGCAAGCAGCAGGGACAGGCATTTTCCCCCAGCCTTTATACTGTGCTTATTGACCTTTACAATGAGCTTCCTCTGCATAATGGCATTAATCTACAAATTACAGTTTCACTGTCTTCTGTTCTCAGAAGACATCTCACCGGGGGCCCTGCTGGTGTGTCCACATTTGGTCTTCACTTGGAGTCTGTCTGTCTCTCTGAGTTCACAGGAAGCAATATGCCAAAGAGCATTAAATTTAATACGTTTATGTTAGGTGCAAACTGCATTCATTCATTCAATCATATTTACTGAGCATTTACTATGTGCAAAGCACTGTACTGAGCGCTTGGAAAGTACAATTCAGCAAGAGACAATTCCTGCCCACAAGGGTCTCACAGTCTAGAAGGAGGGAGACAGGCATCAAATCAAGTAAACAGGCATCAATAGCATGGTTATTGTGTGCAGAGCACTCTTTTGGGGCAATATCATGTGCTGTGTCTTAAGGACACACAGAAGCAGCATGGCTTAGTGGCAAGAGCCCGGGCTTGGGAGTCAGAAGTTGTGGGTTCTAATCCCTCTTCCACCACTTGTCAGCTGTGTGACCTTGGGCAAGCCACTTCACTTCTCTGGGCCTCAGTGACCTCATCTGTAAAAATGAGGATTAAAAAATGTGAGCCCCACTTGGGATAATCTGATTACCTTGTATCTACCCCAGCGCTTAGAACAGTGCTCAGCACATAGTAAGCACTTAACAAATACCAAAATTATTATTAGAGAAGCAACTTGGCTCACTGGAAAAAACCCGGGCTTAGGAGCTAGAGGTCATGGGTTCTAATCCCAGCTTCACCACCTGTCAGCTGTATGACTTTGGGCAAGTTACTTCACTTCTTGGTGCCTCAGTTACCTCATCTGTAAAATGGGGATTATGTCTGTGAGCCTCATGCTGGACAACCTGATTAGCCTTTATATACCCCAGCACTTAGAACAGTGCTCAGCACATAGTAAGCACTTAACAAATGCTAACATTGTTATTATTAATATTATTATTACTCATAACGTTCCCTTCTGCGGGGTGGGGGAGGGGAGTTCATTCAATAGTATTTATTGAGCGCTTACTATGTGCAGAGCACTGTACTAAGCGCTTGGGATGAACAAGTCGGCAACAGATAGAGACGGTCCCTGCCGTTTGACGGGCTTACAGTCTAATCGGGGGAGACGGACAGACAAGAACAATGGCACTAAACAGCGTCAAGGGGAAGAACATCTCGTAAAAACAATGGCAACTAAATAGAATCAAGGCGATGTACAATTCATTAACAAAATAAATAGGGTAACGAAAATATATACAGTTGAGCGGACAAGTACAGTGCTGTGGGGATGGGAAGGGAGAGGTGGAGGAGCAGAGGGAAAAGGGGAAAATGAGGCTTTAGCTGCGGAGAGGTAAAGGGGGGATGGCAGAGGGAGTAGAGGGGGACGAGGAGCTCAGTCTGGGAACGCCTCTTGGAGGAGGTGATTTTTAAGTAGGGTTTTGAAGAGGGAAAGAGAATCGGTTTGGCGGAGGTGAGGAGGGAGGGCGTTCCAGGACCGCGGGAGGACGTGACCCAGGGGTCGACGGCGGGATAGGCGAGACCGAGTTATTCCTTGTGTACCATGAAAACACACCTCATTCTACACACACACACGCACACACACACACACCATTTTGAATATAGAAATTCACAACAGAAAGTATGATCAAACATTAATGAATTATACATGCTGGCTCAGAAAGGTGAGAGCTCCAAAGACCTAATCAATAACAGTCTCCATATGCATCTGATCAATAAGGCTGGATAGGAAATGGAAGAATGGCGCTGTATCGAAGAGGATGAAATATAGAGCTTAATAACTGGGAATTGTCTGATGCAGCTACTCAGTGAGATGAATAATTGGCCTCCTTTCATCAGCAAATGTCCTAATTCAAGCTGATGCCTAAATTCCCCGCAGTCTCTCCTTTTTGCCCTTCCACACTTCCCATAGCTCTTCCTAATCATCTCACTTTCTTTCCATCCAACTGTACCTTTTAACATTACTTTCTTATTCCCCCAGAGCACCCATATACCTCTGTCACCTCCTGTTCCCCCGAATGCTCTTCACCATCCATTAAGGAAGAAAAAGGAACCATGCAGGAAAAGAAGAGAGAGGAAATAGAGGGTTTAGGCAGGAGATGGGACAGGGGAAAGAGGTAACTGGGAAAATGGAGAGAGAAGTAGGAGCAAGTGACAAGGGAAGACATAAGGTGACAGCAGCCCAGAATAAAGAATGTTCCCAACCCTAATTTAGACACACAGAGAAAGCAACATGCAAAATAGGATGTGAGATACTAACAGTTCCCAAACACGATGGTGTGATTGCTTGGGACATTTGTCTCTTCATTTTTAATATAACTCAAATTCAATCAATCAAATATTTGATTATTTGAATGAGGGGCAGAGTGGGGGAAGGGGAATTGAGTTTTATTTAAATTTGCTTTTTTATCATGTGAGCACATGACATAGCTGTGAACTACCAAAGTTATGTCCAATTGGATTATGATGTCCCAAGTGCCCCATCTGATATTTCTTCAAGAAACTATTATGAGCCACATCCAATGATGGGTCCTGCCTTGATGAATCACATATTCTTATTGGTTCCTGCATTAAAGCCACTCCCAAGAAAAAGAGAGTGTTTCTGAATAAAACAAAATCAGTATCCCTTCCCATCTCCAGCATGATTGTCCCTGCTGCTGGAGGGCTTTGGAGCCAATGCCTCTATATGTTAGCAGGTGGTTGGGGGCCACTGAGGCCATATTAAAATCTTCCCATTCCCAGATGGCAGTGAGATCATAGAGGGGCACAAAGATAGAGATTAAAAAAAATCAAAATCTTTATCCTTCCTCGAATGTAAGTGCCTCTAGACTGTAAACTCATCATAAGCAGGGAATGAGTCTGTTATATTGTTATATTTTGTACTCTCCCAAGCAATTAATACACAGTAAGCACTCAATACATATGATTGACTGACTGAATGACTACCCACAGGAGGGATCTAGAACTGGGTCCTCTGCTTTTCTGAACTTGCAGTCACCCTGGCTCCTCTGGGCAAAGTCCCTTGGAAGAGGACAGAAAGGAGGAGAGGGGAGGGGAAGGGAGGGTCCAGGAGGGAAAGAAGCTGGGCTCCCCAAGTGTCCCACCAGAACTGGGCCTACCCATAACCATCCCGGCTTCTTGATATATAGAGTCGAGGAGGGAACAGAGTGGAGCTGAGTCGGGAGGCAGGAAGGGTAGAAGCCTGTCTTGCCAGCGCTGGAGGATTTATTTTAAATTTATTTTTAAATGAAAAAGAAGCCTATCCCCCGTGCACATTTAAGCTCATGGAACCACCTCCATCAGCTACGTGTACCTACAGATAGGGGAGCCCCAGCATTAGGGCATTTTTGTTTTCTTGATTTTTAATGAAAAGAATGCCCTCCATCACCTCTCCCAGGTAGTCATATACATAGGCCAGAGAGCCGCAGCACAGAGAGATTTATTTATTTTTTTTAATTTTGGGCAGCAGTAAAAGCAGCCCTTCCTCTTCTGGGCCCTTCCCTTTCCTCCTGCAGCCCCTAGAGTAATGATGGCAGGAGCAGCAGCTCTTCATGCCCGGCCAGGAAACCCTTAGGTGTGGCAGCCCAGACTGGGAATGCCTCCGCCGTGGGAGTCAACTCCAAGTTCACCCATGCACTCTTCAGTTTGGGAGGAGGCATCTCTTCCTCCCACAATCAACCTAGGTTCTTCCAAGAAGCAACATGGCTCAGTGGAAAGATCCCAGGCTTGGGAATCAGAGGTTGTGGGTTCTAATCCCGGCTCCGCCACCTGTCAGCTGTGTGATTTGGGGCAAGACTCTTAGCTTCTCCGTGCCTCATTTACCTCATCTGGAAAATTGGGATTAAGATTGTGAGCCTCACTTGGGACAACCTGATTACCCTGTACCTACCCCAGTGTTTAGAACAGTGTTTTTGTCCATCTGTCTCCCCCGATTAGACTGTAAGCCTGTCAATGGGCAGGGATTGTTTCTATCTGTTGCCGAATTGTACATTCAAAGCGCTTAGTACAGTGCTATGCACATAGTAAGCTCTCAATAAATACTAATGAATGAATGAATGAATGAATGAAAGCTTGGCACATAGTAAGCACTTAACAAATACCAACGTTATTATTATTATTTTTTATTCCACTTCAGCTTCCCAGTAAGTCTTGACTCCCTCTTCTCTGGCCTGACCCCTACTAGCCATCTTGGGTGATCTAGTAATACAAGCTATGAGACAGACTGTTCCGTAGACAATTAAGAACGTTGTCTGATATATCGTCTTGAAGGATTTTGCTTGAGTAACCCTGACATAGCGATTAAATTTGCCGCTGTGTGGTGGAACCAACTGTGCCAGATACAAACCCTGACCTCCCTGACCTTCCTCATTCCCTACTCAAATTAAATCCTTGAAATACTCAGTTTTTAAAATGGTGATTCAAGAGCTGGGCCACTGAAATCCATAGCCGCAGTTCTTCCCATTCTGAGCCAGTGCTCTTTCAAGTGTTTCACGGGAAAGAGGTAGGGACCCATCACACAAGGAAAAAACTAATTTTTCACATTAATGTTATCTTTTCAGTGAAACAGCCTGTTATAGCTGCTGAAATAACAATAATCAGGGCATTTGTTAACTGCTTACTTTGTGCCAAACACTGCACTAAGTGCTAGGGTCTATACAAATAAATCAGGTTGGACACAGTTCCTGTCCCACACGGGGCTCACAGTCTTAATCCCCATTGTACACATGGCATAGTGGATCAAACAAGGGCCTGGTAGTCAGAAAGTCATGGGTTCTAATACCGGCTCTGGTACTTGTCTGCTATGTGTTCTTGGGCAGGTCACTTCACTTCTCTGGGCCTCAATTACCTCATTTTTAAAATGGGTATTGAGATTGTGACCCCACGTGGGACAAGGGCTGTGTCCACCTTGATTTCCTTGTAACCACCCCAGTGCTTATTACAGTGCCTGACACATAGTAAGTGTGGTGAGCCCACAATTAGCTACTTTCCTAGTGACTGTTTGTGATCTTGCAAACTACAACCACAAGAAACATCCCGGAGAAGGCACTGATGGGCTCTACTTGAGCACAGGTGATTTCTGGCTTTTGGAGGCAGAGCATGGAGGGAGGTGGGGCTTTCTCTCCCTCTTCTACCCAGTATCGGCCTGGATCAATCAGTGACTGCACGTAGAGCCTCAGCTGTGATGCCTAAGGCAGATAAAAGGCACTCACTTTAAATCACAAGGAGGTAGCGTACAGAAGGCATGCAAAGAAGCAGAGGGAAGCAAGCACTGAAGAAGTGAGCAGGAGAAGCCAGCAGCACTTGGAAGCAGAAAGAAGCATTGGCCGAATGGGCTCCTTTGACCACAGACTGGTATTGGACCCTTGGTGGAATGGAGTGAGTGAGAGTGTGTGTATGTGTCACTCCTTTGCATGTTGGTAAAACTAAGTAAAAAAACTTTCCCCAGTAGCCCTGATGATCAGAGGTGTGGTTTGACTTTCCTACATGTTACTGAGGCCCCCTGGCCAGGAAGGTCCTTGTTGGTACAAGCTGGGGGAGGTGTGGTTGGGCTCATGAGACTAAGTGCTTAACAAATACCATTTTATTATTATATGAGGTAAGTGAGGCCCAGAGAAGTTAAGTAACTTGCCCAAGGCAACATACCAAATGGGATTAGAACCCATTTCCTTCTGAATCCCAGACCTGTGCTCTATCCACTGTGCTATTCTGCTTCCCAATGTAGATACTACTAGAGATTGGCTTTTCTGAAGAAGAAAATTCTGAAAATGGAGGTTGCTAAGAAGACAGCCTGACTATAAAGAGAAGAATAGAGCAAAATTTCTCTAGTATATAAAATGTAAGTGTTTAGACTTAATGGTCATTTTCTTATGGTATTTGTTAAGCACTTACTATGTGCCAAGCACTTTTCTAAGCACTGGGGCTGAATACAAGATAATCAGGTTGGACACAGTCCATATCCCACGTGGGGCTGACAGTCTAAATCCCCATTTTACAGATGAGAGAACTGAGGCAGAGAGAAGATAAGTGACTTGCCCAAGGTCACCCAACAGTCAAGTGATGGAGCTGGGAGTAGTAACCAGGGCCTTCTGAACTAGAAACCACGACCTTCTGAACCCTAGGTCTCTATCCACTAATAATAATTATCATTTTTGTTAAGAAATTACAATGTGCCAAGCACTGTTTTAAGCACTGGGGTAAATATAAGGTAATCAGGTTGTCCCATTTGGGGGTCACAGTTTTAATCCCCATTTTATAGATGAGGTAACTGAGGCACAGAGAAGTTAAGTGACTTGTCCAAGGTCACACAGTGGACTAATGACAGAGCCAGGATTAGTATCCATGTCCTCTGACTCTTAAGCCCATGAAGCAGTGTGGCTCACTGGAAAGAGCATGGGCTTTGGAGTCAGAGGTCATGGGTTTGAACTCCAGCTCTGCCACTTGTCAGCTGTGTGACTTTGGGCAAGTCATTTAACTTCTCGGTGCCTCAGTTACCTCATCTGTAAAATGGGGTTTGAGAATGTGAGCCCCACGTGGGACAACCTGATTCCCCTGTGTCTACCCCAGTGCTTAGAACAGTGCTTGGCACATAGTAAGCGCTTAACAAATACCAACATTTTTTGTCACTAGTCCATGCTGCTTCTAGATTTTTGGGATCTATATTGCTTGGAAAAAATAAGCCAGAGAACAGAGGAACACTATTTTAGGCTCCTTGCCTCAGTAACAATAATAATGAAAACTGTGGTATTGTTAAGCACTTACTGTGCCAGTCACTGTACTAACCTCTGGGGTAGATACGAGATAATCAGGTTGGACACATTCTCTGTTCCACACAGTGCTACTAGTTTCAAACCCCATTTTACAGTTGAGGAAGCTGAGGCACAGAGAAGTTAAGTGACTTGCCCAAGGTCACACAGCAGACAGGTGGCAGAGCTGGGATTAGAATCCAGTTCCTTTTGACTCCCAGATCCGTACTCTATCCACCATTCATGGGCTAGAGTTAATCAATCAGTGCTATTTTTTGAGTGTTTACTATGTGTAGAGCACTGAACAAAACACATGGGAGAGTACAATACAATAGAATTAGCAAAAATGGTCCTTTCCCATAATGAGCTTACAGTCTGATCTACAGAGCTGTAGTCTTGTTTAACATATTCTCTGACTGTAAAATCAGGACCAGGCACAAGTGCCATATTACACAGGAGCCGCGTCACACAGGTTCCACATAACAGAAGTGCTATGTAATGTAAGTGTTACATCCAACATAAGCCTCATAATAATGATAATGGTATTTAAGAGCTTACTATTTGCCACATATTGTATTGAGTGCTGGGGTAGATACAAGCAAAATTGAACTGGACACAGTCCCTTTCCCATGTGAGGCTCATAGTCTCAATCCTCATTTTACAGATGAGGGAACTGAGGCCCGGAGAAGTGAATTGACTTGTCCAAGGTCACACAGGAGACAAGTGTCAGAGCTGGGATTAGAATCCATGACATTATGACTCCCAAACCTGCGCTCTATCCAGTGTGTCATGCTACTTTTCATTCTCATCATATACATAGGAGCCACATCACACAGGTGCCAAATTCATTCATTCATTTAATCATATTTACTGAGCGCTTACCATATGCAGAGCACTATACTAAGCACTTGGGAATGTAAAATACAAAAATAAAGAGGAACAATCCCTGACTACAAGCAGGAGCTACATCTGGCTTCTTGAGCCTATCCACCAGCATCAATTACAGGACAGACTTAATACAACATGGCAAGACAAAATCATGAACAATGAAGCACTGGAGTGGAATCAGCCTCCTATCGTGAAAGCTAAAATCACCTCTACTTTGGTAACCCTGGCTGGGATACATGAGAAGAATGAGTGACAGCAAGATACCTGAACAGCTGCCGTACGGAGAGCTGAAATTGGGAGACTGAAAGCAAGAAGGGAAGAGGAAATGTTTTAAGGGAATGGTAAACAAAGCCTCAGATAAATGATGAATTCCAACACGGAAGTGGGAGTTCAATTGTATTTATTGAGTGCTTACTGTGTGCAGAGCACGGTACTAAGCGCTTGGAAAGTACAATTCAGCTACAAAGAGAGACATTCCCTGCCCACAGCGGGCTCACAGTCTAGAAACAGCATTGCTCAGTGGAAAGAGCAGGGCTTGGGAGTCAGAGGTCATGGGTTTGAATGCCGGCTCTGCCACTTGTCAGCTGTGTGACTGTGGGCAAGTCACTTCACTTCTCTGGGCCTCAGTTACCTCATTTGTAAAATGGAGATTATGACTGTGAGCCTCACGTGAGACAACGTGATTAACCTGTATCTACCCCAGTGCTTAGAACAGTGCTCTGCACATAGTAAGCGCTTACCAACATTATTATTATTATTATTATTATTATTATTATTAGAAGGGGGGAGACAGGCATCAGTAGCATCATTATAAATAAATAGAATTATGGATACATACACATCATCAATAAATATAAATAGAATTTTAATTATAAATTTGTATATACATATATATGTTCGGTGGGGAGGGGGTGGAGAAAAGGGAGCGAGTCTGGGTGATGGGGAGGGGAGGGGAGGGAAAGCAGAAGAAAGGGGGACTTAATTGCTGACTGCTGAGGACAGACCTGTGTGGTATACTGCCATCAAAATTTAGAGTGGGTCTCTAAGGAAAAGCTTCATGTGAAAAGAGAGACAAGGAGGCAAAAGAAAAAAAAAAAAACACCACCAAGTGCTGCAAACATTAAGTATAACAGTGACAAAAATGACAAGGTACAATCTTTTTGCCTGTTGACTGTCGCTCAGACTATGGATCCTGCACTGACCTTTTCAGCCACACACACACATCAGTAGTGTCTTTTTGAAATATGAAGAAAAACTGTAACTCTTCCTCTTCCAAGATTAGTGCATTGATGAAAGAATAAACAGACTGTGCAAAACATTTTCTTTAACCCATTCTCCAGGACTAACTACACAAAACCACAGGTAACAGAAGTCAGTCGAACCTTGATGTGTCCTGCAGTAGTCAGTAACAACCAAGAAAAGTCCTTAGCTGAGTAAGACCCCAGGCTATGGCCCAGTTGGCTTATACAGTGGGAGCTGGCTTTCTCCTTCTCTCCTGCTTCTAAGAACCTTATCTGAATTCATTTTCCTTAAAAGGTTATACACTACAATGCATCACAAGATATCTTTTAAATAAAAATTTTCCATATAATATACTGGTGGTCCCCTCTAACCCCCCCGCCTCTTTCACATACAGATTGTTCTGATAATACTTTTAACTTTCACAGTGCCCTTTTAATAGGTACAGTGTGCTTCGGTTGTACATTTTTATCCATCTTGTATATATTCTGCCAATGACAGAATTGCTGGGTTTTTTTCCCTCCTAAATTGCCTCTAACATTATAATCACTGTAATCTGACACAACTCTAAAAAAGTCATTTTCAACTGTTCAAGATCCACTGTGCACATAACAGTCCAACAACAAATCCTGATTAAAAATTTAGGTTTCCTTTTTATTTTAGCATCTGGCTCCTAGGGGAGTAAAAGGATTAAACAGTACCCATATGGTTTTGATTTAGCAGCTCTCATCTTTGACTGCTTTTTCCAAAGCTCACACATTATCACTTAGAACGAGTGAGCTGAAAGTCTATGTCATGACTAAGAATACTGAATCATATCTTTTTATAATAAGCAGACCATAGAAAACCGAAGTTCAGCTATTTACGTTTGATGTATTTCTCTCTGTTTTGTAGCTGTCAACCTCAGTGCACTAAGTATTTCATCCACTTTACTTTCAGTACTAGAAAGCGTCTTTCAGTATCATCCTCTTTCTCTGACTTGTGCAACCTCTGGCTACCCCTCTTATTGTGGCTCAGTGGAAAGAGCCCAGGGTTGGGAGTCAGAGGTCATGGGTTCGAATCCCAGCTCTTCCAATTGGCAGCTTGTTACTGTGGTCAAGTCACTTCACTTCTCTGGGCCTCAGTTACATCATCTGTAAAATGCGGATTAACTGTGAGCCTCACGTGGGACAACCTGATTACCCTCTATCTACCCCAGCGCTTAGAACAGTGCTCTGCACATAGTAAGCGCTTAACAAATACCAACATTATTATTATTATTATTATTAATATTTATAATTAATAATGTTGGTATTTGTTAAGCGCTTACTATGTGCAGAGCACTGTTCTAAGCGCTGGGGTAGACACAGGGGAATCAGGTTGTCCCATGTGGGGCTCACAGTCTTAATCCCCATTTTACAGTTGAGGGAACTGAGGCACCGAGAAGTTAAGTGACTTGCCCACAGTCACACAGCTGACAAGTGGCAGAGCTGGGATTCAAACTCATGACCTCTGACTCCAAAGCCCATGCTCTTTCCACTGAGCCACGCTGCTTATTATTATTATTATTATCATAGATACACATTTAACTTTAGTGCTGATATTCAGCTAATTCAGATAAAAAAATGATAACTATTTAATTCATCTTTATTACTAGTTTTGAACTATTAAATCATTTACATGGTTTAGACAAAAATAAGCCTTTTTCATTATTTCATGAAAAATATTTTTTGAATTATTTTTTTCTCTTTTGGTGAGGGTGTTTGGGAAAGTTTAAATTTGAAAGCAAAATATTTGATTATTTCTCCTTGTGCACAGGGAATATGTCTGCTAACTCTGTTGTGTTGTACTCTCCCAAGAATTTAGTATGGTGTTCTACACATAATAGTAATAATAATAAGATGGTATTTAAGTGCTTGCTATCTGCCAAGCACTGTTCTAAGCACTGGGGTAGACACGGGGGAATCAGGTTGTCCCACGTGGGGCTCACAGTCTTAATCCCCATTTTACAGATGAAGTAACTGAGGCACAGAGTAGTGAACTGGCTTGCCCAAGGTCACACAACAGGCAAGTGGTGGAGCCGGGATTAGAACCCATGATCTCAGACTCCCAATCCCGTGCTCTTTCCATTAAGCTATGCTGTTTAATAATGTAATAATGTTGGTATTTGTTAAGCGCTTACTATGTGCCGAGCACTGTTCTAAAATACTGAGCATATAATAAATACCATGGCTCTATTTCTAAGTTATCAGGATTATTGGTTTGTGCAGATCCAGCCTGTGAAGTATCCTTTTTAAATATTCATTCATTTCTATTTTCATAACAATGCGTGATAGAGTTATTGCTAAATAAAAACAACAATGTGCCGTTTTCACTCTGTATCCCATTTTCTTTTATTCTGAATGCTGGTATATAATGGAAAACAATTGATCATGTGTGTTTATTCTCTATTGTAATGGTTTTACATTATTTTATTTAAACATCTTTAGATGCTTCCAATTTAAATTATGGTAGGTATGAATCTTGTACACTGAAGTGTAGAATATTTTTTGGCAAATCACTAGACTTTTATTTTTGGTAGAAGGTAGTAGTAGAATTTATTAAGTGCCCACCTGAAGCAGCTCACTGACTGTGGCACTAGGGAAGTACAAATTAATTAAATGACACATTTCGTGCCCAAAAAGAACCCGCCTTCTAGAGTGAGAAGACAAATATGAAAGTTTTCAAATAAAAGTATAAAAATGGTTATATAAATATTGAATGTACAGTTGAATACACATATATTCAAGAGCTCTAAGGGGGTATAAATAGGTTTAAAAGTGGTAGGGTTGGCAAAAGGCTGATAAGGCTCAGGTTGCTGGGAAATTAATTGGGGAAAGTTTGCACCCTATTAAAACACTTGTGTCTACCCTTCTTCCCTCACTTTTACTTTTAACCTCTGACTCTCTGATGGCTCCTTTCCCTCCTCTTCCAAAAGCCCACACATCAGCCAGTAAATCAGTGGTGTTTATTGGGAGAAGCAACATAGTATAGCAGATGGAGCATGGGCCTGGGAATCAGAAGGACATGGGTTCTAATTCCAGCTCTGCCACTTGCCTGCTCTGTGACCTTGGGCAAGTCACAAAACATTTCCCTGGGCCTCAGTTCCCTCACCTGTAAAATAGGGATTAAAACTGTGAGCCCCTTGTTGAACAGGGATTTTGTCCAACCTGATTTGCTTGTAAATACCCCAGTGCTTAGTACAGTTTCTGGTACATTGTAAGTGCTTAACAAATACCACAGTTGAGAGACTGGCCAGATATAAGTCCACAGTCACTCAGCCAGAGCAAGCCAAGCTAACTCCATTTTGGAAAGGTCCACTATCTCCTCAGTTATCCAGGCATTATGACATGCTTTTAGATGTTTATGTTTGAGTAACAAAGGACTTGTAGTTAGAGGCCACAGCATGCAGAAATGGCCTAAGGTTGCACTTAACAGGGACTAAACATCTCACCGAAATTCCCCGAAAGCTTCCCCATCTACCACTTCCACAAAATGTTTATATATAGATTAGGGTCCATATAGAAGAAGCTCGAGGTACTCGTTATGTGCAGATAAACTTTTCCAAACATGGCATGTTTATGGTATGATATAGTATGGTTGCTGGGATGGTCAGAGGAATATAGACGCCCTGCTTCCACATCCAGAGCCCCCCATAAAAATCATGTACAACTGGGTACACTGCTGCTCCCTGTAACCCAAAGGGGAGGCTAGTACAGCCCAGAGTGTGCTTGGCTCACCTGGGGATGTCCAGTCCAAGGGTCCATAAGGGACACACTAAGAACTAGAGAGGAAAAGGGGTTTGAGAACCTGTCTTTCTGGGATAGAGGTTGTGAATGCATAGAACTGCTACATGGTGAGCTGAGACACTGGGATTGTAGGGAAAGTAATATGTAGAAACTTGCTCATGGGACCCTAGGGGATGTATTACTTTGTGTTCGAGGTTTGAGTATGTTTTGTGCATTGGATCTATAGCTTTTTCCATAGGTTTATATATATTCTAAAGCCAAAGCTTTTTGAAGATTTAAACATTAAAACCATAGTTTTCACAGCAAAACTCAGTGAGGCTATTTTTTTCATTCTTCCAAGCCTGGATCTAAGTGCCCATAGATGAACCCTCTCCTTTAGGGTGCATCATACAGTTATTCTTATTACCTCCTTACTATGTGCAAAACACTATACTAAGCACTTGGGAGAGTATAATGCAATAGAGTTGGTAAACATGATACCTGCCCACAAAGAGCTTGCAGTCTAGGCATTAAAATCAATTACTTCTAAGTGAAATGGTGGAACGTAAGATATTTACAAAAGTCCTGTGGAGCTAAGTATGGCTGGGTGATTTATGAGAGCTGAGTCAAGGAAAGCTTTTTGAAGGAGATGTGATTTTAGGAGATCTTTGAAGGTGGGGTGAGTGGTGATTTATAATATATGAATGGGGAGAGAGTTGAAGGCCAGAACCTGTGAAAGGGGTAAGCAGCGAGATAGATGAGATTAAGTCATAGAAAATAGTTGACATTATGGAAGTGATGTATGAGGGCTGGATTGTAGTAGGAATTTAGAAAGGTGAGGTAGGAGGGGGAGAGTGATTGAGTATTTTAAAACAAATTGGTAAGGTATTTAAGTTTGATGCAGTGGTAGATGGGTAACCACTGAAGATTCATGCGGAATGGGGAGACAGTGGGAGACACTGACTGAAGGGTTTTCCAGAAAAAAAAATGACCCGGGCAGCAGAATAATTTATGAACTAAAGTGGAGAGTGACAGGAGGCAGCGAGGAGGCTGATGCAGTAGTCTAGGTGGGATATGTTAAGTGCAGGATCAGCGTAATAGTTTGAATGGAGAGGACAAGGAGGATTTTAATGATTCCGTAAAGGTAGAATTGACAGGATTTGGTGACACATTTGAAATACGGGTTGAATGAAGAGATTATTCTAGGATAATGCCTGGTTACCAGCTTGTGAGATGGGGAGGGTAGTGGGGTTGTCTACAGTGATGAGATAGGCAGAGGGAGGACAGAATTTGGGTGGGAAGATGAAGAGTTCTATTTTGGACATGCTAAGAGTTGAGATAGTGGGAAAAGCAAGTAGAGGTGTTCTGAAAGCAAGAGAAAATGTGAGACTGTAGAGAAAGAGAGATGTCAGAGCTGAAGAGATAAATTTGGGATTCATTTATGTAGACATAGTAGTTGATGGTGGAGGAGGAGGAATGTGTATGTGGGGAATAGAAAGGGATCAGAACTGAAACACAGTTAGAAGATGGGGGAAGCAGAGGAGGATCCTCTGGAAGAGACAGAAGGAACAGAGAGATAGAAGGAGAAACAGTACCTGTGAAACCAACATTAGATGTTTTTTAGACTTACTGTCAGTTCATACTACCTGTCCTGTTGGTAAAGAAGTTTTCAGGTGTGTCTCTAGGGTACAGTAATCTGTATATCACAATTCCTGAATAACTCAAACTCTTTGATGATACGTGAATAATAATAATAATAGTGGCATTTGTTAAGAGCTTACTATGTGCAAAGCACTGTTCTAAGTGCTGGGGGGATACAAGGTGATCAGGTTGTCCCACGTGGGGCTCACAGACCTTAATCCCCATTTTACAGATGAGGGAACTGAGGCACAAAGTTAGGTGACTTGTCCAAAGTCACACAGTTGACAAGTGGCCAAGCCGGGATTAGAACCCATGACCTCTGACTCCCAAGACTATGCTCGTTCCACTGAGCCACACTGCTTCCGCATCCAAATCTGTTATTTTACCCTTTGACACTGACACATAAAATAATTTGAGCAAGCCCAGGGCCACCACACAACACAATCCTGATTTACTTCATTAGTATTTGGTAGATGAAGCAGCACATCTCTGTTCTTGAAAGGGCCAACCAGTCCATCATATATTTGTCTCAGAATGTTCTTTTCCAGAGTCTACTGAGTGTTTTGATTGCTCTCTTATTATGGTCTATTGTGTTCTTGATGTTTCTCTTGCACTTTTCCAAATTGACCAACAGAATGATGCTCTCAATACCATCTCTCTACTGAACTCCACTCACTAACTCTCTTATCCCTTCTCTGATTTCTTACCACAAACCCACAAACCTGCATCATTTCTATATTCCACTTCTTTGCTCTTTTGCCTAGCCACAGAGCTCTGCTGGCAGAAATCTAGATATCAGGCCAACATCGTGCACTTCAAGTTCATCCTTGCCTGCTTTAACTCTGCACTTTCTTCAGCTCAGCAGCATTATTTGTCCATCTTTATTTAACTCCCATGCCCGTTGTCCTCATCAGGTGTTTCAGACGCTTAACTTCATCCTCAAACCCACGGTCCCTCTTTTTTCAAATGTCTCTCTTCCAAGAAGCTTTCCCTTAACTAAGCCCTCATTTCTTCTTCTCCCACTCCCGTCTGCATAAGCCTTGTACTAGGATTAATATCTTTTATTCACCCCTCCCTCAGGCCCATAGGACACAGTGCTCATGTCTTGCCTTGCCTTATTCTGTAAAGTCATCTCTGACCCATAGAGATTCCATGGACACATCTTTTCCAGAAAGCCCCACCTATATCTGGACTCATTCTGGTAATTTATCCATAGTATTTTCTTGGTAAAAATATGGAAGTGTTTTACTATTGCCTTCTTCTGAACAGTAGACTTGAGTCTCTGCCCTTAACTCTCTTATTCATTCATTCAATAGTATTTATTGAGCGATTACTGCTCTCCTATGCTGCTGCTGACCAGCGCAGGTGAGTTTTGACTTACAGCAGATTGCCCTGCACTTGTTAGCCACTGGCGAAGCTAGTATGGAATGGGTATGCTTCTGGTTGACCAGCTCTGGGAGACTTCCCAGAGCTGAGACTGGTAGAGTACAGGAAACGCTCCAGGTGGCAATCCTTAGAAGGTAGTACTCATGTACCTATCCATTATTTATTTATTCTTATTAATGTTTGTCTTCCCTCTACACTGGAGGCACTTTGTGTACAGGGATTATGCCTAGAAACTTTGTTATATTGTACTCTCCCAAGTGCTTAGTAAAGTGCTCTGCAAAGAGCAAGTGCTCATAATAATGATTAATTGATTATCCAGATCAGTTGCTATTTCTCAACTGATGATTCAGGACTACTGTTGCTTTGAGATTTCTAGGCTGAAGAAGGGAAATGTTGGAAGTAGCAAGATCAGTGCGAAAGCTGAAACAATAGGTGACAGATAATGAGAGCTAAAACCAAGGTAGTGGCCATTTGAATGGGGAAGAGGGGAAGAGTCTATGAAAAATCTTGTGAAGGAGAATGCCGGAGGATTCAGCAATGGATATAACGTGAATTAAGCCAACAAATAGTCAGAAATGATACTAATGTTGAGCACTTCTAGGACAGGAAGGATGGTAGTAGTTTGAAGATTGTGATGAGAAAGTTAGGAAGAGGAGCAGATTAAGAAGAACGTTGAGGAGCTCATATTTAACCATGTTAAATTCAAGGGACCAATGGGATATCACAGCAACACAACTCAGTTGGGCAAGAAGGTGGATTAAGAATAATGGCAAGATACATTTAGTAGCTGCTGCAGCAAGGACTGAAATGGGGTAAATACAACCATGAAAGAGAGAACACATGTTTTAAGGGCACAGCAAAGGAACTATTCAAATGATGTGTATTACAGAGAATGGTTAGGAAGTAAACACAGCCAAACCAACTTGACTGATATGGTCTCATAACTAATGCAGCCTCCTGTTGAATTACCACCCAAACTCCCTCAAACCATAGTAAGGTTTAAAGAGAGATTATTTAAGAAAAAGAAAGGAATAAAGCAGTATAATTTTATTCCATACTCACCATGTGCAAAACTTGTTTCTTCTATGCATGAATAGGGAAATGGAAACTAAATGGAAAAAAAAAAAGAGAGAGGAAAAAAAAATGAAACCTCAAGCTTGTGTTGGGATCAATATTAAAATGTTAAAATAAGGTGAATGAGAAGAGAACAGACTGAGCAGATGCCTGAACCAAGTCAAATGTCCAAAAAAGAGAATCAAATTGACACCTGGAGGCTTAATTCAAAAAATGAATTTACCGAAAATCAAATCTCTATATGCGGGTGTAGGAAAAATTCAATAAATATACAATTGCACATAAATCATAAGATACTGTGCAATCAAATTGGAGTCCAACTTTTTTTTAAAAGAGTCACTTTATTGAGTTTTGTTCATTGGTTGAAGTATATATAGTTTTAATCTGGGCTTCTGGTCTTGATAGTTTGTGTTTCATTTTTGGGGGTCAAAATGGCTAGTTCCCAAAAGGGGTTCCACTATTTTTAGTGCTGCTTACTTGTTCAAAGTTTTGGACAGTTCTCTCTACATTGATTATGATGCATGGCATTTTTATTTTATTTGCTCTGAAACCTTTGGGCAGACACTGGCTGCTTCTACATTGATAAAGCGAAGTTGGACAATTACGAGTGAATTTGATCAATATAATCAAAATCAATAAGAGAATAATTCATGGTTTAAAAATTGCCTTCTACTCAATAGCAATATGAATAGTACAAAATGAGAAAGAGCAACCCACCACAAGTACTTTTTACTTTCCTTTTTAACATCTATATAGGTCGTCAACTCAAAGTGATTTCTATTAAATAGCAACTTCTCTTTGAAAATGAAATGTTTTTTAAATTGTTTTTCTATTTTATTTTTATATAAAGGTTTTAACTTTGTGTTCTTTTTTTTAACCAACGAACTACAAGCTTTGTCCTATTACCATTGAAGATAAACCATTATTTTGGAAATCTTAATAATAATTTTGGGAAAGCCTGACAATAGGACACATTGTTAACAAATAGGATAAAATCAGGGGTACTAAGCTACTCTTTCTCAAGCTCTACCTGTTTACCCCATGGTCAGTTGAAGATCACTATTATGATCTTGGTGAACACTTCACATCTACCTCCAGATTTTTGCTCTTGGCTCCTTCGGTTTCTGCCTTTGTGCTCACTTTGGAATCTGAAGGAGCAGGTAGTGAATACCCAAAGACTCTCAAACATACTACCTTCCTCGATCCCAACTTCCAATCATTGCTGACTTCTGCCCCAATTTGGGTCATTCCCAGTCCTAGCAGAAAACAGAAATCTAGGGGAGAATTGTATTTTCCAAGCGTTTAGTACAGCACCCTGCACACAGTAAGTGCTCAATAAATATGATTGAACAAAAGAATATTTGATTGAAAGAAGGTCCATGGATTTCAGGCTCCAGGGAAGAGCACAGGAACTCAGGTTCTTTTCTTATCTTGTTCATTATCCCTGAAATGTCCCCTTTCCTCTGAAGCAGGGCCAGAAGTTATGAGAGGGCAGCCTTGTCCATGTCCAAACCTTGCAGCTTCAGAATCCAATTCAGCCTTTCAAACCCTATCAGTTCCAGCCCTAATCTGTTCCCTGCCTGCCCCATTGAGTGACAGGATAGAGAGTTGGATGTGGGGAGTTAGGTGTAGAGGGAAATGGAATGGACCAGAGATGGACACAAATAAAATAGAACTGCCAAAAGGCGCAGGGTGTCAGAACATTCTCCAGTCCCTGAAAATTAGATTGTTCCCCCAATTTCTTCCGCCTCAACATCTGTCCATCTCCTCCACCCAATCCCACAAGGACCAGTTCCCCCATAATTCCACAGCATTCATCCATCACCTCTAATCCATCAGGTTACCCTCCTCCATTACAATTTTCATCCAAAGTAGAAATAGTGTCTGACCCAATCCCTATGAAGTCCAGGTATCAATAAATGTCCAATGTTTCAGTGTTCCAAGAGCTGTTGTGAGGAAAATAGTAAACCAATGGATGGTGATTTTCCTTCATAACGTTTAACTTCTTCTTTTGTTAACTAAGTGAAAAATTGAAATTTTGTGAAGAAAATAGGCCATGGCAAACTGAGAAGCCTGGCAAGCAATTCAGAATCTCTTCAGCACTGTAGGTTCTAGTCTAAGTGAAACATTATATATCTGCTTGTCCTTCCTCCACCAGCCTACACCATAGAAAGAAGAGGAGTTGTTATTTAATCCTTGGGCCCAGTTATGGAAGCTTGAGGCCAAATGACCCTGCTTCTTTCTCCACAATATCTGGAAGCAAGAAGAAACAGAGGAATGGGGAGTCTGCATTCTAAGGATATATAAGGAAAATGTAATACAAGGGAAATATAAGGTCAACTGGGGCCTTGGGCAGATAGTTGGGTCTACAATGACTGTTCACTGGTTGAACTGTTTCTGACATGTTTTATTCATCATTGTTTCAACCATCATCCAAAGTTATCAAGACATTTATTCAACAATTGCTTTATGCAGATGACTGACTACACCCTAGAGCACATATCCAAAATGGCAGGCAAATGATTTTGAGTTGATCACTAATATAGCCTAGCATTATGGACTGATGATATGTCTAAAAAGAATGGAGATGGTGTCTCACCATGCACTAGTGAGGTCCTATATATATATGACCAAAAATGTACATTCATAACTCATAGCTAAATACTGCCACAGAATTCTGTTTCCTAGGCATTACACTGACCAATGTCACAATGATAGACAAGGAAGTAACCAAATTAAGAGGGCCACACATCCTTTGGGAAACAAAGAATTCCTCCTCATCTTCCCATCCTCCCTGCCCTCCCCTGTCTTTTCTATCACTTCAGACAAAACCATTATCCTTCCTGTCTCAGAAACCCATAACCGTGACATTGTCTTCAACTCATCTTTCTTGTTCAACCCACATATTCGATCTGTCACCAAATCCTGTTTGTTCTACTTTCTCAACATAGCTAAAATCAACCCTTTCCACTCCATCCACACTGTTACCAAACTGATCCAAGCACTCATCATATTGCACTTTGACTACTGCGTCAACCTCCTCATTGACCTCCCTGCCTCCTGCCTCTCCAGATCAATATTCCATACTTCATTCTGTTGAAAGAATCATTTAAAAAAAAATTTGGTCTATTTCTTACCACTTCTCAAGAACCACCATTTCTTTTGTAAGCACAGCAATTTGCAGAATTATTTTTTGATTTTGTTTTGAATTTTTCATTGAATTATTGATCTTGTGCTTTTGTAGTTTTATTCTTTTCTCATGTGTCCATTGCCAGTACTCTTTACTCATTTACTCTTAGACTGTGAGCTCCTTGAGAACCAGGGACCCTGTCTAACTCTCACCTGTGTATTATTTCTCAATTATCAGTAAAGTGCTTTGCTTAGAGTATACTCTTTACTACTACACTACTAGTACCACCTTGGCAATCTACCTTCCCTCCATGAATCTTCTCCTGGGATCCTCTTCCCCATACTTAAGTTGGGGCACCACAAAAATACAAGGTCATGATATGATCACAAAAACAAAAACTTCTATCATTGAAGACCTGAAGATGACCTTTTAATTGCACACTCATCATCATCATCAATGGTATTTATTGAGGCCTTACTGTGTGCTGAACACTGTATTAAACACTTGGAACAGTCCCTGGAGCGAGTGGAAAGGTAGTTTCTTTTGCATTACAGATGAGGAAATCCTGAAGAGATGGGAAAAAAAGCAAAACATTTCAATGATTAGACTGCAAGTCTTGTTGGGGAAAGGAACTGTATCCAACCTGATTGCTTTATATCAACCTCAGCATTTAGTTCAGTGTTTGACATATATTAAGTGCTTATCAAATACCTTCCCCTTCTATTCTCCATCTACACCCACTCCCTTGTAGAACTCATTCACTTCCACGGCTTCACTAACCACCTCTATGCAGATGATACACAAATCTACTTCTCCAGCCCTAATTTTTACCCCTCTCTGCAGTCTCATTTTTCCCCTGCCTTCAAGACATCTCTACTTGGATATCCTCCCAACAACTCAAGCTTAACATGTCCAAAACTGAACTCCTCATCTTCACACCCAAACCCATGTACCCAGCACCACCATCCTTCCTGTCTCACAGGCCCATGACTTTGGTATAATCCTTGACTCCTCTTCCTCATGCAACACACATTATTCAATCAGTCCTAGACCCTGTTGGTTCCACCTTCACAACATCACTAAAATATGCCTTCCCTTCTCTATTCAAACTGCTACCAGGTTAATACAATCACTTATCCGATTCCTCCTTGATGAATGTTTTAGCCTTCTTTCTGGACTTCCAGCCTCCTGTCTCTTCCCTTCCAGTCTATACTTCATTTTGCTGCCCAGATCATTTTTCTACAAAAAATATTCAGAACACATCTCCCTACTCCTCTAGAAACTCCAATCGTTGCCCATCCACCTCTGCATCAAACAAAAACTCCTCACCATTAGCTTTAAAGCACTCTGCCACCTTCCCCTCTCCTACTTCATCGCGCTACGCTCCTACTACAACCTAGCCCATAGACTTTCCTCTAATAGAAGTTCCTCTAATGCCAACCTTCTCAATGTACCTCAATCTTCATTTATCTCACTGCCTATTCCTTGCCCATGTCTTGCCTCTTGCCTAGAATGCTCTCCATCCTTAAATCCAACAGAAAATTACTCTCCCCCTCTTTGAAGCCTTATTGAAGGCACAACTCTTCCAAGAGGCTGTTCTAAGTTCTAGCTATAGTAACAGCAGGAGCAAGAGCTGTCAGAAATAAAGTGACTAAACATCACACACTATTATTCCTTTTCAAATCCTCCCCCTAGCCTGGAACTCCCTCCCTGTCCATATACACCAGACTACTACTCTCTTCGCCTTCAAAGCATTACTAAGTTCACATCTTCCCTAAACAAGTCCTCTTTTCCCCAGCTTTCTCTCTCTTCTGCATCATCATGCTCTTCAATCCATGATCTTTGGGCACTTGCTACATCATTTATGCTCATATGCTTAAAATATATATTATAAACGATTTAATCATTCATATTTATGCCATCACCCCCTTTGTCCTGTAAGCTTATCATGGGCAGGGATTGTGTCTGCTAGTTCTGTTGTATTGTGCTCTCCCAACCACTTAGTACAGTGCTCTGCACATAGTAAGTCCTTAATAAATATAATTGATTGGTTGATTGTTGCTTTGTTAAGTACTTTTTGTGTGCCAAGCACTAAACTAAGCACTGGGGTGGCTATACAAGATAATCAGGACAGATGCAGTCCCTGTCCCAAACAGGGCTCACAATCTAAGGAGGAAGGAAAACAGGAATTGATTCCCCATTTTCCAGTTGAGAAAACTAAGGCACAGAAAATTTGGGGGACTTGCTCAAGAACATAAAGCAGGGAAGTAGTGAGCTGGGATTAGAACCCAGATCCCCTGACTCATAGGCTCACTAGTCACGAATTTGAGGATTGTGTCTTGCCATACAAATGGTTTGGGGCAGGATCTACTAGGATCATAATTTACACATCGGTGAAGCAGAGAAAGTCTATCAGTCATAGCTGTGATGGTGGAACCTGCAGTAATTAGAGAATGTATTTGGTGAGGAAAGGATGCTTTTTCCAGAGAGCCAAGATCAGAGAGAAGAAGCACCCCTCAACCTTCTTCTCTTCTTTAACAGTGCCAAGAGCAGCCATTGCCTCTACTTTCCCACTCTACATCACGGTGGAACTGACCCTTTCAAATCAATGACAGAAGCTTTCTGAAATGACCCAGAAAGATCAGTCTCGGTTGCTGTTTGCTTCCAGGTACCACTCCATCCAATGTCACCACCTGTGCTGGGCCAGCAGAGAGCTTGCTGCTACTGTTCAGTCTAGCCTTAATTCAATCTTATTTACTGAGAGCTTACTGTGTGCAGAACACTGCTATGGTCCAGGGGCTGGCAGGAAGAGGCCTGTCACAGAGATCCAGGATGTGGAGGAAATTATTATTATTATTATTAAGTTCTGTCAACCGTTTCCAATTCATAACAACTCCATGGATATATTTTCTCCAGAACACCCTGTCCTCTGCCATGATCTGCAACCTTTCTAATGGTTCTCATTGTTATGTTTTTTATCCGTCTAGCTCCTGGTCTGACTCTTCCACATTTTCCCTGGACTTTTCCTAGCATTAATGTCTTCTCCAGAGAATTAGTCCTGCTGATTATGTGTCCAAAATATGCTAATCTAAGTAGAGTCATTTGGCCTTCCAAAAACCACTTTGGCTTAATTTCCTTCAAAATCCATTTGTTGTTTTTCAAGCAGTCCATAGTATTCTCAAAGGCCTTCTCCAAAACCACATTTCAAAGGAATCAATGTTCTTTCTATCCTGTTTTTTTTCACTGTCCAGCTTTCAGCTCCCATACACTGTCACTGGAAACACCATAGAGTTGAAAATTTGTATTTTTGTGGCAGTTATATCAGCACGTTTCATAACTTTTTCCAGGCTCTTCATAATAAGTCTTCCTATTATTAATCTTTGGCATATTTTTTGGCTACTAGTTCTTTTATTATTGATTACTGATCCAAGGAGAGAAAAATTCTTAAGAAATATATTTGCTTGAGATTGTGTGTGTGTCTGAGTCTCTGTGACTGGAAGAATGTTTGTGTATTTGGTCATGTCTTTATCTGTGGTCTTTCTGTCTCTGCATCTTCTCCTGGTCCTCCCTGACCCATTCCGTCTTTCTTACCCTCTTCTTTTGTTCATTCATTCAGTCAATAGTATTTGTTGAGTTCTTACTCTGTGTGGAGCACTGTACTAAGCGCTTGGAATGTACAAATCGGCAACAGATAGAGACAGTCCCTGCCCATTGACGGGCTTACAGTCTAATCGGGCGAGACAGACAGACAAAAACAATAGCAATAAATAGAATCAAGGGGATGTACATCTCATTAACAAAATAAATAGGGTAATAAAAGTATATACAAATGAGCAGATGAGCACAGTGCTGAGGGGAGGGAAAGGGAGACGGAGAGGAGAAGAGGGAAAGGGTGGGAAAAGGGGGCTTAGCTGAGGGGATGTGAAGGAGAGTGTAGAGCGGCAGCAGAGGGAGCAGAGGGAAAAGGGGAAGCTCATTCTGGGAAGGCCACTTGGAGGAGGTGAGCTCTCAGTAGGGCTTTGAAGAGAGGAAGAGAATTAGTTTGGCGGAGGTGAGGAGGGAGGTCATTCCAGGACAGCGGGAGGACATGGCCCAGATGTCGACGGCAGGATAAGTGAGAATGGGGGACGGTGAGGGGGTGGGTGGCAGAGGAGCGGAGTGTGCAGGGTGGGCAGTAGAGAGAAGGGAGGAGAGGTGGGGGGGCAAGGTGATGGAGAGCCTTGTAGTCTAGAGCGAGAGGTTTTTTGTTTCATGTGGAAGTTGATAGGCAACCACTGGAGGTTTTTGAGAAGGGGAGTGACATGCCCGGAGCGTTTCTGCAGGAAGATGAGCCAGGCAGCAGAATGAAGAATAGACTTGAGCAGGGAGAGACAGGAGGAAGGGAGATCAGAGAGAAGGCTGACACAATAATCCATCTGGGATATTATGAGAGCCTGTACCAGTAAGATAGCCATTTGGGTCCGCTTCCACCTCAAAAGACAATTAATAAATGCAATTACTACTACTATCTTGTCTTCTACTTTGTCAATTCACTTTCACTTTCTTCAATGTTCTATGGATTTTTCTTTCTTTTTTTTTTTTAATCTGTGGATCTCTATTTGTATGAGTTTCCTGACATTTCAACCCTAAGGGCTTTGCTCTGTCATTCTGTTGCAAGTCACTTTGAGCTTCTCAGGTAGCACTTCCACTGAATCTTATGACCCCAGATCACCCTACAGTTTCCAGTTGCTGCTGTGGAGGATTTTGGCACTGGCAAAATCCCACGCTTAATTTGTAAAGAGAGAGATATTAGAGTTCAAGATGTTATGGTATTTTACATGGAAAAGTGTAATGTCTTTGAAGGTGTCATATGTATGAGATTCAGGATGCCACATTCAGTCATATCAAGTGTATTTGAAAAACCAGCCTATGTGTGTAGTACTGTGTTCATGTTGTTTGTTTATACTCACACTGTCTTGTCTTACGCCATCGAGTCGTCTCTGACCCATAGTGATTCTATGGACACATCTCTCCCAGAACACCTTACCTCCATCTGCAATCGTTCTGGTAGTGTATCCACAGAACTTTCTTGGTAAAAATACAGAAGTGGTTTACCATTACCTTCTTCCATGAAGTAAATCTGAATCTCCGCCCTCAACTCTCTCCCATGCTGCTACTTCCCAGCATAGGTGAGTTTTGACTTACTGCAGATTGCCTTCCACTTGCTAGCCAATGCCCAAGCTAGGAATGAAATGAGTCTGCTTCTGCTTGACTCACCTCCCACAATGGAGACTGGTAGAGTACTGGAAACTCTCTAGGTGCGATCCTGAGGGGCTGTATCCACATATTTTACTTTTAATATACATTGCAATTTATACATTAAAAAAGTTTTAATAAAATGGTGCAACTCCAACTCTATGTACTCCTAGTTGAATTATTTTCTGAATGCCAGGAAATAATATTTTTGCATTCCTCTAAATCATTAGTATTCATTGTGCACAGAGCATTATAACAAGTTTTTGGGAGAGTGCAATAGAAGTAGTTGACAGGATCCCTGCCCTTAAGGAGCTGACAATCTAACAGAAGAAACTAAATCTCTGGCAACAATTTCCATTTCTCCCTAAAGTCCACTTAATCACACCAAATCTTTTTTTTTCAGTGGAAATAGCAAACATACCTTTTCCCTTACCCCTAGCCTTCCAGATCCACCCCAAGGAGTTAATTAGGTGCTATCAAAGGATTCAAATTGTTTAGGAAATAAAGAAAGCTTCTGAATGCAGATTACACTTAAAGTGGAAGATTGTCCTGTGTGATATGATGCAAAGCTTCTGACTTGTTGAGTCACTGTTAATAGAGTGTTTTGATCTTAATGGTTCAAATCTTTTCCTTAGTTATTTTACATATTGAAAAGAGACACGTGAGAATCCTTTTCATCCACTTTCATACCCAGAAGTACAAGTCCAAAGATGCTGAGGCTAGGATTCGCTAAAACCAGAGATTTGGTAGTTGGAAACTGCACAACTGGTAGGTTTATAGGGCTCAAACTTAGCCCATATTAACAAGGTCTACATAAAGTGGGGCCTAAGACTATTTCATATTCCTTGCTCCAACTAGAGGGAAAGAGTGCAGCAAACAGGCTGGGCACTTGGTGGTACTAAGTGCAAACATTCAGTTACCTGCTCCATTCTCGGTCCAGCAGAAGTCTCTCTCTCCCAATCCTATCAGTTCCTTGGGCCGAGGCCCTAGAGTTCTTCATTTGCTCAACCAAAAGTCTAGAAACCTCTCTGACTGAAGGGTTATGAAAGATAAATAATCTTAATTTGAACTACACATTAGCTGCATTATGAAAGTAAACGCAACCCATAAACACAGGCTTTAATTAAAATCAGGATGAACCTAATGGGAATTAGACAATGAATTTAAAGTGAAATGGCTATATTATGCTTTCCCTTTTCACTCCATGTGTGCTGTTATTTTATAGCAATCATTTTCTGTGGGGAACAGAAATATGGACCTGTGTCTGTATCAGGCTAGTGTTCTGTTTTGTTAGGAATATTTCGGTACAAGTAGGGGTTACAGATTCAGCCTTAACAAGAAACAGTTGTTGGAATTTTCTTGGATAAGTGATGCAGCAACAGTAAGGCAAAGGATGGAATAATTTTGAGGGTTGAGGGACTGGAGTACTTTAGTAGTCCAAATTGATGTTGTGTAGTGTTGCCAGGCAACAGGTTGAACTTTCAATCCCACTAGACCTTGAATCACTGAAATATACTTTGTGGAAAGCCACAGGAACTACTCTTAACAAAAAAATAATTGTGATATCTGTTAAGCCCTTGCTATGTACACAGCACTGTGCAAAATAACAATTACAATAATTGTGGTATTTTTCAATTATGGTATTTGTTAAGTGCCAAGCACTGTTCTAATTGCTGGGGTAGATACAAGGTAATAGTGCTCTGCACACAGTAAGTGTTTAATAAATAAGATTGAATGAATTGTTCATTCAATGGGTTGTCCCACGTGGGGCTCACTGTCTTAATCCCCATTTTACAGATCAGGTGACTGAAGCACAGAGAAGTTAAATGACTTGCCCAATGTTACATAGCAGAACTTGGGTTCCTCAAGGGTCATTTCTTGGCCCTCTTCTGTTCTCCATCTGTACTCACTCCCTGGGTGAACTCCTTCGCTCCCACGGCTTCAACTATCATCTCTATGCAGATGACACCCAAATCTATATCTCCTCCCCTGTTCTCTCCTCCTCCCTCCAGGCTCGTATCTCCTCCTGCCTCCAGGACAACTCCACCTGGATGTCTGCCCGCCACCTAAAAGTCAATGTTCAAGACTGAGCTCCTTTTCTTCCCTTCCAAACCCTGTCCTCTCCCTAACTTCCCAGTCATTGTGGACGGCACAACCACTCTTCCCGTCACACAGGCCCGCAACCTTGGTGTCATCCTTGACTTCGCTCTCTCATTCACCCCACACATTCAATCCCTCACCAACACCTGCCGGTCTCACCTTCACAATATCGCCAAGATCTGATCACCAAGATCTGCCCTTTCCTCTCCATCCAAACAGCTATTGTGCTGGTACAAGCTCTCATAATATCCCAACTGGATTATGTGTCAGCCTTCTCTCTGATCTCCCTTCCTCCTGTCTCTCCCCACTTCAGTCTATTCATCATCCTGCTGCCCAGATCATCTTCCTATGGAAATGCTTTGGGCATGTCACTTCCCTCCACAAAAACTCCAGTGGTTGCCTACCAACCTTCACATGAAACAAAAACTCCTCACTCTTGGATTCAAAGCTCTACATCACCTTGCCCACTCCTACCTCACCTCCCTTCTCACTTTCTAATGCCCACCCCATAGACTCCGCTCCTCTGCCGCTCACCTCACAGTTCCCTATTCGCGCCTGTCCCACCATTGACTCCTGGCCCACATCCTACCACTGTCCTGGAATGCCCTCCCTCCTCATCTCTGCCAAATTAACTCTCTTCCCCTCTTCACAGCCCTACTGAGAGCTCACATCCTCCAGGAGGCATTCCCAGACTGAGCCTCCCCTTTACCTCTGGTCCTCCTCCCCTCCCTTTCTCCTCCCTCTTCTCGTCTGCTCTTCCCCTTCCCATCTCTTCAGCACTGTGCTTATTTGCATAATATTATTCATTACTTATTAATTTTGTTAATGAGGTGTGTATCTCCATGATTCTATTTATTTTGATGTCTTGTTTTGATCTGTTTTGCTTTGCTGTCTGTCTCCCCCATTTAGACTGTGAGCCCGTGGCTCCGTGGAAAGAGCCCTGTCTTGGGAGTAAGAGGTTATATGTTCGAATCCCGGCTCTGCCACCTGTCAGCTATGTGACTGTGGGCAAGTCACTTACCTTCTCTGTGCCTCAGTTCCCTCATCTGTAAAATGGGGATTAAGACTGTGAGCCTCATGTGGCACAACCTGATTACCCTTTAATAATAATAATAATAATAATAATAATAATAATGTTGGTATTTGTTAAGCACTTACTATGTGCAGAGCACTGTTCTAAGCCCTGGGGTAGACATAGGGGAATCAGGTTGTCCCACGTGGGGCTCACAGTTAATCCCCATTTTACAGATGAGGTAACTGAGGCACAGAGAAGTAAAGTGACTTGCCCACAGTCACACAGCTGACAAGTGGCAGAGCCGGGAGTCGAACTCATGACCTCTGACTCCAAAGCCCAGGCTCTTTTCCATTGAGCCACGCAGCGCTTAGAACGGTGATCTGCACATAGTAAGTGTTTAACAAATATCAACATTATTATTATTATTATTACTGGGCAGGGATTGACTCTGTTGCTGAATTGCACATTCCAAGCGCTTAGTACAGTGCTCTGCACAGTAAACGCTCAGTAAATACTATTGAATGAATGAATGAAAAGACTAGTGCCGGAGTTGTGATTAGAACCCACATCCTCTGACTCCCAAGCATGGACTCTTTCCATTAAGCGAAGCTGCTTCTCCAACATGATAGATAGATAATCAGGTTTCACACAGTCCCTTTCCCTCATGGGACTCAGAGTCAATGTAGCAGAGTAGGCAGTTATTTAATCCCCATTTTACAGATGAGGAAACTGAAGCACAGAGAAGTTAAGTGATTTGCTTATGGTCATGCAGTGGATATAAGAGCTGGTATTAGGAACCAGGTCCTCTTGACTCACAGATCTGTGCTCTTTTCAGTAGAGTATCCTGCTTCTAGGCACCTATGTGTTATGGGTGAATTACGTTGGAGTTCAGGGGTCACAATCACGAATGCTTGCATCTCCCTCATATTCCACCTACACATTTAACGTGTCTCAAATATCCTTTATATTCCATGCAGTTTGTCCATTTCCCACTGCTAACCATTGGAAGTGACCATTGTAATCCAAAATCAAGCCATTCAAATGCCTAAAAAGGAAAAACATCCTGTCTTCTTGAAAGACAAAGACCAATGCTTCAAGCTGTAAGGTGCCAGATCAAAGGGACAAGCCATTGAGTGCCCCAGCCACTCAACTGAGACAGTTGCATTTTATATCAAACGTAGCTATAGAATATTCTCTTTAGCTTGCTGAGACCATGCTCCCACATGCTAAATTGTTAATAGCTTCCTGGAGGGATGCTTCTTGATTAGATGTCTTCAATGATTTAATCAAGTATTAAGCTTTTCATTTGCTGCTAGTCCAACTGACTTTCCACATCTGTAATTCTGGCCTGAAGCCTCCAGTGTTTCCACCTTATTCTCTCAGGGTGCTCAGCCATTCACATAGTTTCAGCTGCTGCTTTTATGCAGAAGATTTCTAGATCTACTTCACCAGAGTAGCAGTGTGGCCTAATGGATAGACCATGGGTCTGTGAGTCAGAAGGACTTGGTTCTAATCCTTGCTCCTCCTCTTGTCTGCTGTGTGATCTTGGGCAAATCACATTAACTTCTCTCTGTCTCGGTTTCCTCATCTGTAAAATGGGGATTAAGACTGTGAGCCTCACGGGGAACAACTTGAATACCTTGTATCCACCCCAGTGCTTAGAACAGTGCTTGGCACATACTAAAACATTTAACCAATACCATTATTACTATCATTATTATTTCCTTGTGTTTATCCCAGCTCTTAGTACTGCTCTTACACATAGTAAACTCTTAATTAATACCATATTTTTTATTCGTTAGTATTGTTATTCCCCTCTAGAGTGTAAGCTCATTATGGGCAGGAAACATGTCTGCTAATTCTGCTGTATTGCACTCTCCCAAGCACCTTGTTCCGAGCTCGGCAGATAGTTAGTGCTCAATAAGCATGATTGATTGATTGACTAATGCTGTTGTCATCTGTTCTACAGAGTTGTATACATTTCCCAATTCCAGGACATGGAATGAATGAGTGGGGCTAAGAGCAATAAGTTAAAATCAAAAGACCCTAATAAACCTTCTCCTAGTTCTATATTTTCTTTTTGCTACTCAATCAATCAATCATATTTACTGAGCATTTACTGTGTTCAGAGTACTCTACAAAGCACTTGGGGGAGTATACTATAACAGAGTTGGTAAACATGTCCCCTGCCCCTGACTGCAAGGTGGCTGATTTGGTAATCAAGGTGAGTTAGGATAAGTATTTGGATTAATGTTATAGCAGTTTGGATGGAGAGAAGAGGGTGGAGCTTAGTGATTTTTGTGAAGATTGATATGAGAAACGTGGCTTGAATGAGAGAAATGAGTCAAGAACACCAAGATTACAGGCTTGTGAGGCAGGGAGGATGATGGTGTTGTCTACAGGGATGGGAAAGTCAGGGAGAGGACAGGATTTGGGTGGGAAAATAAGGAGTTCTGGGTTGGACTTTTTAAGTATGAGCTGTTGGCAGCACACCTCGACAACTCAGGACAACTCAGGACTCCCCTTCTTTTGGATATATCATTCAACCTCGGCTTCACTGACACTGTCCTCTCCTGGTTCTCCTCCAATCTCTCTTGCTGCTCATTCTGTTTCTTTCAGGGGCTCTTCCTCTGCTTCCCATCCCTTAAATATGGGAGTCCCTCATGGCTTAGTTTTGGGTTCACTTCTATTTGCTATCTAAGCTCAATGTGGACAGGGAATGTGTCTGTTTACTGCTGTATTGTTCTCTCCCAAGTGCTTAGTACAGTGCTTTGCACACAGTAAACACTCAATGTGATTGAATGAATGAACAAACCCATTCCCTTGGATAACTCATTTATTCCCATTCCAAAATCTACATCTCCAGCTCTGGTCTCTCTCCCTCTCTGCCATCTCACATTTTCTCCTGCCTTTAGGACATCTCTACTTGGATACCCCATCGACTCCTCAAACTTAGCATGTCCAAAACAGAACTTCTTATCTTCCCACCCGAAACCTGTCCACTTCTTGTTTTTCAATTCACTGTAGACAGCAATACCACCTTTGCTCTCTCTCAAGTCCATTACCTTGACATTATCCTTGACTCTTCTCTCTCATTAACCCACATATTGAATCTATCATTAAGTCCGGTCAGTTCAACCTTCACAGAATAACTAAAATCCACCCTTTCTTCTCCATCCAAATTGCTACTATGCTAATCCAAGCATTTATCCTATACCACCGTATTTACTAATAATAATGTTGGTATTTGTTAAGCACTTACTATGTGCCGAGCACTGTTCTAAGCGCTGGGGTAGACACAGGGGAATCAGGTTGTCCCACGTGGGGCTCACAGTCTTAATCCCCATTTTACAGATGAGGGAACTGAGACACCGAGAATTTAAGTGACTTGCCCAAAGTCACACAGCTGACAAATGGCAGAGCCGGGGTTCGAACCCATGACCTCTGACTCCAAAGCCCCGGCTCTTTCCAGTGAGCCACACTGCTTCTCAGCCTCCTTGCTGACGTCCCTGCCTCTTGTCTCTCCTCACTCCAGTCCATGATTCACTATGCTGTTAGGATCATTTTTCTCCAAAAATGCTCAGTCCATGTTTCCCCAGTCTTCAATAACCTCCAGGCATTGCCCATTCACCTCCATGTCAATGTGTCACCACTGGCTTTAAAGCAGTCAATCACCTTGCCTTATCCTAACTTATCTCATTACTTTCCTATTATAACCCAGACTGCATACTTTGCTCCTCTGAGGCTAACCTACTCAATGCACCTCTATCTTGCTGCACACCCACCCACATCCTACCTCTGGCCTGGAACACCCTCTGTCTTCATATCTGACAGGCAATTTCCTCTCTCTACCTCCCAAACCTTATTGAAGGCACATCTTCTAAGCCCTCATTATTTTCTTTTCCCACTCCCTTTTGCATTGCCCCGATTTGCTCCCTTTAGTCAACCTTCTCTCAGTCCCATAGCACTTATGTAAATATCCATAATTTATTTATTCATAAAAATGTCTGTTTCACCCTCTAGACTGGGATCTCATTGTGGGCAGGGAATATGTGACTGTTATATTGTTATATTGTTCTCTCCCAAGTGTCTAGTACAGTGCTCTTCTGCACAGAGCAAGTGCTAAACAAATACAATTGATTGATTGATCCAAATGGAGATGTCCTGAAGGCAAGAGTAAATGTGAGATTGCAGAAAAGGAGTAAGATTAGAGCTTTAGATGTAGATTTGGGAATCATATGCATAGAGATGCTAATTGAAGCCAGGGAAATGAATGAGTTCTCCAAAGGAGTGGATGTAGATGGAGAATTGAAGGGGACCCAGAACTGAGCCTTGAGGGACTCCCACAGTTATGGGGTGGAAGGCAGAAGAAGAGCACATAAGAGGCCAAGAATGAGCGGTCAGAGAGACAGGTAGAGAAACAGAAGAGGACAATGTCAGTGAAGCCAAGGTTAATTAATGTTTCTAGGGAGAAGGAGGCAGTAGACAGTGTTGAAAGCAGCTGAGTGGTCAAGAAATATTAGGATGGAGTAGGGGACATTGGATTTTGCAAAAAGATTACTGCTTACTTTTGAGAGGGTGGTTTCTGTGAAAAGAAGGGGGTAGAAGCTGCATTGGAGGGTGTGAACTAAAGAATTGGAGGAGAGCAAATGAAGACGTGGTTGGAGGCAATTGTCTAGAGAACCTTTGGAGTGGAATGGTAAGAAAGAGATAGAACAATAACTGGAGGGAAATTGGGAGCAAGGGAGGGTTTTTTTAAGATTATGGGAGACATGAGCATGAGCATGACCTCCTTCTTGCCAAATCCAAAGGCTCCTACTCTATCCTAATCCTCCTCAACCTCTCAGCTGCCTTTGACACAGTAGACCATCCCCTTCTCCGCCACACCATATCTCACCTTGGCTTCACGGACTCCTTCCTCTCCTGGTTCTCCTTTTATCTTTCTGGCTGTTCATTCTCAGTCTCCTTCTCAGGCCCCTCCTCCCCCTCCCATACTCTAACTGTAAGGGTTCCTCAAGGGTCAGTCAGTTCTTGGCCATCTTTTATTCTCCATCTAAACTCACTCCCTTGGTGAACTCATTCGCTCCCATGGCTTTAACTACCATCTCTACACAGATAACACTCAAATCTACATCTCCCCTGTTGTCTCCCCTTCCCCTCAAGCTCATATCTCCTCCTGCCTCCAGGACATCTCCACCTGGTTGTCTGCCCACCACCTAAAACTCAACATGTCCAAGACTGAGCTCCTTATCTTCCCTCCCAAGCCCTGCCCTCTTCCTGACTTCCCTGTCACTGTGGATGGCACTACCATCCTTCCTGCCTCACAGGCCTGCAACCTTGGGGTCATCCTTGACTCTGCTCTCTCATTCACCCCACACATCCAATCCATCACCAGTGCCTGCCAGTCTCATCTGCACAATATCATCAAGATCTGCCCTTTCCTCTCCATCCAAATGGCTATCATACTGGTACAGGCTCTCATAATATCCGGGCTGGATTATTATTTCAGCCTTCTCTCTGATTTCCCTTCCTTCTGTTTCTCTCCACTCCAGTCTATTCTTCCTTCTGCTGCTCAGAGCATCTTCCTGCAGAAACGCTCTGGGCATGTCACTCCCCTTCTTAAAAATCTCCAGTGGTTGCCTATCAACCTCTGCACAAAACAAAAACTTCTCACTCTGATCTTCAAGGCTCTCCATCACCTTGCCACCTCCTACCTCTCCTCCCTTCTCTCTTTCTACTGCCCACACCGCACGCTCCATTCCTCTGCCACCCACCTCCTCACCATCCCCCGTTCTCGCCTATCCCGCGGGCAACCCCTGGGCCAAGTCCTCTCGCTGTCCTGGAATGTCCTCCCTCCTCACCTCCACCAAACTAACTCTCTTCCCCTCTTCAAAGCTCTTCTGAGAGCTCACCTCCTCCAAGAGGCCTTCCCAGGCTGAGTTGCCCCTTTTCCCTCTGCCCCCTCTGCTGCCTCTCTGCCCCCCTTCACCTCCCCTCAGCTAAGCCCCTTTTCCCCCCTTTCCCTCTGCTCCTCCCCCTCTCTCTTCCCCTCCCCTCAGTACTGTGCTCATTTGTATATATTTTTATTGCCCCATTTATTGTATTACCCTATTTATTTTATTAGTGAGGTGTACATCCCCTTGATTCTATTTATTGCAATTAAGTTGTCTTGTTTTTGTCCGTCTATCTCCCCCAATTAGACTGTAAGCTCATCGATGGGCAGGTATTGTCTCTATCTGTTGCCGAATTATACATTCCAAGCGATTAGTACAATGCTCTGCACAAAGTAAACACTCAATAAATACTACTGAATAAATAATTGAATGAGCATGACATTAGCACCCTCAACCTTGCATCCTTCTTGTCAAATCAATCAGTAGTTTTATGAGCACTTACTGTGTGCTTGGGAGAGTAAATTCAGTAAGTAGTGGCAATAATAATTGTTCTAGTATCCATTAATCAATCTCTCAGTGGTATTTACTGATCACTTGCTGTGTGCAGAGCACTATACAAATACCTGAGAGAGCATAATATAACAGAGTCGGTAGACCCAATCCCTGCCCCTAAGGAGCTTAGTTCCTAGATGGGGACTCAGACATTAAAATAAATTACGGATATGTACATAAATTTTGTGGGGCTGAAGATAGGGTGATATCAAGGGCTTTGAAGGTACAGACTGAAATACATAGGAAGTGTAAGACAGAGAGGAAGTAGGAAAAATAAGGAGTTGAGGAGGTCTTCTTGAAAGCGATGTGATTTTCATAAGACCTTGAAGAGTAGAACAGTAGTGATCTGCTGTATATGAAGGAGGAGGGAGTTCTCGGTGAGAGGGAGAATGTGGGAAAGCATTCGGTGGTGAGGTAGACAAGATCAAGTTAT
This sequence comes from Ornithorhynchus anatinus, assembly GCF_004115215.2. Lineage (NCBI taxonomy): Eukaryota > Metazoa > Chordata > Mammalia > Monotremata > Ornithorhynchidae > Ornithorhynchus > Ornithorhynchus anatinus. The sequence continues at coordinate 158,929,279 of NC_041728.1, forward strand.
AGTGAGTGGGTTAGCATTAGAGAAGTGAATTGTGTGGGTTTGGTTATAACCAGAGACCAGCGAGGTAAGATAGGAATGGCTGATCTGATACAGTGCCTTAAAGCCTTTGGCAAGGAGTTCAGTTGGGTATGGATGGGTGTGGATGGGCACAGAGGTTTTTGAGGAGTTGGAAGGCATATAGTGATGAAGTTTTTTTTTAAGTGGTCCAGACAGCAGAATTCACTCATTCATTCAGTCAGTCATATTTTTTGAGAGCTTACTGTGTGCAGAGCACTGTACTAAGCACTTGGAAAGTACAAAACAGCAATAAAGAGAGACAATCCCTGCCCACAATGGGCTCACAGTATAGAGGAGGGGAGATAGACATCAGAACAAGTAAACAGGCATCAATATAAATCAATAGAATTTATTTATTACTATTTATTCTGGGGGGCGAGGAGAAGGGGGAGAGAGCAAAGGGAACAAGATGAGATGACACGGAAGGGAGGGGGATCTGAGGAAAAAGGGGCTTAGTCTGAGAAAGTCTCTTGGAGAAGATGTGCCTTCAGTAGGGATGTGAAGTGGGGCAGAGTGATTGCCAGATTTGAGGAGGGAGGGCATTCCAGCCCAGAGGTAGGACATGGGCCTGGGGTCAGTTGTGGGACAGGTGAGATGGAGGCACAGGGAGAAGGTTAGCACCAATGGAGTGGAGTGTGGGGGCTGGGATGTAGAAGGAGAGAAGGGAGGAGAGGTAGAAGGGGGCAAGGTGATGGAGAGCTTCAAAGCCAATAGTGAGAAGGTTTTGTTTGATACGGAGGTTGATAGACAACCACCAAAGATTATGAAGGAGAGGGGGTGACATGCCCTGAATGTTTCTGTAGAAAGATAATCTGGGTAGTGGAGTGATATATGGACTGAAGTGGGGAGAGCCAGGAGGTTGGGAGATCAGAAAGGAAGCTGATGCAGTAATCCAGTAGGGATAGGATGAGTGATTCTACTAATGTGGTATAGAGTTAAGTAAGGTCTGGAGTGGGAGATAAACCCTCAATAAATATGATTGATTGGGGAGAGACAGGAGGTAGTGAGATTAGTGAGGAGGCTGATGCAAGAGTCAAGGAGGGAAAAATAAGTGCTTGGATCAGTGTGGTAGTAAGTGATTACTGTGAGCAGGTCACTCTACTAACCTCAGAAGAGAATACACAAGTATTTGGAAATGGTCCCTGTCCCTCAGACACTCACAATCTGAAAATAATAATAATAAAAAAAAAAACATTAAAAAAAACTGGTGTTGGATACATAAGGAGAGATGAAATGAAATATGAAAACAACATAAAAACAAAAAACAAAGATCGAGGGGCACCAAGGCCAAAAGGGCCCAATTTCCAGCTCCTTGCAACTCAGAGTTCACAGTCCCTGCTCTCAAGGAGTTTGTCATCCAGTGAAGCAGATAGTCACTGAAATAAATTTCAGGGCAGAAAAACAACTTAGTATAAAGATATGTACATATGTGCTGGAGATTTTTTTTTTTTTCTGGTCTTAAGCACTTACCATGTGCCAGGCACTGTTTTAGGCATTGTTTTAAGCTCTGGGATAGATTCAAGACAATCAAGTTGGACACAGTCCAGGTCCCACATGAGGCTCACGGTTGTAACTCTCATTTTAAAGAAGAGGTAACTAAGGCACAGAGAAGTTAAGTGACTTGCCTAAGGTCACATAGAGGATAAGTGGCAGAACTGGGACTAGAACCCAGATCCTTCTGACTTCCAAGCCTAAGGTCTATCCTCTAGGCTGTGCTGCTTCTACAGAGATAATAATAATAATAATAATGTTGGTATTTGTTAAGCGCTTACTATGTGCCGAGCACTGTTCTAAGCGCTGGGGGAGATACAGGGTCATCAGGTTGTCCCACGTGAGGCTCACAGTTAATCCCTATTTTACAGATAAGGTAACTGAGGCACAGAGAAGTGAACTGACTTGCCCACAGTCACACAGCTGACAAGTGGCAGAGCTGGGAGTCAAACCCATGACCTTTGACTCCGAAGCCCAGGCTCTTTCCACTGAGCCATTTAGTTTCTAAATAAATAGGGTGAGAAACTAAGTGCTTAGGGGGTGGTACTAAGGGTATATTTGAAGCTGCAGAGAGGGAAAATAGAGTTGAAGGATGACAGTTTAGTCAGGAAGACTTCCCAGAGGGCTTTGATTATGGGATTCTGCTTGTCTATCCACAAGGAAGGAGGAATGAATTCCAGGCAAGAAGGAGTATGTCAGCAGGAGGCAAAGGATGAGAACAATGAGAGCCAACCTACTCACTGTACCTCCTTCTCATCTATCTCACCACCCACACCTCATCCACATCCTGCCTCTGGCCTGGAAGTCCCTTCCCTTTCATATCCGACAGATTCATTCATTCTTTCAATTGTATTTATTGAGTGCTTACTATATGCAGAGATCACTCTCCCCACCTTCAAAGCCTTATTAAAATTGCATCTCCTCCAAGAGGCATTTCCTGACAGCCCTCATTTCTTCTTCTCCCACTCTCTTCTGTGTTGTCTTCACACTTGGATTTGTACCCTGTATTCACACCACCTCAGCCCCACAGCATTTACCAGCATATCCATAATTTATTTATATTAATATCTGTCTCCTCATCAAGTCTGCCCTTTCCTTGTGGGCAGGGAATGTGTCTCCCAACTCCATTATACTGTACTCTCCCAAGTACTTAGTACAGTGCTTTGCACTCAGGTAGTGCTAAATAAATGTGATTACTTGATTAATCAGTTAATCAAATGAGAGCCAGGTAGGAAGATTTAAACATTAATGTCATCCTTAATTCTTCTTTGTCTTACCTCCCATATTCAATCTGTAATTCCATCAAGTATTTTCTACGGAGTTTCCTAAATCTACCCTTCTTCATTCACATGGATACTACCCCCATTCTTGTCATTTTTACCCCCTACTGCAAGATTACTCCAAAAGGCTATTTTCCTCTCTCCATGCCTCAGAAATCCCCTTTCATCAATCTCTTCTACATAGAATTCCTTGGCTGTTGCTCTAAAAACCACTGGCCACTCTTTCTATCTGCATTAAACAAAAACTACTTATTGTTACCCCTTCTCAAGATAATAATTATGGTATTTGTAAAGCGCTTAACTTTGTGCCATTCATTCATTCAATAGTATATATTGAGCACTTACTATGTGCAGAGCACTGTACTAAGCGCTTGGAATGTACAAATCGGTAACAGACAGAGACAGTCCCTGCCCTTTGATGGGCTTACAGTCTAATCGGGGGAGACAGACAGACAAGAACAATGGCAATAAACAGAGTCAAGGGGAAGAACATCTCATTAAAACAATAGCAAATAAATAGAATCAGGGTGATGTACATCTCATTAAACAAAATAAATAAGGTGATGAAGATATATACAGTTACCAGGCAGTGTACTAAGCGCTGGGGTGGATACAAGCAGATCAGGTTGGACACAGTCCCTGCCCACGTTGGGCTCACAGTCTCAATCCCCACTTTGCAGATGAGGGAACTGAGGCTAAGAGAAGTGAGGTTACTGGCCCAAAGTCACACACCTGACAAGTGGCAGAGCTGGGATTAGAACCCATGACCTCTGACTCCCAAGCCCGGTATCTTTTCACTGAGCCACGCTGCTTGTCATTATAATAATGATTATGGCATTTGTTAAGTGCTTACTATGGGCCAAGCACTGTTTTAAGTGCTGGAGAAGGTACAAGGTCATCAGGTTGTCCCACATAGGGCTCACAGTCTTCATCCCCATTTTACAGATGAAGTAACAGAGGCCCAGAGAAGTTAAGCAACTTGACCAAAGTCACAGCTGACAAGTGGGGGAGCCGGGATTCAAACCCATGACCTCTGACTCCCCAGCCCCTGCTCTTTCCACTGAGCCAAGCTGCTTCCCATGGCACCTGGAGAGTTTTCAGTACACTATCAGTCTCAGCTATGGGAAGGAGAGTCAAGCAGAGGCATAACCATTCCATTCCTAGCTTGGGCAGTGGCTAATGAGTGGAAGGCAATCTGCTACAAGTCAAAACTCATCTGTGCTGGGCAGCAGCAGCATGGGAGAGGGTCGAGTGTAGAGACTCAAGTTTACTGCACGAGAGAAGGCAATGGTAAACCACTTCCATATTTTTACTAAGAAAACTCTATGGATATACTACCAGAATGATTGCAGATGGAAAGTGGGCCATTCTGGGAGAGATGTGTCCATGGTATCGGTAGGGCTCAGAAATGACTCGACAGCAAAAGACAAAATTTATTATTGGGTTTAAAGCCTGTACCAGATATCCAGTTATCTCTCCACTCTCTTCTCTTACTATATCCTTGCTCTGATTCATCACTTCTCCTACCTTAACCTTAATATTATATCTGACTTGCAACTTATCTATCTCTACTTACTTGTCCCAAATTCCTTGTTGGCAGGGAATGTATCTCCCAACTCTACTTATGATACTCTTCCAAGTATTTAGTACAATGTTCTGCACAGAGGTAGTGCTCAATAAACATGATTGTTTGTTGGCCAGGTACATCATAAGACAAGACAAGACAGTGAGTAGTTTGGTAAGAAGATTTAAACCTTAATGTCATCATTAACTTTTCTATATCTCTATTTTGGTCCCAAATTTCCTCCTGGATGGAACTTCCTCTTCCTGAAAATCTGCTAAATCACATCCTTCCTTACTAGCAAAGGTTCCCTTAAAAAGCCCATGCCACTAAATTTGTTCCCAGTAAATCCCCACCATCTCAGCCATGTCACTCTTATGGTTTGTTTATTTCATGTCTTATTTTTATATGCATGTTAAGCTCCCTGTGGGCAGGGGATGTGTCTACTCTCCAACAGGGAATGTGTCTACTCTCCCAAGTGCTTAGTAAGGCGCTCTGCATATGGTAAGCACTCAGTAAATACCACTGATTGACTGATTTAATTTAGTCTTCCACTTCCTTAACTCTATTTGCCATTTGTGTCCACCTGTCTCCTCCAGGAGGCTGAAAATTATTTAAGAACTGGGACTAGTTTTGGGGTTGGTTTTTTTACTTCAATTATCTATTACCAAGAACCTAATAAGGCTTTGCACACTACTTCTGAGATCTTCCTCACATATATTTTAACACAGTGTACTAGCAGAGAATCCATGTCCATAGCATTTCCATTTCCTGCCAGAAATAATAAACCTAAAGGACAATTTGAAACCACCAAGATTTAACACAATGCTTCAGTTGCAGACCGGAACCTTGTTTCTTCATAGAGAGAAAGTCAGTGTGGAATTTGAAAAGTTCCTGAGGAATGAAGTACCTATTCTTAGATTTCCATTCCGTCTCCCTATTCAAAAGTTCTGAATAAAACTTTTGTATAAGCTCTGCCTTCTGACTCTTTGTAATTTTCGTCTTTTGTTTGGATGTATTCAAAATAAGGAAGGAAGTAGAGAATGATTCAATGTTTTGGGGTTTTCAGATGAAGTTTGCTTGCTTAGACACCCACTCCCAATTCCATCTAACCTTTCTAATCAGAAGCCTAGCTTTGTCTCGCATTCACTTCAAGTAAGGGGCATTGAATTCACTGAACCACTGAAGTAGCTCCCATCACCAAGTATGCTGCTACTCTTTTCTCCCCTCTAATAATAATAGCAATTATAATGCTTGTTCTGTGCTTATTATGTGCTAAGCCCTGTTCTAAACACTGGGATAGATACAAGTTAATCAGTTCTGACACAGTCCCTGTCCCACATGGGACTCACACTCTAATCCCCACTTTACAGAATTAACTGAGACACAGAGAAGTTAAGTGACTTGTCCAAGGTCACACAGCAGACATGTGGTTGGAGCCTTCTGGCTCCCAGGTCCATGCCCTATCCACTAGGTCATGCTGCTTCTCTAAACTGTGAGCTCATTGTGGGCAGGCAATGTGTCTACGAGATATTTGTGCAGTCCCAAGTACATAGTACGGTGCTCTGAACACAATAAGTGCTCAATAAATACCATTGATTGACTGCCATTGTTTCTATATTCCCCCCATTACAGTCTTGTTCACCCACCCCTTCCTAATTATTCCCAACATGCTCATATTTCCTTGATGATCCACTATATTCTAAAAACTATTCAAGCAGGCATTCCTGATAGAAATAATAATAATAATACTAAAGACAATCTCTTTACAGTCAGACACCAGGGCCTCAACACCTTGATACCCATAAATTTGCCTTCAAGCAGAAAATGAAAATTGGAACCTCTAGTGACACCAAGAAGACATGAAAAACTTCCATGGCAGTCACTCTATATAGCCAGTGTAACAACTCACCATCTAATTATCATATATACACTGTGAGAAAGAGATCAGTAATTATGCATTATCTTGATTAAACCCATCCTTGGTAACTTCATCTTTGAAGTCCTACAGACAGCTAGCTGTACACAAGAAAGTTTTGTATTTCAACAATAAATTTTAGCTGTGCTCCAAAATAAAATCCATTTCTAAATGGGGTACAATTTGCATTATTCTCAAATTAAAGAAAAAATGAAATACCTGGGAAATGAATTTTCCAAGTTAGAGGTTTTATGATAGCTAGCAAGCATGTGTTCTACGGGTGATTTCATACTAAACATTTCATATCTGATGCATGGGTCATAGGCAAATTCATTTCTAGCTACTGTTGACTGTGACTTTTCCAGACTGCATTTTACCAATCAACACATGCATAAGAATGCTGGCATTCAAGTTATTAAGTTTAAATGAAGACATAGCTTGTTCCCTGAACAGTTGTAACAAGCCTGCTGAGCTTCATCAATCATGTAACAGCTCAAGCTGACAGGAAACAAAGAAGCCATGTCCCAAACTGGTAAATAAAATAGGTTTATTTGCTTTACAATGATCATTTAAAATTGACTTTAAAAAGAACATGTAACATAAAAGTAGAGGAGGGGAAGAAATCATATCAATGTCCAGATTTTGACAACCTGGTTTGAGTTTAACAAAATCTTGTAAGGCTATTTTGTTCTGAGATAACTTTTTTTTTTTTGTACAAAGAGGGTTCATTCATTAATGGTATTCATCAATCTCCAGGGAAAGAAATAAGGATGATAATTCTGACATAGTCACAGGGGGTTCAGAGTCTAAGGACAAGGAAGGAATCTGGTGGGGGGACAAGTTGGGTTTGGAAATAGATGCAAAAGGAAAGACAGGTATGCAAAAGATAAAGCAGAATAAGGACATTTATTAGAGAAGTTAAGTGACTTGGCCAAGATCACACAGATACAAGTGGCGAAGCCTGGATTAGATCCCATGAACTTCTGACTCCCAGGCCCTTGCTCTATCCCCTCTGCCATGATATATGGAGGGAAAGAACTTGCCACACACTTTGCTTGTCCATCCATAGTGCATCTAACTTGGTTATGGAATGGAAATTTAGGAAGGGGTCCATTGTCCCCTGAAAATAGCCAGGTTGAGGCCTTCAGGATATCACTTTCAAAAGATGCCTAGTTCCATGTGTCCCTATGCCAAGGCTGCCTGGGAGGATCAGTGGGGATGAGGCTGGAGGAAATTAACTTCTTACAAGAGATCAGGACAGGGCTGAGAGGAACCTGGGTGCATTCATTCATTCAGTCATATTTATTGAGCACTTACGTGCACAAAGCACTATATTAAGTGCTTGGGAGAGTAAATATAACAACAAACAGATCATTTCCACCCACAGTGAGCTCAGTCTGGAGGGGGTTGAGAGGAACTGTTAATCTCCAGCCTCCTCCTAGACCCAACCCCAGCTGGCATCCAGCCCTGGTGTGATTTGCATAAAGATCAGAAATGTGGCAGAAAAATCTTATCCTCTTCATCTTCCTCCCAGTATTGCAGGAGGTTCTGAAGGCTTTTAAGCACCACCTAAGGAAGATACTCTCTAGAGCTTTTGAGAGGCTTGTAAGACTTGGGGGTGGGGGTGTTCAAACAAAGACCCAAACTTGGGAGGAAAAAAAGGACAGACTCTCTGAAATGTTTAGTACAGTGTGAAATGTCCCCAGTTTTATTGGCTTCCTGAAGATAGTATCTTAATTTATGGCATTCATTAAGTGATTAATGTGCTAAGAACCAGGATGAATTTAAGATTGTCAAGTCAGCACTCACAATCTATTTCATCCCCAATTTACAGATGAGGAATAGAGAAGTCATTGATTTGCTCCAACTCACAGTGGAGGCCAGGTGTAGAGGTGGAAGGATATCCTGACTCTCATCCTGGTGTACTATCAATCACTCAGTCTTGTGTATTAAGTGCTTACTGTGTGCAGAACACTGTACTAAGTACTTGGGGAGTACAATATAATAGAGTTGGTAGATACTTTCCCTACAGTCTGCCATCATGTAAATCCAACCACTTATCCTATCCTGCCTTAATTACTGCATCAGCTTCCTTGTTGACTGCCCTGTCTTCTATCTCTCCCTACTTCAGTCCACTTTTCACTCTGCAGCCCAGATTATTTTTCTATAAAACCATTCAGTCCATATTTTGACAGTCCTCAAGAATCCCCAGTGGTTTCCCATCCACCTCCACATAAAACAGAAACTCATTACTACAAGCTTTAAAGCATTCAATAACTTTGCTCCCTCCTACTACTTGACTTTCATGATTTCCTACTACAAACCAGCCTGCACATTTTGCTCCTCTATTGCCAAACTACTCACTCTCTCTCAATCTTGCCTATTTTACTGATGACTCCTTACCCAGAATCCTGCTTCTGGCCTGGAACTCCCTCCTTCTTCATATTGGACAAATATTCACTCTTCTCACCTTCATAGCCTTATAAAAACATATCTCCAAGAAGCCTTCCCCAACTAAACCCTCATTTCCTCTTCTCCCACTCCCTTCTGCATCACTCTCTCACTAGGATGTGCACTGTTTATTCATCCCCTCTCTCAGACCCATAGCAGTTATATACATATCTGTGATTTAGTCTATTTATAGTAATGTCTGTCTTCACATCTAGACTGTAAGCTCATTGTGGGTGGGGAATGTATCTACCAACTCTCTGAAGTGCTTAATATAGTGTTTTACACATAGTAAGCCCTCAATAAATTCCAAAAAAAAATGATTGTTATTCATCTACAAAACAGGTGACTTTGCTCAACTCTTTCAGAAGTGGGGGTTGACTCGCAAGTGGAAATTTTTGGAGCATATGAAATAATGATAAATGTAATCCATGTACCCTTAACCTTATGGAAATATCCATATACTTTACCATATTTCCTTAGTAATTTATTTTAATTTGGCCCCATCTGTATACCGTAAGCTCTCATGGACAGAGATTGTCTACCAACTCTATTATAATATACTTTAACAAGCACTTAGACCAGTGTTCTGCACACAGTAAATACTGAATAAACACCACTGATTAATTGATTGATTCATTCAGTGATCATTGGTGTATCCAAACTGCCTTCTCCAAACTAGCAACTCTCTCGCCTAAGGCCGCAACCCACCCCGGACAACTCAGACCCCCACCGCCGCCTCAGGGACATTTGGTCATGAGCTCTGGGACTCTCTCGGCCGCTAGCCGCTTGACTTTGAGTCTGATCGGGTAGGGTCGGGTTGACCCCTGACCCTGGTCATTGCCTGCTTATTATTCATTCATTCATTCAATAGTATTTATTGAGCGCTTACTATGTGCAGAGCACTGTACTAAGCGCTTGGGATGAACAAGTCGGCAACAGATAGAGACAGTCCCTGCCGTTTGACGGGCTTACAGTCTAATCGGGGGAGACGGACAGACAAGAACAATGGCACTAAACAGCGTCAAGGGGAAGAACATCTCGTAAAAACAATGGCAACTAAATAGAATCAAGGCGATGTACAATTCATTAACAAAATAAATAGGGTAACGAAAATATATACAGTTGAGCGGACGAGTACAGTGCTGTGGGGAAGGGAAGGGAGAGGTGGAGGAGCAGAGGGAAAAGGGGAAAATGAGGCTTTAGCTGCAGAGAGGTAAAGGGGGGATGGCAGAGGGAGTAGAGGGGGAAGAAGAGCTCAGTCTGGGAAGGCCTCTTGGAGGAGGTGAGTTTTAAGTAGGGTTTTGAAGAGGGAAAGAGAATCAGTTTGGCGGAGGTGAGGAGGGAGGGCGTTCCAGGACCGCGGGAGGACGTGACCCAGGGGTCGATGGCGGGATAGGCGAGACCGAGGGACGGTGAGGAGGTGGGCGGCAGAGGAGCGGAGCGTGCGGGGTGGGCGGTAGAAAGAGAGAAGGGAGGAGAGGTAGGAAGGGGCAAGGTGATGGAGAGCCTTGAAGCCTAGAGTGAGGAGTTTTTGTTTGGAGCGGAGGTCGATAGGCAACCACTGGAGTTGTTTAAGAAGCGGAGTGACATTCCCAGATCGTTTCTGCAGGAAGATGAGCCGGGCAGCGGAGTGAAGAATAGACTGGAGCGGGGCGAGAGAGGAGGAAGGGAGGTCAGAGAGAAGGCCGACACAGTAGTGTAGCCGGGATATAACGAGAGCCCGTAATAGTAAGTTAGCAGTTTGGGTGGAGAGGAAAGGGCGGATCTTGACGATATTGTAGAGGTGAAACCGGCAGGTCTTGGTAACGGATAGGATGTGTGGGGTGAACGAGAGGGACGAGTCAAGGATGACACCGAGATTGCGGGCCTGAGAGACGGGAAGGACAGTCGTGCCATCCACGTTGATAGAGAAGTCTGGGAGAGGACCGGGTTTGGGAGGGAAGATGAGAAGCTCAGTCTTGCTCATGTTGAGTTTTAGGTGGCGGGCCGACATCCAGGTGGAGACGTCCCGGAGGCAGGAGGAGATGCGAGCCTGAAGGGAGGGGGAGAGGACAGGGGCGGAGATGTAGATCTGCCTGTCATCTGCGTAGAGATGGTAGTCAAAGCCGTGAGAGCGAATGAGTTCACCGAGGGAGTGAGTGTAAATGGAGAACAGAAGAGGGCCAAGAACTGACCCTTGAGGAACTCCAACAGTTAAACGATGGGAGGGGGAGGAGGCTCCAGCGAAGGAGACCGAGAATGATCGGCCAGAGAGGTAAGAGGAGAACCAGGACTTGGTCATTCTAAGCGGTAGTACAGTGCTCTGCACATAGTAAGTGCTCAATAAATATGAATGAATGAATGAATGAATGAATGAATGGTAAGTGACATATTGACAGATTATACTACAACCTGGTATTTACTCTAGTCACTTAGTATAATAGCCCAGTAGTTTTCCAACACTGTGCGGTCTCTTGATTTTTGTTTTTTTTCCCCACATCGCCACCTCTGCTTATAGGGGAGTTGTAATTTCCCATGAAAATCAGCCAATCAATATTAGCACTGCTGTAATGAGTCAACCTATGAGCTCTGACTAGAAATGCCAGCAAGTCAGGACTCTAAGGTGGTCCGCTCATAGGACTGGCTAAAACATTTGGTTATCGAGGCAGGGAAGATTTTGCCCCTGCAAAATACAAAAATCCACTCAAACCCCTAATTTGAGGACATTTTGCAGGCAACCCCCTGACCCTCCACCCTTGTGCATCAAGTCTTTCCCTTCCCCCTCCAGGTGGCTGTTCAGATAAGGGCCAATCCCAACTGGTGCTAGTTACATTTACATTTTAAATCGACTTCACCTCTCTGATAGATTCCTTCCTCCCTATAGCTGTCCTTAAGCAATTATCTCATTCACTTACCATCTAATCCAGGCCATACCTCCAGACCTAAATGAAAACTTAACGCTTAACTCTTCTGTTCACAGAGGGAAGAAGAGAATCTAATCTCCCAATCACCTATCTTGAGTCCTCCATGAAAATGATGAGTAAGTGTTTTACATTGTTCACAGTGAGTATTTTGAAGAGATGAAAGGTGAATTTAAAATATGAGAGTTTTGCAACGTCATGGTTTGGAGAGAAAATGGATCCAGGTAGGGTGCTACTGGAGAGTGTGTTTCCAGCAGGGATAGTAAGCAGAATATGACACTGCACCATCGGAGAGAAAAATAAACTTGAGAACACATTGGTGTATCTATAATATGTTATTGTGAGTAGAAAATTAGAGGAAATGGACACTTTTCAGTGATAGAGAAAGAAGAGAAACAGAAGCTGTTTAGTGTATGCTGTGAAGGAATCATGAGAAAAAGAAGTACAAGTAAAAACTGCACCAGATGCAGAAATAAAATCAATATGACAAGGACACTTTATAGTCTCATACTGTCCCCTTTATTTGCACTATCAGACATTACTGATAATAATATAATAATAATATCTGCTAACTGCTTACTATATGCCAAACATAGAACCAAGCATTAGGGTAGATACTAGATAATCAGGTGGAATATGGAGAAGCAGCATGGCTCAGTTGAAAGAACCTGGGCTTGGGAGTCAGAGGTCAGGGATTCTAATTCTGCCTTCACCATTTGCCAGCTGTATGACTTTGGGGAAATCACTTCATTTCTCTGTGCCTCAGTTACCTCATTTGTAAACTGGGAATGAAGACTGAGAGCTCCACATGGGGCAACCTGATCACCTTGTATCCCCCCCCAGCACTTCGCACAGTGCTTCACACATATTAAGCACTTAACAAATACCATCATCATCATTATTATTATTATTATTGTATGGTCCCTGTCCCTGTGGGCAGGGATTGCCTCTATTTGTGGCTGAATTGTACTTCCCAGGTGCTTATTACACTGCTCTACACACATAAGCTCTCAATAAATAAGATTGAATGAATGAGGGAAATGGATTCTTCTTCAAGTATGAAGGACAACTACTTAAAGATTACACAGACACACCATGCATAATTGATGCAGCATTTGAGAGAGTTCAATAGAAATGAGATGCAGTTTCAAATGACATTACCTTTTTCTTACTTCTCTCTTTTTTCTCATGCTCCCCCTATTTATACACTTAATTTGCCTTTATAATAGTCCCTCTCATGGTTTTGGGTTGAAAAACACATGCAAAAACGTGGGACAATTATGTGAGTAAATAAGGTAACTGAGTGGAAGACACATCCATTGGGTTGATATGAATTGTGGTGTTGGCAACTAACTAGGTAGGATTTTTAGGAAGAGTGAAATTTTAGGAGGGCTTTGAAGTTGGGATAAGCTGAGATGTGGCAAACAGGGGCTCAGGTGAGTTCTAGGCCAGGGTAACTATCTGAGCAAAGAATTGGAGGCAAGAGAGTTGTAAGTGAGATACACAGTAAAGTAAGCTTGGGAGGAGTGCGTGGCCTAGAGGAAAGAGTACAGACCTGGGAATCAGGGTAACTGGGTTCTAATCCTGGCTTCTGACTTGTGCCTCAGTTTCCATCTGTAAAATGAGGGTGCATTGCCTGTTCTTCTCCCCTCTTAGATTGTAAATTCCACATGAAATAGGGACTGTGTTTGCCTGATTATTTTGTAACTACCCCAGAGCTTAGTGCAGTGTTTGCTTAACAAATGCCACAATTATTAATATTATTATTATCAGTCCTGCATTGAAACACTGAGGGATATGCTCTGAACAGAGGAATGACTACAATTTGTTCCTTTGGAAATGAAGATGAGTATATTGTAAGCTTGGAAAGCTGAAATTGTAAACTTTTAAGTGAGTTATATTTCCACTGGTGGATAGCTCAATATTTGTACACATTTGTGAGTATCTTTTGTTTATATGTTCACTAGAAACATTTTGAGACCCAAAATGTCCAAAACATTCTAAGAGAAATTCAAGCTCATAGAGTAAAAACTATTCAAGAAACAGATAAAATAGGAAAGTAGCATTGACACGATGGTCACGGTGTCAGGATCTCATCTTAAATGAAATTTATTTGATATCAGTGTCTCAGAGAGACTGAGGAGAAAGGGAATGATTTGAATTCACAAAAGCTCTTTATGCTTTTTTCTTCAATTGCAAAATAAAAAGTATATATAGATATGGTTAACTCTTTCCCTTATCTTCCTCAAAACAAAGTACACCTTCCATGAGTTTGGAGTTCGTGTGTGTGTGTATAAAAGCAGAGTAGCCTAATGAAAACAGCCCAGACCTTTGAATCAGATCACCTAGGTTCTATTCCAGGCTTTTCCACTTGCCAGTTGAGTCCCTTAACTTCTGTACCCCTCAGTTTCCTCTTATGAAAAACTGATATTCAATATCTGTTGTCACTCCCAAGTAGACTGTTAGTTCCATGTGGGACAAGGACTGTGTCTGTCTTGATTATTTTGCATCTCCTTCAGCACCTAGTACAATATTCGACTATGCCAAGAAGAAGGGATGCTAACCCTCCTACCCCCGTCCCCTCTCCTCATTCTGCCCTCCAGGCTTTGCCTGAGCCTGAGACTTTTGCCAAGGGAAGGGAGGTGACCTTTCCCTCCTCCCACCTGCTCCAGTCTTTTTCTCCATATTGGGAACAGAGGCTAATACTCCAGCCCTGGGACTGCAACAAAACAGCCTCTACAGAGACAGGACACCAAATTCTACTATTGTTCTGAACATTCTCTCTTAAAGGCTCTGACCTTACCATAACCCCTCAATACCCTCCCTCTAATTACCCCATCCCCATCCTTCTTTCCCACTGCCATCCCACATCCCCCTCCTCCTGCACCAGCCCCAACAGGCTCTTTCCCATCCAACAGTGCCCCAGCACTCTCAAAGCCCCTCCACACTCCCTCTCCTACAGTCCCAGGGAAGTGTAGCCTATGGAACTCTGGTTCATCTTGGGAAAGCTTCCAGTCACCTTTGACTTGTACCTGATCCATTTGCTCTTATACCTCGCAATCAGTGTAACCTTGTTCTCACCAAACAACAGCATCTCTCTCACCTATTTTTTTCCAAAAGGGGCTCTATCTTCACCCAATCCCCAAGACTAACCTGAAAAGAGAGGAAGAGGTGATTTATTTTTCCCCCGCACCCCAGTGCCACTTTTTCAGCATTCTTTTCATTTCTCTGCTTCCCATTTTCTGAAGCCCACATTACCCACCTTTATTACAAACTGCAATTATTTGTCAATTACCACTCCCTAAGCCCCATCCTCCAACTTTCTGAACCATTTTGTGCCTATTTTCATGTTCCTTCTTTCTTTCTCCATGCCTACATTGATCCTTGAGGACTTCAATAGCCATTTAAATATCTCCATTGATCTATCTGTCTACTATGGTCTACTTATGACAGTAGATGCAAGCATAGTCCTCATTTTAGGGATTTTCCCTATAAAGAAGAAGTATGGTCTACTGGAAAAAACATGGGACTGGAAGACAGAGAACCTGAGTTCCAATCCCAGCTCTGCCACACAATTGCTGTGTGACATTGGACAAGTCACTTAACTTCTCTGTGCCTCAGTTACATCACCTTTAACATGGGGATTAAATCCTATGCTCTCCTACATAAACTGTCAGACCCATATTCATTCATTCATTAATTCAATTGTATTTATAGAGCACTTACTTGTATTTATAGAGCACTTACTGTGTGCAAAGCACTGTACTAAACACTTGGCAAGTACAGTTTGGCAACCGATAGAGACAATCCCTATCAAACCACTGGCTCACAGTCTAGAAGGGGGGAGACAGACAACAAAACAAATAAGTAGGCAGGGATTGTGTCCAACCTGATTCGTTTGTATCTACCCCAGCCCGGTACTTGACACATAAATTACAAATATGTACAAAGTGTTGTGGAGCAGGGAAGGTGAAGAACAAAGGGAGCACGTAGGTTGATGCAGAAGGAAGTGGGAGAAGAGGAAATGGGGACTTAGTCAGGGAAGACTTCTTGGCGGAGATGTGCCTTCAATAAGTCTTTGAAGAGGGCAGAGTAATTCTCTGTCAGATTTGAGCAGGTTAGGCATTCCAGGACAGAGGCAGCATGTGGACAAGGAGTCAGTGGTGAGATAGAGGAGATCAAGGCACAGTGAGAAGGTTAGTATTAAAGGAGCAAAGGGTGTGGGCTGGGTTGTAGTAAGAGAGTAGTGAGGTGAGGTAGGAGGGGGCAAGATGACTGAGTGCTTTAAAGCCAATGGTGAGAAGTTTTTGTTTGATATGGAGGTGGATGGGCAACCACTAGAATTTTTTGAGGAATAAGGAAACATGTCCTGAATGTTTTTGTAGAAAAATGGTCTAGGCAGTCATGAAAAGCTAAACAAGTCACTGAATTCCAGGTGCAGGGGGCACACTTTGGATTGTCGACACCCTAAGTAACTGTGCTGACCTCAGAGTACTTCCTGGTTCAAAGGGCAAAAGACATCAAATTTTTAGTGAAGAGATATCTCCTCTAAGAGTCCTTCCCAGATGACACCCTCATTTCCTCTTCTTCTATTCCCTTTTGTCTCGCCCTTGCACTAGGTTTGCACCCTTTAGTCACCCCTCCCTCAGCTCCACAGCACTTGTATTCATATCTGCTTATTTATTTATTTATTTATTTATTTATTTATTTATTTATTTATTTATTTATGCTAGTGTCTGTCTCCTCCTCTAGACTGTAAGCTCATTGTGGGAAGGGAATATGTCTGCCAGCTGTTATACTGTACTTTCCCAAGCACTTAGCACAGTGCTCTTCACACAGTAAGAGCTCAATAAATACAATTGATTGATTGATTGCCTTGGGTTGTTGTGAGAGACCTGGAAATCACTGAATCCCCTCAGGATCCAGGACAGTTTTCATGATTTTCTCTGGGCAGCAACCAGTCCTGTGAGAATGTGGACCAAGCTGATCCCTTTCTTGATCTGCATGGGGAGAGGAGCAGATATGATGGTTCCTCACAATTGACCCAGACCCCTAGAAATGTTCATTATTTGAACTGTGCTGAGAGACTGAAGAAATTATAGGAGGGGGGAAATTTCTGGTTTTGGGTTGGCTCCCTGAGACCTCTAGAGGACTAGTCAATCCACATCTTGTAAGTGGAAGAGGTAGAAAAGAGTCATTCCATGTGCTCTGCCTGGGTAACAGAATCTTTGCCCTGGCCAAAGGAGCCACCCCAATTCATTTCTTCACCTACTCCAAAACAGCACCTCATCAGCTGGGTTGATTGGAGCAGGCCTGTGTACATTATCCCTGACTAAGGCATATGCATGTCAAGAGAGGTAACCATCCTTTGCCATGATTTGGAGATAAAATTGAATGGACCTTTTAGCCTGACACAGAAAAGGCCTATATTATGCCATGACATGATCCTCTTCACTTGTGTAAATCCAGACATATCACCCTTCCCAGAACTCTCTTCCTTCCCTCACACCAGGTGGGAAAACAGATCTTTATTAATAATAATAATAATAATAATAATAATAATAATGGCATTTGTTAAGTGCTTACTATGTACAAAGCACCACCCTAAGCTTTGGGAAGATACAGGGCGATCAGGATGTCTCACATGGCGCTCACAGTCTTAATGCCCATTTTACAGTTGAGGTAACTGAGGTACAGAGAAGTTAAGTGACTTGCTCAAAGTCACTCAGCTGACAAGTGGCAGAGCTGGGATTTAGTAATAATAGTAATGGTGGTATTTGTTAAGTGCTTACTGTGTGCCAAGCAGTGTTTTAAGTGTTGGGATAGATACAAGGTTATCAGGTTGTCCCAAGTGGGGCTCACAGTCTTAATCCCCATTTTACAGATGAGGTCACTGGGCACAGAGAAGTTAAGTGACTTGCCCAAAGTCACACAGCTGACAAGTGGTGGAGTCAGGATTTGAACCCATGACCTCTGACTCCCCAGCCCATGCTCTTTCCACTGAGCCATGCTGCTTCTAAATATTTAAATAGCAAACTTGGAAACTGTATGGCCTAGGTCCTTGGACAGTTGCTAACAATTCTTCTACAACATTTCTTGCCTATTGGACTTATGTCTATGACCATGAAAAAATGTATTTCATTTTGTAACTTAAGCAGCACTGACAGTTGAGTTCATCAGAGTTTTACCTTGACAATGGTCCATGTGGACAGATGCATGTAAGAAGGAAGAGGAGATGCTTGGGGATGAGCCACAGACTAACAGACTCATTCACAAATCTTCATTAAACTGATAAACTACTGTAGTTGTAAATCTCCTCTCAGCACATAAACTGGCCTCCTCAAATGCCATATGTTTACTGAAGTGTCTTTAGGCAAAGACTAACTTTACAATTTAAAGATGAGCTAGGCTGTCACTTCTGAAAACAAAGAGTTACCCATATGTAAACAGCTCCACTAACCACATCTATTGTTCTTACTCTGATTTGCTCCCTAAATACGTTTGCTTTTGGTGTCCAAAGAAAATGAATCATTTTAAAAGAATGACAAAAGGGAAGTAAGAGGATGGAGGAGAATATTCAAGTATTCAATATTGCTCAGTGTGCAATATAATGGAGAGAGCAATTAGGTGACTTTTTCCAAATAGGAAAGTTTGCCTTTGAAAATTAAACACACTAATCATTACTCAGGGAGGCAAATTCTTTATATTAAAATGAAACACAGTAGTGTAGTGTGCAAACTTAAAAAAATGAATGTAACTGTAACCCCAAGACCAGTATGTTACTTATTGTAAATGCATGATCTCATGATAACTGATGCAGATGCATACAGAGTAGCCAGGACTGGGAAGTATGTGACTTAGTGGAAAGAGCATAGGCCTAGAAGTCAGAGGACCTGGGTTCTAATCTCAGCTCCACCATCTGTTTATTCTTCATTCATTCATTCATTCATTCCTTCATTCATTCAGATATATTTATTGAGTTCTTACTGTGTGCAGAGCATTGTACTAAGCACTTGGGTGTGTACAATTATACAATAAACAGTCACATCCCCTGCCCACAGTTAGCGTGGCTCAGTGGAAAGAGCACGGGCTTTGGAGTCGGGCTCATGAGTTCGAATCCCAGCTCTGCCACTTGTCGGCTGTGTGACTGTGGGCAAGTCACTTAACTTCTCTGGGCCTCAGTTCCCTCATCTGTAAAATGGGGATTAAGACTGTGAGCCCCACGTGGGGCAACCTGATTCCCCTATGTCTACCCCAGCGCTTAGAACAGTGCTCGGCACATAGTAAGCGCTTAACAAATACCAACATTAGAGGTGGGGAGACAGACCAATACAAAGATATGTGCTTAAGTGCTGTGGGGCTGGGAGGGAGGAAGAGAAAAGGGAGCAAGTCAGAGTGAAACAGAAGGGAGTGTGAGATGAGGAAAAGTGAGGCTTAGTCTGGAAAGGCCCCTTGGAGGAGATGTGCTTTCAATAAGGCTTTGAAGAAGGGGAGAACAATTGTTTGTCAGATGGGGTTCCTCAAGGGTCAGTTCTTGGCCCTCTTCTGTTCTCCATCTACACTCACTCCCTCAGTGAACTCATTCATTCTCATGGCTTTAACTATCATCTCTATGCAGATGACACACAGATCTACATCTCTGCCCTTCTCCTCTCCCCCTCCCTTCAGGCTCGTATCTCCTCCTGCCTCCAAGACATCTCTACCTGGATGTCTGCTCGCCACCTAAACTCAACATGGCCAAAACTGAGCTCTTTATCTTCCCTCCCAAGCCCTGTCCTCTTCCTGACTTCCCTATCACCGTGGATGGTACAACCATCCTTCCCATCTCTCAAGCCCGCAACCTCGGTGTCATCTTTGACTCGGCTCTCTCGTTCACCCCACACAACCAATCCGTCACCAAAACCTGCCGGTCTCACTTTTATAATATCACTAAGATCCGCCCTTTCCTCTCCACCCAAACGGCTATTTTACTGTTACAGGCTCTCGTAATATCCCAGCTGGATTACTGTGTCAGCCTTCTCTCTGACCTCCCTTCCTCCTATCTCTCCCCACTCCAGTCTATTCTTCATTCCACTGCCTGGCTCATCTTCCTGCAGAAACGCTCTAGGCATCACTCCCCTTCTTAAAAACCTCCAGTGGTTGCCTATCAACCTCCACATGAAACAAAAACTTCTCACTCTAGGCTTCAAGGCTCTCCATTACCTTGCCCCCTCCTACCTCTCCTCCCTTCTCTCTTTCTACTGCCCACCCCACACGCTCCGCTCCTCTGCCGCCCACCTCCTCACCGTCCCCCGTTCTCGCCTATCCTGCCGTCGACCCCTGGGCCTTGTCCTCCTGCTGTCCTGGAATACCCTCCCTCCTCACCTCTGCCAAACTAATTCTCTACCCCTCTTCAAAACCCTACTGAGAGCTCACCTCCTCCAAGAAGCCTTCCCAGACTGAGCTTCCCCTTTTCCCTCTGCTCCCTCTGCTCCCCTTCTACCCCCCTTCACCTCCCCTCAGCTAAGCCCTCTTTCCCCTTTCCCTCTGCTCCTCCCCCTCTCCCTTCCCTCAGCACTCAGCTCATCTGCTAAATTGTATATATTTTTATTACTGTATTTATTTGTTAATGAGATGTACATCCCCTTGATTCTATTTATTGCTATTGTTCTTGTCTGTATGACTCCCCCCATTAGACTGTAAGCCCGTCAATGGGCAGGGACTGTCTCTATCTGTTGCCGATTTGTATATTCCAAGTGCTTAGTACAGTGCTTTGCACATAGTAAGCGCTCAATAAATACTATTGAATGAATTTGAGGAGGGAGGGCTTTCCAGGCCAGAGGCAGGATTTGGGTTAGGAGTCGTCGACAAGACAAGTAAGATTGAGGTAGAGTGAGAAGGTTAACACTAGAGGAGTGAAATGTGCAGGCCAGGTTGAAGAGGAGAGAAGGAAGGTAGGGTAGGGATTATGTTGACCTTGGCCAAATCACTTAACTTTTCTGTGCCTCAGGTACCTCATCTATAAAATGAGGATTACAACTGAGATTCCCATGTGAGACAAGAACTTTGTCCAATCTTATACCAACCCAGTGCCTGGCACATAGGAAATGCTTTGCAAATACCATAAAAAAAAAAAAAAAAAAACCTTTACCTCCATAAAATATACTCTAGCAATGCCAGTTTATCAGTTCAGCTTCTGTCCCTGGGCCAAATATATAATGACAATAAAATGAGGCAGAATGATGACCATGAAACAGTCATTTCTTATCTTATGGGAATTATCCCTTTCAGTGGCAGATCAAATTTTCTATGTATTATCTGCAGTCATTTTCAAAACTTCTACAGTGGTCCTCAAATGCTTATGGGTTACATTTTTTTTTTTTCCTAGGGAACTTTCCTAAATCACATTTTTTTGGAACGTAGAGAGATTCCCTCTATGATTTCCATCCCAGATCAGTAAAGATCAAATTGCAATCTATCAGGCATTTTTTAATTATATTTGCAAGTATTAAATTGTTAAAGTCAGATGTAACATTCCCAAACAATCAGCAATAGTAGTTAACAGCAATCTGTTTCCACAACAACAAAAATATAAGCAATACTTCTACATAACCCAACCCCAGGAATCTCCTAGTTAACCAGCTGACCCATGGAATCTAACTCTGGCACATTTTAGGCACTCTCAGTAGGAACGGGGTAACTATGGTACACATTGGCACCAGATAATCAGGAAAAATCCTAAATTTCATTCATTCCCTCATAATTGAGTCCTGGCTACTGTGGGATCTCATTAACAGGTACTGGGGTGGTTGATATATAAAGTTTGATATGTATAAAATACTCTGCTCTGAGCATGGTAAACACTGAAGCAATACTATTATAATCATTATTATTAATAATAATAATATTAATAAGAATAATAGTATTTGTTAAACACTTATTATGTTCCAGGCACTGTCTAAGTCCTGGGGTGGATACAAGCAAATTGAGTTGGATACAGTCCCTGTACCATGTGGGGCTCACAGTCTCAGTCCTCATTTTACAGATGAGGTAATTGAGACAGAGTTATAATCCCATCTCCGCCCACTTGTCTGCTGTGTGACAAGTATTTATTGTCAAATAAATAATAGTATTTATTGAGCGCTTACTATGTGCAGACCACTGTACTAAGTGCTTGGAATGAACAAGTCGGCAACAGATAGAGACAGTCCCTAACGTTTGACGGGCTTACAGTCTAATTGGGGGAGACAGACAGACAAGAACAATGGCAATAGAGTCATGGTTATGGTACTTACTTTTTAGTGCCTCCATTACCTCAACCATAAAATGGGGATTACTACTGTGAGCCCCATCTGGGACATGGACTGTGTCCAATCTGATTATTGCATATCTACCACAGCACTTAGTACAGTGCCTGGCACATAGTAAGTGCTCAACAAATACCATTAGGAAAAAAAAAAAAAGATGGGCAGAGGGCCTCTCTCCCAAAATTCTCTACTCTGTTTTCCAGTTAGTTTGGAGATATGGAATGCTCAAAGACTGATTGTGTTTAATCCTGATCAGAAGCATTCTCATGGCAGCAATTCTCAATTAATGGAGAGGATATGTTTATATAAGCTCATTATGTGCAGGGAACGTTTCTGCTAATTCTGCTGTATTGTACTCTCTCAAGTGCTTAGTACAGTGCTCTGCACATAGTAAGAACTCACTAAATATGGTTGACTGATTGATTGATTCACAGACATTCTAGCATGTATGAGCTCATGACTTGACACCAAATTCCATTTCCATATGTTGTGGGAAATCAAGCATTTAGCCTTATTGGTTTTCTGTTCTTGGCTTCTTTCCCACATGCTGTTCTGACAAAGAGAAAAAGTTCAAAATGTGGGACTCCAGACCAAAACTTGGTAAAGATGCCAAACATAGTCCTAAGCATTTTGGTATATACATGATTATCAGGTTGTAAAGAGTTCCTGTCCCATACAAGGGTCACAATGTAAGTGAGAGGGAGAACAGATATTGAATCCCTATTTTACAAGTGAAGAAATTGAGG
Source organism: Ornithorhynchus anatinus (assembly GCF_004115215.2). NCBI lineage: Eukaryota > Metazoa > Chordata > Mammalia > Monotremata > Ornithorhynchidae > Ornithorhynchus > Ornithorhynchus anatinus. The sequence goes on from NC_041728.1 coordinate 158,951,969, forward strand.
GACAGAGACATTAAATCATTTGCCCAAGATCACGCAGCAGAGAACACATCTGCTAACTCTGTTGCATTGTACTCTCCCAAGTCCTTAGTACAGTACTCTGCACACAGTAAGCACTCAATAAATTAAAATGATGGCGATGATGAAGTGGCAGATTAGAATTATGGTCTTCTCACTCCTAGGCCTATGTTCTTTCCACTAGGCCACACTGCTATTCATTAAGAGCAAGGAACAGAGCATCAGTACAAGTAATAGTCCTGGAAGCTTAACCCTGCTAAATCCTGGATCATCAGGGACCATGGGGAGGAAAGCAATCATCCGGTGCCCACGGCACCCTCAACCCTTTCTCTTCACATCAGAGGAGTCAAGCCCCAGCTCCACAGAAGTGAAGAGCAGAAGAATTAAAGAGACTCTGCGACACTGAGATTCAGGGACCAAAAAAGTAATGACCAAGAGATCTTCAAGACAGACTTCCCCATCTGGCTTTACAATAGAAGCCACAGATACAATTGATTGAATGAATGAACTATCTTCCTGATATTTAGTTGGTTGGGAAAATTGTTCAATCATTCACTCAATCATACTTACTGAACACTTTTGTTGAGCAGAACATCATACTAAGTGTTTGGGAGAGTATAATACAACAATATAACAATATAACACGTTCCCTGACCAGTCAACTCTCTTCGGTCATGGCTCAGTGGAAAGAGCACGAGCTTTGGAGTCAGAGGTCATGGGTTCGAATCTTGACTCTGCCACTTGTCAGGTGTGTGACTGTGGGCAAGTCACTTAACTTCTCTGCGCCTCAGTTACCTCATCTGTAAAATGGGGATTAAGACTTGGAGCCCCACGTGGGACAAGCTGATTCCCCTGTGTCTGCCCCAGTGCTTAGAACAGTGCTCTGCACATAGTAAGCGCTTAACAAATACCAACATTATTATTATTATTATTATTATTTGGTCATTCTTCTCCCACTAAACTCCAGTTCATACATATCTCTCAAAACTACCTACTCTGCTTCACATTTTGATCTCTATCACCGGTGAGCACTTGCTCACATTCCTTCCTGCCTGGAACTCTCCCCGCCAACCCATCTGGTAGACCACAGCTCTACTCATCTTCAAGGCCCTTCTGAAACCATGTATCCTCCAGAAGTCTGCTCTGGATTACTCTCTAATCTCCCCATTTAATATCTCCACCAACTGATATGCCAGAATTTCCATACTTGTATGTTCACAACCTTGTGTTGCACTTTTGTAGATATTTTTACACTTTCTTACTATCCTCACTCTAATTCATTTTAGTGTCTTCCTCTCCCTCTATATTTTAACCTCATTTGTGGGAGATGTTGCTGCACTCTCCCATTGCCTAGCTCTGAATACAATAAGCACTTTTTCTTTTATGTTATGTGTTAAGTGCTTACTCTATGCCAGGCACTGTACTAAACACAGGGGAGACACAAGATGATCAAGTTAGACAGAGTTACTGATGAGGTAACTGAGGTACAGAAAAATGAAAATGAAGTGACTTGCTCAAGGTCACACAGCAGGCAAATAGGAGATCTGGGATTATAAACCTGTACTCTGACTCTCGGGTTTATGCTCTTTCCACTAGGCAAAAGTGATTCTCAAATACTATTGACTGATTGATGTAGTTACTAATCAAAGTATTTGTATTTAAACATACTCCTAAAATGTCCAGTTCATCTACTTTTTCACAGGTACATTTTTAGTGTTATGGAAATTTTTATTGTTTAATTTTGATGTATTTCCATTTATTCTTAGAGGGTGAATATTTTTTTGGGTCAGTGAAAAGGAATGAGTGGTCAGGTGGAGAGCAAATGCACTGAAAGTAGGTAGGAGGTCAGCAAATGATATCAGGCTACTCACACCCAGTAATTACTCCTTAGTCAGGCAAGAGTCTAATATTGAACACCTTTTGTGTGTATATTACTATATTGAGTATTTGGGAAAGAACAAGAGTTAAGAAGCAGAATAATTCCATGATGGGTTGGCATGTTTTGCTCTACAAAATATTATTCAGAATACATCATTCACACCATGACAAAAACTGGTTTTTTAATAGCTGATTGAAGGGCTCATAGTTTGAATTACTAGGTGACCTGATCTTCCGATCAGGGAGTGATGCCAAGGAAGAGGGAGGCGGGACTTTGGGACTTTCCGTGAAGCTCAGAATGAAGAAAGAAGGTATATTCAGGGAGCAGATTGGGTACACGAATGTGCACAGCATCTTCCAAAACCCAAGTGTGGGTAGGTGAGCCTGGAGCTGACCTCTGAGGCATAGGCTGAGGGGACACTAGTCTGAGCTTCTGCAACCAGGCCCCTCTCAGCTAGTCACAGAGAGTTGTTGGTGGTTTCGCTGCTGCCGCCAGGCTGTGCAGGTGAAAGACATGTATGGGCATTCTCCCCCTTCTAGACTCTGAGCCCATTGTTAGGTAGGGAATTTCTCTGTTGCCAAATTGCACTTCCCAAGCACTTAGTACAGTGCTCTGTCCTCTCCCCAACTTCCTTGTCACTGTGGACAACATTACCATCCTTCCTGTCTCACAGGCCCGCAACCTTGGTGTCGTCCCTGACTCAGCTCTCTCATTCACCCCACACATCCAATCTGTCACCAACACCTGCCGGTCTCACCTTCACAATATTGCCAAGATCCATCCTATCCTCTCCATCCAAATGTCTATCGTGCTGGTACAAGCTCTCATAATATCCCGACTGGATTATTGTGTCAGCCTCCTCTCTCATCTCCCTTCCTCCTGTCTCTCCCCACTCCAGCCTATTCTTCATTCTGCTGCCCGGATCATCTTCCTACAGAAATGCTTGGGGCATGTCACTCCCCTCCTCAAAAACCTCCAGTGGTTGCCTATCAACCTTTTCACGAAACAAAAACTCCTCACTCTTGGCTTCAGAAGTCTCCATCACCTTACCCCCTCCTACCTCACCTCCCTTCTCTCTTTCTACTGCCCACCCCGCATGTTCCGCTCCTCTGCTGCCCACCTCCTCATGGCCCCCGTTCTCGCCTATCCCGCCATCGACCCCTGGCCCACATCTTATCGCTGTCCTGGAATGTCCTCCCTCCTCACACTCGCCAAACTAACTCTCTTCCTTTCTTCAAAGCCCTATTGAGAGCTCACCTCCTCCAGGAGTCCTTCCCAGACTGAGCCCCCCTTTCCCTCTGCTCCCCCTCTTCTTCCCCACACTCAGCTCTTTCCCCTTCCCCTCCTCTCAGCACTGTGCTCTTTTGTATATATTATTTATTACCCTATTTATTTTTTTAATGAAGTGTATATTTCTTTGATTCTATTTATTTTGATAATGTTGTCTTGTTTTGTTATGTTTTGCTTTGCTGTCTGTCTCCCCCGTTTAGACTGTGAACCTGTCATTGGGCAGGGATTGTCTCTATCTGTTGCTGAATTATATATCCCAAGTGCTTAGTACAGTGCTCTGCACATAGTAAGCACTCAATAAATACTATTGAATGAATGAATGCTCTGCACACAGTAACTGCTCAATAAATATGATTGAATGAATAAGTAAATGAATGGGCAGAGTTTTCACTGCTGGATCAGGGGTCAGAAAGACTACTCCATCAAAGGCAGTGGGTGTTACTACTCCCCACTAGTCAGCCTGAGCTCTGAAGTGGTAATGACCATCTCCCTCCCTTTAAAGCAGGAAAATGGCTCAAACCCAAGTGGTGGCTTCTGTAGTAGCTCATCAGGAGGTTTTGTGCTGTCTAATCTCTGTCTCCCTGCTAGTCAACCAGGAGTGTGGAGAGAAGGAAATCATGTGTGGTACCTCACCTGAACGCGGACCCTTTTGGGCCTGGCCATGTTGGAGGCAGATAGAAAATGAGAAGACATTTTGTTTTCACTTAAAAGAAATTGCTAAAAAAATAAATCACCTGGGCCAGGAGGGATTATAGGCACGGATGACCTCTGGACTGGGGAACGCTGATGCCACTGCCTGCCCCAGCAGGGCCACCCTTGGGGGATGGGCTTCAGGCTGGCATCAGATTGACTTATATGACTCATAGGGAAGTAACATGGTCTAGCAGAAAGAGTACAGGCCTGGGAGTCACAAAACATGAATTCTAATCCTGGCTCTGACATATGTATGCTGCGGGACCTTGGGGGCAAGTCACTTCACTTCTCTGTTACTCAGTTACCTCATCTGTACAATGGGGATTAAGAAAGTGAGCCCACATGGGACAGGGACTGTGTCCAACTTGATTCCTTTGCCTCTCACCAGTGCTTAGGACAGTGCTTGGCACAGAGTAAGCGAGTAACAGATACCACAATTATTATTATGATTTATTATTAGATGACTGGCACAGAGAGGCAGCGTGAGGTTGGACTGGAATTTGACCCCCTTGACTCAGGATTGTAAAACTGATAGGATGCCCAAACCAATTTGTAAACCAATCCAAAACCTCTTTGGCAAATCTCAACCCCATTGCAGAATCCAACAGGAACCCTGCCCTTGAGTGTTTTTAATCTAATAGAATCTGAAATATCAAGAGTTGAGATACTCGTATTTGAGAAGAGAAGCTCTTCAGTATCAGCTGTTACAAGTAGCTAAGATTCACCAGAACCAACTCAAACCTAAGGTGAGGCCTGGAGGGGATGCATTATTTTATAATAATAAAAAGAGTTATGATATTTGTTAAGTGCTTACTATTTGCCAAGCACTGTTCTAATTGCTGGGGTAGATACAAGGTAATCAGGTTGGCCCACATGGGGATCACAGTATTAATCCCCATTTTACAGAGGACGTATCTGAGGCACAGAGAAGTTAAATGGCTTGCCCAAGGTCACAAAGCAGACAAATGGCAGAGCCGAGATTAGAACCCATGTCCTTTGACTACAAGGCCCATGCTCTTTCCACTAAGCCATGCTTGTCAGGAGGCCATGAAGTTGGGGTGTTACTTGTGTTCCACATGTGCTGTTTACTCTAATTTACATAGCCAGGTGGCAAGACTAACTTATATTACTTTGTGGTTTAAATGTTGTAATTTGTAAAATATCTTATTTTACTTAAGCGTTTCTGGGTGAAGGAAAAGACTTTTAAAGTAAATTCATTTTAAAGCATTTCTAGAAGGGTCATCTTCCAGAAATTATGTAAGAAAACGTGGCAGCATCTACACAAAGGAAGAAACATCTAGAAGAGTATGAAAGTATATGACTTACTGAGGCTAAAAAAAAAACAAAAAACCCCTCAATTTCATGATTATTTGAGCATGAAAATTGCTGAAAAGTATTTATGGCTTCAAATGAACAGGCCACTCAAAGATGCAAATTTAGGCTCAAAGGACCTCAGAACTTTTGGAATGTAGTCCAGATGACTTTTTTCCAGGCAACTAGATGAGTGCAGCAAAGCCAATGGTAGAAAAAGTAGGGAAGGGACAGCAATTTATTTACAAAACTGACTTGTGCATTAAATGATAACTAGCATCCATCCATTCATGCAAATATTTAGGCATTACAAAATTGGCTCTGAAAATCCACATACTTTTCCAGATCCTGAGACGTGAACATGCATTTTTTTCATCAGCTTTGCGCTTGGGTCCAAACCCCCTAAAGCACATTGATTTTCAAGGCAACTCTCTCATTACAGCAATTAAGGCAGATTCTTAATATCTGTCTCCCCACCAGACTGTGGGCACCTTGAGGGCAGGGATCCTGTTTACCAACTCTATCGATTGTATCCTCCCAAGCATTAAGAACAGTGCTTTTCAAGGTGTGTTCGATCACTGATTGGCTGGTCAGCTGTTTAAATACTGAGGTCACTGAACAAGGACCAGATTTGCAGGTTTGCTAAAGCAACGTCAGGGCGAGAAAGCAAGTGATGCGGAGAGTATATGAATTCAAACCTTCCTAGATCTGTGACAGAATGGTGGAAGAAGCAAATGTGACATGTGAAGGGTTCAGTTTCATAGACCAGGTAATTATCTGAATCAATCAAACAGTCATATTTACTGAGCACTTTCTGTGTGCAGTGCATTCTACTAAGCACTTGGGAGAGTATCAATCATATTTATTGAGCACTTACTGTGTGCAATGCACTGTACTAAGCGCTTCAGAGAGTCCCTTATTACAGAGTTGGTAGACATGCTCTTTGCCCACATTAAGCTTACAGTCTAGAGGGAAGGAACAATACCATGGAGTAGTGCAGAAAAGACTGATCCAATTCAAAAGGAAGGTGATTTGACCAAAGGTGATGTCATCTTTCAATTTTTACCAAGTGGTTTTAGGTCAAAAAAAAATTATAAGCGAGCATTTCTAAAATATGGATGAAACAATCCCACATTTAAGGCCAAGAAAGATTTAAGAAGTATGAAATGAGATTTGGGATCATCTTAAGGGAAAGAAGCAGCGTTTTCTTATCTTCAAGGAAAATAAAATGAAACTCAAAATATTTCATTTAAACAAGTTATGAGGTAATAGATTAAGTTATCTTTTCCCTGGCTCCCTCTCCCTTCTGGATCATCTATGCACTTGGATCTGCAATCTTTGGGCATTTAATATTTGCCCCATTCTCAGACTCATAGCACTAATTAACATAGCTATAAATTGTATATTATGAAGGATTTTTTTATATTTATGTCTATCTCTAGATTCTAAGCTCTCTGTGTTTAGGGAACATCCAGCAAGTCTGTTATACTCTATTCCCCCAAGCATCAGTTCAGTGCTCTGCACACAGTAAGCACACAGTAAGCACTCTCTGAGAAGCAGCGTGGCTCAGTGGAAAGAGCATGGGCTTTGGAGTCAGGGCTCATGAGTTCGAATCCCAGCTCTGCCACTTGTCGGCTGTGTGACTGTGGGCGAGTCACTTAACTTCTCTGTGCCTCAGTTCCCTCATCTGTAAAATGGGGATTAAGACTGTGAGCCCCACGTGGGACAACCTGATTCCCCTATGTCTATCCCAGCGCTTAGAACAGTGCTCGGCACATAGTAAGCGCTTAACAAACAAAATACCAAATACCAACACTCAGTAAATACCGTTGATTGAGAGTAGTAATAGTAATAGTATTTACTGAGGACACTCTGCATGCAATTTCCTGTACCAAGAACTTACAAAGGCAAAACAAAATGGAGGAACATATCGGCTGTCCACAAGGAGTTAATACTTGTGGGAGATATTGGAAAAGTATAACAGAAGCTCAAGACTCATTTATTGCCAAAATGAATTTATAGTCTTACCGAGGTAGAGATCTTTCAAGTTAACAATCTGAAGTACATTGATTTCATTCCATTAACTATAAGGAAAGGAGCAAGACTCTGTGTGGCTTGCTTTCATTTTTATGCTCTGGGTGTAGAATGATGAGTATTACTGGTAGGCAAATGGAAAGGGGAAATAGCAGATTTCAGGAAGGAGTGTCATTTTGGCCCTCTGTCATTACGAGTCATTGGGCACGGTAGAAATGAGAGTCCCCTTAGAAGAACATATCCACAATCCCAAATGTTAAATTTGAGATGGTTCAGGCTCCGTGGGCCTCCTTCAGGGTGAAAGTAGGTATGGAAATAGGTATAACTATAGCTATAGTTTACCTTCTCCTTTCAGCATCTACCATAGAGGAATTCTCTTCTACTTAAAGGTGTTTTAAATCACCTTGTTGGCACTGATTCAATCAGGTGGCCATCAACCCAGGAAATAGCCAGGAAATTCTGGCATTTCCCTGAGAGGTGATTAGTTGCCTTTATCTCACCAGAGAGTCATACATTCAAAGTAAATTCACTATGTGGGCAGGGTTTCTCAACTCTATTTTTTGTGATATCTAAGTGCTTACTCTGTGCCAGACATTGTTCTAAGCAACATTGTTCTAAGCACTGGGGGGTGATTAGGTTGGACACAGTCCATGTCCCACATGGGACTCACAGTCTTAATCCCAATTTTACAGATGAGGTAACTGAAGCACACTGAAGTTAAGGGACTAGCCCAAAGGGCACAGAGCAGAGAAGTGGCAGAGCAACTCTATTACCCTCTCAAGGATTTACCACAGTACTCTGCACTCAGTAAATATCATTGATTTGTTGATGCCCTCAAGTTTCCTCCATTTTCCAGACAGCTCAGATTCTCACCAAAATTTCTACTTTGTTTTCTTTCCTCTTCTCTTCCCTCCTTCATGCCTTCACATGGCACTTGCTTGTTCTGAGGGCCTTGGGCAAATCACTTAACTTCTCTGTGCCTCAGTTACCTCATCTATAAAATGGGGATTAACACTCTGAGTCCCATGTGGGATAAGCAGCGTGGCTCAGCAGAAAGAGCATGGGCTTGGGAGTCAGAGGTCATGGGTTCAAATTAAGGCTCAGCCACTTGTCAGTTTTGTGACTTTGGGCGAGTCATTTCACTTCTCTGGGCCTCAGTTCCCTCATCTGTAAAATAGGGATTAACTGTGAGCCTCGCGTGGGACAACCTGATTACCCTGTATCTACCCCAGCACTTAGAAGAGTGCTTTGCACATAGTAAGCGCTTAACAAATACCAACATTATTATTATTATTGTTATCATATGGACTGTCCTCAATCTGATTACCCCAGCACTTAGAACAGTGCCTGACACATATAAACTCTTAACAAATACTATTTAAAAAAAAGGCACAACAGTGTCTTCCCTAATAGCTGCCTTGCTCTGTTTTCAAAGGATGGTCAGAAGCAGCAGCAACACACCCTAATCCTGACTCCCTCACCGACCACCCACTTCACCACCCCCCTTAGCATCTCCTAGTGGCAAGAGCACGGGCTTGGGAGTCAAAGAGTGGTGGTTCTAATTCAGCCTCTGCCACTTATCTGCTCTGTGAGCTTGGTCAAGTCACAACTTACCGTTACCATTACCAAGACGTGTGGTCTCACCTTTACAATATCACCAAGATCCACCCAAATGGCTACCTTACTGCTACAGGCTCGGTTAGATTACTGTGTCAGGCTTCTCTCTGATCTCCCTTCCTCCTCTCTCGCCCCGCTCCAGTCTATTCTTCACTCCGCTGCCCGGCTCATCTTCCTGCAGAAACGATCTGGGCACGTCACTCCCCTTCTTAAACACCTCCAATGGTTGCCCATCAACCTCCACTCCAACCAAAAACTCCTCACTCTAGACTTCAAGACTCTCCATCACCTTGCCCCTTCCTACCTTTCCTCCCTTCTCTCTTTCTACCGCCCACCCCGCACGCTCCGCTCCTCTGCCGCCCACCTCCTCACCGTCCCCCGTTCTCGCCTATCCCGCCGTCGACCCATGGGCCACGTCCTCCCATGGTCCTGGAATGCCCTCCCTCCTCAGCTCAGACAATCTAATTCCCTTCCCCTCTTCAGATCCCTACTTAAAGCTCACCTCCTCCAAGAGGCCTTCCCAGACTGAGCTTCCCCCTTTTTCCCTCCGCTCCCTCTACCCCCTCCCTTCACCTCTCCACAGCTAAACCTTCTTCTCCCCACTTTCCCTCCCCTCCTTCCCCCCTCCCATCCCACCCCCTCAGCACTGTACTCGTCTGCTTGACTGTATATATCTTTTCACCCTATTTATTTTGTTTATTTTGTTTAATGAGATGTACATCACCCTGATTCTATTTAGTTGCCAATGTTTTTATGAGACGTTCTTCCCCTTGACTCTATTTATTGCCATTGTTCTTGTCTGCCTGTCTCCCCCGATTAGACTGTAAGCCCGTCAAAGGGCAGGGACTGTCTCTATCTGTTGCCGACTTGTACATTCCAAGTGCTTAGTACAGTGCTCTGCACATAGTAAGCGCTCAATAAATACTATTGAATGAATGAATGAACTTCTTTGTGCCTTAGTTACCTCATTTCTAAAACTGGGAGTAAGACGGTGAGCCCCATGTGGAACATGGTCTGTGTCCTATCTAATTAACTTGTATCTACCCCATTGCTTAGTAAAGTATGTAGCACATAATAAGCACTTAACAAATATCATTTAAAAAAGAGAAAGTTTTAACAGAAGGAGATTTAGCCAGCTCATTAATGCCTGAGAAGGGCAAAGTGGAATCTCTGCAACTTTGCCTTAGACACCATTGGAAAAAGATGCTCTCCCTGTTATTATAAACAAGGCAGGGAATCAACTTTCCGATGTCAATAAAGCAAAGCACAGTATGATTTTCAAGCTCTGGAATTGACCTTATGGTCAATTCAAGTAGCAGTGTTCTTCCCCACTAGACTGTAAGATCATTAAGGGCAGGGAATGTGTCGGCTGTATTGTTTTATTGTATTATCCCAAGCGCTTAGTACGGTGCTCTGCACACAGAAAGCATTGAATAAATTCTATTGACTGACTGACTGCCTTGATACATAATCTCACTTAGAAACCCCCTGGGAGTTTCCTGCAGAGCAGATATAATGAGCAGTGATAGCTGTCAAGAGGAAACCCTCACCATCTCTGATCAGTTTCATAAAGGGGTATGAATAGCAGCAGAAGTGTCAGGAGAGCAGTGATTTGAAAAAAAGAGAGGCCAGCCTTTGCTAACTGACAAGCAAGTGGAGTCTTGGGCTAAAGGATGGCAGGAAGGCTATTCTGGTTTATTGAGGTAAAGAATGAGCATCTCGGTCTCAAGGGTAAGCAGAGGGGCTGTTCCACTTGTTTTATGGTATTTGTTAAGCGCTATGTGTCATGCACCACTGTTAGCACTGGGTACATACAAGTTTATCAGGTTGGACACAGTACCTGACCCATTTGAGGTTCACACTTGATAATTCCCCCCACCCTCAGTCCCAAAGCACTTATGTACATATACATTATTTATATTAATGCCTGTCTCCCTCTCTAAACTGTAACAGGAAACTTGTGGGCAGGAAACCTGTCTACCAAATCTGTTGTGCTGTACTCTCCCAAGTGTTTAGTACAGTGTCCCTCACAAAGTAAGAACACAGTCAGTGCCACTGATTGATTGATTTATTTTAATCTTTGCATTGAGCTATTGGCAAATATAGATTAGTCATCAAATATAGACAGCCATCAATTACTTTATCTGATTAGTATGAGGTCTTAGAAGTATATGTGTCTATTTACATAGTTTAAAAGTAAGAATACATCAAAATAATAATGTACTCTATCAACAAAAATGGATTAGAGAAATTCAAAATTAAGTGAATTAATTGCACTAAAATTATTTGTAAGCAAATAGTAGAAAAAAATATTATTCTTAGTGGCTGTCCCACCAGTTTCTTAGCTCATTTCCTTGAGGTTTTGAAGGCAAACAAAATTGTGTCAGGACGACTGCACCATAAATTCCAGAAAATGGTTTGCAGCATCTGCAGTTTCACTGGGTCAAGGAGAGCTCCTATTTAGGAGTGATACATGGAGAGGCAGCTATTAAGAAGCTGCTACTTTTCTATTGCACACATTCTTTGCTTATTTTCCACTTCACATAAACAGTACTAGATTGTTTTGTAAAAATTTGCTGGATTAATCCAATGAAATCAGAATACCCCGGCTATATTCTGATTAATCCAGTTGAGTCCAGTTGAGAAGTTGGTTGGTCTAGTGGAAAAGGCAAGGGTCCGGAAGTCAGAGGACTCCAGCTCCATCACTTACCTACTGTGTGACCTTGGACAAGTCACCTTGCTTCTCTATTGCCTCAGTTTTCTCCAATGTAAAATGAAGATTTTACAGTTAAATTGTGAGCCCCATGTGGGAAAAGGACCCTTTCCTACCTGACTGACTTGTATGTACCCCAAGTCCTAAAACAGTAATTGACACATAGTAAGTGCTTAACAAATGTAATAATAATTATAATAATAATGATGATGATGATGATGATGACGACTGCTCAGCATTATAATTGAATTCTTCCATAAGGATTGTTATTAGTAAGTCAGACCCCAGGGAGAAACTCAGCATGCTTCTGAGATTGGTCTTGCTTTTTTCCAGTCATGATTTAGCAGTACTTAAGATAAGAAATTCAATGGAACAGTATAAATGCCTGCTCCTACTCTATTTCCTCATGAAGGATGAGCCTGCTCTTATAATTTTGCACTGACAGTCCTTGTTTAGAAATTCCATTACTTTGAGCCTCAGCTTCATTCCTACAAGCTGAAAGATCCATTTCCTCTTTTCCATGAAAAACCCACAGGAAAAAAAGTAACACAGTTTCTCTTACAATTTAATAAGTACATTTTTTAGCATTTTAACCCTTACTCAGCTTATTACCACAGGCAAAAAAAAAAAAAAAAGGCATAAACCCATTTTGCTACAGAAACTTGGAATTTGAGGAAAAGAAAAAAAAAAATGCAAAAAAACCTAACAAAACAAAACCTCTCACCCATATTCGGCCTCTGGCCTGGAACACTCTCCCTCTTCATATCCAACAGATTCATTCATTCATTCAATAGTATTTATTGAAGACTTACTATGTGCAGAGGACTGTACTAAGTGCTTGGAATGCACAATTTGGCAACAGATAGAGACAATACCTGACCATTGACGGGCCTACAGTCTAATCGGGGGAGACAGACAGACAAAAACAAGGAAAATAATCACGATAAATAGAATCAAGGGTATGTACACCTCATTAACAAAATAAATAGGGTAATAAAAATATATACAAATGAGCATAGTCCTGAGGGGAGGAGAAGTGTGGGGGGGAGCAGAGGGAAAGGGGGAAAAGGGGGCTTAGCTGAGTGGAGGTGAAGGGAGGGCAGAGAGGGAGCAGAGGGAGCAGAGGGAAAAGGGGAAGCTCAGTCTGGGAAGGTCTCTTGGAGGAGGTGAGCTCTCAGTAGGGCTTTGAAGAGGGGAAGAGAGTTAGTTTGGCAGAGGTGAGGAGGGAGGCCATTCCAGGACAGCAGGAGGACATGGGCCAGGGATCGACAGCGGGATAGATGGGAATGGGGGATGGTGAGGAGGTGGGCAGCAGAGGAGCGGAGCATGTGGGGTGGGCAGTAGAGAGAAGGGAGGAGAGGTAGGAGGGGTCAAGGTGATGGAGAGCCTTGAAGCCCAGTTTTTGTTTCATATGGCGGTTGATAGGCAACCACTGGAGGATTTTAAGGAGGGAAGTGACATGCCCAGAGCATTTCTACAGGAAGATGATCCGGCCAGAGGAATGAAGAATAGACTGGAGCGGGGAGAGACAGGAGGAAGGGAGATCAGAGAGAAGGCTGACACAATAATCCAGGATATTATGAGAGCCTGTACCAGTAAAATAGCTGTTTGGATGGAGAGGAAAGGGCGGATCTTGGCGATATTGTAAAAGTGAAACCCGCAGGCATTGGTGATGGATTGGATGTGTGGGGTGAATGAGAGAGCTGAGTCAAGGATGACACCAAGGTTGTGGGCTTGAGAGACGGGAAGGTTGATCGTACCAACCACAGTGATAGGGAAGTCAGGAAGAGGACAGGGTTTGGGAGGGAAGATAAGGAGCTCAGTTTTGGCCATGTTGAGTTTTAGGTGGTGGGAAGACATCCAGGTGGAGACGTTCTGGAGGCAGGAGGAGATACGAGCCTGAAGGGAGGAGGAGAGAACAGGAGAGGAGATGTAGATTAGGGTGTCATCTGCATAGAGATGATAGCTGAAGCCATGAGAGCGAATGAGTTCATCAAGGGAGTGAGTGTAGATGGAGAACAGAAGAGGGCCAAGAACTGACCCTTGAGGAACCTCTAAAGTTATGGGATGGGAGGGGGAGGAGGAGCCTGTGAAGGTGACCGAGAATGAATGGCCAGAAAGATAAGAAGAGAACTAGGAGAGAACAGAGTCCGTGAAGCCAAGGTGAGATAAGATGTGGAGGAGAAGGGGATGGTTGACAGTGTCAAAGGCAGCTGAGAGGTCAAGGAGGATTAGGATAGAGTAGTTACCATTGGATTTGGTAAGAAGGAGGTCTTGGGTGACCTTAGAGAGAGCAGTCTTGGTAGAGTGGAGGGGACGGAAGCCAGATTGGAGCGAGTGTAGACAACTCGTTCTAGGAGTTTGGAAAGGAAGGGTAGGAGGGAGATATGGCGATAACTGGAAGGGGAAGTGGGGTCAAGAAAGGTTTTTTTTAGGATGGGGGAGACGTGGGCATGTTTGAAGGCATAGGGGAAGAAGCCATTGGAGAGAGAAGCCATTGGAGAGTGAGCAGTTAAAGATAGAAGTTAAGGAAGGGAGGAGGGAAGGAGCAATAGTTTTTATAAGGTGAGCAGGAATGGGGTCCGAAGCACAGGTGGAGAGGGTGGCACTTGTGAGGAGGGAGGAGATCTCCACTATGGTCACTCACTCTACCTTCAAAGCCTTACTGATGGCACATCTCCTGAAAGAAGCCTTCCTTCGTAAGCCCTCATTTCCTCTTCTCCCTCTCCCTTCTGTGCCAGTCTTACACTTGTATTTGCATCTTTTATTCATGCCTTCCTCTGTCCCACAGCACTTTTGTACTATCCATACTTTATTTACATTAGTGTCTGTTTCCCCTTCTATACTGTAAGCTTACTGTGGGCAGGGAACATGTCTTCCAACTCTTAAATTGTCTTCTTTCAAGCACTAAGTACAGTGTTCTGCACACAGCAAGAGCTCAATAAATATGACTGATCAATTGAGTGACTGGTGGAAAAGGGGGATAATCATAGAGAAGGACGTGCAGCCTTGGAGCCAGTGACAGGTAAGGAAAATGGAAGAATGGAGAAGAGAATGCCTACCTTCTTCTCTGTCACTAGTGGGCAGGTCACTGAAAATTTTCTGAAAGTAACTTGTGGCAGCGACTTGAAGTGAAGCACTTTATTTTATACTTGGGAAATGCAGAAAAAAAACCAGAGATGTTCCTTGCCCACAAGGACCTTATGCTACAAAGGGGGCATAAGTGGTCCTGGTAGGATACCAGTGGGAAAAGTAATGATAACTGTATGTGTGAGAGAGTGAAAATGAGACAGAAAGGCAGAGGTGGATGGAGAGAGACTATTACCACTCAGTTTTACTAATTACTTCCCAAACAATAAATCCAATTGGTAGTATTTTTTGAGTGTCTTGCTGAGTCCTAGGTACTGTAGTAAGTGTTTAGGGGGACTCCAATAAGATACACATTCCTTGAATTCAAGGAGCTTAAAATATAATGGCAACAGGAAGATCAAGCTCAATACATACAATTGCTTGATTGATTGAAACAGAATGGGTTTGCAGTTTGGGGGCCTGCTGATGATCCATCACTCAACAGTATTTATGGATGGCATACTATTTGATGAGCACTGTACAATGCAACAAAGTTGATAAACACATTCCCTGCCAGTCCCACTGAAACCTGAAGTAAAGATACCCAAAACAGAACCTCTTAGAACTTTGTAACCAAATCTCGTCTTCCCTGTCTTTCCCATTACCATAGACAAGACCACTATCCTCCCTATTTAGCAAGTCCATAACCTTGCCATTTTCTTCAACTCATCTCACTCATTTAACCCACGTATTCAGTCTGTCACCGAATCCTGTTAGTTCTACTTTCACAGCATCCAAAATCCACCCTCTCTGACTCCTACTTGCACAAGGACTCCCCCAGGTGAAAGGCAGCCCAATCTCCAGTGACATTCATTCTGGATGCCAGTGATGGTTCCTCCCCACTTACTGACCCCAGACACTCTGCCTGCACATGAAATGTATCCAAGGCATCTCAGGGTGGAGATGACTTATGCATGCCTAGCTGTGTGTGTGTGTGGATGTGGGGCGGGGGGGAGTGTGTGTGAGAGATATTTCTACTCACAAGCTGCCCCACTAAACTACCAGAGGTCACGGTGACTGGTGGAAATGGGAGGGCTCCTTGCCCTCTTCCTCCCTTCATCCCTCCCACAGCCACCCCAGCTTTCAGAAGAGTTATCCAGGGGTGAAGCATGGAGAATGTCCGTCTTCCCACCTCTAGAATCTAAACTCAATGAGGGCAGGGAGTGTGTTTGCTTATGGTTGTATTGGACCCTCCCAAGCGCTTAGTACAGTTCTCTGCACACTGTAAGTGCACAATAAACACGGATGAAAGAATGGATAAATGAATGAGAAAAATAGGAGAGGAGAGGTATGCAAAGGCTTCCCAGCTGGACTCCTGAAGTTGCTTATGACTCCCTTCCATCTCAGTCTCCTCTCTTCCTGATGGTTCTATAATGATATCATCTCACAGTATGTCACATGACATCATATCCATCAAGCATCACAGGAGAGGGCCTCACTAGACAGTTCAGGCTCACTTATGACTGAATGTGGGCTAACACAGTGCCACCGGGAACTCTTTAGCCTTTCAGTCAAAATGCAGCAATGTGACCTGGTTAAAAAGAGCATAGGCTGGGTTTCAGAAAGACTTGTGTTCCATTCCTGGTTCTACTTCTTGCTTACTGTGTGACTTTGGACAAATTTAGCATTCTGTTTCAGAAACTGAGGGACCCGAGGTTATGGAGTCTACCTTCAGCTTTGATGATGGGCAGAGGCTGCAGTGCTTCCAATGGGAAAACCCAAGACTATACCCGGACTGACTAATCCAAGGATTGTTTACCTGTTCCTTTGCCTTTCTAATCCCCTTCTTTAGAGAAGCAATGTGTCTCAAAGAAGCAGCATGGCTCAGTGGAAAGAGCACAGGCTTGGGAGTCAGAGGTCAGGAGTTCTAATCCCATCTCCATCACCTGTCAGCTGTGTGACTTTGGGCAAGTCACTTAACTTCTCAGTGCCTTGGTTACCTCATCTGTAAAATGGGGATTAAGACTGTGAGCCTCACACAGGACAACCTGATGACCCTGTATCTACCCCAGCACTTAGAACAGTGCTTGGCACATAGTAAGTGCTTAACAAATACCAACATTATCATTATTATTATTTTGATAGTTATTTCTAAGTAGTTATATAAACAGTGACCTGTCTATAATTTTTAATGAAAATGTTGAAGGAAAAAGTTCAGGCTTGGGAGTCAGAGGTTGTGTGTTCTAATACCGGCTCTGCTGCTAGTCAGCTGTGTGACCTTGGAAAAGTCACTTCACTTCTCTGTGCCTCATTTACCTCATTTGTCAAATGGGGATTAAAACTGTGAGCCCCATGTGGGACAACCTGATCACTTTGCATCCCCCAGCACTTAGAACAGTGCTTGGCACATAGTAAGCTCTTAACAAATACCACAATTTATTTATTTTTTATCATTTATTTCTCTTTACCAAAAGTTTGTTCTCCCCAAATGAGATTTTCAGCTCCTTATGGGACAAGGACCATCTGAATTCCCCCATGTTTTACTCTCTCCAGCACTAAATGCAATGCTCAGCACAAAGCAAGCACTCAAATATCATCACTTTTACTCCTGGGAAGAGTTGCTGCTTTCCTGAGGAAATGAGTGGCATTTTCTGAATAGGGAAATCAGTCCCTGTCTCAGGGAAACAGGATCCAGTCTGTTTGATTGCAGTGAGATCATCGCAACAGCTTTTTCTTTCAACCAAACTCTGCTTCATCGGCTTGGTAAGCTCCTTAAAGAGCTAAGAGGGAAAGAGAGGAAGTGAGGAATGAAGGAAAAATCAGTCTTTAATTGAACTAAAAAAAAAAAGAAAAACTAGCAAGGAGTCATGAAATAATATTATTAATATATATTGATATTCTGTGGGCTTCCTGGCTGTTTGCAACTTTAAGTAGTATACTTGTGTGACTTTGGGCAAGTCACTTAACTTCTATGTGCCTCAGTTACCTCATCTGTAAAATGGGGGTTAAAATTGTGAGCCCCACATGGGACTATCTAATCATGTTGTATTGTCCCCCAGCACTTAGAACAGTGCTTTGCACACAATGAGCTTTTAACAAATTCCACAATGTATTATTTTTTTTTTTAATTTAACAGACACAGTTTCACCTCTCTGCTCCTCCTGAAAACTTTCCTTTCAGGAAGTCTTTTTTCATGTTTGTCTATAATTCCATTTTGAAATTAGTGTCAAATTTTCCTGCTGCTTTTTCTTTCTAGGGAACTTGTCCAAACCAGTAGGCTATTGGATAAATTATATTATATCTATTTTCTTGCATCCAGCCCCCAGCAGTGGCAGTTTATCTTAGTCCATTGGCTATATTGGGAATTTTGGTGACATGAGTATTGGCAATCCCCCAGTTCCAGAAATTAGAGTAACCAAAGTACAGGAGTGGGAAAAACTCACTCTGGCCTATGTGTCCCATTCAGTTATTGCAGCAAATTAACATCTCCTGGAATATAAAAGGCTAAAGACAAAGTCCCATCAAATACTAATCAATCTAGGACACCTCCTGGCCAATGGTTTAAGCAAAACAGTTTTGTCATGAGCAAGTTCTATAGAGCAGGAGCCAACCTGTTCCAGAACAGATATTTTCCCATTAAATTGAGCAAGAAGAAACCAATAAAACAAACTAGACACACTGTAGGGTCAGTTGCAAATGACTACAGCTGCATCTCCAATGGCAGACAATGATTGACATGATGTGTGCTTAGGTTTTCTATTTCAAATATAGTGTAATGAAAATATGGGGTTACCAAAAAAACACTTCTCCACATTTACTGCCTAAGAATGTGAGTGTATGATATGTCACCTACATGGGAATTGTCCAATTGATTATTTTCAATATTAATTTATACTTATGGTGCTTAATGGATTATTATTATGTCTAAGTGTTAGCTATGCTCTAGTCAGGTGCAACCCATTAAAATGAAAATGTTCATAATTCATCCAATCACCACAGAAGATGGGTTTGGAATAGCAAGTAAATTATTATTAAAATTATGTTTGGCACACTGTTGAACACCTGCTTGTCCCCATGTAAATTAGTAGTAGAGATTATTTTATAAAATTAGCATTCACCAGATTAAGCAATAAAGGATAACATTTTCATAATTTTGCTGACAAAGGAATGTTCCCCAAGAAAAAGTAGCATTTAAAATTTGTAACATTCTTTCACCAGGAATTACTCTTTTCTAAATGTTTGTACACAAAAAGAAGTCCACTGAGTATTTGTGCCCCCAAAATGTCTTTGCCACATTCCATATTTATTACCTACATGACAAAAAGAAGTTTGAGGATGGAAGAAAAATGTTGAGCACAGTTAACTGCTGGAGCCTCCATCTTCTATCAACCTGAGAAACATGTGTTCCTTGATGTGAAGGAGAAAATAGTTCTAATGGGTAGTACATTCTGAATATCACTCCATATAGCAGTTTTAATACTAAGAATAGAAATTTTACTAAAACTTTCTAAAATGTAATGCCTGAAAATAGCCTTTTTGCTGCCAGATTGATATTTTCCAGGGTAAATAATAATGTTGGTATTTAAGCATTTACTATGTGCAGAGCACTGTTCTAAGTGCTGGGGGAGATAAAGGGTAATCAGGTTGTCCCACATGAGGCTCACAGTCTTCATCCCCATTTTACAGATGAGGGAACTGAGGCACAGAGAAGTAAAGTGACTTCTTTACTGACAGGTGACAGAGCAGGGATTTGCACCCATGACTTCTGGCTCCCATGCCCGGGTTCTTCCACTGAGCCACGTTGCTTCTATAGGAAGGCTGCACTCACCTGACTCACTATAAAAGGTATGTTCAAATTGTTTAGAAATGCAAAATGTGAAAATTAGAAAACTTCCTCCCATGAGCCCATTTTAACTAGCTAATTGGTAAAATAAACTTATTTCCTCCTATGATTGAACGATTTAAAGTTTTCATGAAAGTTGTATTGCTTTCAATTGCTTTCCTACTAAGTCTAATAACTTCTTCACCTGGGAGAATCAAATGGGTAGTCCCTCTATGCATTTTTAATGAAAATGTTAAAGGAAAAAATAAAAAAAAAGACAAAATGAAATTCATAATTCAAAAACAAAAGAACTGTGCTCTTTTATTACTGTCTATCTCTATTTTAATTTGTCACAACGTTCGTTCCCCAAGGAAGAGACGATGACCATAAAAGAAATACTCAACTATGTTGTAGGCTCCTTAAGGGCAAAGAGGTTCTATGAAAGATTAGCATCATCTAGGACTTTGACCGTCTAATCAGGTGAATTCTGATAAGTTGCCCTGTTAACCTGTGCAGTATTTCGCCTCCTCCTCCATTGTCTAAGTGGTTTAAACTATATGGTCACTGGCCTAGTAACAAGGGGGCAGAGCTATGGTAGAGGCAGGGTAGAGCATTCTGTTGTGCTTGCTTCTAACCTTCCCAGAGTGTCTCTTTGCCTCCTCTCTCTTCCACTCCGTGCTCCAAGGAGAGAGTGCGGTCGAGGGCCCTGGCACCACAACAGGGACAGGGCTACAAAGAATGCTGATTTTTTTTTTTAATTGTATTTGTTAAGTGCTTATTCTGAGCCAGGCACCTTAATGAGCACAGGGGTAGATACGGTGTATACAGTCCATATCCAACATGGGGCTCCCAATCAATCACCATTTTGCAGATAAGGTAACTGAAGCACAGAGAAATGACCTTTCCAAAATCACACAGCAGACATGTGGTGGAACTAGGATTACAACCCAGGTCCTTCTGACTCCCAGACCCATGCTCTATCTACTAGGCAACATTTCAGAAATATTTTCTTTGACATTTCCTCAGATTCTGTGTCCCACTATGATCTCACTATTTCCTGGGAATCAGGGAGGATTTTAATAAGTGCTTCCCCATCCCCATTTACATAAGATTGTGTTATATGATTGGCAGTTATTCCAAATGATTCAGAAAGGGGTGCCCAGGGAGGAGTGTAATCTAATCAGATGTAGCTTTCATTCATTCATTCAATCATATTTATGGAACACTTACTGTGTGCAAAGCGCTATACTAATCACTTGGGAGAGTATAATATAACAACAGACATATTCCTGCCCACAGTGAGTTCACAGTCTAGAGGGGAAGACAGACAGTAATATAAATAGAGTTTAGGTAATTCATACCTCTCTTATGCCTGACAGTGATTGTGTATTGAACGTTCCTCATTGTTTAGTACAGGCACCTGCACATTGTAAGCTTTCATTGAATGCCACTGACTGATATTGGGTAATAATAATGTTGGTATTTGTTAAGCGCTTACTAGGTGCCGAGCACTGTTCTAAGCACTGGGGGAGATACAGGGTAATCAGGTTGTCCCACGTGGGGCTCACACACTTTTAATCCCCATTTTACAGATGAGGGAACTGAGGCACAGAGAAGTTAAGTGACTTGCCCACAGTCACACAGCTGACAAGTGGCAGAGCCGGGAGTCGAACTCATGACCTCTGACTCCGAAGCCCAGACTCTTTCCACTGAGCCACGCTGCTTCCCCAACCAATGTAGAATATTTTTGCATGGGAATCAATCAATCAATGGTATTTATCGAGCATTTACTGTACTTATAGCACTGTGCTATGCTCCTGGGGAAAGTATATACATTTTTACTTTTAATATTTAAAACTCATATTGATGATCATGATTAAACATGTCAGGGAGAGAGCTCCCTGGCATAGAATCAGCAGCTCTCAAAAATTATAACTTTGTCAATTACTTTGATAACTCCTTCATCCCCAGAAAACTTGAGGACTAAGAAGATCAACAACTTAACTAAGGTTCTAGAGTTAGTCAGTGAACAACAAATAATGTCCTTTGTGATTTTGAAGTCTTTCCACTAGACTACCTGGAGTCAAGTAAATTACATCAAATCAAACATCAAACCCAATTCTATTCTAGAATATTTTCATTACACAATTTAGATAGAACACAATTGGAACAATAGGAGTTTTTTTTTTTCCCAAAACACATCTGTTCATCTAAAACCTGATTCCTCTATACCGTAAGCTCATTGTGGGCAGGGAATGTGTCTGCTATATTGTTCTCTCCTATGTGTTAGTACAGTGCCTGCACACAATAAGTGCTCAATAAATGTGATTGATAGATTGATTGTTGATCCATAAAATGATAAAAGTGAGATTTGGCATTGGAGCAAAACTCTGGGTACCTGTGACTCCTATTAGCAGGGTGTGGTGCTGTTGTGCTTCCCAGGCTACATTGTAGTATCAACTATCACCGGAATTCAGTTGGGACCAGATGGGGCAAAACATTTATTGCAGGTCATATCCCCTTTTCAATTTTTTTTCTACCCCACCAACTTCTTCCTGACTCTGATCCTGCTACAATCACAGCCAGTAGGACCACATGTGATGACCCAAGAGGATGCTGCTGGATGTCTGGATGGTGTGAGCAGGATCAGAGTCAGGGAGGAGTAATGTGAGAGAAAGTTCAGCCACTTCTGTCTCTAGATCACCCTGTTAGGGTAGCTGACAGTGAGGTTGCACGCCTGCCGGTCTCACCTTTACAATATCGCCAAGATCCACCCTTTCCTCTCCATCCAAATGGCTATTTTACTGGTACAGCTTCTCATAATATCCCGGCTGGATTATTGTGTCAGCCTTCTCTCTGACCTCCCTTCCTCCTGTCTCTCCCCACTCCAGTCTATTCTTCATTGCACTGCCCGGCTCATCTTCCTGCAGAAACACTCTGGGCATGTCACTCCCCTCCTTAAAATCCTCTAGTGGTTTCCTATCAACCTCCGCACGAAACAAAAACTTCTCACTCTGGGCTTCAAGGCTCTCCATCACTTTGCCCCCTCCTACCTCTCCTCCCTTCTCTCTTTCTACTTTCCACCCTACATGCTCTGCTCCTCTGTTGCTCACTTCCTCACTGTCCCCCGTTCACGCCTATCTCGCTGTCGACCCCTGGCCCACGTCCTACCACTGTCCTGGAATGCCCTCCCTCCTCACCTCCCTCAAACTAACTCTCTTCCCCTCTTCAAAGCCCTTCCGAGAGCTCACCTCCTCCAAGAGGCCTTCCCAGACTGAGCTTTCCCTTTTCCTTCTGCTCCCTCTCTGCCCCCCCCTTCACCTCCCCTCAGCTAAGCCCCCTTTCCCCCCTTTCCCTCTGATCCTTCCCCCTCCCCCTAGCACTGTGCTCATTTGTATATATTTTTATTGCCCTATTTATTTTGTTATGGAGGAGTCCATCCCCTTGATTCTATTTATTGAGATTATGTTGTCTTGTTTTTGTCCGTCTATCTCCCCCAATTAGACTGTAAGTCCGTCAGTGGGCAGGGATTGTCTCTGTTTCCGACTTGTACATTCCAAGCACTTAGTACAGTGCCCTGCACATAGTAAGCGCTCAATAAATACTATTGAATGAATGAATGAATGAATGAATGAATATGTGGCCAATAGATGTGATGAGGATGGGGTACTCAATCTGAATGTGGAGGGGGAATATTAGAAGGAATAGGAACCGGCATGGGGGAGGTATGGGTAGTGGCATGGGATTGAAAGAAGCACAAAGACAGGCTGATGAGTGACTGGTAACATCAGAGAAGGCTATTGGACTGCAACAAGAACAAGAGGAAACCAGTTCCTGCAGAAAGAGCATTGAAACCACAGACCCAAAAGAAGTGCCAGTGAGGATCAAGCAGCACTCATGGAGTGATATAAGAAGACTTGCCCTCCTCTACAGACCTCATCTACACACCTCAGGAAAATCAAAGACTGCACCAAAGTGATGTTGAAGATGAGGATACCTGCCTCTGGGCTGGAAATGAGAACGGGTATGGGACATTGAAAGGGGTGAAAGAGGAGCTTGGAGGAAGTGTGTGTGTGTGTGTATGTGTGTGTGTGTGTTTGTGTGCACAGTGGGGAGACTGTGTGTCTCTCAGACTACCACTCTCTCAACTCCCTGGGGTGGTGGGAGAGGAGACTCCCGTTCCCATTGGTTCAAGGGGAGCCACTGGTTGGGATTGTCAAGGGCAAACAGTGGTGCTCCAGTTCCTCTGTCTCTGGTATACAGTACTATTTCAGACCCCTTCGATTCTGAAGATGTTTTTCATGACTATTCTGGGATGGGATAAAGGGATCAGGGCTTTTGGAGTGCCCTTTCCACAGACTCTGGTACACTGTCGGCAGAGTGCAGTGTCAATAACAAAACACCTCCCCGTTCCAGAGCATGGTTGCAAAAGGGAGAATCTCGAGGCCTTCAAAAGGTGAAAGAACTTATAATTGGACATCCAGCCTCCAAAATTGCTCGCCTCAGCCTCTGGAATAGAACTCGTATATGTTCTTCCAATTCCATTATTTGCCTACAGGGAAGGGATGTTTATGTGAAAATTAAGCTTAAAGCAAATTTTAAATTCAATTAACATTTTTTAAAGCACATTTAAAATTTCATTTAACCTGATTTTTGTTCTTCTTTGACTCTTTTTGGACTGAAAGATCACATGATCACCCTTAACCCCTCTCCTTGCAGTAACCTCTCTTCTAACCAGACTTAAACCTGACTTAAACCAAAAGGAGAGCAAGGCCAGTTTGCTAACTAGGATTCTGATAAAATGCCAGGATTGGGCCCCATGTAGGCTGCTTTTCGCCTCTATTAATGCAGAACAAGAAGTGGTTCAAAGGGATCTATGATTTGTGCTGAATAACCACATAAAGCAGAAGAAAGTAGTAGATTGAAACCCAAGAGACTTTTGCTCCTGTCCCTGTCCTTACTTGTAACAAGAACAGCAACAACAATGACAAAATAATAATAATAGTAACAGTGATATTCATTAAGCACTTACTATATGCCAAGCACTTTAATAAGCACTGAGCTACACTCAATAGCTTCAAATCAGACACGATCCTTGTCCTACATAAGGCTCACAATCTAAGTAAGAGGAAGAACACATATTGAATTCCCATTTTACAGATAAGGAACTGAGGCCCAGAGAAGCTGAATTAACTGATCAGGTCACACAGCAGGCAAAGTTGTTTATGAGACAATTCCTTATTAAAGACACAAGAATGCCTATTTCAGCCTACCAATTGTCTTCCGATGTGACAACTTTTTCTTGCTAAGAGTAGCCCACAAGTGTCCAATTCTTTAGAAATAGAAAAAAAGCATAATTAAATAAATACATGATTATTTAATTGCTATTTTAGCTTTTCGTGTGCTGCCGATTCCCTTTTTATTTGAAACTTACTTTGTGCCAGGCAAATGTAGTAAGCACTGTGGTAAATAGATGATAGGTTTAATTTAATTGGAGACTGCATGCTGTCATTACTATCTTCTGATGCTAATAAGAGTTACAAAGGGATCCAATTTTGAAACACTCCTTGTGATAAGAAAATTACTTTATTGCAAATTCACTGGGACACCAATATTTACCATACCATTAAAAGGCTATTAATGTGAAATATTAATACTCCAGAATTAACACTTACCCTAGTGCTAACAACTTGGTGCTTGTTATGATTTGATGCACTGCAGTGATTCTAATAGAAATAAGCTAAAAATAATCAAAGCATGAATTCAGCATCTCTGAAAATTTATTGAAATTATGATAATATCACACACAGAGGTAGAAAACTGAATCAAAAAAGCCAGTATATTTTTCAGGCTACTGATAGAGTACCAATATGATATGAACGTTTACAATTTGTAAAGTCGAACCCTCTGGAGAATTGGAAATCATGGTTGCCAAAGACTTCATATTTTCCTTCTAGAACAATTTTATCAACTCCACCTACATGCCATACGGCACATAAAATAGTAAGACAGATCACGGTGAGATCTAAGAACACAATCAGACTATATAATCAAAATAATGTGCGTTGCCTCTCATCCTGACTAAAAAAATACATATTATGAGCAGATAGATACTATAGTGCCAGAGGAAGCTGAGGAACTATAAACAATGAAAAGAGACATTATATTGACACTATCAAGCAAAACAATTGATGTGGCTTGATTGTGAGACAGAAATAACTTAGGACAGACTGGGACCCAGAGTTAGAAATGAGATAACTCTTTTAAAATAGAGATTTATAGAGGACCTAGACACCCAAATGTAACCAAGAGAAGGGCACCTAAAATTAATGCAGTAAATTGATTGAACAATGTAGTAGGGATAGTTTTTGCAAGGGAATGTAGTGTGGCACAGTGTGTAGAGGTCAGGTCTGAAAGTCCTTCTGATGTTGCTACTTGTCTGTTCTGTGACCCTGGGCAAGTAACTTAACTTATCTTGCCTCAGCTACCTCATTTGTAAAACCGGGTTTAAGACTGTGAGCCCCATGTGGGACATGGACTGTGTCCAATCTGATAAACCCGTATCTACCTCAGCGCTAATTACAGTGGCTGGCACATCTTGTCTTTTGTCGTCTTAGTCGACTCCCACTCATATGGATTCCATGGACACATGTCTCCAAGAATCCCCATCTCCACCTGCAAACGTTCTACTAGTATATCTGTAGAGTTTTCTTGGTAAAAATATGGAAGTGTTTTACCATTGCCTTCTTCCTTGCAGTAAACGAGTCTCTGCCCTTGACTCTCTCCCAAGCCCAAGCCGCTGCTGCCCAACACAGGTGACCTTTGACTTGTAGCTGATTCATTGGCTGATTGCCTTCCACTCACTCTCCACTGCCCAAGCTAGGAATGGAATGGGTATGCCTCTGCTCATTTGCTCCCATGACTTCAACTATCATTTATGGATGGATGATATCCAAATCTACTGGGCTTCAAAGTTCTCCATCATCTTGCCCCCTCCTACCTCGCCTCCCTTCTTTCTTTCTACTGCCCACCCCGTAAACTCCGCTCCTCTGCCACTCACCTCCTCTCTGGGCCTTGTTTTCACCTGTCCTGCTGTCGACCCCTGGCCCACGTCCTCCCACTGTCCAGGAATGCCCTCCCTTCTCACGTTCACCAAACTAACTCTCTTCCCCTTTCAAAGGCCTACTGAAACCTCACCTCCTCCAGGAGGCCTTCCCAGACTGAGCCCCCCTTTCCCTCTGTTTCCCCTCCCCTTCCCTCCCCCCACCCTCTGCTCTTCCCCCTTCCCCTCCCCTCAGCACTGTGCTCATTTGTATATATTATTACCCTATTTATTTCGTTAATGAGGTTTTTATCTCCTTGATTTTGTTTATCTTGATAATGGTGTCTTTTTTCTTTCGTTTTGTTTTGCTTTGCTGTCTGCCTCCCCCGTTTAGACTGTGAGCCCATCATTGGGCAGGGATTGTCTATCTGTTGCTGAATTGTACATTCCAAGCACTTAATACAGTGCTTCAAACATAGTAAGCACTCAATAAATACTATTGAATGAATGAATCTACTTCTCATTTATTCATTCATTCCATTCAATCATATTTATTGACCACTTACTGTGTGCAGAGCACTGTACTAAGCGTTTGGATAGTACAATTCGGCAACAGATAGACAATTCCTACCCAACAGTGACCTCACAGTCTAGAAGGGTGAGACAGACAACAAAACAAAACAAGAAAACAGGGATCTCTACTATCAAAATAGATAAATAAAATTATAGATATATACACATCATTAATAAAACAAATAGAATAATAAGTATGTACAAATATGAACAAGTACTGTGGGGCAGGGAAGGGGGTAGAGCAGAGGGAGGGAGTAGAGGGAATGGGGAGGGGAGGAGGAGCAGAGGAAAAGGGAGGGCTCAGTCTGGAAAGGCCTCCTGAAGGAGGTGAGCTTTTACTAGGGCTTTGAAGGTTCAGAAGAGAGCTAGTTTGGCAGATGTGAGGAGAGAGGGCATTCCAGGCCAGAGGTATGACAGGGGTCAGGGGTCGATAGTGGGACAGTTGAGAATGAGGCACAGTGATAAAGTTAGCAGCAGAGGAGCGGAGTGTGTGGGATGGGCTGTAGAAGGAGAGAAGGGAGGTGAGGTAGGAGAAGGCCAGGTGATGGAGAGCTTCTCCTCTCCTGTTCTCTCTCCCTCCCTCCAGGCTCGCATCTCCTTCTGCCTTAAGGACATCTCCACCTGGATGTCCTCCTGCCTCCTAAAACTCATGTCCAAGACTGAGCTCCTTATCTACTCTCCCAAACCCTCTTCTCTCCCTGACTTCCCTGTCACTGTGGAGGGCACAACCCTCCTTCCTGTCTCACAGGCCCACAACCTTGGTGTCATCCTTGACTCCGCTCTCTCATTCACCCCACACATCCAATCAGTCACCAACACCTGCCGGTCTCACCTTCACAACATCTCCAATATCCGCCCTTTTCTCTCCATCTAAACAGCACCCATGTTAGTTCAATTATTGCATCAGCATCGTTTCTAATCTCTCAACTTCCTGTCTTTCCCCAGTTCAGTCTATACTTTACTCTGCTGCCCAGATTATCTTTCTACAGAAACGTTCTGTGCATGTCACTCCACTCCCCCAAAATCTCCAATGATTTATTCATTTATTCAGTTGTTTTTACTGAACACTTACTGAGTGGTTGCCTATAAACCTCCATATCAAGCAAAAATTCCTCACAAATGGCTTCAAAGCTTTCCTTCACCTTGCCCTCTCATACCTCACCTCCCTTCTCTCCTTCTATATCCCAGCTCGCAAAGTCCAGTCCTCTGCCACTAACCTCCTCACTGTACCTCATTCTCACCTGTCCCGCCGTCGAGCACTGGCCCACTGAAATGTTCTCCCTCCTCACATCCACCAGACTAGAACACCTTCCCCCTTTAAAGCCCTACTGAAAGTTCACCTCCTCCAGGAGGCCATCCCAGAATGAAGCCCCCTTTTTCCTCTGTTCCCCATCCCCTCCCTATCATTCTGATTCTCTCCCTTTGCTCTACCCACCCTGTCCCACAGCACTTATATATATGTAGATATTTATAATTCCATTCATTTTATTAATGATGTGTATATATCTATAATTTTAATTATTTATAATGATGCTATTGATGCCTGTTTACGTTTTGATGCTTGTTTCCCCCTTCTAGACTGTGAGCCCACTGTGGACAGGGATTGTCTCTATTTGTTGCTGAATTGTACTTCCTGAGCACATAATACAGTGCTCAGCACACAGTAAGCATTTAATAAATATGAATGAATGTTTGAATGAATAGCCGAGCCTGGTAGACTATTAGAAACTCTCCAGGTGCTATCCTTAGAGGGGAGGTTGGCACATAGTAAACTCTTAACAAATACCTGTAAAAAGAAAAAAAAGTATATAGTATTCATAGTATAACCCAGTGGAAAGAGCACAGGCCTGAGAGTCAGAGGACATGGGTTCTAATCCTACCTCTGCCAACTGTCTGCTGTATGACCTCGGACAAGTTCTCTGGGGATTAATTACCTCATCTGTAAAAAGGCATATAAGACTGTGAACCCCACGTGGGACATGGACTGTATTCAATGTGATTAGCTAGACTGTAAGCCCGTCAAAGGGCAGGTACTGTCTCTATCTCTTACCGATTTGTACATTCTAAGTGCTCTGCACATAGTAAGTGCTCAATAAATAATATTGAATGAATGAATGAATGAATGAATGAATGAATGAATGAATGAATGAACTTGTATTTGCCCCAGAAACACCATAGATATCCACATTTTTGGTAAATGTCTTACATGACAATTGTAAGCTAAAGGATTAGAGTTATTGTTCTTAGGTCACTTGCTGAAACCAGTTCTATCAGTGTTATTCGGCGATGGAGCTTACAGAAGTTCATGGACCTCCTAACAGTTATCAAACCTCAAAAACTATATACAGAGTTTGGTTTTAAGTCTGGAAAAGAAGAGAATGTTAAACCAGATCCAAATGCCTTCACCATCCTTGATGTATATCCACAAGATATTTCAGATGGAAAGACAAACTTCCTCAGAAATATAATTTTTTCTTCAGGTAAACTTACAAGTAGTAAGTAGTAAGACCTCTCCCTCTCCTGAATTTATAAAGTTCCACTTGATTTACAGCTTAGTTCTCATTCCCAGATGATTCTGGGAAATCAAGGATTTGCCTTCTGGGATATGTTATTCCTAGATAATAGGTACTGTAAAATGCAGTCCCTATTTTCCCCTTAATTCTCAGTTGAAAGAGATTTCATCCCAACAGGAGACTGGATGTTGGCACAACCATTATTTACCAATCTCCTCCTCTCCTTCATGGGGAAGCAGCATGGTGTAATAGAGCCTGGGCCTGGCAGTCAGAAGGCCATGGGTTCTAGTTCCAGCTCTGTCACTTATCTGCTGTGTGACATTTGGGCAAATCACTTCACTTCTCTGTGCCTCAGTTATCTCATCTGTAAAATGGAGATTGAGGCTGTGAACCCACGTGGGAAGGGACTGTGTCCAACCTGGTTTGGTTGTATCCACCCTAGCATTTAGTATAGGGCTTGGCACTGTAAGAACTTAACAAATGCCATTATTTAATTATCATTATTCTTAAATTAGTGAATTAATGTTAACAAGGCCTGTTGGGCTCTCTTGTTCAGGATAATACAATAAACATTCCATGCCTTTTTGAGGAGTTTTGGGAAACCACATGAACTAATGAAAAGGACAGAGGACTGGAAATCAGGAAATATGGATTCTAATCCAGGCTCCTCCATTTGTCTGTTGTGCAACCTTGGGCAAGCACTTAATTGCTTTCTCCTTCAATTTCCTCATCTGTAGAATGGGGATTAACTATGGGATGAACTAAATGTTCTCCCTCCCATTTAGACTATAAGCCCCAGGTAGACAGGGACTTTGTCCAACCTATCCTCTTGCATCTATCCCAGTTCCTAGTACAGTGTTTGGTACATAGTAAGCACTTAACAACTACAGCTATTAGTCAGTCAGTCAGTCAGTCAATCACATGTATTGAGTGATTTCTATGTGCAGAGCACTATACTGGCACCCAGAAGAGTACAGTGTAATAATATAACAGACATATTCCTTGCTAACAGTGAGCTTACAGTCTAGAGGGGAGACAAATATTAATACAAATAAAATTAAAGTACTGTGACTCTGGGATGGGGGATGAATAAAGGGAGCAGGTCAAGACAATGCAGAAGGGAGTGAGAGAAAAGGAAAGGAGAGCTTAATCAGGGAAGGCCTCTTGGAAGAGATGTGCCTTCAATAATGCTTTGAAGGTGGGGGGAGTAATTGCCTGTTGGATATGAAGAGAGAGGGCATTCCTGGCCAGAGACAGGGTGTGAGAGAGAGATGAGTGGTGAGGTAGAAGAGACTGAGGTTAAGTGAGAAGGTTTGCATTAGAGGAGCAAAGTGTGCAGGCTGGGTTGTAGTAGGAGAGTAGAGTCATCAGTAGCATCAACATAAATAAATAGAATTAGACACATATACACATAATTAATATAAATAAATAGAATCATAAATATATGTGGATATACACAAGTGCTGGTGGGGTAGAGCAAAGGGAGTGAGTTGGGGCGAAGGGGAGGGAATTTATATAGAATTATAAATAGAAATAATTTAATTTATTTGTTAATTTAAATAGAATTATAGATATGAACATATATGAACAAGAGCTGTGGGGCTGGGAGGGTGTAGAGCAAAGGGAGCTTCTGTCTCTCACTGCTTTAGTTCCATAGTTCCCAGATTATTTTTCTACAGAGACGCTCTGGGCATATCATTCCACTCCTTAAAAATCTCCAGTGGTTGCCTATCAACCTTCACATGAAGCAAAAACTCGTCACTCTTGGCTTCAAAGCTCTCTATGATCTTGCCCCCTCCTACCTCATCTCCCTTTCTCTCCTCCTGCAATCCAGCCCATACACTCCACTCCTCTGTCGCTAACTTCCTCACCATGCCTCTTTCTCACCTGTCCTACCGTCGAACCCTGGCCTATGTCCTACCACTGTCCTGGAATGCCCCCCCTCCTCACATCTACCAAACTAGCTCTCTTCCCCTCTTCAAATCCCTACTGAGAGCTCACCTCCTCCAGGAGGCCTTTCCAGACTGAGTCCCCCTTTTCCTCTGCTCCTCACCCCCTCCCCATCACCCCTACTCCCTCCCTCTGCTCTACCCCCTTCCCCTCCCTGAGCACCTGTGTATATTTGTACATACTTATTCTATTTATTTTATTAATTATGTGTATTTATCTATGATTTTATTTATGTATTTAGATGCTATTGATGCCTGTCTACTTGTTTTGTTGTCTGTCTCCCCCCTCTAGACATTGAGCTCACTGTAGGTAGGGATTGTCTCTATTTGTTGCTGAATTGTACTATACAAGCTCTGCACACAGTAAGCACTAATTAATTGTGATTCAATGAATGAATGAATGAAGGAGGTGAGCCTTCACTAGGGCTTTGAAGAGGGGCAGTGTGATTGTTTGGTGGGATTTGAGGAGAGAGGGCATTGTAGGACAGAGGTAGGACGTGGGCCAGGAGTCTATGGTGGGACAATCAAGAAGGAGGCACATCGGCTCTTTGACCTTTTCTTTCCAGCAAGCTCGAGAGGTAGGGAGGGAGAAGCTAGCCCCAGACTGTTGCTTTATCTGCTTGGCAGGGCCTGGGGGAGGTGGTTGGTAAATGGGTGGGTGGGGTGGGGTGTATGTGTGTGTGTGTGTGTGTGTGTGTATGCATGCGCTCACAGCATCCCCTAGCATGAGGCCTCCATCTCTGGAGCCTCATGGCCCGCAGGGATGTCGTGTGATTCAATTATAGGTGGCAGTGGCTGGCCAGGCTCCAGAGAGATACTGTCAATTCCTCCCCCTTTTTTTCCTTTTTCTTTTTCTTTCTCCCCCACCCCCATGTCCTTCCTCTTCCCCCTTGCTGTGACTTTGATTTCCGCCAGATGTCACACCATTGCTCGGCACCGCCCAGACTCCCACCACCAACATTTCTCGTTGTTTAAGTGTACTTACTGCAACCATTCTCCCCTAGCTGTCAGAGTGGAGTGTGTGGGCTGGTATGAAGAAGGAGAGAAAGGAGGTGAGGTAGGTGACGGAGAGCTTTGAAGCCAATAGTGACTTTTTGTTTGATACGGAGGTTGATAGACAACCCCTTGAGATTTTGAGGAGGGGGTTATCATGCCCAGAGCGTTTCTGCAGAAAGATAATACGCACAGCAGACTGAAGTGTAGACTGAAGTGGGGAGACATAGGAAGTTGGAAGATCAGAAATCTGATGCAGTAATCCAGTCAGGATAGAATGAGTGATTGTACTAATGTAGTAGCTGTTTGAATGGAGAGGATAGCGCAGATCAGGAAACTTTGGTTCCCAGGTTTCTGCTTCCTAGGTTTCTGGTCACCAAATGGGAAAAATGTTCAGTAATCAAAAATGGAATTTACCAAGTTTGGTAAAACCTTAGGCAAAACCAATTTAGTAAGGATTAACCTTATATAGCTGCCATATTGGGAGTGAATTTTAAATTTCTTACAGTTTGTACTTCCGGTTACAAAACACAGAAATTTCAGTGCCTAAAAGCTTTCACAGTTAAAGCACTAACAATGAAATGCAACTAACTATCTTTAATAATAATGATAATGTTGGTATTTGTTAAGCGCTTACTATGTGCA
Source organism: Ornithorhynchus anatinus (assembly GCF_004115215.2). Taxonomy (NCBI): domain Eukaryota; kingdom Metazoa; phylum Chordata; class Mammalia; order Monotremata; family Ornithorhynchidae; genus Ornithorhynchus; species Ornithorhynchus anatinus. The sequence continues at coordinate 158,985,127 of NC_041728.1, forward strand.
GAGCACTGTTCTAAGCGCTGGGGTAAACACAGGGGAATCAGGTTGTCCCATGTGGGGCTCACAGTCTTAATCCCCATTTTACAGTTGAGGGAACTGAGGCACAGAGAAGTTAAGTGACTTGCCCACAGTCACACAGCTGACAAGTGGCAGAGCTGGGATTCAAACTCATGAGCCCTGACTCCAAAGCCCGTGCTCTTTCCACTGCGCCACGCTGCTTCTCATATTGAGGATCGGGACCCAAGCACATTAATTTTAAAAAAGAACTTTTAAAAAAGAGGTTACCATTCCCACAAGGAAGGGATTTTATGAACTTGGTAACAAAATATATAATCTTTAAAACAATTAATTCTACGTTTGTTAAAAAGTTCAACAATTTTATGAGATCATCATCAACTAGATAAATTATGAGAGTCAAAAAAATGATTTGGCATTTTGTTATCAGATGTAACTGACATTACAAATTAAAGAATATAAAATTGGGGAGTCAGAGTTTGAAGTAGCCCACCTCTCTTAGGATTGTTCTTCTGACTTTTATTTCTGGTTTTCCCCCCAGTTGCCTTTGAGTAAGAGCACAGTTTGGTGTCTATTGACAGTCAATAGTTGTACTAGCTGACTAAAGGTGGTGCTCCACATAAAGATAGTGTATTTTTCTACATCTTGTACTAATACATTGATTTTATAATTTTTCAGGTCTTCAATTTCTACCTTGAAATTGTAAAATATTTTCTATATTATTTTATACTTTAAAATAACAGAAAGGTCTCCTAGATGAAAGAAAGAGGAAAGGACACAGTGGGGTTGGGAAGAAGGGGTTGAATGATACTAGTAGAAAATATGATAATAATCAGCCTGAGAGTAGAAAACCACAATATCAAGAATTTCATCAAATTTTCAACAAAGCTTCCGTATTCCCGAAGCATTGGATCTACTATAATTGCAAGAAAAAAAAAATGGCTTTAATTTTAATAAGAAATGAAGTCCTAGGCTGCTCAATTCAAACTGTACTAAAAGCAATTTTCCCCATAGACATTTTTCTTAGCTAAAATTGGGTTAAATTTTGATATAATTTTTTGGAAAATCTAAACTTATTCCAAAGGCATATTTGCCCAAGTGCTCATTCCTTTTATTACTATAAGCAATACTTCATATTCTATATATTTAAAATATGCAACCCAAAAAGTTTTCAGAAAGTTTCCCTGAACTTCATAAGCGAATGATTTCTTATATAACTGCAACAAAACCTCTGGGAAAGAACCTATTATGATGACTGTGTCAGCAATTTTAGCTTATTACAGGCGACTTGTTCGCCTTTCCACATAACTATTTAATGAATTTAAACTGAAGATTGTATAATTTCATAGCTGATAGCAGCCTTGAGCATTTCTAGGAGTTTTGAAAACTGAGATTCCAGGCCAATTTAGTAAGAGAATTTAATGAAGAAAATAATCCTTACAGGCTGCTGAATAGTGTTTGCTTTCACTCATTTTTTATGGGAACTCAACATCAGACGACTATATCAGAAACATTTTTGAAATCAAGAGTGCATTGAAGAATTAGCATAAGATCCAGAATGTACTTGCAAGCTGTTAACCAATAGGAGGGAATTCAAACTTTAAAAGAAAAAAAGAAAACCTTGGCAGGAGCCATCAAAATCATTCAAAAGAGATGATGTAAATCTAAAGTTATTAGGGAAATAGATCCTCTGATTTCCTATGAATTAAATGTTCACATAAGTTTTTTAATTAATATTAACTAATTTCCATTTTTTTCTAATCAATGACTTAGTTTTTCCCAAAATTCTTATTTTCCCAAAAGTCATTTTTCCTGAAATCCTTCTCCACTAAATACAGAAATGAAATTGAAGCCGCTACTCAAGTAACAATATTGTAAGCAACAAGATAAATCTTTGTAAAATGGACATATAGATGTTTCAAATGTGACTCCTAAACTTTTGAATACACACTGTTCTTGACAAGACATTTTGAGAAATAGCACATAATGATTTAAGGTAAAATATATCCTTAATTTTGTCTTCACAATACCTGGCTTTGGCTGACCAAATGTGAACTCTTTGAGGCACTGCCACTTGTTGGTTAGGGGAAATATTTTCAATTGTTACAGTGGGATACAAATTTAAAGGCTGGGGGCCAAACTGAAGATACCAGTGAGAGTTAGGAGGGACCAGATTTCTAGATGGAGTCACAGAGAAATAGGAATAGTAGTAATGATGATACTTATTAAGCATCTGCTGAGTTTAATATACTAAGGAAAGCAAAATATGAGGCACTCTAATGGGGTAAGCAGACTGAAGTACTCAAAAGCAGTGGGGTCAGAATAAAATGTTTTGTTCAATTAAATATACATGTATATGCTGAAAAAAGATATAAGTACACATATATACAAAAGTGCAAGAGTCAGAAGCTGATAATTAGTCAGAGAGGTTTGGTTGAGGTAGGTGATATTTTTGGAAGACTTTGAAGGTGGGGAGGGTTGAGAGGATTGGGGAATTCCATATCCTGGAGAGAAGATGAGCATGGGGATGAAGGTGGGACAGATAAGGTTGAACGAAGAGGGTGAGTAGGCAGTGGTAACCATGGTGGTAGTGATCGTGGAGAGTCAATAAGAAAGTTGGAGAGAGTTGGTGGACAGGCCTAAAAGCAGTGGTTAGGAAACTTTGTTTGACAGCAGTTACATACATATCTGAAGTCTACCAATATTTGTCTCCCCCTCTAGTCTTAATCTCCTTCTGGGGAGAAGTCATTCTATCTATTATACTGTACTCCCTCCAAGCACTTTGTACAGAGCCCTGAACTCAGTAAGCACTCAATCAAATGACTGACTGATTCCTTCATTCATTCATTCAATAGTATTTATTGAGCACTTACTATGTGCAGAGCACTGTACTTAGCGCTTGGAATGTATAAATCGGTAACAGATAGAGACAGTCCCTGCCCTTTAATGGGTTTACAGTCTAATCAGGGGAGACAGACAAGAACAATAGCAATAAATAGAATCAAGGGGATGAACATCTCATTAAACAATAGCAAGTAAATAGAATCAAGGTGATGTACATCTCATTAACAAAATAAATGAGGTAATGAAAATATATACAGTTCAGCGGACAAGTACAGTGCTGAGGGGAGTGGAAGGGAGAGGGGGAGGAGCAGAGGGAAAGAGGGGAGAAGAGGGTTTAGCTGCGGAGAGGTGAAGGGGGGGTAGAGGGAGCAGAGGGAAAAGGGGAGCTCAGTCTGGGAAGGCCTCTTGGAGGAGGTGAGCTTTAAGTAGGGTTTTGAAGAGGGGAAGAGAATTAGTTTGGCAGGGGTGAGGAGGGAGCGCATTCCAGGCCCAGGGATCGACGACGGGATAGGCGAGAACTGGGGACGGTGAGGAGGTGGGCGGCAGAGGAGCAGAACGTGTGGGGTGAGCAATGGAAAGAGAGAAGGGAGGAGAGGTAGGAGGAGGCAAGGTGATGAAGACCTTTGAAGCCTAGAGTGACTGATGAAGAAGGAAATGGACAGACATTTGAGAGTTTAAGAATAGGGGAAAAGTGTTTTGATTGTTGTTTCAGAAAGATGATCTGGGCAGCAACAGTATGGTGTGTGTACATATTGGTGAAGGGAAGAACATCAGAGTGGGGAGACTAGCGTCCTTGTTCTGAGAAGTGGCATGGCTTAGTGGAAAGAGCATAGGCCTGGGAGTCAGAGGTTCTGGCTCCTCCAATTGCTTGCTGTGCGACCTTAACTTAACTTCTCTGTTCTTCAGTTTCCTGAACTGTAAAATAGGGATTAAATCCTACTCCCTATGTGTCAATCAATCAGTCTTATTTATTGAGTTCTTACAGTTGGCAGGGCACTGTACAAGAGTACAAGACTGCAATATAATGGGCACATTCCCTGCCCACGAGTTTACAGTCTAGAGGAGGGGCTTACAGTCTAGATTCTACAGTCTACAACCTGATTAACTTGTTTTTATCCTAGCTCTTAGAGCAGTGCTTTATGAAAATTAAGTGCTTAAAAATATAGTAATAATAACAAGGTTCTCATCCACAAGCTTGAACAAAGGTAGAGGCTATGAGGGTGGGAGGATCGACAGCTGCATTTTATTTCTGTTTGAATTAATAAAATCAGATATGCTACTATGAAACCTTTTTGACCACATGTCAATAAATTGACACATCATTAATGGTTGATTGAGTACACAATCCTGGGTAATTTGGGTAGATCAATCAATAATTCAATAGCATTTCTTGAGACACATATAGCACTGTACTAAATTCCTGGGAGAGTAAAGGAGACTTAATAGACATGATCTCTTTTCTCTAAGGGATTACAATCTAACAGGGAAGACAGATGCTAAAATAAACCTCTGTTAAGAGGAAACAACAGAGATTAAAGTATGAAAACAAATCCTTCGGAGTGTTGTTGCAGGGATGAAGGGCCCAGTTGATGTGGAAGTGTTGTGGTGTCACACTTGGGGCAAAAGGGTGGAGAAATGAATAGATATTCAGGTAATCCTCCTGAAAGCAGTCAATGGATTTATTGAGTGCTCACTGTGTGCATAACACTGTAATAAGCACTTGGGAGAGTACAGTTCAACAGAGTTGGTAGACATGTTTTCTGCAGCTTATAGTCTAGAGGGAGATGAGGAACTGGCCATGTTTGGATCTGCATTAACAATATTGTTGCTATGAGGAAATTGGCTCTAACTTTTATATCTAAGATTCAATTTTCAGGGAACCAATTATGTTTTGAGACTGATGACTTAAGTCTACCTTCGAAAGAGCTTTCATTACCTCAAGTCTACTGTCGAGCTCATGGGCAATTTTTCTTAGGCCTTTTCTTGTTTTGTAGCATTGATACCACAGAGCCTAGAACCATCATGTTACCAGACCCCAGGGTCCACTCTGATATAATGCCCAAGGCAACCTCCCTCTGCCCACTCACCACCTTGAGAATAAACTTCTTTGCCAGCTGATGGAAAACTCGGAGGGTGGGATCAGTTTGTAATGCACCACTGGACGTAAGCAGTGAACCCATTCCTGCTAGATATCGTCTCTCAGTACTGTTTAACCTGAAAAGCTACCAGTAGTGCTTTTGACTTCTGAATTTTAACTTACTTCCATTCTTCTTTAACCTCTATTCCTATTGCTGTATCGGTCTGTTCTCCACTGCCTAAACTGTGATTCTTTTATGGGCCACAGATTCCATTTTAATTTGATTTTCTTGAAATCACCACAATACTCAATACAATGCTTTGCACAGTTAAAGGATTTTTTAACATTAATGTTAAAACTAATAATTGTGATTACAAATCAAATTGTTCTTTTTGCTATATTTCCTTCCCTTATACAATGTATTTATATTGTATTTGTTCATTTTATAGACTACAGTTAGGACCTTTTCAGGTATATCTTTTTGGAGATCTCAAGGAGGATGAAAAAATGATTATAGGAGCATAGTGTTGAGAGAGAAATGAAGGTTAATAGAATCATCTGAACAGGGTATTGGAATATTAAATGTAAACAGATGTTATTTTTAGGTTCCCTCCTCATTAATTGAGATTAAATTGAGTTGGGTATTTAAGTCCCTTTCATTATCACCACAAGAAAAAAGTATGAAGCATGATATTATGAAAATAAAATATTCTTCCCTAATAATGAGAGTTAGCCAAAATTATGTTTGACAGCCCACTGTAAAATATCTACTATGCTTTTTGAAAATATTTGTCTTCCAGATTTGATTCTGGATGAAATTTATATTAATGCTAAACATTTCACACTCTTGGAAGAATTGTGTGGTTCACTGCATATTTGCTAATCTTCAAATCACAAGTTATCTGTGATGTTATCTTTGGTTTTAGGATGACAAACTGGCATTTAGTTAGGCTCACATCTGCCTGGCTTTAGACAAGGGAGGACAGTCTGGCAGAAAAGTATCTACCATTTTTATAGCCCTGAAATCTTTCATTTTTTTAAATCAGAGAGTGTATAGTACCCAAACAAGATATTTAAGTGTGGCAGCCAAGAGACCTAAATCTACAGGTACAACCAATCAATCAATCAATCAATGGTATTTATTGAGAGCTTACAACATTCAGAGCAGTGTACTAAGCTAGGCTGTGTACTCTTAAGTATTTTGATAGCTACCCAAACCTCAAAGCAACTTAGGTACATATACTTATATCGGTAATGTAGTTTAATATCTGAATGGCCCTGTAGACAATAAGCTTTTTGGGGCAGTCATCTTGTCTATCAACTTTATTATATTGTACAGTGAAGTTCCAGGGACTGTGTCTGATCTGAATAATTTAGATCCACTCCAGCGCTTCATAGAGTGTTTTGCACACAGTCAGCACTTAATAATTAGTAATAATAATTGTGGCATTTGTTGAGTGCTTACTACGTGCCAGGCACTGTACTAAGCACTGGGATGGATACAGCAAATGGGGTTAGACACAGTCCCTGTCCCAAGTGGGGCTCACACTCTCAATCCCCATTTTACAGATGAGAGAACTAAGGCACAGAGAAATGAAGTGACTTGCTCAAGGCCATACAGCAGACAAGTGGTGGAGGAGGGATTAACTTCAGCACACTGCTCACAGTTGATTGATTGAGTAGGTTGACACAATCCCTGTCCACAAGGAGTTTACAGATTAAGGGCCTAAAGACTAAATACTATACCAGGATTGGTCAGACCTTCACTCTGAAGTGCCCTCTTCAATAGTTTGAAAATGACTTAGAGGGTTTTTTCCCCCTTTTAAAAAAATTGTAATCATTATTTCTTGAAATGATTGCCTACACAGCTTAAATGTATCAGACACTGCCAGACCTTTGCTTCCCTTTAGGCTTTGTAGATATGCAATATAGTACTAAGATTTTTTTTGGTACATTTGTTTGAATTTTCCTTTTAAATTTCACCAATACTAGGTACACTTTGATTCATTACTCCATACAACACAAAACTAAAGTCTTAAAGGATAAGATGAGACTTAATATTGGTCTGATTTTTTTTTCACACTCCAGTCACTGTTTTCAACATCTTATCATGAAGTCAATTTGTAAAATACCTAAATACCTTAAAGTTAGTTTCACATCATTGTGCAGTAGGGGTTATGGTGATTTTATGTCAGTTTAAATTATTATTGTTTGTTTTGAGAGTCAATATTGTTCTCTCTCAGTTCGCGAAGCTGAATCACAAAGCTGAAAGTGGTAGAATTTATTTTTCAGGTTTTTTTTTTTCTATATTGTGTCAATTTATTCAGGTTTCCTGTAGTGGCTTAAAGATAAAGTGTTAGATTATAAATATGTAATATCATTGTCTTGGAAATAATTTTACATAGAACTTGAAAATTTTTAAACAACTCAGTCAAATTTCCTTCTGGTTAACTGAATGCTATTAACACATATTTTGTGTCCATTAACTCTATTGCAATCCATCAAGTGCTTAGCACAGTGGTTTTTACACAATGGGCTCTTAATCAATATTATGGATTGATTAATGAGTGTAATGGTAAATCATAGATTCATGGTAGAAGCAATAATGTGAAAAGTAATCAATCAATCAATGGTATTTATTTAGTATTTACCGTGCACCCAGGAGTGTACAATACAACAAAACTAGTAACTGTGATCCCTGCCCATAAAAATGTCAGTCAAGAAGGTGATACAGACATTAACATGCATTACAGATCTATACATAAGTGTTGTGGGGCTGAACCAGCACAGATACAAATGAATAGGTGATGCAAAAGGGAGAAGAAGTAGGGAAGATGAAGGCTTAGTCAGGGAAGGTCTCTTGGAGGAGATATGATTTTAACAAGTATGTGGGGCAGAGGAATAACATCACCTCCTTTCCAGACTGACAACTCTCTGTGGTCATGGATACTGTCTACAAACTCTATCGTATCGTACTCTCTTCAGTGTTTTTCATTCAGTTGTATTTATTGAGTGCTTACTGTGTGCAGAGCACTGTACTAAGCACTTGGGAAGTAGAATTTGGCAACAGATAGAGACAATCCCTACGCAACAATGGGCTCACAGTCTACAAGGGGGAGATAGACAACAAAACAAAACAAAACAAGTAGACAGGAATCACTACCATCAAAATAGATAAATAGAACCAGAGATAAATGCACATCATTAATAAAATAAATAGAACAATAAATATGTACAAATAGATACAAGTGCTGTGGGGAGGGGAAGGGGGTAGAGCAGAGGGAGGGAGTAGGGGCAATGGGGAGGGGTGGTGGAGCAGAGAGAAAGGGAGGGCTCAGTCTGGGAAGGCCTCCTGGAGTCTGGGAAGGCCTCCTGGAAGTCTAGGAAGGCCTCTTGGAAGTTAGTACAGTGTTCTTGGCACAAAGTATGGGAATACTATTGATTGATTGATTGATTGTTTTGTATGGCCCTCAGCCTGTAAATTCCCCTCTAAACTGCAAACTCCTTTGGAGCAGGGAACTTGTGCACCAGCTCTGTTATACTGTATTCTCCCAAATGCTTAGTTAGGGCTCTGCATACAGTAATGTTCAATAAAATAAGTGATTGATTGCTTGGTATGTCGTCAACTAGAAGGTGTTGGATATCTAAATGAATAACACAAGGTCAAACTGAAGCCCCAGTATCCTGGATTCTCTACCCATTGCTTCATACAGTGCTTGGATATGGTAAGTGCTTAACAAATACTATTATTGTAAATATTATCATCATTATCATCATCACTATTATTACTGGACTCTAGGGTTGTAGCTGAGTAACACACCAAGACCTGGACTGTCAATTGGTAATTTGAGTGGCAGGACTCTGGCTTCATTGGTATATGGCTCTGGGATTCGATCTTAAAGGAATACCTGCTTGGGCTGTGGTGAAAATTTCTGGCCTAGGAGGTTCTGTGAAGCAGGCAGGGCTAGCAGGAATTCTGAGAAGTAGTTGACTAACATTGGTGGTGATAACCACAGCACTTACAAAGGTAAAGGTAATGCCCACCTCAGTTATTACTAATGTTATCATTATCACGGTTATTATTATGGTATTTGTTATGAACTCATTATGTTCCAAGAACTGTTCTAAGCACTAGGGTAATCAGGTTGGACATAATCCCCGTCCCATATTTGATTCCCATTTTAAGAAGAGGGAAGAACAGGCATGAATCTCTCTTTTACAGATGAGGGAATTGAGGCACAGGGAAGTTATGTAACTTGCCCAAGGCTACACAGCAGAAAATTGGCAGAGATGGGATTACATCCCAAGTCTTCCAGTTCCCAGTTTCGTGCTCTTTCCACTAGCCACACTGCTCCTCATAATGCTTGGGCCCTGAATTGACACTCTGTTATGATCACTTAAGTCATAAAAGGGTCTCCATAGTAAAAATCAATCTTTGTACTCTACAATACATTGCACCCCTGCCCGCCTATTTACATGACCTACTAAAACTGCCCGCCTACTTACATGACCTACTACAAGTCCCACAGGAAACACAACTGGTGGGAACAAAAGAGTGTGAGTGGCTCTAGAGAAGCCACTATCACTATAATCAATTTCTCAAGCAGAAGGACAAACTAAATGATTGAGGCAATTCTTTAGAGAGAGGGGAATCAGGGTACAACCCAGATGCAGGAGTATGAGAATGAAATGCAGGACCCCAAAGGGGTTAACCTGCTTGGAAGAGTACAAATGAGTCAATCCAAGGTATTTATTGAGCTTCAACTTTGTGCTGAGCACTTTGTTAAACTCTTGGGAGAGTACTACAGAGTTAGAAGACATAACCCCTACTCTCAAGAGCAAAAGAGAAGCAGTGTGGCTCAATGGAAAGAGCCCGGGCTTAGGAGTCAGAGGTCATGGGTTCGAATCCTGGCTCTGCCACTTGTCAGCTGTGTGACTGTGGGCCAGTCACTTAACTTCTTGGGGCCTCAGTTACCTCATCTGTAAAATGGGGATTAAGATTGTGAGCCTCACGTGGGACAACCTGATTACCCTGTATCTACCCCAGTGCTTAGAACAGTGCCCTGCACATATTAAGTGCTTAATAAATACCAACAGAATTATTATTAAAAAATCTAGTTTACGGTCCACCATGGTAAAAGATCTGCTCTTGCCATGGCTAGGTTATTGCAGTACTCTCCTCACTGGTCCCCCAGATCACAAAGTCTTTCCTTCCTTCAGTTAACAGTCAATCAATCCATCGTATTTATTGAGTGCTTACTTTGTGCAGTGTACTGTTCTAAGTGCCTGGGTGAGTATAATACAAGATAATTAGCAGATATGTTCCCTGCCTATAATGAATATAAAAGCTGCTTCACAGAAGGATCATCTTCCTAAGGCATTTTTCAGCCCACATCGCTTTTCTCCTCAAAACCTTCTGCTGGTTTCCTGTGATGCTTTGCATCAAAGAAAAACTCCTCATAATCGGGTTAAAAGTTCTTCACCATCCAGCCCCACCTCATCTGATTTCTTCATTTACTATACTCCAATTTGGTATCTTCTTCCTCCCAAATTACCCATCTTGCTGCATCTTGCTGCATCTTGCTCTGAACCCTAAGGCTTCTTTAGCCCTTGTTGTTGTCTTATGCTGTCGAGTCAGGTCCAACCCATAGTGATGCCATGGACACATCTCTCCCAGAATGCCCCTCCTCCATCTGCAATCATTTTGGGTAGTGTATGCATAGAGTTTTCTTGGTAAAAATTAGGAAGCGGTTGACCATTGTCTCCTTCCAAGCAGTAAACCTGAGTTTTTACCCTCAAATCTCTCCCATGCCGCTGCTGCCCAGCACAGATGAGTTTTGACTTGGAGCATATTTCCACTGTCCAAGCTAGGAATGGAATGAGTATGTCTCTGCTTGACTCTCCCTCCCATAGTTGAGACTGGTAGAGTACTGGAAACTCTCCAGGTGTGACCCTGAGATGGGTCTTTACCCCTTATTCATCCCTCACTCATACTGTTCTCCCAACTTGGATTCCTTCCCTCCCCATATCATACAGACCTCAGCTCTCCCCATGTTCAAAGCTCTCCTGAAATCATTCCACTGAAACAAGATCATAAATATAATATTTAGTGTTTTTGCTTACTATGTGTCAAGTGTCATTTTAAGCACTGGGATTGATATAAAGTTTATCAGGTCAGACACAGTCCCTGCCTCACAAGGGGCTCCCAGTTTAAGTAAGAGGGAGAGCAGATGTTTAATCTCCAATTTACAGATGAGGAAACTGAGGCACTGAGAAGTTAAGTGACTTTCCCAAAATCCCACAGCAGACAATTGGCAGAGCCAGAATTAGAGCCCAAGTCCTCAGACTCCCAAGCCCGGGATCTTTCCATTTGGTCTATAGCATCCTGAACTGTTACATCCCAATAACCAGCTCTAGCATTCATGATCTTATTTCCACCCTCTGTAACACTTACATATATAAGTGTACACAATTATTTATTTTGACCATACTAGATGTAACTTTTTTTTTGTATGTTTTACAGTGCAAACTCCCTGTGGGGAATAGAACGTGACTTTTTTTTTTTTCCCCTAGGAAGTGGGTGGTCAACAGATCTGCTGATATTATTTCTACAACTACTAAAGAATGTGATTTGTATGAATACTACATGTGAGTGTGAGTGCATAGTGAACTAGGGTTCAAACATAGCTAGAGAACTAAATACTATGGAATTGCTCCATCATTGATCCCTTAAGGATTTCCTTGGGCACAAATGTTGCAGCATAGCCTGGCCATGTCATAATCTCCTTAAAAAATGTAGTAAAAAATCTATCTTCTGACCCCTTGAATATGATGATAATGGTATTTGTTAAGCACTACTATGTGCCAAGCACTGTTCTAAGCAATGAGGTAGTTACAAGGTTATCAGGTTGTCCCACGTAGGATTCACAGTCTTAATCCCTGTTTTACAGATGAGGTAACTGAGGCACTGAGAAGTTAAATGACTTGTCCAAAGTCACACAGCTTACAGGTGACAGAGCCGAGATTAGAACCCACGGTCTCTGACTCCCAAGCCCATATTATTTCCACTAGCACACTGCTTCATCATGCAAATCAGCTGATTTTTGGCAGAAAAAAATAGGATTTCTTTTAAACCTTTTGATTCCCATCTGAATCATTGCTGACAGACCTAGTCATTTTAAAATGCATAGGAAAAAAATCCACCGATATTCAGGCAATTTTCTGAGGAATAATGATAAAGAGAAAGAGAGAAAATTAAAATCTTCCTTGGAAACAATTCTCTGACCCTTTATATTATTAGGCTGAATATGACATTGAAGTTTTCAGTGATATTTAAAGTCCTATAGAATCTTTTGTACAGGTTCTTTAGAGGGCTGTTGGCCCAGGACTAGGTAGGACAATTTTCGTTTATTTATTTATTTATTTTTTTCTGTTGGCCCATGTAAGAGCAGTTTCATTGTTAGAAATTTCCAGGAACTACATAATAATGTTGGTATTTGTTAAGTGCTTACTATATGCCAAGCACTGTTTTAAGCACTGGGGTAGATACAAGGTAATCAGGTTGTCCTATGCAGGTCTCAGATTCTTCATCCTCATTTTACAGATGAGGTAACTGAGGCACAGAGAGTTAAGTGACTTGGCCAAGGTCACACAGCTGACAAGCGGTGGAGCCAGGATTAGAACCCATAACCTCTTACTCCCAAGCCCATGCTCTTTCCACTAAGCCACACTGTTTCTCTATCTCCAATGACTACGTGAATATTAGCTGGCTGGCCCAGATTCAGTTAATATGGTTCAGTAGCAACTTAAATCTAAAATTACATGGTCCACACAAAGTCGCCTTAATAAATAGTTGTGTTAGGACATGAATGAGCCTTCATTATTTGGAATAAGACCTGGAGAAATCTTCAGGATAACAGAGAGGGGTGGGCGGCACATGAAAGCACTATAGCTTTGTGGTGGAAAGAGACCCAAGATACAATTTTGCAAGTTCTAGATTGCAAAGGTTCTAATCCCCGCTCTGCCGATTGCTTGCTGAATGACCTGGGGCAAATCACTTAACTTCACTCTACTTCAGTTTCCTCAACGGTAAAATGGGGGTTAAATACCTATTCTACCTCTCTTTTGGATTGTGAGCCCCATGTGGGTTAGGGACTGTGTCTGATTTTATCATCTTGTTTCTACTCCAGCTCTTAGAACTGTACTTGATACATAGTAAGTGCTTAATAAATGCCATTAAAAATGCATATAAAATGAAGGAAAAAGGTTACTCCTTCTGTGGGTAACCATGCCATACATCAGCTTGGCATTGACATTTATCTTTCACTTCCCCAGTAAGATCTTGTGTGTGGACCCAACTTCTAAAAATCACATTTTCAAAGATTATGGCATTGACTGTCAGCAGGACTTTAAGGAAAGCTGTACAGATCTTTGTCACTGCTCAGTTCGCACCTGGAGAGTTTCCAGCATTCTAACCAGTCCTGACTACAGGAGGGAGAATCAAGCAGAGGCACATCCATTCTTTTCCTAGCTTGGGCAGTGGCTAGTGAGGAGAAGGCAATCTGCTCCAAGTCAAAACTCACCTGTGCCGGCCAACAGTGGCATGAGAGAGAGTCGAGGGCGGAGACTCAAGTTTACTTCATGGAAGGAGGCAACAATAAACCACTTCTGTATTTTTACAAAGAAATCTCTATGGATAAACTACCAGAATGATTTCAGATGGAGGTGGGGTGTTCTGGGAGAGATGTGTCCATGGTGTCACTATGGGTCGGACATGACCTTCTATCTTTAACCACTTACTCTCCAATGGCTTCTTCCCCTCTGCCTTCAAACATGCCCATGTCTCCCCCACCCTAAAAAAAACCTTCTCTTGACTCCACCTCCCCTTCCAGTTATCGCCCTATCTCCCTACTACACTTCCTTTCCAAAATCCTAGAACGAGTCATCTACACTCGCTGCTTACAATTCCTCAACCCCATTCTCTCCTGGACCCCCTCCAATCTGGCTTCCGTCCCCTCCACTCTACCGAGACTGCTCTCTCTAAGGTCACCCATGACCTCCTTCTTGCCAAATCCAATGGCTCCTACTGTATCCTAATCCTCCTTGACCTCTCAGCTGCCTTTGACACTGTCAATCATCCCCTTCTCCTCCACATCTTATCTCACCTTGGCTTCATGGACTCCGTCCTCTCCTGGTTCTCCTCTTATCTCTCTGGCCAGTCATTCTCAGTTTCCTTCGCAGGCTCCTCCACTCCCCCTCCCATCCTCTAACTGTTGGATTTCCTCAAGGGTCAGCTCTTGGCCCTCTTCTGTTCTCCATATACACTCACTCCCTTGGTGAACTCATCCGCTCTCACGGCTTCAACTATCATCGCTATGTAGATGACACACAGATTTACATCTCTGTCCCTGTTCTCTCCCCCTCCCTTCAGGCTCGTATCTCCTCCTGCCTCCAGGACGTCTCTACCTGGATGTCTGCCTGCCACCTAAAACTCAACATGTCCAAAACTGAGCTCTTTATCTTTCCTCCCAAGCCCTGTCCTCTTTCTGACTTCCCTATCACTGTGGATGGGACGACCATCCTTCCTGTCTCTCAGGCCTGCAACCTTGGTGTCATGCTTGACTCAGCTCTCTCATTCACCCCACACATCTGATCCATTACCAAAACTGCCGGTCTCACCTTTATAATATTTCCAATATCCGCCCTTTCCTCTCCACCCAAAAGGCTACCTTACTGCTACAGGTACTTGTAATACCCCGGCTAGATTACTGTGTCAGCCTTCTCTCTGATCTCCCTTGCTCCTCTCTCTCCCCACTCCAGTCTATTCTTCACTCCGCTGCCCAGCTCATCTTCCTGCAGAAACACTCTGTGCATGTCACTCCCCTTCTTAAAAACCTCCAGTGGTTGTCTATCAACCTCTGCACGAAACAAAAACTTCTCACTCTAGGCTTCCATCACCTTGCCCCTTCCTACCTCTCCTCCCTACTCTCTTTCTACTGCCCACCCCGCACGCTCCACTCCTCTGCCGCCCACGTCCTCACCGTCCCCCGTTCTCGCCTATCCCACCGTCGACCCCTGGGCCATTTCCTCCCATGGCCCTGAAATGCCCTCTCTCCTCACCTCTGCCAAACTAATTCTCTTCCCCTCTTCAAAACCCTACTTAAAGCTCACCTCCTCCAAGAGGCCTTCCCAGCCTGAGCTCCCCTTTTCCCTCTGCTCCCTCTACCGCCCCCTCTTCACCTCTCTGCAGCTAAACCCTCTTCCCCCCCTTTCTCTCTGCTCCTCCCCCTCTCCCTTCCCCTCCCCTCAGCACTGTACTCATCCCCTCAACTGTGTATATCTTCATTACCCTATTTATTTTTTTAATGAGATGTACATCACCCTGATTCTATTTATTTGTTATTGCTTTAATGAGATGTTCTTCCCCTTGATTCTATTTATTGCCATTGTTCTTGTTTGTCTGTCTCCCTGGATTAGACTGTAAACCCGTCAAAGGGCAGGGACTGTCTCTATCTGTTACCGATTTGTACATTCCAAGCACTTAATACAGTGTTCTGCACATAGTAAGTGCTCAATAAATACTATTGAATGAATGAATGAATGACCTAAGACAACAACAACAAATCTTCTTAATCAACAGATATTCTGTACTTTCCTTGACATACTCCCAATCTGATCTATTTTTAAGCTATTTTTTAAGGCAGGAACCAAACCAATAAGAAGATAAAATATCAGTAGGTACCCTGGGTCTTCTAATAGTGGTTTTATTTAGACCAATCTCGCTGTAGGTAATCATTTGAGCAGTATATGGGAGTTGTGTTGGAACATTACCTGGTGGGTCATCAAGATTGTAATTATTAATACAGTGCTAAGCACTTAGTACAGTGCTCTGCACACACTAGGAGCTCAATTAATACAATTGAATGAGTGAAGGAATGTCATGGAATCACCATGGCTGACTTAAAAGAATTAACTCAGAGGTATAGGCTATTTGCATCTAAGCAAGAATAGCATCATAACTCCTTGTGTTTGTTCATGATTTTAACAAAATGGAGTGCCACATACATTTAGAGCTGGACATGAAAAGAAGCCTACATGCCAAGTGGAGGGATGCCAGGGGTCAGAGTTCCATGGATATGGTAACCAATATCAAACTAAGGACTTTACTTGTCAGTAAAGAAGCTACCCCCACTTTTATGGCACACCTAATAATGTGAATTTCTGTGGGTAATAGCAATTATAATGATGGTATTTGTTAAGCACTTACTATGTGCCAGGCACTGTTCTAAATGCGGGATAGAAACAAAGTAATCAGGTTGTCCCATGTGGGGCTCACAGTCTTAATCCCCATTTTCCAGATGAAGTAAGTGAGGCACAGAGAAGTTGTCACTGCCCAAAGTCACACAGCAGACAAGTGGCAGAGCCATGATTAGGACCCATGACCTCTGACTCCCAAGCCCGTGCTCTTTCCACTAAGCCATGGGAATATGTCTTGTGCTTCTGTTATAATTTCCCAACCACTAAATACAATGCACTGCATTCAAGGAACACTCAATAAATACTTTATTAGTACTGTAAATGTAGATGGAACACTCTCTCCAGAATAATCTTTCACTGTTGCAACTACACTTTAATGATCTTTGGTACATGCCTTGAACCACTGAGAAAGAGGGCTTTAGAAGCAAATAATTTTGACCAAAATGTTCAAGCAGAGCTTGACATTTAAGGTATAGTTTGAGGAAGTCACCCTCTTCAGTCAAAGCAACAAAAAATATTAAAGCACCTAAATCTAATGGAATTCTTACATGAACCTACACAAGAACAGAGGCTAATGATCACCTATCTGCATGAACTCCTCTTCAACATGTTGAACACTGAAGTAAGATCACAAGATAATGAGAAGCAGCATTAATCAATCAATTAATATTTATTGAGTGCTCACTACATGTAGACCACTGTACTAAGCACTTGGGAGAGTACAGTCTAACAGAGTTGGTAGAAACACTCCCTGCCCACAAGAGGAGGAGACAGACATTAATATAAATGAATAAATTATGGAAGTGCTGTGGGGCTGAGGGTGGGGTGGATATAAAGTAGGTATACAAATTCAAAGCACCTGTAGAAATTCAAGTGGAATTCCAAGCAGAGCCTAGTGGGAAAAGTGTCGGCCTAGGAGTCAAATGACCTGCTTTCTAATCTTTAGTTTGCCATCTGCCTGTCGTGTGACCTTGGGCAAGTCATTTAAATTATCTATGCCTCTACCTCCTAATTTAAAAAATGAGGACTAAATACCAGATCTCACTTTCTTTCAGACTATGAGTTCTGTGTGGAACAGAGGCTGTTCCTAATTTGATTAACTGCCCCTGGGCTTTCACACTTTGTACTTTGCACACAGTAAGCAGTTGAGAAATATCGGTTATTATTTTTATTATTATTATTACTGTAATCATCATTTTCAAGATCATAGAAATTATCAAAACATCTCACTGTTTTCTATTGCCAAAACATTTTAGAAAAAATCCTTCTGGAAACCCTACTAAAGAATATCACCAACAATGTACTACCTGAATTGGAAATGTGGCATCATGATAGAATGATCTTTGCAGCATGGCAAATGTAGAAAAAATTCAGGGTTCAGAGACTCTCTACTTATTCAATAGGCATCACAAAAGTCTTCAACCATCAACAAGGCTACAAATAGTTGTCCCTTGTATTTGAATAACACTACTCACAGTGAAATTGGCATCTGAGTGCATATGAGGCTGATGTGGCCACTCAGCATGATCAACTGTATTATTTATGGTATTATGGTATTTATCGAGCACTTACTATGTGCAGAGCACTGTATTAAGCATTTGGAAGAGTACAAAGCCACAGAGTTAGCAGACATGTTCCCTGCCCTCAGTGAGCTTAGAGTCTATATGGGGCGACATACATTAATATAAATAAGAAATGTATAATATATAACTTATGGATTTGTACATAAGTGCTGCGGGATTGAGAGTGGGGAAAATATCTAATACCCTAAGGTTACAGATCCAAATGCATAGATGAAGCAGAAGGAAGAAGGAGCTGGGGAAAAGAGGGCTTAACTGGGGAAAGTCTCTTGGAGGAGATGTAAACTTAATAAACATGTTCTGCACACAGTAAGTGCTCAATAAATACGATTGAATGAATGAATAATGCTTTGAAGGTGGGGAGAGAGGTGACCTGGCATACATGAAGGGGAAAGGGCTTCCGAGCTAGGGAAAGGATGTGGGAAAGGAGTCAGCAGTGAGACCAATGAGAACTGGGCACAGTGAGTAAACTGGGGCTAGATGAGTGAAGTGGTTGGTCTGAGCGAGGTGAGGTAGGATGGAGTGAGCTAATTGAATCCTTCAAGTCTTTAGAGAGCAGCATGGCTCAGTGGAAAGATCCCAGGCTTGGGAGTCAGAGGTGATGGGTTCGAATCCCAGCTCTCCCACTTGTCAACTGTGTGACTGTGGGCAAGTCACTTAACTTCTCTGTGCCTCAGTTACCTCATCTGTAAAATGGGGATTAAAACTGTGAGCCCCACGTGGGACAAACTGATCACCCTGTATCTACCCCAGCATTTAGAACAGTGCTCTGCACATAGTAAGCACTTAACAAATGGCAACATTATTATTATTATTATTAAAGTCGATAGTAAGGAGTCTCTGCTTCATGCGGAGATGTATTGGTGGCCATTGCAGGCTATTGAGGAATGGGGACTGAACTTTTTTTATAGGAAAATAATCCAGGCAGGAGAGTGAAGTACGGACTGAAGCGGATACAGATTGGAGGCAGAGTGGTTACCCAGGAGGCAGTTGTAGATAGTCAAGACCAGATAGGATATGTGCTTAGATCAGCATGGGCAGCAGTTTGGATAGAGAAGAAAGGGCTGATTTTAATAATGTTGAGGTGGTAGTACTGACAAGATTTGGTTATAGGTTCACCTATGTGGTTACAATATGAGAGATGAGTCAAGGACGACGCCAAGGTTACAGACTTATGAGATATGGAGGATTGTGGTATTGTCTACAGTGATGGGAAAAATGAGGGCAGGACAGGGTTAAAGTGGGAAGATAAGTATTTAAATTTTGGAAATGTTTAGTTTGAGGTGCTGGCGGGACATCCTGGTAGACATCTCTAGAGATGTGCTGAAGGCAGGAGGAAATGTAAGATTGCAGACAAAGGAGAGGTCAGGGCTAGAGACGTAGATTCATTCATTTGTTCAATTCACTCAATCATATTTATTGAGAGCTTGCTGTGTGAAGAGCACTGTACTAAGTGCTTGGAATGTACAATTCAGCAATAAAGAGAGACAATCCCTGCCCATGCTGGGCTTATAGTCTAGAAGACTGTGATTTGGGAACTCATTCATTCAATTATGTTTATTGAGTGCTTATTGTGGGCAGAGCACTGTACTAAACACTTAGAAAGTACAATTCGGCAACAGATAGAGACATTCCTTCATCTGCATAAAGATGGTAGCTGAAGCCACAGAAGAGAATGAGCATGGATGCACAACCCACAGTCCCTGACACATTGTGCACCCAAAAATATTTCCCTTATGGTGATGAAAATAGCAGTATTTGCAATGTCTGCCCCTCATCCCTTGTTCTTCATGAAGCTTTTGCTCGAAAACAGCCACTCCCTTCTTGATGTGACAGTATACCCTACTGCTTTAGCCTTGACTCTAAATTTTCAGCTATGTAGCATTTTCTGAGACTTTGTTTTAATGTGTTCCTAAACACTTCCCCTGCCCTCCTTGTTGCCCAAATTTAGCTTTTGAACAATTGCTTGATTTATTTGGTCTGAGGGACATGTGATGTCAGTATAATATTGAAACAGCTGCTCTATGTTATTTTGAAATGGAACAACAGGATAGGTAAAATAAATGCTTTAAAGGCGCAATGAAGCAAATCCACAAAAAATGTCATGTAGCAGTGGGAAGATAACAGTGGGAGATGACAGGTTTAACAGGAATCAGCAATCAGAAATAGGGCCTGGTCCTAGAGTATAGCAGTAGCCCCCAAATTGGAGCAGATGTTTTGGGAAGATCATAATCTGGAGAGAGAAATGAATAGTAACAGACATATGTGTAACAAATACAATAGTAAAGCGAAGGGAATTCAATAATTTTATACCAAATATGAGCGATAACTGCTACTCCTGAACTGAGTGATGGAACCCCTCAGGTATCTGGAAGTCATGGCTATGTGGAGTTCAATCCTAACCTGACTTGCTCCCTTTATTCATCCCTGCTCCCAACCCCACAGCACTTATGTACATATCTGCAATTTATGTTTATATTAATGGTCTGCCATTCATTCAATAATATTTATTGAGCGCTTACTATGAGCAGAGCACTGTACTAAGTGCTTGGAATGAACATGTCGGCAACAGATAGAGACAGTCCCTATGAAGGGCTTACAGTCTCATCGGGGGAGACAGACAGACAAGAACAATGGCAATCAATAGAGTCAAGGGGAAGAACATCTCGTAAAAACAATGGCAACTAAATAGAATCAAGGCGATGTACATTTCATTAGCAAAATAAATAGGGTAATGTAAATATATACAGTTGAGCAGACGAGTACAGTGCTGAGGGGATGGGAAGGGAGAGGGGGAGGAGCAGAGGGAGATGGGGGTAAAAGAGGGTTAAACTGTGGAGAGGTGAAGGGGGGCGGTAGAGGGAGTAGAGGGAGAAGGGGAGCTCAGTCTGGGAAGGCCTCTTGGAGGAGGTGAGTTTTAAGTAGGGTTTGGAAGAGGGGAAGAGAATTAGCCTGGCGGAGTTGAGGAGGAAGGACATTCCAGGACCACGGGAGGACGTGGCCCAGGGGTCATTGGCAGGATAGGCGAGACCGAGGGACGGTGAGGAGGTGGGTGGCAGAGGAGCGGAGCATGCGGGGTGGGCAGTAGAAAGAGAGAAGGGAGGAGAGGTAGGAAGGGGCAAGGTGACAGAGAGCCTCGAAGCCTAGAGTGAAGAGTTTTTGTTTGGAGCAGAGGTTGATAGGCAACCACTGGAGGTGTTTAAGAAGGGAAGTGACATGCCCAGAGCGTTTCTGCAGGAAGATGAGCCGGGCAGCGGAGTGAAGAATAGACTGGAGCGGGGCAAGAGAGGAGGAAGGGAGATCAGAGAGAAGGCCGACACGGTAGTCTAGCCGGGATATAACGAGAGCCCGTAATAGTAAGGTAGCCGTTTGGGTGGAGAGGAAAGGGTGGATCTTGGCAATATTGTAAAGGTGAAACTGGCAGGTCTTGGTAATGGATAGGATGTGTGGGGTGAACGAGAAAGACGAGTCAAAGATGACACCGAGATTGTGGGCCTGAGAGAAGGGAAGGATGGTCGTACCATCCACGGTGATAGGGAAGTCTGGGAGAGGACTGGGCTTGGGAGGGAAGATGAGGAGCTCAGCCTTGCTCATGTTGAGTTTCAGGTGGCGGGCTGACACCAGGTGGAGACATCCTGGAGGCAGGAGGAGATGCGAGCCGGAAGGGAGGGGGAGAGGACAGGGGCAGAGATGTAGATCTGCGTGTCATCTGCATAGAGATGGTAGTCAAAGCCGTGAGAGTGAATGAGTTCACCGAGGGAGTGAGTGTAAATGGAGAACAGAAGAGGGACAAGAACTGACCCTTGAGGAACTCCAACAGTTAAAGGATGGGAGGGGGAGGAGGCGCCTGCAAAAGAGACCGAGAATGACCAGCCAGAGAGATAAGAGGAGAACCAGGAGAGGACGGAGTCCGGAGTCCCTGAAGTCCGTCTGTCTTCCCCTATGGACTGTAAGCTCGATGTGGGCAGGGGATGTATCTGTTATTGTTATACTAAACCAAGCTCTTAGTAAAGTGTTCTGCACACAGTAAGCACTCAAAAAATATGATTGAATGAATGAATGAAAAGTCAAAGAGATGATTAGTTACCCCTAGAGCTTTACTGACCTTCACATTTTGTTGGGGGAGCCTGCTAACACCCACTAGAGCTACATTAGGGCCGAATGAATTGATTGAAGCCTGAGCCTGGAGTTGGCCCATCTAGAAAAGTAGCATTGCCTAGTGGATAGAGCATAGGCCTGAGAGTCAGAAGGACCTGGGATCTAATCCTGGCTTTTCCATTTGTCCGCTGTGTGACTTCGGACAAGCCAATTAACTTCTCTGGGCCTCAGTTCCCTCATCTGTAAAATGAGGATTAAGACTGTAAACCCTGAGAGGGACAGTGTCCAACTGGATTACCTTCTATCTACCCCAGAGCTTAGAAGAGTGCCTGGCATGAAGTGCTTAACAAATATCATATATTATTATTAGTAGTAAAAGTAGGTCCCTCTGCACATGACCCTCATTTCAGAATGTTAACAGAGATAAAAGGGAGCTGTAGGTGACCTTGTCAGTGTGGACAAAATGGCTCTCTGGAGGTTGGGGGGAGAGGAATTAGGAGGACCCTCCCGCTCTCCAGTGATTATCAGGTGGTGTTTCTGGATGCCCTCCCCTCCCACCTTCTGCTCTGTGGTGAAGGTGACAAAAAGAAGTTGTGGGAAGCTCCCTTTTGTCCTCCAGTCACGTTAATTCCTCATAGCAAAGTGGAGTTGCACCCCATGAATAACACACACACACACACACATACAAATGGGCACGCACAAATCTCTCCTACTCCATGGAAATTCCTGACTTTCCATTTCACCTAAGCCGCAACCTTCCCCTTAATCATCAAAAATACTTTTCCCTGTACTATTCAATATCTAATAATAATAATTATTAATAACAATAATAATAATGCACTTGTAAAGAATTTTCTATGTGCTAAGCACTGTTCTAAGCGTTAGGATAGACAGAAGTTAGTCATGTTGGACACAGGCCTTGTCCAACATGCGGTTCACAGTCTTAATCTCCATTTTACAGATGAGGTAACTGCAGCCCAGAGAAGTGAAATGACTTATTCAAGGTCACACAGCAGACATGTGGTGGAGCCAGAATCCCAGGTCATTCTCCCAGGCCAGAGATGTAACCACTAAATCACATCCCTTAAAGAATAAATAAGGAAGATTTCTCCTGGACCCACTGAGATGATGAACAAGAGAATTGGTTTTAGCATCTATTTGTGCTAAACATTACCATCTTCCTCTCTGCCCCCTCAATCTACCTTCATGCTTGTATGTGGGTTAAATGAGAAGAAGGAGAGTCTGATGGGGCATGGAATTTAAATGAATGACTTATGGCTCCCCTGGACCCACATGCAGGCTCTTCTCTTGTGCTTCCATTTCCCTGTTCAAACACACACTAAAATTAACTACCTTGTGGTGGTCATTTTGAAAAAAAAAATGCCACCATGTTCATAATTCTCCAAGGAGGATCCATAATGTTAAGGTTAGGAAAAAATTGCTTATAACAGTATTTGGCACATAATAAGCACTTAACAAATGCCATCATCATCATCAAAAAGAACAAGTTTGGGAATTGGCCAAGGTCCTCCTAGTTGTATGGTCCTGGTCTGAAGCCCTAATTAGACCCTATGTAATTAATCCAGCCTTGCACCACAATCTGCTTGATTTTCTTTCCTCTAAAGGAAGTGGTGGGCTTCTTGATTTAGTTTTCTGCTTTCTAGTCTATAGTTGTGCCACTGGGCAGTGTCTACCTAGCTAACAGAATTTTGTAACAGCCTTTAATTCCGTATGGCTTCCCAAATATAGGCTGACACATCAATTTTCTTTCAACATCTTCAGCCAGTAATTCCTGGCTGATTTGGTGAAATGGTTTAGCAGCTCCTACAGAGAGCTTAAATTCTAACCACAAAGTTAGATAAAAAAAAAACAAAAAACAATCAGTAATGAACTGTTCTTGTCAGTTGATCATTAGTCTAAATTTTCAGCTATATGTCATTCAGCACCATTAACGCTTTGATGCTTCCCACTCATCTTTGTTATAATGGGAGGATAATGGATTTAATATTGCTTCTTTGATTTTCTCAATGCTTCTACTGGGCTACTGTTTTGTGCAGCCACAGCAACCGTGCCATTTGGGGCAGCTCCATTTAGCTAATTGGGAATCCATGGGATGCTTATCGGTCATAGTAAGATTGAACTTAATTGAATAACTCAGCAGGGAAAACAGTACATAAGTGAAAATATTTTGTAAGTGCATTTGTTTTCTTAACATAAATTGATTATATAACCTTTATTTGTTAATATGCTACTTATGTTTCTTTATTACCCTACAATTACAGAATAATTTAAAGTAATTTATTTAGCCTGGCACATCATCTGTATTCTCTGGTTTTAGTTCCCTTATTTTCAGTTTGATTAACCAGACACCTATATTTTGAAGATATAAATGTTGCTCTTAGTACTTGATTAGTTTCTCCGTAAAGCTAATAACTATTCAGTCATCACCACAAATCCCCGTGTTTATTGTTCTATAATCTGTAGGCAGGCTCTTCACAGGAGCTGCTGTATCCCTGCCAGAGTTTTGCCACTTCCATCTCCTTGTGCTGATTTTATTGCCAAGTTTAGTGCCACTGAAAAAGGAATCACCAGCTATAGGCAACATGTTACAATTTTTTTTGCTCAGCTTGCTGTGGTGATTTTCCAATCCCTTGTGAATTTCTTGTATCTTGGACTCTATAATACAATTTTGATAGCTGTCCCTCTTTTCCATGCCACTATAATTATTGTAATATCTGTTAAGGTCTTTCAAAGTGTTAAGCACTGTGCTAAGTGCCTGGGTAGATACACTGCAATCATATCGGACCCAGTCCCTGCCCACATATGGCTCACAGCCAAAGAGTAATGGGTAACAGGTATTTAATCTCAAGTTTACATATGAGGAAACTGAAGCACAGAAAAGTGAAAGGCCTTGTCCAAGGTCATACTACAGGCAAGTGGCAGAGTTCTGGAATATCACTTTTCTCATACTTTTCTCATACTTTTCTCATACTTTCTCATACTTTTCTCCACGCTGCTGGAGAAGCAGCGTGGCTCAGTGGAAAGAGCATGGGCTTTGGAGTCAGGACTCATGAGTTCGAATCCCAGCTCTGCCACTTGGCTGTGTGACTGTGGGCAAGTCACTTAACTTCTCTGTGCCTCAGTTCCCTCATCTGTAAAATGGGGATTAAGACTGTGAGCCCCACGTGGGACAACCTGATTCCCCTGTGTCTACCCCAGCGCTTAGAACAGTGCTCGGCACATAGTAAGCGCTTAACAAATACCAACATTATTATTATTATCATACCAGAGTTTCAAAATGCTAATGACTGTTCTCTGGATTCCCCACATATGAAAAGAAAGGCATGTGTATTTGAACCGCTTTGAATCAGCAAACCATTATGGATTCACCATAGTACGAAGTAGACCAAACTTTGTACCATGTGCCTCTGAAGCTACCACTAAGAATCTCCATCAGCAACAGAGTTGAATGATGTTTGAGTATGTAGTTATTTTGGTAGCCCATTGCCACAAAACACAAGGACAAATGAGGAGTTAGAAAACCAAATCAAGAAAATTGGGTATCCTTTAGAAGACTCAAACACAGCATATGGCATGAGCAGCTAATTGATATTCAGCCAGACTCAAGATATACTGGACAACTGTAATGTCTCACAGTCTTTATCGATGTTTTGTGTACATCCACAACAGATAATGCATTCAGGTTCAACAGTAATTTGGTCAATCCACCAGGGTAACTTAAGTATGATACTTAGACTCATGATACAGTTACATCATGGAACCAAGTCAGGGTGCCCATACTAAAAGAGTAATTCTTGCCTCACTAATGCCCATCTCGATCCCACCCCTGTATCCAATCTCTCACCCTCAGCCATTCCTTAACAGGAGACCCCGTGCCTGCCTTCAAATTCTATCCTTTCTACCTGTGCCTTTGAACTCCTACTCTCTGGTAACCTTCTCACTGTGCCTCGTTCTCTCCTGTACCACCATCTACCCCTGGCCCATGTCCTACCTCTAGCCTGGAATGCCCTTCCTCCTTAAATCTGTCAAACAATCACACTTCCCCACTTCAAAGCCCTACAGAAGACTCACCCCCTCCATTCCCAGACTAAGCCCACCTTTTCCTCAGCTCCCCACATTGCCCAACTCTCTCCCTTTGCTCTATCCCCTTGCCCCACAGCACTTGTGGGTATTTGTAAATATCTATAATTCTATTTATTTATGATAATCCCTGTTTACTTGTTTGGTGGGTATATATATGATTCTATTAATTCATATTGATGTTATTGATGCCTGTTTACTTGTTTTGATGTCTGTCTCCCCCCTTCTAGACTGTAGGCAGGGCTTGTCTCTCTTTATTGTTGAATTGCACTTTCCAAGAGCTTAATAAAGTGTTCTGCATACAGTAAGCGCTCAATAAATATGATTGAGTGAATGAATAAATGGACTTCCTTTCTCCCATTTTTCCTCTCTTCCTGATCACCATCTCCAACTGCTCATTATTTATTTCTTATTCTCTGCCTTCAAACATGCTCACATAACCTTTATACTAAAAAGACTTCATCTTGATCCCCCTGCTTCCTCCAACTTTCCTCCAACTTTTAGAGAAGCAGCGTGGCTCAGTGGAAAGAGCACGGGCTTTGGAGTCAGAGGTCATGAGTTCGAATCCCAGCTCTGCCACTTGTCAGCTGTGTGACTGTGGGCAAGTCACTTTACTTCTCTGTGCCTCAGTTACCTCATCTGTAAAATGGGGATTAAGACTGTGAGCCCCACGTGGGGCATCCTGATTCCCCTGTGTCTACCCCAGCACTTAGAACAGTGCTTGGCACATAGTAAGCACTTAACAAATACCAACATTATTAACTTTCTACCAATGCTCCTTTTCCTATTCCTGCCCGAATCATTAGAAGTCCATTTCCTCTCTTCCAACTCACTTGAAACACTACCATCTGTTTCATAACTTTTGCTCCAGGGAGACTGTAGTCTTTGAAGTCCCCATAACTTTCCCCTTGCCAAATCTAATGGAATCGATTCTATTCTCCCTGACCTTCTAGCTGGTTGCCTTTGAAAATGTGGACCATTCTCTTAGCCTGGAAACACTGTATAAAATTAGTTTTACCAATCCTGTTCTCATCTAATTCTCAGTGGTATTTTGCTGTTTTCTCCTCTGCTTCTTGCCCATTAACCAACAAAAAGGTTCCCTTGAAGCTTTGCTCTGGGTTTCCTTACTCTTACTCCCTTGGGGAATTCATCCATTCCTATGTCTTTTAGTGTCTACCTCTGCATGGAAGATTCATGAATTTATATTGCCAGATATAATCCTCAATCTCCTCTGAACTCTCACATTTCCTCTTGGCTACAGGACATCTAGATTTACCCCTGACACCTCAAGCTCAATAAATGGAAAGCTGAATTCCACATCTTCTCTTCCAAATCCAATCCTTCACTCAATTTCCTCATTACATTTGACACCACCACCATTTTCCTTGTTTCTGAAGCCTGCACCATTATCATCAATGGTATTTATGGAGTGCTTACTAGGTGCAATGGTACTGCATGAAGTGCTTGGGAGAATACAACAGAGTCGGCAAACATGTTCCCTGCCCACAGAAAGCTTACAGTCTAGAGGGGACGACAGATAATGCAAACAAATGATTTGTGACATAATTATTCACTTTTTGCTTTCAATTGACTCTCACATTACATACGTTGCTAAATACTCTCAATTTTCCTCTAAAACATTTTCTGGATCATCTCTTTTTTCTCCATCCAAATGAAGACAACCCTGGCCTTGACACCCATCCCTAAACTATTATCTTATCACTTTCCTTACTGGTCTTGTAGCCTCCAGTCTTTTTTCTCTCCAGTCCATCCTTCACTACTTTTACTGCCTGCATAATTTTTCCAAAATTTTGCTCTACTTATTCCTCCCAGTCAATGCAAGCATTTAATGGCTACCCATTTTAGCTTACATTATATAGAAATTTTTAATTACTAGCCCTAGACATTTTATCAGTTATCCCCCTTACTTTTACGATGTCCTTTGTCACGTATGCTAGCTTACACTCGTCATACCTTCAAGCTAACAGTAGTTTCTGTGGCCTGTTCTCATTTCTCCCAACTCTGAGCCTTTGTTCACACCACCTTTCCTGCCCAAAATTCCCTTATCTTTCCATTCATTCATTCAATCATATTTATTAAGTTCTTACTGTATGCAGAGCATTGTACTAAGCACTGGGAAAGTACAATACAACAATAAGCGGTAACATTCCCTGCCCACAGTGAGCTCACCATTTAGACCGGGGGAGACAGACATCAATACAAATAAAAATAAAATTACTGATATATACATAGTTGTTGTGGGGCTGGTAGGAGGTGGGGAGAGCAAAGGAAGCAAGTCTGGGTGATACATATTCACTACCACCTAAAGACCTTACATATATACACCATCTATACTCACTCCCTTGGTGAACTCATTTGCTTCCACAGCTTCAACTATCATCTGTACGCAAATGACACCCAAATCTACATCCCTCCTGCTCTCCCATCCATTCTGCCGATCTCACCTTCATAACTTAGCCAAGATCCGCCCTTTCCTCTCCATCCAAACTGCTACCTTGCTGGTACAAGCTCACATTCTATCCCGATTGGATTATTGTGTCAGCCTCCTCTTTGATCTCCCATCCTCCCATCTCTCCCTGCTCCAGTCTATTCTTCATTCTGCTGCCTGGACCATCTTCCTACAGAAATGCTCTGGGCATGTCACTCCCCTCCTCAAAAACCTCCAGTGGTTGCCTATCAACCTTCGCATGAAATAAAAACTCCTCACTCTTGGCTTCAAACCTCTCCATCACCTTGCCCCCTCTTACCTCACCTCCCTTCTCTCCTTCTACAGCCCATCCTGCACACTCCCCTCCTCTGCCACTCACCTCCACATGGTCCCTCATTCTCGCCAGTCCCACCATCAACCCCTGGCCCATGTCCTACCGCTGACCTGGAATGCCCTCCCTCCTCACCTCCGCCAAACCATCTCTTCCCCTCTTCAAAGCCCTACTGAGAGCTCACCTACTCCAGGAGACCTTCCCAGACTGAGCCCTCCCTTTTCCTCTGCTCTTCCTCCTTCTCTCTCCCTCCGCTCTTCCCTCTTCCCCTCCCAACAGCACTTGTGTTTATTTGTATATATTATTTATTACTCTATTTATTTTCTTAATGATGTTTATATATCTATGATTCTATTTATCTTGATGATATTGATGCCAGACTACTTATTTTGTTTTGTTTTGCCGTTTCCCCCATTTAGACTGTGAGCCCATTAATGGGCAGGGATTGTTTCTGTTGCTGAATTATACGTTCCAAGTGCTTAGTACAGTGCTCTGCACATAGTAAGCGCTCAATATATATGATTGAATGAATATGTACATATAATCACACATACCCTCTATTAATTGCACAATTACTCATCCACACATCAATTAGTTAATTTTTTTTTCTCTTCCCCACCTGTGACTTATTGTGTCTGAGTCTGCCTCCCCCATAAGACTGTAAACTGTAGTAAGCTCTGCACAGAGTAGGAGCTCAATAAAAAACACTGATTCATTGATATGTTTTGAGGGAGATATGATGAGAGTGTATGACAGTATGATACCAAAACAGCTGTTATTTTGAATTGGGATAACAGAATGGATAAAATAAACACTTTAAAGATACAGTGAAGCAAACCCAGAAACTATGTCATTTGACAGTGGGAGGACAGCAGCAACAGGACAGATCACCTAGCATTGGCAAGGACAAGTCCCAAGCATTTAGTACAGTGCTCTGCACAGAGTAAGCACTCAATAAATATGATTGAATGAATGAATGAAAAGTCACCTAACATTGGCAATACTAAGTAGGGCATGAGCCCTGAATCATAGCAATAGCCCCTGTATTGGAGCAAGAGGTTTGGGAAGATCATGATCCTTAAAGAGAGAAACAAGTAAGCATATGATAAATACAACACTGAAGCAAGGGGAATTCCTTCCATATACATGATTCAGGAAGGATTGCCAATAACCAGTAGGTGATCAATCTCAATATCATTGCACCAATTCTCAGGTCCACAAGACAATCTACTTTTGCTCTTTCACTCTTCTATTTCTACCTCTCCCTTTTTCTATCTTCTCTTTCTCTGTCTCTGTCCCCTCTCTCTATGTCTTTCCTTTTTCCTTTTTTTTCCTTTCTCTACTCTCACTATTGCTCTCTTTCATGCTGTTTCCCTCTCTCCCCCTTTCCTTCTATTCCTTTCTCTGTCTATTTATGTATAGAAGATAACAGGGTTATTGAAAATGATATCTGAACTTATTTATGCATGTGACAGTCTGAATAAAATCAGGTTTTTAAAACTAAAACATGTAATCTCTAAATATTTCATCATTACTATATTTTATTAAAAAATGAAATATATTGGATATAGACACTTATGGATTAGACAAGGTAGTGTGATAAGGCTGTAAGCTCAGATTGTCCAAATTGCCTTTTCCTTTTGACAAACTACTTTCAAATCTACTTGAATGAACCAAATTTCCATATATGACATACTGAATAGCTTCCTGTTGGCCATCACAGGAAATATTGCTGCTTTAAAATTCTCAGTGAACACATATCTTCTTCAAAACATTTGTACTATAAGATGAAGTCATTACAGCATTGAAAAAGGCTTAATTGCTCTGAAGGTTAGCTAATGCCCTACTCAAAAACGTGCTAATACAACTGCTTGGCTGGAATATACACTTTTGAGGGGTTTGGTTCTTCTAAACTGATACTAGCTATCTCTCACAGGAAATAAGCAGGCTTGATTTAATTCTAGGACAAAGGTGTATCCCAAATGAAAACCCAGGAAAATAAATTATAATCTTCCCATTGAGGAAAAACTAGAGCAACACATTGAGATCCTTAAGTCCACTGTGCCTTAAGTATTCAACCTTAATTTTAGCTGAATCAATTGTATTTATTGAATGCTTACTGTGTGCAGAGCACTGTACTAAACGCTTGGCAGAGTACAATACAACAGAGTTGGCAGATCCATTCTTTGCCCACAAGGAGCTTGCAAAATCTAGAAGTCAGTGTCAAAGTGCTGTCCTGTAGGGGTCTTTTCTAGCTTTCCCTAACAAAGAACATATAGGAAATCCCTCCACATTTAACCACCCATTGATTAATTCAGAATACATCGTTTTCAACATACACTGTGGAGTTTGAGAGAGAAAGGAGTTTAGATCATTTGCTCTAATTTACTCAAAATTTCTACTTGTAGATGAATGCCTGAAGGCAAAATTTTTCATTCTGTAGGAGGAAGATGATAAAATTGAATAAAGGAAATTTAAGTGAACTCTATTAGGGACCCTAGAGAAATTCTCTAAACTGTCATAAAATTAGCCTGGCTATTCTATTGATCAGTGCTAAAGTAGACCTGAATATCAAATAGTCTTAGGATCTGTCTTTTTTATCTCTTTTAGAACTGATATAAGGAGAAGGTTCTGTTACACACTCTCTGCAGCCTGAGGGATGGGAAGGTTAGGTACTCTTAAGTCACTAACGCCCTGCTATAGAGATCACTGGTTAAGGCTAACTGAATTTCTAAGAAGTGGTCATGCCAAGTTAAGTGAACGGATATCCCAAAATAGGTAAGCCTCTTAGACTTTTCAGAATTCTATCTCAACCCTTGAAAGGCCTAAAATGAAGATCAGTAGTTATAATAATAATACTTTTGGTATTCGATAAGTGCTTACTATGTGCAGAGCACTGTTCTAAGCACTGGGTAGATACAGGGTAATCGGGTTGGCCCACATGAGGCTCACAGTCTTAATCTCCATTTTACAGATGAGGTAACAGAGGCACCGAGAAGTTAAGTGACTTCCCCAAAGTCACACAGCTGACAGGTGGCAGAGCCGGGATTAGAACCCGTGACCTATGACTCCCAAGCCCAGGCTCTTTCCACTGAGCACCCTGCCTCTCTAGTTATCACAATTCCTCATCACATTGGCTTTGTTATCTAGGGTTTTTATGGCCATCACCACTGCAAGCCGAGGGAAAGGAGGGAAACAGGGGAAAAGAGAGAGAAGAGTAGAAGAGAGGTATAGGGAGGAAGTAGAGCACAAAATGGGGGAAGCAGAAAGGGGATTGAGGGGAGAAGGAAGACAAGGAGGGAAGTAAAGAGGAGAGTGAGTGGGGGAAGGAGGAGAAAGAAGTGGTACATGGAAATAATGGGGAAGGAGAGAAAGGTAAAGATCTCTGCTGGAGAACTAGCGAGAGAAGATTCTGGTACAGTCTCTGATTACATCGTAGCTAGACAGTGGTATCAACCTCCTGGCAGTCTTCAGGTTCGACCCAATGCAATCCATCCTCCACTGCAAAGATCGTCTTCTTGAAGCATCCCTGACACATAGGTTTATGTTCCTCAAAATCCTCCACCAGCTGTCTGTGCTACTGTGAATGAAGCAAAACCCCAGAGAAATGGTTTCAAACAGTATGGCTTAGTGGAAAGCCCACTCTGGGCAGGGATGTCTCTCTTCATTTCTGTATTTTACTCTCCAAGCACTTAGTACAGTGGTCTGCACACTGTAAGCGCTCAATAAATATGATTGAGTGAGTGAATAAATGAATGAATGAAAGAGCATAGGCCTGGGAATCAGAGGACCGGATTCTAATCCCAGCTCATTCATTCATTCATTCAATAGTATTTATTGAGCTCTTACTATGTGCAGAGCACTGTAGTAAGTGCTTGGAATGTACAAATCAGCAACAGATAGAGACAGTCCCTGCCCACTGACGGGCTTACAATTTAATGGGGGGAGACAGACAGACAAAAACAATAGCAATAAATAGAATCGAGGGGATGTACATCTCATTAATAAAATAAATAGGATAATAAAAATTTATACAAATGAGTGGATGAGCACAGTGCTGAGGGGAGGGGAAGGGAGAGGGGGAGGAGCAGAGGGAAAGGGGGGGAAAAGGGGGCTTAGCTGAGGGGAAGTAAAGAGGGGCAGAGAGGCAGCAGAGGGAGCAGAGGGCAAAGGGGAAGCTCAGTCTGGGAAGGCCTCTTGGAGGAGGTGAGCTCTTGATAGGGCTTTGAAGAGGGGAAGAGAATTAGTTTGGCAGAGGTGAGGAGGGAGGGTATTCCAGGGCAGCGGGAGGACGTGACCCAGGGGTCGAAGGTGGGATAGGCGAGAACGGGGGACGGTGAGGAGGTGGGCGGCAGAGGAGCAGAGCCTATGGGGTGGTCAGTAGAAAGAGAGAAGGGAGGAGAGAGAGGAGGGGGCAAGGTAATGGAGAGCCTTGAAGACCAGAGTGAGAAGTTTTTGTTTCATGCGGAGGTTGATAGGCAACCACTGGAGGTTTTTAAGAAGGGAAGTGACATGCCCAGAGCGTTTCTGCAGGAAGATAATAATAATAATAATAATGTTGGTATTTGTTAAGCACTTACTATTTGCCGAGCACTGTTCTAAGCGCTGGGGTAGACATAGGGGAATCAGGTTGTCCCATGTGGGGCTCACAGTCTTAATCCCCATTTTACAGATGAGGGAACTGAGGCACAGAGAAGTTAAGTGACTTGCCCACAGTCACACAGCCGACAAGTGGCAGAGCTGGGATTAGAACTCATGAGCCCTGACTCCAAAGCCCATGCTCTTTCCACTGAGCCACGCTGATGAGCCGGGCAGCGGAATGAAGAATAGATTGGAGCCAGGAGAGAGAGGAGGAAGGGAGATCAGAGAGAAGGCTGACACAATAATCCAGCCGGGATATTATGAGAGCCTGTAGCAGTAAGATAGTCGTATGGGTGGAGAGGAAAGGGCGGATCTTGGCGATATTATAAAGGTGAGACCGGCAGGTTTTGGTGATTGGATGTGTGGGGTGAACGAGAGAGCTGAATCAAGCTTGACACCAAGGTTGCAGGCCTGAGAGACGGGAAGGATGGTCGTACCATCCACAGTGATAGGGAAGTCAGGAAGAGGACAGGGCTTGGGAGGAAAGATAAAGAGCTCAGTTTTGGACATGTTGAGTTTTTGGTGGCGGGCAGACATCCAGGTAGAGATGTCCTGGAGGCTGAAGAGAGAGGGAGAGGACAAGGGCAGAGATGTAGATTTTTGTGTCATCTGTATAGAGATGATAGTTGAAGCCGTGAGGGCGAATTAGTTCACCAAGGGAGTGAGTGTAGATGGAGAACAGAAGAGGGCCAAGAACTGACCCTTGAGGAACTCCTACAGTTAGAGGATGGGAGGTGGAGGACGACCCTGTGAAAGAGACCGAGAATGAACGGCCAGAAAGAGGAGAAGCAGGAGAGGACGGGGTCCGTGAAGCTAAGGTGAGATAAGGTGTGGAGGAGAAGGGGATGGTAGACAGTGTCAAAGGCAGCTGAGAGGTCAAGGAGGATTAGAATAGAGTAGGAGCCATTGGATTTGGCAAGAAGGAGGTCACGGGTGACCTTAGAGAGAGCAGTCTCGGTAGAGTGGAGGGGACGGAAGCCAGATTGGAGGGGGTCTAGGAGAGAATGGGAGTTAAGGAATTCTAAGCATCGATTGTAGATGACTCGTCTTAGGAGCTTGGAAAAGAAGGGTAGTAGGGAGATAAGGTGATTTCTGGAAGGGGAAGTGGGGTCAGTCTGCTCTATGACCTTGGGCAGGTCACTTATTTCCCTGTGCCTCAACTACCTCATCTGTAAAATGGGGAATAGCACAATAAGCTCCATGTGGAACATGGACTGTGTCCAACCTGATCACCTTGCTTGTATTCCAGTATTAGTACAGTGCTTGGCACATAGTAAGTGCTAAACAGATGCCATAGAAAAATCTCTCCTCTGTTTTAGGCCACCTTATTCATCTGCTCTCTTCACCAATTAATCATTCATTCATTCAATCATATTTATTGAGCGCTTACTGCAGAACACTGTACTAAGCCCTTGGGAAGTACAATTCCCATCAAGTTCTTTTTAGTCAGTCAGCTTTACTGTGTGCAGAGCAGCGTGGCTCAGTGGAAAGAGCATGGGCTTGGGAGTCAGAGGTCTTGTGTTTGAATACCAGCTTCACCACTTGTCAGCTGTGTGACTGTGGGCCAGTCACTTAACTTCTCTGTGCCTCAGTTACCTCATCTGTAAAATGGGGATTAAGACTGTGAGCCTCCCATGGGACAACCTGATTACCCTGTATCAACCCCAGCGCTTAGAACAGTGCTCTACACATAGTAAGCACTTAACAAATACCAACATTATTATTATCATTATTATTATTAAGTGCTAGGAAGAGTACAATATAACAATGTAACATACACATTCCCTGCCCACAGTGAGTTTCTTTGTCCCTTTTATCCCCTCAAACAATCAATCATTAAATCAGTGGTATTTATTGAGTACTTTCCTTGTACAGAGCACTATTGTAAGTACTTGTACAGTAAAGTTAGTCGACATGACCCCTGGCTACAAGGAGTTTACAGACCAGATGTGGAGACAGACCTTAAAATACATTATGGATAGGGAAGTAGCAGAATTTAAGGATGTGTACATAAGTACTCTGAGGCTGGGGTGGGGTGAGCAATCAAGTGCTTTATGGGTTCTGGCCCAAATGCATAAGCAATGCAGAAGGGGGATGAATAGGCCTTTCAAATTTGAAAGAGCACTGGCCTGGGAGTCAGAGGAAATGTGGTCTAATCCCTGCTTTGCCACTTCTGCTATGTGACCATTTTGCAAGTCACTCAAATTCTCTGGACCTCAGTTACCTCATCTGTAAAATGGGGGTTAAAACTGCGAGCCGCATGTGGGACATAGAGTGTGTTCACCCTGACTAGCTTGTACCTACCCAAGCACTTAGTATAGTGTCTGTCACATAGTAAATGCTTAACAAATACTATAAACAAATGTTCAGTAATTCATTTTCACTATTTAAAGTTTAAGCCTTTTTGAGTCAAGACCATGTCCTGTTCTTTACTGACCATTGAAATTTCTGAGTAGTGCTAAGCATTTATATACATGTATAACAAATTATTTTATTGAGATCCTCTTCAGAATTGTTATAGTGCTAAATTCCTGAGCCAAAAAATAAGGAGTGCCATTATAACTTCAGCAGGGGTGCAAGAAAACATTGGTGAGGTGAAATTGTAATTGTTTGGATCAATTAATCAATGACATTTATTGTGGGATTACTAGTTCTTTAAAAAGAAAGGTGGGCTAGTGGATTCTGAAAGAAGCTTATAGAAAACAGTAACTCCTATGCTCAAGTTGAAGTCTTTACAACTTATTTAATCAATTGACTTAAATTTTTCCAGTTGTAAATCAAGAATAATGATTTCTTTTTTATTTAAAGGAGGACGAGGTAGTTGATAATTCTGAAGTACTTTGAAAGGAGAAAATATTATATACATTCTAAGTTTTAAAAAGTTTTAAAAGCCCATTACAGTGAATCCTTTGAATCATGTCAGTGGAAAAGTTACTATGCCTTCTCGGCTAGAAATGCTGTACCAATATACCAGTGTACATGGTAAATTAGCTCTTCATAATTTTTTATTATATCTTGTCTAGTTTCCTTAATGCTTCAGAAGCCAATCTTTACCCACTGAGCTAATTCAGCAGCAAAACTCCAGTTATGTCATACATTAAAAGATTATGCATCCATAACAAAAAGAAAGCATGCAAATTATAAAATAAAGAATTGTCCATAGGTAGAAGAAAAGTTTTTAATAGTTTTAAATATATATTTTAAACTACTTAATGGTATAGCTATATTTTTACTTTATTCTTGTCTTTAAAAATCATAACTTTTTCTTTAAACACATTCACTAGAAACCCCTATCTCCCTTCTCTTCCTCCGTCCCCCCGACTTGAAAAAATCTTCCTTTTCATAGCAAGCTTATACTTCTTATCCAATAGCAACTGGCATTTCTTTCAGCCTAAAAGCCAAATGATTTGCTGTTTTCAGTTAATTAACACATTTACATATTTATTATGCAAACTATTTCAAAAAGCCAAAATTCAAATAATAAAGGGGAAAAAATGAGGATTTCATGATAAGCTCTTTTGGAAAGAATGATGGCAGTGCTAAACATCTGATTTGATCTATTTACATGATTTAAGAGTCGCTCCAGGACTTTGACCTGTGCATCTCAATTCTTT
This sequence comes from Ornithorhynchus anatinus, assembly GCF_004115215.2. Lineage (NCBI taxonomy): Eukaryota > Metazoa > Chordata > Mammalia > Monotremata > Ornithorhynchidae > Ornithorhynchus > Ornithorhynchus anatinus. The sequence goes on from NC_041728.1 coordinate 159,022,130, forward strand.
ATTCTTTACTCAGAAATTCAGTGTTTAGTAGTTTGCATGCCTTCAGTTAGGATTAGGCATTTTATATCATTAATTTGAACACTTTTCCCTCACTGTGGATTATATCAGATGTTGATTATTTTGTGGCCACTCCAAATGATCATTTTATTTTCAGAAAATAGTGTTGTTTTCACCACATTCATGGAACTTCTTAATGGAACAAAAAGGATAGAAAAAATAAAAGACTGAGGGTATGAATTTCAACTGGCATTTGGCAAAAGTATCTAATCGGCAGTCTGAATCAGGAGTATGCATAATGGTGCTGCCTAGAGTTACAGATTAGAATGGAAGAATAACAATATTATATTGTCTACTCGGACGGTGCAACAACAAGCTAGTCCCCTACCTCCGCAGTGTTTTGAACATTTGAGGATTCATGCTTTCAAATGCAGAAAAGGAGCAATGTTTACACCTAACCATTCAATCTATTTGACTTTTATGTATTGCAATATCATACAGTGGGACTGAATTACATTACTTGTCAGAGACATTAGCAGTGCACGAAGAAGATAAGGCCTTGCCTGAAATACATTCTGGAGTGAAACAATTCAGAGAAGTTCTGCTTTTATTTTAAGAATGATATTAATAAATTTTAATGTGCTCTTTTTAAGGACAGAATACAAATGGTAAGGCTTTCAAAGATCAGCATCTTAACAGTAAAGCTGACCTAGGTTTCAGTTTCAGTAAGAATGTTCCTGAATTTGTGTAAGCTGTTTCAGGAAATTTTATACAACATATACATATTCCCCTGAATTAGGATAGATCTGGCTAAATCAATCAATCTTTCCCTGACCTCCAGGTGGTCTTGGTTTTTTTAAATGTTTGGACTGCCATACCTTTGTACATTCAGTATATGTCAGCTTAGATTTCAAACCATTCTGGGATTGTAGAACAGAAGCCCTAGTATGGGGGGGCTACCCCCTTCACATCCACTCAATCTATCCATCATATTTATTGACTACTTAGTGTATTCAGAGTACTTCATTAAGTGCTTGGGAGAGTACAATGCAATACAGTTGGTAGACACAATCACTGTCCACAAGGAGTGTACAGTTTAGAGGAGGAGACAGATGTACTAAAATAAATTAAAGAGAGAATTGGCAAATTATAAGGATATTTATTCTTTCATTCAATTGTATTTATTGAGCGCTTACATTGTGCAGAGCTCCGGTCTATTCTTCACTCTGCTGCCCGGCTCATCTTCCTGCAGAAACGATCTGGGCATGTCACTCCCCTTCTTAAACAACTCCAGTGGTTGCCTATCGACCTCCGCTCCAAACAAAAACTCCTCACTCTAGGCTTCAAGACTCTCCATCACCTTGCCCCTTCCTACCTCTCCTCCCTTCTCTCTTTCTACCGCCCACCCCGCACGCTCCGCTCCTCTGCCGCCCACCTCCTCACCGTCCCTCGGTCTCGCCTATCCCGCCGTCGACCCCTGGGTCACGTCCTCCTGCGGTCCTGGAACGCCCTCCCTCCTCACCTCCGCCAAACTGATTCTCTTTCCCTCTTCAAAACCTTACTTAAAAATCACCTCCTCCAAGAGGCGTTCCCAGACTGAGCTCCTCTTCCCCCTCTACTCCCTCTGCCATCCCCCCTTTACCTCTCCGCAGCTAAAGCCTCATTTTCCCCTTTTCCCTCTGCTCCTCCACCTCTCCCTTCCCATCCTCACAGCACTGTACTCGTCCGCTCAACTGTATATATTTTCGTTACCCTATTTATTTTGTTAATGAATTGTACATCGCCTCGATTCTATTTAGTTGCCATTGTTTTTACGAGATGTTCTTCCCCTTGACGCTGTTTAGTGCCATTGTTCTTGTCTGTCCGTCTCCCCCGATTAGACTGTAAGCCCGTCAAACGGCAGGGACTGTCTCTATCTGTTGCCGACTTGTTCATCCCAAGCGCTTAGTACAGTGCTCTGCACATAGTAAGCGCTCAATAAATACTATTGAATGAATGAATAAATGTTGTGGGGCTGAGAGTAGGGTGATATCAAGTGCTCAACGGGTACAAATCATGGTGTGTTGAAGTAGGGAGAGTGAGTAGGTGGAATGAGAACTTAGTTGGTAAAGGACTCTTGAGGAAGGTGGTTTCTAAGGTGAGGAAAGAAATGGTTTGTTGGTTATGAAGGAGAAAGGGTGGTGTTCCACTTCTAAAGGGAGGACTTGGGCAAGGGGTCAGTGAAGAAAAAGATCAGGTAAATTACAGAAGCAGGTTAGTTTCAGAGAAGTGAAATATTCATTCATTCAATAGTATTTATTGAGCGCTTACTATGTGCAGAGCACTGTACTAAGCGCTTGGGATGAACAAGTCGGCAACAGATAGAGACAGTCCCTGCCATTTGACGGGCTTACAGTCTAATCGGGGGAGACGGACAGACAAGAACAATGGCAATAAATAGAATCAAGGATGTAGTCTAGGTTGTAGTATGAGATGTGTGATAAGGTAGAAAGCACAAGGTGATTGGTGCATTCAAGCTGAAGGTAAGAAGTTCCCCTTGATATGGAGGCAGATTTCAGAGATTTTTAAAGATTAAAGAGGTATGGACTGAAGTTTTTTTTTAAGAAAAACGAACCAGGCAGCAGAATGACTGCCTATATATAACAATGTCTGTTTCACATTCCCATTTTTCTCTTTAGTTGGTAAAATATTCCTAGTTGTTTTCAGTCTTTCCTCAGAAGGCATATTTCTCCCAGGAAATCATCTTCATTACCTTTCACTGAACACTATCCATGTTCTGCCTTTATACTGTTGGGCTCACAAATGACCATAATATTCTAAAATGCAATGAATCTCAATTTTGCATAACTGTAATAATTGGGCTTAAAAATGAGAGAGAAGGTTCTAGTGTGTAATTCCGCCAGAAATTTGCACAGCTGCTAGGGTGGGTGACTAGTTCACAAAGAATCTTAACTTAAAGTTATCAAAATTAGGTATTTCCAGTATTTATCCAGAATTATGGTTGTCATTTTCAGCTACAGTTGTTACAGTGAACACTTATCCTTATAAAGCTCGGATTCTTTACCAAAAATATCACTCCCACCACCCCCATTATCTAGAATTATGAGCTGTTCAGGATGGAGCAGCATGACATAAAAAAAAAAATAAACTGTGGTATTTGTTAAGCACTTACTATGTGCAAAGCACTGTTCTAACTCTGGGAGATAGAAGGTGATCAGGTTGGCATAGTGGATAGAGCACAGGCCTGGAGTCAGAAGACCTGGATTCTAATCCCTACTCTGCCACTTAGCTGCTTCTGACCTGGGGCAAGCCACTTCAATTTTCTGGAACTCAGTTACCTCATCTCTAAAATGGGGATTAATACTGTGAGCCCTTCATGGAACAGGGACCTTGTCCACCTTGCTTAACTTGTATTTACCCACTTCTTAGAACAGTGCTTGGCACATAGTAAGCATTTAACAAATCTTATTTTATGCTGTCACAGCGGGTCTGACCCATTGCGACGTCATGGATACATCAGTCCCATAACGCCCCACCTCCATTTGCAATCGTTCTGGTAGTGTAGCCATAGATATTTCTTGTAAAAATACAAAAGTGGTTTACCATTGCCTTCTTCCACACAGTAAACTTGAGTCTCTGCCCTCGACTCTTTCCCATGCTGCTGCTGCCCAAACCAGGTGAGTTTTGACTTGTAGCAGATTGCCTTCCACTCTTTAGCCATTGTCTGAGCTAGGAATGGAATGGATATGCATCTGGTTGACTCTCCCTCCCAAAATTGAAACTGGTAGAGTATTGGAAACTATCCAGGCACTACCTTGAGAAGAAGCTTAACAAATACCATTATTATTATCATTATTATCATGTGGGCACCCCTTTCAAAAAGCAGTATACACTATGTACATTAATCTTATTTATGCCATTTTAATAACTAATGGAGAAATCAATAATTTGGAGGCAGCTGCATCTAGCGAAAAGAGCGCAGTGCTGGGAAGCAGGATACCTGGGTGCAAGGCCCAACTTTGCCTTTGGCCTGCTGTGTGATCCCCCAGGACAGTGGCACGTGGCTTGTGTGGACTGCAACTGTCTGCACAGTCAGATTATGCTCATGGATTGAGGAGGACACTTGAACACTTTCATTCATTCATTCAGTAGTATTTATTGAGCGCTTACTATGTGAAGAGCACTGTACTAAGCGGTTGGAATGAACAAGTCGGCAACAGATAGAGACGGTCCCTGCCGTTTGACGGGCTTACGGTCTAATCGGGGGGAGATGGACAGACAAGAACAATGGCAATAAATAGAGTCAAGGGGAAGAATATCTCGTAAAAAAAATGGCAACTAAATAGAATCAAGGCAATGTACAATTCATTAACAAAATAAATAGGGTAATGGAAATATATACAGTTGAGTGGACAAGTAGAGTGCTGAGGGGATGGGAAGGGAGAGGGGGAGGAGCAGAGGGAAAGGGGGAAAAGAGGGCTTAGCTGCAGAGAGGTGAAGGGCGGTGGTAGAGGGAGTAGAGGGAGAAGAGGAGCTCAGTCTGGGAAGGCCTCTTGGAGGAGGTGAGCTTTAAGTAGGGTTTTGAAGAGGGTAAGATAATTAGTTTGGCGGAGGTGAGGAGGAAGGGCGTTCCAGGACCGTGGGAGGACGTGGCCCAGGGGTCGACAGCGGGATAGGCGAGACCGAGGTACAGTGAGGAGGTGGGCGGCAGAGGAGTGGAGCGTGCGGGGTGGGCGGAAGAAAGAGAGAAGGGAGGAGAGGTAGGAAGAGGCAAGGTGATGTAGAGCCTTGAAGCCTAGAGTGAGGAGTTTTTGTTTGGAGCGGAGGTTGATAGGCAACCACTGGAGGTGTTTAAGAAGGGGAGTGACATGCCCAGATCGTTTCTGCAGGAAGATGAGCCGGGCAGCGGAGTGAAGAATACACTGGAGCGGGGCGAGAGAGGAGGAAGGGAGGTCAGAGAGAAGGCTGACACAGTAGTCTAGCCGGGATATAACGAGAGAACGAGAGCCTGTAGCAGTAAGGTAGCCGTTTGGGTGGAGAGGAAAGGGCGGATCTTGGCGATATTGTAAAGGTGAAACCGGCAGGTCTTGGTAACAGATAGGATGTGTGGGGTGAACGAGAGAGACGAGTCAAGGATGACACCGAGATTGCGGGCCTGAGAGACGGGAAGGATGGTCGTGCCATCCACGGTGATAGGGAAGTCTGGGAGAGGACCAAGTTTGGGAGGGAAGATGAGGAGCTCAGTCTTGCTCATGTTGAGTTTTAGGTGGTGGGCCGACATCCAGGTGGAGATGTCCTGGAGGCAGGAGGAGATACGAGCCTGAAGGGAGGGGGAGAGGACAGGGGCGGAGATGTAGATCTGCGTGTCATCTGCGTAGAGATGGTAGTCAAAGCCATGAGAACGAATGAGTTCACCGAGGGAGTGAGTGTAAATGGAGAACAGAAGAGGGCCAAGAACTGACCCTTGAGGAACTCCAACAGTTAAAGGATGGGAGGGGGAGGAGGCACCAGCGAAGGAGACCGAGAATGACCGGCCAGAGAGATAAGAGGAGAACCAGGAGAGGACGGAGTGCGTGAAGCCAAGGTAAGATAAGGTATGGAGGAGGAGGGGATGGTCAACAGTGTCAAAGGCAGCAGAGAGGTCAAGGAGGATTAGAATGGAGTAGGAGCCATTGGTTTGGCAAGAAGGAGGTCATGGGTGACCTTAGAGAGAGCAGTCTCGGTAGAGTGGAGGGGCCGGAAGCCAGATTGGAGGGAGTCCAGTAGAGAATGGGAGTTAAGGAATTCTAAGCAGCGATTGTAGATGACTTGTTCTAGGATTTTAGAAAGGAAGGGTAGTAGGGAGATAGGGCGATAACTGGAGGGGGAAATGGGGTCAAGAGCGGGTTTTTTTAGGATAGGGGAGACGTGGGCATGTTTGAAGGCAGAGGGGAAGGAGCAGTTGGAGATTGAGTGGTTAAAAATAGAAGTTAAGGAAGGGAGGAGGGCAGGGGCAATGGTTTTAATAAGGTGAGAGGGAATGGGGTCCGAGGTGCAGGTGGAGGGGGTGGCACTTGCGAGGAGGGAGGAGATCTCCTCTGAGGATACTGCAGGGAAGGATGGAAAAGTAGGGGAGAGGGTTGGTGGGGGGAAGGGGAGAGGCGGAGGGGTGACTTTGGGGAGCTCAGACCTGATTGTGTTGATTTCTGTGATGAGATAGGTGGCCAGATCATTGCACCAATTAACAATCAATGATCAGATTTACCAAAGGCTACTGTGTGCAGAGCACTCTACTAAGGGCTTGGTAGAATACAATACAGCAATATAACAGGCACATTCCCTAGCCTCAGTTAGTTTACAGTTTAGAGGGGGAGACAGGCATTAGTATTAATATATAAATTACAGATATGTACATAATTGCTGTGGGGCTGAGATATGGCGGGGGCATAAAGGAAGCAAATCAGGGTGACGCAGAAGTGAGTGGGAGAATAGGAAATGAGAACTTAGTCAGAGAAGGCCTCAGAGCCTCACTCAGGATGGCTGTGGCTTTCACGTCACAATAATGTCCAGGTAATTTGCTGTTGCCATGCCATTTGGACCCTAAGAGTCATAGAAAGCTTTCACAGGTGTTTGGCAGCCAGCTGGAAAATGTAATTTTGTGATCTTCCCAGGATAATGCCTCATACATAGACAGACTGTTCAGACTGATTGTAGAACCTGCTTTGTGCTCTTTAGTGGTTCATGAAAATAGGGTGTTAAATTAAAGAAAACTGGAAAAAAAAGTACAGCTTCCCATGGTACAATTATGTGCACCTAAGATCCAAAAAGTTCATCAAAACGTAATTCACTTAAGTATTCCCCACAATTTCCAACCCACAAAGCATTTTTGTGCACATCCTTATGTTCTGTTGAATCCCTTACCAGGGATTTATTTTAATGTCTGTAACCCTTGTTAGATTGAAAACTCCTTGAGGGCAAGGATCATGTCTACCAACTTTAATATACTTTCCCAAGCACTTAGTACAGTGTACTCCCCACAGTAAATATTCAATAAATCCCGTTGATTCACTGATTAAAAATAGTAATAGACACAATATAGTTTTACAATGAAATAACATTATATATATATATATATATATAATACACTGTTCTAAGCATTTGGGAGAGTACACTTCAACTGAGTTTGTAGATATCTTCTCCACCCACAAAGCGCTTCACTCAATCAATTAATTTATTTACTGAGCACCTACTGTGTGCAAAACATTGTACTAAGAACTTTGGAGATACAAAGGAGTTGGTAGACTGTAAACTCATTATGGGCAGGAAACATGTCTCCTAATTCTGTTGTATTGTAATTACTGAATTAATTAATGATGGTATTTGTTAAATACTTATACTGTACCAAGCACTGTTCTAAGAGCCCGGTTAGATACAAGGTTATCAAGTTGTCCCATTTGGGCCTCACAGTCTTAATCCCCATTTTACAGATGAGGTAACTGAGGCACAGAGAAATTAAGTGGCTTGCCCAAGGTCACATAACAGATAAGTGGCAGAGCTGAGATTAGAACCCATGTCCTCTGACTCCTGAGCCTATGCTGTTTCCACTAAGCCACACTGCTTCCCATTGCTTACCATGTACCGCCCAAGCACTTAATATAGTGTTCTGCACCTAGTGAGTGTTCAAAAAATATGATTGATTGAATAATAGACATGATCCTTGTCCTCAAGGAAAGGAATTATAATCAACTAATGCTCTCACCCACTATTTGATTCCATATGCCATATTTTCATTTGCTAAAACTCTCTTCCCAAAACTACATATTACAAGAACTTGTATCATTCATTGTTTTCTAAAGCATAGCATAAAAGATCCCTTTCATTCTAGACCAGTGGAAAATATAGAATCTTGTTTCCACAGTGAACATTTTACAGGCTGTTGAGAGAATGGAACTCCCTATCCCAGTCTTGTTTGAGTCTGATGAATATTCTACAAAAATATCACCCGCCAGGCCTGTGGACTCTTTCTTTAAGCAGACGTGGTCTACACTGACCATTTTTGGGCATTTTCTCTGCTATATATTGAAATCTGTTAAAGCAGAACTAATCAAAACTATCAAGAGCAGCAGTAGTAGTAGCAATAGAAACTATCAGAAATAGTAATCATCTTTCCCCACCCTACCATCATGGCTGATTTCTCACTACAACCCAACCCACATACTGTGTTCCTCTAACATCCACCTACTCTCTGTACCTTCATCTCTCTCTTCATTGTCTCTCTTTGTTGCTGAATTGTACTTTCCAAAGGCTTAGTATGGTGCTCCACGCAGTAAGTGCCCAATTAATATTATTGAATGAATTAATGAATGAATAAGGCATTAAGAAACGTCCTTGCTTTACACCCTTACTAATGGGAAACCAATTTGTTCCTCCAATTATGTTCTTATTGTAGCCTCCCGTTCAGCATACGGGTTCCATATTAATGCAATTAAATGATCCAGCATGCCTATTTTCCTTAATGAAGTCCAGAGTTTCTCATGATCCACACAATCAAAGGCCTTACTGTAATCAATAATGCACATGCTGACTTCCTTTTGATATTCTCTTGTTCTTGTCCAATGTACATCAGCAATAATATCCCATGTCCCTCGTCCTTTCCGGAATCCTGCTTGAACATCGGGCAATTTGTGTTCCATGCAAGTCTCTATTTGATGTTGTATAACTTTTAGCAGTATCTTGCTGACATTTGAGACCACAGAAACTGAACAACAATTCTTACATTTAGTTGTACCTCCTTTCTTCAGTATTGGAACATAAACTGATCTCTTCCAATCAGATGCCCAAAAATCAGAAGAGAAAAAAACCTGATTAAAGAACTGAGCTGAGAATTTCAGTGCTCTGCCAGGAAGGACAAACAGGAATATTGTAACAGCAAATGTAAAGAAATGTAAGTCAATTACAAATGTGGGCAGACAAGATCACTGTTTCAGAAGAATAAGGAAATTAAGGGAACATTTCCTCCTTGGAGTGCCTTTGTCAAAAGCAAAGATGGACTGATGATAAATGATGCCAATGGAATCAAACACAGATGGAAGGAATACACACAGGAACTATACCAGAGGTAGCAATATATAAGAAGTATTTGAAGAAGTTCCTTTCAAATTAGAGCCACTCTTCATGGAAAGTGAATATAGATCAGTTTTACAATGTCTTACCAAAATTAAGCCACCTGGCTTTGATAGGCTTCCTATTGAGGTGATTCAGGTAGATGGAGAGGAATTGATTAAAGTCCTTACCAAATTATGTCAATAGGTATGGCAAGGTATTGTGTCTATTTGTTGCCAAATTGTACTTTCCAAGCGTTTAGTACAGTGCTCTGCACACAGTAAGTGCTCAATAAATATGATTGAATCAATGAACCACTCAAAGGCCAACTGACTGGAAGAGAGCAGTCCCCATCTTACAGATGAGAAATCTGAGGTATAAAGAAATTGGGTGACTTGCCCAAAGTCACACACTAGAATTGGAATCCAGATCTTCTGATTCCTAGATTTGTGGTCTTTCTTTCCAATAAACCACTGCTTCTCTAACTAGCTAACTCTATTTAACCATATCTAGCAGTATTGTAACCTTATCTTTCCTCAACCCCTTCAGACTACTCAGATGAGTTAACTTTCTTCACACCACTTACCCTGATTTCCCATAATTAAACCTAAATACTTTAGTGTAAGAATTTATGCCCAGTTCCCATTGTCTATAGTTGCATACTCATTTTTCTCTTATTTATGAGTCTTTCTCTAGGTCACACATTTTTCTTGTGAACTTATGTTTGTTCATTCCAAAACATACATTGGGTTGAAAAGCCCAAAGCAACGAAGTTGTGATTTCTACTGGTTAATTCAAATCACTGTCTTCGTAACAGGAGAAGATTGAATAATCTGATGAAAATTAAACAGTTACCCAATTTTTTTCTTTCTGCATTAGTAGTATTATCAATCATATTTATTGAGTGCTTACTGTGTGCAGAATATTATACTAAGCACTTGAGACCATTCAATATACCATATTTTGAAAAAAATAGCCCTTGCCAATGAGGAACCTCAGTCTAGAGGATGAGCTTTCAGCCTGTCTACTTCCTCTCCTGGATTTTCTGCTGCCTCAGTTGGTGGTGCCAAAGAGACATTGTGGACAGCAAATTCCCTGAGGTAAATTTAATCAGGAAGATGTGTGAAATTTTGGTTCCCAGGATGAAAACATGTCCACATCAGTGACCTATATGAGCATTAAAGAGAAGACCACCTATGTAAACATTTAACTTGCTCAGTATATTCCGATGCACACTGTTGGCGAACTTGGTGGGCCACAAAACAGTTGTAGCCGGTAGACCTAGCTGTAAATTCAAAATCAATATTTTATCTACATATACATTTCTTAAGCAGAAATCCCACTATTGTACTACGTTTGCATTGAAATCCTAACCAGTGAAGTTCACTGTGAGAAAAGATGAAGATACATGTGTCAAAAGGTTCTGTGACTGGTCCCATAAGAAATCCTGAGTAAAAGAGAAGTGTGTTTAATACATATAGTACAAAGAGGTAAAAGAAAGAAACCTAAATCCTTTTAAAACTTGTTTGAGATGGGAAGGTCATGGCTATTTAAAAATATTTAAAAGATCATTACTCAAAGTGAATGATTTTTGGATAATTGCAAACTACCTACTTACAAGCACTTGATTGCTCACCACCTTCTAAAGGATTGCAGTTGTTTTTTTTACTACTCATTTGACCAATAGCACAGAAGATTTGGTCATCAAATACCTAAATTTAGGCTAAACTGTTCTGGATGATTATACTCTCACCATACAGATGATAAACAAATAGAGCAAATTAATTTGTTGAAATATAAAATGTATTGAAGTAAATTCAATTAATCTCTGATCTGACTAGCATATCATCAGCAGCCTCCAAGCCCCAGAAGGAAGAGATTTCAGGAAAACTACAATGCCCTCATTATAATGTTTATCATCACAATGGATTTCCTTCTCCTTTTCCATTTTCATTAAAACCTTTGTCAAGAAGAAAAAGGCTTCTGAATTTTAATGCCTTTTACTTCTTGTAAAATGACTGAGCTGTACTCAAGATGTATGACCTTTTTCAGTATTCAAAATTTTGATTGGCTGAATTTTTTATACCCCTTCACTTACACTTTTTGAAAACTTGCCAAAAATGAAATTTAAAAAAAATATAAAAATGTCCATTGAATTTGTTAGTGTTCAACTATAACCCTGATAAAAATCTTACAGCTAAAATGCTCTACTTCCCATTTTATCAAAAATGTGCTCTAGCATTTCACTAACATTTGTTGTTCATAATCTAACAGATGAATAGATGTTTCAAAATGTTTTAAAATTAAATGTTCTTGAATGTTAATTTCTTTGAGAAATATAAATGTGCAAACCTTTAAAGGGTATGATGAGAGATATTCTCTGGGCACTATATAAATGGGTACAACAGGATATTTCCAAATGTCCTTACATAGCGTAGATTCATTATTCACAAAATAGGAATCCATTGCTCAGGAATGGTAATGACTTAGCATTTTCATCTATAGATTTAGTGTATGAAAAAACTAAGTTTTGTAATTTCAAATCTGTTATTTCAAAGGGAAGCAGCATGCCCACTGTGTGAACTTGGCAACTCACCCACCCTAGACTGTCAGCTAGATGTGGACAGAGAATGTGTCTGCTTATTGTTTTATTGTATGTACTCTTCTAAGTACTTAGTACAGTGCTCTACACACATTAAGTGCTCAATAAATATGATTGACTGACTGACTGACTTTGGGTCTCAGTTTTCTCATCTGCAAAATGGTGATTAAATATGTGTTCTCCCTCTAGTTAGTCTATGAGTCCCATTTGTGACTGTGACTGTGTCCTATCAATTTTCTCATATCTACTACAGTGCTTAGTACAATATTTGGCTCAGACTAAGCACTTAGGAAATACTACATTTATTATTTAGAGCTATCTTATGAAATGTAAATTTACAAAAAATAACACTGGATGAAGAAATATATTTTTGAGGGCCTATTGTGTACAGAACATTGTGTTGGGCTTATGGCTTAGTTCAGTAGAGTTAGTAGAAATCTCCACCCTCAAATGTTTTGCTATCTGGTAACTACCACCAGCATATCTTGGCTTACTTCCTACCAGAATAATGAAATAAATCTCTCACATTCTTTGTCCTCAAAAGGTAGAATCAATCAATCCATCAATCAATCAGTGGTTATTTATTAGGCATTTATTTTGTGAAGAAAAGGAAAATAGTTGTGGGAAAGATTTTAGTAGCAACTTATCTAGTTTAATTTTCTGCCTTGGGTCTGGGGTATAGCATGTTAACCTTGATCCCAATTCATTTTCTCATGAACAGATGATGAACTCTTAAAATGCAGTTGATAATAATTCAGTAAGTCAAGAGGGTGTTGGGATGTAGAAAGTGAGAAAAACAAAATTAAATGGTGACTTTAGCCCTTGAATAGTTTGTTGCCTATTTTCCAGGAGAATGGAAAAAGGGGAGAGAAAAAAAAAATATACCCGAAACGGTAGCATGCAAAATATACACAAAGAACAAAAACATAAATAATGTACCCAGAGGTATACAAGTGATAAATGGTTGTTGTATGTTTCAGGGATTAGGTCCACTAAGGTTTATTTGGGAAGACTTCATCGAGGTGGGGGATTTTTTGGTTGAGTCTTGAAGGGTAGAAATGGAGTTTTGAAGGCGGCTGAGAAAAAATCCCTAATTCAGGGAGTGATAATTGCTCTCTTGAACCAGGGAACAACAGGTCCCTATCCTGCTTGGTCAGTTGGAGACTTATTCAGTGGTAATTATACTTCTGACAACTTAATTTCATTTTGTGCCTCCATAAAATGGACAACATATGCTCTGCACATAGTAAGGGCTCAATAAATACATTTGATTTGATCAATTGACTTCTGAAGTAGGAGGTTTGTATCCAGTGGGTGCTCAAACACGTTCTCCTGACTAGAACCCCCTCCCCTTTATGTCCAACAGAGCTTTACTCTCCCAATCTTCAAAACCCTACTAACCTTACATTCCCTCCAGGAAGCTTCCCCTGTCATCTCACATTACCCCTATTTTGTCATCCAAGCCCTTGAGTCTCTCCCCCTAAACACTTAGGTATTGACCCCACCCCAACAACAATTATGTACATATCTTTACATGTGATTGCTCTCCCTACCAATAATTTATTTTCATGTCTGTCTCCTCCCCTTGATTGTAAATTCCCAGAGGGTAAGAATTGTGTCCATTTAGTCTACTGTACTCTCTCAAGCACTTAATATAGTGCTCTGCACTCAGTATCACTGAATGATTCATTGATCGATTGAGTAACTTACATGCATGCAAGTATCTACTTGAGAAACAGTGAGCCCTGTGGGTTAGAGCACAGGTCAGGGAATCAGAAGGACCTCGGTTCTAATCCCAGCTCCGCCACTTGTCTGCAGTTCTCTGTGCCTCAATTACCTCTTAAGTAGAATGGGGATTAAGACTGTGAGCTCCATGTGAGACTATTTCCAACCTGATTGTGTTGTATCTACTCCAGCACTTAGTACAGTGCCTAGAACATAGTAAGTAATTAACAAATACCACATTTAAAAAAAAAAAAAATCTGCGTCACTATTACAGATGGGCTGACTCCCTGACTCCCTGTCCAGGACTTCGCCAGATGCCTGCAATTGTATTAGCAACAAAAGTAACAGAAGCAGTTTTTATTCTAATTCCCACAGGAATCCCAGCAGACAGAAGCTCGGCAAAGGCAGTGACTGCTGCTATTGTCACTGATGCTGCCATAGTCATCATTTCCCCAACAATGGAAGTATTCTCAATGACATGTGTACCCTTATTGAGAAACTGCGGTCTTGGAGAAATGCTCTTTACCTAATTCCTCCTACTCCTCCAAAGATTTTCCATCTCTCACCACATCAAGCAAACTGTTCCTTAATAGTGAATGCAAGACTTTACACAAGATAGGAAACCTTTCTTTTCAGCTTTCCGCTACAATTCCTCCTCTACTTGCTACATTCGCACCATTCAAGCTCTCTTGGGATAGGATCTCATTTTCATCTTTCTCATCTCTGACCACTTGCTTACACTGTCCCTAGGGCCTAGAACTCTTTCCCTTTCACCAAAATCCGCCTGACCTCCAGATCCATAGTCATCACCTTCAAAACCTTATTGATAGTAGCGATGGTATTTGTTAAGCACTTACTATGTGGCAAGCACTTTACTAAGTGCTGGGGAGGATACAAGCCACTCAGGTTGGACATAATGATGATAATTGTATTTGTTAAGTGCTTACTATGTGCCAAGCACTGTTCTAAGTGCTGGGGGGGGGGAAGATACAAGGTGATCAAATTGTCCCACGTGGGACAATTGTCCCAGTCTTCATCTCCATTTTACAGATGAGGTAACTGAGGTACAGAGAAGGTAAGTGATTTGCCCAAAGTCACACAGCTGATACGCGGTGGAGCCGGGATTAGAACCCATGACCTCTGACTCCCAAGCCCATGCTCTTTCCACTGAGCCACACTGCTTCTCTAATAGTCCTGTCCCACATGGGGCTTGCAGTATCAACCCCCATTTTATAGATGAGGTAAGTGAGGCACAGAGAAGTGAAGTGACTTGCCCAAAGTCACACAGCAGACAAGTGGCAGAGGCAGGATTACAACCCACGACCTTCTGACTCCCATGCCTGTGCTCTATCCACTACACCATGCATTAATAGTAGTAGCAGTAGTGATTAGTAGGAGTAGTGATTATTTTTCTCATATTGATAATGGCATTTTTAAGTGCCAATATATGCAGAGCACTATATGAAGCACTGGGAAAAAATTACCAGTCAAGAATTAGATTCCATTCCTGGTCCCCAAAGACCTCATAATCTAATAATAAGGCAGTTGAGGGGACTGGAGACAGGAATAATACTCATAATAATAATGTTGGTATTTGTTAAGCGCTTACTATGTGCAGAGCACTGTTCTAAGCACTGGGGTAGATACAGGGTCATCAGGTTGTTCCATGTGAAGCTCACAGTTAATCCCCATTTTACAGATGAGGTAACTGAGGCCCAGAGAAGTGAAGTGACTTGCCCACAGTCACACAGCAGCCAGGTAGCAGGGCCGGGTTTCGAACCCATGACCTCTGACTCCCAAGCCCAGGCTCTTGCCACTGAGCCACGCTGCTTCTCTATAATAGTTGATAAGCACTTACTATATGTGAAGTGCTAAGTTGAAGCTCTATGATAAGTTTGGTCAAAGCCTCAGTCCCATAGAGGGTTTGCAGACATAGGGCAAGGGAAAACAGGTGTTTAATCCCCATCTTACATATAAGATAACTGAGAAGTTGTGACTTGCCTCAGCAGGCAAGAGGTTGAGTCAGGTTTAGAACCAAGTGTCTTTACTCCCAATCCTGTGTTTTTTCCTCTAAGCCATGCGGCTCCAAATTCATAAGAAAAGATGACCCAATAAAATCACAAAAAAAGTGCTATTAAAACACAAGCAACTATGATAAATTCATCAAGAAGGATAGGGTGGTGTGGCTTGAGGGGCTGAATTTGGGGCTTTTTTTTCCATTAACCCTTCCTGATTAAATAGCAGCCACCTGAATCCTTTCACCTTTCAACTACCTTTAGACCATATTTATTTATGTCCTTCCTTGCCATTTATGTACATCTGATTTAACACTTTTTTTTTTAGTGCAATGCTTGGAGTATTTTTATGACTATCTCCTTCATAAGAATCAGTGTGGCCTATTGGATAAAGCATGGGCCTGAGAGTCAGAGCAGTCAGATTCTAATCCCGTCTCCCCCACTTGTCTGCTGTGTGATCATGGGCAAGTGTCTCAGTTATCTCATCTGTAAAATGGGAATTAGGACTGTGAGCCGCTTGTGGAATTAACTTGTATCTGTCACAGGGTTTAGTACAGTGCCTGACACTTACTAAGCACTTAACAAATACTATTAAAACAAATGAGCATAAGGTCCTGTGGGCAGGGAATGTGCATTTTTTGTTGCTATTTCCATTCAATCAGTCTACCATTAATATATATTGAGGGCTCACTAGTCTCCTATGCTCTTGGGAAAGTACAACAGAATTAGATTAAAAAAAAATCCCTGCTCTGAAAGAGTTTACAGTCTAGCAGGGAAGGCCTGTTAAAATAAATTGAGGTAGAGGTAGAAGGAAAGATGATATATACATGTGTGTATATATATATATACATATATATGTATATATATGTATATATATATATATATATATATGTATATATATATACATATATATATATATATGTCACCTGTACTTAAGTGATAGTTTAGGTAAATAATTTTGCCAAGCAATATGTTCATTAGGAGTTTAATGAATGCCACTGCTCCTCTTTTTCCTTCTCCTCTTCCTTCTCTTACTATTATTATTAGTGAGATATTTCATAGTAATAGCATTATTAAATACTTAATAGATGAAGAGCATTGTACTAACCTCTGGAAAATAATGCACAGATAATAATAATGATGCTAATGGTATGTGTGAGCACTTACTATGTGCCAAGCACTGGGGGAGATACAAGGTCATCACACTGTCTTAAAGGGGCCTCAAATTTTTAATCCCCATTTTACACATGAGGTAATTGTGGCATTGAGAAGTTAAGTGCTTTGCCCAAAGTCACACAGCTGAGCAGTGGCAGAGCTGGGATTAGAACCCACAGCTTCTGATTCCCAAGCCCAGGCTCTTTCCAAAGCCACACTGCAGATGGAAATTAGATCCATCCTTGGCCTTGAAGAAGGGACCCACTATCAATCAATTGTATTTACTGAGTACATTTTAGGTGAAGTGCACTGTATTAAGTGCTTGGGAGAGTACAATACAATTAAATTACAGACAAATTCCCTGCCTATTATGAGTTTACAGTCTAGAGGTGATGACAGGCTATCTAAAAAGTATTTTGATAAATGTTTTCTTGAATTTCCAGAGATGCTCTCACAAGACCATCTCACCTCTTAATACTCCACATATTATATATATATATTTCCTTGGATTTTAAATGTAATTGCAAAGACAATTCAGGTTTCTTCCATTCCAATTATTTCATATTGAAAGTTACTAACAAATCAACCACTATGCCATTTTTTTCAGTATTCCACTGTCTTTGTACTGAGAATAATAACGGTATTTGTTAAACACTTACTGGCTCAGGGGAAAGAGCCCAGGCTTGGGAGTCAGAGGTCATGGGTTCAAATCCCAGCTCCACCACTTGTCAGCTGTGTGACTGTAAGCAAGTCACTTAACTTCTCTGTGCCTCAGTTACCTCATCTGTAAAATGGGGATTAAGACTGTGAGCCTCATGTGGGACAATCTGATTACCCTGTATCTACCCCAGTGCTTAGAACAGTGCCCTGCACATAGTAAGTGCTTAAAAAATACCAACATGATGATAATTATTATTATTATTACTATGTGGCAGACACTGTACTAGGTACTGGGGTGGGTGGAAAAAAGCAGGTTGGACACAGTTCCCCTCCCAAATGGGGCTCACAGTCTCAATCTCAATTTTTCTACAGATGAGGTACTCGAGACCTGAAAAGTGAAGTGAGTTACCTAAGGTCACATAGCAGATAAGTAGCAGAGCCGGGACTAGAACCCATGAACTTCTGACTCCCAGGCTCATGCTGTATCTACTACACCATGCTGCTTCTCAATGCCTTCTGTAAATGAACTTCTAATACAAATTAATTTTGTATCATTTTTATTAAAACTATTAAGGGTCCCAGACTGCCCCTTGGTAGGATATCTACTACTGAAGGTAGTATGCAAAAGGGGTGAGCAATGAGACCTTTATATCAGTTTTGGTAATAAACTTCTTGTGTTGTGAGAATAACTCTGATGCTGCACTTATGCCATATTGGAAAAAAATGAGACATTTCTAGAAAATCACTGGTACAGTGAAGTCATTACTGAAACTCGGTGACAATATTTGCCCCCTTGCTGACTTTACAGTTTGGAAATTGAAAATAAAACATAAAACATCTAACAATGAAACAATGAAAGAGCAAAATAAGCAAAAACTTGAAAGAAATTGGATTTGATTTAAAAATACTTCACTTTATTCTTTCAGATACTTTTTCTTGGGCTACAAACCCTTTGAGATCACCTAATTTGTCCTGAGGAGTGAGGCAAGGATCTCAGGAAAGTGGAGTGAGAAACAGTGGGAAACCCGGAATTAGTGGAAGGAGAAGAAGGAGATTAACAAAGAAAAAGAAAGATGTAAAGAGACTGAATTGAAAGTCTAAAAATACACATCATAGATAGCAGTTGGTTACCATGGGGACTACTGGGATTTTGGTTCCTCCAATCTGGTTGTGGCCTTGTTGGCCAAGCCTCTGAGTTGGTTAGCCCTCAACCTTTCCTTTGGTCCTTGGTGGAACAGTAGCAAAAAATAATTCTAAAGCATTTTAGAAATTAATTTATGCAATAATTATTAACCCATATTATTAATTAATAATACTAATTATCATTAATTAATAATATTAATTACCAATCAACCCATAATTAATTAATTTATATGATTGATTGGAAAGTTGCAAAGTCATGCTATATTTAAACAATTTATGGCATTTTTTTTCCTTTTGAACAGGAATTGTAATTCTGGAAAGGAGTAGAAGAACACTCTGGTGTACATTGCTCTCCCAAGAGTTTAGAACAATGGTTGCACACAGTAAGTGCTCAATAAATACCACTGAATATCATTGATTAATTGATTTTCAGATAAGCAATACATTTCTCCTCTATGTAATAACTCTTTATGTGAATAATCTAATTGTTCTTCACTCTTAATTCTCCTGCATCCGTACTCTGGCTCAGGTTGTTCTGGTGGTTTAGAACCCCATCCCATACCAAATCTCCCATCCCATACCAAATCTGACAGGCTACACACCCTCATAAAATCCCACCTATTACTTTTTCCAGGCCCTAACCCATCAGGTGACACTTACACATTCATTTATTTATATGTATTCTCAACATCTCATATACAAATCTGTTCAATTGAACATTCATTTTTCTATAAAATGTTGACTAATCTGGCAATATTTTTACATTTTTCCCTGCAACTTGAATAAAAGTTGCTTGTGGACAGGGAACCTGTCACTTCTTTGTTCTAGGCTTCCCAGGCACCTAGTACACTGCACTGCCCCAAGTAATAATAGTAAGATGTCCCAAATGGAGTTGGTCCCATGAGCCCCTGCCAGGCCCAACCCCTGAAAAGACTGGAAGCCCTGTGTGGGATAGGGATTGTGTCCAACCTCAGGGATTGTGTCCATCCTCTTCAAATTGTATCTTCCCTAGTTCTTACAACAGTTCTTGTTACCTAAAAGAAGCACCATGGCTTAGTAGAAAGAGCCCTGGCTTGGAAGTCAGAGTACGTGATGTCTAATCCCGGCTCTGCCACTTGTCTGCTGTGTGACCTTGGGCAAGGCACTTCACTTCTCTGTGCCTCAGTTCGCTCATCTGTAAAATGGGGATTAAGACTATGAGCCCCATATGGGGCAACCTGATTAGAGAAGCAGCATGGCTCAGTGGAAAGAGCCCGGGCTTGGGAGTCAGAGGTCATGGGTTTGAATTCCGGCTCTGCCACTTGTCAGCTGTGTAACTGTGGGCAAGTCACTTCACTTCTCGGGGTCTCAGTTACCTCATCTGTAAAATGGGGATTAAGATTGTGAGCCTCATGTGGGACAACCCGATTACTCTGTATCTACCCAGCACTTAGAACAGTGCTCTGTACACAGTAAGTGTTTAACAAATACCAACATTGCTATTATTGTTATTATTGTTGTATCTACCTCACAGTGCTTGGCACATAGTAAGAGTTTAACGAATACCATCATCATTATTATTGTTATTATTAATAAGTGTTTAAGAATATCACAATAGCAATAATATCGACATTCATTAAATACTACTTCTACTACTACTGGAAAAGCAGCATAGCTCAGTGGAAAGAACATGGGTTTGGGAGTCAGAGGTCATGGATTCTAATCCCGGCTCTGCCACTTGTCAGCTGTGTGACTGTGGACAAGTCACTTAACTTCTCTGTGCCTCAGTTACCTCATCTGGAAAATGGGAATTAAGACTGAGCCCCACGTGGGACAACCTGATCACCTTGTAATTCCCCCACCACCACCCACAGCACTCAGAACAGTGCTTTGCACATAGTAAGCACTTAACAGATAACATTATTATTATTATTATTACTGTTACTTGTACTGCTTTTACTAGTACCTCTAACATCAATCAATAGTATTTAGTGTTTACTCTGTGCAGAGCACTATACTAGCTGGGCATTTGGGAGACAGACAGTAAAATAAATCATAAGTAAGAGTAAACAACAGGCTGAAAAGAGATGTGCCTAAGTGCAACAGAAGGGTGTTGTGATGAACCCACAACAAGCTGCCTTGTTAGAGACTGTTTGTGATCCCGTAAACAATAACAAGGAACATATTTCGTGAAGCCTCTGATGGGCTCTAACTGAGACAGGTGATTGCTGGCCTGTGGGGGTGGAGCATGGAGGGATGCATGACTTTCTCTCCCTGTTCTACACAGTAATGGGCCTGGGCCAATCAATGACTGCCATGTAGAGCCCCAGCTGTGATGCTTAAGGCAGATAAAAGGCACTCATGAGAGGACATGGGGAGGTGGTATGTAGAGTAGAAGAAACAGCCCTGGAAGGCAGCTGCACTTGGAGGCAGAAAGAAGAAGCATTGGCAGAACAGGTTTCTTTGACCACAAACTAGTATTGGACACTTGGTGAAGTGAGTGAGTGTATGTATGTGCCATTCCTTTGTGTGCTGGTAAAACTAAGAAGAGTACTTTCCACAGTAACCTGGTGGTTAGAGGTTTGATTTGAACTCTATTCCATTTCAGTGAAGCTCTCCTGGTCTAGGAAGGTCCTAGTTGATATGAGGTGGGGGGGGGGGGGGGAAAGCTTGTAAGAATACTCAAGTGTTTGGTTAATGTGAAAATGTTGAAGGGAATTAAGAGATTAATTAAGTGAGGTCTCTTGGATAAAATATGATAACTTTTTTAATGGCCTAAAATATAGGGAGAGCAGTGATCTGCTGAAGAGGATGGGAATTCCTAGGCAAAAAGTAGAATGTGAGGAATAGATCAGCATTGAAAGAGATGAGAGTGAACAACAGTGAACAGACTGAGATTATTAAACCCACCTAAATCCTCATTTTTGTTATTTTCCCTTTCTGCTTCATCCTTGCATGTGGATTTGTACCCTTTAGTCACACCACTCTCAGCTCCACAGCACTTATGTATGTACCCATAATTGATTTTAATGTCTGTCTCCCTTTCTAGATTGTATACTCCTTATGGGTAAGCAACATGGCTACCCAGTGTTATATTGTACTCTCCCAAGCACATAGTACAGTGCTTGAATACAGTAAGCATCCATTATATGTCACTAATTGGATGAGAAGGACAAAGTGTGTGAGCTAGGGTTTGGTGGGAGAGGTGTGAGAATAAGTATATGGGAAATCCTGTCTCTGATCTTGGCTCTGCCTCTTCTCTGCTGTATGATCTTGAGCAAATTACTTTACTTCTCTGGGCCTCAGTTAACCTCATCTGTAAAATGGGGATTAATAATAATTATGATGGTATTTGTTAAGCACTTACTATGCACCAGGAACTGTACTAAGCATTGGGGTGGATACAAGCAATTCAAGTTGGACACAGTTCCTGTTCTACATAGGATTCACAGCCTCAATCCCCATTTTACAGAGGGATATGAGGTAACTGAGTCACAGAGAAGCACAGTGACTTGCATGAGGCCCCTTAGCAGCCAAGTAGCAGGTAGCAGATGGAGAAGCAGCATGGCTCAGTGGAAAGAGCCAGAGCTTGGGAGTCAGAGGTCATGGCTTTGAATCCCAGCTCTGCCACTTCTCAGCTTTGTGACTGTGGGCACGTCACTTCACTTCTCTGTGCCTCAGTTACCTCATCTGTAAAATGGGGATTAAGACTGTGAGCCTCAGGTGGGACAACCTGATGGCCCTGAATCTACCCCAGCACTTAGAACAGTACTCTGCATAGTAAGCACTTAATAAGTACCAACATTATTATTATTAAGTAGTAGAACTGGGATTAGAACCCATGACCTTCTGAATCTCAAGTCCATGCTCTATCCCCTACAGGTACTGCATGCAACCCGATTTGCTTGTATCCACCCCAGTGCTTAGAACAGAGCCTGGCACATAGTAGGTGCTTAACAAATACCACAGTTATTTAATGTTGTTATTAAATAGCTGAGTGCCTTGAAGCCAGTGGTTAGTATTTCCTGTTTGATTTAAGATGGAATGGGCAAGTACTAGAGGACTTTGAGGAGTGGGAGTCATATTCAAAATTATATTTTAGAAAAATGTTCTGGGTAGCAGAATGAAATTTGGACTAAAAAGGTGAAAAAGTAGGCAGAGATCTGTCAGGAGCCAGCTGTAATAGTCAGAGATATGACAAGTACTCAGTTCTGTGTGGTGTAGTTTAGTGGAGAAGGGTCAAATTCTGTAAATGCTTGGAGGAAGAACCAATGGGATTAGTTGACAGACTGAATATGGGGTTTGAAATTGAGAGAGGAGTCAATGATAATGCCAAGCCTGTGGGCTTAAGAAACAGGAAGAACGATGGTGGTGTTGTCAACTATGATGGGGAAAGTTAAGAGGAGAAGAAGAGTGGGGAGGGAAGATAATTGAACATGAGTGGTAGTCAAATATGGATGACAAGGAAAGCAACTTCTCCCAAGGTAAAATGTTCAGCTGAAAATAATAATGTACAGCTCAGCAAATCAATCACTGTTTTTAGAGGGCCACAGTTTTACATTTTTCTTTAAAGTTTACAGAAATACCTATATAAACTGCCAAAGAAACTACTTCAATACTGAAGTAATTTAAAAGTAGCAATCTTTGTGGTTTCTTGTCACCTGTAGCTGTGGCTAAGGGCCGTTCCTATATAAATGAATGAGAGGAGACGACATAAAAGATTTATTCCTGCTGCCCCATTTTTCTTATTTCTAACATTCTGTCCATTTACCATGAGCTTTCTTACATTTCAGAAACAGCCAGTCATCTTAAAGAACAAAATGTGCTATTTACTTATGTCTTCAGAGAAAACCAATGGTTTAGTATGTGAAATGTCCAGAACAATAAGGGAAACTTGTTCTGTGTATTCCCAATAGAAGACGCAGATCTTCAGTAAATAACTCCCAGCACAATCATAGGATGTATCTCAACTGTAAATGGTTTTATTTTTCTCCTTCTGTGTAATTTTAGAGCCACCCGAAAGGAAAAAAAAAAGCAAGTATTATTTTGTGATAGGTTTATTGACAATGGTGATATTTGAATGTTACAAAATGTCACGATAACTTCATTTTCACAATTTAGGACAATGAATAATACTGAGAGGAAAGTTTTTATTGTATTCAAATAATATTCCAAGTAGTGATTGAAAATACAACTGGTTAGAGGGTGATTCTTGCTTTGAAGTGACAAATGTAACTATGAGCTGACAATGATGATAATAGTTGTATGCACATTATGTGCCAAGCACTGGGGTCTTTACTTGTCTTTTGCTATCAAGTCATCTCCAACTCTAGCAACTCCATGGGCTCATCTCTCCCAGAATGCCCCACCTCCATGTACAATCATTCTGGTAGTTTATCCATAGAGTTTTCTTGGTAAAAATATGGAAGTGGTTTACCATTGCCTCTTTCTGCACAGTAAACCTGAGTGCCCCCCACCCTGTCAACTCTCTCCCAAGCCACTGCTGCCAGCACAGGTGAGTTGACTTGTAACACACTGCCTTCCACTTGCTAGCCACTGCCCAAGCTAGGAACGGAATGGCTATAATAATGATATTTAAGTATTTACTATATCAGGCACTGTACTATGCACTGGGATGGTACAAGCAAATCGAGTTGGTCACAGTCCCTGTCCCACGTGGGGCTCACAATCTCAAACCCCATTATTCAGATGAGATAGCTCAGAAACAGAGTAGTGAAATAACTTGCCCAAGGTGAAACAGCAGACAAGTGGGAGAGTTGGGATTAGAATCCATGACCTTCTGCCTCCCAGGCCCATGTTCTATCCACTAGTCCAGGTTGCTTCTCATTACACTATGCCTCTTCTCATATGCCATGCTGCCTCTGCTTGACTTTTCCTCTTTTGGTCAAGGCTGGTAGAGCACTGGAAATTTTCCAGGTGCGATCCAGAGAGGGGAATCACTGGGTTAAAAACACATTAATCAGGTTGGATGCAGTCCTTGTTCCACATGAGGGGCTCACAGACTTAGTAGCACTGTGTATTCTCTAGAATGGGGTAAGTCCAGCACCCCAGTGCATTACTGCTGCATCTCCTTACCACTGCCTCTTTGCTCCTGTCTGGAATTGCCCAAAATGGGGAAGAAGGTGACAAGACAACCAGAAACCCTTGCTGGGCCAGAGAAACCTGCATCAATTCCTGGAAAAGCTATTTCTGGGCAGTGTTCCCCTGACCAGGATTGAAGAAGTCTTCAGAGTCCTGGGGATGTGGACATGGTGGCAAATTGTCCAAGACGAAATGAAACCTGCTCAGATGCTGCTCCTTCAGTCTGTCAATCGTATTTGAGCACAGTAAGAGCACTGTACTAAGCATGTGGGAGAGTACAATACAAGACACATCCCTTGCTCACAATGAGCTCACTGTCTAAAGGCAGAGACAGATATTAATATAAATAAATTACAGATAGGTACCTAAGTGCTGTAGGGCTGGGGGGGGAGGGAATGAATAAAGGAGCAAGCCAGGGCAATGCAGAAGGGAGTTGAAGGAAAGGAGAAGAGGGCTTAGTCAAGGAAGGCCTCTTGGAGGAGATGTGACGTCAATAAGGCTTTGAAGGTGGGAAGAGTAATTGTAAGATATGAGTAGGGAGGGCATTGCAGGACAGGGTGAACGGAAGGTCAGAGGAGAGACAGACAAAATTAAGGTACAGTGAGGAGGGTTAGTGTTAGAGTGAAGTGTGTGGGCTGGGTTTTAGAAGGAGAGTAGCGAGGTGAGGTAGGAGCGGTCAAGGTGATGGAGTGCTTTAAAGTCAATGGTGAGGGGGTTTTGTGTAAAGGTATCTCTAACTCATCCTATCAGAGAAATGCCAGAATAATTTATGATTATTAAATAACAATAATATTTATCAGCAACTTATTATGGACCAAGTACTGAAGTGGGGTAGAAACAAGGTAATCAGGTTGGACACAGTCCATATCCTATAGGAGTCTCACAGTCTTAGGAGGGAGGAGGATTTAACCCCCATTTTATATCTGAGGAAACTGAGGCACAAGAAAACTGAGTTGCCCTAGGTCACATCAGGCAAATGGCATTTCTGGGATGAAAATGATGATAATGATGGCATTGTTAAGCATTTACTATGTGCAAAGCACTGTTCTAAGCACTAGGGAGGATACAAGGTGATCAGGTTGCCCCATGTGGGGCTCACAGTCTTAATCCCCATTTTACAGATGGGGTAACTGAGGCCCCAAGAAGTGAAGTGACTTGCCCAAAGTCACACAGCTGACAAGTGGCTGAGCCAGGATTTGAACCCATGACTTCTGACTCCCAAGCCCGGGCTCTTTCCACTGAGTCGCACCGCTCCTCTTTACACCGCTCCTCTTTACACCGCTCCTCTTTACACCGCTCCTCTTTACACCGCACCTCTTTACACCGCACCTCTTTACACCGCACCTCTTTACACCGCTCCTCTTTACACCGCTCCTCTTTACACCGCTTCCTCCGAGCAGAAGCAGCCTAAAGGAATGGGGATAGTCTGAATCAATGAACTCATAGAATCTGTTCGATGACAGGAGAAACTCACTCCATCACCATTTCCTTTACCGGAGCTAAACAACAACTAATACAAGACCCATGCTGCTTCCCCTCCTCTCGCCAGATTTTCTCAAGGTCTTGAGGGCAAGTGAGAGATGAGAAGCAGAGTGGCTTAGTGAGAAGCAGCATGGCCTAGTGGATAGAATACGGGCCTGAGAGAGAACCTGGGTTCTATTCCCAGCTCTGCCTCTGGCTATCTGTGTGATTGTGGGCAACTCAATTCACTTCTCTGGGCCTCAGTTACCTCATCTATAAAATGGAGATTAAGACTGTGAGCCCCATATGGGACAGGGACTGTGTCCAAACTGATTAGCTCCTACAGCATTTAGTAGAGTCCTTGACACATAGTCAGCACTTAACAAATACTATTAAAAAAATGCATTTGTTGTCAGGAACAATCATGAATTATTGTTTTTTATCCTCATTATTGTTGTAGTGGTGTTGGTAGTGATGGTAATAATGGTGGATTTATACATCACTTGATGATTAGAATATTGATTATAATGATAATATACCTTGAATTGGAAGAGAAGCAGCGTGGCGCAGTGGAAAGAGCACGGGCTTTGGAGTCAGGGCTCATGAGTTCGAATCCCAGCTCTGCCACTTGTCAGCTGTGTGACTGTGGGCAAGTCACTTAACTTCTCTGTGCCTCAGTTCCCTCATCTGTAAAGTGGGGATTAAGACTGTGAGCCCCACGTGGGACAACCTGATTCCCCTGTGTCTACCCCAGCGCTTAGAGCAGTGCTCTACACATAGTAAGCGCTTAACAAATACCAACATTATTATTATTAAGACTGCTTTTTTTCTCCAAAAGATTTATCTCATTTTGCAAAATTCTGTGAGGACAGGAGAGCCAGGTATCAATATACTGGAAGACAGCGTATTCTAGTGGAATGACTGGTGGGAATGGGAGTCAGAAGACCCTAGTTTTAATTACATTTCTGCCACCGACTTGCTATATGACCCTGAGATTAATCACTTATCTTTTCTGATCCAGAGTTTCCTCATCTATGAAATGGGAATAAAATATCCGCTCTTTTCACCACTAAGATTGTGAGCCCTGTGGAGTACAGGGACTACATCACATCTGATTATATGCATTTGCAACTCACTGCCTCAGCATAAGAAAGCTGCTAAGAAAGGTTATTATTATTATTATATTACCTTGTTTACTACTACTGGAGAAACTGAGGCTGAAAGAACTTCAGTAGTGTACCCAAGGCCATACTGCAGATAACCATCACAGCCAGGACTAGACTCAGATCTTCCAAATCCCATCTCCACCATTAGACCAGACTGCCTTTTTCAATCTGTTTTCCTTTGAAAATACAATAAGCAGTGCCCGTGAAACAACGTTATAGTATTCATTTACATTCTTAGCAGGACAGGCTTGGCAGCTTTCATAATGCATTGCCAATACAAATAAGTTTCTGATTTAAATTCCTGGATTTTTAAAAAAATTCTAATATTAAATGTCTTGCATTAAATTTTAAATGCTTCAAAATTAAGTTGCAGTATTATTGAAATATAGCCATTCAAATGCCTTCTTATTAAGTGGCAATCTTGTTAGTAAAACTGAAAACTTGGAAATAACTCACATCAACTCAGTTTCTCCATATAAAATCTTATTTTACCCTTTCATTATTGGTATATTCACTGATATTTTAATTTCAAATAGGCTACCATGCTACAGCAAAATGAAGCACTTTTGTCGGTCCCATTTCTTTTCTCAGTTTGATATACTTTACCCATATTCTTTTATAGTTTGTGAAACTAATGGAATCATCTAATACTATTTACTAACTCTACAGCATAATAAATCTCAATCCCAATATCAATCAATCAATAAGTATTATTGTTTGCTGCAACATAAACTGATTAGTCAGTACCAAGCAGTACTGCTTTGGAGAAGCAGCATGGCTCAGTGGCTCAGCATGGGCTTGGGAGTCAGAGGTCATTGGTTCTAATCCTGCCTCCACAGCTTGCCAGCTGTGTGACTTTGGGCAAGTCACTTAACTTCTCTGTGCCTAAATTACCTCATCTATAAAATGGGGATTAAAACTGTGAGCCCCACACGGGACAACCTGATCACCTTGTATAACCTCCAGCACTTAGAACAGTGCTTTGCACATAGGAAGCGCTTAAATACCATCCTTACCATTTATTGGTTATCTGTGCAGAACACCTATACTAAGCACTTAAAAGAGTACACTATAGGGCATACACTGGATACTTGCCTTAAAAGAGTTTGTTTGCAATTTCTCGCACCAGTGATCAATTTTAGTGCTATGCAAATTAGTGCTACGAGAGGCAAGGAGTGTAATTGCCAAAGTTTTTCGTTGATGTAGAAGTGTCAAGTAGCACTTTTGGGGTTGTTCAGGGTGTGAGAATGATAGGTTAATCATGGAAAACCTTCTAGTGGAGATAAGGTTTCATATAGACTTTGAAGATGGGGAGAACGTTGGTCAGATGGATGTCAAGGGTAAAAGAATTCCAGGCAGAAGGGAGAGTTTGAGCAAGAGGTTGGTGATGGGAGAAATGAAAACAAGACACAGTAAGAAGGTTGATTCAGGACTAATGACACTTCTGAATTGGAGTGTAGAGTGATAATCATTGTGGGCAGGGAATGTCTGTTTATTATTGTACTCTCCAAAGCGCTTAGTACAGTGTTCTGCACACAGTGAGTGCTCAAATGGAATTGTATGAATGAATAAGAAAAAGGGTAGGTAGTAGAGCTAGCTGAGGAACTTTTAGTTGTGTTCAGGATGACAGTAAACAGTAACTGCTCAATGTAAGTGAAGAAACAGAATACTATCAGAGATTTGTGAGAAGGAGAGAGATGTGTGCTGAAAGAAGCCTAAGAAACATGTGGGTAGAAGAGTGAAGTATAATAATATTTGTTAAGCGCTTACTATGTGCAAAGCACTGTTCTAAGCGCTGGGGGGCTACAAGGTGATCAGGTTGTCCCATGTGGGGCTCTCAGTCTTAATCACCATTTTACAGATGAGGTACCTGAGGCCCAGAGAAGTTAAGTGACTTGCCCAAAGTCACAGAGCTGGCTGCTCTCTCTTCCCTTTTCTCTGGGCTGTCTGATATGGGAGTCTGTGCTCCTTCCGGTAGTCAGTCAGTCATATTTATTGTGTGTAGTCATTCTGCTTGGTTTCCAGAAACTGGGTCAGCCTCAAGGCTCTTCCTGGGAAGGAGAAGTAGAGGGTTTTGCCAAAGACAGGGAAAAAGTGAAGCCGAGGTAGGGGGTTTAGTACATCCAAGAGAAACATTCTACCAGGTTGGATGGATTTCCTCAATGAATAATTATCTCTTTGACATTATCACATGGAGCTATTCATTTGTATTTATTGAGCACTTACTGTGTGGAGAGCACTGTACAAAGTGCTTGGAAAGTACAGTTCGGCAAAGGTAGAGGCAATCCTTACCCAACAATGGGCTCACAGTCTAAAAGGAGGAAACAGACAATATAACAAATACAGGCATAAATAGCATCAAAATAGAATTATTTAGAAATAGAATTATATAAATATATATACACAATATTACAGCTATGTAATTCAATTCAGTTTATTTGTATTTAGCACTTACTGTGTGCAAAGCAATGTACTAAGCACTTGGGAGAATATAGTATGACAATAAACATACACATTACCTGCCCATAATGAGCTTACAGTCTAGAGGGGGAGATAGACATTAATATAAATAAATCAAAGATATACAGTTAAGTGCTGTGGGGCTGGGAGAGGGGGTGAATAATGAAAAGTCAGGATGATGCAGAAAGGAGTGGGAGGAGAAAAAGAAAGGGGGGCTTAGGAATGGCATTTTGGAGGAGATGTACCTTCATTAAGGCTTCGAAGAGGAGGAGAGAAATTGTCAGATTTGAGGAGAGAGTGTGTTCCAGGATAGAGGATGTGGGCCAGGGATCAGCGGTACAGATCAAGGTACAGTGAGAAGGTTAGCATTAAAGGAGCGAAGTGTGCAGGCTGGCTTATAGTAAAGTAGGGAGGTGAGGCATAAGGGGCAAAGTGATTGAGTCTTTAAAGCCAAGGGTGAGGAGTCTTTGTTTTGATTCAGAGGTGGATGAGCAATCACTGGAGTTTGTTGAGGAGGGGAGAAACATGGCCTGAACACTTTTATAGAAAAATGATCTGGGAAATGGAGTGAACTATGAAATGGAGTGGGGGGAGACAAGTGGCTGGGAGGTCAGCCAGGAGGTTGATACTGTAATCAAAGTGGGATAGGATAAGTGATTGTATTAAGATGGTGGTAGTTTGGATGGAGAGGAAAGGGCAGATTTTAGCAATGTTGTGAAGCTGGAACCATCAGGATTTAATGATGGATTGAATATGAAGATTAAATAGGAGAGCAGTCAAGGATGGTGGTATTGTCTACAGTGATGGGGAGGTCAGGAAGAGGACAGGGTTTGGGTGGGAAGATAAGGAGTTCTCTTTTGGCATGTTAAGCTTGAGGTGACAGGAGAACATTCAAATATAGATGTCTTGAAGGCAGGAGGAAATGCAAGACTACAGAGGGACAGAGATAATGGTTGGAGCTGTAGATTTGGGTGTCATCCGCATAGAGATGGTAGTTGAAGCCCTAGGAGTGAATGAGTTCTCCAAGGGAGTGGGTGTAGATGGAGAATAGAAGGGGATCCAGAAATGAATCTTAGGAGACTCCCAAAATTAAGGGGTGGGAGGCAGTGGAGGTGCCTGCAAAGGAGACAGAAAGTGAGCAGCCAAAGAGATGAGGAGAACCAGAAGAGGACAGTGTCAGTGAAGCCAAGATAATGTTTCCAGGAGAAAGGGGTGGTCAACCTTGTCAAAAGTAGCTGAAAAGTTGAGGAGGATTAGGATATGGTAGAGGCCATTGGATTTGGCAAGAAGGAGATCATTGGTGACCTTTGAGAGGGTGGTTTCCCTGTCATGAAGAGGATAGAAGCCAGGTTGGAAGGGGTCAAGGAGAAAATTGGAGGAGAAGAATGTGAGAAAGCAGGTGTAGACACCTCACTCAAGGAGTTTGGAGAGGAATGGCAGGAGGGAGATGGGGTGATAACTGAAGGGAGCCATGGGGTCAGGGGAGGATTTTTTTTAGCATGGGACATCCTATGTATTTTAGGATATTAAAAAAAAAAAGAGGGCCATCACTGGTCACCAAAGATGGAGGAACAGTGATCCCAATTTAAGCATCGACAAATTAACCCCTCCCTGCACCGCTTCTGATTGGCCAAATAATCCAAGGGGAGGAATGTGTGATTCACAGAGCTGGTTGGAGGAAAGAGCCACAAAGGGAGTGAACCCCTCTTAGCAGGCTTCAGAGGGCCTTGGCAGCAACAGTGAGAAAGAAAAATGCAGGTGTTTCTTTCTTCTCCACCCATCAGCTTCTTCCTTTTCACTCCACCTCCCTTTAAATGCTCTCTCTGGCATTAATAGAGAAAACTGGAGGAAGGAATGGCTTTTCCTTTGCACCAGAAAGTGAGGCTCTTTTAAGAGTCAAAGAAGCCAGAGGCAGAATCTGAATCTCTATCAATTTTTGTTTGTTTTTAATGGTATTTAAGTGCTTACTATGTGCTAAGCATTGTTCTAAAGGCTGGGGTTGATACAAGGTCATCAGGTCAGACACAATCCAGGCCCCACATGGGGGTCACAACCTTAATCCCTATTTTACAAATGAGGTAAGTGAGTCACATAGAAATGAAGTGATTTGCCCAAGGTCATACAGCACACAAGGGGGCAGAGTGGAAATTAGAACCCAGGTCATTCTGACTCTCAAACCCATGCTCTACCCACTAGACCATGCTGCTGTGTGAATCCATGAATTCACAGTTCCCGTTAGTATCCCATAGGGTCCTATAAGGCCAACCCACCAGCTATTCTTGAACTGTTTCTGCTATTGCAAAGTTGCATCAAAATTTATTTAAAATTTCTTTGCTATACCTTACTGCCAACTGGAAAATATGAAAATGAAGACTAAAAGGCAAATCTGTAAAAATCAGAAAACACTTGACACATACTAAGCACTTAAATACCATAATCACTATGTACCCCCAAAATTTACAGTCCCTATGTTGAGGCTGCTTTCATGCTTTCACACAAATCTACTTTCAGATTCTTGGGAAATTGAGCCTACTGGAGATTCTTCACTCAATCCCTCAATCACTCAATCCCTAGCATTTGTTGAGTGCCTACCAAGGGGCAGAGAACTGTACTATGCATTTAACATGGGGCAGACCAATTAGTTTGGCCTAGAATATTTGGGCAATTTCTTGGATGAGAGAGAGCTTCTGCTTTTATCTTTTGTCCATTTACATCAAAGAGCATCACATCTTAGTGTTCAAAAAGCTTAAAAGATCCAAATGCGTCCTGACACCTGAGGATATGATCCAGAGCTTGTGTTATGCTGCCTCTAAAATTTAATAGAACACCTTGTCTCCTTGGAAGAAGACAAGGAGTGTTGCTCCGGGATTTCTCAGATGGTTCCTCAGTGCCCCTCCATGAAACATGAGAGGATAGTGAGTTACCACACTGAGAGAAGGCATAGATTTCTCTCAAATTAATCACATCTTAAAAAGTGATATAATTTCAAAGTGTTATTTTGAGTTTCAAGACATGATTTGTGTAAATGTATACTAAATTGAAACAATTTTAAAGAGCAAGGAGTAATACCAGCTAAAAAGTTGGGAACTACTTTCTTTGCCAGATAGTGGTCTTTTACTTCATGGACACAAAGAAACAACTTTCTAAGTCCTACACATGGGTAACACTTTTGACTGGATACATCAGGAGTTAGTCTAGTGACTAAAGGAGGTAGCACATCACTGTTTTCATTACAGAATCATATCTAACCAATCAAACAGTGATATAGGTTGACTGCTTATAATGTGCAGAGCACTGTACTAAGTGCTTGGAAGAGTACAATAGGGATATTCATTGACAATGCAAAGGGGATGTAAGAAGGTTTATGCAATAAAAGGCAGGGAATACGTTGAACGAATTCCAGGAATGCAAATAAGGGAAGCAGCGTGGCTCCGTGGAAAGAGCACGGGCTTGGGAGTTAGAGGTCATGGGTTCGAATCCCAGCTCTGCCACATATCAGCTGTGTGACTGTGGCCAAGTCACTTAACTTCTCTGTGCCTCAGTGACCTTATCTGTAAAATGGGGATGAAGACTGTGAGCCTCACATGGGACAACCAACCTGATGACCCTGAATCTCACCCAGCACTTAGAACATTGCTCTGCACATAAGTGCTTAACAAATACCAACATTATTATTATTATTATTATTATTAAATAAGGATGTAAGCTCCCAGGTGGAAAGCTAGGCTTGCAAAGTACTGACCATCAAAGGAAAGGAAAATCCACAGAGGACATAGAAAGAGCCCACTCCAACCTCTAGCTGAAATCTTTTGAAACAACCACCTTGGTGGGGGGTGGGGTGGGTCCCATGGAGAAGAGAGGACACCAGCACATCAGAAAAAGCAATCATAGGACACTGGAGAAGAGGACCAAGAACAGAAGAATGGACCTGAAGGAGATTGTCCACAAGTGGGTGGAATGTATTGGTCAGTGTGCCTCTCTTCCTTTGACACTGTCCCCATTAGAAAGTATCCCTTAGATTGCAACTGTGTTTTACTCTCCCAAAGGCTTATTGCAATACTCTGCACACAGTAAGCACTCAGTAAATATGATTGATTCATTAATTGTTTGACTAATTAATTTCAATTGCTCCTTCTGAGAACCTCCTCTTTGTAGGCTTATGAGAATGAAGCTGCTTTTTGCCATTTCTGAGGACCTTGTCAGTGTGGATTTGCAGTATTGACCCTCCTGGGATAACATCTTGGCACTGTGAGCAGTGTTCTGCTAATCAATTACTCAATCATATTGAGGGATTACCATGAAAGAGCACTGTACTAAGCACTTGGGAGAGTTCAATATAAGAGTTGGTAGATACGTTCTCTGTTCACAAGCTCACAGTCTACATAATATTTTTTAAATGTCTACTGTGTGCAAAACACCCTACTGAGTTCTGTGAGAGAATACACACATGGGAATTAGATATAGACTCTGAAACAAAGCGTTCTCAAGGCTCGGATTGGTTCTACCAACTCAGTTATATTGTACTCTCCCAAGTGCTTAATATAGTGCTCTGCACACAGTTAAGCACTTAGTAAATACAATTGATTGAATAAAGGAGGCACAGAGAGGGAAGAATTACTTGTCAGGGATTAAAATTGGTGATTTTACATTCCAGGAAAGTACTAAATATTGAAGTTTTATGAATATGGCAGTACATTTGACTCAGCAATGAAGGGCAAGTTTTGAAAAGTAACAGGGTTTTCAAGTACAGTGATTACACAAAGTGTTCCTCAAGTATATAATCTCCATGTCTCTGGGAAAAACACTATTTGCTTACCTCTGTTATTGCTAGTGGAAAGCAAACTGGTTGGTTGAAACTTCTGAAAAAATGTAAGTCTATGCTTTCAGCCTCAGTAACTAAAATGTAAAATACATATGGGACTAAAATGCCCATTAACACATGTAAGCATTTATACACAAGCAAACATACAAACTGAGGCCGGTCTTAAATTGGGCAAGATCTCTTCTCATCTCAGATCCAGTATTCACCCAAAAACCTTTTTTAAGTTTGGTGAATTCTGGCCAGATAAATGCACTCCCATCAAACAGAGGAAGAGGTGTCTGAGCCTTTTCCTCTGATCAAAGCCCAAACTAGAAGCACATTTTTTTGTGTGCCAAGTGAAAAGTATACTTTTACCTCAATTATCTAAATATTTCAGAAGAGTTGTTTTTTTATGATTTGAATTGTACAGTTCTTTTCTTAATATCATGCAGGGCCAAAGACTTCTAACTCACCAGTGGTCCCCTTCAATGTTGAGGCCTGGACCTGGGGACAGGAACTGTAAATTCCACTAGACAGGGACACAATCTTAAGGTCAGAAGATGAATCACATTCATCTCTGAAACGAGGAGATGTGCAAGTTTAGGGACCAGGATAGTCGATCCAGAAAAAAAAGAACCTGCAGCAGAAAATGGGTTTCCCCAGTGCATTAGTGGTATTTTCTCTGGCTCCATGGGAGTCCAATCAATCAGTAGCAGTGATTGAATATTTGACTTTACTGAGTGCTTTGGTGGGTATAATGCAGTAGAGTTGTTGTTTCATGTTCTTTTGTATCTTGTCATGTTCTAGTATTAAGAACTTACTGTGTCAGGCACTATTCTAAGTGCTGGGGTATATACAAGCTAATTAGGGGGACACAGTCCATGTACCACATGGGGCTCTCAGTCTTAATAGTCACTTTACAGGTGCGATAACTACAGAACAGAGAAGTTAAGTGACTTGTTGAAGGTCACACAGCAGACAACTGGCAGAGAGATTAGAACCCGGGAATTTCTGACCCCCGGGCCCATGCTCTACCCATGCAGTCTGGATAGAGAAGTAGATGCTGAGATTAATCATGGATATGGGAAATGGCAGGTAATAGTGGTGTGAATAGATGATTTGGGGCTGGGAGTGGGGTGTATATCAAATGCTTAAAGATTACAGAGCCAAATACATAGGTGGCCCAGAAAGGAGAACAAGTAGGGAAAATAAAGGTTTTGTCAGGGGCGACCTCTTGTAGGAGATGTGATTTATAGGATGCTTTTGAAGGTGAGGAAAGTGGTGAATTCTCTGATATGATAGGGAGTTCCAGGATAGTGGGATGTCATGGGCAAGGGGATAGTGGTGAGAGAGATGAGTTCATTCAATCGTGTTTATTGAGCACTTACTATGTGCAGAGCACTGTATTAAGCACTTGCAAGTGAGTTCCAGGAATGGTGAGTAGATTGGCATTAGAGGAGTAAAGTGTCCCTGCTGAGTTGTAGTAGGAAGTCAGTGAGGATGTGATAGTCAAGGCAGGATATAATTAAGTGCTTGAATCAGCACTGGGAGCTAGCTGTTTTGCAAGAGCCCAGCAAGAGGTGAAGGATGATTAATTTCTCAAAGGGGAGGGAAAGCTTAAATTGGGATCATATCAGGGGTACTTCAGATATTGAACCATATATTTATATCAGCACTAACTAGATTTAAGTTGCAAGCACCAAATGGGCCTTTCCTTAAAGATCAGGTGTATTAGAGACAGTTTGGACAGTAACCTGATACATCTCTGGAAGAAGAATGTTAGGGATTCCTCTAATCAGTCAATCATATTTAGTCTGTGTGCAGAGCATTGTACTAAATGCTTGTGGGATTACAATACACCAATTAGACACATTCCCTTCCCACAGTGAATTTACAGACTAGAGATGGGAGACAGACATTAATTTATATAAATGAATTACAGATATGTACCTAAGTGCAGTGGGGCTGAGATGGGAGGGGGATGAATAAAGGAAGTAAGTCAGGGTGATGCAGAAGGAGTTGGGTTAAAGGAAAGAAGCCTTAGGGAAGGCCACTTGGAGGAGATGTGCCTTCGAATAGACTTTGAAAGGGAGGAGAGTCACAGTCTTTTGTATGGGGGCAGAAGTGTGTTCTGTTGCAAATTTTTTGGTGTCAGCTTGGGGTTTGTTACCCTGGTGGGCTTGAGAATTAATGGACCATGGAGAGGTGAGTCATAGTGCAGAAAATGGAGGAAAGTGATGTCCAGCCATTCACCCCAGTGGGATACGAGTAACAAACAGCCCTGATCCATTTGGCACGTAACACTCGACTGCAACATCCTGCTATTTTAACTTCCATTGTGAACCTGACCACAATAACTGTGGTAGCCATCTATGTTGCCATCTCTTCTTCATGATAACTGTCCTTGCCATCTCTTCTATCTTCCTCTTTCCTTCTTCCCTCTTTGTGGAGCAGTCCTTGCAACCATGAACTCTATCAACAGGGCAGCTATAATGGATCCTCCTTGCTAAAATGGAGTCTCAACGGTTCATATTAAAGTAGCAATCTAATAGTTCCAGGACAGAGGCAGAATGTGGGTGAGGGCTGGTTGGTGAGATACATGAGATCAAGGTAGAGTGAAAAGATAAGCACCAAGGGAGCAAAGCATGCAGGCTGGGTTGTAGCAGAAGAGCAGTGAGGTGAGGTAGAGGAAAGGTGATTGAGTGCTTGAAAGCCATTGATGAGGAGCTTCTGTTAGGTGCAGAGATGGATGGGCAACCACTAGAGTTTCTTGAGGAGTGGGGAAAAATGGCTTGAGCAATTCTGTTGAAAATTCAATATGCAAAATGGGATAGGATAAATGATTGTATTAACATCGTAGCAATTTGGATGGAGACAAAAGGGCAGATTTTAGCTGTGTGGCAGTCGAACAGACAGTAATGGGATGGGCATTTACCCTCAGATAAATGAACAGGAGCTTCTGAAAGTAATCCTGAAGTAACAGGATTCTGTTTGAAGATGCTCAAAGGGTTGTAGGAAAGTGGTGGAATTGGGTACACCCCTGTCAGTGTAAAAGTGTTTGTAGAATGGGTTACTTTGGACTGGTCAGTAATGTAAAAAAAAAAATATATTGTGGGGAGAGAGTTCTAGCAGCATTTGGGTAGTTTCACAAGTTGAGCCTCACCTTATAATAATAATAACTTTGGTATTTCTTAAGTGCTTACTGTTCTAAGTGCTGGGGGGATGCAAGGTGATCAGGTTGTCCGTGTGGGGCTCACAGTTTGAATCCCCATTTAACAGATGAGGTAACTGAGGCACAGAGAAGTTAAGTGACTTGCCCAAAGTCACACAGCTGGCAAGCGATGGAGCTGGGTTTAGAACCCATGACCTCTGACTCCTAAGCCCGGTCTTTTCCACTGAGCCACACTGCTTCTCCCCAAATCTTATTTAAGATCTCTAATCTGCTTCCATTCTCTCAATGATTTTTGAAATCATTTTATGAGTTGCAGGGAATC
This sequence comes from Ornithorhynchus anatinus, assembly GCF_004115215.2. NCBI lineage: Eukaryota > Metazoa > Chordata > Mammalia > Monotremata > Ornithorhynchidae > Ornithorhynchus > Ornithorhynchus anatinus. Next base: position 159,059,971 of record NC_041728.1, read on the forward strand.
TGAGATTGAGGCATGTGGGTAGGGAATCTAACCAACCTCTTGGGTTTTTGGGGTTTTTTGTTTTGTTTTTTTTTTTTTTTTTGAATGGGGGTGGGGGGAGGTGCTTCATTGGGAATAAGACAAACCAAGGTAACTGGAGCTTAGTTTAGAAGTGAAAAAAGAAAATGTGTTTGAGGGAAGTTTCTTCCCTCAAGCAAATGATTAACTCGTTTTATTGTGAAAGCTAGTTCTCAACTGGCTAAGTGTGAGAGTACAAAGCAGGTAAGTGGGAGAGGAAAATTTGCAATTGCTCTTCCAGTTTAGGAATGCCTCTGGGGGTAGGGATTTAATTACTGCATCAGAAATTCTTCTGCATTAGCTGTAGATTTGCTAAAATGTAAAGGAGGAATAAAGCAAATGTTTTTGTTTCTATGGCATTTGTTAAGCTATTACTAAATGCCAGTCTCTGGTCTAAGCTCTGGGGTAGATACAAGGTAATCATGTTGGAGGCAGTCCGTGTCCCACATGGGGTTACAGTCTTAATCCCCATTATAAAGATGAGATAACTGAGGCACAGAGAAGTTGTGACTTCAATTACATGAAGACAAAAAAGTAAAAAAAAAACAAAAACCAAACCTAGAAGACCAGCACATCCTTCCGAAGAATGTCAGAGTGTGGTGGTCAAGTAGTATCGGAGACCAGATGAGGAAAAGGTCTACAGAGCTGTAATGATGTACAACCTTCTCTATGGTCGTCAGATCTGGGCACACCCACGCATTCCACCTAATTCATGAGGCATTTTCACCAACATCACTTTTGGTCCATACTCAATTAAAAATTGCAAAATAAGATCATGAATAATGAGGTTCTGGAATGAAATCTCATAGCATCAAACCTATGGTCACCTTAACATAGCTACTGAACAATTTTCAATTTTCAATATTGTTGGACAAGTGAAAAGAATAACAGCAGGATGTCCAAACAACCTCTGTATGGAGGGGTGAAATTGGGAAACTGAAGGCAAGGAGGGCAGAGGAAATATTTTAAGGACATGACAAAACAAAGACTCAGACTATTTGGAGTCAATTGTTGAGGACTGACAACCATGGCTTTACTAACTTGTCACATTTGATACCCATGTAACACTATATCAGTTGTACAAGGATTGCCACATATTAAACTTCTTTTGATGAAACAGCTGAATATCGTGCTATAGAAGCAGACACACCCTGTAGTATTTTAAGAACATTACCAAATTCAGAATTTCATTTGACAGCACAGTTGCAATTTCAGGTTATCAACAGTGCCTAAAAGTATTTCACAAAGCTTTTATCCAATTACTGAAAAGACCAGATTTTCCCTTTGGTACGTGTATTAAGGTCAGATGTTAGTCCTCTGAATAAAAAGGAAAGAATCAATTCAATTATAGTCCCAGTATCAAATTTGAGGATGCTGAGTAACCAACTTCTAATGGGTTTGGAACATCAAATCATTTTGTCACAAGGAACTGCTGTACAGGATCCTCTACTGTAGTCATTTTCAATTGCAAATGGAAATACATAGAATCTTTACCACCAACATTCTGGAATCTAACCAAACAGGGGTTGACTGTGAGTTTAAAAAAAAAAAAAAAAAAAAGTGAACCCAGGAAAAAGGAAATCCAAGTTATTCAATTTGAAAATTCATCCTTCACTATCCAAAGTTTAAATTAAGGAAATAATGCCCCAAGCAAAATCACAGAGTGAAAAATACCTTATGCAACTTTATGGCTACCTTATTTCCTTAGGCATTTTTTATTCTGTGAATTTCTTTAAGGCATCATTGCCTTAATTTAAACTTTAGATAATGGGATTTTTTTATAGTATAAAATATTCTAACTCTGCATTTAGCATTTTTACTTTAGTACCTACAAAGTAGATACAACATTTTGAATATAAAAGGCTCTACATAGTTTTAATTGATTTGGTTTTCATTCTGAAAAAAAAAATGGTCCGGAAATAAATTCATTAATCAATTAGCAAAATACAATCTCTGTGAAGATAATTCCCAAATCCTCCTCTACATCCCTCACCTCACTCCTCTGCAGTCTTACATTTCTCCTGCCTTTGGATGTGTCTACTTGGATGTTCTACCAACATTCCAAATTTAACATTTGTAAAACAAAACTCCTCATCTTACCCAAACCCTGTATCCTTCTGACTCTCCCATCATTATAGACAGCAACACCATTTTCCTTGTTCATTATCCTCGACTCACCTATCATTCAACCCACATATTCAATTTTTCACCAAATCCTGTCAGTTCTACTTCTTACTTTGATAACATCGCTGTGATCTTCAGTCCTTTCCTTTCCATTCAAACTGTTACCATGCCAATACAATCACTCACCATATCCAGCCTTGACTACTACATGAGATTCATCTGTGATATTTTTGTTTTTATGGTATTTGTTAAATGCTCACTACGTGCTAGGAACTGTCCTATGCTGGAGTAGATACAAGCTAATCAATTTGGACATGGTCTGTATCCTACATGGGGCTCACAGTCTTAATCTCCATTTTACAGATAGGTAATTCAGATATAGAGAAGTCAAGTGACATGTCAAGGACACACAGCAGACAAGGGACAGGGCTGGTATTACAACTCAGGTGTGTAACTCCCAGGTCTATGCTCTTTCCACTAGGTCATGCTATTTATTGCTTCTATTTGTTGAGTCCTTACTGTGTGCAGAACACTGTACTAAGCACTTGAGGGATGACAGTTGGTTGACACCATCTGCGCTCTATCCACCAGGTCATGCTGATTCTCTAGGTTTTTGTCAGGGATTTGTAGATAAGCTGATGAATGCTTAGCACAGTGCCTGGCACATAGTAAGTACTTAAAAAATATCATTATCATTACTAGGAAGGCTCTCATAGGCCCCTCTAAGTTGGGACCAGGTCCAGTCAGTCTCCCACCCCACCCTAGCTACATAATAATGATAATGATAATAATAATTGTGGTATTTGGTAAACACTTACTATGTGCCAGGGACTGTATTAACCACTGGGGTGGATACAAACAAATTGGGTTTGACTGTGAGCCCATCACTGGGCAGGGATCATCTCTATCTGTGGCCCAATTGCACATTCCATGTGTTTAGTACAGTGCTCAATAAATACTACTGAATGAATTATATGTGGGGCACACAGTCTCAATCTCCATTTTACAGATGAGTTAACTAAGGCCCAGAGAAGTGAAGTGACTTGCTCAAGGTCACACAGCAGGCAGGTGATGGAGCCAGGATAAGGACCTTCTGACTCCCAGGCTCATGCTCTATCCATTATGCCATGCTGCTTCTCTTCTAAATGTCCCACTCTAGCCCCAATCTACACTGAAAGCTACTTATTTCCCTACGTCTGGATTAGCACAAGGGCTCAAGTGGGCTTGAGGTAATTCGGGAACCCTGCCTCTCACCATTTCATTAATGATATAAGAAGAGCTCTGCTAAATCACTGTCACAGGTCTCCATTACTGTGTGGGCTGTCTCCACCACTCCACTTTGAGCCTCCCACCTTCACTTCCCATTCCCACCACAGCCTGGTGCCACTGCTGCTGCTTCCTTCCACCCACACAATGCCACTGCAGTCATCTCTTAGCTTCCCACTGCCTCCAGGGCCTGGGGGAACTGCCATCAGGAGATTTGAAACCACTGCTGCTTGTGGACTGCCCTCAGTGGGGGCAGGGTGTGTGTGAGTGGCTATATGCTGATGTTCAATTGATCTCACCATGAAAGGGTGAGATGGATGAAAGATGGACCCCGTGAAAACCCTGATGCTGGACACAAACACCCAGCATAACCCTCTTTAATGCTTGGGGAAACCTTCCCAGAGGAACTCTGAGTGCTGGGTGGAATTGATATGCAGCAGGGACTTGGTGACTCAATCATCTCTTCTGGAGTTACAGAACCCATCACCACTAAACACTGGCCTGAGGGAAGGCCCAGGACTCAATAAACATTGTCTGTATCTCCCCATTACCCACAAATCTTCAGCTGAGGCTAATCCACCTATGCAAACAGAAACAACATCAAAATTGTCTTCAGAGTAGTCAATCAGCTCCCTCCCAACTTATAACTCTGATATACTACTGTGTGCCCATTCCCCTCCTCTGATACCAGCCTTGTTAGTGTATCTTGACGCTGTCTATTCTATCACCAACCTCTCACCCATATCTTTCCTTGAGCCTCAAACCCTCTTCCCCTTCATATCTAATAGTCCACCACTCTCCCAACTTTCAAATCCCACTCCCCATCTTAACTTGCATCTCCTTAAAGAGGTTTCCCCAGGCTAAGCCTTTTATTTCATTCAATCATATTTATTGAGCTCCTGGGGCTCAGCGCTGGGTTCACCCATACATGGTTTGATTTTGTCTAATTGTGTCTCCAGTGGACAGTCTGAGTTCCTGGGGTGAACCTGGGTTCCTTCCTCCTGAGCTTCACAGAAAGTCCTGATTCCCTTTTCCCCACACCACCCCCAGCTTTGGAAGGTCTAGAGAACTCCTAGCACTTAACAAATACCATAATAACCATCAAAATAATAGCCTAGTAAACTGAACTAAGAGCCAATCAATTAGTAGCCAATGAAAGCACTGGTTTGTCATATCACATTTAAGGATATAGCCTGAATGTTTCACAACACCTCATGTCTGTAGGTAAATCCCCGTAATGGCCTCTCCAACACAGCTTTATTTAGGAGAAGCTGGGGGGAGGCCCTAAATCCATTCTTGCAGTAGAGGGTGTTGAGCTTGGAGTGGTCCATCCCGTTTGCCTGGATTGATGGTATACAGCAAGGCATCATCAAATTCCACCCAGAGAAAATTAGTTCTCTTAAATCTTGTTTGCATTTGTACCATATTATGGATTCAGAAATATTCACCTAAAGATCATGCCTGCTAAATTGGAGATAATAAAAACACATGCCTGGATCAAATTCCTTTTTCTAAAATTTAATTTGCCCTTGCCTTTTATTTTTATTTGAATTATATCAATCAACAGCAAAAGACAACATGAGAGTTCATCTGATTTTATTATTTTTCACTGTCTCTGGTATATTCAGTTGAATATGGTCTTTTTTATTCTCATCTACCTCAGTAGCTTTAAAGGCATTCTAGATTTCTACAGATAAGTCAAGTAACCTGTTCCTCTGAACAGTCTAGCATTTCAAATGATGTGTAGGTTGTAGGCAGAAAAGCTCAAAAAAGCACTCAAATCTACCAATTAGGAAGAATGTCTTTTTTATAATCATCTGGAAAATGAATTTAGACTCAGACTACTCTGCCCACATCCCTATAGAAAGGGGAAGGATATTTTTATAGGCTATCCAGAGCATACAGGTTATATTAAGCTGCTTTATAATGTTATTACCCATTTTGCTATCTCCTAGGCACAGGAAAATGATACCTTTATCTTTTTGCCTTGTTCAATAGTAAAATATATAATTCTGCATAACAATGATGTATCATGCATACCAAAGCATTCCTGTCACCTTCATGTCACTCTTTTCTTCCCAAAATCCATGAATTATTTTTTGAAAGATGATAAACTTTAAAAAAAAAAAAAAAGGAAATATGCCAGACCCTCAATTCGTTTAGAAATCACATACCCTCCAAGACACTTTCCCTTATTAATTTCTCTCTTCTCCCCAGGTTTGATTCCCTACCACCTCAGTACTTTCGGGTCACCTCTGCACTTATGCTTGTCCCATGGGAGCCTATATACATATTGGTATACTCTAATAATAATAATAATAATGTTGGTATTTGTTAAGTGCTTACTATGTGCCGAGCACTGTTCTAAGCGCTGGGGTAGACACAGGGGAATAAGGTTGTCCCACGTGGGGCTCACAGTCTTAATCCCCATTTTACAGATGAGGTAACTGAGGCACTGAGAAGTTAAGTGACTTGCCCAAAGTCACACAGCTGACAAGTGGCCGAGCCGGGATTCCTCTCTCTCATTCATTTTGGTATTGGTCTCTCTTGCTAGACTGAAAGTTCCATGTATATAGTGGTTGTCCACTAACTCTACTGGAATAATAATAATAATGATGTTATTTAAGTGCTGACTATGTGCCAGATACCGTACTAAGTGCTGAAGTGGATAGAAGCGAATAGAGTTGGACACAGTTCTTATTTCATGTGGGGCTCACAGTCTTAATCACCATTTTACAGATAAGGTAAGTGAGGCACAGGGAAGTGAAGTAATTTACCCATTTGTCTCTCTCCTCCACTTGGTGGAGCCAGAATTATAACACATGACCTCCTGAATCTAACCACTAAGCATGCTGCTTCTTTGGTACTTGTCTAAGTATTTACTGCAATAGTCAGAACCCAGTAGGTGCTCAGTAAATACAATTGACTGATTGGTACACTCATAGTATTTCTGTACCCTTCTATTTAAGCACATACTCATCAAATATCTATTTTTTCTTTGACTCTTCCATCTTTGAACTAGTGTTTGTTTTTTCTCCTAGACTGTATGCTCTTTAAGGGGAGGAATTATGTCTTCTGTCTCTCTTGTATTCTTCCAAGTGCTTAATACAGTTTTATGTACCTAGTAGTGGCTCATTAATACATAAATACTATCAATTGATGACTAATACATCCAAACCAGCAAATATTTCACATGGACAGTCACTGGAACCTTAGACACAATATGTCCAAAACTGAATTCTTCATTTTCCTTCCTAAATCCTCTCCTCCTCCTAAATTTTTCCATCATACAAATAAAATGTTCCCTAAAAAGAATGGCTGGAGCAATATGACTGCTGATTAAAAATATCCATTTGTACGGTCATATTCTCTCAGAAAAGCACTGTTCCTCCTTTCCTTTTAATATTTCATTTTGTTTTTATCTCTTCATGATTTATTTTTATTTCTATTATTTATTTTACTTTATTTTTTGTAGAAGCAGAGTGGCCCAGTGGAAAGAACATGGGCTTGGGAATCAGAAAACTTGGGTTTTAATCCCAGCTCTGCCACTTCTGAGTTGTGTAATCTTGGACAAGTCACTTAATTTATCTACAAAATGGGGATTCAATCCCTGTTCTCCCTCCTAACTAGACTGTATGCCCCAGGTGGGATGCTATTATTTTGTTTCTACCCCAGTGCTCAATGCAGTGCTTGGCACAGATAAGTGCTTAACAATCATTATCATTATTATTATTATCATTATCACTTTGGTCGTAATCACAACTGTACCAGTTGCCTGCTAATAATTTATCTGTGCCTCAGTTTCCTTATCTGTATAATGGGAATGCAATGGCTGTTCTACTGCTTACTTAGGTTATGAGCCCCATGTGGGACAGGGACTGTGTCTTATTTAACTATATTGTGTCTACCCTAGTGATTAGTATGATCATTGGTACATATTAAGCACTCTTCCTGTATCACAATTATTATTCTATTTTATTGTTTTAATGAATCATTGTTTATTTTATTATTTTATTTATCTCTCCCCCAACCCTTCCTTCTACCATGTTCCCCCAACCCACCTCTGGGCTTTTAGAGGATGGTTTGGCTCAATTTGAGAGGTAGGCTTTTGTCTGGGCACTGGTGGAGATCCAGATGGTAGAAGAAGATTGAATTCCCAACTATATGCTTTCCCTATCCACTGGCCTCTTAGGAAACAGGCAGCAAGAACTCACTAAAGCATAATAACTTTTATGATATGTTTATCTAATTGAATTAACTTATGAACTTAGAGTTAACCACATATGATCTATTCTTACACTTTGCATCTTAAAATCAAATTGTCCAGTGATCAAGCTCTTAATCCTTGTTTAAATTTATAGACCTTTCAGGTTTAATGAGAAGCATGGATGCTAAAGCAATAGAAATTCTGAAAAAAAACCAAACCCACCTGCTACAAATGAGATATTTTCTTTCAGCGAGAATGTATCTTTTTATTTTTTCTTGGTCTTTCAACTGTAATTCCCAGTGCTCTACCTGCAAATATGTAACTGTGGGTATCTTTTGGGTTTTGTTTCACTTCATTCTTAATGGTTATCGCCTAATGAGGCAGAGAGCACCATAGCTTTTCAGGGTCAGCCCATAGGGCACTTATCATTTGAATTTAAATCTTTGCAAGATGGCTTGCTTCAGTAAAAAATTACCTCCTGTAACTGGTAAAAGAAAGTTACAATTCACATTTCTTATAGAGGAGCTCAACAAAAATACAATTCTAATTCTTCCTCCACATCCTTTGGTACTTTCTCTTTTTTTATTGAAAGTGATACTTTATTGGAACCATATCTATGAAATCAAATTCAAGTCATATCACTACTAAACCTCCTACTTAGCCTCCTCACTGATCTCCCTGCCTCCAGTCCCTTCTGTTTTAATCTTTGGAATGGGAATCATTTGGCAGGCTTTTTACATATTTCAACCTTCTAATGACAAGCTTCCTCCCTCTTCAGCAAACAGAAAATCTTTACCAATGGCTTCAAGGCTCCCTTCAGATTTCTCATCTTACACATCACCTCTCTTCATCTGTTACTAATCAGAGGATGAAATATTTTAACTGGCTACTGCAATGCATGATCCTCATGTAGAAAATCAGCTTCTTGTCATTAACCAGAAAGCTGTCAACTTTTTTTGCAAATGGAAGATCGATCATATTCAGTTTAATTTTTAGACTTAGTAAGAAAATGTTATATGCCACTTTGACCAGGTCTATAAGGAAATGTAAATAATTCTCCCCAGGTTTCAGGAAAAAAAAGAAAATGTGAACATGGGTTGAAATATATGAATATGGTTGTAATAGTTCACCTTAATCAGTCAATCCGTGCCATTTATTGAGCACTTACTGTGTGCGGAGCAGTGTACTAAGTACTCTTTTGTGATATTTAAGTAAGTTCTATGTACCAGGCACTTGGACTGGAGTAGATTCCAGCAATCAGAATGGACACGTCACATGTGGGGCTAATGGCTTTAATCCCTATTTTACAGATGAGGTTACTGAGTCATAGAGAAGATAAGTGACTTGTCCAAGGTCATGCAGCCGAAAAGTGGCAGGGGACATGATTAGAATTCCGGTTCTATGACTCCTAAGCCCTTGTTCTTTCCACTAGGTCATGCCACTTCTCAGGAAAATACTTGGTAAAATCAAATACAGTAAAGTTGGTAGACACTTGTCTTGCCCACAAAAAGCTTGCAGTCTACAGGAGGAGGTGGCCATTAAATTTCATTAAGAATAAAGGAAATAACAGGGTATAAAAATATTTACATAAATCTTATTTGGCTGGAGTGGGTATCAAATGACTTAAAAAGTACACAGACAAGTTCATATTTGACACAAAGCTGAGGGCAGATAGGGGAAATAAAACAGAACTCCTTACCTTCCCACCCAATTCTTGTCCTCACTCTCAATTTCCCAACACTGTGGACAGTACCACCATTCTTCCTGTCTCACAAACCTGTAAACTTGGCGTTATCCTTGACTCATCTTTCTCATTCAACCTACATATTCAATCCATCACTAAATCTTGTCTGTTCCGCCTTTACAACATCGCCAAAATCTGCCCTTTCCTCTTCATCCAAACCGCCATGTTAATACAATCACTTATCCCACGCCGCTTTGATTACTCTATCAGCCTTACTGTTAACCTCCCAGCCTCCTGTCTCTCCCCACTCCAGTCCGTACTTCGTTCTGCTGTCCGGATCATTTTTCTACAGATATTTTCAGACCATGCAACCCCACTCCTAAAAAAACTCCAGTGATTTCCCATCCACCTCCCTATCAAACAAAAACTCCTCACCTTTGGCTTTAAAGTAGTCAATCACCTTGCCCTCACCTACCTCATCTCACTATAACTCAATCTCGTTGATTTTACAGCCAACCCCTCACCTATGTCCTGCCTCTGGCCTGAAATGTTCTCCCTCCTCAATCTGTCTGACAAATACTCTCCCTTGCTTCAAAGCCTTACTGAGGACACATCTCCTCCAAGAGGCCTTCCCTGATTAAGCCCTCCTTCCGTCTTCTCCCAGGCCCTTCTGTGTCACCATGAGTTACTCCCTTTATTCATCATCCCCTCCCAGCCTCACATGCCTGTAATTTATTTGTTTTAATGTGACTCCCCCACTAGACTGTAACCTCACTGTGGTCAGAAAATGTTTATTGTTATTTTGTGCTCTTCCAAATGCTTAGTACAGTGTTCTGCACAAAGTAAGCTCTCAATAAATATGATTGAATGAATGAAATAAAAAGCTTAATTTGGGAAGGCCTCTTTGAGGGGATGTGAATTAAGGCGGGGGAAGGCTTGAAAATGGTGAGAGTGGTAGACTATTAAATACGAATTGGAGAGAGTTTGAACCTTGAGGAAGGATATAGATGGGTTGGTGATGCAATAGACAAGACTAGGTATGCTGAGTAGGCTGGTATTAGAGGAAGAGAATGTACATATAGTAGTAAGTAGATCAGTGATGTAATGCAATTGGGAGGGAGCTGACTGAGAGCCCTAAAGCCAATTTTGAAGTTGCTTTTGTTTGATACATAGGTAGATAGGCAACCACTGGAGACTTCTAAGTAGGGGAGAGAAACAGCCTGAAAGTTTTTTGTTTCTGTTTTTTTTTTTCAGAAAAATGATCCAGGCAGCAGAATGAAGTAAAGGGGAGTGGTATAGTGGATAGAGCACAGTCCTGGAAGTCAGAATGACCTGGGTTCTAATCTTGAGTCTACCATTTGTCTGCTGTGTGACCTTGGGCAAGTCCCTGAATTTATCTAAGTCTCAGTTACCTCACCTGTAAAATAGGGATTAAATCCTCCTCTCTATGTGGGACAGGTATTTTGTCTAATCTGATTATTTTTAATTTACTCCAACACTATATACAGTGCTTGACACATAGAAACATGACAAATGTAATAAATAATGAATAAATAAATGAATTTCAGTGACTGATTGATTTATACCTGAGTACAAAGTACCATTAGAAGATTAACTTGGGTGGAATGAGGAGAGCAAGTCGCAGAATAGCAAGTGAGAGAGCATATATGTAAAATAGGGAGATTGGTGGAGAGCCTTGAAGCAGATTTTCAGGAGGGTATTTTGTTTGATGCAGAATGAATAGAGAAGTGAATGGAACTTTTGGAATTGTAGAGAGATATGTGTCAAGAGACGTTTGAACATTTTTCAATACAAAGCATATGTATTGAAGAGAGGGAGGTTAGAGGCAAGAAGACTAGAAATAATACTCCCTATATTTTAGACTGTGTATCCCAACATGAGATAGGGACTGTTTCTGAACCATTTAGCTTGTATCAATCGGAATGCTTAGTACAGTGTTTGGAATATAATAAAAGTTTAACAAACACCATAATGAAAGATAATAGCACAATGCTTTATTCTCAGTGGGCAATCAATCAATTAATAGTATTTATTGAGCACTTACTATATGCAGAGCACTGTAAAATCAATAAAATTCATTACTAGTACAATGGAGAATCATGAGACAAGAAGACAAAACTAAAAACAGCTTTAAGCACTGCAGGCAACAAGGGATAATCTGTGCATGTGCACAGTGTCTTCAAAACTATGAGTCCTGCCTAGCCACAGTTGAATGACACCAACAGTTGTGACTTCCTTCAGAACAAGAGCTAACTATTAGATTCACATGTTTGGAATGGAAGGGTGGAAAAGGGGAGAAAATTGATCATCAAACCACACAATAAGTCTTATAGAAGCTGGTATATTAGCTTTGTAATTAATTATGACTAAACCTTTCATTGTAGCATCAGTTTAGCCTTATAATTTTCCTGGTTTACCTAACAATAGAACATAGTAACCAATGAGTTGATTGTGGAGTATTTTGCAAACAATAACTAAATGGCTTCTAATCCTCCTCAATCTCTCAGCTGCCTTTGACACTATCAACCACCCTTTCTCCTGGAAACATTATCCAATCTTGGCTTCACGGACAATGTCCTCTACTGGTTCTCCTTTTATCTCTCTGGCTGTTCACCCTCAGCCTTCTTCAAAGACTCCTCCTCTGTCTCCCACTCCCTAACTGTGGGGTTCCCTCAAGGTTCAGTTCTGGGTCTCTTTCTATTTTCCATCTACACCCTCTCACTTGGAGAATTCATTTGTTCCCATGGCTTCAAGTACCAACTCGATATGAATGATACCCAAATCTATAACTTCAGCCCTGATCTCCCGCCCTCTCTGCAGTCTCACATTTCCTCCATCCTTCAAAATATCTCTACTTGGATGTCCTCCCATCACCTCAAACTTAACAAGTCCAAAAGAGAACTCCTTAGCTTCCCACCCAAACCCTTTGTTCCCCCTGACTCCCTGAGTTTCCCATCACTGTAGACAGCACCACTATCCTTCCTGTCTCACAAGCCGGTAGCCTTGGCCTAATCTTCGACTTCTCTCTCTCATTTAACCCACATATTAAATCCATCACTAAATCATGTTGGTCCCACCATCAAAACAACACTAAAATCTTCCCTTTCCTCTCCATCCAAACTATCATGTTAATAAAATCATTCATCTTATCTTGCCTGGCTTACTACATCAGCCTCCTTGGTGACCTCCCAGTCTCTTGTCTCACCCCACTCAATCCATACTTCACTCTGTTGCCCAGATGAGTTTTCAACAGAAATATTCAGGACATGTCTCCCCCCTTCTCAAAAAAATTCCAGTCATTGTCCATCTACCTCCAAATCAAGCAAAAGCTCTTCACCATTGGCTTTAAAGCAGTCAGTACCCTTGCCCTCCACCACCCCCCCACCACAACTTACCTTGCTATTCTCCTACTACAACCCAGCTTGCACACTTCACTCCCCTAATACCAACCTTCTCAATGTACCTCAATCTCACCTATCTCACCAGTGATCCCTGGCCCACATCCTGCCTCTGTCCTGGAATGCCCTCCCTCCTCAAATCCAAAAGACAATTACTGTCCTTCCCTTTAAACACTTACTGAAGGCACATCTCCTCCAAGAGGCCTTCCCTGACTTAAGCCTTCCTTTCCTCTTCTCTCAGTCCCTTCTGTATCACCCTGATTTGCTCCCTTTGTTTTTTTCCCACTCCCAGCCTCACAGCACTTATTTACATACCAGTAATTTATATATTAATGCCTGTTGTCTTCCACTCCAGACTGTGAGCTCGTTGTGGGCAGGGATTGTGTCTATTCATTTTTATATTGTGCTTTCCCAAGTTCTTAGTACAGTGCTCTGTGCACAGGAATCGCTCAATAAATGCAATTGCATGAATGAATGTGACTGTAAGAAATCTGTGTAAAGTTTAAGCATATTAGGATACAACTATGTTTATGTTTTCATCATGTAATTTTTGTGGGCCTTTATTCTCAATATCAAATAGAATTTGTTCTCCTTCTTGTTACATATATAAAACATGAGTTCTGTATCTCAAGTCCATGAGTTTGTTTATATTTCACAGATTCAAAACCAAGTGCCTTTCTGTGTGGAAAAGGTGTGTGTATATGTATTATATATTTATTTATTTGCATGAGTCTTATTTGCATGTGCAGGATGAAGCCTAGCGGTTTCAGACTGCTTAAAAAGCAGAAGAATAATCTCATGCCTTTTAAACCAAATGCAAAGACGTCTTCTGAGTTGTCAATTGTATGACCTATAGCAATTTATTCATAGATTTCTTTTGACTCTTTTGGCAGATATCACTCTAAATAGCTTTATTTTATTTAATCATTTCTTATATCATGAACTCATTAGGAATCTTGTTATAAGCATATATTCCCATAAATTCTAAGTAATGCAGATTGGGGGGGGATTCATTATTACCTCATATTTCCTGCATTTCCATGGCATTTTTTTGTCTGTCAGGCTTCAGGTAGTCCTCTTAAGAGGCAAGACCTTTACTCTCTAGATTTGTCTTTTGAAAAATGTTATCTAGAAATAAGCCAACTTTAAAGTGGTCTTCAAATGTCCTTTCCTAACATGGAAAGTTTTATTTATAGTTTTCCAGTAACTGTCACTTTAATTCTGGTGTATTGTCAAATGGCTACAAAAGGCATTATGTCCCTACTTACTGTATTGAGGAATATTACTAGAAATATCTTACCTGTGAGCAGATACCTTTTTTCCCTAGTTTCCTAAGGTGTCTTGACTGTGAAGATACCTGAAAAATATTGCTAGAATTCACATTTAAATTATTTCACTAATATTAAAAACTAAAGACAATAGATTTTGAAAATATTTTCAATATGTACTTGAAAACTTAAGCATAATTTGTAAATGATGAGGGTACAATTAAAATAAGGGCCTTATTTAAATTATAAATAAGCAGGTGTCTGTGATTTATGAATGCTAATAGCTGACCTCACTTCTTATGCTGTAATGCACTGCAAAGCAGCCAACAGGCAATGCAAACAAAAAAGAGAATTATTCAGAGCTCAGAAGGAGGGGCATAGAATATCTCTCACCTCCTTCTCTGATTACATACATATGCCTTCACATATATAGCCATTCTTGAACGCTACACATACTAGTGAATCAGAGCAGACATCAGCTAATGTATATTATTTTCAACCTCAAACAGGTACAGTGCATAACTGAAGAACATACTGGTTTATTTATAGAAATTTAAATTATTCATAGGCCTCTAAAACTCAGTTTACACAGTATGGAGTCTAAGTCTCGAGACAAATTTCTATAATAGACTATGTGGTATTATGGATTGTCAGGGAAGAGGCTGTCCCCAACAACAATCCCTAATTTCCCCCCCCCACTCCCTTCTGCATAGCACTCACATTGGATTTGCACACTTTATTTAGTCCTCCTTCAGCAACACACACTCATGTACATATCTCTAATTTATTCATATTAATGTCTGTCCCACTCCCTCAGTTATAAGCTTGCTATGGACAGGGAAGAAATCTATCCTCTCTCTTATGTTGTATTCTCCCAAGCACTTAATACAGTGTTCTGTAAAAAGTAAATACTCAATAAATAGGATTGATTGACTGACATACATTCATTCATTCAATTGTAATTATTGAATGCTTACTATGTGCAAAGCACTGTACTAAGCACTTGGGAGAGTACAATATAACAACAAACAGACACATTTCCTTTCCACAATGAGCTCACAGTCTGGAGGGATTAGAAAATTATCCAGGCCAGTGTAAATTTGGGGATTCCATCCCAGGTCCATTTGGTAAAGCAAGAGATTGCGGGAGATAGAAATAGCAAGTCCAATTGAAACCATACTATAGGGGAACAACTTCTAGCTGGGTTTATTTATTGATATATTTCCAAAATTATTCAACCTAACACAGTGACATAATCTGCATAAGCCACAGAAAAGCATTAGCTATATGATGTTAACACTGAATATTCTTGCTATTTTCAATTAAATTTTTTTAAGGAAAATCTGGTTTATCTAAGTACATTACACATGTTATTGAAACAGGTAGGACAATTTTCTGTGAATTGAAATATCAAAGCTTATTGCACTGGGTGAATAATTTTTATAAGATTAATGCTACTAGATATGTGATTAAAAATCACATAATGCTAGGTGGATTAGAAACAGATACACATGTCCTGAGAGTAGAAAAATGCTTATACAAGAAAATAAATAATTACAAATCATAATTATACTTTGAGTGCATGTATCAAGGAAATGAATAAAGCCTAATTGCTATTTAAATATATACTCTTGGTTAATGAGAGTTATTTTATGATAACAGAACATAGAAACTGATATTACACAGTTGATACCAAAGGATTATTTTGATGTAAAAGATGAATTTGCACTAATTATACACAATAGCTACATAATCTGATGTTTTATAGTAACAGCTTCATAAACCAGATTAAACAGTTGAGAGGATCTGATGTAGGCAAAAAGGTAAATTAAATCAATGTTTCTCATTAGAAGGTCACATCTCTTAGAAAATCAGGTTTGTGGCTGAGCAGGCTTAAATAAAATCCTAGACTCATAAAATAATTGAGTTGTGAAGGCCCTTGAGTAATTTTATCTGCTCCAACCCCTAGGTACGTTCATTATTAAATAATTCAGGACAGACGGATGTCCATTCCAGTTGTTTTCCCTTTAAAGTCAAATTATTCCTTATCATCATCTAAGATGTTCCTTGCTTGCATTTATTTATGAATCTATTCTCAGTAGGAATGGGGAACTACTCATCAATATGCTTTATGTGAAATGTCTTCTTACCCCTAAAGATAGTTATTCAATAAGTCATTAGCATTGTCTTCTGCAGGTTAAATAACTTCAATTTCTTTGATGTTTTCATATGATTTACTTGCCATCCCTCTTATCATGTCTGTCCTCTTCTATGAAACCCCCTCAATTTCTCTCCATTCTGTTTTGCGTAGATGCAGTACTTCAACCCAGACCAAATTGCAGTGAGATGGTAACATTCAATGTCCCCATTTTATGCTCCTAATCATCTCATTAATGACTACAGTACTGTTAGTACTGAATGACAGACGACCGATATCACGGGGGTTCTCACATACGCAATAACAGCAAAAAGCAGTTCAATGTGATCGTCTTTCACATAACCTCGGTACCAGGAGTATCCCATTGGCCAATTATTCCCAAATGTCCTTGATAACAACCTTGCCTTCCTCAGCCTCTCAATCACAGGCATATCATGTGGCTAGGTAACCCTGGTTCTTCTTGACTCGGGATCTCTTTGGCAAACTCTAATTTCTCAGCTCCCTTGAAATTTAACCCTTCCTGTCTCAGGATTTATGCAAAGGCATCCTTCTTGTTTAATTGTATCTCTCAGTAATTTTTCAACCCACTTAGCGCTCAGATTCCCATTACAAGCATCTGTTTCGGGAGACCTTGAACTAATCCACCAATTAAATTGAAGTACCATTCCTGGATCCTTCTCCCAGTCCTGGATCCTGGATTATAAGGCAAGCTTTAGACTTACTAGGTTACTAGGAGAAGAAAGGACAATGCTCACCCATTATATAGGTGCTCTTGGTCTTTGAAGCAGCAGTTCACCTAAGAGTGAATGTCCACCTGCTAGAAAGGCCAATGTGGATCTACAGTCATGGCCACATTGGGCACAGAAAACACTGGTCATTTTTTTGTTATATTTAATGTTTGCAGCATCTGGTGGTGTGTTTTCTTTTACCTCCTTGTTTCTCATTCCTTACAGTGCTCTTGAGTGCACTGTGCAGGTTTATCTTCAGCAAATGACTCTCAGGTTTCAGCTGGGAAGCAGCATAGTCTGAGGCTTTGTTTTACCATATCCTTAAAACTTTTCCTCTGGCCTCCTTTCTTTTGGTTTTATTTCAGCTCTCCATATAACATCTGTTACCATATACTACAGACCCTCATTTTCTTCACATATCTCCAGGCCATAAAAATGTTTATCCCTTTATCTGTGCACACCATTAGTTTTGCCTGGAGCCTATTATACTTCAAAATCCTTAAATGAGTACCTACTCTGCTCCATATCAAGTAATAAAATCCTGACCATTGGCTTTAAGATACTCCATCAGCTCTCTCCCTCTTATGTATCTCTTCCCCCGTGTCTCCCCCAGTGCTTAGAACAGTGTTCTGCACATAGTAAGCGCTTAACAAATACCAACGTCATTATTCTCTTTTCCCACTACACTTCAGATTACATTCTATTTCTCCAAAACTAATCTATTCACCATGTCTTGTCCTCATCTATCCCATCATCATCCACCTATTCCACCTACTCCTGGCCACTATCCTCCTCATTTTCAAAGCCCACCTACTCCCTGAGGCTTTCCACAATTAAACTTTCTTCCCCCAGTTCATATTCTTACAAATACCATGTTAACACTTCTGTGCCATTCCACACTTATGCTCTTACAACCATCAGTATCACTTTTTCAACATGTCCATTTACATATTTCATCATTTTTCATCTAGACTATGAACTCTCTATGGGTAGGGAAGATGTCTACCAACTCCCAAGCACAAATAATAAAGTCCTGTACAACACTAAGGTCTTATTGACTGAGCACTCCCTAACCTCAACTTTCCTGTCACTGTGGACGGCACTACCATCCTTCCCGTCTCACAGGCTTGCAACTTTAGTATCATCCTTAACTCTGCACTCTCATTCACACCACACATCCAATCTGTCACCAAAACCTGCCAGTCTCACCTTCACAACATCACCGAGATCTGCCCTTTCCTCTCCATCCAAACCACTACCTCCTTAGTACAAACACTCCTCATATCCCGACTGGTTTACTGCATCAGCCTCCTTTCTGATCTCCCAACCTTCTGTCTCTCCCCCCTCTGCAGGCTATACTTCCCTCTTCTGCCTGGATTAACTTTCTACAGAAATATTCTGGAATGTCACCCCCCTCCTCAAAAATCTCTAGTGGTTGTGTATCGACCTCCATATCAAGCAAAATCTGCTCACTATTTGCTTCAAAGCTCTCTATCACCTTGCCCCTTCCTACCTCACCTCCCTTCTTTCCTTCTACTGCCCAGCCCTCACACTCCTCTCCTCTGCTGCCAACCTCTCACTATGCCTTCTCACTTGTTCCATCGTCGACCCCTGGCCTACGCCCTACCTCTGGCTGGAATGCCCTCTCTCCTCACATCTGCCAAAATAGGACACTTCCCCCCCCTTCAAAGCCCTACTGAAAGCTCACCTCTTCTAGGAGGACTTCCAGACTAAGCATCTCTTTTCCTCTGCTCCTCCTTCCCTCTCCATCACCCCAACTCCCTCCCTCTGCTCTAAGAGAAGCAGCGTGGCTTAGTGGAAAGAGCAGGGGCTTGGAAATCAGAGGTCATGAGTTCTAATCCTGCCTCCACCACTTGTCAGCTATGTGATTTGGGGCAAGTCACTTAATTTCTCTGTGCCTCATTTATCTCATCTGTAAAATGAGGATTAAGGCTATGATTCCCATGTGGGACAACTTGATTACCTTGTATCTACCCCAGCACTTGGAACAGTGCTTGGTACATAGTAAGTACTTAACAAATACCATCACCATTATTATTATTATTACCCCCTTCCCCACCCCACAGCACTTGTGTCTATATGTACATATTTATTATTCTATTTATTTTATTAATGATGTGCATATATCTATAATTCTATTTATATAGACACTATTGATGCCTGGTTACTTGTTTTGCTGTCTGTCTCCCCCCTTCGAGACTGTGAGCCCATTGTTGGGTAAGGATTTTCTGTATTTGTTTCTGAATTGTACTTTCCAAGTGTTTAGTACAGTGCTCTGCAAACAGTAAGCACTCAATAAACATTATTGAATTAATGAATTAATAATCCACTTCACATATGCAAGTATTCATTCTCTTTTTCCTATCTATAAAGTGTTTTATGTCTGTTTTCTCCCATTGATTGATTGACTGATGAGAGGCAGGATCATGTCATCCAAATCTATTGTCTCCTAAGTGCTTATTAATAGATTCTGCAAACAAGAGGGACTCAGTGCATACAATCAAAATATGCCTAGCCCTTTTCTTTCTATAAAATGGGCTGATCTGAGGTTTCATCTTTCCTTTTATGGAAAGGAAGTTTTATTCTACCTTTGTTCAGTGATATCTCTGCTTCCAGCAAAACCTTTTCCATCTTCAGTTACATTCCTGCTTACATATTCACTTTCTTGCTTAATATGAAACCCTTAGTCCTTTTCTATTATACTTCTGCCCATCATTTTTTCTCTTCATTTTTTCATTTGTTTTATTACATATATTATCTTGCACTTAGCTCCATTTAATACCATTCTGGTGTTGCAGACATTTTTTTAAAGTTAATTTGTTGTATTCCAAACTGTTGGCATCCTACCCAGTCTGGTGTCATCTGCAAATTGATTATCCATTCTTGATTCCTTTCCACAGATAATCGATTTAACTAATGTACATACATGCAATCAAAGCCCATTTGAAGTCCACTTATATTATATTCATTTCCTCCCTGTTGTCTTTATGGTATATTGCTCTAACATAGAAAGGAATTTAATCTTTTGGGCACCAGCCCTGTTAGTTTCTTTGCCAGAATCTTGTGCTCTTTGACAGATTGATTGTTGGGATCATTTGTTCCAGCATTTAAACTGGGGTCTGTCATTTCCAGAACCATCTTTATTCTCCTCTTTTAAAGACAGATATATTTACTAGTTCCCAGTCTTTGAGATCTTCCTTTCTCTTCCAGGAGTTTTCAAAAATATGCCTTGTAACTCTCTAATATATCCATCAGTTCCTTATAAGTGCTAAGATATATACATCATCAGAACTTGCTGGTGATATATAACATGGCCTAGTGGATAGAGCACGGGCTTGGGAGTTAGAAGGTTCTGATCTTGCTTCTGCCACATATCTGAGGTGTGACCTTGGGCAAGTCACTTCAATTCTCTGGACCTCAGTTATCTCATCTGTAAAATGGAGATTGAGTCTGTGAGCCCCACGTGGAGCAGGGACTGTGTCCAACCCGATTGGGTTGTATCCACCTGAGGGATACAGTACAGTGCTTGGCACATAGTTAGCATTTAACAAATACCATTGTTATGATTATATAGAACAACCTATTTTAAATTGTTTTTTTTAATCATTTCCTCCCCATTCTAATTAAGTTTTCCAATTTTCCTTTCAAAGTGTGACCTACCCTCAAAGTCATTGTTCACATTTAATCTTTTTGATATAACAAGACTGTGGAAAAAGAGCATTAAATGCCATTATCTTTTCAGGCATTGATCAACAGCTTTCCTTCCTGTTGATGGGAAGGTAAATGAGGGAAGAGACAGAATTGGTAGTGAGGTAAAATATGATTAAAAATGAAAAACATTTGTTACATTTTATACCTCACTTTAGTTGTGCTTGCATTCCAGATTTATTATCAGCTTGGCCTAGTGGATAGAACACAGGCCTGAGAGTCAGAAGGACCTGGGTTCTAATTCCAGCTCTGTGACATGTCTGCTGTGTGACCTTGGGCAAATCATTTTATTTCTCTATGCCTCAGTTACCTCATCTGTAAAATGGGGATTAAGACTGTGAGCTGAGTGTGGGACAGGGACTGTGTCCAACCCAATTACTTTGTTATTACCCCAGTGCTTAGTACAGTGCCTGGCTCATAGTAAGTGCTTAATAAATAGACAATTTTATTATTATTATCATTATTACTAATTATTATAATAGCATACACAGCATTCTGCATTATTAGGCTCATTTTCATAGTTTTGTGTTTAGAAATTCAGTAATTTGCAATTAAGTCCTAAATGTTGTTTCATTGGCACTATTACTACATTATCTTTGTTGCCCACTTGTACTAGAAATTGTATGGATAGACCATTTCTTTTCACAGTGTTCTCTTATTTAGAGAACTGCCGAACACCAATTTCATCAGTTTATTGAGTGATTGTTGTGTGGAGAGCCTTCTGTTTAGAACTTAGTGCAATTTTTATCAATGACATTGATAAGTTATTTTAATCATTTTTGTCTTGTCTTATGCTGTTGAGTCATATCCGACCCATAGCAACTCCATGGACACATCTCTCCCAGAACGCTCCACCTCTATCATCAATCATTCTGGTAGTGTATCCATAGAGTTTTCTTGGTAAAAGTTTGGAAGTGGTTGACCATTGCCTTCTGTACAGTAGACCTGATTCTCTGCTCTCGACTCTCTCCCGTGCCGCTGCTGCCCAGCACAGGTGAGTTTTGACTTGTAGCAGATTGCCATTCCACTCGCTAGTCACTGCCCAAGCTAGGAATGGAGTTGATATGATTATTTGATTCTCCTTCCCATAACCAAGACTCTCCAGGTATGATCTTGAGAGGTAGTTTAGTCATAGAACAACAAAAAAGACAAAACATGGGTTGAAGACAATCCATAGACTAATATTTATTGGAGTGGTAAAAACTGAAAATTCATAAAAACCTCATTAAAATAGTAGTAAGAGTATTCCTTAAGTGCTTTGTGCAGAATACACTGTACTAAGCCCTGGGAGAGAAGTACAAGTGAGAATTAGATATAATCTCTAACTTTCATGGGGCTCACGTTCATTCATTCAAACATATTTATTGAGCGCTTACTATGTGCAGAGCAAGCAAGTGCTTGAAAAGTACAGTTCAGCAATAAAGAGAGACAATCCCTTACCACAGTGGGCTCACAGTATAGAAGGGGGAGACAGACATCAAAACAGGTAAACAGGCATTGATAGCATCAATATAACTAAATATAATTATAGGTATAGGCATCAAGACAAGGAAACTGGCATTAATATAAATAAATGCAATTATAGATATGTACATGTATGTACAAGTGCTGTGGGGTGGCAGGGTAAAGGGAGCGAGTCAGCGTGATGGGGAGGAGATGGAGAGCTGAGGAAAATGGGGGGGGGGGGTTCAGTCCTGGAAGGCTTCTTGGAGAGGGTGAGCCTGCAGTAGGACTTTGAAGGGGGAAGTGTGCTAGTTTGGCAAATTTGAAGAGGGAGGGCATTCCAGGCCATAAGTAGGACAGGGGCCAGGAGTTAAGGGTGGGACAGGTGAGAATGAGGCACAGTGAGGAGGTTAGCGGTAGAAGAGCGGTGCGTGCAGGCTGGGCTGTAGGAGAGAAGGGAGGCGAGGTAGGAAGCAAGGTGATGGAGAGTTTTGCAGCCAATAGTGAGGAATTTTTGCTTGATTCTAATTCCAGCTATGCCGCTTGTCTGCTGTGTAACCTTGGGCAAGTCACTTCACTTCTATGAGCCTCAGTTACTTTATCTGTAAAATGGGGATTAAGGACTGTGAGCCCCATGTGGGTTCAGGGACTGTGTCCAATCCAACTTGCTTGAATCCACAACAGTCCTTAGAAAAGTGTATGGCACATAGTAAGTACTCAAAGAATTACACACTTATTTTGAACCACTTCATATTTTCAGAATCAAATGCAAGTTGCAAATTTTGGAAAGGCACTCTATTTTCTTCAATTAGTTTTTTTTTTTAAAAAATTCAGTTTTCATCTAGTAGGGTATTAAAATACAATGGTCTGGACTGTTTTCACTTCTCAGAAACTTCTTAAAGCTTTTTTAAGGTCAATGGAGTTCTATGGCATGAAGTGCAAAAGATGAATAAGGAGAATGTGCTAACTTTTTAATATTTCCAATTTTGCAACATCTGGGTGTATATAGTCCAGATGCCAAGTTTTGGATACATATGAACACATATTGGGTATTGCTTATTCAGGATATATGTGCAACCTTGATTTATGAACAAAATAAGCATGAAATTCTAATGTCCTCCTCATATTCCTAGCTTTCTCTGTTCCTCTGGCCATCTTGTCCTCTACACTCAAATGTGTACAAACCACTCTTGAATCTTCAGATTCTATAAGACTGAACCATCTCGGTAGTAAACACATTTTATGTTCACCACCTTTTGTATGGGAATGTGAAGACGGCACTGAAGATCAGGGTTGATATCATAATTGGTTTTTTTTTTTTTTAAGTTCTTACTGTGTGCAAAGCACTGTACTACGATAATCAGGTTCTACATGGACTCACAGTCTATTATGCAAATGGGGAAACTGAAGCATACAGAAATGGAGAGACTTGCCCAAGGTCACTCCTACAAGTGGCAGAGTCACTAGGTCTTCTGACTCCCAGGCCCATGCTCTTTCCATTAGGCCTTGCTGCCTTTCAAAAGTTATAAAGATCAACCACTTAGCTCATTCACTGGCCAAGATTTCGCTCACCACTTTCCACCCAAAAGTCCCGGAGCCCTGCCTGACTTTCCAAAACTAGAATGTTGACAAGGATGTGGCTGACACGTGGCTCAGTGGAAAAGAGCCTGGGCTTCAGAGTCATAGGTCATGAGTTCGACTCGCGCCTCTGCCACTTGTCAGCTGTGTGACTGTGGGCAAGTCATTTAACTTCTTGGGGCCTCAGTTACCTCATCTGTAAAATGGGGATTAAGATTATGAGCCTCACATGGGACAACCTGATTACCCTGTATTTACCCCAGCGCTTAGAACAGTGCTCTGCACATAGTAAGTGCTTAACAAATACCAACATTATTATTACCAAGCCGACCTCACACTTCAAATTATCCTTTCCTGCCTTAACTCTGCCCTCTCCTCCGCCAGGCAAAACTTCTTCTCCTCCCTCATCGACACCCATGCCCGTCACCCCCGCCGATTGTTCCGGACCTTTAACTCTCTCCTTAGGCCCCCTGTTCCTCCCCCTCCCCCATCTCTCACCCCCAATGATCTGGCCACCTATTTCCTCACGAAAATCAACACAATCAGGTCTGAGCTCCCCAAAGTCACCCCTCCGCCTCTCCCCTCCCCTCCACCAACCCTCTCCCCTACTTTCCCATCCTTCCCTGCAGTATCCTCAGAGGAGATCTCCTCCCTCCTCGCAAGTGCCACCCCCTCCGCCTGCGCCAGACCCCATTCCCTCTCACCTTCTTAAAACCATCGCCCCTGCCCTCCTCCCTTCCTCAACGTCTAATTTTAACCACTCAATCTCCAATGGCTCCTTCCCTGCTGCCTTCAAACATGCCCACATCTCCCCTATCCTAAAAAAAACATCTCTTGACCCCACTTCCCCCTCCAGTTATCGCCCTATCTCCCTACTACCCTTCCTTTCCAAAATCCTGGAACGAGTCATCTACAATCGATGCTTAGAATTCCTTAACTCCCATTCTCTCCTAGACCCCCTCCAATCTGGCTTCGGTCCCCTCCACTCTACCGAGACTGCTCTCTCTAAGGTCACCCATGACCTCCTTCTTGCCAAATCCAATGGCTCCTACTCCATTCTGATCCTCCTTGGCCTCTCTGCTGCCTGTGACACTGTTGACCATCCCTTCCTCCTCCATACCTTATCTCACCTTGGTTTCATGGACTCCGTCCTCTCCTGGTTCTCCTCTTACCTCTCTGGCCGGTCATTCTCAGTCTCCTTCACAGGCGCCTCCTCCCCCTCCCATCCTTTAACTGTTGGAGTTCCTCAAGGGTCAGTTCTTGGTCCTCGTCTGTTCTCCATTTACACTCACTCCCTCGGTGAACTCATTCGCTCTCACGGCTTTGACTACCATCTCTACGCAGATGACACGCAGATCTACATCTCCGCCCCTGTCCTCTCCCCCTCCTTTCAGGCTCGCATCTCCTCCTGCCTCCGGGACGTCTCCACCTGGATGTCGGCCCGCCACCTAAAACTCAACATGAGCGAGACTGAGCTCCTCATCTTCCCTCCCAAACCCGGTCCTCTCCCCGACTTCTCTATCACCGTGGATGGCACGACCATCCTTCCCGTCTCTCAGGCCCGCAATCTCGGTGTCATACTTGACTCGTCTCTCTCGTTCACCCCACACATCCTATCCGTTACCAAGACCTGCCGGTTTCACCTTTACAATATCGCCAAGATCCGCCCTTTCCTCTCCACCCAAACGGCTACCTTACTATTACGGGCTCTCGTTATATCCCGGCTAGACTACTGTGTCAGCCTTCTCTCTGACCTCCCTTCCTCCTCTCTCGCCCCGCTCCAGTCTATTCTTCACTCTGCTGCCCGGCTCATCTTCCTGCAGAAACGATCTGGGCATGTCACTCCCCTTCTTAAACAACTCCAGTGGTTGCCTATCGACCTCCGCTCCAAACAAAAACTCCTCACTCTAGGCTTCAAGGCTCTCCATCACCTTGCCCCTTCCTACCTCTCCTCCCTTCTCTCTTTCTACCGCCCACCCCGCACGCTCCGCTCCTCTGCTGCCCACCTCCTCACCGTCCCTCAGTCTCGCCTATCCCGCCGTCGACCCCTGGGCCATGTCCTCCCGCGGTCCTGGAACGCCCTCCCTCCTCACCTCCACCAAACTGATTCTCTTCCCCTCTTCAAAACCCTACTTAAAACTCACCTCCTCCAAGAGGCCTTACCAGACTGAGCTCCTCTTCTCCCTCTACTCCCTCTACCACCCCCCCTTCACCTCTCCTCAGCTAAACCCTCTTTTACCCCTTTCCCTCTGCTCCTCCCCCTCTCCCTTCCCATCCCCTCAGCACTGTACTCGTCCGCTCAACTGTATATATTTGCATTACCCTATTTATTTTGTTAATGAAATGTACATCGCCTTGATTCTATTTAGTTGCCATTGTTTTTACGAGATGTTCTTCCCCTTGACTCTATTTATTGCCATTGTTCTTGTCTGTCTGTCTCCCCCGATTAGACCGTAAGCCCGTCAAACGGCAGGGACTGTCTCTATCAGTTGCCGACTTGTTCATTCCAAGCGCTTCGTACAGTGCTCTGCACATAGTAAGCGCTCAATAAATACTATTGAATGAATTATTATTTCCCACTTCAGTCATATTTTACTGAGGGTTTATATATAGAACACTGCATTAAGCACTTGGGAGAGTACAGTATAACAGAGTTGGTAGACATATTCCCTTCTCACAAGGAGCTTATAGTTTGCAAGTCGCCCTCTTCTTTGAAATGGGCTCATGTAGAGAGCATGGCACAGGACAGACTCATTACTATAACTCTGGAAGGATAGAGGTCTCAAAACCAGATTGGAAATGATTCTGGCTGAGGGTTACCATGAAGGTTTAGGTTCCAACGGCTAGGAAACTGGAGAAGTGAGCCTCCTGCCCCTGAGGGGAACAAAGGACACAGAGTCACCCTCGTATCCAAAGAAGTCAGAGTGGGCAAGACTAGGACCTAGGATTCCACTAGGATGTAGGAGTCCCCTAGAGTAGAGGGGAAATGTGTGTAAGCCCTTGCACACCTACAGAAAAGTAAATAGGGTCCTGGGGGGAAGTGTTCTAGATCTTGGGAAAGTCACTTTAATCTGTTACCATTAATTTGGAATTATTTTTATTGTTGCCAAATTAAAAATGGTATTAAACATTGTTGATATCTCAGAACTTGGGGTCTACTCATGAAGCCTGTTGTGGGCAGGGAATATGACTGTTTATTGCTGTATCATACCCTCCCAAACGCTGAGTACAGTGCTCTGCACACAATGGAGTGAATGATAGGGGTTGGGAGCAGAAGCTCCAGGATCCTGAGACACATGTGGACCCAGGGAAGGCATGGATAGGGAAAGAAGAGGTTTGTCTGTGAGGGAGGAGGATCGTAGGCTAGTCCCTAATGATTCACCTTTGTGAAGATGCCTGGGCTTCATCAAAAGGGTGGTTGCAGTGATAATGTTCATAATAATGATAAAACATGTTTTCATTAAGTGCTTACTTTGTGCCAGGCATTGATCTAAGCACTGGGGTAAACACAAGCTAATAAGTTTGGACCCAGTCCATGTCCTACATGGGGCTCACTGTCTTAATCCCCATATTGCAGTTTGGAGATCTGGGGCACAGAGAAGTGAAGTGACTTGCCCAAGGTCACACAGCAGACAAGTAGTGGAGTTTGGATAAGAATTCAGGTCCTTCTGACCCCCAGGCTCATCCTGTATCCACTAGGCCACTCAGGGGCATAGATACTTGAGGTGCCCAGGACAGAAATTCCCCAGCTGCTCTTTAGGTTAGAGAAAAACTGGAGGGCATTAAGATCTAGGACAGGCTAACTGAGATCCAGCCTCTCCTAAAGTTACTCTGAAAGCTAGTTCAAATCAGAATTAGGGCTAACGACCCAGTAACATCACATACACAAATATGTCCACATATAAGTAAATATTTATTATCACTGTGCTTTCACAGAGTTAGAACTTCATAAATATTGTTGATACTACATGGACCAATTACACTGGTGTCGTAGAAGGAAGTTGATCTTATATTCCCTCCTCCATGCTTTGGTCGCAGGTATTGAGTTAGTAGATTTTACAGGGCAGGTAATGTAGATCAGAAAGAAGAGCAGAGATGAAGAGAGGACAGGAGAAGAGAAGGAAATCAATAAGGGACTGAGCCTAGTGACGTTGAATCCACTAAGCCCTGGGCAGCCAGATTGCCTTCATCCCAGCCTCCATTTTTTCTTCAGGTTCCCCACTTTCCTATCCAGGTTAAGATGGCATGGATCAGGGAGGGGCAGATAGGTCAGAAATGGTTTGGAGTCAGGCCCAGATAAAGTACAGTACCTGGCACATAGTAAGCGCTTAACAAATACCTTCATTATTATTAAAGGGATCAGGCCTGGGAACTCTCAATACCTGCCCATTTTCCCTCCCTGCCTGCTTAGAGAGGGAGCAAGACAGGAAATGTCACATGTAGTGGCTCCCTCATTCATGTTCAAAATATGACCTTCACCTGGCTATGGCACAATGGCATCCTTGTGCTCTTGTGGTTCGAGTAAGTAAATTATGCCTACAAAACACTTCTCCCATTTAAACCTCCAATTCGACATATCCATTCATTTCCTCATCAAACAGAAACTCCTTTAAAAGTTGGCTTTAAGGCAAACAGCTCTGCCCTTCCTACCTTTCTTTTCCCATCTCCTACTTCAATCCATCCCCCACACTCTGCTCCTCCAATGCCAATCTATGTCACTGATAACTCACATTGTCCCCCTCCCCTTTCATATCCTACAGACCACCATTCTCCCCACTTCAAAGCCTTATTAAACTCTTATTTCCTCCAAGAGTCCTCCCTTGCCTAAGCCCTCATTTCCTTAACTAAATTTATCCTTCATCATTATCATCATCATTTTCATCATCATCTCAGTATTTTTGAGCACTTACAATCTAGACAGTTATGCATTGATAAGAATGAATAATTTATAATCTATAACTTACAGATATGTAAATAAATGCTGAACTAAGTTCTTTCTAAGTCACCTATGCATTTGGTTCTGACCCCTTAAGCATATGAACCCCTTCAGGACTTTGATATTCCCACTCCACCCCACATCATCCTCTAAGCACTTTGATATTGGCCTCATTCTAGCCCCACAGTACTTATGTACTTATTTATAACAATTGTGATATTTATTAAGTGCTAAGTTCCAAGCGCTGTGCTAAGCTTTATGGTACAGACAAAGTGATCCCTGTACCACATGGCACTCATAATGTGAGGAATTTTCTCCACTAGATTATACTCTTCTTGAAGGTACAAATCATGTCTACTAATTCTATCTGCAGAGAAGCAGCATGGCTCAGTGGAAATAGCACAGACTTGGGAGTCAGAGGTCATGGGTTCTAAACCCCACTCTGCCGCTTGGCTGTGTAACTGTGGGCAAGTAACTTAATTTCTCTGTGCCTCAGTTACCTCATCTGTAAAATGGGGATTAAGACTGTGAGTCCCATGTAGGACAACCTGATTATCTGGTATTCATTCATTCATTCATTCATTCATTCATTCAATAGTATTTATTGAGCGCTTACTATGTGCAGAGCACTGTACTAAGCGCTTGGAATGTACAAATCAGTAACAGAGACAGTCCTCACCCTTTGACAGGCTTACAGTCTAATCGGGGAAGACAGACAGACAAGAACAATGTAAATAAATAGAATCGAGGGGAAGAGCATCTCATTATAACAATAGCAAATA
Organism: Ornithorhynchus anatinus; assembly: GCF_004115215.2. Taxonomy (NCBI): domain Eukaryota; kingdom Metazoa; phylum Chordata; class Mammalia; order Monotremata; family Ornithorhynchidae; genus Ornithorhynchus; species Ornithorhynchus anatinus. Next base: position 159,089,350 of record NC_041728.1, read on the forward strand.
AATAGAATCAGGGTGATGTACATCTCATTAACAAAATAAATAGGGTAATGAAGATATATACAGTTGAGCGGACGAGTACAGTGCTGATGGGATGGGAGAGGGGGAGGAGCAGAGGGAGCAGAGGGAAAAGGGGAGCTCAGTCTGGGAAGGCCTCTTGGAGGAGGTGAGCTTTAAGTAGGATTTTGAAGAGGGGAAGAGAATTAGTTTGGCGGAGGTGAGGAGGGAGGGCGTTCCAGGACCGCGGGAGGACGTGGCCCAGGGGTCGACGGTGGGATAGGCGAGACTGAGGGACGGTGAGGAGGTGGACGGCAGAGGAGCGGAGCGTGCGGGGTGGGCAGTAGAAAGATAGAAGGGGGGAGAGGTAGGAGGGGGCAAGGTGATGGAGTGAGGAGTTTTTGTTTGGAGGAGTGTTTGTTTGGAGTTCTTAAACACTGGAGTTGTTTAAGAAGGGGAGTGACATTCAATAGTATTTATTGAGCGCTTACTATGTGCAGAGCACTGTACTAAGCGCTTGGGATGAACAAGTCGGCAACAGATAGAGACAGTCCCTGCCGTTTGACGGGCTTACAGTCTAATCGGGGGAGACGGACAGACAAGAACAATGGCACTAAACAGCGTCAAGGGGAAGAACATCTCATAAAAACAATGGCAACTAAATAGAATCAAGGCGATGTACAATTCATTAACAAAATAAATAGGGTAACGAAAATATATACAGTTGAGTGGACGGGTACAGTGCTGTGGGGATGGGAAGGGAGAGGTGGAGGAGCAGAGGGAAAAGGGGAAAATGAGGCTTTAGCTGCGGAGAGGTAAAGGGGGGATGGCAGAGGGAGTAGAGGGGGAAGAGGAGCTCAGTCTGGGAATGCCTCTTGGAGGAGGTGATTTTTAAGTAAGGTTTTGAAGAGGGAAAGAGAATCGGTTTGGCGGAGGTGAGGAGGGAGGGCGTTCCAGGACCGCGGGAGGACGTGACCCGGGGGTCGACGGCGGGATAGGCGAGACCGAGGGACGGCGAGGAGGTGGGCGGCAGAGGAGCAGAGCGTGCGGGGTGGGCGGTAGAAAGAGAGAAGGGAGGAGAGGTAGGAAGGGGCAAGGTGATGGAGAGCCTTGAAGCCTAGAGTGAGGAGTTTTTGTTTGGAGCGGAGGTCGATAGGCAACCACTGGAGTTGTTTAAGAAGGGGAGTGACATGCCCAGATCGTTTCTGCGGGAAGATGAGCCGGGCAGCGGAGTGAAGAATAGACCGGAGCGGGGCGAGAGAGGAGGAAGGGAGGTCAGAGAGAAGGCTGACACAGTAGTCTAGCCGGGATATAACGAGAGCCCGTAGCAGTAAGGTAGCCGTTTGGGTGGAGAGGAAAGGGCGGATCTTGACGAAAATATAAAGGTGAGACCGGCAGGTTTTGGTACTGGATCGGATGTGTGGGGTGAATGAGAGAGCCAAGTCAAAGATGACACCGAGATTGCGGGCCTGAGAGATGGGAAGGATGGTCGTACCATCCACGGTGATAGGGAAGTCAGAGAGAGGACCGGGCTTGGGAGGGAAGATGAGGAGCTCAGTTTTGGACATGTTGAGTTTTAGGTGGCGGGCAGACATCCAGGAAGAGACGTCCTGGAGGCAGGAGGAGATACGAGCCCGAAGGGAGGGGGAGAGGATGGGGCCGAGATGTAGATTTGTGTGTCATCTGCATAGAGATGATAGTTGAAGCCATGAGAGCGGATGAGTTCACTGAGGGAGTGAGTGTAGATGGAGAACAGAAGAGGGCCAAGAACTGACCCTTGAGGAACTGCAACAGTTAGAGGATGGGAGGGGGAGGAGGAGCCTGCGAAGGAGACTGAGAATGACTGGCCAGAGAGATAAGAGGAGAACCAGAAGAGGACGGAGTCATGCAGCCAAGGTGAGATAAGGTGTGAGGGAGAAGGGGATGTCAAGGAGAGAGGTCAAGGAGGATTAGAATAGAGTAGGAGCCATTGGATTTGGCAAGAAGGAGGTCATGGGTGACCTTAGAGAGACCAGTCTTGGTAGAGTGGATGGGGCAGAAGCCAAATTGGAGGGGGTCCAGGAGAGAATGGGAGTTATGGAATTCTAGGCAGCGAGTGTAGATGACTCGTTCTAGGAGCTTGGAAAGGAAGGGAAGTAGGGAGATAGGGCGATAACTGGAAGGGGAAGTGGGGTCAAAAGGGTTTTTTTTAGGATGTGGGAGACATGGGCATGTTTGAAGGCAGAGGGGAAGAAGCCATTGGAGAGTGAGTGGTTAAAGATACAAGTTAAGGAGGGGAGGAGGGCAGGTGCGATGTTTTTCTATAAGGTGAGCGGAAATTGAGTCCAAGGCACAGGTGGAGGGGGTGGCACTTGCAAGGAGGGAGGAGATCTCCTCTGAGGATACTGCAGGGAAGGATGGGAAAGTAGGGGAGAGGGTTGTGGGTGGGGGTAGGCAAGAGGGGAAGGGGTGACTTTGGGGAGCTCAGACCCGATTGTGTTCATTTTTGTGATGAAGTAGGTGGCTAGATCATGGGGGGTGAGGGATGGGGGAGGGGGAGGAACAGGGGGTCTAAGGAGAGAGTTAAAGGTCCGGAACAATTGGCAGGGGTGACGGGCATGGGTGTCGATGAGGGAGGAGAAGAAGTTTTGCCTGGTGGAGGAGAGGGCAGAGTTAAGGCAGGAGAGGGCAGAGTTAAGGCAGGAAACCCCCCCAGCGCTTAGAACAGTGCTTGGTACATAGTGCTCAACAAATGCCATTATTATTGTATTTTATGCTTCTAAGAGCTTAGTAAAGTACTCTGCACATAGTTAGAGCTCAATAAATACTATTGATTGGTAGATTGATTGATTTGACCTCAAGGGAAACTGTTTCCAGGGAACAGGAAATGCTCACTGAAATTATTCATGTAGTAATTTAAATTATTTACTACCAGAAATTTATCATTCATTTAAGCAGTGTGGCCTAGTGAAAAAAACCCCAGGCCTAGGAGTCAGGATTAGGTCCTAATCCTAGCTCTGCCACTTATCTGCTTGGGTAAGTCACTTCTCTGAACTTCGGTTTCCTCATCTGTAAAATGGGGATGAAATCTACTCCCTTATGCCAAGACTGTGAGTCCAATGATTCATTCAACCAATCAATCATATTTATTGAGTGCTTAATATGTGAAGAGCATTGTACAAAGCATTTGAGCTAAACCCCAGGTGAGACAGGGGCAGTGTCCAACCTGGTAACCTTATATTTATCCCAGAGATGAGAACTGTGCATGGAACCTCAGAAGTGCTTAACAAATAGAATAATTATAATGATAATAATAATAATAATAATATAAACTAAAATATGGATAATCTATCACTGTCATTTATTGAGCAACTACTATGTGCAAATCACTGTGCTAAGTGCTGGAGTACCACAGGATTAGTAGATAAATTACCTGCCTTCAAGGACCTTACAACCTAGTGGGGGAGGTAGATACTAAAATAATTTACAGACAGGAGGAAGAAGGAAAGGAAATATGTGTATGAGTTTGTGCTTAAGAAAATAGTAAATACTTAACACCATCATTATCAGTAATGGAGATCTATGGGGGGAGAATAGAAGTTAATTGGAGGAACTGTCCTGATTTTAGAAGGGCTTTAAACATTGGGAGAATTTTAGTATGTCCACTTTGAAGCAGGAGGGAGTTTCAGGTAGCAGAGCAGATACGAGCAGGATCCCAGTTTCAGGAGATTTGAAAGCATGGCCCAGTTTGTGTAGTCAGTTTAAAAACCAAAACTTCAAAACAGAAAAGTAACAGAAGTGAATGGAGAAGTATTAGACCTTTTTCTTACGGTTTCCCTGCACACAGTAAGTGTTCAATGAATACCACTGATTGATAATATTACACTAAAAGACATATACTATGAAAATCCAATATATAATTGCTTACAAACTTTTTTTTTAAGTGATAGAAACAATTGAACTTCTCTAGATACTGAGGCTCTTAAGATAGAAAAACTGGTTCTATGATTTGTTTTTTTCTTCAAATAGAATGCATTCATTAACAAAGTTGAAGGAGAGACAGTCTAAAGCAGGCAAGCTAATAAAATATATTCAAAAATTGCCAGGTCATCAAACTATGCTTACATGTTGAAGCAAAATGATCATAATAAAAACTCAAGGCCTTCTTGGAGTTTTTTTCTAAGCTTGAGAAGATTTCTAAAGTGTTGTCCATCAGCAAATCAGAGTGAAATAGAAAACGCTTGAGCAAAATCTGGCACACTGTGATGATGTGGGAATATTCCCCAAAGAAATCTATACATGATAGGGCTTGGGGAACTCAGTATAAGCAAGAAGATTAATGTAATCACTTGGTCTGTAACCTTTCCATCATTAATCAGTGAATGAAATATATCTTAGCCTCCTAAATTATTTTCTTTGCAGATAGTATTGGATATATTCGCCCAGCTTTCAGTAAACATCCTTAGTCAAAGCCATCAAACTGACAGGGACCAACCATCTCTCAGAGAGAACATTGGCAAAAAAGCTCATGTCAGCATTTCAATATTCAAACTTCTATTTTTAGAGAGAGCTATAACCAGTTCTCAAAATCTATCTAGTCCTAAGGCTCAAAGGATTTTCCTCTGGAAAATGTTTTGTATTTCTTGGCCCTTGGAGGAAGGGGCAGAAAGCAATAAATATGTAGAGAGTGAGAGGCAGAAGAAAATCAGTTATTATTTTTGGGCCACTGATAATGTTCTGCACTACTTTCAGAAATGTAAAATGCAGAATCCCCATCTAATAGGAGACTGCATAATAATAATAATAATGTTGGTATTTGTTAAGCGCTTACTATGTGCCGAGCACTGTTCTAAGCGCTGGGGTAGACAGGGGAATCAGGTTGTCCCACGTGGGGCTCACAGTCTTAATCCCCATTTTACAGATGAGGGAACTGAGGCCCAGAGAAGTTAAGTGACTTGCCCACAGTCACACAGCTGACAAGTGACAGAGCTGGGATTCGAACTCATGAGCCCTGATTCCAAAGCCCGTGCTCTTTCCAATGAGCCACGCTGCTTCTCATGAGCCACGCTGCTTCTCGCTGCTGTTTCATGCTGCTGCATGCCGAGTCAGAGACCAACAGAGTAAGAAATTTCCCCCGCTACTTCATGGGAAATCTTCCCTTCATTCTTGACACATTCGTGACCCAATCACTGCTCCTTCCCATCATCACTGAAACCTAACTCAACCCAAATGGTATTGTCTCCCCTACTGTTCGTCTCCCACTACTTAAACCTCACTGGGAAAGGGGGAGGAGTTAACCTCCTTCTTGTTCCCCAATCTCATTTTTGCACCATCTCTCTCTTTTGCCCCATCCTCAGCCCAACAGCATTAAAGCACATATCTATAATTTATTTATTTACATTAATGTCAGTCTCCCCCTCTAAACCGTAAGCTCTTTGTGGGCAGGGAACATGTTAACAACTCTATTGTATTGTACTTTTCCAAGTATTTAGAACAGTGTTCTTCTCACAGTAAGCACTCAATAAATATCGTTGATTTATTGATTGCTTTTCTTTGATTCCCACATCATCAGTCACTCCCACTCACTCCAGTTACTAGTCACAGACATCTACCATCCTCCCAATTCCCAGCTCCAACTTTCTGAACAATGTTGACCCCTTTATCAAATTCCGTCTCTCTTTTTCTATCCTTACACTGATCTCTGGGGACTTCAATCTACATGTGGATGTTCCTGATGAGCTTTCCACTGACAGCTTCCTCTCAGTCTTTAATCCCAGTGACCTTCTGTTCCACTCCAGCACACCTCCTCACCAACTGGGACAAATGCATGATCTCATCATTCTTCTTCAATAGTATTTATTGAGCGCTTACTATGTGCAGAGCATTGTACTAAGCGCTTGGGATGAACAAGTTGGCAACAGATAGAGACAGTCCCTGCCGTTTGACGGGCTTACAGTCTAATCGGGGGAGACGGACAGACAAGAACAATGGCACTAAACAGCGTCAAGGGGAAGAACATCTCGTAAAAACAATGGCAACTAAATAGAATCAAGGCGATGTACAATTCATTAACAAAATAAATAGGGTAACGAAAATATATACAGTTGAGCGGATGAGTACAGTGCTGTGGGGATGGTAAGGGAGAGGTGGAGGAGCAGAGGGAAATGGGGAAAATGAGGCTTTAGCTGTGGAGAGGTAAAGGGGGGATGGCAGAGGGAGTAGAGGGGGAAGAGGAGCTCAGTCTGGGAACGCCTCTTGGAGGAGGTGATTTTTAAGTAAGGTTTTGAAGAGGGAAAGAGAATCAGTTTGGCGGAGGTGAGGAGGGAGGGCGTTCCAGGAACGCGGGAGGACATGACCCAGGGGTCGACGGCGGGATAGGCGAGACCGAGGGACGGCGAGGAGGTGGGCGACAGAGGAGCGGAGTGTGCGGGGTGGGCGGTAGAAAGAGAGAAGGGAGGAGAGGTAGGAAGGGGCAAGGTGATGGAGAGCCTTGAAGCCTAGAGTGAGGAGTTTTTGTTTGGAGCGGAGGTCGATAGGCAACCACTGGAGTTGTTTAAGAAGGGGAGTGACATGCCCAGATCGTTTCTGCAGGAAGATGAGCCGGGCAGCGGAGTGAAGAATAGACCGGAGCGGGGCGAGAGAGGAGGAAGGGAGGTCAGAGAGAAGGCTGACACAGTAGTCTAGCCGGGATATAACGAGAGCCCGTAATAGTAAGGTAGCCGTTTGGGTGGAGAGGAAAGGGCGGATCTTGGCGATATTGTAGAGGTGAAACCGGCAGGTCTTGGTAACGGATAGGATGTGTGGGGTGAACGAGAGGGACGAGTCAAGGATGACACCGAGATTGCAGGCCTGCGGGACAGGAAGGATGGTCGTGCCATCCACGGTGATGGAGAAGTCTGGGAGTGGACCGGGCTTGGGAGGGAAGATGAGGAGCTCAGTCTTGCTCATGTTGAGTTTTAGGTGGCGGGCCGACATCCAGGTGGAGACGTCCCGGAGGCAGGAGGAGATGCGAGCCTGAAGGGAGGGGGAGAGGACAGGGGCGGAGATGTAGATCTGCGTGTCATATGCGTAGAGATGGTAGTCAAAGCGTGAGAGCGGATGAGTTCACCGAGGGAGTGAGTGTAAATGGAGAACAGAAGAGGGCCAAGAACTGACCCTTGAGGAACTCCAACAGTTAAAGGATGGGAGGGGGAGGAGGCTCCAGCGTAGGAGACCGAGAATGATCGGCCATAGAGGTAAGAGGAGAACCAGGAGAGGACAGAGTCCGTGAAGCCAAGGTGAGATAAGGTATGGAGGAGGAGGGGATGGTCGACAGTGTCAGAGTCAGCAGAGAGGTCAAGGAGGATCAGAATGGAGTAGGAGCCATTGGATTTGGCAAGAAGGAGGTCATGGGTGACCTTAGAGAGAGCAGTCTCGGTAGAGTGGAGGGGACGGAAGCCAGATTGGAGGGGGTCTTAGGAGAGAATGGGAGTTAAGGAATTCTAGGGATCGATTGTAGACGACTCGTACTAAGATTTTGGAAAGGAAGGGTAGTAGGGAGATAGGACGATAACTGGAGGGGGAAGTGGGGTCAAGAGTGGGTTTTTTTAGGATGGGGGAGACATGGGCATGTTTGAAGGCAGAGGGGAAGGAACCCTTGGAGATTGAGGGGTTAAAAATAGAAGTTAAGGAAGGTAGGAGGGCAGGGGCGATGGTTTTAAGAAGGTGAGAGGGAATGGGGTCTGAGGCGCAGGTGGAGGGGGTGGCACTTGCGAGGAGGGAGGAGATCTCTGAGGATACTGCAGGGAAGGTTGGGAAAGTAGGGGAGGGGGTTGTTGGGGAGGAGGGGAGAGGCGGAGGGGTGGCTTTGGGGAGCTCAGACCTGATCGTGTTGATTTTCGTGAGTTAATAGGTGGCCAGATCATTAGGGGTGAGAGATGGGGGAGGGGGAGGAACAGGGGGCCTAAGGAGAGAGTTAAAGGTCCGGAACAATCGGCGGGGGTGACGGGCATGGGTGTCGATGAGGGAGGAGAAGAAGCTTTGCCTGCCGGAGGAGAGGGCAGAGTTAAGGCAGGAAAGGATAAATTTGAAGTGTGTGAGGTCGGCTTGGTGCTTGGACTTTCTCCAGCAGCGCTCAGCAGCTCGAGCATAGGAGCGTAGGAGGCGGACGGAGGAGGTGATCCAGGGCTGTGGGTTAGTGGAGCGAGAGCGGCGGAGGGAAAGGGGGGCGAGAGAGTCGAGATGAGTAGAGAGGGTGGAGTTGAGAACGGAGACCCGCTCGTCGAGAGTGGGAAGAGAGGGCAGGGTGGCAAGGTGAGGAGAGATGCTATTGGAATCATCTCTAGTCACGGTGCAATCTCAATGTTTACCAACTCTCAGATTCCTCTATCCAACCATAACCTCTTTCCTTTCTTACTCACATACTGACTCCAGTCAGGGATGGAAGAAGGGAGAAGGCAAGTGTTTTGATAAGGCATGAAGGGATGGGGAAGGAGGTGCAGGACAAAGGTGTAGATTTAAGAGAAGATGGGAGCTCCTCTTGTGATATTGCTGGGAAGAATGGGTGAGTTAAAGAGGAGACAGGAGGAAGGTGGAATTGGAGAGAAGCAAAGGGGAATTTTAAGGAGATCACACCTGATGGTTCATTTCAGGTTTATCAGTGAAAGAGGTGGTGAAATAAGTAGCATTTCCTAGTGGAAAGAGCATTAAAAGAGCACGGGCTTTGGAGTCAGGGCTCATGAGTTCAAATCCCAGCTCTGCCACTTGTCAGCTGTGTGACTGTGGGCAAGTCACTTAACTTCTCTGTGCCTCAGTTCCCTCATCTGTAAAATGGGGATTAAGACTGTGAGCCCCACGTGGGACAACCTGATTGCCGTGTGTCTACCCCAGCGCTTAGAACAGTGCTCTGCACATAGTAAGCGCTTAACAAATACCAACATTATTATTATTATTATTATTATTTGCCTGGGAGTCAGAATGGCCTGAGTTCTAATTCCAGCTCTGCCGACTCGTCTGCTGTGTGACCTTGCCTCAGTTACTTCATCTGTAAAATGAGGAATAAGACTGTGAGCCCCATGTAGAACATGGACTGAGTCCAACCAACGCTTTGTACATTCCCTGGCACATTGAATGCATTTATCAAACACTAGGGGCAAGAGACAGGGACTTTGGGAGGGAGTTAAAAGTCTGAAACAGCTGTCAGAGGCAAATGGCCATGGGAGTCAATCAATTAATCATATTTTTTGAGATCTTATTGTGTTCAGAGCACTGTATTAAGAGCTTGGGAAAGTACAGCCTCTTGTGACATTTCCTTAGTGTTCCATACTTCGAAGAACAGTTTGTGCAATTGTTTAAGTAGATTGTGTCTTACAGGTCTGAAGCTCTCAGCAGGTAAGCTGTTCTGCTCTGCACATAATAAGACCTCAACCAATACCATTGATTGATTTATTGATCATGGCAGCAGCTTTTCCATTTTCCATGACTCTGACTGCTGTAGTGAGTTCTCTAATATCTAATAATAATATTTGTTAAGCACTTACTATGTGTCAAGTACTGTTCTAAGTGCTGGGGTAGATACAGTCTAATCGGGTTGGACATAATTCCTGCCCCACATGGGGCTCACAGTCTTAATCCCCATTTAACAGATGAGGTAAATGAGACAGCGAGAAGTGAAGTGACATGCCCAAGGTCACATGGCAGTCAAGTGGCAGAGTCAAGATTAAAACCCAGGTCTTTGTGACTCCGAGGCTCATGCTTTATCCACTAGGTCATGCTGCTTCCATGGCCTAATATTTGGTTCAAGTACTATGTTTTCCACATTGGGAGGAATTGTATGCTTTGTGTGCCTCATCTTCAATGGTAGGAGGTAGGTTGAGAAGGACATTGGAATGTTTTTGTCATGTCTGAGTGATTTTTTTGTCTTTGTCTACAATGAGGTGAGCCATTTTAACTTTTCAGAGGGACTATCGTAGCATTTAAAGGGCCATATCCCTTCTCAGGGTTGCACCTGGAGAGTTTCCAGTATCTTACCCGATCTCGACTATAGGAGGGAAAGTCAAGCAGAAGCATATCCAATCCATTCCTAGCTTAGGCAGTGGCTAGCGAGTGGAAGATATTCGGCTACAAGTCAAAACTCACCCATTCTGGGCAGCAGTGACATGGGAGTTTAGGGTGGAAACTCAAGTTTACTGCATGGAACGAGGAAGTGGTAAACCGCTTCTGTATTTTTACCAAGAAAACCCTGAGGATACACTACCAGAACAACTGCAGATGGAGGAGGGGCATTCTGGGAGAGCTGTGTCCATGGCTTTGCTATGGGTCAGAGATGACACAACAGCATAAGACAAGAGGGGCCCATATAATGTCTTTTTATAACTCTTGATCTTATCTGCTTTGGTAATCCACCACCTGTTTCCCATGTTTTATAATTTGGTTTGCAAGTGGTGACCCAGGTTTCTGAAAACTTCTCTCCTATCTTTATTGTAAATATATCTGTAGGTCATTATGGAAAGACTATATGAAAGAGAAAGAAGTGTCTGAGCATGAGAGTGCAGTAAGATGCATCTAAAAAGTAACATGCAAAAAGGCAGAACTAATTGGTCACTCAAATTGGTGAGGGACAGCGGATGGCTGAGAAGGAAAATAGATGTACATAATTATGCAAATAAGGTAAAGCTCTTGGGCTAAGTGAATGATTGACTGCATGCCTTATTGTGTTTTAAAAGATAGTACGACCCTGCTTCTGACAACTCAAATGCAATTTTGGAGTACAAATCACTGTATAACACTGTCTTGCTTTTATACTCTGAATAATAAATATCAAATAAAATTGATATTCATGCTCTACTCACCAGATTTGGGTAAAAAGAAAATTACGTTAAATTTGAAAGGCGTGATATAGTAGAGCATTTGGGTATTCATCTCTTGCTTTTCCAGTTAATAGTAATGCTGATTTTTGATTCACTTGTAAGTGATGATGATCCTTCATTACTTCTAGACTTTTAAATGCAGAATGAAAAGGTTTTCAATAATGGTCTCTGATAAATAATAGACAAGTGGTATAATTAACATACTGGAAAAAATATTTTTCACATAAATCAGTAGGAATTTATAGAGAAAATTTATTTTAAAATCCAAAATATGAACATAAATCAATCACACTGGTATTTCCTGAGTGCTTACAATATCAGAGTACTGTACTAAGTTATTGGGAGAGTACAACAGAGTAAGTAAACTTAATCTCTTCCCTAGTATCATTACGGGAATGACAGGGGAAAAACTAAGGGAAATAACAGTACTTCATGGGATTTTTAAGGACTCTTGCCTATGAAAAATAAATACCAGGTCAGGGTTACTGGATCTAGTTTGCGTACATGCAGTTGTCCTTTGTTCTTGGGAAAATTTGCCTATGGACACAGGTGTGGATTCAAAGGAAATTTCAGGGCTCACAATCCCAACCACACTGTGCACAAACAAAAACTGTCATTTGTTGTGCTGTCATATTTGTTATCTGCAGCATCTGGCACTGTTTTTCACTTTAACTTCCAGCCTCACAGTCTTTATAAAGTTTCTACTTGAAAAGAGCCAATTCCCTTCCTAATTTTAGAAGGCCAACTTGATCCCAGTTTTCAACTGAGATGTATCATTATCTGAGGTTTTATTTTACTGTTTCCTTACGATATTTCTTCTGCCCTCCTTTCTACAAATACCTCAAATTTAAGTCATCATTCACAACTTCTTGGGTAAACTGCTATTATTCATTCTCTACCCAAGTCCTACCCAGTGTCATTTTATTGAAGTAAGCAATTCTAGGAGACCATTTGTATTTGATGACTTCACAATCTGTGTTTTTGCTTTTGCATATGGTTTTAATAATACCTTGCTTTTAATTATAGCACTTGGCCTTTTCCAAGACACTTTCAAATCTCATCTTAGCTGCCCAATATCCTTTTTAGGAAAGGAAAACTTTTTTGTGATATTTGTTAAGCATTTACTATATGTCAGGTGCCATTCTAAGAGCTGAGGGAGATACAAGGTAATAAGATTGTACCCAATGGGTGTCCGGTATGAGGCTCACAGTCTTAATCTCCATTTTACAAATGAGGTAACTGACGCACAGAAGAGTTAAGTGATTTGCCCAAGGTCACATAGCAGATAGGTGGCAGGGCCTATACTAAAACCCAGGTCCTTCTGACTCTCAGTTCCCTGCTCTAACCATTAGGCTGCATCTAAGTATAGCCCTTATGTAATACTGCTGCAATCAGCCAGGAGTTACATATGGAATCCCTTGTGTTTGAAACTATCTTTACCCTTGGTAGGTGCTGCAAAGAGAGCATGGCCTAGTGGAAAGAGCATGGTATTTGGAGTCAGGAGACATGGTTTCTAATCCTGGCTCAGCCATTTGCCTGCCATGTGACCCTGAGCAAGTCACTTGACTTTTCAGAGTTTCAATGTCCTCATCCATAAAATGGAGATTCAATACCTGTTCTCCTGCCCCTTAAGACTGGGATAAAATTAAAAAAAAAAAAAAAATGGTTGTATTTGTTAAGCACTTACTATGTGCAAAGCACTGTTCTAAGCGCTGGGAGGATACAAGGTGATCAGGTTGTCCCATGTGGGGCTCACAGTTTTCATCCCCATTTTACAGATAAGGTAACTGAGGCACAGAGAAGTTAAGTAACTCCCTAAGTCACACATCTGGCAAGCGGCAGAGTCAGCATTAGAACCCACAACCTCTGACTCCAAAGCCTGGGCTTTTTCCACTGAGCCATGCTGTTGTGTCTGCTATGATTATCCTGTACCTATTCAAGTGGTTAGCACAATGCTTGGTGCATAGTAAGCACTTAAATGCCCCAATTTTTATTATGTTATATTGTCTTTAATGATTTATAGAAGTTTTTGGTTTTGCAGGGTCTGTATAGCTTTGGCTCACTCCTGTTTTGGCATCCACTTGTTGCATGTCTTCCTTAACTTGATGTAGAAAAGCAGTGTGGCCTAATGGAAAGAGCACTGGCCTGGGAATCAGAGGACCTGGATTCTAATTCTGGCTATGCTATGTACCTGCTGTGTGGCCTCGGACAGGTAACTTAACATCTCTGTGCCTCAGTTCCCTCATTTGCAAAAGGGAGATTTGATACCTTTTCCCCTTCCTAATTAGACTGTGACCCCTATGTGGGACTTGCTTGTCTTGTTTGTAGGCCAGTGATTAATACAGTCCTCGGTACATAAATACTTAACAAACACCACAATTATTATTATTATTGTTTTTCATGCCTTGATACAGGTTTCTGTATGCCACATTCCTCTTTGAGTTCTGCAGTGCCTAATGGTCCTTTGGTGTTTCACTGTAAATGCACATTATATTTCTGAGTCATTTATGTTAAACCCTTAGACTGGGAATCCCATGTGGGACAAGGGACTGTGTTCAACCTAATTATCTTGTATCTATTTCACACTCCTATTTGAATCCTAAAAGTCATTTGTCATTTGGTGTTTTACTATTAGTGGACTTTTTATTTCTGAGTTATTTATGTTAAACCCTTAGATTATGAATCCCATGAGGGACAGGGACTGTGTTCAACCTAATTATCTTGTATCTACCCCCAGCATTTACTACAGTGCCTGGCGCATAGCACTTACAAGAACCATAAAAAAAATAAAATCTTGGTGATTTCTCTCAGCCATACAAACTCTCTTCATAGTTGCCTGATATTCAGTGTCCCAGAAAAATTCCCAATAGTTGTTTATATCAGACTTAGTGATTTGAGTTTCTTGTTCCAATAAGGATATTGTAGGATTGCTAGAGTCATCTGGTTTAAAATTCCACTGTACTAACACTGTTGTTATTGAAATCTCTCTATGCCAAGTAACTACCCTTTATGTGTTATTGCTAAATAGAGTGGCCAAGTCGTCGTCTTGTGGACAACCTGCAAATTTTACTATTTGACACAGGGAGGGGGCAGATTCCTCCCATCCTGTGGATTGCAGTAGCCCTTATCTGAGCCCTGAATTCTTCCAGAGTTTTTTGCGGGAACCAATTCTAAGATATAGCAGCCTTCCTCCAAAGCAGTTCAGGGATGCCCTAGCTTGGAGTCCCAAGGGTGTCCCAGCAACAGCTGTAAAACACTGTTTGCTAATAAAACCACTGCATTACATGTAACTGGGAGTCCATCCTTAACACAATAACTGACACTTTATGGGAATCCCTAGCACCAGGCAGCTCCTCATAGAGATTTTAAGATGTATCTATCAGTAGCCCACCTAGGCAAGCCAGTAAATAAATAGTATGATTTGCCTGGTAGCTGTTCAGGTTTCTCATTGTATTGCAAGCTTCTCAAGAGTGAGATCTACCACACTCTCCCAATAATTTAAGAGAGTGCTCTGCAAAGAGTAGGTCCTCAGTGAATATGTTTTCTCCAATGAGATGTATTTCCTCTAAGGGGATTTAATAACAGTATTCTAGTATATTGTGGAGATGATTATCCCTTATCCCTACAGTAAGGTGGGACTTAAATTTAAGAAGGGAACTTTTTTAATGATATAAGGAAAAACTGAAGGGTATCACTGGGACATATTACTATAAGAAACAGTTCATCAGAAATTTTACTCCTTGGAAAGGGAGATGATTTTCTAGGAGGCTTTAGCACAATCCTCTTGAAACCTTTTTCTAGGCCTGGGATTTTAAAGGGGCTAATTGACAAACTCATTTTCTATGTCCTTTGGAAAATCTGCACTCTCTGAAATGTTATGCAAGGCATGTTCTACATAGGTTGTGTTCATTTATTCCTCCTTTATTCCCAAAGCAAGAGGAAGTGCATTTTTTTTCTGATCTATACAGGGACCATCCCCCAAACTAAGTAGTCTGAAAATTGTTACTTGGTGATTAAAAATGGATTTCTGAATCTGTACAGCCAGGAGAAAAGTCAAGTGAGGATGACAAAATAATGGTGGACCAATTTCATGCCTGGGAAGAATTAACAAAAGGAATTTCATGAGGGAAGGATGGAATGAAAACAATGTTCAGTAGTCAATTCAGGGGCATAAACAAGCAATGGGCTATTTTCTTAAAATGAATACAGATTGAATTGAAGCATCACTTTATCACAAGGGAATCAATGGACAATAACATAATCTATTGAGGGAAAATAGCATTTTCCTATTTTTGGATTATTAAATTCCACTGTTTTAACTGCCTTTCTTTGTGCATAGTATTCAGGTCTGCACAATAGAGCCCCTACACACAACTAGTGAAAAGAGCTGACCTGGGAGTGAGGAGTCCTGGGTTCTAAACCTATCTTAGCCACATTTCCTTATGGTATGCCAATTTATTGAGGATTTACTATGTACAGAGCACTGAGAGCTTGGGAGATGATATTATAATGGAGTAGGTAGACATGTTCCCTGACCACAGCGAGCTTATAGACTAGAGGGGGAAGACATAAATTCATATAAATGAATAAATTATGGATATGTACATAAGTGCTGGGGGGCTGAGGGAGGGGTAAATAAAGAATGAGGAGTGGAGAGCAACACAGGGATGGGGTGGGGTGATGCAAGGGATGGAGAGAGATTGGATAGAGGGGGAAGAAGAGGGTGATGGGAAGTGTGGACAGGGATGGGCTGATTGGAGGTGGGGGATTGAGCAGACATGATGGGGACAGAGAAGTTTAAACTAGTATGTGAGGTTATCAACAGCAATAATTGCATCTTAATCTGGAGTGATTAAATTGCTGAATTGTATGAATGCAGGTCCTGGAGTCCTTGAGAGTGTTTAAGAGTAAAACTGAGGTTAGATTGATGTAAAGGCAGGGAGCTGTTAATATGTAAATTTCTGGGTTTTCACCAGGGTGTCGGGCAACCACACCTGTTCTGGGTTGTCCAATGTGTATTCAAATCTGTTTACAGGAAGAAGGATGATGAAAGAATGGCAGTTTCTCTGCTGTAGCAGTTTGGGAGGGGAATCTTGTGTCCTGGAGGGTGGATGGTAGGCAGTGGTTCTGAAGTTTGAAGATGTGGGTCCACTGAAGCAGCGCAGCTGAGCGATATCAGTGTCTTCTGGTAGCACTCTGTCCTAAACAGTATTCGATGGCCAGGGCCGGCTGAGGTAGCTCAGCAGACAGAGATTTCAGTTTCCTCCCTTGGCTCTCTCTCCCAATTTGACAAACTGTCTCCTCTGACAATCTACAGGAGAATACAAAATAATTAGAAACCCCCCTCTCTGTCCTCCAGGGAAGTTTCCCGTCTTGCCGGGGACAGCTAGGAAGCTAAAATGGAGCATATAAAATGTGGGATTAATCAGGAGATGAGAGATTGATCTGGAGAGGTTTCCTAGAAGAAATATCATAATATAGCTTTAAAGACGGGGAGAGCAGTGATCTGCAAATGCAAAGTATGAGGGAGTTCCAGGAAGGAGGGAGAATATGAGCAAGGGGTCAGTGGAACTAAGCATACAGGCTGGAGTAAGACAGAAGTGAGAATAAATAGGTCTGAGAGAGCTAATTGAATACTTTAAAACCAATTGACAGGAGTTTCTGGTTGGTGTGGAGAGGGAGGGGGAACCAGTAGTTGCTTTTAAGGCATGGGGAGACATGCATAGAGCAGTGTTTGACAACAGTTCAGCAGCAACTACAATCTGGTAGCTTTAGCAGTTTAAATTAAAGAAAAAAAATTGAAGAATTTTCTTACAATCCTTCCTGCTTGGCATCCTTCAAATTCTATTAAAAGGCCTGTTAGCGATTTCCAAAAAAAAGAGCAAGGATATGAGTCTCTAAATGTCATGAACCCGAATACTTACCATCAAATAATGTGTTTGACTTGTAAATTAAGGGTGATCCTTAATGTCATTGTGTAGAGCTCACTTTTATAAAGACTATGTTTACTCAAAGGGAAAATGAACCCCTATGAGTACGAAAACTAATCAAAGACAGTGCCTTTCAGCACTCAAGTTTTTTGTGGCAGAATTGAGATGGAAATATAGAAATAGGATTGCACCTTTGTGAATAAAAGCTTGACAGTAATAAGTTCAAATAAGTAAACACATTAGAACCATCATTCTAGGAAGACTTCAAAATATCAGAAAAATAGATATATACACAAACATAAAGTTTGTCTATTCATGGTATTATAATAATCAAGGTATCCAGTAGAAACAAATCAGTTCCTTAATTTCTAAATATTCTAAATTGATTCTAACTGTATTTGAGAATTGCAAATTTAAATAATTTGCTCAACAACTGGTGAGACTCTGCTTTACATAATCATATCTTTCCTGTGGAACTTGTCCTAAATTAATTCCTGTAAATATTTTTATCCCATTTCATTCTCTGAGCACCTCTCAGCCCAGGTTTCTGCACAATCTAGGGTAAACTCATCAAGGGTTCAGAGCAGTTTCTGATTAAATTATGTTTAACCCAAAATGCTATTGTCTCCATTTGGACAGTCTTTTAGATGCTGCCAGGCTACAAGGATTTCAAGAAGTATTATAATTATAATAATAGTAATGGCTGTGGTGTCTATTAAGGAATTACTATGAGGCAAGCATACTACTAAGCATTAGGGAAGATACAACATAATCATATTGGAAATCATCACTGTCTCAGTCTAAATAGGAGGTAGAACAGACATGATGGATAAGAAAACTGAGGGACACGGAAGTTAAGTGACTTGCTCAAGGTCTCACTCACAGCAGGCAAGTGGTGAAGCTGGAATAGATCACAGGGCTACCTACTCCCAGGCCCATTAGGTCTCCATTAGGCCACAGTGCTTCTTATAGAATATACCTGCTATCCCTTTTTTGCTGCTCAGGATGGGAGATGGGTGCATTTCCCAAAGAGCTAGGAAGAGAGGAGGGGACCCTCCAACCTCCTTGTGAAGTAGCTAACACAAGGAACCAACCAGATTATTCTGGATTCTACTGCCCAATGGTTAAAGTGTGACCAAAGGATCATCACACTTCCCACTCTTATCCATTGGGGCAATAGGGGAGAACCACAGACAAAGCAACAAGTGAGGTAGCAGCAGTGAGAAACCCATTTTGGCAGCCAGGGGCAGGTGCCACAGGTAAGTGAAGAGAAAGTGCCTTCCGTACATGCCCATGATCGTCATTGAAACTGCCATCATTTTCACTGCTGCTGCTGCTATTACTGCTAAAGATTCCCAGTACAGCAAGGGATGCATGTTTTAGGGGGAGCATTCTATAGGAGAAGCAGAAATGAACATGATGGAGATGATGATGATGAGGTCCAAACATTTTCTCTAAATTTACCTCACTCTACATACTGGCTCTGCCTATTTTTCAGTCTCTTGCATCCCCTCTTTTTGTCTCTGTTTCTCTTTCACTTTCTCTGTACTAAGCACTGTACTATACTAAGCACTGGTATAATAACCCTAGGTTTTTCCTTTTTCTATAAGGGGCTTTATATCTGAGTGGGAGGGAGAACAGGTATTTAACCCTCATTTTATTGAATACACTGAGGCACAGAGAAGTTAAGTGACTGGCCCAAAGAGACACAACAGGCAAGGGTAGAGCTGGGATTAGAAGCCCGCTCCCCTGATTTCAGGTATGTGTTTTTCCTGACATTTCTCTCCCTTCCTCATTGTCAACCAATCAGTTAATGGTTAAACACTTACTGGGTGCCGAGTACTGTGCTAAATCCTTGGAAAAATGCAATACAGCAGACCTGATAGATGCTATGATGGCCCACCAGGAACTAACAGGGAGAGATAGATATTAAAAAAAATTAGGGATAGTGAAAATAGTAGCACACAAGAATAATTTTGTAAGTTCTGTGGAGATGGAATGACTAGCAAAATACTTAAGGGTTATCAATACAAGTGCATAGTCAATGTGGAGGGAAGAGTATATAGGGGAAATAAGGGTTTTAGCTTGGCAAGGCCTCTTGAGGAGATGTGGTTTTAGGAAACGTTTGAAGTTAGGGAGAGTGGTGTACTGTCAGATATGAAACTAGAGGGAATTCCAGGCATGAGGGACAATTTGGACAAGGGGGTCCATGGCAGGATATATGAGATTGTGGTAGAATGGTATTAGAGGAGAGGATTATGCAGGGTGGGTTGTGTAGGAAACCAACCAAGTTAGGTAGGAATGAGAGAGCTGATTGAGTGATTTAAAGTCAATGGTAAGGAATTCCTGTTTGATGCAGAGGTGGAGAGGAAGACATCGAAGTTTTCTTGGTAGTGGGGAGATACAGACCAATTTTTTTTTTTTTGGAAAAATAATCTGGGCATCATAATTAATTATGGGCTGGAGTAGAGAGAGGTGGGATCAGGAAGTCAACCAGGAGGTTAATGCAGTAGTCAAGCTGAGAAAGGATGAGTTCACAGATCAGTGTGGTAGCAGTGTGGAGAGGAAAGAAACATATTCAGTCCATGTCTCTCTACTCCTCAAATAACTGCCCATCCACTCTGCATTAAACAGAAGCCCCTTAGCATCAGCTTTAAGGATCTCAATGCTATGATGGCCCACAAGGAGCTATCAGTCTACAGGGGGAGATAGATATTAAAGTAAATTAGGGATAGTGAAAAAGTAGCATGCAAGAATATTTATGCAAGTGCTGTGGGGCTGGAATGAGTATCAAATTGCTTCCCTTCCTTTGGTACCTCAGTATCCTCCTCCATTCTCAGCCTTAGTGCCCCACCACACTCATTTCCTCCCAGTCTCATAGTGCCATGTCCCGGCTCCTCATTCAGGGGAGGAAACACTGAAGTGGCTCTGTCTCAGCTTCTTGGAAAGATTGTGTCCTCTTGAGACATGCCCTCTATATAAGCCCAGTTCCCTGCTCCTACTACCCTACGCTCTTCGCCAGTTCCTCCCCTTTGTAGCTGGGCCAGTGACTTCCGTAGTTTAAGCCACTTAGACAATGGATGAGGCAGTGAGATACTGTGGCATTTAGCCCATTTATCTTGTAGGACTTCACCAAATAAATTAGGCCACAGTTCAAAATGATGATAATTCATCATGAAACCCTTGAAATTCCCAGGAATATCTGCAAGAAGCAACCATTCAGTGAACCCTGGTTGGACGACTAGTGTAGGGACTGTCTGCTAATTAGATTGGCATATAACCTCCTACACTCATACTATTGTGAAAAGGAAAGTTCTGTGTGTGAGCCCCATCAGGTCTGTTTCTTAGCCCTCCTCTGCATGGAACAGGTTTGCTAGAATCCCAGGGGAGAATAAGCATCAGCAGGAGAAGCAATTTACAGATCAGTGTTGAACTGAAACATTTTACTAATCAGAAGGGCAAAATTCTCCTACAAATATCTTGAGAGCTTTGTAAACTCTTTCAACATAATGGATCAATCAGCTGAGATTGAACTTGATCGGGAAATGTCTGAAGTCCTGGTAGGTCACGTGCCAGATCATCCAGTGTTTACTGTATATAGCTTTCTTTTTAGCTTTGAAAATGGTGTTGTACCATTCCTTGATTCTGCCTATACAGCTTCTCCGGTTTTGATTTGGTCCTTTGAGCCTCCTCATTTTAAAAATCACCACTCTAAGGCATTTATGCTGCCGTATTGATTGCTGCCTCTCCTCTTCCCCCATCCACTACTCTTTCCCACAAAAACACATGCTGTCAAGCAGCTTTCTCTCCTTGTTTATTCCTGAGGGATGCAGAATAAGTAAAATCAAGGGGAAGGAGAGAATTATTTCTTGCAGAACTAACAAAAACATTGGCAACCCAGAGCCCATCAAATAAAACTCCAAGTGAAAACAACTGCCTTAACTGGCTTAGAATGTTTAATGTTCTTTTTTCCTCCACAAACTTTGTAGTATTTTACCTCATTTTTGGGGCAGGAAGCAATCCTTAACCCTCTTTTATTTAATCAGGATTTGGTCATCTAACCATAGATAGGCAAGCATAGGTATTTTCAAAAACTTAATCCTCACTATTGACAAGAGAGCAGCATGGCGTAGTGGATAGAGCACAGGCCTAGAATTCATAAGGTCATGAGTTCTAATTCTGGCTCTGTCACCTGTCTGCTGTGTGACCTTGGGCAAGTCAGCTTACTTCTCTGGGACTCAGTTCCCTCATCTGTTAAATGGGGATTGAGACTGTGAGACCCATGGGATAGGGACTGTGTCCAACTCAATTTGCTTGTATCCACCCTAGCGCTTAGTACAATGCCTGGCACATAGTAAGTACTTAAAAAATACCATCATCTTTATTATTATCTTTTAATGCTATTCCTTAAGCACTTACTATGTGCGAAGCACCATACTGTCAGGGTAGTTACAAGCTAATCATTTTGGACACAGTCCATGTCCCACATGGGTTCACATTCTTAGTCTCCATTTTAAAGTTGAGGGAACAGATGCACAGAGAAATTAAATTATTTGCCCAATGTCAGATAGCAGACCAGTAGCAGAGCCAGAATTAGAATCCTGGGCCTCTGACTCCTAGACCTGTGCTCTCTTTATTTGAGCTAAATTCCTTCTCAATGCATATTTCTATAGGTAAGCACTTAAGTTATCCCTACCTACAACACCTATGTATATATCTTGTACCCGATATCCTCCCCTACCTGTAATTAATTTTAATGTCTGTCTTCCCCCTTTAGGCTGTAAATTCCTTATTGGCAAAAATCATGTCTACTTACCTTATTACTCTTTGAGCACTTAACACAATACTCTGTACACAGAAAGTGCTCACTAAATACCACTGATATATTCCTTGATTGCTGTTCTTACTCAGTTATTTTGGTGGAACTGTTATTTTTCCTTACTGAATCTGACCTGGTATTCTTTCTCCATATTTCTGATCTATACCCAGCACTCCAAACTGTGAGCCACCTATATATGACAGACAAAATCAAAATCATTGTTCTCATACATTTTCCTGGCAGTTTATAAAGCACTCTTCACATTATAAAGTTTAATAAATGACCAGGCAAGCCCAAAAAGGAACTCCACTGTAGGTTGTATTTTGAATAGTTATGGTTATGACATTGGCTAGGGAGAGAATTGTCATAAAGTGCAGATAAAAGCTTAGGTTTGAGTTTAGGTCTGACTTTGGTCATCAACTGAGTCACTTCTTCATAGTTGTAGTGATACTTCTAGTAGCAAGCATGAAGTGCTTCCTAGATGCAAAGCACAACACTAAGGACTATGAAGAAGATGACAGCTAGGTATGATGATATTAGTAATTATTGAATGTCCCTACATAAGCAGCGTGGTTTAGTGGAAAGAACACAGGCTTGGGAGTCAGAGGTCGTGTTCTAATCCTGCTCTGCCACTTGTCAGCTGTGTGACTTTAGGCAAGTCACTTAACTTCTTTAGGCCTCAGTTACCTCATCTGTAAAATGGGGATTAAGACTTTGAGCCCCACCTGGGACAACCTGATGATTTTGTATCTACCCCAGGGCTTAGAAGAGTGCTTGGCAAATAGTAAGTGCTTAACAAATGCCAACCTTATTATTATTATTATTATTATGTGTCAGGCACTTTATTAAGTGCTGGGGTGGATACAAGGAAATCAGGTTGGACACAGTCCCTGTCCTACATGGGACTCACAATCTTAATCCCCACTGTATAGATGAGATAACTGAAGCATAGAGAAGCTAAGTGACTTGCCCAAGGTGTCTGGCCACCCCTATTGACTCACAATCTAGGAAGGGGATGCAGCATGGCATAGTGGAAAGAGCACGCGCTAGGGATTCAGAGGTCATGGATTCTAATCCCTGCTCTGCCACTTGTCAACTATGGAGCTTTGTGCAAGTCACCTAACTTCTCCCGGCCTCAGTTACCTTAAAATGAGGATTAAGAGTGTGAGCCCATGTGGGACAACCTGAAAGCCTTGGATCTATCCCAGTACTTAGAACAGTGCTTGGCACATAGTAAGCATTTAACAATTACCATTATTAATTAATTAAAAGAGGGAAAAGGGTTTAGCGAGAGACATACAAAGGAAGATGAAACAAAAATATAAAAGACAAGGATGATGATTAATATGACAGTAGCAGCAGGATTTCAGATTCTTCGTGACTCAGTCATGGAAATAATAATAATGGTATTTGTCAAATACTTATTACATGTCAATCACTGTTCTAAGTGCTGGGATATGCACAAGCTATCGGACACAGTCCCTGTCCCAACTGGGGCTCATAGTCTTAATCTACATTTTACAGGTGAGGTAACTGAGGCCCAAAAAAGTGAAGTGACATGCCCAATGTCACACAGCAAATGATGGAGCTGGGATTAGAACCCAAGTCCTTCTGATTCCCAGGCCCATGCTGTATCCTCTAGGCCATGATGCTTCCCATAGAGAAGCAGCATGGCTCAGTGGAAAGAGCAAGGGCTTGGGAGTCAGAGGACATGGGTTCCAATCCTAGTTGCACCACTCATCAGCTGTGTGACTTTGGACAAGTCACTTCACTTCTCTGTGCCTCAGTTACCTCATCTGTAAAATGGAGATCAAGACTATGAGCCCCATGTCAGACAACAAGATTACCTTGTATCTCCCTTATAGCTTAGAACAGTGCTTGGCATATAGTAAGCGCTTAACAAATACCATCATTATTATTAGAAAGCCCACCTCAGCCTGGTGATGGTCTTCCCAACTCCTAAATATTGAGAGAACCTCATGTTGCCACTCTGCTTTAATCCTTCTAGGGCTGGCTTTGGTTTGAGCATCCTATTTCCTGCCATGGAGAGTAGAGGGATCATGGTACCACTGTTTGAATCTTCCCTCAATCAGTCATTCAGTTGTATTTATTGAGGACTTACTTTGTGCAGTACAGTGCTAAGTGCTTAGTACAGTGCTCTGCACACAGTAAACACTCAATAAATATGATTGAATGAATGCAGGGCACTGTATTCAGTGCTTGGGAGAGTGAATTATAACAATAAATGACACATTCTCCGCTACAATGAGATCGTGGTCTAGAGGGGGAGGCAGACTTTAAACAAGGGTTGATAGGAGTCCCACTGGTGAGGCGATGGGAATGCTGCTCACCCACATGCTAGGTCCTGGATTTTGGAATTAAGAGAAGGAGCGGAGAGGTCACATTACTGTCACCATCTGAATTTGTAATCTAAGCTATACTAGATGACTCTAGCTACAAGGAATAACCCCCAAACAGCAACCAAATAGATAACCCCAGTCATTTATTTGAATAAATGTAAGAGTGGAATTCAATAAAAACCAGAATTCCCATAATTTAGGTAATTGATACTAAAGTATAAAGGGTACATGGAAACACATGATGATTTGAGAGCTATAAATATGATTTCCGTTAATCATATGCTTTTCTACTCCTTTTAAATTTGCATTAGTTCATTTCAAAAATGCCATAATTCCACTGAATCACCAGGTAATTCCAGAGAACTCAGTTTTCCCTTAGTGCAACAATTCAGGAATTGCCATATAATTTGATTGGAGGGGATAATTGACTCTGGAAGAGCTTTTTTTCTTCTGAGATCCTCCTGTTGGTATCTACTGGAACACTAATTGTTATTTAGTTATGAGAAGCAGCGTGGCTCACTGGAAAGAGCACGGGCTTTGGAGTCAGAGGTCATGGGTTCGAACCCCGGCTCTACCACTTGTCAGCTGTGTGACTTTGGGCAAGTCACTTAACTTCTCGGTGCCTCAGTTCCCTCATCTGTAAAATGGGGATTAAGACTGTGAGCCCCACGTGGGACAACCTGATTCCCCTGTGTCTACCCCAGCGCTTAGAACAGTGCTCGGCACATAGTAAGCGCTTAACAAATACTAACATTATCATTATTATTATTATTATTTTCTTAATCTATTTTTCCATTTTTTAAAATGGTTTTTCTTAAGCACTTACTATGTGCCATTCACAGTTCCTTAACTCCCATTCTCTCCTAGACCCCCTCCAATCTGGTTTCCGTCCCCTCCACTCTACCGAGACTGCTCTCTCTAAGGTCACCCATGACCTCCTTCTTGCCAAATCCAATGGCTCCTACTCCATTCTAATCCTCCTTGACCTCTCTGCTGCCTTTGACACTGTCGACCATCCCCTCCTCCTCCATACCTTATCTCACCTTGGCTTCACGGACTCTGTCCTCTCCTGGTTCTCCTCTCACCTCTCTGGCCGGTCATTCTCGGTCTCCTTCGCTGGCGCCTCCTCCCCCTCCCATCCTTTAACTGTTGGAGTTCCTCAAGGGTCAGTTCTTGGCCCTCTTCTGTTCTCCATTTACACTCACTCCCTCGGTGAACTCATTCGCTCTCACGACTTTGACTACCATCTCTACGCAGATGACACGCAGAACTTCATCTCCGCCCCTGTCTTCTCCCCCTCCCTTCAGGCTCGCATCTCCTCCTGCCTCCGGGACGTCTCCACCTGGATGTCGGCCCGCCACCTAAAACTCAACATGAGCAAGACTGAGCTCCTCATCTTCCCTCCCAAACCCGGTCCTCTCCCAGACTTCTCTATCACCGCGGATGGCACGACCATCCTTCCCGTCTCTCAGGCCCGCAATCTCGGTGTCATCCTTGACTCGTCTCTCTCGTTCACCCCACACATCCTATCCGTTACCAAGACCTGCAAGTTTCACCTTTACAATATCGTCAAGATCCGCCCTTTCCTCTCCACCCAAACGGCTACCTTACTATTACGGGCTCTCGTTATATCCCGGCTAGACTACTGTGTCAGCCTTCTCTCTGACCTCCCTTCC
Source organism: Ornithorhynchus anatinus (assembly GCF_004115215.2). NCBI lineage: Eukaryota > Metazoa > Chordata > Mammalia > Monotremata > Ornithorhynchidae > Ornithorhynchus > Ornithorhynchus anatinus. The sequence continues at coordinate 159,114,955 of NC_041728.1, forward strand.
TCCTCTCTCGCCCCGCTCCAGTCTATTCTTCACTCCGCTGCTCGGCTCATCTTCCTGCAGAAATGATCTGGGCATGTCACTCCCCTTCTTAAACAACTCCAGTGGTTGCCTATCAACCTCCGCTCCAAACAAAAACTCCTCACTCTAGGCTTCAAGGCTCTCCATCACCTTGCCCCTTCCTACCTCTCCTCCCTTCTCTGTTTCTACCACCACCCCGCACACTCCGCTCCTCTACCACCCACCTCCTCACCATCCCTCGGTCTCGCCTATCCCGCCGTTGACCCCTGGGCCATGTCCTCCCGCGGTCCTGGAACGCCCTCCCTCCTCACCTCCGCCAAACTGATTCTCTTCCCCTCTTCAAAACCCTACTTGAAACTCACCTCCTCCAAGAGGCCTTCCCAGACTGAGCTCCTCTTCTCCCTCTACTCCCTCTGCCACCCCCCCCTTACCTCTCCACAGCTAAACCCTCTTTTCCCCCTTTCCCTTTGCTCCTCCACCTCTCCCTTCCCATCCCCACAGCACTGTACTCGTCCGCTCAACCGTATATATTTCCATTACCCTATTTATTTTGTTAATGAATTGTACATTGCCTTGATTCCATTTAGTTGCCCTTGTTTTTACGAGATGTTCTTCCCCTTGACTCTATTAATTGCCATTGTTCTTGTCTGTCCGTCTCCCCCGATTAGACTGTAAGCCCGTCAAATGGCAGGGACTGTCTCTATCTGTTGCTGACTTGTTCATCCCAAGCGCTTAGTACAGTGCTCTGCACATAGTAAGCACTCAATAAATACTATTGAATGAATGAATGAATACTGGGGTAGATACAATCTAATCAGGTTGGACACAGTCCATGTCCCTCACGAGGCTCACGAGTCTTATCCTCATTATACAGATGAATTAATTGAAGTACAAAGGAGTAAAGTGACTTGCCCAAAGTCACAGAGCAGACAAGTGGCAGAGCTAGGTTTAGAACCCCTGTCTTTATGACTCCCAAGTCTGTGCTCTATTCACCAGGCTCTGCTGTTCCTTAATCACTAACTCATTCATAGTAGATTTAAGAGTGATTCCTGAGAAATAATTCAAAATTAAGGTTATTCTGTTTTTATATTAAAAATAATGGAATTTGTTAAACATTTACTATGTGCCAAGCCCTGTGGTAGAAACAAAATAATTGGACTAAATAGAGTCACTGTCCCACACAGGGCTCAAATCTAAGTGGGTAGGAAGACAGTTATTTAATCCACATTTTACAGATGAGGAAACTGAGGCATAGAAAAACTAAGTGACTTTCCCAAGGGTACATAGAGAGAGGCATATGGGTGGAGCAGCGATTAGAACCCAGGTCTCTTAACACCTAGGTCCATGATTTTCTTTTCATCAGACCATGCTATGTAATCAGGTTGCCCCACGTGAGGGTCACAGTCTTAATCCCTATTTTACAGATGAGGTAACTGAGGCACCGAGAAGTCAAGTGACTTGCCCGAAGTCATACAGCTGATAGGTGGCAGAGTGGGGATTAGAACCCATGACCTCTGATTTATAAACCCCTGCTCTTCCAATGAGTCATGCTGCTATAAAGCTCGACTAAATAATAATAATAATAATGTTGGTATTTGTTAAGCGCTTACTATGTGCAGAGCACTGTTCTAAGCGCTGGGGTAAACACAGGGGAATCAGGTTGTCTCACGTGGGGCTCACAGTCTTAATCCCCATTTTACAGATGAGGGAACTGAGGCACAGAGAAGTTAAGTGACTTGCCCACTAAATGTTTGACAAAGAAAAGTTCTATGCATTTCAATGGATAATTTGCTTCGTTGAATTACTAAGTGTACAGCAGAATTCAAAGAAATGTTTATTTTATCTTGGATTTTCATCTTCATATTTATTTGTAAAATAAGTTTGACTTTTTATTAAATCCAGGTATATTTGTAACAAATAATAATGTTGATATTTGCTAAACGCTTAGTATGTGCAGAGCACTGTTCTAAACGCTGGGGGAGATACAGGGTTATCAGGTCGTCCCACGTGAGGCTCACAGTTAATCCCCATTTTGCAGATGAGGTAACTGAGGCACAGAGAAGTTAAGTGACTTGCCCGCAGTCACACAGCTGACAGGTGGCAGAACCGGGAGTCGAACCCATGACCTCTGACTCCAAAGCCCAGGCTCTTTCCACTGAGCCATGCTGCTAAATCCTCCACATATTCTGACAGACTACGACTACCACCAGAGTGATATCTTAATGTACTTCCTTTGATACATTTCTTCGTCTAGTGAATTAAAGAGAAATTGTCATTCTTTCCATCTTTATTTTGTGACTATTTCTTTACTAGCACATCATCTGTCAAAATGTCAAAAATACAAGATAGGGACTCTTGGACATCTCGAGAATATTCCTCCAAGATGTTACTCCATTATCTAGAGGACATTTAAACCAAGCATCCTTGAAATAATGTGGTTAAGCTTTGGAAACTTCAAAAGTACACACACACACACACATACACACACACGAGAAAAAGACTACTAGTTAAAAGGATTTATTTTGTTATATCTGTAAGGACATTTTATTTAAAAAAATTAAAAAATATATGTAATCTTAAAAATCCTTTGGCTTTCCTAGACTAAAGCCTTGTCATCTACAAAACCCTTTCATTTTTAATGAAAGAAATCAAAGTGCCAAATTACAGTATATTTTTATTTCTGTTTTGAAAAAGCATCAAAAGCCTTATCTCCAGAGTCAAGAAAAATATTTTTTGCTTTTGCCCTCTATAATCATAATTGGACTCTACTGTACAGTTTAGAGTACCAGAAATACTGGAAAATACCATGAATTATTTCCTCAAAAAAAAATTAGCGTTTCAAACCAGGGGAAGTACAACAATTGGGTCAACTAAGGTAACTCATTTAGGGACCAGAGGCTTTGGGAATTGGGATATTTTGAAGGCACATCCCTTATTGAAGGCACATCTCTTCCAAGAGATGTTCCCTGACTAAGGCCCTCATTTCCACTTCTCCCACTCCCTCTATGTCACTCTTGCTTTTGGATTTTCCCTCTTTTTCACCCTTCCCTCAGACCAATTGCAGTTATTTCTTGTCTTATGCCGACGAGTTGACTCTGATGTATAGCGACGCCATGGACACATCTCTCTCTCAGAACACCTGCCCTCCAGCAGCAATTGCTCTTGTAGTGTATCCATGGAATTTTCTTGGTAAAAAATACGGAAGTGGGTTATCACTGTCTTGCAGTAAACTTGAATCTCCGCTTTCGACTCTCTCCCATGCAGCTGTTGCCCAGGCACAGGTGAATTTTGACTTGAAGCAGATGTTTGAATTGTTGCAGATTGCCTTCCACTCACAAGCTACGAATGGAATGGAAAGGACAGGCCTCTGCTGACTTTCCCTCCCATATTCGAGGCTGGTAGAGTCTTGGAAACTCTATAGGTGAGAGGGGCTACACTTAAGTACATAACCATAATTCATTTATTTGTATTAATGTCTATCTCTCCCTCTAGGCTCTAAACTCATTGTGGTCAGGGAATTCATTCATTCAAACATATTTATTGAACGCTTACTGTGTGCAGAGCACTGTACTAAGCACTTGGGAAAGTGTAGTTGAACAATAAACACAGGAATGTGCCTACCAACTCCGTTACATTGTACTCTTCCGAGCACTTAGATCAGTACTCTGCACAGAGTATGTGTTCAATAAATATGATTGATTGATTATTAGAGGATGCACCTACAGTCTTTTGGGTGGGCCCCTCCCATAAAGAATGGGGTCAAGTACATCTTCACGTGATGGCGGATTTCCAGAATCAACACTTACTGGTATTATTCACACTGGGGTATTGAGCCAATGTTTTGGCATCCATTTCATCTTGAATTATGTATAATCAAGTTTCCTTCTACTACTGCTGTCCACTGTAGAGTGATCAACTTCAGGACTGCTATTCTCAGCGAAATATTTTAATTGAGCCAGGACTCCATCCAGTCCCATTACCTCAAACCCGTTCCCATTCGCAAAACTCAAGCATCAGAATTTTGATCTCTATCAATAAAGCTGAGAGTCAGAATGGCCCCACCAATATGAGCCTTGCCCAGAGCCCTGATTTGACCCAGGCATTTTGAGGACTGTCACCTTTTTGCAAAGTTTCAGTGGTCTCTCTGTGTGACCCAGGGTTTTGCCAAGACAGAAGAAAACATCTTTGTGAAGGTTAGAATCCCTAAATGTCAGCTGGAGAACAAGAAACCTCTGAACCAATCAGGACACATAAACAGGTAAGCAAAGGCTTCCTACCTATCTTCCACAAGCTGGATCTCGACAATTTAAAAGCAAATTAGAAATGGTCGTGAAAATTATAATTATCCCTTTCTTTGGATTGAAAACAAGGATAGGATTTATAGTAATGGCAATCTCTTCTTAAAAAAAAAAAACAACCTAAAAAACTCCTGGATAGTCACCTATAGAATTGAGAAAGAAAACTCTCACAAATATGAAAATAGTGCCAGAATAGTGCCAGAGTAAATTCATGACTGAAAACTGAGACAGTCAAAAGAGCACAGTTTTCACCTAAAGCTGCAGAACCTCTCACGGCACTGCTTCATTGCTTATCAAGCATCGCTGTTTAAATTTGCAACTATTAGACATTCTACAGATTATGCTACAGAAATTGTAGCATAACTTGCAAGTCTTCCCAAAACATTACTCATATTTGAGTGGGACAATCTTGCTAGTTTCAGGTTAGCATTTAGCTTTCTGCCACCCTAAATCGCATCCAGAAAAGCAATTGTGTGCAGTTCAACCCCAGTCCCTAGAGGGCCTTAAATCCACCCAGGCTTCAAGTGTCTGACCTATGCAGACACGATAAATCAGATTTATTTTCATGTAGATGCAGAACATTTTCACCATCAGCCACCTTTGACCCTTACCTACACAGTTTACAATCTGCCTTTTAGAGAAAATATAGATCAAGTCCCAGAAGGGAAAAAAAACTTAGTTGGAAAAGAGATCATAGAAAAAATGATATTAGGGTCAGTGCACTAATTAAATCCACTCTCCAGTGACTAAAACCAAACCTCTCATCTTCCTTAAAACCTGTTCCTCCTTTCCTATGGCTCTGGAATATTTTCATGGCTGCTACTTCTACTCAAAGTAAAATCATCACATCATTCAATCATATTTATTGAGTGCTTACTGCATGCAGAGTACTCTACTAGGCACTTGGGAAGTAGCATTCCACACTGATCTCCTTGGGTGGCAGCCGTTTGCCACAAGTCATCTCCTCTTGCTCCACTTTCACTGCCCCTCCCCTCTTCATCCTCACCTGCCCTCATCGCTCCTCCTATCTCATTTCCTCCTGCCTTACCCTCCTCACCCCTCCCATCCCTCCCTGTGTTTGGGCCTGGCAACAGCACAGGGAACAGCCAAGCTGGTTGGTGGAGGGCGGTGATGCTATGTACCCTCCCAGATATATTCTCTTATTAATAAAAAAGTAACAATTATGATACTCGTTAAGCACTTAATATGTGATAAGCACTATTCTAAGTGATGAGGTAGATTCAAGTTAGGTTGGACACCGTCCCTGTACCATGCATGCATTCATTCAATCATATTTATTGAATGCTTACTGTGTGCAGAGCACTGCGCTAAGCACTTGTTAATGATGGTATTTGTTAAGCATTTACTGTGTGACAAGCACTGTTCTAAGCTCTGGGGTAGGTACAAGGTCAACAGGTTGTCCCACGTGGGGCTCAGAGTTGTCAACCCCATTTTACAGATATGATATCTGAGGCACAGAGAAGTGAAGTGACTTGCCCAAAGTCACACAGTTGACAAGTGGAGGAGCTGGGATTAGAACCCATGACCTCTGACTCTCAAGCTTGTGAGCTTTCCACTAAGCCATGCTGCAACATAGGGCTCACACTCAATCCCATTTTAGAGATGAGGAACTGAGGAACTGAGGCCCAGAGAAATGACATGCCCAAGGTCACACAGCAGACATGTGGTAGGGCTGGGATTAGAACTCGTGACCTTCTGACTCCCAGGACCGTGTTCTATCCACTGAGCCATGATGCTTCCCTTCTTCATATCAGTCCAGACCTGTCTGGTCTGGTCCCCGCTTTTTTAGCAGCTTCTCAGAAGTAGAAGTTGTAAGCCCAGGAAAGGCCAAGCAATGGGAGAGAAAGAAAAGTGAAAGGCAGCACTGGATGGGAACAGACGGAGGGAATCAAAATTTAAATAGTTGCAGGGAGGGCAGGGAAGACGGCACAGCAAGTTGGGAGACCGGAGAGTGCATGGTGAGAATGGCTTACCTGGTCACTTCTTAGGGATGTCAGAATGGGATGACTGTGAGCTCATTGTAGGCAGGGAATTTCACTTTATTGTTGTACTGTACTTTCCCAAGAACTTAAGACAGTACTCAGCACACAGTAAGTGCTTAATAAACACAACTGAATGAATTAATGAATGAATGAAATAGAAGTAAAAGTTGACCACAATATCATTTACCCTCTCCCACCAGCATTGATAGTGCTATCTTCCTACCTGCATCAAAAGAGCACAATCTTGGTGTGATCAACAACTTCCCTGTCTTTCCTTTCATACTCTATGCTGCTAGATGCTACTCCCTTCTTTACTACCTTCAAAGTCACAGTTCTGGTCCAAGTTCTTATCATGTCGGAGAAATAGAGTGAGCTAGTGAGAAGAGCATAGTCTTGAGGGTCAGATGACCGGGTTTCTAATCCCAACTCTGTCATTTGCCTGCAGTGTGATTTTGAGGAAGTCACATTCTCTGTACCTCAATTTCCTCAAATGTACAATAAGAATTAAATATGTATTCTCCCTTCTAGGGATTAAATACCTATTCTCTCTCCCTCTTAGACTGTTGGGCAGGGGCTGTGTCTGACCTGTTTTTCTAGCTTTTCTAGCTTTGCTTAGTGGGAAGCAGCATGGCATAGAGGATAGAGCAAAGGCCTGGGAGTCATAAGGTCATGGGTTTTAATCCTCATTCTGTCACTTAATTATAATAAAAATAATAATTATAATATTTGTTAAGCACTATGTGTCAAGCACTATTCTAAGGACTGGGACATTCTCTCCTGGACCCCCTCCAATCTGGCTTCTGTCCCCTCCACTCTACCAAGACTGCTCTCTCTAAGGTCACCCATGACCTCCTTATTGCCAAATCCAATGGCTCCTACTCTATTCTAATCCTCCTCGACCTCTCAGCTGCTTTTGACACTGTTGACCATCCTCTTCTCCTCCACACCTTATCTCACCTTGGCTTCACAGATACCATCCTCTCCTGGTTCTCCTCTTATCTCTCTGGCCGGTCATTCTCGGTCTCCTTTGCAGACTCTTCCTCCCCCTCTCATCCTCTGTAGGGGTTCCTCAAGGGTCAGTTCTTGGCCCTCTTCTGTTCACCATATGCACTCATTCCCTCAGTGAACTCATTCACTCTCACGACTTCAACTATCATATCTATGCAGATGACACACAGATCTACATCTCTGCCCCGTCCTCTCCTCCTCCCTTCAGGCTCATATCTCCTCCTGCTTCCAAGATGTCTCTACCTGGATGTCTGCCCTCCACCTAAAACTCAACATGTCCAAAACTGAGCTCCTCATCTTCCCTCCCAAGTCCTGTCCTCTTCCTGACTTCCCTATCACTGTGGATGGTATGACCATCCTTCCCGTCTCTCAGGCCCGCAACCTCGGTGTCATCTTTGACTCAGCTCTCTCGTTCACCCCACACATCCAATCCATCACCAAAACCTGCCGGTCTCACCTTTATGATATCACCAAGATCTGCCCTTTCCTCTGCACCCAAACAGCTATCTCACTGTTACAGGCTCTCATAATATCCCAGCTGGATTATTGTGTCAGCCTTCTCTCTGACCTCCCTTCCTCCTCTCTCTTCCCGCTCCAGTCTATTCTTCACTCCGCTGCCCGACTCATCTTCCTGCAGAAACACTCTGGGCATGTCACACCCCTTCTTAAAAACCTCCAGTGATTGCCTATCAACCTCCGCACAAAACAAAACCTTCTCACTCTAGGCTTCAAGGCTCTCCATAACGTTGCCCCTTCTTACCTCTCCTCCCTTCTCTCTTTCTACTGCCCACCCCGCACGCTCTGCTCCTCTGCGGCCCACATCCTCACCATCCCCCGTTCTCGCCTATCCCACCATCGACCCCTGGGCCATGTCCTCCCATGGCCCTGGAATGCCCTCCCTCCTCACCTCTGCCAAACTAATTCTCTTCCCCTCTTCAAAACCCTACTTAAAGCTCACCTCCTCCAAGAGGCCTTCCCAGACTGAGCTCCCCTTTTCCTTCTGCTCCCTCTACCGCCCCCTCTTCACCTCTCTGCAGCTAAACCCTCTTCTCCCCCCTTTCCCTCTGCTCCTCCCCCTCTCCCTTCCCCTCCCCTCAGCACTGTACCCATCCCCTCAACTGTGTATATCTTCATTACCCCATTTATTTTGTTAATGAGATGTACATCACCTTGATTCTACTTATTTGCTATTGTTTTAATGATATGTTCATCCCCTTGATTCTACTTATTGCTATTGTTCTTGTCTGTCTCCCCAGATTAGACTGTAAGCCCATCAAAGGGCAGGGACTGTCTCTATCTGTTACCGATTTGTACATTCCAAGTGCTTAGTACAGTGCTCTGCACATAGTTAGCGCTCAATAAATACTATTGAATGAATGAATGAATGAGATTGTGCTACATGGGGCTCACAGTCTTAAATCCCCATTTTACAGATGAGGTAACTGAGGCACAGAGAAGTTAAATGACTTGCCCCAGGTCAAACAGCCGACAAATGGAGGAGCCGGGATTAGAATCACGTCTTAGAAGCAGCGTGGCTCAGTGGAAAGAGCATGAGCTTTGGAGTCAGGGCTCATGAGTTCGAATCCCAGCTCTGCCACTTGTCGGCTGTGTGACTGTGGGCAAGTCACTTAACTTCTCTGTGCCTCAGTTCCCTCATCTGTAAAATGGGGATTAAGACTGTGAGCCCCATGTGGGACAACCTGATTCCCCTATGTCTACCCCAGCGCTTAGAACAGTGCTCGGCACATAGTAAGCGCTTAACAAATACCAACATTATTGTCTTATGACTCCCAAGCCCATGCTCTTTCCACTAAACCATGCTGCTTCTCTAGTTGTCTCCTGTGTGACCTTAAGCAAGTCAGTTCACCTCTCTGTGCCTCAATTACATCCTCTGTATAATGGGGAATAAGACTGTGAGTCCTTTGCGGGACAGGGACTGTGTCTAGCCTGATTTGCTTGTATCCACCCCAGCTCTTAGTTCAGTGCCCATCACAGAGTAAGCACTTTAACAAATACCATAATGATAATACCCCAAAAAATGACACTTAGTAAGAGCTTAACAATTATCATTATTATTACAACACCTATTTACAAGTAGTGAAAGCAGCAGTATAAACAAGGATAAAGTAAGAACCAATGCAAACATTAGGACAAAAGAGAGAAACAGACAACTGAATGCACTGATATATGAATAAAACTCTCACCAACTCTGAAATTGCTCTCTCAGACCTCCCTACCTGTTTTCTCTCCCACACACCCATTCATTCGATCATATTTGAGTGCCTACTGTATGTGCAGAGCACTGTACTAAGCGCTTACCCTGCAAATCTGTTCCTTCCACAAAGGACAGAGTTTGGACAAGCAGGAGAACAGGTAATAAGTTCCCCCGACCTCTGACATTCTGCGCAGAGGATCAAGACTTGATGCCCGCTCTGTCTACTCAAAGTGAAGAGCCATGGGACAGGTGAGTGTCCCACAAAGCATTCACAGGGCTAGAAGCTAGGAGCCTCACCACGGGTATGTAACACCTAAGTGAATTCCTCCCAAGTGGAAAGCAATCGTGGGTGGGAGAGAGATAGTTCACCATGTGCGAGTAACAGAGTGCCAAACTGAAATAAATGCATTCCTGCCAAACCTAAAGTTCAATTTGCCACATGGAATAAATTTTGCCTGGCTCAGTCTTTCAGACTTTGGTTTCTCACCCTTGCAGTGCTGTTCCTCAAACACAACCTCTTAACATGGATGACACCTTTTTCTTGCCAAATCTGATGGCCTCTACTCCAATATAATCCTGCAAAACATCTCACCTGTCTTGGCCACTATGGACCATGTCTTTCTCTTTGAACCATTATCCAACCTTGGTTTCACTAATACTATTCTTTTCTGGTTCTCCTATCTCTCAGACAACTTCTCAGTTTCTTTTGCAGGTTCCTTTTCTGCCTCCCACCCTTGACACCCTTAGACAGTGGGAGTCCTCAAGGCTCAGTTCTTGGCTCCTTTCTATTTTCCATCTACACCCACTCCCTCTGAGACCTCATTCACTCCCATGGCTTTATCATCTTTACACAGATGATTCCCAAATTTACCATTCCATCCTTGACTTCTCTCCACTGAATTCTCATATTTCTTCCTGCCTTCACGACATTTAAAACAGAACTTATCATCTTCCCACCAAAAGCTTTTCTGCCCCGTCTTCCCCATTGCAATATAATGATAATTATTCTTATTAACTATCCTCCCTATCTCACAACCCCATAACCTTGGCATTATCCTTGATTTATCTCACACAACACTCAAATTCAATCTATAACCCAATTCTATCAATTTTACCTTCACAACATCACTAAAATATTTTTTCCTCTACACCCAAACTGCCACTGTGCTGATCCAACCACTTTCATATCCCACCTTGACTACTGCATCAACCTCCTCACTGACTCTCGCCTCTTTCTCCACTCTAGTCCCTACTTCACTTTGCTGCCTGCATCATTTTTCAAAAAACATTCAATCCATGTATGCAGAATCCAGCTTCAATCCAGAAGCACAGTAGCTTAGTGGATAGAACCCGGGCTTTGGAGTCAGAGGTCATGCATGGGTTCTAATCCCCAATCTGTCACTTGTCAGCGGTGTAACTTTGAGAAAGTCACTTCACATCTCTGTACATCATTTACCTCATCTATAAAATGGGAATTAAGACTGTGAGCCCCAGGTGGGATAACCTGATTACCTTGTATCTATCCCAGCACTTAGAACAGTGTTTGGCACATAGTAAGCACTTAACAAATACCATCATCATCATCATCATCACGATCCCTACTCTTCAAGAAACTCCAATGATGCCCATCCACCTCTGAAGTTGGAAGTAGTGGTGGTCAGGTGTAAAAGGATGGGAAGGGAATTCCAGGCCAGATAAACAATGTGGGAAAGTGATTGGTGGTGAGAATAGTGAGATTGGAGCATGGAAAGCAGGATGAGTGATATGTTGTGGGCTGGGCCGTAGTAATTTGATGGGGTAAAGTACTAGGAAGTGCTTTAAAACTGACTATATGGAGTTTGTGTTTGATGCAAAGCCTTATTATTCATTCATATTCACTAAGCACTTACTTTGTGCAGAGCATTGTACTAAGCGCTGGGAAGGTACAATACCACAATAAACGGTGACAATCCCTGCCCACAACGAGTTTATTAAGGTCACATCTCCTCCAAGAGGTCTTCCCTGATTAAGCCTTCTTTTCCCCGACTACCTCTCCCTTGTCGATTGTCTATGACCTTGAATCTGTATCCCTCAAGGACTTTTTTTTGAAAAAAAATGGCATTTATTAAGTGCTTACTATGAGCCAGGCATCATACTAAGTACTGGTGTAGATGCAAGAGAACTGGATTGGTTACAGTCCCTCTCCCACAAGTGGCTCTCAGTTTTAATTCCCATTTTACAGATGAAGTCAGTGATGCGCTGAAAAATTGAGGTCACACAGCAGACAAGTGGATCCAGGATTAAAACCCACATCCTGTAACTATCAGGTCCATGCTCATTCCACTAGGCCTCAGTGTTTGAGTCTCTTTTCACCTTATCTTGAAATTTATCATTTACATTAATGTCTATATCCCCCTCTAGACTGTAAGCTCCTTATGGGCAGGGAACATGTCTACCAACTCTGTGGTACTGGACTCTCCCAAGTGAATATGTTCAACCAGATTAATTTATATCAGCCCCAGCACTTAGAACAGTGTTTGGCATATAGTAAACATTTAAAAAGTTCCATTGTTTGATCATTTCAGTCATAAAACATATAAATACATGAATTTATATATACAAGTCCCAAATATGAATAAAATGCACAAGATGGGACTTGGCTTCTTGGAGGCAATTTGATTTTAGATTCTAGGGTAGGGAAACAGTGTGAGTGAGGGTTCAGAGTCTGGGGAATAAAAAGGTAAGTTCAGTTAGATGGAGGGCTAGGGAATATCAAAGAATATGGTCTTGAGAATAGGGGAAAAGTGAGACAATAGGTAAGATGAAGAGGGCTTGGACACATTCACAAGGTTAATGCTCAGGTGTTTCTGTTTGATGCATTAAGAGTTTTGAAAGCTTGAGAGAACTCCACAGTGAAATACTGAAAAGTGATGATTTGAGCAGCAGGGTTGAATATAGGTTGAAGGAGGTAGAGCCTTGAGGCAGAAATACCAGTGATGAGACTGATAGAATAGTCTGTATTGTCATATAGTGATATAGCAAGAACTTGGCTAGGAGGGTAGGTATTTGAATGAGAAGGGATGGTTCCTGGAAAATGTTAAAGAGGAAGAATTGGCAAGTTTAGATTTAGTAATGTTGATTTTTTAAAAAAAGGTCAAAACTTTAGATATTGGCTTCCTAAATTTAAGAAATCATCTAATTACTCTAATCTTTCATGAAGGACTGAATTTTTCACAATGGACTGAATTCCTGGTATTACATTTGGGAAACTAAATGAGTTTTGGATGGAGTTCCTTTGTCTATTTCATATATTAAGTAATAATTCAATTTTATAAGCTTCAGTTAAGATACAGTTAATTATTTGCAGATTAGCTCCTGAGTGAAAACCTTAACTAGACTTAGTGTATTGAAATTTAATGATTTAAATTGAGGAGGCTCAATTTCCTCGATTTAAATTGAGTAGCCTCAATTTCCTTGGGAAGCTGACTAAGGTGAACAGATTTCCAGTACATCTGAATTTTCAGATCAATCTGTGACCAACAAGATTCCTGATACCTCAAAGGAGATACTGAAAATCAGATTTTTTTGAGTGGTCATTGACCATATGTGACCAAATCACAATGTTTAATTTCAGATTATTGCCCTGTATTGTTTGCATTGTTTTTGAAATTGTACTCATTATATTATAGTCATTTTTTGTCTCCCCACTAAAACGTAATTATTATATTATGAGGTATGTTAAAAGTAGTTTTAGTAAATACTTGGTATGGAAACAGATTGAGTTGATCGTGTGGAGGTTGGTTACTGATTGATTCTGAAGAAATTTTTCTTTTCTTAAGATGCTTTCTAATATGTGAACATAAAATACACCACTCTTTTCAACCATTTTGTCTTTCTAATGACTATAGTTCTGAAATTATGGTCTCGAAAGTTGAATGACTGGCGCACCTAAGCATTTGTTTTGTACTGTGCTTGCAAAAACAATTCATGTCACAGTAAATTCATGCACTTCTAATACTACCAGTCCTGGTCTTTCAGGACCATCTGTCATGCCATAATGAAAGTTCATCCATCCTGGCATTATCTGTGATGCAGCAATTACCAAGTGAGTGGTCTGAACTGAGATACAGCTGTGTCCCCAAAGTGCTAGATTTAAGCATCATGAGATAGTAATGGTTTTTGGTCTGTATAGGCTGATTCTGTGAAAATGCTTACAAGCATATTTGTTATATTATTCTAGTATTTTGTGGAAATAACATTAAACTAATTAATTGGTGAGGAGTTCTGTTCTATGTTGGCTGTCTATTTCAGGACCTCTTTGTTTGATACTGTCTTGCCATCATTAGACTGTAATCACGTTATGGGCAGTGAGCATGTCTACAAAATCTGTAATATTGTACTCTCCTAAGAGCTTATTACAGTGCTCTGTACAGAGTAAGTGCTCAATAATTTTCACGGATTAACTGATACAATTTTAAGTACTATGCATAGGTGATGGGAGTATAACTGCTCTAGAAATTGAATATGGGGTCTGTAATTAATCCAGGTTTCAAAGCCAAAGGGAATTAATTAGTCAATCACCTTCCATCTACCGAAAACTTTACTGAGGGCTAGACAGAGTACCATAGAAAAGGTTGGATACTACAACTGCCCTGCAGATCTGAAGTTTTTTCTAAATCTAGATGACATGGTACCTATTCCTATATACATACATACATTTATGCATATCTATCTATCTATATGGCTTTTGTTCTACTTTATTGAGTGCCTATCAGACTACACTGTACTCACTAGGCAACTGGTAACAATTACCATTGTTATTACTAGTTAATAGTAATTATTATCAAATGCCATCATGTTATTTCCAATTCATGGAAACTCTGTGGATATATTTTCTCCAGAGCAACCTATCTTCTGCCATAATCCATAATCTTGCTAGTGACTCTTCTGTTACCAATAAGTTTTCTATCCATCTATCTGCTTGCCTGCTTCTTCCACATTTCCCCTGGACTTTTCAAAGCATTAGTGCCTTCTCCAGATAATTAGTCCTTTTGATTATGTGTCCAAAATATGCTAATCTAAGTTGTCATTTGGCCTTCAAAAGACCACCTTGGCTTAATTTGCTCCCAAACCTATTCATTTTTCAGGCAGTCCCTAAAGCCTTCTGCTACACAACATTTCAAAGGAATGGATGTTCTTTCTATCCTTTTTCACTGTCCAGGTCTGGGATCCATACAGTGTCACTGGAAACATCATAGAATTCACAATTTGTATTTTTGTGGTAATTGCTACATCAGCACACTTCATGATTTTTTTTTTTTCCAGGCTCTTCATAATGAATATTCCTACAGTAGTAATACTAATAGTATATTTAAGTGCTGTGCTAAACACTGGGATAGATACAAGTTCATAAGGTTGGACAAAGTCTCTGTCCCACATGGGACAATCTAAGCAGAAGGGAGGACAGATATATGATCCCATTTTTCAGATTAGGAAACTGAGGCCCAGAGAAAAGAAGTGACTTGTCCAAGGTCTACTACTTCTATAATCTTACTACTCCTACTATTACTCCGACTAGTATCACAACTTCTAAAACTATTATAACTATTAATAATAATGGTAATAATAATGGTGGTACTGGTTAAGTGCATACTATGTGCAAAACACTGTTCTAAGCGTTGGGGGGATACGAGGTGATCAGGTTGTCCCACGTGGGACTCACAGTTTCATCCCCATTTTACAGATGAGGTAACTGAGGCACCAAGAAGTGAAGTGACTTGCCAAAGTCACACAGCTGGCAAACAGTGGAGTCGGGACTAGAACCCATGACCTTTGATTCCCAAGCTAGGCTCTTTCCACTGAGCCACGCTGCTACACCCAGTCCTACAAAATGGAGATTACATTCGCGCAGAATCCTGCATTGACAAAAACCCATGTCGTATGCCTCACCATAATGGCCCTTTGCATAAGCAAATGTGCAAAACCATGTCTTTCTTCCACCACCATACTGTGCTAACTTCAGAAAGGCTTGTATAGTTGGAAGAACGGTTTCTAATTTTGCCATCGCGTCCTAGCCGAAATTTGAAGTGAAAGCAGACTTTCTGGCAGAACTGAGTGTGAGGACGCATCCTATTATTTATATAGCCATATATGGAGTAAATTCCAAGTGTGTTCTGCCCTTCATTATCATTTTAGTTTTCATTACAATGGAAAGGTTCTGTGTACTGAAACCAAAACAGTAATGACCATGATGAGAAAGTTACAGATGGAAAATATCCAGGTAAAACAATTTTACTCTGTACCTAAAAATAGAAACATGGGGCTTTCAACAGTTCTAAAAATAAGGAAAAAAGATTTTAGAGAATAAATAACTGACCTGACCTATATCTTCTCTGTTCAAAATTCAGGTTGCGCATTAGATTATTAAGGGTCCATTCTCCAACTTTACAGCCCTTTTTGTGATTACTTTTTAATTTTTACTCTCCTGAATTATTATCCCACACTAAAAGGTAAATAGACATAACATTGATAAAGAGTAATTCCTTTAGTTTAGCTTCAGTAGGAAAAAGGAAATGTTGGATGGCTCAATTCCTAATAAGTAAGATTGATGATATTTGGGATAGCCATGGCTCACATGGTAAGTCAAAATAAATAAATGAATCTCTAAAAATTCTAGAATTCATTGAAAGTTGCTGCAACATGAAACCTCAACATAACTAAAATACTAAAGCATTAAATTGAAATGATTAATTATTTAGAAGAGGTAGGTATTAAAAGTGTGCTCTAGAAACTACTACAAACTGACTTTCAAAAAATTCTAAATTAAAACATGTCATCTGTTTACCATCACTCTGTATTGCCCCTTTTCAAATTTTCCAAACTATATTAAGCCTTTCACTGATATCTTCAAAATGAAGATAAAGTAGATACCACTGACCTGTCAACTTTTTCTGTTTCCAAAGATAAGCCATTGTGATCCTGACCACATATTTTATATAGCTGTAAAATCCAATGCGGGACCAACATTCACTATCACTGTGTGGTCAAATCAAATCAGAGTCTTGTTGCAGTCAATTGAGTATTTATTGAGTGTTGCTGCAATCAATCAAGTACTGTTATTTATTTGTGCTTCGCTGGGCACAGAGTAGTGTACTAAGGTCCCTTCCAAGCACTTATTATAGTGCTCTCCTCCTTTGCTCAATAAATAAGATTGACTGAATGAATTAATTTGGGTGAGTACATCTTCACTCCACTTCCCGGCTCATCTTCCTGCAGAAACGGTCTGGGCATGTCACTCCCCTTCTTAAACAACTCCAGTGGTTGCCTGTCAACCTCTGCTCCAAACAAAAACTCCTCACTCTAGGCTTCAAGGCTCTCCATCACCTTGCCCCTTCCTACCTCTCCTCCCTTCTCTCTTTCTACTGCCCACCCCACATGCTCTGCTCCTCTGCCTCCCACCTCCTCACCATCCCTCGGTCTCGCCTTACCACCGTCGACCCCTGGGCCACGTCCTCCCGCGGTCCTGGAATGCCCTCCCTCCTCAACTCCGCCAAACTGATTCTCTTCCCCTCTTCAAAACCCTACTTAAAACTCACCTCCTCCAAGAGGCCTTCCCAGACTGAGCTCCCTTTCTCCCTCTACTCCCTCTACCACCCCCCCTTCACCTCTCCGCAGCTTAACCCTCTTTTCTACCCATTTCCCTCTGCTCCTTCCCCTCTGCCCATCCCCTCAGCACTGTACTCGTCTGCTCAACTGTATATATTTTCATTATTTATTTTGTTAATGAAATGTACATCGCCTTGATTCTATTTAGTTGCCATTGTTTTTACGAGATGTTCTTCCCCTTGACTCTATTTATTGCCATTGTTCTTGTCTGTCTGTCTCCCCCGATTAGACTGTAAGCCCATCAAATGGCAGGGACTGTCTCTATCTGTTGCCAACTTGTTCATTCCAAGCGCTTAGTACAGTGCTCTGCACATAGTAGGCGCTCAATAAAACTATTGAATGAATGAATTCGTAGATATGATACGAGTTTTAAAATAATTTACAATCCAAAACACTGCTTGTACTTCAAAGTGTTTCCCCATGGAAAATTAGGTGCTTGGAAAACTGTCAATCAATGAGTAACTTAGGTGTCAATAGGGAGTCTTAAAATAGTTTTGCTATTGTAGGGAAATACCTTGAAGTTCCAGTAGTCTTTTTAAAATTACCTATTGGCTCCTCAGTTGACAGAGATGGGCTGATTTTAAAATGTTCACTTTAGATAGCAAGCAAAGTTGCCAAAGTACAGCCTTTGAAATTTAGGTTGCAAGGAGAAGGAACAGCTTTTTTTTTTTTTTTAAACCTCCGGGACCATTCACGGTATCCTCGTTTCAGATCTGTACAAATCCAAAAAAAAAAAACTGGGGTTTCTGACCATTAAACCTAAGAACTCTAATTAAAATGACCTGTTATTTGGGTAGTTAAAAATTATTTAACTATTCCCTTAAGCAATATTGTTTTTCTCCATGCATCATTTTTACAGGAAATAATTGCTCTTTTTTAAAAACTGTTTAAAGCAAAAGTAGAAGTCTTTCCAGACATAAACTTGATATAATCCAAATATTTTACTTCAGTGATATTGCATTCAAGTAAACTATAATGCATAATGTGGTCAGGAGTGTGCATCCAACATTAGCCTTCATTCATTCATTCAATCATATTTATTGAGCATTTATTGTTTGCAGAGTACTATACCGAGCACTTGGGAAGTACAATTCAGCAAAAAATCGAGACAATCCCTGCCTACAATGGACTCACAGTCTAGAAGGAGGGAGACAGACATCAAAACAAGTAAACAGGCATCAGTAGCATCATTATAAATAGAATTTATATATATATATATATATATATATATATATACACACACACACACACACACTATTAATAAAAATGAATAGAATTATAATTACAAATATGTACATATATGCACAAGTGCTATGGGACAGGGAAGGGGCGTAGAACAGGGGCGGAGAGGGAAGGAGCCAGGACAATGGGGAAGGAAGGAGGAATAATAATAATAATAATGTTGGTATTTGTTAAGCGCTTACTATGTGCCGAGCACTGTTCTAAGCGCTGGGGTAGACATAGAGGAATCAGGTTGTCCCACGTGGGGCTCACAGTCTTAATCCCCATTTTACAGATGAGGGAACTGAGGCACAGAGAAGCTAAGTGACTTGTCCACAGTCACACAGCCGACAAGTGGCAGAGCTGGGATTCGAACTCATGAGCCCTGACTCCAAAGCCCGTGCTCTTTCCACTGAGCCACGCTGAGCAGAGGGAAAAGGGGGGCTCAGTCTGGGAAGGCCTCCTGGAGGAGGTGAGCTCTCAGTAGGGCTTTGAAGAGGGCGAGAGAGTTAGTTTGGCAGACATGAGGAGGGAGGGCATTCCAGGACAGCGGGAGGACGTGGGGCAGGGTTCAACGATGGGTCAGGTGCGAACGGGGGACCGTGAAGAGATGAGCGGCAGAGGAGCGGAGAGTGCAGGGTGGGCAGTAGAAAGAGAGAAGGGAGGAGAGGTAGGAGGAGGCAAGGTGATGGAGAGCTTTGAAGCCAATAATAATAATAATGTTGGTATTTGTTAAGCACTTACTATGTGCAGAGCACTGTTCTAAGCGCTGGGGTAGACACAGGGGAATCAGGTTGTCCCACGTGGGTCTCACAGTCTTAATCCCCATTTTACAGATGAGGGAACTGAGGCACAGAGAAGTAAAGTGACTTGCCCACAGTCACACAGCTGACAAGTGGCAGAGCTGGGATTCGAACCCATGACCTCTGACTCCAAAGCCCGTGCTCTTTCTACTGGAGTTTTTGCTTGGTACGGAAACAAAGTCACAAACGTACTCAGAGATTAAGTTCACCATCTGTGGCATCTTTTGGTAACATGCCTGTGGCATTTGTTTATTCATCATTTAATTACACTGAGTGCTTACTGTGTGTAGAGCAGTGTGTTAAGCACTTTGGAGAGTACAATACAACAATGAACAGACATATTTAAGCACCTACTATTTTTTAAATAATGTAGTAAGCATTGGGGAAGATGCACAATAATCAGATTGGACTGACAGTCAATCAGTCAGGCAGATATATTAAGGGCTTTCTGTGTGCAGAGAGTGAACTAAGCTCTTGGGAGAGTACAATATAATAATATCCATTCATTCAATTGTATTTATTGAATGCTTACTGGGTGCAGAGCACTGTACTAAGTGCTTGGGAAAGTCCAATACAACAATGAACAGTGACATTTCCTGCCTACAGTGAACTCACAGTGGGGGAGGCAGACATCAATACAAATAAATAAAATTATAGATACGTACATATGTGCTTTGGGGCTGGGAGGGGGAGAAGAGCAAAGGGAGCAAGTCAGAGTGATGCAGAAGGGAGTGGGAGATGAGGCTCGGGGGAGGGAGGGGAGAGGGAAAAAAGATATTTAATATAAAAGGACAGATATTTAATTAAAAGAAAACTATATTTTAAGGCACACAATATACATGAGTAGTTACCTAATACAAAAGGAGAAACAACATAGATTAGAAAAGAAGCATACCTATGAACTATTGAAAAAAAAAAATCCTGAGCTGAAATTCAATATGCTAAAATACACCATTTCATTAACATGAGGAAAACCACATCATTTTCCATAAAAATGAGGTACTAGTTCAGCAAACTCACATTTTTTTCCAAACTATAATGTTAAATGGAGATTGGTTAAATCTGTTTCATTCTCAATATTTTGAGAAATTTAAGTCCATTAAATCTGATACCTAGAATTCTTTAGAAATTTCGTAAGGTGACAATCAGGACCTAATACTTTTTAATTCTAAAACCACAAAATAGTACATACACAGCTTGAAAGTCGTTGCAGAGCCAATATAGCTTTTCTTGTTAGTTTCTACTCTACTACCAATCATCTAGTCGATTACACAATGTTTTGGGTCCTCCTCCACCTTAATAAATCAGAGACTTTAGTACCTAGAGCTTGACTCGCTTCATTCAATCATGCATGGATATGATGAACTGTAATGGCTGCTTTAAAACATTATGTTTTATTTGATCAATAAACCTTAGATTAGAGATGTACATCAATAGCACCAACGTAATTGACCGTGGCCATTTCAGTTTCTTGCATGATTGACCTGTTGGTAGTAGAACTGGGAGAGATATTTGAAATGTATCTGATAATGATGGAAACTTATTGAGAACCTCATATTCTATAATATGCCTTCAAGTGAGTTTATTTCTTCTGAGATTGGGCTGTGATAAACACTGCTGTATCCTACAACAAGTTTGGATGAAATGATATTTAATTTTGTACTTATTTCAAACAATCTACTCTGAGGGGGAAATAAAGATATAATGTGTAATCCTTAATCGACAGAGTTTAGTATTAACATACTAAAAGAAGGATAACTAATTTTTTTTATGTGCATTTTTTTATGTGTATAAAATGAAGTGAAAAATTTTCAAACATATGAATACTTAGGGTCAGGATACCTAAAGTCAATTATGAGGACCAAAATATCATAATCTTGTTTCATCATTGTTTTACCTATTTTAAAATATAATGTTGTAGAGTACAATTATGTTTATGAATTACATAAGAAAATAATCCTCAATCCTTAATTAATATTTATCAACATTGATAATCAGGGAGTCATATAAATCAATGTCAATTAATTAGTGGTATTTATTGAGCCCTGACAATGTCCAGAACACTGTACTAAGTGCATGAAAGAGTACACTGCAACAGAATTAGCAGATGCACTACCTGCCCACAATTAGTTTACAGTCTAGAGGGGAAGATGAATTCCATTTATAATAAGAATAAAAGGAACCAGGAAAAAAATATTCTATCATTTTTGTTTTTCAATCTACATTTCATGGATCATTCATAAGTAACACAGATGACTTTATTCCTGGACCCTAAATAGCCATTCCCACTTGCATATATGCAATCCATTCCAGGCCCCAACCTCCCCAAATTATCTATCTTTCTTTCTCGTTCCTTGAACCTGTCTCTATATCTCTCTGATCTTCCATACCTCCAACTATTCTGTATTAATCCTTTAAACTTTCATTTCTTTTTCTATAGCAACAACACTGCTGGTCCTCAACTGTTGCTTAGAACAGTGCTCTGCACGTAGTAAGCGCTTAATGAATACCAACATTATTATTGAGCACTTCCTGTGTGCAGAATGCTAAGCAAAATATAATAGAGTTGGCAGAAATGATCTCTGACTACAAGGAGCTTACAGCCTACAGGGTGAGACAGACATTAAAATAAATTTCTGATAAAGGAAAATAATAGTTGTTATGGAATTTGTTAAGCAATTACTATGTGCCAGGCACTGTTCTAAGTGCTGGGGTGGATGCAAGTAAATCAGGGTGGACACAGTCCCTGTCCCATGTGGGGCTCACTGTCTCCATGCCCCATTTTACAGATGAGGGACCTGAGGCCAGAGAAGTGAAGTAACATGCCCAAGGTCACACAGCAAACAAGTGGCCGGGCTGGGTTTGGAACCCATGACCTTCTGACTCCCAGGCTTGTGCTCTAAGGATATGTTTTTAAGTCCTGTGGCTGGAGGTCGGATGAATATAAAGTGCTTAAGGGGTACAGATCAAAATGCATGAGATGACACCGAAGGGAGGGGAAATAGGAGAAATAGAGGCTTCATTGTGCCTCTGTTTTGCTATTTCCAATTCTGTCATTTTGAGTGTCCTGGCCTCTTTTAGTCCTGGTGGCCCCTTCTTCTGTAACTCAAGTTTTCAGGTCCTGAGTTGGACAAGGGAAGGAGAGCAGGTGTCAGCATCAGAATGAAAGGAGAATGAGTAGGGAGAGAGTTGGGGAGGAGTCCCTGAACTTCTGCCCTTGTTCCTGAATTCTGCAGACTGATCCTAAGATCGAAGTAATTTTTTTCGATGGAGTAATCTGCAAACTCAATAATTTGTCAGATTTTTTATTAAAAAAATTAAAGAAAGTTATGCAAATAAATTAATTTGAATAAAGGTTAAAAAACACTCAAATATAAGCAGTAGAGACTAAGAATTGTACAGTTCAGAATTGTAATGCAGTTCCTCTAAGACTCACTTTTTTTGATAGGGTGGATCTAACGTCTAAAAAATATTTATAAAGTAGAGTAGTACCTTGTTCCCATTTTTGTTTAACCTATTCTACAAAGCTGTGCTTGAGGGCATAACAACGAATCTGGGAGGAGTGTCAAAATATGTTTCCAATCCTCAGGAAATTATTTCATTTTGACAGTTAAGGAACATCATCAAATAGCCTTAAAACTCTCACAATAGCTTCAATATGCTGCTGACTATTCTAAAAATACAGTCAAAACCTGTGTAAATCATTCCCAAGAACTCTACTGAGACTATCATAGTTATGGCAAAAGAAAATAATGTCATCGACTATTGCTTCTTTTCAAAGGTATTTCATTAGTTATTAATATGCTCCTACTTAAATATGAAAATTTCATATTTAAACCTACAGGAACAATAATAATAATAATAATGTTAGTATTTATTAAGCACTTAATATGTGCCAAGCACTGTTCTAAGCACTAGGGTAGACACAAGATAACCAGGTTGTCCCATGTGGGGCTCACAGTCTTCATTCTCATTTTACAGATGAGGTAACTGAAGCCCAGAAAAGTGAAGTGACTTGCCCAAGGTTACACAGCTGACAAGTGGCAGAGCTGGGATTAGAACCCAAGATCTCTCACTCCTAAGCCTGTGCTCTTTCCTAATAGCCACTTATTTTAATGTATTTTGATATGCGTAGTATATTCATAAAATCTTTTCATGCTTAATATTGATAGGAGAATATATTAATTTGTACTTTGCATGGAAGAAAGCACAATTTTAATATCTTCATGGGGCAGGTGTAAACAGGGATCTAGGACATAATTTAATTAGTCATATCAGTAGAAATGGACTTTGTTAGATTATGCACTATCAAACTCTAGGTAATAGCCTATCATTAGACAAAAATGGTGCTGAATTCTAAAATCAGTGTATTCATCTAATAAATGCAATGATTAAAATGATCACCTAAATTGAACAGGTATGGGAGGTCCTATAAAAATTGCCAAAATATTCTATACAGTCCTCATTCAATAATCAAGAACTGGAAGGACAGAAATAAAAAACATAGATACGAAGTTGTATTTTTCTACTGATAAGGAGCTCAATTATTACAGTGTCTAAAGTTATTTTAGTGGCAAAACCCTCGAGAGGAACATTACCTCTTTTATAACAACAATAAACTGCATTGTGTTTTAGTGGTGTTTGCATGTAAATAGCATCTTAGTGGTTTAAAAGAGTTAAAGTTCATCCTTAAATTCCACAGGTGACGTTATTTATCAGTATGGCTATATGTAAATTTAAGGCAGGGCATGTGTCTACCAACTGTGTTATACTGGGAGACTAAGAGCTTAGCACAGTGTTCTGCACATAATTAGCACTTGACGAATACCTCTGATTGACTGGTTAGGTCCTATTTAGGATTGTCAATGTGGTTGGAAAAAAGGAATGAGTGATTGAACCCCACCTCCTCCATACTGCAATTCATGCACTTGAGAAACAAACCCTGTTGCCATCTCTGCTTTTGAACTTCCCTCTTTGCATCCTGATCTTTCCAAAATCTTTTCTTTGGATTGCTGTCCACCAGGCTGGTCTGTCCCGTGGAGTGATTCCCAACAGCACACATTACTTTTATAATGTTTGAGACTGGGTTTCACTTTTACTATATTTTTTATTTCATCCTATTGGTTTGCAGGTGTCCCTCATTAATTTATTAAACAGTAGTTAACTAAGGATACTAGTGATTGTCTGACAGACAAATACTCTCCCCTACCTTCTTTAAAGCTTTACTGAGGTCACAACTCCTTCAAGACGCCTATCCAGACTAAGCACTCCTTTCCTCTTATTTATTATTTCAGTCGCATTTATTGTGTGCTTACTGTGTGCACTAAGTACAGTGCTTGGGAAAATATGATACAATAAACAACAATAATAAACAGTCACATTCCCTGCCCACGACAAATTTATGGTCTAGAGGGGCAGGTGCCGATTCACTTCTGCATCTCTCTGACTTGCTCCCTTTATTCCTCCCTCCTAAGCCTATCAGCACTTATGTACATCTGTAAAATAGGGATTAACAGTGAGCCTCACGGGGGACAACCTGATCACCCTGTGTCTCCCCCAGCGCTTAGAACAGTGCTCTGCACATAGTAAGCACTTAACAAATACCAACATTATTATTATTATTATTATTATTATTATATATCTTTAATTCATTCATATTGATGTCTGTCTCCCCCTCTAGATCTGTCTCCCCTTTTAGACTGTAAACTCATCGTGGGCAGGGAATGTGTCTATTGTTTGTTGTACTGTACTCTCCCAAGAACTCAGTAAAGAGCTCTGCACACACTAAGAGCTCAATAAGTATGATTGACTGAATGAATGAACAAACGAATGGATACTCTCTCCGTGTCTTACCCAGCAGAGCTGCATTGTTGTGAACATTCTTCAGTACTGAGATGTTTTCTGTCTTTCGTGGTAATGTTTCCTTTCATCTGATGTTGAGAAGGGTCCACAGGTGATAGTGGTGAAACTGATCTAGGATCAGGGCCTTTCATGATAGGTCTAAATGTCACAGCTATAGACCTGGCTCTGAATCTTAATGCACCCCTCTCTCCACACTTTGTTCTGCAAGCTGATGAAAGCCACACTGGCCTACTGACTCTATTTTCTATTTCTTTACCTAACTGTGCCCTGTTGGACAGTGTATTGCTTAGGATTCAAATTTTGGCTGCAGCTGGAAGGTCTGTGGAAAACACACATGTCAAAAGATACCATCTTATCACAATAATGTGATCAAAGAACATATATATTTAAAGGATGAATTACTTCTATTTTCCACTATGTGGTTTTCAAATTTTAGCCTATCCAATTATTTTTAATCCCAAAGAAACAAAATTAATTATCACTCAAAAGCATATATAATGTGCAATGACTGGATCTTTATGCTATAATCGGAGCAATTACTAGCTTCCCTCATTTTTTTCCCATTCCAATTGCCATGTCTACCTCCTTCCCACATACACTGTTCTGAATGAAAACCAGTAAATTTTACTATTTAAATTAGAGAATAATTTGTCTAGATGTATAATTTGAAATAATGATCAGGTGTAAACTTTCACTGCTAGATTGTCCCATTAATTTCCATAAACCATTGTCCTCCAGCTAGCTCTCATTTTCCCTACTCCTTCTGTGACGCACTTGCATTTGAATTTATACTCTTCATTCATCCCACCCTGAAACCCCACAGCATATCCATAATTTATTTTAATATCTGTCTCCCCCTCTAGACCATAAGCTCCTTGTAGTCAGGGAATGGGTCTACCTACTCTATTTTGTTCTCTTCCAAAAACTTAGTACAATGTTCTGCACAAAGTAATCACTCAGTGAAAAGGATTGATTTATCAATTGATTTATGATCATTATTAATAATTACAGTATTTAAGTGCTTACTATGTGCCAAGCCCTTTTCTAAGTGCTGGGGTAGATATTAGGTATCAAGTTGTCCCATGTGGGGCACATAGTTTTCATCCCCATTTTACAGATGAGGTAATTGAGGCACAGTTAAGTGGCTTGCCCAAAGTCACACAGCAGATATGTGGCGGATCCGGGATTAGATCCCATGTCCTCTGACTCCCAAGCCCAAGCTCTGGCCACTAAGCCACGCTGCTTCAATAGATCAATTGATTACATCTATGGAATGCTATCTATTAATAATAATAAATGAGCTTCACTTCTAAAACTTCAGGACAAAGAATATGCATGATTATAGTGATAGTAATTTGTACCATACCACTTTTACTCTCTTGTATCTGACATTCCTGTTCCTGCATGAGAATAGAGTGCATGCAAGACTTTACAAAAGACAGAGATCAGTTAATCAATAACTGGTATTTATTGAGTGCTTGCTGGGTCTGAGCACTGTACTAAGCATTTGGGGCAATACAAGACAACAGAATTGGTAGATATGTTCTCTGCTGTCTCATCTGGAAGGCTCTCTCCACTCTGGCCAGGAGGGGAGAGTATAGCCAGGACCCATATTCAACTGGTCTGAGAAGGGAAGAGGATGAAAAAACCACACTGACAAAAGTCAATAATAGCAGCTTTATCTAAGATGAGGCACTTTAATAATTACTGAGCTTATTTTCAATCATTACTGAGCTTAGTTTCATTAGCATAATTGCTTACATGTCTACGGGTAAGCACAAGCTCCCACTCTAGACTATAAGATTATTCTAGAGTCTGAGCCAGTTGTGGGCAGGGATTGTCTCTATTTGTTGCTGAAGTGTACTTCCCAAGCACTTAGTACAGTGCTCTGCACACAGTAAGTACTCAATAAATATGAGTGAATGAATGAATATTGTGGGCAGGGAATGTATCTGTTTATTGTTACATTGTACTCTCCCAAGGGCTTAGTTTGGTGCTCTGCACAAAGTAAACGCTCAATAAATAGGATTGAATGAATGAATGAATGAACACAACATGCTCCAAAGTATAACTCCAGGGAGCCCCCATTCAAAGTCCCTGAAAGTCACAATAGGGACATTCCCATAACACTGAGCAGATGTGATTCCAGATCTCCTGGGCTGTTTCTCTCCTGGCCTTTTCATCCCTGTCACTGATTATGAAAGGGCTCTGTCATTACAGCCTTAGTGAGCCTGATTATCTGATTGGTCAGAGTCATCCATGAGAAGGTCAGAGACTTAGGCACAACCCAGGATAAGAATACTTACTTTTCCAGCTGTACATCCTATCCAGATGCCTGCCTTTTCAAGGGTCAAGGCCAGCTAATCTTGGTATGGGACTAAGTGGTTCCTCCTCATCAAGGGTCAAGACCTGCTCATCTAAGGATGGGACTAAGCTATTCCTCTGGGCCCATTCAGCCAAGAAGCTTCCAAATACCTCAGGGGAGGAAGTGAGCATGGGCAGCCATATCTACCTACAGTAAGCTTACAGTTTAAGGGGGAGGCAGACATTAATATAAATAAATAAATTCTGGATATCACTCCTAATCAATTACCAAGTACTTACTGTGTAGAGAGCACCATGTTTGGAAGATTGCAAGTCAGTGGTGTTGGAAGACACAATCCCTGCCCTCGGGGAACTTATATTTTTCACAAAAGAATAATGTTACAACTAAAGTTACAGTATCATGTTGACACTAATATTAGAAGTAAAGTACTTACTGAACACACCCTGGGTACAGTGCATTTTGAAAAGTTGATAAAAAAGCATGAGACACAATCTAACAGATTAATCCCACACAGAATACTTAGAAACAAAATCAATAATTGTTTTATTATTTATTACTTATGTAAACACAAGAAATGAGTAAAGGTTAAAACTAATTCAAGAAAGATAGAGGTGGATGTTAGGTTGATATGATTTGGATTTCTGGATATTAATCTTGAAAGTCATTTTAGTGGGCAGGGATTTTAGGAAGGCTTGTTCATGGTGTGAACAACAGAATGCTGTTAGAGAAGGGAGAGAGTTCTAGGTTGAGAAGATAATGCTATTCTCTCTCAACCTAGAAGTGAGGAGGCTGAAAAGTTTAGAATGAGGTAAAGGGAGATGTGTGTTAAGTAACGTTTCAAGAAGATAATCCTTACAGCAGCATTTACTGTAGACTGGATATGGGCAAGGCTGGAGACAGGGAGACCATTGAGAAGGCTGATACAATAATCTAATCTGGATCTTGGACTAAGGTGTTACCATTTTGAGAGGGAGAAAAATGGATAAACCCAGGAAATTGTATTCAGGAAGAAACATTAGACTTTAGCAGTAGATTGACTATGATAAATCAAAGCGATTAAAGAGTTGAGTTAAGTTATAGGTGTGTTGAGTTGGAGGAGCCAGGGAGATGGCCAAAATGGAGATGTTACAAAGAGAAGAATAGATCTGATAATATAATTTAATAAGAGGTCCAACCTGGAGAGGTAGACCCTATAGTTTTGATAGATAAAAATCACTTTCTTCTACTTTGGTCCCTCCTTCACTCCTATCTTCGATCTCTCACATTTCATTAATCAGTCACCCCCTTATATTCACATCCAATGGTTTCTACTCCAGCCTCATCCACTTTGACCTCTTGGCTGCTTTTGTCAGTGTGGACTATCCCCTCTTTCCTAAAATGTTGTCAAAATTTATTTTTTCTGATAATGCAATCCTGGGTCTTTTCCTACTTCTCTGTCCATTTCTTCTCGTTTCATTTGCTGGCTCTTCTTCTGCCTCCACTCGAATCCCAGCTCTGCCACTTGTCAGCTGTGTGACGGTGGGCAAGTCACTTAACTTCTCTGTCCCTCAGTTACCTCATCTGTAAAATGGGGATTAACTGTGAGCCTCATGTGGGAGAACCTGATTACCCTGTATCTACCCCAGTGCTTAGAACAGTGTTCTGCACATAGTAAGCACTTAACAAATGCCAACATTATTATTATTATTATTAAGGTGGTATCCAACAAAACTCTGTTCTGAGGCTTTTACTCATCTTGCTTTACTCCTCAGGGAGCTAATCCATCCACATGAGCTCAGCTACCACCTCTATGTGGATGGCTCCCAAATCTCTCTCTCTAACTCTGTCTTTTCATGTGACAAGCAGTCTCACATCTAATCTTGCCTAATAATAAAAATTATTATTATTATTGCTGTTATTGTAGTGGTATTTCTTAAGCCCATTCTATGTGTCAAGCACTGTATTAAGCACTGGAATCTCATCCTGTCTTATGCTGTCGAGTTGTCTCCAACCCATAGCAACTCCATGGACACATCTCTCCCAGAACGCTCCACCTCCATCTGCAATCATTCTGGTAGTGGATCCTTAAAGTTTCCTTAGTAAAAATACGGAGGTGATTTACCATTGCCTATTTCCATGGAGTAAACTTGCGTCTCAGTCCTTGACTCTCTCCCATGCTGCTGCTGCCCAACATAGGTGAGTTTTGACTGGTAGCAGATTGGCTTCCACGCGCTAGCCACTGCCCAAGGTAGGAATGGAATGGATATGCCTCTGCTTGATGCCCCCACCCATAGTTGAGACTGATAGTGTTTGGGAAACTCCTCAGGTGGGACCCTGCAAGTGGAAGCACTGGAGTAGATACAAGATAGTCAGGTCAGACACAATCTCTCTAAGATCCGTATGGGGAGGAATTGGGCCTACCAACTCTATTGCATTGTATTGTTTCTGTTCTGCACTTAGTAAATGCTAGATAAATACCACTGATTTATTGATAATTTATAAGAGCTAAAATAGAGAACTCTTTACAGTAATCTAATGAAATCTTTCTGTAGGTGGGGGCCTTCCAGATCCAAGATGGAATCTTTTATATGAATATTTGTTCTGTGACTCTGCTGTTAATTTTTTCACTGGCACTCATCTGGGCATTGGGAAGCCTAGTGCCAGTTCTGATTCTGCCAGATGGGGCTCTGGCATAAGTGGTGAAGCTTTCTGACTGAAGAACCTCTTGGGGCATTCCAAAAGGTGGACCATCCTAGAAGCAACCAATAGGTTACTCAGTAGTATTTACTGAGTACTTTACTGAGTAGTGCAGGATATCCCCCCAATACTAAGCACTTATGAAGATATGATAGGCAGTAGCCATGCTTCCTACCCTTAGTGAGTTTCTAATCTATCAGGAAGGCAGACCCTAAAATATATTACAGATAGGAAGCAATAGAAATTCAAAATAGGTACATTAGTACTTACAGTGTTTTGTTGTTATAGATGAGAAGAAAGTGGTGAAGACAGGAAAATGAAGGTAATAATCAGGCAAATCCTCTAAATTAGAGAAGTCCTCCCTCATTAAAAACACTTTCATAATGTGGGAGCTAAAATCCACAGTGGCTACTCAATCAGAGCTCTGCCAGATCACAATTGCATGTGCTACAAGGTGGCATAGACACAGTGTGACCACGTGGATAGGGCACAGTCCTAAGAGTTAGAAAGACCTGGGATCTAATCCTGACTCTACCACTTGTCTTCTGTGTGACCTTGGGCAAGTCACTTCATATCTCTGTGCCTTGGTTACCTCATCTGTAAAATGGTGATTAAGCCTGTAAGACCCAAGTGGGACATGGACCTTGTCCAACCTGAATAGCTTGTATCTAACCCAGTACTTATTGCAATGCCTGATGCATAGGAAGCAACTTAACAAATACCATTAAAAAAACAACAAACCAGTAAGCATAACTAGGCTTTAGTCACAGTAAGTGAGAACGGATCCTGTAAGTAAAATACCTTTACAGGTGCTTCATAAGATGCTGCACCTCTGCCCATCTGCACTCTCAATTAGCAAGTAGGAGTTGGTGCTGATGGCACAGGAAACATTACCAATAATCAATTCCTCCTTGCAGGTTCTCATTCATCCTGCATGGGAAACTCTATTGCAATGATATAGGCCACTGAGAGTTGAAAAATAGGATTTAACTTCTAACAGAATCTTAATAATAGAAATGAACACCCCGTGGAAGCATTACTCTGGGGGAAAGTAGAAATTGAAAACATTTTCATCCCAATGGATAATGAAATGAATGTCTAAGCCATGTCTCCTTAATATTTATTGTGTGATTTAAACATATGGGTTGCATTTTTTAGCAGATGACTCGAATTAACTAAGCTTTTGCCATCTGTTGCTTGGTCCTTCAAACTGCCTTTTCTGTAAATCTCACATGAGGTTAGCACATTGTGGAAGGACTTTAGAAGATAAATGGATAAGAACAGAAAGAAGAAAGAAAAAAAAGAATGATATAAAGTAGTTAACTCACTAGTTGATTAAATCTCTCAGCTTTATATATCCTACACCTTTTTTTCCTTTGGGACTTATGAATTTTCCCCTCTCAGGTTCACACCTGGAGAGTTTCCAGTACTCTACTAATCTCAAGTACAGGAGGGAGAGGCAAGCAGAAGCCTACCCATTCCATTCCTAGCTTGGGCAGTGGCTAGCGAGTGGAAGCCAACCTGCTACAAATCAAAACTCACCTGTGCTGGGCAGCAGCAGCCTGGGTGAAAGTCGAGGGCAGAGACGTACGTTAACTAAGCAGAAGGAGGCATTGGTAAACTGCTTCCATATTTTTAGCAAGGAAAATCTATGTATACACTACCAGAATGATTGCAGATGGAGGTGGGACATTCTGGGAGAGATGCGCCCCTGGTGCAGCTATGTGTGGGAGATAACTTGATGACATGACAAGACTTATGAATTTAGACTTAATGAGCCAAACTTTCTCAATCCATTAATGGTACTTCTTGAGTGTTTACTATAGAGTATCTCATCTAATTTCTTTTCTTTCTCCTCCATCTTAAAATTTATGCTTAAGAAGTTGAAATCAACCCTCTTCACTGGGGGGGGGGGGAAATATCTCAGCTCTTAAATCATTAGTGCTTTACCATTGAACAGCTTCCGGCAAACAGATGCCATTCCAGGCACACAGAATCCATTAATCGACAGTATTTGAGCAAAGATTACTGCAAAGTAGACAGGCCTGAAAGCCAAAAGACTGTGTTCTCGTCTCATCTCTGCACGGGCCTGTGGTGCACTTGTAATGTTTCAGTCCCCTCATCTGTAACAAGGTGATAAAATATATATTTCCTTCCTTAAACTCTGAACTCCATGTAGAATAGGGACTGGATCCAAACTGATATTTTTGTATCTATGCCAGCCTCTAGCAATTCTTGTATCTACCCCAGAATCTAGCACTCTATGGGCATATAGTAAGCATTTATAAATACCATAATCATTATTGAGCATTTACTAAAGGCAGAGAACTGCAGAGAGCACTTGGGAGAGTGCTAGACTGTAAGTTCCTTGTGGGCAGGGACTGTGTCTGTTATGTTGTATATACTCTCCCAAGTATTTAGATACTAAACATGATCTCCTGATTGACTGAGAGTAAGATAAGGATAGAAGAACCCAGAAGACAAGCAGGGTTGCCATATTTTGACTATCCAGAAACTCTATAATGCAATGCTATTCATCCTGCTACTGTTCTGGCTCTGTCTAACCCTGTGCACTTAAGGTGATTTAAAATGGCTCCAGCTAGCCACTAGTTTCCTAGAGTGTTATGTCTAGATTGATGTTTTGGCGGCCCTAATACCAAACATAGAATGGTGCATCCTTCATGAAAATAATTATTTTTTCAAAACCTTTATTTTGTATTTACTTTGGTCTTTGGTTCTCTGTGCACTTCCAGGATGCTATGGAATCTTTTGTTTCTCATTTGAAAGGAAGGAAACATTCTTAAATAGAGAATGCTATTGCCTCAAAGCACGTCAAGTCCATGATGAAATTCTATTAGTTCATCACTTTCTTTTTAAGATCTCTCTACTAATACAAGTAATGACCCTGTTGAATTATAGCTGACTGACACAAAAAAGTATAATTCTCATGGGTGAAAATAAAAAGATAGCCTAAAATGAAGCATAAAGAATTTTGCTATGTATGTCAGTATTCCGAGATCTAGATTTAGTTCATTTAAGAACACATAACTGTTTTTCAAAAAGCCATTGACATTCACAACCTGGCAGAGATGTGTGTTCCTCATATAAAGTGAGAAAAACTGAGAAGAATACAGATATTACCAACAACTTGCACATTCTTAGAGGAAAGTTGCCATTTAAAGTTAGAAGCATACATATGAATAATTCACATATACATATTATACACAACTCCTCAACTTTCCCCTGAAATCCTCTACTCTCTCCTAACTTTTCCACATCAGCCAATAGCACCATCATCCTCCCCATTCCAGAAGCCCCCAACCTTGTTGTCATTCTTGACTCTGCTATCGTCCTACTCACACATTAGGTTTACTACCAGTTCCTTCTGGTTATACCTTCTTATCTTCCAGATCCATCCATCCTTTTACACTCAAAATCATTATTATTATTATTTATAGCTTACTATGGGCTAAACAGTGTTCTAAACCCTGGAGTAGATACAAGAAAATCAGGTCAGACATATTCCTTGTCCCACAAAGGGTTCACAGTCTGAGCGGGAAGGAAACTTTCCACCTCCCTGGTGCAAAGCTCTGATGTTATCCTGGCTACCCAATAACATTATCCTCCTCACTGGTCTCCCAGCCTTCAGCCTCTCCTCCATCCAAGCTAAACTACACATTGCAGCATGGATCATTTTCCTCAGCATTCTTTGGCTCACATCTCTCCTTGACTCAAAACCCTCCATTGGCTTCTTATGACTCTCTGCATCACACAGAAACTTCTCAGAATTGCCTTCAGGGTTCTCTAGCATCTCTCTCCATGTTATCTATCTGTCCTCATTACTGAACACTTCCCCAATATGTCGTTTCTATCTGTCCTCATTACTGAACACTTCCCCAAAATGTCATTTTGATTCCTCACAAGCTGATCTTCTAGTTGTGCTTCATTAAAAACTCTCTTGGCTCTAACCTCCCACTCATGCTCCTCCCTAAATTAGAACTCCCTCCTTTCCCAATCAATCAGCAGTATTTCTAGAGTACTTACTGTATGCAGAATACTTTAAGTTCTTGAGAGAGCACCATACACTTGAGTTGGCAGACACATTCCTTGCCAACCTTGAGTTAACAGTCTAGAGGGGAGGCAGACATTGAAATAAATTATGGATTCCACAAAAGAGCTGTGGAATTAAGAGAAGGGTAAGTATCAAGTGCTTAAAGAGCACTTTAGGTAGGTCACACAGGTAGGAGAGGGAGTAGGGGAAATGAGGGCTTAATTGGGAAAGCTTCTTAGATTAGATGTGATTTCAATAAGGTTTTGAAGAAGGAGAGAGGGGCAGTCTGTTATATATGAGGGTGGAGGGAGTACCAGGTCAGAGGGAGGATGTGGGCAAGGAACTGTGGTGAGATAGATGAGATTGAGGTATAGTAAGTAGGTTAGTATTGGAAGAACAAAGCATGCAAGATGGTTTTAGTAAAAATTCAATGATATAAGATTGAGCGACTGAGTGCTTAAAGCCATTGGTAATGAGTTTCTGTTTGATATGGAGGTTGATGGGCAACCACTGGAGGTTTTAGAGGGTTGGGAAGATATGATAAACCCTTTTTTGGATAAATGATCAGGACAACATAGGAGTCTGGGAGGTCAGCAAGGAGCAGGTGTAGCTGTCAAGGCAAAATATATGTCCTTGGCTAAACATAGTAGTGGTTTGGATTGAGAAGAAAAGACAGACTTTGACAGTGTTGTGAAAGTAAATTCTTCAAGATTTGTAGACAGAATATGTAGGTTGAATGATAAAGATGAGTCAAGGACAATGCCAAAATTATGGCCATGTGAGACAGGAAGAACACTGTTGCAGTCTACATTCCAAACCTTCCTAAAATCTCAGCACCTCTAACAAACTTTCCTGATAACTTCCAAGCAGCCCACCATATCATCTTTTCAACCAAGTCTTCCACCTATAAACCTTTGTATTCTACCCCTTAGCACTTATATATGTATGAATGACTTCTTCTAGACTGTAAGCTCGTTGTGGGCAGGGAATATGTCTATCACCTCTGTCATATTGTACTCTCCCACGCACTTAATACAGTGCTCAGCAAACCATAAGCACTCAATGAATGATTGATTGTATAACTCTTGTTACTATTTTGATGGTTTCTCCCTTGTGCCTTGGAAATATCTCATTTTTTTATTCCATACTTCCCAAACATCTAGTACATATAGTTCATATAGAGTGCTGTGTATATATAGTGCACTGAATCAAGTGGATGGAAGATAAATGCTACAATTACTACTATAAAATATTTACAATTAGACTTGTCCAAAAGAACAGTTATGTACTTTTATGTATATATGATCATCGATTGAGCTTTTACTGTGTGTGAAGCACTGTACTAAGCACTTGGGAGAGTACTATATTACATGGGTGTCTACTATAGCTAATACTACATCTACTTCCACCATGGCTGAGCAGAGTATCCTCGATAACTGCTGCCTTCCCTCCCACCACAGAGGACACCAGCTCCCTTCATATCCTGTGCACAATGGGCCACGATAAAAGCTACTGTTGCATTCTCTCAGCACACCCTTCACCAGACAGGCAGACAGCTACACTGCCTCCTTGAAAATTTTTCCACAAATAGACAGAGATTCACTTGAAAAATTTTCCAAATGGTAGGATTCTAAGACATTTAATAGGTGAAAAGTTTTAAATTATTAAGCTATCTCATAAAACACAGATCTAGATTTTCTTTCAAAACTGGGAAAGAGAAGAAGAAAAAGGAGAGGTAGGGTAAAGAGAAAGCTACTCTCTTTCCCAGCTGCATATCTTTGCCACTGCTGTCTCTGTCCAGGTCTAAGGAGTGGAATGGATTAAATAAGAAGGCAAACTGCTACGATGCTGATCCAGACATTTTTCACATTCCAACTTGACTACTGCATTAGCTTCCTCACTGACATCCCTGTCACCTGTTGTTCCCCTCCCCAGTCCTTACTTCACTGCTCCCCACATCATTTTTAAAAAGAAAAAAATTCAGTTCACATCTCCACAATTCTTCAAAACCTTCAATAGCATTGGTTCTTATGAGAAGAGTAAGGTCAGCTGTCAGAGTGAAAAGACTTACCAAGGTTTAGGGGAATCAGCAAGGTGTAGAGTCATTAAGAAACTAATGGAAGTGAGTTGGAAGAGAGTGAGGGTAGTTGGTGGAGAAAAAGAGATTCAACTGATCACACTGGGAATGTGAACTTTGGATGAGGGAGGCAGGGGAGAGTGGAAAATTACAGTGTCTCTTGAAATAAGGAAGAATGATGATTCACATTTCAGTCACCCTCAGTACACCATGGGTCTCCCAGATATGCCCCTTGGGAATGATCCAACGTGCGATTTTAAACTCAAGGTCCCCTAGGGAAGCCTGCAGTGATGCCTCCCTTCTCTTAAAAATAATAATAATTATGGCATTTGTTAAGCACTTACTATGTGCCAAGCTCTGTTCTAAGCAATGGGGTAGATACAAGGTAATTAGGTTGGACACGGTCCCTGTCCCACAGGGGGCTAACAATCTTAATCCCCATTTTACAGAAGAGGTAACTGAGGCACAGAGAAGTGACGTGGTTTGCCCAGGGTCACAGAGCAGATACGTGGGAAACCTAGCAGACAAACTCTAGCTTGGAATATTCCAATTCATTGGATTTCAAATTCTAATAGTCAAAATCTACCCATAGACAAAGGCTACTGAGTAATTTCAATTAAATCACACAAAATTTACTAAAGCACAAACCAATCTAAATTGTTTCAGTCTTCATCAATTCTATTTGTATTATTTCAAATGTGACGATGTCATCAGACCTTATATTGATAATATTGGTAAAACTGTCCCTAAATCAACCAATTTTACTTGGCTATTTAAAATATAAAATTAGCAAAAAAGAAAAAATAATATTTTAGTCATGATACCAAACCAGTTTCTATATCAGGATCCAGGTAAATGTTATTTTTTTTTCTTTCTATTCAGATTAGAGATGCAATCATAAACTTCCTGAGAGGTAGAGTAAGAGTAGAATTTCTGACAGACCAATAGGTCTACTGTCATTATAATGACTTTATCATGTCATTTATTTCCCTGATTGGTGGTTTAATTTTTCCTTTTAAATCTTCCTGTTTTAAAATCACCGTGTCTATCTTTCTATTTCAGTAATACTCCTCTTAATTAACCTGTGGTGACAGAGGAGAAACCATTCATTCTGGTGGGCAGTTCCTTCCTTGGAATCCCAGGCTTGGTCTCTGGGTCCTCAGAAGTAACAGATTTCTTTGCAGTTATGCTCACTGGGGCTCAGTGCACAGGAGTTCCAGACTTGTCAGCCTCACTCATGCCTTTAATGAGACCTGAGTGTTTCCAATTTGGGCTGAATAAAACCTCCAAATGGTAGCTTTCTGGCCTAATAGGTTTTGAAGCCTAATCTCTTCCAGCCCCAGGCCACCTAAAATTCCTGTCCCATTTCTGACTTCACAATCACAATGAGAAATTGGCACCTATGTTTTTTGCTTTCAGCCTGCACGCTTCGTTCCTCCAATGCCAACATGTTCCTTGTACCACAATCTCATCTATCTTGCTATTGACCCCTACTTCATGTCCTCCTTCTGACATGGAACTCCTTCCCTCTGACAGATCACTACTCTCCTACTTGAAGAGCCTTATAAAATCACTTCTCCAAATGAATTTTTCTGACTAACCCATTATTTCCTCTATTTCCTCTGTCTTCTACACTGTCCATGTACTTGGATCTGTACCCTTCATTTATATTCACTCGACCCTCAGCCCCACAACACTTGAGTCTGGAGCCATAATTTATTTTTAATGCTTGTCTCTCTGTCTAGGCTGTAATCTCATAGGAAGTAGGGGATGTGTGTCTGTGCTGTATTGTACTTTCCCAAGTGTTTAGTGCTCTACACACAGAAAGTGCTCAATAAATATCACTGATTGACCAAGGTTGTTAGAGCAGCTCACACTGTAAGTTTTTTAGCTTTTTCCTATTAACCTTTGTATATTAACCACATAGTAAGACATATTTAAAGGCACATGCTCTATCATTAGGTGTCTGCACCTAATGAGGATTACAACCATCAGAATATATGCAAACCTTTGCAATCATATCTTTACCAAGATTGTATAAGGTATCAGAAGTTTCCAACTTGATAGATATTGGAGGCTATGTGAAAGAAGGGCCTAGAAGCAATTTTGCCTAATGGATAGAGCATTGGCCTGGGAGTCATAAGGACCTCGGTTCTAATCCTTGCTCTGCCACTTATCTGTTGTAGGACCAGGGGCTAATCACTTAACTTCACTGTGCCTCAGTTACCTCATCTGTGAAATGGGGATTAAGACTCATTCATCCATTCATTCATTCAGCTGTATTTATTGAGCACTTACTGGGTGCAGAGCACTCTCCAGCACTTGGAAAGTACAGTTTGACAACAGAGACAATCCCTACCCAACAACAGGCTCACAGTTTAGAAAGGGGGGGAGACATACAACAAAACAAAACAAATGGACAAACGGCAATAGCATCAATATAAATAAATAGAATTATAGATATATGCACATTGTTAATAAAATAAATAGAATGATAAGTATGTACATATATACACGAGTCCTGTAGGGTGGGGACGGGGTAGAGCAGGGGGAGGGAGTTGGGTCAATAGGAAGGGGAGGACAAACAGAGGAAAACGGGGGCTCAGTCTGGGAAGGCCTCCTGGAGGAGATGAGCTTCTGAGCCTTAAATGGGACAGGGACTGTGTTCAATCTGATTATCTTGAATTTACCCCAGAACTTAGTACAGTTCCTGGCACATAGTACGCACTTAACAAATACCATAAAAAATATGACTAGCTAGTTATTGCAAGAACTCTAAAAGGGAGCTCCTGATTGTGACTTCCGCCTTTAGCATTCCATCATAAACCTGCAGTCTGGGAGAGGAACTGATCTTCAAATCTTGGTGAAGTTTTCCTCAAGATCAGACACCTCCAAAATCACCATTTTCAAGAAGGAAGGGAAAAGGACTGCTTGAAAATGTATGGGACAATCTTCCTTCCTTGCATGCTGGCAGGATTCTAGCCTCCAATTAGCTCAATTGAGCAGGGGCAGTTGCTCTCCTTGAGTGGAGGATTTCCATTAATGTAGTAAGAGGTAGACTTGCAAATAGACAAAAGACCTTTTGGGAGCAAATGCAACAGTGCAGCAAGAAATCATCCTTTAGGGCTCACAGTGTGGACTAGCATATCATTCTTGCATTTGTTTTTCAGCTACATCTGCACACAAGGATTGGATTTCACTGTCAATAGTGTCATCATCTAAAATACACAGCAGAAATGTGTCTTTATATGTGCAATTCTACTGCCATTTAACTCGAGGCTTATTTTACACTGACAGTACGAATCAAATCCAGTTTCCCTCATGTGGGTCAAAATTGTGTCGAGTTAAATGGCATTACAATTTCGGTATATGACATTTCTTGGTACCCAACTAAACTCATGGTCATGCTAAAATAAGTAATTATGTTTCCTCAAAAAGGGTCTGGTTTCAACAATTTTCCACCTGCTAAGCAAGAAACTTCAAAAAATTCATCTGAGAAGAAAGGTAATTGTATAACATTCATAAATATTTGATAAATTTACCTTTGTGAAATGCCTTTGCTACTATAATAAATGATTTTTTTCAAGCAGTTTTCACTATTTAATAGAGAAAATTCTAAGGTTATAAGGATGAAAAAGGAATGATCAGGCAATTCTTGAAACATAGCCTATTCAAAAACAACAGTATTTTAGAGTATCACTGCTTTTATAAATACCGTCATTGTTATTATAAATGCCCACTATGTAAAATATAGAACAGTTCACTTTCCGTTAGCAATATAACATTTTGCTCACTGCATAATCATTTTTATGAATGAGTGGACAGTTATATGAAATGAAAAGTGGTGTTTTTTCAGTTTAAATCACAGTCGCTGTAGTACCTTACATGGGTTGAGACAATACAAATTGTAATTTAACATGATCACATGCACTAACTCAATAATAAGTGTTTTCACTTCCTGACTGACTAGATATCCATTTACATCTCCTCCCCTGTTATCTCTTCCTCCCTCCAGGCTCCCATCTCCTCCTGCCTTCAGGACATCTCCACCTGGATGTATGCCCACCACCTAAAACTCAACATGTCCAAGACTGATCTCCTCATCTTCCATCCCAAGTCCTGTCCTCTACTTGACTTTCCCATCACTGTGGATAGCAGTAGCATCCTTCCCATCTCACAAGTCCTCAACTTTGGTGTCGACTTTGACTCCTGCTTTCTCATTCACCCCACACATCCAGTCCGTCACCAGAACTGGCCAGCCTCACCTTCACAACATCACCAAGATCTACCCTTTCCTCTCCATCCAAACTGTTACCTGGCTGATGCAATCTCTCATAGTATCCCAACTGGATTATTGCATCGGCATCCATTCTGATCTCCCAACTGCCTGTGTCTCCCTGCTTCAGTCTATACTTCACTATGCTGTCTGGATTATCTTTCTACAGAAACGTTGTGGGCATGTCACCCCTCTCCTAAGAAATCTCCAGTGGTTGTCTATCAACCTTTATATCAAGGAAAAACTCCTCACTCTTGGCTTCAAAGATCTCCATCACCTGGTTCCCTCCTACCTCACCTCCCTTCTCTCCTTCTACAGTCCAGCCGTCACACTCTGCTCCTCTGCTATTAACCTCCTCACCGTGCCTAATTCTCACCTGTCCCACCACTGACCCCTGGCCCACATTCTACCACTGTCCTGGTATGCTCTCCCTCCTCACATCCGCCAAAGTAGCTCTCTTACCCCTTTCAAAGCTCTAATGAAAGCTCACCTCCTCCAGGAGGCCTTCCCAGACTGAGTCCCTCCTTTTCCTCTGAACTTCTTCCCTTCCCCATCACTCCAACCCCCTCACTCTGCTCTAACCCCCTCCCCACCTCACAACATTTGTGTATATATATGCATGTTTATTATTCTATTTATTTTATTAATGATGTGTATGTATCTATAATTATATTTATTTATATTGATCCTATTGATGCCTGCCTACTTATTTTGTTTTGTTGTCTGTCTGTCTCCTTCTAGACTGTGAGCCCATTGTTGGGTAAGGATTGTCTCTGTTTGTTGCTGAATTGTACTTTCCAAATGCTTAGTATAGTGCTCTGCACACAGTAAGCACTCAATAAATGCAGTTGAATGAATGAATGAATGAATGACTGGCAGATACATTTCTCCTCCTCATTCTGTCCTGTTGGAAGGAAGAATACAGTGAGCTTCCAAGAATTCAGAGAAAGTTCATATGACTTGGACTAGAGTGGGATGATAAGATACTTCTTTTCCAAGTTAAAATGCATAAATATAATCAAATTGCCAATTTGAACCTGTTCTGCATAGGAACACTCTAGTTTATGAAGAAGATTAACCACAGAAAGGTATGGTTGGACCAATCTGCACTAAGCCACCAGAATATTGAAGAACAACCTCATTTAGGTTTTGGGATTTTCTACAGTCTAACTTCATTGCTTTGTCCTATGGCTTGCTTAAGAGGGATTGGGGGAGTTCAATGAATCCTGAAAGACTGACAGAGGACACAAGCCCAGTGAAATGGTGTCAAGACCCCTAATTAGAATCTTGTCTATCAGATAGGTTCACAGTCTAATTAGGAGGAAAATACAACAACATAATCTAGGAGCAAAAATCTTGATGGCATGAACTCAACCTAATATTTTTAAGAACTACTTTGCAACTTGCAACAAAGTACAAGTATCCAATGCTGAGTTGTCTAATGAGTCACCATTCCTCATGTCTATGGAATCAAATGTTAAAAATGTCACTATAGACATTGTGAGTCTTGAAAAGTAGCAATAAACCATCCGCTGGCGGTTCTTCTAAGTAACTATAATACTTCAAAAGATCTATTTTCAATAATATTAATTCACTAAGTGATATAATTGGTATTGCAAACCTACTGTATAAATAGTGATGGCAGGAGGCT
Source organism: Ornithorhynchus anatinus (assembly GCF_004115215.2). Classification (NCBI taxonomy): domain Eukaryota; kingdom Metazoa; phylum Chordata; class Mammalia; order Monotremata; family Ornithorhynchidae; genus Ornithorhynchus; species Ornithorhynchus anatinus. The sequence continues at coordinate 159,157,084 of NC_041728.1, forward strand.
ACTTTAAGGCAAAAGCAGAAAGGTTGGAATTTTGATGGTATTCTCACTCTAACTCAGGGTGGCATAGTAGGTAGAGAATGGCCCTGAGAGTCAGAAGGTCATGGGTTCTAATCCCTGATACTCCACTGTCTGATATGTGACGTTGGGCAAGTCACTTCACTTCTCTATGCCTCAGTCACCTCATCTGTAAAGGGGGGATTGAGACTGTGAAACCCATATGGGATAGGGACTGTGCCTTACCTGATTTACTTCTATCTACCCCAGCACTTAATACAGTGCCTGGCACATACTAAGTGCTTAACAAATACCAAAATAATAATTATTATTATATTATCATCATTATTATTATTCAACAGAAACTCTTTAACAAGAATAGAAGCATTACATTCAAATCAATGCTCATCAGAAAAAAAAATCAATTTTTTGTTAGTGCTTCGCATCTTTATGCATTTATGTTGATTGAAAAAGTACTTTCAATTTTTAAATATTTTCACATATCTTTTTCTTATTCATGTTTTCCATTTTTCCTATATGAATTTAATTTCAATAGTATTTAATGAGTACTTACTCCATATAGAGTATTGTTGGAGGCCAATAGAATTAGTAGACCTGAACCCTCTCCTTAAGAATTTGATAATTGTTTAAATATTTATTTTCAACATTAGTTTCCTTTCTGATTTATTTCACCATTTCCCTATGCCATTGTCTTTCTTTACTTTTATTAATAGACTGTTATCTTTAAATCTGTCTAGAGCACCTGTGGTAGTGCTTGGAGCGAAAATTGTTGATTCTTGCAACCGTAACTGCATTATTTACATTCATATGTGGGGTAAGTGAATAGTACTCCATTTATGCCACTGATTGATTTGGCACATTTCTAAATTCTAATTGTAATTATACCCAAGTCTACATGCGACAATAACTAAACTTTTTGTCTCCCCTTTGTTTTTCATAACTTTGTAAATATAAACAGCCTCATTCTTAGTCTAATGAGGTAAGTATGGTTCCTTATTTTTATCACAGTTTTACCATATCAGCTGAAAGCTGCGTGTGGTGGAGCAGAATGTAATTTTTGGCAATGGAATGCCATACCAGCATATGCCTCCTGATTGCCCCTAAAGTTTATTCAGTGGACAGTAGCATGACTAGTTGGTAGAGCTGGGCATGAAAGTTAGAGTACCTGGGTCCTTAACCATACCCCATCACTTCCCTGGGCAAATGACTTGGGTAAGTGACTTGGCTTCTTAGCTTCTCTGTGCTTCAGTTTTCTCATCTGTAACATGGGACTGTAAGCCTCATGTAGAACAAGAACTGCTTATTTTGTATCATCCCCCTGTACTTGGTACAGGACTTGAGCATAATAAGTACTTAACAAATGTTATATTATTATTGTTGTTGTTATTATTATTATTACAGAAGTTCTAAGAAAGTATATCAGTCTACTCAAATCACTGTGAACCTGACTGGACTATGTAAACTACATGTTAAGGTGCTGGAAAGTGATCAAATATCTATCAGGAGGTTATTCCAAAATCAAAGATCCTAATGTTGCATGATTACCAAAAGTTACCCCTTGTCTGCATGTTTACTCTGAGCATACTGAATGTTATATTTGCCCCCTCCATATTTAGAACAGTAATAAAAATTTCCAATGAGACAATGCATTGAAAAAATGCCCCAGACACTCATTTCAACAATGACTTTTTCCATAGACACGTAAACCCAAAAACATTAATTAATCATATTGAGTGCCTATTATGTTTAAGCAGTCCCTTGGGCATTAGGGAGAGTAAAATAGCATTACAAGACATGATCCCTGTCTTCAAGAGGGAGACAGTCACCAAAATGAATTAGGGATAACATAAAGTAATTTAGAATAAATCGATATATGTAAGTGCTAGGCATGGATGGGTGAGTAGGTGGTGCAGAAGTGTTGAAGTGGGAGTTGGAGGTATATTAAGGAGGAACATGAGAGCATAGTTCTTTGAAACTCTTCACAATGACCTGTTTAGCTTAGTTTAGATCTTCAAAGTTCTGAAAAAAAATGCTAATCTCCTTACTAATGACAAATGCAACCAGTACAGAAACATGAAGGTGTAGAAAGGAAGACATTACTGATTATTTTATATGTGCAAAGTATAAACAATCTCATTAACAACTTGAATTCTTGTCTAAAATATTCTTTTAACTCCTTTTCATCTGTCACATTTAAGGGAAGATTGTATTCATTTTCATCATATTTTGGGGATTAAGATAGGCAGCTTGGTTTAGTGGATAGAGCCTGGGCTTGGGATTCAGAAGTCATGGGTTCTAATCCTGCTCCACCACTTGCCAGCTGTGTGACTTTGGACAAGTCACTTAACTTCTCTGTGCCTTAGTTCCCTCATCTGTAAATGGGGATTAAGACTTTGAGTCCCACCCGGGACAACCTGATAACCTTATATCTCACCTAGTGCTTAGCACAGATCTTGGAACATAGTAAACACTTAAATGCCATTATCATTATGATTACGATGACCAGGTGCCTCGCCTTGGATGGGGTTATCACGCTTTTGAAGTACTGTCTCATTCAACTGAAAGACCTGATGTAAACCCCATTGATTTTCCTCTTTAGTCCAGATTGTCCAAGTAAATCCCCTCTGGTGTTCATAATAGTGGGGCTTTGTAGCAGAAGCTTGTACTACTGTAACAGAAGAAAGGAAAGCACAAGTGATCAGTCTTGAACTGGATGAAAGCCTGAATTGACCAAATCTCATCCATGGCTGAAACCTTTTGGCATGGTCATCTTGCTGCTTTAGAAATTCCACCAACAGGACTCTGATCTAGAAGGTCAAAAAGTTCAAACACAGTTCATTCATTCACTAGTATTTATTGAGTGCTTACTATGTGCAGAGCACTGTACTAAGCGCTTGGAATGTACAAGTCGGCAACAGATAGAGACAGTCCCTGCCGTTGGACAGGCTTACAATCTAATCGGGGGAGACAGGCAGACAAGAACAATGGCAACAAATAGAGTCAAGGGGAAGAACATCTCATAAAAACAATGGCAACTAAATAGAATCAGGGTGATGTACATCTCATTAAACAAAATAAAGTAAATAGGGTGATAAAGATATATACAGTCGAGCGGACGAGTACAGTGCTGAGGGGGTGGGACGGGAGAGGGGGAGAAGAGAGGGAAAGGGGGTAGAAGAGGTTTTAGCTGCGGAGAGGTGAAGGGGGGGTAGAGGGAGCAGAGGAAAAAAGGGGGGAGCTCAGTCTGGGAAGGCCTCTTGGAGGAGGTGAGTTTTAAGTAGGGATTTGAAGAGGGGAAGAGAATTAGATTGTCTGAGTTGAAGAGGGAGGGCATTCCAGGACTGCGGGAGGACGTGGCCCAGGGGTCGATGGTGAGATAGGAGAGACTGAGGGACGGTGAGGAGGTGGGCGGCAGAGGAGCGGAGCATGCGGGGTGGGCAGTAGAAAGAGAGAAGGGAGGAGAGGTAGGAAGGGGCAAGGTGATGAAGAGCCTTGAAGCTTTTGCCACTGTCCTTCAGGGACCAAAGTTCTCTATCATCAACATCTATTCAACTCCAACTTCTCCTCTGCCACTCACCCACAGTTAGGGGGGATGCTTTAAGGTTCAGTTCTGGGTCCCTTTCTAGTCTCTATCTGTGCCCACTCCCTCCCATTCATTCCCATGGCTTCAATTACCAAATCTGTAAGGATGATACCCAAATCAACATCTCCAGCCTTACCCTTTCTGCAGCCTCACATTTCCTCCTGCTTTTAAGATATCCCTTTTTAACATGTCCAAAACAGAACTTATCTTCCCACCCAAACCCTGCCCTTTCCCTCACTTTCCCTTCACTAGAGATGGAACCACGATTCTTCCTGTCTCACAATCACATAACCTTGGCATTATCTTTGACTCCTCTCACTCATTTAACCCATACTTTCAATTCATCACTAAATCCTGTCAGTCCCACCTTCATAACACCGCTAAAGTCCAGCTTTTCCTCTCCATCTAATCTGCTACCATATTAATCTAAATACTTAATGATGATGGTATTTGTTAAGCACTTACTGTATGCCAGACACATTGTGTGGTCTTTCATTAATATTTCATTAATGGTGGACCAAAAAATGGATTAAAAGCAAAACTAAAACGAGTATGTGTGTGTGTGTGTGTGTATGTAATATCACAGAGGCCAAGCCTCTTTGGCCACTGAAGGTCAGATTTAGGAGCAAAAACTAGCTAGGCAACCTATCTGCTTAAAATTATTACTGGATCATTTTTCACAACAGTTGTTGGGTTATGCCAATATGAGTCCAATAACTCAGAGAAAACTTTTCTCCAGTTGCTCATTCTTAATATCGTGCATGTGAATTTGATCTTAAAGTGGGAAGAAAAATATTCTGACATGATTCTGAGAGGACTGGAGAATGCTTGGGTGGAATTCATCTCTCTAAGAATCATCTCCATCTTAGAACACACAAACCAAACTCTATAATTTGTTTGAAGTTTTCCAGGGCTAGCATAAGAAACATCCAATGAATATTATACTCACAAAAATATTTCAGCAGAATTTCATAGAGTATATATTTATATATACAGCATTTTCTTGACCTGCATAGTGGATTATTTTCAGGGACACTAGCAAGACACTCCTCTGCTCCAACGATGAGCAGTTTACTTGACCTGGGAAGAAAGTCAGTATTATTTTAGTAGCTCATTTGCTTTGGCCCTACATCGATCAATAAATTGTATTTATTGAGAGCTTACTGTGTGCTAATTTGTTAATAAAAGCATTCAGAAATATGGTACCCACATAACAAAGCAATTGCATTACCTATTTGTTCCAAAGACTGAGAGTTTCCAAAGGTGGATATTAAACTTCAAACAAAATCTGTGAAGCCCAGAAAAACACAAAAACATAACATACCAAACAAATTATTCTACAGCTATCCCCCACCTTCAAAGAAAATAAGAGAACTTTCCTGCCTTTTCCCTGATTCAACCCTTCTGTGTCATCTATGCACTTACATTTAAACTCATCCCCACAGCTCTTATGTACGTATCCATAATTTATTTATTTATATTAATATCATTCTCCCTCTCTAAGCTGTAACGACATTGTGGGCAGGGAAGACGTCTAACAGTTCTGTTGTTTGGAACTATCCCAAATGCTTAGTACAGTGCTCTTCACAGAGTAAGCACTCAAATACCATTGAGTAAATACCACTGAGTAATTGTAGCCTTATGCAAGGAATATTTTTGAATAACATTTTGAATATCATTATTTTAAGTTCATTTAAAAAAAAAGAAAATCCCATTTGCACTTGCTGCTAATTTTAGAAATTCAAGTAGTCAGTCCTCCATATTGTATATTTTCATTGCATGTTTTGGATAAAACACTATTACAGAATCAGAATGTTCTGAGAAATTTTGTCTGGGCATTGATTCAGGGGATGTTGATTGAGTAAGTTTTACACACATGTGCAGTATAAATCTCAGTGCGAGTTGAATGGCATGCATTTTCTGCTTCTTAAGGCTCTTCGGAATTCTAACCCCTGCATTTTAAGAAAACTGTTATGCAAGGTTCAAAAATGGGAAACAACCAGGATGATTAAAAAAAAAAATGAAAAAAAAAAGAGGTTTAATTCAAAATAAATTCAGGGATCTAATTCTTTAGCTCACCTGACAAGTAAACAATTCAGACACTTGGCTGTAGTGAGAATTGAAAAAGCAAGTTGTCCACCTCTTCATCTAAAAAGAATTATGGATGGAGTTGCTGATTTACAGAACAAGTATAACCCCCTTCCTTATTAAGGTAAATAAGATAAGATCATGAATTATTTTTTCCTGTAGTCATTTTTATGCTCATTTCTCCCAAAGCTTTTCTAGAGTTCCTGGGATTGCCAATTCTCCAATCCAAAGCTTGTGCAGATGCCAGGATTCTTATCACAAGGACTGAGTTGAGCAATTTTCAGGAAAATTGTTCACTTTTCTAGGAAAGCCCAGTTAGGTTTTTTTTTCTACTAATACTAGTGGATTAGAGCTTTGAATAAAATTTGAAATGGGAATATTTTGTCATATTCACATTAAACAGCCTATCAATTTGGGGGTAGGCCTACTGTTGAAGATTATTGACAGAGTCAGAAAATAGATTGCTGCTTTAGTTGTTTGAGGAGGTTGGATATTATATCCATAAAACTCTACTTCATTGAATTAATGGAATAAGCACCATTTGGTATGGCAACCTGGCCAACACAGTTCAGTATGTTATTAATTAGTATCTGAGTTCTCAATTTATAGAAAATAGAAAATTATAAACTGTTTCTATTACATCAAGTAGATGGTGTTCATTAATTCATCAGATTATTGAATCGTTTAGCACTAGTACATAATTCAACAGTTAAAAAGAATTACAGTTGCAATGAATTAGCAAACTGAGGGAAACCTTCCCATAATAACTACCATAATCACATCTAAAGCAACCTGAACCCATCGATTTGAAAGAAAGCTGTGTTGGGCATCAGTGGAATTGGTTTACCCAACAAATTCCAGGAATGTAAATATTTACCTCTGGCACTGCAGAAATGGTAAGAGTCTTTCTCCCCTTTCAATCTGCAAATCTTTAGGAGCAGAGAGAACTTCAAACTACATAAAGTGTAGGTGCAAGAAAAGCAAGAGTGGAAAGAATGCAAGATTGGATGAATTAGGAGACCTGAGTTCTAATCCCAATTTTGCCACTGGTCTGTGGGACTCAGGTAGTCACAATCTTTTTGAACCTCAGTTTTTTCATCTTTGAAATTGGTATTTGGTCTCCTTAATTTTAGCTGGGTGCCCCATGAGGACAGGGAACATGACTGATCTTACCAGTTTGTATCAACCCCTGTGTTTAGTGTCCAGAGAAATGTACTAAGCACTTAGGAGAGTACAGTACAACAGAGTTGGTAGATATTATCCCTGCTCACAAGAAGTTTACAATCTATAGGGAAGGGAGACATTAAAATTAATTATGGTTATATACATAAAAGCTGTGAGTCTGAGGGTTGGGTGAATATAGGGTGAATAAAGGGTAGGGCAATGCAGAAAGGAGTACCACCCCAGTGCTTAGTACAGTGCCTGGCATATAGTAAGTGCTTAACAAATTCCATTAAAAAAAAATGATTCAGAAGCAAAGTGAGAGCATTGTTCCCTTACTCCTATTCTCACTCTGATTTTGAATAAATACATAAGCATCACTTAAATCATGCTGTTGCTTTAGTATAACAGAAATTTTGAAATGCATAGCACTTAATAGTAATAATAATGGCAGTATTTGTTCAAGGCTTATTGTGTTCCAAGCATTGTTCCAAGCACTGGAGTAGATACAACACAGTCACAGCAGACAAAGTCTCTGGTAAACATGGCACTCACAACTAAAGTGAGTAATAAATCCCCATTTTCCAGGTGAGAAACTGAAGCGCAGAGAATATAAGTGACTTGTCCAAGATAGGCATATGGTGGAGTTGCAGCTAGAAGCTGTCTCCTTCATTCATTCACTCATTAGTTCAATCGTATTCAAAAGGATGTAATGTGTGCAGAGTACTGTATTAAGTGCTTGGGAAAGTTCATTACAATGACAAAAAGTGACATTCCACAACGAGCTCACAGTCTATAGGTGGGGAGACAGAGATCAATACAAATAAACAGCCATAAATACAAATAAAGAAAATTACATATATATACATAAGCGCTACGGGGCTGGAAGAGGGAGCAAGTCATGGTGATGCAAAAGGGAGTGGAGATGAGGAAGAGTAGGTCTTAGTCTGAGTACACCTCTTAGAGAAGCTATGTCTTCAGTAAGCCTTTGAAGAGGGGGAGAGTAATAGTCTGGCAAATTTGAGGAGGCAGGGTGTTCCAGGTCAGAGGCAGGGCATGGGCCAGGTGTCAGTAGTGAGACAGGTGAGATCAAGGCACAGGGAGAAGATTAGCATCAGAGGAGTGAAGTATACAGGCTGGGTTATAGAAAGAGTGAAGTGAGGTGAGGTAGGAGGGAGCAAGGTGATGGAGAGCTTTAAAGCCAATGGTGAGGAGTTTTTGTTTGATACGGAGGTGGATGAGAAATCACTGGAGATTTTTGAGGAAGAGTGTGACGTGTGGTGAGCCCACAGCAAGCTGCCTTATTAGTGACTGCTTGTGATCTTGTGAACAACAATGAGGAAGAGACTGGTGAAGGCAGTGACGGGCTCTACCTGACACAGGTGAATGCCAGCCTTTGGAGGTGGAACATGGAAGGAGGCAGGGCTTTATCTCCCTTTTCTACCCAGTAATGGGCCTGGACCAATCAATGACTGCATGTAAGCCACAGCTGTGACACTTAAGGCAGATAAAAGGCAGTCATTTTGAATAGTGAGAGGCATAGTGAGTACTTGCAGAGGCATGCAAAGAGTACCCAGAGATGCAGAGGGAAGCACCTGGAGCAGAAGTAGCACAGAGAAGCAAGCATTTAAGAAGCAGCAGAAGGCAATAGCACTTGGAAACAGAAAGAAGCAGTATTAGCAGAATGGGCTCCCTTGACCAGCAGACCAGTTGTTGGACCTTGGTGGAGTAAAGTGAGTGCTGTGTGTATATGTTTTGCTCCCTTTCATGTTAGTAAAACTAAGTGAAAAACATTCCCCAGTAACCTTGGTGATCAGAGGTGTGGTTTGAACTTTACTACGTGTCACTGAGGCTCCCCTGCTCCAGGAAGGACCTGGTTGGTACTTTCATTCAGTTGTATTTATTGAGTGTTTACTGTGTGCAGAGCACTGTACTAAGCTCTTGGAAAGTACAGTTTGGCAATACAGATAATCCCTACTCAACAATGGGCTCACAGTCTAAAAGGGGAAGAGAGACAACAGAACAAAACAAGTAGACAGACATCAATAGCATCAAAATAGATAAATAGTACTATAGATATATACACCATGAATAAAATAGAGGGGAGGGGGAATGGGGAGGAGGGGCAGAGAGAAAGGGAGGGCTCAGTCTGGGAAGGCCTCATAGAGGAGGTGAGCTCTCAGGGTTTTGAAGAGGGGAAGAGGACTAGTTTGGCAGATGTGAGGAGGGAGAGCATTCCAGGTCAGTGGTAGGACGTGGGCTAGGGGTTGACGGTGGGATAAGTGAGAACAAGGCCCAGTGAGGAGGTTAGTGGCAGAGGAGAGGAGTACATGGGGTGGACTGTAGAAGGAGAGAAGGGAGGTGAGGTAGGAGGGAGCAAGGTGAAGGAGAGCTTTGAAGTCACTTTGAAGCCAAGCTTGGGATGAACCTTGGAAAGGCACATGACACGTCTTGAAAATTTCTGTAGAAAGATGATCCAGGCACCTCCTGGTTCTCATGCTCTTCACATTAGGCTACGCATCTTCTCTTTTGCTTAACATATCTAGTCATTGAGAGCATGCACTTCATTTTCTGTGGACATTGCCTTAAACTAATGATAAACCCCTCTACATTCTAAGATCCTGATAGATAGAGATTGTGTTTATCAGTGGTATTAATAAAGCAATAATTGTGTGCAGATCATTGCACTAAGCACTTGGGAGAGTACAAAATAGAGTTGGTAGACAAGTTCCCTGACCACAAAGAACTCTTTCAATTTTATTTTTACTCTCCCAACCACTTAGTACAGTGATAGGGACACAGTTACTGCTCAGTAAGTACTACTGAATGATTGATTAAGCTAGTAGATATAATTTATTCATCTTTCATTAGAATAGCAAGGGAAAGTGTTTCTTTGCTTCCGTTGTACTTTCCTAAGCACTAAATAGTGTGACATGCTTAAGTAATTAGTTAATGTCCCTATTAATTCAATAGCCACTATTACTATGAGGAAATATCCTGCATTAATTATAATAGCAGTATTAATAATAGTACTAGCAGTTGTAGGATTTATTGAAATTCACTTGTTGTGAAACACCGTCAAACTAGACACCTGCTTGATCTCATTACCTCTAGCTCTAATCTCACCATCTCTGAAATCCCATTCTACAAGCACACTCTCATCAACTGCCTTCCCTTCCACAAACATCCTTTCTGCAAAACTATGATCTCCTCCAACAGGAACCTTAAATTTCTTGATCTCTTTCTAAACCCCAAGCTAGCATGCCCATTTGGTCTTCCCTACCTAACTTACCTTTACTTGACACACAATGTGCAGGAACACTGAATTAAATATCTTGCACACTTGCACACATCATCAGTGAACTTGCTGAGAGACCAAGGCTGTGTCTCCCCTTCTACCTGTGTATTCTTTTTCCTGCAGTTAGTACAATGCTTTGAACAAAATAAGTGCTTAATAAAAATAATTTACTGTGTGCAGAGCACTGAATTAAGCACTTGGGAAACTATACTATAATTGGTAAATACACTTCCTTCCTATAAGGAGATTAAATTCTAGCAGGAGGAGACAGACTTGAAATTAAACTGCAGATAGGGGAAATGGAAGAGTGTAAAGATGAGTAGTTAAGTGCTATGGTGAGGGAGGTGCTGTGATCATCAAGTGCTTAAGAGGTACAAATATAAGTGCATAGGAAATTCACTTAGTACACTGGAGAAGCAATGTGATCTCATGAAAAGAGTCCCGGCCTGAGAGCCAGAGGACCTGGATTCTAATCCCGGTTTTGCCATTTGTCTGCTTTTTGACCTTGGGCAAGTCATTTAACTTATCTGTATTCAATTCTCTCACCTGCAAAATGGGTATTCAATATCTGTTTTCCCTCCTACTTACAGGACTGTGGGACCTGATTATCTTATATCTGCCCCAGCACTTAGGGTGCTTGGCACATAGTAAGTGCTTAACAAAATTCACAGTTATTTTTATTATTAATATCATTTAATGCAGAAGGAATGGCAAATATAGGAAATGAGGATTTAGGGAAAGCCTCTTGAAGGAGGTATGATAGTCTTCGAAGGTGAAGAAACTGGTGGTCTATTAGATTTGAAGGGTGAGGGAATTCCAGAAGGAGAACATGGATAAGGAGTTAACAGTGACTCAGATGAGACTGAGATACAGTGGGTAGGTTTGTGTTAGAGTATCAGAGTGTGCTTGGTGGATTTCAGTAGGTCAGAAAGGTAAGGGAGGATGGGAACAGTTGAGTGTATTGGAGCCACTATTAAGCAACCCATTTAATACATGGATGGATGGGCAAGTATTGGAATTTTTGTGGGATGGGGAGACATAGAATGAACTTCTTTGTTTTTTGTTTTAGTGAATGATCCAGGCAGGCAGCACAGTAATGTATGGACTGGAAGGGGAGAGAAAGGAGACAGGGAGGTCAGGAAGAGCAGCATGGCATACTGCAAAGAGGCCTGGGAATCAAGAGGACACAAGTTTTAATCCTGGCTCTGCCACTTCTCTGTTGTGTGACCTTGGGCAAGTCACTAATTTTGTCAGTGACTCAGTATTCTCATCTGTAAAATGGAGCTTTAACCCGATTGCCACCTACTTAAGCTGTGAGCCTCATGTGAGACAGAGAATGTGTCCAACTTAATTACCTTGTATCTACCCTGGCACCTTTGACATTTCTTGATTTTGCACACATCCACTGTATCATAATCAATTGATGGTAAGTATTTAGGTCTCACTGTGAACAAAGCTCTGAATTAAGTGACTGGCTGAGTAGGATACAACAGCATTGGTGGACACGTTCCCTGACCACAAGGAGTTTATGGTCTAGAGGGTGAGGCACAAATTAATATAATTTATGAATGTGTACACAAAATTCCACTGGTTGCCCATAAATGTCCATCTCAGACTGAAACTCCTCTCCATCAACTTTTGATGTGCTCTACAAGCTCTCTTTCATATACTCAACCAGTTCTCTCTCAAACCAATTCTCTCTCCTCTCTCATTCATCTAACGACATACTTAATGTGCCCCTGTTTCATCTCTGCCTTCCACTCCCTGTTCATGCTCTGCCTCATAAATAATAGTAATAATAATCACTGTAGTATGTAAGTGTTCACTAAATTTCAAGAACTGTACGAAGTACTGGGATAGATTCAAAATATCCTTGCTTCACTGACACTGGCCTCTTTTGTTATTCCTCCTCTCCTTGACTACTACTCTTCACTCTCTTTTGCAGTCTCTTTCTCTACCTCTCATCCTCAAGGTTCAATTCAATCATTTTTATTGAGTGCTTACTCTGTGCAGAGCACAGTACTAAGCACTTGAAATATTTCAGTGCTTACTATGTGCTAAGCACATAGGGTAGGTAAAAGGTAATCAGGTTGTCCCACGTGGGCTCACAGTCTTAATCCCCATTTTACAGATGACATAACTGAGGCACAGAGAAGTTAAGTAACTTGTCCAAAGTCACACAGCTGACAAGTGGCAGAACTGGGATTAGAACCCACTACCTCAGACTCCCAAGCCTATGCTCTCTCCACTAAGCAATGCTGCTTCTCTGGGTGCCTTCTATTCTCCATCAACACCAATTCCCTTGGAGAACTCATTTGCTCCTGTGGTATCAACTACTATCTCTCTGCAGAAAATTCCCAAATCTATATCTCCTAGGCCCCCTTTGTTGTCCCACTAGGGTCCAGCCACCCCTGACCTCCTCAGAAACTACTGCTAATTACTCTTATTTTCCTGGACCTGGAAGCCTGGCTTCCAAATTCTTCCCTCTCTCCAACCCTCTCCACCCTGTTCCCACCAAGGAAGAAAGTTGTAAGTTTTTTATGGAGATTGTGGGGAAACAAGGGTACAGCTCCCAGAGAGGGCAGGAGTGGGAGAATGGATTCAACTGCCATCTCTCTAAATCTACATCTCCAGGCCTGATCTCTCCTTCTCTACAACCTCGCATTCCTCCTGCCTTCAGGTCATCTCTATTTGGATGCCCCTCTAACACCTCAAACTTAACATGTCCACTTCAAATCTCCTTATCGTCCCACCCAAAACATGTTCTCTTGACTTTCTCATCTCTGTTGATAGCACCTCCATCCTCCCCATTGCACAAGCCTGTAACCATGGCATCATCCTTGACTCATCTCTCTCATTCAACCCACATATTCAACTTGTCCACCAAATCCTGTCAGTTCAACCTCCACAACATTTCTAAAATCCTTCTTTTCCTCTCCATACAAATTGCTATCTCATTTATCCTATCCTGCCTTGACTACTGCATCTACCTCCTTTCTGACCTTCTGTCTCTTATCTCTCTCCACGATAGTCCATACTGCACTCTGATGTACAGGTCATTCAGTCCATGTCTCCCCACTCCTCAAGAACCTCCAGTGTCTGCCCCTCCACTCCAAATCAGCAAACTCTTTACTATTGGCTTTAAAGCAGTCAATCAGCTCTCTCTCCTACCTCACCTCACTGATCTCCTACTACAGCCCAGTCTGCACACTTTGGTCTTCTACTCCCATCTTATTCCCTGTGCCCTGATGCTGTCTATCCCACCCTGATCCCTTCCCCATCTAACATCCTCCCCCTAGCCTAGAACTCCCTTTCCCTCCTTACATGCCAAACCAATAAACTCCCCCCCTTCAAAGCTTTATTAAGGTGACATAACCTCCAAGATGCCTTCCCTAATTAAGCTCTCTATTCCCCAGATCCCTGTCCCTTCTGTACCATCTGTGCACTAGGATCTGTAACTTTTGAGCACTTGATATTCATTCCACCCTCAACCCCACAGTATTTATATGTGTATCTATAATTGAAGACCTTAAGAAGCAATGTGGCTTAATGTAAAGAGCACGGGCTAGGGAATCAGTGGTGGACCGGCTCCACCACTTGTCTGTTGTGTGACCATGGGCAAGCCACTTAACTTCTCTGTGGCTGTTACCACATCTGTAAAAAGACTGTGAGCCCTATGTGGGACAACCTGATTACCTTGTATCTACCCAAGCACTTGAAACAGTGCTTGGCACACATAGTAAGTGCTTAACAAATATCATAATTACTATTATTCTTTTTATTATGTATTTACATTGATGTTTGTCTCCCATTTTAAACTAAAAGCTTGTTGTGGTCAGGAACTGTCTCTCATCTCTGTTATATCTTTCCTACTGTACACAGTAAGTGCTTAATAAATACCACTGATGATGATGATAATAAATCAGGTTCCAAAAGGGAGTCACAGTTTAATTGGAAGGGAAAAAGTTGTTGAATTTCCATATTTCAAATGAGGGAACTGAGGCACAGAAAAGATAAGTGACTTGGCCAAGGTCACACAATGGACAAGTGGTGGAATTGGGATTAGAACCCAGGTCTCTGACTCTGTGGCCCAGGATCTCTCTACTAGGAAACTCCATAGAGAAGCAGCATGGCATAGTGGATGGAGCATGGGCCTGGGAGTCAGAGGGTCATGTGTTCTAATCCCAGCTCTGCCACTTATCTGCTGTGTGACCTTGGGTAAGTCACTCAACTTCTCTGTGCTTGTTACCTCATCTGTAAAATGGGGATTAAGAGTGTGAGTCCTGTGTGGGATAGAGATTGCATCCGACCTAACTTGTACCTACCTCAGGGCTTAGAACAGTGCTTGGCACATAGTAAGTGCTTAACAAGTACCATAGTTGTTGTTATTATCATCATCCCCTTTGCATCTGCTAGGACAACCTTCACTGTCTTCAAAGCCCTACTGAATTCATATCTGCTCCAAGAGACCTTGCCAGTCTAATATCTCATATCTCCACTCTATTCTCTTTCCCTTCTGCATCAACTTATCCCCTATGCACTGTTACTCACCCCACCCCTAATCCCACAGCACTTATGTATTTAATGTTGTACTCTGTCCCTTTTACTCTTTGAATTCATATTAATATCGGTCTCGCCTATTGGATTATAAAAACCTTGAAAGAACAGATCATGTCTACTCGTTTGTATTCTCCCAAGTAATAATAATAATGGAAGTATTTGTTAAGTGCTTACTATGTGCCAGGCACTGTACTAAGCACTGGGGTGGATTCAAGCAGGTTGGGTTGGATGCAGTCCCTGTCCCTTGTGGGGCTCAGTCTCAATCGCCATTTTACAGATGAGTGAGCTGAGGTCTAGAGAATTGAAGTAAGTTGTCCAAGGTCACACAGCTGGCAAGTGGCAGAGTCAGGGTTAGAATCCATGACCCTCTGACTCCCAGGTCCGGGCTCTATCCGCTACTCAATGCTGTTCTGCACATAGTAATCTTTCAATAAACATGATTAATTGATTGTGGTGCATGGCACTAGACCTGTGGGAAATGCAGAATAAATAAATGATGCAGGCCCTGCCGATATGAAGCTCACATTTTAATAGGAAAGATAGACATTTTACAACTTAGTAGGCAAAATAAATAATTGAATAAGAAGCATACCAAAGTGCTTAGAATGGCAATACATAAATTTGAAGTGCGAGAGTTGGCTGTTGGATTGTTGTGGCTTATGGTTCTGGGACTAGAGCTCTATTGGAATTTATTGATGGTCATAGAGATGTCCTTTAACTAGAAAGTGATACTGTCTATAGCACTATAACATCACCTAACCTCTTATCCTTATACCTGTAAAGCCTTCTCGATTTTAGCTGGTGAACAGTATAATCACTGACAGACCCCAGAGACAAAAAACACAACACTAAAGTTGAACCTTTTTATTCTTGTTTTAATGAAATATTTTGTGACAGGGAAAAAGGTCATTCAGTTTCCAGGTCTCACCATCCTGAATAGACCCCAAGGACATAGTCAATTATGTATATCATAAGAAATGAAGCAGGCGAGGACAAGGATTAAAGAACATAAAATCAAATGTTATCTATTGGACATGGCTGGGTCTAAGGGTGTTCACTGAGATAGACTAACAGTTGATACATATGAGTGTGTAGTTTCCACACAAAACAGTGAAATAAGCTATGGAAAATGGAAGAAAGGTATGTTTGGAGAAGGGAAAAGAGGGAAGAAAGGGAGAAGTGTTTTAAGAAGGGGACAGTGGATAGGGGAGAAGGGATGTTGTGGCTCAGTGGAAAGAGCCCGAGCTTGGGAGTCAGAGGTCATGGGTTCGAATCCCAGTTCTGCCACTTGTCAGCTGTGTGACTGTGGGCAAGTCGCTTAACTTCTCTGGGCCTAAATTCCCTCATCTGTAAAATTGGGATTAACTGTGAGCCTCATGTGGGACAACTTGATTACCCTGTATCTACCTCAGCGCTTAGAACAGTGCTCTGCACATAGTAAGTGCTTAACAAACACCAGCATTAACATAAAGGGGAGGAAAGAGGATGGGTAGAAATGAGGCACAGGTGGGAGGGATGTGAAACATAGTGAGCTGAGCTTAGGGTTGAAAGTGGGAGAATATGTGAATAAGACACAGATGAGACTTAGCCTATTTTAGGAAATGCTCCCTAACTTTAACATCATTCATGCTTTTGAGGTATGATTAGGGAAGGCAGAATATTCCCCAGCCACCCAACTATGTTCATGGTTGTCCATTCTCCATACTCTTCTCAGGACCAATCACAGCACAGACCAGAATTGTCAGCGCTTCATTTGAGAAAGGATTAAACATTTGTAGACTGAACTTGAAAATGTTGTGTCTCTGAAGAGATTTGATATGCTTCAGCTGCTTGCTGTTGATTGGTAAAGACCCCTCTAATTCCATTCTACTGAATAGGATGTTCCTAGGTCAAGACTGAGTCCATTTATAAGGAAAACCTATGAAAGAAAAAAGCACACAATAACATCATTAAATCTATTCAAGATTGTTGCCTTCAAAGCCCCAGTTTCCTATAATTTTATGAAAGACATCTGTGGTCAAGGCTTCCCATTCTTATATCCTTAATTTCAAGGGTATTTCACAGGGCTATGGCAATAAAGAGGAGTCATGAATGTTTGAAACCCCTCCTCAAGTGCTGAGAATTCTCCCCGTGTCTGGCCCATCCTCCTAAAGAAGAGAAGCAGGAATATGCTACTGCCCAGGGCCTATCTTTAGCTCCACGCCTGTAGCAGTAATTGCTTATAGCAGCACGGTGTAGTGGATAGAGCATGGAGCCTGGGAGTCAGAAGGACATGGGTTTTAATCCTGGTTCCACCACTTGTCTGCTGTGTGACCTTGGGCAAGTCACTTCACTTCTCTGTGCCTCAGTAATCTCATCTGTAAAATGGCAATCAAGAATGTGAGCTCCACCTAGGACAAGGACTGTGTCCAACCCAATTTGCCTGTATCCTCTCCAGTACAGTGCCCAGCACAGAGTGAGAGCCTAACAAATACCTGAACTATTGTTATTATTATTATTATTTAGAAACAGCATGGTCTAGTGGATAAGCACTGGTCTAGGAGTCAGAAGGATCTGGGTTCGTGGATCAGTGGAAAGAGCCTGGGCTTGGGAGTCAGAGGTCATGGGTTTGAATCCTGGCTCTGCCACTTGTCAGCTGTATGACTGTGGGCAAGTCACTTCACTTCTCTGTGCCTCAGTTCCCTCATCTGGAAAAATGGGGATTAACTGAGAGCATCTTGTGGGACGAGCTGATGACCCTGGATCTCCCCCATGCTTAGAACAGTGCTCTGCACATAGCGTTTAACAAATACCAACATTATTAACATGATTATTAGTCCCACCTTTGCTGCTTTTCTGCTGTGTGACCTTAAGCAAGTCACTTAATTGTTCTGTGACTGTTACCTCATCTGTGAAATGGGGGACATAGACTGTGCCCAACCTGATTACCTTGTATCTACCCCAGTACTTAGAGTGCCTGGAACATAGTAAGCACTTAAGTACCATAACAAAAAAAAATAAATAAAAATATATAACTGTAGGGGTATTTGTTGATGGCTGGTTGTCCAATATCTCAAATTAGCATTCTGGCCGCCCTGCCAAGGAAGGCTTCAGAATTCATTAGAATTATACAAAAAGCATGTGCCAAGAAAGCTGACTGGACCTGCTTCAGATATCCTATGGGGCCAAACTAATTCTTTTTTACTCAAGGAACCGGTCAGTTTTGGAGAAGGCCTTGAGAGTCTAAATGGAGCCTGATCCAGCTGAACTATTGGAATGGGCCTGGAAATTCAGGGATTCTCCAGATCAGCAGCAGCAATGTTAGAGAGTAACAATCCCTGATGTCTTCAAGCTTCCCTGAGCTGAACCCTCCTACCTTCAGGCAGAGCCGGACCAAGAGCTTCTGTAGGATGTAGGGCTCCAGAGGCACTTAATAATAATAATAATAATGTTGCTATTAAGTGCTTACTATGTGCAGACCACTGTTCTAAGAGCTAGGGTAGATACAGGGTAGCAGGTTGTCCCATATCAGGCTCACAGTTAATTCCCATTTTACAAATGAGGTTACTGAGGGACAGAGAAGTTAAGTGACTTGCCCACAGTCACACAGCTGACAAGTGGCAGAGTTGGGATTCCAACCCATGACCTCTGACTCCCAAGCCCGGGCTCTTTCCACTGACCCACACTGCTTCCCATCATAATCATAAGGACCTAACCAATACCACTACTGGGGCAGACCAGTGCTCCATGAAGCCCAGTAATCTGTCTCCAATATTGGTATTGGGGTGTTTGAAAGAACAGGGCACTGACTGTCCTTGATATTCATTTTGTTGTTTAGGGCTGTGCTAATAATCAACTTTTCTCTCTGTAACCCTGACCTTCCTTCTAATAACTAATTATTCAAAGTCAGTTTGGGGAGTGACCAAAGAAAGCAAGCATCCAGGGATGGCAATTTTTAAAGGCTGAAAATTTGGTGCAGCTCATTCACTCAGAACTAGCTTTAGGAGTGGGGTGCCAGAAAGCCACCAAATTAGCCTGTTCTTCTTCATGACCCAGATTTCAAAAGGCTTGAGATGAGCAAGGGAATGTTAGTTCATAAGTATTTGGGTCTAACTGAGCAGTATCAGGCAAACAATATTTTCCTTGCTTGGGAAGAATTTAGAGAGGGAGTAGGATTTAAAATTTTCTTCTCCAGGAGATAAGCCTCTTTCCCACTTGAACTCTGGGATTTGTCCCTCTCTGCAATCAATGGTTTCAAGGCCCACTTGCTACTCCAGTCTGAATCTGAGGCACTTAAATACTGCAGCATGGCCTTGTGGAGAGAAGCATGGGCCCGGAAGTCAGAAGGAACTGGATCCCAGCTCTGCTACTGGTCTCCTGTGTGACCTTGGGCAAGTCACTTCATTTACCTCATCTGTAAATGGGGATTAAGATTGTGAGCCCCATAGGGGACAGGGACTGTGTCCACCCTCATGACCTTGTATCTACCCCAGCACTTACTACAGTGTCTGGATCATAGTAAGTACTTAACAAATAACATAAAACAAAAGCAAAACTGCAGGAACCATCATCATCACTACAGCTAAGCCATAACATTAAAAATGTGGCTCTCAGACTCAACCAAGCCAAACAAAGCCGCCTGATTCTGACAAATCAAGAAAACAGCTACTTTTCTATTGACAAAGTTCCCTGGAAGAATGTGAATGAAATGAAAGTGCCCCTGGATGAAGTAATAACGATAATGATAGCATTTGTTAAGCGCTTACTATGTGCCAAGCACTGTTCTAAGCACTGGGGGAGATACAAGGTAATCAGGGTGTCCCATGTAGGCTTGCAGACTTCATCCCCATTTAACAGATGAGGGAACTGAGGCCCAGTGAAGTGACTTGCCCAAAGTCACCCAACTGTCAAGTGGTGGAGCTGGGATTAGAACTCACGACCTCTGACTCCCAAGCTCCAGACACTTTTCACTGAGCCACGATCAGGACAGGCTTCCCACAGGTGACCAATCTTCCTTTCAGGGTGGATTAATAATAATAATTGTATGTTATTTTATAATTATATATTACAGTAATAATTATAATTACATCATTATCATTATGGTACTTGTCAAGCATTTACTACCAGTAATTTTTTTTTAATATTAATATGTTTCCCCCTCCCCCAAACTGTAAGTTCATTGTGGACAGAGATGTGTCTGTTTATTTTGGTATTATACTCTCCCAAGTGCTTAATACAGTGCTCTGCACATAGTAAGCACTCAATCAGTACAACTGAATGAATTAATGTACCTAGAACTCTTCTAAGCGCTGAGGTAGAAAACAGTTAATCTGATTGGACACAGTCGCTTTTCCACATGGGGCTCACAGTTATAATCCCCATTTCATAGATTGCTGGTGGTCATGCATTCAGTCAGTCAATAAGCATGGGTCATTGGAAAGCGCCCGAGCTTGGGAGTCGGGTCATGGGTTTCAATTCCAGCTCTACCACTTGTCAGCTGTGTGACTGTGGGCAAGTCACTTAACTTCTCTGAGCCTCAGTTACCTCATCTATAAAATGGGGAACTATCTCACCATCAGTCCCTTGTCCAAGTCCTGCCTCTGGCCTGGAATGCCTTCCTTCCTCAAATCTGACAGACAATGTCTCTCCCCCTATTCGAAGCCTTATTGAAGGCACATTTCCTCCAAGAAGCCTTCCTTATGTCCCCCTTTCCTCTTCTCCCACTCCCTTCCGTTTTGCCCTGACTTGCTCCCTTTGTTCATCTCCCCTCCCAGCCCCACAGACCTTATGTCCATATCTGTCATTTATTAATTTATATTAATGTCTGCCTCCCCCTCTTGACTGTAAGCTCACTGTGGGCAGGGAATGTCTTTTATTGTTCTATAGCACTCTCCCAAATGCTACAGTCTCTGCTCACAGTAAGCACTCAAATATGATTGAATGAATGAATGAATGCAGCAAAATAATACATAAGTTGTGCATAACCACACAACCAGTGAAGGAGCTCTGCATGGGGATGAGCCTCAGTTTAGTCTCTCCAATGGGTGCACTAATTGGAATCCAACTCTGGGAAATAAAATATTGAATAATAATAATTGTGCTATTTGTTAAATGCTTACTGTGGGCCAAGCACTGTTCTGAGCTCTGGGTTAGATACAATCAGGTTGTTCCACATGAGGTTCCCAGTCTTGGTTCCCATTTTACAGATGAGGTAACTGAGGCACAGAGGAGTGAAGTGGCTTGCCCGAGGTCACAGAGGAGACAAGTGGCAGAGCCGGGAGTAGAACCCACTTCCTCTGACTCCCAAGCCCATTCTCTTGCCATTAGGCCATGCTGCATCTCTAAAGGTATTTGTTAAGCGCTTACTATGTGCCAAGCACTATTTTAAGCACTGAGGTAGATACAAGGTAATTAGATTTTCCCACGTGGAGCTCACAGTCTTAATCCCATTTTACAGATGAGGTAAATGAGGCATAGGGAAATGAAGTGACTTGCCCAAGGTCAGCAGACAAGTGGTGGAACTGGGATTAGAACCCACATCCTCTGACTCCCAAGCCCACACACTTTCCACTGTCATGGTGCTTCTCATTCACATTTTCACATTCACATTCATATTTCATTCACATTTTGTACCTTTGTTGTAGGATTATAGCTCTCATGGTGAGAGGATGGGACTATTGTTTCATTTGTCTTCACTGTAATATTAGTCGGTTTAACTTCCATTCCAAGCATTCTAATTTCCTCAAATACTAAGTCATCATTGTATCCTTTGTTCAAAACACGGATGTCTAAACGATTCTGTAAATAAAAATAGGGATTACATATTACAAAGGCTGTTCATTTTAGAAAAAAATCTAAAGTATGAACTCCAAATATTCCAGTGGGAAAAAAAAAAGTTCTTTGGTCTAAGTCTTTCTCTTGTTCCTTTAACAAGGTGCTTAAGTTGTTCTTTCAAATAAGTGCTCTCAAAATAGTTACTGGTGACCTAGAGGGCCCAAATTGGTCCCTTGGTCACAATAACAGCTTTGGGTTGAGAACTGTGAGAGGTGGAACATCGGGGGGATGGGGAATGGGGAGAGATAGAGGATGGGGAATGGGAGCAGGGCTTTGTGGAGGGAGGGGCTTCCTTTTCTGGGTCCCTTTCTATTCTACAAGTACAGCAACTCCCTTGTGGAACTCATTCACTTCCATGGCTTCAACTATCACCTCTATGTGAATGATACCCAAATCTAGATCTCCACCCCGATCGCTCTCTCTCTCTGCAGTCTCTCATTTCCTCCTGCCTTCAAGACATCTCTACTTATATGTCCTCCCATTATCTCAAGCTTAACATGCCCAAAATAGAACTCCTTATCTTACCACCCAAACCCTGTCTTCCCCATGACTTTCCCTTCATTGCAGATGACACCACCATCCTTCCTATCTCACAAACCCATAAACCTGGCATTATCCTTGACTCCTCTCGCTCATTCAACCGATATATTCAATCCGTCACCAAATCCTGTTTCTCCACCTTCACAATAATGGTAAAATCCTCCCTATCCTCCCACTCTACACTGCTACCATATTAATACAATTACTCATCTTATCCCTCCTGGATTACTGCATCAGCCTCCTTGCTGACCTTCCAACCTATTGTCTCTCCCCACTCCAGTCCATACTTCATTGTGCTGTTTGGATCATCTTTCTACAAAAAATGTTCAAGACATGTCACCCTCCTCCTCAAAAATAATAATAATAATGTTGGTATTTGTTAAGCACTTACTATGTGTCGAGCACTGTTCTAAGCACTGGGGCAGATACTGGGTAATCGAGTTGTCCCACGTGAAGCTCAAGGTTAATCCCCATTTGACAGATGAGATAATTGAGGCACAGAGAAGTGATCTGCCCACAGTCACACAGCTGACATAGTGGCGGAGTTGGGATTTGAACCCATGACCTCTGACTCCCAAGCCCGGGCTATTTCCACCGAGACATGCTGCTTCTCTGTCTCCAGGGGTTGTCCATTCACCTCCATATCGAACAAAAACTCCTCGCCATTGGCTATAGAGCACTCTATCACCTTGCCCCCTCCTAATTCACCTCACTTCTCTCCTTCTACAACCCAAGGTACCCACTCCTCTCCTCCAATTTTAACCTCACTGTGGCTCTCTCATCTATCTCATCACCAATCCCTTGCCCAAATCTGATACCCAAATCTACATCTCCTCTCCTATTCTCCGTCCCTCCAGGCTCGCATCTCCTCCTGCCTCCAGGACATCTGCACCTGGATGTTCTCCCATCACCTAAAACTCAACATGTCCAAAACTGAGCTCCTTTGGGAGCTCCCTCCCAAACCCTGTCCTCTCCCTGACTTTCCCATCACTGTGGACGACACTACCATCCTTCCTGTCTAACAAACCTGCAACCTTGATGTCATTCTTGAGTCCACTCTCTCATTCACTCCACATATCCAATCCATCACCCAAACCTGCCGGTCTCACCTTCACAACATCACCAAGATCTGCCCTTTCTTCTCAATCCAAACTGCTTCCATGTTAGTACAATCACTCATCCTATCCCGACTGGATTACTGCACCAACATCCTTTCTGACCTCCCAACCTCCTGCCTCTCCCCACTTCCGTCTATACTTCACTCTCCTGCACAGATTATCTTTCTAAAGAAACGCTCTTGGCATGTCACCCCCCCCCAAAAAAAAAATCTTCAGTGGTTGTCTATAAACCTCCACATCAAGGAAAAACTCCTCGCTCTTGGCTTTAAAGCTCTCCATCACCTTGACCCTCCTACCTCATCTCCCTTCTCTCCTTCTACAGCCCAGCCAGCACACTCCGCTCCTCTGCCCCTAACTTCTTCACTGTGCTTCGTTCTCACATCTCCCACAATCAACCCTTGGCCCACAACCTACCTCTGGCCTTGAACACCCTCTCTCCTCACATTTGCCAAATTAGTACACTTCCCTAGTTCAAAGCTCTACTGAAAGCTCACCTCCTCTAGGAGGCCTTCCCAGACTAAGCCCCCCTTTTCCTCTGCTCCTTCTCCCTCCCCATTGCCCCGACTCCCTTCCTCTGGTCTGTTCCCCTCTCCACCCCACAGCACTTGTGTATTTATGTACATATTTATTATTCTATTTTACTAATGATGTGTATATATCTATAATTCTATTTATTTATATTGATGCTATTGATGCCTGTCTGTTTTGTTTTGTTGTCTGTCTCCTCCTTCTAGACTGGGGGTCCATTGTTGGGTAGGGATTGTCTTTACTTGTTGCTGGATTGTACTTTTCAAGCTCTTAGTACAGCATTCTACACAAAGCAAGTGCTCAATAAATACCATTGAATGAATGAATGTTCACATTCTGCCTCTGGCCTGGAATACCCTCCATTCCTTAAATCCGACAGACAATGATTCTCCCCTCTTTCACAGACTTAAGGCACACCTCCTCCAAGAGAGCTTCTCTGACTAGACCCTCTCTTCTCTCTCCCACTCCCTTCCGCATCTCTCTGACTTTCTTTCTTCTTCCCCAGTCCCAGCCCTACAACACTAATGTACATCTGTATTTTTTTTTAAATTTATATTAATGTCTTTCTCCCTACTGTGCCGCCAGACTCTAAGCTCATTGTGGGCAGGGAATGTGATTGTTTATTGTTACATTATACTCTCCCAAATGCTTAGTACAGTGATCTGCACACAGTAAGTGCTCTTTAAATATGACTGAATTAATCTATATCCATTTATGCATTTTGATATTCACTCCAGCCCCATCCTAACCAGATCATTTATATGCATAGTCTTATACTCTGCTCCTTCTCCTATCTGTAATTTATATTTATATTATCTACTCACTGTCTCCTATTATATTTTATTGTCTCCTTGACATTAGAGATTGCAAGACTGTAAGCTCATTGTGGGCAGGGAATGTGTCTGTTACGTTATCTTCTACAGTGCTCTGCATGTAGTAAGCACTCAATAAAAATACAATTGATTGGTTATTGTAACTGTATTGTACTTTCCCAAGCATTTAATGCAGTGCTCTGCAAATAGTTAACACTCAAATACCATCAATGAATTGATTTAAAATAAATCTAGTTAATCTACAGTACAGTTGATCTAGTTTCAATTTTTTTGTTGCATTTAACTAGATTTGTTTTAAAGGAAACAAGGAGTAAATAATGTATTCATACTAATGTCCATCTCCCCCTTTAAACTGTAAGCATGTTGAGGGCTGGGAACATGTCTACCAACTCTGTTCCATTGTACTCTCCCAAGCACTTAGTACATTGTTTTGTATATGGTACATGCTCAATAAATGCCACTGATGATGAAATTACAGTGAAATTAGAATTAGAGTAACTAAAATTTACCTCTTATCGTGCAAGGCCATTGGACATCATTAACTACAATACTTTGGAAAGGTTTTATAGAATATTTTAGACTAGTTTAGAATTTCTGTGACTTCATTCTTTTGTCTTGTCCCCAATGCTACTATTTTATCTTTCCTGCTATTTTATATAATATACTTCCCTGATCTTAAATTGTTCAAAGGTAGGAATGCATAATCACAAAATTGTTTTAACCCTGTGGTGCAGGGTCAAATATTTGTGTCCCAAATGAGTCCAATCAATCAATCCTAATTTTTGCAGACCCAATTTTTGTGTAATTTTAAAGTGCAGACATTCTACTAAGCACTTGGAAGAGTACAGTACAGTAAATGTTTGTTGTTGTTATTGGCAGTCTCAATCAATATACGAAAAGAGATTAGAAATTAGATAAAAAATTCAAAATATATCCCTTTCCTTAAGGCCTTTTTGCTATTCACCACAGCCCCATCCTACCAGATTATTTAAATGCATATAAATGATAGGTTCCATTTAATGATTCAGCTATTTTTTTTTAAATGACATCCATCATCATCAATGTTTCTTACTCGCAGAAATGACTAAATTTTAAACTCAGTGTTTATCGTCAGTAGCTGGGGCCCAAGTAAATCACTGACAGAAATTTCTTAGAGGGGTCAAAAGTTGCTAGTGACAAATTCTAATCCCTAATTATCACTTTTGTTGACTCAATATTTGGGATGCTTTGAGGAGAGTTTAAAAGTAGTTGCAGTAATAGTAGTAGTAATAATAATAATAAGGACATTTGTTAAGCGCTTACTATGGGCAAAGCATTGTTCTAAATGCTGGGGGAGGGGGATGCAAGGTGATCAGGTTGTCCTACGTGGGGCTCACAGTCTTAATCCCCATTTTACGGATGAGGGAAATGAACCACAGAGAAGTTGAGACTTTCCCAGAGTCACAGAGCTGGCAAGCAGCAGAGCGGTGATTAGAACCCATGACCTCTGACTCCCAAGCCCTTGCTCTTTCCACTGAGTCACACTGCTTCCCTTAGTAGAAGCAGCAGCCACAATAGTAGGAGTTGAATAGGTATATTATCAAATTAATGAATGTATTAAACTCATTAAGCCTGGCACAGAGTTGAAATTGGCATTGGTAATTAATCTTTGAACTACCGCTATTACCTAATTTCTGTCACTTGACGAAGAAATTCAGCCTAGATAGTTTTGAAACACACACGCTATTGCTCTAATTTAGAATTTGCTTTCAGAATTTAAAATGGGGCATAGAGTACTGTTCTTTGCAATCAGAACATGCTCAATAAATAACATTTATTCATTGATTCATCAACTGAAGAAAATACTTACATTAGAAACGGAGAAGTCTAGCAAGATAAAGGCTTTTTTTTCTATACTATCTGAAATAGGAAGAAAGTCATAAGTTATTCAGGAGCACTTGCAAGATTTGAAAAAAAAATAACTGTGCTAATTATAGACTCATTGTTAAAATATTGCTGAAGCAGATCACTTGATGTGAATTATATTTCTAATATTGACAAAACACTAAGCAAAGCTAAACAAATGACTTTCCCAATTTCCCAATTTGAGTGTCTTATTTTGATATTGCTAATTCCTTGTACTTAGCCATATCCATTTCCCTTCCATTTCCTACTTTACATACGGTCCCTTGGAAATTTCTTTTCCCTTGCCCAGCTAACTAATTTATAGGGAGCACACCTTTTCAAAGAGGTTGGTCAGCTTTCACAAATACTTCAAAAACCTCAAAATCTGCAACAGGAGTACACAGCTAACTCTCCTAATTTAAAGTTTTGATAGCAGAACAAAATTGAACCTAGCTAATGTGGTTAAGAAGAGTTTAGAATTGAATCGAGTATCTGGATTTTTTTTTTAAATATTTTTAACTAACATCAGTTCAGATAAGCAGTTTGCTGAAATAGAGAGGCTGCATTTTCAGATTCATTCTAAATCTTTCCATAGACCTGCTGCTGGTCCAGCTACTCTGGGATCAGGGGGCCTGGGTTTTTAGCCTGATTCCCCCTTGTAGCTAAGGTGGGAGAAAAGACTGTGCAGCACTTTTCTTGTGCTGCTATCTTTTCTACCTCTTTGTTTGTTGCATTTTGTGCCCCAGGGAGAATATGACCAGCAGGAATGAGAGAGTGGTGCCACTCAAGAAGCCTATTGCTCTGTAGACAATTTCCTGTCTACAGGTTCTCTGCCCTGCTGTCTCAGGCACCAAACTCAACTGTCCTTCCCAATGGGAGGCTCCATCACATGTCTTCCCAAAAAATGCATTCAGTGTGTCTTAAAATGAATAAGACACCAGTTGAAAAACAACTGGTTTGGGTTTTCTTGGTTCAAGTTGTTAATAGTAGTAATTGAAATACATTCATTCATTCAATCGATTGTATTTTTTTGAGTGCTTACTGTGTGCAAAGAACTGTTCTTAGCACAAGGGAGAGCACAGTTAAACATCAGACACATTCCCTGCCCACATAATAATAGTATTTGTTAAGCACTTAAGTGCCAAGCACTGACCCAAGTACTAAAGTAGAGACAAGATCATCAGGACTTGGACTTAAAGTCCAGGTAGGAGGGTGAACAGGTGTTGAAACTCCATTTCGAAGATGAGGGAACTGAGGCACAAAGAATTTTAAGTGATTTGCCCAAGGTAACATAGCAGATAAATGGCAGATTTGGAATTAGAACCCAGGTCCTCTGATTCCCAGGTGCGTGCTCTTTCTTCTAGGCCATACTGTTTAATTACTTTTTTAATGTAGACAAAGAGGAAGACTGTGGATGGGTAGGAGATGGGTAAGAGAGACAAGGGCTGGGAACATTCCTAGGGTGAATAGCAGAGATATAATTCCCATCTATGCCTGATAGGCGATCTATATGATTCAAAAAGTTTATTTCATATAAGGACTATGTAGACCTACATATATAGACCTATGTTTATGGACTTTTAGGTTGGAATCAGAAGTTGAGATTGTAAACTTTTTGATGGGTTTGTTAAGCATTTACTATGTGTCAAATACTCATCTAAACCCTGGGGTAGGTACAGGTCAATTAGGTCAGACAGAGTCCCTGTCCTGCATGGGGCTCATAGTCTCTGTAGGAGGATTAACAGGTTTCAAACCCCCATTTTACAGTTGAAAAAACTGAGGCACAGAGAAGTCAAGTGACTTGACCAAGGTCACACAGCAAGCAATTAAAATAATAGTGATTGTGGTATTTAAGTGCTTACTTTGTGCCAGACAGTGTACTAAGTGCTGGGGTGGATACAAGCAAATCGGATTGGACACAGTCCCTGTTCCATGGGGGGCTCACAGTCTCCATCCCCATTTTATAGATTAGGGAACTGAGGCCCAGAGAAGGGAAGCGACTTGCCCAAGGTCACAGCAGATAAGTGGCGGAGTCAGAATTAGAATCCATGAAATTAGAACCCATGACCTTCTGCCTCCCAGGCCCATGCTCAATCCACTTGTCTGCTGTGTGACCTTTGACAAGTCACTTCATTAGGCCTCAGTTACATTATCTGTAAAATGGGGATAGAGACTGTGAACCCCATGTAGGGCAGATAGTGTGTCCAACCTGATCTGCTGTTTATCTACCCCAGTGCTTAGAATAATGCTTGGCATGTACTGCTCAACAAATACCACAATCATTTTTATTATTATCATTATTATTATTCATACTTTCCACTTGGCCCAGATAGTAGGAAATCTCAGAGGCTGTACATATTAGAATACCTAGAACTTTCAATTGGATCAGTGGTGAAGTTCCTAATTCTGTATCAGAGACCTTAGACACTAGAATGGCCATTGTTGGCCCTTGTTTATGGGTATGAATAATCATGGCATTTGTTAAGTGCTTACTATGTGCCAAGTACTGTTCTAAGCACTGGGGTAGATACAAGGTTATCAGGTTATCTCACATGGGGCTCACAGTCTTAATCCCCATTTTACAGATGAGGTAACTTGGGCACAGAGAAATGAAGTGGCTTGCCCACAGTCACACGGCTGACAAGTAGCAGAGCCGGGATTAGAACCCACGTCCTCTGACTCCCAAGCCTGGCTCTTTCCATTAAGTCATGCTGCACAGTTGCCCCAACTCTGATCTAATGAGGGTAAAATCTCACTGGGTTCTAATAATTCCATGTCCGCATACTTTTTTAGTCCAAAAAAAGCTACAAACCAGGAAACACTTCTAGTTTTAAAAATATAATAGAATGTCATTTATAAACTTTAATGGTAGAGGAAGAACAATTTATAAACTGTTGTAAATTTATCAGGTAAGTGAGTAGTCAAATTAAAGGCAGAAGGGGTTCTAACTACATCGACATGTGGAAGAAATTCTATGTCTCTCACTATTTTTAGCCATATCCAGCATGGCTTTACTAATGGTTCTCTGAAAATCACTCTGACATATATTTAATAGCACATCTACTGTCAATCAATTGTATTTACTGAGTGCTTACTTGTGGACAACACTTTATTAAGCATTTGGGAGAGTACAATATAATGATATAACAGACAAATAATAATTAACATTTAAAACTTTTTTAATGCTACAAACTCAAACTATTATTTGTCCTCTTGATTCTCTTATCCGCTCCTACCTTAATCCTACCTTTTTCCCCAATTTTTTCTTTGTTCCACCCACCCACATTTGCCTTTCTTTTCTCATTGTGATCTATGATGGGTAGTTAAATTGGAAGGGCTGTCTTTAAATCATGACCTTTATTCTTAGACCATATCATTTTTAATGGACAAACCATAAACTAGGGTTCTTAACTACTGTTTTTTCTTAGGATTGAAAATGTGCTGCAAAAACACCTCCAACACACCCCCAAAACAATAAAACTATTGAACAATTTTCCTTAAATCTTCTTTTAAAAAGGCCTAAGAGTCTACTAAAAGATTGCCTGGAATAGTTTTGAAATAAATGTTCACTTCACGCTTGTTGTCCTAACACTGGTAATAAAAAGTACATTGACTTTACAATGACTACTAAAACTCCTTTTTTCTTTCACAACTCAGGATTTTAATCATTTTCTACCCAGTTTAATGTCCCTAGAAAGGAACCCTATCCCCCCAAAAAATAAAGGACAGCAGAACTAAGCATCTATTCAAGAACATGCCCACCTGGTCAGATTCTCCAGTTTCTTTCTACCTAATTCTCAACCAGGTGCTGGCAAGTGGAAAGTGCAAATAAGTCTTTCATATTGTTTGGTCCAGAGATCAACAAATTACAGGCTAAGGCAGTTTCTGGATCCGCAAAGGTACTAATGATTCTAGGCTTCCTTACCCTTCCTAACTCTCAGTAGCCATAGTTCTCTGTGTTTTAATATTTCACTTAAAAATTCAGGACAGCTGCAAATGTCTCTTTGTTTTGGAAGTGAAAGCTAGAGAAGCAGCATGACCTAGTGGGTAAAACGAGGGCTGTAGAGTCAAAATGACCTGAATTTTATTTCCGGCTCCACCACTCATTTGCTGGGTGAACTTGGAGAAGTAACTTTACTTCTCTGTGTCCTCAGTTACTTCATCTGTAAAATGGGGATTAAGACTGTGAGCCCCATGTGGGACCTGGACTGTGTTGTGTTCTATCTGACTAGCCTGCATTTACCCTAGCACTTAGGAAAGTGCCTGGCACAAATAAATGCTTTACAAGTACCATAAAAAAGGTTATACAACTATCTGTAATTTTTATGGTATCTGGGGTAGAAACAAGCTAATCAGGTTGGACACAGATCATGGCCTATATGGGGGCTTATTGTGTAATTTTCATTTTACATTTGAGGTAGCTGAGGCAATGAGAAGTTAAGTGACTTGCCCAAGGTCATGCAGCAGACATGTCAGAGCCAGGATTATAACTCAGATCCTTCTGATTCTCAGGGCAGTGATCTCTCTCTCTCTCTCCATATTTATATCACCTATATTTATATCCATGTCTATATAGAGATAGATCTATAGATAAGTCTAAGTATGGTGTTATAGGAAGTTGTCAAGCACCTCATTTAAAACAGAGCCTAAAATGTATCTTCCATTTTTTCAGATAAATTAATGATACGCCAGAGATAAATTAATGATACGCCAGAGTGCGTGTTCTAGAAATTTAAGGGCAGGGGATCATTGGTCAAAGGTGGGTGGACTTTTTTTCTCCCAAATGTCTTCACCAAACCCAGAGATCACCCTTACTGCCAGGTGATTATCACTTTATAACATAAAGACAATTGTCATATGCGTGGAGTAAGGGTGGATGAGGGAATGGGATGCAGTAAGGTTGACTCCTCTACAGCAGTCTATATACAACCTCAAATTTTCTCACTCCTTGTTTGTCAGGTAAAATGTTAGCTAGTAAATTGAAGTCTAAATACAATCAGGTCAAGGACTGAACAATTAATTAAATAAGCATACATATCACTACATTATGTGGTTTAATGGTTTTGTCATGATTAGAAAAATCTACCTTTGGTTTCTCCATCATCCCAGAATAAGTCTCCTTTTGCCAAACCATTTTCATCTAATGCAATTACAAGTCCTAAGGGATTTCTACGACTGTAAAAAAAAAAATAAAAAAGGAAAACAACAAAATGAGTATACAAACATTAAGGTGTATTTTCATCATTAACAGGTGCAAAAAATAAAACTATCCCACAAAAATCTATAAACTTCACATTGCATTCACTCTATTCATGGATGGACATGGACATTTCTAAAATCAATCTTAGCTTTTAATAAGAGTTTATCTTTTCAAGAATAAAGCAGTTATTCAAATGGGAAACTGCTTCTCTTTTTTTTTTTTTTTTAATCAGTAATTAAGTACTCAGAAACAAGCTAATCAGGTTGGACACAGTCCTTGTCCCACATGGGGCTCACAGTCTTAATCCCCATTTTAAGGAGGAGGTAAATGAGGCATAGATAAATTTAGTGATTTGCCCAAGGTCACATAGCAGACAAGTGGAGGAGCTGGAATTAGAACCCAGGTCCTTCTGACTCCCAGAAAATGCTGCTTCTCCTAACTATACCTAAAATAGAAGGTATGGTTAGGAGAAGAGCACAATAAAGTTCCCTTATAGTTCTGTTTTATAATAAATGTAAGTTATTTACCAAATACATAAAACAAAAATGTCCAAATGATACATATTTCTGAAATGGAAAAAAAAAAATGAGGGCCAATAATGCTCATCCTTACCTTCACTAATTGTCAGGTCTGATGCCCAAGAGTCAGAAAACAGTTGGTTTGCAATTTGTAATGTCAGAATTGGCTCAAATGTATAGTCTCAAATCAATGAAATAATCCTAGTGGTCAGTAACATCAACTTGGGATATTATGTATGGATAGAATTTCATCTTGTCAGTTTTAAATTAAATATTCAGAAGGTACAACTAGAATAAAGATTAATTGAATATTTTTGTTTGGAAAGGGTGACAACAAATTGCATCTGTCTATTGAAAATGAAATTATGGAGTGTTTCTCCTGACTCTGGTCTGTTTGGGAGGGGTTTTTATTTGTGGATGGGGGAAGATGAGCATTAAGTTGAAAATCCTTTATAAACGTTCATATAAATTAAGAATTTATTTATAGTGCAAATGCTAAGTTGTTTATCTCTGGGATTTTCATTTATTTTTGTCATCAATGGATTTTATTTAATTTCCTCCCTAGAGTTTTTTTTTTTTTTTAAGCTATAAACTGATTGAGAATCCTGGAATAACATTTCCCTCTTTGCAACCCCCCAATTTAATGTATATATGGCCCCATATATGAAAGTGCTTTAATCATTTACTTGTTGGAAACTGAAGAAATGCACTTCAGCAAAGGACTGGCATTTCATTCATTCATTCATTCATTCATTCATTCATTCATTCATTCATTCATTCATTCAATACTACTTATTGAGCATTTGCAGAGCTGTGTGCAGAGCACTGGACAAAGCACTTGGAAATTACAATTCAGCAATAAAGAGAGACGATCCTGTCCACAGTGGGTTTACAGTCTAGAAGGGGGGAAGACAGACATAAAAACAAAGAAACAGGCATCAATAGCATCAATACAAATAAATATAATTATTTATATATACAAATATATATATTTGTATCGATGCTATATATATATATCAAAACAAGTAAAAGGGCATTAATATAAATAAATAGAATTATAGATATGTACATATATACACAAGTGCTGTTGGGTGGGGAAGGGGGTAGAGAAAGGGAGCAAGTTGGGTGATTCATTCATTCAATAGTATTTATTGAGCGCTTACTATGTGCAGAGCACTGTACTAAGCGCTTGGAATGAACAAGTTGGCAACAGATAGAGACAGTCCCTGCCATTTGACGGGCTTACAGTCTAATCGGGGGAGACAGACACACAAGAACAATGGCAATAAATAGAGTCAAGGGGAAGAACATCTCATAAAAACAATGGCAACTAAATAGAATCAAGGCGATGTACATTTCATTAACAAAATAAATAGGGTAATGAAAATATATACAGTTGAGCTGACGAGTACAGTGCTGAGGGGGAGGGAAGGGAGAGGGGGAGGAGCAGAGGGAAATGGGGGGAAAAGAGGGTTAAGCTGCGGAGAGGTGAAGGGGGGGTGGTAGAGGGAGTAGAGGGAGAAGAGGAGCTCAGTCTGGGAAGGCCTCTTGGAGGAGGTGAGTTTTAAGTAGGGTTTTGAAGAGGGGAAGAGAATCAGTTTGGCAGAGGTGAGGAGGAAGGGCATTCCAGGACGACGGGAGAACGAGGCCCAGGGGTCGACGGCGGGATAGGCAAGACCGAGGGACGGTGAGGAGGTGGGCGGCAGAGGAGCGGAGCGTGCGGTGTGGGTGGTAGAAAGAGAGAAGGGAGGAGAGGTAGGAAGGGGCAAGGTGATGTAGAGCCTTGAAGCCTAGAGTGAGGAGTTTTTGTTTCGTGCAGAGGTTGATAGGCAACCACTGGATGTTTTAAGGAGGGGAGTGACATGTCCAGAGCGTTTTGGCAGGAAGGTGATCCAGGCTGCGGAGGTTGATAGGCAACCACTGGAGGTGTTTAAGAAGGGGAGTGATGTGGCCAGATCGTTTCTGCAGGAAGATGAGCCAGGCAGCGGAGTGAAGAATAGACTGGAGCGGGGCGAGGGTGGAGGAAGGGAGATCAGAGAGAAGGCTGACACAGTAGTCTAGCTGGGATATAACGAGAGACTGGAGCAGTAAGGTAGCCGTTTGGGTGGAGAGGAAAGGGCGGATCTTGGTGATGGGGAGAGGAGGGAGAGCTGAGGAAAAGGGGGGCTTAGTCTAGGAAGACTTTTTGGATTAGATAAGCCTTTGGTAGGGCTTTGAAGGGCACTTATAGCCCTTTAAAATAACTATTGCCAGTGAATGGGGAACTGAGGCCTAAACATATATATTATCAATATAGTTCATTCTCAGATTTCATTTTTGGGTAAGTTTGATTTATTATCAATGAGTATGTAATGAACTGTTCTCTCCATTCCTGTGATAATTTGCAACATTATTTTTCTTAGGCTTTGACAATTTCTCACTGTTCATACAACTTTTTAGCAAAAATGAATGTAATTAGCCTGCAGATAATTGAGAGACATGTTTTGAGATGATACATAGCAAGGTGTGAAGTACTGTAAAGATCTGAAGCTTTCTTATCCCTTAAAACAAGGTCTCTCTTACCACCCCATTACATTATTTAGAAGTCTACCATATTCTAATAGTCTTTCATTCATTCATTCATTCAATAGTATTTATTGAGCACTCACTATGTGCAAAGCAGTGTACTAAGCACTTCAAATATACAATTCGGCAACAGCTAGAGACAATCCATGACCAATGATGGGTTTACAGTCTAATCAGGGGAGAGAGACGGACAAAAACACAACTACATAATCACGATAAGTAGAATAAAGGGGATATACACCTCATTAACAAAATAAATAGGGTAATAAAAATATATACAAATGAGCACAGTGCTGAGGGAAGGGGAAGGGAGGGGGGAGGAGCAAAGGGAAATGGAGCTTAGCTGAAGAGAGGGGAAGGGGGAGGGAGCAGAGGGTGGATGGGGAGCAGAGGGAAAGGGGGGCTCAGTCTGGGAAGACCTCTTGGAGGAAGTGAGCTCTCAGTAGGGCCTTGAAGAGGGGAAGAGAGTTTGGCGGAGGTGAGGAGGGAAGGCATTCCAAGACAGTGGTAGGACATGGGCCAGAGGTCGATGGAGGGATAGGTGTGAATGGGGGACATTGTGGAGGTGAGTGGCAGAGGGGCGCAGTGTATGGGTTGGGCAGTAGAAAGAGAGAAGTGAGGAGAGGTAGGAAGGGAAAAGGTGATGGAGAGCCTTGAACCCCAGAGTGAGAAGTTTTTGTTTCGTGCAGAGGTTGATAGGCAACCACTGGATGTTTTAAGGAGGGGAGTGACATGTCCAGAGCGTTTTGGCAGGAAGGTGATCCAGGCTGCAGAATGAAGAATAGACTGGAGTGGGGAGAGACAGGAGGAAGGGAGATCAGAGAGAAGGCCGACATAATAATCTAGCCGGGTTATTATGAGAGCTTGTACCAGTACAATAGCAGTTTGGATGGAGAGGAAAGGGCGGATCATGGTGATATTGTAAAGGTGCGACTGGCAGGCATTGGAGACAGATTGAATGTGTGGGGTGAATGAGAGAGCTGAGTCAAGAATGACACCAAGGTTGCGGGCTTGAGAGATGGGAAGGATGGTCGTACCGTCCACAGTGACAGGGAAGTCTGGAAGAGGGCAGGATTTGGGCGGGAAAATAAGGAGCTCAGTTTGGGAAATATTGAGTTTTAGGTGGCTGAGTTTTAGGTGGCGGGCAGACACCCAGGTGGAGACGTCCTGGAGTCAGGAGGAGATACGAGTCTGAAGGAAGGTGGAGAAAACAGGGGAGGAGATGTAGATTTGGGTGTCATCGGCATAGAGATGATAGTTGAAGCCATGGGAGTGAATGAGTTCACCAAGGGAATGAGTGTAGATGGAGAACAGAAGAGAGCCAAGAACTGACCCTTCAGGAGCCCCTAGTTTTCCAGTTTGAATCCAACAGTGCCGGGATCACATATAAAATCACCATTAGGAGCAATCTAACTAGAAATCTTAAATATTACCTGTAAGTTGTGGTAACATTTGGTTGTTGAGTGGGTAAAATGTAACCTCCCCTCAGATGTAATCCTATTTTGTCGGCTGGAAGAGGCATTTTCACGAATTCTTTTTTCCATGTTGCTTTGACACCCTATATTTAGCATATACAAAAATGACTATTAATATGATGAATAATTATGATTATTGGACCTCTGTTTCAGGTCCTTAGAGATAGCCCACTGGATCAGGATCAGGGACTTGTGAGAGTCAACAAGGTCTTTTCCCCAGGTTGTCCATGAAAGAGCACTTAATTGAAGTAAGGAAAATGAATTTTATACTGTTTTGAATAGTAGTTGTTGAGTCCTTACTGTGTGACAAGAAGTAGACACAAGTTAATTAATCTGATTACAGCCCACATGGGGCTCATAGTCCTAAATAGGAGAGAAAATGGAGGGTGTTGGGTGGGATACTTTAAAAATCTAAGGTCCATTTTACTAATGAAATAGAACTTCACCTTCAGTGATGTCTTTTTTGAATAGGAAGAACACCTAAATAAAAAATAATACTGTGGACTTTCAAGGTACTTCAAGAAATTTCTCAGTCAAATAAACGCTTTAAAGGAAATTTCAACTTTCAACCAATGGTTGGTACCATAAAGCTATTCTGACTTTATGGACAGAAATTCTCCTGGGGACAATTTCCTTTAAATTAAGCATTTTAGAGGTGGCTTAACAAACTGTTCATTCCATTCTTTAAGTCTATGAAAGCTCAGTTTTAAGCAGAGGGAGCAGGATTTGGTGGGAGTAGGGGAAGCAGATCAGGGTTTTCAGACAAAGAAAAGCTGCTTGAAATGCTCTCCTAGGCCCTCTTTGCTGTCCCAGTAGGGTCTATTCATCCCTCCTCTCTTCCCCAGCCTCCCAGAAACCACTGCTTAATTACTCCTCATTTTCCTAGACTTGGAAGCCTGGTTCCCAAATTCTTCCCTCCCTCCAATCCATCCTATCCTGCCCTCCTCCTGACTTTCCCATCACTGTAGAAAGCACCACCATCCTTCCTGTCTCACCAGCCCATAACCTTGGCTTATCTCTCATTCAACACACATATTAAATCTGTCACCAAATCCTGTCAGTCCCTCCTTCATGTCACTAAAATCTGCCCTTTCGACCCAATCCAAACTGCTAGCATATTAATACAATCACTCATTCTATCCCTCCTTGTTGATCTCCCAACCTGCTGTCTCTCCCCGCTTCAGTCCATACTTCACTGCACTATTAGAATCATCTTTCTACAACAACATTCAGGACATGTCACCTCCCCCCCGTCAAAAATCTCCAGTGGTTGCCTATCCACCTCCATATCAAACAAAAACTCCTCACCATTGACTTTAAAACACTCCATCACCTTGCCCCCTCCTACTTCTACAACTCAGACTGCACACTTCGCTTCTCTAGTGCTAACCTTCTCACTGTGCCACAATCTCACCTGTCTCACCAGTGACCTGTGGCCCACATCCTGCCTCTGACAATCTGACAATCCAACAGACAATTACTCCCCCGACCTTCAAAGATTTATTGAAGGCACACCTCCAAGACGCCTCTCCACACTAAGCCTCACTTTTCCTCTTCTCCCACTCCCTTCTGTGTCGCCCTGACTTGCTCCCTTTGTTCTTCCACCCTCCTAGTCACACAGCACTTTTGTACATATCTGTAATTTTATTTATTTATCTTGATGTCTGCCTCCCTCCCTCTAGACTGTGAGCTCATTGTGGGCAGGGAATATGTTTGTTTATTGTTGTATTTTACTCTCCCAAGTGCTTTGTACAGTAGTCTGCACACAGTAAGCACTCAATAATTGTGATTGAATGTATGTTTCCATCAAGGAAGAACTTTGCATGTTTTTTTATGGGGACTAATGGGGAAGCAAGGGAACAGGTCTGGGGCAGATACCCAGAGTATCATACCCAAAGTATGATGAGAAGTTGTTGGTACAAATGTGCTGAGCTGATAGTTTGGGGGAAAAGAAATAACTACGTAATGAAATGCCACAAGAATACTAATCACGAATAATCATCACTATGTTAAAGAAAATGAATATTAATAGATGAGT
The DNA here is from genome assembly GCF_004115215.2 of Ornithorhynchus anatinus. Taxonomy (NCBI): domain Eukaryota; kingdom Metazoa; phylum Chordata; class Mammalia; order Monotremata; family Ornithorhynchidae; genus Ornithorhynchus; species Ornithorhynchus anatinus. Next base: position 159,195,301 of record NC_041728.1, read on the forward strand.
CATGCATATACGTGGCTCACTGGATGCCGCGTGGCTCACTGGAAAGAGCACGGGCTTTGGAGTCAGAGGTCATGGTTCAAACCCCGGCTCTGCCACTTGTCAGCTGTGTGACTTTGGGTAAGTCACTTAACTTCTTGGTGCCTCAGTTACCTCATCTGTAAAATGGGGATTAAGACTGTGAGCCCCACGTGGGACAACCTGATTCCCCTGTGTCTATCCCAGCACTTAGAACAGTCCTCGGCACATAGTAAGCGCTTAACAAATACCAACATTATTATTATATCTTATGCATAGTGCTATTTAATGAGTGTGGAAAGAAGCATAAGTCACTGAGGATGACTAATGAGGTTGAAGAAATCCTATCTATGCTCCTTTTGATCACATGAAGACATAGTGTGAAAATGGAGTGCTACTCAATGTAATTTAATGGACACAACTGAGAAGCCTAGGGTGGTCTAGTGTAAAGAGCATTGGCCTGGGAGTCAGAGGACCTGGTTTCTAATCCTAACTTTGTCAATCATTTGCTGAATGAACTTGGGCAAATCACTTAAGATCTCTGTGCCTCAATTTCCTCAACTCAGACAGATTCAAGCCAGTGAAATCCCTGAAATTAGAACAGACCTACAATGCCTGAACAAGAGATAATAATCTGAAGCTATGTCTGACTTGAAAACTTCTCCCGAACTATCAGAACTTGAACAAACTTCCTAAACTACCAAATATATTTCATGAAGAACTCAGGACATAGAGATATCTGATTAATGTGCCATATTAAATGTCCGAACAATGGCCGTAACAGTCACAACTGAGTAATAGGGAATACCAGTCACAAAACATCAGCCCAGTAAAATTTAGTTCTAACTGGTGAAATCTGAGAGAGTAAACTACCTCAAAATGAGCAAATTAAAAGTGGTATACCTATTGAAATATAAAAGGAATTAGCTTATAACACCTCCTACTTGACCCATTCTCTCTCTCCGTCTCTCTCCTCTCTTTCTCATCTCTTTCTTTCTCTCCTCACCCTCATTCTCTCCATTTACTTCTCCTTCTCCATAAACTTCTCCCTCATTCCTGACTGACAAAGATTTGGGCTCTAGCTCACTATGACTAAGTGAAGGTTGGTGAGTACCTCAAAAAAAAAAAAAATCAAGGGGAGAAGTAATGGGGAGAAGAAAATAGCTGTGTAAACTGGCAATTTATAACAGCTGCATACTAGCCATACTGTTTCCTAATATTGACCGAGGACACTTACAGTTTCATAGTCATACCATACTGCATCAGGTATATATGCATTTACTTCAGTTGAACCCTGAAATGAAAGCAAAAACTTTTACATAGTGAATGCAATACAACTCAGGATATTCAATTTCTCAAAATACTAAAATCAGCATAAAGATTATTTGAAGTAGTACTATTTGAAGTAGACATCCTTTTGGAAATATAAGTAGTGGTCAATGTCACACACTCTAGGTATATGAAGTAGCACTCAGTTATGTCATCTTGTTTCCCTTCAAAATACTAAAATTGACAAAGATTATTTGAAGGGAAATGAGGTGACAACTGGGTGCTACATTGTATGCTTAGAGTGTGCTACATTGACCACTACTTATATTTCCAAAAAAGATGTAGGCAGTGAAAAGGAGAAGGAGAGCAGTCTAGTCTAGTGGAAGATATATGGGCATAGTTAACTAGAGACCTGATTTCTAGTCTCTGCTCTGCCACTTACTTGTCACATGACCTTGGGTAAGTCATTTATCTGTGCTTCAGTTTTCTCCTTTGTAAAATGGGAACCAAATAATTATTCTCCTTCCCTCCTAAACTGTGAACCATATGCGGAACAGGGACTGAATCAGCCACATCTGGTAATGTCCTCCCCATTCCAATCCTTGACATTTTAGCTTCCTTTGGGTCACCTCCTTCTCCTAACCCTGGCTTTACTAACACTGTCCTTTTCTAGTTCTCTTCCTAATCTCTCTGGCTACTACTTCACAGTATATTTCGCAGCTCCTCCTCTGCCTACCCTCTAACTATGGAGATCTCTCAAAACCCAGCTGTGGATTACCTTCTATTCTACATATACACCCACTCCCTTGGAAAACTCATTCACTCTCATGGCTTCAACTACAATCTCTACATGGATGATTCCCAAATCTACCTCTTTAGCCCTGACCTAGCTCCTTCTCTGTAGCCTTCCATTTCCTCCTGCCTTCAGAATATCTCTGCTTGGATATTTAGCCAATGGGTCCATGACAGGGGCATGATTTGCATAAGAGACATCAATGGATTATGAATGTGCCTGGGTGCTCTATATGCTCTACTTCCACCCATTTGCAGGGTTGAATTGTGACCTGCTAATGAGATGCGTTTCCTATAATTGACATCTGCCAGTCATATGCCCCAATCTGACCAAGGGCAATGCCTCATCCACACTGGTCTGTCATCTACACCCAGTCTTCTCCCAACACCTGCAGCCCATCATATGACATAATCCACACATCCCAGAAACTCACTGGAGGAGGCGATGTGTCAGAGACGGTATCACATGGCTGCCCCAGGGAGGAGGAGGAGGCAGGGGGACTATACTTTTTTCTTTCTGCTTTCTCCTCTCAATCCTGGCATCTCCAGATTGTGACTTTAGTAGTGGGAGTGTCGATGGCATCAGGATTGTTCCCGGTGACTGACTTTCAGACCCATGAAGGGAAAGCAGGAAGGACCTGGGGTGGACCTGAGGCAGCTCAGGAGGACTATAAATGATGTTGTATTGCTGCGTACACAACCAGGGAGTAGCATGAATGTCGTAAATATCAAAAATCTGAGCCTGCTTAGGTGTATATTGAGCCAAAACAAAAACTTCCTTGCATTAGGGGGATTTGAAACTCATTTCATATCACATGGAAAGAATGGAAGGAAGGATCGGTGGAGGAAGGGTAGGAAAGAGTACTTGATAATACTTGAATGATGTTATTCTCCCTTTTTCAATTACAGAGAAAATAACAGAAAGCTGCCCTCCTCTGTCTTTCATGTTATATGTCTTTCACATCCCTCTGAAGTATGAGTTGGTCAATCATCTGCTTTCATTGAGTTCCCACTATCTGCTGAGTATCTCAGGTGCTAGATAGGTGATTAAAAATTATACCGTCCTACTTAATCAGTATTAGTACTTAATCATTTAATACTTCATTCATTCCATTGTAGTTACTGTGTGCAAAGCACTGAACTAAGCACTTGGTAACAAGCAGACACATTCTTTGCCTACAACAAGCTCATGCTTTAGATCAGTTCATTATTCTGACCATCCTTTTTCATGCCTGAGCTTGTTTTCTATTTTAAGACAACTTTGGTTTCTACAAATAGAATTGTTCCTACATTGTACTAAAAACTATAATAGATTGCTTTCATTTGAACATAAGTTGATTTTGATAAAATCTTATTTTAATAATAAATACTAGTTACTGTGTGACCATGAGCAAGTCACGAAGGCTTTATGCCTCAGTCTGTTTCAATGGAATGGAGAGCAATATCTGTGTTTGAACCTGTTTTGTTTGATTTTTGAGAATTAGTTTCCTATTCAATCCTATAAATATTTCATATGAATGAATTCAATATATAGGTTAAGTTTCAAAGTTATCTTAATATATAAATAGGCTGTTGAGAAACTTTTATGAACATATTTAGCATGTCATTTCTGTAAAAAAAAAAAAAAAAAACCCACAAAAACTGAGGATTAAAGGAGGGAGAAGTTTGAACAGGAATCCCTTCCTTTGGCCTTTACCCCTCTCCAGTCCATTCTTCACTTTGCAGCACATATTTTTCTAAAACATTATTTTGTGCATATTTTCCCACTCCTCAAAATCCTCCAATGGTGTCCATCTCTGCATCAAACAGAAACTCCCCAAGCCTTCCCTCCTTCTCCCATGTTGGCCAAAGGTAATGGTGGCCCTCCTTTTGCCTGTCACAATCTACAGTTGCCAGCATAGATAGGAAAAGCCACAGGAAAAAAGAAAAACCTCTGTGACTCCCAAGTGTTTAGTACAGTGCTCTGCACACAGTAAGCACTCAATAAATACAATTGAATGAATGTCTGTTCTTAGCTGGGTTGCCCAGGAATGGGACAAAGAGGTGGCTCCAGAAGGAATACGTTAGGATATTCCAGGCTCCATTTTTCCTGGCTCTTCAGGTTTTGTCTATTCTGAGCTCACATCTGGGAATCAGAGAGGCAGAGAGGCTTCTGGTGGAGGGAAGAGAACTGGGCTCACACATGTCCCAGCCTCAATTCTGCCCAGCTGCTTTGCTCCTGTGTATTCCCAGGCCAAACCTCTTGGGGAAGGTTAGAGAGGCTACTGCGAGGCTGCTATGGCAGGGGGATGAATGTGAGATGGTGGGATCAAGAAAAATCGTACCCACCTTTCTTCCCTGGTGCCTTGTCACTAGGAAGGTGACTATGTAATTTAAGCCATCAAGGCACTCAAACAGCAGCTGAGATAACTCACTCCTTATCGGGTCTTCTTGAAAGACTTTACCTGAACTAATCCTTCTTGGAACTCTGCCGACACCTCAAATTTAATATGTTCTAAAACATAGCTCTCCAGGTTCCCAAATAAGCCCTGTCTTGCTCCTAACTTTCCCATCACAGTAGAAAACACTACCATCCTCCCTGTCTCACAAGCTCATAACCTTGCTATTATCCTTGACCCATTTCTCTCATTCAACCCAGATATTTAATCTGTCACCAAATCCTGTTGCCTCTATCTTCACAGCTTTTTCTAGAATACACCCTTTCCTCACCATGAAAACTGCTACCTCACTGATCAAAACAGTTCAGCACTTTGATAATCATCCCTACTCTGGCCCCAAAGCACTTATGTACATATCCATCTTTAATTTATTTTGATGTCTTTCTCCCTCACAAGCCTGAAAATTCTAGTGGGTGGGAATGATCTATACATACCCATTTTGTATTGCATTATTATAGTCATTATTATTATGGTATTTATTAACTGCCTACTATGTGCCAAACACTTGTTCTAAGCCCTGGGGAAGATACAAGATATTCAGCTTGGATATCAGTTCATGGCCCATATAGAGCTCACAATCTAAGTAGAGGGTGTAGGATTTATTCCCCACTTTACAGATGTGGAAACTGAGGCACAGAGAAGTGAGATGATTTGCCCAAGGTCACACAGCAGACAAGTGGCAGAGCTGGGAATGAATCCAGATCTTCTGACTCCCAGGCCAGAGCTCTTTCCACTAGACCATGCTGCTTCTCAAGTGCTGAGTAGGGTGCTCTCCACACAGTAAGTGCTGAATAAATACCATTGACTGTTTATCATATCTTCATTGACTACTTCATCAGTCTCCTCATTGAACTCCCTGCTCCCTGACTCCAGGGTCTCCCCACTCCAGTCCATATTTAACTTTGTTGCCCTTATGCCCTTTTTCTAAATAAATCTTCAGTCCACATCTCCCCACCCTTGAAAAATCTCCATCAACTTCCATATAATAATAATAATGATGATGGTATTTGTTAAATGCTTACTATGTGCCAAGCACTTTTGTAAGCAATGGAGTAGGAACAAGGTAATCAGGTTGTCCCACGTGGGGCTCACAGTTTTAATCCCCATTTTACAGATGAGGTAACTGAGGCACAGAGAAGTTAAGTGACTTGCCCAAGGTCATACAGCTGATAAGTGGCGGAGCCAGGATTAGAATCCACTACCTCTGACTCCCAAGACCATGCTCTTTCCACTAAGCCATGCTTCTCCTTGCCATTGACTTTAACTCACTCGATCAACTCTCGCTTTCCTATCTGACCTCACTGATTCCTACTCCAAGCCATCCTACTTTGCTCCTCTAACCCCAAGTTATTCACTCTACCTCAATCTCATCTATCTCTACACTGACCATTTACCTAAGACTATGGGAGATTTTAACAAGCAAGCAATAGTGCATTCTACCTCTTTAGCCTGAGCAAAATTTGCTCCCTACCACCCTCCCAAGAAGTTTTGCACATTATGCAAGATTTTCCCAGGTCCTAAATCCCGAGGCCTGATTCCTTGCCTGGTATGTCCACTGGACTACAGGGGAAATAGTGGCATATTCTTCAGAGAGACCCAGAGGCCAGACTGACTTGGCTCATATTTTATACAATTTACACCTCTGTTGCACCCGGGGCAAAGATTTTGCCCTTTGTCATCCATTATGTCTTCTAATAATAATAAAAACTGTGGTATTTGTTAAGCAATTACTATGTACCAGGAACTGTAATAATAATAATGGCATTTGTGCTTATTCTGTACTAGGCACTATACTAAGCACTGGAGTGTATACAAGCAAATCGGGTTGGACGCAGTCCCTGTCACATGTGGGGCTCACAATCTCAATCCCCATTTTACAGATGAGGTTACTGAGGCACAGAGTAGTGAAATGGCTTGCCCAAGGTCACACAGCAGACACGTGGTGGATCTGGGATTAGAATCCACAGCCTTCTGACTCCCAGGTCCATGCTCTATCCATATGCCATGCTGCTTCTAAGTCTGGCAGGAAGAAAGCTGATGAACTGAATACCCAGAGTATCCAGTGGCATCTGGGAAAGGGAGAGGGGACCATTAGAGGATTTGCGTCTCCTCCGATAAAATAGCAAATAGATTACTTGAAATTTTTCAACATAGATTTTATATTAAATCCCCAGAGTTTTCTGTGGATGGATTCATTCTTTAAAATACAAAAAAAAAAATAAAATAAAACTTACTTGGTCCAGAACTGGAGTGATGAGGAACGAAGGTCCCCATAAAAACTGAGTGTCCACATCCCACGTGTTATTATCGGAATAAAACCTGCAATAATTCCCCAAATTAGAATCATATATGCATAGATAAATGTGCCATCTAATCTAGTTCTCTAAGTAAATCACCTATTTAATTAAAAATGTAGTAAGCAAAGTAATTCCCACTTTAAGTAATTTAGTAGTAATTTTAGTCATATTTATTGAGCACCCAGTGGGTGCTAGTCCCATTAATGTGCTTAATTCTTTCTGCTTTTCTTCCTCTAAAGGTTCCTGTGAGTTTAAAATGAAATAGTTGGTTTGAAAGCACTGGCAAAAGGGTCTCAAATTTCAAGATAATATTATTATTAATAGATGATTGATTATTCCATCATAATCTTTATCTAGATAAAAATGTTGAACCAACGGCCATTTTCCCATTTTCTTCCATGACTCCAAATTCCAAAAATGCTTGGTGTTTCATTTTTCATATATTCTCTCTGTAGATCACATACAAGACAGCCTTGTTCTCAACAGTGGCCTTGGTGATTTGGACAACTCATTAGTATTTTCTGTTTTGCATAGAGTATAGCAATGTGTACATATCTTCATACTTTATTACATCCTCCTATCTGTAATTCCTTTTAGTGTCTGTCTCTCCTTCTAAATTTTAAACTCGTCAGAAAGGATCATATATATTCATTCAACTGCATTTGTCTAAATGCTTCATACAGTACTTAGCACTAGGTGCTCAATAGATGCTATTATAACTTTAATTCATTTTGCAAATACTGAAATGCTTTACACTCAGTTATGATACTTATTAATCATTTAAATCCATACTAATCCTCCTCAATCTTTCACACTCTGGACCACCCACTTATTCTGGAAATATTACCTAATCTTGCTTCACTTTCACTATCCTCCTCCTAGCTCTCAAACTGTTCCTTCTCAGTCTCTTTTTCAGACCTCTATCTGCCTCCTATCCTCTAACTGAAGGTCCATGAAGAGTCAGTTCTAGGTCCCCATCCATTCTATGTCTGAACCCACTCTCTTGGAGAACTCATTCACGCCCATGGCTTCGGCAACCATCTCTACGGAGATGATTTTGAAATCTACTGCTCTCCATCCCTTTCTGCTCTCTTTCTCTGAATTCCTGCCTTCCTCTTACCTTCAGGACATCTCTTCTTGGATGCAGACACCTCACACGTAACCTCTCAAACAGAACTCCCCATTTTTCCACCCAAACCAGAGGAGGCTTTGTCTTTCTCATCACAATAGTCAACACCGCTATCCTCCTTGTTTAAAAAATCCATGACTTTGACATTATCCTGTCTCATCTCTTTCACTCGAGACAGATATTCAACTTGTCACCAAATCCTGTCAGTTATATCAGCAAAACCTCTCTAGAATCTGCTCTTTTGTCTCCATCCAAACTGCTACCATGCTGTGCTGATCCAAGCACTTATCATATACCACTTTGACTATTGCATCAGTCTCCTTGCTGACCTTTCTCCCTTCTATCTCTTCTATTCCAGTCCATAATTCACTCTGCTGACCAGGTATTTTTCTAAAGTGTCATGCCATCCATATCGCTCAAGCCGTCAAAAACTTCCAGTGGTTGTCCATTCCCCTTCTGCATCAAACAGAAATTCCTTATTACTGACTTTAAGACATTTAATCAGCTCTCCTCAACTTACCTTTCCTCTAGACCTCCTACAACAAACCAGCCTGCACCCTTTGCTCTTCTAAGATCAAGCAACTCGCTGAATCTCATTCACATCTATATCAATGTTGATCCCTTGCCCACATCATACCTTTCACCCGGAACCCCCTCCCCCTTCAAATCCAGCAGATCACCTCTCTCCACATCTTCAAAGACTTTAGGATTAAATTAAATTAAATCTCCTTCATGTGGCCTTCCCCTACCAACCCTCAATTCCCCTACTGCCTCTCCCTTCTGCATCCCACTCTAACCCGTCCTCAGCCCCATATCACATATATATATCAATCAATTATTTTTATTGAGTTCTTACTGTGTGCAGAGCACTCTACTAAGAGCTAGAGAGAGTGGATTATTCTTATCTTTACACCTTGATATTTCCCTTATTTGTGAGTTCTTTTAATGTCTGTCTTTGCCTCTAGAACATTAGCCTATTGTAGTCAGGGAACATGTCTTTCGACTCTGATATACTGCTCTCTCCCAAGTACTTAGTAATCAATAAACATAATAGAATGATTGATTACCATTATTGGATTAGTGCCTTGCACTACAATCAATCATATTTACTGAACAATTACTTTATACAGTGAACTGTTCTACTAAGTGCTTGGGAGAGTACAAAAGAGTTAGTGAGCATGATCCATGCTTTCAATAATCTTATAGTCCAGTAGGGGAGACTGATATTAAAATTATAGTTCAACCACACAAATGACAATCGTTTTGTGTCCATTGTGGAGAGGATTGTATGTGACCTTCATAGCCACACACAAACGCATCATAAGAGAACTTCACCATCAGTGATGTCTTCCTTAGATATGAATGACAACTAAATGTTGTATGAGATGAAGAGAAACCAAACCTCTTATCCTCATTTGACAGAGGGGGAATCTCAGGCACACAGAGAGCAATGACTTGCCCACCTAAAATCAATCAATCACTGGTATTTACTAACAGCTAACTCTTTACAAGAACACTGTACTAAGTGCTTGGTAGAATAAAACACAGTTGGTAGACATGATCCCTGTCCACAGGGAGATTACAATCTAGAAGGGATAAACAGACTTTAGCATAAATTACAGAAGCGGAACAGTCTGTAACAATATGCACATAAGTGCTTTGGTGCTAAAGGTGGGGTAAATTGCAAGTATTTTCTTGATGAGTACTGATACAAGTGTGTAGGTGATGCAGAAGGGAGAACTTATAAGTGGAATGAGGTCTTAGTCAGGGAAGACCTCTTGCAGAAGATATAATTTTAGGAAAACTGCAAAGGTAGGGAGAGTGATGGTGTGTCAGATTTTTTTAATGGTATTTTTGAAGTGCTTAATCTGTGCCGAACACTGTACTAAGCACTGGGCTAGATAGAGGTTAATTAGGTTGGACACAGTTCTTGTCCCACATGGGGCCCACAGTCTAAGTAGGAGAGAAAACAGGAGTACTGAGGCACAGAAAAGTTGAATGACTTGCACAAGATCACAGAGCAAGCAATTGGAAGAGTCAGGATTACAACCCAGGTCCTCTCACTCCTAGGCCCCTGCTCTTTCCACTAGACCATGATGGTCTTCCAAGCCAGAAGGAGGACATAGATAAGGGGTCTGTGGCAAGATAAATGACTAAAATGATGTAGTCAGCAAAGTGAATTATGGACTGGAATGGGAAGACCAGGAGGCAGGGAGACTAGTGAGGAAGCTGATGCAGCACTCATAGGGAGACTTGGATAGGCAGTCATAGGGAGTGTTTGGGTTAGTGTGGTAGAAGTTTGGGGAGAGGAAAGGGTATATTCTAAGGCACTGTGAAAATAGAACCAATGGGATTTGGTAACATATTGAATTTGCAGGTTGAATTCATTCAATAGTATTTACTGAACACTTACTATGTGCAGAGCACTGTACTAAGAACTTGGAATGTACTAGTCAAGACAGATGAGCCAAAGATAAGGCCGAGGATGAAGATGGTGCTGTCTACAGTGATGGGAAAGACAAGGGGAGGAAAAAGTTTGGGTGAAAAGATGAAAAGTGCTGTTTTGGACATGTTAAGTTTCAGGTGTTGGCAGGACATCCAAGTAGAGAGGTCCTGAAAGCAGGAGGAAATATGAGGCTGTAGGGATGGAGAGAGTTCAAGGCCTGGAGATGTGTAGATTTTGGAATCATCTACGTAGACATAGTAGTTGAAGCCATGGGAGCAAATGAGTTCTCCAAGAGCATGGGTATATATAGAGAATAGAAGGAGACCTAGAACTGAGCCTTGATCACACAGTAGGCCAGTGGCATGATGAGATCCGGGCTAGTAGCCGCAGGGCTCCTGACTCATGGTCATATCTATCTATCTATCTATCTATCTATCTATCTATCTATCTATCTATCTATCTATCCCTAAACTTCACCTGTCCCTGTATCTTTCCATGTGGTTATTGTAATATAGTCAATTCAAGCATCCTTCACTGAATCCATGGCCTACAAGACTAAGAGTTGGGAAACCTGGGTTTTAATCCCAGATCCACCACTTATCTGCTTTGTGACCTTGGGCAAGTCACTTAAATTTTTTTGTGCCTCAGTTGCCTCACCTGTAAAATGGGAATTTAGATTGTGAGTCCTATGTGGAACAGGGACTGTGTCCAACTTGATTATCTTATATCTACTCCAGCATTTAGTACAGTGCCTGGCACACTGTAATTGCTTAACAATGCTATAATCATTATTTCCTATCCTGACCAACTAGTCATAAATTTTAGGAGTATCAGTACCATTCTTCATCAGTGTCTGGAAATGGAAAAAATATAGAGAAGGGTACAAAAGATAGGGACATTTTGAAATTTCCTCATGAGATTAACCTGAGGAGATAGGACTGATAGGCACTTCAGTGACAATCCTTAGGTTTGTACAGTGTGAATCAGTTCAGAGTTGTTAAAATGTTTCTGGAAAAGTATGACAATTCAGGAGCCATGTGTATTTACTTTGATCTGGTCAGCTGAGGGACTTGTTTGACCATCCCTTCTCCACCTCCCCCCCAGCTCATCATCTGTATCTCAGTGCTCTCCCACACACCCATGGTTTGATTTCAGCATCAGTGGATTCAGTGTAAATCAATCAAATTTATTGAACACTTACTGTGTGCAGAGCTCTATACTAGCACTTGGGAGACTAAGCCCCTCTTTTCCTCTGCTACCCCTCCTCTCCCCATGCCCTAACTTGCTCCCTTTTCTCTCCCCCCATCCTCGCCCCTCTGCACTGTGCATATATGTACATATTTCTAATGTGTACATATCTATAATTCTATTTATATTGATACTACTGCCTGTTTACTTGTTTCGATGTCTGTTATCCCCCTTCTGGACTGTGAGACCGTTGTAGGCTGGAATTGTTTCTATTTGTTGCTGAATTGTACTTTCCAAGCACTTAGTACAGTGCTTAACACACATTAAATGCTCAGTAAATACGAATGAATGAATAAACTTGGGAGAGAATGATATAACAAGAATTGGTAGTCACATTCCCTGCCCACAGTGATCTTACAGTCTAAGGATAACTAACTACTAAATCAACTATGGTTGTGTTTAGTTGTTGTTGTTTTCATTTGGACATCATCCCACCCATAAGAACTACCGTAATTCCTACCCAAATTATTTCGATTTGGAGAAACAACTTTATATTTTTGAACAAAGTAACTCACTCATGAAGAAGGGGCCTTGATACAGTATCTCCAAACGTTGAAGCTTTGTAAAACAGAGTATAGAGGAAAGGCAGCAATTTGTAGCGTATGTTCAAGTAGTGTTTTGATGTGTTCGCCACAAGAGACTGCTCTCCAAAGACAGCAGGATCTTGGGGCTGAAATAAAAAAAAGAAATAATAATGGAGAAGTGATGTAGAGAAGGCAAGGAAAATTCACTTTACTAAACAAACATTGACTTTATCTTCCAATATCCACTGTATTTTTTACTCCAATATATTGTTCATAGAATCATGTATCTTGGAGAAATATGCAAGTCCTGAATTTTGAATAGCTGGGAAGATTTGTCACTAAACCAACACTGAGGTTGTGTTGAATGGAGAATGTCAGCAACAGACGGATTATGCAGTTAGTTTAAAAGACTCACTGTTATTCTCTAGAGCCTCCCAAGCATTTAGTACAGTGCTCAGCACACAATAAGCACTCAAGGAATACCAGTGAATTGAGTGAATTTGCACACACACACAGCACATAGAACTCAATGTGCATTATTACAAAAATGATGGAAAACATATCATAAGCAAAGGAACCATCATATCTATAGCTGGATTTATAGTCAAGCCCTAAACCATATCTCACACTATGCTACTATTCCAAACCCAGTTTTGCATTCAAAACTTCAAGATTTTGATTCCTGTTGAACACTTACACACACGTACAAATGAGAAGATAGAGCCAGGCACAAAATTAGATCGAACTGTATGACCTTTGCAACTTACCCTTGGTCCTTGACTATTGTGATTCCTAGAAAATGGATAAAATGCTCCCAGTTGCATCCATCTGCTGCATAGCTCTTCTGTGGTATTTCCAAAGAAACCACAAATGTCAGCTCCAGCCTGAAAAACACATATTCAGTTAGTCAACTGTTTGGAGAGATCCAAATCTACTATCCTATCCATCTCTTTTCCTTATGTTCTTTTTTCAATTTCACGATTATTTTATACTTTGTTCTTACATTCTATCTCCTCCATGTACTCCCTGTATATTTTATATGATTTCCCATGATGTTCCTCCTTTAATTTTCCTTTTTTCAGCCTTGTTTCCTTCTCCTCTTTTCCTCAACCCATTCACCTCTTCTGTTTTTAAGTTTAGCCTTTGTCCTCCACTACTCCTTTCTTTCTTTCCTCCTATTATCTCAGATCTCTTTACCTAGATGCATATGGAAAGCACAATAAATTAAAAAGAAAAAGCAACAACAACTACACAAAACTCTTTTGGTTTTGGTATTTTGAGAATGCAGTCTCCAGTATGTATAAATAAGTTTGAATATTTTTTAAGTAAATTCCCTGAGAACAAAGACCATGTGCCTGTATGCTTAAGATTAAGTAGAAGTTATTGAAAAGCTGATTTGAATAGAACTTGAGCCTTTCAGAGAAAACATTCTGGGGGGGAAAAAAAAAAAAGGTGCTTACATAAGGTATTCCAAACAAGCTGAATTCCAGTAATCCAGGTATGGACCATTTAAGGTGTTCCCATGAAGCAGAATTGTCTCCTAACCAATGTCCTGCATGTTTCCCTGATCCAGCAAAAGTAGAACGTGAAAGAATGAAGCTTCTTTTGTTAGGGAACACTTGTTGAATGGCTCTGAAACAGAAATTGAAATTGAACACAAATCAAGACAAATCTATCTTTGCTCTACCCATCAAGGTTTCTGTGCTTACTGCTGTGTAATTGGTAGCTTCTAAGTCTGGCTCCCCAAGACACACTTGAGGGTAGTAAATGAGTACACCTATCTCTTGCTGCCTCCCCTGGCTTTGTGTTGTTGTTGTTGTTTGCTGTTGTTGTTGTTTTAATGGGATGTGTTATGTGCCAAGCACTGTACTAAGGTTGGACTCAGTTCCTATCCCACATAGGGCTTACAGTCTAAGTAGAAGGGAGTAGGATTTCATCCCCATTTTACAGATGTTAACTGAGGGCCAGAGAAGTGAAGTGATTTGCCTAAGATCTCGTAGTAGACGAATTCATTCAGATATTTGTTCAAGCATACTCAATAATAATAATAATAATAATAATGTTGGTATTTGTCAAGTGCTTACTATGTGCAGCACACTGTTCTAAGTGCTGGGGAAGATATAGGGCAATCAGGTTGTCCCACATGAGGCTCACAGTCTTAATCCCCATTTTATGGATGAGGTAACTGAGGCACAGAGAAGTTAAGTGACTTGCCCACAGTCACACAGCTGACAAGTGGCAGAGCGGGAATTTGAACCCATGACCTCTGACCCCAACGCCTGTTCTCTTTCCACTGAGCCACGCTGCTTCTAAGTGCTTATTCTTATTAAGTGCTTACTGTGTGCAGAGCACTGTACAAAGTTCTTGGGAAAGTACAATGCAACAATAGAGACAAGTCCTGCCCACAGTCTTGGGGTGGTGGAGAAGGGCTGGGCTGGGATTAGAACCCAGGTCCTCTGACTCTCAGGCCCATTCTCTTTCCACTAGACCAGGCAGGAAACATCCTGCCTGATTTTCCAGGATCTTTACAAGTCTTCTGGGATGTGCTGTCTCTGTGGCAATATAAATGTTCTGCTAGGTCCAAAGTCCTAGAATATTCACAGAAGGAATGAATTTTCCTTTCTTGCCTCTTCCTTTAGGCAGGAACCCCACCTAAGAACACCATCAGTGACAGTTCCAGAAAACATTTTTATTTCAAAAGTTGATTAATTTGGTAGACATTTGAGGTCTAAAACTACACTGAAAATTTTAATCAAAAAATAAAATCACAGAATTTCATTTTGAGTAATCTATATATGCAATAAAGTATATATTTAGGCAATAAAGTGATAATTTAATTTTTCTTACTCTTCAGTGGCTATGGACATGCTGTATCCATACAAGCTGTGAACATCATAATGTGTTCCCCAGTGTTGCAATGCATCCATGCAAACAGTTTTTGAAAACATGACACCATCAAGAATACCTTGAAATGCAAAAATACATTTTGTTTAAATGCATTTTAATTATTTTTTATGAATATAAGCAAAAAGTCCAATAATTTCCATTTAGGGTTGTGATAATACTGAACCGTGTGATACTACACTCAAACTGAATTGAAGAAAACCTATTTACTAATTTGGGTGTTTCCTATTTTGAGGTCGAAACTTTCCTTAATGAAATCCATTTGTCATTGGAAAACACTAAGACAAACAATAAATGTACTTGTCTATGAATCTCTAATAATTTCAGGTTGGTCTTATCATAACTTTCAAATGTCAAACACCCAGGGCTTTAGAACGATATGACAACTCTAGGTCATCCACTATGATTACTGTCTTCTGGGATTTGCAGAGCTGATTTTGTCTTCAATTTTATATTGTGCAGATTGCACATCCTTATCTTCAAAATCCTCTCCTCTCCTTTTTGGATTCCCTTAGGGAGAGGTATTCCCAAGGGAAGTACTATCTTCTCTGTGATCAAAGCTATTATTACTCATCAGCACTATGGTATCATTTACATCATCTTCAATGAGGGAACCACAATTTAAAGGATAAATGGAATGTAGATTGTCATGCTGAATTATTAAAGTGCTAAATGAATGCTTTCCTAAATACAAAAGAGTAAAGGCCAGTCAGTGCATTTCCTATAATTCAATAGTATTTATTGAGCGCTTACTATGTGCAGAGCACTTGGAATGTACAAATCGGTAACAGATAGAGACAGTCCCTGCCCTTTGATGGGTTTACAGTATAATCAATTCAGGGTATTTATTAAGCACTAACTAGGTGAAGAGAGTATTGTATCAATCAATCAGTGGCATTTATTGAACACTTACCATTCGCAGATAACTATAGTAAGTGCTTGGAAGAATACAATACAATAGAGAAGTAGCATGGCCTACTGGCATGGAACCAACCTCAAATCAGAAGGACTTGGGTTCTAATTCTAACTTCATCACTTGTCTGCTGTGTGACTTTGGGCAAGTCACTTAATTTCTCTGTGCCTCAGCTACCTCATCTGTAAAATGGGGATTAAAATTGTGAGCCCCATGTGGGACAGGGACTAAATCCAACCTATTTAGCTTGTATCTACCCCCTTCTCAGTAGAGTGCCTGGCACATATATAGTACGTGCTTCACAAATACCATTAAAAAAAGACAACAGAAGGGAGAAGGAAAACAGGGCTTAACTGGGGAAAGCCTCTTGGAGGGTATATGACCTTAATAAGGCATATTATATAAGTTCCTAGAGATGACACTTACTGGGAGTGAAAGGTGGATAGTTCAGGTTGTTGTCTTCACATCCTTTTTTTGATCCCCTAATAAAGCTTGATACTTCATTCATATCCTAAACAGATTCAGATGAGGAAAACATTTTCATAAACATTTTATTTACTTGCTTTAGGAACAGTTCAATATAAACATATTTCTATATGTATCTGTCTTCTACGGTTCTGTTTCATTCATATATTTCTATATCTTGATGGGTAACTCTTTAGGTAACTCTCAGACACAGTAAGCACTTAATAAATATGAGTGATTTATTTGTTGATTGATTGATAAGGTCACTGTTATTTTTCTCATAGCCATATCATCTGAGCTCTATTCTATTAAAATTATAATTCTCATTGACTTCTCAGTAGCCTTTGACACTTGAAGCACTATCAGGCTGTGGAATGCCAACAAGATACTCACCTGGTTTTCTCCCTTCTCCACTCACTGAGCTATTTTAGTCTCATTTACTAACTCCTATTTGATTTCTCAAACTATAAGTGCGAATATTCCACAGGCTATCTTCTGGGTACTTCCACAGGCTACTTCTCTAGCACTACCCTTGCTATCAAAATGTATGTCTTTTGGGGTTGCAAATCTCAGCAGGTGTGAATGTATGTGTGTATTTACCTTACTCCCTAGAAATATCTGAGACAGCAAGTTTTCAGTTGACTCAGCCTCTAAAGTGCCAACCACCAGTGGAAACAACCATCCCTTTCCTTTTGAGGGACTTTTCCAGAACTCCAGTTCCCATGTTCTTTTTGTTTGTTTGTTGTTTTTTTTCTTTCCTGGGACTTTCTATTTCTCACTTTCCTATATGTTGCCATATTATCTGAAACATGTCCACTAAGAGGTCTGGGCTTCCCTCTTCCTTGAAACATATGAATCACCATATGGTGATTCACTGATTGTCCCTCCACGCTTTAGTATCCTGAAAGGAGCTCATTGATCAACCTGTAAGGAAGTTAGCGAGTGATTTGTCAGCCAATAGGGATTGTACTGAGCTTCTACTCTGCACCCTCTTCAGTAATGCATCAAGGAAGGCCAGAGAAAAGCAAAGCAAATGTATTTCCGATGCTAAGTAATGTGCCTCCAAATGCCATTCATTTATCCATTTTTTTATTCTTGTACTTTTTAAATACTCCCTTTGTCTTAGTTGTCTGTGATGTATTCCACTTTTTTTTTTTTTTTTAAGTCTGTCCTTCTAGACCACCTAGATTATGAAAGACCTTGTAGAACAAGAACAATAACTTAAGTGATTCATCCCACCACGTACTGCGGTGTTTGGCACAGAGTAAGCACTCAGTAAATATTCATTCATTCATTCAATAGTATTCATTGAGCGCTTACTATGTGCAGAGCACTGTACTAAGCGCTTGG
Organism: Ornithorhynchus anatinus; assembly: GCF_004115215.2. Taxonomy (NCBI): domain Eukaryota; kingdom Metazoa; phylum Chordata; class Mammalia; order Monotremata; family Ornithorhynchidae; genus Ornithorhynchus; species Ornithorhynchus anatinus. The sequence goes on from NC_041728.1 coordinate 159,213,091, forward strand.
GATGAACAAGTCGGCAACAGATACTATTTACTAATTACCTAACAAGGTATCAGGCACCTAGTTCTCAGATGCAGTCCCTTCTGGTTTGAGGCTCACATTCTAAGAGATGCATCAAACAGGTATCTAGAGAAGCAGCATGTCAGTGTCAAAAGAGAACAGGCTTGGGAATCAGAAGGTCATAGGTTCTAATGCCTGCTCTGCCACTTCATTCATTCAATAGTATTTATTGAGCGCTTACTATTTGCAGAGCACTGTACTAAGCGCTTGGAATTTGCAATTTGGCAACAGATAGAGACAATCCCTGCCCATTGACGGGCTTACAGTCTTGTCTGCTGGGTGACCTAGTGCAAGTCCCTTTATTTCCCTGTGCTTCAGTTATCTCATCTGTAAAATGGGGATTGAGATTGTGAGCCCCATATGGCACAGGGACTGTGTCCAACCTGGTTTGTTTGTATCCACTCCACTGCTTAGTACGGTGCCTGGCACATAGTAAGCACTTAACAAATACCACAATTATCATTATTATTTTTTCATTCTTGTTTTACAAATAAAGAAACTGAGGCACATAGCATATCACTGGCAGCATCTACACCCAATGAGTGCCCAATAAATATTATTGATTGATTGAACCAAAGTCTCCTATTTTGTAAACTCTGTTCCTTTTCTATTAGGTCATGCTGGTTCATACATTTTCTAAACATCACACCAAGAAAGGTGGATATAAACCTTTGCTTATAATTTTCACTAGAGATTACTAGAGATTTTCACTATATACCAAAAATAGAAGCAATAGCATCCAAAAGAAATGACTGTGTTTCTTGAGAATAGGGTAAAATAATTTCTATGGGCTCAGTGGAAAAAGAACGGGCTTTGGAGTCAGAGGTCATGAGTTCGAAACCCAGCTCTGCCACTTGTCAGCTGTGTGACTGTGGGCAAGTCACTTAACTTCTCTGTGCCTGTTACCTCATCTGCAAAATGGGGATTAAGACTGTGAGCCCCACGTGGGACAACCTGATTCCCTTATGTCTACCCCAGCGCTTAGAACAGTGCTCTGCACATAGTAAGTGCTTAACAAATACCAACATCATTATTATTATTATTAAATTTTTATATTATAACTAAAACTAGAATAAAAAATAAATTCAACAAAATGTAAGGTAAGGTTCATGTTGACTATTCTTCAGGCAATTATAATTATCTCTAACAAATACTGCTCTCAATGCTCCACTTGTGAAAGTCAACAAATGCATTCCTGGAAACTTCAGAAGAGAAAGTAAGTTCCTTTCATTCCCTCCCAGATACTCAGCCAGAAGCAAACATTTGTTTTCAAGAGTAAGGAACCTTTGTATTCAAATATATGTTGTGCTGTTTTACTTTTGTTAATTCTGTAGTGATTATCATGACCTTCTTTGAACCTCTGTGGACTTTGTGGATACATATTACAAGGTTGTAGAAAACATATATTTTGTCTGACTGTACTTGAACATTATGATTATCTACTATATTTAATTTAAACTTTCCTGATGCTATAGGAAAGGCAATGTGGCTCAGTGGAAATAGCCTGGGTTTGGGAGTCAGATGTAATGGGTTCGAATCTCAGCTCTGCCCCTTGTCAGCTATGTGACTGTGGGGAAGTCACTTCACTCATCTGTGCCTCAGTTACCTCATCTGGAAAATGGGGGTTAACTGTGAGCCTCACGTGGAACAACCTGATTACCCTGTATCTCCCCCAATGCTTAGAACAGTACTCGGCACATAGCGCTTACAAATACCAACATTATTATTATTATTATTATTAAAACTCTTAGCTGAAAGCTATGGGCTCTTTTGGTGAATCTAGATTTTGTCACCCTTCTTTTTTTTGTTTTTTAGCTCTTTTTTTTCCCTGTCCATTTGTTGATAATTATAATCATCTTCCTCATCTCTCAATCTGTTCTTCGGGTGTTCTTGGGCATCCATTCAATTGCTTCAGACTCAGAGTCATCCTAATAATAATTGCGGTAATTATTATGCACTAACTCTGTGGCAAGCAAGCCCTGTACTAAACTTTGGGTAATCCCTGTCCCACATGGAGCTTACAGCCTAAATGGAGGGAGAAGTGGTATTGAAGCCCCATGTCACATATGATATAACTGAGGCAAAGAGAAGGTGAGTGCCTTACAGCAGGCAAGTGGCAGAGCCAGGATTGTTAATCAGGTCCTCTAACTCCAGGGCTACTCCTCTTTCCACTAGGACACACTGCATCCTCTTTCTTGGCACTTTGACTTTCAGAGTTTGGGATAGAGCCTTTCTTGATGGGACTCTCAACCTTGAGTCCTGCTTTCCATGATCCCAATTTTTATGCCTATTCTGCCTTTTAGAGAGGTGGCATTCGGCTTCCTCCTCTGATTTTTGTGTCAGCTGGCCTCAACGGCTCTCTGCCAACGTCTCTCTGCCATAGACCAAAGTAATGAGCTTACTCAGACAAAATGAACATTCTCTTGGGACTGGAAGAGCAGTCATGAATAGTGCAGATGTGGATTTGATAATAAGTTTTAGGGAGAAGGATTTCCATTAAGTTTAAAATCACTTGTCTAGAACTGAATTTCTCATATTCTCTCCTATTCTTTCTCATATTCTCTCACAGTGGGTTAAGTATGGCATCATGCTTGTCTCCAAATTGTGTTTCTGCTTTCATGTAATTTCAACTGCTGAATTCTGCCAATTCTTCCATCAGAAAAATTTCCTTATCTACCCATTCCTCTCCAAATATGTACCTTGGTACAAGCACTTATCATATCACAATTAGACTTTTGTATCAGCCTTCTTGTTTATGGCATTTGTTAAGTGCTTACTATGTTCTAGACTGTTCTAAATGGTGAGATAGATTCAAGGTAATCACGCTAGGTACAGTTTTTGTACCACATGGGGAGCACAGTCATAATCCCTATTTTACAGGTAAGATAAATGAGGCATGGGAAAGTGAAGTGACTTGCCCAAAGTCACCCAGCAAAAAGTGGCATAGTGGGACTACAACCCCAGGTCTTTCTGATACCCAAGCCTGGGCTCCATCCACTAAGCAATCCTGCTTCTCTTAACTGGTCCTTGCCTACAGTCTCTACCCATTTTTCCTATATTACACATTGTTGCATGAATCATCTTCCTGAAGCATCACTCAGCATACATACCTCAATTTCTCAAAAACTGCTAGTTGTTACCCATAACCTTCTGCATAAAGCAGAAACTCTTTACCCCTTAACATCAAGGCTTTTCACCAGCTTTCTCCATTTTACAAGTCAGCTCTCTGCTCTCTAGTTCCCACATCATATTCTTCGCTTCTGCCATGATCAGCTCTCCCACTTCTGGCCCCTTGCTCATGCTCTTCCTCAAGCCTGATATTTCCTTCCCACTAAATTCCACCAGACCACACAGATCTCCCAGCATCAAATACTACCTAAAACATCACTAAGGTAGTAACCACTGCCCTTAAGCCCTTATATAGTATTAACCAACCCCAATTTTAGGACTTATATATTTTGTTCCAATCTGTAGTATTATATACTTCTGTAATTGTGTATATGTAAATTAGTGCATTCAATTATTTGTCAAACGATTTAATCCTGACAGAGTTATCATTCAAATTATTTCTTGTCTTTTTTTTTTTTCTGTCTCCTATATTGTAATTATTTAGACTATAAGGGACAGGGAGTATATGTGACCTGACAATTTTGTATCTACCCTGTGCTTAATGCAGTGATTGGCACATAGAATGCACATAACAAGTGTATTATTATTATTAGTAATAGTAATAGTTGTATTCTCCAGATCCCTCTACAAATAGAGAATTGTTTTCTGCCTATCTATTCCTTTAGATTGTAGCCTTCTAAAGACAGTGATCATGTGATTTTTCTCCTGTTGTACTTTCCCAAACACTTAGTATGATACTTTGCACTCAGAAGGCACTCAAAAAATACACTTGATGATGTTAATTATAATGATTTGTAAATCAGTAGTTGGAGTGAAAATCATTATTCTAGAAACCCGACATGAATATTAATAGATCAGGAATGTACTCCTGACTCAAGTCAGACCCAAATGGCATATTTGAACTTTACACTCTATTTGCAATTCATTATTTAATGCCTTAACACCTGTCTCAGGTAGATATGAAGATTAAGGTCTAATATTTTGAGTTTATTGGAGGAAAGTGATATGCTATCAGGGACATTATTTTATGATATAATTATCATAATAAAATTATATTATCCTTACATCTTATTAAGCATTAAATCACTTACAATCCAAAGTCCATCGTATTCCACTTTGCTGTGAAAAAGCTTACATTCTTCTGCCCACCATTGGACACACTCTGGATTGGTGAAATCAGGAAATACAGTTAATCCTGGCCATACCTACAAAACAAGGACAGCAGCAATTAGTTAAATCTATAATTGAAGAGACATGGTACTCTATACTTCTTTTTGGCCATAAATACATCAACTATGCTGGTGTAAGACAAAGCAAATAATAAGGTGGAAACTGAAGATTGCATGTGTGACTCAATGCTATTAATCATACTTGATTTAACTGCCTACTATTTTGTTTTTCTATCAGGATATAAGATAATTTTAATATTAGATCTATCTGTTAAAATTCCACATTAAAGGTGCCCTTATTTCCAACAGAAAATTTTGCTATAAAATTGTTCTCCTGCATGTGATTATAATTTGGTCCAGAAATTTCCAAGTGTGGGCTTGCAATACTGTAAACTTTGCTTCCTTAGAGTTGAGAATGAGGTTAACTTTAACCCATCTCTTCCATTCACTTACTGGAATGTAATTTGTGTTGTCTCCTTTCTTCAAGAGCAAAGAAAATCCCCATATGGATAGGGAGAATCTTTATCAGGACAGGTTCAAACTCTGATTATCATGAATGAGGGTGAGATCAGTGAAATTAAGTCTTGCTTTTGCAAATTGATCAGACTCATTTTCCTCATCTGTAAAATGGAAATAATAATCCCTGCCTCCTCCCTACCTCACATAATGTTGGCATAGCTTAGTGGAAAGAGCACAGGCTCGGGAGTCTGAGGACATGGGTTCTAATCCTACTCCACCACTTGTCTCCTGTGACTTTGGGCAAGTCATTTAACTTCTGCGTGCCTCAGTTACCTCATCTGTAAAATGCAGATTAAGACAGTGAGCCCCAAATGGGACAATCTGATTACCTTGTAACTACCCCAATGCTGAGAACAGTGTTTGGCACATAATAAGTACTTAACAAATACCATAATTATTATTATTGTTAATAAACTCAGATAACTGATGTGAAAAATCTTTGCAAAAAAGTTTTCAGTATTATTGGTTTCACACTTATTCCTACTTTTCTGCATGGCAGAATGCCCACTAACATTTGCTTTTAGGTCAGTTTGTGAACATCCAGGTCAGAAATGGATGTTCCTACAAAAAAAAAAAAAAAAACAACTACATATAATATTTTTGGCTCCTTAAAATATATAACCACAGTCTTCATGTCCTGAGAAAACCTGAAATTTAAAAATCAAACATACCCTACAGGTTCATTCAATCCAATAGTTCAAACTATATAAACATCTGAGCTGTTAAAAGTAAACACAAAATAAATTGATTTTTTTCTAAATGGTTTTGTGCCCCTTTAAGTGCCATTTAAATTGTTTAAATTTGTTTCCATCACTTTCCCTTCAGAGTTGTTAGATTATCTGTTAGAAATCCAGTAAAAGGCAAATGTCCTGTGTTCACATGGATTTTTCAGCCTCATTTACTCAGCAGTCCTTGCTCATTGAAGTGCAGTTCTAATAGTAAAAGAACATTTCAAGTTGTCTCACATTTATTTCTTGGAATAGGATTATACACTGAAATAATCAGAATAATATTTGGAAAAACCATTAACTTTCCCAGGAAGTAGGTTTTCTGCTTGTTAGGTAAGGAAGTTTATTTTCCTTCATGACTACAGCATCTATCAATTCAGGCAATCAAGAAAAACCTGGACAAAATTACCAACTGTGAAACAGGTAATCTATATTATTAGAACAAAAGCGAGAAATGATTAGTATATGAAAAAATGTATTAAAGACAAATGACTTTGTTATAAACAGAAAGAAATAGAGAAGTTGAATGTTAATTCTAAAGATCCTTCATCCTCGGGTTTCCATCAGGAATTTGTAATGATCTTTAAATATAGTCCTTAAAATACTATATGGCAGTAACTACTTGATATGAGAGGAATATGTACATACAGTTTAGGACTTTAGATAGACAATCCTTACTTTGAGACTCAAAGGAAAGTCAGAATATTAGGTGGAGCCTACTGAAATTGGAATTTGAGCACTCTCTGTTTTCTCTATCCCCATTTTACAGCTGAGGTAACTAAGACACAGAGGAGCGAAGTGACTTGCCCAGGGTTACCGAGGAGGTAAGTGGCAGGGCTGGGATTATAATTTATGTACATATATAAATTATGTATTACAAATCATTTATTTACATTAATAAACAATTGAGAAACAGCATGGCTAATGGCTGTGGCATGGGCCTGGAAGAAAGATAACCTGGGTTCTAATCTCAGCTCTGCCACTTGTCTGAAGTTGACATTAACTTCTCTGGCAATCACCTCATTTGTGAAATAGGGATTAAGACTGTGAACTCCATGTGGGACGTGGACTGTGTACAACCTGATTATCTTATATCTTCCCCAATGTGTAGAAGTGTCTAAATTCTAATAAGTGCTTAACAAATATCTTTTAAAAATAAGGTCTGTCCCCCTACCTAATTGTAAATTTGTTGTGGGCACTCTCTACCAACTCTGTTGTATTGTACTCTCCCCAGTATAGTTTTTTGTTCAGATTAAGCACTCAATAAATACTACTGACTAATTGATTAATTATAATCTAATAATAATAATAATGTTGGTATTTGTTAAGCGCTTACTATGTGCAGAGCACTGTTCTAAGTGCTGGGGTAGATATAGGGTGATCAGGTAATCAGGTTGTCCACGTGAGGCTCACAGTTAATCCCCATTTTACAGATGAGGTAACTGAGGTACAGATAAATTGTGACTTGCCCACAGTCACACAGCTGACAAGTGGCAGAGCCGGGAGTCGAACCCATGACCTCTGACTCCCAAACCCAGGCTTAACTCCCAGGTTTATGGGTCATCCACTAGACCATGCTACTATAATAATTTTGGTATTTGTTAACAGTTTTTTAATGTGAGCCAATTTGTGAAGTAATGATGAGAAATGGTGAAACATCAGCAAACCTTGTGTGGCCATTAATATGACATATTGCAAAACATGAAAATACTCCTTTAAAGTGCTTTCATCATTTTCACAGTCATTGTGAATTTGCACGCAGTAAGAATGCAATAAATACAATTGAATGAATGAATCAATCAATCACTAAGCATTCTAAACATATTATGCACCTTGATATTCAATAAACTGTTTTTAAAAATTTCCTTCTGAAGAATTAAAAGTCTATATACTTTGTTCAATGGGTTTCTTTAATACTTTTCTATTTACCTATATACCAAGCATTTTCAATGGTGAAAATAGTAATAATTATACATCTCAGGAATTAGTAATTATATTTTACTATTTTGATAAATACAAATGGACAAATCAGCATATTTTAGACCATAATTTTAAAATGTGCTATTGTTACAAAAATGAAGCACAACTTTTCTTCTTTGAGACTTTGTATTCTTTTATATCAGAAAATAATTGCATAGATATACAGGTCACAATTATTTGGGATCCAATGTTTGAACTTGTACTTTAGTCAGTTGCTTTTCTTCTTGAATCACTTCATCACTTTCTATAGTCTGAAAGCTCTCCAAGTGTTTAAGACAGTATTCTGCATACAATAAGCGCTCAATAAGTCCTGTTGATTGATTTAATTGATTGAGTTCTACTGCCCCTTTGGGGGGTGGCAGATGTAGAAGAATATTATACTGCATACTGGGACTTTGCTCAGTGATAGCAGGAATAAGCAAAATTTAAATCAGTCCACTTTGCTACCTGTGAGCGAGCTCTGTGGTATTAGTTACAGGAGAACAAACCTTACAAATTGCTGTTTGTAAAGCCTTTCCTGCCAATATTCAGGCCCTCTCTGAGGTAGAACTGTGATAAAAAGGGACTCAAGGGGAAGAATGAAACTAATTCTTGCAGAACCTAGTGTCTGGAAACTATATTTCCCAAAGGCTATAGGTGTACACTTCCCAGAATCCTCTGGAAAAGAGGATAATCAGGAGAGTGAATTCAGGAAAAAGGTCTTCTGGCTCCCTTGAAGCTTCATTTTTCTGCTGGTTTAATCATTCTACACAGGTCCCTGATGGCGTAGAATCATTCTACACAGCTCCCTGATGGTACTCTGTTGTATTTTATTCTTCCAAGTGTTCAGTGCAATGGTTTGCACATGGTAAGAGCTCAGTCTACTGATGTGGTGTGTTGGTTCAGTGGAAAGAGCACAAGACAGGAAACCTGTCTGGATTCTAATCCCAGTTTTATCTTGGCTGGCTAATATACTTGGAAATATTCTATATCCCTGCCCATCAACTTGCTCATTGCAGTCCGTGTCCCAGAAGGGACATAACTAAGAATATGAGCAGAACTATACAAGCCATTAGCACTTTAATTCCTTATAACTTCAGAGTCCTATTCTAGAACACTGATGCCACCAGACATTGCCCCAGAGAGAACTGCCCAAGGATATAGATGGGTATGATGCGGACTACTGAGCATCACCTGTGAAAGAGACCGGTCAGGGACACTGAGATCTCTCTGCTGGGGTGAGTCAGCAAGTCCAGGTCACTGGACATGAGAACGACTGCCAGTCATCCCTGAGATTTTGCTCTCAAAATGTTGTGGATGAGAAGCGGCCATTCCTTCATCTTCCCTCTCCCTGCAGCCCAGTCTGAATCCACATTAGAAGACAGGTATGGCAGTCTGACAGCCAGGTAATATAGACCCAGATTTTCACATATCAAAACTGCTTTTCTTTACATCGACCCAGCTCTTTGTTTACTCTCAGATCTATGATCTCAAGGACTCAGGGACCTGCATAAAAGTCAGCAATTTAATCACGGAACTACCTGATTATGCGGTTACTGCTGCTGATAACCTCACCTATAATTTTTAATCTTGGCTCAGTCCTTAAATTTCCCTTCAATCCCCTCCCTCTAATCAGCCCATCCTTGTCCTCCCTTCCCATCATCTCCCCTGCCCATCCCTTCAACGTCTCCTTCACTCCATCCCTTTTATCCTGTCCCAGCATTGCCCTTTAAACCCCTCCCCAATGCAAGCCCCCACCTACTTGCTCCCATCTAATCCCTCCCCACCCCTCATGCTGTCCCATGCTGTCCCAGCCCCCTGCCTGCTCCTGTCTGTCCCCGCCCCTACAGCGTCAGCCAAGAGCTGCCTATGGAACTGTGCTCCACTGTGGGAAAGTTTCCCTTCAACCTTGACTGGTTCCTGACCTAGTCACTGCTACTCCTTGCGATCACGGGAACCTAGTGCTCCCCGGATGACAATGTTTTCCCTGCTGCTCTCTCTAGAGGGGCCTCATCTTCACCCACTCTCCATCAGTGATAAAAGGGGAGGAGTTCGCTTCTTTCTCCTTCCCCAAAGTCACTTTCGCACCATTCTTCCTCCCCATCTCTCTCTTTCCTTTCCTTTGAAGTGCATACCATTCATCCCAACCACTCACTCCAGATAGTAGTCACAGTCATCTACCTCCTCACTCCCAGGCACCATCTTCAACTTTAAAAAAACATTTTGATCCCTTTCTCACATTCCTTCTCTCTTTCTCCATTCCTACACTGATACTTGGGGACTTTAATATACACAGAGAAGTTGAGAAGCAGCGTGGCACAGTGGAAAGAGCACGGGCTTTGGAGTCAGGGCTCATGAGTTTGAATCCCAGCTCTGCCACTTGTCAGCTGTGTGACTGTGGGCAAGTCACTTAAATTCTCTGTGCCTCAGTTCCCTCATCTGTAAAATGGGGATTAAGACTGTGAGCCCCATGTGGGACAACCTGATTCCCATGTTTACCCCAGTGCTTAGAACAGTGCTCTGCACATATTAAGCGCTTAACAAATACCAACATTATATTATTAAGTTCCTGACAACCCATCTGCTGCTCTCTTTCTATCACTCCTCAACTCCACTGACTTCCTGCTCGAACCCACCTCACCCACTTACCAGCTTGGACACACACTAGATGTTGTCACCTCTGGCTTCAACTTCAACCTCTATATAGACAATACTCAAATCTAATTCTCAAGCTCTGACCTCTCTCCCTGCTGCAGTCTCTCATTTCCTCTTGCCTTTATGACATCTCTATTTGGATGTTCTCCCATCACCTCAAGCTTAACATGTCCAAAACAGAACTCCTCATCTTCCCAACCAAACCTTGTTCTCCCCATGACTTTTCCATCACTGTAGACATCCTTCCAGTTTTACAAGCCCATAACCTTGGTGTTATCCTTGACTCCTCTCTCTCATTCAACCCACATGTTCAATCCATCACTAAATCCTGTCAGTCCCAACTTCACAGCATCACTAAAATCTGCCCATTCTTCTCCATCCAAACTGCCACCAATACAATCACTCTTCCTACGCTGTCTGGATTACTGCATCAGTATTCCTGCTGACCTCTCAGCCTCCTGTCTCTTCCCAGTGCGGGCACACTTTACTCTGCTTCCTGGGTCATTTTTCTACAAAAACAGTCAGGACATGTGACCACCCCCCCTTCTAAATAGTCCATTGGTTTCCCATCGACCTCTGCTTCAAACAAAAACTCCTCTTCATTGACTTTAAAGTGGTCAATCACCTTGCCTTCCCTCAACTAACTCCTCTCTATCTACAACCCAGATGGCACACTTTGCTCTTCTAATGCTAACTTGTTTACTGTGCCTCCAACTCGCCTATCTTGCCACCATCTCTCACCCACATCCTGTTTCTGGCCTTTAACGTCCTTCCTCTTCAAATCCAAAAATGGTTTCTCAACCTCCATTCAGAGCCTTATTGAAGGCACATCTCCTCCAAAAGGCCCTTCCCTGACTTTGACCTCCTTTCCTCTTCTCCTACTCCCTTCTGTGTCACCCTGACTCGCTCTCTTTGTTCTTCCTAGATCACAACACTTTTGTACATATCTGTAACATTTATTTATATTAATATTTGTTTCCCCCTCTAGACTCTAAGTTCGTTGGGTGCTGGGAATGTGTCTGCGTATTGTTGTACTTTCCTAAGTGCTTAGTACAGTGCTCCACACACAGTAAGTGCTCAATAAGTATTATTGAATGAGTGGATGAATAGTCACCGTACAAACCTAACCTCAGTAATTCTCAAATCCTTCCATCCAACCACCATCTTTTCACTTGCCTACTCTCCCACACACCTCCTCCCCACAAATCTGTCCTGTTTCCACAGAGAGCTTTGATCTCTCAACCCCATCCAATTTTGTCAAATCACCATGCCCCATTTAGTCTCCATATCCAAGCTATCTTTACTTGACAAGAAAATTGACACCCTTGGCACCACCCTATCTACTGAACTCACTTGTTCCCCGTTCCTTCCTAGATCTTGTGACAATAACCCATAGCCCTGAATCACCTCCACAGTCTGCTTTTTTCACTCCTGTGCTCAAGATTCATAGCACTGTTGGTGGAAATACAGATATCAGCCCAACCTCAACCACCGCAGGTTCATCCTTACAATCCTTAACTATGCTCTCTACTCTGCCCATCAAAATTATTTCTCCTTCTTTATTAATTCCCATGGCCACTGCCCTAACCAGTCATACCAGATGTGTAATTCCCTACTCAAACCCTTTGTTGCCCTGCCTCTCCCACCTCTTGCCCCCAGTGACCTGAAAACAACAGGTGTAATATCATGAAATCTCCCTTGCTCCTCTTCAGTCTGTCCCTCCTCCAGTCCCTTCAACTCTTCTATCTTTCCTGGCAGTATCTCAAGAGAAGATCTCCTGCCTTCTATCAAAATTCACCTTTTCCTCCCGCTCTTCTGGCCCCATTCCTTTGTGCCTTATCAAAGCACCTGCCCACTCCCTTCCTCCCTCCCTGATAGCTATCTCCACCTGTTTGCTCTCCCGTGGGTTTCCCCACACTGCTTTCAAACTTGCTCATGACTCCCCTTCCCTAAAAATATTCTCCCTTGACCCTACAGCTCTCTCCAGTTATCACTTAATTTCCTTCCTGTCATTACTCTCCAAACTCCTTGACCCAGTTGTCTACATCCGCTACCTCCACTTCAGCTCATTCAATTTTCTTCTTAACCCACTCCAACCTGGCTTCCACCCCCTTCAGTCAAAAGAAACCACCTTCTCAAAAGTCACAGATGATCTCCTTCTTGCCAAACCCAATGGCCACTACTCTATCCTTAATCCTCCACAACTTCTCAGCTGCCTTAGACACTCTTGGTCATCAACTTCTCCTGGAAACATTATCCAACCTTGGCTTCACTGATAATTTCCCCTCTAAGGTCTCCTATCTCTCTGGCTGCTCATTCTAAGTCTCTTTCATGGACTCCTCTGACTCCCACTCCCTAACTTTGGGTGTCCCTCAAGCCTCAATTCTGGGTGCCCTTCTATTCTCCATCTGCACCCACTCCCTTGGAGAAATCATTCACTCACATAGTTTCAACTACCACCTCTATGTGGATGACTTCCAAATCTACTTCTCCAGCCCTGACCTGCCTCCCTCTCTGCAGTCTTGCTATTTCCTCATGCTTTTGAGACACATCTACTTGGACGTCATGACATCACCTTAAACTTAACATATCTCAAACAAAATTCCTTATCTTGCCATTCTCTGTAGACAGCACCACCATTCTTCCTGCTTCTCATGCCATTATCCTCAATTTACCTCTCATTCAACCCACATATTCAATAGGGCACTAAATCCATTCTTCCCTCTCCATCCAAACTGCAACCACGTTAATCCCAATACTTATTTTATGCCACCTTGGTTATTGGATCAGCCTCTCTGCTGACCTCCCTGCCTCCTCTCTCTACTTAAGTCCATACTTCACTATGCTGCCTGGATCAGAGAAGCAGCGTGGGTCAGTGGAAAAAGACCAGGCTTGGGAGTCAGAGGTTGTGGGTTCTAATCCCGGCTCCGCTGCTTGCCAGCTGTGTGACTTTGGACAAGTCACTTAACTTCTCTGTGCCTCAGTTACCTCATCTGTAAAATGGGGATTAAAACTGTGAGCCCCAGGTGGGACCACCTGATCACCTTGTATCCCTCCTAGCACTTAGAACAGTGCTTTGCACATAGTAAGCACTTAACAAATACCACCATTATTATTGTTTTTCTCCCAAAATATTTACTCCTTATTTTCCCATTCCTCAAGAACCTCCAGTGTTTGCCCATACCCCTCCACATCAAACAGAAACTCGTTACCATTGGTTTAAAAGCGTACAATCACCTGGCTCCCTCCTATTTCACCTAATTACTCTCCTACTAAAATCCAGCCTACAAACCTCTCTTCTCTAATGCCAACCTATTCACTGTGTCTCTCCATTGACATCCTGCCCATGTCCCGCCTTTGGTTTCTTCTCATCTGACAGATGATCACTCGCCCCACCTTCAGAGCTTTATTGAATGCACATCTCTTCCAAGAGACCTTCGCTGACCAAGCCCCCTTTTCCTCTTCTCCCACTCCCTATGTGTCACCCTTGCACATGGATTTCTATCCTTTATTCACTCTTCCACAGTTCCACAGCCCTTATATACATTTTATTTATTTATGTTAATGTCTGTCTCCCCCCTAGACTGTAAGCTCATTGTGAGCAGGGAATATGTCTACCAACACTATTATATTGTACTCTTCCAAAAGCTTAATACAGTTCTCTGAACATATTAAGAGTTCAATAAGTATGACTGACTGATAGATTGATTAATCCGTCACGGGGAGACTGTAAGTCCTTAGGCCCCAGAAATCTTAGGAGTATATAGAACTTTTTCTATTTATACACTTACTCGCATATTTATTGTGATCTATGTATATACTGAATCCTGGAGAAATATTAGCTTGTAAGCATTCTAAGTGCTTTGCTCTTCAAACATACTTTAAAGATGTCTGGGATTACCATGGGAAATTATCCTGACTTGACCATTCATTCATTCAGTTGTATTTATTGAGTGCTTACTGTGTGCAAAGCACTGTATTAAATGTTTGGGAAATACAATTTGGCAGCTGATAAAGACAATCCCTACCCAAAAATGGGCTCACAATCTAGAACTGTTAACTCTGGTAGATGAACTGCCCCCAAATTCAATGTAGCTGATTGCTAAAGCCATATGATTTGAAAGTTTTCTCTAAGATATTTTAAAGATCTCAAAGTCCAGAAGGAATTCTCTGTGTATAACATATGCACATGCTTTCTTGATCCAAATTAAAACAGGTAACCAGGAATAGATTATTCCTGTACCACACTATTGAGATTTCAATATATTATCATGTCTGCAAATGTATTGCTTACCTCTCCAATGAGTGGGGTAACTCCATCCTTCTCCTTAATCCATACCTTCTTGATTGACCCTCTCTCATAGGTTTCATAGACAGAGCCATCACTGTTTTTATTAATAGAAATAGCAGGATCCTAGGAACAGGTAAATGAACATTTTCAAAATCTATTTATTTCAATCAAAAGAAGGTTTTAAGTGGAATGTACTTAACTACTTACCAGGATAATGATGTATTTCATTCCTTTGCTATGTAAGTCTTTAGCAAATTGAGGAAGATCAGTGAATTCATTCTTATCATAAGTAAAGTCTTTTTTTTCATCCATGTAGTCAATATCTGTGACTTGAGTATCCTGAAAAAGTATTCAAATGGATATGAATAACTCCTAAACTAAAATATTATTTCATTGCTTAACCATATCAGGCCAGTTTAAGAGAGTCTACCTGTTTATCAAAATAGTAAATAAAGAACAGAGACTTCAACAAAATGATTGTCAAATATAAACTAATCAAAGGCCTATCTTCGAGGAAAATCAGGATTGCTGAAAAATGTGAAAGCCTTTAGGCACTGTTTTTCAGTCTTTTCCCCAAAGTTTTTACAGTGAAATTGAGCGACGGAGTGACAGAACTGTTTCTGAATGGGGACATGATGAAAGTTGAAATAATCGTGAAAAGATACGGATGTAGTTAACAAGGTACCATGGATCACTGAATCTTATAAAGATACTAGGTGGTAGGTTCAAGTTGAACAAAAGGAAAAGCTTCATGCAGTCAATTGTTTTATTGAGCAACTATCTCCTACAAAGCTCTAAGTCTTGGGATGCCACAGTAGACATAAAACACACTATCTTTATGGTCCTGTGCATAAACATTCATTACTAAAGGAAATGTATAGGGTCAAAAACAGCTCGTGGAAAAGTAGTAGAGGGAAAATTAGGGATGTTAGATGGATTTTTTCAGATGATCCATCCATTAACACAAGGATGCCAAAAAGAGTACTAACTGTCTACTTATTTTGTTTTGGTGTCTGTCTCCCCCTTTTAGACTGTGATTCCGTTGTTGGGCAGGGATTATCTCTATCTGTTGATGAATTGTACATTCCAAGCACTTAGTATAGTGCTCTGCATATAGTAAGTGCTCAATAAATATGATTGAATGAATGACTGAAAGAGTAACCATATGCAGCTAGTTTCCTGCAAGCATGCTTTTGACATTATTGGCAGCTGAAAGCTGTCTTCAAGGATCTGACCTAATAATTTAAATTTTATTATGCTTGGATGTTTTTGGGTTTTTATGGTGTTTGTTTGGCTTACTATTTGCCAAATACTGTGCTAAGTGCCGAGATAGATGCAAGAAAATCAGGTCAGACACAGTCCATGTTTCATATGGGGCCCACAGTCTTAATCTCCGTTTTATTTTGTCTTATGCTGTCGAGTCATCTCTAACCCCTAGCGACACCATAGATACATCTCTCCCAGAATGTGTCACCTCCATCTGCAATCGTTCTGGTAGTGTAGCCATAGGGTTTTCTTGGTAAAAATATGGAAGTGGTTTACCATTGCCTTCTTCCATGCGGTAAACCTGAGTCTCCACCCTTGATTCTCTCCCATGCTGCTGCTGCCCAATACAGGTGAGTTTTGACTTGTAGCAGATTGCCTTCCACTTGCTAGCCACTGGCCAAGCTAGGAATGGAATGGATATGCCTCTGCTGACTCTCCCTCCCATAGTCGAGACTGTTAGAGTACTGGAAACTCTCCAGATGTTATCCTGAGAGGGGTAATCCCCATTTTACAGATGAGGTAAATTAGGCACAGAAAAGTTAAGTGATTTGCTCTGCAGACAAGATGCAGAGCAGAGGACAAGATGCAGAGCAGAGATTAGAACTGGTCCTTCTGACTTCCTGGCCCATGTTCTAACCCCTAGGCCATGTGTCTTCTGTCACTTATAAACAGAAAACTAAAATCAGGCCTAGAATTGGAAAAGAGCCACAACAAGTTCAGGGCACTTAATCCTAAAACCTTAAACATCAGGTAAAAATTCCTTTTAATGCTAGCTTATAGGTTTACATAAACAAAAAAAGTTACAATCTTAAATTACTTCTGTTTCAATCCTGTGCCTAGCAGTTCCCCTTTCAGGGTCATACCTGTAGAGTTTCCAGTACTCTACCAGTCTTGACTATGAGAGACAGAGTCAAGGAGAGGCATATCCATTCCATTCCTAGCTTGGACAGTGACTAATAATAATAATAATAATGTTGGTATTTGTTAAGTGCTTACTATGTCCCGAGCACTGTTCTAAGCTCTGGGGTAGATACAGGGTAATCAGGTTGCCCACATGAGGCTCACATTTATATAGATGAGGTAACTGAGGCACCGAGAAGTTGTGACTTACCCAAAGTCACACAGCTAACAGGTGGCAGAGCCGGCACTAGAACCCATGACCCCTGATCCCTAAACCCATGCTCTTTCCACTGAGCCACGCTGCTTCTGTGAGTGGAAGTCAATCTGCTTCAAGTCAAAACTCACCTGTGCTGGGCAGCAGCGGCATGGAAGAGAGTTGAAGGTGGAGAATCAAGTTTACTGCGTGGAAGAAGGCAGTGGTAAACCACTCCACATTTTTACTAAGAAAACTCTATGGATACAATACCAGACCGATTGCAGATGGAGGTAGGGTGATCTGGGAGAGATGTGTCCATGGCATCGCTATGGGTCAGAGACAACTCGGCAGCATAAGACAGGACAAGGCTAGCAGTTATTCTTTTCTTCTTGGGTTGAATGAAAAACTGAATTTGTGACAATTTTTAATACTTCATCCACAGAAATCCATGAGGGAGAGGACCAGTGTTCAACCTGATTGTCTTGTATCTGTCACAGTGTTTAGAAAGGTGCTTAACAAATTCCACTATTATGTCAGTTACTTCTTCATCATCTATACATATAGCTTGAAGGCAAAATCACTGACAACACCTAAAATGAACCCACTTGACCAAAACCCAGCTAGACATAAAACTATTACTTACATAAGGCAGGCCAATTGCGCGGTTTCTTTCCACAACAGCTTTCACTTCATTCAGACTTCCATAATCCCAGCGACTCAGCTGGAATCCAAGACTCCAATATGCAGGCATTGCTGGCCGTCCAATAAACTTAGGTTTGAAAATTTAAAATTTGTGAGTATAAAGGCTTTAAGAATTGGAATGTAGAAGAATTATAATCAGTATCCAAAGCTACAAACCACATTTCAAATGTCATAAATTCCACCATGAATTGAATACCAAAGTATTTTACAAGTTATCCATTATGAACCATTATGATAAATTAAGCATTTTCCTGAATATGTTGTAAAGTCTGATGTGTTTCATATTTTAGTCTGTGGCTATGTCTGTCTATATCTTGATCTCTACTTAAAGTACACAAGTGTATACAAGAAATAGCATGGTCTACAGGAAAGAGGATGGGCCTGGGAGTCAGGAGATATGAGTTCTAATCCGGCTTCCACTTTTGCCTCCTTATGTGACCTGTAGCAAGTCACTTAACTTCTCTGTGCCTTAGTTTACTCAACTGTAAAAATAGAGATAAAATATTTATTCTCCCCCACTTAGACTGTAAGTCTCATCTGGGGAAGGGACTGTGTCTGATATGCTTATATTGTATCTATTCTAACACTTAGTACAGTGATTAGCACAAGTAAATGCCTAACAAATATCATAAAAACGTATTGGAATAAAGTAAAACGTGAAAAGCAAAATTGAAAATTTGGAATTCAGCAAGGTCAAACATAATAATGTCTACTTTATTAGTTATTCATGGAATTATAATACATGGGTCCAAAGAAAAAATGATTTGTAATCTGAAATGTGCTCTATTAACAATGGGGAAGAGAATACCTTAGAAGGCAGGAAAGCTTTTTAAGCAGGTTTTTTTTTTTCTTAAATGATATTTGTGAAGCACTACACTAAGTACGTGTCTCATGTGGGCTCATAGTCTTAATTCCCATTTATAAATGAGGTAACTGAGGCACAGAGAAATTAAGTGACTTGCCTAAGGTCACACAGCAGACAAGTGGCAGAGCTGGAATTAGAACCCAGGTCCTCTGACTCCCAGGCCCATGCTCTCTAGTTTTTTAAAAAAAGATTGGTTGGCCAGATTTAGTACTTACTTTATGTTTGCATGATGTGATATAGGTTTGAAACATACCTCTAGATATTCCTTCACAACTTGCTCTGGGGTGTCTCCTAAGAAGATGTAAAAATCCAGAATGCCACCAATAACCCGATAAGTTATTATCGGAGTTGGTTGGATGAAAATTTCTGTAGAAATAAAAATTAGAAAAGGAAAATCAACTAAAAAAAATGCACATTTAGACCACAATTATAAAACTAGGACTATGCTATCAGTGGTGAAGGTTTCTGATTTAAAAAACTATGAGAACATCTCAAATAGGTAGCCAGGCAAACTTAAGTTTGGATGGCAGAGGCTTCACTGGCTCCTGAAACATCCATTGCCTGCTGGTGTACGGTACTGCAGCACAGCTCCAGCATTATGCTGTGGTTAATTTGGCTATAAGTGAATTTTATAAGTGTTGCAGGCAACATAAAACAAGCTGCACTGATGCCTAGCTCCTAGCTTGTTGTGCCTATCACTCCAGTGGGAACATTATGGCAGGTAGATACTATTAGTGGCACTGAACAAACCAGCATAGTAATTGTGGTGAGTCCACAACAAGCTGCCTTGTTAGAGACTTGTTTGTGATCACACAAAAAAGAACAAGGAAGAGACTTTGCAAAGCCACTGATGGGCTCTACCTGAGGCAGGTGATTGCTGGCCTGTGGGAGGTGGAGCATAGAGGGAGGCGGGGCTTTATCTCCCTGCTCTACCCAGTAATGGGCCTGGACCACTAAATGACTGCCACAGAGAGCCACAGCACCTAAGGCAGATAAAAGGGGGATGCTTTGAAGTATGCCAAAAAGTGGGCACCTGGAGGTGGCATGGAGGCACACAGAGGAGCAGAAGCATGCAGAGAGCAGCACTTGAAAGCAGAAAGAAGGAGCATTTGCAGAACGGGCTCCTTTCACCGCAGACTGGTACTGGACTCTTGGGTGGTGGAGTGAGTGTGTGTATGTGTCACTCCCTTGAATGTTGGCAAAAACTAAGTAAAAAGCTTTTCATAGTAACCTTAGTGAATTTTACTAAGTGTTACTGAGGTTCCCCCAGTCCAGGAAGGTCCTGGTTGGTACGAACCAGGGGCTCGTCACAGTAATCAATTACTTCACACAGGTTCTCACTCGAAGTTTTTCTGGTTAGACCAAGACTGGCCTGTAATTCATGACAGACTTGTATTTAAGACTTCATCCACCCACCCAGTCATATACAATACTATCATTTTGTTGGCATAGACTAATGAAAAAAGTTTAAAAATGACCTTCATTAATTTTGATTCAACACTGAACTTTTTTTTTAAATAATATAATGTCTATAACTCTTTTTCTTCTTTTTGACCTTGCCATGCTCAACCCATATCTGTGAAAGACTATAAAGTTTTCAAGTTTAGTTAGGATATGAATTTTGCATTTTCATTTTGTCTCCTCACATTTCTTTATTCTGGGCTACACAGCTGGCACGTTTAATTGAGCAAGTATTTTGAAAACAGCTGAGTTGTGTTTTTTAGGTTTATTTTGCAGGTAAGGGTATGAATACTTACAGTATTCATGATTTAACGTCAGCATTAGCTTGTATTACTCAACCTTGGTGATGATCATTTAAGCTACCCTCACCCAAAAAGGTGGAGAAAACCTTCAGAAGTTGTCTAAACTGGTCAAATATCACACCTGGAAGCCCTCTCCCCCAGGAAGAACTTTCCACATAAGTACTATATACTTAGCTGGAGGCTCCATCTTACACAGCTAACTAATGGGGGGAGGGGAAGGAGAAAAGGGTACTTAATTGCAAGGGGAAGAAGCTGCTAGATACTAGATAGTTGGGGCTGGTGAGGTAGGTTTGGGATTGTTTTTCCTTACTGAAGCCATAACTCCTTCAAGAGGCCTTCCATGAGTAAGCCCTCTTTTCTTCTTCCTCTACTCAATTCTGCAAGGCCCTAATTTGTTCCCTTTACTCATCCCCACTCCCAGCCCCACAGCACTTATGTACATCTGTAATTTTATTTATTCATCTAGACTGTAAACTCACTGTGGGCAGGGAATGTCTGTTATATATTGTTATATTGTCCCCACCCAAGTGCTTAGCACAGTGCTCTGCATACAATAAACACTTGACAGATACAATGGACTTCCTATAAAGAAATTAATCTTACCCATAGCATTGCTGTTCATTAGGAAAACACCAAATGATGCTCCAGTTTCATCTTCTAGGCACATGAAGAAAGTCTGAGCACCATATAAATTATGATTGTTCTGTGAGACAAACAGAAGTGTATGAAAACTCAAAACATTCAAGATAATGCAAAAATACACCATGCATTAAAAAAAACATTGTGTATATATATATATATATATAAATAATAAAACCAAAAGTTTGATTCTGAAATTTTATTTTCCTATAGCTTCCTTTCTTTACTCTTTATGTTTGCTTTATCACTTGAAATAATCTTACACACAAAGCAGATACTATCCATGAATGGGTATCACATATCTATTTCTCTTAGAATGCAAATAAATCTTCCTAGATAAAACTCATGAAAGGTTAAAGTGATGTTTGTATTTTCTTATATTTCCCCAATTTCTGTTCTGGTTTCCACATCAGCCCTGTGCCTCTAAAGTTCCATATAAAATGACTTTTACTATTAATTATCTCCTCTATTTTCCTCTGAAGCCCTGCATCTCTACACTCTCTTTGCCTCAGCCTTTCCTTGACAGCCCCAGGCATCTCTTGCCTCAGATCCTAGTTACTGGCTGAAACATAGTGCTGAGGTTATGCATTACTTGCTTTGCATAGAACAGCTTTTGAGCTCTAAAACCTAGGATCTCTGCCAAAAGTATGTCATGTCTTCTTGACCTCATAGATCAGTACTAAATAATTGCAGCTACTCTAGAACCACAGGCTTCAAGGATCTAGTGCGGTGGTCACAGGAAATGCCTCTCTATCTTTTGATGTGGAATTCTGCTTCTGCTTATTTGAATGCTCTAAATTTGAGAATTTACCTGAAAGGCCTCTTAGCTCTACCGAAATAACAACCTATAGTCATGCCAGCTATTATTGGAGCACTGACTACATTTGCTTTAGAGTGTAACAAAATTAGAAGAGAAGCAATACTACCTGCACCTATCTAATATAGCTAATGGAAGAGACTTAAAACTTTCATGAAAACTTCAAGCTTCTATAGCTCCTGAGTTGGTAGCTTCTTGTTTCACTGACTCTTCCTAACATAACTATGTACATCTGAACTAGAGAGTGATGGCTTTTGAGAAATTTCACTGATACACTAAAAGCAGCACTGTCAAGTGGAAAGTACACACATCTGACAGAGGACTTGGATTCTAATCTCAGCTCTGCCACTTGTTTGATATATGACCTTGGGCAAGTCACTAAACATCTCTGTGCCTCAGTATCCTCATCGGTAAAATACGGATCCAGTACCTGTCTTCCGTCTTACTTAGACTTTCAGCCCTATGTGGGACAGGGACTGAGTCTGACATCATTAATTTATATCTCTAGACTATAAGCTCATTGTGGGCAGGGAACAAGTCTGTCAGTCCTGTTCTAATGTACTCTCCCAAGCAGTTAATACAGTGCTCTGCTCATAGTAAGCATTCAATAAATACCATTGATGATGTATCTACTCCAGCACTTAGAACAGTGCTTTACAGATAGTAGGCACTTGACAAATATCATAACATTAATAATTATTGCTAGAATAGGAATAATTGTATAACCTCTAAAATCATAATATTCTTTGGCGTTTGGTAAATCCCTTGTAACCACCAGCACAGAGATAATTTCTTACTCCACCAGGTAGTTCATCTCGGGTAAAGATAGGCCACGTTTTCCAGGAAGAATCATGCCGATATCTCTGATGAATATGCTCTCCAAGCCCATAAAAGTATTCACTAGGAAGTTTGGCTGAAAGTTGTAGGTACTGGTCAGAAAACACAAGAGGCCCAACGCTTGTGTCAAACCTGAAAAATACAACAAATACTACATATATATTCATTCAATCATATTTATTGAATGCATATTCATTCAATCATATTTATGGAATGCTTACTGTGTGCAGAGCACTGTACTAAACACTTGGAATTTACAATTCAGCAACAGATAGAGACAATCCCTGCCCAACAACGGGCTCGCAGTCTGAAAGGGGGAAACAGACAGCAAAACAAAACACATACATGTTAACTATATATGTTAACAAAAATATATTAACTAATATTTCATCTCATATATAAAAAATAAAGCTTTAATTAATAGATGTTATTCTTGAGTAAGTACCTTTCTTCCTTACAACAATGTGTTAATAGAAATTTTATGGGAAAGTGAGACCCTCTATTTTTTTTTCAAAGAAAATGTACAAATAAGATTATTATAAGTGCCTTCCTCATTGTCTTGTCTTCAAAATATCAGGTAGAAAATTTTATAATTAAAATCCACCTAAAAAGTCTCTGAACATCTTTCAGGAATGTCCCATTTAAAAACAGTAGTTAGCTGATGAAATTATTTACAGATCATCAGCCAATTGTATTTATTGAGTGCTTGCCATGTGCAGGGCACTGAACTAAGCACTTGGGAGAGAACTGTATAACAACATTACAGAGACATTCCCTGCTGACAATGACCTTACAGTCTAGAGGTGGAGACAGACACTAATATCAATAAAATGGCAGACATGTACATAAGTACTATGTGGCTCGGAGGGGTGAGGAATAAAGGGAACAAGTCAGGGTGATGCAGAAGGGAGTGGGAGAAAAGGAAAAGTGGCCTCAGTCAGGGAAGGTCTCTGAGGAAAAGTGCCTTAAATAAGCCTTTGAAGTTGGGGAGAGTAATTATTTGTCAGATATGAAGAGGGTGGACATTTCAGGCCAGTAACAGGATGTGGGCGAGAGATCAGTGGCCAGATAGATGAGATAAAGGTACAGTGAGGAGGTTAGCATTAGAGGGGCAAAGTGTTCAGGCTGTGTTGTAGTAGCAAGGTGAGGTAGGAGGGGGCGAGGTAATTGAGTGCTTTCAAGTATTCAAAGATCACGTATAAGTGTTCCAGTAAATGTTAATTTACTTCGGAATTTCAGGGAAGTCTAATCATGGTCTATAAAAACAAGTGTAATTCTAGATATGGGAACAGAATGTATCATTTTTGATCTCTAGATATCTTGTAACATGTTAATTGTCCCTGCCCCTGCCAATTCTCTAGCTGTGTGAGATATAAAGTAAATTTGTCATCAATTTTCCCTAACTCATGCATCTATCTGCAATTATTTATTATATCTGTAAATTATTGATTTTTATGTCTGTCTCCCCATCTAGACTGTAAGATTTCTGGGGGAGGGAAATGTGTCTACCAACTCTGTTGTATTGTACTCTTCCAAGCACTTAGTATGGCATTCAGCACACATTAATATAAAATACCGTTGTTCATAGAGATAATTTAGGAAGAAAAACCACTTTGCAACTTATCTTGTATCTTTTAGTAGGGCAATAGGGATGAAGAGATGTGAAGAGTGGGCTAGCAGCTGCCGGAAGGAGAGGAGGTAGCATGGCCTAGTGGAAAGACTACAGACCTTGGACTAAGTGGATCTGGGTTCTATTTCCAACTATGACACAATATCTGTGTGGCCTTGGGCAAGTCACTTAACTCTGCTTCAGTTCTTTCAATTGTAAAATGGGAATTCAATACCTGTTCTCCCTCCTACGTAGACTTTGAGCCCTGTATGAGACCTGATGATATTGTATTTTCCCCAGCACTTAGTACAGTGTTTGGCATATAGCAAGCACTTAAGAAACACCATTATCATTATTATTACTATTGTTATAGGTTTAAGAAATAACTGTCAAAACCTGGTTTATATTAAAACAAAGTATCACCCGTTACAAAGCCTTCAATTCTCCATCTACACTCACTCTCTTGGAGAACTCATTTGCTCCCAAGGCTTCAACTACCATCTCTATGCAGATGATACCCAAATCTACCCCTCCTCCCCAATCTCTCTCCCTCTCTCTAGGCACGCATCTCCTCCTGCCTTCAAGACATCTCTAATCGGATGTCCTCCCTTCACCTCAAACTTAACCTGTCCAAAACAAAGCTCCTATGCACCAACATCCTTCCTATCTCACAAGCTCGTACACTTGGTGTTACCCTTGACTCGTCTCTCTCATTCAACCTACATATTCAATCCGTCACCAAATCCTGTTGGTCCCACCTTCACAACATCGCTAAAATTTGCCCTTTCCTTTCCATCCAAACTGCTACCATGTTAATTCAATCACTCATCTTATCCCGCCTAGACTATTGCCTTAACCTCCTTTCTGACCTTCCAACCCTCCTGTCTCTCCCCATTCCAGTCCATGCTGGACTCCACTGGCCAGATCAGAAACAGCGTGGCTTAGTGGACAGATCCCGGACTTCGGAGTTAGAGGACATGGGTTCTAAACATTGCTCTGCCACTTGTCTGCTGTGTGATTTTGAGCAAATCACTTCACTTCTCAGTGCCTCACTTACTTCATCTGTAAAATGGGGATTAAGACTGTGAGCCCCACACGGGACAACCTGATTACCTTGTATTTACCCCAGCACTTAGAACACTGTTTGTCACAAAGAAAGGGCTACTTAACAAATACCATTATTATTGCTATCTTTCTACAAAAATGTTGAGGAAATGTCACACCCCTCCTCAAAAATCTCCAGTAGTTGCCTATCCTCTTCAGTATGAAACAAAAACTCCTCACTATTGGCTTTAAATCACTCAATCACTTGTCCCCTCCTATCTCACCTCATTTCTCCTTCTACAGCCCAGCCTGCATACTTCGCTCCTCCAGTGCTAACCTTCTCACTGTACCTCCAACTCAACTGACTCACTTGTGAACCCTGGCCCACATCCTGCCTCTGGCCTGGAACACCCTCCCTCCTCAAATCTCATGTACAATTACTTCCCAGCCCCTTCAAAGCCTTATTGAAGGCACATCTCATCCAAGAGGCCTTCCCGGACTAAGCCCCACTTTTATTCATCTCCCACCCACCTTCTCCATCACCCTGACTTGTTCTCTTTGATTTCTCCCCTTCCAGCCCCACAGCACTTATGTATATATCAGTAAATTTATTTATTTGTATTGATGTCTATCTCCCTGCCTTCTAGAATGTGAGCTCAATGTGGGCAGGAATTGTCACTATATATTGTTACCAAGTACTTAGTCATATTTATTAAGCATTCACTGTGTGCAGAGCACTGTACTGAGTGAATGAAAAGCCCAGAGTGTATTTGATGAATTTAGAATGGCAGGTCTCCAATGAACTCATGGATAGGAAACTTTATCAATTATCTGTGTTCTGACTTTCCAAGGAACTATTTTTTCATCATATTTGAAAATTATTCTACTGACTGAAAGCAGCGTGGCTTAGTGGAAAGAGCATGGGCTTGAGAGTTAGAGGTCATGGGTTTGAATCACTGCTCTGCCCCTTGTCAACTGTGTGACTGTGGTCAAGTCACTTCACTTCTCAGTGCCTCAGTTACCTCATCTGTAAAATGGGGATTGTGAGCCTCACGTGGGACAACCTGATGACCCTGTATCTACCCCAGTGCTTAGAACAGTGCTCTGCACATAGTAAGTGCATAACAAATACCAACAACATCATATTTGAATGTGGCTGAAAAGACATTATTTAAAAATATACATAGATTATTTAGGAGCATGCATAGATGCTCTGCACACAGTAAGCACTCAGTGAGTACAATGGATTGACTGACTGATTCTTGTTGTGCCAGTGGGGTCCTGCACTGGATCTGTTGCCAAATATACCATTGTCTGAAATTATAGCTCTAAAAGATCAATCCCTATATCTGAACTCCAAGTTAACTCTCCACATTTGTCTCCCATCTGTGCACTACTCTTCACATTCTGAGAAGCAGCATGGTGTAGTGGATAGAGGACGGGCCTGGAAGTCAGAAAGTGGTGGGTTCTAATCCAGGCTCTGCCACTTGTCTGCTGAGAGACCAGGGGCAAGTCACTTCACTTCTCTGTGCCTCAGTTCCTTCATTTGTAAAATGGGGATTGAGACTGTGAGCCTCACATGGGACAGGGATTGTGTCCACTTCTATTTGCTTGTATCCACCTCAGCACTTAGTACAGCGAGTGGCACAAAGTAAGCGTGTAACAAATAACTCTATCATTATTATTCATAACTGTGCTTCCATCAAATCTTTAACACCCCTCTGAGGTTCTTTGTGTGTGCCTCTTTTCAGCTCCCTAAGGAGAGGTTGTTTGGTCTCCTGTTGTCTTCTATTCTTGGCTCATGTTCCAACCAGGAAAATTGTGCTGCTGCGAGTCTTGCCTTAATGATTTCATTTCAGGCCTCATTAGTGGTTAACTGGTCCTTCCATTTGATGTTCCATTGGAATATGTTACTGCTCTCATATATTCCCCTCCCCCCACCCCGCAGGTGGCACTGACACTCAACATTTCTTTACTGAGCTTTCTCTACCTACTTTACAAGTAGACAAAGGTGATGTGAGAGCTCATACATCTGTTCAACTTATACAGTTAAGGCTAAGTGCTTGCAGTACCTGGTGTGACTTTCTCTTTTGCCTCCTTGTCTCTTGTTCCTCAAGATCTAGAGAATGGTTCACAGTGGACATTAATGAAACTATTCCAGAAACTGCACATTCAAGGCTCATAGCTGCATAGAACGTTGAGCACAACAATAATTTCACAGTTCTTCAATGTGGAAGAGAGCTTAATGTCCCATTGCTACCACACTCTGTCTTGCTGACTTCTAAAATCTATGTTGGCCTTTTTGATTATGCTTTCTATAGCAAACCTAGCATCATTAGACAATGTCCTGCCTAGGGAATAGATTTTGGTGAGGCACTGAATTGTGTGTTGATGGTTAAAACCTTTGATTACACTCAAACCTCAAAGTGTTGGTATAGCAAAGGTCCTTTTACTTCTTCACTTCTAAAAATAGTGTGAGTTCATAGTCTATAAATAATTAAAACCCATGTCATGATCATATTTTTTTTCTTGAAACATTTATAAATAATGATTTTATATTACATCAGGTTTAAATATATATAAATGATATGTTTGAATAATTATCCAACCACAAATGGTGACCAAGGGTAACACTTCTAAGAGCTTTTGCACTGCAGTATCTTCTCATTTTGATCACACTAAAATTGCTTTTATTTGCTTCAGTATTGCAGAATATTTAGTTTTATTCAATATATTTGGCATGGCCATAGTCTAAGAGTAGTAGAAGCATGATTTTTGAAAAATGTACATCTTCAGGGCTAAATGACAATCTAGATAATGATCTTTCATGAACAGGAGAATATACTTAAGTCTATTTGTACCCAGAATCTGCTGGGTACAAAGCCTGTAAAATTTCAACATCGTTCATATTAACTAAGAGATACTTACAGGATTCTGTTGTTGCTTTTTCTGATCACTTTGAAGCTGAATGGATTCTTTGTAACTTCAATTTTATACTTTGGATTGGAAGCTGCATTTCCAGTAAAAGTCTTAACATGAGCATGAGGGACCTCAAATCTTTTTTTATTAGGGTCAGTAATCTGAAAAGAATAAAATATTTAATTTAAAATGTTGGATTTCCTAAAATTGATATAGCTCCACAGCTTCTGAGATGTGAATGAACTTAGATTACGAGATCTACATGTGACTGTATTCAATCTGATTATCTTGATTCATTCATTCAATCATTTATTGAACACTTAATGTGTGCAGAACACTCTACTAAGAGCTTGGGAGAGGAAAATACAACGATAAACCGAGACATTCCCTTCTCACAATGAGCTTACAGTCTAGAGGAGAAGTTTACCGTCTAGAGGATTAGCTTATTGATTCTACCCCAGCTTTTAGAAACAGTGTACAGAGTAAGTAAGAACTTAACAAATGCCACTACTATTATTGCTTTCTAGTGAAAAATAATATTCATTATACATTATGTGTAACATATATATATATATATATTACACATAATGAATATCAGGACTTAAAGAGTTTTCCTTGAATTTAAAAAAAAATCAACATTTTTTTTTAAAGTTAAATGCAAAAAAAAAAAAAAAAACTTTCCAAAATGCAAGTTTGAAAATTTTGCTAAGTTGTTCTTAACAAATACTACTAATCATATATCTGGGATATAGAACTAGTCACCACTTTTATCAAATATTTGAAGTGATTTATTCATGAATTTATGTTTTCAGAATTGCTAAAATTCCTTAGCATTTACTCCAATAGTTGTGCAAAGAATTGCTTTCATTATGGTCTATGACATTCTTTTTTGGATAAATCCTTCAAAATAATTGGATAAGCTACCACAGTATCTTGCCTCATATTCAATTGTCTAAATGGTTGAAACTATGTTAGTCTCTGGCATATGGTCATACATTTCCATTTCCTTTAGGACCTCTATTCTTGGATGCCCCACCAACACCTCACATTTAATGTGTTCAAAATAGAACTCATATTCCCTGTCAGACCCTGTCCTTCCCCATACCAGACTTTCCTGTCATTATAGATAAGAGCATCATCTTGCCTGTTTCACAAGCCCCTAAATTCTAATCCCAATTCGACCACCCATCTGCTGTGTGAACTTGGGCCAATCACTTCATTTATCTGTGCCTCAATTACCTCATCTGAAAAACTGTGAGCCTCAGTGAGGGACAGGGACTGTGTCCAACCTGACAACCTTGTATCTATCCCAGTGCTTAGTACAATGCCTGGTACTTAATAAGCACTCAATAAATGTTATTAAAAAATATAAGACCTTTGCATTAGCCTCAACATCTCTCCAATTCAACTTGTCACCAAATCCTGTTGGTTCTTTCTTTGCAACATCTTGAGAATCCAGCTCTTCCTCTCCATTCAAACTGTTATGATGCCAATCCAATATTTACTACTGCATCAGCCTACCTGCTGACCTCCATGACTACTATCTCTACCCTCTCTAGTCCATACTTCACTCTGCTGCCTGAATCAAGTTCCTGAAAAAAAAAAAAAGAATACCTCTCCCTAGTCCTCAGAAACTTCCAATGGTTGGCCATCTACCTCTGAATCAAACAAACTTTTACCATCAGCTTTAAAGCTTTCATTCAACTTCCACTCCTACTTTCTCTTGCTGATCTCCTAGTATAAGCAAAGCCATGCACGGTGCTCCTCTAATGCCAGTCTACTCATTATACTTTGATTTTGTACATCTCACCACAGACTCTAGCCTACACCCTCCATCTGGTGTGGAACTCACTTTCCCTTCACAGCAAACAGACCATCTTCTCCTCACCTTCAAAGGCCTACTGAAATCTCACCTGCAACAAGAGGCCTTCCCTGAGTAGGCCCCCATTTCTCCATCTCACTTTCCCTTCAACATTGCCTATTCACTTAGATCTGTACACTTGTTACTCACTTCATCCATACTCAGTGACTCCCCTCGCACAAATTAAATGTCAGTCAGCAACTTAATTATTTTATTGCCAGCCTCCTCTGTGAGCTCCTGGTGGACTAGAAACATGACTACCAACTCTACTACATTATTCTTTCTCAAGCACCTAGTACACTATTTGGCATACAGCTAGTGCTCAAAGAATTCTGTTGATTGGTTGATTTAATGGCATGAACAACAGTCAAGTTCTTCCCTGTAAAATCTTTTGATAAACTGTCACTTTCATAATTCAACTTTGTGGTTAAATTTGAAACTAAATGTTATAAACATCTGTGCTTGAAATTTGATATATATTTTAAACCATGATGCATATTCAAAACTAATATTTTATAAAACATTTATCTCTAGGTAATATTCATAACTATTAACATTAATTGGGAACCACAAAAAGCAAGCATTTTTCATATCCTATTAATTAAATTTACAATGTAATTACTATTTCTTGAAATTTAGTGTACCAGGTCAGTACCTAAAATATTGTGGGTACATAAAAAAAAACTATTCTTTATTTGTAGATGATGTTAGAGTAACAGTAAAAGAAACCCAAAGTTGATTCAAATATTTGCCTAGAGAATCAGCTCTGTAGGCACTCACTGGGAAGGGAAGAATGCATTTTTCTCCTTTGTATTCAGAGCTACTATCAATCCCTATGCCCTTGCCTTGGCCAGAATCAGATTAGAAATAGCAAGTTTGGGGTTGGGTTGGGAAGTCTACACTGTTTGAACATTTACACTGGTTCTGTCATTATCCATTAGTACTACTAACCAGTTGTTCCAGTTCTACTTCCTTTCTAAACCCTTTTCCAATTTGCCTGGCAGAGATATGTTAGAAAGACCAGAGTTGGAGGCAAAGCCAACCACAGCTGCCCAGGGAGGGGAGTGGTTTTGTGCCTAAAGCAGTTGAAGTCTGTTTCAAGAGAGGCCTGAACAATGAGGAAGACAGTTGGTTATAACCAATTTTCTGGAGCTGTGGAAGGGAAATGTGACCTGGAGAAAATCTTGACCCAAGAATCGAAGTCCAATCGGCTCAGATGACTTCAAAATCAATACATCACCCGCATCAGACCAAACACGCCTTGTCACAAGTTTCTGTTTTTGAATAGTGGCCATTTTTGTAAAAGTTTCTGACCACTTAGCCATTTGAAACTTTAGCCTATTTTTGGCAGACATGAGAAATTAGTCCCAGCATCTTGAGTAATTATGTTCATGATTAAATAAATTCTTCCTACAGTTTCACTTGAGTAGAACTGCTTTCACATCCACTCCTACACCAATTTTATCATTTAAGAGTAACAATGTTAGAACTTTGAGCTGTTACCAATAGAACATCCTTAATGTGAGTTGCCTTAGCAGTTTGGGGATTGTAACTTTGAATTTTAGAGATCCATACCTTGAATCGAAAACGATTGGGGGTCTGATTTTGGGTTGTAAATAAGACCAGGTTGCTGTCATTTCCAAACAGGGACGGTGCTGACAACCGGCTTAAATGAGCTTCCACACCTTCAAGGCAAGAAAAAGAAGAGCTATTTTATTGCAATGCAAGCTAAAATGCAAGCATTACATTTTGAAGAGAATCTAATGTACTGCTTACCAGCCTTCGTGGATGCCTCTTCATTTATTCTGTAGCCATGGTTGTCTGCAAAGAAGCACCAGGGAATGTGCCTCTCATCCAAAGGCCTCCAGCAACAACCTCGCTGGGCACACACTTCCTATCAAGAAAAATTGAATTACTCTGGTTGCTAGTTACTGCACAGTCTGATTTTAACATTCAACTCTTTGTTAAGGAAATCCTGATCGTTTCTTTCTGAGTATGCAGTGAAATGTTTTGTTTTAAAAGCTCCATCAATCCACTGAACCCTGCAATTCAAGCCTGCAGCAGTAGCTCCACTTCCCATACACAAGTTGTCTGAATGGACGGCTTTCTTCCGATTATCAGTATCCAAAAGATACAAGCGCTTAGTACAGTGCTCTGCACATAGTAAGCGCTCAATAAATACTATTGAATGAATGAATATTTAGTCCTGAGTACTGAAAGTTGGGGAACACACAACATAAGTAAGATATGATCAGTAAGCAATTAATGCCACTGATTCGTGGCTTACTGGTTAGATCCCAGGCCTGGGAATCAGAAGTACTTAGGTTCTAATCCTGATTCTGCCATAGGTCTGCTGTGTGACCTTGGGCAAAAGCAGCATGGCTTAGTAGAAAGAGCACGGGCTTGAGAGTCAGAGATCATGGGTTCTAATTCTGGCTCTGTCACTGATCACCTGTGTGACTTTGGGCAAGTCGCTTAACTTCTCTGAGCCTCAGTTACCTTATCTGTAAAATGAGGATTAAGACTGTGAGCCTAACTTGGAAGAATCTGATGACTTTATATCTACCCCAGTGCTTAGAACAGTGCTTGGAACATAGTAAGCACTAAAAGATAGCATCATTATTACTTAACTTCTCTGTGTATCAGTTAACTCATCTGTAAAATGAGTATAAGATTGTGAGCTCTATGTGAGACATGGACTGTGTCTAACCTGATTAACTTGTATTTACCCCAGCACTTAGAACAGTGCTTGGCTTAACACTGTTACTTATCCATTTTGCAAGTGCCATAATAATAATAATTATTATTATTATTATAATTAGTTAGTAATAACTGATAGTAGAAGTTGTAATGATAGTATTAGGAGCAGATAGGAGTAATTACTGAGCACCCAGCTAGGACAAAGCACTGTACTAAGCTTATGGAAAGTGCAAAATAGAAAATTTACATGTTTACAGTCCACAAGAAGCTTATGCTTAAACTGGAGAGACACTTTCAATATATGGAGGAAATAAATAATAATGGGAAGGTAGATAAACAGATTCATCCATAAATGTTGACATCAAGATGGAATGATGTGATGACAGACAAAAGTATTGATATCCATTGATAAATAACTCCTGGTGGAGGTAGCTTTTGAGGACAATTTAGAATTAGGAATGGACATGGTTTCAGGAGACAGGATTAATGGGGAGCCAGTCAGAGAATGGGAATGATCATTGACTCTAGGGCAGGAAAGAAGAGAAGAAAGAATATCTAGGAGTATGATCAAATGCTAAAGAATCTGCATTTTGACTCAGTGCAGTCAATAAATCTTGTTGCCATTTCATGGAGGTCGAGAACAGATAATATAATTTGGTTCCCCTTGAAAAATATGTGAAAATAGTTTCTAATATTCCATTTGGAAGTGTTTCCTTTATTAAACTCTAGCGTTCTTGACTAATCAGCATATTGAGCTGAATATAATATATTCAGGGTATGTAATTCAGAAACAGAATATAAAAAAAAGAGTTGTTTTTTCATAGATCTGAAAAATAGCATTAAGGAGAAGAATTATCCGGGGTTAGGGAACAAATACCTGTATCCAATTTAGGATAGGTTATTTTACTAATTAATTGCTTTCCTGCAATCAGCTTCAGTGATGAAAGGTAACTTCAATTGGAAATTACACAATGATTACCTACCAGAAAAATGACTTTAATTGAACAAATATTTCAAACTCATGACAAATTTCTTCTAGTGATAATGGCTCAATCACAAATATACACTTGGAGCCTGATTTGCTCATATCTCCGAAATGTAAGCTCCACAAAAAAATCACACTTCAGAGTGAATGAGAACCTAACTGTACCCTACATCTAAACCCTATAAAGTTCAAAATAAATAAATAAATTATTTGAATCCTCTTCTACAAAGGGAAATTTCTAGAGTAAAATGATTTGGGTGATACTGAATCACTAATACACAGTGGCTCATACGTTTTGATGAGACTGACAAGTAGAATTTATTGCTCTAATGCAAACATACAGGCTGAGCTTCAAGATCATTAGACATTCCATTTTGTCATATATAGAGACAATCTTTCAGGAGATAGGTTATTTAGTTTTAGTTGCAGATAAAACATAGACAAAAAGGAAAAAAAACAAGTCAAACCCATTCATATTTCTTTCAAGTACCTAAGGAAAGTATTCTTGTGAACACAAAATTATCAAGAGCCAAGTCAAATATTACCTTTTCAGATCCTGATTCATGAAATATTTGAGTCTATTTTTCGTGAACATTCATCACATTAAAGAACATATATACCAAAGGATAAATGAAATATCACCTCATAAATGTGACCTATATATCTGATTTTCTAACCTTTGTTGCTAGTTGATCTGGTATGCAGTTTATTCTTCCATTTATATGGGCATTTGGATCACTTGGGCATTTTCCTGGAGTAGGTCGTGGGTAACCTGATACATATTCTAGAATAAAGACAAAAAGCAAAGTAAAATATTGCATTCACACTTTCAGTATATAAGAAACATTTTAAAGAAACTAATATTGCAATTTTAAGCAAATGCATATGACATTTTAATTGTTTTGTATAGAAATTCATACATTCAGTAGACTAGAATCTATTTGTTGCCTGTGTAGATTTCAATAGGAGATGCATAAATGAGAAGGAGCTTGAAAATTATGGAAGACTCCCTTGGCAGTTTCCAATACATTTCTTATCAAGTATAATGGAAAAAGTTATAAAGGTCTTCTAATAATTTTCCCTCTTCAGATTCAATTCTCTAACCCTCACTCCAACAAGAGGAGAAATTAGGAGGAAAGAAAGAAGGAGCTCCAGACCAGAAAAGGCAGGAAGTATTACAGGGAGTAAATTCAAACAAATTTACACTGAGCTTATTCAGCATACATATCAATCATATTTATTGAGCACTTATATGCAAGAACACTGTACTAAGCACTTGGGAGAACACAAAATAATAGAGGTGGTAGACCTGTTCCTTGCCCACAATGAGCAAACACTTTACTGGGGGAGACAGACATTAATATAAATAATTTACAGATATGTGCTGTGGGGCTGAGGGATAGGTGAATAAAGGTACATATCTAAGTGCACAGATGACACAGAAGGGAGTGGAAGAAGAGGAAATGAGGGTTTAAATGGGGAAGGCCTATTGGAAGAGATATGCTTTTAAAAAGGTTTAGAATCTTCCTGTCAGAAGTATCATCTTTAAATATCAAATGTTAATATAAATACTCAAACTCATAGAGTTTTCCAATAGAGATGTCAAAGGTGGTATGGCTAGGGTTAGAGTAAGCCTCTCCCAATATTCTAGAGTGGGAAGTTATGTGAAGAAGGCTCTGCCCCCTTTTACTGGGAAATTCACATTTTCATGCTGTCAGTGAACTTCATATCAAAGTTATGTTACCAGTAAAAAATGTGGCAAGCTACAAAATTATGCAAATGAAAAAAATACAGTGAGGATTTTGGTTTCATATTTTCCAACATCTTCATGGATGCCATATGTACAAATTGGGGAAACTGGCACAATGAATTGTAAATCAGTGACCAAGTTGCTAACATAGTAAGAAGAACAATTAACTGCAGACTTCTGCAGGATACAGCCAGTTCTACTAAAACCAGGAGGTTGTGTTCTTGCAAAGGTTTGCATTATGGAACACTCTCAATATGTTACTGTGGAACTCACAGCGTATTTGTGTCCACCTACAAACTATTTCTTCCAAAATCATGGTTTCCTGAACCCAAACAGGTTCACATGACTGAATGAGAGTTACTTTTTTATTCTAACAACATTCCAGCCAAATATGTTGTGCTAACACCTTCCTCCAGCATAACTGGTTGTACTTGCATAGTTGAAATTATATACATATATAGCTACCCAATCACCCTGGCAACATCCTTAGCAATAAAATCCTAGTTTGATTTTTGGGTCTGTCAGAATCACAGGGTCTATTCACTATCAATGATAATATGAAGTACAACACTATTGATGAATAAACATTTATTCAATCCATTACAATTTAGATGGTTCATAGCTCATCATTCATCATTCAGTAGTTCATACCTTTGACTGCAGGTGTTTTTGTTGCTAAAACAATAACCAAGGCTACAGCTATTATTGTCACTATGGAAAAAAGAACTATCAGAGAAATTTCTAGTCCGCTGAACTTCTTCGCCATCTAAAGGGAAAGAAACAATATTTTTTTTTTAGGAATAAGGACTTAACTTAACTGATTCTAAAAATACTAAAAATTAAAGTTAGTTTTTGTTATCAAATAGTACAGTGAGAGTAAGACAAAGACCAAAGATAAAATAATAGCAAATTTGTTTTTAAAGGGTTAAATGAGTGAATAAGAAGATCGTGTAATAGATAAATAGGCATAAGCTTTAAGTGGCTCCTGGCTCGATAGAATATGGGGTCCTGGGATTTAGTCAGACATTGACTCTTGTACTATTACTTTCAAAAGGACTGAAAATGGGAAGGACTGAGACAGGGAAGTTTGAAAGTGTGGAAAGTCCCAGGCAAGGGAGGAAATGAGTAAGGGATCAGAGGCAGGAGAGTCAAAAATGAGATATGGTAAATTTTCTTTGGGTAATTTCAAAGCCAACTATCTACCCTTGGTTTCTATGACACAGCCTTTCCTGGTTTATCTTTCTTCATTCCTGACTATTCCTTCTTTCTCTCTTTCACAGGCTTTTCCCCATCTGTGGGTGTCACTCAAGGCTCAGTTCTAAGTCCTCTTCTATTTTCAATCTCAATCTACTCTCTTGGGGAGTTTAACCATTCTCAAAGCTTCAACTATCACATCTATGTAAATAACTTCCCAATTCTATCACAATAGCACTGACCTCTTCTCCCTCTTGTCCATCTCACAATTTTCCCCTGACTCCAGGATAGTTCTACAGGAAAGTACCTCCAGCACTTCAGGTTCAACAGGTCCAAAAGATAACCAACTCCATAGCTTGCTTCCCCAATCCTCTTCTCCCTAATTTTTCCTATCATCACCATTCTCCCATTCCTCAAGCCGGCAATCTTGTCATTACCCTTGAGTCCTCTTTCTCTTTCAACTCACCTAGTTCCTCAGTCACCAAATATTGTCGGTTCTTTCTTCGCCTCACCAGAAACCACATGTTCCTCTCCATCTAAATTTCTACTGTCTGGGTCCAATCATTTATCATATGCTGCTGACTACTTCCTTCAGTTTTTCCCCTTTCGATTTCATAGTTACTCTGCTGTCAGTATCATTTTTCTTCAGGCTCTTCTGTCACAGGTTTCCTCAATTCTCAAAATCCTCCAATGGTTACCCATTCTTTTTATATACATAAATCATAGCCTCCTCACTGACTTTAAAGGCACTTGGTTAACTCTTTCCCTATTACCTACTTATCCCCGTGTATTTCTCATTACACACAATAATCATAATAACGTTATTTGTTAAGTGCTTACTACGTGCCAGGCAGTGTACTAAGCGCTGGGGTGGACACAAGAAAATCAGGTTGGATACAGCTCCATCTCACATAGGGGTCACAGTCTCAATCTCCATTTTACAGATGAGGTCACTGAGGCACAGAGAAGCTAAGTGACTTGCCCAGGGTCACAAAGCAGACAAGTGTCTGAGGTGGGATTAGAACCCATGACCTCCTGACTTCTAGGCTCATGCTCTATCCGCTAAACGGTGCATACATTTTACTCCTCTGCAGCCCCATTGTAATTTCTCATCATCTACCTATTGCTAACACCTATCAACCTACTGCTCACACCCTCCCTTCTGGCATCCAATCAGTGGTATATATTAAATGCTTATTGTGGTAAGAGTCCTGGACTAAAGAGTGTGGGTTAGTACAATACAATGGAGGTACTAGACTCAAGCCCAGCCCTCACAACTTGCACATCACATTTATTCCAGAAAGCTTTCCCTGATTATTCTCTCAACTCCCTGCCCTATCTATCTCCACTATGCCACCCCAGAACTTCACTATCAACTAAGCACTTGGGTATTCACTTATGTAGGAGCAATGAGACTTAGTGGAAAGAGCATGGCTTAGAATCAGAGGGCCTGGGTTTTCATCCTGGCTCCTCCACTTTCCTGTTGTCTGACCTTGGTCAAATCACAAATTCTCTGTGTTTCAGTTTCCTCATCTGTAAAATGAGAATTCAATTCCTGTTCTACCTACTACTACTTAGATAGTGAGCCCTACCTGGGATAAGGACAGTGAGTGACCCAATCAACACATCTAAACCAGTGCTGAGAAAGTGCTGGATACATAGTAAATGTTTAACAAATAAAATAATCATTACTATCTTTCAACTGTGTTGCTTTCCCATACTTGTAATTCATTTTAATCTGCCTTCCCTTCAAATGGGGATATAATGCCATATCTCTTCTTCCTCCCTCTTGAGCCGTGAGCCCCAATTGTCTTGTGTCTACTGCAGTATTTAGCACATTGCTCAGCACATAGTAAATACTTACCAAATACCACAATAAAAATAATAATTGTTCAGATAGACTTGGGAATCTTTGACGTTTGGGGTAAGTGGATGTAAAAGGTTATATTTGACAGGGGATCCTGAAGAAAGGAGAGGTTGGTGGCAAGGAGACCAGTGAGAAGACTAATGTAGCTACTGCAGAATCTGGGTGACTGCATAACATCAATAATCGTAAGGTTTTTTTCCCAGGTGTCAAGCAGGCCTCCATAGATTTCATGCACTGCACCCCCCAGTGCTACAGAACGTTCTCAAAATGGATATCCCACAAAGTGATTCAATGTTATTTCTGGGTGTATCTGTGGGGTGTGCTCGATGCAGCCAATTTTACAATCACCACAGCAAAGTTATCTTTGCCCCTGGTGCCTCCCAAATAGCCCAGGTAAAACAAATTTGTTGTTGGGAGAAAAATGGATCAATGGTGAGCCCTTGCCAGATTCTCCACCTGAATCAGGCAGACGATAAAGGAGGTTTAAATGAGTGAAACAATGAATGGAGGCAAACCAAGAGGGAAGAATTTGGTAGACTAAAGAGGAGTTACTCTGAGAAAGGACAGTGAGGGAGAATGAACCGGGAACAATTTAACTTCTCTCACCATCTTCAACATTTGCCAGATGTGTAGATTTGTACATTCCAAGCGCTTTGTACATTCTAAGCACTTAGTACAGTGCTCTGCACATAGTAAGCACTCAATAAATACTATTTAATGAATGAATGTGTGATGCTGGTCAGTTTTCCTTTTAAATTTCTGTTAAAATGTAAATAGCTAACCTCTTCAATCCTACCATCATTTACACATTCTTCCAATAGGCACATCCAAAACGTTACGGTTCTCCAACTATAACTTTTTGACATTCTATCAATAAAGACTCTGGAAATAATTAATGTTTTAACTAATTAACTGAAATGAAAGAATTAAATTTAATCTGGCATTAGGGAGGCAGCATGGCCTAGCAAAAATAGCACAACACTAGGAGTCGGGAAACCCAGATTCTTCATCAGATGTGAACTGTGTGACCTAGGCAAGTTAATTAGCATTACTGTGCCTTGGTTTCTTCTTTTGTAAATTGAGAAAAAGACAACTGCTCTATCACTGGCTCAGGCTATGAGCCTTTATGAGACAGATTTTGGATCTGATCTGATTACTCATATCTACACCAGTAAAAAGTATAGTGCCCACAGAAATTGTTTAATAAACACTATCATACTTTTACTGAAGTTATTCATTTAAAGAGAATGCCTCTCATTTACTTAACTCTCCCATCACTGTTGGCAATATTACCCAGTACCAGCACTTAGTACAGTACCAGGCACATAGTAAATGCTTAAATACTATCACTATTATTATTATTATTACCCAATCTCTCCATCTCTTAAGATGGTTCATAATCCTCAAATCTTCTTTTCAACACACATATTCTAGCACCAGATGATGTCTATTCTTCATATCCAACATCTCCAGAAACTGCCCCTTCCTGTTCATCTAAATTGCCATCATATTGGCCAAAACAATATCTCAATTGCAATATCCCAATTTATTTATTGCATCTGCCTGTTCACTTATCTCCCTGTCTTTACCTCCCCACTGCAGTCCATATTTGCTCTGTTGCCTGAATCATTTTTCTAAAAGCATTCTGTGCATGTCTTCCCTGTTCTCTGAAACCTCCAGCGGTAGCCCATTTCTCTCTGCATCAATCAGAAACTCCTTATACCCTTGTTTTCTGGGTTTCCAGGGGTTATGACAACCACAAAAAGCTGTCATCCAATGTGCTTCAAAATCAAAACTTTATTACTTATACTTATTACTTTATATTTATCTTCATTCCTCTCCCACAGTGCTGCAGTTTGAACACCAACTGTGTTAGTGTCCTACTCATAAATGCTTTTTTTTTTTCAAGTTTCTAAGAGTTGACCTCCTGCTAATGCCCTTCCTTTAACCTGGAACTCCCTCCCATATCACATCATACAGTCCACTGCTCTCCCCATCTTCAAGGCCATTCATATCGTATCTACACCCAGAGGCCTTCCTTTCTTAATCTCTAATTTCCCCACCTGATTACCCCACCCCAAACCCATGGCAGCACTAAACACATGGTTACTCCCGGCTCTGCTACCTGTCAGCTGTGTGACTGTGGGCGTCACTTAACTTTTCTGTGCCTCAGTTACCTCATCTGTAAAATGGGGATTAACTGTGAGCCTCACGTGGGACAACCTGATTACCCTGTATCTACCCCAGCACTTAAAACAGTGCTCTGCACATAGTAAGCGCTTAACAAATACCAACTTTATTATTATTACTCTGTTGCTCTTATATACATATTTTTATATTTTACTGGGAAGCAGTGTGACCTAATGGATAGAGCATAGGCCTGGGGGTCTGAGGTTCCTGGGTTCTAATCCTGGCTCTGCCACTTGTCTGCTGGCAAGTGATCTTGGGCAAGTCACTTCACTTTTCTGTTTTTCAGTTCCCTCATCAGTTAAATGGGGATTAAGTCTGTGTCTCCTTTGTGGGACAGGGACTCAATTTGCTTGTGTCCACCCTAGGACTTAGTACAGTGCCTGATAGATAGCAAGTGATTAACAAATACTACAATTATTATACTGCTTGTGTCTACTAACTCTACTGTACTTTCCCAAACATTTAGTATAGTGCTCAGCTTTAGTATAGTTGTCAGCTTTGTGACTTTGGGCAGGTCACTTCACTTCTCTGTCCCTCAGGAACCTCATCTGTGGAATGGGGATGAAGACTGTGGGCCCCAAGTGGGACAACCTGGTCATCTTGTGCCCTCCCCAGTGCTTGAAACAGTGCTTTGCACATAGTAAGCGCTTAACAAATACCATCCTTATTATTATTTGCCTCTCTTACCGTTTTCAAATCCCTCCTGAAAGCTCACCTCCTCCAGGAGGCCTTCCCATATTGATCCCCCTCTCCTTCTGCTCCTCCTCCCCATTGCCCCGCCCTCTGCCCTTCCCCCTTCCCACAGCACTGTGCTCATTTTAATATATTATTGATTACCCTATTTATTTTGTTAATGTTATATATATCTATGATTCTATTTATCTTTATGATATCTATGCCAGCCTAGTTTTCTTTTGTTCTGTTTTGTTTTGTTGACTTTCTCCCCTGTTTAGACTGTGAGCCCGACGTTGGGCAGGGATTGTCTCTATTTTTTGCCGAATTGTACAATCCAGGTGCTTAGTATAGTGCTCTGTACACAGTAAGTGCTCAATAAATATGATTGCATGAATGAATCCTCAATAAATGCTCTTGAAAGGTAGGTTCAAAATTTAAGCATTTATTTTGAATCAGTAAACCAATGTCATTTATTGAGCATTTATTGCATGGAGAGCACTGTACTAAGCACTTGTGAGAATACAGTGCAACAGAGTTGGTAACAGGTTCCCTGTAAAAAGGAGCTTACAGTCTAGACGGGGGTACAGACATTAATATAAATACATCAATTATGTTTTTTTGCATGTTATCTATATGTAGGTGTTGTGGGGCCGAGGGTAGGATGAATACCAAGTGCTTTAAATGTTATATTAATTCAAGCACTTTTCCTATACCAACTTGATTGTTGAAGCAGCCTCCTTGCTGACCTTCCTGCCTCCTTTCTCTCCTCACTCCAGTCTATACTACATTCTGCTGCCCGAATCATTTTCCTTCAAAAACATACAGACCATGTTTTCCCACTCCTCAAGAAACTCCAGTGATTATCCATTCACCTCCACATCAAAAATCCTTACCTTTTCCTTTAAAGCACTTAATCACCTTGCCCCCTCCTACCTCACCTGGCTACTCTCCTTCTACACCCCACCCTGCACACTTCATTCCTCTAACGCTAACCTTCTTACTGAGACTCTATCTCACTGCCACATCCTACATCTGGCCTGGAACTCCCTCCCTCCTCATATCAGACAAGTAATTCCTCTCATCCACTTCAAAGCCTTATTGAAGGCACATCCCTTCCAAGAACCCTTCCTTGACTAAGCCCTCCTCTCCTCTTCTCCCATTCCCTTCTGCACCCTTCTTACTTGCTCCTTCATTTATCCTCACTCCCAACCCTACAGCACATGTGTATAGATCTGTAATTTATTTATGTATATATTTATTTATATTAATTTTTGTCCCCCCCTTTAGACAGTAAGCTCGTTGTGGACAGGAATGTGTCTGTTGTTATATTGTAGTCTCCCAAGCCCTTAATACAGTGCTTTGCACACAGTAAGCACTTAATGTGATTGAATGAATGAATGAATTATACTTAGTAAATTTAGCTAATTTCAAACATATTTACATGAAAGATCAATATTTTAATCATTTATGACTATAAATTAAAATTTGGACTCTGACATTTCAATAAGCCATTTGTGGGCTTAAAGCTTATTTTATGGGCTATACAAAATAAAACAGTTCCAAAGCCAATGAACATCCTGAAGTCATATTCAGGCAGCTTCCCTTTACTTTCATAATTGATGTCCTTAAACGAGCTGATGAAATAATCTGTATTATGTGCTGCTGTTTACCTAAGATGGGTAAAACAGGTACTCGATAGCAAAGGGGCTTTGAAAGCAACGATATAATGTAATATAACTCCTGTATATTAAAAGTATCATTTGACATTTTTGAAATAGCTTTCTAGAACCAATAGTTTGGAATTATACTTGTTAATCACCTTTAGTCTTTGATAGCAACATTTTTTTTGTTTTCAGTGAAACAGGATGGAAAGGGTGATGGGGTTTTAAAAGGGAGTAAGTAGGTCAAAGTTTGTGAGAAGCAACATGTTTGGAAGTCCTACTCTTCAGTGTTTTACACTCATGACTGAATCGATCATGTTTACTGAGCTCTTACTGTGTCCTGAGCATGGTATTAAGTGCTTGAGAGGGTACAATATAAAAGACTTGGTAGATATGTTCCCTGCCCATGAATCTACTTGCATGATCACTTCTAAAGTTTTTTA
This sequence comes from Ornithorhynchus anatinus, assembly GCF_004115215.2. Lineage (NCBI taxonomy): Eukaryota > Metazoa > Chordata > Mammalia > Monotremata > Ornithorhynchidae > Ornithorhynchus > Ornithorhynchus anatinus. The sequence continues at coordinate 159,256,481 of NC_041728.1, forward strand.
TTTGAAGCACTTTGTATGGAAGGTGTTTGTGGCTGTCATAAAGCCTGGGAACCCAAAAAACAAGGATGTGCCTAAATGTTTAGATTATTCAAGTGATATTTATTAATGGCGCCTCCCATCAGAAGTATCAGATTAGCCTCAATCCTAAAACTTCAAGGCCACAAATCTGGACAGAGAAATTGACTGACAGAGTGCATGGTGCAGTCTTTCTGCTAAATTGTTCTCCGACCTGGCCAGTGTGCAACAAGTGAGAAGTAGATCAAGGGGCAGCATGTTACATAGCGGACACAAATAGTTTTCACAATCAGTGGTATATTTATATATATATATATTTATATTGTACCCTCTCAAGCACTGTACTTGATGCTAGGGAAGGACAAAATAATGAAGATCACAATGATGTTCATGATGGGTTCACACTTAAATGGAGAACATAGACATAGCAATAATTATAACTATATTATTCTAAATAAATAACTCAATATATAATTGACTAAGCATATTTACTAAAGTCTTAAAGGTGGCTATAAATAGGTTCATAAATGATACTTGATTGGTGGGTCCTATGAATGGTGGTTCTGGGAAATTGATTAGACAAGCCTTATTAGAAGAGGTGGGATTTTAGGAAACTTTTCAGTCAGAATCCTTTACCACTGAGGTCATAGCTCCAGCTGACTAGACTAGACATGACTAGACATGACTAGAACCTCTGTTTCTTGATTCCCAGAACACTGCTCTTTCTCCTGGGCACATCCTTGGTGCTTAGTAATGATACTAATTCACTAAAGAACTGTTTAGATTTAGGAAACTGTTCAATCTTGTGTGAAGGACATGGATCCATTAATGTTTAACTTTATACAAACAATAAATCTCATTTAACTAATCTTTAACCTTCAGGTCAATACAGCAATGATAATAAATCACATTTTTCCATTATGTTAATATCACAACTTGACAGTCAATAGAAAAAAAAATACCTAGAGAAAAAAACAAAAGGTTGTTCTGTTAGTAAAAATCCTAAAACATAGAAGCAGTCCTAATGAACTAGTGCCTAAAACAGACATAGCAAAGTAGTTTCTATGAATCAGTCACAAATTTAGTTAGACATTTTTGTAGTCCACACTTACAAGAAGTTCCAGTCATCAAAATGGTTAACTAAATATATCACTAGAATAGTAAGAAATTAAATTGCAGTATCAAACTTCTTAATACTTTGGAAAATATAATAATTGGAGTTATGGAGCTATGAACAATAACCCAAACTGGGAAAAAGAAAAAAAAAGATGAAATATAGCATGGTATGTCAGAATGATAGATTTAGAGACATGATGTGGGAAGGGAAAAGAAACTGAAAGATCTTCTTAGAGAGATACAGCCAATAAATACTATCAGTTGAAAGAACCATATGATGGAAACATCATACAAAAACTCTGACGAATGGAAAACAGAAAGACAGAAGTATAAAAAATACAGAATGACACCTAGAAACACATATGAAAGAGAATGGATAGATCAGAGTGACAGCAGAAAGAACATTGGTCTGGGAATCAGGAGACCTGGGTTCTAATTCCAGCACTGCTACTTGCCTGCTGAGGAACTTTGGACAAGTCACTTAACATCTCTGTACCTCAATTTCTTCATCTGTAAAATGGGAATTAAATATCTGGTCTCCCTTTCCCTTCGAGTGTGAACCCCACGTGTGATTTGATTCTATTTTATTGACTCCACTGCTTAAGAATTTAATAAATACAGATGCCAATAACCCCTTCATCTCTGCTCACAAACATCCACACACACAGGCATTCACCCAGACTTACTTATATGATGTATCCCTCAGGACAACAGCAGGGAAGACTGGAGGAGATTGTCCAGACGGTGCCTCTGCCAAACGATCCCCTTCCTTTCTCTAGGTTGGAAGGGAGGTGGCTGTTCTCGGACTTCAGGACTTGGAAACTATAAGCACAGCAGTTCCAGAACCTGGAACCTTGGATAGGAGCAAGTGATAATAGCAGAAACTCCTTCAGCCTGAAAGTTTCCTTTCTGGTTTCCCTGCTGTGATTAGGTGTCTTTCTAGCTGTAGGTAACCTCACATCCAGCTAAACATTTGGCCTGCCTGATTTCAACTCTGCCTATATTTCCAATACTATGAACCACATATTAGGTGGCCATAACCAAAACACAAATGATCAGAAATCATGAGAAGAACTGATGCCCTTTTCCCCCGAGATGCCTCTTGCTACCTCAAAAGAAACACTGCTTAACGAGTTGGAAAGCACATTAACTGAATCACAAAATGATTTACAAGAGATACGAGAGAAATCAAAGTGCTTTTAAAACTGAAGTATAATAAGTTGCTTTACCTTGCAAAAAATAGAAGTCATTGAGAAGAAATGTGGCCTAGTAGAAAGAACACAGGCCTGGGAGCACAGGCCTGGGAGCCAGAATGTGCCTGTTCATTGTTACATTGTACTCTCCCGAGCCCTTAATACAGTGCTCTGCACATAGTAAGTGATCAATAAATATGACTGACTGACCTGGATTCTAATCCTGGCTCTTCCAGTCGCTTGCTATGTGACCTTGGGCAAGCTACTAAACTTATCTGTGCCTCTGTGTTCTCAACGTAAAATGGGAATACCTGTTCTTCCTCCTACTTAGACTGTGAGCCCCATATGGGACAGGGACTGCATCTGACCTCTAACCAGTACTGCTTAAAATGGTGTTTAACAAATATCTTAAATATCTTAAAAAGTCATATTTGAAATATAGTCATTTTGGCCTTACTTTCTACAGAATTATAGCTGTAAAACTACTGAAATTCAAAGATAATTTTCCTCTGTTCTCTCAGATAACTAGATGTGAAAACACCTTTGATTTCCAAACAATTTGAGCAGATGTTCATTTCATTCAAAAATGACCAAATCTTGGTGTATATTTTAGTGTCATAAAATCACAGGCAATTTTTACTATTCTTATCCTCTCATATTTAGAATTATAAAGAAGGATCTGTAAATATGCTACCTCAAATTTTAGGCACATATATAACATTGCTATTACAGTAGCAGAGTCATGAACATCAGTGAATTCGACTTACCTCATCACCTATTGCATTCCCAATCTGGTAATGATACTGAGTAACACAAGCAAATGATTACCATGCTATGCAGTCCAGCTATATATTGGCTTCCTACTGCGCTTTTATTGTATTGTTAAACTGAATATGATACAGATTGTAAAATGCCTTATCTTAGGAAATGGTTAACAGGGATATTTCACAATTAATAATTGCTTTCTCTGGTATCATATCTTGTTAGCTATATATCGTCAGAATAATTTAGTGACAAGTAGGATCAAGATTCATGTCAAATTAGAGATCTATAAAGCCAAGTAGTTCTCCTTCCTTATAAATGGCTAAATGAATCAACCACAGAAGACATATTCAGGTTCTTACATAATCCCACTAAAATCACCTAGAAGTCATATTGAACATTCTAGGGGTAAGGCAAAGTTACCAGCAGTGTAGTCATGAAATACAGTCACATCAGTTACAATGAGGCTATGTTCTCTTCAACAATCAATAAGTGGTGTTTATTTAGCTCTTATTGTATGCAAAGCACTGTTAAACTGTTCACTTGACATTCAACATGCTGGAAGGCACCACTTCCAGTACAGCTCCACCATCATGTGACCCAGAGGGTATATGGCAGGGGACAGAGTCAGGTGGGCATGGATGGCAAGGGCCAAGGGGTGGTATGAGTCAAGGTGAACCGTGACACCCACCATCTCAAGGTCCAATGTTATAAGGTCTGAGCTCCCCAAAGTCACTCCTCCCCCTTTTGCTCCCCCAACCCTCTCCCCTACTTTCTCATCCTTCCCTGCAGTATCCTCAGAGGAGAACTTCTCCCTTCTTGCAAATGCCACCCCCTCCACCTGTCCTTCAGACCCCATTCCCGCTCACCTTATAAAAACCATCACCCCTTCCCTCCTCCCCTCCTTAACTTCTATCTTCAATCACTCACTCTCCAGTGGCTTCTTCCCCTCTGCCTTCAAACATGCCCATATCTTCCCCATCCTAAAAAACCCCTCTCTCGACCCCACTTCCCCTTCCAGTTATCACCCTATCTCCCTCCTACCCTTCCTTTCCAAACTCCTAGAACGAGTCATCTACACTCGTTGCCTTGAATTCCTCAACTCCAACTCTCTCCAGGAACCCCACCAATCTGACTTCCAGCCCCTCCACTCTAGCGAGACTCCTCTCTCAAAGGTCACCCATGACCTCCTTCTTGCCAAATCCAATGGCTCCTACTCTATCCTAATCCTCCTCGACCTCTCAGCTGCCTTTGACACTGTCGACCATCCCCTTCTCCTCCACACCTTATCTCACCTTGGCTTCATGGACTCCATCCTCTCCTGGTTCTCCTCTTCTCGCTCTGGCTGGTCATTCTCAGTCTCCGTTGCAGGCTTCTCCTCCCCCTCCCATCCTCTGTTGGGGTTCCTCAAGGGTCAGTTCTTAGCCCTTTTCTGTTCTCCATCTACACTCAGTCCCTTGGTGAACTCATTTGCTCCTGTGGCTTCAACTATCATCTCTACGCCGATGACACCCAAATCTACATCTCGTCCCTTGTTCTCTCCCCCTCCTTTCAGGCTCGTGTCTCCTCCTGCCTCCAGAACGTCTCCACCCGGATTTCTGGCCACCTCTTATACTGAACATGTCCAAAACTGAGCTCCTTATCTTCCCTGCTAAACCTGACCTCTTCCAGACTTCCCTGTCACTGTGGACGGTACAACCTAGAAGAGAACTAATTCTCTTCCCCTCTTCAAAGCCCTACTTAGAGCTCACCTCCTCCAAGAGGCCTTCCAGACTGAGCTTCCCCTTTTCCCTCTGCTGCCCCTCTACCCCCACCTTCACCTCCCCTCAGCTAAGCTCTCTTTTCTCCCCTTTCCCTCTGCTTCTCCCCCTTTCCCTCCCCTCAGCACTGTTTTCGTCCGCTTAATTGTATATATTTTTATTACCCTATTTATTTTGCTAATGAGATGTACATCACCTTGATTCCATTTATTGCTATTGTTTTAATGAGTTAATAATAATAATAATAATAGTTGCTATTTGTTAAGCGCTTACTATGTGCCGAGCACTGTTCTAAGCGCTGGGGTAGACATAGGGGAATCAGGTTGTCCCACGTGGGGCTCACAGTCTTAATCCCCATTTTACAGATGAGGGAACTGAGGCACAGAGAAGTTAAGTGACTTGCCCAGAGTCACACAGCCGACAAGTGGCAGAGCTGGGATTCGAACTCATGAGCCCTGACTCCAAAGCCCGTGCTCTTTCCACTGAGCCACGCTGCTTCTACATCCCCTTGATTCTATTTATTGCTACTGTTTTTGTCTGTCTCCCCTGATTAGACTGTAAGCCCATCAGTGGGCAGGGACTGTCTCTATCTGTTGCCGATTTGTACATTCCAAGCGCTTAGTACAATGCTCTGCACATAGTAAGTGCTCAATAAATACTATTGAATGAATGAATGACCATCCTTGCCATCTCTCAAGCCCGCAACGTTGGTGTCATCCTTGACTCTGCTCCTCTTCCTTTTCCCTGCCCTCCACAGTGAGCTCATTTCTATATATTTTTATTACCTTATTTATTTTTTTAATGAGGTGTACATACCCTTGATTCTATTTATCGTGATTATGTACTCGTTTTTGTCCGTCTCTTTCCACTGATTAGACTGTAAGCCCATTATTGGGCAGGGATTGTCTCTATCTGTTGCCCAATTGTATATTCCAAGTGCTTGGTACAGTGCTCTGCACATAGTAAGTGCTCAATAAATACTATTGAATGAATGAATCTCGTGACTGCCCAAGCCAGCAAAATGGAACTCAGAATCGTAGGCAGGGCTCCGCCACCACGACCAAAACCTCTAGACATCCCAGCCAGGAATACAGAAGGTGTCCATCGCCCCTGGGCCAACCAAATAAGGTATGGATGAGTGGGGAGGGGGAAACAGAGAGTGGACAGGCAAACTGGAAGCCCGAATAGCCTGGAAGAACAGTTGATAAATACCTGTTACCGTCAACGTTCTGAGCAGCAGATCGAGACTTGCTGAGCTGGCTGCTTGTCATCTCTGCCCAGACTGTGGGTTGCCCATTCTGTCTGCATCAAGTGAGGAGAGGTGAGTGTCCAGCTGAACGCTCACGGGATGGAAACTAGGTTGTTTCGCCATGTGCGGGTCATGCATAAATACGTTCTTCCTGAATGGAAAGCATTCACAGGGAGGAGCTGGATGCTCTGCCATAAATAGATTCCTCCCAGGTGGGAAGTGTTCATGGGAGGGAGCTAAGTACATCTTCACATGCAAGTAAAGTATGTGTAGTCCTCCTATGAGGGACATTCAATTCGCTTCACCTGAATAACTGAAAACAAATGTATTCCTCCTGAAAAGAAAGTTCAATTGACCAGGAAGAATAAATCTTGCATGGATCAGCCTTTTTGACCCTGGTCTCTCCCTCTTATCGCAACAACCTTCTAACCTGTCCCGGCAAAATGGGTGACACCTCTCCAGCCCCACAGCGCTTATATCTATAATTTATTTATTCATACTAATGTCTGTCTCGCCCTTTAGACTCTAATCTCATTGTGGGCAGGGAATATGTCTGTTATATAGTTGTGCTGTGCTCTTCTGAGCACTCATTACAGTGCTCTGCACATAGTAAGCACTCAATATAATTTATTGATTCACCCTACCCTCAGCCCCGCAACACTTATGAACATAGCCATAATTAATTCATTTATGCTAATATCTGTCTTCCCTCTAGCTTGTTGTGGGAAGGTCTGTTTCTACAAACTCTTTGCAAGCACTTAGTAAGTACAATGCTTAGTAAAAATCAAGTGCTAAATAAATGCCATAGTTTGATGGATTGATCGATTGGGAGAATATAGTGCAACTGAGAAGTAGCTTAGTGGATGGAGCAAGAGGCTTGAGAATCACAAGGACCTAGGTTCTGATCTCAATACTATCACTTGTCTGTTTTGTGATCTTGGGTGAGTCACTTAGCTTCTCTGTACCTCAGTTACCTCATCTGTAAAATGGGGCTTAGGACCTATTTAGAACATGTGGACAGTGTCCAACTTGATTATCCTGTACCTACCCCAGCACTTAGTACACTACATGGTATATAGTAAGAGTAGGTAAACATGATCCCAGCTCACAAAAAGTTAACAGAACTAGCATGGGAGACAGACATTAATATAAATGAATAATGATAATATCATAGTAATAGCAGTATTTAATAATGTTGGTATTTGTTAAGCACGTACTATGTGCAGAGCACTGTTTTAAGAGCTGGGGTAGATACAGGGTAATCAGGTTGTCCCACGTGAGGCTCACAGTTAATCCCCATTTTACAGATGAGGTAACTGAGGCACAAAGAAGTTAAGTGACTTGCGCACAGTAACACAGCTGAGAAGTGGCAGAGCCAGGATTTGAACTCATGACCTCTGACTCCCAAGCCTGGGCTCTTTCCACTGAGCCACGCTGCTTACTATGTGCTAGGCATTGTACTAAGCACTGGGGTGGGTACAAGGAAATCAAGTTGGGCACAGTCCCTGTTCAACATGGAGCTCACAGTCTTAATTCCCATTTTACAGGTGAGGTAACTGAGTCCCAGAGAAGTAAAGTTACTTGCCCAAGGTCACAAAGCAGACAAGTGGTAGAGCTGGGATTAGAATTCAGTTCCATCTGACTCCCAGGCCCATACTCTATCCAGTAGGCCACACTAATGCATATGTACATAAGTGTTTTGGGAATTTAGGAGAGGTAAATATCAAAATACTTAAGGTTTTCAGAACCAAGTACTTTGGTGATGAATAAGGTAGGGCTTTGATGAGGAATAATCAAGTGAGTGAGTCAGTCAATCATATTCATATTCAGAGAAGGAGCATGGCTCAGTGGAAAGAGCACGGGTTTAGGAGTCAGAGGTCTTGGGTTCTAATCCCAACTCTACCGCTTGTCAGCTTTGTGACTTTGGGCAAACCACTTAACTTCTCTGTGCTTCAGTTACCTCATCTGTAAAATGAGGATTAAGACTTTGAGTCCCACATGGGACAACCTGATTAGCTTGTATTTCACCCAGTGCTTAGACCAGTGCTTGTCACATAGTAAGTGCTTAACAAATGCCATAATAATAATAATAATAATAATAATATTGAGTGCCTTCTGTGTGTAGAGCACTGTACCAAGTACTGGGGAGAGTACAATATAACAGTATAATAGACGCATTCCCTTCTCACAATGAGCTTACAGTCTAGAGGGGGAGACAGACATTAATATAACTGAATAAATTACAGATAAGTACATAAGTGCTGTGGGGCTGGGATGAATAAAGGCAGTAAGTCAGGGCAACACAGAAGGGGAGTGGGAAAAGAAGAAAGTCAGGGAAAGGCTTTGAAAGAGGGGAAAATAATTGTCTGTGGAATAAGAGAAGGGAAGGGGTTCCAGCCAAGAGGCAGGATGTGGGTGAGAGGTTGGTAGTGAGACAGATAATAATAATTGTAGTATTTGTTAAATGCTTACTATGTGCCAGGTACTGTAAAGCACTGGGGTGGATACAAGTAAATTGGGTTGGACACAGTCCCTGTGCCACACAGGGCTCCCGGGCTCAGTTCCCATTTTACAGATGAGATAATTGAGACACAGAGAAGTGAAGTGACTTGCTCAAGGTCACTTAGCAGACAAGTGGCAGAGCTAAGATTAGAACCCACAACCTTCTGCCTCCCAAACTATGCCATGCTGCAGTTTAGTGAGGTTAGCATCAAGCGTTTAGTACAGTGCTTTGCATATAGTAAACACTCAATAAATACAATTGAATGAATAAATTATAGTGATGTGTGCGGGCTGGGTTTTAATAGATTAGTGAGGTGAGGTAGGAGGGTGTAAGGAGATTGAGTGTTTTAAAGCTAATGGTGAGGTGTTTCTGTTATATGTGGAGGCAGGTGGACAACCACTGGTGGTTTTTGAGGATAGGGGAAAAATGCCTTGAACATTTTTGTAGAAAAATGATTAGGGTAGCAGAGTGAAGTATGGACTGGAGTGGGGAGAAGCATATGGCTGGAAGGTCAACAAGGAGACTGAAATAAGGGCTTAGTCAGGAAACACCTCTTGCAGGAGATATGATTTTAGTAAGGCTTTGAAGGTGGGGATAGTGGTGGATTTGAAGGAGAAGGGAGTTACAGGCCTAAGGGAAAAGTGTGGGCAAAGGGTCAATGGCTAGAAAGATGAGATAAAGGAACTGTGAGTAAATTGGTCTTAAAGAAGTAAAGTATATGAGTTGGGTTGAAGCAGGAGATCAACAAGATGAGTGCTTTATATATATATGAGTGCTTTAAAGTACTCATTACTGTTGTTAATTAGGTTATGCTATTTGATGGGGAGGTGGATCGGTAACTACTGGAGATTTGTGGGGAGAGATGAGATGTGGACTATGTGTTCTTTCATTCATTCATTCAACCGTATTTATTCAGTGCTACTGAAGCATTTGGAATTTACAATTCGGCAACAGATAGAGACAATCCCGCTCCAACAGCGGGCTCACAGTCTAAAACGGGGAAGACAGACAACAAAACAAAACAAATAGGCATCAATACCATCAAGGTAAATAGATTCATAGATATATACACATCATTAATAAAATAGAGTAATAAATAATATATACAAATGTACACAAGTGCTGTGGGGAGGGGAAGGGGTAGAGCAGAGGGAGGGAGTAGGGGCAATGGGGAGTGGAGGAGGGGCAGAGGGAAAGGGAGGATTCAGTGCGGGAAGGCCTCCTGGAGGAGGTGAGCTCTCAGTAGGGCTTTGGAGAGGGGAAGAGAGTTAGTTTGGCGGAGGTGAGGAGGGAGGGCATTCCAGGTCAGTGGTAGGACGTGGGCCAGTGGTCGACGGCGGGTCAGGTGAGAACGAGGCACAGTGAGGAAGTTAGCAGCAGAGGAGTGGAGTGTATGGGGTAGGGTGTAGAAGGAGAGAAGGGAGGTGAGTTAGGAGGGGGCAAAGTGATGGAGAGCTTTGAAGCCAAAAGTGAGGAGTTTTTGTTTCATGTGAAGATTGACTGGCAACCTTTGGAGGTTTTTGAGGAGGGGAGTGACATGCCCAGAGAGTTTCTGTAGAAAGATAATCTGGGCAGCAGAGTGAAGTACAGACTGTAGCAGGTAGAGACAGGAGGATGGGAGATCAGAGAGGAGGCTGTTGCAATAATCCAGTTGGGGTATTATGAGAGCTCATACCAGCAAGGTGGATCTTGGTGATGTTGTGAAGGTGAAACTGGCAGGCTTGGAAACTGATTGGATGTGTGGGGTTAGTGAGAAAGCAGATTCAAGGATGACACCAAGATTGCGGGCCTGTGAGACAGGAAGGGTGGTAGTGCCATCCAAAGTGACGGGGAGGTCATGGAGATGACAGGGTTTGGGAGGGAAGATAAGGAGCTCAGTCTTGGACATGCTGAGTGTTAAGTGGTGGACAGACATCCAGGTGGAGATGTCCTGAAGACAGGAGGAGATATGAGCCTGGAGGGAGGGAGAGAGAACAGGGAAGGAGATGTAGATTTGGATGTCATCTGCATAGAGGTAAGAGTGAAAAGCAGCAAAACCCAGTGGACAGGCCTTGGAATCACAGGGCCTGGGTTCTAATCCTGGTTCCACCACATGTCTGACTTCAGGCAAGTCACTTAACTTCTACATGTCTTAGTTACCTGATCTGTAAAATGGAGAATTAAAATTGGAGGCCCCATATTGAACATTGACTGCGTCCAACCTATCTTTCATCTACCCCATTGCTTAGTACAGTGTCTGGCACATACTAGGCAGTTAACAAATACCATAAAAAGTATGGACTAGAGTAGGCTGAGACAATAGGCAGATAAATCAGCCAGGAGGTTGATGCAGCAGTTGAGTGGGATATGATACATTCTTAGATCAGCGTGGTTATGGTCTGCGTGGAGAAGAAGGGGTGGATTCTAGAGATATTGTGAAGATGAAGCAACAGTACCTGGCATTGGATTGATCATGTGATCTGAATTAGAGACATGGATCAAGAACAATATTGAGGCTTTGGGTTTGTGACACAGGGAGTGTAGTGCCGTTGTCTACAGTTATGGGAAACTCTTGACAGGTGTGTTTAAGTGGGAAGAAGAAAAGTTCTGTTTTGGACAAGTTAAGGTTTAGTTACTGATGGGACATCCAGGTAGAGATGCACTGAAGGTAGGAGGAAATCTAGTCTGCAGAGAATGAGAGCTGTTAGCTTTGGAGAGGTAGATTTGGGAATCATTTGTATAGTTGAAGCTATGGAAACCAAAGTGGTTTTCTAAGCAAGTGGGTTTAGGTGGAGAAGAGGTGATGACCCAAAACTGAGCCTTGAGGGATCCCACAGTTAAAGGGTGGGAGGAAGAAGAAGAGCCAGTGAAAGATACTTAAAAGGAATAGACAGAAGGATAGGAGGAAAACCAGGAGAGAATAGTGCTAGTGAAGCCAAGGTTAGCTAGTGTTTCCAGAATAAGAGGATAATCCACAGTGTCTAAAGCAGATTAGAGGTCAAAGAGGATTAGGGCGGGGTAGCGGCCACTGGAATTTGACAGGAGGTCATTGGTGAGTTAGGGAGAATAGTTTCTGTAGAGTGGATGCAGCAGGTTCCAGGAGGTCAAGGAGAGAATTGGAGGAGTGGAAGTGGAGACAGCAGGTATAGATAACACTCTCAAAGAGATTTGGAAATAAACAGTAGGAGGGAGATGGGGCAATATCCAGATGGTGCCATGAGGTCAAGGGAGGTGTTTATAGTTTTTTAGGATAGGGCATACATGGGTATGTTTGAAAGTGTAAGGAAAGCGGAGGGTAAAATTATCAATCAGCTGCTCATGGTGAACTGAGGAGCCATTGTAAGGAGAGAATATTTTAACAATATGGTGAAATGCAGTGTCAATCAATATTGCACTGGGCTTTTGGAAAATGACCACAACAGATAGATAAGGTTTGGAAGAAGGAACCAAGTTGCTCATGTTGAGGAGATGCTTCATGTTAATTGTTATACCAAGAGGCAATCTCTTAATGTGACAAATCCATTAGCTAGGAATATGAGATTGACAATCCATTATGCATTGTGTGGACATATCAGTCTTTGAGCCATACTTACATACAGAAATAGAATTTCAACAGCAAGAAGTATATATATATATATATATATATATATATATATATATATATATATATATATATATACACACACACACACACAATATGAAATGAATCATTTGCAAGCAGTAAGGGTAGAACAAATATTTTAAAGACATGATAAAGCACAGTCTTAACCAATACTATACTGTAGCATTAAATGCATACTATATCACTAGATTGTAATGTATATATATATATATATATATATATATATATATGTGTGTGTGTGTGTATACACATATGTATATGTATATCTTTTATGATTTAATGGTCAACTGTGTAATAAAGCTACTTTCAAGAATGGAATCAGAGAGGCAGCTTAGAATAGACTGTATTGTAAGTCGGGTTTTTTTTTTTTTATCTCATAGTAGACAGTTAACAAAACAGAAAATAACTTGTTTGAAAGTACTAGACTTTGGAACCATCCTCAAGATTGATTCTCATTGGTGGCGGAACATTTATCTTGGAAGCTTAATAATTTAAGCCAGTCACCTGACAAGATGTGTCAGTCAAATGTCTTAGCAACTATCAGCATTTCCAAGGCACTGTGTACTTCTCTATAAATGAAAATGGTGATTAGATTTGCTGCATTTAATGGGTGGTTAGGGCAAAGGTTAAAACTAATAAACAGCACCCCATATTCAACAGGTTCCATGGTCTTCACTATATTAATTCCTGGGAAATCAACTACAGATATCCTAGGTGGGAATATTTTCCATATTTCTAGCTCTTTTGGACTGGTAAATAAGGATATCATTAACTGCTGTAATAATAATAATGGCATTTGTTAAGCACTTACTATGTGCAAAGCACAATTCTAAGCGCTGGAGAGGATATAAGGTGATCAGGTTGTCCCACGTTGGACTCACAGTCTTCATCCCCATTTTAGAGATGAGGTAACTGAGGCACAGATAATTTAAGTGACTTGCCCAAAGTCACACAGCTGGCAAGCGGCTGAACCGGGATTTGAACCCATAACCTCTGACTCCCCAGCCCTTGCTCTTTCCACTGAGCCAGTAGGAAAACATATTGATGTTTTTATGACTTCTGAAAACATCATAACTATTTCTAATTTTAAGTATTTTGATGGAAAGGTTAAAGGGTACCTGTGAAGTGATTCAATGAAATCATTTCTCTAATGAAAGCAAACATGCAGTAAATTAATAGGGAAAAAAAAATTAGTTTAGATTTTTTGTTCTTGGTTTTTTTCAGGCTAGTATGCTCACATAGGTGGATTCAAAGTCCAGGTTTATTGATCAGACTTCAAAACTAAGGAAGGAATTCTATAATTTTATCCTTGTATGAATTCATACAAGCACATACATCCACATATCTAAGCAGATATAGATCTTTAACAAAAAAATTTTCTTTAGCAAATCCTTATTCAACTGATATACAAAAACATAGGCTAGATAATTTCATATATGCAGTGTTGAACAATTTAATTCACATAGTTAAAATTAGAAATAATCAATACAAGGAAAAAGCTTGATGTAATTTTTGGTACTAGTCCCATGAAACAAGAGATCTGTTTCCTCAAATCAAGTGTGTCATCAAAATTTGGTGATACTGGCCTTTCATTGTTTTCCATTGGATTGTAATAAGTTGTAGCATATTTTTGAGCAGGAAATTTACTAGATTTTAGGGAAGCACAGAATAACATTGTTGATGATGATGATAATAATAATGATAGTAATGGTAATAATGTTAAATGCTAACTAAATACTAAGGACTGACATTTTCCCTGGCTGTAAAGAGGGAAGAATTGTAAATAATTGCTTCTTAAAATGTCTACCGATTAGTAATTCATCAACATCAAGTCATTCTTTAATATCTGGGGGCAAAAGAGGATCATCAACAAGGAAATTCCTACCATTTAACTTTGAAGTAGGACATGGAGAAGAATGGCTGATAGCAGGATAGCCAAATAGCTGCTGAATGGTGAACTGAAGTACAGGTAGAAATAGAAGTAATGATATCTACTAAGTCCTTGCTGCATGCAGAACACTGTACTGAGAACTGTGAAAGAAAACACAGGAGGGAATTAAACATGGTCCCTGGCCTTCAAGGGCCTCATAATGTATCACAATTTGAAGTGAATCATTTGCAAGCAGTGAGGATAGAACAAATATTTTAAAGACATGATAAAGCACAGTCTTAACCAATACTATACTGTAGCATTATAAATGCATACTCTATCACTAGATTGTAAGCTTCTTTTCGGCAGAAAACAAAAGACTTTCCCAAGCAATTAGGACAGTGCTCTGTAAACCGTAAACCTAATAAACACAATTGACTGATTGTAGTAAACCATTAGGAAACAACAAAATCAACAAAGTGTGATTATCAGTAGAAGAATTGCTCTCCACAAACATAAGCTAAGGAATATTGCTCCCTACTAAACTGTAAACTCCTCTGTGAGTTGTAAATTCCTTTAGGGAAGGAATGGTGTTTACCTACTAACCCATGTGCTTATTACATTTCTCTGCACAAGCACTAAGTAAATTGGATTGAGTGTGGTAAATTTCTCTGAGTAATGAACCCAGATTATTGGGATGACTCATTCTGATTAAATCGGTCAATTGTATTGATTGAGTGTTTACTGTGTGTAGAGCAGTGTATTTAGTGCTGAGAAGGGTACAATAGTATAACAGACACATTCCTGCACACAATGAGCTTACAGTCTAAAAGGGGAAACACATTAATATCAATAAATACAATTACAGATATGTACATGAGTGCTGAGGGCCTGGTGGGAATGGTAGTGAGTGGTGGTGAGAGTGATGAATAAAGGGAGGAATTCAAGGAGGTGAGGAAGGGAGTGGGAGAAGAGGAAAGTCAGGGATGACTTCTTGGAAGAGATGTGCCGTTAATAAAGCTTTCAAAATGGGAGTATAATTATCTGATGGATATGAAGGGGGAGGGCATTCCAGGTGAGAGGCAGGACGGGGGTGAGAGGTCACTAGCAAGTTAGATAAGAATGAAGTACAGTGAGAAGATTGGCATTAGAGGAACAAAGTGTGCTGGATCTGTCACAGTAAGAAAGTAGCGAGGTGAATTTGGAGGGGGCAAAGTGACTGTTTCAAAGCCGAAGATGAAGAGTTTCTGTTTGTTGCTGAGGTGGTTGGGCAATCACTGGATGTTCTTGAGGAATGGGGAAACATAGCCTGAACATTTTTGTGTAAAACTTCACTCTGGGAAGCAAAGTGAAGTATGGTCTGGAGTGTGAAGAGACAGGAGCCAGGGAGGTCAGCAAGGAGGCTGATATAGTAATCAAGGTGGGGCAGGATAAATATAAATGCTGGTATTAACAAGGTAGCTGTTTGGATGGAGAAGAGAGGACTGATTTTAGCAAAGCTGAGAAGGTCATAATGTCAAGATTTAGTGAGGGATAGAATACGTAGGTTGAATAAGAGAAGTCCCTCAATATGGCTAATGATAAAGTAGACAGTAAGTTCATTGTGGGCAGTGAATGACACTGTTTGTTTTGTACTTTCTCAAGTGCTTAGTACCATGCTCTTCATACAATATAATTTAATGAATGAAAAGTATGCCACTCCCATCCCATCGATCCTGTGCTCCTCAGACCTTCCCAGAGCTCTGAAATATCCATTTCTGAAATCAGGTATGTGAAGGGGATGTGACATTATGTTGGATTGCAAATGTAGCTGGGTGCTATCAAATCTACCAATCCCTAAAAGGGGCAGAATTATTGATTAATTCATATCAATTGAGCACTTACAGTGTGCAGAGCTCTGTACTAAGCACTTGGGAAAGTGTAATATAACAATAAACAGGCAAATTCCCTGCACACATGAGCTTAAAGTCTAGAGTTGGTGGCAAGGGGTGAGGGTGGGAGGGACGTAGGACAGACATCAATACAAATAAATAAAATTACAGATATGTACAGAAGTACTGTGGGTTTGGGATGGGAGAAGAACAAAGGGAGCAAGACCGAGAGATGCAGAAGGGAGTGAGAGATGAGGAAAAGTGGGTGTTGGCCTAGGAAGCCCTCTTGGATCCAATAAGACTTTGAAGGTGGGGAGAGTAATTGTCCATCAGATTTAAGGAGGAAGGATGTTCCAGGCTAGAGGCAGGATGTGGTCAGCAGCAATACAGGTGAGATTTAGGCACAGTGAGAAGGTTAGCACTAGAGGAGAGAAGTGTGTGGGCTGGGTTATAGAAGGAGAGAAGCGAGGTAAGGCAGGAGGGGCAAGGTGATAGAGTGGTTTAAAGCCAATGGTGAGGAGTTTGTGTCATCCAGAGGCGGAAAGGCAAACATTGGAGTTTTTGAAGGGGGGGGGGGGGGGTGGGAGGGTGACATGTTCTGAACATTTTTTCAAAAAATGATCCAGTCAGCAGAGTGAAATACGGACTGGAATGGGGAGAGGAAGGAAGTTGGGAGGTCAGCAAGGAGGCTGATGAACTAATCCAGGCAGGATAGGATGAGTGATTGTATTAACATGGTTCCGTCTATAGTGATGGGAAAGTAAGGGGAGGACAGGGTTTGGGTGGGATGAGAAGGAGCTCTGTTTTGGGCATGTTAAATTTGAGGTGATGGGAGGACATCCAAGTAGCTATGCCTTGAAGGCAGGAGGAGACATGAGACTGGAGAGAAGGAAGATCAGGGCTGGAGATGTAGATTTGGGTATCATCTAACAATAATAATTATAATAATGGTATTTGTTAAGCACTTACTATGTGCCAAGCACTGGAGGGGATACAAGGTAATCAGGTTGTGCCACATGGGGCTCATCGTCTTAATCCCATTTTACAGTTGAGGTAACAGGCACAGAGAAGTGAAGTGACTTGCCCAAAGTCACACAGCTGACAAGTGGCAGAGCTGGGATTAGAACCCATGACCTCTGACTCCCAGGCCCATGCTCTTTCTATTGAGCCATGCTGCTTCTCTGCATGGATGTGGTAATGGAATGAGTTCTCCAAGGGAGTGGGTATAGATGGAGACTAGAAGGGGACCCAGAACTGAATCTTGAGGGACCCCCCCCAGTTAGGGGGTGGGAGGCAGAGGAGGAGACTATGAAGACAGAATGAACGGCCAAAGAAAGAAGAGGAGAACCAGGAGAGGACAGAGTCAGTGAAGACAAGGTTGGATATGTTTCCAGGAGAAAGGGGAGGTACACACTGTTAAAGGCAGTTTTTATAGATCAAGGAGGATTAGGATGGAGTAGAAGCCATTGGATTTGTCAATAAGGAGCTCATTAGTGACAATTGAGAGGGAGATTTCTATGGAGTGAAGAGATCAGAAGCCAGAATGGAGGGAATCAAGGAAAGAATTGGAGGAGAGAAATTTAAGACAGGGGGTGTAGACAACTTGCTTAAGGTGTTTGGAGAGGAATGATAGGAGGGAGACAGGACAATAACTGGAGGGAACCCTGGGATCAAGGGAGGGTTTTTTCAGAATAGAGAAGAGATGGGCATGTTCAAAAGCAGTGGGGAAAAAGCCACTGGAGAGCTGACAGTTGAAGATGGCTGTTAGGGAGGGAAGAAGTAAGGGGGAGAGAGTTTTGATAAGATGTGAAGGAATGGTGTCCAGTGTGCATGTGAAGGGGGTTGTTTTTGAGAGGAAGCAGGGATTCTCCTCCAGAGATAATGCCTGGAAGGGGGCAATTTTAGGAAGCTTACATCTGATGATGTCAAGTTTCTTAATAAAGTAGGTGACCAGGTCATTGGGGGCAAGTAATGGAGGAAAGGAGTCCTGAGAAGGGTGTTAAAAATCTGGAACTGGTGAGGATGATGGGCATGGTAGTCAATAAAGGTAGAGAAACAGTTTTGCTGGACAGATGAAAGGGCAGAATTAAATTATGCAAGGAAATAGTTGAAGTAGACAAAGTCGACCTGATATTTAAATTTCCACCAGTAGTGTTCTGCAGCTCGAAAACAAGAGTGAAGGAAGTGGACTGTGCAGGTGATCCAGGGCTTTGGTTTAGTGGTACAAGATCGATAAAGGGATAGGGGAGTGAGTGAATTGAGTTCAGTAGCAGAGAGGGTAGTGTTGAGAAGTCTATTTGGTCATCAAGGGTGAGTAGTTTGGGTATGGAGGCTAGGTGGGGCATGATGCATTGAGAAAAATGAATGCAATCCAGAGACTGGAGTTCTCTGTGGGGGAAAAGTACAGATTTATAGGGAGGAGGCGTTTGGGAGAGGAGGCAAGTGAGGAGGTCAGAGAGAGGGATTTCAGAGTTGGTGAGGATAGAGATTGTGCATGGTTAGAGATGACGAGATCAAGTGTGTGTGTCCAAGTTGATGGGTGGGGGAGGTGGGATGGAACAAAAGGTCAGAGGAGTTGAGAAATGATAGAAGGCAGGCAGCAGAAGGGTCATCAGACATCTCCGTGGATATTGAAGTTTCCAAGGATCAAAGTGGGCGTGGAGTGAAAGAGAAAGAATGTGAGAAAGGCATCAAAATTGTTAAAGAAGTTGAAGGTGGGACCTGGCGGGGGGGAGAGGATGGGAAGGGGAGTAGATGACAGCTGCTGGGATCTGAAGGGGGTGGTAGAGACTGCCTTTGGTCTTCAAAGGAAAGGAACGTGGAAAGGAAGCCAACACCTCCTCCTTTCTCAGTGAGTCTGGGGGAGTGGGAGAAGATGAGGCCCCCAAAATGGCAACACATCGTCTATGACTGATATTTACCAATCTCACGCAGTCCTGGTGTCCTCCCCTGGGTGTTCTGGAGGAATCTTATGTGTGCCAGACAATCCATTCCCCCTGCTCCTGCTGCAAGAGTCAGCTCCCCAGGACTAGACACATGAAAGAGAATCAAAAGGAGGGCAGTTCCCTATTAATTCCTGAATAACTGAAAATGTAAGAAGAACATGATTTAATTTTTCTTAAATTATTTTTCTCACCAGCTCTTCCTCAACCCACTTACTTCACCCTCAATTCACGGAGGAGCAGTCCATCAAGGATCACAGAAAGTTAATAACAATAATAATAATGTTGGTATTTGTTAAGCACGTACTATATGCAGAGCACTGTTCTAAGCGCTGGAGTAGATACAGGGTCATCAGGTTGTCCCACGTGAGGCTCACAGTTAATCCCCATTTTACAGATGAGGGAACTGAGGCACAGAGAAGTTAAGTGACTTGCCCACAGTCACAAGTAGCAGAGCCGGGAGTCAAACTCATGACCTCTGACTCCGAAGCCCAGGCACTTTCCACTGAGCCACGTTGCTCTACCTCCCTTTTCCCGGGTGCCACCCCCAGACAACCTTGTAATTTTCACAATGAAGACAACTGATCTTATAATCATTATATATGATATAACCTATATTTTTTTTTAATTGGATCATGTGCCTAGTTAGAAATTGTTCTTTTTAAACTTATTCTGCCACCATCTGCCCCTTCTTCCTTATAGTTCTGGTGGTTTCAGGAAGTCAGGGTTGAATGGCAGAAGTTAGGTCAAGGCAAGATAAGGAGAAAAGGATAGGGCCTCCATCCCAACCTGTCTGGTGCAATCCCCATTGATTTGGTGATTCCAGGGTTTAGAGACAGCAACCCAGTATAGAGCAGTATAGAGCAGGAGACAGCAGAAGTGGAGCAAGTTTAGAAAAAGAATTAGCTACACATGATAGGGTGGTTACAGACAGAGCTCAACCCAGTGTGCGCAAGGACAGAATTTTTTGGAGTGGGATTAAAGGTATAGGACATAACACAGGGAGTGTGGTGTTCACACAGAAGCTGCGGAAGTGAAGCTCTGAAGCGACCCTGAGGAACATGAGGGTGTGGTTTACAAATTACTCAGGTGGGACAGGTGGTTGACTTCAGAGAAGTTCACCCTGAAGCCTGGTTTCATAATCAAGTGAAATGCAATAATTTGTGGATCACTAATTTAGGAAACCATAGGGCAGATTTAAAAACATATTTAACCTGTTTTCAGATAGGATGCAGTATTATCTGTGGTTTCATGTTGGTATATCCATAAGAAACTTCTGTCCACTTTGCTTTTAGTTTTAGATTTTCATGCAGAAACTGTTGAATATCCTACTCTTGCACATTCTCCTCTCATGTCCCACCCAGTGTAGCTGAGTTAGGGTGAGCATAGTTATGAGGTTGTCCCTAGGCTTTTAGCTCACTGTGAACAGAGGATGTGTCTACCAACTCTGCGTTATCTTGTACTCTCCCAAGGGTACAGAGTATAATACTGCACATATAATAAAAAATAAAATGTAAACTAGAGCTAAATGCTGTGAAAGAATTATGTTACCTGGTCAACATTCACCAACAATGCAATAAGTAGAAATATTGATCAGGAAAGCCAGTATACCCTGTGGCAGACTATTAAACAGAGATGGGATGTTAACAAGCTATGAAAGAGCATTGTGGCCTAGTGCACCTAGGGTTCTAGGAGTCAGAGGACCTGGATTCTAATGCCAGCTCTGGCAGGTGCCTGCTGTATGGTCTTGAGCAAGTATTTAACTTCTTGGTGCATCACTTTCTAATTTGTATAGTGGGAATTCAATAGCTGTTCTTCCTTTTGCTTAGTCTGTGAGACTGATACATTCCAGAACTTTATTTCTGTGATTCCATTTTGTTATCTAATATTGAGTGGCTGATATCAACCTGGCTGATTCATTGAATCATTTTACATAGCACCTGGCAGAGTATAATCAAAGTGAAACATATAGTCCCTGCCCTCAATGACCTTAAAATTAAATGACCTTCAAAAATGGGGCAGAGAGACTAGTGTGATCAACCCTTGCTCATGCACTGGAGGTTTTGAGATGATCATAATCAAAAGGTATCTTCATTAATAATAATAATAATAATGATGGTATTTGTTAAGTGCTTACTATTTACCAAGCACTGTTCTAAGTGCTGGGGGGATACAAGGTGATCAGGTTGTCCCAAGGGGGGCTCACAGTCTTAATCCCCATTTTACAGATGAGGTAACTGAGGGCCAAAGAAATGAAGTAACTTGCCCAAAGTCACACAGCTGACAAGTGGCAGAACTGAGATTAGAACCCACAACCTCTGACTCCCAAGCCCATGCTCTTTCCAGTGAACCACGCTGCTTCTCTTCATTGTATTGTGCATATGATAAGAATGTCTGCTTCCAAACTCCCAAAGCAAGTGCTGCATGTTTCCTACGGGTACCACTGAGGCAAAGAGAAAAACTATTGAAAAATAGCAAATAAACATCCTCAGAAACTTTGGTAAGAATTATTCCACAGTAGCAGAAATGAAATGGAAGGAGTCAGCTTTATGAAGATTACACTGACAAAGGGTAATGGTGCAAAATCAGACCAGACAAAATGGTGACTTGAGTGAATAGAGGCCATTATTCCTTAAGGAAATATTTACTAATGTTACAACATATTGTGCTGGTCTCAAATCACTCAGTGATACTTAAGCACATTAATAGTCCACATGCAAAAAAGAAATTGATTTTGAAATAAAGTTCTGCTGCATATTGGCTATTATAAGGGTAAATACGAGGTCCTAAGAATAATTTTCTCCTGGTTCTCATTGGATAAGAAATTTATATCATAATATTATAATATTTGGAAAGGCTGATTGGCCTTAATAATAATAATAATTTTATTTTTTAAAACATTGCCTGCTGTGTGACCTAGGAAAAGTTAATATCTCTGTCTTCCAGTTTCCTCAAACATGTCTGTCTCATGTGGAAAAAAATACAAATGTTTCTAGCATAAACTGCCTTTATGTTTAAAGTTATCATTTGAAGAACAGTTTCAGCCATAAATTCAATCAAATTTATTGAAAGCTTACTGGGTGCTGAGCACTGTACTAGGCACTTAATATGCAGTTGTGGATGTAAAAATAATGCATCATAAACTTGTAAGAATAGTTTCTTGCTGTGATGAAGTATTAATCAATTACCCCCAACAAATACTGCCATTTTTTTATTCTACCCCAAGATTGGAGAAGCAGCGTGGCTCAGTGGAAAGAGACTGGGCTTTGGAGTCAGAGGTCATGGGTTTGAATCCCGGCTCTGCCACTTGTCAGCTGTGTGACTGTGGGCAAGTCACAACTTCTCTGTGCCTCAGTTCCCTCCCTGCAAAATGGGGATTAACTGTGAGTCTCACGTGGGACAACCGGATTACCCTGTATCTACCCAGGGCTTAGAACAGGGCTCTGCACATAGTAAGCGCTTAACAAATACCAACATTATTATATTCTTGAAGCCACTTCACTGAGTCATTGCTTTTCCAACTGTAGATAGAGATAGATAGATGTAGATAGATAGATGTAGATAGATATAGGTAGATGTAGATAGGTAGATGTAGATAGATTAGATATAGATTAGATATAGGTAGATAGGTAGATATAGATAGGTAGGTAGATAGGTAGATTGCACTTAAATTCACATGTGAAAAACTTTTTGTGGAACCCCCAGAGCTGACCTCACTGTAAAGTAGTGTTGCCATCTTTTTGGTTTGCAGCACTTGGTTCAATTTTCAATTACTTACAAAGATTCATCTTGCAAAGAGCCACTCCTTTTTGATGGCAGTCAATCATCCCAATCTATTTTCATCAACCAAGTCCCTCTTTTCATCTGAGATGCAGCATTGGTTGAGGATTTGCCTTACCGCTTTCTCAAAATTTGTCCTCTGTCTTGGTTTTGTTTCCCCAGTTTCAGCTCATCATACAGCTGCTGTTTGGTTATCCTCATGCTGTGATTCTTCTCATGAATCTCCCCCCACCCTACATCCAGGACAAGTTTGTTGAGATGACAGCTTCAAAAATAGGGGACCAACTTCTTTCCAGGATTTCACTTATTGTCATCTTGCCTTGTCACTTGGTGTGTTGTGCATGTCCTTCAACTGATGCTAACAGAACTGACCAAGGGCTGGATGTGGGAGCTATGGAGTTTCCCAGCCTCACAGCCATAGAGAAAGTTTAGGAGCACAAGATCTCTGTAAACCTCTGGAGCCTTATTATTATTACTGTCATGCTTATTATTATATCATATAATCATTATAATTGTATTTAAGTACTTACTGTGTGTCAAGCACTGTTCTAAGCACTGAAGTAGATACAAGTTAATATGTCAGTCTCTATCCAACGTGGGGCTCATAGCTTAAGCAAAAGGAGGAACAGGTATTGAGTCCCCACTTTACCTATAAGAAACTGATGCATCGAGAAGTTAAGCAACTTCCCCAAGACCACACAGCAGGCAGTTGGCAGAGTTGGTATTAGAACCCAGGTCCTCTGACTCCTAAACCCAAATGCACAGTAGGCTACACCGGTCTTTCATAACTTATTTTCAATCTCGGTTGGAAATGGGAGAGTGAGCCGGGGAAATGAAGGCTTAATGGGGGAAACTGTCTTACTATAGTTGGTACACAAAATAGTAAAGATCAATAGATTTTTCTGTTTCTTAGTACATGTCCTCTAATTTCCATACTACAGTGGAAATATAAACCTACTAACGGTCTCTGCTGGGCTATATGCCATTGCTGCAGGCAATATGACTTCTCCTCATTCAACCATACAGGAAAATAAAGGTGCCCAACTCAGCATGGCATCTCAATGGCTTTATCATTATGGTGAATCTTTGCTCTGGTGGCCACTCTGACCTGAAAGATACAGGACAGGAACTTCTTTAATCTACTTTACTGCAGCATAGGCATTGAGCCAAGGAGCTCCAGAACTGCTCAGGAAAGATATGTAGGAAGTAGAGAAATAAATACCAGCAGAAAAGAAAACTGGGAAAGGAGAAAGAGAAATGTGGCTGAAGAAAATGAACACAAAAAAGAACATATAAATGGACATGGAAAAGTTTAAAATCATCTGTACTTAGACTATACAACCAGTCATCAAGTAATCAGAGGAAAATCCTAAAAATTTAAACTGTGGAATTGTACTTGAATAGTTGGCTATTAGCTAAGTATTTAACAAGTATGGGAAAGGGGCAATCAGATACTAGAAGACAAATACGTCTGATCTGTGGCCTCTATAAAATAGCTCCCCAAGTTCCATTCACATTATTTTTTTTTTATTATTGTTTCCTACATGTGCATTCATATATGTGTTTCAATTCTTGCATATTTTTTGCAGTTTTCCAGGGAAAGGATTCTGGACTACAATGACTATTGCTCTGTTCCAGTATGGTATTGCCTATAGTTTTATATAACCCAAAATATACACCCTCCTTAGAACAATATTGTTATATTGTACTCTCCCAAGCACTTAGTAGTGCTCTGTACACAATAATCCTGTTGTTGGGCAAGGATTGTCTCTATGTGTTGCCTAATTGTACATCCCAAGCACTTAGTGCAATGCTCTGCACATAAGTGCTCAATAAATACTACTGAATGAATGAATAAGCACTCAATATATATGATTGAATGAATGAATGAATGAAGTGGTAAAAACAAGATTGTTGTAAACATGTAGCTAGCCAAACATTTCTGGGAAAAAAAAAAAAAAAATCAGGAGCCTTCAGGACCCTGCCTCCATTTCGCTGCTAACTTTCAACTCTATTCTCATTAAACCCTGACATTGCCTTTTGTGGTGAGCCCACAACAAACTGCCTTATTAGTGACCGTTTGTGATCCCACGAACAAGAAGGAAGAGCTTGCCAAGGCACTGATGGGCTCTACCTGAGGCAGGTTATTACTGGCCTTGGGTGGCGGAGCATGGAGGGATGTGTGGTCTTCTCTCCCTGCTCTACCTGGTAATGGGCCTGGACAAATCAATGCCTGCCACATAGAGCCACAGCTGTGACACCTAAGGCAGATAAAGGGTGAGCGTTTCAAATTGCGAGGGCACACACAGAAAGCCCGCAGAGGGCATGCAGGGATACAGGCTGGAGAGCATGCTGAAGTATACAGAGGAGAAGCAAGAGAGCAGCGGAAACAACAGGGGAGCAGCACTCAAAAGCAGCAAAAGGCAACAGCAGTTGGAAGCAGAAAGAAGAAGCATTGGCAGAACGGGCTCCCTTGACCGGAAGACTGGTAATTGACCCTTGGTGGAGTGGAGTGAGTGTGTGCATGTGTGTGTATGTGTCACTACCTTGCATGTTGGTAAAACTAAGTAAAAAAAAAAAACCTTTCACAGTAACCTTGGTGATCAGAGGTGTGGTTTGACTTTACATGTCCCCGAGACTTCCCCGCAGTCCTGGATTTGTACAAAGCATGGGCTCGCAACATATTTTTCCCTTCCAGACATTTTGCTATATCCAATGAGTCTTCTTTTTTCTTTCCTTTTATAATGATGATGCATCATCTCGTGTACTTCCTTTAACTTCCTCCCAGATTCATTTGAATGGTTAAGTTATTGAATGTTTCAATTAAAGTGAAACTTGCCAAGGCTATCTGAGAAGCCTGTCTTAACATAGAATGTAGACTACAAATTATCATGG
The DNA here is from genome assembly GCF_004115215.2 of Ornithorhynchus anatinus. Classification (NCBI taxonomy): domain Eukaryota; kingdom Metazoa; phylum Chordata; class Mammalia; order Monotremata; family Ornithorhynchidae; genus Ornithorhynchus; species Ornithorhynchus anatinus. The sequence goes on from NC_041728.1 coordinate 159,282,038, forward strand.
ATTATTTGAGTACTGTAATGCTCCTCATCAGGTTTTGCTCATTCTCTTCCTAAGTAAAGAATAGGAAGTTAAAAATAACTTTTCCTCAGAAGATCCAGTCTTGAAATTACAGAAATCTAAATTCCCAAGTAGATTCTTATGCAAAGAGCAATCTATTTATTTTAAAATTCAGCCATTAACTTAATTTTTTTTAAAAAAAGCAAAATACTGTTATCCTTAGATTCACTCATTTCAGAAGACATTTCCGGGAATATAGTTCTAGTTGTTTGTTTCATGGTATTTGTCAAGCACTTACTACGTGGCAGGCACCGAACTAAGGCCTGGGATAGATCCAAGATAACTAATAATGTTGGTATTTGTTAAGCGCTTACTATGTGCCGAGCACTGTTCTAAGCGCTGGAGCACTGTTCTAAGCGCTGGTAGTTGCACATAGTTCCTGTTCCCCATGAGACTCACATCTTTAAACCCCATTTTCCAGGTGAGGTAACAGGCACAGAGAAAGTAAGTAATGTGCCCAAGCTCACATAGCCAGGATTATAACACCATCCTGACTCCCAGGCCTGTATTCTTTCCACTAGATCACAATTTTTTGGTGTTTTATAATGGTATTTGTTTAGTGCTTACTATATGTCACACACTGTTCTAAGAGCTGAGGTAGATGCAAGTGAATTAGGTTGGATCCAGTCCCTTGTTCCCCATGAAGCACATAGTCTAAGTAGGAGGGAGAACAGGAGAACTGAGGCATGGAGAAGTTAAATGGCTTGTCCATGGTTTCACAACAAACATTTGGCAGAAGCAGGATTAATAAAAATAATAATAATAATAATGTTGGTATTTAAGAGCTTACTATGTGCAGAGCACTGTTCTAACCCCTGGGGGAGATACAGTTGTCCCACGTGAGGCTCAGAGTTAGCCCCCATTTTACAGATGAGGTAACAGGCACAGAGAAGTTGTGACTCGCCTATAGTCACACAGTTGACAAGTGGCCGAGTTGGAATTCGAACCCATGACCTCTGACTCCCAAGCTGGGGCTCTTTCCACTGAGCCAGGATTAGACTCCCAGGCCCATGCTCTTTATTAGTTGGCCATGCTGCCTCCCCATTTTATAATCTGTCTATTTATCTTCTAAATTTATTCAAACATTACAAATTTCCTTATACTTCTTAGGTTTCCACTGTATTAACAGCACAGTGTCTTAAAGAGACATATACAGAAGAGAGTTGTAGTAATAAGATTAAAGTAGAAAGATGGAGATATCTACCAAAAAAAAAAAAAAAGAATGAGTAAATATAATAGAGAAAGAATTTAAAATAAGCCCCAAAATGGTACTACTAGCAAAAATTGTTGAAAGAATGGGAAACAGGAATTAAAAGTAATGAAAATAATAAAAATTACAGTTATTACAAAACGAGACATCACTCAGAATGTTTCAGGGAAAAAAATATTTAAAAAATATTTAAAAAATATTTTAAAAATATTTTAAAAACCCCTCATTTATGAAAATCAGCTGTAAATATGCTCCCTATTTACAAATTCTAACATCTAACATCTAATGTCAGCAAATTCTAACATGCTAGTAATGTTTAACAAAGTACATCAAAGCACCACATTATTCTATCACAACCTCTGGGAGGATGTATTTATCGTTTGAAAAGCAAAATATATTTAAGTACTGTGTCTCATTAACTTTTTTGTTAAATATAGATTCTGATTATTACTAACAGTCATAGAAAAATGAATTTGTATGGTGCCAGTTACCATATAGTAAAAGTGCTTTTGCATTTTATTCTCTTGATTTCTGGAAATTGGAAAACAATCACCTAATTCTAGAGAAAGCAGTAACCTAATTCTCGTTTTATCCTCATCTGACAGCCTCGCCTGTCTCACAGGTTTCAGTTACAATGGCAAACTGTATATATATTTGTCTTGGGACTTTAATATCATGTATGGAACTTTCAGTTAAACAGAGGGAGTTCATTTTTACTTACTCTAATAAGCTTAAACTACATGACATAAATTGTAGGCATAGGTGGCATATATCAATATCTACCTTAGCTTTACTATTAGATGGGTTAAGGGAATATGTGAAACTATTTAACATGCTGCTAGATAATCAATCAATGGTATTTACTGAGCACTTACTGTGCACAGAGCACTGAAATAAGCCCTTAACTGTCATCTACTTTAGGCAAAAATCAGGGATAGAGGCAGTGTGACTTAATGGAAAGAGCATGGGTGGGTTCAGAGGACTTGGGTTCTAATCACAGGGCTTCCATACATCTGCTGTATTAACAAGGGCACTTTAACTGTTCTGTGCCTCAGTTTCCTCAACTGTAAAATGGGGATTCTACACCTGTTTGTGAGCCCTATGTAGGACAAGAACAGTGTCTGACGTGATTAACTTACATCCACCCCAACACTTAGAAGGGTCCTTGGCACATAGTAAACACTAAATACCATAATTGTTATTAGTATAGATTTAATGATATCTGAATTTATACGAAAAAGTTTTAAATATACACTATTAAGAAAAAAGACATTTGCATTTCCTACCTAAAAAGATAGAAGGGCAATGTGGAGGGAGACCTTGGATACAATATTCATGTAAGATTGAAACAAAGGGATTCTTTAATTTATCCCTCTATCTCAATCTTACAATCATGATTACCACTGGTGAAGATAAGTAATGTTGAGGAAGGTTTGGGTCACAGCCATGTGACATACATCTTATCTAAAAATCCCATCAGCCGTGTGTGACTGAATGTAAGAGCAGTCACTGTGGAACCCAAGACTGTTATCCTACCTCTATTCATTGCTATCTCTTCAAGGAGGCTGGGACTCTTTTTCTTTAAAATAGCTACTCCTTAGTTTGGGATTTGGAAAAGATCAAAGATAAATGAGAATTCTAGTGATAAATTTGCCCAAACTTGAAAATTGGAAGAGAGAAGATAAAGTAGAATCAGAACATAAGTGGAGGGAATAGTTTCTAAATTCCTGGAGGGCAATGTCCACACACTCAATGTTTAGTACAGTGCTTCACATTCAATAGGAGTCCATAAAGAGTTATGGATAAAATCTTCATAATAGAGACAATTCTCCAAAACATAATACCTACTCTCCCTCATTTTAAGAAGCTCATGAAAACTCTGCTACTTGGCATAGCATAGAAAGAGATGAAGAAGAAAAAGAGGTTATAGAAATGAATAGATTTTGCTCAAAATAAAATGACTGAATCCAGGAGAATTAATTGTACTTTAGATGGGTGAGCAAGAAAATTAGAAATGCAATTGAATGATCACCATTTTATCAATTGCTAAAAAAAAAATACTTTAAGCCATGGCATTGCTTGCACAAATAAACTAACTTCAAATTACTAAGCATTCTGTAATTTGCTTAAATTAGAAAAAAAAATATAGAAGGTATACCAAAGTGCTAAAGAGAAAATCAAGGCTAGCTGTTCAGAGGATCAATATAGTAAAACTTGAAGTCATTTTCACTCTTTACATATTTCACACTTTTTAGAGGTACATATAAAATTATTCTTAGCTTTAAAACTTAATGGTTCTGCATAATATTAATTGCAACATATTTTAAGCATTTACCTGAGTTACTTTGCACTGGAATAGACACAAGGTTGTGAGATCAGGCACAGTCTTAGGACCAGAGTGTGTTCACAATCTATCTCCATTATAGAGATGATGAAACTGAGGCCCAGAAATAATAAGTGACTTAGTAAGTGGCCTGCACAGGAGGACACTGTTGGAACAGGAACTCACTTGTGGTTCTGACTCCTTTGCTGTTTCCACCAGTCCCGCAGGACTTATGTATGTATTCTTATATTTTACTCCATGCTTAGCTGCTATTTGCTTTAATATCTGACTCCTCCAGTAATAATGATAGCAATACTTATGGTATTTGTTAAATGTTTATACTATATGTCACACACTGTATTAAGTTGTGGGGCAGATAGAAGGTAATCAGATTCGACACAGTCCCATCCCACAAGGGGCTCACAGTCTAAATAGGAAGAAATATGGTTTAATCCCCATTTAACAGATGAGGAAACTGAGGCACAGATGAACCAAGCGATTTGCTGGTCACGCAGCAAACGATTGGTAAAGACAAGATTAGCACTCGGGGCCTCTGACTCCTGGGCTGGGCTGTGTCCTTTACCCACTTTATCTTTTTCACAACCGCCACACTCACTACTGCCTTTCTAACCTATTGTTTCCACCTTTTCCTTTGCATGGAATACTTAGGCTGTTTCAGTCTCCAAGAGCTAAATTCTCCATGAAGCCGTTTACCAACTAAACCCCTTCACCTCACCTGATTATGTCATCCTATGTCCATCTTAGCTTGTTTATTCATTTATTTCTTACTTGATTTTAATCCATTTTAGGTATGGTTGTTATTGTCTCCTTTTGTCTGTATCCAATTTGTTTCTGCCAGACTACCCTACACCATCCTTTAAATTCCTTGAGAATGATGTCTGTACCTCTTTATTTTATTGTTTGCTCCCAAACTATATTAATTGCTCTTCGGAGAGCATTCTTTTATTTTCATTTATTTTTTATTTCATTTTTTAATCCCTTACTTGAAGTCAAGCGCTATACTAAATGCCAGGAGAAGAAAAAAAAGACACAAATCCTGGCCTACAGGAGGCTCACAATCTGAAAGGGAGAAGGAAGAGAGAGAGTAACTGGTGAGAGATAAACAAACAAAACAGGAGTAATGTGATACCTAAGGCAGAGAAGCAGCATGGCTCTGTGGAAAGAGCGCGGGCTTGGGAGTCAGAGGTCATGGGTTCTAATCCCGGCTCTACCACTAGTCAGTTGTGTGACCTTGGACAACTCAATAATAATAATGTTGGTATTTGTTAAGCGCTTACTATGTGACAAGCACTGTTCTAAGCGCTGGGGTAGACATAGGGGAATCAGGTTGTCCCACGTGGGGCTTACAGTCTTAATCCCCATTTTACAGATGAGGGAACTGAGGCACAGAGAAGTTAAGTGACTTGCCCACAGTCACACAGCCGACAAGTGGCAGAGCTGGGATTCGAACTCATGAGCCCTGACTCCAAAGCCCGTGCTCTTTCCACTGAGCCACACTGCTTCACTTAACTTCTCTATGCCTCAGTTACCTCATCTGTCAAATGGGGATGAAAAAACTGTGAGCCCCATGTGGGACAGCTTGATCACCTTGTATCCCCGAACACTTAGAACAGTGCTTTGCACATAGTAAGCACTTAAATACCACAATTTATTTCATTAAAAAGAAATTTAAAAAACAACAACAATGTCAATAAGGGCTGCAGTACAATACTCATTCCCTTTGCTCTACCCCCTCTCACCTCCCCATAGTAGTTGTGTATATATCTATAATTCTATTTATATTAATGCCTGTTCATTTGTTTTGATGTGTATATTTATATCTGTAATTTTATTTATTTATATTGGTGCTATTGATGCCTATTTACTTGTTTTGTTGTCTGTCTCCCCCACTTCTAGACTGTGAGTGCACTGTGAGCAGGGGTTGTCTCTGTAGCTGAACTGTATTTTCCAAGCACTTAGTACAGTGCTCTGCACCCAGTAAGCACTCAAAAATGATTGAATGAATGAATGAATGCTTAAAGAAAGAAAGTTCCCAAACTCTTGCCATTCCCACAAGTAGGGTGGCCATTGATAGAATTAAAAAATACAAGACACCCCTTTGCCAACCATAAGTTAACAGATATGCATTCTTTACATGCAGTATGCAGGGCAAGTAACATAGCTTAATGCCATCATGAGAATAGAGGAGAAGTTTCTTTAAGGAAATCCACTGTTCCTAAAGCATATTGCTGGCCAGAGCCCTTAGTCCTCTCCACTTCAGTGCCGGCCAGAGGACTATCTGAAAACCAGTCTGCCCAACATCAAGCCAGATGAATGCCCAGTACAGGCAAAGCTGTTTAGAGTCCAATAATCAGTCTTCCCAACCGTTAAAAAGATATCTATGCTGGATCTCTAGTTTTTGACACCACAATGTTTGTGCTTGGTGATTCAATTTGTCAAATACTAAATTTTAAATTTTGACATGGTCAGGGAAAACGCTTGTCTTCTGCAAAAAATTTTCTAGAATAAAACTCTTATGCTGAAGTTTTGGATGGGAGGCAGGAAATCACCTAAAAGTAAAGGTAGTGCTCCATCTCCTCAACACATCGAAAAGGGCACTGAGATGGAGATTTTGAGACTTTATCATTAACAGATTTCATGCTTTACCAGACAATGACCATTAGAGTCTGTTAGATTATGAGTGTCTGGATGTCCTATTACATAAACCAATCTCCCTAGTTGAAGGGGTCGAATTGAATTATTCACCTCACTCCTTTCCCTATCACTTCACAAATCTCATACTACTAACCCTCAATACTATTTCACTGCTTCATCTTCACCATCTGCTTCCTACAATCCTGTGCACAAGCTGCAGATCACTGCTGGCAGAAATCAGATATCAAGTTGACCTCATCCACTTCAGTTCATCCTTGCCTGCTTTAGCTCTGCCCTCTCCTCTGTCTAGTAACATTATTTCTCCATCCTTATGCATTCCTGTTTCAGATGGTTTAACTTCCTTGTCAAACTCCCTGCCCTCCCACCTCCCCCAGTTCTGACCATGTACTTTATTAAGAAAATTGAAACCCTCAGGCGTGATCTCCCTAAAATCTCCCCTGCTACTTTCCAGCCCTTCCCTTCTGCCCCTTCTTCAACTCCTCCATCTTTTCCAAGGGTATCTCAAGAGGTGACATCCTGCTTCCTCTCAAAATCCACACCCTCTACCTAAACCTCTGACCTAATCCCATTACACTTATCACAGGGCTTGCCTCCTCTCTTCTTCCCTCCCTGACCACCATCTTCAACAGATAACTTGCCTACTACTTTCAAACATGCTCAGGTCTCCCATCTCCTAAAAAAAAAAAAAAAAAATCCTCCCTTGAACCTATGGCTCCCTCCAGTTATTCTTCCATCTCCCAACTACCATTCCTCTCCAAATGCCTCCAGTGAGTTGTCCACACACACACACACACACACACACACATACACAGTCTCTACTTCTTCTCTTCCAATTCTCTGCTTGACCCCCTCCAATCTGACTTCCATTCCCTTCACTCCACAGAAACCACCCTCTCAAAGGTCAGCAATGATCTACTTGATAAATCCATTGGTCTCTACTCCATTCTAATCCTAATCAAACTCTCAGATGCCTTCAATACTGACAGCGACCTCTTTATCCTGAAACATTATCTAACTTTAGCTCCACTGACACTGTCCTCTATTGGTTCTCCTCCATCTCTTTCATGGGGTCCTTCTCTGCTTCCCACTGCCCCCCCAAACAATGGGAGTCCCTCAAGGCTCAGTTCTGAGTCTCCTTCTATCCTCCATCTATACCCACTCCCTTAGAGAACTTATTCACTCCCATGGCTTCAACTACCATACCACGGAGAAGCAGCGTGGCACAGTGGAAAGAGCACGGGCTTTGGAGTCAGGGCTCATGAGTTCGAATCCCAGCTCTGCCACTTGTCAGCTGTGTGACTGTGAGCAAGTCACTTAACTTCTCTGTGCCTCAGTTCCCTCATCTGTAAAATGGGGATTAAGACTGTGAGCCCCACGTGGGACAACCTGATTCCCCTGTGTTTACCCCAGCGCTTAGAACAGTGCTCTACACATAGTAAGCGCTTAACAAATACCAACATTATTATTATTACCATCTCAATGTGGATGATTTCCAAATCTACATCTCCAGCCCTGAACTCCCTTTCTGCAGTCTCACATTTCATTCTGGCTTTAGGATATCTATACTTGGATGTCCTGCCAACACCTAAAAATTAACATGTTCAAAACAGACCTCTATCTTCCCACACAAACTCTTCACTCCTCATGATTTTCCCATCAGTGTAGACAGCACTACCATTATCTGTCTCCCATTCCATTCCTAGCTTGGGCAATGGATTGTGAGTGGAAGGCAATCTGCTACAAGTCAAAACTCACCCGTGGTGGGCAGCAGAGGCATGGGAGAGAGTTGAGGCAATGGTAAACCAAGTCCATATTTTTTTTTCCAAGAAAGTCTAGGGATACACTACCAGCATGATTGCAGATGGAGACTGAGGTATTCTGGGAGAGATTTGTCTGTGGAGTTGCTAGACAAGCAGCGTGGATCAGTGGAGTCAGAGGTCATGGGTTCGAATCCCCGCTCCGCCACTCGTCACCTGTGTGACTGTGGGCAAGTTACTTAACTTCTCTGTGCCTCAGTTACCTCAACTGGAAAATGGGGATGAAGACTGAGTCCCATGTGGGACAACCTGATGACCCTGTATCTACCCCAGCGCTTAGAACAATGCTCTGCACATAGTAAGCGCTTAACTAATACCAATATTATTATAGGGTGGGAAAAAATTTGACAGCATAAGACAAGATGCCAGTCTGGCACCTGCCCCCAGTCCTCTTCCCAGTCAGCTCCAGAGGAAAACTGCTCACATTCCCCTACCCCAACACAGCCCTTCCTGGAGCTCCCCTCTGCCTCCCCGCTGTCCTCTGGAGGGGTGGTAAGCCCAGGAGATATTCAATCGTACTTTCCAAGCACTTGCTACAGTGCTCTGCACACAGTAAGCACTCAATAAATGCAACTGAATTAATGAATGAATTGAGAGCTTACTATGTGCAGAACATTATACTAAGTGCTTGGGAAATTACAATACAGTAATAAACAGTGACACTCTCTGGCCACAACAAGGTTACAGTCTAGAGCCAGGGAGATGGGCATCAATAAAAATAAACACAAATTGCAGATATGTACTTAAGTGCTTTGAGGCTAGTGGTGTTGGTATGTATGTCAATGTCCACAATTGTCATGATCCTTCCCTAGGAGCCAGTGCAGAGCTTCTATGATTTTTCCTCCACTTACTCTCTCTTCAGGGTAATAATAATAATAAAAGCAATTTTGGGGTTTTTTTATTATCATTACATTTCTTAAGCACTTACTATTCTCCACCCACTGTTCTAAGCACTGGGGTAGGCGTGAGGTAATTAGTTTGGACACAATCTCTGTCCCACATGGGGCTCACAGTCTAAGTAAGCTACAACATCCCAGACAAGGGTCAGCTCTGCGAGAAAGTATGCACCAGAGCTTCTGACACTCCATACCCCTGCTGCAGGGACAGTTTTGGAGAGATGCCCCAGTTCTCTCTTCCCTGATGCCTTCCCTGGTTGCAAGATTAGAAGACTTTGTAATTCAAATTATGAAGACAATTTATCAGGAGCTGATAGAAACTGCTTGTTAATCAGATCGTCTTGAAGGTGTTTGCTGGATTAATGCCTAATATGCCAGTCCATCATGGAACCCACCCTTATGCTACCAATACATTTCTAGCCTGAAGAGTCTCGAAACAGTCTCGGGGGCTCACAGTAAGGCAGTGTGCTTGCAAGATCTTTAAGGGCAGTGAGTGTGTTTACCAACTCCATTGTACTGTACTGTCCCAAGTACTTAGTACAGTTCTTTGCACACTGTCAGTGCTCAATAAAGAACATTAATTGATTGGTTGATGTGACACGTAGGGCTACTACATAAAAATGGAGAACCAGGGTTCTTCCCTAGGCCAACAAGAAGGCATAACCAGATGCTGTCTCACAGAAAAGCCATACTATGTTTACAAAAACTCAACTTAACCCTTTCCAACTCTGATAGATTGAATTGAAAAAGAGCATGAGACTGCTAAAATTTGCATTATTAAAAAATTTGCATGATTCACTACATTTATTTTTACTTTTTTTCCAAAATACCAAGCAGATATCTTTGTGAAAACACATCTGTTCAGTAAATCAGAAAGTTCTGGCCAGAATTCATAGTATAGGGAAAAAAAAAGTCACATTTCTCTTTACAAGTGATTAGGCATTGTAAATTTAAACACGCTTAGAAGAGCTTCTGCAGCACTCTGCTTACCCCTTTTCTGATGTTTTAATGCATTTTTTTGATTTTTTTCAAGATCTTGAAGATGATGTAACTCTAATTTGATTTCTTTTATCATTCAATGCCATGAAACAGATTTCCAGCTTGTGGAAACCAAGTATAATTTGCAATTTATCATCCTAAATAACACATATCCCAAATAACACAATCTCTGTCTCCTTTGCCTTAACTCAGGAAGGAGGAGAATGCCCAAATTTCCCCAATAATGACAATGAAATTAAGTAGCTCTGACCCCATACCTCAAATGATTCTCCCTTTAATTCATTCAATCATATTTTTGGAGTACTTACTGTGTGCAGAGCACTGTATTAAGTACTTGGGAGAGTACAATAGAATAACAGACACATTCCCTGACCATAATGAGCTTACAGTCTAGTGGGGGAGACCAATGTTAAAATAAAGAAATTTCAGATATGTACAAAAGTGCTGTGGGGCTGGGAGCAGGGATGAATAAAGGGATCAAGTCATGTTGACATGAAGGGAGTGGCAGATGAGGATAGGAGGGCTGAGTAAGGGAATGCCTCTTGGAGGAGAGGTGCCTTCAATAAGGCTTTGAAGAGGGAGAGAATAACTGTCTGTTGGATATGAGAAAGGAGGGCATTCCACACCAAAGGCAGGGCTTGGGAGAGAGGTCAGCAGTGAGATAGATGAGATGAAAGTACAGTGAGAAGGTTAGCAATAGAGGAGGAAAATGTGCAGGCTGGGTATGAAGCCAGGGCCTGATTCCTGAAGAAGCTCTGCAGAACTGCAGCCCCAGGATCTGGGTTAAGGCAGGATTGGGTGATGGGGTTCCCTGAGAAGCAGCATGGCTCGGTGGAAAGAGCTCAGCCTTGGGAGTCAAAGATCATGGGTTCTAAGCCCTGCTCTGCTGCTTGTCAGCTATGTAACCTTGGGCAAGTCACTTAACTTCTCTGTGCCTCAGTTACCTCATCCGTAAAATAGGTATGAAGACTGTGAGCCCTACATGAGACAACCTGATTACCTTGTATCTACCCCAGCACTTAGAACAGTGCTTGGCACATAGTAAGCACTTACTATTATTATTATTATAACTGCCACTCAGCACCAACCATTTATATGGTAGTCACTCACCACCTCAACCTTCCAGTGGGGCTGCTACTTGGGACATTGTCAAATGGAGAAGAGCATACTAGGATGGCTGCCATGCCTTCACAGTGTCAGACAGAGTTGGACGGTGCTGGAGCTAACCTACAGATCCTGCCAGCTTCTCTTCTCTCCCTGCTCCCTCCGATGCTGTGAGTGCCTGGCGGACATTATTTTCTCTGTGAAGAGAGGGCAGCTGATGAAGAAGTGGGAAGAGACAGCAGCACTGCATGCTTGGAGCCTAACTCTAGTCAGTCAGTTAATTCTATTTATTGAGCCCTTACCGTGTCCCAAGAACTGTATTAAGCGCTTGGGAGAGGATATTCATTCCATCGTATTTATTGAACACTTACTGTGTGTAGAGCTATAAACAGACACATTCCTTGCCCACAATGAGCTTACAATCTAGTGGGGGAAAAAAGACATTAATATAAATGAATAGAAATTACGGCTACGTATAAGAGAAGCAGCATGGCATAGTGGATACAGCTTGGGCCTGGGAGTCACAAGGTCATGGATTCTAATCTCAGCTCCACCACCTGTCTGCTGTTTGACCTTGGGCAAGTCACTTTGCTTCTCTGGGCCTCAGTTACCTCATGTGTAAAATGGGGATTAGATTGTGAGCCCCATATGAGACAGGGACTTTGTCCAACCCAACCCAATTTGCTGGTATCAACCCCTGCAATTAGTCCAGTGCCTGGCACATAGTAAGCACTCCACAAATACCATTATTATTATTAATATTATTATTACTATGTGCTCTAGGGCTGGGAGTGGGGATAAATAAAAGGGAGCAAGTCAGGGAGACGCAGAAGCGAGTGAGAGAAAAGGAAAGGCGGGCTTAGTTAGGCATAGTCTCTTGGAGATGTGCCTTCAACAAGGCTTTGAAGGCGGGGGAAGAGTAATTGTCTGTCGGATATGAAGAGAGAGGGCATTCCAAGCCAGAGGCAAGATATGGTGAGGGACTGGAGGAGGGATAGACAAAAGAAAGGTACAGTGAGAAGGTGAGCATTAGACAAATGAAGTGTAAGGGCTGGGTTGTAGTAGAATAATGAGATTATGATAATAATAATAATGATAATGTTGTATTTATTAAGCACTTACTATGTGCAGAGCACCATTCTAAGCTCTGGGGTAGATACAGGATAATCAGGTTGTCCCAAATGAGGCTCAGTCTTAATCCCCAATTTATAGATGAGGTAACTGAGGCACAGAGAAGTTAAGTGACTTGCCCACAGTCACACACCTGGCAAGCAGCGGCACAGGGATTCGAATCCATGACCTCTGACTCCCAAGCCCGTACTCTTTCCACTGAGCCACACTGCTTCTCAAAGGGCCTAACATTCCCACTCCACTCTCTACTGAGCATGGCCCCACAGATGAAGTAGCTCATTCAAACCAGGCTGGGCACCCTCCTCTTCGTGAGACTGGGCTGGCTGGCTCTTAAAGGTGATCAGCCCCTACTGGAGGTAGGAGGACAGGAATGCATGAATATCCTGGCAGCCAGTGAGCAGGTGTGGCTGTGGGATGCTCTCTGCTCCCCCTCTCCTCTACAGGGCCCCATGTAATCTGTTAGGAGAAGGTGCAGAAAGGTCCTGAAGGTTGGGGAAAATGGCCCAGAACATGGTTACATACTGTGGATTCACTTTTTCTCAATAGGGAATCATATCATGCCCTGTACATATAGCTAACTCTCAAGCTTAATCTCAGAGGAGCAGCATGGTCTAGAGGAAAGAGTACATGCCTGGAAGTCTGAGGGCCTGGGTTCTAATCCCAGTTCCATCACACACTTGCTTTGTGACCTTGGACAAGTCATTTAACTTCTCTGTGCCTCAGCTACCTCATCTGTAAATTGGGGGTCCAATACCTGTTCTCCTTCCTATTTATATTGTGAGCCTCATGTGGGACAGGGATTGTATCTAACTTGTATCTTCCCCAGCATTTACAACAGTCCTTGACACATAGCCAATGCTTAGCAACTACCACAAAAGAGCTTGAGCATCTTATCTCTTTCTATTTTCTCTCTTCTCTAACCCCTGTCCATTGGTGTCAGTGCTGGGTCCTCTTCCACAGGACAGGGAGTTAAGTGTAGCTATACTATCAGAGCTGAGTTTGGATCGCCTCAGGTGAAAATAAATTTAGTTATAGACTGCAGTATCTCATTGCTTCCTATTCTCATGAGTGCAGAAGAGTTCTCCTGATTCTTTCTGCTCCCTAACAGATTCCTCCTGCAAGATGGTGGTAAAGACAAGAGGTCACCCAGCCCTATTGCTCAGCTGGGTTTGAGACCTCGGGATACTTGGGGGCTGGAGAAGTTGAACTCTGTTCACTCCATGCATACACAATATTTTCATAAAGGATTATTATTATTAAATGCCATTGAGTTGTTTCCTACTCAAGGCGACTCCATGTATATACATTCTCCTGAACGTCCTGCCCTTTGTCATAATCCACATCCTTACTAACAGTTCTTCCATTATTGTTGTTATGGTTTCTATCCAGCTGGCTACTGGTCTGTCTCTTCCTCATTTTCCCTGAACTTTTCCTACCATTAATGTCTTCTCCAGAGAATTAGTCCTCCTGATTATGTGCCTAAAATATGCTAATCTAAGTCAAGTTATTTGGTCTTCCAAGGACCACTTTGGCTTAATTTGCTCAAAAAGCCATTTGTTTGCTTTTTGGGCAGTGCATGGTATTTGCAAAAGCCTTCTCCAACACCACATTTCAAAATAATCGATGTTCTTTCTATTCTGTTTTTTCACTGTCCAGCTAGAGGAGTTAGACCCCAAACCCTGGAAGATTCTGTTTAATTTAAATTCTTATTTTAGGTAATAAAGAAAAATACGATGAGACATCCAAGACTTGGGTTGGAAAACTTAAGGGGAAACTGAATTTTGTGGCTTCTCCCAGGCCAGATTGCCACCACTCCAGATTTTCTCCCTTCCAAAACTGTCTGCCATCTGTCCTGCCCTCACTGACTATCCCAATGTAAATGCTTAGGCAGAGATAAGAGTTGGAGCAAAGAAAGAAGGAAGCAGTGAGGGATGAGGAGAGATAGAAATTTGAGCAAGAACTGCTGGATCAGATTGGAAATTTGGGCAACCATTGAGGACACACAGGATGGTGCTTGTGCTGTGCCAGGTGAAACTTCCTGGGCACACTTAGTTGGGCCCAAAAAGAGATGTAATCCACAGAAGGGAGAAGAATCCCCTTGTTCTCATACCTAAGACTGGTTCTATACTGTTGCCCACTCCACTCTCTTTCCTCCTGGATTTCTGAAACAACCTGGTTTTACTTTTAAAATGAAGTCCCCAACCAGGTAATACATCCTAAAATAAAAAGGTAGCGTGAAGGTGGAAACAAAAGTTAGATATGTAGGAAGGGATCCAGATGCTCTTACCTTGGGGGTGTAATGATATTTTGGCATGAGTTGGGGTCCTCACAGACACAAAGATCAATAGTCCTTCAGAGTCTGTAATAAACAAATTGAGTTTTCTAAATTCCCCAAGAAGGCAGCTACCCTCTCGCTGGAGAATGGCAGTGTTATTGAGAGGTAAAATTCAGAGCCTGGTAAGAGCTCTTAGGAGGAGACAAACAATGGAAGGTACTCTGATGTATTTAAACAAAACTGCATATTATCAATAAGAAGCATCATTGCCTTGTGGAAACACCACGAGAGTCAGAGGACACGGGGTCTGATCCCAGTTCTGCCACACTACTTGCTGTGTGATCCAGGGTAAGTCACTTAACTTCCCTGTGCCTCAGTTTCTTCTTGTAGAATGAGATTAAAACTGTCCTCCCTCCACCTTAGACTGTGAGCCCCATCTGTAACTATGTTTGATCTGATTATCTTGCATCTATCGCAGTGCTTGGAATATAGTACGAACTTAACAAATACTACAATTATTATTATCCTGGAGATTTTACAGAAATGACAATTGGCAAATTTGCATAGATGACAGAAAACTATAAAACTTAGTAGGCTTCACTGAATCTTCTGCTTTGTTTTTACTGTTCAGTTTTGATCCATTTGACCACTCCAATTTTAACCAAACTGCTGACTTTATGGCAGTGCTTTTTGTTGAATTTAGTGAGAAACACATTTGGCAAATGATTACTATAAATCACATAATTTATCAACCTAAATAAATTTGTCAATTAATCCACTTTGCTTACATTTTTACGTAATCATCTTGCATAATCAGGTTGAATTAACCTAATTATTTTGTATTTTATAATAAGGGAAGTACAAGTAACTCCAGATTTTTCTAATTGATTTCACAGTCAAGATGAGGCTCCAAGCTCCAGGTCAAGATTCAAGTGTAGTAAATTGAACCAAAGTCTGCATAGCTAAAATATGCTGGGTAATCTCATTACTTTTAGATCCTAACACAACATTTTCATTCTTTAGATTAATTTCCCCAAGTGAGTTTTCATCTGAAGTGGTAGGATTGAAATACAGTGAACTGTACATTTCATAAAAGAAACAGCTTAAGTATTTGCTAAAAAATAAAGAGGATGAGGCTTCACAAATTATTGAATATATCTGTCATTTTCTTTGGATTAATGAATAATTACTTTAAACTAAATCTGAACATGAGCAAATAAATAAAATCCTGTCCATTTGACCCCTAATATAAAGAATGTTCAGAATCAATTGCCTACAGGCAATCTGTTCTTTCATGATTATTTGCCATATTCCAATTCCATATTTTCATTATAGACACTTTATTAACAAAACAGGAAATGAAGCTTAGCCATAGGTCCTTCTTGTGCTCCTTTATCTCACATAGGATATGTCCCTTTTCAATCCTGCCTCTTGGTCCCCCTGTGTTTACAGTAGTGTTTGCCAACTTGAGGATCATGAAATATTTTCTCATTCAGTCACTGACTGCCAGACTAAACTGTCTGGCTTTAGGTCTCTCCCAACAGTTAACTGCTATGTTGCACTATTTGAGACTGGGCATCACCATATCTTTAAATTATCAATTCTTCCCTCCCTAAGCAGCCTGGCTTGATGGAAAGAGCACTTGCCTTTTATTCAGGTGATCAGGTTTCTAGTTCTGGCTCTGCCACTTGCCTAAGTGACCTTGGGCAAGTTAAGTTCTCCATGCCTCAAGTTTCCTAATCAGTAAAACTAAAATTCCTGTTTACCATGCCTCTTAGAATTTGAGCCCCTTGTGAAACAGGAATTGTGCCCAATCTGATTGGGTATTGTTTGTAACAGCTATCAGTGCAGTGGTTAGCACTTAGTAAGCAACTAACAAACACCACAATTATGGTTCTGTGAAGGAACTGTGCCTTCATGAACTGAGAACCTACTGCCTTTTGGAGAAGCAGTGTGGCTCAGTGGAAAGAGCCCAGGCTCGGGGGTCAGAGGTCATGGGTTCTAATCTCAGCTCTGCCACTTGTCAGCTGTGTGACCCTGAGCAAGTCACTTCATTTCTCTGTGCCTCAGTTCCCTCATCTGTAAAATGGGGATGAAGACTGTGAGCCCTACATGGGAACAACCTGATTACCTGTATCAATCCCAGCACTTTGAACAGTGCTTGGCACACAGTAAGCACTTGATAAATACCAACATTTTTAAAGATTGACAGCCAATCTTTGCCTAATTTTCATCTTCTGTTGTCAACTTTGTTATTCCTTAGTCCGTGAGCCCCATGTGGGACATGGACTTTGTCCAGCCTGATTATCTTGTATTTATCACAGCATTTAGTACAGTGCGTGGCATGTAGTAAGCATTTATCAAATACCACAATTATTATTATTGCTTAAATTCTTCATTTTGGATTCACTAACAATATCTTAAAATTTTAAAGGCTTTGACAATTACTGTCTTTTAATAAAGACAACTTAATAAATGGTCTTTAATCAACACTGTTGTCTTTCCTGACTGTTATTCACTTGGGTTGTGGACCGCATTTGGGACAGGGACTGTCTCCTAGCTAATTAACTTGTATCAATCCCAGTACTTAGAACAGTGTTTGACACATAGTAACTGTTTAACAAATACCACAAAAAACATATTTTGAAAGATTATCTCCTTTATTTGTCAAACCCACCCAAAAAATGCTTCCAAATGACTTTCATTGCTATCAATGTCCTCATCATTTTCTCTGTTTCACCCTAAAAGTCCTCTTTTCACACCACTCAGATAAATCTACAGAATCAAAGTTATTCACGATTTAAGCAACGTAGGGTCACATACTCCCTTCATGGTGGGTCCCTGAAGCCATCATGCTCTGTGCTCACCAGGTCGAGAATAAAAGCTGCTCCCACACACGCCCCCTGCATGAAGCCTCCACAAAATTCTAGGAAGACTGAAGGGTTTGGGCATGCCTTGAACTCAGCCCTGAGGATCCCAAAATCCTGCTCCTCTAGTCAAAGCACTCTAGTGACTTTTAGTTTTGTGTATTTTTCTGGGTTGTGTTTTAATGTTTCATCAATCCTTATGGTTCTGTATCTAGTCCCTTCTTCCCACTTACATTCTTAGATTCCAAGGGACAGAAAGTATGCTTTTGCTTGCTTTGACCCTAACACATTTATGTTTCAATAGGAATCTCCTTGCCTTTTTTATGGAAAACTAATTGTTTGCTTTCTTTGTCATCTACCACTTGTGTACTGGGTGACTTTGGGAAAGTCATTTAATGTCGCTCTGTGCTCTGTTTTCTCATCTGTAAAAGAAGAATGAAATACCTTTTCTCCCTCCGACTTGGCAGTGAGCCCCATGTGGGACAGATACTGTGCCCAACCTGATTATCGGTGCCCCACCTCATGCTTAGTTGAGTGTGTGTGGCCCACAGTAGTGCTTAACAAATCTAATGTTATCGTTACTATCATCAAGCCCTTCATTACATTGTAAATTTTGTCCATGTCCTCTCTCAGCCTTATCCTTTCCAGATTGGAGAGTTCTAATTTCTTTTAGTCTTCATATGGCTATTGTTTCAACTCCACCTCACACTAAATCAGTAGTATTTATTGAGCACTTACTATGTGCAAAGAACTATTCTCAGCACTTGGGAATTGGCAGTAGTAGACAGGACCCATCCCTCAATGAGCTTGCTGACTAGAGGGGGAGACAGACATTCACATGAATTACAGATGGAAATGTATAGAAGTGTTGTGGGGCTGAGAGAGGCGTGAATATCAAAGTGCTTGAGGGGACACAAAAGGGAGGGCTTAGGGAAATGAGGACTTAGTTGGAGAAAGCCTCTTGAGGGAGATACGATTATTGGTTTATTTACCTTCTTTTCAGCTCTAGAATAGCCCTAAGATACAACAATCAATACTACACCTGCTATTCTAGCTGCAGATGTGCTATGGACAGACTGTCCATCATTTCATTTTTGCATTTTCAATAGCCTCGAAACTAATTTCTTCTCATATACAGCTTGCAGAGAAGTTCAAGCAAACAATCATCAGGAGGATTCCTTAGCATGATTGCCCGAAAGAGTGAAAACAATCTCAGATAAACAACAGCCCTTAACTCTGTCCAAGAAACTTTAAAACCCACCTAATGTGTGATTGATTTGAATAATATTACATCTCCAGTTATCTATTTACCCATATCTTTCCCCTTAGTGTCAATTACAAGAACTCATTATTCAAATATTTGCTGGATATTAAAATTTTGATGAAATAAAAATCTCAGGCACATTAGCCCAGATGTTTGCCATTAAAATAAAGCAGATGGCTAAGGCAATCAGTCAACGTATTCAGGTAAAAACAGTGCTTCATCTGACTTACAGCATTATTGCTTTTCCTTGGCTGCAGAATTTGCCTATATCTGTTTCTGTGTGCCAAGTGTTTTTTATGCATTGTCTTGTGATGGTATTACCCAGACAAAGATGCAGGAAAATAACTGACAACCTAGTTTTTACATATTTCATACTACCTTTACCTAAGGAAAGCAAAATAGTATAGGGAAAAAGTGCATTTGTGACCTAGAGGAAAAGCACAGGATGGGAGTCAGAAGTGTGCCACTTGCTTGCTGTGTGACCTTGAGCAAATCTCTTAACCTTTCTGTGCTTCAGTCTCTTTATCTGTAATATGGGGTTTAAATACTTCTCTCTTAGCCTGTAAGCCCTAAAATGGAGACTGTGACTCATTTGACTGAATTATATCTACCCTAGTGTCTTAGCAGAGTAGAAGTGCTTAACAACCAGGGCAGTTAAAACCACAGATGCTTTGGTGTCTACACATGGGGAACTATTGAGCTTCATGGTGAATTTTTCACAATTTCTTGATCCAGTGCACAAAAGAGTCAAATAAGTGTCTTAAATTTGATGTGATGAATAATGGTGTATACTCAAAGGCAACTCTCATTCTAAACTTAGGAAACAGAGGAAAATGCTCTTCTTTATTTCCCTTTCCCTCTTACAGGCACAGTAATAATCCAAGTAATAATCCAAACAATGATCCACTATTGTTACAGTTGACCAATGAGAACATTATTATGTTGGCACTGAATCTTCTATATGTTCCTTATGGGCAGTGAACACATCTACCAACTTTATTATATTGTACTCTACCAAGCACTTAGTATAGTGCTCTGCATGCAGAAAATGCTCCATAAATGCCACTGATTGATTGAGCTTGTAAATCAGCATAATTGTGTCACTCCTCAAAAACCTCCAACTGGGGCCCATTCACCTCTGCATCAGAGAGTAACTCCTTACTATCTGCTTTAAGGCATTAAATCTCTCAACCTCCTCTTCTCCCTCTTTTCTGTGCTCTGTGATCAACTATAACCCAGTGCATACATTTCACTAATCTAAGGAGTCAGAGGTCAGGGGTTCTAATCCCAGCTCTGCCAATTGCCAGCTGTGTGACTTTGGGCAAGTTTAACTCCTGTGCTGTCCTCCCTCTCGCCTGGAACTTCCTCCCTCTTTATATGTGATAGACCACCCTCTTCCCACCTTCAAAGTCCTACTAAAATTTCATCTACTCCAAGAGACTTCCCTTAATCTCTTATCTGCCTTATCCTCACTCTGCTGTATCATATTCTCCTTAAGCATTTGATATGACCTTATCATAGCTCCTTACTCTCTGCCATTTCTCCTATCTGTAATTTATTTTAACATCTATCTCCCCTTCTAGACTATAAGCTCCTGGTAGGCCGGGATCTTGACTACTACCTCTATCACATTGAACTTGCCCACACACTTAGTAGATTGCTTTGCACATATTGATGGGTTGATTGCAGCCAGGTCACTTAGGTTTTAAGAAGTAATTGAATGTAGGGGGAAAGGTGTATGCAATTTGACATCTATCAGCTGGAGAAGTAGTGTGGCACACTGGAGAGAGCGTGGGCCTGGGAGTCAGAAGGATCTGCGTTCTCATTGGTTCTGCCCCTTATCTGCAGCTAACTTTTCTGTGCCTCAGTAACCTATCTGTAAAATGGGGATTAAGATAGAGCTTATGTGGGACAGGGACCACATCCAACCCCATCTGTTTGTATTCACCTCAGTGCTTAGTACAGTGCATGACACATGTAAGCACTTAAATCTAGTGCTTAGAAGAATGCTTGGCACATAGTAAGCACTTCAAAATATCATTATTATTAAATGATTGAAAGAATTAAAAAGTACCTAAAAAAAATGGGAGAGGTGAAAGTGAAACATGGAATGGTTAACTTGAGAGGAAAGAAGAACACAAGCTGGGAAGTATTCAATTGCTCATGGTATTCATCGAGCATTTACTCTGTGCAGACCACTGTACTAAGAGCTTGCGAGAGTACAATATAAAAATGAACAGACATTCCCTGCCCGCAAAGAGCAAATATGTACAGAAGAGAGAGCTGGTGAACAACTGGTGAAGAGGCTTGAAGCCAGTGGCAGGGGTTTTCGCTTAAAGAGAAGGAAAATAGTCATTATAAGTTCTTGAGCAGTGGAGAGTCATTTGAGAAATGTATTCCAGAGAGCAGAGAAGGGAGGCAGGAAAAAGTGAGGAAGATGATACAGCAGTCATGACAGGAAAGCACAAGAGCTTAAATCAGGGTGATGCCTTAAAAAAAAAATGGTGATGCCTATATGGATAGGGAGAAGTAGATGGTCTTGTGGAAAGAGCATGAAAGTGATAGGAGATTCAGATTCTAGTCCTGGCTCCATCATTTAGCAACTGTGTGACCTTGGACAAATCACTTGTACAGATAACTTCTGTATTTCTCAAGTTTCCTCATCTGTAAAATGGAGATAAGATAATCCTTTTCCTCCCTCAGAGTTGTGAGAAAAGGACTCTAATTTTCTGGTATCTACCCTGATGCTTAATTAGCCCTGGCCTTTAGTAAGCACTTAATAAATACCATCATTATTAATACCAAATATTGTGAAGAAAACAGATAAAATTTAACCACAGAATAAATGTGATTGTTTTAGATGTCAAAGATGACAAATTAAGGGCTTCTGGGCAAAGGACCTATTAGACTCTGAAGCATTTATGTCATGAGATTGAAATTGGGGGTGCTTAGCTGTATAACCCCAAATCATGATCAAAATTAACCATCCTGTTTTTAAGACTATCCAAAGAAAATGTGTTTAAAAACTCCAGACAGGACTCAGTTGAGAGTTTTTCAAAGACCCCAGAAATCATGGTGGAAACAGATTGTCAAACCAGATAGTGACCAAATTTAAGACTTGACCAGTACTACAACTGCAAAGAATTACCAAAACCAAGGCTCAAGATTACAAAGGTCATGTTTCAGGAACTCTATACCAGTATCTGTTTGGAGAAGGAGTTGGGTAAAGCCACCCTAGCTTCCTTTTTGCTCCCAAGAGAAACAAGCACACATTACAGCAGCATAAGTAGCTTCAACTGCCTGACTTCCTCTCATCTTAAACAATAGAACCAGTCTACTCACAGAATGTTCCAGCAGCTTCTGAAGAATGCATGTGAAACAAGCCCTTTTCCTCTGTGAAGTCGGAAATTCATGCTTCCCTTCCCTACAATCCACCCACCAGCTCTGCTTTGAAAGGATTTTATAGAACCCTGCTGCAGCTGTGCTTTTGTAATCAGCTGTGGCTAACAGGAAGATGGTGGTATTGTTGACTCTGATAGCAGAGTTGAGGATGCAGCATAGCCTAGTGAACATAGTCTGGGCCTGGGAGTCAGAAGGACCTGGGTTCTAATTCCAGCTCTTCCACTTGCCTGCAGTGTGACCTTAGGCAAATCACTTCATTTCTCTGGGCCTCAGTTACCTCATCAGTAAAATGGGGATTAAGACGGGGAGCCCCATGTGGGACAGAGACTGTGTCCAACCTGACAAACTTGTATCTACCCTAGTGTTTAGGACAGTGCCTGGCACATAGAAAGTGTTGAAAAAAATATCATGAAAAGAGTGGGTTTGTGAGGGAATATGAGGAGTTTTATCCATGTTTAATTTAGGAGTCTTGTAGGATATCCAGGTGGAGGTATCCTGGAGGTAGAAGGGATTTGAGAATATAGAGCAGGTAAGAAGCAGGTTTGGAAGGCATCTGTATAGAAATGGTAGCTGATCCTATGAGAGAAGTTGAGCTTCCCAAAGGAGCAGGTGTACAGGGCAAATTGTAGGAGAGCTAGAACATTACCTTGTGGGATATAGGACAGAACCTTGTGGGATACCCACATTTTTGTGAGAAGGTGAAAGAAAAGTTAGTAAATGAGACTCTGAAGGGTGGCTAAAAACACAGGAAAACCAGATGAGTTTTGGGTTCAGTGAAACAAAGAGAAGAGAATGGTCAACAATAGCTAAGGTAGCCAAGAGGTAAAGGAGAATTACTTAAGACAACATTCCCTTGATTAAGTGGATATTATTGAACCTTACTTATCAAGGTATCAGTAGAGAGGAGACAAACATTATTCATTCAACTGTTCATTCAGTCTCATTCACTGAGCACTTACTGTGTGCAGAGCACTGTACTAAGTACTTGGGGAGAGTACAATACAAGAATAAACAATCACATTCCCTGCCCTCAATGAGTTTACAGTCTAGAGGAGGGGTGGGACAGACATCAATAAAAATAAATAAAATTACAGATATGTACTTAAGTACTTTGGGGCTGGGAAGGGGGAAGAGCAAAGGGAACAGAAAGGATGATGCAGAAGGGACTGGGAGATGAGGAAAACTGGGGTTTAGTCTGGGAAGGCCTTTTGGAGGAGATGGGCCTTCAGTAAGGCTTTGAATGTAAGAAATAAGATGTACCAATGTACCAGTGGGCCATAGAGTTTAGAATGCTGATTCTACAGTAGGAACAGAATGCTATACTAAGTGCTTGGAACAGTTCAGTACGATAGAGTTGATGGACCTGATCCCTGTCATGGAAATACGACCTAATGGTTAGGAAAGTGCTGTCTAGCATCTCTAATATTTCCCTCTATAACGCTTACTTCTTCATTAATTGGTATGTATCCTCATGTATCCACATTTTATTTTAATTCAAATCCCAAACATTTAGTATGGTGTTATGTACACAGTAGGTAATCCATAAATACTATAAATCAAATGGGTCTAGTACATTTTCCAGCCTGCTCAACTTCCTGTACTTTCAAATTCCATCTGTTTACCCGGTGCTGGGACAGGTGGTTTCTTCATTTGTTTTGAACATGTCATCTTGAGGCTTCAGTGGGCATATCCTCATGCTGTTCTTGAGGGTTTTCGAGGCTACTCTTATTTACTCCTCTCTGTCTCTTTGAAATTAATCAATCAATCATATTTATTGAGTGCTTACTATGTGGAGAGCACTGTACTTGGGAGAGTACAATACAACAGAGTTGGTAGAAGCATCCCCTGCCCACAGTGAGTTCACATTCTACAACTATATCTCGCTACACATTAGACTGTAAGCCCGTCATAGGGCAGGGACTGTCTCTATCTGTTGTCGATTTGTACATTCCAAGCGCTTAGTACAGTGCTCTGCACATAGTAAGTGCTCAATAAATACTATTGAATGAATGAATGAATGGGGGGATAATAATTGTCTGTCAGATTTGAGGCGGGAGGACGTTCCAGATCATGGGCAGGATTTGGCGAGGGGCCGGCCGTGAGACAGATGAGATCAAGGCACATTGAGAAGGTTAATACTAAGAGGAGTGAAGTGAGCAGGTTGGGTTGAAGTAGGAGAGAAGCTAGGTGAGGTAGCAGGGGGCAAGGTGATGGAGTGTTTTAAAGCCAAGGTGACTTAAAGCCAATGGTAAGGAGTTTTTGTTTGATCCGGAGGTAGATGAACAACCACTGGAGTTTTTTGAGCAGTGGGGTGCTTTGTCCTGAACATTTTTGAAGAAAAATATCGGGCAGTAGTATGGACTGGAGTGGGGAGAGGCAGGAGACTGAAAGGTAAGCAAGGAGGCTGATGAAATAATCCAGGAGGGATATGAAGAATAATTGTATGGAGTTTGAATGGAGAGGGAAGAGCAGATTTTAGTGATGTTGTGAAGGTGAGAATGACAGATTTAGAAAACTAGTGACTCACTAGTTTACAGTGAGTCAAGAAGACAGTTGGTGGAGAGGAAGTGAAGGAACTAAGTGTAAGCAACACTATTAAGGAGTTTGGATTGGAATGGCAACAGGAAATAGGAAGCTACCGGTGACATGGAATCAAGAAAAGATTTTTTTTTTTAGTTTTGGGAGGCTTGAGCACATTTTAAGGAATTGGGAAAGGAATCTTCAGAGAATGAATGCCTGAAAATTGTAGTTAGGGAGGGAAGAACATTGGGAGGAAAGGTTTTTAAGAAGCAAGAGACTAGTCCACAGGAAGAGTGAATCAAGCTCACTGTGGGCAGAGAATGTGTCTGTTTACTGTTATACTGTACTTTCTCAAGCGCTTAGTACAGTGCTCTGCACACAGGAAGCACTCAGCAAATACAACTGAATGAATGAATGAAAGCAGACAGGAAACCTCCTCTCAGGAGACATTTAGGGAGGAGAGGGTTGTGGACAAAGGAGTAGGAGATTACTAAGGATGACAAGAGTGGGGAGAGTTAACTGAGAGTATGGTGAGGGAGGAGGGGAAAATAGCTGGCAAAAGGGGAGGATGGTTAGAGCAAAGGAAGAAGATAGTGGAAAGGAAATCTATCATCAACCTGCAGTTGATAGAAAGTAGCCAGTTGAACATATGTGTAGGCGAGACACCAAACTCTATGGATCTTATCCCCAGTGTGATTGAAACCCAGGGAAAGAGCAGCACTTTAATCACCTTTTTCAATCTCTGGCACTTTTCTCATCCTATCTATCACAAATCTCAGAAGTGTTTTAGAATTTCACTGATTCAGTTTTGTTTCAGAATAGGATTGTTTTGTGTATCTATGGTAAAGGCAAAAGAGTCAAATTATACATCATCACTGTGGGTTTGGATTGACCGCTGAGCTGCTGTAACTATACTGATTTTGACTTAGCTTCATAAATTTGGCCTCAAAAAGCTGAGAAGCAGATGGCAGACCTGAAGATCTTTGTTGGGTCTGCGCCAACATGGCTCCCCCCTTTTAGACTGTAAACCTGGTGTGGTCAGGGATTGTCTTTCTTTGTTGCTGTACTGTACTTTCCAAGTGCTTAGTACAGAGTTCTGTACACAGTAAGTGCTCAATAAATATGTTTGAATGAATGAATGAACATCTATTTGCAGATTGAACACTTGTCTCAGTGCTTGTTGGGAATTATTATTATTTCATAATGAACTAATACATTTACCATGACAACCTTTGGTTTCAGTATGGAAGGCTCATTCAATTTCTGAACTTCACGTAAAATGAAAACATATGACTAAATGAGCTGACAGGTCACATATATTTAGCATTTGTCCTCACCTTGGCAAAGCCACTAACATGTCCCAGGTGATTCAGTCTTACTGCCTTACTGCTTATACATTACTGACCTGCATTGGCCAAACCAAAAAAAAAAAAAAAAATTCAATTAATAAATCTGAGTAATTGTCAATCCTCCTTTTAACTACTTTTTGGGTTCAGAGCATGTCACTAACAAAATACAGATTCTAGTTGAAAATGTTCATCTCCCCTAGAATACAGGAGTTTGCTGCTCAAATGCAGTACATTGTCTCCCTGTTGACCACATCCTTCAGTTTGACCTCCCTTTGGTTCTTATTTATTAACCTATTCTGACCTCACTATGTAGGTGTGACAAGAAATGCTACATGAATGGCCAGAAGGTCAAGATGGTTGAAGAAGGAAAGAGGCAAAGATTTGATTTCCTTGGCTCATGAATATGAAACATGAGTTTTTTAGTAGACATCAGGAATTTGTTTAGTTTCACTGTGTTTTATGCAACATTATGGACACTGAGCAGGGAAAAATAGGGAAATGGATTGCTTGCCTTAAGAAAATTAAATTAAAATTAAATTTTTGCTTCACAAAAATTGGGTTACCAAATTCATTTAAAACAGAGGCATGCCCTATGAGGAACAAATGCAAACAAATATCAAGAAACTATTTTTATATGCACACAATAGGGAAAAAAGTAAGAAAGGATTGTTTCCTATTCATCTTTGCTCCCACATTTATGCATAAGGTCGAAGTGTCATCTTAAAAAATGAAGCTGAGCTTCTCCAGTAGTCATTCTTAATTGGTTCTAAGATCATGGATCTCGTAAGAAAAAAAGGTTACACAGTGTAGATTCCTACAGAAAATCATGTTCCCAAGATCCACTGATTGATCAAAACAATTTAGGTATATTAAAATACAGTGACAAAAACATTATATTTATTATAATAAATAATAGACCTAAAAATAAGCATAATAAATAGAACTCTACAATCAAGGAGCAATATGAATATATATCAATAATGACAGTTTAGAATGTGATGTTTTTGTATCCATATGTAAAGACAGTCTTTAATTTATAAAGTGTTATCTTTCACATGCTATTCTGCAAATAGTCATCTTCTAACTAGCAGAATAGAGATCTACTACTATCAATTCTAAAAATATAAGTGCATATGGATTCAATGATCTAAAAGCAATATGAAAATATTAATAATTACATTTTGGAATTCTATCTATTACTACTATTCTAAGTATCTCTCTTTCTATAAATACTGATATACTGTATATATATATACAGTAGATAGATGATAGAGTTAGATAGATATTTAGATAGATGATAGATAGATAGATAGATAGATAGATAGATAGATAGATAGTAGACAACTAGACTGTAAGCTCCAAATGAAGCTTGTTTTATACTCTCCTAAGTGCTTATTACAATGCTCTGCACACAAGTCCTCAATAAATATGACTGATTGATTGTTATCAATTGATAAATTGCAATAAGCACTATACTCCATTCAAGTAAATGAATATATAGGGAAATAGAAGTGTTTATGAAGAGATTTAACTTTGCAATGCCATCTTGAAATAAGAGAGTGGTATTACTAATATGAACATTAAAATTGAATAGTGTTATTACAAAGGACCCATAAAAGAGGAGTGTGATAAAGAATAATAACCATGAATTTATTCATACATACTTTCAATTACAGTAGGAGCTTTAGAAATAAAGAAACCATCTCCAGCAAGGAACTACAATATCTCACCACACTAAAATTGGGGATATTTATTTTGCTTAATGGATGGAGTTAACTCTTGGAATTCATAAGAGAATTCCAGAAGAATGTGCCTGCCATTTCCAAGCAGTACCATGGATAAGGTTTTTTTAGGTGCAATAGGAAGCACAAATTTTACAAAATTATTTCAATTAGATTATATTTCCCTTTGAGACTATACAAATAAGTGATGCTGATTTCTAAATATTACTGATGGTTATAGATGCTTCAGGGAAAGTATGAATACTAGGCTTAAAGATGCATAGGACCTTGACTACAGAACAATCAGATGAGCTCTTCCAATATGGTAGGAACGCATCACTTCAGCACAAACCTTGAAGGTGTTTATGTCCTTTAATGATACAAATGAGGAACTATAATAAAAGTCCATTATTCTGAGACAAAGAAGAAGCAGAGTGACTATCAAATCCTGGTAAAATAAAGAGGTGTTTATTCTTCATTAACTTCATTTACTGGGCATTTAGTGAGTTGCAAAGTGCTGAGCTATTATGTGGGAACTGGGACTATACAATAAAAATCAAGTGGATAGAGCATGGACCTGGTAGTCAGAAGGACCTGGGTTTTAATCTTAGTTCTGTCACTTTTCTGGTGTGTGACCTTGGGCAAGTTACTTTACTTCTCTATGCCACAGTTTACTTCATCTGTAAATTGGGGGTTAAGACTGTGAACTCCATGTGGGGCAGGTACTGGTTCCAACCTGATTAGCTTTTATCTATCCCAGCACTAAAGTGCCTGGCACTTAACAAATACCATAAAATAAAAAGATGTAGTCCCTGACCTGAGTGACTTACAAGCAGGTGATTAGTTAGAGAAGCAACATGGCTCAGTGGAAAGAACTGGGTTTGGGAGTCAGAGGTCATGGGTTCAAATCCCTGCTCTGCCATTTGTCAGCTGTGTGACTGTGGGCAAGTCACTTAACTTCTCTGTGCCTCAGTTACCTCATCTGCAAAATGAGGATGAAGACTGTGAATCTCACGTGGGACAACCTGATGACCCTGGACCTACCCCAGTGCTTGGAACAGTGCTCTTCACATAGTAATCGCTTAACAAATACCAACATTATTATTATTATTATTACTGCCTCTAGTCACTTCTACATTACTACTGGCAATTTCATCAAATTTGGTCTATCTATTTAAGCAGTTATAAAATCCATAATTAGGGAAAAACCTAATCAATGATTTTTCATTTATTCCCTCAATCAATTAATCGACCAATGGTATTTCTTGAATGCTTACAGAGTGCAGAGCATTGTACTAAGCACTTGGGAGAGTACAGTATAACAAAGTTGAAAGACGTTATCCGTCCACATGGAACTTACAGTGAGATGGTGCTGATGGACTGGCTTGGGAAGCAGATTTTGATGTCTGTGACAAATCCAAATTTGAAATGGACTCACAGAATCCCCACTGGCACTCACATCTCAAAAAAGATTTGGCTACAGATGGGATAAGGAAAGCTGCATGAGCTGGTCTAGATGGACTGCAGATGATTCTGTAGGGGAAATGGAGTTTCACCATTGAGCTTTCTAAGAATAAACTTAGAAAATGACTTTTTCAGATGTTCCCACTCAAAGTCGTCCCCCATAGAGTAATAGAAAGACAAAGACTGTATTGGTCTGTGAGCTCTGTAACGGTGGGATCAGTGCTTACAACAGTGTTTGGCACATAGTAAGCACTTAACAAATACCATCATTATTAATTAGGATTCAGGGAAAAATTGGGGCTTTTCTGGACTGAATTTGGGGCTGCTTTGCTGCTGTCAAAGTAGGGTTGAAAGGATTGATAACCCAAGGCAGGTAATGAACTTAAAGTATCTCACCAGGTACTCCTAAAGAAGTCATAATTGAGCTACATCAATACACAGGTAAGAGAAACCAAAACCTAAAGAATTTAAGTAAGAACATAAATAATTCACCTTCGCCAGCAAAATGGAGGTACATTTTTCCCCCTTCCCTGATACTAAATGTCAGCTCTGCATCACCGCCTCCAACATCTTAACTTCCAGGGGCCTTTCTTCCTATTGGTTGAAAGTGAATTATTTTCCAAATCATTCCAAAACAACCTGGTGGCTAGTCAGTGGACCTAGCTAACAAACAGAGGAAGGGTTTCTCCCCATTGTATCTGGGGAGAACATTTAAGCAAAGAAACATTTTAGTTAAATATATGCTCTTTTCTTTCCACCTGACTCAAATGGGAGATTTGAGGTCCTCAGAAAATGATTTACTTTAACTTAAAGTATGATCCTTTTCCTCTAAGAATTTTCTAGCATTCAAGTTTTAACTCAGTTCAATCAATCAATTAATCATATCTATTGAGAGATTAGCATGTGCAGAGCACTGTACTAAGCACTCAGAAGAGTACAATTTAATTGAGTTCTTTTAATGGTATTTGTTAAGTACTTACCATGTTCCAGGCACCATACTAAGAGCTGGGGTAGATACGAGATAATCAAGTTGGACAAAGTCTTACTCCCCATTTTACAAAATGAGCTTACAGTCTAGACCGGGAGACAGAAATTAAAGTGAGTGAATACATTATGAATATTGACATCAGTGCTATAGGGCTGAGGGAAGAGTGAATAAAGGGTGCAGATCCAAATGCAAGGGTGACAACAGAAAAGGAGGAAATCATGGCTTAATTGGAGAAAACCTCTCTGATCATCTCTTGGTTATGAAGAGCAAGAGTGTACCAGGCCAAATTCAGGATGTGGACTAGAGGTTAGCAGCAAGATAGATGAGACTGAGGTACAGTGAGTAGTTGGTAATACAGGAGCTAACTGTGTGGGCTAGGTTGTAGTGGGAAACCAGTCCAGTAAGGTAAGGTAAAAAAGGTGATTGAGTGCTTTAAGGCTGATGATGGTAAGTAGTTTCTGTTTGATGTGGAGGTGTATGGGCAACCACTGGAGGTTCTTGAGGAATGGGAAATCGTGGACTGAATGGTTCTGTAGAAAATCGATCTGGGCAACAGAATGAAGTAAGAACGGGAGTGACAACAGACGGGAGGCAGGTAGGTCAGTGAGGAGACTGATGCAGCAATCAAAGGGGGAAAGGATAGTGTTTGGATTAACATGGAAGCAATTTGCATAGAGAGGAAAGGATGGATTTTGATGATGTTGTGAAGGTTGAACTGACATGATTTTGGTGACAGATTGAGTTTGTGGGTTGAATGGGAGAGATCAGTAAAAGATATCAACAAGGTTAAGGATTGTGACACTGGGAGGATGGTGGTACTGTGTACAATAAAGTCATAGGGAGGACAGGGTTTGGGTGGGAAGACAACGTGCTCTGTTTTGGTCTTGTTAAGTTTTAGGTGTCAGCAGAATGTCCAAGTAGAGATGTTCTGAGGAAATATGAGTCAGCAGAGAAGGTTAGAGATCAGGCCTGGAGATATAGATTTGGGCATCATCTGCATAGAGATGATAGTTAAGTCATGGGAGCAAATGAGTTTGCCAAGAGAGTGGGTGAAGATGGAAAATAGAAGGGGATCCAGAACGGTTCAAGAACAGCTTTAAAGACAACAATTAACCAAGTTTGCATACAGTAAATTAAAACTGGAAGTCCACTAATGTTTCCGACTAAATACATAAAAGATCTCCTCAGAACAATGAAATCTTACCTAATAATTCAAGTAGCATTCTTATAACCTACAGGTTTTTATCATCAAATGGTAGGACATTTCTTTAATAGACATGGAACAGAACAGGAAAGGGCAAATTACAAAAAAAGCTCTCCAGGTGATGAAAGTCTGATTTCACCAGAAAAGAGATATATGAGTGTTTAAGATTACACTTGGCTAAGAACCCCCACAAACTCTTCCCATACAGAATCTAATTTATCTCTAATCTTTTTGTGCTAAATCATCAAAAGTAAAATAAGTCAATTGAACACATCTTCCTTGCTCAATGCTTTAAAGCTAAATAATTAAAGTTTTAAAAAGTCTTTTTGTTCTGATTTGCCTTCTGGATTCAGTTCATTCCTCTAGTTTGAAAGCTATATCCATCACTGGCCCTTTCCCTCCCTCTCTTTCCTTTTGTTTTCCCCAGTCAAACAATTCAACAAACTTAGATCTTGTTTCTGTGAATTTCCCTCCATTTCTGCCTTCATTAAATGGATTATAAATCTCATAAATTTGTGAACAATCTCCCACTGTCTAGACAAGAAATGTGCTTAAAATTACTTTTCAAGATTGTTCTTCCCGAACTTCTACCCTGAGCAAAATTAAAGTGTCCAACATTATGAGAATCTATCCATAAGTGTTGCATGGCTTACTCACCACATTATTTTGGCAGCCATTGTTCCTTCTCATATTCATTGTCTCTCCTTTGATTATGAAAACATTCATGTCAGGACATGTTTTGTTTTCAAAAATATAGAGTCAGAAAAGTCAGTTGAAGGTGACTCATGATAGAGTAGCTACCGCCATCCCAAGAATGGTCAATTAGTAAGTCACTAATGCTATCTCCAAATATATAATGGACAGATGAATTACTCTATTTCTTATCCCCTTTGGCACTACAGATTCAGCTTTAGGACAGAGTGCATCTAATAAGAAACAACAATGGGAGAATCTAGGAGATAATACGGAAGGCATAGTAATAAGGAAGAAATGTCACAATAATAACTTCAGCTGTCATTGTGAAAGATGAAAATAATGGTTAAATGACCAGCTTCTAAAAATGCAGAAACTTTATTAAAGAAACCAGCATTAGAGAAAGAAGCATGACAGTGGATAAAGCACAGGTCTAAGGGTCAGAGGACCTTATCTGCTGTGTGGCCTTGGTCAAGTCACATACATTTTCTGCGCTTCAGTTACCTCATCTATAAAATAGGGATTAAAGCTGACAGTCTCATGTGGGACACAGCTGGTGTTTAACCAGATTATCTTACATCTACCCCAGCACTTAGTAAGTAAGGTGTCTAGCACATAGTAAGTACTTATCAAATTCCATTAAAAAAATAGGAATAAAGGCAAGCAATAAATCCCATATACAATGCCAATAATAATTTTTACTGATAGGAATGGGGTTGATATATTTATATCTCTCCTTGTGACAGAACAGTGTCACTGAAGAGCCAAGTATCTCCTCATTTTAGATAATGCATGTTAGGTATTTTTCATGTTCTTGTCTTAGGCCATCGAGACGTCTCCAACCCCTAGCAACTTCATGGACACATCTCTCCCGGAATAGCCCATTTTCCATCTGCAATCGTTCTGGTAGTGTATCCATAAAGTTTTCTTGGTAAAAATATGGAGGTGCTTTACCATTCATTGCCTTCTCTCGTGCAGGAAACTTGAGTCTCCACCCTTGACTCTCTCCCATGCTCCTGCTGCCCAGCTCAGGTGAGTTTTGAGTTGTAACAGATTGCCTTTCATTCACTAGCCACTGCCCGACCTAGGAAAGGAATGGATATGCCTCTGCTTGACTCTCTCTCCCATAGCTGAGACTGGTCAGTACTAGAAACTTTCCTGGTGCTATCCTGAGAGGGTTTGATGTTCTAGCCAGGTCTAATATTATGTCTCTCTTGCAGAAGGACCGTCTGGGAATTTTCCTCTTCTTTCTCCATTCCTTAGATATTAAAAGAGTATCCACAGCAAGATAATAAAGGAGGGACCAGGAGCAAACCTGTCATCTCAAGACAGCATGGGTTAGTGGTTAAAGCATGGGCCTGGGAGTCAGGAGGACCTGGGTACTAATCCTGACTCTGCCATTTGTCTGCTGTGTGACCTTGGGCAAGTCACTTCACTCTCTGTTCTACAATGACCTGAACTGTAAAATGGGGATTAACAATGGGAACCCCATGTGGGACATGGACTCTGCCCAAGCTGACTATCTTATATCCACCCCAGTACTTAGAACAGTGCTTGGCACATAGAAAGTGCTTAACATATACCATAAAAAAGATAAGGACTGAGGGAAGTTCCTACCCTCTTTGCAATAAAGGGTGTCTGCTGCCCAGACTCCCCTGGATGTGAAAAGGAGCCTCCATTCAAAGAGTTCTGCAGGGTGTTGTCTCCCTGAGGTCACGTATTTGCAGACAGATTTCACCTGCTACTTTCTTTATAGAGAGATATACTCCTATATCTTACATATGTAGAAATATCAAAATCAGAATCTTAGGCTTTTCTTACAAAGGAATGTCAATTAATAGCAAAGAGAAATGGGTCTGATGTCCCACTTTGGTCTAATCCTCTACTGGACCAGATTGAACTCCGGCAAATCAATCAATCAATCAATCAGTTACATTTATTGAGGACTTACTAAGTGCAGAGCACAATTTTAAGTGCTTGGTAGAGTACAGTTCAACAGAATGACCAGACACATTCTCTGACCATAATGAGTTTGCAACAAATGAGATGTCAACAAATGAGGCAGACCATCCATGAGTGATTGATAGAAGCTGAAAACAAAGATCAGTCAGTAGTATGTACTGAGCACTTACTTTGTGCAGAGCACTGTAATAAACAAACATGACAGGTGAATCTTTGGATCCTAACTTGGTCTTAATAACAAACATTTCAGGTTGAAAGAGCTGAATAAATAATTGAATATGCCTATGTACATAACTGCCAATAACAGCTACAATGGTCTTTATTGAGCATTTACTATGTGTCAAGGAATGTATTCAGTGCCAGGATAGAGACAAAATAATCAGATCAGACCCAATCCTTGTCCCACATGGGGCTCACAGTCTAAGCAGGAGGGTGAATTCCTATTTTACAGATGGTGCACAGAGAAGTTAAGTGACTTATGCAAGTTTATAGATACAGCAGGCAAGTAGCAGAGCAGGGATAGAACCCAACTCCTCTAATGTTCAGGCCCTTCAGTCTTTTCACTAGTAATAGTATTTATTAACTTCTTCCTATGGGCAGAGCACTGTAATATGAGGTGGAAGAAAATACACAGATGGAAACTAGACACGGTCCCAGTCCTTCAAGGGGCTCCTAATCTAAGGCCATGCTGCTTCTCCTAAGTGCAGTAGAAGGGATTAAAATATATATAAATGCTACAAATAGTTGTTTGGTTAACATAGCTAGGGAATTGTGATTTAACTGGGGGAGTCTACTTGGATGAAACAAGGGGAAGGGAGTGGAGTCACCAAATTAAACTGAGAAAAATTAGTCGAAGTAGAAGGGGTATCAGACTGTAAGCACTCTGTGGGGAGGAAATGTGTCCATTCATTCATTCAATCATATTGATTGAGTGCATAGTGCATGCTGAGCACTGTAATAAGCGCTTGGGAAGTATAAGTTAGCAACAAATAAAGACAATTCCTGCCTATAATTATATTGTTATATTGTACTCTCCCAAATGCTCTGCACACGGTAAGTGCTCAGTAAATACGACTGACTGACTGACTGACCAGGTGCGTATTGTGCTAGCAAAACCAAGTTCAGTTTTCCCACCTTCCTCCTGTGACTCTCCCTATTGAGCAGGTGTGAGCAGAAAGAAATGACTTAGTATCTCTCTTTTTCATTTGAGTGTCCACTGGTCCATACTTCCGTTTTCCAGCTCCTTTGCTCAGAGTGTGGGGAGGAAGAGAGACCATTGTTGGGTAGGGATTGTTGCCGAATTGTACTTTCCAAGCTCTCTGCACACAGTAAGTGCTCAATAAATATAATTGAATGAATGAAAGAGAGAGGAAAGAGAAAAGCCTAGAGGTGTCTGGTAGATTGGGTTGTTTTATCACATCATTATCATCACATCTCTCACCTATTTTGTATTAGCAGTTGGCTCTTTAGTTTCGCATCTCTGTCATCACTTTGATTCCCCAGACTCAGAACACTAATGTACATGTACTGATACTTTACTATTTCTCCTGGCTGTAATTTATTTAAATGTCTGTCTCTTTCTATAGACTGTAAGCAGGGATCTTGTCTACCAACTCTATTGTATTTTACTTTCCCAAAGTGCTTAGTACAGTATTCTGCACATAGTAAGCACTCAAAATAAATTCCATTGATTGATCATTTGAAAAAGGTGAAAATGATATGTTGTTATTAAAAGCAGAATTGTGAAAAAATGTATGTCTGGTCTATGAAAATAAGGCTTATGTATTTGAAAGGAATTTGTGGGGAGCAATCTTATCTACCTATTCTGTATGTACTGTCATCTCCCAAGTGCTTAGTATAATGCTCTTCACACAGTAAAACCTCAATACATTCCTCAATATTCATTCAATTCATTCTATTAAACCATATTTATTGAGTACTTACTATGTGCAGAGCACTGTACTAGTGCTTGGGAAAGTATAATGCAGCAATAAAGAGACAATCCCTGCCCACAAGTTTCCATTAATGATGATGCTCAAAAAATACCACTTATTGATTGATTTGCATATTTTTGAAGAAGTCTGGATGTGTTCCTGGACTCCTTTGCTGAGGGCAAAATGTCTACCTATTGACTGGAAAGAACATTATATCTCTTATAATTTGTACAGCATAGAATTGGTTAATAAACTTACATCTAAATAAATGTTCCTCACTCATGCAGGGAAATAGACATGATAAATGTTTTGATTTTGTTCATTTTTGTATTAATTTCACCACTAATTCATCATTACATTATTTTGTTTATTTTGTTTAATGAGATGTACATCACTCTGATTCTATTTATTTGCCATTGTTTTTATGAGATGTTCTTCCCCTTGACTCTATTTATTGCCATTGTTCTTGTCTGCCTGTCTCCCCTGATTAGACTGTAAGCCCGTCAAAGGGCTGTCTCTATCCATTGCTGACTTGTACATTCCAAGCGCTTAGTACAGTGCTCTGCACATAGTAAGCACTCATAAATACTATTGAATGAATGGACAGAAAGATTCATCTGCTTTATTTGAATTTCATTGGATATTACTTTTTTAAACTGATACGGTAATAATAATAATAATGATGATGGTATTTGTTAAATGCTTACTATGTGTCATGAACCATTCTAAGCGCTAGGGTAAATACAAGGTAATCAGGTTATCCCAGGTGGGGCTCACATTCTTCATCCCCATTTACAGATGATGTAACTGAGACCCAGATAAGTTAAGTGACTTGCCCAAAGTCACACAGCCGACAAGTGGAGGAGCTGAGATTGGAACCCATGACCTCTGGCTCCCAAGCCCATGCTCTTGAGACTAAGCCACACTGCTTCTCTAGTAGAATATAGTATTTCCCATATGTATTTGGAGATTTTGTCAGCAAAACCCATGATTTCACTCAAGCCCATGTATGGAATCTTAAAAGGGAAGCATTTTGGCTTGCCAGATCCTCTTTAGGGACCTAGTTTCCAGAGTCTCTTTTACGCCTTTCAGTGAACAACTGATGATGACCTTGTAAGTGTGGTTTGCATTTATTCAGCAGTCTGACCAAGAGAGGCTAGGTCATTTAAGAGGGTGCATTGATAAGCTTGAGGGTATAGGCTTTATAAAAGAGCAAAATGTTTTTCCCTAGAAATGTGGTGTGCCTGGACTAGGCAAGACCAGCCAAATAGAGGTAGAGCCCAAGAGCTGTGGGCTGTCAGTTGTGTGACATTGGGCAAATCACTTAACTTCTCTGGGCCTCAGTTACCTCATCTGTAAAATGATGACTAAGACTGTGAGCCCGACATGGGACAACCTGATCACCTTGTGTCCTCCCCAGCATTTAGAAAAGTGCTTTGCACATAGAAAGCATTTAACAAATGCCATCATTAAAATTATTATTATTATCATTATATATATATACATAATATATATCTGGATCAGGGTAAGGCTATAGTAGCATAAAGATAATGCTATTCCATTACTGGGCCATTATGTGCAGTCGGTTGTTTATTCACACAGATTTCAGTCAGAGAAATAGCCTTTCTTTCAGCATCTAGAAGACATGTTGCTAATACTCTTCTGAGCTTGAAAAGGAAAGGAGTGAGGGGCATGGTAAGCTCTTTGTAGGCAGGGAATGTGTCTTCCAATTCTGTTATATCATTCTCTCCCAATGGCTTAGTACACTGCTCTGCAAATAGTAAGTATTCAATTAATGCGATTGATTAGCAGTAAGAAATGTGATAACAAATTCCAGTCTCCAGAAGGTGCTCCCTTATCTCCCCTTGATAATAATAAGAAGAAGAAGAAGAATATTTGCTTAAGTGTTTACCATGTGCCAGAGAAGGCTATTTCTAGGAATAGTTTTTGTGAGTTTGGGGAATCTGAATATATTTTGACAACTACCTCTTTTCTTCTTCTTCCTCCATGCTTCCACGTGTCCTTGTTTCCATGAATCCAAGCCGCAGCTTCTGCCACCATGGCTGTCAATTTCCTTTTGTCCAAGTAAAAATAGGATACTAATTGGCCACCCAAAATAATAACTGTGGCATTTGTTAAGCACTTACTATCTGCCAAGCCTTGTACTAGGTGAATGGTGGGGTAGATACAAAACAATGAGATTAGACCCAGTGCCTGCCTAATATGAGTCTCACAGTCTAAGGAGGGAGAACAGGCATTGAGTCCCTATTTTACAGATGAGAAAATGAAGCCTAGAGAAGATAAGTGATGTGCCCAAAGTCAAAGAGCAGGCATGTGGCAGAGTTGGGATTAGAAACTAGTCCTCTGACTGCCAGGCACATGCTCTTTCCATTAGGCCACACTGCTTTGGCGTGGTGGAATATTCACCTTCATTAAATCAAAAGCATATCACTAAATCATTTGAATAAAGCCTCTCAAAACATGATGAAAAAGGGGTCTCCCATCAACCAATGTACTATGCATTTTAGAAAAGCTTTAAAACTGTGAGAAGGCATGAGAGATCTGATCAGTATATACTACACAAGTATTTAGGGCAAGGGAGATACTATGCTCTTGCATATCTGTTCTGGAAAAATGAAAACCTTAGTGCTGATTTTCTCTCAGTAATTATTCTGACTTTTTAATGAAATTACATTAAAAAACACAAAAACTCAAGCCTACTTATTAGTATAAAAGCCATTCATATCTGAGGACATGGTAGTTGAATTATCTTTACTCAATTCCATTTCAGAGAAAAAGTAAGCTTCTTTTGATTATTATGGATTAGTAACGTGAAACAAATAGTACAGCATTCATTCAACCTTTCAGGTAGTATAATACTGCTAGTGTGTAAAAACTAATTTCAAATGTTGTGGCTTTATATATACAAAACGTGTTAGAATTTGGTGATTAATATACCTTCACATTTTCAAATTAGGAAAATGAGTATTCTTTTTCCTCTCTGGTAAAATTTACAAGTAAAATATAGGAAAACATTCATTTCTCAGACATGAACATTTAGCAGATTTTCAGCATAAAGAGGTGACATATAGAAATAACATTTTTTTCTCAAAACATACAATAAATATTGCATTAAAGTATATTTGACCAAGTTTATGAGAGTGCAAAATATTTTCCAGAAAAAAAAAATGACTGCACAAGATGAACCTCACACAAAAAAACCCTAAAACCTTGAAAGATGTTATTAAATTCAGTTGAAATATCCAGTAAAGTTTAAACCTTTGCTTTATTTTAATTTTAGGGAAAAGATGCCTCTTCTGGAAAGAATTGAAAGGAAACAATCCACCACTTGATATTTTTTCTCTAAATGGTATTTAATTTCCCAAATGATGATTCACGCTGCTTTAGTAACAATGAAATAGAGGTTCTGTTCCATTTAAGGCAAAGAAGCTAATTTTGTGTCCCTGAAATCCAGTCACAGACAGTTCTCCATCCCCTAATGTGTTGTCATATGGTGACATGGACAGTAGTTAATGGAACTGTTCTTTCCACACTGAAATTCCTGTACTTATAGCACGTTCCCAGAACTGTTAGATTTTGGAAAGAGACCTAGCTGGGATGTTCTTCAACGAAGTTCATTTTATATTTTAAGAAGCCTAAGAACTTTCCTCTGCATATCTTCTCCTGTCTTAGGCATCTGCTCTGCTGTACCTCTCCCTTTGTTGATGATTTATTGAGCACCTCTGTGTATGTCACCTTCCCCAATAGCAGACCACCAGATCTCAGTTCCTAGGCATGCCTAAACAAAAAAATAAAATCATGCCTCTATGAATATACTAAATCCCCTAAGAGCATATTATTCTAGTGATTGGCAAATAAAAAAGGAGAAACAAAGAATTCCTGTGGAGAATAACGGTTTGCAGTCTTGTTTGGTGTTGATGTATTCCATTATTTTATTGTCATTTTTATTTTCCTTTTTCCCATACAGTGTTTCTATTTTAAAAATTCAGCACTTCCCTCTAATATAAAGACACAAGAAGAGTGATTCAGACTCTTTGGACAAAGTGAATTTCATCTAAATATTTGCATAACGCAGAGGCATCAATAAATTCTGAAAAGGACAGTTGCACATACTTTTGCCTACAGATTGATTTTTTTCTATTATGATAATCAATTTACTATGATTAGTCAGGAGTTAGAGGAGAGAAAGTCTTTCTTCACCCCCTTTTTCTGTTCTCTCCTGTGCCCAAGTTTACCCTAAACATGGGAGATGGGAAGACTGAATTAGCTTTTGTGAAAACTTCACAGCCAAATAAGAAATAAGCAGAAGGATGGGGGGAGACTCTGAGAACAACCAAAATCATACAGTTCCAGGAACAGAGTAAGGCAGGAAAGCCCTCCAATCACAAGTCACTCCCTCCTGGAATTCAAACATGTCTGTGCCTCTGTGTGCTTTTTCCATTCCCAACATCACTGAGGCTATATTTAGTCCCACAAGAGCATCTGTGGCGGTGGTAAGATCTGGGAGTGTGAAGGTGAAATGAGTAGGGCGGTCCCTTACCAAATGGGCCCTGCTGAGGAGTGACCCTTCCTCAGGAGGATAGAGCCTTGTATAGTGAATTTCTTCAAGATCAATTTAAATGGACAATTGAAAACATGATTATGTAACAATTTTCTACAGAGGAAGTATTTAATTAATTCAATTCCATACATTTAAATGTCATCATATTTTTAAATCCAGAGCAGTTTTCCAATTGCACAAGTTCTAATGATTATAGTTGTGTCATTAAGGGTTTGCTCTAGCTAAGGGGTTTTTCAGACCGAATTATGCTTCCTCCTTCCCTTTGCCAAAGTTACGGGTACAAACGGTAGGGGCTGGTGTGATATCTTGGAGGAAAGCATGTGGGATTGACAATAACAATTCTGAGAATGCATATAACAATGTGGTTGATCCATATATTAATCATTGGCCATAGATAATTCCTGGGAATGATGATTACTGTGATCCTGACCCTCCTACCACAGGAAGTGAAATCCTGTAGGAAATAGCCTATGCCCGTGAGCACTGTTTCTTTGAGATAAAGGAACTGCTGCTTCTTCAGCTTCACCAGCTGAGGAAGAACATGGTTAGGCTAGGCCAAGGATGGGATTGAATACCGACTGCAACATAGCCAAAGGAAAAGAGCATGGGACTGACAGTAAAGAGATCTGATTTCTAATATCGGCTCCCTTACATGGGCAAGTCACTTAAACTTCTCTGTGCCTCCATATCCTTATTTGTAAATTTGGGCAATAAATATCTGTTCTAACTATCCCTTACATTGTGAACTGCATGTGAATAAGGGGTATCTGATCTGATTATTCTGTATCTAGTACAGTGCTTAGAACATGGCATGTAATGAATGCCAAGCTAATTATCATTATTATAGGTGATGTTCCTCTTGTCTGGGCAACAGCCAATATCTCACACCCTTCTAGATACTTCCCAGTCTCCCTCGGAATGGTGGAAATTTCTATGCCGGGGTTCACAAGGGTCACTTACATCAGGGAATTAAGTTTGTCCTGTGGCCCAGTATAAACCCCTGATTGAGAAGTGAATTTCAAAGAGTACCAGGAGAGGGTTTTCTGTCCCTACACTCAAGTTTCCAACATTCTGGTTCTGTGAAGATGTATTTTTAGGCATTGGTTTTGATATTCTAGAGATATTCTAGATGTGTTACAATTTTCTATAGATATTGGTTCAGTTTTAGCATTTTTAATCCAAAACTATCTTATCTTGTCAAAGGAGTCAACCTCAGAGCAAATATTCAAAAATTCACCAAATTACCAGAGCCTAACTTCAAAAAATAATAAACCAAATAAACCAAAAGATCATTAGTACCAGACTTTGCACAATAATGAAATAGTAATAATAACTGTGGTATTTGTTAAGCATTTCCTCCGTGTGATCAGTGTAAGTTGTTATTGACACTAATAAATGTGACACTAAAAAAAATTATAAATGACACTAATTATGTACCATGCACTGTAGTAGATAAATAATAAGCAGATTGGACAGTCTCTATCCTACATGGAATTCACAGTTTATGAGATTTGGAAAGCCAGAATCATCCTCATTTCTAAAGACAAGGAAATAGGGGCAAAAGAAGCTAAGCGACTTGCCCAAGGTCACAGAGAAGGCATATGGTAGAATGAGATATAGAACCCAGGTCTCCTGATTTCCAGGTCTGTGCTCTTTCCATTAAGTTACTTTACTTCTTCAGGATGTAATGCAGAGAGATAATGTAGATGATGCACTTAGTAAAGATTTTAAAGATAATTCATATAACTCCAAGGAAATAATCTTTAAAAACTAGTTTTAAAGACTTACAAAAGTCACACATGGGCACAAACAGTATTGACTGCAAA
The DNA here is from genome assembly GCF_004115215.2 of Ornithorhynchus anatinus. Classification (NCBI taxonomy): domain Eukaryota; kingdom Metazoa; phylum Chordata; class Mammalia; order Monotremata; family Ornithorhynchidae; genus Ornithorhynchus; species Ornithorhynchus anatinus. Next base: position 159,324,302 of record NC_041728.1, read on the forward strand.
TTTCTCCATTGTATTTCTACTACAGACATACATAGGAAAAGACAAATGGTTCATTCATTCATTCATTCAATAGCATTTATTGAGCGCTTACTATGTGCAGAGCACTGTACTAAGCGCTTGGAATGTACAAATCGACAACAGATAGAGACAGTTCCTGCCCTTTGACGGGCTTACAGTCTAATGTGTAGTGAGATATAGTTGTAGAATGTGAGCTCATTGTGGGCAGGGGATGCTTCTACCAACTCTGTTGTATTGTACTCTCCCAGGTACAGTGCTCTCCACATAGTAAGCACTCAATAAATATGATTGATTGATTAATTTCAAAGAGAAGAGACAGAGAGGAGTAAATAAGAGTAGCCTCGAAAACCCTCAAGAACAGCATGAGGATATGCCCACTGAAGCCTCAAGATGACATGTTCAAAACAAATGAAGAAACCACCTGTCCCAACACCGGGTAAACAGATGGGATTTAAAAGTACAGGAAGTTGAGCAGGCTGGAAGATGTATTAGACCCATTTGATTTATAGTATTTATGGATTACCTACTGTGTACGTAACACCATACTAAATGTTTGGGATTTGAATTAAAATAAAATGTGGAAACATGAGGATACATACCAATTAATGAAGAAGTAAGCGTTATAGAGGGAAATATTAGAGATGCTAGACAGCACTTTCCTAACCATTAGGTTGTATTTCCATGACAGGGATCAGGTCCATCAACTCTATCGTACTGAACTGTTCCAAGCACTTAGTATAGCATTCTGTTCCTACTGTAGAATCAGCATTCTAAACTCTATGGCCCACTGGTACATTGGTACATCTTATTTCTTATTTTTAGAAAATAAAGCTGAAACACAAGGAAAACACAATCTCAAAATACTACTTCTAAAATGTGTTCTTATACTTTTTTTTTTTTTTTTGCTTCTGGGAGGAATAAATGTGCACAGTAAATGCTCAATGAATACCACTGATTGATTCATCACACAGTTCCATAGTATCCTGTTCCTACTTCGGGAATCAGCATTCTAGACTCTTGTGACTCATTGGTCTGACCTGGGAATGGCAATTCTTGGGGATTTTTTTAAGAAGCCTGACTGCATGGTGTTCTAAATTAATGAATTTCATATGCTACCCCTGTTCAAAGAAGGGTTTCCTTTTGTCTGTTTGAACTATAGGCCACTTTTCCCATCCAAGGAGAGGGAGGAAGGAAGGAAGGAACTCTTTCCTGGCTTCCAATGATTTTGGGGTGCTTTCAAACATTCACCAGGCTGTGAATGTCCCTCTCTTCCTGTTCCTGTTGTTGTGTAGCAATCATACTAACAACAATGTCCAGTAGAGTGACCAGTTGTGTATTTAACGAAGCACTGCAAAGGAAACTCTCTAAGCCTAAATAAAGGTGAGCCATAGAAAAAACCAGAAAGTTAGACAATATTGATAGAAACATGGATTCTAGCACTTCTATTCCCATTCTCAATCCCATTCCAGAACCGAATACTCTCAGATACCTGCCCTTGCATATTCAAAGTTCGAGGGTACATAATTCCTGTGTTCTCTATAACCTGTACCACTAATACTTGTTTTAAACTTTTTCCCAGGTGCAGAGAATATAACTTACAATTAGTCGGGATGATGTAAATGAGCTCAAATAAAGATGAAGTTTTTTCCAAAGGTGAAAAAACACACACAGAAACATCAAACATAACTTTTTTAGAATAAATGCCAAACTTTTTCTTATGATACCATCATTTTAAAACTACACATAAATTTTGAACTAGAATTCTGAACGTCTTTAAGAGGAATTATGGAAGACTCATTTGTTGCATCAGTAAACAGCATAAACTTCCAAAAAAATGGAAGACACTTATTGAATGCGTACAGAGTCTGCAAGCTATTTACAGCTGCTGAGTGTTTTTACCCTGTGTATTCACAAGGGAACACTGATGATCTGATTAACTATTAAAGCATGTCGGAAACAATTTAAAACTGAGGTCAGGCTGATAATAACAACAATAATAATAATTATGACATTTGTTAAGTGCTTACAATGTGCCAAGCACTGTACTAAGCACTGGGGTAGATACAAGGTTTCAGGTTGCCCCACGTGGGGCTCATAGTCTTAATACCCATTTTACAGATGGGCAAACTGAGGCACAGCAAAGTTAAGAGGCTTACCCAATGTCACATGGCAGATAAGTGGTGGAGACAGGATTAGAACCCATGACCTATGACTCCCAAGCCTGTGCTCTTGCTACTAGGCTATGCTCTTTCTCTGATCACAGAGCAAGTGTCTGGGAATTTTACTCAAAATGGGGGAAAATAAGAGTGAGCCAAGATTTGGAGTTATTTGAGACAACCCCTCTTAGACCTTGATCTCCATGTGGGACATGGGCTCTGTCCATCCATATTGTCTTGTAACTACTCCAGTACTTACAGTACACAGTAAGTGAAGCAGCATGGTCTTGTGGATAAATCACGGGTCTGGGAATCAGAAGGACCTGGATTCTGATCCTGCCTGCTGTGTGACCTTGTGCAAGTCACTTTACTTTTCTGTGCCTCAGTAATCTCATCTGTAAAAGGAGGATTAAGACTGTGAGCCCAATGTGAGAAATTGACTGTGTCCAAACCAATTATCTTGTATCTACTCCAGCGCTTAGTACAGTGGCTGACACATAGTAAGCACTTAAAAGAATACCATAATTACTATTATTATAATTTTTACCATCATCATCAAGCCCGCCTGAAATGGTCTTTTACCGGTCATGTCAGTTCTAATAGACAATCACAATCAAGAGGGGTTGCATCACCCCCACATTTTCTTCCTCACATCTGTCTACCTCACCCCTCACCACTATGCAAATGTCTCTATTTACACTCTAATTGTCCGAGGGCCTTCATTTCCAAAGCTCTGTTTAGAGCCTTCAGAAATAAAAAAAAAAAATCTCTGTGGTTTGGACAAAATCTCTCTCCATCACCTTTGATCATGAAAAGCAGTAATATGTAGAGTCTGTCAATAACACCAACCATCACTCCGTCCTTCTAAGCAACCTACTTCTACGATTCAATCTATATTATTGGACTGGATGGACCTCGCATGTTTTGTTTCCAATATTCTCATTTTGTGATTTTCTCTCTGGACCAAAAAATTCAATGTTTCTTCAGATGAAATACTGCCTAAGTGAAAAATAGAATTAGGACTTCTCTAAAAATATTTGTGCTGAACTGAACTCACCCTCACTTTAAGGAAGAAAAGCACAAGGATTTGAAGGGTTCAAAATAATAAATCAATGCACATGTCAAGTAACCTTTTGAACACTATCTTTTAAACAGTCTCTTAGATACACTCAGAATACTGATTCATTTCCTGCCTTCCTTTCGCAGGGAGAATGTTGGCAATAATTATTCAAATGGAAATAGAAAATTCAAATAGCATTGTACCATTCAATCCTTCACTTCAGAACAATTTATTTGATTCCATGTATGATCTACACACAGTCAGGCCTGGATGATTATGTCTGAAATATACTACCTGCTAAAAAATGTCTGACTTCAATTAGAGTTCTATCTTAAATTTTCTAAATTCCACTAAATTTTTACCCAGTGAACAGTACAGATAAAAATTAAGGGCTTTAAAGTGCCAATATGGAATGTGTCAATATATAAATTCCAACTAAGATTGGTGCTGATGAACAGTGGCAACATCAATACATTAATACATTGTTTTGTCAGAAAATAAAGCTGAAACCTAAGGAAAACATAATCCCAAAACACACTACTTCTAAAACGTGTTCTTAAACTATTTCCTTTTTACTTTTGGGAGTAATGAATAGAAACATATTATTTCTTCTAAATTACACTGAACACCAGTGCATTCCTTCTATTTTTTGTTCTATTTTACATTTATTATTGTTCTACTTCTATTTGCTAATTTTTCATCGCTGGCTTATTTTGATGGGTATTCAGAAATGGCAGTCTTTCTTCACGGTATCTCATAGCATGTCATTTTGTAGCCATTCTAAATATGTGTGTATTATTTTTACTGTATCAGAGAACTTTTAAGAGTTTAGAAACATGCCTCTTTTTCTTAATGGGATTAGAGGTCAAAGACAGACACAGTTCAATAACATTATAAAGAACAGAAGAATACTGAACCAAATTTTAATACCCAATCCAAAAAACTAAGGCTCAGAGCCACTTGGCAAGATACTAGAAACCCCAAGAAGCATTCTGTATTTTCATAAATGCTTGCAGCTTGTACACAGTGTATGTTCTCATTCTTATAGCTACCTTAAAGATAACGAATGTTTCTTTCTATTGGTTAATGTGTCATCAGTCAAAATCTGTGGTTGATTGGCTTTGTTTTAACCTTGCATAAGTTTGTAAAGAGTCAAGACATAAATAGCCTTTAAGGATTCAACAGTTAATGAAAACTCAGGATATTTTCACTTCTACTTTTGAAGTCACTTCAATCTACCATATACCTTAACCAGCAGCAGAGGCCAACTTTAAATGGGATTATCCTGCACAATAACAATGTAAACCCCATTGCAACTATGCCCAAATTAGAAATCTTGCACCATATTTAGTTTGAAAACTGCTCTTCGCCTTAAAGGAGCACATCACTGCTTATCATTATCAGCACCATCATAAAATCATATATTGAGGAATAGAAGAGGGATAGAAGGCTAAAGTACATTTCTAAATGGGTAAGCTATCTCCCCATATTTCATTTTAAACTGTTTAAAAATAAACATAATTATAATCCCTCTCTAACCCTTCTGAATATCCCTTTTAGTAACCCCAACAATCAGGGAGCATTACAGGATGTGGAAAGGCTAACTATCTTCAACCTCCATCTCCATGGTTTTTATTTCAGATATGGCCAAATCTCACCCTTGTTTTTGGAAAGAAAAAATTAAAATCTGTAAAATCTATTTTTATGCATATGTGGGGGGTGGGAATGGGGAAGGATGGCGGGGGAAGTGGGTCATATAGACAAGCCCTAACAAATCCAGTTTTATTTATCTGGTGGGAAGTTTAACCTCAACAGGAAGTAAACAGCATTTACTGAGGATTTAGTAATAATAAACTGGAAACAGATTGGCTTGGTATGTGCTACTTCTATGGTTCCCACATTCCAACTCAGCATGGATGATAAAAACCCACAGATTGAATACTAAACATCTTCCTTAAACTGTCTGTCATTTGATAGTGCTGCTGAGCCAGAATATTGGATATTTTGCAACTGTAAGATATAATAATAATAATGTTGGTATTTGTTAAGCGCTTACTATGTGCAGAGCACTGTTCTAAGCGCTGGGGTAGACACAAGGGAATCAGGTCTTCCCACATGGGGCTCACAGTCTTCATCCCCATTTTACAGATGAGGTAACTGAGGCCCAGAGAAGTTAAGTGACTTGCCCACAGTCACACAGCTGACAAGTGGCAGAGCCAGGATTTGAACCCATGACCTCTGACTCCAAAGCCCGTGCTCTTTCCACTGAGCCACACTGCTTCTCTAGAAAGATAGCCTCTTTGTTTGCTCACCATTTTCTGTAAGATGCAACAACTACAATTCCGCTTCCTTCTTTTATGTGCCTAGGGGTGGAGAAAAGACAGAAAGAACTTAAGAGAGAGCAGAGGTTACCAGGGTCTTCTTTCTGCCTTCACCTCTACCTGGATAACACACACACACACACACACACACACACACACACACACACACACCCCTATTCCCGTCACCCTCTTCTAGGACTTTGCTTTTACAGCAGTTTGTTTTTCTCCTCCTAGAAATCCAGTAAGATTCATCCAAGATTATTAATCGTCGCTTAAAATATCTCTGGGACATGCTAAATATAAACTTATTCATTTCGTAGTTGGGATCCTGAGGAACAGTCTAAATGTAATGTAAACAACTGCCCGGTAATTCGCTCAACTTCTTACATCATCTTATCTCTCATCATCATTGTGCATTTTGTGCATCATCTTTTTGCTCTTTTTCAGGCAGTACAAAGAGGACATATGATCTATTGACAATGCCAAAATGTAATTCCATATGATAACTCACTTTAACATCGCCCATATAAAACTTTTACCAAAGTCACTGAAGATTGAAACGATCAGTTGATTTAAATTTCACCTATTTTATTATAAACAGGAGTATAACTTATTGTTAAGACGTGGGAAAATAATTTGGCTAAACACATTGTCACGTTTGCTGAAATGCAGGAAAGTAAAATGCCTGCTCAGGAATGACTTCTTCTCTTCTAAAGTTATGTCTGGAAAGGGGTCCTCATTGTGAACAAATACTAGTAGAAATTCCAAAATTTCTAACTGAATTGCTGTAAAATTATAAATCGGATCCTTTTTTTTAATGTGTTTTTCTTTTAGGGTACATTTCCATTTTGAAATGGAAAGACAACTCAATCTGAATTTAGTGACAGTGAAAGCTGAGACAGCAAGGGAGTGTTCTAGTCAGAGTTCGCTTGTGAGCAGAGGCCAGTCCACTGAAGGAAACTGAAGTGTGGTCTTCAGACTGCATGGATTTTGGAAAGAGGAGGACACTTGGAGAAAGACTGCAGACTGCTGCACATCATTACATTTTACAACTCGCACTGCTTTGTTCCCTAAAGTTAGTGAAAGTGATAATAATAATGATGGCATTTGTTAAGCGCTTACAATATGCCAGGCACTGTACTAATTGCTGTGGTGGATACAAGCAAATTGAGTTGAACCCAGCCCCTGTCCCTTGTGGGGCTCACAGTCTCAATCCCCATTTTATAAATGAGGCAACTGAGGCACAGAGAAGTGAAGTGACTCACTTGAGGTCACACGGCAGACAAGTGGTGGAGCCAGGATTAGAATTCATGACCTTCTGACTCCCAGGCCCATGCCCTAAAACCACTATGCCATGCTAGTGTTCTGGATGGTAAAATGACATTCACAGTGAATGACATTTAGAGATAGCAAAGCTGACTACTCAGTTTCAGTTGGTTTTAGGATGAAAAAAGGATCAACTGCTGAACTTCTACAATTGCTTTGATTGTTCTATGAAAATAGTGATAATGGTATTTACATTGAGTGTGTGACACACTCTGACTTATCAGTCCTCTAAACATGTTTCTTAACATTTTTATAAATTAAAGGGCTGAAAACTTTCAACCACGTCAGTAAATTAATCCCATAAATATGGTGCAGACAATACAGCAATTCCTAATGTTCACATACCACAACACACTGTCAAATTTCTCCTTTTCATTCCAAAATGACATTAATGCATGTATTTTCATTGAATATGGAGACATTTTTGATTAAACATATTTAATTGACTTGATCACATTTGGTTTATGACTCATGAAACTGCAAAAATCTGGTAACTCACCACAATTTCAAAGGACTGTGCAACATGGAAACAAGGATGACGTTTGCCCACACTAAATACTTGACGGATTGCACTGTCATTTGGTGACAATTAACAAGGTCTGCAATCTTCTATTATTCTCCATCCCTGCTTTACTTTTCAAAGGAACACTGTCAAACTGTCAAGGTGTCAAAGTTGGGCCAACCCCATACATTTATTATACCTCCTGCCTGTAAACATCTTTGCTTTGAAACCCCTCAAGATAGTATCATTTTTTTTTTAATCATAATCCAAAATCAATTTGAAAACTCATCTGCAGCTTAGCAGTAGGAAAAAAAAAAGCAAGCAAACAACTTTTCTAAAACCAAACGCATCCCTGCCAATACAATCTGTGGGCAGACAGAGAAAGCAGTCAAGCTGTTAACTTCTGCTTGGAGTGCAACTCCTTTATTTCCCAAAGAAATTGAATTTATCTCTTCATTTTGTTTTCACCAAGCCACGTATGTAAAGGGTTGCAGGTCTGGTATGTGGTTAGCACACATCGAAAATAATGGGCTCTATAAAAGCATCATAATTGATGATGAAGGTCCCCATAGGAAATCTAATCTTCTAGTTAGCTCTATTTTTATTTTACCTGCAACATTTTCCTATTCTGCATATGCAGCATAATGGCCAGAGCCTTGCCTCATTAGTTCAGCTATGCAAAATTTTGTTTACCATTTGCAAAGATTCCACTCCAAAAGGAAAATTTGAAAATAGAATTAAGTGCTCCCAGCTCCTTTGCAAAAATGTTAGGTGAAAGGTAGAAGCCTATTTGTTATTTTAATAATAATGGTTCTTGAGGAAATAAACCACAATTTGCCTGAGATTGGAGACAGTTTTCATTTATGACATGACAAAATTAAATATTCCACTAGATATGGAGAATTTTAAATTCCAGAATACTCACAACAAAGACACTTTTGCATACGTATATGCACAAAGCGAAGGCTGACGATTTCATTCAGGACCACTTTTCCTGGCGTTACATAAATGCAAGAAAAAAATGTAAAATCAATCACCACAGCATGGTACATCATGCTTCTTACTGTGCATTTGTACTTTTCATATGAGTAAACCAAATGTACTTGTGCCTCTATATTTTTATCTTACTGAAGGACAATACATATATATTCAAAGTATGTGCATATATTATTGCTTCCACAGCCTTGAAAGACCTACAGTACCTTCACAGAACAATTTTGATGAATTTTATAATGAGGCGGTTTGTTCTGTTGACCTGAATTTTTGTAGTCGATGATGTTGAGCTGACCATAAGTTTATAAATTGCTAGTTTAAAATCAAATCAACTAAAAGCACTGAAACAGAGAGTGCTCCTTCACTGCCAAGTACTCTGATATAATCTTGAATTGAATCAGCTAGAGTCTACTTACTGATTCCTTTGAAGTCTTTAAAAAAGCTTTCTCCCTGCAATAATGTTTCTCCCTTTTTAGACCAGATTTCAGAAAAATAGGAGCATATCTTATATTAGCTGAAATGAGTACTCAGATGACTGAGCAAATTATTTTCTTCTTGAACTGCATAATCAATTAAATCATTTAAAATACTAATGGGTGTCACATTTCCTGCAGAACTGATGAAATTAGCAATCCTTACGAAAATTATAAAACTCAGAGTAATTTATCATTTTTTGTTTTTCTTACTTCTTATATACACTTTTATGAGAATTATCATTCCTATTTCCTGCGTACTTCTTCTATGAATTGCAGAATAACAAAGGAAAGACATGACTGCAACCACAAAAACAGCAAACTGAAATTGGCACACGACTTATCGGTACCACTGCTGAATTAAGCTAAAACAGTGTATTAGATATCTCCTAATCAACAGCTCATCCATGAGGGAAAATTGCTACGCCCTGCAAATTATTTTCCAATTTTATAACCGTTCCTATAATTTGAAAATATCATAACAACAGCAAATCCCATCAATGTAGGTCTGCTAAGGTTAGTTATAAACAGCCTTCCTGTAGCAGAGAGAGATAAATGAATAAATAGGTTTCACTTCTTTAAATGGGACCTCAATTGTGTAGCAGTAAAATCATGAAAAAATTCTAAACACACATCAATCACCACACTATTCTGAGGAACCAAATTGATTTCAGCCACCGCTTACTTGAATATTGCAATAAAGAACGAAATTTCCTAAACAGAAAAAAAAATCCACTTAAGCCAAAAATTATCTCTTTTAATACAAAATTCCATTGTCATAGAATAAATTTATTTCCACTGAATAAATAGATTTACTCCCCAACCAGGAATGAAATTAGAACCTATAGTTAAGAACCTATATTTAACACTCTTGTCTTCTGTTCTTTAAATTAAATATAAACATTGTTCATAATGAATGACTTATATTGTACTTGATATGACTTATGAACACTCATTTTGGAAATGAATACAGCACCAGTAACACTAGGGATTGTACTTTAACCTGATTTGTATTATAGTTCATGTTATGCATGCGTGTAGTGTTATCAATGAAACTTTAATGATTAACATCAGAAGTATCTAGCCTTGCACTTTGATTTTTTAAATATGCGCATGCTTTCTACTATCCATTAAAACATTGCTATTCGTGAGGAAAGCAGCAGTAATAAAACACCATAAGTAGTATAGAAGGATCTGACAGAGCTGAGTTTCTGAACATGTATAACTAATATATCCTGGAAATGGGGCACAGATTACAGCTTTCTTGAGCAGGCTTAGATCACAACGGTGTCAAGAGCGACACGATTAAGAGATGGGATGGGCTTTTCGGTCCTTAGTAAAGGCTCTATACTAAGGGAGAAGGAAAGAGGAGTGATAAATGGACAGGAAAATAGGAAACAAGAAGGACAGTAGTAAGTATGAAAAGAAAAGGAATTATGGAGCATGTGGAGTCGGGGTGGGGGAAAAGGAAAGGAACAAGAAAACGGAAAAGGGAAAATCTCTGGTAGAACTCAAAGGACTGGACCCTCGGTATTAGGAAGGGCGTCATTTTGAATAGAATCACAATGAAGTCTGGACATTTTGTCATCTAACAGTAGTCCACAAATTGTGCCTGAAGAGCATTAAGGACCAGGGCGTCGGATACAAATTTTTGAATGCGAGACGAAATTAAAAATTCACCCTAAAAAGGTGTCATTTGGATTGAACGAGAACATGACCGTGTGTAGACATTTTTTCTGTATCTCTGCACCTCTCTGTCGATCCACATAACAGAGAGAGGTACATAAATATTGTATCCTTTAGTCTCTCATTTGGCATCCTTGAGGGCAAAACCTAGTAGTTCATCAGCCGTAGAGCTAGAGAACTGATTTTACATTCCTCCAATTGTTTTTTTTTTCCCCTTTCAATCTGAATGTAAGGCATTAGTGACGTCTGGTGAATTACATTCAACACGTAATGATTTCTATTAAGGGCAGCTTGAGGGGGCACAAGCGGGAAAGCACGCTGAGCCTCAAGCTGCAAGGTTGTGCAGCACCAACTGCAACTGTGATGGCTAGAGCTCTGCCGCCCTCTCCTGGCACAATGGGGTCACTACTGCCCCTCCCTAGGCCTTCCCGAAGCCTTTTTCCTCCCTTAGAAATAAATGTTCTCTCCAAGACCACGATACCGACACCTAAAAAATCCGATTTTCTTTGGTTTCACTCACATTTCAGCGAGCTGTAAATGGTGTCGATCTCAAAGTCAATTTTGCAACATCTTTTTTAATGACATATCCCCCCTCCCCCCCCAAAAAAAACAATTGTGCGCAGCATCCTCTCATTTAGTGCAAATGTAACTCGGGTTCCCGTTGCAGCAAGTGGGTGGAAGAGAGAGTCAGTCGTCGGAGAGTGGCTACTTTGACAGCTGTCAGGCCTCCGATGGGGGAACCCAACGAGCGGTTTCGAGGCGATCCCATCGGAGCAAGTCTAAGAAACACCGCAGATCCATCCCTGCCCTTCATCCCGCCACCCGCATCCCCCGGCCCTCGGGAGCATTGGTTTCCAATCCTTTCGCCGGCTCCTCGTTTCGTATTTAAGGGCTTTGCTTTTGTCCCGGTGGGAGCCCGAGGAGGCGACGGTAATGCCGTCACTAAAACTGTCACAGAGCAAATGAGGAAGGGAAGCAGATTGCAAATCGGATTTTTTTTTGTTTTGTTTTGTTCTGTTTAAAGTCCCGAGTGGCATCCTGGCAAGAGAAAAGTTTCGCAGGGTTCTGTCAACATCACAGTGCATTGAACTGATCATAAAATAGCTTTCGGTAACGTGGGAAATCAAACAAAAATCAGAAAGGGGCAGGGAGGAAGTGGCATAGCTGAAGTTTAAGGTTCAAGCTTTTATCCTCTATATATATATATGTATTTTTTTCAAAACTTTTTATTAGGAAAGCTATACCAGACGCATAATCACTATACAATGATTAAACATTACCTTTACAATTTTTATAGTCACTGAAATTACAGAATAAATATATGCACATTGTTTTTGAATCTTTGTGTGTGTGTGTGAGCGCGAAAACATTAAAAGTGCTTTCCTACAAAGCTGTTAGTGATATATTCCAGTTGCTTTTTTTATATATTTTTAATATATATATAGATAAGAAAGTGCGGATGTCCTCCAAAAAATCTTGGCGTTAGGATGGAGTGTCACAAAGAGGTGGCTTATCCCTAGGTGCGCGCTGTGTATCACATCCTTTAAGTTGGTCGCTGGGGATGGGTTGGGGCTGGAATGGAACTTCCCCCAGCGGATGGGAAGGAAAAAATGCTGCGGTGATTTGGTGAAGAGTGGGGATGGGGGAGGAAAACGGGCGGGGGGGTCCGAGCATGTGGCCTGTTGGATTGTTAAGGATGGGTGAGGGGGTGAGGCGAAGAGAGGAGGGATGGAGATTATGGAGGGGGAGAGAGAAGCAAAAGCAGTGGATTGGGAATTGTGCATGTATGTGTGTTTGTGTGTGTGTGTGTGCACGTGTCTGAGTGTGTGTGTGCGGGAGAGAGAGCGAGAGAGACAAGAGAGTGACTGAGAACATTCGAGCAAGACCCGCCCCCTCCCTCCCCCTCTTGCAGTTTCCAGGCATGCAGCAAACTGCATCATCAATACATGTACAGAATCTGTGCCATGATGGGTGAGAAGAAAGACAGCCACAATGCTATCTTTTCCCCCCTCCCCTCAAAACAAAAGTAAACCCCAAAAGGAAAAAAAAAGAAAAAAAGAAAAAAGTAAATTACTGCAAAAAAAGACACAGAGAATTTTACTCAATTAGGATCGATACAAAGATCCTCGATATACCTTATACATGGCACAGTCAAAGTCTCAAGTTTCAGTATAAAAAAATAATGATTGATAACATTTGCTGGCAAAAGTCTGCGAAGGCACTTCATTGATTAATGATCTGAGTATGACCCTTCCTCCGAAACACATCCGGGAGGGGGAGAGCACACATCTGTATTCTCTAGTTATCATGCGGATTTGTTTTGTCGGGGTGGGAGAGGGGTAAGGATAGAGGAGGCTCGATCGGGGCCGGTTGGCGGGGGGCGGGTGGGGTGGGGGAGGGTAGGGAAATATTTATTTCATTTTTTTTTAAAAGCGCTAACTTTTTTTTTTCCTTCCCCATTCAGAACCTATAGGTTGTTTTCTCCAGGACTTCGAGGTAATCCGGCTTGGTTTGGAGTTTGGCCCTTAACTCGAGGTATTCGCTTTTTTGGGTTTGGTGGTCTGAGAAGCCCTTTCCAGCCGAGAAGAGAAGGGTTTCTTTGAGCCTGGCGTCCTGCTGTAAGTCTGGATATTGCATGCCAGGAGGGTGGACGTGCAGTTCCTTCAACTTGGGCACTGTGCTGTAGAGGCAGTCCACGAAGCCCACCATGCAGGGGGCTGGCTGGGGTCTCTCCCGGTCGAGGAACCCGCCGCCTCCGCCGCCGCCCCCACAGCCTCCCCCCGGGGGGAAGAGCACCACACCGCCGTTCTTCTCATGGTGGCGGAACCCCGCCAAGTCTCCCGCCACGCTCCCCACCACCCCTGCCCCGCCACCGCTGCCCCCCCCGGCGGGGCGGTGAGGGTGTGCGGGGTGGTGGTGGTTCCTGGTCACTATGGTGTTGAGCTGGGAGCTGGATACGGCCAGGGTCCACTCCTTCTCCTTCTCCAGCAAGGTCCGGTAGTTACTGGGGTTCTCCTTGGCCGTCTCGGAAAACTGGTCCTCTCCCAGCAGGAGCTCCCCGGCCCGAGGAGGCTGAGGCCCAGCGCCGCCCCGCTCGGGACCGCCGGCCTCCTGGGCCCCCGTCTCGGCCTCCGCCTCCTCCTCCTCCTCCCGGGGCTTGTAGATGGGGTTGTTGCACATCTGGGTGACCGGGTGTGGGATGTAGTCGTACACATGGCCCACGGGGGGAGCCTTCTCGGGCGAACCCCGGCTGGGACGGCCTCCGCCCCCGCCGCCCCCGCCGCCCCCGCCGCCCCCGCCGCCCCCGCCGCCGTCCTCGAAGAGCCGGTGACACTGCATCTGGATGCCCGTCAGGTCCACGCCCTCTTGCCGCTTGCGGAAGGGCAGCTTCTTGCGGCGCCGGCGGAGGACGAAGGCGAAGAGGCCTGCCGCGATGAAGACGGCAGAGAAGAAGAGCACGAGCAGGCTGAGGATCAGTACGGAGAGGGGCACGGGACCCCCGGGCGGCGAGAACTCCGAGGGCGAAGCGCCGGTGGGCCCCCCGGCCGCTGGCCGGCCCGCCCCCGGGAGGGCTGGGGAGGCGCCGGCCCCGCGCAGCATCTCCGGGCAGAGCGCTTCCAGCTCGACCGTGCGCACATCGCGGCGGGTGAGGTTCTCGGGGCTCCCGCAGAGGACGTCGCCCACCACGCTGACGGAGCTGATGGTCTCCATCCACTGCTTCAGGGGCACCAGGTCGCAGGTGCAGTCCCAGGGGTTCTCGTTGAGGTCGATCTGCACGATGGCGTTGAGGTGCTCCAGGACCCCGGCCACGGGCAGGTAGAGGAAGTAGTTCTTGCGCAGGTTGAGCCGGGCCAGCGAGGTCCCCGCGAAGGCGTCCGTGGGCAGCTTCCGCAGCAGGTTGTTGTTAAGGAAGAGCAGCTTCAGGTTGGGCATGAGGCTGAAGGCCGCCGGACGGATCTCCCGGATGACGTTGAACTCGAAGTACAGGTAGTGCAGGCTCTGCAAGCCTCGGAACATGCCCGGCGTGAGCCTCTCGATGTCGTTGCCGTTGAGGAACAGGCTCTTCAGGTTGGGCAGGTTGATGAAGGCCCCGTCCTGGACGTAGGAAATGCGGTTGTTCCCCAGGTGCAGGAGCTCCAGAGACGAGAAGTTCCAGAAGTCGGACCGGTAGATCTTCTGAATCAGGTTGCTGCTCAGGTACAGCTTCTTGGCGTTCAGGGGCCTTGGGAGGAGCTCCGATATGTTGCTAAACCCCCGCTCTTTGCAGTTGACCGTCAGGCCCAGGTCATTGATGTGCAAGCTGCAGATGCAGCCCGTGGGGCAGATGATGGGGATGGGGGGGCGGGTCTGGTAGGCGGCCACGGGCGGCTGGTTGGGCCCCGGGTACGGGCCCCGGGACGTCGGTGGAGGCTTGGCCGTCCGGGGCTGTTTGGTGGGCTTGGGCTGCCTGTTGGAGGACTTGTATTCGACGGAAGAGGCGGTGAAGTGGACCGAGGACAGCATCGAGGAGGGCTTCGTGGGCCAGGTGTTCTCCTTGCTCGAGGACAGCTGAGGGATCCCCAGGCTGGCTTCCACCTCCGACTCTGTCAGCAGGGGACAGAGTTCCGCCTTTCTGATCTCCCGCAGGTCCTTACCGTGGAAGTGGAAGGGGGTTTCGCAGGTGATGTCTCCCACCAGGGCCGTGTAAGGGATGCGTTCCAGCCAGGTCTTCAGCTGCACGATCTCGCAGGTGCAGTTCCAGGGGTTTTCTTCCAGCTGGATCTCCATCAGGGTCCTGCCAACGTGATCCAGCATTCCCCGGTAAGGGAGTACCTTTAGCCTGTTTCCCCGGAGGTCTAGGTGGGTCAGAGACACGGCCTTAAAGAGATTGGTGGGAAGGATGGGGATGAGGTTATCGTTCAAGATGAGAACCCGCAACTTGCTCAGGTTTCGAAACGCCCCGCTTTCGATGCGCTTGATGACGTTGTAGTCGGCCTGCAGGTATTCCAGACTTTCCAAGCCCAGGAAAGTGTCGTTTCGGAAGATGTCTAATTTATTCTCGTGCAGGTATAACCTCTTTAAAACCTTAAGGCCGTTGAAGGCTCCCGACTGAATGTCCTGCAGTGCGTTGTTCCCAAGGTTAATAGATACAGCATTGTTCAAGTGGAGGAAACTGTTGGTGTACAGTTTCCTCATGGAATTCCTCTGCAGATAAAGTTTAAAAGGTCTCGACCAGGACTCTGTGATCTGACTAATATTTGTAAATCCTTTACTGTCACAATGTATATGAAAAAGGCTTTCTTTCACTTCACAGTAACATGGATCAAAGCAAGGCTCGTCTATTTCCTCTGAGTCCTCTATCAAGGGGATTGGGGTAGTCCATCCTAGAGCAAAAATTGTGCTTAGAAGAATTATCCACAACATCCTTCCTTTATGGAAAGCTTCTGCCGTAGAAGATTTCATCATTTGCGGTTGCTTACAAAACTGCAACAGAAATAAAAATGTACATTTTTAGCATGTCATCAGAAGCACCCCGGTCCTCAACTCCTACTTGTGGTGGCTTTTACGAGCCTTAGAGAAGTTCGGTCACCCAACTGATGGGCGAAACAAACTAACAACATGGCTGAAGCTCAGAGTGGGTCCTGCACGCCGTCTCTGAAATGTTTCAATTAGGCATTTCCATTTCTTTCCCCTCCCGAATGACACTCGGTAAACGGCACCTAACGAAAGCTGCGTTCCTCGGTTCCGGGGGGGGGGGGGTGCAAATTGGAATCCGGAGGTGAGGGTGTCGACCCTGATGCAGGTTCAAATCATGCCCGGTCTTCTGATACCGGTCTTAATACCACTGAGCGCTCTGAGGGAATCTCACCTCAGTGCCCATCATGCCCGGCACTGACAACTAGAGAATACCAGCTCTCCACTTTCGCCATCACGCATCCAAAATGAAGCCCTCCTTGAAACACATTTCCTCAAACTCTTGGTATCCCCACTCAAAGCTCACCAAAGTTACTGGGTTGGAGGGTGGTGAAATACAAGATCTCAGGGCGTAGCCTCTATTTCAGTTGGCAGAAGGTTCAGGTTGTTGTATCAAGAGCCCTGGCAGGAAAGAGGATTTTCTTGAGAAATGATTACAGCCCTCCTAATAAGAGTGAATGATGAGCCAGTGTGAATTAGCCCCCTCGCCTACCAACACAGACGACATGAGGTGTTGTGTGAACAGACCGACATCCACCACGTATTCGTTTCTATGCCTATTTAAAGCCTTCAGGAAAGATTAATCTTTTTTTCAAAGCACATGCCCATGCGATTGGCTGATGTACAGGGATAGTGACAGCTAAAGGCTGCTGAGTCTGAGAGTATCTATGTATTGAAATGCCTGCAAAGCCAGGCTTGGATTATGATATGTGTGCCCTCAAGCACACCGGGGAACCCCGTTCAAAGCTGAGGGGTACTGGAGATATTAAAAAAAAAAAAAAAAAAAAAGGAAAGGGTGGGCAAAATCCTCGACACTTACCTGCCGAAAAAGATCTATCACACTATCACACAGTGTATAATTCAAAAGAAAGGCACCAATCTTCTCCAATTGGATGAAACAAATTCAGTGCACCGATCTAATAATATGCAGCTCCTTCCTATATGGCTCTCCCTCTCCTCTGGATTTCTCCAATGTTTGGAAATACATACATGAATAAATTATAATAATGCAGTTCATTAGATCGTCCTTCTCGAACCACTGAAATATCACTCAGAAATGGTATGTGTTTGTGTGTTTTATCAATAGCAATAAAAAGGAGCTTTTGGCATCTCCCTTCTTTCCCTCCCCCTCCTTCCTTCCCCTTCCTCATCCCCCTCCTCCCGCCGCCTCCCGCCCACCCCCCCTCAACACACACATAAAGGAGATTTTTCATCAATCCTTCTCTAACTTAGAAGCAGAAATCTGCGTTTATGGGGAAAATGGGGTAGGATCAACCTCATAATCAACTTGCAAATAATGCCCACGGCCGTAGGAAAATGTAGATGCGGGAGCAAGCAAAGAGAAATATACCTCATGCAATTAATTAATCAACGTATTTTTTTAAAAGCAAACAATGACTTTTACATGGAAAAGAAAGAGAAAAAACGAGCCTATATTGCAGTATCAGTCTTTCTTTGCAAAATATTGGATTCTACTTAAGTTGTCTCTCCTTCAGCATCTAGGCTAAAATTATTTTCCTCTCTTTTGGGGCTCACTTAGACTAGAAGAAAGGACCTGGAAATCTTTTTACTTACCTGTTTTGCAGGGGATTTTATAGCACATCTGAAAAAAAAGCTTGACTTTTAAGATTTGCTTCTCTCCTCTCTCTTTATTTCTCTCTCTTTTCTCTCTCTTTCCCTCCTCCTGCTGAGGCTAAAGCAAAAGGGGGTAAAAAAAAAAAAAAGGCAAGCAAGCCTGAGACGTGCAGGGAATGCAATGGGCTCTTCAATGGGCTTCTTTAGGATGCAGAACTGCTGCTTGGCACACTCAATGGAGAAGGGAGGAGAAGGGGTCTGCTGCAGGCTCCGCCGCCGCTTTCTCTGGGTACCAGCAGCACATCATTGGAAGGGAGGGAGGAAGGCAGGGAAGGAGGGAAGGAGGGAGGGAGGGAGGGAGGGAAGGAAGAAGGGAGGGAGGCTCAATCACAGCGGAAGATCTGGGGCTTCTCTCGCGCTTGCTTTGCTTTTTTTGCTTTTTTTTCCCCCTATGTGTTGTTGTCCTGGATCAGGCTTTTCCACGTCATGAAAATGAGCTCCAACAAGGGGAACAAATGAAGGCGGGGGGGGGGGGACGCGCTTGGCACAGGGTCGGGGGCGCGCATCGGGAAGCCCTGACTACACAGTTTTGTGTGTGTGTCTGTGTGTGTGTGTGTGTGTGAGATGTGTGTATGTGTGTGGTTTTCCAGGGATGGGGGCTGAAGGGACGAAGGGAGGTTGGGAAGCGGTCAGGCTGAGAAAGCCACGAGGAGAGGGAGAGTGGTACCCAGGAATGGTTCGCCTCCCTGGTTTTTATTTTGATGATGATGATGATTTTTTTGTTCCTCCCCCTCCTATGTCGCCTTGGACCGTTGGAGACGGCGGTCCCGAGCCGGCAGGTGGAATTCCTGGGGAGGGAGCTGGGGGAGACCCCAGCCAAGAGCCCGGACCCAGGCATCCCCCCATCCCACAGCCCATCGCTGCGGGGAGAGAGGCCCCGATCGGTTTGGAGAGCAGAGGCGCATCGCGCATCTTTCCAGCAGGCCGAGGGGGAGGGAGGGAGGGAGAGACACAGAGACAGAGAAAGAGACAGAGAGACAGAGAGAGAGAGGCTTTTAACCCCTTCCCTGCTGCAGAGGGGCCCGGGAGGGCTCAGCGGGGGGAGAGAGGAGGGGAGCGTGCACTGCGCGGTGCGGGAGCGCCCGGCTCGCTGTCCAGCGGATTCCCCCGGATTCCCAGGAGGACAACGAAGGCTCCCACGCCTGCCGCCTTTCCCGGGAGCAGAGCTGGGAGATGCGGCCGGGAAGAGACCCCTCTGGGGATGGACGGACGGATGGATGGATGGATAGACGGACGGACGGACGGACGGACGGATGGATGGATGGATGGATGGATGGACGGATGGACGGCTCCGGCAGGATGGCCCCCGGGATGAAAGTTAGCAGACAGGGACGCCGCCCCCCCAAAAAACACTTTCAAAAAGACCCAAAGGCGGCCCTTGTGGAGCCTTTTGAGGCTGGACACCGGTAAGCGATGCGCTCCTTAAACCCTCGCCGCACCAACGTGTGGCATTAAGAAATCAGCGTGCGTTTGGGCAACAGACCACGGTGGCTCTCCGAGGAAGGACGGTATTTGCACTTCCCAACACTTTGGCCATCAATCTCGTGACTTTTTCCCCTCTCTGGCGCTAGCCTTATCTCACTCCCCTCCTCCACCTCTCCATCCCCCCAACCTCCCAGAGCCTCGTCAAGGGGCATGAGCGAGGCGAGGGCAGCCACCGTGCCCATCGACCCAGCACCACAGACCCTTCTTACTTCATGCCAGCCCTGGGTTTCCAGGATTCCGCCGACCGCCAGGATCAGGGAGGAATTTCAGATGCTCCGGAATCCGGTCCCGATTTCCACGGGGACGGCAGAGGATCCTCCAAGGAAAGGATCCTCCGAGGAGGCTCTCACGTGAGCGACAGGGTGGGGATGCAACCGTCCTAGGCCTCGTCGACCATTTGCCCTCCAGGACGGCCCGTCTCCGGGGTGAGGGTGCATGGGGATGGAAGAAAGGGGGACGCTGGGGTTGGCGCTAAAAGTTGGACAGGGCAAAGGCCCCTTGGAGCCCCGACCCATCCCACCCCTATCCCAGTGCCCGCCTCCGCGGTCCGGGAAAAAGAAGGCAGGGAAAAGTGCTTCCCTGCCTCCCTCCCTGCCTGTCCATTCTCCTGGACTTGGGGAGGGGCCGGAGGAGGGGTGGTGGGGTAGAGAGGAAGGGGAGGACCCGAGGACCATCACGACTCTTTGAACCACGAGATCTCCCTGGGGCTAAATGAAATGCTTCAATATGGAAGCAGAACGGCACCTCGTCGGGGAAATCATCAAACTGCTGCATCATTCATTTTCCGAAAGGCTTTGGGCTCCGGCAGACCCCTCCCCAATCCGTTATTCTCCAGCCAAAGGCGAGGGTTAGATTTCAGAGTGGAAAAGTAATTTTTTTTTTGGGGGGGGGGGGCGGTGAAACCCCATCAGCCATCGGATTCTCTTTTAATGCAAATGCACCCCTGAAAACACAGCTAGAGAGAGGCTCGAAGGAGAATCTAACGGCAGCACAAACGATCTAGCTTTTCCCCCTGACCTATTTTTTCAGAGCTGGTTTAGCCTTTGCCCTAATTAAAGGAGTTATCATGTACCAGGGGGCAAATTCAACCTCGCAGTTCACCAAGCAGCCCACGCAAAACGCTCGAAGCCTGCGGATCCGCACATAAAAGAGAGGGGCTGTGGAGCCCCTAAGGGGGATCTGAGTTTCATTAGGGAAGTAGGAAAAGATCACAGGTAATACCTATCCACGCAGAGGGCTAAGGATCTCCGGGATTTGCTCTGAGTGGCCGATCCGGGCGAGACGCGAACTCTTGAGGAAGATGCATTGTATCCAGAAGGCTAGAGCCTGGCGCTTTCTCTTCCTCCGGCCGGCAACTTTTAGAGATGCCACCAGGATGAGGCTTGTAATCCTTTTTTTCAGGCTTTCCACCTCGGAGTCTTGCAGACGAGCTAAAGGGGGAAACGGTCGCAGGCTACCCTTAGGAAAGCTTTGCACGCACCTACCGCCGTGGTCCTCCCAGCTGGAAACCCGGCCCCATCTTCAAGCGCTTAGTCCAGTGCTCTGCACAGAGTAAGCGCTCGATGCATACGATTGAAAGACGATCGAAAGGATCTTCGAAGGTCCTCCACCGCCGGAGGGTTTTAAGTTTCCAAGGACGGCATTCGCTTTATTTTCAGGCTCAGCTTCTCGCAGATAGCGTGAAGTCCTGGGTCCCCGGGAGTACTGTTCTCTCAAACGTTTCTGCTTGGTTTTTTGGTCTTTTTTTTTTTCTTTTTCCCCCTCCCCGCCACCTTTCCAAAGGATGTCACTCCTCTCACCGTGCAGCCCCTGCCCGGAGTCTCCTTCAGTCCACGGGAGGCGAAGCGAAAAACGCCTCCCACTTCGCTTCCCGACGTATCCTTTCCTCGTGTCCCTGGGGAGGGTGGGAAGAGACGTGGGAAGGGGCGGAGGTGGGAAGAGAGGAGAGGCCGCTATTTATCCCAGCTCAGCCAGACGGTGAAATGACGCCGAAGAGGGGTGGGGGTGAGGAGGGAGGGGGGAAAAGAAGATTTGACCGGTCCTTAGGGCCTAAATTCTGCTATTTCGACTGGGGCTGCCATGGAGAGAGCAGCAGGAGACGGAGGAGGCTCAGCAAGTAGGCTGGGTGGATGGCTTCGACGCTCTCCATCCTTCAGACGCTCCAGCAAAGGAGACCCCGGAGGGGTGGAGGGAGGAGGAGGGGGCGTTGGGTCTAAGTGTCTGTCTGTGTTTGTGTGTCCCTGTGTGTCTGCGTTTGTGTGTCTGTGCGTGTCTGTGTCTGTGTGTTGTTGGGGAGCGGGGCGAGGGCACGGGGGTCGCCTTGAAGTCTGCCCTGTTTCATAGCGTCTCGTCACGGCCCAAAAAATACCCAAAAAAGAAAAAAAAAATCCCATTAGATGGTACTCACTCCCCACTGTCCCTAAACTATACAAGGGAACTCGAGTCTGGAGGGAGGATGGCAGAAACGACAGACACCTTGGGAGCCGGATCCAAGGCCGCCCCTCCTCCCTCTCCCCTCCAGTCGCTTCCAACACCATCCCCCCAACCCCCCTCCCCAACCCAACCCCCCCCCCCCCCCCAAACAGGCTCACTACAGTCCCTTGGGCCTGCCTCCCTACAGCCTGTCTCAGTCTGGGCCATAAGCCAACCCTTCCCTTCCCCTCTTCCCTATTCCCCAGCTTTTCCTCCCCCTCCTCCTCCTTTTCTCCCCCTCACCAACCATGCAAAACAGGTGCTGCAGCCCTCCTCCTCTGTTCCTCCTCCTGCCCTGTTCCTCCTCCTCCTCCACATCTCAGCCACATTCTTCCCCCCACCCCCCACCCCGAAGAGGGAATTGGGCTTTTCCTGCTTCCAAGTGCTTTAAAAACAACTAGGCTCCCACCCCTGGGGGGAGGTCATAAAAAAGTGACCCCAGGGTGGAGACGGGCACCTGGGACTCGGCCTTGGGGAATGCTAAGCTCGGCCCAGGTCTTTTCACTTCTAGTTGCATAAGAGGGATGACTCTTGGGGGGAAAAAAAAATTAGAGCACAGCAGTACCGGCGGACGGTCTGTTTAGTGGGAACATCTGAGCTGTTTTTTTGTGGGTGGAATCGCTAAAACGCCTCCGAGGACCGCTCCTGAGGATTTGGCCTTCCGTGCCCTCGGAGCAGATAAAGCGATGACACTTTGAAAATGTGAGCAGATAAAGCGATGACACTTTGAAAATGGACCTATTTCCTCCTGGGCTCACACTTGCTAAAAGGGGGGAGAATAGAGTGAGGGGAGTAGGATGAGAAGCTACAGCACCGTTTTTCGTGACCCATTAGTTAAGGGCGCTTAAACAATGATCGCACCTTCGTGAAAGTATTATTACAGCATTATATATCCACTGGAGGCGACCATTCCCCCGCTGCAGTCATACTAATGCAGTCATTTAATGCTCCATTCAATCTGCAGTGTAAACCAAAGCCTCCTCTTTTAATAGATCCCTTTCATAAGCGACTATTTTGGGAGAGGGAGGAAAGTCTTCTGCTCAACTCTCAGACTGAAGAGCAAGAAGTAGTTCGGGTAATAATCTCGACATCTTTAGCCAGTCTTTTTATAAAGACAAGGCAATAAATCGTACAAGGCAGAGGAAGTTGAGCGACTACTATAATTATAGATGGAAAAAGGAATCTACCCATATTTTTAAAGGTCTTCAAAGAAACTCTACTTCGCCACTTTCAAAAATACTTTCATCCATTTTTAGAAACGTTTAACACGCCCAGAGGGACACTATTTCAGCTTCCAGACTGATATCCTCTACAGTCTTCTATTGCTATGAGTAGGAAATGTGGTTTGCTTCTGGTTGTTTTTGATTTATTGCATTATTATATGGCTATTACTAGACTCTCTTCAGCAGGTTCAAAATTCAGGTCATCTTTGGGTCTTGTATGAATTTATTTTTAGGGAAGCAGACTATAAGACTTAATGTTGTAGAGTGAAGTTTTTTTTTTTTTTTTTTTAATTGGAAGAAGAAAACCCAACATCAACAGTATCCAGGATCCTTCTTTCTTTCCATCTTTCTTTCCTTCTTTCCTTCCTTCTTCCTTTCTTTCTTTCCTTTTTTTTTTTTTTTTGGTAATCGAATTGTATTACTGAGGCTTAAATTTATCTTAAGACAAAATGGAATTTTTCATTTTTGGAAATTTCAGAATTTCAATCCACATTTTAGCATATCATTTAGATTAATGACGAATGTTATTGTGACCTAGAACACACTGAAAGAACAGGATGATGAGGTAGAAGCTCAACTCTCTTTCAGCCCATCTGATACAATTCATAACCGTCTCATTTTAATGTTTTCTAGAGTAACATGATTTACTAGGTGTAATTTGTTCCATGCTGGCTAATATTGGAAAATGAAAGAACATTTGAATTAGTTTTCACTCCAAAAAGGTCAAATTCACATTTCAACTAAGCACATTTTAGAGACAGATTTTTGTCATTGTCCCATTTCAAGCTGTTTTTAAGATATGCAAAATTAATCACAGCATTGGTTATTTTACATTTTCATCTTACATCATCTTTCTTAGATTAGATCACCACCCTTCCCACCTTCAAAGACATCCTAAAATCTCATATCCTCCAAGAGGTCCACCCCAGATATATTTTTCTAGTCCAATATAGGTGTTTGTTCATCCATAAATATTTAGCTTAGTCGCTCCCTGTCTATAAATATTTAGTTGCATTGTAAACAGTGACTAGGTATAGAAAACTTTCAAAACAAACCCATTATTTGAGCCCGTTGTTGGGTCGGGATTGTCTCTATCTGTTGCCAAATTGTACTTTCCAAGCACTTAGTACAGTGCTTTGCACACAGTAAGTGTTCAATAAATACGATTGAATGAATGAAACTTGGGGTCAAAGAATTAAGGTATAAGGGAAATTAGGAAGACATGACTAAATGGACTAAAATGAATTTAATATACACCACTATACTTTTATGTTGTTCCCTTTTTGTTTAGTCCCCTGGAAATTCACAGTTTTGAGGGGAAGCCCTGTGGTTGGCCCTGGAAAGATCACTGGCCTGGGAAATCAGGAGACATGTTCCCCTCACAGTTTTATTAAATGTGGGCAGGGAATGTGTCTGTTATATTCTATTCTCCCAGGTACTTAGTACTCTGCACACCGAAAGCACTCAATAAATGTGATTGATTGTTTGATTGACTGGTGTTGGCTCATGTTGGCCACGTCACACCACATGCCACTCAAAATATGCTGTACCTTTCATTCAATCATATTTATTGAGCACTTACTATGTGCAGAGTACTGTACTAAGCACTTGGAATATACAATTCGGCAACAGATAGAGACAATCCCTGCCCAATGACGGGCTCACAGCTTAAACGAGGGGCTCACAGTCTCTGTTTACTCACTCATTACACTTCTTATCAGAGTAGGAACATGATAGATGGGGGAAATAGTGTAGTAGGTAATATCTTTTATAGAGTACCCACTGGGGGCAATGCATTGTAGTGTGAGATGTGCTGCATAAGCAACGAGCCCCATAATCAGTTCCTCTTAGCAGAATTTTTGGTCATGAAGTCTCGACACTGAGACCTAGCTGATTACATTGTACTCTCTCAAGCATTTGGTACATAGTAAGTGCTTAATATATATGATTGATTAGATTGATTGATGTTTTTGATGGGAGATGTTGTCATTTTTGGATGGTGAAATCTTTTGGCTGCAAATTTTCTGCAGCAGAGATTTGTGACATGGTGAGCCATGGTTGCTTATCCACCTAGCCATCAAACAGAAAGTTCTTACCTTTGGCTTTAGGGCATTCAATCAGCTAGCCTACTCCTACTTACCTGGCTGATTTCCTTCTACAACCCGGCCCATACCCTTCAGTCCTGTAATGCCAACCTAATAATAATAATGTTGGTATTTGCTAAGCGCTTACTATGTGCAGAGCACTGTTCTAAGCGCTGGGGTAGATACAGGGTAATCAGGTTGTCCCATGTGAGGCTCACAGTTAATCCCCATTTTACAGATGAGGTAACTGAGTCACAGAGAAGTGAAGTGACTTGCCCACAGTCACACAGCTGACAAGGTGGCAGAGCCAGAAGTCGAACTCATGACCTCTGACTCCGAAGCCCAGGCTCTTTCCACTGAGCCACGCTGCTGCACATTCCTCCCTTTGGCCTGGAACTCCTTCCTGCTTTCTATCTGACAGACCACCACACTCCCCACCTTCAAAGACATCCTAAAATCACATATCGTCCAAGAGGGCCTCCCCAACTAATCCCTAATTTTCCCTACTTCTTTTCCCTTCCATGCCATATATGCACTTGGATATGTACCCTTTAAGCATTTGATTTTCATCTCCACTCTCAGTCCCACAGAATTTATGTACAAAACACCAGCATTTATTGAGCACTGACTGTGTGCGGAATACTGTACTAAAAACTTGGGAAAGTACAATTCAAGAGAGTTGTTAAACACATTCCCTGTGCATTCTTATACTTTCCCTGTGCATTCTTATACTCTGCCATTTCCCCATCTATAATGTATTTCTATTTCCCCTATCCATAACTTATTTCTATCTGTAATTTATCTCAGTGTCCTCTTCCCCTCTAAACTGTAAGCTTCTTGTGGGCAGAAATCCTATCTACCAATTCTATTATATTCTTCCAAGTGCTTGGTAGAGTGCTCTGCACACAGTAAGTATTAAATAAATATGATTGGTTGTTGATTGACATGAGGATTGTACTATCCCCATGTGGATTTGGGCTAATCCCCACTGCACCTGTATTTGGGGTACCAGGGACAGTGCCTACCTCATCATGTTGCAGGTGCTAGGGCTGAGAGGAAGGGGAATTGAGGTGTGGGAATTTTCTGACATTCTAATGCTCTGAAAACATTTTGTGATATTGGGCCCAGGTGCATGTACTCATGGCTACGGGCATATACGTGAAAAGGCACAACATACATTCAAGTGTCAAGTTAAAGAATCAGATTCAATATACGTTGTTGTTGTTTATGGAATGAGAGTGAGAATTTTGCCTCATCTGGCAAAAGAGAATGAGGAACTGTTAACCATGTTTTAAAAATATTTGCATAGTGAATAATGTCAAAAGGTAATGTCACATTTGAATCCTTTAGTTGTAATTTCACCTACTTGGGGGTATGAACAGGATGGAATGATCTGTAAAATGCTGCTTTCAATTGATGTCAAAATGAGAAATATACTTTACAAACAAAATGTCCTTTTGAAGTACTCAAATATAACAACTCTTTATGGAAAGACATACATTTACTTACTTGGTGATACGCATTCATTCATTCGTATTTACTGAGCACTTATTCTATGCAGAGCACTCTACCAAGCACTTGGAAAGTACAATTCAGCAACAGATAGAGATAATCCCTATCCGACAATGGGCTCACAGTCTAGAAGGAGAGACAGACAACAAAACAAAACAACTAGAGAGGCACACATTCCAATCCACAAACAGCAGTTTTACAGTGAAAGGAATTAACCAACTATCATTTTTACTGACAAATTCTCCTGCCCAAAATAATGAATTAGCCTCAAAATTAGACTTCAGAACTGAGAAAATCCAAAAAGGAATGGATTGTAGTGATAGTGGTTTATTCAGCTCCACTTTTTTATGTTCTCTTCCTCCCACTCATGTTTCTCTGGCACACAGAGAGTATAAAGAATGAATAGGCCGGTAGGAATGCCATGCACTGAAGTCGAAGCAGCATGGCATAGTGGATAGAGCACAGGCCCGGGAGTCAGAAGGTCATAGGTTCTAATCCTGGCTCCACCATTTGTCTGCTGTGTGACTTTGGGCAAGTCACTTCACTTCTCTGTGCCTCAGGTACCTCACCTGTAAAATGGGGGTTGGGGCAGGGACGGTGTCCAACCTGATTTGCTTGTACCCAGCCCAGCACTTAGTACAGTGCCTGGCACATAGGAAGTGTAACAAGTACCATCATTATTATCATTATTGTTATTATTATTATTATCATTCAACGTATGTCAAGTTGTTTTAATATGCCAGGCCCATTTGTGGCTGAAGTGATGACTACATAGTATTAATATGTGCTGCAGCATTGGAACTTAGTGGGTGATTTTCTTGGTAGCCATTACCATTTTTACCATCCACGACAGCTAGATATTTACCTTCGGAGTCTGACCACCATGCTCAATACCTCAGTGGTTTATCAGCCAGAAACCTTCATTACTGATAGTATAACCCGAGCAGACATTCCCCTAATTACATTGATCTCATCTGTCTTGCAGCTGACCGCTTTCCCATGTCCTCCCCTAGCCTGGAACTCCCTCTCCCTCCACATGTGCCAGACGACCACTCTGTCCACCTTCAAACCATTAGTAAAGTCACATATCTTCCAAGAGGCCTTCCCCGATTTAGCCCTCTTTTCCCCAGCTCGCTCTCCCTTCTGCGTCATCTATGCACTTAAATCTGTGACCTTTGGATCCTTAATATTTGCTCTACCCCCAGCCCCTCAGCACTTATGTATGTATCTTTATATATTCTAAATTATTTATTATTCATATTAATGTCTTCTTATCCCCGGAGTCAGTCTCTTTCCCGGGACCAGTACCAGAGGTACTTTTTTCACTAGTCCATCCTTCCCTGAGAGTACTTTAAAATTAATGGAGCTAAACGTGGATTATTTTCTCATCTTTTAACATTAGATGCTTACAATAGCAATAATAATTATTATTATGATATTTGGTAAGTGCCATGTGCTAGTCACTGGTCTAAGAACCAAAGTAGATATAAGCTAATCTTATTAGATACATTTCCTGTCCCAAGTGGGGCTAATAGTCTAAATAGGGAGAAAAGTCACTAAATCTACATTTTATAGATGAGGAAACTGAGGCACAGAGAATTTAAGTGACTTACCAAAGGTCAAACGGAGGAAATTGGAAGAGTCAGAATTAGAACTCAGATCCTCTGATGCCTCTGACTTCCAGGATTCTGCTGTTTCCACTTGGCCATGCTACTTCTACTTAGCAACTGTTTGTAAATTAAAGGTCGACTCAAGTATCGTAGGGAAGGAATGCTTAGTATATGACAAACAACCAAGCATAATATGTTCTAAACTAAATAGTGCATAGTGTTTCATATTTTCAGGACTACATCTGTGATATTAATGTAGAAATGAATTGCCACAGGTTACGGAACAGCAATATGAATATCTAAATAATCAACATCTATATTGCTAAAAGCTAAGATGAGAATCATTCTGAAGACCTTTGGGTCAGAAAATCTGGGGAGATACCCAGACATTGGTTGCAGGAAGGGGGAAAAAGAGCTGTGAAAGTATGACACCAGTATTTTGAGCTGACCCTCCCTAAACTCACTGGACTGGCTTTCTCCGCCAGCTACTGCTTAATAATAGCTCTCATTTTTTGGGTTTTTTTGGTTATTTTTTAAGTGCTTATTGTACTGAGTGCTGGGGTAGATATAAGCTGATCAGGTTGGACACAATCCATATCTCCATAGAGCTCACATTCTTAATCCTCATTTTACAGACAAAGTACTCATGCACAGAGAAGTTAAGAGATTTGCCTATGATCAAACAAGTGTCAGAGCTGGGATTCGAACCGAGGTCTTTCTGACTCCCAGGCCTGTGCTTGATCCACTAGGACCCACTGCTTGTTATCCTTTCTGTGTAGCCCCTGCCACTGCCATGCTGTGGTTAGTAGTCTAAAAAACAGATAACTACTTAAATATTATCCATGGGACATTGTTAATCTGCATACAAAATTATTTAGCAACCATAATCGTATATATGCAATTAGTTATGTCTACCCTGGGGAAAATAGCTATTGAACCTATATTTGCAGTTTACTATATATTTGAATCACCAGTTTTATCAAACAGTCAATCAGTGGTACTTATTGAGTTCTTGTTGGGTGCAAAGCACTGTACTAAGCACTTGGAAAAGTCTAGTTTAATAGAGTTGGGGACACTTTTGCCCATAAAAAACTTACAGGCAACATGGGGAGATAGACATTAAAATAAATTAGAGATGGGGGAAAAAGTAGAGTATGATTACCTTTACATGAATCCTGTGAGCCAGGGTTGAGCATCAAAGTCAGGTAGTCAGTCAACTGTATTTATTGAGCACTTACTGTGTGCAGAGCACTTCACAAAACATTTGGGAGAGTACAATGCATCAATAAACAGACACATTTCCTGCCCAAGTATTACAGGGATACATATCCGAATGCAGGGTTGATGCCGAGGGGAAGATAGATAGGAGAAATGAGGACTTGAAGAAGGACATTAGTAGGAGATGTGATTTTAGAATTTTTGAAGGTGGAGAGAGTGGTGGACTGTCAGATATGATGGAGGAGGGAGCTCTAGGCCAGAGAGAGGTATGTTTATGGGCCAGGGAACAGTGGCAAGATAGACAAGATTGATATACGGTGAGGGGGTGGTGTTAGAGGAGTGAAGTAGTAGGAGATCAACAAGGTAAGGAGGTAGGTCATTGAATGCCCTAAAGAAGCAGCTGGCTCAGTGGAAAGAGCCTGGGCTTTGGAGTCAGAGGTCATGGGTTTGAATCCTGGCTCTGCCACTTGTCAGCTGTGTGCCTGTGGGCAAGTCACTTAACTTCACTGTGCCTCAGTTACCTCATCTGTAAAATGGGGATTAACTGTGAGCCTCACGTGGGACAACCTGATTACCCTGTATCTACCTCAGCGCTTAGAACAGTGCTTGGCACATAGTAAGCGCTTAACAAATGGCAACATTATTAATGAGTGGTTTTTTTTTTAAGGTGGAGGTGGATGGGCAACCATTGGAGATTTCTGAGGAATGAGAAGATGTCGATTGAATGATGTTTGAGAAAAATGATCCATAAAGCAGAGTGAAGTATGAATTGGAGAGGGCAGAGACAGGAGGCAGGGAGGTCATAAAGGAGGCTGATGTAGTAGTTAAGGTGGGAAATGACAAGTGCTTGGATTATGCATGCATTCATTCTCAGTTGTATTTATTGAGTGCTTACTGTGTGCAGAGCAATGTATTAAGCACTTGGAAAGTAAAATACAGCAATAAAGAGAATAATACAACAAGAGAGAGAGAGAGACAGTCCCTGCCCAAAAGGGCTCCAGTCTGGCGGGGGGAAACAGACATCAAAACAACTAAATAGGCATCAATATAAATAAGTAGAGTTGTAGGTATATACATATATACATAAGTACTGTGAGGCGGGGGAGAGAGCAAAGGCAGTCAGTCGAGGTGACGTGGAGGGGAGGGGGAGCTGAGGAAAAGGGGGCTTAGTCTGGGAAGGCCTCTTGGAGGAGGTGTGCCTTCAGTAGGGCTTTGAAGGAGGGGAAGAGTGATTGTTTGGCGGATTTGAGGAGGGAGGGTGTTCCAGGCCAGAGGTAGGAAATAGACCAGGGGTCGGCGGCGAGACAGGCGAGATCGAGGCACAGTGAAAAGGTTAGCACCAGAGAAGTGGAGTGTGTAGGCTGGGATGTAGAGGGAGAGAAGGGAACAGTTAGGATGGAGAGGAGAGGGTGGATTCTAGAGGTGTTGTGAAGGTAGAACCTAAACAGTTTCATGACAGATTGAATATGTGGGTTGAATGAGAGAGATGAGTCATGGAGAACACCAAGGTTACGAGCTTGGAGAAAGGGAGGGTGGTAGTGTTGTCTACATGATAGGAAAGTTAGGCAAGAGAGAGATCAGTTGGAAGATGAAGAGTTCTGTTTTGAACATGTTAGTTTCAAGGTGTCAGTGGAATAAAATGGATATTTATGAATATTGGAGATGTTCCCAAGGTGATAGAACAGATAAACCCTCAACAAATTGTCTATTTAAGATGTTTTTCTTGAAGAAATCTTAAGGAGAGATTAATTCAAAAGATTGACTTCATTTGGTTCCAAATGTTCAGCCATTCAGATCTATGTTTCAAGGGAAAGAAAACATTTTCTTGAACCATTTACAAGATAGCACAATGTTTTTAATTATATACTGGAGCATACTTGATAACTCAGCTTTTTGTTTCCTTGTTACAATAAAAAAATTATAAATGAACAGCACCTTATGTACTTACAGAAAACTCAGTTAGCTTTCAATAGTAGATAATTTAACATAGTGCATTAACCTTAGAGGGCCAATTGCAGTTAAAGATTTAAAAACACTTTTAAAACTAATTATCAGAGTGTTTTCAATAGTGGACAAGTATCTCTGGGATGGAAAAAAAAGTCAAGCGAATAGTGAAGTCATAAACTCCCAAATTGAATTCTGTTGTCTTTCCAAAGTAAAACATAGCTTGTTCATCATTTATATCTTTTAGAAAATGTTTTACCAAATACTTTAAGGTGTAATAAGATGGTTTTTATTTTTTGAGAGAGGGAAAAAAAAGTAAAGTGTGAGAAAAGCAAAACAAAACTACACATAGTATTTAGAAATAGGGACAAAGTAAAGTAAAAGAGGTCTATTTCATTTCATTCATTCATTCAATCATAGTTATTGGAGCTTACTGTGAACAGAACACTGTACTAAATGCTTGAAAAGTACAATAAAGCAATAAAGAGAGACAGTCCCTGCCCACAATGGGCTCACGGGCTCACAGTCAATGAGGGAAGACAGACATCAATACAAGTAAAAGGGCATCAATATAAATAAATAGAATTATAGATATATACATATATACAAAAGGACTGTGGGGCCGGAAGAGGTGGGTAAGTACAAAGGGAGCGAGTCTAGGTGACATGGAAGGGAGAGGGAGCTAAAGAATAAAGAAGCAGCGTGGCTCAGTGGAAAGAGCACAGGCTTAGGAGTCACAGATCATGGGTTCTAATCCCAGACCACCACCTGTCAGCTGTGTGACTTTGGACAAGTCATTTAACTTCTCGGTGCCTCAGTTACCTCATCTGTAAAATGGGGATTAAGACTGTGAGCCTCACATGGGACAACCTGATTATCCTGTATCCACTCCAGCGCTTAGAACAGTGCTCAGCACATAGTAAGCACTTAACAAATACCAACATTATTAAAATGACTAATTCATTTGGAAATGGAGAGAGTATTGTCATAGAACAGAAATGATACTGAGTGGTGAAATTATATACTTTAGGAACCCTCAATTCATATTGCATACTTCATGCTAAATAATTTGCATGCAGAAGTCTCCTTAAATATATGTTTCCCCATGGGAATCCTCATAGCTTAGTGGAAATTGTGGGGGTTTGGGAACCAGAGGATCTGGGTTCTAATGCCGGATCTGCCACTTGTCTGCTGCGTGATCTTGGGTAAGCCATTTAAATTCCCTGTGCCTTAGTTTCCTCATCTGTAAACTGGGGATTCAGTACCTCTTCTCCCCTTACTTAGACCGTGGGAGAGATTTACTTGTATTTACCCCAACATTTAGAGCAATCCTTGACAAGTAATAAATGCTTAACAAATACTATAGTTGTTATTAATTATTATCCCATTGCAGTCCCCTTCAACAATAATAATAGTAAACTCTAGACAGTCAGGTCTTCTCTGTACTGTAAGATCATGATGGGCAAGGAACGTGGCTGCTAATTCTGTTGTATTGTACTCTCCCAAGCACTTAGCAGAGTGTTCTGCATATAGTAGTCACTCAGTAAATACCCTTGATTGATCACGTTATGTAGTCTTGTTGTAGTTTAGTGGAAAAGTCAGGAGATCTGTGTAGTAATCTCAGCTCTGTAAATAGGTCTCTGGGGCTCTGCAGTGGTCACTGGGCTGGCACTCACTGTAATGGCTTCTGACCAAAGAATCAAAGAGGGTCTTCCACACTGAGGACAGCCCAGCTAGGACTTCTAAAACAGATAAGAAGGTTGGTCAAGACAGCAGTCACTACCAAGACAATGGTCTGCTGGGTTATGGCATTTCAGAACAGCATCAGTCACATTAGTGGTTTAAAAAAATCCATGAACTTTGTAATATCCTGTATCCAAGTCTACCAACTTTCTTATTGAACTCCATGCCCCAGTAGGAATGTAGCTGGCAGGGATAGAAAGAGCAGTGGTGCTGGACAAACCACATCCTTCTAGACTGCAAATTTGTTAAGAGAATGGTGTGTGTCCACTACTTCTGTAGTGTTGTACTCTCTCAAACACTTAGTTCAGTGCTCTGGACACAGTAAGGACTCAATAAATACCATTCATTCATTGATTAATTGATCCCTACTATCAATCCCTACTACTTTTCCATCACTGTAGACAGCATCACCATCCTCCCTGTCTCACAAGCCTGTTACCTTGGCGTTATGCTAGACTCATCTCTCTCAGTCAGCCCATATATTCAATCTTTCACCTAATTTGAAAGACTTAGGAGTCACAACATTGCTAAAATCCTCTCTTTCCTCTCCATCCAAACTGCCACTATGTTAATCCAAGCTATCATTTTAACCCACCTTGATTACTGCATCAGCCGTCTTGTTGGTCTTCCTGTCTTCTGTCTCTCCTTATTCCAGTGCATATTTTTCTCCAAAAACATTCAGTCCATTTTTCCCCACTCCTCAAGGACCTCCGGGGGTTTCCCATCCATCTTCGCATGAAACAGAAACTCCTTATCAGTGGCTTTAAACAACTTGATCTCCTTTTCTCCTCCTACCTTACCTCACTGCTCTCCTACTACAGCCCAATCTGTACACTTCTTTCCTCTAATGCTAAACTAGGTCACTGTCCCTCAATCTTATCTATCATATCACTGACCTCTCATCCATGTCCTGCTCTGTCCCTGAAACTCCCTTCCTCTTCATATCTGGAAGGTGATCACTCTCCACACCTCAATCCTTATTGAAGTGAAAATTTCCACCAAAAAGTCTTCCCCGGACTAGGCTCTCATTTTCTCTTCTCCTATTCACTTCTACATCACCTTGCACGTGGATTTGCAGGGAGTGAGAGATGAGGAAAAAGTGGGGCTTAGTCAGGGAAGGCCTCTTGGAGGAGATGTGCCTTCAATAAGGCTTTGAAGGGGGATAGTAATTATCAGATGATCCAAAGCTTTTGTAATAGTGAATAGTAATCATCATCATCATCATTATCATCATCATTATAATAGTGGTATGTGAACAAGCATTGGACTAAGTGATGGGGTCAGCATAACATAGTCAGCACAGAACACAGCCCCAGCCCCACATGGGGCACAGAGTTTAGCTGCAATGTCAGGCAGAGCATCCATGCCACAGAACCTGGCTTCAGGGTCTATGAGGAGTGGGATCATTTAAAAATGAACACAAGGCATCTGGTACTGTATCTGACCAGGCAGGGTTCAGACCTGCTGAAACCAGACTGGCTGCTGTAAAATTGGATGACTGGCCACCTTGAGACCGTAGCAGTGGATAATCTTGTGTGCACTTCCACCATTACCATTTGATCAGATCCATACTTACTTCTTTCACCAAAGATTATGACTGGTTGTATGCTTAGTCAGCACTGGACATCGGTAAAAGAGTTGCAAAGCTATGGGAAGCATAAGACAAAATGCAGTCCTTTTCCATGGCCCAGGGAGCATGCTATTATCGTGAGTGCAAAATCCCCAAGAGCACTTAAAATAGAAGAAAACTAGCTTTTCTCCCCACTGTAAGGCCAAAGTCAGAGTTGCTCTGTATCAGCAAATCAAAAGAACAAATGAGAAATAAGAAAATAATTTGGACTAGAAGAAATAAATGGGAAAACTCAAAGATAAAAGAAAGAGGTAACAAAAAAAAAATAGTTGTCCTTTACTTGTAGATAGCATCTGATGGCAAAGATAATAATAATAATAATAATAATAATAATAATAATAATGTTGGTATTTGTTAAGCGCTTACTATGTGCCAAGCACTGTTCTAAGCGCTGGGGTAGACATAGGGGAATCAGGTTGTCCCACGTGGGGCTCACAGTCTTCATCCCCATTTTACAGATGAGGGAACTGAGGCACAGAGAAGTTAAGTGACTTGCCCACAGTCACACAGCCGACAAGTGGCAGAGCTGGGATTCGAACTCATGAGCCCTGACTCCAAAGCCCACGCTCTTTCCACTGAGCCACGCTGCTTCTGCTTCTCAAAGATCACCTATGTGTATGTGAAAAGTTCAATAAAGGAGCCACAATCTACACTGGGCATAAAAAAAAGATCACCCCTTGCTGTGTTGTTGTACTTAATGTTATTGTACTCAATGTTTGTACAACCCGATGCTGTTTCTCTTTTGTCGACTCCTCTCTCTTTCTATATAAAGCCCTGGATACAATCTTCTTGGCGGCAGTGCAATCTGCAAGGTTTCTCCTCCACAACTGACTCCTGGTTTCATCTTGGGTTGCAGTTTTCCTGAGGCTGTCTTTACTGAGTCCCAGGGAGTTATAGAGAAAAATGACAATGGAAGAGGAAAAAAAAATGGGCAATAGCCTTTTGAGACTTATGGTATTATATTGTTTTATCCTGGCTTGAAAAGGATATATGAAACAACAGAAGTAATGGTCCTCAACAGTCCCATGTGTGAAGGAAAATTCATATTTTCTTTCTCAAGATTTGATTGAGCCTAGTGGCAGAGGCAGATCTTCCTTACCAGCCCTAGAGGTTTGCTGTCCTAGGGATACAAGTTTAGGAGAAATATCAAACAAATTTAAAAACACACGTAAAGTAGTGCAAAATCCTAAAACCCATTTATATTTATTCCCGGCAAGCTAGCCAGAAGGACCTTGCCCTTACAAAATACTCTTGAGCAACATGCAAACAAGGTAAGCAATGAGCCAGATCGCATCTACCTGCCCCACCATTGATGCAGAATGGATTCGCTTCAGCAGAGACAGTCACACATTTTAGAATGCTGCCTTAATTGTTGCATTTATCAATTATTTATTGCATCATAGGTGCCTGAAGAAAAGTAACAAGTGGAAGCAATAAAAAATAAAGAAAAAGGTGGGAGAGAAAAAAAGGTGTGGCCAGGGGAATTATCACCATCCCTTTTTGATGGATGACATTATCATGTTTTTTTCTTGAAATGAAGAGGAGGCGTTGTGTTTGGAAAATATCATAGTAATTCAAAACAATAACAATAAGATATACATAGACATATTTGCATGCTGATCTTTAAGTATTATAATTGATACACTGAAAGATAGCAATAAGTCTAGTGCTAATAGGATACCAAATAATAAAAATGTTGGTATTTGTTATGCACTTACTATTTACCTAATCACTGAGGTAGATACAAGGTAATCGTGTTGTCCCCCGTGGGACTCACAATCTTAATCCCCATTTTACAGATGAGGTAACTGAGGCAAAGAGTAGTTAAGTGACTCACCCATGGTTATACAGCTGACACTTGGCAGAAGCGGAATTAGAACTCACGACCTGTGAGTCCCAAGCCTGTGCCCTTCCACTAAGCCATGCTGCTTCTCGTGATGAAATCTATCCTAATGATTAATCTATCCTTAGTCATGTTGACCTATGATGTGTTTCCTGTTCTCCTTTCTCTCTCCCTTTCTTCTTTGTACCCATCTAAGCTTTACTGCCATGAATTTCCCTTTTTCACCAATCTTCAGAATGGGAAGAGAAATGAACTACAATGTTAGTGGCTCAAATCAAACATTTAAGATGCTAAACTTACTTCACCCAGCCCACATGCTGCACTCCTCCAATGTCACAGAAATCAGCAGTCTCCTCACGCTTAAAATCCCTTATTTGGAAAATCACATCTCCTCCAAGAGGCCTTCCCCAACTAAAGCTTCATATATAATAATAATAATGTTGGTATTTGTTTAAGCACTTACTACATGCAGAGCACTGTTTCTTAAGCGCTGGGGTAGATACAGGGGAACGAAGGTTGTCCACGTGAAGGCTCACAGTCTTCATCCCCATTTTACAGATGAGGGAACTGAGGCATTCAGAGAGGTGAAGTGACTGCCCACAGTCAGCTGACAAGGGGCAGAGCGGCATTTGAACCCATGACCTCTGACTCTCAAGCCTGGGCTCTTTCCATTGAGCATGCTGCTTCTTCATATCCTCCCTCCCTCTCCCTTCTGTGTCATCTATGCTCTTGGATTTGTGCCTTGAAGCACTTGATATTCACCCCATTCTCAGCCTCACAACACTTATGTAGTTAACCATAATGTAGTTTACTTTCTGTCTTCTGGGCTAGAGTCTAAGCTTCTGGTGGGCAGAAAACATGTCTACCAATTCTTTTGTACTCTCCCAGGGGCCTAGTACTATATATATATATTGAGAGAGAGAGAGAGAGAGAGTGAGAGAGAAGTATAAATTATTCTCACATTAATCACTTATCTTGATTTTCATGGAATAAAAAAAAATCCCAGGATTTATACAGTTATAAAGCAAGAAATGCAACGATAGATAACTGGTCAGATACATGGTAAGTGAAGATTCCTGAAAAAAACAAAAAAAAAAACCAGCAGCTGCATTAGTATTGAGCTAAATGTTCCACTGTTCTCCACCTGTTCCCCTCAGAGATACACTTCAAAAAACATCTTTGATTCTTACATACCCCAACTGGTCTTCAGGCTAATGCCATTGTTGAAAAGCTTTGGGGCTTAGCAGAAACGTTTTTAACAGTTCTTTTGGATTACTGGTAAATATAACCTTCAGCTGTACAATCTTTTGGAAATTGCAACCTTAAAGCCAGTAAAGGGAGAACCACAATGTTCTCTAGTATGGAGAGAAGTTTATGGAGGAAACCTACTTACTGTAATCTGTGACTACTTAAATATTTCATTGCAAACTGCCTGAAGATATTTCATACTGTAATCTTGGTAGTCACTAGATGATGTCATTTTAAATGTATGAAGCAGGCTTGCCTTGCACATTCATAATTTAGCCATGAAAATAAGTACTAGCCCTTATGTACGTACCCTAAAATAAATCAGGGCCACAATCTGAGATAGTGTTTTTAGGGGAAAAAAATATGACCTAAGATATGTTCAATAGAGGAAGAGTGAAAGGAGGGGTTCCAAAAATAAATTAAAAAAAAAAAAATCAGGGTTGAGTCAGAAGCAGTGTTGCCCAGTGGAAAGCAAACAGTGCCCTGCACATAGTAAGTGCTCAGTAATAAATACTATTGAATGAAACAGTGTTAGGAGTCAGGAGACCTAAGTTTTAATTCCAGCTATGGCATTTGCCACCTATGTGATAATAATAATTATAGTACTCTTTATTCTCTTCCTTTGTGCCAAACACTGTACCCCAGCATGTACAAATAATAAGGTTGGACACAGTACCTGATCCACATGGGGCTCTTTAGAAAACTTAAGTGACTTGCCCAAGTTCAAACTGCAGACACCCGGCCGAACCAGAATTAGAACCCAGGTCCTCTGACTCCCAGGTCGGTGCTTTTTACACTAGGCCACGCTGCTTCTTTGTGATTTGGGATAATTCATTTAACATCTCTTTGTCTCAGTTTCCTTGCCTGCAAAGATAGGCAATGAATACCTATTTCCCTCCTTCTTAGACTGTGAAGTATCCATGGGACAAAGACTTTATCCAATCTGTAATGTATCGACCCAAGCTCTTAGCAAAATGTTTGGCACATAATAAGTGCTTCACAAAACGTTATTATTATTATTTATCATCATCATTATTACTGGTGCTAAAATAAATGAATACCATGGTGATTGGATGGTGACCTAATGGGTATTGGGGATTTTGAAATTCTGTATCCTCTCTAAACTTATTCACCTCCAATTTTGGTGTGTTTTAATGGGAGTGGGGTGTAGGGAGAGATAATAAATAATTCAGTTGTAGGAAAATGCTTATTATTTTAAGATATCTAATTGGAGAGCAATAATAGGAAGCAACAATGAATAGCAGTAGGAGGAAATGATATTGTTAAATGTAACATTACCCAGGCAAAATACAATTAAATTGTATGTTTCTAGGCCTTATGGATTTGAGAAAAAAAATCAGGTTTGATAGTTGGTATGAACACTATTTGAAATAAATTTTGTTAACTGTAGTCACACAGAGAGTTGTACAGATAACAAGAAGCTGTACATGTCTTTTCAGTGCACATTTTAAAAAATGGGAAAACTAAATGATATTAAATAATGATAATTCATTTAAAACCTCCATTAATGTCAATAAGGCCTACTGTCAATTTTCTGCTAAATGAATAAATTTTCCTTGGTGGTGGATAAAATATTGCTGCAGATTACTTTTGTAACCCGAGACTTCTTTCAATACTTCTTCTAGCTGTATATCCTTGAAGACCATAAAACATGTAGTGTTTAGGGATTTTCTGTATTTTAGAACTGCTTTAAGGACTTGAATTAATTTTTTTTCCACATCTGGGCATCTGGAGGAAAATATGTCAAGCCAGAAGGGAACAAGCCTGTTGAGAAGTCAATTCAAATAAATCCTTGATAGGGGAATCTGAGTTCACTTTTATTTTTTTTATTCTTTGGCTTTTATTCAACATATATTCAAAGTGATAGTGAGCATATAAACTATATCTAAACCTAACAACTCTGAAAACATTTGAAAATTCCTTATGTATTCAAAGGATAATTCATAATGATGAAATTAGATTGGCCAAGACTACAGAGTCACATAAAAATTTTGGTTTAAATTGGTAAAATATTGAAAAGACAGTTTTGCTGTTATATCTCTTGATTAATTTTCTTGCCTGAAATATCTTTTTCTGAAGAATAAAATCATTTTAGAAGGCTTAACTCAAGATATTTTGAGAGGAAAAAAAAACACTTAGGAAGGTATCTCAGTCTGTTGTATTGTACTCTCCCAAGAGCTTAATACAGTGCTAGGCATGTAGTAAATGATCAGTAAATGACATTGACTGATTTATTGATTGACCTAGTGAAAAGTGGGTGCCTCTAGGCTTGGTAGTTCCTGAACTGTCAGTATCTGACTTGAATATGTTTCTAGGATATTTTTATACACTGTCATAATCAATATTTTTGAGAGTTTACTGTGTGCAGAGCACTGTACTAAGTGCTTGGGAGAATACAATATAACAGAGTTGGTGAAAATATTCCCCGCTCACAATGAGCTTTCAATCTAGAGGGGAGTCAGTATAAGTCAGTAGATTGGAAGATGGAGATTCTATTTTTTCTTGGTTTATGGAAGTGGGGGAGTTGAAATAAATTTTTAAAATTAGTGGGAGCAGGAGGAAAAGCTGATAAAAAGGTAAAATAGAAAAGCCACATTAATAACTTTATTAATTATACTTGATATTACCATACACTCTAAGAATTACAAGTGGATCTGATGACCAGGAGCATTATTATGATTAGTAGTAGTATCATATTTGTATTAGTATAATTTATTTAGCAGGGGGTGTACTACAGTATTTAATAATAATAATGTTGGTATTTGTTAAGCGCTTACTATGTGCAGAGTACTGTTCTAAGTGCTGGGTAGACAGAGGGGAATCAGGTTGTTCCACGTGGGTTCACAATCTTAATCCCATTTTACAGATGAGGTAACTGGAGTAGAGAAGTTAAGTGACTTGCCTACAGTCACCAGCTGACAAGTAGCAGATTGGGATTCGAACCCATGACATCTGACTCTAAAGCCCGGGCTCTTTCCACTGAGTCACGCTAAGCAAGTTCCTGTCATACACAGAGTTCATGGTCTAAGTAGAAGGAAGTCCTATTATGCAGGTGAAAAACTGAGGTACAGAGAAGTTACATAGTGACTTTTCAAGGTCTTACAACAGAAACATGGCAGAGTCAAGGTTAGATCCCAAGATCCTCTGCCTTCCAGGATGTGCCCTTACTAGACTTACATGCTTCATGGCCTATTGGAAAAGATAGGGGAGGAATGCTTCTGGAGGAGTTTCAGGAGCACTTGGAAGATGGAGAGGGAGGTGGTCCTTAGAACGGGCTTTAGGCAGTTGGCTATCCTGAGGAGAGACAAATTCACCTTTTTTCCCATCCCATTCAGTGTGGTGTCAATATATTGTACTACTACTACTGATTTTCCAGGCACATAGAGTAGCATTCATTCATTCATTCATTCATTCGTATTTATTGAGCGCTTACTATGTGCAGAGCACTGTGCTAAACGTTTGGAATGTACAAATCAGTAACAGAGACAGTCCCTGCCCTTTGATGGGCTTATAGTCTAATCAGGGGAGACAGACAAGAACAATGACAATAAATAGAATCAAGGGGAAGAACATCTCATTAAAACAGTAGCAAATAAATAGAATCAGGGTGATGTACATCTCATTAACAAAATAAATAGGGTAATGAAGATATATACAGTTGAGCGGACGAGTACAGTGCTGAGGGGAGGGTAAGGGAGAGGGGGAGGAGCAGAGGGAAAGGGGGGAGAAGAGGGTTTAACTGAGGAGAGGTGAAGGTGGGGGGCAGAGGGAGCAGAGGGAAAAGAGGAGCTCAGTCTGGGAAGGTCTCCTGGAGGAGGTGAGCTTTAAGTAGGGTTTTGAAGAGGGGAAGAGAATTAGTTTGGCGGAGGTGAGGAGGGAGGGCATTCCAGGACTGCGGGAGGACGTGGCCCAGGAGTCGATGGCGGGATAGGCGAGACCGAGGGACGGTGAGGAGGTGGGCGGCAGAGGAGCGGAGCGTGCGGGGTGGGCGGTAGAAAGAGAGAAGGGAGGAGCGGTATGAAGGGGCAAGGTGATGGAGAGCCTTGAAGCCTAGAGTGAGAATTTTTTGTTTAGTGCGGAGGTCGATAGGCAACCACTGGAAGTGTTTAAGAAGGGGCGTGACATGCCCAGAGCGTTTCTGCAGGAAGCTGAGCCAGGCAGCGGAGTGAAGAATAGACTGGAGTGAGGAGAGAGAGGAGGAAGGGAGATAGGATAATATCGAGGTTATGGGCTTGTGAGACAGGTGTTACAAGCATGTTGTTGACCCTTAGACAATTGTCCAGAACTGAATCAACCAGTGATGGAATGGAAGATGAGAGAATGAGAATTTGATACATTCACTTGGCATGATTTTACCTTCCTGTGGATACAGAGGGGCCTAGTGGATAGGGCCTCTCTCGCCTCGCTCCAGTCTATTCTTCACTCCGCTGCCTGGCTCATCTTCCTGCAGAAATGATCTGGGCATGTCACTCCCCTTCTTAAACAACTCCAGTGGTTGCCTATCAACCTCCACTCCAAACAAAAACTCCTCACTCTAGGCTTCAAGGCTCTCCATCACCTTACCCCTTCCTACCTCTCCTCCTTTCTCTCTTTCTACTGCCCACCCCGCACGCTCTGCTCCTCTGCCGCCCACCTCCTCACCGTCCCTCGGTCTCGCCTATCCTGCCGTCGACCCCTGGGCCACGTCCTTCCGCGGTCCTGGAACGCCCTCCCTCCTCACCTCCGCCAAACTGATTCTCTTCCCCTCTTCAAAATCCTACTTAAAACTCACCTCCTCCAAGAGGCCTTCCCAGACTGAGCTCCTCTTTTCCCTCTGCTCCCTCTGCCCCCCCTTCACCTCTCCACAGCTTAACCCTCTTTTCCCCCCATTTCCCTCTGCTCCTCCCCCTCTTCCTTCCCATCCCCTCAGCACTGTACTCATCCGCTCAACTGTATATATTTTTATTACCCTATTTATTTTGTTAATGAAATGTACATCACCTTGATTCTATTTAGTTGCCATTGTTTTTACAAGATGTTCATCCCCTTGATTCTACTTACTGCTATTGTTCTTGTCTGTCTCCCCAGATTAGACTGTAAGCCCATCAAAGGGCAGGGACTGTCTCTATCTGTGGCCGACTTGTTCATTCCAAGCGCTTAGTACAGTGCTCTGCACATAGTAAGCGTTCAATAAATACTATTGAATGAATGAATAGAGCCTGGGCCTGGGAGTCAGAAAGATCTAGATTCTAATCCTGTTCTGCCACTCTGCTGTGTAACCTTGGGTCAGTCACTCAATATCTCTGTGCCTTAATTACCTCATCTGTAAAATGGGGATTAAAACTGAGAGTCCCATAGAGAACATGGAAATGTGTCCAATCTGATTAGCTTGTATCTACTGTAGTGGTTTAGTTCAGTGCCTGGCACATTAGAAAAAAGGGAAAAGAAAAGAACAAGCCTAGTCCCACTCATTGGAAAACATTAAAAATGGCTTATTATTAATCAAGCCATTTCCATTCCATTGACAAAAGCTGTGGATTCTAAAACCAGAGATCCCGAAAAAATAAAATTAAAGACTAAATCCCAAGTGATTTGACTTTCTTAAATTCAATTTTAATTTAAGCAGCCTCCAATGGATATTAAATTTGATTCTGAATAAGGGAATGAATACTCTTGTCCCTCCCTAGCCCAACCCCCAGTTTAAAAACTCTGTCTCACTAATCACTCCCCTTTTCATTCATTCAATCATATTTATTGAGTGTTTACTGTGTGCAGACACTGTACTAAGCACTTAGAAAGTACAGTTCGGCAACAGATAGAGACAATCTCTACCCAACAGTGCGCTCACCATATGGAAGTTGGTCCTAATCCCTGGACTTGCAATTATTATTTTGACTGGAAAGATATGGTCTCACACCTGGCCCAGTAATTTGTGGGGGTCCTACCATCCTTAAAGGTAGGATAGAGACAGTTCACCCCTATTGCTCCTCCACAAAGCCCATTCCCTGCTCTGGCTACCACTGATGCTGCTGAAGCAGCAGCAGCACCAATTTTAAGTGCTGGATAATTTTATCAAAAATTAAAAAAAATATATTTTCACCCTGCACACCTCATAAGGATGTTAGAATAAAATGAGATCATTCCTATGAAAGCACTTTGGAAAAATAAGAAATTCTATTTAAAAAACTTGTTAAAAACATTATTATGACCATCTTGCAAGGTATGACCCAGTGAGATTACCCTAAGGATGGAGTATATTTTATGAGTGGAGCAGATAAATGATTTCAGAATTCACAGGCTCCCTCCTATTTTTCAATGAGAACCTTCCTGTTGCTGTCAGCTGTGTTCAGGTCAGCCATTTTTTAACTTTTGTTCCCCCATTCATCAACTCTACCCTTTCCTCAACTTGCCCCTTTGCTCATGATTTTAGGGAAATACCCTCTATCTTCTCCCCTACCACAACCTGAATCCCAAACCTGAAAGTATACATTTGGAAGTGAATTTTCTGAAGAAATCATGTTAGAACACCAGTTTGT
This sequence comes from Ornithorhynchus anatinus, assembly GCF_004115215.2. Classification (NCBI taxonomy): domain Eukaryota; kingdom Metazoa; phylum Chordata; class Mammalia; order Monotremata; family Ornithorhynchidae; genus Ornithorhynchus; species Ornithorhynchus anatinus. The sequence goes on from NC_041728.1 coordinate 159,368,693, forward strand.
TAAAATTGCTAAGAAAAGTGATCTAGGTGACTACATTGCAATTGATAATCCAAGGCCAAAAAAGAGAACTCAAGATTGAAAGGAATGTTTGTTTTTAGCTATACCTATATGTCTATCTACACACATACACACCCACACAATGGTCAGGAAAACAATCACTCGAGGTGAGAAATGCAATAAATAATTCATTTAAAATGCATGTTAGCAAAGAGAATATAAGTTCTCCTTTAAATAGAAACAAATAAGATTGTGTATATATTGTTGTCTTTCATATCTGAAGACACCACTGTGTTGAAATTCACCTTTAAATGCATGTCTGGCTGAAAAGGCCAATGCAAAATCCACAGCCACAGTGTACACAAAAAAACGCTTTTTCTTGCTCTGTTGTCATATTTAATGTTTGTAGTACCTGGAATTGTTTCCTATTCTCTCTCTTTGTCTTTCTTTCCTAATCAAGACTACAGCTCATGTAAATATACAAATTAGCCTCTTTAAGGGATTGGTAAAGGTTTAAAAAAAAAAGAATCCTGGGGCCTTTTGTAAAATGATAAGTAAAGTCATTTCTGTGCCCTATCCCAGCAGCCTAACCTGAGATGACTTTTATCAGTCATTCTCCCAAATTACAAAGATCTTAAAACTAGGGTCTTCTCTAGGCTTTGGGTATCCTACCTTTCCTCCTACTTTCTCCCCTCTCCATAACAAAATCATCCAGAAGTCACCAAGGTTGGAGGGAGGGTGTAAAAGGCCAACTCCTTTGTTAACCACCGAACAGCCAATGGGAAGAGCTCATTAATAATAATAATAGTAATGATGATGATGATGGTATTTGTTAAGTGCTTACTATGTGCCAAGCACTGTTCTAAGCACTGGGGTGTTAGCTCTCCTGTGAACTGTAATAATAATAATAATAATAATAATGCTGGCATTTGTTAAGTGCTTATTATGTGCAGAGCACTGTTCAAAGCACTGGGGTAGATACAGGGTAATCAGGTTGTCCCATGTGGGGCTCACAGTTAATCCCCATTTTAAAGATGAGGTAACTGAGGCCCAGAGAAGTTAAGTGACTTGCCCACAGTCACATAGCTGACAAGTGGCAGAGTCTGGATTCGAACCCATGACTTCTGATTCCCAAGCCCGGGCTCTTTCCACTGAGCCACGCTGCTTCTGTATGTCAGGAGTAAAACCCACGCAAGTGTCTGACCTGAGGGTCCCATTATAACTGACATAGTTAAATCCATTACTGTTGCTTGAACTAATGAATCAATTCTGGTTGAACCAATCATTGTGAGAAAGTGTTGCTTGAAAGACATTATAGAGTTTCAGTAGCAGGGCCTATCATTTCTAAGACAAAGTCTGTGCATTATCATTATTATTAGTATTATTCCTTTCTTTAAGTACTCATTATGGGTCAAGCACTGGTCTAAGCAGTGGAGTAGATCCAGTTAATCAGTTTGGACAGAGTCTCTGTCCCACACTAAGCTCACAGTCTAAGTACAAAACATGAAAATTTTTGATCATTCAGAGCCAAAAATTATTTTCCTAGAAAGGAACTTTACATAACTAAAACCTGCCAGCTTCTGATAGTGACTGCTAACTATTTTTCAATATTGTTAGTAAGAATAATATTTAAGTGCTTATTGGATGCCCAAACACAGGGTACCTACAAAATATTCAAGTAGTACATAATCCCTATCACACATGGGCTCAAGTTCTAAGAGGGAGAAGAGGTGTATATTCCCATTTAGCAGGTGATAAACTGAAACACAGAGAAGTTAAAATATGCAAGTTCATGTGACAGGCAAGTAGCAGACCTAAAATTAGAATCCAGATCTCTGACTCCCAAGCCTCTGTTCTTTCCATTAGACCACACTGTTTCTCAGAAACAGCACAAACTTGGTCACAAGGCACATTCTTTCCCCAGTTTTGTTATTTTTAATGGTAATTGTTAAACACTTACCCTGTGACAGGCAAGCTAATATTGCATGCAGTGAATGGGTCTATTTATTGTTATAATGTACTCTCCCAAATGCTTAAAAAAAAAAAAAAATTGTTAAGCGCTTACTATGTGCCAAGCACTGTTCTAAGCGCAGGGTAGATACAGGGTAATCAGGTTGTCCCACGTGGGGCTTACAGTCTTAATCCCCATTTTATAGGTGAGGTAACTTAGGCACAGAGAAGTTAAGTGACTTGCCCACAGTCACACAGCTGACAAGTGGCAGAGCTGGGATTCAAACCCATGACTTCTGACTCCCAAGCCTGTGCTCTTTCCACTGAGACACACTGCTTCCCTATACAGTCCTTTGCACACAGTAAGCACTCAGTAAATACAATTGGATGAATAATAAGGTTGGGCACAGTCCAAGTCTAAAGTGTGGCTCACAGTCTTATCACCATTTTACAGATGAGGTAAATGAGTGACTTGCCCAAGATCACACAGCAGGACATGTGGTGGTGGTGTGTGGCAAGGAGAGGATTTTCTATGCTGTAAGGGCTTTTAAAGTGACCAGATAAAAGAGCCATTGACTCCTCAAGTTTGACAATTACTGTCCCTCCCTTCAAAGCCTTATTGAAATCACATCACCTCCAAGAAGCCTTCCCTGACAAAGCCTCCCCACCTTTCATCTCCCACTCACTTCTGTGTTGCCCTGACTTGCTCCCTCTGCTCTTCCCCCCTCCCAATTCCACAGCACCACTGCACATAGAGAAGCAGCGTGGCTCAGTGGAAAGAACCCGGGCTTGGGAGTCAGAGGCCATGGGTTCCAATCCCCACTCCACCACTTGTCAGCTGTGTGACTTTTGGCAAGTCTCTTAACTTCTCTGGGCCTCAGTTCCCTCATCTGTAAAATGGGGATTAAGACTGTGAGCCCCATTGAGAAGCAGCGTGGCTCGGTGGAAAGAGCACGGGCTTTGGAGTCAGGGCTCATGAGTTCAAAATCCCAGCTCTGCCACTTGTTGGCTGTGTGACTGTGGGCAAGTCACTTAACTTCTCTGTGCCTCAGTTCCCTCATCTGTAAAATGGGGATTAAGACTGTGAGCCCCACGTGGGACAACCTGATTCCCCTATGTCTACCCCAGCGCTTAAACAGTGCTCGGCACATAGTAAGCGCTTAACAAATACCAACATTATTATTATTGTTATTATGTGGGACAACCTGGTTACCGTGTATCCCCCCCTTGCTTAGAACAGTGCTTGGCACCTAGTAAGCGCTTAACAAATGTCATCATTACTATTATATCTATATTTATTTGTATGGATGTTTGTCTCCCCCGCTGTAGACTGTAAGCTCGTGGCGGGCAGGGAATGCATCTGTTTACCATTGCATTATGCTCTCCCAGGCACTTAGTACTCTGAGCCCATCACTGGGCAGGGATTGTCTCTATCTGTTGCTGAATTGTACATTCCAAGTTTTCATTCATTCATTCATTCAATAGTATTTATTGAGCGCTTACTATGTGCAGAGCACTGTACTAAGTGCTTGGAATGAACAAGTTGGCAACAGATAGAGACAGTCCCTGCCCTTTGACGGGCTTACGGTCTAATCGGGGGAGACGGACAGACAAGAACAATGGCAATGAATAGAGTCAAGGGGAAGAACATCTCGTAAAAACAATGGCAACTAAATAGAATCAAGGCAATGTACAATTCATTAACAAAATAAATAGGGGTAATGGAAATATATACAGTTGAGCGGCACGAGTACAGTGCTGTGGGATGGGAAGGGAGAGGGGGACGAGCAGAGGGAAAGGGGGAAAAGAGGGTTTAGCTGCGGAGAGGTGAAGGGGGGTTGTAGAGGGAGTAGAGGGAGAAGAAGAGCTCAGTCTGGGAAGGCCTCTTGGAGGAGGTGAGTTTTAAGTAGGGTTTTGAAGAGGGGAAGAGAATCAGTTTGGCGGAGGTGAGGAGGGAGAGCGTTCCAGGACCGCGGGAGGACGTGGCCCAGGGGTCGATGGCGGGATAGGCAAGACCGAGGGACGGCGAGGAGGTGGGCGGCAGAGGAGCGGAGCGTGCGGGGTGGGCGGTGGAAAGAGAGAAGGGAGGAGAGGTAGGAAGGGGCAAGGTGATGTAGAGCCTTGAAGCCTAGAGTGAGGAGTTTTTGTTTGGAGCGAAGGTTGATAGGCAACCACTGGAGTTGTTTAAGAAGGGGAGTGACATGCCCAGATTGTTTCTGCAGGAAGATGAGCCGGGCAGCGGAGTGAAGAATAGATTGGAGCGGGGCGAGAGAGGAGGAAGGGAGGTCAGAGAGAAGGCTGACACAGTAGTCTAGCCGGGATATAACGAGAGCCCGTAATAGTAAGGTAGCCGTTTGGGTGGAGAGGAAAGGGTGGATCTTGGCGATATTGTAAAGGTGAAACCGGCAGGTCTTGGTAACGGATAGGATGTGTGGGGTGAACGAGAGAGATGAGTCAAAAATGGGGATTAACTGTGAGCCTCACATGGGACAACCTGATTCCCCTGTATCTACCCCAGCGCTTAGAACAGTGCTCTGCACATAGTAAGCGCTTAACAAATACTAACATTATTAAGGATGACACCGAGATTGCGGGCCTGAGAGACGGGAAGGATGGTTGTGCCATCGACGGTGATAGAGAAGTCTGGGAGAGGGACCGGGTTTGGGAGGGAAGATGAGGAGCTCAGTCCTTGCTCATGTTGAGTTTTAGGTGGCGGGCCGACATCCAGGTGGAGACGTCCCGGAGGCGGGAGGAGATGCGAGCCCGAAGGGAGGGGGAGAGGACAGGGGCGGAGATGTAGATCTGCGTGTCATCTGCGTAGAGATGGTAGTCAAAGCCGTGAGAGCGGATGAGTTCACCGAGGGAGTGAGTGTAAATGGAGAACAGAAGAGGGCCAAGAACTGACCTTGAGGAACTCCAACAGTTAAAGGATGGGTGGGGGGAGTTGGCGCAGTGGAAGGGAGACCGAGAATGACGGCCAGAGAGGTAAGAGGAGAAACCGGGAGAGGACAGAGTCCCATGAAGCCAAGGTGAGATAAGGTATGGAGGAGGAGGGGATGGTCGACAGTGTCAAAGGCAGCAGAGAGGTCAAGGAGGATCAGAATGGAGTAAGAGCCATTGGATTTGGCAAGAAGGAAGGTCACGGGTTACCTTTAGAGAGAGCAGTCTCGGTAGAGTGGAGGGGACGGAAGCGCTTAGTACAGTGCTCGACACATAGTAAGCGCTCAATAAGTATTATTGAATAAATGAAAATTTGAAAGCAGCTGGGAAGAAGTTCATAGCAAGCGCTCAGTGAATACTATTGAATGAATGAAAGCTCTGCACACGTAAGCCCTCAATGAATACAACTGAGTGATGGAATTTATTCATTCCTTCATTCAATAGTATTTATTGAACGCTATGTGCAGAGCATTATACTATGCGCTTAGAATGTACAATTCAGCAACAGATAGAGACAATCCCTGCCCAATGACAGGCTCACAGTCTAATGGGGGGAGACAGACAGCAAAGTAAAGCAGAACAAAACAAAAACAAGACAACATTATTAGGAATGAGCACTGTGCGTTCTCTGCAACATAGTGCTCAGCACATTGTAAGCACTCAATAAATACTATTGAATGAATGAATATTTGAAAGCAGCTGGGAGGAGGTTCATAGTAAGCGCTCACTAAATACTACTGAATGATCTGCATGTAGTAAGCCCTCAATAAATATGACTGAGTGACGGAATGACCACTGTGTGTCCTTTGCAACATAGTGCCTTGCACATTGTAAGCACTCAATAAGTACTACTGAATGAATGCAACTTCCAGCTAATTTTTTTTAGGATCAGGCCTAGGGAGATTCCAGGTGGCACTTTTCGGGTCCCTTTGGCAAGCCCGCAGGTTTGGCCTGTCGTCAGCCGACATGCGGAGCCTTTATCGTCTCGGGAGATCCCTGGCCATGCACCTCCAGGCTGCAGGATCCGGGCTCAGCAAAAGCAATCTCCCTCCCTCCCTCCCTCCATCCCTCCATCCCTCTGACTCCATCAACTTTGTTCCCTGGGAGTGAGAGGACAAGAGAAGCCGCAGCAGCAGCAGCAGCAGCAGCAGCAACAGCAGCAGCAACCAGCTTCTGGAGTGTGAGTTGCTTTTGTAGCATTTTTTTTAAAAAATCCAGCATCGACCATATGTATGGCCGATCTGCTCTGTGCATTAAAAAAAAAAAAAAAGAAAACACTACTGAATGAAAAGGAGTTGGGCACCCTCAGTTCCTCTTTGGGGCAGAAAACGTTCCTGGTTGGTTATGCCTGTTTAATATAAAATGATGTCAGGTTTATCATGTTTCCATCGGTTTAGGGTCTAGTTTTTTAACACAATCCTTCAATTTCTACCAGATAGTCTGTGCTGAGATTTTACCAAAGCTCTTTATTTTCCCGGTCAAGAAGAAATGTAAAAATGCACACGGAAGCTTAATTTGTTGCAAAACATTTTTATATTGGTGCTAAATTGAAAATAAAAAAATGTTGAAATGCTTTTGGGTAGTATTCAATCATAGGTGATGGATGAGGACATTTGTTTATGTTGCATTAAGACAGAGATATATAAATCAATCTACTATTGTGAACTATTGTGAACTTCATTTTGAAAATATGCCCGTACAGAATCTGTGATTTACATTTGAATGTATTTGGGATGCACTCCATTTAAATGTAAAAACATCATTTCTTCATAAGTCAACAGTGGGTGTATGGATATATATATATATACATATATATATATATGTATACATATACAAACACATGCATGTATATACATATTTAGCATTTACGAGGACTCAATAACCACAATAAATATATTAAGTTGATAAAATATTAATACTCAGGAATATGGGGATATATAGCCATGAAAAATAAATATGTATGCAGTTAATTTTTATTTATATTCACCTGTAATTATACATAACGTTAGGGTAAACATAAATATAGTTAAGCTGAATTTGAAATTTCATATTATTGAATTATGACACCAATACAATAGACACAAAGAATGTTTGAAAATTTAGTCTTTACTAAGTGTGACTAAGTTTAGAACAGAACATTTTTATGTGCTGCTAGGCATCTGCAAAGTTATGTGACCATCAATGCACAAACCTGAATTTCTTGTAGATCATGTTAATACTTGAACATTAGGTGGATTTTCTGGGGTTGTCCTGAAAAAAATGCGTTATAATGATTGCCTGTGAATGTATTGGATGGCAAACTAGTGTCCGGAAAAAACAGTGGAACGACATGGCTCAGGGAGCAAACTTAATAAAATAGAAATTAGGAATTTTTGATGTTACCCTGTAACCTCTGAATTACTCTCTGGCTGAGTGTGAGCAATTTCTTTCTGTCCATTCCCCTCATGTTAATGATTACGAACTTGGATGAGCACTTTAGTAATGAAGAACATCAGACACTATGGGATAAATTTTGTGATTCTCTTTCAATTCATTCAATAGTATTTATGAGCGCTTACTATGTGCAGACCACTGCTACTAAACGCTTGGAATGTACAATTCAGCAACAGAGACCATCCCTGCCCAATGATGGGCTCACAGTCTAATCGGGGGAGACAGACAAAAACAAGACGATAAATAGAATCAAGGGGATGTACACCTCATTAACAAAATAAATAGGGTAATAAAAATATATACAAATGAGCACCAGTGCTGAGGGGAGGGAAGGGAGAGGGGGAAGGCAGAGGAAGGGGGGAAAGGGGCTTAGCTGAGGGGAGTTGTAGGGGGGACGGAGGAGGGAGCAGAGAGGGAGCAGAGGGAAAAGGAGAATCTCTTGATTTTATTTGATGAGCATGAAACACGCAGACACCCTTCCTTAGATTAATTTAGTGGTATGTCTTGGGAAAGAAGAGCTAGGTATTTCTCATTAATGAAGTTATGGTTTGCTCTTTTCTGAGCCTCCAAAGTTAATTAGGCAACCCCTTTTCTGATCCTGTATAACTCCAGATTGGCCTGCCCTGCACTTCTCTTGGGTGAGAAGGTTCTGGCCCTAGTGGAAAGAGCATGGGTCAGCGAGGCGAAGGACCTGAATTCGAGTACTGGATCTGCCATTTACCTGGTATGGGGCCTTGAACATGTCACTTAAATTTCTCTGTGGCTCAGTTTCCACATCTGTAAAATGGGGATTCAACACCTGCTAGCCCTTTTACTTAGAGAGTGAGCTCCATGAGACTGTGTAAATGCTTAACAAATACTATTGCTAGTACTGTTGTTTTTAGCTATTAATAATAATAGGTTATTATTATTAATAGCTAAAAGAGAAGCAGTGTGGCTCAGTGGAAAGAGCCCGGGCTTGGGAGTCAGAGGTCATGGGATCGAATCCCAGCTCTGCCACTTGGCAGCTATGTGACTGTGGGCAAGTCACTTCACTTCTCGGTGCCTCAGTTACCTCATGTGTAAGATGGAGATTAAGACGGTGAGCCTCACATGGGACAACCTGATTACCCTGGGTCTACCCCAGCAATTAGAACAGTACTTTGCACATAGTAAGCACTTTCTTACTACTAACAAATATCAACATTAGTATTATTCGATGAACTATTAACAATAATTCACAACTGTAAACTTCTTGTGAGTCTATTCGCAATTCATGCCTTTCATTTCCTCATCTTCCATTTTATATTCCACAGCTCCAATATGACATCATCCACTACGCAGACCTCTCTGCCCGACCTGGGAGACTGGCCTGGGTAGAATGGGGGTGGAGAGGTGTGCAGGAGAGATGATGGAGGACGAGGAGGGTGGCACAGGAAAGAGCCTTGGATTTTTTTTTAGTCCCCATTTTCTAAGTAGTCTCTTCCTGCCCCACCACCTTCAAACTATCACCACCTTTGAGCCTTCTCCCTCATTACTGCTAGCAGAGTAGAACATTCTCAGAGCTCAATCCCCTCCTTCAAGCATCTCTCATGGGAAGCAACATGGCGTAATGAATAGAGCACGGGCCTGGGAAACAGAAGGTCATGGGTTCTAATCTCTACTCTGCCCTTGTCTGCTGTGTGGCCTTGGGCAAAGACACTTAACTTCCCTGTGCCTCAGTTACCTCATCTGTAAAATGGGGACTAAGACTGTGAGCTCCATGTGGGACACTGACTGCATCCAATCTGATTTGCTTTAATCCACCCCAGTGTTAGTACAGTGCCTGGCACATAGTAAGCACTTAACAAATACCAGAATCATTATTATTATTATTATTATTATTATCACCAGTCTTGGAGAAGGAGATGAACGAGATCACAAAGCACCTTCTTGGTCATCATTGGACCTTCTCTGAGCCTCTTCCCTCCTGGTGTGAGCCTCTCTATCAAACATTTGATGTTGTTGATTTATTGTTATTCAGTCAATCAGTCGTATTTGAGTGTACTTAGTAGGGCACTGTTACTAACAATTTAGGATAATTCAATGCCACAGAGTGGTAGACTCAGTCCCTGACCACAAGAAGCTTACCTAGAGGTTTGACAGATGAGTTTTCCTGGTTTTTCAACGTTCATACAGGTTCAAGGAGGACATGAGCCAAACCAGATCTTAAACAGTCCCTGGCTTGGAATGTTCATGTTAAGAGCTTGTGAGACATGGAGGTTGATGGTGCTGTCTACAGTAATGGGAAAATCAGGGGGAGGGGAGGGTATGGGTGGGAAGATGAAGAGTTCTATTTTGGACATATTAAGTTTAAGGAGTCGATGGGACATCCAAGTAGAAATGTCCTGAAGGCTGAATGAAATATGATAATAATAATAAAGATTGTGGTATTTATTAAGTGCTTACTATGTGCCAAGCAGTGTTCTAAGTACTGGGGTAGGTACTAGGCAATCAGGTTGGATAGGATCCCTATCCCATATGGGGCTCACAGTCTTACTACACATTTTACAGATGTAGTATCTGAGACCCAGAGAAGTGAAATGACTTGCCCAAGGTTACACAGTAGACAAGTGGCAGAGCTGAAATTGGAACCCAGGTCCTTTTGCCTCCAGGATCATGCTCTATTCAGTAGATCACGCTGCTTATCAGAAAAGAGAAAGACCAGGACTGGAGATGTTTTGCTTTGCTGTCTCCCACTTTTAGATTTGTAAGCCTGTTGTTGGGCAGGGATTGTCTCTATCTGTTGCTGAATTGTATACTCCAAGTGCTTAGTACAGTACTCAGCACACAGTAAGCGCTCAATAAATACAAGTGAATGAATGAATGAATGAATCAATGAATCAATGAATGAAGATTTGGGCATCATCCACATAGAAATCACCTATCTGTATTGCAATTTCCTTGATTTTTCTGCAGGGATTTTAACTGTTTTTTTTCTATTACGTCTCAGTCAGGACCTGGTCACAGGCAGCTCTTCTTTTGAATTCCTTCTTTTCTTACTGAACAGGTCAGATTGAGATTTAGGTGATCCTTGAAGAGATTGACCAATATACAGTCAGGGTCACCCAGTTTCCTCAGAGCTTTAGACAGATGATGCAGAATAACTCAAGCACATCAGTTAGAAAAGGCCTTGTCTACTTGTCTACATAATGTGCTATTATGTAATAGTGATGCCTATGGCATTTAGGTACACCAGCTGAACAAAGGATATTTCAGTTCACTCTAAACTAATTACAGTAGTGTCGAATTCTGTCTTCAGCATGATACATTTCCTCATCAGTACTAGTCTTGATCTTCCTGGGCTGTGCTGCCATGTCTTGATTTTTAGTCTGTGCTCCAGACATATTAGATCATGACTCTCACCTCACTTAGAGCTCTGGGGCGTGATGTGGGCTGGCAAATAATACTTTTGGGAGGGTTACTAGTTCACAAGCAGAAGGTACATTTTCTGTAGAAATTTATTTTTGTATTTTGCTTTAAGCTGTTTTTGTATTTTGCTTTGTTGACCTGAATAAATTTCTTCAAAAAATATATGGTACTCCTTTATGTATATGTTTGATAGAGCATGGATTTCTTTCTTGGATTATTTGAGGCTATCAAAACATTAAATAAAATTAAGTCTAATAGGTTTGTAACCATTTTTTAAAAATCCTAAAAATAACAGACTTTTAAATGGGAAAACAATATATTGTACTAGATTCATTGTGTTGGGTTTGTATTTTCTAAATTACACACAAAGATGATTTTTTTTCTCTCAAATAATCTTCTTGATTCTAGGCCATCATTTAAAAAAAGGACTTTCAAAAATTCATAGTTAAGTTGCCAAATTTCCAGTATACATACACTCTATTGCCAATAGTATGTTGAACTAATATCGAGTTGCTAACACAGAACTTAACTTGGTCTACATTTTGTTCTGACATGTTCCACTGCAGAGAATTGTTAAAAGTATGTTCAAATCAGGACATTTCCTTTAACTGCAAAAGCTGACACTGAGGAAGTCGAGACAGTGTGGTCTAGTGGAAAAATCATGGGCCTTGAAGATAGACTACCAGGTCCTAATCCCGATCCTGCCACTTGCCTGCTTTGTGACTTTGGGTAAATTGCTTAACCTCTTTGTGCCTCAGTTGCCTCATCTGTAAAATGGGATTGAGTCCTGTTTTCCTTCCCTCTGAGATTGTGAGTCCTGTGTACTTTAGGAACCAGTTCCAATCAGATTACTGTGCAAGTGGCATTTGTGAAGCACTTACTACGGTCAGGAACTGAATTAATCGCTGGGGTGAATACAAGCAAATCAGATTGGACACATTCCTTGTCCCACATGAGGCTCACAGTCTCAACCCCCATTTTACATATGAGACAACTGAGGCACTGAGAAGTGAAGTGACTTCCCCAAGGTCACACAGCAGAGAAGTGGCAGAGCAGAAATTAGAACTCAGGTCCTTCTCACTCCCAGGCTCTGCCTCTATGCACTAAACCATTTATACTCTATCATTTCCTTTATCTGTAATTTAACATCCGCCTCCCTTACAGACTTTAAGCTCCTTGTCAGCAGGGATCACGTCTATCAACTCTGTTGTATTGTGATCTCCCAAGTATTTAGTACATTAAGCCCCTGGGCAAGTCTGCAACTTGGAGGGTTTCTGATATGTTTATGAGCAAAGGGTTTGAGTTGCCGGGAAGCCATCACCATTACAATCCCTCAAGGTACAAAGTGGGAATTGTAGTTATCAGTGGAAGACTATTTTATACAAAAGCTAGAACACAAAGCCTAAAAGTCTGTGCTTTTCTTGTAAACATTTTTTGTTGCTGTTGTTGCCTCGCTTCAGGACGAAATGCTGCACTCGTTTTATATATAGAATTCCCACTGAAGAAAGTATATGCAGAAGATAGCTTCAAACATTAGGTAAGAGATGGAGATCTTTTTTTTTTCCCCTTACTATACATTACATGACCTCTTTCTGTGTAAAAGCAAGTGAGAGCTTTACCCATTTTTAAAGAATTCTTGATTTTTTTCTAAATCAAACATACATTTAAAAAAATTATGATTTTGTGAGTGAATAATTCACATTCCAAAATGTTGCTAATACCTTTCATAAATGTATTTCCTAAAAAAATGTAATGCACCAAAATATTAGAGTGTACTGTCTGTTTGGGAGAATCACAAAAGAATAAGAGCTGCATGAATAAGACTGTGTCTAACCTGTTAAATTGTATCTACCTTAGTGCTTAGAACAGTGTTTGGCACACAGGAAGCACTTAACACGTACCATTAAGTGTATAGGGTGGATTTTAGTTATAGATGAATGAAGCTAAGTAGGAGGGGAAATGCTGATTGATTGCCTTAAATCCAATTGTAAGGAATTTTCGTTTGATGGGGAGATGGATTGGCAAACATTGGAGGTTTTTGAGGAGTTTGGAATTGTGGACTGAATTTTTGTTTTTTTTTTTTTTTTGCAAAAAAAGATAACTGGGACAGCAAAGTGAAGTATGGTTTGGAGTGGGGAGAGACAAGAGGCAAGGAAGGGAGTGAGGAGTAGTAAAGGCAGGATAGGATAATGATTGGATCAGCAAAGTAGCCCTTTGGATGGAGAGGTGGGGGGATTCAAAAGATGTCACAAAAGTAAACCTGACAGTATTTGGTGACAGATTGAATATGTGTTTTGTGTGACAAAAATGAGTCAAGGATAGTACTATGGTTATGAGCTTGTGAGATGGGGAGGATGCTATCCATTGTGATGGGAAAGTCAGGGGGATGTTTAGCTTTGGTAGGAAGGTCATGTGCTGCGAGTCAATACCCACTTGTGCTGGGCAGCAGCAGCATGGGAGAGAGTTGAGGGCAGAGCCTCAAGTTTACTGTGCGGAAGAAGGCAATGATAAATCACTTCAGTATTTTTACCAAGAATTATTTTTACCAATCATTTTAGTATTTTTATCTATAGATACACTACTAGAATGAATGCAGATAGAGGTGGGGCATTCTGGAAGAAATGTGTGCGTGAAGTTGTTAATGGTCATAGATGACTCGACAGCATAAGACAAGACAAGGAAGATGCTATATTCTAGTTTTCCGTCTAGGTTTTTGGTTCTAAACTTTCAGGAGCTGAGGTTTATCCATAATTCTAATTGAAATCACATCATTCATTCATTCATACATTCATTCATTCAATCGTATTTATTGAGTGCTTACTGTGTGCTTAACAATATCAAATTGTACTACCTCTGATACCAGAGTCACTCTAGAGGATGTAACTGTGTGACATTCATAGAGGATTTTTTTTTTTTCTGGTAAAACCTTCTTTAGGAAATCGTTTAATAGTGGTCCTTGGCTATTCTGCCTTGAGATGTGGGATGATAAATAAAAAAAATAAATAAAAATAAATGTTGGTATTTGTTAAGCGCTTACTATGTGCAGAGCACTGTTCTAAGCGCTGGGGTAAACACAGGGAAATCAGGTTGTCCCACGTGGGGCTCACAGTCTTAATCCCCATTTTACAGATGAGGGAACTGAGGCACAGAGAAGTTATGTGACTTGCCCACAGTCACACAGCTGACAAGTGGCAGAGCTGGGATTCGAACTCATGAGCCCTGATTCCAAAGCCCGTGCTCTTTCCACTGCGCCACGCTGCTTCTCGACAGGTACTGTGAATAATAACTTTCATTAGATTTAGCTTATCATCCATTCTGAGAACTAGATGCTGTTAAGGGGAGAGGCAGAAACAGAAGCAGCAACCTAATGAAAAGACCATGGTTCTGAGAATCAGAGGATCTGGGTTCTAATCCCAGGAATATCAATTGCTTGTTTTTTGACCTTAGGCTAGTGACTTTAGTTACCTGTCTGTAAAATGGGGGTTAAATCCTCATCCTTCCAATTTACACTTTGATCTCCATGTGGGACAGGGTCTGTGTTCAACCTGATTCATTCAATCATATTTATTGAGACTTACTGTGTGCAGAGCACTATCCTAAGCACTTGGAAAGTACAATTCAGCAACAAATAGAGACAATCCCTGCCTACAATGGGCTCATGGTCTAGAACGGGGAGACAGACTTCAAAACAAGTAAATAGGCATCAATATAAATAGAATGATAACCTTGTATCTACCCCATGAATTGAAACAGTGCTTGACGTAGAGTAAGCGCTGAACAAATAACATTAAAAAAAAGGAAAAATGCCTGGAACTAATATTCTGCAGAGACTAATGTTTGACTAGGAATTGTGTTTCAGGGGGGTTAACTTTGGGTCACATGATTAACTCAAAGTGTTATAACATAGGCTGAAAATTAATAAGCATAGGAGGGGGTGTTTGAAATCGGAACAGAGGAGATAAACAGAAAGCTAGAATGTAGATTGCATCTTGTTTGGATAATCAAGACTGTGAGCCCGTTGTGGGCAGGGATTGTCTCTGTTGCTGAATTGTACTTTCCAAGTGTTTGTTTTGTGTTGTTCTGTTTTGCTTTGCTGTCTGTCTCCCCCGTTTAGACTGTGAGCTCATTATTGGGCAGGGATCGTCTCTATCTGTTGCCTAATTGTACACTCCAAGCGCTTAGTACAGTGCTCTGCACATAGTAAGTGCTCAATATATACTATTGAATGAATGAATGAATAGTACAGTGCTCTGCACACAGTAAGTAGAGAAGCAGAATGGCTCAGTGGAAAGAGCATGGGCTTGGGAGTCAGAGGTCATGGGTTTGAATCCCAGCTCTGCCACTTGTCAGCTGTGTGACTCTGGGCAAGTCACTTAACTTCTCTGGGCCTCCGGTCCCTCATCTGTAAAACTGGGGATTAAGACTGTGAGCCTCACGTGGAACAACCTGCTTACCCTGTATCTACCCCAGCGCTTAGAACAATGCTTGGCACATAGTAAGCGCTTAACAAATACCAACATTATTATTAAGTGCTCAAAAAATATGATTGAATGAATTATCAAACATGGCACAGTTTTATTTGAAAAATGAAAACCTGGAAGGCAAGAAAAAAAGAAAACCTAAATAATTGATGGCACTAATAGCAAATCATTCACCAGAGTGAATAACAGTTTGGAAAAATTGATATCACATTGTAAAGAATACAATTTAAAAATCTACTGTTGATAGATAATTTAAAATTTTCTATTGTGTCCACAACAGAAAAGCATAATCTATTCAACTCATTTCTAAGATTCTTGCTATATTATTAGACAGGAACCATGTTTACCCACTCTTTTAGAATATACTTTCCTAAGTGCTTAGTACAATGCTCTGCACTCAATAAGTGCTCAATAAAAGCCACTGAATGATTGACTGGGAATGCTATCGGCCTCTTCTCCATCTAGGCAGGACTCTTATACTGACTGCGGGGTGAGTCTTCTCAACTTTTAGGTGTTGCATAGCTGTGGTTGTGACTTTTGTGACTGTTGGCCTAAGCTGCAATGAGCCTGAAACCCCGTTATGCTAGCCACAATACCCTTATCCAAACCCTCATCGCTTTTAGAGAAGCAGGGTAGCTCAGTGGCAAGGGTATGACCTTGGGAGTCAGAGGTCCTGGGTTCTAATCCCACTCCATCACTTGCTAGCTGTGTGACTTTGGGCAAGCCACTTAACTTCTCTGTATCTCAGTTCCCTCATCTGTAAAATGAGGATTAAAACTGTGAGCCCCACGTGGGACAACCTGTTTACTGTGTCTCTCCCTCAGTGCTTAGAGCAGTGCTTGGCACATAGTAAGTGCTTAACAAATGCCACCATTGTTATTGCTGTTTTATTTTTTATGCTTTCATCTTTCCCCGTGAGTCTATTGTCAAACTACCTCTCACACAGTGATTTTGACATTTTGTGGGACCAGGGACTGCTAATTCTTATCTGCATTTATTTCCCTGCACTTAATACAGTGCTTAATAAATGCTGTTTCATCATTAAAATTACTACTACAGGCATTCCTTACAACCCAGAAGCTATGAATGAATTTTATCTGTATTGTATTACCACTATGGATGACAAGAAAAGCTTCCCAGAACTACAAACAGCCAACACTTGGCTTAATGACTTTCTGTGCATCCTAATAATTGATTAGCCTAGGACCTTTATGCTGTTACCTTCCATTTTACTAATTGTTCAAATAAAATTCTACCTGATATGATGTGCATAACGTCATGCTTTCTTTTTAGTTAGCCACCAAGTGTATAGTCAAGACTTGTCATCTTCAGACTTGTAAATTTTCAGTTTGGATTTCACTGTTTTCTTTTCTTTTAATAATAATAATAATAATGTTGGTATTTGTTAAGTGCTTACTATGTGCAGAGCACTGTTCTAAGCACTGGGGGAGATACAGGGTAATCAGGTTGTCCCACGTGAGGCTCACAGTTAATCCCCATTTTACAGATGAGGTAACTGAGGCACAGAGAAGTTAAGTGACTTGCCCACAGTCACACAGCTGACAAGTGGAAGAGCCGGGATTCGAACTCATGATCTCTGACTCCCAAGCCCAGGCTCTTTCCACTGAGCCATGCTGCTTCTCTTTTAGTGATCTCTAAAATATAATTCAATAGAGTGTAAGCTTGTGTGGGCAGAGGACACGTCTACCAACTCTGTTATATTGTACTCAGTAAGCACTCAATCAATACCATCAATTGATTGATTCAATATGTGGTTGAAAGAGACCTTGAAAAATCAACAAGTTCATGCCCTTACCTTTTCAGTATTTACTATGCACCTACTGAGTGTGGTTCATTATACCAAAGTACTTGAAGTATCTACCATCTTCACTGTCAAGAAACTCCTTATTTTATCTAATTGAATCTCTTATGCTATTTCTTCTCATGAAGTCCTAAGTGGAGATTGAGAAGAGCTGGTCTCCATCTTCCAGTGAAGAGACCTCATATGCTGCAAAACTTAATGTGCTTCTTAAGATAAGCACAGACTGAAATAAACCAACAGAGAGATTTTCCAACTTATCACGTTTAGTTCTTTTGAACTGTTTCCAGAATCTCTCTATCTGTACTCATTTGTGGAGTCTAGAAATAGAGATGCTATTCTATTAAAGGTTTAACCACAAGGTATTTTTTTTTAAGTATTTAAGCACTTACTCTGTGTAAAGCACTGTTCTAAGTGCTGGGGCAGATACAAGTTATTTAGGTGGGACACAGTCCCTGTTCCACATGGGACTCATAATCAATTGGAAGGAGACAAGGTATTGAATCCCCATTTTACAGTTGAGGAAACTGAAGCACAGAGAAGTTAAGTGAATTGTCCGTGGTCACACAGCAGTCAAGTGCTGGAACCAGAATTTGAATCCAGGTCTTATGCCTCCCAGGCCTGTGCTTTATCCACTAGGCCATTCAGAATTAAGTCAAACCTATCTCATAATCCCTACATGCTAAAATCTTATTTATTCATCCTAATATCAAAGTACTGTAGTGCTCTATCATCTTGAAACCTGTGTAATACTTTATCCTTATATCTTTTTAGCAGTGAATCTTTCAACATTGCAATTTCACCATCCTAATAGAAAATTAGATTTTTTTTTAATTTAATCACTTATTACATAAAGTCCCTTCTTATTCTCTTAGGAGAAAAACCCTTCATTCAGTTAGAATTAGTCAGTCAAGCAAGAAATCAATCAACAGCATTTGAGTATGTACTATAGTAGTAATAGTATTTATTAAGCACATACTGTGTTCAGAGTACTATTGTACTTAATGCTTATAGAGAAGCAGTGTGGCTCAGTGGAAAGAGCATGGGTCTAGGAGTCAGAAGTCACAAGTTCTAATCCCGCATCTGCCACCTCTCAGCTGCGTGACTTTGGGCAAGTCACTTAACTTCTCAGTGCCTCATTTACCTCATCTGTAAAATGGGGATTAAGACTGTGAGGCCCACGTGGGATAACCTGATTACCTTGTATCCACCCCAGCGCTTAGAACAGTGCTCGGCACATAGTAAGCATTTAACAAACACCAACATTATTATTATTATGGAAGTGCAGTAGAGTTAGCAGAAATTGTCCCTGCCCTCAAGAAGTTTACAATAGAGCAGGGCAAACTGACACTAAAATAATGCAATTCTTCTTTCTGCCTTCAAATTATATTATTGTCAATATGTACAAATACGTATATAAAAATATCTTTCTGTGTATGTGTGTGCACGAAATGTTATGTGTGTACATGAGTCAGTGCTAAAATAATAGGGAATGTAGGATATGAAAGTGCTCTGGGAGTTGAGTGTTCAAACAGCGTGTAGGTGGTACAGAAGTGCTGTTGCAGAAATGGATTAGGACTGCATTAGGGTAAATTGGGGTTCTGGAATGGATGATCTAGTGGGACTCCCCCTTACATGACAATCAATCATTGGTATTTAAATGCTTACTGGGTGCAGAGCACTGTACTGAACACTTGGAAAGTTCAGCAGAGTTGGTAGATATCCTTTATTAAAAGCACATCTCCTTCAAGAGGCCTTCCCTGCCTAAACCCTCATTTCTTCTTCTCAAGGCTCTTGCCCTTGGATTTGCACCTTTTATTTACCCCTCCCTCAACCCCACAGCACTTATGTACATATCTGTCATTTATTTATATCAATGTCTGTTTAGACTTTTAAGCTCATCGTGGGTGGGGAGTTTTCTATCAACTCTGTTACGTTGTATTATCCCAAGCACTTAGTACAGTGTACTGCACACAGTAAGTACTCAGTAAATGTGATTGGTTGATCCCTGTTCAAAAGGAGCTTACAGACTACAGGGGGAAACAGACATTAAGATAAATTACATATAGGGAGCAATAGACTCTAAGGAAAAGTACATAACTATTGTGGAGATGGGGGATCAAAGTGCTAGTATACAACCAAGTATATACTTCATGCAGAAGGGAGGGTGGATAGGGCAGAATGGCCAGCCAGAGTCGAGGTAGAAATGCAGGGGAGCTGTGGGTTGTCTCAGAATTCAGGGCCCTGAACTTTTTTTGTTGTTTGAGCAGGAGGAAGGAAGAAAGCAGGAGTCAGGAAGACCCTCAGTGTGATACAGAGGCACATGCCTCTTTTCCCACTTCTTTTTCCCACCTTAACATCTGCAGGAGGGAGTGGAAGAGGAAGGGGTATTGGTGGGGAGTCCCCCTTTCTGTCCCCATGCACAATCACAACCACAGTGCAGAAGGACACTCCTTGAGGAAGCTGCCCACAGACAATTGTCAAGTTTACACCACTTAAACATCTACCACTAAATTCTGTCAATTCAACCTTCATATCACTAAAATCGACCCCTTTCTCTCCATCCAAAGTGCTACCATGTTAATACATACATTTATACTATTCTGCCTTGATTACTGTTCCAGCCTCCTTGCTGACCTCCCTGTCTCCTGCCTGTCCCCACTTCAATCCATAGTTCACTCTGCTGCGTGGATCATTTTTCTACAAAAACGTCAAGCCTCCCCACCCTCCACCATATCCAACAGACAACTACTCTCCCCACCTTCAGAGTCTTATTGAAGGCACATCTCTTCCAAGAGGCCTCCTCTAAGCCCTCATTTCTTCTTCTCCCAAACCTTTCTGCATCATCTTTGCACTTGGATTTACTCCTTATTCACAGGCCCTCCAAGCCCCATAGCACTTATTTCCATACCTGTAATTTATATTAATGTCTGTCTCCCCCTCTAGACTGTAAGCTTGTTGTGGACAGAGGACATGTCTACCAACTCAGCTATAGTGTACTCTCCCAAGCTGTAAGCACAGTGCTCTGAACACTGAGAAGTAGCATGGCTTAGTGGAAAGAGCACAGACTTGGGAGTCAGAGGACATGGGTTCTAATCCCGCTTCTGCCACTTGCCTGCTGTGTGACCTTGGGCAAATCACTTAACTTCTCTGTGCCTCAGTGCCCTCATCTGTAAAATGGGGCTTAAAAGTGTGAGGTCCCGGTGGGACAAATTGATTACCTTGTATCTACCCCAGCACTTACAACAGTGCTTGACACATAGTAAGTGCTTATCAAATACCATGATAGTTATTATTACCAGTTAACACTCAATAAATAAGGTTAATTGATTGGTTGGTTGAAGTACAATTTTCCCCTTTCTAGAGCAGCATGGCGTAGCTGATAGAGCACAGGCCTGGGAGTCAGAAGGACCTGGTTCTAATCCCAGCTCTGTCACTTCTCTGCTGCGTGACCTTGGCCAAGTCACTTTGCTTCTATGGGCTTCAGTTCCCTCATCTGTAAAATGGGGATTAAGACTCTGAGCCCCACATAGGACAGGGACTGTGATCAATACGATTTGCTTGTATCCACCGTAGCGTTTATCACAGTGCTTACCACATAATAAGCTCTTAAGAAATACCATAATTATTATGATTATTCACTCGGAGTTAAAAATCCTCTCCTAACGAAAGAATCCTCAAGGTTCCTCCTAGACAGGAAATGCTAGGGGCTACCAGTGATAAACATTGGTGTTTAAAGACCGGTGATTAACCACCTATTTGTATTCATCACTTACCTTCCCCCCTTGCTGAGCCAACTGAAGCTGAGGCAGGAGGTTTCTGAAGACACTGCTGGGACAAACAGGGTCCTTTCTCTTGCTGGCCTATTCCTTCAATTTAAAAGGTAGAATCTCCTTTAAATAATAGACGTGCAGCCACCTTCTGTCTTCCACAGTCTGTTTTTAGAAGAGCACCATATTCACAATGGCCCAAGCTGAGACTATGTTGGCAAATTAAGGGGGGGTGTCATTTTAGGAGTCTGCAGGTACTTATGCATTATTCTGGAAGTACAGGCAGAGGTTAGAAATTAGTCAGGGAAGACCTAAAAGAATATGTGATATTGGAAGAACTTTAAAAGACTGGGTGAGCTATACATGTGGGTTTTGAAGAGGGAAGGAGTTGGTTGAATGAATGAATGAATGAATGAATGAATGAATGAATGAATGAATGGTGATATTTAAGTGCTTAGTATGTGCCAGATATACTAATTGCTGGGGCGGGGTAGATTCAAGGTGTATGGGTTGGACAAAGTCCCTGGTATTTGTTAAGCGCTTACTATGTGCCGAGCACTGTTCCAAACGCTGGGGCAGATACAAAGGTAATCAGGTTTTCCCATGTGAGGTTCACAGTCTTAAACCCCATTTTATAGGTGAGGTAACTGAGGCACCGAGAAGTTAAGTGACTTGCCCAAAGTCACACAGCTGACAGGTGGCAGAGTGGGGATTAGAACCCATGCCCCGTGACTCCTAACCCCATGCTCTTACCACTGAGCAACTCTGCTTCCCTGCCCATATGGGGCTCACAGTCTTAATCCCCATTTTACAGATGAGGAAATTGAAGCACAGAGAAGTTAAGTGACTTGCTCAAGGTCACACAGCAGACAAATTGAAGAGCTAGGTTTAGAACCCAGGTCCTTTTTATTCCCAGGCCCGTACTCTATCCATCAGGCCACTAAGCCATGATGCTACTCTGGGTATGGTAAAGGAGAAAGAGTGGGGAAGACATTAGAGAAGCAGCATGGCTCAGTGGAAAGGGCTTGGGCTTGCGAGTCAAAGGTCATGTGTTCGAATCCCACTCTGCCACTTGTCAGCTGTGTGACTGTGGGCAAGTCACTTAACTTCTCTGTGCCTCAGTGACCTCATCTGTAAAATGGGGATTAAGACTGTGACTCTCATGTGGGTCAACTTGATTACCCTGTATCTATCCCAGTGCTTAGAACAGTGCTCTGCACATAGTAAGCACTTAACAAATACCAACATTATTATTATTATTATTATTGGCACTGAGACCCAATGAGCAGTTTAGTTTGAGAGGAACCACACTAGGAATTAATATGTAGCTGGGGAGAAGCAGTGTTGCCAAGTAGAAAGAGCATAGGCCTGGCATTCAGAGGACCCATGTTTTAATCTCCTCCCTGCCGCCTGCCAGCTGAGTGACCTTGGACAAATTGCTTAACATCTCTGTGCTTCAGTTTCCTCATCTGTAAAATGGGGATTTAATCCCTGATTTCCCTCCTGTTCAGACTTTGAACCCCATGTGCGGCAGGGACTGTATCCTACATGATTGCCTCTATCTTACATGATTAGTAATAATAGTAATAATAATGATTGTATTTGTTAAGTGCTTACTATGTGCCAAGCACTGTTCTATGCACTGGAGTCGATACAAGGTAATCAGCTTGCCCCATGTGGGGCTCACAGTCTTAATCCCCATTTTACAGATGAGGTAACTGAGGCATAGAAAAGTTAAGTGACTTGCCCAAAGGCACACAGCTGATAAGTAGCAGAGCCGAGTTTAGAAACTACATCCTCTGATTCCCAAACCCAGGCTCTTTCCACTAAGCCAGGCTGTTTGAACAGTGCTTGATGCATAGTAAGCACTTAACAAATAATATTATTAATATTATAATTATTAGTGGGAGGAGAAAGTGGGTTGGTAAGACTCTTAGAGCCAATGGTCAGAAGTAAATAATGATATAAATAAGATGGCATTTGTTAAATACTATGTGCCAGACACTAGAGTAATAATAATAATGATACTCGTTAAGCACTTTCTATGTGCCAAGCACCATAGTAAGTGCCCGAGAAGATACAAGATAATCAAGTCCCACAAAAGGCTCACAGCCTAAGTAGGAGGGAGAACAGGCATTGAATCCACATTTTCAGGTGAGTGAATTGAGGCACAGAAAAGGTAAGAGGTAGAGGTTTGTGGTAGAGATGGGAATAGATCTCAGGTCCTCTGATTCCCAAATCCGAGTCCTTTCCACTAAGCCATGCTATTTCCCTTGAAGACACAAGTTGATCAGACTCACTTCTTGGCCCATACAAGGCTCACAGTCTAAGGAAGAACAAGAATTTTATGTGCATTTTACAGATGAGGAAATTGAGGCACACTAAAGTTAAGTGACTTGCCCAAGATCGCCCAGTCCCAGGATTCTACTAGGTTTCACTGCCTCCAATTCATTTCAATTCAATCATATTTATTGAGTGCTTACTATATGCACAGAACTGT
This sequence comes from Ornithorhynchus anatinus, assembly GCF_004115215.2. Classification (NCBI taxonomy): domain Eukaryota; kingdom Metazoa; phylum Chordata; class Mammalia; order Monotremata; family Ornithorhynchidae; genus Ornithorhynchus; species Ornithorhynchus anatinus. The sequence continues at coordinate 159,391,973 of NC_041728.1, forward strand.
ATTAAATGCTTGGGAGAGTATAATACAACAATAAACAAACACATTCCCTGCCCAAAATGAGCTTACAGTCTAGAGAGGGGAAGGCAGACATTAATATAAATAAATACATTACAGATATTTACGTAAGTGTTGTGGGGCTGGGAAGGGGGAAAAACAAAGGGGGCACATAAGGGTGATGCAGAGAGAGTGAGAGAAGAGGAAAAGGGGGACTTAGTTTGGGAAAGCCTCCTGGAGGAGCTGGGTCTTCAATAAGGCCTTAATGATTAGACTGTAAGCCATCATTGGGTAGGGATTGTCTCTATCTGTTGCCGAATTGTATATTCCAAGCGCTTAGTACAGTGCTCTGCATATGGTAAGAGCTCAATAAATACTATTGAATGAAAGGGGGCGAGAGTAATTGTCAGATTTGAGGAGGGAGGGCGTTCCAGTCCAAAGGCAGGACGTGGGCGAGGGGTCGGCAGTGAGATAGATGAGATTGAGGCATAGTGAGAAGGTTAGGATTAGAGGAGTGAATTGTATGGGTTGGGTTGTAGCAGGCGAGTAGCCAGGTGAGGTCGAACAGGGCAAGGAAATTGAATGCTTTAAAGTCAATGGTGAGGAGTTTTTGTTTGATGTGGAGGTGGATGGGTAACCATTGGAGTTTTTTGAGGAGTGGGGTGACATTTCCTGAATGGTTTTATAGAAAAATGATCCAGGCAACAGAGTGAAGTATGGATCGGAGTGGGGAGAGATAGGAGGCTGGGAGGTCAGCAAGGAGGCTGATGCAGTAATACAGGCAGGATAGGATAAGTGATTATATTAACGTGGCAGCAGTTTGGATGCAGAGGAAAGGGCAGATTTTAGCAATGTCATGAAGGTGGGACTGACAGAATTTGGTGATGAATTGAATATGAGGGTTGAATGAGAGAGAGGAGTCAAGGATAATGCCAAGGTTATGGGCTTATGGGACAGGAAGGATAGTGGTGCCATCTACAGTGATGGGAAAGAGAGGGGGAGGACAGGGTTTGGGTGGGAAGATAAGGACTTCTGTTTTGGACATGTTAAGCTTGAGGTGACAGGAGGACTTCAGAGTAAAGATGTCTTGAAGGTAAGACATATTGCCTTCTCACCAGACACCTTCTTACTGTTCTTTATCCTCTCCTGCCCCACCATCGACCCCTGGCTCGTGTCCTACCTCTGGCCTGGAAATCCCTCCCTCCACAAATCTACCAATCACTCTTTCCCCTTTCAAAGCCTTATTGAAGGTGCACCACCTCCTAGAGGCCTTTCCAATCTAAGTCCTCCTTTTCCTCACCTCCGTCTCCCTTCTGCGTCACCTCAACTCGCTCCCTTTGCTCCCCCCTCCACCCCTCAGCACTTACTTATATATGTATATATCTAGAATTCCATTTATTTATATTGATGCCTGTTCCCTTTTTTTGATGTGCACATATCTATAATTCTATGTATTTATATTGATGCCTGTTTCCTTGTTTTGATGTCTGTCTCTCCTCCTCTAGACTCTAAATCCGGTGTGGACAGGGATTGTCTCTATTGTTGAAATATACTTTCCAAGCCCTTAGTAGAGTGCTCTGAACACATTAAGTGCTCAATAAATGTGATTGAATGAATGAGTGAATGAAAGAGAAAACGTGAGACTGCAGCGAGGGAAAGAGATCAGGCTGGAGATGTTGGTTTGGGTAACATCTGCATAGAAGTGGTAGTTGAAGCCATGGGAGCAAATTAGTTCTCCAAGGTGATGAGTGTAGAATAGAAAGGGACCAAGAACTGAAACTTGAGGGACCCCCAAAGTTAGAGGGTGGGAGGCAGAGGAGGAGCCTACAGAGAAGACTGAGAATGAACGGCCAGAGAGATAAGAGGAGAACCAGGAGAGGACAGAGTCAGTGAAGCCAAGGTTGGATATGTTTCCAGGAGAAGGGGGTGGTACACAGTGTTGAAGGCAGCTGAGAGGTCAAGGAGGATTAGGATGGAGTAGAGGCCATTGGATTTAGCAAGAAGAAGTTCATTGGTGACCTCTGAGAGGGTGGTTTCTGTGGAGCGAAGGGAATGGAAGCCAGATTGGAGGGGGTCAAGGAGAAAAGTGGAGAAGAGGAATTTGAGACAGTGGGTGCAGACAAGGAGTTTGGAGACAAATGGTAGGAGGGATATGGGGAGATATCGAGGAGGCTGTGTGCCCAAGGGAGGGGTTTTTTTAGCAGGCTCAGTGGAAAGAGCATGAACTTGGATGTCCGAGATCATGGGTTCAAATTCCGGCTCCGCCACTTGTCTGCTGTGTGACTTTGGGCAAGTCCTTAAATTCACTTTGCCTCAGTTACCTCATCTGTAAAATGGGCATTAAGACTGTGAGCCCCATGTGGGACCACCTGATCATCTTGTATCCTTCCCAGTGCTCAGAACAGTGTTTTGCACACAGTAAGTGCTTAACAAAATGCCATCATCTTAGGGTAGGGGAGACATAGGCATATCCATCTCCATCTCCAACAAACTAAACATGCAACCAAACTCGAAGCAGAGAGTGCCTGGCATTTCCTTCAGAATAGTTCAAAGGAGTGTGGCTTAGTGGAAAGAGAACAGGCTTGGGAGTTGGAGGCCATGGGTTCTAATCCCAGCTCTGTCACTTTTCTGCTGTGTGACCTTGGGCAAATCACTTAACTTATCTGTGCCTCAGTTCCCTCATCTGTAAAATGGGGATTTAGACTGTGAGCCCCATGTGGGCCAACCTGATTACCTTGCATCTACCCCGGTGTTTAGAACAGTGCTTGGCACATAGTAAGTGCTTAACAAATACCATCATTATTATTATTATCATTATTATTATAGTTGTTAACAAAGCACTCTTTAACCACAATCAATCAATCAATCATTAGTATTTATTGAGCATTCACTCTGTGCAGGGCTCTATACTTAGTATTTGTAGAGAATAATGCAACAGAGTGGCAGACATGTTCCTCACCCAAAAGAAGACTGTATAGAGGAGGAGACAGACATTCAAATACATTCCAGGTATGTACATAAACACTGTGGGGATGAGGGTGGGGTGAATATCAAGTGCTTAGGGGGCACTGATCCAAGTTCAAGTATGAGACAGAAGGGAGAGGGAGTGGGGAAATGAGGGTTTAGTCAGGTAAAATCCTTTGGAGGAAATGTGATTTAGAAAAGGTTTTGAAGGTGTAGAGCGTGGTGATCTATCATCAATCATATTTGTTGAATGCTTACGGTGTGCCAAGCACCATACTAAATGCTTGAGAGAATAAAATGTAACCAAATTGGTAGGCATGCTTCCTGCTCACAAGGAGTTTACAGTCTAAAAGTAGTCCCACTTAATAACATGGGAGGGAAATCCAGGACAGTGGAATGATGTGGGTAAAGTTTGTGGCCAAGATAGTAAGCTCGTTTTGGGCAGGGAATATGTCTGTTTATTGTTGTATTGTACTCTCCCAAACACTTAGTACATTGCTCTGCACACAGTACATGCTCAATAAATATGACTGAATGAATGACTGAGATTCAGGTACAAAGAATAGATTGACATTAAAGGAGCTGGGTTGTAATAGGAATTTAGCAAGGTAAGATCAAAGGGTGAGGTGTTAGAGTGCTTTAAAGCTTATAGTAAGTAATTTCTGCTCGATGCAGAGGCGGATGGGCAATCATGGAGTTTCTTAAGGAGGGGGAGTTATGTCCATTTTATGAAAATGATCTGGGCTGTAGAGGAAAGCAAGGACTTGGGGAGGGATAGGAGGCAGGGAGGTCACCGAGGAGGTTGAAACAGTAGGCAAGGTGAAATTTAACAATTGCTTGGATCAACATGTGAGGAAAGGATTGATTTTAGTGATGTTGTGATGGTTGAAATGAAGATAAATAAATGAAAATAAATGGCATGGAAATCTTGGAACATATAGTTTCTTGAAAAAAAAGTATTAGAAACTAAGCCTTTAGTTATTTATCAGTTTGAGGAACAAGAGATTTCACAACTGAAAATTATGCACTTTTAGGATGCATGTGATAATGCTTGTATCTACCCTGGCACTTAGTACAGTGCTTGGCACATAGTAAGCACTTAACAAATGCCATAATCATTATTATTATTATTGTCATCATTTTTATTATATATTTAAAAGCAATTTGGTTTTTATAAATGTAAACTATTTATTCCTATTATATGTCGCAGTTTTCTCAGAATAGAATTCACTAAGATCTCAAAAGAAATATTGATACTTCATAAAAATAGGGGCATTAGTACCCAACACAAGACTATGTGCATGAAAGGTAGTACGAAAAATTAAAAAATGAACATTTCAGAAATATGCCAGCTTGTGTAAGAGATATGAGGAGCGTAAAATTATTCTGTTGTATATTTAAATTCCATTGGTGGCTGATAAACAGAAAAAGAGAGGCTGAGAAATTCACGGCTGAGAAATTCACTCTTCCACTTTCTCTAAAACACTACTTAAGAAGATTAGTTACTGATGTGGATATTGAATTCATTATAAAAAGTATTGTCAAAGAGGAAATTTCCCATGCAGTAGGTAGGAAATGAAGTTTATCTTTAAATAATTGAGTTCTAATGTCTTCTTGGGATTGGATACATTAAAAAAATGAAACTAGTTTATTACCACTTTAGAATTAAAAAAAAAGGAGAATCCCATCTGATAAGAGAAATAGCTGTCAATTAAAAATTTAGTATACATCTAAAAATAAAGAAATCCCTTTTGACATTCATAGTTAAATTTTCAGAAGGTAAAATGTTTGGTAACCCTCTCCAAGTTGCCAGTTTATTTTGTGAGGGATAGTTTCCGGATTTCAATATAATGGAAGTTCCCAACAGCCCAATTTGGGGATTATCTTTTGTAAGATACACAGAAGGAAAACATTGGCATGGAGCTAAAAACATTCAAGTACCTTTCCTTTAATTATTAAATTCATTTTTAACAATTATATTATTTAAAATTTTATTGTATGTTGTTCCTAACTCTATGTAATTAGCTCCACTGACTGGTGATCAGAGCCAGGTGACAAGAATATGAAATTTCAATATTAAAATCTCTATTTGCATAGAAAATTAGGAATTTATTCATAAAAGAATGCTTTTGAAATTATAGCTTTGGCTATATATAATAGGGACACACAGGAGTTTTCATGTGTTTCACATCCTTCTACTTAGCATTTATTATTTTAAATCTAAAATTTATTATGATTCCAATCATCATTCCACTTCTGCACAAATTAAACAGTCAAATATTTGTTTTCCTTTCTGAGCTGTGTGCAAAAGACTATTACATTTTTAACCTTCCCTGCAGCCATTCTAACACTTTATAAAACAAAACTTAACACATACAGTGTTCAACACACTCTACCAGTGGAAGAATTTTGCATGTTCTGGCCTTTGGGATTCTGATTATGAGTATTGTAAAACTCATGTTTTTAAAATACCACAAAGCCCATCATTTGAAAGTCTGGTAATCTTTTATAGTCTCAGGTCAAATTTTATATGCAATTTTTGTGGGATGGAAATTTCTATTTTTAGGTTTTCAGCCTAGATGGTCTTTTAAAATAATGTAAATGTATAAAAGAAGACAAATAGCGTGCAAATAAAAGGCAGACAAGAGCATTCAGAAAAAAAAAAAAAAAAACTAGCATGCTCTTTTTATCAGTGGTCAACCTTTTTTCACAAAATAAGTATGGATTGTGGAACCATCTTAAATGAGATTTGCCGAAACACAATATCTAACAAGGACATGTATTCAAGATTATTTATTGAGCACTTACTGGATGCAGAGCACTGTACTAAGTGCTTGGAGGAGTTCATTCTAACAATAAACATAAATTTCCTGTCCACAGTGAGGTTAAGGGATTTAATTCCTAAAGGAAAATCTGTGTTGTAATATAAACCTAGAGTTGAGTCAAAGTAAAATCCATTCTGAGCACACACAGGGGTAAACTCCATGTTGTCCATAACTAGAAGGCATATACAGAGAAAGAGAGTGGTTTACTGGAAAGAGCACGGGCTTGGGAGTCAGAGGTCATGGGTTCTAATCCTGACTCTGTCACTGGTCATCTGTGTGACTTTGGGCAAGTCACTTAACATCTCTGTGCCTCAGTTACCCCATCTGTAAAATGGAGATTAAGTCTGTGAGCCCCATGTGGGACAAACTGATGACCTTGTATCCCCCAATGCTTAGAACAGTGGTTGGCACATCATATTCACTTAACAAATACCATTATTATTATTATTCATTTATTCGATCATATTTATTGTGAAAGAACAGCTCCCAAATTGATTAAAAAATGACTAGGCAAGCAGGAGATGGCACTTACCTGCAGTCTCCTCTATCCCTTTCTCCCCTGCTCCATCCCATACCTATCCCCACCCTTCTCCCCTCTTCTGTTCTCCCCATTTTCCTCACCTCCTGTTTCTTCTTTTCTCTTCTTTTCCTTGGTCATCAACTCTCCTCTCCTCCCTGTCTGCCTACCATCTTCCCCTCTCAGCTCCTTCCATTCCCCTCCCCTTCCCTTCTCATCCTCTTTCTCTGGCCTTCATGCTTCTCCTCCCTTTTCCACACTTTCTGGCAGCAACAGCTGTGCTTTAAACATAGAGGTGAGGATGGAAATAAAAGGAGGTGAGTCACAAGAAAGGAGAAAAGATCTCCTCATTCTGGTGGTGGTCTCCTTTAATCCTGGATTTCTAAATGAAGTTTTAAGTGATCAAACCTACAGTTTAAAAATGATGTTTATGAATCAAGTTTCCCCCTCATTTCAGTGGTTTCAAATCTCCTTGGTTTTAAAGATTCAATATATGAAATTTATTTTGTTGATTATTCCTATTATACTGTTTATTGTTTCCCATTTAAAATACTCTAGATTTCATAGAATAAAATTTCAAAATAGCATATTCATGTAAATATATTTTCAAAGTTTACCATATTTTAGGAGGAGTTTAGCTTAAAATAACTATAGTCAGATAACTGCAAAGGGCATGATTCAGAACAATTTGCCACACACACCACTATGATTCAAAGACCTGAAGTGACTAACAATTGTGAACATAGAGTTATTTTTTTCCTGAAAAGATTATTTTGAAGAAATCATGCCTTCATTTCACACATTTATTTTAATATGCATTCATATTCAAGTTTTCACATACTCTTTAAAGTAAAAAAAAAATTTCATATAAAAATATATGTATATTGTGAAGATAGGTCACGTTATTCTCCTTAGCATTCCTTAATACTTTTTCTGGTTTATTTTATATGAGGTTTACATATCTTTGAAACACTTCCCAATTATTGTCTTTTCATTTAGCATAAACATATCCAGGCCATCTTTCCAATATATTTCCCAGTTAACTTTTCTATAAATTAATAGCTTTTATGTGTCAGGTCAGTATTCTATGGTATAAACTAATGGCTTTAGGCCTCTTAGAAAAAAAAAAGTTAATCCCGGAGATGTAGAGTATTGGAAAGTGAACTCAAAGATATATCTTTTCCAATTATTTTATATTATTTCTTATGTTCTTTGTTATGCCTTGTCCAGATATAAGAAAATACATGCTCTAAGAGAGTGGTTGTTTCAAAGTCAGAAGTGAAAAATCTAATATTATAATTGAGCTGTACCTTTCTTTTAAAAATCTACCTGGAAAACAGAAACTCCTCAAAAGGGAAGGAAAATAAGTCAGCAAGGAAGCAGTTTCAAGGAGGGATATGATAAGTGCTTGGATCAGCATAGCAGCAGTTTGGATGGAGAGGAAAGGGCAGATTTTAGCAATATTTTGAAGATAAAATCAACAGGATTTGGTGGCTGAGAGAATATGTGGGTTGAATGAGAGAGGTGAGTCAAAGATATTGCCAAAGTTACAGGCTTGTGAGACAAGGAGATTATCAGTGTTGTCTAAAAAGATGAGAAAGACACAGGGAGGACAGGTTTGGGTAGAATGATGAGGAGTTCTATTCTGGACATGTTTAGTTTGAGCTGTCAGTGGGACATACACGAAGAGGAGTCTTGAATGCAGGAGGGAATATGAAACTGCAGAAAAGGAGAGGTCGGGGCTCAAGAGGTAAATGTGGGAATCTTCTGCATAGATATGGTAGTTGAAGCTGTGGGAATGGATGAATTTTCCAAGGAGGTGTGTGTAGTTGGGGAAAAGGAGACTCAGAACTGAGCCTTAAGGGACTCCCACTGTTAGAAAGTGGGAGGTGGAAGAGGAGCCTGTGTAAGAAACCGAGAAGGATCATTTGATCAATCAATAGTAGCACATACTATGTGTAGAGCACTGTACTAAGCCCTTGGGAGAATGCAACGGTTGGCGGACACATTCTCTGCTCACAATGAGTTTACAGGGTAGGAGGGGTGACTGACATTAATATAAATATATAATTTGTAGAACAGAATTTAAGGATATGTACATAAATAAGGGTAGGACAAATATCAAATGCCCAAAGGTCACAGATCTGAATTCATTAAATAGAAGGGAGAGAATGCCAGGGAAAATAGGACTTTATTCACGGAAGTTCTCCTGGGGGAGATGTGACCTTAATAGTGCTTTGAAGGTGGGGAGAGTGGTGGTCTAGTATATATGGAGAGGGAGAGATTTCCACACTAGGGGGAAGATGTGGGAAAGGTGTTGGCAGTGAGATATATAAGACCTAGGCACAGTGAGTAATCTGAAGCTAGAGCTCTAGTATGAGATCAGTGAGGTGAGGTAGAACGAAGCAAGTTTATTGAGTGCTTTAAAGCCAATCATCTAAGAGTTTCCACTTAGATGTGGAGGTGGATGGGAAACCAATGGAGGTTCTTGAGGAGTGAGGGGACATGGACTGACTTTTTTTAGAAAAATGATCCATGCAGCAAAGTGAACTATGGACTGGAGTGAGGAGAGACTGGAGGCAGGGAGGTCAGCGAGGAGGCGGGACAGGATAAGTGTTTGGATCAGCAGTTTGGATGGAGAAGAAACTACGAATTTAGCGGTGTTGTGATGATAGAACCAACATTATTTGCTGACAGATTGAGTATGTGTTATTTTGTAAGTCTCTGCAATAGCAGCATTTTAAACTCAATTCTTTATTCTATATTATTAATTTGTATACTTGGGTCAAAATGGTAATAAAATAGTTAAATGAATAAGGATGCTCCATTCAAAATACCAATATGTCTACATAATGCATATGGTTTTTCTGACAGGCCAAAGTGCAGAATATTTCCTCATTTTCATTAAGTGGGTATATTTATGTTCGAGATGTGTTAAAAAGATTTAATGAAGAGGTAGCAAGGATTAGAATCATTTATAAGGCAGTGCCTGTTTTTGTGTACCCCATTAGCAGTGGCATATCATTAAACACAATTTTATAATTTTATTAATCAATTCTAGCATTTGTCCATATCCAATGTATTGATATGAATGTTAATTTTTTTTAAAAAGTTGGAAAGAGTGGAAAATGGACAGTCTCATTTTTTTGGTGAACATGCCAAAGCCATTCTTTTCCAACAATAGGCTTCCAATCCCTTTTAGAAAGATATTCACAAACATTCTGATCAAAATCCAAGATTTTGTGAGATTATCTCTGCCATTATCCTCTCATATCTATTATGTTCTTTTTTTGAAGGTTATGGAGAAGGTGACTGAGGAATCACTCAGCCTGTATCTAGAATCCATTAACTTTTCCTGACCCCTATCAAGATCCATTTTAAATCTGAGTTTTGAACAGAAGCTACATCCATTTAAATTTCTGTGGTAAAAAAGACAAAGGGCATGTTTCTATGCATCATCATTAGAAGTCATCTGTTGATGTAGTCAGTGATGAGTTATATATATATATATATATATACACACATACACACACATATATTCTTTGTAGGGGTCAGACAGAACTTGTCTAGGGTGAGTCCATTTTTAGCATTCAGTAAAGACACAGATGATAGTTTTAAACAGTTATTACTCATCCAGAGTAATGAGCCTAAGCCACTGACTTTCAATGTTCTCACTCCTTGTTCAGCAGTCTAGGGAAGACACTGGGATGTGAAGGGAGCTCACTTTCTCACTGTACCTGAGTCTCACCTCCCTAACCCTTGATACCTTGATCATGTTCTCCCCCTGCTTAGAACTCCCGTCTCTTCAAACCTGCCATTTCACAGCTGCAAATCTCTTCTGAAAGGCCAGCTCCTCCAGGACATCTTCCCTGACTGATTATTCCTCTCCCCAAGTAATACCTACTTATTGTCACTTCAGCACTTTTGCACCATCAGTCAATCATTTATTGAATGTTTACTGTGTGCAAGAGAGCAAACTTGGGAGACTATACTATAACAGAGTTGATAGATATGTTCCCTGCCCCCAAGGAGTATACAGCCTATTTAAGTACTTAATCACATATCAATCTCTCCATTCTTTTTTTTCCTCCTATTTCTATTTGGGGTATACCTCCCTGGCACAATTGCAATTCCATGGCAACCTTCCAAGTACTTAGTTCAGTGCTCTGCACACAGTAGGAGATCAATAAGTGCTATTGATTGATTGATTGCTGAGGTTTAAAGAGTCATGTGGAGAGCAGGGAAATGAAGATGGAAGGATATGGATTATGCAGAGTTTGTTAAGAAAAATTTAAAAAAAAATCATTTGAAGGATGACCTAGGAAACAGTGTGGGCCATTAGTTATGCAGCATTTCACCCCTCATCCAATGACTGGAAGGAAAACTCAGCTGTCATACAGATATTTTCTTGTAATGAAAAAAATTAACAGTGATGAAGGCCTTTTTATTGATTATTATTATTATTATTAAATACCATCGAGTCATTTCCTATTCATAGGGACTCTATGGATATACTTTCTCCAGAACATCCTGTCTTCTGCTATAATCAGTAACTATTCTAACGTTCCTTCTGTAATTGTTGTTATGGTCTGTATTATTTTGTTAATGAGGTGTACATCCCCTTGATGCTATTTATCATGATTATGTTGTCTTGTTTTTGTCCGTCTCCCCGATTAGAACGTAAGCCCGTCCTTGGGGAGGGATTGTCTTTATCTGTTGCCAAATCTTATATTCCAAGCGCTCAGTACAGTGCTCTGCACATAGTAAGTGCTCAATAAATACTATTGAATGAATGAATGAATGGTCTGCCTCTTTCACGTTTTCTCTGGACTTTGACTAGCATTAGTGGCTTCTCCAGAGAATTAGTCTTCCTGATTATGTGTCCAAAATATGCTAATCTAAATCAAGTCATTTGGCCTTCCAAAGACCACTTTGGTTTAATTTGTTCCAAAATCCATTTGTTTGTTTTTCCAGCAGTCTGTGGTATTTACAAAAGCCTTCTCTAACACCACATTTCAGAAGAATCGATGCTCTTTCTATCCTGCTTTTTAGATGCATAAAATTTAAAAACTGTTAAAGTTAATTCAGTATCCTTCAGTGTAGTTATCCCAGTAATATTTGACATTATAGCCAAGTTCTCTTTTTCCCAACGGGTATATTGAGTGGGAAAAATAACATAGTTTCCTTTGAATACATGTTATCCTTATTGGAAATTTGGAGGTTAGTTAAAATATTGAAATCTGTAATTTACTGAATATTTGCACTGCTGACATAATATTTGAAGAAAAATATCAAATGGCTCATTGCATGCGCGTGTTTATATGTTTATATCTTATTTAGATTGAGTAGATTGCCTATTCACAAATTTATCTATTTGTGATAATTTAGGGTTATCCTGAGAAGATAGTCTATAATTTCCCCTAAAAGCCCAATTATTTCAGACTAACACTACTAAGAGTTCTACAGTTATTATCAGGGTAAAGCTACTTTTAAGAGTGCTTTGCCAGAGGTAGGATTTGCAAGACAATCATGTTGTTGGCTTCTGAGGTTGTCTGGGCACCTTATCAGTTCTATCCACTTTTAGGTGGAGGAGTTGAATTGCTCTCCTACATAGCACTGCTTTCTCTTCCCCACTCCCCCAGTCACATGATGTAATCCTTAGTGCCCCTCCCCTTAGAGTATTTACAGTCTCGCTTGGTCAAGTAATAATAATGCTGTGCACATAGTAAACACTCAATAAATACAATTGAATGAATGAATGAATGAACAAAAAATAATAATTATGTTACTTGTTAAGCACTTACTATGTGTCAGGCACTGTTCTAAGCACTGAATTAGATACAAGGTAGTCAGTTTGGACACCGTCCCTGTCCCACATAGGGCTCACACTCTTAATTCCCATTTTGCAGATGAGATAACTGAGGCCCAGAGAAGTGAAGTGACTTTCCCAAGGTCACACAGAAGACATGTCAGTTAGTCATCAGTTTGTACTGAAATTTTCAAGTATTTGGGAATAGGATTTGTATTTGAAGTCAACTCTGGCTTCTACAAGTAGTGCTGTTTTCTTTAAGCACATGATATGTATCCCACCCTCAGCACAGCGTGGCTCAGTGGAAAGAGCCTGGGCTTCGGAGTCAGAGGTCATGGGTTCGATTCCCAGCTCGGCCACTTGTCAGCTGTGTGACTGTGGGCAAGTCACTTAACTTCTCTTTGCCTCAGTTACCTCATCTGTAAAATGGGGATTAACTGTGAGCCTCACATGGGACAACCCTGTGTCTACCCCAGCGCTTAGAACAGTGCTCTGCACATAGTAAGCGCTTAACAAATACCAACATTATTATTATTATTATTATTATTATTAAATGCTGTCGAGTCATTTCCGACCCATAGCTACTCTGTGGTCACATCCTCTTGAGAACATCCCACCTTCTGTCATAAAATCATCCTGGTATGTGTATCCATAGAGTTTTCTTGGTAAAGGTATGGAAGTGGTTTACCATTGCCTTCTTCTATGCAGTAAAAATTAGAGTCTCTGCTGTTGTCTTTGATCAACTTTTAATCACTTGATTATCTGCCTTTGATTCTTTCTCATGCCACTACTATCCAGTACAGCACCTCCCTGCACATCTGTAATTTATTTTATTGTCTGTTTCTCCCTGTATTCAAATTAATGGTGGTCAGGGAATGGGTTTACAACTGTTGTATTCTATTTTCCCAATCACTTAGTACAATTCCATCCATCAGTTGGTATGAAACTTGGTAACTGCTTCATCAGGGTACATGCTAAACTACATCTGATTGGAGCTCGTCTCTAGACTTTAAGATCATCTCTAGACTGTGAGCTCGTAATGGGCAGGAAACATTGTATTGTACTCTCCCAAGTGTAGTGCTTTGCACATAGTAAGCACTAAATAAATACCAATGATCGATTGATTATGACAGTCCCTGTTGCCCCTATCTGATCTTTCTTCATTCAGTTGAAGGATTTAATTTATGGTAAGGTTATACCTTGCCATTTCTGATTGGTTACCCCCGACATGAGCTGTGCTTCTTGATTGGTCCTTGCTAACAGGAACTGAAACTTAATTAAAACTTAATAGAGATGGAGAAAAAATAACTGAAAAATCCAAATTAGTATATGGGAGGCATTTGGAGCCAGGGCCTGCCTACCAACAGGATTTGAAACTTTATTAAAACTTTATTAGAGACAGAGAGAATATGTATTCTCCCCAGTCCCAACATCTTTGTTCCTGCTACAAAAGGGGTTTGGAGCTGGTGCTGCCATATCTCAGAAGATTTATTAAAATCTTCCTGTTATCAGATAATCTCTATAGGACACAGAGACTGAGTGATGGAGAGAATGTTTCTGAAAAATCAAAATCAGCCTCCTTTCCTACCCACAGCCCCACTGCCCCTGCTACGGGAGGGGTTTGAAGCAAGGGCTGGATGCTTCTCTTTGTCCAGAGCCTCACCAGCTCTTTGGTTTCAGAGAGGAGGGGCCCTAGGAGGGCTTGAAGCTGAGCTCACCAGCACTGGGGAATTTATCTTTTATTTATTTTCAAGTTAAAAAAAGTCCACCACTACCTCCCCACAACCAGTTGTATCCACAGACTGGGGAGCCCCACAGTTGGGAGAGCCCCAGTGGTGGGGATTTGGTTTTTATTTAGGACAGTAGGAATGACAGCTCTTTTTACGCCACTCCTAATAATAATTTGATTATTTGTAAATTATCTCTTCTGCCTGCTTAACCCAACTCCCCATTGCTCCACTTCCATTTTATCTCCAGAGTGAGTCTTCCTCAGGGTCTCAGCCTGCACTGTATCTCAAAACAGCAGCCTCCACATTGTCGTGCTTGGCCTGTAAGACTGCTGTGAAAAGCTGCGTGAAAAGACATTCTTCGGCCTGGGACCGTCTGGATTAGATCACATGACTTTCAGCTCAATGTCCCACCTCCCTCTTCCCCAGTGCTTGGAAAGTCTGGTGATTACATATTACAAAGTTTGCAGAAACCCAGCTGGGTGATTCTATAAAGTACCACCTAATGGCATCATCTCATTCATTCATTCATTCATTCATTCATTCATTCAATAGTATTTATTGAGCACTTACTATGTGCAGAGCACTGTACTAAGCGCTTGGAATGTACAAATCAGTACAAATAGAGACAGTCCCTGCCCTTTGACAGGCTTACAGTCTCATCGGGGGAGACAGACAGACAAGAACAATGGCAATAAATAGAATCAAGGGGAAGAACATCTCATTAAAACAATAGCAAATAAATAGAATCAAGGTGATGTACATCTCATTAACAAAATTAATAGGGTAATGAAGATATGTACAGTTGAGGGGATGAGTACAGAGCTGAGGGGATGGGAAGGGAGAGGGGGAGGAGCAGAGGGAAAGGGGGAGAAGAGGGTTTAGCTGCGGAGAGGTGAAGGGGGGGCAGAAGGAGCAGAGGAAAAAGGGGAGCTCAATCTGGGAAGGCCTCCTGGAGGTGGTGAGCTTTAAGTAGGGTTTTGAAGAGGGGAAGAGAATTAGTTTTGCGGATGTGAGGAGGGAGGGCATTCCAGGACCACGGGAGGACGTGGCCCAAGGGTCGATGGTGGGATAGGCGAGAACGGGGGACGGTGAGGAGGTGGGCGACAGAGGAGCGGAGCGTGTGGGGTGGGCAGTAGAAAGAGAGAAAGACGAAGCTTCATTAATGTTTCGTAAAGTATGTCAAACTGTCATAGAACCCTTTTAAGTACCATAATAGGAATTTTGACACTATGCAGTGTCATGAGAACCCGGTTCATACCAACCCGGACCTTCCTGGACTGGGGAAGCCTTGATGACATGTAGTAAAGTCAAACCACACCTCTGATCACCAAGATCACTGTGGAAAATTTTTACTTAGCTTTGCCAACGTGCAAGGGAGTGACACATACACACACTCGCTCACTCTATTCCACCAAGGGTCCAATACCAGTCTGTGGTCAAAGAAGCTCATTCTGCCAGTGCTTCTTTTTTTGTTTTCAAGTGTTGTGGCCTTCTGCTTCCAAGTATTGCTTTCCTGCTGCGTCTGCATGTGCCTTCCTGCAAGCCTTTTGTGTGCTTCTGCTTGAGTGCCTCTGCTCCTCCACCTGCGCCTCGGACCCCATTCCCTCTCACCTTATTAAAACCATCGCCCCTGCCCTCCTACCTTCCTTAACTTCTATTTTTAACCACTCAATCTCCAAGGGCTCCTTCCCCTCTGCCTTCAAACATGCCCACGTCTCCCCCATCCTAAAAAAACCCGCTCTTGACCCCACTTCCCCTCCAGTTATCGCCCTATCTCCCTACTACCCTTCCTTTCCAAAATCCTAGAACGAGTCGTCTACAATCGATGCTTAGAATTCCTTAACTCCCATTCTCTCCTAGACCCCCTCCAATCTGGCTTCCGTCCCCTCCACTCTACCGAGACTGCTCTCTCTAAGGTCACCCATGACCTCCTTCTTGCCAAATCCAATGGCTCCTACTCCATTCTGATCCTCCTTGACCTCTCTGCTGCCTTTGACACTGTCGACCATCCCCTCCTCCTCCATACCTTATCTCACCTTGGCTTCACGGACTCCGTCCTCTCCTGGTTCTCCTCTTACCTCTCTGGCCGGTCATTCTCGGTCTCCTTCGCTGGAGCCTCCTCCCCCTCCCATCCTTTAACTGTTGGAGTTCCTCAAGGGTCAGTTCTTGGCCCTCTTCTGTTCTCCATTTACACTCACTCCCTCAGTGAACTCATTCGCTCTCATGGCTTTGACTACCATCTCTACGCAGATGACACGCAGATCTACATCTCCGCCCCGTCCTCTCCCCCCTCCCTTCAGGCTCACATCTCCTCCTGCCTCCGGGACGTCTCCACCTGGATGTCGGCCCGCCACCTAAAACTCAACATGAGCAAGACTGAGCTCCTCATCTTCCCTCCCAAACCCGGTCCGCTCCCAGACTTCCCTATCACCGTGGATGGCATGACCATCCTTCCTGTCTCTCAGGCCCGCAATCTCGGTGTCATCTTTGACTCGTATCTTTCGTTCACCCCACGCATCCTATCCGTTACCAAGACCTGCCGGTTTCATCTCTACAATATCGCCAAGATCCGCCCTTTCCTCTCCACCCAAACGGCTACCTTACTGTTACGGGCCCTCGTTATATCCCGGCTAGACTACTGTGTCAGCCTTCTCTCTGACCTCCCTTCCTCCTCTCTCGCCCCGCTCCGGTCTATTCTTCACTCCGCTGCCCGGCTCATCTTCCGCAGAAACGATCTGGGCATGTCACTCCCCTTCTTAAACAACTCCAGTGGTTGCCTATCAACCTCCACTCCAAACAAAAACTCCTCACTCTAGGCTTCAAGGCTCTCCATCACCTTGCCCCTTCCTACCTCTCCTCCCTTCTCTCTTTCTACCGCCCACCCCGCACGCTCCGCTCCTCTGCCGCCCACCTCCTCGCCGTCCCTCGGTTTCGCCTATCCCGCCGTCGACCCCTGGGTCACGTCCCTCCGCGGTCCTGGAACGCCCTCCCTCCTCACCTCCGCCAAACTGATTCTCTTTCCCTCTTCAAAACCCTACTTAAAACTCACCTCCTCCAAGAGGCGTTCCCAGACTGAGCTCCTCTTCTCCCTCTACTCCTCTGCCATCCCCCTTTACCTCTCCGCAGCTAAAGCCTCTTTTTCCCCTTTTCCCTCTGCTCCTCCACCTCTCCCTTCCCATCCCCCACAGCACTGTACTCGTCCGCTCAACTGTATATATTTTTGTTACCCTATTTATTTTGTTAATGAATTGTACATCGCCTCGATTCTATTTAGTTGCCATTGTTTTTACAAGATGTTCTTCCCCTTGACTCTATTAATTGCCATTGTTCTTGTCTGTCCGTCTCCCCCGATTAGACTGTAAGCCCGTCAAACGGCAGGGACTGTCTCTATCTGTTTGCCAACTTGTTCATTCCCAAGCGCTTAGTACAGTTGCTCTGCACATAGTAAGCGCTCAATAAATACTATTGAATGAATGAATGAATGCTCCTTCTCTTGCTGATTCTGCACTGCTTCTGCAGGTCTTCTGTGTGCCTCGGGCTGCCTCCTATGTGCCCCTATGCTGCTTCTCTGCATGCCCTCTGCGTGCCTCCATATGCCCTTTGCACATGTGATTCATTCATTCAATCGTATTTATTGAGCACTTACTATGTGCAGAGCACTGGACTAAGCTCTGGAATGCTACAATTAGGAAACAGACAATCCCTGGCCCAACAATGGGCTCGCAGTCTAAATAGTGATTCAGAAATGACTGACTTTTATCTATCTGCCTTAGGCATCACAGCTGTGGCTCTACATGGCCATTCATTCATTTATTCATTCATTCATCTCAATCATATTTATTGAGCGCTTACTCTGTGCAGAGCAATGTACTAAGGGCTTGGAAGGGAGCAGCATGGCGTAGTAGGGAGCAGCATGGAGTAGTGGATAGAGCACGGCCTGGGAGTCAGAAGGTCATGGGTTCTAATCCCGGGTCTGCCACCTGTCTGCTGTGTGACCTAAGGCAAGTCACTTCACTTCTCTGTGCCTCAGTTCCTCATCTGTAAAATGGGGATTAAGTCTAATGAGGCCTCACCATGGGACAACCTCATTACCTTGTATCTACCCAGTGCTTAGAACAGTGCTTGGCACAGAGTAAGCACTTAACAAATACCATCATTATTATTACAAGTTGGCAATCACTGATTAGCCCAGGCCCTGTTATCAGGTAGAATGGGGTGAGAAAGCGAGGCCTCCCTCCATGCTCCTCCCCTACAGCCCAGCAATCACCTGCCCTCAAGTAGGGTCCCTCATGCCTTAAATGTTCACATTTTTCTGGGTATTTGTTAATGGTTACTATGTGCCAACCACTGTAATTAAGCACTTGGGTAAATACAAAATAGTTAGGTTGACCAGATCCTGAGATACATGGGGCTCACTGACTAGGTAGGAGAGAGTAAGATTTAATCCTCATTTTACAGATGAAGTACACTGAGGCTTCAGAGAAGTTAAGTGACTTTTCCCAAAGTCACACAGTAGAAGTACAGTTAAATAGACTTAAACCGTGAGCCCCATGTACATCTGATTAACTAGACCAGTGCTTAGAAAACGCTGGACACATAGTAAGTGCTTAACAAATATGATAATAATATTAGAAATGAAGAATAGCAAATATTCCAAAGTCCTCAGGATGGGAATGATTAGGGGTGTGACTGCCTGGAGATTGTGGTGTGTTTGAACACCTGCTGGAAACTAGTTGGAGAAGCTGTTCTAGGAGTAGGAGTTTTAGAAAGTTCTGAATGTGGGGAGTGCTGTCTTCTCTTAGTTTTATTAGTGAGTCAATCATATTTATTGAGTGCTTACAGTGGTGAAGAGCACTGTAATAAGCACTAGGGAGAGTACAATATAACAGAAACATTCCCCCACTCACAAGGAGTGAGTTGCTGGCCCTGGAAATGGCAGTGGGTGAGAGGACCTAAGGGTGGAGAGATGAGAATTTATCCTGGAACTACTTATTCAGAACATCCAACTCGTTCAGGTTCAGTAATGAAGATATATTTATCTTTTTACCTACATATTTTATCCTTTCCCCAGTTACAAATGGAAGACTGAGGCATTTGAACCAATAAATAGAACATTTTTTAGAGAACCATTTGCTTAGATATATCTGTCCAAATGATATGCAGTTTCTTTGTTTCCCAATACTTAGTTTTTTTTTAAATAACTTTCTTTTGATTTTTTTTTTTTAATTGCCAAGTGCTTTAGCTATAGTGTCAGGCGCAACAGGTGGCTGGGGGCAATTACAGAGGTGCAAGCTTAGACACAGTCCCTGTCCCACATAGGTCACAGTCTAGCCCCATTTTACGAGTGACGTATATTGAAGGCACAAGAGAAAAATAACTGCCAGGTCACGAACAGACTAGTGCAAGAGCTGGGATTAAACCCAGGTCACTTTGACCTCCAGGACCGTGCTTAATCCACTAGCCATGCTTCTTCTCAAAATAAAATTAAATAAAAGTTTGATTATACTGAACACACTACAATATTCAACTCAACAGATGAATAGTAATACTGAAAATAAGAATACGCTTCATCTAATAGTTAAACGTTGATTAAGCACATAGTACACCAGATAGCATTACTGAGAAAAAAACCTAGATGAACATGATTGAGTGTTAAAGCCTTCTGGAATCAGCTACAGCAGAAAGTGGTATACAGGATTTAAAAACAACAACAAAAAGTGCCTGAAATTTTGCAAATGCACTTGAGATTGGGAAGCATTATGAAGTGAACTGCTTTGTTAAAGTCTGATAGGATGTTACACAAGCCACTTGGATGAAATGTCTCTAGTTGTACCAGACTAGCAGGAAGTTGTTTCTGTGTAAATAGAATGTAACTTTAATCATCAATTTTCATTTAAAGTTTTATAGATAGTCATTTTTCAGAGTAAGGGAAGATGAAGCTTAAGGAAGAGAATATGCCTTTTACCCATTTCCAGTTACATCTCTTATGACAGTCACTATAGCCAGACCCGAGGATGAGATTACCTCACTATAAACATGATATCCCATCTATTTGGATTTTAAATTGCATTTGAAATAATCAAAAAGTTTATTTTAATACACAGATAAATTTGTAGCTCTTGCTTATAATCATCATTCTCTGGAGACATTAAAGTGATTCCCTTATAAGTGTAAACTAATGAGAAAATAATGGAGGATTATAGATATGAGCAATTTTTTTTTTTTTTTAGTCTCACAACTGTCATTTGGTATAGAGCCAGAGGGCTCTCTGAAAGTGTAAATTGGATTTATTTTATGTACGGAGAAGTCTTTCACAATCTTTCTTTACAGCAAGCTCTCAGATTCCAGACTAACACTGAAAAAAATTGCCCAAACCCATTTCTAAATCCTTATATCTTTTCTAAATCTAACCTTATCCTTAATGGTAAATTTAAAATTGTAACTTTTAAAACTTGACCTTGGCAACATACATTTTCATTTGATTGGCTCCTTTGCCAGCCTGAAATCACTGATGAGATACTGTATGGGACTTGGGAAGAGGGATTGCATATCAGTTGCTGAGTGTAGTCAACTGTGTAATGAAGCCATGTTTGTTTACTTTCTTTTATGTGGTACTGCACTAAATCTCCACACATTTTCAGCTGCTTAGTGATTTTTTTGTTCATTTCATAACTTCTCTTAAACCTCTTGAGACCTCTATGAACTGTTTCTGAACTCCATGTCATTTGTCTGCGCCTAGTAAAGATGTCTTCAAGATAATTTTCCACAGTTGCATCATACAATTAAAATAAAGAGGTTTAAAAATGAATAAACAGAGGACACACAAATAACTAGATTATTATATCTTTATCAATTAATCAAGCAGAGGAACATACTCTAGAGCATCATGCTCTTTATAATATTTATGTATTATTATACTCTCCTAAGCATGTGAACAGTATTCTGCACACAGTAAGTGCTCGAAAAATATGATGGATTGATTTATAATTTCTTTGAATAATATCTTCAAATGAAAAGACTTCCTATATGATTCAGCACAACTCTCAATATATTATCAATCATAGTATTATACTGAGCGCGATGATCTAAGCAGTCACTGAACTAAATGCTTGGGAGAATACAGTGGTGTGGATTCATGAAGGAGGTGCGTTTCTTCATAGGAGGCGTTAAATTATGTTTTACAAATTGCCTGGGGGCGCCTATCATGTTTTGCCAATCTCCATGTGAAGGGATTATCATTACGATCCAGCACGGTGCTGTGCCCGCTGCCAGTCATTTGATGCAGTCGTGTCACCCAGTCTAGGGAGGAAAGGGGAGGGGGGGAGGACTCCCCCTATTCTGATAGATGCTCATGGAACAAAGGCTCTGGAAATAGGCTTTTGGCACTATAGTAAAATCTGCTCTAGCTTCTTCTGTTGGTGGTATGCCCCTGACCTGGGGTCTGTATAGATGAGGTGGGGGGGCAGATGGAATTGGGGGGGGGGCCGTGAAATGCCTTGGTGGTCTCATAAAGTGGGGAGTAGGTAGGGGGAGAATGTGCCAGCCATCAACTTTACAAGTTGTACTCCTCAGCGATTGGCCGAGGACAAAATAAATGGCCGGCTACTGCGGATTAGAATAGATAATTTTCTATTTCTAAACTCTACTAGTGGTTGCTTAGCATTGGACGTGATACCTACTCACCTTGGCTTCACGGACTCTGTCCCTCTCCTGGTTCTCCTCTTACCTCTCTGGCCGATCATTCTCGGTCTCCTACGCTGGAGCCTCCTCCCCCTCCATCCTTTAACTGTTGGAGTTCTCAAGGTCAGTTCTTGGCCCTCTTCTGTTCTCCATTTACACTCACTCCTCGGTGAACTCATCCGCTCTCACGGCTTTGACTACCATCTCTCTGCAGATGACACGCAGATCTACATCTCCGCCCCTGTCCTCTCCCCCTCCCTTCAGCTCGCATCTCCTCCTGCTCCGGGACGTGCTCCACCTGGATGTCGGCCCGCCAACCTAAAACTCAACATGAGCAAGACTGAGCTCCTCATCTTCCCTCCCAAGCCCGGTCGCTCCCAGACTTCTCGTCACCGGTGGATGGCACGACCATCCTTCCCGTCCCGCAGGCCCCGCAATCTCGGTGTCATCCTTGACTCGTCCCTCTCGTTCACCCCACACATCCTATCCGTTACCAAGACCTGCGTTTCACCTCTACAATATCGCCAAGATCCGCCCTTTCCTCTCCACCCAAACGGCTACCTTACTATTACCGGCTCTCGTTATATCCCGGCTAGACTACTGTGTCAGCTTCTCTCTGACCTCCCTTCCTCCTCTCTCGCCCCGCTCCGGTCTATTCTTCACTCCGCTGCCCGGCTCCATCTTCCTGCAGAAACGATCTGGGCATGTCACTCCCCTCTCTTAAACAATCCAGTGGGTTGCCTATCGACCTCCGCTCCAAACAAAACTCCTCACTCTAGGCTTCAAGGCTCTCCATGCACCTTGCCCCTTCCTACCTCTCCTCCCTTCTCTCTTTCTACCGCCCACCCGCACGCTCCGCTCCTCTGCGCCCCCTCCTCGCCGTCCCTCGGTTTCGCCTATCCCGCCGTCGACCCTGGGTCACGTCCTCCCGATCTGGTCCTGGAACGCCCTCCCTCCTCACCTCCGCCAAACTGATTCTCTTTCCCTCTTCAAAACCCTTACTTAAAATCACCTCCTCCAAGAGGCGCTTTCCCAGACTGAGCTCCTCTTCCCCCTCTACTCCCTCTGCCATCCCCCCTTTACCTCTCCGCAGCTAAAAGCCTCATTTCCCCTTTTCCCTCTGCTCCTCCACCTCTCCCTTCCCATCCCCACAGCACTGTACCCGTCCGCTCAAACTGTATATATTTTCGTTACCCTATTTATTTTGTTAATGAATTGGTACATCGCCTTGATTCTATTTAGTTGCCATTGTTTTTACGAGATGTTCTTCCCCTTGACGCTGTTTAGTGCCATTGTTCTTGTCTGTCCGTCTCCCCCGATTAGACTGTAAAGCCCGTCAAACGGCAGGGACTGTCTCTATCTGTTGCCGACTTTGTTCAGTCCCAAGCGCTTAGTACAGTGCTCTGCACATAGTAAGCGCTCAATAAAATACTATTGAATGAATGAATGAATGAACTGATAGCTGGGGTAGATGCAAGATAATTAGGTGGGACATAGTCCCTGTCCAACATAATGTCCACCGTCTGAGGCGGAGGAAGGACATGTATATAAGAACCTGTGGCACAGAGAAGTTAAGTGACTTGTCCAAGGTCCCAGGCAAGCAGGCAAGTGGGAGAGCCAGGATCAGAACCTGGGTCCTGAGCCTCCCAGCCCTGTGGCTTTCCTGTAGTCCCCTCTAGACTATAGATTTCATTGTGGGCAAGGAACATATGCCAATTTTGTTATACCGAGCCCTCCCAAGTGCTTAGTACAGTCTATGCACATAATAAGTGTTCACTATGCTCCTCTGCAGTTCACCTCTTCATGTCCCCTGTTCACACCTCTCCCACCGTCGACCTTTGGCCCACATCCTACCACTGTCCTGGACTGCCCCTCCCTTACCTCTCACGTCCACCAAACTAACTCTCTTCCCCTCTTCAAAGCCCTTACTGAGAGCTCACCTCCCTCCAAGAGGCCCTTCCAGACTGAGCTACCCCCTTTTCCCTCTGCTCCCCCTCCACCTTCTGCTCCTCCCCTTCCCCCATCCCCTCTCCTCAGCTGAGCCCCCTTTCCCTCTGCTCTCCTTTCCCTCCCCACCCCATTCTCTGCTCCCCCCTTCCCCTTCCCCTCCCCTCCCCTCAGCATTGTGCTCATTTGTATGTATCATTTATTACCCTATTCTTTTGTTAATGAGGTGTACATTCCCTTGATTCTATTTATCGTGATAACCTTGTCATGTTTTTGTTTCCTTCTGTTTTGCTCTGCCATCTGTCTCCCCCGATTTGACTGTGAGCCCGTCATTGGGCAGGGATTGTCTCTATCTGTTGCCGAATTGTACATTCCAAGCGCTTAGTACAATGTTCTGCACATAGTAAGTGCTCAGTAAATACTATTGAATGAATGAATGAATGAATGAATAAATGCCATTGATTGAATAAGCCACGCTGCTTCTAGCTTCTGTCTCCTGTTGCCCATAATGAATGAGAGGAACAGCAAGGCACTATCAGGAGAAATCATGCAGGCATCCTTGACTCCATCACCCCAACAGCCACCAGTCATATGTCATTGTTATCTTTCCATTTAAAGGTCCATCTTTGTCTGCCTCCAGAATGGACAGAAGTGTCCCACCATTCCAGGTCTATGTCCTTCCTGCATCACGCCTGGTGGCAGTTTAAGCCTCAGGCAAGAGAAACTTCTGGAGAAGACAGCAGCAGGGGCAAGCAGCGGGACATATTCAGTTTTTCACTGAATCCTGTGGGTTCTACCTCAACACATGGATTTTAGCAATTAGATTTTTGCTAAAATCCACCCTTTCCTCTCCACCCAAACTGCTACCATGGTGATACAAGCATTTATCCTATCCCACGTTGCCCACTGCACCTGCCTCCTCACTGACCTCCCAGCCTCCTGTCTCTCCCCACTCCAATACAGACTTCACTCTGCTGCCTGGATCATTTATCAACAAAAAATGATCAGTCCATAACTCCCCACTCCTCAAGAACCTCCAATAGCTGCCCTTCACATCAAACAGAAACTTCTTACCACTGGCTTTAAAGTCCTTAAATAGGTCATCCTATCTCACCTCACTAATCAACTACTACAGCCAAGCCCACACACTCACTCTTTTAGTGCTAGTTTACTCACTGTGCCTCGACCTTGTCTATTTTATCAATAATCGCTTTCCTACATCCTTCCCCTAGCCTGGAACTCCCTCCCCTTACATATAGGCCAAACTACCACTCTTTCACCTTTACAGCATTAAAATTATTATTATTGTCATTACGCTACTTGTATCTATCACAGCACATATGCACATATCTGTAATTTATTTATGTTTATGTCTGCCTCCCCCTCTAGACTCATTGTGGACAGGGAACATGTCTGCTAATTCTGTTGTATTGAACTGTCCCAAGTGCTTAGCACTTTGCTCTTACCAGGGTAAGCACTCAGTAAATACCACTGATTGGTCGAAGGGGAAATTGTAAAATATGGCAATGCTTAAGCACTTGTTAAGCACATGTCAAGCACTGAGCTCAGTGCCGAGCTGACCTCTAGGATACAAGATAATCAGGTTGGGTACAGTCCCTATTCCACTAGGGGCTCACAGGCAGAATGGAAAAGAGAATCGGTATTGAATCCCTGTTTTACAGTTGAGGTAACTGAGGCACCGAGAAGTTAAATGACTTACCAAAGGTCGTCCAGCAGGCAATCAATCGTATTTATTGAGTAGTGCTTTCTGTGTGCAGAGCACTGTTCTAAGTGCTTGGAAGAGTACATTATAACAGAGCTGGTAGACATGTTCCCCCTCTAAAAGTAGCCTGTAGTCTAGAGCGGGAGACAGACATTAAATAAATTATGGATGTGTACTTAAGTACAAAGCTGGAAGTCTTCTGACTTGCAGGCCTGTGATTTTTCCACTAGACCCTTACTGCCTAGTGCAAAAAGAAGGCAACAGGTACAGGTACAACCCCCCCCCCCCCGCCGGCCAACACAGACACACACATTTACCAATTTAGATTCCTGGTGATCAACTCTGGCTTGCATTCGAGTTTGTCATGAGTCCTTCCAGCTGCTCCCATGCAAGCAGCCTCAATTCTCCTCCTCCTTCTCCACTGTGGGAACAGCTGCTCTCTGGTTTCCCTGTTTGATATGTGACTGTCAGCCACATGATTTTCTGGTTTGTGCACCCTCTATCTAAACACTAGAGTGTTTGAAGGGTTTTCTCTTGTTTTTAAATTGACTGTAGATTGATCGATTGACTGATATAGCGGTTAGAGAAGGCAGCGTGGCCAGTGGAAAGAGCCTGGGCTTGGGAGTCAGAGGTCATGGGTTTTGATCCCTGCTCCGCCACTTGTCAGCTGTGTGACTTTGGGCAAGTCACTTAACTTCTCTGGGCCTCAGTTATCTCATCTGTAAAATGGGGATGAAGACTGTGAGCCCCATGAGGGACAACCCGATCACCTTGTATCCCCCCAGTGCTTAGAACAGTGCTTTGCACATAGTAAGTGCTTAACAAATACCAACATTATTATTATTGTTGTTTCACCAGATAGCCTCCTCCCCTCTCCCTAGGAAGCTATTCCCCATTATTGCTGTAAATTTCTCCCCGTACTCCAACTCAGCTCTACCCTGTCTCTGCAACCTCTCTAGGCTAAAGTTATTTTTGAACTTTTTTTCTATGCCTCTAAAGTGATGAACTTCACTGCTACCCCACCATTGCAGACATAGCTACTGCTGCTGCCATCATCCTGCTCCCCTACACCTAGAATTCCTTTTCATCGGGGCACAAAGTCCGGGAAAAAGAGTGGAGATGAAAGGGAAAGAGGAGGAAGAGAGACAAGGGATAATGGTAGACTTGGGGGAAAAATATGAGTTTCCTCCCAAATTCCCTTCAGGGTCAAGCACTCCTTGAGAAGCAGCGTGGCTCAGTGGAAAGACATGGGCTGGGGAATCAGAAGTCATGGGTTCAAATCCCGGCTCTGCCGCTTGTCAGCTGTGTGACTTTGGGCAAGTCACTTAACTTCTCTGTGCCTCAGTTACCTCATCTGTAAAATGGGCATTAAGACATTGTGATACAAGCTGATCACCTTGTATCTTCCCCAGCGCTTAGAACAGTGCTTTGCACATAGTAAGTGCTTAACAAATGCCATTATCATTATTATTATTATTACTATTATTATTCTGTTCCCAGTGCTGGTGAAGGAGGAGGAAGAAGAGGACCATGAGGCAAGGGAGCCCTTTCATCCAATAACCATGAGACGGTTGCAAACATATCCTCACTCCATCTTTCCCCACTCAGAGCTTGGCACTCTGACCTTGCAGTCCCAGAGACTGAGGGGAGTAGCAGTTGAGAGATCTGCTGCAGTGGGAGTGGCTGAAGCCTTTGAAATGAAGCTGTGGAGTTGGTAAGAGGAATGGATTTGGTGTTGAGAGGAATATGGGAAATTGTGGAGAGCAGCTTCTGGAAGCAAAGAGAGAATCCAGGAAAAGTTTGACAATTTCAGAACTCTGTGAAACAAGAGATGGGACACATATGAGGTTGTGGTGGAACTAGTTTGACATACCTTAAGAGTAAAACCATTGCTTTCATAACTTCTGAGGTTATTTAAAGGAGTGAAATTTACCCTCTACTAGGAGAGGTGGAGAACCTGAGAATTGTTTCCTTCTGGCAGTTGTGTGCTGCTGGTTCATCATTGTTGTTATTATTGAATTGTTCTTTTGCTGTATTGATCTCTTTATTTTGATTCCTGTTTATCCACTGCCAGCACCACCCCCATATTGTAGATTGTGTGACCCTGTGTCTGAATCATTTTACTTTTATTTTCTCTTCCCTCCCACCTAGACTATGGGCTCACAGTAGGGGTGGTTGAAGCTATTGAAACAGAGCTGTGGAGTTGGGAAGGGGAACAGATTTGGTGCGGAGGACATGCAAGACAGGGAATATGTGCAACCTGATAAACTTGTATCTATCCTAGTACTTAGAACAGTGCCTGTCCCATGGTAAGCGCTTAAATACCACATTGTACCACCCTTGAAAAGCCCTTAACAATGGTTATAAAAACACTCCTAATATATGTGCTGTTTTCAAGGATCTTGCTTTAAATATGTCTATTTTGAAACTATGTGAACATCAGACTTTAATATTTAAAGAAATCACTCTCACATTTAGATCCATGAGGAAAAGCAAAGCTCTTGGACCCGGTTGTACCCCCATGCTCTCAGCAGAGGGAGGGAGTATTCTCTTTAGAACTCTGCAGCAACCTTCTCTAACACATTTAATACCAGGAGAGGCTACAGGGTTTGGAAACTCTACTATCACAGTCCATGAAATGAAATAACAAATAGCTGATCACAGAAATCTATTTTTAATCTCATTGCTCTCAATTGCTGGAAAGATCCTAGCCAGGAACTCTATGTATTTATTACTAAAGAAGATGGCTCAGTGTGTACTCGGTGCTTAGAACAGGGCTTGGCTCATAGTAAGTGCTTAACAAATGCCATAATTATTATTATTATTATTATTCCAGAATGTCAGTCTATCTCAAGGCCACAAATGAGTGTGGTGAACATGGCCTTTGCTGCAGGCTAGGTCCTGGAAAAGTGCATGGAAAAGCATGTAGAAGCAACATGATGCCCTGTAACTGTTCTGTGCTAGGATTTCAGCCTTTGACCAATTGCCATTTCTGCTCCCCCAATTAAATGTAAGACTTTTGGGGTCACCTTTCAGTCATTTTTCAGATAGCTGGACTGACACATGTCATTTGGAAGTCTTGTCTTATGCTGTCCAGTCGTCTCTGACTCATAGCAATGCCATGGACACATCTCTTCTAGAACACCCCACCTCCATCTGTAATCATTCTGGTAGAGCACCCATAGAGTTTTCTTGGTAAAAAATCCAGAAGTGGTTTGCCATTGCCTCCTTCCATGCAGTAAATTTAAGTCTCCACCCTTGACTCGCTCCTTTGCCACTGCTGCCCAACATATGTGAATTTTGACTTGTAGCAGATTGCCTTCCACTCACTAGCCACTGCCCAAGCTAGGAATGGAATGGTTATGCCTTTGCTTGACTCTCCCTCCCATAGTTGAGACTGGCAGAGTACTGGAAACTCTCTAGGTGAGACCCTAAGAGGGGTAATTTGGGAGTACCTGGTGCAAAGTACATCTGCTGTACCCCTTAACACACTTCCAGTGGGAAAAGCAAATGGCTGAAGAATGTTCTATTAAGCAACTAAGTGCCAAACACTTTACTAAGCATGGGGGTCTTGTCTTGTCTAGTGTATCCAGAGTTTTCTTGGTAAAATATGGAAGTGGTTTACCTTTGCCTTCTTCTGCACAGTAAACCCGAGCCTCCCTCCCTGACTCTCTCCCATGCCACTGCCACCCAGCACAGGGAAATATTGACTTGTAGAAAATTGCCTTCTACTTGCTACCCATTGCCCAGGCTTGATTCTGCTGGGTAAGAATGTGAATCTGTTTTATTTTCCCTCCTTAGCTAAGACTAGTAGAGTATTGGAAATTCTCCAGGTGTGATCCTGAGAGGGGAAGCACAGGGGTAGACATGAAATATTAAGGTTGGACCCAGTCTCTGTCCCATATGGAGCTCACAATTAAGTGGGAGGGAGAAAAACGTATTTAATCTCCATTTTAGAAGAGAGAAGCAGCATGGCCTAGTGGATAGAGCATGGGACTCGGAATCAGAAGGTCCTGATTTCTAATTTTGGCTCTGCCACTTGTCTGCTGTGTGACCTTGGGCAAGTCACTTCATTCCATTGTGCCTCAGTTACTTCATCTGTAAAATGAGGATTAAGACTGTAGGCACCATGTGGGACAGGGATTGTGTCCAACCCAATTTCCTTTATTTACCCTAGTTCAGTCCCTGGCGCATCGTAAACATCTAGCAAATACCACAGTTATCATTTTACAGATGAGGAAAATGAGGCACAGAGAAGTTGTGACTTTCCCAAGTTCCAGAGCAGGTAAATTGTATAGCTAGGATGAAAGCCCAGGTTCACTAGATTGTAAGGTCTTTGAGAGCAGGGGCTTTAATATTTCATGCAAGTCCTTAATAAATAACATTGTTCAACTTGGCCTGAGTCCCAGGCCCAAAGTCATTCCACTGGGCCACACTAAATGTAATAACTGTATTGCTCTAAGAGAATTAGTAAATTCCCAATAGCTTAATGTGGTGCACTATGCAACCTATGCCTGAGCTATTTCTTGATGGCTAACTGATGATTATGAATGTTTTTATTTTTTACTGTTGGAGAAACAGAGGCTCAGATATCTTATCAATTTCAATACTATTATTTTGATAATCCATGGCAAAGGCATTTCCAACCTACTGATTCATTCATTCATTCATTCATTCAATCTTATTTATTGAGCCCTTACTGTGTGCAGAACACTATACTAAACACTTGGAAAGTACAGTTCGGTAACAAATAGAGAAAATCCCTACCCAACAATTGGCTCACAGTCTAGAAGGGGGGAGACAGACAACAAAACAAAACAAGTGGACAGGCATCAATAGCATCAATATAAATAAATAGAATTATAGATTATTAACCTAGTGGATTTCTAATAGGCTATGCTACTTTTAACCACCTTCAGAGGTTCTGGAAAGGTGACTCGAGAGTAGAATCATTGTCTACGAGATATGTGGTAACAGTGATAATAATTGTGGAATTTGTTGAGCATTTACTAATAATGTTGGTATTTGTTAAGCGCTTACTATGTGCCGAGCACTGTTCTAAGCGCTGGGGTAGACATAGGGGAATCAGGTTGTCCCACGTGGAGCTCACAGTCTTAATCCCCATTTTACAGATGAGGGAACTGAGGCACAGAGAAGTTAAGTGACTTGCCCACAGTCACACAGCCGACAAGTGGCAGAGCTGGGATTCGAACTCATGAGCCCTGACTCCAAAGCCCGTGCTCTTTCCACTGAGCCACGCTGCTTCTCACTGGCACTACTATGTGCCAAAAACTGTACTAAGTTCTAAGGTAGACACATATAAATTCACATAGGGCTCAAAGTATAAGATGGAGAGAGAACAGTCATTTTATCCCCATTTTACAGATGAGGTAATTGAGTCACAGAGAAATGAAATGACTTGGTAAGGTCACACCGCAGGCACGTGGCCCAGCCAGTATTAGAACCCAGTCTTCTGACAGTACTGTGTTCTTTCCACTAAGCCACACAGCTATCGGAAAGAAGGATTCCGAAGTTGGTACCCGTCTGAGGCCCATTTCCAAATGTTACATTTACTCGTAGGTGTCACAGGTGAACTTGAAAGAGATAGTTGCTTCCCCCTGCTGACTAAACCGAATCATTGTGTGGATTGCATATTTGCCTTGGCTTTCAAACTCACCTATTGATGTGCATACCAGCCTCTGGGGAATGTAGTTAAGGACAGTGGACTTGAATGAAGTACCATTCATCCATTCAATCGTATTTATTGAGCGCTTACTATGTGCAGAACACTGTACTAAGCACTTGGAATGGACAATTCGGCCACAGATAGAGACAATCCCTGCCCAACAACAGACAACAGGAGACAGACAACAAAACGAAACAGAATAAAACAAAGCAAGTAGTCTGGTATCAATATCATCAAGTTAAATAGAATCATAGATATATACACATCATTAACAAAATAATAAAGTAATAAATAATATATACAAACATGCACAGTACTGTGGGGAGCAGAAGGGGAAAGAGCAGAGGGTGGGAGAAGGGTGAATGGGGAGGAGGAGCAGAGGGAAAGGGAATTTACCAAACTTACTTTTTACTTACCAAAAAGGGAAAACCTGTCCATAGATGAGTCTCTAGGCACAGGGTGGAAGCACCCATAAAAGGAGACTAAAAGAGCTTTACTGTGGGAAGACGAGGGAATCTCCCCAAATTCACTGGAACTGACTAGAAGAGACCCACTGGAAGGAAAATATTGGCACAGCATGCTTTAACACAGGACTATGATTGCTATGAGGCCAAGACTTGTTTAAGCCATGAAGTCATTCGTAGTTGGAAGGGCTGAAATATTAATTCGTAAGAATTGATATTGGGGGGAGGAAGAGAAGGAGACAAGGGATTAAAGATGGAGTGAGAGCAGGAATATTTATTCATTCATTCATTCAATTGTATTTATTGAGCGCTTACTATGTGCAGAGCACTGTACTAAGCGCTTGGAATATCTGAACTTCACACACACCGCCACTCCCTTCAGAGCCAAAAGCCCTTCTATTCCCCACACTGGTAGAGAAGGAGGGAGAAGAAGTCTATGAGGTTAGGGAGACTTTCTAACCCTTATCCTTGAGACTGTTCCAACCGTATTCTCATTCATTCATTCGATCTTATTTATTGAGCACTTACCGTGTGCAGAGCACTGTACTAAGCTCTTGGAAAGTACAATTTGGCAACAGAGACATTCCCTACCCAACGAGGGGCTCACAATCTAGAAGGGGGAGACAGACAACAAAAGAAAACAAATAGGCATCAATCCCATCAAAATAGATAAATAGGATCATAGATATATACCCATCATTAATAAAAGATTCCATCCGTGTCCCCCGGCAGGGCAGAAACATCAATTCCTAAGAATTGGCTTTGCTCTGTAGGGTTCACAGAATGTAGTAAAGAATTTCTGTACCATAATAATATTGGTGGCATTTGTTAAGTGCTTACTATGTGCAAAGCACTGTTCTAAACTCTGGGGAGGATACAAGGGGATCAGCTTGTCCCATGCAGGGCTCACAGTCTTAATGCCCATTTTACAGATGAGGTAACTGAGGCACAGAGAGGTTAAGTGACTTACCCAAAGTCACACAGCTGGCAAGCGATGGAGCTGGGACTAAATAATAATAATAATTATATTAATAATAATGTTGGTATGTTAAGCACTTACTATGTGCAGAGCACTGTTCTAAGCACTGGGGTAGATACAGGGTAATCAGATTGTCCCACGTGCGGCTCACAGTCTTAATCCCCATTTTACAGATGAGGTAACTGAGGCACTGGGAAGTTAAGTGGCTTGCCCACAGTCACACAGCTGATAGGTGGCGGATCCAGGAGTCGAACTCATGACCTCTGACTCCCAAGCCTGGGCTCTTTCCACTGAGCTACGCTGCTAGAACCCATGACCTCTCACTCCCAAGCCCGGGCTTTTTCATGGAACCAACACCAGAGTAGAGAGACATCCTCGCAACCAAGAGCCTCAACCAATGTCACAGATGCAGCAAGAAGAAGAACATGAATGGTAGATCTAGAAGAGAATTCCTGAAACTGTGATTTGGAAGAGATGGTGGAGTGACAAGGCAGCTGTGATTTCTGAATTTGAACCATTCATTGCAGGGGACTTTTACCTGCAACACCTGAAACAGTGCCATCTGAGAGAACCCTGCACCCAACCTGCACCCACGAAAGAGGTCAACAGTGGGTTCAGATTCTGTGCAACCTGCAAAAAGGCTACTGGTTCTGCCAGCGCATGGGGCTGGGAGTCAGAGGACCTAGTTTCTAATTTTAATCCTGGATCTGCCCCTTGCTTGCTATGTGACCTTGGGCAAGTCACTTAGCTTCCCTGTGCCTCAGTTTCCTCATCTACAAAATGGAGATTAAACCCTACTCCCTCCTACTTTGTCAATCAAGGGTATTTTTTGAGTGCTTACTACATGCACAGCACTGTACTAAGCTTGTGGAGCCTTTAGTAGCTACAGGATCACTTGTGTCCTTTACAGATACCTGCTGAGTTCTTAATGTTTAATCATCTCTGTGTGGTGTTACTTATACCAATGGATAGATGCATTAGTGAACTTTATTAAAAATTATATAAATAATTGTGTGGTATTTAAGTAATTACTACTACGTAGTAATCATAATGGCATTTGTTAAGCACTTACTACATGTCAAATACATGCCAAGAAATGTTCCAAGTGCTAGGGGAGAGATACTGTAATCAGAGAAGCAGTGTGGCTTAGTGGAAAGTGCATGGGCTTGGAAGTCAGAGGTCATGGGTTCTAACCCTGGCTCCACCACTTGTCAGCTGTGTGACTTTGGGCAAGTCACTTAACTTCTCTGTGCCTCAGTTACCTCATCTGTAAAATGGAGATTAACACTGTGAGCCCAATTTGGGACAAGCTGATAACCTTGTGTCCCCCCCCAACACTAAGAACAGTGCTTAGCACATAGTAAGCGCTTAACAAATACCATCAATAGTAGTAGTAGGTTGAGCATGATCCCTGTCTCAAGAAATGTTCTCATTGCCTATTCTTTGATGGATGAGGCCACTGAAGACTTTCTGACTAATTAATGTCCTAGGAGTGCATGAAGACTTGTGCCCAGTGTCAGAAAAGTTCCCTAGGTGAGTGGAACTCATCCTTCTTGCTTACATCTAGGCTTATAGCACATGTGACCACTGAATAGTTATTAATTTAGTAAATCGGTGGGAACAGAATCTCCCTCCATATACCTTGTCTATGATCCAGACAAACAGTGTGGCCTAGTGAAAAGAGCGTGATCTAATAGTCAGAGGACCTGGGTTCTAATTCCAGCTCTACCACCTGCCTGCTGTGTGACCTTGGACAAATCATTTAACTTCTCTAGGCCTTCAGTTTCCTCATCTGTAAAATGGAGATTGAATAACTGTTCTCCCTCTCTCTTGGAGTGTGAGACTCCAAGACAGGAACTGTCCTGTCTGATTATCTTGTTTCTACTCCAGCATTTAATATAGTCCTTGTCAATGGTAAGAGCTTATTTAACAATTACCACTATTATTATTTTTATTATTATCATTCGTGGCTAAGGAAGATGTATATGGAATGCTGAATGAATGAGAATCCAGGCTAAAATTTAGAGAACTCAAGAAGTTTACCCCTTCAAAGACCATTAAAAAGTAATACTCAAAAGGAAAGACAAAGAGTTAAAAGAAAAGACGTAATTGAATGTGTTAGGAATTGTAGGTCTGGAAACCCAAGAGCAAAGAGAAAACTTCCTACTGCTCAATTGCTCCCTATGCATCGTCAGTAGCTGTAACATTTAAGTTTTTCCAGGGGGCATCTGTTGAGACCAGGTATTTCAATGCTAATCATAAATAAGTCAAAAGTATTACTGCAGTTTTGTTATTTTAATTCCCTATCACTTTGAGTGACTGCAGTGTTTTTCTATTATTTAGGAGGCCTGATAGAATGAAACTGTCTACATTTATTAGTATTTCAGTGAGGCAATAAGCTAAAAGTAGATAGAACAAGGCAAACAAAACATTTAATCAGAGATCAGTGAAAAACTAAATGTAAAAGGGTCACCAATATCTAGAGAAACTAGCTTGTAAAACTGCAGGCAGGGGGCTATCAAAGAGAAATATGGTCCAGCTGTGATTAACTAAGAAAAAACTAGCACGAAGGGTGTCATAAAAGGACAGATTTAATGACTGCTGCAAATTTTAAAGGCCCCGATGAGCCTCTGAAATTTAAGCTTTTCAATCCAGGTTCTTTGCCCTAAGACAGCTTCAGGGCTAAGCACATTGGGTTGGTTGTAGTACTTCCGTTAATACCCAGTGTTGACTCAGGCACAGTCGGAATCAGATCCATGGGATACCTTTGGGACCTGAATGGGAAATCTTTTCATATTTTATTTCTGGAAGATAGAGAGAGAACATGAAATGGCCTCCAGGTTAAGAATTATGTTTAGGGGAATCTCAGAAAGATTCGATTACCTAATTGAACCCCCCTATGCTGGGGTTACTGTGAAGCGAGATAAGCATTGAGCCATCCAACACATCCAAGACTGTTATTCTTCTGTGTGAGGCTATGGAGGTGTTTTGAAACATAGCCAAAATTTAGTGAATGGACTCATATTTATAGAATGGACAGAAAAAGTAACTTTTTCCCAATCAATCACTGTGGAGAGTAGAGAGGTTTAATCTCTAGAGAAAATTTGAGAGTATCTTTTAGTGCTTAACCTTTGTATTAGTTAACCCTCAGAATAGATTTTCAATGATCTAGGCCCTGTAGGCATAGATAGGGTCATAAAGTTCCTTAACCAGGATCACCTGTTCTCTGGATTCACCAGATAAGGTGTGGGGCTGCCTTCTGAGCTTGAATAAATCATGCCAAAGGAAAAAAAAAAATACTTGGCCTATCCCAGCTCTGCCACTTGTCAGCTGTGGGACTGTGGGCAAGTCACTTAACTTCTCTGTGCCTCAGTTACCTCATCTGTAAAATGGGGATTAAGAGTGTGACCCTCATGTGGGACAACCTGATTACCCTGCATCTACCCCAGAGCTTAGAACAGTGCTCTGCACATAGTAAGTGCTTAACAAATACCAACATTATTAGTCTTAAAAAAAAAATGTCACTGTTCTTATAAATGCTTGAAGATTGGAGGGGTGTGTCTGAGCCACACACTACCTCTTTAGAAGCAGCTTGGCCTAGTGGGAAGAGCATGGGGCTGGGAGTCAGAGGACCTAGTTTCTAATTCTAATCCTGGATCTGCCAGTTGCTTGCTATGTGACCTTGGGCAAGTCACTTAGCTTCTCTTTGCCTCAGTTACCTCATCTATAAAATGGAGATTAAACCTTACTCCCTCCTACTTTATCTATCGGTGATATTTTTTGAGCACTTACTACAGGTACAGCACTGTACTAAGCCTTTAGGAAAGTACAATACAGCAGAGTTGGTAGACACATACCATGACTATAATGAGGAGACAGACATTAAGATGAAATAATTTATAAAATATAATTTAAAGATATGAACATAAGTGCTTTGAGGTGAGGATGATGTGAATACCAAATGTCCAGAGGTCACAGATTCAAGTACACAGATTTATTCATTCATTCATTCATTTTTATTGAGCACTTACTGTGTGCAGAACACTGTAGTAAGCGCTTGGAAAGTATAATTCACATGGATAGCCCCAAATAGGACTGTGACTGTGCCCTATCAGATAATCTTGAGTCTACCCCACTTCCTAGTACAGTGCTAGGAACATAGTAAGTGCTTAATAAATACTATTTTTAAAAAAAGACCAGTTGTCAGTGTATGTAAGTCAAGAACTTTATTATATGTTAAATTAGTTCTTCAGAGAAGACCTAAAATAAAGGATGCTAAGCTTTTTTTGGACAGGCAACCTGTTTACCATCCCAGTTGTATTATACTCTCCCAAGTGCTTACTATAATGCACTGCAATAGTACACATTCAGTACACCCTTGATCAATGCTGCTGATCTCTGGGATAAAAAATTTAACTTCAGGGATATAAAGAGGGAATTCAAGGGTGATATAGTGGAAAGAGAAGGGGTTGGGAGTCAGAAGACCTGCTCTGCACCTGGCCTGCTGTGTGACTTTAGGCAAGCCACTTAGATTCTTTGGGCCTCAATAGACCTACCTGCCAAATGGTAATAATAGATTCCTCCCACTTCAGGGATCTTGTAAGGATAAGATGAGATAACTAATGCAATAGCACTTTGAAGAAATAAAAGATAAAGTGTACCACAAAAAAAAAATATTGACCAGCTACTCCCCCTCTAGGCTCTAAACTCATAGTAGGCAGACTGTGTCTACCAAATCTGATATATTGTACTCTTCCAAACACTTACTACAGTGCTTTGTACACAATAAGTGCTCAATAAATGCCACTGATTGATTATCACAATTATTAACCACGTTCTGGTGTGGTTGTCTCTGTCCCAGTGAATGAGTGGAGCATGGAAGAGATTACAAGAGAAAAGGTTAAAATGGCAGCATAGTGACCAAAATGTGTGACGTTTGATATATGAGGAAGTCTCTGATAAAAGATGGAAGCAGGAGAAGATGACAAAGACAAATGTCTCTAAATTCAAAATTAACTCATTTCTCCATCCCTTCCCAACACTGAGGGAAAAATAATGGAAGGTGGAGCTAGGGGGAATAAGAATGAATAATAAAAGGGAAAGGAATATACATATATAACCTAAGAGGTTCATAAAATATTCTTCGAATAAAATCCCAAACAGCAACTTGTAAGGTTCTCCTGGCTGGAGGGGTAAACAGTGAGTACTTTCCAGAGCCTTTGAAATATTGCAACTGGAATACATGATCATTGAAAAAAACATATTTTAATGGGAACAAACTCTAACATCTTACTTTCCCCTGGCTCATATGTCTGATCCATCACCAGTGCATTCATATAAGAAAACTTTCTAACATAGACAACTCTCCAGCATCCAGAAGTGCAATATACACTTTGTGCATTGGCTAGGGATGGATTTTTTTTTCAAAGATTTTCAGCTGTTGGCTCAAGATATGCATAAGGTCACCAGTATTTGTATATCTGGGCTTTTACCAGCATCATTACTCAGTCCGAACATCCTATTGAGGTCAGGCTGTCGATGCTCACACTTGGATGGCAATGGGCAAGAACAAGTAGCTATAGGTGGCGGTTGATTAACTTCCTTGGCCTTCTGGCCACGTCTGGGATAATTCCTCCAGAATGTTGACTCCATTTCTGATGTGGGCAGATAACACATTTCTGCAGCTCAGAAAGTCAGTTCAAATGTCATGATGATGATTGTGACATCAGCAGTGGTGGTTCCCACTGCCCTTGTCACTGAAGGAGGGGAGGAACTGCCATTACTTTTAAGGCACCCTAAGTGGCCCTTCAGTCCTACCATGAGAGTCCTAACCATTTTGGGATTTGTAGTCACCTAAATACTACTACTATTAATGAAGATGGTATTTGTTAATTGCTTACTATATGCCAAGCACTGTTCTAAGTGCTGGAGTAGATACAAGCTAATCAGGTTATCCCACGTGAGGCTCACAATCTTAATCCCCATTTTCCAGATGAGAGAACTGAGGCACAGAGAAGTGAAGTGACTTGCCCAAGGTCACACAGCAGACAAGTGGCGGAGCTGGGATTAGAACTCATGACCTCTGACTCCCAAGTCCATTGCTCTCGCCACTAGGCTTTGCTGCTTCTCAAATTTCTCTGCTCCACCATTCCAGGGAGAAGAAACAGCAGCAGCGTAAGAGTTCACCACTGACTACGTTGAAAAGGCTATGGTCAATACTACTGTGTTGGATTTTTCCTACGGTATTTATTTCTTATGGTATTTGTTAAGCACTTACTATGTTCCAGGCACCATAATAAGCACTGGAATAGATACAAGCTAATCAGTGTGGACACAGTCCATGTCCCACATGGAGCTCACAGTCTTACAGATGAGGTAACTGAGGCACAAAGAAGTGAAGTGAATTACCCAAGACGTGGAGGAGCTGAAATTAGAACTCAGGTCCTTCTGACTCCCAGGCCTGTGCTCTAGCCACTAGGTCATGCTGCTTCTCAGTTGTGAGGAGTCCACTACTTTGGTCACTACCCTATTGCAATTTTTGTAGGCTTTTTTTCTTTTACTGTTGTCCTTATTCCAGCATCCTAGTACAGCAAGGACACAATCAGAGAACGTGTAATAGTTTATTGATTATTTATGTCTGTCTCCCCAGTCTAGACTGTAAGCTGTAAGCTCCCCAGCATGAGAAGCAGCGTGGTTCAGTGGAAAGAGCACGGGCATGGGAGTCAGAGGTTGTGGGTTCTAATCCTGGTTCCGCCACTTGTCAGCTGTGTGACTTTGGACAAGTCACTTAACTTCTCTGTGCCTCAGTTACCTCATCTGTAAAATGGGGATTAAGACATTGAGCCCCTCGTGGGACATCCTCATTACCTTGTATCTACCCCAGTGCTTAAAACAGTGCTTTGTACATAGTAAGTACATAACAGATACCATAATTATCATTATTATTATTACCTATTACTGTCCTCTATACATGATGAGTGCTCAATAAATACAATTGACTAACTGATTAGGGCTGGAGGTTGGTGGTGCAAGATCGAGGGAGGGACAAAGGAGAAAGGAAGTTCAGTTCAGTGGCTAGAGTGGGGATGAAGATGTGGATTTGCGTATTGAGAGAGGTGTCCAAATGGGACATACTGGCCTGGGATAAGTGAAAGGGGCCAAGAGGTCTCAGGGAGGGACAGTTTAGTGGGGACGGAGGCATATGGAAGAGAAGGTGAGTATGGAGTTTGTGGTAGGAGAATAGGATTTCATAGTTGGTGAGGTTAGAGTTGTGCAGTGACTACTGAGGGTAGGATCCAATTTATT
Source organism: Ornithorhynchus anatinus (assembly GCF_004115215.2). Classification (NCBI taxonomy): domain Eukaryota; kingdom Metazoa; phylum Chordata; class Mammalia; order Monotremata; family Ornithorhynchidae; genus Ornithorhynchus; species Ornithorhynchus anatinus. The sequence goes on from NC_041728.1 coordinate 159,431,596, forward strand.
TTCAAGTTGATGAGTGATTGAGGTGGGATGGAGGTGGTTATTGGTGGGATGGAGGAGTGGGAACAAATGGACAGCTGGGGGTTATCAGGAACATCGGCATGGATATTGAGTTTAGAGACAGAGAAAGAAGGTAAGGAAGATATCAAAATCACTCAGCAAATTGGAAGTGGGGATATTAGGGCAGTAGATGATCCAGTAGTTGGAGATGATTGGGGAAGCAGACAACATGGACTTCAAAGGAAGATAAAGAGAGGGATGTCAGGGAGGGAAGGAGATGGGATGTGAGTGGCAATGGAGCCCAGAAGCAAACCATCTCCTATCCCTTTCACAGAAAGTACAGGAGAGTCGGGTAAGGTGAAGTCCCCTCAGGACAGAATGATGATGATGGCATTTATTAAGTGCTTACTATGTGCCAAGCACTGTTCTAAGCACTGGGGAGTATATAAGGTAATCAGCTTGTCCCACGTGGGGCTCACAGTCTTAATCCCCATTTTACAGATGAGGTAACTGAGGCACAGAGAAGTTAAGTGACTTGATCAGTCACACATCTGACAAGTGGCAGAGCTGGGATTAGAACCCATGACCTCTGACTCCCAAGCCCGTGCTCTTTCCACTGAGCCTTGATGCTGCTTCCCATTATGGTAAGGGAGATAATAGTGTCATCTAGAGTGAGCCAGGTTTCAGTGATGGAGTGAAGAATTTGATTTTATAATGTTGTTTCAAATTTTAATATCCTGATGAGGTCATAATTGCTAACTAAAACAGCAAATATCTCCTTAATGTCATATGTTTTCAGACATTCAGGGAAATTCTAAAGTCTTATGAATAAATCTGCTTTGAAAAAAAATCAACCTTATTTCCTGGAAAATGATTACAACCCTGTGATTAGTTTCTAAGTAAAATATTGTAATAGATGAGGCAGAGAGAAAAAATGGAAGAGAAAAGAATAAGGCTATGAATCAAAAATCTTTTTTTTAAATGCTCCCTTTATAGGAAAATAATAAACACAGTGATATGTGGAAGTGAATTAGCTAACACATTTTATGTTCTTTCAATGTTTTTCCGATAAACTACATTGGTATGATATTAAAGTATAGTAGAAATATTAGGTGGCTTTTCTCATAAAACTCTGGGGTGGAAATAAGTTAAAGACTAAGACACTCATTAAATATATTGAAAAAATACACTTTAATCAAAGAACACCCAATTTGTTAAAAAGACAACATTATTTTTAATCTCCTTTAAAATCCTCCTCACTAATGAGGGATAATGCTGGATTGAATCAGGCCAAAGGGATTTCCTGACATAAAATCTGAGACATCTCTATAAATCAGGTCAGTGAGTAAGTATGCTTCTACTAGCTCATGTTTTATCTTAGCAAAATAAATCAATGAGTGTTTGAATAAATGCTTGAATTGGTGAATGGAAGAATATAGGCATGAACAAAGTCATTACATTGAAAATACATTGCCAATTTTGCCATAAGAAAACTATTTTTTACTACCCTTCCTCAAAGCATTTGCAAACAGTTTCTTTTTAAATTTCGAATAAAAGACATGGGTGGAATCAGTTGATGCTATTTATTGAGCACTTACTCTGTGCAGAGGAGTGGGTAGAATTCAACTGAGTTAGTAGGCAAAATCACAACCCCTTGCCCTCAGAGTTCACAATCTAGCAGAAGTGACAGATCCTTAAACAAATTGCAGGCAGGAGGAAGCAATAGAGTTTAAAAATGTGTTCATAAATGGGTACCCAAGGGCTTAAGTGACATGGAAGTTCTGGAGTGCTAATAGGGAGGTAGAGATGAGAGGTTAATCCAGGAAGGCCTGCTGGAGGAGGTGTGTTTTTAGAAGGGCTTTGAGATGAGTGAAAATAGTGGTCTGTCAGGTGTGAAGAGAGAAATTACAGGAAAAATGTAGTGTAAGAAAGAGTGAAAAGAATAAGGCTCAGTGAGTTTGGCTTCAAAGGGGGGAGGATAAGTACGGGGAGAGGGCTAGTTGATTGAATTAAAGGTGTTTCCATTTGATGTGGAGAGGAATGGACAACCATTACAGGTCTCTGAATAATAACTTTGATAATAAATACTTGTCATATTTAAGTACTTACTATGTGCCAAGAACTGTACTAAATGCCAGGGTAAATAAGCAGGTCCCACACAGAGCTTGCAGTCTAAGAAAGAGGGAGAAGCAGCATGGCCTTGTGCAGAGAGCGTGGAGCTGGAGTTAGAAGGATAATGTGTTCTAATCCTGGTGCCACCACTTGTTGCTATGTGACTTTGGGCAGGTTATTTAACTTCTCTGGGCCACAGTTACCTTATCTGTAAAATGGGGATCAAGACTGTGAGCTCCACATAGGATAGGGACTGTGTCCAACCTGATCAGCTTGTATCTACCCCAATGCTTAGTAACAATAATAATAATAATAATAATAATAATAATAATGTTGGTATTTGTTAAGTGCTGACTATGTGCCAAGCAATGTTCTAGGCACTGGGATAGATACAAGGTAATCAGGTTGTCCCACATAGAGCTCAGAGTCTTCATCCCCATTTTACAGATGAAGTAACTAAGGAACAGAAAATTTAAGTGACTTGCCCAAGGTCACACAGCTGATAAGTGGCAGAGCTGAGATTAGAACCCATGACCTTCTGACTCCCAGGCCCATGCTCTATCCACTACTCCAGGCTGCTTCTCTAAGTAAAGTGACTGGCACTTAGTAAGTACTTAACAAATACCATAAAAAAGGGTGTTGAGTCCCCATTTTATAGATGAGGGAACTGAGGCACAGAGAAGGTAAATGATTTGCCTAAGATCAGACAGCAGGTAAATAGCAGAGATAAGAAATGTGCACAAAACTGTGTTTTGGAAAAGTAGTCTGAGCAGCAAAATGAAGTATGGACTGGAGGAGCAGGAGGCTGGGAAGTCAGTGACACTGCTAATGCAGTAGTGGAATCAGAATATGGCAAGTGCTTGGATCAGCATCAGGGCTTGTGAATAGACAGTAGTATTAATAAAAATAATAATAATAATGATATTTGTTAAGCACTTACTATGTGCAAAACATTAAGCACTGGTGATCAGGTTGTCCCACATGGGGCTCTCAGTCTTAATCTCTATTTCACAGATGAGGTAACTGAGGCATAGAGAAGTTAATTGACTTACCCAAGGTCACACAGCTGACAAGCGTCGGAGCCAGGATGAGAAGCCATGACCTCTGACTCCCAAGCCCATGTTCTTTCCACTGAGCCACGCTAGTGATTTGGATAGTACAACAGACATTCAGATTATAGTTAGCGGGAAGCAACCAACCTCAAAGATTTGAACATAAATGCTGTGGGGAGACGGGGTTGGTTGAGTACCAAAATGCTTAGAGATTATGACTTCAATTGCATAGATGATAGAATAGGGAGAAGAGAGATTAGTTAGGGAAATCTTCCTGGAGGTGATGTCATTTTAGTAGGGCTTTGGGATGGGAAGAGTAGTAGTCTGCCAAATTTAAAGGGGGAGGAAGTTCCACCTCTTTGAGCCTAGGTGGATTTAAGATCATCCTCTTAATTCTAGTGGACTGGAAGTGTGGAATATGTGGGGACAACTATCAGAATGCATCTCTGGGTAGTAGCCGTGAATTTGGAGTACCAGACCTAAAGGAGGCAAGCTCACTGTGGGCAGGGAATGTGTCTGTTTATTGTTATATTGCAGTCACCCACGTACTTAACACAGTGTTTTGCACACAGTAAGCACTCAATAAATATGAATGAATGAAGCACAATTAATTAATCACAGTGGATAGATGCATTTGTACTACGACATGCTAAACAGAGTGATATAGTGACTATTGATTGGCTGTCTTCATAGTTCAAATGACAAGGTTTCCCGATCTTCTGACCAGGGGTGGTGCCAAGGAAAAGGAAGGGGGCGGGGGGATGGGGTCTGTCAGTGGAGTTTGGGATGGAGGGACCGGGGCCCACCACAGATACTGGGATTGCAAAGGGGCTTTACAAGCTCTTTTCTTCAAAATCAAAGAGACTCTCTTGGCTTTCCCTCCTTATCTCCTGGCCCCTGGGGCTAGTACCCCTCCAGGAGACAGTGAGTGGTGGGCAAGTTCTGTGGGTGAAAGAGGAAACGTGCGCAGTTTCCACCACTGGACCAGGGGACAAAGAGGCTGCTCAGGCAGAGGCAGAGGGAATAGAGGTCAGTCTCCTCACTCATCAGCCTGGGCTCCAGAGTGGCAGCAGGAGTGGAGAATCCATTCTATTCCCTCATCTCAAGCAGAAAGCAGCTCAAATTGAAGCAGCTCTGTCCTGAATCATGGGAGGATTCATGCAACCTGAGCTTCTTCTTCCAACTTGCTAGCCAGGACTCCAGAGCTATTGCTGTAGCATAGCTACAGGAAAGCAGGAAAGCACCTGGGACCCCTCATCAGACCCCTGATCCTCTCATGGAGGAGATGAAAGGAAAAGCCTTGTCAATGCTTTTTTTTTTACTTAAAAAAAAAAAAAAAGACAATCTGGGGCCTGGGAGACCTCTGGACCAGAATGGGCCATGCCTGTGCCACCCTCATGGCTGTATGTGATGGGGTGGGCATCAAGATGGAGTCAGATTGCATCATATGACTGTCAGGAAATGACAGTGCCATATTGGTTCATAATTCAATCCCTTCAACTCTGGATTGGTAGAACTGATATGATGCACAGACAAATTCATAACACTGCCAAAGCCCAATTACTTTGCCTCCCCAAGCCATACCTAGTATTTATTGAATGTTAGTTATGCTGAATTGTGTCAATTGATACTCTCTACAAATTAAAGCTGTTTACTGAGTACCTATTGAATATGAGGCATTCTACTAAGGCCCTTAGGAGAGTTCAAAGGTAACAAGACATCTGTTCCTTGAGCTCACATAGCTAACCCTTTAATAGGAAAGGCAGACAAAAACTATTTACTTGTTTTAATGTCTATCTCCCCCCTTCTAGACTGTGAACCCATTGTGGGTAGGGATTGTCTCTCTTTGTTGCTGAATTGTACTTTCCAAGCACGTAGTACAGTGCTCTGCACACAGTAAGCGCTCAGTAAATAGATTGAATGAATGAATGAATTCACAGATAGTGAAATCTGGAGGAAGAACCATGGGCCACTGGTGGCGTAAATCCAGACACTAGACTGACCTCACCCACCTTAAATTTATCCTCGCCTGTTTTAATTCTACCCTCTCCTCTCTTCCTGGCAAGAATATTTGTCCATCCTTATTGACTCCCATATTCATTGCCCATGCCAGCTGTTTCAGATGTTTAACCCCCTCCTCCACCCCTTGTCCTCTCAGCATCCCTCCCACCCATCTCTTTCCCCTAATGATCTGGCCACATATTTTATTGATGAAATGGAAACTATCAGGCATGAGCTCCCTAAACTCTCCCCTGCTTCTCTTCTGGCCCTCCTCATTCTGGGACAGAGCCACTTTTTTTGTAGTACTTTCAGCATTGAGGGAAAGGAAGAGAAGGGCTTCCCCACTGCAACTGCCACTCTAAAGCTCGAGATGATGAGTAGTGAGATGGACACCCACCATCCCTGCCTCTGCCAGAATGGCCTCTCTGTCCCCTGGTCCAGTGGTGGAAACTGCATCCTCTTCAATTCTCCCACATCCTCTCCAAATTGACCTTCTTCACCTGCGCCCTGGCCCCATCCCTTTGCACCTTATCGCACTTGCCCTGTCTTCTCTTCCCTCCCTCGCTGCCATGTTCAACCATTCATTTTCCAATGGCTTCTTCCCCAGTGCTTGCAAGCATGCTTACATGTCCCTCATCTTACAAAAACAGTCATTTAATTCCACGACTCCTTCAAGATATCGACCCATCTTCCTCCTACAATTCCTCTCCAAACTACTTAAGTGAATTTTCTAAACCGACTGCCTCCACTTTCCCTCCTTAACACTCTTCAAACTGAATTCCATCCCTTTCACTCCATGGACACTGCCCTCTCTAACATCACCAGTGACCTTCTTGTCAAATTAAATAGCCTCTACTCATTCTATTCCTCCTTGACCTCTCAGCTGCTTTTGACACTGTGGACCACTCCTTCTCCTTGATGAGCTGATGTTACTGGAGGGTCATGAACAGATTGGACAAAACTTTCTGGAAGGCTTACTGAGGCTGTTAATACTGATGCTGCCATGAAACTAGTGGAATCTGTCCAATTTCTATTAGCACTTAACCGAATACAGAATATTCCTCTAAATGCTTGGGACAGTACAGTTGTGTTGGTTTTCTTGCAATAAAAGTTTGGCAAAGATATCCAGTTGAGTAAGAGATTAGGGGAGTGGGGAGGGTTTACTCAAAATTAGATGACAACCTTTGGCAAAGATATCCAATTGAGTATGAGACAGGGAGAGGTAGAGGGGGATTTCCTCAAAATTAGATATCAACTATTTCCACATATCCACTGTCCAAATGGCCCTCATTCTCATTTACCTTCATATATTGTAACTGGTAATATTCCCTCTGAAGTCTGTGGTTATCTCCATATGAAACAGATATGTTAATAACAATAGTGAGGATAATCTTCTTTGGATATTTTGAGTTGGGTAGGATGCATAGAGTACAAGAAAGGAATGAGGGAGTAGAAAAAATAATGTAATATGAATAATATTGCCTTTGATTATTTCTTACACAAAATTAAAAACTGTGGATTCTCTATGAAACTTGGATCCACTTATTTTCCTCTTGTATTGATAGACTTTTTACAAATGTTAAGAACACATAATTGATCCCAGAAGGGATTTCCTTGTGGTCATGGATTGTCTCACTAAATAAAAATATTTAATAATTCAATTTGCTTGAAGGATAATGAATTCTATTTAGTTATAGTTAATAAAGTATAAGCAAGTTTCAGTTCTTCCCCTTTTATTCCTTTTGATTTAACCTTCCTTTGGTGTGAGTTAAAGGTTATGAGTCCACTACAATCTTTTTTTTCCTTCAATTTTGTAGAGCAACACAATTTTAGCAATAAGGTAATGGGTGAGAATGGATTTTGTTTTTCAGGAAGAGCTGTCACTTATTAATATGTGGTAACTAAGCTCTATACCAAGTAATATTTTTAAATGCTTTTGCTAGTAATAAATTTGTTCAAATCTTTCCTTTTGTTAAAAATGAATATGGTATTAAACATTTAGTATGTACAGTAGATACAAGGCAATGATAGCAGGCACAGTTCTTGTCCCACATAATCTATTTTATCTCCATTTTACAGATAAGGAAATAGAGGCCCAAAGAGATTAAGCAACTTGCTCAAGGTCAAAAAGACTGTCCCTTGATGTGTTGCCATAAAGGCATGACTTGCCTCATTTTCACAAAATGCAATAAACACACGAATCGTGAATCAGTCAATCAATAGCATTTACTGAGTGCTTACTCTGGGCAGAACACTGTTCTAAGCACTTAGGAAAGTACAACAGAATTTGCCAACAAGTACCTCGCCCCTAAAGACTTTGTGTGAAGTTTATTAAAAACTCACAGCCATTCTGTGATATAAAGAGTTGAGTTCATCTGTGAAAGGGAGGGAGGTCTGACCATATCTGAGCAGTATAGAGCTGACTAACTTTGGTAATACTGCTCCTCCTCCTGTGCTTAATTCAAGGCTGATCCACTGCTGGGATTTGACAATTGGTACCGATACCGAAGGTAACTGGATACCAAAGATCTAGAGGCAAAGGACAGTCCCATGGCATCAGGGGTCTCTTTGGGTTCCCACATCACATCATCACTCCAACAGCTTCTTCTCACTGAGCTTACTGCTGGCCTTGCCCCTTATGAGAAGCAGCGTGGCTCAGTGGAAAGACCAGGGGTTTGGGAGTCAGAGGTCATGGGTTTGAATCCTGGCTCTGCCCTTGTCAGCTGTGTGACTGTGGGCAAGTCACTTAACTTCTCTGTACCTCAGTTGCCTCATCTGTAAAATGGGGATTAAGACTATGAGCCTCATGTGGGACAACCTGATTACCCTGTATCTACCCCAGCCCTTAGAACAGTGCTCTGCACATAATAAGCGCTTAACAAATACCAACATTATTATTATTATTATTATTATTATTATTATGGCTCCCATCCCATTTAAGACCCCCTGAAGTGAAGCTATAGACTGCCGTTCTCCTCTGCTCCTGTCTCCTATTTCCCTTCATCCTCTTTTTCCTGGAGAATGAATGGAAGCATGGTGATTCCACCCAAAATTGGTCAGTGAATCAAGGGTATTATTGATAGCTTACGGGGTGCATCGCATTGTATTAAGCACTTAGGAGAGTGCAATAGAGACAGCTGAGTGTGAGCCCCCACTCCCTACTAACCATACTGCTTCCTAAATAGGTTGGATTGCTCTGCCCTAGCATTTCGGTCACAACCACCCACTTTGTATCAAACAGCAGTGTTCACTGAGTGCCCATAAGATGCCCACTCTACTTGGTCCACTGAAGTGGTAGCTCTCTCTGAGCAGGGGACATAGCACTTTGTTTTATACATCTCAGGTACTTAGAGGGCCTTGCATCCAGGAGGTGCTTAATAGATGTTATAACTACTACTTGGGATGCACATATTGTAGGCATTACCCAGAAACAGCTTGGCCTGGAGCTTGTCAGAGGACTGGGGTTCTAAAACCAGCTCTGCCATTTAATAATAACAATAATAATGATAATTATGGTACTTGTTAAGCTCTTACTATTTGCCAAGCACTGGTCTGGGGTAGGTACAAGTTAATCAGGTTGGATACAGTCGCAGTCCCACATGGGGCTCACGGTCTTAATCCCAATTTTACAGATAAGGTAACTGAGGCCCAGAGAAGTGAAGTTACTTGCCCAAGGTCACACAGCAGACAAGTGGAATAACAGGATTAGAACCCAGGTCCTTCTGACTCCCAGGCCCGTGATCTGTCCACTGGGCCATGCTGCTTCTCACTGGCTGCTCTCCCATATCCTTTAGGGAGCAACTCTCCTTTCCAAAGTATTTGCATTGACACATCACATCCACACTGCATGCTGCGATGGACCCAGGGCTTTAGTCAGCCGTGTGTGTGTGTGTGTGTGTGTTTGTTTTTTCGGTGTCTCCTTATATATTATGATTTCCCCAGGTAAATGATTGTTTCTATTAATTTTTGGTCATTTTACTGGACTTCAATTAATGGTATTTACTATGTGCAGACCACTGTATTAAGTGCTTGGGAGAGTACAACAGAATTAGCAGACATGTTCCCTACACATAATTAGCTTACTGTCTAGAGGACATCATCAAGATGATCTTAAGGCTTAGTCCTGCTTTCCGCTTCCTTCATGCTCATGCCCCTTGATGGACTTGTCTATTTCAGTTCATATTAAGGTGCTGACAGGTTGATTCAAGTATCTTTTCAAGTGTGTGGCTCTGAGGACTTCTGGGGGGTTGATGACGTGCTGTCACATGGTCACCCATTTCACATGGTAGCAGGTAGTGTGAAAATACAAATCTGACAGACTCTATCCATCATCAGAATAACACTGTATCACATGGCAGAACAATAGACAACTCCACTAGGTAACAATGCAGAAGGTATTTTACTCCAGTCAAAATCAAGCAGAAACATAATCTATAGAAACTCTAAAAACTTGCAGTCTTTATGTCTTGCCTTTGCTTCCACTCTGTCAACAATCCTTTTTACTCCCCACAACCTGGATTTTACCATTTTATTCAAATTGTTTTCACTAAACTCCCTACAAAGTGACCTCTGGCCAGCTGAACCAATTATTTCTATGCTGAATGACAGGAGCCTGGTTGTAATACCTGTTTCAGTGTTTAACATCTAGCAGCTGACCGATCCCCATCTGCAGCTAGTTTTCAGTAGGAGTTTCTACTATCAGACTGCTGAATGGACAAAGATTTTTCAACATTCTAGGCCAAGCATAAGCTGGTTGCCCTGGTGGAAAGAGCCTAGGCCTAGAAGTCGGGGGGCTAGATTTTAATCCCAGGTCTGAAATTTGCCATGTTCCCTTGGGCAAGTCAGTTAACTTCTGAGAATTCTCATCTGTATTATGGGGATTAAATACTTGTTTTTCTGCCCTTTTAGAGTGAAAGCCCCATGTGGGTCAGGGTCTGGGTATAACTTGATTATCTTGTTTCTACTGTACCTCTTAGTACAGTGCTTGGCACATAGTAGAATTTAGCAACATTATCATTATTATCACTGCTCCAGCGAGAACATGACTGACAGAGAGAGTGTAAGCAGTACTGCTGTGCAGACCACAAACACCATAATCATTTTTTTAGATTCTGGGTCCCAGAGATTTCGTGACTGGACTTGGACTCACTTATTGTTTTTAATGACTTTCTACTGGTATTGACTGCCAAGTGGCTATAGACTTTTGGAAGCTATGAGTGCCATTGGCAGAAATCCAGACATCTTTCTGACCTTGTCCACCTCAAATTCATTCTTATCTGCTTCAATTTGGCCCTCTCTTCTGCCCAACAATAAAACTTCACCTTCCTAATTCATTCCTATACCCGTTGCCCCCACCAGCTGTTTCATTTAAGTCCCTCCTCAAATCATCTGTCTCCCAACTCCCACCATCTCTTTCCTCTAACAAACCAGCTAAATAATAATAATAATAATCATGGAATTTGTTAAGTGCTTACTATGTGCCAAGCGCTATTCTAAGCACTGGAGTAGATACAAGGTAATCAGTTAATCCCACTTGGGGCTCACAGTCTTAATCCCCATTTTACAGATGAGGGAACTGAGGCCCAGAGAAGTTAAGTGACTTGCCCAGGGTCACACAGCAGACAGGTGGCGGACCTGGGATTAGAACCCATGACCTCTGAGTCCTGAGCCCGGGCTCTTTCCACTGAGCCACGTTGCTTCTATACATACTTCAACAAAATTGAAACCATTAGGCATGATCTCCTTAAAACCTCCCCTGTTTCTTTCCAATCCCCACTTCCTCTTCCACCCTTTTCAACAACTCCTATATTCCCTGAGGTAACTCAAGATTAGATATCTCACCCTCCCCAAAATCTAACCCCTCCCCCTGTGCTTCAGACCCCATTCCTTCATGCCTTTTTAAAACACTTGCCCCCTCTCTTCTTCCCTCCTTGATTACCGTCTTGAACTGTTCACTTTCACTGTTCACTTCTTCCCTACTGCTTCCAACATCCTTATCACCAATCCTAAAAAAACCCTCCCCTTGACCCTGGGGCACCCTCTAGCTATCACCCCATTTCTCTCCTACCATTTCTCTCCTAACTTCTTGAGAGAGTTGTTTATACCCTTTGTCTCCACTTCCTTCCTCAATACTCTCCTAGAACCCCACCAATCTGGCTTCTGCCTCCTTCATACCATGGAAACTGCCCTCTCTAATCAATGAACTTCTCACCAAATGTGATGGCCCCTACTTTGTCCCAATCCTCCTAGGCCACTCAGCTGCCTTCAACACTGTAGACCACCCCATTCTCCTTGAAACTTTTATCCAACCCTTGCTTCACCGACACTGTTCTCTCTTGGTTCTCTGCATATCTCTCTGACCTCTTCTCAGTTTTTCTTTTTTTTTTCAACCCTGGCTTCTCCTTTGTCTCCCACCCTCTGACAATTGGGGGGTGGGGGTGGGGGGTGGTCCCTAAAGGTTCAGTTCTAGATCCTCTTCTATTCTGCTTCTACACCCACTACCTTGGAGAATTCATTCACTCCCATGGCTACAACTACCATCTCTGTATCTCCAGTCTTTACTTTTCTCCTTCCCTGCAATGTCCTATTTTCTCCTGCCTTCAGGACATCTCTACCTGGTTGTCCTGCTGACAACTCACACTAAACATGTCCAAAACGGAATTCCTTCTCTTCCAACCCAAATTCTGTCTTCTCCCTGTCTTTCCTGTCACTATAGACAATACCACTGCCCTCCTTATTTCACAAGCCCATAAATTTGGGATTGTCCTCCACTCATTTCTCAAATTCCACCCACATATTCAATCTGTGACCAAATCTTGTGTGTTCTACCTTCATGACATTGCTAAAATCCTCCCTTTCCTCTCCATCCAAAGTGCTACCATGATGATTCAAGTATTTATTCTATCCCACCTTGGCTACTGACTTGACTCTCCCATCTTGATTCCAGAGAAGCAACATGGCTTAGCACAGACTTGGGAGTCAGAGGTCGTGGGTTCTAATCCCAGCTCCGACACTCATCAGCCATGTGACTTTGGACAAATCACTTAACCTCTCTGTGTCCCAGTTACCCCACCTGTAAAATGGGGATTAAGACTGTGAGCCCTACGTGGGACAGCCTGATTACCTTGTTTCTACTCCAGTGCTTAGAACAGTGCTAGGCAGATAGTAAGCACTTAACAAATACCATCATTATTATTACTGTGTCTTCCTCCTTGCTGACCTCCCTGTCTTCTCCCCATTCCGGTCCATACTTCACTCTGCTGCATAGACCATTTTTCAACAAACACGTTCAGTCCATGTTTTCTCACTCCTGGAGAATCTCCAGTAGACGCCCATCCACCTACCCTTCAAACAGAAACTCCTTACCATTTAAAGCATTCAATCAGGTCACCCCATCCTATCTCATCTCACTGACCTCCTACTGCAGCCCAGCCCATACACTCTGCTTCTCTAGCACCAGCTTCCTCACTGTGCCCCAGTCTCATCTATCTAGCCGCCATCCTCTTTCCTACTTCCTCCCCCTAACCTGGAACTCCCTTGCTGTCCATATATATGCCAGACCACCACTCTCTCTACCTTCAAAGCATTCCTAAGGCCACACCTCCAAGAAGTCTTCCCTGATTAAGCCCTCTTTTATGTTCCCACTTGATCTAGGCAGCAGACTAATGTATGTACTGGAGTAGGGAGAGACAGGAGGCAGGGAGGTCATTTAAGAGGCTGATATAGTAATCAAAACAGGATAGGATAAGTGATCGGATTAATGTGGTAGCACTTTGCATGGAGTGGAGAGAGCAGATTTTAGCATTGTAACGAATGTCAAACTGACAGAATTTATAGATGGATTGAATATGTGGGCTGAATGAGAGAGAAGAGTCAAGGATAATGCTGAGGTTGTGAGATAGGAAAGATGGTGGTGCCTTCTACAGTGATGGAAAAGTCAAGCGGTGGGAAGATAAAGTTCTGTTTTAGACATATTAAGCTTGAGGTGATGGGAGGACATTTAAGTAGAGATGTCTTGAAGGCAGGAGGAAATGCGAGACTGGAGAGAGGGAGAGAAATCTGAGATGGAGATGTATATTTGGGTCAGCCATATAGAGATGATAGTTGAAGACATGGGAGCGAATTAGTTCTCCAAGGGAGTGGGTGTAGATGTAGTGGATATAGATGCAAGATAATCGGGTTGGACACAGCCTCTGTCACACATAGGGCTCAAAGTCTTAATCCCATTTTACAGATGAGGCAACTGAGGCCCAGAGAAGTAAAATGACTTGTCCACAGTCACACAACAGACAAGTGGCGGAGTTAGGATTTGAACCATGGTCCTTCTGACTCCCAGGGCTGGAGCTGGGGAAGAGAGAGGTTGGACATTCCAGGAAGCCCAGCTTCAACCCTTCCTGGAAGCCTCTCTGTCCCCTTCTGTCTCCCTCTCTGTCTGCCAGAGGGATGGTGGCTTTGGGGCCTGGGAATAATGGAGGGGAATGCCCCAGGCAGGAACAACTCCCTCAAGGAAGTAGAGCAGGGCTGCTTCAGTTTTCTTCCACCTCCTTTTGGTTCTGGGCAGCGGTTGCAGGCCTGACACCCCCATCTTGCAGAGCTGGGAGGAGATGACTGTGGGGAGGTAACAGGGAAGGATACTGATTTTGATTTTTCAGAAACATTCTCTCCATCTCAGTTTCTAGGGCCCACTGTAGTTGCAGTAGAAGATTTACAGATCTACTGGTCAATCAGATCCTGTCTGCAGAAATCAGATAGAGGATGGGGCTCAGGAACACGTCATAAATCAACCCCTTTAACTGGGTGTAGTGACCATAATCCAATCAAGCACACTTTAGCCAATTCATACCTGTATTGTGCACTCCTTTAAATACAATGATTGCATTCAACAGTCTCTTCTGAAGTCAGTACAGCTTCAAAGGATAGAAACCCTCTGATAAAGGTGAAAGACTTAACCATATGACTCCTTGACTTTATTTTCAGATCTACTATTAATGCCAAAACTAATTCCAAAGCACACAGAGGAAATTAGTTGAATATTTTTAATATTGATATCTTTCTCTGTATTTACCTGTGTTACTGACCACAGCAGCAAGTAGCTTCAAGTATTTAGATGGTGCCAAGTATATGCTGTGCATTAATGTTAGGAAGCACCGTGGTCTACTGGAGAGGACATAGGTTCTAATCCCCACTCCACCACTTACCTGTTGTGTGAACTTGGGCAAAAGTCACTTAACTTTTTTGTGCCTCAGTCCTTTCATCTGTAAAATGAGGATTAAAATTTTCATCCCCATATGGGACAGGAATATATCCATCCTGATTAACTTGTCTCTATTCCAGAGCTTAGTATAGTGCTTTCACATAGTAAGTGCTAACAAATACCATTAAAAAATGTTCATTTGCACTTGGAAGAGATTTTTTGTAGTCTTCTGATAAACCAGTCAAGAAAGAGAGATCCATAATAAAACTCCTTACACAGTAATATATCAAATAAGTGTTTAAGTTGTACAGAAAAAAAACGAAACGTGTTGCTGTATGAGTAATGTTATGAATGCTGTATAATCAGAAAACGTGGCCTTTGGGTGAGTTAACATCTTCTTTAAGCAAGTGTTTACTCCATATATGCTGCAATGTTTTTTCTGCCATGAGGGGTTATGTCACGCCTGACGCATGATATTATTTTAACACCATGCCACATTGCTAAACTTCGTGAAGCAGCCGAAGTGGCATAACATGATGTGACAGTACAACATTTAGGAAAAAAAAAATCACTTATTTGGCTCAGATGCTTATTTTCTGTTTGAATCAGAGCATGCAATCGTGAATAGAGGTGGCAGATGGAAGCGAATGCTAAAGTGACTGTGGTTCCCTTGCCACTGTCCCCAGTGAAAATAGACAGGTAATCTACATGAAGATGGGCCATTACCATAGTTTACACCCAACATTCTTTTTCCTCTGATATGAACCCCACTTGTATCTTGTATCTGAAATGTACAATCAATCAATTGTATTTATTGAGCCCTTACTGTATGCAGAGCAGTGAACTCAGTACTTGGGAGAAAATGCTGTAGTTATAAACTGAGGAAAGAAGGAAGATGATGGTGTCTTAAATGCTGAAAGAAAAGGGAGGTGGATGAGAGAATTTAGGAGGGGGGCATGAAATGTTCAATCGGCCTCTCTAAATGTCTAGTTGTGGGCATGTTGAAAACTGATGGCAGACAGATCTTAGACTTTTATAGTGGCACCTCTGAATTCCTCCTTATGGTTAAGAGGCGGAGAAGAACTGTTTGGGATAATAATAATAATTTGTTAAGTACTCACTATAAACTAAGCACTGTACTAAATGGTGGGGAAGGTACAAGAGAGTCAGGTTGGACACTGTCCGTGTCCCACGTGGGGCTCAGAGTCTAAGCACGAGGGAGACCAAGTAATTGAATTCATTCAATAGAGATTTCAAGAGCAGATGAAGTTTAGACGGTTGATTAACCATTCAGTTCGTTGAGTGTTTCCTGAGTCAAGAGCACTTTGTTAAGCACTTTCGGAGAGTGCAAAAGATTTAGTAGACATATCACTGGCCCAGACAATTACTCTCTTCCCCTTCAGTAACGCACTTCTCCTCTTAGACGCCTTCCCTGACTAAGCCCTCCTTTCACCTTCTCCCTCTCCCTTCTGTCACCCTGACTTGCTCCCTTCATTTATCACCCCCTCCCAGGCCCACAGCACTTATGTACATATCTCTAATTTATTTATTTATATTGATGTCTGTCTTTTCTAGGCTGTAAACTCATTATGGGCAGGGAGTATGTCTGTTAATTTTTAAATTGTACTTATTGTCCCAAGTACTTAGTACAGGTTCTCTGCACTGTTATATTGTACTTACTGTCCAAAGCACTTAGTACAGTTCTCTGCACACAGTCAGTGCTCAATAAATACTATTGAATGAATGAATGAGGAGCTGGTAATTTAGCAGGGAGACATACACTAAAATAAATTACATATAGGGGGAAGAAATGCAGTTGATAAGCATATTTATGTTATGCTAAATTTATGACTGAAATAAATAGAAACATAATGATTTAAGAGTAATTAGGAGCCTTATTAAATAGTGTCATTATCAAGAAAAATTGAAGAATATCACAGGTTGAGTGGCATTATAGTGGATTCTAAGAAGATATACTTTAAAGTTAACTCACTCATTCAGTCATATTCATTGAGTGCTTACTGGGTTCAGAGCATTGTACTAAGCACTTGGGTGAGAACAATATAACAATAAACGGACACATTCACATTCCCTGCCCACAACCAGCTTTCTATTTAGTTGCCATTGTTTTTACAAGATGGAGATGTTCTTCCCCTTGACTCTATTTATTGCCATTGTTCTTGTCTGTCCGTCTCCCCGATTAGACTGTAAGCCCGTCAAAGGGCAGGGACTGTCTCTATCTGTTGCCGAATTGTTCATTCCAAGTGCTTAGTACAGTGCTCTGCACATAGTAAGCGCTCAATAAATACTATTGAATATTGAATGAGCAGCTTTCTGTCTAGAGACTCATCCCCTGCCTCTGAGTAGCATATGATCTAATGGGCAGGAAGCAAGTTGGCAAGCATAAAATAAACCAGCTCCTTCTTCTTTCTTCCTCACTGGGGAATGAAGTCTTGAGGAGGCTTTCCTCTATGGATTTGTGTGGAGGGGATAAATATTCCCTCCTTCTGGAATTGTCCTCCACATGGATGCTAGAAGCTTCCTTGCACAGGGATTCCATACTGTTTGGGGATGGGACTGGGTGCCTAGCAGGAATACAGCTGCTGCCCAGCCTAGTTGCAGTAGGAATTTAGATGGCTTTCTATTGTATCCTTCCCATTTTGTCTCCTAGTTCAGGGAATTGTGAACTGGTGTGATATGTTTTAACAGGCCTATCAGCAGACTTTCCCCTGTTCCAACAAGGGATGCTCTATGACAAGAAGCAGGTCCTTGGGGGAAAGAAACCAAAGATATCAGTGTCATTTTTCATGTTTGTCCATGGACTTGTATATTCAGATAAAACATGTCTTGGAATAGCCCATCCATAAACTAAAAGAAATAGCTGTCCATCTGAATATAAACACAGCTATTCATATAGATTGAATATCAACCTTTTTCTACCTTCCTCACCCTCATTCCTATCTCTTTCTTAGTTTGACTCTCTCCCTCAGTCCTTCACAGGTGACTGACTAATTCAGTAATGAAACTTGAATTCATGCCCATGTAGTTTTTCTTCATGCTCTGACCAGTCTACTCAAGCTTATTTTTTAAAAAGGATGCCAGGAGTAGGATTGGGAGTAAACTGTTTTCCAGTCAAAGAGCACATTAATTACCCTTTATTTGGCTCCTGGTATGAGGTTGTCAGATTTCAGTGGGTTTTTCCTTTCTTTTTTTCCATACAGCTACTTGGATGTGGAACTGGGATGGGCTGAGAAGGTAAGAATAGTCACGTTGCTCAATTTCCTTGATTTTCCTGAAAACTGCACCCCTTCAGGAGCAGTGCCTTTGCGCACTAGAGAACAGATCTTGGTGCTTCCAGAGATGGGGACTCCTCTGGGATTCTACCTTTGGCCCTGGATGCCTCCCAAGGAACTCTTCCTGTAGAAGGAAGGAAGATTTTTGGAGGACTGTTCCCTTCCAATTTGTTCCTGTTCACCCCGTGGTTGGCTATATCTGGAAATAATGTTGGTATTTGTAAAGCTCTTACTATGTGCCAAGCACTATTCTAAGTGCTGGGGTAGATACAGGTAATCAGGTTGTCCCACATGGGGATCACAGTCTTAATCCATTCAGTAGTAAAAAAAAAAAAATACTATTGAATGAATAAATTAATCCTCATTTTACAGATGAGGTACCTGAGGCACAGAGAAGTGAAGTGACTTGACCAAAGTCACACAGCAGACAAGTGGAGGGGCCGGGATTAAAATCCACAACTTCTGACTCCCAAGCCCATGCTCTTGCCACTAAGCCATGAGTATCCCCAACACTGACCTGCATCCCTAGCAGGATTGGACTACCTGAAAACTATTATGGAGCTTGAGGATCCTGGACTAAGGTCCATGGGCCATAGTATCCCACAGGGGCATAATGGGTGTTTCCTCTGTCTCAACCCTCTCCTGAAAGCAAACATTAACTGAGTCCTCAGTAACTCACATACTGCAATACCAGTGGGAGTCACGGCTGTTCAGGATGGTAAGAGTGTGGGAAATTCAGGGAAAGCTTCCAAAGATGACAGGCCTGGAGCTAAAATTTAAAGGATGGACAGGAGCCAGAGAACTGTTACACACATGACATAAAAATAGTTTGGGCAAAAGTTCAGTGGTCGGAAAGGGAGGATGCAAGAGGACAGCTGAGCTAAGTTATAGTAGGAGTTGAAAGGAGACAGGCATGGCAAAGGTCCTCGAAGAGAGATTTACATCCCTGTCCTTTGCTTTTATATGAACAAGAGGGCAATGGAAAGCAACTATAGGGATCTAAGTAGTGGAATAAGTTACACTGGATAGTGGAGAGACTAGTAGAGGCATAGGGGAAGCAGTGTAACCTAGTGGATAGAGCATGGGCCTGGGAGTCAGAGGACAAGGGTCTAATCCCAGCTTCACCAGTTGTCTGCTGTGTAACCTTAAGAAGTCACTTAACTTCTCATCTGTAAAATGGGGATTAAGTCTGAGCCCCATGTGGGACAATCTGATTACCTTGTATCTACTCCAGAGCTTAGAATAGTGCTTGGCACATAGTAAACACTTAACAAATACCATTATTATCATTATTATTATTATTACTATTATTATTATCTGTGCCTTGGTGCCCTCATCTGCAAAACGGGGATTCAATACCAGCTCTCCCTCCTACTTTGACTGTGAGCCCTCTATGGGACCTGATTGTCTTTTTTTTTTTCCTACCCCAGTATTTAGTTCATTAATTCATTCATTCAATAGTATTTATTGAGCACTTACTAGGTGCAGAGCACTGTACTAAGCGCTTGGAATGTACAAATCGGCAACAGATAGAGACAGTCCCTGCCCTTTGACGGGCTTAGAGTCTAATCGGGGGAGATAGGCAGACAAGAACAGTGGCAATAAATAGAGTCAAGGGGAAGAACATCTCATAAAAACAATGGCAAATAAATAGAATCAGGGTGATGTACATCTCATTAAATTCATTCAATAGTATTTATTAAACAAAATAAATAGGATGATGAAGATATATACAGTTGAGCGGACGAGTACAGTCCTGAGGGGGTGGGACGGGAAAGGGGGAGGAGCAGAGGGAAAGGGGGAAGAAGAGGGTTTAGCTGCGGAGAGGTGAAGGGGGGGTAGAGGGAGCAGAGGGAAAAAGGGGAGAGCTCAGTCTGGGAAGGCCTCTTGGAGGAGGTGAGTTTTAAATAGGGATTTGAAGAGGGGAAGAGAATTAGATTGTCGGAGGTGAGGTGAGAGGGCGTTCCAGGACCGCGGGAGGACGTGGCCCAGGGGTCGATGGCAAGATAGGCGAGACCGAGGGACAGTGAGAAGATGGGCGGTAGAGGGGCGGCAGAGGAGCGGAGCGTGCGGGGTGGGCAGTAGAAAGAGAGAAGGGAGGAGAGGTAGGAAGGGGCAAAGTGATGGAGAGGCTTGAAGCCTAGAGTGAGGAGTTTTTGTTTTGAGCGGAGGTTAATAGGCAACCACTGGAGATTTTTAGTATTAATTAATTAATTAATTCATTCATTCAATAGTATTTATTGAGCGCTTACTATGTGCAGAGCACTGTACTAAGCGCTTGGGATGAACAAGTCGGCAACAGATAGAGACAGTCCCTGCCCTTTGACGGGCTTACAGTCTAATCGGGGGAGACGGACATACAAGAACAATGGCAATTAGTAGAGTCAAGGGGAAGAACATCTCGTAAAAACAATGGCAACTAAATAGAATCAAGGCGATGTACAATTCATTAACAAAATAAATAGGGTAATAAATATATACAGTTGAGCAGACGAGTACAGTGCTGAGGGGATGGGAAGGGAGAGGAGGAGGAGCAGAGGGAAATGGGGGGAAAAGAGGGTTAAGCTGCGGAGAGGTGAAGGGGGGTGGTAGAGGGAGTAGAGGGAGAAGGGGAGCTCAGTCTGGGAAGGCCTCTTGGAAGAGGTGAGTTTTAAATAGGGTTTTGAAGAGGGGAAGAGAATCAGTTTGGCGGAGGTGAGGAGGGAGGGCGTTCCAGGACCGCGGGAGGACGTGGCCCAGGGGTCGACGGCGGGATAGGTGAGACCGAGGGACGGTGAGGAGGTGGGCAGTGGAGGAGCGGAGCGTGCGGGGTGGGCGGTAGAAAGAGAGAAGGGAGGAGAGGTAGGAAGGGGCAAGGTGATGTAGAGCCTTGAAGCCTAGAGTGAGGAGTTTTTGTTTGGAGCGGAGGTTGATAGGCAACCACTGGAGTTGTTTAAGAAGGGGAGTGACATGCCCAGATTGTTTCTGCAGGAAGATGAGCTGGGCAGCGAAGTGAAGAATAGACTGGAGCGGGGCGAGGGAGGAGGAAGGGAGATCAGAGAGAAGGCTGACACGGTAGTCTAGCCGGGATATAACGAGAGCCTGTAGCAGTAAGGTAGCCATTTGGGTGGAGAGGAAAGGGCGGATCTTGGCGATATTGTAAAGGTGAAACCGGCAGGTCTTGGTAACAGATAGGATGTGTGGGGTGAACGAGAGAGACGAGTCAAGGATGACACCGAGATTTCAGGCCTGAGAGACGGGAAGGATGGTCGTGCCATCCACGGTGATAGGGAAGTCTGGGAGAGGACCGGGTTTGGGAGGGAAGATGAGGAGCTCAGTCTTGCTCATGTTGAGTTTTAGGTGGCAGGCCGACATCCAGGTGGAGACATCCTGGAGGCGGGAGGAGATGCGAGCCTGAAGGGAGGGGGAGAGAACAGGGGTGGAGATGTAGATCTGCGTGTCATCTGCGTAGAGATGGTAGTCAAAGCCGTGAGAGCGAATGAGTTCACCAAGGGAGTGAGTGTAAATGGAGAACAGAAGAGGGCCAAGAACTGACCCTTGAGGAACTCCAACAGTTAAAGGATGGGAGGGGGAGGAGGGACCAGAGAAGGAGACCGAGAATGACCGGCCAGAGAGGTAAGAGGAGAATCAGGAGTACAGCACTTGACCCAAAGTAAGTGCTTAACAAATATTACTATTATTATTTGACCTCAGCATTGTAAAATAAAACTTTAAGATAATGCATTTAGGTCATTGGAATTACTTTAAGTAATTTATCACTGTTTAGGGTGAATTATCTAACAAAGGAGTACATACTTTGGTAAACAAATTTACATCTGAGGTTTTATTAAATGAACTACTTAGTTGGGATAGAGGATTTCTATTGCTAATGATCTTTCAAGCTATTTCAAAGGAAGAGCTGTAATATAGAAAGAAAACTCACTAATTTGAAACAAGTGTCAGTAGCTTGAGGCGGGTTAGTATCAGGAAGGGATGTCCTGACCTTATCTCGCAATTTTCTGAATACAAATGACATATAAATCCCTGATAATCCAGATTTGGATCTCTCCTGAGAGGAGGCTGTCACCAATTACATGGAAGAGTGGTATTGAAATGTGCATAGATGAAAACTTCCAAACTCATTATAAATTGTGATTGAAGATACAACAAGAACCAAGGTCCTCCAAAGTGCAAGGTTTGTGCTCTCACACCTCATTCTATCTTTCCCGTGGTGTAATATGACAATTGGATAAATGTTCAATGTAAAATCAAAGCCTTGGTAGTAGACGCTGGAAGTGATATCCTTCATTTTGACTGAAGGAATGGGAGAAAGTTTTGACCCTTCTGATCTTTATCACTTACCACTGCTAAGATTTATGAAGGAGCCGGCATCCAACAAGTCTCATGTGTTTTAAGAGACTTATGAGTGTTACCTGTGGGCCCTATGTTTTTTGACTTGTATGAACCTGATGTCAGGATCAAAAACAAGATGTTCTCTGCTAAGTGCTATTGTGAGTAAGATTCTGAGTAGTAATCCTTCCTTCCCTGGGGAGAGATGATGGATTGTCTCTGTCTTTTGGTAGAAGAGATGGCCAAGTTGAAGTAGCTCAGCGAACTTATGAAGGTAAGTTGTTACAATGATTTATGGCTGATTATATGTCATTTTATTAAATCTTGCACACCAGTCTTCAAATCATTGTGCATAGTAGATGGAAATCCAGTAGAAAAAACTAGATTGGATTACTCAACATTTATTTTAAAAGAGTTTAACAATTAGAAGGAACTGAGGAATATTTGGAAGTCATATTATTCATGAAAAGAAATCTGCAAAAGGTGATGTGGTAGGGATGTGGTCTGCTAATCCACAACTCCCTCAACAGAGAATGTCTTCCTTGCAGCTTTGGTGGTTTTTTTGGATTCCTCCAATCAAAACATTGGTTTACAATCTGCCCCTCCTGCCCCTCTACCAATTGGGTTTTCCAGGCAGAATCAATCTTACTTTTGAATGCTCACCATACTTGGGCCAGATCTGATTGGTGGGAAATTCTGCCTGTTGAGTCTCCTTCACCAGTGATGCGATTCTCTCTGACTGAACAGCAGAGAAAGCGTAGTGGAGCAGGTGGAGAGGGTGGGCAATGGAGCCATTCATACTGGGACCTTAACATCTCCTCCTTCATGTCCATTCTCCCAGAATGCTCCCCTCAAGCCACCAACCAAGCTCTCTCCCTCAAGCATACATGCCAGGTCTTTATTCGCCGTCTTTCCACTATCCTACTCAGCACCCACTGTATCCTGCTTCTCATGAGAGCAGGCACTCTCAGTTTCCCAGGTCTTCTGGTTAGCAGTCCTGTGATTTTTCAGTAGGACTTCAAAAAACAAAACATCTGGGAAAAAGGAAAATGAAACTTTGGGATATGGGATAAGTCAGCAGTCTAGATGTGATCACTGGAATTCTGAGGGGCTTCTAGGAGGGGAGAGGACAGGGAAAGAGCTCAGTCGGGAGGAAAGGGTTTTGTTTTAGGAGATGCTACTAAGAAGTAGGTAGAGATGAAAGGCAAGGGAGGTGTTTTCCTCAATTACAAGTCGGTGGAGTTTCAGGCCTTTTATAAAAACAGATAAGAACAAAGTCCAACAGAAACTACAGACAAATGGGAGACAAAGTAGAAAATAATTCCAGTCAATCAATCAATCAATCATACTTATTGAGTGCTTACTATGTGCAGAGCATTCTATATTTAGCACTTGGGAGAGTACAATCTAACAGAGCTGGTAGGCACATTTCCTCCTCACAATTGGTTTACAGTCAAATAGGGGGAGAAAGACACTAAAATAAATGAATTATGGATATGGACATAAATGCTGTGGGATTGAGGGAAGGGTTAAAAAAGGGTAAAAGTCCAAGTGTAAGGGTGACTCAGAAGGGAGTGGGAGAAGAGGAAATGAGGGGTTAGGGAAGACCACTGGGAGGAGATGTGCCCTCACTAAAGGTCAGAAGGTGAGGAGAGTAATTGACAGATATGAAGCGGGAGGCCAATCAAGGCCAGTGGCAGGACATAGGTGAGAGGTCAGTGGTGAGATAGATGAGATCAAGTTACAGTGAGTAGGTTAGTATTAGAAGAGAAAGGTGTTGGGACTGAGTTGTAGTGGGAGAGCAGTGTGGTAACATATGAGGGAGCAAGCTGATTGAGTGCTTTGAAAGCTGATGGTAAGGAGCCCATTGTTGGGCAGGGATTCATTCATTCATTCAATAGTATTTATTGAGCACTTACTATGTGCAGAGCACTGTACTAAGCACTTGGAATGTACAATTCAGCAAGAGATAGAGACAATCCCTGCCCATTGACGGGCTTACAGTCTAATCAACGTGCTTATAGTCTAATCAGGATTGTCTCTATTTGTTGCCGAATTGTACATTCCAAGCTCTTAGTACAATGCTGTGCACACAGTAAGCTCTCAATAAATATGATTAAATGAATGAATGAAGGAGTTTCTGTTTGATGAGAAGGTGGTTGGGCAACCATTGGAGGTTCTTGAGGTGCGGGGAAATATGAACTGAATGCTTTTTGTAGAAAAATGATCCAGGCAGGCAGAATTAAATATGGACTGGAGTGGGGAGAGACAAGAGGCAGGGAAGTCACCAAGGAGGCTAATACAGATATCAAGGCAGGTTAGAATAATTGCTTGGATTAACGAGGTAACTTGTTGGACAGGAGAGGAGAGGGTGGACTTTAGTGGTTTGAAGGTTGAACTGACAGAATTTATTAACAGATTGAATATGTGGGTTGATTGAGAGAGATGAGTCAAGGACACTGCCCAGTTTATGGACTTATGAGACAAGAAGAATGGTGGTACTGACTACAGTGACAGGAGACTCAGAGGGAGTAAAAGTTTGGGTGGGAAGATGAGAAATTCTGTTTTGGACATTTTAAGAGTGAGGTGTTTGCGGGACATACAAGTAGAATTGTCTTGAAGGCAGAAGGACATTTCACTTTTTTTACTTATTTTACTTTTACATTTTAATTTTACTTGTTAATAAAAACTTTACTGTCATTAAGTTCTTACTAGAAGCCAAGGAAGTTAGAAGATAATCTAATTGACACTCTCCCTGTCCAAATGGGGCTCACAAGGAGAGTAGGAGACATCTCAGTTTCCTGGTGAGAAAATGGGTATGGAATGTTTTTCTTTTAATGGTATTTGTTAAGTGCTTACTATGTTCCAGGCACTGTACTAGGAACTGATGTAGATACCAGGTAGTCATATTGAACATAATCCATGTCCCATATGGGGCTCACCATCTTAATACACTGAACCTGATGTAGATACCAGGTATTCATATTCAATGTAATTCATGCCCCTCATGGAGCTCACCACCTTAATTCACATTTTACAGATGAGGTAACTGGAGCACAGAGAGGTTAAGTGACTTGCCCAAGGTCATCCAGCAGACAAGTTGCAGAGCTTGAATTAGAACCCAGATCCCTCTAACTCCCAGATTCGTGCTCTATTCACTAGGTCATGCTGCTTAAGCAGTTGTGACTTCCCAAGGTCATAAATGGTAATTCGGTGGTAAATCCAGATCCTTTGCTGCATGTCTTATGCTGCTTGTCTCATGCTTCTTCCCCCTAACTCCTTTTCCCCCTTTTCTCCTTTCCCACCTCTTCCCTTTCCCTTTTCCTCTTTCCGCTTTCCTCTCCCACTTTCTTTTATTCCCTCTCCCTTTCCCCTTTTTCTCTTTACCCCATTCTCTCTGTACCTTTCCCCTTATCTTTCCTATATCTATCTCTCCCCACCTTTCCCCTTATCTTTCCTATATCTATCTCTCCCCTCCCTTTCTCTGCTTCCTTCTGTCCCTACTCACTTTTAGCCCTACCCTTATCTGTTTGAAGGTGGATCTTATTGTTTACCTATGGAAATAAAATATAGCAAAAGAGGAACTTTTCTCAAGAGGGTTACCACTGTCTCTTAAATGCACTTGTCACTTTTTAAACATTTGGGTGTACTTATCTGTCACCTGAATTTGTCTCTCATCTCTGATGAAAGGAGATTAAATATTTGAAATATAATAATAATAATGATAATTATGTTATTTGTTAAGCGCTTACTATATGAAAGCTAATGATTCTAGGGTCATTTCACAAGATGACTTTACATGTAAAAGTTGAAACTGAGAAAGAAAGTAGTTAAAAATGATCAGCTTCACAGAGTTGTACTCTTTCACTCTATAAATTTGGGTGAATCATAATTGAGTTGCAGCTGTGCTCTCATACTTTCTGGATCAAAGCCACATTGGGGTCCTCTAAACATTGCATTTTGGGAGCTATCTCAGCCAGTAATTAGGGCTAGGCCTCATGGAGGAAAGCCAAAACCAGTTGCTAAGATGAATAGTGACCTCATGATTTTTGCAGACTTCACTCCTTTGGTTTGGCTATAATAAATACTTGTCTACATCACCCTCTTGGGTGTAGGCCGCAGAGGTAATGGGCTGAGCAACATCAGATGTGCGGCTCTCAGAGAACCTAGAAAAGTCCAATGATTAGTGGTCTGAGATATCGCCAAGAGTAGTCCAAGATCCCAAGACTAGTATGAAATAGTATAGTGGTTTCTATAATTTTCCAAACTTTGATGAGGCATGTGAATAATTAGTAGTATACATCAAGCACCCATGCTGTGCAGAATATGTATTAAACACTTGGAAAGGTAGAACAGAATTCATTCATATTTATTGAGTGCTTATTGTGTGCAAAGCACTGTACTAAGCACTTGGAATATACAATTCAGCAACAGATAGACAGTCCCTGCCAATTAGTAGATATGAGTCCTACCATCGATCGAAGGACTGTGTAAGGCCCTATTATGACTTCAAATCATTTAATCAGGTAGCTCCCTTTTACCTCACATCATTGATTTCATACAACAACCCAGCCCACACATTTGGCTCTTCTAACACCAGCCTATTAATTTGTCTCTATCTCATTTATATTGCTCTGACCCCCTCCCATATCCTCTCTCTGGCCTGAAACGTCCACCCGCTTCATATACTGCAGATCACCACTCTCCTCACCTTCAAAGCCTTATTAAAATCATGTCTCCTCCAAGAGGCCTTCCCTGATTGTCTTCTTTTCCCCTATTCCCTTTCTCATCTATGTGACCTATTCACTTGAATCCGTACTCTTTTTGCACCTGAGAGTCACTCTACCCTCAGCACCACACACTGATATACATATCTGTAATTTATTTATTTATATTAATGACTGTCTCCACCCCCTAGACTGCAAGCTCCTTCTAGGCAGGAAACCTGTCTACCAACTCTATTGTAGTGTGATCTCCCAAGTGCTTAGCACAGTGTTCTGCATTTGGCAAGTGCTCAATAAATAACATTTATTGATTGATTCTGTGAAAATGCTGAAAAGGCACACAGAACTGTTTGTTGGAAAGTGTTCTTATTTGAAAAGATTTAGGTAGTTTAAAGTGCCTCAAGTTAATAGAGAGTTTATGGATAAGACTGGGCTCCCCCATTAGCTAAGATCTGTATAACTGTGGCATTTGTAAGCCACTTGCTATGTGCCAAACACTGTTCTAAGCACTGGGGTAGGTTTCAAGATATCTATATGCCCTTATAAAACTACAGAAAGCCCTGTACAAGATTATTGAGTTGCAGATATCTTCAGCAGAGTAAATGACAAAGAACTAATGATAATAATTATGGTATCTGTTAAGTGTCAGGTACTGTACTAAGCACAGAGGTTGATACAAGCAAATCACGTCGGACTCAGTCCCTGTCCCACATAGGGCTCACAGTCTTATTCCCCATTTTATAGATGAAGTAACTGAGGGTACAGAGAATACAGTGCCACACAGGGCCACACAGCAGACAAGTGGCAGAGCTGGGATTAGAACCTATGACCTTCAGGACTCCCAGGCCTGTGCTCTACCCACTACCCCAAAATACTGTAGATTAATAGAAAGTAAACAAGAGAAATATTGAAAATTACTCTAATAGTCCACACTGTCTCTCAAATTCAATCAACTGCTAAATTATTTTGTTCTTTTCCCACAACATTTCCTGGATCTGCCCCTTCATCTCCATCCAAACAGCTCTTAACCTCATCCAATATCTTGTCAGATCTTGGAACTACTCTACAAGCTCTTCATGTCCCTTCAGTCTATGCTAAATGCTATTCTAAACATCTTCATGAAATGTATCCTGGCAAACATCTCTCTACGCCTTTAAAACCTCCAGTGGTTTCCGCTTTCCCTCCACATCAGGCAAAAAATGTCCTCATAATTGGCATCCCCCTATTCTCCCTATCTTACATATTGACTCTACTCCCAAAACTTCCCAGCTCATCATTTAACACCCCTTACTCAGTACAATCTAAAAGTGTTCTACACATCTGTAGAATTTGAATGGTTCTACCATCTGTGTGGTTTTCTTTGGACATTGGTTTTCTGCACCAAGCCTAATGAAGCAGACCTAGCTCTGGAGGAACTCTGCCTTGCAGAAAAGAGACTTTTTACTAGTTTTCAGGGATGAAGCCATAAAGACACAAATTTTGTCTTGCAACTTCTTCTCTCTTTTTAGCTTCTCCTCATTTCCAGCACAAGTGCTCATCTTCCTGCAGAAAAGCTCTGGGCATGTCACTCCCCTTCTTAAAAACCTCCAGTGGTTACCTATCAATCTCCACGCAAAACAAAATCTTCTCACTCGAGGTTTCAAGGCTCTCCATCACCTTGCCCCCTCCTACCTCTCCTACCTTCTCTCTTTCTACTGCTCACCCCGCACGCTCTGCTCCTTTGCCTCCCACCTCCTCCTCACCGTCCCCCGTTCTCGCCTATCCCGCCAACGACCCCTGGGCCACGCCCTCCCTCGGTCCTGGAATGCCCTCCCTCCTCACCTCCGCCAAACTCATTCTCTTCCCCTCTTCAAAACCCTACTTACAGCTCACCTCCTCCAAGAGGCTTTCCCAGACTGAGCTCCCCTTCTCCCTCTACCCCCTCTACTGCCCCCCTTCACCTCTCCACAGCTAAACCCTCTTTTCCCCCCATTTCCCTCTGCTCCTCCCCCTCTCCCTTGCCATCCCCTCAGCACTGTACTCGTCTGCTCAACTGTATATATTTTTATTACCCTATTTATTTTGTTAATGAAATGTACATCACTTTAATTCTATTTATTTGCTGTTGTTTTAATATGTTCATCCCTTTGATTCTATTTATTGCTATTGTTCTTGTCTGTCTCCCCCGATTAGACTGTAAGCCCGTCAAAGGGCAGGGACTGTCCCTATCTGTTACCGATCTGTACATTCCAAACGCTTAGTACAGTGCTCTGCACATAGTAAGCACTCAATAAATACTATTGAATAAATGAATGCATGAATGAATAGATAGGACGCTAGCAACAATAGTAAAACATGTAATCAACACTCCTGCCTTAGATACTAGAAGTTTGGAATGTTTTCAGTTCAGCAGTTAAATCTGCAATTGAGTCCCAACTGCTCTGCCTGTGAACTTTTGTGCCACAGTCAAGCCCCTGCTGAGTCTGGAGCATCCTCTCAAAAGCCTGGAAACTTTCCAGGCTCCTGCTATTGCAATCAGCTTGTTTCCCCTCTTCCCTCATTTAGAGGAGGAGCCTTAAAGGGAAACTGGCAACTTGGGCCACACTTCACTTAGTATATGCAAGGACTAGTGGATAGAGCATGGCCCTGGGAGCCAGAAGGACCTAGGTTCAAATCCCGGCTCTGCCAATTGTCTGCTGTGTGGCCTTGGGGAAGTCACTTCACTTCTCTGTGCCTCAGTTACCTCATCTGTAAAATAAGGATGAAGACCTTGAGCCCCCTGTGGGCTGTGGCCAACTTGATTAACTTGTATCTATCCCAGTGTTTAGTACATCGACACATAGCAAGCACTTAACAAATAGGATAATAAAAACGAATGCATGAATAGTAACTGAGGAATGGTTGCAGTAAGACTGAGAAATGTTTTTTTCTAAGACATGTTGGAGTAAGCAACAAATTAAGGACCTGTTTTTTTTAATGAAAATAAATTAAGCCATAATATGAGTTTTTTTTTTTTTCAGAGAATTAATAATAATAATAATCTGGCATATAAGTGTTTACTATGTGCCAAGCACTGTTCTAAGGGCTGGAGTAGTTACAAGGTAATCAGGTTGTCCTACATGGGGCTCACAATCTTAATCCCCATTTTACAGATGAGGTCACTGAGGAACAAAGAAGTTAAGTGGCTTGCCCAAGGTCACACAGCAGACAAGTGGCAGAATACATGAGAAGCATTGTGGTCCTAGTGGATAGAGCATGGTCTGGGAATCAGAAGGACCTGGGTTCTAATCCCACTTCTGCCACTTGTTTGCTGTGTGACCTTGGGCAAGTCACATAACTTTTCTGTGCTTTAGTTACCTCTTCTGTAAAATGGGGTTTAAGACTGTGAGCCCAACTGTGGGACATGGACAGAGTCCAAACTTATTAGCTTGTATCTTCTGTAGTGCTTAGTACAGTGCCTGGCATATAGTAAGTGCTTAACGCATTTCATTAAAAAAATGGATTTTCAGAGTAAAATCAAATGTCAGAAAAGGATTCCATGTGTAATTGCTTACACTGTTTTGTAAAACTATGTGTATATTTCTCCCCCACTAAATTTTGTCCTCCTTCAAGTGGGAAATGTAAGCCTGGTTACTGTGGTACTGTCTCCAATACTGTACAGAGCTTCACACTCAAGTCGGTGCTTATTACATACCATTTGTTGATGGAATCTTATACAATGCTGGGAAAAAGTGTCATTAGAAGAGATGGAATCTCTGGAAACTTTAGATTCAAATAGAGTATCTGCTGTTGGAAAACCTTTTTTTTTTAGAAGGAAAATGTGATTTGTAAGAGAAAATATAGTAGGAATAGATATAGAAAAGAAATATGAGGACAGAGTTAATTCTCAACTGGATTTTTCATGAGAACTGAAACTGCAAGACTGAAATGGGGCCTAGTTTCAAGGCTGATTAGTAGACTAAGCAACAACTGTAAACTGAACTTCTGTGAGTTCTAATCATGGTTGAGTGACCCAAAACAAATCTTGTAACTTCCCTGGATTCAGTTTATCCATTGTAAATTCAAGTTAATAATCCCAGTTTACCTCATTGTTCTTCTGGTAGGTGGGGAATATTTATAGTGATAAAGGCTTCCTTTCCATTTAAAAATGATGCTACAAAAATTAAAATCATGTTTAAGTAGATATTTGAGATAATAGGAGCCCAAATCAAGGCACTATTCAGTTGTCTGAAATTGAGTGTGATGTTAATTATAGCCATTTTTTAACATAGTGGTTTTACAGAATTGTTTGTAATACATTTCCAGACCACGGGTAAGGTGGGAACCTCTAATTCTATTAAGTTCAGGGTGGTACAGTGGCTTACATTACCAACAAATTCAGGAAGGTAAACAATTTGCTTTATAAATAAGGACATTTTTCATTGTTGGCATATAGTAATTTCCATTGAAATGTTAGCGGAATTGATGAATTCATTAAGAGGAATGGAGGAAGGTTGTTCTCATCCATATTCACAGGGTGAATGCTGCAATCATTTTTTTTAGCAAAGGGGAAGACATTCCAAGTTTTAAAAGAATGCAGAGATGAGAGTAAGACATATAGATCTTTTTCCAGGTTAATTTAAATGTGATGTGTACTCCATGTATTTTCTTGTGTTTATAAAGTCGATTTTTTCTATTTGATGTTGCTATTTTCATGTATTTTTCTTTATTATTATTATTTTAAGTGCTTATTACATGTCAAACGCTGTATTAAGCACTAGGGAAGATTACAGCATATAAGCCTCAAACACAGCCCCTGGCTCACACAATGCCCCCACTGTAGCAGGGAGGGAATAGGATTGAATTCCTATTTTACAAATGAGGAAACTGACACACAGACAAGTTAAGTGATTTCCTCAAGGTCACAAAGCAGGTAAGTAGCAGCTCTGGGATTATAACCCAGGCCCCCTGACATACAGGCCTGTGTTCTTTCTACTAGCCTTGCTGCTTAGAGAAGCAGGGTGGCTCAGTGGAAAGAGCCCGGGTTTGGGAGTCAGAGGTCATGGGTTTAAATCCCAGCTCTGCCACTTGTCAGCTGTGTGAATGTGGGCAAGTCACTTCACTTATCTGTGCCTCAGTTCCCTCATCAGTAAAATGGGAATTAAGACTGTGAGCCTCACATGGGGCAACCTGATTACCCTGTATCTACCCCAGCGCTTAGAACAGTGCTCTGCACATAGTAAGCACTTAACAAATACCAACATTATCATTATTTACTAGTGGCTAGAGTTTGGGCCTGGAAGTCAGAAGGATCTGGGTTCTAATCCAAACTCTGCCATGTCTGCTGTGTGACCTTGGGCAAGTCACTTAACTTTTCTCTCCTCAGTTTCCTCATCTATAAAATGGAGATTGAGACTGGGACCCCTATGTGGAACAGGGACCCGAATAGCTTGAACCTACCCCACTGTTTAATAAAATGCCTGGCACAAAGTAAGTGCTTAACAAATACCACTATTATTATTATTACTCACCTTCTTCCTGTCCTCTATCCCTAGAAAATGAAAGGCCATAACTGTTCAGACTCAGAAGCTAAACATATGGTGCCTGAAGGATTATGTTAGCTTCAGGAAGGACCATCCCTTTCCCTTCATTTTACCTTCCTTCTCTTGATTTATAATGGGTCATTTGTATCTGACAGGGAACAATCTTCCTCCACCAGAGGAAATGTTGTCATTCATCCTTGAGGTAGACCCCTATGGAAATATAATCTAGGCAAGGCTCAATTTTAGACCCTCTTTGACACATCACTGCTTCTTACTTGAATGGCCATGGACAGGGAAATCTAGAGAAGATCCACATTAACTGTGTGGTAGTTTTGTGCTTTCATTTTCTCGTTACCCCTTTCTCTTTTGACATTTCGTTTCCCCTTACACTACCTGGCATTCCTTCAGTTCTCCCCCACCCAGTTTTTTCTTTCTTTCTTTACCCTTTATTCAATTCTTTTTCTCAGTTTCTCCCTTCTTCCTCCCATTTCTCCCATGCCTCTTATCTTTGTGGTCAAGAGGAACATTTACTGAATGCCTTCTGTGTAATTTCAGTGATTAAATTGCCAAGTTCGACCCTAACTTCTATTAAAACAACTGTACTGAAGTTAGATAACTTTAGATTTTCATGTAGTTTCCACATTAGTCTTGTAATGAAACACCTCAAGATTTTGAATTGAGAAAAATTTTGTTAATTTTGTCAAAATTAAATAAAAACAAAGAAAAATTGCCAAGGTTAGTATTTGGTCTAAGCGGTCCCTTTTGAAAATGAAGGTAATAATAATTGTAGTATTTGCTGTATGGCATATGGTAACTGGTATTTGGTAAAAAAAAAAATTGTTACTTTAAAGGAAATGAAAAAATGGGCATGTTTATTATTTCAGTTACTTCAATTTCTTGAACAGCACTTTGTTGAATTTGATTCTTCTAAGCGGTAAAAGGATTGGATAAAATAGACACATATTTCCCTGAGTAGCTGAAATGCTAAAGGCACATTAGGAATTCATGGAACTTAGCAATACATCATCAGCAATGTCCACTGGTTACCTACTGCATGCAAAACACTGTACTAGGCACTTGAGAATGTGTAATAGAATTAAAAGTCACAGAAACAAAATATTGGTCATTTACTAGAAGTAGATGCTGTATATCATTTAAAGGACAGTTTTCATTCGCATTTGGGCACTGAACCAAGTATTTTTATGGGTACAAGTGTAGATGCAGAAGCCACCATTAGCATAATTGCTTGAAATTGATAACAGGAGAATACAGGTTTTTTGTCTTGTAATTTTCTTCAATGCAATCTTCTACAAGATAACCCAGTATGGGCTAATATGGACAGATTAAAAATATTAATGAGGACAGAAAGTATTAAAAGTAATACAGATCTTTGATAAGTTCAGGGCCTATATTTTCACTACTGACTGATTTTTCTATGGGAAAACAAAAGTACTATAATGGCAATTATTTTATTAACTATAATAACAAGGCTACAGAAAAAAAACTGGGAAAAATAAGAGGAGCTCCATTTGAAGTATGTTTCTACTTTTAAGAAGGAATTTTAGATAAGCTACTTGTGAGCAGGAAATGTACTGTTTTTTACTCTGCCAAGCACTTACTATAATGCTCTATACAGTAGAACTCAATAAATACCTGATAATGATGTATATTTATCTTAAATAAATATGCAAAACATGATATGTCTATCTTTATCCATTTTAAGGTGATATCAGCAATCTTTCATTTTTATATGCTTACTTTTAGTAATCGATTCAAGAACCCTATCATGGATTTTTTTCATTTCCATCACTGTCTCCACTGTAAGTTTAAATATATTAATAATGATGGTATTTGTTAAGCGCTTACGATGTGCCAAGGACTATTCTAAGCCTGAAACTGAACCCATGGTGTAATAAAAAGAAGAAAGCAGATAGTATCCATTTCTAGCATCTCAGAACAGAGTAGAAACCAGGTAAATAATAATTGTGATGTTTGTTAAGCGCTTACAGGTGACCAAGGATTGTCCTGAAGGATGGGGGTAGATACAAGATAATCAGGTCAGACACCAGCTCTGCCTCACATGAAACTCACAGTCTAAGTGAAGGGAGAGCAGGTATTGAATCTCCATTTTTACATATGGAGAAATTGAAACATAGAGGAATTAAGTGACTTGCCCAAAGTCACATAGACAAGTAGTGGAGCTGGAGAGATGAATAAATCCCAGTTTTCTGACTCCCATGTCCAAGCCCTTTAGGTAAGCCTGGAAAAATGTGAAATTATTATTTTTTATTTTTTGATGGCTATAATAAAAGATAATACAATATATATAATATATGAAATATAATAAAAGATGTGATTTGGGAAGCAGGGAAATCGCGGGTCTACTAAAGTTTCCCGATTAGACTGTAAGCCCGTCAAAGGGCAGGGACTGTCTCTATCTGTTACCGATTTGTACATTCCAAGC
Source organism: Ornithorhynchus anatinus (assembly GCF_004115215.2). Classification (NCBI taxonomy): domain Eukaryota; kingdom Metazoa; phylum Chordata; class Mammalia; order Monotremata; family Ornithorhynchidae; genus Ornithorhynchus; species Ornithorhynchus anatinus. The sequence goes on from NC_041728.1 coordinate 159,466,262, forward strand.
GCTTAGTACAGTGCTCTGCACATAGTAAGTGCTCAATAAATACTATTGAATGAATGAATAAAGCATGGCTCAGTGGAAAGAGCCCGGGCTTGGGAATCAGAGGTCATGGGTTCGAATCCTGGCTCTGCCACTTGTCAGCTGTGTGACTCTGGGCAAGTCACTTAACTTCTCTGTGCCTCAGTGACCTCATCTGTAAAATGGGGATTAACTGTGAGCCTCATGTGGAACAATATGATTACCCTGTATCTACCCCAGCGCTTAAAACAGTGCTCTGCACACAGTAAGTGCTTAACAAATACCAACATTATTATTATAAAGCATAGGCCTCAGAATCAGAGGACATGGGTTCTAATCCCAGATTGGCCACTTTTTCTGCAAGTCACTTTAGGCTCTGCCACCTGTCTACTGGGTGACTTGGGAAAGTCAGTTCACTTCTCTGGGCCTCTGTTACCTCACCTATAAAATGGGGATTAAGACTATGAACCCCACGTGGGACTACCTGACTACCCTATAGATACCCCAGCACTTAGAAGAGTGCTTGGCACATAGTAAGCACTTAACAAATACCATAATTATTATTATTATTATTAACTTCTCTGTGCCTCAGTTTCCTCAACTGCAAAATGGGGATTCAACAAGATCTTTCTCCTGCTTAGGCTGTGACCCCCATGTGAGACAGGGGCTGTATCCAGCCTGATTAACTTCTATCTACCCCAGCAACAAGAACAGTGCTTGATACACAGTAAGTGTTTAAACAAATATCATTTAAAAATATATATAAGGCAAAATACTTTGTGTGCTTGAATATTAGGTACTTTTTTCTTTTGACCACAAATATGATTAGGGGAGGTAACTGAGGTCCAGGGAAGTGAAGTGACTTGCTCAAGGTCATACAGCAGAAAAGTGGTGGAGCCCGGATTAGAACCAGTGACATCCTGACTCCCAGGCCCATGCTTTATTCATTATGCCGTGCTGCTATTCCATCTTGATAACTGCATCTAAGCCCCCCTTTTCCTCTTCTCGTCCTCCCCTCCCCATTGCCCTGACTCCCTCCTTCTGCTCTACCCCCCTCTCTGCCCCATAGGACTTGGGTATAAATGTACAATATTTATTATTCTATTTATTTTATTAATGATGTGTATATATATCTATAATTCTATTTATATTGATGCTATTGATGCCTGATTATTTTAATGTCTGTCTCCCCCTTTCTAGACTGGGAGCCAGTAGGGTAGGGATTGTCTCTATTTGTTGCTGAACTGTACTTTCAAAGTGCTTAGTACAGTGTTCTTCACACTGTCAGCTTCCATTAAATACGACTGAATGAATTAATAAATGAATGCATCAGCCTCTTTGCTGACCTCCCTACCTCCTGTCTATCCCCACTCCAGTGCTTCACTTCACTCTGCTGCATGCATAATTTTCTAAAAAAACCCTCAGTCTATGTCTCTCCACATCTCAGAAATCTCCAGGGGTTGCGCATCCACCTTGCATCATACAGAAACTCCTTACTTTTGCATTTAAAGCACTCAGTCACCTTCCCACCCTTCTACCTTACCTCCCTGATTACCCACTACAACTCAGCTCACACACTTTGTCCCTCTAAAATCAACCTGCTCACTGTACCTCGTTCCTATCTTTCTCACCACTGCTTCCTAGCCTGAGACTTCCTTCTGGTCTGGAACCCTCCACTCTCCCTTCAAAGTCTTCAAACCCTTATTAAGATCTCACCTCCTCCAAGATGCCTTCCCTGACTTAGCCTTCACCTCCCCTATTCCTTCTTCTTTCTGCATTGCTTATGTTTCTATATATGTACACGTTAAGCTTTTGATATTCATCCCTCACTCAACTTTACAGCACTTATGTAACATGCCTGTAATTTACTTTAATGTCTCTCTCCAACTCTAGCTCTAAGCTCACTGTGGACAGAGAATGTGTTTACCAAATCTAATGTGTTGTACTTTCCTAAGTGTTTAGTACAGTGCTTTGCACAAAGCAAACATTCAGTAAATACTACTGATTGATTCCCTCATAATTGAATTCTTAGATAGCTTTTTGTACCATGTTTCCAATCAAGAGTTTGGTCTGTGCCAAAACATTTGCCTGAGCACCGTGTTATTAAGCCATTTGTAGGTGCAGGTAGTCGTACGGAGGTTAATGAGTGATTCAGCACCATAATTTTCTGCATCCTTCCCCACATTGCTTCTCTACCAAACTCCATTACTACCTTTGAACATTTCTGTTCCAGGTTAAAAATAACTTGGGTCATGTCAAGGAGGAAGAAGCCTGTGGATTGGGGATAGTAAGTAAGGAAGGGATGAACTTTGGTCTAGAGAGCCCTTGGGCTCCCAGTATCTAAGGCATCAATAGAGCCTTAAATGGGCTCAGAGGATGTGTTTGTTGTTCGCAGGAATCTAGCAATATTGTAGCTGAGGAAAGTGCTTACTTCCAATTGATATCATTTGTGTTTTCAATTATGTAAATTATTCATCACTTCCATTGTTAATGCCGACATGGAGAAATGTTGTTTACTCAGAACGTAGCAGCTGCGTGTTCAGTAAAGGCAGGAGGACTTCCTTAGAGATTCTGTTTGTAAAGTATTTTGTGATGTTCTCTAGCAGAGGCCCTGGCGACAGCCTGAAAATTGACTCTTCAATAACAGCCGAAGTTTGAACAGGAACCCAAACTTTCCCAGAGTTTGATTAAGATGTCTCATATAGTGGAAAGAACATGGAAGTATGAGTCACACAGCCCTGCTTCTCCTCTTAGCTCAGCCACTTACTTGCTGTGTGACCTTGGTCAAGTCACTTAGCTGTGTATCCCACTTCTCTCGTTTGTCAAATGGAGATAAAAGACCTCTTCTGCCAACTTCTTAGACCTGACTTCTTCATGTGGGACTGGGCCTGTTTCTGACCTGATTTTCTTGTATCTACCTCAGTGCTTGGTACATAGTGCTGAAAAAATAGCACAATTATTATTATTATTATTATTATAAGTTGGGAATGAGATCTGGGAGTGAAGGAGAATGAAAGTCAACAGGCTTATTTCTTTCTCTCAGCTAAAACAGGAAGGACATAAGTACTTACTTCAGCCTCTACCTCTTGTTGAACCGTGGGGTAGAGGCTGTTTTATAAGGAAAAATTGGTCCTCAAATTTACTTCTCCAGGTGTTTGTTCTGGGTGGGGGAGAAAATTGAAGGGCAGATCATTTGAATCAGCAAGTGTTTCCATTCTTCAAAGACACTCACTTTTCCAATAGCCAAGTATCGTATGCCCTCCTCCACCGACCACCCTGTAGTTATGGCAGAAGATCTGTGCTGAAAAGTCACTCCTTTGCTCTCCTCACACTGGATAAACCTTGGAAATCTTGTCCTGCCCTACTGTATCTGCCACATTGAGCTGGAAACTTCCAGAATAGTAATCATCATAATCATAATAATAATAATTTTGGTATTTGTTAAGTGCTTACTATGTGCAGTGCACTGTTCTAAGTGATGGGGTAGATACAGGGTAATCATGATGTCCCACGTGAGGCTCACTGTGAGGCTTACAGTCTTAATCCCCATTTTACAGATGAGGGAACTGAGGCACAGAGAAGTTAAGTGACTTGCCCACAGTCACCCAGCTAACAAGTGGCAGAGCCAGGATTAATTATGATTAGTAGTAGTAGTGTATTTGTTAAATTCTTCTTAGGTGTCAGGCACTGTTTTAAGTGCTGGGGTATATACAAGTTAATCAGGTTGGACACAGTCCCTGTCCCACATGAGGCTCACAGTGTAAGAGAGAGAATAGGTATTGAAGCCCCATTTTACAATTGAGGAAACTAAGGTGCAGAGAAGTTAAGTAACTTATCCAAGGTCATGTAGTAGACAACTGGTAGACCTGGGATTAGAACTGAGTTCTTCTGCCTCCCAGGTCCTTGAACTTTCCACTAGGAAACACTGCTTCAAGGACACTCTGTGACTATTTTTCATGGAACCTTTTGGGGATACTTTGACAAATGAATGAAAGGTGCTATTATAGCTTTATTTTCCCAAGATAAATCCCATGATCCATATATAGTTCCTTTTCCTTTTTATCTTTTTCTATTTAAAATTTTGAGAGTCTCTTTGAGAAAAGTCTTTGTGGAAAAAGATGTCAATAATTCTGTGGAGACTGATACATCAGAAAGTCTAATTTGAATTCTGGGTATATTAGCTCTGTTAAAATAATGCTTTTTTTTGGATTTAAATCCATTGAGCAGTGCTCTCCACTGAAAAAAGACAGAAGACTTCATCTTGTGTCAGCCTGTCTTTCAGTTATTTTTAGATGGTATTTTTCAATGGATTAGATTTGTATATTTTTTAAAAAAAAGAAGTGGTACAATCCTTGAATTTTTATCCCATTTCCTCAAGGTATTGCAGAATAAGAGAAATGTAGAAACTGAAATTTTCTTCTTTTTCCTTGCATATCAGAGTAGAAAACACTTTATTTTGATCAAGGACACTGTGTGTTTTGAATCAAGGCAGGAACCCCTCCAATCTGGCTTCCGTCCCCTCCACTCTACCGAGACTGCTCTCTCAAAGGTCACCCATGACCCTCTTCTTGCCAAATCCAATGGCTCCTACTCTATTCTAATCCTCCTTGACCTCTCAGCTGCCTTTAACACTGTAGACCATCCTCCACACCTTATCTCACCTTGGCTTCACGGACTCCGTCCTCTCCTGGTTTTCCTCATCTTTCTGGCCAGTCATTCTCAGTGTCCTTCGCAGGCTCCTCCTCCCCCTCCCATTCTCTAACTGTTGGGGTTCCTCAAGGGTCAGTTATTGGCCCTCTTCTGTTCTCCATTTAAACTCACTCCCTTGGTGAACTCATACGCTCCCACGGCTTTGACTACCATCTCTACGCAGATGACACGCAGATCTACATCTCCACCCCTGTTCTCTCCCCCTCCCTTCAGGCTCGCATCTCCTCCCGCCTCCAGGACGTCTCTACCTGGATGTCTGCCCACAACCTAAAACTCAACATGTCCAAAACTGAGCTCCTCATCTTCCCTCCCAAGCCCTGTCCTCTTCCTGACTTCCCTGTCACTGTGGATGGTACGACCATCCTTCCTATCTCTCAAGCCCGCAACCTTGGTGTCATCCTTGATTCAGCTCTCTCAATCACCCCACACATCCGATCCGTCACCAAGACCTGCCAGTCTCAGCTTTATAATATCACCAAGATCCGCCCTTTCCTCTCCATCCAAATGGCTATCTTACTGGTACAGGCTCTCATAATATCCCGGCTGGATTATTGTGTCAGCCTTCTCTCTGATCTCTCTTCCTCCTCTCTCTCCCCACTCCAGTCTATTCTTCACTCCGCTGCCCGGCTCATCTTTCTGCAAAAACACTCTGGGTATGTCACTCCCCTTCTTAAAAACCTCCAGTCATTGCCTATAAACCTCCACACGAAACAAAAACTTCTCACTCTACGCTACAAGGCTCTCAATCATCTTGCCCCCTCCTACCTCTCCTCCCTTCTCTCCTTCTACTGCCCACCCCATAGGCTCCGTTCCTCTGCCACCCACCTCCTCACTGTCCCGTTCTCGCCTATCCCGCCATCGACCTCTGGCCCACGTCCTCTCTCTGTCCTGAAATGCCCTCCCTCCTCAGCTCCGCCAAACTAACTCTCTTTCCCTCTTCAAAGCCCTACTGAGAGCTCACCTCCTCCAAGAGGCCTTCCCAGACTGAGATTCCCCTTTTCCCTCTGCTGCCTCTGCTGCCTCTCTGCCACCGCCCCCTTCACCTCCTCTCAGGTAAGCCCCCTTTTCCCCCCTTTCCCTCTGCTCCTCCCCTTGTCCCTTCCCCTCCCCTCAGCACTGTGCTCGTCTGCTCATTTGTATATATTTTTATTACCCTATTTATTTTGTTAATGAGATATACATCCCCTTGATTCTATTCATTGCTACTGTTTTTGTCTGTCTCCCTTTATTAGACTGTAAGCCCGTCAATGGGCAGGGATTGTCTCTATTTGTTGCCGAATTGTACATTCCAAGCACTTAGTACAGTGCTCTGCACATAGTAAGCACTCAATAAATACTATTGTATGAATTAATGAATGAATTATTGACGAGTAATGCTGTATAATCCACCCCATAGAGTGGAAGAGGGGATGTGCCACTGCAATTTTTATATTACTATATAACTTCCTTGCCAAGTTTTTCAAGGAATAAATCATAGTGTAGGTTCCTGATGGGCAGGGAAAGAGTAATAATAATAATAGTAATGATAATTAATAATTGTGGTATTTGTTCATCGCTTACTATGTGCCAGGTACTGTACTAAGTGCTGGGGTGGATACAAGCAAATCGTATTGAACAAAATCCCTGTCCCACTTGGGGCTCACAGTCTCAATTTCCAATTTACAGATGAGGCAATTGAGGCCCACAGAATTTTTAAATGGACTAGATTAGTACATTTTTTTAAAAAAAAAGTAGTGGTACAATCCTTGAATTTTTATCCCATTTCCTCAAGGTATTGTAGTATAAGAGAAATGAAGAAACCGAAATTTTCTTCTTTTTCCTTGCATATCAGAGTATAAAACACCTTATTTTGATCAAGGACGCTGGGTGTTTTGAATCAAGACAGCAGACATGTGGCAGATCTGGGATTAGAACCAACAACCTTATGACTCCCAGGCCCATGTTCTATCCATTACGCCATGCTGCTTCTTCACCAACTACCCATGGGTCTACCAACTCTGTATTGTAATCTCCTGAGCACTTAGTATGGTGTCCTACATACAGTAAGTACTCAATCAATGCCATAGGTTGATTGAGGGGACCAGAGAGGGAAAGGGATGAGCAGGGTCAGGGAAAGTTCCATCTCCTCCTTCCCTGTAACCTACCCCTTATCACTAGGCCGGTGACTATATAAGTGCTTAAAGTATGAAGATAAAAATCAGGCATCTCTATGCACCAATTTTTTATCGGATAATCTTGAATTACTTCAGCTGATTAACATGTTGTAACACAAACTGTGACAATACTTCATGGAACTGCCACACACTGGAGGAATAGAAATATGTGCTGACCATTGATGCTTATCACTGTATTACTCCTAGTTCTTCACCTCAATAATAATAATGATTATTATTATTGTTAGTATTAGTAGTAGGCTCTGCCACTTATCAGCTGTGTGACTGGGCAAGTCACTTAACTTCTCTGTGCCTCAGTTACCTCATCTGTAAAATGGGGACTAAGACTGTGAGCCCCATGTGGGACAAACTGATTACCTTGTACCTCCCCAGTCCTTAGAACAGTGCTTGGCACTTAGTAAGTGCTAAGCAATGCCATCATTACTATTAGTAGTAGTAGTAGTATTGGAATCTCTCCATACTGCCTCCTTTTGAAGGACAGGAAAATAACTTTTCACTTCAAAGCTTAGTATACCAAGGAGAGATAGCAATCAATCAATCAGTCAACTGTATTTATTGATCAATTAGTTTGTGCAAACCACTGTAGTAACCTCTTGGCAGAATACAATGCAACAGAATTAGCAGAAACATTCCCTGTCCCTAACAAATTTATAGTCTGGAGGGGTGATAGAGGTTAATATAAATAAATAGTTTATAATATATAATTTTAAGATGTGTACATGAGTGCCGTGGGGTTGGGGGTGGAGTGAATAGCAAATGCCGAAGGGTGACAAATACAAATGCACAGATGATTCAGGAGGGAGAACAAATCAGTGAAAAGAGAACTTAATGGGGGAAGGCCTCCTCGAGGAGACATGATCTTAATATACACTGATGCCCCTTAACATGGTGACCTTAATAGGTGCACACAATCAAACTATTGCATTTATTGAGCACTTACTATGTGCAGACCACTCTACTAAGTACTTGGGAGAGTACAATACAACAGAATTAGTAGGCACGTTCCCTGCCCAAAATATGCTTATAGTCTAGAGGGGGAGAAAGACATGAATATGAATAAATGAGTAATTTATAATGTGTAATTTAAAGATATGTACATAAGTTCTGTGGGATGGGGGCAAACAGCAAATGTCCAAAGCTCAGAGATGGAAGTGTATAGTCAATGTAGAAAAGAGAGAGAGCTGAAGGCCTCTTGGAGAAGACACACTAAGCAGTCAATGAATATCACTGATCGACTGATTGATTAAGATGAAATGCAAACATTTTGACCATTCCATGTACATGTTGATCCTCAAACCTATTTCCAACTGAAAGCTTTACATGATTTATATCACACTTCTTGGAAGTAAAAAGTTTGTGCTTAAATTCTTCCTGGTTGTGGTTCTCTAAGGAAGTCCGTACCATATCTGAGTCTGGGAATTCCCTGCAATATTTCATTAGTCTTGTCGTCTGGACTTATTCTTAAATGAGAACAAATGAGCATGTCAGCATAAATTATTGGGGTAATTTGTGAGATTGTTAATGAGATATTTTCAGAGCTCATAAAAGGAAAAGGCTATATCATTAAATTACTGCACAATAATTTTATTTAGATTCAGTAAGTGAACTGATATTTTATCAAAAATGACACCCCGATGCATCAGTGAACTGAAGATTAGTGGTTAAATATTTCAGAGAAGGAGGTCTAAAGCTTCTTTGATTGTGGTTAACACTTACAAAGGCAAATATGGAAAAAGCCAAAGTTGATTTTGACATAAAATTAAATCTGGTAACATCAGTGAAAACTTTTTAATCACTACATAATTTCTGAATCTTGGAAAGAAAATCAGCAATAATGATTTTATAATGAAAATGAATACGATGTTGAACGAAAACAGCATTATTTTAATAAGTTAATCGACTTAATGTCTACAGATCACTCATTTTCATACTATACTTTTACAGAAGTCTGGAAAAAAAGATAGTGGCAATAGAGGATATTTTCTCAGTTGGCTCTGACTTCTTTTTCTGAATTTGTTTCATACCATTATAAATGTGAAGAAATTCCTACTGATAGCCAAGATCTCTAAGGGGAGCACAGTGCTGAATGCCACAACTGAATTACTATAGTCATTCTTCTAATTTATTACCACTGTAGGTTACCATTGTATATAGCCAATTTTCCAATGACATAAAGAGAGACAAGGAACCAGAAAACCAAACTGTTGTCAGTTAATGAATCGCCCTGCTGAATTTATTGATTCTACCTTTTAGTTATCGATCAGTCAATCAACTGCATTTTTTGAGTGCTTCCTGTGTGCAGAGCACTGTACTAATCACCTGGGAGAATATAACACTAAGCAGGCACATTTCCTTTTCATGAGATTACAGTCTAGAGGGGGAGAAGGACAATAATACAAATAAATTTCAGATATAAACATGAGTGCTGTGGGGATGGGAGGGGGGATGAATAAAGAGAACAAGTCAGGGCAATGCAGAAGGGAGTGGGAGAAGAGGAAAGGCGGATTTAGTCGGGGAAGGCCTCATAGCAGTTGTGCCTTCAATATGGCTTTGAAGCAGGCAAGAGTAATTGTCTGACAGATTTGAGGAGGGAGGGTGTTCCAGTATCAAATGACAAGACAAGATAGCAAACAGTAAAGTAATAGAACATATCCAAGGTCCTAGCCTGGAAGCTATGCTCACTTTAACGCAATCACATGATTCTCTATATGGCTGCTGTAAGGAGAGCTGAAGCAGGGAAACAAAGGAAGGAGGGCAGAAGAAGTCTTTTATGAACACCATAAAACAAAGCCTCAGACAACTACTGCATCCCAGCTGACAACGGGCAGAGGATTGTTGAGGATAGAATTGCATGGGGCTCTGCTCCTGACTAGGGAGTGGCCATCTTGGAGCAAAAGCTTTATTTTGTTTATTTTGTTTAATGAAATGTACATCACCCTGATTCTATTTAGTTGCATTGTTTTTATGAGATGTTCTTCCCCTTGACTCTATTTATTGCCACTGTTCTTGTCTGCCTGCCTCCCCCGATTAGACTGTAAGCCCATCAAATGGCAGGGACTGTCGCTATCTGTTGCCGACTTGTACATTTCAAGCGCAGTACAGTGCTCTGCACATAGTAAGCACTCAATAAATACTACTGAATGAATGAATGAATAAGGAAAGACAGAAAAGGATAGGAAAGAGAAAACAGTGCCATGGGCTACAAACATTAAGTACGGCAACACGAGTGACAATATTTTCGGTGCACAATGTGGACAGCCTGTGGATCCTGCGTTGGCATTTTTAGTCACATGCATTCACCGGTGAATTTCACCAGCTGTCATGTCTTCGTCAGATACAAAGGACAACTACATGTATACATAGTACATATGTGGCTTAGTGGAAAGAGCCCAGGCTTGGAAGTCAGAGGTCGTGTGTTCTAATCCCAGCTCCACTGGGACAACCTGATTACCTTGTATCTACCCCAGTGCTTAGAACAGTGCCGGGCACATAGTAAGTGCTTAACAATGTCATCATTATCATATATTTTATATATGCATATATACTTGTCCTTCATATATGTGTTTGTGTGTGTATGTGTTTACACACATATTTATATAATACTTTCTGAAGGGCTTATTTCAGTGTTCTGCACAAAGTACTCAAATGACTGAACATATAAACTTAAGAAATGCCATAATGGCTTAGACCACTGGCCTTCAATGTCCAATCCTAATTTTCTGCAGTGGCAGAGCACAGAACTAAATGCCTGGGAGAGTACAGTACAATAGAGATGTTTAACCCAATCCCTGTCCACAAGGAACTTTCAGCTTCAGGGGGAAACAGTCATTAGAATGAGTTGCAGATAGGGGAAATGTAAGAAAATAAAGCTATGTAGAGAAGCAGCATGGCTTACTGGAAAGAGCACGGGCTTTGAACTCGAAGGTTGTGGGTTCTCATCCCGACTCCACTGCTTGTCAGCTGTGTGACTTTGGGCAAGTCACTTCACTTATCTGTGCCTCAGTTACCTCACATGTAAAATGGGGATGAAGACTGTGAGCCCCATGTGGGACAACCTGATTACCTTGTATCTCCCCAGCCCTTAGAACAGTGCTTGGCACATAGTAAGTGCTTAACAAATACATTATTATTATTACTGTGGGGCTTGATGTTGGGGTGAATATTACATGCTTAAGGAGTACAGATCCAAGTGCACTGGATGTTACTCTCTGTCCATCCATGAACTGATCTAAAACCCTCAGAAGCTACCGATATTTCTTGCCTGCACAATGAATTCCATGTTCTTACCAATGCTGTTTGCATCCTCAATTGCAGTTAGTTTTCTTAACCTTTATCTTAAGGACTAAAGATGAAACACATGCTAAATCACTCATTGGGTAAGTTTAACTATGAAATATATTCAGCAAAAGCCTAATTTACTTCATGAAGTTCTTTCCTTAAAGAACAGGGAGAAAATAAGGCAACAGAGTTGATAGACACATTCTCTGCCCGTAAGACTCTTACAGTCTAACTGACAATCCATGGAATTTATACACTTTGAAACAAAGTGTATTGTCTAGGTAGCAAAATCTGGTGACAGAATAATAATAATGGTGGTATTTGTTAAGTGCTTACTATGTGCCAAGCACTGTTCTAAGCGCTGGGGGAGATACAAGGTAATCAGGTTGTCCCACATGGGGCTCACAGTCTTCATCTCCATTTTACAGATGAGGTAATGTTGGCAGAGAGAAGTTAAGAGACTTGCCCCAAGTCACACAGCTGGCAAGCGGCAGAGCCGGGATTCGAACCCATGATCTCTGACTCCCAAGCCCGGGCTCTTTCCACTGAGCCATGCTGCTTCTCTACATGCTGGCTTCCACTTGCGCTTGGTTTGGGTGAGGAGTTTCCCAGGTAGAGGCTGAACGCAGCTTTATTTTATGCCCAACTCATCTCCAGTCAGTCTTCCGTGCTATTTCTGCCAGGAGATGCCTATTTATCTTATCTTCTTGCAAATATGCCTTAAGAAAGCTGTCATCAGAATATAGCAGTTTCTCAGTGCCTGTCTCAGAGTCTCAGTGCCTGGCTGCTACTGCTTGTTCCCACGTAATTGGAAGAGTTTTGTGGAGGAAAGGAAATATGACACTAGCTTCCAGTTTCCTTGATCCACCGTCAAGCTTGGTGATTGAGTCATATGACACAACCTTCTATTGGTAATAATGGACAAGTCTCCGGTCTAAGATCACAGATTGTAGGAGCTGTGAGGAGAATTAGGTCATAGTGTTACTATTTTTTGCATTGCTATTTGCGTTCTCTCATCCCTACTATGGTGCTCTCTTTGGGGTATGGAATGCAATGAATCAGTAGGTTAGCAGTGGGGTCGGGTCCACTGTGACATCCCCACTAAGAGTGTTTTCCTTGCCTGAAAGAGAAGCAGTGTGACCCAGTGGAAAGAGCCCAGTCCTTGGAATCATAGGACTAGGTTCTAATTCCAGCTCTGCCACTTGCCTGGTGTGTGACCTTGGGCAAGCCGGTTAATTGCTCTGTGCCTCAGTTTCCACATCAGTAAAATGGGGAATAACTCCTACTCCTTCTTATCTAGACTGTGAGCCCCTTGCATGAGAGGGACTGTGTCTAACTTGATAACCTTGTATCTACCCCAGTGCTTAGAACAATGCTTGGTACATAGTAAGCATTTAACAAATACCATAGCTATTATTATTAATTGATATGAAACTGCCATAACTCAGCAGACTATTTGAAATAGCTGCTGGAGTCTTCGCCACCTATTTTAGCCTGCTATCCTTAGGAATCCTCCTGGGCCCGTCCACCATGCAGAATGGTCTAGCTGGTGCATCAGACAGAAACTTACCATTGATTGGAATGGTTTCAGTCAATAAAGCGATTGTATTTATTGAGCACTTATGTGTTCAGAACACCATATTAAACACTTCATTCATTCATTCAGTTGTATTTTCAACACTTATTGGGTTCAAAGCACTGTTCTAAGCACTTGGGAGAGTACAATATAACAACAGACACATTACTGCACACAACGAGCTCACGGTCTAAAGGGGGGGAGATTACGATCTAACAGAGTTGATAGACACAATCCCTGTAATAGCTGTAATTTATTTGTTTAACTTAATGTCTGTCTGCCCTCTAAACTGAAAGCTTACTGTGGTCAGTCCTCTCTAGGGCTTAGTACAGCACTCTGCACACCATAAGCTCTCAGTAAATATTATGGCTGACTAACTGCCCAAAAAGAGCTTAGAGGGTTTTGCCTTATTTGTGAGCCAGGACTACAACCCAGTCTTCCTAAACTCCTTTCCTCCAAATGACCTGCAGGCCTATCACACAGGATAGACTAGGTGAATGGCAGCATAATGGTCATAGTAGTAGGAGGAGGAGCCTCTTCAAAGCCCTACTGAGAGCTCACCTCCTCTAGGAGGCCTTCCCAGACTAAGCAGTCCCTTTTCCTCTGCTCCTCCTCCCCTCCTGGTTCCCCCTTTCCTGCCCTCTGGCCTTCCCCCTTCCCCTCTCCATAGCACTGTGCATATTTGTATATATTATTTATTACTCTATTTTGTTAATGATGTGTATTTATCTATGATTCTATTTATCTTGATGATATTTATGCCAGTCTACTTGTTTTGTTTTGTTCTGTTTTGTTTTGCTGTCTGTCTCCCCTTTTTAGACTGTGAGCCCATTGTCAGGCAGGGATTGCCTCTATCTGTTGCCGAATTGTCCAATCCAAGCGCTTAGTACAGTGCTCTGCACACAGTAAATGCTCAATAAATACAACTGAATGAATGAATGAATGCAGGTGCACTGTACGAATTATAGAAAAAAAAAAAATGAAGTGACCTATTCCCTGCTTTACTCTAATGGTGATTAAGAAAGGCTCAAACATTGCATCCAATTCACTAAATACCTTGGTCTTGGGATCTGGTTAATTTCTCAAGTTAAATTGGAAGAACCCCCATGTGTTGATGATATCAAATGCTTTTGTGAAGAACTGTTGTGTGTACGTTTTTCAAGGTAATAATTGTGGTATTTGTTATGTTATGTTGGTATTTGTTAAGCGCTTACTATGTGCCGAGCACTGTTCTAAGCGCTGGGGTAGACATAGGGGAATCAGGTTGTCCCACGTGGGGCTCACAGTCTTAATCCCCATTTTACAGATGAGGGAACTGAGGCACAGAGAAGTTAAGTGACTTGCCCACAGTCACACAGCCGACAAGTGGCAGAGCTGGGATTCGAACTCATGAGCCCTGACTCCAAAGCCCATGCTCTTTCCACTGAGCCACGCTGCTTCTCCCCAAGCACTGAATTAAGCACTGGAGTAGATTTCCTCTAGAAAATTCATTATGGGCATGTTCATCATATTCATCATTATGTGAGGGGCATGAATCTGCTAATTCTGTTGTATTGTACTCTCCCAAGTGCTTAGTACAGAGAAGCAGCGTGGCTCAGTGGAAAGGGCACGGGCTTTGGAGTCAGAGATCATGGGTTCGAATCCCGGATCCGCCACTTGTCAGCTGTGTGGCTGTGGGCAAGTCACTTAACTTCTCTGTGCCTCAGTTACCTCATCTGTAAAATGGGGATGAAGACTGGAAGCCCCACGTGGGACAACCTGATTCCCCTGTGTCTACCCCAGCGCTTAGAACAGTGCTCTGCACATAGTAAGCTCTTAACAAATACCAACATTATTATTATTATTATTCTGCACATAGTAAGTGCTCAATAAATAATAATCACTTTGATTCTATTTATCGTGATAATGTTGTCTTGTTTTTGTTTCGTTCTGTTTTGCTCTGCAGCCTATCTCCCCCGATTAGACTGTGAGCCCGTCACTGGGCAGGGATTGTCTCTATCTGTTGCCGAATTGTACATTCGAAGTGCTTAGTACAGTGCTCTGCACATTGTAAGCACTCAATAAATACTATTGAATGAATGAATGAATAATAGTGATGGTGGTTGTTAAGCGCTTACTATGTGGCAAGGGCTGTTCTAAACACTGGGGTAGATACAAGGTTCTCAGGTTGAACCACGAGGGGCTCACAGTCTTAATCCCCATTTTACAGATGAGGTAACTGAGGCACGGAGAAGTTAAGCGGCTTGCCCAAGGTCACACAGCAAACAAGTGGCAGATCCAGGATTAGAACACGTGTCCTCTGACTCCCAAGCCTGTGCTCTTTCCACTAAGCCACGTTAGGTTGGACACAGTCCATGTTCCACGTGGGGCTCACAGTTTTACTCTCCATTTTTCAGACGAGATAACTTAGGCACAGAGAAATTAAGAGACTTGCCAAGGTCACACAGCTGACGAATGGCAGAATTGAGATTAGAAACCAGGTCCTCTGACACCCAGGCCGATGTTCTTTCTACTAGGTCACACTACTTCTGTATCTCTTATTATGATGGCTTGGTAAAATGTTGGCTGTATGTCTGTATGGACAGCTTGGTTCACATACTAGATTCTTAGATGCAGAATAAACTAAATCTTCTATTCCAGACTTATTCGGTTTGACTATGTAGAGAAGAAAGAAAGATCCAAGGAAAATATTTTCAGATATATCATCCTGATCTATTTGCCCTGCTTCGTCCTCTATCTGTGCTTTTTCTCCTGCTCCCATTGTCAAATAATTTTGTGTCTTTCTCTCCCAGTAGATTTTAAAATCCTTTAGGGGACCAAACTGTTTCTTCTTTCTGTGGTACTCTCCCAAGACCAAGTACAGTGTTCTAAACTCCGTGGCCATTTACCGTTTTTGAATAATTGCTGTATACACACATACAAATTGATAGTTCTAGTAAAAGGCATACTTAATCAATCAATCAGTGTGATTTATTGAGTGCTTATTGTGTGTAGAGCACCGTACTAACTGCTTGGGAGAGTTCAGGGTAACAGAGTTGGTAGACATGTTCCCTCTCCAGAAGAAGGACAGTTTTACAGTCTAGAGGACCTATAGACCATATTTACTTTTACATGTGTTTTACTGTGCAAAATCAAAGAATAAACTTGAATATATAATAATGATGATATTCGTTATGCATTTACTATGTGTGAAGCACTGTTCTAAGTGATGCGGGGGATACAAGGTAATCAGGTTGTCCCACATGGGGCTCACAGTCTTAATTCCCATTTTACAGATGAGGGAACTAAGGCACAGCGAAGTTAAATTACTTGCCCAAAGTCACACAGCTGACAAGTGGCGGAGCTGGGATTAATAATAATAATAATAATAATAATGTTGGTATTTGTTAAGCGCTTACTATGTGCCGAGCACTGTTCTAAGCACTGGGGTAGATACAGGGTAATCAAGTTGTCCCACGTGAGGCTCACAGTTAATTCCCATTTTACAGACGAGGTAACTGAGGCACAGAGAAGTTAAGTGACTTGCCCACAGTCACAGCTGACAAATGGCAGAGCTGGGATTCGAACTCATGACCTCTGACTCCCAAGCCCGTGCTCTTTCCACTGAGCCACGCTAGAATCCAAGCCTGTGCTCTTTACATTGAGCCACGCTGCTTCTCTGTAATAATACTTGTTAAGCACTTACCATGTGCCAAACACTGTTCTAAATGCTGGGATAGTACAAGTTAATCAGCTTGGACACAGTCCCCCTCCTAATTGGGCTCACACTCTTAATATCCATTTTTTATAGATGAAGTAACTGAGGCACTGAGAAGTAAAGTGACTTGCCCCCCAAATTTATATTTAAAATGTATAAATTATCACAACAACATATAGAACAAATAACTGAAAAGGAGGCAGCATAACCTGCCCCAACCCTGTCATCCTTTCCCAGAGCCACCCCTCATCCCGCTCCCCCGCTCTGGCCTCCAACAACTCACTTCCATCCAAACCCTCCCCACCCCTTGTGCCATCTCTTCCCCCAGAATCTCCTACCCCCCCAGCCTCAACTAACCTCCCGCTTACCATTACTCTCCAAACTCTTAGAGCAAGCTGTCTACACTCACTGTCTCATATGCTGACCCCCTCCAATCTAACTTTGTTCCCTTCACTCCTCAAAAACTGCCCTCTCAAAGGTCTCCAGTGATTTCCTTCCTGCCAAATCCAATGGCCTCTACTCTATCTTAATCCTCCTCCACCTCTCATCTGCCATCAACACTATTGACCACTCCCTTCTTCTGGAAACATTATCTAACCTTGGCTTCACTGACAGTCCTCTCCTGGTCCTCCTCCTATCTCTCTGGCTGCTAATTCTCAGTCTCTTTCCCAGGCTCTTCCTCTGCCTCCCACCCCCTAACTGTGGGGGTCCCTCAAGGTTCATTTCTGGGTCCTCTTCTTTTCTCCATCTACTCCCACTCCCTAGGAGAATTAATTTGCTCTCATGGCTTTAACTACCACCTCTATGCAGAGGATACTCAAATCTACTCATCCAGCCCTGATCTCTCTCTCTCTCAGCTGTCTCACATTTCCTCCTGCCTTCAAGACATCTCTATTTGGATATCCACCCATCACTGCAAACTTAATATGTCCAAAACATAACTTATCTTCCCACCCAAACCCTGTCCTTCCCGACTTTCCCATCCCTTTAAATGGCACCACCATTCTTCCTGTCTCACAAGCCCATAACCTTGGCATTATCCTTCACTCCACTGTCTCATTCAACCAACATGTTTGATCCATCACTAAATCCTGTCCATCTCACTCTCATGACATTGCTATAATCTGCCCTTTCCTCTCCATCCAAATTGCTATCAAATTAATACACTCACTCATTGAAGGGTGCAGGTTTACACCTTGCTAAACAACTTCCCAAGCGAAGGATGCAGTTTGCACCTTGTTAAATAATAATAATAGTATTTGTTAAGCGCTTACTATGTGCAAAGCACTGTTCTAACTGCTGGGGGAGACACAAGGTAATCAGGTTGTCCCATGTGGGGCTCAGTCTTCATCCCCATTTTACAGGTGAGGTAACTGAGGCCCAGAAGTTAAGTGACTTGTCCAAGGTCACACAGCTGACAAGTGGCGGAGCCGGCATTAGAACCCATGACCTCTGACTCCCAAGCCTGGGTTCTTTCCACTGAGCCATGCTGCACTCATCCTATCCCACCCAGATTATTGCATCTCTATCTTTGTTGACCTTCCAGCCTCCCATCTCTCCCCACTCCAGTCCATACTTCACTCTGCTGCCTGGATCATTTTTCTCCAAAAACATTTAGGACATGTTTTCCCGCTCCTCAAAAAATTCCACTGGTTGCCCGTCCACCTCCACATCAAATAAAACAATAAAGCAGTCAGTCACTTTGCCCCCTCCAAACACATCTCACTACTTTCCTACTTCAACCCAGATGCCCACACTTCACTCCCCTAATGCCAACCTTCTGTGCCTCAATCTAATCTATCACCAACGACCTCTTGTCCACATCCTGCCTCTGTCCTGGAACACTCATTTCTCCTCAAATCCAACAATTACACTCCCCGCTTTCAAAGCCTTATTGAAGGCTCATCTCCTCCAAGAGGCCTTCCCTGACTAACTCCTCCTTTCCTCTTCTCCCACTCCCTTCTGCATCACCCTACCTTGCTCCCTTTATTCATGCCCCTTCCCAGCCCCTCAGCACTTAAGCATATTTTCTAATTTATTTATTTACATGAAAGTCTGTCTCCCCCTCTTGACTGTAAACTTGTGGGCAGGGAATGTGTCTTTTTACTGTTATATTGTACTGTCCCAAGTGCTTAGTGCAGTGTTCTGAACACAGTAAGCACTCAATAAATGCGACTGACTGCCTCACTGACTTTTTATTCCATTATACTTAACAAGAAAAGAAAATCCATTAAAGAAAAACAAATCAGTTGGCTATCAAGGCATTTGTAAAGCACCTTGTGCAATATATTAGAATGGCAAAAGGCACTTCTCGTGTGGAAGGTGAAAAATATGTCGGCAACATATCCCTGCCAGAATTAATAACCTCTGTCTTGATTGCCTAATTTATGCAATTGACATCCTTCAATTATAGCACATGCTGTAGCTCGGCCTTTATTTGCCAGCAGAGGTTGCTCTTAGGTTAGCGATTACCTTGAGATTACATTGTTAGAAATGTTAAGCAACTCAAAGAAAATCCTAATAAAGATGAAATTACTCAGAAGTGAGAACTGAGTCTAATAATAGATTCTTCACTGTCTCATGCACATTCGGTAGTCTCTACAGTGCTGGAAATTGAGGCACTCCTAAAATGAAATTGATTCGTAGCTTTTCAGGAGCATAGGGACTTGCTACTCTAAGAAAATCAGAATTAAAGACTTAGAAACATATAGGGATGTTTTATAAAATTCATTGACACTGCAAGCCAAGGATTTGAAAACGTAGCATTACCTTTTAGCTACGTAGCAGTGAACACTGCTAACAGTCAACTCATTTTACCAAAATAATCACTAAATGGCTAATAGCTAACTTATGGCTGATTTTATTTTTTAAACAAAATATATTATTTTTAAAAAGTAAAAAAAAAATCGTAACCATTGAACTAATTCTAATTAATAATCATATAAAAGCATTAGTGACCTGAACAATGTACTTTAAACTATTTACACAGAATTTTTTTTATTTCAAAGATTTTTGTGTAGTTTAATATTTGAATAATTTAGAAGGAATGTAGAGAAACAGAACATCCCAAACACCCCACTGAAGTGGTAAATTGAAAATGTCATGTCACTTTTGAATTTTAAAGCCAAGTGGCTAAGAAAATTCTTTGAACTGGAAAGATTTATTTCCAAAGCTGTGAATTTTGTGGTTTTTTTTAAAAAAAAAACCTCTAGTTTTTTTCCAGCTTGCCCTTGAAACCAAAGGCGTTTGAAGTGCTATTTTTAGCAGTATCTTGACAGTAGCAATAAGGTGAGTATAAAAATGTTCTGCCTTACAATTGTTGGACTAAGCTAAATGCTTTATTAGAAACCCACCCACTGGGTGTAATAAATGTTTTGTACTAAAGGTCTGGAAAATGGAAAGCAAGTGATGTATTCCCTACCCTCAAGGACTATACACTCTAATGGGAGAGACAGATATAAAAAAGCTGCAATAATCACTTTTCTCTTCTATGATTATAGAAACTCTCTAATATATACCAGGGATAGTGTGATACAATTATTTTTACACATGATTATTACCACTCATATTTTTTCAAACACTGAACATTAGACATCTTGAAACTAACTAATCAATTCAACTGCAAAAACCACTGTGACGGTCTTATTCATTCATTCAGTAGTATTTATTGAGCGCTTACTATGTGCAGAGCACTGTACAATCGCTTCGAATGTACAATTTGGCAACAGATAGACACAATCCCAGCCCAATGTTGGGGTCACAGTCTAATCTGGGGAGACAGACAGCAAAGCAAATCAGAACAAGACAAAACAAGACAACATCATCAAGATAACTAGAATCAAGGAGATATATACCTCATTAACAAAATAAATAGGGTAATAAATAATATATACAAATGAACACAGTGGTTGTAGGGGGGTGAGGAGGGATCACATTACCAGTTTGCAGAATAAGTTCAGTATAAACTTACCAATGCTGATCTGTCTGGATAATCAATTTAGAATTAGGATTTAATATGATGCATCAGATGATAATTTCTTCCCTACTTACACTGTCTCATTGATATCAGATTTCAGCAGTGCTATCAATCAGCCATTCTGTATTTAAGCCTACTATTAAAAGGTATGGAATTAGGAACTGAGAGAAGCAGCATGGCCTAATGGCTAGAGCATGAGCCTGGTAGTCAGAGGACCTGGATCCCAATCTCTGCCCCGCCACTTATGTGCTCTGTAACCTTGAGCAAGCCACTTATTTTCTGTGCCTCAGTTACCTCATCTGTAAAATGGGAATTAAAACTGTAAGCCCCATATAGGGACATGGACTGTGCCCAACCTGATTAGCTTGTAACTACATCAGTGCTTAGTAATAATAATAATGGTGGTATTGGTTAAGTGCTTACTATGTGCAAATCACTGTTCTAAGCGCTTGGGGGGAGATACAAGGTGAACAGGTTGTCCCACATGGGGCTCACACTCTTAATCCCCATTTTACAGATGAGGCAACTGAGGCAAAGAGAAGTGAAGTGACTTGCCCAAAGTCACACAGCTGACAAGTGGCAGAGCCGGGATTTGAATCCATGGTCTCTGATTCCCAAGCCCGTGCTCTTTCCATTGAGCCACGCTGCTTCTCTAGTACAGTGTCTGGCACTATTTTTTTTTTATGGTATTCGTTAAACGCCTACTATGTGCCATAAAAATGCCAATAATAATCAAAAAACAAAAATAAGCAAAACTCCATCCAGGGTTCATCTGACAGTTCTGGGTATGCTCTAATGGCCATGACTAAATCAAACTCAAAACAGACAAGGTTCAGGATTTTATGAGTAGTATGTCAACCAGCGGTATTATTAAGTGCTTAATGTCAGTCAATCAATCACTGTCATTTATTGAGTGCTTACTGTGTGGAGAGCTCTGTACAAAGCTTTTGGGAAAGAACAATAGAATTAATGCACATGATCCCCACCCTCAAGGAATTTACAATCTAGAGGAGTTTTCAATGTAGTAACACAAAAGAGAAAAGATCCACAATAGGGAATACTAAAAACAAGGTATTTAAGGTGTCAGTACCAAGATGAGGATTTGCATAATAAAAGTCAAGTACTTAGCTACCTCTTAGATTGGGGGAAAGGCTGGGAAATAGAGTTTAGACTAACTCCACAATTTAAAACGATTATAATCCTTCCTAGGTTTCTTTTTTTTTTTTCCGGTTAGTCTTTTGCTGACCTCCCTCTTTTTTTCCAGTAGTATTTGTTAAGTGCTTACTATGTGTCAGGTACTGTACTAAGCACTGGGTAAATACAAACTTATCAGGGTGGACACAGTGCATGTCTCCCCATGGGGTTTACAATATTAATCTCCATTTTAGAGATGAGGTAACTGAGGCACAGAGAAGTTTCCTCTCCTTCTCCCTCTCCCTTCTTCCCTTTACTGATTTGCCCAAGGTCACATAGCAGACAACTGGTGGAGCCAAGATTAGAAACCAGGCCCATGCTTTATCCCCTAGGCCACGGTCCCTTCCTCCTGTCTCTCCCCATCCCAGTCTTTCCCCATCCCAGTCCATACTATATTCTGATGCTTGGGTTGTTTTTCTAAAAAAAGCTTGGTCCCCATCTCCCCACTCCTCAAGAACCTCCAGTGGCTGTCCATCCACCTCCACATTAAATGGAAACTCCTTATCAATGGCTTAAAACATTCAAACAGCTTGCCCCCTCCTATTTTACCTCACCAACTTCTCCTACAACAAAATTCACTCACTTGGCTCCCCTAACACCAATCTTCTCACTATACCTCTATTCTGCCACTGATCACTCACGCTTGTCCCACCTCTGGCCTAGACCTTTCTTCTCTTTCCTATCCCACAAATTACCACTCTCTCCACATCCCATACCTTCCCTCCCTCTAGACTGAGCTCACTGTGGGCAGGGAATGTCACTGTTTATTGTTGTTTTATACTTTCGCAAGCGCTTAATTCAGTGCCCTGCACACAGTGAATGCTTAGTAAATGCAACTGAATGAACAAATGAATCTCCTCCAAGAGACCTTCCCTGACTAAGCCTTGATTTTCCCTATACCCTCTCTTTCTGAATCACCCTTGCACTTGGATTTGTTTCTATTTTAATGTTTGTCAAACCCTGAGATTACAAGGTCCTTGAGGTAGAGAACATGTCCACCTACTCTGTTATATTGTAGTCTCCCAAGTGCTTAGTACAGTAAGTGCTCATTAAATAGATTGATTAGAAATAGAAATATTGTAGCCTTTGGACTGGTTGTTTATTTTTTCTAGAATTTTTTGTTTAATTTTTGGAACTTTTTTCATAAAATTCTAAGATCTCTATCTATACTCAGTCATCCCCTTAGAGTATAAGCTGGTCTTGGGACCCCAAGCAGGTGATTTACAGACCCTGGTAGAACTCTACACACAGTAGGCATTCAATAAATACTAATGAAAGAGGTTTTCTTTATAATGAATGAAAGTCCTACTGAATCATTCCCTTTATGATGTTGGAAAATTGGAAACAATTTTCCATTCCTTTGTGTAAACAGACTCTGTTTCTTTCTAATTTATACTGGATGGCAATTTTACACAGTTCGGTTTTGATGAACTCCTTGCTTTAAGTTCTATATGCCGCATTACATTTGTCTATTTGAGTTTGATTATTTTTAATTTATTTTCATCAGAAACTCTTCAAAATTTCTTGGTCATAAAATATTAAAAGAGTATATTTGAAAACCTAACAGCAACAGTTCAATGGGGCATTGGCGGCTCTTTTTTGAAATGGGGTGACCAGAGCATGATTAACTGTGAAGGAGAATGAGTCAAGGACGGAAAAAAATTGATTCTATAGAGAGTTAAATCAGTGGTTACAAATAGAGCACCAAGTCTACATGGAGGTTTTAAAAGGTTTGAAAGAGGCATTTGTTCTCCTAACTGCTGGGTGGCGTGAGTAGATTCAGGTAGAAAGGTAAAGATAGACCTATATTCAGCCCTGTCTCAACTCTATATTCAGTATCAACAACTGGTAAGACAATTCCCTAATCTATACTAACTACAGCTATGCTGGGCAATAGATAGAAAATGAAAGAGAAACTACATTGCAAGAAGCAGCATGGCTCAGTGGAAAGAGTACGGGCTTAGAAGTCAGAGGTCATGGGTTCTAATCCCGGTTCCGCCACCTGTCAGCTATGTGACTTTGGGCAAGTCACCTAACTTCTCGGTGCCTCAGTCACCTCATCTGAAAAATGGGGATTAAGACTGTGAGCCCCACCTGGGACAACCTGATTACCCTGTACTTAACCCAGCGCTTGGAACAGTGCTCTGCACATAGTAAGTGCTTGACAAATACCAACATTATTATTATTATTATATTTCCAAGTACCTAATACAGTGTTCTGCATAAAATAAGTGACCAATAAACACTGTTAGTGGTGATGGTGATAATGAGGATCATACACATAAACACATAGACACACATACACACAGAACTGTTTCATTATCAAAAATATCATGCAAAACTGTGTATAGTGTATGTGTATAAATAGTGATAATATCAGTCAATCATATTGATTGAAGACTTATGTGCAGAGCACAGTACTAAGTGCTTGGGAAAGTACAACACAACAGAATTAGCAGACATTCCCTGCCCATAATAAGCTTACATTCTAGAGGGGGAGACATACAATATAAATAAATTATGGATATCTAGGTAAATGCTGTGGGATTAGGGGTGGGGTGATGTTCAAATGTCTAAAGGTCACAGATTGAAGTGCATAGAGGATGCAGAAGGGAGAATGAGTTGGGGAAAAGAGGGCTTAATCTGGGAAGCCCTCTTGGAGATGTGATCTTAATAATGTTTTGAAGGTGGAGAAAATAGTGATGTGGCATATAAGGAGGGTGAGGGGTTCCTGGCTAGAGGGAGGATATGAGAAAGGGGTTGGTGGCAAGATAGATTAGATCGGGACACAATGAGTAAACTGGCGCTAGTGGAGTGGAGTGTGCGGACTGAGCTGGAAATTAGTGAGGTGACGTAGGATTGCGGGTGACAAGATTGAGTGTTTTAAAGTCATTGATACAGAGTTTCTGTTTGATGGGCAGCTATTGGAGATTCTTGAGGAGTGGGGAGACATGGACTGAACATTTTTGTTGACAAATGATCCTTGCAGCAGAGTGAAGTATGGATTGGAGTGGAGAGAGACAGGAGGCTAGGAGGTCAGCGATGAGGCAGAGGCACAAATCATGGCGGATTAGGATAAGTGCTTGGATCAGCATGGGAGCAGTTTGGATGGAGAGGAAAGGCAAATTTTAACCATGTTTTTAAGGTAGAATTGACAGGATTTGGTGACAGATTAAATATATAATGGTGGAATGAGAAGATGAGTCGAAGACAACATCAAAGTTACATGCTTGTGAGATAGGGAAGATAGTAGTGCTGTCTAAAGTGATGGAGAGGACACAATTTGTGTGGGAAGATAAGGAGTTCTGTTTTGGACATATTTAATTTGAGGCGTTAGTAGAACATCTGAGTAGATATGTCTTGAAGGCAGGAGGAAATGAGGGATTGCAGGGAAGAAAAGTAAGGTTTGGAGTCCTGGCCCAAGGCCTACCTCAGGCCTGGAATGGCCTCCCTCCTCACATCCGCCATACTTGCTCTCTTCCCCACTTCAAAGCCGTACTGAGAGCTCACCTCTTCCAGGAGGTCTTCCCATACTGAGCCCCCGCCCCCATTTCATCTGCTCCTCCTCTCTTCCCCATCACCCCTACTTCCTCTCTCTGTTCTACTCCCTCCCCCTCCCCACAGCAGTGATGTGTATTTGTACATATTTATTATTCTATTTATTTTATTAATGTTGTGTATATATCTATAATTCTATTCATCGATTTTGATGCTATTGATGTCTATTTGTTTTGTTTTCTTATCTGTCTCCCCTTTCTAGAGTGTGAGCCTGTTGTTGGGTAGGGATTTTCTCTATCTGTTGTCAAATTGTACTTTCCAAGAGCTTAGTACAGTGCTCTGCAGATAGTAAGCAATCAATAAATACAATTGAATGAATGAATGAATGAATGAATGAATGATGTAGATTTGTGAATCATCCGCATATAGATGGTATCTGAAGCCATGGAGGTGAATAAATTCTCTAAGGAAGTGGGTGTAGAAGGATAATAGAAGGAGCCCATCACTGGGCAGGGATTGTCTCTGTTGCCGAATAGTATATTCCAAGTGCTTAGTACAGTGCTCTGCACATAGTAAGTGCTCAGTAAATACTATTAAATAAATGAATGACCTAGAACTGAGTCAAAGGGCTTCAGGTAGGGCTGAAGTAAAGGGCTTCTGAGGGCTTATGTGCAGAGCACGGTACTAAGCTCTTGGGAGAGTACAGCACAACAGAATTAACAAACATTCCCTGCCCATAATGAGCTTACATCGGCTTATGTGCAGAGGGTTTAGGGCTTCTTCTTCTTCTTCTACTTTCAGAGAATGGGAGGCAGAGGAGAAGCCAGCAAA
Source organism: Ornithorhynchus anatinus (assembly GCF_004115215.2). NCBI lineage: Eukaryota > Metazoa > Chordata > Mammalia > Monotremata > Ornithorhynchidae > Ornithorhynchus > Ornithorhynchus anatinus. The sequence goes on from NC_041728.1 coordinate 159,492,211, forward strand.
AGAGCCTGAGAAGGAGCTTTCAAAGAGATAGGAGGACAACCAAAAAGGTACAGTGTCAGTAAATCTTAGTTTGGATAAAACTTCAAGGTGAAAGGGGCAGTCTACAGTGTCACAGGTGAATGAGAAATCTAGCAGGATTAGAATGGAGTAGAGGCTGTAGATTTGGCAAAAAGGTCATTGATTACTTTAGAGAAGGCTGTTTCTGTGGAGTTAAGGTGGCAGAAGCCATATTCTTAGAAGCCAATCTAAGAGAGAATTGGAGGATAAGAAGTGAAGACAGCGTGTGTAAACAATCTCTCAAGAAGTTTGAAGAGAAATGGTAGGCGGGAGATGGGCCAATAAAGGAGGGAAGTGTGGGGTCAGAGGAGGGTTTGTTTTAATTAGGATAGGGGAGACATAAGCATGGCGAAAGCAGTGGGAAGGAGCCATTGGAATGTGAACAGTTGAATATGAGAGTCAAGTAGGGAAGAAGGAAGGGGCTGAGAGTGTTTTTAAAAGGTATGAAGGAATGGAATCAGAAGCTTAGGTGGAGAGGGTAGATTTAAAGAGGAAGTGAGAGATTTCATTTTGAGTTACTGCAGGGAATATAAGGAGAGTTGATGAGGGTGGAGGAGGAGGAGGAGGAAGAGGAGAGGAGCAGAGGAGATTTTAGGGAGATCAAGCCTGATGGTTTTAATTTTGTTGGTTTCAATAATAAAAATGAAATTGCTATTTCTTAAGCACATAGTCTGTACTGAGCACTGGTACAAGGTAATCAACCTGTACACAGTCCTGCCGCACATAGGGCTCACAGTATAGGGTATTTAATCCCCCGTTATAGATTCAGGTAGTGGGAAGTTAAATAACTTGTCCAAGGTAAGACAGCAGATGTTCAGTGGAGCCAGGATTAGAACATAGGTCCTCTGACTCCTAGGCCTTTGCATTTTCCACTAGAACATGCCTAAGCTTATACACATGAGTGAAATAATTCAGCAAAGCAGTATAAATGTTGATTAGGGAGAAATCATGGCCCTACACATGGCCAGAAGGCAATCAGAAACTGATATGTATGCCATGTCTCCTCCCAAATCTCATAAATCACTGTTTATAAGATGAATGGCAATGCTAAACAGGGATCATGACTGCCTGTATCCCTGATTCCACACATTGCTTGCATGTGAAAAAGCAGGCATTGAGCAGGAGCAGCTGATACAGCATTGGGGGCTACTGATTCCTGGGGCCACTGATCTGCCTTCATGCTATGAAGTATTAGTCATAAGATATCATCTACCAAACACAGTTAAAGGCCTAGATGTTCTGGAGCTAGTAATAAAGTTTAATCAAGATTGATCTTTTAGTTGTTTTCAATCAGTGGACTTACTGATCACTTATTGTATGCAGGGAAAGTACTAAGCACTTTGAAAGTGAAATGCAACCAAATTGGTAGATAGGATCCTTGCCCACAGAAGTTTACACATTAGATGGGGAGATAGACAATGCAAATAAATAAATTATGGATATTTACTTAAGTGCTGTGGAGCTAGGGTGGGTATCAAAGTGCCAAGTTAATGGTTAACACAGAGGATAGAGCAGGTAGGGGAATCTGGTAATTCTTTTAGCTGTATAATATTGAAGGTGAGTTACCGTTTAGCATATTTATACTGCATATGTGTCATCCCTACCTAAAATGGTAAACTACTAAATGGAATGGACCGAAAGTCAGTTGTTCTTATAATGCTCCCTAACATTCATACAAACCTGCCAGTATAATAATAATGGTGATGATGGTATTTAAGCACTTACTTTGTGCCAAGTACTGGTCTAAGCACAGGGGTAGATACAAGGTAATCAGGTTAGGCACAGTCCCTGTTCCACATGGGGCTCATAGTCTTAATCCTCATTTTAAAGATGAAGTAACTGAGGCGAGAGGAGTGAAGTGGATTGCCCAAGGTCACAAAGCAGACAAGTGGCAGAGCTGGGATTAGAACCCAGGTCCTTCCGACTCCCGGGCCCGTACTCTATCCACTAGGTCATGCCACTTCCTATCCTAACCCATCCTATGCATAGAGGTTCATTATTAAATATTTGATATTTGAAATGAGGAGCAGCATGGCTTAGTATAAAGAGCATGGGCCTGAGAGTCAGAGGACTTGGGTTTTAACCCAGGCTTCACTGCTTTCCTGCTTTGTAACCATGGGCAAGTCGACTTCATATCTCAGTATCTTTTCATTCATTCATTCAATAGTATTTATTGAGCGCTTACTATGTGCAGAGCACTATACTAAGCACTTGAAATGAACAAGTCGGCAACAGATAGAGACAGTCCCTGCCGTTTGATGGGTTTACAGTGTAATCAGGGGAGACAGACAGACGCAAACAATGGCAATAAATAGAGTCAAGGGGAAGAACATCTCGTAAAAACAATGGCAACTAAATAGAATCCAGGCGATGTACATTTCATTAACAAAATAAATAGGGTAATGAAAATATATACAGTTGAGCAGACGAGTACAGTGCTGAGGAGATGGGAAAGTAGAGGGGGAGGAGCAGAGGGAAATGGGGGGAAAAGAGGGTTAAGCTGCGGAGAGGTGAAGGGGGGGGGGCGGTAGAGGGAGTAGAGGGAGAAGGGGAGATCGGTCTGGGAAGGCCTCTTGGAGGAGGTGAGTTTTAAGTAGGGTTTTGAAGAGGGGAAGAGAATTAGTTTGGCGGAGGTGAGGAGGGAGGGCATACCAGAACCGTGGGAGGATGTGGCCCAGGGGTCGACGGCGGGATAGGCGAGACCGAGGGACGGTGAGGAGCTGGGCGGCAGAGGAGCAGTGCGTGTGGGGTGGGCAGTAGAAAGAGAGAAGGGAGGAGAGGTGGTTTCCTCACCTTCAAAATGGGGATTTAATATATTATTCTCCCTCATACTTATACCGTAGACCCCCATGTGAGAAGGGACTGTCCAACCTGATTACCTTGTACCTACCCCAGTGGTGAGAACAGTGGTCAACACATAGTAAGTGCTTTACAAATACCATAAAAGAAATTAGAAAAGAGCCAAGTAAATAATTAAGAACTAATTTACAATATTAGCAAAGACCTAGTGACTAACAGTTACAGAGTAGAATCAATGAGTCATACAACAATAGAATGAATGAAAATAACCTCAAGGCAGATCAGTACCCTGCCTCTGGGTAATCTAACTTGTCTCTCCTCTTCAAGATTTTCAGGGATGCAACCGCCACAAACATCCTTGGCAGCCTATCCCAATGTTAAATCACCCTAACCTAAAAGACATTCCTCTTTATATCTATCTGTAATTGTTCCTGCTTTAATTTAAACTCATTTCTTCTCATTTTTTTCCAAACTGGACATGTAGGTCAACATCTTCCTCAAAAAAAAACCCAAAACAACACTTCATAATCTTGAAAACAATTGAATTACTTCTGAGACTTTTCTTCTTCAAGGGTAAACAACCTGATTGTTTCATCTTTGTTCACATAACTTTTATTTATTCCATTCCTTTCTCTAGTCAAAAATAAAGATAGAGGCTACATGTTAATTTATGCAGAGGAAACTACACAGTGGCCAAATATTTTAATCAGGGATATATATATATAACTTAAATGTTACTGAATTCAGCTAGGTAAGTAGAACACAGTCCAATGACAATGAAGAGGGAACATGTCTATCCTCTCTGTTATAATGTACTCTCACAAGCTCTTAGTATGGGCTTGGGAGTCAGAGGTCTTGGGTTCTAATCCCGGCTCCACCACTTGTCAGCCGTGTGATCTTGGGCAAGTCACTTAACTTTTCTTTGCCTCAGTTACCTCATCTGCAAAATGGGGATGAAGACTGTGAGCCCCATGTGGGACAACCTAATTACCTTATAGCTACCCCAGTGTTTAGAACAGTACTTGGCACATAGTAAGCACTTAACAAATGTCAACATTATTAGTAAATATCCCTGACTGATTGTCCTCAGCAATTGACACCAGGTTTATAGCTGGGTTACTTCCTTGTCTGAGGCTTTGTTTTAGACTGTTCTTAGAACACTATATCTGCCTTCCTTGTTTTTAGTTTCCCATGATCAGTTTAAATCCTATAGAATTCTTGGAGCCTAAAAGGAGGGGGAAAAAAAAAAACCTGGGCAAGATAATCTCTAACCTGAATACTGGAAATGAGCAGAGAGAGTATCTGGGCTTCTCTAATACCAACTATGACTCACTCGCCGCACCTGACAATCTCTGGAACTGTCTGTGAATTGCTAATATGACCACAGTCTTAATCCCCATTTCGCCGATGAAGTAACTGAAGCCCAGAGAAGTGAAATGACTTGCCCAAGGTCACACAGCAGACATGTTGTAGAGCAGGATTAGAACCCAGGATTTTCTGACTCCCAGTCCCATGCTCTATCCATGCTACTTCTCTGACTCACCACTCCCTGCTTCTTTGTTCTCTGACTCCCCCCTCCCAGAAAGGAATTTGGTCCAGATTAACTCATAAAGACACAGGTTTACAAAGATTTTCCTAATAATAATAACAATAATAATAATAATGGTATTTGTTAAGTGTTTACTATGTACCAAGCACTGTTGGAAGCGCTGGGGTAGATACAAGGTTATCAGGTTGTCCCACATGGGACTCACACTTTTAATCCCCATTTTACAGATGAGGTAATTGAGGCACAGAGAAGTTAAGTGACTTGCCCAAGGTCACCCAGCAGACAAGTGGCAGAGAGCCAGGATTAGAACCCATGTCCTCTGACTCCCAAGCAAGTGATCTTTCCACTAAGTCACGCTGCTTCTCTAGTTCAATCCTTGTAGAATTTTTAGAGTGGCTTTAAGATGGCCACAATTGCACGAGAAATAATTTAAAGCAGCCAAATCAAGAGTAGGATTGCAGAGGATGATCTTTAGGTAAGCAAAGTGTCCGAGTATCGACTATGCAATGTATTTTTGCATTTTTTATTCATTCATTCAGTCAGTCAGTCAGTCAGTCAGTCAGTCGTATTTATGGAGTGCTTACTATGTGCAGAGCACTGTACTAAGCACTTGGAATGTATAATTCAGCAACAGATAGAGAAAATCCCTGCCCAGTTACGGTAAGGTAATTACCATTTTACCTAATTTACCTTAGGTAATATTATTTTCAAGTTACAGGACACCTATGCATTCATACTACACACGTAAATGCCTTGCCTAAGGTGTCACTGAATAAAAAAAATGTAATTACAAAATTTATCACAAGGTTCTTGGGTTTTAAGGCTTTGAAATAAAAATGTCAATAGGTTTTCATTATATGCTAGTAAATCATTTTGTAACATGTACACAGTAAAACAATAAATAAGACCAAAATCACTGTCTTACCAGTTGCCCACTGATAAATTGAATAACTGGACTAATAGTACATTTTAATGCCATTCACACAGTCACATTCCCTCCCCAAAATGAAAAAAAAAAAAAAATATATGAAGTATGTAAGTGTGATTGTGGGGTTGTCAGTAGACAAGTGGGGAGATAAGAGATTAATCAGAAAAGGTCTCCTGGAAGAGATATAATGCAGGAGGTTTTGAAGATGGTCTGCAGATGTGAAGGGTTAGGGAGCCCCTAGCAGAAGGAACAAATTATGCATCAGTCCTTTACAGCTCTTTTAATGTATGGCCCACTTTTCCAATATAAAACATATATATCGGACTCAAAGGAATGAGTTGTAATGCCTGCTTTAGGACTCTTCCACTGTTCTGTATTTGGAATGCTGCCTTTTAAGGTATACATTCGTAACAGCTTTATCTAGTAACATAGGAATAACCAGTAACTTATCACTGAGTGAAAAACTGCCTGACTTGAAGTAAAAATGCCTTATTCAATAACTTTCCAGTATAGGACAGTTTGTTTGACAGAGCCTCAGGGACTAAGAAAGTAAGGGAAATTATTTTTGTGTTTCTAAATGTATACTAGTTTGTGGTCACCCAGCAATATGGCAAACTAAGAATGTGATCTACACCATTTGCTACCTTACCTGGCCTCCATAATTACACATAAATCCTACCCCATGATACAACCATTCTTGATACAGACATATTTTTAAGGAACATAACTTAGTTTTATTGTAGGATATACTTATATTGCAGCTGAGAACTTTTACTTATATGAAAAACTAGGGGTGATTTGTCATTTCATATTTCACACTGTCACAATTGTTACTAAGTGTAATTTTGTTTAAAAACACAGGTCAAAGTTCAGATTTTTAAAATGTTGGTTCATGCTATTGGTCAGGAAAATGATGAATGTGCCCTTCAATCTTTTTTCTCCCAGGGAGGATATTAGTAATGAGATTGTTTAACCTAATTTAATTAAACAGAAGTGCCAGTCTGCTGGAAGATGGGTTTCAATTTCCTCCATCTCTAGAAGATTTACTGGGAAAAAGACTTGATTGATAAATAATTTATTAACAAGCACAAAGGCCCTTTAATAAACTGTAAATTGCAACACTCTCAGAATGCTGAGACTCCTCAACTAGAACAGAGAAGCAGCGTGGCTCAGTGGAATGAGCACGGGCTTGGGAGTCAGAGGTCATGAGTTCAAATCCCGGCTCCGCCAATTGTCAGCTGTGTGACTGTAGGCAAGTCACTTCACTTCTCTGTGCCTCAGTTCCCTCATCTGGAAAATGGGGATTAACTGTGAGCCTCACGTGGGACAACTTGATTACCCTGGATCTCCCCCAGCGCTTAGAACAGTGCTCTGCACATAGTAAGCGCTTAACAAGTACCTACATTATTATTATTATTAACAGGCTGAACCACAATGTATGTTACACATTTTTCACTAACCCCTCATTGACCAGGTTTTCCTGGAAATAACAATTTTATCTAATTCAGAGCTGTTTGTTGTTCAAAATAGACTGAATGTTTCCTAAATAAGTGATCCTATTTTAGAATGAAGGCAAAGAGGCTGATGTACCTTTCGAGACAGTTCCCATGGTCTCACTGATTAGCGTGAGGGAAGGTTTACTGATTTATACAGGCATAGCATATGGTAAGTGCTTAACAAATACCAAAGTTATTATTATTATGATCACTATTATAATATTTGCTAATATTATATTAATGAATATAATTAATATGGTTGTTTCATGATAATGCTAATTACTGGGGGCAGAAGGAAGAACAATAACAAGTAAGTGTGTGTGTATAATAATAATGATGGCATTTGTTAAGCACTTACTATGTGCCAACCACTGTTCTAAGCACTGGCATAGATACAAGGTTCTCAGGTTGACCCACATGGGGTTCACAATCTTAATCCGCATTTTACAGAAGAGGTACCTGAGGCTCAGAGAAGCTAAATGACTTGCCCAAAGTCACACAGCTAAGTGACAGTGACAGACCCCTCTGACTCAAAAGCCTGTGCTCTTTTCACTAAGTCACGCAATCCGAGGTACCAAAACAGATAAAAAAATGAAGCAGCATGGCCTAGTGGAGGAAGCAGTGTGGCCTAGTGGAAAGATCGTGGATCTGGGAGTCAGAAGGCCTGGGAATCAGAGGGCCTGGGTTACAATCCTGCTCTGCCAAGTGCTAGCCATGTAAACTTGGGCAAGTCACTTAATTTCTCTGTGCCTCAGTTTCCTCAACTCTAAAATGGGGATTCATTACCTGTTCTCCCACTTCAGACTGACTTGTATCTACCCCAGTGCTTAGAACAGTGTTTGACAAATAGTAAGCACTTAACAAATACCATGAAAAACAAATTAACAAAACAAGTTATTCTCTGTTCATGACCAGCTAAAATTCGGGGATTAAAAACTCTTTCACTCATTTTCAAGAAAGTAGATCCATTTTAAAAAATAAATGAAGTTGACTGATAGAGGCATTCAAAGATGTTCATAGCTGTTACACAATAGTTTCCAAAGAAATAAAATTGTGTTCAACCTGAACTGGACACATTCTCATTTCAGTGCTCAGAGAGAGTTAGCCTGATATATGATACTTGGGAGGAAAAGAAGAAAACTGTTCACTTCAATTGGACAAATTCTTTACCAAAGCTGAAAAACCACTGTCATAATCAGCAGAACAAGTTGTACTTGGGCTACTTCTGGCAAAGACTCATAAGCATACTTAGTTAATGTTGTGATGTTCTATTGAATTACTTTAACAAAGGAATTTGGGGCTACAGGATGTAGCTGGTAAAGGAATACCATAATATTTTTCTTAAGTATCTGGAATGAATCTTAATTTATGGTATGTAAATCTTTGAAAAATGGACATTTGTGATACAGTCATTTGCAATATAACCACATCTTCAAGGAACCTGAGAAGCAGTGTGGTTTCAATTAACATTCCTATGCAACTGAATCTCAAATCTACATCTATCTCCCTCACTGATCGCCTTCCTTTTCTGCAGTTTTGTATGTCCTCCTGCCTCAAGACATCTCTACTTGTATGTGACAATGACAACTCAGACTTAGCATGTCCAAAACAGAACTCTTCATCTTCACAACCAAACCCTGTCCTTCCCCCTGACTTTACCATCACTGTAGACAGCATCACCAGCTACCTTAACTCACAAGCCCTTAACCTTGGTGTTACCCTCCACTCATTTTTCTCATTCAACCGACATATACAGTCTTTCACCAAATCCTGTCAATTCAACCTTCACAACATCGCTAAAATCCAATCTTTCCTCTCCATCCAAACAGCTACCACACTTATACTATTCTGCCTGATTGCTGCATCACTCCTTCCTGATCTCTCTGCCTCCTGTTTCTCTCCACTTAGATTCAGACTTCACTCTGCTGCCTGGATAATTTTTCTACAATAATGTTCAGTCCATATTTCCCCATCTCTCTAGGACCTCCAGTGGTTGCCCATCCATGTCTTGATTCTACTTATCGTGATTATGTTGTCTTGTTTTTTCCATCCGTCTCCCCTATTAGACTATGAGCCTGTCATTGGGCAAGGATTGTCTCCATCTGTTGCCGAATTGTACATTCCAAGTGCTTAGTACAGTGCTCTGCACATAGTAAGCGCTTAATAAATACTATTGAATGAATTGAATGAATGCATGTAACAAAAATTCCTTACCATCAGCTCAATCACTTTGTCTCCTCTTACTTTTTCTTCCTGATTGACTATTACAACCCAGTCTAAACACTTTGTTCCTTTAATGCCAACCGTCTAACTGTACATTGATCTCACTGATCTTACCACTGATCTCTTGTTCATGTCCTGCCTCTGGTCTGGAATTCCCTCTGTCTTCATATCTGTCAGATGATCACGCTCCACACCCTCAAGTGTCTATTAAAAGCACACCTCCTCAATGAGGCCTTCATTCATTCCATCATATTTATTAAGCGCTTACTGTGTGCAGACCACTGTACTAAGCAGTTGGAAAGTACTATTTGGCAACAGAGACGATCCCTACCCAACAATGGGCTCACAGACTAGAAGGGGGGAGACAGACAACAAAACAAAACAAGACTGGCAACAATACCATCAAAATAGGTAAATAGAATCATAGATACACACCACTAATAAAATAAAGTAATAAATATGTACAAATATACACAAGTGCTGTGGGGAGGGGAAGGGGGTAGAGCAGAGGGAGGGAGTAGGGGCAATGGGGAGGAGAGGAGGAAAAGAGGGAAAGGGAGGGTTCAATCTGGGAAGGCCTCCTGGAGGAGGTGAGCCCTCAGTAGGGCTTTGAAGAGGGAAAGAGAGTCATTTTGGCAAATGTGAGGAGGGAGGGCGTTCCAGGTCAGAGGTAGGATGTGGGCCAGGGGTCGACTGCAGAACAGGCAGAAACGAAGCACAGTGAGGAGGTTACCATAGAGGAGTGGAGTGCGAGGGGTGGGCTGTAGAAGGAGAGAAGGGAGGTGAGGTAGGAGGGGGCAAAGTGATGTAGAGCTTTGAAGCCAAGAGTGAGGAGTTTTTGCTTCATGCGAAGGTTGATAGTCAACCACTGGAGGTTTTGAGCGGGGGGAGTGACATGCCCAGAGTGTTTCTGCAGAAAGATGATCCGGGCAGCAGAATGAAGTATATACTGAAGTGGGGTGAGACAGGAGGGTGGGAGATCAGCGAGGAGGCTGATGCAATAATCCAGTTGGGATATTATGAGAGATTGTACCAGCAAGTAGCAGTTAGGATGGCGAGGAAAGGGTGGATCTTGGCGATGTTATGAAGGTGAGACCGGCAGCTGTTGGTGACGGATTAGATGTGTGGGGTGAATTAGAGAGTAGAGTCAAGGATGACACCAAGTTGCAGGTCTGTGAGACTGGAAGAATGGTAGTGTCGTCCACAGTGACGGGAAAGTGAGAGAGAGGACCGGGTTTGGGACTGAATATAAGGACCTACTCTGCCCTCATTTCCTCTTCTCCCACTCCATTTTGCATCACTTTTGCACTTGGATTTGCACCATTTATTCAACCCTCCCTCAGTCCCATAGCATTTATGTACATATCTGTAATTTATTCATTAATGTTAATGTCTGTCTTTCCCTATAGACTCACCGTGGTCAGGGAACTTGATTACCACCTCTGTTATACTGTATTCTCCCAAGCATCTGATACGGTCCTCTGGTCACAGTAAGCTCATAATGGATATGATTGATTGATTGATAGGTTAATTTACTTTTTGATTCTGTTTATATCTCTTTAGAGGTTATGTCCGCCAACTCCATTATATCATAGTTTTCCAAGTGCTCAGTAGAATGATCTCCACACAGTAAGCACTCAATAAATACCACTGATTAATTGATTGCTTCAGCATCTTTTCATCATTAGTCAAAGAATAGTCTAGAAAATAGGATTTTGTGATTCCTTTATGATCTCTTTTGCTGGTAAAAAAGGTTTTGGATATTGGTGGGGGTTTTTGGGCTTAAGGTGATACACTGTGGGTGGTTTTTTTTAGTTATTTCATCGGAGCAGAGCATTGTGCTGAATTTGCAGATAGATTCATAATCATTTGCATGTATTCTTGTGTAGGTGCCTATTGAGCACAGTCATCTTGAGGCAGAAAGATGAATGGATAAGTAAATGACATTAAAGAAGTAGTAGTAATTATATTTATTAAGCACTTAGTCTGTGCAGAGAACTGCATTAAGCACCAAAAAAAAATATTAGATAATTGATCATTAGATATGGTCCCTATTCTTTGGGGGGCTTAGTATGGTCGAGTGGATAGATCCTGGTCTGGGAGTCAGAAAGCCTGGATTCCGATTGTGGCTCAGCCACATGCCTGCTGTGTGACCTTGGGCGAGTCAGTTAACTTTTCTGTTCCTCAGTTACCTCATTTGTATAATTGGGATTAAGACTGTTAGCCCCATGTGAACATGGGCTCTGTTCAACCTGATTTGCTTGTATCTACCCCTAATGCTTAGTACAGTGCCTGGAACATAATAAGTGCATAACAAAGACCATTAAAAAAATCTAAAAGATTACTATATATGTAGGTGATGAAAGTAGCTAAAGGTAGGCACTGGGCAATGTGACACAAAGACTGTTTCTGAAAAAAACAAAAACAATTGAACGAAGAGAACATATGTTGGTTGTAAACATTCTGCAACATGAAATTCCAGAAGTTCCTTAGTTGAATGAGAAGGGGGGAAAAAAATGAAAGTGGTGAAAAACAAGGATTAGGAATTGGATAATGAATGGAGCAAGAAAGAGAAGGGAGAATTCAGAAGAGAAGATAGTTACAAGCTTATTCATAGAGTACACAGAGGGATAGGAAGCAGCGGAATTGAAGCTTTCCCCACTATTCCTCATATCTGATTGAGTTACTGGAACTTCCATTTTATTTCATTTCCCCCTCTGACAAGAGAAAAGTAGTCATCATAGAGAAAATGGCTTTGGAAATCTGAAATGGAGCACGGTTCTGATGACAGTGATATGAAGACTGTCATCCAAACTATTAGTAGAGGAGGCAAAGTGAAGATGGAAGTTTAAAGATAAAGACCCTTCTCTTTCTGTCAGATTTATCTTAACAGGAACTACTACAGTGTTGTCTCTTCTTTGCCTTTTCCTGTCACACACGCCAACCTGCTTGCTGTTCTACAGGGCTGATTGGTGTATGCAGTATTGGGGGTAGCTAATTGCTTCTCATGATTCCCTGGGGACAATCAACAGCGAAAGCATAACAATTACGGTGTATCCGAGGAAGATAATATTAATGCTGTAAGGGAGTTATCCCTTTTTGTAAAAAAATGACTGAATAGTTGAATACAATTACTACTCAGATATGTATTTAATCATATTTAATAAGCATTTTCTAAGTGTGAAGCATTGTATTAATTGTTTGGGAGAGTAGGATGTAAGCCAAAACAAGGCACATGTCTCCATCCCTTAAGGAGTTCACCACCTAATTGGTGAGAGAAACAGTCAGAAATTGTTTACAAATAGTGGGAGCAGAAGGAGGCGCACGAGTAGACCAGGTATTAGTGTAACTATGCCAGGATGAAATAGCTGAGTCAATAATAGGCCATAGAAATGAAAGTACAAATATTAAATACAAAGAACCTGATCCTTTCATTTTCACATATCTCTTAAAAAGTTCATCTAGAAAATTAGAGGCTTCTAAAACAGATGGCAATATTGCAAAGCAGTAATAGTTGAAAACGTTTGAAGAATTCCCAAGCTGAAAATAGGTTCATATTTCTGGATTCATATGCTTGTTCCTATCCACAGGGAAGCTGACATGTTTTTAACTCTGTTGCTGAAAATACCACAGATGATATTTTGGTTCAGAGAGAAGCACAGTACCTCTGGGAAAGACACTGCAGCTCTGGAAAGAGCATTTAGTAAGATCCATCTGTAGATGATTGACTCTAGCTGTTCATGTTTGAAGATGATCACTAGGCTGTGTGTGTGTGTGTGTGTGTGTGTGTGTGTGTGTGTCTGCATGACTGAAACTTTCAACACATGACATTGTGGACCAGGGTTTTTGAAATTGTTCTTTATACTTGGACATAGACCTGGTTTTATTTAACTTCTTAAATTGAAAATCTTCTTAAAGTCTTTGCTCAAAGAAGCATTTCATTTCTGATTGGATCCTGATTCATTCTGCCTCACCTATCCACTAGGATCTCTACCCCTAAAGCACTTTACATTAATTCCACCATCCAGCCCCACAGCACTTATGTACACATCCTTAGACTCTCCCATTTTCTACTCAGTAAGTTTATTTTAAAAGTCTGTCTCCCCATCTAGACTGTAAGCTTCTCGTGGGCAGGGAACCTGTCTTTCAACTCCACTCAACTGCCTACTGTCTCTTCCTGCTCCAGTCCATACTCTACTCTGCTGCCGGATATTTTTCTCCAAAAATGTTCAGGATAAGGAAGACATGGGTATATTTGAAAGCAGTGTTGGGGAAGCCACTGGAGAGTGAACAGTTGAAGGTGGCAGTTAGGAAGAGAAAAAGGGAGAGGGCAAGAGTTTGGATAAGGTGTAAAGGAATGTGGTCCTATGCACAGTTTTAGATCTCCTCTAGAAATACTGCAGAGGAACGATCAGAGATTTGAAGATGGAGCAGTATGTGGGGAGGAACTGGGTGGGGGGGGAAGGGCAGGGGAGATTTTAGGGAGATCATGCCTGATAGGGTGAATTTTCTCAATAAAGTAGGTGGCCAGGTCACTAGGGAAAAGGATGGGGAAGGTGGGGGGCAGGGGTTTTGAGGAGGGAGTTAAACACCTGGAACTACTGGTGATGGAGATGGGTATGAATGTCAGTTAGGATGGAGAAATAATTTTGCTAGGCAGAGAGGAGGGCAGAGTTAAAGCACACAAGGATAAAATTGAAGTGGATGAAGTTGGCTTGATATCTAGATTTCCTTCAGCCGTGGTCTGCGGCTTGTGCACAAGAACAAAGGAGGTGGACTGTGGAGGTGATCTAGGACTGTGGGTTAGTGATATGAGATCAGCGATAGGCTAGGGGAACGAGTGAGTTGAGTTCAGAAGAGAAGGTGGTGTTGAGAGTGTCGATTAAGTCTCCAAGAGAAGGTAGTTTGGGTTTGGAGGTTAAATGGGGCATGGTGAGTTGAGAAATTTGGATGGGTTCAATAGATCAGAGGTTTCTGTGGGGGAACAGTACAGACTTATAAAGAGGAGGTGTGTCTGTGGAAGAGAAGGCAGGTGAGAAGGTTTTGGTCACATAGAGGGATTTCAGAGTTGGTGAGGGTGGAGACTGCAGTAGCTAGAGACGATAAGATTGAGCATGTGTCCAAGTTTTTGAGTGGTTGAGGTGGGGCGGAGCAGGAGGTCAATGATAGAAGGCAGGCAGTGGAGGGGTCATCAGGAACATCTATGTGGATATTGAAGTCCCCAAGGATCAGTGTAGGCATGGAGAAAGAGAAAAGGAATGTGAGAAAGAGATCATACTGGTTAAATGTGCTACAGAAATGTTCAGGACATGTTTCCCCACTCCTTAAGAAACTTCACCTCTACATCAAACAAAATCTTCACCAATGGCTTTAAAGCATTCAATCACCTTGCCCCCTCCTACCTCACCTCACTACACTCATACTAAAACCACACACTTCGCGCTCCTAATGCTAACGACTGTGCCTCTACCTCATCTACCAAGTCACCAAACCCTTTGGCTCAATCTTACGACTCCAGTGTGAGGGGAAGGGGGCGGAAGGCTCAGTGTTCCTTCTTTCAGATAGATCCAAGTCACTGGCAGGGGTGGCGGAGACTGTCTTGCCAAATGGGCCTAAGATGGTCAGCAGCTCTTCTCTCTGGCTTGATCTTAGGACCCTTGTGTGAAGGATGGCAAGGTGAGGGGAGGTCTCAGTTTCCTTCCTTCCATGGCAATTTCAGCTTCCCCCACTGTGGGAGGAGGGGAGGGGTAATGGAGACCCTCTCCTTGCTTCAATTTTGGACCCCTGTCTTGCCAAGTGGGTGCTGGGTGGTCAGCAACCCTCTTCTCGGCTCCATCTTAAGCTTTGATGTAAGGGAAGGGGCCAGAAGGCTCGAGGTCTGTTCCCTATATTGATTCTAGGTCACTCCTCCCCTTGATTCAGTTTTTCGGTCCCTGGGTTGATGTGTGGGTGCTGGATAGGCATGGCCCTTCTAGCTTTAGATTGTAAACTCCTTGTGGAAAGGGATGATGTGTATTGATTCTATTGTATTGTAAGCTCCCACACCCTTAGTACATTGCTCTATGCTCTAAGCCTTTTGCAGGCAGGTAAGATGTCTATCAACTGCTTTGTATTACATTCTTCCGAGCGTTTAGTACAGTGCTCTGCACTAAGTAGTCAATAAATATGATTGATTGATTACTCTGCACACATAGACATTCAATAAATGTCACTGATTATATCTGGTTAAATTCAATACATTTTATTGTTCATCATCTTTAACATAATCTCCTTTGAATGATATATTCCCTCGCACCCTTCCTTCCTCCCTCCCTCCCTCCCTATTTCCCTCCCATCATTCGTCACTCATATCAGAGAAGCAGCGTGGCTCAGTGGAAAGAGGTCATAGGTTCGAATACTGGCTCTGCCACTTGTCAGGTGTGTGACTGTGGGCAAGTCACTTCACTTCTCTGTGCCTCAGTTACCTCATCTGTAAAATGGGTATTAAGACTGTGAGCCTCATGAGGGACAACCTGATTACCCTGTATCTACCCCAGCGCTTAGAACAGTGTTCTGCACATAGGAAGCGCTTAACAAATACTAACATTATTATTATTATATCATAACCTCCCTGGCCCTCTCTTCTTTTCAATAGTTTAATGGTTTTTCTCATACCTAAGAATCAACCATTCTATAAGAAGCATTCTGCTGTTCTCTAACCATTTCAGGAAACCTAGTTAGTGGAATGGGGCTATTTCAAACGTATCTTCTGTGCTAGCGAACTGTCAAAAACTGGGAAGGTTTTTGGGGATTGGACATTCAACTTGGTATTTAAAGTTACAGATTTATTGGGAAACTGACAAAACTGGAGGTTAAACCTGGGTCAAATCTCCCTCTATTTGGCCTATTCCAGAAGACCTGTAGCATTACCTTGAGCATGATGTTTCATTGACATTACATTCTTTCTGCTACTCCTGCAAAGGTTACGTCAGGTTTACACTAAGTAATCTTATATATAAAACTCAAATGTTCAGACTCAATGCTACAGATTCATTTAATGCATTTTCAAAATGTCAATTAACCAGATTTTTTTTTTTAAATAATTGCAGAAACCGGGTAGGAGAGAGAGAGAGAGAGAGAGAGAGAGAGAGAGAGAGAGAGAGAGAGAGAGAGAGAGAGATGATAGAATAGGTGAAGCAAGGAAGGAGAAAAGAGAAGATGGGATAGCATGCCAAAATGAATAATGGGGCCATAAGAAAGTCAGTCTGGGAGGAACCAAAAGGATATTTTGTGTGTTTATTTATTTAATTAATTAATTAATTAATTCATTCATTCAATATTTATTGAGCACTTACTACATGCAGAGTACTGTACTAAGCGCTTGGAATGTACAATTCAGCAACAGATAGAGACAATCCCTGCCCATTGACAGGCTTACAGTCTAATCGGGGAAGACTGACAAAAGCAATAGCAATAAATAGAATCAAGGGGATGTACACCTCATTAACAAAATAAATAGGGTAATAAAAATATATACAAATGAGCAAATGAGCACAGTGCTGAGGGGTGGGGAAAGGAGAGGGGGAGGAGCAGAGGGAAAGAGGGGGAAAGGGGGCTTAGCAGAGGGGAGGTGAAGGGGGGTTGGTCAGAGAGGCAGCAGAGGGAGCAGAGGGAAAAGGGGAAGCTCAGTCTGGGAAGGCCTCTTGGAGGAGGTGAGCTCTCAGTAGGGTTTTGAAGAGGGGAAGAAAATTAGTTTGGCAGAGGTGAGGAGGGAGGGCATTCCAGGACTGCGGGAGGACATGGCCCAGGGGTCGACGGCGGGATAGGCGAGAACAGGGGACGGTGAGGAGGTGGGCTGCAGAGGAGCAGAGCATGCGGGGTAGACAGTAGAAAGAGAGAAGGGAGGAGAGGTAGGAGGGGGCGAGGTGATGGCGAGCCTTGAAGCCTAGAGTGAGAAGTTTTTGTTTTGTGCGGAGGTTGATAGGCAACCACCGGAGGTTTTTAAGACGGGGAGTGACATGCCCAGAGCGTTTCTCCAGGAAGATGATCTGGGCAGCGGAATGAAGAATAGACTGGAGTTGGGAGAGACAGGAGGAAGTGAGATCAGAGAGAAGGCTGACAGAATAATCCAGCTGGGATATTATGAGAGCCTGTACCAGTAAGATAGTCATTTGGATGGAGAGGAAAGGGCAGATCTTGGCAATATTATAAAGGTGAGACCGGCAAGCTTTGGTGATGTATTGGATGTGGGGGATGAATGTGACATCCAGGTAGAGACGTCTTGGAGGAAGGAGGAGATACGAGCCTGAAGGGAGTGGGAGAGAATAGGGGGTTTAGATGTAGATTTGTGTGTCATCTGCATAGAGATGATAGTTGAAGCCGTGGGACGAATGAGTTCACCGAGGGAGTGAGTGTAAATGGAGAACAGAAGAAGGCCAAGAATGGACCCTTGAGGAACCACTACAGTTAGAAGATGGGAGGGGGAGGAGGAGCCTGCGAAGGAGACTGAGAATGAACAGCCAGAGAGATAAGAGGAGAACCAGGAGAGGACGGAGTCGATGAAGCCAAGGTAAGATAAGGTGTGGAGGAAAAGGGGACAGTCTACAGTGCTATGGTTTCCCTAAGCTGTTTCAATGTTCTGTGATCCATTCCTCCTACTACTGTCTTCACTTCCTCTATCTTTGACTGATTCCATCAGGTCAGGAAGGCCAGGTTCAGGAAAAGAGGAATATTGGTTCTGTGGAAAGGTCATTATTAGACGGGTGTTCAGGAAAAGCTCTACCCATGCAAACTTACCTATAAAACAGTGTTTGGTAACAAATTTTGTCACTGTGTGTGTTAATCGTGGCATTGGTTAGGCACTTACTATTTGCTAAGAGTCATAATAGAGATCACATAAGCAGGTCAGAAACAGTCTCTATCTCACAAAGGACTCACAGTCTAAGTTGTAGGGAGAACAGGTATTTTAACAGATGAAGAAACTGAGTCACAGAGAAGTGACATGACTTGCCTGAGGTCACACTGTAGATATGGTAGAGCCAGGACTAGAACAGGTCTTCTGCCTTCCGGTCCATGCTCTTTCCACTGGGCCATGATTGAATACATACTGTTTCATTTTGCCTCTTTATGAGTCTTTTGTGTTAGATAAGATAATTGTAAATCTAGGTCTATATTCTATTTGAAAATAAGCAACTTATGCAAATAAAAAAGACTATTTAAAATTAAAAGTAACATACTAACTTTCCTAAGATTACACTGAAGTATTAGAAGTTTTCAGAATCATCAAATAAGCAGAACAATTTCCCCCTTCTTCCATATAGTGATAGGAATTAATAAAAAATAAGGGGAACTGCTGTATTTTGTTTCAAGTTTTCCTTCATTTATAAGGAGTCATAAAAGCTGCAATAAAAATTTAGAGTTGCTGACTTTGAAGTATCTTTTTTTCTGAGTCAACATGATTGTGAGGAAAATATTCAGTCGTTAATCTGGGCTACTTCACATGGTCTTTCAAATGCACTATGAAGGGTGATATCATGGACCTTATTCTCTCCATAAGTATGTTCTTTAACATTAAACTGGAAACTGAAGTGCAGCAAATTCTTTTGAAATGTTGCTACATTAAAAGATGAAGCTGTACCTTGAGTAGAAATGATGATGCATGATTATTTGATAGTTAGAAATATAGGAGAGATGACTAAAAATTACAAAATTAATATGAGTTCCTTTTGAAGTAGAGTAACTCTTGCTCCTCATCATGGCATCATTGTGCCTGGCACTGTGATGATTCATTCATTCAATCATATTTGTTGAGTGCTTACTGTGTGCAGAGCACTGTACTAAACACTTGGAAAGTACAATTAGGCAACAGATAGAGACAATCCCTACCCAAAAACGGGCTCACAGTCTAGAAGTGGGGAGACAGACAACAAAACAAAACAAGTAGACAGACATCAAGAGCATTAAAATAAATAAATTGAATTATAGATATATACACTTCATTAATAAAATAAATAGAATAATGAATAGGTACATGTATATATATATATATATATATATATATATATATATATATATATATATATACACAAGTGCTGTGGGCCAGGGATAGGGTTAGAGCAGAGGGAAGGAATAGGGGTGATGGGCAGGGGAAGGGGAGAAAGAGGGGAGCTCAGTCTGGGAAGGCCTCCTGGAGGAGGTTAGCTTTCAGTAGGGCTTTGAAAAGGGGAAGAAGGCTACTTTGATGGAGGCTTGGGAGTCAGGGGATGTGGGTTCTAATACCGCCTCCGCCACTTGTCTGCTGTGTGACCTTGGGCAAGACACTTCGCTTCTCTATGCCTCAGTTACCTCCCTCTGCTGCCCCTCTACCCCCCATTCACCTCCCCTCAGCTAAGCCCCCTTTTCCCCCCCTCTTTCCCTCTGATCCTCCCCCCATCTTCCCCTCCCTTCAGCACTGTGCTAGTCCGCCCAATTGTATATATTTTTTATTACCCTATTTATTTTGTTAATGAGATGTACATCCCCTTGATTCTATTTATTGCTATTGTTTTTGTCTGTCTGTCTCCCCAGATTAGACTGTAAACCCATCAATGGGCAGGGACTGTCTCTATTTATTGCCGATTTGTACATTCCAAGCGCTTAGTACAGTGTTCTGCACATACTAAGCGCTCAATAAATACTATTGAATGAATGAATGAATGTGAGGAGGGAAGGCATTCCAGGTCTAGGACGTGGGCCAGGGGTGGATGGTGGGACAGGCAGGAATGAGGCACAGTAAGGAGGTTAGTGGCAGAGGAGTGGAGTGTGCGGGCTGAGCTATAGAAGGAGAGAAGGGAGGTGAGGTAGGAGTTGGCAAGGTGATGGAGAGCTCTGAAGCTAGACCAGCAGAATTAGGTTCAGTTTTCAGTTTCTGAACAATGTAATACATAGAATAATGAATTAGTCAATCCTATATATTTAGTACTTACTGTGTGCAGAGCACTGTACTAAGCACATGAGAGAGTACAATATAACAGTTATGCAGACATATTCCCTGCCCATGATAGGCTTATAGTCTAGAGAGACAAGCTTCCATAGTTTTTTTTTTCCCCTCCTTTGTGTTGATTTCTCATGTTGTTTCAATTAGAAAAGTTTTATTGATCCTTTTTAATCCCATTTCCTTGGCATTTCCAGCACATGTGGGTAATCTAATTATTGTCAGTTGGAGGTTAGTAGTGATGGCAACTGCTGACAACCCTGGCTCTACAAGAGACTTCTTTTAAAGCTAATTAAAATTAAAACCGCCTGGCTCTACAGCACACATTTGATTATCTGTGGCAGTGGGGAATGGTTGGCATAGACTATATCAGGGAAACATTAGAAAGAAAAAAAAATCATCTTAGAAGGAGCAGTGACTGTCTTCCACTGTCTCTGGACAGCAGGGAACTCCAGGACATGGCTTTCTTTATTGCAAATGTAAAGTTCTTTTGAGATTTCCTCCATGGAACTACTGCCCTGGGGTAGATTTCTGAGAAGTTCTTGCACATCTAGTAAAACACTCTGTGAATTATTCTAGTCATAAACACCTATTTTATGTCCCCTTATGTTGGGCATGGGAAATTTTCCCGAGTGTTTAGTACATTGCCTTGTTTTAGTGAGCACCACTTAAGTATATCCCTGGAAAGATCCCTATCCTCTGGAGTTTTACGGACAACCGAGGAATGAATCAACATGATTTAAAGGAGCTAACACACTACACATGAAAAGATTGCATTCTGTAATGGCTACTCTGACACTTAGAGAAGCAACGTGGCTCTGTAAAAAGAGCTCAGGTTTAGGAGTCAGAGGTCATGGGTCCTAATCCCAGTTCTGCCACCTGTCAGCTGTGTGACTTTGGGCAAGTCACTTAACTTCTCGGTGCTTGTTACCTCATCTGTAAAATGGGGATTAAAACTGTGAGCCCCATGTGGGACAACCTGATTACCTTGTATCTACCCCAGTGCTTAGAACAGAGCTTGGCACATAATAAGCACTTAACAGATAGCAACATTATGATTATTACTTAGGCTAATTGAGTGAAATCCAGTCAGTTGTGAAGGAGAGATGGACTTGAAAGGGGGTTTGGAAATATGATGACCAATGGGGAACCAGATCATGGTTAGTCAAATTAGGTGGTAAACCCTTCACAGATTCTAAACTGCAAGTAAATCGTAAGAGAACTTTTCTATATATCATTCTCTGTATTTCTCTATCACTCTATTATTTCTTCATTTATAAATGGAAGTCGAATGGGTAAATTAATAATCAAAACAGCATGGAAAAACAATGTATTTTGCAAAATTACTCTTAGCAAGTCCAAGGGCAAATTTTGCTGACAGCAGACATACCACTGTCTGAGAAACAGTATCGATCAATCAATCAATCATTGCTATCCATTGAGTGTTCATTGTATGAAGAGTACTGTACTAAGAGCTTGGGACAGTATAGGAAAGCATTATTGTGTAGTGGATAGAGCAAGGCCCTGGGAATCAGAAGGTCATGAGTTCTAATTCTGTATCTATCACTTGTCTACTATGTGACCTTGGGCAAGTCATTTAACTTCCCTGGACCTCAGTTACCTTATCTGTAAAATGGGGATTAAGACCATGATGCCCACGTGGGATATCCTGATTACCTTGTACTAATTACTAATGTTGGTATTTGTTAAGCGCTTACTATTGCAGAGCACTGTTCTAAGCGCTGGGGTAGACACAGGGGAATCAGGTTGACCCACATGGGGCTCCCAGTCTTAATCCCCATTTTACAGATGAGGGAACTGAGGCCCAGAGAAGTGAAGTGACTTGCCCACAGTCACACAGCTGACAGTGGCAGAGCTGGGATTCGAACTCATGAGTCCTGGATTCCAAAGCGAATTCCAAAGTGAATCCTGGATTCACTTTCCACTGAGCCACGCTGCTTCTGCTGTATCTACCCCAGCGCTTAGAAGAGTAAGCAGTTAAGAAATACCATAATTATTATTATTATTCTTATTAACTTCCCTGAACCTCGGTTACCTCATCTGTAAAATGGGGATTGAGACTGTAAGACCCATTTGGTACAGGGACTGTGTCCAGTGAGATTTGCTTGTGTCCACCCCAGCCCTAGCACAGATTCTGGCACATAGTAAGCACTTAACAAATACCTCAATTATAACAATTATTATTATTATTATTAATAGATTTGGTAGACCCAATTCCTGCCCAATATGAGCTTACAGTATCAGGAGGAGAAAGACATTAAAATAAATTACAGATCGAGAAATGGTAGAGTATAAGGAAAAAGAAGCAGTGTGTCCTAGTGGATAGAGTACTGGCTTGGGAGTCAGAAGGACCTGGATTCTAATCCCAGGTCCGCTATTTGTCTTCTCTGTGCCCTTGGAGAAGTCATTTAACGTCTCTGTGCTTCTCTGTGCTCAGTTACCTCATCAGTAAAATGGGGATTAAGACTGTGAGCCCCATGTAGGACATGGACTGTGTCCAACCTGATTAGCTTATATCTTCCCCAATGCATAGTATGGTGCCTGGCACATAGTAAGCACTTAACAAATACCACCAAAAAAAAAAAAGATATGCACATGAATACTTGGGGCTGGGGATGGAGTGAGTATTTAAACCCTCATTTCCTCCTTTCCCACTCCCTTGGGCATTGCCTTAACACTAGGATTTGCACCCTTTATTCACCCTCCCTAAGCCCCACACCACTTACGTCCATATCCATAATTTAATCTATTTATATTAATCTGTCTCTCCTTCTAGACTGTAGGCTTCTTGTGTGCTCTGCACAAGTAGACACTCAATCAATACCACTGATCAATTGATTGAAACAAAGGGGAGGGCCAGTAGGATGGGGAAATAAGAGGCAGTCCAGGGAAGACCTGGGACAGGTAAGGGTAAGATGGAAATCCAACTGTTCTCCAGTAAGTAAGGGAACTGGCTGGGGCAGGGATAGCAGAACCTCAAACAGATGCTATCTCCTTCTTCCCAAAATTCAAAACAATAGGTGGATGATTCACCACTAGTGTGTTTCTTTGGTCAATATAATAATGATGGTATTTGTTAAGCACTTACTATGTTTAGTCTGTGAGCCCATTGTTGGGCAGGTATTGTCTCTATCTGTTGCCAAATTGTACATTCCAAGTGCTTAGTACAGTGCTCTGCACATAGTAAGTGCTCAATAAATACGATTGAATGAATGAATATGCCAAACACTGTTCTACGAGCTAGAGTCATCATTTCATTGCGGCAAGTTCCTTGAGGACAGTGGTCATATCTGCTAATGCTAGTTAATCAATGGTATTTAGTGAGTGTTTACTAGGTGCAAAACACTCTACTAAGCACCTGGAAGAATAAAATGGAGAAGAAAGGGCAGATTTTAGTGATGTTGTGAAGGTTGGCCTGACAAGATCTGGTGACAGATTGAATATGTGGGTTGAATGAGAAAGATGAATGGAGGATAAGGCCAAGGTTATGAGCTTGTGAAGCAGAGATGATGGTGGAGGGCATGTGGGATACAGAGGAGGCTTTTCTACCTCTAACACTAAGATTCTTTCAAGGCTCAGTTCTGGGTCCCCTTCTATTCTCCATCCACCTACACCCACTCACTTGGAGAACATATTGGCTCCCAAGGCTTCATTTCTACATGGATAATTACCAAATCTACCTCTCCAACCTCTCTCTGACTCTGTAGTTTTTCATTTCCCCCTATCTTCAGGATATCTCACTTTTCTCTCCTGGTTCTTCTCCTAGATCTGGCCACTCGTTCTCAATCTCTTTCACAGGCTCCTCCTCTGCCTCCCACCTTCTAACTGTGGCAGTCCCTCAAGGCTCAGTTCTGGGTCTCCTATTCTCCATCTTCACTCACTGTCTTAAGGAACTCATTCATTTCCATGGCTTCAGTTATCACCTCTACTCAGATAATTCCCAAATCGACCTCTTCTGCCATAATCTATTTTCTTCTCTGCAGTCACATATTTCCTTCTGCTTTCAGGACATCACTATTTGTATATTCCACTGACACCTCAAATTTAACATGTTCAAAACAGAACTCATCATCTTCCCACCCAAATTCTGTCCTTTCCCATCATTGTTGACAGCACCACCATCCTCTCTGTCTCCCAAGCCCATAACCTTGGCATTATCTTCGACTCATCTCTCTCATTCAGCCCACATTTTCCATCTGCCACCAAATCCTGTTGATTCTACCTTCCCAACATTGCTAAAATCAGCCCTTTTCTCTCCATCCAAGCTGCTACCTCATTGATCAAAGCATTAATCCTACCCATGATGACCATTTTAGCCTCCTTGCTAAACTCCCTGCCTTCTGTCTGTCCCCACTTCAGTCCATTCTTCACTCTGCTTCCTGGATCATTTATCTACAAAACTATTCAATTAGAGTTTCCCCACTCCTCAAGAACCTCCAGTAGTTTCCCAGCCACCTCAGTATCAAACAGAAACTCCTTACCACTGACTGTACAGCACACCTTGCCCAGCTCCTAACTCACTTTTTCCCTACTGCAACCCAGCATGTTCTCTCTTTTTCTTTTCTTTTTTTAAACACCAACCTGCTTTCCTGTACCTCCACCTCACCTATCTCCCTTGCCCATCTCCTGCCTCTTGGATGAAACTCCCTCCCCTTTCTTATCTGACAGACCACCACTCTCCCACATTCAAAGACTTATTAAAATCACATCTCTTCCAATAAACCTTCCCTGACTGAATCCTCATTTCCTCCCTACTCCCTCTACATTCTATTATAACCACTGAACTTGGATTGGTACTCTTTATTCAACCCACCAGGAGCCCCACATCACTTATGTACATATACATAGCATATTTTAATATCTGTCTCACCCCTCTATCTTGTGGGCAGGGAACATGTCTAACCAACTCTGCTATACTGTACTTTCTCAAGCACTTAGTAGAATGATCTGCATATACTAAATGCTCAATAAATACAATAGATTGATTAACTGATCAGATATCCAGTTGACACCTCAAACTTAACATATCCAAAACAGAACTTCTCACCTTCCCACCCAAATGCTCTCCTCCCCCTGTCTTTCCTATCCCTGTCTTTGACCATGCCCAGGGATAACTGGATTATGCAGAACACATTAGTCAAGATTTGGAAGTGGTACTGTTGTTTTGTTTTTTGGGCTTTTTTGCACCATAGTGTGAACAATGTATCGTTGCAAAGGAGAAACTGAACAAGTAACAAGTACACTTGCAGATCAGCTGTTTGTGGCAGTTAACTATTGGTGGAACCAGTGGAAATGCAGAAAGCAGAAACAGTTTTTTTGCATTTTTTATTACTTTATTGTATTATATTTGTGTCACTGAAGGTAAAGATTTTATTAAATGACTGAAATTTAATTTACATTCTAATTCAGTAGTGATTTTAAAATATTTACAGACTGTGATGTTATAGTCTTCTGTCTAGAATGTCAGAACATCAGTACCGAGTCTCCAGGACTGAAAACCTTGTATGCAGGAAGGAACATGGTCTAGTGGAAAAAGAGAGGACCAGGGTTTTAATCCTAGACCCGCCACTTTTCTGCTGTGTGACCTTAGGTAAATCACTTAACTTATCTTCTTCATCTGGCCCAGAACCATCTGACATCTCCTGGGGCACAGAGCTGCCCATGGACATATAATTTTCCCTTTGGCAAGCTGTTTCAGCTGGCCCAGGACCATCTAACATCTCCCAACACACAGAACTGCCCCCAGACACAAAGGTCTTTCTCTGGAGAACTCCCTCAGCCAGCCCACGACTATTTAGCACCTGCCAGGGCACAGAGCTGCCCAAGAGCACCGAGATGCCTCTCTGCCGAGCTGACAGCCCAGGACCATCATTCATTGGAACCACTGTCTTCCACCCACCAAAACTCAACAATTTTTATACTGAACTGCTGTTGCTGAGAAGCAGCCATTCCTTCATCTTTCCTCTCCCTGCAGTCCAGTTTAAATGCACAGTGGAGAAAGATGAACAGGTGTGGCTGTTTTATACCCTATTGACAACAACCTGGCTTTTTACATATCAATATCTGTCTTCCCATCAAACCAGCCCTCTTTTTCTTCCTAAACATTCTCCTCTTCGTGCTCAAGAACCCAGGAACCTGCACTCAATTCAGCATCTGACCACGTGATTAAGCAGTTATTCTGCTGACAACCTTACCTTTAACATTTAAACTTCTCTAACTTCACTATGCCCTCTCAGTCCCCTCTCTTTAATCTGCCCATCCCTGACCTTTCTTCCCTTCTCCCCACCCGCCCCATCCTCCCCCTCCTTCTGGTCCCCCATCACCACCTCCCCCTTTTCCTGGTCCATCTCTTTCTGTATTTCCCAGAGCAGTCCCTCATACTGACTCCAGTCAGCTCACTTCAATCCGAACCCTCCCTACCCTTTACATCACCCTTTCCATCACTGGGAAGATTCCTTTCCTTCTTGACTTATTCCTGTCCCAGACACTGCTCCTATTCACCATTACTGAAACCTGCCTTACCCTAGATTACATGGTTTCCCCTGAAGCTTCCTCTAAAAGGGGTTTCTCCTTCTCCCATTTACAAGATTCACTGGTAAAGGGGGAGGAGATGACTTCATTTTCACTCACCAATGCCGTTTTCACATCATTCCACCTCCCCAATCCCTCTCTTTCCCTTGAGTTAAAGCTTACACCAAATACCTCTACCACTCACTCAATTTACTAGTCATGGTCATCTACCACCATGTGCTAAGGTGAACCCGGGCACTGGCTATCCCTAGGTCAAAATGCTCCTTGAGACATAACTTCTCTGGCCGTGGTCCAGGATGGGGAGGAAAAATAGGTGTCCCTCACCTCTGTGCCAACTAAATAAAGTATGGGGGATGAAAGGGGCAGAGATTGAGTAAACGGCAGACAGACGCTGGGACAGCCCAAGCCACAGGTAATAAATACCCGCTGGGTAGCGGACCTTGCTGTGAAGCAGCAGCGGCCCCCCACATGTCTTTCTCTGCCCAGAATGCCAGACACCCACTCTGCAACCAGGACCAACGCGCTGAGAAAAGGGACGTGAGACGGGTGAGTGTCTTGCTGAACGCTAGTGGGTGGGAGTTAGCTGCCTCACCATGTGTAGGTAACACATAAGTAGATTCCTACTAAGTGGAACATGCACATGGTGGGAGCTAGTCACCTCACCACGTGCATGTAACACATAAGTGGCCTTCTCCCGAGTGGTTTGGATGCATGGGTCAGAAGTAGCCACCTTATCACATGCAGCCAAACCATAAATCAGTTCCGCCTGGGTGGGAACCAAATGTTCTGCCACACGTGAGTAACATACAAGTATATTCCTCCAGTTAGGGAAGTTCTAATACCACCGAATAATCATATTCCTCCCAAAAGGGAAGTTCAATTTGTTGCATCCAAATAATCAAATAATTCAATTGGCCTCGTGAATAAATTTTGTATAAAACTCAGGCTTTCCATCCCTGGCCTCTCTCTCTCTCACCGCGCCAATAACGAACCCATCTCCGGGCAATGGGTGACACACCCCTAGGCCTCTCTTCCAACTTTCTGAATTATTTTGATCCCTTTATCACTTTGCTTGTCTCTTTCTCCATCCCTACATCGATCCTTGGGGAATTCAATATCTAGATGGATGTTCCCAATCACCCTTTTACTCCCCACTTCCTTTCACTCCTCAATTCCACTGACCTTCTCCACTCCTCCCACTCACCAACTCAGACAGTGAGTTCATCATTCTAGTCACTGTACAATGACTACCCTCAACAATTCTGAAATTCCTCTATCCAACCACAACCTCCTCATATGCCTTCTCTCCCACACACACATTTCCCCAAATCTGTTCTTTTCCCCCACATAGACCTTAGATCTTTTGACGTCCTACCACTGACCTGCAATGCCCTCCCTCCTCACATCCATCAAACTAACTTTCTTCCCTCTTCAAAGCCCTACTGAGAGGTCACCTCCTCCAGGAGGCCTTCCCAGACTGAGCCCTCCCTTGCTCTCTGCCCCTCCTCCCCTCCTCATTCCCCCTACTCCCTTCCTCTGCTCTACCCTCTTCCCCTTCCCACAGCACTTGTGTATATTTTACATTTTATTACTCTATTTTTTTAATGATATGTATATATGATTCTATTTATCTATTTTGATAGTATTGATGCCTAATTGTTTTGTTTGGCTATCTCCCCTTTTATAGACTATGAGCCATGGTTGGGCAGCAATTGTCTCTGTTGCCAAATTGTAAATTCCGAGCATTCCAAGCACTTAGTACAGTGCTCTGCACACAGTAAGTGCTCAATAAATAGGATTGAATGAATGAATCCACTACAATTTTCTAAAGCCAATCCCATTTTCTAAAGTCATAATGCCCTACTTGGTCTCAATACTCAAACTATATTCTCTAGAGGTAGTTCGCAAAGGTGCTTCAGGTGGCCCAGGGTATCTAACACCTGCCAGGACACAGAGCATCCTCCGCGGACACAGATGTTCTCTGGTGAGCTGCTTCAGCCTGGTCAAGACCATCTAAGATCGGATCCATTGCCTACCACCTGCCATGACACATAAATCTTGACTCCAAACTGTTGTACTCTTAGTACAGTACTCTGCAAAGAGTAAGAGCTCACTAAAAGATGCCATCGATCGATTGATTGATTGCTGCTGAGAAGTGGCCATTCTTTAATCCTACCTCTCCCTTCAGTCCATGCTGAAAACACAGTGGAGGACACAGAATAGATGCTTTCCATCCAAACTGCTATTGTGCTGATCCAAGTCCTTCTCATATCCCACCTTTACTATTGTGTAAGCCTCCTTGCTGGTCTCTGCTTTCTGTCTCTCCCCAATCCAGTCCATACTTCACTTTGCTGCCTGGATCATTTTTCTAAAAAAAAAAAAAATCAGTACATCTCTCTACTGCTCAAGAACCTCTATTGGTTTCCTATCTACCCACATCAAACAGGAACTCCTTATCAGTGGCTTTAAAGCACTTTAAATCGGCTTGCTTTTTCCAGCTTTACTTCACTGATTTCTTACTACAGTGCAATCCACACACCTCATTCCTTTAACCCCAGCCTACTCAATGTACCTTGATCACACCTGTCTTGCCACCGACCCCCACTTCATTATAAAACAGACCACCATTCTCCCCACCTTTAAAGCCTTATTCATTCATTCAATCGTATTGATCGAGTACTCTTATCAAAATGATATCTCCAAGAAGTCTTTCCCGATTAAGCTTTTTCCCTTCTCTGTAGGTATAGCCTCTTGAATCTGTATACTTTAAGCACCTGATATTCACCACCCCCACCAGCCCCACAGCACTTATTTACATATCCTTAATGTATTTATTTTAAAGTTTGTCTCATCATCTAGAGTGTAAACTCCCTGTGGGCAGGGAACGGGTCTATCCACTCTATTTTCGCGTATGCCCTCAAGCACTTAGTACAGTGTTCTGCACACAGTAAGTGCTCAATAAATACCACTAATTCACTGATTGCACAAGAGTTCTATTATTCTGAAAGACAATGTCCTTTAAAGAGAAGTAGTCCAAAATGATTTCTAGAAGATTAGATCTCTTTGCCAATGCAAATCGACTAGCTAAGTATATATTTTGGGACTGCTCAGTCTCTGCTCCAGCAGGGGTCCATGACAAAAACATTGGCAGCTTGGGCCTAATCAGCCTGTGGATGCAGTAGTGATTGTTCTGACCTTTAGATAAGAGAAGCAGCGTGGCTCAGTGGAAAAAGCACAGGCTTGGGAGTCAGAGCTCATGGGTTCGAATTCTGACTCGGCCACTTGTCAACTGTGTGACTTTGGACAAGTCACTTAACTTCTCTGTGCCTCAGTTACCTCATCTGTAAAATGGGGATTAACAGTGAGCCCCATGGGGGACAACCTGATTACCCTGTATCCACCGCAGTGCTTAGAACAGTGCTCTGCACATAGTAAGCGCTTAACAAATGGCAACATTATTAGATTGTGTTGGACTCTGTCGGTAGGCTCCTAAAACTCTTTGCCACTTCACCTGTCTTCGATGCTGTTCTTGTATTCTAATTTTTCCATTTTATATGAATGCTTCCAATCCACTCCCCCATCTTTATTCTTGTGTAGTCAGCCCCAATGGGGCCAGGGACTATGGCTAATTCTCACTTGGGCATTTTTTCCAAGCACTTAACACTGAATATTTAACACAGTAGATGCTTGATGAATAGTATTACTACTTCTATTTCTACTATGTACTCTTTTGCTACCTTACACAAAAAGTTGGGATCTGGCTACCAACTATGCTCAGTGTTCCCAAAACTGGCTAAAGAAGTTCAGGGAAGAGATGGTAAAATGGGACTTGAGATCTCTTTGAAGGGACAATTTTACCCAAACAAGATTTCCCATCTAAATGAAGGAACAAATAACGAGGTATTCACATGCAATGGAAAGAGATGAGCTTACTGATCTCAAAACTCCTGCTACATTCAGTAAATTTATCTACTTTCTGTTCTGTT
This sequence comes from Ornithorhynchus anatinus, assembly GCF_004115215.2. Classification (NCBI taxonomy): domain Eukaryota; kingdom Metazoa; phylum Chordata; class Mammalia; order Monotremata; family Ornithorhynchidae; genus Ornithorhynchus; species Ornithorhynchus anatinus. The sequence continues at coordinate 159,522,752 of NC_041728.1, forward strand.
CTCAAGTGAGCAGTGTTCATGACCTGTTTCTGTTGTGAGCAAGGAACGTATCTACCAATCGTGTTATATTGTACTCTCTCAAGCACTTAGTAAAGTGCTCTGCACACAGTAAGCTCTCAATATATATTTGATTGATTATTGTAGGTATACCTGCTCCTCAAAAAACTCAAAAGGTTGCCCATCCACCTCTATATCCAACAAAAACTCCCCTACATTGGCTTTAAAGCCTTCCATTACCTTGCCCCCCTCCTACCTTATCTCGCTTCTCTTCTTCTAAAACTCAGCTCACCCACTTCACTCCTCTAGTGTTAACCTTCTCACTGTGTCTCCATCGCATTTGTCTCGCCCACTGACCCCTGGCCCCCATCCTGTTTCTGGCCTGGAATGTCCTCCCTCCTCAGATCTGACAGACAACTATTCTCACCTGCTTCAAAGCCTTATTGAAGGCACATCTCCTCCAAGAGGGCTTCCCAGACTAAGCCCCATTTTTCCTCATCTCCCACTCCCTTCTGCATTGCCCTGACATGCTTCCTTTGCTCTTCCCCACTCCCAGCCCTGAAGCACTTATGTACATATCTGTCATTTTTTATTTATTTGTACTGATGCCTGTCTCCCTTACTCTAGACTGTGAGCTCACTGTGGGCAAGGAATGTCACTGTTTATTGTCGTATTGTACTTTCCCAAGTGCTTATTACAGTGCTCTGCACACAGTAAGTGCTCAATAAATACAATTGAATGAATGAATTTGCCCGTAAGATCTGGAAACAGGAACGGAGAAAGAGATGCGATAATTAGCTGAGCACACTCATTTATATAACATGAAGCAATCAATTTAGTTTAAATTTAAAGAATTTTATATTGACCTCTGTAGAGTTGTCAGTTTTATATGAGAGGTAATGAATATCACTGGAATCCTTTTACCATAGTTTTCCCTTATCAATAGTATTAGTTGCCTCTATGCTGTTAAAATTAACTAACTCCCCTTCTTAAACACCTCCAATGGTTGCCTATCAACCTCCACTCCAAACAAAAACTCCTCACTCTAGGCTTCAAGGCTCTCCATCACCTTGCCCCTTCCTACCTCTCCTCCCTTCTCTCTTTCTACCACCCACCCCGCATGCTCTGCTCCTCTGCCGCCCACCTCCTCACCGTCCCTCGGTCTCGCCTATCCTGCCATCGACCCCTGGGTCACGTCCTCCCATGGTCCTGGAACGCCCTCCCTCCTCACCTCCGCCAAACTCATTCTCTCCCCTCTTCAAAACCCTACTTAAAACTCACCTCCTCCAAGAGGCCTTCCCAGACTGAGCTCCCCTTCTCCCTCTACTCCCTCTACCACCCCCCCTCCACCTCTCCGCAGCTTAACCCTCTTTTCCCCCCATTTCCCTCTGCTCCTCCCCCTCTCCCTTCCCATCCCCTCAACACTGTACTCGTCTGCTCAACTGTATATATTTTCATTACCCTATTTATTTTGTTAATGAATTGTACATCACCTTGATTCTATTTAGTTGCCATTTTTTTTTCGAGATGTTCTTCCTCTTGACTCTATTTATTGCCATTGTTCTTGTCTGTCTGTCTCCCCCGATTAGACTGTAAGCCCGTCAAATGGAAGGGACTGTCTCTATCTGTTGCCTACTTGTTCATTCCAAGCGCTTAGTGCAGTGCTCTGCACATAGTAAGCGCTCAATAAATACGAATGAATGAATGAATGAATGAATGATAATTTGCAAATACATAATTTGCAATGGAGATTTTGAAGCTAATCATTAGCACAAGGATTTAAGTTTACATTAGAGCCTAGATAGAGAGATGACTGAAAGATTACTATGTGGAGAGCACTATACTAAACACCTGAAGACCAGTGAAGGTTTGAAAGGATTGAGGTTTCTCAATGTTAACTTTCCATTCTTGCAATAGAGAAAATAACCAACTATTTTTGTGATGCAATGCTTTCTGAAATGAGAAAAGGAAAAGGGAGTAAGCAGTGTGGCTTAGTGGAAAGAGCCGGGCCTGGGACTCAGAAGGACCTGGGTTCTCATCCTGGCTCTGACGCTTGTCAGCCGCGTGACCTTGGGCAAGTCATTTCACTTTTCTGGGCCTCAGTTCCCTCATTTGTAAAATGGGGATGGAGACTGTGAGCCTCACATGGGACAACCTGATGACCTTGTATTTAACCCAGCACTAGAACAGTGCCTGCACATAGTGAGCGCTTAACAAATACCATCAATATAAGTAATAAAAATAAATGGGCATATAGGTCTGCTCCTTACAATGAGAAGCAAGCATGGTCCAGTGGAAAGAGCACCAGTTTAAGTTGTTAAAAGGACTGAGGTTTGAGAAAACAATGCCAACTTTGCATTCTTGGAATAGAGAAAATAACCACGTATACTTGTGACGCAGTGCTTTCTAAAATGAGAAAGGGAAAGGGGAGTAATTAAAATAAATGGACATATAGGTCTGCTTCTTACAATGACAAGCAGTGTGCTTTAACAGAAGGAGAGTCAGTCTGGGAGTCTATAGCTAGAACTCCCATCAAGATTCCTTTCCTTGATACTCAGCTAAACTGAGGCCATTCCACCCCCCCTGGCAAAAATTGTATTGTTCATTGATAAAGTTGAATGTCTTTTACCCAGTACCACAACCATCTCTGAAAAGTTTAGATGACTTCATAGTCAACTCAGGCAAGACAGACACCCTACAGAATTGGCAACTCTATTTCAGTGACCTTTTAAATACACCTCCACCACTGAGGCTGAAATTCTGTAGCATAGGCTACCAGACAAAAATAAAGGTGCAACTTTCACACTAACTTTTAAGGAAGCCATTGCCTCTTGAATCTAATTAAGTCCTGTAGAAATGATCCCTGTTCCAGTCCCAAAGATTTGGGAACAAAAACACTAGTGAAGGAATTGATGGGAATGCAAGGGGTTTCTTGTTTGGCTTATGCAGTGTGTCACATGCATTCTCTCAGTTCTTGCCTGAAACAAGCAGTGGGGATGCGGCATGAACTATCAGAAAGAGCACGGGACTGGGAGTCAGAGGACCTGGGTTCTAATCCTGGCTCTTCCACTTACCTGCTGTGTGACTTCGGCCAAGTCACTTAATTATCTGTTCTTCAGTTACCTCATGTATAAAAGACAGTGAGCCCCTGTGGGACATAGAGTGCGTCCAATATGATTAGTCCCTATCTACCCCAGCATTTCAAAACAGTGCCTGGCACACAGAAAGTGCTGATAAGCTGACATGAAAACAAAATAAAAACCAAAAAAAGTGAGTAAGTATACAGGCACAAAATAATTTTTCAGAAAAATCCATTACAGCCAAGTGCTGCAACTAGTACTGATGCTGGGCTGAAGCTCCATGGAGCGGCAGAGAATACCAGGGAGCCACCTTGGGAACTGTTGCAGTCCTCATTATCTATACTCATTTCTAAAATTCATTCATTCATTCAATAGTATTTATTGAGCGCTTACTGTGGGCAGAACATTGCACTAAGCACTTGGAATATACAATTCGGCAACAGATAGAGACAATCCCTGCCATTGACAGGCTTACAGTCTAATCGGGGGAGACAGACAGATAAGAAGAGTAGCAATAAATAGAATCAAGGGGATGTACACCTCATTAACAAAATAAATATGGTAATAAAAAAATATATACAAAAGAGCAAATAAGCACAGGGCTGAGGGGAGGGGAAAGGAGAGGGGGAGGAGCAGAGGGAAAGGGGGGAAAGGGGGCTTAGCTGAGGGGAGGTGAAGGGGGGCAGAGAGGTAGCAGTGGGAACAGAGGGAAAAGAGGAAGCTCAGTAGCAGTCTGGGAAGGACTCTTGGAGGTGAGCTCTCAGTAGGGCTTTGAAGAGGGGAAGAGAGTTAGTTTGGCGGAGGTGATGGGGGAGGGCATTCCAGGACAGTGGGAGGACTGAACCTGTCCACCACATGAAGTACCCTAGAATGTTCTTAGTTGGAAACTTTTACCACTGATGTCATGGTCTTAGAAGGCATTTTCCAATATTCCAGAGCAGGGATTTCCAAAGATACACTCTTTCCACTGAGCCAATGGCAGGGACCAAATAATACTTCTTTGTCTCTCTCCCCCCACATACACACACACACACACACACACACACACACACACACACACACACACACACACACCCCACCACATTTTTTATGGTATTTGTGAAGTGTTTATTATGGTCAAGCACTGATCTAAGCACTGGGATAAATACAAGTTTATCAGGTTAGACATAGTCCCTGTCACACATGGGAATCAGTCTAAATGACACCTCTACACCAAATCAGTGTGGGTGTGTGTCAGACTTTGCTGGAGAGGGGTGAAATCTCTAAGTGTGGAAGAAATCAAATTGTTACATGTCTGCAAGGGCTACTTGTCAACATAAGGACACTCCTCAGGAACCTCCAGTGGTTGCCCATCCACCTCCGCATCAAACAAAAACACCTCACCATTGGCTTTAAAGCAGTCAGTCACCTTGCCTCCTCCCACCTAACCTCGCTACTCTCCTATTACGACCCAGCCGGCACACTTCACTGCTCTAATGCTAACCTTCTCGCTGTCCCTCAGTCTCATTTATCTTGTCACGGACCTCTTGCTCACATCCTGCCTCTGGCCTGGAATGTCCTCTCTCCTCATATCTGAGAGACAATTACTCTGCTCTGCTTCAAAACCTTATTGAAGGCACATCTCTTCCAAGAGGCCTTCCCTGACTAGGCCCGTCTTTCCTCTTCTCCCTTTTCATCACCCTGACTTACTCCCTTTACTTATCCCCCCTCCCAGCCCCACAGCACTTATGTACATATCTGTAATGTATTTATTTATTCACATTAATGTCTGTCTCCCCCTCTAGCCTCTAAGCTTGTTATGGGGAGGGAATGTGTCTGTTTTTTTTGTTATAATATACTCTCCCAAGTGCTTAGTGCAATGCTATGCAAACAGGAAGCAATCAATAAATATGATTGAATGAATGAATGAATTAATGAATAAGGAACTTTGGGAAAATTGCCCAGAACGCCAAGATGCCACCAGCATTACCATACCACATGAGAATTTAGGAATGGTTTTAACTGAATCAGACAAATTTCCCCTCCAGCTTAGTATTTAATTTATCTCTGACAGGATGCCCAGAAGAATACCATGAGAGTTGCCTTCGACCTAATGATTATCAATACAGGCCCTGACATTCCTAGCTTTTCCTGAGAGAGACTTCTAGTTGTTATTATTATTCAGTAGCTCAGAACCTCTGGACTTTTTCCCCTATGTGGTAGGGCTCTGCATTAGTTTAGTTTTAGCCTTCAGCGGTGAATTGACTTGGATCCACTCTGAACCAAAGCAGGTTTATCTGTTTCAGTCACATTTCAATTAAAATCCCCGAAATCAATCGTTCTTCTGAGCTCAGGCTGAATTTACTAATCTTCAAGATTGCTAAATCCAAAGTGTTATGGGACTCTACCATGTAATATAGAGAGTCAATTTAGAGAGTGATTCTTTCTGGGTCACTGACGAAAAATGCCTTTCCTAGTTAATTCACAAAATCCCAAAGTGGCACCAACCCAACAACTCCCCTTTTCACTTATACATTTTACGTTCAAAGTCAACATTTATGCATATTCAATTATTCAAATGGCCATTCATTTGTTCTTCAAGCTATTATACTGTGGCATATGCAGACAATCTGTTGTATCTTAATTCTTCCCCCAGCTCCTATTAGTAAATCATTTTTGTTTATTTTTCTATCCTCCTCGAAGGCAGGGAAAAGATGATTGGCTCCTGCGCCCCTAAGGGTTTTGAAAAGTGTTGTAGGCTCACTAAGCACTCAATAAATATCATTGATTGATTGATAGGCATTGTGGTGAGCCTAGTAAAAGAGTTCTATAGGATAAGGGCACAGCTAGGCAACCATTCAAGTATGTGATGACCCCTTTTATGGAATGTGACATAACTTTCTCCCTCCTCCCCAACTCCCCAGGCCTTTGGTGAGTCTATTAAAACTTTAGGCCTGATTCTGAATTTTACCCAAACACCTGGGCAAGACTAGTAGCAGGAAGGGAAGACCTCAATTATCCGGTCACGGCAGGGCTCTGATGTGAAGTTCTAGTCTGGACTTAGAGATCAGATAGCAAGGCTTAAGTGAAGGGGATCCAGTCCAGAGTTGTTCTGTGAATTGATGTATCTGCAACATTTAAACCGATCAATCAATATTATTTATTGATGCTCCCTGGGAACGGAACCCAATTCTAAGTGCTTGAAAGAGTACAATATAATTGTACCATCTGTGCCCAAAGGAGCTTAGGGATTAGAGGAGGAGACAGATATGAAAATAGATTATAGATGGGTATGTACCTAAGTGCTGTGAAGGTAGGGTGAAAATCAAAGTGCTAAAAGTGTACAGACTCAAGTGCATAGGCAATTCAAAAGGGAGGGTGTATATGGGAAAAGAGGGCTTTGTCAAGGAAGGCTTCTTAGAGGAGATTTGATTTTGTAGTCTTTGGAAGATGGAATGAGTAGTGGGCTGTCAGATATGAAGGAGTAGGTAGTTCTAGGACAGAGGGATGACATGGACGATTGGCCAGCAAGACAAACAAGATCCAGGAATATTGAATAGGTAGGTTGGCATTAAAGGAGTGAAGTGTGGGCTGGGCTGTAGTAGGAGAAAAGCTAGGTAAAGTAGCCAGAAGAAAGCTGACTAAGTACCCTAAAGCCTATGGGAACGAGTTTCTATTTGTTGCAGAAGTGGATAGACTACCACTGGAGGTTTTGGAGGAGGGGGGAAGTATGGACTGAAATGATTTTAGAAAAATGAACCAGTAAAGAATGGACTGGAGAGGGGGAGAGACAGGAGGCAGGGAGGTCTGTGACAAGGCTGTTACAGTAGTCAAGGTGGGGTATGATAAGTGCTTGGATCAGTGTGGTAGCAGTTTGAGTAGGCAGGAAGAGGTAGATTTTAAAAGAAAGAATTAACAAGATTATCTGACACTGAATATGTGAGTTGATTGTTTCTCCCTCTAGACCATAAGCTTGTTATGGGCAGGGAATGTGTTTTTTTATTTTTATATTGTACTCTCCTAAGTGCTTAGTATAGTGCTCGGCACACAGTAAATGCTCAATAAATACAATTGACTGACTCAGATGAGTTATTTGTCTATGAAGAGTCATGCAGAGTCCAGGGTTTGGGTAGGAACATGAAAAGTTGTATTTTGGATATGTTAAGTTTGAGGTATCAATTAATCAGTTGATGGGATATTCAAGTAGCGTTTTCCTGAAGGGAAAAGAAAGTGGGGGACTGGAGAGAAGGAGAGGTGTGTGAGTGGAGAGATAGATCTGGGAATCATCCTCATGGAGATGGTAGTTGAAACCAAGGGTAAAGTGGAATGGAGTGGCGGGTTGGTGGACTTGAAAAGTGAAAGGAAGCAGCAACTAGAAAATCACTGGGAATATACACCTTGATATTGAAGTCCCTGAGGATCAGTATAGAGATGGAGATAGAGAGCAGGAATGTGAGCAAAGTGTCAAAATTCTTAGAACTTGGAGTTGTGGCCTTCAAGGAAGTAGATGACAGCAACCAGTAACTGGAGTGAGTGATGGAGGCGGATGATGTAGAATTTTTTAAAAAGAGAAGGTGAGAGATGGTGCGAAGGTGCACTGGGGAGCAAGAAGGAAGCCAACCATTTCCCTTTCCCAATGAGTCCTGGGGAGTGGGAGAAGATGAGACCTCCTCAAAAGAGAACAGTTTAGGAGGCAGTACATCTGGAGAGAGCCATGTTCCAGTAAGAGCAAGGAGGAACAGTCATTGCATCAGGAACACGTTAAGCATAAAATAAAGTATACCAATGATGGACCCGGCTTTCCACAGGCCATGCTTAGCTGGGATGATGGGGTGGGATTCTGCCCTTTCTTCTCCCACCTAACTGCTACCACATTAGCCCAAGCACTTATTCTATCCTATCGTGATTACTATATCAATCTCCTTGTTGAACTTCCTGCCCTCTTGTCTCTTCTCACTCCAGTCCATACTTCACTCTGCTGCCCAGGTCATTTTTCTACAAAAACATTCAGGACATGTTTTCCTGTTCCTCAAGAAACTCCAGCAGTTGTCCATCCACCTCCACCTCAATCAGAAACTCCTTACCATTGGTTTTAGGGCACTCAATCACTTTGCCCCCTCCTACCTCACCTCCTTACTCTCCTCCTACTACCCAGCCTACACACTCCACTCTAAAGCTAACCTTCTCACTGTACCTTGATTTCGTCTATCTCACCTTACTGCCCTCAAACCCATGTCCTGCCTCTGGCCTGGAATGCCCTTCCTCTTCATATCCAACAGATAATTACTCTCCCTACCTTCCAAACCTTACTGAAGGCACATCTCCAAGAGGTCTTCCTTGACTCAGCCTTTCTGTCCTCTTCTATCATTCCCTTCTGTGTCACCCTGACCTGTTCCCTTTATTCAACCCCCCTCGCAGCCCCACATCACTTATATTTGTATCTGTAATGTATTTATATTAATGTCTGTTTCTCCCTCTAGAATGTAAACTCATGATGAGAAGGGAATGTGTCTGTTATATTGTTATATTGTACTTTCCCAAGCGCTTAGTATTGTACACACAGTAAGTTTTCAATAATTATGATTGACTGACTGACCTATGTTTTGGGTAAGGAGAGGTTGGATGGGAGTGAACTGGGGTGGTGCAGCAAGTGGGGAGGGATATAAGGTGGCTATGGGAAAGGAGGATAGGAATGATGTGATTAGAGGAAGGGAATTAATGGGATGGGACATGCTGAGGTCATAGAGGCTTAGGGGTTTTAAGAGCAATTGCCAGCATCAATACTAGCTTAATCTGGTATTTCTGGTGATTAGTTGGTGGACTGAATGCAGGTCCTTTCAGGTCAGTGAGAAGGAACACAATGAGGCAGGGGTATCCCTGAATTATTGAAAATAAGCTAATGTTGACATGTAAGCAGACGGCTGTGTTGACATGTAAATAGGCAGCTTGTTAATATGTAGAAGGGGGTTTCTCACCATTGTGTCAGGTAGCCTCAAGCGGTCTGTTATTTCTGCTCTGTGCTCAGGCCAGGCTGCACATAGTGTGGGAGAAGAGAGAGGTGTGATGAAGGAATGGCTGGTTCTCAGTCCGATCAGTTAATCAATGGTATTTATTAAGTGTTTACTGTGTGCAGAGCACACTAATCACTGTACTAAATGAAGCAGCATGGCTTAGTGGATAGAGCATGGACCTGAAAGTCAGAGGATCATGGGTTCTAATCCCAGCTCTGCCACTTGTCTGCTGTGTGACTGTGGGCAAGTCACTTCACTTCTCTGGGCCTTAGTTACCTCATCTGTAAAATGAGGATTGAGATTGTGATACCCATGAGGGACAGGGACTGTGTTCAACCCGATTTTCTTGTATCCAGCCCAGCGCTTAGTACAGTGCATGGCACATAGGCTTAACCAATACTACAATTATTATTATTGAGGAGCTTACAGCAGCTTGAAAGTGAGTTCTCTGGGTCCTGGCAGGCAGCAAGCATTCCTCTGATGAATCAATCGATCAATCAATCAGTAGTATTCATTGAACACTTCTCAAGATAATAATAGTTGTGGTATTTTAAGCACTTACTATGTGCCAGGCACTGTACTAAACTCTGGGGTAGATACAAGATAATCCAGTCAGAGTTCCTGTCCCATAAAAGGCTCACAGTTTTAATCCCTATTTTGTCTTGTTTTATGCCATCAAGTCATCTCAGGCCATAGCAGTACCATGGGCACGTCTCCCACAATTTCCCATTTTACAAATGAGGTGATGGAGGCACAGAGAAGTGAAGTGACTTGCCTAAAGTCACCTGGCAGATAAACCCCAAAACTGGGATTAGAACCCAGGTCCTCTAACTCCTAAACCCTAAACTCCTAAACTCCTAAACCTGTGCTCTTTCCACTACATCACGCTACTTTTGCCAAGCACTGTACTAAACGCTTGGGAGAGTACAATACTACAGAGTCGGTGGACATGTTCCCTGTTGATAATGAGCTTGTCATATCTATGGGCCAGTTGAGCATAGCTGCACTCTTTATGCAGTGTCCAATTCTTGACTCCAGAGAGCTCTGCTGAACTTCATGTGAGTCACTGGAGAGGATTAGACCTGAGCCACATTTAGACTGCACATAAGATCTCCTTCCCCTTCTCCCTCATTTTGGTCCACAGGATCTGTGGTAGTCCAGCTTTGGTACATTATAGCTTTTGAAATCCTATTGTCTAATAATAGTAATAATTATCTAAGAGTAATAATCATAATGATATCTGTTAAGTGATTACTATGTGTCAGCACTGTACTAAATGCTGGGGTGGGTACAAGATAATTTCCTCTATAGTGTAAACTCATTGTGGGCAGGGAATATGTCTGGTTGTTATATTGTACTCTCCCAAGTGCTTAGTACCATGATCTGGTAGAAGCAGCATGGCTTAGTGGAAAGAGCATGGGTTTGGGAGTCAGAGGTCGTGAGTTCTAATCCTGGCTCTGCCACTTGCCAGCTGGGTGACTTTGGACAAGTCACTTAACTTCTCTGGGACTCGGTTACCTCATCTGTAAAATGGGGAGTAAGAATGTGAGCCCACGTGGGACAACATGATAATCTCATATCTATCCCAGTGCTTAGAACAGTGTTTGGCACATACTAAGTGCTTAATAAATATTATTATTATTTTTAGTATCTGCACACAGAAAGCACTCAACCAATATGATTGAATGAATTAATGAATAATTAGGTGGATACCTCCCTTTAGAGAGTAATTCTCAAGATTGGGCAGGGACAACTTGCATGAACCTACTGAGTGTACAGTTAGCATCTGTTCCATTCATTCAATTCATTCAATAGTATTTATTGAGCTCTTACTATGTGCAGAGCACTGTACTAAGTGCTTGGAATGTACAAATCGGTAACAGATAGAGACAGTCCCTGCCCTTTGATGGGCTTACAGTCTAAGACAAGAGTCATGCTGAGTTGGAAGGGATTTCTGCCTGGTTTGTGGCCTCACCCTCTCACTTCAAGAAGGCAGGTCCAGGCTTGGCCATCTCAAACTGGTCCAAACACCTCAAGCTTAACAGGGCCTTTATGCCACATTCTTTAGATTGGCCCAACCCTGGAAAGATTTAGGAAGAGAGATGGAACATATGGGTCTATATAATGTAATCCTTCCCTTATACTTCTCCTTTTATTTCCTCAGCTCCTTTTCCTTCAATATTTTTTTTTTCCCCACTTGGATGAGAACATTAGGTGGGACAAGAAGGGAGGCATTCATTCATTCATTCATTTCATTGTATTCATTGAATGCTTACTGTGTGCAAGGCACTTTAATAAGAGCTTGGGGAAGTATGATATAACAATAAACAGACACTTTTCCAGCCCACAATGAGTTTACAGTCTAGAAAGAGAGACAGGCATTGATAATAAATGAATGACAGTTATGTACATAAGTGCTGTGGGGCTGGGTGAGGGGATGAATAAAGGAAACCAGTCAGGGTGATGCAAAGGGAGTGGGAGAAGAGGAAAGGGGGATTTAGGGAAGGTTTCTTGAAAAAGATGTGCCTTCAATAAGGTTGAAGGTGGGGGGGAGAGTAATTGTCTGTTGGATTTGAGGAGGGAGGGCATAGCAGGCCAAAGGAAGGCAGAGATCTGGTAGTCAATTTACAGTAAAATTCTTACCTTTTCCTGCTTTCCTAAACTTCTTCCCTCTCTCTATTACACCATCAATGACCACATAATATATTCAGTTGAAACAACAGAAGTAAAACAGAATAGACTGATGTAAGCTCCCATTTTCACCATTTTTAATAAACCTTAAGACTGGTGCCCTGAAGACTTTGGGAACCTAGAAACATACCCTTCAATAAATGCGTGTTTTGATTGGCTCCCATTGGACGTTCCTACTACCTAATAATCACAATAGGAAAAAAAAAGATTTACTATATTACCGCTTTTGAATAATTTTCAGACAATTGCATTAAATGAACATTTCCCTAAGGAAGTGCATTTTATTGTTGCTTTGTTAATGTTTATCATCTTTATTTGGGATACTCACATTCATTCAACATCATGTTCATTGCTAAAATATTCTATTTTCTCTACTGAATAGCCTCTATATCATAATTGTAAGTGCACTAACAGTTTCTCCTGCAAATGTGAAGGTTATATTCCCTAAAGTAGCTACTACCATTGCGATTAAGAATTCATAGTGTTTCTTTTCATTAAGAGCTTTGCTATTAAGAAGTAGCTAATTGAAAGTCTAGCTGTAAATAATCATTTCCTCCAAATAGCCTAAAAAACTAATAAACGTGAATTACAGAGCCATCTGATAAGGTAATGGAACAAAAGAAATTTGGGGGTCCACTTCCCTTTGGGAAAATTGAAAACTGGTAAATTGCCTATACCACCTGACAAAGGCCAATCTGACTCAATTGAAAATCTTGAAAGAACATCTTCCTTAACTGAAAATTAAGAGATGTCACAAGTAATAAATAACAGAAAATCAATAAACACGATGTCCAAATCATGCTAAGTCTATATATTACATGCATTAAAAACATAAACTATAACATATGAACTGTGTATATAAATATATATATATATATATATATATATATATATATATATATATATTTAGACTGTGAGCCCGTTGTTGGGCAGGGATTGTCTCTGTTACTTAATTGTGCATTCCAACTGCTTAGTACAGTGCTTTGCACATAGTAAGCGCTCAATAAATGTGCTTGAATGAATGAATGTGTGTGTGTACATATTATGGTTAGATTTTCAGCTAGGTACTTATATGGGAAGAATTATATATAGTGTATATGCTACATATGTATTTATGTACATACATATGTGTATATATATTTGTTAAGTGCTTGATATGTGACAAGCCCTCTACTAAACCCAGGAGAACAGTACAGTTGATTAGGTTGACATCATCTCTCATCCTACATGGGTCTCACACCCTAAGATATAGCAGTGTGGAAAAAAAAAAAACTTTACAGACTCTGCATTGTGTTCAGAAAAAGGTATGTCAGAGACAAGTTTTATTACTACTAGCACTTCATCTGGCACTAGTAGGGAGGAGATGAGCTGCAGAGATTCCCCTACTGGTCAAGGCCAGCTCAACTTCAAGCAATACAGAGCTTCTTTATATTACTTTAGTACAGCACTCATAATGATCAGAATAATACAATAGAAGAAATGCTTTAGGACAGAGAGCAGTGAGTCCCGGGGCATTTCCTGTTTAATCCTGGACTTCCTTTGGTAAGGTGATAAGTAGGGCCAGGGGCTTGATTGATTCAAGAGCATGGTTTAACCATGTTGTATTGTGCTTGACTGAGATCGACCTTAACTACTCAATTTGAGTCAAACAACCCATCAGGCACATCCAAAGTGGTCGAGTGGGCCTTGGCAGAGGGAAAGGTCAGAGAGAAAGGTGGACAAATGTAGGATGTTGACCACTGTGCATCCACATTCCCTTCCTTTTGTGTTTTTAGCACAACAAAAAAGGCAGTCAAGGAGCCATCTCTCCAGGGCTCATACAGCTCCGGATACCCTAAACCTCTCTGGCTGCTGCTCACCACGGGGCCTTTTGCAGTCAGACTTGGAGGCTCGGGCAGCCGGCAGCAGAAAATCATTCTGATGTTGGGGTTGGAAGTCTTATGGTCTAATCCTCATCATACCCTGTACATCCCTAATTCAACCTTTCTTCCTCCTTGTGTTCCTTGCTTTAGGCCAGTTTGAGCATTCTCATGCTTTGCTCTTTATGTCACTGTAAGAGCAATTTAGGATCATAGAGCAGTAAAGAAAACCAATATCATCAACAAGCCATAAATTCTGACCACTATGTTCCAGCCCCAAAGTCATAATCAGTCCCATTTTGAGGGACTAAAGCATTGGTATTTCTTCTGAGCTATGGTGAAACACCTGAGCACATACCCAGCAATTATTTTTTAAGATCAATAGCTTATTGAATCAAAGTATAGAGGAATCTGTTGGCCTGACAAGGAGTGAGGAAATACTATAGTACAAAATAATTTGGAACTAAAAGTTAAACCATTCCATTTTTCTAGCTAAAAGAAAATATGGATTAGATAAACAAGTCAAATAATTTCAGGAGTCCCTTTGGGTTCCAGGAGACATTCAGATCTTTCCACACGCTGTTGTCATTTCCTCTTCTACCGATAATTGGGAGGGTTTGGGGTTTTTTTTTGACGGCTTCAGGAGGGGCAGCAGTCTTCTGGCGGTGAGAGGTGTGGATTTAGGAATTCAGGCTCTGGCAGGAGGATCCGAAACTGAGCTCATCTTCCCTCCCAAGCCCTGTCCTCTTCCTGACTTCCCTATCACTGTGGATGGCACGACCATCCTTCCCGTCTCTCGAGCCCGCAACCTTGGTGTCATCCTTGACTCAGCTCTCTTATTCACCCCACACATCCAATCTGTCACCAGTACCTGCCAGTCTCACCTGCACAGTATTGTCCAAGATCCACTCTTTCCTCTCCATCCAAACTGCTATCTTGCTGGTACAAGCTCTCATAATATCCCAACTGGATTATTGCATCAGCCTCCTTTCTGATCTCCCATCCTCCTGCCTCGCCTCGCTTCAGTCTATACTTCATTCCACTGCCCGGATTATCTTTCTGCAGAAACACTCTGGGCATGTCACTCCCCTCCTCAAAAACCTCTAGTGATTGCCTGTCAACCTTCACATATAACAAAAACTCCTCACTCTTGGCTTCAAAGCTCTCCATCACCTTGCCCTCTCCTACGTCCCTTCTGTTTCTGCTACCCAACCCAAACACTCCGTTCCTCTGCTGCTCACCTCCTCACGGTCACCCATTGGCACCTGTCCCGCTGTTGACACTTTGCCCACGTCCTACCGCTGTCCTGGAATGCCCTCCCTCCTCACCTCCGCCAAACTAACTCTCTTCCCCTCTTCAAAACCCTAATGAGAGCTCACCTCCTCCAGGAGGCCTTCCCAGACTGAGCCCCCCTTTCCCTCTGCTCCCCCTTCCCTCCCCTCCCCCCTGCTCTTCCCCCTTCCCCTAGCACTGTGCTCATGTGTATATATTATTTATTACCCTATTTATTTTGTTAATGAAGTGTACATCTCCTTGATTCTATTTATCTTGATGATGTTGTCTTGCTTTTGTTTTGTTCTGTTCCGTTTCGCTTTGCTGTCTGTTTCCCCCGTTTAGACTGTGAACCCATCATTGGGCAGGGATTGTCTCTATCCGTTGCTGAATTGTACATTCCAAGCACTTAGTTAAGTGCTCTGCACATAATAAGCACTCAATAAACACTACTGAATGAATGAATGAAATGGTCATGTTCACTGAGGTGCCAGGGCATTATTTTATTTGTGGACCTTGACTCATCCCCAACCTCCTGTGCGTTGAGACTGGCAGGGTGAGTCAAGTTCATCTGGGAGGATCTCTAGGACTTAGCACTGAACGCACTTAGTGATGAGAAGCAGCGTGGCTTAGTGGAAAGTGCACGGGCTTGGGAGTCAGAGGATGTGGGTTCTAATCCCAGATCTGCTACTTGTCTGCTATGTGACCTTCTCTGTGCCTCAGTTACCTCATCTGTAAAATAGGAATGAAGACTGTGAGCCCCACATGGGACAACCTGATTACCTTGTATCTCCCCAGCACTTCAAGCAGTGTTTAGCACATAGTGAGCACTTAAATAATACCATGATTGTTATTATTTTCTAAAATAATATTATTTATTTAATAGTATGAATATTATATTAATATTATAATATATATTATAAATAATATTATATTATTTTCTAAAATAATCTAACAGCAAATAATAACAAAAGTCATCCTGGTATTTAAATGCTTATCACGTGCCAAACATTTTGTTTAGTCATACAGGAAAGAGAAATGAAGCACAGGTAACAAATCATAGGCCATGGAAGCATTCAAATATATCAGAATCAATTTACATGGCTCTGGGAGATAAACAGTGAATGGTCCTTAAAGAGGAGGTCCTCACAGATTCTGCGATTTTAGGAAGAGAGAGGTAGGCAGTAGAGAGAAAACACTTTATATGTCCAAGACACAAATACAGTGAGAACAATGATCCCGGTTCTAATCCTGGCTCTGATGCTGCATCTGCCTTTAAGAGGCATTTAAAATTAAATACGGATCGAGATTGCTAATTGCACACCCATGCGCTAAAGCAAATGAGCCCCCTGGTCAGCATGGTACACAACTTCTAGCACAATGTTTGTCTCCTTGGGATTTCATTCAAACCCCATATGGACTTCCTTTCCAGGAACCCCAGTCTAGTTCTCAAACCAACCCATAAGGGTGTCAAGTTCCTAAGTGGGATTATTCATTTTTCCTAGGTAGAGGAGGCTAGTCACATCCGTGTGACAAAGTCCCAATTTACTACCAAGAGTTCGTGGAGACCTCTCTTCAGATTTACTCCCCAAACCTTCTCTTTACCCTTGGTCACATTAGGATCATGTGACAAGATCCATCACAATTTTCTCATTCCGTGTCTAACTGTTCAGCCTTATTGCTCACCCAGCCCTTCCAGGATCAGTAGGGTGTGGATCTACGAGATGTGTTAATGCTCCTTGTCGCTCACTGCCAGTTCCTCTGGTACTAGTGAGCACATTTGCATATTCTATCCCCTGGGTGTTGCCCACTGATCCATACCTTTCAGGGAAACTGTGCCTTCCTGACTCCATTCCCCATCACACCAGCCTCCTAGCAGAAGAACCATGCTACGGTGACTCATTCTAATCCTCAGGTGGGAATATAATAATAATCATAATGATAGTATTTGTTAAGCGCTTATTATGTGCTAAGCACTGTCCTAAGTGCTGGGGTAGATACAAGGTAATCAGATTGTCCCACATGGGGCTCACAGTCTTAATCACCATTGTATAGATGAGGCAATAGAGGCACAGAGAAGTTAAGTGACTTGCCCAAGGTCACACAGCAGACAAATGGTGGAGCCGGGATTAGAACTCTGACTCCCAATCCCGGGCTTTTTGCACTGAGCCACACTGCTTCTCACAAGTTATGGGCAATATGGGCAAGTTGGTCAGCCAGAACAATAGCAGAGGAGGGGATCACTCTCCTCACCACTCTCCATTTTCTGGGGACCCAGATTGGCCATACGTTAGCCCTACCCTTTTTCTGGGCCCTTTCCCTCACTAGAGGACCTGGATGGTTTAAGATGAGGCCACCAGTGTGAGTCCCAGCATGCATAATGGCAAAATAACAAGGAAGAACCCAGATCTTATAAGACATAAAATAACATAGCATCACAGAGGACCTTCAGGGAAACCCAAACTACTATAGGGTTGCTTTTTGTTTACAACTTTCAATAAAGAGTACTTTAATAATTACATAAAACAATCTACCAAAGAAAAATATTCCTATGGTCTTTGTGGTCCCTAGCTTTATCCAGGTGACTGATGCCAAGTCTCTGGACTAATTGGACTGATGGGAGAATATTCCTTTCCCTGATGTTTCACAACCAGGCACAGATTGAAGCTAGTCTCTCTGGGAGGCAATTATCCACTGATCCTTTTTTGGACATTGTTCTAGAAGCCAATGTGTCCTATTGGGTTATAACCTAGGAAGATATACTCTTACCCAAAGAACTGTTAGGCAGTCAAGTGAACAGCATCATCATGTTTGAATTAACAGCTCTTTCCCAATAATATTTAACAATTATTCTTATTCAGCCATTAATTCAACAACTGATATTTAAAAAAATATTCTGAACAATGATTCTTTAAAAATATTCTTAATATGACAGTTATTTGCAATATCCTTTTGTTACTTTCCAAATCCTTGAGGTGGTGTCTAAGCCTTCCTCAGTCCCTTACACAGAAACACAATTTCAAAACCAAAATAAACATCCAGGCCTTTTCTTTTACACATGTATGAGAGATATGTATGTATGTGCATTCAACTGCTTCCTAGCCCCATTAGCCAACTATAGCAGACACAACATGGAGGTTGGTATTATTTTTACCCTTACATAATGAAAATTTTATATTCAAAACAATTGGAGTCAAATAGTTACAAGCAAAGATTAACCATAACTATTTAAAGCATTTAATTTGTAATACTAGCAGTTAAATCTCTCAGTTATACAGCTGTCTCCTTATCAGACTTCCTTAGATTCATGACTGATAAAAATTTCTCAGCTTAATTCCAGTTTAGTTAATAATTATGAGCCTTTTTTTTGAGAGTTGGGGCTTATGTGGTCCTAAAGTCTCTTTATCAAATAAGGAGATGTCCCATTGCTAGGTCCTTTCCCCCAAGAAATTTGTGGGACTGGGTAGTCCTCCCGGTGTCGTACCAAATTCTTTAGGTCCTCCTTTAATTCCCATTCATGAGAGAGACCAAATTCAATTATACTTACAAATGTTCCTTTCCAATCTTAGTATTACCTTTTTCTTCAGACATTTCTTTACATATTTCCATATTCCCATTTATCCAAAATTATAAAGGAACATATATTTTCCTTACACCCCTACAGACATTTCTAACTAGGAAAGCAATTTCAAAATCTCACTAAATCACCTCTTTTGCAGGTTCACACTTAACTCTTTGCTAGAGGGAGGTGCTTCTCTCAAACAAATTCCTTTTTGATCTAGATAGATACAGCTCCCTAGGGGTTTTCTTATTCCTATCCCCATGTCTTCATTGCAGATTTCTTGCAATTAGGTGATTTTTATGAATTACTAAGAGAAACAGTTTAAATAAAATGCAAACCAATAAAATGAATACCTTTGGAGCACACACTTCAAGGCACAGTACTCCTCCCAAGGTCCTGGAATGCCCTCCCTCCTCATCTCCGCCAAACTGATTCTCTTCCCCTCTTCAAAACCCTACTTAAAACTCACCTCCTCCAAGAGGCCTTCCCAGACTGAGCTACTCTTCTCCCTCTACTCCCTCTACCACCCCCCCTTCACCTCTCCGCAGTTTAACCCTCTTTTCCCCCCATTTCTCTCTGCTCCTCCCCCTCTCCCTTCCCATCCCCTCAACACTGTACTCATCCGCTCAACTGTATATATTTTCATTACCCTATTTATTTTGTTAATGAAATGTACATCGCCTTGATTCTATTTAGTTGCCATTGTTTTTATGAGATGTTCTTCCCCTTGACTCTATTTATTACCATTGTTCTTGTCTGTCCGTCTCCCCCGATTACCTGATTAGACTGTAAGCCCGTCAAACGGCAGGGACTGTCTCTATCTGTTGCCGACTTGTTCTTTCCAAGTGCTTAGTACAGTGCTCTGAACAACACAATACACACAACACTTCATAACAGTGGCCAGTTCATTCAACATAATTCATTTTACACATACCTTCACACAGACATGCAAGTGTAGTCAATCCCTCCTATCAAATGAGTTGTTAATTTCCCTTTCCCCAGAATAAATGCCTAAATCCTTATTTAACAATCTGGTTCCTTTCTGTGAAATACAGATTCCTTCTGTGTTCACGCCTGTATTATCTTTTAGGCCTTTCATTCTTTTCCCTAAAGCCATAATATCTCTGTAGGCATCATCTCAAATCTCAACTCTTTGGCGTTCCAAAACATGCTACATAACCATTCTAGCACACAGAGACAAGGGCAATCTTAATCACAACAGCAATCTAAATCACAACACATTCACACAATCTTTCCAACTCTTAAAGCAGAACACACTAGTCACTCCCACAAACATGAAGGTGTGCCCAATCTCCACATGGCTCAGTGGAAAGAGCCTGGGCTTTGGAGTCAGAGGTCATGAGTTCGACTCCCGGCTCTGCCACTTGTCAGCTGTGTGACTGTGGGCAAGTCACTTTACTTCTCTGTGCCTCAGTTCCCTCATCTGTAAAATGGGGATTAACTGTGAGCCTCACATGGGACAACCTGATCACCCTGTATCTCCCCCAGTGCTTATAACAGTGCTCTGCACATAGTAAGCGCTTAACAAATACCAACATTCACACATAAAACAGAACTGCAATGTTCTCAGGCATCTTCAAGAATTTTCCTTTATCAGGGACATAAATTTCAGGAAAGGCTTATCTCAAACACTGATCTTTTCATAATAATAATAATAATGATGGTATTTGTTAAGCACTTACTTATCCCAGTTCCAAGCACTAAGATAGATAACAGGTAATCAGGTTGTCCCATGTGGGGCTCAAAGTCTTAATCCCCATTTTACAGATGAGGTAGCTGTGGCCCAGAGAAGTTAGGTGATTTGCCTAAGGTCACAGAGCAGTCAAGTGGTAGAGTAGGGATTAGAACCCACGGCCTCTGACTCCCAAGCCCGTGCTCTTTCCACTGAGCGACACTGCTTCTCAGTCTTTCATGTGAGACTCTTTTGCTGCCTGCTATTTGAATTTGTTTAGTGTCTATTTTAAACACATATTTTAATCCCAGGAGAGCATCACGGCTCATTGGAAAGAGCCCGGGTTTAGGAGCCAGGTCTTGGGTTCTAATCCTGGTTCCACCACCTGTCAGCTCTATGATTTTGGGCAAGTCACTTCATTTATCTGTGCCTCAGTTACCTCATCTGTAAAATGGCGATTAAGACTGTGAGCTCCACGTAGGACAACCTGATTACCCTGAAGCTAACCCAATGCTTAGAACTGTGCTCAGCACATAGCAAGCGCTTAACAAATACCAACATTATTATTATTATTCTCGGACTCCATTTTCACAAATTCCAACACTTGGACTCTGAGAGGACGGGAGTCTGGGCAGGACATACTAAGGAAGATTCCCTAGCAAGTTTATTGAGTTTTACTGGGTCCCTATTTTCCTGACATCTACCATTGAACTAAAGCCACCTGATAAGAATAGTATTGAGCACAGAGTTTCTTTCAGAGAAAGAAGTTTAAGACAGTCAAATGGCAAAGTCAGATGTGCAAATAATAATGATGACATTTATTAAGCGCTTATTATGTGCAAAGCACTGTTCTAAGCGCTGGGGAGATACAAGATGATCAGATTGCCCACATGGAGCTCAGAGTCTTAACACCCATTTCACAGAGGAGGGAATTGAGGCCCAGAGAAGTGAAGTGACTTGCCCAAAGTCATGCAGCCGACAATTGGTGAAGCTGGGATTAGAACCCATAACCTCTGACTCCCAAGCCCGGGCTCTTTCTATTGAGCCACGCTGCTTCTCTAAAAATAGGTTCTACTGAGATTTGAACTCAGATCGCTGGATTCAAAATCCAGAGTGCTAACTATTACACCACAGAATCAGCTCGTAAAGGAGAATAATAAAGATGGTATTTGTTAAGGGCTAACCTGGGCCGGGGCGGTGGGGGGGTGGTGCGGGGGAACCAGGTTGTCTCAGGTGTGGCTCACAGTCTTCATCCCCATTTTACAGATGAGGGAACTGAGGGTCAGAGAAGTGAAATTACTTGCCCAAAGTCACACAGCTGACAAGTCCACTGAGCCGCGTTGCTTCTCGACCTGGGCTAAATATTGCCATTTATCTAAGAACGTATCAATTTTTGGGGGGTCCATAATGAATTTACATGAAATAAGCCAGCGTTCCCTTCAGGAATCTCTTTGGATTGTCCTTTTCACATTTTCCTGGGGACTAATGTCTTCTGGGACCCTGTGCTGCTCTATGGTGATCTGGCACCCTGTGCCTGCATTAGCCTGGTGCCCTGCTCCTGAAGAAAAATCCCAATCTGTCCATACTATTAAATGGACCAAATTACTCACTTGTGTCTAACATATTTTTCATCAGGTGGTCGAATGACATAATCTCATTTTGGTCCAACAACCATAGTCCTTTCCCTCTCTGAGCCCCGAATAGAGATTTCAAAAGGTCTCACCTCTGTGGTTGAGCTCTTGAGGGTCACTGAGAGATGAACTGCTCTGGCTGTTGTTGAACGTTGTCATCTGAGTCGTGGCACTAATTTACTGTGGAAGAAAAACTTTACAGACTTTGGGTTGTGTTCAGAAAAAGGTATGTCAGGGACAAGTTTTTATACTACTACTACTAATAATGTTGGTATTTGTTAAGCGCTAACTATGTGCAGAGCACTGTTCTAAGCGCTGGGGGAGATACAGGGTAATCAGGTCATCCCACGTGAGGCTCACAGTTAATCCCCATTTTACAGATGAGGTAACTGAGGCACAGAGAAATTAAGTGACTTGCCCACAGTCACACAGCTGACAAGTGGCAGAGCCGGGAGACGAACCCATGACCTCTGACTCCAAAGCCCAGGTTATTTCCACTCACTAGTAGGGAGTGGCGTGAAGCAGCAGAGATTCCCTTGCTGGTCAAGACCAGCTCAAATTCAAGCAATACTGAGCTTCTTTATATGCCATTAATATAGCACTCATAATGATCAGAACAATACAATGGGAGAAATACTTTAGAATAGAAAGCAGTGAGTCCCTGGGGAATTTCCTGTTTAATCCTGTACCTTCTTTGACAAGGTGATAAATAGGGCCAGGGGCTTGATTGGTTCAAGGGTGTGGGTTAACCATGTTGTCTTGGGTTTGACTGAGATGGGGCTTGGCTACTCAAATTTGAGTCAATCAACCCATCCGGCACATCCAAAGTTCTCAAGTGGGCCTTGGCAGAGGGAAAGGTCAGAGAGAAAGGTGGACAAATGCAGGACCTTGACCACTGGGCTTCCACAGTGAGAAAGGGTATTAATTCCTCATTTTACAGATGAAGAAACAGAGACACAGAGAAATTAAGTCATTTGCCTAAGGTCACATAGCAGGCAAGGGGCAAAGTAGGATTAGAACTCGGGTCCTCTCACTTCCAGATCAGTGATCTTTCCACTAGGCCAAGCTGCTTCTGTTTATAACCTACTTTTGTAGATCCTATATACATAGTTAGATGTGCAGTAGGGGGAATTAGCTTGCAAAAAGTTATATAAGTAGGTACCTTCTGGAAAATGATAATGATTAAAGTTAAAGGACAGTTAAATCTTAATATATGAAAATTAATGTGCTGTGTTTGTAACTCCTTTAAAGTTTAAGCTACACCCTATTTCATTACTTTTTTTTCTCAGCTGCAATGATAACTTCTTTGGTTATTGCAAGTTGTGCTGTGACTAATGGACAGCCAGCATTGATTTATTTTTAAGGAAATGGGAACATTTGTTGAAGAAAAGGAAAAAAAGAACTTTGAGAGCCTAGCCTAAATCACCTCATTATAAATATCCAGCTCATATCAGGCAAGCCAGATTTTGATCCTGCTGGGTGTGACAGTGTCCTTTCAAAGGGGCAAACAACAACAGATAATTTATTTAAAACAGTAAATACTGTATATGCAAGTTTTGGTTCTGTTCCTATTTTCTTGAGAATTTATTTTCTACATGCCTCTGCATGTCAAATCCAAAGTGATCCATCATATTAACCTGTGAGTGATTTTCTCCATTACAAACAGCAGTTGCTTCTAGAAGTCCCCCTGAACAACACTTACTCCCTGAAGGCAGAGAAAAGGGAAAAACAGATATCCATCAACTGTATGTGCGGCTCACTCATCCTAAAAGGGCTTTGTAGATTCAGGCAGATAGGATGGGCCATTAGTATGACTAATGATTTCCTTTGCTTTACTATTCGGTGGGCAGAGCTGTTTTTCAGGAAAATGCTCTTTGGATGCATATTTAAAACTAATAAAATGCAGCTCACCTTCCTCCAGAAAAAGACCCACAGATCACATTGAACATGGTACTGTGAATTAGTGCCATCAGGATCATTTTCTTGCACACTGTCTTTCAGATAGATTAGATTACTACCTAGCAATGATCGTTTGAATTAATGTAGAGCGTGTTTCAGCTTGGTGTTAACAGAGCTGAGGAAAACATTAGGAACAAGTCTCTAGACTGAGTTTGTTGTGGGCAGGCATTGTGTCTGTTGTTATATTATACTCTCTCAAGTGCTTAGTACAGTGCTTTGCACACGGTAAGCTCTCAATAAATACGATTGAATGAATGAATGAATAACCAGGTTAACAGCATTAAAAGAAATATGTGTGCATATGCATGCTTACATTTACATGTAAAATGTTTTGTCTTTTGCGTTAAATTATTTTTGTCTGGTGATTTTTGTTCTCTTTTATTAACTGGGTTATTAAATAGTTTTAATAACAATAATGACTGTGGTAATTGTTAATCACTTCTCATTATTACTATTAATGATAATGATAAGAATATACTTAAGCACCTACTATATACCAAACACTGCACTAAGCCATGGAGTAAATAAAAGATAATCAGGTCCTTCACAGTTCCTGTTCTACTAGGGGATCATAGTCTGAATGGGAGGGAGAACAGGCTTTGAATCCTCATTTTACAGGTGAGAAAACTTAGGCCCAGAGTAATTAAGTGAATTGCCCAGAGTTACACAGCAGTTAAGTAGCAGGGCTGGGATTTGAACCCTGGTCCTCCAACCTCTAGGCCTGCCCTCTTTCCATTAGGGCATGGAACATTGGTCATGCTTTATAAAAAATTATGCAAAGAGTTAGTAAATGTTCCCTTATTGACCATCTTATAATTAAACATAAGGTTGATTAATACTAATGTGAAACTTTGCAGCTAAGTCTGTAGAAGAAGAATGTCTTCATGTTTCTATGGTCAAAAAGAATTACAACTCCACTTACCAAGTACTACAGTGATAAATGAAGACTGTAAATTGTTGTTTCAGCAAAATTTAAGATTAAAACTTGTTGTGGGCAGCAGATGTGTCTGTTTATTGTTAAATTGTACACTCCCAAAGGCTTAGTGCAGTGCCTTGCACATAGTAAATGCTCAGTAAATACAATCAAATGAATTGAATGAATAAAAAAAAAATGCCACAGTGATTCGTGAATGTTTTGAATGCAGTAACTCAGTAAGGATACAGATGTGAAAGTGCATTTCCTAATATTCACCTTTTCCTTTTTTATTTTAAAGTGACAAAGGATCATTGTCATTTTCTGTCTGCCGTATGGATTTCTTTTTGCAATTGTTTAAACTTCATTTGTATTCTGGGGTAATCCAAGTTCCCATTTCATTGTTGGGCTTATAAAATCTGTTACTGAGCAAGGATATGCATGCATGTGAGAAACTTTACAAGCTGGCCCTGTATCAGATATTGGAATCGAACTCTAGAGAGTTACATTTCAGACTGGTTATGAGAGTAACTGGGCTTGCAACTTCTGAGGTAGTTTATGGTCTCTCAAACTCTCCAAGATACATTAGTTCTTTATTGTTTGGGTGGTAGCTGGCAATAACTGTTTTTAAAGACTTATAAAATGAATTTATGTTTCTCTGTGTCTTCAGCTAGAATTTGGTTGCCAAACTTAAATTTAAATGAGCTTTAGTTAAAGCAAAATATTTCAAATGAATACTTTACTTTCGTCAGCCATTCTAAAACCTCGGGAGTGTGCAATCCCTATAAAATCCTTTCAGTGCCCCTCAGTCTCCTTCAGAGTTATTTGTTGGGAGAAGTGATAAAAGCTAAGGAAGAAAGCATGTGAAAAAACTTACAGATTTTAATTTTCCCTGGCTATATACTTGGACCCTGGTTCAGTCGAAAAAGTCAGCTTTAGAAATCAGGAGGGCTATGTAGCGTGGCGCAGTGGAAAGAGCATGGGCTTTGGAGTCAGGGCTCATGAGTTCGAATCCCAGCTCTGCCACTTGTCGGCTGTGTGACTGTGGGCAAGTCACTTAACTTCTCTGTACCTCAGTTCCCTCATCTGTAAAAAGGGGATTAAGACTGTGAGCCCCACGTGGGACAACCTGATTCCCCTGTGTCTACCCCAGTGCTTAGAACAGTGCTCGGCACATAGTAAGCGCTTAACAAATACCAACATTATTATTATTATTATTATTATTATGTTCTAATGCCAGCTTTGAAAATTCGGGAATGCCTGCTGAGCTCTGCCATGACTGGAGAAGGTTGCTACCAAAGAACCCCTTCGAACCCCTGGGAGGCCCCATGAGTGAAGGCAAAATAGGGATCCTGGAAAATAGCTGGTTAACCGGACAGTGAAGAAATCAGCAGCTATCAAGGCAATTACCCTTTGTGTCGCTTCACCAGAGAACCCATTCTGCACAGAAGACATCTTTGCATTTTCTTTATACAAGATGGTGCCCTCAGTGCCTTACTCACTTATTGCTCTCTATGTCCCAGCACAACTCTTTGTCCAACAGCACTCAGTGGCCTAGCACCACTCTAAGAGCCAGCATTTTATGTTTAGAAACAGCATGGCTCAGTGGAAAGAGCCCAGGCTGGGGAGTCAGAGATCATGAGTTCAAATCCCAGCTCCACCACTTGTCAGCTGTGTGACTTTGGGCAAATCACTAAATGTCTCTGTGCCTCTGTTACCCACCTGTAAAATGGGGATTAAGACTGTGAACCCCATGTGGGACAGGCCAATTACCTTGTGTCTTCCCCAGTGCTTAGAACAGTGCTCTGTACAGAGTAAGCGCTTATCAAACACTATCATCATCATCATCATCATTCTATGCCGCAAGTTATTATGTGCTTACTCCTTTTCTTTATGGCATTTATTAAGCATTTACTATGTGCCGGGCACTGCACTACAAGCTAATCACGTTGGACACAGTCCAGTCCCTCATGGAACTCAGAGGCTTAATCCTCATTTTGTAGAAGAAGTATCTGAAGAGAAGTGAATTTCTTTTTCATGGTATTTATTAAGTGCTTACTATGTTCCAAGCACTGCACTAAGCACTGGGGTGGATACAAGCAAATTGGGTTGGACCCAGTCCCTGTCCCACATGGGTCTCATGGTCTCAATCCCCATTTTTTTCAGATGAGGTAAATGAGGCAAAGAGAAGTGAAGTGACTTGTCCATTGTCACTCAGCAGGCAAGTGGCAGAGTCAGGATTAGAACCCAGATCCTCCTGATTCCGAGGCCCAATCTCTACCCACTCTGAAACGCATACCCTGCCCACAACATCCTATTGCTCTTACTGTTTTTGTTATTAGCCTTGTCCTTTATGTTATTTTTGTGTTTCTCTCATTTCATCTTCCCTTATGCATCTTTGCCCTCTCCATCCTTGATTTTGAAAATGGGAATCCTTGAGGGTCAGTGACCATGAGTAATTCTCAACTGTGCATTTTTTTCCCAGAATTTGAGTGCTTTGCATCCATTAGGCATATAATAAATGCTATAACTACTACAGAAGCCATGCTAATATATGTGGATAAGTGAAATCCTCAGACCTCAAATCCCATTTTTGGTACTAGTTTCAATGTTCTCACCCAATATATCTGTACAAGTATGGTCAGTGAATAAGAATATTTGAGGAGGTTGAGCTACCTGAAAATATAATCAAATGTACACATAAGTATTTTTCATGATTTATGCAAATATATATACATATATATATTATATATATATATAAACATATTATTTAAGTATATAAGTGATGATGATGGTATTTGTTAAGCACTTACTATGTGCCAAGCACTGTTCTAAGCACAAGATACAAGATAGATACAAGGTAATCAGGTTGCCCCACGTGCGGCTCACAGTCTCGATCCCTATTTTACAGATGAGATAACTGAGGCACCGAGAAGTGAAGTGACTTGCCCAAAGTCACAGAGCTGACAAGTGGTGGAGCTGGGATTAGAACCCACGACCTCTGACTCCCAAGTCCAGGCTCTTTCCACTAAGCTATGCTGCTGCCAGCAGTGGGTGTTGCTTTGATGTGACTGGGCTGTGAGAAGCAGCGTGGCTCAGTGGAAAGAGCCCGGGCTTGGGAGTCAGAGGTCATTGGTTCAAATCCCAGATCTGTCACTTGTCAGCTGTGTCCACTTGTCAGCTGTGTGACTGTGAGCAAGTCACTTCACTTCTCTGTGCCTCAGTTACCTCAACTGTAAAATGGGGATTAACTGTGAGCCCCACGTGAGATAACCTGATGACCCTGTATCTTCCCCAGCACTTAGAACAGTGCTCTGCAAATACTAAGTGATTAACAAAGACCAACATTATTATTAAGCAAGGACATTTCCAATCAACTAGTCAATTTTATTTATTGATTGCTTACTGTTTGCAGGGCACTGTACTAAGCACTTGGGAGAGCACAATATAACAAATTTGGTAGATAACATTCCCTGCCCACAAGGAGCCTACAGTCTAAAGGAGGAAACAGGCATTACAATACATTACAGATATGTGTAAGTGCTGTGGTTCTGAAGATGGAATGAATATCAAATACATAAAGGATTTATATCTGAGTTTAAGGTCAGTGCAGAAGGAAGAGGGAGCAGGGGAAATGTGTACTTAATTTGGAAGTGCCATTTGGGGGAGATGTGATTTTTAAAAAGGCTTTGAAAGTGGGGAGAGTGAGTGGTTGGGCAGATATGAAGCGTGGCTCAGTGGAAAGAGCACGGGCTTTGGAATCAGAGGTCATGAGTTTGAATCCCAGCTCTGCCACTTGTCAGCTGTGTGACTGTGGGCAAGTCACTTAACTTCTCTGTGCCTCAGTTACCTCATCTGTAAAATAGGGATTAAGACTGTGAGTCCCACGTAGGACAACCTGATTCCCGTGTCTACCCCAGCGCTTAGAACAGTGCTCTGCACATAGTAAGCGCTTAACAAATACCAACATTATTATTATTATATGGAGGGGAGAGAGTTCCAGGTCAGAGGCCTCATATGGGCAAGATGTTGGTGGCGAGTTAGAAGATATCTAGGTACACTGAGGGGATTGGTGTTAGAGGAATAAAGTGAACATACTGGGATGTTGTAGAAAATCAGTTAGGTAAAATAGGAGGGGGCACAGTGATTGAGTGCTTTAAAGCTAATGAAAAGGAGCTTCTGTTTGAGGAGGAGGTGGATGACTAACCATGGGAGGTTCTTGAAGAGTGGAAATATGGACTGAATAGTTTTTGTAGAACTCAAGGCAGGATAGGATAAGGATCAGTATAGTAGCAGTTCAGATGGATTGGACAGCGTGGATTTTAGTGATGTTGTGAAGGTAGAACAACAGGATTTGGTGACAGATTGGAAAAGTGGGTTGAATGAGAGAGAGGAATCAAAGATAAGCTATGGGCTTGTGAGACAAAGCAGAATGGTGGTGCTGTCTACAGTGGTGGAATAGTCAAGAAGGACAGGGTTTGGGTGGGAAGATAAGGAGTTCTGTTTTGGACATTTTAAATTTGAGGTGTTGACAGCACACCCAAGTAGAAATGTCCTGAAGGCAGGAGGAATTACAAGAATGCAGAGATGGAGAAAGGTCAGGCTGGAAATGTAGATTTGGGAAGTACCCTCACAGAAATGGAAGTTAAAATCATAGGAGTAAATGAGTATTCTCTGAGGAACTTAGGGAAACTGAGGCACAGAGAAGTTAATTGACTTGCCCAGGGACACACAGAACAGGCAACTGAATTAGCTCAGATTAGACTCCAAATTCTCTGATTCCCAGCACCATACCGCATTGCCTCTTAATCCATTTTCTCTGCATGTTTTGCTCAACAATGTCAATACTAGTGAATTTAGTTTGTTTCAGACCCATATTAGTGCTAATACATTTAGAGGAGGAGCCCTAAAGGGACCTTCTTCAAGAGTCTCTATAAATGGTGAGATATCTCAATAATTTTCCATCTGCTCTCCCACTTTTCTTTTTGATGATGATGATGACAGTCCCTCACTTCTTCAATATTCCTTATGTTGAGGAAAAACACATAGTTGTAGTAAAAGTATTTCTTAAGCACTTACTCTGTGCAAAGTACTATTCTAAGTCACTTACTGTGTACTAAGTCTAAGTCAATACACAGGTGGGAATTAGACATGGTCCTTGTCTTTCATGGATCTCACAATATAATAATAATAATAGATTTGACCTGCATAAATCTTAAAATACGGATGTGTTAACATATTTCAAGGCTTCGACTTACCTAGTATCTTTATCAAAATTTTGACCTAAAGCCACATTTTAAAAATTTAGCTAGGTTCCTTGATAGTGAAAGAGGTGTTCAGAAAGTCATGTTAAGTATTGTTGCCAATTCTGCCTACAATAAGGGTGAAGCTATTTTCGCTCTTCTGATATTGAGTAAGGGGGCATGTTGCTTCCTAATAAAAAATAACAGTGGCATATGTTAAGTGCTTACTATGTGTCAAGCACTGTTCTAAGCATTGGAGAAGATACAAATTAATGAGGTTAGATCCAATCCCTGTCCCATATAGGAATCACAATCTTAGTAGGAGGAAGAACAGATACCAAATACCGATTTTACAGACAGATGAGTTAACTGTGGCCCAGAGAAGTTAAGTGACTGGCCCAAGGTCACACAGTAAGGACATGGCAGAGCTGAGTTTAGAAGCCAGGTCCTCTGACTTCCGGGCTTATGCTCTTTCCACTAGGTCACAGAGGAAGCTCCTGCTTCCTGAGGGATGACTAAAGGTTCCTGCTTAAAGCATGTTTGTTAAGGCTCTGTCACCCATCACCGGAGACAGGTTCTTTCGGAATCGGTGTGGTGAGAGAGAGAAAGAGAGAAACCGGGGACAGAAGGCCTGAGTGTGTATGAAATTTATTCCACGAAGCAAATTGAATTATTTGATTATTTCGATGCAACAAATTGAACTCCCTTTTGGGAGGAATGTGATTATTGGTGGAGTTACAGCTTCCCTAAAGGGAGGAATATACTCATATGTTATTTGCGTGTGACCGAACCCCCAGGCCCACCCAGGCGCAATTGACTTATGGTTTTCTTGTACGTGGTGAAGCGGCTACCTCTCACCCATGTGCCCTCCCCGCACGGGAGGAATCCTGTGAGCCCATCACTGGGCAGGGATTGTCTCTATCTGTTGCCAAATTGTACATTCCAAGCACTTAGTACAGTGCTCTGCACATAGTAAGTGCTCAATAAATACTATTGAATGAATGAATTTAGGCCTTAAATCTACTTCTGTGCTACTTGCACTTGGTGAGTTGCTTCTGACTAGCTCCCTCCATGTTCACGTCCCACTTGGGAGGAATCCACTTAGGCGTTACATCCACTTTTGTGATACTCACACTTGGTGAGGCGGGTAGCTCCCACCATGTTCACTCGGGAGGAATCCAATTAAACGTTGCATACCCAAGGTGAAGCATCTGGCTTCTGGGCCCACTAACGTTCAACAAGATGGGAATTCACCACAGCTCCTCATTTGGTGCGAGCAGAGTGGCCTTCTCACACTCTGGGCAGAGGCAACCTGAAGCAGGCTGCTGCAAGTACTGTTCCTCTCACAGAAGGTTAGAGGTGGCAGGTATTTATCACCTGTGCTCTTAGGAATGCTTCTAGCCTCAGTTTATCCAATCTCTGCCCTCCCCACTCCTCCATACCTAATTTGATTGGTACAGGGGCAAGGGGGACCTTCTGTATTCCCAACTTGGTCTCCCACCCTCACTTCCCAGTTCTGCCAGCTGGCTCAGTAAGTCATGAGATAGCATTTGACCTCGAGATGGCCTTGGGACAGGCTCTCGATCCTTTTATGTCTGTCCTTTTCCTCCGTATGATCTGCACATTACTTTGCAGGTTTTTGGTAGGCCTTCTGACTGTTATAAGAGGAGGAGCTGGAAGTGACTTGCTTATGGCAAAATAACTTTGAAAGGTCAAACCATCTTAGTTGGTGATGCCTTGTCTTCTATGGTCTTGATATTTGCCTAGTAGAAAATATCTCTGTGTATCTCCATTCATGTCTGTGTATCTCTGTGTATCGCCATGGGAAGCATCATGGCATAATGGGTAGAGCATGGGCCTGGGAGTCAGAAGGTCATGAATTCTAATCCCAGGTCCACCACTTTTTATTCATTCAATCGCATTTATTGGGCACTTTCTATTTGCAGAGCACTGTACTAAGCGATATAAGCCACTAAGCCACTTCTCTGCTGTATGACTTTGGGCAAGTCACTTCACTTCTCTGGGCCTCAGTTCCCTCACCTGTAAAATAGGGTTGAGATTGTGAGCCCCACGTGGGACAGGGACTGTGTCCAACCTGATTTAGTACAATGCCTGGCACATAATAAGCGCTTAACAAATGCCATTATTATTATTATTATTATTATTATTATTATTATTTCTTCGGACTTCTAGTAATTGGCCTTCTCTCTACAAAAATATGGCCTCCATTCTAGCATTTGGGGTGAGCATTCAAAATGACTCATCACATGACCAACACCCTAGATCACCTACGTGATTTTGGTTTACTGAACATAGGGGTTGAGCCACCACCTACAGGTGTGTTTGCATTTGATGTAATGGTAATGGATTGCACTGAAGCCTTAAAACCCTCTTGACAGGTACCTCAGTGGAAAACACCACACATTCCAAGATGGCTAGCTGGCATTAAGGGTTCGGTTTTGGGGCTCTGGGAAATATCTCTCTTGTACACTTGCTTTGCCCGAAAATATGGTTGTGCCATTGTCCACTATTGTACACTGTTGTTGAGTGTACCACTCATTTCCAAGGAACCTTGGAGTCTTGTCCTGTTTTACACTGTCAAGTCATCTCAGACCCAGTGTGACACCATGGACACATCTCTCCCAGAATGCCCAGTCTCCAT
The DNA here is from genome assembly GCF_004115215.2 of Ornithorhynchus anatinus. Lineage (NCBI taxonomy): Eukaryota > Metazoa > Chordata > Mammalia > Monotremata > Ornithorhynchidae > Ornithorhynchus > Ornithorhynchus anatinus. Next base: position 159,555,304 of record NC_041728.1, read on the forward strand.
CTGCAATCATTCCAGCGGTGTATCCATAAGTTTTCTTGATAAAAAACATGGAAGTGATTTCCATTTACCATTTACCATTGCATCTTTCCTCCCAATAAACTTGACTCTCCGTCCTTGACTCTCTCCCATGCTGCTGCTGCCCAGTACAGGGGAGTTTTGACTTGTAGCAGATTGCCTGCCACTCGCTGGCCCATGCCTAAACTAGGAATGAAATGGGTAGGCCTCTGCTTGACTCTCCCTCCCATAGTAGAGACTGGTGGAGTACTGGAAACTCTTCAGATGCCACCCTGAGATGGGAACTTTGGGGCATTGGTTTAACATATTTTACTGGGCTGTAATATCCATAAAAATGATTCAAGATACTCTAGACAGTAAATCCATTATGGGCAGGAAACACGTTTTCCAACCCTTTTGTATTCACTCCCCCAAGTGGTTAGTACAGTGGTCTGCAAACAATAAGTGCTCAATAGCAGCTGATGATCGATTGATTGTTCCACAGAAGAAAAAATGTGTTATAGAAAGCTGGAGAGATGGCAACATCGCTTCTGCTGGGGCTTGTTTAATAGTTGATTTCTTAGTCCAGATTATGGAACTCATGAAGATGGTGTATTATATAGAGGGATTATTTAAAATTTAAGAAAATGAAATTAAGGATGGCAGGATACCATATATAGATCTAAGATTATGGATTATTTAATACACATCATAGCTATACCATCTTCTTGAGCATGGGAAAAAATATATACGGGAACATTTTTCCCTTAGTTGCATTTGAGTTGAAAAGTGCTTAGGGTAGGATATATTAGCAAACAAGAGCTATCATCTAAGACTCTTAAGTGCCTTTAGTTTTATTGACTATGTTTCAAGTCGAACAGCGTAGCAGCAGGTTTTCTGTTTTAATGAAATTTAAAAGTCATTCAGAAGCTCTTTGAAAAGATTAGGGCTAAAATTTGAAGCATTCATGACAGAGGAGGTATACTTCACTTTTCTCAACTTCTCTTTTTAATTCACAACAGTTGATTGGGTATTAAACACATTTAGCATTTGTCAGCTCCCTGGATAGAGTAGACAAGCTAGGTAATATAAATGGATGGCACTGTTCCTTGTGGATTGTCTTTGAAAGAGAGTACTGTAATTTTTTTTTGAACTGTCCTGTTTTATGTAGCTATGTTGAGAACTGAAAATCTTTACCCTGTCTTTATTTTTATGATTTATAACATTGTTGCATTCAGAAATCATACTCAACCCAATGTGAATTCTTCTTGATCTTCCATTTTAAATCAACAACAGAAGCAAAAATAAATCTCCATTTTTTTTTTATCTGCAAAGTATAGCCACTTGCAGCTGAGGCCTGTTCCACAGAAATCTGCAAGTGTTTTTCCCCAACATATTGAATACTAAGACAATTCTACTACTTGGAAATCCCACCACAACCCTCTTAAAAAAAATTCCTGCAACAAAAAGCAAGTACTGCACTAATCCCATTTGTAGCACGTCATGATTTAGACAAAAGGTCTACCGTGTTTTGTTTTTAATGGCATTTGTTAAGCCCTTACTATGTTCCAGGCACTGTACTAAGCTCTGAGGTAGATACAAGCTAATCAGATCAGAAAGGGCAAGCATTGTATTTCAGAATGCTGAATCTGTTTTCAACTATCGATCAATAAATCAGTGGTATTTTTTTAGCTCATGTTGTTATGAAAACTGTACTAATTGCTCCGGGGACCTGTAGTAGAGAATTAGACACTATCTCTGTCCTCAAGGTGATTAAAATCTGTCAGGGGAAACAGAGCAAGGGGCTATTGGCAAGAGAGATGAAATTGAGAAGCAGTGAGTAGGTTGGCATTTGAAGAGGAAAATATTGTAGTGAGAAAAGAGTGAGAATTTAAAGCCAATGGTAAGGAGTTTCTGTCTGATGAGGTGGATGGACAATCACTGGAGATTCGTGAGGAGTGGGGAAACATGAATGTTTTTGTAGAATAATAATAATAATGTTGGCATTTGTTAAGCGCTTACTATGTGCAGAGCACTGTTCTAAGTGCTGGGGTGGATACAGGGTATTGTCCCATGTGAGGCTCCCAGACTTAATCCCCATTTTACAGATGAGGTAACTGAGGCACAGAGAAGTTAAGTGACTTGCCCACAGCTGACAAGTGGCAGAGCCAGGATTTGAACCCATGACCTCTGATTCCCAAGCCCGGGCTCTTTTCCACTGTGCCACACTCCTTCCCATAAAATGAAGTATGGACTGGAGTTGGATGAGACAGAGGGCAGGAAGGTCAGCAAGGAGGCCGATACAGTAATCAGGGTGGGATAGGAAAAGTGCTGGGATTAACACGATAGCAGAACCAACAGGATCTAGTAATAGTTTGAATACATTATTATAATATGAATGACTTTTTCATGATTTCTATTTTGATGCTTTATGCTTCTATAGAGACACACTATAGTTAGTAGCACTGTTAGTTCAGTCACTCATCCTATCCCGATTGGATTACTGCATCAGCCTGCTTTCTGACCTCTCAACCTCTAGATGGTAAACCTGGTGTGATCAGGGATTGTCTCTCTTTATTGCTGTATTGTACTTTCCAAATGCTTAGTACAGTGCTCTGCACACAGTATGGGCTTAATAAATATGATTGAAATTAATGAATCAACTCCCTGTGCCACCTGCTTTACTTTACTCTTCCCAAGTGTTTAGCACAGTGCACTGCACAGAGTAAGCATTCAATGCATCCTATTTGATTTAAAACATCAGTCTATGCTTTAAATATTGTGGGTTTTTCACCACAGAGTGGGATTTCTGATCCTCTTCTGAGATGTCATTTCAGGTTTATCAGGCAACAGATGCCTGATGTGTTACTGCTTTTGTACGGAAGACTGGACTCTAAGCGACGTGTACCCAGGAAGACATAAACATGATTATAAATTACTTTGCAGGTTTACCCAGAGCTTTGCAAGTTTACCAAGAACTATGTCCTGACAGTGTTAGAGTTATGTAATAACAGTAATAATAATAATGATGGTATTTAAGCACTTACTATGTGCCAAGCATTGTTCTAAGCGCTGGGGTAGATACAGGGTAATCAGGTTGTCCCACGTGGGGCTCACAGTCTTAATCCCCATTTTACAGATGAGGCAACTGAGGCACAGAGAAGTTAAGTGACTTGCCCAAGGTCACACAGTAGACAAGTGGCAGAGCAGGGATTAGGACCCACGACCTCTGACTCCCAAGTCTGGCTCTTTGCACTGAGCCACATTCTTTCTCACAAGTTATGGATAACATGGGCAAGTTGGTCAGCCAGAGCAGTAACGGAGGAGAGGGTCACTCTCCTCGACATTCTCCATTTTCTGGAGACCCGAATTTACTATTGGCCATACGTTACCCTACCCTTTTTCTGGGCCCTTCCCCTCACTAGAGGACTGCACGGTTTAAGATTAGGCCATAAGTATGACTCCCAGCATACATAAGGGCATAACCACAAGGAAGTACCCAGATCTTATGGCACATATAATGATATAACAGTATCACGGCAAGAAGCAGGAAGACCTTCAGGGCAACCAAAGCTACTACAGGGTTACTTTTTGTTTCCATTTTGCTACACATAACCAAATATATAGTAGCAAATATATAAAGTAGCATTGTGGCCTGGTGGAAAAAGCATTGGCCTGGGAATCAGAAGCCCTGGGTTCTAATTCTGCTTTCCCTCGTGTCTGTTAGATGACCTTGAGCAAGTCCCTTTACTTCTCTGTGCCTCCTATTTTCTCTTACTTGGAATGTGACCTGCAGGTGAGACAAGGACTGCATCCAACCTGATTAACTTAATAATAATAAAAATAATGGTATTTGTTAAGCCCTTGCAGTTAGGCACTCTACTAGGCCCTGTGGTAGATACAAGCAAATTGAGTTGGACACAGTCCCTGCCCCTCATAGGGCTTGCAGTCTCAATTCCATTTTACAGATGGGGTAACTGAGGCAGAGAGAAGTTAAGTGATTTTCTAAAAGTCACACAGCAGACAAATGGTGGAGCCAGGATTAGAACTCATGACCTTCTGACTACCAGGCCCATGCTCTATCCACTATGCCATCCTGCTTCAGAGTACACCAACTTGTATCTAACCCAGTGTTTGGAGTAGTGCGTGGCACATAGCAGTTAATAAGTACTACTCTTCTTCTTCTAGTATTTCTTCTTATTATTAATAATATACATATAAATAAATTTATACATATATTATAAGCAAAACGTAACTTGAAGAAGTCACCAATTTATGCTGCATAGAAATTGTGTTCACTAAATTGTAAACTCCCTGGAAGAAGGGATCACGTGTACTTGTTCTTTTGTTCTCTCCCAAGCACTTATCTTACATTTCTGCACCTAGTGAGTGCTCAGTAAACATGTCTGCTCTGTTACCTTGGGCAAGTTAGTTAATTTGTCTGTGCTTCAGTTACCTCATCTGTAAAAAGGGATTGAGACAGTTTGTGTGGGACATGGACTATGTCCAAACTGAATAGCTTGTATCTACCTCAGCACTGATTAGATTGTTTCTACCTCTGTATCTACCTCTGCCTGGAACAAAGTAATCACCTAACAAATGCCAATTAAAAAAGAAATAAATTTAAAAAAACACACAGCAGCATCTAGTTCAGCCTCACTAACCATAAATACCTTGAAATAAAGTCAAGTCACTTGCCCGAAGCAACGCCTACAGCAGTACAATTCCTCTGGGAAGAATGTATAGGAGAAAAATGGACAACAGCCGGATGCTGAACTATATGGGGGAAGACACAGGCCATACATATCTTTACTTATGTGTGTGGGCATGTGTATGATTTTTAAAACTCCATCAAGTCTGGGAAGTAATATCTTCACTTTGCTTCAAGTTAAGTAGTACTACTTAAAGCTGGTTACAAAAAGGAAAGGAAGTAAAATATGTCAGATTCCATTGTTTACTCCAGTGATTCCCCAAATATCTTGCTTTCACTGAGTTGGAAAGGAATGTTTTACTTTTTATGGAGAGTTTTATTGTTTCTGCCAGATCGCAATGGGAAGACAAACCCATATCAAACCAATGCATTTCATAAACTCCGCTCTGCATGATGTTGTACAATCCCATGGCATAAACATAGTTCTGATAAAAGAAAGAGCCTGTTAAAAGCTTCCTTGTCCAAGCTTCAGTCAATTTCATCACTAGAATTGAACTAACGTCTTGCCAAGTTTCACATAAGTCTGCTTTTAAAATACATTTTAGTATACAAGCTGTCAATGGGTTATTAAATTGGATGGAAGTTACTATTTTAAAAAGGCCAGCAATTGGGACATAAAATGTTTCATCAACTTCAGAACCCCTAAACCTTATACTTTATGAATTCAAATTTAACCCCTTGAGAGCCTGAGACTACCAGGGAGAATGGAATCAGTCACTTGCATGTCGGGATTGTCTTAAGTTTATCAGACAAATGGGCTGTTTAATGCCTGGAAGAAGCACTGTAAATATAACAACTGAAGGGAAGTGTAGTTTGAACAGGTTAATTCTATTTTCAAGAAAGGACACTTTCTCAGGCAATTAGGATTGGAAGTGAATTTTTATGGGTAAAAATGACTTCCAGTTTCTGAGAGAACATATTTCTGTCCTTTAAGAGTTTGAGATTGCTGTTTCTGGAAACACTCGTTTTGTACAAATGTGAGTGAAAAGACTACTATAAAATCTGCAGTTATTTTCAGAGCTCATGGGCATAACTTAAAAGATTCAGGGATCTCTGCAGCCATGGGTGAAGTACAGACCATTGGTTCCTACATTCCACCCTGAGCTATTAGAAATATTAAGATAATGAAAAGCAACACCCAGACCTTGAAGAAAACAAAATATCAGGCTCCTGAGAATAAAGAGACTTGGAAAGTGCTCTGCAATAACATCTCAACAGCCCTACTGTAACAAGAGCACGGGCCTGGCAGTCAAAAGGGCATGGGTTCTAATCCTGGCTCTGTCCTTGTCTGCTGTGTGACCTTCGGCGAGTCACTTCACTTCTCTGTGCCTCAGCTACCTCATCTGTAAAATGAGAATTAAGACTGTAAGTCCTATGTGGGACATGGACTGTGTCCAACTTGATTAGGTTGTATATATTACAGTGCTTAGTACAGTCCTTGACATATAGTAAGTTCTTAACAAATACCATTTAAAACTAAGAGCAGAAGCAACATGGCTTAGTGGAAAGAACCTGGGCTTGGGAGTCAGAGGTCATGGGTTCTAATCCTGCCTCTGTTGCTTCTCAGTTGTGCGACCTTGGGCAAGTCACTTAACTTCTTGGTGCCTCAGTTACCTCATCTATAAAATGGGGATGAAGACTGTGAGCCCTTCGAGGGACAACATGATTACCTTGGATCTGCCCCTGCGCTTAGCACAGTGCTTGGCACATAGTAAGTGCTTAACAAATAGCAACATTATTATTAGTAGTAGTAGTAATTAAGGATCTTACAATCAATCAGTCACACACATTTAAAATGAGCTTAATGTGCTCTTACTCTGGGCAATTAAACTTAGTAGCCATGATCCCTGCCCTCAAGGAGTTTCAAGTCTTGTGTGGGAGGCAGGAACTAAAATTAGATAGAAGGAAAGAAAATGATCAGGAAAGAAAAGTGAAGTTTGCACTGGAGGGGAAGAGACTGGAGGCAGGGGGGTCTGTAAAGAGGCTAATCAGGGAATAATAAGTGTTTGGGTGATCATGGTGGTGTTTTGATGGAAGAAAAGGTCAAGACTATTAAAGAATTGCAGATAAGAGGACATACTAGAATATAAGAACTTATACATATGTGCTCCAGTTGTCATTTTTCCCCCCAGATGAGAGTAATGCTGCACAGTAAGGTTCTGAAAATACCTTTCAGTCTTGAGAAAGAGGTCATTAAAAGAATTGAAACCTGGCAGAAATGTGGAGGCATTGTATGAGTGCCAATCTGGGCAATTTCCCCAGATGGAGCTATGCAAATCGATTAAGTACCTGGACCTTTCAGCATTTTTGCAGAAATCAGTAGGGAAACTAATCTTCAGACATATGTACGCGGTTTATTTGATATGAGACTGCGGCAGACCAAAGTCTCTCTCCTCAGCACTTCTCCTGGCCAAAAGATACCTTAGATCCATTCTAAGTGGGCTCATATTTGTGACATTGTCTTCCAGTTCCTAACTACTTATAGATTTTCTCTTCAAGGAATGGGTGAGAGTCAGGGAATTCCACAAGGGAAATGCCAATTCTGAGTCCCTCAGACCACTACCAAGGAATCCAATGCAGGCCCAGAGGTTAGTACTCTAACTGACTTTTCATAGAAAAATAGAAGAAATCTTAAGGGATAAATAAAATAACCTAGATAAAATAATTCCTATCCCAACCTCCTTTCCCTTTCCTCTAACACATCCCCCTCCACCTCTCCTGGACTTTCCCATCACTGAAGATGGCACCACCATCCTTCCCGTCTCACAAGCCCATATCCTTGGCGTTATCCTTGACTCCTCTGTTTCACTTAACTCACATATTCAATCCGTCACCAAATCCTGTCAGTCGCACCTTCTCAACATTGCTAAAATCTGCCCTTTCCTCTTCATCCAAACTCCTACCACATTAATACGATCACTCATCCAATCCCACTTGGATTACTGCATCAGCCTCCTGCTGACCTCCCAACCTCCTGCCTCTCCCCACTCCAGTCCATACTTCATCTTCCTACAGAAATGTTCAGGACATATCATCCCCCTCATCAAAAAATTTCCAGTGGTTGCCTGTCCACCTCCATATCAAACAAAAACTCCTTACCACTGGCATTAAAGCACTCCATCACCTTTCTCCCTCCTACCTCATCTCGCTTCTCTCCTTCTACAACCCATCCTGCACACTTCACTCCTCTGATGCTAACCTCGATCTCGCCTATCTCTCCGCTGACTCCTGGCCCACATCCTGCCTCTGGCCTGGAACACTCTCCCTCCTCAAATCTTCCAGACATTTACTCTCCCCCCCCCCCCCCCAGAGACTTACTGAAGACACATCACATCTCCTCCAAGAGGCCTTCCCAACTAAGCCCCATTTTTCCTGATCTTGCACTCCCTTGTGCATTGCCCTGACTTGCTCTTTCTGCTCTTTCCACCCTCTCCCTGCCCCACAGTACTTACGAATATATCTCTAATTTTATTTATTCATATTGATATCTGTTTATTTGTCCATCTCCCCCCTCTAGCTTGTGAGCTCACGGAAGGCAGGGATTTTCTCTCCTTATTGCTGTATTGTATTTTCCCAAACACTTACTACCATGCTCTGCACACAGTAAGCGCTTAATAAATATAATTGAATGAATGACTAAAGCATTACCTTTCTTCTCCCCCAGACACATTCTCCCTTCCTGCAAGTGTACCATTGCAACTTCCTCTGGTCCATTTCCTTTAGCCTCTCTGGAGGAAGCCCAGTTTTCAGGTTCACCCCCTCGAGTCCATAGGCTTATTGTGGGCAGGGAATGTTTGTAGCAACTCTGTTGTATTGTGCTCTCTCAGGTACTCTGTACGGTGCTCTGCCCAAAGTACAGCTCAATAAATATCACTGACTGATTAATTGATTGCTCACCCTCTCCAGCTTCTTCCCTCAGGATTTTCAGAGATCAAGATGAAGCTGTTGCCAGTCCACATGATCCCTTTTCCCACTCTGGGTAGGAAGCCTCGATCCTCAGGAACCTAGTCCCTGGACTCAAACCTGAGGAAACGTTTCCTTACATCCTGTACCAACATCACTCAGCCCCAACTCCTAATGTAAAATATCTAAGGAGATTCTTCTTCACATTTCACAGGTACATTCCTCTCTTCCATAGTGGAAAGAACACAGCAGTGGTAGTCGGAATACATGGGTTCTAATCTCAGCTCGGCTACTTTCCTGCTGCGTGAAATTGGATGTTTAACTGCTCTGGGCCACATTTTCCTTATCTGTAAAGAGGGGATTGAATACTTGTTCTCCCTCCCTCTTAGACAGTGAGCCCTGTGTGGGATAGGGACTGTGTCCAATCTGTTTATTGTATCTTGCCCAGTAGTAGCACTTCACAGTTCCAAAAGACCTGGGTTCTAGGAACTGCTAAGCAAATTTGACTGCCCCAAGAAGTTCATTGAGTTCCTTAGGCTACTCTGGCAAAGATGCTGGCCTTGTGCCACTCTTTCAGCTCATCCAGACTGAAGCCAAGTTCCCAGAAATCGGAAAGATGGATGCGCAGACGTGTAAGTGCTTAAGTACAGGAAGCCTATGAGATCCAAGTGATTTCCCATTTTTTATGGCTTTGCTGTGGAAATAGCTTCTGTGAAATTGGAGTTATGCTCCCCCTGCTGGCCCCCAGGACCGGCTTGATGGCCATCTTGGTTTTTGGACACATCCACCCCACCCAGCAGAAAGTCCTCAGTAAGTGAGAAGCCTACACTTGGGCACAAGGAAAAACTCTGAGAAGGGTCCTTACTGGGTTTACCCTGTTAGCAGAGTCATGGCCTATGGGTTATTGTGTAGACCACATAAACCCTGTCCCACATTCATCGCTGTCTAGCTAGACCTGCCTAGGGCCCCACAAAACTTCCAATCAATCAATCAATTGTAATTCATGATAAGAAGCAGCATGACCTAGTAGATAGAGCTTGGGCCTGTAAAGCAGAAGGAACTGGTGTCTAATTCCGACTTCCCCAGTTGTCTGCTATATGACCCTGGGCAAATCACTTTACTTCCCTGTTCCTCAGTTACCTTGTCTGTAAAGTGGAGATGAAGACCGTGATCCCCTTATGGAATATGGACTGTGTCCAACCTGTTTAGCTTGTATCTACCCCAGTGCTTAGTACAGTGTCTGGCACATAGTAAGGCATTAACAAATATCATTTCAAAAAACAAAGAAGACAGCTAGCCATATTGCCTCCCTGGGGAATGAGTGCCATCTCTCCTCTATCCAACAGAGGGACTCCATCCCACCCTACCTTCTTCTATTCCACGTGAAAGAAACCAGGGTTGCAGCATGAGGCTTCCACAAAACCTTGGAAAGCCTGGTTGCTGCTGGAGTAGTTGCTGTGGCTATGACTGTGTTCTTCACTCTGAGCCCCAAGGAATCTGACTTCTCTAGCCATAGCACCCTTCTAATTTTGTTTTCATTTTGGTTATTTTTCTATGTTGTGTTTGAATGTTTCATAATTCCTGATGTGTTCCTTCTTCTCATTTTTAGTCATAGATTGTGAAATTTCTGAGGAATGGGGACTATGTCTATATCCCAATTGCGTATTCTCTCCCAGCACTGCAGCACAGCGGTCTGCAGTGACTGTGGCTCTGGTCATGAGGGATCAGTCTTTTCAGAATGGCAGCAGGAGAGAAGCAGCATGGCATAGTGGATGGAGCATGGGCCTGGGTGTCAGAAGGTCATGGGTTCTAATCCTGGCTCTGCCACTTCATTCATTCATTCATTCATTCAATAGTATTTATTGAGCACTTACTATGTGCAGAGCACTGTACTAAGCACTTGGAATGATCAAGTCGGCAACAGATAGAGACAGTCCCTGCCATTTGACGGGCTTACAGTCTAATCGGGGGAAACAGACAGACAAGAACAATGGCAATAGAGTCAAGGGGAAGAACATCTCGTAAAAACAATAACACAATAACACTACAATAACACAACTTGTCTGTTGTGTTACCTTGGGCATGTCGCTTCACTTCTCTGTGTCTCAGTTACCTCATCTTTAAACTCGGAATTGAGACTGTGAACCCAATGTGGGACAGGGACTGTGTTCTAACCAGTGCTTAGAACAGTGCTTGGCACATAGTAAGTGCTTAAAATGAGTCAGTTGTTGGGTAGGGATCGTCTCTATGTGTTGTTGAATTGTACTTTCCAAGCACTAAATACAGTGCTCTGCACACAGTAAGTGCTCAATAAATACGATTGAATGAATAATAATAAAAAGAATGATGGTATTTGTTAAGCGCTTACTATGTACCAACCACTGTTCTAAGTATTCAGTGATTACTGATTACTGATTAATGAAGTACCATAATTATTATTATTATAAACTTGTATATATCTCTGTAGTTAGTACAATGTCTGGCAAATAGTAAGCACTTAACAAATACCACAGTTATGATTATTGTGGCACAGAGGAGAAGCAGCTTGGCTTAGTGAGAAGAGCTCGGGTTTGGGAGTCAGAGGTCATGGGCTCTAATCCCAGCTTCACCACTTATCAGCTGTGTGACCTTGGTCAAGTCACTTAACTGCTCTGTGTCTCAGTTACCTCATCTGTAGAATATGGGATTAAAAGTGTGAGCCCCATGTGGGCCCCATGTGGGACAACCTGATTACTTTATATCTACCCTAGCACTTAGAACAGTGCTTGGCACATAGTAAGTGCTTAACAAATACCATCGTTGTTATCATTATTATTATTATTAAGTGACTTGCCCAAGGTCACACAGCTGACAAGTGGCAGAGCTGGGATTAGAATCCACAACCTCTGAATCCCAAATCCATGCTCTTTCCGCTAAGCCATGTTGCTTTTTTATTATGATTATGATCATTATTATGACTATTATTATTATTAGCTTCACTGCACCTTATACCCACAGTACCTACTCACCCAGAACATCTGGTGTGGGATTTTTTCTTATACTGGGATTATGTTCAGGCTTGCTCTGTTTTGTTTTTTTTTTTCCTAGCACTGGCTGCATCCCGGTTTCACCCCCAAAACTCAAATTGAAATGTTAGCACTCCAGGTCCAGAAATAAAATTTTTGATCTGAAGAGAAATAATTAAAGATCAATATAAAAATACTCCTTATTTAAGATTGTGGGAAATCCCTTCCAATGTAGTTCTCAATCACCCAAAACATTAACAGATGAATGATTTGCTGTTCAGTAATAAAGGGAGCAAATGTGTTGTAGAAGTGCCATTTTCATTGCATTTTAAATCAAGAATGTACTTAAGGAATTAAATTAAACTTTCCTTGGCAAATTTGATATGCTTAAGTGAATTTAGTCTACATTTTCAGAGGGTAGGGTGTTTAAAATTTGTTAGTAGGACCGTTTGTAAATTGAATTAAAGACAAAACTTGTAAAGCTTTTTTTGTGGTCTGTGTTAAGTGTTTACTATACTAAGTGCTGGCGCAGATTGGACATAATCTGTCACATGTGGGACTCCTAGTCTTAAACTCTATTTTACAAATGAGGTAACTGAGGCCCAGAGAAGTGAAATGACTTGCCTAAGGTCATACAGCCGACACGTGGCATAGTCGGAATTAGAACCCAGGTCCTTCTGACTACCAGGATCCACTAGGCCACGCTGCTTCACTAGAAATGCTTAAAGGTCTGATCAGAATATTAAAATGCAGTTTAGTACTAGCTTTTTCTGGATGTAGCCAGTCCAAGTTCAATAAAAGTGAATATACTTATTGGCTTATGGGTATTGGGATAGAAATTTTGTTAAATTTAAAATTGATTGAAAGAATCAAATAGTAGCTTGTATATGTATTTGCTTGTTTTATATTAGGGATAGTAAATGAGTTACAATGATAGCACTGCTTTTTCTGAAGTTTATTGAAATTAAGGAAAAAATTGTTGTCCCACACAATACAATATTATAAGGAGATAACTATTCTGTAATTCAGAACCTTTTAAGAGGAAAGTTGTATAGATATTAAGTACTAGTGATAGCTGTGGACCAGCTCTGTAAAACTATGAAGGCAGGAGGATTGAGGAAAGGATGAGATGTCATGGTGAAAAGCAAGGGACCTGTGTGGGTGTGGGGTGGTGAAAAATGGAGAGCACCTACAAATTTTTGAAAGTTTTATGCAACTGGAAGAAATTACTTCAATAAAGAAATGTGACATCCTTCTCTTGTTTTTAATTGTAATCCTTTCTTTTCTGTATGTTTTACCCTGCCATGCTTTGGGCAAGGAAATTGGTCCTTCTTTATCATTCACAATTTCACTTCCCTGTGTCTTTAACATTTCCTGAAGCTGTATCTGCTGTCAGCAACTGACATCCTGTTGTCAGATATTTTCTTCATTTTTTTCTTCCCCTGTAGTTTATCTTTACCTTGGTAATTTCCTCCCATTTATTCAGCTTCACAAGAGATTTCTAATGCTATTTCTTCTGTGACATATTTTTTCTTCACCACTTGAATTGTCTTAGATCTCTGCACTTTCTCATTCTGGGTCTCCACTTCTCTACTTTATATTTTCCATCATCCTCCCTTCATTAATCTTTTGTTTGAAGAGAAAAACTGCCTTAGTGCTTATAGTTTATAGTTCAACAACATCCAAATGATGATTTGCAGAATATCTTGGGAAAGGTTTTTTAGGTCAATCTTGTTCATAACGGTTTTAAGAAAAAAATCAATTGGGTTTCCTTATGCTGTCAATTCTTTTTATTATTTCTCAAGGTTATTTTTAGAAATCCTTCCAATGTAGTTTGTAATGGTCCTGTATGTTCCCAGTCTTTCAGTTAAACATTGTGTTCAGGTGCAGAGGACCCAAGCTGCCCCCTGACCAAGAGGGAGTGTTAATGCCTTGAGGTTGGTCATTAAAACAATTTTAGAGCCATTTTAACATGCGTCCTTGACAAATAAAACTGAAACTTTATGTGCATTTCCTCATTCATCAAACTATAGGCTTTCAACCTCCTAATTATTCTAGGCATTTGTGACTTTTATTTATTTATCACACCTTGCCCTTTTCCCACTTAGCAACCACCTAATAATGGCATTTGCCACATACAGCTAAAATAAAGGTGACAACTAGTCTTTTCTGTCATTGGAATAGTTTCATTTACAGACTGTGAAGTAAGACATACTCTAGCATCAGTAACCCTTTGCTCAAAGTCAGAGGCAGATGGGACCATTTCAAGAATCAAAATTGTGCAATAATTTCTGGGACTGCAAAGGCATTAAGCCTTTTACTCTTCAGAATGGCCCAAACTGAAACAATCCCACCATTACTAAACTAGATAAGGAGTTTCATAACTATGGTACGGGATCTTATTTTCAAGAAAAATTATGGATAAGGTTTCTGAGATTGTATTCGGTGTGTCTAGGTCAGGTGAAACACAGTACAGAGTTAAACCTAAATTGCCAGTTTAACCCTAGGTGGATTCAGCACTGATAAACTGTTGAAGTGGGTTTTGAGTCCAACTGTTACTGGAAAACCCTCCTCCGGTGGCTGAGAACTCCCGTATCGTTCCCCTTCGTAGCAAAGAACCCCAGCCCAATGACTGGTCAAATAACCTCCTCCTTCCCAATTGGGGAAGAAGTTGCTCCAGCCGTTAGCCCACCAGGGAGCAGACTTGATACAGGTTGATTGATTTTGTTATTTATATACCTCTAAACCTCAGCCCCTTCTATGACAGTGCAGCATGAAGTTTCCTTTTCGATCCAAAGAAATGGGGAGTGGGGAGGAAGGTAGCTTCCAGGGTGGTCAGGTGACCCTCTTTTGTTGAAACTTGTCCTTTATGTGAACCCTCATTGCTTGGTCTCAGTTGATTTCAACCAGAGACTTGCAGTGCACTTTTTCTTTTGTGCATCCTCCTGAATCAGACTTGCTTTCTTCTAATGATCTGTATTCTCTTCCACAGCAGGCGACTTTTGCCTGTTTTGTAAACCTGGCTTTTCATTTTACATCTGGCCTTCCACTTTACACCTTGTCTGCATTCCTGACTTTCCACCTTACAGTCTTCTTTGCAGATCTGGCCTCCTGCCTTACATTCTCTAGCCCTAAAGGACCCAGTGCCTGTAGCCCCCGTTTGCGGTGTGGCTTAGTGGAAAGAGCATGGGCTTGGGAGTCGGGGGTAGTGGGTTCTAATCCCTGTGACTTTGGACAAGTCCCTTAACTTTTCTGTGTCTCAGTTACCTCATCTGTAAAATGGGGACTCGGACTGTGAGCCCACATGGGATAACCTGATAACCTTGATCACCTCTAATGCTTAGAACAGTGCTTGGCACTTAAGTAAGTGCTTAAACAAATACCATCATTTTCGAGAAGCAGCAAGGCACAGTGCATAGAAGATAAGCTTGGGACTCAGAAGGTCAAGGGTTCTAATCCCCGATCTGCTACATATCTGCTCTGTGACCTTAGGCAAATCATTTTACTTCTCTGGGCCTCAGTCACCTCATCTGTAAAATGGGGGTTGAGACTATGTCCATCCCGATTTGCTTGTATCCACCCCAGTGCTTAGGTATGGTGCTTGGCACGTATTAAGTGCTTAACAAATGCCACAATTATTATTATTTTCTGCAGAGGTCGTTACCTTTGGGAACAAAGATGTACTGACAAGAATGTAAATTTCAAGTAGCAGTCAACTCTCTTAAGTCTTCAGAAAAGGCAGTACTAGCGAATGGTTACACTACTGGGAAATGTTCTTCTTTGTCTTGCCTGCCCTCGAAAAGAGGAAAGGGGGGGAACTCAGCTGTGGGTCCTGCTAATTTAAAAGGTGTCTCAATTTCTGGTCAGTCAGCCAATTGTATTTGTTGAGTGCTTACTCTGTGCAGAGCACTGTATTAAATGCTTGGGAAGGTACAGTATAAGAGAGTTGGTAGGCACATTCCCTGCCCACAATGAGCTTCCAGCCTAGAGCTAGGACAGAAGTGGGATCTCCAGTGGACGAAATAGGGAAGGGACAAAGAAAAGCGGCAAGTTTCTGAATGATTTTTATTGCTGCCATTGATCTCCCTCTCTGTCATGATTCTCCACCTTTGTCTTCTAGTGTCATTACTGCAATTCTCTGCACAGGTGGTGGCTGCCTCTGCCAAGTGTGGCAGAAAAGGAGAAGAAAGGAGAAGAGGTTCTTCCCCTTCTTACTGCTATAGCTGTGGCAGCTGCCATCAACATAACTGAAATGGTGAGTTCCATGTGTGCCTGCAAACTCATATTTTTGTTCCGATTTGAAGCTCCCACAAATGTCCCACACCAGACCAATTCTATAGTAGCAATAGTGGTTTTTTTAAGTATTTAAGTGCTTATTATATGTGAGGCACTGTATTAATAATAATAATAATGTTGGTATTTGTTAAGCACTTACTTTGTGCAGAGCACTGTTCTAAGTGCTGCGGTAGATACAGGGTAATCAGGTGGTCCCATGTGAGGCTCACAGTTAATCCCCATTTTCCAGATGAGGTAATTGAGGCACAGAGAAGTGAAGTGACTTGCCCACAGTCACACAGCTGACAAGTGGCAGAGCTGGGTTATTAAGCTCCCTCCCTCTCCTCTATCCCCTTCCCTTCCGCAAAGCACTTGTGTATATTTGTATATATTATTTATTACTCTATTTTTATTAATGATGAATATATATTTATTTATCTATTGTGATGGTATTGATGCCTGATTACTTGTTTTGTTCTGCTGGCTGTCTCCCCCTTTTAGACTGTGAGCCCGTTCTTGGGCAGGGATTGTTTCTATCTATTGCCAAATTGTACATTCCAAGTGCTTAGTACAATGCTCTGCACATAGTAAGCACTCAATAAATAAGATTGAATGAATGAATGAAGTAGTGTCTTGTGACTGCCCAGCTTCTCCTCCACTCCTCCACCTGCTTCTGTGCCTATATCACCATCCTTGGGATTGTCAAGTTCCCCTTCCACCACTCTGGTCAAATGCAAGGCCTTGATGACCTAACCTTAAACCTTTCAGCTGGGGAAACAGAACCACCAGAATTTAGTTCATCCCACTTAATGTAGGATTTCTGGCCACCTTACTCTTGTTGTTCTTCTTTTTCTTAATAATAATGATGGTTGTAGTATTTGTTAAGTTCTTATTATGTGACAGGCACTGTATTAAGCAGTGGGGTAAATAGAAGATCATCATGTTGGACCGAGCCCCTGTGCCACGTAGGGCTCACAGTCTTAATGTCCATTTTACAGATGAAGTAACTGAGGCAAAGAGAAGTTAAGTGACTTGCCCAAATCACACAGCAGACAGGTGGAGGAGCCGGGACTAGAACCCAGGTGCTCTGATTTCCACACCCATTCTTTCCACTGGACCATGCTACTCCCCTTACTTACTTACTATGTTTCAAGCACTGTACTAAGAGCCCTTGGGTAGAAACAAGTTAGGACGATCATAATGATGTTATAGTAATTACAACACTGTGTGTTTTATCTTCTGTGTCTGCACTCTTCTCTCCCCTCTTATATTCACAAATTTGAGATTCTTCTCTGAGATTGATTAAATGGAGTCCTGCAGAGAGGGAGGGGACAGGCTGAATGATTTCTTGAAGTCTACCCAATCCTCTAATATTATGGTGCCTAAAATGTAAATGCAAATAGAAGTGACTTCAGTGCAGGGTTTAAAATCAAAAATTGGTAGCCTAAAAAGGGAACAAAGAAACCGTCACATGGAATCATGTACCACTTTTGTGTTTCCCCTCTGAGAGTCAAACTAGTCAGTGCTTGTGTTATGCTTCAACAACAGACTCATTTATTTATAGGATTTAGCTATTTACAAATGAATCCGTCATAAGCTTTGTCCTCATATTACACTCTTTCTTGTGCTCTGATCAGCTCTCTTTTACCAAACTGTGTGTGAATATTGTTTCCTCTTAAAAACAAAACAAAACAAAAAAACTCTCCCAACACAAGTTTAATGTGAGGTAGATTAAAGAGTTCATTAAATGAACAAAACAGTTTGGATGAAAAATGGAGGTGACCTATTGAAGCAAAATTTCCTTTCAGTGTGAATGTATGCAACTGTTTGTCTAAGTCTCTTACCTGTCCTCAGAGAGACCATAAGGGGAAAGGAGAATGAGACTAATAGTTATCAAATTATGATTGTTAATATAATCAATCTAATGTAAATATTCACTTGGACATGGGTTTTTTAAAATGTTTGGGTAGTCCTAAATTGGCTGTTCAAAGCATATACAATAATAATAATATTAATTAATAATCTTAGTCTCTGTTAAGCACTGGAGTACATAAAAGTGAATCAGGTTCAACAGAGGTCCTGTCCCGCATGGGGCTCCTAGTCCAATTAGAGAGAGAAGAGGTATTGAATCCCCATTTTACAGTTGAGACACACAGAAGTTAAGTGACTTGCCCAAGGACACTCAACAGGTAAGCTGCAGAGCTGCCATTAAAACCCAGGTCTTCTGATTCCCAATGTGATTATTTCTCTTCTTGTTATTGACTTGTCTAATATCCTGTCCCTCGAGAAGTACCTTACATGCATAGAATGAATCCAGACACGGATCAAGGAGTGTTTCTAACCTTTTCAATTTAGCAAGAGAATATAAAGATGAGGGTTAAAGCCACTGATATAAACAATTAAAATGTCTGAAGTCCAGCCAGTATGTTCCTTCTTCCGAAGTGAAACAGATGCAGACAGCTGAGGCTCTAGATTGGCAGTTTTGGAAGATAGAAGTGACTTTGATTATATGGCATGAAAGAGTTTTCTACACTCACCATACGTTTACTCGGCATCCTGAAGAGTATGCCTGAGCAACTATTAACTGTGATACTTGTTGCTCTTTGTGAACCACGCATTGTACTAAACGCTAGGGTAGAT
Source organism: Ornithorhynchus anatinus (assembly GCF_004115215.2). Lineage (NCBI taxonomy): Eukaryota > Metazoa > Chordata > Mammalia > Monotremata > Ornithorhynchidae > Ornithorhynchus > Ornithorhynchus anatinus. Next base: position 159,573,832 of record NC_041728.1, read on the forward strand.
GGGTGATAATTAAGTTGGACATGGTCCCCAACCCATACGGGGCCTCGCAGTCTAAGAGAGAGAACAAGTACCGTATCCTCATGTTATCTATAAAGCAACCCAATTATCTTATACTACCTCAGCACTTAGTACAGTGCTTGGCACATAGTAAGTGCTTAACAAATACCAACAATCATTATTATTGATCAATCAATAAAAATAAATCATATTCATTGAGTACTTACGGTGGGCAGAGCACTATACCATGTGCTTGGGAGAACACAATATAACAGAATTGGTAGAAATGTTCCCTGCCCACCAATTCACAGCTTAGCGGGGAGAGAGAGACATTAATATAAATGAATAAATTATGGATCTGTACAGAACAGCTGTGGGGCTGGGGGAGGGTGAATTAAGGGTGCAAATACAAGTAAGTGCAAGGGTGACACACAAGGGGGTGGAAGAAGAGGAAATGAGGGTTTAGTAGGCGAAGACCTCTTGAGGGAGGTATGCCTTAAATAAGGCTTAGAAGGTGGGGAGAGTGATTGTCTCTTGGATATAAAGAGGGAGGGTATTCCAGGCCAGAGGCTGGATGCAGGTGAGACAGATGAGATAGAGGTACAGAGAGTAGGGTTGGCATTAGAGGAGTGAAATGTGTGGGCTGGCCTGCAATAGGAAACAGTGAGGTGAAGTAGGAGAGGACAAAGTGAGTGAGTGCTTTAAAGCCAATAGTAAGGAGTTTCTGTTTGGTGTGGCATTGGATGGGTAGCCACTGGAGGTTCTTCAGGAGTGGGGAAACATGGACCTGACTGTTTTTGTAGAAAAGTGATCCAGGCAGCAGAGTGAAGAATGGACTGGAGTGGGGAGAAAGAGAAAGCAGGGAGGTCAGCAAGGAGGCTGATGCAGTACTCAAGATAGGATAGGATATTGTTTGGATGAACATGGTAGCAGTTTGGATGGAGAGGAAAGATCAGATTTTAGCAATGTTGTAAAGGTTGACCTGACAGGATTTGGTGACAGCTTGAATATTTGGCTTGAATGAGAGAGATGAGTGAGGATAAGATAAAGAAATGTGCTTGTGAGAGAGGGAGGATGCTGGCAGTTGACTGCTGCCCCCCCCCCCTTTTCCTCTACTCCCCCTCCCATCCCCATCACTCCAACTCTCTCCCTTTGCTCTGTCCCCTTCCCCACAGCACTTGTGCATATATGTACTTATTTATAATTCCATTTATTTCTATTAATGATGTGTATAATAATATTTTTTATTTATAATGATGCTACTGATGCCTGTTTACTTATTTTGATGCCTGTCTCCTCCCTTCTAGACCTTGAGGCCACTGTAGGAAGGGATTGCCTCTATCTGTTGCTGAATTGTATTTCCCAAGTGCTTAGTACACTGCTCTGCACACAGTAAGTACTTAATAAATACAATCAAATGAATAAATACTGTGACAGTAACATCATGGGGAGGAGAGGGTTTGAGTGGGAAGATGAGGAAACTGAGGCACAGTGAAGTTAAGTGACTTTCCCAAGGTCATAAAGCAGTAAGGTGCCAGAGTTCATATTAGAAGCCAGATCCCCTGACACTGAGGTCAAAGCTCTTTATACTAGGTCACACTAGGACCATGAGGGTACAAGAGGGAATGCGTGTATGTCAGGGAGTGAAGAGGTTACTCAAACAAATTATGTAAAATGAACTTGGTTGCCTGGAAAGGAAGCTTAGTAACTACCCTTGAAATGTTCAGACGTCAATGCAACCACAAGCAGGACAAGTGTGGGAGATAGATGGATAGGGATATTTTAAAATGTGCTCGAGCTTGCCAAATTGGAGATTCGCCTGAGAAACAGACCAGCGGAAAGCATCACATTTGATGTAGCTAAACTTTATTATTTCTACACAGAGCTCAGTATCACCTAAGGTAGCTGAATAGAATCCTCTTCAAAACTAATAGAATTTCATCTTTTAATAATCTAGTATTGCTAATAACTATAAAGGGCTTTTAAGGGTGTTGTTTTAAAATGTTCCATTAGTTTTATGAAATATGATCTGGAAACCTGGCTTCACGAGGCTAAGCTAACATTCCTTGCGTAGAGTTGTATTCTAAATCAGTGTTATAGCTACTCGGTTGCCAGGAGGAAAGGAGTGAGCATTTCAATAAAATTTAAATAACTCAGAGCTAATACATTTTTAATCATTTTAGAAAAGATCATATTTAGATTAAATTACTATCTAGGTATGGAAATTATGGCTAGGGTATGACCCCTGAATATCATGGGCTAGGTTTTGAGGTTTCTCTTTAAATGATGAACCTGCCACTATTTGCAAAAACTCCTCTAGGTCAATCAGTGGTATTTATTGAGCATATACTGTGAGCAGCCCTCTCTCAGGGTCGCACCTGGAGAGTTTCCAGTACTCTACTAGTCTTGACTATGGAAGGGAGAGTCAAGCAGAGGCATATCTATTCCATTCCCAGCTTGGCCAGTGGCTAACAAGTAGAAGGCAATCTGCTACAAGTCAAAACTCACCTGTGCTGGGCAGCAGCGGCATGGGAGAGAGTCTAGGGTGGAGACTCAAGTTTACTGCATGGAGGGAGACAGTGGTAAACCACTTCCATATTTTGACCAAGAAAACTCTCTGGATACACTACCAGAAAGATTGCAGATGGAGGCGGGGCATTCAGAGAGATGTGTCAATGGTGTTGCTATGGGTTGGACACGACTCGACAGTGTAAGACAAGACTGTGAGTAGAGCACTCTGCTAAGCATTTAGTGGTGTACCCTGCCCAGACTTTAGCCTGATCACGTTGTTGCTGACTCAGTTAAAAAGGCAAAAACTTGATCCCATGTGGCTACCCTAGGGCTTAGAACAGTGTTTGGCACATAATAAGTGCTTAACAAATGCCATTATTATTATTATTATTATTATGGACTTTTTCCCATCTATCAGAAATCATCTCTGCATCAGAAACTGTTTTGTCCCACTGCCCTGGAAAATGTCCCCTACTCTATTGATGGAGATGAATGGGAATGACAGTCAGTTATCTTTTAACCCTCCTACCTAGTGGCCTTTGATTCTCCGTAAAACAAAAAAGGAAAACTAATTCTTCAAATTGCACCCCCAGAATCCACGCAAGGGCCTAATTCAGATGTTTTTAGAACCCCAAGTACATCCATTCCTGCAGCATCTACCGAATGACCCACATTTCTAACCTAAGTGGGTTTCCTTTCCTAGACATGCTATCCTCTTCCTGCTCATCAACCCAATCCTAAGAGTTTACAGAGCTTTGAAAAGGAAAGCCTTAAGGATTTTTTTATAAATTTAAACTTAAACATTTTATTTTTGGGAAAACCCCTAAATTCCAAGCCAAAATAGTTTGGTCAGGAAAGATTAAAAAAAATTCCCTATCTGTGACTGAAGTAGAGGACATTATGTTTCCAGGATGCTCCTTCTTTTATTGTGACTCACAGGTGGAGAAGCCCCATGCCTAGAGGTCAGAGGTCAATATGACATTAGTAAGGGTCTCAGCCCTTTTATCCCAGGTGAAAGAACCTCTGGAGTCATGTTAGGACCCTGACAACCTCTGCGGGGTTTTATTATTATCATTATTATTATCGTACTTGTTGAGCACTTTCTCAGTGCCAAACCCTGTTCTAAGCACTAAGGTAGATACAAGATAATCAGGTAGGACACAGTCCCTGTTCTATGTGGGGCTCACAGTCTTAATTCCCATTTTACAGATAAATTAACTGAGGCACAGAGAAGTGAAGTGACACGGCAGGCATGTGGTGGAGCTGGGATTACAACCCAAGTCCCTCTCACTTCCAGGACTGTGCCCTATCCACCACTAAGTAATGCTTCTAAAATCCTCCAGTTTTCCTGCTCATCTAACACAGGTTTGCTCAATGCTCCCCAAATATCAGCATCCCCATTGCTGCCACTACCTTTAAACTGAAGCTTGGGTGTCTTCCCTAAGGTGAAGGAGTCATCAGGGTCTTGCCCACCACCCCATCCTCGGGCTGCATAAGGGAAGTTCATAGAGAAAGTATTCTCTCCCACTCCTGAGGATCTCCATGTCCACATGTCCATTGGCAGCCAGAGCTTCTCCTGTAGCCCATACAATAAGCAGACACGAAGATCTGGGATTGAATTTTTTTTTTATGGTGTTTGTTAGACAATTACTACGTGCTAGGCACTGTGTAGCTATTGTGGTAGAAATGAAATAATCAGTTTGGACACTGTCCCTGTTCCACATAGCGCTCACAGTCTCAATCCCCATTTTACAAATGAGGTAACTGAGGCACAGAGAAGGTAAATGATTTGCCCAAGGTAACCCAGCAGACAAGTGGTGGAGATGGGATTAGAAACCAGGTCCCCTGACTCTCAGACTGGGGGTCTTTCCACTAAGCCATACTGCTTCTTAATAATATTTAATGATTTCAACAGTGTTTAATGGTTTCTTAATAATAATAATGTTGGTATTTGTTAAGCGCTTACTATGTGCCGAGCACTGTTCTAAGCGCTGGGGTAGACATAGGGGAATCAGGTTGTCCCACGTGGGGCTCACAGTCTTAATCCCCATTTTACAGATGAGGGAACTGAGGCACAGAGAAGTTAAGTGACTTGCCCACAGTCACACAGCTGACAAGTGGCAGAGCTGGGATTCGAACTCATGAGCCCTGACTCCAAAGCCCATGCTCTTTCCACTGAGCCACGCAGTAACAGAGAAAACAATTCTGGTTCAAACCTCCATTCCCTGACTCTACTACTTTCCCCTCCAGGATCCTCTCTACTTCCCTGTAGGTGTCTCAGGACTTATTTTCCTCTGGACCTTCCCTCTCTTCTGTTTAGAGTATCCCTGGATCCATTATCACCTTCTCCAAATTGTTCAGAAACAGGCTCTCCTAGCACCCTTTCTCCCTCAAAGGAGCAGAATCCTTCCTCTTCCACGATTTTAGCTGCTGAACCCCAAATCTGCAAGGTAGCTTTACCCAAATCTAGGATCCTATCCAATCCCTCCTTGTGCCCTATGTCATTCTGAAACACAGCATGAGATTTTCCTGTGTCTTGTTCTCCCAGGCATACAGTTTGTAGCCTCGCAAACTCCAAGATGGTCTAGGATCTGCTTTAACTACCTGGAAAAAGGGATATGCAGTCTCACTAAATATTTAACAACTGCATGACTACTGGTCGTTGGAAGGAATAGAGATCACAAAAAAACCCAGTGGAACACTGGTTGAACCAAGACCTTTATTGTTCAGAGGATTTATATAGCCAGCTTTTCCCCTCTTCAGCATTTTGATAATAACTTCATATCACAGAATGGCTGCACACATAAAACAAATTTGTTGATGTGGAGAACATTTATGGGCCATAGTCCAGAGATCTAGCATATGTTTTACTTACCTCTTGTTTTTCTTCTTGAGCAAATTGCATTGACCCAATCTCTTTTTCCCACTCATTTGCCAAATTAGTGATGTAGTCTATGATGGAGATGTTGTTTCTTGGGATATGTGGCTCAGACATCTTCTCTATTCCACTCACAATTTTATTATAAAATAGGGTGACTGACCAACTAACCTATTATAATTATATTATGATTATAATAATTAACTCTCCTCAATTCCAAAGCCCTACTACAATCATACAGGTTCCAGGTGGCCTTCTCTGATTGATCTCTCATCTTTTTACCCTATTTACCCATTCATTCATTCATTCATTCACTCATACTTATTGAGCACTTACTCTGGGGGGACCACTTTACTAAGTGGGAGAGTATGATATAACAATGAACTGACACATTCCCTGCCCACAATGAGTTTACAGTCCAGAAGGAGCTTACATCTTATTAATATAGCAATACTTTAAAAAAAGATGCTGCACTTCTGTTTCTTGTTTGGTGTCAGAGAACATATTTACAGAGAAAATAAGGTTCATGATATTACTCACTGTAACACCATGTACTTTGAGTCTTCATCTCCAAGCACTTAGGGACACCTAGGTAGCACCACACACCCTCCCTACTACAGACTTATGTAGATCTCTTTAAACTGTTCTGCTTCTCCTATTTACAATTTATTTTCCCATCTGTTAAGCTCTTTGAGAGCAGCGATCCTCTCTATTTACTCTAGGAACTCTCCCAAATGCTTAATTTAATGCTCTACACAGAGCAAGTGCTGAGGGCAGTAATTGTTAAGGTCCAAACATTCAGGGAGCTATGTCAAGTAAAGTAGGGCTAGACCCTTGCATTACAACAATCGTACAATTAGATCATTTTCATAATAATAATTAATAGTACTTATGGCATTTCCTAAGTGCTTACTCTGCGTGAAGCACTGTTCTCAGTGTTGGGGTACATTCAGATTAGTCAGGTTGGACACAGTCTCTTGTCCCACGTGGGTTTCACAGTCAATTTAGGAGGAGGACGAGTATGGAATCTCCAGTTTATAGCTGAGGAAATTGAAGTCTAGAGAAGTTAAGTGACTTGCCTAAGATCACAGAGCAGGCAAGTGGTGGACTGGAATTAGAAGCCAGGTCCCTCTGATTCCCAGGCCCTGTATTCTTTCCTTTAGGCTACACTGCTTCTCTATAGCTTAAAAATATAAAATATTAAGTTATACCTTATATTTCTTGAGTCTCCATTAAAAGGCTTAGTTTAGCGAAGTTGTAAAATCTATCTTAATAAGTTCTAGGGGAATCAAGGAAGCTGGAAATTATTCAGTATAATTCTTAGAATATTTAACATGAAGGATATGACTTTTAAACCCAGCAAATTTACCAATATGGGGGTTCATAATGCAGTCCACATGTACTAGCCTTTCCTTTAAGCAAGGGTAAAATTTGGATATAGTTTTAATAAGCATCCAAGAGCAGCAATACGATTGAGTCTATGTCAATAATGGTAACACAATTCTGCCAAGAAATGAAAGGACTATATCTTACTAGAACCTATTAATGCTGATGTGTTCCATATAAGGAACTGCATTAGTATTCAGTTCTAATCATCATGTCTTATAAATGATTGCTAGAAAGCATAATTATTACTGCATACTGCCAAGGATACACGTTCTTTCAAAGAATAGGGAATAATTTCACACTATTTTATGGAATCGTGCAAGGATAATGTGAAATCTTTCAGAAATAGCGAATCAGCTTACAAATAAAAAATTGCTTAAGGATTTCCTCACTGGTAAAAGACTGTTTCCTTCAATTAATCAATCAGTTATTATTGTGATTACTAGAAATCGTAATAATCATAATGGTATTTGTTAAATGCTTCCAAGCACTGTGTGCTAAGTGGGGGTTAGATCAATCACAATCCTTGTCCCACTTACACTTCAGAGTGTAAGAGGGTGGAGAACTGGCATTTAATTCCCATTTAACAGATAAGGTAACTGAGGCACAGAGAAGTTAAGTGACTTGCTCAAGGTCGCTCAGAGAAGCTCATTCCCAGGGAGATTTTCCTAGTACAGTTCAGTTTCAAAACTTGCTCCCTGCGTGCTAAGGCATAATAGCAGCTTAAGCATTTACTGGGAATTTCACATTTCATCATTTAAAATGTCCTAGAATCCACTTCTTGTCTACTCATTGTAAAGTGCAGGCCTGTGAGTGTGTGTTCAAAAAGGAAAGAGCCCTTTGGAAAGAAGGTGCACCTTGGACTTACTTTTGTGAGCTCTCTTTTACTCAGTGCCATGATGTTAGCTTCATAACTGAGCTGCCATTCTAACTTATTGGATGACTGCTATTCTCTTTCTCCTGTGTACTCTGTTATTACAGGGTGTTATTTTCTTTGTGTTTGATAGTTTTGTTTGTTTCGACAATGCCAGGTTAAAAGCTCAACTGCTGTAGGCTTATGCTGAACCTAACTTGGTAGAGGCTAGAAATGTGTTGGTTCAAATTTCCTATTCCCTGTCTCCATCAGGGAAGAGTGAGCTGAGTCACCCACTGTATTTCAGTCCTTCCCTTCACCTTCCCAAGCTGAGGGTCACAGCTTCATTCAATTCATTCATTCAATCATATTTACTGAGCACTTACTTTGTGCAGAGCATTGTACTAAGCACTTGGGAAAATACAATACAGCAATAAGAGAGACAATTCCTGCCCACAACCGATCTCAGAGTCTAGAGGGGAGGATTACAAGTTCTATCATAACACTACAAATCTGGTTTATATAAATCATTCTGCACAACAGCATATAAATTGTGAAAACTCAATGTTTTTTGTGGGGTTTTTATGGCAGAAATGAATCCCAAGTTCGACAAAAGGAAGCTAAGTGGATGAGGATAAACATTGTCTAATAGTACGTACCGTGGCTCAGTGGAACGAGCACGGGCTTTGGAGTCAGAGTTCATGGGTTCGAATCGCGGCTCAGCCACATGTCAGCTGGGTGACTTTGGGCAAGTCACTTAACTTCTCTGTGCCTCAGTCACCTCATCTGTAAAATGGGGATTAAGACTGTGAGCCCCACGTGGGACAACCTGATTTCCCTGTGTCTACCCCAGCGCTTAGACCAGTGCTCGGCACATAGTAAGCGCTTAACAAATACCAACATTATTATTAAATTTAGCAGCTGTAAATATAAAGGTGGTCTCTACTAATCTCAAAAGAATAAACAAGCATTTCATATTAACTTGGTGATCCCCATAAGGTACTTGGTATTTCATTCCCCAAAGATGAATACATAGGGAATGTTTTGAAACTTATAGTATTCAGCCGTGGTACTGTTTCACAACTCAGTATTTACATTCAATCATTCAATTGTATTAATTAAGTGCTTTCTGTGTGCAGAGCACTGTACTAAGCACTTGGAAAAGAACAATACAACAATAAACAGTGACATTCCCTGCCCACAATGAGCTCACAGTCTAGGTTTCCATTGATTTATGAAATATGAAAGAACTTCAAAAGTTCATTATCTTGTCTTATATATCTAGAGTGTTTTTCTGCAGTTATCAAAAATTTGGGAAAACTCACAATTTGTTTTTGATGGATAGGAATTTATATGTGCTCAATTATATCACTCCTTTTCTTTTAAGCTTATGTAATTCCTTTTAGTATTCAGTGGACAGCAACAAACATCTGTAACTCCAGCAGAAGAGGTATATATTTGGGATAGATTTTGGAATGGAAAAACAAACAAAAAAACCCCATCAAAATTGTGGTATTTGTTTAGCTCTAACTATATGTAAACTAATGTACTAAGCTACAGTGTATTTACGATATAAGTGGATCAGACATAGGCCTTGTCCTCATTAATGGTCACCATCTAAGGAGGAGGGAGAATGGATATAATGAATGGATAACTGAGCTCCTTATCTACCCTCCCAAGCCCTGTCCTCTTCCTGACTTCCCTATCACTATGGATGGTACAACCATCCTTCCTGTCTCTCAAGCCCGCAACTTTGGTGTCATCCTTGACTCAGCTCTCTCATTCATCCCACACATCCAATCCGTCACCAATGCTTGCCGGTCTCACCTTTATAATATCGCCAAGATCCACCCGTTCCTCTCCATCCAAATGGCTATCTTACTGTTACAGGCTCTCATAATATCCTGGCTGGATTATTGTGTCAGTCTCCTTTCTGATCTCCCTTCCTCCTGTCTCTCCCCGCTCCAGTCTATTTTTCATTCCGCTGCCCAGCTCATCTTCCTGCAGAAACGCTCTGGGCATGTCACTTCCCTTCTTAAAAACCTCCCGTGGTTGCCTATCAACCTCCGCATGAAACAAAAACTTCTCACTCTAGGCTTCAAGACTCTCCATCCCCTTGCCCTCTCCTACCTCTCCTCCCTTCTCTCTTTCCACTGCCCACCCCGGATGCTCCGCTATTCTACCTCCCTCCTCCTCACCGTCCCCCATTCTCACCTGTCCCACCGTCGTCCCCTGGGCCACATCCTCCCGCTGTCCTGGAATGCCCTCCCTCCTCACCTCCGCCAAACTAATTCTCTTCCCCTCTTCAAAACCCTACTTAATTAAAGCTCACCTCCTCCAAGAGGCCTTCCCAGACTGAGCTCCCATTTTCCCTCTGCTCCCTCTCTACCCCCCCCACCTCTCCGCAGCTAAGCCATCTTTTCCCCCCCTTTCCCTCTGCTCCTCCCCCTCTCCCTTCCCCTTCCCTCAGCACTGTACTCGTCCACTCAACTGTATATATTTTCATTACCCTATTTATTTTGTTAATGAGATGTACATCACCTTGATTCTATTTATTTACTATTGTTTTAATGAGATGTTCTTCCCCTTGATTCTATTTATTGCCATTGTTCTTGTCTGTCTCCCCCGATTAGACTGTAAGCCCGTCAAAGGGCAGGGACTGTATCTATCTGTTACCGATTTGTACATTCCAAGTGCTTAGTACGGTGCTCTGCACATAGTAAGCGCTCAGTAAATACTATTGAATGAATGAATGAATGAATATTTCTTCCATTTGACATTTATTTCCTTTAGTACTTATTTTTTAAAAATTAGAGACCTAAAGAGACCATGCTTTTTTGTAAAACTGTATTATCTCCTAATAAGAGCTTAGAATTAATAACAAAAATTCAAGAACGCATTCCATCGGTGATGAAACATAACTTTCCCTCTTGGCCGCTGATGTCTGAGCAATTCTTACTCTAAATGACGAAAGATTTGAAAAGTTGCATCTCTTTGTTTCCATGCATAGACTGAGCAAGTAGGCGGGTAAGAGATTCTCTTTCAGTGACACTCACAATCATGGAGACAATCTCTTCTCAACAGTGTCATCTTCGACCCAAAAAGCAGGGCTAGACCGGCATGAACTCCAGACCTGAACCCAAGCTGCTTTCAGAAGGCAGTGGATAGATGAGCACAGCCCTGACATTTTGGAAAGTTCTGCATCCCAAGAATTGGTCCATCCTGGCGGGGCGGGGAGGTCTCACTTAGCATGAGGAATCTGATGTGCTTAGAACAGTGCTTGGCACAAAGTAAGCACTTAACAAATACTATACCATAATCATTATTATATTATCTTATCCTCCTTCCAAGCCCACCCATCCCTACCTTTCCTCCACTCCACCCATCCAATCTCATTTGTCAGAGATTTTCACTGGTCCTTAAAAAGATGATAATTCTCTAACATTTCTCCTATTTGTAATTTGTTTTTGAGTTTATCGCCCCGTCTAGATTTTCAGCTCTTTATGAACAGAGATCTCATCTACCAACTCCAGTGTATTGTACTTTCCTAAATTCTTAGTACAGGGTTTTGCACACAGTAAGCACTCAAAAGTGCCACTGATTAATAATAATCATTGTAGTAATTGTTCATTTATTTCATGTATTAAGCACTGGGCTGGTGCTAGGCTAGACATGGTACAATCAGATCAAAAGCAGTCCCTTACCCTACATGGGGTTTATAACCTAAGTGTGAGGAAGAACAGGTATTTAATCCCCAGTTTACAGATGAGGAAGTTGAGGCACAGTGCAGTTAAGTCATCTGCTCAAGAGCCAAGAATCATTTAACATATTTTTAACATATTAATTTCCAAATTTATTTCCAAATCTAAAAGACAAAATCAAGCGAGTTGAAAATGTTTGAAGTATTATTTGCTTAGTATAGTTAAAAGTGTGAGAAATATGGGTGGTTCATATGCTTTAAAGAATAAAACTATGTCAATTCACTATGCTTGAAAGGTTTGAGTGGTGAATTAAGTACTCAAAAATGGATGTTATATTATGTCCATGCACAGTGCACCATACATTACAATGCAATTTTACAACAGCATAAGAAATAAAGGAGTGAAATCAATTATCATATTTTGTATCCAAATTACAAATGTATCCTTAAACTGAGACAGCAGAGAAGGAATAATTTTGACATTTGCAGTTACCAGAGGAACTTTAATATAAGGACAAAGCTCACGTGGGAAATTTACTGCTGATTTTTGACTCATGAATTTATGGACAAATATCTTAGAATATGCCAGTATAAGAACTTATCTGTAAACCTAAAAGTAACCGAGGTGCTACTGTAATGGAAAAATAAGACAGTTTATTTAAGTCCACTGCTTCCTTAGCCAGTATAGGAAATGCTCCTGACTGGTGGTGAGATTTAATATGTAAATCCAGTGGAGGTGATAAGATAGTCAGGGAACTGACAATTTCTACCTCATTATCTACATGTAAACATGCATGATTCCTGACTGCTTGGCTGTTCAGAGTGTTAAGAACTAACTTTGTGTCTGCTATTTTATGTCATTTTGTTCTTGAAACACCCCTTTAAAAGTCTCTTCATTCTAATTTGCTGTATCTGTCAATTCTAATCTTCACAAGATATCTGGAATCTACCCCTTCCTCTCCACCCAAACTGCTACATGCTGGTCTAAACATTTATCCTATCCCGCCTTGGCTATATTGCAACAACCTCCTCACTGACCTTCTTGCTTCCAGCCTCACCCCTTTCTAGTCCGTACTTCACTCTACTGCCCATATCTTCTCTCTTTTTTTTAATGGTATTTGCTAAGTGCTTACTAAGGGCCAAGTACAGTACTAAGAATCGAAGTAGATACACATTTAATTGTGTTGGACACAGTCCCTGACCCACATAGGACTCACATTATCAATCCCCATTTTGCAGATGAGGTAACTGCAGCACAGAAAAGTGAAGTGACTTGCTCAAGTTTACACAGCTGGCCTGTGCTCTATCCACTAGGCAATGCTGCTTTATGATGTATTTTCTAAATAAAACATTCAGTCCATGTCTCCCTATTCCTCAAAAACCTCCAATAGTTTGCCTTTTCATCTCCACATCATATGCTCCTCACCAGTGGTTTTAAGGCTATAATCAGCTATAATAATAATAATACTAACAATGCAACTACTACAAATAATAATATATATTAATTTTTAGCATGTGCTAATAATGTTAATAATGTTGGTATTTGTTAAGCACTTACCATGTGCAGAGCAGTGTTCTAAGCGCTGGGGTAGATACAGGGTAATCAGGTTGTCCCACGCGAGGCTCACAGTTAATCTCCATTTTACAGATGAGGGAACTGAGGCACAGAGAAGTGAAGTGACTTGCCCACAGTCACACAGCTGACAAGTGGCAGAACGGGATTCGAACCCATGACCTCTGACTCCTAAGCCCGGGCTCTTTCCACTGAGGAAGGCTGCTTCTCAACCGAGAACTGAGCCCACACACTTTGGTCCTCTACCACTTATTATGCCTCAGTCTTATCTCTTGTACCACTGACCTGTTGTTTATGAACTCCCTCCTGCCAGAACTTTCTTCCCCTTCATGTCCAATAGACTGTCGCTTGTCCCATCCTGCTGAAATCAAATCTCTAGGAGCCTTCCTGACTGAACTCTTAACTTATCACTCCATTCTCCCTTTATTCTGCATCACCTATGCACCTAACTCTGTACCTCCTAAATATTTTGATAATCACCCCAACCCACATCTCTTATAGCACGTCCTGTTGCTTCCTCTAGTTGCAATTTATTTTAATCCCTGTCTCTCTTTGAGGGTGAGTCATGTCTACTAACTTTATTGTTTTCTTCCCAGTGCCAAGTATACTGTTCTGCACATAGAAGCAGAGTGGCTCAGTGGAAAGATCATGGGCTTGGGAGTCAGAGGTCATGAGTTCGAATCCCAGCTCTGCCACTTGTCAGCTGTGTGACTGTGGGCAAGTCACTTAACTTCTCTGTGTCTCAGTTACCTCATCTGTAAAATGGGGATTAAGACTGTGTGCCTCACACGGGACAACCTGATTAACCTGTATCTACCCCAGCGCTTAGAACAGTGCTCGGCACATAGTAAGCGTTTAACAAATACCAACATTATTACATAGTAAAGAACTCATATATGCCAGTATTTGATTGAATGTCAGACTGGTTTGTCCTACATTAGTGTCTTGCAGCTATATCAGCTATGTCACATTTTCTGAGGTTTTGTTTCATTGTAAATTTAAAGCACTTTTTTTCTGACCTCTTTGTTTACTGTTCTTCCACTTCACCTCACGGCATAACAGTTGCTTGAATACCCCTCTTTTTTTTCCCTTGTGTTCTACCAGGTGTCAAAGAACATTATTTCATGTTCTTGGACTGGCTGCAGTCTAGAACCTTATTGTTTATAGTCATTTGGTCATTTCAAGTCAGTGATTCTGAGGAAATTGTCCTAGGTTGGTTGTACCATCTGTGTTTTGCCCAAGTCTCCCATTTTCTTAAAAGTTTCAGTGTGGCAGCCCTCAATTTGGTCCCAAGCTTTGTGACAAATTGACAACGTATTAGACGATGCTCTTTTAGAGTCAGTCTTGGGTGGGAGCAGTAGGCTTTCAAAACATCCAGTCAGATCTCTTGTTTAAATTATCTTGGCAAGGGATATGCAGAGGAGGAAAGGAGAAACTTCATTTCCCAGTAAGCAAAGGGGCTGATAAACTACATTTTGAAATAATGGTGTAGTGGATAGAGTATGGGCCTGGGCGTTAGGTCATGTGTTCTAATCTTGGCTCCACACTTGTCTGCTGTGTGACCTTAGTCAAGACACTTCACCTCTCTGTGCCTCAGTTACCTCATCTCTAAAATGGGGATTGAGACTGTGAGCCCTATGTGGGTCAGGGGCTGTGTCCAGCCCAATTTGCTTGTATTGACCCTAACACTTAGTACAGTGCCTGGCTCATAATAAGAGCTCAACAAATACCACGATTATTATTAATAATAATAATAAGGTTCTGCCTTGGTTGGAGTCAAGCCCCCAGAGTTCTCCTGGTAATGAAGATAGGGCAGAGTCAAAGTCTCTCACCTCTCCTGGCTTTTTCCTGGCTCTTCTTTTCTGGAACAGTGAGGTTATCTTACTCAAGTTCTTAGAAATAGACTCCATTCATAAAGAATGATCTATTTTTCCTAAGATAAGGCAGGCCAGAGAATTGGAGTTGGTAATATATTTTGAGGGGTTTCTTGTTTAAATATTAATTTGTGATTTTAAGTGTGTATTTTTTTGGTACTCTAATTGCACTTCCAATTAAAATACCATTCATTAGCAGACATGTTTCCTCAGAGTTTTACCAACTCTTCCAAGTACTCAGGCAGAGTTCCCTAACAGATTCTGGCCAGATTTAGCAACTCATTTATTCTTTTTGAATGCCTGGATTGATAAAGAGCTCCTTCAGCTTCTTCTGGCCCCTGTCTCACAAAATGAACCATTATCTAGTTATAATAATAATAATTATGGTGTTTGTTAAGCACTTACTATGTGCCAGACACTGTACTAAGTGCTGGGGTGGATACAAGCAAATCGGATTGGACACAGTCCCTGTCCTATGTGGGGCTCACAGTCTCAATCCCCATTATACACGAGGTATCTGAGGCCCAGAGAAGTGAAGTGACTTGCTCAAGGTTACACAGCAGAGATGGGGAAGATCTGGAATTAGAACCCATGACCTTCACTATCTAATGTGAGTAGTTCTTGCGAAGCAAACTGGCCTTTTAATTTCAGCTTGAAGCCTCTTTGCTTCTCCTTGCATAGTGTATATATTCTCATTCTAGATAATGTGGAGGGTGCTTGCAAGGTTCAAGCTGGTAAATAGCCTCAGTCTTCTTTCCAGACAAATCGTCAGTCCTAGCTTTGGGTGATTCTAATTGATGATGATTGCTGTGAGGGTGAGCACAGGCATTTTTTAAATTAGTTTTTTAAGTAGTTACTGTATGCCAGCTTTATACTAAGCACTGGGGTAGATACAAGGTAATTAAGGTTGGACGCAGTCCATGTCCCACATAGGGCTCACAGTCTTAATTGCCATTTTACAGATGAGATAACTGAGACACAGATAAATTAAGTCACACAGCAGACAAGTGGTAGAGCTGAAATTAGAACCCAGATCCTTCTGATGCCCAGAACCATTCTCTATCAACTAAGGTATGCTGCTTCCCACTGTAGTCATCAGTATTATAGGTGTTTCTGTATTATTCTGACAAGCTGCAGAGCCCTGCTGTCGATCCAGTGAGCAGAGCACATTTCTGATAATCAGGACACCTAGGTTCTATTTCCGGTTCAGCCTAGTTGAACTCTGCTACTAGTGGAGAAATTTTATAAGTCCTCGAGCTCGAGCTTTCTGCCAGGTGGAAAGGCCCAGCCTGAATGCTGAACAAAGCTGTCTAACAGAGGCAGCAAAGATAGCCATTGATAGCACTGCAACTGCCTTCTGAGTCATGGTGCTGTGGTGTAAATGGCCATAAATGTGGTGCTTGTTTTACTCTGAACCCTGAAGAAAATATGCCTGGAAGGGAAGAGAGGATGTGCTTGGTACTATGCAATTCACTAGTACAGCAATCAATCTTCCACACATGTTCTCGGTCCTGAAGTCTCAGGACCGAAACTGATTTGCCATTACCAGTGGAAGACTACATCATCTTAAATCATTTTTGCCTGCCTTCCCCATTAAAATGTTAAGTCCTCAAGGGTAGAGAACATGTGACTTGTTACTGTTGTACTCTTCCAAACTATTTGTTCAGTGCCTAACATTCAGTAGCCTTGCTGTGCTCCTTCCTAAAGTGGCTCTTTAAGGCACATTCAGAAAATATGACCTCGAGTAGCCACAATAATGGCAAATTGCTGGCAGAGGCCTGAAAGTCTGCAATGTCTTTGTTTGACATGAACATGATTCATATCTATAGGAATGAAAATAATTATAAGTTAAACTTAGAAATTTAAAACATATGACTGGAACTACATTCTTTCCAGAAGATTTAAAAACATAATCAAGGGTTTCTGAACCATCACCTAAAATAGTTAATGAAAATATTCTAGTTATCCAAACTGGATGAAAATAAAAAAGCTCTTTCCAATGCCCACTTTGATTTGTAGGGATTAGTTTTATTCATTTTTTAAGCATAATTTCAGCTTTTAAACTATACAGCCTTAATTATTTTTTAATTTTTTCATCATTAGACTGTTTTGGTTTAAGGTTTCCAGAGCCACTGACCTTGCAGCAAGATCAATACCATCCAGGAGCATTTCAAACAGCACTTAGTAAAAATGCTAATCCAAACAGTGTAGTTCAGTGGAAAGAGCATTGGCCTATGAGTTAGATGACCTGGGTTCTAACTGGAACTCCGTCACTCCTGCTATATGTCCTTGGGCCAGTCGCTTATCTTTTCTGGCCTCAGTTTTCTCATCTAGAAAATGGGGATTCAATACCTATTCTCACTCCTACTTAGACTGCTAGTCCTGGTTGAACCAGAGACTGACTGGGTCTGCCCCATGTGTCAACTATGTACCAGTGCTTAGTACAGTGCTTGGCACTTTGTAAGCAT
Organism: Ornithorhynchus anatinus; assembly: GCF_004115215.2. Taxonomy (NCBI): domain Eukaryota; kingdom Metazoa; phylum Chordata; class Mammalia; order Monotremata; family Ornithorhynchidae; genus Ornithorhynchus; species Ornithorhynchus anatinus. The sequence goes on from NC_041728.1 coordinate 159,591,072, forward strand.
TTAACAAATAAAGCTATTGCTATTATTGCTCCAACTCCCAATTTGATGGAATATTACATGCTAATTATGCATTAAAGTATTAATAGTCAATAATATGAGTAAATCCATCCATATGACCTATACACATATTACTTTTTGCTTTTATTTATAGTATTTGTAAAATTCTTATTTTGTGCCAGGCACTGTACTAAGAGACAGGGTAGATACAAGCTAATTAGGTTGAATGCGGTCTGTGTCCCACATGGGACTCATAGTCTTAATCTCCATTTTGCAGATGAGGTAATTAAGGCAAGTTAAGTGATTTGCCCAATGTCACACAGCAGGTAAGTGGCAGAGATGGGGAATAGAACCTATGACCTCTGATTCTCAGATCCCTGCTCTTTTTTTTTTTTTTTTTTTTAATGGTATCTGTTAAAGTGCTTACTATGTGCCAAGCACTGTTCTGAAGAGTGGGGTAGGTGCAAGATAATCAGTTTGGACAAAGTCCCTGTCTCACATAGGGCTCACTCATTCATTCATTCAATCGTATTTATTGAGTGCTTACTATGTGCACAGCACTGTACTAAGTGCTTGGAATGTGCAATTTGGCAACAGATAGAGACAATCCCTGCCCCAAAATGGGCTCACAGTCTAAACGGGGGAGACAGACAACAAAACAAAACAAGTAGTCTGGCATATATATCATCAAGATAAATAGAATCATATATATACATATATATATATATGATCATATGTATATATATATATATGTATGTATATATATATATATATATATATATATATATATATACATACACACACACACACACATTGTGTGTATATATATACATACACACATTATTAACAAAATAAAGTAATAAATAATATATACAAATATGCACAATGCAATGGGGAGGGGAAGGGGGAAGAGCAGAGGGCAGGAGAACGGGGAATGGGGAGGGGAGGAGGAGCATAGGGAAAGAGAGGGCTCAGTCTGGGAAGGCCTACTGGAGGAGGTGAGCTCTCAGTAGGGCTTTAAAAAGGGGAAGAGAGTTAGTTTAGCGGAGGTGAGGAGGGAGGGCATTCCAGGTCAGTGGTAGGATGTGGGCCAGGGGTCGACGGCGGGTCAGGCGCGAACAAGGGATCGTGAGGAGGAACATAGCAGCAGAGGAGCAGAGTGTGTGGGCTAGGCTGTAGAAGGAGAGAAGGGAGGTGAGGTAGGAGGGGGCCAGGTGATGGGGAGTTTTGAAGCCAAGAGTGAGGAGTTTTTGTTTCATGTGAAGGTTGATAGGCAACCATTGGAGGTTTTTGAGGAGGGGAGTGACATGCCCAGAGTGTTTCTGTAGGAAGATGATCCAGGCAGCAGAATGAAGAATAGACTGCCTTAATTCCTATTTTACAGATGAGGTAACTGAGGACCAGAGAAGTAAAATGACTTGCCCTGGGTTACACAGCAGTCAAATGGCAGAGCCAGGAATAGAAGGCCGGTCCTCTGATTTCCAGGCCAGGGCTCTTTTCTCACTAGGCCACATTGCTTCTCAATCTGATATGGTTTCTGTCTCTGCCACTTGTCCTGTAGGCTGCTTCCTATTAGTCTTATCCATTCCTTCCTTCATTCATTTATTCAGTCGTATGTATTGAGCACTTACTGTGTGCAGAGCACTGTACTAAGTGCTTGGAAAGTACAATATGGCAATAAATAAAGACAATCCCTACCCAACAACGGGCTCACAGTCTAGAAGGTCTATCAGAGAAGGCCCAGGTCTTGGGGCTTTCTCTCTGACAATCCACACCCCCTGTACCCAGTCCGGGCTTAGAGACACTGGGAGATTCCAACTTAGTACTATCTCAGGGGAATGAAGGCGGCAGAGGGGTGCATCAATTCAGGGACCAGCTGCCCCCCTCAGGAAGGCCATAGTCAGTCAGTCTGTCCTATTTATTGAGCATTTATTGTGTGTGGAGCACTATACGAAGCACATTATAGCAATATAACAGACACATTACCTCCCCACAATGAGTTTACAGTCTAGAGATGAGCTTACAGTCCATACGCGAGGCATGAGGCCTGCTCTGCTTCCCGAGGTCCAGATCCAGCCATCTTGCTCCTGGGCCTGATGCTTCGCCGTCTCTTTTTTCGTGCCCCTCGCCCAGTGCTCTGTACACGGTAAGTGATCTATATCCCTGATGTTAACAAATGTGATGAAGTAACAACCAAATAATCATACCCTGAAAAATAAAGTTGCTTTCTGATTTTTAATATCTGAAATGTGGATATTATTTGAATCTGAGGGAAATATTTCCAAATCTCTCAACTTCAATTCAGCCCATTTAGACTGAATAAAGATATTTACAAATGACCCATTTTCTTATATTTTTCTGGCTCAATGTCTTCAAAATCTAGTGAAAATTGGGATTCAGCATGAAATCACACAATGATGAATATTCATTAAAGAAAACTGTATAATTAGTAACACTTTGTGCTTGCAGATTCTTGACCTTTAAGAGTCAGCATACAGCTTTCACAGTCAATATTATCATCATCAAGGTAAGGCACATTCTTGAATGTCAGATAGCATTGATCTAAAGTCTGTTCTCTTCAATGGTAACCAAGCATTGAGAGAACTAATTACCTTTTCTACGTTTATGGCTTGAAATAACACAAACTCAAGACAATAGATTTCTGAACTTAGATATCTAAACAGAAGTATTTCTTCTTAATATTGCAGCTTTCCTGAGTTTAACTCAAAATGCCCAAGCAAGCGTAGAGCTCTATTAATTCCAGAAGAATCCTTGCTTTGAAAGTCACGTCGAGGCATCACAACCAGACAGTTGATTCAGAAATGAGCTACAATTCAAATTAGTCACTCACTCTGTTGCTCAGGGAAACCCATACAAAAGATGCTAGCCCTCTTAACTGTTTTTATATCACTCTTTCTATCGTAAATAGTACCCAGATAAGTTGGGTCAAGGGAGTGATTAAAGTAAATTTATTTGAAGACAAATTGAAGACCAACTAGCATTGCTCTGCATGATAGAAGTTGCCTTTGGAAATCTGTAATGAGGAAGCAAAACAAAGATCAATCTCTTTTCTCTAGTTTCAGTGGGATAGCAATACGTGGGTTAAAGTCTTTCATTTAAGGCACTTCTAAAAGCACAAAGTGGACTTTTAGTTCTCATTTACTTAAATGGGCAGACTGCCCAGCCCAAATTCGCTAGATAATTGCCATCTCTTCATTTTACTTTGTCTGGCCTTAGGGAATTTTTCCTAATGATGTTTTCACCCCAGAGGTTAGCCTATTTTGTTGTTTTAGTATAGAAATTAAATTAGCATGTGAAGAATAGACAATGTGTTTTTCTCATTGTAAATTTACATTCATCCTGTAAAATTATGAAAATTATCATTTTTAAGTCCGGCTTTCAGTTTCTGATATTCAGTTTCTCTAGATTTCTCTGTATTACAGTTGCAGTTTGTCATGCAACTTTCCTGATTTCCAATCCACCAGCCACTGCAAGGTTGACAAAGCCTCCACTTCCCACTGATTTCTTTCTTTCTTTTTTTTTTTTTAAAGAGCAATTCCCACTTTTCCAGTCCTCAACTTCCGTGCTGCACAACTCATGCATGTTTCATGCATGTCTCCACTGGACAAATCACATCACCTCCATTTACAAATATTCACAAATGAAAAGGAATTGGTTTCATTCAAGAGAAATGTTAACTTTCATGCTGTGAGCTCTAGAAAAGGAATGTTGGGGTTATGAAACTTCTGGGTACAAATATTTCTCTGTCTCAATTTCCTGTGTGACATTGGGCAAATCATTTAATCAGTCTCAAATGGAATAAGAAGCATAAAACTTACCCTTTTATACCTTACAGAGAATCTCAAGAACAAAATAAAATAATTTAGATGAAGATCAAGCATTCAATCAGAGTTATTTATTTAGTACTTACAGTATGTTGAATGGGAAAGTAATAGAGTGGGTAGACGTGCCCATAAAGACCTAACAGTCTAGGAGCCAGATATTACTATGATTTTAGATGTATTGAAATTGAAAATACAATAGAAAATTAATGTCTTATTGGGAAAAGAAAAGTAAGGATGTCCTACTCCCTCTAAAAAGAATACAAATCAGCTTAAATTATCTTTATTTTAAAATAACAGAGCTTTGGATCATAAAGAGTATCTTAATGGTATCGCTAACTTGTTTTCCCATGTTTGCCATTTAAAATATCTGAATTAAAGTGTCAACTATTTTTATATCATTTCTTTCATTTGTTAATTTTGACTAAACAATGCAAAATCTACTTTAATTTATTCACTTCTTTCATGATGATAAGGTAAGAGGACCACATAATTCTCCCTTTAATTCTGCCTTCTTCAGAATGGATTGCTTATCTCTGCTTAGCAAATCTCCTTTCTCAGGGCTTTCAACTTTCTGTTTCATTAAGGATTCAGAGTTGGGGAAGGAGAAATGTGTATTGGTGTACCACTCAGTGACAGCTGTGATAACTCAGAAGATATAGACGTGAGAAGCATTGTGGCTCAGTGGAAAGAGCGTGGCTGGGGACTCAGAGGTAATGGGTTCAAATCCCAGCCAGCTCTGCCACTTGTCAGCTATGTGACTTTGGGCAAATCACTTAACTTATCTGTGCCTCAGTTTCCTCAACTGTAAAATGGGGATTAAGATTGTGAGCCCCACGTGGGACAACCTGATGACCTTGTATGCTCCCCAGCGCTTAGAAGAGTGCTCTGCACATATTAAGTGCTTAACAAATGCCATCGTTATTTTTATTATACAAACGACTGTCCAATCTTGCCAGCGGATACTCAACATCCTCAACACCCAATATGGCATCCTATACTATCCACGAAAAGGTGTTATTTCCTCAGGAATGGGTCTACCAATTCTATTATATTGTACTCCTCCACACATTAAGCCATCACTAAATACAGCTGATTGATTTATTGATTGAAATCGTCCACCAATGGAGTTGAGCTCTAGCCTTAGAGTTAAGGTGGGCAAAAACAGCAGTGACATTATGCCTTCTGAACTGTTAGGACATTAGGAAAGTTATGAAAGTTGAACTAGAGGTGATCCTGCAGAAGCCTGAAAACTGTTTCCTTAAATGAAATGTACCATAGTTCCTATGACAGTTTATCTTGCCCTTGCATTGTTTATTCATTGGATTTACTTTATCTTTTTCTTGTGTGTCTGTCTCCAGGTGACCTCCCAGCTTTCTAGATTGTGAGTCCCCTCTTTATTTGGACCGAGTATCAGTTATCATCTGTGCACTCTTCCACATGCAAAGTAAGCACTCAGCATGTAATTGTAATGATGATAATAATAGTAATAATATTTTAATTTTACCACAAAATAGCTTGATATTTAGGAAAATGGTAAACAATTTAAATTTTTGAAATACATATTTAAGTTCCAGAAGTGACACAGTTATATGAAAACTTGAATTTTTCATTTATTAAAAAGATTCAAATTTTTTTAAAATTATTAAATATCTTAATAGTGATCTAAACAGTGATAAAATCTAGAATTGATGTTGCTGCTCTTTTTCATAGTTCAGCAGCCAGAGAATAGAGCAGATGAAAACTGAATGACCGGCTACTCTTCATATTTAGGAGGTAGTGTAGTCTAATGTAAACCGCACAGGTCTGGGAGCCAGAGGACCTGGGTTCTATTCCCAGCTCTGCCACTTGTCTGCTGTGTGACCTTGGGCAAGCAACTTCTCTGTGCCTGTTACCTCTACTGTAAAATGGTAATTAAGTACTCCCTCTAATTTAGACTGCAAGTCCCATCAGGGATAGGGTCTGGGTCCAATCTTATTATCTCTTATCTTCCCCTGTGCTTAGTACAGGGCCTGGCACATAGTAAAGCACTTAATAAGTGCCATTAAAAAATGGAGATTACAGCCCAGAGGAGAAGACAGATGTTAAAATAAGTTACAGGTATATAGCAAAGTGCCAGGGACTGGGGGTGAAGTGACTATCAAGTGTTTATCTCACATAGTAAGCACTTAACAAATACCACATTTATTATTATTTATCCAGGAGCTGAGTTCAGCCTCCTAAAAAGACAGAAATTAAAGCTACAGAATTACAAGAAAATCAATTTACCAACAGTAAAAGTTAGAGGGGGTAAACACAGGTTCAGTTGCACACGACCTAACTTGGAAAATATAATTATGACACAAGTTCTGTCTCTGCCCTAATTACCTTGCACCTTCCCCACTGTTTACAACAGTGTTGGACAAAGTATATAGCAAATTCCATGAAATAAAATTGTTTGAAAGTAATTTTCAAAATTTCAGTATTTTTAGGAGGCTTATTGGAACTACTATTTCTTTGGTTTATTTTCATTTATATTTGGGACAAATGTGGCTCTAAAGATTAAATATTATACTGCTTTAATATTTTTCTCTGTCTATATGCTCTTAAATTTATTGTCACACTAGAGCAATATCAAAAGACAGAAAAAAACCTTTTTGACCTCTTTGTCTTTGAGAATGTCCTTTACACATTACTGTTATTGTATATATTTCACCTTAGAACATGACTCATGAACACAAATGTTAATCATCACTATGACATTAACGAAAAGGTAAATATTATTATATTTACTCTTGCTTGAGAAAAACCAGGCACTCAAGTGAACTATTTTTCCAATATTACATCACCAGAGACTAGTAAAACAGGCAGTAGAGCTCTATGTTTTTGTGTTCTGGTTCAAACCACTTGACCTCTTGCATGCATAATCCTGGCTTTCTTTGTGTCTACTATCCTGTGACTGCCCACTGTGTCCTGTTTTAATGAGCTGGTCAATGAATTTGGGCATTTTTCTTATGTCATGAGGCTTGACCAAAAGATAGCAATAAATATCTTCGAGTATGTGAAAGGTTGTCAGGTCAAAGGGGACAATGCTCATTAGTTATCTGTGATCACTAAGGACTAAAGAAGAAGAAAGGGACATAAACCAAACCACAGGGTAATTCATTTAGGTATAAAGGACTTTTAACTATCAGAGTGAAAAAAATGTGTAAGCTCACTGTGGGGAAGCTCATCATGTATTAATTAATTAATTAATTAATGTTGGTATTTGTTAAGCGCTTACTATGTGCCGAGCACTGTTCTAAGCGCTGGGGTAGTCATAGGGGAATCAGGTTGTCCCACGTGGGGCTCACAGTCTTAATCCCCATTTTACAGATGAGGGAACTGAGGCACAGAGAAGTGAAGTGACTTGCCCACAGTCACACAGCCGACAAGTGGCAGAGCTAGGATTCGAACTCATGAGCCCTGACTCCAAAGCCCGTGCTCTTTCCACTGAGCCACGCGTATCTGCCAACTCAATTATATTGTACTCTCTCATGTGTCTAGTACACAAAGCACAAAGTAAATGCTCAATAAATATAATTGATCAATTAATTAAATGGGCTTTGGAGAGAGATGGTAGGGTTTCTCTCCTGGAGATCTTTAAGAATGGAAGTGTTGAGTGGTTTAGTCATTTACCTGGAATCTGGACTACCATTCAATCAATATGTATTTACTGAGAGTTTATGCAGAACATTGTCAAGATCCGCCCTTTCTTCTCCATCCAAACCACCACCACGTTTGTACAGTCTCTCATTTTATCCCTACTGGATTACTGTATCAGCATCCTTTCTGATCTCCCAACTGCCTGTCTCTCCCCACTTCAGTCTATACTTGAGTCTGCTGTCCAGATTATCTTTCTACAGAAAGGTTCTAGGCATGTTTCCCCCCTCCTCGAAACTTTCCAGTGCTTTCCTATCAGCCTACATATCAAGCAAAAACTCCTCACTATTTGCTTCAAAGCTCTGCAGCACCTTGCCTCCTCCTACCTCACCTCTCTTTTCTCCTTCTACAACCCAGTCCACAACCTCCACTCTTCTGGTAGTAACCTTGTCACTGTGCCTCATTCTTGCCTGTCCCACCTTCGACACCTGGCCCACGTCCTGCCTCTTATCTGAAATGCCCTCCCTTCTCAAATATGCTAAACAGTCACACTTCCGCCCTTCAATGCCCTACTAAAGGCTCACCTCCTCCAGGAGGCCTTCCCAAAATAAGCCCTCCATTTTTCTTCAGCTCCCCCACCCCCCCCATCAGCCTGACTCACTCCTTTTGCTCTACCCCCTTCCCTGCCCCACAGCTCTTGTGTATATATGTATACACAATCTATAATTCTATTTATTGATAATTATGCCTGTTTACTTGTTTTGATGTGTATATATCTATAATCCTATTTATCTATATTGATGCTATTGATTCTTGTTCACTTGTTTTGATGTGTATAGATCTATAATTCTATTTATATTGATGCTATTGATTCCTGTTTACTGTTTTGATGTGTGTCTCCCCCCTTATAAACTGTGAGTCTGCTGTGGGCAGGGATTGTCTCTCTTTGCTTCTGAATTGTACTTCCCAAGCAGGTAGCACAATGCTCTGCACACAATAAGCACTCAGTAAGTACAATTCAATGAATGAATGAAAGAACACTGTACTAAGCCCTTGGGAGAATACAACACTATAGAGTTGGTAAGCATGATTCCTGCCTTCAAGGAACTTGCTATCTAATGGATTAGTTGACCTTTTGAAGTTCCTTTTAGTGTCACAAATCAAAGAAAGAAAAGGACTCTATGAAAATATAAAGATAAGGATTTATTCAATCATATTTATTGAGTACTTACTGTGAGTGCTGATGACATGGTCATCCCTTCTGCCCCTGCTCACTCCAAAAACATAATGTTGGGCAACAACTTGCTTTAATAATAATAATAATGTTGGTATTTGTTAAGTGCTTACTACGTAGATACAGGGGAATGAGGTTGTCCCACGTGAGGCTCACAGTCTTCATCCCCATTTTACAGATGAGGGAACTGGTGCACAGAGAAGTGAAGTGACTTGCCCACAGTCACACAGCTGACAAGGGGCAGAGTTAGTGGGCAGGGATCATGTCCACCAACTCTGCTGCACTATACTTTTTGAAGTATTTAGCACAATGCTCTCTGCAGTAAACAATCAATGCTATTAATTTATCGATTGATCAATAATATCAATTATTGATGATAGGTTGAGAGATGGTAGTAATAAGGTCAAGGAAATGGAGGGTATTTACATGGATACTTAGGGGAGGGTATTATAATCAATAAAAATGCTTTCATTGGACTACCTAATTGTGAGGGTTCATTTGGCCAAAATTTATACCTGGAAAGTCCATCTTTGCATAATCTCTACAAAGTTAATTAACTTTCCTCATCTTATACAAATTTGAGCCCAAAAATAATTTTCTAGAGGAAAACCCCTTCAAAACATGCATTAGTTCTGTGCAATCACTCAAACCATCATATTTCAATTAAACAATATTTGAGTGCTTACTGAGTGTAGGGCACTGTACTAAGCACTCAGGACATCAACAGGCAGTGTTGTAGACATGCAGACATGACGACTGTGATTAAAGCACAACTCCTTTTTAATATTAGTGTCAACTCTATTAGAATGAGAGTTTTGTAATAATCTTCCTAATAGGCCACCTGATTTTGAGGATGAGAAAATTAAACCAGTTGCTTTATCTCGGGGATATGGAAACCTGAATCTGAGGTTACTGAGAAGATGGGAATTCACAGCAGTACTTAGAGTCTAGTATTTGTTAAATGCCCACTCTGTGCCCAGCACTCTACTAAGCACTGGGGAAGATGCAAGATAATCAGCTTGGGCACAGTCCCAGTCCCACATGGGGTTCACAGTCCAAGTAGGATGGAGAACCATTTTGAATTCCCATTGTACCAAAAAGGAAACCGAAGCCCTGAAAGTCAACTGACCTGCCCATGTCACTCAGCAGGCAAGGGACATCCAGGATTAGAACTAGGTCCTCTGACTCCTAGGCCTGTTCTCTTTCTGTTAGGCTACACTGCTTCCTTTGGAAGTGTGTTGAAAAATTTCCCAGCCTTGAATATTAAAGTGTGGGAAGCAATACGGATATTTCCAAATGCTTACAAATGCAGCCTGATTGGGATTGTGAGGCAGCAAACTGACTGCCAAAAACCCCAGCCTAAAATAGTGCTGTGTGTTGGAGGGGTCGTGATGTGCATTGGGTGGCAGGTGTCGAACTGTTTATCTCGCCTAGAGATGTGAGCTTGCCTCCTATTCTCTTGTCTCACTCCAGCCATTCTTTTTGGCCAAGAAGAGTTGGTTAAAACATTTTAAATATTAATATGTTTAGGAGCAGTTGAGAAATATGTGGGGAAATACATTGGCAGTTAAAGTAGCAATAGAAATAGGGTGGCCTAGTGGATAAAGCACGGGCCTGGCAGTCAGAAGGACCTGGGTTCTAACCCCGACTCGGCCACTGTCTGTTTTGTGACTTGGGCAAGTCACTTAAATTCCTTGTGCCTCAGTTACCTTATCTGTAAGATGGGGATTAAAAATGTGAGCCCTATGTGGAACAGAGACTGTGTCCAACCTGATTAACTTGTATCTACCCTAGATCTTAGAACAGTGCTTGATACATAGTAAGGTCTTAATAAATGCCATAATTATTATTATGATTGTTAAGTAGTAATAGGAAGAGCTGTTATGGTAGTATAATAATGACAGTATATTCATTATGAATCTTCAATGTGCGGAGAGCTGTGTTATGCACAACAGCAGTATGACAGTAGAAGGAACATAGATTAGGAGTTGAGACCCAGGTTCTAATCCCATTTTGCAACTGGCCTTGTCTAAGTCACTTAAATTTTCTGGTCCTTAGTTTCCTCATCTATAAAATGTTTTTTAATAGCTGACCTTCCTTACCCTTAGGCTGTAAGCCCCACGTGGGACAGAAAATGTTGTCTGATCTGATTCTGTTCCATATATTCCAGCCCCTAGCACAGTGCTTAGCATATTGTAAACACTTAACCAAAAAAAAAAGCAAACCAGTAATTTGTTTTGTTTTGCATTTGGGGAACATCAATTAAGACAAGGTGAATATGAGTTGTATATAGGAAAGTGTCCAGGTTACATACATCAAAGAGAGGGAGGATGGCGGTATTGTTAACAGTGATGGGAAAAGTAGAAGCAGGAGAGGATTTGGAAGCGGGAGGGGAAGGGGAGATGAGAGATAGAGTTTTCACCGTGTTTGAGTTTAAGGCACCAGTGAGGCATCTATGTAGAGATGTCTTGGAGGCAGGGGAATGTTAGTTTGCAGAGAAGAGTGGCCGGAAATAAGGAGGTACATTTGGGAAGTCATAGTTCCTTCCACCATATTTATTGAGCACGTACTGTGTCCAGAGCACTGTACTAAACATTCGAGAGAGTACTATTGGGAGAGTTATATTGTACTCTTCCTGTTATATTGTACTGCTTTGCCCGCAGTAAATGATCAATAAAATAGAATTAATAATAGAGTTTAAAAAATAAACAGATACATTCCCTGCTGGCAATGACCTTACAGTCTAGAGGGAGAGACAGACATTAATGAAAATAGATAAATTAAGGATATGTACATAAGTGCTGTGGAGATGTGAAGGCCTCTTCGAGGAAATAAAGTATAGGCAGATGGGGTACAGACCCTGTGCCACAGGGGACTCACAATCTAAGAGGTAGGGAGTGGAGGAGGGAAAACATCCCCATTTTGCTGATGAGGAAACTGAGGCATAGAAGCTAAGCATCATGCCCAAAGTCACATAGCAGGACAGTGGCAGAGCCTGGAAAAAATAAAGAGCCTCTGACTCTCAGGCCTGCACTCTTTCCAATCAGCTACATTGTTAGAGCAGATGAGTTCCCCAAGGGAGTGGCTTTAGATTAAGACAGGAAGAGACCACAGTTAGCACATAGGAGCCAGAGGAAAAACCAGAAAAATATATCAAGAAAGAGCAGATAGAGAGGCAGGAGAACTGAGGGATTGCTGGGTCAATGAAACCCAGGTTAGATAGGTTTTCCAGGAGGTAGTCCATAGTGTCAAAGGTTGCTGTGACTACAAGGAGAATTAAGAAATAAGAGTTTAGCCTGGAATTAAAAGAAGCATTTTCTTAATCAGTCAATCAATTGCTGGCATTTATTGGTGGTATTTATTGAGCTTTTACATGGAAGTCAGTCAGTCAGTCATTTATTGAGCACTTACTATGTGCTGAGGACTGTACTAAGCACTTGGGAGAGTACTATACAATAATAACAGACATATTCCCTGCCTACATTGAGCTTAAACAGTCTAGAGTCTTGAAGCACTTGAAACACTTAGGTGCCAAGCATTGCACTGAACTCTGGGCATGGATATAGGTGAATCAGGCAAGACACGGTTCCTGTGCCTTATGGGGTTAAAAGTCTAAGTAGATGGGAAGAACAGGTATTTAATTCTCTTTTTACAGATGAGAGTATTTAGTCCTCTTTTTACAGATGAGGAAACTGAGGCACAGAAGAGATGATTGACTTGTTTAAGATCACAAAGTGGCAGTGTCAGAGCCCAGATTAGAATCCATGTCCCCTGATTTCCAGGCCAGTGTTTATCCTGATACGCCACACTGCTTCTGAATGCTAGCTAGGTATGGCTTTAGGTTGACATGAGGCTTTAGATTGACATGACTTGTGGGGTAAAGGGTGGAGCAAGTTCGAGGTAGGGGAACAGTAGTAGTGAGAGGTTTTGCGGGTTGAAACTACTCAGTATGTTGCAAGTGAATTGCTTTGCTCATTTATAAACTGAACTAAATAGAATTTTCAGAGGACATTTCTAAAAAATAGTGAACTAGGTAAGTGAGTGAAAACCTCATCTAGATAATGCAATTCTGGCTTGATCATGTTTCCTCTAGCAACAAATAAGCCCATTAATGTTTAACTAACTTTGTTCTGTTTCCCCAAATGCCACTATTTAAAGTAATGACCTTTTAAAATTGGCATTTAGAATATCCATATGAATATAAATAAATAAATAGAATACGCTCAATAATAAAATATTCCTACACAGTACATGTCACATATGTGAGTACAGCCATACAAAATCCACCATACAATGCCCCCACCCCTACTGATTAAATTTGTTCAACTTGGACAATAGTAATTTGTACTTTGAGACTAATGGGCTGAGTCTGAAATGCAGAAGAGAATATACTATATTCATAAAAATAGAATTCTCAAACTGATAGGGAAAGTTCTTTAACACATTTTTTGTCCTTCTTCCTACCCCTTAAAATGGAATATAGCAAAATTCAGAGTTGGTTCCCTTTAGTTCATGTCTTTTTCAGTTGCAAATCCATGTAAACTGCAAGACCATTTTGGCACCTGCTGTGATCATGAGCCTACTGCTGTTTCTCTAATCAGAAAACATTCCTATTAGATAAGCCATCTGGCTTGAAGAGCAAGCCTTTTGCATTCAAAACTGTTTTGTTAAAATGTAGCCAGAGTCATTTTTAAAAAGAGGGATGTGTCACCAAGGCCATTCTGTTTACTGGTAACACATTCCTCTGGTAAACCAGCATTTGTAATGATGAAATATTATAGACCAAGGACACTAAGTTTGGAATGAGGGCATTCTGGCATACTTAGGTCATCACTAGCCTCTTTGCAGTTTGCCCAATTGTCCCAGAATAATACCCCAGGAACCTTTATGGCTATTCAAAATCACCATCATCATTCTTCTCTTCTTCCATTAAAATGGGAAAAAATAGTAAACAGTTATAAGCTCTATCATCATACCTCTATTGCTTTTGAGGCACTGTGTACTTATTTATTCTTTAGTTTCTAGTGTTTTGGTTGTGGCTGTTGTTGTTTATTTGCTTTATAGTTTTTTGGATCTAGGAGGTATGCACCAAACCCATCTTTTTATAGGGATTAACTGAAAGGGATTCCCAAACTATCATGGTGTATAATACTAAGTGAGGCCTATCAGCCCACGAAAGAAACAGAACAGGTGTCTGAGGATTTTAGGGACTACTTCAAGGTTAAACCTAATGCAATTGATCGATAGGATTTAACTATTATAATGCCATGGACAAAGCCCTCAGGAAAAAAGAAACAACAACTTGGCACAGTGCACTTATCTATGGATTCATCCATGGTAGCTGATCATTGATCATTAGATCCCTGCCTTCAAGGAACTTATATATGGCTTAATAAAAATTTTAAGGATAGAGTTTGACAAAATGTACTTGCTAAAAATAGAATAAGACTGAACTACTGGTAGTTGTGGAAAAAAGAGTTAACTGATTCCTTTCAAAAATTGTAGGCAAAAGGTGAGCAAGGATACTGTGTAGAAAACATTCACTTCCAGTTCCTTTTTTGTCCTGACTGACAAGGAGAAGAGGAAAATGAGTTCAGTGCTAGGCGCAGCTACCTTTCAGCCTCAGGTTTATCTCATGGATAAATCACACTCGCTGACTGGGCAGAAGAGTCATCTTGAGGTGTTTAAAGAACTCTTGGCAAAAAATATTCACAAATTTGGTAAATCAGAATGCATGATACCCCAGGCTTCAACCTTGTAGGTCCAAAACCTCGACAGGGCAGCTGGAACCATTGTATAATAGCACCAGATAACTCTGTGGGCGAGTCTTGCAAGCTAACAATTTATTTCTGGCATTAAGCGGTGAAAAGAACATTCCATGTCCATATGCAAGGGCCAGCCTGCCCTGATTAATCTCCCATTTTCCTACCTACTTCAGTAGTTCCACAGCACTGAAGCATTTGAGTACTTAAGATCTCCTCCTCCTCCCCGTACCACACCACCATTGCATTTATGTGTCAATCTTTATAATCTATTGCTTTCTCAACCTGAATTCTATCTTAGTGTCTGTTTCTTCAGAGCAGGGATCATGTTTACTAACCCTATTGTACTCACCCAAGTGCTTAGTGCAATGTTCTGAACACATTAGTACTCAGTAAGTACTGTTAAGTGATTGATCTAATTTTCCTCTCCAGTCCAATAAACAATTATCAGAAAAAAAAAGTTGAATCTGCTAAATCCTTATATTTCTGGGGGTATTTTTGGGTGTCACCAAGTTGAAGTAAAAGTTTTGCCAAAGAAAAACTGTTTTCAACACAGAAAGTGGGATAATCTACGTATAAATGCTTAGACGTAGAATAATCAAAATAAATAACTGATTATTAGAAAGGAAGTTCCTCCCCTATGTCTAGAAAGGGCAGAACTCAAGAAAATCATTGAAGTGAGAAAGAATTAGGTTAGACGTATCATCAAATACCTAAGTGCTTAATAAAGTGGTCTACACAAAGTAAATGTTCAAATAAATGCCATTGATTGATTGACTGAGATTGAACACTTTCAGAGGCTACTAAAGATTTCAGAATCCATATCCCTGAATATCCATGTTCTGCATGATTTTGTCGTTTGGATGCAGAGATCCATCTAGCATTGGGATTTTATCGATCTATCATATTTATTGAGTGCTTATTATGTGCAAAGCACTATACTAAGCACTTGGAAGAGTACAATACAACAGAGTTGGTAGACACATTCCTCGCCTAGAACAAGCTCAAAATCTAGTATAAGAAATCTTAAAGGTAACTGCCATCTAAATCTTTTCATCCCTAGGCAATGAAAAAATAATTACTAAGAGACCAAGAACATAAGGATTGATTCTATTTGATTCCCCAACTTGGTAACAGACTCTTTTGAACATTTTTTCAAGTGAGGCAGGAAGACCAGTTGGGCAGATGGTCAAATAGGTGCTCCTTGAATATTTCATTAATTCATATACCTCAGCCTCCATCTTCATCATCAATTAATTTTCATCTTTGTTCCTCTAATCCCTCTTAGCTCTCCTTTCTCTGACCACAGTATGCTTCTGAGCCATTCTTCAAAGCCTCGCTACCCTGTGGTCCAATGCAGAGGCACAGCTGACAGATCGGCTTGAGCCCCTGTTTCATGCCACACTGCTGGTTTTAGTCGAGAAACAAGGACCAGCGTAGCAGCTGGAGTCATCTACTCGGATCTCATTGCTCAGCAGGACCCAGCATGGAAAAGTCATTACCAAATTCCACCAGCGATTCCACCTTCCACTATTACCTCACAACCCACATGCTCAGGCACTAAAACTATCCATTAATTAGAAAAAGTAATGTCTGAGAAGAACACTTATCTATTTACTAATTTTTGGAAAAAATGACTTTAGGTGAAACAATAAAAGTCAGTGAAATAGAAAGAGAATCATCAGGTGATTCTATTTATATAATCATTAATTTGTATTGTTTCATAACACTTTAAGAAAAGTTAAAATTATAAGCAGTGGTGAAATAATCTTACAGGTGAAAAGTTTTATAATGTCATTGCTGTTTGGGGACAATCACAAATATTTAAAATAAAACCGTAGGATATTTTTCATTTAAGGAATACTTTTTTATGACTTTATTCAGATTGTACAATCCTGTCCTAACAGTTTAAACCAGCTAATGCTGTCTACAAACTTAATATTTCCTCTGTGTAGATACTACCTTCCCAGGGATTTTCATCATGGACTATGTTGCCAGAATTTTCAGATTATAAATAGATACAGGGTATGAATTGGATTGGCTAATTTTCCTGTTTTAAACTTCATTCACACTCAAGTCCATCTTGAGTGGATGATGATGCTAATTAAGACCCTACAAGGAACTCATTTTTTCCTTTGCCATTCTGCTTAAATTCAAATATTCCAAAGATGAGTCTCACCTTCATTGGGAGGTTGGGAAGTAGCTTTTGCCCCACCTCCAGAATATTAACCTGGAGTTTGGATCCTACCTGGAAACATAAATAACAATAAAATATGAAAACTGTATCCACCAAGTTCTAATAAACATCTCTTTCCCTATGTGACTGTTGTCCCTTACCTTCTGTTAGAATACAATCTGAGGGGACTGCTTTGTATACAAGCCCAAAGTAAATGTTAATCGATTGATTGATCAGTTCAAAAATATTTTGCTGAACAGATTAGGAAGTAACAGAGTGATGTTACTGTTAGAGGGACCGAATATTTGCTAATCACATTAGCAGAATATGTTCACAAGGCAGCCCAGCTAAGATATTAATCAATAAGTCAATCAGCAGTATTTGTTGAACCCTTACTGAGCAGAGCACTCTACTTTAAGTACTTGGGGGGAAAATAATAAAATTAGTAGACAGGAAACCTACCCTCAAGATCTTACAATCTAAAGAAAAACAGAAACTAAAATGAATTAGTGGTAGGGGAAGCAAGACTGTTCAAAGATATGTATATATTCTCTACCAAAAAGAGGAAGGAAGGGAGAACCCAATTGATTAGATATCACAGAAGTGCTGAAATGAAGGAGAAGAAATGGTGGGAGGAAATGAGGGATTAATAAGGGAAGGCCCCCTGGAGGTGGTACAGATTTGAAGGGCTTTATTAATAATAATATTTGTTAAGCACTTTCTATGTTCCAGACACTGTATTTAGGGCTGGGGAAAATATAAGATAATTGGATTGGACGCAGTCCCTGTCCCACATGGGACTTTATCCCATGATGAAGAAATTGAGACCCAAAGAAGTGAAGTGACTTGCCTAAAGTTACACAGCAGACGAGTGGCACTGCTGGGATTAGCACCCAGGTCCTCTGACTCCCAGGTCTGTGCTCGTTCCACTAAGCCATGCTGAGGGGAGGGATACCATAAGAATTTATGCAGAGCTCCCCAGTTAAGTTTTCAATCTCTTCTTTCCACTGAACTACACTCTGCAAGGTCACGAATGACCACATCATAGACTAATCAAAAGAATGTAACTGTATGCTCATCCTCTTTGACCTCTCCTTGACTTCACTCTTCAATTAATTCATTCAAACTCAAATATTTTTTTATTAAGTGCTTTCAGTGTTCAGAGCACTGTACTAAGCACTGGAAAGTACAGTTTGGCAACAAATAGAGACAATCCCTAGCCAATAATGGGCTCACAGTCTAGAAGTGGGGAGACAGACATCAAAATAAGTAAACAGGCACCAATAGCATCAATATAAAAAAATAGAATTATGTATTTACATAATTAATAAAATAAATAGAATGATAAATATGTACATATATACTCAAGTGCTGTGGGGCGGGAAGGGGGGCAGCAGAGGGAGGGAGTCGGAGGGATGGGGGGTGGAAGAGTGGCAGAGAAAAAGAGTGGGAGGTGAGCTTTCAATAGGGCTTTGAAAGGGGGAAATGTGCTAGTTTGGCAGACATGAGGAGGGAGGGCACTCCAGGCCAGTGGTAGGATTCTCTCTGATCTCCCTTCCTCCTCTCTCGCCCTGCTCCAGTCTATTCTTCACTCCGCTGATCGGCTCATCTTCCTGCAGAAACGTTCTGGGCATGTCACTCCCCTTCTTAAACACCTCCAGTGGTTGCCTATCAACCTCCGCTCAAAACAAAAACTCCTCACTCTAGGCTTCAAGGCTCTACATCACCTTGCCCCTTCCTACCTCTTCTCCTCTCTTTCTACTGCCCACCCCGCACGCTCCGCTCCTCTGCCGCCCACCTCCTCACCGTTCCTCGGTCTTGCCTATGCCGCCGTCGACCCCTGGGCCACGTCCTCCCGCGGTCCTGGAATGCCGTCCCTCCTCACCTCCAACAATCTAATTCTCTTCCCCTCTTCAAATCCCTACTTAAAGCTCACCTCCTCCAAGAGGCCTTCCAGACTGAGCTCCCCCCTTTTTCCCTCTACTCCCTCTACCGCCCCCCCTTCACCTCTCCGCAGCTTAACCCTCCTTTCCCCCCCTTTCCCTCTCCTCCTCCCCCTCTCCCGTCCCACCCCCTCAGCACTGTACTCGTCTGCTCAACTGTATATATCTTCATTACCCTATTTATTTTGTTTAATGAGATGTACATTACCCTGATTCTATTTATTTGCCATTGTTTTTATGAGATGTTCTTCCCCTTGACTCTATTTATTGCCATTGTTCTTGTCTGCCTGTCTCCCCCGATTAGACTGTAAGACCATCAAACGGCAGGGACTGTCTCTATCTGTTGCCGATTTGTACATTCCAAGTGCTTAGTACAGTGCTCTGCACATAGTAAGCGATCAATAAATACTAATGAATGAATGAATGTGG
Source organism: Ornithorhynchus anatinus (assembly GCF_004115215.2). Lineage (NCBI taxonomy): Eukaryota > Metazoa > Chordata > Mammalia > Monotremata > Ornithorhynchidae > Ornithorhynchus > Ornithorhynchus anatinus. Next base: position 159,610,076 of record NC_041728.1, read on the forward strand.
GCCAGGGGTCGACAGCGGGACAGGCGAGAAAGAAGCACAGTGAGGAGGCTAGCAATACTATTTATCCATTTATTCAATTGTATTTATTCAGTGCTTACTGTGTGCAGGCCCTGCATTAAGCACTTGGGAGAGTACAAAATAGCAATAAACAGACACATTCTCTGCCACAACGAGCTAACAGTCTACAGGGGGAATATGCTGATCAAGAAAGAAGCATGTCCTAGTGGGTAGTGCATGGGCCTGGGAGTCAGAAGGACCTGGGTTCTAATCCCTGGCTCCACCACTTGTCTGCTGTGTGACCTTGGGCACAGCACTACACTTCTCTGTGTCTTAGTTATCTCTTCTGTAAAATGGGGATTGAGACTGTGCGCCCCATGTGGGATGTAGACTGTGCCCAACCTGATTATGCTGTTTCTACCCCAGTGCTTAGAACAGTACCTGATACATAGAAGGCGCTTAACAAATGCCACAAACAAACAAAAAAAATTAAGGGAAAGAGAGAAAGACATTCTGATTTGCTCATTACAGCTCAGAGGCCTGGGAAACAGAAGGAGGCCTATATACACCCCTAGACAAGGAGGAAAGAGTGAAGTTCCTTCACCTAACTCAATTACCTTGGCTGGGCCCAGAACACTGCAGAAAAATGAAGGACGACATCCTGGTAATAACTCAAGCAGACAGCAGGGAAGATATCAGAACAAATTAGACACTCTTTTTCCTTTTAATGGTATTTGTTAAGTGCTTACTCTGTGTCAAACACTGTTCTAAGTGCTGGGGAAAGTGCAAGTTAATTAGGTCGGATACAGCCCTTGTCCCATATGGGGATCACAGTCTGAGTAGGAGGGAGAACAGGTATTTGATGATGATGGTATTTGTTAAGAACTTACTAAGTGCCAAGCACTGTTCTAAGCACTGATAAACTAATGATTGTGTTATTTGTTAAGTGGTTATTGTGTACTAAGCACTGTGAAGTATCATGGTCTAGTGGGAAAGAGCTTGGACCTGGAAGTTAGGACTTGGTTTCTAATCCTGGCTCTGCTAGGATAGATATCCTGTATGAACTTGGGCAAGTCACTTAACTTCTCTATGCCTCAGTTCTCTCATCTGACAAAAGGGGATTCAATACCTGTTCTCCCTCCTGTTTAGACTGTGAGCCCCATGTGAGACCTGATTACCTTGTATCTGCTTCATTGCTTCGTATAGTGCTTGGCACTTAATAAGAGCTTAACACTTACCACAATTATTATTATTAATGATAGTATTAGTAAGGGCAGAGCTATTTTGACAAAATCATCAGGGTGGATACAGTCCCTGTCCCACACAGGACTCAAAGTCCAAGGAGTTGTGAGAACTGGTATTTTGTTCCCTTTTTACACATGAGAAAACTGAAGCACAGAGAAGGTTAAGTGACTCTCCTAAGGTTATAAAGTAGGTAAGTGACAGAGCTGGGATTAGAAAGCATGACCTCTGAATCCCAAGGCTGTGCTCTTTCCACTAGGCCATTCTGCTTCTCTGCTTGCAGTTCATATTCTCCTTGAAATATCTTCGAACTTTGGTTTCAGAGACATGATCGTCCCCTGCTTCCTTTCCTATATAATAATAATAATGTTGGCATTTGTTAAGGCTTACTATGTGCAGAGCACTGTTCTAAGCGCTGGGGTAGATACAGGGCAATCAGGTGTCCCTCGTGAGGCTCACATAGAGGAGCAGCGTGGCGCAGTGGAAAGAGCACGGGCTTTGGAGTCAGGGCTCATGAGTTCAAATCCCAGCTCTGCCACTTGTCAGCTGTGTGACTCTGGGCAAGTCACTTAACTTCTCTGTGCCTCAGTTCCCTCATCTGTAAAATGGGGATTAAGACTGTGAGCCCCACGTGGGACAACCTGATTCCCCTGTGTTTACCCCAGCGCTTAGAACAGTGCTCTGCACATAGTAAGCGCTTAACAAATACCAACATTATTATTACAGTCTTAATCCCCATTTTACAGATCAAGTAACTGAGGCACAGAGAAGTTAAGTCACTTGCCCACAGTCACATAGCTGGCAAGTGGAAGATCTGGGATTTGAACCCATGATCTATGACTCCCAAGCCTGTGCTCTTTCCACTGAGCCATGCTGCTTCTCTATATCACTGACTGCTATTTTTCAGACTCATTTACTGGTTCCTTTCAATATTCTGCTTCCTAACCCACAATTATTTTTTTCTGGATCATCTGCTGTTCTCACTCTACACTTACTCTCACAGGCAGCATATTTTCCACCTGGTTTTAACTGTCATCATCATCGATATTCATTGAACCCTCACTGTGTGCAGATCACAGTATTTATCTCTTTGGAGATTACAATACTACAAAGTTGGTAGACATATTCCCTGCCTGCAATTAGCTCACAGTCTAGAGGGAGACAGACATTAAAGTAAATAAGTAATTAAAATATATATTTTTTTAGATATGTACCTAAGTGCTGAGATCCATCTTTACAAGGATGATTCCCCAAACTACCGCTTCTATCTTGACTTTTCACTAATCTATAATCATGCATTTCCTCCTGCGTCCAGGACATATCCACAAGGTGTCTCACTGACACCTCAAACCCAACTTATCCAAACATGAATATCTCATATTTCCTCCTAATATCAGCCCTTTTCCGATTTTCCTATTTTTCAAAGAGGCAGCTTCATTGGTGATTTGCCCCAAATCACCACTATTCTAACTCTGCTTGGTGAATCTGAAAAGAGGCAACTGAAATTCTGTATGCCATATTCCATCTGATAAAAGCCAGAGAAAATATAATTCTTGCACAAATATCTTGGGAGTAGTGTGCCTATCAGTATTTTTTTTCAGGCAAGCTCTGCTCGATTCCCCAAAGGAACAACACTGAAAGCCTATCTTGATTTACTGTGGCATTCCATCAAATGGTCCAATCATAATGTCATGTGAGTTCCATTAGAAAAATAGACATCATCTGAGAAGGCAGACGTCCAAGAATAAGCCTAAATCACCTAGGTGCCTGCCACACTACTGCTAAGAGAACTTAAAGTTGATATGAGAGCTGGGAATGACATTAATAATTTATAGGGTGCTCACATTTTTTTTAAATAAGTTTCCCGATTCAACTCTCCATACCATGTGATTAAGAGAAGCAGCATGGCATAGTGGAGAGAGCACAGGCTTGGGATTCAGAAGGCCATGGGTTCTAAACCTGACTCTGCCACATGTCTGCTGTGAGACCTTGGGCAAGTCACTTCACTTATCTGTGTCTCAGTTACCTCTTCTGTAAAATGGGAATTGAAACTGTGAGCCCCACATGGGAGAGGGACTGTGTCCAATTGGATTTGCTTCTATCTATCCCAGTGCTTAGCACAGTGCCAGGCACATAGTAAGTGCTTAACAAATACTATTATTATTATTATGCATATCAGTGTTATGTTCAACTATAGGACAGGAACTGCCTCCCAGGAAATCTGAGACTGGTTGAACTCTGGAAGCTAGCAACCTGAAGCAGACAGAATGTGGCATAAATATGTCCCAATATAAATGGTATGTCCCAGAGGGAAATAATAATTTGTATTTTTGATACCCAAGTAATGTCATTATACTTCCTTTGAGACAATGCATCATGTCCATCAACAGATCCACAGAATGTCCTAATTGATATATATCATTAATTATAGCTACTGTTATTTCTACATTTGTGTGCAATCATTCATTCAGTGCTCTTTATTGAGCACTTATGACAGAGCACTGTATTAAGTGCTTGGGAGAGTTTCCTCTCCATCCAATCTGCTACCACATTAATCCAAGCATTTATCCTATTCTGCCTCGATTACTGCATCAACCTCTTTGCTGACCTCCTTGCCTCCTGTCTCTCCCTACTTCAGTCCATACTTGATTCTGGTGCCCAGATCATTTTTTTTTTACAAAACCATTTAGTCCATGTTTTCCCACTCCTCAAGAACCTCTAGTAGTTGTTCATCCACCTCTGAGTCAGAAAAAAACTCCTTACCAGGCTTCAAGGAATTCCACATCTCCTCCAAGGGGCCTTCCCCAACTGAGCTCCTGATCTTCCCTTCCAAACCCTGTCCTCTCTCTGACTTCCCTGTCACTGTGGATGGCACGACCATTCTTCCCGTCTCACAGGCCCGCAACCTCGGTGTCATCCTTGACTCTGCTCTCTCATTCGCCCCACGCATCCAATCGGTCACCAAAACCTGCCAGTCTCACCTTCACAGTATCGCCAAGATCCGCCCTTTCTTCTCCACCCAAACTGCTACCTTGCAGGTACAAGCTCTCATAATATCCCGACTGGGTTATTGTGTCAGTCTCCTCTCTGATCTCTCATCCTCCTGTCTCTCCCTGCTCCAGTCTATTCTACATTTTGCTGCCCGGATCATCTTTCTACAGAAATGCTATGGACATGTCTCTCTCCTCCTCAAAAACCAACAGGGATTGCCTATCAATCTTCTCATGAAACAAAAGCTCCTCACTCTTGGCTTAAAAGCTCTCCATCACCTCCCCCCTCCTACCTCACCTCCTTTCTCTCCTTCTATAGCCCACCCCATACACTCCACTCCTCTGCCGCTCACCTCCTCACGGTCCCCCATTTGCACCTATCCTGCCATCGCCCCCTGGCCCACGTCCTACCGCTGTACTGGAATGTCCTCCCTCCTCACATCTGCCAAACTAACTCTCTTCCCATCTTCAAAGCCCTACTGAGAGCTCACCTTCTCCAGGAGGCCTTCCCACTCTGAACCTTCCCTTTCCTTTTGCTCCTCCTCCCCTCCCCATTCCCCTAATCCCTCCCTCTGTACTTCCCCCTTCCCCTCCCCTCAGAACCTGTGCATATTTGTACTTGATAATATTGATGCCAGACTATTTGTTTTGTTTTGTTTTATTTTGTTGTCTGTCTCCCCCGTTTAGACTGTGAGCCCATTTTTGGGTAGGGATTGTATCTATCTGTTGCCAAATTGTACATTCCAAGTGCATAGTACAGTGATCTGTACATAGTAAGCACTCAATAAGTACGATTGAATGAACCACCCCTCATTTCGTCTTCTCCCGCTCTCTTCTGTGTCATCATCACACTTAGATTTGCACTCTATATTTACCACTTCCTCAGCCCCACAATTCTGTAATTTATTCATAGTAATATCTATCTCTCCCTCTGATAATAATAAGGATAATAATAATAATTCATTCATTCAATCATATTGATTGAGTGCTTATTGTGTGCAAGGCACCCTCCTAAGCTCTTGGGACAGTAAACTTTGATAACAAACAGATACATTCCTGCTCAAAATGAGCTCACAATTTAGAGGGTGATTTTGATGGCATTCGATACGTGCTTGCTTTGTGTCAGGCACTGTACTAAGTGTTGAGGTAGATACAAAGTAATCAGGTTGGATACAGTCCCTGTCCCACATGGGGCTCACAATCCGAATCCCCATTTTACAGGTGAGGTAACTGAGGCACAGAGAAATGAAGTGGCAGCAGAAAATGGTAAAGCTGGGATTAGAATTCATCATTCTGACTGACAAACTCCATTACCTTGTCTCTACCCCAATATTTAGAACAGTGCTTGGCACATAGTTAGCACTTAAGAAATGCCATCATCATTATCATTTTCTATGAAGTGAGCCAGGTTTGCCCAAACTTAGATTATTTCTGCAGCACGGACCCTGTTGCTCCTCTGCTCACGCCAGAATCTTTTTTTTTTTTTTTTTTTTTTAATGGTTAAGCATTCATTCTTTCATTCAATTGTATTTATTGAGCGTTTACTATGTGCAGAACACTGGATTTACTATTGCCCACGCTCTATCCACATTTTGGGTAGGGAACATGTCGACCAACTCTGTTGTATGTATTCATGTCTGTTCATTGTGAGCAGAGAATGTGTCTGTTTATTGTTGTATTGTACTCTTCCAAGCGCTTAGTAGAGAAGTAGCATGGCTTAGTGGAAAGAGCCAGGGCTTGGGAGTCACAGGTCATGACTTCGAATCCCAACTCTGCCATTTGTTAGCTGTGTGACTTTGGGCAAGTCAACTTATCTGTGCCTCAGTTACCTCATCTGCAAAATGAGGATCAAGATTGTAGGCCCCAAGTGGGACAACCTGATAACCTTGTATCTACCCCAGTGCTTAGAAGCGTGGCTCTTGGAAAGAGCACGGGCTTGGGAGTCAGAGGCCATGGGTTCAAATCCTGGATCTGCCACTTGTCAGCTGTGTGACTGTGGGCAAGTCACTTAACTTCTCTATGCCTCAGTTACCTCATCTGTAAAATGGGGATTAACTGTGAGCCTCACGTGGGACAACCTGATTACCCTGTATCTACCCCAGTTCTTAGAACAGTGCTCTGCACATAGTAAGTGCTTAGCAAATACCAACATTATTATTATTACAGTCCTCTGCAATAAGTCCTCAGTAAATATGATTGAATGAATGAATACTGTCCCAAGTGCTTCATACAGTGCTCTTCACACAGTAAGCAGTCAATCAGCAGGCTCGATTGATTGATTGCTTGACACAGTAGAATAAGTATGTATGATTATTTCCTTTGAGAATTTACAATTAAAATAAATTAGAGCTACGAGAGCAGCAGGGCATAAGAATATGAATACAAGGGCTGTGGGATTGGGGTGGGGTGAGTATCAAAGTACTTAAGGGGTGTTTCACTACCCTAAAAGCAGTAGTAGTAGGGAGTTGGCAGTGGGAATGTGACCTACATAAAAGACACTTGGTTGGCTTACACAGTTGTCTGGGAGTCCTATCAGTTCTACCAATCCTTAGGAGAAGAGGTTGAAATGCAGTCTAACCTGGTGCTGCCTCCCCCTCCCAGTCACATGAAACAAACTAATAATAATAATAATTGTGGTATTTCTTAAGTGTTTACTATGTGCCAGACAGGGTACTAAGCACTGCTGTGGAAACATGCAAATCATATTGGACGCAGTCCCTGTCCGATGTGGGCCTCCCCATTTTACCATTGAGGTAACTGAGGTACAGAGAAGTCAAGTGGCTTTCCCAAGCTCCCACAGCAAAGGAGCAGCAAAATCTGGGATTAGGACCCATGACCTTCTGGCTCCCATCCCCGTGCTCTAGCCACTACCTTATGCTGCAACCTGACACTGGCCTTAGTGTCCTTCTCCTAGGCATGACTCCCACCATAAGAAGGATGGAGAACAGGAATCCTACCCCATGTTAGAGATGAGGAAACTGGGATTCCCAGAGTCCAAGTGACTTGCCGAAGGTCTCAGGGCAGAAAAGAGGCAGAGCAAGGATTTGAACCTGGATCTCTGATTCCCATTCAATCCATCAATCAGTTAATTATATTTGCTAGGGTTTTACTGTATGTGGCATATCGTACTAAGTGCTTGGGAGAGTAAAATATTAAAGAGTTGGTAAATATGTTCCCTGCCCACATGAAGCTTACAATCTAGAGGGGACATGCCAAGCTCTGTGCCCTTGGCCATGGTACCTCAGAGTTTCAATTACTTCAAAAGAGCTAACCAGCTAACTGATGGGGAACCTAAGGATAACCCTTGTTCCAGCTCTCAACTGTCCTCCTGAATGCTGATACACAAAAAAGGATACTTTTAGTAAGGCTAACTTCAGCTGTTGCATCCTGCCATAATTCTGCTGACAAAGAAAGCAAAGGTCTCCATCCATATCCAAAGCCACTGAAACCATGATGGATTTTTAGCATCTTATCTACATTTCTAAACTACGATAGTCAGCGGTGGCACTCAGTATCACCACTTTAATTACAGAGCCCATTCCCTTCCAACTAATCATCACACTGTCTTATGAATTCTCTGGAGCAGCCTGGTTGGAAAGTACTCAGTGTAACAAGACTTGTCAAAAGGTGTTGGGAGCTCTGGGCACATTCTCCAAGGGCGTCCTGGCCTGTCCATTTTTATCTTGCTCTCAATTTTCTTGTGAGCTATGCTTTTGCTTTTGGGTGGTTATTAGATGAAGTGATCTTTGAAATTGCTGTGTCCTTGGCAGAGTTGAAAGTGGTTACTGTAAGAAGTGGAGTTTATGATTCAAAAGGTGGTTTTCTGAGTGAGCTGGAAACTTGTACATAAACTGAAGCTCAAGAATGAGCCTAAATCACATAATATGGATGGAGGTCGATTACTTATTTCATTTTCTCGCTTTAACAAGAATGTCAGATCACCACAATAACTAAGAAACTTCACCGCTGTGACTCTTTTTTCAAATAAACATCGCTTTTCTTTTTCTACAACCCAGCTCACATACTTCACTCCTCTAATGCTAACCTTCTCACTTTGCCTCAGTGTGCCTGTCTTGCTGCTAACCCCTGGCCTACATCCTGCCTCTGGCCTGGAACACCCTCCCTCCTCAAATCTGCCAGACAATTACTTTCCTGCCATTCAAAGCCGTATTGAGGGCATATCTCCTCCAAGAGGCCTTCCCAGACTAAGCCTCACTTTTCCTCATCTTCCATTCTCTTCTGCATCACCCTGACTGGCTCCCTTTTCTCTCCCCTCTACCCCCCAACCCCACAGCACTTAGGTATATATATATATATATATAATTTTATTTATTTGTACTGATGTCTGTCTCCCCACTACTCTATACTGTGAGCTCATTATGGGCAGGGAATGTCACTGTTTACTGTTGTATTATACTTTTCCAAATGCTTAGTACAGTGCTCTGCACACAGTAAGCTCTTAATAAGTTTGACTGAATGAATGATTACTTTTGTGTTGCTGAATGCTGCAAGAATTTCTGTTTATCCATACTTCAAAGGAAAAAAATTTCCCTTTAATGGAGATGGATATCATTATTATTTATAATATAATAATTTTGGTGTTTGTTAAACACATACTATGTGCCAAGCACTGTGATTAGATACAGGATAATTGGATGGGACATAGCCCCTGTCCCACATGAGATTCTCAGTGGTCTCTCTCCTACTTAGACTATTAGTCCCATGTGAGACAGTGACTGTGTTCAATCTGATTATCTGGTATGCAGCACTTTATACAGTTCTTAGCATACAGTAAGCGGTTAGCATTAGGCAACTAAAACTGGGGCCAAGAGTGTGAGCCTTGGTCAGTGTTTTCAGATATTAATAGTATATTTTATTCCCCCGGAAACCTTTGCCATCTAACATTGTCATTCCCCCCCTTTCGTATTTCATGAAGTTGTTTCTCAGTTATGCTGTGCAATTGTCCCACTGAGCATTTTGGAACATAGGTGATATACCTGTAATACTGTAACCTCCAAGACTAGGGGACTCAGGTTAGGGAATCTAGCTAACACAAGAGGTGGATGTTTTTTGGTCATACGTCCATCTATACAACTCCTTTATGGTACTACAGACTACACCAGCCCAAATTATAATTGCCAATCCCACAGTGATTGCATAGGTGGGAAGGGGAAAGGAAGGAGGATATTGCTGTTGCAAGATTTTCCACCCCATCTTAGGTTTGGGGGTGGGGCATGCAGCCATAGCCAGTGCTCTGGGCCTCTTGGAGCCAGAATGGAGCTGGAAGAAGAGATGTTAGCTGTCCCTCCTGCTTGCAGAACATGGGTTCTGACAAAATTATGGTCCCTGTAAGGTTCCAGTCCCAATCAATCTGTTGGAGCAGAAACTAATCTAGTCCCTGACCCTGAAGCCCTGAGAGGGAGCCAACCAGAGCCACTCAGAGGTCCTCTAATACCCCTAGAGCAGATTAGTCCAATCCCCCTTTCCAACCCTGCACTTGTACCTTTGTCTTCAGCCTTCTGCCCAATTATTACCCTGACTCACTTTGGCCCCTCCTGGTATCACTAGTTGTTGATGGTGGTGGTGGATGGATGGATGACAGCAAGCAGGAAAGAGCCTCAGCAGTGATTGAGGGTTGTCTTGCCATCATGGTCTCTGGAGTTGGAAGGAAGATGAACTATTGATCCCCTTTTTAGTGAGAAAAAGATTTCTGGGTAGGGATCATGTCAGAGAAGGGGGAGGAGTCAACATGGCAGGGAGGGTGAGTTCATGCGTTTAGTGTCTCCTGAGTGCAGAGGGCAGGACTCAGTGTTTGGGAGAGTACAATAAAAGTAAAACACATGCTTTCAAGGCCTTCTTACCATCTTCTCCCTTCCCTCTTCCTTCCCCCTCATCCCTCCCTCCTCCCCCTCATCCCTCTCTCCTCCCCATTACTTTTTTTCCTTCCCACCCCTTCCACATATCATCCTTCTTCTCCTACCCCACCTCTTTTTCTGTAGCTCTTGCTCTTTTCTTTCCTCTCCCTCTCACAGCCCCCCTCCAATGTTCTATTTCCTCAGTGTTCAACCCTTGGCTCCTCTGTTTAAAATGAAATGTTGGTACCCCTGCCAGAATCATTTACTTTGATCTATAGAGATAGTCACCTAAGGGCACTTATCTGCTTCGCTCAACACTAGTTAACTGTAGAGAAGAGCCAAGGGGAGAGAAATAGATGATAAAAAAAGGAAAAAGAATTGGAAATAATGGAGAAAAACACAATGAAAGGGAAAGTTACAGACAATGCATTGACACTGTCCTCTCCCAGTTTTCTTCGTATCTCTCTGGCTACTCCTTCACAGTCTCTTTCATTTGTTCCTCCTCTGCCTCTCCTTCCCTAACTGTGGACGTTCCTCAAGGCTTAGTTCTGGGTCCCCTTCTATTCTCCATCTACACCCACTCTTTTGAAACTCATTCACTCCCATAGCTTCAACTATCATCTCAATATTTGTGTTGACTTAAAATCCACTTCTCCCGCCCCTTCTCTCTGCAAGCTCACATTCCCACTCTGTTGCCCAGATTATCTTTCTGCAGAAATGCTCAGGGCATGCCACCTGTTTCCTCAAAAATCTCCAGTGGTTGCCTATCAACCTCCATATCAAACAAAAACTTCTCTCTATTGGCTTAAAAGCTCTCCGTCACCTTGACCCTTCTTACCTCACTTCTTTCTCTCCTTCTACATCCCAGCCCACACACTCTGTTTCTCTGGTGCTAACCTTCTCACTGTGCCTTGATCTCGCCTGTCCCACTGTCAACCCCTGACCCACATCCTACCTCTGGCCTGGAATGCTCTCCGTCATCAAATCCACCAAACAATCACTCTCCTCCCACTTCAATGCTCTACTGAAGTCTCACCTCCTCCTTCTTAGACTAAGCCCCCGTTTTCCTCAGCTCCCCTCCCTTCCGTGTCACCTTGACTCACTCCCTTTGCTCCCCCACCACTTCTCCCCACCCCACAGCACTTATGTATATATGTATATATCTATAATGTTATTTATTTATATAGATGCCTATTTATTTGTTTTGATGTCTGTCTCTCCCTCCCCCCCACCACCCCCACCCTCTAGATTGTAAGCCCTGTGTGGGCAGTCATTGGCTCTCTTTATTGTTGAATTGTACTTCCCAAGTGCTTAGTACAGTGCTCTGCACACAGTCAAGTGCTCAATAAATATGATTGAATGAATGAATGAATTTCCTCCTGTAACCAGGACATCCCTTCTTGTACTTTCCAAACTTAACATGTTAAAAACATAACCCCTCATCTTCCCACTCAAGCCAACTTCTCTTCCCAATTTCCCTATCAGAGTTGACAGTGCCACCATCTTCCCAGTCTCACAAGCTTGAAAAGTTAGCATTATCCTCAACCCATCTCTCATTCAACAGAAATATCCAGTGATTCACCAAATTCCACCAGTTATACCTCACAACATATTTAGAATCCACCCCTTCTTTTCCATATAAACTGCTATCCCACTGGCCTATGCACTTGTCATATTCGGCCTCAACTGCTTCATCAGAAATCTTGCTGACTTCCCTGATTCCAGTCCTTCCCATCTCCAGTCTATAATTCACTCTGTTGCCCAGATCATTTTTCCAAAAAATTGTTATGCACATATCTCTCCACTTTTCAGATATTTCCAATGATTGCCCATCCCATTTCCCATCAAACTGAAACTCCTCATCATTAGCTTAAGGGATTCAATCAACTCTTTCCATCCTAGCTGACCTCACTTCTCTCCCACTACAACCTAGCCTGCATACTTGACTCTTCTAACACCAACCTACTATAATTCACTGTTAACCCCTTGAACATGTCCATCCTCCTACCTGGAGTCAGTCAGCAAGCTGGTCAGTTGTATTTATTGAGAGCTTAGTGTGTGCAGAGCACTGTACTAAGTGCTTAGGAGAGGATGGTATTACAGAGTTGTTACCCACCCAAAGGGAGCTGGCAGCCCTTCCCCTGGAGAAGTTCAACTTCTCAGTGGAGATGCTAATCTGCTTCGCCAATGGCCCTGTGCTGCACCACATGAATGCCAACCATTTCCTGGACATTGGGTCCAGGCAGCCAGAAGACGGTGAGGGTGGTACCTTCAACTTCCTGCCACCTTTGAGGATCTGGACTTGATCTCTTGCACATAGTTCCTGCAGGAGCAGCTGCAACAGCCTCACCCCTTCTTCCTGCTTTAAATTTGTCCCGTGGCAGAGCTGGGGCAGAACCACTGTGGGAGAGTTCCCAGTCCTGACAGAGGGCAAGGAGGACAAATCGGGCACTCCATGGCCTCATCGGAACCTCATTTTATAGAACAGAGGCTTCTCCATTGTAAGCCTGGTCCAGGACCTCTTGGGCCAGCTGATTTGGGTAACTTCACTGAACCAGGCAGGAGACTGGGGTCTCTTTGACTCCTTGATTGAAGTTGGATCCCAAATCCCAGAGGGATGCAGCCTGATGTCGGGATAGCCGTATCTGAAGAGGAGAGGACTTCCTTGCTCCTCTCCCTCAGAAACAACATGGCTTTGTGGAAAGAGAGCACAGGCCTGGGAGTCAGAAGACCTGGTTTCCCATCATTACTCCTGGCCTGCTTTGTGACCTGGGATGGGTCATTTTACTTCTGTAGGCCTCAGATTCCTCATCTGTAAAATCTGGTTTCAATACCTGGTCTCCCTAATACTTAGACTGTGAGCTCTATGTGGGACAGGGACTGTGTCTGACCTGATTATTTTGTATGTACCCCAGAGCTTAGTACAGTGTTTGGCTTAGTGAGGGTTTAACAAATACCAAAATAGTAATAAGAATAATAATGATAATAATAACACAACAATAATAGTAATATGGTGATCATCTGACCACAGCTGAAGCCACAGTATTGGAGCTACCTAGATTTTTGCACTATTCCCCTGAATCCCTTTATTCAGTAGCACTTTCTTCCCATAATGCGTGGCTTAGTGGAAAGAGCATGGATTTGGGAGGCAGAGGATGTGGGTCCTAATCCTAACTCTGCCATTTGTCTGCTGTGGGATCTTGGGCAAGCTGCTTAACTTCTCTGTGCCTCAGTTACCACATCTGTAAAATGGGGATTAATACCGTGAGTCTCATATGGGACAACCTGATTACCTTATATCTACCCCAGTGCTAGAACAGTGCTTGGCACATAGTAAGTGCTTAACAAATACCATAATTAATAATAGTGATTGCCATTTATTCACATCTTGTATTTGTTCCACATCTAGATTTTGGTGTATTTTGAGTGTTGCCCTTTGAGGGTTTCATATTTGGAATTATTTTGGATTTGCCTATTGGAACATGGCCTAGAGGAAAGACCACCGGCCTTGGAGGAAAAAGACCTGGGTTCTGATCCTGGCTCCACCAGTTACCTGCTAGGTGACCTTAGGCAAGTCACTTAACTACTCTGTGCTTCAGGTTCTTCATCTGCAAAAAATGGGGATTCACTACAAGTTCTGCCTCCTAATTAGATGTGAGTCCTATGTGGGACCTGATTATCTTGTATACTAGCACTTAGTATAGTCCTTAGTATAGCCCTTTGTCCTTTAACTTCTCTGTGCCTCAGTTACCTCATCTGTAAAATGGGGATTAACTGTGAGCCTCACATGGGATGACCTGATTACCCTGTATCTCCCCCAGTGCTTAGAACAGTGCTCTGCACATAGTAAGCACTTAACAAATACCAACATTATCATTATTATTACATAGTAAGTGTTTAACAAACAGCACAATAACCTTTCTAAAAAAATTAATTATCTTTGACTGCTCTTTTGTATTTGGTCATTATGACCCTCCCCCTCTTTTGTAAGTTGCTCATGTTGTCTTGTTTGGCTAAATTTATTCATTCATTTATTCTTATTATCAACATGATACTACTGATATTAGGGAAATAACTTTGATTCTCTTCCACAATCTTCTTGCCTGGGGCGCAGATTGTTTAACTGACAATGGATCACCTGCTCCCAAAAACAGTCCTGTTTAGATCCTATGGTTTTCTGACATTAGGTCAGATTTGGAAAAGACTGGAGAGAAACAGTTTGGGTCCCCTTTGAAGTAATATGCTCTTGGACAAAAACGATGCATCAATTTATGGACACCATCCCTGTAAGAAAGATATGGTTGGTAGCCATATTGGATGTTGACTCAGTGAAGACACCTGTCAGTCAAATAGGTCAAAGGTAGTTTGCCACTGCTACCGAGCTGATTAGTCACATATAGTGTGAGCTTTGTACAGTGCCTGGCATATAGTAAGCACTTAACAAATACCACAATTATTATTACTATTATTATCATTTAGGAGAACCTAGTTCAGGGATGGTACTTGGAGCCTCCACAGAAAGCTCAACTATGTCCTGGCTAGAGTTGCTAATCTAATATCTTTACAGAGTCCATATATAATTCCCACCTGTGCACCTTTCACAATGCTTAGTACACTGTTCTACACATAATCAACGTTTAATAATGACTAATATTGGATTTATTGGATCGCTCTAAACACAGATGGATAAGTTTGGCCATAATTTAGGTATAGATAGCAAAGCAGTTCCAATTTTGATTCTATGAAGAAAAAGTTTCTAAAACTAACAGCGCAATTATCATTTTGATCAATAGGAGTCCTGGACAAACAAGATACTCACTCTTTTCTTCCTCCAGAATAATAGCAGCGTGGCTCAGTGGAAAGAGCCTGGGCTTGAGAGTCAGAGGTCATGGGTTCAACTCCCAGCTCTGCCACTTGTCAGCTGTGTGACTGTGGGCAAGTCACTTAACTTTTCTGTGCCTCAGTTACCTCATCTGTAAAATGGGGATTAACTGTGAGCCTCACGTGGGACAACCTGATTACCCTGTATCTACCCCAGCACTTAAAACAGTGCTCTGCACATAGTAAGCACTTAACAAATGCCAACATTATTAATAGGTAAGGCTGTTTCTTTTTGGATAGATGAGGCTGCCCCCACTTGGGCACTTACAAAGGTATTCTCCAGTATTATTAGGGGAACAAGGGATGACTGGAAGCACTTTTTAAGGGAGTCCCATATGACCATAGTTTACACTTCTTCTGTATTTTACCTTCACTATTCTTATACAGTTAAAATTATTGTTGGAGAAGAGAGTCTACTCACTGACAGGAATTTCTCTGTTTCTTTCTGAGTGGTTGGGCTTTTTTAGTAATATCCACTGGGCTTCTCTCAGAGCTTGGAGTAAACTCTGGAGCTAGGTACCATTTAACACCTTTACTTCATTTCAGGGGAATCATAAGCTGAAGTAGCAGACAACTATGGTTCTCAGTATCCCAATAATTGGTGTTAAAATCTGAGATTGGAATGACTCATTATTGGATGGATAAGCAAACTTTCATCCCACTTTTACATCTAGATTTCAAATGTGAGAGTTCCAATTAAATAAGAGAATGGATGGTAATTATAATTAATTTATAAATCCTTCTCCCGAGGTTTTAATTGTTTTTTAGTATCTTGTTCACTAAATTGTTTCACCTAGTAACACCGATTTCTCATTATCAAAATGATCTTTCATATAGGCACTAAAATATGTAACATGTTTTCACTATGTATTTTGAATTGAACATTGAAAGGAAAATTATAGAATCCATTTCAAAAATGGGTGTTTATCTGGATACCATGATACAATATCAGGAGAAAGGGTTTTGTGAATTAATCAATCAACGGTATTCACTCAGTGCTTACCATGTGCAGAGCACTGGACTAAGCACTTGGGAGAGTACAATAGAACAGAATTAGCCATGTTCTCTCCCATAATAATGATGTTGGTATTTGTTAAGCGCTTACTATGTGCAGAGCACTGTTCTAAGCGCTGGGGTAGATACAGGGTAATCAGGTTGTCCCACGTGAGGCTCACAGTTAATCCCCATTTTACAGATGAGGTAACTGAGGCACAGAGAAGTGAAGTGACTTGCCCACAGTCACACAGCTGAAAAGTGGCATAATGAGCTTACAACATTGGTCCTCATGTGAACAATAACTCAAGCTTTTCTTAAATTAGAGTGTGACAAGAACAAAAATCCAAGCTTTGGGAGAATGAAGTATAATACTGTAATTTTGCTTTTTGGAAAAACTATTCTAATAGCTTCCAATATGCAATAAGTTCACATTAGATTTGGATAATTAAATATTTTTTTTACATATGATGACAAGTATTTTAATCTAAATTTTAAATAATAAATACAAAGTACAAGGAGAAGCAAAATCCACTGATTTTCCCTTTTAAGGTACAAATGGTTGTATTCTTCCTAGTATGTGAAAATGTGTTTATTTAGATTCAGAATATGACCTATTATATATGATTTTCCAAACTTTATTGTTTAATCTTTTGTGTGGAAGGGATTGTGTTTTCCAACTCAAGTGCTTAGTAGATTGTTCTGCGCACAGTAAGCTTGAATAAATACCACTGATTAGTTGATTGATTAGCTTTAGATAAAATTATTTACTAGTATCTAATCTTTTCAAATGTTGTGCAAACATCATGGAGTACTGAATTACAGCTTTTTAAACTGTCTTTTTTGATAAGCACTATCTTCTTGTCTTTAGGAAATTGCGGGATCATTTCCTCTGAGAGTTTTTCCAATATAAAAAGAGCCACAAATAGTAAATATATTTCAGATGTGCCAAACACCTTTCTTGAAATATTTGGCAATGATAGAAAGTTTATTTCCATATCGTCATTACTGTGTGCAGACCACTGTACTAAGCGCTTGGGCGAGTACAATATAACAATAAACACACAGTCCTAGCCCACAACAAGCTTCCAGTTTAGAGGGGGGAGACAGACATTCATATAAATAAATGATGGATATGTACATAAGTGCTGTAGGGTTGGGAGGGGGGATGAATAAAGGGAGCAAATCAGGGCAGCACAGAAGGGATTGAGAGAAGAGGAAAGGGGGACTTGATCAGGGAAGGCCTTTTGGAGGAGATGACTTCATTAAGGCTTAGAAGAGAGGGAGAGTAATTATCTGTCTCCCAGTGGTCTTCGACACTGTCGACCACCCCCTTCTCATGGAAACATTCAACATCAGCTTCACTGTCACTCTCCTCTACCGTTTCTCCTTCAATCTCTCTGGCTACTCATTCCCAGTCTCTTTTGCAGGCTCCTCCTCTGCCTCCTACCCCTTAGTGTGGGAATCCCTCAGGGCTCAAATCTGGTTCCCCTTTTATTCTCCATCTACACCCACTCCCTTGGAAATTTCATTCGCACCCATAGCTTCAACTACCATCTCTATGTGGATGATTCCCAAGTCTACATCTCCATGCCTGACATCTCTCCTTATCTGTGTAGTGAGCCCGCAGCAAGCCATTTTATGAGTGACTGTTTTGGATCCCATGAACAACAATAGCCAAGAAGAAATTCACAAAGGAACTAGGCTGCTCTGTTTCAGGACAGTTTGTTGCAAGGCAGCGCATGAGGGGTGGCTTTCTCTATCTCCTTGCTCTACTCAGTAACGGTCCTGGATCAATCAAGAACTGTCACATAGAGCCTCCACTGTGATGCCCAAGGCAGGTAAAAGGTGGTTGCTTTGAATTTCTCATGGGCGAAGTAATGTGTGAAGGTTGCAGTCACAGATCACGCCACCAGGTATGGACTAAAGCACAGCGGAGCCTAGCCTAACAACCAGGAACTTCTCCAAACCTGCCCACGCAGAATCAGCAGGACAGGCTCCCTTGACCTGCAAACTAGTATTGGACATTTGTAGATGTGGGTGTGAGTGAGTCTGTGTATGTGTATCCTCCCTCCCCCGCTCCCTGCATATGAGTTAAGAATTAAATAAAGCTTTCCACAGTAACATTGGTGGTTTGGCTTTCACATTAACTTGTCAAGATGCCAGCCTGGTTAGTATGAACTGGAGGCTCGTGACAATCTTCAATCTCAGACTTTCCTGTGACTGTAGACAAAGGAACCACCCTCGCTAACTCACAAGCCCATAACCTTGGCATTATCCTCTATCCATCTCTCTCACTTCACCCACATATTCCATCTGTCATCAAATCCTTTCAATTTCAACCTTCACAAAATCACTAAAATCCACCCTTCCTCTCCATCCAAACTGCTATCACACTGATTCAAGCACTTATCCTATCCCACCTTGACTACTGAATCAACCTCCTTTCTGATCCTCCTGTCTCTCACCATGTCAGTTCAAATTTCACTCAGCTGCCCAGTACATTTTTCTACAAAAAAGTTCAGTCCATGTTTCCCCACTCCTCTAGAACCTCCAGTGGTTGCCCATCCACCTCTGCATCAGATAGAAACTCCTTACTATTGGCTTTAAAACACTCAGTGACCTTGCCCCCTTCTACCTTACTGCTCTGATTTCCTACTACCCAGTCTGCACCCCTTGCTCTTCTAATGTCAACCTACTCATCTTACCTTGATCTCCTCTATCTCTTATCCATATCCTCTGGCCTGGAAAGCCCTCCCTCTTCATGACCAACAATCACTCTTTCCACTTCAAAGCCTTATTGAAGGCACATCCCTTCAAGAACCTTCCCCAATTAAGCCCTCATTTCCTCTTCTCCCACTCCCTTCTGCATTGCCCGGGCACTTAAATTTTAACCCTTTATTCACCCCTCCATAGGCTGCAAAACACATATGTTACATATTCACAATTTATTTATCTATATTAATGTAAGTCTCCCACTCTGGATTGAAAACTGTGAGCCCATCATTGGGTACAGAGTGTCTCTATCTGTTGCTGAATTGTACATTTCAAGCACTTAGTACAGTGCTCTACACATAGTAAGTGCTCAATAAATACTATGGAATGAATGAAAACTCACTTTGGGCAGGGAATGTGTCTATCAACTTTATTGCACTGTACTCCCTTCAGTGCTTTGTACCATGTTCTGTACACAGTAAGTGTGCAATAAATATGATCAATTCATTCATTCGTCTGGCTCTCTTCTCTACTTGTTTGTAAGTTTTTCAAGGGCAGGGATCATATCACATATCATTTACTCTACTATACTCCTCCAAGTGCTTAATACAGTACTCTGCACACAGTAAATGTTCAATAAATACCAATAATGGATTGATTAAAAATTAAGCACCCACAGGGGAGTTTAAGAAAATGAAATAATGCATTTCTTGAATATTTCAGTAGTAAAGAGTATCTTGGGAGACATGCCGGGTGTTTTTTGGAAAAGAAATATATTACATATAAAAACGTTCCCAAGTGTTTTCACATATCATACCTAGATTGTGAGCCACCATGTTGGGTAGGGATAGTTTCTGACCTGATTATATTAATCTACTCGTATCTCTAGACTGTAAACTCCTTGTGGGCAGGGAATATGTCTACCAATTCTGTTTGTATTTTACCAAGCACTCAGTACAATGATCTGCCCAAAGTAAGTGCTCCATAAATACCATGGATAGATTGATCTACCCCAGCTCTGAGGACAGTGATTGGCATTTAGTAAATGCTTGACAGATGAAACAATATGCCATTTTTCCAGTGTAGAAAAATCACAGAATCCTTCTATAAGAATAGACGTGGGCATATACACCCCTAAATGTATTCACATTGAGCAAGTCACTTAACTTCTCTATACTTCAGTTTCCGCATTTGTAAAAGGGTTCATACCTGTTCACCCTTTCTCTTAGACTGTGAGTCCCATATATGACAAGAACTGTGACTGATCTGATTACATTTTATCTGCCCCAGTACTTAGTACAGTGCTTGGCATAAAACATGCATGTAAAAAATGACTATTATAAGTACAGAGTAAATAGTATTTATTGAGTGCTTACTGAGTGCTGAGCATTGAACTAAGAGCTTGGGAAAGTACAATGCAAGAGAGTTGGTAGACTTAATCCTCCCCACAAAAAGCTTATAGAAAACATAATAATACTTATTTTAAAGTGCTCAAAATACTTTGACTTTTTTATGTTATCTTCATAATATGCCAGTTGTACTGGAGTATATTGGAATGTCTTACAAATTATACTTTATTTCTCCACTTTGTTATAACCACATTTGGGAATAGAAATATGAATTATGGTAGAAAATCTCAGAGATTTCCAGTATTTCTGATTTGGGAACTATTGGATCTGTAGGTGGGGATTTCTAAAAAAAAAACAAAAAAAACCCAACAACTGTTGAAGCACTTTGTTGAGCTCTTTAAAGCAATCACTTTGCTAATGCAGGTACATTTTAAATGGCAATATTGATTCTGCACCATTTATTCCCTTTTAAGCATGAAAAAAATAAGCGAACACTTTGTCCTTTCTCAAAGATCAGCAATATCAGCATGTCACTGGCAATGTGTTTTCTGTATATGTGTATATGAAATATACAATATATGATTCTAGATGTAACTTTTCTGAAAAAGACACTTGGTACTGATTTTATACCACTGACTATGAGTCTATATAAACAAAGCAGCAGAAGGGAAATATGAAAAAAATGAAGTTGTGTCCAATCACTGTCAACTACAATGCAGAATTGGCACTCAACAAATAACAATAATTATAATGTCAGTCATAGGATACAACCTACAGTGAAGAGAAGGAATAAAAAAAAGGCCACTAGAAAAGCCTCTATGAGGTTGTTAATTTACTGGCAAATTATTATAGCAGATGAATCTGCTTCTCAAGTCAAGGAAATCTTTTGGCCCATCTGTAACAATAGAGGCTAATTGCAAACTGAAAGAGGAAAAATCCCATTGTCATCAATCAATCCTTCAAGACTTAAGGACCTGTGCTATACAGAGCACTCTACTAGACACACAAGCCAAACCAATTCACATGAAATATAACAGATACTTTTGTGGGCCTCTGAGGTTTAGATGATGGGAAGTTATTCTCACTGAATAATAAATATATTTTTTTGTGTTGTAAAATGTACATATTCTCACTGTTGTAAGTAAGAAGTCCTAGTTTCTCCCAGCCCTTGGGTAATGTTCACCTCACTCCTTAAGAATTATCCTTAGCCTCAACAACTCAGCTCACTCACAGAATGTATTAAGTACCCACTGTGTAGGTAGTTCTCTGGGAGGTGCTTCAGCACATTCCACTCTGCAGAAGATCTCTGACTCTGGGGAACATAAACCTCCCAATTTCACCTTTCTTTGCTTAGTGGAAGTGAATAAAGGTCAGCAATGAAAGGCCACTCTGTAATAAACACAACCTTCAAGTGAATATTATATTCTTTAGCAGAACAAATATCAGAGAGAGGACATTACAACAGAATCCATTGACTTCTTGGGTGTAAAACACAATGGAAAAGTTAAAGTTGTGAAGATATTTCACAGACTTTCCCTGAAGACAACAAAAATTTGAAAATTTCAGGTTTCCCCTTCCATCTATCTTTTGAACCTGTCCTTTCATACCTTTTCAAAACACTAACGTCCTCCCTCCTCCCTTCTTCCCTCCTTGACTGAACTCTTCAGCTGTTCACTTACCAAGAACTTCTTCACAACAGATTGTAAGCATGCTTACAAATACCCTATCCTAAAAAAGCCCTTCCTTGACCCCAAAGCTCCCTCCAGTTCCATTGTCCTCCTATGATTCCTCCTCAAACTTCTTGAGAGAGCTGTTTACACCCTCTGTCTCCACTTACCTTCCCTAATTCTCTCTTTGATGCCCTCCCATCTGGCTTTTGCCCCCTTTAAGTCTACAGAAACAGCCCACTGTAAGGTAACCAATGAGCTTCTTCTTGCCAAATCTGCTAATTCTCCTGGATCTCGCTTTGCTGCCTTAGACACTGTCTACCAGCCCTTCGCCTTGAAACTTTATCTAAACTTGGCTTCAAAGCAGTGTGGCCTGGTGGATAGAAAACATGTCTGGGAGTTATGAAGACCTGGATTCTAATTCCGGCTCTGCCACTTGTATGCTGTGTGACCTTGAGCAAGTAATTTCCTTCTCTGTGCCTCAGTTCCCTCATCTGTAAAATGGGGATTAAGACTGTGAGCCCCACCTGGGACAGGAACTGTGTCTAACCTGATTAGTTTGTATCTATTCCCTCTAGACCGTAATCTCATTGTGGGCAGGGAATGTGTCTGTTTATTTTTGTATTATACTCTCTCATGCACTTAGTACAATGCTCTGCACAGAGTAAATGCTTAATAAATATGATTGATGAACTGCCCCCTCTTGGTTGTCCTTTTATCTCTGACCACTCCTCAGGCTCTTTTTCAGGCTCCTCTATTTCACATCTTCTGACAGTGAGGGCTCCTCAGGGCTCAGTTCTAGATTTCCTTCTATCCTACATCTTCACTCAGTCCCTTGGAGACCTCATTCGCTCATTCAACTACCATCTTTATGCAGTTGATTTCCAAATCTCGTCTCCAGCCCCAACCTCTCTCTTTTTCTGCCATCTCACATTTCCTCCTGCTTTTAGGACATCTCTACCCGGATGTTCCATCAACGAGTCAAATTAAATGCATCTGAAACTGAACTCCTTATTTTCTCATCCAAGCCCTGTCCTCACCCTCTATTTCCCATTACTGAAGATATTGCCATTATCCTCCCAATCTCACAAGCCACTGGTGTTGTCCTCAACTCATCTCTCTCATTCCACCCACATACTCAATCTGTTGCCAAGTCCTGTGAGTTCTATCATCACAGCCTTGCTAATATTTGCCCTTTCCTCTCCATTCAAACTTCTACAATGCTGATCCAAGCACTTATACCATCCTATATTGACTACTGAAACTGTCTGCTGTCTGACCTTCTTGCCTCCTGTTTCTTCCCACTCCAGTCCATACTTCACTCTGCTGCTAGGATCATTTTTCTAAAAAAAAATGCTTAGACAATGTCTCCCCAGTCCTCAAGAGCCTCCAATGACTCTCTGTCCACTTCTGCATCCAACAGAAATACCTTACCAAGGATTCTAAAAAACTTAATGAACTTTCTTCCCACTACCTCACTTCACTGATTTCCTAATGTGGCCCAGCCCACACACTTTGCTCTTCTAGTGCCAGTTTACTCACTTTGTCTCAATCTTGTCTATCTCACCCCCCTGATCTCTTTCCCAAATCTTTCCCTGAGTCTGGAACTTGGCTTAGTGGCAGGAGCATGGGCTTGGGAGTGAGAGGTTGTGGGTTCTAAATCTGGCTCTGTCACTTATCAGCTGTGTGACTTTAGGTAAGAAACTTAACTTCTCTCTGCCTCAGTTACTTCATCTGTAAAATGGGGATTAAGACTGTGAGCCCCACATGGGACAACCTGATTATCTTATATCTACCCCAGTGCTTAGAACAGTGCTTGACACATAGTAAGTGCTTATTTTTTTAGAAGAAGCATGACTTAGTGGAAAGAGCATAGGCTTGGGAGTGAGAGGTCATGGCTCCTAATCCTGGCTCTGCCACTTGTCAGCTGTGTGACTTTGGGCAAGCTACTTAACTCCTCTGTGCTTCAGTTGCTTTATCTGTTAAATGGGGATTAAGGCTGTAAACCCCATGTGGGACAACCTGATAGCCTTGTATCTATCCCAGCATGCAGAACAGGGCTTGACATATAGTAAATGCTTAACAAATACTATCATTATTATTATTATCATTATTCAACTTCCATAAATCTAAGTCCACCATTCTTCCCATCTTCAAAGCAGGATTAGGGTCATATCTCCTCCAGGAGAACTTCCCCAGTTGAGCCCTCTTTTCCCTAGCTTCCTTTCTCCTCTACATCATCTATAAACTTGGCTTGGCCTAGTGGATAGAGCACAGGCCTGGGAATCAGAAGGACCTGGATTCTAATTCCGGCTCAACCACTTGTTGGCTGTGTGACCTTGGACAAGTCACTTAACTTCTCTGTGCCTCAGTTACTTCTTCTGTAAAATGAGGATTATTGCTGTGATTCCCATGTGGGATGTGGACTGGGTCCAACCTGATCAATTTGCATCTCTGCCAATGTTCAGAACAGTGTTTGATACAATGTGGGCACTTAACAAAAATTATTATTATTTTTATTATTATATTTTACTTTTAGGCATTTGATATTCTTCTTACCCTCAACTCACGTCAGTATGGGCAGGGAACATGTCTACTAATGCTGTTGTATTGTACTCTACCAAGTGCTTAGTACTGTGCTTCTCACCTAGTAAAAGCTCAATACCATTGATTTATATATTTATATATATAACTTTAAATTATATATTATGCATTACATATTTAAATTAATGTCTCTCTTTCCCTCTAGATTGTAAGATCACTGTGGTCAGGGAATGTCTGCAAACTAGTGTTGTCATCTCCTGAGCACTTAGTACAGTAAGATTGATTGACAATGATTAAGACATTGAGCACAATTTTCTCTTTGAAATGGGAAAAATGTGACCGGGGAAAAGTAACACCTTTTTTTCTTCTCTGCTGTGCTTTAGTCAGTCAGGTAATCAATAATATTTATTGCGTGCTTACTGTGTGCAGAACATAGTACTAAGAATTGGAAGAGGACAATATAACACAGTTGGTAAAGTCCACAAGGAGCTTACAGTAGGGAGGGTGACATAGACATCAAAATAAATTTTGATTAATGTACACAGGTGCTGTGGGGCTGAGTGTGGGGTTTATGAAGGGTACAAATACAAGTGCAAGAGTGAACCAGAAGGGAGAGGAGTAGGGCAAATAAGGGCTTAGTTGTAGGAGATGTGATAATGGTTTGAAGGTGGAGAGAGTGATTGTCTCTCTGATATGAAGAGGGAGGGAGTTCTAGGATAAAGGTCAAGGAGTCAGCAGAGAAGAGTAGGTTGGCATTAGAGTGAAGTGAGCATGCTGGGTTATAGAAGGAAATTAGCATGGTAAGATAAGTGGGGGCAAGGTGATTGAGTTCTTAAAATCCAATGGTAAAGACTTCTGTTTGACATAAAAGGAAAGGATAACTGTCAAATGAGCTCCATTAACCATTTCATGCCGGGGTTAAAGAAGTCTTTGCCGATGAACTCAGTAACAGCTGCTCTGCAGATGGCAGAATAACCCCAATCACCTGCCTATTTATTATACTTGTGGGTCTGTGCACCTGAGCAAAGCTCAGATGCAACTTCTGCATGATCATGTTGTGCCCAATGAATAGGGAAGTGGAGTCAGTATCAATAGAGGGGAAGGTAGAGGAAATGAGCTTGCACTTTTTCACAGGCCACTGCAAAGAGTTCTACCTTAGTTGTCAAATGGAGTGTTTAGGTTCTGTGGATTACTCTGAACTCTTGCATGCAGGTGAAATGAAATTTCCTAGCACCCTTAGAAATGACATTTTGGTGACCAACAAAATGATTCTGAGTACTTGCTTTAACGTGTCAGGCAGTGTCACTGGGTGTTCCAAGCAAATATGCTTTTCAGCATGGACTTGCTGTCTCAGAGTTGATCTCTGTGTTCTTAACTGACTGGCTAGAAGCCTCTGAAGATAAGAAGTGAAAAGTACTGCAGGGTCACATGTTAATCGAAGCTATTGCCATTTAGCAATTGATTGGTGATTTTATCCAGAGGAAATTTGCCAAGATTACAGTGTTTTCCAAGGAGTTCAAGTTGGGTCTGAACTCCCCCTCTCTTCTAGTCTTTCATCAAAGAAAACATTTTTCTACTTTCTTCTTGCTTGCTTTCTTCTCTCTTCTTCTTTCTCTCTTTCACTTGTCTCTCCCTCTCTCCCCAAAACAAAGCAAAAAACATCAGTTATAACATTGTAGTCATAGAGACATACAAAGAGGTAAAATTAAGACTTTAGAAACAGAAATATCAACTTCATATATCTGAAAAATAACTTTGTAGTTTTAGTGGATGTTGTGAATAAGGAAACAGAGGTAAGGATAAGTAAATCGGAAGAGGAGGTAAAAATGATGTGTGAGGTTAATCCATGAAAATTCCTTTTTACTAAGCTTTCAAGAAGATTAGAGATGTTATAGTGAAATGATAGGGAGAAGGAATTCCTGACATAACGGTGTGAGCTATGGCTATAGGCAGGAGAGGGAAGTGTGGGGAGGTGATAAGGTTAATTTGGTTAGAGGCAAGATCGGATCATTTGGAAAACCAAATAAATCATGGTAATAATGATTATATTAATAATTTTAAAAGGATTACTATATGATAAACAGTGTACTAAGTGTGAAGGTAAGTATAAGATATTGGGGTCTAACACCATCCCTGCTCCACAAGAGCCTCACAGTCTAAGTAGAAGGGAGAATAGGTATTTAATCTCCATTTCACAGATGAGGAAATTAAGGCACAAAGAAGTTAAATGGTTTGCCCAGGTCACAGAGCAAGCATGTATCAAAGCCTGGATTAGAAGCCAGCTTCTCTGCTTTCCAGGCCCAGCTTCTTTTCAATAGCAGTGTTCTGCCATTATATCAAACCATGTGATACGTTTTTACCTGGAATTTTGCGTTCACATCTATTATTTCTAATAGAAAATAATGCAAGAGAAGATAAACATGTCTAAGGCAAGAAAACATTTCTGTGTGAAGATTGAAATTAGGAATCTTCAGGCTGGAAAGATGGAATCTGGGAGAGGAAATGCTAGAAACTCTGGGGGCAATAAAGGAATTTTTAAAATGTCACGCATGGAAAGAACACAGGATTCATAGTCAAAAGACCTCACTTTTCACTGTACCTCAATTTCCTCATTGTTCAAATAGAGAATAAGTAAATACCTTTTCTCTTGCTCTCTACTAGACTGTAAACCCATTGTGGGCAGGGATTGTCTCTCTTTATTGCTGAATTGTACTTTCCAAGATTAGTACAGTGCTCTGCACACAGTAAGTGCTCAATAAATATGATTGAATGAAGAATGACTGTGAGTCCTATGTAGGACAGGATCTGATTTGACCAGTGATGGATTGAACTGATTGTATCATATCTATCCTAGTGATCAACACATAGTGTCCTTACTACCCTATTATGATTATTATTATTATTATCAATCAATCAATGCTTACTGGGTGCAGAGCACTGTCATAAGTTCTTGAGGAGTACAATATATCAGAGAACACCAACAGCAAGTCATCATCTTAGTGCTTGGTCAAAAAATAATAGCCATTGCTGTTGGGGATTCTGCTTTCATTCCCTTTGAAACTTACCTGCTTTCCTCGTTCTTTTCTTAGACAGCTGTGCTAAGTATAGTAAGTACTTCATAAATACTGCTGATTGACTGCTTCAGTGAAAGGAAACTTTTAGGAGGAGAGGAAGAATTTGAAGTTTATTATTTTTCTTTGGCTGTTGGATTTTAGGGCTCTTGGTTCTACGAGCGTAAGAATAGAATATACCATTGAGAGGGGTTTTTTGAAGGTTGGCAGTTTGCAGACTGCAAGTGATGCAGAGGTGGGGTGAAAGGTAATCAATAGTATGGATATTTTATTCTAAGGAAGACAGAATAGTTAGTGAAGTAGGAAGGAAATCTATAGTTAGGAATAGATAGGCTTATGACCAGAGGACTCAAGAGTATAACCCATCATAACTGTAAATGTAGTCACATTTCTTTTCACCTGAATGGGATTTAGGATCCAAAAAAATGATTCCAACTTCCATGCTCTCTCTCCATTCCCCAGATTCTTCACAGGACTTTAGTGTTATAAAGTTGCAAAGTTTCCGGTTCATTGATATGATTACAGTCTGAACTCCCTGCTGATTACCTAATAAAATATCACTGCACTATGTCCTTCTCAAAAGACCCATGTGAAGAGAGTGTGTGAAGTGAATTCAAATAATTTCAATTTTGCTCTTTTCCTTCCACTATAAATATGAATTATTCTGTTTTTAGCCATCAGCAAGTAAAGTATTTAGCATCTTCTTAATATATATATATGTTTAATTTTTCAGTTGCTGGAAAAGTATGCAACAGCATCATCAGAGGTTAGTACTTGCTGTCAAATTCTTATGCTTAAATGTAAAAACTTCCTCACAACGCTGTACTCTTATTAGACTGTCATTATCATCAATAGTACAGACATCTTTTTCCAATGTAAAGACTTCCTCACAATGCTGTACTGTTATTAAACTGTCATTATCATCGACAGTATAGACATCTTTTTCCTTCCTCTCCACCACATTGAAACCATTCTCTCCAAGGTCACTAATGACCTCTTTGTTGCCTAATCTAATGGACTCTTTCCTATCCTAATTCTCTTTGACCTCTCTTCTGGATGTCCTGTTACCTTTCTGACAGATTTTTCTCTGTCTACTCAGAAGGTGCTGTCTAACCTTCCAACCTGCTAACTTTGGCTGTCCCTCGAGAAACACTTATAGAGGGAGAAGAAAGTGGATTAAGTTGGAAGGAGAGAGCTGACTGAGGGTTGTAAATCCAATTGGCAGGAGTGTCTGCATGAATGGAAGGGGAAATGACAACCTTGAAGGACTTTAAGGAGTGGGGACATATTTTCTTGCAGAATCCTGGTCTGGTTAAGAGAAGCAGCGTGGCTCTGTGGAAAGAGCATGGGCTTTGGAGTCAGGGCTCATGAGTTCGAATCCCAGCTCTGCCACTTGTCGGCTGTGTGACTGTGGGCAAGTCACTTAACTTCTCTGTGCCTCAGTTCCCTCATCTGTAAAATGGGGATTAAGACTGTGAGCCCCACGTGGGACAACCTGATTCCCCTATGTCTACCCCAGCGCTTAGAACAGTGCTCGGCACATAGTAAGCGCTTAACAAATACCAACATTATTATTATTATTATTATTAAAATGGAGAGCTAGAGATGGGGAGATCTATGAGGAGACTGAAGCAGTAGTAAAACTGGGTTCAATCAATGTTTATAGACTGCTTATTGTATGCAGAGCACTGTACTAAACACTGGGAGAGTACAATACAATAGAGTTGGTAGATGCATTACCTGCCAACAAAGAGCTTGCCATCTAGAGGGGGGATACAAATGGTAAAACAAAATATAGGTTTGCAATAAGTACTGTTGGTAAGCAAATAAGTGTTGGGTGAAGCAAAGGGAGAGAGAGTAGGATAAATAAGAGCTTAGGTGGGAAAAGTCTCTAGGAGGAGATGGGTTTTTAATAAAGCTTTGAAGATGGGAAGAGTGATTGTCGTATATGAAGGAGGAGGGAGTTCCAGCCCCAGAGTATGAGCAAGGGACCGCTGGTGAGATAATGAATGTTGATTTTACTAAAATACAATAAATGAGCTGGATTGTAGAAGGAAATCAATAAGGTAAGATAGGAGGGGGCAAGGTGAGTGAATGTTTTAAAGCCAATGATAAGGAGTTTCTGTTTGATGCAGAGGCCAATGGACAACCACTAGAGGTTCTTGAGGAGTGGGGAAATGAACTGAACCTTTCTTTAGAAAAATGATCTGGGCAGCAGAGTGTAGTATGGATTAGAGTGGCAAAGACTAGAGGTAGGGAGGTTATCCAAGAAGCTGACCCAGTAGTCAAGTCAGGAGAGGATAAGTGCTTAGATCCAAACATCAAAACTTGCTACCATGTTAATCCAAGCACTAATCCTATCCCGCCATGATTACTGTATCAGCCTCCTTTCTAACCTCCCTTCTATCTCTCTCCACTCCAGTCCATATTTCACTCTGCTAACTAGATTATTTTTCTACAAAAACATTCAGGACATGTTTTCCCACTCCTCAAGAACCTCTGGTCATTGCCCATCCACCTCTGCATCAAAAAGAAACTCCTTACCATCGGCTTTAAAGCAGTCAATCACCTTGCCTTCTCCTAACTCACCTTGCTATTCTCTTACTACAACCCATCCTGCCCTCTTTGCTCCTCTAATGCTAACCTTCTCACTGTACCTCTATCTCATCTATCTCTCCCGTAACCACTCACCTACAGCTTGCCTCTGGTCTGGAATGCCCTCCCTCTTCATATCTGACAATTACTCTCCCCTTTCAAAGCTTTACTGAAGGCACATCTCCCCCAAGAGACCTTCCTTGACTAAGCCCTCTTTTCTTTTTCCTACGCTCCTTTCTGCATCTCCCTGATATGCTCCCTTTATTCATCCCCCTTCCAGACCCAAAGCACCCAAATCATGTCCCTATCCATAATTTATTTATTTATTTATTTATTTATTTATTTCTATTAATATCTGCCTCCTCTTCTAGACTGTAAGCTTGCTGTGGGCAGAGAAAGTGTCTGTAAACCCGTGATTAGACTGTAAGCCCATCATTGGACAGGGATTGTCTCTATCTGTTGCCAAATTGTACATTCCAAGCACTTAGTACAGTGCTATGCACATAGTAAGGGCTCAATAAATACTATTGAATGAATAAAAGTGTCCGTTGTATTGTTATATTGTAGTCTCCCAAGAGCTTAGTACAATGTCTGCACATAGTAAGCCCTCAATAAATATGATGATTTATTGATTGTTTGGATCAATGTAATAGCAGTTTGAATGGAGAGGACAGGGCAGATTACAGGATTTGTTTACAGTCTAAATATGCTTTTGGAAAGACAGAAAGGAATCAATGACAATATCAAGGTTACAAACTTGATTTATGGGAAGGGTGATGGTGCTGTTAATCCTTTGGGAAAAGTTAGAGGGAGGAGAAGATTTTGGAGGGTAGGTGAGGAGTTCATTTTTGAAAATATTGACCTTGAGCAGCCAGCAGAGAATCCCCATAGTGATTCCTCTAGCTGAAATACAAGATTTAACTGGAGGAGAATGGTCTGAGATGAATGTAGTCAGTCCATCAATTAATAAATTAGAGGTATTTATTGAGCACTTACTGTGTGTAGAGGATTGTACTAAGCCTTTGGAAGAGTACAATACAACAGAGTTGGTAGACATGTTCCCTGCCTTCAAGGAGTTTACAGTTTAGAAGGGGAATCAGAAATTACAATAAGTTATGGATAGGTTCATTCATCAGTGGTATTTATTGAGGGAGTACTGTGTGCAGAGCACTGGAAACAATTAATCAATGGCATTTATTGAAGGTTTACTCTGCACTGAGCAATATACTGAGTGCTTGGAAGAGGACAATCTCAGTAGTAATTCAAGAGAATACTTCAAACATGAATTTAAGGGATAATTCTAAAACAAACTTCTAAGGACTGTCCAATTCCACTCACTTCTACGAGGGTCCACCTAGAATATCTTGATGGCTGGAATCCTTTCATTAGTTATTTATTACTCCAACTGATTTGCAGCAATGAAAAGAATACAATTTGTATTAAGGCATATTCCCAGGAACGAAAGAGGGATGGGGGAACCTTTTGAAGATGTGGTTGAGCTCTGGTACATGAGCTGCTGAGAACTGACCTCATCTGCTAGAATTGTGTGAAAATTAAGAGAGAAGAGGGCCATAGGTCACCATAAAGAAGGAGGAATACCACGATTGAGCTCTTGGGGCTGTGGTTCAACCACAGAGAACAAACCTGCATGCTTTATATAGCAACCCATAACAATATTTTAGAGTACTGTCCCTGTTATATAATTTAGTACCATCAAAAATGTAATTATCATTTCATAATGTAATATTAATGCAGTGCCTATGCTCAATTCCGATGGGCTAATTCAAGGTGACAGTGGGTCGGGGAGGGCTTCTTCAATCAAACAAATGTAGTTAATGAACTCCTACTGTGTGTAGAGTACTATATAAGCACTTAGGAGAGTAAAATGGATTTAGCAATCTAATTCATGGGGCTTATCCACCCATGTGGCTTTAGCTTCCAGTCCCTACTTGGATGATTCCTAATCCTATCTCTTTAGCCCTCATCTGACTTAAAATCCCACATCTTCTCTTGCCTTTTGGATGTCCTGCTTGTATCTCAAACTCAATAGGTCTGAAACTAAACCCCTTATCAGTTTAATCAATCAACTTTCCCTCAAAGCCCACCGCTGACTAAAACTTGCCAATCCCTGTTGATAACACCATCAACCTCCTTGACCCAGAAGGCTGCTGTTATTGAAATATCAGATTCAGTCTACTGTCATCTACTGTCACATCCTGCTAATTCTTTGTAAAAAACATCTTCCAAACCTGCTCCTTCTTTCCTACCCCAAATGCGACCACCATGATATGAACTGTAGTCATACCACAGTCAGACTATGACATTAACCTTCTCCAGCTTCTCTCCCTCCAATTTATAGTACAAGTTGCTTCAAAGATTATCTTCCTGAAGCAGTCTTTGGCCCACATCTCTGCTGTCCTCGATACCCTCCACTGGCTTTCCCCATCAAACAAAAAGTCCTCACAAATGGCTTCAAATCATCTGATCACACCTTACTAATGAATTAATGAATTAATTTGTATTTGTTAAGCTCTTACTATGTGCCAGGCACTGTACTAAGATCTGGGTAGATACCAGTTAATCAGGTTGGACACAGTAGCTGTCCCACATGGGGCTCATTGTCTTAATCTCCATTTTAAAGATGAGGGAACTGAGGCACAAAGAAGTGAAGTGACTTGCCCAAGGTCACACAGCAGGCATGTGGTGGAGCCAAGATTAGAACCCTGGTCCTTCTGACTCCCAGGCCTGGGCTCTATCCCCTAGACCACTTTGCTTCTCTGCTACTCATCTGCTCTCTTCACTTGCTATTCCCAACTCGTTGTCTTCCTACCTCCAAGCCAAGCCCCTAACTGAATCTCTCTCTTTTCTCTCCTATATCTGCCCTCTTGCTCCTGTGGTCCCACCAACTTAGGGCTCTCCCCTTTCCTTTGTCAGACGGACCATATCTCTCCTTACATTCAAAAATCTTCCAAAAATCCCGCCTCCTCCAAAAAAAGTTCTCCAGATTCATTTCTCAGTACCTTGAGCCATATCATCCTGTCAGCCAATTCTAACACTAATGTACTTATTCATATCCTCCTCAGCACTTTTTTAGTCTATATGCAAATATTATGTGTAAATATTTTCACATTTGTCTTCCCATTATTGTGTAAGCTATTTGTGGGTATGGAACATGTCACATATTAAGTCTGTAAAACTAATTTGGAAAAAAGGATATGTGGTTGAGTATCTGCTTACATAGAGTTTGTAAATAAATTTGTACAAAACTGAAAAGGGTGATTTTGAGTGTATAATTAGTGCACTCACAAAAACAGTGCAAAGCTGCCAAGTTTTCGGTTGTAGGTGTGTGACCTAGAGAAAAGATGAATTAATCAGGGAAGGTTTCATGGAGGAGGTGGAGTTTCCAAGCAACTTTGAAGTAGGGGAAAGCTGTGATCTGCCAGATTTGAATGATTAGGGAGTATTCTTTTGAAATGTGAACTTTGAATCTGTTGTGGAGTTATGATCCAAATTCTATCTTCTTATCTGATGTGTGATTTGGGAAATAAATTTGAAATCCTTGATTATATTCAGATATATGAAGTCTTTTCTTCATCAGTCAGTCAGTCGATCAATCATATTTACTGAGCACTTACTGTGTGCAGAGCACAGTACTAAGCATTGGAGAGAGTACAGTAGAACAACACAAGGGACACATTTACTACCCACAGGTTTACAGTCTGTCTGTAAATCTTTATTCTCATCACCAATGTATTATTATTATTAGGTGCAATCGAGTCATCACTGATTTATAGTGACTCCATGGATATACTTTCTCCAGAACGTCCTGTCCTCTGCCATAATCTGCAACCTTTCTATTGGTTCTTCCGTTACTGTTGTTATGGTCTCTATCCAACTAACTGCTGGTCTATCTCTTCCATGTTTTCCCTGGATTTTCCTAGCATTAGTGCCTTCTCCAGAGAATTAGTCCTCCTGATTATGTGTTCAAAATACGCTAATCTAAGTTGAGTTATTTGGCCTTCCAAAGACCACTTTGCCTTTATTTGCTCTAAAATCCATTTGTTTGTTTTTGGGGCAGTTCATGGGATTTGCAAAAGTCTTCTCTTACACCACATTTCAAAGGAATGGGTGTTCTTTCTATCCCATTTTTTTTCTCTGTCCAGCTTTCAGATCCATACATTGTCACTGGAAACACCATAGAATTGACAATTTTATTTTTGTGTCAATTGTTAAATCAGCACATTTTGTGACTTTTTCCAGGCTCTTCATAGCAAGTTTTCCTAACATTAATCTTCGACGTATTTCTTGGCTACTAGTTCCTTTATTATTGATTATCAGATTGAAGCAAAAATTGTCTATCAAGAGGGAAAAATTGTCAACCATTTCAATCTTCTCTCCATTCACTACAAATGTGTTAAAACTTCAAGTTGTGATGATCTTTGTTATCTTGACATTCAAATTTAGGCCTATCTTTTTGCTCTGTTCCTTAACTTTTAATAATAAGCCCTTCAGATCTTCTTCACTTTATGCGAATAGGGTTGTAGCATGAGCATAATAAAGGTTGTTTATATTCCTTCCTTCATTCTTTACTCCCCGATTGTCTTCATGCAGTCTGACTTCTCTAATTAGGTATTCGGTGTAAAGAATGAACAGATGAGGTGATAATGTACATCCTTGTCTTACACCCTTCCTAATGGAAAACCAATCTTTTTCTCCATATTGTGTTCTTACTGTAGCCTCCCGTTTGTCATACAGGTTCCATATTGAAGCAATTAAATGGTCCCGCATGCCCATTTTCCTTACTCTGCTCCGGAATTTCTCATGATCCATGCAATCAAAGGCCTTACTATAATAAATAAAGCACATGCTGAATTCCTTTTGATATTCTTTTGTCCTTTCAATTATCCAAAGGATAATCATTATCGTCATGGATGTAACTTTTACCTAAAATTTTTTGTTCTTTATAAAGCTACACTTTAGTATCTACTTGAGTATTTTTTGTTCTTGATCATTTCCCAAAAGTTATGTAATTCTAGAATTTTCTTCTTTTCAAACTTCCTTTCAAGTCCGCACATTGATGCCATTTGGAATCATGCCTCATTGTACCTCACATTTTTGTAACCTTCTAATAATGATAATTGTGGTATTAGTTAAACACTTTGTGCCAGGCACTGTACTCAGCCTTAGGGGATTGCAAGCAAATTGGGTTGGACACAGTCCCTGCCCCACATGGGGTTCTTAATCTCCATTTAACAGATGAGCTAACTGAGACATAGAGAAGTTAACTGACTTGCCCAAAGTCACACAGCAGGTAGTGGCAGAGCAGGATTATAACACAGATCCTCTTACTCCCAGGCCCATGCTCTTTCCACTAGACCATGTTGCTCCAATTCAGTTATAGTAAAACAAGCCGGTGAATAAGGTGTGATTCACTGAAACAAATTAAAATAAGCCTTAAGAATTCAATTTAGAGTTTACATGGCTATTCAATTCTCACCTCCCTCCTTGGGTTCCCCAAATTTAAACCTTAATTTATTTTTTAATGCAGTTACAATAAGAGAAAAGGTTATATTTTTACATGATAAAGAACACAGCAAGCTTATCAGTTTTTAACAACTACCACATTAAGGGAAAATAATTAATACCCTGATTTCCAGCAAATTGTTGAGTGGAACAACTTGTATGTATTAAATGATTGATTGCCTTAAGAATCTCATTTAGATGACTTTCAAAGTGGCTGAAAATAATATTTTTTCAAACTAAAAATCAATCAAAAAATTATAGGACAAAAGTTATTATTCCTGATGTGTTTTTTTTTTTTTTTTAATGCTCAAAATAGAACACAAATTTGTTTTGGTTTTGTTTTTTTCTGCTCTCATTTTTGTGTGACCTTTTAAGGAAAGCTAAAAAAGGGAGTGGAATATTATATTTATTTTGGGGGAAAGTGCAGTTGAGAAATTGTGTCTTTTTTGAAATATAAATATATAAATATAGTTTGTGCTTATGTGCTTTACCCTTGTAACCTTAGTGAACTTTACCCACATTTGATTTCTAAAATATGAGAAGCACTCATTTTTTTCTTATCTCTTTATATCTTTGCTGACATTCCTTTAGTCATTTATATACACGCTAATGCTCTGGCAGAAGGGACAAGGGCAGAGAGAAGAAATGGGAGTCTACCCATTTCTTCCCAGAGTCTTCCCAGAGAGAAGCAGCGTGGCTCAATAGAAAGAGCCCGGGCTTGGAAGTCAGAGATCATGTGTTCAAATCCCGGCTCTGCCACTTCTCAGCTGTGTGACTGTGGGCAAGTCACTTAACTTCTCTGTGCCTCAGTTACTTCATCTGTAAAATGGGGATCAACTGTGAGCCTCACGTAGGACACCCTGATTACCCTGTATCTACCCCATCGCTTAGAACAGTGCTCTGCATAAAGTAAGCACTTAACAAATACCAACATTATTACTCAGCTTGGCTCATTTATAGATTTAGTATTAGGTTTGTAGGAAGAAAGGATTAAAAATTTGGTAAATTTGAGATACAAAATATCCCTCTACCTCATTGTACAGACAATTGAGAGCAATCGCTATCAAGTTTGTCATCCCAAACTACAAATGGTGCTGTCAACTGTACAGCTGACATCAGCTTTGATACATATAAGACTTGGAAGTCAAAAGAACAATAAAAAGGTTTCAACATTCATTAGACTTGGGTCTGGAAATTGTTTGACTGCCCTTAGAAGTTCATCAAAGTACTAAATTTGCTTTTTGATGGCATTGTAATGATAATAATAATGATAAGCATGATGATTTGATAAGTACTTGCTATGTGCCAAGCACTGTACTAGCACTGGGGTAGATGTAAGATAATCAGGCCCTGTACAGTCGCTGTCCCAGATGGTCCCTGGTCTCTATTTTACAAGTAAGGGAACTGAGTCACAGAAATGTAACTTACCCCTGATCATACAGCAGGCAAGTAGCAGAGCTGGGACTAGAACCTACATCCTCTGACTTCCTAATCTGTGCCCTTTCCATTATATAGTGCCAGAAGCTTTACTCATTATCATCAAACTTATGCTATGTTGTGAAATAGTCCAGTTGTTCAATATTTCTATGCAGCCATATTTGAATATACAGCAAAGGCCTTGCGATCTGGTTCAGAATATGCTTGGATATCCAGGACCTAGCAGGAATAAATCAGGAGTTACCATTATAAAAGGTGATGCCCCACAGGTACATCTCCAGGAAACAATCAAGATAATTGTGAATTACTTTATCACTAGGCTAAAGTGGATAAAGCCTGAAGAAGACTATGACCTGAAAACCTCTATACACATTCAAAGAGCATTTTTAAGACTTCTGCTGCCTATAACAGTGTGGAACAATGCACATGCTTGTGGGAAGCAGCGTGGCTCAGTGGAAAAAGCCTGGGGTTCGGGGTCAGGGGTCATGGGTTCCACTCCAGGCTCTGCCACTTGTCAGCTGTGTGACTGTGGGCAAGTCACTTAATTTCTCTGTGCCTCAGTTACCACATCTGTAAAATGGGGATTAACTGTGAGCCTCACATGGGACAACCTGATTACCCTGTATCTACCACAGCGATTAGAACAGTGCTTTGCACATAGTAAACGCTTAACAAGTACCAACATTATTATCCCTCTATGGATCACCTTACGTAATAGAATATTCACTGGTGTATTTGGCTCCATAGAGAAAAATGTAAAAGAAACTGCAAACATTAGCATCATCAACAAAATAATGATTTTTCCATTCTATAGACTTCCCTGATACAACAAGACCTTACTGTGTATGTGCCCCTGATCTTTCCATTTTTCTTTTCCTATGTGTGCTCAAGGCTGTGTCAACAAGAGACAAGGATGTCATTTTGTTCACAGGGAAGATGGTTAGGATGGAGACAGACAACAAAAAAACCACTTTTGAAGGCATAGTTGTCTTTGTGGGCAACCTGATTCTATCTAGATCCGTTAGCAAATAATCTCTAGCCATTAACTTTTAATTCCTATATTTTCCAGAAACTCAAATATTTTTAGGAAGAGGGGAGAGAATAAGAAGAACAATGTTGATTTTTTTTTTTTAATTTTCTGAATGTTAAGTGCTTACTATGTGCCAAGCACTGTAGTAAGCAGTAGAGTAGATACGAGATAATCAGGTTGGATTCCCAATTCACAGAGGAAGTAAGTGAGGTGTAGAGAATAGTAATGATAATTGTGGTATTTTTTAAGCACTTAGAATATGCCAGGTACTGTACTCAGCACTGGGGTGGATACAAGCAAAGCAGGTTGGACACAACCCAATCCTCTTTTTACAGATGAGGGAACTGAGGCCCAGAAAAGTGAAGTGACTTGCCCAGCATCATGCAGCAAACAAGTGGTGGATCTAGGATTAGAACCAATGACCTTCTGACTCCCAGGTCCGTTTTCTGTCCACTACACTATGCTGCTTCCTCAAGTTAAGTGACTTGCCCAGGGTCACACAACAAACAGTAATAATATTGATGGCATTTATTAAGTGCTTACTATGTGCAAAGCATTCTTCTAAGTGCTTGAGAGGATACAAGGTGATCAGGTTGTCCCACATGGAGCTCATAGTCTTCATCCCCATTTTCCAGATGAAGTAATTGAGTCACCAAGAAGTGAAGTGACTTGCCCAAAGTCACACAGCTGACAAGTGGAGGAGAAGGGATTAGAGTTCATGACCCCTGACTCCCAAGCCTGGGCTCTTTCCACTAAGCCACGCTGCTTCTCTGTAGTGGAAGTGTGATCAGAACCCAGATCTTAACTCCTAGACCCATACTCTTTCATTCAATCATATTTATTGTGCACTTACCATGTACAGAGCACTGTACTAAGCACTTGGGAGAGTACAATACAACAGTAAACTGACACATTTCCTGTTCACAACAAGCTTATAGTCGACTAGGCCACATTGCTTCCCAATATCCTTTTTGCTGCATTACTTATTTATCAGAACTGAATCTCACCTTCATTTTCTCACTGCTTTTCTTTCTATTTCAGGCCTGCAAATGATTGAACCTAGTAACTCTGTGCATGTGCAGTTGGCAGGGCAAGGCATGGTAAGGATCAGTTCTGGGTCCTCTTCTATTCTTCATGTACACACACTCCCTTGGAAAGCTTATTCGCTCCCATGGCTTCAACAACCATCTCTATGCAGATGATCCCCAAATCTATATCTCCTCCCCTGATCTATCTCTCTCTCTCTTGAGGCTCACATCTCTTCCTGCCTTCAAGACATTTCTACTTGGATGTTCTCCCTTCACCTCACACTTAACATGTCCAAAACAGAGCTTCACCTCTTCCCACTCAAATCCTGTCCTCTTCTTAACTTGCCCATCACTGTAGATGGCAACACCATCCTACCTGACTCACAAGCCCATAACCTTGGTGTTATCCTTGACTCCTCTCTCTCTTTTAACCCACTTATTCAATGCATCACCAAATTCTGTTGTTACTGCCTTTACTACGTTGCTAAAATCCACCCTTTTCTCTCCATCCAAACTTTACCATGTTAGTTCATCCATGCATTTATTCATTCATTCATTCATTCAACCCTATTTATTGAGCCCTTACTGTGTGCAGTGCACGAACCTATCATTTGGAAAGTACGATTCAGCAATAAAGAGAAACAATCCCTGACCACACAGGGCTTACAGTCTAGAAGAGGGGAGACAGGAATCAAAACAAGTAAACAGACATCAATATAAATAAATAGAATTATAAATATATACACATCAAAACAAGTGACCAGGCATCAATATAAATAAATAGAATGAGATATATATATATACACACACACATAAGTGCTGTGGGGCGGGGAGGGAGAAAGAGCAAAGGGAGTGAGTTGAGGTGACACGGAAGGGAGGGAGAGCTGAGGAAAAGGGGAGCTTAGTCTGGGAAGGCCTCTTGGAGAAAATGTGCCTTCAGTAAGGTTCTAATGGGGGGGGCGGCTCTGAACGGTGGGGCTAATACAATCCTATTCCACCTAGATTACTTCATCAGCCTCCTTGCTGACCTCCCAACCTCCTGTCTCTCCGTATTCCAGTCCGTATTTCAGTCCACTGCCCAAATCACCTTTCTACACAAATGCGCAGGACATGACACCTCCCTCCTCAAAAATCTCCAGTCATTGCCTAACCACCTCCGTATTGAACAAAAGCCTCCTCACCATTGGCTTAAAGCAGTCCATCACCTTGCCCCCTCACTTCTCTCCTTCTACTACACAGCACACATTCTTCTCTCCTCTAATGCTAACCTTCTCACTGTGACTCTAACTCACCTATCTCTCCGCCAACCCCTGGCCCACATCCTGCCTCTGGTCTGGAACACCCTCCCTCCTCAAATTTGATGGACAGTTGCTCTCACCATTCCCTCAGAGCCTTACTGAAGGCACATTTCCTCCAAGAGGCCTTCCCAGACCAAGTCCCAGTTGTCCTCATCTCCCACTCCTTTCTGCATCGCTCTGCCTTCCTCCATTTGCTCTTCTCCTCTCCCAGCCCCACAGAACTCATGAACTTACCTGTAATTGTATTTATTTGCATTCTCCCCATTCTAGACTGTGAGCTCGTTGTGGGCAGGGAATGTCACTGTTTACTGCTGTATTGTACTGTCCCAAGAGCTTAGTACGGTGCTCTGCACACAGTAAGCACTTAATATATGTGATTGAATGAATTAATGAATTGAATGAATGAATAAATGAATGGATTAAAATGGCGGTGGCATTTTTTAGCAAAATGAATATTTTGGTTTGTAATCCCCCTCACCTACGTTTTTTCAGAATACACATTCCTGGTACATCTTGCTGGTCTAGACCAATTTTATTGCTGTCAGTCCCCATATTGAACTGGTAAATTACTTATTGAAATGGAATATTGGCCTCATGTAGCTGTGCCCTGTGTTAGAAGAATGGTCAAAGAATTTAAGGTGCAAATCTCCAATAAATTTCTATGTCTTCAAATACCCTAGAACAGGTACTGCATCAAATAGGCAATCAAGAGATAATGAGTTTGATTGTGGAAAAAAGAGTACTTTATACTTCTTAGCTAATCTTTTATAGACTGCCGGCTGGGAGAGAGTTTTGATAGCCTTTCTCTTTCCATTATTCTTTACCTTGCTGGAAGCTAGATCACTGTACAAAATCTAAATGCCCAGCATTTCAAAGATATTGTATGCCTTTCTTCGAAGCATGTTGTTTTCAAGAAAATCACAGAAATTCAGAATGAAATGTGTCTAGTGAAGAGCCTTCTCCTCTCAATAATAGAATAGCTAGATTCTGATAAAGAGAAGTGGCATATACCAGCATAGGACAAACAATACTTGAAATGCATATTCTCTCCCCAAAGCAGTCCTTCAGGTTGAGATTCCAGGGAGTGCACTTGTCCATTCATTCATTTAATTGTATTTACTGAGTGCTTACTGTGTGCAGAGCACTGGACTCACTAAGCAGTTGGGAAAGTACAATACCACAATCCCTAGAGTTTTGGAGGGAAGCCCCAGAAACCTTCAATTGTAGAATCACAATTCCAAGGTGGTTGAGTGTGAATGCTTTGCTGTCAGCCACCGGCTGGGATCCTGAAGCTTCACTTCTTCCCTGAGCTTTGCTTGTCCTTACCTGACAATTTCTTCTTTTGCAAAAAAAAAAAAAAAAGATGTGAGGATTCTTCATATGTATGGACCACTGCACAGGTGGCTGTATATACAGAGGAGAAGCCAAAAGTCCCATCCCTCTAAAAAAGTGTATTCATATTCAGGATTTTTGCTAATAAGCTTTTATCGATTCAATAAATATTGAATAAGATTCCATTTAATTTGATTCAATTTGGGGGAAGCAGTATGAAGTTGTAGATAAAGAACAGGCCTGGGAGTTAGAAGACTTGAGTTTTAATTCCAACTCTGCCACTTGCCTGCTGTGTGACCTTGAACAAGTCACTTAACTTCTCTTTGCTTCAGTTTCATTAACTGCAAAATGGGGATTCAATGCCTGTTCTCCCTACTATTTGATGGTGAATCCCATGTGGGACATGGACTGTAATAATAATAATAATAATAATAATGTGGGTATTTGTTAAGCGCTATGTGCATAGAACTGTTCTAAGCGCTGGGGTGACACAGGGGAATCAGGTTGTCCCACGTGGGGCTCACAGTCTTAATCCCCATTTTACAGATGAGGTAACTGAGTAAGTGACTTGCCCACAATCACACAGCTGACCACTTTCAGAGCTGGGATTCAAACCCATGACCTCTAACTCCAAAGCCCGTGCTCTTTCCACTGACCCACGGTATCCAGCCTATCTTTTATACACCAGTAGTTAGAACAGTGCCTGACACATAGTAAGTAAGCACTTAACAAATACCATTAAAATGTCATA
The DNA here is from genome assembly GCF_004115215.2 of Ornithorhynchus anatinus. Lineage (NCBI taxonomy): Eukaryota > Metazoa > Chordata > Mammalia > Monotremata > Ornithorhynchidae > Ornithorhynchus > Ornithorhynchus anatinus. The sequence goes on from NC_041728.1 coordinate 159,652,374, forward strand.
TTTTCTCCCTGCTCCATCTGTATATGCATAGAATGTGTTTTGTATAATTAATTAATTATGAAACGTGTATCTGCTCGTGTTTTCTTCTATTTTAGTTTCAGATGCTTGGGCTGGGAATAACTCAAGCTATGCTCATTTATTCATTCATTCAATCATATTTATTGAGCATTTACTGTGTGCAAAACACTGTACAAGCACTTGGGAGAGTATAATACAACAACAAATAGACACATTCCCTGTCCACAATGAGCTGTACCCCTCTTCCCCATAAGGATCTGGATTTTGGTCTTTTCCCTGGGTTTTTCTCCACTTTATCCTTTGTTCTCTATGTCTACCCCTGGAGCCTCGCTTGTTGTCCTCTCACTGTCATTACTTTTATTAACAATAACAATAATGACAATAATGATAATGATAACATTAGTCTGTTAAACACCTACTATGGGCCAAGCACCAAGCACTGGACTAGAGACAAGATATTCAGATTTGATACAGTGCTTATCTCAAAAGGGTCTCACACTCTAATTACAGGAGTTGGATTTGATCTCCATTTTACTGATGAGGAAATTGAGGCACAGAGAAGCTAGGTGACCTGCCCAAGGTCACATAGTAGACAAGCGGTGAAGCCAGGACTATCAGTCAATCAAACAATGGCATTTATTGAGTTCTTATGATGTGCAGAACACTCTACTAAGCTCTTGGGAAAATACAACAGAATTAGTATATATGTTAGTCTGCACCTCTGCTTAATTCTTCTACTCCTCTCTCTTTGAAATACAGTCTTTACTCATGTAAATGGCCCAGTTATGTTGCCTTATTTTGCAACAGTGAAATATGGGTGGGGTTATTACCCAGATCATATAAAAATTAAGTCTAACAATAAGGGGAGGAGAAAAAAAGAAGGAAAAAAAACAAGGAAAAGAGGAGAGAAAGAAGAGGAAGGTGTTCTTCTTCCCTCTTAGATGGTGAATTCCATTTTGTGCAGAAACACTGATTCATTCAATCATATTTACTGAGTGCTTACTGTGTGCAGAGCCTAAGTGCTTGGAAAGTACAATTTGGCAACAAATAGAGATGATCACTACCCAACAACGGGCTCACAATCTAGAAGATGTGGGTTCGCAGGCTAGATTTACTTCAAGGCTTACTACCGTTGGCACATAGTAAATTCTTATAATCATTTCAAAATTATTATTATGGCATTCTAAATTTCTACTGCATTCTAGTCTGTTTCCATTAGATCACTGTGTCTATGTTAAATCCATAATTGATTTCCTTCTTGTTCCCTGTAAATTGCTGTTATCATATTTTACAAATTGTTTATGCAATTTTTTGTATGTTTTTGCTATAACACATGGATATATCTAGTATCTATAACAGATGTTCCCAAAAGAGAGACATCTATATTATTTTCTGCAATTTAATCAGTTGACCACCTCAACCAAATTCTGGTTATCTCTGCCAGTTTACACTGTGTCACTGTTTCCCATCTATTGTGCACCTAATTATATCATATCCACTTCTAGACCTTTTTTTTTCATAAACCTATGTTTGTTAAACAACCAATATTTGATCTTGAGTTCCAAAATTTTCACTTTAGTTCAAACAGTTTAGCATGATTAAATTGGTTACAAAAGTTTCATTTTTACCTACATTTGAAACTTGGAACTTTTTCATTAGCCTTTAGTAGATAGCAGTCCTAGAATCTCTGGGTTGTCATGTTATAGTTACACTTTTTAGGCATCAACATATTGAATTTATCAAGCAATGGGGAGATATTTCTTTACTCAGTTGACTTTTGGAATATTGCTAATACTCTGAGCACCCTCTTTTAAACATAGTATCCTTGTTCTTCTCAGGAACAATAAATTGCTCCCAAGCTTAAGAATATTTACTCTGAAATGTGAATTCCTTTGTGCTCTTGATTGTGCTTTTAAAATTACAGATCTTATTCTTTTGGCTTTTGACAGTGCAAAGTGCTCCCCTAAAATTGGGATCATCCAAGTGGTATACACCAGTACTGGGGCAAGTGTTGGGATAGAGGGAGGTAATAATAATAATAATAATAGTGATATTTGTTAGTGTTTACTATCTACCAAACTGTACTAAACTCTGGTGCAAATGGGTAATCAGACCACACTGTCGCTGTCCCATATGGGACTTGCAGTCTAAGTATAACGGAGAATGGGTATTGAATCCCCATTTTACAGAGAAGGAAAACGAGGCTCACAGAAATTAAGTGACATACCCAAGATTACAAAGCAGGCATTAAAATCCAAGTACAAGAAGAGGTATCCTTCAGAGAGGCTGCAGGGGCAGAAGTGTAAAAGTAATTTACACTATAACAGGGGAGAAAGATACTAACATGAATTACAGGTAGGAAGAAGCAAGAGACTATAAGAGTAGAATCCATCATTGGTCTAGGAGGGTGTGAGTATCTAAATCCTCCTAGATCTCTCAGCAGTCTTTGCTTCTGTGAACCATCTCCTTCTCCTGGATACTTTAAAGAACATTAGCTTCACTGACTCTGTCCTCTCCTGGTTCTCCTCTTATATTTCTGGCTCTTCATTCTCAGTCTCCTTCAAAGGCTCCTCCTCTCTTTCCCACTCTCTAACTGTGGGGGTCCCTCAAGGTTCAGTTCTGGATCCCCTTCTATTCTCCATCTACACTCACTTCCTTGGATAGCTCATTCACTTCCATGGCTTCACTACCACCTCTATGCAGATGAAACCCAAATCTACATCTCCAGTCCTGATCTCTCTCCCTCTCTGCAGTCTCACATTTCCTCCTGCCTTCAAGACATCTCTTCTTGGACGTTCTCCCGTCAAAACAAAACAAAACTCTTTATCTTTCCACCCAAACTCTGTCCTCCCCGTGACTTTCCCATAATTGTAGACAGCACCACCAATCGTTCCTGTCTCACAAGCCCATAACCTCGGCATTATCCTTGACTCCCCTCTCTCATTCAATCCATCACTAAATCCTGTCAGTCCCATCTCCACAACATCTCTAAAATCCTCCTTTCTTCTCCATTCAAACTGCTACCACATTAATATAATCACTCTTTCTATACTGCCTGGGTTACTGCATCAGACTCCTTGCTGACCTCCAAACCTCTTATCTTTTGCCACTCCAGTCCGTACTTCATTCTGTTGCCCGGATCATTTATCTACAGAAATGTTCAGGATATGTTTCCCAACTCATCAAAAAACTCCAGTTGTGGCCCATCCACCTCTGCATCAAAAAAAACTCCACACCATTGGCTTCAAAGCACTTTATCACCTTGTCCACTCCTCCCTTGCCTCCCTACTCTCCTACCAGAACCCAACCTGCACACTTCACTTCTTAATGCCAACCTTCTCACTGTGCCTTGCTCTCATTTATCTCTCTGCCCACCCTTGGCCTATGATCTGTCTCTGGCCTGGAATGTCCTCCTCCTTAACTCACATAGACAATTATTCCCCGCTGCCCCCTTTGCCAACTTCAAAGCCTTATTGCAGACACATCTCCTCCATGAGACCTTCCCTGACTAAGCTCCCCTTTTCTCTTCTTCCACTTCATTCTGAATTGCCCAATGTACTCCTTTTGTTCTCCCCCACTCCCAGGCTCACAGTACTTATGTACATATCTGTAATTTATTTATATATATTAATATCTGTCCTCTACCACCCCTGACTGTAAGGTCATTGTGGGCAGGGAATGTATCTGTTTACTGTTGTATTGTACAGTTCTCTGCACACAGTAAGCACTCAATAAATACACTTGAATGAATGACTGAGACTAATCAGAGAAGGCATCCTGGAGGAGGACTTTGAAGAGGGAGAGAACAAGTCTACCAGACTGAAGGGAAGGCATGAGAAATTGTTCAGCAGAAGGGAGACAAGAATGAGGCACAAGGCTTTGGCTTCAGAGGAAGGAATATCAAAATGCTTAAAGGGCAAAGGCCCAAGTATATAGGTGCTACAGAAGAGAGGGTTTAGGCAGGGAAGTGAGGACTTAGTCATTCAATTTGGAATGGAACTTGATACTCAGCTTCTGTCAGTTTCCCAGAATCCGTGCTGGTTCATTGATTGTTTCCTTCTTTGTTTTTTTTTTGTGTGTGTGCATTGTTGGATATTGCATCACCTAGGTAACAGAATTCTATAATGATATCAGGTTTACACGGCTTATCTTTGGTCATGTGCAAGGCTCCCTGGATGTAACTGATACAAAACCTTCCTTTTTTTTAAGGTTTATTGTCAAGCCAAACCACTTCCTTAATGATACTTGCTTAATGACTTCACTTAATGATTCTTTTCATTTCTATGTCTTCTTTTGTATAGTCTCAAAGACCAGTCATCAGTGCATAGATTTTCCTGTGGGCCTTCCCATTGTCAGAGCTTAGTGATAGATAAATTGCATTTTCTGTTCCTTTCTGTGTCACCTATTCACTTAAGCACCTATCCTCTTAGTCCCTTGATACTTACCTCACCCCAACAACACTTACGTGCATTTCCTTATACCTTGGTGCTTCCTGTAAATGTAATTTACTTGAATTTACTTGACTGTCTGTCTCTTCCACTGGATTGTAGGGATTCTGTTTAGTTAGTAATAATAGTATTTATTAAGCACTTGATATGTGCAGGGCACTGTACTATAAAATAAATTACTCATTCTAATTTAGTAATAACAATATTATTGGTATTTGTTAAGCACTTACTATGTTCCAGTCATTGTACTAAGAGCTAGGGTGGTTACATGCAAATTGGGTTGGACACAGTCCCTGTTCCACATGCAGCTAATAGTCTATCCTCTCAAGAGTTTGGTACATTGCTCTGCAAAACATAAGCACTCAGTAAATACCACTGCTGGATTGATTGATTAATTACAATCCTTATCTGAGGGACAGCTGAGATCGAAAGGAAATAGAAATCTCTCTTCTTTCACTAAATGGCACTTGTGGTTATCTGGCCACAAGGTGACTTTTATTTTTATACAAAAAGCAAATATGCTATGTCATCTCATTTTGAGGCCCATGCCTGCATCTCAGCTATTGACCAGAAATCCCTATCCTCATTCTTTTTAATGGTATTATGTGCTTACTCTGTGTTAGGCACTGTTCGAAGTACTGGATAGATACAAGGTAATCAGATTGGACAAAATCCCAGTCCCACATGGGGCTCACATTCTTAACTGCCATTTTACAGATGAGGTAACTACGGCCCAGAGAAGTTGAGTGACTTTCTGCAGGTCATATAGCAGACAAGTGGCAGAGCCCGGACAAGAACCCAGGTCCTTGTGACTCCCAGGCCCGTGCTCTATCAACTAGGCTGCACTGCTTCTCCTCCACTCCTCTACTTTCCCCATCCTCATTCTCCAGTCCCATCCTGCTGCTCTTTATAGCATCCCCTTCCAGCATCCCATGCTTGCCACATCCCTGCACCTCACTCCCTTCCTTCATCCATGTGGTCTTCTTGCTGTTCCTGGCTGCACTGGATCTGAACTAAGCCCCTACCCAGACACTTCCAGCCTGTTTAGTTTTGTCACTTGTTGTTGCTTTGCACTGCTTGTCATCATGGTTCATAGTTCACACCACCCAGGACTGCAAGAGCCACAGAACGGAACCAAGATAGGATGATTCTGTCCAGGAGAGTTGACATCCTGCCCAATCTGGTAACAATCTCCAAGGCTTTGGTAGAACTGAAAAAAAGCCTGAGTCAGAAGCAGCTTGACCTAGTGCCCAGATCTACCTGAACTGTGAGCCTTATGTGAGACAAGGACTGAGACCAATCTTGTATCTATCCTAGTGCTTAGTTATTTGACACAAAGTAAGCCCTTAACAAACACCATAATTATTATAATTAATTATTAGGCTTGAGAAACAGGAGACCTAGATTCTAATGGCAAGTTTGCCACTTGCCTGATATATGACCTGGAGTAACTTCTCTGGGCCTCAGTTTCTTCATCTATAAAATGGTTATTAATGCATGTTACTTCTCCTGCTTAGATTAGGAGTCCCACGTGGGACAGGAACCGTATCTGATCTGATTGCATAAGTGCATCTACTAGGTGCAGAGTAAGTGCTTAAGAAAAACCACAATTGTTATTATTATTATTATTATTATTATTATTATTATTATAAACTGTTCTATATCAGGACTATCCTGTGGATATGAATACACAAGAGCTGCTTCCCAGAACAGTGATGCAGATTGATAATAAAATAAAGAATGGTTTATCAGGAAAACCAATCTATCAATAGTATTCATTTAGTATTGACTGTATGAAGAACTCTGAACTAAATGTGTCGGAGCTATAACAGTGCTATAATTAAGCTGACAGGCTAGAAAGGGAGACAATTATTAAAATAAACTATAGATAAGAGGGAGAAAGGAAAGGCATAGTGAGAAGTAATGTAGTGTAGTGAGGAACAACATGTTGTGGTGGAAAGAAGACAGGCCTAGGACTCAGGGGACTTGGATTCTAAAACCGGCTCTGTGACTTGCCTACTCTGTGACCTTGGGAAAATCACTTAACCTCTTTATGCTTCAGTTTTCTCATCCATAAAATGGGGATCCAATCCCTGTTTTCCCTCCTACTTTGACAAATGATCCCTACGTATCTGACCTGATTAAGTTGAATCTACCCCAGGACTTTGAACAGTCCTTGGTAATAAGTACTTAACAACTAACACTATTATTAGTAGTTGTAATTATGTATTTAAAATACATACAACATTGTTAGGAGAGGTTGTGAAAATTTAGGGGTTTAAGGTGACAAAGAAGTGCTGGGGAGGCAGTAGGGGGATATAAACAGGGAAAACTTAGAAATGAATCACAGGAGATCTCCTGGTGATATGATTTCCAAAGAACTTTGAAAATTGGTAGAGCCATGGTCTGTCAAATTTTAAAGAGATGGTGGTGTGGGGAGAGAATTCCAGGTGGGTGAAGTGAAGTGAGCAAATGATAAATCGTAGGAGATATGAGAATGAAGTAAAGCGAGTAGTAGGTTAGCTTGAGAGGAATAAAGAGTGTGAGCTGGATTGAAGCAGGAGCTGACTGAGTTTCTTAAAGCCAACTGCTAGTAATTTCTGCTTGATGCAGAGAAGAATGGGCAAGGTGTGGATTTTGAGGTGTTGGGAGACTCGTGGTTTTAAAGCTGAGTAAAGCTGAGTAAACATATGGACTTGAGTGAGATTTTTGGGGAATTGACAAGACCCTAGACAAGGGTGGTGGTCTAGAATGGAGAGGAATTGTGTTGATCCTGGAAATGTTGTAGTGGAAAAATTGGCACTATTTGGTGACAGGCTAAATAAAGGGATTAAAAGAGAGGGAGGAGGCAAGAACAATGTCTATGCTCGTGGGCTTCAGTATTTTAACTTTGATAAGAAAGTTAGGTAGAGAAGAGGACCACGTCTTGTACTTTGAATCTTTGCCCAAGAGCCTAGTTCAGTGTTCTGGGCAGCACAGTTGCTCAAAGAATATTACTGCATGAATGACAGGAACATGATGAGTAGCATGAGAAGCAGCGTGGTTTAGTGGAAAGACCACGGGCTTGGGAGTCAGAGGTCGTGGGCTCTAATCCTGGCTCAGCTACTTGTCAGCTCTGTGACTTTGGGCAAGTCACTTAACTTTATGTCTCAATTATCTCATCTGTAAAATGGAGATTAAGACTGTGAGCCTCATTTGGGACAATCTGATTATGCAGTATCAACCTCAGTGCTTAGAACAGTGCTTGGCACGTCATCATCATCATCATCATGAGTTCAATTCTGGACATATTAAGCTTGAGATTTTGGCAGGACATACAGGTTAAGATGTTAAACCAGAAATCCAAAATTTAGTTATTTATACTAATGCTTATCTCCTCCTCTAGAATGTAAAGTCCTTGTGAGCCAGCAGAGTGCCTACCGACTCTGTTATATTGTACTCTCCCAAGTGCTTAGCACAGTGCTCTACACTCAGCACTCAGTAAATAAATTAATTGATTGATTGATTTACTGCAAAGTCTACTCTCTAGGAAGAATAGTGACCATCGATTAAGCTGAACATAAGTTTCAATTTAGCCAGGTCAAACAAGAATTTACATGTCTAGAGAGGAAGGACAGTGAGATGTTGCCTCAAAGTGTCAGTTTTCAACGAGACTAAAATCAGCAAGGTTCCAACAATACACAAATAGGCAAATTAGAAAACTGAATCAAAATGACCAATTTGACGTTTGGAGAACTAACAGAGCATGGTGGTAGTGGACCATCCAGACCAAATTGAAGGTCTAGAATTATACTGGTCTCCAAAGTATTGGTGGCAGAGAGGGCCATTTTTACCATAAAGACAACATATTGACTCCTTGAAGAATTATATCAGCATCCCTTACAAGGTATATTCATTCATTCATTCAATAGTATTTATTGAGCGCTTACTATGTGCAGAGCACTGTACTAAGTGCTTGGAATGTACAAATCGGTAACAGATAGAGACAGTCCCTGCCCTTTGATGGGCTTACAGTCTGATCCCTATACCCAATGGGAATACGATGCGATGAGCCAGGAGGTCAGGAGAGGTGTGGGAAGGAATTGCAACCACTCTCTTTATTGGCATGGTAAGACAAAATCACCATCACAAAATTCCTGAAATGCTCATCAAGTTTTCGTGTTGGGTTGGCACTTTTTTTTTTTACAAAACTTAAATCAGGCAAGATGCTATGATCAATGAGCAATTTATAATGGCTACTGATTGATCATCTCATTGTTAAAATTAATGGGTTTCCTGAGCAGGGAGTGGTGCTGGGGAAGAGGGAGGTGGGACATCTTCTGAGGTTCTGGAGGAAAGAACCAGGCTGAATGGGGTCACATGGACTGTCCACTAGGGATATATGCACATTGTTTTCCCCTGCCCTAGATCATCAGCCAGAGCTCCCCTGCCCTAGATCATCAGCCAGAGCTCCCCTGCCCTAGATCATCAGCCAGAGCTCCAGAGCAGCAGGAGTGGGGAAAGCTGGAAATCACCTTTTCTCCAGACTCCAGACCCTGAAGTTCTGTCTCCCTAATCATTAGCCTGGGCTCTGAGCAGTAACTAGATACACATGATTGTTCATATGTATTTTCTTTATATTAACAAAAAAAGAACCAAGCAACAAAAAATATATCCAGTCTTGACTTTTCCTTTCGCGTTCCTGAATGGGCCCGTGGGGGTGGTGGGCTTGGGCGTCAGAGGTCATGGGTTCTAATTCAGGCTCTGCCACTGATCAGCTGTGTGACTTTGGACAAGTGACTTGACTTCTCTGTGCCTCAGTTACCTCATCTGTAAAATGGGGATTAAGACTGTGAGCCCTATGTAGGACAACCTGATTATGTTGTAACCAACCCAGCGCTTAGCACAGTATTCGGCACATAGTAAGAGCTTAACAAATGCCATCATTATTATTATAGAAAGGCTCATTCTGTCCTCATTTGGGAGGCCCCTGGGGTCAACAGCCATCCAGGGAAGAAACAACCCCTGGACTAGGCAGTGCCCAGGCCACTGTCAAACCCAGAGGAGGGAAGTGACCTCTTCCTTCCCCCCAGCTGGACTCGGCTGCCTCCATATCTGGCCAGATCTGAATCCTTCAAGGCAAGTCCCATCTCAAGGCCCAGCAGCACCTGTACCTACCCTGATGTTGGCATGAGGTCACATCCCCGCCTCTACAGTGGCTATAGTGGAGGATAGGGCATCAGACCGATGTCAGTTTGCATCATATGACTGGCAAGGGGAAGGGGCCCCATTTGGGGTCATAGCTTAGCCTGTCATTCAGTCAATCACATTTATTGAATGGTTACTGAATGCAGAGATTTGTAGTAAGTATTTGGGAGAGTATAACGTAACAGACACATTTCTGTCCACAAAGGCAAACCCTTCAACTTGTTCTGAGTTGAAATTATAAGCTGCTTAGATAAGTTTGTAAATCCACAAAAACATCCCTCACACAAATCGGCCACCCCAACCCTAACCCATCTTGGGCCCCCTCTCATTCCCCCAGGAGCGAATCAGTGGTCAGAATAACTCAAATTTCAAGGGGTAAAATGTGTGGGTAATGCATGATGGTGGGATACACAAAAAGGATATGGTTCTTGAAACGAGGCAGTTGAAATCAGGAAAGGCAGAGAGAAATGTTTAAATGCCTTGTAGAAGAAACACTTTGGAACAAATGAAACCAGATTATTAGAAGGACAAAGTGGTGGATATTCTGACTATCATTACAGTGTTCCAGTGCTAAGAACAGTGCTTGGCACATACTAAGAACTTAACAAATACCATCATTATTATTAATGAGACTGCTCTCTTCATCAATACCATTTTATGAGTACTCACTCTTTGCAGAACACTGTACTAAAAGCTTGGGAGATTACAGTACTGCAGAGTTTGTAGGAACATCCCCTGACCTAAAAAAGATTACAGTGTAGAGGGGAAGACAAACATTTACATAAATAAATAATTTATAATATATAATTTATAGATAATTACATAAATGCTGTAGAGCCTAAGGTGGGATGAGTATTAAATGCCCAAAGTCACAAATCCAAGTTCACAGATGATGTAGAACAACGAGGAAACTGGGAATAGGAGGGCTTCACCAGGGAAGGTCTCTTGGAGGCGATATGACCTTAATGAGACTTTAAAGGTAGGGAGAGAAGTGGTCTGATGTATATGGAGAGGGAAGGAGCTCCAGGTCAGAGGGAGGTTGTGAGATAGAGGTTGGCAGCGAGATAAATAAGATTGGAGCCCAGGAACAAGCTGGAGCTAGAGGAGCAAAGTGTGCAGGCTGGGCTTTAGTAGGAGATCGGAGAGGTAAGGTAGGAGGGGGCATACTGATTGAATGCTTTAAAACAGATGGATTGGTAACCAATGGAGGTTTTTGATTAGTGAGGAAACATAGACTGCATGTTTCTGTAGGAAAATATGTGCAGCAGAGTGAAGCATATACTGGAATGGAGAGAGACAGGAGGCAGGGAGGTCTCCAAGGAGCAGATGTGGTAGTCAAGGTAGATTAGGAGACTTCAGGAAAGACTTCAGGAATATCATTATTTCAAGAAGCCAGTCTCAAAACTGTAAGAGGTACTGCAAATAACTATTTTAATCAGTCCAGTGAAGCACACACAGTAGTGGACTGCCATTAGCCATCAAACTTTCTCAGCCAAACTTTCCCCATGGATAAAAAATTCACCACTATTAGAATGTAGTATTTTAGAGGAAAGAGAATGAGCCCAAGGATTAGAAGATTTAGATTCTAGTACAAGCTTTACCACTCTTTAAATATGATCTTACCTAAGGATTAGGTTTTGTTTTCTTTTCAATTAATATACACTTAAGAAGAATTTCAGTGGGTCGACTGAACAAATATCCTGTTAACAAAGATAGCTCTATAAGGAAGACAAAGGGATTGTATTACATTGTATTCTCCCATGTGCATAGCACAATGCTCAGCATAAAGTAAGCACTCGGTGAATACAACTGGTTGTTAGGATCTCTATTATTAATGTGATAGCCTCCCTTCAATACAGAGACTCAAGATCCAATAGAGCAAGACAGAAATCTACCTTCTGCATACAGTACAGACTTGACAAATCTCTCACCAATGCCCAAGAAAAGAATGTGCATAAATTTAAATACGACTGAATAAATAGTCTTGTCTTATGCCGTCAAGTCGTTTCCTACCCATAGCGACACTACAGACACATCTCTCCGAGATCGCCCCGCTCTCCATCTGCACTCGTTTTTGTAGTGTATCCATAGAGTTTTCTTGGTAAAAATATGGAAGTAATTTAACATTGCTACCTTCTGTGCAGTAAACTCGAGTCTCTGCCCTCGACTCTATCCCATGCTGCTGATTCCCATGCTGCTGATTCAGGTGAGTTTTGACTTGTAGCAGATTTCCTTCCACTTACTAGCCACTGCCCAAGGTAGGGATGTAATGGGTAGGCCTCTGCTTGACTCTCCTCCCATAGCCGAGAGTGGTAGAGTACTGGAAACTCTCCAGGTGCAACCGTGAGAGGGGAGCTGAAGAACAAAGAACAAATTTTGATTCATTTAATTAATTTTGAAAGTAGATTAACAAAAATGCTTTCAGAAAATAGATCCTCTCGGGAAAGGGGAGTTTAGGCTAAGAAGAGATAGAAGGTTAAGGGGTAATTAGTAGTTTCAAGTGTGGTAGACAAAAGTGGTTTAAAAAAAAAAAATTGAGAATACACTCTTCAAAGCAGGAATCATATCTTTTTACCTTTACTGAATATCAGAGTCTGTGATAATTCTCTGCACACAGTAGACACTCAATAAATACTGATGATGATGATGATGCTGATGATGGTGATAATTATTATGATGGGGAGGAGGCTGAACAATTGTTCCACACATCCATTGGAGCCCAAACATAAAGAACTGGACCTAATTTTTATGCGGGAACAATTTTTATTGTACATAATAAACTCCTTGACTATTAGAGTGATAAATCACCAAAACAAAATACCTACAAAGTTATGAAATGTCCATCCTTAGAAATATTATAACAAAATAGTCAATCCTTCATGCTGAAAGATTTAGTTCACTTTCCTAGAGGCAGGAGGCTAGACTAAATGATCTCTTGACGTTCTTTCCAACTTTTCGATGGTGCTAACAGAAATTCTACCCTTAGGAAAATACCCAGGAAAGATGATTACACCAAGATAGCCCTCAGGGATTATTTTACCAATTCTAAAATTGAAAATAGTGGATCTGCTTTTAGACAGTTTCACTTAGTGGTAGTTTTAAGTTGATGCATTGATTTTATAATTAATACATCTTGACTTTAGTTAATATGTCTAGTTGACAGATGTATAAAGTCTGAAGACTTACTTATTTATATTAATGTCTGTCTCTCCCTCTAGACTGTAAGCTCATTGTGAGAAGGGAATTTATCTGTTTACTCTTTTATAGTACTCTTCCAAGTGCTTAGTACAATGTTTTTCACACAGTAAGGGCTCAATAAATATGATTTAATGAATGATGTAAATAATGTTGATCTCTCAAGTGCAATTTAAAATGTTGCTTTACATTTTATCTTCAAGAATCCATTCCTCTTAAGGTGAAAAATAAAATAGGGAGTTCATTTAGACTGAATTTCAGAAACTATAGTATTATAAAATAACTTAAAATATTTTAATATTTTTAAGAGTTAGTTTGTAAGGTGAAAACCTGAACTTCATCTAATAAAGTTAGCAAAAATAATGTATCACCTATATACATTATAATTATTTTGTTTAAAGAAAGTACACGATAATCACATGAAGACCCTTCAGGCTGCCTATTGGAACAATGGCACATCTAGCTGGGTCTTATTACTTAAATGGAGATACAATTTAGTTTTCCAGCTTACTAGTCATTTATCTTTTCTAGGTAGAGCTAGACAGTAAGATATCAAATAGTGTTTGTTCATCTAGAGAGAATACTGATCAATACCAACTGAGCTGAAGGCTCAATTTTCCTAATTAGACTCCTTTTGATACAAAAAAATAACCAAATCCAAACCACTTTTCTAACAAATAATTGCAAAAAAATATAGATCTTATATTACCAGGTACTACTAAACCACCAACACTCACTGCTTACAGTCAGGGCAGTTTGCTGGAATTTGAGAATATATGGACTGCTAAAACTGAGCAAACACAGGTCAATATCCAAGTACATTGTTAATTCTATTTAATTATTATCATTTTCACTAATAAGAAACAACATATATTAAGTTCACTGATTTACAAAACATGCTGATTTAGACGCTATGTATATTATAGTGAAATTATCCTAAAAGCATGTTTCCTAACCATAAGGAACTCTCAAGAGAATCACAGATGGTGTGAAGGATAACTCGTGCACACCCAACCAAACACATACACTCACCTACCCTAAACACAGAAACTCACACACACACATATTACACACAAAAGTATAAAATGGTAGCTTTAGAAATATTCAAAAAGCAAATCTCTGAACCATTATATGCATTCCACATGATTTTCCTGGTCAATGCACCTGGATTGTGAATGGCTGTAGATACTGTTCCCATAGATATATCTATTATGATTAGACTGTAAGCCGATCATTGGGCAGGGATTGTCTCTATCTGTTGCCTGAATTATACATTCCAAGTGCTTAGTACAGTGCTCTGCACATAGTAAGCGCTCAATAAATACTATTGAATGAATGAATTAGGATCCAGTCCAGAATACCTGAACAAATAATATGAAATTCCTTTGCATGCTATAGAGTGTAATGTTAAACATCACTAATGTAGTGTTTTGCTTTGGTGAAAGTAATCATAACATGACAGTCACAATTTCTTTCACATATTCTAAAAGCAAACCCACTCCAAAATAGTAAAACATAAAATGTAACAAAACCAGAGGAGTGTTACTTATAATTCTAACCATAAAATGGCAAATTACCCAACAACTTAAAAACTCTTTTCTTTACTTCCTCTAGACTGTAAACTTGTTTTGGGCAGGGAACGTCTACCAACTTTGTTATATTGTACTCTCCCAAGCATTTGCTACAGTGTTCTGCACATAGTAAGCTGTCAATAAATGCAATTAAATGATTGATTGCAACTGTATTTCTTCCTTTAATGTGAGTAGAACACTGTCCTAAGCACTCAGAATAGTGAAATCCCAAACTATATGGCCTCAGAGGTCATGGGTTCTAATCCCTGCTACGCCACTTGTCAGCTGTGTGACTTTGGGCAAGTCACTTAAGTTCTCTGTGCCTCAGTTACCTCCTCTGTAAAAATGGGGATTCAGACTGTAAACCCCCTGTGAGAAAACCTGATTACCTTGTATCTACTTCAGTGCTTAGAACAGTGCTTGACACAGAGTAAGCGCTTAACAAATACCAGCATCATTATTATTATTATTATTATTACTGGAATGGAAGTCAGAAGACTTAGATTCTATTCATTCATTCATTCATTCAATCGTATTTATTGAGCTGTATGCAGAGCACTGTACTAAGCACTTGAAATATACAATTCAGAAACAGATAGAGACAATCCCTGCCCAACAATGGGCTATTAGCTTTTTCAGTTGCCTGTCATAGGAACTTGGGCAAGTCACCTAACTTTTCTGCACCTCAATAACAATGATAATTATGGTATTTGTTAAGCACTTGCTATGTGTCAAGTACTGTAATAGACACTGAGATGAATACAACTAAATCAGGTTGGACACAGTCCAACCTTGTCCCCCATTTTACAGATGAGGTAACTGAGGCACAGAAAAGTAAAGTAACTCATTTGTAAATTGATCAGAGCCTATACACTGTGGGCAAGGACTGTGTGTGAGCTGACTGCAATTGCCATAGCTATAAGTTATTATTATTAATATTATTATTACCTGTTTTATTACTTATTATCATCACTCCTATACATCAGTAATTTAACTATTCTTCCTGAGTATCCCAGGGTCTCAGAGTTGGTCACACCTTCCCTTTAATGACTTCTCACTTGTTAACTAATGAGTTGGTCTGAATGCAACCTTGAAAACATAAGACAAGTTTGGTATTTGTTAAGATCTTACTATGTGCCAAGCACTGTTCTAAACACTGGGTGGATACAAAACAACATAATCTAAGGATGAGTGTTAAAAGAAAGGAGGTGATGTGAGGGAAAATGGAGGTCACCTGTGCTGCCTCAGAGACAAATAATTGCACCTGGACTAGGGGTATTTGCAATTTTGTTCCTTCCTACCACTTTCTGTTAGCTGGGCCTTGTTGAAGTAAGGCTTGGAAGCAGTGCTTAGATCACAGGCCAGAATAAGAGGGCTGATAATGTGAGCTGAGTAAGCTGGGCCAGGTGTTTAAAATGAAAAGATGGGAGCAGCTTGGCACATATTCTGTTTGTTCTATCTTCCTGCTGAGTTATACTGACTCTAGAATGGAGGACTCCTTCATGCAGTTTGTGAGTATCATCTCTAGAACTTAGTCCAATTAAGTAGTTTTTGAAGATATGTACTTTTTTATGTTTATAAAGACTGTGTATCCATGAATATGTTGTAATTTGGTTCTGGTTTGACTTCTTCCTCTGCATTAAACCTGGGGTGTTCTGAATATTTGGGAAGGTCTAGCTTTGCTGAATAACTCTAAAACCCTTCTCAAAATAGCCTTGCTACATTAATAACTTTAGACTTAAACTGAGCAATTAGACTTTGACACAACAATTATTTTTACTTTATTTTCCCAATTTCCCTATGAGGAAGAGACATGATTATCTGATATCTACTCTATTCTATGGTATGGTGTTTGGCACAAGGTAAGTGCTTAACAAATCCATAATTACCTAAATTAGACTGTGAGCCCATTGCTAGGCAGGGATTGACACTCTCTGTTGCCTAATTGTACATTCCAAGTGCTTAGTACAGTGCTCTGCACACAGTAAGTGTTCAAGTACGATTGAATGAATGAATGAATGAATTACCCACTAGGTCACTTGTTAGTTCTCGTAGTTCAGAGTGCTTGTTTTTTAGTAAAAATCTCCCCACAGAGTTCCCTAAGTTTGAATCTCACTTCTAATGTCTAGACTGTAAGCTCACTAGGGACATGTAATGTTTCTGCTAATTATCTTGTATTCTTCCCAAGCACTTAGTAGAGTGCTCTGCATGCAGTAAATGCTCAAAAAGAACAATTGACTTATGCCACCTATGCCCCTAAGTTCTCTCAGTTCCTATAGTGTTTATGCACCTATGTTTTACTTCTGGATATCTCTAAAATGTGTAAATATGTATGTACATGCACACATGTATCTAATATATATATATATATATATATATATATATATATATATATATATATATGTATCTGCTTACCCAGCTAGATTCTAAGCACCTTGTCTACTAGTTCCATTGTACTGTCCCAAACATTTAGTACAGTTCTTGTTGGGGGACTTTAAGTAAATACTCTTGAGCTCCAATGGCTAATTCTACTTGTGTACTACTTCTTTTATGTTCTCCCAAACTCTTAAATACAACCTGCTGAATTCAATAAACTCTATTTTTAGAAGTGATTATTATTAGCACTTGCTATATGTTGTACTGCCATTGGGGTGGATGTGAGATTGACTTAGCTATAGACCCAGATGTATTAATTAGTACAGCCTCATTTTAGATTCTCCCCTGCCAATTCTATGTTAATCCATACCCTCCTTCCTAATGGGAACTACTTCCTCCTCTAGATTTTAGCTTTCCCCAATCTCAACCCCCTTCTGAACTCCTCTAGGAAGTTATCCATGATTAGTTTTTCTTCTCCTACCACATCCTCCCAATTACCACCTCAGCATATGTACCACCCATAGCACTTTTGTGCAAATTTATTGAAACACTGCCCTATTGAAGCACTTACTATTCATTCTTTTTTTCTAACCCCTCTAAATTATATGGGGGTTTGTCTCCTGTGTTACATGATAAATTCCTTGAGGTCAGGGATTGTATGGCATTTTTTCAACTCATCTGTACACTCTCAGGAGTTCAGTACAATTCATTTGTCCTGATTTATTTATTTATTTTACAAGTTTTTGAGTAATCTAGGGCTTGAAATCTTTATACTACCAATATTTCAATAAGGCCACTTTACAAAAGCAGCCCTAAGAATCATAATAAAGAAGTCCTTTATGGGTTTGATTGAAATGGTAGATACCTAAAAGAAGCTAAAATGGAATCAGTGAAATATTGTTCAATATAATTTTAGTGGGATAGTTTTAAATGCTACTTACTCTTCATACTTTATGGCATGTTTGTCTTTTATTAGCACTAATATTTGGGAATATGGCAAAACCTGTTATCCATTTGCTAGGAATCAGATTCAAAATTCAGTATAAAAGAGCATTCTTATGAAATGTTCTTGCTCTTAAATTTTACCAATAGGGTTGAGTTGTTTACTGAACCAAAGTCTTCCCTTATTCAAACTGTGTCTAGATCGTGATGACACAGGGGGATAAAAGTACTCTTCCGAACTTCAATGAAAAGCTGTCTTCCTATCAATTATATGTATTGACTGCTATACTAAGAGATTGCAAAAGTACAATCTAAGAGTTTATAGAGATGTTCCCTGCCCACAAGTACAGGTGTTACTTTTTTTTTTAATGGCTTAAAGAACAAGTTAGCCAAGTCCTTCATGTAAAACAAAACAAAACAAAAAAACCTTTGGGTAACCTGATTTTTGGTGGTGGTCCAGGTGGATTATTTCTGTAGAGATTCTGTCTTGCTTTATGCTGTCAAGTCATCTCCAACCCATAGTGACACAATGGACACATCTCTCCCAGAACACCCCTCCTCTAGAGTAGGAAAATTAGGGGCTTGGAATCTGGGACAAACCTTTTAGCAACCCAAGCACACTATACAATTGGGAATGAAGTTGTTGTCCAACCAGAGTAGATGCAGGAGCCGGTGGTGGTGGGAAAAATTGAGATTGCATAAACCTGGAGTGCCCTCTGAATCTTAATTGTGTAGAAGAGTGTAAACCTAAGTGTTGGACATCCTAAACTCACCTTAATTTAGGGCGAAATGGACACTAAAGTAAACTGCAGGTGGGAGCAAGTAATAGAATGCAACAGAAGTCCTTGGAGATTTAATTCAAGTACCAGTGCATGATGTGGTCACAATTAAGATATGGAAAATGATAAAAAATGGTATAAAGAGTACCCCTCTTGACCCATTATTTTAACCTTTTTTTACTTCTTAATCCTCTTCATTTACTACTGGGAATACTGGGTGGATGTGGAGAAACTGCAAGAAAAAAGCTAAATAAACTGGGTTGGGGGAGGTGAAGGAATAAGAGATGTACACTTTACTAAGCTCTTGGAATGTACAATTCGGCAACAGAGACAATCCCTGCCCAATGACAGTCTAATCGGGAGAGACAGATGGACAAAAACAACATAATCATGATATATAGAATCAAGGAGATGTTCACCTCATTAACAAAATAAATAGGGTAATAAAAATATATACAAATGAGCACAGTGCTGAGGGGAGGGGAAGGGAGAGGAGGAGGAGCAGAAGGAAATGGAGCTTAGCTGAAGGGACGTGAAGTGGGGAAGGGGAGGGAGCAGAGGGAAAAGGGGTAGCTCAGTCTGGGAAGGCCTCTTGGAGAAGGTGAGCTCTCAATAGGGCTTTGAAGAGGGGAAGAGAGTTTGGCGGAGGAGAGGAGGGAGGGCATTCCGGGACAGCGGTAGGATGTGGGCCAGGGGTCAACAGCGGGATAGGCATGAACGGGGGACAGTGAGGCACTGAGCAGCAGAGGAGCCGAGTGTGCAGGCTGGGATGGAGCAAGAGAGAAGGGAGATGAGGTAGGAGTGGGCAAGGTGATGGAGAGCTTTGAAGCCCAGAGTGAGGAGTTTTTGTTCCGTGTGGAGGTTGATAGGCAACCATTGGAGGAGGGGAGTAACATGCCCAGAGCGTTTCTGCAGGATGATGATCTGGGCAGCAGAATGGAGAATAGACTGGAGTGGGGAGAGACAGAAGGAAGGGAGATCAGAGAGAAGGCTGACACAGTAATTCAGCTGGGATATTATGAGAGCCTGTACCAGCACGATAGCCATTTGGATGGAGAGGAAAGGGCGGATCTTGGCAATATTGTGAAGGTGAGACCGGCAGGCCTTGGTGACGGATTGGATGTGTGGGGGGCATGAGAGAGCTGAGTCAAGGATGACACCAAGGTTGCGGGCTTGAGAGATGGGAAGGATGGTCATGCCATCCATAGTGAATTGTGAATTCACATGGGATTGGGTGTCAGGAGACCAGGTACTTATTCCTGGTTCTGCCATTGGTCAGTTGTGACCGTGGGTCATTAAACTCTCTGACTTGTTTCCCAAGTGCTTAGTACAGTATCTGTGCAGACTAAAGTGTAGCTTAGTGGAAATAATAATAATGGCATTTAAGTGCTTACTATGTGCAAAGCACTGTTCTAAGTGCTGGGGATGATACAAGGTGACATGGGGCTCACAGTTTTAATCCCCATTTTACAGATGAGTTAACTGAGGCACAGAGAAGTTAAGTGACTTGCCCATAATCACACAGCTGACAAGCAGCAGAGCTGGGATTAGAACCCTTGACCTCTTACTCTCCAGCCTGTACTCTTTCCACCGAGCCATGCTGCTTCACGGCTTGGAAAGAGCATATGCTTGGGAGTCAGAGGACGTGGGTTCTAATTCTGACTCCGCCAATTGTCTGCTATGTGACCTTGGGCAAGTCACTTAACTTCTCTGTGCCTCAGTTACCTCATCTGTAAAAAAGAGAAAAGTGTGAGCCCCACGTGGGACAACCTGATTATCCTGTATCCACTGCAGAGCTTAGAACAGTGCTTGACACATAGTAAGTGCTTAACAAACACCATTGTAATTATTATTATTTATTATTAAACACTCAGTAAGAACCTTGGAACAGATTCCTCATAAAACATAGAAATAAGATACCAGCTTTCCTTAAGTCATAGCTCTTCATGGATTTTGTGGCTGATATGATCATCTTGTATCTATCTTACAGGTTAGCACTGTGGCACATTTCATTGCTTAATAAATGCCATTGTTATTAAGGTAATGGCCCTTGCACAAACTGACTCGGGAAAGAGATGCTGGAACACTATTGACTACTTTAAATGATTGGCTAATAAAATTGATAGTCTAAACTTACGTATGAGCAGTTGTTGGTGTTAAAACAAAATTGGTTCTTAAACTGTGAAAATTGGTTCCTGAATAAGGTTGAACATTATGAAGCACAACTAATTTCTGTCACAGAAATAATGTTATGAGTGGGAGATTGACTTCTGAATCAAGGTTAGATACTCTATTTTTAAAACATTGACCTCCCTACCCCCTGACTCTCCCCTTGTAAGGCCATATTTCATGCTACTACCTGGGTCACTTTTTTTTTTTTTCTGAAAAAAATACTCAGCCCCTATTTCTCCACTCCTCAAAAAAACTCCAGTTGTTACCCATCCACCTCGACATCAGGAGAAGCCCCTTACTATGGATTTAAAGACGGTCATTCAGCTCTCCCTTTCCTTCTTACCTCACTCAACCCAACCTACACTCTCCACTCCTCTAACCCTAACTTATTCATTGTACCATGATATCATCTTTCTCTTCACCAACACCTTGCCCATATCCTCCTTCTGACCTGGAGTTCTTTGACACTTTGTATCTGACAAATCACCCCTCTCCCCATCTTCAAAGCCCTAGTAAGACTCATTTCTTCTCCAAGAGACCTTCCCTGACCTCACTTCCCCAGTTCTTTCTCCTTTCTGCATTGCCTGTGCATTTGGGTCTGAATCTTTAAGCTCTTTGATATTCACCCCAAACAAGCCCCACAGCACTTAAATGCATATCTACCTGCAAATGAATATCTGTCTCCCCATCTAATTGTATGGTGCTCAGAGTATTAATCATTCAATAAATGCCATTGATTGAATTGTCGACATTGATCCCCATGTGGAACAGAGACTCTGAGTTGATTAACTACTATCATCCCCAGCACTTAGAATAATGCTTGATACATGCCAAGTGTTTAACAAGTGAAATTATAGTATTATCATTATTTTCAATAGTTACATTCACGAATCAGAGCACTCCCATAGAGTGACTGATACTTCATCAAAAAAAACCCCAAAACTGTGTGACTACTCCCCCTGGTGTTTCCACCTAGTGATTAGGTAATTCCCCTCTCCCCTCTTCCCCCTTTATCCCCAAGATCTCTTATTAATGCCTGACCAGGTGCCATTTTAAAAATTGGTCCAACTTGTTTCATGGCCAGACTAGTCCCTTTCCCCATCTTGGGACAGCTACAGTTTCGAGGAGTGGGGTTGCAAACACCCTCCCTCATCACATCCTTGTTGTTGGGTTGCAAGTAGGGAAGAGGAGAGAAGGTAAGTAGCTGACCATTCCTAGGACTTCTTTCTCACCCCTAATTATTTTTTTGTTCTGCTTTTGTTTTACTTGTATATAAGCTTTTACTAAGTCAGTCAATAATATTTTTTGTGTTGTGTGCAGAGCACTGTACTAATCACTTGGGAGAGTACAGTATAACAGATACATTCCCTGCCCACAATGAACTTGTGTCAAACACTGTGCTAAGTGCTGGAGTAAATACACTATAATCAGGTTGGACACAGTCCCTGTGTCACATGGAGGTCACAGTCTTAATCCCCATTTTACAGATAAGTTAACTGAGGCACAGAGAAGTGAAGTGACTTTCCCAAGGTCACACAGCAGACAAGTAGAGGAGCTGAGATTTAGAACCCAGATCCACTGACTCCCAGACCCATCCTGTTTCCACTAGGCCATGCTTCTTCTCAACTGTAGTTCATTCACTCATTCAATAGTATTTATTGAGCGCTTACTATGTGCAGAGCACTGTACTAAGCGCTTGGAATGTACAAATCGGCAACAGAGACAGTCCCTGCCGTTTGACGGGCTTACAGTCTAATTGGGGGAGACAGACAGACAAGAACAATGGGTCTCGTTATATCCCGGCTAGACTACTGTGTCAGCCTTCTCTCTGACCTCCCTTCCTCCTCTCTCGCCCCGCTCCAGTCTATTCTTCACTCCGCTGCCCGGCTCATCTTCCTGCAGAAACGATCTGGGCATGTCACTCCCCTTCTTAAACAACTCCAGTGGTTGCCTATCGACCTCCGCTCCAAACAAAAACTCCTCACTCTAGGCTTCAAGGCTCTCCATCACCTTGCCCCTTCCTACCTCTCCTCCCTTCTCTCTTTCTACCGCCCACCCCGCACGCTCCGCTCCTCTGCCGCCCACCTCCTCGCCGTCCCTCGGTCTCGCCTATCCCGCCGTCGACCCCTGGGTCACGTCCTCCCGCGGTCCTGGAACGCCCTCCCTCCTCACCTCCGCCAAACTGATTCTCTTTCCCTCTTCAAAACCTTACTTAAAAATCACCTCCTCCAAGAGGCCTTCCCAGACTGAGCTCCTCTTCCCCCTCTACTCCCTCTGCCATCCCCCCTTTACCTCTCCGCAGCTAAAGCCTCATTTTCCCCTTTTCCCTCTGCTCCTCCACCTCTCCCTTCCCATCCCCACAGCACTGTACCCGTCCGCTCAACTGTATATATTTTCGTTACCCTATTTATTTTGTTAATGAATTGTACATCGCCTTGATTCTATTTAGTTGCCATTGTTTTTACGAGATGTTCTTCCCCTTGATGCTGTTTAGTGCCATTGTTCTTGTCTGTCCGTCTCCCCCGATTAGACTGTAAGCCCGTCAAACGGCAGGGACTGTCTCTATCTGTTGCCGACTTGTTCATCCCAAGCGCTTAGTACAGTGCTCTGCACATAGTAAGCGCTCAATAAATACTATTGAATGAATAAATAGTCTCATTAAAACAATAGCAAATAAATAGAATCAAGGTGATGTACATCTCATTAACAAAATAAATAGGGTAATGAAAATATATACAGTTGAGTGGACGAGTACAGAGCTGAGGGGATGGGACGGGAGAGGTGGAGGAGCAGAGGGAAATGGGGAGAAGAGGGTTTAGCTGCGGAGAGGTGAAGGGGGGGGGTAGAGGGAGCAGAGGAAAAAGGGGAGCTCAATCTGGGAAGGCCTCCTGGAGGAGGTGAGCTTTAAGTAGGGATTTGAAGAGGGGAAGAGATTGACGGAGGTGAGGAGGGAGGGCATTCCAGGACCGCGGGAGGACGTGGCTCCTACTCCATTCTAATCCTCCTTGACCTCTCTGCTGCCTTTGACACTGTCGACCATCCCCTCCTCCTCCATACCTTATCTCACCTTGGCTTCACGGACTCTGTCCTCGCCTGGTTCTCCTCTTACCTCTCTGGCCGGTCATTCTCGGTCTCCTTTGTTGGAGCCTCCTCCCTCTCCCATCCTTTAACTGTTGGAGTTCCTCAAGGGTAGGTTCTTGGCCCTCTTCTGTTCTCCATTTACACTCACTCCCTCGGTGAACTCATTCGTTCTCACGGCTTTGACTACCATCTCTACGCAGATGACACGCAGATCTACATCTCTGCCCCGTCCTCTCCCCCTCCCTTCAGGCTCGCATCTCCTCCTGCCTCCGGGACGTCTCCACCTGGATGTCGGCCCGCCACCTAAAACTCAACATGAGCAAGACTGAGGTCCTCATCTTCCCTCCCAAACCCGGTCCTCTCCCAGACTTCTCTATCACCGTGGATGGCACGACCCTCCTTCCCGTCTCTCAGGCCTGCAATCTCGGTGTCATCCTTGACTCGTCTCTCTCGTTCACCCCACACATCCTATCCGTTACCAAGACCTGCCGGTTTCACCTCTACAATATCGCCAAGATCCGCCCTTTCCTCTCCACCCAAATGGCTACCTTACTGTTACAGGCTCTCGTTATATCCCGGCTAGACTACTGTGTCAGCCTTCTCTCTGATCTCCCTTCCTCCTCTCTCGCCCCGCTCCGGTCTATTCTTCACTCCTCTGCCCGGCTCATCTTCCTGCAGAAACGATCTGGGCATGTCACTCCCCTTCTTAAACAACTCCAGTGGTTGCCTATCAACCTCCGCTCCAAACAAAAACTCCTCACTCTAGGCTTCAAGGCTCTCCATCACCTTGCCCCTTCCTACCTCTCCTCCCTTCTCTCTTTCTACCGCCCACCCCACACGCTCCGCTCCTCTGCCGCCCACCTCCTCACCGTCCCTCGGTCTCGCCTATCCCGCCGTCGACCCCTGGGCCGCGTTCTCCCGCGGTCCCGGAACACCCTCCCTCCTCACCTCCGCCAAACTGATTCTCTTCCCCTCTTCAAAACCCTACTTAAAACTCACCTCCTCCAAGAGGCCTTCCCAAACTGAGCTCCTCTTCTCCCTCTACTCCCTCTACCACCACCCCTTCACCTCTTTGCAGCTTAACCCTCTTTTCCCCCCATTTCCCTCTGCTCCTCCTCCTCTCCCTTCCCATCCCCTCAGCACTGTACTCATCTGCTCAACTGTATATATTTATTACCCTATTTATTTTGTTAATGAAATGTACATCGCCTTGATTCTATTTAGTTGCCATTGTTTTTATGAGATGTTCTTCCCCTTGACTCTATTTATTGCCATTGTTCTTGTCTGTCCGTCTCCCCCGATTAGACTGTAAGTCCATCAAAGGGCAGGGACTGTCTCTATCTATTGCCGACTTGTTCATTCCAAGCGCTTAGTACAGTGCTCTGCACATAGTAAGCGCTCAATACATACTATTGAATGAAATACTATTGAATGAACACAATGAGTTCACAATCTAGAGGTGGGGAGACAGACATCAATATAGTAAATAAAATTACAGATATATACATAAGTGCTGTGGGTCTGGGAGAAGGGGGAAGAGCAAAGGGTGAAGCAGAAGGGAGTGGGAGATGAGAAAAAGTGGGGCTTAATCAGGGAAGGCCTCTTGAAGGGGATATGCCTTCAATAAAGCTTTGAAGCAGAGGACAGTAATTTTCTGGCGGGTTTGAGGAGGGAGGGCATTCCAGGCCAGAGGCAGGTTGTGAGACGGGTTGGTGGCGAGACAGGTGAGATCAAGACACAGTGAGAGGGTTAGCACCAGAGGAGCGAAGTATGTGGGCTGAGTTGTAGAAGGAGAGAAGTGAGGTAGGAGGGGGACAAGGTAATGGACTGCTTTAAAGCCAATGGTGAGGAGTTTTTGTTTGATAAGGAGGTGGATAGGCATCCAGTGGAGATTTCTGAGGAGGGGGGTGACATGTCCTGACCTTTTCTGTAGAAAGATGATCCAGTCAGTGGAGTGAAGTATGGACTGGAGTGGAGAGAGGCAGGAGGATGGGATGTCAACAAGGAGACCGATGCAATAATCTCGGCGTGATAGGATGAATGATTGCATTAACATGGTAGTAGTTTGGATGGAGAGGAAAGGGTGGATTTTAGTGATGTTGTAAAGGTGGGACATACAGGATTTGGTGACAGATTGAACATGTGGGTTGAATGAGAGAGAAGTCAAGGATAATGCCAAGGTTACAGATTTGGGAGATGGGAAGGATGGTGGTACCATCTACAGTGATGGGAAAGTCAGAGAGAGGACAAGGTTTGGGTGTGAAGATAAGGAGCTCTGTTTTGGACATGTTAAATTTGAGGTAATAACCCCTACTGGATTACTGTGTCAGCCTTCTCTCTGATCTCCCTTCCTCCTGTCTCTCCCCACTCCAGTCTATTCTTCATTCTGCTGTCTGGATAATCTTCCTACAGAACCGCTCTGGGCATGTCTCTCCCCTCCTTAAAAATCTCCAGTGGCTGCCTATCAACCTCAACATGAAGCAAAAACTCCTCACTCTTGGCTTCAAAGCTCTCCATCACCTTGCCCCCTCCTACCTCACCTCCCTTCTCTCTTTCTACTGTCCACCCTGTGCACTCTGCTCCTCTGCCACTCATCTCCTCATGGTCCCCCGTTCTCTCCTGTCCCACCATCGACCCGTGGCCCACATCCTACTGCTGTCCTGGAATGCCCTCCTTCCTCTTCACCTCCACCAAACTAACTCTCTTCCCCTCTTCAAAGCCCTACTGAGAGCTCACCTCCTCCAAGAGGCCTTCCCAGACTGAGCTCCCCCCCCCCCGGTCCCTCTCCACCCTCTGCTCCACCACCTTCCCCCTGCTACCCCTCCCCACCCAACCTCCGTTCCTCCCCCTTCCTCCTCCCTCAGCTCTGTCATTTGTATATATTATTACCCTATTTTGTTAATGAGGTTTACCTCCCCTGATTTTATTTATCGTGGTAATGTTGTCTTTGTCTGTCTCCCCCAGTTAGACTGTGAGCCCATCATTGGGCAGGGATTGTCTCTATCTGTTGCCAAATTGTGTATTCCAAGAGCTTAGTACAGTGCTCTGCACATAGTAAGTGCTCAATAACTAATATTGAACGAATGAAGGTAATGAGAGGACATACAAGTACAGATATCTTGAAGGCAGGAGAAGATGTGAGCCTAGAGAGATGGAGAAAGTTCAGCGGAGGAGATGTAGATTTGGATATCATCTGCACAGAGATGGTAGTTGAAGCCATGGGAGCGAATGAGTTCTCTAAGGGAATGATTGTAGATGGAGAAGGGGACTGAGAACTGAACCTTGAGGGACTTCCACAGTTATGGGGTGGGAGGCAAAGGAGGAGCCCACAAAGGTGACTGAGAATGAATGGCTAGAGGGATAAGTACTGATGATGATGATAGAGTTGAGGATTTTTCTACCTGGGTGTGTGAAGGTTCAGTGAATCCCCAGATTGCACTTATAAAATTATAATAGGTATGTTTAGGGCACACAAGGAATATTGCCCAAATTTGCAACACCTGGAAGCTTTAATGTGGTACGTTCAAAGCACAGAAAAAGAAGCAGTGTGGCCTGATGGATTGAGTATGGACCTGGGAGTTAGACCTAGGTTCTATTCCTGGCTCCACCACTTGTCTACTGTGTAACTTTTTAGATAGGCCATTTAACTTCTCTCTGCCTCTATTACCTCATCTGTAAAATGGGGATTAAGACTGAGAGTCCCATGCAGGACATGCATGGATTTTGTCTAACCTGATTAGCTTGTGTCTACTCCAGCTCAGAATAGTGCCTGGGACTTAAGTACTTAAATACCATAAACAAAATAGAGGAATGTGTTTCTCCACAGAGGGGCTAGTAAGCCTATGTAAATGAATATAGACACTGAAACAAGCACTCACTTATATTGCCACGTCTCATACACCACATGTTCATGACATACATTCACACTTCCTTTGGATCAGGTTCTTTTCGTAAATCCCCACCCACAAATTCAAACACTCCCATTTGCTCATGGAATGCATATTTATACACAATACACCACTCCTGTTAAGGATCTGAGGATGTTGTGTTCTAGAGGATGGGAAATGACACAGAAGTAATAATAATAATGTTGGTATTTAAGTGCTTACTATGTGCAGAGCACTGTTATAAGTGCTGGGGCAGATACAGGCTAATCAGGTTGTCTCATGTGAGGGTCACAGTTAATTCCCATTTTACAGATGAGGTAACTGAGACATAGAGAAGTTAAGTGACTTGCCCACAGTCACACAGCTGACAAGTGCCAGAGCTGGAATTCGAACCCATGACCTCTGACTCCCAAGTCCAGGCTCTTTCCACTGAGCCACGTGTATAAGGGACATGACAGAATTCAGGAAGTAGAAAGGATTTGCATTAATAGAATTCAGGAGGTATGATCAAGAGGTAATATGGGAAAATATCAAGGGAGATGGGCAAAGGTGGAGAGAGATAAAAGGGAGTGTGGATTCAAGAGGAAATCTTCCAGCTAGAAAGAAGAAATTTGTTGGAGCTCTCCTTGGATGGAAAGGATATGAGGAGAGGAATTAGTAGAGCTATTTGGGGTCTGGCCAGGAGATTTACTCTGTCAAGTGAAGAAATAATTTGTATTTCTGGCCTTTTCAGACAACAGTTTAGTTCTGAGAAGTTAGCATGACCTAGGACCTGGGAGTCAGAAGGTCATGGGTTTTAATTCTAGCTCTGCCCCATGTCAGCTGTGTGACCTAGAGCAAGTCACTTCACTTCCCTGTGCCTCAGTTATCTGTAAAATGGAGTTGAGAATGAGCCCTATGTGGGACAGAGGCTGTGTCCAACACAGTTTGCTTGTATCCATCCCAATGCTTAGTACAGTGCTTGGCACATAGTAAGCACTTAAATGCTGTTGTTGTTATTATTATTATTATTATTGTAATAATTGGGCTAAATTTCTCCTTTTGTTTATCATCTAGACTGAATTAATTTGCATGGACTTCAGCCTCACTTTAGAATAGGGTATAATGTAGAAAATGGACTTAATTCTCTGTATTCTCTCAGCATAGTGATAAGATTAGAGGAATAAATACACTTTCAACAAAAGCAGTGCACTGTGTGTGTGTGTGTGTGTGACAAATACAGTACATTTTGTACATTCTCATTTAACCTCCCATCACTCCCCCCACGCCCCCTTTTTTTTTTTTTTGGATGGGAAAAGAAAAATATTGTTTCCATTATTGTTCAGAAAGGGAAACTGCTGCCTATGAGCAGAACTAGCAGTTAAGCACAATGACCTGACTTCCATCCTAAGAAATGATCAAATAGATCATTTGGCTTCTGGTGAGAGAAGAGAAGGCTATAATACAGCAATACTGATTTTCTTTCTTAGAAAAGACCCAGAAGGTAATGATTAGTTGATCATATTCAGGAGAGTACAAGGAGTGTTTAAGGAGTCTTTCTTTTTTCTAATCCCCATTTTTTAAATTATTTTTATGCAAGTTTGCTGTAGAAGAAAACCCTTGGACCTTTTGGACATCCAGCTACATGTCTTTCCTGGTTTCCTATCAAATTTAAGATGAATTTGAGGTGAAAACTTCCTAAGGCTGTTCATGATTTAAGTAGAAATGATTTTGGTAAGCAGATGAACAAGTTTGGAACGGTCTGAGATTAGGTTTATTTCTGTTTTTGTTTTTGTTTTAATGTTTTGAGATTTTATTTTTATTTTTTCCTCACTCATTTGCAAAATGAGGCACCTTGAGATTTAAATTAATGCGCTTGGGTCAGTGTTATAAATATTA
The DNA here is from genome assembly GCF_004115215.2 of Ornithorhynchus anatinus. Lineage (NCBI taxonomy): Eukaryota > Metazoa > Chordata > Mammalia > Monotremata > Ornithorhynchidae > Ornithorhynchus > Ornithorhynchus anatinus. The sequence continues at coordinate 159,681,908 of NC_041728.1, forward strand.
TGATATTGATTTGATTTATTTCTTGTTTCCCTGTGGAAGCTGCAGTTATGATAGGAGATTCAGAATCTGTCTTTCTGTATTTGGGTTATATGCATAGCAGCATAGAAATTTTAAGTAATTGTGTGCTGTGGATCTAATTTTATTTTGTTAAAATTTCTACCCTGGATATTTTATTGTGAAGGAAAATTTTCGTATCAGTATCTGTTTTTATGTTGTCTTTTCAGTGATGTTTCCATTTCAATTTTAATAACACTGCAAAATAATTACTGTAGCGCAACACTGAAATTCCTTAATTCTAGCAGGTAGGTCATGAAGGCCAAGCATTAACTTATGTGCTACAAAACACATTTTTCCCCTGCAAGCATCATTGACGAGTAACCAATGTTTTCCAATTCAATAAAGACTTAACCCATAGTTAATGGGGAAGATTACCAGTGAGCTACATCCTGGAGATTATGGGGAACTGTAGTAAAGGGGTTGGGAGGGAATCCCCTGAACAGTTATCAATTTACATTATGTGTCTCTACCCCTCTAGACTGTATACTCACTTTGGGAAGAGAATATGTCTACTAACTCAGTTATACTGTATTCTCCCTGATAGAGGAGGAGGAATGGTATTTAAGCACTTACTGTGTGCCAGGTACAGTTCCAAGAGCTGGGGTAGATTCATTCGATAGTGTTTATTGAGTGCTTACTATGTGCAGAGCACTGTACTAAGCACTTGGAATGGACAATTCGGCAACAGATGGAGACAATCCCTGCCCAATGATGGACTCACAGTCTAAAAGGGGGAGACAGCAAAGCAAAACAGAACAAAACAAAACAAGACCACATCCTCGAGATAAATAGAATCAAGGAGATATACACCTCATTAACAAAATAAATAGGATAATAAATAATATATACAAATGAGCACAGTGCTGAAGGAGGGGTGGAAGAGCAGAGAGTGGGAGTTCAATTGACGAAGGAGTTTACATGGCAGAATTAGCTACAGGGATCCTGCACTGTATTTCTCTCTGTTTAGGAATCCTCTGATAACTTGTAACTCCAGATGACCATCCACTTAACCCACCTTAGGTCTGGGAAGGTTGATCATGATCTGTAATGGACAAGGCAAGATGCTCCAAGGAGGAGAGGAGCCTCTTGTCCATGAGTTTCTGCTGGGAAGAAAATCAGAGGACCCGAGACTTGAGTACCAGATTACGGGTGGGAGAGAGAAAGGCTACTCAGATGCCAGGTCAGGCGCAGATGGCGGGCATCAGAGTTTGCAGCATAGGGAAGCAGCTTATGGAAACAGCATGGTCTAGTGGACAGAGCCCGGGCCTGGGAGTCAGAAGGACCTGGGTTCCAATCCTGCCTCCAACATTTGTCTGTTGCGTGACCCTAGGCAAGTCATTTAACCTCTCTGTGTCTGTTACCCCATCTGCAAAATGAGGACCAAGACCATGAGCCCAGTGTGGGACAGGGAATTGTATTAGTCCCTGATAAGTGTCTAATTAGCTTCTCTCTACCCCAGATTCAAAGTAATTAGTTTTGACACAGTCCATGTCCCACATGGGACTCACATTCTTAGTCTCTATTTTATAGATGAGGTAACTGAGGCCCAGAGAAGTAAAATGGCATGCCCAAGGTCACACAGGCAAGAGGTGAAGTGGTGGTCCTCCTGATTCCCAAGTTCTCTAACCACAAAGCAATATTGCACTTTGCACACAGTAAGCACTCAATAAAAGCCCTACTGAGAGCTCACCTCTTTCAGGAGGCCTTCCCAGACTGAGCCTCCATTTCCCTCTGCCCCTCCTCCCCTCCCCATTGCCCCTCCTCCCTCCTCCCTCTGCTTTACCCTCTTCCCCTCCCCACAGCATTTGTGTGTGTTTGTATATATTACTCTATTTTATTAATGTGTGTGTGTATATATCTGTGATTCTATTTATTTTGATGGTATTTATACCTTACTAGTTTTGCTGTCTCCCCCTTTTAGACTGTGAGCCTGTTGTTGGGCAGGGATTGTCTCTCTCTGTTGACAAATTGTACATTCCAAGTGCTTAATACAGTGTTCTGCACATAGTAAGTGCTCAATAAGTACAATTGAATGAATAAATATGATCAATTGATGATTTTTGCCAATCAGTCATCATCGCACATGAAAAGGGAAGAGCAGACTGAGCTAATAGATAAATGTTCACTTGCAAGATCACTTAAGAGAACTGTGGATGTAGATATAAAAGTAGGACCCACAGTAAGGCTTGATAAATACTCTTGCTACTCACTGAACTCTGGTTCTGCATGAGTATATAGCAGAGGAAGAACCCATGGGATGGGACATAGCAACACCTACTGCTGTTGTGGCTACTGGAAAAAACCCAAAACATTTTGGAGTAGATAATAAGAAACATGAAGGAATTCAAAGTAAAAAAAAAAAAAAAAAGATAGCTTGAAAAAAATTGCTAACTCTAATTTTTGAAGTACAAAGGCAAATGTACTACTTATTCTGATTACTGAAAATATTGCAAATCAAAGGAAATATTCATTCAATAGTATTTATTGAGCGCTTTCTATGTGCAAAGCACTGTACTAAGCACTTGGAATGTACAATTTGGCAACAGAGACAATCCCTTCCCATTGACGGGCTTACAGTCTAATCGGGGGAGACAGATGGACAAAAACAGGCAACTTAATCACGATAAATAGAATTAAGGGGATGTACATAAAAAAAAAAAAGGGTAATAAAAATGTATTCAAATGAACACAGTGCTGAGGAGAGGGGAAGGGAGGAAAGGCGGTGTGGCTGAGGGGAGGTGAAGGGGGCAGAGAGGGATGCAGAGGGAAAAGGGGAAGCTCAGTCTGGGAAGGCCTCTTGGAGGAAGTGAGCTCTCAGTAGGGCTTTGAGGAGGGGAAGAGAGTTAGTTTGTCAGAGGCGAGGAGGGAGGGCATTCCGGGACCGCGGGAGGACGTGGCCCAGGGGTCGACAGCAGGATAGGCGAGAACGGGACGGTGAGGAGGTGGGCGGCAGAGGAGCGGAGAGTGCGGGGTGGGGAGTAGAACGAGAGAAGGGAGGTGAGGTAGGAAGGGGCAAGGTGGTGGAGAGCCTTGAAGCCTAGAGTGAGGAGTTTTTGTTTGGAGCGGAGGTTGATAGGCAACCACTGGAGGTTTTTAAGGAGGGCTGTGATATGCCCAAAGCATTTCTGCAGAAAGATGATCCGGGCAGTGGAATGAAGAATAGACTGGAGTGGGGGGAGACAGGAGGAAGGGAGATCAGAGAGAAGGCTGACATAATAATCCAGCTGGGATATTAATATCCATTAATGGGGTCCATTCAGAAAATCTGATAGTATTCTGGGCCTTCAAATTAGTACCAGGAAAGCCCTTGATAAATCACAGGAACATTCTGAGCTTTGACAGAGCACAATCCTTGAATGAAAATCCTTGGAGAAGTTGGGATTCTGGGACCACATGGCAGTGCCATCAGCTTTGGAGACCATGGTTCCATCTTATTTCCCTGCACCAGCAGAACCTGTCCAGAACCATTTAGGTGCATTCTGGAACTTGGACTGATTAATGGTGAACAGACTCCAAAAGGCTGGAGAATGAATCAGTGGGCTGCCTCCATCCCTTCATGGATTTCCAAAGTGGCTGTAGGAGTCTGTGCAGTTCTCCCAGTTTGGGGAGTTTGGACCACAAACCCTCTAGTGAGATATATATATATATATATATATATATATATATATATATATATATATATATATATGTGATTAAATTGATTAAAGTTCATTAAAGTGCAGCCGGTTTTCAGTCAACAAAATTATATTTATTGAATGCTTAAATGTGTGCAGAGCAATAATAATGTTGGTATTTGTTAAGTGCTTACTATGTGCCGAGCACTGTTCTAAGTGCAGGGGTAGACATAGGGGAATCAGGTTGTCCCACGTAGGGCTCACAGTCTTAATCCCCATTTTACAGATGAGGGATCTGAGGCACAGAGAAGTTAAGTGACTTGCCCACAGTCACACAGCCGACAAGTGGCAGAGCTGGGATTCGAACTCATGAGCCCTGACTCCAAAGCCCATGCTCTTTCCACTGAGCCACGCTGCTTCTCATAATAATAATGTTGGTATTTGTTAAGTGCTTACTATGTGCCAAGCACTGTTCTAAGCGCTGGGATAGGCACAGGGGAATGAGATTGGCCCACGTGGGACTCAGAGTTTTAATCCCCATTTTACAGATGAGGTAACTGAGGCCCAGAGAAGTGAAGTGACTTGCCCACAGTCACCCAGCTGACAAGAGGCAGAGCTGGGATTCGAACTCGTGACCTCCGACTCCAAAACCCGGGCTCTTTCCACTGAGCCACGCTGCTTCTAAGCACTTGGGATAGTACAATATAGCAATATAACAGACACATCCCCTACCCACAATGAGTTTACAGTCTAGAAGGGAAGGAAGGCAGACACTAATAAAATTATGGATTGGTACACAAGTGCTGTTGGGCTGGGAGGAGGGGTGAATAAAGGGAACAAGTCAGTTTGACTCAGAAGGGAGTAGAAGAAAGTGGAAGAGCTTGATGTAATAGCCAAGGTGGAATAGGATAAGTGCTTTATTAATGTAGTAGCAGTTTGGATGGAGAGGAGAGATTGGATTTTAGCAATGTTGTGAAGGTTGAACTGACATGATTCAGTGGCAGATTGAATGAGAGAGATGAATTGAGGATAACCCAAGGTACAGGCTCATGACACAGGAAGGATGGTTATGCTGTCTATAGTGATGATAAAACCAGAGTGAGGACAGGGTTTGGGTGGGAAGATAGAGACTTCTGTTTTCAGGATGTTAGGTTTGAGGTGTCACCAGCACATCCAAGTAGAGGTATCCTAAAAGCCGGAGGAAATGTGAAACAAGAGGAGGAGAGAGATCAGGGCTAGAGATGTAAATTTAGGAATCATCCACATAGAGATGATAACTGAAGCCATTTGAGGAAATGGGTTCTACAAGGGAGTGGGTGTAGATGGAGAATAGAAGGGGTCCCAGAACTGAAACTTGAGGTACTCCTAAAGTTAGGGGGTTAGAGACAGAGTCCATGAAAGAAGCTGAGACTGAAATGACAAAAATATAGGAGGAGAACCAGGAGAAGAGAGTGATGACTTAAGGTTATGGGCTCATGAGACAGGAAGGATTGTTATGATGTCTATAGTGATGATAAAATCAGGGTGAGGACAGGGTTTGGGTGGGAAGATAGAGTTCTGTTTTCAGAACCTCAACCTGATTAACTTGTATCTAACCCAGCACTTAGTTCAGTGCTTTGCACATAGTAAGTTTTTAACAGGTACCATAAAAAAGGAGTAGATGGTGTTAGATTTGGCAAGAGGGACCTTTGTGACCTTTGGGAGGGCAGTTTCTGTGGAGTGAAGGGCAGAAGACAGATTGGAGGGGAGTGCAGACAACTCGCTCAAGGAGACTGGAGAGGAATGTTAGGAGAGTGATAGGGTGAAAACTAGAAGAGAGAATATTTTTAGGGTAGGAGAGACATAAGCCAATTTGAAATCATTGGGGGCAAAAAACTGTTCAGAGTGAAGAGTTGAAGATGGTGGTCAGGGAGGGAAGAAAGTAGGAGACAAGTGCTTTGGTAAGGTATGAAGGAATGGGTTTGGAGACACAAGTGGAGGAGATAGCAGTCCTCTTGTGATATTGCCGGTAAAGATGAGAGGAATTGAAGGAGCAGGAGGACAGACGGACTGGAGAGGAGAAGGGGAAATTTTAGGGAGATAGGGTCTGATGGTTTCAACTTTCTTCAACTTTCTTTTTTTATTAGGGGTAAGAGGTGGGAGGACATAGAAGTAATGTAGCATGGGTTCTAATCCCGGATCTGCCACTTGTCTAATGTGATCTCGGGCAAGTCACTTCAATCCTCTGCCTCAGCTCTCTCATTTGTAAAATGGGGATTCAGACTGTGAGCTCTGTGAGACAGGGACAGTGTTCAACCAGATTACCTTGATTCTACCCTAGGGCTTAGTACAGTGCTTGGCACATAGTAAACACTTAATACCATAATGATCATTATTGTCATTATTGTGGAGGGAATTAAAGATCTGAAACAGTATGAGAGCAATATGCATGGGAGTCATTAAGGATGGAGTAATAATGTTGCCAATCAGAAGGGAGGGCAGAGTTAAAGCACAAAAGGTTGAACTTGAGATGATTAAGGTCAGCCTGATACCTGGATTTCCAACAGCAGAGCTCTGCAGATCATGCATAGGAGCGAATGAAGCAAACTCTGGAAGTGATCCAGGGCTGTGTGTTAATGTATGACATCGAAGGAATAGCAGAGCAAGAAAGTTGAGTTGTGTTGAGGGTATCAATTTGGTCAAGGGATGGTAGTTTGGGTTTGGAGGTTAAATGGGACATGATGACTTGAGAAAATTATGATGTTGGGTGAGGGCCTATTCTAAAACTTTCTAGGTAAAAAAAAATATTGTTTCTATAAGGACGAGAATAGATCAGTTGTGAATTCCGATCCCAAACTGTGGTCATGTAAATCTATGCTGCTCCACACTCTCTTCAAAACTGCTATCCCTTCTTCCCTGAATCACCCTGAGACTCCCTCAGTGGCAGCCTACCCCCCCCCCCCGCCTCATCCCTTGGACAACCAACTGGAAAAGTGATTAGACCACTCAGATCCTGCCAGACTCACCTGGCCTTCTCACCCTGTCTGGATACCCTGGCTATTTATTAAGCAGAGAAATCTTGCTCCAACCAGCATCAATGTCATAACCGAATTGTCAGAACTGGACATTAGAGCAGATGCAACAATGGCTGATGGAGCTGAGCTGTGTAGCCAGTGTCTGTATATACAGCTGAAATTGTTCAGTAGCATCATGCTGATTTCAGTCAATGGAATTTGAGTGCTTACTTTGTGCAGAGCACTGTATTGAACTTTTGGGAAAGTAGACATCCCAGTCCTAAAGGAGATAACATACCTATAATAATGTTGGTATTTGCTAAGCACTTACTATGTGCAGAGCACTGTTCTAAGCCCTGGGGTAGATGCAGAGTAATCAGGTTGTCCCATGTGAGGCTCACAGTTAATCCCCATTTTACAGATGAGGTAACTGAGGCACAGAGAAGTTAAGTGACTTGCCCACACTCACAAGTCTGACAAGTGGCAGAGCTGACATTCGAACCCATGACCTCTGACTCCCAAGCCTGGGCTCTTTCCACTGAGCCAAACTCTTCCATGGTGCAGAGTAGTGTCTTCATATGGTGGCCAATATTAACTTTACCAGAATATGTACACTCTTATGCTATTATAATACTGAACTTTAGAATTTTTGGTTTCTTGGCACATGGCTAAAGAATACATGGCATTGAGCTCTGCTGCAGATTGATATCCAAAATTGACTATTCCTCTGGAGTAACTTACACCTGAAACACCTTAAGGCAGGATTGGAAAGGGCAGGTCCTGAGCATTTGCATCTGGTTGAGTAGTCTACCCAAGAATGAAAAATGCCTCCCTTTGAGTTTTAGTAATCAGTGCAAGCAAATTGAGCTCAGTAGAGAGAGTTGTGTTTTTAATAATATAAATACAAACTTAACTCCTGCCTTCTCTCAAAATTCACCTCCTCCATCTCTGTATCTTCCCCCATCCCTTCACACCTTATGAAAACACTTGTCCCCTCCTGTTTTCTCCCCCTATCCTCCATCTATAACTGTTCACTCTCCAATGGCTTTTTTCCCTATTACTTTCAAACCTGATCATGTTTCCCCTAGCCTAAAAAAACCCTACCTTGACTGTACAGCTCCCTTTAGTTATATCCCTATCTCCCTCCTACCATTTCTCTCCAAACTCCTTGAATGCTATCTCAGGTTTCTCTTCTCCAGTGCTATCCTTGACCCTTTTCAATCTGGCCTCCAACCATTTCATTCTACAGATAACAACCTCTCAAAATTCACAAATTATCTTCTTCTTGACAAATCGAACAGCCTCTCCCTCATCCTAATCCTCCTCAACCTCTCAGCTGCCTTCAAGCACCAGTTCTCCTGAGAACATTATCCAACTTTATCTTCATTGACACTGTTCTCCTCGTTCTATATGTCTGGCTGTTCATTATCAGTCTTTCTCGGGCTCTTCCTCTGTGTCACCCTCTAACTGTGGGAATCCCTCAAGGTTAATTCTGGATTCCCTTCTATTCTCCATCCACACCCACTCACTTGGAGAACTCATTCACCCAGATGGCTTCAATAATTCATCAATGCAGATAATTTCCAAATCTACAGCTCCATCCTTGGTCTCTCTCACTCTCTACGCTTCCTCCTGTGTTCAACATCTCTACTTGGATTACCCACTGACACCTCAAACGTAACATATTAAAACCAGATCTCCTTATCTTCCCACCAAACCCTGCCCTCTGCCTGACTTTTCTGTCACTGTAGAAGGTACCACTATCCTTTCTGTCTCACAAGTCTATACCCTGGGTGTTATCATCTCTCTCATTCCACCCACATATTCAATCTGTCACTAAATCCTGTTGGCTCAACCTTCACAACATTGCTAAAGTCCACCCTTTCCTCTCAATCCAAACTACTACCATGTTAATTAACAGAATAATAATAATAATGTTGGTATTTGTTAAGCGCTTACTATGTGCCGAGCACTGTTCTAAGCGCTGGGATAGACATAGGGGAATCAGGTTGTCCCACGTGGGGCTCACAGTCTTAATCCCCATTTTACAGATGAGGGAACTGAGGCACAGAGAAGTTAAGTGACTTGCCCACAGTCACACAGCCGACAAGTGTCAGAACACAAACACATTTACTCTATCCTGCCTGCAACAGGATCTTTGCTTACCTCCCAGCTTACTGTCTCTCCCCACTCCAGTCCAGTCCACTCTATTATCTAGATTATTTTTCTACAAAGAAATTCCATCCCTTTTTTCACCACTCCTTAAGAACCTTTAGTGCTTGCCCATCCACTTCCACATCAAAACTCCCTATCAATAGGATTTAAAGCACTCAGTCACCTTATCTCATCCTACCTTACTTTGCTGCTCTCCTAGTACAGCCCAGCCTGCACAGTTAGCTTCTCTAATGCCAACTTAATCACTGTACCCCAATCTCATGTCTCTTGCCAAATGAACTCTTGTCCATGTCCCGCCTCTGCTCTCACCTCACCTTCTAGGCCTAACTGAAGTCACATCTCCTCCAATAGGCCTTCCCTTTACTGAGCCTCCATTTTCTCTTATTCCCTTCTGCATCACCCTTGCACTTAGATTTTCTCCCTTTATGTACCCCCCCTCAGCCCCTCCAACACTTATCCATATTTATATTAGTATTAGTATGTCTCCCCCTCTAAATTTTAAGCTCATTGTAGACAGGGAATATGTCTATCAACTCTGTTTTATTGTTATATTCTCCCAAGTGCTTAGTACATTGCCCTACACACAATAAAGCATTCAATAAATTCAGTAGCTTAACTCCCAGTAGTTTAAGGTTTATGATTCAAGAAAATTTAGTCTAGATGTTTGTGGAGATGAATGGTAATTTTGTTTGAGTCAAATACAAAATTGTTTAATTTTCAACTGATTATTTCATTTAAAACTGAGAAATATCTTTGAGTTGTACAACAGTTCAAATTTGAAAATTTTCCATGATCTCCATTTACTTGAAACCCTTAAATATTTTAAATTTAATCATACTGTTTTTGTGGAACTTCCTCTAGAATTCTGGTGAGAGTTAGCAATCACATCAATAGAAAAACCTCTCTCCATGGTGTGAAGACCCGTTCCACTGGCCCCCACACTTAGGAAAGCTCTCCATCTCCTTGCCCCCTCCTACCTCACCTCCTTTCTCTCTTTCTACTGCCTACCCCACATGCTCTGCTTCTCTGCCACTCACCTCCTCACGGTCCCTCTTTCTCGCCTATCCCACCATTGACCCCGGCTCACGTCCAACCACTGTCCTGGAATGCCCTCCTTCCTCACATCCGCCAACCTAACTCTTTTCCCCTCTTCAAAGCCCTCCTGAGAGCTCACCTCCTCCAGGAAGCCTTCCCAGACTTAGCCCCTATTTCCCTCTGTTCCCTCCCCCCCCATGCTATGCTCTTCCCCTTTCCCCTCCCCTCAACACTGTGTTCATTTGTACATATTATTTATTATCCTATTTATCTTGTTAATGAGGTGTACATCTCCTTGATTCTATTTATCTTGATGATGATGTCTTGTTTTGTTCTGTTCTGTTTTGCTTTGCTGTCTGTCTCCCCCATTTAGAATATGAGCCCGTCATTGAATGGTGATTGTCTCTGTTACCAAATTGTTCATTCCAAACGCTTAGTACAGTATTCTGCACGTAAGTGCTCAATAAACACTATTGAATGGAATGAATAAGGGGAAAGAGGAAGCCAGATGAGTCACTTCTTGGTTACTCTCCCTGAAGTGTGAGCCAAACCAATCAGACTGGAAAGAAAGTAGAAGTACAAGTTGAGAAGATATGGGGGAACCGTGGCCATCTTGGAGTGAGGGTGAGCGAGCTGGTGTGCCAGGAATAATATTACATGGGGAGAGTTCGTGCTGTGGACACAGTATGGATATAAGCACTGGGAGATGATTAGAAAGAATCCCTGGAGGTTTGGAGTCCAGCCGTGAGGACTCCAGAGGAATGCTACTACTGAAAGCTCACCTCACTGCTAGTGAAAGCCCACCTCCTTGAAGAGAGGTCTTCTGAGACTGAACCCCCCTTTTCCTCTGCTCTTCCTCTCCCCATCACCCCAACTCCCTCTCTCTACTATACCCCTCTCCCCACAGCACTTGAGTATATATGTACATATTTATTATTCCATCTATTATATTAATGATGTGTATATGTCTACAGTTATATTTATTTATATTGATGCTATTGATGCCTGTCTACTTGTTTTGTTGTCTGCCTCCAACTCAGATACCAGATGTTTGTGTATGCCTGCACTGGGGGCTGAGGGACAGGTTCTGGATGACGGGGAAACACATCACCTGGAAAACAGTTGGTGGGAGTGCTTTATCTGTGAATTTTGGCACCCAGCCCAGGAAAGGAGGTGGTGGGCCAGACCCAATGACCTCTACGTCTCAGAAAAACCCCTTCAGCCATACAGTGGTGGCAGCAAGAGGGATACAGGGACTAGGGATGCAGTGAATAAGATGCCTCAAAACCTGTATATTTTGAGAAATGAGAAATTAGGAGTTCTTTAGGACAGAGTGGAGGTTTGGGTCTTCTCCAGTGACTCAAGGGACTAGTTCACCTGGGATTTTAGGGCTAGAAAACTATGTGAGGAGACTTGTGTACAGTGGAATACATTCCATTTTCCATTAGTGAACATTTGGCTCTCACACCTTAAGGTCTCATCATATTGGCCATTTGTTCATAATTAGCTATGAGGCCATCCTAAAAGAGGAAATCCAAAGGATGAAAGGACACATGCAAGTTCTATTATAAAGGTCCAAATATGGCTAGAAGAAGCTGTGGAACTGACTCTGATTCTTTTTTTTTTTTTTTTTAAATGAAACATGTCACTCTTGGCAGAGCAGGGGAAGAATGAATAAAGTGAATGTTAAACAGTTCTCATAGTAAAGGGGTTAAGTTGATCTCAATGAGTTCATTATCTAACATTGCTGGTTTAGACTCAAGGAGTCTTTAAAATATACCAGTTACACTGATTCATTAATTTCCAGCCATGTTAAATATAGTGACCTATTTTAAACCTCAAGATGATCTCCAAAATATTTCCTTGTAAATTAACTTCTTTTAAAAAAAACTTTAAAAATGCAACTAAAATGATACTAGACTAGAAATTATCCTAGATAATTGCATCTATCGTACTATTAAGTGTAGGTATGAGACCTCCCACCATCATTAGGATTTGTGCATGAATTTTTTAATATTAATGGTGAAAGTTTGTGTTGAGACATTCACGCAGTCACTCTAAAGCCAACAATATCCCTTCTAGTAATAATATTGATAATAATAATGAAGATAAATGTATTTGCTAAGCATTTATGTGCCAAGATGGTTGATTAATAAATGGTTGATTGGAAATGACAGTTTGGCCTACATAGAGAGGCATAGGTCTGGGAGCCAGTAGACTGTTCTGTCCATGTTTCCCCTATCCTAAAAAATACCCCGCCCCTTGATTCCAAAACTCCCTCCAGGTATCATCCCATCTCTCGCCTACCATTTGTCTCTAAACTCTTTGGTGTCTCCTACCTTACCTCCCTGATTTCCTACCATATTGCAGCTTGCATACTTCACTACTTTAGTGCCAATTTGCTCACTGTACCTCGATCTCTTCTCTCGCACCACTGACTACTTGAGCATATCCTGTGTCTGTCCAGGGACTCCCTTCCCCTTATATTTGACAGGTGAGAACTCTCCCCACCTTCAAAGTCTTATTATTTATTTATTCATTCACTGAATTGTGTTTTTAGAGCCACTTACTGTCTGCAAAGCACTGAACTAAGTGCTTTGGAGAGTACAATTTGTTAAAATCACATCTCCTCCAAGAGGTCTTCCCCGATTAAGCCCTAATTTCCACTTTTCCCACTCAATTCTGTCTTGCCTTTGGTCTTGGATTTGCATCCTTTCTTCACCCCACCCTCAGGCCCACAGCACTTAGGTACATGTCTGTAATTCATTTATTTGTAGTCATGTCTCTCCTCCTAGATTGTAAACTTCTTGTGGGATGGGAATGTATCTATACTGTTTTATTGTCTTCTCCCAGGTGCTTATACAATGCTCTGCTCACAGTAAGCACTCAAATACGATTGATTTCTTGTGCAGGCTCATTTTCTTGTCCATATGACCTTTGGCAAGCGACATAACCCAAGTGACAGAAAAGCAGCATGGCTCAGTGGAAAGAGCACGGGTTTAGGAATCAGAAGTCATGTGTTTGAATCCCGGCTCTGCCACTTGTCAGCTGTGTGACTGTGGGCAAGTCACTTAACTTCTCTGTGCCTCAGTTACCTCATCTGTAAAATGGGGATTAAAACTGTGAGCACCACGTGGAACAACCTGATTACCCTGTATCTACCCCCAGCGTTTAGAACAGTGCTCAGCACATAGTAAGTGCTTAACAAATACCAACATTATTATTGTTATTATAACCCACTGTTCTTCATTTCCCACAATGGAGATAAGATTTCTGTTCTCTTCACCTTTTTTTTCCATGCCCCCCATAACTCGTGGGATAGGGATGGTCCCTGACCTGATTGTATTACCCCAGTGTTTCATAAAATGGAAGCAATCAATCATTACCATCTTAACTGTGGCCACTGAAAAGACTACTTTTTTTTTGGATGGTATTTAAATGTCAGAAACTGTGCTAACCTCTATAATGTCCCATCAGCAGTAGACCCTGCTGAGTTATCTGGTTTGTAAGCCACTGTTGAGCAAGGCACTCTTTTCCCCCAGGTGGTGCACTTATCAAACAGTACAAACTTTTTGTGTGTGACCAAAGCAGTCCGATTGTGCATCAAACAGTCCACTGCCCTTGTCAATTGCATCCACTCCAACATGTGTTGTCTTTGAGTAATCATACAAACAAATGGCACTATTAGAGCTTGAAGGAACATGGTCTGAGCATTACACTTATAAATTTTAAAAAGGATTTCCCTGGACATTAGGTTTTGTATATCTTTGATTTCAGTTTTTAATAATTCAGGGGTAAAAGCCAATTTTACCACATTTTAAACCTGAGAAATGGCACCTAAAACAAAATAACCTTAAAGATTTTTAAGGAATGTGGAAAATCCCAAGAGAAGTTGAGAAATAGTAATAAGAAAAAATTTCATAGCTCTTTTAGGTATAGTGAACTTTTCATAGTCTCTGGTCCCAATATCTCACTCTGTCTAAGCTCTAAATGCAAAACTAAAGAGGGAGGAGGGATTGAAATGATGAACCACATCTTTCCAGATAGATAAGGCCTAGTGGAATATTAGGGAAATACATGTCTGGAGACTTGATCTCTAGTTTACTTCTAACCTTATGTTTTGAATCATTTAATCATAGAAGCAGGCCCAGTGGGTAGAGTGCGGCCCTGGGAGTCAGAAGGACCTAGGTCCTCTCTCACCCCGCTCCAGTCTATTCTTCACTCCGCTGCCCGGCTCATCTTCCTGCAGAAACGATCTGGGCATGTCACTCCCCTTCTTAAACAACTCCAGTGGTTGCCTATCAACCTCCTCTCCAAACAAAAACTCCTCACTCTAGGCTTCCAGGCTCTCCATCACCTTGCCCCTTCCTACCTCTCCTCCCTTCTCTCTTTCTACCGCCCACCCCGCACGCTCCACTCCTCCGCCGCCCACCTCCTCACCGTCCCTCGGTCTCGCCTATCCCACCGTTGACCCCTGGGCCACATCCTCCCACGGTCCTGGAACGCCCTCCCTCCTCACCTCCGCCAAACTGATTCTCTTCCCCTCTTCAAAACCCTACTTAAAACTCACCTCCTCCAAGAGGCCTTCCCAGACTGAGCTCCCCTTCTCCCTCTACTCCCTCTACCACCCCCCCTTCACCTCTCTGCAGCTTAACCCTCTTTTCCCCCCATTTCCCTCTGCTCCTCCTCCTCTCCCTTCCCATCCCCTCAGCACTGTACTCGTCCGCTCAACTGAATATATTTATTACCCTATTTATTTTGTTAATGAAATGTACATTGCCTTGATTCTATTTAGTTGCCATTGTTTTTATGAGATGTTCTTCCCCTTGACTCTATTGCCATTGTTCTTGTCTGTCCGTCTCCCCCGATTACCTGATTAGACTGTAAGCCCGTCAAATGGCAGGGACTTTTTCTATCTGTTGCCGACTTGTTCATTCCAAGTGCTTAGTACAGTGCTCTGCACATAGTAAGCGCTCAATAAATACTATTGAATGAATGAATAGGTTCTAATTCTGGCTCTGCCACTTGTCTGATGGGTAACCTTGGACAAGTCATTTAACTTCTCTTTGCCTCACTTACCTCATCTGTAAAGTGGGGATTTTGACTATAACCCCTATGTGGGACAGGAACTGTGTTCAACCTGATCATCCCAGCACTTGGTAGACTAAGTGCTCAACAAGCACCATAATTATTATAATTAGAAAAATTGGAATGCAAGTCGCTTAGGAAGGACATCTAGTCCAAACCCCTGCTTCAAAGTAGATTTTATTGAAACCTCCATAAAAGGAGAGGCTTCCCTCTAAATGCACACTTTCAGTGTTCAACCATAGCCACTGTCATGATCGCTACCAGGTGCTCCAAACCGGACATTTCATCTTCAAAAAAACCTACCATTAAATTGGTGCCCCAATTTTGGCCATCTAGTTTTCCACTCTTCAAAACTGCCCTACACAATCAGACAGTGGTATTTATTGAATATTTACTCTAAGAAGAGCTCTGTACTAAACACTTGGGAGAGTGGTGTACACCAGGTAGTGCACATCATGTGATAGATGTGTTCCCAGCCCACAACGATCTTACAGTCTAGAGGGGGGAGATAAGCATGTAAATAAATTATGGATTGGCATAATCTCATTTAAAAAAAAGTTCTGGCTGCATGTTCTCAATCTAATGCTTTTCATCTTTGTCATAATGAATTGACACAGATGCCAACATCCAATCCCTTTGTGTGAATGCATCAGTCATGCAAACTCCACCAATTCATGGAACTTTGCAATAGCTCCATAAACATCACTTTTATACACTACATAATATCAGTGACAAGGGAAGGAGGGATCAGAAGCATTGGAGACCTGTCCAACTAGCATAATTCATGTCTGGTTATCCTTCATACTCAAGACATCAGTGATGTTGGAGTCCACCTAGGCTTCATCGGTGACTGAAGGGGCCAATGAAGAATCCAGACCATATTGTGCACACAGACTCTCCTATGTTGTACTGACGTGGTTCTTATTTTCTGCTCCTGGCACTTCTTTTGCTCTAACTGCCTAGTCACATTATCCTTACTGAGCTTCTGTTTAAATAAAGCCATTCCTTATTATTTTTTTTTTACTGCATTCCTTCTGACTCCCAGCCCTGTACCCTATCCGCTAAGCCAAGCTGCTCCTCTAAGTATACCACGATGGGCTTTGGCAATAGAATTTTTCAGCTGGTTTATTTACTGTTGCCTTAAGATTTCTTCTGACCTTCTTTTGGTTTCCCGATTTTTATCTCCCCATACAAAAGTGATTTGGGTAACCTATTGTTCACAGTTTTCCTCTCATGTTCCACCCAACACAGTTGGGTTGAGATGAGCATAGCTTCAATGTCATCCTGGGGGAGGTGCTTGGGTACTAAATATTTGCATCTTCCTAGTCTGCTCCTGACTTTAAGATTTTAATAAAAATAATAACGATGATGATGATAATGATAGATCTGGGGCTCTTTCGGAGGCCAGAGTTGAAGCGAAGCAAAATGGAGTACTAATGAAGCATGCTTCATTCACTGCAGTTTTGCTGGAGGAAACTGAAATGTTTGGAGACAGCAGAATACAGCCGCAATGGTAATATTTGAGACCCCACTTGGTGCTTAGGTAGTACAAAAAAACAAAGTGAAATGTTCCCTGCCCCCAGGGAGCTTACACTTTAATGGGAAGACATAGGTAAAAATATTTACAGGAGTTCTAATATTATTAAATATACAATTGTATAAACACATATCAAAGAGCACTGAGGATTGGCATGAATATGATTCTAAGAGCTAGGGTTAGTTGATTGGGCTTGTATGATTACAGGCAGATTAATCAGGGAAGCCTTGGGGGAGGTGGAGGAATGTGTTTCAAACCTTGATTCTTTCAGCCACACCTACATATGAGTGATATATCTCTGCTACCATCATTTTCAAAATTCAGAGGATGTTTCCATATGGTGTTGTTAGGACTCAGGCACATTCCATGATTTATTTTCAACTTGTCTTTGTGTCTGCAGGGGATAATCACAGTGTATTGACTCAAGAACATCTTTCCTATTTTCATCTCTGCTATTCATCTCAGATTGGGAAGGGTCGTTAAGCAGATGGTGAAAAGAGAGAGGGGGAAAAGTGGGTTTGTTTTGAAGAAGTGTGGGGATTGGGTGAAATAGAAAGTTAAATATCTGTGCCAGAGAAGAAGGTGCTTCTGCTCCAGCAGAGATTTCTGACAAGCCCAAAGGGAGAGATGGGTGGGTGGATGTGTGGGGTGTCTGTGTGTTTGTGTCTGCATATGTCCACCTGTCCTATGATTTGCAGAGGTTACTAAGACCTAGAACATAGGAGGGATCCCTGTCCCACAGCTGCTTTAGCTTTTGGGTGGACAAGTTGTGGGGTGAAGTGGGAGGAAAGGTGAGCCAGGAAATGCCACTCGGGGGGCTGCTCCTTACATCATCCTGTAGCACTACACATAATGCAGACTATTTGCAGATCACATGAGTGGTCCTCCTAGACAGTCGAAGGGAAGCAACATGACATAGTACATAGACTGTGGGCCTGGGAGTCAGAGGACCTGAGTTCTAATCCCCGTTTGGCCCCTTGCCTGCTGTTTGAATTTGGGAAAGTCTGCGCAATTTTCTCATCTGTAAAATAGGGAAGAAATACTTGTTTTCCTTTCTACTTAGACGCTGAAGCCCATGTAGAACAGGGACTCTGTTTGCCATGATATTTTATCCATTGCAGTACTTAGGACAGTGTATGGCACACTACAAGAGCTCAATAATAATTGTGGTAATTGTTATTGTTATAGTGCAGACCCAGGATTTAATTAGAACAGCCCTACCTTTCAGCATATGAGATCAGCCTGTCAATTATTATAACTTTTCTTCTAATTATTACTGCTATTATTATTGGATTTAAGTGCTTACTATTTGTCAATCACTGTTTTAAGAGATGGGGTAGATACGAGATAATCGGGATGGACAGTCCCTGTCTCACATGGAGCTTACAGTCTAAATATGAAGAAGAAATTAATCCCCACTACAGATGAAGAAACTGAGGCACAGAGAAGTTAAGTGACTTGCCCAAAATCATACTGCAGAACAGTGGCTGAGCTGGGATTAGAACCTAGATTCTCTGTCTCCAAGGACCACACTCTTTCTACGAGGCCACTCTACTCCCAAGTGGGACATCACAGTTATTTAAGACACTGAAATCACGTGGCAAACATATTAAGGATTTTTGCTAATATTTGTTGTTAAGTATACATCCTGTCTTGTGTCTTTGGAAATCCATATTTTTTGCTATGTTGAACTGAAATGAAATGTGAACAGATTCTAGTTAAAAGTTCTTGCTGGACTATTTAGTTGAGGATTGTGCCAGTGTTAAAATTGGGGACTGAAATTAATGGTGGACTTCAAAAGCTTTCCCTTAGTTTGTATGCAAATTTGTGTTAAGTGATCAATTCAAGGGTCAAATGCATTGAAAAATGATGGACACGTGCCGTGATGCTTAATTAGCCTTCTCTGGTTCAAAATAGAAAAAAGCAAATAAATGAGGCCTTTGGAATATCCCATTCTTATATGTAGTATTCTATGATGAATTTCACAGAACCTTTCAGATCTCATTTGTGTGTTTGACTAGGGTGTGATCACAATGGCCTACATCCTTATCTAGAAGAACTAATGACTCAGAGACAAGAAGTTCATGTCTTACCATTCATCATTTTATTCATTGGCCTTGTTAGCTTTTGGAAGGCTCATCCATTTCAGGCTAGAATAAATATGAATCATAGATATTAATATTGTTTGATTAAGAATCAATCGATGGTATTTGTGTCCTCACTAAATGTGAAGCAGTATTAGGTGCTTAAGATGATATGACATCAGGAAGGCACAAGTTTTCTGCCTTCATGGACTGCCCCATCAGATGGGGGAGAGAAATAGACCAACACTTTTTCTTTCTTTTTTTTTTTTTTGGTCATAGCGTGATGGAAGAGATTGAATAATAACAAATATACTTTGGTCAACTGGAAAGAACATCTAACTACTGAGTCCCAGGTTTTCAATAGCCCCCATTGTTTGTGACCTTGGGAAGTTTATCCCTCTCAGCCTCAGTTTTCTGTAAAATGCAGATGATCACTACTTGTAGCATATGGGGACTCATTCCTAGCCCCAAGTTTGAAAGATCCTTCTCTGGTCTCCTTCCCGTCCCCGAAACTGGCTTAGCTGAAGCCCAGTGTCCATGGCCAAGCCTTTCCTCATCTGTTTCATTCAGTACCTCTGCCTCTCTTAGCTGACATCTCTGGAGGGAAGGGAACCAGAGGAAGTTTTGCCGAGTTCTGTTCTGCTTATATGTGACCCCATTCACCCTCTTCCCCTTCTCATTAAGCATCTCCTCTATCATTTGAATAGAAGGACTTGGGTCACTGTCAGGGGCGACCAATCAAGAGAGTGGTCAACGCAGGCACCGAACAGGTGGAGAGGCGATGTGGCTTAGTGGAAAGTGCACAGGCTTGGGAGTCAAAGGTTGTGGGTTCTAATCCCGGCTCCATCACTTACCAGCTGTGTGACTTTGGGCAAGTCACTTAATCTCTCTATGCCTCATTTACCTCATCTGTCAAATGGGGATTAAGACTGTGATCTCCTTGTGGGACACCCAATTACTTTGTATCTACCCCAGCGCTTAGAACAATGCTTGGCACATAGTAAGTGCTTAACAAATACCATCATTATTATCTGTAAACTGCAAGCTCCTAATGGACTTGGATTGCATCTTCCAAATGTGTTGTTTTGTGCTCTCTCAAGCTCTTAGTGCGGCACTCTGCACAAAGTAAGTGCTCAATAAATACGATTGATTTCCCCACCAGTCAGGTCAGGCCCAAGGGAACAAATTAGATTTAAAGATGGGAGGAAAGAATTATAAATCAATGTTTTAATTTGGAGGAATCCAAAAAACAAAAGTGGCCTGGAAGCTTTTCATCACTGAGTAGTAACTTTACAAGCTGCACTCTCATAGTGAACTTTTACAGAGGAACTTTTGGTTTCAAGTGGGAGGAGAGGAACGGTCGTGCTTTTATCCAAGAAGGTAGCATGTGCTGGGGATTGAATCAGAATGGACTAGGAGGCTGATCCAGGCTCATGGAAGAGATGTGCATCTCTGAATGGAGATCCTATGGAATTCCAGGATGAGTGGTAACCGGGCAGCCCTGCTCTTGACTCAGAGACAGATCACTGCTCTGGAAATCAGGAGATCTGATTCTCAATCCATCAATCAGTCATTACTTATTGAGCGTTTACTGTTTGCACAGCACTGTACTCAGTGCTTGGGAGGGTACAAGACAACAATATTACAAAAACATTCTCTGCCAACAGTGAGCTTATGGTCTAGAGGATTCTATTCCTGGCTCTGCCTACTATGGCTCTGCTATCAGTTGTAAAAGTTGAGAGTCAAAGGAACTGGGTTCTAATCCCACTCTGCCACTTGCCTGCTGTGTGAACGAAGGCAAATCACTTAATTTATCTGCACCTCAGTTCCCTTATCTGTAAAATGGGTATTAAAACACTCTTCTCCCACCTACTTTAGGCTGTGGGCCCTAAGGGGGACAGGGATTGTGTCTACCCCAGTGTTTGATCCATAGCAAGTGAATAACAAATGTTATTATTATCATCATCATTATTCAAGGTGGCATATTGTAAGTGCTTAATCCTTATAATGATTCAGCTATTCAGAGGTAAAGAATATAGACCTAAATGTTTATGTCCGGTCTTGAGGTGGGGATGAGTAAGTAGGCTGTGCTTTTACTGTGAATAGGATTCTGTAGGTAAGGGGTCTTCTCTCCAAAAGGAGCCTGCTTGACTCTATATTTGGAGCAGGATTGTTTGCACTGGTTGCAGATCTTTTCACAGTAGAATAGTTTCTTATCACTGTTTCCTTAACCACTGAGATATTTAGTAACTCCATTGAAGAGACCACACACAAAATTCACAGTGCCCTCTTTATTTTAGAGTATCACTGACTCCTGTTCCCAGGGTACTGTTTGGCAGAATCCCACTGCCGCAAGTTCATAGTCCTTATATCTACTACTACCAATAATAATGTTGGTATTTAAGCGCTTGCCATGTGCAAAGCACTGTTCTAAGCACTGGGGTAGATACAGGGTAATCAGGTTGTCCCACGTGAGGCTCACAGTCTTAATGCCCATTTAACAGATGAGATGACTGAGGCACAGAGCGGTTAAGTGACTTGCCCACAGTCACACAGCTGACAAGTGGCAGAGCGGGAATTCGAACCCATGACCTCTGTCTCCCAAGCCCATGCTCTTTCCACTGAGCCATGCTGCTGCTGCTACTACAAACTCCTCCCCAAGTTAGCACAACTCCTTCCTCATATGTTACGTGTCCCTTGTCTCCACTGACCACAGATTCACTTTCCAGGTTTCCTCTTCCTCTCCTCTGGAATGTGGAGGCTAGTTGGGCTGACCACCACAATGCCATTCATTCTTGCTCAAATCTCCCTTTATCTTCCCTCACTTCAATTTCTAGTGGGGTAGGTAAACCCCATAGCCCTTGGGGTACCTGCTCACACTTAAGAACTTTCTCTCCTCCTGTGTCGTGTTATTCTTTTCTCTTCTCCTTGGCTCCCTTCCAATCAATAATTCCTGTAAATTGCTGTTTGTCTCTGCCTAATCAACATTTCTCACCCTTTCAGCACTCATATTCCTTTCAACTGTGTTAGCTCTTCCTATAAAAAGAGACATGCATTCCTGTTCCATATAACTTTTATCTTGGAAAGAGCACAGTAACCCCAACAGATGAAAATCCTGGGAATGGATTCCAGGGTGGGAATTGTCTTGATTTGCCATTTTTACTCCTCTTTTTCTACTCTCTACATCCCTCTGACCTTGTGATATCAGATCTTTTACATGTTTGACTCCTTGTAGTGTGAGGAAACATACACACTTGCTTTTCACTTAGATCAAATCTATTCTGGGAAAATTATCCAGATATTTCAGTTTCAATAGATATTTTGAATAAAATAATGAGTTCAGTTTCCCAAAATATACTGATTTCCTGAATCATTTATATCAGTTGCTAAGCCTTAGAGAAAAAATTAAGCATTATAAAAGTCTCCTCAACTTCTCCATCTAAAGAACATTTGAGAACCCTGAAAGATTTATAAATTCACTTGATTATGAAATACTTTATTTTGTATAATCTTGGCCAGCACTCAGAAACTTTAGAAAACATAATTGAACATGACAAAAAAGTAAGATGAACTTTTTAATATTTCAAAAATATTCCTTATTTTAGTTTTTTTTTTTTTTTTAATAGTAACTGGCCAGAAGAACATCTTTTAATTCAGTTTAGGTTTTGTATCCTGGAGCTAAAGAAGAAAAGGGTCAGGGGCACTATGGAGAAATTTCCAAGCTCGGAAGACCAAACTATAAATTCGGGTCCAAGTTCCCATCATGTAATCAGACCTTGGATGAGTCATTTAATTTCTATGCTAACACTGTACAAATCTGGATAATCTTTGTTTACAAGAGATCCGTACTATAATCTCTCCATACCAAATCCAAGATTGATAGTGTCCAAGCTCTCATGGTGTACATCAGCTGGACAATATGAAAGAATAATACAAGGAGATGCTCAGAAAGAGATGAAAGTGAAATTCACACACACATAACTATTCCTTGGCTTTTGTAGTGTACCTTCATTCATAAAGCACCCTGACATTATGTATCTCATTTTTACTCACCCTAGCCCTATGAGATGAGTAAAAAAAAAAAAAAACTGGTTTATTATCCCCCTTTTAAAGATGAGGAAACTGAGGTCCAGAGAAGTTGAGTGACTTGCTGACAATCCCACAACAGGCTGGTGATGAAATTCGAAACCAAGTCCTCCAACTTTCCATCATACCACAGAATAAACTTATTCTATCTTAACCAGGTCACAGAAGGACTGTAAGCATATACTGCTACTGATATAATCTGTCACCACATACTGTTTCTTTTTCCCTTTATTCTGAAAGAATGCAAATACTACAAATGTGTATTCAAAATTTCATTGTTTAACTCTGCAAAAATCAACATTTTTTTTTGTAAATTTCAAGACAAATCAAGTAGATTGACAATCTGAAGGATAAAACAAATCATTCTGTTACTTTAGTTCTTCCTCTACTATTGAAGTTTGAGATCTAATTTTCAGTCTTTCTGTAACCTGCAGAGCCACCATCAGTTTTATAAAAAATGAAGGGGAAAGAGCAGCAAATGCAATAAAAAAATCCTCTAATAATTATAATGATTGATATTTGTGAAATACTGTGTGCCAGGTACTTTACTAAGCAATGGGTGGATACAAGCAAATCAGGTTGGACACAGTCCCTGTCCCATGTGGGGCGTTCAGTCTCAATCTTCATTTGACAGATGAGGTAACTGAAGCCCAGAGAAGTGAAGTGACTTGCCCAATGTCACACACCAGAGAAGTGGTGGATCCAAGAGTAGAACCCATGACTTTCTGACTCCAAGGTCCATTTGCTGTCTACTAGGAACTCTGTTTCTTTAATATGTAATCATTGTTTAATCTTTTCGAAAAGGTCTGTGATCTCAAAGCACATTATATTATTCAATAATATTTATTGAGTGCTTACTGTATGCAAATCACTGTATTAAGCGCTGCAAAACACTGTACTAAGCACATGGAATGTACAATTTGGCAACAGTTAGAGACAATTCCTGACCAACAACGGGTCCACAGTCTAAAAGAGTGTCTAGGAAAGCTAAACATTAGTATTTTCTGTGAAAGTGCCTTATACAGAGTCAATGAAATCTTCACTATCCTATGTAAAATGAAATGTCACAAAAAAATATTTTTTTCATCCAGAAATATGCAAAATGTCATTGAAAGTGGAAGGAATAATTTCCATCTGAGCTTGATGTTACTTAAATGTATCTATTTTCAGGAGACTTCAGATTATCTCTTGTTTATCATTCACCCTGCCTTAAGGAAATTGGATTTTAAAAATCTATTTTTGACTTGGAATCTTCCATTTGTTCTAATCTTCTGGCAAAACAAAATGTTTGGCTTCACACAGAAGTAGTGAAAAACAACTAAGGCTTTTGAACTTCAATCCTTTTATTATGAGATTATACATGAAACCAGGAATTACTTCAAAACCAAGCACTGCCTTTCTTTGTAATGGATGCAAAGCCATAGTCCTTTGGCAGTCATAATAGCTGTCAACATCACTGCCCTAGACTGCTCCAAGGAAAATTCTGACTTTAATTACAAAATAAAACAAACCCCATAAAAGACAATTTCAGAAAATGCTGTTTTTCTCAGTCTAATTACTTAAACATAAATTCCTAAAATAAAACCCCTTTAAAGTTTAATTTATTACTGATGCCAAAAAAGTTTTGATGATCAAGTTAATAATATTAAGTGACCTTTTTCAAAATGAAAAGAGCAGGCAAAGGACTACAGAAGAAAAATTAAAAACTTAGATTTTCAGTTTAAAAGTCTCATTCTACAAAACTTCACTTAGTGCAGCCCATGAGATATCTTGAAAGTATTATATTTGACATACTTTATTCTTATTTTAATCTTATTTCACATAGACATCCTATTTCTGATTCACTAAGGATTTGATTACTTTTATTCAGTAACTGACCTTCTGTAGATCTAAAAATCACTTTTTATCATTTCAATAATTTACTAATGACAGCTTAGAGTAATGGATAAATCAATTCTATTAATTGAGCACTTACTCTGTGCAGAACACTGTACTAAGTTCTTGGGAGAGTACACTGTAACTGAGTTGGTAGATATGTTCCAGAGAAGCAGTGTGGCTCAGTGGAAAGAGCATGGGCTTGGGAGTCAGAGGTTATGGGTTCTAATTCCGGCTCCACCGCTTGTCAGCTGTATGACTTTGGGCAAATCACTTAACTTCTCTGTGCCTCAGTTCTCTCATCTGTAAAATTGGAAATAAGACTGTGAGCCCCATGTGGGACATCCTGATCACCATTATTATATGTTCCCTATACAAAACAAGTTTACAGGTTAGAGGGGAAGACAGACATTAGTATAACTAAATTATGGATATGTACATAGGTGCTGTGAGACCGGGAGGTAGGGGAATAAAAAATGGAGCAAATCAGGATAATAATAAAAATGGCATTTGTTAAGAGCTTACTATGTGCAAAGCACTGTTCTAAGTGCTGGGGAGGATACAGGTGATCAGGTTATCCCACGTGGGGCTCACAGTCTTAATCCCCATTTTACAGATGGGGTAACTGAGGCCCAGAGAAGTGAAGTGACTTGCCCAAAGTCACACAGCTGACAAGTGGCTGAGCTGGGACAGAGGGATGACAGAGGGATATGGGAGAAGAGGAAATGAGGCCTTAGTCAGGGAAGGCCTCTTGGAGAAAATGAGCCTTCAATATGGCTATGAGAGTGTGAAGAGTAAGTGTGTCTAAGATATGAAGAGGGGGGCTGTTCCAGGCCAGTGCAGGATGTGGGCAAGAAGTTGGCAGCAAAATAGAAGAGATCAAGGTATGGAGAGTAGGTTGGAACCAGAGAAAGTGTATGGGCTGGGATGTAGTAGGAGAGCAGTGAGGTAAGGTAAGGTAAACTGAGTGCTTTGAAGTCTATAGTGATGAGTTTGATGCAGAGTTGGATAGGCAACCACTGGAGGTTAACGAGGAGTGGGGAAACATGGACTGAATGCTTCTGTAGAAAAATGATCTGAGCAGGGAAAGAAAGTATGGACTGGAGTGGAGAGATATTAACTTAATTTTTTGCAACAAAATAAACATTCACATGCAACATTTTATAAATGTGTTCTGAATGCCTACCATATTGCCGACCATATAATATCAATGATGCAACAGTTATTTTATTTGCTCTGTGTGATTTCCTTTCATTGTTTAATCGTAAGGTCAAACCCTAGAAATCTAGCCCTGTGAACCAGCTTATACAATACCTTTGAGAGGATCAGTGCTTTGACAGTTATCTATTTTAGTACAGGATCACAAGGTGTACATTTTGTGCTATGTGATGAGCAAATATTTAATGTATTTTAATTTAGTTATGATTATACATCATACATTATGATTATTCATTAATCAAACTCCTGTTTCCAATTCAAGGGTGCACGTCCCTCATAAAAATAGATTGGCAAAGTTTTTCCATTTTGCATTCAAGAAAATAGAGAGCCTTCAAGTTCTCAAGTTAGAAATTGCATTAATCTAGTCATTATCATATTTTGTATTATCAAGATTTGGACATATGAAAATTGGTCACATAAAACAGTGAGCATTGTTTTCTTTCTCATAGGGACATACTGGATCTGTTCTCTAAAGGAAAGCAAAATGGATGCATGAAGCCAAAAAGAATGTAATAATTTCCCCTAAAATGCTTTCTTTGATCCTTCATGTGTTACTGAATGGACCCTATTTGATCTACTTTCCTAGGACTATATAGTCTCTTGGCCTTTGTTTGCCACCTGTTTTTCCAGTCTCTTAAGCAACACAGAAATCCAAGTCAAGGTCTGACACACAGACGGACATCCTGAAAGTCTAGAAAACAGGGGTTGGTCCAGCTCTGCTGCTAAGCAATTTTTTGATTTTTCCAGGAAATGTAAATAAATTGGGGTGGGAACAAAGGCCATGGTCATAAATGTCCCTGGCTCCACTCGAATCTTACCATGAAAATTCAATAAGCATCAATCAATCGAGGTATTTACTGAGGGCTTAGTAACTATGGGATAATTAGTAAATATGGGATGCATTCTCTGCACTGTACTAAATGCCTGGGAGAGTCCAATATAACAGAATTGAAATATAAATTATCTGCCCACAATCTGGGGCAATGGAACAATAAAATATTAAGAAGTCTAAAGGACTATCTCAGCTCTTCTCCCTGCTCTCTGCCCCTGCCTCCCAGTTTCTCTACACTCTCCCAAGACTCTGGTGCCTTTTGAACAAGGTGAAACAAAAATCCCTGGCTCTGTGGATAACAACTAGAGAGGCGGTATGGCCTATTGGAAAGAGCAAAGGACTAGGAGACAGGAGACTTGGTTTCGAGCTCTAGCTCTGCCACCAGCAAGCTATGGGATCTTGGGAAAGTTGCTTTTACTAAGTGAGGATCAATAATAGTAATAATAATAGTGGCATTTGTTAAGCACTTACTATGTGTTAGGCAGGTGCTGAGATAGATACACGATGATCAGTGGGATGATCGGTGGGCACAGTCCCTGTCCCACATAGGGCTCCCAGTCGCTAACTCAATTTTACAGATGTAACTGAGTCACAGAGAAGTTAAGTGACTTGTCCTAGGTCACACCGCAGATGAGTAGCAGAGCCAGAACTAGAACAGGGCCCTTCTGTCTTCCAGGCCCCTGCTCTATCTACTAGACCATGTTGCTTCTCTAACAATAATAGTAATGGTGGTATTTGGTAAGCAGTTACTATGTTCCAGGCATCAGTTACTATGTTCCAGGCATTATACGTAGCACTGGGTTAGTTTTAGGGTAATGGGATTAGATGATGATGATGATAATGAAATTTGTTAAGCACTTACTATGTGCCAAGCACTGTTCTAAGCGCTGGGGTAGATACAAGGTAATCAGGTTGTCCCATGTGGAACTCACAGTCTTAATCCCCATTTTACAGATGAGGTTACTGAGGAACAGAGAAGTCAAGTGACTTGTCCAAAGTCACACAGCTGACAAGTGGCAGAGCCAGGGTTAGAACCCATGACCTCTGACTCCCAAGCCCATGCTCTTTCCACTAGGCCACATTGTGTGAGATAGTCCCTGTCCCACATTGAACTCATAGTCTTTATGCCTATTTTACACATGAGGTAAACTGAGGCCCAGAGATGTAAAGTGATTTGTCCAAGGTCACAGCAGACGAGTGGCAGAACTGGTGTTAGAACTCAGGTCCTTCTTATTCCCAGGCCCATAGACTCTCCACTAAGCAATGCTGCTTCACTCATTTGAGAGATCATGTCTCAAACCCTTGCCTTTTTATAGATGGTTCCCACTGTATTCCCTCCAACAAGCTGTCCCCAAATAGCTCCCTACATTCTGCATCTCCTCAAGCACCTAGTTATTTATACCTTTCCTCAGTACTGTCAATTATTCTGATTTGTCTTTCTATAAATGTGTATGTTTACCTCTGGTGGAATTTAAATTCCTTTAAATTCTTATGATATACCTAACTAACCATGGGTTTAGTGAAAATAACAATAAAAATTATGGAATGTAAAATTTTACCATCTGCCAAACATCTAGAGAAACAGCATGGCTCAATGGAAAGATAATGGGCTTGGGAGTCAGAGGTCATGGGTTTTAATTCTGACTCTGCCACTTAGCTGTGTGACTTTGGGCAAGTTTTCTCTGGGCCTCAGTTACCTCATCTGTAAAATGGGGATTAAGACTGTGAGCCCAATGTGGGTCAACCTAATTAACTTGTATCCCTCCCAGTGCTTGGCACACTGTAAGCACTTAACAAATGTCAATTATTATTACAATTGTGGTACAAAGCACTGGGATAGACTTAACTTAATCAACATGGATACAGTCCCTGTTCCACACAGGGCTCACAATCTAAGAGGGAGAATGGATTTTGAATTACCATTTTCAGATGAGGAAACTAAAGTGTAGCAAAGAAGTGACTTGACCAAGGTGACATAGGCAAATAATATACTAGCTGTGGTATTTAAGTGCTTACTATGTGCCAGGCACTGTACTAAGCACCGAGGTGGATAGAAGCAGAGTTGTACAGTCCCTGTCCACGTGGGACTCACAGTTTCAATTCCCATGTTGTAGATGAGGTAACTGAGGCACAGAGAAGTGAAATGACTTGGCCAAGGTTACTCAGCAAAGTCATGGAGTTGGGGTTAGAACCCATGACATTCCGGCTCCCAGGACCATGCTCTATCCACTATGCAGAGATTAGAACTCAGGTCGTCCAAATTCCAGGCCCATACTTGTTCCACTAGACCACACTGGTTTTCTGTACCCAGTGGGTAGGCAATAAATATCGCCACTGCTACTGCTATTTTTGCCACCACTACCAATTTTTGGTTCCTATGAATATAAAATATTAGTGAGACCTTAAATTTAGGATAAAATACTAGAGCAGCAGCGTTGCCTAGTGGATAGAGCACAAACCTGGGAGTCAGAAGGTCATGGGTTCTAATCCCGCCTCCACCACTTGTCTGCTCTGCGACCTTAGGCAAGTCACTTAAATTCCCTGGGCCTCAGTTGCCTCATCTGTAAAATAGGGATTAAGCCTGTGAGCCCCACGTGGGACAGGGACTGTGCCCAACCCCATAATCTTGTATCTCCTGCAGGGCTTAGAACAGTGCCTGGCACATAATGAGCACTTAAATACAATTATTATTATTATATATTCCCAGCAAATATCATTGAACATTTACAAGCATATTATCTGTGAATAAGTGAAGGGTAAAATAAGTAAGAAAAAGGCATATATTTAAAAATAACAATGAGATTCTTACCAAGAAGTGAACTTTGCCTTTGATTCTAAAATATTTATTTGATGTATTTCTGGATAAGTGGAAAGAATATCAAACTGGGAGTAGGAGATGTGCCTCAGTTTCCTCCTGCAATATGTGGTGAGTTTTCACCACATTTCCTTTACTGAAAGCATATACCTTATCTTTATCATTATATTATTTTTATATTATTCATATATATATGTATATATGTTTTAGTAGCAATACAGTATGTATATATATATATATTAATAACAATGTGGTGTCTATATATACATATATATGTATATGATAGATATAGATATACATATTTTATGCATACATATATTTTAGTAGCAATATAGTATCCAGAACTTGTGTGGTACCTCTATATTCAAAGACAGAACAAGCAAAAATAAAAAAAATTCAGCAATCATTTTACACATGTAAGGATTGCACATTCAAAAAAAAAATCTATAAAACAAATATCTGCCTAATTTTGGTAGTGGTTTATAAGCTGATATACAGGCTTAATTAGTTTTAATTACTTCAAAAGGTGAGTTTGAGCTGCTTAAGCACTGTGGGGCTGAGGATGGGATGAATGAAGGGTACAAATCCAAGTGCGAGGGCAACCCAGAAGGGAGAGGAAGAGAGGAAATGAGGTCTTAGGGAAGTCATTTTGGATTAGATATGATTCTAAGTCTTTGAAGTGGGGAGAGTGATCATCTGTCAGATATGAAGGGGAAGTTCAGGCCAGAGATAGCATTTGGGTGATGGGTCGTGGTGAGATAGATGAGATGGAGGCACAGTGAATAGGATGGCATTAGAGGAGTGAAGCATGTGGGCTGGGTTGTAGTAGGAAATCAGGTAAGGTAGGAGGGGCCCAGGTGTTTGAGTGCTTTAAAGCCAGTGGTAAGGAGTTTCCGTTTGATGCAGAAGTAGATAGGCAACCACTGGAGGTTATTGAGAAGTGAAGAATTAAGGACAGAGTGGTTTTGTAGAAAAATGATCTGGGCAGCAGAGTGAATATGAACTGAAATGGGGAAGACAGGAGGCAGGGATTTCAACAAGGAGGCTGATGCTGTGGTAAAGGCAGGATAGGATAAGGGTTTAAATCAATGTGGTAGCAGTTTGGTGAGGAACAGATAGATTGTAGCAATGTTGTGAAGGTCGAACCAATAAAATCTGATATATTGAAAGGTGCATTTAATGAGGGATGATTTGAGGATAATGCTAAGGTTACAGACACTGAAATAGAGGATGGTGGTGCCATCTACAGTGATGGAAAAGTCAAGAGGAAAAAATGGTTTTGTGGGGGGAAGATAGGGGTTCAGTTTTGGACATTTAGCCTGAGGTGTTAGTGGGTCATGCAGGTAAAGATGTTCTTGAAGGCAGGAAGAAATGCGAGACTGCAGGGAAGGAGAAAGATCAGGGCTGGAGATGTAGATATGGGAATCACCAACATATGGGAATAAATGAGTTCCCCAAAGGAGTGGGCACAGATGGAGAATAGAAGGGGGCCGAGAACTTATCCTTAAGGGAGTCCCAACAGGTGGCAGTGGGAGAGGAGGAGCCCGCAAAAGACCCAGGGATTCAGCAGTCAGATATAGAGAAAGAGAAGCAGAAGAGTAGAGTATAAGTGAAGTCAAGGTTGGATGTTGCTTCCAGGAAAAGGGGCTGGTCCACAGTTCTGAAGGCAGCTGAGGGGTTGAGGAGGATTAGGATGGAATAGAGGCCATTTGATTTGTCGAGAAGGAAATCATTGGTGACCTGTGAGAGGGCAACTTTGGAGGGTGTAGAAGTCACATTGGAGGAGGTCAAGAAGAAAATTAAAGACGAGGAAGTGAGAACCTCCAGTTAAACAATTCACTCAAGGAGTTTAGAAAGGAATGGTAAGAGGGAGATGGGGCAATAACTGCAAGAAGTTGTGAGGTCAAAGGAGGGGTTTTTTTTAGAAGAGTGAGTGTGTTTGAAAGCAGTGGGAAATAAGAATTTGGAAAGAGAAGAGTTGAAGATTGTGATCTGGGAGGGAAGAAGCTAGGGGCAAAGGTTTTGATAATGTGTAAAGGGATAGGGTCAGAGGTACAGGTAGAGGGTGTATGTTTTGCAAGGGGTCAGGAGATCTCTTGAGACTGCTGGTAATAATAATGATGGTAATTGTTAAGCACTTACTATGTGCCAAGCACTGTTCTAAGCATTGGGGTAGATACAAGGTAATCAGGTTGTTCCATGTGGAGCTCACAGTCTTAATCCCCACTTTACAGATGAGGGAACTGAGGCACAGAGAAGTTAAGTGACTTGCCCAAAGTAACACAGCAGACAAGTGGCAGAGCTGGGATTAGAACCCATGACCTCTGACTCCCAAGCCCGTGCTCTTTCCACTAAGCCATACTGCTTCTCATACAGATAGGAGTGTCGATGAAGGGCAGAAAGAGGAAAGGACTAGAGAGAACCACTGTCAATAAATCATATCTACTAAGCATTCACTATGAGTAGAGTACAATATACAGAGCTGGTAGAAACATTCCCTACCCCCAACAAACTTAGTCTAGAGGGGGAGATAGACATGGAAAGAACACGGGCTTGGGAGTCAGAGGTTCTTGGTTCTAATCCCAGCTCTGTCACTTGTCAGCTATGTGACCTTGGGCAAATCACTTAACTTCTCTGTGCTTCACTTACCTCAACTGTAAAATGGGGATTGAAACTATAAGCCCCATGTGGGACAACCTGATTACCTTGCATCTACCCCAGGGTTTAGAAAAGTGCTTGGCATGTAGTAAGTGCTTAAATACCATGATTATTATTATAAATAAATTAAATTATGGATATGTATATAAGGGCTATGGGGCTGGAGGAGGGGTGCAAATCCAAGTGCATAGGTGATACAGAAGGGAGCTGGAGAAAACGAAACGAGGATTTATTCGGGGAAAACCTCTTGGAGGAGATGTGATTTTAATAAAGTGGAAGGAGTTATCGTCTGTGGATAAGAAGAGTGAAGGAGCTCCAGGCTCCGGGCAGGATGTGGGCAGGGAATTGGTGATGAGATAGACAAGATCGAGGTACAGTGAGTAGGTTGGCATTGGAGGAGTGGAGTATGATGACTGTGTTGTAGTAGGAAATCAGGGAGGTAAGTTGAGAGGGAAAAGTGATTGAGTGTTGTCTAGCTAGGTGTTGTCCCCATTTTGCAGATGGGGAAGTTGGAGCATGGGAAGGTGGGGTGGCTTGCCAAGGGTTGCATGGAGAGTGGGCTGTGAGGCCAAGATTGGAATACAGGTTTTCTGGCTCCTGAGCCTGTGCTCTTCCACTCTATACCACACTGCCTCCCTATTTAGAGAATCTGCTCTTTCCTCTCCCTCCAGATGGTCAGCACTTTGCTCCAAGTACTTCTCATATCCCAGGTTGACTCCTACATTATTGTCCTTGCAAATCTCCCTGCCTGGATATTCTCCTGTCTCTAGTGTATGTACTTTTCACTGGTGCCCAGATCATCATTTTTTCTAAAATGTTAAACCGCATGAATCTCTCTTTTTCCATTCTCAGAAACCTCCAGTGGTTTCGTCAAGTCTGTTAGCTTCTTGTGGACAGGGATTGCCTATATTTATATTCCTTGCTCCCAAACACTCAGTACATTGCTCTAGACCCACTAAGCACTCAATAAGTCTCAATGATTGATCGGATTTGGGGTTAAGCAGTGCAAGATCAGTGGAGGTGCAGGGCAGTTTAACTTGGTATAAAGGTTGGTGATGAGGGCATGAATCTGTGCTTCATGGGAAGGGAGGGTTAAAAGAATCTAAGTAAATGTTTGCTTGGAATAATGACAAGGAATCTAAAGATTGGAGGCCTATGTATGGTGAGAAAACAGTATTGCAGGTCTAGGGAATATGGCAGGGTGACAGCTAAAGAGGATATTGTCAAAGAGTTATATTCTGGAGGTTAGTGATAGTACAGTGATCTTGAGATCCAGTGGGGGTCCACGTTGATTTGTGGTTTATTTAGGATGGAAAAGAGAACATGGAGGTGACAAGAAGGGCAAAATAGCTGATAGTCTGAAACCTGAACAAACTCCAATGCTAGGCTCTGCATATCCAAATTAGATCTAGTTCCATGCAAGTTGCATCTCTGCTTGAAGGTGTTGCCAATTAAAACAGGTTAAGGCAGAAAATGTTTTATAACCATCTGATCATTTGAATGTGATCTTACAAAAATATCAGCATGATTACAAGTTCCTTACCATGAAATGGAGCTAAAATAAAACCCATTCAAAATTGCAAAAGACATGAGACTGAATCGTGAAGGTTCCTGTGACTTGAATATCAGTCTAATGAAAAAGAGCTAGATCAACATTTTGGGATATGCATTTATTAATGCCTTTTCTAGCCTTTAATCTAACTCCCAAAATGTTCTCACTCCCTTTGACTGTTACAAAGGAAAGCCTTCTAGCTTTTGCAAACTATGCTCCAAAAATTAAAATAGAAAATAAGATATACTCTGTTCCCTTCTGATATATTAATGTTTGCCTCTCCTACTAGATTTAGGGCAGGGGTTGTACTCACATTTACTGAGGGTTTTCTGTGTGCAGAATACCATCCTTAGCTCTGGGAGAGAATACAAAGGTGGGAACTAGTCACAGTCCTTGTCCCTCAAATGACTCACAACCTTAGGTTAAGTATCTAATTGAGAATTAAGAATCTAAGATATAAGTATAAGTCTCAAAAAACTTGGCACCTGGATTTCCAGTGACATTAATTTATGCCTTTTTGACTTGGGCCTCAACATTGTTTATAACTGAATAGTCATTTCTGTCTCACCTGAGTCACTTTATGTTCATTAGCATTCCACTACTGCCCAGGAATTCAATTATATGGTAGCATAAGTTTGCATTTAATTTTCAGAAACTTGTTTTTTCAATATGAACTAGTGTATTGTCTGATAGTACAAATGCAAAAAGGGAATAAGCAAAGTTTCACACGGGAAATATTTCTGCAACATAAAACATGTTTCATTCAATGAATCTGTAAATATTGCAATTCTCAAATACCTCATCAGAGTCTTAGCCACTGTTAGACTATTTATTATATCAAAAGTAATTAGACAGATGACCCCAATCTGGGCAGAGAAGGAAGCAATTCTCAAAAAGCTTTGGGAACTAAGGTACTGTCAACATCTTGAACATAATAAGACCAAGATCGAAACACTTTATCTACTGCCTAACTCGTCCCTTTAGTGTTCTCCACTGCACCATTCTCCCCTTCCCCCAGCTCACATTTTAGGGTCTACTCCTCACTTTTTCTCCTTTTAGTCTTCTTCAGTATTTCTGTGGTGAGCCCACAACAGGCTGCCTTATTAGTGATTGTTGGTTATCCCATTAACAACAACAAGGGAGAGACTCTGTGAGGGCACTGATGGGCTGTACCTGAGGCAGGTGATAGCTGGCCTGTAGGGGTGGAGCATGGAGGGAGGCACGGCTTTTTCTGGCTGTATGGCCCAGTAACAAGTCTGAACCATTCAATGACTGCCACTTAGAGCCACAGCTGTCGCGACTAAGGCAGATAAAAGGTGGTTGCTGTGAAGCATCTACTTTCTCACAGGAGGCACAGAGAGATGTACCTGGAGCAGAAGCAACAGGAGAGCAACACTTGGAAGCAGCAAGGAGCATTGGCAGAATGGATTACTTTGACCACAGACTTATACTGGATCCTTAGTGGAGTGGCTTGAGTGAATGTGTGTATGTATCACTCCCTTGCAAGTTAGTAAAACTAAGTAAAAAAAGTTTCACAGTAACTTTGGTGATCAGAGGTGTGGTTTGAACTCTACTATGTGTCACTGAGACTCCCCCAGTCCAGGAAGGTCCTGGTTGGTACAAACTGGGGGCTTGTGATTATTTCAAATAATAATTGTAGTGTCTGTGTGAAGCATTGTACTAATCACTAATGTAGATACAAAATAATCAACTTTGAAATCTCCATCCCACATGGGACTCACAGTCTGAGGAAAAATAGGACTTGATCTCCATCTTTTATATAAGGAAATTGAGTAACAACGAAGTGACTTGCCCAAGGTCACAGCAAACAGGTGGAAGAATAATAATAATAATAATATTAGTAATGGTATTAAGTGCTTACTATGTACCAGACACTATACTAAGTGCCGGGGTAGATGAAAGATCATTAGGTCCCACATGGATCTCACATTTTAAGTTGGAGGAAGAACAAGCATTGAATCTCAATTTACAGATGAGAGAACTGAGGCCTAAAAAAGTTGTGATTCGCCCCAAGTCACACAACAGGCTAGTGACAAAGGCAGGATTAGAACCTACGTCCTCCTATTCCCAGACATGTGCTCTTTCCACTAGCCCATGCTGCCTAGAATCCAGGTCTTCGGACTGTCAGGTCCATCCTTGTTTTTTCATGAGGCTATCCTGCTTCTCCCTCCCTTATTACAAAGCCATTATTTCTGTATTGATAAA
This sequence comes from Ornithorhynchus anatinus, assembly GCF_004115215.2. Taxonomy (NCBI): domain Eukaryota; kingdom Metazoa; phylum Chordata; class Mammalia; order Monotremata; family Ornithorhynchidae; genus Ornithorhynchus; species Ornithorhynchus anatinus. The sequence goes on from NC_041728.1 coordinate 159,717,753, forward strand.
CAAGAACAGCTCTCTGCTTCAGTTTACATTTTTATCAAATTCTTCTATGTTCTATTTACCCGTAACCTGTTTCTAAAACACTAGTAAGGGCTTATATTGCCCATTCCTCACAACTCTCCAATTCTCCCAAAATATAAGAATGCATTTGCTGTAAGTTTACACAAGCTTCCATCCCATCTAGCTCTCCTCACTACTTACCCTAGCATGGGGAGTCCTATGCTCTGGGGTTATGCATTTGGTCCCTGTCTGAGGCTCAAATCAGTTCTGGCTATGACACTAGGGAAGGTCAAGTTGACTCAAATGGGATATTCTTCTGAAGCTTAGAGTCACTGGAAGAAAAATCTGCTTCCCTTAACCAAACAAGAACTGCTAGCTCCAGATAAGTCTCTTGATTGCATGAAAAGAGAATGAGCGAGTGCTAAACAAAGTACACTTTGTTTAGCACTTACCAAAAAGAAACAAAATACAAAGCTACAGTTCCAGGTGCCAAAAAACTGATCAATCCAAAGATATTTTTAGAAGTGATAAAGCACAATATAGTTGATCAACTTCCAACAGTGGAAGATTTTGCATTTGTAAATATTAGTCAAAATATTATCTTTCACATTTTATTCAGCTAAAAGGCATTTGGTACTCTCAGATTAGCTATTATCTATACTAAATTAAATTGGATTATAATTGCTCTATTTAAGTCACTCAGTGCTACAGAAGGAAGGGAAGGATATACTCAAGGTAAAATAGTTTGTGCAGCCTTATCTGAAATGGCACAGTGGCTAGAAGGTGGTGGATTCTTATCCTGGCTCTTCCACTTGTCTGCTGTGTGACTTTGGGCAATACTCTTCACTTCTCTATGTCTGTTACCTCATCCATTACATGATAATAATGTTAATAATAATAATGTTGGTATTTGTTAAGCGCTTACTATGTGCCGAGCACTGTTCTAAGCGCTGGGGTAGACAGAGGGGAATCAGGTTGTCCCACGTGGGGCTCACAGTCTTAATCCCCATTTTACAGATGAGGGAACTGAGGCACAGAGAAGTTAAGTGACTTGCCCACAGTCACACAGCCGACAAGTGGCAGAGCTGGGATTCGAACTCATGAGCCCTGACTCCAAAGCCCATGCTCTTTCCACTGAGCCACGCTGCTTCTCTATGAGGACTGAGACTGTGAGCCCCATGTGGGTCAGGGAGTGTGTACAACCCAATTTGCTTGTATCCCACCCCAATGCTTAGTACAGTGCCTGGCACACAATAAGTGCTAAAATACCACAATTATTATTATTATTATTATTAAAGCAAGAAAGCACTGTAAAAATGACATCATCCTGCATGAAATTCAATAGTACTAACACAAATGAATTCTTATAAAAAGCATGATAATGGCGGATTGTTGTTTATTGTGAGGGAAAGTGAATCAAGAAGCAGTGTGGCTCAGTGGAAAGAGTATGGACTTGGGAGTCAGATGTCATGGATTCTAATCATGGCTCCACCACTTGTCTGCTGTGTGATCTTCAGTAAGTCACTTAACTTCTCTTTGCCTCAGTTACCTCATCTGTCAAATGGGGAATAAGACTGTGAGCCCCTCGAGAGGACAACCTGATTATCTTGTATCTCCCCCAGTGCTTAGAACAGTGCTTGGCCCATAGTAAGCACTTAACAAATACCATCATTATTATACTTATTGAACTCTTACTGTGTGCACAGCACGCTAAGTTCTTGGAGGAGTACAATATAACAGAGTTGGTAGATATGTTCCCTGCCACAACAAGCTTAGTAAGATTCTCCCAAAGAAATGATAGTCTTCAAAAGTAAAATTGGAAAAGTCTCCAGGGAGGGATATTGTTCTGGATCTTTTGGGTTTCATCTCAAACATGATGGATTTGTCTCTTAGGAATAAATTTCGGACTGATGCTTTGGATCCTAGCTCGGCCACATTTTTGCTGTGACCTTGGGCAAGTCAGTTTGCTTCTCTGGGTCTCAGTTCTCTCATCTGTAAAATGGAGATTGAGACTGTGAGCCCCACATGGGAAAGGGACTGTGTCCAATCTGATTTGCTTTTATTCATCCCAATGCTCAGTGCAGTGCCTGCCACATAGTAAGAGCTTAACAAATACCACAATTATTGTTATCAAAAAACAGGTCTCTTAATTCCAAGAGCAATGACCCTACCCAGAGACAGAGATCTCAAGTGGATTTTTTCCTTAGGTAAATGGCTTTCAGTAGCCCTTTGGAGTGGGCGGCGCAAAGCCCCTTCCTGGAAAGTTAGCTCTTCCTCCCAGTATTTCAAACTTTTTGATATACTGACAGCTTCCATTTTTCCAACAAGTGGGATATAAAACCTTTACTTAGCTTTGTGTATAAATTAGTTATAACCCCACTATCACCTTTAATAAGAGGAATTGAGGTGATCAGTTGAATAATCTATTTTAAAATCCACACTAACCACTCACTGAGCCTTTTCTTGATATAACAAAAGATACAGGTAAGTTTAGACTGGGTTATTCAGGACTTAGAATTCTCGATTTCTAAAAACCCCTCACATGCAAGACTGAGCTCCTCATCTTCCCTCCCAAACCCAGTCCTCTCCCAGACTTCCCTATCACCGTGGATGGCACGACCATCCTTCCCGTCTCTCAGGCCCGCAATCTCCGTGTCATCCTTGACTCGTCTCTCTCGTTTACCCCACACATCCTATCTGTTACCAAGACCTGCCGGTTTCACCTTTACACTATCGCCAAGATCCGCCCTTTCCTCTCCACCCAAACGGCTACCTTACTGCTACAGGCTCTCGTTATATCCCGGCTAGACTGCCTTCTCTCTGACCTCCCTTCCTCCTCTCTCGCCCCGCTCCAGTCTATTTTTCACTCCTCTGCCCGGCTCATCTTCCTGCAGAAACGATCTGGGCATGTCACTCCCCTTCTTAAACACCTCCAGTGGTTGCCTATCAACCTCCGTTCCAAACAAAAACTCCTCACTCTAGGCTTCAAGGCTCTCCATCACCTTGCCCCTTCCTACTTCTCCTCCCTTCTCTCTTTCTACCGCCCACCCTGCACGCTCCGCTCCTCTGCCGCCCACCTCCTCACCGTCCCTCGGTCTCGCCTATCCCACCGTCGACCCCTGGGCCATGTCCTCCTGCGGTCCTGGAACGTCCTCCCTCCTCACCTCCGCCAAACTGATTCTCTTCCCCTCTTCAAAACCCTACTTAAAACTCACCTCCTCTAAGAGGCCTTCCCAGACTGAGCTCCTCTTCTCCCTCTACTCCCTCTACCACCCCCTCTTCACCTCTCCATAGCTTAACCCTCTTTTCCCCCCATTTCCCTCTGCTCCTCCCCCTCTCCCTTCCCATCCCCTCAGCACTGTACTCGTCCGCTCAACTGTATATATTTTCATTACCCTATTTATTTTGTTAATGAAATGTACATTGCCCTGATTCTATTTAGTTGCCATTGTTTTTATGAGATGTTCTTCCCCTTGACTCTATTGCCATTGTTCTTGTCTGTCTGTTTCCTCCTATTAGACTGTAAGCCTGTCAAAGGGCAGGGACTGTCTCTATCTGTTGCCGACTTGTTCATTCCAAGCGCTTAGTACAGTGGTCTGCACATAGTAAGCGCTCAATAAATACTATTGAATGAATGAATGAATCCACACAATCACATTTTTTCCCTAATATTTATCTTAACTAGTGAACTTACATTTTTTAAATGAATTGCAAAGATCTTTAAAAAAGAATGAGAGATACACAAACAGGTCATATGAGGCAAGAAAAAGATAGGGTAAAAGAGTTACTAATAACTATTGTTTGAATATATTTGGTTTGTTATGGGTATAGAAGCAATGTGGCCCAAGGAAAAAAACAAAACAAAACACCTGGGACTAGAAATTGAGACCACCTAATTCTATTCCTCGTCCTATCTCTGACACTGGTCTATTATGGAAAGTTTGGCAAGTCAACCTCTTTGAACTTCAGTTTCTTCATCTGTAAAATAGTAATGAGACTCTCTCCTATTTGTCTGGAGTGCTGTGAGGTAAAATGAAAAAATTATCAAAAGAAATTTAGAAAAATGACTACTATGCATATTAAAAATATTATTATATTCCATGTCTTTAGAGGGTGACATTGGAGGAAATGGGCAAATTGCAGGAAAAGTTTAGAACTTCCTGATTGAGGGATGCTCCAAAATGGTAAGAATATTAAAGGTGGGAAATTTTCAATCATAGGCTTACCCATTAGGTGCTCAATAAATGTCATTGGTGATGATGTGAGCTCATTGTGGGCAGAGATTTTCTCTCTTACTGTACGATACTTTCACAAGTGTGCTCTGCTCTCAGTAAATATGATTGAATGAATGAGTGAATGAATTCTTATTTGTGGAAACTAGGGGATTAAGGTCTTTCCAATTCCAATTGTTGCCAATATTGTCAGCTTTATAGGTCAGTACTTCCTAAATGCCTAGTTCAGTTCACCATGTGGGCCTTCAAATGCTATTATGCCTTAATATTGGAGTCCAGATGCACAATCTGTCCTTTCAATGCTACTCCCTCCAGCAGCTGTGTTTTTTCAAGAAATTTCAAATCCATAATGTTAAATTCCTTCAGTCTTTGCACACTGTGAAAACCAACAATGAGATGCCAAAATATGTCAGAGAAAGAAATGGCAGGAAAGAAACATTTATTGTAATCTACCCAAAATATTTTCCACTGAGTTTTTCATGAAAACTGTATGGACTGATGAAATGAAATGCCTTTTTTCCTAGTTTTATGTGTGAGCTTCATTCAGTGGTATTTATTAAGCACTTACTGTGTGCAGAGCACTGTACTAAGCACTTACGGAACAGTGGCCCCTCAGGGCCCACTGTCACACGTGGCAAGCAATACAACACCCTTACAGCTCAAAACTTGTGAAACACAGGAATTTTAAGATCTAGTAAAAATAAGATGAAATTATTAGCATATTACATTTATCTTCATTATTATAATTATCATCTCTTCCTCTTTCCCCCTCCTTCAAAACCTTATCAAAATCACATCTCCAAGAGGTCTTCCCTGATTAATTCTTCTCTTCATACATTAATTCATTCAGTTGTATTTATTGAGAGCATACTGTGTGCAGAGCACTGAACTAAGCATTTGGGAAAGTACAACACAACAAAAAAGTGGCAATCCCTCCCCACAACAAGCTTACCATCTAGAGAGGGGGAGACAGACATCAATACAAATAAAAGTACAGATATGTACATAAGTTCTGTGGTTTTGGGAAGGGGGAAGACTAAAGTGAGCACATCAGGGTGACGCAGAAGGGAGTGAGGGATGAGGAAAAGCGTGGCTTAGTCTGGGAAGGCCTCTTGGAGATGTGCCTTCAATTAGTCTTTTAGTGAGGAAGAGTAATTGTCTTTTGGATTTGAGGAGGTAGGGTGTTCCAGGCTAAAAGCGGGATGTGGGCTAGGGGTCGGCAGAGACAAGCAAGATGGAGGCACAGTGAGAAGGTTAGCACCAGAGGAGTGGAGAGTACGGGCTGGGATGTAGAAGAAGAGAAGCAAGGTGAGGTAGGAGGGGGCAAGGTGATGGACTGCTTCAAAGCCAATGGTGAGGAGTTTTTGTTCTGTTTTTCCCCCAACCACTTGTCTTTTTCCCCTACTACCTCTCCTTTCTGTATCCGCTATGCACTTGTATACTTCTTTTATTACTTGGATATTCCTACCATCCTCAGGCCAACATCACATGTACTAACTCTAATTTATTTATGTTAATATCTGTCCCTCTACCCTGTAAGATCTTTGTGGACAGGAAACATATCTACCAACTCTGTTTTAGTCTACTCTCCCAAGTGCTTATACAGTTCTCCAAGCACAGTAAGCACTTAATAAATGCCATTGATTGACCAAGAAAGAGTTCTCCTTTGCTTCTCTTCAAGAATGCTGGGTAGATTTAGTATTTTTCCAATGGTGAAATACAGTGATGTTTCCTACTGAACTTGGTCACTATCAATCCATGTTTTATAGGGTCAGGTTATATATACATCTTTAAAAATGGTAAGGTTAAGAAAAGTTAAGAACTAAACATATTTGAAGGCTGTAATCAGGAAGAAAGAGCACAGGAAAGTCAGATCTCTAGGTTCAAATTCTGGCTCTGCCACTCACCAGCTGTGTGACTTTAGGCAGGTCACTTAAGTTTTCTCTGACTCAGTTTCCTCATTTGTAAAAAATTGGATTTAATACCCTTTAGATTGAGATCCCCATGTGAAATGAAGCCTGTATCTAATTAAATTCTCTTGTGTCTACCCCAGTGCTTAGTTGCTTACCAATACATGGGTTCTAGTCCCAGATCTGCCATTTGTCTTCTGTGTGAACTTGGGCAAATCATTTCACTTCTCTGTGCTCAGTTACCTCATCTGTAAAATGGGGATTAAGACTGTGAGCCTCATGTGGGACAACCTAATTACCCTGTACCCTCCCAAGTGCTTACAACAGTGCTTGGCACAGATTAAGTGCTTAACAAATACCATAATTATTATTACTATTATTATTAATGAAAATATTTGTTAAGCACTTACTGTGTGTCAAGCACTTTTCTTAGCACTGGGATAGATATAAATAAATCAGGCCAGACACAGTGTTGGCCATTCAATCGTATTTAGTGCTTACCATGTGCAGAGCACTGTATACTAAGCACGTGGGAGAGTACAATACAACCCTCAACAGATACATTCCCTGCCCGCAACCAACTTACAGGGGGCTCAGAATATAAGTGGAAGGGAGAACAGGTATTGAATCTCATTTTCCAGATGAGGAAACAGGCATAGAGAAATTAAGTGACTTGCCTGAGGTTATACAGCAGGCACGTGGCAGATGGAGATTAGAACCCAGGTTATCTCTCTCTCCCAAGCCTACATTCTTTCCACTAGACCATGTTACTTTCCATATATATTATGTCTCTCCATGGATTGTCTCTCTTTATTGCTATATTGTACTTTCCCAAGCACTTAATACAGTGCTGTGCACACAGTAAGCGCTCAATAAATATGACTGAATGAATGCATAATCAGTGCTCTTGTTCAGGGGACAAGTAGGGAGAGGGATGCTAGGGGAAGAAGCAGCATGGCCTAGTGGCAAGAGCATGGGCTCTGGAGTCAGAGGATGTGGGATCTAATCCCAGCTCTGACACTTGTCTGCTGTGTGACCTTGGGCAGTTCACTTTATTTCTCTCTGCCTCAGTTACCTCATCTGTAAAATGGTGGTGAAGACTGCAAGCCCCATATGGAACAGGGACTGTGTCCAACATGATTATCTCATATCTACCCCAGCTCTTAGAAGGGTGTTTAGCACATAGAAAACCCTTTACAAATACCATCATTATTATCATTATAGAGAAGCAGCATGGTCTAGGGGCAAGAGAATGGGCTTGGGTGTCAGAGGACGTGGGTTCTACTTCTGGCTCTGCCACTTGTCTGCTGTGTGACCTTGGGCAAGCTACTTAACTTCTCTGGCCCTCAGTTACCTCATCTGTAAATGGGGATTAAGACTGTGAGCCCCATGTGGGACAACCTGATTTCCTTGTATCTACCCCAGTGCTTAGAACAGTGTTTGGCACCTAGTAAGTGGTTAACAAATACCATTACTATCCTTATTATTACTAATAGGAATAAAGTTTATTAATAGCAAAAGAGAACAGTTCCTGGAGCATCAACCGGAATGATTAAAAAGAGGGCTAATATAAGCATAACAGCTAATGAATTGGCTATAAAATCTAGTTTGTCATAAGTGTTTTTTTTTTTAATGATGGCAATCAGATCTCTTTTTATCCCTCAATCGTTCTGAGTGCTTACTGTGTGCAGAGCACTGTACTAAGCCCTTGGGAGAGTAAAAAGTAATAGAGGAGTCACATCCCATGCCTGCAGCCATAAGCCATTGCATTCAGTTATTTATTTGGTTATTTTTTTGGTGACTTGTAGAGTACTCGAAGGCTTGTACTGAAAGCAAAATAAAAAATGTTTTCATGTGAAAGGAGGATTTGGGACATCTGCCAAATTCCTTTTTTTTTTTTAATTAGTCACTCTTGTTACCACGATCATAATAACAATAGCAATTATAGTATTTGTTAAGTGGTTACTATGTGCCAAGCACTGGGGTAGTTAGAAGGTAATTGGGTTAGACACAGTCCTTGTCCCACAACGGGCTCACAGTCTTAAACCCCATTTTACAGATGAGGTAACTGAGATGCAAACATATGGCAGAGCCAGGATTAGAACCCACATCCTCTGACTCCCAGGCCCTTGCTCTTTCCACTGGACCACACTGCTTCCAGAAAACATAAGATGAGGAAAGAGATGTGTTGCCTCTTTATCAAAAAGTTAAAGCAATATGGCCTAGGATGCATGCTGGAGGTATGTTGTGGTAGTAATGATAATATTTATTAAGCTGTGTGCAGAGCACTGTGCATAGTGTTGGAAGAGAACACATAGGTAGTCATTACACACAATCCCTGTCCTTGTGGTCACATCCTTTTGTGGCACAAAAATCACTGAGGGGAAACCCAGCCCCTTTCTTGTTAATGACTACTTAAATGTATTATAAAATATTATATACTATTTTCTTTTCTTGAGAAGCAGCATGACCCAGTGGAAAGAGCCTGGGAGTCCAGGAATCTGGATACTAATCCAACACCTTGAGCAAGTCACTTTACTTTTGCCTCAGTTTCCTTATCTGATAAATAATAATAATAATAATGATGATAATGTTGGTATTTGTTAAGCGCTTACTATGTGCCACACTTAATCAGCACTTAATCAGGTTGTCCCACTTGGGGCTCAGAGTCTTAATCTTCATTTTACAGATGAGGTAACTGAGCTACTGAGAAGTCAAGTGACTTGCCCAAAGTCACACAGCTGACAGGGGGTGGAGCTGGGATTAGAACCCATGACCTCTGACTCCTAAGCCCGTGCTCTTTCCACTGAGCCACGCTGGGGATTAAATCCTATTCCCTCCAATTTAGATGGTAGCCCCAGATGAAACAGGGACTGTTTCCAGTCTGATGACCTTTTATCTACCCCATTGCTTAGTGCAGTGCTGGGCACAGAGTAGATTCTTAATAAATATTGTTATTATTATCATCGTCATCATCTTCATTATTATTACTGGTCAGGTAGTGGGAGTTCTTGTTTATTGACAGCCTCTTCAGCCATGTTTGTAAAATATCCTCTGGCCACCTAGACCCTAAGAGCATTTGATATCAGGGCCCTGATCCAAGGCTGAATAAATCTTTGGACTCAAATTGCAGGCGACTCTAGTATTGCCCCTCCAAGCAAATAAGACTCTTCAAGACAGATGGGATTCTAGTCTACAATTGATTATTTTCTGGGATTTCCTCAGCAGGCTAATATAGTGTCTCATCTTTTTGTTCAAAAAATTATTCCTCCCTTCTCCCCGAACCCCAAATCTCTCCTGCTTTACTATAAGCCCATGTATGCCTGTGATTTACAGGACAGTTTGTCAGCATAGTCCCATAAAACCCCCACATATTCTTGAATCCAGATATTAAGTCACACTCAGCCTTCTCTAGGCTAAAAACACCCAAATCCTTTAACCTTTTCTCATTGAACCTATTGTCCAATCCTTTAATCCATTTTGTCACTCTTCCTTGGTAAAACAAATAGAATTCAAGTGAAGGCCTCTAATCCATATCATCCTGTTTCTTCCTGAGAGGCATTTAAATATCAGTTACCACAACAGGATTCATATGTAGGGTTCAAAATGACAATATCTTAAAAGCTGATGAGAGATTTCACCTGAAGTCTTAAAGACCTAAAATAGAGTAGCTTATTCTTTGCAGGGTGGGAAAAGCATTTTTTTTATGAAACTCAAACTTTTTGATAAAATAAGTTACCAGACATAATGTTTCAAACACATCTTGCACCTAACAAACTGTGCAATAACATTTTAATACAGGAAGTGTTGTGACTGCATTTCTTGTACAGTCACCATTGCTCAGAATTCAGCTTGTCTCAGAGCAGGCAAGACAAAGTGATAATCCTTTGTTTTACACCTAAAGGAGATCATGCCTTTGGGAGAAGAAATGACAGAGCCGACCATGTGAAAGAAAATGGATTTGCCCTCCTGTGCTTCCCAAAACACAGCAATTTTCACCTCACAAAATCCATAGGAAATCTTATTCTCCTTAATCAAGAGTAGTGAAGTTAACTGCAAAATACCTTGGGCATGCAGTTTGGCTTTCCTGTCCCTGATATCCAGGTAAGATGAGATTTAAACCCAGCTAAAGCACAGATATGTTTAGTTTTACATTTTTTTTAGTTTTGTTTTCAGAAAACCACCCAACTACTGATGGTATTCCATAAAGAATACATAAGCAATGAAGGGGCTTGGAGCATGTATTTTGCTGAGTGAAGACCAGCCCTGTGTATCTCTCTGGTGGGAAGGAACCTGGGTTCTGACAGGCACCTCTAAGGGACTGGAGATTAGTCCACTGCAGATTCTGGGCCTTCAGCCTAACCACAAAGGGAGCAGCCCTCTAGAATGAAAGGGAGAACTGAATTGGGCCCTAAAATCTGATTTCATTCTTCATTGAATTAAGCTCAATATGGACTTCGGGGCTAAAAAACAGCTGTGTGTCACAAGACCCTAAATTGAACTGGAATTCTTTATCAAGGTATGAATGACCTTCAGAACCAAGAATATAACCAGAGTCACACTACCAGTATTACTGCAGGTGTGGTGGGAGCAAATAATGAGTACAGAATTTTCAAAAGGAAATACATTTCTCTGGAAAGCTGGATCTACTAAGCAGTTAGTACGGCGCAAGCACTTAGGATTTCATACACTGATCTTGTACCACTAAGCCACAGTTCTGGATTATCTTCACAGTCTGCTTCCTTTGTTCTCATACACAAATGGCAGAAATTTAGATACGAAGAATTCATCCACCTCAAGTTCATCCTTCTGTGTTTTAACTCTCCCCTCTCTGCCTGGCAAAATTATTTCTCCATCCTGATTGACTCCCATGCCCACTGCCCTGGCCAGTTCCACATGTTTAACTCTCTACTCAAACTCCCTGTTCCCCTGTCTCCCCTATCTCTTGCCCTTAGTGACCTTGCATATGCTATATTGAGAAAATGGAAACTCTCAGGCATGATCTCCCTGAAATCTTCCCTGCTCCTCTAGAATCCCTCCCTCCTCCTTCCCCTTCATCAACTTGCCCATCTTTCCCAGTGGTATCTCAAGAGGAGATCTCCTCCTTTCTCTTAAAATCTATTCCCTCTGCCTGTGCATCTGACCCCATCCCTGCTCAGCTCAACAAAACACTTGCCTACTCCCTTCTTCTCTCCCTGACCTCCATCTTTAACTGTTCTCCAAATGCTTTTTCCACACTGCTTTCAATAATGATTGTGGTATTCGTTAAGTATTTACTATGTGTGTCAAGCACTGTTCTAAGAGCTGGGGAAGATATGAAGTGATCAGGTCAGGCACACTCCCTGTCTCACATGGGGCTCAAAGTCTTAATCCCCATTTTACAGATGAGGAAAATGAGGCACAGACAAATGAAGCCACTTGCCCAAGATCACATAGCAGATGTGGTGGAGCCAGGATTAGAACCCAGGTCCTTCTGACTCCAAGGCCATGGTCTAATTACTGGGCCATGTTTCTCCTATCTTAAAAAAAAAAAAAAAACCCTCCCTTGACCCTCACAACACCCTCCAGTTATCATCCCATCTTCCTTCTACCATTTTTCTCCAAATTCCTTGAGTGTTTTCTATACCTGCTTTCTTCAGTTCCTCTCCTCTAATTCTCTCCTTGACCCATTATATTGTAACCTCACTGTAGGCAAGGAAAGTGTCCATTATATTGTTACATTATACTCTCCCAAGTGCTTATTATAGTGCTCTGCCCACAGTAAGCAATCGGTTAATATGAATGACTGATTGACCCCGTCCTATCTGGCTTCTGCCCCTTTCACTCCACAGAAACCACCCTGTCAAAGTCACAGATGATTTCTTTCCTTCTTACTAAATCCAATGGCCTCTCTTCTTGTCTTATGATGTCGAGTCATCTCTGACCCATAGCGATACCATGGAATCGTCTGTCCCAGAATGTCCCACCTTCATCTGCAATTGTTCTGGTAGCATATCCATAGAGTTTTCTTGGTAAAAATATGACAGTGGTTTACAGTGGTGACCTTAAGAGGGGCCAGTGGCCTCTACTCCATCCTTAACCTCTTCAAATGCTCAGCTGCCTTTGCCACTGTCAACCACTCCCTTCCCCTGGAAACATTATCCAATCTTGGCTTCACTGACACTCTCCTTTCCTGAATCTCTTCCTATCTCTCTGACCACACATTCTCATTCTCTTTCATGGGCTTCTCCTCTGCCTTCCATCCCCTTACTGTGGGAGTTCCTTAAATTCAATTCTGGATCCCCTTCTATTTCCCAACTATAGCCACTCCTTTGGTTAACTCTTATGCAGATTATTCCCAAATCTACATATGTAGCCCTTATCTCTCTTCACTGCAGTCTTTCATTTCTTCCTGCTTTCAAGTCATCTCTCCTTGGATGTCCTGAGAACACCTCAAATTTAACGTGTCCAAAACAGAACTCCTCATCTTCCCACCTAAACCCTGCCTTCTCCCTGACTTTTCTGGTAGCACCACCATTCTTCCTGTCTCACAAGTCTGTAAACTTGGCATTATCATCTACTCACCTCCTTCATTCAACCCACAGATTCAATGTGTCACTAGGTCCTATTGGTTCAACCTTCACAACTTCACTAAAAATCCACCCTCTCCTCTCCATCTAAAATGCTACCATATATTCTAACCCACCCTGATTACTGTATCAACCTATTACTGTATCAACCTCCTTGCTGACCTCCCTGCCTCCTATCTCTTCTCATTCCATTCTTCACTCTGTTGCCCGGATCATTTTGCTACAAAACCATTCAGTCCATGTTTTCCCTTTACTCAAGAATCTCCACTGGTTGCTCATCAAACAGAAGCATGCTACTCTCAGCTTTAAAGAAGTCAATCACCTTGTCCCCTTCTACCTTACCTCACTGGTCTCCTACTATAATCCAGGCCACATACTTTGATCCTCTAATGCCAACCTACTGACTGTGCCTCCATCTACCTCACCTCAGACCTCTTGCCTATGTCTGCTCCTGGTCTTGAATGGCCTCCTTCTTCATATCCAACAGGCAATCACTCTTCCCAACTTCAAAGCGTTATTGAAGGTACATCTCCTTCAAGAGGCCTTCCCTGACTAAGCCCTCATTTTATTTTCTCCCACTCCCTTTTGTGTTGTCTTTGCACTTGGATTTGCTCCCTTTATTCACCACACACTCAACCCCACAGCACTTCAGTACATCTCTGTAATTTATTCATTTATCTCCTCCTTTGTCTCCTCCTCTAGCCTGTAAGCTCATTGTACTATCATATTGTAATCTGCTAAGAGAAGTGCTTACTACAGTGCTCTGCACACAGAAGTACTCAATCAATACAATTGACTGATTGATTAGCACAGTGCTATGCATGCAGTAAGCACTCAAATACTACAGAGAAGCAGCGTGGCGCAGTGGAAAGAGCACGGGCTTTGGAGTCAGGGCTCATGAGTTCGAATCCCAGCTCTGCCACTTGTCAGCTGTGTGACTGTGGGCAAGTCACTTAACTTCTCTGTGCCTCAGTTCCCTCATCTGTAAAATGGGGATTAAGACTGTGAGCCCCACGTGGGACAACCCGATTCCCCTGTGTTTACCCCAGCGCTTAGAACAGTGCTCTGCACATAGTAAGCGCTTAACAAATACCAACATTATTATTATTATTATTATTATTTATTTGGTCATATTTATTGAGTGCGTACTGTGTTCAGAGCACTGTACTAAGTTTTTGGGAAAGTATAATACAACAATAAACAGTAACATTCCCTGCCCACAATGACCTCAGTCTGGAATGGGAGAGACAGGCATCAATACAAGTAAATAAAATCAAAGATATTACATAATAAGTGTTTTGGGGTGGAGAACGGGAAAGAGCAAAGGAGTAAATAAAATTGCAGATATGAACATAAGTGCTTCATTGACTGATCTAGAGGAGCAAAACAAAAATTCATTAGACTAAGGGAGTACTCTAGCCTAATGAGTTTGGGAGAAAGGTGAGTAAGGTAATGGCGTCTTGGTGAAAATACCAATTCATGGAATATATTGTGCTGGGTAATTAGACTTAAACAAGAGCTCTCCTTCAACCACCCCTCACTCTTTTTTTATTTTTTTTTTCCTGTGAATGAGCCTGTTTCTAGTAGAGAATATAACTCCCTCACCTCACTAAGGAACAACTGCAAAGTCATTTTGTCATGACTTTTTTTTTTTTCTTTCAAGTGTTTGTGTTGTCCATACAGTCTAGAGCTTCCAGGCCTGGGAGTCAAGTGGCTTAATGGCAAGAGCACAGGCTTGGGAGTCAGAGGTTGTGGGTTCTAAACCCAGCTCTGCCAGTTATCAGCTGTGTGACTTTGGGCAAGTCACAACTTCTCTGTGCCTCAGTTACCTCATTCTGCAAAATTGGGATTGACTGTGAGCCCCATGTGTGACAACCTGATTACCTTGTATCTACACCACCCTTTAGAGCAGTGCTTGACACACAGTAAGTGCTTAAGAAAATACCATCATCATTATTATTTTTATAAGGACCTGAGTTCTAGTCCTGGATCCTCCACTTGTCTGCAGTGACCTTGAGCAAGTCACTTAACTTCTCTTTGACTCAGCTATCTCATCTGTAAAATTGGGAATTAAAACTGTGAGCCTCTTGGTATTGGTTAAGCGCTTACTATGTGCAGAGCACTGTTCTAAGCATTGGGGTAGATACAGGGTAATCAGGTTGTCCCACGTGAGGCTCACAGTCTTAATCCCCATTTTACAGATGAGGTAACTGAGGCACAGAGAAGTTAAGTAACTTGCCCTCAGTAACACACCTGACAAGTGTCAGAGTCGGGATTCGACTCCCAAGCCTGTGCTCTTTCCACTGAGCCACGTTGCTTCCCATGTGGGACAGGGATTGTGTCCAACTCAATTTGCTTGTATCTATGTCAGTGCTTAGTACAGTGCTTGGCACATAGTAAGCACTTAAATACCACAATTATTATTATTTTTATGATTATCATCATTATTATTATTATCATCTTTTGGAACTCCCACTATAAGTGGTGTATAGAGTATTCGAGGTTATCCAGAAGAAAATAATAAAAATATCTAAAGGCAAACATCTAGAGGCTTGAAAACAGGGAATATGAATGAAGCTATAAGATGTTGGGAAGTTTGGGCAAGAAATGCCTGAGCAGTAATCTAAAGGTATTCAGATTTATGAAGGATTATTTAACGGAAGTTGGCAAGCAGCTGTTCTCCATACCGACTGACGCAAATAAAAAGAAATGAACTTCAAGTGTAACTTGAGAAAAAGTTAAGTATAAGAATGACCTGTAAGGGTTGCAGACTATCTAGGGCACTTGGATAATTTCCTAGGCAAGTTGTGGAATCCAAAGAATATATACAATCAGTATAAAGATAGTATAGGTGTGGTTCTATCTAGAAATGTGTGGATTGGTATTAGATCTTGCAAGGTACTCTCCAATTCTATAAATCAATGTTTATGATTTATAATTACACTTTGCATATTTTGATATTTGCTTCTTATCACAAAGAACAACTCTCTTTCCATTTATTATCTGACATTGCAGTAATAGAAAATCCCATGAATTTCAGTCAAAATTCCATTTTTTGTGGAATTTGAAATCTACTGTAAATTCACTGTTTGTGTGATCAGCTGAATGAGTGGCTCGGAAATAAAAGAAATACTAAACTAAAAGTAGCACAAAATATACTATACAGATCAGTTTTGATGCCAAATCTCTGCCTTTATCTCTTATGCCAAATATAGAGAAGCAGCATGGCTCAGTGGAAAGAGCATGGGCTTAGGAGTCAGAGGTCATGAGTTATAATCCCACTCTGCCACCTGTCAGCTGTTTGACTTTGGGCGAGTCACTTGACTTCTTGGTGTCTCAGTTACCTTATCTGTAAAAGGGGGACTGTGAGCCCCAAGTAGGACAACCTGATTACCCTGTATCTACCGCAGTGCTTAGAACAGTGCTCGGCACATAATAAGTGCTTAACAAATACCAACATTATTATTATAAAATTCACACTTCAATCAGTCAATCAGCTGTATTTATTGAGTGCTTACTGTCTGCAGAACACTCTACTAAGCACTTGGGGGAGTACAATATAATAGAGTTGATGGACACATTCACTCCCCAAAATGAGCTTACAGTAAAGAGGGAGATACAGACATTTATATGAATAAATTATGGATATATACATAAGGGATGTGGGGCTGAAATAAGAATGAATAGAGGGTGCAAATTCCAGTGCAAAGGCAACAGAGAAGGGAGTTGGAGAAGAGGAACTGAGGGTTTAATTGGGAAGGACTTTTGGAGGAGATGTGCTTTTAATAAGACATTGAAGGTGGGGAGAATGCTATTGTTCTTGTCTGTCCATTTCCCCCGATTAGACTGTAAGCCCGTCAAAGGGCAGGGACTGTCTCTATCTGTTACCGATTTGTACATTCCAAGCGCTTAGTACAGTGCTGTGCACATAGTAAGCGCTCAATAAATACTATTGAATGAATGAATGAATCTGTTGCATATGAAGAGGGAAGGAGTTCCAGCATAGAGACAGAACGTAGATGAGAGATCGGTGGTGATAGATGAGATTGAGGTACAGTGAGTAGATTGGCATAAGAGGGGTGAAGTGTGCAAGCTGGGTTGAGGTAGAAAATCAGGTAGATAAGGTAGGAGTGGGAAAGATGATTGAGTACTTCAAGGCTAAGGATGAGGAATTTTGTTTAATGTAGAGGTGGATTGTAAATCACTGAAGGTTCTTGAGGAATGGGGAAACATAGACTGATTGTTTTTTTTAGGAACGGCGAGAATCAACATGGCCTAAAAGATAGAGCATGTGCTGAGAGTCAAAGGACCTGGGTTCTAATCCTGGTTCTTCCACTTGTTTTCTGGGTGACCTTGGGCAAGTCATTTAACTTCTCTGTGCCATAGATAACTCATTTGTAAACTGGGGATTGACTGTGAGCCATACTTGGGAGAGGGATGTACTACAGTGCCTGGCACATGGTAAACAGTTAACAAATACCCTAAAAAAAAGAAATAATCTGGGCAGCAGAGTGAAGTATGGACTTCAGTGGGGAGAGAGAGCAGGAAGGGAGGTCAGTAAGGAGGTTGATGTAGTAATCAAGGTGAAATATTGGGATAGATAAAGAGGAAAGAACAAATTTTAGCAATATTGTGGAGCCTGAACCGACAGGATTTGGTGACAGATTGAATATGTGGGATGAATGAGAGAAATGAGTCAAGGAAAACGCTAAGTTTATGGTAAACTCAGTATTCTCTGGCTCTCTCAGACTTTTTCTCCTTCTGTTTGTCTCCCTGCCTTTGACAGTACACATATGGATAAAGACAGGGGAGGCAGCATGGCCTAGTGCATAGAGAACGGGTCTGGGAGTCAGAAGGACCTGGCTTCTAATTCCAGCTCTACCACTTGTCTGTTGGGTGACCCTGGGCAAGTCATTTCACTTTTCTGTGCCTCACTTCCCCATTTGTAAAGTGGGGATTAAGACTGTGAGCCTGATTTGTTTATATCCATCACAGTATGTAGTACAGTGCTTGAAACATAGTAAGCACTTAACAAATATCATTAGTATAATTACATGTCAATCAACCTGTAGCATTCATTTGGCATGCACTATGTGCAGAATACTGTACCAAGTGCCTGGGAGAGGTGTTGAAGAACATATTCTTGCCCTTATGAATATTACAATCTAGTTGGAGAGAAAGACAAAATATAAATTAGAACTGAGAAATGAATGGGACAATTAATATATGAATGAATCAGTGCTTAATTATTAGAGTATGTCATCAGTCAAATATGTTCAATGGGTAGTTATGATAGCATAAATGCAGTGTTTGAGCCAAAGTGCTGAGAGAGTAGTTGGGAGAATGTGACTTAGGAAGAAGAAACATTCTATATTTATGGTGTGTGTGTGTGTGTGTGTGTGTATTTCACAACTCACTGTTGTAGCTGGAAAATTAAAAAGCTAGAATTTAGGGATTCCCTGCTATGGCTAGTCCATTAATGGTGAAGTCCTTCTGCACAAAGAAAACTGTACACTAAATTTAGCAGCATACAGATTCCAAAGGGATCCTGGAAATAGCTAGCTAGGATGGAGGATGAAGACTACAGTGGTTTCCAAGGTGGCAACCTCAGCTACCATCTGCTGTTCTAGGTGTTACAAAATACTACACTTATGTTACTTTTCCAGAAATGGGTCTTGTGTGTAAAATCCCTGCATGCACTTTTCAGTGTTCCGCATACCTCCCCTCCTACTAGCTTTTGCACTCTTTGTCCCAGAGTGGAGGACAACCTGGATGACGGCAGAGTGCCCCCATCATACCAATCAGGCAGGTTCTCAGTTCTCAAATCATTTTTCATTTTTTTTTTTCAGAGTTGTCATCATATTACAATGACTAAACAGGAGTTTCTATCCTGCAAATCAATGTTTTCTACAGTAACTATATATGGTAATGGATGAAGGCAATCATTTAGAAAGACTAAATAGATATGAAACAACACTCGACTACCTTTGGCATTTTCAATCCAAAAGCTGTTCCTATCCCAAGGAATATTATCATAATCAACAGCCAAAGCAGTTAGGTTTCTGAATATCATTAAGCATGTTATGATGCAGAAAAATATGAAGACTTAAATAATATGAGGAAAATGAAATTTCACCTGCAGCAAATTAGCTTCAAGAAGTCATGATTATCATATAGTGCTCAAAGTGCAACAGCTAAGTAGGAGACTTTCATAGCACCTAATTAAAAGGAAAGCATTTGGTAGCAGGGTTGTTTCAATCTGTTCTATGCATTCTGCATATCTATCACTTTTATTCCTCAACCTGGGATTCTTTCTTGCTCCTCCAAGCTATGTTTTAAATAGCTCTTGCAATGTCTTTGCATCCTTCTCTCTCCAATATGGCATCTACATTTTAGTATTGTCATCCTCAATTTTTCACGTGGTTCAACTCGCACGTTCAATCTACTTCGAAATCCTATCATTTTCTTCCTGTCCAAGATATACTGACTCTGATCATTCTTCTCCACCCAAATTACCACCACCATGGGACAAACTTGGTTCTTGTTCCAGCTAGAAGATTGCTTTATTCTCCTAGCTGATCTGCCAGCCTCAAACTTCTCCTTGCTCTAATATTAAAAGCTGTTGCACAGATCACATTCCTGAAGCATCTCTCAGCCCATATCTCTCTTCTCAAACCTCTCCATTCTTCTACTGTGTCTCTTCACATCATACAAAAGCTCTTCACCATCATTTTCAAGATTCTTCAGACTGCAAGCCATCTTCCCTCCCAAGCCCGGTCCTCTCCCAGTCTCCCTATCACCGTGGATGGTACGAACATCCTTCCCGTCTCTCAGGCTCACAACCTCGGTATCATCTTTGACTCGTCTCTCTCGTTCACCCGTCTCTCTCGTTCACCCCACACATCCTATCCGTTACCGAGACCTGCCGGACTCACCTTTACAATTTTGCCAAGATCTGCCCTTTCCTCTCCACCCAAATGGCTGCCTTACTGCTACAGGCTCACGTTATATCCCGGCTAGACTACTGTGTCAGCCTTCTCTCTGATCTCCCTTCCTCCTCTCTCGCCCTGCTCCAGTCTATTCTTCACTCCACTGCCTGGCTCATCTTCCTCCAAAAACGATCTGGGCATGTCACTCCCCTTCTTAAACACCTCCACTGGTTGCCTATCAACCTCTGCTCCAAACAAAAACTCCTCACTCTAGGCTACAAGGCTCTCCATCACCTTGCCCCCTCCTACCTCTCCTCCCTTCTCTCTTTCTATTGCCCACCCCACATGCTCCGCTCCTCTGCCGCCCACCTCCTCACCGTCCCTCGGTCTCGCCTATCCCGCCGTCGACCCCTGGCCATGTCCACCCACGGTCCTGGAATGCCCTCCCTCCTCACCTCCGTCAAACTAATTCTCTTCCCCTCTTCAAATCCCTACTTAAAGCTCACCTCCTCCAAGAGGCCTTCCCAGACTGAGCTCCCCCCTTTTTCCCTCTGCTCCCTCTACCCCCCCTTCACCTCTCCGCAGCTAAACCCTCTTCTCCCCCCTTTCCCTCTCCTCCTCCCCCTCTTCCGTCCCACCCCCTCAGCACTGTACTTGTCCGCTCAACTGTATATATCTTCATCACCCTATTTATTTTATTTTGTTTAATGAGATGTACATCACCCTGATTCTATTTATTTGCCATTGTTTTTATGAGATGTTCTTCCCCTTGACTCTATTTATTGCCATTGTTCTTGTCTGCCTGTCTCCCCCGATTAGACTGTAAGCCCATCAAAGGGCAGGGACTATCTCTATCTGTTGCCGATTTGTACATTCCAAGTGCTTAGTACAGTGCTCTGCACATAGTAAGCGCTCAATAAATACTATTAAATGAATGAATGTGGATAGGGAACATATCTATCAACTCTGTTGTATTATGCTCTACCAAGTGCTTAGTACAGAGCTCACCACACAGTAGGTGCCTAGTAAATAGCAATGGTTGATTCTCCCCTATCTGGTTCCACTTGACTAACTGCTCTCTTTATCTGTTACTCCCCAATTCATTGTAATTATTTCTAAATCAATCTTCTAAGTGTACATCATTCTCCATTCTCCTTATTCCATTCCCTTGCTCATGGTGTTCCTCTAGGTTAGAACTCTGCCTGGCTATACTGAAGGTCTGTGTTTTGCTAATCTGCAACTTCTATAAAAATAAATTATTTTGGAAAACCTTTATTATTATGATTCTTTTAATTACAACATTGGTTTTTACTGGTTGTGTCACTTCCTCTTGCGTTCACTCTGATTAGTTTCCCAAGGCAGATTATGATTGGTGAGCAAATCTGCCTATTGAGTCCTGCAATCTGGTGGGAAAATTTGCTCATTGAATTGTCCTTGTCAGTGATACAATTCCTGGGACTAAACACCATACAATTAGGATGTGATTAATGTGGAATGGAATGGAGGGATGTCATTTTCCCCTTACAAGCCTCAAAGAGTTTCACCACATTTCTCCTTAACCTGGAGTTCTACCTTCATAATGTTACTAAAATCTGCCCTTTCAGTCCATCCAAACTGCTATTCTGCTGAACCAAGCACTTATCCCATTGTAACTACTGAATCACCCCATTCCAGTCCTTATTTACTCACCTGCCCATATCATTTTTCCTAAAAATCTTTCAGTCCGTGACTCCCCACTCCTCAAGATCCTCCAGTAGTTGCCAATCCACCTCCATGTCAAACAGAAACTCCTTAGTGGTGGCCTTAAAACATTCAGTAACCTCCTACCCCAAACCTTACCTCTCTGACTTCTTACTACAGTACAGCCTACGCATTTTGCTGCTCTAATGCTGACCTGCTCAGTGTACCTTTATCTTGTATGTCTGATAATAATTATGGTATTTGTTAAGTGCTTACTATGTGCAAAGCACTGTTCTAAGCGCTAGGGTTGTCACAAGGTAATCAGGTTGTCCCACATGAGGCTGACAGTCTTAATCCCCATTTTACAGATGAGGTAACTGAAGCCCAGAGAAGTTAAGTGACTTGCCCAAAGTCACACAAATGATAAGTGGCAGAGCCAAGATTAGAACCCATGACCTCTGACTCCCAAGCCCAGGCTCTTTCCACTAAGCCACACTGCTTCCACTGCTTCTCACCAACACCTTACCTATCTTCTTCCTCTGGCCTAGAACTCACTCCCACTTCATGTACAATAGGCCAGCATTCTCCCAGCCTTTGAAGCTTTATTATTCATTCATTTGTATTTATTGAGTGCTTACTGTGTGCAGAGATATCCTCAAAGGGACCCTGTGCAACTAAGCCCTTATTTCCCCCTACTCTGTCTCTCTTTTGAATCACCTATGCACCTGGATCTGTATCTTTTAAGTTCCTTGTGGGAGAGAATGTGCCTGTCAATTCTGTTGTACTGTACTCTCCCAAGAACTCTGCAGTAGAGTAAGTATGGTAGTTCAATGCTCTGCATACAGTAAGCACTCAATATAAATTTATTCATTTAGCACTTGATGTTCTATTGTTTGATTAACTGATTTAAGCACTTGATATTCAACCTTACCTCTCCTCCCCAGCTGATGTACTTACCCACAGTTTATATCCATTTCTATCTCCCCCATAAGCTTTAAGGTCCTTAAGGGCATGGAAAGTGTCTATCAACTCCATTGTATTTAGCTCTCCCAAGAGAGTAAGCATTCGATAAGTACGATTGATTTTTGTATTTATTTTAGACTATAAGCTTGTTGTGGGCAGGGAATGTGTCCGTTATATTGTTGTGTTGTACTCTCCTAAACAGTGCAGTGTCTTGTACGCAGTAGTGCTCAGTAAATGTGATTGATTGATTTATTATAGTATTTGTTAAGTGATTACTATGTGTCAAGCACTATTCTAAGTCCTGGGATAGATACAAGTTACTTAGATCAAACACAGTCCCTGTTTCACATAGCGTTCATTCTCTAGGTAGGATGGAGAACAGGAATTAAATACCCATTTTAAAGATGACAGAACTGAGGTACAGAGAAGTTAAGTGACTTGACCAGTGTTACACAACAAGCATGTGGCAGAGTCAGGATTAGAACGTAGATCCTGTGACTCCCAGGCCTGTGCTCTTTCCACTAGGTCATGTTACTCCTAGTGAAGGTGGAACGGGAGGTACGAAATATTATATTGTCCTGCTTCCTGCTAATCTTTCAGAGAAACCTGGGTAGGACCTTGGTCCCGCTCCCTGTCCTACCCCATCTTTGCTAGCAATGCTGAAACCAAGTTTTAGTAAAGTTGTGGAAACTAAAGGTCTCTTGATAAGATTTCTCTAAAATGATCAGTATTTGTGGAATTAAACAAACATGAGCATCCTTGTCCATCAAGATGGATTGGCTTCATGATACCCTACCCTTTATGACTCTAGTTATATCCTCTTCAGCATTCATGACTATCCCTTTATAATTTAATGCTTTTCAGCACTCCAGTTTTAAATAACTGTGTTGTATGACATCATTCATTATTTTCCAAATCATAATAGTAACAATAGTAATGGTATTTAAGTGCTTACTTTGTACCAGTCACTGTTCTAAGCGCTGAGGTGAATACAAGAAAATAGGGTTGGATACAGTTCATGTCCCACATGGGGCTCACAGTCTCATTCCCCATTTTACAGATGAGGTAACTGAGGCCCAGTGAAGTGACTTGCCCAAGGACATACAGCAGACAAGTGGGGGAAGTGAACCCATGATCTTCTGACTCCCAGGCCTGTGCTCTAGCCACTACACTGTGCTGCTTCTCTATAGCCAAGAGGATGCTCAGCAAAGTAACTCATGACATAAACTTTATCACCTAGATTGGATATATAGATTGGTAGCAGTTTCTTCATTAGAGTTAAGAATGGTATTTCTGAAAAACAGAGGCACTCGATGTTCAAGAGTTGTTCTTTAAGAAAAATAATAAAATATATATAAAAGGAAGGTATCTTGTTCAGTGGATTTTTGTTTTTACACAGTGGTCTAAATAAGTCTACCTTCAGTTGCTCCAGGAGGTATGCGATTTCACCACCCAACCCCATCAGTGCCTTTGAGTAAAAGAATCAGAATCCCCTGATCATTTTGGGGTTACTAATCCAGGATGAACTATTGCGTGGCTCAACGGAAAGAGCCTGGGCTTGGGAATCAGAGGTCATTGGTTAGAATCCCGGCTCTGCCACTTGTCAGCTGTGTGACTGCGGGCAAGTCACTTAACTTCTCTGTGCCTCAGTTCCCTCATCTGTAAAATGGGGATTAAGACGGTGAGCTTCATGTGGGACAACCTGATTACCCTGTATCTCCTCTAGCGCTTAAAACAGTGTTCTGCACATAGTAAGCGCTTAACAAATACCAACATTATCATTATGCTTTTGTGCCAAGACTTTTGGTAAGAGTGTTGCTTCTCCTTGATAAACTACTTCCAAACTGCTACCACATTAATCCAAGCATTTATCCTATCCAGCCTTGATTACTGCATTAGCCTTCCTGCTGACTCCCTTCCTTCTTTCTCTTCCCTACTCCAATCAATCATATCTATTGAGTACTAACTGTGTGCCAAGTAAGTGCTTGAGAGAGTACAATATAACATCGATGGTAGATACGCTCTCTGTCCACAGTGATCTTACAACCTAGAGGGGGAAATAGACATTAATATAAATAAATACATTACAGATATGTACATCAGTGCTGTGGGACTGAGGGATGGGTGAAAAGTGGGTGCAAATCCTAGTGTAGTCCATAATTCCCTCTTCTTCTCAAATCATTTTTCTACAAAAACATTCAGTCCATGTTTACCTACTCCTCAAGAACCTCCAGTGGTTGCCCATCCACCTCTGCATCAAACAGAAACTCCTTACCATAGGAGTGCTTACCATCCAAGCACTCAACTTGACCCTCCTACTGGATTTCCTAATCCAACCCAGGCCGTATATTCCTCTATGGGCAACCTACTGACTTTATCTTGATCTTGTCTATCTCAAAGTCAGTTTCTCAGCCATGTCCTGACTCTGGCCTGGAATGCCCTCCCTCTTCATATCCAACAGATGACCACTCTTCCTATCTTTAGATACTTATTAAAAGTCCATTTTCTCCAAAAGGCCTTCCTTAACTAATCCCTCATTACGTTTTCTTCTCCATTCTATGTTGCTTTCACATTTGGATTTGCAACCTCTATTCACCCTCCCTCAACCCCCACAGCTCTTATGTATATATCTGCAATTTATTAATTTATATCAATGTCTGTATTCCCCTACCAGATTGTAAGTTGGCTGTGGGCAGGGGACATGTCTACAAACTCTGTTATATTGTACTTTCCCAAGTGTTTAGTAAAGTGCTTAGTAAAGTGCTCTGCACAAAGTAAGTGAACAATAAATGCAATTCATTGATATGTATCGAAGAAGAGCCACCATTTTCTACCTGAGGAATTGAGGGGAGAGTCCCAGAAAACCTACTCACATTAAGAAAGCTTTCCTTATCCATGGCTTGCAAGTGGGCTAGTTCACTGGATACTTTCAAAGCCAATCTGTTCCCCAGGTCTGTGGAAGAGATTTCATATCCTGTTTGCAAGGAGTCTTCATGGGTCCCAAACCAGCCCAACCTGCCTCAGAGGATGGTGGTAAACATTGTACAAGAGCTCAGCCTACATATGCAGAGCCAGCATGCAAGTGAAGATAGAAAATAATGAAGTTTCAAATGATATTCATAAGAGTGTTCTGGTACAGATTTGATTTCTGGGGTCTGGAAAACAGCTGTCATAACACAGTCATTAAAGAATTAGTGGATGCTTCATAAACACATGTTCAGAAATTGAAATTTGGCTACAAAGACAAGATACAGAGAAGGAATGCTTAACCGAGCATCATATTACAAATAAATCAGAAAGAGGGCACTAAACTATTAACAGTTCTGTTCTGAAAAATTAGACTACTGTTTATGTTCACTCACATTGCCCCAAAAGCATTTGCTCAGATTTTCTAGTGTGGAAAGGTGATGAAAAAGTTAATGGCTGATGAAGCATGTAAGAACTCAACAGAATTTACTGGAATTAATTTTAGACATAGACATTATTGGCTTGGATAAGGGATTGAATGCCAGAAATGAATGTTGTCATCATCATTAATGGCATTTATTGAGAATTTACTGTATGCAAAACACTGAACAAAGCACTTGGGGGAGTACAGTACACCAAAGTTGGTAGACATGTTCCTTGCCCATAAAAAGCTTAGAGTCTATAAAGGGAGATAGGCATTATTATAAATACATAATTTATAATATATCACATGGAAACAAAAGGAAATACCACCAAAAGTGGATTAGGGAAAGGGACCATTCAAGTACTATTACTGAATTATTTTACCCTGCCTTTAGGAATATTTCTCTTTTCCATGTGGATATCAGTTCATGTAGCAGCATGGTATTGCCATTCTCTTTGGTTCTGGAAAGAATAAGTCTAGACAAACATCACATGGATTGTCCCAAATACTGAAATCCCAAATTCTAAACTACTACTTGGTTTCTTAGATTCACCATAGTTACTTCTCCTTTACATTTCAAAAGTTCTGGGAAGCAGCATGGACTAGTGGAAAGAGCAAGGGCCTGGGAATCAGAAAGTGGGTTCCAACCCCGGGATCTTCCATTTGCCTGCTCTGTGACCCTGGGCAAGATACTTCACTTCTCTGTGCATCAGTTTCCTCATCTGTAAAATGGAGATTAAATCCCTCTTCTCTCTGCTTAAATGGGGAGCCCGATGAGGGACTGTAATCTGAATATCTTGAACCTACTCTGGCACTTGGAAGATGGGAAGAGTGCAATATAAGCAACGTGGCTCTGTGGAAAGAGCACGGGCTTTGGAGTCAGGGCTCATGAGTCTGAATCCCAGCTCTGCCACTTGTCAGCTGTGTGACTGTGGGCAAGTCACTTAAGTTATCTGTGCCTCAGTTACCTCATCTGTAAAATGAGGATCAAGACTGTGAGCCCCACGTGGGACAACCTGATTCCCCTGTGTCTACCCCAGTGTTTAGAACAGTGCTCTGCACATAGTAAGCGCTTAACAAATACCAGCATTATTATTGTTATTATAGCCATCATTATTAAGGGAGGAATCACAGATTGCATGGGAGGACCCAGAGTGTCCATGGAATTACCTCTCAAAGCAATCATTCAGATATTTGCTATTTTACTCAATCTCCACAAAGAAGGGATTGGGATTAGTGCAGGACAGAGTGATTTATTTTCCTCTGGTCTAGCAAAGATAATTCTTGGTCTTGGGAAAAGACAAAAGAAATGGTGTTACCACACCTAGAAACTCTTGCTAAGCCTGTCTTGGGGACTCCCAAGTAATAATAATAATAATTATGGTATTTGTTAAACGCTTACTATGTGCAGAGCACTGTTCTAAATTCTGGGTTAGATACGGGGTAATCAGATTGTCCCACGTGGGGTTCACATTTTTTAATCCTCATTTTTTACAGATGAGGTAACTGAGACATAAAGAAGTTAAGTGACTTGCCCACAGTCACACAGCTGACAAGTGGCGGAGCAGAATTAGAACCCACGACCTCTGACTCCCAAGCCCGTGCTCTTTCCACTAAGTACTGGACAATATCTGGAGGCAAGGAATTTATCAGGCCTCTATACACTCTCTCTCTCAGAATTGTAGGTCCCTGGAGAAGCAGCAACTGTTTCCCAATATGAATACTGTAATCTCCTAATCTGTACTGTAATTACTGTAATCTCTCCAGTAATCTCTTTCTTCCTCAGCTATATCATAAAGGCTTTCTTATCTCAAATAGAAGTTAGGGAATGCCTGATGTAATTATGTCATCATTGGTAAAGATTTTTGATGAAAGAACCATTTAGTGCATCTCTGCATTGAGTCAGAATCAGTAGGAGGCCTGAAAAAAGATGGTTTGAATTGCATGGTTAAAACTTCAGCAGTGACCAAGGTGATTAGCAATCACTTGGTTGTATTTATTGAGCACTTACTGTGTGCAGAGAGAACACTGTACTGTGTGCCTGGGAGAGTACAATACAAAAGATAAGCAGAATGGCCTAGTGAAAAGATCATAGGCCTGGGAGTCAGAGGACCTAAATTCTAATTCTGGCTCCAATCTACTCTGTTACCTTAGCTAACTCACTTCACTTCTCTGTGCCTCAGTTCTCCTGTTCTCCCTCCTACGTAGGCTGTGAGTCCCATCTGGGACAGGGACTGTGTGAAACCAAATTAACTTCTATCTACCCCAGTACTTAGAACAGTGTTTTGCACATAGTAAGCGCTTAACAAATACCGTTAAAAAAAACAAAACCCAGTTGGTTATGTTGGTATGCCTGGTTGACATGCTTCTGGCCCTATCCTGGCAACTGCTTGCTTATCTCTCATTCAATCAATCAATCAATAGTATTTATCGAGTGCTAATTGTGTGCAAAGCACTGTCCCAAGAGTGCAGGAGAATAAAATAGAGTTTAGTGGATACAATCCCTGCCTTCAAGGAGTTTAGAGTCCTGTGGTCTTATAAAAATGGGTCTGGTAAAATAAAATTCATATACACATAATAGTAAGAATAATTGTGGTATTTTTTAAGTGCTTACTGTGTGTCAGTTACTGTACTAAGAGCTGGGATAATGATAAAGTTGGTATTTGTTAAGCACTTACTATGTGCAGAGCACTGTTCTAAGCGCTGGGGTAGATAGGGTAATCAGGTTGTCCCACGTGAGGCTCACAGTTAATCCCCATTTTACAGATGAGGGAACTGAGGCTCAGAGAAGTGAAGTGACTTGCCCACAATCACACAGCTGACAAGTGGCAGAGCCGGGAGTTGAACTCATGACCTCTGACTCCGAACTCATGACCTTTTCCACCGAGCCACGCTGCTTCCCACAGTGTGGGAAGACACAAAGTGATTGGGTTGGACACAGTCCTGATCCCACAGTGACCTCACAGTCCCTGTGCTGACTTTATAGATGAGGTAATTGAGGCACAGAGAAGTGAAGTAACTTGCCCTAGGCCACACAGTAGACAAGTGGTGGAGCCGGGTTTACAGCCCAGGACTTCCTGATTCCCAGGCCAAAGCTTTATCCATTAAGCCACACTACATGTATATATGCTTCTTATAAAAGTGGGTATGGTAAGTAAAATTTATAAATGCACACACACACATATATATGTATATATATATGGAAGTTTGTGGTATACTGGGTAGAGTAGAGGCCTGGAAATCAGAAGGTCATGGGTCTAATTTCGTCTCCATCAGTTTTCCATTATGTATACACACACGTGTGCATGTGTGTGTATACAGTTTGCATTGTGCTGAAATCCTACCTGTCTATTCACTTACAGCATTCTATGTGAGAGAACACAGTAGTGAGTGACAGTGCAATACTATTAATTCTTTTACACAGGTTTTCAGTCTCAAAGCTTTATAAGTGGACAGAGTATTTTTCGTTGCTTATGATGGAAAAGTTTATAGTTATTCAATAAAATATTTAAATTATCATTCTCAGAGTTAACGACATAATTTGGTCTTTTGATATGAAGAGCCTTCCCAGTCCTGAAAATTGTTGCACAAAACAGAGTTGATTATAACTTTGTTGAGCACTTTAGAAAATTACCTTCAGGTTTTGAATGAGGGTTGGTACCATAAACTTACAGATATAACTGCATATTCATAGTTTTAAGAATTGGTGTTTTTTGAACAGAGACATTTTCTGTTTGAAGAGTACAGGGTCTTTATTTTCAGTTGTTTGCTAACAGTGCCATTTCTGACCTAGTTTCTTCATGGTAAAAGATTAACCCACTGACAATAAGGAAAGAAAACCTTTCTGCAAAGTCGCCAGCTTAAAACATTTTTCTTTTAACTTCTAAGATGTCAGTTTCCATAGTAACCTAAAAAGATTTGGAATGAAAACTGGCATGGGTAAAAAAAAATTCTATATTGTTAAGATTGAGCTATATAGTCTCACAAAAGTTTTTACTATAATATTTATAAAAGCTATATCATAATAAAGTTACCTTTATTCCTAGAGAGAAAAAAAAATGGTTTGTGCTAAAAATAAGAGGTATATTGGAAATAGTTGCAGACCAGAGCATAATGGGAAGGTATTCCAAAGTATAGGCAGTGTTGCTAGTTTGGATATTGTCATTAATAGATCAGCTCACTCACCAGGGAAACATACAGGATCCACGGGGTAAAAAATAATTGCCAAATCAAAGGATAAGAAGACAAGTTACATAAGAAAGTGGTGATTATATAGACAGTCAAGGAGGAGTTATTGACCAATAATTGTATGGCTTTAGGCAATATCTGCTCTGTTGGTTCCATTACTTATATTAATGAGATCTTTAATATCTGTATCTATTTCTGTGAATCTAGTTTTCTGTGTGTCTAGACTCTGCAAACCTCCATGCATAAATTTAGCGTAATGGTCCCTATTTTTAGCATCTCTTGGATAAACCGCACAATTAATAATGTTCCATACATGTAGGAAATACAGAGATTCGTCACTTTGAATTTTCTGCTTGCGCAACTCTTCTTGAAAAATAGAGACACATTACTGAGTGATATTACTGAATGGCTAAATAGGTTTGGTATTAATCTTTCAGTACTCATTAGTGAATCCTATGATATTCCAAAAACTGTAAGAAAAAAATCTGTTCACTATATTTTAATATAATCCTCCATAGATTTAATAAAGCAATTTCCTTCATTGTGAAAATTAAGAAATGAAAGCAAAAATGTGTATTTTTCTGAGATCTTATGAGGAAGCTGTGTGCCCACAGTAAACATCAACACAATTATACATATGAATATTTGTGTGTATATATATCGATGTATACATATAAATATGACTTAGAAAAGCAAAAGCTAGAGAAGCAGCATGGCTTAGTGGTTAGAGCCTGGGCCCGGGAGCCAAAATGACTTGAGATCTAATCCCAGCTCTGCCACTAGTTTTCAGGGTGACTTTGGACAAGTTGCTTAATTTCTCTGTGCCTCAGTTATCTCATCTGTAAAATGGGGAATAAGACTGTGAGCCCCATGTGTGACATGGACTGTGTCCAAGCGCTTAGTCCAGTGCCTGGTACATAGTAAGTGCTTAACAAATTCCACAATTATTATTATAATTATTACACTATAACAATAAGCAGACACATTATTTGCCTACAATGAGCTCACAGTCTGGGGGCAGAAGGAATAAATGAAAGAAAATAAATCTTGAGTGGTGATAGAGTCCTTTCTCTGATAATGAAATTACCATTGGAATTAGAAATGTGCTTTTAATTTTCTAGTGAAAGATGGTCCCTTTCAATTTGATTTTCTTCACCTTTTCTTCCCTAATTTCCATTTTCCCCCCACTGTCTAGTCTCTTTTCTATCACCTTTTTCATTTTTCTTGCTACATGGGAACACAATAATAAGCTGGCAAGAGATCACTCTTTAGGCGAACTGTCCAGATTTTTGTTAATCTTGTCTTGCCACATGATATTGAGTATGGCCCAATAATTGCCCTGATGGAACTGTTCAAGGACCCAGAGATGCTGCCTGTGAAAGGTTGAGCTCCACAGCTCTGTTTGGCCTGGGGCTTGAGGTCATGTTCCCACAACATTCTGATTGATAGTCTCCCAAAAGTTGTACAGTTCATCTTCTTGATTTGGTTTTCCCCTTCCTCACCTATATTGCGTTGTTGGTAAATTTTCTAAATAGGTAACAGAATTCTGCCACAGCTTTTAGCTATGTGGTGCAAATCTGAATTTTTGTCTGTGTGTATGGAGCTTGATGCAGTCTGATAAATCCCTTAGTTTCCTACAGACAAGTTGTCAGAAGCAGCGTGGCTTAGTGGCTAGAACATTTGGCCTGGGATTCAGAAGAACCTGGTTTCTAATACCAGCTACTCCACTTATCTGCTATGTGACCTTGGGCAAGTCACTTAACCTCTTTGTGCCTCAGTTCCCTCTTCTGTAAAATGGAGATAAAGACGGTGAGCCCTACGTGGAACAGGGACTGTATCCAACCTAATTGCCTGCATCTACCCCTGCATTTAGTACATAGTGAGTGCTGACAGATGCAACAATTATTATTATTAGAGAAGCAGTTTATAATTATTTTCTTGTTTTATCTGTGGTGGGAGTGTAGTTGTCTACACAGGGCAATTCTTGAATGATTGTCTCTAGGACATTTGATGGCCATCAGCATCTGTTTTAAATCAGAAGGATTTATTTGAGGTGTATTTTTACACCTGTATCCAGGTCTCCTGTTGCATCTTCCAGTGTGGCTTTGTGAATAAATTGAGCCAGGCTAATTACACATTCCTACACTACTTGATAGATGAAGAGTCAAATTAACTAAAGATTTTCCGGTCCATATCTAATCATAGCATCAAATGTTTATGCAAAGATCATGTTACATGATGTGATCCTAGAAGCCCTCCAGCTGTCTTTTTCACAACTGGAGGCCACAACACTATCCTTATCTTGCGAGAAGCAGCGTGGCTCAGTGGAAAGAGCACGGGCTTGGGAGTTAGAGGTCATGGGTTCGAATTCCGGCTCTGCCACTTATCAGGTGTGTGACTGTGGGCAAATTCACTTAACTTCTCTGTGCCTCACTTACCTCACCTGTAAAATGGGGATTAAGACTGTGAGCCTCACGTGGGATAGCCTGATTCCCCTGTATCTACCCCAGTGCTTAGAACAGTGCTCGGCACATAGTAAGCGCTTAACAAATACCAACATTATTATTATTATTATTATCAATTTGTATTGTTTCTATCTTCACAATATCACTGAAATCCACCCACGCCTTTCCAACCAAGCTGTTACCATGTTAATCCAAGCATTTATCTTATCCCTCCTCAACTAAATGCTTACCTCTCTGCTTCTTGTTTCTCTCATTTATTCAAGCATATTTATTGTGCACATACTGTGTGCAAAGCACTGTACCAAGCTCTTGGGAGAGTTCAATACAACAATAAACAAGCACATTCCCTGCTCACAATGAGCTTTCTCCACTCCAATCCATTTTTACTCTGCTGCCTGGATTTTTTTTTTTTTTTTGAATAGACATTCTGCCTCTGTTTCCCATTAGTAAAGAATCTCCAGTGGTTGCCCATCAACCACTAAACCAAACCAAAACTCCTTACCATCAGCATTAAAGCACCAGATCAGTTCACCCCTTCCGTGGCATAGTGGATAGAGCAAGAGCCTGGAAGTCAGAAGGTCATGGGTTCTAATCCTGCCTCTGCCACTTGTCTGCTGTGACCTTGGGCAAGTCACTTCACTTCTCTGTGCCTCAGTTACCTCATCTGTAAAATGGGGATTGAGACTGTGAGTCCCACATGTGAGCAACCTGATTTGCTGGGATCCACCTCAGTGCTTAGGTGCTTAGCACATAGTAAGCACTTAACAAATACCATTATTATTATTAACTTACCTCAATGATTTCCTCTTACAACTCAGACCACACACATCATTCCTGTAATGCCAACTATCTTGAACTCATCTATCTCACCGCCAACCCCTTGTCTACATCTTCCCTTTGGCCTGGAACTCCCTCCCCCTTTCTATACAACAGACCACCACCTCGTTCCCTCCTTCAGTGACTTATTAAAATCACATCTCCTCTCAGAGACCTTACCCAATTAAATCATTTTTTCCTTTACCCTCCCTTCTGTGCAAATAATGCATTTAGATCTGCTCTGCACATAATAAGTGCTCAATAAATACCACTGATTGACTGATTGTACCTTTTAAATAGTTTGATATTCACCCAACTCAGTCCCAAAGCACTATGTAGAGAAGCAGCGTGACATAGTGGAAAGAGCCCAGGCTTGAGAGTCAGAGGTCATGGGTTCTAATCCTGGCTCTGCCACTTATTAGCTGTGTGACTTTGGGCAAGCCACTTCACTTCTCTGTGCCCCAGTTACCTCATCTGTAAAATGGGGTTTAAGACTGTGAGCCCCACCTGGGACAACCTCTTTACCTTGTATCTACCCCAGAGCTTAGAACAGTGCTTGGCACATAGTAAATGCTTAACACATCCCATAATCATCATCATATCTATAAATATTCATTTGAATGCCTGTCTCCTCCTCTATATTGTGAGGTCCTTATGAGCAGGAAATGTATCTAGCTGTAGTATTTTGTACTGTCCCACATGCTGAATATAGTGCTCAGTAAGCACTTAACAAATACCATTTATTGAAAAGTTGGAGTTCTTCATTTTTGTCATGAGTTTATCCCTTCATGCTGCACATCTGCTACAAGCCTGATGCTCTCTGGCATATAGGCAGTCAATAGTATTTATTGAGCACTTTGTGTGGCAGACTGTATTAAGTGTTTGGGAGACTACAGTGTAAGACTATAGCATACACATTCCCTGCCCATAATGAACTTAGAGTCTAGAGGATGAGCTTACAGTATATAAGATCTCATATATATATATATATGTCTGTACAGTAGAAGGATCTCCTTCTACATTCCACGCTACACACTCCACTCCTCTGGTGCTAACCTTCTCACTGTATCTCATTTTCACCTATTCCACCGTCGACCCTTGGCCCACATCCTAACTCTGTCCTGCAATGCCCTCCCTCCTCAAATCTGCCGAAGGATCACACTTCGCCCCTTCAAAGCCTACTGAAAGCTCACCTCCTCCAGGAGGCCTTCCAGACCAAGCCCTCCTTTCCTCTCCTTCCCCTCCCCTCCGCATCACCTTGACTCTCCCCCTTTGCTCTACCCCCCATCCCACAGTACTTGTGTATGTACGTACATATTTATAATTATAATTCTATTCACTTTTATTAAGGATATGCATATATCTCTAATTCTATTTATAATGATACTACTGATGCCTGTTTACTTGTTTTGATGTCTATCTTGTCTCTTCTAGACCATGAGCACACTGTGGTCAGGGATTGTCTGTATTTGTTGCAGAATTGTCCTTCCCAAGTGCTTACTACAGTGTTCTGAACACAGTAAGTGCTCAATAAGTATAATTGAATGCATGAATATATAGGGTGAGAAGCAGCATGGCCTTGTGGATAGAGGATGGGCCTCAGAGCCAAATGGACCTGAGTTCTAACACCGGGTCTGCCATTTGTCTGCTGTGTGACCTTGAGCAAGTCACTTCACTTCTGTGGGTCTCAGTTCCCTCATCTGTAAAATGAGGATTAAGATTGTGAGCCCTATGTGGGACAAGGATTGTGTCCAACCTGATTAGCTTGCATCTATCCAAGCGCTTAGTACAGGGCCTGTCACATAGTGAGTCCTTAACAAGTACCATTTTTTTTTTTTTAAAAAAAAAGCAAATCTCAGTTTTGCTGGTGAATCACAATTCACTTGATCCTTATCAAAACGTTATTTAATGGTTACTGAATAATATACTAGGGATTTGTGGATGGCTTTCAAATATGCATATGGGTTTGCGTGTGTGCCTGAGAATATGACTCTGTATTCTTTATTTATACGTGACTGCAGACTATAAACTGCAAACTCCTTCTGTAGTCTGTGAGATCGATATGGGCAGGGATCATTTCTATCACTAACTCTGTTGAACTTTCCCAAGCACTTAGTACACAGGAAACACTCAATAAATACCATTAATTGATTGATTGGGCTGATGTGGGAGCTTATTCACTCAAACATGTGTAACTGAAAGGGACCACTCTCTCTCCCCAAAGGGAGATCAAGAGCAAACAGAAATCCTGTTATCAGTGATATTTATTGAGTGCTTACTGTGTGCAGAGCACTGTACTAAGCATGTGGGAGATACAAGATGATAGATACTTAGTTCACAAGGAGCAGGGTGAGACAGACATTAAAATGAATTATGGGTATGTGTATAAGTTCTGTGGACTGAGGTGTGGTGAATATCAAGTACTTAAGAAGTACGGATTCAAGTGCGTAGGGCTTGGGTCTACCCAGTACCACCCCTTACTGTGGTGCAAGGTGAGTCAGCCCCTTTGCCTCCTGGAAAATTAGTGTCTCTTTTTTGACTATCTGGTTTGGCCAAAATGTAAAAGGATCTTTGTGTGACTAAAAACTGACTTTGATATCACACTGCTAACACCAGATCATTATCATCTCCAGAAAACATTATACCTATTTCTTTTCCTGAAGATAGGGCACTTTGTCAGTGGACAAGTTGAACACCTTTATTAAAATTGTCTTCTCACAAAAGTTAATTCAAATAATAATGATGAGTGGCATTGTTAAATGCTTACTTTGTGCCAAGCACTGTACTAAGCATTGGAGGAAATACAAGATAATTAGATCAGATGCAGCTTCTTTTCCTCCAAGGTCTAATAATATAAGTGGAAATACTGAATCACCATTTTACAGATGAGGAAAGTGAGGCAAAGAGAAACTAATAATAATAATGGTGATGATATTTGGTAAGCTCTAACTGTGTGCCAAGCACTGTTCTAAGCGCCGGAGTAGATATGAAATAATCAGGTTGTCCCATGGGTCTTAATCCCTATTTAACAGATGAGGCAACTGAGGACCAGAGAAGTTAAGTGATTTGCCCAGAGTCACCCAGCTGACAAGTGGCAGAGGCTGGATTAGAACCCATGACCTCTGACTCTCAAGCCTGTGCTCTTTCTACTAAGCCACACTACTTCTCTAACTAATGAGTTAATGAACTAATAAGTAGCCCAAGGTCACACAGTAGGCAAATGGTGGATCTGTGATTACAATCTAGGTCTCCTGACTCCTAGGACTGGCCTCTTTCTCCTAAGCCATACTACTACCGTAAAATTATGTTATCCCCCATATAAACTCACACTTCTCACTGAATTATTTCATGTTTAGTTCTCCACTATTCCCAGAATGGATCCCAGATTCTTTAAAATGCTCCTCTTTGGTAGGGCCCGCAAGGAAAATCCATCATTTGAGGCTTCCATTATTAGTGTTCTCATTGATCATGCCTTTAGTTTCATGATGCACTTCAATAGCTGGGAAAATGCCAGCTCTCCAATGTATCTCTCAAATTTACATATTTTAGAGCATTCATTCCTCGGCTATTTGAGTTTGTACTTTTATGTTTAATAGTATTTTGTTAAACACTTATTAGTGTCAAACACTGTTCTAAGGTAACTAGGTTGGACACTGTCCCTGTCCGACATGGGACTCACAGTCTAAGTAGGAGGGAGAACAGAAGAACTGAGGCATAGAGAACTAAAGTGCCTTGCCCAAGGTTACACAGCAAGCAATTGGCAGAGCTGGAATTCAAACCTCGGTCCTCTGACTCCCAGGCCCATGCTCTTTCCAGTGGGCCATGCTACTTCTCGAAGTTGCCAAAATTTTAAAGGCACCTAATTTTCTCAATACCTTTGCATTAGTCCTCTGAATTGCACTCTCCGCTGTGACTGACAGTATGAAATGTTTCCTCTTGGTTACCATGTAAATGTTTTTCAGATGCTAAGAGATACGTCACTTGAGAAGTCTCATTTCTCTACAAGGACTAGTGGATTCATCCATTTGTAGTGTACTGAATCTTTCGCCTAACACTGTTAAAACTCGGGATATATTGTTAATGATGAATTACAAAGTCCATCTATCTGCAAAACTGTTGGTTTTACCACAGTGCAGAAAATTGTGGGATGTTTAGTTTGTAACTTTTCTTCATTGGTGGGCTTTGTTTCTGTATTTTGTTTTCCATATCAGTGTGTACTGATAGTCCTTACTGGTGTGTATTTACCTTATTGGCTTTTAATAAGCTGCACTGAAGATCTAGGATAATGTCACCTTCATGTAATAGCCTCTCTTTTTCTTCATTATCTATAATCCCTCAAATAAGTCAAACTTTCATCAGAAAGTCAGTTAATCTCCCAAAGCACAGACACTACCATGTATTTCCAGTTTAGTTACATATTACCCTTTGGTTTCTTTCTTTTTTTTTTTTTTTGCCAAGAATGAGAAGTTTTTTTTGGTTTCAAATTTCTCATTATCTCTGGTGGAAAGATATTGAGGAGCAGTGTGGCTTAGTGGAAAGAGTCCGGGCTTGTGAGTTAGAGGTTGTGGGTTCCAATCCCAGCTCCGCCACTTGTCAGCCGTGTGACTTTGGGCAAATCACTTCACTTCTCCGGGCCTCAGATACCTCATCTGTAAAATGGGGGTTAAAATTTATGAGCCCCTGGTGGGACAACCTAATTACCTTGTATCTAACCCATTGATTAAAACAGTGCTTGGCACATAGTATGCACTTAATCATTATTATTATATTCTTCAAACTTAGTCAATCAGTAATCATTTTATTTTCACAAGCTGACTTTTCGTTATCAGAATCTGACTGCAGAAATAACTATTCTTCTATTAGTGTTTCTAAAATATAGATAAAATATGTATCCTTCCTCCTACCTGTACTGTGAACCTAATGTGGGATAGGACTGAATCAGATCTGCTTAGATAATGAGAAGCAGCGTGGCTTCGTGGAGAGAGCACCGGCTTGGGAGTCAGAGGTCATGGGTTCTAACCCTAGCTCTGCTACTTATCAGCTGTGTGACTTTGGGCAAGTGACTTAATTTATCTGTGCCCCATTTACCTCATCTGTGAAATAGGGATTAAGACTCTGGGCTCCACGTGGGACAACCTGATTGCCTTGTATCTACCCCAGCGTTTAGAATGGTGTTTGGAACACAGTAAGTGCTTAACAAATACCATCATTATTATTATATCTACCCCAGCATTTTGTACAGTATTTAGCATATGGTAAGCATTTTTTCAGAAACCATCATTATTATGATTATCATTCTAAGATGATATTGGAGGCTAAAAGATATTGAAAAGGAAGTTAGAAAATTATTATTAAAACATCTGTAGACTGGATATATGGGTTCCTAGACCCATCTGGAAATGATACCTAATGACCAACTTTAATTATAGCCTTTAAATCCAGTTATAGACATGCCTGGCCTATTGACACAGTCAGGCAGCACTGATGGGTAACCTGCTCTCCAGGCTGACTGGTGAAGATTTTGGTTTGCGTTCTTCAGGGCGTTTGCATATGCAATAGTGATTGTCTATGAACATAAAGATCAATGGGAGAAAAGGAAATAAATGTGCCGTGGGGGTGGACCGATTATCCTCGTACTTCCAGGAAGATGATATTTTTTATTCTGAATGACTTTAACACTTGGATCACCAATTCTGAGCAGTAGACAATACCCAGTAGAAGAAATATAATAGCTGTGGTATTAGTTAAGTGTTTACTATGTGCCAAGCATTGTACTAAGTGCTGGGGAGGATACAAACACATTGGACTGGACACAGACCTTGTCCCATGTGGGGCTCCCGGTCTCAAACCCCATTTTACAGATGAGGTAACTGAGGCAAAGACAAATGAAGTGACTGCCCAGTCCCACACAGTGGACAAGTGGTAGAGCCGGGATTAGAATCCATGACTTTCTGACTCCCAGGCTGTTGCTCTACGCACTACGCCATACTGCTTCCTATACATGAGGGAGAGCCAACAGACAATGATTAACATGATCTGATAAATTTAGCATTTCTGTCTGGGATGGGGAAGGGTTTGCAAGAAAACGAACACCCCTCTTCTTTAGTAAAGGGAAATAATCCATCAGTCAGTGGTATTTATTGAGTGCATACTGTGTGCAGAGCACTGTACTAAACACTTGGGAGAGTATAATACAGCAAATTTGGTAGAAACAGTCCTTGTTCACAACCTGGAATGGGAAAAATATTTTAATATGAATAAATTAAGTAACTGATTAAGGGTACTGAACTAGGAAAAAATGCAGACATTACGTTAAAAGAAATTTAAGGGAGATGCTATAAAAATAAGGAAATAACCTCAACTGTGTGGACTGTTGAAAACCCTATCATAGACACCTGTGTGAAATGTGTGCTGCATTGCCAAAAAACACAGTAGGCCAAACTAAAGCCCTCCATTGTTAACTGACAGGCTAACGAGGTCATAAGAGGGGAAGAAGTCATCCTTTCAAAAATAGAAGGCTCAACCAAGGGTGGAGAAAAGCTCAGGTACAAACAAGGAAATTAGTGTGAGCCAAAAGGAATAGAAGAACATCTTGAAAAGAGTGCCAAAGCTAATCACAAGAGATTCTTCAAGCGTAGCAAGTGTTGGAAGCTGACTAGGGAATCAGTGTTGCCCCATGACACAACAGGAATTAAAGATGCATTGTTGGAAATAAAGAAAATGGCAGAGAAGCTAAATGAATTCCCTGATCTTTACTGAAAGAGATGTTAGAAAGATTCCCATCCCTCAAAAGATTTTCATTGCAGATAGGTTGTGGGCAGGGATTGTCTCTCTTAATTGTGGTACTGTACTTTCCAAGTGCTTAGTACAGTGTCCTGCACACAGTAAGTGCTCAGTAAATTCGATTGAATGAAATGAATGAATGAAGGAACTGGATGAAGCTTGAGATCTCAGAGGATGGTAATCTAAACAGAGGGCATGGATATATTTCATCCCAAAGTTCTGAAAGAACTTACAGGGCCAATTGCAGAAGTCCTGGTGAAATGTGTAACCTGTAATTGCTAATGGGCCAGGACTGTAAAACTGGGGGCTACAAAATAATGATAATAATAATAATACTAATTGCATTTTTGAAGTTCTTACTATGTTGCAGGCAATGTACTGGGCACTGTACTAAGCACTGGAGTGGATACAAGTAAACTGGATTGGACAAAGCCCCTGTCCCAAATGGGGCTTACAGCCTTAATCTCCACTTTACAGATGAAATAACCGAGGCACAGAAAGTTAAGTGACTTGCCCAAGGTCACTTAACAGACAAGCAGTGGATCTGGGTTTAGAACTCAGGTCTTCTGACTCCCCAGCCCATACTCTATCCTTTAGGCCACACTGTGGTCTAGATCTAGAATCTATGTGGGGAATTCTTAACCAAGAAGTTTCATTTTTATAGTTGCACAATCAGTAGAATTCAATCAATCAATGATATTTATTGAACACTTGCTATGTGCAGAGCACTGTACAAAACCCTTGGGAAAGCACAATACAACTGAGTCACTATATCTGATCCCCACCCAAAATGACCTTACGGTCTACTGAACACTTCTACGAAATATCACAAAGAGAAATCACCACAAATTCAAATATAATTTAGATCAGTTATTCAACATCTTTGTTCTTCAATGTCTTCATCTGTATAATATAGTTAACTAACAGAGAACCTCAAAAAACCTTCTAGGCACACATTATTGAGGAAAATGGAGAATCAATTTCTAATAAACAATTATTACAAAGTTAGTCATTCATATTCACCCAATCATATATACTTCTCTCCAATTCCATTACCCTTCTACATTTACCTCTATTCCTCAGCTTTTTATCTTAATCCATCAATCCTAGTATTACCCTAAATCCATTTCACATTTTGCATTTTTGAAATTTGTACCTCCTAAACTCACTGTCACACTGCCAGTCTTTCACCATCCCACCTCTATGCTTCTACACTCAGCCCCCACTTTCACTTTTCTCACAGTCATCCCTGTACTCACCATTCCTACCAACATTTACTCCCCCAAAACAGCCCCTTCCTCATTCGTGGGAAGGGAAAGTGTCTGTTTATTGTATATTGTGCTCTCCCAAGTGCTTAGTACAGTACTCTGCACCTAGTAAGACCCCAATAAATGCAATTGAAAGAATAAATGAATTCATCCTCATGTGAAAATCAACCTCTATAGCACTCAGTGGCTGAATTTGGTAGAAGTCTTGGATGGGCAATGTAATTAAATGACTAAAAATGGTTGTATTTGTTTAGTGCTTACTAATTATTAAACACTTTATTAAGAAATAGTGTAGATACAAGCTAATTGGATAATAATAATAATAATAGTATTTGTTAAGCTCTTACTATGTGCCACTGTTCTAACCAATGGGGTAGATACCAGGTAATCAGATTGTCCCCCATGAGGTTCACAGTCTTAATCCCCATTTTACAGATAAGGTCACTGAGCTAAAGAAAAGTGAAGTGGCTTGCCCATGGTCAAACAGCAGACAAGTGACTGAGTCAGATTAGAACTCATACCCTCTGATTCCCAAGCCCGTGCTCTTGCCATTGATCTATGCTGTTTCCCCACAGATTGGACACAGCCCCTGCCTCACATGGGATTTACCATCTAAGGGGGAAGGACAACAGGCCTTTCAATCCCACTTTACAGATGAGGAAACTGAGCCACAGAAAAGCAGCATTTTCTAATGGGTAGAACATTGAAGGACCTGGGTTCTAATGCCTGTTCTGCCTTTAGTCTGCTGTCAGTGAACTTCTCTGTGGCTCAGTTTCCTTATCTGTGAAATGGGGATTGAGACTGTGAGCCCCATGTTGGACATGGACAGTATCCAACATGATTAACTTATATCTACCCAAATGCTTAGTACAGTGTCAGGCACATAATAAGCAGTTAGCGAATTCTATTAAAAAAAAAAACAACAAAGTGATTTGGTCAAGGTCACACAGGTGAGTGACAGAGCCAGGATTGGAACCCAGGTCTTCTGGATCCCAAGATTGAATGTGTATATGTGTACATGTTTATTCACGTAACTGTGTTGTCAATAATATTTTTATTGACACCTTACTCTGTGCATAGCATTGTACCAATGTGTGAGAAGGTTCAATCGAGTTAGTAGATATGACAGTGCTAAGTGCTTAGAACAGCACTTAATAAATATCATTGATTGATAACCCTTGACCTCAAGGATTTATAAACTAGTGGAGGAGCCAGATATGGAAATAAATTGCAAGTAAGTGAAGGTAAATTTTTAAAAAATATATATAGATATATAGACACACATATACATATATGTGTATATAAACACAAGTGTATGGGAGTAGATTTTCCAGGTGAAATCCTGGTTTCTTTAGACATGTTATTTGAATGAAGCTTAGCCTCAATTTTACCCCATCATACCTTTAGATTCATTCATTAGTATAGTCCTATTTATTGAGCACTTACTCTGTGGAGAGCTCTGTACTAAACACTTGGAAGAACACAATACAGCAATAAACAGACACATTCCCTGCCCATAACAGATTTACAGTCTATAGGTAGGGAGACAGACATTAATGTGAATAAATAAATTACAATTATGTACATAAGTGCTGTGGGGAAGGGAGTTGGGGAAGAACAATGGGATCAAGTCAGGGCAATGCAAAAGGGAGTGGGAGAAGAGAAAGTTGCGGGGGGCTTTATTCAGGGAAGAGATGGAAGAGATGAGCCTTCAATATGGTTTTGAAGAGGGGGAAAGGAATTGTCTCTCATATTTGAGGAGATAGGATGTTCCAGGCCAGGGGCAGGACATAGGGTGAGGGGTTGTCAATGAGAAAGGTGAGATTGAGGCACAGTGAGGTTAGCATTAGAGGAGCGAAGTGTGCAGGCTGGATTGTAGAAGGAGAGAAACGAAGTGAGGTAAGAGCAGGTAAGGTGATGGAGTGCTTTGAAGCCAATGGTGAGGAGTTTTTGTTTGATGTGGAAGTGGATGGGCAACCACTGGAGTTTTTGAGGAGTGTGATGACATGTCCTGAATGTTTTTGTAGAAAAATAATCTGGGCAGCAGAGTGAAGTATGGCACTGGAGTGGGAACAGGCAGGACTCTGGGAGGTCAGAAAAGAGGCTAATGCAGTAATCCAGGAAGAATAAGATGAGTATTATGAGTATTAATGTGGAATCAGTTTGGATGGAAAGGAAAGGGCAGATTTTAGCCATGTTGTGAAGGTGGGACTGACAGGATTTAGTGATGGACTGAGTATGTGTGTTGAATGAGAGAGAGGAGTAAATGATAACTCCAAGGTTACAGGTTTGTGAGACAGGAAGGATGGTGTTGCCATCTAGTGATGGGAAAGTCAGGGAGAGGACAGGGTTTGGGTGGAAAGATAAGGAGTTTGTTTTTGGATATGCTAAACTTGAGATGATGAGAGGACATCCAAATAGAGATGTCTTGCAGTCAAGGGGAAATGTGAGATTGCAGAAAGGGAGAAAGAGATCAGGGTTGGAGATGTAGCTTTGGGTCTCATCCGCATAGAGGTAGTAGTTGAAACCATAGAAGCAAATGACTTATCCGATGGAGTGGGTGTAGATAGAGGGTAGAAGGGGACCCTGAACTGAAACTTGAGGGGCCTCCACAGTTTGGGAAAGGGAGCCTGAGGAAAAGCCCACAAAGGAAACTAAGAATGAACGGCTAGAAAGACAACAAGAGAGCTAGGAGAGGACAGAGTCAGTGAAGAAAAGGTTGGATAACATTTATAGGGCAAGGGGTAGTCAGTGGTGTCGAAGGCAGCTGAGAGGTCAAGGAAGATTAGGATGGAGTAGAGGTTATTGTATTGGGCAAGAAGGAGACCATTGGTGACTTTTGAGAGGTCAATTTCTGTGGAGTGAAATGGATGAAAGGCAAATTGGAGGGGGTCAAAGAGAGAATCAGAGGAGAGGACTTTGAGACAGTGGATGTAGACAACTTGCTCAAGAAGTTTGGAGATGAATGGCAGGAGGGAGTTGGGGCAATAAGTGCAGGGAGCCGTGGGGTCAAGGGAGGATTTGCTTTTTTTTTTTTTAGGATATAGCAGCATAGGGATGTTTGACAGCAGTGGGCAAGAAGCCACTGGAGAGCAAACAGTTGAAGATGGCTGTTACAGAGGGAAGAAGGAAGGGGTCAAGAGTTTTCATAAGGTGTGAAGGAATGGAGTCGGATGCACGGGGGAG
Source organism: Ornithorhynchus anatinus (assembly GCF_004115215.2). NCBI lineage: Eukaryota > Metazoa > Chordata > Mammalia > Monotremata > Ornithorhynchidae > Ornithorhynchus > Ornithorhynchus anatinus. The sequence continues at coordinate 159,762,130 of NC_041728.1, forward strand.
GGACTGGCTTTTGAGAGGAGGCAGAAGATCTCTTCTAGAGATACTGCTGAGAAGGATGGGAGACTTGAAGAGCGGGTCTGAAGGGGGAGGGATTGAAGAGGGGCAGGAGAGATTTTAGGGATCTTATGCCTGAATAGTGTCAATTTTCTTAATAAAGTAGGTGGCAGGTCATTGGGGGGCAAGGGATGAGGGAGGTGGAGAGACAAGAGGCCTAAAGCAGGAGTTAAATGTCTGGAACAACTGGAGAGAGTGATGGGCATGGGTGGAGAAATAATTTTTCAGGTAGAGAATAGGGCAGAGTTAAAGCGTACAAGGATAAACTTGAAGTGGAAAATGTCAGCCTGGTATTTAGATTTCAGCCAGCAGCGCTCCGTGGCTCAGGCACAAGAGTGAAGGAAGCAGACTGTGCAGGTGATCCAAGGCTGTGGGTTAGCAGAACGAGATTGACGAAGGGGTAGGGGAGTGAGTGAGTTGGGTTCAGTAGAGAGCATGCTCAGTTCATCTTAATAAAATTCCTACTGCTTTAGGATTAAGATAAAATCTGTCCCTTAAGGATACTGTGTGATAATTTATGAAGAAGAGGTAATAGGAGAATAAAGTTTTTATGTAAACACAAACATTAAAGTGGGGCTTTCTTATCTTACTAGATTATTTAGCATTTATTCCCAGTTAAAATGTGGATTTGATGCTTATTCAGCACACAGTTCTAATCATTGTCAAAATAGCCCATTCTAACCAATTCACATTCTATGCAGGTTTTAGAATATATTATTGATTCACTTTGAAACCAAGAGTTTAGGTTTTTTAAAGTATCTTTTTCCTTCCTGTAAACAGATAATTGGAATTCATTCCCTTTCATTTTTCCTATGTTTACAGGTATTTGGCAATTTAAATAATAAGAAACTCCATCTGTTATTTATAAATACTAAATACAAAGGTCTTTAAGATTCTCAGTTTTAGCTGGGTTAATTTAGCTAGCACTATGGAGGAGAACAATGAGTTAGCATATTAAAAGAGATTAGACAGGTTGTGAGTTGGAATTTAATTTGGGAGATTGAGAGATTGGAAGATAACTGGTTTCTGCCTACACACTTTTAGCAACACAGCATAATGATGACTTATAAATGCTTTATAAATTAAAGAAATTAACTGCAGCACTACTAAACTAAAGAGAACCACCTACATCATTAATACAGTTTTCTATTAATAGCTTAGTGAAACATTAGCTGGTGAAGTACTAGAATAAATGAATATGAAATCAGACCTCACGAAGTTAAGAGTAATAACTTCCTTGTATGCACACAATGTGCACTGTGAAATACTGTATTCAGCATCCGTTTCTTGGAAGGCCACTAAAAAAAAAGTGATGATGATGATGCATCTCCCATTTGGAATGATGGAAGAGTCTTTGGAACTGAGAATCAGAGTGGAAGAATTGTTTAGACTGATCATTGTTCGTGCATTACCAACCACTTCTGTTTCTCAACCTGGCCAGCCAAGTTAAAATAGGTATGGAGTGCAGTGACCATGGACAAGTAGCCATTGCTAAGTGCACACAAAGACCTGATACATGCAAGACCCATTTACAGCCAAAATGTCTCCAGCACAGTGCTGATGTATTTTTTAGATCCTCTGGACTGTAAGCTCGTTGCGGGAAGGAACTATATCTACCAATTCTGAATTTTTTTTTTGTTCTTTCCCAAGAACTTAGTATAGTGCTCTGTACACAGTAGTCGTTCAATAAATATGATTGATTTTTGATTGATCTATGAGCTAACTAGGAAGCAAAACCAATCCAAATGGTCACTTTTGCATTAGTGAAATAAGACGAGCTTATTAGCATACTAGTAATGGAGTTTTTTAAGTGTTTACTGCGTGTAGAGCACTCTACACTAAGCACTGGACAGTACTGCACACAGTAAGTACTCAATGTGATTGAATGAATATGTTATGTGAGGGTAACGTCTGTTGGAGCTGCTTTGGTAAGTTTTCATCCATTGCAGTTCTGCTGTCTGTTTGGCTCTTTCAAAATAATCCACACATTTAGTCGTGATCAACAGCTGATTTGTTCACATATTGGCTACTGGCTTTTAGCTGAAACTAGTCGTTTAGTGAGGCATGGCAAATTCATTATTTTGTGTTAACTTCTATGGTATGTGGTAAATTGTCCTTCAAAATTATCTGGTGGGTCCCCTGAAAGTGAGTCAGTCAATCAATGAATCAATCAATAGTATTTATAGAGCACTTACTGTATGCAGAGCACTGTACTTTCAGAGCTTGGGAGAGGACCTTGCAATAGAATTGGTAGACAGGATCTCTATCCACAAGGAGTTTACAGACTAGAGGGAGTGATAGACATTAAATGCTACAGACAAATATATACATAAGTACCGTGGGGCTTGGGGAAGGGTCACTAATCAAAGTTCTGGCCTCTTTAATACAGCTTAGGTGAAGTGTCCCTCTGCTTGTTTATAAGAGTTCCAGGCCCAAGAAAATTGTCTGGTGATGTTGGAGGTAGGTCATTTCACAAACTGAATTCGCCTTTCCAATAATTTCCTTCTTTAGTGAACATTGGATGGAGAATATTGTTCTCCTTAAATTCATTCATTCATTCATTCATTCATTCATTCATTGAGAGCTTACTGTGTGCAGAGCACTTTACTAAGTGTTTGGAAATAATAATAATTGTATTTGTTAAGTGTTTACTATGTGCAAAGCACTGTTCTAAGCACTGGGGGGGGATACAAGGTGATCAGGTTGTCCCACGTGGGACTCACAGTCTTCATCCCCATTTTACAGATTTGGGGACTGAGGCCCAGAGAAGTGAAATGACTTGCCCAAAGTCACAGTATTGGCAAGCAGTGGAGCTGGGATTAGAACCCATGACCTCTGACTCCCAAGCACGGGCTCTTTCCACAGAGCCATGCTGCTTCACTACAATTCAGCAATAAAGACAGACAACCCCTGCCTACAACTGGCTTATAGTCTAGAAGTGGGGAGACAGACATCAAAACAAGTAACAGCCATCAATATCAATAAACAGCATTATAGACATATATACATCAAAACAAGTAAACAGGCATTAAGGTAAATAAACATAATTATAGATATGTACATATATACCAAGTGCTGTGGGGCGTGGAGTGGGGCAGAGCAAAGGGAGCAAGTCAGGGGGATAGGGAGGGAATGGGGAGCTGAGGAAAAGGGGACCTCATCTGGGAAGGCCTCTTGGAAGAGGTCACACAATAAAGGATGTTGAAACTTTAGTTTCATGGTATGCTATATTTTTGATGCTCCGTTAAGCTCCTGAGATTGATGTTTTATCTAGGTTTCTTGGGACATCTTCCGGACGGCACTCTTTGGTCCTGCCTCAGTTGTAGCAGCTGAATAAGAAGCAGTGTGGCTCAGTGGAAAGAGCCCGGGTTTGGGAGTCAGAGGTCATGGGTTCTAATCCTGGCTCCACCACTTGTCTGCTGTGTGACTTTGGGCCAGTCACTTAACTTCTCTGGGCCTCAGTTACCTCATCTGTAAAATGGGCATTGAGACTGTGAGCCCCACGTGGGACAGGGACTGTGTCCAACCTGATCTGCTTGTGTCCACCCCAGCACTTGGTACAGTGCTTGGCACACAGTTAAGTGCTTAACAAATACCATAATTATTATTATTATTATAAAAAGCAACAAACGGGGACCCCACTTAAAAAAGACATCTATGCATTTTCTGCTAGTTCTCTATAAGCCAGAGAACTCTTTGCTTAATAGGCTATTGTGTATTTTACCCTGGATACAACTTCCTGTGCTGATCATGTGGCTTCCTCTGGATTATTAATGAGCATATTAAACAAAACCATTTCCAGCATCCTAATGAATTTCATTATTTCAACCTCATCCCTGTGAAAAGAGGACACTTCATTCCTACCTTTTTTTAGCCACTTTTAGCCAGATTAAGGAGGCATGAATTCCCCTTATGGAACCCATGTTGACTGTATCCGTAGGCAGTTAATTTTTCCAAAATGCTCACTAGCTAATTCACTAAAGTTAATGGTCAGATTAAGTTTGCTGATTGTTGAAGTGAGATACATTGGGTTATAATTCCGAAGATCACCTCTGGAACCCCTGAGTGAGTTGTGAGTTACACTGACAATCTGCCAGACACAGGAACTATTACAATAGATAATACATACATTCTTGTAAAGAGTGCCACCACTTCTCTCTGGATTTTCTTCAGATCTCCGGCATGAAAGACACCCAGCCTCAGAGATTTATTTATATCTGGTTTATTCATTCAGTAGTATTTACTAAGCACTTACTATGTGCAGAGCCCTGCAAAAATGAAGCCTTAAATTCTCTCTGAACTCATCAAAATTTGACCCAGTTTTGCCAATCTGTTGAATTCAAAATACAATTTTGAGGGAATCTTTCCAAGACCCAGTTAAAGAATTTGTTGAGCCTCCGTGCTATCTCCATTTTTTTCCTGTAGTGCACCTTTTCCCCCATGATGACTACTTCTTTCGCTGCCATCTTATGATGCTTGAGACTCCTTGGTTGTTAGCTTTGGCATGACACACTACGTGCTTTTCAAACCCCTTTTTGGGCCTCCCTAATTTTCTGTTTGTACCTGTCCTGACTCTCTCTGTTGACTTTCCAGTTCTCCACCCTCGGGTGAGCTTTCCACTTTTGAAAGCACAACTTTTCCCCTCTAATGACCTCTTTTATCACGTCAGATAACAATACAGGGCTTTTATTTATCCTCTTTTTTTTTGGTTCTGCAGCACCACATTTTACACAGACACTACATCCTTGTAGGGACAAGTGACCTCTTTTCACAATGAATACTTTTAAATAGTAGAGTTCCTTAGGATGCCAGGACTGCTTTTAACATCTCCATTAATGATCTGGCAGAAGCAATGTGATCAAGCACAAGATTGCTGTATCTAGATAACAATGACTGCTGTAATGGTCTTTCTAACAGTCTGTGAGATTCTAGAATGTCTTTATTTTAGAATCTCCTTTTAACTTCTTCCAACTAAGGTTTGCATTTTTTCCTAGTTCTCTTTTCTAAAATTGCACAAACTTGTGTTGTCTTTGGGGACCTTTAACTCTTGCTACCTCTTTCTATTCCCAACAGGAATGTTAAGGTTTATCAAGTGGATTTCCCACATAAACCTCTCATATCAGATCCTGTCTACAACTCAAATTAAATTCAGTGTATCACTTTGTCATTTTGAGTTACATTAAGTTGTTCCAAAAATAGCTTTGCGTCCTAGCCAAAAACCTTACCTTCACTTCACTTCTTTAGATTGTAGGTTCCTTCTGGGCAGGAATTCTGGCTTCTGCTTTTATTGTAAGGTTGTATATAGTAAATTCCTAATCCAGTTCTCTGAAGTCAGTAGACCTGCAGTGAATATCGATGATGATAGTGATGAAGTGAGGTATTCAGTTAACCTGTGTGAAGATCACTGAAGTCTTCTACATGCCCTAGTTTACACCTTATCCAAATCTCATACTTTTCTCCATCAGTTTTCTCAATTTGATTGGAAAGTTATTGCACTTACTCACTATGGTATTTGTATTTTTTTTTGCAATTCCTCTTTGAAGGGATTCCAGTATGCCCCTATTATTTTTATGAAATTACTGTGCCTTTTATGTCTCAGAGTATTCATTTGCTAATCTTAGATCCTTCTCTGGTGGTCTTGAATCCCATTACTTTTCTTTCTTTCACTAAATCCATTAGATTGTAGTAAACTGGAGGGCAGGAAGACTACTTCTACTAATTCTACTGTGTTTTCACAAGAACTTTGAATGAAATGTTCTGCAAACTGTTAGTGCTCAAAAATACTATATTTATCGATTTGGTAATGCCCCTTTGGGAGACCTCACTAGCTTCTCAAGGTTTCAAGGTTTACACAATTTATATTTAATAATAATAATAATGCTGGTATTTGTTAAGCGCCAACCATGTGCAGAGCACTGTTCTAAGTACTGGGGTATACAAGGTAGGTTTTCCCACATGAGGCTCACAGTATTCATCCCCATTTTACAGATGAGGTAACTGAGGCACAGAGAAGTTAAGTGACTTGCCCACAGTCACACAGCTGACAAGTGGCAGAGCCAGGATTCAAACCCATGACCTCTGACTCCCAAGCCTGTGCTCTTTCCATTGAGCCACGATTTAATCTTATAGCATTAGTATACATGCATTTGTATAATTGGTTTCATTTTTTTTTTTTTTTTTTTTGCGCCCATTTCTAAATCTGGCCCACTGCCTGTTGGCCATTTTCATAATAGTATATTTGGGTATATATATATATAGATATATGTGAATACACACACACACATATATATACACACACGCACATACATATATATGCACATATAGTACGTTTGTGTGTATATATATATATATATATATATATGTATATATATATATATATATTATGTGTATTAATATATATATTAATGTGTGTATATGTATATACATGTACATATTTATAATTATAATTCCATTGATTTTTATTAATGATGCATGTATATATATAATTCTATTTATTTATAATAATGCTACTGATGCCTGATTACTTGTTTTGATGCCCATTTCCCCCCTTCTAGACTGTGAGTCCACTGTGGGCACAGATTGTCTCTATTTGTTGCTGAATGGTACTTCCCAAGTGCTTAGTAAAGTGCTCTGCACACAGTAAGCTCTCAGTAAATATGATTGAATGAATGAATAGCTCATCATCCAATACCTTCTGAAATCTTTCTGTACATACCTTCCTTGCCCTCTTATTCACGGCCTAACCCATGTATACATGTATTATTCCTCCTTCTTCCTATCCATAATTTATTTTAGGATTTCTCTGACCCTTTAAATTCTAAGATCTTTTAGGGCAAGAAAATTATTTATCCTAATTTTATCATACTCTCCCAAGAGCTTAGTCCCATGATCTGCAGAAAGTAGGTGCTCAGTATATACTATGCATTGATACTATTGGCTTCCCTATTTGGTGAATAATTTAATCTGCCTTTATAAAGTTTTATGGTATTTGTTAAGCACTTACTATGCATCAAGAACTGTTCTAAGTGCTGATTTTACTTCGCTGCCCCATTTGATCCTTCAAGATACCCACGTCATTCCCTCTAACTGAGTCAACCCTCTGAGTGCAGTGATTTTTGGTCGTGCCTGCTACCACTTGGTGAATATCTCTACAGCTGCTACTCCAGTCACTGGTGATGTTGTTTGGGTATTCTGATGTCATCTCTTCCTATATATCACACAAGTTGTATTTGAAGCAATAAGCACTACTTTATTGCTTTTGAACAGACTGTATTGCAGGAGTAACACACTCTCCCATCTAGACTGTAAGCCCATTGTTGGGTAGGGAATGCCTCTATGTGTTGCCAAATTGTACTTTCCAAGCGCTTAGTACAGTGCTTTGCAGACAGTAAACACTCAATAAATACGATTGAATGAATGAATGAACTCTCAGAGATTAATGTACATACTGGGCAAATCTGACTGATGGAGTATGCCTAAATATAGAATTAACCCTTTCAAACATACACACTGTTTTAAAACCATGTAATGGGAATGTTAAGCCAGAGCACTGTGCAGAGAGTCAGGACTAGAATGCCTTTTAACGGATAAGAAACCCAGTGCAGAAACCCGTGAGATGACTTGCCTAACGTTTATTTGTAATGTCTTTGAGTTAGAACAACCCAGCAGTTCTCCAGACATCAGTTTTGGTTGAGCCACTAGCCCATGGTGACCTCATCAGCTGGAGTATAATTAACACCACTAAAGCTGATTATGCCTAGGAATGTTCCCTATCACTCTATTTTTTTCTTTCTTTTTCCAAAGGAGTTTTGCTTTATAATGATTTTCCTGTTCTGAACTGTAGGAGTACTGTACAATACAATATATTGGATTGTGCTGTCTCTTCAGGTTAGGGATCATGTTATTTTTGTGCTCAGCTAAATTAGAATCTGCTGACACAGTAACAAATAAATGAGTAGTACTACAAATAAAACAACTTGAATAAGAAGGATATTTAATTAAGTGAATACTTGATAAAAAAGCGAAATATGGATGGAAAGTGTATTACAGATTGAGGAGTAAAGTGAGAAAGATATATCCTGTATAAGGAAAAAGCTAATAATAATAACAATCATGGTATTTGTTAAGTGCTTACTATGTGCCAAACACTGTTCTAAGCACTGGGATAGATACAGGATAATCAGGTTGTCCCACGTGGGGTTCACACTTTTAATCCCCATTTTACAGATGAGGTAACTGAGGCACGGAGAAATTAAATGACTCGCCCAATGTGACACAGCAGACAAATGACAGAGGCAGGATTAGAACCCACATCCTCTGACTCCCAAGCCTTTGCTCTTTTCACTAAGCCACACTGCTTCTCTACTGCTGCAATGGAAGGGCAAAGGATACTCATATCTTTTAATAGATGAAAGATGTGTATAAGAAAAGACTGAGCTACTGAGGTAGCTCTGATTTTAGATTCAGTGGTAAACCCTGAGGATTGAAGTGTCTATATATGTATATTATGAATTTACAATTCAATGACAATAATTTCATTTTCAGAGAATAAAATTGGGCCATTTGTATTTATATCAAAGATATTCTAATAATCATTCAGTGACCATTACCAACTCAAGAATATGCAGTTCCTTATTATGAAGATGCTGAAAATACAGATTAATAAGAGAAAAACATCAGGCTAATTAAATTATAGTCCTCTGTTTAATATATCTCATCTTCCAACTCACATTAAATGAATCATATAACATGGAACAAGCACCAACACCACAAATGGACCAATAATGGCAAACATAAATCCACATGGATGTGCCATGCAGGTGTTGATTTAGAATTGTTCACCTGCCAAGCATAGACATATCTGCCAGCAAATTCTCCCATTTCAAAGAGAGGAACAGAGAGTGCATAATCATTCAAATGGAACTGATCCCTCTCGACAATGGGTCTTGTGATCTGGTCAGAGCTGTTGCTCCCGAGAATCAGTCAGATTCTTGATCAGTGTCTGTAACTTGAAAAATAATAGTTTAACCTGTAATTATGAGTACACTGATTCTTTGTGGAAGGAATTACAATTTTTCCTTTATTGGGGAGAATACAAAATAGGGTGAAAGTATATTTATGCTATCATGAATTTAGTTATTTTGCAGTTAAAATAAAACTTAGTCTCAATTTCTGTCATGTCTCCAATATCTCTTGGTTTGCAAAAGACAGATTCACGGGGCCAGAAAAAGGAATATTGATGTATTTGTATATTTGTCATTATTAATGTTATCAAACCTGAAGCTCCTAGGTATGTGACTTGCTGTGGAGTGATTTTTTTTCTGAATGGCAGAAGAGTGATGATAGTCATTATCTTATAGAAGGCCAACATTTTGATTTTAACAAGTTTTTAAATCAATATTTAATATTTCTGGAAATAATTCATACTATTATTATGTTATTTATTAAACACTTACTACGTGTCAAGCACTGTTCTAAGTGCTGGGGTAGATACAGAGTAGTCAGGTTGTCCCAGATGGGGCTCACACTTTTAATCCCCATTTTACAGATGAGGTAACTGAGGCACAGAGAAGTTAAGTTACTTTTCCAAGGTCACACAGCAGACAAGTGGTGGAGCTGGGATTTAGAACCCACATCTTCTGACTCACAAACCCGTGCTCTTTCCACTAAGCCATATTGCTTCTCTAAGCCATGCTGTTTCTCTGGTAATATGATTAACCACATATAAGAGAGATTTTTACCTTTATCATTCCAGTGCATTCTAAATTTGTATGTCCTACAAAGAATAGAGGCTGTTTTTGATTATTTAAGATTTAAGATTGAGAAGCAGCGTGGCTCAGTGGAAAGAGCATGGGCTTTGGAGTCAGAGGTCATGGGTTCGAATCCCTGCTCGGCCACTTGTCAGCTGTGTGACTTTGGGCAAGTCACTTAACTTCTCGGTGCCTCAGTTACCTCATCTGTAAAATGGGGATTAAGATTGTGAGCCCCCAGTGGGACAACCTGATTCCCCTGTGTCTACCCCAGCGCTTAGAACAGTGCTCGGCACATAGTAAGCGCTTAACAAATACCAGCATTATTATTATTATTTCAAGGAGATTTAGAATAGTCTAATATTTCAAAGGCAGTTGGAAGGTTGTAAGGGTGGGTGTCCACATCAGATATAAATATTGTTTTTCTATAGAGAACTCTACATGTTAGTACATTTATAGGGTAGCATCAAAGCTATGCTGGGTGGGACACAGCAGGATACAGAAACAACTGCCGGCAATGAGCTGAAATTGAAACTGAAATTAAGGACAGAGGAGACATTTTAAGGACACGGTAAAACCAAGCTTCAGAATGAAAAAGTGTATTAGACCACTGGAGTCATTTCCGGGAATATACTAGCAGTTTGCTGTGGTGTCAATAAATGAGTGACTCTCTCTGAGTAACAGTTTGGGAGGTGCAAGAGATAAGGAGGCACAGGAGAAAATTCACCCATTAGTGAACTTCTTCGCCAGTGGTATTTTATTTGTCTGTGAAGGATAACTATATATGTGACTGTGGCCGGAGGTGGGGCAGAAGAGGCGAGGATAGGAATGCATATGAAGAGTGTGGCTTCCAAGACCATACCATTGCCTGAGGGAGTAGGAGTCAGGGAGTCAGGGAGTAGGAGAAATACCCCGGTTCTAGGACAGGCACCCTAATAAAGGAATCCAGTGTTCCAGGGAACTGATAGATGCTAAGACTGCCCAGAAATGTGCTCCTCCCTAAGATACACCTGAGAGAATGTTGAAAAGAGTGAAAACAAAGAAGACACTGAGAAAGGGCAACAGGGTAAAAGATCAATCCAAGGATAAGGCCCAGCAAGACATAAACCATTGCCATTAAACTGATGGATACATTCTGTAAGAGAAGCAGCGTGGCTCAGTGGAAAGAGCACGGGCTTTGGAGTCAGAGGTCATGAGTTCAAATCCCAGCTCTGCTGCTTGTCAGCTGTGTGACTTTGGGCAAGTCACTTAACTTCTCTGTGCCTTGGTGACCTCATCTGTAAAATGGGGATGAAAACTGTGAGCCCTACGTGGGACAACCGATTCCCCTGTGTCGACCCCAGTGCTTAGAACAGTGCTCTGCACATAGTAAGCACTTAACAAATACCAACATTATTATTATTATTAAGCCCTACTGAGAGCTAACCTCCTCCAAGAGGCCTTCCCAGACTGAGCTTCCCCTTTTCTCCCTGCTCCCTCTGCTCCATCTCTGCCCCCACTTCACCTCCCCTCAGCTAAGCCCCTTCCCCCCCTTTCCCTCCTTCCCCTCTCCCTTCCCCTCAGCACTGTGCTCATCTGCTCATTTGTATATATTTTTATTACCCTATTTATTTTGTTAATGAGATGTATATCCCCTTGATTCTATTTATTACTATTGTTTTTGTCTGTCTCCCCTGATTAGACTGTAAGCCCATCAATGGGCAGGGATTATCTCTATCTGTTGCCGAATTGTACATTCCAAGCGCTTAGTACAGTGCTCTGCACATAGTAAGCACTCAATAAATACTATTGAATGAATGAATGACCTTATGCTAATCTGTTTAGAACTAAGTCCAGCTCTCCTTCTGCTCCCCTCTTAACTCTTTCAGTGGTTCCAGCTTCTACCCTGTCACTTGTCAACTGCTCATGGGGAGGAACATGGTGCAGTGGATAGAGCACAGACCTGGCAGTCAGAAAGTCATGGGTTCTAATCCCACATCTGCCATTTGTTCCCTGTGTGGTCTTGGGAAAATCACTTCACTTCTCTGTGCCTCACTTACCTCATTTTAAAATGTGGATTAAGACTGTGAGACCTATGATGGACAGAGACTGTGTCCAACCTGATTTGCTTCTACCGTCCTAGCATTTAGTACAGTACCTGGCACATAGTAAGCTCTCCACAAAAAGCATTACTATTGTTTGTAGCTGAAAACAGGCTCTAACTGTAAAGTTTCTGCTATTCAACCACTCCTGGCTGGTTCTGTCTCTTCCTTTGACTGTCCTCCTCCCTTTGCTTTGGATTTTTGTTTTAGGCTTTGTTCTGCACTGCAATGGACAGTTGTACTCTTAGCACTCAGCATAATATGGATTGGCTCTCTTAACCACTGATCAACTGATCATTTTTTGTGAAATACACACTTTTTTTCATTTTGTTTTGCTTTGGAAGTTTAGGCTGTCTTCAGATCTTACTTGATAATAATAACTAAATAAAGAAAAAGCCCTGTGACCTAGTGGAAAGAGCACGGGCCTGGATATCAAAGGTCCTGAATTCTAGTCCCTGACTCCACCACCTATGTGACCATGGGCAAATCACTTTTATTTTTATATGGTATTTGTTAAGTGTTTACTATGTGCCAGGCACTGTTCTAAGCACTGGGGTAGACACAAGATAATCAGGTTTGACACAATCACTGTCCACAAGGGGCTCACAGCCATAATCCCCATTTTATAGATGAGGTAATTAAGGCACAGAGAAGTTAAGTGACTTGATCAAAGCCACTCAGCAGGTGTGTGATTAACTTGTCTGTCTCATTTTCCTTAACAAATACCACAATTATTATAATTATTATCTAATCCAGTCTTGTGATCATTTTTTTAAACATAAATCTATCCAGTCTCAATTAGCTTGCCACTTAGACCCAGTTATTATCCCCTCCACCAGGTATTCCAATACCCACTCAGGCTATTCCCTTGAAATTCTAAGAAAAATAAAAAATTACATGCCTCATTTAAGGTGGTCACAAAAATCTTTTTACCTAAAATGCATAAAGAAAGGGCAAAGGGAAATGATAAACTAGCCTTCCTATTTATGTTCATGGCCGGTTTCAGTTGCCACAAATTCTTTTTTCTAACAGTATTTGTTAAGTGCTTACTATGACTAAGCACTGGGATAGATACAAACTAATCCGATTAGACAGAGTCTCTGTCCCACATGGGGTTTACAGTCTTAATCACCATTTTACAGATTAGGTAACTGAGGCATAGAGAAGTTTTAAATGACTTGCCCAAGGTTATACAGTGGAGAAGTGATGGAATGAGATTAGAGTCCAGATCTTCTGATTACCAGGCCTATGCTCTTTCCACTAGAGCACAAGGTACCTTTTGGCCTAATAACACCTAGAATTTGCAAATATTTTCCCAAAACATCTTCACATCAGTGATCTCATTTCATCCTCCCAATATCTCTGCAGAGTAGGGATAGGGAAGCATTATTTTCATCTTTGCAAAGATGAAAAACCAGAGGTCCAAAGAAGTTAAGTAATTTGTCCAGAGTCAAATAATGGGTGAATAAGGGGATCTGGTCTTAAAACCTAGGACTTCTGACTTCAGGCCAATTCTCTTTCCACTAAAGCATGCTGCCTCACAAAAGATGCTGATATTGAGAATAAAAAAAGTAGGTGGCTTTAGGCAAGAGAGGAAGAAATGTATTTAATTCAGATTTTGTGGTTCAGTCCTCTGGACTGTAAACTCATTGTAGGCAGGGAATATGTATGTTGTTGTACTATACTCTCCCAGCACTTAATTCACTGCTCTGCACACAGAAAACATTCAATAAGTATGATTACATGAATGAAGTTGATTTACAATAGTTTCTTTTTCTTTGGTAAGAACAGACATGATCCATTACTTAAACAATAGGAAATCAAATTATGCCTTTTAAAAAATTGAAAAAAATCACACTTAATTAGAGCTGGGTTCTAATCCCACTCTTTCCATTGCCTGCTTGATGACAGTGGGTGAATTTCTTAACTTCTCTGTGCCTCAGTTTCCTCATCCATAATAGGAGGAAACTGGTCTGCCCCCCCCTTATATCATAAGCCCCATATGGGACAATGACTAGGCCTGATCTGATTCTATCTGTACTAGCATTTCATCCTGTGTTTGATACATACTATGGTCATAGCAGATATTATCATTGCTGTGATTATAATAGCATTTTATAGAATTATAAATCTTTAAATTATCCTTTACAACCTTTGACTTTTGAGCACTGTCTGCAAAGGCAAAAGGCAAAATTAATTCAAGTAGAAAGGAAAGATCAACTCCTGAAAATAAGGTAGTAATTCTCTGAGGCAGAAAAGTGTCTTCTAATTCCTCTAAGATGAATAACAATGCTTAGCATTGCTTAGCTAGTTTCATAATCACTGGGTAATTAATCCTAACAGCATCTGTGAGAAAAGAAAAATGATTGTTTTCCTATTTGAGAGATGAGTGTATCAAAACTCATCAAAGTGATGCACCAATGACACACTAAAGATTAGAAATCTGATCCCTATATTCATTTCAAATTCTCTCCCCCATATTCAGATCATCAAATGAGTTTTCTATTTAATGAGCCATGAGAACTCAAGTGGTATATAGTTTAAACTTACTATTTTCAGGCCACCAAAACTACTCATTCCCTGTAATTTGTATTGATTTCTTAATACAAACCCCATACACAAATTTGTGAATTATAACAGATTTCTGATAATGGACTGGTTTTTTTTTTATTTTAATATGTCTTTAGGAAAATGATTTTCCTAAAGTTTACCTCTTACAGTTAATGATTAGATCCCCAATACTTTTCTTTGTAAAGCAAGTATCTTTTCAGAAATCAGTAGAAGAAATTGCAAAGGAGGTGAGTCACTTCCTTGCTATAAGGACTGAATAAATTATACAGAAATCTTATTCTTTCAAATAAATGCAGTCATATCATTCCTCATACATAAGAGACAATATTTTCAATAAAGAACATAAGTGTGGAGGAAACAAGAGGAAAGAGTTACAAATGTCAAGCGAGGCCACTCTTAACCCTTTCATTTTCTAAATGCAACATGTTGGGAAGGCAGGTTTGCCTTCAGACCACCTGGCTGAGTAAGAAAACTATAGTATAAATAATGATTCTTTCTTAGTCACCATTTCTGACTTCCTCTTTATATGCTGATACCAGATTCTTCTAGGCATCAGAAGAACACATTTGATTATCCTTAGATTTTTAATATACAGAATTTTGTTTTAACATAGATTGTGGTTGTGTTGGTCGATCAATTGTAATATTGAAAATTCAGGGACAAACTTAGGGCCTTTAATAATGGCTTAATAATCATCAAATAAACATCTCATAATTATCAAAGGGAAAGTTAGCTAAAATGACCAAATGTTCTCAGATGTGAAGCTGATGCATTGTTGAAGCTTATCCTTATACTGTAGTTGAAATTTTTACTTGTTAACATCTGACATGATGATTGTGTCTTCCAAAAGGAACCCTTCATGTAGAAAGCCAGATGTTCTTTGCAACTCTCAGAAGTTTCCATTAACACAATGACAATATGAAAATGATAACATAAATTAGACTGTCAAGTAAATGAAGATATGATTTAAATGATGAAGTTTACAGTTTCGTAGAGTTCTAAAAAATCTATGTAGTTTTCAAGACTACAGATATGAAGGCTGACATAAATGTTGAAAACTGCATTTTCATTTTCAATTTCTATGTATAATGTTTCTATGAAGCAAAGCTTTTAGGCAACTAATGCTCATAACGCATAATTTATCTACAGGCTTCATTTCCACAGTTCAATTTAGTATTTTCTGGGCATTGTTTATTGAGCTATAAGATAAAATACAACCTAAAAGATGTGAAAAATTAATATTGTGCTCCTGCATTTGATTTCATTTACATAGAATGCTTTCTTGCTAGACATGTAAGAGAACAAATGGTATGCTTGCCTGGTTCAACAGTAATATGGACATCCTAGAATGGGTAAGCCTTTTAATTAGAGACCTTTACAGCTTTCCCTTTTGCTAGTGTAATCATTAAATTGATTTTTCCAGTCCATCATGTAATTGGTCCAGCGATGGAATCCTGCCTTCCACTCTTGTTCTGCTTCATCAATGTTTCCTGTAAAACATGAAATGGATATATGAATCAAAACCTGAATCTTTGTTTACATTAATTGAAAAAAAAATTTGATTAGCAGGTGTCATTTTCCCTAAATGCACTCATGCCAGCTTTGCCCATCAAAGATATGACCAATTCAGCAGCCAGCATTCTGTCTCTAGTCTAGAAAGCTAAAAGGAAGAATGGTTACTGAGTATGAACATTTTTGCCAGGCTCAGTTAAAAACAATCTAAAATGAGTGTTCATTTTATGACTTGTTCTTAAAGTTTGATGATTTATTGTAATTTTCTAAAATATCCTCCTTTTCAATTTTTCAAATAACTTTAAACAGCAGATTTCCTAACTTTAAATAATTTTGTTAATAAATTTCAAATTCATCCTATTAATTATATTTGGGTAGTTAATAATGCATAAAGACATTTCAATTTTAGAGTACTTGGATTTATTATTTAGGCAATACATGGGATTTAAAATAAAGTCATTTCACTTCTCTACGCCTCAGTTCCCTCATCTGTAAAATGGGGATTAAGACTGTCCAACCTAATTACCTTGTCTCTACCCTGGCGCTTAGAATAGTGCCTGGAACATAGTAAGCACTTAATGAATATCAAAAAAAAAATTATAATCCCATGAGATTGTAGGTGACGAGGACAGGGACAGAAGTTTTCATTTCTGTTTTACTCTCCAAAGTAAATACTAGAATGCTCTATACTCAGAAAGTACTCTGATATTCTGAAAACCTGAAAGAATGAATGATTTAGAAATGTATATTCTGTTTGCCTGAACTTGAAATGTCTTAAACCAAGACTTTCTGTGTGTCAGAATTTTTCATTACAGCCTTATTGTGACCTTTTTGACTACCTAACTTTGTATCTAGCCCCAAGCCTAGCACATATTAAGCATTTAATATATATCATTATGTTACAAATTCTTATTAATCAAATTTATCCAGTTTATGCTTCAAAATATGATTTGGTACTTCACACAATTGTTTCGAAGTTAAAATATTGTTTTTCTGCCCAAAGCTTCTAATTCTTAAAGTAAATAAGAATTTATGTGATTCTTGTGATTTGGATCATGATTTGTGATGTTAAAGAAGTAAGTGCTAAGGTTCATGGACTCCATTTTCCTTCTCCTAATGGAAGCTCTATTCAGGTCCCAGCCTGGAATTTTCAGGTGACCTTAGGTTTTATCCATCAGTGGCAGTTATGGAGCACTAACTGTGTGCAGAGCACAACACTTAGCACTTGGATGAGTACAATACAGCATAGCTAGTAGACATGAACCTTATAGTCTAGTTAAGCAGGTAAGCTTCTCAGGAAAGCAGGACAAACTGGATCCTTGTCACTAGCCATGGTTCTCCAAATTTTCCTCCTGTTCCCACTGGCCCTCCTCATTCAATCAATTAATCATATATATATATATATATAGAGAGAGAGAGAGAGAGAGAGAGAGAGAGAGAGAGAGAGAGTATTTACTGTGTACAGAGCACTTTACTAAGCCCTTGGGAGAGTACAGTATAACAGGGCTAGTAGAAATGTTCCCTGCTGGAAAGAGTGCAGGCCTGGGAGTCAGAGGACCTGGGTTTTGATCCTGGCTTCACCACTCATCTGCTATATGACCTGAGTGTCAATTGCCTCTTCTGGAAACCGAGGATTAACAGCCCCATGTAAGAGAGGGACTTTTTTCAAACATGATTAACTGTATCTATCTACCCCAGCACTTAGAAGAGTACTGGACACAGAGTAAGCAGCTTAACAAGTACCATAAAAAATAAAATATGACCTTTCAGTCTAGAGAAGGAGACAGATATGAATATGGATGAATTATGGCAAATAGATAAAAGATGTGGGAATGAGGGAAGGATAAATAATTAATTCAATCTTATTTATTGAGCACTTACTGTGTGCAGAGCACTGTACTAAGTGCTTGGAAAGTACAATTCAGCAACAAATAGAGGCAATCCCTACCAACAATGGGCTCACAGTCTAGAAGATAATGATGGTATTTGTTAAGCACTTACTAGGTGACAAGCACCATTCTAAGAACTGGGGAAGCTACAAGGTTATCAGGTTGCCTCACTTGGGGCTTACAGTCTTAATCCCCATTTTACAGATGAGATAACTGAGGCACAGAAAAGTTAAGTGACTTGCCCAAAGTCACACAGCTGGCAAGCGGCAGAGCTGGGGTTTGAACCCATGACCTCTGAATCCCCAGCCCATGCTCTTTCCATTGACCCACACTGCTTCTCAAGTGAGTCAGCAGTGAGATAGCCAAGATCAAGGTGGAATGAGTAGATTGGAATGAGAGGAGGAAAGTGTGTAGGCTGGATTCCAGTAAGAAAGCAGCATGATAAGGAAGGAGAGGGCAAGGCAATTAAATGCCTTAAAGCCAATGGTAAGAAGTTTCTGTTTAATGTGCAGATGGATGGACATCCACTGGAGGTCCTTGAGGAGTCAGGAAACATGGACTGATTGGTTTTGTACAAAAATGATTCTGGCAGCAGAGTGAAGTATGGACTGGAGTGGGGAGAGATAAGAGATAGGGAGATTAGCAAGGAAGCAGATGCAGTAATCAAGACGGGTAGGATAAGTGCTTGTATTAACGAGGCAGCTGTTTGGATGTAGAGGAAGTGAAGATTTTAACCATGTTGTGAAGGTTGAACTGATAGGATCTGATGACAGATTGAATATGTAGGTTGAATAAGGGAGATGAGTTAAGAGTAATGCCAAAATTACAATATTGTGGGACAGGGAGGATGGTGGTGTCCATACTGATGGGAAGGTCAGGGAAAGGACAGGGTTTGGGCATGCTCACCCCACCCACCTCCTCACCCCACATGCTCTGCTCCTCTGCCGCCCACCTCCTCACCGTCCCCCTTTCTCACCTATCCCACCTCCCACGGTCCTGGAACGTCCTCCCTCCTCACCTCTGCCAAACTAATTTTCTTCCCCTCTTCAAAACCCTACTTAAAGCTCACCTCTTCCAAGAGGTCTTCCCAGACTGAGCTCCCCTTTTCCCTTTGCTCCCCCTCTACCCCCACTTCACCTCTCCTCAGCTAAGCCCTCTCTTCCCCCCTTTCCCTCTGCTCCTCCTTCTTTCCCTTCCCCTCAGCACTGTACTCGTCCACTCAACTGTATATATTTTCATTACCCTGCTCAACTGTATATATTTTCATTACCTTATTTATTTTGCTAATGAGATGTACATCACCTTGATTCTATTTATTTGCTATTGTTTTAATGAGATGTTTATCCCCTTGATTCTTTTTATTGCTATTGTTTTTGTCTGTCTGTCTCCCCCGATTAGACTGTAAGTCCGTCAAAGGGCAGGGACTGTATCTGTTACCGATTTGTACATTCCAAGAGCTTAGTACAGTTTTCTGCACATAGTAAGCGCTCAATAAATACTATTGAATGAAGGAGATTGAGAAGGAGCAGGCAGAGAGATACAAGGAGAACCAGGAGAGGACAGTGTTAGTGATGCCAAATTTGGATAATGCCTCCAGGAGAAAGGGGTGGTCAACAGTTCCAAAGGCAGCTAATAGGTCAAGGAGGATTAGCATGTTGTTAATAGCAGGTTGTTGGATTATGGCAAGAAAAAGATCATTGGTGACTTTTGAGAGGGTAGTTTCTGTGGAGTGAAGAGGGCAGAAGCTGGAATAGAGGAGATCAAGGAGAGTTTTGAAAAAGAGAAGTGGAGCCAGTGGGTATAGACCACTAGCTCAAATATTTTATTTAGTCACTCAGTCGATCATATTTATTTAGCGCTTCCTGTGTGTAGAGCAATATACTAAGTGTTGGGAGATTAAACCATAACAGATACATTCCTGGCAAAAAAAAAAAAAGGTTACAGTCTAAAGGGGCAGACAGACATTAATGTAAAATAAAATATACATATGTACATAGGCACTATGGGGCTGGTGGTGAGGGGATGGATAAAAGGAGGAAGTCGGAGGGATTCAGAAGGGAACTGAAGAAAAGGAAAAAGAGGGCTTAGTCAGAAAAGGCCTCTTGGAGGAGAGATACTGTCAATAAGGCTTTGAAGTGGGGGGAGTGTAACTGTCTGTCAGATATCAGGACTGAGGGCATTCCCGGCCAGAGGCAGGACATGGGCAAGAGTTGATGATGAGATAGATGAGAGTCAGGTACAGTGAAAAGGTTAGCATTAGAGGAGTGAAGAGTGCAGGCTGGTTCATAGTAGGAGAGTAGGGGAGATGAGGTAGGAGGGGGCAAAATGATTCAGTACTTTAAAGCCATGATGAGGAGCTACTGTTTAATGCAGCAATGGATGCATTCTTGAGGAGTAGGAAAATGTGGCTTGAACGCTTCTGTAGAAAAATAATCCGAGCTGCAGAGTGAAGCATGTACTGGAGTGGGGAGAGACAAGAGGCTGGGAGGTCAGCAAGGGGGCTAATACAGTAATCAAGGGGAGATGATAAATGCTTGGATTAACATACTAGAAGTTTGGATGAAAAGAGCAGGTTTTAACAATGTCAGGAAGGTCGAACCTGTACGATTTAGTGATGGATTAAATATGTGGGTCGAATGAGCGAGAAGAGTGAAGGATTAAGTCAAGGTTATGGATTTGTGAGACAGGAAGAATGATGCTGCCATCTACAGTGATGAAAAAGTCAGGTGGAAGACAGGGTATGAGTGGGAAGATAAGTTTAGAGAGGAATGTAAGTTTGTTGTGGATAGGGAATGTGTCTACCAACTCTGTTATATTGTAGTCTCCCAAGTGCTTAGTACAGTTCTCTGCACACAGTAAGCACTAAGTACAAGTGATTGATTTTTGGATTGAGTGGCAGAAGAGGGGAAGGGGAAATATGTAGAAAGAGATGTGGGTTCAAGGGAGGTTTTCATTCATTTATGTGATTGATTGATCTGTTTATTTATTTTTAGTATAGGGGAGACATGAGCATGTTTGAAAGCAGTGGAAAAGAATCCAATGGGGAGTGCACACTTGAAAATGGTAGTTGGGGAGGGAAGAAAGAGTGCGCAAGTGCTTTGATAAGATGTGATGGGTTGGAGTCAGAGGAGCAGGTGGATTTTGAGAGGATCTCCTCTTGAGATACTGCTGGAAAAGATGGGAGAGTTTAGCGGCAGGAGGAGAGAGGAACTGGAGAGGAGCAGGCGAGACTTTAAGGAGACTACCCTTGTTAGCTTGATTTTTCTCAGTAAAGTAAAGGCCAGGTCATTAGGGATGAGAGATAGGGGAAGTGGGGAGTCAGGGACTATGAGGGAGTTGTGCATTTGAAACAACTGGCAAGGGCAGTGGGCATTGGAATAAGTAAAGATGGAGAACCAATGTGGCCAGGCGGAGGAGAAGACAGAGTTAAAGCACACAAGGATAAACTTGAAGTGGACAAGGTTGACTTGATATCTGGTTTTGTGCCAGCAGTGTTCTATACTTTCTCCATAAAGTCCTGTCCTCTGCCATAATCTGCAACCTTTCTAACAGTTCTTCCAATATTGCTGTTATGGTCTCTATCCGTCTAGCTGCTGGTCTTCCTCTTCCTCATTTTACCTGGACTTTTCCTAGCATTAGTGTCTTTTCTAGAGAATTAGTCCTCCTGATGATGTGTCCAAAATTGGCTAATCTAAGTCGAGTTGTTTGGCCTTCCGAAGACCACTTTGGCTTAATTGTTCTAAAATCCATTTGTTTGTTTCTCAGGCAGTCCATGGCATTCATAAAAGCCTCTTCTCTAATATCACTAATAAAAAATGCAATTCTTGCCCTTGCATAACCTTACAATCGAATGGGGGAGGCACATCAATACAAATTGCCCCACTTACAATTATTAATCGATGGTATTTATTGAGTATCTACTGAATACTAGACACTATAGTAAGCACTTGGGAGAGAACGACAGTAACAAGACAAATGTTCCCTGCCCTCGACAAGAGTACGATCACTGGTAGAGACAGAAAACATCTATTTTCAGTTAGAGAATGCTGGAGGAAGTAGCAAAATGTAAATGACAAATGACAAATACGAGGGAGAAAATAAATGCATTTCAAATCAATAAACCAATCTATATATGAGTACAAAGTGGTAGATGGGCTGATTATTTGTGTCATCCTAACAGCCACTTCTTCATTTTTATTTATACCTTCTTCAGCACTTATATATAAATATATGAACCTGTATATACACTGTGCATAGTCAATTATTTATTCTCATTTAATTTGTAAATATTTTAACATCTGTCTCTTCACTAGAGTGGAAATGTGTTCAGAATATGAGAACATGTCTTTTTTGTCCTTTCCCAAACACTTTCTGTTTTATCCAGAAAGGCCCAATCAACACTATATCTTCTACTATTACTTTGAACTTGCCATTGTTACAAGGAAGTTCTGCCCTTTACAAGAGACACAGATTGGGGTTGAGTAAGAAACTCTAGACCAGAATGATGAGAACAAGGCCCACTGAGTAGGTTAGTTTTAGAGGAATGCACAGGGTGAGCTGGAGTATAGTGAGAGAATAGAGTTGATAAAAAAGAGAGCATGCTAATCAAGTGCTTCAAAACCATTCATCAGTGGGTTTCTGCTTAATGAAGAGAGGAATGAGTAAGCATTCTGAGAAGAAAGAAAGGAGTCATGAAGGCTGACATTTTAGAAAATTGATATTTGCAGGAAAGTAAATTATAAGTTGAAGAGAGGAAAGACTGGAAGCAGGGAGATCAGTGAGGAGGGTGATGCAGTAGACAAACTGGTATGTTACAAGTGCCTGGATCAGCATGGAGAGGAAGGGGTCAATCCTGAATATTCTGTGGAGGAAAAACCAGGAGGCCTAAATAACACTGAATATGTTTTTGAAATGAAGGACGAAGTCAAAGATAATGCCGAGGTGGAAGGCTTCAGAAATGGGAAAGATGGTAGGACTATCAAATGTGATGGGAAAGCCCAGTTGGAGGAAATTGTTTGGGAGGAAAGGTGAGGATTCAGTTTTTAGATATAATAAGCTTAAGATATATTGTTATCCATGTGGATAAGTCCTGCATATAATAAGAAATGTGGGATTGAAGAGGAGAAAAGTCGGGAGAATGGGGAAATTTGGAAGTCACTGGCACAAAGATTGTAGTTGCAGCTATGGAACTGAATAATTTCCAACAAGGGAGCAAGTGTGAAGTGAGAAAAGAAGGGGTGACTGGGTTCCACATTTTGGGAGTTTGAGGTAAAGGAAGAGCATCAAAAGACCAGGAAGCACCTAGAGAGGTAGAAGATGACTCAAGACCAATCAATGAATCATTTGTGTGATTACTGTGTGAAGAGCACTCTACTAATAATAATTGTGGTATTTAAGAGCTTACCATGTGCCAGAAACTGTACTAAGTGCTGAGGTGGATACAAGCAAATTGGATTGGACACAGTCCCAGTCCCACATGGGGCTTACAGTCTTAATCTTCATTTACAGAAGAAGTAACTGAGGCCCGGAGAAGTTAAGTGACTTGCCAAAGGTCTCACAGCAGACAAGAGGCAGAGCCAGGATTAGAACCTAGGTCTTTGTGACTCCCAGACCTGTGCTCTATCCACAAGGCCACAATGAGAACAATTCAACAATGTAACAGAGTTGGTAGATACATACCCTGCCCACAACAAGCTGGTCCATAAAATCAAAAGGCAGCCAAGTAGTCAAAGGATTAGGATAGAGGAGAGACCATTTGTTTTGGCAAGGTCATTGTTGACCTCAGAGAATGTGGTCTCAGTGGAACGAAGGGGAAGGAAGCAGAATGTAGAGGGTAAAGAAGCAAGTTGGAAAAGAGGAAATGGATCCAGAAGATTTGAGGGGTTTGACAGGAATGAGAGTAGGGAGACAAAAACAGTAGATGGAAGGAACAGAGAGATCCAGAGAAGGTTGTTCTAACCAAGGGGAGATGCGAGCATGTTTGAAGAAAGAGAGGAAGGTGCCATCAAAGAATGAATCATTTTTAGATGATTATCATGGAGGGAAGAAGGATGGATGCTTCTAGAAAGTGAGAGGAAGTGGGATTGGAGGCATAGGTAGAGTGGGTAGATTTCAAAAACAGGCAGATCTCTAGATTTAGAGAAGCAGTGTGACTTCGTGGATAGAACATGGGCCTGGGAATCAGAAGGACCTGAGTTCAAATCCTGGCTCTGCCACATGTCTTTTGTGTGACCTTGGGTAAGTCACTTCACTCATCTGGGCCTCATTTACCTCATTTGCAAATGAATATCAAGACTGTGAGACACATGTGGGTCAGGAACTGTGTCCAATCTGATTAATTTGTATCTGCACTATTATTATTTATTATTATTATTTAGATTTTAAGGATATGCAGAGTGACTGGTATTCTAGGACAACCGGGCTCCTCACCTCCTCTCCCTTGCTACCTTTAACTCTCTCCTTAGGGCCCCTGTTCCTCCCCCTCCCCCATCTCTCACCCCCAATGATCTGGCCACCTATTTCCTCACGAAAATCAACACAATCAGGTCTGAGCTCCCCAAAGTCACCCCTCTGCCTCTCCCCTCCCCCCCACCAACCCTCTCCCCTACTTTTCCATCCTTCCCTGCAGTATCCTCAGAGGAGATCTCCTCCCTCCTCACAAGTGCCACCCCCTCCACCTGTGCCTCGGACCCCATTCCCTCTCACCTTATTAAAACCATCGCCCCTGCCCTCCTCCCTTCCTTAACTTCCATTTTTAACCACTCAATCTCCAATGGCTCCTTCCCCCCGCCTTCAAACATGCCCACGTCTCCCCCATCCTAAAAAAACCCGCTCTTGACCCCACTTCCCCCTCCAGTTATCGCCCTATCTCCCTACTACCCTTCCTTTCCAAAATCCTAGAACGAGTCGTCTACAATTGATGCTTAGAATTCCTTAACTCCCATTCTCTCCTAGACCCCCTCCAATCTGGCTTCCGTCCTCTCCACTCTTCTGAGACTGCTCTCTCTAAGGTAATCCATGACCTCCTTCTTGCCAAGCCAATGGCTCCTACTCCATTCTGATCCTCCTTGACCTCTCTGCTGCCTTTGACACTGTCGACCATCCCCTCCTCCTCCATACCTTATCTCACCTTGGCTACACGGACTCTGTCCTCTCCTGGTTCTCCTCTTACCTCTCTGGATGGTCATTCTCGGTCTCCTTCACTGGTGCCTCCTCTCCCTCCCATCCTTTAACTGTTGGAGTTCCTCAAGGTTCAGTTCTTGGCCCTCTTCTGTTCTCCATTTACACTCACTCCCTCGGTGAACTCATTCGCTCTCACGGCTTTGACTACCATCTCTACGCAGATGACACGCAGATCTACATCTCCGCCCCTGTCCTCTCCCCCTCCCTTCAGGCTTGCATCTCCTCCTGCCTCCAGGACGTCTCCACCTGGATGTCGGCCCACCACCTAAAACTCAACATGAGCAAGACTGAGCTCCTCATCTTCCCTCCCAAACCCGGTCCTCTCCCAGACTTTATCACCGTGGATGGCACGACCATCCTTCCCGTCTCTCAGGCCCGCAATCTCGGTGTCATCCTTGACTCATCTGTCTCGTTCACCCCACACATCCTATCCGTTACCAAGACCTGCCGGTTTCACCTTTACAATATCGCCAAGATCCGCCCTTTCCTCTCCACCCAAACGGCTACCTTACGTTACGGGCTCTCGTTATATCCCGGCTAGACTACTGTGTCAGCCTTCTCTCTGACCTCCCTTCCTCCTCTCTTGCCCCGCTCCAGTCTATTCTTCACTCCGCTGCCCGGCTCATCTTCCTGCAGAAACGATCTGGGCATGTCACTCCCCTTCTTAAACAACTCCAGTGGTTGCCTATCAACCTCCGCTCCAAACAAAAACTCCTCACTCTAGGCTTCAAGGCTTTACATCACCTTGCCCCTTCCTACCTCTCCTCCCTTCTCTCTTTCCACCGCCCACCCCGCACACTCCGCTCCTCTGCCGCCCACCTCCTCACCGTCCCTCGGTCTCGCCTATCCCGCCGTCGACCCCTGGTCCACGTCCTCCCGCGGTCCTGGAACGCCCTCCCTCCTCACCTCCGCCAAACTGATTCTCTTCCCCTCTTCAAAACCCTACTTAATAATAAATAATGTTGGTATTTGTTAAACGCTTACTATGTGCAGAGCACTGTTCTAAGCGCTGGGGTAGACACAGGGGAATCAGGTTGTCCCACGTGGGGCTCACAGTCTTAATCCCCATTTTACAGATGAGGGAACTGAGGCACAGAGAAGTTAAGTGACTTGCCCACAGTCACACAGCCAAGTGGCAGAGCTGGGATTTGAACTCATGAGCCCTGACTCCAAAGCCCGTGCTCTTTCCACTGCGCCACGCTGCTTCCCCGTACTTAAGTACCTGAGTACTTAAAACTCACCTCCTCCAAGAGGCCTTCCCAGACTGAGCTCCTCTTCTCCCTCTACTCCCTCTACCACCCCCCCTTCACCTCTCCGCAGCTTAACCCTCTTTTCCCCCCATTTCCCTCTGCTCCTCCCCCTCTCCCTTCCCATTCCCTCAGCACTGTACTCGTCCGCTCAACTGTATATATTTCCATTACCCTATTTATTTTGTTAATGAATTGTACATTGCCTTGATTCTATTTAGTTGCCATTGTCTTTACGAGATGTTCTTCCCCTTGACTCTATTTATTGCCATTGTTCTTGTCTGTCCGTCTCCCCCGATTAGACTGTAAGCCCGTCAAACGGCAGGCACTGTCTCTATCTGTTGCCGACTTGTTCATTACAAGTGCTTAGTACAGTGCTCTGCACATAGTAAGCGCTCAATAAATACTATTGAATGAATGAATGAATGAACATGGAGGAAGGCCTGGGACTGAGGGCAGCCAAGGACCCTTAGTGCATTTAGGATGTGAAAAAGCAGTTGGCGATTTTCCCGGTTTTGCCTAGAATGGAAGGATGCCTGAGGATTGGGATCTGCCACTATTCAACCAGGAGTGAGCTGCCATCATTTACACTGTTGAGTCTTATGGTTGCATTTCAATTCACTGCTACTTTAAAAAATGAAATTTTGCAGTGCATTTCAACTGTTGGTTTGTCTCTTACTCCCATCTCAATCTCTTTATATTGTGAGTCTCTTGTGGGTCAGAAATTATTCCCTACAGTGTTTAACACCATATAAATGCTCCCCAGATGTGATGATGCAATGTTGTCCTGGACAGTTCAATTGCAAGAGCTGTGGCAAATTCATCCTGGAAGAAACTCTGCCCTTTTCTTGCCCTCGGGCGTCTAGCCTTCCCCAGGTCTTGGGCCCAATTCAGCCCCTTGTCTCCCTAGTTGTGCTAAACACACACACTGATAATTTGTGTCCTTTAGCTTGTTTCTTTTTAGCAGCCTCAACAGTACAGGTTCTTTCAGGGACTTTGGTGTTACTGCTGCCTCTGAGTTGCTGGACAGGGAAATAGGCATCAACCCTGAGGGCAGCAATAGTAAGGTGTCAGTGGAATCAACCCATCTTGGAGCTCTTAAAACAAGAAGCTGCCATGAGGCCCAAGTTTCAAAGCCTGGGCCTGGGTCCATATATCTCATATCTGTAATTCATTTTTCTATTTATATTAATGTCTGTCTCTCCCTCTAGACTGTGAGCTCATTGTGGGTAGGAATCTTGCTAGGGAAGCAGCGTGGCTCAGCGGAAAGATCACGGGCTTGGGAGTCAGAGGTCATGGGTTCAAATGCCAGATCAGCCACTTGTCAGCGGTGTGACTTTGGGCAAGTCACTTCACTTCTCTGTGCCTCAGTTTCCTCATCTGTAAAACGGGGATTAACTGTGAGCCTCACGTGGGACAACCTGATTACCTTGCATCTACCCCAGCGCTTAGAACAGTGCTCTACACATAGTAGGGGCTTAACAAATACCAACATTATTATTACTCTCCCCAGAGCTTAGTACAGTGCTTTGCATGCAGTAAGCTCTCAATAAATACTATTAAACGCAAGTAAACCAATAGAAATCAAATTAGAGGGTGTTGGTGTGCAGGGGAAATGGGGAGCCAAGTAGACGAGTTTGTGTGTTCCAAGTGGGGACAGGACAGCTCCATAAAGAGGGAAGGAATGGGGCTGTTTTTATATACCCAGGATGGAAAGGGTCTCTAGCTCCATGAATTTCAACTGTAAAGATGTCACACCCTTCAAGCTCCATACCACAATGTAGGGAAGAGTGCTGCATTGGTGGGTAACTGCATAAAATATCTTCTCCTCCTTCCTTGACTAACCTCTCATTTCCCCAATCTATTTGCTTTGTGGTTTCTCTTAGCATCCTATTAACACTGCTGAAGGCAGAATACTATTCATTCATTCATTCATTCAATCATATTTACTGAGCACTTACTGTGTACAGAGCACTGTACTAAGTGCTTGGAAAGTACAATTTAGCAATAAAGAGAGATAATCCCTGCCCACACCAGGTTTATAGTATAGACTGTTCACCCAAGGGTTTTTGCCTCAAAATAGCATTTCTTAAATCCGTAAGTTCTTATACTACAGAAATAGCTCTTACTACAACATTTGACATCACACTTGGATCTAATGAATACTAGGTAAATTTGAAGGCCTTTTGGAATAAATAAAATTCCTCAGATTGCTCCAGGAATGAATGATTGGTTACATCTGAATAGAATTGTTTTGTTTTCTCTTTTGCTTACCAATCAAGGGGAAAAGCAGCGATGGTTGGTAGCTCCAGATCTGTTTAACATATTCTAAGAAGCCAGAGGATGAGTGCATCAGGACACCTATTACAGTTAGAATTGGATTCCGATCCTCAGGAAACACATTTAAAACTCCAGACTACAGGGATCAATTAATAAATCTATGGTATTTATTGAGTGCTTACTCTGTGCAGAGCTCTGTACTAAGCACTTGGGAGAGTACAATAAAGCAGAGTTGGTAACATGTTCCCTGCCCACAACAAGCTTAGAGTAATACAACGGGAAACAGACAGTAATATTAATGAATAATTTACAGATATGTAGATAGGTTCTGTGGAGCTGGGGGGGGGGGTGAATACCAAATGCCCCAAGGGCACAAATCCAAGTGAATATATGACACAGAAGGGAGACAGAACCAGGGAAAAGAACTTCATTGGGGAAGGACTCTTGGAGGAAATTTGGCCTTAACGAGGTTTTGAAGGCGAGAAGAGTGGTAATTTGTCTTATATGGAGGACATTTCAGGCCATAGGGAGGATGTGGGAAAGGGGTCGGTGGCAAGACAGATGAGACCGGTGCACAGTGAACAATCTAGAGCTATAGGAGTAAAGAGTTCGGTTTTGGCTATAGTAGATCAGTGAGGTAAGGTATGAGGGGGACAAGGTGACAGAGTGCTCTAAAGATAATGATAAGGAGTTTCTGTTTGATGTGTAGGTGGATGGACAACCACTGGAGGGTCTTGAGTAGGGAGACATGAACTGAACTTTTTTTAGAATAATGATCTGGGCAGCAGAGTGAAGCATGGAGTGATGTAGGGTGAGACGGGAGGCAGGGAGATCAATAAAGAGGCATATGCTATAGTCAAGGTGGGATAGGAGAAGTGCATGGATCAGCATTGTAGCAGTTTGGATAGAGAGAAAGGGCAGATTTTAGTGATGTTAAGAAGGTAGAACTGACAATATTTGGTGACAGACTGAATATGTGGGTTGGATGAGAGAGGAGTAGAGGACAATGCCAAGGTTAGAAGGCTCTGAGGTAGGTAGGATTCTGGTATTTTCTACATTGATGGAAAAGAGTTGGGAAGGACAGAGTTTGGGTGTGAAGATAAGGAGTTCTCTATTGGACATGTTTACTTTGAGGTGTTGGTGAGACATTGAGGTAGAGATGTCCTGAAAGCAGGAGGAAATTTTAAGACTACAGAAAAAGAGAGATGTCAGGGATGGAGATATGGATTTTGGAATCATCTTCATTGAGACTGTAGTTAAAGCCATGGGCATGGGACCAGGAGGTTTGGGGAGGGAGTTAAATGTCTGGAACAATTAATGAGGATGATGGGCATGGCAGTCTATTAGAAAGGAGAAGTACTGTTGTTGGGTGTAGCAGACAGAAGAATGAAAACTAATGGAAATGGGTTATGGTGGGCAAGGTCAGACAGATGTCTGTATTTTTGCCAGCAGAGCTCCACAACTCGAGTACAGAAACTGAGGAAATGTACTGTGGAGGTGATCTAGGATTGTGGATTAGTGAAACAAGAGGTTATAAACTCGTTGTGGGCACGCAATGTGTCTGTTTATTCTTGTACAGTACTCTCCCAAGTGCTTGGTAGAGTGCTCTGCACACAGGAAGTACTCAATAAATACGACTGAATGAATGAATGAATGAATCAGAGGAATAGGGGAGTAAGGGAGTTGAGTTTAGTAGAGAGGGTAGTGTTCACAGTGTCAAGTTGTACATCAAGAGAAGGTAGTTTCAATATGGAGGCCAAATGGGGCACGATGGCGTTAGAATATTAGAGGGGGTCAAAGCATTAGAGATTCTCTCTTGGGGAACAGACAGATTTAAGGATCACCAGAAGCCCTAGAAAGTAATGATAACTAACAATAAATAGACCCTTTGCAGCCCTGTTACAAGCACTTATCCTATCCTGCCTTGACTACTGCATCAACCTCCTTTCTAACCTCCCTGCCATCTGGCTCTCTGCATTTCAATCTGTACTTCACTCAGCTGCCCAGATCATTTCTCAAAAAAAAAAAAAAAATTCAAGTCCACATTTCTCCAAACTTCAAGAACTTCCAGTGGTTGCCCTTCCACTTCTGCATAAAGTAGAAACTCCTTACCATTGACTTTAAAGTGCTCAATCACCTCTCCCCCTCTTATGTCTCCTTGATAGTTTCTTATTACAACCCAGAATGCTCACTTCATTCCCCTAATGCCAACCTTGATCTTGTTTATCCCACTGCCAAGCCCTCACCCGTGTCCTGCATCTGACCTGGAACTCCTTCCCCTTCATAGCTGACAGACACCATCCTTCTTCTCCCTCCAAACTCTTATTAAAATTACATCTCCAAAAGGTCTTTGCCAACTAAGCCTTCATTTTCCCTACTCCCTTTCTCTTTGTGTTGCCCTTGCATTTGGATCTGTACACTGTAGTCACCACACCACAATCACATAGCACTTATTTACATGTTCATAATTCATTTTAATGTCTGTTTCTCAGTTCTATACAGTAAGTTCCTTGTGGGAAGAGAAGGGAACTCTATTGTATTGTACTCTCCAAACTGCTTAGGACAGTACTCTTCACACAGTATGTGCTCAATGAATATGATTGACTGATTTAATGAATGATTGTTCCCTAAAACCCTACATCCAAGAAAACATGCAATCAGTCCAGACTTAATTTTGCTATAATTGTAATGCTGCCCTCTCCATTGAACTCAATTCCTTCCCTTCCTTGTCCCTTTGCTGTTCTTCTCCCCCTTCTCCTGGAAACGTTATCCAAACTTGGCTTCACTGTCTCTGTCCTCTCCTGGTTCTCCTCTTATCTCTCTCATTGTTCATTCTCAGTCCCCTTCACGGGCTCCTCCTCTGCCTCCTATCCCCTAACTGTGGGGGTCCATCGAGGTTCAGTTCTCAATCCCCTTCTATTCTCTCCCACGTCTTCAACTACCATATCTGTGCAGATGATACCCAAATCTACATTTTCTTCCCTGATCTCTCTCTCAGCTTGCATCTCCTCCTGCCTTCAAGACATCTCTACTTAGATGTACTCCTGTCACCTCAGATTTAACATGTCCAAAGCATATCTTCCCACTCAAAACCTGTCCTCTCCCGAACTTTCCCATCACTGTAGATGGCAACATCATCCTTTCCTTCTCACAAGTCCGTAACCCTAAACCCCCATGCTCCCAACCCTTCACTCCTGTCCCTCATGACCTACCAGGGTATTTCATCAATCAAATTGAAACACTCAGGCATGAATTCTCTAAAATCTCTGCAGTACCTCTTCAGTTCCACCCTTCCTCTGCCCCTTCATGAACTTTCATCTTTCTCTGCCATCTCCTGCTTCCTTTCAAAATCTACCCCTTCAACATGACTCCTTTAAACCTTATCAAAACACTTGCTCCCTTCTTTTTCACCTTCCCTAATCACCCTCCTCAACCTTGTCCTCTGCTTTCGAATGTGTGCACTTATTGCCTTTCCTAAAAAATCCCTGCCTTGACCCCACCCCACCCCAGTCCTCTCCAGTTATCACTCCACATCCCTCATAACCATTAATTCTAAACTCCTTGAACAAGTTGTTCACACATGACACAATTTTCTCTCCAGAAACTCTCTCCTTGATACTTGGATTTTGACTTCCAACTCCTCCTCCCTTGGAAACTTCCCTCTTCACGGTGACCAGTGACTTTCTTCTTGCCAAACCCAACAGCGTTTACTACATCATAACTCTCTTAGATATCCTAACTATATGTGACACTGTGGACCAACCTCTTCTCCTGGAAATACTATGTAACTTTGACTCCAATTCTAAAATATATTCCTTCTTCTCCACCTTAACTAGCAGTGAGCTGATCCAAGCACATATAACCGGCCTCAACTCCTCTATCAGCCTCCTCACTGCCATCAGTTTCTCCCCCCTCCAGTTCATACTTCATTTTTCTAAAAAAAATCACATCGAGTCTCTTGCCAATGACACTCTGCTCTGGAACTCCTGTCCCCTTAATAGACAGACCACCTTCCTCCCCATCTTCAAAGCCTACTGAAATAATAACTCCACCAGGAAGCCTTCCTTGACTAACCTCTCATTTCTCACCCTATTCACTTTCCTTTCTGAGGTGCCAGTGACATTCACCCCACCCCCAGCCCCACAGTAGTTATATAGAAGATATATCCTTATACTCTTGCTTCGTCATCTGCAGCTATTTTATTATCTGACTCCCCAACTGACTTGTAAACTCCATGGTGGCCGGGATTATGTCTACATACTATATTGTATTTCAGTTTACAAAGAGCTTAATAAAAGTGTTCTGTACCCAGTGAGTCTTAATAAATACCACTGGTTGATTCATTGTTTAGAACCAAAGTGTCTTTTCTCAGTAGACAATTTCTTTAGAGTTTTTTTTACTGTTTGTGAAATTATTTAGCATTTTGAATACATGGAATACATTTGAATGTTGAATACAAAAGTCAAACAAATAAACAATTATATTAATTAAGCTCTGATTATGTGCCTAGCACAGAACTAAGTGCTGGAGTAGATACAAGTTAATCAAGTTGGACACAGTCCCTGCCCCAAACGTGGCTCGCAGGCTAGGTAGGAGGAAAAATAGGTAATGATCCAAATTTTACAGATGAAGAAACTGGAGCACAGATAAGTATTTGCCTAAGGTCACACAGCCGGCAAAGTGATAGTACAAGGATTAGAATCCAGGTCCTCTGACTCCCAGGCACTATATTCTAATAGTATTAGAATACTATTCTAATAATAGTATTAGAATTCAAAGACACAGGGATCTCTAGACAGCATGAAAATTAGTATTAACCCATAAACATAGGGCATAAAACAAGTTGTCATATCTAAAAAGAAATCACAAAATATGTCAATGGAAATTAAAATCCAGTGTCTACCTCCAAACCTGATTTTCTGTAAGGTACAAATTTTCATCTCTAGTGAATGTATAATATCGCAACATTGGCACTCTATGTAAATTTTTTTTTTTGCAAAACATCTGTGAGGCTGCACTTGCCTATCATTGCTATCATTAACCAATCTCTTAATGGTATTTATTGAATGCACACTGTGTGCATGTGTACAGAGCACTGTACTCAGATCTTGGGAGACTGCAATACAATAGAGTTGGTAGGCTCATTCCCAACCCACGACGAGCTAACAGTCCAAGTGCTTCCCATCATTGTTTACATTTATTGAGTTGCTATAGTGGGCAGAGTTTGGGAATCTATGATGGAAGTGAAAGACACACCTTCTGTCCTTGGAGAATTTGTAATTTAAAGGGGGAGATAGACAGAAATTGCCAAAAAAGTAGGTAAAAGGATGAGGCTATGGATGCGTACATACTAAACCAAAGTAGGCACAATAGCTGATTGATTGATCAATCAATCAATTGATGTGGCCAGGAAGATGGGCTTTTCATTCATTCATTCAATTGTATTTATTGAGCGCTTACTGTGAGCAGAGCACTGTACTACTCTTAGTTTGATTCCTAGAAGAGGTCACCTTTAAGGAGCCCTTTTAAGGAGGGCAAGGCCCCTGTTTGATAGATTTGAGATGCAAGGGATTCACACATTGTGGTAAAGGGTGCAAGTAATATGAGAATGTCTCAAATGAGGCACAGTTAGACTGGCCACACAAAAAATTCCTCAATTATTCAAAAAGCCTTGAAAAAGTAACTTCAGGCTTACTTGATTTTTTTTTTTTTACTTTTCAAATTTTTAGTTGGATTAGAACCAGTACATAACTAGAATCAGTAATGCAATTTTATTCTTCCATTTTCAAACTTAAGCATGTGAAAAAAATATTCAGGAAATGTTGAAAAACACAAAAAAAATTTTAAAGGTTAGAAAAAATTGGATTTATTAACAGGAAAAGATACAGGTATACTAGAATAATAACATTGGAACTTTGGGCTGTAGTATTCTTTGTGGCTATTTCTTTTTTTTTTAATTTCCACTTTTAATTGGAAAAATATTCAGATTTTCCTTAGACTCCATTCTAAAAGGTCCACTTCTTATGTGTTCCATCTTTACTTTCAGTTGGACTTTGCATATTTCTTAAACTAAACAAGAATTCATTCATTCATTCATTCAATAGTATTTATTGAGCGCTTACTATGTGCAGAGCACTGTACTAAGCGCTTGGGATGAACAAGTCGGCAACAGATAGAGACAGTCCCTGCCGTTTGATGGGCTTACAGTCTAATCGGGGGAGACAGACAGACAAGAACAATGGCAATAAACAGCGTCAAGGGAAGAACATCTCGTAAAAACAATGGCAACTAAATAGAATCAAGGCGATGTACAATTCATTAACAAAATAAATAGGGTAACGAAAATGTATACAGTTGAGCGGACGAGTACAGTGCTGTGGGGATGGGAAGGGAGAGGTGGAGGAGCAGAGGGAAAAGGGGAAAATGAGGCTTTAGCTGCAGAGAGGTAAAGGGGGGATGGCAGAGGGAGTAGAGGGGGAAGAGGAGCTCAGTCTGGGAACGCCTCTTGGAGGAGGTGATTTTTAAGTAGGGTTTTGAAGAGGGAAAGAGAATCAGTTTGGCGGAGGTGAGTAGGGAGGGCGTTCGTACAGCACTCTATATATGAAGTTGTCTTTTGTTTTTGGAGAAGATACCACTAATTAGGTATGGGTATTGGTGCTGATTTCTGTTCTTCTCCTGTGTATCACATACCCCACAAATATAATGTCCACTGTGCCACACCATGGCACATAGCCTTATTGTGATGTTCGATAAATGCTATGAAATGTTGATTCAAAATACAAATTCTGCTTTCAAGAATATTGCTACCTAAAACAGTAGACAGATTGACACAAGATGAATTTAAACAATTGGAACATGAAGGAAAACCTATGTACAACTGGAAACAATAAAATTGAGGTTTGTTTTTTTTTTAAATGAATAAATAGGTAAATAAATAAATTGTTACATGTCTAAGTGACCTAATCAGAGAGGTGGATATAGGCTGTGTTAGTCTTTAGACATCAAAAGATCATCTAAAGATCATCTAAAAGGTGCCAATCAATCAATGAATCATCAATAGTGCTCACTGGGTGCTGATCACTGTACTAATTGCTTGGCCAAATACAGTCCAGAAGAGTAAAGAGTAGAGTAGAGAAGCAGCGTGGTTCAGGAGAAAGAGCATGGGCTTGGGAGCCAGAGGTCATGGGTTCGTATCCCAGCTCTGCCACTTGTCAGCTGTGTTACTGTGGGCAAGTCACTTAACTTCTCTGTGCCTCAGTTACCTCATCTGTAAAATGGCAATTAAGACTGTGAGCCTCACTTGGGACCACCTGATTACCCTGTATCTACCCCAGCACTTAGAACAGTGCTCTGCACATAGTAAGCGCTTAACAAATACCAACTTTTTTTTTTTTTTTACAATAGAAATGATAGCCTTTCATTTTGTTGGAGGAAAGTTTTAAAGGCAAA
The DNA here is from genome assembly GCF_004115215.2 of Ornithorhynchus anatinus. NCBI lineage: Eukaryota > Metazoa > Chordata > Mammalia > Monotremata > Ornithorhynchidae > Ornithorhynchus > Ornithorhynchus anatinus. The sequence goes on from NC_041728.1 coordinate 159,798,144, forward strand.
TGTATTAAGAATGACTGTTGTTTGAATTTTTCTTATAATATATTTGGGAATATTTGGAAAGTTTGCACAAGGACCATAATACCTCTATCTGATACCAAAAAATAAAAATCTACCTTTAACAATCTCTTTATTGTCTCTCATTTTAAAATATGTGCTGTAATTTAATTACAAATTAAAAATAAACGACTTGTGCTGAATAAATGGTATAGGTTCTTAACACTTGGCAGATCAAGAGTGTTGCTGCTTTGTTATTTCCATTTGAATTAGACACAAGGCAATGCTGTTGGCCTGCAAAAAGATGCAGAAGCTTATCTATTGGTATATATTATGTCACGGAACATTTGGTAATGCAAAGTACACTTGTATATCAGAAATGTCCCCCAAACAGATGGAGATTATAATTACAATTTCATGAGTAATGCCTGTTGATCAAAAAACATATTAAGCAACTGTGTGGTCTGAACCTGGCACAGGTGCACAAAAAATAATCCACTCCTTTGCAGAATCTTCTACCTAATCTGAAATCATGTTGTACTGGGTTAAAAGAAATCAAAAAAATAGTGAAATAGTCTCAGCTAGTGGGCAAAATACAAACAAATCTATTTGGTTTTTGTCTTTCTGCTGTGTGTGTATGTGCATTTCCTCCTTTTTGAAGGGTAGAATTGTGAGTAGAATTGCAAAGGTTGGACACTTTTAAAATCAGTTGATCCACAGGGATATATATATCAGTCTATCAGATATTCATTCATTCATTCATACATGCAATCGTATTTATTGAGCATTTACTTTGTGTAGAGCATTGTATTAAGCACTTGTGAGATTAGCATGTGACAATAAACTGTCATAATCCCTGCCCACAACAAGCTTACAGTCCAGAGTAGTCCATACTACTATGACTACTATTACTACTATGACTACTACTACTACTACTATTTGCTAAGTGTGTACTATGTGCCAAGCACTGTAGTAAGCACTGGGGGAGCTACAAAACAATCAGGTCATACATAGTCCCTATCCCATATAGGGCTCATAGTCTAAGTAATAGGGAGACCTGGTACTTAATTCCCATTATACAGATGAGAAAAGTCGAGAACTCAAGGGATCCCATGCTCATGCTCTTTCCATTAGGCCATGGTGTTTCCCTTGGAAGGCAGCCAAGAAAATTATAAACATTGAATGTGTTTAAAGAGATAGCAAGTCTTTTTGACTAATGAGCAATGGTGTTTGAACTGGGTATTTGGAGTCATTTTTCTAGTTTCATTATATAAATATCTATCTGCTATCAGTTCTCTGAGAAGAGGTTACTTTCACTCTTCCTGTGAAATTGAAATGAGCCAAATCTCTGGTGCATTAATTCCTGTGGGCAGTAAGTAATTTTGGAGGCTGTATTAACTCTTTCAGTTTAATGTTGTTTCATTAAGCCATCTTTTATTATCCATAATCACTATTTTACTAACTAGAACTCCCTCATCTGAAAGAGTTTTGCAGCTTTCCTAAATATGCCTTTAACACATAATGTCATAACTGTAGAAAATGTAAGCCAAATATTGGGGAAAGAAGCAGGAGAATATAGCTAAAAATAAACAAAACCCTTTCGTTCGTAGCTTCTAGTTATACAGATCAACACAACCTATTTTGAAAGTTTATATTGATTAAAAGTACGTAGTTTAATTTTTTTTTTAATTTGAGAGGAAAATATACATCTGGGGATTCTAGGAAATAGCTCCAAAAGTAGGTATTCCTTCATTTATTGTTAGAATTTGTACATATTTATATACTTAGAAATTGCTGAATGATATATAACATAATGAGAAATAATTTAGTAATTGCAATGGATTTTGAAAATGGCCTTTGAAAGACTATGCTTCATTACCACATTATTGCCCATTACCTAATCTCGCCGCCTCAGGATTCTGCTTAGATATAAACTGAATTTAATAATCCAGTTATTTATAAAGAAAAATATTTCAACACTTACCTGCCATCTCCAAGACTTTGGGAAAAAATGTTTTCCAGAATCGGCACTGGTGAGCCCGTAATTTGGTGTAAATTTTGGGTGAGTCAGTATTCATTGTAAGGTACTTCTGTTCTGTACTTTTGAAGACAGGCCATCTTGTTCCATTACTCTGAGTCCCATTTGGATTTCTAAATGATTTAACAGAGATATTTGTTTTCCCTTGATAACAGACTGTTAAAGTATATTCTATTTAAAAAAATCAATATTGCCATTTATGTTATTATGCTAACTTCCTTTGAAATTTAACCACGGAAATTAAGCACCAAAGATAGAAACTGCAGAGCTTTTAATCTTCTAAAAGTATTTATGTTCAAAATAACTAATTAGAAAATAAAGGTAGGCATAAGGACACTGATTAGAGTCCAGAAATGTTCTGGATACCCTATTTTGCAACTGGATTGCTTTATCACCTTTCTCAAGTCACTTTATCTGCACTGCATGAATTTCCATAGCCAAAAGCTGTAGATACCTGCTCCTTATCTACTAGTGATAATAATATAATTTGTTAAGTAATTACTTGCCACTCTCTGATGCAGTACATATTTGGGAAGATGAGGTGTTACTGTTTCCTAGCCCACAATATCACAAGAAGCTTTAGCCTCTAATAAGGCTGACATAATCAATCAGTGGGATTTATTGAATGCTTACTTGTGTGAAGAGTGTGACACTAAGTAATAGAAAGACTTCTAGAAAGACTATAATAGAGTAATTAGACAGGATCCCTGCCCTCAAGAGGCTTACAACGCGTAAGGGGAGACAGATAATAGAATATATTCCAGGGAAATTTAAAGGTATTCACTCTATCCTAAACCTTCCAGTCCCTTCAGCTGCCTTCTAGACTGAAAACCACCCCTTTATCCTTGAAACCTTGCCTTCACTGGCACTGTCCTCTCATGGTTCTGCTTCTATTTCATTCATTCAATCGTATTTATTGAGCACTTACTGTGTGCAGAGCACTGTACTAAGTGCTTGGAAAGTACAACTCGGAAACAGATAGTAACAATCCCAACCCAACAATGGGCTCACAGTCTAGAAGGGGGAGACAGGCAACAAAACAAGTAGATAGGCATCAATACCACCAAAATAGATAGATTCATTCATTCAATCATATTTATTGAGTACTTATTGTGTGCAGACCATGGTATTCAGTGCTTGGGAAGTACAGTTTGGCTACAGATGTATATATACACATTATAAATAAAATACAGTAATAAATATGTACAAATATAAAATATACCCAAGTGCGGTGGGGCAGGGAAGGGGGTAGAGCAAAGGGAGGGAGTAGGGGCAATGGGGAGGGGAGGAGGAGCAGAGGTAAAGGGGGGGGGCTCAGTCTGGGAAGGCCTCCTGGAGGAGGTGAGCTCTCAGTAGGGCTTTGAAGAGGGGAAGAGAGCTAGTTTGGTGGATGTGAGGAGGGAGGGCATTCCAGGTCAGAGGTAGGACGTGGTCCAGGGGTCGACAGCGGGACCGGCGCGAACGAGGGGTGGGGCAGACACGAATGAGGAGGTGAGCGGCAGAGGAGCGGAGTGTATGGGGTGGGCTGTAGAAGGAGAGAAGGGAGGTGAGGTAGGAGGGGGAAAGGTGATGGAGAGCTTTGAAACCAAGAATGAAGAGTTTTTGCTTGATGCGAAGCTTGATAGGCAACCACTGGAGATTTTTGAGGAGCGAAGTGACATGCCCATGACTCCTCATTCTGTTTTGAAGGCTCTCACTCTGCTTCCCACCCCGCATGGCATGATCATGGCCTAGTGGAAAGAGCATAGGCCTGGGAGTTAGAGGATCTGGGTTCTAATTCCTGTTCTACCACATGTCCAGTCTGTGACCTGGGGCAAGTCACTTAATTTATCTGTGACTCAGTTACCTCATCTGTAAAATGGGGATTCAGTATCTGTTCTCCTACCTATGAGCAAGGAATGTGTTATTGTCATGTTGAACTTTCCCAAGCACTTAGTACAGTGCCCTGCACACAATAAGTGCTCAATAAATATGACATTACTTAGTTTATGAAACCTGTGTGGGGCAGGGACTGTGTCTGACCTGCTTACTCTATACTGTATATTCCCCACCAATTAGAACAGGGTTTGTTACTGTTCAAGAGCTTAATAAATACCACAATTATTATTAATTTTTAAGGACCTGGGTTCTATCCCACTCCACCACTTATTTCATTTATGACCTTGGCGGAGTCACTTAACTTCTCTGTGCCTCAGCTAACTCATCTGTAAAATGGGAATTAAGATTATGAGCCCCTTGTGGAACGAGGACTGTGTCCCACCTGATTTACTTATATCCACCCCAGTACTTAGTAAGGTGACTGGCACAAAGTAAGCATTTAAATACCATTAAAAAACAAACCAAAAATGCTTCTGACAGTGGAGGTCCCTCTCGCTGACACCTCAAATTTAGCATGTCCAAAACAGAATTCCTTCTCTTCCCATCCTGTCCTCCTCTTGTCTTTCCAGTCACTGTGGACATTACTGCTATCCTCCCTATCTCACAAACCCATAACCTTGGCATTGTCCTCAGCTCGCCTCCCATTCTGACCACATATTCAGTTTGTCACCAAATCCTGACAGTTCTATCTTCACAATACTGCAAAAATCTGCCCTTTCCTCTCCAACCAAACTGCTACTCTGCTGATCTAAGCACTTACCCTATCTTGCCTTAACTATTACATCTGCCTCCTTGCAGACCTCCCTGCCTCCTGTATCTCCCCACTCCTGTCCATATTTGAGTCTGCTGCATGGATCATTTTTGTAAAAAACAAAGGCCAGTCCATGTCTGCCCACTTCTCAAGAATCTCCAGTGGTTGCCCAACCACTTCTGCATCAAAGAGAAATTGTTTACTAGTGGCTTTAAGGGACTCAATCACCTTGCCCCATCCTTACCTCACTGATTTCCTACTACAGCCCAGCCTAAATACTTAACTCCTCTAGTGCCAATTTTCTCATTGAACCTTAGTATCATCTATCTCACCACTAAGCCCTTTCACATGTCCTCCTCCTGGCTTGGAACTCCCTTGTCGTATATATATATTTATATATATATGTATATGTCAGACCACCACTTCCCCACCTTCAAGGCATTTTAAGGTAGCATTTCCTCCACGAATCCTTCCAGGATTAAACCCTCTTTTCCCTGGCTACCTCTTCCTTCTGTCTCATCTATACAATTGGGTCTGTAACCATTGGGCATTTTAAATTTTTACCACCCTCAATCCCACAGCACTTCCATACATATCTTTGAATAATAATAATAATAATGGTATTTGTTAAGCATTTACTATGTGCTAAGCACTCTTCTAAGTCCTGGGGTAGATACAAGGTAATCAGGTTGTCCCATGTGGAGCTGACAGTCTTAATCCCCATTTTACAGATGAGGTAACTGAGGCACAGAGCAGTTAAGTGGCTTACCCAAGGTCACACAGTTGACAAGTGTTGGGGCTGGGATTAGAACCCACGACCTCTGACTCCTAAGCCCGAGCTCTTTCCACTAAGCCATGCTGCTATACTGTAAATCATGTATTTGTACTAATGTCTGCATCCTCCTCTAGACTGTACTCTCATTGCGGGCAGGGAACATATCTATCAACTCTGTTGTATTGTACTCTTCCCAGGACTTAGTGCAGTGCTATGCACATAGTAAGTGCTCAATAAATACTACTAATGATGTTGATGGTGATGAGGAGGTGGTAGGGGAAGCAAGAGAGTCTGGGTTATGTACCTAAATTTGGTGTGTCTATGTATCTGTATGTGTGGACGTGTGGTGAGGTAGGTGGTAATAAACACTTGGTACAGTGCTCTATGCACAGTAAGTGCCCAATAAATACAATTTTTGAATTTATTGTTTAAGTACTTAGGCAGTAAGGATTCAAATGCGTGGGTGACACATAAGGGAAGGAAAACAGGGAGGAAATGTAGGGTGAGAATCTGATTGACAAGCCAGGGAATGATGGACCTTAGGCAGGATACTTAACTTTTCTGTGCTCCAATTACCCCATCTGTAAAATGGGGATTGAGACTGTGAGCCCCGTGTGGGACATAGCCGGCTCAGCGTGGCTCAGTGGAAAGAGCATGGGCTTTGGAGTCAGGGCTCATGAGTTTGAATCCCAGCTCTGCCACTTGTCGGCTGTGTGACTGTGGGCGAGTCACTTAACTTCTCTGTGCCTCAATTCCCTCATCTGTAAAATGGGGATTAAGACTGTGAGCCCCACGTGGGACAACCTGATTCCCCTATGTCTACCCCAGCACTTAAACAGTGCTCGGCACATAGTAAGCGCTTAACAAATACTAACATTATTATTATTATTACATAGACTGTGTCCAACCTGATTTCCTGATTGGCTTATATCTACCCCAAAGCTTAGTACAGTGCCTGATACATAGTAAGTGCTTAACAAATACCATAAAAAACCTTATGGAAGAGCTATGATTTTGGAAATATTTTTAGATTTGTAGAGTGGTTGCCTTCTGGACATGAAGGGGGAGGGAATTACTGTACAACACTGTCTAAATAGAGAAGACATATATACATAAGTGATCAAGAATGTGTAAATAAGGTCAATAATAGTTGGAGATGGCAGAAGGGGTCAATTGAGAAGCAGTGTGGCCCTAGTGGAAAGAACCCACGACTGGGAGCCAAAGGAGCTGGGTTCTAATTCTGGCTTTTCTACTTACTCGTTGTATGACCTTGGGTAAGTTGCTTAATTTCTCTGTGCCTCGGTTACCTCATTTGCAGATGGGGAAGCTCATAGCTGCAGAGAAATGCTGTAAAAAAAGACTTTTGGACTTAAAATTACACCCATCCTCTCCTGTGGCCACCAAAGAGCATGCAGAAATTACTGTTACTGAATGAGCATCCAAGGAAGGTTGGAAATCTAGAGATTGGTCATAATCTGGCATTAATGAGAGAAAGTAGTGTAAAGGCCCTGTATCAAGTGACTAGTCCAGTGTCAGATGGCCGGAGGCATGGTCTCAGGGCAGGTGCTGCTGTATCAGGAAAGGTGACTGGAGAAATCCAGCCCTAGGTGTCTCGGGGATAGGTGGCAGAATGACTGGTGGGAGACCTAGCAGCCCAAAGGAGACAGGTTCTAATACTAATAATTGTGGTATGTATCAAGTGCTTTCTATATGCCAAGCACTGTACTACAATCAGATCAGACAACCTCTGTCACACATGCATTCATTCAATCGTATTTTTGGAGCACTTACTGTGTGCAGATCACTGTACAAAGTGTTTGGAAAGTACACTTCAGCAACAGAGACAATTCCTGCCCACAATGGGCTCACAGTCTAGAACGGGGGAGAGAGGCATCACAATAAGTAAACAGGCATCAGTAGCCTTAACATAAATAAATAGAATTATAGATTTATACACATCCTTAATATAAATAAATAGAATTATAAATATGTATATATATACATAAGTGCTGTGGGGGATATAGAGCAGAGGGAGAGAGTCGGGGTGATGGGGAGAGAAGGGGGAGCAGAGGAAAAGGAGAGTCTGGGAAGGCCTCCTGGAGCAGGTGAGCCTTCAGTAGGGCTTTGAAGTGGGAAGTGTGATTGGTGGATTTGAGGAGGGAGGGCATTCCAGACTAGAGGTAAGATATGGGCCAGGGGTCGATGGGGGCTCACATTCTCAGGAGGAGGGAGAACAGATATTTAATCCCCACTTTACAGACAAGGATACTGAGGCACAGAGAAGTTAAGTGACTTGCCCTAGGTCAAACAGGAGGCAAATGGCAAAATCAGGATTCATTCATTCAATAGTATTTATTAAGCGCTTACTATGTGCAGAGCACTGTACTAAGCGCTTGGAATGAACAAGTTGGCAACAGATAGAGACAGTCCCTGCCGTCTGACGGGCTTACAGTCTAATCGGGGGAGACGGACAGACAAGAACAATGGCAATAAATAGAGTCAAGGGGAAGAACATCTCGTAAAAACAATGGCAACTAAATAGAATCAAGGCGATGTACATTTCATTAACAAAATAAATAGGGTAATGAAAATATATACAGTTGAGCAGACAAGTACAGTGCTGAGGGGATGGGAAGGGAGAGGGGGAGGAGCAGAGGGAAATGGGGGGAAAAGAGGGTTAAGCTGCGGAGAGGTGAAGGGGGGGTGGTAGAGGGAGTAGAGGGAGAAGAGGAGCTCAGTTTGGGAAGGCCTCTTGGAGGAGGTGAGTTTTAAGTAGGGTTTTGAAGAGGGGAAGAGAATCAGTTTGTGGGAGGTGAGGAGGGAGGGCGTTCCAGGACCGCGGGAGGACGTGGCCCAGGGGTTGGCGGCGGGATAGGCGAGACCGAGGGATGGTGAGGAGGTGGGCGGCAGAGGAGCGGAGCGTGCGGGGTGGGTGGTAGAAAGAGAGAAGGGAGGAGATGTAGGAAGGGGCAAGGTGATGGAGAGCCTTGAAGCCTAGAGTGAGGAGTTTTTGTTTGGAGCGGAGGTTGATAGGCAACAACACCCAGATCTCCGGTCTTCAAGTTCTATTCTCTATTCACTATGCCATACTACTCTACTAGTCTCTTAGCTCCTATAATAACATATTTCTCCCACTCCCCTGCTACTCCTCCCATACTATTGTCCATCATCATCAGTATTTGTTGAGAGATAGCTAGCTCTCTCCCTGGCTCTTTGAGCTACTCATTAAGAAGACGATAAATACTGACTGGTCAGAAACTCCTGATGTATGCACAAGATTTTTGATAACCAACCACTCTCTTTTCTGTATGAATTTAGAATATTTTCTATTCTGTAGGATATGTCCTGAAACAGATTCATGAGTTTGGATTGTGGCATAGAATTATGTACTCATGCTAAAATCTTAGAAGACTTTGAAGAAAAAGTACCATCTCAGATTACCTAATTTTTTTCTGGGAAGCAAATGATTTAGAAAGAATTAATAATAACTAAAGCTATTCAACCTAAGATAATGTAATAACTGCAGTGAAACCCCATACTCTGGATTTCAAATGATGATTACTTAAGGGAGTGTCATGAAGAAAATTTCTATTTCATATCACAGATGGTACACTTTCCTGGGTGAATTATGTGATCTTTTGCCTTTCTTTAAGGGCTCAGAAACTGACTTGTGCAGCTGCTAGAGCCTGGCTATTAAACTAGAAGAACATCGGTCTGATCCGGTACAGCAATTCTTATGTTCCTAAATTGCCCACTTTCTTCCTAATTCTTCTCTAATTAACTTATGGCACTATTTTGTCTGTACATTCATTTGTGTCTTCCAAGATGGTGACTTAAACAGAGCTGACTTGTGCTTCAGTTCAGGATCAGAGCTTTAATAGTGCTGTCAGTATTCATTTAACAAACTTTGTGCTATGAAATAACTCGAGACATTCCAAATTGTAATTCAGAGGTAATAATGATGACTTTTTACTTGTAGATATAGTTTTCAAATAAAAATTGAAAATCAGATTGATAGAGCATTTTATTCTGATTTAGTAATATCTTCATAGAATTGAGTAGCTTGCCCAAAATACAGATGCCCTACAATGATTTTGATGGCCACCTATTAAGAATAAACACAGCTCCAGGTAGAGCAATCCTAAAAGGCCTACAAATGGCTTACTGTACTATACTTTGGGGTATATACCAGATAATTGGGCTGTACATAGTCCCTTTCCTACCAGTTTAAGGGGCAGGGAGAATAGGAATGGATCAAATACTGGCTCCAACACTTGTCTGATGTATGACCTTGGGTGAGTCACTTAACTTCACTTTCTCAGTTTCCTCTTCTGTAAAAAAATGGGGATTAAGTACTTATTTTCAATGGAATTTATTAAGTGCTTGACACTTTTTTACAGTTGAAGAAACTGAGGCCTAGAAAGTTATTTGACTAGCCCAAGGTCACACAGCAGGCAGTTGGCAGAGCCGGGTTTAGAATCCAGGTTCTCTGACTCTCAGGCCTGTGGTTTTTCCACTAGACCATGCTGTTTCCCAGTCCAAGTTTCCCCTCCCCCACACTAGGACTATGTCTAGCCTGATTATCTTGTATCTACCCAAAAGTACAGGGTTTAGCATATAGTATGTACTTAACAAATGCCATAATTTTGCTAGTATTACTACTATTATTATTCATAACTAATATACTGATAGGGTTCTTAGAAATAAAACAATCTGTTTACAAATAAATTAGTACAATGGCAATATCCAGAATAGTACAGTTTTTGCACTGGTTTGGATCACTGGGTTCTATTTTCAACTCTATAGAGACCTAAAGGAATATAAAGATTCTATCCCAGTATTCCCTTTATAGACACTTGAAAACGTTCAAAACCCAGCCACTCTAAATGCAATTTAACCAAACCTGGCAGAAAGCTCTTCTATTGCACGCATTCCAAAAGCATTGATTTCCTGTCACTGATGCTGCAGAACAATTTTGGTGACACGCTCTCCAAGAAATTAGAGAGAAAAAAAAACTACTCAGATGATGTCGCATAAAGTGTTCTGGTATGGCTCTGATCCCTGTGTATTAGGTCTGCTTTTAGTTTTGGGGATCGACCATCTACTACTATCAGGCTCAATATCTTCCATGGGTTTGAATAGCGCCTGTCATTCCTCCTCTCTGTCCTCAATCAATTAATCTTATTTATTGAGCACTTACTATGTGCAGAGCACTGTACTAAGTGCTTGGGAAAGTACAACATAACAATATAACAGACACATTCCCTGCCCACTATGTGCTTTCAGTCCAGAGACTAGTGTTCGCTCCAAGAAATACTGCACCAAAGAAATAAATAGCGGCTTCCAAACCTATATTTCACTTCGTCTCTCAGGCCCATGAAATACAGGTCCCACTGCATAACCCAAACACACTACCTCGGGAGAAGCCATGTCACCTAGTGGAAGGAGCATGGGGCTGGGAGTCAGAGGACCTAAGAAGGGGGTGTTGTATGGAAAGATCGATTAGACTGTTAGCCCGTCAAATGGCAGGGACTGTTTCTATCTGTTGCCGACTTGTTCATTCCAAGCGCTTAGTACAGTGCTCTGCAAATAGTAAGCGCTCAATAAATACTATTGAATGAATGAATGAATGAATGAATGAAAGATCAAGGTGTGAGAGGTAGAGGTTCACTGATTGATAGGGTGGGTTAATGTATCCAATTTCCTGTGGTGAAGTAAAGATCAACTAGTCTATCAGTTACCTTTCTGATTTAATATAAACTGCTTTATGTGATATAATTGCTTGAGAACACAATTCTGGATAATTTGGATAAGACATAGTTATCCGATAGTGATGATTAAGGAACCAATACCCCATTCATAGCATTATTCCTATGAGAAAATTGGTTCTGGCTTCCCATATTTTAAGTTTACATGAACTTTTCTGGCTCCTAATTGTGTTGTAAATCTGAAGACTTTCTATCCAAAGATAAATTCTATGAAAATAATTTGGCCTAAGTAGCTCCTTCTCCAAATTCCCCAATTAAGTAAATGAGAAGCAGTATGGCATAAGTGGATAAAGCACAGACCTAGGATCCAGAAGCCATGGATTCTGATCCCAGCTCCACCATTTGCCTGCTATATAATCTTTGACAAGTCACTTAACTTCTCTGTGCTTCAGTTTTGTCAACGGTAAATGGGGATTTAATACCTCTTCTCCTGCCTACTTTGATTATGAGTCCCATGTGGGACAGAGGTTGGGTCCAACCTGAATAAATTATATCTATCCCAGCTCTTAGAATAGTGTTTAACACATAGTCAGCACTTGGAAAATACCATTTAAAAAAAACCAAAACATAAAAACAACCCCCGCCCCCCAACACACACAAAACCAAAAAGTACTGGGTTATTGAAAACTTTGGATACCGGCTTAGAGAAAGTTTTTTAATCTTAATAAATGAATTCTCATTTACCTTTATTCTTAATTATGTGACCATTAAAGGTGGGAATACAACATTAGCTCACAATGGATTTTTACTAAAATGTTCTCAAGATTAATTTGCAAATTAACTATTCATAGCACATGTAATATTGGCTCCTGTTTTATCTACAAGTCACTGACTGAAGTTTGATCAATTCCCTTTCTGAAACTTTATCAACAGATCTTTACAATTTTTTAACTAGCTTCCTAGATGAATCGTCTCAGACAAATGAAATCTTTTAAAGTACTTTTTCTTTCCCCAAAGAATTGAAAGTACTGGTCCATATCCTCAACTCCCAAACATCCTTACAAAGAGCACAGATATATTATTCTATAATTAGATTTTTGTGGACCCCAAAGCAGCTGAGTCTAATGTAGTTTAAGACCAACTTCACTTTCTCTGAGAGCAATACACTTCTGAATCTCACTAGAATGCTAAATTATCTAGAATCTATCAATGCTATAAGATGGTTTTCAATCTATCACAATGCTTCACACAAAGAGGCATTTTCAAACATTTTGGAGTGGTTTATATGAAAACATTTAACTAAGATTAAACCTGCATAATTTGACAAAATCTCCCAGTGCTTAAATTATCATTTCAATTAAATTAGTCAATTTAGCAAGGTGGTCTGTCTCATTCTGTCCACTAGACTACCATTTAGCAGACAGAAGAATTCTTAGTTCTAAAAGTTAACATGCCCTGAAAAATCGGAACAGGTTCTCAGCATTTAGTGGATTCTTTTAAATGGACACATAAAAAGTCTTCCCTTTTCACTAATCCATTCATTACAAATAGATTTATCTGGGAGATGATTACTGCCTTTTATAGGTGTGAAAGGAGGAAAAAGTAAAGTTCATACACAACAGGGAATATCTATTTTTACTTCTGCATATAATACCTCTTCTATTTGCCTGTGGCTTCTTTGCAACTTAGAACATGTTAGGCATAACCAGAGAAACAAAGAGTTCATTTTTGTTACTGGATCAAGAAAGATTTTGTTTTCAGCAGGTTCAATGGGGGCAGAGGAAGTGAGATAATATAGCACATTTTTTCTCGGCTTTCTCAGTTTGCCAACCATCCCTGATGCCAGACTCTCTTCAGCTAGTTTTACTTTTCCAGGCAGGACTCCAGTGACAACCAAAAGAAGGAATAAAAGTAAGAATAAGGTAGTGTTTGTTAAGCACTTACTTGCCACCAAGCACAGTACGCAACACTGGGATAGATACAAGATAATCACGCAAAACACAGTTGCTGTTCTACATGGGGCTCATAGTCTAAGGACATTTAGTGCCCGTTTTACAAGTGAGGCATGGAGAAGTTAAGTGACTCATCCAAGGTCATAAAGGAGACAAGTGGTGGAGCTGGGATTAAAACCCAGGTCCTCGGACTCCCAGATCCTCGCTCTTTCCACTTTGCCATGCTTTTCTCAAGCAGTAGCCTCACTGTTCTGTACTCTGGACTCTGCTTTCCACTGCTTTTCCATCTGCTTCTCTGTGGAACAGCATTAGTAGCAGTGTCTTGTCAATCAAATGTTAACTAGGATTGACTTTACTGATCCCGGAGATACTTGGAAACAGTGCGGTCTTGGGAGCCAGAGGACATGGGTTCTAATCCCGACTCTGCCAATTACCTGCTATGTGATGCTTAACTTCACTGTGCCTCAGTTACCTCATCTGTAAAATGGGAATTAAGACTATGAACCCCACGTGGGACAACCTGAGTACCTTGTATCCCCACCAGTTCTTAGAACAGTGCTTGGCACATAGCATTCAACAAATACCATCATTATTATTATTATTATTACTTTGTGAGTAAGACCTAGAATAGAGACACTGCTTAGGTGTTCATTTTTAACTAATATAAGTTAATATTTAATTATATTTTTAATTATACTTAATTTATATAATATTTTAACTAATATAAAAAGAAAAAGGAAAATTCAGCTTAGGAAAACAAAGTTCCTAATTTAGGAGAAATAAATCCTGTGATATCCTGTTACCTTAGTTCATCTAGAAATAGAGCATAGATAAACCCCAGTCTAAATCTTTTTGTAAAATCATATAAAAAAGATGAATTTTTAGTCAGATTCACAAATGAGGAATTGATCATTTTTTGGTCAAGAAAGTCGGAGCAAATTTTGCTACAAATACTCCCCTACTGTTAGAAATGACTGACCATCAGAGTTACTGGAACAGAGTTACTGACCATCAGAGTAGCATATGGGAGTGTATCAAAGAACAAGAAGCTCATAAAGACTGTTTATGTTATTATGTTATAATTAGAAATGCCATTATGGAAAATATTGAATTACAAGCCATGGTTTGGCTTCAATGACAAAATCTATAAGAATAAACTGATTGGCAGGCTGCAGAATTTTCATAGATTACCCCGTGCCTATTCCTGGCCTTGCAATATCTGATTCATTAATCCACGACCATTAGGGTGATTTGGTACAGCATCTAGCAGGTTTTTGTTGCAATTCAACATGATAAACCACTGATGTAGAGCTGGTGCAGATTCTCTCCTTAACCCAGTAAGATTATATAATAATAATAATAATGATTATAGTATTTAAGTGCTTACTATGTGCCAGGCACTCTACTAAGCCCTGGGATGGGAATAAGCAAATTGGGTTGGACACAGTCCCTGTCCCATGTGGGGCTCACAGTCTTGAGCCCCATTTTCCAGATGAGGGAACTGAGGCACAGAGAAGTGAAGTGACTTACCCAACATCACACAGCAGGCAAGTGGTGGATCAGGATTAGAACCCATGACCTTCTGACTCCTAGCCCTGTAGTCGATCCACTACACCATCCTACACAATCCTTCCAATCAGCGTGGAAGTCTGCTCAGTTGACTGCTACACTGTAAGCTCGTTGTGAGCAGGGATCTTGTCTACCAATTCTGTTATATTTTACTGTTCCAAGTACTTAGTACAGTGCTCTGCACACAGTCAACACTCAGTAAATATCATTGATTCATAAATCTCATTCCCTTGCCTCCCCCTTCAAATGATAACCTGTCTGACCCATCTACAGAAACTTCCTTTAAGCCTCTCCTCTGTCCCCAGGACATTAGTGAGTGGAGGAATGATGGAGAGATTGTGGGAATTCTGTCAATTGTCACACAAAAATCAGACAGCTGCCCTAGGAGAGAAGATTTGTAGTATATAGATTAAAAAAGGTGTCCCCAAAGAGGGTGCAACCCCAAACATCGCTAGACTGATTCTTAATCATATGGATACCAGAACCAGATTCAGACCCAAATAAAATTTCTTCAGGAAACATTGCTTTATAAACAACTGTACAATCACTTAAATAATTTTCTCAGATCCAGGGTAAAGTACAATCCTTCTAGACTTACCACCTACATAATTATCTTGAATCTATCCCAGTGGCACTTAGTAAGGTGTTGGGTGAATAACTAGGGCTTGATACCACAATAATTAGTCTTATTAGTATTATTTCTCTTCCCTAATGAGGGAAGAGGCATTCAATTCCAAACAGTTGCCTCCCTCTCCCTACCCATTTACAAGCAGGTTCTTTTTCTTTTACTTCCTGTAAGCCTAGCCCGCTTCCCCGCCAAGACCTTTCCCTTGGCTCTAGGCTAACACCTCTTTCCCTCCAGACCTTACAACTTTCAACAAGTCTGTGGAATGTGTAAACATGGTGCTTTCCAATGAAAAATCCCATCTTGCCTGTTTTCCCAACAGAGATGGAGAGAACAGGAATTTATTGTTTTCCCATTCCCCTCCCTCAATTTATTTCCTCCTCTTCTTCTCCTCCTCCTCTTTTGTCTCTCCTTCACTTTATTGTCATATAGTTCTTAGAAATCCAAAATAAGTAATCTACATTACAGTTAACTAACCAATCCATCAATGATATTTGTTAAATGCTTACTGTCTGAGGAAAACTGTACTAAGTGCTTAGACAGAAATCAATTGTCAGACTGTACTAAGTGTACCAATTACAGAGCCTCAGAATTGGCAGAAACGATCCCTGCTACAAGGAGTTTACAGTCTAGAAGGAGGTACAGATATTAAAATAAATTACGGGTACATACTGTGAGAATGGAGACGGGACATCAAAGTGCTTAAGGGATACACAGCCAAATGCAGAAGAGAGAAGAGAGGGTGAATAGGGCTGGGAGGTTAATCAGGGAAGGTCGCTAGAAGGAGATGTGATTTTTAGGAGGAATTTGAAGGTGGGGAGAATGGTTGTCTGTCAGATACGAAGGGGGCGGAAGTTCCAGGCCTGAGTGGGAATGTGGACAGGGGTTGGTGGTGAGACAGATGAGACTGAAGTACAGTGTTGGTTGGGGTTGGAGGAGTATAGTGAGTAGGCTGGATTGAAAGAAGAGATTAGTGAGGTAATTAGTGAGGCACTGATTAATTTAACATATTTTTCATTTGTAAGTTTGGCCCACTGTATATCAACTTTTTGAATACTTCATTTATTCGAGCCATGTGGCAATAAAAGTTATTTACCCCGATTTGGATCATGGTTAATCTGGCCAACGATAGCCCAAAATTCAAATACAGAGATGAAGAGCAAAAGAATCCCCTTGTTCTGCTCGAGATATGAAATATTTTCCTGAATATTTGATTTTTATTATTAGTACTTAGGTTGAGTAAATAACCCAAATAGATATTGACCTTGAAAATTGATTGGTTCATGTGAACAATTCGAGGATTGAATTAGGTAGCTGAGCACTACTTGTCTTTATTAATCATGCAGATAAGGCAACAAACTTTTGAAACAAAGGCCCTTTAAGAATTGACTAATAATAATGTTGGTATTTGTTAAGCGCTTACTATGTGCCAAGCACTGTTCTAAGCGCTGGGGTATTCACAGGGGAATCAGGTTGTCCCACGTGGGGCTCACAGTCTCAATCCCCATTTTACAGATGAGGTAACTGAGGCCCAGAGAAGTGAAGTGACTTGCCCATAGTCACACAGCTGACAAGTGGCAGAGCCGGGATTCGAACTCATGACCTCTGACTCCCAAGCCCGGGCTCTTTCCACTGAGCCACGCTACATAAAGTAACTGTGCTTGCCCGAACAACAGCATTATTCCTTGAAAGAGCTAGTGAAGCATTTTCTGTTTTTTTCTCCCTTTTGGACAGAAGGGTGATCTTATTGATATGGAGAGTTTTAGAGTAGCATCAGGTGTATCTTATTGTTCCAGTCCTTCTAAAAATAACTAATTGGGCTAGACTCTAGATCATTTCAGTGAGCGGCAAGAAATATTTACTCCATGAGTTAGGCAAATATATCCAGATATCTCCCATAATTTCTAAACCCCAAGATGCATGATATTTGCATCTATTTTAATTTTTTACTTAAAGCATGACTGTTATCCATTTTGTGCAGTTGTGTAGTTACCAGATAGTCTTCAATGACACAGCTTACAACAGTGTCATTTCAAATGGGGCAAAATGCTATTTTATTTTAGTAGGACATAGTTATGTTAAAAGATGTATATTTTTTAAAATCTCCTAATAAAAAAACAACTGATCTCTCTTCTGCTTTTCAAAATTCAATGGTTTATTTCACATTTGTGTTCTATTATGTTGTCATTTACTTCACCGCATTGACTATAGAAAGTTTTCAGTGTCAGCAGTGACACTAAAGTGCAAAAGCAAAATGCTGGCAGCATACAAAACACTATTAAAAGATACTGATTCATAATAACAGAGATCACAATTAGAGATCATGTAGGGCAATAAATGTACGTTTGAAAGTGATAGTAATGCTTTCATTATGGAATATACTTTTCCTTTAATGGGTAAACATAAAAGAATCTGAAATACAATCTCCATGAATCCAGAGATTATATTTAATACTGGTATCACTATCAATTAGTAATGACCAACTATGTATGATTCAGTATACAAAATTGAACACTTACTGTGTGCAGAGCACGGTATGAATGAATACTAAGTGCTTGCCAAAGTACAGTACAGTAGAGGTGGTAGACACATTCCCTGCTCAGAGACTGTGTCCAACACTATTAGCCTCCATCTACCCCAGTGCTTAGAACAATGCCTGGCACATAGTAATCCCTTAAGAAATACACAGTTACCACTATTATTACCACAAGGTTTTAGTCTAGAGGAAAAAAATGGAAAAATGGAATACAAGATATTCTATAAGGAATTCATAATTTGGGGTAGGTGGGCAGAATAAACATGGAAATAATTTCCAATTTAACTAATAATTAAAAATGTATTGCTTGGCCAGCTTGCTATTGTCCAATAGCCCCTAAATCAATTGTCACCAACATTTCCTAGTTTCTGATGGAAAACACACTCTACTCTCACTGGGGTTGGGACTTTGAGTTGAAGTGGCAGGGAACAAAATGGAGAAAACACAGGACCAGGGAGTTCTAAGAACAACACAGACTAGACAGAAAGGAACTTGGAATGCTTTCCTTCTTCATTTACCCCACATCCCGATATATGTCACTAGACAAATCTGATAATAGCAAAAATTATTGTATTTGTTAAGAGTTTATTATGTGCTATGCACTGTCCTAAGCACTGGCATAGAAATAAGGTAATCAGATTGGACACAGTCCCTGTCCCACATGGGGCTCACGGTCTCAATCCCCATTTTACAGATGAGGTAACCGAGACACAGAGAAATGAAGTGATTTTCTCAAGGCCACACAGCAGACAAGTGGTAGAGCCAGGATTACAAACCGTGACCTTTTCATTCCTAGGCCCATGCTTTATCCACTATGCCATGCTGCTTCCCATTCTATTTCCTGTTCCCATCTATCGCCATTCTATTCTATTCTATACTAGGTGCTTTTATTACCAAAGTGCCTTACATTTGTTATTTACTATGTGCAACATCCACCCCTGTGAGGTAGGGTTCAGGTATTACTATCCCCAATTTACAGCTGGGGAAACTGAGGCATGGGGTGATCAAGTGTTTTGCATAAGGACACACAGGGAATAGGGTCAGAGCTGGGATTTATTCACAACGCTCTCTCTCTTTCTCTCTCCCACATGTGCTCTCTCTATTTCTCTCACACACACACAAACACACACATATACATGCATTCATAAATTTGTTTTTAAATGAAGTATGATGGTGGCATAGCCAAATCTTTCATTCTTAGAGTCACTACTTGGGATTGCCAAATATAGGGAAGGTAAATATTTGTGTACAAACCTACCCACCTCTAAGATGACCAGGGAAACCATGATAGCAGCACACCATTGCATTTCAGATTATTCCAGCACCATGCCTATATTTTCCCTGTGCCATAGAGCTTCAGAAAAAGTATCCACAGTCTAGGGAGGCTAGAAGCAAAGTAAGCAAGATAGTGCAGAGCTGTCTTGTGTACACATGCATAATTTTATGTTTATTGGTTTATAGAGTTTTACTTATATTCTTATCTGTTCAGCAGCATGGCCTAATGGAATGATCACGGGCTTGGGACTCAAAGAATATGCGTTCTAGTCCTGGCTCTGCCACATACCTGCTTTGTGACCTTGGGCTAGGTCACTTAACTTCTCTGTTCCTCAGGTACCTCATCTGTAAAATGGGGATTGAGTATATGAGCCCCTCATGGGACAGGAAATGTATCCAACCTGATTACCATGGATCTGTCCCAGCATTTAGAACAGTACTTGTCACATAGTAAGTGTTTAACAAGTACTGCAGCATGACTCAGTGGAAAGAGCACAGACTGGGGAGTCAGAGGTCATGGGTTCAAATCCCAGCTCCGCCGCTTGTCAGCTGTGATTTTGCGCAAGTCACTTCACTTCTCTGGGCCTCAGTTCCCTCAAATGTAAAATGGGGATTAAGACTGCGAGCCCCACGTGGGACAACCTGATCATCTTGTATACTCCCCAGCACTTAGAACAGTGCTTTGCACAAAGTAAGTGCTTAACAAATGCCATTATTATTACTATTTTCATACATGTTCTTCTTCCAGATTTCACTAACTGAAAATCATTTTTGTGTCCTCCATTCATTTCTTGACGGCAGCAAACATGTTTCTTGCTACTGTTTAGATTGTGAGCCTCTGATGACCTGAAGGACAGGAACTATGTTTAGTTCTCCCCTAAGTGTTCTTTCTCAGTACTTAGTGCAGCAGTGTGTGTACAAGAAGCTCTGAATAAATATTACTACTACTACTACTAGTACAATAGTGTTTTACTCCTCATCATTTAGTTCAGTGCTTGGCAATCAGTAGGCACTCAACAAATGTCACTAATTGAATGACTGATTGCACCCCCAAGCAAGCAATTATTGTGAATCAGAATGTTTTCTGAATCAAACGGGAGGCACATATGAGGACAGGGACATTTTCATTCCCATCCAAATTAAATTTCCTAATGGCCCTATTGGCCCCCATCGGTACAATCTGCAGTGGAGCCACTGTTGCTCCAGTAGAAAGAGCACTGCAAAATTCAGAACACTTGGATGTTCATTCCAGTTCTGCCCTTCAGGGCTTTGCCTCTGACTGTGAAACCAGTTTAGGGTATTTTGTGAAGGGTGAAGGCCACCTGTAGCTTCTTAGAACAGCAGTAACACTACTTCACGGGTCTCCTGATACTAGTTCCATGCTCTTTCCATAGCCAAAGCAGAAATGATGAGAGGTACAGGCAGTTTAGATGTGATTGGGAGAGTGTCTGATCATTAGGGACTTCTCCAGACGGGAGAATCTCTGTCCATAAAGTCTGAGTCTAAGCGGTAAGTTCCTTTTGAGTGGAGAGTGTGTCCATGAAATCTTGTATTATATTCTCCCAAGCACTTAGTACAGTGCAATATATGAGGTAACTGAGACAATGAAGTGAAGTGAAAATGAAGTGATTTTCTCAAAGCCACACAGCAGACAAGTGGTGAAGCCAGGATTACAAACCATGACTTTCTGATTCCCAGGCCCATGCTTCTATCCAATACGCCATCAAGAATCCCACTGATGGTCCAACTGGCTTTGTGGTAGTATTCCAGGCAGGAAGGAGGGTATGAGTATAGGAACTGATATGAGAGAGCTTAGAATGAGGCAAAATATTCATTCATTCATTCATTCAATAGTATTTATTGAGCGCTTACTATGTGCAGAGCACTGTACTAAGCGCTTGGGATGAACAAGTCGGCAACAGATAGAGACAGTCCCTGCCGTCTGACGGGCTTACAGTCTAATCGGGGGAGACGGACAGACAAGAACAATGGCAATAAATAGAGTCAAGGGGAAGAACATCTCGTAAAAACAATGGCAACTAAATAGAATCAAGGCGATGTACAATTCATTAACAAAATAAATAGGGTAATGAAAATATATACAGTTGAGCGGGCGAGTACAGTGCTGTGGGGATGGGAAGGGAGAGGGGGAGGAGCAGAGGGAAAAGGGGAAAAAGGGGGTTTAGCTGCGGAGAGGTAAATGGGGGGTGGCAGAGGGAGTAGAGGGAGAAGAGGAGCTCAGTCTGGGAAGGCCTCTTGGAGGAGGTGAGTTTTAAGTAGGGTTTATAATAATAAAATAAGAAAGTGAGTCATGTATATGAGCTGAGGAGTGATGGGAGAATAGAGAGAATAACTAAAAGGATTTTGTAGCCAGATGTTAAGCAGATAGAGCAAAAGAGAGTCAAAGTGGCATGAAGCAGCATACCATGTTTAAGAGGTCTCATGCCTGAACAGAGGAAAGATATTTCTTTCCTGAACTAGAGCAGCTTTATTTGTCTCTGGAGTACAGGACAGCTCATTTTTAGCTAGGACTTAGTAAAGGTACATGTTTATTGTTCCAATTCTATATACATTTTCTGTGCTATTGTTCAAGATAATGAGCTCCAGATTCAAAAACTACTAACTTATTGCAACAAATCCCAAATATATTAATGCCTAACAAAATTAACATCTTTAACATAAACAGGGTAGATTTCAAATGAAATCTCTTCAAGATGAATTTGCTTTCACTAGTCTGTTATAAACTGGCTATAGCTTACCATGCAATAATTTTAAAGAATTTTCACACACAAGCATCTCAACTTTCAAATGTGATATTGAACTGCTATTTTATTTGACCTGTAAACATTACATTGATTTATTTTTGAAACTTGCTTTTCTTCATTGAATTAAACAATTTTGTAAGAAGATGACACACTTCTTCCAAAGTGTTTCACAATTCATGCATCATCCCCACTGTAAATGATTCAGGGAATTGTTAAAGAGCTATGAAAAATAATTTAAATTCTGGAAATGCACATACTAAAATTGTTGCTGTAATATTAATTTGGAAAATGAAGATCATATGAATTTTTACCTAGTTTACCTAATTCTATTATACCAAGTTTATCTCACAGAGTAGTTATTTCCCATTCTGACACTGCATCTGTGGATGTGCCTGCAATAAACATGTCATTTCTTTTGACACTGGTGTGCTGAAACCAAACAGTCTTGAGTTGTGGTATAAAAACTTCTGAATTCCTTAAGAATATTCTAGCCAAAATGCATAGTGAAAATATATTCAAGGCAGAACTGAATGAACAGATAAATTAATCAATTAATCAAGTGTATTTACTATTTACTCTGTGCACAATGCTATACTCAGCACTTATGACAGTAAAATACAACAGAGTTGGTAGTCACGCTTCCTGCCCACAGTGAGCTTATAGACTAGAGGGAAGACCATTTATTGTGTGTTGGTCAGGAATAAATCATTTGATAGTTTGTAGTTGAAAATACATGGTTCTATATAGAACTCTAAAAACTTATGCTAGATAATGGAAAAACTCACAAGTTCAGCAGTATTCTATTTCCAGTGCTTTCCTGCTTATATCTTCAAGGGTCTTCATGTGTGAATTTGATACCTCAAGGGTAACCTGAGTTTTGTTCTAAAATTGTTTTGGGTCAAAATTGAATGGAAAACACTGGTACAATGGGGAACAAACCTTATGACTCCTATCATTTATTGCCTAGATCTTGCTGTCTTTGTTGCCCTGCAGAAATTTGAGAAGGAGCAACAGACTGCTGCTAAATTCAGCTCAGGCAATTCCTTTCAGATACCTTTCCACTGACATCACTGATGCATAATAGTAACTGAAGCAATGGATTCTTGAAGTTTCCAGATGACTTATTAATTACAGTCAACTGAGTAACAGGATTTTATTTCCTGTCTTTGATACATCTTTTTGACCATAGTGAAAATTACAAGGATACCCGATTGAACACTGAGAAGTATTGAAAGAAACTTGTGAATTAATGGTTAGTTTCATTTTGTCAAACCCAATTATTCACAAATAGCTTCTAAGCTCAAAAAAGGATCACATTGATAGAATATAGGTATTTGGAAATATCTAAGGACTAGGCATAATCAATCAAACAATGGTATTTATTGAGTGCTTGCTGGGTGCAGAGCACTGTACTGAACACTTGGGAAAGTATAATGCAACAATTTGCTAAGTGCAGTCCTTACCAACAAGGAGCTAAGAAACTACAGGAAGAGAAAGAAACATTCAAAATAAATTAGGGATAGGGGAATCAATCAATCAATCAATCATATTTATTGGGTACTTTCTGTGAGCAGAACACTTTGTTAAAACTTGAGAGAGTACAATATAACAGAGGTGGTAGACATATTCCCTGCCCACAGTGAGCCTGCAGTCTAGAGGGGAAGACAGTAATATGAATAAATAAATTATGGATATGTACATAAGTGCTATGGGTGAATAAAGGGAACAAATCCAAGTTCAAGGGTGACACATAAAGGGGTGGGGGAAGAGAACAAGAAGTTTTAATCAGAGAAGACCCTTGGAGGAGATTTGCCTTCATCAAGGCTTTGAAAGTGGGGAAAGTAAATTTCTGTCAGATATGTCTGTCGGTAGAAAGTAGTTGAGGACAAGGTCATTCATGTAATTGGGGTGAGTATCAATGTGCTTAAAGGGTACATAGTAAAGTTCATAGAAGCAGAGGGGAGGGAAGAGAGGGGAAATAAAGGATTCAGTCTTGGAACACTTTTGGGAGGAGATGTGATTTTATTAGGGTTTTGACAGTAGGGGGAGGGATGGACTGTTGGGTATGAAGAGGATGGGGTGGACTGTTGGGTGTGGAGGGGATGGAAGACCCAGGTCAGTGGGAGAACATGAGCAAGGGGTAGGGTGGAATAGATGAGATAGAGATATAGAGAGTAGGTTGGTGTTTCAGGAGTGGAATGTGCAGGTTGGGTTTCAACAGAAAATCAGTCAGGTTAAGTAGGAGGGAGAGAGTTGATTGAATATCTTAAAATCCGTTGGTGAGGAATTTCTGTTTAATGTAGAGGTGGATGGACAAATCTGGAAGGTTTTGAAGAGTGAGGAGTTATGGAATGAATGTTAAAAAAAAAAAAAGTTATCAGCACCACTGAGTGAAGTATGGTCTGGAGAGGGGAGAAAAAGTGGAGGACAATAAGGAGGCTGATGCATATTCAAGGCAGGAAATGATCAGTGCTCGATTACTGGGGTAGCAATTCAGATGGAGACGGAAGGACAGATTCTAGAGATGTTGTTCAGGTAAAACCAACAAGATTTCATGACAGATTAAGTGTGTGGGTTAAATGAGAGAGATGAGTTGAGGATAATGCAACAATCTGCCCTTTTTTTTCCATCCAAAGAGATAGTACGCTAGTCTAAGCACTTTTCCTATTCTGCCTTGACTTGACTACTGCTACAGCTTCCTTGCTGACCACTCTACCACTTGTGACTTTCCCATGCCAGTCCATACTTTACTCTGCTGACCGGATCACTTTTCTAAAAAAAAGAAAAAAATATCAGTCCATTTCTCAAGGCCCTAAGCAGAACAGAACTCCTCACCATTGGTTTTAAAATACCCAGTCACCCTACTCCCTCCTGTCTTACCTTGCTGATTTCCTACTACAACCCAGCACACTCACATTGCATCTCTAACACCAACCAATTCACTGTACCTCAGTTTTGTCTAGTTCACGTGGCTCAGTGGAAAGAGCACGGGCTTTGGAGTTAGAGGTCATGAGTTCGAATCCCAGCTCTGCCACTTGTCAGCTGTGTGACTGTGGGCAAGTCACTTAACTTCTCTGTGCCTCAGTTACCTCATCTGTAAAATGGGGATTAAGACTGTGAGCCCCACGTGGGACAACCTGATTCCCCTGTGTCTAGCCCAGCACTTAGAACATTGCTCTGCACATAGTAAGTGCTTAACAAATACCAACATTATTATTATTACCCCTCACCTATGTCCTGTTTCTGACAGGATCATGGCATTGTGGAACACTCTCTACAATCATTCTCCTACTTCCTTTCCCTTCTGCATTGCCCTTGAATTTGGATTTCTTCCCTTTAAGCACTTGATATTCACCCCACCTTAGCCCCATGACACTTAGGTACATCTCCATACTTTATTTAATCTCTGTCTCCCTTTCTAGACTGTAAGTCCCTTGTGGTCAGGCAACATGTCTACCAACCTTCTTACAGTGTACTCTCCCAAATTCTTAATACAGTGTTCTGCATACACTATGACCCGTAAGTGCTCAATAAATATGACTGGATTCATTATGGGCTTTTGAGACAGGGAGGATAGTGGTGCTGTCTACAGTGACAGGAAGGTCATGGGGAGGAGTTTTATGTGGAAACATGAGGAGTTCTATTTTGAACATGTTAAATAGATGTTTTGGTGAAACATCTAAGTAAAGATGTTCTGGTAGTGAAAATGCAAGGCTGAGAGATGCAAGGAAGAAGAGATGTCTGGACTAGAAAAGTAGATCTGGGAGTCATCTGTCTAGGCATGGTAGTTGAAACCATGGGAGCAAATAAGTTCTCCAAGGGAATGGGTGTAGATGGAGAATAGAGGGGAGCACTGATCTGGGCCTCGAGGGACCCCTACACTTAGAAGGTGGGAGACAGAGAAGGAGCCTAAATAAGAGACTGAAAAGGAATGGAGAGACAAATAGGAAGAGAACCAGGAGAGGACAGTGTCGGTGAAACAGAGGTTAATAATGTTTCCAGGAGGAGGAGAATAGGTAGATAGGAATAGAAATAGTCTATTCTTATTCTTTCTGTGCATACATTTAAAGTAACCCTTCATTGAAAGTATTCTTATCATTCTATTTTATGATTAAAACAAATTTAGTGGTTCCCACAGAAATCAATTTGATATGAATTTCACATGATTTATTACTACTTCAAAATCAGTTCTCAATGGACCCTTGACTTAAGATTTAAACTTGAGTAGTGTTCTAAAATGGGATTACTTATCCTAGGAATTAGGTTTGTTGAGTGCACCACCAACTCCTTCCATTTTACTTGAAACTCATCTGCTTTCGAGAGCATTGCTCTGCTCTATTCCACAAGTCCCCAACTTCCTCTGCAGTAGCTTATGATGGATCACATTTTTAATAAAAGTTTGAAGAAGACGTTGATCACTGCATGATTTGCAATGAGATAGTCTTAGGGAAGGAATAAGTGACTAAATTTATAGGTGCTAAGAATAAGTGATTTGTTCAGGACTCAGCAGCAAATCAGAAGCAGATTTAAAACTCACATGTTTGTTACTGGTGCAAGATATTTTCTGCCTCTCTAGACTTCCTTTAACAGAGAAGCTTGAACTTACTGCTAGATTTATTAAGTAAAACACTTCTGCAAATCAAAAGCTTTAAGTCTGCCTCTGTTGATGGAATTTCTGTTAAGAATGATAATAATAATAGTGATTTTTGCTAAGTGCTTACTATGTGTCAAGAACTATACTCAGGACTGGGGTAGATACAAGATAATCAGGTCCTACATAGGTTTTACAGACTAAGTGGAGGGAGACTGTTATATTTTACTCTCTCAAACTCTTAGTACAGTGCTCAGCACACCATAAGCACTCAATCAATACAATTGAATCCCCATTTTGCAGATGAGGAAACCGAGAATTTAAGTGACTCACCAAGGTCACACAGCAAAGTGCCAAAATCAGGTCCTCTGACTTCCAGGCCTGTGCTCTTTTCTGTAGGCCACACTTTTTCTCAACAACTGACAAGACACAGTCCAGTGACAGATGGACTAATAACCTAAATAAAGGAATGGATTCTTGTGATAGCTGACTGTAGGATGGATGTACCTGTGCTGCTCCATAGCAACAAACCCACTGCTGTCTTTTTTTTTTTTTAAATGGGTACTTGTTAAGCACTAACTATGTGCCAGACACTATTCCAAGCACTGGGATAAATACAAACTATTTAGGTTGGACTCACTTCATTCCCATATAAGTTTCACAGTCTTAAAATCTGTTGAACACATGAAGTAACTGAGGCAGAGAGAAGTGAATTGACTTGCCCAAGGTTTCACAGTGGACAAGTGGCAGAGCGAGAATTAGAACCCAGGTCCATCTGACTACCAGGCTTGTGCTCTTTTCAGGAATCCTTCAAGTCCTGCCCACCTTGAGGAAAACTAAAAGAAAATTAATGGTTAGAAACGGTCATCACTGGTGTCATAGGTTCAGTAGATCCACTTTCAAATTAGATCCTGACTATTCCCACCTGTGAATTCTTTCTCAAGGCTTAGAAAAGTACTCTGCCCACAGTAAGCACTCACTGATTAGCATTAATATTAAATCCCAGGTTTCCTGAGCCTCAGAGGTGGGCTTTTTTATGGTAATAATAGCAGGTCTCAGCCTTCAGAAAAAAATAAGATAGGCTATTGATAGTATTGAAAAATGGAGTTTTAAACCTCTTAAAACTGGCATAATTAATTATTTAAAGGAATGGATCCCTAATAAAAATTTGGAAGTGGCATTGCCAAAAAAAAAAAATTAGCAAAAGGGATACGAAGAAAGAGGGGAATAGAAATTGTTTAATTTATTTGTGTTTCAGTTTCCTCATCAATACAACAGAGGTAAAAATGTCTGTTCTCCCTTTCTCTTAGACTATAAGTCCCATATGGGCCAGAAACAGGGACTGTGTCTGACTTATCTTGCATGACAGTTGAAAAAATTCTTGTCACATAATGAGTGTTTTATTATCATTATTATTATTATTTATGAATTTTTAAACTCTAAAAATGTTAGTTTCATGGAAAAATATTAATCTAAATGAGTTTTCTTTGTGAATTTCATCTAATTAACTAATATTTATGCATTTAATTTGTATTCAAGAATTGGGCTGATCTTTTCTGTGTTGTGTATATGAGCTCTGTTGTGGAGAACTGTCGTTGTATATAGCATGATATATATGTTTAAATGTTTAAATGTTCAAATGTATATATTTAGATTCACTTGGATTTGCTCCCTTTATTCACCTCTCCCTCTGCCCCACAGTACTTCTCTATATATTCCCAATTTATTTATTTATAGTATGTCTGTCTCGCCCTCGAGACTGTAAGTTTGTTGTGGGCAGGAAATATGTCTGCCAACTTTGTTCTTTAGTACTCTTCTAAGTGCTTAGTACAGTGCTCTGTACTGTATTTAGTATTAACTGATTGATTGATGTTATATTTCAGACAGTCATGGTGGCTCAAGTAAAATCAACAATTAAGAGGTAAGGCTTCATTTTGCTCAGGTTCATCCTCTGCTTAGAATTAGAGGATACATGTTATTGTTTGATATTAAATATACAGTATTTTTAAAAAAATCATGAAATTACTTCTCACTGCTTCTGTTTACATATGGCAGGTATAGTTAATTTTTTTTTTTTTTGGTAGAACACTCCATTTTCTACCCAAATCTACTTGGTAAACTTAATACTCTGTCAACATATGTTAGTGAGAATTGCACTGTGCAGATGCTGTATTTCTATATTCCTGTGCCACTAATCTCATGGTACAAGCATCAGCATGTCTACCTGTAAGTATGAGAAGCAGCGTGGCTCAGTGGAAAGAGCATGGGTGTAGGAGTCAGAGGTCATGGGTTCTAATCCCAGTTCCACCACCTGTCAGCTGTGTGACTTTGGGCAAGTCACTTAACTTCTTGGTGCCTCATTTACCTCATCTGTAAAATGTGGGTGAAGACTGTGAGCCTCACGAGGGACAACCTGATTACCCTGTATCTACCCCAGCGTTTAGAACAGTGCTCAGCACATAGTAAGCGCTTAACAAATACCAACATTATTATTATTGTTTATGAGGCACTAGTCTCTACTCTTTACTCTTCCTTAAGTGTGTGCTATCTGCTCAGAGTTGCACTTGGAGAGTTTCCAGTACTCTATCAGTCTCAATTATGGGAGGGAGAGTAACACAGATGCCTACCCATTCTATTCCTAGCTTGGTCAGTGGCTAGTGAGTGGAAAGAAATCTGCTAGAAGACTTCTCTGTGCTGGGCAGCAGTGACCTGGGAGAGAGTTGAGGGTGGAGACTCATATTTATTGCACGAAAGGAGGCAATTGTAAACCACTTCCATATTTTACCAAGGAAACTCTCTGGATACACTGCCAGAATGATGGCAGATGGAGGTGAGGCATTCTGGGACAGATATGTTCGTGGCATCACTATGGGTCAGGGACGACTCAACAGAACAAGACGGGACAAGTGTGTGGACATTGACATTTTTCTGCCTGAGAGATGTCAATTGGACTTTTCTTTCTTCCTATTCTGTGGCCCTGCTTAAGGCAATCAGAGTGATTTCCAGAGTCCTTACTGATGGCCGGATATGAATCAGGAAGGAGGGCAGGACAGAGTCATTGTTACCCTCTGGCCAGAAGTGTCAATCAAGGAGACCCAAGACGATCAGGAGACAAGCGAAAAAGGATGATGTCTAATACAAAAAACTATCCAGTCTACATCAGCTAAACCTAACACTTTTGACCATCCCAATATTGAATTAAAAACAAATGTAGCGGTACCAAATTTCTTCACACTAGCTGGCTTAAATGCTAAGAATATACGTAGAGTCTATAAAAGGCTTTGCTTTGAGTGAGTTTGGAAAATATCTTATCTAAAGCATTTAAAAGTCTTTTGGAGAAGAAAGATGTCCTCAAATGAGGTCAGTTCTTGGTCCCCTTCTATTCCCCATCTACACTCAATCCCTTGGTGAACTCATTCACTCCCATGGCTTCAGCAATCATCTCTATGCGGATGAGACCCAAATCTATATCTCCTCCCCCTTTTCTCTCTCCATCCCTCTGGGCTCACATCTCCTCCTGCCTTCAGGACATCTCTACTTGAATATCGTACCACCACCTAAAACCCAACATGTCCAAGACAGAGTTCCTTATCTTCCCTCCCTAACCCTGTCCTCTTCCTGACTTTCCAGTCACTGTAGACAGATTACCATTCTTCCTGTCTCACTAGCCCGCAACCATGGTGTCATCCTTGGCTCCACTCTCTCATTCACCCCACATAACCAATCAGTAGCTAATGCCTGTGGGTCTCACCTTCACAACATCGCCAAGATCTGCCCTTTCTTCTCCATCCAAACTGCTTCCACCTTAGTACAGTCACTCATCCTATTCCAAGTGGATTACTGCATCAGCCTCCTTTCTTGCCTCCCAACCTCCTGCCTCTCTCCACTTCAGTACATACTTCACTCTGCTACTCGGATTATCTTTCCACAGAAACGTTCTGGCCATGTCACTCCCCTCTTCAAAAATCTCCAGTGGTTGCCTATCAACCTCTGTATCAAGCAATAACTCCTCTCTATTGGCTTCAAAGCTCTCCATCACCTTGCCCCCTCTTACCTCACCTCCCTTCTCTCCTACATCCCAGCCTGCACACTCAGCTCCTCTGCTGCTAACCTTCTCACTGTGCCTCCATCTCGCCTGTCCCAGCCTCGAGCCCTAGCCCACATTTTAACACTGGCCTGGAATGCCCTCCCTCCTCAAACCTGCCCAACAACCACACTTCCCCCCATCAAAGCCCTACTGAAGGCTCACTTCCTCCAAGAGGCCTTCCCAGACTTATTCCCCCTTTTCGTCAGCTCCCCCTCCCCTCTCTGTCAATTTGACTTGCTCACTTTCCTCTACCTCACCTCCCTGCCCCACAGCACTTGTGTATATATGTACTGTTTACTGTTTTGATATCTATATATCTATAACTCTATTCATTTTTACTGATGCTTGTTCACTTGTTTGGATATCTGTCTCCCCCTTTTAGACTGCAAGCCCAGTGTGGGCAGGAATTTTCTCTTTATTGCCAAACTGTACTTTCCAAGCACTTGGTACAGTGCTCTGAACACAGTAAGCGCTCAATAAATACAATTGAATGAATTGAATGAATGAAAGGGAAAAATTACCTTGCTTGGTAGAAGGAATTTCAAACCACTTGTTTTGGCTAAATATTTCATAGTGCCAGTAGCTTTGAGGAATACACCCTTTTATGATTTTCAGAATTTGTTATTCATTATTATTAGAGAGTGACTGAAGGTCTCCAAAACCCCAAGGCTTATTCTTGAATTAGACCTAGGATTTGAAATGCACTCCAAAGAATGTAAGGCTAAAAATAGACAGAGTGAAGGAAAACCCTAAACTACTCAAAAGCAGATGTGTCACCTAGCCTAGTGGCTTAAGAAGAAAATATGAAACTCAAGTGACACACTGTTTCAACTGCTAGACAAAACACATTTTTTATCAGCTTTGCCAGTCATGAGTTTTCTTCCTGAAAGTTTCCAGTGGCCTTGTGTTTTTCAGGTGTCTTTCCCTGGGACAGATGAGTATTAATTGTCTTCCCATCCCTGTGTTCAAGATTTGATTTCTCCTTGCTGAAAATAGAGAGTGTGCTCTTCAATTTCTCCATAAAACCTACCTGATAACCAAATTGCCCCTTGTAGGGTCATGATGAACTTTCTAATATTATGCAAGTTTCACTCATATTGCTTTCCTTGTTTCAGCAGCACTCTGTGAAAGCCTTTCTTTTGTGCTTTAAATGTTTCATAGACTTATGTGTTTGAAAGCATAAAGGTTCTCTACAAGAAACTGGGTCAAAGCTCTATCTAGCTGGGAAACCTACTAATGTTCAGATACATTTAGAACAATTATCCTTATTGTTTAATATCCACAGGACATTTACTAGGATGATTGAGATAGTAATTTCAAGTCTTTGCAGGGATGAGATAGATTACTGTTTTGCCTCAAAATGAACAGATTTTGCCACAGGAAAATGACTCTATGACCCTCATAGATTATCATTTTCTGCAGCCTCGCGCTGAAGGTAGAAGAAAATCTAAATGTCAAGAGTTGGCCTATTTTGAATAAAGCTGTGATTTCTGATACTGTTGAATAGTGAAGCTTTATAAGTGGCATAAAATAGCCTTGAGAATCATTAAATCATAGTACTGGAAGGGGCTGTCAAGAGGTAACCTGGTCTAGCCCCCTGTTTCCAGGCAGGTGAAGGACTAAACCATCTGTACAGAAAGTGGTCTTTCTGGCTTTAAAGATGTCTTGGGATGGAAGCTTTATAACAACATTCTGGGTACTACTGCATCATGAAATTCATCCTGACATATAAATACTCACTTCAGGTACAATTTCAACCTAGAACCTCTTACTCAATCTCCTGTATATAATAATAATGATAATAATTTGTTAGGCATGTACTATGTGCCAAGAACTATACTATGTGCTAAGGAAGATACAGAATAATCAAGTCAGACATAGTCCCTGCCCCATATGAGCTCACAAGCCTAAATAGGAGGGATATAGAATTTTAGAGGTGAGGTAACTGAGGCAAAGAGAAATTAAGTGATTTACCCAAGGTCACACAGCAGACAAGTGGCAGAGCTAGCATTAGAACCTCGGTCTTTTGATTCCCACGCCTGTGATCTCTGGACTAGGCCACACTGAAGAACAACTGGAAATTCCCTTACCACCCTCCATTTACAATGTACCAACTGCTGACACATTCACCACGTTTACAATATGACCCTGCTTTGACTCCATTTACACTGTTAGCATGAGTATACATGATATTTTGGAAGCAGCCTGTTTTAAGCACTCTATCTTTGTTTTCATGCCATACTGGCTCTGGAAAACTTGCTTTGCTTACCTTTAACTGTGGCTTAATTTTATTTGACCATAGCAATGTTTGAAAGAGAAAAACTGAGTGTCAGAAATATTCCGTTTCTTAGAAAATTTTGCCTGCATTTAATGATTCAGGTCATTTTTGTAACAATATATAATCCCACCTATGAGTAAGGAATATAATATAAATTATCTTTACTCTTAAGGGAAAAAGCAATGAGAAGAGTGTGGGACTGGGTATCAGGAGACCCAGCTTATAGTTCCAACTTTGCTACTGGTCAGCTACATAATTTGGGCAAGTCGCTTAACTTCTCCATGCCTCAATTCCTTTATCTGAAAATGGGGGTAATCCTACTTTCTTAGTCTGTGAGCCTTGTCTAAGATGGGGACTGTGTCCAATCTAATTATTTTACATTTATCTCCACATTTAGCATAGGATTTGGCACATAGAAAGCCAATAATACACTTCATAAGAAGAAAAAAAAGTTTTTGATTTATTACATGGTTTTAAGATCCACTACACATTATTAGAAGTAGTAAATCCACAAGTCTGGGGATAACAGGTCACTGTCCTGCCATTCAAACATCCCAGGCAAAAGTCCGTTTACTTGGGCTGTCCAATGTCAGATCTTTCTTGAGCCTCCCCACCACTTACCTTAGGAGCTTATCCAAAGCGACTCAATTTTAGCAGCTATGGATATGCTTGCTCAGTTCATTGATTTTGGCCACTGTAGTTTTAAATATTTTTATTTAGTCTCTCCCCGTTGGACTGCAAGTTTCTTGTGAAAATGATGGTATTTTTAAGCACTCACTAAGGGTCTAGCACTGTACTAAGAGTGGGGTGGTTAAAAGATGATCAGATCGGGCAGAGTCCTTATCCCTCACTGCGCTCACAGTTTAAGTCAGAGGAAGAGCAGACATTGATTCCCTGTAATAAGGATGAGGAAACTGAGGCAGAGAAGTTAAGTGACTTGTCCGAGGTCACACTGCAGGCAGTGGCAGAGCTGGAATTAGAACCCAGGTTCTCTGAATTCCAACCCCATACCCTTCCCACATGGCCACACTTATGGGCAAAGAAGGTGCCACTTTGTAATTTGGAACTTCCATAAATACAATGCCACTTCCCAGGGAAGAACCAGAGTGGATATTGTTTGACAAGTGATTGACCAAATTGCTGACCTGTGTCAAAGTTTTGCTACTTAACCAAGTTGCTTGCTAGATTTATATAGTACATCTAATCAATTGACCTTCAGGAATACAGTCAACAATTGCTTAACTTCTGTAAATAACCAAACTATATATAAAAAAAATAACACCTAAGTCACACTATGAATTCAACAGTTAGATTAGTGAATAGATTTTCTTACTTTTGGGGATATCGTGAGTTCTTTTTTCTGGGGTAATAATTGAATTGGCTTTTGTGGCCCTTAATTTAGGTATATTACGGAAAGTTTTAATTGTGAACCTGTGGGATCTCACAGGATATAATTGTATGTTCTGGCGCTTTTTTCTACATTTCTAAGAAAGTTTCTTTTGAAGCTTTGTGTTTCCTTGTCATAACCAAATCCCTTTCCAAAATGTCATTGAAATGTTTTGCAGGAACACGGAAACCTGAAAGGAGGTGGTATGATTTTAAAGGGTAGGCTAAAAATACTTCAGAGCCCTGAAGGAGACAAGTTTGTATGGGCCTGTTAGAAACAGAATAAGAGTGTGAGGCAATTGCCGTACAACTTCATTGTTTTTAATCCTTTTTAGATTAACATATGGTATTATGCTTTAACATGACACAGCTTAATTTGGGTTTGTTTAGCATTTTAAAATGTGATTTCATTCAATTCTCCATTGTGTGAGTAAATGTTACACTAAAAATTTGAGGAGATGATGTGTCCACAAACAATCCATTTCGTACTTTCAGCCTTTTGCACTAATTTTAGGCACATTTTGTGGAAGAGGATATTTTCATGAACTTAATTTTTTTTTTCTGTACATGGGAGAGAAAATTTGCACCTTTTTATTTTTTCTTGGCAATGACAGTAAACCAATATAAACAAACTTGCATCTCAAACCTAGTATAAAGCAGCTGAACCAAATCAATTTCAAAATTTTATGACAGCTTGTCAGTTTGAGAGCCAATACCTCAAACACTTGCCAAATGTGTGTGTCCAGATACTGGCCTCTTGCATGATGCACTGCATCCAACTTTACTAAATACCTATGGGATGGTTTTCATCACTCCTTGATAATTTCATAACTAGGGAAATTTGTGAATGTCAAATTTATTTCAAGATTTTTAATATATTTTAATATGTTCAAAATTATACTCAAATAAATATATCTAGTTTGGCTTCATAGGTAATAAACTTTAGGCAATTTCTAAAGCAAAACTGTAGGCATGCTTAAACAGTTCTAAAAATACTCTCCTTCATCAAGCATCCGTGAACATTTCTCTGCTTATTAAAATGTAAATGCACAACAGAATGCCTCCTTTTTCCACCCAACCCCTGTCCTCCCCTTGTCTGAAGACAACACCATTATCCTACCAGTTTCACTCTATCCTTGTCATTATCCGTGACCCATTTCTCTAATTTAACCCACAGAGTCAATCTGTCACTAAATCCTATTGTTTCTACTACCTTCACAAAATCATCAGAATATACTCCCTCTTCTACATCCAAACTGCTATTATGCCAATCAAAGTACTTATCACATCCCACCTGGACTACTGCATCACCCTCCTCACTGCCATCCCTGCCTCATGTCTTCCCCCACTCCAGGATTTACTTCATTATTGCTGCCTGGATCATTCTTTCTAAGAAAAAGTTTGCTCCATGTCTTCTGACTCCTCAAAAGCCTCCAGTGGTTGCCCTTCCACTTCAACATCATACAGAAACTCCTAATCATCAACTTTAAAGCATGCAATCGGCTCCCCGTTGTCTTCTGCCTTACCTCACTGATTTCCTACTTCCAACCAGCCCAGTCAGTCATATTATTGAGCACTTACTGGGTGACTGGGAGGGGGGATGAATAAAGGGAGTGGGTCAGGATGACACAGAAGAGAGTGGGAAAAGAGGAAAGGAGGGCTTACCCAGGTCTTCTGACTTGCGGGTCATACTGATTCTCTTAGAGATCCTGTCATATGCATAATAATAATTGTGGTATTTGTTAAATGTCTTCTATGTACCAACCACAGTACTTAAGGGCTGGGGCAGATACAAAATCATCAGGTCACACTTGGGGCTCACAGTCTAAATAGGAGGGAGAAAGGGATCCCCATTTGGCAGCTGAGGAAACTGAAGCCCAGAGAAATGAAGTGACTTTTCTGTGAAGTGAAGAAGCCGAGATTAAAACCCAGGTCCCCTGATGCTCAGGCCTGTGTTCTTTCCACCAGATTTATAGCTCATCATAGTGCTTAATACAGAGCTTTGCACCTAGTTAATATTCATTACACACTATTATTACTTTTGACTTTTGAAAGGAGTTGGGATTCCTGGAAAGACTCTAGATTGGGCTAGGAAGGGAAGGTTTAACTCTACTATCTACTATGCATCTACTCACTTAATCTCGACTGTGTTACCACCCACCCGTTGTCCATGTCATGAGAAGCATGAGAAGCCATGAGAAACAGCATGGCTCAATGGAAAGAACAAGGGCTTGGGAGTCAGAGGTAATAGGTTC
Organism: Ornithorhynchus anatinus; assembly: GCF_004115215.2. Taxonomy (NCBI): domain Eukaryota; kingdom Metazoa; phylum Chordata; class Mammalia; order Monotremata; family Ornithorhynchidae; genus Ornithorhynchus; species Ornithorhynchus anatinus. The sequence goes on from NC_041728.1 coordinate 159,834,607, forward strand.
TAATCCCGGCTCTGCCACCTGTCAGCTGTGTGACTTTGGGCAAATCACTTAATTTCTCAATGCCTCAATTACCTCATCTGTAAAATGGGGATAAAGACTGTGACCCCCATGTAGGTCAACCTGATTACCTTGTATCTACCCCGGCACTTAGAAAGGTGCTTGGCAAATTGTAAGCGCTTAACAAATACCATCATTATCATTTTTATTATTACTACTATCACATCCTCCCTCTGGGCTGGAACTCCCTTTCCCTTCATAACAGAGAGACCATCACCCTCCCCCTTTCAAAGTCACCCTAAAATCACAACTTGTCAGCCTCCTAGCTGACCTCCCAACCTCCTGTCTCTACCAGTCCATACTTCATTCCAATGCCCAGATCATCTTTCTACAAAAAGTTCAGGACGTCACCCCTTTCCTCAAAAATCTTCTGTGGTCATCCATGCACCTCCAAATCCAACAAAAACTCCTCACCATGGGCTTTAAAGCACTCCATTACCTTGCCTCCTCCTACCTCACTTCGCTTTTCTCCTTGAACAACCCAACCCGCACACTTCACTCCACTGGGGCTAACCTTCTCATTGTACCCCGATCTCGCCTCTAACACCGCTGACCCCTGGCCCTCATCCTGCTTCTGGCCGGAACACCCTCCCTCCTCATATCCAACAATTACTCTACTACCCACCTTCGAAGTCTTCCCAGACTAAGCCCCACTTTTCCTCAATACCACTCCATTTTGTGTCACCCGGACTTGCTCCCTTTGCTCTCCCCAGCTCCCTTCCCCACAGCACTTATGTATATATCTGTAATTTTATTTATCTGTATTGGATGTCTGTCTACCCCCTCTAGACTGTAAACCTGGTGTGGGCAGAGATTGTCTCTCTTTATTGCTGAATTGTACTTTCCAAGCACTTAGTACATATGGTGCTCTGCAGAGAGTAAGTGCTCAATAAATGTGATTGAATTAATGAATGAGATCATTGTGGGCAGGGAATGTCACTGTTTATTGTTGAACTGCACTTTACCAAGTGCTTAGTACAGTGCTCTGCACACAGTAAGTGCTCAATAAATACCATAGAATGAATGAATGAATGAATGAAAGGCCTTTTCCAATTTAGTCCTTATTTTCCCTATTCCCTGTCCCTTTGCATTATGTTTGTTCTTGGATCCGTACCCTTTAAACAGTTGACATTTACCCCAACTTCAGAACCACAACACTTACATACATATCCATGATTTTTTTTTTTAATGGCTGGGTCTCCTGCTAGACTGTAAGCTCCTTTTGTGCAGGGAACATGTCTACCAACTCTTTTGCAAGGTATTCCCCCAGGTGCTTTCTTAGAACAGTACATGCTCAATAAACACTGAGGAATTATTGATTGGTTGATTCTCAAGAATTTACAAGAACCACAAAATGTGCAGTTTCTATTTCATTTCCTTGTTTTGCACATAGTCCATTGTTTCGGGCCTTACCTAGTCTTTCTGCAGGGCCTGCCATCAGCATATAGATTTAGCTTGCCTGTTTTATCTTAGACTGGAGAATGAGGCTAGAAATACTTTCAAGGTACCTGCCTAGAATAGTTTCACTGCAACATGTTTGGTATTTCTTCTACACATATTTATCCACTCCTTCTCTGTAAATTATTTCAGTATCTGAATCCCCACTACCCCATGATATATTTTTAATTCCTTGAGGGTTAGATTCATGTCTACTATTCTCCTAAGTACTTAGTTCAGTGTTCTGTACAGTATTCTTGCTTGATTGATTAGAACATATAAAATAAAGGGTACAAGTTTTTACTTCAATTATTTGCTTACATTTATAAAAAGTTGTTATATGTAATGCTCGGTTATTCTCATGCTGCATTTATTTTAGGTAAGGAATATTTTGATCTACTTTCTCCTGTTGTCACTTGCAATTTGGGGCCTTATTTTGGGACACAAATCTGCATCATAATTATCTGTATATACTAGTCAATGAGTTTGGATTGATGCTTAAAGTGTTGCTCTTTCTAATCCTTAGACACAATATTCATGTTGCACGGGGTTCAGCTTTGAAATCTGCTTCCTTCGTATGAAAGGTGAAAAATTCTGTGACTTTCAAGATGCAGTACAAAGTCTTCCTGTGAGTTCAACAGTGCCCTTGCAGAAAGGGGTAATTATTTTAAGTAACTTTATGTATTTCTAGGACGAGTTACTTTTTTAAAATTTTCAATGGGATTGAGCTTGCAAATATGTTTTTTGTTTCACAACTAACTATAAGATTTGGGTAATAAACAGTGTTTGCTCTTCAAAATGTCCATTTGCATTAGATTCCAAGTGACTCGTGGGAAAATAACTAGAAACATCTATAGCTCTGAGAGATTAACGAGCATTTGTATCTCTTGCTTTCTACATATTTCCCCTTCTGGGAAAAACCACCTAATTCAGAACCATATGTGATTTGCTTAGTTGAGAAAAATATGCATAATTTTGAGTCCTGTCAATTTATTTTCTTAATGAAATTACTATAGATCCATCTTGGATAAGGTTTCCAGGCTCCTAATATTGACATCATGTTTTTCTACCTCTCTGTTCTGATGTTTTGGACTACTACCTGAATGGAAATCCATGTCCTTTGTATAAGGGGTTAAAGCATTAAACAGGATATCAAAAGGAGGCTGTGAGAAACAGCTCCTTTTAAAAAAAAACTAAAATCCACATAAATACCCACTGGTGATATTGCCAAGATCATGGCTCCTGCAAAGTGGAAACTTTCATTATAACTGTAGTATTTAAGCATTTACTATCTGTCAAGCACTGAATTAGATATAAGATGATAGGTTAGATAAAGTCCCTGTCCCTCAACTGGAGGAAACTGAGTAGGAGTATTAGTAGGAATAGTAATGATTGAGGCCCAGAGTAGTTAAGTGACTTGCCCAAGGTCACCTACCATGCAAGAAGCAGAAGCAGAAGTGAGCTCTCTCTCCCTCACTAGTCTCTCATTCCCCCTGCCTTCAAGACATCTCTACTTAGATGTCCTGCCAGAACCTCAAACAAAACACATCCAAAACAGAATCCTTTATCTTTCCACCCAAACCCTGTCCGCCCCTCAACTTTCCTATCAATATAGACAGCACCACCATCCTTCCTGTCTCCCGAGCCTGTAACCTTGGCATTATCCTTGACTCCTCTCCCTCATTCAACTCACATAGTCAATCTATCACTAAATTCTGTCCTTTCCTCTTCATCCAAATTACTACCATGTTAATTAGAGCACTTATCCTATTCTGCCTTGATTACTCTATCAGCCTCCTTGCTGACCTCCCTGCCTCCTGTCCCTGCCCACTCAAGACCAAACTTCACTCTGCTGCAAATTATCATTTTTCTACAAAAACATTCAGTCCATCTTTCCCCATGCCTCAGGAACCTCCAGTGGTTGCCCGTCCACCTTCACATCAAGCAGAAACTCCTTACAATCAGATTTAAAGCATTTAATCAATCAGAACACTTAGCTCCTCTAATGCTAACCTACACACTATATACCTTGATCTCATCTATCTTGCCACTGACCTCTTGCACATGTCTTGCCTCTGGCCTGGAAAGCCCTCCCTTTTTATATGGACAGACAATTACTCTCCCCATCTTCAGAGCCCTATTGAAAGAACATCATATCCAAGATGCCTGCCCTGAGTAAGCCCTCATTTCCTCATTTTCCACCCCCTTCTACCCCCAGCCCCACAGCACTTAATAATAATGATGATGGTATTTGTTAAGCACTTACTATGTGCTAAGCACTGTTCGAAGTGCTGGGGTAGATGCAAGGTAATCAGGTAATCACAGTCTTAATCTTCATTTTACAGATGAGGTAACTGAGGCACAGAAAAGTTAAGTGACTTCATTCAATAGTATTTATTGGGCGCTTACTATGTGCAGAGCACTGTACTAAGCACTTGGAATGTTCAAATCGGTAACAGACAGGCCCTGCCCTTTGATGGGCTTACAGTCTAATCAGGGGAGACAGACAGACAATAAAAATAGCAATAAATAGAATCAAGGGGATGAACATCTCATTAAAACAATAGCAAATAAATAGAATCAAGGTGATGTACATCTCATTAACAAAATAATAGAATCAAGGTGATGTACATCTCATTAGCAAAATAAATAGGGTAATGAAAATATATGCAGTTGAGCAGACAAATACAGTGCTGAGGGGAGGGGAAGGGAGAGGGGGAGTAGAGGGGGAGCAGAGAGAAAAGGGGGAGCTCAGCCTGGGAAGACCTCTTGGAGGAGGTGAGCTCCAAGTAGGGTTTTAAAGAGGGGAAGAGAATTAGCTTGGCGGAGATGAGGAGGAAGGGCATTCCACGACCGCGGGAGGACGTGGCCCAGGGGTCAACGGCGGGATAGGCGAGAACGGGGGAGGGTGAGGAGGTGGGCGACAGAGGAGCGGAGCGTGCGGGGTGGTCAGTAGAAAGAGAGAAGGGAGGAGAGGTAGGAGGGGGTAAGGTGATGGAGAGCCTTGAAGCCTAGAATGAGAAGTTGTTGTTTCATGCGGAGGTCGAGAGGCAACTTGCCCAAAGTCACACAGCTGACAAGCAGAGCCAAGATTAGAACTAACAAGCTCTGACTCCCAAAGCTGTGCTTTTTCCATCTAAACCAGGCTGCTTCTTTGTACTTCTGTGTACTTTGTACATATCCATAATCTATATCTTTATAATAATATCTGTCTCCCGCTCTAGACTGTAAGCTCATTGTGGGCAGGGAATATGTCTATGTGTCTGTTATATTGTTGTGTTGTACGTTCTCAAGTGCCCTGCACACAGTAAGCCCTTAATAAATATGACTGATTGATTTAGAGCTGAGATTAGAACCCAGGTTCTTTGGGTGTCAGACCTGTGCTTTTTCCACTCAATAAATAACAGTGGAATTTTTAAGCACTTACTATGCGCCAAGCACTGTTCTAAGTGCTGGGGTAGATACAAGGTAATCAGGTTGTCCCATGTGGGGCTCACAGTCTTAATCTCCATTTTACAGATGAGGTAACTGAGGCACAGAGAAGTTAAGTGACTTGCCCAAGGTCACACAGCAGACAAGTGGTGGAACCAGGCATGGGAGTCAGAGGTCATGGGTTTGAATACTGGCTCTGCCACTTGTCAGCTGTGTGACTGTGGGCAAGTCACTTAACTTCTCTGGGCCTCAATTCCCTCATCTGTAAAATGGGGATTAACTGTGAGCCTCACATGGGACAACCTGATTAACCCGTATCTACCCCAGCGCTTAGAACAGTGCTCTGCACACAGTAAATGCTTAACAAATAGCAGCATTATTATCCTCTGACTTCAAGCCTGTGCTCTTGCCACTAGACCACACCGCTTCTAGTCCAAACTATTTCTCCACTGGGCATTTCCATGAGTCAAAGTCCCATTTCAGGTTCCCTCCATTTTGTTCATACTGCAAGTGTTTTAGGGAGAATATTTTGGATCAGCAGTTTCTCATTCTCCTCTTTAATGTGCACACTGAAGGGAAGGAATGGCTGCAGTGTAGTTTGTCCAGGGCTTGAATTCAGGCAGGAGAAAATGAGATAAAATAAAGTTAAATCTGGGATAGAGATGCAGCATCTGAACCAATTTTATAGGAATTCAACTCTGATTGAAATGCAAGGTCCCCATGAAGCTGCCATTTTCTGTGTTTCACTGGTGGTTCACAAGTTAATGAGAACTGACCAAAATTTATTGCCCAGAGGTAATGAAAATGGCACTGTGAAAATGATGTATTGAAAATGGAAACAATAAGCATTTAAATATTTAACCTGTAAGGAAAATAGAAGTATTGTCACATTTTAATTAGTGAAATTGTATCAACTCCCGAGCTTTAACCCCCAGCGCCAGAGACAAAGAAATAAATCTGAAATTTAATCTGTTAAATTGGTTTGAGGTTTATGGATTACTGGATGATAACGAAGGGAGGGGAGGGGAAAACAGGGAAGGAGATAGAGAGATCAGAAAGATGGACACAGAGAAGAGAGAAAAAGAAAAAGGCAGAGGGAGTGATTAGTGAGAAAGAGTTTTTAAACTGGGGTTTGGGATAGGGAGGGGCAAGAGTATTCATTCCCTTATTCAGAATCAAATTTAATATCCATTGGAGGCTGCTTAAATTGAAATTGAATTTAAGAAAGTCAAATCACTTGGGATTTAGTCATTTTTTTATTGTCTAATTTTATTTTTTCAGGATCTCTGGTTTTAGAATCCACAGCTTTTGTCAGTGGAATGGAAATGGCTTGATTAATAATGGGCCATTTTTAATGTTTTCCAATGAGTGGGACTAGGCTTGTTCTTTTCTTTTCCCTTTTTTCTAATGTGCCAGGCTTGTTTGTCCGTCTCCCCCGATTAGACTGTAAGCCCGTCAAAGGGCAGGGACTGTCTCTATCTGTTACTGATTTGTACATTCCAAGTGCTTAGTACAGTGCTCTGCACATAGTAAGCGCTCAATAAATACTATTGAATGAATGAATGAACTAAGCACTACAGTAGATACAAGCTAATCAGATTGGACACATTTCCATGTTCTCTATGGCTCTCTCAGTCTTAATCCCCATTTTACAGATGAGGTAACTAAGGCACAGAGACGTTAAGTGACTGACCCAAGGTTACCCAGCAAAGTGGCAGATCAGGATTAGAATCCAGATCTTTCTGACTCTCAGGCCCAGGCTCTATCCACTAGGCCCCTTTGTATCCACAGGAAAGTAAAAGCATGCCAAGTGAATGCATCGGACAAATTCTCATTCTCTCATCTTCCATTCCATCACTAATTGACTCAGTTCTGGACAATTCTCTAAGGGTCAACTACATGCTTGTAACACCCTGTCTCACAAGTCCATAACCTCAATATTATCCTTGACTCATGTCTCTCATTTAACCCACATATTCAATCTGTAATCTAATCCTGTAGATTCCACCTTAACATCTTTAGAATCTGCCCCTTCCTCTTCATCCAAACTACTCCCATAATGATCAGTGGAAAGGAGCACAGGCTTGGGAGTCACAGGTCATGGGTTCTAATCCCAGCTCTGCCACTTGTCAGCTCTGTGACTTTGGGCAAAGTCACTTCACTTCTCTGGGCCTCAGTTACCTCATCTGGAAAATGGGGATTAGACTGTGAGCCCATGTGGGACAACCTGATGAACTTGTATCCCCCCCAGTGCTTAGAACAGTGCTTGGCACAAAGTAAGCACTTAACAGATACCATCATTATTGATTAGACTGTAAACCCATCATTGGGCAGGGATTGTTTCTATCTGTTGCCGAATTGTACATTCCAAGCGCTTAGTACAGTGCTCTGCACATATTAAGCACTCAATAAATACTAATGAATGAATGAATGATCCAAGCACTTATTATATCTGTCTTTGACTACTGCATCGACCTCCTCGCTGTCCATACTTCATTCTACTGCCTGGATAATTTTGCTAAAGAAAGGTTCCCCATTCACATCTTCCAACTTTTCAAAAACCACCAAAGGTGGTTTTCCCACCTCAATCAATCAAAAATCTCTTAACATTGGCCATCCTCTCTTACATCAGTGATCTCCTACTTACAACTGAGGTGGCACACTTTGCTCCTCTAATGCCAACCAACTCGCTGTTCCTGTATCTGGATCTCATGTGCCCCACAAGTGACCCTTTCCCATGACTTGTAACTGGCTCGAAACTCCCTCCCTCTTCACACCTGACAGACAAACATTCTCCCTACCTTCAAAGCCACTCTAAAGAGGAGTTCTCTGACTAAGCCCTCAGTGTAGCTAAGTGGAAAGAACATGGACTTGGGAGTCAGAGGTCGTGGGTGTGAATCCTGGCTCTGCCATTTGTCAGCTGTGTGATTTTAGTCAAGTCACTTAACTTCGTGCTTCAGTGACCTCATCTGTAAAATAGGGATTACTCATTCATTCATTCAATAGTATTTATTGAGCGCTTACTATGTGTAGAGCACTGTACTAAGCGCTTGGGATGAACAAGTCAGCAACAGATAGAGACAGGATTACGACTGTGAGCCCCATGTGGGACAACCTCATAACCTGTATCTACCCCAGTGCGGAGAACAGTGCTTGGCACATAGTTAGCACTTATCAAATACCATCATTATTATTTTTACTAGTATTTCCCCTACTTGTTCTCTCTTCTGTATCACATGCAGTTGGATCTGTACCTCTTTAGCACTTGATATTCAACCCACTTTGAATCCCAGGGCACTTATGTACATAAATTTTTACATTCTGCCATTTCTCCTATTGTAATTTACTTAGTATTGTCTCTGCCTCCAGACTGTGAGCTCCACTGAAGAGAAAGCCAGACAAGTAGCCCAGAACCTTGGAGTGAATTGCATTGAGAAAAGCGGGACTGGGGCTGCTGATGACCAGAGGTAGCAGGAGCAGTAAGGTTTAGTGACGCAGTTCCTCCCTGACCAGGACCAGCCTCCATGACTGCTGCCTCCTAAAGAGGGAAGCAGCATGGCCTAACATATCCAACACAGGCCTGGGAGCCAAAAGGACCTGGGTTCTAATCCCATCTCTGCCCCTTGTCTGCTGCATGACCTTGGACGAGTCACTTCACTTCTCTGTGCCTCAGTTATCTCATCTGTAAAATGGAGATTAAGACTATGAACCCAATATGGAACAGGGACTGTGTCTATCCTGACATTTGTATCTACCCCAGCACTGGAACATGGTAAATGCTTTACAGATACCACAATTATTATTTTTATTATTAGTCCCCCTGCTCCCCAGTCCAGGATGGACCTTTGGGACTTATTCTTATACTGGAGTCTAAGTGTGATCGGATCCCATTTACATCCAGTCCTAGGTCAGATACAAGCCAGAGCAGGTGTTTGAGGTCATGTTGTTTAAGGCTTTCTTTGGAATGGGGCTAGTACGCCTGGGACCTCTGTGGAATTCAAGCGGTGTGAATTCTAACTTCACAGTTGAAATGACACAAGTTCTAATTAACATATCTTATATATATATAAGAATTTTTTCTTAAATCATAATTATATTGCTGAAAGAACCAGGTTATCCAAAAATGTGCTTGATCATCATGTATGTCACTGTCCAATTACGGAGTTAGGGGAAAGATATTCTAAGACAATTAAAATGGTGAATTGCTTCTATCACACTGCATGAAATTTTACAAGGTTGGGGAGGATAAAAGAGCTGGAAGTGAACTTTTGTACTTAGCTCGCTTGTACTGACTTTTTTGACACATCTGATATCTATCAATGATCATTAGCACATTACATGAAACCAATTAGAATTGCTTATGATCAATTTCTAGTAAACAGTGAATAAAAATACTTGTAGTTTATTCCCTTTGTAATGCTAAGAAAGTGCAGGTGTCAGGGTTTACAGGAAATCTTGTTATTTTTCCCTTATATTCTATTAAAATAATGAAAATAAAATACACTTTAGGGCAGAAATGAAATTAATCAGTTATTCACTCAACAGTCCCATTGGTCACCTGGAGCTGAGAGGCTCTAAAACTGCATTATTTTTCCATTGCCATAATGCTCATAAGCCATGTGGCCTAATGGAAAGAATTTTGGGGTCTGGAAGTCAGAGTAGGTTTGCTGTGTGACCTTGGGCAAGACATTTAACCTATGTCTCAGTTTCCTCAACTGTAAAATGGGGCTTCAATGCCTGTACTCCCTCCTACTTACACTGTGACCTCCATATGGGACAGGGACTGTGTTTAATCTGACAAACATAGCACCCCAGCACTTAGAGCAGTATTTGATGTACAGTAAATGCTTAACAAATACCGTAAAAAAAGTTGCTTTAAGTTTTTACCAGTTGAGTAGGTCTGTGACTTCACAGGTCAAATGAATTCAATCAGTCTTGAATCAATCATATTTATTGAGCAGTCATATTCAGGGCACTATATATACAAAGCACTTGGGAAAGTACAGTATACGTGAGTTAGTATGCATGTCCCCTGCCCACAATGATCTTAACGTGTAGAGCGGGAGACAATCATATAAATAAATAATGGATAAATAAATATGGATAGGTACCTAAGTGATGGGGGCTGAGGAAAAGGTCAATAAATGATACAAATCCAAGTGCAGAAGGGAGTGGGGGAAGAGAAGATGAGGGTTTAGTTGGGGAAGGCCTTTTGGCGGAGATGTGGTTTTAATAAGGTTGCAAAAGTGGGGATAGTGACTGTCTGTGAAATACAAAGAGAGAGGGCATTCCAGGCCAGAGGAGGACTTGGGAGTGTGGTTAGCAGTGAGATAGAGAAGATCGAGGTGCAGTGAGTTAGGTCGGCATTAGGGGGTGAAGTGTACAGGCTGAGTTGTAGTAGGAAATCAGTGAGGTAAGGTATTAGAGGGTAAGGCTATAAATGCTATAAAGCCGATGGTAAGGAGTTCCTGTTTGATGCGGATGTTGCGGTGGATGGACAACCACTGGAGGCTCTTGAGGAGAGATGAAGCATGGGTTTTGTAGAAAAACATTCCAGGCAGCAGAATTCAGTATGGATTGGAGTGGAGAGAGACAGGAGGCAGGAAAGTCAACACAGCACAGTAATTAAGACGGGATAGGGTAAATGTTTTGAATAGTATGGTAGCAGTTTGGATGGATTTGAGTCAGTGTTCTGAACCTCATACCAGCTCCACCTCTAAACCTTCATGGGACACTGATGTCATTATATCTTCCTCAATGACAGTATTTTATATTTTGAAAGCAACCCCATACATCCTATTCCACCCTCTCACAGAGCAGATTTTTAAGAGTGGGTGGCCTTGAAACCTCAGTAAGAAAATCTTTGGAAGAAAATGACCACTTGCACAGCCTCCTGCTTTTCAGACTTCCCAGACTGAATGGCAAAAGCTCATAGTACTAATTGACTAATGAGCAAGATATAGTTATCTCTATGAAAATGTAGATTCTGCCTGTGATTTAATACATCAAACAATGTTAACTCACAGCCAAGATATTTATTTTTTTTTCAAATTGTCAATAGATTTGCCACCTGTAAACCAGGCTTCTGATTATCTAATTTAATTAATTGGCTCAGTGATTCAGAATAACAGATGATGAAATGAAGTAATTTGCAAATATATAAAGAGGTTTCTGATATTTCTTCCAGTATCACACTTAGCCCAGCTATGACTTGTGAGTCACTTATTTTTGATGAAAATGTCCACAAACAAAATTGAAAAGAATGGAGGATAATTTATTATAACATACAGCTTGTCAAGCATTGAATTATTGCCATTTAGAAAATCTTATAAATTTTGGTTGCCCTGGCATCCTAAGGCCTTAAGTTTTTCTCTGAAGGAAATAAAAAAAAATATAATTGATTGAAAATAGGAAATTTAAAAATAAATAATCAGATATTCTTCCCTAGGAGAGGCATGGAGTTGTAAATTTGAATTAGTTTTACTCCCTAATTTTAAGATCCCGGTGGAAGTGTATGGCATCAGCAGAAACTTGAAATTGATATTGTGACATAATACCTTGCTGGGAAGCTTTGCACCAGCATTGCATTTAAATGATGATATTTTCCATATTTCCTTCTGCTTGCCAAACTTGGCATCTCAAATTACAGCTATGGGATGCTGGTCTAAGATCAGGTTATGTTAATATGATGTTTTGTAATAAAATGCTCTCAGTTCACTAAGAATACTCAGGTTTATAAGGCTGTTTGCCCCACAGAACTCTAAACCTATTTCCTGTCTTTCAGGAGATACCAACCCCTTGCTATGTCATGTCATTGCTGAACTTGGTGAACTCTCAATTTTCTTTTCCAGGTCAAACATTATGAAATAGAGCTGGACTGGATCATTTGATCCTTACTCACAAAGTGGGAACCTCAATCTAACAGGATATCCACCTCATATGTCAAGTAATAATAGTAGAAGTAGTAGAAGCAGAAGCAGCTTGGCTTAGTGGCAAGAGCCTGGGCTTGGGAGTAAGAGGTCACGGGTTCTAATACCGCTCTGCTACTTCTCAGCTGTGTGACCTTGGGATAGTCACTTCACTTCTCTGGGCCTCAGTTGCCTCATCTGTAAAATGGGGATGAAGACTGTGAGTCCTACATGGGACAGCCTGATTACCTTGCATCTACTCCAGCGCTTAGAACAGTGATTGGCACATAGTAAGCGCTTAACAAATACCAACATTATTATTATTATTATTATTATTAGCAGTTATTGCACTCCTAAATGGTGCAGTGCACTGTACTACATAGATGGGAAGTACAGAATAAAAAAGTGACACGTGGCCTTCCCACAAGGAGTTTATACTCTAATGAGGGAGATAAACATACAAATACTGTCAAGACTCAGACTATTTATTCATTCATTCAGTCAGTCAGTCAGTCAGTCAGGCATATTTATTGAGTCCTTACTGTATGCAGAGCGCTGTACTAAGTGCTTGGAAAGTACTATTTGGCAAGAGATAGAGACAATCCCTACCCAACAACAGGCTCACAGTCTAGAAGGCGGAGATAGGCAACAAATGTTGGTATTTGTTAAGTGCTTACTATGTGCCGAGCACTTTTCTAAGCACTGGGGTATTCATTCATTCATTCATTCAATAATATTTATTGAGCGCTTACTATGTGCAGAGCACTGTACTAAGTGCTTGGAATGTACAAATCGGTAACAGATAGAGACAATCCCTGCCCACTGACGGGCTTACAGTCTAATCGGGGGAGACAGACAAAAATAATAGCAATAAATAGAATCAAGGGGCAGAACATCTCATTAAAACAGTAGCAAATAAATAGAATCAAGGTAATGTACATCTCATTAACAAAATAAATAGGGTAATGAAGATATATACAGTTGAGCGGACGAGTACAGTGCTGAGGGGATGGGAGGAGAGAGGGGGAGGAGCAGAGGGAAAGGGGGAAGAAGAGGGTTTAGCTGCGGAGAGGTGAAGAGGGGGGTAGAGGGAGCAAAGGGAAAAGGGGAGCTCAGTCTGGGAAGGCCTCTTGAAGGAGGTGAGCTTTAAATAGGGTTTGAAGAGGGGAAGAGAATTAGTTTGGCGGAGGTGAGGAGGGAGGGCATTCCAGGACTGCGGGAGGATGGGGCCCTGGGGTCGACGGCAGGATAGGTGAGACCGAGGGACGGTGAGGAGGTGGGCGGCAGAGGAGCGGAGCGTGTGGGGTGGGCAGTGGAAAGAGAGAAGGGAGGAGAGGTAGGAAGGGGCAACGTGATGTAGAGCCTTGAAGCCTAGAGTGAGAAGTTTTTGTAGATACAGGGTAATCAGGTTGTCCCACGGGAGGCTCACAGTTTTAATCCCCATTTAACAGATGAGATAACTGAGGCACTGAGAAGTTAAGTGACTTGCCCAAAGTCACACAGCTGACAAGTGGTGGAGCCGGAATTACTACCCATGACCTCTGACTCCTAAGCCCGTCAAAACAAGTAGACAGGCATCACTCACCAACATCAAAATAGATAAATAGAACCATAGATAAATGTACATCATTAATAAAATAGAGCAATAAATACAAATATGTACAAGTGCTGTGGCGAGGGGAAGGGGGCAGAGGTGAGGGAAAGGGAGTAGAGCAGAGGGAGGGAGTAGGGGCGATGGGGAGGGGAGGAATAAAGGTCAAATCCTCCAACTTGTCAAAGAACACATCATGGGCATGACTTCAGAAGACAAAACTTCATTAAATTCATTAAAATCTGAACTATTTAAATTTGTAAATCATGAAAATTGTGGTTATCACAATAGTTTGACAGATCATAGTTAAACTAAAGTGAGCAGGAGGCTAATTTGACAAAAAAGGAGAGAAGGATTTGACTCTCAAACTCACAACTCATTTTGCTTGTCACTCTCTTAATGTGGAACTTTCTTTCCCATCACATTTCTTCCAAGCCATATTCCTCCTCCATACCCCTCTTCATTTTTAATACCTCGGTATGAAACCACCTAGTTTAGGAGGGATTTGGCCTCACCTCTCTGACACTTCTTAGAAACTGGTCTTGACTGTGGGTTTCATATTGTGCTATGTGCTTGGAAGAGGACAAAATAAATCGATTATATGTTTCGGGCCTTCCAGAGGCTTACAATCTAATGCTTTGTGACAGTGGGAAATCACATTTAAGGGATGATGATGATGATGATGATGATGGTATTTGTTAAGTGCTTACTATGTGCCAAGCACTGTTCTAAGCGATAACGTAGATACAAGGTAAGCAGGTTGTCCCATGTGGGGCTCACAGTCTTAATATCCATTTTACAGATGAGGTAACTGAGGCACAGAGAAGTGAAGCGACTTGCCCAAAGTCACACAGCTGACAACTGATGGAGTCGGAAATAGAACCCACGACCTCTGATTCCCAAGCCTGTGCTCTTTCCACCAAGACATGCTGCTGCTGGTCTTCCAAGTCACTAGGTAGTGCATTTTTCTACCAGGAAACCTGGACCAGATGTGTTTGATCAGCAAGGCTGGCATAAAGCTTCTTCTCAACTGAGAAGCAGTATGTCCTAGTGGAAAAAGAAATGAGCCTGGCAGTCAGAGAACTTGGGTTCCAATGCTGAGTCTGCTACGTGACCTTGGGCAGGTCACTTAACTTCTCTGGGCCTCAGTTTACTTATCTGTAAATGGGCATTAAATAGTTGTTCTCCCTCCTACTTAGACTATGAGCCCTATGTGGAAAATGGGTCTTTCTCACCTACAGCACTTAGTTTAGTGTTTTACACATGGTAAATGCTCAATAAATGTAATTGAATGAATAATGAGTAATCATGTTGTATCTGTCCCACTATTTAGTACAGGGATTGGTATATAAGAAGCACTTAACACTCACCTCCTCCAAGAGGCCTTCCCAGACTGAGCTCCCCTTTTCCCTCTACTCCCTCTACCGTCCACCCTTCACCTCTCCGCAGCTTAACCCTCTTTTCCCCCCGTTTCCCTCTGCTCCTCCCCCTCTACCTTCCCATCCCCTCAGCACTGTACTCGTCTGCTCAACTGTATATATTTTCATTATCCTATTTATTTTGTTAACGAAATGTACATCACCTTGATTCTATTTAGTTGCCATTGTTTTTATGAGATGTTCTTCCCCTTGACTCTATTTATTGCCATTGTTCTTGTCTGTCTCCCCCGATTAGACTGTAAGCCCGTCAAACGACAGGGACTGTCTCTATCTGTTGCTGACTTGTTCATTCCAAGCGCTTAGTACAGTGCTCTGCATATAGTAAGCACTCAATAAATACTATTGAATGAGTGAATGAATTATGATCCCAGTAATGTCTTGCCACCCTTTCAACACAGACACAGGTACTTCCACTTTGGGTATCTGGCCCTCAGACTCAAAATCAATCGGTCAGTGATATTTATTGAGCACTGGGACAACCAACTACAGATAAACGAGGAGAGGTGAAACAAACAAACAAAAAACCAACAACATAAAATTGAAGGCAAATGTAAGGAATAGAATTTTAAAAAAGTAGGTTACTGTAACTAGAGAAGACAAATTTCAAGCTCCTCAACGGTCAGTAGCCAACCATTAGGTTGGGCAGGATAATGTAATGCATCTCAGTATCTTGATCAATTTACACTAGATTTGCTGGGCTGCCAGGAGAGGAAAGGAATGAGAGTTGATTGGGTCTTCCTGCCTTATCCATTCCCCAGCATTTCCCTCTACCACTGGGGAAGAAGCCTCTCCAACCATTAGAGTTTAGAAAGGCCATGGTGGTTTAGACTCCACCCAGACTGAAGCGGAGAGGAATTCAAGGCTCTTCCATCCTCTTGACCGTAAGCTTGTTGTGGGCAGGGAACATGTATCCCAACTCTGTAGTAGCATACTCTTAGTAGAGTGCTCTGCACACAGTAAGTGCTCAATAAATATCATTCATGATAATGGCAGTAATGTGCTGCTGCCTTTCTTGTTGATGATAATACGTTTGCTTTTTTTACTTTAAGTTCCCTGTTGTAGTGGTGGTGATGTAGCGTTGTGATTTTTCGCAACTCTTTCCTATTTGGGCTAAATACCTTGAACCCACACAAGCACAGTAACAATAATAATATCACCATCCTTATCCTTAAATGTTTCACTAAACGTTTAGGATAGATCACTAAAGAGTAACTGGGGAATGTTCTTCCAGCTACCTGCATTTTGAGAAAATGGATATGCTGTTGGAAGAACCAGCATGTCCTAGTGGAAAGAGTACGGGTCTAGGTGTCTGGCACGCACTCCCCTTGAAAATTCATTTGCTCCCATGGTTTCAACTACTTTCTTTAAGCCAATGACTCCTAAATTTACCTATTCAGTCTGGATCTCTCTCCTTTTCTGGAATCTCAGATTTCCTCCTGTCTTCAGTACATCTCTACCCAGATGTCTGGCTGACACCTCAAACTAAGCATGTCCAAAACAGAAGTCCTTATCTTCCCAATGAAATTCTGTCCTCTCCATGTCATTCCTGTCACTGTAGGCAATATCACTATCCTCCCTATCTCACAAACCCATAACCATGACATTATATTGTACTTTCCAAATTTCTTAATGCAGGGCTCTGCAAATTGAATGTTCATTCATTCAATAGTATTTATTGAGCGCTTACAATGTGCAGAGCACTGTACTAAGCACTTGGAATGTACAATTCAGCAACAGAGACAATCCCTGTTGTGATTAATCAATATTATTATTGTATCATTGTTAATATCATTATTAATATTATCAAATTGCACCAGAGTGAACATCAAAAGACCTGAACTTTAGTCCTGGTTCTGCCACTTGCCTGCTTTATGACCTTATATAAGTCACTCAATTTTTATATACCTCAGTTTCCTCATCTCTAAAATGTTAAACTCATTGTGGACAGAGATTTGTCTGCTAATTCAGTTGCACTGTAGTCTCCCAAGCGCTTAGCCCAGTGATCTGCACATAGCAAACGTTCAGTTGATTGATTGCTGTGCACAGAGTAAGCGTTTGATAAATACGGTTGGTTGATTAAATGCCTGTTCTCCCTCCCCCTTAGACTGTAAACTCCATGTGGGTCAGGGAATGTGCCTGTAATGCTTATGTTGGACTAACTGTGGTCACAGTAAGGCCACATAGTAAGGACTTGACACATACAACAATTACCATCTTTATTGTGTGCATGTGCACAATATCAGTCAAGGATTGTACTACATTTTGATTTTTCCTTAAAGCTATACTCTTCAAAAATGCAACTCCTGCATTATAGACGTGCCCATGGTTTACATTTCAAACTTTATCTAGAGTTCTGATTCTAGAGACTTCAGTGATATTTAGATTTGTCATGTGCATCAAAATGTGTCCCATCCACACATTAAACTCTAGTTCTTAAATTGTATCAGTTCAAGATTATGAATTATGGGGCTCAGAATATTTTCTGTCTCTGCAAGTATACAGAATTGATAGATTGAAAAGATTAAAAGTTTTGTATAACATTTGAATAACCACTTTATCATCTACAACATTTTGGAACGCTATGGGCTGGTTGAGGATGCAGAGTCATTGAAATAAATGAAGGTGCCCCAGACTGTACATCAGGAGATTCACTTTCAAGTCTCTGCTCCTCCATCAGGCTAGTGTATCTCCTTGGGCGATTCACTTAGGCTCTGGGCCGTTCCTCAACGGATTGCCATTTTTTGCACTACAAAACATTAATCAGGTGATAGCCTTCAAAATGATCCATAAACAAGCAGTTTATATTGGCTCCTGATAGTGTAAATTAGGAAGCTGCGTGATCTTGGGACCAGGAGTGGCACCAGAGAAGAGGGAGGGGGCATCTTCTGTGACCTCACTCCTTTCCCCAGCGCCACTTGGTGTTCTCCAATTCATCAATCAATCATATTTATTGAACATCTACTGTGCTCAGATCACTGTACTAAGTGGTGAGAGAGTACAGTATATAGAGAAGCAACCTAACCTGGTGGATAGAGCACGGGCCTGCAAGTCAGATGGGCCTGGTTCTAATCCCGGCTCTTCCATTTGTCTGCTGTGTGACCTTGGGTGAGTCACTTCACTTGTCTGTGCTTCAGTTACCTCATCTGTAAAATAATAATAATAATGGTATTTGTTAAGCGCTTACTATGAGCGAAGCCCTGTTCTAACCACTGGGGTATACAAGGTGATCAGGTTGTCCCACGTTGGGGCTCACAGTCTTAATCTCCATTTTACAGATAAGGTTACTGAGGCCCAGAGAAGTTAAGTGACTTGCCCAAAGTCACACAGCTGACAAGTGGCAGAGCAGGGATTAGAACCCATGACCTCTGACTCCCAAGCCCGTGCTCTTTCCATTGAGCCACACTGCTTCTCGGGGGATGGGGATTACTGTGAACCCTATATGGGACAGAGACGGTATCCACCTGATTAACCTGTATCTATCCCAGCACTTAGAACAGTACCTGGCACATAGTAAGCGATTAACAAACACCATAAAAATATCACTAAAAATATACATGTGTATATGCATATACAGAGTTCATAGATGTATCCCTTCTCCTCCAGGAGACCATTACATTGCCCTATAGGAGGAGGAAGAGGAATCAAGAGAGGGAGGCAGAATAATAATAATAATATTAATCATGGTATTTGTTAAGCACTTACTATGTGCCAGGCACATACTAAGCACTGGGGTGGAGACAAGCGAATTGGGTTGGACACAGTCCCTGTAACTCAGGGGGGCTCACAGTCTCAATCTCCATTTTACAGATGAGATAACAGAGGCACACAGAAGTGAAATGACTTGCCCAAGTTCACACAGCAGACAAGTGGCAGAGCCAGGATTAGAATCCATGACCTTCTGACTCCCAGGCCCGTGCTCTAGCCACTACTCCATGCTGCACATTTGTAATCCAGTCAAACACATCTCATGCCAATCACACCCCCATCACCCCTCTGGGCCACAGCTTCATCTGTCAATGTGGATAAAATATATTTTGAGTCTTGAGTGGGACAGGGATTAGGTACAACCTTATAAACTTCCTCATACCCCCACACTTAGCGTATAGCAACCCTTTAGTATAGTAATAAAAATGATAACCATAACAATAATAATGATATCACCATCATTATCAGCATGACACATATCCTCAGGCAAAGACAAAGGCAATCACAACCCAGAGTTTTGCTATCAGAAAATGCTTTCATCATTAGAATAATTTGCATTAAACCCAAATACATTTTATAAAAAATTCACCTCTTTGACAGCATATTTTGCTATGCAATACTTTGCAAAGGTGTTCTTTGGGTTTTTCAAGCTATGTATTTCATAGTGAATAGCCACAGCTCCAGGGATCCAAAAGTCTGATTTTTTTAAAGAATGGATTAATTATGCCTGAGAAGAGAGTGAGTGTAAAGAAACATATGTGGAATTCAAAGACCTCCAACTTGTTATGCTAAATGAAACCCAATCTGAGAATAAGTGAGCAGGGAAAGCTGAATTATTTTCAAATAAAATCATACATAAATGTTTTCTCAGAACTTCCTTGCCTCCTGTCTGTGTTGGAACTTCAGGATACTCTTTCATGCTTAGAATGCACTTAGAATACTCTGTCAAATGCCTTCTGTGTTTCACAGTCTTTCTGATTTTCACCCTTCTGAGGACTTGTTCTCCTTTTATCATCTCATTCTGCAGTTCTCAATGAAAAATGCAGCATGTCTCAGTCTGCCTTCATTGCTAGCTTTTATGGAATTGGTGAAAACAAACCCCTACTCTCCAGGACCTAGATAGCTTACTCTTTTCATCATCACCCTGTCATTCTGTGTTAGCCAAAGGAACTACTTACATTACCATACAAGGTTATTCTTTGTTCTCAGGCAATCAGTTCAGATACACGGCAAAGATCTTCTCCCCATGTTTATGCGCTGTAGCTGCTACTATTAAATTATGGGTCAGCATTACTGATCTGACTTCTGTGGCAGTGAATGAATGCCAAGGAGATGCCCAGACATGTCTCTCTGAGAGGTCAATTAGAATTTTCCAGTTAGATTAGTTAATAAAATGCTCTATAAATAATGATGTTTCCAATACTCATGTGGGAGAATAAGGGGATTTTCAGTTTGCTGGGGAAACCACCTGAAATGTTATCTGTCAGCTGATCTAATTATAGTCCTAAGAGTAATTAATTAGCTTGGATGGTCAGATGAGGTCTTTTACAATTTAAAAAAGTACCCACAACTCATATTGTTTGAATGTAGTACATCCTATGCTCTCCTATAGCTTCATTTTAGTAGAAATAGTAAAATAATTTCTTAAGTGCTCACTATGTGCAGAGTATGCCAGACATGGATGTGATTGACAGATATAGTAAACGGTTATGAAGCTAATTTCCAACACATGTTTAAACAATGGTATATAAAAAGGGCTTGAAAAATATATTTTTAAACTTATTTTGGCTTTACAAAATAAAACTTTTAAAAATGGTTATAGCCATTAGATTCTAAACCCCTTGAGAAGAGGAAAGTGGCATTGCCTAGTGGAAAGACCACAGGAGTACTCTTCATTCATTCATTCAATCAATTCAACCATATTTACTGAGCACTGACTCTGTGCAGAGCATTGTACTAAGCACTTGGAAAGTAAATACAGTAATAAAGAGAGACAATTCCTACCCACAATGGGCTCACAGTGTAGAGATGGGGGAGACAGACATCACTGCAAGTAAACAAGCACCAATATAAATGAATAGAATTATAGATATAAACATATATACATAAGTGCTGTGGGGCAGAGAGAGGCGGGGAGAGCAAAGGAGGCGAGTCAGGGTAATGTGAAAAAGAGTGGGAGCACAGGAAAAGTGAGGCTTAGTCTGGGAAGGCCTCCTGAACGAGGTCACCCTTCAGTAGGGCTTTGAAGGGTGGGGAGAGTCATTATCTGGCGGATTTGAGGAGGGAGGGCATTCCAGGATACAAGATAGGAGACCTGAGTTTATAATGTTGGTATTTGTTAAGCGCTTACTATGTGCCAAGCACTGTTCTAAGCGCTGGGGTAGACACAGGGGAATCAGGTTGTCCCACGTGGGGCTCACAGTCTTCATCCCCATTTTACAGATGAGGTAACTGAGGCACCGAGAAGTGAAGTGACTTGCCCACAGTCACACAGCTGGCAAGTGGCTGAGCCGGGATTCGAACCCATGACCTCTGACTCCAAAGCCCGTGCTCTTTCCACTGAGCCACGCTGCTTCTCTATCCCAGATCCACCACTTGCCCTTGGGCAAGTTACAACTTCTCTGTGCTTCAGTTTCCTCATCTGAAAAATGAGAGTTTAAATACTTCCCGTTCTCCTCCCTGCTTGGATTGTGAGTCCAGCCGGGATGGGGACAATGTTTTCTGATTATCCTGTATCCACTACAGTATTTGGAATACTGCTTTAAAAATACAGAACTTGTTAACGAACATTTATCTTCCTACACTTTTAGTTTGCCAAGTGTTTAGAACAGTTCCTAGCACTCAATAGGCACTCAATAAACTACATTAACTAGCCTTTAACAGCAATTTACTGCTGTGCACAAATGAGCAAAATCTACATAGTATGATCATGGCTTTTGAGAGAAATTACTGAAAGTACTTTCCAGATCCTGAAGTGTGGACAGTGTGAAAAGGGAATCATGGCACACCAATCCCACACCACAAGGATGAGGGGAAATCTACTGAAAATCACACTTGCAGGTTCAAAATAAATTCAAGTAAACATTTATTCACACAACAGTTAGTAAGCATATGGATTTTTTTTACCACAGCAAGTTTGAAACACAGAAAATATCACTGGGTTCAAGGCAGATCTGGGTAAATCCTTGGTTGAGAGAATTCAAATGAATTACCAAGAGAAAGGTAGGGATCCAACAGGAAAAAATTAAGAGATGTTAGACGATGCATTTCTACACATTAAAATTGATGGGAAGAAAACAGTTCTAGTGAGGGGCCTTCACTTACCCTGTTGCCAGGGTCAAAGGCAGCACAGTAGTCTGGAGAGCTGGAGAGGCTTTTGGTCTGATTCAGTGATGGCCTTACATATTCTTACATTCAGAAAAGTTTAAATAGCCACAGAACTACTACTGAAATTCTACTGACGATCTTCTGTTTTCTTCCTCAAATCATTTAGAGTTGAAACGACTTAGAAAGAAGGAAGAAAAATTAAATCTTCAAATCAAAAATCCGGAAGAAGCCTCAATACATTACCCAGTATAGGCCCTGTCTCCAGGTTGGTGAAAAGATGACATTAAAAGTATAAGGTTGTCGACTCTTTAAATTTCTGAGGATGGATGACCCAGTTAATAGAGCACGATCTTGGGAGTCAGAAGGACCTGGGTTTTATCCCCAAGTCCACTATTTGTCTTCTGTGTGATCTTGGGCAAGACACTTCACTTCTCTGGGCCTCAGTTACCTTATTTGTAAAATGGGCGTTAAGACTGTGATCAGGGTGGATCAGGATCCTGCAAGGGTTTTTCACAGGGATTCACAAAGAAGCAGAAGAAAAGGGGATGGGAAAACTCTCCTAATTACTCCCTAGGTGGGTCCAGGGTCAAGCCATCCCCCATTTATGTCTCCCCTGGGACCACCCCATTTACCCCCAATTTCTCAGGTGAAAGAAACCTGGGTCCTGACTGAACTCCTCCCCTACATCTCCCACCCAAGGGAGAAAGCCACAGTTTGTCACAGGTATTTGTGAAGAAGCAGGAGAAAAGTTGCCAGGGGCTGGAGACTATCTCTGGCTTTCCTGCCTGCTTGTTCGTAGTTTATTATCAGACTCCTAAAGGTATTGCAACTCTGCCAGGCTTGCAAAAGAAGAAATCTGCCTCACTCCCCTTCCAACCCAAACTCCAATGATCCCATCCAGACTGCTCTTCCCCTGCCTCCCACAGTGTCTGATTTCCCTTTTCCCAGAGTTTTTTGCCTCTGCTATGGGAAGAGCCTGGGACTGGTAGTCAGGAAATGGAAAGCAGAGTATCTGCTGTCCAAACAAGCAAGATACAGGGGGTGCTGAGTGCCTACTTATCCACCCTCTTGAGGGATTTAAATAGGCAGATTTGCCCACCAATCAGATTCTGCCTGGGGGAACCATCTGAAGTGGAAGAGGCTAGTAAAGTAATGTTTTAATTGGAAGAGTCCAAAAACCAAAGGCTCCCCAGTAGTCATTTTCTTGTTGAGGGAGTTGTATCTCCAAACCTCCAAACCTGCTGAGAACCCCCTAGTGGCATCTTAAATTCATCATGGCTAGAACTGAACTTTTCATTGTGTCTCCTAAGCCCACCTCTCCTGATTTTGTAACTTATCTGCAGTACCCATCAATCAGTTGCATTTCATTCATTCATCCAATTGTATTTATTGAGCGCTTTTGGTTTGCAAAGCACTCTACTAAGCGCTAGGAAGAGTACAATATAACAGAGTTGGTAATCATGTTCCCTTCCCAAATGAGGTTATAATCTAGAGGTACAGGAAGACATTAATATAAACAAATACTTTATGGATAAGTACATAAGCGTGGGCAGTTTGGAAAGTAACAAGCTTGTTATTTTAACTTCTCACTATATTTTAGCCAATCGTATTTATTGAGCACTTACTGTGTACAGACCACTGTACTAAGCACTTGGGAGAGGACAATATAACAGACATAGTCCCTGCCCACAAGTTTACAGTCTAAAGGGGGAGACAGATATTAATATTAATAAATAAAATGACATATATCAACATAAGTATTGTTGAGCTGAGAGGAGGGCATGAATAAAGGCAGCAAATGAAGGAGATGCAGAGGGATTGGGAGAAGAGGAAAGAAGGGCTTGTCTCCTTTGGGGAAGGAAAGTCCTCATTTGGGAAGCCTTCAGCGAGATGCTAAATCCTGCTAATTCCCTTTCCCTTATATATTTCATACCTGCCCCTTCCTATCCACTGAAATGATCACCATCCTGGTACAAGCTCTTGTCTTCTGACTAGAGTAATGCACTGGTATTACAATATTCACTCTTCCTAAGCAAACCTTTTCTACATTTCCTCATTCTTCTCATCTCTGGGCCCTTGCCTGCTCTTCCTTCTACCTGGATTTTCCACCACCACAATATCTAAATATCATCTCCTCCAGAGAGTGTTCCCCAGTTGATTTCCCTGTCCCCAGATTAAATAATCCCATAGTCTGCCTCAGAACATATTTGCAGCCATTTGTGGTATTTGTGTACATACAATTTACATTTCTATTTATTTACTCATCCATCTTCCCCTACTCCATTTACTTCCTAGCTGTAAACAATGTGTGTCTACCTTTCTCCCACACTGAACTGTAAACTCCTCCAGGGCAGGGATCGTGTCTTTTTACTTCCACTGTACTATCCTGAATGCTCAGTACAGGGCTGGGCACAGTAGGCATGTTAACTTTCTGCCTATACTCCAGACTGGAGAAGAGTAAAGGAACAGGTTTGGTAGGAAGTGAGTAGGAAAGTGTGAAATTCAGTCTATCTATGTGAAAATATTCAGAAACCAGATGTGCTCTCTGATGGTTCTGTTGTTCCTCACTGTGGGTTTAAGTGGTCTTTAACAGACTGTAGGTCAGGGTTCTTCTCCAAGTGGGGATACAGGTCCATGAGTCATAACTCATTTTTCAAGAACCCCTGAATTAAGGCATAATGTTTCAGCCAAAGTGCAAATGGTCAATATGGACACACATGAAAATAAAAAATATCATATATATAAACACATTTTCCTCCTCGTTCTAGACAGAGCTTCGGTTGGAAAAAAAAAATGTGTGTGGGAGTAATCAGGGAAGAAGACTATTATGATGTTGCTCACAAGGCTATTGTCCTTTCGACAGGAGAATGAGTAGGACCGGAAAATGAAGTTTGTTTTGCTCCCCAAACCTACGCACTGACCCCTCACATGTAAGGGGTCCCTTTAGTGCTTTTCAATTCTGACTACGCTGCTGAAAACAGGCCCATTAAAATGCTCATAAGGCTCCCTGGACATTAACCAATTCCCAGAAAGAAACAGATGAGTCATGTGTAAATGAAGAAGAAACAGAAAGATTAAGGTTCCCGGGGAAGTAGACAACCGGTTTAAAGTATAACGAGAATAAGGGCTTAGTCCTTTTTTCTTCCCTGAGGTCTGTGTATGTTAAACATATTTTGACGTTTCCCTGAACTCAAGAAGTCTGCAGATATTCTGTTCCCTATATTAGAGGCAAATGGCTATTGACTAATTGTCAGCATTTTACTCATTTGACATTATTAATGTTACTAAACTGTGCATATCTGGAAACACAAAGAATAAATTATTACTTGGCCATAGGTGGAAAATACAGATATAAAAGGCATGTTATCGTGGATATGGAAGTCTAATTATAAATTTGTTTTATCTTTTAGATAAAAGTGTCACAAGAAGTGTGAAAAAGCTATTAGTAGAAATGTATCAAACAATTTTTAATTGTTTTTCCTTTTTAAAATTTGGTAAGATAGTAAAATAATTACTTTCTATTCAAATTATGAATTCTGTGAAAAGGAAGTCAAGTTCAACAAAAGATTTATACATTTCATTAATCTCTGACATTTTTCAAAATTGAATCTGGAGTTGAGTTCATGCATGAAATTCCAAAAAAAAATTGTCAAAATGACATTTTCTACTGGTATATATCAGATAATCCTACTTATCAGTGTTAACTCTAGGGGAGGACAATAGAATATTTTTATTCCTCTCCCTCCTCTAGCTCATCTCCCCTCCTCCACTTTCTCTCCTCTCCTTCTTCGTGGAATCAGGGAAAGGGTTCGGTGGTGAGATAGGCCAGATCGAGGTACATTGATAGGTTGGCAATAGAGGAGTGAAGTGAGTAGGCTGGGTTGTAGTAGGAAATCAGTGAGGTTAGTTAGGAGGTTAGTTAGGAGGGGACAAGGTGATTAAGTGCTTTAAAGCCAATGGTAAGGAGTTCCTGTTTTGATATGGAGATGGATGGTCAACTGTGGTGAGCCCACAACCAGATGCCTTTTTAGTGACTGTTTGTGATCCCGTGAACAACAACAAGGAAGAGACTGGCGAGGCACTGAGGCACTCTATTTGAGGCGGGTGATTGCGGGCCTGTGAGGGTAGAACATGGAGGGAGGCATGGCTTTCTCTCCCTGTTCTACACCATAATGGGCCTGGACCCATCAATTACTTCTATGTAGAGCCCCAGCTGTGGCGCCTAAGGCAGATAAAAGGTGGTTGCTTTGCATTGCGAGGGGGCACCTGGAAGGTAGCATGGAAGTAAGCAGAAGGGGCAGAAGCATACAGAGAAGCAAGAAGGAAGCATACTGAGACCAGAAGAAGCAGCAGGAGAGGAGCACTGGAAAGCAGCACAAGGCAGTGGCACTTAGAAGCAGAAAGAAGAAGCCAAGGCAGAACAGGCTCCTTTGACCACAAACTGGTATTGGACCCTTGGTGGAGTGAGAGTATGTTTATGTGTCATTCCTTGCACACTGGTAAAACAAAGTAAAAACCTTGGTGATCAAAGAAGTGGTTTGAACTCTACTAGGTGTCACCAAGGCTCCCCAGGTCTAGGAAGGTCCTGGTTGGTACAAACTGGGGCTCGCGACACACAAGTGCTTTAAAGCCAATGATAAGGAGTTTCTGTTTTGATATGGACATGGACGGTCAACCACTGGAGGTTTTTGAGTTGGGAGATATGGACTGAACATATTTGGTAAAAGAGATTTGGACAGGAGAGTTAACCAAGGACTGCAGTAGGGGGAGACAGGAGGCAGTGAGTCCGGCAAGGAGGCTGATGCAGTAATCAAGGAGAGATAGGATAAGTGCTTCCTTTAACAAGGTAACAGTTTGGGTGAATGGGAAAGGAAAGATTTTAGATAAGTTTTGAAGGTTGAACTGACAAGATTTGGTGATGTATTGGATATGTGGGTTGAATGAGAGAGAAGATGAATCAAGAATAACGCCCAATTTATGAGCACATGAGATAGGGAGGATGGTGCTGTCTATAGTGGTATTTGCTTAATTGTGATATTTGTTAAGTGCTTACTCTGTGGGCCAGGCACTGTACTAAGCGCTGGGCTAGATACCAGGTAATTGGGTTGGACACAATCCCTGTACCACATTGGGCTCACAGTCTTATGGGAAAGACATGGTGAGGACAGGGTTTCCATGGGAATCTAAGGAGTTCTGCTTTGGATGTGTTAAGTTCAAAGTGGTGATGGGGCATCTAAGGAGAAGCATCCTGAAAGCAGGAGGAAATGCAAGACGGCATAGAAGGAGAGAGATCAGAGCTGGAGATGTGGATTTGGAATCATCCGCATAGAGATGGGGGTTGATACCATGGGAATGAGTTAGTTCTTTAAGGGAGTCAGCATAGATGGAGAACAGAAGGAGACCCAGAACTGAGCCTTGAGGGATTCCCACAGTTGGCAGGTGGGAGGCAGAGGAGGAGCCTGTACAAGAGTCTGAGAAGGAACAACAGGAGGAGACCAGGAGAGTACAGTGAAGCCAAGGTTGGGTAACGTTTCGAGGAGAAGGGGGTGGTCCACAATGTCAAAGAGAGCTGAGAGGTTGAGGAGGAGGCTGTTGGATTTGCCAAGAAGGAGATCATTGATAACCTTTGTAAGGACAGTTTCTGTGGAATGAAGTGGCCAGATTGGAGGGGGTCACAGAACGAACTGGAGCAGAGGAAATACAGCCAGCAGATATAGACAACATGCTCAAGGAGTTTGGAGAAGAGTGGTAGAAGGTATATGGGATGATAACTGAAGGAAGCTATGGGGTCAAGGAAGGATTTTTAAGATATGGGATACATGTGCATGTTTAAAAATAGTGGGAAAGAAACCAGTGAAAAGTGAACAGTTGAAGATGGTGGTCAGGAAGGGAATAAAGGAGGGGGTGAGTGTTACAATAAGATGCAAGGGATGGGGTCACAGGTGCAGGGGGAAAAGGCTAGATTTTGAGAGGAGGTGGGACATCTTTTAAGATACTGCTGGGAATGATAGGAGAGATGAAGGGGCAGGAGGAGGGAAGGGCTGGAGAGAAGCAGGAGAGATTTTTAGGGAGATCACACCTGATGGTTTCAATTTTATCAGTGAAGTATGTGGCTAGGACATTAGAGGCCAAATGGGGGTGAGGGGTGGGAGGGCAGGGGTTTTGAAGAGGTAATTAAATTTCTGAAGCAGCAGGTGAGGGCAATGGACACTGGAATAATTAAGGATGGACAAATAATATTGCCAGCAGAGGCGAGGGCAGAATTTAAAGCAGTCAACAATGAAGTTTAGATGGACAGAGTCAGCCTGATATCTGGATTTTCACCAGCAGCATTCTGCAGCTCATGCACAGAAGTAAATGAAGTGTACTGTGGAGGTGATTTGGGCTGTTTGTTAGTTATATTGTGGCTAGTGTCTCCCTTCAGCTGCCAACCCTGAGAGAGGTATTCTTTTCACCTAATCTCCTTCTATCTATGGAGCATTGTAACCTTTGCCTTTCATTGTCCCTGGACTAGGTTCTTGTCTTTCTATATAGGTCCATCTGTCTCTGTCTGTCTCTCTCTCACTTTCCCTCTGTCTGTCCAGTAAGGAGAATCTGTTTTTAGGATTCCCCTGCAGACTGTAAGCTCACTGTGAGGAGGGAACATATCTACTAACTCATTTAAATTGTACTCTCCCAAGTGCTTAGTAGAGTGCTCTGGATATAGTAAACACTCAATAAATGTGATTAATTGATAGGACAATCAATGGAGAGGAGAGGATTAATATGCTACAGTTGCCATTTAAAAATATATAAGCAGAACTTTTAAAATGGAAAAAGGGGAAACATTACAGGTAGGGAGATCAGGAAGGAGGATATCAGAGTAGACCAGAAAGGCAGCATGGCCTAGAAGAAGGAGGAGCATGGGACTGGGAATCAGACAGTAGTAGTAGAATTTGCTGAGCACCCAATTGATAGTGTTCACTGTGCTGACTGCTTGAGGAGTGCAGATTAACTGACACAAACACTACCCCTTTAGAGCCTATTAACAACAAGAGAGATCAAAGAGTTTCATCAGACAAATATACATGACTGTGAAAGAGGGTGTAAATTCAGATGTGTTGTGTTGGTGTAAAGGATGATAGGAGAAGCAGCGTGGCTCAGTAGAAAGAGCACGGGCTTTGGAGTCAGGGCTTATGAGTTCGAATCCCAGCTCTGCCACTTGTCGGCTGGGTGACTGTGGGCAAATCACTTAACTTCTCTGTGCCTCAGTTCCCTCATCTATAAAATGGGGATTGACTGTGAGCCCCATGTGGGACAACCTGATTCCCCTATGTCTACCCCAGCGCTTAGAACAGTGCTCGGCACATAGTAAGCGCTTAACAAATACCAACAGTATTATTATTATTATTAGCTTGAAGCAAAATTGAAAAGGGAGAGCTTATTGGAGGAGGTGGGATTTTAAGAGGATTTAAGGATGAGGAGAGATTGAGCCCCATGTTGGGCAGGGACCCTATTTGCTTGTTTCTACCCCAGGGCTTAGTATAGTGCCTGGCACATAGTAAGCACTCAACAAATACTATAATTATTTTCATTACTATTATTTTGTAGGGAGGGAGTTCCTTCCTGGAAAAACAAAGTGAAAGTTAAGAGAACCATATTTTAATCCACTTCTGCTACTGACCTGCTATGTAACCTCTGACAACTTCTCTTTGCCTCAGTTTTCTCATATGTAAAATGGGGGTTAAAAACTTGAGTCTCCCTCCTTCTTAAACTGTGCCAGGGACTGTGAGTGACCTGATTATTTTGTATTTGCCCCTGTGCTTAGCAGATGCAAAGTAAAGTTAATAAATAACATCATTATTATCTGAGGTGAATGAGAATGGTTATCAAGATGATAGTTGCTAGGATGCAGATCAGACATAAAGCTGTGACATTTTGAAGGAAGAACTGGCAGAGTATAAAGAAAGACTGAACTTGGAAGGAAGTAAAAAAAGAAATATTCAGTGATGATACCAAATAATTAAAAAACTACAAAAACATTTAGGCACATGTCTCACATAACCTATTACTATTACTTTTCTTTGGGCAGGGAACAGGTCAACCAACTCTGTTGTATTGTACTCTCCAAAATGCTTAGTACAGTGCTCTGTACGAGTAAGCACTTAATCAATACCCTTGTTGATTGATCAATTTGTAATTTATTTTGGTGTCTGCCCCTTGTTAGATTGTAAATTCCTTAGTGGGCAGGGATCATAATAATCTATTATCTTCTCCCAAGTTGTTAATAGCTATTAGCAGTTAGAAGCAGCATGGTGTAGTGGATGGGCCTGGCAGTCAGAAAGTCATGGGTTCTAATCCCAGCTCTGCCATTTATCTGCTATGTGGACTTAGGCACATCAATTCATTTCTTCATGCCTGTTACCTCATCTGTAAAATGAAGAATGAGACTCCGAGCCCCATGTGAGACAGGGACTGTGTCCAACCTGATTTGTTTGTTTCCACCCCAGTACTTAATACAGCACTTGACACATAGTAAGTGCTTAACAAATACCACAATTATTATCATTATTATCCCTCTAAACTGTGAACTCCTTTTGGGCAGGAAGTGTCACTCTTTATTGCTAAGTGTTTAGTACTGTGGTCCACACACAGCAAGTGCTTAAT
This sequence comes from Ornithorhynchus anatinus, assembly GCF_004115215.2. NCBI lineage: Eukaryota > Metazoa > Chordata > Mammalia > Monotremata > Ornithorhynchidae > Ornithorhynchus > Ornithorhynchus anatinus. The sequence continues at coordinate 159,865,149 of NC_041728.1, forward strand.
AAATATGACCGACTGAATGAATAGTACAGTGGTATGCACAGAGTAAGGCAATAAATAGGAGTAATTGATTGATTGACAGCGTTGGGGATGTTAGGTTGTGAAGATGGTATAAAGATTTCCATTTCATTTACATTGTTAAGATGTCAGCATGTCACCCAAAAGTTGAGATTCCAAAGTCATGAAAAAAAAATCCCAGACTGTAGAGTTGGGTGAGCAGGCAGGACTGGAGATGTAGGCTTGGGCATCAGCAGAGTAGAGAAAAAAGTTGAAATCATATGAGTGGATGATCTCTCCCAAAGACTGTACATAAAGTGAAAAAAGTAGAAGACAGCCTAGACATTAAGCTCCTTGAGAGCAAGGATTCTCTCTATCAACTCTATTGTTCTCTCCCAAGTGCTTAGTACAGACCCCTGCCCACAGTAACAACTCAGTAAATACCACTGATCCATTGACGGGGGAAAGATTGCCCAAAAAGGACTATGGGAAAAAACCTATTCCCTTTCACTTCTGCATTGCCCATGCACTTGGATTTGTGCGGTTTATTCATCTTCAGCCCCACAACTCTTATGTACTTATCCTTAGTTCATTTTAATAGCTGTCTTTCCTTCTAGGATGTTAAGCTCCTTGTGGGTAGGCAACATGTCTACATGTTACATTGCTAACATTGTACTCTTTCAAGTTCTTAGTACAATCCTTTGCACACACAAGTGCTCAATAATATGATTGATTGTGAGCTAGTACTAAAACCAGAAGAATTCTGAACCTGTAAAATCAATTCCTTCAATCATCAGAGCTCTTCTCTTGAGCTCTCGTTTGTCTTTCTGAAATTCTCTTCTGAATTGATTAACCAATTGCTTTGTCTTCCAGGAGGTTGTCTGTCTAATTTGCCTCCACTTTCAAAATTAAGAGAAAAGGACACCTTTGGTGGTTAACCAGGTATCTCTAAAAAAACCTGCAACTGAAATGTATAATTTGGATATAGATTTGGTAGCCAGATTAATTTTACTTATCTTAATAGTATACAAATGTCATTGACACCTGAAGTATACAGTTGCCTTTTTATGAAACAGCTGTTGCTGGGGTTAAAATGCTGCATAATACTTTAGAATTAATGAAAGCAGATTGTCATCTTAAGGGAGCACATAATGTTTCATCATGATCATTCAATAAATTCAGCTACATTAAAAAAAACACTATAATTTATGGGAAAATTGGCTGATCAATAATATCTACCTATCCATCCTCAGAATGAATTTATTCAAAATTAAGCATTTACTTTTTTTCTGAGCTCATTTGGAAGCCCAGACAAATGACAGACAAACGGATCTTACCCGGTTTTTGCAAAACTTGCCCAGTATCTCATAATGGATCTACTTAGAATTTCCTCTGCTTTCGTATAATTAACTCTTCTTTCCAATGGTAATCCAAATACAAACTCGATTTCATAGCCATGCATAACTCCCATCCATTCTGGCCAAGCCAGCTTTGAGGATCGATGATCAAAGTAGTAGAAAAAGACGTTGTTGCCGAAATCTGAGAAACTTTTGCTGAACTCCATCACAGGGCATATGATGTTGTAATCGCCAATGATGTCACCCATGGCGACCCGGTAATTGTCCGGTTTCTGATCATCCACCCAATCTGTGTAGTGGAAGAAAATGGACTCCATTCCAAGTTCACTAACTCCTGGGAAAGACAGTTTTAAACCTTCTTGAAATTCTTTCCTACTTATCATACTTTCATTGTCTTTGCTGAAACCAGGTGCCCCATAAACCAGAAATGCTGTCCCTTCATCTTTGTTCACACCCACTAGAATCTGTGTCTTCTTAAAATGTCTCCTCTGGATCAGTATGTCCGGCATCTCAGTGAGAAAATCACCATCCACTGTTGGAGAAAAGTACATTTTTAACAAAGAATCATATTCTACAACCGAGACTTCATTTTCAAGGATTTCCTGAGGGTGTTTATCCTGAAGACATTTGATTAGCTGAGTTTCGTTGTCGCTGGAGCAATGGAGAAGTTTGGCTAAAGTCAGTGTCCTGTTCTTAGCTTCGGAGGGAGGTACTGCAGCCCAAGGGGCATTAGATGATCCACTTTGTAGAATGGCTCTGGTGAAAAATGGATGACTTTTTGGAGAGAGAATATGGAAGTTGACTGAAGCTGCCCCAGCACTCTCTCCAAAGAGAGTTACACTTTTAGGGTTGCCACCAAAGGCTGCTATATTTTCCTGGACCCACTTAAGTGCTAACTGCTGATCAAACAATCCTAAATTCCCAGGGGCATCAGGATTTCCTGGTAAAGCCAAGAATCCCAGGGCACCTACTCTGTAGTTCATTGAAACTACAATGACTCTTTCAACCCGAGCCAAAAACTTGCCATCATACACATGTAAAGAGGATGTTCCAGACTGAAATCCACCCCCATAGATCCACACCATGACAGTAGCGTTTTTGGGTTTGGGGGAAGGAATCCACACGTTAAGGTACAAACAGTCTTCACTAAGATTCGTATTTGGATTCCACATTTCTGATCCAGGAAATCCAGGGAAACTTTGGTCTACATTCTGGTAGCAAGAGTTTGAATATTTTGTGGCATCCCAAGTATTGGACCATCTGTTTCGGGGTTGTGGTTTTTTGAATCGCAGTCTACCAATAGGTGGCTCTCCATAAGGAATTCCAAGAAATGCTTTTACGGTGCCACCGAGGACTGGCAAGGGCATTCCTCTGACTTTGCCTTTCTTTGTAGTAATGACAAAGTCCTCTTCCATGTACGACTTGCTGACCAACATACAGGACAGAAGAAACCAAGTAAGAAATTGGCAGGGCACACTAGTTCCAGTGCTCCACATTCTGATTTCTGAAATAGAATAAAGAAGGAAGTTTAGCAGCAAGCATTTAGTAGGATTGCTTCCTATTGTGAAGTCAAATTCTTAAACTGGGGTTAATTATTTATCCCAAATTCCCCAAAATGAAGAAACTTCCACCAACCTGAATGTCCAACCCTAGAGACCTCATTATGAACTGGAAATGGGAGCTAGCTCAATTGTCCAGTTTAACAGGAAAATAGTAAGACCCTCTTGCTTACATTTCTCCAGGAAGTAGGAGAGTTATATCATTCTGGTCAAGTAATGCAGGGAAATTTTGAGACTCCCCAAATGCCCTGACTATAACAAAGATTCCCATCTGGTGATTGAGTCAATGAAATTATGTAATGTGACAATAATAATAATAACAATACTTGTGATATTTAAGTGCTTAGTATGTGCCAAGCACTGAACTAAGGGCTGGGATAGATAAAACTTCTCTGTGCCTCATTTACCTCATCTGTAAAATGGGGATTAACTGTGAGCCTCACGTGGGACAACCTGATTACCCTGTATCAACCCCAGCGCTTAGAACAGTGCTCTGCATATAGTAAGCGCATAACAAATACCAACATTATTATGAAATATAATCAACTCCCACATGGGGTCATCTGAGTAGGAGGGAGGACAGATATTGAATCTCTATTTTGTACTTGAAGGAACTGAGGCATGGAGAAGTTTAGTCACTTTCCCAAGGTCACACAAATGGCATGTAGTGGAGCCAGGATTAGAAATCAGCTTCTCTGATTCCCAGGCCCATGCTCTTTCTACTAGGCCATGCTGCTTCTCAGTGAATCCCAAATCAGGACAAAGCTGCCTGTAGATAAAATTGTTTCTAAGCTTGTGATAAAGATGGAGTTGATTTATACAGATCTGATTCATTTAGAGATTCATGATTCCTGAATCAGAAATTGCCCTGATTTATTTAGATATTGTTCATTAAGAAAAAGCGCCTCTTCTAGGAATATTTAGTTTCATTTCTGTGATAGTTACAGTATTGGAAGATTGAAAGGAATCTAAAGTGTCCATACCCTGAGAAATGAAAACTAGCTAACATAATACAGTCCAAATTTAAGAACTGATAAATCCACAAGGAATATCTGATCCTAACAGTAGTTGAAGTATAAATGACCAAGATTCTAGATCTTGGTGGGTCTGAGTGCTGTGTTTCTGGATTGTTTTAGTCCCCACTGCCCTGAATGGTTTAACCTTGGCAGGCTACTAAACCACATATAGAGAAAGAAAAACTGTAAAGCCCACAATGTGGGCTTGTAGAAGTCTTACTGGGATTCAAAGGGAGGACTTTAAACAATCTGTTGGAACTGTGCAAAAGCCCTGCCCTAACACCATAAACACCACACCTTTTCCCTTTTGTCCCTGGGGCTGTGCAGCTTTTGGACTTTGGTGACCACTCTTCTTGAACTCTGAACCCTTGTGCCAGACTCCATTCCAACTCCTTCCTATAGTCTCCATTTTCCCCTCCAAAACTCCAGTGCAATGGACCCCCACAATGACTGCCTTGGCTTCTCTTCCCGACACCTGAAATTCTCAAAGTCAGGGACTAGGGTTGGACTGGAGCTGGATGAAAGAAGAGTAAGTGGTAATGAGGAGAAGGAAGGTTGGGCTCAGAGTCCCTTGACTTTGCAGCTCCTCAGGAGGCTTCGGGGGTTCCTAGAGTGGCAGCAGGAACAGTGAGTCCACTGAGTCAGAGATAATGGGAAAATATATATTAAAAGAACCAAAAGTAGTTTGAAAGTTTGGGGGAGTATGAAAATGGGGACAGAGCTTGGCAATCAGAGTGAGGGATGTGAAATAAAAAGGGCTAGAACGAGAAAGGATGGGCAAAGGAATACTTCCCTGGCAAATTCATAAAGCAGAGATTGATTGCATAATCACTTCAAGATGAAGTGATTTCTTCCCCGTTGATGTGCAACTCCATCAAAGGACCCTTTAGTCTTTTCGTTCCCCTTTTCTGCCTTTCCCAAATGTCCCTGACCAACTTGGCCTATTGGATCTGCTACTTGGAGGTCCCAATACCTTTTTCCTTTGACTTTGGGAAAATACAGTCATTTTAGGGTAAAGGGGATAGGCTTTTAAGTAGTATATTATTTCAACTATAGTCCCAATTAACATGGCCAGAAGAAGGAAGCAACTACATACTCTGACCAATTTGATCAGTAAAGAATGTTCAGGAGATGATTTCTTACAGACTGGTGGAACAGATCTTCATTAAAAGCATAAAGCAAACTTCGTTATACTAAGAAAAAATTACTCAGAGCACAGTAATTCATTTTAAAAAAATCACCTTTTTCTACATATCACCCCCACCACAAACAATTATCAGGGACATAGAGATTCATAAAAACATTTCCAGTTAACACTTACAATGCTGATTTTTATTCTGAAAAAGAGATCCTGATTTGTAAAGGGGCTAACACCTTTTCACAGTAATATTATTCATATTTTTATAGCTACCATGCATTCCAGGAGCATAGTTCCAACAGTAATAAAACAGAATTAATTAAAATAGTAATTCACCAAGAAGGAGCAAACATTTAATACAACTAATAACAGTGTGTTGAATTTTGTGCAAATAAAACTAATATATTCCCAATCAGTTTGACTAATTAAAGATAGGCTTGCATTACTTCCTAAAATTTAGTTAATTCAATTTTCCTATTTGGAAGAGCTGGCTTATTTCTCTCTATGGGAAATAAATATTAATCAATCAATGGCATTTATTGAGTGCTTAATATATGCAGAGGACTGTATTACATTCTTAGGAGAATACAATAGACTTGATAGACAAGATTCCTCCCCTCAAGTAACTTATAATCTTATAGGGAAAACAGACATCAAAATCAGTTACAGATAGGGAAAGCAATAGGGTGTAGAGGGATGAGGTAGGGATGAATATCAAATTGCTTAGGGGTTACAAACAGGTATGTAGTTGACACAGAAAGGAGGAAGAATGAGATGGAGGAATGAAAATTGATCATTAGCTTGAGTGGTGGTAGGTTAGACAAATGTAAAGGGGAAAGGAGGTCCAGGCCAAAAGACAGACATGAGCCAGATTTCAATAGAGAATATTAAGAGTGAAGCAGAGGAAGTGGGTTGGTGTTATTAGAGGAGTAAAGAGGTTTGGCTGAGATGTAGTGGGAGAGGAGCAAGCATAGGTAGTGAGGAGCCAGCTTGATTGACAGTGTGAGGGCCAATATTGAGGAGTGCTATTTAATGTGGTGATGGAGAGGACTTTACCTATCTGCTCTCCTCACCTGCAATTCCCCAACTCACTCTCTTTGTTTTACCCAAATCAACTTTCTAGCCTTGTCTCCAACCCCTCCCTCATGCTGTTCCTTGGCTAGTAGCTCCTTCCCTGCCTCCACCAATCACACAAATCAAGTCTAGCCTTTTATGAACTTATTCATGCCTATCCTCAAAACTTATAGATATGTTTAATCAATTGTACATTCAATTATTTATTTTGACTACTCCTGTATTTTTATGTTTCTCTCTCCCATTAGCTAATGAGTTACTTCTGGTAAGGAAACATGCCCTTTCTTTGTCTTTTACTTCCTAACTACAGGTGGTCCTAGATCATAAACTCTTCACTATAGTGTAAACTTCTTGAAGACAGGTATCATGTCTACCAACTGTATTGTTCTCTCCCAAGTGCTTAGTACTGTGCTCTATGTATGTAAACACTCAATAGAACGGTGTGCTTTACTAGAAACAGCACAAGCCTGGAAGTCAGAGGACCTGGAATCTAATCTCAGTTTCTCCACCTGCCTGCTATGTGAACTTGGACAACTCATTCACAGCTTTTTGCCTTACTTTCCTCATCTGTAAGATGATAATTCAATACCTGTTCTCCCTCCTTCTAAGACTAAGAGGTCAGTGTGGGACAGAGACAATGCCCGGCTTGATTATCCAGTTCCTACCATAGTACCATAATTATTTGCATAGAGTATATGCTAACAAATGTCATTATTTTTAATAAATACCATTGATTGATTGCTCTATACCAAATGGGCACTCATAAATCTGATTCCTACTGCCACTGTAAAGTGGTCACAGCATAGTGCTGATGCTATGCTTTAATGTCTAGTGGCAAGACCATGGGATTGGGAGTCAGAGGACATGATTTCTAATCCCAACTCTGCCACTTGTCTGCTGTGTGACCCTGAGAAAGTTGATTCACTTCTCTGTGCCTCAATTACCTCATATGTAAAATGGGGATTAAGATTATGAGCCCCATGTGGGGCAACCTGATTACCTTGTATCCACACAAGTGCTTAGAGCAGTGTTTGGCACATAGTATTCATTCATTCACTCAGTTGTATTTATTGAGTGCTTATTGAGTTCAGAGCACTGTACTAAGTGCTTGGAAAGTAAAATTCAGCAACAAATAGAGACAATCCCTACCCAACAATGGGCTCACAGTCTAGAATGGGGGAGACAGACATCAAAACAAGTAAACAGGCATCAATATTATAATCACTTAACAAATACCATAATTATTATTCCATAGACCTAAGGATAGTTGCCATATGACTATTGCCATTTTGAGCACCATATTAGTTAATTTATCTGCTTCCTGCTGAGCCCTCCTCCCCAATCCCTGATTCATCCACACCTCACAATACCAGGGAGTTGGAGGGTAAAACAACTGGAGTAGGGGGACTGCCCACTGACACTCTGCCATCAATAGTAGAGGCTTCTGATCCAAGAAACAACTACTGTGTCCTGCATGGTGGACAGGCTAAACACATTACCTCCCTTCATCTTAAAATGTACCTATTCAATCACACTCGAGGATGAGTGCGTGTTCACTGACCTGAAATTCATTAGGCAGCATTTGAAATAATACATAATTGCTGGAGGTCACAACATTTATTAGGTTGTATGGTTTTAGACTATCTTCCTATTTCCTGTAAGGTCTCAAAGCCAAGCACTCTTTTAATAGTATAATGTGTTTTACTAAAAGCATAGCTAGGGAGGCAGTTCCTTCATATAGGACACCCTAGTCATTTCTTGGATCATCGCTAGTGAGCACAAAACTGGGTATTAGGAGAGTTGAGTTCTAATCCCAAATCCATCACTTTCTTATGTGAACTTGGACAATTCCCCCAACTTCTGTGTATTTCACTTTCCTTCTCTGTAAAATGGGGATAAAACACATGGTTTCCTTCTTTCTTAGATTGTTGTCTGCATGTTGGACAGGGATTATATTTGATCTTATTATCTACTATTTTCCTCAGTGGTTAGCACAGTGGTTTTCTCATAGTAAGTTCTTAGTAAATACCATCAGTATTATCATTATCCTAAAATTATGCTTTTCTATACTCCATAACACTCAAATAGGTGCTGGCTTGTAAGTTTTGGGAATCTAACTTTATCTTCTAAATTGCACTTTTGCTTTGACAGTTGCATAAAAAATAAACTTGGTTTTATCCTGGAGAAAATAACGCAAAAGACATGTCTAAGTGATCAAATAAGCTAACATTTGCTTATTCAAAAAAATCACCAAACTAAAGAAAAACCAAGTTTTGTTCATACTGATCTAAAACAATATTGATTTGAAATCATACAGAGCTTGATTCCTCTTCCTCTTGAAATTTGGTTGCTCCTAGGACAGTGTAACTCTAAACAACCTATGATTTGTCCTAACAAGGGCTGAGGCTAATCTCTATAGCAAGGTCAAGCTATATTTCTATGACAAAGAGTTAAAATAGTTTCAGTGTTCATTGGTACTTCCTTAACATTAACTGTTGCTCACCCAAGTTATGTAAACAGGTGACTTTTTCAATGCTGGTTGATGTGATGCTACTATGAGCAAATACAAGCTGCTTCCACAACACAATTTCGAGTGAGGTCAAATAACGAATTTTCATTATTTCTTTGAAATCACTTTACATCTCATTATTCCTGCCCATTTAAAATGAATTCCTGGGTTTTCAAGCATGTGGAAAGAAAATTCTCATTTTAGTCCACTTAACGATCTTTTCAGAGCAAGCACACTGACACTTTAAAATGCAGTTATTTCAAAGCATGCAAAATGGTACATTTGCTATGTAGTTTAGGAGGGTTCTTGACTGTTCCCTGAGACTAAATTTGGCCCTCATTTGACCTCTACTCAAGTAAACTTCAGCAAAGAGAGGAGTGCCTGATGTCAACACTTAAGATTGCCTAACTCGTCCTCCATGGTTTTCAAGTGCTGCCAGCTCTGTGAATCTCCTTATGTGGGTTCAACAACTCAGTCAACTACAGTGATATAAACTATCAACCCTCAGGTCCGTGGCAGGTCTCTAGACAGCCCTAGATGTGCTAGGTAACTCTGGGGGACCCTCAGCCTCTACAAAGAGTATCTGATCTGAGCTATGCTGACTCTCAGTCTGGGTGTCCTTGGGTGTCTTTCGTCCCATTTTTCCCTCCCACGGACTCCTCAGTTCATTTCTGAATGTCTCAGAAATTTCCAGAATGGGAGTGGTTGGCCTACACTGTAGTGATTCGCCAAATTAGTTTCTGTGAGCAGCTTCAAATCAATCTCTGGGACATGTTCTTAAGTGATTTTGTATACAGATGTGGGTTGGTGGCACCCTGCAATATGAGGCTACGATAGTTGGGTGATTAGCCAAGTAGAGCTCCCAAGAAACAGATTCCTGCACATCTTATATTTAGTTGGTTGAAACAGAATTAGCATAGAGTTGTCAAGATGTCTAAAGTTCTTTAGAGCCCAGGGAATCAACTACTTTCAAAGGTAATTTAAGATTGCAATACCAAAAAATCTTTGAAATGATACAGTACTGATTAAAAGAATTTGAGAAATATTTAATTTCATTTTTAAGGCTTAATCCAGTGTCTGAAAGTTTGAGAATGGATTTGGAGTGACTGTACTTTTGTATAATGGTAAAGAAAGTGAAATGACCACAAAAAATTAGCATTAAAAATGATACAGTCCAATTCAGAATGGAGAAAAATCAAGAACACAAAGCAGAACTTTGTAAACCTAAATGAATTTTTTTTTTTCTTTCTAATACAATTAGATTATAAGTACCCTACCTTGGACATTTTTATTCTTCTCATTTTGAGTCTTAAAGGCAGATTTTAAAATATCATAGAAATTAATAAAATGCATAAATATTATTTCTAGCACTTGCTCAATTTTCCTGTATACTTCCCACTCTTAGATGGTGAAATCTAGATAAGACAAAGATAGTGTCTGATCTGACTAATAATCCTATATATTTCCTAAGAATTAGCAGGTGCTTAGGACATAGGTATACTCGCAATGAGCTTCATCATTATTATTTTACATTCTCACCCAATCAAATCAAAACTGCAGAGTTAGCAAAGCTATATTGATTTCTGATTGGTATAATAGATTTTAGGGAACCATGAAATGTTAGTTGTAACCCCATGTGAAACATCATTCCAATACTCTCAAACTGTACTCCTGCAAAATGTTCATTCAACTATTCATCTATTCAGATTTTTTTTTAGCATTTGCTCAAAGTTGATTATTTGATTCTTAATACAAAATGCAGGACTAGCAATGCTCAAATGGTGTCAATGCCATTACACAAAAATATTGATTAGCTTCAAAATGTTGAGCTCCCATTTATGAAATGTAGTAGTCTGTTTTTCAGGCTTAAAGAGAGGATAAGAGTATTAATAAGAGGTGTTAACCTTTGCTAAATGGTCTTCCTTTATGAAATGAAGTTAAAATTGAGCCAGTCTATGTGACTCAAACATTTTTTTTTTTAGTTTCACATTTAATGAAGCAACACAATCTAGATCAGTGAATATCTCCTTAAAAATCCTGTCGGGTCAATAAATGTTTCCCAACCATGCTATGTAATCTCTTTATGAATGGAAAAAAGAAAAAAAAAAAAAGCTTGAGTCAATTCATTTTTTCTAGCATGGTTCATTTTACTTAGAGAAGAATCCCCGAATAATAGCATGGTCTGATACACATGCCTGCCTGCTGGCTCCATTAGTTCCATTTGCAGACTACACTGAATATCCCCAACAGAGCAACAAATGGGCAAAGCATAACATTTTAGCAGAGAACAATCTCTACACAGATCAAGCTGAGCTGTAACTTGCACTTTGGACTAGAAAATGGAATGCAGAATTACTTACCTCACTATTAGAAAGATGACAAAGTTTTAAGGAGTCAAGATCACTTAATACTTCTGTGAGATGCTGTATGCAGCTGCTGCCTTTAGCCTGTAAATTGGACAGCACTGATATTATAATCAACTGTTACAGACACAAAGCTCGCGAGACTTGGCAAAAGCAACTTGATCTGGAGGCAGCCAGTCTTTAGTGTCTGACATCTGTTCAGGGGCTAATGGCCTGATTGTAGTCATGATTCAGTTACAGATGACTTAAAAAAAAAACAAACAAGCTTTGTAATTTCAGGGAATTATTTGAAAGAGGAAATGGAATCTTTTTAAACAAAGGATTGCAATTTTATAATCAACAACAGTCCATCAAGATATCAAAACTCTTAATTTTACCTATCTTAGAATATCATTCCTCCTGATTCTTATCAAAGTTTAAATCTCTACAAGATTTCTTGAAGAAATAATGGGATTTCAGTCACCTCAGTGCAATCACTGCTAGCCATCTGGTTTGCTCAAATGAGAAAGCTGAAGAATAATATCTTAGGGAGATATGAGCATGGAAAATTTTTAAATTAATTATGTTTACAGCATTCTGATTAGTCTCTCTTTCTGTGAAGGCATCTTTCTTCCTATTCCCACATCTACACCACAGCCACTTCACTCTATTTTGCAAGTTCATGCACTTTTGACCCTCAAAATGGATAAAACAACATATTCCTAAATTACCTGGTGTTGCAAAAGCAAAACACAAATTTATTTTTACCAATTTATGGGCGCCAACTCAAGGTGCTCTGCTGATATTAGATTGACTCAGATGTTCAGTAAAGTGGTTGATATGTAGTCAGTGGATAACAAACACCACTATATCATTATCATTATCTTCAATGGCACCATTTACTGAACTTTTGGGTTGCCCACCCCTTTCAATAAAAAGGTGGAGAATCAGTCAATTAATCTGTGGCATTTACTGAGGTGCGTACTGTCATGAGAACACTGTATTAAATGCTTGGGAGATTACAGAACAGTGGAGTTGGTAATCACTGATTCCTGCTCACAAGGACCTTACAGTCCACAGGAGAAGACAGACATTAAAATAAATTACAGATAAGGGGAATAGTAGAGCAGAAGGATATTTATAATGAGTGCTTTGGGGATAGGGTGAGTATTAAAGTGCCTAGCGGGTACACAGCCAAGTGAACAGTTGATAGTGAGGGGAAGAGCTATGATGGAAATTCCTGACACTTGCTCTTGCATACTTTTCCATGACCCTGGCACAGAACCCGCTGTCCCAGCCCCTGCAGGGAGTGAGTGTCCCAGACAGTGCCTTACACAGGTCTCTGTGGGATATGGATTTTTTTGGATCTGGGAGCAGGCTCTCGGGACCTTGACCAGCACCAACTCCACAGGGCTTCGGTCTCAGAAGGTCACGTGCTCCTAGCCTAACTCCAAACATTTACTAGATGTTGAATAATAATGATAATAATAAATAATATTTGTTAAGTGCTTATTACTGGTCGAGTACTGTTCTAAGTGCTGGGGTATATGCAGGTTAATGAGGTCAGACACAAGCCCCATAGTAGGAGGGAGACCAGATTGCCATTTTACAGATGATGAGACTTAGTCATTAAGTGACTTCTGCAAGATTAAACTTTAGATGCTGGCAGAGTAAGGATTAGAACCCAGGTCCTCTGACTCCATGGCTCACCCGTAACTCTAGGTCATCCTACTTTACCAAGTACTATGTTTGCTGTGTTTCTTCTCCCCACTGTATGTCTTTGTCTGTGTCTAACTCCCTGATTGATGTGCCTCTAGGTTCACCTGTAATCCTTCAGTGGTATTTATTGTGCCCTTACAATGAACAGAGCCCCCAGTCAAACACAATATAGGTTGGTAAACAAAATCCCTGCCCTCAAGGAACCTACAGTCAAGATCCTTTTTTGTATCCCTGAATGTCCATCCACTTCCCTGGCCCCACTGTGAAAGTGCTCATCTCCTCTGCCCAATACGAACATGGGGCAGTTATTTATTTATTTTTTCCCTTAGCCTTGCTGCTAAGGAACCCCATTCCAATCTGCCCTGACATTCAAAATGAAAAGCTGCCATCCCTGGCTGATTAACTCAACTTTTGACTGAATGTTTCTGAAGCAGTTATGACTGTAATCATGTTAAAAGCAATTTCTATTACTTTTGAGCTATTGTTCTGATCTACTGTGGGTGTTCATTCTTATGAGAAAGCCACTTTATATGACTATTGACATAACCACATAAAATAATGTGGTAGGGGAAATTCAGAATTCCAGTTAAAGCTTTCATAAAAATACATGTTTTACACCGATTCTCCATTAATTTGCCTGATGTAACTTGAAAGTCAGTAGACTCAAGTCCAGAAACAGCAGTGATTCTGGAACTCTCCTCGTAGTGTAGTCCAGAGACCACCTTGCTATAGTGTTATGTCTCTTTGAATGTGTTCACAATTTTTTGCTTAGAAAAACTGCATAATTCAATTATTGACAGAGTTAGGTGTATGCTTCTCCCCCATTTGACATTAATGGACTTCATTCAAATTACCCGATTTATGGATCAGGTTCAGTACAAGCAACCAAGAATCTATTTTGGGGGCAAGCAGGGTTTGACTGAGACATTCAAGTCATTTACGTGGTCGTCATTTAACAATCAAAACTAAATTGTTCTTAATCTGAATCTCTTCTTAATTACACGTCTTGCTCATTTTTATGGTCTTTTATCCTTGTAATTTTCTGCCCTTGTATAACTTTTCCCTAGATATCCCAAAACCTTCTTGGCAATGTAATAATGAAAGTATTTGTTAAGCATTGAAAATGAACCAACCACTCTACTAAGCGCTAGGATAGATACAAAATGATAATCCTGTTGGGTGTGGTCCCTACATGGGGCTCGCATTCTAATGTACAGTGCATATGCATCGTTGTCTTTGTCTACACAAGAAAAATCCAGCTCCAGATTGAAAGTAATGTAGTGGAACCTGTCTGCAAATTGCATCAGTCCTAATCTGAGTGATTAGCCTAATATAGGCTACTGGTATATTCCATTGTAATTTAGCCCAGATGAACTGAAGAGTGGTGATTTACCAACTCTGTTGTATTGTACTCTCCCAAGTGCTTAGTAAAATGCTCAACACCCAGTAAGTACTCAAAAGATATGATTTATATATTGAAATCAATTTTGACATTCGATTGGTTCCTTCTTTTTTTGGTATTATGTGCTTACTATGTGCCAGGCACCGGTCTAAGTGTTGGTGTAGCTACAAGATAATTGGATTGGACACAGTCCGTGTCCCTCATGGGGATCACAATCTTAATCCCCATTTTACAGATGAGGTAATTTAGACACAGAGAAGTAAAGTGATCTGCCCAAGGTCACACAATAGGGGTAGAGCTGGGATTAGTACTAGGTCCTTCCGACTCCCAGGACCATACTCCATCCACTAGGCCACACTGTTTCTTCCTTATGAGGTCTGGGATTCCTGAAGATGGGACTTGAAGTAACTCACCTGAAATGGTGAATAGTGGCTTTGTGAAATTCTAATAAGCACTCAATTAGTAATTCTTATTGAACCTTCATTCTCTGCACAGCACTGTAATGGGACCCTGGGTGCATACAATTGGGTTAGTGGAGTTGATACCTAAGCTGTAGGAATTTACACCTGAGAGAGGCAGATGCTAAAATAAATTACAGCTAAGAGAAGCAGCAGAGTTTAAGAATATCTACAAAAGTCCTACTTGGGGGTATAGGTGAGTTGAATACCTAAGTGCTTAGGTGATGTGGGGAAATAGGGTGAGGAGAGAAGAGAATAAACATGGAAGGGCTTCTGGAGGAGCTATGGTTTATTAAAGATTTTGAAGATAAGAAGAGGGCAGGGGTTTTTCCTACACTACTGTGTTGAACTCTCCTAAGCATTTAGTATGGTAGGTTCCTTCTAGACTGTAAACTCATTATGGGCAAGGAGTGTATCTGTTATATTATTATGTTATATTCTCCCAAGCTTTTAGTACAGTCCTCTGCACACAGTAAGTGCTCAATAAATATGATTGATTGATTGATTGCTGAGTACTGTAGTCTGCCCAATGTGAAGGGGGAAGGATGGAGGACCAGCCAGGAGATAAGGGTGTGAATAGGAGCTTGGTGGAAAAAGACACAAGAATGAGGCACATGAATAAAACTTGAGAGTCAGAGGATCAAGGGTCTAATCGAGGTTCTGCCACTTGCCTGCTGTTTGACTTTGAACAAGTCACTTAACTTTTCAGTGCCTTAGTTTCCTCATCTGTAAAATGGGATTCAATGCTTGCTCTCCTTTTACTTAGACTGTGAGCTCCAGGTCTGACCTGAATAACTTATACTACTATCCCAGCACTTAGAAGAGTACTGAACACAGAGAGCATGCTTAACAAATACCATGAACTAAAGGAGAACCTGGTGGGCTTAGATGTGAAGAAGGAAGTGACCACTGTCCTATTTTGGGCCTTATTGACCTCTTGCTTTTCTCCATCTGTAATGACTGGCCAGAGAGGTCAGAGAGCCAGAGGCTAGGCTCCAGAAACTGCAGAGATTAGCCTTGAGGGAAAGGAATGGGAGGTCTTCTAGGCTCTCACAATGGGCACATAGTCTGAAGCTAAACTGGGCTGAAAGTGCATTGAGGGACAGGAGAGATGATGGAGCATTTTTATTCACTCTGCCTTATAAGTAGAGACAGACTCTCTCCCCTCCCCTTCCCTCCTATCATTGAAACCACTTGCATTTAGTGCATGGAATGATTCAGAAAACTCTCCCAGATCATCTTGCAGGGCTCCAGAAAGTGAAAACTGAACTGGCCTAAACCAGGTTCATCATGGATGCCTAGTATTTGTGAGAGTGTCCAAAAGCTGTTTCTAATAATATGGCAGCTGATGGAACTTAAGCTCCCATGCTTAAAAAATGGATAGGAGAAATAGATGTTACAAAATATGAATTTTTTGGTGATAATCAAATTCACTAAACTAGTGAAAAACATGCCTTGAAGTTGCACTAGCTTATTTGCACAGGAGGAAAATGAGACCAGAAAGTTTCAGAACCCTATGTGTTTAAGAGGTCCAGTGGCATTTCACCCTTTTTTCGGGTAATTTATATTTATATTGTAAATATATATTATTATACTTATATAAAATGACATTGAGCCATTTCTAATTTATAGCAACTTTAAAGATATATTTTCTCCAGAATGTCCTGTCTTTGGCCATAACCCATAATTGTCCTAACAACATTCTTGCACCGTCAGGTACTAGTAAATGTTATTACAATTCTGAAGGGCATGTCTCCTCCTCTAGACTGTGAGCCCATTGTTGGGTAGGGATTGCCTCTCTCTGTTGTCAAATTGTACTTTCCAATTGGTTAGTCCGGTGCTCTTCACACAGTAAATGCTCAATCAATAGGATTGAATGAATGAATGAATGAATGAATGACTGTCTCAAAGAATGGTGAAGAAAGTGACTATTTGTCATGAGGTTTTCTCTTCAGGCTTACCTTCTCTTTAGACCTCAGAGAAGCAGCATTGCCTGGTGGATACAGCATGACCCGGGAGTCAGAAGGACCTTGGTTTAAATCCCGGCTCTTCCACTTGTCTGCTGTGTGACCTTGGGCAAATCACTTCACTTCTCTGTGCCTCAGTTACCTCATCTATCAAATGGGGATTAAGACTGTGAGCCCTATGTGGGACAGGGACTGTATCCAACTCCATTTGTTTGTATCAATTCCAGGGCTTATGTCTAGTACACAGTAAGAGCTTAACAAAAACCAGCCTTATCAGCTCTCTGATGTCCAGGAAGATAGTTGTATTTCTGTCATTTTATATTCAATCATTCATTCAATCAATCCTATTTATTGAGTGCTTACTGTGTGCAGAAAACTGTACTAAGCACTTGGGAAAGTGTAATACAACACTAAACAGACACATTCCTTGCCCACAAAGAGCTTACCGTCTAGAGAAGAGGAGACAGACATCTGTACAAATAAATAAAATTACAGATAAATGCTTAAGTGCTTTGGGGCTAGGTTGGGTGGGGGAGAGCAAAAGGGAGCAAGTCAGCGTGATGCAGAAGTGAGTGGGAGAAGAGGAAATTTGGGGCTTAGTCTGGGAAGACCTCTTCAAGAAAATGTGCCTTCAAAAAGGCTTTGAAGGGGAGAGAGTAATTGTTATATTTGAGGAGGGAGGAAATTTCAGACCAGAGACAGGAGTGGGCCAGGGAATAGTGACAAGACAGGCAAGATTGAGGCCCAGTGAGAAGGTTAGCACTAGAGGAGCAAAGTGTGTGGGCTGGGTTGTAAGAGAAGAGAAGTGAAGTGATTTAGGAAGGGGCAGGTGGTGGGGTGCTTTAAAGCCAATGGTGAGGAGTTTGGGGATTTTTTTGTTTGTTAATATTTGCTGTGGAGGTGGATGGGCAATCACTGTAGTTTTTGAAGAGCAGGGTGACATGTCCTGAAATTTTTGTAGAAAAAATGAACCAGGGAGAAAAGTGAAGTAGGACTGGATTGGGGAGAGGCAGAAGGCTGGGAGATCAGCAAGGAGGCTGATGCAGTAATCTAGGCGGCATAGGATGAGTGATTGTATTAATATGTTAGCAGTTGGGATAGAGAGGAAAGGGAAAGGGAAGATTTTTTGATGTTGTGAAGGTGGGACCAACAAAATTTGGTGATGGATTGACTATGTGGGTTGAATGAAAGAGAAGAGTCAAGGATAATGCCAGGGCTATGGTCTCGTTCATTCATTCATTAAATAGTATTTATTGAGTGCTTACTGTGTGGAGAGCACTGTACTAAGCACTTGGAAAGTACAATATAGCAACAAATAGAAACAATCCCTGCCCACAGCAGGCTCACAGTCTAGGCGGGGGAGACAGACATCAATCAATACAAGTAAACAAGCATCAATAAAAATAAATAGAATTATAGATATATGCATATATATGTAAATGTTCTGGAGTGGGGAGAGGTGGATAGAGCAAAGGGAGTGAGTTGGGGTGATGAGGAGGAGAGGGGGAGCTGAGGAAAAGGGGGACTTAGACTGGGAAGGCCTCTTGTAGGAGGTGACCCTTCAGTACGGCTTTGAAGGGGGGAAGAGTGATTGCTTGGCAGATTTGAGGAGGGAGAGTGTTCCAGGCCAGTGGTAGGATGTGGGCCAGGGACTGGCAGCGAGGCAGGCGAGATGAAGACACAGTGAGAAGGTTAGCACCAGAGGAGTGGAGTGTGCAGGCTGGAAGTAGGAGGAGAAGAGAGATGAGACTTGTGAGATGGGAAGGATGGTAGTGATATCTTCAGTGATAAGATAGTCAGGGAGAGGACAGGGTTAGGATGGGAAGATGAGCTCTGTTTTAGACATGTTGAGTTTGAGGTGACAGGAGGACATCCAAATAGAGATGTCTTGAAGACAGGAAGAGATGTGAGCCTGGAGAGAGGTTAGGGAAAGAGAGGTAGATTTGGGTATCATCTGCATAGAGATGATAGTTGAAGTCATGGCAGTGAATGAGTTCTCCAAGGGAATTAGTGTAGATGGATAATAGAAGGGGACCCAGTCCTATACCTTGAGGTACCTAATAATAATAATAATAATAATGTTGGTATTTGTTAAGTGCTTACTATGTGCCGAGCACTGTTCTAAGCGCTGGGGTAGACATAGGGGAATCAGGTTGTTCCACGTGGGGCTCACAGTCTTAATCCCCATTTTACAGATGAGGGAACTGAGGCCCAGAGAAGTTAAGTGACTTGCCCACAGTCACACAGCCGACAAGTGGCAGAGCTGGGATTCGAACTCATGAGCCCTGACTCCAAAGCCCGTGCTCTTTCCACTGAGCCACGCTGCTTCTCCCGTGGAGATATATATACCGTTCCATGGAGGTTATATATATTCCGTGGAGGTATATATACCTCCATATATAGGGGGTGAGAGGCAGAGGTGGCGGCTTTGAAGGAGACTGAGAATGAAAGGCCAGAAACATAAGAGAACCAGGAAAGGACAGACTCAGTGAAGCCAAGGTTGGATAATGTTTCCAGCAGAAGGGGGTGGTCCACAGTGTTGAAGGCAGCTGAGAGGTCAAGCAGGATTAGGATGGATTAGAGGTCATTGAATTTGGCAAGAACGAGGTCACTGGTGATCTTTGAGAGGGTGGTTTCTGTGGAGTGAAGGAGACAGAAGCCAGATTGGATGGGAACAAAGAGAGAATTGGAGGAGAGGAACTTGAGACAGTTTGCTCAAGGAATTTGGAAAGGAATGGTAGGAGGGAGATGGGGTGATAACTGGAGGGGGCAGTAGGGTATCCCTTATTTACAAATGAGGGAACTGAGGCAAAGAGAAGTTATGTGATTTGTCCAAGGTCACACAGCAGGCAAGTAGAAGAGCTAGAATTCTAATCTAGGACTCTTGACTCCAAGTCACATCAATCGATCATATTTATCGAGCATATACTATAGTATATAGTAACAAATGCCATCACTATTATTATTATTACAATGTAGCAGAGTTAGTAGAAACATTCCCTGCCCACAGTGTGCTTTCAGTCTAGAAGGATAGAAAGACATCAATGCAAAAAATAAAAAAAAAAATAATAAATTATGGATAATTTACATAAATGCTCTGTGTCTGAAGGAGAGGTGAATAAAGGGTGCAAATCCTAGTGCATGGATAATGCAGAAGAGAGTGGAGAAGACAAATATGAGGGCTTAGATGGGAAAGGTCATTGGTGGAGACATATTTTTATAAGACTTGAGGAGAGTGAACAGCTACTGGATGCGAAGGAGGGAATTCCAAGCCAATGGCATGATGAGACGTCAGCACTGAGGTAGAAGAGATAAAGGTACAGCAAATAGGCTGGCATTGGAGAAGTGAAGTGTGTGCGTTGGGTTGTAGTAAGAGAGTAGTGAGGTAAGGTAGGAGGAGGCAAGGTGATTGAGTACTTCAAAGCCTATGGTAGGGAGTTTCTGTTTGATGTGGAGGTGGATGGGCAACCACTGGAGGTTCTTGAGGAGTGGAGAAACATGGACTGAATGGTTCTGTAAGAAAGTATTCCCGAGAAGCAGAGTAAAGTATGGATTGAAGTGGGGAAAGGCAGGAGGCGGGAAAGTCAGCAAGGAGGATGATGCAGTAATCGAGGTGGGATAGGATAAATGCTTGGTTTAATGTGATAGTAGTTTGGATGGAGGGGAAAGAGCAGATTTTAGCAATGTTGTGAACGTTGAACTGACAGAAATTGGTGACAGATTGACTAGGTGGATTGAATGAGAAAGATGAATCGAGGATAATAATGATCTTGGTATTTGTTAAGCTCTTACTATGTGCAGAGCACTGTTCTAAGCGCTGGGGTAGATACAGGGTAATCAGGTTGTCCCATGTGAGGCTCACAGTTAATCCCCATTTTACAGATGAGGTAACTGAGGCACAGAGAAGTTAAGTGACTTGCCCACAGTCACACAGCTGACAAGTGGCAGAACCAGGATTCAAACCCATGACCTCTGACTCCCAAGCCTGTGATTTTCCACTGAGCCTTGCTGCTTCTCTGCCAAGGTTATGGACTTATGAGACAGGAAGGATGGTGGTGCTGTCTTTAGTAATGAGAAAGTAAGGGGATGACAATTTGGGTGGGAATATGAGTTCTGTTTTGGACATGTTAAATTTGAGGTGTCAATGGGACATCCAAGAAGAGATAGCAGAGCATGCTCATTTCACTAGGCCATGTTGCTTTTCTGCACTTCCATGACAGCATACTTCTGGACTCTCCCTTGACTCTATCTGCCAGACAACCTGGACTCAAGGCTCAGTGTCAAGAAAGCCTAAAATGCAATATTGCTAGTAATCAGTGGTATATATTGAGTGCTTATTTTGTACTGAGAACTGTATTTGGGAAATTTTAATACAACACAACTGGGAGAGTGATCCCTGACTACAAGATCTTAAAGTCTATAAGATCTTAAAGTCTAGTAGGGTAACAGTGATTATAGCAGCATTTGATAATTGCTATGTGCCAAGCACTAGGGTAGATACAAGATAATCAGATCGGATATAGTCCCTGTCTCACCTGGGTCAATCAATAATTTATTCCCCATTTTAAGGGAGGAGAGACTGAAGTCCAGCCAAATTAAGTGATTTGCCCCAGATTAAAGAACAGGCCAGATATAGTCAGATTTTAAAACCCAGGGATTTTTTTAATGGTATTTTTTAAGCATTTACTATGTGCCAGGTCCTGTTTTAAGCACTGGGGTACATACAAAATAGCTTGGATGGACACAATCCCTGTCCCACATAGGGCTCACAGTCTCATTCCTCATTTTATGAATGAAGTAACTTTGGCATAGAGAATTTGAGTGACTTGCCCACTGTCACACAGCAGATAAGTGGCAGGGTCATGATTAAACCCATGTCCTTATGACTTCCAGGCTCATGCTCTACCCATTAGGCCAAGTTTCTGATTCCAGCTCTTTTCTCTTTTCAGTGGTTCAGTGGGCTACACTTCTTCCCAGAAATTTTTTTTTTACTTGGGACAAGTTGTATGAAGTCTAAACTATCAGCTCAGCTGTCTTGTGGGTTGCCTTGGTAGAATCACTGATCCAGGTGTGCATCAGCCCTTGGAGAGAATTAGGCTCTATGACAATTATTCAAGAAAAGTGGCTTTTACCAACTTGCACAACTCCCACTCATTCTACTTCTCGTTCACCTCCTCCAAGAGGCCTTCCCAGACTGAGCTTCCCCTTTTCCCTCCCCTCTGCTGCCTTGCTGCCCCCCTTCACCTCCCTTCAGCTAAACTCCCTTTCCCCCCTTTCCCTCTGCTCCTCCCCTTTTCCCTTCCCCTCCCCTCAGCACTGTGCTCATTTGCTCTTTTACATATACTTTATTACCCTATTTATTTTGTCAATGAGGTGTACATCCCCTTGATTCTATTTATTGCTATTGTTTTTGTCTGTCTGTCACCCCCTATTAGACTGTAAACCCGTCAATGGGCAGGGATTGTCTCTATCTGTTGCCGAATTGTACATTCCAAGCTCTTAGTACAGTGTTCTGCACATGGTAAGCGCTCAATAAATACTATTGAATGAATGAATGTATACTTTGCAGGGAATGAGATGGTTTAGTTCAAGGTCATTTCCACATTGAATCTGTCACCAGGTCCCGTCAGTTCTACTCATGCATCATCACTAAAATCCACCACTTTCCATCCAAACTGCATTTTCAGTGATCCAAGTACTTTTCCTATCCTGCCTTGCTCACCTCCTGCCTCTTGTCTCTCTCTACTCCATTCCATACTTCACTCTGCTGCCTGGATCATTTTTCAAAAATATCATTCAGTCCATATCTTCCCACAGTTCAAGAACCTCTGGTGATGGCCCATCCACATTTGCATCAAACAGAAACTCCCTACCATCAGTTTTAAAGCACTCAGTCAGTTTGTCCCCTCCTACCTTACTTCTCTGATCTACTACAGTCCAGCTTTGCACACTTCACTCACTTTGCACACTTTACTCACTTGTGCAGTCAATCATTCAGTGGTATTTACTGAGCACTTATTTTGTGCAGAGCACTCTATTAGGCATTTGGGGGAGTACGATATAACAATGAGCTTACAGTACAGAGTCGGAGACAGACATTAATAACAAATATATTGTGGATATGTGCTGTAGGGCTGAGGATGGCGGGGGGGGGGGGGGGGATAAAGGGAGCAAATCAGGGTGACACAGAGGGAATTGGGGAAAAAAGAAATGAGGACTTAGGGAAGGCCTCTTGGAGCAGAAGTGACTTCAATAACTCTTCTAGTGACAGCTTGCTCACTACCCCATTTCACCAGCCGACTCTTTTGCCACAACCTCCCCGTGACTTGGAACTCCTCCTACCTTCATATATACCAGACCCCCACTCTCCCAACTTTCAAAGTCCTATTAATGTCACCTCTTCTCCCCAAAGGCCTTCCCCAATTAAGCCCTCTTTTCCCCAGCTCCCTCTCCCTTCTGAATCACCTATTCATTTGAATCTGTGGACTTTGGGCATTTGGTATTCATCCCACCCTCAGCCCCAAAGCACTTACATACTTATGTACAAATTGAAAATCATTAATTATTCATTTATATTAATGTCCATCTCCCCCTCTAAATTGTAACCTCACTGTGGGCAAGGAATGAGTCTATAAACTCTGTATTGAACTCTACCAAGCACCTAGTACAGTACTCTGCACACAATAAGAACTTGATAAATACCACTGATTGATTGACTGATCCTCAGCAGAAAGGGAGAGAGTGTTCATTCCCTGAACACTCTCATTCCTGATCCCATATAGGATGTCCTAACTCATTTCAGGAGGAAGAGGGGAAGGAAAGGTTGAAAGGTACATTTTTAATGGTGCTTAATACCTTCTTGGTCATTAGACAATCTCACTTGTTAAAGGAAACTACTACATTCCTTGTCTTCATGTTTCTCAAATACATCAGTATCCCTAATCTATTGGTGACACTCTCAAAAAATGATGTTGAAATGATCTTAAAAATCAGTAGGACTCAAATACAAAAAAAAAAAACCCAAAACAGAGAAATGCCATATGAAGTTAGAATGGTGGTAAACATACCTCTCTCAAATTTTAAAACAATAAAATTTTGGGGAAACTTCTATGATCATTTCTCTGCTGTTTAACCTGTGGTTTTATAGAACACTCATGTTGTGTTCTGTTATCAGTTATTATCTCTGTCTATCCAAGCAATATAAAATGGCCACATCTCATCTGGCTCATTCTGTCCTTCTATTTATAAAACAACTTTTCGTATGTTGTTGAAGTGGCTAAAGATAACATCCTTTCTTCAAAGAGAAAAGCAACGAATCATTTTCCAATGCCTATATAGAATTTTATCAAAGACAATTTAATCTAGTTCTTTGTTTGAAAAAGTTGTTTCTATCTATTTTTGTAGTGTTCTTTTATAGATTTTACAATAGCATATGATCCCTTCTTATAATTTCAAATCTAACATTGCCAATTTCACCCACAAATTGAATATGCCAAATCAGCCCTAAATGTGTAAAGAAGACTACAAGATAAAGTTTTCTCACAACTTCTCAAGTAGATATTTTAAATTCAATTGTTTATTGTTCTTTTTTTACACAAGTAGTTTCTTGAATGTAGGCTTGAAATCTTGCCTCAGACCCTCATCTCCCTCAGGATTGGTTAATATGGAAAAAAAAAATCTCAAATCAGGGACACTTTGGGGGGAATAGTCTATTCAATTTGATTTCCCACCTATTTCATACAAAGTGGTGCACTTAAAATGCAAAAAATGCTGAGAGGGGTATGAAATAAATTGAGGAAATGAAATAATAAATGGACACCCCATGACATAAAAAGATGTCCAAATTAATGAGACAAAATGGGATGCCTCCCAAAATGAGGTGACTCCAAACCAAATTAGCCAGGTCTAGTATGACTAGTCTATTAGATTCACACCTCATTGTCTTTGTCTCCTCAAATCCAAGCCATCATCCATGCCTGCCCCAGACTCTAAAATTGGCCCCAGTCTTAACCAGACCCCTTCAACATTTCATCTACTTCCTCTAATCAAAATTCATTTTCAGAATGATAAATCACCTTCTTATTCCTCTGATAACCAACTGCATCCACTAATTCTGGATCCCTCCATCTTTTCTTCAGAAGCACCATTTTTAACAAACCATTACTGAAAATCACATAGATTGACCTTTTTATAAAAAATGCTGGGTTCCACATTAGTCCATGCACATCTACATATATAATGCAGCTTCTATTTTAATTACAACTAAATATAATTCAGAGTCACCAGAGCACACCTTCTCCATGCTTCCGAGTGTTCCCCAAAATGCATATCCCCCTGGAAGCATTCCTTAACTGATAGCCACTTCCCTAGAGTGTCATACCAGTATCTACCCTTAGCTATTGCCAAGCTTGATAATGTCTACATCCATTAATTTAGTAACTTATGGATTTTTTCATTTTGTCCATAATTTTGCTATAATAATAATAATAATGGTGTTTGTTAAGTGCTTACTATGTACCTGGAACATATTCTAAGCACTGGAGTAGATATAGGGACATGGGGTCACAGTTTTAATCCCCATTTTCAGATGAGGGAACTGAGGCATAGAAAAGTTAAGTGACCAGCCCAAAGTCACACAGCTGACAAGAGGTAGAGCTGGGATTAGAACCCATGACCTCTGACTCCCAAGCCCGTGCTCTTTCCACTATGCCATGCTCTTTCCACTTAGCCATGCTGCTGCTGAATCATCCATTGTAGATATATTGTTTCTCCTTGCTCCTACTGAATGGATATAATCTGTGTCCACCAATCTCACCCTATAGAGAAGCAACATGGCCCAGTGGAAAGAGCATGGATCTGGGAATCAGAATAACCCTTGTTTTTGTTTGTTTCTTTTAATGGTATTTGTTCCAGGCACTGTACTAAGCGCTGGGTAGATACAAGCCAATCAGATTGGACACAATCCATTTCCTTCTTGGGGATCACAGTCTTAATCTTCATTTTACAGATCAGGTAACTGAGGCACAGAGAAGTTCAGGGACTTGCCCAAGGTTACACAGCTGAAAAGTGGCAGAGCTAGGATTATATTCCAAGTCCTCTGACGCCCAGGTCAATGTTCTTTCCCCATGGCCACAATGTTTCCTCATTAATCCAGTTGGATTGCCCCACATTTAGAACACTACTTGACATACAAAGTGAATGCTTAACAATGGTTATTATTATTACTATTATTATCACCATTGCTTTTGTTGTTATTAGTCAATCTAGGGCAGGCATTACCATCTACTTCGACTGAATTCTATCAGGTGCTTAGTCCATTTCTCTGTACCTAGAAAATAGAAGTCTAACAATCTAATGAATAGGTGAATATTTTTAAGAAAATTTATTGGAGTAAAGAACATCTATAGTTTCTTCTTTTCCTCTCCACTTTTTCCATTCTCTTTACCATGTACATGCATTCAATCAACCAATGGTATTGAGCGCTTACTGTGGGCAGAGCACTGTACTAAGTGCTTGGAAGAGGACAATATAATAGAGTTGGGAGACACAATCCCTGCCCACAAGGGGTTTACGGTCTAGAGAGGGAGACGGACATTAAAACAAATTACATAGCCCAACATTTCACCCAAAAGTCTCCGGGAAGAGAGTCCAGACGCATGTGGCTTGGAGACCCAGCCCCTTCAGTCTCTGACAGAAATAAATTCCACAAAAGTGGCTCTCGAGCCCAGAATTCTCTGGTTCTTAAGCTGAAAAAACTACTGAGGACCCAGTCCTCAGTCTTCCCAGGAGAGAATTAAGGCAGAAGCTCACCTCTTATCTTTCTTCAATCACTGCCTAGGAGTATATTTTTGAACTAGACCAGCCAACAACATGAGTCAGGCATTTGAATCTGTAGACTGATATTTACTCAAACAATTTTAAATGGGGATGAAAGAAAGCCAGCCTATATTAGGATCCTATCGTTGTTCACCTCTCCTCCCATTTTCATAGGCATTTTAAATAATCTTGGAAATAATTTCTTCAGAATAATTAACACTCCAAACATATGCCAAATGAGGTATATTGAAAGAGTAAGGAATATGATCATTAAGATGCTTCTTAGAACTTAGGCATTCTTGGAAGATTCTTCAGGAAATATATATATATCCTGAATAGATATACATATTTGCACAAATGTATGAATATGCATAATGCCCTCTGAATATGACTTTGAAGTCAGTTAAAGTCAGATTTACTTTGTGGATCTGATTCTTGGGTCTCCTTCAAAAACAAGAAAACTTATTCAATAATCACTCCTACAGTGACTTGCTGCTTTAACTATAGTGACTTTTTAGTGAATTAACTGGAACCATGTTCATTTAGAAATTGAGAATGGCATAAAATGGGGAAATGGTGTGGGAGCCCTCATGTGGTGAGCTTAATTTCTCGGTGCATCCTCAAATGTCATACAACTCCATCTTCAATTGGAAACAATCCCTTTGTTTTAAAGGTACCAAAAGCTATCATATTAACCTACTTTGAAGGGTTTTTTTGTTTATTTTTTGACTGAGATAATGGAGGATAAATATTTGAGCATGTATTGAATTGACTCTAATCAAGTCTCATTAATTTAATAAATTCATAAAGATATATCAATTATTTTGTAGACCACATTGTGAATAACACATTATTATAGTATAGTAACAGTTTATTCATATACCTGACAAAATGACTTCTTCTAGAGGTTTTATTTTTTTAAAGTATTTATTAAGTGCTTACTATGTACCAGGTATAGTACTAAATGCTGGGGTAGATGCAAGATACACAGGTTAGACCCAATCCAAGTCTCAAAGGGGGCTCACAGTTTTAATCATTTTATAGACGAGTTAACTAAAGCATAGAGAAGTTAAGGGATTTTGCCAAGGTCACATAGCAGACAAGTGGTGGAGTTGGGATTAGAACCCAGGTCCTTCTGGCTCCCAGGCCCATCCTCTATCCATCAGGCAACGTTGCTCCTCTAGAGTTGTTTGTAATTGTAATGCAGGTATTCAGATACTCAACCAATGGTATTCATGAAGTGCTTACCATGTGCAGAGCATTGTTTGAAGCACTTGGGAGACTAGAAAACAACAGAGTTGGTAACTCATTCCCTGCCCGTGAGTTTACAGTCTAGAGGAAGAGGCAGACAATATAAATACATAATTTACAAGAATGTACTTAAGTGCTGTGGGGCTGAGGGTGGGGGGAATACCAAATACCCGAAGGGAACATAACCAAGAGCATAGATGATGAAAAGGGAGAGGGAGTAGGGGGAAAAGGGACCTAATCAGGGAAGGCCTCTTGGAGGAGATGTGACCTTAATAATGCTTTGAAGGTAGGAAGAATGGTGACGTCTATATATATATATATATATATATATATATATATATTTAGAGAGAGAGAGAGAGGACAGAGGGAGGGTCAAGGAAATAGGTTGTTGGTGAGATAGAAAAGATCAGGGCACAGTGTGCAAACTGACACTGGAGAGCGAAGTGTGTGGGCTGGGCTAGTAGATCAGTGAAATAAGATATGAAGGGGCAAGCTGAACAAGCGATTTGACGCCAATGGTGAGGAGTTTCTGTTAGATGTGGAGATGGATGGGCAACCACTGGAAGTTCTCGAGGAGTGGGGAAACATGGACTGAATGGTTTTGTAGAAAAATGATCTGGGCAGCAGAGTGAAATATGTACTGGAGTGGGCAAAGGCAGGAAGCAGGAGCTCAGCAAGGAGGCTGACGCAGTAATCAAGGCAGGATAGGATAGTGCTTCGCTCAGCATGGAAGTTTGAATGAAGAGGAAAGTGCTGATTTTAGCAATATTAAAGATGGAATTTGGATTTGCTAGTATTCGGTGAGAGATTGAAAATGTGGGTTATATGTATAATGAGCTTCCGGTTTGTACCAAACAGAAATTCCTGGACCAAGGTTGACTCGGTGACCAGTAGTAGAAGTCAAACCACACTTCTGATCACCAAGGTTAATGTTGAAAGTTTTTTACTTAATTTTACCAATGTACAAGGGAGTGACACATACACAAGCTCACTCCACTCCACCAAGGGACCAGTACCAGTCTGCGGTCAAAGGAGCCCATTCTGCCAATGCTTCTTTTTTCTGCTTCCAAGTGCTGCTCTCCTGCTGCTTCTCTCTCCTGCTGCTTCTCCTGCTCTCAGCTTCTTTCTTCTCTGCATGTTTCTGCTCCCTCTGCGTGCCTCCATGCTGCCTCCAGGTGTCCCCTCTTTCGACATACCCCCTTGCGATTCAAAGCAACCACCTTTTATCTGCCTTAGGTGTCGCAGATGTGGCTCTACATAGCTGTGACTGATTGGTCCAGACATGTTACTGGGTAGAGCAGGGAGAGAAAGCCTCAGTTCCCTCCATGCTCTGACCTCCCACAGGCCAGCAATCATCTGCCTCAGGGAGAGCCCATCAGTGCCTTTGCAAAGTCTCTTCCTTGTTGTTGTTTGCGGGATTACAAACTTTAAAAAGGCAGCTTGCTATGGGCTCACCACAATCTGAAAAAGATGAGTCAAGAATAACTCCAAGGTTTTGGGCTTGTGAGACAGGGAGGATGGCGGTTGCTCTCTACAAGTGATGGGAAAGCAGAGGGTGAACAGGGATCAGGTCGGAAGATGAAGAATGATGTCTTGAACATGTTAAGTTTGAGGGGTTGGTGGGATATCCAAGTAGAGATGTCCTGACGGTATGAGGAAATATGTAACTGCAGAGAAGGGAGAGAGGTTAGCCTTGGAGATGTAGATTTGGGAATCATCCAACTAGAAATGGAAGGTGAAGCCATGGGAGCAAATGGGGTTCTCCAAGGGAATGGGTATAGATGGAGGATAGAAGCAGACCCTGAACTGAGCCATTATGGACCCCCATTGTCAGAGGTTGAAAGGTAGATGAAGATCCTGAAAAAGCGACTGAGGAGGAACAGCCAGAGAAATGTGAGGAGAATCATGAGAGGATTGGGTCAGTGAAGCCAATTGATTTCTCAAGCATATAACATTAGCCATCAAGTTTATTATATATTCCTCTTTAGACTAAAATTAAATTGGCACAGAATGTGATTTGTAAATCCACACTGAAGTGTCTAAAGAAAACCAAAAGGAAAGCTAAAAAAAAAAAAGTCAGCAAATACTATGACTATATAGGAGATATTGGTGTTGAAGCTTGCTTACTCAAGACAGAGGGTTGTTTAGAAAAAAGGTTATAATAATTATATCAAAACCATAGTTCTATTTCTCCTTGGAAAAATCTTTTTTCATATTTCCATGTTTTTTTCAGTTTTCAATCAAAATGTAAGAATGGGCATTGTTACTTCGAACTTTTCAAAGAAATAGTTTTCCAGTTTTGAATCAACACCCATAAAGCTGCTTTTATGACTTCGTTGGAGAGATTTTGGAAAAAAACACAGGACTGGGAGTCAGAGGACCTGGTTTCTCACCATGGTTCTGCCACTTGCCAGTTGTGTGACCTTGGGCAAGTCACTCAACCTTTCTGGACTGCAATTTCTTCATCTTTTCTTCCTCCTACTTAGACTGTGAGCCTCCCGTGAGGCAAAGACTATGTCTAACCTCATTATCTTAAATCTATCCAAACACTTAACACAGTGATTAGCACATAGAAAGCACTTAAATACTTTATCGTTAAAATTTAGGGAAATCAAATAGAAATTGCCAGTGAAATAATTCAATGTTTTTAAAGTTTTTTTGGAACTTAGGACAGTCAAAAAATACCAAATCTCAATGATGTGAGATTAAGTCCTTATGACAATACAGTGAGATGAAATCTATTCTATTTGGGAAATAAAATCATAATGTTCCTTTCTCTTTCAGTCTCCTTATTTATGTGGCTTCCTTTTTAGGTCCATACCACATTAAGCAATTTATAGGATTTCCACAGACAACATCACTCAGCATCACATGTTACTGACTATCAATTAGATCAAGATAACCTAGCCCTCTTTCGACACCGATTGATTAGCATGGCAGCGTCAGGCTTCAGAACAAGCATCGTATTAAATATTGAACTAGTTTTCAATTCCACCATAAAGTGGATTCTAATTATACCAATGATACAAATGTTGACATTTCAAAGCTTACATCATAATTTAGAAGCAGCAGGGCCTTGTGGAAAGTGCATTCAGAGAGTCAGAGGATCTGGCTTCTAATTCTGGCTCTGCCACTCAACTGCGTGACCTTGGACAAGTCATTTAACTTCTCTGTGCCTCAGTTCCCTCATCTGCAAAGAGAGGATTTAATACCAGTTCTTCTGCCTACTTAAACTGTTAGCTCAATGTGGGATTTGATTACCTTGTATGCAGCCCAGTGCTTAGTACAGTGCACAGCACATAATAGACAGTTAACAAATACCTCAGTTTTTATTTAGATTGTGAGCATGATGTAGGACAGCTACTGTGTCCAACCTCATTATCCTTTGCTTATTAAATGCTCAGAATATTGTTTGACACCTAGTAATAGCTTAACAAATACACTTCATTCATTCAATCCCATTTATTGAGCACTTACTGTGTCCAGAGCACTGTACTAAGCGCTTGGAAAGTACAATTTGGCAACAGATAGACAATTCTTACCCAACAATGGGCTCACAGTCTAGAAGGGGGAGACAGGCAGCAAAACAAAACAAGTAGAAAGGCATCACTACCATCAAAATAGAACCATAGATAAATGCACATCATTAATAAAATAAAACAATAAATATGAACAGATACATACAAGTGCTGTGGGGAGGGGAAGGGGGAGTAGAGGGAAAGGAAGGGCTCAGTCTGGGAAGCCCTCCTGGAGGAGGTGAGCTCTCAGGGCAACAAATATTTAACAAATAGCAACAGTTAACAAATACCATCATGCTTAACAATTAAATTAATTATGTTTTGCATTTGTTAGATTTTTTTTCTCTAAGTAAATAAGGTCATTACATTTGTCAATTACCAGAAGCTCTATGTTCTATACTACAAAACCCCAAAGATAAACCATGGCCCTAGGCAGGCTTTCTCTTCTTAGAGTGTTTAATTGCTTATCTCAAAACCTCATAAATAAATGCATATTCTCCAATTTTATTGAAATGTGTTATTTATGTATTGATCATTTTGATAGTGTTATTTGCAAACAAATAATGTAAACATTAAAACCCTGAATTAAGGAGTATAGAGTAGGAGATTTCATTAAAATGGCACTGCCTAGGAAGGATAAAAGGAAAATAATGTACATTCCTTTCAGAGGCAGAAGGAAGCTATTGTCATTCTATGAATGTACAAGTGGTGTAGGACCATGAACCGATCTTTGTCAAAATCTGTGCAGATTCCCTAGAATAAAGGCAAAATTCAATCACCAAAACCTGACATTCTCACTTCACAACATTGCCAAGATCTGCCCTTTCTTCTCCATCCAAACTGCTACCTTGTTAGTACAATCACTCATCCTAACCCCACTGGTTTACTGCGTCAGCCTCCTTTCTGATCTCCCAACCTCCTGTCTATCTCCGCTTCAGTCTATACTTCACTCTGCTACCTGGATTATCTTTCTACATAAAGGCACTGGCCATGTCACCCCCCTTCTCAAAAATCTCCAGTGGTTGCCCATCAACCTTCTCAAGAAGCAAAAATTCCTCACTCTTGCCTTCAAAGCTCTCCATCCCCTTGGCCCCTCTTACCTCACCTACCCTCTCTCTTTCTACTGCGCATCCCATACACTCTGCTCCTCTACTGTGCCTCGTTCTTATCTGTCCCACTATTGACCCCTAGCCTACATCCTACCTCTGGCCTGGAATGCCCTACCTTCTCACATCTGCCAAACTAGCTCTCTTGCACCTTCAAAGCCCTATTGAGAGCTCAGCTCCAGCCCTATTGAGAGCTCAGCTCCTCCAGGAGGCCTTCCCAGACTGAGCACCCCTTTTCCTCTGCTTCTCCTCCCCTCCTCATTGCCCCTACTCCCACCCTGCCCCACAGCACTTGTGTAAATATGTGCATATTTATTGTTCTATTCATTTTATTAATGATGTGCATATATCTATAATTATATTTATATTGATTCTATTGATGCCTGTCTACTTCTTTTGTCTGTCTCCCCCCTTTTAGACTTTGAGCCCGTTGTAGGGTAGGGATTGTCTCTATCTGTTGCCAAATTTTACTTTCCAAGCACTTAGTATAGTGCTCTGCATAAAGACTCAAATATGATCGACTAAATTGGATAATTTTTCAAACTGCCAGCAGTTTAAAAGACATTTAGCCAATCTGCTTAGCTTGCTGCACACTTCTCAGAAATCTTTGTTAGCCTAATGTCCCTCAGTACCAAGGAGAAACTCCTGAACAGCAGTGTTAAGGCACTCAATCAACTCTCTCTTCTAACTTGCCCTTCCTCTTTGGCCAATACACTCCAATTCTTAATTTTCATTCTTCTTTAAGCCAGTCTATTTACTATACCTCAAACTCTTGTTTTCCACCGCCAATTTCTAACTCCCAGGCCTGTGCTTTATCCACTGGGCACACTGCTTCTCTATCTGCTCTGATTATGAGACCTAGCTATGACATATCTACTCCATTGCTTGGCAGATTGTAATTGCTAAACAAATACTATTATTAATTATTAGTGGTATCATTCCTACTACTACTGCTACTACTACTAATAATAGGAAGAATCAGGAGGATTTAAAGCAGTTAGTTGAATCTAAGCTAAAGACAATGCTGAGAATGATTATCCAAAAGTAGTATTATAACAATTCACTCCATTCTACAGAACAGTTAAAAAACAGATCTTTAGAGAGCTTTAAATCCTGCTTGAAGCACCGTGATTGAAGCACCGTGGCGATATGATCCCTGTAGTCAGGAAACATGTTTCATTCTTCTGACTTCAGGACATCTCTATCTGGTGCTCCAGCAAACATCTCAAACTAACCATGTAGAAAACAAAACTGCTCATCTGTCTACACTGCCTTTCATATCACTATGGATAACATCATTATCTTCCCTATATCACAAGTCCATAACCTTGGCATTTTTCTCAAATGATCTACCTCATTCAACCCACATATTCTATTTGTCATAAAATCCTGATGATTCTACTTTCATAACATTGCTAAAATTAGTCCTTTCATCCAAATTGGTACTACGCTGATCCAAGCACTTGACTACTCCATCAACCTCCTGGCTGACTTCCCTGCCACCCTCTCTCCCCACTCCAGTCCATACTTCACTCTGCTGCCATATCAGTAGTTGGTCCATGTTTCCCCACTCCTTAAAAACCTCCAGTGGTTACCCATCCACACCGACAACCAACAAAAATACCTCTCCATTGGCTTTAAAATATTCCATCAGCTTGCCTTCTGCTACCTCACTGATCTAATACAGCCCAGAGCACATACATTTTTCCTCTACCTCTAGCTTACTCACTGTGCCATGATTTTATCACCACTCTCCTATTTCCCACATCCTCCCTCTGACCTGAAACTTCCTCCCTCTCCATGTATGACAAACCACCCCTCTCCCCATATTCAATGCCTCATTCAAATCAAATCTTCTCAAAGAGGGCTTCCCCAATTAAGTACACTTTTCCCCCTCTTCCTCTCCTTTCTGCATTGCCTGTGTCCCTAGATCTGTTCCCTTTACCACTTGCTATTCATTCTGCCCTCAAACCCACAGCACTTATGTTCATATCCATATTCTGTTTATTTTAATGAAAGTCTTCTTCTCAAGACTGTGAACTCCTTGTGGGCATGGCTTTCTCTGTTGTACTATACCCTCTCAAGCCCTTAATAAAGTGTTCTGTACTCATAAGTTCTCAATAAACACCATGGATTGATTGACTGATCATTAGGTTGTACTTTCCTAAATTGTAGCATATTGCTTTGTGCTCAGTGGATGCTCAATTTATAACATTATTATTACAGCACCCTAAGAAATACTTATCTAAGCACATTATAATATTATTTAATGAATACTTTCTATATATCCAAAATGTTGCAAGTACTTAAAAGAAATCCAAAATTTCTTTATATCAGAAGTGATTATATATTCCAATTAATGTTGCATGATAATTAATGCACTAGAATATTTAATGAAAAATGTTCTTGGTTTTATAGCTTTAATGCTATGTGTGCTATTTAAAGGTCAAAATGTAGAAGATTCTACTTAAAACTTCTGGAAAATTACATATACAATATCACTTTAGTTATTAAACCTTATTTTTTCAGCTATAGGACCCTAAAATAATCAGAAAGTAACCAAAGAAACCACTTTGTTTTGCAGATGGTACAAATTGAGAAAAATACTTTAATTTTAATTATTTTGACACAAAATAATTTCAGGATTAGAGTTAGTTCTGAATAGAGTGTTTCATTACACACATCATTTATGAGGAGACACTGTTGTAATGCATCCGGCATGCTGATGCGTCATTTTTAAATATGCCCCAATTCAATTACTTTTAAAGATGAGACCAACCTATAGGTGGTTAAATGAGTCATACCACATCCCTTTTTAAGAGTATAATATTGAAAATCAATTATCAATGCTTATCTAGATTGTCAGCTGTCCCCTAACTTTCATATTAATGTCTGTATCCCCAGCTAGACTATAAGCACATTCATTCATTCAATCGTATTTATTGAGCACTTACTGTATGCAGAGCACTGTACTGAGCCCTTGGTTAAAGGCAGGGAACGTGTCTGTTAATTCTCTTGCATTGTACTCTTTGAAGATCTTATGACAGTGCTTTTTACATATTAAGTGCTCAATCTATGATTAATATTATAAATATATGTTATTCAACCAGAATAGTCAAACAATATGGTATGGTATTGAATACAATTGAAGGAGTCGCTGAGATTGAACATGTCAGTGATAATGACATCCAGCTTTCTTCATTCAGTAAAATGAAGATTTGTTTACAATGGCGACCTCCTCATTCTCCAGCTTTGAGTGAAATTTACATATCACACTCAAAATAAGTGTTGTCTTTTACAAAGACAAAAGCAGAAGGCAGAGATAATAGTGTGGGTTGGCGTGCTTGTAGTAAGCTAGTATAAGACATTTTGTTTATGGGGTTATACATAGATTTTTTTTTTCCTAGAAACTCATGGGATTGGAGTATCTCCAGTATGGGAGAGTTGAAAAGCTTACAGAGCTGTAATAGGTGTTCAGTAAAAGTAAGCAGTAGGAGAGGAAAAATAAGGAGCAGAGTTATTAAAATGACTACACGTACTCTTCCACCATTAAACAAGTCTTCAAAACTCCACCTATACTGCCTTTCATTCATTCAGTCATATTTACTGAGCTCTCACTGTGTGCAGATCACAGTACTATGCACTTGGAAAGTAGAGTTCGGCAACAAATAGAGACAATCCCTACTCAACAACAGGCAGTGGTGAGACAGACAAGATTGAGGTACAATGAATTGGTTGGTATTGAAAAAAAAATTATTAAGCACTGATTATGTGCCTAAGCACTGTGGTAGCTACAAGTTAATCAAGTTGAACACAGTCCCTGTCCCACATGGGGCACCCATTCTTAATCCCCATTTTACAGATGAGGTAACAAGCCCAGAGAAGTTAGGTGACTTTCCCAAGGTCACACAGCAGGCATATGGTGGAGTCAGGATTAAAATCCAGGTTCTTCTGACTCCCAGGCCTGTGTTCTATCCATTAAACCAATATGCATCTCTAACTTCTCATTAGAGGAGCGAAGTGTGCAGGCTGGCTTGTAGTAGGTGTCGCAAGTCCCTCCATGCTCATACCAACCAGGACCTTCTGGGACTGGAGAAGCCTCCGTGACACATAGTAAAGTCAAACCACACCTCTGATCACCAAGGTTACTAGGGAAAGTTTTTTACTAAGCTTTACCAACGTTCAAGGGAGTGACACATACACCACTCTCTCACTCAACTCCACTAAAGGTCCACAATACCAGTCTGCTGGTCAAGGAATCCCATTCTGCCAAAGCTTCTTCTCTTTGCTTCCAAGTGTTATTGCCTTCTGCTGCTTTTGAGTGCTGCTCTCTGCCTGCTTCTGCTGCTCCAGGTGCTTCTTGCTCTGTGTGCATGTGTTTTGCATGCCCTTCTCTGTGTGCATCAGTGCTGCCTTCCATGTGCCTCCTTGTGATTCAAAATAAGCACCTTTTATGTGCATTAGATGTCACAGTTGTGGGTCTACATAGCACTGATTGGTCCAGGCCAATTACTGGATAGAACAGGGAGAGAAGGCCCTGTCTCCCTCCCTGCTTTGCCCCCACAGGCCAACAATCACCTGTGTTAGGTAGAGCCCATCAGTGTCTTGACCACTCTCTTTCTTGTTGTTGTTCACCAGATCACAGGCACCAATAAGGCAGCTTGTTGTGGGCTCATCACAGTAGGATAGTACGGTCCCCTTCGCTGGAGCCTCCTCCCCCCTCCCATCCTTTAACTGTTGGAGTTCCTCAAAGGTCAGTTCTTGGCCCTCTTCTGTTCTCCATTTACACTCACTCCCTCGGTGAACTCATTCGCTCTCACGGCTTTGACTACCATCTCTACGCAGATGACACGTAGATCTACATCTCCGCCCCTGTCCTCTCCCCCTCCCTTCAGGCTCGCGTCTCCTCCTGCCTCCAGGACGTCTCCACCTGGATGTCGGCCCGCCACCTAAAACTCAACATGAGCAAGACTGAGCTCCTCATCTTCCCTCCCAAACCCGGTCCTCTCCCAGACTTCTCTATCACCGTGGATGGCACGACCATCCTTCCCGTCTCTCAGGCCCGCAATCTCGGTGTCATCCTTGACTCGTCTCTCTCGTTCACCCCACGCATCCTATCCGTTACCAAGACCTGCCGGTTTCACCTCTACAATATCGCCAAGATCCGCCCTTTCCTCTCCACCCAAACGGCTACCTTACTGTTACAGGCTCTCATTATATCCCGGCTAGACTACTGTGTCAGCCTTCTCTCTGACCTCCCTTCCTCCTCTCTCGCCCTGCTCCAGTCTATTCTTCACTCCGCTGCCCGGCTCATCTTCCTGCAGAAACGATCTGGGCATGTCACTCCCCTTCTTAAACAACTCCAGTGGTTGCCTATCGACCTCCGCTCCAAACAAAAACTCCTCACTCTAGGCTTCAAGGCTCTCCATCACCTTGCCCTTTCCTACCTCTCCTCCCTTCTCTCTTTCTACCACCCATCCCGCACGGTCCGCTCCTCTGCCGCCCACCTCCTCACCATCCCTCGGTCTCGCCTATCCCGCCGTCGACCCCTGGGTCACGTCCTCCCGCGGTCCTGGAACGCCCTCCCTCCTCACCTCCGCCAAACTGATTCTCTTTCCCTCTTCAAAACCCTACTTAAAACTCACCTCCTCCAAGAGGTGTTCCCAGACTGAGCTCCTCTTCTCCCTCTACTCCCTCTGCCACCCCCCCTTTACCTCTCCACAGCTAAACCCTCTTTTCCCCCTTTCCCTCTGCTCCTCCACCTCTCCCTTCCCATCCCCACAGCACTGTACTCATCCGCTCAACTGTATATATTTTCGTTACCCTATTTATTTTGTTAATGAATTGTACATCGCCTTGATTCTATTTAGTTGCCATTGTTTTTACGAGATGTTCTTCCCCTTGACTCTATTTATTGCCATTGTTCTTGTCTGTCCGTCTCCCCCGATTAGACTGTAAGCCCGTCAAACGGCAGGGACTGTCTCTATCTGTTGCCGACTTGTTCATCCCAAGCGCTTAGTACAGTGCTCTGCACATAGTAAGCGCTCAATAAATACTATTGAATGAATGAATGAATAGTAGTGAGCAGAAGCAGTGTAGCCCAGTGGAAAGAGCACAGGCTTGGGAGTTAGAGGTCATGGGCTTTAATCCTGGCTCCACTGCTTGTCAGCTGTGTGGCTTTAGGCAAGTCACTTAACTTCTCTGTGCCTCAGTTTCCTCATCTGTAAAATGGGGGTTAAGACTGTGAGCCCCATGTGGGACAATCTGATTACCTTGTATTCCCCCCAACACTTAGAGCAGTACTTGGCACATAGTAAGTGCTTAACAAACGCCATCATTATTATTATCATTAGTGAGGTGAGATAGGAGGGGGAAAGGTGATGGTGTGCTTTAATGCTGATAATTTAATCTCCCTAATATAAGAGTGGGGGTCACCCCAAGGTGGACCCTGGACCTTGGAAGATGCAATCATATGGCAAGAGTCAGAATATTCACAGAGTGAACCATGAATCTTTTTCATGGAATTTGTTAAGCCCTTAATACATGCCAGGCACTGTTCTAAGTGCTAGGGTAGATGAAATCAGGTTGGACCCAATCTGTGACCCACATGGGGCTCACAGTCTTAATTCCCATTTTTCAGGTGAGGTAACTGATTCACAGAGAAGTGAAGTGACTTACCCAAGATCACACAGCAGAAACGTGGCAGATCCGGGGTTTTGACTCTGGCAGAATCCTTCTGGCAGGTACTTCTTACTCCCAGGACTGTGCTCTATCCACTAGGCTATACTGTTTCTTCAGGCATGCTGCTTCATCAAGCACTTCACACCATGAATGTTTTAAAATTATGGAAAAATGTATTATTTATCTAACCACCTTTGTTTGCATTGAAAATGAAGTTAGTGCCATTAAAACTTTGATTTGCGAGTTTTGAAGAAACAACCTTTGATACTACTCCTTGTAAATGGCCTAGGACTGGGAGTCAGAATTTGGGAGATCCTGATTCAAATCCCGGCTCCTTTTCTGGCCTGCTGTGTGATTGTGGGCAAGTCATTTAATCTCCCTGTGCTTCCATTTCCTCATTCATCAATTAATGGTATTTACTGAGCACTTACTGTATGCACTATGTGCTTGGGAGAATATAAGCAAGTTGGTAGATGTGTTCCCTCCCAACAATGAACTGACACACTTGACGGAGAGACGATATTAATATAAATAAATATTGTATAGTTATGCACACAAGTGCCTTGGGGCTGAGGGTGGGGTGAATACCCATTTTATCTTTCCTCATTTTCTCAATAGAGATGTGTTTCTTAGGTCCTCACCCCAAATGAAACCCTTAGTGAAACTCAAGAGAAACAGAGAAATCATTCATGCTTATCTAGTAGACCTTAGTTAATTGGAATTTTTTTTTTTTTAGACTGGCATTTTCATGAACATTAAATCCTTAAGAGAACTAAGTGATTAGTCTGTAAGAGAAGCAGTGTAGCTTAGTGGAAAGAGCATGGGTAGGGAGTCAGAAGGTCATGGGTTCTAATCCCGGCTCTGCCCCTTGTCAGCTGTGTGACTTTGAGCAAGTCACTTAACTTCTCTGTGCCTTTGTTACCCCATCTGTAAAATGGGGATTAAGACTGTGAGCCCCACGGGGGATAATTTGATTACCTTGTATCTACCCCAGCTCTTAGAACAGTACTTCGCACATAGAAAATGCTTTCATTGAGAAGTCCGATATAATTTCCTCCAGTCACAAAGGTATGCCTAGATACTTCTGGTCTGTCTCTGTCTCTGTCTCTCTCATTCAATATTTGATTCTCTGATTTTCTCATTTATGATTTTCTTCCCTAAAGAACTTATTTATATATATTTTAACCTCTTTACCTGTAATTGATTTTAGCATCTGTCTCCCTTGCTATACTTTTGAACTCCTTGAAGGAAGGTATCAGGACTGGACATTGACTACCCAAGTGAGTACTAAGATGATCCAATGCCATTTGACTTTTTCAGTCAGTCAGTTGATGGTATTTATTGAGCATGTACTCTGGGCAAAGCACTACACTAAGTGCTTGGAAGATAAACAGCATGGCTCAGTGGAAAGAGCATAGGCTTAGGAGTCAGGGGTCATGGGTTCTAATCCCAGCTCTGCCACTTGTCAGCTCTGTGACTTTGGACAAGTCACTTAAGTTCTTGGTCCCTCAGTTACCTTATCTGTAAAATGGGGATTAAGACTGTGAGCCTCACGTGGGACAACCTGATTACCCTGTATCTACCCCAGCATTTAGAACAGTGCTTGGCACACAATAAGTGCTTAACAAATCATTGTTGTTGTTTTTTCTAATTACAATAGATCTGGTAGACACATTTCCTGCCTACCAGGTGCTCACCATTTGGAGGAAGAGACAACATTAAAATAAATACAAAAAATTATAGAAAAGCTCGTAAGTGCTGTGGGGCTGAGAGTGTGGGTGATTTATTTATTTACATTAATGTCTGTCTCCCCCTCTCTAGACTGTAAGCTTGTTGTGGGCATGGAATATGTCTGATTATTGCTCTAGTGTCCTCTCCCAAATGCTTAGTATAGTGCTCTGCACACAGTAAGCACTCAATTAAATATGATTGAATGAAAGTGCTTCAGGGTTACAGATCCAAGTACATAGGGAATCGAGAAGGGAGTGGTAGTAGAGAAAATGAGGGCTTAGTCGGAAAAAAGTTTATCAGAGGAGATGTGATTTTAATAGGGCTTTAAAGGTGGGGGCAAGTGATCATCTGTCAAATATGAAGAGGGAGGGCATTCCAGGCCAGAAGTGGGACTTAATAATAATAATAATAATAATAATGTTGGTATTTGTTAAGCGCTTACTATGTGCCGAGCACTGTTCTAAGCACTGGGGTAGACACAGGGTAATCAGGTTGTCCCACGTGGGGTTCACAGTCTTAATCCCCATTTTACAGATGAGGTAACTGAGGCACCGAGAAGTTAAGTGACTTGCCCAAAGTCACACAGCTGACAAGTGGCCGAGCCGTGATTTGAACCCATGACCTCTGACTCCAAAGCCCGTGCTCTTTCCACTGAGCCACGCTGCTTCTCTAGTTGGTGCTTCTCTAGTTGCTTCTCTAGTTCTACTTGGGTTAGGCATTGGTGGTGAGATAGATGAGCTTGAGGTAGGTAATCAGGAAGGTAGCATAGGGGACAAGGTGATTGATTTCTGTAAAGCCAATGGTAAGGATTTTCTGTATGATACATTGGTGGAAGCACATTCGCTGGAGGTTCGCATGGAGTGGGGAGTTGGATGTTAAACTTCTGGCTGACCAGGGAGACTCAAGCACATGATTTACATCCTTAGATCAGGGGACAGAGAGAGACTACTCCCTTCTTCTCAGCCTTGGCTTTGAACCAGCAAACCAGCGCTGGAAAAGCAGACAAGCACCTGCATATCTTCACCAGATCCTAGACCCTTTGGCTCAGCCCCTGGACAGGCAAAGGAGACAAAATGAGAAGATTTGTATTTGCTTTCCATTCATATGGAAATCCAACAAAAATTAAATCCCCCAGGGCAATCGGCAGTCCTTAACAGGGGAGACCCCCCACTCTTGGGAGCACTTGAGCCTCTGACTGGCCCAGAGGGGCTGTGTGTGGGAGTATGGGCATCAGACTAGCATTAGATTACATCATATGATTGGGGGGGACCCACCATTTTGGGTCTTAGTTCAACCCCTTCCACTAGGACTTTGTTAGGACTCCCGGACAAAGGTGTAAAACAACCCAAAAGCCTCAGGTATAGCACCTCTCTCACAGATCAAGCCAGGTCAGGGGAGGGTGGTCAGGATTAAGGTACTCAGAGAAGCAGCATGGCCTAATGGATAGAGCACAGGCCTGGTAGTCAGAAGGACCTGGATTCGAATCCTGGCTCTGCTGCTTTTCTGCTTTGTGATCTTGGGCAAGTCAGTTAGCCACTCTATGCTTCAGTTCCCCCATCTGTATACGGGAATTAATACTATGAGCCCTATGTGGGACAGGGACTGTGTCCTTACCCCAGCATTTACTACAGTGCCTGACACATTGTAATCACTTAACAAATGCCTCAGTTATTATTAAATAATTTTTGCATTTGTTACGTGCTTACCATATGCCAGGAACTGTACTAAGTGCTGGGGTGGATACAAGCAAATTGGATGGCACACAGTCTCTGTCTCATGTGGCGTTCACAGTCTCAACCCTATTTTATGGATGAGGAAATTGAGGCCCACAGAAGTAAAGTGAGTTGCCCAAGGTCACACAGTAAACAATCACAAGTTCCATGATTAAGATCAATGTGCCTCACATTTCCTGGGGGGATTCAGTTCTCTGCTCTGGAGGAGCTCCATAGGGGAGCTCCTGGGTCCTAGCTCCTGGGTCCTAGACTATTTCCTCTTCCTTTCCCCACCCTTGCAGGACTGGAGACAGAGTGGGGGCAGTGAGAGTGACTAGACTGACACCCCCTCCAGGTTGTATCCAAACTAACAAATTCACCTCCCCGCCACCTCCATCCCTGTCCTCCCCAGTTTCTTCTTTCATTATTATAAGAGCATAAGAGCATGAGACCGGTAGTCTGGTAGTCTGGCTGTAGAAGCAGCATGGCTTAGTGGAAAGAGTACGAGCTTGGGAGTCAGAGGTCCTGGGTTCTAATCCCGGCTCCACCACTTGTCTGCTGTGTGACATTGGGCAAGTCACTTAACTTCTCTGTGCCTCAGTTACCTCATCTATAAAAATGGGGATTAAAAAATGTGAGC
The DNA here is from genome assembly GCF_004115215.2 of Ornithorhynchus anatinus. Classification (NCBI taxonomy): domain Eukaryota; kingdom Metazoa; phylum Chordata; class Mammalia; order Monotremata; family Ornithorhynchidae; genus Ornithorhynchus; species Ornithorhynchus anatinus. The sequence goes on from NC_041728.1 coordinate 159,908,140, forward strand.
CCCATGTGAGACAATCTGATTACCCTGTACCTACCCCAGAACTTAGAACAATGCTCAGCACATAGTAAGTGCTTAACAAATACCATTATTAATTAATTAATTAGTCAAATGAAGGGGAAAACAGAGTACTTGCTGCCATGAAAAGCAAGATACAGTGGTTTCTGAGTGTCCACTTACCCACCATTATACATTCAAAATTGAGTTTTCATGAATCCCTCTATGATACTCTCCCAAGTGTTTAGTGCAGTGCTTTTCACAAAGTAAGTGCTCAAATAAAATTGATTCTCATATTCCTTTTCTCTTTCTCCATGCCCTCATTGATCCTTGGGGACCTCAATATACTCATAGATGTCCCTGATGACCCTTCTGCTGACTGCCTTCTATCACTCCTCAACTCCACCAACCTCCTGCTCCACCTCACCTCTCCCACTCACCAACTTGGACACATAATCTTATCATCTCTAACCACTGTGCAATTGCTGCCCTCACCAACTCTGAAATCCCTCTGACCACAATCTCTTCACTTGCCTCCTCTCCCATACGCCTTCTCCCTGTAAATCTGTACACTTCCCCACAGAGACATCCCATCTTTTGACCCCATCCAATTTTCTCAACTCTTCTTGCCCCACTTAGCCTCCACGCCCAAACTACCCTTCCTTGGTGACCAAATAGATGCTCTCAAAATGACCCTCTCTACTGAACAAATCAATCAATCAATCATATTTACTGAGTACTTACTGTGTACAGAACACTGTACTAAGAACCCTGGTCCTTCTGACTCCCGGGCCCATGCTCTACCCACTGGGCAATGCTGCCTCTCATTTCAGCAATTAGGAATGTCTTTAATGCATCGTTCAGTCTTAGTAATGCTAGTATTGCTTATTATTGGTTGAAAATAACTAGGTACTAGATTTTTAATAAATGTAAAATTGATTTTTGCAATTTTCAGCTTTTTTAAAGTGTACCTCTTATATAAATGACATGGGTGGATATCAGAGAACTGCCTTTCCCAGATCTTCTAACAGCAGTGGAGGTAATAGTAATATTAATTGCTCTCTGTGGACAACTCATTTTGCTAAGTGCTTGGGAAGTAATAATGATAATAATAATAAGAATGCCATTATAAACCATTTTACATGTTTTTATCCACTGTTAGAGTGTAAGTTCTCCATAGGCATGGAATATGTCACCTCTTTGGTACACCTCTAAGAAGCAGTGTGACTTAAGGAGAAGCATCGTGGCTCAGTGGAAAAGCCTGGGATTGGGAGTCAGGTCATGGGTTTGAATCCTGGCTCTGCCACTTGTCGCCTGTGTGACTGTGGACAAGTCACTTAACTTCTCTGTACCTCAGTTACCTCATCTGTAAAATGGGGATTAACTGTGAGCCTCACGTGGGACAACCTGATTACCCTGTATCTACCCCAGCGCTTAGAACAGTGCTCTGCACATAGTAAGTGCTTAACAAATACCAACATTATTATTATTAATGGTATTTGTTAAGTGCTTACTATGTGCCAAGCACTGTTCTAAGAACTGGGGTAGATAAAAGGCAATTAGATTGTCCCACATGGGGTTTACCGTCTTAATCCCCATTTTACAGATGAGGTAATTGAGGCACAGAGAAGTTAAGTGACTTGTCCTAAGTCACAGAGCTGACAAGTAGCGGAGCCGGGGTTAGAACCCATGACCTCTGATTCCCAAGCCCATGCTCTTTCCACTAAACCACCCTGCTTCTCATTAAGTCACGCTGCTTCTTAGAGGTGTACCAAAGAGGTGAAACATTCCATGCCTATGGAGAACTTACACTCTAACAGTGGATAAAAACTTGTAAAATGGTTTATAAATAAAATATTTTAAATTAATAATTTAGCTTTCAGTTAGGTAAATATAAACAGTAAAAAATGTTGAGTTGAGTATACAGTTTGTAAGTTATAGCGGTGACTGATGGGTTTATATAACATGGAGTTTGTGGTGAGCAAGAGTGACTCCATCTTGTAAAGCAGAAGCCATTTTCTAAGAGACTGTTATTTAACCTCATGGACAAAAATGTCAAATGAAGAATTGGAGGAAAAAAGGTATTATCTTGCTGAAAAGTGTTGCAAAGGGCTTGAATGGCTGGGGAGAAACAGGATTGTTCTGCAGAGGGACCTGAGCGGGAGCTAAATAGCTCTGCTGGGCAAGAAAATGACTGCTGGATGGGGATATGTCTATGGTGCATAAACATGGGGAGAGGGGTTGCTGTCCCTCTAGGCTTATTTGAGAATGAGCTGAAGACAGCAGGCAATCCTGAGCAGGCCATGTTGCACCCCCCACCCCTCCCCGTCTCCCAAAAAACTGATAAAAGGTGGAGAGAACTGGTTCCCCACACCACGTGGCAAAACCACCTAAGTCAAGACACTACAGCAGGGCCAGAGCAACACACCACCTAAGCCATGAACTGAAACACATACTGCGACCACAGCCAAACCACCTAAGACTTGAACCAGGATAACGAGCTGAAGGCAGCTGGACTCCTTGAACCCCTCCTAAATGGGGTCATCGTCACAGGAAAGTACTTGGGGAAAACTAGATGGATAGGTAACTATTTTGTGTGTGTGTGTGTGTGTGCGCACGCGCGAATGTGTGCGTCTATCCCCTGTGCTTAGCTATGAAATTAAGCTTTCCGCTATAGATAATGATGATTGTCACTGAGTGCCTGAATTTAGAGAGAACGTAATCCCGAGGAAAGGGCTATAAATTGAGTGCCCAAATTTAGAGGAAGTTAAATCCCTGGTGAAGATCTCATAGGTTGAGCACCTGAAACTAATGGGGGAGCAATCCCCACTGGCCTAATCATGACAGGGTTAAGGCACTTGATTGAAGAAAGTTTTCTGTAGAAGGTGGGATTTGGGGAATGCTGTGACTATGGGGAGAGTTATGGGCAATCAATCCATACTATTTGTTGAGTTTACTTTGTGCAGAGCACTCTACTAATTGTTTGACCTTAAGGTGTGGGAAGGGATGGACAGAGGGGAGCCCAGGCCAGGGCAACAACCCCAGCGGGGGGATGCCAGGCAGGAGAAGTGGTATTAAGATAGGTAGAAGATTTGTGAAGGAATTAGACTGTTAGCTCCTTGTGAGCAGGGAACATGTGGACCAACTTTATTGCATTGTGCTCTCCCAAGTGGACACAGTAAGCACTCAATATATAGCACTGACTGATTGTTTGATTGGAAGGAATAAGGAGAGTGAATTGAGGAATAGCAGACAGAGGAAGCAGATTTGGAAAGCATGATGAATTGGTGGAGAGTTTGAACTCGAGTGATGGAGTTTTTACTGAATATGGATGAGCCTAGGAAGCCAGGGGTGGTTTGAGGTGTGAGCATTGTCCTTTGAGAGACACTTCAAGATGATGTGAGCCGCAGTGCCTAGCATACTACTTTCCCACCAGTAAAGACATAACTGAAAGCCGTTAAAGCTCAGTGCCTTTCTTGCCTAGAGCAAATCATTGCACTTAAAAAATAAAAATCTCAAGCCCACAGGTTGCAAAAATATTTTTTCACTCAAATCCAAAGGAGAGTAGGAGAACACTCACCTTTCTGCCATAATTTGGTTCAACGCTAACCCCTCCACCTTTTCCAAACCTGCCTCAATAACCTCAGCTCTAGACTGAGAACTCCTTGAAGGCAGGGATCATGCCCAGCAACTTTTTTTATTGTACTCTTTCTAGATTTTTGGATGGTGTTCTGTGCACAGTAAGCCCTTAGTAAAGGCCATTGACTGATCAAATTTTTTAATGGCATTTGTCAAGTACTTACAGTGTGCCAGGCACTGTTCTAAGTGCTGGGGTAGATGAAAAGTAATCAGGTTGGACACAGTCCCTGTCCCACCTGGGGCTCACGGTCTTAATCCCCAATTTACAGATGAGGTAACTGAGGCACAGAGAAATAAGTGACTTGCCCAAGGTCAACAGCAGACAGGTAGTGGCACCGGGACTAAAAACCAGGTCCTTCTGACTCCCAGGCCCATGCTCTATCCACTAGGTCGTGCTGCTTCTCTATTGATTGATCGATTGATTGAGTTCTGTGCTCCAGTTGTGTGTTGATTGGGTTAGAGTTCAGACTGAGGGCTCCTACTGGTGTAAAGATAGCCAAGGACCTTGGCCATAATGAGGAACAGCAGGGCCAATTTCAGATGATAGCAAGAGAGACATTTATGTCAGTGTCTACTGCCTGAAAAGTGTGTAACGATGGTGAGTAACATGGGAGCAAGGACGTCTAACAATCCTGAGGGAGTTTTCCATTCCGAACCTTCAAAGTGTGTCAATTTTCAAGATCTACTGTTTTTAAGATTAAAATTCTTAGTAGATTGCATTTATCTTTTTTTTTACTATTATTATTACAATATTCTTGACAGGTTCAGGTGGACTCAAGCAGATACACATACAATATCGCTATGATATCATTAAATGATTCTGTGTACCAAGCATGATGAACACAGTGTCACGTGAATCAGGACAACCACTGTAGGAAGGGGTGGAAATTTTATTTCTGCTTTATGCCAGCCGGAAGCCTGAATAATCAATCAATAGGATGTTTGAAGCTGGCCACAGTTCAGGATCACCTAGAGAGGGTTGCTCACAAATACTACAGAAAGCAGAAAGATTGCAGGAAATACCAGAAGTCTGAGAGAACTCCTTTGAATTTTTTTTTTTCTGATGGGGAGTTGTTCTTGGAAAATCAGCCCATTTGTGTTGTTTTCCAAAATGGTTCCATCTTGGACTGAATCACCCCTGTGAAACATATGCAATTTGAGCAAACTCCATCACTCAATTCTGCAATCTCCACAGCACAGCATAGTGGATACAGTATGGGCCTGGGAGTCAGAAGGACCCGGGTTCTAATCATGTTTCCATCACATGTCTGCTGTGCAACCTTGGGCAAGTCTGTTTCTGTTTCTCGGTTTCCTCATCTTTAAAATGGAAATTAAGACTATGAGCCCCATGTGGGTTAGGGACTATGTCCAACCTGATTACCTTGTATCTACCCCACTGCTTAGAACAGCACTTATAAATACCATAATTATTATTATTATTATTACCTCTAAGTTCATCCCACCCCAAGCAACACGACCTAATATTATAGATGGTTCACAAGGTGGAGTTTAAACATGCTATATAGGTGGCAGGACTAATGTTCAGTGCTGTGAAGGTAAGTAACTCTTGTCTTGCCTTGTGAAGCAGCGTGGCTCAGTGGAAAGAGCACGGGCTTTGGGGCTTTGGAGTCAGAGGTCATGGGTTCAAATCCCGGCTCGGCCATTTGTCAGCTGTGTGACTTTGGGCAAGTCACTTAACTTTTCGGTGCCTCAGTTACCTCATCTGTAAAATGGGGATTAAGACTGTGAGCCCCACGTGGGACAACCTGATTCCCTTGTGTCTACCCCAGCACTTAGAACAGTGCTCAGCACATAGTAAGCGCTTAACAAATACCAACATTATTATTGCCTTAGACTGTTGAGTCGTTTCTGACCCATAGCGACACTATGGACACATCTCTCCCAGAGTTCCTCGCTCTCCATCTGCAATTGTTCTGGTAGTGTATCCATAGAGTTTTCTTGGTAAAAATATGGAAGTGGTTTACCGTTGCCTCCTTCAATGCAGTAAACTCAAGTCTCCGCCCTCGACTCTCTCCCATGTCTCTGCTGCCCAGCTTGGGTGAGTTTTGACTTGCAGCAGATTGCCTTCCACTCACTAGCCACTGCCCAAGCTAAGAATGGAATGGACAAGCCTCTGCTTGACTCTCCCTCCCAGAGCCGAGAGTGGTAGAGGACTGGAAACTCTCCAGGTGTGACCGTGAGAGGGGTTAGTAACTCCACCCTCTGAGTAATCTCTCAGAAGGAAACTTCTAGGCACTCACATGCTGTTATTTTTTATTTTCACTAGAGGATAAAATGCTTCACAATTTCTGAATCTCACTGTCATAAGCATGCAATTCACCCATCCTGCGTTAGCAGGTCTTTAGTTCATTATGTTAGGAGATTTCTGCCTTGTCAAAGCGGAGCCCTCAACAGAGTCCTTGCACATTCTGAATAAAGACATTACTTTAATTGTAACATGCTGTTCTTAAGGTTTTTTTCAGGTTTTACTATTGAATTCACTTTTTATAAGTTTTTTTACAAAATGCAGTTAGTACATACTAGGTAGAAGGCAATTTGGGAAGTCTCACAATCAATTCATAGAATGAGAATGTAAAGAACAGATGAAGGGAATTCACCCTTTCAACAGACACCTGCTTTCCAAATGCTGTGCTTATGGATATAGCCACATTTCCATATTTCTAAATTACACATCAGTATTTTAAGCCATTTTCCCTCAAATTTACATAAAAATAACACACCACATCTTGGTACTCATTTATTCTAATTGTGCGTGCCGCATTGTTTCCCGCAGCTCAATGGGATTTCCTTTTCAGCATGTTTTTATTTTCATTTTCTCTCTCTCCCAGATTAAAATGAATTCAAGAAAGTCTGTTGCAAAGCAGATTTAATTTAGAACCATCTGAGCTCATTTCTCAGATAAAGAACCCTAAGAGTTAGATTTTAAAAAAAAGCTTCAAATATTCCCACTACTCATGACAGGGTCACCACAAGACTAGGAAACAATTGCTTTAATTTTAAATCCTTTCTCTGACTCGGTGATTTTTTTTTCAAATGTGCTCTTTAATTGTTTTGGTGCACTGAGGTACCATTTGATGTATATGACTATTGAAATATGGCCCTGCCATTCAAAACTTCATTCTGTTTTTATAATAAGTGAAGAAAACAGCACAATTATAATTATTTCAGTTTGTGTAACTGCATGAAAAACAGCATTTTTAAAAAAAATTCCAGATTATGCAAGTTACAATAATCAATTTTTTTCAAGAATTAGAAATTAGAAACCATTTGGAAAAGACACATTTTACAAATGTGAATAATGATAAATTAGACAGGGGCACACAATCACGTGGAAATCCATCTTACCTTCTTTCCTACATAAACAGAAACTTAAAAACCTTAGCTCAGTGCCTGCATTCTATAGACAGTGTTTTATGGTATTTTTAAAACCCTTACTGTGTTCCAGGAACCGTACTAAGCACTAGTTAGATACAAGATACTCAGGTTGGATAGAATCCATGTATCACATAGGTCTCACTATTTTAAGCTCCATTTTACAGTTGAGGTAAAGGAGGCAAAGAGAAGTTAAGTGACATTCCTGCAGTCATGCAGAAGACAGGTGGTGACCTCGGATAAGAACCCTCAGATTAGAACCCAGATCTTCCAACTCCCAGGCCCATGTTCTTTACCACTGGGCAATGTTGCTTCTCTAATACACAATATGTACTGTAAAAGACAAATGGAGTAAGTGGGAAGAAGATCAGAGGTAGTCATATGAACTTCTGTCACAGTAGACCTGGGACCAAAATCAAAAAGGTATTCAAGGGGATCCGACTCAATCCTGCTGTCCCTTTGGAGTCCCCCATAATTTCATATTTGTAATTAGAAAACCAGTATTTTAGGTAATGTTTCCCTTTAGTCTCCCTTTACTGTTGCCTCTCATTTGAGGTAAGTGATCAGTTGTCTTTCTCTTTCCTCCAATCCCTAGGGGTTATTCTGAAGGATCCAAGGTCAGGGATATGCAGATAAGATTGCTTCACTAGAAGTCTCTCTAGGAGAAGCAGCATGGTGTAGTGGATAGAGCACAGGCCTGGGACTCAGAAGATGATGGGTTCTAGTCCTGACTCTGCCACTTGTCTGCTGTGTGACCTGGGGCAAGTCCCTTCATTTCTCTGTGCCTCATTTACTTCATCTGTAAAATGGGGATTGAGACTGTGAGCCCCATGTGGGACAGGGACTATGTCCAGCATGATAAAACTGTATTTATCCCAGCGCTTAGATCAGTGCTTGACTAATTATAAGAGAATAACAAAAACTGTGATCATTATTATTATTATTACCAAACATTCATTCTTCTATTTTCTCTGTCAGGCTACCTGAGCCTTGTTGGGCTCACGATCTGTCAATCTATTTACAGGTATCTGTAATTTGGTATTTCTAGATCTTCTGGACCAGCTTCTTAAAAGGACAGTAGCTGGCTTGATGACAAGGGACATTTCCATTTTCAGAGTTTCCAAGTAGTGCCTGGCTAGGTTAAGGAATTGGACGGGACAAGTGAAGTGGGTATTGGGTAAGGATTCAGAAAAAAAATCCTATGGAGAACAGTTACCTGGCTAAACATTAGACAGGAGTAGATAGCAGAACCCTGATTGCCCAGCCAGTTTAGGGAACTCTCACCTGAAATTAAATAGCAGGGGTAAGTGATTTATTCATCTTGAAGTGATCTAGTGCTCTAACAGTCCATTTCCAAGGGACTGCTGAAGGCTGAAGCTACAAGTTACACTGGTTCAGATGGGAGAACTTTCCTGGCTGCGACATCAACTAGGCACAAGATGGGTAAGCCCTTTTGTGAGATTTTTCACTAAGGAAACACCAGACTCTGAGCTCAAGCCACTGTGTTGTTTTCTTTTTTAATTTGTTTTTCTATTCAACCCTACCTTTTTAAAGGGTAGGGTTAAAGTTAAACCTGGCTTATGTTTAATTTTTTTTTAGAAATTATGAATAGTTGTCCTTCATACCCAAAGAAGATGCCATTGAATTTATAAATTGAAGTTGGATTGGTGATGCCATGGAAATGGAATCATCACTGCTCTTATTGTACCTTTTCTCTCTTTTCCTTATTTAAAAATTATTCTTTGGTTCAGTCTTTTCTTTAATTATGCAGTGGAGGTTAGTGATTATGTGGACATATATCAGAGAGCTGGGGAACTGATTTTGATTCTTCACTGTTATCTATCTTCTAAGTCTAAGACTATGTCCCTCATCCAAATTTCCTTCAATGCCCTCTTGAAGCTTTGGAAGGGAGAAAAAGGTCCTTTTGTCCCACTTTTTATTTTCCATTTGAAGTGTCTTCAAAAGTGCTCTCTATCATCAGCATTCTTTTTTTTTTACTGGTATTTGTTAAGCACGTACTATGTGTGAGGCACTGTACTAAGCACTGGGATAGATATACGTTGACACAATAATCAGGTTAGATACAGTCCATACCCCACATGGGGCTCAGTTTTAATCCCCATTGCACAGATGAGGGACAACAGAACAACAGTATTCCAAGGTGTTACCTGTGTCAACAAGTAGTTGTTCTAGCCTACATTTTTAGTAAAACGGAAAAAAGCAAGAACATCATAACCTTGATGAAAGAAAAATTGCTGTTTATAATCCAAAAGACATCATGGATCTTTTTTTATCTAGTTGCCTGTGAAAGGACCAGAGTTGTAATCCCGAGAAGGACCTGGGTTCTAATCCTGACTCCAGCACTTGTCTGCTGTGTGACCCTGGAGAAGTCACTGGTCTTCTCTGTGTCTCAGTTACCTGATCTGTAAACTGGGGATAAAGACTTTGAGCCCCATGTGGGGCATGAACTTTTCCCAGTCTGATTAGCTTGTATCTACCCCATTGTTTAGGACAGTGTCTAGCACATACTTTTGCTATTTGTTTAAGCAAATACCAATTTTAAAAAAAAGGGTCACACAAGCCAGTCTAAGGCAAAAACCTGTGGAACTACAAGCTATTTAGATAATGTTTGCATTAGATGTTCAAAGTACAAAATACTGAAAATTTTCCAGTTAAAAAAATTTAAAAAAATATACATAAAAATAGATCATTCAGGTCCTAAGCTGGGCTTAATTTTATTTTATTTTTTTGGTATTGCCTGGATCATTAAATTATTCATATCATTACAGGTCATGTTAGAATTGGGAACACTGACCTAATTGTCCCTGGTTCATCTTTAATTCTAATGATCATAAAAAGCAAAGGAACCTTCCAAATTACATTCCAGGGAGAATTGTCTCATTAGGGCAATTGGGATGAACATGTATAGTTTTGTAGTAGTCCTTGAGTGCTGCAAAGGAAAGTCACCATATTCTGTAATTTGAAAATTCAAAGATTTAAATAATGCTTTTATTTTACTGGGCTCACTTTGAGTGAATTTCATCATTTCTTTTCAATTTCACTATGTCCATCCTTATTAAACTATTGCCCTTGAGAAGAAAGTTCAATTTTCTACTTAAGGGCTTTTTCTCATACACACTTTTCAGAAAACTTACCACTGCTAGAAGACAACTGTATTTATTTCATTCTTGAGAGTAAAGTCAACTATGTATTAGAAATCATGAGTCACACTGCATAGTTAAATGCCATTGGTTGTCTGGGAAACCACCATCTCACTCTGCTTCATTATAACATCTATTCTATTATAGTTTTCTCTAATGAGATTAGATGTATTATGTGCTGGAATCAGAGGTAAAAAAGAAGGTCCAAAGAGAAAAGAAAAGAACAAATGCTTCTGCTACTCTGAGATTGTCTTTGTTTCTTTGTTTCTGTTCATCTTCATTCCTATAAACCTGTGGAGTACTTTCTGCATTTCTATTTTCCTTTCAGTGTCTAGAGCTGCCTTATTGTGTAATGTAAGATTTTCCTTTTATCTTGATCCTGGTTCAAATTCCCTGACATAGAAAGAGACCAGCAGCTTAACCCCACCCAGGGTTAAAGAACTTTGAGCATGAGAGAGATTGAAAGGAGCGGTGAGATGAAGGGAAGATTTGGAGATGGACTGGTAACTTTTAACAGGAAAATGCAAACCAAACTTAAGTTCTAAAAACAACTGCAGTACTAAATCTTATTTATGGCTGAAACAACTATAGCTGCCACAGCTAACTTCTACAGTGTTCCACCAATGCAATAACTTAATACCATAGGTAGTATATAAATGTATATTTAAATCAAAGCACTATTTGATAGTAAGTACACAGTACAATGCCCAGTGCTTAAATTATCAAAAATACTTAATATCAATATCATCAACAACGAAGTCATCATCTGAACTCAGCTAAACCTCCAGGTCTGAAACAGCTCTCACCATATTAAGCTTTCACCAGCTATGGGTAATAGTAATGATAATAAAAGAAATTTAAATAAGATAATGAGAAGAACATGAGAAGCAGAAGGACTTGAAATGGTAAAATTTTATTTTTATAGAGCACACACCAATAAATTTATTACTTTAAACTTTGAATTTGAAGCACAGGTCTCTCTCCTTCCCATTCCCTCCAAACCTATATCTATCATCTATCAAAGTATATATAAACCCATATCACCTCTATATAGAAGATATATACATATTAATCTATATTTCATATAATAAATATATATAATAAAATGTTGATATAATATGTACTTTAGTACATAATATAGATTAAGATTTAGTACATAATATAGATAATATAGATTAAATAGCTCTTTCCCAAACCAGAAGTCCAGTGTGTGCTGGGCTAAGATAGATAGAGACTAATCTAGGGAGTAATTTATTGAATTTTCAAGCAGCTGTGTGAGTTTAGAGAAGCACTGTACCTGCCCCAACTGAGATTTCTCAACTTGTTTGCATCCCTAATGAGGATGGCATTTCATGAAATGGCCCAATTTTCTTAAATAGAAGCATCTTAGAAGCAGCAAGGCTTAGTGGATAGAGCAGGAGCCTGGGAGTCAGAAGGCCCTGGGTTCTAATCCTCATTCTACAATGTCTGCTGTGTGTCTTGGGCAAGTCACTTAACTTCTCTGGGCCTCAGGTACATCATCTTTAAAATGGGGATTAAGAGTCCCTATGTGGGACAGGGACTGCGTCCAACCTGATTAACTCTATCTACCCCCAATACTTAGAACAAAACCTAGCTCATATTAAGCACTTAACAAGCATCATAATTATAATTAAATACAAAAAGAATAAGGTGTGGGGCTTCCAGCCATTGCAGATCATCTGTTTTTCATTTCAATTTAGTAATAGCCTTATTTTTCATAATGCAAAGATATGGCCAAGTGGTAATGAAACAGAAAATATCTAAATTGCTTAGGCGAACCCTTAGGCAAACATTGCTTCCTGGTGGCAGTGCTTCTAATCAATCAATGACTGCTACTTACTGAGCACCTAGTAATTTTCTACTTAAGGGCTTTTCCACTAATAAGCCACTAATAAGTGAACTAATTAAGCCACTAATGAGTGAACGTAAGGCATTTTTCTAAGCACTGAGAAGAGACATAACTAATCACATGTTCTTCATCCTCAAGGAACTTAAAATTTAATAGAGCATCAGTACAATAAAAATATGTCAGGCATGTTCATAAATAATTCTAAAGGACAGGTGAAGGGTCCCAGGATTTACAGAAGTAAACAGAGGTGATGAGTCGGGGTGGGAAGAGAAAATATCGAAAAGAAAAGACAAAGAAAGAAATGGAGACTAAGAGTCAAAGAGAATCATAGACACAGTGGGAGGGAAATAAATAAAGGCAAATAGACACTCAAGTAGGGAGACAAAAATACAGAGGACATAGAGGCACAAAAAAAAAAAAATTGAAAAAAAAAATCACACACATGCACACTCTCTTTCTCTCTTTCTCACTCACTCAGTCTCACCATTTTTACCCTGATAGTATATGTCTTCAAATATTTATCCATAGTTTTCCTCCATACTACTGAAGAGAATTCACCCTGCCCTGCCTTCCATGTTCATTCATTTATTCATTCATTCAATCATATTTCTTGAGCACTTACTGTATGCAAAGCACAGTACTAAGCACTTGGAATGTACAATTTGGCAACAGATAGAGACAATCACTGCCTAACAAGGGGTTCACAGTCTAAAAGGGGGGGACGGACAACAAAACAAGTAGTCAGGCATCAGTACCATCAAGATAATAGAATTATAGATATATACACATCATTAATAAAATAAATAGAGTAATAGATACAATATACAATTATACAAGTGCTGTGGGGAGGGGGAGAGGGTAGTGCAGAGGGAGGGAGTAGGGAAAATGGGGAGGGGTGGAGGGAAAGAGCGGGCTCAGTCTGGGAAGGCCTCCTGGATGAGGTGAGCTCTCAGTAGGGCTTTGAAGAGAGGAAGAGCGTTCCATGTGCCCCCGCCCTTCCCCCATCCCCAGTGGGAAAGAGAACAGCAGCCACCATGTAGCCTCCACAAAACCTCAGGAAAACTAGCAGCTGTTGTAGTGGTTGCCATGACGACAAGTGTGTCCCAAAGTCTGATCCCAGAAGAACCTGAAATTCAGCTCTTCTACTCAGAGCACCTTACTGATTTGTTTTTTATTTTGTGTATTTGTCTGTATTGTGTTTTAATGTTTCATCATTTGTGATGTGACCAGGCCTTACTCTCCATTTACACTTTGACCTTATGAGTGCCCCGAGGGACAGAAACCATGTCTAATTCCCACCTCTGTGTTATTTCCCAGGCCATAGTACAGTGCTCTGCACACAGTAAGTGCTTAACAAAGGGTATTATCATTGCTGCTGCTGCTAGAGAAGCAGCATGGCAAAGTGGATAGAGCATGGGCCTGGGAGTTAGAAGATCATGGGTTCTAATCCCGGCTCTGCCTCTTGTCTGCTGTGTGAACTTGCTAAGTCACTTCACTGTGCCTCAGTTACGTCATCTGTAAAAGGGGATTAAGACATTGAACTTCACGTGTCACTTGGACTGTGTCCAACCGGATTACCTTGTATCTATCCCAGAATTTAGTACAATGCCTGGCACATAGTAAGAGCTTAACAAATGTCATTAACAAAAGTTGATATGTACAGAAGTGCTATGAGGGTTGTGAGTACATTAGTGCTGAGGTGTTTTGGGGACGATAAGAGCTGAAGAGCTTCGCTGTCAGAAAGACTTTTGAAAATGAGAGAACTATGGTTTAGCAGATGTGAAGGGAGAGGATATTACAGTGAGGTGGAAATGGGAGAGATGAAAAGGAGCACAAATGAGTAGACTGTTTTGAGAGGAACGTGTGAGCTAGGGTGGAGCTGGAGAAGTAAACAAGTCCAAGAGATATTTTGGAGTCAGTGATGAAAAGTACATTTATTTCTTTATATATTCTTTTCATTTTAATTTCTATTTTGGGCACACCAGTTCTGTTCACTTCAAGCTGATTCTTATGTTTTCTATCCTAGTGCTGACTGAAGGAAGGGAGTGGGAGAGGTGACACCAGCAAATATAGGTAAGGAAACGGTTATACAGGTCATATGGCATTTTTGTAAGCTTAAACATTTTTTACAAGCGTGTTCTGGGACGTGGCACCTAACTGATCCTAGGACCTGAGGCTGGACTCCCTAGCAGTGCCTCCTTCACTGACACACATGACATAATAATAATAATTCATTCATTCATTCATTCAATAGTATTTATTGAGCGCTTACTATGTGCAGAGCACTGTACTAAGCGCTTGGGATGAACAAGTGGGCAACAGATAGAGACAGTCCCTGCCGTTTGACGGGCTTACAGTCTAATCGGGGGAGACGGACAGACAAGAACAATGGCACTAAACAGCGTCAAGGGGAAGAACATCTCGTAAAAACAATGGCAACTAAATAGAATCAAGGCGATGTACAATTCATTAACAAAATAAATAGGGTAACGAAAATATATACAGTTGAGCGGACAAGTACAGTGCTGTGGGGATGGGAAGGGAGAGGTGGAGGAGCAGAGGGAAAAGGGGAAAATGAGGCTTAAGCTGCGGAGAGGTAAAGGGGAGATGGCAGAGGGAGTAGAGGGGGAAGAGGAGCTCAGTCTGGGAACGCCTCTTGGAGGAGGTGATTTTTAAGTAAGGTTTAAGGTTTAATAAAGGTATAATAATAATAATAATAATGTTGGTATTTGTTAAGCACTTACTATGTGCCAAGCACTGTTCTAAGCACTGGGGTAGATACAAGGTCATCAAGTTGTCCCAAGTAGGATTCACTGTCTTCATCCCCATTTTACAGATAAGGGAACTGAGGCGCAGAGAAGTTAAGAGACTTGCCCATGGTCACACAGCTGACAAGTGGTGGAGCCGGGATTAGAACCCTTGACCTCTGACTCCCAAATCCGGGCTCTTTCCACTAATCCATGCTGCTTCTCAGACAAACACAAATACACATACGCAAGTCACTTCTGCTCAGTGAAACCTTCAGATTTTCCACTTCACCTAATATTCAAACTGCCTCTTAAATGGAAAACTCACTTTTCCGCTTTCTCTTTACTATATGTTTAGCACCCTCCTCCAATACCAGGATTCAACAAGATTCTCCTGAAGGCACTAAGCTGAGGAATAGGTGGTGTGGAGGTGGGGGAGTTTAAAGGGGTTCCTGGAGGTATGCAGACTCCACTCTCTGACCACCCATTTCAAGAATCATCTCTCCCTTTAACAGTGAAACAAGCCAGCAGCATCCATTTGGGGAAAAACACCATCTACATATTGCCTAGGGCTCCAGCATCATATTGTAAAATCAAGATGGACCAGACTTTGGGGGATTGGCTGCAACCTCATAATCCCAGGGCCCTAGACTGAAGCGTTGCTAGCCCCTGAAACAATCTGGTCCCACCTTAATCTGCATTAATCTATAAATATAACAATAATAATAATGATGGTATTTGTTAAGCATTTACTATGTTTCAGACACTGTTCTCAGTACTGGGGTAGATACAAGGTAGTCAGGTTGTACCATGTGAGGCTCCCAGTCTCAATCCCCATTTTACAGATGAGATAACTGAGGCCCAGAGATGTGAAGTGACTTACTTGCCCAAGGTCACACAGCAGACAAATGGCAGATCCCGGATTAGAACCCATGACCTTCTGACTCCCAGGCCCGTGCTCTAGCCACTGTGCCATGCTGCTTCTCTAAACATACCCTTTATGTTGATTCAGGTTGATTCACAGAGATTCTTTATCTTAATATCTCCAGGAGGAATCTTGTTGAATCCCTTATTGGGTGTTGTCATTAAGCATCTTGGAAGAAATGAGTTGTTCAGCCTGAAGCCGCTTTGTGGATTAGGGATGGAGGACTGCCAAAATAATTTAGTATGTCATAGGAAGAAGAGAAAAGAAGCTGTTGCGAGTCCCCGGTTCATAGCAACCAAGACCTTCCCGGACCAGAGGAGCCTCAGTGGCATGTAGTGGAGTTCAAACCACACCTATGATCAGCAAGGTAACTGTGGAAAGTTTTTTACTTAGTTTTATCAGTATGCAAGGGAGTGACACAAAAACACACTCGCTCACTCCACTCCACCAAGGGTCCAATACCAGTCTGTGGTCAAGGGAGCCCATTCTGCCAATGCTTCTTCTTTCTGCTTCCAAGTGCTGCTGCCTTCTGTCACTGTCGAGTGCTGCTCTCCAACTGCTTCTGCTGCTCTCAGCATGCTTACTTCCCTGCATGCTTCTGCCCCTCTGTGTGTGTTCCAAAGCAACTGCCTTTTATCTGCTTTAGGCATGATAGCTGTGGCTCTTTGTGGCAGTCAATATTTGGACAAGGCCCCTTACTGGGTAGAACGCGGAGAGGAAGCCTCGCCACCCTCCCCCACAGGCCCACAATCACCTGCCTCACCTAGAGCCCATTAGTGCCTTGGCAAAGTATCTTTCTTTTGGTCATTGTTCGCGGGATCACAAACAATCACTAATAAAGCAGCTTGTTGTGGGCTCACCACAGAAGACTCCATTGAGGGAAACTCTAGAGACCAGAGAAAATTTGGAAAGCAAGTTTCCTTAGGAGTCAGAGAAGATAAGTGAAGGGATTTAGTCTAGGGCCAGAGGAGAGGTTGGAAACTGAGGAAGGTTACTTGAAATTGACACAGAAATTGATGGGGAGTTAAAATGTTTTAAGGAAGAAATTGATGTAGTACAAGTGACAGGAGAGAAAAATTGCTTTTGCACTGGGAAATAACTGAAGAAATTTAGCAGTGCCATTCCTTCAAATGACTCCATTCTACCTCAATTCATGTGCTAACTGTTTTAGCCAAAGGAAACGGAGGAAGTCAGGTTTAGAAGTCATTACTTTAGAATACAATATATTGGTGTGTTAGTTTCAGTTTTATATATTCATGTGTTTTTCTATCAATTAATCAACCAATCCTGTACTGAGTTTCCCAATCCTGTTTTGAGAAGCAGCATGGCTTAGTGGAAAGAGCAGGGGCTTGGGAGTCAGAGGCTGTTGGTTCTAATCCCAGATCTTACCTTTATCAGCTCTGTGACTTTGGGCAAGTCACTTAACTTCTCTGTGTGCCTCAGTTATCTCATTTGTAAAATGGGAATTAAGACTGAGAGCCCCACGTGGGACAACATGATTACCTTGTATCTACCCCAGTGCTTAGAACAGTGTTTGGCATGTAGTAAATGCTTAACAATACTATTATTATTATTATTATTATCATTATTATTATTACTATGACGAGCATTTACTACATGCTTGGGAGTGTGTTATAAAATTAGCAGACATGAATCCTCTCCCCTCTCCCCTCCAAGAAATTTACAATATAATGGGGGGGACAAACTCTAAAATAAAATAGAGGTAGAGAAGCAATGGAGTATAAATATATGTACACAATTGCTTCATTTGTCATTTGGGGTGCCTCAGTGTTGGGGTGACATAGAAGTACTGAAGTGGTGGTAGCCAAGGGGGATAGAGTTGGAAGAAACTATCTAAATCATGGAAGGCTTTCTGGAAGGGATACAATTTCAGAAGAGTTTTAAAGATGGGAAGAACACTGGTGTACCAGATGTGAAGTTGAAGGGAGCTCCTGGGAAAAAGGAGGGTATGAGCAAGAAATTGGTGGTGGAAGAAAAGGTACTGAGGTGCAGTAAATAGGTTGGCTTGAGAGGAATGAAAATTGAGAAATCGAGTGGGAAAAGAGGATGGAAAAGTTGGGATGGAGAGTTGATTGAGTGCTTGTTCAGGAATTTTGAATGGGTACCTAATAAAGAATTTTGAGAAGTATACAACATGGTGTTTTAGAAAAAAAGAAATGATGGGGCAACAGAGAGAAGAAATAGAAGGGAAAGACTAGAAAGAAGTCAATGAGGAGTCTGAGGCAATAATCAAGGATGACCAGTGCCAGGACCAGTATAGCGGCTTTCTGGATGGAAAGGAAGGAGCAGATTCTGGAGGAGGAATCAACAGGATTTGGTGACAGACTGGTTTCTCTGGAGCTTAAAATATAGAGAGGACTCAAGGATTTGGACTTGGGGAAAGAGTGGATCAACTCGACTGAGATGTTGCCGAGTAGGTTCAGAGTGAGAAGCAGTGTGACCAAGTGGATAGAGCATGGACCTGGGAGTCAGAAGGACCTGAGTTCTAATGCCGACTCCGCCACTTGTCTATGTGACCTTGGGCAAATCACTTTAATTTCTCTGTGCCTCATTTACCTCATCTGTAAGATGGGGATCAAGACTGGGAGTCCTGGGTGGGACTATGTCCAACCCTACTTGCTTTTATGTATCCCAGTGCTTAGTACAGTGCCTGGCACATAGTAAGCACTTAAATACCACAATTATCATTATTATTTGTGTTTTCCTGCATCTTGTAAGTCTCTACGCTGTAAGATCCTTGTGGTCAGGGAGCATCTCTCACCCAGAACTGAGAAGAAATGTAGAATACATTAGAATATGTGAAAGAATTAGAGTAACACCTGGAGAAGCAGCGTGGCCAAGTGGATAGAGCACAGGTCTGGTAGTCAGAAGGAACTGGGTTCTAATCCTGGCTCCACCCCTTGTGTGCTGTATGATTTTGGGCACGTCACTAAACTTCTCTGTGCCTCAGTTACATTATCAGTAAAATGAGGATTAATACTGTGAGCACTATACAGGACAGGGATTGTGTCTGGTCTCATTAATTTATCATTCAATCGTATTTATTGAGTGCTTACTGTGTGCCAAGCACTGTACTATGCATTTCCTTTGTACAGTGCCTGACACATAGTAAACACTTAACAAATACTATAAAAAAACCCAGCTCCACCACATGTCTGCTGTGTGAACTTGGGCAAGTCACTTAACTTCCCTGGGCCTCAGTTACCTCATCTGTGAATTGGGGATTATAGACTGTGAGCCCCATAGGGCACATGGACAGTGTCCAACCTGACTAGCTTGTATATGCCCCAGCACTTAGTACAATGCATGGCATATAGTAAGCACTTAGCAAATACCATTAAAAATCTATTTCTTCTATAATATGTCAAACAAATATCATGAGAATCTTTTAGAAATGGCAATTAATAATAACAGTATTTATTAAGCACTTAATATTTGCCCAACTCTTGTCTAAAGTGCTAGGGAACATACCAGATAGTCATATTTAACACAGTCCCTGTTCTCCAGAGAGCACATTCTAAGAGGGAAATAGGAACTGGTATTTTATCTCTTTTTAACAAATGAGGAAGCTAAAAAACATAAGCTAATGATTTGCTCAAAGTCACAAGACCAACAAGTGGTAGGAAAGCATGGCCATTTGATTTCCAGTTCCTCGCTCCCTTCATTTAATCATCAAATCAAATATTTAAATTCAAATTTTTACCCAGTGGATGGTATAGGCTTTTATATGTACAGCTTTGTAAATAAAATGACTATGTGACAATTTTCTGGTGTTTAGTAGTAAACAAAGTAATTCTGCCACTAAGGCCATGTTTTGAGACATGTACAATGTAACATCATGTAATTGAAGCTGTTGTTATAGTAACTGAGGCTCATAAACTGAATCATGAAAGGACAAAACCTGATCTGTTAATAAGTCTGTTGGGTTATATATGCAAATATCAAAATTTTCAGGAATATCTGTTCTGGTTCAAAAATCTGTAGTAAGAAAATCAAAACAATCTTCATCCAATACTGATGTAGATGGTTGATATTTAGGACTATGAAATCCTGTAATATTTATCACGGTAGGTAAATGCTGACAAAAGGTACATGATCTAAGAAATATCAGTATTTATAATGTCTTTGTAATTGTCCTATTAGAACACTCCGAAAGAAAATTGAAAATTTAGTATGAAAATAGAAACTGCATTAGAATGTTCTATGAGAAAATTGAAAACAGTATAAATTGACAGTGTAATGCTAGACATAGCTCTGAGATATAGCTCATTGCTTGCCTATAATTCCTAAGAATAACTTTGATAAGAATAATAATAGTAATAATTTTGGTATTTATTAAGTGCTTATTCAATCTCAAGAAGCGTTCTGAGTGTTAGGGAAGATACAAGATAATCAAATCGGACACAGTAAAAAAAGTTATAGTAGTTGAATAATGTTGTTAACCTAAGAATTTAACTATTTCATGTTACTGTCACTTACAGTTTACAGTAACAATTTCCCATGGTGAAGGAAGCTTTGATGAATAACAATTTTTATTCCACTCTTGAGCAAGATTTATAGATAGTGCAGATTGTCCCCATGGGAGTTATAAAAGGAGAAGCTCCAATAAATTCAGGATTGAAAATTGTAGACTCTCAGAGACCCCTGAAGCGAGTTAATTTTCTTCAATACCCTGAGATGGAAAAGGGAGGCCATCAATTCTAGTACTATAAACCTATATAACTCAAAACAAACCTTGGATTCTCAGTTGGCTAAGGAATAGAAAACTATTTCAGAATATTCTTCTTATTATTGTGTTTGTTAAGTATTTTCTACTTTTCAAGAACTATTCTAAGCACAGGGGTTGATACAAGTTCATTAGGTCAGACACAGTCTAGCTCCTTGTAATCAAGAGATATGTGAGCCCGTTGTTGGGCAGGGATTGTCTCTATCTGTTACTGAATTGTGCATTCCAAGCACTTAGCACAGTGCTTTACACACAGGAAATGCTCAATAAATACAATTGAATGAATATGTGGTAGGCTTCTGTCGAACCTTTCCTAGTGCTTAGTAGAACTAAAAGGACTGTACTAAAGCACTGGAAAAAAATACATGGATGAGAATTTGACATGGCCCAAAGAAATTCCAATCTAAGAATGAGTCCACAATCTAAGAAACAATAAAAGGGCAAAACCACTGCAAAAGACCAGAACAGATACACTAAGAAAGGTAGGGGTATTATACAGAAATCAACAGAAGATATTTATTGAGCACTTGCATACAGCGTATGCATTTTGGAAAATAAGATACAACAGAGCTCTATGCAAGGGGTTTAGCTAGTACAGCAGATTTTCAAGATATTGGTAGCCTGAAGGTTGTAATAGCCAGAGTTGTCTTCTCAAAATTCTAAAAGTTGAGAAGGCCTCTCGCTAACCTTTCACCCTCGGTGATGAAAGGAGGGGATGCTGGGAACTCCTATGGCATAAAGAGCATTATTCAACTAGATCACAGCTAGTCTTTTGGTAACTTTGTGGCACTTTTAAACTTTATATAGTTGTCCTTTAAATTCAAA
Organism: Ornithorhynchus anatinus; assembly: GCF_004115215.2. Classification (NCBI taxonomy): domain Eukaryota; kingdom Metazoa; phylum Chordata; class Mammalia; order Monotremata; family Ornithorhynchidae; genus Ornithorhynchus; species Ornithorhynchus anatinus. Next base: position 159,929,441 of record NC_041728.1, read on the forward strand.
GAAGATACCCCTGTGGGTGAAATTCATAATTAATGAAATTCATAAGTGCCTGTGTGACTGAAAAACTCAGTGTGGGTTGAACAGTCCTGGCCTTGCTGTGTGGTTATTTTTATGTTTGAAATGCCTGGTGCTGTTTTCTCTTTTGTCTCCTTGAGTCTCCATTAAAAAAAAAAAGTAATAATCAAAATCTCTAATGTAGACTGCCAAGGGAATTGTAGAGAAGGTAAGGAAAAATAACTATTAATTAATTATGTAATTACTTATTTTCCATTTGAAATAATTAAAATGAAGTCCTAGGAATCAAAGAACCCACTTGCTTACATTTCAAAAATAATAATGATAATGGTATTGTTAAGCACTTACTGCATGCCAAGCAGTGTTCTAAGCCCTGGGGGAGGTACAGGAGAATCAGGTTGTCCCACGTGGGGCTCACAGTCTTTAATCCCCATTTTACAGATGAGGTAACTGAGGCACTGAGAAGTTAAGTGGCTTGCCCAAAATCACACAACAGACAAGTGGAGGAGCCGGGATTAGAACCCAAGACTTCTGACTCCCAAACCCATGCTCTTTCCACTAAGCCACACTGTCCATTGGTCTTTTTGAGAGGAGTTTACCTTCCCTGTCAGGGAGGACTGGATTACCAGAAGCCTGAAGCTTAGTGGATAGAACATGGGCCTGGGAGCCAATAGGACCTGGGTTCTAATCCCAGCTCCACCACTTGTCTGCTGCATGACCGTGGACAAGTCACTCACTTCTCTTTGCTTCAGTTTCCTCATCTGCAAAATGAGGATTAAGGTTGTGAACCTCATGTGGGAGAGGAACTGTGTCCAACCTGATTACTTAGTATCTACCCTATTATCTAGCCTAGCCTGGCATGTAGTAAATGCTTAACAAATACCACAATTATTATTATTGGTCCCAGAGCTAGCGGTTCCTTCAGGTCCTCAAATGACCCACGGGACTATCCAGGCCATATGCTGTGTGGCATTCTGCTGGCTGTCATATGTAGCTCAGAATGTTAGTACCACTGCAGACTATCACACCTCTCCAGGTGGAGCTGCTGAATGGACAGAGTGGAGTTGATTAGACTGTAAGCCCGTCAAACGGCAGGGACTGTCTCTATCTGTTGCCGACTTGTTCATCCCAAGCGCTTAGTACAGTGCTCTGCACATAGTAAGCGCTCAATAAATACTATTGAATGAATGAGTTGCGGCTGCTGGTTTTCCGCCCAAGCTCGGCCAGGCACCTGCAGGAAGTGGGAACTAAGAGGATCCCTGTAGTGCCTCTCCTCCTCTTCCCCCCACTTCCTCTCCACTGCTTATTCCCCTGAAAGAGAGAGTCTGGGAGGTTTAGAGGACCGTGGAGGAGGAGAAGGAGCCAGCAGCCATAGCACATGCCCAGCAAATTCCTGCTTTGGCCACCATTTCAGTCCTCACTGTGCTCTGCTAAATGGCCACTAGAACTATAATAAATTATTCTAAATACTTGGACTGGAAGATTTAGGATTGAGGCTTGTTTATCATTCATGAGGTAAGGCTTCATCATTATCAATCAATTACTCAATCAATATATCACATTTATTAAGTGTTTACTGCACACAGACCACTGTATTAGTCACTTGGAAGAGCACAATATAACCAAGTTGGTAGACCCTGTGCTTAGAAGTAGTGTTGTCTAGTGGAAAGAACACGGGCCTAGGAGTCAAAGGGCCAAGGTTCCAATCCCATTTTTGCTATTTCTCTGCTGTGTGACCTTGGGCAAGTCAATGAACTTTTCTGTGCCTCAGTTTCCTCATTGTCCCAGCCCCACATGGACCTCACAGTCTCAATCCCCATTTTACAGAGGAGGAAAATGAGGCACAGAGAAATAATGTGACTTGCCCAAGATCATATAGCAGACAAGTGTCAGAGCTAGAATGAGAACCCATGACCTTTTGACTCCCAGGCCCATGCTCTATCCACTATTCCATGCTGCTTCTCCTACCTAGAATGTATAGGACAGGTCTTGTGTCCAACTTGATAATCTATACCAGTGCTTAGAACAGTGCTTGTCGCATAGTATTTAACAAATATCATAAAAAAGGAGTTTACAGTCTAGATGAGAATTCATCCCAACTCCCTCCCCCAAACAATACATTTTTAGAATGATAAAAACAAAAGAAGCATAAGTAACATTATTAATTTACAAGAAATCATAGTAAGTTTGTACCAAAAAGAAAATATGACTTTATAAGTAATTAAATGTTAAAATATGAATCCATAAAGAATAATAATTTTCCATATCAGGACCTCTGTACAGTCAACTGACTCAACTGTCAGACTTAATGCATTTGCAGTTTTTGACACTGGTTTCAATCCCACCTAAATCTTTAAAGAAATCCAGGATTAGCTAGCAGAAGGGCATTAAGCAGCATTCCAAGGATAAAAGGGAAAATGAAAATCAGGGGGATCCTATCTCTCCCTCTCCCTCTATCCCTCTAATCCTGAAATTAAAAAAACCCAAACACTTTGCCCAGTGTCTAATGTGGGATATGGGGGGGGGGGCGTAAATAGTAGGCGGTACTAATAGATAGAAATCTTTAATGACCTGGCATTATCAATTCCAAGCCATCACACTGTGTGATTTAAAACTTCAAAGGAAGTGGCCTGGGGAGAATGGGAATTGACCAAATCTACATTGAATGCTGAATGCACAGAAGGGGATTGTGACAGAACACTGTGGAAGACCCTGCCCCCTGCCCAGCACTGGCTATTGCAGTGATTGCCTGCTAATGATCCCTGCCCACCCAGGACCACCTTTTGTTCCCTGACCCACATGGATTAGTTGCCTGTACTTACTATTATTATTATTATTATTATTATGGTGTTTGTTAAGTGCTTACAATGTGCCAGGCACTGTACTAAGCACTGGGGTGGATACAAGCAAATCAAGTTGGACACAGTCCCTGTCATGCATGGGACTCACAGTCTTAGTCCCCATTTTACTGATGAGGTAACTGAGGCCCAGAGAAGTGAAGTGACCTGCCTAAGGTCACACAGCAGTTAAGTGGCGGAGCTGGGATTAGAACTCATGACTTTCTAACTCCCAGGCCCGTGTTCTATCCACTATGTCATGCCTGCCTGCAGCACCAGGGGAACAGAACTGAGCTGCTATTCTACTTCCTACTCCCACCCTGGGTTCCGCTTCCCATTTTCCCTCCCCCAACAGCCAACATCTCCCTAATAATGTGGAAAGAAATGTGAAATGGCTGCCAACATGTACAGAGGGAGCAGAAGGAGGGATCAGGTGGCAGTGACTAAAGGACAGCGGCAGGCACTGCTGGTGTCAAATACACGGGCAATCTTCGTAATGTCCCAAGCTACAACTAGCTTGGTACACTCAGCAGTGGGTGAGATTTCTGAGGGAACATGGGGAGTCTAACAAATTCAGCAATCACTAGCAGAAGGGGTTGAAATGCAATTAAACATGCCAATCATATGGGCAATCTGATACCGGCCTGGTAGCCTCCCCTGGTACAAGTCTATGCAGCCACATTGGAAAAAAGCCGACCTCACACACTTCAAATTTATCCTTTCCTGCCTTAACTCTGCCCTCTCCTCTGCCAGGCAAAGCTTCTTCTCCTCCCTCATCGACACCCATGCCCGTCACCCCCGCCGATTGTTCCGGACCTTTAACTCTCTCCTTAGGCCCCCTGTTCCTCACCCTCCCCCATCTCTCACCCCTAATGATCTGGCCACCTATTTCCTCACGAAAATCAACACGATCAGGTCTGAGCTCCCCAAAGTCACCCCTCCGCCTCTCCCCTCCCCCCCAACAACCCCCTCCCCTACTTTCCCATCCTTCCCTGCAGTATCCTCAGAGGAGATCTCCTCCCTCCTCGCAAGTGCCACCCCCTCCACCTGCGCCTCGGACCCCATTCCCTCTCACCTTCTTAAAACCATCGCCCCTGCCCTCCTCCCTTCCTTAACTTCTATTTTTAACCACTCAATCTCCAAGGGCTCCTTCCCCTCTGCCTTCAAACATGCCCACGTCTCCCCCATCCTAAAAAAACCCGCTCTTGACCCCACTTCCCCCTCCAGTTATCGTCCTATCTCCCTACTACCCTTCCTTTCCAAAATCTTAGAACGAGTCGTCTACAATCGATGCCTAGAATTCCTTAACTCCCATTCTCTCCTAGACCCCCTCCAATCTGGCTTCCGTCCCCTCCACCCTACCGAGACTGCCCTCTCTAAGGTCACCCATGACCTCCTTCTTGCCAAATCCAATGGCTCCTACTCCATTCTGATCCTCCTTGACCTCTCTGCTGCCTTTGACACTGTCGACCATCCCCTCCTCCTCCATACCTTATCTCACCTTGGCTTCACGGACTCTGTCCTCTCCTGGTTCTCCTCTTACCTCTCTGGCCAATCATTCTTGGTCTCCTACGCTGGAGCCTCCTCCCCCTCCCATCCTTTAACTGTTGGAGTTCCTCAAGGGTCAGTTCTTGGCCCTCTTCTGTTCTCCATTTACACTCACTCCCTCGGTGAACTCATCCGCTCTCACGGCTTTGACTACCATCTCTACGCAGATGACATGCAGATCTACATCTCCGCCCCTGTCCTCTCCCCCTCCCTTCAGGCTCGCATCTCCTCCCGCCTCCGGGACGTCTCCACCTGGATGTCGGCCCGCCACCTAAAACTCAACATGAGCAAGACTGAGCTCCTCATCTTCCCTCCCAAGCCCGGTCCGCTCCCAGACTTCTCCGTCACCGTGGATGGCACGACCATCCTTCCTGTCCCGCAGGCCCGCAATCTCGGTGTCATCCTTGACTCGTCCCTCTCGTTCACCCCACACATCCTATCCGTTACCAAGACCTGCCGGTTTCACCTCTACAATATCGCCAAGATCCGCCCTTTCCTCTCCACCCAAATGGCTACCTTACTATTGCGGGCTCTCGTTATATCCCGGCTAGACTACTGTGTCAGCCTTCTCTCTGACCTCCCTTCCTCCTCTCTCGCCCCGCTCCGGTCTATTCTTCACTCCGCTGCCCGGCTCATCTTCCCGCAGAAACGATCTGGGCATGTCACTCCCCTTCTTAAACAACTCCAGTGGTTGCCTATCGACCTCCGCTCCAAACAAAAACTCCTCACTCTAGGCTTCAAGGCTCTCCATCACCTTGCCCCTTCCTACCTCTCCTCCCTTCTCTCTTTCTACCGCCCACCCCGCACGCTCCGCTCCTCTGCCACCCACCTCCTCACCGTCCCTCGGTCTCGCCTATCCCGCCGTCGACCCCTGGGTCACGTCCTCCCGCGGTCCTGGAACGCCCTCCCTCCTCACCTCCGCCAAACTGATTCTCTTTCCCTCTTCAAAACCTTACTTAAAAATCACCTCCTCCAAGAGGCGTTCCCAGACTGAGCTCCTCTTCCCCCTCTACTCCCTCTGCCATCCCCCCTTTACCTCTCCGCAGCTAAAGCCTCATTTTCCCCTTTTCCCTCTGCTCCTCCACCTCTCCCTTCCCATCCCCACAGCACTGTACTCGTCCGCTAAACTGTATATATTTTCGTTACCCTATTTATTTTGTTAATGAATTGTACATCGCCTTGATTCTATTTAGTTGCCATTGTTTTTACGAGATGTTCTTCCCCTTGACGCTGTTTAGTGCCATTGTTCTTGTCTGTCCGTCTCCCCCGATTAGACTGTAAGCCCGTCAAACGGCAGGGACTGTCTCTATCTGTTGCCGACTTGTTCATCCCAAGCGCTTAGTACAGTGCTCTGCACATAGTAAGCGCTCAATAAATACTATTGAATGAATGAATGAAAGTATTGGTGTGGTCTCCCTGGGCAATGCAGTTTCTGCAGTATTCCCTAGTCTGGGGGCCACTCCTGCCCCCACTGCTGCTGGCCCTGGGAGATTGATTTTGTTGTCAGTTTTTTAAATGAAAAGAAAACAAATAAGAGGCTTCTTCTTTCATCTCTGCTGCCTGTCCAGGGTTGGGACTAGAGGATCTGGAGTCAGGGTAAGAAGCCACGAGTGCTTTCCTTCTTTGAGGGGAGGAAAAAGAATGGGTTTGCTGGTTCCATCACTGTTCCAGAGTCCAGGTGATGAGCGGGGTGATGGACAGAGTTGCTTTGGCTCATACCACTTCTCTGTCTTGAGGAGAGGAAAATGAAAATCTTCCCTGCTCCGGCTACCTCTTCAGAGCCTGAGTTGATGAGTGGGGAGTTGGACATTTGTCCCTCCTTACCCTACCAGAGAGGCCCCTCTGTCCCCTGTAGGGCCTGCATGATCTCTCCCTAGAATTGAGTGTGGTGAGCCCACAGCAAGCTGCCTTACCATTCATTATTTGTGATCCCACAAACAGCAAGGAAGACATTGGTGCAGGCACTGATGGGCTTTACCTGAGAGCAGGTGATTGCTGACCTGTGGGGGTGGAGCATGGCAGAAGTCAGAGCTTTCTCTCTCTGTTCTACCAGGTAATGGGCCTGCACCAATCAGTGACTGCCATGAAGAGCCACAGGTGCCATGCCTAAGGCAGATAAAAGGCAGCCCCTTTGAATCATAAGAGGCATGCTAAAAAGGGGATACTTGGAGGCAGTACAGAGGTACAAGGAGGAGCAGAAGCATGCAGACAAGCAAGAAGGAAGCATGAGGAGAGCAGTACTTGAAGGCAGCAGCACTTGGAAGCAGAAAGAAGAAACAGTGGCAGAAGGGGCTCCTTTGACCACAGACTGGTATTGGATCCTTGGGTGGTGGAGTGAGTGAGTGTTCGTATGTATGTGTCACTTCATTTCATGTTGGTTAAACTAAGTAAAAAACTTCTCCCAGTAGCCTAAATCTCCCCTCTCTTCAAAAACCTCTAATGGTTGCCCAACGACCTCCACATTAAAGGAAATTCCCTACCAAAGTGTGGTCTGGTGGATAGACTGTGGGCCTGGGTGTCAGAATGACTAATCCTGGCTCCATTCTTTGACTGCTGTGACACTGGGCAAGTCACTTAACTTCTCTGTGCCTTAGTTACCTTATCTGTAAAGTGGGGGACTAGTACAGTGAGCCCCATGTGGGACATGGATTGTGTTCAACCCAGTGGTTAGAGCATACAATGCCTGCCACATATTAATGGAGAATGGAGGAAAATGCATATGCACATTTCTAGTAGATAGTATGTGTCTCCCACTACTCCTGCCCATAGCCGACTTGCAAACCTCTTTCGCAAGCATCACAGAAAGTTTCACTTTCCTTCTCCCTGGCACAGCTGCCTGTTCTGAAGGTTGGGAGACCCCATAATTGAAAGTATGAAAATACTTGATCAGTAAGTGGTAAAAATATCTTGTTTATAGGATCATCTTGTGGGACTCCACCTAACACATGCAATAGCACAAGAGGTGCTAATCTGTCGTAGATTGAAGGTTCTCCAATAATCTCTATGATATTCTAATCCTCATGCTTTCAGCTGCCTTGCACACTGTGGACCACCCCCTTCTCCTGGAAACATTCTCTAACTTTGGTTTCATAATACTGTCTTTTCTTCCTGGTTCTTCTACCTCTCTTGCCACTTCTTCTCAGTCTCTTTCACTGGCTCCCCTGCCTCCTATCCTCTAACTGTGGGGGTTCTTCAGGTCTCAATTCAAGTAGTTCTAGGTCCTTTCCTATTCTCCATTGACACCCACTCTCTTAGAAAACTCATGTGCTCTCAAGGCTTTGACTACCATCTCTATGCAGACAATTTCCAAATCTAATTCTCCAGCCTGACCTCAGAAGTTTTGCATTTTCCCTTTCCCTATATGGATGGCCTGCTAACAACTCAAATTTAACATGTGCAAAACAGAATTCTTCATCTTCCCATCCAAACCCTGTCCATCTCTTACTTTTCTGTCACTGTTGACAACACAACCCTCATTCCTGTTGCCCAAGCCTGTAACTTTGGCATTATTCCCTTCCCATTTCTTATTCAACCCTCATATTCAATCAGTCAGAAAATCTTGTCAGTTCGATCTTCACTACACCTCTAGAATAGTCTCTTCTACTATCTGCTGTGAACCAAGCACTTATATCTCTTCCTATTACATCAGCCTCCTCTCTTACTTCCCTGCTTCCCGTTTTTCTCTTCTCTAGTCCATAATTCACTCTGCTGCCTGAAATATTTTTTCTGAGAAAGTTAAGCCCAAATTTTCTCCCCTCTTCAAAAACCTCCAATTGTTACCCAACCACCTCCACATTAAAGGAAATTCCCTATAGACAGTGTAGTCTGGCCCATCATTGGACAGGGATTGTCTCTATCTGTTGCCGAATTGTACATTCCAAGCACTTAGTATAGTGCTCTGCACATAGTAAGTGCTCAATAAATACTATTGAATGAATGAATGGATTGTGGGCCTGGGAGTCAGAATGACTAATCCTGGCTCCATTTCTTGAGTGCTGTGTGACTTTTATGTTGCTCAGTGGCAAGAGCCCGGGTTTAGGAGTCAGGGGTCATGGGTTCTAATTCCAGCTCTGCCACTTGTCAGCTGTCTGACCTTGGGCAAGTCACCTAACTTCTCTGTGCCACAGTTATCTCATTTGTAAAATAGGGATGAAGACTGTGAGCCCTATGTGGGACAAACTGATTACCTTGTATCTACCCCAGCGCTTAGAAGAGTGCTTGGCACATATTAAGCACTTAACAAATACCAACATTTATTGGGGAAGCAGCGTGGCTCAGTGGAAAGAGCACAGGCTTGGGAGTCAGAGGTCATGAGTTCGAATCCCAGCTCTGCCACATGACTGTGGGCAAGTCACTTAACTTACCTGTGCCTCAGTTACCTCATCTGTAAAAGGGAATTAAGACTGTGAGCCCCACGTGGACTGTGATTACCCTGTATCTACCCCAGCACTTAGAACAATGCTCTGTACATAGTAAGCACTTAACAAATACCAATATTATTATTGTTATTATCTGTAAAGTGGGGGACTAGTACACAGAGCTCCATGTGGGACATGAATTGTGTCCAACGTAGTGGTTAGAATGTACAATGCCTGGCACATATTAAGCGCTTAACAAATACTGTAAAAACTACACATTCTACCTCGATCTTTATCTCACTGCAGACTCCTTGACCACATTCTTCAGATGGCCTTCAACTCCCTCTCACTTCGTACACAACAGTCCACCACTCTCCTCACCTTCAAAATGTCCTCTGAAAATCCTATCTCCTCCAAGAGGCCTTCCGTGGCAAAGTCCTCAATTCCCGTACATGCCCTTCAAATCCTCCCCTCTGTGCCAAGTTTGCATTTGACTGTGCATCCCTTAAGCACTTGGATACTCATCCCAGCCCCACAGAATGTATGTACATATCGTTAACTCTACTCTCTCTCCGTTGTAATTCATCTTAATGTTTGTCCCCACTTATAAATGATAAGCTCCTTCTGATCTCAACTACTAACTCTATAGGATTATCCTTTCACAGTCATTTAGAATAGTGCTCTACATCCATTAAGAAGTGCCCAATAAATATCAATGATGGATTGACTGATTTTGACTGGATTTTGTTATTCTCTACCCCCTGACTATTGCTGTTACAGATATCAGTGGGACTTTATGTGCTTAGGTCGATACTTCTGCATAAAGTAAGGGCTCAAATGCCATTGATTGATTAATTCTCTCTTGCTCAACAACTGTTCTGGAATATAAGGGTCGGGTCTTTTCCCTCTTTTCAGTTCAGATCTGGTGAACAAGAGTTTGAGCCAATTTAAGAATCTATATAATTTGCAAAATTGTTTTACTTATACAATTAGTTTTTTTCACTAAAACTTAGATTAAATTACATTAAACCACTAAAGTTAGATATACATATTCTGAAATCTAAGGGTCATGTATTAGCCAGTACAGTGTTTAATTGCTTTTTGAAGATTCAAAACTTTTGGAGTTGTACCAGTATTGTTACGGCAATTAAATTTCCAATGGGCTTGTAGAGCTGATACAGATGGCCATGTAATTCAAATCAAGGCAAATGAGTAACAGCTGGGAAAGCTTTATTTCAGTACTTCTGTTTTTCCCCAAATTATTATTTTTTTTAATCTGTGAAAGAGAAGGAAGCCAGGTTCAGTGGAAAGAACTAAGTATTCAGGAAACCAAGTTTTAGTTTCAGATCTGCCACCCATCTACTGATTCACCTTGGCCAAATCACTTACCTTCTCTGGGCCTCACTTTCTTCATCAATAGCCTCTTAGATAGTGAGCTCCGTGTTGATTAGGAACTTTGTCCAACTTGATTGTCCTAGCACCTAATAAGAAATTAGTGATTATATTTACTAAGAATTCATATATTACTCAAGGATCTTATCCTTATTGCATAATGGCATCTGAAGGTGGGGCAGAATGAAAGATGGGCTAGACAGATCACCTTTTAGTTATTATGCAATCTAACCAAAATAACTACATTTTATTTTTTTGTTACAGTGCAGTTGAATGTTATGTATTTTGTTTCCTGGCATTCTTTTACTATTTCTAAATTTAGTCTAGGTGAAATAGAAATACACCAAATAAGGTGACCAGATATTCTGATTTGAAAGGAACAGTCACATTGTTTGGCATTCTGATCCATGTGCAGAAGGATCAGAAATGTATCCGTTTATTGTTGTATCATACTCTCCCAAGTGCTTAGTACAGAGCTCTACACACAGGAAGTGCTCAATAAATAAAATTGAATGAATGAATGAATGGCTCAATTGATCAGTGGTATTTATTGAGCACTTACTATATGCAGAGCACTGTACTAAGCACTGGGGAGAGTACAAGAGAATTAGCAGACAGTTTCCCTGCACAGAATGAGCTTACAGTCTAGAGGGGAGAATATGCAGGACCTTTAAGGGATATATTTTTGACCGGAGTGGCAGAGAAAAGCCATCAGTCATGGTGTGATGGATATAAGACAGTATTGAAAAGGAGGATTGGGGGAGGATGTTTTCTTCAGTGATTCCTATTCTGCCTCATACTCAGCCAACAGTCACTACCACAGCTGCAAGCAACAGCTATTACCATAGTAGTTAAACTGGCCCTTCCAGGTTTCTGATGGAAATTTCCAGCGTGGGTGGATAATAGGCTTTGGGCTGGAGTAAAGATTTCCATTTGGTCCAGAAAGACCAGTTCTAATGCAGCTGCTGTCTGGAAATCCTGCCCTTCCCTTATGCCCCTCCTCTTTTCTTTTTTTCCTCCCTCACTTCTCACACATTTGTTTTGTCCCTACCCCCAGAGGGCACATTCATTTCCTTCCCTGAACCCACCTTTCTGTGACCAACTGATTCCAAAATTCACTACACTGTGTTTACTAAATCGTCAAAATATATGAGTGGTCTTGATGGCATCCTAGATTCCTAAAAAAATGTAACTGATTAGTTGATTGGAATTAAGGTCATCAATTAACTCCTGTTGTTGGCTAAGCTAGTTCACTCAAAATAATAAATCAATTGTATTTACTTAGTGCTTCCCATGTCCAGAGAACTATACTAAGTCCTCGGGAGAGTACAATATAACAGAGTTGGCAGACACATTCCCTGCCCAAAATGAACTTACATTAGAAGCAGCGAAGCTCAGTGGCAAGAGCCCTGTCTTGGGAGTCAGAGGTCATGGGTTTGAATCCTGGCTCTGCCACTTGTCAGCTGTGTGACTATGGGCAAGTCACTTCACTTCTCTGGGCCTCAGTGACCTCATCTGTAAAATGGGGATGAAGACTGTGAGCCCCATGTGGGACAACCTGATGATCCTGTATCTACCCCAGTGCTTAGAACAGGCACATAAGCCCTTAACAAATAGCAACATTATTATTACATCCTGCATAGCGAGACAGATATTAACCAAAAAAAAATATGGATATATAAATGTGTTCTAGGACTGAGGGATGGGTGAATAAATGGTACAAATCAAAGTGCAAAGGTCCTCTCCACCCAAACGGCTACCTTACTGCTACAGGCTCTTGTTATAACCTGGCTAGACTGTCAGCTTTTTCTCTGATCTCCCTTCCTCCTCTCTCGCCCCACTCCAGTCTATTCTTCACTCTGCTGCCCGGCTCATCTTCCTGCAGAAACGATCTGGGCATGTCACTCCCCTTCTTAAACACCTCCAGTGGTTGCCTATCAACCTCCACTCCAAACAAAAACTCCTCACTCTAGGCTTCAAGACTCTCCATCACCTTGCCCCTTCCTACCTCTCCTCCCTTCTCTCTTTCTACTGCCCACCCCGCACACTCTACTCCTCTGCCGCCCACCTCCTCACCGTCCCCCGTTCTCACCTATCCCGCCGTCGACCCCAGGGCCACGTCCTCCCGCGGTCCTGGAATGCCCTCCCTCCTCACCTCTGACAATCTAATTCTCTTCCCCTCTTCAAATCCCTACTTAAAACTCACCTCTTCCAAGAGGCCTTCCCAGACTGAGCTCACCCCTTTTTCCCTCTGCTCCTTCTACCCCCGCTTCACCTCTCCGCAGCTAAACCCTCTTCTCCCCACCTTCCCTCTCCTCCTCCCCTCCTCCCAGCCTAACCCCTCAGCACTGTACTCGTCTGGCTCGACTGTATGTATCTTTATCAACCTATTTATTTTGTTTATTTTGTTTAATGAGATGTACATCACCCTGATTCTATTTAGTTGCCATTGTTTTTATGAGATGTTCTTCCCCCTTGACTCTATTGCCATTGTTCTTATCTGTCTCCCCCGATTAGACTGTAAGCCCGTCAAAGGGCAGGGACTGTCTCTATCTGTTGCCTACTTGTTCATTCCAAGGGCTTAGTACAGTGCTCTGCACACAGTAAGCGCTCAAATACTATTGAATGAATGGATGAAAGTGATGCAGAAAAGATTGGGAGAAGAGGAGATGAGGACCTATCAGGGAAGGTCTCTTGGAGGACAAAGGCTTTCATTAAAGGAAAGAGCATGGGCTGAGTCAGAGGTCATGAGTTCTAATCCTGGCTCTGCTGCTTGTCCTCTGTGTGACTTTGGGCAAGTCACTTAACTTCTTGGTGCCTCAATTACCTCATCTGTAAAACGGGGATTAAGACTGTGAGCCCCACGTGGGACAGCTGGATTACGCTGTATCTACCCCAGTGCTTATAGCAGTGCTTGGCACATAGTAAGCTCTTAACAAATACCAACATTATTATTAATGGTTTTGAGGGTGGGGAGAGTGATTGTCATATGTGAAAGAAGAACACGTGTGTGAAGCTGAATATGGAAAGGGGATGTGAAATATTAGAATGGGCTCCATCAAAACAAAGACCCTAGGGATACAGTTTGTTAAAAGGGTTGAAAACCCCTTTTAAAATTTATTGACAGTATGTATTTATTGAGCACATAGGATGCACTCTGCTGGACTTATGAGAGCACTTAGAGAAGCAGCGTGGCTCAGTGGAAAGAGCATAGGCTTTGGGGTCAGAGGTCATGGGTTCGAATACCAGCTCTGCCACTTGTCAGCTGTGTGACTGTGGGCAAGTCACTTAACTTCTCTGTGCCTCAGTCACCTCATCTGTAAAATGAGGACTAAGACTGTGAGCCCCACATGGGACAACATAATTCCCCTATGTCTACCCCAGAGCTTAGAACAGTGCTCTGCACATAGTAAGCACTTAACAAATGCCAACATTATTATTATTATTGTTATATGGAAAATATGGATCCACTTCCTACCCTCAAGGAGTTACTTCACAGCACAGCTACTTTCAATGATCAGCTAGGGCATAAACTAAGCTCCTCCTTTAGATTGTAAGCTCCTTGTGGATAGGGAATGTATCTACCATCTCTACTGTAGTGTACTTTCTCAAATATTTAGAACAGTGTTCTGCAGATGGTAAGTACTCAATAAATACCACTGAGTGGTTGAAGGATCATGCTTCTTCTGTTTCCTCCATTCCCTATTAAGTACTTCCCACTCTCCCCACCCTTCCCCCCAACTCCATTCTCCTCCCATTCTTCTCTCTATCTTATTGGGAAAGAATACATTAACTAGCAAATCCACAACATAGGAAGCCAAGTGTAAATAACTTAAACAGGAAGTAATTTTTGTCACCTGGTCAAGGAAAGCTTTAAGGAGCTCACAGTTTGTAGGGGAGGCAAGACAAATCCTTGTCTAATCACCAAAATACATAGAACTATTACTAATAATTATAAAATTACAACAATAATAGGAAAATCAGGTTGTTCACAATTCCTGCCCCACAGGGCACTCGGTTTTATTCCCCATTCAAGTGGTACTATGCTCTGCACATAGTAAGCACTCAGTATATATGATTGATTGATTTTACAGATGAGGGAACAGAGGCACAGAGAAGTGAAGCGACTTACCCAAGGTGTCACAGCAGACAGAGCTAGGATTAGAACCCAGGTCTTTCTGACTCCCAGGCCCATGCTTTATCCACTAATGCATGAGCCACTAAGGGGAAGCAGCATGGCTCAGTGGACAGAGACTGGGCTTCGGAGTCAGAGGTCATGGGTTCGACTCCCGCCTCTGCCACTTGTCAGCTGTGTGACTGTGGGCAAGTCACTTAACTTCTCTGTGCCTCAGTTACCTCATCTGTAAAATGGGGATTAACTGTGAGCCTCATGTGCGACAACCTGATTACCCTGTATCTACCCCAGCGCTTAGAACAGTGCTCTGCCCATAGTAAGTGCTTAACAAATACCAACATTATTATTTTTAATGAAAAGCATCTAAAATGGAGAAATTAATGATATTTATCGAATGTTTACTCTGTGCAGACCACTGTCCTAAGCACTTAGCAGAATTCACTACAACAGAGCTGGTAGACATTTTTCCCTGCCCATCATAAGCTAAAAGTCTAGGGGGAAGTCATAGTTTTGGTAGAAAGACTGAGGACAGGAAAGATTTCTCAGGGAAAGCTCTCTAGAGAAAGTAGGCATCAAGTTGAAATTTCAAAGGCATAAATGGTGACTGCAGACAGAGCAGAGCAGTTGTGAATTGCTCAAGTCCTCTCTCTCCCCCTTAATGGCCAAAGACATTTTCACTCAAAGAACATTTTCCTAGAATATGTAATAGGGTGCTCTAATTTTCCTTCTCTCCTTCTCTTACTTGTAGTTAATGTCTAGTATGAATCCTGGATGCAGTTCCCTAACTAAGACTGGAACATTAATGAGTAGCAAAGAAAGGTATTTCATAACTTTCACACAATACCCATACTCCCCCAAATACAATTTTATTTTGGCAACTAGATGATATTTGAGGTGTATTAATGCATTAAAAAGGTTTGCCATATACTGTTATATCAATAAAGATGTTTTATTTATAATCCTTAGTGGTAAAAAGTTAAATTAAACAATTCATTATCTTAGTTCCAAGACAGAAAATGTCATCTACCTGGTACAGTTTCAAACTTATACTTAAAGTATATTCCTAAATTGCACAGTCATACTAAAGCAGCAGTTTTGGTTAAAGGCTTTAATCATCCTTAAAGTATGTACAAGTCAAATGGGATTTTAATTGAAAACAGATAATCATGGTTTTCAGGTGCTGATCATTTCAAGCTAACCTAAAACCTGAACTTGTGTTGTGTAAATTTGACTGGCAGTTTACTAACTGAAGCTCTTTTTTTTTCCAGAAATAACTCTGGATAAAAGGAAAAAAATAAATATTTTTTCTGAAGAAAACCATAAGGTCTACTGAATATTGTAGTCAACAGTTTGTATTAACATTTTTTTCAAACCACATCTATCCATGGTGCTTATTGTGTACTTCAGAGCTGAGTACTCGAGCAAGAGCTTGGGAGAGTGCAATAGAGGTAGTCATATTAGTAATACTAGTGTTTATTAAGTAACCACTTAGCCTTAAGGATGTACACAATAAAGAAGTGATAAATTCCCTGCCCACAAAGACCTTACACTCCTACGTCAGAGACAAACATAAAACTATTTACAACCAGAGTAATCAAAACAAATAGCATACACATACATGGAATAGTTATAAATAAGTTAATAAGGGCTAGATCTGAAAACTTAGATTATACGATTTATGCTGCTTGGGAAATAAGAAAAGGCCTGTTGGGAAAGATGGAATTTTAGAACGTCTTTTAAGATGGGGAGAGCAGTGATTTATCTGATTTGGGATGGGAGAGAGTGTCAAGGCATGGAATAATAAGAATAAAATGACTGAGAGTGAGGGATAGGTTAAAAGTCAGAGGAACCTGAGTTCGAATTCTAGCTCTGCCACTTGTCTACTGGGTGACCTTGGACAAGTCACTTCACTTCTCTGTGTTTCAATTACTTCATCTGTAAAATAGAGATTAAGACAGGAACAGACCAGGGATGTGTCCAACCTGATTAGCTTGTATATACCCCAGTGCTTATTATAGTGCCTGATATAAAGCAAGTGCTTAACCAATCCCCTAAAAAAAATTAAAAAGGTTGGCTTGGGAACAGTGAAGGCAATGAGTTGGGGAATAACTGGTGAAGAGAGCAAATAGGTAAATAGGGGCCAGATGGTAGGAAGCCTTGAATTTGGTTGTGAGACACAAGAGTCAGTGCAGTACTATGGAGAGGAAGAGTTTTACATACTGATTGACTGATTGATATATGTCAGTAATATGTATTGTGCACTTATTGTGACCAGAGCACATAATTAAGTGCTTAGGAGAGTACAACAATGCAATAGAATTGGTAGACATGATCCCTGCCCATAAGTAGACCACAGCCTAGAGGAAGATGATCTATGTAGTAAAGTGGAATGTAGGTTGGAGGTGAGAGATGATGATTTAATACTCCAGCCAGGTAAGACTGTACCAGGGTAATAACAATTTGAATAGAGAGGAAGGGGCTTATCTTCTATAAAATGGAGGTTAAGGCTCTGTGAGACATAGACTGTGTGTAACCTAATTTGTTTTATAATAGTAATTGATAATTATGGGACTTAAGTTCTTACTAATGTGCCAAACATTGTTCTAAGTTCTGGGGAGATAAAAGGTAGGTTGGAACAGTCCCTATCCTACAAAGTGCTCACTCTTAACCCCCTTTTACAGATGAGGTAACTGAGTCCCAGAGAAGTGAAGTGACTTGCCCAAGGTCGTACAGCAGACACGTGGCAGAGCCGGGATAGAGCCCATGACCTCTTGGCTCCCAGGCCCGTGCTATATTCAGTAAGCTACACTGCTTCTCTATCCCAGCACTTAGTTCAGTGCCCAGCACATAGTAAGCACTTGGCAAATACTATTAAAAAGGGCCAGCAGTATTGGGCAAATAGTAAGAATGTAAGAAATACCATGATCATTATTATTAATATTCCAGCCCTCTGTTAGTTCTCCCTATCTGATTTATTGACTTTTGCCATGCCCCACTCCCAAGTTAACCCTCTAACAAACTTCATTCCTGACTTTCTGCTTCTAACCCCTACCATCATTTTGAGTTAACAGCAGAATATCCAGGTGTGGATAATCTTGAAGGAAAGACAAGATGCAGGATTTCAGATCAGAAGAGAGGTCAACAATAGAGACAGACTGTGGAGTCACCTCATAAAAATGCTAGCTGCACTTATGTGAACATACAAACTCCTCTAGAGGTGGAAGATACATATTCCCTGCCCTCAGAGTTTACAATCAAATAAGGTAGGCAAACAAAAATGATTTCCAGATAGTGAAGGATGAAGGAAAATGTAGCATAAAGTTGGAAGCAATGTAACCATGTCAGGACAAAGCAGTTTTATCATTATTATTTTTAGTGTACTTGTTAAGCACTTACTGTGTGTCAAGCACTGTTCTAAGCATTGAGGTAGATTTAAGCTAATGAGATGGGAAACAATCCCTGTCCCACATGGGCTCACAGTCTTAAGTGGGGAGAACAGGTACTAATTCCCCATATTTAAATTGAGGAAACTGAGCAACAGAGAAGTTAAGTGACTTGCCCAAGGTCACACAGTTGGCAAGTGGTAGAGCCAGAATTAGAACCCAAGTGATCTGACTCCCAGGCCTATGATCTTTCTACTAGGCCATGCTGTTTCCCAACTGGATGAGAAATTGAATGAATTTATAAATGACATATGTTAACCTATATTAATATTAATGTAAGATAAATGCATGTGCACATGTGGACATGAGTGATAGGATTAAAGTACATGTTAAAAGTACATGTGGGAGTGGTCCAATATACTGGATTGTTGTGAGTCTATCAAGGAAGGCCTCCTGGTAGAGGAGGGAATTGTTTTTTTCCTTTGCCTTTTTTTTTAAGAGAGTTTTAAAGTTGGGAAGAGCTAGAGGAATATGTTCCAGAGTGGGGGAACAACATGAGGTAAGGTTTGGAGGCAGGAAAGTCAGGAGTGAAGTATGGTTAGAAGGTTAGCTCGGGAGAGTGTCATGAGGAGATTGTCAGATACAGAGAGTTAGCAGAGGGCTGAAATAATAATAACAACAGTAGTATTTCTTGAGTGCTTACTATGTGTCAAACTGTACTTAGCATGGGGGTAGATTCAAGATAATGAGGTTGGTCACAGTCCTATCCTACATGGGGCTCACAGTCTACGTCATGTGGACGAGGTAGCTAAATGAGGAGGTACCCAAATGAAGAAAAATATTTCCCCCAATGTCTAAAACCTTGGAGAATCTTCCTATTAATAATGATCTCACTATGAAAGTCACACTGTATATTTGTTGGATAAATCCAATCATCCAAATAAAGAAAGGGATATGATAATGGGTTATCTCATGGTTTGAAAATCTGCAATTTTCTGCTATTTTCATTCTTAGAAATAATTCTGTTCTATAAATGTATGCCTTCTCATAAGATCAATTTGATAAAACTAATTATATGGAACAGCATTCTAAGTACCTTGTAAAGTTCATGTGGCTCAGAATATATTCCTTATGACTATATTCTAACTTAGAGTATATCTCCATAAGAAGTGTTGAGATTCAGTGGAATATCATTAATATTTCAATATGAATCTGTGATGGCAACATCACGATACATGTTTGAGAATCCTAATGTCATAGAGTGGCTATGCTTTATTTATATCAATCAATCATATTTTTGAACACTTACTATGTGCATGCAATAGTATTTATTGAGTGCTTACTATGTGCAGAGCACTGTACTAAGCTCTTGGAATGTACAATTGGGCAACAGATAGAGACAATCCCTGCCCATTGACGGGCTTACAGTCTAATCGGGGGAGACAGACAAAAACAATACCAATAAATAGAATCAAGGGGATGTACTCTCATTAACAAAATAAATAGGGTAATAAAAATACATACAAATGAGTAGATGAGCACAGTGCTGAAGGGAGGGGAAGGGAGAGGGGGAGGAGCAGAGGGAAGCTGTGGGGGGGGAAGGGGGCTTAGCTGAGGGGAGGTGAAGGGAGAGGCAGAGAGGCAGCAGAGGGAGCAGAGAGAAAAGGGGAAGCTCAGTCTGGGAAGGCCTCTTGACGGCGCCCGGGACCAGCGATGGGGAAGCGTACTGAGCACCTGGGAAGAGGGCTGCCGGGGAAAGGCACGTGGTCCTCGCCTTCAAGGAGCTGACACTCTGATCGTAAAGATGGGTGGGCAGAAATGATTGCTCAGTGAAGGCTGGAGGAGGGAGAGGTGGGGGGGGGGGGTCTAACCGAATCTCTCTCTCTCTACATATATATCTGTTTGGCGCTCATTGCTTGCCAAGCACCATTTTAAGCGCTGGGCTACATACAGGTTAATCAGTAAGACACAGTACTCATCCTGCTAGGATGAGGGAGAGCAGATATTGAATCCACATAATACAACATAATTAGCAGGCACATTCTTTCTCCACATCCAGCTTACAGTTTAGAAGGACAGGCAGACATTAGTATTAACAAATAACATGTCTAATTTAAATTTAAAGTATATAAAAATATCCCAGCTAATTATCTTAATTAAAATTGAGGTGTCAGTGGGACATCCAAGTAGAAATGTTCTGAAGGCAGGAGGAAATGCAAGACTGCAGGTCAGGATAGAAGTCAGGGTTAGAGATGTAGATTTGGGAATCATCCAAGTAGAGAGGTAGATGAAATGGGAGCAAATTAGTTAATTAGTTTCATGACAATGTTAAATGATAGTCATGTGTAATGTGAAACAATCTATATAGGCACATTATCAATAACAATGTAAATAATAATAACATAAATACATTTATTTGATAGTGTAATTTTGTCCTGACAGGATACTGAAGAGACTGAATTACTGCAAAATCAATTGAGCACTTGAGATCTTTTGTTTTTTTCTAATAGTCAAAAGGGTGTTGGCTGCCACATGGGTTGATCTGTTCCTTTATAGAACATTGTTATACTATTGTAAATGACCTCTTCAGCCACTCAGGTGCCTTCCTCCCCCTTCTCCTGGAAACATTATCTCACCTTGGTTTCACTGTCTCTTCTGGATCTCTCTGGCTTCTCATTTTCAGTCTCTTTCACGACCTACTCTGCCTCCCACCCTCTAAATGCTAGGTTGCATCCCCTTGTATTCTCCATCTATACCCACTCTCTTGGAAAACTCATTTGCTCCCACTTCATCTACCTCTCTACTTGGATGATTCCCAAATCTATATTTCTAACCCTGACTTCTATCCTGACCTGCAGTCTTGCATTTCCTCTTGCCTTCAGAACATTTCTACTTGGATGTCCCAGTGACACCTCAAATTTAATATATCCAAAAGTGAACTCTTCATTTTTCCCACCAAACCCTGTCCTCCCTTTGCTTGTCCTATCACTGTAACAACACCGCTATCCTCCTTGTCTCACAATCTTCTAACCTCTGCCCTTTTCTCTCCATTCAAACTTCTACCACTCTTGACACAAGTGCTTATGAGATCCTCATCTTAATTTCTGCACCAGCCTCCTTGCTGACCTCCTGGACTCCTCTATCTTTCAATTCCAGTTCTAACTTCACTTTGCTGCCCAGATCATTTTTTCTAAATGAATGTTCTATCCATTTGTCCTCCCTCCTCCAAAGCCCCCAGTAATTTCCCATCGACCTCCACATCAGACTTCTTATCATTGGCTTCAATACACTCAATCTCTTTACTGATTTCCTGCTACAATCCAGCCTGCACACTGCGTTCAATCATCTTTATTGAGTGCTTAGTGTGCAGAGCACAGTACTAAACACTTAGACTACAATACAACAATATATAGACACATTCCCTGCCAACAATGAGTCTTACCTTACACTCCTCTAATGCCAACCCACTCACTATACCTTGATTTCATCTATCTTTTCCCTGATCCTTTGCCCATGTCCTTCCTTTGTTCTGGAACTCCCTCCCCCATCGTATATGAGAGACCACTCTTCCCACCTTCAAAGCCTTATTAAAATCACATCTCCTCCAAGAAACCTTCCCTGACTAAGCACTTTATTTCCCATACTCACTCTCCCTTCTGAATCTCCTATGCACTTGAATCTGTACTTTTTAAGCACTGGACAGTCACTCTACCTGATAACACTTATGTACATATCTGTAGTTTATTTTCATATCAATTCCCCCCCTCACCCAGACTGTAAGTTCCTTATGGGAAGGAATATGTCTTACAACTCTTACTCTCCCAAGCAGTGTATTCTACCCAAGTTCTTAGTACAGTGTTCTGTATACAGTAAGTACACAACAAATACCATTAATTGATTAATTATAATAATAATGATGGCATTTGTTAAGTGCTTACTATGTGCGAAGCACTGTTCTAATCGTGGGGGAAGATACAAGGTGATCAGGTTGTCCCACGTATGGCTCACAGTTTTAATCCCCATTTTACAGATGAGGTAACTGAGGCACAGAGAAGTTAAGTGACTTGCCCAAAGTCACACAGAGAAGCAGCAGCAGAGCTGGGATTAGAACTCAAGACCTCTGACTCCCAAGCTCGTGCTCTTTCCACTGAGCCACGCTGCTTTTTACTATATTTGTAAACCATAATGATGACTCTGGTATTTATTAAGTACTTACTATGTGCCAAGCTCTTTAACACTGGGAAGATACAAGATACACCTCTCAGCGTCACATCTAGAGAGTTTCCAGTACTCTACCAGTCTCAGCTATGGGAGGGAGAGTCAAGGAGAGGGATACCCATTCCATTCCTAGCTTGGGCAGTAGCTAGAAAGTGAAAGGCAATCGGCTACAAGTCAAAAATCCCCTGTGCTGGGCAGCAGCAGCAAGGGAGAGAATCGAGGATGGAGACTCAGGTTTACTGCACAGAAGGAGGCATTGGTAAACCACTTCTGTATTTTTACCAAGAAAACTCTGGGGATACACTACCAGAACAATTGCAGATGGAGGTGGCAAGTTCTTGGAGAGATGTGTCCATGGTGTTGCTATGTCGGACATGACGCGATAGCATAAGTCAACAATAACAGATACAAGATAAGCACATCAGACACAGTTTCTGTCCCACATGAGGATCACAGTGAAAGGGACAGGGACAGGGTGGGCAGCAAGTTAAAACTTATTGAATACCTATTTGACAGATGAGGAAACTGAGACACATAAGTGAGTTGCCCATCGTCACACAGCATGCAAGTGTCAGAACTGGGATTAAAACCCAATATTTTTGACACCCCAAGCACTTTCCACAAGGTATGTTTAGAGCAGAAGAGAGTTAATGTTTAAAGCTAAGGACCAGCATTTTGGAAGGGGTATTCTTAAAAGCAGAAACACAATAGCAAATTTTCTTTGGCTGATTGTTGAGGGAAATCTACCATCATTCTTTATGAAATAGAGATGGAAAGGAATAAAATGGGAAAGGCAAAATAGAGTTTATTAGCAGAATGAAAATGACATTAAAGATGAAATTTCTAGTTCTACTTATTAACCATTGTAGTAATAATAATGGAATTAAGTGCTTACTATGATCCAAGTACAGTTCTAAGTGCTAGAATAGATACAAGATAATCAGGTTGGACACAGTCCCTGTTCCATAAGGGGGCAAACTCTCAGTAGGAAGGAGTAGGATTTGATCTCCATTTTACAGATGAGAAAACTGAGTCATTGAAAAGTTAGTTGACCTGCCTAAGATCACACAGCAGGCAAGTGATAGAATCAGGATTAGAACTCTGGTCCTCTGACTCTCAAGTCTGTGGCCTTTCCACTAAACTGCTGCTTCCTGTAAAAGGTTCCAATGTGAAAAGTAATGACAATGCCATCCTTATTTTTCTCTATGTATACCTGTAATTATTATTGAGCCAAATCATCCCATCACCAAGCAGGAGTTTTGTTTTTTTTTTCTTTCCTTTAATAGTAACTGCAATGACTTCCTGCTTAGCTGTGCTGACTAGCTGATTTACAGCTGCTGCCAGAAACGCTGACTGCATGCTCCTCATTCCTCAGGCTATCATAATCTATCTAGACTCTGGAGATTATCCTGAGCCTGAAAGAGGCAGGAACAGAGGTGTTGGAAGCCCCTGAAATATGTGTCAATCAAGGAAGCGTGGCAAAGCAAAGAGTTTTAAAAGGAGAATAATCATTTTAATACTGTGTGCAATAGGTAAAGTGTTGCCATAGGTCCAATGCAGCCAGACTGAACATAGCCCCTGTTCCACGTGGTACTCACAATCTAAAAGGATGAAAGAACCAGATACTAACAGGCCGCATGCTGCCATTTGCTTTCTGTGAGAATTGCTTTAGAACTAGATTCTTGAGATCTATAATTTCTGGCCTAACATCACTTAATGCTAATGAATTGTCAAAAAAAATGCATCTTGGAGAACTAGAAATAAATGTGATACTTTCATGTAATTCTGTATTACACGTACAAATAAAATGTGTTCAAAACATCACATTTCATGTGGTTCTAAAGTTTCATATATAAATTTAATCTCCATGCTTAGTCTTCATTTCATTTTTTTTCTAATGAACTTGTTGCCATTATATAAAGAGTGTTCTTGGTGGTTATTCATACATAATTGAATTTTCTCAAGACTGGCATCAGACAATTTTTTCCTTGGTTTTTTATCACTTCTTTTTTCTTCCTACTTTAAATTCTGTGCTTCAACTATTGCTCTAATTATTTTCTAATACATCCTCATTCTGACAGAAACATGGCTTGATAGTAATAATTCCTATATGAAAGTGCAAGCAAACAAGTGGTTGAAGCCAAAATCTAAGTGAAAATCCATAGAATAATGATGATTTCCATAATTATTTTTGGGAACATCTTCAGCCACACTATATCAACAGTATATAGCAATACTTCATTATATGATAGTAAAAATAGTTTGTGAATTTGAATTCCCTAAGTTTAAGCTACAACATGGCCACTAATTTCCCTATATCATTGAATAAAATGGATGAAAAAAACATTCATTCCTGCAGTAAAATAAGGCTGATTATTTATTTTTCACAAAATCAGGAAGATTATATATGTGCATGACTGGGAAATTTGAAAAATTTCCTTTCATTAGACAAAAGTTAGGATATTTTTCAAAAATAATGACATTTGAATCTATGAAAAACTTAAAGAGGTCTTTGAGTAATGAAGAAAATAGTATAAATTAAATAAACCTGATAGTTTTTATTTGTTTTATTGGGAATATATTTTCAAGCTCGACAGCAGCTGCAGTGTTTCCCTAATTTTTGCTATAAAAGAGAAGTAAAACAACAGTTTATTGTGGCAATGCTTCATATTGCCCTACTTCTGTAAATTGTCTTTAAGCTCTAGGGTAAAGACGAGAACATTCATGTTTTTAAATTGGATACAAAAGCAGTTCCTATGCCATAGTTGCTGTAGCATAAATTGCTATACAGAGACCATCAGCTATGTCTAAACATATTGCTGTTCAGCAAATTGTAAACATTTTTGGCTGGCGTCACCTGCAAGACTTTAGGGTTCCTGGTGAATACCAAAGGGGTCATTAAAAATGTGCTTTCCAAAAGTGACTAGTCTACTTGAACTTCTCTACTATTGAATGAATGAATTAATGAATATATAATTCTATTTATTTATATTGCTTCTATTGATGCCTGTTTACTTGTTTTGATGTCAGTCACCCCCCTTCTAGACTGTGAGCCCGTTGTTGGGCAAGGCTTGTCTCTATCTGTTGTGGAATTGTACTTTCCAAGCACTTAAAATACCGGGCTCTGCACAGAGTACACACTCAATAAATACGATTGAATGAATGAATACTGTGGTGTTTGAGGAAGTCAGAGAAATTCACAAAACTAATCAAGTCTACAGAATCCCCATGATACACATTAATAGTATTTTCTAGAGAGTGTATGGAAAACCATAAATTCACTGGCATGAGTTGTGTCCGACACATAGCGACACCCTAGACACATCTCTCCCAGAATGCCCACTTTCATCTGCAATTGTTCTGGTAATGGATACCTAGAGTTTTCTTGGTAAAAAATATGGAAGTGGTTTACCACTGCCTTCTTTCATTCATTCAATCGTATTTATTGAGGGCTTACTGTGTGCAGAGCACTGTACTAAGCGTTTGGAATATACAATTTGGGAACAGATAGCGACAATCCCTCCTCCTCAACAGGCTCACACTAAAGGGGAGAGACAGACAGCAAAATAAAACAAAACTTCGTGCAGTAAACTAACATCTACCTTTGACTGTCTCCCATGCTGCTGCTGCCCAGCACAGATGAATTTTGACTTGTAGAAGATTGTCTTCCACCCACTAGCCACTGCCCAAGCTAGGAATGGAATGAGTATGCTTCTGCTTGACTCACCCTTCTGTAGTCATGACTGGTAGAGGACCGGAAACTCTCCACATGGGACCCTCAGAGGGGACTGACACAATACTGAGCTCTTTTCTCCATAAGAAAGTGGTAAAAGAGGACAGTGCCCATTCTCCATCATCTACCTTCCATGACCAAAGAAGGAAACAGGCATCAGTCATCATGTCTGTTGTAATACTGTAAGCCTCACTCTAGGCTTCAAGGCTCTCCATCACCTTGCCCCTTCCTACCTCTCCTCCCTTCTCTCTTTCTACCGCCCACTCCACACGCTCCGCTCCTCTGCCGCCCACCTCCTCACCGTCCCTCGGTCTCGCCTATCCCGCCGTCGACCCCTGGGTCACGTCCTCCCGCGGTCCTGGAACGACCTCCCTCCTCACCTCCGCCAAACTGATTCTCTTTCCCTCTTCAAAACCCTACTTAAAAATCACCTCCTCCAAGAGGCGTTCCCAGACTGAGCTCCTCTTCCCCCTCTACTCCCTCTGCCATCCCCCCTTTACCTCTCCGCAGCTAAAGCCTCATTTTCCCCTTTTCCCTCTGCTCCTCCACCTCTCCCTTCCCATCCCCACAGCACCGTACTCGTCCGCTCAACTGTGTATATTTTCGTTACCCTATTTATTTTGTTAATGAATTGTACATCGCCTTGATTCTATTTAGTTGCCATTGTTTTTACGAGATGTTCTTCCCCTTGACGCTGTTTAGTGCCATTGTTCTTGTCTGTCCGTCTCCCCCGATTAGACTGTAAGCCCGTCAAACGGCAGGGACTGTCTCTATCTGTTGCCGACTTGTTCATCCCAAGCGCTTAGTACAGTGCTCTGCACATAGTAAGCGCTCAATAAATACTATTGAATGAATAATACTGTAGCAATTGGATTACTGCTCTTCATATTCATAGCTGATGTTGCTTATGCTGAGACCATATCTAGGAGAGAAAGTGTGATTAAATCTACTGACACATTAGAAATAGACTTCTTTCTAGTGCTCCCGTGAATACACTAAATGTTGATTTAAGATTGCAGGTATAACTTGCTTTCCTGATGCTGGTATGTCAGCTGCTATTTCATCCCAGTAGTCATATCATATCACTTAAGGATGTACATGAAAGTGCCTTTCAGTTTTCTTCATTATTGTTAATAAAAATAGCATTGTGGTATTTGTTGAATCCTTATGTGCTTATTATGTGACAAACTTGCCAAGTGTTAGTATAGACAAAATAAATAGGTTGATTATCATCCCTCTCCCACATGAGGCTTTGAGTCTAAAGGGGATTTACAGATGAGGAAACTGAGGCACAGAGAAATCATATAACTTGCACATGGCTATACAGCAGGCAAGTGCCAGGATTATAGGACCAGGTCCAAGCCCTTTCCAGCCCTTGCTCTTTGGACCAGGCCACACTGTTTTGTTTTGGTTTTTTTGTCTTATTTGAAGATATGCTACTTTATGATGCAAGACCTTTTGGAGCATCCTACTCATCTGAATAAAGATGAGTTGGCTGAAGCAAGAGACCTGGACCCCAAGATGTCTTCATTGCATTTCTCCAACTAGTGAGACTATTCATAAACTATTAACAATCACCTGAAAACAGACTCCACAATACCATCCTATTTTTCCCAACCATAGCTGACCAGTCATTTTTCACAGTCTTTATGAATGCTTCATGGCAAGGCCATTTGAACTACTGGGAGCCAGAATTAGAACTCATGACCTTCTGAGTACCGAGACTGGGTTCTATCCACTATGCCATGCTGCTTCTCCAACTTACTTAACAAAACTTAAATTATCTGTGCCTCACTTACTTCATCTGTAAAATGGGGATTAAAGCTGTGATCCCCAAGTAGGACATGGACTATGTCCAACCTGATTTACTCAAATCTATACCTGGACCATGGTGCTTAAGGAATGTCACAAAAATGGAACCAAAAAAGTGGCTTCACTGGCTAACTCAAAAGAGAATTGTTCATCCCTCAAGGTGATTTTATCATTAGAATACCAAGGCACTTAATCTGCTGATGTCCACTGTAATTATGTAATAATAAAGTAATCAAGATACAATGACAATTCCTTATGTACTGTACAAAATAAGGTGGGAGACAATCTTCATGAAGACTGGAGATATGTTTAGGCCTGCCTTGGAAATAACTGAATTCTCAACCTCATATAGTCCACAGGTTATTACTATTGCTGCAAATTGCTCTAGGGAATATTTGAGAAAGCTAGAAGTGATGTTTAGCTATTTGATGTCATGGTTCAGGTAAAGGGATGTAATTACTTCCCTCTATTTGTAATGTACTTAAATGTCTGTCTGCCCCACTAGATTGTAATCTCCTTGAAGGCAACAATCAAGATATTAATTTCACTGGACTAAGTACAGAGCTTAAAAGCAGTGTAGCTTAGTGAAAAGAGCATGGGATTGGGAGTCAGAGGACTTGGGTTCTAATCTTAGCTCCACCACTTGTCTGCTGTGTGATCTTGGGTAAGTCATTTAACTTCCTTGTGCAACAGTTACCTCATCTATATAATGAAAATTAACACTGAGCCCTATGTGGGACAGGGACTGTGTCTAACCCAATTATCTTGTATACATAAACCCAAGCCTTAGGACAGTGCCTGGAACATAGAAATCTCTTAACATTAAAGGAAGAACTCCATACACATTAGATGCTCAATAAGAGTCAGTCCATTATATTTATTGAGTACTTACTGTGTGCAGAACATTGTAATAATGTTGGTATTTGTTAAGCGCTTGCTATGTGCAGAGCACTGTTCTAAGCACTGGGGTAGATACAGGGTCATCAGGTTGTCCCATGTCAGGCTCCTACTTAAAAATCACCTCCTCCAAGAGGCGTTCCCAGACTGAGCTCCTCTTCCCCCTCTACTCCCTCTGCCATCCCCCCTTTACCTCTCCGCAGCTAAAGCCTCATTTTCCCCTTTTCCCTCTGCTCCTCCACCTCTCCCTTCCCATCCCCCCAGCACTGTACTCGTCCGCTCAACTGTATATATTTTCGTTACCCTATTTATTTTGTTAATGAATTGTACATCGCCTTGATTCTATTTAGTTGCCATTGTTTTTACGAGATGTTCTTCCCCTTGACTCTATTTATTGCCATTGTTCTTGTCTGTCCGTCTCCCCCGATTAGACTGTAAGCCCGTCAAACGGCAGGGACTGTCTCTATCTGTTGCCGATTTGTTCATCCCAAGCACTTGGTACAGTGCTCTGCACATAGTAAGCGCTCAATAAATACTATTGAATTTGAATTTAATCCCCATTTTACAGATGAGGTAAGTGAGGCACAGAGAAGTTAAGTGACTTGCCCACAGTCACACAGCTGACAAATGGAAAGCCGGGAGTCGAACTCATGACCTCTGACTCCGAAGCCCAGGCCCTTTCCATTGAGCCACACTGCTTTGTACTAAGTATTTGGGAGAGTAGAATATAACAGACAATGTAACAGACACAGCCCCTGGCTACAAATACTGTAATCTAGAGGGTGAGACAGTAAGTACTTAAGTGAGATGTAAGTACTTAAAATTAGAGATAAGTACTAAAGTGCTGCGGGATTAGGAGGTGGGATGAGTATTTGCAAGTGCTGGGAGAGAGCTAGGTGAGTTAGGAGGGGACAAGGTTATTGAGTGCTGAAGGTAAGGAGTTTCTGTTTGATATGCAGGATTGAAGCTGTTAATCTTCTTAGTGTGCCTTGATCTCACCACCTACCCCTGTCCTGACTCTGGCCTGAAATGCCCTCCCTCCTCCCACCTGACAGACAATTACTCTCCCCTTCTTCAAAGCCTTATTGAAGGCATATCTCCTCAAAGGGTCCTTCCCAAACTAGGCCCCACAGTTTTCTCTTCTCCCACTCCCTTCTGTGCCACCCTGACATGCTCCCTTTGTTCTTCCACCCTCCTAGCTCTACAGCACTTATGTACAGATCTGTAATTTATTTGTGTTGATCTCTGTCTCCCCCCTCTAGACAGTAAGCTCACTGTGGGCAGCTGATGTTTGCTTATTGATGTATTGTACTTTCCCAAGGGCTTGGTATAGTGCTCTGCACATAGTAAGCATTCAATAAATATGACAATTAATAAATGAAGTGAGATTCTTGAGGAGTAGTGGGGAAACATGCCCTGAATATTTCTGTAGAAAAATGATTTGGGCAGCAGAGTGAAGTAGGGACTTGACTTATATAAGTAGGGACTTGAAGTGGGGAGAGACAGGAGGCAGTGAGGTCAGCAAGGAGGCTGATAGAGTAATCAAAGCAGGATTGGATTGGACTAATGGGGTAGTATTTTGGATGCAGAATTTGTTGTGAAGGCCAGACCGACAGGATTTAGTAACAAGAGCTGTTGATTAGTGGCCAGCTTGTTTCTAAGCCCTTAGTTCCAGACTCTTCTCACAGTGAGCAGCTACTTGGGTTCTGTAAAAGCACCGTGCAACAAAAGATAAGTGGATGAGGAGGTGTCTTCTGTGTGCATCCATCCTTATTCCAGCACTAGTGCACTAATGCTTTTTTAACTTATGATGGAGGAAAAAAAGTGGCTTTCTGGAGGCAGTTTGCCATTCCTTCACCTAGAAGAACCCAGTAAACTTTTTTCCTGTCACCTTGCCCTCACTGTGTCAACTTTTCCTTGTCAGTTACACATATAACCTGTAGTTTTCATTCATTACTGTGATGATAAAACTATGGAATGCAAGACCTGTAAGTAGGAATAGGTTGTCCAAAAGTGTTTTTAGATTTTATTTTGTCAGTGCTTTTAAGAAGTTGGCATATTTCACTGTCCGATAAATAAAATGCATTAATGTAAAAATAAAACCCAAAACAATATAGTATTCCTACCAAGCAGTTTTCATATGCCTACACTGAAGATTTAAAAAAAAAAGTCCTCTGAGGCCTTGCAGCCGGATAAATTGAACCAGGCACAGCTGAGAGCGCCTTTCCAAATCTCAAGAAATTGATTTATTTTATTTATCTGAGATTAGTTACCTCTCCTACAAGCATTTAATTCTGAGCAGCAACTCATCATGCCACTGACCAGTCTGGAAATAAGTTTTAAGACAAATTTTTGTCAGTATGCTTATCTGAATCTACAGGGCAAAAATGACTGTGATAGAAAGTGCCATCTTAAACTAATGCTGCCTTTGTAATTGTCTGCCAGGTGTAAATCTGGATCTGAGTAAATAGCTTCCAGCTATAAAACAACTATGTATTTAAGACCAGTGTTCACCTGGGACTCCAATTGCTTCATATCTTTCTCCTGATAATGCTTTTATCTGCTTAAGATATTCTAGCTGAAAATTGTGATTGTTACACAGGTGGAGGGAAAGCACTTTCTTGCTTAGAGAAACAGCATAGCCTAATGGAATCATAGCCTGGGAGTCAGAAGGTCATGGATCTTTCTCAAGTCACTTCACATCTCTGGGCATTAATTACCTCATCTGTAAAATGGGAATTTGAGACTGTGAGCCCCAACTGGGGCAGAGACTGTGTCCAACCTGACTTGCTTTTATCCATCCCAGTGCTTAATATATTGGCTTTCACATGTTAAGCACTTAACAAATACTGTAATTATTATTATCATTATTATGGAGGGGAAGGAAAAGATCCCCCTCATTACCTCCACCAGAACAACCTATCTGTCCCCTGGTCCAATATATTATAAGCTTGTTGGGGGCAGAGAATGGGTCTATTGTTGTAGTGTACTTTCTCAAGTGCTTAGTACAGTGCTCTGTAAACAGTAAGTGTTCATTTAATAAGAATGAATGAATGAATGAATGAATGAATGAATGAATGAACTGGGTTCATGGGCAGTGTTCCCTTCTTCCACCCTTCAAAGCCCTACTGAGAGCTCACCTCCTCCAGAAGGCCTTCCCAGACTGAGTCCCCCCTTTTCCTCTGTTCCTCCACCCCTCCCCATCACCCCTACTCCCTCCTGCTCTACCCCCTTCCCCACCCCACAGCACTTGTGCATATTTGTAAATATTTATTATTCTATTTATTTTATTAATGATGTGTATATATATGTAATTCAATTTATCTATTTTGATGCTATCGATGCCTGCTTACTTGTTTTGTTTTGTTGTCTGTCTCCCCCTTCTAGACTGGATCCTGTTGTTGGGTAGGGATTGTCTCTATCTGTTGCCTAATTGTACTTTCCAAGAGCTTAGTAGAGTGCTCTGCACATGGTAAGCGCTCAATAAATATGAATTAATGAATGAATGAATGAATGAATGAATGAATGAATGAATGAACAAACATAGACAGATGGTGGCAGCAGGAGCAATGAATGGTAGTTCTCCACAACGGGAAGAGAGAGTGTCCAGTTGCCATGGTTCAGCCTGGGGTGCCCGCTGCCCCTTCCTAAAGTATCAGCCCCAGTCTCACCCCCACATAATTCAAAGCAGGAAATTGTCCAAGCTGAAGCGGTTACATTCCAGCTCCTCAGGAGGATTCATGCTTCCTGAAGTCCGTCCTTCCGTAAGTCCAAGAGGGGAAAGCAAGAAAGCACCTTGAAGAAGTTACGTGTTTGTTTATTTTTTATGTAAAGTGGCAAAGCACCCCTAAGGCATGTGTTTGTTTTCTTTTTATTTAAAAACATATGCAAAATAAATTCCACCAAGGCCAGCACTGATCCAAAGCACAGGCAACCCCCAGAGTGGGGACCACTGCAGCCCCTGTCCAGTGGGCCCACGCACTGGAGTACAACCACCAGTAAAGCATCAGATTGTGTGGCAGGAGGAGCAGGTGCCATGTTGGACTGTAGTTCAACTCCTTCGCCTCAGTAGGTCTGTAAACCAACCAAACACCTCTAATGCAAATCATTCTCTTGTCTTGGACTCTTACCATCTAATCAACCTTTGTGGAAGAAGGTGGACAGGCAAATAAGGCCGTGGATTGTTTTGCTGCTTAATCTTCCAGATTTATTTCTGAATTCCCAATTCTTTGAGTAAATTATGACTTGTGACGATGGTGGATTCTCTCCCAAGTGTTTATTGAAAGTATTTTCATAATTTTATATTGGACACCTCATAGTCTTCAAATCTTTGTACTGGTATTTACTGACTTCCTATGATTAACATATACCCTAAGTGATGAGCTAAAATATCAAGCAAATAAAGAACAAGGAGTGTTAAAAAGAGGGAGAGAGAAACCAGTATTTGCTCAGTGGTTGCATTTATGATTATTACACTACACTGATCAGTCTTTAAGGAGCTATGTAATTCCAAAACATTTTGTTTTAATGGCAAGGCAGTTGTAAGCAAGGGAAAAGGGAATTCAGTATTTCCCATTAGGCAAAAAGACTGAGCTACTATCTTTCACAACAGTAAGTGATTGTCCTGGAGTAGATGAGCACCCAAGTTTCTTTGTGGAGGCCAAAAGGTGGTGGCCATATTGAAACAAAATATGGGCTTAGTAGAAAGAATACGGGATTGAGAGTCAGAGGAGCTGAGTTCTACTCCTGACCCCACTTTAACTTTTCTGAATCTCAGTTACCTAATCTGTAAAATGGGGATTAAGACTGAACCCCTGTGGAACATGACTGTGTCCAACCTGATTAGCTTGTATCTACATCAGCACTTAGTACAGGTCTTGGAAAATAGTGAGCAATTAACAGATACTATTAAAAAAAAATCAATCTAGAATTAACCCTAGTCCCACAGCTTGCCTTATTACATTCTACCAAAACTCTCAAATTAGCAGTGACCTTGAACAGTTCTCTTCTCACAGCTTTTCAGTTCTGATCCTTTTTTATAACGGTGGTAGGCATAAAGGAAAGAAAAAAAAATAATTTCAAGCATTTCAACCTCCAGAAAGAGGGTTACCTTATTCGAAATTAACAATTAGATCTTGACTCACCCCACTGGTGAGCAAAGTTTTTACAGTAAATTCCAGATGGGAAGCAGCATGGCATAGTGGATAGAGCACAGCCTGGGAGACAGAAGCTCATGAATTGATGATGATATTTGTTAAGCACTTACTATGTGCCAAGCACTGTTTTAAGGACTGGGTAAATACAAGGTAATGCAGTTGTCCCAGTCTTAATCCCCATTTTTACAGTTGAGGTAACTGAGGCATATAGAAGCAGCGTGGCTCAGTGGAAAGAGCATGGGCTTTGGAGTCAGGGCTCATGAGTTCGAATCCCAGCTCTGCCACTTGTCAGCTGTGTGACTGTGGGCAAGTCACTTAACTTCTCTGTGCCTCAGTTCCCTCATCTGTAAAATGGGGATTAAGACTGTGAGCCCCACGTGGGACAACCTGATTCCCCTATGTCTACCCCAGCGCTTAGAACAGTGCTCGGCACATAGTAAGCGCTTAACAAATACCAAAAAAAAAAAATATATAAGTTAAGGCTGAAAGTCACATAGCTGATAGCTGGTAGAACTGGGATTAGAACCTACGACTTCTGACTCCCCAGCCCCTGTTCTTTCCACTAAACCATACTAATCCAGGCTCTTCCACTTGTCTGCTGTGTGACCTTGGGCAAGACACTTCACTTCTCTGGGCCTAAATTCCCTAATCTGTAAAATGAGGATTGAGACTTTGAGCCCCACATGGGACAGGGGAATGTGTCTAACCCTATTTCCTTGTATCCACCCCAGCACTTAGTACAGTGCCTGGCACATAATAAGCACTTAATTAATGCCATGATTATTATTATTATTAAACATGTATTAAAAGTATAACATTTGCATTTTTAAGTAGATGTTTTAGTATTTAAAGTATGTGAGTGTGGGTTTGCTGGCTTTGACACAATCCAATACACATGCTGCATCTGCCTTCCTATCTTTTACGCTTTTGAAGTGATTTATACTTTCTGAAAAGTTTATAAATTCTGAAAGCACATATCCCCACCTGGATATGTTCACTTTGATACCACAGCAGTTACATATTTTAGGAGTCTCTGCCATCTAATGAAGAAAATAATTTTGGAGATCCATAATTTGAAATACATTATACTTTACATATTTGTAAGCTTGTAACTTTTTAAAGCACTACTGTTCTCATTTTGAAAAAAAAAAAAAAACAGCCCAGGAGGCTATTATTTTCTGAAAGTGAAATTAATTAGTAAAAGAGGAAAATAGAATTCACTCTTACAGTTCCCCATTGAGAGCTCTCATTTTTTTTTTGTAATCTTGATAACTATTAATAATGGATCCTAAAAATCATGACTCCTCAATGTATCATAATTATGGTCTTTGTAAAACACTTACTATGTGACAAGAACTGTACTAACCACTGGGGCTCACATTCTAAGTAGGAGGGAGAACAGGGATTGAATCCACATTTTTCAGACGAGGAAACTGGAACACAGAAAAGTTAAGTGACTTGCCCAAGGTCAAACAGCGGGCACGTGGCAGAGAATGCAGGTCATCGGATTCCCAAGCCCAGGTTATTTCCTCTAGCCCCACACTGCTCTACGCTTCTTTCTTTGAGATATTGGCATGCACAGATAAACAAGGGATTGCTGGGTTGGAGACCATTCAATTGGAAATGAAGGGGTAGATCCAAAAAAAAAAACCATTATGAAGAAAAAGTGACATCCTGAATACGATAGTTCAAAGAGAGGGAAGAGTCAAGGATGATAGGAAGGTCATGGGCTTCAGAGACAGAGAGGATGATAGTTATCTCAAGTCTGCTGGGACAAGTCACTTTGGTCGAGTGGATAAAGCACCACCCTGGGAGTCAGAAGGTTATGGGTTCTAATCCCTGCTCTGCCACTTGTCTGTTGTGTGAACTTGGGCAAATCTTTTTCTCTCTGCCTCAGTTATCTCATCTGTAAAATGGGGATTAAAACTGTGAGCCTTATATGGGACTGGAGCTGTGCCTAATCCTATTTCCTTGTATCTACCCCTGCACTTAGTACAGTGCCTGACACATAGTAAGTGTTCAACAAATACCACAATTATTATTATTTTCATTCATTCAATAGTATTTATTGAGCGCTTACTATGTGCAGAGCACTGTACTAAGCGCTTGGAATGAACAAGTCGGCTACAGATAGAGACAGTCCCTGACGTTTGACAGGCTTACAGTCTAATCGGGGGAGATGGACAGACAAGAACAATGGCAATAAATAGAGTCAAGGGGAAGAACATCTCGTAAAAACAATGGCAACTAAATAGAATCAAGGCAATGTACAATTCATTAACAAAATAAATAGGGTAATGGAAATATATACAGTTGAGCGGACGAGTACAGTGCTGTGGGGATGGGAAGGGAGAGGTGGAGGAGCAGAGGGAAAAGGGGAAAAAGAGGGTTTAGCATCTGTCCTCTAACTAGATTGGAAAACTCCTTGAACGGTATTTCTTGAGCACTATACTAAATACTTAGGAGAATACAGTAGAGTAAATTGATACTTCCCTGCGAGCTTCTTGTTCTCATCTTCCCTATGGCATAGAGTAATCTTCTCTTTCATATCCAACAGCCCACCACTCTCCAGCCTTGAAAACTCTCCTAAAATTACATCTCCAAGAGAACTTTCCTGTCTAAGCCCTCATTTTCCTTACCTGTCCTACTCCTGTGTTCCCCATAAACTTGATCGTATACCCCTTTGCACTTTGATACCCCAGATCCACAGCTCCTTGTGGGTAGGCATTGTATCTACCAACTTGATTTACTGTACATTCCCAAGTATATAATACATTGCTCTGCACAGAGTAAGTACTCAGTAAATACCAATCAATCAGTAAATTGTATTTATTAAGCTCTTACCTTTTGGAGAACCCCATCTTAAGCAACTGGGAGAGTACCATATAAGAGAGTTAGTAGACACATTCCTTACCCTTAAGAAACTTACAGTCTAGAGAGAGAGAGAAACATTAATCTAAATGGAATAAATTACAGAAATGTACATCATTGCAGTGGGCAGAGGAAAGCGTGAATAAAGGGTGAAAACTGAAGTGCAAGGACAATGCTGAAGGGAGTAGGAGAAGAGGAAATGAAGACTTCATCAGGGAAGGCCTGTTGGAGGAGAAGTGTTTTAAATTAGGATTTTAAGGCAAGGAGAGTGTTTGTCTATCACATATGAAGAGGGAGGGCACTCCAAGCCAGAGTCAGGACATGGGCAAGGGGTGGGTGGCAAGATAGGTGAAACTGAGGTAGAGTGAGTAGGTTGGCATTAGAAGAGTGAAGTGTGAAAGCTGGTTATAGTGGAAATCAGGGAGGTAATGTAGAAGGGGACGAGGTGGTTGAGTGAAATAAAGCCTATGTTAAGCAATTTTTCTTTGATGTGGAGGTGGATGGGCAACTACTGGAGGTGCTTGAGGAGTGGGGAAATGTCTGAATGGTTCTGTAGAAAAATTATCCGGTAAGCAGAATGAAGTATGGGCTGGAGGGGGGAGAGACAAGAGGTAGAGAAGTCAGCAAAGAGGCTGATGCAACAAACATATCTAGAAGATCATGAATATTCATTGTGTTGGGCTCTACAAAGGGTTTAGTATACTGTTCTGCACACAGAAAGCACTCAGTAAATGGTGTGATTGGTTAATTACCTCAAAAGCTGGAAGGGAAGGTTTATTGGGAGCGGGCTCTCCAAACTGAATGGGCATAGAGGAAGACAGTGCCCAGAAGGATAAAGGCAAGATGGATAGGTTTTGTGGAAGGGAAAGTGGAAATTTGAATATTTAATTAAATAAATGAGTGAGGAAGAAAGTGAAAAAATGGACAAACTGATGACTTGGAGTGTGACTACTAAACTAAAATAGAATTTTATCTCAGTCGATCGGTGTAGCTATAGAATGGAGAGTCCATATTTTTCTAGCAGCTACAAAGTTAATGTTTAAATCAATCAATCAGTGGGGTTTTATTTTATCACTGCACTAAATGCTTGGGAGAGTGTAATACAACAGAATTAGCATACACGTTCCCTTTCCATAACGAGCTTAGAGTCTAGAGGGGAAGACAGGCACTGATATGAATAAATGAGTAATTCATAACATATGATTTATATAACATTTATAGTATATATAATAAGTGCTGTGGAGTTGGGTGTGGGGCAAATATCAAAAATCTAAAGGTCAGAGATCCAAGTTCATTTAGATGCACAGAAGGCAGAGCAAGCTGAGGTATAGAGGGCTTAATTGAAGAAGACCTCTTGGAGGGAGATATGATTTTAATAATGCTTTGAATATGGAGAGAGTGGTGGTCTGGCATATATAGTGAGGGAGGGAGTTTCAGGATAGGGGGAGGATATGGGAAAGGGGTGGGCAGTGACATAGATGAGATAGGGGCATAATGAGTAAGCTTAAACCTCACAAGCAAGTTTAAACTTCAAAAATCTTCAGATTCTCACAGCTAACAAATAGCTGAGCATGAAAATGTTCCTCCAAGATATGCCCTTCACCTTCAGTAAGCAGTGTGGTTTAGTGAAAAAAGGTTTGGGAGTCAGAGGTCATGGGTTCTAATCCTGGCTCTGCCACTTTTCAGCTGTGTGACTTTAGGCAAGTCACTTAACTAACTCTGTGCCTCAGTTACCTCATCTGTAAAATGGGGACTAAGACTGTGAGCCCCACGTGGGACAACCTGACTAGCTTGTTCCTACTCCAGTGTTGAGAATTTTGCTTGGCACAAAGTAAATGCTTAACAAATACCATCATTATTATTATAATTATTTCAATGCCATGCAGTAATATCTAGAAAATTGTTAAAACAAACCTTTTTAAAAAGCAAAAAAATAAAGTGGTTATGAAGGTAGTAGCCAAATTGCAAATTAAATTGAATAGGGAATCTACTAAATAGAATGAAAGCTTTAATTATATTATTTAATTTAAATATATTTTCCCAAGAAAAAAACAGGAAATTCCCTAACATGTTCATATGTTAGCACCATAACTGCTGATTTGAGCAAGCTATGATAGAATGTGAAATGCTTAAATATAACATTGAGGAAAATGGAGTTATTTGATAGAATCTAAAATCAGAAACAATTAAATCAGAAATCTAAATGTAGGTATGTGTTCCTAAAATGTTTCAAATGATAGGCAAAAACACATTTCATAATGCTCTAAGGCAGAAGTAAAAGCTGATATCGTGAAGCGGAGAGGTAATTGACCCTGAAATACTGTTTTCAGTATGGGCATTTCATTAACAAAAATTGCTACAGATACGCTGAATGATAGTCAGATAAGTCTAAGTAAAATAAGGTAATGCCTGGAAAGATTTAATTTACAAGTAAAGATGAAGTGATATAGTAGGGACAAGTAGGTCAACCACAGACTACTGTGCTACAACTAGGTACTCAGGATGGGGGAGGAGATACTCTCTTGTCTTTGGCATGGAAAAATAAAGTTAGGAGAAGAGATATTAATATAAAAAAAGTACTTAATGAAATCAGAGTGTCTTGTTTTGAGTCATTCTTGTCCTTGGGGATTTCTCTACACCTGATTAAAGGCTTGATACTGGGAGCATGCAGGAATGTAATTGTTTTGTTAGAGGAATTTCATTCATTTATTCATTCATTCATTTAATCAGATTTATTGAGCACTTACTGTGTGCAGAGCACTGTGTTAAGCACTTGGGAGAGTACAATACAGCAATAAACAGACACATTCCCTGCCCACAGTGAGCTTAGTCTCAGGCCGGGGGTTGGGGAGGGAGGTAGACATTAATATAAATAAATTACAAATATGTCCATAAGTGCTGTGGGGCTGGGAGGGGTGAAGAACAAAGGGAGCAAGTCTGAACGACACAGAAAGGAGAGGGAGAAGAGGAAAGTGGGGACTTAGTCAGGGAAAGCCTCATGGATGAGATGTGCCTTCAATAAGGCTTTGAAGTGGGGGAGAGTAAGTATCTTTTGGATTTGAGAAAGGAGAGCATTCCAGGTCAGAGGTAGGATGTGGGCAAGTGGTCCGGGGGAAACAGGCGAGATCGAAGCACAGTGAAGTTATAATTAGAGGAGTGAAGTGTGTGGGCTTGATTTTAGTAAGACAATAGTGAGTCGACGTAGGAGGGAGCAAGGTGATGGCATGCTTTAAAGCCAATGGTGAGGAGTTTTTGTTCGATGCGGAGGTGGATGGACAACCAATGGTGTTTGTTGAGGAGTGGGGTGATATGTCCTGCATGTTTTTGTTGAAAAATGATCCGGGTGGGGGAGTGAAAAATGGACTGGAGTGGGGAAAGAAAGGATATGGGAGATCAGCAAGGAGGCTGCAGCAGTCCAACCCTACCTCTCTGATTTCCTTCTACAACCCAGTCCGCACACTCTGCTCCTCTAAAGTTCATTCAATAGTATTTATTGAGCGCTTACTATGTGCAGAGCACTGTACTAAGCGCTTGGAATGAACAAGTCGGCAACAGATAGAGACAGTCCCTGCCGTTTGACGGGCTTACAGTTTAATCGGGGGAGACGGACAGACGAGAACAATGGCAATAAATAGAGTCAAGGGGAAGAACCATCCACAGTGCCAAGCCACAGTACCTCCATCTCGTCTATCTTGCCGCTGACCTCTTGCCCACATCCTGCCTCTGGCATGGATCTCCCTCCCTTTTCTGAGCTGACAGACAATCACTCTCCCCACCTTCAAATTCATAATATAAACACACCTCCTCCAAGAGGCCTCCCCCAGATAAACCCTCATTTCCTCTTTTCCTACATCCTTCTGCGTCTACCCAGCACTTGTATTTACAGTTTTTATTTAACTCACCCTCAACCCCACAGCACCTATTTACATATCTGTAATTCATTTATTTACAGACTGTCTCTCTCCCTTTCCATACACTAAGCTTGCTGTGGGTAGGGAACGTTCATGCCAGCTGTTTTGCATTGTACTCTCCCAAGTGCTTCGTACAGTGATCTGCACAGAGTAAATGCTTAATAAATATGATTGATTGATTGATTGAACTACTCCGCCACTTAGAATGCTGCTTGATACCTAGCAAGCACTTAACAAATATGATAATTGTGGAAATAATTATATAAATGATAATGATAATAATGATACTAAAGATAGTAATAATAATAATGATAATAGTATTTGATGTTTTTCCAGTGCTTGTTAACACAGTCTTTCAGGAGGAATCAGTAGTCATTAAGGATCTTAAGGGTTTGTTTTTCTAGCTCTTAAATAGCAGAGTCTGATGCCATGGCCACGTCTTCACTGGCAATGAGATAGGATTAGAATTAACTGGTATGGTGGGGTTTTTTTCATTATCAACTAGATTTTCATTAGATCAGAAAAAAAAATTCAAAGTAATGTATTTCATAAGCTGTAAATACCGTACAATAAGAAATATAAACCCAGTTAGGGTTGAGCTGAATGGACAAAATGGTAATAATTGTAGTATTTGCTAAGTGTTACTCTGTGCCCAACTCTGTGTTAGATGCAAGATAATCAGAACGGCAACAGTCCCTGGCCCACATGGAGCTAACAATGTAAATAGGAGGAAAAGAAGATATTGAATTCTCATTTTACATATGAGGCAAACTGAGGCCCCAAGAAGTTAATTGACTGACCAAGGTCACAAAGTAGGCAGTGGTAGAGCTGGCACATCTCCACCAAGAAGCCTTCCATGACTAAGCCCTCCTCTCCTCTTCTCCTGCTCCCTTCTGCACCACTCTTAGTTGCTCCTTCCTTCATCCTGCCTCTCATCCCCACATCACATAAGTATATATCTGTAATTTATTTATTTATTTTTACTAATGGCTGTCTCACCCTCTTGACTGTG
Organism: Ornithorhynchus anatinus; assembly: GCF_004115215.2. NCBI lineage: Eukaryota > Metazoa > Chordata > Mammalia > Monotremata > Ornithorhynchidae > Ornithorhynchus > Ornithorhynchus anatinus. Next base: position 159,970,719 of record NC_041728.1, read on the forward strand.
AGCTCACATTGGGCAGAAATGTGTCTGTTGTTATATTACAATCTCCCAATCATTTAATACAGTGCTTTGCACAGAGTAGGCACTCAATAAATACAATTGAATGAATGAATTAATTAAAACTCAGGACCTCTGACTCCCAGTCCCATGTTCTTTCCACTAGATCATTCTGCTTCTCAATAAGTTGGTGTTAATTTTTGATTCATTTGCTTCTTTACATTAATATCTGTTTCCCCCTCTAGACTGCCAGCTCACTGTTGGCAGGGAACATGTCTACCAACTCTGTGATAGTGTACTCTCCCAAGCACTTAAAACATAGCTCTGCAGAATATTAAGCACTCAAAAAAATGATTAATTTAATTGATTTAAAAAAAATAAAATTTCCCTTCCACAGGAAAGAAGAGATAATATTGAACATGTCCTGCACCTTCAAGTCCTAAAAGTATCTGCCTGGTGAGAGTAATAAAATAAAGTATATTGAAAACAAACATAGGAGACAAATGATGCAAACCTAAAATTATAATTTGGTTCCAGAGAATAGCCTAAACAGAAGACATTGTGTCTCTGGCATAACAACCTTCATAAATATATGTGTAGTGCATGTGTTTAAAAATAAATAATGCAAATAGATCATTATTAAAAAGCCAAAGATATGATTTTCCTGGAAATCATTACTTGAATTCATTTGTTACACATAAATCAATGTCTGTTTATGCTTTTGCAATTACAGTTAGAGCCAAAAGATTCTGTTTTTGTAGACACCTGGTAAGTGGCAACCTGCTATCTTCATCTTTAAAAATAGCAGTGCCTCAGAAGCATGGTGATTTTATTGCAGTCATAGCAAAGTTCAATTCTTAACTGTCATTGGTTCTTCATTTTGTTCAGTAACTATATTTTCTTGTCTTGCATTCTTTAAGAAACATGATTCTTTGGGTTAAATGCCAATTATTCTAGATTTGGGTCCCATGGAATCAGATGATAGTAGAATAGGTTCAACTAGGGAAACTGTGTTGCCTAATGGAAAGCGCATTGACTTGGGAATCAGAAGACCTGAGTTCCTTCTTCCTTCTCTGCCACTTGTGTACTGTGTGACCTTGGGAAAGTCACCAAACTTCCCTGTGTTTGTTACCTCATCTATAAAATGAGGATTAAGATTGTGAGCCTCATGTGGGCAAAAGACTGTGTTGAAACTGCTTAGCTTCTATCTACCCCAGCACCTAGTACAGTGCTTGCCACTTAGTGAGCACTTAACAAATATCACTTAAAAAAAAAAAACCCAAACCAGAAAAACCTTTCTTTCTCTTTGCACTTTCAATGGAAGCTTGTTTGGTTTTTTTTGACAAATATATACCAGTTCTGCTCTAGCATAGAGTTTAATGCGATGGGAAAAACTAAAAGTCTTTCCTGTCATAAGGCAGCATGGCCTGGGATTCAGGAGATCTAAGCTTTAATCCTGGCTCTGCCACCTGCCTGCTGTATGATAATAATAATAATAATAATATTGGTATTTGTTAAGCACATACTATGTGCAGAGCACTGTTCTAAGCACTGGGGTAGACACAGGGGAATCAGGTTGTCCCACATGGAGCTCACAGTCTTAATCCCCATTTTACAGATGAGGTAACTGAGGCACAGAGAAGTTAAGTGACTTACCCACAGTCACACAACTAAGTGGCAGAGCCAGCAATCGAACCCATGACCTCTGACTCCAAAGCCCATGCTCTTTCCATTGAGCCACGCAGCTTCTCTGTGCCTTAGTTTCCTCATCTGTAAAATAGGAAATAATTACCAATTCTCCCTTCCATTTAGATTATGAGCCCTGTGTGGCACAGGAACCATGTCCAATCCACATATATACTACTACCCCAGTGCTTAGTACAATGCTTAGCACCTAGGAAATATTTGAGATACCATTATTATTCATATGATTATTATACATGCTGACATAGTATATCAAGTGTAGAAAGGAATGTTTATGTCCGTGCATGTCATCTCATTCATGGTGTGATGTGTTTCTTCCCAGATTCTGCTTTAGCCTTTTTGTACCATATCACACAGACATCTGTCCTTTGTTTTTTGTAAATTTAAAATAGCACTTAGTGGTAAAACTAATATGGGAATGTGTATCAAAAAATAATCAGTCATTATTTGATCCATCCAATCCCTAGCCCATTATTTCCCATAAAATTTGTCATTCAAGAATACAAACACTGTATTATTCATTAATTTCTTGACTCAAACAGTGATATGTATTTAGCAGTTACTATATAATAACCATTTAGAAAAGGACCTCTTGCTGTATTTTTCAGACGTGCATATGTGTGTATAGGTGTATGGTTAAGAATAAAAATAGCCAGAGATAGGCAGACATGGCCCCCTCTCTTACTCAGTGTGTTACCCAGGATCATATCAGTAGTGTGTGGAAAAGGTTTAAATTGTTGTCCTTATCAAAGTAATGTTGCTTGTTCTTTCAGAATGCAATTACAATCCAGCTAGAATCCTACTCCTGTTATTTTAGTTAATTATACATGACAGCTCAAATAATTAAGACAGAAGAAAATAAATCTAAAAAGATCAGTCATTATGAAGTTTATAATGCACTGAGTTCTCCCATAACACATGTTTTTACTAGGCTTTTTGTCTAGAATAGGACTAGGGTATTGGAGAATGTTCTCCCGAACATGAGCCTGTTAGGCCTCAACAGATCGCATTATGAGAGAACCTGCATGTAGGCATTCACTTGAGAATGTGTGTGCATAAGCATGGTTTTGGAACAAGTGAGTCCTGTCACGCATGTATTGCAAGTTTTACAAGATTTCCAAGAATGAAACTCTAGAATTTTAGAACTGTGTTCTTCCCTCAGGTTAGAGTTCTACAATTTTCCTGCTTTTATTTCGTTCCCAGTTTATATTGTTCTTTACCTTAATTCATGTTCTGTCTTTTTTGTGTCTTCCTCACCATCCTTTTTTGCTTCCCTATCACTCAACTTTTCTGTTAATCTACATTCCTTCCTCTTTTTTTCCTTGCTTGAGTCTATATAACAACTTACTTCTCTCCACCTGTCTATGCTCTGTCCCCATTGTCTTTTCTTCACAGGGCTCCTAATGTATTCTTCTCGTTCTCTTCTTGGTCGGCACTTAAACATCCCTCTCTATCTTCTCTTTCTTTTTTTTTATTTTTCCTCAAAAAAGGTTCATCCATGTTTCCTCACTCCTCAAGAACTTCTGATGGTTGTCCATCCACCTCCGCATCAAATAGAAACTCCATTAAAGCAGTCAATCTAGCCCTCTACCTCACCTAGAGGTAGAGGTACTCTTCTACTACAATATAGACCATACACTCCTCTCATCTAATGCTAATCTACTCAGTGTACTTCGATTTTGTCTTTGTTGCCACCAACCTCTCACCATGCCCAGCCTCTGGACCGTAATACCCTCCATTTTCATATCCAACAGACAATTACTAACCCCACCTTCAAGGCGTTATCGAAGGCTCATCTTCTACAAGAGGCCTTCCTTGACTAAGCCCTTTTTTTCTTTTCTTTTACTCCCTTCTGCATCACCCTGACTCACTCCCTTTATTCAGCATCCCCCCTGCCACCCGAGCTCCACATGTACATATATATGTATGTACCTTAATTTTATTAATTTACATTAATGTTTTATATTAATATAGTTTATATAAGATCTAGTAATGTATATTCATTTACATCACATATTACTACATTAATATTTATACCAGTATTAATGCATATTAGTGTTTATTATATTTCTCTACTGCTGTATTACATTATTAATTTATATTAATGTCTTCCTCTAGACTGTAAGCTCATAGTGGGCAGGAAATGTGTCTGTTCATTTATATCGTACTCTCCCAAGTGCTTAGTACAGTGCTCTGCAAACAGCAAGTGCTCAATAAATATGATTGACTGATTGCTTCATTTACCATGTCCTTAAATGCTTCCTCTGACATTTTTGCTTTTGATTTTTCAATTTCCTCTCTCCATAAAACATCTGGTTGAGTTTCCTGCTGTTGCTTATTCTCCTCACATGTCCCACTCAGCACAGCTGTGTTAAGGTAAGCATAGCTCAGTGCTATGAGACCGACTACATTTCAGATCTTCATTATTCAATATTTTGTCTTGCCATTTGGAATTGAGAATTGTCTATAAATAAATGACATTGATGAAACTGCTGAAGAAGCAAGATGTGATACCTTTGTGAGATCCATGTCTCATAGTGATAGGGAAGGAGGGACAACAGTAAAATTTGGTCAACTTGTATTTTTGTTTGGAACCTGTTAACTCATTTCTACCACACATTTTGTGTGGCTCAAAAGCTGAGCTAGACTTCTTGATTCATTTTTTCCATTCCTGTCTGTCATGGCATTGTTGGTCAGTGTGCTGCTTACGTAACAAAATTCCATCACAGCCTTGAGTTCTGGTTTTTGCCAGTGTGAATTTTTGGATGTGTGGACGTCTTTCCTGACACAGGTTGATACATCACCTAAGGTCTTTTTAGACTTACAGTCATCCCATAGAGTCTGGCAGTTTACAGGTTATAGACTCAGTTTACAGTCATTCTCATGCTTTGGGCTGGGACTCTACAGAGTGGTCACCTTCATAGAAAACTATTTAAATGTCTGTTTCTAGGACTTTGGATAATGCTCCAAGTCTTTTGGGTTGGAAGAGTTTCCCTGAGGTGCAAAAGCATATCCTTAACCTGCACTAAACTGTATTGCTGCATCTTCCAGCATGACTGCATAGAACATATTGAACAGGATTGGGTCCTTTGCACATATCTTCTTTACTCCTTTGAAAATGGAGAATGGCTCAGATGGCATCCCCGGCTCTTATCTAGAGAAATAGCATGGCCTAGTGTATAAAACAGGCCTGGGAGTCAAAAGGACGTGGATTCTAAAACCGGCTCTGCCATTTGTCTGCAGTGTGACCTGGGAAAAGTCATTTAACTTTTCTATGCTTCAGTTACCTCATCTGTAAAATGGGTATTATGACCATAAGCCCCATGTGGGATAGGGACAATGCCCAACCTGATTAGTCTTTATCTACCCCAGTGCTTAAAACAGTGTCTGGAACATAGTAAGAACTTAACAGATGCCATAAAAAAATCTAGTAAGAGTCTTAATGAACTTTACAAGGCATCCAACTTTGCTTAATAGTTTCCAGAGCCCCGAGTTGCTGATTTCTTTTGGTTTTTTTGTTGTTTTTTTTAATCATATTGGTTAAGTACTTACTATGTGCTGTCACTATATTAAGCACTGGTGTAGGTACAAGTTAATCAGTTCAGATACAGTTCTGTCTCACATGGGGCTCACAGCTTCTCTATGCCTTAGTTTCCTCATCTGCAAAATGGGATTAAATCCTTCTCCTTCCTGCTTGGACTGTGAGCCCAGTGTAGAACAGCAACTAGAATGTGATTATCCTGTACATACCCCAGTTGGCACATAGTAAGTGCCTCTTAACATGGATCATAATTAAATTCAGTTCACTTGAATGAATCACATCAGACAAGTGTTGGAGCTGGGTTTAGAACCCAAGTCTTCTGAATTCCAGGCCCATGGCCCCTTCTACTAATGAGTCTATTAGGTGCTTTGTAGAGTGGATTGAATACTCACATTATTTTATTATACTTTCCAAGCACTTAGTACAGTCTTCCATGCACAGTAACACTCAATGAATGTTATTAATTGATTGATTAATTGCTTGATTATTGAGATTTGGGGACAACCATCTAGCATTTCCTATAGTGCTATTTTTGGGTTATTATCCCTTATTCTTGGTGAAATTGACTAGTCAGCTTTGTAGTTTGCCCACTTGGAAACTATGTTACTGCCTCATAAAACAGTAGAATGGCACTATTATCATTTAATTAGACTGAAAGCTTCAGATTTCAGCATCTATGTTTCCACATAAGATTCCATTTACAAACTCTTCCCTGAAACTGAGAGCCTCTATACGGTATGAATAGATCTTTCATTTACTATTTTGTATATTAGAAAGGATTAGTAGATACTAGGCAAACATAAACGCAATGTGTAAGAGTCAGGGAAATTATCATCTACAACTAATATGCATACATTATTACCACATATTTATCATTGTTGTGATAACTGTAAAGCCTGATTAAAAGAAGAAAGGGGAAAGTAGTTGAAATTCAACCTTATAATAGTAACATTGAATTATTTGCAATGAGTTTTTTAAAATTTCAATCTGAACAAGTTATCTTAAAATATAACGTGTAGCTTTTCAAGATGCTTGAATAATATACAGAATAACTGATTTTCTATATTTAAGATGACGAGTATAAATCAATAGCACATATTCAATCTTTCACCAAATCCTGTCAGTTCGACCTTCACGTCATCTCAAAAATCTGCCCTTTCCAAATTGTTACTACATTGATCCATGGAGTTATCCTATCCTACCTTCACTACCTCTCACTACCTTCACTTCCTCTCTGATCTCCCAGCCCCCATCCCATCCCACTGCAGTCCATACTTCACACTGCTGCTCAGATCATTTTTTTCTAAAAAAACTCTTCTGTCCATATTTCCCCACTCCTCAAGAACCTCCTCTGATTGCCCATCCACGTCGGCATGAAACTAAAACTCCTAATAATTGGTTTTAAAGCAACCACTTTGCTCCCTCCTATTTTACATCCAGCATGCTCAATTCACTCCTCTAATAATAATGGTGGATAATAACTATGTGCAAAGCACTGTTCTAAGTGCCGAGGGGGGATACAAGGTGATCAGGTTGTCTCACGTGGGGCTCACAGACTTAATCCCCATTTTACAGATGAGGTAACTCAAACCCAGAGAAGTTAAGTGATTTGCCCAAAGTCACACAGTTGATAATTGGCGAATCGGGATTAGAACCCATGACCTCTGATTCCCAAGCCCGTGCTCTTTCCACTGAGCCATGCTGCTTCTCTAATACCAAACTACTCACTGTATCTTGATCTTGTCTCTCTCAGAGCTGACCCTTCCCTCATGGGAAGTGGCATGGCCTAGTGGATAGAGAAAAGGCCTGAAAGTCAGGAGTTCATGAATTCTAATCCCTGCTCTGCCAGTTGTTTGTTTTGTGGCCTTGGGCAAGTCACTTCACATCTGTGGTCCTCAGCTACCTCATCTTTAAAATGGATTAAGACTGTGAGCCCTGTGCTGGACAAGGACTGTGTCTAACCTCATTTGCTTGTGTCCACTCCAGACCTTAGGACAGTGACGGCACTTATTAAGTGCTTAACAAACTATGTCCTCCTTCTGGCCTGCAACTACCTCCCCCTTCATATATGACAGACCACCACTCTACCCACCTACAAAGCCTTATTAAAATCACATCTCCTCCAAGAGACCTTCCCAAACCAAGCCCTCATTTCCTCTGTTCTCCCTTTCCTTCTGCATCATCCTTGAACTGGGATTTGTGCCCTTTATTCATTCTACGCTCATCCCTAAATGTGTACATATCCACATTTTATTTGAATGTCTGTCTCTCCCTCCAGAATGTAAACTCCATTTGGAGAAGGAATATGTCTATCAACTCTTGTATTGGTATATTGGAAGACCAGTAACTTAATAATGTAAGCTCTTTATGGGAAGGGAAAATGTCTAATTCAGTTGTATTGTACTGTCCCAAGCACTTAGGACAGTGCTCTACATGTAGTAAGCAATGAATAAATACCTTTGATTGATTGATTGCTATGCACATAGTAATCAATAAATATGACTGTTCAGTTTGTCAATGATAATATTTTTGAGCCAAAAGTGGGACTCTACCTCCTTTGAATGTGGAGAAAAAGAGGGCATTCTGGAAATATTTGGCTTGTATTTTAGCTCCAATACTTTATAATCCCTCTCACCATCTCTGGGACTCTTGTAGACTTCTTTAATCTTAGGCTGCACTATATCAATCGTAGAATACACTCTAGTTTGCCAGCACTAACACCATTGAAAAATGAAATGAGGATAAATAAAGAACTACAAATGTTTCCGGTGGCTAGCTGGAATACAAGTCCTAGAATCTAGAATTTTAAGACTTGGGATATCTTGGGATATATTTCCGGCAACCCAAATAATCCTCAAAATTATGATTAGACTGTAAGCCCATCAAACGGCAGGGACTGTCTCTATCTGTTGCCGACTTGTTCATCCCAAGCATTTAGTACAGTGCTCTGCACATAGTAAGCGCTCAATAAATACTATTGAATGAATGAATGACTGTCCTTCTGAAATCAGGACATATAATCATCCTAATTATGGTTGTTCTATTATTTCAGTAAAATTGTTTTTAAGTTGTATGTGGTTGAGCTTTGAGCAACTTCACAATGTGTTTCTTTGGAGACTGAAAACGAGTCTTAAATTACCTTCTGGTTTGTCCTCAGTGACTAAAAATAGATCAACTTCAGAGCAATTCTGCCCATCTTGTAGTCCAATTTAGCATTTATCTCTGCCTAAAAGACCTTTCCAAGTAGATACGTAGCTGTATTTCTCACTTAACTAGGTGAAGACAGAATTCATTATATCTACCTCTGGAAACTTCTTCAATACTGGTAAATGATGTTTCAGGACTTTGTTATTGATGGTCTAATCCCGCCAGGTTCCACAATGGATTGGAGCATTTTGCTGTATGAAACAGCATTCAGGTGAAATCTTTCAAGATGATAATGACAAACTGGAGTTTATAATGGCTGCTGATCGATCCATCTCAAATCTTGAATTATTAGGTCGACCGATCTTCCGAGTTGGGGTCAGTGGCGGGGAACAGGGAGGTGGGAAGTTCCTTGGAGCTCCATTACAGAAATTAACTCAGGCTTGGGAGCAGACTGGGGATACGGAGAACATGCTTTCCTGCAAAACCAAAGTGTGTGGGTGCGAACTTGAATCTTGGGTCACCAACGACCTCAGGGATGGCTCAGCTGGTCACCAGGCTGTGTGGGCAAAGGAAGCGTCAGTCGGTCAGTCATATTTATTGAGCACTTACTGTGTGCAGAACACTTTACTAAGCACCTGGGACAACAATATACAGACACATTCCCTGCCCACAATGAGCTTACAGTCTAGAGAGAGAAGGGAGAGCTGTGTATATGCATGGTTTCCACTGCTGCACCAGGGGCAAGAGAGGCTGCTCTGACAGAAGCCGAGTGAGGGGTGTTTGTCTTCCCACGCGTCATTTGGGGCAAAAGTGGTGCAAACTGACACAGCTTTGTCTCATTTTTTCAGAAGGGTCTGTGCTCCCCGATGTCTGTCTTCCCATAGAGCAGGTAGAGGAGATAAAATGAGAAACCTCACAGTGGGACCTCACATGTCCCACTCAGCACAGCTGTGTTGAGGTAAGCATAGCTCAGTGCTGTAAGACCGACTCATGTTTGCTTTCTTTTCATTTCAAAAAATGATAAAAAATAAATCCCTTGGCAGCAGCAGTGGTGTGCAAGTCATGCGCATCCTCCAGGCTGGGGAGCAGTGTGGCCTCTGTCCCACTCAGCAGGAAGGCCCACAGGTGGCAGGCACCAGCCTGGGCTTAGATAGTGTCATATGGCTGGAAGGGGGGTAGTCCCACAATAAAATAATATCAATAATAATGTTATTTGTTAAGTGCTTACTATGTGTCAAGCACTGTTCAAAGCACTAGAGTAGATACAAGGTAATCAGTTTGTCCCACGTGGGCTCACAGTCTTAATCCCCATTTTACCCATGTGGTAACTGAGGCACAGAAAAGTTAAGAGATTTGCCCAAAGTCACACAGCTGACAAGTGGCAGAGCTGGGATTAGAACCCATGATCTCTGACTCTCAAGCCCATGCTCTTTCCACTCAGTCATACTGCTTCTCAAACCCCTTCTCCTCAGGATCAATAGAACTAATCAGAAAACCCAGACAAATTTGTAAAACACCCAAAACCCACTAATGCAAATCACACCCCAATCTCAGACCCTCCTGTGATTATATTTTGAATTTGTGTCATAAGTGATAAGGGGAAAATGCTTAAGATGCTAGAGATGCCTTCTGTGATATGTTCAGGCATATACAAGACAGAAATCCTTATCTTCCCACCCAAACCATGTCCTCTCCCTTGACTTTCCCATCACTTTAGACAGCGCCACCATCTTTCGTATTTCACAAGCCAGTTAAGACTGACAGCCCATCATTGGACAGGGATTGTCTCTATTTGTTGCTGAATTTTACATTCCAAGCGCTTAGTACAGTGCTATGCACATAGTAAGCGCTCAATAAATACTATTGAATGAGTGAATGAACAAACCCATAATCTTGATGTTATCCTAGATTCATCTCTGCCTTTAGACTCACATGTTCAATGTCACCAAATCCTGTTGGTTCAACCTTCACGACTTTGCTAAAATCCATCCTTTCCTCTCCTTCCAAGCCGTTATTATGTTGATCCAAGTACTTAGCTTGCCTTGATTACTCTATCAGCCTCTTCACTCACCTCCCTTTCTTCTATCTCGCTCCACTTCAGTTCATACTTCACTCTGCTGCCTGGATCATTTTTTCTACAAAATAATTCAGTCCATGTTTCTCCCAGTCCTCAAGAATGTCTAGTGGCTGCCCATCCACCTCCACATCAAACAGAAACTCCTTACCATCTGCTTTAAAGCAATCACCTGTCCCCTCCTAACTTTTCCTTACTGTTTTCGTACTGATTGCACACTGCTCCTCTAATGTCAACCTACTTACTGTGCCTCATTCTTGTCTATCTCACCACCAATTTCTTGTCCGCTGTAACGGGGTGGAACAACCAATGAGTAACTCATGAGCTCAAGGATTGGAGGGTTAGAAATGGATTCAAAGACTCAAGGGTTATGGGAAAGGAAAGCCTGTTTATTAAAATGATAGCACAAAGAACCCGTGATAGGTGACCCTCAGGAATAAAGCTTTTCCTAGGCTAATGAGCAATGAGTACACTGGTCAGCATGGTACTCCACTTCTAGCAGCTGGTAAAACTGGGAAGGAGATACTGGTTGTCTCCATGGGCTACTTCTCAAACCACCCCAAATGGACTTCCTTTCAAGTAACCCCAAACAATCATCCTTTCAAATTCCCGGGTCAGGTTCCTAGAATACTTACTCTTCCTAGCTCCAAAAGGAAGTCCGATTGGTCTCTAGAGCCACACAAGGACTGACAGAATGGGTGTCCCTGTCTCTAGGTAGAGGCAACTCATCACATCTGTGTGACAGAGTTCCAACTTACCACAAAGAGTTTGTAGAGACTCCTCCCCAGATATACCTTGTCACTTCCCGATCCTCATCTCTTCCATTGGCCATATTTGGGGTGAAAAAGGATCATATGACAAGCGCCATCACAATTTTCTCATTCTGAATCTAATTGTTCGGTCTTATTGGTCACTCAGCCCCTCCCAGATTGGTAGTGCCGGGAGGTAAGGGTAGTAAGCTAAACTAATTAACCTGGACAGTGTGTGACCAATCAGACCCATGTCAACCATTCTCCTCAAAAATTCCAACCAGAGCATCTAGGAGACTGACAATTCTAGAAGCTTACTGTTCGTGATCCTGAATTGCCATTAGATGCTAAGTATAGCTTGTTAGTGATCTTAATAAAATTGCTTGAGAAGTTTGTCTCTGCTTAAAAATTTTCTTTCCAGAATTTATAAGTTGTTGAGTCTTCCCCTGGTTGATCCCTAAGGGGTGTAGTTTTCCTCCTGTGGCATGAAAATGCATAACCGTAAAAGTTCATTTACCTCCATCATATTTTTTTTTGTTCCAATGTTAATTGGTATTTTAAAATTGAATAGATACTGCTGTGAAACACAGTCTGGATTCAAGACGAACAATTTTAAAATTTTCATTTACATAATTATGAGCTACTCTTTTACAGAGTTACAGCATATAATTTCACATCTAATGCAGTATTCTTCCTAAAGTCAGCTTGTAACTTGCAGGTATATGTTTGACAGATTCACTTTCTTCTCATGGTGTTGCTAGTGTAACACGAGTGACTCAGTGGAACAGAAGCAAAATACTTATGTTACACTTCATTTTAAGTGGCAGTTCCAATATACTTTGGTATTTGGCATAGCAAGCAAACTGACACAATACTAAAATGTGTGACTGATGTTTGGAAAAGAAACCTTAATTTGAGCTTACTTGTTACAATTTATTTCCAAAAGCATCTCGTGTGTACCCACAATATGTACCTTGCACTAAGTAAACTCACAAAACTGAATAAAATGCAAGAGTGGAGTAATGGAATTTTCACAAACCAAGTAGAATTGTAATTGGAAATTTTCATCAGATTAAATGTTAATGAAATAAAAAACTTTATTTCTGTATAATGTTAAGTAGTTCTTAAGCATTTCCAGAGATTCTTCTAGATTGTCTCATATTTCAAATTTGTAAACTGAATTTTACTTATCCATCCCCAAAATATGATATGACGTAGGAATTAACAAACAATTAGAGGAACTGTGATATGATTTAGGAATATGATATGACTTAGGAATTCACAAACAAGGAGAAATCTATTTAAATCCTATTTGATTAATTTCCAACCTATTTTAATATTGCCATAGGCATACATTTCTAGTGGGAATACCTGTTTGGTAACAATTGGTTAAAATACTATTAAATATAACATTTCCTCCCTAGATTTCTCACCAAGCAAATACCCTTGAAAGCCTAGTCAAACAGTATAAAATCAAACCCACAGAGTAATCTAATATTTCACCATGTGGTTTTTCATAATTCCTTGTAAAAAGATGGACTTTGTTCTAATTTGCAAAAATAGTATGGTCACATCTATAAATAATAAATATATCCATATATAAATAGCTTTCCTGATTAAATTTTCAGTAGTTTAGATAGATAGTTCACTAGGTAGATAGATAGTTGATTTAGGTACTCAATCTGGAGATCTGAAATTTCTTGTGACCAGGGTTCTCAATCACTTAATATTGAACTCTGCGTGAAGTCAGTGCTCATTAAATAGCTTTGACTGGTTGGTTGGTTAATATGAGTGACTTTAACATCTTGGTGAACTTTACTTATTTTTTAAGGTATGTGTTAAATGCTTACAACATGCCAGATGCTGCTCTGGGTGCTGAGGTAGATAAAAGGTAATCAGGTTGGACACAGTCCCTCTCTGTCTTAAACCCCATTTTGCAGAAGAGATAACTGAGGCACAGAGAAGTTAAGTGACTTGCCCAGTGTCACATACCAGACAAGTGATAGATCTAGGATTAGAACCCAAGCTCTTCTCACTCCCAAGCCCATGCTGTATCCACTAGACCATGCTACCTCTCTTTGACAAATTAAGGAAAGGCCACAAAAATAAATTTAAAAAATGACTGTGGTGGCGGAGGTGGGGACAGTAATGGTGGGAACTGAAAGAAGGAAATTCCACCTAATTACTTTCCATCACTGGGAAGAGCTTTACCAAAACCAAGCCAGGCTAATTCTGGATAATGATGCCAATTTTCAATTGCCAAAATTGTAATTCAGCATCAGACCCAATTAGAACGTTAGGCTTGAGATTTGCATGACAGATAGAAAAAATGTATATTCAACATTAGAACTCTACACAGTAATCATTGGCTTAATAAAAACATTCAATATCACAATTAAACCTGAATGTGAGCAGGTGTTCAGGGCATCAATCTGCCTGGAAATATCCATCATCCAGCCACATATATAGTCAGCCAACTGATGGTATTTATTGAGTGCTTACTGTGTCCTAAATTCTTGGGAAAGCACAATTCAACAGAGTTTTATATTGACAAGATCCCTGCCCACAAAAATCTTAGAGTTTACATTAAGAGAGAGACCTCAAAATAGATTATGGAAAGGGGAAATAGTAGAATATAGTAGTACTGTGGAGCTGGGGTGAATATCAAAGCGCTCAAGGGAGATACAGTGGGGATGCTGGATAGGGGAAATAAAGGTCTCCTGGAGAAGACAAATTTAGGAGGGTTTGGAAGGTGCAAGAATGGTGGACTGTCAGATATGATGAAGGTGGGAGTTCCAGGACTGAGTAAGAAAGTGGGAAAGAGGTTGGTGGTGGGTTAGATGAGATCAAAGTACAGAGAGTAGGTTGGGGCTAGGGTGCAATATGCACCGAGGGTTGTACAAGGAGACTGGAGAGATTAGGTAGGAGGGAGAGAGTTGATTGAATGCTTTTAACTTGAGAGAAAGTAGTTTGTGTTTTATAGGAAACCACTGGAGATTTTTGAGGACTAGGGAGATATAGATTGAGTTGATCTGGACAACATAGTGAAATATAGATGAGTGGGGAGAGACAGGAGGCAGGCAAGTCAGCCAAGAGGCTGACACATATTCAAGGTGGGAAAGGATAAGTACTTGGATCAACATAATAGCAGATTGGATAGGAGGAATTGACAGGTTTTACCACTGTTGTGAAAGTTGAATGGTCAGGATTTGGTAAACAGATTGAATAAGTAACAATAGTAAGTAGTATTTGTTAAGCACTTACTATGTGGTTAAGCGCTGGAGTAGATAAATACAAGATAATTGGGTTGACACAGTCCCTGTCCCAGTAGGGCTCACAATCTTAATCCCCATTTTACAGATGAGGTAACTGGGGCACAGAGAAGTGAAGTGACTTGCCCAAGGTCACACAGCAAACAAGTGATGGAGCTGTGATTAGAACTCATTACCTTCTGACTTCCAGGCCCTTTCTCTATCTGGTAGGCCACTTTGTTTCCCATGTGTATTTGTTAGGTGCTCACTATGTGCCAGGCACTGTTCTCCAGGAATAATTGGATTGGACAGTGGTCAGAGTGCTTCTCCACATGAGAAGCAGCGTGGCTCAGAGGAAAGAGCATGGGCTTTGGAGTCAGAGGTCATGGGTTCGAATCCCAGCTCTGCCACTTGTCAGCTGTGTGACTTTGGGCAAGTCATTTAACTTCTCTGTGCCTCAGCTACCTCATCTGTAAAATGGGGATTAAGACTGTGAGCCCCACGTGGGACAACCTGATTCCCCTGTGTCTACCCCAGCGCTTAGAACAGTGCTCGGCACATAGTAAGCGCTTAACAAATACCAACATTACATTACATCACACAGTAGAAAAGTGGTGGAACCAGGATTATAACGCAGGTATTTCTGACTCCCAGACACATCCTTTATCCACTAGGCCGTGCTACTTCTCAGGTTTGTATTGATCAGTTTAGCTGTGGAAGGACTCAGCTGTATTCACGATAACAAGGAACTATGGCTCAAGGGGCCACGGCCCTCTGTTCTAAATCCCAGTGTGTACTTTAATGAAGGAATCAGTGTGTACAGGACTGCTGCTTGTGGTCTTTTCAATCCCAATCTAACAATGCACAGATATACAATAGGGCATTGAGTGCTGTACCAAATGGAATGCTTACAAAGCTGTAGCAGTCTCCAACCACAAGAAACCTAGATTCAGTCCAGAATGCCCATTTACCCTCTTGAGCAGTTTATAATTTAATATCAAATAGCAAAGCAGGATGATCAACAACCCCATCTTGGACTGCAATCAACTGACCAGCATTGAGGTCAGTTTAGCAAACACAGCTTTGCTAAAAAGGGCGTCTAAGAAAAATGGATGGTAGCAAGATGCCCAAGCAGCTGCTGTGAGTGAAGTGAAAGGGGACAAAAAAAATCTGGAAAAGGTTAAAGACAAAGTGAAATATTAGCTCACAATAACTATTATAGAAACTATAAGAAGGCAACTACATCACACAAACCAGCCATTGAAATGATTAAAAAGGGTAGACCAAGGCAGAAGGATCATACAATGAAGGCTAAACTTTAAACAGCTTGATATAGCCATTGATAGTTAAATGATAGCAGCAGGAGGCAGATAAACCGGATGTGTAGTAATTGGAAGACTAAGATGGCTCTCCTAGAGAAGAGCCTTCAACGTAATTCTAACAAAAATGTGAAAGCAAAATCAGCTACTAGACACACAAGGTTGCAATGTTACAGCCGAGACAATTTCCATAGCAGCAGGGTGAAAAGTATTACCAATCTTGCTTCATTCCTATGAATCACGTTTCTTCACACCAGTAAAACCAGTCTCACCATCAGAAGTGGCATAACACACATTTATGTGCACACACACACACACACAATATACACAATGAATTTCCCGTAGGTCTAACATATAAATACCAACCTACACTTTGGAGGCATTAAATTGAATTTTAATTGCCTCTTTCTATAAGACGACAAGATGCTTTCAGTCTCCAATAGATAGCACAATTTATATTATCTGCTACTTTATTCACAGGTAAATCCTAGAAAAGAGAATTTCTCACATCTCTTAATACAAGAGCAATATTTGAAACAGATATTCTCAAATGCTCAAGATGGATATAAAGAAATAGGTAAGTGCTAAAGGTAATTGTTGCATTGGGTTAACTCAGAATGTTAGGAATTAATACTGGAGCACTTCTTAGGGGAGTTGGGCTTTAAGCATGAGGTGAGTTATAGTTTGTTGGATTTGTTGAGGAGGAGGGGCAGGAAAGGCAAATACATGGTTTAGCTAACTTGGAGGAGAAAAGGGATAGAGCTGGGAATGGCAGATGAAGAAAGGTGATATGCAAAATGATGACAGTTGTGGCAAATTCTGTAGTCAATCATGTGGAATTCGTGTTTGATACAAATATAAATGAGAAATCAGTGGAGGGCTTTGAGGAGTGGACAGATGTGATTGCTTCTGGAAGATAACTCTGCTTGGAAGCTCTATACTTAGTTACCAGGTTTTTGACTCAAATTATTTATCATTTTCCAAAATGTCAGTTAAAGTGTTTTTTTTTTTTTTTACTGTACACAACAAACCTAAATTGAATTAACTTTTCTTAATAGTACACAAATGTATCCTTCATTAATAAAGAGGAATAATTTTTACCTGTTCAAAATTGTAGGAAGAGAAAAATCAGAAAAATTATATGTTTATTTGAAAAACTGAAGGAAATATGTAGAGAATATGGGAATGTAGATGCTAAGTAATTACAGATCAATCTGTTCAATGATGAAAGTTTAATTGAGTCAATCCGTAGTCTAACAATCCTAATTTAGATAAATTAAGAAAAGTATGTAGGTACAGAAGACAATACTATTTCATTTTCTTGCAATAACTTATGTGAACTATGTTTCCAGTAATCATGATGCAGTTCCTTATTTTCATAATCATAAAATTACAGCAAATTGGAAAATTCTGAATATGCACCAGGGGATAAATAAGCACCAATCCTTAATATTTAAGTTTCAAAATTTTTAAAAAAGGAAAATAAATATGAATTTATGAAGGTGAAATGACTATGATATAAGGTTTTTTCATATATATAAGTGCCTGTAAATATTTGAGACTAGAGAAAGGGAGAAAGAAAAAATAAAAAGAATATACTGATAAAACATAAAGACGAAAATCATCTTGTCAGGAGAGATGTAGCAGGAACATCGGCAACATAGATTTTAATGGAAACACAGAACTCTGCTAACTTGACCAAGGAGACAAGATAAGAAGAGGGATACAAAAACATATTTTAAAAGATTATTTGGCAGGCTGACACCATGGAGCATCAAGATTCTGATGAAATTATTGTTGTGATTCTTGAACTTATCACATTTACCACATCTAACTTCCAAAGTAGTTCCATCGCAGCCTACATGTCACACTTACCATGAAATGGTAAAGCAGAGTAATTATTATCATCACAACAATGATGCACACTTCACAACTTTGCTGGACAGTATATGAAAAAGTGGACAATAGAAAAATAAGTGGAATAGTTCCTCTAAACTCCTGAGTTTAAAAGGAGAAACAGAAGCGAGGAGGACCAAACAAACATTTTAAGCTACTTGAGGGCAAGGAATGTGTCTACCAAATCTGTTATATAGTATTCTTCCAAGCACTTAGTACAGTGCTCTGCACACTAAATGCTCAATGAATATGATGGAGTAATTGATTTTAAAGACACAGTGGTGCAAAACATCAAACTGGATATGTTTGTGAGTTTGAAAAAAAAAAAGATTCTTCAGTAAGATCACACTACAACAGTTTAAGGCACAGAGTACAGCAAAGATGATAGTAAGCAAAGGAAAATGTTTATGTGCAAATAATATGAAAAGGATTTCCAATCACTAATCAGACAATTGTATTTACTGAGAATCTGAAGTGTGCAGAGTACTGTACTGAGTTCTTGGAGAAACACAATTAAGCATAGGCCTGGGAGTCAGAAGGAGCTGGGTTCTAATTCCAGCCCCGCCACATCTGCTATATGACCTTGGATGAGTCACTTTACTTCTCAGTTCCCTCATCTGAAAAATGTAAATTATGACTATAAGACCCATGTGGACAGGTATGGTGTCAAACCTGCTTGTCTGATTGGCCTGTACCTACTCTGACTAGGTACAGTGCTTGACACATAGAAATTGCTTAACAAATATGTAAAAAAAAATCAATAAGTGATATTGTCCCTTCCCTCAAGGAGCTTTCACCACTAAGAGAACTCACACACAGCCTTAGTAGACATATTCTACACATTGATGAACACTCATCACCAATAATGTCATCCTAAAGTCTTAAACCCAACTCTACAGTTATTATTTCATGGTGATTTTATTATCAAATTAGTCAAGTTGCTTCAGTTTAACAACTATTCTATTGTTACAAAGATGGAAAAACAAAACATAGTGATTGTCATTCATGTATTAATTAACCATAAATATTCAGCATCTTCTGATATTTTGTATTGTGTTTTACTGTACCATGTTGCTATATTAGCGATTTCGCTTGTTATTGTTTATTGTCGTCAGTGCTGCCACCCACCTCTCTGGCCTCACCAGCCGACTTTGAGTTTGATCAGGTCGGCCCTTAATCAAGCCTACCCCTGACGCTGGTCATCGCCCACTTATGAACACTACTGTATTGTATCATACTGTATCATGTTGCTGTATTACCGATTTCGTTTGTTACTGTTTATTGTTGTCAGTGCTTCCACCCACCTCTCTGGCCTCACCATGTCCCTCCTCCCCTCCTCCTCCCTCCCGTCCCTTCCTATCCTCCCCTTCCCCTTCCCCTCTCTCGCTCAGATCTTTCCCGCTCTCTCCTCTGCCTCCTCCCACCCTCCCCTCCCCCGCCCTAGAACCCCACTTTACCAGCGCTACCCCTCTTCCCCCTCCCCCTACTCTCCCCCCAACCAAGCCCCTCCTCACCCCTTCCCCCCTTCTCTCATTCATTCATTCATTCAATAGTATTTATTGAGCGCTTACTATGTGCAGAGCACTGTACTAAGCGCTTGGGATGAACAAGTCGGCAACAGACTCTCTTCCCCACCCACACCCCATCCCAGTCCTCCTGTCCCACCGCTACCCCTCATCCCCCTCTCCCCGTCCAGGGCCCCGCCACCTCCTTCCCATCCAAACCCTCCCCTCTCCCCGCCCCTTCCCCCTTCCCCCCTTGCACCCACAGCTACTTTCAAGTGTGGCCTCTGGAACCCCCGCTCTATTACACGTAAGCTACCTTTTGTCCATGACCTTTTCCTTTCCCGCTCTCTCCTCCTCCTCGCCCTTTCAGAAATGTGGCTCACTCCCTAAGACACGGTCTCCGCCGCCGCTCTCTCCAGCGGAGGCCTCGCCTTCTCCCACTCCCCCAGACTCACCGGTAAGGGAGGAGGCGTCGGCTTCCTCCTCTCACCCCGTTGCCGCTTCCACACTATCCCTCCCCCCCCCTTCGAAGCCCATATCATTCGCCTCTACCACCCCCTCCAGATACTTGTCGCTGTCATCTACCGCCCTCCTGGTCCCACCTCCGACTTCTTAAACCACCTTGACCCCTTTCTCACCTTCCTTCTCTCCTTCTCTCTGCCCACTCTGATCCTCGGAGACTTCAACATCCATATGGATGTACCCGACGACTCCTCTGCCGCCCGCCTGCTATCCCTCCTCGACTCTGCCGACCTCCTCCTCCACCATACCGCGCCCACTCACCGACTCGGTCACACCCTCGATCTCGTCATCTCCTACCACTGCACTATCTCCTCCCTCACCAACTCTGAAATCCCTCTCTCTGACCCTAACCTTCTCACCTGCCTCATCTCCCCTCCCCCTGCAAATCTTCCCTACTGCCCCACAGAGACCTCCGCTCTCTTGATCCCATCCGTCTTTCCAAAAGCATCTCTCCTCACCTTGCCGCCCTGTCCTCACTTCCCACTCTCGATGATCAGGTCTCCGCTCTCAACTCCACCCCCTCTACTCATCTCTACTCTCTCTCCCCCCTTTCCCTCTGCCATTCTCGCTCCACTAACCCACAACCCTGGATCACCTCCTCTGTCTGCCTCCTATGCTCCTATGCTCGAGCTGCTGAGCGCTGCTGGCGAATGTCCAAGCACCAAGTCGACCTCACACACTTCAAATTTATCCTTTCCTGCCTTAACTCTGCCCTCTCCTCCGCCAGGCAAAACTTCTTCTCCCCCCTCATTGACACCCATGCCCGTCACCCCCGCCGATTGTTCCGGACCTTTAACTCTCTCCTTAGGCCCCCTGTTCCTCCCCCTCCCCCATCTCTCACCCCCAATGATCTGGCCGCCTATTTCCTCACGAAAATCAACACAATCAGGTCTGAGCTCCCCAAAGTCACCCCTCCGCCTCTCCCCTCCCCCCCACCAACCCTCTCCCCTACATTTCCGTCCTTCCCTGCAGTATCCTCAGAGGAGATCTCCTCCCTCCTCGCAAGTGCCACCCCCTCCACCTGCGCCTTGGACCCCATTCCCTCTCACCTTATTAAAACCATCGCCCCTGCCCTCCTCCCTTCCTTAACTTCTATTTTTAACCACTCAGTCTCCAATGGCTCCTTCCCCTCTGCCTTCAAACATGCCCACATCTCCCCCATCCTAAAAAAACCTGCTCTTGACCCCACTTCCCCCTCCAGTTATCGCCCTATCCCCCTACTACCCTTCCTTTCCAAAATCCTAGAACGAGTCGCCTACAATCGATGCTTAGAATGCCTTAAATCCCATTCTCTCCTGGACCCCCTCCAATCTGGCTTCCGTCCCCTCCACTCTACCGAGACTGCTCTCTCTAAGGTCACCCATGACCTCCTTCTTGCCAAATCCAATGGCTCCTATTCCATTCTAATCCTCCTTGACCTCTCTGCTGCCTTTGACACTGTCGACCATCCCCTCCTCCTCCATACCTTATCTCACCTTGGCTTCACGGACTCCGTCCCTCTCCTGGTTCTCCTCTTACCTCTCTGGTCCGTCATTCTCGGTCTCCTTCGCTGACGCCTCCTCCCCCTCCCATCCTTTAACTGTTGGAGTTCCTCAAGGGTCAGTTCTTGGCCCTCTTCTGTTCTCCATTTACACTCACTCCCTCGGTGAACTCATTCGCTCTCACGGCTTTGACTACCATCTCTACGGAGATGACACGCAGATCTACATCTCCGCCCCTGTCCTCTCCCCCTCCCTTCAGGCTCGCATCTCCTCCTGCCTCCAGGACGTCTCCACCTGGATGTCGGCCCACCACCTAAAACTCAACATGAGCAAGACTGAGCTCCTCATCTTCCCTCCCAAGCCCGGTCCGCTCCCAGACTTCTCCGTCACCGTGGATGGCACGACCATCCTTCCTGTCCCGCAGGCCCGCAATCTCGATGTCATCCTTGACTCGTCCCTCTCGTTCACCCCACACATCCTATCCGTTACCAAGACCTGCCGGTTTCACCTCTACAATATCGCCAAGATCCGCCCTTTCCTCTCCACCCAAACGGCTACCTTACTATTACGGGCTCTCGTTATATCCCGGCTAGACTACTGTGTCAGCCTTCTCTCTGACCTCCCTTCCTCCTCTCTCGCCCCGCTCCGGTCTATTCTTCACTCCGCTGCCCGGCTCATCTTCCTGCAGAAACGATCTGGGCATGTCACTCCCCTTCTTAAACAACTCCAGTGGTTGCCTATCGACCTCCGCTCCAAACAAAAACTCCTCACTCTAGGCTTCAAGGCTCTCCATCACCTTGCCCCTTCCTACCTCTCCTCCCTTCCCTCTTTCTACCGCCCACCCCGCACGCTCTGCTCCTCTGCCGCCCAACTCCTCACCGTCCCTCGGTCTCGCCTATCCCGCCATCGACCCCCGGGCCACATCCTCCCATCGTCCTTGAACGCCCTCCCTCCTCACCTCCGCCAAACTGATTCTCTTCCCCTCTTCAAAACCCTACTTAAAACTCACCTCCTCCAAGAGGCCTTCCCAGACTGAGCTCCTCTTTTCCCTCTACTCCCTCTACCACCCCCCCTTCACCTCTCCGCAGCTAAACCCTCTTTTCCCCCTTTCCCTCTGCTCCTCCCCCTCTCCCTTCCCATCCCCTCAGCACTGTACTCGTCCGCTCAACTGTATATATTTTCATTACCCTATTTATTTTGTTAATGAAATGTACATCGCCTTGATTCTATTTAGTTGCCATTGTTTTTACGAGATGTTCTTCCCCTCGACTCTATTTATTGCCATTGTTCTTGTCTGTCTGTCTCCCCCGATTAGACTGTAAGCCTGTCAAACGGCAGGGACTGTCCCTATCTGTTGCCGACTTGATCATTCCAAGCGCTTAGTACAGTGCTCTGCACATAGTAAGCGCTCAATAAATACTATTGAATGAATGAATGAATGTTTTCAGTAGGTACTGAAAACAAGGGCAAACTTTGGAATTATAGCATGTGAGTTTGTTTAGCATCTGACAACTTGGAGCTATGTGGCAAAGAAGTCAAAAAATAAAAAAATGATAAGATGTCTGGGTAGAAAAAGGAATTGGGATGAAGGATCAAAAATATGAATCCTTCAGGGGGTGGTAATGGGGTGAAAATCCCAGGATTTAGTGTAAAGAGCAAGGACCTGGGAGTCGGGAGATCTGGTTTTGGTTCCGGCTCTACCACTTGCCTGGTGTGTGACCTTGGACAGGTCTCTTAAAATTTTTGTGCCTCAGTTTCCTCATTTCTAATATAGAGTTAAAATATTGTTCTAACTCCGTCTCAGATTGTTGAGCCGATTCTGGGCCAACGATTGGATCTGATATGATTACCTTATATCTCCTGGCTCTATCCACTATGTCATGAGGAGCAGCTTTATGTAGTGGATAGAGCACAGGCCTGGGAGTCAGAAGGTCATGGGTTCTAATCCCAGCTCCACCACTCGTCTGTTGTGTGGCTTTGGGCAAGTCACTTGACTTCTCGGCACCTTAGTTACCTCATCCGTCAAATGAGGATTAAGACTGTTAGCCTCACGTGGGACAACCTGATAACCCTGTATCTACCCCAGCTCTTAGAACAGTGCTTGGCACGTAGTAAGCGCTTAACAAATACCATCATTATTATTATTAATAGGGGCTGTGTTCATCCCAATTTGATTGTATCCACTCCTGCCCTTAGTACGGTGCCTGGCACTTAGTGCTTAACAAATATTGTTATTACTATTATTATTACGGCAGAATCAGGATAATCAGATCAAGCACAGGGTTTAACACAGAGTAAGTGCTTAATAAATACCATCATTACCATTGTTATCTTTGTTATCATCAAAGCACTGGACTATAACCTGAAGAGAAACTTTAACTATGGATGCTCCATTGTAGTACCTACTTTGCACATCTGGGAAAATCAGTCTAGAGAGTGATGTAAATGGACAAAAGTGGATGAAACAGGAAAAATCTACTGTGGAAATTGAAGACTGCAGCTCTATTGAGTTGGCTTCCCAGGTCAATATTTATCAGAATATAAGAAACATCATTACTGGATCCCATCAATCATCCATGTATCCCATTATTTTGCCTTTGATTCTATAATATTTCCCTGACAGTGATAACAGGATCTTGAGGAGATCATTTGATGGCTCCTCTCCATCCTAATTTTTAGTAACATGCCATCTAACATCCTTTTTTCCTTCTATGTTCCTAACACCCTCCTTTTATTAGCTCTCTTGAATGGCTTATATTTAAATTCATTCAAACACCCCTGGAATATGTTAATATTTATTGTCTGCACAAATTCCTGTGGTAATAATGAATTCCATGTGCTTATACTACCACTGTTTGGCAAACTGTTTTGTTTGTTTTGAATCTATCACATACCACCCTGTATTGTGAGAATCACTGATCAATGAATGCCTGTTGACCTTGTTTTTGCCCATCATGATTTTGTAGATTTCAATCATATCCCCATCTCAGTATTCACTTTTTCAGGATAAAATTCTTAATTTTTTGCCTATCCTCATAGGAAAATTTCTCCCTCAGGGTTGACATTATCTCGTCTCTAGCTTTGTTTCTTCTAAAATAAAGGGATCAGAACTGTTCCATGTGAGAGTGCATTATGTATTTTGGGGTTTTTTAATGGTATTTGGTGGGTTTGTTTGTTGTTGTTTTTCACAGTATTTGTTGTGTTTATTATGTGCCAGGCACTGTACTAAGCTCTGGGATAAGTTCAGGACAATCAGCTAGGGCACATTCCAGATCTTACATGGGGTTCACAGTCTTATTTCCCTTTTTAGAGTTGAGGCATGGAGATGTTTAGTGATTTGCCCAAGGTCACACAGCAGACATTTGGAGGAATTGATAGTAAAACCCAGGTCCTTTGACACCCAGGCCCATGGTCTAGCCATTAGGGCACTGCTTCTGGCTAAGTGGATACAGCACAGTCAATCCTACTTTGTTTGTTTTAGTTGCAGTGTTTTCTTTTGGTGTTCTTTTCTGTTTTGTTTCTTTGGCTCAGGAGTTGTGAGAGACCTCCTAGGCAACTACAGTGATGGAGCTGAATGACTAAGGGAGCTGAATGAAGAGTTCTGAATATTTTCTTCTCACTCAGCAGGGATTAGAAAAGAAGGGAACCTGTCAAAAGTAATTTGAAAATAGAAGTTAACTGGTCTTCTCATTCTCTTCTATCCACAGGAGTCCATCTAAGTACTCTAGTGAAGTAAAGTGTTATGATTTCCCCTCAAATAAACCTTGAGGTCTTCCCCTACAGGTTGTATATTTCTGAGAGGTCACTGATGCTAAACTTAATGTTATATTCCAATAATTTGCCAGCTGTGGAAGTAATAGTCATTGGTCTATAATTCCCCAAAGTCATTAAAATAAATACAGATAGGAGAAGCAAGGTATAAGAATGTGTACATTAATTTTATGAGTGAGGGGATGTGTTGAACAATTGTTATGGAGTACAGATGCAAGTGCATATGTGATGCAGCAAGGAGAATAGGGTGGGACATGAGAAGTTGCTTAGTAAAGGATTCCTGGAGAAGATATGATTTTAGTATAGTTTTGTAATTGGAGAGAGTGGTGGTCTGTCAGACATGAAGGGAGTTCCAGGCAGGAGGAAAGATGTGAGCGAGGGTTCGATAGTGAGAGAGGCAAGATTGAAGCATACTAATTAGGTTGGATTTAGAGGAGTAAGGTGAGTGGGCTGGGTTGTAATGGAAGATAAACAGTGTTGGGCAGTAGAAGGGAAAGAGCTGACTGAATGCCTTAAAGCCAATGGTAATTATGTAACCATTGATGGGTTTTGAGGGGTGGAGAAAGATGCACAGCCCTTATTGAATGTCTTACTCCACAAATGTCAAGTGACCCCATTGATTCCATGGTTAACTTCTGGAGTTTGATGTATTTAAAGAATCTCTTATTCCTTATTCCAAGGTTTGCTTCCCTTGTGTGGTGCTATTCAACCTCATTTTTGGCCCTCCCTAATTCCCTCTCTGCATCTGACCTGCCACTCAGACAGGCAACCTCTCCATTTTTTAAAGGATTATCCTATATCTCTAATGACACCTTTACCCTTCTAACTAGCTGTGTATTCCATGGAAAGAAATTACCTCTATTTTGTTAAATATTATTGTTTAACTCTCTAGGTTGGGGCAAGGGAACAAGAAGGAACAAGATGAAAATTAATCTTTCAGATCCTGAAAGGAACTGCCAGCTGGATAAAGTATCCATATACCAGTTTGTGTCACTGAGGCATAATACTGTTTTTAATTGTATGCACCAGTAAGATGTCGGTTACACGTCAAAGGGCATGACAGTTATTTCTGGTTCCATCTGGTCAACTGCTCCCTGAGACAAAGAACCTTGGCAAGAGGCTTCATTGAGCCACATGCCAGTGACAGCTCTCAGTTACCCATGCAGCATTCACTTTCAGGCAACACCCGGATTCTTTACCATGGATATTCTCCCACTTTTCCAGGTTCTGGGTAATACTGCCTATAGCGTAGGAACAGCACATGAATCAAGATTGGCACCATGATCACAGCTTGCCGTGGAAACATTCACAGCTTGCTTTGAAAGGTTTTTTTCTAAATTTATTTTCCAAGACTACGAAATGTTGAACCCAAAGGAGTGAATGAATATTTGAGCACAAAAGTTACATCTTGTAACTTGTAACATCTTGAGACACATTCAGTTTATAAATATGTAAATAGGAACAAGCAACTCAGTCATTCCCATACCTTCACCAAAAGTGTATTTAAAGAGCTGTTTCAAGACCTTTTTTTAATACTTTGTGTTATATCATGTCCTAGAAAGCTTAGCTCACTAACTGAATAGGTTTTTATGTACAATATCATGTCAATTTTTCTGTTTATATAATGATGAAAGTTTATGTTTGTGAAGTCTTTTCTACTTCCTACTGGGAAATGGTCAATAAACCCCTAAACCAGATTAGTAATTTAATTTAAGCACTATCCGAGAATACCTAGCATCATAAAACAGAAATAGACATGCAAGCAGCACAGAAACTACTAATATTCACCAACTAGACTAAATAAAATACCAGATAATTTTGGCATTAAATGTTAAGTGACTAATCTGTCTAACCTGGAGAAGCAGCGTGGCGCAGTGGAAAGAGCACGGGCTTTGGAGTCAGGGCTCATGAGTTCGAATCCCAGCTCGGCCACTTGTCAGCTGTGTGACTGTGGGCAAGTCACTTAACTTCTCTGTGCCTCAGTTCCCTCATCTGTAAAATGGGGATTAAGACTGTGAGCCCCACGTGGGACATCCTGATTCTCCTGTGTCTACCCCAGCGCTTAGAACAGTGCTCAGCACATAGTAAGCGCTTAACAAATACCAACATTATTATTATTATTATTATTAACCTCTAGCCAAAGAAACATTGTATGATGCCTAAAATAGATTTTCAACGAATGGTCTCTTTCCATACTGCAAGCTGGCTACCATCCACCCCACTCCACTGAAACTGCTTTCTCCAAAGCCAGTCATTACTATTTTCTCACCAAATCTAATAGTCTTTTCTTCATCCTAATCATCCTTGACCTGTCCACTAGTCTTTTCTTCATCCTAATCATCCTTGACCTGTGCACTGCCTTTGAAATTATGGGACCACCCCTTCATCCTGGAAACACTTTTTTACCTTGAGTTTTCTGATATTTCTACTCAAGCCTATTCAAACTCTTCCTCTACCTCATTTCCTACTGTGGTTGTCTCTAAAGGCTCAGCTGTGGGTCCCATTCTATTCTTAATCGACACTCATTCTCTCATAGAGCTCATCCACTCTCATGGCTTACCCCACCTCTAAGTGGAAGACTCCCAAATCTATTAATAATAATAACGATTGTATTTGTTAAGCTCTTACTATGTGCCAAGCACTGTTCTATGCACTGGGTTACATAGAAGGTAAGCAGGTTGTCCCACGTGGGGTTCATAGTCTTAATCTCCACTTTACAGATGAGGTAACTGAGACACAGAGAAGTTAAGTGACTTGCCCAAAGTCACACAGTTGATAAGTGGCAGACCCATGACCTCTGACTCCCAAGCCCATGCTCTTTCCACTTAACCATGCTGTTTCTGATTAATCCTGAGCATGTAACAAATAGTGTAAAACAAATGGTGGTGAAAGTTCTCTTAATTTTGTTTGGTCTTCCATATCTGGATAGAAATGCAGCTGCTCAGGCTGGGGTTTTGCAAGCTTGTGCCTGTGACATCTTGTAAAGTCATTTTCAAAAAAGGTGGGCCCAAGTCTCTCAAGACCCTGTTCCCACAAACTGTAAGAAAAGGTGCATATGATGGACATAAAGACTTTTTTCATCCTTTCATCCTGTCAAATGGAGGTAGGCTGATTTGCTGTTTCCTAATTTAAAACCTCTCAATACAACCTCCATAATTTAAGCACTTTACACAGCTTGCCTCCAGTGTCCCTCCATTGCCTCAACCCATTGAAAATATATTTGCTCTCCTTGTTCTTCCAAAATAAAATGTAATGTGTCACTTATGAACCATATTCAACAATAAGTGGCAAAACAAGATCATCAACAATGAGAGTCTACATGGCAGTCAGCTCAGTGGCATCCAGGTTCTGCTCATAGCAACACAGCTACACCAGCAGAATGCATAAGTAGAATGGAGGCCTGCAAGATAATCTGCCAGCTGCTGCATCATAATTGAAATGGGGCACTTAGATACAGGGAAAAGAAAAGTTTTAAAGGTAGCAATGACCAGTCTTCAATACTGTGACAAACTAGAGAACTATTGCGACAGAGAACACAGAACAGAGAAGCAGCATGGCGGAGTGAATAGAACGAGGGTGTGGAAGTATTAAGGTCATGGGTTCTAATCTCAGCTCTGCCACTTGTCTGTTGAGTGACCTTGGGCAAGTCACTTCATTTCTCTGGGCTTTAGTTACCTCATCTATAAAATGGTGATTGAGATTCTGAGCCCCACATAGGACGGGGACTGTGTCCAACCCTATTTGCTTGTATCTACCCCAGCACTTAGTACAGTGCCTGGCACAGAGAAAGTGCTTAACAAATACCATTATTATTATTATTATTGGATTCAACTACCAGAAGAAGGGGCAGTGGAGCTTGAAGCATTTAGAAGAGGGGGTTCATCTCCTTAGGCCCAAGGTTCTAAATGAATAGAAGTCAAAGAGGCAGATATGAAAAACATCACAAGCTGTCACACTCGTAAGTAGCAATCAGATCGGAGAGGCAAAAGGCAACTGTACAAACATGGATTGCGTATATGCTCTCTTCAGTATCATCTTCTCTATGACGAGGCTCTAACTCAAAATCTTGCCTCCTTTCAATCCAAAAGTCAGCAATATTGATCCATTGATTTCTTACTATTTTCTTCAAGATCTTCAAAAAAAAAATCCCAACACTTCCCTTGCCGATCATATAGGTCATGTGAAAACAGTGGCCTAATGAAAAGAGCATAGGTCTAGAGTCAGAGGAGCTGGGTTCTACTCCAGGCTTTCCCACTTGCCTACTGTATCACCTTAAGCAAGTCACCATGCCTCAGTTTCTGCATCTGTAAAATGGGGATGTAATACCTATTCTACTTCCTACTCAGAGTGTGAGCTCCATGAGGGATAATAAATGAGTGTCTGACCTGGTTATTTTGTATCAAGCCCATTGCTTAGTATAGTGCTTGGCATATAGTAAGCACCTAACATATCACAATTTTTTTAAGATTATTATTCTGGAAACACAAACTATTTTCTGTTGTGAACCCCTGGTTCATAACAACCAGGACCTTCCTGGACCAGGGGAGCCTCAGTGAAACATAGTAAAATCAAACCACACCCCTGATCACCAAGGTAACTGTGGAAAGTTTTTACTTAATTTTACCAGTGTGTAAGGGAGTAACACATACACATACTCACTCCACCAAGGGTCCAGTACCAGTCTGTGGTCAAAGGAGCCCATTCTGCCAGTGCTTCTTTCTGCTTCCAAGTGCTGCTGCCTTCTGTTGCTTCCAGGTGCTTTCCTCTTCTTCTATTTGTGCCTCGGTGCTGCTTCTTTGCATGCCTCTGAAGCTCAGTGTGCCTCCTCATGATTCAAAGCAACTGCCTTTTGTGTGTACTGTACTTAGGTGTACTGTGACTCTATGTGACAGTCATTGATTGGTCCAGCCCAGTTACCGGGTATATCAGGGAGAGAAGACCACGTCTCCCTCCATGCTCCACCCGCCCCCCCCCCCCCCGACAGGCCAGCACTCACCTGCCCTTAGGTAGAGTCCATCAGAGCCTTCACCATTCTCTTCCTTCTGGATGTTCGTGGGATCACAAACAACCACTAATAAGGCAGCTTGTTGTGGACTCATCTTATTATTTACCTCAAAAATCTATATAATGTTTCTTGCATTTTTCAGGAATTATTTAGTACATTGAAGAAAAGAGGATTCTTATGATTTCAAAAATTAACTGCCAATAAATCAATCATTGGCATTTATTAAACAATTACTGTGTGCAGGACCAGAGTAAGTGCTTGGGAAACAACAGTACAATAAAGTTAGTAGACACAATCCTTGCTCTCAAGAAACTTTCAGATCAGAGGGAGAGAGAGAAATTAAAATATTTTGCAGATAGGGAAAATATAAATAAGGTGATGCACACAAATGCTGTGGGAATGGGGTTAGGCTGAATATCAAAGAGCTTAAGGGATACAGGCCCAAATGTGTAAATGATGTAAAAGAGAAGAAGCAAGGCATAGTGGATAGAGCATGGACTTGGGAGTCAGAAGGTCATGGGTTCTAATCCTGGCTCTCCACTTCTGCTGTGTGACTTTGGGCAAGTCACTTCATTTCTATGAACCCCAGTTACCTCATCTGTAAAATGGGGAATGAGACTGTGAGCCCCATGTGGGATAGGGACTGTGCCCAACCCAATTTGCTTGTATCCACCCCAGAGCTTAGAGCAGTCCCTGGCATGAACTAAGTGCTTAACAAATACCACAATTATTATTATTATCATTGTTATTATTAAGAGAGGAAGATTCGGGGAAGTGAGGACTTAGGGAAGAATTCTTGGAGAAGATGTGAATTTAGGAGATAGGGGAGTTGGGCAAAGGATCGGCAGACTGTGAGCCCGTTGTTGGGCAGGGATTGACTCTGTTGCCAAATTGTACATTCCAAGCACTTAGTACAGTGCTCTGCACACAGTAAGTGCTCAATAAATGCGATTGAATGAATGAATGAATCAAAATTTGTGGGATTGAGGTATAGTGAGTAAATTGGTGTAACAGGAGTAAAGTGTGCAGGTTGGGTGATAGTAGTAGATCAGCCAGAAAAGGTGGGAAGGAAAGAGTAGATTAAGGGCTCCAAAGCCAATGTTAAGGAGTTTCTGTTTGATGAAGGGATGTATGGGCAACCACTGAAGGTTTTTGAGGAGTGGGAAGATATGGTCTGAATGATTTTCCAGAGAACTGATCTGGGAAGGAGAGAGAAGTCTGGACAGGAGAGAGAAAGGAAGCAGGGAGGTCAGTGAGGAGGATGATCCAGTAGTTAATCAATGATATTTATTTAGTGCTTACTGCATGCAGAGCACTTGGTGGCATAAAATAACTGCCAACACTCAATTTGATTTTGGGTTTTATAGTTCTGGTTTTATGGTTAAAAAAATGTACTAATACCTGCCCTAAATCCCTTCTTTTGCAGAAGCCTGTTCTCTCTTTCCTATTCTCAGTGGTAACTGCACACTGTCAATTCATTTATATGAACAGTGATATTAAGGCTTTTTTCAGATTTTTCTTCTCCACTTCCTCAGCATAATTAATGCTCCTCCCTTTGCCTGATTTCACAACATCTTTATATCACAAATTCAATTTAGGTTGGTTTAAAGCATATTCAAAAGAAGATAGTTTGTTCTTCCTGTATCCAATTTAATCCACTTTCACAAAATGCACAATGAAATAAGCAGGGATAATTTATCAGAGTGCATATTGATGGGAATAAATATCTATCTGCTGTTTTGTATAATGGAAGATTATGCTCTCAGCGGTGTTGATATTCTCATTAACATAATAAGATGGTAATGATTGATAAATAATTCCATAAAACAAATCTGGACTCCAGGTATGAGTCAAGGTTCTTTGTTGAAAAACAAATAAAACAAACTAATCTCAGTTCTCTGAAGCTATAAACCTTTGCTCCAAGGTAGAAGAAGGAAAAGAAAAATTTATGGGCAATTCAGCTACCTCCCATATTCTCCTCATGAGCTCGCTTATGTCCTTTGGAGAGCCGTCAGAAAAGGAAGGACAGCTAGTCAATTCAACCAGAAGGTCCACCTTAACCCATTTCCTGTCCAGTCATCTTTGCAGGTTCTGCTTGCTGCTGCCACAGGAAAAAAAACAAACAAAAAACCATAAGCTATTTGGGCTGCCGCAACAAGAAGGGAAACTGCTAGATCAAGGAGGAGAGATATCAGTGTGGACAAAGTCCTCATGTCCCCTACCCACCTATACACTCCGATCTCTATCCACTGAAGCACTTAATATTCAGTGAACCCTCAGCCCAACAGCACTTAAATATAAAGCCTTAAACTCTGCCATTTTCCCTATCAATAATTTATTTTAAGTTCTGTCCCCCATCTAGACTATAAGCTTATTGCAGCAGGGAATAGGTCTTCCAACTCTATTGTATTATACTTTCCCAAGCTAGTGCTATGAGCACAGTAAATGCTCAAAAATGTCATTGATACGCCCTCCCTCCTCACCTCCGCCAAACTGATTCTCTTCCCCTGTTCAAAACCCTACTTAAAACTCACCTCCTCCAAGAGGCCTTCCCAAACTGAGCTCCTCTTCTCCCTCTACTCCCTCTACCACCCCCCTTCACCTCTCCGCAGCTTAACCCTCTTTTCCCCCCATTTCTCTCTGCTCCTCCCCCTCTCCCTTCCCATCCCCTCAACACTGTACTCATCTGCTCAACTGTATATATTTTCATTACCCTATTTATTTTGTTAATGAAATGTACATCGCCTTGATTCTATTTAGTTGCCATTGTTTTTACGAGATGTTCT
The DNA here is from genome assembly GCF_004115215.2 of Ornithorhynchus anatinus. NCBI lineage: Eukaryota > Metazoa > Chordata > Mammalia > Monotremata > Ornithorhynchidae > Ornithorhynchus > Ornithorhynchus anatinus. Next base: position 160,003,464 of record NC_041728.1, read on the forward strand.
TCCCCTTGACTCTATTTATTGCCATTGTTCTTGTCTGTCTGTCTCCCCCGATTAGACTGTAAGCCCGTCAAATGGCAGGGACTGTCTCTATCTGTTGCCCACTTGTTCATTCCAAGCGTTTAGTACAGTGCTTTGCACATAGTAAGCGCTCAATAAATACTATTGAATGAATGAATGAAGACAATGCCCTGGGGCTTAAAATGAATTTATTCTGCCTACTAGTGATGAGGATTGTGTATGAGAGTGCTTTTTTGTCATCAACATGGCTTTTTTGGAATTTAAAGTAAATTCATTTATCTGCTTTATTCATTCATTCAATAGTATTTATTGAGCACTTACTATGTGCAGAGCACTGTACTAAGCGCTTGGGATGAACAAGTCGGCAACAGATAGAGACAGTCCCTGCCGTTTGACGGGCTTACAGTCTAATCGGGGGAGACGGACAGACAAGAACGATGGCACTAAACAGCGTCAAGGGGAAGAACATCTCGTAAAAACAATGGCAACTAAATAGAATCAAGGCGATGTACAATTCATTAACAAAATAAATAGGGTAACGAAAATATATACAGTTGAGCGGACGAGTACAGTGCTGTGGGGATGGGAAGGGAGAGGTGGAGGAGCAGAGGGAAAAGGGGAAAATGAGGCTTTAGCTGCGGAGAGGTAAAGGGGGGATGGCAGAGGGAGTAGAGGGGGAAGAGGAGCTCAGTCTGGGAAGGCCTCTTGGAGGAGGTGATTTTTAAGTAAGGTTTTGAAGAGGGAAAGAGAATCAGTTTGGTGGAGGTGAGGAGGGAGGGCGTTCCAGGACCGCGGGAGGACGTGACCCAGGGGTCGACGGCGGGATAGGTGAGACCGAGGGACGGCGAGGAGGTGGGCGGCAGAGGAGCGGAGCGTGCGGGGTGGGCGGTAGAAAGAGAGAAGGGAGGAGAGGTAGGAAGGGGCAAGGTGATGGAGAGCCTTGAAGCCTAGAGTGAGGAGTTTTTGTTTGGAGCGGAGGTCGATAGGCAACCACTGGAGTTGTTTAAGAAGGGGAGTGACATGCCCAGATCGTTTCTGCAGGAAGATGAGCCAGGCAGCGGAGTGAAGAATAGACCGGAGCGGGGCGAGAGAGGAGGAAGGGAGGTCAGAGAGAAGGCTGACACAGTAGTCTAGCCGGGATATAACGAGAGCCCGTAATAGTAAGGTAGCCGTTTGGGTGGAGAGGAAAGGGCGGATCTTGGCGATATTGTAGAGGTGAAACCGGCAGGTCTTGGTAACGGATAGGATGTGTGGGGTGAACGAGAGGGACGAGTCAAGGATGACACCGAGATTGCGGGCCTGCGGGACGGGAAGGATGGTCGTGCCATCCACGGTGATGGAGAAGTCTGGGAGCGGACCGGGCTTGGGAGGGAAGATGAGGAGCTCAGTCTTGCTCATGTTGAGTTTTAGGTGGCGGGCCGACATCCAGGTGGAGACGTCCCGGAGGCAGGAGGAGATGCGAGCCTGAAGGGAGGGGGAGAGGACAGGGGCGGAGATGTAGATCTGCGTGTCATCTGCGTAGAGATGGTAGTCAAAGCCGTGAGAGCGGATGAGTTCACCGAGGGAGTGAGTGTAAATGGAGAACAGAAGAGGGCCGAGAACTGACCCTTGAGGAACTCCAACAGTTAAAGGATGGGAGGGGGAGGAGGCTCCAGCGTAGGAGACCGAGAATGATCGGCCAGAGAGGTAAGAGGAGAACCGGGAGAGGACAGAGTCCGTGAAGCCAAGGTGAGATAAGGTATGGAGGAGGAGGGGATGGTCGACAGTGTCAAAGGCAGCAGAGAGGTCAAGGAGGATCAGAATGGAGTAGGAGCCATTGGATTTGGCAAGAAGGAGGTCATGGGTGACCTTAGAGAGAGCAGTCTCGGTAGAGTGGAGGGGACGGAAGCCAGATTGGAGGGGGTCTAGGAGAGAATGGGAGTTAAGGAATTCTAGGCATCGATTGTAGACGACTCGTTCTAAGATTTTGGAAAGGAAGGGTAGTAGGGAGATAGGACGATAACTGGAGGGGGAAGTGGGGTCAAGAGCGGGTTTTTTTAGGATGGGGGAGACGTGGGCGTGTTTGAAGGCAGAGGGGAAGGAGCCCTTGGAGATTGAGTGGTTAAAAATAGAAGTTAATGAAGGGAAGAGGGCAGGGGACTTTATGGGGAGGAGGAGGGCTTTATGTGATCTGATGCTCAGGTTTATTCATTCAATTGTATTTATAGAGCACTTACTGTGTGCAGAACACTGTACTGAGCACTTGGGATAGTACAATACAACATTTACACATTCCCTGCCCAAAATGAACTTACAGTCTACAGAAGGGTAGATATAAATTAATGTAAATAAATTACAGATTTGTGCATGCGTGTTGTGGGGCTGGGAAGGGGGAAGAACAAAGGGACTAAGTCAGTATGATGCAGAAGAGAAGGGGAGATGAGGAAAAGTGGGGCTTAGTCTGGGAAGGCCTCTTGGAGGAGATGTGCCTTCAATAAAGCTTTGAATCCGGGGAGAGTGGTTGTCAGTCGGTTATGAGGAGCAAGGGTGTTCCAGGCCAGAGGGAGGACATGGGCTGGGGGTCAGTGGCAAGAAAGGTAAAAGTGAGGCACAATGAGAAGGTTAGCATTAGAGAATCGAAGTGTGAGGGCTGGGTTATAGAAGGAGAGATGCAAGGTGAGGTAGGAGGGAGCAAGGTGCTGGAGTGCTTTAATGGTGAGAAATTTTCATTTGATATGGAAGTAGAATGGAGAACACTGGAGTTTTTTGAAGAGTGGGGTGACATATCCTAAACGTTTTTTGTAGAAAAATCATCCATGCAGTAGAGTGTAGTAGGGAAAAGCAGGAGTATCGGAGGCCAGTAAAGAGGCTGAGGTAGTAATCCAGGCAGGATAGGATGAGTGAGTGTATTAATGTAATAGCAGTTAGGATGGAGAAGAAAGGGCCTATTTTAGTGATATTCTGAAGGTTTGACCAACAGGATTTGGTGATGGATTGAATATGTGGGTTGAATGGGAGAAAGGAGCAAAGGATAATGCCAAGATTATAGGCTTGTGAGACAAGAAGGATAATGGTGCCTTCTATAGTGATGGGAAAATCAGGAGGAGGGCAGCATTTGGGTGGGAAGGATTTGGGTGGGAAATAAGGAATTCTGCTTTGGCCATGTTAAACTTTAGGTGACGGGAAGACATCCAAGGAGTGGTGTCTTGAAGGAAAGAGGGAATGTGAGACTCCAGAAAGGGAGTGAGATCAGGGCTGGAGATGTAGATTTGGGTATCATAGAGGTGTTAGTTGAAGGCATGGGAGCAAATGAGTTCTCCAATAGAATGGGTGTAAATGGACAATAGAAGGGTACCCAGAACTGGACTTTGAGGGACACCGAGGTTTGGAGGGTGGAAGGCAATGGAGGAGCCCACAAAAAGAGCCTGAGAATGAATTTCCAGAGAGATAAGAGGAGAACCAGGAGAGGATGGAGTCAGTGAAACCAAGGTTGGATAACATTTGCAGGAGTAAGGGGTCGTCCACAGTGTCAAAGTCAGTTTAAAGGTGGTGGAGGATTAGGATGGAGTCGACGCTGTTGGATTTGGCAAGAAAGTGATCACTGGTGATTTTTGAGAGGGTGGGTTTCTTCTGTGGTGTGAAGGGGACAGAAGCCAAATTGGAGGGGATCCCGGAGAGAACTGGAGGAGCGAAATTTGATGCAGTGGGTGTAGAAAACTTACTCAAGGAGTTTGGAGAGGAATGGTAAGAGGGAGATGGGGAAATACCTCGAGGGAGTTGTGAGGTCAAGGGAGGACTTTTTTAGGATGGGGAAATGGCATGTTTGAAAGCAGTGGGGAAGAAACCATTGGAGAGCGAAAAGTTGAAAATGGCTGTTAAGGAAGGAAGAAGGGAGGAGGCAAAGACTTTTGATAAAGTGTGAAGGATTGGGGTCAGATGCACAGGTGGAGGGAGTGGCTTTTGAGAGGAGGAAGGAGATATCTCTAGAGGTACTTCTGGGAAGGATGGTAGAGTTGAAAAGGGGGGAGGGGCTGAGGAGGGGCAGGGGTGAGTTGAGGGAGCTCATGATTGATAGTATCAATTTTCTTAGTAAAGTAGATGGCCAGGTCATTAGGTGCAAAGCATAGGGGAAGCGGGGGGACAGGGGACCTGAGGAGGGAATTAAATGCTTGGAATATCTGGTGAAGGTGATGGGCATGGGTGTTTATGAGGGTGGAGAAATAATTTTGCTCGGTAATAATAATAATAATAATGTTGGTATTTGTTAAGCGCTTACTATGTGCCGAGCACTGTTCTAAGCGCTGGGGTAGACACAGGGGAAGCAGGTTGCCCCACGTGGGGCTCACAGTCTTAATTCCCATTTTACAGATGAGGTAACTGAGGCACAGAGAAGTTAAGTGACTTGCCCACAGTCCCACAGCTGACAAGGGATTCGAACTCATGAGCCCTGACTACAAAGCCCGTGCTCTTTCCACTGAGCCACGCTGCTTCTCTGGGTAGAGTTAAAGCATGCAGTGGTCAAAGCTGGCTCAGGTTCTAGTCCCAGCTCTGTCTCTGTCCTGCTCTGGGTAGGTTACTTAACCTCTCTGAGCCTCAGTTTGCTCATTTGTAAAATGGGAATCGTGATCCCTACCTCTGCATATCCCACAAGTTTGTTATGAGGATAAATGAACTACTTAAAATGAAAAAGTGCTTTGGAAAAATTTAAAAAGGCCCTTTAAAAAAAGGCCCTTTAAATAAAAGAAAGGACATTTTTTGCGTTATTAGTTAAGTACTTACTATACAGCAAACACTCTTCTCAGTGCTGGGGAAGATTCAATTTAATTAGATTTGACACAGTTCCTGTCTCACATGGGCTCACATTATAAGTAAGAAGGTGCACAGGAGAACTGAGGCCAGAGAAGTTGTGACATGACCAATGTCATACGGCAAGCAATTGGGAGAGCTGAAATTAGAATCCAAGTCCTTTGATTCCTAGGCCCATTCTCTTTCCACTGCACCACTCTGCTTCTTTTTTCAATGCCCCTCCATTTAAATTTGTATCCAGTGGAACTGGGCACTGGAAAAACCATAAAACATTAGAAAAAAGCAGCTGTCCGTTTTAAAATAACACATTTTGGGGAAAGTCATTGTTCATTTAATAGCTAATGAAGACATCATTTGACTATGCCATTTTGATATTCTGCTAAGTGAAAAATTCTCTTTACCATAATGGAAGTATTTACTATGACCAGAATATCTCCACCTTGAAAAAAAGAATCCTGTGGTATTTATTTAAAGTATAATATAAACATTTGTGTAACCACTTTTAGGTTTAAAATGTATTTCAACTTGGTATTAACTATGGTTATTCCAAATACTCTATGATTCAATTCCAAATAAAGCTTCCTTCTAACAACAATAGAAAAGATGCTAAATTGGTTCACTTCTACATAGTAGTGAAAAATTACCTCACACATATATTTAGACCCAACATCTGAGTAAACACTCTTTTACCTATATGTACTTTTTGCAAACAAAATCCAAGCCTTACTTACATATTCATTGTACATACCCAAATATTCTGACACATTTTAGTATGTCCAAGTGCAGATTTCTGTATTATTTTTCAGACCTCATATTGTAAACTGTCAGTTGAACAGGGCTTTGAATATAAAGCTATTTTGTGAAAATCACCTAGCTCATTTTCTGTTTCCAGTTTTTAACATCATACCAGTTCTGTTTTTCATAAACTGAAATGTTTCATTTTGAAAACCAAAGGTCTCTCTGTTGAGTTAAATAATCATAAGTTGAAGCATGGTTTCTAGTGATACCTGTAATGAACATTTCAAAATTTCTCAGTCAACAAGATTATCTTTTTGTCCCCTAACTACTTTTCTGAAAGCTTTAAATGTAGAAACCTGCAGTTGTCTTTTCTAGTATGTAAGCCTAATAAGTTTTAGTAATTGCTCTCAATTGGAGTACTATTTGGATTGATTTTCTCTTCTTCCATTTTCAGCCTCAGGTAATGGCTCAACCACTCTCCCATTTCATTAAAATTAAAAAAAAAAACAAAAAAACAGAAGCTTAAACCCACTCAACAAAGAAAGCATTTTTTTTTGTTAACATTCTTTCAGAATGTTTTACTTTATTCCAGCCATTCATTCATTAATTCATTTGTATCCATTGCGTGTTTACTATGTGCAGAGCACTGTATTTAAACGTTCAGGAGTACAACATAACAATAAACGGACACATTCAGCAGTAATGCTGGGGGCTGCGGGGGAGAAACAGCATCATTCCATGGTTACCCCAGTCACTCTTAAAATATAACAAACAAATGTTATATTAAAGTCCAAAGCCTCAAAAAGTACATCATAAGTAAGAGGCAGGGAACATTAAGTCACAGGCGATTTAACTTGTGAATTCTCCTTTCTCTTATGGTTCAATAAGAAAGTGTTTACTCATTTTTTTAAATGGATCATAAACCTTTGCAAACAGACAAAATTCAGTGCCTTCCCCCTTCAAATAAGATGCCTTCTAGGAATATCATGAATTCAATAAAAATATTCCATTAGAATAAGGTAGAAAAATAAATCTTGCATTAGTATCACCATTTGGCCCCTAAAAATATCAGTAGGATTTATTGAATATTTACTGTGTTCAAAACACTATATAAACTGCTTGGGGCACATGGCAAGCTATAAAGATCAATCTCTGCTTTCAAATTGCTGTGAGTCCCTTTTAAACCATATATTTAACTAATTTGTGATATATAGATAAATAATTATATACACAAATACATGTATATATGTATGATATATTTATCAATCAATGGTATTTGCTGAATATTTTGCACTAATTCATTCATATTTATTGAGCACTTACTGGTGTAGAACAGTAGTAAACACTTGGAAAGTACAATTCAACAATAAAGAGAGAGAGTCCCTGCCCACACTGGGTTTACATGTACAGAGGAATTTATTAAGCCCTTGAGAGAGTGCACAGGCCTGGGAGTCAGAAGGTCATGGGTTCTAATTCTGCCTTAGCCACTTGTCTGCTATGTGACCTTGGGCAAGTCACTTCACTTACCTGTGTCTCAGTTACCAAATCTATACAATGGGAATTGAGACTGTGAGCCCCACGGGGGACAGGGATTTTGTTCAACCCAATTTGCTTCTATCCACTTCAGTGCTTAGTACAGTCTCTGGCACATAGTAAGCACTTAACAAATACCATATTTTTTCAAATTATTATTATTACAGCAGAATCAGCATATGCAATCCCATAACACGTTTACAATCTAGAGGGTTGAGCTTACAATCTAGAGGGAGTTTACATTCTAGAGGGATATATACCTATTTATTTATTTGAGGAATTTATTGGTCTGGTTATACCACTCCCATCAATGGTCACCCAAGTCCCCAAAGATTGACCCTCTCCACACAGTGGAGTTGAAAGGGGAAAGGGTAGGAACGGCGACGGGATAGTATGAAATAGCCAGGGAAAGCAGCATGGACTGGTAGAAAGAACACAGGCCTGGGAGTCAGAGGACCTGGGTTCTAATCCCACTCTGCCAAATAGTTGCTGTGTGACCTTGGGCAAGTCACTTAATTTAACCGTACCTTGGTTCTCCTGATCTCCCTCCTACTCAGTCTGTGATCCTCATGTAGGGCAGGGACTGTGTCTAACCTAGTTCACTTGTATCTACCCCATCAACTAGAACAGTGTTTGAAAAATAGTTAGTGCTTAACAACTACCATTAAAAATAAATAAATAAAAGATGAAGAATGACTGCTGGGGCTATGCAAACCAGTGGTTAAGGTTTATGCTCAAATAATATAATATTAAATATGCAAAAGATTAAATTTTAGACACTGTGATGCATTAAATGAATCCTGATTGTGTCATATTAAATTTTTTGCTGCAATTGTAGATTTTTATGCAGAACATTTTTCTAAAATTAAACATTTAAATGTTCAAATTTTCTAAAATTCTATACTCACATTAAATTCATTCAATCATATTTATTGAACACTTCATTGTATGCAGAGCACTGTACTAAGATCTTGGAATAAATACTATGTAATGAAATAAAGCTTAAAATATGTAAAGCCTTCTTGAAACATTAAATTCTTGTTATGCATTCTAATGAGAATTATATTCATCTGAAAAACGTAATTAATTTCTTAAGGAACTGTGATTAAAAAATGAAGGGTTTAGTGTTTGAGGAGACCTGAATTCTTAGAAAGATGGCTTTGAGAGTTACTATCTATGCAGAATAGTCTGGCCTGACCTGAAATAATTGTCTACCTATCAAAAAATCATTGTCTATGTATCAAAAAGCTTTGACATATCTACACTTCACAAAAATAAAGGTGTGTTACACATATTAATTGAGTGAATGCGGAATCTATACAAATTGTATTTCCATGGGAAAATTCTTGTGCTTGTTAATGATTTTTTGTATGTAGGGAGTATTTCAAATTTATCATTTAAATTCATATTTAATTTCCTTAAATTAATTTTTCTAAAATAACAACTGTATTTCATAAGTACTTACTGTGTTTCAAGTATTACATTAAGCATTGGAGTAGATATAAATAAAGATGTTGGACACAGTCCCTGTCCTACGTGGGGCTCACAGAATAAGTGGGAGGGAAAGCAGGTATTGAATTCATGATTTAACAGATGAGAAAACTGAAGCCCAGATAAATTAAGTAACATTTCTAAGGTCACACAGCAGGCCACTGGCAGAGCTGGGATTAGCACCCAGATTCTCTGACTCGCAGAGGTCTTTGCAGTAGACTTCGACAGTTATGCCCTATGAAACTCTCTTTTCCTTGGCTCACTCTTCCTTCTGCATCATCTACGCAACTCCACCTGTGACCTTTGGACACTTGATATTCTTCCTACCTCTAACCCCACAGAACTTATATACATATCTTTAAATCATGTATTAGAAATTACTTCTTTATTCATATTAACGTCTGTCTCCCCCTCTAGACTGTAATAAGCTCATTATGGGCAGGGAACAAGTCGCAGGGAACAAGTCTCCTAATTCTGTTGTGTTATACTCTCTCAAGAACTTAGTACTGAGCTCCTTATCTTCCTTCCCAAGCCCTGTCCTCTCCCTGACTTCCCTATCGCTGTGGACGGTACGACCATCCTTCCTGTCTCTCAGGCCCGCAACCTCAGTGTCATCTGTGACTCGGCTCTCTCATTCACCCCACACATCCAATCCGTCACCAAAACCTGCTGGGCTCACCTTTATCATATCACCAAGATCCGCCCTTTCCTCTCCACCCAAATGGCTCTCTTACTGTTACAGGCTCTCATAATATCCCGGCTGGATTATTGTGTCAGCTTTCTCTCCGATCTCCCTACCTCCCGTCTCTCCCCGCTCCAGTCTATTCTTCATTCCGCTGCCTGGATCATCTTCCTGCAGAAACGCTCTGGGCATGTCACTCCCCTTCTTAAAAACCTCCAGTGGTTGCCTATCAACCTCCACACAAAACAAAAACTTCTCACTCTAGGCTTCAAGGCTCTCCATCACCTTGCCCCCTCCTACCTCTCCTCCCTTCTCTCTTTCTCCTGCCCACCCCACACACTCCGCTCCTCTGCCGCACACCTCCTCACTGTCCCCCCTTCTCACCTATACCACCATCGACCCTTGGGCCACATCCTCCCAGCATCCTGGAATGCCCTCCCTGCTCACCTCCGCCAAACTAATTCTCTTCCCCTCTTCAAAGCCCTACTTAGAGCTCACCTCCTCCAAGAGGCCTTCTCAGACTGAACTTCCCCTTTTCCCTCTGCTGCCTCTCTACCCACCCTTCACCTCCCCTCAGCTAAGCCCTCTTTTCCCCCCCTTTCCCTGTGCTCCTCCCCCTCTCCCCCTACCCTCAGCACACTGTGCTCATCCGCTCAATTGTATATATTTTTATTACCCTATTTATTTTGTTAATGAGATGTACATCCCCTTGATTCTATTTATTGCTATTGTTTTTGTCTGTCTCCTCCAATCAGACTGTAAGCCATCAATGGGCAGGGACTGTCTCTATCTGTTGCCAATTTGTACATTCCAAGCTCTTAGTACAGTGCTCTGCACATAGTAAGCGCTCAATAAATACTATTAAATGAATGAATGCACATAGTAAGTACTCAATAAATATGATTTACTGATTGATTGATCACACTGTAACTAGGCCACAATGATATATATATATATTCATATTATATGATAGTTTTATACACTATTTTCATCTACCCTGCAAAAAGTCTGTGCCTCCGGGACACACCTTGCTGAGTTCTCGAACTGTGAAAACTCTGACTTTTTTCCTTCCCAGAATGAATCGATGTTCTCATGAATCCTCATGTGACGCACGTCACTTGCCCAGCTACCTGAGTGCTAGAAGGTGCTTTCTATAGTCATTGCTTATGTATCTTTCTACTTTTTCCTGATTGCTCATATTGACAAATGAGTATGTAGATTGTCTGCCAGATAAGGTTAAAGCCTGCAGCAAAGGATTGTTGTTGTTGTCTTATGCTGCCGAATCATGTCCAACCCATAGCGACACCATGGACACATCTCTCCCAGTACGTCCCACTTCCATCTGCAATCATTCTGGTAGTGGATCCATAGAGTTTTCTTGACAAAAATCTTGAAGTGGTTTATAATTGCCTCCTTCCATGCAGTAAACTTGAATCTCCACCTTCAACTCTCTCCCATGCCGCTACTGCCCAGCACAGGTGAGTTTTGACTTGTAGCAAATTGCCTTCCATTCACTAGCCACTTCCCAAGTTAGGAATGGAATGGGTTTGCCTCTGCTTGACTCTCCCTCCTGTAGTCATGAATGGTAGAGTACTGGACACTCTCCAGGAGCTACCCTGAGAGGGGCCAGCAAGAGATTACCAAGATTTTTAACATTTCTATGCCAAAGGAGAAACTGCATCCATTTGCTTTGGCAAGATTGATCCCTTAGGTGGGCCAGAAGAAGAGTGTAGGTGTTGGAAGGCTGAAAAGAAGGCAGGGATGTTGTCCCAAGATTTGTTTCAAGCAGGAGTCCGTAATGATGTAAATCCACCCCAAGAACAGCACAGCCCTGGATTTATGCTACACTGTATCCCTCAGACCTCTCTGGCCCAAGCTAGTATTTTCCATAGTATTTCCCCAGTCAGAGAAGCAGTATTACACTTTCCAAGGCCTACCACTTTTCTGCTGTGTGACCTTGGGGAAGTCATTTTACTTCACTATGCCTCAGTTCCATTATTTGCCAAATGGGGATTGATTGTGAGTCTTATGTGGGATAGGGACTGTGTCCAACTTAATTAGCCTGTATCTACTCCAGTGCTTAGAACAGTGCCTGGAATAGAATATGTGCTTAACACATGTCATTTAAAAAAATAACATTACCCTGGAACAAGGGAAGTGGGCAGCAATGGCATAAATTCTGTCCTGAGCGTTGTCTGTCCTGGTGGTCAGGTCTACCCAGTTCTATGGAGAACTTTGACTTGGATTGGGGCTGGCTGCAGCCATGTCTTAGCCGCTCTGGTATGGGTGACCCACTGCTGTAACTGCTGAAATTTTCTGAAATCACATCTCTTCCAGGAACTCTTCCCCTGTGAATATCTCATCCCCTTGCCCTCTATCCCCCTAACTGCTACTTCAGAACTTTAAGCCACCTCCATGGAAGTAATCTGGCCTATAGGAAAAACCCAGGCCTGGGATTCAGAAGATCTGGGTTCTAGTCCTGGCTTTGCCACTTACCTCCTGTGTGATCTTGGGCAAGTCACTTAGCTTCTCTATACCTCAGTCCCTCATCTGTAAAATGGGGTTTCAATACCTGCTTCTCCCCGCTACTTAGACTGTGAGCTCCATGTGGGAAAGAGACTGTGTCTGAACTGATTAGTATAGTGCTTAACACATACTAAGTGCTTAATAAATATTATTATTATACTCTGAACACAGGTGTTGCTCAATACATTTTACTGATTGATTAATTGAGGAAGCAATGGAGCTGCAGAGCAGGAGAAGAAAAATCAATCAATTTAAAGGGAAAGACTGATGTTTAAAATCATTTACAAATAATGGGAATAGTTAGAACAAAGCTCAAATAAGGAGAAAAGAAGTGTGGTTTAATGGAAAGGACATGGGCCTGGGAGTCAGAGGCCTGGGTTACAATCTCTGCCTTTTGCCTGCCATGTGACCTTGGGCAAATAACTTGATTTCTCTGTTCCTCAGTTTTCTCATCTATAAAAAGGGGATTCAATATCTGTTCTCCCTCCTTCTTAGACTGTGAGCTCTATTTAGGACAGGAAATGTGTCCTATATGAATATCATATTTCTACCTACTCTAGCACTTGACACCTACTAAGCATTTGTCAAAAACATAATTATTACTCCATCAAACCACTCTGATCCCCCAGAGATGAGAAAAATAATTAAAAAATCATTGAAGAATATCATTAGATATTTGGATTCTTGAAGCAGGTCCCAAAAAGACAGGCTTCAGGGTTCTCTGGTACTTTAGTTGAGCATTATTAGGATGAAATGGATCAAGATACCTTGATAAACATTTGGTTCAACATTCCTTTTAATAGTATTCATTAAGCACTTACTATGTGCCACACACTGTGATACTAGGATAGATACAAGATGAGCAGGTTGGACACAATATCCCACAAATCCCCATTTTACAGATGAGGTAAGTTATGGGACTTACCCAAGGTCACACAGCAGACAAGTGCCAGAGACAGTTCCGTTACCCCCAGGCCCATGTGCTTTCCACTAGTCCATTCTACTTCTGACTCCACTTTAACCTTGAAAGTGCAGGGTCTTAACTTTTCAGCCTGAATAGTAACGTTTGCCATTTTGTATAATCACCACCCAGGCCTTAACTTAATTTTATGCATCTATTCCCACAGAATGGATGAATAAGGGAAAGTTTAATGACCTCAGGTGTCAATCCATGAAATTTTCATGAGCACCAGCAAGTCAGTTATCATCTAAATGTTTCCTGTTTTGAAGCTTAGGTCCTAGATCATTTAGCAACTATTTAGGTGTGAGCAGGAATTTTGTAATTAAATGCATCAGAATTGGAATCTAGTGAAAATCTCTCTCTTTTGTGTTGGATGTTGAACAAGATTTTGTTTCAGTGTTACCAAACAGTACAGTTTACAGAAAATGCTTCATTTTTCTCTTTTAAACTCTGTATAATGGTTTGATTAAATAGGAATTAGAATATTCAGCTCTATCTGCAAAATATAAAACACTTTTTTAAAAATGATATTTGTTAAGCATTTACTTTGTGCCAGGCACTGTTCTAAGCGCTGGGGTAGATGCAAGTTAATCAGATTTAACACAGTCCATGTCTTATGTGAATCTTACATTCTTAATCCCTATTTTACAGATAAGAAGTTAAGTGACTTGCCCAAGGTCATGCTGCTGGCAGAGCCCACATTAGAACCTAGGTCATTTTTACTCCCAGGCCCATGTTCTATCCAAAAGGCCATGCTGCTTCTCAACTCATCTCAAGTTAGCTTATCTGAAGACAATTTGAAATTCCCCAATGAAAAAAAGTAATCTACTGATAGAGATTATATTAATTTGTTTTCTTCTAATACCTGTGATAATTAATTTCTATGTTAATACAATATATGTCTAAGATAACATATTTTTAAATCTCATCCATTGCTATATGTATCATCCCGGGTGTGGTGGGTACTGGCCCTGACACCAGGCCCGCTGTCTGCTATCTCTTTGGCCACCAAATCCAACATCTTCAAATTCCTCCTCTCCAATTCTCTCCAGGGCCCCCTCTATTCCCTTCATTTCCCAGAAACTGCCCTCTCAACAGTCATCAGTGATCTCCTTCTTGCCAAATCCAACGTAATCTACTCCATCCTAATCCTCCTGGACCTCTCAGTTGCCTTAAAAATTGTAGACCTCTCCCTTCTCTTGGAAACATTATCCAGTCTTGGCTTCACTGACTCTGTCCTCTCTTGCTTCTCCTCTTTTCTCTCTGGCCAATCATTCTCAGTCTCCTTTGTGGGCTCCTATTCCGCCTCCCACCCCCTAACTGTGGGGGTTCTTCAGGGTTCAGTTCTGGGGTCCCTTCTGTTCTCCATCTAGACACTCTCCCTTGGGGAACTCATTCGCTCCCATGGATTCAACTACCACTTCTATGCAGATGATACCTAAATGTACATCTCTAGCCCTGATCTCTCTCCCTCTCTCCAGTCCATACTTTCCTCCGCTACCAGGATAATTTTTCTACAAAAATGCTCAGCTCATGTCATCCCACTCCTCAAAATACTCCAGTGGTTGCCCATCCACCTCCATATCAAACAAAAACTCTTCATCATTGGCTTTAAAGCAGTCCATCTCCTTGCCCCGTCCTACCTCATCTCACTTCTCTCCTTCTACAACCCAGCCTACACTTTCCAGACCTCTAGTGCTAACCTTCTCATTGAGCCTTAATCTCACCTGTTTTGCCACCAACCCTCAGCCCATGTCCTGCCTCTGACTTGGATCACTCTCCCTCCTCATATCTGACAGACAACTACTCTCCCCCACTTCAAAACATTATAGAAGGCACATCTCCTCCAAGAGGTCTTCCCAGACTAAGCCCCACTTTTCCTCATCTCCCACTCCCTTCTGCATTACCCTGATGTGCTCCCTTTGCTCTTCCTCTGTCCCATCCCCACAGCACTTAAGTACATATCTGTAATTTTATTTATTTGTATTGATGTCTGTCTCCCTGCCTCTAGACTGTAAGGTCATTGTGGGCAAGGAATGCCACTGTTTATTGTTATATTTTACTTTCCCAAGCACTTAGTACAGTGCTCTGAACAGAGTAAGTACTCAATAAATTTGATTGAATGAATGAATAATAATTGTATACTATATCATTAATTTATATGTCATGGTAATTATATAGCAGATCATTATGTCTTAATTCTCCATATTAGTATTATGACACTTACTGAGTGTTTACTATATTCTAAGCACTGCCATAGACACAAGATTATGATACTGGATAGAGTCTCTAACTCCCACAGGGTCCTAATCTGCCTTATCACCATTTTAAACATGAATACAGTTTTTCTGACTCCCAATTATCTGCTCTTTCCCCTAGTTCACGCTGTTGAGGGTCTAGATATGCTAGATATTCTACATAATGTATTGTTTCAACCTAATAATACCTGTAATATACAAAATCTGTGCAAAGGAAAGTTTTAAAGGAGAATCAACTTTTTCTGAAAGAAGTGTTTATGACGAGGAATGGTTGACAATAGCAAAACTCCATAATGAATCAAAATCTTTTGCCTTAGCATACTCACATTAAGCAATATTTATATCATGATTTCATGCTTTTATCTGAAATGTAATTTGACATTTCCCCAAGTTCCAAGTATATTCCTTCTACTTTCCGGTAGTGTAAAGTGATTCAGGTATCCAATCTAATGAAGTGTGCAATAAACCTATGACTTGGCAAAATATACTTTGCAGTCATATGCTAAACCTATTACCAAGGTCTTTGTCCATAACTTAGTTCCAAGTATGGAGATCTTTACCACCTGACTAGTAAATTAAGTTTAGCAGTAACTGCAAATATACAATTGATCTCTAATCAAAGTGGAAAAAAACCAAAAAACTTTGAGCTTCCTAGGGCTTCTTTTGAATTTTTGGCTTTCTAAGCTGATAATGAAAATCAAGATATTTGTCCCCTTGTCCAGCTCAACAAGGAGCATTGTTTAAAATTCTTATGACTGCCCCGAGAAAACTTTCTGCAGCTTTATTACTAAGCAGGACTTAGAAGTATTCTGCAAACCCATGTATCAAATGAAGTCTGTAAAACCATATTATCCAGTAGATGGCAGTGCTACATAAACACGCTTGTCATTTCATTCATTTTTCCCCATCTCAGCAATTAGAAATGTCTATCTTTGAATTACTTGGTCATCTTATTCAAAACTCTCAAATACAGTGAATCAGACATATATATTTTGTGGTAAGTTAAATTAATTGCATGGAGCTCTAGAATGAGAATCCAGAACTATCAAGTCCATTTTTTTTTTGTTTCAGATCTATCATGCTACCGGATTGTCCATTTGTCTCATTTTATACCTGACAATCTGGTTTTGAGCAGAACTAACTTCTGCCAGAAAGGATATAGTCCAGACCCTTTATCTCTCAAAAAATCTTCCTGCACATAGTGTTGACATGTATTTCAAAGGTATTTTTAATGACTATTCTGTTACAGGTGTTTTAGATTGGTTGTAAGCTCCTTGTAGGAAAAGATTGTGTTTACCTACTCTATTGTACTTTCCCAAGCATTTTATACAGTGCTCTGCACCCAGTAAGTTCTCATTAGATACTATAGATTGATAAATATCACATGCAATCATATATATATTACCCAAATTAAAATTCAGAATATAATTAAAGTCCCATTAGCGGCACAAATGCCGGGAAACATCTATTTTGAAATAATCATCCCTGAGGGTTCAGCTTTGATCCAACCTTTATTTCAAAACTTCGTTGAATTTGATCCTCTGTAGCTAAGGTGAAATATGCAAGATCAATTCAACTGATTAAGGGTCTGGGAAAAAAGCCCAAGTTTATTTGACCTAGAAAGGGGAAACCTATGGAATCTACATAGCAAATCTTCAGACATATGCAGGGTTATTGAATTGGCGATGATGAACAGTTGTTCTATATCTCCATGGAGTACAGGGCAGATGTAATTATTTTCTATGGAAATTATGAAATACTTACTGATGGTAATAGTGATGAACACCAGAAAAAACTGTCAAATAAAATTTTGGAGGCTCCTTGTCTGAATACTTATAAGAAAAGGGTAATGTAGTGACATGTACTTTGTGCATATGCATATTTCATTTTTGTGTATTTATTCTTAACTATATTTGCAGATTCAAATAATTCAAAATTATTTGTTCAGATATTTATTCCTCATATACATCCTATCTTCTGCTGTATCTTGTTCTTCCTCCTAATGTCACTATTTGTAAGTACTTTTACTCTATCTCCTCCATTTCAAAGCACCTTTGAAAGGCAGCAGCATGGCCTATTGCAAAGAATACAGGTTTAGGAGTCAGGGAATCTGAATTCTAATTCCAGCTCCCCCATTTGCCAGCTGGGAGCTTTTGGGCAACTCGCTTAACATATCTCTGCCTCAGTTTCCTCATATGTAAAATAGACATTCAACACCTGTTCTCCCTCCTACTTAGACTGTGTGCCCCATTTGGATATGGACCATGTCCAATCTGATTATTTTGTACCTACACTAGTACTTAGTATGGTTCCTTGCACATAATAAACACTACCATTTAAAAAGTGCTTAATATAGTACTAGAGAAGCAACGTGGTTCAGTGGAAAGAGCACGGGATTGGGATTATATAAATAATACATACAAATATGCACAGTGCTGCTTGGAGCGGAAGGGGGAAGAGCAGAGGGTGGGGGGAAAGGGGAGGGGAGGAGGAGCAGAGGGAAAGGGGGGGGTTCAGTCTGGGAAGGCCTCCTGGAGGAGGTGAGGTTTCAATAATAATAATTATGGTATTTGTTAAATGTTTACTATGCATCAAGCACTGTTCTAAGCACTGGGGTAGTTACATGGTAATCAGGTTGTCCCACGTGGGACTTACAGTTTTAATCCCCATTTTACAGATGAGGTAACTGAGGCACAGAGAATTTAAGTGACTTGCCCAAAGTCACACAGCTGGCAAGCGGCAAAGCCGGGATTCAAACCCATGAACTCTGACTTCCAAGCCCGGGCTCTTTCCATTGTCTCTATCTGTTGCTTAATTGTACATTCCAAGTGCTTAGTACAGTGCTCTGCACATAGTAAGGGCTCAGTAAATACTATTGAATGAATGAATTATTATTATTTTTAGCATCCAGTAGGTGATAAATAAATGCCATTGATCTATAGGTAATTATAATTTGAAAAATATTTAGATACTATACAATTCCAAAGCAGAAGAATTGGAGGAGCTTGTGAGATCCCCTCTAGACTACTGTTCTATAATTATCATAGGACATATACACTTACAGGATGAAGCTGTCATTTTGACTCACTTTGTCAGTGACAAACAATATAATTCAATATTTTGGAAATATGTGAAAAGAGATAACAAATAAAACATATTTTCAAGTGAGGGTTAAATTCTCTGACCAAATACTCTATTGCTTTTAACAAGTCCTAATGCCTATATAACCAGAACTTAGTTGAAGCAACTACAGAAGAACATTATGAAGAAAAAAAAATTGTGTGTTTTTTAAATATATAGAAACAAGAGTATTATTCAAGAGACTGGCACTTTCTCAATGTGGGGCAAGATTTTAATGGGATTAGCCCAGACTTTACACAACTAAAATTTATAGAGATTAATTATGTGGATACTGCTGTGTTGAGGTGACCAGAGTTTAAATGCTGGTAAACTTATTTTGATCCAGGATTTTGTTTGTGATCCTGTTTTACCACTTGATGTTGAAAGAAATGATGGAAATATTGAAGAAGCAGAGTATGATGTCTGTGGTGGTTAGAGGTTGTACAATTTTTACAACATTCATTAACGTAGTGGTAGTTATATTTATGGAACACTTACTTTATGCAGAGCACTGTATTGAGGTTCTTGGAAAACACACATGCATATTCATTCATTCATTCAATAGTATTTATTGAGTTCTTACTATGTGCAGAGCACTGTACTAAGCGCTTGGGATGAACAAGTTGGCAACAGATAGAGACAGTCCCTGCCGTTTGACGGGCTTATAGTCTAATCGGGGGAGATGGACAAACAAGAACAATGGCAATAATTTGGAGTGACCCAAGGAACTCCCAATCTCAGACTATTGTAGTGGAGAAGTGCTGAACTGCAAACACACAAAGGAATGAGAAAATACCAAGAACATAAAGCTGTGTGAAAGACAATGATTTAACCAATAAGAGAGAAAAAGCAATATTGCAAGAAGAGCAGCACTGTGGGTTACTTGGGGTTCAGAGTCCTGCAGTCAGAGTCGTGGCCTTCTCTGTCATAATATGGGTGACAGCCATAGCCTGGACAACATTCTGAATGTTTAAAAATTCAAGGATCTCCCCTCCCAGCTGGAGGAGGAGGGAGCCATGGGAATCCTGGCAGGGACATGTGTTTGTGTGTGGTATAAAGGTTGAACTCTTCCAAGAGAAGCAGCTTGGCTCAGTGGAAAGAGCATGGGCTTGGGAGTCATTCATTCATTAGTATTTATTGAGTGCTTACTATGTGCAGAGCGCTGTACTAAGCACTTGGAATGTACAAATTGGCAACAGATAGAGACAGTCTCTGCCCATTGATGGGCTTACAGTCTAATCAGGGGAGACAGACAAATGAAAACAATAACAATAAATAGAATCAAGGGGATGTACATCTCATTAATAAAATAAATAGGGCAATAAAAATATATACAAATGAGTGGACGATCACTGTGCTGAGGGGAGGGGAAGGGAGAGGGGGAGGAGCAGAGGAATAGGTGGGGGAAAGGAGAGTTAGCTGAGGGGAGTTGAAGGGGCGGAGAGAGGCAGCAGAGGGAAAAGGGGAAGCTCAGTCTGGGAAGGCTTCTTGGAGGAGGTGAGATCTAAGTAGGGCTTGAAGAGGGTAAGAGAATTAATTTGGCAGAGATGAGGAGGAAGGGCATTCCAGGACAGCAGGAGGACATGGCCCAGGGCTCGACTGTGGGATAGGCGAGAAGGGGGGACAGTGAGGAGGTGGGTAGCAGAGGAGCAGAGCCTACGGGGTGGGCAGCAGAAAGAGAGAAGGGAAGAGAGGTAGGAGGGGGCAAGGTGATGGAGAGCCTTGAAGCCTAGAGTGAAAAGTTTTTGTTTTGTATGGAGGTTGATAGGCAACCACCGGAGGTTTTTAAGAAGGGGAGTGACATGCCCAGAGTGTTTCTGCAGGAAGATGAGCCAGGCAGTGAAATGAAGAATAGACTGGAGTGGGGAGGGACAGGAGGAAGGGAGATCAGAGAGAAGGCTGACACTATAATCCAGCCAGGATATTATGAGAACCTGTACCAGTAAGATAGCCATTTGGTTAGAGAGGAAAGGGTGGATCTTGGTAATATTATAAAGGTGAGACCAGCAGGTCTTTGTGACGGATTGGATGTGTGGGGTGAACGAGAGAGCCGAGTCAAAGATGACACTGAGGTTGCGGGCCTGAGAAACGGGAGGGATGGTCGTACCATCCACAGTGATAGGGAAGTCAGGAAGAGGACAGGGCTTGGGAGGGAAGATAAGGAGCTCGGTTTTGGACATGTTGAGTTTTAGGTGGTGGGCAGACATCCAAGTAGAAATATCCTGGAGGCAGGAGGAGATACAAACCTGAAGGGAGGGGGAGATGACAGAGGCAGAAATGTAGATTTGTGTGTCATCTGTATAGAGATGATAGTTGAAGCCGGAGAGCGAATGAGTTCACCAAGGGAGTGAGTGTAGATGGAGAACAGAAGAGGGCCAAGAACTGACCCTTGAGGAACCCCAACAGTTCTAGGATGGGAGGGGGTTCCCAGAGGTCAGAGGGCATGGGTTTGAATCCCAGCTCTGCCATTTGTCAGCTATGTGACTGTGGGTAAGTCACTTAACTTCTCTGTGCCTCAGTTCCCTCGTCTGTAAAATGGGGATGAAGGTTGTGAGCCTCACGTGGGACAACCTGATTACCCTGTGTCTGCCCCAGTGCTTAGAACAGTGCTCTGCCCATAGTAAGTGCTTAACAAATCCCAATATTATTATTATTAACTCTTGGCTCTCACTGTAACTTATCTTCCCATCTCATGAAGCTTTCTCATACAGCTATGCTGAGTGTGCACTGGATTCTCAAACAACCACCAGCAGAACAGCCTTAGACCCTTATATGACATGACTGCTCACTCTGGGGCTATGGCTGCCGCAGTCTCTGTAGCTGCCAGAAAGACAAATGGATCTTTTGGGGGTAGAAGGCCTGAGAAAATTGTGAGGCTCAGAGGATAAACCTGCAGGCATCGGGCAGCTGATGTATGTTAACAGCAATTCATCCTCTAGAGCAGCAGCTGTGGCTAGGGTTCCCATTACACTATATCAAACAGCTCTCTCAAAGACACCTGGAGCTAATGCAGAGGGGTTGGATGAGCAGTTTTACCTGGTAATTGTCCAGTTGAAGTTTACTGAAGAAAGAGTTCCATCAGGTATGTTTTTATCTACAGGATTCTCATGAGCTGGCTAAGGCAGAAAAATTCCAGGCCTGAACTTCAAGTTTTGTGATGACTTGGTTTTTGTTCTAATATGTGCTTTCATATATCAGTGTTACTTTCT
This sequence comes from Ornithorhynchus anatinus, assembly GCF_004115215.2. Taxonomy (NCBI): domain Eukaryota; kingdom Metazoa; phylum Chordata; class Mammalia; order Monotremata; family Ornithorhynchidae; genus Ornithorhynchus; species Ornithorhynchus anatinus. Next base: position 160,024,785 of record NC_041728.1, read on the forward strand.
GCATGTAGCTCTTAATACCAAGCCCCAAATTTGCCTAAGTATAGATTGCCAAAAATAATTTACAGTGTCAAAGATAAACATCTATTGATTCATCTGTGGCCAAAATGTCTACCAAACACAAGGATCTGCAGTTAAAATTATGTTTTGTTACATAGTTTTTCAAAAGACCTCAGTATCTTTTGTACTTTCTGCTGATATTCACTGAGTTCCTGTGGCTTGGCCTGGTGCTTCTATTATGTGTTAAACTACAAAGAATAAATAGGGAAAGATAAGCCAATATTTCAGTGACTTCATTTTTGAGTATTAAGTTGTATTGTATTGTGCTACAGCAACCTGTCACTGGTAAGAGCTGTGTGATTCCACGACATTTTTATGGTACTTTATTTACTATTATACCAGAAACTGTACTAAGTGCTGGGGGTAAATGTGACGTAATTGGGTTGGGTACAGGCCTTGTTGCATATTGGGCTCACAGTCTTAATCCTTGTTTTAGAGAGGAAATTGAGGCCCAGAGAACTTAAATGACTTTCCCAAAGTCACACAGTAGACGTTGTGGAGACTGAATTAGAACCCATGTCCTCTGCCTCCCAGGCCTGCGTTCTTTCCACTAGACAGCACTGCTTCTTGTTGAAAGTGGCAAGGGAGCTTTAGGAAAGAAAAAGGGACTACATTTCCCACCGGGCAAGGGACTGACTCATTATCTTTCATAACAGTAAGCAAGTGTTCTGCGAGGAGTCGAGCAACTAGCCTTCTCTGGAGGAGGCCAAAAGGAGGTGAGGATGAGCAGAGATAATACAGATCTTTCATCTTCTAGTGTTTGACTGCAGCTCCCTAAATCAAGTTAAGTGGTGAGTTGTCTATTACCACAGAATTAAGCTTTGTGGGAGAGGTGTAGGCAGAGTAATAAGGGTTTGTTCTGGGGGTTTGGGGAGGGCTTGTTATTAAGAGCCACCAGCAGAAAAATCTGTATTTTTCTCTGAATTTTCAATTCCTCTCTAAGTAAAGTAATTGCCTGTTATAATTGTGTTATGAATTCCTCTAAAGTTGTTTGTTGAAAATGATTTCATGGCTGCCCAAAAGCCTTTCACATAGCTCTTTAGTGATTATGTGGACTATTTATTAATACTCCAATTTCTCTGGAGTTAGGCTGCTAATACTGAACCAAGCTATTTTTACAAGATTGTCTGAATCTAGTAATGAGCCTGATTCACATTGATTTGTTTATTGTTTTAACATTATGGAAAATTATGCTTTGTTAATTACTATTCAGAAAATATTGAAGTTAATTTGCAACTCTTTGAACCAATTAGTTGATTATATTGTACTATGAATGTGACTTGTCAAATTTAGAATTTGCTCTGATTTATAAATTGCTCTGTTAGAAATGTACCAAGAGCTTTTTCTACAATTAGGTATTCATCTAGTATTATAAAAGCTATATTGAAATGTGTAGGTTGTCTATTCTGTCCAATATAGTAAGTGGATGTATAATAGTCTTTATAATGCAATTAAGCACTTAATGCACCCAGTGTTACCAGACGCCCATGTTAGGTAGCAATTTCACAAATAAAGTTGTTGTCCCACCAGGTGTGTGTAAGGGGAACTCTGATAAGGGGATGATGATGCTTGTTATTGATAAGGGCTTGCTTTATGTAACTCAAAATAAGTTCCCAGAGTTTGGGCCTCTTTAGGGATTTATTCCACTCTCTTTCTGGGCTTTACCACTTTTGATCAAGAAGCTGAATTATCTTTCCTCCATCCCACACTTACAGTTCGCTTCCATTCCAACATCAGCCAACATTGGCTCTCCCATTGGAAGTATGCACCTACAAGGCTTTTGAATATGAGGAAAATCTAGCTGCTAGGACTAGGTTTCCTTCCCAGTATTTGTTTCCTACAGTGCCTGGTACACAAGTACTTAACAAATAGCACATTTATCACGTTTCTCTCCCCATACCACATGCCATATCCTCTCCTCTTACCATGCCACTTCCTAAGCCAAGTGTAGCCTGCAGCGTGGCTCAGTGGAAAGAGCCCTGGCTTGGGAGTCAGAGGTCATGGGTTTGAATTCTGGCTCTGCCACTTGTCAGCTGTGTGACTGTGGGCAAGTCACTTCACTTTTCTGGGCCTCAGTTCCCTCATCTGTAAAATGGGGATGAAGAGTGTGAGCCTCATGTGGGACAACCTCACTGCCCTGTATCTACCCCAGCGCTTAGAACAGTGCTCTGCACATAGTAGGCGCTTAAATACCCACATTATTATTATTATAAGCATAATTTCTCTTAATGCTTGACCTGTTCTTGATCCAGTTACTGCTCCTCCTAGTCATCTTTGAAAGCTGGCTGTCCCCAGATGACATGGTCTCTCCCCTGCTTGTCTCTCCCAAGAGGGCTTAATTTTCTATGGATCGGGAATTCCACTTTTGCCCCATCGTTCTCTCTCCCTTCTCTGAAGTCCATGTTACCCACTATGTCTAATAATGGTGATAATTGTGGTACTTGTTAAGCACTTGCTATGATCCAAGCACTAGGGTAGATACAATTTAATCAGGTTGGACACAGTCCCTGTCCTACATTGGCTCACATTCTTAAACCCCATTTTACAGATGAGATAACTGAGGCCCAGAAAAGTGAAGTGACTTGTCCAAGGTCACACAACAGACATGTAGCAGAGCCAGTTTTAGAACTCAGGTGCTTCTGACTCACAGGACCATGTTCCATCCACTAAGTCACACAGTGGGTCTACCACCAATTCCAACTACTGGTCGTTGGTGGAACCATTTTGGTGCTTTTCCCCTCTGTCCCTGCACTGATCCCATTTCCACATGGATATTCCTGTTAACCTTCCCATTGCCTGCTTCCTCTCATTTTTCATTCTACCAAACTTTTGCTCCACCCCACCCAACCCCTAACTTGAACACATACTGCTTAATCTCCTCATTTTGTGTCATCGTATAATTTCTAATCTCATCAACTCTGACATCCCTCTCTCTGATCGCAACCTCCTCACCTGACTCCTCTCCTTCATTTTACTTTCCCATAAAACTGGTTTGTTTCCCCTCAGAAACCTCCAACCTCCCCACCTACCCCCTTCAATCGTCCCAAATCATCATGCCCCATTTGGTCTACATACTTTATCTTCTCTTGATACCCAAATCCACACTCTCCAGTGAACTTCACTACCTCTCTCCCCTCTATCAACCTTTTACCATCAGTTCACAGCCCTGGATCACCACTGTGTGTGTCTTACGCCATCTAGTCATTTCTGATCCATAGTGATGCCACAGACACATCTCTCCCAGAACACCAGGCAGGCTCTCCATCTGCAATCATTCTGATAGAGTATCCATAGAGTTCTTTTGGTAAAACCATGGAGGTGGCTTACCATTGCTGTCTTCTAAACAGTAAACTTGAGTCTCTGCCCTCAACTCTCTCCCATGCTGCTGTTGCCCACCGTGGGTTAATTTTTACTTATAGCAGATTGCCTTCCACTCACTAGCCATGGTCCAAGCTAGGAATGGAATGGGTAGGCCTCTGCTTGACTCTCCCTCCCATTCCCAAGATTAGTAGAGTACTGGAAACTCTCCAGGTGTGACCCTGGGGTTGGGGGGAATCACCACTATCTTTTTCTGCTTTTTCTGCTCTTGTGTTAGAGCCATGGAGCAATGCTTGTGGAAATCAAACATTCTGCTGAGCTTATCCATCTAACATGTCCTCATCTGCTACAAGCCTGACCTCTCCTTCAGCTAGGAACAATACTTTTCCAGCTTTATCAACTCCTATGTCTATTCCCTGCATCAACTGTTACAGACTTTAACTTCCTCCTCATTGACACACTCCTGCCTCTGTTCCTCCCAATCTAGTACATATTTCATTCTGCTACCCAGATCATTTTTTCTAAATCATGCATCACCCATTCCTCACTAATCTTCAAAATTTGCCCATTTTTCTTCTTATCTAGAAGGAACCTCTGGCCATTTGGTTCCAAATAACTAATTCAAACCTTTTCCTATTATTTATTCATTCTCTTTTTCCCATTATCTTGCTAGTGGCATCACAGAATTGGTGTCTCCTGTGATACCATTTATCACTTGGTAGTTTCTAACGACTGATGTTCATCCATCCCAAATTCTGGGAAAAGGTATTTGACATTTCTTCTTTTCCTTCATATTAACTAGTATAATTTGTTAAGTGCTTACTCTGTGCCAAGCACTGTTCGAAGCACTGGGGTAGATACAGGGTAGTCAGGTTGTCCCACATGAGGCTCACAGTCTTCATCCCCATTTGACAGATGAGGGAACTGAGGCACGGAGAAGTGAAGTGACTTGCCCATGGTCACACAGCTGACAAGTGGAGCCTGGATTAGAACCCACGACCTCTGACTGCTAAACCCGGGCTCTTTCCACTAAGCCATGCTCCCTTCAATAATATATAATGAATACTATATAATACTATACTATACTATAATACTATACTATATGAATACTATATAATAGTATAATGACACATTTCCCCTTTCCAAGATGAAGTAAATTTTTATTCACATTTTATATGGAGATTATCATATTTCAATTATGGAGTTAAATGATTAGCCAAGAGCACTTTCCAGAATAATTTTGTTAAATGCTTTGATATTAATTCATGACATGCCTTCTCATAAAAATCAATATCATCTTTAAAAAGCAAACATCAATTAAATATTATTCACTCCAAAGTATAGGCAAAATGTTTTTTGAAATCAGCACCTAAAAATAAATAAACTTAGGAGTCTTATGTTCCAGCTCAATTGTTTAATTAAACTTTATCATCAAATTTGCAGAAGACTTTACAGGTCTTTCCTCTGAAAGTCTTGAAATGATTGAATTCCTTTATGGTATTTGTACAAGACCACTGTCTGAAGCAAATTGGTAAGCGAAAACTGTTTGCAGCTTTATGAATTAAAGAACTGTAATAAGGTTGCTTTAGGCTTACCCATTGTCTGGAACTTCCTCCCCATATTTATCAAGCACTTAGTACAGTGTTCTGCACAGAGAAAGCGCCTCCTCACTTTCAGCTATTCTGAATTCACATTTTCTCCAGGATGGTTTCCCAAATTCATCTCTTTTCTACCCCATCTGACTCCCACAACTGCTACTTCAGCACTTCTGGGCCACTAGTACTCTCAAACTCTTTTTAGACTGTTTAGTCTGGTTTAGGCTGTGAGCCTGTTATTGCAGGGATTGTCTCTGTTGCCGAATTGTACATTCCAAGCACTTAGTGCTCTGCACATAGTAAGTGCTCAATATATATGATTGGATGAATGAATGAAACTCTCATGGCACTCCCGTAAGCTTAGACCCATAAGCACTAATTCAGGGTCATATACCCTATTCCTTTTTCCTCTTATCAGGAAATTATTTTAGTTTCTGCCTCTTCTGCTCAATTGTAAACTCTGTGAGGGCCAAAATCACATCAATTAATCCTGCTGCATTCTGCACACAGGAGAAATTCAGTAAAAGTCTATTGATTTGAACATATACTAGAGAATCTTATAGTTATTTTAATGTAAAATCAAACTAATAGAAATTTGCTATGAATCAGTTCTTACAAAAAAACCAAAACTGTCAATTTTCAAGACCTAATGCAACCTGTACTCTTGTCTTGACAGTTGACTGATTAATTACCATATTTCCCTCATAACAAACTGATTAATAGTCTTTCATGATGTGAATTGAAATATATTAAATGAACAAGTTTAAGGTATGTTAAAGAAAATATAAGCTCATACTTGGAATTTGTCAGAATTCTTCATTGTAGAAACACAAATTGATTAAACAAGGAATATTTTCTGTTTGGTAAACATTAGTCATTAGTCATTAGTGAACTAAACCTGATAAAGCTAAAAAATGGAAGGAGTAAGATGTGAAGAACTCCAGATAAAATACAGCCTTTTTTTTCCACTAATACAGCCTTCATTTTTTCATATGGTGAAGCAAATTTGTATCGTGTCATTATTGAAGAATGCTTAGAAAAGTAAAAATACAAAGTTTGTGTGTCTTCATATAAGCACTTCACTCGGATACACACCCTAGTCCCGCAGCACTTATGTACATAGGAGTTTATACTCTCCTATTTCCCCATTCCTAATCTATTTTAATGTCTGTCTCCCCTTGTATGCTGGAGCTCTTTGAAGTCAGGGATCTTGTCTACCAACTCTACTGTATTACACAGTGCTGTGTCCTCAAATACCATTGACTGTTTTGACCATTACTCAGCGGGAACATGGCTTGTGTCACTCTGGGTTTCACCAAGTGTAGAGGATGAAGGAAGACTGAATTTTGTGCTTTTTCAAAATTTAGTCTTAATTCTTGGGGGTGGTCCTTTTGGAACTTCCACTGTAAAAGGCACAATATTCCTGAAGAAACAGGGTCCATGAGGAAAGCCCCAAATAATTATTTTTTTGAGTGCTTGGGGAAGTGGGAGGGGGGTAAACTTTTCCAGATTCCCAATCCTGGACAGATAATTTACTTCTCAGACAATCATTTACATATGTTTTTGTGTGAAAAATGTTGAAAGTTGCATGAAAATGGTTAATTTCCCTCTATATCACCTTTTATATTCAGGCCAATGTTATTTGGGCAAAATATCATTTCTAGCACAATCTAATTTATTACAATTCTACTTCAACATGGTTATTACAGATTAGTAACATGCAAATTTTCATTTTAAAAATAACACCAAAGCCTTTTTAATTACTTGAATGTCTTGTTCTTTTCCTTAAGTTTATTTTAGTATTTTTTTTAAACCCACCACATGTTTATATTCATACTTAAGAAGGAACTGGGGTTCCTTCTGATTAAATTGTGATAGTAAATATGTACTATCCTAGATGATGTTCCTTAAAACATCTCCTTTTGGTTTAAGGGGATATGATGATAAAACACATTGATTAACATAATATAAAAAAGTTATTGCATTTCTCCATAGAACATAATAAGACGCCATTTTCACTGCCATTGAAGAAACATCAGTTCTAATGAAATCTAGAAAATAGAACTATGTAAGAAACTGAAAATAGATTTGCATGTCCTCCCCAATCCTCTTCAGTCAGTTAGGAACTCCTGACAATTGGATAAAAAGAACTCAATTTTCTACCATCTGCCTATTTCACTCTTCTTCATGGCCCACTGGCTTAGAATCTTTGAAGCCAACCTACTTAGTGTGACTTTTTTCTCATTTTTACTCATGCTTTCCCTTCTGTCTGGAAACCCACTCTCACTCATGTGGCAAAACACTCATCTCCCATCTTCAGAACCTTACTGAAATCATACCTATTTATATCTCAAATACTACTGTTCAAATTCTTACACATCCCCAAAGAACCTGTGTACTCAGTAGCCCTTACATGTCATTAAACTCTGTTGCTTCCCCCAGTCCCTGTACGTCTTACGTACATGCCTGTCTCCCCACTATATTGAAAGATTATGGAGAGCAAAGATCAAATCTAGCAACCCTATAGTACTCTCTCCAAAGCTGAATGGAATGCTCTGAACAGAGTAAGTTCTCAAAATATATCAAGGGTATTTGTTGAGCACTTTGTGTAAAATACTGGGAAAGAATGATGAGTTGATAGTTGTGGTTTCCAGCCCTCAAGGAGCTTCCAGTACAATATCAGTTAATATGAAAAGGCTGCTTAATGGGCTCAGAGAAGCCAAGGTACTGGGCAGCAAATGTTTTGTCTTATGCTCTCACGTTGTCTCCCACCCATAGTGATGCCATGGACTCATCTCGCCCAGCATGTCCCACCTCCACCTGCAATTGTTCTGGTAGTATATTCACAGAGTTTTCTTGGTAAAATTTGGAAGTGGTTTACCATTGCCTCCCTCCACGCAGTAAGTTTGAGTCTCCACTCTTGACTCTCTCCTATACCCTGCTGCCCAGCTCAGGGGAGTTTTGACCTGTAGCAGATTGCCTTCCACTTGCTAGCCACTGCCCAATCTAGGAGTGGAATGGATATGCCTCCGCTTGACTCTTCCTCCCATAGTAAAGTACTGGAAACTCTCCAGGTGTGACCCTGAGAGGGGAGCAAATGTTTAAATATTTTTTTTTCCATTTTTTCATAATAACTGGAATCTTTACAGATTTACAACCCCTTCTGTGCTATCATCATGATCATTATTATTAACAATCTTTGCATGCCATCTGTGTGGGCAGAACACTGAATGAGATGCTTGCAGACCTATATAAGGATGAAATCCCTGTCCTCAAAGAACTACAACATTACAATAAGTCAATATATTGGCCAATATGCTATCTTTAAGTGGATAAAATCAGTCATATTTATTGAGTGCTCTCCTAAGTTCTTGGGAGAGTACAATATCACAGAGTTGGTAGATATGTCCCTTTCTCATAACAAGCTTACAGTCTATAGCTGGAGACAGACATTTATATAAATGAATAAAATACATATATGGCTTCTTCCATATGCTTTCAAACACATTTCTCCTTCACTGGAGCCTCCTCCCCCTCCCATCCTTTAACTGTTGGAGTTCCTCAAGGGTCAGTTCTTGGCCCTCTTCTGTTCTCCATTTACACTCACTCCCTCGGTGAACTCATTCGCTCTCACGGCTTTGACTACCATCTCTATGCAGATGACATGCAGATCTACATCTCCACCCCGTCCTCTCCCCCTCCCTTCAGGCTCGCATCTCCTCCTGCCTCCGGGATGTCTCCACCTGGATATCGGCCCGCCACCTAAAACTCAACATGAGCAAGACTGAGCTCCTCATCTTCCCTCCCAAACCCGGTCCTCTCCCAGACTTTTCTATCACCGTGGATGGCACGACCATCCTTCCCGTCTCTCAGGCCCGCAATCTCGGTGTCATCCTTGACTCGTCCCTCTCGTTCACCCCACGCATCCTATCCGTTACCAAGACCTGCCGGTTTCACCTCTACAATATCGCCAAGATCCGCCCTTTCCTCTCCACCCAAACAGCTACCATACTATTACGGGCTCTCGTTATATCCCGGCTAGACTACTGTGTCAGCCTTCTCTCTGACCTCCCTTCCTCCTCTCTCGCCCCGCTCCGGTCTATTCTTCACTCCGCTGCCCGGCTCATCTTCCTGCAGAAACGATCTGGGCCTGTCACTCCCCTTCTTAAACAACTCCAGTGGTTGCCTATCGACCTCCGCTCCAAACAAAAACTCCTCACTCTAGGCTTCAGGGCTCTCCATCACCTTGCCCCTTCCTACCTCTCCTCCCTTCTCTCTTTCTACCGCCCACCCCGCACGCTCCGCTCCTCTGCCGCCCACCTCCTCACCGTCCCTCGGTCTCGCCTATCCCGCCGTCGACCCCTGGGTCACATCCTCCCGCGGTCCTGGAACGCCCTCCCTCCTCACCTCCGCCAAACTGATTCTCTTTCCCTCTTCAAAACCTTACTTAAAACTCACCTCCTCCAAGAGGCATTCCCAGACCGAGCTCCTCTTCCCCCTCTACTCCCTCTGCCATCCCCCCTTTACCTCTCCGCAGCTAAAGCCTCATTTTCCCCTTTTCCCTCTGCTCCTCCACCTCTCCCTTCCCATCCCCACAGCACTGTACTCGTCCGCTCAACTGTATATATTTTCGTTACCCTATTTATTTTGTTAATGAATTGTACATTGCCTTGATTCTATTTAGTTGTCATTGTTTTTACGAGATGTTCTTCCCCTTGACGCTGTTCATTGCCATTGTTCTTGTCTGTTCGTCTCCCCCGATTATACTGTAAGCCCGTCAAACGGCAGGGACTGTCTCTATCTGTTGCCGACTTGTTCATCCCAAGCGCTTAGTACAGTGCTCTGCACATAGTAAGCGCTCAATAAATACTATTGAATGAATATTGAATGAAAACATACCTATGTCTCCCCTGTCCTAAAAAACAACCCCTAGCTTGACCACATGGCTCCCTCCACCTATTGCCCCATCTCCCTCCTACCATTCCTCTTCAAACTCCTTGAGCTAGTTGATTACACCCGCTTTCTCAAATTCCTCTCCTCCAATTCTCTCCTTGATCCCCTCCAATCTGGCTTCCGTCCTCTTCATTCCCCAGAAACCACTCTCTCAACAGTCATCAGTGATCTCCTTCTTGCCAAATCCAACGACCTCTACTCCATCTTGATCCTCCTCGACTTTTCAGCTGCCTTTGACACTGCCGACCATCCCCTTCTCCTGGAAACGTTATCCAACCTTGGCTTCGCTGTCTCTGTCCTCCCCTGGTTCTCCTCTTATCTCTCTGGCCATTCACTCTGTCTCCTTTGCGGACTTCTCCCTCCCCTTAATTATAGGGATTCCTCAAGATTCATTTCTGGGTCCCCTTCTATTCTCCTTCTACACCCACTCCTTTGGAGAACTCATTCCCTCCCATGGCTTCAAATATCACCTCTTTAAGGATGAGACCCAAATCTATATCTCTAGCCCTGATCTCTCTCCCTCTTTGCAGTCTAACATCTCCTCCTGCCTTCAAGACATCCTGGCCTCCTGTCATCTCAAACTTAAGATGTTCAAAACAGAGCTCCTTATCTTCCCACCCAAACCTTGTCTTGCCCCTGACTTTCCCGTCACTGAGGATGGCACCACCATCCTTCCTGTTTCACAAGCCTATAACCTTGGCGTTATCGTTGACTCCTCCCTGTCATCCTCCCACATTTTCAATCCACCACTAAATCCTTTTGGTCCCACCTTCACAACATCGCTAAAATCAGCCCTTTCCTCTTCATCCAAACTGCTACCATGTTAATACAATCACTCATCCTATCTCACCTGCATTATAACATCAGCCTCCTTGCTGACCTCCTAGCCTCCTGTCTACAGTCCACACTTCACTCTGCTGCCTGGATAAAATTTGTACAAAAACATGTCACCCCACTCCTCAAAGAATTCTAGTGGTTGCCAATGGACTTTATCTTAGCTCTCTTTGACTTCTTGCTTTTGACACTATGGACAGTGTCTGATATGACCACCTTGTATCTTCCACAAGCTTGGTACCTTATAGAAGCTCAATAAACAGCATCATCAGGTTAAACAAATGACTAGGACATTTTGAGCTACAACCTGTTTGTCAGGTGAAGTCCTCCAAGATGCTCTAGTAAGATGCCCCTTTATCTTGAAAACAGAGATAACATAGAGGAGGAAGGTTAGGGCATTCCATGATCCCTACTTCTCCCCCCTCCCTCTGGCATTTGATGTCCTTCCTCTGATTCTGGGATTGGAGTCAGGGAGAGCAGCAGCATGACACTTTGCAGCCTCTTCTGTCTTGTGGTTGGGTATGGGGGCATGAAATCCTGGAACCATTGGATTCAAAGTACTCAATCATCCCTCTCCCTCTTCCCCCTCCTGCCCCGTCCATCCTCCCACTGATCCCCAGCTGGCTCACACAACTCCTCTATTCCAGACTACTCACTGTCCCTTGTTCTCACTTCACCTATCATGGACAGTTTGCTTATCCACCTTCCTGTCTCAAACTCCCTCCCTGTACATATACAGAAAACCCACACCTCCCTATCATCAAAGTCCTAAAAAAATTGTGTCTTCTGGGAATCCTCCCCTTGCCAAGATTTTTATCATCTCACATTTTAAGAACTTAAGTATTCACCCTATCCTCACCCCCACAGCAGTTGTGTACATACTTTTAGTTGCTTCCCTTACTCATAATTTATTTCAATATGTTTACCACTACACTGTAAGCCCCTTGAGGGCTGGGACAATAATAATAATATTGGGATTTGTTAAGTGCTTACTATGTGCAGAACACTGTTCTAAGCCCTGGGGCAGATACAGGGTAATCATATCATGTTTCCCAACTGCACTGTACACTCACAGAGCTTTATATGTTGTGCAATGAAATAAGTGCTCAATAAATGCTATTAATAGCTCCAGCTCTGCTCCTAGACTATGTGACCTTGGATAGGTTACTATTTCTCACTGCCTCAGTTTCCTCATAAGTTTAATGAAAATAAAATAGATATGAGCTGTGTGGTTCAGCACTTAGCATATCAGACATAGTAAGCACTTTATATACCATAGCTGAATAAATAAAAGCAAGAGAGATTCTCTCTCAAATTTCCTTTTGATCCATCCTTTGCTGATCACCAAAAAGAACTCTTTCCCATGCCTATCCAAAGACCAGGGAATATTCCTGAATCACCTTTACTTACCTCCACCACAGTGTGATTTACATTTGCACGAGTTTCAGTGCCACTTAAAGCCTTTGCATGCCTAACTATTGGCTTCAAAGGTCTCCGTCACTTTGCCCCCTCCTACCTCATCTCCCTTCTCTCCTTCTACAGCTCAGCCCCCACACTCTGCTTCTCTGCTGCTAACCTCCTCACTGTGCATCGGTCTTGCCTGTCCCTCCACTGAACCCTGGCCCACATCCTACCTCTAACCTGGAATGCCCTCCCTCCTCAAATCCACCAATCACACTTACCCCCTTCAAAGCCCTATTGAAGGCTCACCTCCTCCAGGAGGCCTTCCCAGACTAAGCCCCCCCCCCTTTTCCTCAGCTCCCCTCCCCTCTCCATCAGCCCAAATTGCTCTCTTTGCTCTACCCTCCCTCCCCACCCCATAGCATTTGTGTATATATGTATTATATATCTAGAATTCCATTATTTATATTAATGCTACTGATGTCTGTTACTTGTTTTGATGTCTGTCTCCCGACTTCTATACTGTGAGCCCATTGTGGGCAGGGATTGTCTCTCTATTGCTGACGTGTACTTTCCAAGTGCTTAGTACAGTTTACTGCACATATTAAGTCCTCAATAAATACAACTGAATGAATGAATGAATGAATTTATGTTTGTTCCATAATGAACCTAAGCAACTGGCTAACGATTTTCTATGCGATTATCTAAATGAAAACATTCAACTAAAAACTTAGCAGAAATATTGGTTCAATTTTTTTCCTTTCTTTTTTCCTTTTTTTCTTGCTATTGAAAGTAGTTACGTAAAAGTATGCAAAATACATTTATCTCTGCATATTTAGTATAGCTATGTAGTCTTGAAATACTAAAATCCCAAGTTTAAAAAAGAAAAATAATAGAGAAAGGTTGGCTTAAAGGAGCTTAACCCAGAGGGAGGAGGCTTGCAATTCTGGGTAGACTAAGTATTATCCTCTGTAACAATCTTGGCAGAATTATAAAAATAAAAGAGTATGCATAGGAAACACAAAACCAAAGGTCTATTAAAAACAGTAGGGAGAAAAATGAAAATGCCAGATTTGAGCTGGAAAAACTTCCGAATTACATGGTTTGGGTAGCTAGTGATGATTGGTGACTCTTGACGGTGTGTATATAATTAAATTGTTGAAAACGTAGAATAAAATAAACAAAATATTCAAACAAACTTGATAAACCATAACACTCCTCAGGCATTTGTAGGTGCTATAAAGGAAGGTAATCATAAATGAATGAAGTGTAAAGAAACAGATTCCCTGAAATGGTCATGTCATTGCAATACAAAATGATGGAGAAGAATTAACCAATTGATTATTAGTACTAATGTAAGAATGTGTTAACTACAATGTTAAAGTTCTTCTATCCAGGTTTATCTACTCAAACCCTTATTTAGCAATAGTTGGGTTGAATGGAAAAATTTTCAGGAGTTACTAAATAGCTTTCAACCAAGAAAAATACATTTCCACAATGCCACTCTAGTGTTTGTAATGCCCACAACTATGTTTCATAGATTTGATTATGATGTTACTGTCTGTGAGATTTAGTAGGTGTGGCTGATGAGAACAATGTGTAATTTTTAATTACATCTTTATAATGAATCTCCAGATATAACAAAATAGAGTTAGGAAGAGAATTTATTTTGTTTTATAAAGAAGGCCACTGGTGACCTGTGACAATTTGCTTTTTCAACACTCTGTATTTCCCTAGCTGGTTAGCTGGTTATTATTATTGGGAGAATAGGTGGCAGGGAATGGGCCACCATAATCTTCTTTGGGCTAGAAAGAGAAGTTTTGCCATGCTTCTGAAGGCGTGAGAGTGAAGGAGGGGCAATGGGTCATGGGTGTCTGGGTCGATGGCAGGGAAGCAGCTGAGGGTCCAATCAAAATGGGGTAACTTTATTAAGTTGTGACTATTAGTCAAGAATTCCAACATTTAGGTCCACTTCTGATTCTTCCCCCACCTTGTCTTGTCTTATGCTGTCAAGTCATCTCTGACCCAAAGTGCTTCCAAGGACACAACTCTCCCAGAATGCCCCTCCTGCAGCTATAACTGTTCTGGTAGTGTATCCATAGAGTTTCCTTAGTAAAAAAAAATATGGCAGAGATTTACCACTGCCTTCTTCCAAGCAGTAAACTTGAGTTTCCGCACTCAACTCTCTCCTATGCTGCTGCTAACCAGCACAGTTGAGTTTGACTTGGAGCAGATTGTCTTCCACTTGCTAGACACTGCTCAAGCTAGGAATGGGTATGCTTCTGCTTGACTCTCCCTCTGTAGCCTAGACTGGTAGAGTACTGGAAACCCTAGGTGAACTAATAATAATAATTGTGGTATTTGGTAAGCACTTACTATGTGCCAGGTACTGCTCTAAACTCTGGAATAGATACAAGATGATTAGGTTGGACACAGTCCTGTCCCACAGCTGAGTTCAGTTTTAATCCCCATTTTGTGGATGAGGGAACTGAGGCACAGAGAAGTGCAGTGACTTGCCCAGAGTCACACAGCAGCCACGTGGCAGAGCCAGCATTAGAACCCTGTTTCTTTTGACTCCCAGGCCTGTGATCTATCTACTAGGCCATGCTGCCTCTCTACTTCAGCATTTGCTTACACTGAATCTCATCTGTCACTCTACTTCCCATTTACTCAGATTGAAACCCCACTGAGTTGATAGGTTCAGAGAGTCAGTGTATTGAATGGCTACTTTCAGTGTTGCTTTGTATTTTATGGTTCAAGTCACAGTATTTTCAGTCTTCATAGTCTTCGTCAGAGACAGAAATTTCATATGTTGTACAAGGACAAGAACTGAAAACACATGAAAAAATTAATTTTTCATGGTTTATCATCTAGGTGTAAAAAAATGAACTGCAACTTGATTTGACATTGTTTTGACAATTCTCGAGTGTACATGGTTCTTCTAATTTTGATATCTAAAATAATGTCATCTTTAAGTGGAAACATTGGGTAGCAAGTAAAAACTTGCAAATATTAAATGTACAACATAATTTAAGTAGGATTACAAGGAGTGCACATAGAGGAAACTGTTCCTTATCTCACTGTCTTGCCTGTAATTTCCAAAATCATCTGCCAGGAAGACTTTCTAATTCTCCTGACCTAAGCAGCATGGCCTAGTGGATAGAGCATTGGCCTGGGAGTCATAAGGACCTGGGTTCTAATTCTGACTTTGCCACTTGTCTGCTGTGTGACTTTGGTCAGGTCACTTAACTTCTCTGTGCCTCTGTCTCTTATCTGTAAAATGGGGATTATGACTGTGAGTCCCATGTGGGACATGGACCGTATCCAACCTGATTAGCTTGTACCAACCCCAATCTATGTGCCTGGCACATTGCATTTAACAAATACCTTAAAAAAGCAAACAAAAGCCTTGCCTCTGCAGAGGTGAAAATATTGGTAATCCATATGTTCAAATGGAAGATTTAAGAATATTTAAACCAAGAATAAAAGAAAGCAAAATTACTTAGACTAAAGCCATGACCTTGCAGAGACCTGTTAGTGTTTGGGAAATATTCATTCATTTATTCATTCATATTTATTGAGCACTTAGTGTGTGCAGAGCACTGTACTAAGCACTTAGAAAGTACAGTTCAGCAGTAAAGAGAGGCATTCCCTTTCCACAATGAGTTTATATGCTGCTGTCTGCTGTGTGACCTTGGGGAAGTCGCATCTTCTCTGTGCCTCAGTTTTCTTATCTGCAAAACGGGAATTGAATACACACCCTCTCTGCCCCTTAAATCGTGAGTCCTATGTGGGAAAGGGACTGTGTTCAACTTGATTATTTAGTATATACATTAGAGCTTAGTTCAGTGCTCAATAAGCACTTATAAAATACTCTTTTTGTTACTATTCTTCTTATGCGCCACATGTCTGCTGTGACCTTGGGTAAGTCAATTAAATTCTGTGTGCCTCAGTTACCTTATCTGCAAAATGGGGATTAAAAGTGTAAGCCCCATGTGGGACAGACTGATTAGCCTTTATCTACCCCAGTGCTTAGAGTAGTGCTTGGCACATAGTAAATAGTAAACACTTAACAAATACCATTATTATTATTTCAATAATGGTATTACCTTTTACAGTTAGTCATATAGAGCACACAATCATGTGGCATAAAATTTCAAGATGCTAAAAGTCATTCTTTTGTATATAGAGAAGATATAATTAAAATATTCATTTTGGAAATGTGAAAGTTTTTAATCATACTTTATCTTTTATCAGAAAAGCTAATTCCAGTTTCCTTCAGCGTTCCTACTCGTTCCTTGTAGAACGAGTCGTCTACAATCGATGCTTAGAATTCCTTAACTCCCATTCTCTCCTAGACCCCCTCCAATCTGGCTTCCATCCCCTCCACTCTACTGAGACTGCTCTCTCTAAGGTCACCCGTGACCTCCTTCTTGCCAAATCCAGTGGCTCCTACTCCATTCTAATCCTCCTTGACCTCTCTGCTGCCTTTGACACTGTCGACCATCCCCTCCTCCTCCATACCTTATCTCACCTTGGCTTCACGGACTCTGTCCTCTCCTGGTTCTCCTCTTACCTCTCTGGCTGGTCATTCTCGGTCTCCTTCGCTGGAGCCTCCTCCCCCTCCCATCCTTTAACTGTTGGAGTTCCTCAAGGGTCAGTTCTCGGCCCTCTTCTGTTCTCCATTTACACTCACTCCCTCGGTGAACTCATTCGCTCTCACGGCTTTGACTACCATCTCTACGCAGATGACACGCAGATCTACCTCTCCGCCCCTGTCCTCTCCCCCTCCCTTCAGGCTCGCATCTCCTCCTGCCTCCAGGATGTCTCCACCTGGATGTCGTCCCGCCACCTAAAACTCAACATGAGCAAGACTGAGCTCCTCATCTTCCCTCCCAAACCCGGTCCTCTCCCAGACTTCTCTATCACCGTCGATGGCACGACCATCCTTCCCATGTCTCAGGCCCGCAATCTCGGTGTCATCCTTGACTCATCTCTCTCGTTCACCCCACACATCCTATCCGTTACCAAGACCTGCCGGTTTCACCTCTACAATATCACCAAGATCCGCCCTTTCCTCTCCACCCAAACGGCTGCCTTACTGTTACAGGCTCTCGTTATATCCCGGCTAGACTACTGTGTCAGCCTTCTCTCTGTCCTCCCTTCCTCCTCTCTCGCCCTGCTCCGGTCTATTCTTCACTCCGCTGCCCAGCTCATCTTCCTGCAGAAACGATCTGGGCATGTCACTCCCCTTCTTAAACAACTCCAGTGGTTGCCTATCAACCTCCGCTCCAAACAAAAACTCCTCACTCTAGGCTTCAAGGCTCTCCATCACCTTGCCCCTTCCTACCTCTCCTCCCTTCTCTCTTTCTACCACCCACCCCGCACGCTCCGCTCCTCTGCCGCCCACCTCCTCACCGTCCCTCGGTCTTGCCTATCCCACCGTCGACCCCTGGGTCACGTCCTCCCGCGGTCCTGGAACGCCCTCCCTCCTCACCTCCGCCAAACTGATTCTCTTTCCCTCTTCAAAACCCTACTTAAAACTCACCTCCTCCAAGAGGCGTTCCCAGACTGAGCTCCTCTTCTCCCTCTACTCCCTCTGCCATCCCCCCTTTACCTCTCCGCAGCTAAACCCTCTTTTTCCCTTTTTCCCTCTGCTCCTCCACCTCTCCCTTCCCATCCCCACAGCACTGTACTCGTCCGCTCAACTGTATATATTTTTGTTACCCTATTTATTTTGTTAATGAATTGTACATCACCTTGATTCTATTTAGTTGCCATTGCTTTTACGAGATATTCTTCCCCTTGACTCTATTTATTGCCATTGTTCTTGTCTGTCCGTCTCCCCCGATTAGACTGTAAGCCCGTCAAACGGCAGGGACTGTCTCTATCTGTTACCGACTTGTTCATCCCAAGTGCTTAGTACAGTGCTCTGCACATAGTAAGCGCTCAATAAATACTATTGAATGAATGAATGAATGAATTCAGCATTCAATGATATTACAGAGCTAAGAAAATATTTCATAGCATCCTATTTGATTGATATTATGCCATTAAATGTAATCAGTTATCAATATTGCATGAGCAAGATGATGATTGTTCTTAGTCATGATATGTAAATCTATTTCAGTAATAACCAAGAAATTAATATTCAGTGATTTTTTTTTTTTATAGTAAATCTCCAGACCCATAGGAGGTTTGCTACAATCAGGAAAAGCAAACACTTACAGAGTACATTATTATGATGGCTTATCCTAATTAAACTGAAGCAGCAATGCTTAATTTATTCTCCTACTATCAAGTGCAGAGGGGACAAAAAATCTCTCAGTTCAAGTTTTATCTTGTTAAGAGGATTTTCCTTATTTCCTGTAATAAAGAGCTATATTTGAGACTGTACTGAAAAGCACTAAGCTCACACAGCTCTTTTGCTGGTTGCCATGGCACTCTGGATCTGAACTTACAGTTCAATGTGGTGGTTGCAATTAGGTTAATTAGAACATTATCTCCAAGTACACAGCTATTTTATGGAAAAACAGTCTCAGTGAACATGCTGCTTACAGGCCAATAAATGCATTTTAAAACTGTATTTTCTAATTATGAGGCATAATTTATTTCTCATAGAGATGTTTGACATTTAAATAGAATGGAAACAAATAGGTGATATCCTTTGGTGATGCTATGACTCAATTTTGTCTTTTATCTTGCAACTAGACAAAAGCTAGGGTGGGCGAGGAGGGTGAAAACTTAACCAACCTATAGAGTAGAGCAATGTGAGGGAAATCTTCCATAGTTCAAGTGTACTCTGCACAAAACTTTTGTTAACATTTAATGTTTAAAATAGAAAGTCCTCTTTCTCTTGAAAAGTTCAGTGTAGGTGTTTTCTTTGTTTACATGAAAGATCAAATGCTGAGTGGTTGATTTGCCTTATGATTGGCGGAGGAAAAACACCAAATGGCATGACTGGCTACCATGCTTGGGGTAGACATTTAACCTAAGGCAACACTTAGTACAGTGCATGACCCATAGTAAGCGCTTAACAAACATCATAAAAAAGGAAAACCAAAAAAAAAAAAAACCAAAAAAAACCCCAAAACAAAATGATATGGGTAGTATGGAAGGCACTACACATAGCTAACTGTTGGACGTGTTGCTATGCCTACAGCAACCATCATGGAGATATGCCTAGAGCAGGCACAGTTTGATCGCAGTCCCCATTGTGCCTCTTCGGAGAAGCAACTTGGCTCAGTGGAAAGAACAAGGGCTTGGGAGTCAGAGGGCATGGGTTCTAATTCCAACTCCACCATTTGTCAGCTGTGTGACTTAGGGCAAGTCATTTCACTTCTGTGTGCCTCAATTACCTCATCTGTACAATGGAGATTAAGACTGTAAGCCCAATGTGGGACAACCTGATCATCTTGTATTTGTATTCCCCCGCAACCCGAGAGCTTAGAACAGTTCTTGGCACATAGTAAGCACTTTAGAAATGCTATTATTATTATTATTATCATTATTATTATTATTATTAATGGAACACAGTGAGCATTTGTGAGCCATTTCACTCAGATTCCCTTTAGTGAATCACCTATATGTGCTAAGTCAGAAAATTTTCCTTTCTCTATTACTTAGAAAATGTGCTGTTTCTGTGGTGTTGAAGTAATGTTGGTCAATCAGTGATATTTACTGAGTGCTTAATATTTGTAGAGCACTATACTAAGTGCTTGGGAGAGTATAATATAACAGAGTTGGTAAACACCTTCCTTGCCCACAAAGAGCTTAAAAGCTAGTGGAGGAGACAGACATTTATATTAATACATTATGGAAATGTACATAAGTGTGCTGTGGGGTTGGGAGTAGTGAATAAAGGGAGCAAATCAAGGTGATGCTTAAGGGAGTGGGAGAAGATATGAGGTTTTAGTCAGGGAAGGGAGATGTGGCGATGTGGTGTGGCAGAGAAGCAGTGTGGCTCAGTGGAAAGAGCACGGGCTTGGGGGCCAGAGGTCATGGGTTCGAATCCTCCTCTGCCACCTCTCAGCTGTGTGATTGTGGGCAAGTCACTTTACTTCTCTGTGCCTCCGTTCCCTCATCTGTAAAATGGGGATGAAGACTTTGAGCCTCATGTGGGACAACCCGATTATCCTGTATCTACCCCAGCACTTAGAACAGTGCTCTGCCCATAGTAAGCGCTTAACAAATACCAACATTATCATTATTATTATTAAGTGAAATCTTAGGGATCTTAGAGTATTCATGCATTCAAGAGTATTTATTGAACACTTATTGTGTGCAGAGCACTGGACTAAGCACTTGGAATGTACAATTCAGTAACAGACAGAGACAATCCCTACCCAACAACGGGCTCACAGTCTAAACAAGGGAGACAGACAGCAAAGCAAAACAGAACAAAATGAATCATCACGATAAATAGAATCATGGAGATATACAAATTAGCACAGTGCTGTAGGAGGGGAAGGGGGAATAACAGAGGGAGGGAGTAGTGGGAATGAGGAAGGGAGGAGGAGCAGAGGGAAAGTGGAGGCTCAATCCAGGAAGCCCTCCTGTAGGCGGTGAGCTCTCAATAGATGTGCCAGTGTGTAAATCCAAATAAGACTTTAGAATTGGGGGAGAGTAATTGTTAGTTGGATATAATAAAAATAATAGTATTTGTTATGCACTTACTATATGCCAAGCACTGTTCTAAGGGTTGGGGGAGATACAAGGTGGGGCTCACAGTCATAATCCCCATTTTACAGATGAGGTAACTGAGGCACAGAGACGTTAAGTGACTTGCCCAAAGACACACAGGATATAATGAGGAAGGGCATTCCAGGATGTAAGCAAGAGGTTGATGGAAAGATAGACGAGATCAAGGCATAGTTAATAGCTTGCCATTAGAGGAGTAACGTGTGAATGCAGAGTTGTAGTAGAATTATTACACTTAGACCAATGTAGAAGAGGGATTATGTCTGGGCTGATTATCTTGTATCTATCTAATAATAATAATGTTGGTATTTGTTAAGCGCTTACTATGTGCAGACCACTGTTCTAAGTGCTGGGGTAGATACAGGGGAATGAGGTTGTCCCTCGTGAGGCTCACAGTCTTCATCCCCATTTTACAGATGAGGGAACTGAGGCACAGAGAAGTGAAGCAACTTGCCCACAGTCACACAGCTGACAAGGAGCAGAGTTGGGATGTACTTAGCACTTAGTAGAGGGCTAGACACATGATAAGTGTTTAACAAATGCCACCTTCATCACCCAGGAAGTGTTTAACCGGCACTGTTACAAATAAAATAAAAAGAACAACAAAAAAAGTCTGGACAGATGGAAGACAGTTGAAGATGACAAAATATCCTCTACTATAGCAACATCTCTACCTTATCTTTCATTACCAATATTCTCACAGTGTGCACAATTGGCAGAGAAAATGAGGGTGAGAAGACCTAGTAATATTTCAGGGCCAATAAACCACACCTTCTTGATCTTGAAGGCTTCATGACGGGACTGGGATCTGACCAAAATCTCTCTCTGATGGGAGACACTATCTGTGTAGGAAGGATTTTGGGTTTCCCATTGATCTGTCAGTCACATACACACAGCAGTTAAGATCTCACTCTCAATGCGGTCATCTTCAAACTCTGAGAGACGTTTTATGTAGTGTGTTTAAATAAATTAGTCCCTTTGAAATAGAAAGTAACCCAACTTGTTCAATGGATTTTTTGGCAGTGTACTGTGCTGCCCTGAGTTTCTGTTCATTTTTACAAAGCAAGAATAATGAGCACTGAAATGAACTTGGACTAATTTTTTCTCTTGCTTGCTTCAGTGTTTAATAACCCACAAAAGAATTATTGCTACAAATTTCAACGGTAGACTAACACAAGTCTTGATCAAAAGAGCTTATAGAATTTTTTTCTACAGAACAATACACGATGAAGGAATGCATATAACACATTGAATTGCGAATAACCACTTTGAACTAAATAAGACTTGAGTGTATTTGTTCCAGTCCATCCTATTAAGCATTACAAAGACTTTGAGAAGAACCAGATTTCTAAATTATAATTGATTAAATGAAGATGGTTATTATATGAGAAAAAATGTTATGTTTAGTGTATTAAAGTTTGCTGAAAGAGTCCATTGCAATTTGATTATAGCATATTCCCTTGGGATTGGTAGTGTTAGAAATATTCCAAAAGATGATGGATTCATTCATGCCTAACACTTTTGTGACTTTTTTTCCCAAATTATACTCCTTACTAGCATCTTTGGTCCTTAAACCTTGTGTTAATGTCAAGAAGTGAACTTAAAAGAATCCTCTTGTCCTCTCTCTAATCTACATCCCCTTCAAGATTTCTGACAATGGACAATTCAGAGGAAGATGACAGCTACTCGTTCTCTTAAAAAGGTCTTCCTCTTCAGAGCAGTTACTATCAATTCTTTGCCTTCCCAATCAAGAATCATTTCTCTCAAATCTTTCATATCTGTAATGAGGCATTTATGTGTACCTGCTAATCCTTCTTTCAAACTAGGTGCTCTGTGTTTTTGATAACCCATGTACACACTAGCTGTACTTCTGCCTGGCCTTTCCACCATTGTGTAAGCTGGACCAGAGCCTTTTGAAATGGCACAGTTGTGAACATTTGACCCTAGAAACCAACCTCCTGTCCCAGTGTCCATACGGGACCGCCATCACTCTCCAGCCTGCCCATGTTTACCTGTGCAGTTCCCGTCTCTCAGTCCCGCAATCTCGGTGTCATCCTTGACTCGTCCCTCTCGTTCACCCCACACATCCTATCTGTTACCAAGACCTGCCGGTTTCACCTCTACAATATCGCCAAGATCCGCCCTTTCCTCTCCACCCAAACGGCTACCTTACTGTTACGGGCTCTCGTTATATCCCGGCTAGACTACTGTGTCAGCCTTCTCTCTGACCTCCCTTCCTCCTCTCTCGCCCCGCTCCAGTCTATTCTTCACTCCGCTGCCCGGCTCATCTTCCTGCAGAAACGATCTGGGCATGTCACTCCCCTTCTTAAACAACTCCAGTGGTTGCCTATCAACCTCCGCTCCAAACAAAAACTCCTCACTCTAGGCTTCAAGGCTCTACATCACCTTGCCCCTTCCTACCTCTCCTCCCTTCTCTCTTTCTACTGCCCACCCCGCACGCTCTGCTCCTCTGCCACCCACCTCCTCACCATCCCTCTGTCTCGCCTATCCCGCCGTCGACCCCTGGGTCACGTCCTCCCGCGGTCCTGGAACGCCCTCCCTCCTCACCTCCGCCAAACTGATTCTCTTTCCCTCTTCAAAACCCTACTTAAAAATCACCTCCTCCAAGAGGTGTTCCCAGACTGAGCTCCTCTTCTCCCTCTACTCCCTCTGCCATCCCCCCTTTACCTCTCCACAGCTAAACCCTCATTTTCCCCTTTTCCCTCTGCTCCTGCACCTCTCCCTTCCCATCCCCACAGCACTGTACTCGTCCGCTCAACTGTATATATTTTCGTTACCCTATTTATTTTGTTAATGAATTGTACATCGCCTTGATTCTATTTAGTTGCCATTGTTTTTACGAGATGTTCTTCCCCTTGACACTGTTTATTGCCATTGTTCTTGTCTGTCCGTCTCCCCCGATTAGACTGTAAGCCCGTCAAACGGCAGGGACTGTCTCTATCTGTTGCCGACTTGTTCATCCCAAGCGCTTAGTACAGTGCTCTGCACATAGTAAGCGCTCAATAAATACTATTGAATGAAAAATACTATTGAATGAACTTTGTCATCACCATCAATGCCCATGTCGATTCCATGAAAAAAGAGTCAGTGAGGGAGAAAACTGACTTTCCACCAAGACAAGCAGCCCAAAAGAATGAGTCTCAACACACTCGAACTAGCAAATTAATATTGTTAGTCTACAAAGACACTCACAAGGCTATCTGCATATTATCCTGAAGCAGTGGGTTTTCACCCTTCATGTATGTCTGTGCCACAATTTAGCCTGGCCAAACAACTGACTGAGATACCAAATGAGAAACTGAGATTAGAATTCACTGGTCAAAGATATTGTAGAATGTATGTTCATTCATTCAATCATATTTATTGAGTGCTTACTATGTGAAGAGAAATGTACTAAGCACTTGGGAGAATACGATACAACGATAAACAGACACATGCCCTGTCCACATCAGCTTACAGTGTGGGGTGGTTAAGGAGACAGATATCAAAACAAATAAATTACAGATACATACATAAGTGCTGTGGGACTGGGAGGCGGGAGAAACAAAGGGAGCAAGTCACAATGACACAGACGGGAGCAGGAGAAGAGGAGAGGGGGACTTAGTCTGGGAAGACCTCTTGGAGGAGATGTGCTTTCAATATGGCTTTGAAGGCAGGGAGAGTAAATGTCGGATTTGAGGAGGGAGAGCGTTCCAGACCAGAGTCAGGAGGTGGGCTAGAGGTCAGCGAGATGGAGGCACAGTGAGGAGGTTAGCATTAGAGGAGCAGAGTGTGCGGGCTGGATTGCAAAAGGTTGGATACTCCTTTAACTGCTCAGATTGTCAGTCTGTCAGACAGTTACCTGCTTTTCAGGCACATCACCACTGTGCCATGACTGTCCCCAAACTCTTCCTTTCCCATTGCTTATCCCTGGGATAAAATGCAAATTGGGATGTAATGCCCTTTCAAGCCTATAATGCACTTTCAAGCCTACATCTTCCTCTAGAGTTCTCGCCCATAAGGACAGGAGCTTGGTCAGTCTGGTAAGGTGGCTCATATCCTACCAAAATGAGAGTTCAGAATTCTCATCATTCCATTGTCTTTTTTCCTGGTATTAGGTGCATTTTGATAGAACTAAGTGCTGTCACTAATACAGATCAGTGATTTTGCAATTAGCATGCATATATATATATATATATATATATATATATATATATTATTTTTACTGTCTCTTGCTTTTTAGCATAAAGCAGGGAATTCCTTTGATCTCTCCCAACTTTTATTGAGTGCCGGGAGACCTACTTCTTTAGGAACATTTTCTACCTGTGAGAACCACTTGACTTCCTTGTGTTTGAGATGTCCTCTGAGAGCTCATTCTGGAGTGTTCTTGGCAAAGAGGTAAAAGCAGAGATATGTGTTCCCTCTCCATTAATTTAAATGTATCAACTGACTTGTTAACCTACTACAGAAGGAAGGAACCAGAAAGCCCAGTCAGGTATTTACTGAGGGTTTTCTGTGTGCAGAGTGCTGTACTAAGAGCTTGAGCAAGCACATGAACAGTGGCTGCCCACAAGTACTTTACGATTCTCATCTATGCCACAAGGTAGCCCACTGGCATCCAGTCCAATTATGTTCCTTTAGCCTGTCATAGCAGAAACATAAGAGGAACAAATAGTGGGAAAAAGTTCCTATACTTTAGATTTCTCAGTATTCTAAAGGTTGCAGTAGTTGGAATGCCAAGGTGCCTGATGAAGGCTCTCTCCAAGTAAAGTTTAACTTATTTAAATAGAGAGGAAGTATGACAGAGTGAATAGAGCATGGGAAAAGGAGTCTGAGACCTAACTCCACCATTGGCCTACTACATGTGTATGGAGCAGCCAAATAATCTTCCTGGGCCTCAGTTTCATTCATTCATTCGATCATATTTATTGAGTGCTTACTGTGTGCAGGTCACTGTACTAAGCGCTTGGAAATTACAATTTGGCAATGGATAGAGACAATCCCTACCTAACAAGTGGCTCACAGTCTAGAAGTTTCCCATCAGTAAAGTGTCAATCAGACTGTGAGCCTCCTGTAGAACACAAGCTGTATCTAATCTCATTACCCTGAAAAAGCACAAGCTTGGGAGTCAGAGGTCGTGGGTTCTAATACCGGCTTCACCGCTTATCAGCTGGTTGACTTTGGGCAAGTCATTAACTTCTCTGTGCCTCAATTACCTCATCTGTAAAATGAGGATGAAAACTGTGACAACCTGATTACCTAGCATCTACCCCCGCGCTTAGAACAGAGCTTGGCACAGAGTAAGCACTTAACAAATACCATCATTATTATTATCATTATTATCCACCCACCAGAGAAATGGTAGCAGTAATGTTATTTATTAAGGGCACACTATATGTCAAGCACTGTTTTAAACTGTGGAATATATACCATCTAATCACACTGGGCACAGTCTCTGTCTCATATGGGACTCCCAATATAAGTAGGGGAGAATTGAATCACCATTTTATAGATGAGGAAACTAACTCAGAGAAATTACAGGATTTGCTTAAAGGTTACATAGGAGACAATTGGCAGATACGGTATTAGAACCCACACACTCTGACTCCAAGGCCTGTGCTCTTTCCACTAGACAGAGCTGCTTCTCTGGTAGAAGAAATCCTCAACAATTGAAAAAAAAGATGAAAGGGCTCTTTTGGATTACCATCACACTCCTTTAAGCCTTTTAAATCTTTTGATTGTCTCTGTCTAGTAGAGATTTTTATATTGACAAAGAAAAATTGGGGAGATCATGTCAAATTTCCCAGCAGTCTTGCTATTATATTATAGACTGTAGAGAATAGGTTTCCTCCTCCTAAGCTGTTGTTCTAGGTCCTGGCATTTAATAAGTGCTCAGTGAATGCACTGGGTGGTTACCTCAGTCAAACCAAGGAAATTTTCAAATTTTTGTGGACAAAAGAAAGAGAATGACCATTTTGGGTACATCAGTCCTCCCCGTCATGTCCCAAAGCTCTTCCCACCATCACTGGGAAGTCGATCCAATTGTCAATCAAAAGCATTTATTTATGCTTTCATTTTTTAATAATAACCATAGTCATTGTTGGTACATATTAAACACTTACTATGTGCCTAGCACTGTACCAAACACTGGGGTAGATACAATCTAATCAGGTCCCACATGGGGCTCAAAATCTAAGTAGGAGGGAGAACAGGGATTGAATCTCCATTTTGCACATGAGGGAACTGAGGCACAGCGAAGTTAAGTGACTTAGCCGGGATCACACATCAGAAAAGTGTCAGAGTCAGGATTAGAACCCAGGTCCTTTTACTACTATTCAGACCTTACTACTTGTCAAGCACTGTTCTAAATGCTGGGATAGATACAAGCTAATCATGTCTAACATTGTCCCTGTCCCCCTTGGGCTTGCAATCAGAGTACGAGGGACAGTGGATATCGAATCACCATTTTACAGTTGAGACACAGGGAGGTGAAGTGACTTGCTTCAGGTCACACACCAAGCAAGTATGCTGACTCCCAGGCCCATGCTTTTTCCACTAGGCCACACTGCTTCCCTGAACTGTAAGCTTTCTATGTGCAGAGCACTGTATTAGGCACAAAGGAGAGAACAATATAGTAGAGTTGAGAGACATGTTCCCTGTCCTCAAGGAGATGACAATCTAGAGGGATAGACAGACATTTAAATGAATTATTGATAGAGAAATAGGAGAGTGAAACTATAAGGATGGGAACAAGGTGGCCATCCATTTGGTTTTATCAAGGGCAATCTGGTTTTCAGCTGGTTTGACCTCTGTCCAGTGTCTTTTCTCGTAATTTTATTGCCAATACCAAGCCTCTCTTTACCTCAGCTCCTGCTCTTAATAATAATAATAATAATAATAATAATGATATTTGTTAAGGGCTTACTATGTGCAAAGCACTGTTCTAAGCGCTGAGCACTGTTCTAAGTGCTTGAAGTTCATGGCCCAGGCAGACACAGTACTAGAGTCCACATGGGCCTGGCAAAAAGCACAGTGACCTTTACTGGCTCTTCTTACTTTTAGCACACCTGTGCACTTGGATCTGTGACCTTTGGGCACTTGATATTCACCCCACCTTCAGCCCCACAGCACTTGTGTTATCACCGTGGATGGCACGACCATCCTTCCCGTCTCTCAGGCTCGCAATCTCGGTGTCATCCTTGACTCGTCTCTCTTGTTCACCCCACACATCCTATCCGTTACCAAGACCTGCCGGTTTCACCTTTACAATATCGCCAAGATCCGCCCTTTCCTCTCCACCCAAATGGCTACCTTACTGCTACGGGTTCTCGTTATATCCCGGCTAGACTACCGTGTTAGCCTTCTCTCTGACCTCCCTTCCTCCTCTCTCGCCCCGCTCCAGTCTATTCTTCACTCCGCTGCCCGGCTCATCTTCCTGCAGAAATGATCTGGGCATGTCACTCCCCTTCTTAAACAACTCCAGTGGTTGCCTATCAACCTCCGCTCCAAACAAAAACTCCTCACTCTAGGCTTCAAGGCTCTACATCACCTTGCCCCTTCCTACCTCTCCTCCCTTCTCTCTTTCTACGCCTACCCCGCACGCTCCGCTCCTCTTGCGCCCACCTCCTCACCGTCCCCCGTTCTCGCCTATCCCGCCATTGACCCCTGGGTCACGTCCTCCCGCCGGTCCTGGAACGCCCTCCCTCCTCACCTCCGCCAAACTGATTCTCTTTCCCTCTTCAAAACCCTACTTAAAACTCACCTCCTCCAAGAGGCGTTCCCAGACTGAGCTCCTCTTCTCCCTCTACTCCCTCTACCACCCCCCATCACCTCTCCGCAGCTAAACCCTCTTTTCCCCCCTTTCCCTCTGCTCCTCCCCCTCTCCCTTCCCGTTCCCTCAGCACTGTACTCGTCCGCTCAACTGTATATATTTTCATTACCCTATTTATTTTGTTAATGAAATGTACATCGCCTTGATTCTATTTAGTTGCCATTGTTTTTACGAGATGTTCTTCCCCTTGACTCTATTTATTGCTATTGTTCTTGTATGTCCGTCTTCCCCGATTAGACTGTAAGCCTGTCAAATGGCAGGGACTGTCTCTATCTGTTGCCGACTTGTTCATCCCAAGTGCTTAGTACAGTGCTCTGCACATAGCGCTCAATAAATACTATTGAATGAATGAATACCTATGAATTATACATCATAGAGGATTTGTTTATTACACTTTCTGTCTCCCCCTCTGGACTGTAAACTCGTTGTGGGCAGGAAAGGTGTCGACCAACTAGCTTATATTGTACTCTCCCCAGCAATTAGTACAGCGATATGACCACAGTAAATGTTCAGTGAAATTGACTGAATGATTTTGTAGCAGGTGGGGGAATCAGGGATCCTCCCAGGAAAAACTAATATATTATGTGGAGTTGGTCAAGAATCCCCAGCGCTCCAGGTATTGAAGCTAGCTCAATGCCCCCTTTTTATTTTTATTTTTTTGGCAAAGTCCTTCCAATAGTATAATAATTGTGATATGTGTTGAGTGCTTACTATGTGCCACTCACTCCCCTAAGTACTGAGGTAGAAACAAGATGATCAAGCCAGACATAGTGATATGGGATTCACAGGCTGGGAAGACAGATAAGTGTTAATACTAGCTAGGAGTAGCAGAGTGGCCTAGGGGATAGAAAATGGGCCTGGGAATCAGAAGGACCTGGCTTCTAACCCTGCCTTCACTACTTGCCTATTGTGTGACCTTGAATAAGTCACTTTATTTCTCTATGCCTCAGTTATCTGTAAAATGGAGATTAAGACTGTGAGCCACACATGGGACAGGGCCTGTGTCCAACCTAATTAACTTGTATCCACCCTAAAGCTTGGAACAATGCTTGACAAATATCATCATTATTAATTATTAGTAGTATTTTGCTTCAGAGCCTGGGTAAATGAAAACATAATACGAATTACCACAGGCATAGTTTTGACGTGACTTTTATTTGGTGGTAAATATTAGAATACTGTGGCCTGGAGGAACACTGGCCTGGGAGTCAGAGGATCTGAGTACTGATCCTATATCTGCCATGTGCCTGCTATGTAACCTTGAGTAAATCACCTAACTTCTCTAGGCTTCAGTTTACCTCATCTGTAAAAGTGGGAATTTAATACCCGTCTCCATCCCACACAGATTGTGAGTCCCATGTGGGCAGGGGACTGTGTCTGATTGATTATTTTGTATCTTCCCCAGTGCTTAGAATAGTAAGCACTTAGCAAATATTAATATTATTGTTTTCCTACTTAGAATAAAGTGATGTACAATGTGCCTGGGAGAATACACCGGAAGGAAAATATGTGGTTGCTATCATTCTGGGTCTTACAATTACACAATCCGCTTTCTTTGCTCTGGTGCTTGAGCTGCAGAGTGCTGCTGGCAGAAATGTAAATATCAGGCTGACTTTGTCTTCTTCAAGTCTACCCTTGCATGCTCTAACTCTGCCTTCTCTTCTGCCTGGCAAAATTACTTCTCCACCCTTACTGACACCTCTCCAGTTGTTCCAGACATTTAACTCCCTCCTTGGGCCCCTTCTCCTGCTGTCTCCTCCATCCCTTGCCCCCAGTGAATTGGCCACCTACTTTATTAAGAAGATTGACACTATCAAGTGTGAGCTCCCTACAATCACCCCTGCTGCTCCTCTACTTTCTCTCCCTTCTGGCCCCCTCTTCAATTTTCCCGTCCTTCACATCGGTACCTTTAGAGGAGTCTCCTGCCTCCTCCCAGAGGCCACCCCCTCCACCTGTGCATCAGACCCCATTCCTTCTCACCTTATCAAAACTCTCACTATCTCACTTCTTCCCTTCCTAACAGCCAACTTCAACTGTTTGCTCTCCAGTGGCTTCTTCCCCATTGCTTTCAAACATGCTAATGTATTCCCTATCATGAAAAAACTCTCCCTTGACCCTGTGGCTCCCTCCAGGTATCACCCCATCTCCCTTCTACCATTCCTCTACAAATCCCTTGAACGGGTTGTCTACACCTGCTGTCTCAAACTCCTCTCCTCCAATTCTCTCCTTGAACCCCTTCCGTCTAGCTTCTATCCCCTTCATTCCACAGAACCGCCCTCTCAAAGGTCATCAATGATCTCCTTATTGCCAAATCCAACAGCTTCTACTCATCTTAATCTTCCTCGACCTCTCAGCTGCCTTTGACACTGTCGACCCCCCCCTTTCTACTGGAAACATTATCCAACCTTGGCTTCACTGACAGTGCTCTCTCCTGGTTCTACTCGTATCTCTCTGATCACTCATTCTAGGGCTCTTTCATTGGCTCCTCCTCTGCCTCCCATCTCTCTAACTGTGGGGGCCCCTCAAGGTTCAGTTCTGCATCCACTTCTATTCTCCATCTACGCCCACTCCCTTGGAAAACTGATTTACTCACATAGCTTCACTACCACCTTTAGCTGAGGACACCCAAATCTACATCTCCAACACTGTTCTCTCTCTCTCTCTGCAATCTCACATTTCCTCCTGCATTCAAGATATCTCTACTTGGATGTCCATCTGTCACCTCAAACTTTATATGACTAAAACCAAACTTCTTTCTTCCCACCCAAACCCTGTCCTCCCTTGACTTTCTCATCACTGTTGATGGCACCACCATTCTTCCTGTCTTTAGGGCCAGTAACCTTGACATTATCCTTGACCCCTCCTCTCTCATTCAACACACATATTCAAGCTATCACTAAATCTTGTCAGTTCTACCCTCAGAACATCACTAAAATCCACCCCTTCCTCTCCATCCAAACTGCTACCATATTAATGCAGGCACTTATCTCATCCTGCCTTGGTATTGTATCAGCCCCCTTGCTGACCTCCCTGCCTCCTGTCTCTCCCCACCCTCCTCTCTCATTCAACACACATATTCAAGCTATCACTAAATCTTGTCAGTTCTACCCTCAGAACACTAAAATCCACCCCTTCCTCTCCATCCAAACTGCTACCATATTAATGCAGGCACTTACCTCATCCTGCCTTGGTTATTGTATCAGCCCCCTTGCTGACCTCCCTGCCTCCTGTCTCTCCCCACTCCAGTCCACACACTCCACTCTCCTGCCTGGATCATTTTCCTTCAAAACCATTCAGATCATGGTCCCCCATTCCTCTAGAAACTCCAGTGGTTGCCCATCCCCTTCTGCATCAAACAAAAACATCTCACCACTGGCTTTAAAGCACTCAATACCATTGCCTCCTCCTACCTCATGTCGCTACTCTCCTACTACAACCCAGACCACTCACTTTGTTCCTCTAATGCTTTCTTAATGCACCCAGATCTCATGTGTCTCACTGTTAACCTCTGGCGCACATCATACTTCTGGCCTGGAATGCCCTCCCATCTTGTATCAGACAGATAATTACTATCCCCCAGTTCAAAGTCTTATTGAAGTCACATCTCCTCCAAGAATCCTTCCCTAAGCCCTTCTATTCTCTTCTCCCATTCTCTTCTGTGGCATCCTGCCTTGCTCCCTTCATTCATCTTCTCTCCCATCCCCTCAGAACATGTGAATGGATATATCTGTAATTTATTTATTTTTGAATATTAATGTCTGTCTCCCACTCTAGGCTGTGAGGTTATTATGGGCAAGCAATGTGTCTGTTGTTGTACTGTACTCTCCCAAGACCTTAGTACAGGGCCATTTATGCAGTAAGTGCTCAATAAATACAATTGAATGAATGAATGAACTAATCCCTCATTTCCTCTTCTACTTCCTTCTGTGTCAACCTTATATTTGGATTTTCACCCCTCCCTAAGTACCAAAGCACTTATGAACATATCTATAATTCATTTAATATTAATGTCTATTTCCCCATCTAGACTGTAAGCTCACTGTGGGCAGAGAAAATGCCTAACATCTCTGCTGTATTGTACACTCCTAAACACTTAGTAAAGTGCTCTTACAAAGTGAGAACTCAGTAAATGTCATTGATTTGAATATTTCCCACTCCTAAATTCAATTTTCTGTCCAGTGTTGAGGGCTGAAAAATATAGGAGAATATTCAGATATTGTTGAAAGAATCTTCCAAGTTAATGTTAATGTTGAAGTTAATGTTGCATTGGTAATGATGACTGAGCACCAACTGGATGCAGTGAGTTACACTGATAAATAGGGAAGTACCAAACAAGAAGTGGCACATTCCCAACCCACAAAGAGCTTACACTCTAATGAGTGAGACAAACATGAACACACACATAAATAAAGTCATCAGAGGAAATAAAGGAAGGTACAATTGGAAAGACATGCCAAAGTGCTCAGAGTGGGTATAAATACATGCATAAATGCTGGTTGGTGTGAATAACTTGGGATTACGGAAACTAATCAGGGAAGGCTTGTAGTAAGTGTTTTGTGTTTGTGTTTAGGAGAGCATTTATATTTACATTCAAAACACCATTTGGAAGAGAAAAAATTATCAGTTGGTATTTCAAACAAAATGTGAGTTCTGCAGTCCCCAAAAAGAGTCGGTTTGGAAAGCACATCTAGGTCTTTTATCATTTGCAGAAAGTCATTATGTTCAAATATTGAAGAAGATGTTTAGCATTTGTCTTTTGTGTGGAAATCATTATTTGCAGAATATGATCATAAATCACCAGCAGTATTTTTTAAGAAAAAAATGATGCACCTCAATAATTACAAAGGCTATTTATTAAATTAGTATTTAATATGAAATTATGTTATGCTTTAGGGAGATCATTAATAACTATAAACATTAGGTAGAACATGTGATTAAAATATGCTTCCTTCAAGTCTGGACTGGATAGTACACATATGAATATTCTCAAAAAAGGAAATCTTGATAAATTTGTTAACAAGAATCATGTAGGTTATCAATGAGAACATGATTTACATATGTTTGGGATATCATAAGCAAAATTATGATATTACCATATTTAGGATTAAGTTATAAAGTAAATGATAGCATATTACCCAAAGTTTTGGCAGTTTAAAAATACCCATACACCTAATATCTTTTTTGGTTAACCTAACGTGGTGATCCTTCAGTAAATCTGAGCAAACAATGAGGATGCATAGCATCACGTTTTCCCCCCATAACTTGTTTGTATAGTGTTTATTGCTATAATGACTGCTGGGAAATAATACAGAGGTGAGAATTAGACAAGCTTCCTGGCTCTCAAAAGGATCACAATCCTAGAATGTAAACAGGGAGAGGGGACAGACAGACATATAAAGAATGAGACAAATATTCAAAATTGAAAGAAGAGTGAGTAGAATGTGGAGGCCAGAGGAGAAGAATTTGAGGCTCCTAGTATCTCAGAAGAAAGACACTGCCATAGGGCCTGCTAGAGCAGCAGTCATCATGAGTTTTTGTTGCGGCCTCGTGCTGTAGGTGATTTTTTTTCTTTCTTGCTAGAGTTGGTGCAAAACAGGAGTTGATGGAAACTCCTTGTGGACATGGAGGAGACTGGGAAGGCACATTGGCTGGCTAGTTGAGCGGGCATGCTGAAGCAGGGGTAGGATGACTATTCTTCCTACTGGAGAAAATATATTTCAATCAAATGTTCTATCCTTCATTGGTTCCATTCCAAAAGTTTTTTAGGACTCTCTGACTTTCCTCCCAGATAATACTGCTATGATTAACTCATCAGTGGGAAATTTTCAGTAGTTTAATAATGAGATTTTTTTCCACAAATGTTTTGCTTTTTCAGTAGTGGAAAAAAGCATGGGACTGGGAATTAGTAATAGTGGTAGAATTTGAGAACCTATTTGCTGCAGGGCACTTGATTAAGTTTGGGAAGTACGGAATAAAGAAGCTATATGTATATGTCCTAAAGGAGTTTACTCCAGAATGGAGGAGAAACTCACATATAAATAAAAAATACAATTAAAATGGTCAAAATAAACAGTTGAATACTAAGGGTGCATCTAAAGATAATTTATGATGATTGGTGATTCTGATATTTATTAACTACTTGCTATGTGACAGGAACTGTGCTTAGTGCTGGGGTGGATATAATCAAGTCAAACTGGAAACAGTCCCATGTGGGACTCACTTTCCAGGGCCTCAAACAATCATTGATATTTCCTGAGCTCCAACTCTGGGCAGAAACCTGTACTAAGTGCTTTGGACAGCATGACCAAGTTAACAAATTATTCCCAGTTGGCCACTTCACCGATTTAATTTCCCAGGACCTTGAGCCGTAACATCCCTTGAGTCTACTGTAGCAGGTAGGAACTTATTTATAACCTACTTAGCTCTCGCATGCATATGTCCACTTTATTTTTGATCTCTCTACTTGTATTTTTATGTTTTTCTTCTCTATTGGAATGCAATCTCCTTATGCCACTACCTTATTCTGTAAGTCCTGCCTTAGACATGGCAGCTTTGGCTTTGCGTGGCAGTCATTGATTGGTCCAGGCCCATTACTGAGTAGAACCCAGTGTTTAGTACAGTGCCTGGCATGTAGTAAGCACCTAACAAATACCATTTTTAAAGAATAGCTGGAGAGAGGTAAGGGCTAGAAAGATAGATTCAAGAATAATATGCATACCACTGATAACTGTAGCCTTTGGAGTAGATGAGCTTCCTGAGAAACTAAAAGTGTTAATGAGAAGAACTGGGACCCTAAAACTGCCTTGATTGAAGAGCCATCTTGGAAGAAAAGTGAGCAAATGAAACTGTAGACTCCTCATGGGAGGCTTCATGTTTCCCAACTCTATTGTACTATATTCCCCCAAATGTCTAGTAATGTGTTCTGCACTTAATAAATATTATTGATTGATTGGATTGGAGATATGAGAGATACTAGGCTTTGCAAAACCAAGATCTGGTAACATTCTAAGAAGAGAAGGGTTGATGGTAGCTGAAAAGTTAAGACAGATTAAGAGTGATTTCATCTAAAGCTTTATAGTGACTCTCTCCATCTCCCATTTCTGGCCTAATTCTCATTGAAAAAGTGATAAATTTTATAAGCAAACATAATTGACAACTGTGTACATTTTCTGATGGATGCTTTGGTGTTTTAAAGTTTGCCCTTTTGGCAACTGTCAAATACTTTGGCATATGAAAATCAGATATGCTTGGTGAGCAAATATTGGCTGACCAGGAAACTGAAGAAATTTGTGGAATTTTAACTATTTGTTCACTATACATGATCTCTTCACAATGTCTAGTGTGGCTGAAACATACTGATTAATGGACTGTGTTTGCCCAACTTCACTGAGCAGATGCAGGTAAATTGGGTAAGCTCATTATGGGCAGGGAATGTATCTGCTAACTATGTTGAACCGTACTCTCCCAAATGCTTAGTACAGTGCTCTGGACATAGTAAATGCTCAATAAATAGCATTGATTGATTAAGCAAAATAACCACAGGCTGACCATTCTTACGTACATTATTATTCTACAGATGATGTATATAATATCCTCTTGATTGTAGACATGTGGACAGGGAATGTGTCAGCCACTTCTCTTATATTGTGTGACCTTTGCACACAGTAAGTTTTCAATTAATATCCTTGCTTTTTATCAATACATAATTTGCATAAAATTCATCACAACAAGGTATGATGGAAAATCAAGATTCATTACAGAGGACACTTCCTGAGCAAGATGATCAAAGTTTTCAATTTCAGGACAGAATGAAAAAAACATTTTTTAATGTTCCTTATGTATGGAATTTTGTTAAAGTGAAGCATGGAGGCAAACTTGAATAAAACTGTAGATTGTACCATATCTCATTGTCATGAGCCCCCAGTGTGTACCAACCAGGATCTTCCTGGACCAGGGGACTCTCAGTGACACACATAGTAGAATTCAAACCACAAGTCTGATCACCATGGTTACTGTAGAAAATTTTTACTTTGTTTTACCAGGGTGCAACATACACACACTCACTCCACCCAGGGTTCATTACTAGTCTGTGGTCAAAGGAGCCCATTCTGCTAAAGCTTCTTCTTCAAAGCAACTGCCTTTTATCTGCCTTAGGCATTGGAGCTGGGATTGTATTTGCCAATGATTGGTCAAGGCTCATTCCCCGAGGAGAACAAGGAGAGAAAGCCTGGCCTTCCTCCATGCTTCCCCCTACAGGCCCACAATAGCTTGTCCCAGGTAGGGCCCATCAGGCCTTGGCCAGTTTCTTCTTTGTTGTTTACGGGATCACAAACAGTCATCAGTAAGGCAGTTTATTGTGGACTCACCACATCAGTGAAGATTAATGTGAAGGTTTTTAAAGGGGTAAGTTAAAAACTAACCCTTAAATAGAAATTATTTAAACTAAGAAGAGGGTGCTGCCTTTGTACTCGGATTTCAAGAAACTGAGGTTAAAGAGAGGGTTCAAGTTTGCTAATGGGGTTGATTGGATATATAAAGTTTCTTTTGAAGAAATAATGAACACTTTCAGTTCTAACATCAAAAAACAGTAGAAGTGAGTGAAGAAGGAAACTTTAGTCCAGAGGACGATTGTATCCATAGAAGCTTCCAGGAATTGTTATAAACTCTTTATCCTTTCAAATCAACCTCCTCAACTTTCCCAATATATATATAGCTAGTACTAGGTAATCCATGATGGTGACCCTGAAGCATTCCTAGATACTCAAGGGCCTCCTGAATCTTAAAAGGAAAATTAAATCATTCCACATGTGGCTCAGTTTGTGTTAAGCATCGCGTTTAATACATTACTGAAATTTTTGTTTTAATTCTGTTATTCAGAATATTTGTTTGAATGGCATTCCTCAAGAATCCTGGATTTTAAAAAAATATTTCCCTTCTATCGAAATGTTTCCATTCTGTAATAATGTTTATCTTAGTGTTATTTTTTTCAGATGTAAGACTCAGTGTTTTTCTACTAGTCTAAGAAGTGTAATTGTATCCATTGATTTGATGGCAACCAAATGTACAGTTCCAAATCACTCATGGGAATGGTATAGATGTAGACAGAAAAAGCCATAAATTCCTCACTTTGGAATAGATGAAGCCCCTTTGGAAAGGCCAGGTGGATTTATTAAAATTAAAATAGAACTTCTCTGAATTACCCTAATTTATGCAAGCTTTCATTTGAAGAATAACTTTTCAACCAGTAAATTTTGAGTTTCAAAAGTGGATATTAAAAGTTATTGGAATTTAGTATAAGCTTATTTTTATTGTAGAATCTGTGTTCGAACCTAGGTCCAACAGTTAGTTTCATTGATTTTCTTGATATGGAACATGTTCTAATCCAAGACAAACAACTTGAAAAATTTACAGTACTATAAGAAATCATTCAAATCATTTGTGTGCAAAAAAGGTGACTTTTCTCTACATAATTTCAAATTTCCTATTGGGTTGAAAAGACTCGATTGTAATTGCACTGGATTTTCATGGATCCTTGATTCTTTATTCTGACACAATTGGAAGCAACTGGTCTCAATGCATCAGTAATTTAGTGCAGGCTGGATCTATGTTATCTGTCAGCAACAGTTCTCATTGGATTGGATTGGATTTCTTGATAGTCTCTAAATTTCTAAGAGAAGCAGCATGGCTTAGTGGTAAGAGCATGGACTTGGGAGTCAGAGGTTGTGGATTCTAATCCTGGCAGTGCCTCTGGGCAAGTCACTTAGGGCTGTGTGACTGTGTGTGACTTTGGGCAAGTCACTTAACTTTTCTGTGCCTCAGTTATCTCATCTGCAAAATGGGGATTAAGACTGTGACCCCAGTGTTGGACAACGTGATTACCTCATATCTACCTGAGCACTTAGAACAGTGCTTGGCACATAGTAAGTGCTTTACAAATACCATCATTATTATTATTATTCTTGATAGGGATGTTTTTTTCAGGTGTTTAGCACATGCTTATTATAGGTTAGGCACTCAACTATTACCACTAACTGATTTCCAGATGTGATGTTCCATAAACATAGGATGGAATATTTAGGGGATAGTGGAAAACCTAGGCAATAACACTGGAGCTAATAGGATGGTAGAGGTAAAGAGCTGGAGAAGACAATGGTGTAGCAGGTCAAGACACACACACTCACACACACACACAGGAGCACAGGTGTATATATATGTAGGTGTGTTTCATATATATGCTCTTGAAGAGACTTGGGACTGGAAAAAGCAGAGTTATAGACCCTGAAGCTAAGGTGAACTGGAGGCAGTTCCTAAACTATTGATTCTTCTGCAGTAAGAACCATTTTGTTTTCAATGAGTTGAGAATTCAAGTCAGACATAACCAGTTTTACAAGTCAATCAATCAACTGTATTTATTGACCGTTTACTCTAGGCAGACCACTCTACTAAGTGCTTGGGAGAGTACAATAAAACAGAGTTGGTTGACATGTTCCCTATCCCTGTTTACAGAGATATTTCAATCGAGAGGAGACTCTACAAAAGTCCCTTGGCAGTTTACTTTTGCTAGGGCCATTTCCTATAAAAGGTTAATGGATGTAAGGTGCGAAGCTAATTCCCACTACTCTAATTTCACTCCTTAACACTCCCAGCAGTACTTTTAACATCTTGGAGACCTAGGATGGCATAGTGGATAGAGCACGGGTCATTTCTTCTTTTCTTCATCGTCACCGGTAGTTAAGACCCAGGTTCGGGATTCTGATTTTTACCCTCAGTATGAACCAGAGTTAAACAGACCAGTCATTGTTATTAAATGCTGTCGAGTTGCTTACCAATTCGTAGTGGCTCCGTGGATATACTTTCTCCAGAACGTCCTGTCCTTTGCCATATTCCACAACCTTCCTAGTGATTTTTTCCATTATCATTGTTATAACTGCCGCTCTGCCTCTTCCACGTTTTCCCTGGACTTTTCCTAGCATTAGTGTCTTTTCCAGAGAATTATTCCCCCTGATTATGTGTCCAAAATATGCTAATCCAAGTCAGGTCATTTGGCCTGCCAAAGACCACTTTCGTTTAATTTGCTCTAAAATCCATTTGTTTGTCTTCCAGGCAGTCCAAGGTATTCGCAAAAGTCTTCTCCAACACCACATTTCAAAAGAATTGGTGTTCTTTCTATCCTGTTTTTTCACTCTCCAGCTTTCAGGTCCATACATTGTCACTGGAAACACCATAGAGTTGACAATTTGTATTTTTGTGGCAATCGTTACATCATCCCATCTCATGACTTTTTCCAGGCTCTTCATAGCTACTCTTCCTAACATTAATCTTTGGCATATTTCTTGGCTACTATTTCCTTTATTATTGATTATCAATTCACTCAGACATGAAGAATGCAAGTTGCTTTATTCACCCACATTCACAATACCAGAAAAGCAGGAACAGGGACAAGGTCGCTATTACTCAATATACTGCCTCATTAAAGCAGCTCATAATAACAATAATAATAATGTTGGTATTTGTTAAGCACTTACTATGTGCTGAACTCTGTTCTGAGCACTGGAGTAGATACAAGGTAATCAGGTTGTCCCACTTGAAGCTCACAGTCTTCATCCCCATTTTACAGATGAGGTAACCGAGGCACCGAGAAGTTAAGTGATTTGCCCAAAGCCACACAGCTGACAAGTGGCAGAGCCAGGATTAGAACCCATGACCTCTGTCTGACTCCTAAGCCCATGCTCTTTCTGTCCCCTGAGCCATGCTGCTTTTCTGATAATCATCTTGTTTATCAGGAAGATACTCATTGCAACATGGCCCAGTGGCTGGGTTCACCTAGTTATCTAGTATGTTACCATTCAGAGTAAAAGTCATGGCAGTCAAGGCCAAACTACCTAGCTAGCCTAGGTCCAGTCGTGCTAATTGCGGAAAGCAAATTAAACACTGAGGACCGGGTCCTTAAGGGACTCACCTATAGATCTCTTATGCATGCTTCACTCCAAAGAGGGACACCTAGCTCTAGACTAGGTCAACATCAGGGAATACTCACATTAGAGAAGCACCATGACTTAGTTGAAAAAGCCTGAGCTTGGGTGTCAGAGGTCACGGGTTCTAATCCCAGCTCCTTGACTTGTTTGCTGTGTGACATTGGGCAAGTCATTTAACTTCTCTGTGCCTCAGTTACCTCATCTGTAAAATAAGAATTAAGATTGTGAGCCTTGCATGGGACAATGTGATTACCTTGTATCTACCCCAGCACTTAGAACAGTGCTTGGCACATAGTAAGCACTTAACAAATACCAGATTATCATTATTGTTATTATTATTATTATTATTATTATTATTTATTGTTCTCAATGTGTTTCTCATGGCGTTCCCAATACTGGCCATCACAGAGCTGGTGTGCCACACTCTGGATAGGGGAGAGTGTCAACTCTCTCATCCCACTACAAAGAGCTATCTCCTGAGTGCCAATTTTTATAGGGTATCTGGCCCACCTAGGCTCTCCACTTGGGTAATTGTAATAATGATGATATATGGTAAGTGCTCATTATGTGTTAAGCAATGGTCTAAGCACTGGACTACATACAAGCTAATCAGATCGTACACAGTTTCTGTCCCACATGGGGCTCACAGTCTTCATTCCCATTTTAATAATAATAATATTAATGTTGGTATTTGTTAAGTGCTTACTATGTGCTGAGCACTGTTCTAAGCCCTGGGATAGATACAAGGCAATCAGGTTGTCCCACGTGAGGCTTACAGTTTTCATCCCCATTTTACAGATGAGGTAACTGAGGCACCGAGAATTTAATGACTTGCCCAAAGTCACACAGCTGACAGGTGGGGGAGTTAGGGTTAGAACCCATGACCTCTGACTCCTAAGTGTGGGGTCTTTCCACTGAGCTACACTGCTTCTCGATTTTACAGATTTTACAGATTAGGTAACTGAGGCACAGAGAAGTGAAGTGACTTGTCCAGAGTCACAGAGTAGAAAAGTGGCAGAGCCGGGACCACAACCCAGCTCCATCTGACTCCCATGCCCTGCTGTTTGCTTCAATGCAGGCATGGATGAATACCACCTTTGTGGGATCTTTTCACTCACTATCGGCAATATCGACTGAAGGTTGCACCCTTGATCTGCTGACAGCTCCTGTGGTGACACATCACTTTCCATTTTCTGAGGCCTTTGCATTTGCTTCCAGTATTATACCACTCCCCTCATCTTTCTGAGGCCCTCCATTCAATATCAGCAGTACCAGTCAAGAGTTGCTCCACCGACCTGCTGAACGCACCAGTGATCATGCTGTGCTCACTTCATACTGATGACCAGTTGGAAGGCAAAATGGAGTTGGTCCAGTCAAACCTGGCCTGTCACACTCAGGTGAGTATTTGTGATTTGGCTTCAACTAGATATTTGTCTCATCAAGCAGAAAGGTGTCCTTTCAGTTTCTGGGAATGGAAGATTTAGTTTGAGTGTGGGATTTGGCAGAATGTGTAGGTTAGAAGCTCCGTGTGTGTGTGTGTGTGTGTGTGTGTGTGTGTGTGTGTGTGTGTCTGTGCGTGCACGCGCATGTAAATGTGGGAATGCACATGTGCCTAGGACTGGGTGTAGTGTATGAATGTGTCGGTCAGTCAATCATATTTATTGAGCACTTACTGTTCACAGAGCACTGAACTAAGCACATGGGAGAATACAGTATAAGAATATAACAATATAACAGACACATTCCCTGTGCACAACAAGCTTACAGGCTAGAGGGGGAGACAGACAATAGTATCCAGCGCTTAGAAGAGTGCTTTGCACATAATAAGTGCTTAACAAATGCCATCATTATTATAAATAAATGAATGGCAGATATGTACATACTTACTGTGGGACTGGGAGGGGGGATGACTAAGGGGAGATGTCAAGGTGAGGCAGAAAAGGAGGGGGAGAAGAGGAAAGGAGGGCTTAGACTGAATGAATGACTGGGCTAGGTGGGCAATAAATGGAAAGAAAGGAAGAGAGTGAAGAAAACCGGAAAAATGAAAGAAAAAGAAGGAACAAATAAAGAGAAGTATTTTGAAT
Organism: Ornithorhynchus anatinus; assembly: GCF_004115215.2. Lineage (NCBI taxonomy): Eukaryota > Metazoa > Chordata > Mammalia > Monotremata > Ornithorhynchidae > Ornithorhynchus > Ornithorhynchus anatinus. The sequence continues at coordinate 160,067,533 of NC_041728.1, forward strand.
TGTGGAAAACTGAAATGAGATAAAGAGGTAGGTGGATTACATATTGTATAATTAAAAGGAGATAAATGGAAACAAAAGGAAGGAAGAAGAGTAAAGACCCACAAATCTTTTCAAAGCTGTCAAGGTCCCATTTAGAAACAGCCCATTCCCCCCCTACCCCCACCCCCACCACAGCCTGCTGTGGCTGCCATCGTCTCCCCTAGCCTCTGATGGCACCTCCTGGCTTTTAGGCCTCTTCTGATGCTACTGATGCAGCTGCCATCACAGGCTCTCTAATTGCTCCTTCCACTGCTGCTATCAGTAACTTCTGGTGTCTCCTAGTCAGTTTCCACAGCTGAGAGAGTTGTAATCTCAAGCCATGATCTAGAGCTTCTCTGCCCACTTCTGCTCACTACCCTGTGGCACCAGGCCCAATGAAGGAGGTGTGTGTATGTGTATTTGGAGAGGGATTTTGCAGTTGGAGGACACTATGATTTGGAGAACTTGAAGGGAGATGAAATTACAGTCCAGGTGGAGAAGTACTTCCTGATGCAATGATGCAATCATGTTGCACCATAGGTGACAACATAACACTGAAGAACATATGATGTTAGCTATGCTTTTGGTCACATGGGGGGGTCTCATGAGACAAACCCATGCCAGGCCTAAACTTTGGTAAGCCCAGCTCTGCAGGTGAGGAAAACAAACCCCAAATAACTAGAGAACAGTTTAACAGTTTAATAACTCTTCGCCAAGTTTGCATCTCAAGGGGTGGCCTGATGGAGCCCGTGCAGGGGAGAAACTGAAGGTAAGTAGGCTATTTCCAACTCCTGATCCTGAGCTGATAACTGCCAGAATTGGCCCTTATATCAAATTATAATGGAATCAAATTCTAAGAAAGACTCTCAAAGAGGGGAGAAGAGTGGGACCAGTATCCAGGGTCAGATGCCAAGAGAACACATTCATACAGAAAAGCCCCTGACATTGATCTGGTGGGGAGAGGAAGCCTAAGCTAAGGCACAGCAATTTTTGGCACAGAGCAAAATCACGCAGTAACTCTTAAGCAGCCAGATAGTGTAAAAGTCTTTTAATTCCCTGCAGATTATTTGCCCAAATAAATACTTCTATTGGGGAGAAATTTGACTTCTCAGTGTTTTCATTCATAATATGACTTTGGATTTTGTTGTTTCAGTATTTTAAAATTTACCTCCCCCTAAATCTTAAAGTTCAAATTAAATTATTTAAAAAAAAACCCAAAAAACAAAGAATAATAAAATGCTCTGATTCAAAATGCAACATCTTCATCCAGGTGGTTGTGTAGAGATGGAAAGGATTATATGGTTAATTTACTGTTAAAACAGTTGTCTTTTTGATTCTTTAAAAAAAAAGAGAGGTAGTAGTAAGTGATGAATAGTAAAGCAATTCTGAATTGCTCCTGATCATAGCTGTTCTTTTTTGTGTGTTTACCCTGGTGCCAGGGGATATGAATATTTTGAAGGGAATTCTATGCAGCCATTGATCCTGGCTGGCAAAAAAGGTCAGATTTATTATGTTATGAACAAATAGATTAGCACATTTTCAAATCACCTCTTTTTCTCATTTTGAATGTGATATAGGTGTGAATGTGCTGCTTTGTCAACTATGATCAGATGATAGTAAACTGTTCAAGTGAATGCTGTGTAATTATCACTTTGAGTGTTTACAAAATATGACACCTTTACAAGACACATTAAATTTATCCAAATTATCGAAGTAATATGGGCAGGAAGAGCGTGAATAATTGAGACTAACATATAATCCCCCCAAATCATTTTCACTATTTCCCTCGGTTCATCGCCGATTCAACCCGCATAATCTTTCAACAAACCCTGACGGTTCTACCTTCACAGTATCTCTGGTCTAGTGGATAGAGCATGGCCTGGGAGTCAGCAGGACTAGGTTCTAATGCCAGCTCTGCCATGAGTCTGCTCTGTGACTTTGGGCAAGTCACTTTACCTCTCTGAGCTTCAGTTATTATTATGTGCCTTTGAGTCATTTTCGATTCATAGAAACTCCATGGATATACTTTCTCCAGAACATCCTGTCCTCTGCTATAATCCACAACCTTTTTAATGGTTCTTCCATTATCGTTGTTATGGTCTCTATCCATCTAACTGTCGGTCTGCCTCTTCCACGTTTTCCCTGTATTTTTCCTAGCATTAATGTCTTCTCCAGAAGATTAGTCCTCTAATCCAAGTCGAGTCGTTTGGCCTTCCAAAGACCACTTTGGTTTAATTTGCTCCAAAATCCATTTGTTTGTTTTTGGGGCACTCTATGCTATTCACAAAAGCCTTCTCCAACACCTCATTTCAAAAGAATCAATGTTCTTTCTATCCTGTTTTTTCACTGTCCAGCTTTCGGGTCCATACATAGTCACTGAAAACACCATAGAATTGACAATTTGTATTTTTGTGGCAATTGTTACATCAGCCCATTTCAAGACTTTTTTCCAGGCTCTTCATAGCAAATCTGTTACCTCATATGTAAAATGGCAATTAAGACTGAGGCCAATGTGGGACAGGGACTGTGTCCAACTCAATTACCTTGTATGTACCCTAGCATTTAGTACAGTGTCTGGCATATAGTAAGCACTTAACAAATACCATAATTATTATTATTGTTGCCTCTAGAATCTGCCCTTTTTGTTCTATCTTCGCCCCAAACTACTACCCAAATTGATCCAGGCAGTTTTATCCCACTTTGATTACTGCATTAAATTCCTCGCCAACTCACCTATATCTGTCCCTCCCATTTCCAGTCCATACTTCACACTGCTTCAAGATTATTTTTCTAAAGAGAAGTTTAGCCACATAACAATAGTAATAATAATGATAATAATAGTAATAATGTGTTTTTTGTTAAGCATTTATCATGTGCCAGGCACTGTACTAAGAGCTCAGGTAGATACAAGATCACTGGGTTGGACACGGTCCCTATACTGCCTAAAAGTCTTAATCACCTCTCCTTCCCCTCCTTCGAAGCCCATATCATTCGCCTCTACCACCCACTCCAGTTACTTGTCGCCGTCATCTACCGCCCTCCCGGTCCCACCTCCGACTTCTTCAACCACCTTGACCCCTTTCTCACCTTCCTTCTCTCCTTCTCTCTGCCCACTCTGATCCTTGGAGACTTCAACATCCATACGGATGTACCCGACGACTCCTCTGCCGCCCGCCTGCTATCCCTCCTCGACTCTGCCGACCTCCTCCTCCACCATACCGCGCCCACTCACCGACTCGGTCACACCCTAGATCTCATCATCTCCTACCGCTGCACTATCTCCTCCCTCACCGACTCTGAAATCCCTCTCTCTGACCATAACCTTCTCACCTGCCTTAACTCAAACACTCCCTCCCCCTGCATATCTTTGCTACTGCCCCACAGAGACCTCCGCTCTCTCGATCCCATCCGTCTTTCCAATAGCATCTCTCCTCACCTTGCCGCCCTGTCCTCACTTCCCACTCTCGACGATCAGGTCTCCGCTCTCAACTCCACCCTCTCTACTCATCTCGACTCTCTCGCCCCCCTTTCCCTCCGCCGCTCTCGCGCCACTAACCCACAGCCCTGGATCACCTCCTCCGTCCGCCTCCTACGCTCCTATGCTCGAGCTGCTGAGCGCCGCTGGCGAAAGTCCAAGCACCAAGCCGACCTCACACACTTCAAATTTATCCTTTCCTGCCTTAACTCTGCCCTCTCCTCCGCCAGGCAAAGCTTCTTCTCCTCCCTCATCGACACCCATGCCCGTCACCCCCGCCGATTGTTCCGGACCTTTAACTCTCTCCTTAGGCCCCCTGTTCCTCCCCCTCCCCCATCTCTCACCCCTAATGATCTGGCCACCTATTTCCTCACGAAAATCAACACGATCAGGTCTGAGCTCCCCAAAGTCACCCCTCCGCCTCTCCCCTCCCCCCCAACAACCCCCTCCCCTACTTTCCCATCCTTCCCTGCAGTATCCTCAGAGGAGATCTCCCTCCTCGCAAGTGCCACCCCCTCCACCTGCGCCTCGGACCCCATTCCCTCTCACCTTCTTAAAACCATCGCCCCTGCCCTCCTCCCTTCCTTAACTTCTATTTTTAACCACTCAGTCTCCAAGGGCTCCTTCCCCTCTGCCTTCAAACACGCCCACGTCTCCCCCATCCTAAAAAAACCCGCTCTTGACCCCACTTCCCCCTCCAGTTATCGTCCTATCTCCCTACTACCCTTCCTTTCCAAAATCTTAGAACGAGTCGTCTACAATCGATGCCTAGAATTCCTTAACTCCCATTCTCTCCTAGACCCCCTCCAATCTGGCTTCCGTCCCCTCCACTCTACCGAGACTGCTCTCTCTAAGGTCACCCATGACCTCCTTCTTGCCAAATCCAATGGCTCCTACTCCATTCTGATCCTCCTTGACCTCTCTGCTGCCTTTGACACTGTCGACCATCCCCTCCTCCTCCATACCTTATCTCACCTTGGCTTCACGGACTCTGTCCTCTCCTGGTTCTCCTCTTACCTCTCTGGCCGATCATTCTCGGTCTCCTACGCTGGAGCCTCCTCCCCCTCCCATCCTTTAAGTGTTGGAGTTCCTCAAGGGTCAGTTCTTGGCCCTCTTCTGTTCTCCATTTACACTCACTCCCTCGGTGAACTCATCCGCTCTCACGGCTTTGACTACCATCTCTACGCAGATGACACGCAGATCTACATCTCCGCCCCTGTCCTCTCCCCCTCCCTTCAGGCTCGCATCTCCTCCTGCCTCCGGGACGTCTCCACCTGGATGTCGGCCCGCCACCTAAAACTCAACATGAGCAAGACTGAGCTCCTCATCTTCCCTCCCAAGCCCGGTCCGCTCCCAGACTTCTCCATCACCGTGGATGGCACGACCATCCTTCCCGTCCCGCAGGCCCGCAATCTCGGTGTCATCCTTGACTCGTCCCTCTCGTTCACCCCACACATCCTATCCGTTACCAAGACCTGCCGGTTTCACCTCTACAATATCGCCAAGATCCGCCCTTTCCTCTCCACCCAAACGGCTACCTTACTATTACGGGCTCTCGTTATATCCCGGCTAGACTACTGTGTCAGCCTTCTCTCTGACCTCCCTTCCTCCTCTCTCGCCCCGCTCCGGTCTATTCTTCACTCCGCTGCCCGGCTCATCTTCCTGCAGAAACGATCTGGGCATGTCACTCCCCTTCTTAAACAACTCCAGTGGTTGCCTATCGACCTCCGCTCCAAACAAAAACTCCTCACTCTAGGCTTCAAGGCTCTCCATCACCTTGCCCCTTCCTACCTCTCCTCTTTTCTCTCTTTCTACCGCCCACCCCGCACGCTCCGCTCCTCTGCCGCCCACCTCCTCGCCGTCCCTCGGTCTCGCCTATCCCGCCGTCGACCCCTGGGTCATGTCCTCCCGCGGTCCTGGAACGCCCTCCCTCCTCACCTCCGCCAAACTGATTCTCTTTCCCTCTTCAAAACCTTACTTAAAAATCACCTCCTCCAAGAGGCCTTCCCAGACTGAGCTCCTCTTCCCCCTCTACTCCCTCTGCCATCCCCCCTTTACCTCTCCGCAGCTAAAGCCTCATTTTCCCCTTTTCCCTCTGCTCCTCCACCTCTCCCTTCCCATCCCCACAGCACTGTACCCGTCCGCTCAACTGTATATATTTTCGTTACCCTATTTATTTTGTTAATGAATTGTACATCGCCTTGATTCTATTTAGTTGCCATTGTTTTTATGAGATGTTCTTCCCCTTGACGCTGTTTAGTGCCATTGTTCTTGTCTGTCCGTCTCCCCCGATTAGACTGTAAGCCCGTCAAACGGCAGGGACTGTCTCTATCTGTTGCCGACTTGTTCATCCCAAGCGCTTAGTACAGTGCTCTGCACATAGTAAGCGCTCAATAAATACTATTGAATGAATGAATGAATGACAGATGAGGAAACTGAGGCACAGAGAAGTGAAGTGACTTCTCTGAGGTCACACAGCAGACAAGAGGTGGACCTGGGTGTCAAGTGGTGGAGCACATCCCAAGCTCCTCAAAAACCTCCAGTGGTTGCCCATCCACCGCTGAATCAAACAAAAACTCCTGACCATCAACTTTAAGTGTTCTAATCCTCGCTCCACTACTTCTGCAAATCCCTTAGTAAGTGCTTAACAAATATTGCTCGATGAAAGGAACTCTATCAGCTCTCCATTTCAGACTACAACCCAATCTGTAGAGATTGCTCCTCTAATGCCATCTGTTCACCATTACCCAACTGATTTGTCTGTCAACTCCTTGCCTATGTCTTTCTTCTCTATATCCTTTAAGCACTTAAGAGTAATAATAATTAATAATTATTGTACTTGTTAAGCACTGACTATGTGCCAGGCAAAGTACTAAGCAATGAGGTGGATATGAGCCAATAAGCTTGGACACAGTCCCTGTCCTGCATGGGACTCATTGTCTCGATATCCATTTTATGGATGAGATAACTGAGGCCCAGAGAAATTGTGATTTGCCTGAGGTCACACAGCAGACAAATGGTGGGGCCAGGGTTAGAACCCAGGACTTCCCATTCCCAGGTCCCTGCTCTACCCACAGTGTCATGCCGCTTCTCTTGATAATCACCACCCCGCCCCTATCCATGCACAGAACTTTTGTACATATCCATTTCGTACGTGTCTATTTCCCTTATTTGTAATTTTTTTTAATGTCTATCTTCTTTTCTAAACTGTAAGTTCATTGAAGGTAGGAATCATGTCTACCAATTTGTACTTTCCAAATGCTTTGTACAATATTTGGCACACAGTAAGCTCTTAATAAGTATCACTCATTGAACAAAATTTTCCATGAAGCTAACAGTACAAAGACCCAGTATACACTAAAATACTTGTTGCTTTGTCCAGTGGGTGAAATCCATTACTTTCCAGTTATTCTATCTCATCACTTCCTTTCTCCCACTTCCCCACTTAATCCTCCTCCTGGGGAATATGCAGAGTTCCTCAGTGCACTGTAACCAGTGTGCACTCAATAAGTGCTATTAATACTTGCATGGTGACAAAATCAGTCATATCTATTGAGTCCTTACTATGTGTACTAAGCACTTGAGAGAGTAAAACATATGAGAGTCCCATGCTACAAGGGTTTTTATGTTTTGGAGGGAGAGAAAGGCATTAGAACAAATTGCAGACATATATATATATATATAGGTGCTTTGGGGATGAGGGTGGGATGAATAAAGCGTACAAATCCAAGTGAGAAACAGCATAGCCTAATGGATAGAATAAAGCCCTGGAGTCAGAAGGACCTGGGTTCTAAACCAGCTCTACCATACATTTGATCTGTGATGTTGGAAAAATCCCTTAACTTCCTCATTCCTCAATTACCTCATCTGTAAATTGGGGATTAATGCTGAAAGCCCCATGTGGAATGTGGAGCATGTCCGATCTGATTAGCTTGTAACTAATCCAGCAATCAATACAGTGCTTAGTACATAGTAAGCACTTAACAAACAATTGAATTGAGTGCTTATTCTGTGCAGAGTACTGTACTAAGCACTTAGGAGAGTTCAGTATAACAGAGTTTGTAGACATGTTCCCTGCCCACAACAAGTTTACAGTCTATGGGGGAGGCAAAGATTAATATAAATAATAATAAATAATATTAAAGATACATGGATAATTGTTGTGGAGCTGAGGTAGTGGTGAATGAAGAGTACAAATCCAAGTCCAAGAGAAATGCAAAAGAGAATGGTAGAAGAGAAAATGAGGGGGGCCTAGTTGCAAAAGACCTCTTGGAGAAGATGTGCCTTCAGTAAGGCTTTGAAAGTGGGTCGGGTAGTTATCTGTAGGATATAAAGAGGGAGGGCATTCCAGACCAGAGGCAGGATGTGGGCAAGAGGTCAATGGCAAGATAGACTAGATTGAAGTAAGTGAGACATTAAAGGAATGAAGTGTGTAGGCTAGGTTTTATTAGGAAAGCACTAAGGTAAGGTAGGAGGGGGCAAGGTGATTAAGTGCTTTAAAGATGGCAAGGAGTCTGTGTTTGATGTGCAGGTTCTTGGGTAGCTACTGGAGATTCTTGAGTGGGGAAGCAGGGAGTGAACATTTAGGTGAAAAAAATGATCCGGGTAGTAGAGTGAAGTATAGCCTGGAGTGGGGAGGAAGCAAGAAAGGAAGACAGGAAGCAGGGAGATAAGCAAGGAGACTGATACAACGTGGAAAGCAGTGTTGCATAGTGGATAGAGCATGGGCCTGGGACTTGGAAGGGCCTGGGTTCTAATCCCAGCTCTGCCACTTGTCAGCTGTGTGACCTCGGGCAAGTCACTTCTCTGTGACTCAGTTACCTCATATGTAAAATGGGGATTGAGACTGTGAGCCCCATAAGGGGCAGGGACTGTGTCCAAACAGATTTGCTTGTATCCATCTCATTGCTTAGAACATTACCTGGCACAGAGTAAGTGCTTAATAAATACCATAATTATTACTATTATTATTACAGAAATCAAAGGGGGTAGTAGAAGTGCTTGGATTAATGTGGTAGCAGTTTAGATAGAGAGGGAATGGTGGATTTTTGTGATGTTGTGAAGATTGAACTGACAAGATTTGGTGACGTCGAATATTGAAAAAGAGAAAGAAGGAGGGAGGGACTGGAGAGGAGAAGGGGAGATTTTTAGGGAGATTGAGGGTTTCAATTTTCTCAATAAATTACATAGCCAGATCATTAGTGGCAAGGGATGGGGAAGACAGGGGGTTTGAGGAGGGAATTAAGCACCTGGAACAACTGTTGAGGTCAGTGATCATGGGAGTCAATAAAGACGTAGAAATAACTTTCCTGGGCAGAATTAAAACATGCAAAGCTGAGCTTGAAGTGGATGAGATCGGCCTGATATCTGGATTTTTGCCAGGAAACACTCTGTGTCTCAAACACAGGAGCAAAGCAAGTGGATTGTGGAGATAATCTAGGGCTGTGGGTTAGTGATAGGAGACTTGACAAAGGGCTAGAGAAAACAAACAAACAAACAAAAAATCCATAAAAAACGGGCAAGGGAGAGGGAGTAGGGAAAAAGAGATCTCTGATGGGGAAGGCCTTTTGGAGGAGATTGATTTCTTTAATGAGGCTGAGCGGTGGGGAGAGTAATACTATGTCAGAAGTGAAGAGGGCGGTAGTTCCAGACCTGAGGCAGGACACGGGTGAGGGGTTGCCAGAAAGATTGAGGTAATAATGTTGGTATTTGTTAAGCGCTTACTATGTGCCGAGCACTGTTCTAAGCGCTGGGGTAGACATAGGGGAATCAGGTTGTCCCACGTGGGGCTCACAGTCTTAATCCCCATTTTACAGATGAGAGAACTGAGGCACAGAGAAGTTAAGTGACTTCCCCACAGTCACACAGCCAACAAGTGGCAGAGCTGGGATTCGAACTCATGAGCCCTGACTCCAAAGCCCATGCTCTTTCCACTGAGCCACGCTGAGGTACAGTGAGTAAGTTGATGGCAGAGGAGAAGTTCAGTTATAGTAAGGTTAGGTAGAGGGAACAAGGTGATTGAGAGTTTTAGTCAATGATGAGTTTTTGTTTAATGCAGAGCAACCCTGAAAGTTCTTGAGAAGTGGGCTGATTGTATGTTTTTTTTTCTCTTTTTAGAAAAATGATCTGGGCATCAGAGTGGAGTGGACTGGGTGGAATGGGGAATGACGGGAGGTAGGGCGATCAACAATGAGGCTGATGCAGTAGCCAAGACAAACTGTTATAAATGATTGGATCGATGTCGTAGCTGTTTGGATGGAAAGGGATCCACTGGGGTGAGTGTTATTGAGAGACGATCTCTTGTGAGTGTATCTGTGAATATATAGTAGATCTACTTTTCTGGGCCCTCGCCATCTGTAAAATATATTGCAACAAAAATATTAGGAACTTGTTTGTAAAATCAGATTATCGAAATGCCAATATCATTTGACTTCATGTTTTGAAAAATAAATTCACTACATGAGAATCTGAGCTACAGGTTTTATGTCTTTGTATGCGATTCAGTTCCATGTTCTTTAAATTCCTTGCAAGGTCCCTCAGAGAATAATAGTAATAAAAAATGGTATTTGTTAAGCATTTACTATCAGTCAAGCATCATACTAAGATATTGGGTAGAGACAAGATAATCAGGCTAGACAATCCTTGTTCCAGATGGGGCTCACATTGTAGGGAGGAGTGAGAACACTTACTGAGTTGCCATTTTACAGATGAGGAAATTGAGCCACAGAGAAGTCAAGTCACCTAGCAGGCAATACGCGGACCTGGGATTAGCACCCGTCTCCTCTGACTCCCTGGCTCTGCATTTTCCATTCGGCCATCCTGCTCTTCAAGAAGTCACCTTTTTTGCTGTTCACTTTAAAATGATGGATGTAAGAACCACAGCTTTCTTCCTTTCTGTATATTATTGGACCCCTCCATCCCCCATTCCCCCTGCTCTCAAATTCTCATGATCAGGGATGGGATGCAAGACACATTCAAGGGGTGAGAAAGGATCAGGATGGCTTGGGTGATGTGGCACTAAAGTTTCTTCTAGATATATTGGTATATATTTAGGAGGGAAGAAAGACCCTGAAGGAAATAAAGTAAATTTGTCTGACAGAGGCAAATGAGGTAATAAAGAAAGCAAGGAGCATGGAAAAGGTGAGACCTTGAAACAGAGGGAGTAAATCAGATTTGATCCAGAAAGCAATATGCAGCAAATTGAGTTGATTGAGGGGAGTGAAAGAGGATGGAAGTAGAGTGGCCAGAAAGGAGAAAGTTATTATAAGCAGCTGACACTTTCCTTGAACACTAAAACAGGCCAGTACTGACAGTTTCTGTATTATTTATGTTCACATAACTGGCTGAAAAGCCCTATTAATAAACTGAAGTCCTTTTTACTCAAAGTAGACATGTAGTTTCCTTGTGTTTCATGGTCACAGTTTTTGTTTTTTTGTTGTTGTTTTTCACATTGCCAGCAGTTTGCCACTACATATCTTTGTTTCTTCTCCTGAAGGCATGTTATGAACAATCCCCTAGCCATAACACACCAAGGGCATTTAGAGGGACCCCCTTTAGCCAATATAAATAGTGCCAATGTAACATAAATATAACATAGCACCCAACGTAAATAGAGTTGTAGGTAATCTACAAACCCCAATCTCTCTCTCCTTTGCTGTCTTACTTTTTACCTGCCTTCAGTACATCTCTGTTTGGATTCCTCACAAACACCTCAAACAACATTTCTGAAACCAAAATCCTCATCTTCCCACACAAACCCTCTCTTCTTCTCTCTCATCACCCTAGACAACATCAGCATCCTCCTTGTCTCACAACCCCATAAACCTGGCATTATCCCCGACTCATCTTTGTCATTAAGTCTACACTTTCAGATTGTCATCAAATCCTGTCGGTTCTACTTTTGCAAGATCTATAGAATCCAACCCTTTTTCTCCATCCATCCTTCTTCTTAGAGAAGCAGTGTCGCTCAGTGGAAAGAGCATGGGCTTGGGAGTCAGAGGTCATGTGTTTGAATTCTGACTCTGCCACTTTTCAGCTGTGTAACTGTGGGCAAGTCACTTCACTTCTCTGTGCCTCAGTTACCTCATCTATAAAATAGGGATGAAGACTGTGAGCCTCACGTGGGACAACCTGATTACCCTGTATCTACCCCAGTGCTTATAACAGTGCTTTGCACATAGTAAGCGGTTAAATACCAACATTATTATTATTATTATTGTCCAAATTGCTACCTCACTTGTCCAAGTACTTATTCATTCAATTCATTCAATAGTATTTATTGAGCACTTACTATGTGCAGAGCACTGTACTAAGCGCTTGGAATGAACAAGTCGGCAACAGATAGAGGCAGTCCCTGCTGTTTGACGGGCTTACAGTCTAATCGGGGGAGATGGACAGAAAAGAACAATGGCAAAAAATAGAGTCAAGGGCAAAAAATAGAGTCAAGACTTCTTATCACTTATCATATCCTCCTGTTGACTATTGCATCAGTTGGATGCTCTAGTCTCTCCTCACTCTCGTGCATACTTCACTCTGCTCCTGGATTATTTTTCTCAAAAAAAATTTAGTCCATATTTCCCCACTTCTCAAAAATTTCCAGTGGCTGCCTATCAATCAGTTTATTTATTGAGTGCATACTCTGAGAACAGTGTACTCAACTCTTGGGAGTACAATACAATAGAGTTTGCAGGCAGGTTACAGTCTAGAGGCAGATATGGATATGAATATTAAATAACATAATTTATATACATATAATTATAATTTAAAGATATACTGTGGGGTTGAAAGTGAGGTGAATATCAAATGCCCAAAGGTCACAGATCCAACCACACTGCAACCAACTTTACAAATGTATCTGGGATTAGAACCCACAACCTCCAACTCCCAAGCCCATGCTCTTTCCACTAAACCACTCTGCTTCTCTATTTGTTAAGCATTTACTATGTGCAATACACTGTTCTAAGCACTGGGTTAGATACAAGATTCTCAGGTTGTCCCATGTGGGGCTCACAGTCTTAATCCCCATTTTACAGCTGAGGTAACTGAGGCACAAAGAAGTTAAGTGACTTGCCCCAAGTCACACATCTGACAAGTGGCAGAGGAGGGATTAGAACCCATGACTTCTGACTCCCAAGCCCATGCTCTTTCCACTAAACCACGTTGCTTCCACCATGATATTTAGTATTTTAAATTGCTAATCCTACTCACCCTTCTGATTAGGTTGTGTAAGGTTTTATGTTTTTTGTTTTGATTTTGGAAAGGCAATTAAGTGAAAAACATGGCATTGTTTCCTTTATGCTGATTTTGTTCTAAATAAAACATTTATAGGATTAAACCTGCACAAATCCTTTAAAGAGCATGAACAAATTGTTATTTCTGGTATTTTCTGCAAAAAAATAAAAGGCCTTCAATCTAGCGACTTCTGGCAGTGAGACTGAGAGGTAGTAACCATTTCTTAATTAATTTGGATGCTTATTAGCTAATGCTAGTTTTAGGGACTGGACTAATCTTTTAATGCTAGCAAACCAAAAAAATTCCTCTTCTCCTTAGATTTCCCTAGGTCACATACTTCATTTACTTGCCTACTATTTTCTCTACTGCCATCTAGCCATTTGTTGGTGGCATTGTTAGGGACCAATATAATAATTACGGTATTTGTTAAGCGCTTACTGTGTGCAGAGCACTGTTCTAAGTTCTGGGGTAGATACAGGATAATCAGATTGCCCCACGTGGGGCTCACATTTTTTAATCCCCATTTTTGCAGATGAGGTAACTGAAGCCCAGAGAAGTTAAGTGACTTGCCCAAGGTCACACAGCAGGCAAGTGGCGGAGCTGGGTTTAGAACCCACGATCTCTGACTCCCAAGGCCAGGCTCTTTCCACTAAGCCATGCTGCTTCTCAATATTGGATTGTATTGATTATTGGTGTGACCTACAACAGATAATTCTCATACAGGTGTTTTTCTTAGCATTTATTTAACTAATAGATGAACTGGAATCCATTCTTTTGAATTCCTACAAAAACATTCCAAGTGTTCATATGTTACAAAAAATGATCATTTGAATATAAACTCTGCTGACATAGTGCACTTTTAAAATACCTTGGGAGGGGGAAAAGATTTATATAACACCACAAATTATGTAAGGTAGCATTAGAGTTTCAACTTAACATCAAGATAGGGTGACTTTGATTTTATTTGCCAATGATTTTTTAATGGAATACTAATTATCTAGCTTAGCTTGTAGAATCTGACTTCATTTTAAATTGGCTTGGGTAATAGAGATAATGTCAGTTCTGCAGTCCATGAGCATTTTGAGAATTAATTAAAATGTCATAAAATGGTTCTTTCATTAGCATATATGTGGTCATGAATATAATTATAATTACTTCTTAGAGGTTGTGAAGGAGACTTTTAAGTTTGATTGATTGAATTAATGGAAGTGTGGACTGTAACAACACTCCAGCTACAGATAGAGAAGCAGCGTGGCTCAGTGGCAAAAACACAGGTTTAGGAATCAGAGGTCATGGGTTCTAATCCTGAACTCTTCCACTTAGCTGTGTGACTTTGGGCAAGTCTCTTAACTTCACTGTGCCTCAGTAACCTCATCTATAAAATGGGGATTAAGACTGTGAGCCCCACGTGGGACAGTCTGATTACCTTGTATTCCCCCAGCACTTAGAACAGCGCTTGGCACATAGTACGTGCTCAACAAATGCCACCACTGTTATTATTAATAGTAGATAATCACAAAGAACATTAATTACCAATTATAGAAAAATAGTAATAATCTTGGGCTTTCAGAAATGTGCTAGAACATTATTGGAAAATATTAATGTTTCTAAATGGCTAGAATTTTAGAATTAAAACTCATCTGTACCCTTTTTCTTTTTCAAGGCATGCTGAGAAGAGAGATTATATCAGGAATTCCCAAAATGTGGCCAGTGGTCCAAACATAGTCCAGGGTGGCACTTAGGAATCTTTTTTTTTCTTAAATTGCTCACACAGAGTATTCTAGCTTTGAGGCAGAAAACCTTTAATTAGCACAAGAAGAGGCTGAGAGACCTTGTTAATGACCCAAACTAACACACACACTGTGTGAACACTTGGTTGAATATATATCCACAATCACAGCAGTTTTAAAACCATTAGCAGTCTCCCTTTCACACAAATTTTGGATATGTGATAATATTGTCCCACCAAAGGAAAATTAGTTATAGAAAATATTCTTGCTATTATTAATCAAACAATGGCATTCATTGAGCGTTTACCTTGTGCAGAGCACTGAACTAAGCACTTGGGAGAGTACGGTATGACAGAATTAGTGGTCATGTTCTCTGACCATAAGAAGCAAGCTCCTACCTCCCGATGTAGTCACCATACATAATAACAATAAACGCTGTGTGAATGTGCAGAGTGTTCTGCTTAAGAGTTGAAACGATTGAATGAACATGTTCCCCTCGTGTTTTGTGTGTACTGAATGGAGGACATTCTGGGAAAGCCAAACAGTTGAGATTTGGGGTGATGCCTAGAGAAAGATTATGTATATGCATGTGGTAGAGCAGGAACAAAGAAAGATTCAGGCATTTTGTCCTGAAGTGGGCGGAAATGAACATCTTCTTTGATAGGAAGGAATTGGCTTTACTCCTGTGGCGGTGTGAAAGTGTGTTTAGGATGAGTTATAATTGAATGAATTGGCCAGTGTTGGGAAAACCTGTATTATTCATTGCAGAGAAATTCCTAGCTGAATTTGGGTGGATCTGCAGATTGAGAGTCATCTTCTTGGCCTGGGTTTTTAATTCTTCTCCTTTCTCTCAGATATCCATAAAATTACCTAGTTACTTGAAAGAAATTTTCAGTTAAGGCACGGGGGTAGGAAACTTATCCAATTTGCTTAAAGGGCCAGAGCTATCAGTTTGGAAAATTAAAAGGGAATTTCTTTGAGAAAAGGCACCTCCCTCCAGCAAAGGGTTGTCTTCCTCAATCTAAGGCACCTCTCTCTAGAAACTTCAGTGGTGGTAATTGGGAGTGAATTTGTCATTGTTCTCCCAGCCTAGGAATAACTGTAGGGGTGGTGACTTAATCATTAGTTCTGAAAATCTATTGCATTAAATTTTGCTAAGTTGGTAAAAGGTATTTAAGCAAATCAAATACAAAAAGGCATCTTGACACTTTTGGAATATATATATCTGGCTGGTATGAAGGAATTTTGTTGGGGTAAAGGTAGTAAAGATTGGAAGGGAGAACTTGGAATAATAATTGGATCTGGAGTTTTCCTCTCAAATGTATTTTTAAGATGTAAACTTAAATAGGGTTAGGCTGAGAAACTTTGCCTGCCATTGATCTTAAGGAGTCTAATAAGGGGACAGCTGCATGCAAAGTACAGATTTAATTGCTGAATATTACAAATTGAATGTATTAAAAATGCGGTTTATTTGATCATCCTTGCTTGTTAAATTGGTTCAAGTGGTGTTTAATATTCATTCAATAGTATTTATTGAGTGCCTACTATGTACATAAAATCTCCATTATGTTAAGGATTAACAGCATAACCTCTGACTGTTGTCTCTGCTATAGTCTAGCTAAAGGGGCTGAAAGCAGATGTATGTTATTCGATATCATACATATGTACAGATCTGGATGTTTACTTTGTCTTTATGATTGTTTCCTTTTAAGGGACTGAGTAGGTTTAGTCATCACATCCCAAGGATTTGGAAAGCAACAGAAGGATAATTGTAAAGATTATTAAATTGTTATCAGTACTTTTAAAGAATGAGTTAAGAATGATTGTTAAATATCATTTGGAAAAAGCTAATATTTCAAACTTTATCAATCGTATCTGGCTATATGATGCTCCTGGGTACTTTTCTGCCTCACAATTCTGTGGTTAGGATTGCCTGACTTCCAGACAGGTTCAGCAAAGTAATCATCACTGAACTGCCTTCCAGAGAGCCTGTCTTCAGTTTTAGCCATGACATTCATTCAATAGCATTTACTGAGCACTTACTATGTGCAGAGCACTGTACAAAGCACTTGGAATGTACAGTTCGGCCACAGATAGAGACAATCCCTGCCCAATGACAGGCTCGCAGACAGTATCTGGGAAGGGAACCTGTTTCAACCTGACCGGTGTCCCTTGCCCCTTCATCCTAGTAATTCTGGACATTTGGACGCGATCATCTCTGGCAATGTACCACGTGGCTGACGAGGAGTCCATACCACAGAAGGAGTTTGGGACTGGTTTTAAGGGCTCTTTTGAGAACTGAGGCAGCTCCCCAGTCCATGGGTTGCAAAGACTTTTTCCTATTATTATTTCTATTATTATTTTGCTATTGAGAAGCAGTGTGGCTTAGTGGAAAGAGCACGGGCTTGAGAGTCAGAGGTCATGGGTTCTAATCCCAGATCCGCCATCTGTCAGCTGTGTGACCTTGGGCAAGTCACTTCATTTCTCTGGGCCTCAGTTACCTCATCTGTAAAATGGGGATTGAGACTGTGAGCCCCACATGGGACAGAGACTGTGTCCAACCCGATTTGCTTGTATCAACCCCAGCTCTTAATACACTGCCTGGCACATAGTTAAGCACTTAACAAATAACATTATTATTACTATTATTAACTAAATGTGTGCTAGTGGGTGAGAGGGTTATCTGTCCCACTGCTGCACCTCTCAATCTGTGTGCGTGGACACTTCATCCCTGGTCCCTTACCTCAGTGCAGGGCCTCAAACCCATGGTGGTCAACAAACCACATTCCATATCTTTATACCTTCTCTTTGCACGCCTTAAGGGAAGGGGGTAGGGGCACCTTCTGTTGCTCCTGGCCATGGGATAGGAACTGTACTCTGCCCCAACCCATGGATTCACTTTCCTGGTTCCCGTGGCAGGCCACGGAGGTTATTGGCCTATGCGGTTAGGGAGGGACAGCACCAGAAGGCACGGCTTCCAGTGCCACCTCACCACCATGCCACCCAGAGAGGATGCAGGAAGGAGTGGGGTCAGGTGGGCACGAATGACGAGAGCCAAGGAGTGGCAATAATAATAATAATAATAATAATGGTAATTGTTAAACGTTTACTATGTGCAAAGCACTGTTAAACGCTCTGGGGGGATACCAGATCATCAGGTTGTCCCACGTGGGTCTCACAGTCTTCATCCCCATTTTACAGATGAGGTAACTGAGACACAGAGAAGTGAAGTGACTTGCCCAAAGGCACATAGCTGACAAGTGGCAAGGCAGGGAATAGAACCCATGACCTCTGATTCCCAAGCCCGGACTCTTTCCACTGAGCCACGCTGCTTCTCTTGGTATGTCCCAAGATGACTCTGAGGTACCGATCATCTCAAGGTCAAATGGTATCCCATGACCTCCTGAGCCAGCAGGCAGAATTGGGAAGTGAGGGTGGGATACCGTCCTCACAACCCAAACTGCCAGATTTACAGCCCAAGCCAGGAACACAGAAAGGTGCCCCTTGCACCCTGTGCCAATCAAATTAGGTATGGGGTGGTGGCGGGGAGGGCGGAGATTGGATAAACTGAGGCCTGAAGCTGGAATGGCCTAAGACCACAGGTGATAAATCCCTGTGTTCTCTAACTTTCTGGGTGGAGGATGGGGCCTGGCAGCAGCTGGCTGCAGGTCACCTCTGGCCAGAGCGTGGGAAGGCCACTCGGCCACTTGAGTGAGGAGTCTTGGATGGATGGGGGATTGTCTAGTCCTGCCTCATATTCATGGGGCTGGAAGCCAGGTGCTTCACCGTGGCTATGGAACACATCAGTGGATTTCTTCTGAATGGGGAGTGCTCATGAGTGGGAGGTGGGGGCTTTATCACTGGTATGTAAGGCATGTATGTATGTAAGGCATAAGTGGATTTAATGCCTAAGTGGATTCCTCCTGAGTGGGCTGTGCACATGGTGGAAGGTGGAAGGTAGCCACCCCAGCAAATGCAAGTAACGCATAAGTGGCTCTAAGGCCTGAGTGGATTCCTTCCGCATGGAGTGGGCAGATGGGTGAGAGGTAGCCGCCTCACCACATGCTAGCAAACCTTCAGTGGATTCCATCTGGCTGGGCCCCGGGTTTCTGCTCCGCATGAATAACATAGGAGTAAATTATTCCTCCCCTTAGGGAACCTCTCACACCACCAACAATCATATTCTCCCATTAGGGAAGTTCGATTAGTTGCATCTAAATAAGTCTAAATAATCAAATAATTCAATTTGCCTCGCGGAATCAATTTTATACAAAACTCAGGCTCTCCATCCCTGCCTCCCCCCTGCCCTCACAGCGCCAATTCCGAATGAACCCATCCCCGGTGATGGGACCCTTCTAGACTGTGAGCCCATTGTTGGTTATGGTTGTCTCATTTTCTTGCGGAATTGTACTCTCAAAGCACTTAGTACAGTGCTCTGCCCACAGTAAGCACTCAAATATGATTGAATAATAGTGATAAATGTGGTATTTGTTGAGTCTCTATTATGTGCCAAGTCCTGCACTAAATGCTGGAATAAATACAAGAAAATCAGATCAGACACAGTCCCTGGCCCACATGGGACTCACAGTCCAAAAAAAGGAAGACTAGGTGTCACATCCCCACTTTACAGATGAGGAAACTGAGGCACAGAAAATTTAAATGACTTGCCAAAGGTCCCTCAACAGGAAAGTGGCAGAGCTGGGATTCAAATCCAAGTCCTGGGACTCCCAAGCCTGTATTCTTTCCGCCAGGCCATGCTGTTTCCCACTTCATTCTTCTACTTTATCTGATAGGGTTAGAGAATAGTGTGCAGGAGAAATAGTGTGGTTTGGGGAAGCAGATAACAAGAAGGGGTCGAGAACTGAGCCTTGAGAGACCTTTAGTATCAGAGGGTATGAGGCCAGAGGAGGAGCCTGCAAAAGAGATTGAGAAGTGGCCAGAGAGATTTCCAGCAACTCTTACACCTAGTGCAATTCTCCAACCATACAAGGTAGTCAAAAGAGTTACTGATGGTGCAAAATGTAATAACGCCTCCTCTGTCACCCTTGGTTTGCATCAAACCATGATGCATGTTAGGTAAACAGCAGAAGTACTAATATTAGTAATAATTATGTTTACTGAATACTTATGCTCTGCAATGCACCACATTAGGTACTGAAAACAGAAAAACAGAATAAGTCACTTGTGTTGTCCACAAGGATCTTACACTCTAATTGGGGAAGACAAATATTCACAGGGACTGACATAGTCATTTAAGCTTGGGACAAGCAGAGTTTATCAGACTCTTCAAGGGAAGAAGTCACTTTCTGCTATAAGCTGTGCCTCTTCCTCAGAGTTTCAAAAGAGGAACTGATCTACTCAGGCTCCAGCTTGGAAGTGTCCTTCTCTAAGATTAACCCTTTATGGCACAGAGCAAGACTCTGAAAGGTAGACCACTGCTCTGCCCATCATCAAGGCCATACTTTATTATCTTCTCTTCCACAACACCTTTTTAATCAATAACATTTATTAAGCACGTACTCTGTTCAAAGCACTGTACTAAGCTTGGGATATTACAATAGAGTGAGGAACCCTCAAGGAGTTTACACTAGAAGGGAGGCAGACACTTATTTTCAGATAAAGGAACCACTCAAATTTTACAATATATACATAAGTGTTGGGGAGGAAGAAGGTGGGTGAGTACCTAAGGGCTTGAGAGTTAAGGGTTTAAGTGAATAGGTGATTCAATAATAGGGGAAATAGGGTGGAAGTATAAAAGATTAGCTAGGGAAGTTTGCCTGAAGGAGATGTGATTTTATTATAGCTTTAAAGATGGGGAAAATAATTGTCTGCTGGATGTGAAGTGAGGGGGAGTTCCAGGTAGGAGAGAGCAGGGTGAGCAAGTAATGATCAGTGACAGAGGTAAGATAGAGGCATAATGAGTGGGTTGGTATTTGTGGATAAAAGTCTGCAGGTTGGATTGTAGTTGGGAAAGAAACTTGACTGCGTGCCTTGAAGGGTATGGTCAAGTGTTTGTGCATGATAAGGAGAGGAATAAGTGAGGGTGGTAGAGGATTTTTTTGGTATGGGGAGATGTGTACAGAAGAATGTTTTAGAAAAATGATTTTTGGAAGATTTGGTTTTTGGGTTTTTTTTTGGTATTCGTTAAGTGCTTACTAGGGGCCAGGCACAATTGTAAGTGCTGGGGTAAATACAAAATAATCAGGTTGGACAAAATCCGTGTCCCACATGGGACTCCCCATCTTAATCATCATTTTACAAATGAGGTAACTGAGGCCCAGAGAAATGAAGTGACTTGCCCAAGGTCACCCAGCAGACAAGTGACAAAGCTAAGTTTAGAACCCAGGTCCCTTTGATTCCCAGGTCGTACTCATCCATTAGGCCATGCTACTTCTCTAAATTTATACTCAAGAGGTGAAAGGCTGGAGTCAGAGAAGTCATTGAGGAGGCTGATGCAGTAGTCAAGAATGTCTGGACTAATGAGGTTGTTGTTGAGATGGAGAGAAATAAGTGGAGTCTGGAAATGTTGTAAAGAAAGAAGTGATGTAATTGGTAACAACTGCATGTGGAGTTGAAAGAGAGTAAGGAATCAGGTATATTACTCTGGTCCTGGAATTGAGAAATGGCATAGGTGGTGGTGTTTAGAGAATGACTACAGAAGAGTATGGTACAAAGAAATTGGGAGAGTAC
This sequence comes from Ornithorhynchus anatinus, assembly GCF_004115215.2. Taxonomy (NCBI): domain Eukaryota; kingdom Metazoa; phylum Chordata; class Mammalia; order Monotremata; family Ornithorhynchidae; genus Ornithorhynchus; species Ornithorhynchus anatinus. The sequence goes on from NC_041728.1 coordinate 160,088,677, forward strand.
AATACAACAGAATTAATAGGCATGTTCCCTGCCCATAGCATGATGGGAAAACTGGGTGGAGGAGAGGATTTGGGAACAAAGATGAAGAGTTTAGTTTTAGATACCTTGAGCTTTTATGGTGCTAGAGTCATCCCCATAAAGACAGCTTTAAGATAGGAGGAAATGTGAGGAAAGAGGTGAAAGCTAATGGGGTAGATTTGGGAGTCATTTGCATAGAGATCATAATAGAAAAAGGTAGGAATGAATTATCTCCCCAAGGGAGTTAATGTAATTTGAAAAGAGATGGGGATGCAGAACAGACATTTGTGAGACAATCAGGAAGAGGATGGAAAGCAGAGAAGGAGCCTGAGAAGTATTACAGAAATAAGAGAAAGCCAGAGAAGGTTAGCTAATGTTTCCAAAAAGGATTGAGCCACAGAGTCAAAGGTGGTCCATAGCTAATGGAGGATTAAGACAGAGTAGAGTCTGTTAGATTTGTCAAGAAGGAGGTCTCTGATAATTTTGGAAAGAGGAATTTACTGAAGGATGGTAAAACTGGTTTAAGAAGAGTCAGGAAGTGAGTTTGGGGAGAAAGTGGAGGCTCTGGATGTGTAGAGATGTGTGTACACAATTCAGGTAGGAAGCAATTTATTGCCATTGTTCTTGTCTGTTCTTGTCTGTCCGTCTCCCCCGATTAGACTGTAAGCCCGTCAAACGGCAGGGACTGTCTCTATCTGTTGCCGACTTGTTCATTCCAAGTGCTTAGTACAGTGCTCTGCACATAGTAAGCGCTCAATAAATACTATTGAATGAATGAATGAATGTTTAGGATAAAGAGAATTGGCCTGGAAGTCAGAAGACCTGGATTCTAATCCCAGCTGTGTCATTTGCTTGTAGTGTGATATTGGGTAAATCATTTCACTCCTTTGTGTCTCAGTTTTCTCATCTGTAAAATGAGTATTAAATTCCACTCCCAACTACTTAGACTCTGAGCCCCATATAGGACAGGCACAGTGTTCAATCTGATTATCTTGCATCTGCCCCAATACTTATCACACAGTAAGGGTTTCAGAGATACCGTAACTACTATTATGAAGTAGTTTGGGCTAGGGGAGGAGACAGATGGGCTGATAACTGGCTAATATGGGTCCAGAGAATATTTTGTTGTTGTCATTGTTAGGATGGATAGGAGCATGTTTGAAGGTCAAGGGGAAGGAGGTATCAGAGTGAAAATTGAAGATGGTGGCTAAGTAGAGAAGAACAGTGGGAACAAGTGTTTTTGAAGGCAGGAAAGGATGAGGTTAGAAGCACTGGTGAAGAAAATCAATTTTGGAAGTAGGAGAGAAATCCCCTCCTGAGAGACAGTTGAGAAGGATAACAGGCAAGGGGGAGATTTTGAGGAACTCATGCCTGGTGGTTTCAATTTGTCTAAAATAAGTTGGCAGGCCCTTTCAGAGTGAAATGAGAGCACTGGGGATTTCATCAAGGAGTTATAGGTCTAGAATAGCAGGTGGGAAAGTGGTCATGGGAGTCGATGAGGGAGAAGTAATGCTGCTGAGCAGAAGACAGGGAAGACTTATGAAGCTGCAATGGCTGAAGTGGCCTGATACCTGGATTCCTAGCAACAGTGCTCTGCAGCATGAATTCAGGAGTAGAGATGAGGGCTAAGGATCTGTGGTGTGAGATCAGTGGGGCAGGAGAGTTGTGAAAGAGCTGTGGAAGAGACAGGTGGAGATGTGGAAGTTGCCGACCTTATCCTCATACCAGCGTGGCTCAGTGGAAAGAGCACGTGCTTTTGTGTGTGGTGTGAAAGAGAGGAAGGAATCAGGTATATTACCCTGGTCCTGGAATTGAGAAATGGCATAGGTGGTGGTGTCAGAGGTCAGAGGTCATGGGTTCGAATCCCAGATCGGCCACTTGTCAGCTGTTTGACTTTGGGCAAGTCGCTTAACTTCTCGGTGCCTCAGTTATCTCATCTGTCAAATGGGGATGAAGACTGTGAGCCCCACGTGGGACAACCTGATGCCCTTGTGTCTACCCCAGCGCTTAGAACAGTGCTCGGCACATAGTAAGCGCTTAACAAATACCAACATTATTATTATTATTATTACCCTCCCTTATACATGAACTCATTGCTGAACAGCTGACAGACCATGACTCTCCCTAACTTCATCTAATCCCCTCCTGTTAGTCTTCTATGGAAAATTGCTGATCTCCCTGCTTTATATCCCCCCCAATAGCCACTTCATCCCCTCCATGTAAGCTTGTTTTGGGCAGAAAACTAATCTACCAATTCTGTTGAACTGTACTTTCCCAAGTGCTTAGTTCAGGGCAGTGCACAAAGTAAACACTAAATACATTCCATTAATTGGTAGAACTCCAGCACTTGAATTCATGTACATACCCTATACATTCTCACTCCCCTATCTGTAATGTAAGTATCTCCAGTGGACGCTGGAATTGTTGGTAGCATCTTATCCAGCTGAAGGTTGCACTGTGGGGTGTTTTGGCCCTCCAGGATCCTTCTTGCTTCAGCCCCATGAGCCCAAGCATTGAGTCCTCATCTCTGAGGCTATTTTGAACTCCTTTGTGTCAAGTCACTCAAAATGTTTCACAGTTCATAAATGGTCAATTTTGAAGCTCCTATCCTCTGTTTAAACATGGTACATTTGTGTATGTTGTTCAGTGTTAGACAGTGGCTCTGTCCTCCATATTTGGAGATGTAATTTGTTTCTATTTTGGGATACTGGTCACACACTCTTGCTTACATTTTTGGATACTGGTCACATACTGCAGTAGGGCAACATTTGTAGAAAGAAGAATTATGACTATACCTTGGAAATGAGTCTGAAGTCAGAGTAATGTTACTAATTCAAATTCTCTTGAAGCAGTGCTAACCATTTTTTTTTTTGTATGCCCATATACAAAGACCAAAATCTGATGACATGACCAGATAAGGTGTGATGGGGTTTCTTTCATCCTCACGCTCATGCTAACACCGGCAGGATAGCTTACTATCCATCTTAATAAATCTGTCTGGAGAACAGTGCCATCAAATTAGAAGCTGTTGAACTTCGACCTACATTTCTCAAGTCATTCTGACCTAATTTCATATTCAGCCCTGTTACCCACCTGCTCAGCTATTTATGGTTTAGTGAAACTTGTGTCACTCGTGCTCTATAAATCTTACCTTCTAATTCCTTTGTTGTAATATACACAGACACACACACACCACACATTATTCTTCTGAGGGAACAGAATTTCCCTAAACTCAGATCAGAAAATATTATTGACATTGCATCTATCTTGCACTTTTAAAACAAAATCTGGACTGTGATAATACTGGGTAAAATGTTAATTAATTCCAATCTTAATGTTTAATAAAATTATGAGGGTGAAATTTATTTTATATATTATGCTGCATTACAGTTATTAATGCACTGAATTTTTTCACTGAATTTTTAGAATGTTAACCAAATTTATATTGATTTTCTGTCTGAATAGCAGCATGATCTGGTGGAAAAAACACAGGCTTGGGAGTCAGAGGACCTGGGTTCTAATCCCAGTTCTGTCAGAGAAGCAGCGTGGCTCAGGGGAAAGAGCCTGGGCTTGGGAGTCAGAGGTCATGAGTTTGAAATCCGGCTCTGCCACTTTGCTGTGTGACTGTGGGCAAGTCACTTCATTTCTCTGTGCCTCAGTTCCCTCATCTGTAAAATGGGGATTACGACTGTGAGCCTCACGTGGGACAACCTGATTACCCTGTATCTACCCCAGTGCTTAGAACAGTGCTCTGCACATAGTAAGCACTTAACAAATACCAACATTAATTAATAATAATGATTATGGTATTTGTAAAGCGCTTACTATGGGTCTGGAACTGTTCTAAGCACTGGGGTAGATAAAATATAATAGGGTTGACACAGTCCCTGTCCCACATAAGGTGCACAGTACAGATGAGGAAAAAGAGGCACAGAGAAGTTAAGTGACTTGCCCAGGTTCACACAGCAGATAAATCATAGAGACGGGATTAGAACTCATGACCTTCTGATTCCCAGGCCCATGGTCTATCCACACTTGACTGTGAGATGTTGGTCATGTCATGTAACTGCTCTGTGCCTCAGTTTCCGCATCTGTAAAATGGGGATTAAATATCTCTCTTCCCTCCTACCTAGACAGTGAGCCCATTGAGAAGCAAGGATGGGCACAGCCTAATTTGTTGTACCTGCTGTAGCATTCATGACCCTGCTTGGCACATAGCACTTCCCAGTTCATTGTTTTCATTATCCTTCACACACCTCCTTTATGACACTAGTTCTGGAAATGCAGATGGTTTCAGGGAAGTTGATGAAAGGAGCTATGGCTTTCCAAGCAATCAGTACAGTGCTCTGCACACAGTAAGCGCTCAATAAATATGATTGAATGAATGGATGAATGAATGAATGGGAAAAAATGTAAAAGCCATGATAGAGTGGAAAGATTAAAAATGGTAAAGGGGCAGGAGTAGTAAAGACTGGGAATAGAGAAAAGACTTGTTTCATCACCAGGCAAAGTCATTAGGAAGAAAGACACAACAATTTTACTCAATGTAAAGTAAATCAGCAATTCAATCATAAAATCTCTCTGATTCAATAGAAATACATTAGTGTTGCAAAATTACTCGTCCAACTGAATATACAATACTGGGTTGTTTTGATGAAAATAGGGTGTACAACTTTGTTTCAAGACTCAATCCTTAATTCATATTTCTTTTCTTATGAGAAAATTGGTGCTTAAGGAGAAGCAGCATGGCTTAGTGGAAAGAGCACAGCCTTGGAAGTCAGAGGTTGTGGGTTCTAATCGCACCTCTGCCACTTGTCAGCCATGTGACTTTGTGCAAATCACTTAACTTCTCTGTGCCTCAGTTACCTCATCTGTAAAATGGGGATTAAGACTGTGATGGGACAACCTGATTACCTAGTATCGACCCCAGTGCTTGGAACAGTGCTTAGCACATAGTAAGGGCTTAACATTGCCATCATTATTATAACATTTTAATTTGACAGTGTAGTCATTTGTAAGGAAATCCAAGGAGTCTGTACATATGGCATTTCCAACTGGCATTTATAATGACAATTATAATTTCAATACCTTACTTTTTTTTTAATGTTGTTTAAGTTCTCACTATGTGTCAAGCACTTGTAATTCCTGGGGTAGATACAAGTTAAACAAGTTTTTGAATGATGATTTTATTCCCAGAGCACTCTCATATTATCTGATTTTTTACCTAGCAACAACCCTGTAAGGATAGTAGAAAGCTGGATATTATTTATCCCCATTTCACAGATGAGAAAACTAAAGTACAGAGAGGTTAAACCATTCGACTACAGCTACACAGCAGGCTGGAAATAGAACTAGGATTTGAGCACAGGGCCTCTGACTACCAAGGCAGAACTCTTCCTGTGACCTTTCCTTTTATTTTTCTTCCAGTTTATTGAATATATAAAATTTATAGCCATCCTGTTCCTCCATTGAGTTGCCAGATCCCAAAAGATGGGACCATGACTCTTATTCCTACAGTCATGGTGCTGGGTTGGATACAAGCAAATCAAGTTGGACACAGTCCTTGTTCCACGTGGGGCTTACAGTCTCCATTCCCATTTTCCAGATGAAGTAACTGAGACACAGAGAAGTCAACTGACTTACCCAAGGTCACACAGCAGACAAGTGGCAGAGCCAGAGTTAGAACCCATGACCTTCTGACTCCCAGACCTGTGCTGGTGCTGATGTAATATCTTTTTATATTATATTATTTCCCCTTTTGGTAGTTTATTTTGACGTCTTTCTTTCCACATAGACTGTACACTCCTTGTGGGCTGGGATTGCATCTACCAACTCTATTGTATTGTACTTTCCCAAGAGCTTAATTCAGTGTTCTAAGTGTTCAGTACATACCATTGGTTGATTGATAGATTGGGCAAACAGGTCCTCAATTTAGGTGTTGAAAATAGAATTGATTGTTTAATTTCATAGAAGGAGGTGGCCCTATAAGAAACATGAATCTGCTTTCTGTTTTAACCTCTATCTTTTATTTATAGATGCTCACTTGCTGAGACCCATTGGTTGGGCTTCCCTTTCTGCTCACCATAAAATGACCATTTGGCAGGTACAGATGGGGGAAAATGTTGTATGTAGCTGTTTTTTTAAGGTCAAACTTGAGGTTGATACAGTAGGTGATATCGTGACTTAAAACAAGTACAGGACAAAAGCTATTTATGTTTGAAAACAAAAATAAAACAATTTTTAGATGTAAATTCATGGATGGTAAGGATTCTGTCTACTTAAACTATCCTACTTTCCCAAGCAGTTAGATCAGTGCTCTGCTGGAGTAAGTGCTCAATCTGTTGATTGATTGTTTTCCTTTAAAATGAAGGGAAAGCAGAAACTCTGTTTAGTAGAGTGCTGAATGCTTTCTTAACTTCTTGCATTTTCCAGACCCTTAGGAGGATTGTTGTGGTACATAGGTGTTAAAAGTTATTGCATTATATAAATGCAAAATAAAAGTAACAATTAACTCGAAATTGACAACATAGCTCTTGGTGGTTTTTAAAGAGATTGACCTTCCTGTTTTTTAAAGTTAAAAAGACTTACCCTTGAAAATGAAGTTTATTCCTAGGAGATCCTTGAAATCCTAGGGTAAGAAGTCTGATTAAAATTCATGATAGTTTCATGTTTTATTAAATTCAAATTACAGTATGAATTAAGTTTTGAAAAACACCTGATCTGTATTCATTAAGGACACTAAAATTCATCATGCTATCTCTTCACTAGCATTGCAGGAGCCATAATCATCATTACTAATTGTTTACTTTCCATCAAAATTCTATACAGAAAATCCATTAATTACACATTTTATTCCGCAGCCATTAACAGCGATTAACCATAGGTCTTAGGTTATGCAAAATTGTGTATGTCAAGAGATAGAGATTAGTTTATCAATTAATTTGATTTGTGTTTTGAGTATAAACCAGAAAACTGTCTATTTATCATGTGTGCTATGAATGTGTGACAGAACAAACATTAGGTATTTTTATATTGACTTACTGAAATGTCTGATTCATGTCCTGTAAAAATGGGAATTTTCCTGGAAGAATTAAGAACAGAAGTACTTAGGCTTTTTTCTTCTGGGATAAACCAATGGTCAATTTAAACCAGTATCACTTTTCTCTCGATAGGTACAAAAATCATTTTGAGGAAAATTAGGTTGACTACACAATTCTAGTTATTCAGAAGTGAGGGAGGCAGGATTGAATTGCTAGTAGGAAAAGTTATGAATGTACAGATGTAAGCTCACTGTAGACAGGGAATGTGTCTGTTATACAGTTTTACTCTCCCAAGTGTGTGGTACAGTGCTCTGCACACAGGAAGTACTATAAAAAAATATTGATGTCATATGGTATCAAAGGCAATCATCACATTTCCTAAAGGGTTTTGTTGCCCCTGATAGAATGTAGGTCTGGACAAATCATTTGTTTGACCAAGTATTATTATATTTTCCTCTGATGCTTGCACATCTCTGTTAAGTCCGATCATCTTAATATATTTTTAAATATTTAATTCTACAAAGGGATGAAAACTCATGGCGACAGCAGGAATAGCAAAGGATTTCTAGATTATTTACCACAAAGCAGTACAACTCTCTGAGTTAGCGTCTCAGATTGCAGTCACTCCTATCATTTTAGTAATGCTTAGCATCTGAGAATAGTTCTTTAAAGAGAGTGTCAAATCAAATAAATCACTCATATTTATTGAGCATTTACTGTGTGCAGAGCACTGTACTAAATGTCTGGGCGAGCACAAGTGAGTTATTAGACCTGTTCCCTGCCCACAAAGAATCTGTAATAACAATGCCTAATTTGTAGAACACTATTTTCATTCCAGTATGCTTTCATATAACTTTACTGTATGTTAACCTCTTCTCTGTGTGAGGTAGGTAAAGATAGGTATTGTTTCTTCCCATTTTGTAGGTCAGGAAACTGAGACCCAGAGAATTTAAATGACTTGCCCAAGATCATAGAACAGACCATTAAAAAGGCTCAGATAAATCAGGGCTCCTGATTCCTGATTCTAGGCTCTTTCTTTGAGATCATACTGCCTCCTACAATCTTAACTACCTCTGCTATTGGAGGGGAACATGGAAAATCAAAAACTGTAGGCAATCTGTACTAATAGAGAAACACACTCATTTGTGCTGGCTCAGATCAATAGTTTTAAATTGCAATGCTACCTCCAGTGCCATCCAGAAGAATATTCATAGTAGGGATTACCACCCAGCAGTGATATTTGTGGCAAGGAAGCCACTCAGATTGCTCGTACCTGATGGGTGAAAGCCGTAATGGAGTAGCAAGGTCTCCCGGAGGAAGCTTGAGATATGGGAGTAGTAGAAAGACCATGCTCTGGGAATGGGAAGAATCAGGAAAGCATATTATGTGATAAAGGAAGTTCCTCAGAGCAGGAAGTGAGGGAGAGGCAGAAATTATCCTAAACTGCCTGGGTAATTTGAGATAACTCATTTGCCCCTATTTGGGTGTATATTTTTATATTCACCTGAATGATGTCTCTTTTAAATTAAACTGTAAATTTGTCCAGGGAAAAAATAGTTCCTTTGTGAAAACCAAGGAAAATAATCTGAAAACAGTAAACACTCAAAAATTCATTTGAGAAGTATACCCAAACTAGTTTTTTTAATTAATTTTATCAGACAATAGAAAGTTAATTTTTTTGAGAATCAACAAAAGGAAAGCTTTATGTTAATGAATAATGAGAAATTGATAAAGATTTCTTTACCACTCAAAATATATCCTGGCATTTTGATTAAAAAAAATCACCAAATCAACTGGGTGTCTAGGACATATTCCCAAATCTAACTATTGCTTCCAATATCATAGGACAAACTAACTTAAGCATCTCTCTGCTGGAAATATAACTCCCTCACAAATTTAGTTTTCATATAGCAAGGCAAAAAGGTAAAGGCAGAAAAGATTATATTTCTCATGATGGTTGCTGCCTGATTATCCAAAGGCTTTTTATTAATTACTTTTGGATACTGGACATGTGATTCTTGGACATCTTGGAAAATTGAAAGAAAAGGAAGTGACAAATCCTGTCTTCTTACTATGGCCAAAATTAGAAAAAAATTAGATATCAAATTTAAGCAAATAGTATTTATTGGGAATATTCCATGCTACTGAAATTGAGCAGAAATGTCTCCCAAAGAAGGGTGCGACAGAACTCCAAAATTCAGGCAAATTTATTTTTGATTTTCCAACATTTTTCATACTAAACTAATCAAGGAGGAGATGTGTTTTAGTGGCTTGTAAAATCTTTTATAGTTCAGGTTCCAAGCACTTCAGACATTTGAAATGCAATTTTTTTTACAATACAAAAATTGCAAAAATCCCTTCAGAAAACTAAGGAGGAAAATGTCAGCTTTCAGACTAAATGGAATCTTTTGAACTATTTCAATCTGTCTCCAAATCCTGTGGGTTCAACCTTCACAATATTGCTAAAATCTGCCCTTTCCTCTCCATCCAAATGACTTACGACTTATGACTTAAATGCAAACACCCTATCCTGCCTTAATTACTGCATCAGCCTTCTTACTGACTGACATCCATCACTCCTGTCTCTCCCCATTACAGTCCATATTTCACCCTGCTGCCTGGGTCATTTTGCTACAAAAACATCCAGTCCATGTTAAGCCATTTCTCAAGAACCAGGGTAAGAAACTCTTTACAATCTGCTTTAAAGCACTCCATCACCTTGCTCTTTTGTACCTTATCTCCGTGATTTCCTGTTACAACCCAGCTCACTCATTTAGATCCCCTAATGCTAAGAGCTGGTAGACATATTCCCTGCCCATGACGAGCTTACAAATGAAGAGGGGGACAGACATTATTATAAATACATTGCAGATATGTACACAAGTGCTTTGGGAGCTGATCTCATCTACCTCGCCACTGACCTTTCTCCCACATCCTGCCACTGTCCTGGAATATCCTCCCTCTTCATATCCTACAAATGATTTAAGTTAATTTTGGGCAGGGAATTGTCTTTTCTATTGTTTTAATGTACTCTCCCAAGTGCTTAGTACAGTACTCTGTACCCAGTAAGCGCTCCATAAATATAATTTCACTGACTGATGATCACTATCCCTACCTTCAAAGCATAATTGAAGGCAAAGCTCTTCCAAGAGGCCTTTCCTGACTAAGCCCTCATTTCCTCTCCTCCCACTCCTTTCTGTGTCACCCTTGCACTCAGATTTGCACCCTTAATTCACCTCTCTATCAGCCCCACAGTATGTATGTGTATAATAATGTGTTTATATTAATGTCTGTCTTCCTTTTAGACCGTAAACTTGTTGTGGGCAGGGAATGTATCTACCAACTCTTTTATTGTACACTTCCAAGTGCTTACTACAGAACCTTTCACACAGTAAGCACTTGATAAACATGATCGTTCAGGATAATCAGCTTATGAAACAGATGCTAGAAATTAAATGGCGAAGGCATATCCGAAGAGAGGGGATTTCAGAAGACTTTGAATTTACGGAGGTCTGTAGTCCTAAAATTGCTTGGGGCACTTCACAGGGTGAAGAGGACAGAGATGGGAGTCAGAAAAACAAAGTACAGCCATAGCTATTGAAGAACATCCATACCCTCTTCAGAACAGAACATTTAAAACAAATGTTGTTATCCAAAGGAGTGATTTAATCTATTTATTTTTATCCCGATTGTCAAACTGAAAAATTACAAGGGGAACTAGATATTCTTCCAGAGACTCCTCAACTATCTGCCCTTGCTAACAAAGAGATCTGTAATTTTCTGAATAGAGAGAAAGAGGTGTCAAAGAAATTGTCCTTCAAATATTTGAAGGTTATGTCTCTACTGCAGAAACAGAAAGACCCTCACGGTACCATGACTGTTAACATTCCATTCACTTCATTCATTCATTCATTCATTCATTCATATTTATTGAGTGCTTACTGTGTGCACTGCACTGTGCATTTATGAGAGAAAAATACAACAAGTAGATAAAGTCCCTACCCATAATGAGTCATGATCTAGATGGGGACACAGATATTAATATACATAAATAAATGTTACAGATATGTACATATGTGCTGTGGGGATGAGAGAGAGGATGTAAGCAGGGAGCAAGTCAAGGTGATGAAAAAGGGAGTGGGAGAAGAGGAAAGGAGGGCTTAGTCAAGGAAGGTTTCTTGGAGGAGATGTGACTTCGATAAGTCTTTAAATTTGGGGAGGGCAATTATTTGTCTGATAGGAAGAGGGAGGGCGTTCCAGGCCAGAGGTTGGACATGGGAGGTCGGTGGCAAGATAAACGAGATCTAGGTACAATGAAGTTGGTATTTATTAAGCGCTTACTATGTGCAGAGCACTGTTCTAAGTGCTGGGGTAGATACAGGGTAATCAAGTTGTCCGACGTGAGGCTCACCGTTAATCCACATTTTACAGATGAGGTAACTGAGGCACAGAGAAGTTGTGACTTACCCACAGTCAAACAGCTGACAAGTGACAGAGCCGGGATTCAAACCCATGACCTCTGACTCCCACGCCCGGGCTCTTTCCAATGAACGAGGTGTGTGGGCTGCATTATACTAGTGAAGTAGTAGGGTGAGGTAGGTGGGGGCAAGGTGATGGAGTATTTTAAAGCCAATGGTGATGAAGTTTTGTTTGATGTTGTGGTGGATGGGCAACTGCTGGAGTTTTTTGAGGAGTAGGGAAACATGTTTTGAATATCTTTGAAGGAAAATGATCCGGGCAGCAGAGTAAATTATGGCCTGGAGTGGGGAGAATCAGTGAGGTCAGCAAGGAAGCTGATACAATAATTAAGGCAAGAGAGGATGAGTGCTTGCATTAATGAAATAGCAGTTTGGATGGAAAGGAAGGGGTGGATTTTAGCAAGGGTTATTGCATGCCTCCAAGGTAAAACACTTGATAGTTCCATCTGCAAATTAAATTTGGTTGACTATTAGTGCTCATGGATAAAACACTGATGATACTGGATAAATGACACTTGCGCTACCCTATCGTTTTGGAAACTCTTTTGATGGTCTCTGTGTATTAAAATTTATATGGCTCCAGCAGATTAATCCAGCATGGCCCCTACTGCTCTTAATCCAGTAAGTAAGGTGCTATTTTATTAGCTAAAGATTTCCTAATCAAACCACAAAAAGTGGGGTAAGGCTCCAGGCAGAAAGTAGTCAGGTCTTTTCAAACATAGAGAGTAGAAAATCAAAACAATTATCCTGGTCTTCAGGAAAAATGATTCACTTAATCAAAAATGAAGATTTACAGGATTTACATCCTGGTGAGCAAGTGGCCAGAGAGATTATGAGGTATGGATCATGCAATGTTTGAACCACATATGGGGTTAATTAGAAATCAGCAAAGTGTTGAATTTCATTCACCTCAGCCTCAGAATGATGCAAAAAGTAGTTACCCAAAAGAAGAACAAATTTTGTTCAGAAGTTAGATACCTAGCATCTTTCTTGTCGAGCTAGGTAAAATTAATCTCAACTACTTCAAGGTACATGAACACAGTCCCATTACTCCCCACTCCTGCTGGAGATTTGTAAATTGTCTGGCTCTCCATAGACCTTTCCATCTGAATCTATTTCTTTCTTCTCCACCATCACCTTCCACACACCCCCCCCCCCCATTGCCCAGGCTTGTCTCAGTCCTTAAGGCAGGGAATGCCAGTTAGAGAAGCAGCCAGGGATTTAACAGCAATGCTAGCAGTAGCAGAAAAATATCTAGTGTGAGCTGTAGGAAAAAAAAATGAAACCTGAAATAATGTGTAGTAGTATTTCATCCTCTAGAAAATCACTCAATCATTTTTTTCATGAAGAAAATACCACTGACTGTGAAATGCATCTATGAGTGCATTTGTGATTGAAAAGGCCAATGTAGGACCCAGAGTTCTAGCCGTGTTATGCACACAAAAATATCATCCCTTATTGTGTTCTCCTATTGACTTTGTAGCTCCTGGTGCTGATTTTGCTTTTTCCTCCTTGACTCTTAACCATAAAGAACCTTCTGCCAAAAAAATGCTGCTCTTCCACTGTACTCTTTCATATTGTACTGTCCCAAGCCCTTTACAGTGCTTTGTACACAGTAAGCCCTCTATGAATATGATGGATGATTTTGTAGATTGCAGTGTGCCATGCTGATCTACGCATGGTAATTCACTTGCAGTTTTCAAGTAGGATACTGCATACATGGGGTGAAAAGAAGATAATGGAGATAATGAATGAACTTGATTAAAGGACAGGGGAGAAAAACCATAAAAGTCCCAAAAAGTCACAGAGGGTCCATGACGGGTGATTTACGTAAAGGACACTTGGATGGATTATGAACTTGTCTGGACAACCTATCAGTTCTACCAACCCTTAATAGTGGGGGATTGGCCTTTCCTCACCCTGCCAGTCACATGACACAATCTGACCCTGGCCTGGCTCCCTACCCCAACCTCCCCGTCCTAAAAGCCTTCATGCAACCACAATGGTGGCATAATAATAATGATTCTGTTGGTATTTGTTAAGTGCTTACTATGTGCAGAGCACTGTTCTAAGCGCTGGGGTAGATTTACAGGGTAATCAGGTGATTACCACGTGAGGCTTGCAGTCTTAATCCCCATTTTACAGATGAGGTAACTGAGGCCCAGTGAAGTTAAGTGACTTGCCCACAGTCACACAGCTGACAAGTGGCAGAGCAGGGATTCGAACCCATGACCTCTGACTCTCAAACCCGTGCTTTTTCCACTGAGCCACACTGCTTCTCTGCATAGGCATCAGCCATGGCACTTCCTGGATCAGGGGTGGCCTCTGCCCCCAGACTGCTGCTGGCCCTGGAGGGATTTAGTTTTTCTCATTTATTTAAATAAAGAGGAAACAAACATAAGGCTTCTGATCTTTCCACTAACCCATTCATTCGATCTCTCATTCAACCCACATATTCAACCGTCCACCAAATCCTGTCAGTCTCACCTTCAAAACATCACTAAAATCCACCATTTCCTCTCTATCATAACTGCTACCATGTTAATACAGTCATCCTTTCCTGCCTAGATTACTGCATCAGCCTCCTTGCTGACCTCCCAATCTTGTGTCTCTCCCCACTCCTGTCCATACTTCACTTGGCTGTCCGGATCATCTTTCTACAGAAACGTTCAGGACATCTTACCCTCCTCCTCAAAAATCTCCAGTGGTTGCCTATCCACCTCCATAACAAACAAAAACACCTCACCATTGGCTTTAAAGCAGTCCACAACATTGCCCCCTCCTCCTCACCTCACTTCTCTCCTTCCACAACCCAGCCCACACACTTCTCTCCTCTAGTGCTAACCTTCTCACTGTGCCTCCATCTCACCTGTCTGCCACTGACCCATGGTCTATGTCCTGTTTCTGTCCTGAAATACACTCCCTTCTCAAATCTGACAATTTTCTCCCCTCCTTCAAAGCCTTATTGAAGGCACATCTCTTCCAAGAGTTCTTCCCAGATTAAGTCCAGTTTTCCTCATCTCCCACGCTCTTCTGTGTCACCCTGACTTTCTCCCTTTGTCCTTCCCCATCCTCGCAGTCCCATAGCACTTATGTATATATCTGTAATTTCACTTATTTGTATTGATATCTCTCTCCCCACGTCTAGACTGTGAGCTCTTTGTGTTCATTGTTGTATTGTACTTTCCCAAGCATTTAATACAGTGCTCTGTACACAGTAAGCGTTTAATAAATGTGATTGAATTTCTGGGGTACATACAAGATAATCGGGTTGGACACAGTGCCTGTCTCAACTAGGGCTCACAGTCTTAACTTTTATTTTTACAGATGAAGTAACTGGGGCACAGAGAAGTTGTGACTTGTCCAAGGTTACACAGCAGACAGGTGGTGGAGCCTGCTTCTGTATTTTAAACTATGAAGACAGCCAATCAGTAAACATCATAAATCTCTCATTTATCAGATCATCTTGAAGGATTTTGACTAATTAACGTGCCGTGGCACAAAATGTCCCAATCCATCATAGAACTGCCACAAAAACCAGGAGCACTGGGGTGTGGTACAAAGTAAGTGCTCAGCAAATACGAATGAATAGGTAGGAGGGGACAGGACAGTTTCCACGGTGGATTTGCAAAATTAAAAATCTAAGGTGTAATCTCTTTGAGAAGAAGTGATTTTTATGGGGCTCCATGAAGAACACAAAGTTGAAGAAGATGCTGCTGCCAGAGGCAAATGAGGAATTTGATGGACTCAAGACTATGGATAAGGGAAATTGCAGAATGTAGGGATATGTACATAAATGCTCTGGGGCTGAAATTGGGTGAATATTAAGTGCTTAGGAGGGACAGATGCAAGTGCAGAAGCAATGTAGAAAGGAGGCAGAGCAGAGGAAATGAGGGATAGTCAGGGGAGGAAATTTTCTCTTGGAAGAAGTGTGATTCTAGGAGGGATGTGAGGAGCTGAGTGGTGGTGTTCTGTCAGATACGAAGTCGGTGGGAGTCTCAGGCTAGAGGAAGGACATGACAAAGGGTCAATGTCAATGTCAATATCAGTCATCTATAATTTTATTTATTTATATTGGTGCTTATTTGTATTGATGTCTGTCTCCCCACCTCTAGACTGTAAGCTTGTTTTGGGCAGGGATTGTCTCTTTATGGCTGTATTGTAGTTTCCAAGTGCTTCGTACATTGCTCTATACACAGTAAGCACTCAATAAATATGATTGAATGAATGAATGAATGAATGAATGAATGAATGAATGAATGAATGAATGCATGCATGCATGCATGCATGCATGCTGGTTGGCTGTAAATGGGGATGAAGTATGTGGGCTGTGTGGGAGGAGATCAGTGAGTTAACATAGGAGGGTGGGAACTGATTTGCCTCAAAACAAATTTCCTCAACCCAATTTTTTTCAACACACACATTTTTCTTCCCCTAAATATAGTTGTTAAGGAAGGGTAGGGGGTGATCCTGTCAAAATATTTTAATTTACTCCAATTAGAAGGCTTTTTATGAGGTTTCATTAATATGCTACCTTGTCCTACCCTTACCCAAAGGCATAGCTGTTTCCTAAGAAATTACAAATCAATCAGTATGGAATTTAGTTGCTAGTTTATGAGCCACATATCCATTATAATTCAATTAACTTGTTAATTCATTCTATTTCAAGGGAAATCCAACTGGGATCCTTGACAGCGACTCCAAGATTTCAGCACTTTGGTTCTTCCTGGTTATTACTGCTAGAGTTGGTGTGCTTCTTGATTTTTGAAATCTTACCCATATTTCTTTAGCTAATCATTTGCATAGCATCACTTGTTTTGCAGTAGTAAAGTACTATAAACTACTGTAAAGTCATGACTTGTAGTAAAGAGAATTACATGTGCTAGAATTGGAAATTTTTATTTCTATGAGTATTGAGAAACTGCATTTAAAAATAATTTGTGGATAGGCAAAAGGAAATATATTAAAAGTGAGAAATGTTAATTTGCTTTAAAGAACCTTCCTAAATGAGATTTCTTATTTAAAGTCTTCTGTCAATTCATAAGAGCTAAGCCTTAAACAACTGTCTGTAGCAGGTGGACATGGCTTTAAACAGCTTTGAATGCTGCTGACACATTCTGTTTTCAGCTGTTATTGTTGCCTTCAAGATTGCTTTGTCAACTTCATCCAAATTTCAGGTTGTGCAAACTGCCAAATTCATTTATCAACTGTTTTATATTTTCACATTTCAACCTGAACACTTTGCCCCTCTAATGCTAACCTTCTTACTGTACCTTGATGTCATTTATCTTGCCACCAACCCCTCGCTCACTTCCTGTCTCTGGCCTGGAATGCCCATCCTCCTCAAATCTGACAATTACTCTCAAAGCCTTCTTCAAAGCCTTATTGAAGGTACATCTTCTCCAAGAAGCCTTCCCTGATTAAGCCCTCCTTTCCTCTTCTCCCACCCCCTTTTATGTCTCCCTGACTTGCTCCCTTTATTTATCCTCCCTCCCCAGCCCTACAGCACTTGGGTACATATCTGTAATTTATTTATATTAATGTCTCGTCTCCCCCTCTAGAATGTAAGCTTGTTGTGGGCAGGGAAATTGTCTGTTTATTGCTATAATTTACTCTCCTAAGCACTAAGTACAGTGCTCAGCACAAAGTAAGTGTTCAATAAATATGATTGTATGAAAACCTGTTTTTTGTGGAAGATATTAGGTAACCTAAAGTTCATTAAATATTAAGTGGAATTTTTTTTTACTACCAAAAGACAATTATCCCCAATATTAATCAATCAATATTTATTGAATGTTTACTGTGTATGGAGCACTGTATTGAGCATTTGGGAAGGTAACATTTGTTTCATGGTATTTGTTAGACACTTATTTTGTGCCAGGCACAGTGCTAAACACTGGGGTAGATACAAGACAATCAGGTTGGACACAGTCCATGTCCTATATGGGGCTCAGTCTTAATCCCCATTTTACAGATAAGGTAACTGTGGCACAGAGAAGTGAAGTGACTGGTCCAACATCACATAGCAGTAGAACTGGGATTAGAATCCAGGTCCTTCTGACTCGCCAACCCTTACTCTATTCATCAGGCCAAGCTGCTTTGGTAGACCTGTTCCCTAACCATAAGGAGCTTTCAGTGTAGAGGGGGAGACATACATCAAAATGAATTATGAATACATATGTAAGTGCTATAGGGATAGAGAGTAGAAAATAACCATAGCTCAATCAATAAATTGTATTTATTTAACACTTACTATGTGCAGAGCACTGTATTAAGCATTTGGGAGAGTACAATACAACAGAATTAGCAGAAACGTTTCCTGCCCATAACCTCACAGTCTAGAAGGGGAGATAAAGAAGTCACAAGAATAAAAATAAAATTAATTAATGATGGTATTTGTTAATTGCTTACTATATGTGAAGCACTGTTCTAAGCATTGCGGGGGATACAAGGTGATCAGGTTGTCCCACGTGGGGCTCACAGTCTTAAATGACAACTGTAATAAGTATGTTCACTTTTCCCTCTTAAGTGAACTGCAATATTTCATTAGGGTTTAGCTGATAAGTTTACCTCTACTTCCATATTGAATCCTTTACTAAATTTTCTGGCAAATACAAATCTGAATCATCTAGAGTTTCATCTACTTCTCTCTATTAAGTCTATTAAGCAGGGGAGGGATGTAAACAGGTAGTGAAATGACCAGAGGGGAAGAAAGACATGGGGAGGGGTAGAGGGCAGCAGAAGATAATAGAAGAGCAAGGGGAATGTATAACCCACAGATTGGATAATCATATGCTAAATGATCAAGTCAACTGGTTGATCATTGTGGACAGAAACCATAACATTCAGATGTTTGATTTTGATTTGGCAGCTATGGACTTTGTTTGGCGTTAATAAGTGCTTAACAAGTACCAAAGTAATTATTACACCTAAACAACTTCTCCATGTAGAGGTGAGTTTGGGAAACTGAAAGCAAAAACTGCAGTGGAAATATTTTAAGGACACAATAAAAAAAGCCTCAAACAATGCTACATTGTACTGTTAGTAAACTCCATGAGGGACAGAGACCGTGTCTGACCTGAGTAATTTGTACGTAAGCACCCCATGCCCCACTTCCAACTTTCTGAGCCATTTTATTCCTTTTTCTAATTCCTTCTCTCTTTTGCCACCCCTACATTGATCCTTGGGTACTTCAATATTCCTGTGGATGTTCTAAATGACCCTTCTGCTGCCCACTTCCTATGACTCCTCAACTACACTGACCTCATGCTTCACTTTACCTACTCGACAACTTGGACACACACTTCATCTCATCATCTCTAGTCTCTGGACAATCTCCACACTCTCCAACTCTGAAATCCTTCTACTTAACTACAACTACCACACCTGCCTTCTCTCCTTACATTCCCCTTCCAGCAAATCTGTCCTAGTCCCCCCACAGTGACCTCTTAACTTTTGACTCACACAAATGATCTCAAGTAACAATTTGACACACTTAACACCCCCTTCTTTACTCATTCATTCATTCAATAATATTTATTGAGCGCTTACTATGTGCAGAACACTGTACTAAGCGCTTGGAATGAACAAGTCGGCAACAGATAGAGACAGTCCCTGCCATTTGACGGGCTTACAGCCTAATTGGGGGAGACAGACAGACAAGAACAATGGCAATAAATACAGTCAAGGGGAAGAACATCTCGTAAAAACAATGGCAACTAAATAGAATCAAGGCGATGTACATTTCATTAACAAAATAAATAGGGTAATGAAAATATATATATACAGTTGAGCAGACGAGTACAGTGCTGAGGGGATGGGAAGGGGGAGGAGCAGAGAGAAATGGAGGGAAAAGAGGGTTAAGCTGCAGAGAGGTGAAGGGGGGGTGGTAGAGGGAGTAGAGGGAGAAGAGGAGCTCAGTCTGGGAAGGCCTCTTGGAGGAGGTGAGTTTTAAGTAGGGTTTTGAAGAGGGGAAGAGAATCAGTTTGGCAGAGGTGAGGAGGGAGGGCGTTCCAGGACCGCGGGAGGACGTGACCCAGGGGTCGACGGCGGGATAGGAGAGAACGGGGGACGGTTAGGAGGTGGGCGGCAGAGGAGCGGAGCGTGCGGGGTGGGCGGTAGAAAGAGAGAAGGGAGGAGAGGTAGGAAGGGGCAAGGTGATGGAGAGCCTTGAAGCCTAGAGTGAGGAGTTTTTGTTTGGAGCAGAGGTTGATAGGCAACCACTGGAGTTGTTGAAGAAGGGGAGTGACATGCCCAGGTCGTTTCTGCAGGAAGATGAGCCGGGCAGCGGAGTGAAGAATAGACCGGAGCGGGGCAAGAGAGGAGGAAGGGAGATCAGAGAGAAGGCTGACACAGTAGTCTAGCCGGGATATAACGAGAGCCCGTAGCAGTAAGGTAGCCGTTTGGGTGGAGAGGAAAAGGCGGATCTTGGCGATATTGTAAAGGTGAAACCGGCAGGTCTCGGTAATGGATAGGATGTGTGGGGTGAACGAGAGAGACGAGTCAAGGATGACACCGAGATTGCGGGCCCGAGAGACGGGAAGGATGGTCGTGCCATCGACGGTGCTAGGGAAGTCTGGGAGAAGACCGGGTTTGGGAGGGAAGATGAGCTCAGTCTTGCTCATGTTGAGTTTTAGGTGGTGGGCCGACATCCAGGTGGAGACATCCTGGAGGCGGGAGGAGATGCGAGCCTGACGGGACGGGGAGAGGACCGGGCGGAGATGTAGATCTGCGTGTCATCTGCATAGAGATGATAGTCAAAGCCGTGAGAGCAAATGAGTTCACCAAGGGAGTGAGTGTAAATGGAGAACAGAAGAGGGCCAAGAACTGACCCTTGAGGAACTCCAACAGTTAAAGGATGGGAGGGGGAGGAGGCGCCAGCGAAGGAGACCGAGAATGACCGGCCAGAGAGGTAAGAGGAGAACCAGGAGAGGACGGAGTCCGTGAAGCCAAGGTGAGATAAGGTATGGAGGAGGAGGGGATGGTCAACAGTGTCAAAGGCAGCAGAGAAGTCAAGGAGGATTAGAATGGAATAGGAGCCATTGGATTTGGCAAGAAGGAGGTCATGGGTGACCTTAGAGAGAGCAGTCTTGGTAGAGTGGAGGGGATGGAAGCCAGATTGGAGGGGGTCCAGGAGAGAATGGGAGTTAAGGAATTCTAAGCAGCGATTGTAGATGACTCGTTCTAGGATTTGGGAAAGGAACGGTAATAGGGAGATAGGGCGATAACTGGAAGTCAACTCACTCACTTCCCTATCTCTTTGTTGATCTCACTCCACAAACCACAGTTCACTTCCTTCACTTCTGTGCAAAAGCCATGGAGAGCTGCTGGCAAAAATCTAGGTATCAAGCTAACCTTGTCTATCTTAGCATTGTCCTTGCCGGGTTTATTCACCTGGCAAGTTTATCTGTCCATCCTTATTGACTCTTAAGGTCATAGTCATTTTCCTTGCTAGTTGTTTGAGACATTTGATATTCTCCTTAACCCCCCTGTCCATCTACCCCAATCTATTGCCCTAATGACCTAGCCCCATACTTTATTTAGAAAATTGAAACCATCAGTCGTGGTTTCCCTAAAATCTCCCCTGCTTCTCTATAATATCTCCCTCCTCCTGCCCCTATCTTAAAGGTGACCAGTGATCGCCTCTTGTCCAAATTGAATGGACTTTACCTTATCCAAATCCTCCTCACCTCTCAGCTGTGGACTAATTTTAGCTTCAATGACACTGTCTTCAACTGATTCTCCTTCTAGCTCTCTGAACACTTCATCTTTTTTATGGGGTCTTCTTCTGCCTCCCAACCCCTAACTGTGGGAGTCCCTCAAGGCTCAGTTCTGCATCCCCTTCTATTCTTTAAACCCACTCCCTTGTAGGACTCATTAGCTCCCTTAGCTTCAACTACCAACTCTATGAGGATTAAACCCAAATCTATATCTCCAGCTCTCATCCCTCTCCTTTTCTGCAGTCTCACATTTACTCCTGCCTTCAGGACATCTCCACTTGGAGGTCCCTCTTACACCTCCAAATTAGCATGACATGTTCTCACCCAAACACTGTCCTTCCCATGACTTTCCAAACACTGTAGACACCACCACCATCCTTCCTGTCTCACACACCTGTAACCTCGTCATTATCTTCAACTCATCTGTCATTCAACCCACATATTCAATGCTTCCCCAAATCGTGTCAGTTCTACTTTCACAACACTGCTAACATCTGCCCTCTCTTTTCCATACAAACTGCTACCACACTGATACAAGTATTTATCCTATCCCACCTTGATTACTGTATCAGCCTCTTTGCTAACCTACCTCCATGCCTCCTGTCTTCAGTGTCAGGATCATTTTTCTAAAAGAAAAAAAAAATCCAGCCTACTCCTCAAGAACCTCCAAAGGTTGCTCATCCACCTTTGCATTACACAGAAACTCTTTACCGTTGACTTTAAATTTAATCACCTTGCCCCCACCTACCTTATTTCACTGATTTTGTACTACAACCCAGCATGCTCACTTCACTCATCTAACACCAATGTCTAGTTATCTTGCCGTTGACCCCTCACCTTGGTCCTGCCTCTGGCCTGGAGCTCCCTCCCCCTTCATATCTGGCTGATGGTCATTCTTTCCACCTTCAAATGATTATTAAAATCACACATTCCTCCAAAGAACCTTACTTAACTAAGCCCTCATTTCTCCTTCTCCCTCTCCCTCTGTGTCGCCCTTACAATTAGATTTGCAACTTTTATTCACCCCATTCTCAGGCTCTCAGAACTGTACATACTGTAATTCATTTTAATGTCTCTCTCCCTCTTTAAACTGTGAGCTCATTGTGATCAGAGAATGTCTCTATTGTATTCATTCATTCATTTAATTGTATTTATTGAGCACTTACCATGTGCAGAGTGCTGTGCTTGAGAGAGTACAATACAACAGTAACTGACAAATTCCCTGTCCACAGCGAGCTTACATTCGGGAGGACGAGCTTACACTCTAGAGGATGGGCTTACAGTCTACTCTCCCATGTGCTTAATATGGTGCTCTGCACATGGTAAGTGCTCAATAAATACACTTGATTGGTTGACTGGCATATTAAGCATTGAACAAATCAACAACTGTAATAACACATAATAATAATCATAGCTGAAAACTTAGAATTTCTGAGGAGACACCAGCAAGAAGCTTCATTAAGATTGTGAGAAAAGGAGGCAAAAGTGAAAAGACATGAGATACTGTAACCATCAACCCTGTTGTTACAAGGGATAACTGTTTTGTGCCCAGGAAGTGACCAGGACTGTGGGTTTCTGCTTTGGCCATTTTGGTCGCACACTCAGGTAAATAACCCCATCAGTAGCATCTTCTTCAGAGACTAAGAATGAGAGAGAGAGAGAGTGTGTGTGTGTCACATTTGACATTTAGGGTGCCCATTGAACCACTTGCCAAAACTAAATGCTCCCTGACCAACCAGGGTAATGTATTATGCTGGTTACATTATGTAACCTAAAGATGAAACCTGTCCAGAAGTCGGCAGAAACGAGTCTCTTTCCAGAAGTGTCACCCCCCTCCTTACCTTTGCTGTAGAGTCATTGGGTTGTCTTTCTTAGTCTTTGTTAAATAGCCAGAAACCAGGGCCTAGAGTCAAGGCCAAGGAAGTCTTGTCTTATGGTGTTGAGTTGTCTCCAATGCCAGGGACACATCTGTCCCAGAATGCCCTACCTCCATCTACAGCTGTTCTGGAGTGTATCCACAGAATTTTCTTGGTAAAAATATGGAAGTGGTTTACCACTGTTTCCTTCCACGGAGTAAAATTTAGTCTCCACTCTTGACTCTCTCTCATGCTACTGCTCCCCAGCACAGGTTAGTGTACTGAAAATAAAAATGACACCTAAAAGGGGAACCAATGACTTATCTGTACTGTCAGAAGACAGAATACCTGAAAACTGAACTTCCAGTTGAAAACCAGACATAGAACCACACTATTGAGGTACAAATGACCAACACTATAATTTACCATAATTAAACCCATCTCTAATGCAGGCTTGTCTTTTCAAACTCAGTTGGTTAGCTCCTGGAAGATGAGTGTGTGTCAGTATGTCACTGTTTCTATCAAAGTCTTTCACACTCATATGTGGTTGTACAATCACTATGTTTTTTCTCCTTTGACCATTTCTGGGCTGATGTGGGGAAAGTTTTCCTCTATAAATTACATTTTGAAAGGTCTTAATAGAAAACCAATAAACAGAGAACATGCAGCTAGCATAAATGTAAAAACTCACATTTAGCACCTTTATTTTTAAGATCAATTCTGTGTCCCTAGTCACCCTTTTATATTTCATATGAAAGATGACACATCCAGTGGCAGTGGCTTCTGAATATCAGCTAGAACAGTTATTCAATACTGAATTACCAAGTAATAGCAAAATATTTAATAATTGAATATAAAGTATTCTCCGGGGCTCTGGAGTTGAACACTTCAAGGCTCAGTCATTTGGAAAAGATGTAACTCCTTTCATACAAATTTACAGCCATAGTGGTAGAAAGCATAAACTAATAATTCTCTGAGGTGGGGAAAGGGGTCAATGGAGTTGTTATTACTCAACTAAAGAGAAACCAGATCCCTTGTCTTATGCTTATCTTGATCAGGGAAGCAGAAAAGACTATCGTCATTGTAGAAGGGTCTTTAATAAATTGAAAATTCTGGGCCTTCATCCCAAATATAGAAAATTCAATTCAGTAAAAACATTGGGAAACTTGAAGCTTTCAATTTTGCTAATGAATCACTGCTTAGTGATATTTGTTTTAATTTTGAAAATGTGTGGAAATGTTGAAAATATGGTCAACTGGGAAGAAATATTGCATTTCAAATGTCGTTGAGTCATTTCCAGTTCATAGCGACTCTGTGGACATATGTGTATCCAAAGAGTTTTTTTGGTAAAGAATACAGAAGAGGTTTACCATTGCCTTCTTCTGTGGGAAGAAATAAGCCCCTTTTAAAAACTTGAATATCTTTTTAAAATCACTCTGTGGACAAGGAACATTTTAAATAAAAAATGGCATATCCTATATTTTTAAATGGAGAATCTTCTATCCTGATTTGTGGGTGTGTCCAGGGACATTTATGCATGGATGAGAATTCATTCCATCTGTGTCCATGTATAGATGATCTTTTGTCACCTGTCTCCGTTTTCACATTTGCCTCTTAACATCCTGAGCTTCCTGAATCCTCTGCTTCTCAAGGAATGTAACTTTTGTCCTGCATCCCAGGCTGGTTCAACTATTTCAGTTATCATTTAATATGCAGTTTGAGTAAATAGTTCTTGATTGCTCTTTACTGTATCACTAAAATAGATAGTATCTCCACTTGACCCTTCCCAAAACACTGTCCATGGACCATGCTGCTATTGCCAGTCAATCAGACTTATTGAGCACTTACTATTTGCAGAGCACTAGACTATGTGTTTGGGAGAGTACACTATAACAATAAACAGACACATTCCCTGCCTGCAACAAGCTTATTGCTTTCCTAACCTGTTCTGTTCGACAAAGTTTGTGGCAATGCTTATTGTCTCAGGGTTGGGAATCTCACTACTTTCCATGTCCTAACTCTAAGTGATCTTGTTTGTTACTCACTGATGATGATGGCATACAGATGATACTGTGGAAACTCTGTGAGAAGTTGGACATACCTTCTTCAGCAGGACAAGATGTTATAATTACACAGGTTTATCAATAAATCTGTTAGGGAATATCCTTTAAACCTTGCTGGTTGTCTGATTTTATTTGGTAACTATTTCTTTACCTGTGTGTCACCAGGCTCTGCCACTTGTCAGCTGTGTGACTGTGGGCAAGTCACTTCACTTCTCTGGGCCTCAGTTACCTCATCTGTAAAATGGGGATTAAGACTGTGAGCCTCACGGGGGACAACCTGATTACCAGTGCTTAGAACAGTACTCTGCACATAGTAAGCACTTAACAAATACCAACATTATTATTATTATGTCCAAAACTGAGCTCCTTATCTTCCCTCCCAAGCCCTGTCCTCTTCCTGACTTTCCTATCACTGTGGATGGTACGACCATCCTTCCAGTCTCTCAAGCCTGCAACCTTGGTGTCATCTTTGACTCGGTTCTCTCATTCAGTCCACACATCCAATCTGTCACCAAGACCTGCCGGTCTCACCTTTATAATATCGCCAAAATCCGCCCTTTCCTCTCCACCCAAATGGCTATCTTACTGGAACAGGCTCTCATAATATCCCGGCTGGATTATTGTGTCAGCCTTATCTCTGATCTCCCTTCCTCCTGTCCCTCCCTGCTCCAGTCTGTTCTTCATTCCGCTGCCCGCTCATCTTCCTGCAGAAACTCTCTGGGCATGTCACTCCCCTTCTTAAAAACCTCCAGTGGTTGCCTGTCAACCTCCGCATGAAACAAAATTCCTCACTCTTGTTTTCAAGGCTCTCCATCACCTTGTCCCTTCCTACCTCACCTCCCTTCTCTCTTTCTACTGCCCACCCAGCAAGCTCTGCTCCTCTGCCGCTCACCTCCTCACCATCCCCCATTCACACCTATCCCGCTATCGACCTCTGGCCCACGTCCTACCACTGTCCTGGAATGCCCTCTCTCCTCACCTCCGCCAAACTAAGTCTCTTCTCCTCTTCAAAGCCTTACTGAGAGCTCACCTCCTCCAAGAGGCCTTCCCAGACTGAGCTTCCCCTTTTTCTTCTGCTCCCTTTGTTGCCCCTCTACCCCCCCTCCCCTTCCCTCAGCTAAGCCCCCTTTTCCCCACGTTTCCCTCTGCTCCTCCCCCTTTCCCTTCCCCTCCACTCAGCACAGTGCTCGTCCGCTCATTTATATATATAAATATATATATATATTTATTACCCTATTTATTTTGTTAATGAGATGTACATCACCTTGAGTCTATTTATTGCTACTGTTTTAATGAGATGTACATCCCCTTGATTCTATTTATTGCTATTGTTTTTGTCTGTCTGTCTCCCCCGGTTAGACTGTAAGCCCGTCAGTGGGCAGGCACTGTCTCTATCTGCTGCCGATTTCTACATTCCAAGTGCTTAGTACAGTTCTCTCCACATAGAAAGCTCTCAATAAATACTATTGAATGAATAGCATGCTTCCTAGTTAACAGAAATTGATGTAACATTCTTTTGTACTGTAACTGAAAATTTATTCTTTTAAGTCGGTTTCCTTACTAAGTAATATGATTTAGTGGATAGAGCACGGGCCTGGGAGTCAGAAGGACCTGGGTTCTAACCTGACAACCATTTGTCTGCTGTGTGACCTAAGTAAACAAGATCACTTAGAGTTAGGACCTGGAAAGTAGTGGGCTTCCCAGCCCTGAGGCAATAATCATTTCCACAGACTTTATTGAACAGAACAGGTGATGAAAAGAGTAAGCTTGTTGTGGGAAGGAATGAGTCTGTTTATTGTTATAGCATACTCTCCCAAGCACTTAGTACAGTCACTTCACTTATCTGGGCCTCAGTTACCTCATCTGTAAAATGGGGATTAAGAAAGTGAGCCCCATGTGGTGCAGGGACTGTGTCCAGTCTGACTGACCTGTATCTATTCCAGTGCTTAGAACAGTGCTTGGTACATAGTAGGCACTTAGCGAATACCGTAATCATTATTGTTACTATTATCCACTCAGCCTGGTACAAAACCAGAGCTTTGTGACTGTCACTGTGGTCATGGACATGGCAAGGCACCACAGAGTAATCGCTTAGCTAAAATAAATCTTACAAAGTCAGTAAAAAGAGATCAGCAGCAAAGAAGTAGAGCAAATATTCTGACCTTGAGGAGCCTGAATCTCTTCTCCATTAGCCAAAATGCCTTGTTTTCAAGCTGCTTTTTTCAGAGGTCTTGTCTTTTTTTATCTCTATGTTCTCATTGTTTCATCCTTTTTTGTGCCAGTCACACTGACTCTTCTCTCCATCTTACTTTAGGTTGGGAGCATCATGGTAGGCAGGGTAGTGTCTAATTTTCGCTTGTGTAGTTTTTCCCACATGATGGAGAGCTTTAAAGCCAATGGAGAAGGAGTTTTTGTTTGATATGGAGGTGGATGGGTAACCAATCAGAATTGACTAATTTCTGGTTTCTTTGCTTGTACTACCTTGAGATGTCCTCCATTTTACCTTGAGTTAATACATCCTATAAAATTGGAATGATAAATGATAAATACAATTAAGACCAATGATGCCAAGGTAGATAAGCAAAGTTCACTCACTGTAGGCAGGGAATCTTTCTGTTTATTGTTGTATTGTACTCTCCCAAGCTCTGCATACATAGTATGATGCTCTGCATACAGTAAGCACTCAATAGATACGATTGAATGAATGCATGAATAATGATAGTAAAAAAATTGTTTTTTGTTGCTCTGTGAGAATACATAAAAGGGTATATTAATAGAAATTCTGCTGAGCACCTTACTGTTAAATTCAATCAATAACAAAATAAGAAAGAAGACACCCGTGCTAAGAAAATATGAAGGGTTGAAAGAATTGTTATTACTTCTTGACATAAAGGAAAGGGAGGAGAAACAATTCCTATCAGGACCATTCCATTCCATGCCCCCCACACTCCTGCCCTGGGAAACACACACACACACACACACACACACACACACACACACACACTCACTCACAATTTATAGGTAGGCTAATCTGGAAGTCAATTGTATTATAATCTTTTTTAAGGAGGAATAAGACAAGCAAACAATTTAGTTTCACCAGTGGACTTTATGTCACCACCACTGACACCTTATACACCCATTGGACAGAAGTAGGGAAGTTCTCAATTTTCCTATTAGGAAAATATACCCTCTCTTTTCCACTGAATGAACAATCTGCTTTTTACCAAGGTCTAGTATATATGGTGGAGTGTCCTTTTCCAGGGCTCTCACCAAGTTTTCCCCTGGAAAATATTTCCCAGTATCTTGGTAACCTAAAGTGAAATGAGGTAATTTCTGAACAGATAGAAGGAACGAGTTCCCTCTGCAACACCAGGTAATCTTAGCATATAAATGTTGATGCTTATCTAAACAAACCTCCTCTCATTTAGAATACTTGCACATAAAAAGAGCATTTAATAATGAACTATGAGATGACACTATTAGTAAGGCTAATGAGCTCTGTGAGAATGCTGATATGTTTAAATGAAGTAAATAAATGAACCAGCATGCTTAAGAAATATGAAGAGCCCTCATCTCCATTCCTCTTGGGTATTTTAGGGCAGAGGGGATTGTAATTACTTAACCTGGAAAATCTGTGAGAATGAAGAATGAGGCTTCCATAAACAAGCGTTGGCTGTCCTACTTATAAGAAAATCTCCTGGAGACAAATGAGAATTGGCACATTCTGTACTTCAAGTATTATATATTGCTTAAGAGAAATAAGTCTAGTTATGCAAATATGCAGGGTGCTTTGAAAGAAGTGAAATAAAAGTAATTGTTGAACTAGAATGCTTGTTTACCTTTTTTAATGTAGTGGCATTTTTCTAAATCAATAAATATCCTTGAAATTATAATTAACAATTTTAATAGATGGAAATATATATAGTATTTGACCGTTACAGCAGTTGACATTTACACTGATTAGCAAGATAAGTAAAGAATGATAATAATCACAGAAAGTGATAATGATTAATGTTACCCTGTTTCTCCTTTGATTACCGTACAAGCAAGAATGAGTCAAGGACACTTTTCCATAAAATCAGACCCAAGATGAAAAGACTTGCGACTTCTCCTGTCCCAAATTAAAATAGAAAATGCACATGATGTACTTAGACATTTTATGTGTTCTTTTTGTCTTCAATCAATTAATCAATCAAGGTATTTATTGAGTGCTTACTTTGTGCAGACTATTGTTGAGAAAGTAGAAAATAATAGTTGCTAAATGTGATACCTACCAAAAAGAGCTTGGAGTCTACAATGGAAGATAGATATTAAAATTAGTTACAGGTAGGAGAAATAGTAGAGCATTAGGATATTTATGTAACTTTTGTGGGGCTGTGGTGAGAAACAAAGTACTTAGGGGATAAACAACCAAGTGCCTAGTAGATGTAGAGGGAAGAGCAGATAGAGAGTAAGGTTAGGGTAAGGTGGTCTCTACCTTTTACAGTGGGCGAGTTTAGAGTTCCTTGAAATAAAGCATGCTTTGGGCTGAGGGTGCTATTTACACATGAAAGGTTTAGGCAGGATATGCTTTGGGAACACGGAGGTTTTTATCTGAAGAACTGACAGACAATGATAATAATAATAATGGTATGTGTTAAGCACTTAATATGTGCCAGGCACAGTGGTGGGGATCAGCAAATCGAGTTGGACATGGTCCTTGTCCCATTTGGGGTTCACGGTCTCAATCCCCATTTTATTCATTCATTCATTCAATAGTATTTATTGAGCGCTTACTATGTGCAGAACACTGTACTAAGCGCTTGGAATGAACAAGTCAGCAACAGATAGAGACAGTCCCTGCCGTTTGACGGGCTTACGGTCTAATCGGGGGAGACAGACAGACAAGAACAATGGCAATAAATAGAGTCAAGGGGAAGAACATCTCGTAAAAACAATGGCAACTAAATAGAATCAAAGTGATGTACATTTCATTAACAAAATAAATAGGGTAATGAAAATATATACAGTTGAGCAGACGAGTACAGTGCTGAGGGGATGGGAAGGGAGAGGGGGAGGACCAGAGGGAAATGGGGGGAAAAGAGGGTTAAGCTGCGGAGAGGTGAAGGGGGAGCGGTAGAGGAAGTAGAGGGAGAAGGGGAGCTCAGTCTGGGAAGGCCTCTTGGAGGAGGTGAGTTTTAAGTAGGGTTTTGAAGAGGGGAAGAGAATTAGTTTGGCGGAGGTGAGGAGGGAGGGCATTTCAGGACAGTGGGAGGACGTGGCCCAGGGGTTGACGGCGGGATAGGTGAGACCGAGGGACGGTGAGGAGGTGGGCGGCGGAGGAGCGGAGCGTGCTGGGTGGGCAGTAGAAAGAGAGAAGGGAGGAGAGGGAGGAAGGGGCAAGGTGATGTAGAACCTTGAAGCCTAGAGTGAGGAGTTTTTGTTTGGAGCGGAGGTTGATAGGCAACCACTGGAGGTGTTTAAGAAGGGGAGTGACATGCCCAGATCATTTCTGCAGGAAGATGAGCCGGGCAGCGGAGTGAAGAATAGACTGGAGCGGGGCGAGAGAGGAGGAAGGGAGATCAGAGATCAGATCAGATTTTGCAGGTGAGGTAACTGAGGCACAGAGCAGTGAACGACTTAACCAAGGTCACACAGCAGAAAAGTTGCAGAGCCAAGATTAGAAGTCATGACCTTCTGGATCTCAGGCCCATGCTCTATCCACTAGCCCATGCTGCTTCTCAAAAATCAGAGTCCTGCCTAATGACACAAGAGAACATATTTCACATTTACCCTTTGCCTTATTTTTTTGTCCGGTGGCTTTATTCAATTTGAAATGCATTTGTTTGACCACTACCTACAAAATCTCTCACTTCACTTTTACACCCTCAAATATATGTTTGTGAAGACATATATTTCTAAAGAAGCAGAAGGGCCTATGGAAAGATGCCAGGTCTGGGAGACAGAGGACCTGTGTTTTAATACCGGCTCTTCCACTTACTGGCTCTATAACCTTGGACAAATCACTTAACTTTTCTGTGCCTCAGTTCCTTCATCTGGAAAATGGGGATTCTGTGTTCTCACAGCTCTCCCTTTATTTAAATTGCGAGCCACATATGGGACCTAATTATATTGTAATAGTTCTTAGTAGTGTGCTTATCAATCAGGCAGTCGATGGTGTTTACTGAGCACTTCCTTTGTGCCAAGCACTCTAGTAAGTGCTTGGGAAATGCAAAATAGAGTTGGTAGGCACAATTACTTCTTTCAAAATGGCATGTGTGAAATGCTTAATCTGGGCCAAAAACTGTTCTAAACTCTGGTGCAGATATAGATTAATTAGGTTAGTCCCTATTCTACATGGACCTCATAGTATAAGTAGGAGGGAGAATAGGACAACTGAGGCACAGAGAAGTTATGTGATTTGCCCAAGGCCACACCCCAATCACTTGGAAGAGCTGGCATTAATAATAATAATCATAATGTTGGTATTTGTTAAGCACTTACTACGTGCAGAGAACTGTTCTAAGTTCAGGGGTAGATACAGGGTAATCAGGTTGTCCCACATGAGGCTCAAAGTGTTAATCCCCATTTTTCAGATGAGGGAACTGAGGCACTGAGAAGTTAAGTGACCTGCCCACAGTGACACAGCTGACAAGTGGCAGATCTGGGATCAAACCCATGACCTTGGACTCTCAAGACCGTGCTTCCACTTCACTGAGTCACGCTGCTTCTCATTAGAACCCAGAGCCTCTGAATCCTAGGGACATGCTCTTTCCAGTAGGAATTTACAAGGCTAAAGGGGAAAACAGATATTAAAGTAATTTACAGATAGGAGAAATAGTAGTTAATTGGCACACAGTACTGCTTAACAAACACCACAATTTCCTTGACCTGTCAAGGCCTTCTCAATATCCCCAACATACTAAGAATATTCCTCTGGATCCACCAGTCAAGGCTGAAGGAGACTGATGGACAAGTTCTATGCCCGATGTCAGTCAGTCAATTGTGTTTTTTGAGCACTTTATTCATTCATTGGTTATTGTATTTATTGAGTGCTCACTCTACGCAGAGCACTGTATGCTAATCTCTTGGAAAGTACAATTCAGCAACAGAGACAAACCCTAACCACAATGGGCTCACAGTCTAGAAAGGGGGAGACAGACATTAAAACAAGTGAACAGGCATCAATAGCATTAATATAAATAAATAGAATAATAGATATATATACACATCAAAACAAGTAAACAGACATTAATATAAATAAATAGAATTATAGATATGTACATATATGCATAAGTGCTGTGGGGTGGGGAGAAGGGTAGAACAAAGAGTGAGTTGGGGCAATGGGGGGAGAGGGGAAACTGAGGAAAAGGGGGGCTAAGGTTGGGAAGGCTTCCTGGAGGAGATGAACCTTTGAACCACTTGAAAAAAGTTCCTGACAAGTAGCATGGCCTAGTGGAAAGAACACTGACTTGAATTACAATCCTGGCTCCACCACTTTCCTGCTGTGTGATCTTGAGCAAGTCATTTTACTTTTCTGTGCCTCAGTTTCCTCATCTGAAAAATGAGTATTCAGTGCCTCCTCTCCCTCCAGTTTAGACAGTGAGCCTGAAGCAGGTCAGGGACGGTGTCCAATCTGATTATTTTGTACCTATCCAAGCACTTAGTATGATGATTTGTAGATAGGAAGCAATTAACATATACTACAATCATCATCATCCCTATCATTATTGCTCTTGTAGCCATCCTGCAGATTTCTACTACAATATTAGTAAAAACAACACAACGATGCATAATTCACATAACAAAATGAAACTTTCACATTACCAATTGTGGTGGCTTCCTTTCCCTTTCCTCTCCCCCTGTTCATTCACACACTCTCGTTTTTCCTCTTCCCCATACATTTCATACAGGAGATAAATCAGCAGGGAAATGGATGAAAGGGAGAAGAGAGCACAAGATGACCTTTCTAGCTTTCTTATTTAAAGGATCACATTTAATCCTAAACCTATTTTAAGTTATGCGTCAATTTGATTTCTGGCTCCATGGATTCAGAATTGGGTTCAGGCTATGTTTGCACTTTTTATGAGACCAGAAAGAGGAATGTTATCATGTATATTTCATCTCAGAATACAGTAGTAAGAATTAAAGGAAAATTGTCTACCAACTGTCAGTGTTTTTTTATCCTTTCTTTGAATTTTATCTGAATGTGAATATCAATCATTAGTAGTTACCCAAGGTCCTGAAAGCATTTGTCATCTTTAGACTCTTTTCTATTGAAGTAAAATGGAGCTCTGAACCTGGAGGACAATTAGGAGATGACAACCACTAAAATCATAATCACAAAAACAGTGTGAAGCTAAAGGAAGCTAAAAATGTTTCAGTTTAGATTTTTTTCCAAAACATTTATCTGCAAGAAACAATTTCTAAGAATTCTTTGGTTTAAAACAATGTTTCTCCACCTAAAAATGTATTATTTTATTATAAATTCATTCCAATCCCAAGTATATGATACATGCATCTCACTTTAATAATCTTTTATTATGACTTATTGGTCAATTTCTAAAAGGATAAGTTTTCAAATTTAAAGAGACTTCTTCGAGGTAAAAATCCAACTGTTTTGCCTGCTTGAGATAGCTGGAAAAAAATTTATTTATTACCTTAATTGACAATTTACTGGAATTTATCAAAGCAAAGCAAGTGGTAGGGAAGGGGGCTAGAAAGGACGTCTTGTACTCTCTTCTCCCTTTCATCCATTTTCTCTTCTGATTTGTCTCCTGAAAGAAATGTGTTGGGGAGAGTAAAAAAAAAAATGAGCAAGAGAGGAGAGGGAAAGAAAGCTACCACAAAAGGGGGTGTCTTTCTATGAATTATTCAAATTCCTCAAATCCTTTGTCATTTCAGTTATAGAGACAGGATTATTGAATTTGTTTCTCCCATTTTTGAATAGTACAGTGAAACTCCAGTTTTCCAAACTAAATGGAACTGAGTCTAATTCTAAAATTGACAGGGCAACAAATAAAATTTGGTTTAATTCTATCAGGGGCTTATACTGCTTGGTTATTCAAGCTTTGCCTCATATTTTCATCTGCTGGTATCGATGCTGGTGTTGCTATTTTCTGAATGTATATGATGAGCAATTTGGAGAAGAGGCATTTTGATAATTTCTTATGAATGTCTCAATGATTCCTGAAATTGTTAATGCATAGGTTAGTGGAAGAAAGACTGCTATTAATGATTTCTATATAACAATTAACTTTAGGTAACTATAACACTAAAAAAATTGTGAGACATTATTTCAGATTGATGAAATAAAAAGAAAATCTGCAATATATTGTCAGTAGATTTTTATTGAGTGGATACTGTTCACAACAATGTACTAGGTGCTTAGAAGAGAATGATGACAGTAATGATGATGGCAGAATGATGGCAGAGTCATGTTCTCTGCCTAAAGAGAGAAAAATGTAAAGAGAGAGTGTTGGAGGTCTTGAAGTCAATGGTCATCAGTTTCTGTTTGAGACTGAGAAAGACAAAAAACTATGGAGGCTTTTGAGGTGAGAGTGTTGTGTTAGGGAAATATATCAGAAAAAGAAAAAAAAATAGAAAGAATGATATTTGTAAAATAAACAACCAGAAACATAGTCTCTCATCTTCCTTTACTTTTCTTCCTAATCTTCTCCCCACTTTTTTCCTTCAAATTATACCAGAGGGAAAATGATAGTTATTATAAGGATAATTAATCCTTAGTACCAGAAATCAGATTTTCTCACAGTAACCTTTTACCAGCAATGCTCATTAAAATTACTTGTCCCTAGGAGTTGAGAAACAAAGGGTGAAAGTGTAAACATAGAAAGGATAATATGAATATAAAATGTTGTTTGTTCTGCTTTTATAAAATTGTTGCCATGGCATTAAACATCATCAATAACCCCATCCAGGTTTTGTTCATATGTAGTGTTACTGAGTAATTTTATCTTTAAGTCCAAAAATTTTCATTTTCTGCTATTTTATTAAAGCTAAACTGTTTTATACATAAAGAGTATTGTCTATCCTGAAATCATGAAGAAGTTTTTTATAGCAATTGATGCCTAGTGGTTAGGAAGCATAGAGCTAGTCAAATGTACCAGATAAATGAAGACCTTCTAAGTGATGAATAAAAATTAAAACCCTCCAATTTATTTTGGGTACTTTGTACACATCTTTCCTGTGGTTAGGGTAGATAAGTTCCACTGAAAATAGCCCCAAACTGTGAACTCTATTAAACTATGTAAGTTGAAATGTTTAGAGCTTGAATACTTAGTATTCTCTCTCTCTCTCTCTCTCTTTCTCTCTCTCTGTCACAAACACACACATGGTCTCACATGCCTTTCCATCAACGATTTCACAATGGCTTTCAGATTAGTAAAGCCTCAATTTCTCTCTCTCATTCAAGCTACATATTCAATCTGTCACCAAATCCTATTGGTTCAGCCTTCAAAACAGTGGTTAAATCTGCCCTTTCCTCTCTCCATCTAAACTGCAATCACACTGATCCAAGTACTTATCCTATCTTGCCTGGATTCCTGAATCTGCCTCTTTATGGACCTCCCTGCCTTCTGCCTCTTCCACCTCAGTCCATTCTACACTCTGCTACTCACTACAAAACCATTCAATCCATGTTTCCCTAATCTTTAAGAACCTCCAGGGGTTGCCAATCCACCACTGCATCAAAGAGAAACTCCTTACCATCGACTTTACAGCACTCAGTCACCTTGCCTGCCACCCCCCACTTTCCTAATACAACCCAGCCAGTACACTTAACTCCTTTAATAATAATGATGGTATTTATTTAGTGCTTAATATGTGCAAAGCTCTGTTCTAAGCACTGGGGGCATACAAGGTGATCAGGTTGTGCCACGTGGTGCTCAGAGTCTTAATTAGAGAAGCAGCGTGGCTCAGTGGAAAGAACCCAGGCTTGGGAGTCAGAGGTCATGGGTACGAATCCCAGCTCTGTCACTTGTCAGCTGTGTGACTGTGGGCAAGTCACTTTACTTCTCTGTGTCTCAGTAACATCATGTAGAAAATGGGGATTAACTGTGAGCCTCACGTGGGACAACCTGATTACCCTGTATCTACCCCAGCATTTAGAACAGTGCTCTGCACATAGTAAGCACTTAACAAATACCAACATTATTATTATTGGGAAGCAGTGTGGCTCAGTGGAAAGAGCATGGGCTTGGGAGTCAGAGGTCATGGGTTTGAATCCCAGCTCTGCCACTTGTCAGCTGTGTGACTGTGGGCAAGTCACTTCACTTCTGTGTGCCTCAGTTACCTCATCTGTAAAATGGAGATGAAGACTGTGAAACTCACGTGGGACAATCTGATTACCCTGTATCTACCCCAGCACTTAGAACAGTGCTCTGCACATAGTAAGAACTTAACAAATACCAACATTATTATTATTATTAATTCCCATTTTACAGATGAGGTGACTGAGGCACAGAGAAGTTAAGTGACTTGCCCAAAGTCACACAGTTGACAAGCGGCAGAGCTGGGATTAGAACCCTTGGCCCACTGCCTCCCAAGCCCATGCTCTTTCCCCTGAAGCAGCGTGGGCTGCTTCTCGCCAACCTAGTCACCGAAACTAGATCTAGTGTATCTAGCTGCTGTCCCCTGAGCCATGACCTGCTTTTGGTCTGGAATGCCCTCCCTCTTCATAACTTAAAGACAATCAATCACTGTCCCTACCTTCAAAGCCTTATTTAAAGCACATTTCCTCCAAGAGTCCCTCCCCTGCTAAACACTCATTTTCTCTTTGCTTATTCCCTCCTGCTTCACTTTTGTACTTCATTCATTCAATAGTATTTATTGAGCGCATACTATGTGCAGAGCCCTGTACTAAGCACTTGGAATGTACAAACCAGCAACAGATAGAGACAGTCCCTGCCCACTGACAGGCTTACAGTCTAATCGGGGGAGACAGACTGACAAAAACAGTAGCAATAAATAGAATCAAGATGACGTACATCTCATTAACAAAATAAATAGGGTAATAAAAATATATATAAATGAGCGGATGAGCACAGTGCTGAGGGGAGGGGAAGGGAGAGGGGGAGGAGCAGAGGGAAAGGGGGGAAAAGGGGGCTTAGCTGAAGGGAGGTGAAGGGTGGGCTTAAATCATACCTTCCTCAGCGCCACAGCAACTGTGTATATATGTAATTTATTCATATCAATGTCTATCTCCCCCTATAGACAGTAAGCTTATTGCAGAGAGAGAACATATCTACCAATTCTGTTAAATTGAACATTCCCAAACAGTCAGTACAGTGCTCTGCACCCAATAAGCACTCCATAAACATGAATAACTGATTGATTTGGGGCTAACAACACCAGAACCTGTCATTTCTGACTTTGCCTACTTTGATAAGACAAGAAGTTCAGGGAACTACTTGTGTATCACTGTGACCTGGTTTTAAAAAGACAAAACAAAATGAAAATACTCCACAAACCTTCAGTGACCAGCAGTTATTGACCACTGGTGATAAATATGTAAATCTAACCCAGTTGTTATTCTGAATTTCCCAAGTCTAGAACTGTGCATTGCAGTAAGTGGGATTTTAATGAGCATTACCACTACTTTCAGTATTTGATTATTTCTGTAGATTGTACACTCCTTACCAACACTATTATGGTGTACTCTCCCAAGAGCTTAGTACAATGCTCTGCACCCAGTAATTAATCAGTGTATTTTATGAAGTGCTTATTAAGTGCAGAATGCTTCAACAAAATTGGCATACATATTTGCTGTCCTTTATGAGCTTATAGTCTAGAGGGGGAGACAAGAAGCATTCAATAAAACATGATCGACTGATTACTCTATTTTGTTGTATTTTCTCTTTTGTTAAGGTAAAGACTCAATCAAAACCATTGATCGAAAGGTAAAAGAAAGTTTGCACTTTCTTGAAAATGCTGATAGGTGGGAGGAAAAAATTTAGAAGGGCACTGAAAATGGCTAGAGTTACAGGTACAATGTTTGTGAAGTCATTTCTGTATGTATTCATATTGTATTTAATGCTGACACAAAGACTAATTTGAGGAAATATGGCAAAATGAAGGTCTGGATTGCAACCAAAATGCATATGATTGTAGAAGGAAATGTATTTTCTCAGATAAATTCATAGCATAGAAAGAAGGTGGGAATCTTTATACTACACATTTTCCAAATTCTTATGAAGTCACATCACATTATGATTAAAACATGATTAATCTGAATAAGAATCTTGAGGAGCAGCTTTATGACACTAAAGGTTTTTTTACACTTTTAGGTGTAATTACCAGAATTAGTTCAGCTGCTAAGTAACTTGTGAAAGAAATTTCCTATTTAAAAATTCTTGAATTAATGTACCATATTCACTCGTATTTGAAGAGTAGTCTAAAGTCAAAACAATCAAAGATGGGCTAAGTTTGGTATTCTGGTCATGTTCACACATATGACTTGATTTTTTTTTCTCTTTTAAATGTTCTGTAATAAATTTAATTATCTAGTAGCCAAAGTTTCATACTGTTTTCCTCCTTTAGTTTCTTTGGCTACTTTTTCTTCCTTTTGCGTTATAATCAAATTGTAGTTTAGGAAGGGATAAATGTATGTTTAGCAGTTATAATTTTTCATATATAAATAAATTAGCAGGAGAAATGAGATGATAAATTCCTCACCAAAGGCTTTATAGAATTAAATTAGCTCTCTTTCCTATCTCCTTCTATCTCTCTTACCATTCTATTTCAGACTCTTTCACAGGCTCCTCCTCTGCTTCTCACCCTCTAACTGTGGAGCTATCTCAATGTTCAGTTCTGGGTCCCCTTCTATTCTCCATCTACACCTACTCCTTTGAAGAACTCATTTGTTAACATGACTTCAATGACAATCTCTAAACAGATAATTTCCAAATCTACATCTCCAGTCCTGACCTCTCATTCTCTGCAGGCTCACATTTCTTCCTGCCTTCAGCACATTTCTTTAGTATGTCCCATCAACACCTCAAATTTAACATATCCAAAACAGAATTCCTCATTTTCCCAACCAAGCCCTGTTTTGTCCTTGACATTCCTATCATTTTAGACAGCACCACCATCCTCCATGTCTCACTCATAGCCTTGGCAATATGCTCAACTCATCTCTCTCATCCATATATTCAATCTGTCATGAAAACCAGGTTGTTCTACCACCACATCTCCAGAATCCAACCTTTTGTCTCTATCCAAACCATTACCTCTCTGATCCGAGGAGATCTTGGGTCCCACCTTGACAACTGGATCAGCCTCTTCACTGATCTGTCTGTATCCTGTCTCCTCCTCTCTTCAGGCAACACTTCACTCTGCTGCCCAGATAATTTTTCTGAAAAAACGTTCAGTTCATATTACCTGACTACTCAAAAGCCATCAAGGGTTGCCCATCCACCTCTGCATCAAACAGAAACTCCATATCATCTTACGGTGCTTGATCAGCTCTCTCCCTCTTACTAGTGTGACTTAATGGAAAGAGCACAGGCTTGGGAGTCAGAGTTCATGGGTTCTAATCCTGGCTCTGCTACCTATCAGCTTTATGACTTTGGGCAAGTCACATCACTTCTATGTGCCTCAGTGACCTCATCTGTAAAATAGGGATGAAGACTGTGAGCCCCATGTGGGACAACCTGATTACTTAGTAGCTACCCTAGCTCTAAGGACAGTGCTTGGCACGTAGTAAGTGCTTAACAAATGTCATCATTATTATTATTATTACCTTATCTCCCTGATTTTCTCCTACAACCCAACCCATATACTCCATGCCTTTAATACAACCTATTTTCTTTACCTCAGCCTTGTCATTCATGCCACTGACCAAAGGGCATGTCATATCCTTGCTCATGTCTTCTAGACTGTAAGCTTTTTGTGGGCAGGTAATGTGTCTGTTTATTGTTGCATTGTGTTCTCTCAAGCACTCACTACAGTGTTCTGCACACAGTAAGTGCTCAATAAGTATGATTAAATTGAATTAAATTGAAGTTCTTCAGGCCTGGGATTCCCTCCAGCTCCACCCACACAGACGACCACTCTCCCCAAATTCAAAGCCTTAT
This sequence comes from Ornithorhynchus anatinus, assembly GCF_004115215.2. Taxonomy (NCBI): domain Eukaryota; kingdom Metazoa; phylum Chordata; class Mammalia; order Monotremata; family Ornithorhynchidae; genus Ornithorhynchus; species Ornithorhynchus anatinus. The sequence continues at coordinate 160,128,922 of NC_041728.1, forward strand.
TAAAATCATATCTCCTCCAAGAGGCCTTCCCCTATTAATCCCTCTTTTACCATATTCCTTCTCCCTTCTGCATCATGTATGCACTTGGATTTATACACTTTAAGCACATGATATTCACCTAGAACCAATCCTACAGCACTGATATATATATATATATATATATATATATATTTAATGTATTTATTTATGTATATTCATTCATTCACTCAATCATATTTACTGCGTTCAGAGAACTGTACTAAGTGCTTGGAAAGTACAATTTGGCAACAGAGACAATGCCTACCCGGCAACGGGCTCACAGCCTAGAAGGTGGAGACAGACAACAAAACAAAACAAATAGGCATCAATAGCATCAAAATAGATAAATAGAATTATAGATATATACACATCATTAATAAAATAAATAGAATAATATATATAAATATACACAAGTGTTGTGGGACGGGGAAGGGGGTAGAGCAGAGGGAAGGAGTAGGAGCTATGGGGAGGGGAAGAGGGGGAGAGGAAAAGGGGGGCTCAGTCTGAGAAGGACTCCTGGAGGAGGTGAGCTCTCAGTAGGGCTTTGAAGGGGGGAAGAGAACAGGTTTTGCGGATGTGAGGAGGGAGGGCATTCCAGACCAGAGGTAGGATGTGGGCCAGGGGTCAACAGCGGGACAGGCAAGAACAAGGCACAGTGAGGAGGTTAGCAACAGAGGAGCAGAGTGTGCGGGATGGGCAGTAGAAAAAGAGAAGGGAGGTGAGGTAGGAGGGGGCAAGGTGATGGAGAGCTTTGAAGCCAAGAGTGAGGAGCTTTTGTTTCATGTGAAGGTTGATAGGCAAACACTGAAGATTTTTGAGAAGGGGGTTGACATGCCCAGAGCATTTCTGTAGAAAGATAATCTGGGCAGCAGATCTTGATTCAGCTCTCTCATTCACCCCACACAGCAACCGTCACCGTAATCTGTCACCAACACCTGCCGGTCTCACCTTCACAGTATCGCCAAGATCTGCCCTTTCCTCTCCATACAAACTGCTATCGTGCTGGTACAAGCGCTCATAATATCCCAACTGGATTATTGTGTCAGCCTCCTCTCTGATCTCCCTTCCTCCTGTCTCTCCCCACTCCAGTCTATTCTTCATTCCGCTGCTGGGATCATTTTCCTACAGAAAGGCTCTGGGCATGTCACTCCCCTCCACAAAAACCTCCAGTGATTGCCTATCAACCTTTGCATGAAACAAAAACTCCTCACTCTTGGCTCCAAAGCTCTCCATCACCTTGCCCCCTCCTACCTCACCTCCCTTCTCTCTTTCTACTGCCCACCCCATACAATCCGCTCCTCTGCTGCTCACCTCCTCACGGTCCCGTGCCCGTCCCAGTGTTGACCCCTGGCCCACGTCCTCCCTCTGTCTCATCACATCCGCCAAACTATCTGTCTTCCCCTCTTCAAAGCCCTACTGAGAGCTCACCTCCTCCAGGAGGCCTTCCCAGACTGAGTCCCCCCCTTTCCCTCTGCTCCCCCTCCTCTCCCTTCCCCTCCACCCTCTGCTCTTCCCTCTTCCCCTCCCCTCAGCACTTTGCTCATTTGTATATATTATTTATTACCCTGGAAAGGGGCAGAAGACATTTATTATTCTTTATGGCATTTGTCAAGTGCTTAATATTTGCTAGGCACTTTTCTGAGCACTGGGGTAGATACAAGATAATCAGGTTGGATACAATTTCTGTCCCACATAAAGCTCATGTTCTTAAGTAGGAGGGAGAAGAGAGATTTAGTGAGGTGAGTCATTCAATTGATTATATTTATTAGTGCTTACTGCATGCAGAACATTGTACCAAGCACTTGCGGCAGCACGATCATTATCATTGTTGTGAGGCAGGGGTTGTGGGCAGAGGCTAGGCAGGGAACAGAAACCCCCAGGGACGACTCTCTATTTCTATATCTTTAGCACCCACTCAGAGAGGTTTTTTTCCCCCCTGGCCTGACTGGAGTACAGACCTCTGACTCTCTCTGGCTGCTGCTTCACTTGTGGTATAAGAGCAACATTTGTGGTGACACAAGGGTTGTAGAGCTGGGCCAGCCACTCCACCTCGGGACACAAGGTCTGCCTGCTCTACTAGCCTCCCAAGATCTCAGTCCTCATGCCCCACACAATGCCCACCCCCTGTCATCTCCTTGAAATGTAGATCCTCTCTTCCTGGTCTCCCGAGAGATATGACCGGCTTGCAGATGGAGCAGATTATCGGCAGTTAATCAGTCAGTTAACTGTATTAACTGACTAAACCTAAACAGTCAACTGTATTTATTAAACACTTTTTGTGTACAGAGCACTGTACTAAGCGCTTGGGAGAGTGCAGTTCAAAATATAACAGACACATTCTCTGCCGACATCAAACCAACAGTCTTGTGGGAAGCCCGACATTAATATAAATAAATCAATTACAGATATGTGCATAAATGCAGTGGGGCCGGGAGGGGAGAATATCATTATTATTAATAATAATAACAACCATATTTTATTCATAAAATGATCATATTTACTGTGTGCAAAGCACTGTAATAAGCACTTGGGAGGGTTCACTATAGCATCAGACACAGTCCCTGCCCACAACTAACTCATAGTCTAAAAGGGAAGACAAACATTAATATAAATACATAGACAAATAAATAAATAAGTAAATAAATATGTTACAGATATATACATATGCTATGTGGAGAAGAGAGGGAGGATGAATGAAGGCTCAAGTATGAGCCGCTCAGAAGAAATTGGGAGAAGAAGAGAGGAAGGCTCAGTCAGGGAAGGCTTCCTGGAGGAGATGTGCCGTCAATATGGCTTTGAAGTGGGGAGAGCAAGGGAGGGGGATAAACAAAGGGAGCAAGTCAGGATGGTGCAGAAGGGAGTTGAAGAAAATGAATAGAGGGCTTAGCCAGAGAAGGCCTATGAGAGAAGATATGCCTTCACTAAGGCTCTGAAGGTGAGGGAGGATAATTATCTGTCACCTATGAGGAAGGGCATTCCAGGCTATAGATAGGTTGTGGGTGAGAGATCACCAGTGAAACTGGTGAGACTGAGGCACAATGAGAACATTAGAGGAGCAAAATGTGTGGGTTGAGTTGTAGTATGAGAGTAGCAAGGTGATTTAGGAGTCAGTCAGTCAATCAATTGTATTTATTGAGTGCTTACTGTGTGCAGAGGTGAGGACTTTCTGTTTGTTGCTTAGGTGGGGACCTACTTTGGTGTTAATAATCCCAGCAGGAGAGCAACTATCTATCTGGCTACAGTAAGAGATGGGGAGGGGATTGGAGGGAAGCTTTTGAAGCAGCTTTCCTGCTTATTGCTTTCCTTCCTGGATGAGTTCTGACTCAGCTTGGAAGAGAGAGGCTCTGGGCTTTCAGAGAGACCCAGTTCTATGGAAATTTTCTTTCTGGATTATGATTCTAAGTGTTGTGTTATGTTTGGACAATAATAATAATAATATTTGTGATAACATTAGTATTATTACAATATTTGTTCAGCACTCACCATGAGCCCAGCACTGACCTATCCTAACACCACGGCCTGACACAGGTTGGACACCACAATGGGTTCACTGTGTAAGTATGAGAAAGTAGGATTTAATCATTCTTTTACAGATTAGGGAAACTGAGGTACAGAGAAGGTAAGTGGCTTGGCCAAAGTCACACAGCAGACATATGATGGAGCAGAGATTAGAACCCAGATTCTCTGACTCCCAGGGTGATGCTCCTTATACTAGGCCATGATGCTTTCCAATGTTTCTTAGTCCAGTGTGACAGAGCCCCACAGCACTTGTGCATATATATACATATATATATATATATATATATATATATATATATATATATATATACATATCTATAATTCTATTTATTTACATTAATGCCTGTTTACTTGTTTTGATGTGTATATATCTAAAATTCTATTTATTTGTATTGATGCTATTGATGCCTGTTTACCTGATTCGATGTCTGTCTCCTCCTTTCTAGACTGTGAGCCCCTTTGGCCAGGGATTGTTTCCATTACTGAATTCTACTTTCTAAGCGCTCAGTACAGTGCTATGCACACAATAAGCACTCAATAAATATGATTGAATGAGTGACTGAATGAATATGTGCGTGATGTATTCAGATACCATGTATTGTTTCTATCATATTTTCATAGTATAAAAAGTACAAAAGGTTGTCTATTTTTCTCTACTACCATCTCTATTCTGATTATTCCTAAATCTACATCTCCAGCCCTGATTTTTGTCCTTCTTTGCAATCTCATATTTTCTTCTGCCTTCAGGACATTTCTACATGGATGTCCCACCAACAGCTCAAACAATATGTTTAAAGCAGAACAGTTCATCTTCCCATCCAAACACTGTCTTCTCCCTGACTTTCCTATCTCTGTATCCAGCATCACCATCCTACATCTTTCATAAGGTAATTACCTTGGCATTATCTCTCTTATTTAACCTACATAATCTATCACCAAATCCTGTCATTACAACCTTCATGTCATCATTAAAATCTGCCCATTCCTACTGCAACCTTGTTAATACAAGCAGATATCCTATTTCAGTTTGATTACTGCTACAACCTCCTTAATAACCTTTGTTCCTTCTGTCTATCCCCACTTCAGTCCATACTGCACTTTGCTGCCCAGGTCATTTTTCTACAAAACTGTTCAGTTCATGTTTCCCCACTCCTCAAGAACCTCCAGTGGTTGCCCATCCACTTCCACACCAACTAGAGAAACTCTTTGGCTTTAAAGCACTCAACCGCCCTTGCCCTCTCACTTCTCTGATTCCTTACTACAACCCAGTCCGCACACTTTGCTCCTCTAATGCCAACCTACTCACTGTATCTCAGTCTCATCTACCTCATCGCTGACCCCTCACTCACATTCTGCTTCTGGCCTGGAACACCATCCCCCTTCACTTCTGATTAGCGATCACTCTCCCTGTTTTCAAAGTCTTATTAAAATCACATCTCCAAGAGGCATTCCCCAATAAAGCCCTCATTTCTTATTATCTCACTAACTTCTGCATCACCCTTGCTCTTGGATTTGCACCCTTTATTCACTCCACTCTCAGTCTCACAGCTATTATGTACCTATCCATAATTTATTTATATTACTGCCTAACTCTCTCCCTCTAGACTGTAAGCTCCTTGTGGAGAGGGTACATATTCATTCATTCATTCAATCATATTTATTGGACGCTTACTGTATACAGAGCACTGTACTAAGAATTTGGGAGAGTACAACAACAAACAGACAAGGAGCCTACAGTCTAGAAAGGGGGGACAGACAGAGAATAATATAATTAAATTACAGATATTTACAGAACTGCTGTGGGGCTGGGAGGGAAGATGAACAAAGGGAACAAGTCAAGGAGATGCAGAAGGGAGTGGGAGAAGAGAGAAGGTGGGCTTAAGTCAGGGTAGGCCTCTTGGAGGAGTTGTGCCCTCAGTAAGGCTTTAAAGTGGGGGTGGGTAATTAGAGGAGGAAAGGCATTCCAGGCCAGAGGCAGGATGTGGGTGAGTGGCTGATGGTGAGATAGATGAGATTGGGTACACTGAGAAGGTAGGCATTAGAAGAGCGAAGTGTGCAGGCTGGGTTGTAGTAGGAGAGTAGTGAGGCGAGATAGGAGGGGCAGGGTTATTGAGTGCTTTAAAGCCAACTCTGTTATATAGTATGCTCCCAAATGCTTAGCAAAGTGCTCTGCATACATCACATAATAAATGTGATTGATTAAATAAATGTGATTTTGTATACTTCTTAATAGCTCTGAGAATATCAGATTATTCAGTTAAAAATTGCCTTACTACTAGTATTTTTTTTTCACTCTTGATCATGGACAGTCTATAAAATTGTAGGTAATGCTCAATGGGAGGAGTTTTTTTCCCCATGAGAGTTCATTTTCATATTGATTTCTAATTATTTTAGGGTATATATTAAACGCTTACTATGTGCCAGGCACTACTAAACACTGGGGTAGATATGAAGTAATAAAGTTGAATATAGTCCCTGGCACATCTGGGCCTCACAGTCTTAATCTCCATTTCACAGACAAGGTAAGTGAGGCACAGAGAAGATAAATAAAGATAAAGATAGTCACACAACAGACAGGTGGAAGAGCTGGTACTAGAACCCAGGTCTTTCTTACTCCCAAGGCCCATCCTCTATCCTTAGGCCACACTCCTTCTCCTAATTATCCTAGACTCATTCGATAAACAATTTATACTGAGAATGATAGCTCTGCCCACCTCAGAATCCCCTACACTGTCCCTCTCTCTTTCACTGTCTCTGTTTTTCTCTCTCTTTCTCTTTTTGCCACCCTCCCACACTTTCTACGGTGTCAGCCTCCTAGTGAATGATGGTGTCTCCTATTAGGAATGATGGATGTGCCTCTGTTCTGAATTTCCAGGACCATGAACCTGTGCAGAAGAATTGAATACAGTACCTGTATCTTTCAGAGCACTAGGTCTCTTGATTCTGCCCTCCATGTTTCCTCTGAGGGATAGAGTTGGACTCCACTGCGGTACCAAGTCCATTTGAAGATCAGTTTGCAGGCTTTTGTGTAGTGGCTTTGGCCTGGTCCTGAAGAAAATCAACCATATGTATGAAATAAGGTTGAACTGTGGTGCTTATGGTATTGGACAGAAGTTAATGCTCTGCCACACCATTTTAGAAATACAGTGGGAGTTGTTGATTCTGAAATGCTATTGCATTCTTTCTCAATAGGTCAAATAACCTCATGTGAATCAACTTGTGCACTAGCTTCTGATTGTTTGTACAGGAAATGTAAAGTGCAGACCAGGAATCCACTCAGCTCAACAGAGGACTTATTTGAACTGCTACAAAGACAAACAAAAGTATTTACAGCCTCTTCATCACCAAACACGTTTTTATAAAACATTAATTTGAGGCATTTCCATACCTTTTCTTTCCTCATGGCTTTAATACTCTCAGAAATGCTAATAAATTCCCTGGATTCCTGTCCTAAAGAATTTATCCTGGCTCGATAGGCAAGGTGCTGCCAACTGAAAATATCACTGTGTAGAATAAAGTTTTTGCACAAAAGTTCTGGGAGTGTGTTTTCATTCTCATAACTTTGGATTTTATTACTATGTTTTCCTCAAACTTTTTGTGAGTGTTCAGGACAATATTTTCCTGATAAAATTCCTAAAATTACATTTTTGTTTGCAAAAATTGTAAGTTCTTTTATGCTGCCTTTATTCCATTAATTACTCATTTTAGTATACAATCAGAAAAGACTGAACTAATTTTTTTCTGAAGAAGAGTTATTCCCTTCCCCTTTACCTGATACTGTTTTACTTGAGTGCCTTACGTTTGAAGCCATCCTACCTAAAATGAGGAGAGACTTGTTTTAAGTCCAGTGAATAGCTTAATGATGAGACTGTCAATTGTGATAGTTTAAAGGTGAACATCCTTTTATAAGAAATTGGCTCATCAACTCATTTTCCCTTAATTTCATATTTTACTGATCTGTCTCAAACTAAAACTCTGACAGCATTTGATGTACTTCCAACTTTGAATCATATAGTCCATCTTCTTTTGGAAAATCAAGGCTTTTCATTCAAATTGAATAAGTAGAAATGATTCATTTCTCCTTTTTAAATTATATCCAAATGATCAGGCTAGGGGTTTCACCTTAAAAAAAAATCAGATCTGTTTACACTTCTAATATACAAGAGCCTAAAATGCAGTGAAAGTGATGTGCCTGAGAAACTTAGCCACAGTTTTCAAGGAATCATTTTGATTTTTGAAAATGATTTTCTAAATGTTATTAAATAAATCCATAAAATGTTGCTTGAGAATGAAACATATCAAATCTTGGCAATGAAGTCATAAATAAGCTCATGAATAAGTTTCCAGGGAAAATGCTGAAATGACAGAAGACTAGGACTTATGAAAATTGAATTATACATGAAAATTTCGGGTTCTTAGCATTTTATTGAGTTATTGCAAGTCCTAATTGGTATATTTACTTTTTCTTTGATGAATCATTCTGTGGAAATCAGATATTTTCTTTTTTGTGGGTTTATGCTGGTCTCTGTCTTGGTTTGGAGAAGCAGCGTGGCTCAGTGGAAAGAGCATGGGCTTTGGAGTCAGGGCTCATGAGTTCGAATCCCAGTTCTGCCACTTGTCGGCTGTGTGACTGTAGGCGAGTCACTTAACTTCTCTGTGCCTCAGTTCCCTCATCTGTAAAATGGGGATTAAGACTGTGAGCCCCACGTGGGACAACCTGATTCCCCTATGTCTACCCCAGCGCTTAGAACAGTGCTCGGCACGTAGTAAGCGCTTAACAAATACCAACATTAATTTTCAGTTTCAAAATCCATGTCTATTCAAACTGTCTAATAGTTTGGTGCCCAGGTTGACAGTGAAAATTTGCTTCACACAAGCAGGGGAGAGTAATTGTCTGTCAGATATGAGGAGGGAGGGCACTCCAGGCCAGAGGCAAGGATGTAGGCGAGAGGTCAGCAGTGATACAGACAAGACTGATGTTACTGTATCCTCTTAAGTGCTTAGTACATGGCTCTGCATATAGTAAGCACTCAATAAATATTAGTGGTTGACTGACTGACTGACTTTCTGCCTTCTCATTACTGGGATTGTCCCAGAGTCCCTCAGTCCTAAAAATGTATTTGAGATGTATCTAAATGTATTTAAGGTATAGATGATCAGATGAGAGTAATTACTCACTTTGGGAGACAACAGAAATTGAAGAACACCTTCAGCAAATTTGTGAATTATTTGTCCATCTGTAATAGCTTAATGAATCCAACAAGGGAATTACCAGAGAGTTATGAAGGATACAGTTGTCTCATTTTTGTTTGTTGACTTTATCTGGTCTAATGCATGTTGTCTCTTGAGCATCCTGCAATATCTGTTTGGTCAAGACAACCTAGCCTTTAGTAAATTCCATTAATCTGACATAACTTTTTCCACATGGAACAAGAATCTAGTTTTAATAGGCAATATTTTGGGTTTTCTATCATTCCACAACTAAGCAGTGAAGGAACCCATTAAAACCTTTCTGTTTTACCAAACTTCTTACTAAGTAATGTGTTCTGTCCACTGGGGAAAGTCTCATCCTATAAGAGGTTTGATGAGGTTATTTCCAGGCTTGATTATTAAAATGCCCCATGATAAATCATGTTGATTCCTAAGTATCTGTTATGCAGTCAACTTATTAACTAACACACAGGTGTAAATGGCTGTAGCTAGACCCCATCATTTTACTTATAAATAGTAGATGACTGTATGGTGAGTAGAATTATTTTATTTTATTGATGAATATCATTTATTTCTTTAACATCTATTCAAGATGATCATGTTATTGGAACTTTTTCATAAAAAGTGAAAAATATATAAATAATAATTATCAATTACAATTATATTTGTTAAGTGTTTATTCTAGACTGAAAGCTCATTGTGGGCAGGGAAAGAGTCTATCAAGTAGGTAGAATCAAGTACTCTTCCAAGTACTTAGTACAGGGCTCTGCATGCAGAAAGCTCTCAATAAATACCACTGATTGATTATTATGTGTCAAACACTGTTCTAAGTGCTGGGGCAGATAAGTAGTCTAGTGTTGAAATAAATACACATTCACACTTTAAACTCCCCTCATTTTGTTTAGCCGTATGTCTGAACATTGTTTAAAAACTCACATGCATGTACATAAACAATTTTGATTTTCCTGAGAAAGACAACCTTGGTCAAAGGCAGGTTCAGACTGTTCGAAACATGTCTCATCGATATAACATTTTACAGGGGAGAATATATTTGTTAGCCAGTTTATTTGGAGACAATCAGTGCCCTCCACATTTTTCAAAGACAAATACTAGTTTGACAAAGACAGAATTTGGTTCAGGCATTTCCCATATCATCTCCTCAGTACATCATATCATTACACTGCATCGTTCACCCCAGAACATTATTCTGCATGCTAAATTGAGTGAGGTACGGCAATGACAAAGCCCTAGTCCCCACTAAAATTTTCAAAGGCCTATAGCTATTTTCAGCTGGAAAGCTGTTCCTGGTTCATTATGGATCTTTCCCAGCTGCAATGAAGTTGCAACCATTTCTTCCAAAGCTATCATATGTTAAAAAAAAAACAACCTGTTCTTCGATTAATTCAATTTCCAGGAGAAGGAGCTGAGAATAAAATTATTTGAACAGGAAAGCGCCGAGGAGCAAGGACAAACAGGACTTTTCTCATCAACCAGCTAACAACTTATTAACATTCATCCATTCCATCACTCAGTTATATTTATTGAGTGCTTAATGTGGGCAGAGCACTGTTCTAAGCACTTGGGAGAGCACAATATAACAGAATTGGCAGACATGTTATCTGCCCACAAGGAGCAGGCAATATAGAAGGGGAGGCAGACATTAAATGAATTATGGAGATGTGCATATGTGCTGTGGGACTGAGGGTGGGGTGAATATGGGGTGCAAATCCAAGTGGAAGAGTGATGTAGAAGGAAGAGGAAGAAGGGAGCTGAGGGCTGAGTCGGGAAAGGCTTCTTGGAGGAAATTAATTAATTAATTCATTCAATAGTATTTATTGAGCACTTACTATGTACAGAGCACTGTACTAAGCACTTGGAATGTACAATTTGGCAACAGATAGAGACAATCCCTGCTCAATAATGGACTCACAGTCTAAATGGAGGAGAATACTAATGGCATTTGTTAAGCTCTTACTATGTGCAATGCACCATTCTAAGTCCTGGGGTAGACAAGGTAATGAGGCTATCCAGGTGGGGCTCGCAGTCTTAACCTCCATTTTACAGATGAGGTAACTGAAGCCCAGAGAAGTTAAGTAATTTGCCCAAAGTCACACAGCTGATGTACTTAGAACCCACAACCTCTGACTCCCAAGCTCATGCTCTTTCCACTAAGCCATGCTGCTTCTCCAGATGTGATTTTAACAAGACTTTGAAGATGGAGAGAGTAATGGTCTCTTGGATATGAAGGGGAAGGGCGATGCAGGCCAGAGGCAGGACAGTTCAGCAGCAAGATAGATGAGATGGAGTTACAGTGAGTAGCTTGGTGTTAGAGGAGTGAAGTGAGACAGCTGGATAGTATTAGGAAATCAGCAAGGAAAGGTAGGAGGGGACAAGGTGATTGAGTGCTTTAAAAATGGTATGGAGTGTTTGTTAGTGGTAGGGGTAAGTGGTTAGTGATTGGAGTTTGTTGGGGGTGGGGGGAATGTGGATTGTTTTTTTTTTTTTGAGAAAATGTAATTCAGGCAGCATTGGTGAATAGATTACTGAAGAAATAGCTGTGTGTCTATGCTATCAGAATGGGTAAGTACTAGAGGGTGGGTTTTCTTTAGTGTGATATTCCCTGAAATTAGCTATTATAAAGGCCTATTGTACCTTGAATCTGTTCTCACTTTGAAATAATAGTCTTTAATAGCTTACAGTGTGCAGTGTACAGTGAGCTCTATACAAAGTACTGGGAGAGAACTCACACGCAGGAATTGGAGATGGCCCCGTTCCGTGGTGATGGTTAACAGTCTAAGACTTTAGGGGAATAGGCTTTTATCCTACAGTAAAATAATTTCTGGCAAAGGTGAGTTCCTAGCAATGCTGTCTGAGCCAGATGAAGTTTCTCCTGTTCAGACCTGAGAATGTGATCATATTAGCTGGTTCTAGAAGGGGATAGTTCATGATCATTTTTTCCCCTTCCATTAAGCAAGTTAACCAAATGTTCAAATACATGAGGAAAATGGTCCCCTCAACAGGATTGTCTCACATGCTTGATACCTCTGGATTGACCCAATTAACCTTTCCAATGTAGAGAAATACCAATATAGTAGTTTGTAATTCAAGAGCCTTATTGGGTAATTGGGTTCTGTTTGCTTTTAGAAGGTATATCATTTGTCAGAGATCATGTCTGCTATGCCGTGTTGTAATTTCTAAATGATTCTTTTATTTTCTGGGTTAAGAATAAAGTCATATGATGTCTTCAGGGATGAGTGTGTGTATGTGTATGAGCCAAATTGTTTGGGATATGGACTCTGAGACAAGGATCCAGAATTAGAAGGGTTTTGACTGGGGAGCAGCATGGGACAATGAAGACTGCATTTTTCAGCCACAGATGACCCATAGGTAAATTGATCATCAGGCCTTAGAGTTCTATAGGGATTTCTTGAGATAATAATAATGGTATTTGTTAAGTGCTTCCTATGTGCCAAGCACTTTTCTAAGCACTGGGGTACAAACAAGGTAATCAGGTTGTCCCACATGGGGGTCATAGTCTTAATCCTCATTTTAAGATGAGGTAACTGAGGCACAGAGAAGTTAAGTGACTTGTCCAAAGTCACATAGCTGTTAAGTTTCCGAGACAGGATTAGAACCCACAGCCTCTGACTCCCAAGCCTGTGCTCTTACCACTAAGCCTCGTTGCTTCTCTGTAGGCAACGCTTGATCTGGAGGAATAATAAGCAATTGTGTATTGTAGGAAGGGAATCTGTCTACAAACTCTATTACTTTGTACTCTCCCAAATGCTTAAAATGGTGTTCTGCTAAGAGTAAGCCCTCAATAAATATGATTGATAAAATTGCTGATGCAATACTGCTTTACTAAAAATGTATATATATTTCTAAGTCAGAGTCACCAGTCTAGGTTGTACTGGCTGAATGTGCACACACAGCTAGATTGTGAGACCATCATCTGGATTTTAGGCCTTTATGAGAAAATGACTACATTTGAATCATTAATCACATCGCAATCTTGAAGTAGTGACAACAGAGTTAGGAAGAGAACTGGGAGAGGATATTATTAGTGTAGTCCAAGTTAGACATATACAGACTAGAGACTAATCACCACACATCTTAGCTGTTGGTAAACTGCATGTGGTCAGAGTGCTTTCTAGTCAAGCTGAACTCCATTTTTTCTCTCCTGACACTGCGGGAGCCAAATCCTGCAGAAGCATAAACCTCCTTTGGGGATTCAATGTTGGGGATAGGCTTCCCACCCAGGATGATCTTAACATGAAGTAGTGAAAGCCCTGATGCTGTGAAGCAGCGTGTCTCAGTGGATAGTGCATGGGCCTAGGAGTCAGAAGGACATGGGTTCTAGTCCTGACTCCACCACTTATCTCCTGTGTGACCTTATGCAAGTCACTTCAATTCTCTGTACCCCATTTACTTCAACTGAAAAATGGGTCATTTTTTTATGGTGTTTAAGTGCTTACTATGTGCCAGGCATTGTTCTGAGCACTGAAGTACTATTCTGTGCAGTAATTAAGAATATGAACCCCGTGGTCTAGTGGATAAAGCAAGGGCTTGGGCATCAGAAGGACCTGGATTCTAACCCTGGCTCTGCCACTTGACTATTGTGTGGCCTAGGGCCAGTCACTTAACTTCTCTGGGCCTCGATTACCTTGTGCGATGCACTGTACAAACCACTTGGAAAGTATAAAACAAGAATAGTTAAAACGATACTGGAGACCCTCACATTTGGTGTTTAAGTTACAGACACAGATGACCCATAGAAAATTCACCACGAAGCCCCTTGCAGTTTGAAAGACAACTATGAATGATTGGCATTCTTGGATGGTGATAATCAGCAAATTCCTGATTAACATTTAGAAAAACAGTGTTGACTTCAATCTAGGCAAAACATGCTCTTGAAGCAGCGTGGCTCAGTGGAAAGAGCACGGGCTTTGGAGTCAGGGCTCATGAGTTTGAATCCCAGCTCTGCCACTTGTCAGCTGTGTGACTGTGGGCAAGTCACTTAACATCTCTGTGCCTCAGTTCCCTCATCTGTAAAATGGGGATTAAGACTGTGAGCCCCACGTGGGACAACCTGATTCCCCTGTGTCTACCCCAGCACTTAGAACAGTGCTCGGCACATAATAAGCACTTAACAAATATCAACATTATTATTATTATGCTCTTTGTATAAACCTATACTCAAATATAATACTAACAGAATTCTTTTTTTAAAAAATAGAGGGAAAAAAACTCCTTTGGTGAACTTTTGATTTAGCGCTATCAATTTAGACTACAGAAAATTCCCCTTAAATGAAAGCCTTTGTTTGAAAGATAGCCAAGAAGTCACAAACCACTCCTTAGTGAAACTATCAAAAAGAAAAGCGATAATAAAGATAGCAAAAATATTTAAAATTGTTTCCATTAAGCCTATTTCATTTAGCAGCCCATTCTCTTTTCAATGTAGGTTTGTTCCACTAGCGGATTCTTCAGGTATCACTCATAATGAAAGAAATGTCCAGATGTATTTTAGTAGATTCCCATTTTCATGCTGTAGGAAGTTGACATTTAACTTAAAACTATGTATTTTATAGAAAATTTGAATTATAGCTTCATGAAAATGTCAAAATATTAAGTTTTTTTTCTTATTGATATTTTCAAGGAGATATCTACTTGGATAAGCAATTTCAGGATAATTTAATCTGGAAAGAAATCAATAGAGTGTGCCAAGAAGATGAGCTATGAGCTACAGGCGCTATATTACTATACATTTGTTCTGTTAATCTGATAACTTGACATTTTGCTAAGGCAATAAATCACCTGCAAATTGGAATAGTGGGGAAAATGACTAGATCTCTAACCACCGTAAGAATGATTTCTTAGCACAGAAGCTGTGGATGGAGGGAAGAATTATCCATTAGATAATAAACTCCTTGTGGGTAAGTAATGTGTCTTCTACAGCTAGTGCATTCACCCGGGCATTTAGTATCACTTTCTACACACAGTAAGCACTCTACATACTGCTGCTTGCTTGATTTATTGGATAATTGAAAAACCTAAACAGGCAACATGTATGCCAGCCAAGTAATTCGGAGAAGTGATTTAATCCAAAATAAATGTTAGATTTACTTTTTTCAAGTGGAAAATTACTGGTATTATTGTTTCAACTCATTATTTGTGAAATAACACAAGTATATGAGTATCTTCACTGAAGAACAGGAACTAGTATCTTGTAATAGTCTTAAACTCTCTTACTGTGATGAATTCTCAGAGATGTCCTTGGGCCAGACTGACTCTAAAATCATTACTGGAAATTCTTCTTAAGAATTCCCAGTAATTCCCAGGTGAGTAATAATGCCTAATGGAGAGAGTGTGGGTCAGGGAGCCAGGGGACCAGGGTTCTAATCCCAGCTCCTCAATTTTTCTGCTGTGTGACCTTGGACAAGTAACTTCTTTGTATTTCAGTTACCTCATCTGAAAAGTGGGGATTAAGACTGTGAGCCCCACGTGGGACAACCTGATTCCCCTGTGTCTACCCCAGCACTTAGAACAGTGCTCGGCACATAGTAAGCACTTAACAAATACCAACATTATTATTATTATGCTCTTTGTATAAACCTATACTCAAATATAATACTAACAGAATTCTTTTTTTAAAAAGAGGGAAAAAAAGTCCTTTGGTGAACTTTTGAACGTGGTGAATTTGGGAGCTGTGTCCAACCTGATTAATCTGTATCTGTGCCTAGTACAGTGCCTGACATGTAGTAAGCACTTACCAAATACCACAAACAAACCCCCAAAAGAATAGGATGGAGAGGAGAAGCATCTTGTTGTGGATAGAGCACAGGCCTAGAAGATAAAAGGTCTTGGGGTCTAATCCCAGTTCTGCCACTTGTCTGCTGAGTAGTTTTGGGCAAATCTCTTAATTTCTCTATGCCTCATTTACTTCACCTGTAAAATGGGGATTTAGACTGTGAGCCTCATGCAGAACAGGGACTGTGTCCAATTGGATTTACTTGTATCCACCCCAGTGCACTAAGGTACAGTGCCTGGAACTTAGTAAATGCTTAGTAAATACCAAAACTATTAAGGTTTGGACTCTAAGAGGCCCTTGCTCACTAAGCCCCCCTTTCCTCACAAAGGGAAGCTGGAACTCCTAGTCTTCTTCAAGTGGGATGGAGATAGGGACTTTTGAGGCCAGAGTTAATTGTTCAAGCATGACAGGAGAGAGGAGGGCGGGGATATTGGGAAGAGAGACACAACTTCACTTCTCTGTGCCTCAGTTACCTCATCTGTAAAATGGGGATTAACTGTGAGCCTCACGTGGGACGACCTGATTACCCTGTATCTTCCCCAGCACTTAGAACAGTTCTCTGCACACAGTAAGCGCTTAACAAATACCAAAATTATTATTATTATTATTAGGTAGGGCAGGTAAAGCCAGACATATAGTCATCCTCAACAGGCTTGCTCAGTGTGAAGTCATCAACAGAGAAGCAACCTGGCTCAGTGGAAAGAGCACCGACTTGGAATTCAGAGGAGGTTGGTTCTAATCCCTGCTCCGCCACTTGTCTGCTGTGTAATCTTGGGCAAGTCATTTTACTTCTCTGGGCCTCAGTTCCCTCATCAGTAGAATGGGGATTGAGACTGTGAGCCCCATGTGGGACGTGACCAGTGTCCAACACAATTTGCTTGTATTCATCCCATTGCTTAGTACAGTGCTTGGCACATAGCACTTAGCAAATACCATATTATTACCCCATCTGTAAAATGGGGATTATTCATTCATTCAATCATATTTATTGAGCACTGTACTAAGTGCTTGGAAAGTACAATTGGGCAGCAGAGACAATCCCTACCCCACAAGGGGCTCACAGTTTAGAAGGGGGACACAGACAACAAAACAAGTGGACAGGCATCATTATGTAGGACAGCCTGATTACCTATATCTATCCCAAAGCTTAAAACAGAGCTTGGGATATAGTAAGCATTTAACAAATGTCATTATTATTAATTATTAACAGTGGCAGGCAGAACCAAGAGAAATATAGCTGAGCCAAGTTACCAATGGCTGTCTGTAATTTCCACCTACCTTCTCCCTGCAGTGCTGATACGTAGTCCTATTTCCCGAGTTGGTGAGAGTAGGAAATTAGGAGATTCAGCTGGTAGAACTCCACTTAGGTGTGGGTATTTCTCAGTTCTTAAGAAAGACCAATCCATCACATTCATTGAGCATTTACTCTGTGCAGAGCTCAGTACTAAACATTAAGTTTTGCATCCCTATTGCCATCATTTTTCTAGGTCCACCAGTCTCCTATCTGTTTGCAGGATGAGATGCCCCATGGAAATTGTTCCAATTCTTCTACTCTGCCCTTTCCCTTATCTAATTTAAAATGTTTCCCTCACTAGATTGTAAGTCCCTCATGGGTAAGGACCATGTCTGTCAACTCCACTGTATCATATTTTCCCATACTGAGTACATTGCTGTTCACACAGTAAGTGATTAATATATAACGGTGACCCAGTGATTGATAGTACTAACACTAGCTGTAATAGTAGCATTTGTTGAGTTTCCATTTGGTGGGGTACACTGTATTCGAGATCCTAGGAAGAGTGAAATGATACTTTCCCTACTCACAAAGGAGTTTCCATTCTATCAGGCTAGAAGAATATAAAAATATTAACACCTAGAAAGATGTTAAATTGATAAAAACATCAGTGTATGTGTGAGAAATATAAAGGGCATTTATATTTGAGAGTGTTAGAACTGGAGGAAGGGATGACATGACTTAGATTTCTGGGAAATTAATCTGGGGAAGCTTATTGGAGGACATGATATTTTAGGAATGTGGGGAGAACTGTATTCTGTTTTATATGGGAGGGAAGGAATTTTAAGCAGTGGAAAGCTGTAAGAGTGAGAGAGATGAGCACCTCTGATTGAGAGAATTGAATGTGAGGTATAACTAGGAGCTTGACTTGTATTAGGAAGTTAAAAGGCTGGTAACAATTTTATATAATTTCTGTGTGTGTATATATATACACACACACACAATGATTATATACACACGTGATTTTTATACATCATGAATTGTGTTCCACATTAATTAAAACTATTTATGTGCTTAGTGTATTATAAATATACCAGGAATGTTATATAATCAGAGTAACATTTTAGAAGAAGCTCATCTGGTCATGATAATGGATCATTAAGAGAGAAAATAAAGGCATAGCAATTTTGAGCATTCAAAAATAATTAAACTTTTCAACATTTCCCCTGGCAATATCTCTTACTAACCTGACCTGCTGAGAAACCCCTGAAAGTGACTATAAAATGCCAGTTCACTATGAAAGAGCAGCCAGAGAAACTGAGCCGAGTTTCTGTCTAAAGAAAGGTTAAACCCGAAAAGTTTTTTGTTTTTTTTTTTCACTTTGAGTGGGAGAAGTGGAGAAATGGGACCCGATTTCAAGTTCTCTAGAATATAGGAAAGAAATGAGTATTCCACAAAGAGAAGTGCAAGGACTTGGGAGGCAGAAGGATCTGGCTTCTAACTCCAGCTCAGCCACTTGTCTGCTGTGTGACCTTGGGGAAGGGACTTCACTTCTCTGGGCCTCAGTTACCTCATCCATTCAATGGGGACTAAGACTGCGAGCCCCATGTGGGACATGGACTGTGTCCAACCTGATCAGTTTGTATCTACACCAGGATTTAGAACAGTGCCTGGCACATGCTAAGTGCTTAACGAATCCCATAAAAAATAATAGTGGTGTTGTCTTCTATTTGTTATTGATAGTTCCTGATGCTATATTTGTTTCTTCTCTTTGGGGTTGTGATTTTTCCAAATTCTCTAATTTCAGTTTTTTGGATTTTTGTTTTTCAATGGTATTTATTAAACACATAATGTCAGAGACTGTACTAAACACTGGGGTAGGTGAAAGCTAATTGGCTTGGACACAGTCCATGTCCCACTTGGGGCTCACAGTATTAATTTCCATTTTACAGATGAGGTAACTGAAGCACAGAAAAGTTACCCATTTCTGATTCCTGACATATATATTCTGCTACTGTGTCCCTTCGGTTCCCTTTTGCCACATCCCTGAACTGTTTTTGTTCATTATGCCATTAAAACATTTCTAGTGCCATTTCTGAGAAGCAGTGTGGCCTAAAAGATCATGAATCTAAGAGTCAGAGGACCTGGATTCTCAACCTGGCTCTATCACTTTTATGGGCTGTGTGACCTTGGGCATGTCAAAATTTCTCTGAACCTCAATTTCCTCATCTGTGAAATGGGGATTCAATACCTGTTCTCCATCATCCTTGGCCTGGGATGCCCATGTGGGACATGGATTGTGTCAACCTAAATTGCTTGTATCACCCCACTGCTCAACACAATGCCTGGAACACAGTAAGCACTTAACAAATACCAAAATTGTTATTGCTATTAACATATCCTGTTAGTATTATCTCTCAGCTTTGTTTATTTCTATAAACTCCCTGTGGGCAGGGAGTGTCTCTACCATATTTGATGTATTCTTCTAAGCACTTAGTATAATATTCTGCACAAAGTAAGCCCTCAATGAATGCCATTAATTGACTTATTGAAGGGGTCCAATAATCCTGGACAAACAGAATGTCTCTTTTATTCCTTCAGAATGTTCTGTTTGTTGGAGGACCTAGGATTCCTGCTTCCCAATCTCACAAGTCAGTTGAGGATAGGGGTGGAGGGGTGATGGTCTGAATGACGTTTGTCTAGAAATTCTGTGAAGCCATTATTATTAGTAGTAGTATTTCTTTTATATTACTATAGCTGTATTAGGTGCTTACTATGTGTCAATCATTGTTCCAAGCTATGGAGATAGGATATCTTTGTTCTAAGGGAGGCAAAAGGGTAACCTTGTCATGGGTAGCTATAAGGTAGGCTTCTTTAGCTTCAAATATTTTAGCAACTCTTTTCCACTGTTTTCCATTTTTCCCCACTTATAGAGACTGCCACCTCACTCCACCTTGTTATGACTATGCAAAGTGCCTTCTTAATCCTTCATTCATTCAGTCATATTTGAGTGCTTACTCTGTGCAAAGCACTGTACTAAGCACTTGGGAGAGTACAATGAGACACATTCCCTGCCCACAAGATTTATATGCAGCCTATTACTTAGTTAACTGGTATTTTATCTCACGACCTTCCTTACCCAGTGCATAACAAAACTTTTAATGAATAAAGCTTTATTTTTAGAGAGAAGAATATTTGATAGGGTCAAACCAAATGTAGCACTTACTAAATACGATTGAATGAATTAATTTACACATTTTTCCTTATAACTTAAAGTCAAAGCAAAGCTTTTTTTTTTTTTAAGTTTTCTTTATTAAACTTGGGGGAGGTTCAATTTTCCACACCTATAGATGTTCATTCTAGCTAGACTTTAGGAGCTTTCAAAATAGTTCACTCATAAAAGCTCTAAAAATGTATATGAGAACACTGTAAAGATCGCGTTTTACTGCTTGATTTTTATGAAAACTGCCAAAGTGCCAAAAAAGAAAGGAATGTGTGTGAAAGTAATATGACACCCTGTTAATTGCTTAAAAGTGAAACTTAATTGGTGCCCTACTGTACCTTAGGAAAAATCTTTATTCTCTGAGGAAATAAAGAGTTGCAGTCATAAAAGAAAAAGGCAAATTGTTTGGGTTCTACGGTGAAGTTGGTAGAATTACATTATCTTGAACAACAAGGAGACTATATTTTGGTAATTTTTCAAAGCTTCATAACATTCCTTCGTGATCTACCTACTCCACCCTCTTTGAGGTCTTTCCAGTTGTGAGTATGCTATGGTATCACTTGCAGTCACTGCTTTACTGCTTTGTTTTAAAATTCCAAACATATTGGAGAGAAGATATTGGTAAAGATCATTCTTTCCACTTTTATGATTTCATTTATTCAATTGTATTTATTGAGCACTTACTCTGTGAAGAGCACTATACTAGATACTTGGGAAAGTACAATACAACAAAAATAAACAGTGATATTACCTGCCCACCACGAGTTTACAATCTAGAGAGGGGGAGACAGACATCAATACAAAAAAATAAAAGTATAGATATGTACATAAGTGCTATGGGGCTGGGAGAGAAGAATAGCAAAGGGAGTAAGTCAGGGTTACACAGAAGGGAGTGGGAGTTGAGGAAAAGTGGGGTTTAGTCAAGTAAGGCCTCTGGAGGAGATGTGCCTTTAAGGCTTTGAAGCAGGGGAGAGTAATTGTCTATCAGATTTGAGGAGGGAGGGGGTTCCAGGCCAGAGGCAGGATGTGGGCCAGGGGTCGGTGGCAAGACAGGCGAGATTGAGGCACAGTGAGGTTAGCACCAGAGGAGCAAAATGTGTGGGCTAGGTTGTAGAAAGAGAGAAGTGAGGTGAGGTAGGAGTCAAGGTGATGGACTGCTTTAAGATCAATGGTGAGGAGTTTTTGTTTGATGCGGAGGTGGATGGGCAACCACTAGAGTTTTTTAAGGAGTACATCAGGTCCTGGTTCTATCTCAAACAAGTTTCCTTCATGCAGGGGAATGATATTTAAAGAATACCTATTTGGAAACAAGCATAATCTCTGTTTTTCTCATATTTTAAACTGACTCTTATCTTGAGTAGAAACAACTTTTTAAAGTGTTTATTTGGATTTGTGATTCAGACCTCACACTTTTCACATTTAATATGCATAAAGACTTTTGTTTGCACAAAAATGATTTTATTAAAAAAAATTCCTCTTTTCTTCCCTGAAATATCTTCTAGTAATTAAAAACATTCTCTCTGACTCTATTCCCTGTGCCTCAATCAATTGCATTTATTGAGCTCTTACTGTGTGCAAAGCATCGTACTAAGTGTTTGGGAGAGTACAATGTAACAGAGTTGGTAGACATGTTCCCTGACCAAAATGAGCTTAAGGTCTAGAGGGGGAGACAACAGTAATATAAATGAATTACAGATAATAATAATTGTGGTATTTAAGTGCTTACTGTCTGCCAGGCACAGTATTAATACAACTAGATAATAATAATTGTGGTATGCTTTAAGTGCTTACTAGGTGCCAGGCACTGTACTAAGCACTGGTTTAGATATAGGCAAATTGGGTTAGACACAGTCCCTGCCCTCGTGAGGCTCACAGTCTCATTCCTCATTTTAAAGAAGAGGTAACTGAGAAAAAGAGAAGTTCATTCATTCCATTATATTTATTGAGCATTTATTGTGTGCAGAGCACTGTACTAAGTGCTTGAAAAGTGCAATTTGGCAACAAATTGAGACAATCCCTACCCAATAAAGGGCTCACTGTTTAGAAAGGGGGAGACAGGCAGCAAAACAAGTAGACAGGCATCAATAGCATCAATATAAATGAATAGAAGTTAAGTGATTATTCTAAGGTCACATTGCAGACAAGTGGCGGAGCCAGGGTAAGTGCTGAGGAAGGGACTGTTTAAAGAATACCTCCATTATTTAAGTCATTTTCACCCCTAAATCTAAAGGCATTCCGGGAAGGATTTTTTTTTTTAAATTCCATAATCTAATTCTGTATCATTTCTGGCATTATCACTGCCAGTGTCATCTTTGCCCTTGTCCTCTCTTCCTTTCTCCCTGTTCACTTAGTCTTGTTCTCTCTCTTCTCTTATTTTCTCTTTATTCTCTTTCATTCCAAGTGCTTCATATAGTGCTCTGCACACAGTAAGCGTCCAATAAATATGATTGAATGAATGAATTTTCCATCCTATCATCCTTCGTTGTCAAATCCAGAATTCTCAATAGATATTTGGCTTTACACTAAGTCTTTTGGGGTTTAACAAAAGTGTGCCCAAAATCACACAGCTGATAAGTGGCGGAACTGGGATTAGAACCCATGACCTCTGACTCCTAAGCCCGTGCTCTTTTTACTGAGCCACGTTGCTTCACAGAGTATGAGAGAGTCAAAGGCAGATAATCAAATGATCAAAACGTGGATCAAAGACAACAGCAGAGACTCAGATTTTACTGCACAGAAGACGTATCTTTACCATGAAAACTCTATGGATAAACATACCAGAATGACTTTAACAGAAGATGGATGTTTTGAAGAAGATGTGTCCAAGGAGTCACTCTGGGTAGGAAACAACTTGATGGCATTTGAAGAAGAAAAAGATACAAGATAATTGGGTTGGATACACTCCGGTAAACATAGGGTTTATAGTCTTAATCCCCATTTTACAGACGAGGGAACTGAGGCACAGAGAAGTTTTTTTTAAAAAACAAAACAAAAACAAACAAACAAAAAACCCAAAACTGGCCCAAGGTCACACAGCGGACCAGTGGCAGAGCCAGGATTGGAATCCAGGTCCTCAGACTCCCAGGCATGTGTCTTTTACACTAAGACATGCTGCTTCTCATGTTAAACTCAAACAATGAACAATTTAATAAATATGTTTTGGTAATATATAGTAGTGAGCTTTCTAAGCTTTTGAACTTTGTGGTCAGGGAACATATCTGCCATGTCTGTCGTACTCTCCCAAGTGCTAAGTACAGTGCTCTTCACACAGTAAATGGTCAGTAAATGCATTTTATGAGAACAGGAAAGAATTAAACCTAATTTTCCCTAAAATTGTTCACAGCCCCTTTGAGGCCAAGAATCATGCCCAACTCTCATTTGTGTATTTTTGCCTATTGTTTAGTACAGTTCTTTGTGTGACTTGTGGAAGAGCTCAGGCTTGGGAGTCATAGGTTGTGGGTTCTAATCCCATTCTACCACTTGTCTGCTGTGTGACCTTGGGCAAGCCACTTAACTTCTCTGTGCTTCAGTTCCCTCATCTGTAAAATGGGGATTAAGATTGTGAGCTCCATGTGGGACAACCTGATTACCTTGTATCTACCCCAGTGCTTCAAACAGTGCTTGGCACATGGTAAGTGCTTAACAGAAACCATCATTGTTATTATTATAGATGACACATTAAATACTATTACTCTTCTTAACTGGAGGAGTCTGTTGTAATCTGTTGTTCCCTGATAATCCCAGAGGGATGTCTGATAGCCCTGATAATTTTTATACTGGGAGTAATATACAAGGCTGTTTTTCATCCCAAGCCTAAAAAAAAAAAAAAACAAAAAACAAAAAACTCCTGAAAGGGAGTTGTAGGAAATCACTGGGTCCAAGACATTCCTCTGTTACTGGGGAATTCAATCAGCATGTGCCTTACCATGTGAGAGTACAAATACAGAAAGCAGCTTGGTGGGGGAGGCCAGTTAGTACTGCAGATGCTCCTAGAACTGCTTAGAGGCATTCTACTGGAATAGAATTACCTCACTTGGAATGGTTTTTAGTTCTTGGCAACCACTAAAGTAACCTCTTAAGAATAAGTGTGATCCATCAACTTTTGGTATTTTTTTTTTGTTTAAAATTGCCCTGCAATCCTCCTTAACAAATACTTCCTGGGATCAATACTGTTGGGTGAAATATCTAAAATGATTCATTGTGTTAATAAGGTAAGACCTCCAGCTATAATCTCTATCAATTAATCAGTCAATAGTACTTATTGAGCACTTACTCTATGCAGACCACTGAACTAAGCACTTTAGAGAGTACAAATGGAGAAAGTACACCTTATCCTAGCAATCAAGGAGCTTACAATCTAGTAGGGGAGACTGACACTAACACAAATTACTGTTAGGGAGAAGCAGCTGCACATGATGATCATTACCTAGTTGCTCAGAGAGGAGGATGGGAATGTGTCTGATATTGAGCACTTACTGCATGCAGAACACTGTATAAAGCAACTGGGAAAGTACAGTATAGCAATAAACAGACATTTCCTGCCCACCATGAGCTTAAAGCCAAGGCACATACAGATTGTGTTTCTGGGCACAAATATTTAGGGGATACAGAAGTAGCAGTAGTGAGGGAAATAGGATGGGGAGACAAAATTGAGGGAAGAAAGACACCCTGGAAGATTATTGATTTTCGAAGGGCTTTGAAGATGAGAAGTGTAGTGTAGTGGTCTGCCTGATGTGAAGTGGAGGGAAATACCAAGAAAAAGAGATAATTAGCTCTTGCTAATTAGATCAGTTTGAGAGAGATGAGATACAGTGAGCAGATTAGAGAGAAGCCAAGCATGGGAATTGGGGTGTCCTTGGGTAAGAGTGAGGATAAGTATAAGAAAACTCATTGAGTGCTTTGAAGCCAATGGTCAATAGTTTCTGCTTGATCTGGAAAAGAACGGGCAACCACTGGAGAATTTTGAGTAGTAAAAAAATGGGCATCAGAATGAAGTGTGGATTGAAGATGGGAAGGGCTGGATGGAAGCAGGGAGATATGTCAATAACCATGCCAGGATATGAAAAGCTCATGGGCCAGCATGGTGATTGATTGGAGGGGATTGGGTGGATTCTGGAACTGCTGTGAAGAAATGAAAAGATAGAGTTTGGTTTGAACTGAACATAGGGGTTGAAAGAAAGAGAGGAGTGAAGGATAATGCCAGGAAATAGGAAACACTATTGTAAACAGTGTTGAGAAAGGCAAGTGGGGAGATTAAAATTTGGGTGTTGAGAGGAGTTCAGTTTTGAACATGTTGGATTGAATGGGTTTGCCTATTGACTAATGATATTAACAAAGTTGAGTTCTCTCAATCTAGAAGAATAAATATATTCCTAAAATATTATTGATTTTGCTTTCATGCATTTGCCAAGGCCTTTAAGGTAGGCTTTTTTTTGGTTTTGTTTCAATCTTTCTGAAACTTCAATTTGGATTTTGCCTTTTTTTTTCCTTGTTTTAGTATCTTGCATTTACAGAAAAGCTTGGGGGAAAAAATTTCATTAATAAAGAAATTGCTTCCTCTCCTTCTGCCTAATTCTAAAAATGGGAGCACTTCATAGAGCCATTTGGTGGTTTTGCTTGAATGAATACTGAAGAATCAGGTCCCCAAAGTCAAATTTGACAGCTGCATAATTTCTTAGAACAACCAGTCAACAGTTGAGGGGAGGTGGAAAAAAAATGACATTTCCATTTTGAGCTACAGGAGACTATTTTGTTAGGCAGAATTCAATTCACAAGCTTGACTTTTTCCAGCTCCATGGAACTACTTATTATGAGATGTGTCAATGACCATAAGTCACTAAGACCTCAATTTTTTTTTCAAATTTTAATTGCTGGTTAGATCTCAATTCACACCACTTTTCAAATTAGAGGCTCACCTATCCAAGTAGTTGAAAACAAATTCTAAAATTGTTTTACATCAAGAAATGATTTATCTGTGAGAGGGCCTTTTATTAAGCACATTGCCGCTGAACTTGATCTATTTGGCTTGTAAATCAAACAGACGTGAAATTTCTAGAGCTGGAGGAAGAGCTTTCTTGAATATCTCTCTTCGTTAAAGGAGCTATTTTGAGTGGAGCACTCAGTACCATTGTTAACATACTCATTCTTAACTTTAATAGTATCTGTCTTTTTTCCAAAGTTTGTGTAAGGCATTAGAAATCTGAGGTATTATTTGACTTAGATACTCTGAAAATATTAGATCAGTAATGTAAGAATTTGAAGTTTTTCTTTTTTACACTTTTTTGGGAGTGTTGTGAAGCCCTTCTGTTTGAATTTGAATACTTGCGAAGCACCTACACTACTTATGTCTTTATTTCTATTTCCTCCTGCTTGTTGTTATCAGAGTCAATCAAAGAACAGCTAAGGTAAATAAATACAAAACATTAAGAGGAAGAAGAAATATATCATATTAACAAATTCTGCTTTTGGACTTGATCATTAAAGTGATCTCTTATTTGTTCTGACTGCCCAAATGTGTATATTGCCCAGGATTTTCTGACAAGATCACTTTTATATAGCTTGAATTTGCAGTTTTCTATCAAAATTGTAGGTTAAAAGGCTTTTTTATACATGATAATTTTTCAGGAATAGAATTATTTAAAAGAGTAAAAATGATACGACAATGGGAAGTATAGTATTTGTTAAGCATTGGAGTATATACAATTTAAACAGGTCAGACATGGTCCCTGTCCCATAAGGGCCAAATTCTAAGTGAAATAATTTAATCCTCCTTCCTCTTACAAGGTTATACCTATTCATTTAAGTCCAAAAAAATTCAGTAATACTTTCCAGAAGGAAAAATAAATGTATTGGAATAGATCATGGGATCAAGATAAAATAAGAGGTGACGATTTCACTGTTAGAGCAGTGAAAAATTGTGGATTTTACTTTGATCTTTATCACTCCCAGTGAGGTGTTCAATAAAGAACACAGGAACAACAGCTTGCTCTAAATCAGCCTCCTTTAATCCCATTCGCTCTGAGAATGGCTCTGCACATGACCAATGCTCCAGGCACTGAGCAGTCCATGTACTTAGCATGGGCCACTTACACAGATGCGATTTTAGCACACCTTTCATTTTCGTAAGCCCACCCCTGGCTGTCACAGTCATTCATTCAGTAGTTTTTATTGAGTGCTTTCTGTGTGCAGAGCATGGTGCTAAGCGCTTGGATTGTACAATTTGGCAACAGAGACAATCCCTGGCCACCAATGGGCTCACAGTCTAAAAGGGGGAGGCAGACAGCAAAAACAA
This sequence comes from Ornithorhynchus anatinus, assembly GCF_004115215.2. NCBI lineage: Eukaryota > Metazoa > Chordata > Mammalia > Monotremata > Ornithorhynchidae > Ornithorhynchus > Ornithorhynchus anatinus. Next base: position 160,156,226 of record NC_041728.1, read on the forward strand.
AACAAGTAGACAGGCATCAATACCATCCAAATAGATAAATAGAATCACAGATCATAGATACACAATCAGCTCTCCTTGGCCCTCCCAAAGATGTTCCCACAGAATTGAACCTGCATTAGTCCCCACACTTTTTGACAGGTTTCATCTCTTCGTGTCGGCAGTTGAGCAGAAGTTGGCATCCTTCATTCTCCAATGCTACCCGTTCATCACTCTTAATCCCTCCTCCAGTGATCTGGTGATCGCCACCACATATTATTAATAATAATCATGGCATTTGTATCCGCTTACTACGTGCCAGATATTGTACTGTTAGGGTAGATAAAAGCAAATCAGGTTGGACACAGTCCCTGTCCCACAAAGGGCTCAACAAGCTTGAACTCCCTTTTACAGATGAGGTAACTCAGGTACAGAGCAGTTAAGTGACTTTCCCAATGTCACACAGCAGGCAAGTAGTGGCGGAGGTGGTATTAGAACCCAATCCTCCATCTTGGACCCATGTAGCCTAGGGAGGGAGGTATACCCAAAAAACTAAGGTGTTGGGGAAACCTGGGGTGCTAGGGTCAGTCCAGGAGCCACTGGGGTGGTGCTCTCTTGGGCTGAATAATAATATGGTATTTGTTAAGCACTTACTATGTGCCAAGCACTGTTCTAAGTGCTGAAGCTAGGGGACATGCCTCAAAACATCCATGTTGGGGTGTGAGTGTGTGTATGTGTATGTATGTATGACAAGGAGGTGCCAGTCCTAGATTACTGGAGCTGGTCACACAGTAGAACAGTGCTGAAAGTTACACACTTACCTGGAGCAGTTTTCCTTTCTTTTTCTTTTACGTTTATCAAGAAGCAATATTGCCTAGTGAATAGAGCACATGCTTGGGAGTCAGAAGGAACTGTATTCTAAGTCCAGCCTCACCACTTGCCTGCTAGGTGGACTTGGGCAAATCACTTCATTTCTCTGTACCTCAGTTCCCTCATCTATAAAATGGGGGTTAAGACAGTGAGGTCCATGGGGGACAAGGACTGTGTCCAACCCAATTTGCTTTAAGATGCAGGATAGTGATAATAATAATAATGTTGGTATTTGTTAAGCGCTTACTATGTGCCGAGCACTGTTCTAAGCGCTGAGGTAGACATAGGGAAATCAGGTTGTCCCACATGGGGCTCACAGTCTTAATCCCCATTTTACAGATGAGGGAACTGAGGCGCAGAGAAGTTAAATGACTCGCCCACAGTCACACAGCCGACAAGTGGCAGAGCTGGGATTCGAACTCATGAGCCCTGACTCCAAAGCCCGTAGTGCTTTTCTGCACCTACATTTTCTAAATACCCATTTTCTAAATATGAATTTTACTATATCTTTCCTAACACTAATTAGGGGATTCTACAAACATCAGTGCAAATGGAATAGAAATACTAATTACCTTATGACAAAACATTTTTGATTCATGGGATCATCAAGTACATAGATATCCCTCAGAAGTGACTCCTGTCTCCCACTGCCTTGATATTCTACTATCTGGATTATTAAACACTTTCTGATAGTCCTATCAGTTTTATATTTCTGGACTTCAGCTCTGCACAAAGTAAATGCAATACAATTTAAGGAATGAATGACTTTCAGATTAAAAAGAAAAACATATTCCTCAATCTTCTGATTATCATGGAACACATTCCCTTGAATCACACAAACCCATGAAAAAACAACAGGCTCTTTCATTGAAAGACCTTTTCCATTTTGCTTCTAGGTGGCAACACTATGGACCTATTTTCACTTTGACTCAGCAACTGTCCATGATCAATAAATTAGAGCATGTGATTTTTTTTTTCCCATTGGCAGGTTCTGGGTTTTTTCTTGTTCATGATGTGCTACAAAAAGCCAATACCCCTTCATTTGAGTTTTCCTAGCAAACACTTTCTTCATCAGGATCTTAAACCATGTGGATCAATCTTTCCAGTAGCCCACTTAAAGGTGGATAATTAGGGCTACATGTGCTGGAATAAGAGCACCATAATCCGGGGAAATGTTTAACCTCTTAACTAGATACTAGGATCTCTTCGTCACTTAATGTGGCATGGGGAATTTCACCTTAAAAGGAATTAACATTAGCTTGTCATTTCTACTAGGCAGTGAGCTAAATTCTGGATGAATAGATATATATTTGATTTCTAATCACATAGGCCTGTGTTTACTCTCTCAAAACTCCATGTCACAACTGGATTAGATTTCAGTGGAAAATAGATTTCCAACAGTTCATTTTCAATCTAGGCATATTGGATTTTGAATCTGACCAATGCAAATGTCACAGGTTCTTGGATATCATCATGTTCTGTAGTTTAAGCCCAAATATGAATGTTTTGAAAGAAATGTCATCTTCCCACACTTGTGACCCAGAGTCCCATTTGTTGACCATTGAAATTACCGTGCATCATACAATTATTTTATGACTGTAAATATCTCTACTACTCTTGACATATGCTTTATCCTCAGTGTTCTAATACCTTCAGTCTATATTATTTTCTACTTTATGCATAGATAGCTGCTTCAGATATATGTAAGTCATTGGACTATTTTCTAAGTCTACAGTGGGTCTTCTAATCCCAGCTCTCCCCTTGTCTGCTGTGTGACCCTGTGCAAGTCACTTAATTTACCTGTACCTCAGTTACCTCACCTCTAATATGGGAATTAAAGCTGTGACTACTTTGTGGGACATGGACTGTGTCCACCCTGATTATCTTGTAGCTACCCTAGTCCTTAATACAGTGCTTCAGACATATTAAGTGGTTCTGCCACTTGTGTCCTCTGTGACCTTGGGCAAGTCACTTAACTTCTCTGTGCCTCAGTTACTTAGTTTGTAAAATGGGGATCAAGACTCTGAGCCCCATTTGGGACAGGGACTGTCACCATCCTGATTTGCTTGTAACCACCTCAGCACTTAGTACAGTGTCTGGCATGTAGTAAGTGCTTAACAAATACCATAATTATTATTAACAAATAACATTAGAAAATTACTTCCAAGTGTGCTGATTTTTGCTTCTATTTTCCATGCTACTGTTCAAACCTCTGTTTGGCTTGGGCAGTAATAGCATTGTGAAGCGGGAAGAATCGGGGGTGGAAGGGGGGGGGGGGGGTTTGTATGTGTGTGTGTGTGTATGAACGCTAATCCTGGCTTCACCACGTGCCTGCTGTGTGACCTTAACTTCTCTGGGCCTCAGTTCCCTCATATGTAAAATGGGGATTGTGATTGTGATTCCCAGGTGGTAGAGGGACTTTGTCCAACTGGATTTGCTTGAATCCACCCCAGTGCTTAGTACAGTGCCTGGCACATAGTAAGTGCTTAACAAATACCATAATATATATACGCATATATATATATGTATGTTATTCACAATAGAAGACACTACTGATAATGAAATTCACCCATGTCTGCCCACATTCCTGACCACATTTTACACACAGAAATGGTTCTCCCGTATTATTTTTAAAGTTTGCAATGCCTACTGTTATCTTCTCTCTTGACTTCATGTCCCTGCACTACTAGGCTTTACAACTTAGACCACTGCAACAGACAACTAAGACTTATGGGCAGGATAATGCTATTTTACTAGTATTAGTAATAATGGTATTCAGCCTTATTTTACGCAGCATACTAAGTAGTTGAGAAGTACAACAGAATCACAGGACATTTTCCTACCCAAAGGAGCTTACACTCCTACAACACAGTTTCTGAAGATCAGTATCATAAGCAGCAGAGTTGAAAAAAGAGCTAGGTCAGGTGTTTTCAAGTCTATTAATGCAACAAACCTCTATCCTTGCTTATAAATAATTATGATAAGGCAATTTCTATATACTGTGCTGTACACTGAGTTAAGTACCAAGGTTGATACAAAATGTAGCCTAAATTCCACAAAGGGTACACAATCTAAGAAGTAAGGAGATAGGGATATTATTCTCATTTTACAGATGAGAAACCTGCATCCAGAGAGATTATTAACATTGTTCTTATTGTTATTATGGTCCCTGTTAAGAGCTTACTATCTGCCAAGCATCATTCTAAGTGCTGGGGTAGATACAAGTTAATCTGGTTGGACACAATCCCTGTCCACCTGGGGTTCACAGCCTAAGTAGGAGAGAGTTATGAAAGAATCCCCAATTTACAGTTGAGAACACTGAGGCAGAGAGAAGCTAAATGATTTGCCCAAGGTCACATAGCAGAACTTGGTGGAGCCAGGATTGTTAATAATAATGGTATTTGTTAAGCACTTACTATGTACCAAGCACTGTTCTAAGTGCTGGGGTAGATACAAGGTAATCAGGTTGTCCCATGTGGGGCTCATAGTCTTAATCTCCATTTTACAGATGAGGTGACTAAGGCCCCAAGAAGTAAAGTGACTTGCCCAAAGTCACATAGATGAGCTGATAAGTGGGGGAGCTGAGATTAGAACCCACGACCTCTGACTCCCAAGCCTGTGCTCTTTCTACTAAGCCACGATGCTCCTCAAGATTACAACTCAAGTCTCCTGATTCACAGACCCATGCTCTTCCATTAAACCATGCTTTACTAGAAAATAATGTTTTATTTATTCATCAGTCTTCTCAGCCACATCTGTGCTTAGTACAGTGCTTTGCACAAAGGTCAAATACTGTTCATTCATTTGCATGAATGGACAAAAATCATTGTATATGTATTCATATAAGTGTTACCATATTGTACTCTCCCAACTGTTTAGAACAATAAACTGCACACAGTCAGTACTCAGTGAATATAACTGACTGCCAGTGCAACTAATAAAGACATGTTTATTTTGTTAAAAACATCAACAATTTAAACAGCCTCATAATAAAATATTTTCATCTAAGACTTACAATAACAATTCCATTCCCTCCTCCTCCATTTCCTCCAAAATGTTATTGCTTTTTCCATAATAATAATAATAATAATTATATGGTGTTAGGGAAGCAAAGTGGCTCAGTAGAAAGAGACTGGGCCTGGGAGTCAAAGGTCATGGGTTCGATTCAGTCACTTCACTTCTCTGTGCCTCAGTTACGTCATCTGTAAAATGGGAATTAAAACTGTGAGCTCATATGCGACAACCTGATTACCCTGTATCTATCCCAGTGCATAGAACAGTGATCTGCACATAGTAAGTGCTTTACAAATACCAACATTATTATTAAGTACTTACTATGTGCCAAGCACAGTTCTAAGTGTTGGGGTAGGTTCAAGGTAATCAGGTGGTCCCATGTGGGGCTCCTAGTCTCAATCCCTATTTTGCGGCTGAGGTCACTGAGGCCCAGATAAGTTAAGTAGCTTGTCCAAGGTCACACAGCAGACAAGTGGTGAACTGGAATTAGAGCGCATATCTTCTGACTCCCAAGCCCATGCTCCTTCCTCTGAGTCATGCTGTTTTTCTGGTCCACTTTCTACTGAAAACCCCCAAATAAAAGAAATGAAGTCCATGTTACAATCAATCCAGCAAAGGCATTTATTGAGTGCTTACTGGGTGTATAGCAGTGTAGAAAGCAATTCGGGAGAGTATGTATAATAATGTGGGAAAACACATTATGTATCCACAAGGAGCTTTCATTCTAGAGTAGGAGTCAGACATTAATATAAATTAATTATAGATTTGTGCATAGGGGCTGAGTGGAATGAATAAACAGTGCAAATCTAAGTGTAAGGGGGGATGCAGATGGGAGGGGGAGAAAAGGAAATGAAGGCTTAATCGATGAAGGTCTCTTGGAGGAGATGGGAAGATGTGCTTTTAATAAGACTTCGATGGTGGGGAGGCTGTTGGTCTGTTGGCTACGAAGGGGGAGGGAGTTCCAGGCCAGAGGCAGGGCCCAGACAAGGTGAGATAGAAGATATGAAGGTACAGTGAATAAGTTGGTGTTAGAGAAATGAAGTGAATCTGCTGAGTTGTAGTAGGAAATCAGCCAGGTAAATTGCGAGGGGCAGGGTAATTGAGTACTTAAAGTCAATAATAAAGAGTTTTTATTTGATGTGGCAGTCCATGGGCAACTACCAGACATTTCTTGAAGAGTGGGGAAACATGAACTGAACTATTTTAGAAAAATGATCCAGGCAGCAGAGTAAAGTATGGACTGGAGTGTAGAGAGACAGGAGGCAAGGAGGTCAGCATGCAGGCTGATGCAATAGTCAGGACAGTATAGTCTAAATACTTGGATCAAAGTGGTAACAGTTTGGAGGTAGAGGAAAGGGCAGATTTAGCAGTGTTGTGAAGGTATAGCTGACAGAATTTGATACCAAATATGTGGGTTCCTTTGCACGTTAGCAAAATACTTGCCCCCTCCCTTTTTTCCTCCCTAACGGCCATCTTCAACTATTAACTCTCCATTGGCTTCTTCCCCACTGCCTTCATACGCACCTATATCTGCCCTATCCGAAAACAAAACAAAACCCTCCCTTCACCCCACAGTTCCTTCCAGTTATCACCCCAACTCCCTCACACTTTTTCTATCCAAACTCCTTGAGTGTGTTGTCTACACCTGCTGTCTTAAGTTTCTCTCCTTGATCCCCTCAAATTTGGCTTCTGTCCCCTTCATTCCACAGAAACCACACTCTCAAAGTTTACAAATGAGCTGCTTCTTCCCAAATCCAATGGTCTCTACTCCATCCTACTCATCTTTGACCTCTCAGCTCCCTTTGACACTGCTGACCACCCCTTTATCCTGGAAATACTACCTAACTTCAGCTTCATGGACACTGTCCTCTCCTGATTCTTCTGCTATCTCTCTGGCCACTCATTCTCAGTCTCTTTCTCAGGCTCCTTCTCTGTCTCCCACCCTCTAACAGTGACTGTCCCCCTAGGTTCAGTTCTGGATCCCCTTCTGTTCTCTCTCTACACCCACTGCCTTGGATAACTCATTCATAACTACCACCTCTTTACAGATGATACCAAAATCTTTATCTCCAGCCCTGATCTTTTTCCCTCTCTGCAGCCTCGTATTTCCTTCAAGACATCTCTACTTGGATGTCCTCCTGTCACCTCAAACTTAAAGTGTCTAAAACAGAACTTCTTATCTTCCCACCCAAATTCTGTCCTCCCCTTGACTTAACCAACACTGTAAATAGCACCACAATCCTTCCTGTCTCATCAGCTTGTAACCTTGGTGTTATCCTTGATTCCTCACCCTCATTCAAGCCACATATTCAATCCATTACTAAATCCTAAATGAGCGGCCAGAGAAATAGGAGAAGAACCAGGACAGGACAGAGTCAGTGAAGCAAAGATTAGATAATGTTGCTAAAATCTCCCAATTGCTAACGTTTTAATCCAATTACTGTATCAGTCTCCTTGATGACCTCCCAGTCTCCTGTCTCCCATGACTCCATACTTCACTCTGCTGCCCGGATAATTTCTCTCCAAAAATATTTGTCATGTTTCCCCACTCCTCAAGAACCTCCAGTGGTTTCCCATCCACCTTAACTTCAAATAAAAACTCCTTACCATCAGCTTGAAAGCACTGTCACCTAGCCACCTCCTACCTCACTTGGTTGCTCTCCTGCTACAAACCAACCTGCAAAATTTCGCTCCTCTAAGACTAACCTTCTTACTGCACCTCAATCTCACTTGTTGCCAAGCTCTTGCTCTCCGGACTGCCTTATATCTGACAGTTACTCTCCTCTTCTAAGCCTTATTGAAGGCACATCTCCCCTGAGACACCGTTCCTAATTAAGCTCTCTTTTCCTTTTCTTCAATGCCCATCTGTATAACCTTGACTTTCCCTATTAATTCTTCACCCCTCCCAGCCCCACAGCACTTAGTACATATCTATAATTTACTTAATTTATATCAGTGTGTTTCCTCTTAATTTATTAGGGCAGGGAATGCATCTGCTTATTGTTGTACTCTCTCAAACACTCTGTAAAGTGTTCTGCACCGGGTAAGTGTTCAATAAATATGACTGAACAACTGACTGGGTTGAATGAGAAACATGAGTGAAGGGTAATGTCAATGTTATGTGCTTCTGAGACAGGAAGGATGATGGAACTGTCTACAATAATGGGAAATTCATGGAAAGGAAAGGGTTTGGGCAGGAAGATGAGAAGTTCTGCTCTGAACGTGTTAAATTTGAGTTGTTGGTGAGACATTCCAGCAGAGATGTTCTGAAGGCAGAAGAAAGTAGGAGACCACAGCAAAGAAGAAAGATGAGGGTGGGAGACGTAGATTTGGGACTCATCCAGAAAGATCAATCAATCAATAGTAGAGCTAGAGATAGTGGCTGAAACCAAGGGAGAGAATAATCTCTCCAAGGGAGTGGGTGAAGATGGAGAATAGAAGGGGACTCAGAACTGATACTTGAGGAACCTCCAGAGGACCTCCAGAGATGGGGGTTGGGAGGCAAAGGAGGAGCTCACAGAGGTGACTGAGAATAAAAGGCCAGAGAGATAAGGGGAGAAAGAAGAGACAACAGAGTTAATGAACCCAAACTTGGATAGTGTTTCCAGGAGAAGGGAGTGGTTGACAATACTGAAGACATCTGAGTGGGCTATGAGGATTAGGATGGAGTAGAGGGCATTTGATTTGGCAAGGAGGAGATCACTGGTGACCTCTGAATGGGTGGTTTCTTTACAGAGAAGAGGATGGAAGCTATATTGGAGAGAACTGGAGAGGAACTGAAGGCAGCCGGTGTAGACAATTTGCTCAAGAAGTTTGGAGAGGAATGGTAGGAAGGAGATGGGTTGATAACTGGAGGGAGCCATGGGGACAAGAAGGGTTTTGTTGTTTGGTATTTTTACAGTAGGGGGAGCCTTGGGAGGAAGCCATTGTTTAGTCAACAATTGAAGATGGCTGTTAGAGAAGAAGGGAGGGGGCAAGTGTTTAGATAAGGTGTGAAGGAATGGGGTCAGATGTGCAGGTGGAAGGGTGGATTTTGAGAGGCAGCAGGTGATCTCCTCTAGGGATACTGCTGGGAAAGATGGGAGCAATGAAGATGGGACAGCGGGGAGGAGGGCCTGAGGAGAGGCAGGGAGGTTTTAGGGAGCTCACACCTGATAGTTTCAATTTTCTCAATAAAACAGGTGTCCAGTTCATTGGTGGAAAGGGATGAGGGAGAAGGGAGGATAGGGGGCCTGAGGAAGGAGTTAAATGTCTGGAACAACTGGTGAGGATGATGGGCATGGGTGTCAATAAGGGTGGAGAAATAATTTTGCCGGACCGGGGAGAAGAAAGAGTTAAAGTATGCAAGGATGTCGGCCTGATATTTAGATTTCTGCCAAAAGTGCTCTGCTGCTCAAACACAAGAGCAAAGGAGGCAGACAATGAAGGTGATCCAGGGGTGTGGGTTAGTGGTATGAGATCAATGAAGGGATAAAAGAGTGAGTGAGTTGAGTTTAGTAGAAAGGGTGGTTCTAAGAGAGGGTCCATTTGGACATCAAAGGAGGGTAGTTTGGATATGGAGGCTTAGTGGGACATGATGAGTTGCAAAAATTGATGGAGTCAAAAGAACCCATCTTTCTCTTTGAGGGAAAAGTACAGATTTATTGGGAGGAGGTGTGTGGGAGAGGAGGCAAGTGAGAAGGTTGGGTCAGATAGAGGGATTTCAGAGTTGGTGAGGGTAGAGATTGTGGAATAGCTAGAGATTACGTGATTGGGTGTGTGTCCACGTTGTTAAGTGGGTAAGGTGGGCTGGAACAGGAGGTCAGCAGAATTAAATGATAGATTTTCCTGATGACCCTTCTGCTGACCACCTTCTATGTGGATAATGAAGTCCCCAAGGATCAATGTAAGCATGGAGAAAGAGAGAAGGAATGTGAGAAAGGGATAAAAATGGTTGAAGAAGTTGGAGGTGGGATCTGGGGGGTTGTATATGACAGTTACCAGAATCTGCAGTGGGTGGTAGAGGCGGATGATATGGGCTTTGAAGGAAGAGAAAGAAAGGGGTTGGGAGAAATGGAATCGTGCAAAAGCAGCACTGGGGTGTGAGAAGGAAGCCAACACTCCCTCCTTTTTCAGTGAGTCTGAGGGAGTAGGAGAAGATAAGGTCCCCTCTGGAGAGAAGAGCAAGGGAGACCATGTCATTTGGGGAAAGTGAGTTTTCAGTGATGGCAAAGAGAAGGAGTGACTGAGTGTCCCCTGTCACCAGGGACAGGTTCTTTGGGAATCGGTGCGGCGAGAGAGAGAGGCCGGGGATGGAAAATCTGGGTTTGCATAAAATTTATTCTGAGGGGCGAATTTAATTAATTAGACACGACAAATCGGCCTTCCATTTTTGGGAGAGATATGGTGTTAAAGTTTCGCTAATGGGAGGAATATACTGGTATGTTACTTGTGTGTGGCCAGACGCCCGAGCCCACTTATGCTTTACTCACAACGTGGTGAGGCGGCTGGCTCCCACCGTGTGCGCGCCCCACCCAGGAGGAATCCACCTTTACATTAAATATACTTATGCATTAAACACTAATGAGTTACATACACTTATGAGTTACATACACTTATGCATTAAACCCAGTTATGCGTTACCCACTTATGTGCTGCTTGCACTTGGTGAGGCAGCTAGCTCCCACCCTGTTCACATCCCACTCTTGGGGAGGCACCCACTTAGACATCAAATCCACTTATGTGCTACTCACACTTAGTGAGGCAGTTAGCTCCCACCATGTTCACGTCCCCATGATGTCCATTTTAAGTGGACATCAAATCCACTTAAATGTTACATGGTGAAGCGTCTGGCTTCCAACCCCACGAGCACTCAGCAGGATGGGACACTCACCCGTCCCACAGCTCCTCACTTGGTGCAGGCAGAGTGGCCGGCTGCTGCAAGTCCTGTTCCTCTGCACAGAAGGTTAGAGGTGGCAGGTATTTATCACCTGTGCCCTTAGGCCATTTCAGCTTCCGGCATCAGTTTATCCAAACTCTGCCCTCTCCACTCCTCCATTCCTAATTTGATTGTCACAGGGGCGAGGGACACTTTCTGTATTCCCATCTTAGGCTGTCAATCTGGCAGTTCTGGCTGTGGGGGTGGTATTCAACCCTCATTTCCAAGTTCCGCCTGCTGGCTCAGGAGGTCACGAGATAGCATTTGACCTTGAGATGGTCGGTACCCCAGGGTCACCTTGGGACACTGAGTCAGGGACAGGTCAAGGATGAAGGGAAGGAAGCTTCCTTATGATGGAGGAGGGGTTTCCAGGCCATATTTGGCTGAAGTTGTAAGAGAGGGTAATTGGGGAGGGGACAACACAAGGGACGGGGAGAGGGTTGGGAGACCATGAAACAGACAGAGAATGTGTGACTAGAGAAATAGGAAGAGAACCAGGAGAGGACAGTGTAAATGAAGTCAAGGTTAGATAATGTTGCCAGCAGAAGAGATGGTCCACATTGTTGAAGGCAGCTGAGAGGTTGAAGAAGATTAAGAGGCAGTAGATGCCACTGGATTTTACAAGGAGGATATCATTTGGTGACTTTAGAGAGGGCAGTTACTATAGATTGAAGGGAGGGGAAATTGATGGAGCAGGGGAATTAGGGTGAGAAAAAAATGTTTTCTAATTATTGTAAACAGCTATTTCTTAATATTAATTTCTATTCTATTTCTATTCTATTTCTTAATATTAATTTAATTAATATTAATTTGTTTCTGAACATATTAAAATGCAGGATGGTAAAATGTGTTCACTTAAGGAAGAAGTATTTCAAATTTAATGAATGAACTGCATGGAAATTGTAAATGATGAGACAAGAAATACACACAGTGGATAGTATTTTTAAATGAAAATCTGCAGGAAACTAGAAAAAAATGATAAAATTGACTTTTTTTAAACGATCTGAGGAGGTAAACAAAACGCCACAGATAGTTTGACAGCTAATTCCAGCTAATTCTTCTCCCCTAGACTATAAATTTGTTGTAGGCAGAGAATTTTTCTGTTTACTGTTATACTGTACTTTATAAATGTACTGTACTGTTACAGTGTACCCTCCCAAGTGCTTGGAAAAGCAGCATGGTGTAGTGAATACAGCACTGACCTGAGAGTCAGAAGGTCATGCGTTCTAATTCTGGATCCTCCACTTTTCTTTTATGTGACCTTGGGCAAGTCATTTAGCTTCTCAGTTACTTCATCTGCAAAATGGGAATTGAGACTATGAGCCCTATGTGAGACAGGGACTAACCTCCTCACGGTCCCTCGTTATCGCCTGTCCTGCCGTTGACCCCTAGCCCATGTCCTACCACTGACCTGGAATGCTGTCCCTCCTCACATCTGCCAAACTCTCTTCCCCTCTTCAAAGCCCTACTGAGAGCTCACCTCCTCCAGGAGGCCTTCCCAGACTGAGCCCTCTTTTTTCCATCTGCCCCTCCTTCCCCCCCATTTCACTTACTCCCTCCTTCTACTCTTCCCCCTTCCCACAGCACTTGTGCATATTTGTATATATTATTTCTTACTCTATTTTATTAATGATATGTATATATCTATGATTCTATTTATCTTAATGGTATTGACTCCTGACTACATGTTTTGTTTTGTTGTCTGTCTCTCCCATTTTGACTGTGAGCCCGTTGTTGGGCAGGGATTGTCTCTATCTGTTGCTGAACTGTACATTCCAAGTGCTTAGTACAGTGCTCTGTACATAGAAAGTGCTAAATAAATACGATTGAATGTATCAATGAATGAATGTGTCCAACTCGTTTAGCTTGTATCTGCCCCAGCTCTTAGTACAGTGCCTGGAATATAGTAAGTGCTTAACAGATATTATAATAATTATTTTTAGTAGTAGAAGTAGTACAGCGCTCCTCACATAGTAAGCGCTCCATAAATATAATTGACTGACTGACTAACCATTGCCAGGGGAAGGCCCATACCCTTGAGGTAAGCAGAAGTCTGCCATGTGGACAAGGTCATGATTGGTTCGTACAATACAGTCAGGGTTGTGATCATTCCTCCATGGGCAGGGAACATTGGCAAAGCTGTTCTTTCTAGCAGTAGGGCACCATAGCTTTTGTTATTGTCTTAGGTTTATTGTTTCTACTTTTTATCAAGCAGTATATATCTATAGTTCCTAGCTTTTAGATTGTGAGTGCCTGTGACCTAGGGACCATGTCTAAAGTATATCAATTCTCTTATAGTGTGTCCTTTCCATGTGCATTTTGGATAGACCACGATGGCACAGGTAAGGGGCACTCTTCTGACATTGTGAGGCCCCTTTGTAAAGGGCCAGTAGTTCCTTCAGGACTATGGACTGAGCGTGCTGGGTTCAAGCAGTCATTCTCTAGAAGAAAAAACAAAATTTAAAGACAAAACAGAACAGTTATTCAGCTACTAACATTTCACAGTTTACGGAAATGCCCTATAAATGTGTTTATTTCTTGACCTCTACATTTTCCAGTAAGCGCTTAATAAATAGTGAGTCATCGATATCTCTGCTTAATTTTATATCATCGTCCTAAAACCCATGCTGCCTGTCCCATTTGGGGCCAAGGTCTTTTTTCTCCTTTAAATAAATAAGCCTAATTGATCGATTGTCATTGGCTAGCCAGGCCTTTTTAACTTAAGTGGGCAGGAGATGACTCTTGAAAATTTGCTTTTGTTCATCTTTCTTCTACTCACTCCACTAATATTGTGATGAAATAGGAAGTGTAAATCATTAGATGATCTCGTTCATATTTATATTTAGAGAATTTGGACCCTGTCACCTGTCATAATAATGGTGGTATTTGTTAAGTGCTTACAATATGTCAAGTACTATACCAAATGCTGTGGTATATACAAGATAATCAGGTTGGACAGAGTCCCTATCCACACTGGACTTACAGTCTAAATTGGAGGGAATAAGATTTAATCCCCATTTTACAGATGAGGAAGCTGAGGCACAGAGATGTAAATGACTCACACAGAAGACAAGAGGCAGAGCCAAGATTAGAACACAGCTTCTCTGACTCCCAGGCCTGTGTTCTTTTGACTAGGCCACACTGCTTCTGTTGTGATCTAGTTTCTGGCAATGACTGAAATATCCTCAGACATTTAGAACCAACATAGAAGATGCATAAAAGATATACCCGTGAAAAATGTCTAGATTAAACTCATTTTTCCCCACAAACATTCACTGAAGGCAACAGAGACTGTTGCATGATTTATAACTGAAGAAGGTTGCAGAGTCCCCTGCCTTAGAGATTTTAAAGGAAAATGAGAGAGACACATTTGAATGGATGGTTTAAGCAAATAGGGAGAATCAGGGAGCTGAGACAGATGGTATCGTGAGAACTCTTTCAGTGGTTAAACAATAGTCTCGTCTTATGCTGTCGAGTCATCTCCGACTCATAGTGATGCCATGGACACATCTCTCCCAGAATGCCCCTCCTCCATCTGCAAGCATCCATAGAGTTTTCTTGGTAAAATTGCAGTAGTGGTTTACCATTGTCTCCTTCTGTGCAGTAAACTTGAGTCTCTGCCTTCTCCTCTCTCCCATGCCTCTGCTGCCCAGCACGGATTAGTTTTGACTTGTAGCAGATTGCCTTCCACTCACTAGCCACTGCCCCAAGCTAGGAATGGAATGGGTAGGCCTCTGCTTGACTCTCCCTCCCATAATTGAGCCTGGTAGAGTACTGGAAACTGTCAGGTGTGACCCTGAGAGGAGCTGAACAGTAGTAGTAGTGCTTATTCAGTGCTTACTTTGTTCAGTGCATTGTATTAAGAGCTGGGAAAATATAAAGAAGTGCCAATTAGATACAGTCCTTGGTCCTCAAGGAGATCACAAACTAAGAATAAAAGTGGGAAAAAGAGACTGAAGCCAGACACACAAGTGATGAAACAACAAAACACTACAATATCAAAGACAAGGACAAATGCACAAAATAAAAATTCAGGAGAGTGCTGTGGCTAGAAGAGAAGAAATTCAGGCTCCTTCAGGCGCAAAGTCCAAGGCAACCCATAGCCACAGTCACAGCTGTAACAGCCACCAGCCTCCCTGGGAGGCAGTGTGGTTGTCTGTCTGGATGAGTGGAACTGAGAGCGTGCAGTAGCACCTATTATCCCTGCCTTATGATATGTACAGAGCATGTCAAGAGCTTAGAAGGGCAGGTAGGAGTATTGCCAGTTACCTTGCTCAGCAAGTATAGAGAAGGACTGAAAATGTACAGACAGGTGAAGCTGAAGTTACCTGTTGCTTTCTCCACTGTGGTAACTCTACAGTCTTCTAGGGGTCATTATGATGTTTTTATATCTGAAATTTATATTTGTCATTATATGTGTAATTAATCTATATTAATGTCTATCTCTCCCTCTAGACTGTAAGCTTATTATGGGCAGGGAATGTGTCTGTTGTCATTTTGTACCTTACCGAATCCTTAGTACAGTGCTCTGAAGCAGCATGGCTCAGTGGAAAGAGCCCGGGCTTGGGAGTCAGAGAAAGAGCCCGGGCTTGGGAGTCAGAGATCATAGGTTCGAATTCCGTCTCTGCCCTTTGTCAGCTGTGTGACTGTGGGCAAGTCACTTCATTTCTTTGTGCCTCAGTTCCCTCATCTGTAAAATAGGGATGAAGACTGTGAGCCTCATATGGGACAACCTCATTCCCCTGTATCTACCCCAGTGCTTAGAACAGTGCTCTGCACGTAGTAAGAACTTAACAAATACCAACATTATTAAAGTAAGTTCTTAATCAATATGATTGAATAAATGAATGAATTTTATTTTAAACATGTGTGCAATGTTGAATGTTAAAGTAGAAGATGAGCAAGAAGAAGATGGAGACGGAGAGAAAAACAGTACAACAAGAATAATGATAGACTAACAAATAAAGGGAGATTGTCATATTTCTGAGCTCTGGGCTAGGAAGCTGCATATCTTCTAACATGGGTCTTAGCATTTTTACTTCCAACACGATGGGGTTTTCCTAGTTGCTCTTAGATGACTCCAGTAACTGAAAAGGAGGTTGTTAATTGCAATGATACAGTCACGTGCTTCTTAGCCAGGGGATTGATTATCTTGAGTGGGTAGGTTCAGCACTGTTCACGTCAGTCTGTCATAGCACTATTCAGTGTTACAGTTCCAATGAAATCAGAATGATACCATCACTGAAAAGGTCATAAGATTTACTGTCAATTCTCTAAATCAAAGTACAAATGACCAACTAAAAGATTACACTTTTTGCTTCATTCCAAAATACTTGAGTGAATATAGAGGATGTAAATGAAATGTTTTTTTTAAGGTTACTTTCTCTCCAATGTGCTTGGAAGTGGATGGATTATTTGAGTAGGGATATTTTTCCTGAATTGCTAATATTTACAGATTAGTAGATTTACAAAAAGTTGCTTTTGACATCATTCATAGGCCAGAAATAGAGTCTCTTTCAAATTAATCATATCAGGTTCACTGTCATCACTCTTTAACATCAGAATGCAGAGTTTTAGAATTAAAATTGAATTTAGTTTGGAATTACTGTCTGTAAATTTCACTTATTCATTTAATTCAATTGTCTGTTTTATCTGGTAATTTCACTTAAGAGTTTAATTTGCTTTTTTATGTATGTTTTGTGGGAAAGTAGAGAGGATGAAAATACTTAACACTACTGTTCCTGAAAATTGCCTTCCATTAGCAGCATACCAGAGTGTCTCTAAGAGAACTCCCACTATTCATTGATTCATTCAATTATATTTATTAAGCACTTACTTTGTGCAAAGCACTATATTAAGCACTTGGGAGAGTACAATATAACATTAAACAGACATTTTTCCTGCCCACAATGAGTTTTCAGTCTAAGTGGGGCTGTAATAGCCACTACCCCAATGCCCCAGCATCCCAGCAGAATGAACCGACATGCCAAGGGGCACAAAACAATGCCATTTACTGGAAGCAGGTATATTGGAACATGGCCAGTCCACCCTGGCATCCTGCCCAGTAGTTCCCTTACCCCATGGAATGGATTGGGTGGGGCACACATTATTCACTCTAAGCCCCATTCTTTGCCCTCTCCAAGCTCCCTGTTTCATCTCCAGTGTCACTTCTTGAGTGGTCTTGGGTGTTTCTGAGGGGGTCCAAATTCTTGAGGTGTTCTTTGGCTGAGATTGTGCATGGAAAGAGCACGGGCTTTGGAGTCAGAGTTCATGGGTTCGAATCCCGGCTCCGCCACTTGTCAGCTGTGTGACTTTGGGCAAGTCACTTAACTTCTCTGTGCCTCAGTTACCTCATCTGTAAAATGGGGAGTAAGACTGTGAGCCCCACGTGGGACAACCTGATTCCCCTGTGTCTACCCCAGTGCTTAGAACAGTGCTTGGCACATAGTAAGCGCTTAACAAATACCAACATTATTATTATGGGTCACTGGTAGTTTAGTTGTGATGACCTCTGTGTTCGGAAAACTCCCCGAATCTGACCCTGTATCAGTGGTCATATATCTGATATGCTTCTTCATGGAGAAATTACTAATTTAGCAGGAACTCAAGAATTGAATGCCATTGTTTGGGAAAGAGTTATTAAAATTATCTTCCAAAATATGTCACGATATTTCCATATTTGCATGTGGCATTCCAACGGACCTGAGTTTTAATGCAAAGCTGTAACCAAGAGAATCTTGAAGCATTTTATTTGAAAATTAGAAATATCCATTATGCTTTGCCTCCCTGGTTCTACTACGGTTTGGCATACATTTCTCTACAAAATGTTAACAAAGCTTAATCCTTCGAGATGATCCCATTTAGTAGCACTTTACAGAATTGCCCTACCAGGACTTTGTGAACTTAATATTTGCAAAGTTGCCAGAGTTTCTGAGCAGAGGGGCACAAGAAGGAACCAGGACTTTAAGCTGAAAGTCAGGTATTGCAGATCCCAGGCTGAGGAAGTTCTCTTCTCTCTGCCTTCCATAGCAGCCCTGCAGCCCGAGCACGGCAACATAGAGACTGCTGTTTGTGAGATGGGCCCGGACCCTGGAGGAAGACTTTCACTCCAAAGATAAAATGGAGGCAGATAACGGGGAAGTGGGGGCAGAGAAGATAATGTACACATACTTAAATTATACTCATCCCATTTTCATGTATTAGGGAATTAATTAATAGGAGTCCACCTGCTTTGGACTGTCTTTCGTCTCTCTCTGAAGCAGGAGTCAGTTAATCATAAGTTGGTATTGAATATGGGCCTGGGGGCTAGAGAAAATGGCTGGAAATTATACCACCCTACCTAAGCAGTATGAATTAAAATAGTCCATTTTTTTGTGTGTCTGTATTTGGGCAGGGGGGCATGTGTTTGTTATTCTGACCATCCACTATCATATCATGGGAAGCAGCATGGCCTAGGGGAAAGAGCACAGGCCTGGGAGTCAGATGACCTGGGTGTTAATTCTGGCCCCACAAAATGTTTGCTGTGTGACTTTAGGCAAATCACAACTTCTTTGTGCCTCATTTCAATTGCTCTCCTTCCTACTTTGACTATGAGCACTATGCAGGAGAGGGATTAGTTAACTTGTATCTACCCCAGTGCTTAGAACAGTGTTTGATACATAGTAAATGCTTAAGAGATACCATTAAAAAAATCTGAACCAGACCTTGATTTGTATTTTAAGCCAACTCTGGGTTCTATGAATGGAGTTTTTCCATTTAAGCACTTGATATTCATCCTACCTTCAGCAGTTATGTACATATCTATATATAATTTATTTTAGTGTCTCTATCTCCCCCCTCCACCTTTTTATGGTATTTGTTAAGTACTTACTATGTGTCAGGCACTGTTTTAAGCTCTGGGGTAGAAATAAGGTAATCAGGTTGGATACAGTCCATCTACCACATGGAGCTCACAGTCTTAATCACCATTTGACAGATGAGGTAATTGAGGCACACACAAATTAAGTGACTTGCCAAAGGTCACACAACAGACAAGTGTCAGATCTGAGACTAGAATCCAGGTCTTTTTGACTCCCATACCCATGCTTGATATACTAAGCCATGCTGCTTCCCCCTCTAGACAAACTGCAGAGCATGTGGTGAGTATGAAGTTCGTAAAGAGAACAACTCTATCTGTAGAAGCCAGAGTTTGTTTAAAATACAAAAACCATTAATTCTAAAATACTTGAAAATTTCATCACAAATTTACAATTAACTGGGCTCTATGTTTGTTGTGGGAAGGGAACGTGTCTTTCAGCTCTATCGTATGGTACTCTCCTAAATGCTTAGTAATAGTGCTCTGCACACAGTTGAGTGCTCAATCAATCCCACTGTTAAGAATCAACTGATTCACCTTGCTATTGAAGTGAGAGTGACTGTACATTCTTCAGGACGTGGGGAGTGAACCAGGTTGCGGACATGAGGGATTGCATTTATGAGTTGGGGAAGGTGACGGGGAGGTGGCATTGTATAGGGGAGTGATTCAACCTTGTGCCTCAGAGTTGATAGATTTGATAGGAGGCTTAGAAAAATTCAGAATCCTACAACATGATCATCATGCAAAACATACAATACCATAGTACAGTGCTCTGCACACAATAAGCACTCAATAAGTTTGAATGAATGATTTGCACCCTTTATTCACCCCTCCTGCAGCCCTTCAGAATTTATGTAGATATATGTAATTTACTTATATTAATGTCTGCTCTCCTTCTATTCTATAAACTCATTGAGGGCGGGGAACTTATTGATCAACTACGTTATACTGTTCTCCTCCAAGGGCTTAATGCAGTATTCTGCACCTGTTAAGCGCTCAGTAAGCAGAGTTGAAATAATTTTTTGTGCTATTTAAGGCACCACCCATGAGACACTTCCTCTCTTTGAAACACTGACATATTCTAAAATAATTATAGTTTGAAAACAAAGATCAAGTTATTAATGGATTTTTTTTTCCAAATTATCAGTTTAGTTGAATATATTTGTTTTTGCAAATGTGACAGTAACTTTTGATGAAAAACTGTTTCAGAAATCCATAATAGACAAATTTAGCTCAAAGAGAGAATATTGAGTCAATAAATCATATTTGAGTGTTTATTGTGTGCAGAGCACTGTACTAAGCACTTGGGAGATTACAGTCGAACAGAGTTGGTAGACATAATCACTGTTCACAACAAGCTTCCAGTTTAGAGAGGCAGACAGACATTAATAGAAATGAATACAGTACAGATATGTGCATAAGTGCTGTGGGCCTGAGGATGGGTGAATAAAAGGTGCAGTGAGTGTGAAAGTTTGATACAAAAGGGAGTGGGAAAGAGGAAATAAAGGCTTAGGAAGGCCTCTTGGAGGAGATATGTGCTCAGTAAAGCTTTAAACGTGGAGAGATTGATCACCTGTCAGATCTGAAGAGGGAGGGCATTCTAGGCCAGAGTCAGGAGGTGAAAAAGAGGTCAGTAGTGAGATAGATGAGATCGAGATACAGTGAGAAGGTTGGTGTTAGAGGAGTGAAGTGTGAGTGCTGCATTGTAGTAGGAATAGGGTAATAGGGGACAAGGTGATTGAGTGCTTTTAAGCTGATGTTAAGGAGTTTCTCTTTGATGCAGAGGTGGGTGGGCAACCACTGGAGGTTCTTGAGGAGTGGTAAAAACATGGACTGAATGTTTTAGCAGAAAAATGATCCAGACAGGAAAGTGAAGTATGGACCGGAGTGTGGAGAGAAAGGAGACAGAGAGGTCAGGGTGAAGGCTGAAGCAGTAATCAAGGAATAGTAATAATAATAACAGTGATGGTATTTAAGTGCTTGCTATGTGCCTAGCACTGTTCTAAGCCCTGGGCTAGATACAAGGTTATCAGATTATCCCTTGTAGGGCTCACAGTCTTAATTTCCATTTTAGAAAGGAGGTAACTGAGGTACAGAGAACTTAAGTGACTTGCCCAAAGTCACACAGCTGACAAGTGGTGGAGGCAGGATTAGAACCCATGATCTCTAACTCCCCAGCCCATGTTCTTTCCACTAAACATACTGCTCTAAAGAAGCAGAATGGCATAGTGGATAGACCACGGGCCTAGAGGTCAGAAGGTCATGGTTTCTAATCCTGGATCCTCCACCTGTTTGCTGTGTGACCTTGAGCAAGCCACTTCAGTTTTCTGTACCTCAGTTATACCTAACACAGAGATTGTGAGCCCCATGAGGGATAAGGGACTGTGTAAAATTTGATTTGCTTTTACCCACCCCAGTGCTTAGTATAGTACCAGGCACATAGTAAGCGCTTAAGAAATACAATGATTATTAAGGTGGGAAAGGATAAGTGTTTGGATTAACACAGTAGTATTCTGAATGGAGAGGAAAGGGAGGCTTTTAGAGATACTGTGAAGGTTGAACTAGCAGGACCTGGGGACAAATTGAGTATGTGGGTAGCCTTATGATGTAGTGGATAAACCATGGGCCTTGGAGTCTGAGGGTCATGGGTACATACCCGGATCCACCACTTGATGGATCCACGGCCTTGGGCAAGTGACTTTATGCCTCAGTTATCACATTTGTCGAATAGGGATCGAAACTCTGAGCCCCATGTGGGACAGGGACTGTGTCCAACTCAATTTGCTTGTATCCACTCCAGGCTTAGTACAGTGCCTGGCACAAAGTAAAGCACTTAACAAATATCATCATTATTATGAGTTAAGGTTATTACCAAAGTCATGGGCTTGTGAGGCAGGGAAGATAGTGTCATTTACAGAGACAGGAGAATCAGGGGGAAGACAGGGTTTTGGTGGGACAATAGGGAGTTCTGTTTTGGACATTTTAAGTTTGAGGTGTCAGGGGGACATCCAGGTAGAGATGTCTGGAAGGCAGGAAGAAATGTGAGGCTATAGAGAAGGTGAGCCATCAGGGCTGGAGATGCAGTTATGGGAATCATCAACATAAAGTTGGCAGTTGAAGACATGGGAGAGAATGAGTTCTCCAAGGGAGAGGTTGTAGATGGAGAATAGAAGATGACCCAGAACTGAGCCTTGAGCGACTCCCACCGATAGGGAGTGGGAGGAAGAGAAGGAGACCTAAAAAGAGGCTGAAAATATAATAGAAGGAAATTAGCCTTAGAACTGATAATGAACTAGTAAATGATAAAGAAATACACATAATAGGTGATTAATAAATATCTACCGTCAACAAGCACACAGGAGCTTGAAGAGAGCTCTCATTCATCAGTGAGGCCAAAATCAGCTTGGTAAAGAGTAAATGCAGAAAGGATTTTATTTAAAGGATTTTCCCTTCGCTCCCTCTACCAACAGAGGCACCCTAATACTGGTTTTCATCACCAATATTATTAAATTATTTCATTTCTGTCTCTCCGTTCCATTTCATTTATTCTCCCCTAATTTCCTCAAATCTTTAGTAGATGTATCTTATAGCACAAATCTTGCTATCCCTTTAATATTCTCTCCCACTAAAGGGAACCAGAGCAAGTATGTAAAGGTCCTCAACAATTTGATCAGTAACAAAGTTACAGTCTGCCTATGGTGGGCCAGAGGAAATTGAAGGAGAGAAGAAGTGACCAGGGCAAAGGGAGGAATAAAGGATGGGAAAGGATAAACAAGAGAGGTAAAAATAAAAGCAGATGAAAGATGGGGACATGGAAAAATGAATGAAGAAAAATGAGGAAGGAGGGAATGAGAGAAGCAAGAGAAAGATAAAGAAAAGTAAAAGGAAATACTCCTCACACTGTGTTTTCTCCATCATGGTCTTTCATGGTAGGTCCAACTACTCACTCAAGTAGTAGTCGCAGCATTGAAGGATGACTCTACAAAGTAATGTCTATGGGCTCTTGTCTTGTGTTTGGGCTTTTTCCTTCTTCTATTCTCTTCCCTCCTGCCCCCACCCTCCTTTTTTCCTGCAATCCTCTTCTCTCATACAGAAGAAGGGCATGCTACCATGGGCATCCATCACTCTACAGTAGCACCTTGAAGAAATTCCTGCAAGGGAAAGATGAGAGGATAAATAGAATTGGACAAGGCCATTATCATCCTCTACACTGTAAGCTAGATGTTGGCAGGGAATGTGTCTGTTAATTGTTCTACTGTACTCTCCCAAGTGTTTAATACAGTGCTCTGCACACAGGAAGCACTCAATAAATAAGACTGAATGGGTGAATCGGATTATGACACTTGTGAGACAGTGAAATACATCATAAAGATTGTGAAGTTTCCTTTTCAGATTGTTTTATGATATTGCTTAAATACAGGTCTACTTTAAGGGATTTTCCATGGTTCCTTCACTACTATAATTCACCCTTGTGATTTCAGGATCCAGGGAATTTGAATGCCTTGAAATTTAAAAGTCCCAGCTCTGCCCATTGTCAGCTGTGTGACTCTGGGCAAGTCACTTAACTTCTCTGGGCTTCAGTTCCCTCAACTGTAAAATAGGGATTAAGACTGTGAGCCTCACATGGGACAACCTGATTACCCTGTATCTACCCCAGCGCTTAGGACAGTACTCTGCACATAGTAAGCACTTAACAAATACCAACATTATTATTATTAAAAGAGCACTTATGTATGTATCCATATTTATTGATTTATATTAATGTTTGTCTTCTCCGCAAGCCTATAAACTCATTGTGGGCCAGGAATGAGTCTGTTAAATTGATATGTTCTACTCTCCCTGCACACAGTAAGCGCTCAAGAAATACAATTAATTGATTCAATTTTAGCTTAATTGACCAATCATAGTTTTCAGTTCAATTTCTGGAGGATAGCAGAGATAAATGTAAAGATAAATCTGAAGCAAAATAAATGTGGACTACCAAACACTTGCTAATTAACATATAATTTTTAAAAAATTTTCTCAAAGTTCTTTTGTCCATTAGAGTCCCTTCAAATCAAACGTGCTCACACAACAGAAAAAAAGTACAGAAAATGTGGCTCAGTTGAGAGTGAGGGCTTTATTTTCTTTCCCTTTAGACTTCTTCAATTCCTACCCTGAGATGTGCATTTTACATGATAACTTTGATGTTGCTGCCTGAAGATTCCTGTCTGATTTTGAAACACATCTCTTCGATAGAAATGATGTGCCAAAAATACAGCTAAAAGGGTGTCGTTAATCTTGCACGTTGTCTCCCAGCTCTGGATCAGTAAAGTGATTTTTCCTTTACTACTTGTCAGAGTGCTTGGCATGTGTCACAGAAACTTAGGCTCTATTTTTATTTTCCCCACTGCCATAGTTCTACTCCAGCTGTCCCTTTTGATACTATGACCAACGTCTTAAGGAACAAAGTACTCTGATGTCACAAAGTCTAAGCTTATCATGAGTCCTTTTTAATTGCTTATGTTTGCTTCTAGAAAGATAATGATTCTAAATTGTTCTGGGCAAAAGGTTATGCACAGATTTAGTCCCCAGATAAAAAATGGAACAACAGAACAGTGGGTCTTCTAATAAGAGAAACAGATTTTGTCCTTTTGCAGCGATAACCGGTTCCACTGGCCCCCACACTTAAGAGAGGGAAGAGGGAAGTCACTCTGTGATGCCCCCACCCTGGGGGAAGTATAAAGACTTTGCTGGGACAATCAGAGGGGAAAGATTGGGGATAAAGTGAGGAATGTACATTTAAACAAACCTTTAAACTATTTTTGTATTTTAAAATGTAGGAATGAAATAAGTCCTATGATCCCGCCTTAGGATAATTACAAAAGGAATAGGAAAACTCAGCTGTGATTTGAAGAAAGCACAGAATCCTGGTAAGGGATGTAAGAATTATCTTAAATCATTTGTATTAGTGGCTTCGATTTGTATGCCCAGAGATCCCACTGTTTCAGCTACAAATTCCTCAACAGGGAAGCTTCATAAAGACATCTTTAATTGTTCACTGACACACATTTTAAATCTAGATTCATATTGATAATTATATCATTAATCCAAATAACTATCCCAGCAAGAGTACTTGTGTTAATTAAAACATACTTAATGGCTATATCCCTACTCTCAATATGTCCCAGTAGTATTGACATAGTTACAACACCATGCAGTGAAAACAGATTGGTTAAAAGGCTTTCATCAGTCCCATTGCTTTATTAAAAAAATAGTATTAAAAGGTCATAAAAACAGAACAGAGAGGAATTTAGGAACTTGTATCTTGATTTAGGCCAAGAATCAGTGCCTGGCATTTGAAAGTAATACATTTGGTTGTATTACAGAGAACAGAATCTAGGAACATAATGGCTCTTCAAAGTCCTTCTGGCTGGTAAAATAATTCTGGGGAGAATGAAAAATTATGCCAAAATCCATGACTCTTCATTTTAAGCATTGAGAGTTCGTACTTAGATATGAATTAGAAGCAATTAATCCAGGAAGAATCCTAAAATCCTTATAAAAATGACAGTAGAAAATGCAAACCTTGAGGAAAGGAGTCATGGATCTTTTTTCAAATAAATACTTTTGATGGCAATACTTTCAGGTATGTGTGTGTGCCCTGAAAATCACTTCCCTTTAGCCATGATTAGCAGCATGGAGTAGTGGCTAGAGCCCGGGCCTGGGAGTCAGAAGGTGGTGAGTTCAAATGCCGGCTCCACCAGGCATCTTCTGTGTGACCTTGGGCAAGTCACTTCACTTCTCTGGGACTCAGTTACCTGATCTGTAAAATGGGGATTGAGACTGTGAGACCCATGTGGGACAGGTACTGTGTCCAACCCGATTTGTTTGTATCCGCCCCAGTACAGTGCCTGGCATATAGTAAGCACTTAACAAATGCCATCATTATTGTTATATCTTCAAACAAACAAAAAAAAGTTAAGTCTTGTGTTTGGGGGTTCTTTAAGACACAGATTGTATTTTAAACTGGAGTTGATTTGCTTTTTTTTTTCCTTAAGGAAGGGAAGTTGAAAATGCAAACAGGGAGAGTATCCAGTTTGTGGATTAATCAATGGTGAGCACTTATTGTGTGCAAAGCACTGTATTAAGCACTTGGGAGAATCCACTACAGTAGAGTTGGCAGGTATGAGCCCTGCCAACAAGGAGATCATTCAGATTTCTCTCTTCTAACTCCATCATTGTGTTCTTTATTTTGTCTATTAGTAGCTGCATCAGAGGCTGAAAAGCAGTAAAGAGAAGTGGAAGAACTTGAGGAATTTGATTTTCTTATATTAGCAATTTTCCCCCAAGATTTAATGGAGGACAAGTAGAAAACACTGATTAAGGCGGCCTTTTTGGATTATTTGGTTTGTATTTGTTTTATCTCCAAATGTGTTTATTATAAAAAATACAGTTAGTTCCAAAGCATATTTTCACATCTTCTTATGAATTTTTGTGTTTATCTTCATGGTGTCTTTCCTCCACCTTCCCACAAGTAAGCATATGACCCATGATTGCAAGCAATTAATGTAAGGAATAGTAATCTTTGGTCAGAAATTTAAACTCAGGTTTTGTCCAGAAGTTTGACATTTACTATTATGCTCCTTAATTTGAACTTCACAGCTCTTTATTTGCCTTTTACATTTGGATTTTATTAATAACTATGATTTTCCATCTCATGAACCTGCATAACATTTTGTATTTGAAATAAAATCATTAAAATCTGAATGAGGCAGAACTGGCCTTGAAAGTTTTGGAAACCAGAAGGAAAAAATGTTAGCAGCCACCAACAAACCTCTAACAGCTTCCAGGAGAATGGGGCAAGATTTAGTCACAGTTGTGGTGGTCCAACAAAATGCAACAAAATGCAAGATTCCCTCCCACACTTCCTTTCATCTTAATTGTAAACTTATTGTGGACAGGAAAGGTGTCTACCAACTCTGTTATGTTGTACTCTCCCAAGTACTTAGTACAGTGTACTGCACATAGTAAGCACTCAATATATATGATTGACTGATACATTTGAAGTACAGCCTGACTTGGTGAGAGGATGATGTGAGCCCCTTAAGGGACAGGGCCTGTGTCTGACTGATCAAATGACCGTTTTTCTCTTCACAAAACCCAAGTATCTCCTTTTCCTTCTTTCTCCTACCTGTAATTTATTTATTAAGGCCAGAGACCCTGTCTACTAACTGTCTTACACTCTTTCAAGAGCTTAAGCACTTAACACAGAGAGCTTTGCAAGTAGTAGCTGCTCAGAAAATACTGAATGATTATGATTGGAGGTTGAGTGGGTCACTGATTTTTTATTGATGACCAGTAGGGATCATGGGATGTTATGATAGCAGGGCCTGTCAAATGACCATAATTTGACAGTGAAGATGGGGACAGCATGTGCATATGGCTCTGGGACTGAAGATAACTTTTAAATTCTTCCAAAAGTACTGTGCTGGGAGAGTCAAAGCCATATAATGTCTTTAATGATGTGTAGAAGTTATTGAATTTTCTGGTGGTTTTTGTAGCTTTAGAGCGCTTCTGTTTTGCCAGGCCACTGCTAGTCACGCACGTTCCTTAACTTGATTTGTGTGTCACAGTGCAGGTTCCTGAGAATTCATTCATTCAATCATATTGAGCACTTACTGTGTGTAGCATTCAGTATTAAAAGCTTGGGAGAATACAATATAACAATGGAGAGATTCCCTGCCCCAGATGAGCTTACAGCACTCCTGCTAAGACCTGGGGTGTTGCAAGTTGCTGGTGGTGCAGTACATATTTAGCTGCAGCTAAGCTCTCTATCCCCAAGATATTTGCATCGAACCAAAGATTAGTGACTTTACTGGCCAGGCCCAGCATCCTGACAGCTGCCTAGTACTCAGTATCATTGAGTAATGTCTCTTTTCTGGGTGTTGGGAGGATTGTGGCTTAAGTTTCCTCATTCAACAGACCAGTTGTACTGTTGTGGCAGAGATCCTTGAAAGTGTCCCTTCGTTCAGTTTGATAAAATGTATCTGTTTCTTCTGAAGAATAAAAATGCGCAAAGTTATTTTAGGAAGGAAAAACAATTACAATATTAATTGGAAGAATATGAATTACAACTTCTTGTGTGCGTTTACCCGGCAGTGGCCTGAATGACTATGTTAAAGACTGTGGTAGTAATGCCCAAATCATTTGTCAGTAATAATAATTCTAATTAAGCACTTCCTGGATGCAGACCATTCTACTATCTGCTGGGGATGAATAACCACTTGGGAAGCAGCATGGCTCAGTGGAAAGAGCACAGGCTTTGGAGTCAGAGGTCATGGGTTCGAATCCCTGCTCTGCCACTTGTCAGCTGTGTGACTGCGAGCAAGTCACTTCACTTCTCTGGGCCTCAGTTACCTCATCTGTAAAATGGGGATTAAGACTGTAAGCCTCATGTTCTGATTATTCTGTATTTCCCCTAGCGCTTAGAACAGTACTCTGCACATAGTAAGCGCTTAACAAATACCAACATTATTAATTAGAATCCCTGTCCACCAGGCGGTTCATATGGCTCAGTGGAAAGAGTGTGGGCTTGGGAGTCAGAAGTGATGGGTTTGAATACTGGCTCTGCCACTTGTCAGCTGTGTGACTGTGGGCAAGTCACTTCACTTCTCTGGGCCTCAGTTACCTAATCTGTAAAATGGGGGTGAAGACTGTGAGCCCTACATGGGACAACCGATTACCCTGTATCTACCCCAGCGCTTAGAACAGTGCTGTGCACATAGTAAGTGCTTAACAAATACCAACATTATTATTATTATTATAATCTACACTATCAAGGGGGGAGAGGGGACTAGAGATACATAATGTGCTAAGTCAATAAAGCACTAAAATGACATAAAAGATGAGGAGAAATATTCAAGAACAAAAGAAAATCAGCACAGTTCTGTTTCTACAGGAGCAGCCTTCCAAGGCTGAGAATCCGAGGTCTAGCCATAGCCACAGTGACTGCTACAGTAGCCATCAGCCTTTCCTGCCAGGATAGTGGAAGAGAGGAAAGGGTAGAGTTTCCTCGGTCGGGTAGAGGAGAGCCAGTAATGATTCCCTGCTAGGCAGCGTAACTGGCTGTCCAGTGGTGGGGAGAAGTTGAAAGCAAGTAGCATCAGCTCACATTGAGAAGCAGCATGGCTCAGTGGAAAAAGGCTGGGCTTGGGAGTCAGGGGTCATGGGTTTGAATCCCGGTTCTGCCACTTGTCAGCTGTGTGACTGAGGGCAAGTCACTTAACTTCTCTGTGCCTCAGTTACCTCATCTGTAAAATGGAGATTAACTGTGAGCCTCATGAGGGACCACCTGATTACCCTGTATCTACCCCAATGCTTAGAACAGTGCTCTGCACATAGTAAGCACTTAACAAATACCAACTATTTTTTTTTCATTTATCTCCATGCCCGTGCATAATAATAATAATAATGTTGGTATTTGTTATGTGCTTACTATGTGCAGAGCACTGTTCTAAGCACTGGGGTTGATACAAGGTAATCAGGTTGTCCCACGTGAGGCTCATAGTCTTAATCCCCATTTTACAGATGAGGTAACTGAGGCACAGACAGGTGAAGTGACTTGCCCACAGTCACACAGCTGACAAGCAGCAGAGTTGGGATTCAAACCCATGACCTCTGACTCCCAAGCCCAGGCTCTTTCCCCTGAGCCATGCTGCTTCTCTGCATGCATAATGCATGTTCATGTAATCATATTTTTTGAGCGTTTACCATGTGCAGAGCACTCTGCTAAGCGCTTGATAGCCAGGGTCCACAGCAGCAGGAGGAAGGATGCAGATGTCACTTGCTTCACTCAGCCTTGGTGGAGGAGAAGGGAAACTGAGGTACTGATAGGGACGGCATCTGCTCAGGCTCACTAGGTGATATCAGATTAAAGCCCAAGAGTCCTGGATTCCCCTCTGGCTGGCCAATGATTTATAGTAAGATGAGCATCATATGTATAAATCAAATATGGATATCATGTTTGTAATGGCATTCAATTTTTTTGTGTGTGTGAATTCTTTGACACAGTGGACCACCCCTTGTCCTTGAAACATTTCCTCACCTCGGCTTCACTGGTTCTCTTCCTATTTATCTGGCAGATCCTCCTCAGTCTTTCACAGGCTATCCTCTGCCTCCCTCCTTCTGTCTCTCAAGGCTCAGTTCTGGGTCCCTTTCCATTCTCCATCAGTGGTATTTGAGTGTTTACTGTGTGCAGAGTACTGTACTAAGTACCTGGGGGAGTACAGCAGAGTTGCCTGGGAAATTCCCTGCCTACAGTGATCTTACAGTCTAGAGCTCACCTCCTCCAGGAGGCCTTCCCTAACTGAAGCCCCCTTTCCCTCTGCTCCTCCTCCCCTCCCCATTCCCCTCATCCCGCCCTCTGCTCTTCCCCCTTTCCCTCCCCTCAGCACTGTGCATATTTGTATATATTATTTATTACCTTATTTATTTTGTTAATGACATGTATATCTCTATGATTCTATTTATCTTGATAATGTCTCCCCTAGACTGCTTGTTTTGTTTTGTTCTGTTTGCTTTGCTGTCTGTCTCCCTCAGTTCCCTCATATGTAAAAATGGGGATGAAGACTGTGAGCCTCATGTGGGACAACCTGATTTCCCTGTATCTACCCCAGCGCTTAGAACAGTGCTCTGCACATAGTAAGCGCTTAACAAATACCAACATTATTATTATTATTATTTGGAGTGTGAGCCCGTTATTGGTCAGGGATTGTCTATCTGTTGCCAAATTGTACACTCCAAGCTCTTAGTACAGTGCTCTGCACATAGTAAGTGCTCAAAATATACTATTGAATGAATGAATGAGTCTATACTTCACAGTCTCCGTCGACACCCACTCTGTTGGACAACTCATTAGCCCCCACAGCTTCAACTGAGTCTGTGAAGGGTGTGTTATTTGCATAACAGGTATTTGGTTGGTTTATGGATTTGTCTGGGCATCCTATTAGTTTTACTGATTCCAAGGAAAAGGAATTGAAATAGTACCAAACATGTTGCTTTCTCCCCCTGCCACTGCCAGTCATAGGGTACTGGCTCCCAACCCTGGCATAGACTCCAGTGCAGCAGGGGTGGTGATGGTGGAGGTGACAGAAGCGGCATCTCTCTGCCTGCTGCAGGCAACCCACCTCCCAGCAGACTCCAGCAATCCCAAGTGCATTGGGGAAGCAGCAGTAATAATAATAATAATAATGATAATAATAATGGTACTTTTTAAGCACTTAGTGCCAGGCACTGTACTAAGTGATGGGGTGGATACAGGCAAATTGTGTTAGACACAATCTCTGTCCCATAATGGGTTCATAGTCTCAATCCCCATTTTACAGATGAGATAACTGAGGCAAAGAGAAATGAAGCGACTTGCCCAAGGTCACACAGCAGACAAGTGGCAGAGGTGCGATTAGAACCCATGACTGTCTGACTCCCATGCCCTTGCTCTGACCACTATGCCACGCCACTTCTCGAGGCAGATCTGTGCTCTACCACACGGATCCCGGCTCCCGTGCCCCTGCAGTCCTTAGCATGGCTGTCCTGGCTCTCACCCCTGTGCAGTGCTAAGTAAGGCAGTGGGAGTGGGAGGAGTACTCCACTTGGACAGTGATGCTTTTTGACATTCCTCCCAAGAGCCATGGAAATTCCCACCTCATCTTTACCAGCTCTGCCCTCTGCTTGGGAGATTGATACAATTCCTGTTTATCACACACCTTCACAGCACCTTTTAGGATTTCTCCTGATTAATATTTTGTAAATAGAAATATGCCAATCCATCATGGAACCCTTTACCATCTTTGTGTGGATGGTTCCCAAATCTGCCTCTCCAGCCAACAACTACCTTCACAACATTGGTAAGTCTGCCTTTTTTTCTGCAACTGAACTGCTTCAGTGCTGTTCCAAGCACCTATATCATGTTTTGACTACTGTATCAGCCTCCTTGATGACCTCCTGTCACTCCCCACTCCAGCCCGTAGTGATGTCTAGATCCATTTTCTGAAAATCATTGTCAACATCTCACCTCTCCTTAAGAAGCTCTAGTGGTTGCCCATCCACCTCAACCACTGGTTTTAAAGCCTCAGCAAACTGCCCCCCATCTATTTTATCTAGCTAATTTCCTACAACCACCTAGCCGATACATTTTCCTCCTCTATTGTCAACACCTACTCATATGCTTTGATCTCAACAAATTCCATTTAAAAAAATTGCTTAAGTACTTACTATGTCTTAGGCACTTTACTAAGCTCTGGAGTAGACATAAGCTGATTAAATTGGACACAGTCCATGTGCCTTGATCCTCATTTACAGATCCAGTAACTGAGGCACAGAGAAGTGAAGTGACTGGCCCAAGGTCACACAAAAGAAACATGGTGGAGCCCGAATTAGAACCCAGGTTCTCTGACTCTCAGGTCTATGCTCTTCTCACTGTCATGTTGCTTCTCTCTCTCTTGGCTTACCCCTTGCCCACATCCCCCCTATTTCCTGGAATTCTAGCCCCCTCCATAATAATAATAATGATAATTATGGTAATCATTAAGCATTTATTATGTACCAAACATTGCTTTAAGTGTCTGGGTATATACAATTTAGGTTGGACACAGTCCCTTGTCCCACATGGGGCTCACACTTTTAATCCCCATTAGATGAGGTAGGTGAGGCCCAGAGAAGTGAAGTGACTTGCCCAAGGTCACATAGCAGACATATGGTGGAGCTGACTCCTTGGCCCATGCGCTATCCACTAAGCCACGCTGCTTCTCCATTCGTGACAGACCACCACTCTCTCTCTACTTTCAAAGCCTTATTTAAATCATATCTCCTCCAAGAGGCCTTCCCTGACTAAGCCCTCATTTCCCCAACTCTCTCTCCCTTCTGTACCAGGTTTACATTTGGATTTGTACCTTTAATCACTTGATATTCAGCCCATCTTTAGTGCTATAACACATCTGTATATTCACAATATATTTTAATGTCTAGCTGCCCTTCTGAGCAGTAAGATCCTAGTGGGCAGAGAGCATGTCTACAAACTCTTTTCTACTGTGTTCCCCTAAGCACCTAGTATAGTCTTCTGTACAATATTCACTCAGTATATACAACTGGTTGACTATTTTCCGGTATTTTTAGATTTTTTCTACCTCCCAACTGTCTAAATGGAAAAACTGGTGCTTATTTTTTACATTTTCTACATAAGACAATGCCATTCAATGATTTGAGGGATGCATTTGTTTTCATTTAGACTCCTTCCTGCTGGCACAGCGTAAGCCGTTAACGAATCCATCAATTATTGAGCATTATTTCATGTGCGGACTGCAGTAAACAGCATTTTAGAGAGTACAATAGATGTTGAAGCTATACAAGGTAGGTGTTTTAATTCAAATTACCTGACAATGGAGTGTCAAAAAAACAAAAAACAAAACTAAATTTCCTAGGATCTAGGTTTGAGAGGAGAAATTTTTGTCCAGTTTAAAAAAAATACATCTCATTACTGCTGTTACCAGTGACCACTAATGCATCAGGTATACCAGAGTTATTTGAAAGCCATCTGTTCTTTGTTTTCTTTTTATCGTTGTAGTAATTACTGCTCCTTTGGGTCTTGAGTTTTTGTGCTTTTTTAAAAGCTAATGGCACATTTTTCATCCAAATGTTCAAGTGTTACTGTCTCAACGTATGTGTACATATCACTAGGGGAATGCCACTGAGAACCATGTGCTTCTCGATTTTTAACTGGCAGTTGGCTGCTCATCAAAAATGACAACATCACTACTAGAAAACACATCACAGAATATATTTTCAATTGAAAAAAACCAACAGTTGATTTCAAACAGATAGTTAATTCTACCGTTGTTGCCGCATATCATATTGCCAATAGTTTGTTGATTATTGCCTGTTTCTAAATAGTTGCTCTGAATTATTTTGTTAGATTATAGTCCAACTCACACTCCAACTATTGTAAAGAGTCGGCTCAATCAGCCACCAGGTTTAGCACATTGTGAAAACAGTGAGCCCATTGTTGGGTAGGGATTGTCCTGATCTGTGCTGAACTGTACTTTCCAAGTGCTTAGTACAGTGCTCTGCACACAGGAAGCACCCAATAAATACGAATGAATGAATGAATGAATGAAAAAACTGATAATCTCATTCACATTCCGGACAGTTGTCCTTCTCTGTGGCCCCTGTGTCGTCAGTTGAAACCCAGAGCTGCAGAAGGAAAATTGGATAGACAACATCCCTATTGCTTTCTTTTAACAAATATGCAACAAATCAATAGATTAATCTAAAAAAATCATTCTATGGGAATAAGTTGAATTAGAAGTAATGTCACATTTATCTCTCTGGCTGTTCATTCTTGGTCTCCTTCACGGGCTCCTCCTCTGCCTCCCATCCCCTAATTGTGGGGGATCTCTCAAAGGTCAGTACTGGGTTCCCTTTTATTCTCCATCTACACCCCCTCCCTTGGAGAACTCATTTATTTCATGGCTTCAACGACCACCTCTAAGCAGATGACACCCAAATCCATCTCCAGCCTTTATCCCTCTCTTTCTCCAGTCTTTCAGCTCCTACTGCCTTCAAGATATCTCTACTTAGATGTCCTCCCATCACCTCACCCTTAACATGTCCAATACAGAGCTCCTTATCTTCCCACACAAACCTTGTCCTCCACTTCACTTTACCATCACTTTAGATGGCACCACCATCATTCTTGTCTGCAAGCCTGTAACCTTGGCATTATCTTTAACTCCTCTCTCTCATTCAACCCACATATTCAACCTGTCACAAAATCCTGTTGGTCCCACCATCACAACGTAGCTAAAATCCATCCTTTTCTCTCCATCCAAACTGCTACAAATAATACAATAACTCCTCCTAACCCGCCTAGATTACTGCATCAACCCCCTTGCTGACTTCCTAGGCATCTGTTTTCCATGACTCCAGTCCATACTTCACTCTGCTTCCTGGATCACTTTTTGCCAAAATCTTCAGAATATGTCACCTTCCTCCTCAAAAAAATCCAGTGGATGCCCATCCACCTCTGCATCAAACAAATATTCCTCACCATTGGCTTTAAAGCACTTCACCACCTTTCCACCACATTTCTCTTCAACCCAGACACACACTTTGCTACTCTAGTGGTAACCTTTTCACTGTGCCTCCTTCTCACCTGTTCTCACTACTGACACTTCACCGTAAGCCACGAAAGATAATTTACCTGCAAAGCCAAGAGTGCAATAGTGCCCTCCCCAATTTGGCTTACCTGGGTTATCCTAGTTGTCATAGTTGTCTCTGTACAGCGTGACTCAGTGGAAAGAGCACGGGCTTGGGAGTCATAGGTCATGGGTTCCTATCCTGACTCTGTCACTTGTCAGCTGTGTGACTTTGGGCAAATCAGTTAACTTCTCTGTACCTCAGTTACCTCATCTGTAAAATGGGAATTAAAACTATGATCCCCACGTGGGACAACCTCGTCACCTTGTATCCTCCCAGTGCTTAGAACAGTGCTTTGCACACAGTAAGTGCTTAACAAATACTACCATTATTATTATTATTATCATGCTTCTGGCCTCGGAAGGCCTCTTCTTCAAATCTGGCAATTGCTCTTCCTCTCCTTCAAGGTCTTATTAAGGCATATCTCTTTGAAAAGGCCTTCTGAGACCAAGCCCATATTTACTCATCTCCTACTACTTTCTGTGTCATCCTGACTTGCTCCCTTTACTCTTCCCCACACCCTGCCCACTAGCCCCACAACACTTATGTACATATCTGTAATTTTATATTTTATTTATTTGTATTGATGTCAGTCTCCCTCACTCTAGACTGGTTGTGGGCAGGTAATGTGTCTGTTTATTTTTGTATTGTATTCTCTAAGCGCTTAGTACAGTGCTCTGCACACAATAAATATGCAAAAATATGATTGAAGTAATGAATACAATACAGCATAGTTGATAGACACAGTCCCTGCCCTCAGTGAGCTTAGTATATAGAAGGGGGACAGAAGTTAAGATAAATAAATTATGGGCATGTACATAAGTGCTGCGACGCTGAGGACAAGCTGAAAAAGTTGCAAGACTGTAAGCCTGTTGTGGACAAGGAGACTGGAGTCTATTTATTGCTGTGTTGTACTTTCCAAGCATTTAGTGCAGTGCTCTGCACACATTAAGCACTCAATAAATACAACTGAATGAATTAATGCAAAACCAAGTGCAAAACTCTTCTCCTTCCATTCTTTAAAATTAGAAGAAAATAATTTGGCACCTTTGCTGTCTGTAGTATTTAATCACAATCTCCTCCAGGAGGCCTTCCCTGATTAATGTCTCAGTGTCTCATCCTATTGTCTTTTCCCACCAATTCAGTACTGCTGAGTAACCTAAGAAGTTGTGTTTTCACTGCCTGTCTCTCTTTGAACATGTAATTATAATGATAATAATAGTATTTGTTGAGTGCTTACTATGTGCCAGGCTCTGACATAAGCACTGGAGTGGGTACAAGGAAATTGGTTGGACACAGCCCCAGTGCTTAGAACAGTGCTTGGCACATAGTAAGCACTTAAAAAAAATACCATTATTTTTAGTCCCTGTCCCATGTGGGGTTCCCAGTCTCAATCCCTATTTTACAGATGAGGTAACTGAGGCACAGAGAAGTTAAGTGACTTGCTCAAGGTCACACAGCAGACAAGTGGTGGATCCGGGATTAGACCCCATGACCTTCTGACTCCCAGCCTGTATTCTATCCACTATGCCAAGTACAAATCTATAAACTTTATTTCCTCCTATTTATAATTTATTTCAGTGTCTGTCACCCTCACTAGATTGTAAATTCCCTGAGGAAGGAGTTAATGTTTGCCAATTATATTGCACTCTACCAAGTGCTTAGTATGGTTCTTTATCCAGAATACATATATAATACATATTATTCATCGATGGAAGAGTCTGAATTTCACCTCATTTTATTATTTCACAAGAAAACTAGTTTTTTGTAACCACTTTGTTGAACATCTTGGTTGTGCATAACTTGGATTATTCATTTGGGCATACACAAAGTACATTTAATGAAAGCACTCCCTGCCCACAAGAAGCTTATAGTCTAGAAGGAGGATGACAAATAATAATAATGTAATAATAATGATGGTATTTGTTAAGTGCTTATTATGTGCTAAGTACTGTTCTAAACACTGGGGTATATACAGGGTCATCCGGTTGTCCCACGTGGGGCTCACAGTCTTAATCCCCATTTTACAGATTAGGTAATTGAAGCACAGAGAAGTTAAGTGACTTGCCCAAAGTCACAGAGTTGGCAAGTGGCAGAGCCGGGCTTAGAACTCACGACTTCTGACTCTCAAGGCCGTGCTCATTCCACAGAGCCACGCTGCTTCTAATGGAAGAATAGTGGAAAATACAATTTTTCTAATGGAAAAATACCACCACAACTAAAACTTTTCCATTGATCCCTGCACCCCTAATCAAGTAAAAGCAAAACCCCTCACTTTCCATATATCTTCAGAGGTTCTGCTTTACCCATCCTCCATTCCAAATGAAGGTGGGTCCCAGACATCATGACAGTATATGACAGTCTTGGGATATATGCTAGATTTTGGCCTCATATCCAAAATCAGGCTGACTCTTGCAAATTTTAAAACTATCTTCCAACATACAAAAGTACTTCATTTCATAGTATGCTAACATGAACTCCTTCCTAGAATCCATTTCCTGAAATTACTCTGTGAGTGAGAAATTGTCCTGGTTGAAAAGTTGATTTTTTTCTTATGTTTCTGAACTACCTATGAACAAATACATTATATTGAACTGAATAATATTCCCAGATTTTGCTATCCATCCACAGTTTGACATGACAGGAAATGCTGACTGCTCTTCTGGCTTAGCTAGAAAGCTGAGAAACAGTGTGGCTCTGTGGAAAGAGCACGGGCTTGGGAGTCAGAGGTCGTGAGTTCTAATCCCGGATCTGCCACTTGTCAACGGTGTGACTTTGGGCAAGTCACTTAAATTCTCTGTGCTTCAGTTACCTCATCTGTAAAATGGGGATTAAGACAGTGAGCCCCACGTGGGACAACCTAATGACCTTGTATCTACCCAACGCTTAGAATATTATTATTATTAGAATAGTGCTTGGCAAATAGGAAGCGCTTAACAAATGCCAAAATTATCATTATTAGAAAATGCAGTACTAAAGAGGGTAGATCTTCTGTAGGGGGAAAAAATGATTCCTCTTGAAGCTGACTTGAATAACTGCCAGTTATTTTAATTGCTATGGATGTGTTCTCAGAAGAGCATCGGTTTTAGGAATTTCAATAGCAGGGGATAAAGCTATTAAACTATTAATATCAGTCAGCTTGACTTAAAAAGCCATTCTTCCTCTCACTTGATCTTTACATACATTCTGACAGTCATTTTGGTTTGCCTTTTAACTGTGAGGTGAGAAGCAGGCCATCTGTCATGTTACGCTGAAAAAGAAAAGAAGATAAACCTTTAAAAAATGTGTCAGAACATAGATTTGCTTGCAGAGGCGCAAAAAGGAGAGCTAGGTGAACAAAGTGAGAAGATCCTCATGCACACTTCCATCTGGTAAGATCGAAGATATACTCACTTTCAAGAAATTCAGTCCATTGTGTTCTTTGAAGAATGTTTCGAGTCCAGTTTTTTTGAAGAAAGTTCAAGGGATACAACTGGGGATGATAGATGCAGATAGGAAGATGCAGATGCTGGAAGGACTCAGGTTTAGGGCGCCTGGCTAATTGGGAGCCATTGCCTTTTCCCACCTTAAGATAATGAATCATGCGGCTGAAGCAGCAGCTTCATGTGCCTTCTGTTTTGAATAATATGGCTGTTGCTTATGACATGAACATGACTTGCAAAATAGACCTCGCCAAAATAGCCACCATGCATGTACAGCACTAGGGGGATTAGGGAGCTTCAGATGTTGAGGGCCACAGGTCCTTCTCCCCCACCCTCCCCCCGCCCTGTCAAACACACTCACATACGCATACTTTGGTGCTGCACATGCTTCACGGCCATCTGCAATTTATCTTCTCTGCATGGAAGCAGCATGGGGTAGTGGATAGAGCACGGGCCTGGGAGTCAGAAGGTCATGGGTTCTAATCCTGGCTCCACCATTTTTTCTGCTGTGTGACCTTGATCATTTCACTACTCCTCTCTGTACCTCAGTTACCTCACCTGTAAAATAGGGATTGAGACTGGGAGCCCCATGTGGATAGGAACTGTATCCAAACTGATTTGCTTGTATCCAACCCAGCGCTTAGTACCAAGCCTGGCACAAGGTAAATATTTAACATATATGACTCTAATAAAAATAGTAGTAACTATTGTTATGGTACTTGTTAAGCACTTATTATGTGCCAAGCACTGTTCTAAACACTAGAGTAGACACACGTTAATCATGTTGGACACAGTCCCTGTCCCACATGGGGCTCACAGTCTTCATCCCCATTTTTACAGTTGAGGTAACTGAGGCACAGAGAAGTTACATGACTTGCCCAAGGTCACATAGCAGACAGGTGGCAGAGCTGCAGTTAGAACCTGGGTCCTTCTGACTCCCAGGGCCATGCTCTATCCACTAAGCCATGATTATTTTTATTATTATTAGGAGATTTTGGCTGATTGAAGAGTGTGAGGGCAGTGGTGAGGGATGACAAGGGGATGGACAAACCATTTCAGTAGATGTGCTTGAAACTCATGTCCAGCTCCCAGGCATTGCCCTGGTTCTGCTACCAGTGACCACCATATCCTCCAGCCAAGCACAGTCCCATGGACAAGGCTGCCCAAATCTGGGTTGGCCAGAGGATGGACAGCCTAGGATAAGAGCCTCTGTGTCAGACTTAGTTGATGAGATGAGGTGGTTGGGAGATCCACTTTGCTTTCCCTTCCCTGCCCATTTGGGTCCTGGTAAAACTCGTCGTGTGGCAAGTGGCAGGGGATGATGGCAGGTTCTGCAGTAGCCATAGTGCCCACATCTGGCTCTGAGCCTTGTACAGAACTCCGGTTCCTCATCTGGAGTATCAGTTGGTTTGGCTGCTGCTCTGGTGATTAAAATGGGCCAAAACTGAGACTGGGGGAGAAAATTGAGAGATTGTGCTGAAGATGTCCCAGGTGCTGCTCTGGGACCACCCAGTTCTCCCATCCTGGCCTCTGAATCACTCAACATTCCTGTAGGTCTTAGATAGCAGAATACCTGGA
Organism: Ornithorhynchus anatinus; assembly: GCF_004115215.2. Classification (NCBI taxonomy): domain Eukaryota; kingdom Metazoa; phylum Chordata; class Mammalia; order Monotremata; family Ornithorhynchidae; genus Ornithorhynchus; species Ornithorhynchus anatinus. Next base: position 160,196,088 of record NC_041728.1, read on the forward strand.
AATTGGGGTGGTGGGGAGTTGAATTAAATCTCACATCACCCTTCTTCTGCCTCTTCTATTGTCTTCTGATGTCATAGCCTGTGTTAGGGCACCCTCTGATCTGATGTTGCGATATCGTGTTAATGGGTGATCATTATCACAGATTGACATATGTCCACTTCCATCTACTGGGGGGGAAGGAGGATGGAAGTGGATTTATGTCAATCTGTGCTAATGATCACCCATTAACACGATATTGCAACATCAGATCAGAGGGTGCCCTAACACAGGTTGGGGGGAAGGAGGGTAAACGCTAGCCCACCCTTGGGTTAGTTGGTATTTGTTAAGCGCTTACTATGTGCAGAGCACTGTTCTAAGCGCTGGGGTAGATACAGGGTAATCAGGTTGTCCCACGTGAGGCTCACAGTTAATCCCCATTTTACAGATGAGGTAACTGAGGCACAAAGAAGTTAAGTGACTTGCCCACAGTCACACAGCTGACAAGTGGCAGAGCCAGGAGTCGAACCCATGACCTCTGACTCCAAAGCCCAGGCTCTTTCCACTGAGCCACGCTCTTTCCACTGAGCCACACTAGATTGTACACTCCTCATAAGTGGAGATATTGTCTGCGAACTCTATTGCATTGTGCTCTCCCATCAGTAAATGCTAGTGGGAAATCATTAGAACATATTGCCCATCTCCATCCCAGCTCCTGTGAGTAAAAGACGGTGATGATGGTATTTGTTAAGCGCTTGCTATGTGCCAAGCACTCTTCTAAGCGCTTGGGTAGATACAAGGTAATCAGGTTGTCCCACATGGGGCTCACAGACTCAATCCCCATTTTACAGATGAGGAAACTGAGGCACAGAGAAGATAAGTGACTTGCCCAAGGTCACACAGCAGACAAGTGGCAGAGCCGGGATTAGAACCCATGACTTCTGACTCCCAAGTTGGGCTCTTATCACCAGACCATGCTGCTTCTAGGTGTAACAGTGGTAGATACCTCCCAGAATTGTAGGCCTGGGTGTCTGATGAGGGAAAAGACCTGGAAGTAGGGGAAAAGAAGATACAAAAACATTTTGCATATGAGGGAACTGATGCCCAAAGGAGTTATAATAATAATAAAGGTATTTGCTAAGTGCTTACTATGTACCAAGCACTGTTCTAAGCGCTGAGGGAAATACAAGGTAATCAGGTTGTCCCACGTGGAGCTCACAGTCTTAATCCCCATTTTACAGAGGAGGTAACTGAGGCACAGAGAAGTTAAGTGACTTGCCCAAAGTCACAAAGCTGACACTCCCTCGGTGAACTCATTTGCTCTCACGGCTTTGACTACCATCTCTACGCAGATGACACGCAGATCTATATCTCCGCCCCTGTCCTCTCCCCCTCCCTTCAGGCTCGCATCTCCTCCTGCCTCCGGGACGTCTCCACCTGGATGTCGGCCTGCCACCTAAAACTCAACATGAGCGAGACTGAGCTCCTCATCTTCCCTCCCAAACCCGGTCCTCTCCCAGACTTCCCTATCACCGTGGATGGCACAGCCATCCTTCCCGTCTCTCGGGCCCGCGATCTCGGTGTCATCTTTGACTCGTCTCTCTCGTTCACCCCACACATCCTATCCGTTACCAAGACCTGCCGGTTTCACCTTTACAATATCGCCAAGATCCGCCCTTTCCTCTCCACCCAAATGGCTACCTTACTGCTACAGGCTCTCGTTATATCCCGGCTAGACTACTGTGTCAGCCTTCTCTCTGACCTCCCTTCCTCCTCTCTCGCCCCACTCCAGTCTATTCTTCACTCCGCTGCCTGGCTCATCTTCCTGCAGAAATGATCTGGGCATGTCATTCCCCTTCTTAACTCCAGTGGTTGCCTATCAACCTCCGCTCCAAACAAAAACTCCTCACCCTAGGCTTCAAGGCTCTCCATCACCTTGCCCCTTCCTACCTCTCCTCCCTTCTCTCTTTCTACCACCCACCCCGCACGCTCCGCTCCTCTGCCGCCCACCTCCTCACCGTCCCTCGGTCTCGCCTATCCCGCCGTCGACCCCTGGGCCACGTCCTCCCGCGGTCCTGGAACGCCCTCCCTCCTCACCTCCGCCAAACTGATTCTCTTCCCCTCTTCAAAACCCTACTTAAAACTCACCTCCTCCAAGAGGCCTTCCCAGACTGAGCTCCTCTTCTCCCTCTACTCCCTCTGCCACCCCCCCTTTACCTCTCCGCAGCTAAACCCTCTTTTCCCCCTTTCCCTCTGCTCCTCCCCCCCTCCCTTCCCATCCCCTCAGCACTGTACTCGTCCGCTCAACCGTATATATTTTCATTACCCTATTTATTTTGTTAATGAAATGTACATTGCCTCGATTCTATTTAGTTGCCATTGTTTTTACGAGATGTTCTTCCCCTTGACTATTTATTGCCATTGTTCTCATCTGTCCGTCTCCCCCGATTAGACTGTAAGCCCGTCAAACAGCAGGGACTGTCTCTATCTGTTGCTGACTTGTTCATTCCAAGCGCTTAGTACAGTGCTCTGCACATAGTAAGTGCTCAATAAATACTATTGAATGAATGAATGACAAGCAGCAGAGCCGGATTTGAACCTACGACCTCTGACTCCCGAGCCCGTGCTCCTTCCACTAAGCTATGCTGCTTCTCTATGGGACTCGCCCAGGGTCTCACAGAAGGCAAATGGCAGATGCAGCATTAGAACCCAGTTCCTCTCTCAGGCTCTTTTACTAGGTCAGACGGCCTCATTCTTCCCTCATTATTATGATCTTCCTAATGCCCCGTTTCATGGCAGTCATCCCATTTCTGATGGTTGTATACTATATTGACGTATCTTTTGTATTGCCTCCCAAATGCATACTGTTAAGCCACTGGGAGAATTTGCATTACTGTGTCTTTAAAGGACCTTTGCTCTCCTCCCTGTTTATGTTTATCCCTTTTGTTTTCTTTTTATTTTTTATGGTGTTTAAGCATTTACTATGTGTCAGGCTCTGTTCTCAGGGCTGGATAAATACAAGCTAATCAGGTTGGACACAGTCAATGTCCCACATGGGGCTCACAGTCTTAATCCCCATTTTACAGATGAGGCACCAAGAAGTTAAGCACTGAGAAGTTAAGTGATTTGCCCAAAGTCACACATCAGACAAGTGGCCAAGTCCTTCTGAGTGACAGGCCTAGGCTCTATCCACTAGACCACGCTGCTTTTCTGCTTATCATACAGTAGTTGCTCGGGAATCTGCTACAATTTTTTTCCTTCTTTTACCTGCCCAGAGAAACAGTAATGAGATGGCATTACCTCAAAGCTGGTGGATGGATGGAATCAAGGAGTTCAATGATAGTGATGCCATCTTGCCATCTTAAGTATTTGTTATTGTTGGCTGCTCTAGATACTGGTGGAAGCATCTGGGATACTCCAGCCATGAATACAGACCCACACAATAACTTGAGCAGAGAAGTTATTGACCTTGATAAAATCCCTTGCAAGTAAAAGAAAAATTGATTGTACCTGGTTTCTTCATATTCATCTGATTTTTTTTCACTTTCATCTAAAACCAGGATAAAAAGTAGAACAATTGATATTTTACCCCCAGCTATTTCACAAGAATTGATTACTCTGGTGACTCTGCCAGAGACATAATGGATCAACCACTGTTTTGAACCAGAAATTATATTTTCAGGTACTTATGTGATTTTCCTGAAGAACAGAATATGGGAAAATTTGCATAGAGTAAGGGATCCAATTCAATTTATTTCCATTGGAATCCTTCTATTATTTCAAATACTATTTTCTAATACATTTTCAATAATTATTTGGACTATAGAGCATAAAGACTGGAAATTTATGAAAATCTGAAAATATATGAACATAGTGGTTAATTTGGATGCTTTTCTTATTCAAACTGACCCAACAAATATGATATTAGTTTTTGTACTAGATCTTTATCACAGGACTTTATTGGACATCAAAATTGTCAGAATACTAGATACATTTAAATGGATGTAGATAACTTTAGTTGAATTCAATTCCATCAACTGCATTTCTGTTTAATGCATCATATTAAATTAATTCATTAACAGTGATGCTTCTTAGGGTAATGGGCAGTTACCAATCTGATTTAAAATATGTCTAGCAGTGGTAGGAGGAGCAACTCCAGGCTCGCATCTCCTCCTGCCTTCAGGAAATCTCTTCTTGGATGTTCATTCATTCATTCAATAGTATTTATTGAGCGCTTACTATGTGCAGAGCACTGTACTAAGTGCTTGGAATGAACAAGTCGGCAACAGATAGAGACAGTCCCTACCGTTTGACGGGCTTACAGTTTAATCAGGGGAGACAGACAGACAAGAACAATGGCAATAAATACAGTCAAGGGGAAGAACATCTCGTAAAAACAATGGCAACTAAATAGAATCAAGGCGATGTACATTTCATTAACAAAATAAATAGGGTAATGAAAATATATATGGTTGAGCAGACGAGTACAGTGCTGAGGGGATGGGAAGGGAGAGGGGGAGGAGCAGAGGGAAATGGGGGGACAAGAGGGTTAAGCTGCGGAGAGGTGAAGGGGGGGCGGTAGAGGGAGTAGAGGGAGAAGGGGAGCTCAGTCTGGGAAGGCCTCTTGGAGGAGGTGTTTTAAGTAGGGTTTTGAAGAGGGGAAGAGAATTGGTTTGACGGAGGTGAGGAGGACGGGCATTCCAGGACAGCGGGAGGATGTGGCCCAGGGGTCGACAGCAGGATAGGCGAGACCGAGGTATGGTGAGGAGGTGGGCAGCAGAGGAGCGGAGCGTGCAGGGTGGGCAGTAGAAAGAAGGGAGGAGAAGTAGGAAGGGTCAAGGTGATGTAGTAGAGCCTTGAAGCCTAGAGTGAGGAGTTTTTGTTTGGAGCAGAGGTTGATAGGCAACCACTGGAGGTGTTTAAGAAGGGGAGTGACAGGCCCAGATCGTTTCTGCAGGAAGATGAACCGGGCAGTGGAGTGAAGAATAGACTGGAGCGGGGCGAGAGAGGAGGAAGGGAGATCAGAGAGAAGGCCAACACAGTAGTCTAGCCGGGATTTAACAAGAGCCCGTAGCAGTAAGGTAGCCGTTTGGGTGGAAAGGAAAGGGTGGATCTTGGCGATATTGTAAAGGTGAAACCGGCAGGTCTTGGTAACAGATAGGATGTGTGGGGTGAACGAGAGAGACGAGTCAAGGATGACACCGAAATTGCGGGCCCGAGAGACGGGAAGGATGGTCGTGCCATCCACGGTGATAGGGAAGTCTGGGAGAGGACCGGGCTTGGGAGGGAAGATGAGGAGCTCAGTCTTGCTCATGTTGAGTTTTAGGTGGTGGGCCGACATCCAGGTGGAGACATCCTGGAGGCAGGAGGAGATGTTAGCCTGAAGGGAGGGGGAGAAGACTGGTGCAGAGATGTAGATCTGTGTGTCATCTGTGTAGAGATGGTAGTCAAAGCCTTGAGAGCGAATGAGTTCACCAAGGGAGTGAGTGTAAATGGAGAACAGAAGAGGGCCAAGAACTGACCCTTGAGGAAGTCCAACAGTTAAAGGATGGGAGGGGGAGGAGGCGCCTGCGAAGGAGACCGAGAATGACCGGCCAGAGAGATAAGAGGAGAACCAGGATAGGACAGAGTCCGTGAAGCCAAGGTGAGATAAGGTATGGAGGAGGAGGGGATGGTCGACAGTGTCAAAGACAGGATGTCCTCCTGCCAACTCAAACTCAGCAAGTCCAAGACAGAGTTCCTTATCTTTCCTCCCAGATCTGGTCCTCTCCCAAACTTTCCTGTCACAGTGGATGGCACAACCATCCTTCCTGTCTCATACTCCCACAACCTCAGTGTCATCCTTCACTCTCTCATTCACTCCACATATCCAATCCATCATCAAATCCTGAAATATCTCACCTTCACATCATCAAGATCTGTCCTTTCCTCTCCATACAAATGACTAGCATGTTAGTACAATCACTCATCCTATCCTGACTGGATTACTGCATTAGCCTCCTTTCTGACCTCCCAACCTCCTGCCTCTCCCCGCTTCACTCTGCTGCCCAGATTATCTTTCCACAGAAAAGCTCAGGACATGTCGCCCCCTCTCAAAAATCTCTAGTGGTTGCCTATCAACCTTTGTACCAAAAACTCTTCAGTACTGGTTTCAAAGCTCTCAATCACCTTGCCCCTTCTTACCTCACATCCTTTCTGTCCTTCTACAGCCTAGCCCACACACTCCACTCCTCTGGTGCTGCTAATCTTCTCACTGGGCCTCGTCTCTCCTGTTCCTCTGTCGACCCCTGGCACACATCCTACCTCTGGCCTGGAATGCCCTCCCTCTTCACATCCACCAAACGATCACTCTTCCCCCCTTCAAAGCCCTACTGAAGGTACAGTTCCTCGAAGAGGCCTTCCCACACTAACTCCTTTTTTCCTCATCTCTCCCTCCTTTCCGTGTCATCTCGACTCGCTCCCTTTGCTCTTTCCCCTTCTCCCTGCCCCACAGCCCTTATGTACATATCCATAAGTTCTATTTATTTATACTGATGATTGTTTACTTATTTTGATGCCTGTCTCCCCTCCTCTAGTCTGAAAACCCTTTGTGGGCAGGGACTGTCTCTCTTTATTGCTGAATTGTACTTTCCAAGCTCTTAGTACAGTGCTCTACAAACAGTAAGCACTCAATAAATATGACTGAATGAATGAATGAATAAATGAATGATAGTGTTTACTACATGTTCAGAGTAACAGTCCATCTATCATTTTCAATATTATGCCTTGCATAATCCCTACAATTTTTCATTACTGTTACCATCTCTCCAGAGGGCCTGACGTTCCCTTTCATAGATGATGCTTAGATATCTGACAGTCACTACAGACCTGCTTTGATACTTTCTTGTCGGTTTTTTTTGGAATTTAACAATTATGGTCCTTGTTAAGTACTTACTATGTGCCAAGCACTGTTCTAAGCACTGGGCTAGATAGACGTTAATGAGGTTGAACACAGTTCCTGTTCCACATGGAGCTCACACTCTTAATCCCTATTTGGTATTTGTTAATAATAATAATTGTTAGGCATTATACTAAGCAAGATAATTGGGTCTGACACAGTCCATGTTCCACTGTGCTGACATTCTTAATCCCCATTTTACAGATGAGGTTACTGAGGCACAAAAAGTTAAGTGACTTGTCCAAGGTCACATAACAGACAAGTGCCAAAGCTGGGATTAGAACCCAGGTCCTCTGATTCCAAGGTATATGCTCTTTCCATTAGGCCACCTTACATATTTGGAATGATCGATAGATATGTACCTTGGCAATCATTGATCTATGCATTAGAAACAATTAAAGGAGTTATATTTAGGTACATCATTTTATGGCGCAATTTTATAGGAAATTGTAAAACCTTGAGCCATAACTGAGCAGTAAACCAAATTCTCAAGAGACATGTCCTCAGTCACAGAACCAATGACCAAATTAGAAAGAAGGCTGAGTCTGAGAAATGTGCTCCAGGAGGAGTAAGCAAAAAAACCTATGATAAGGAAGTGGAACAAAGCCTTGAGGTGTCTTCAAATTGACCTGAATAACTATTCCGCAAGACAACTAGATCATGATGTGTTGACAAACATTTGACAATATAAAGTTGTTGCTCACACAGTGCTAAAAGGATGGGATGAAAACTGGTTATCTTCCTGTCTCACAAGCTCATTACTTTGGCTTTACACTTGAAAGCAGCGAGGCTCAGGGGAATGAGCACGGGCTTGGGAGTCAGAGGTCATGGGTTTGAATCCCGGTTCTGCCACTTGTCAGCTGTGTGACTGTGGGCAAGTCACTTAACTTCTCTGTGCCTCAGTTCCCTCATCTGTAAAATGGGAATTAAGACTGTGAGCCTCACGTGGGACAAGCTGATTACCCTGTATCTACCCCAGCACTTAGAACAGTGCTCTGCTTAACAAATAGCAACATTATTATTCTTCTTTTTCATTCAACCCACATATTAAATTCATCACTTAATCTTGTCAGTTCGACTTTCCCAACAGCACAAGAAAAACTGCCCTTTCCTCTCCATCCAAACTACTACCATCTTAAACCAAACACTTATCTTATCCCACCTTGATTATTGTACCAGCTTCCTTGTTAATCTCCTTGCCTCCTATCTCTCCTTACTCCTGTCTATACTTCACCCTGCTGCCCAGATCATTTTTCTATAAACATTCTTAGGCCTTGTTTCCCCTCTCCTCAAGAAACTCCAGTAGCTGCCCATCCACCACCACATCACAAAGAGTCTCCTTTCCATTGGTTTTAAAACACTTAGTCACCTTGTCCCCTCCTACCTCACCTCACTACTCTCCTACTACAACCGACCTTGCAGATTTTGCTCCTCTAATGTCAACCTTCTCACTGTGCCTCGATCTCATCTACCTCTCTATTGACCTCTCAACCACATCCTGCCTCTGGCCTGGAATGTCTTCCATCTTCATTCCGGTGGATGGTTACTCCCCACCCTTTCAAAGTGCTATTGAAGGCACATCTCTTTCAAGAGGCCTTCCCTGACTAGGCCCTCCTTTCCTCTTCTCCCACTCTCTTCTACCTCACCTTGCTTTGCTTCCTTTATTCATCCCCCCTCCCAGCGCCACAGCATTTCTGAACATACCTGTAATTCATTTATTTATATTAGTGTGTTTCCCCTCCATTCAATTGTATTTATTGAGTGCTTACTGTGTGAAGAGCACTGAACTAAGTGCTTGGAAAGTGCAATTCAGCAAGAAACTAAGCTCATTGTGGGTAGGGAATGAATCTATTATATTGTACTCTCCCAAGTGCTTAATACAGTATTCTGCCCACAGTAAGCACTTAATAAATTTGATTGACTGACTATATCCCCAACTGAAAATAAGGCTCTAGTCATAGTAATAGTATTATTAGGCTGCTACCATGTGCAAATCACTGTACTAAGAACTGGGAAATAATTCAGCACTAAAAATTAGATACAGTACCTGGCCCAAAAGGGACTCCCAGTGTAAGACATCACATGTTTTCAGAGCTCTCATTTTGGAGCCCAAATTGATGCCTGCCAAGAGTGGCCCTAATACTGAACTGTGATTGGTTCAGATTTGCCAGGATCACAGTAATGGAAAAATCTTTACTGCCTAGTATATTACACTCAATCAATCAATTAATGGTATTTATTGAGCATTTGCTGCAACCAGCACTTTGCTGGCAGTACTTATGTATATAGCCATAATTTATTTTAATGTCAGTCTCCCCCTCTAGACTGTAAGCTTGTTATGGGAAGGGTATGTGTCTACTAACTGTTCCATTTTACTCTCCTGAGCACTGAGTACAATGCTCTGCACACACAGTTAATCAATAAATATCACTGAATGATTGCAGAGCAATCAAATAAAATAAATTATGGATATGTACATATCCATGTGCTTAATGGGCCTGGGTCCAATTGACACCAAAAGGGCCTCGTTACAATGGGCCAAATGGTGGTAGAATCTCCCACGACTGAGTGGATGCTGAGCACTGGATGGTGCCAGAGCTGGCTATCATCATCATCATCATCCTCATCAATCATCACCAAAGGCATTTATTGTGCATTTACTGTGTGCGGAGTACTGTCTAAGTACTTGGAAGAATACAATACAACAGAATTGGTAGACATGTTCGACGTCCACAACAAGCTTACAGTTCAGAGGGGGAGACAACCATTAATCTAAATGAATTACATATAACTGACAGATATGTACTTAGGTATTGTGGGGTTGAAGGTCGGTGAAATGACCCAAAGGTCACAGATTCATTCTTTCATTCAATCATATTTATTGTGTTTACTATGTACAAATCACTGTACTAATTATATGGAAGAGTAGAAAATAACAATAAACAGACACATTCCCTGCCCACATTGAGCTGCTATCTCCATCTGATTTTCCCATCACTGTAGACAGCACCACCATCCTTCCTGTCTCACAAGCCTTTAACCTTGGTGTTATCCTTGACACCTCACTATAATTCAAACCACATATTCAATCCATCACCAAATCCTGTCAGTTCCATCTTCACAACATTGCTGAAATCCATCCTTCCTCTCCAATCAAACTACTCTCACGATAATACAATCTCTCATCCTATCCCTTCTGGATTATGGCATCAGTCTCCTTGCTGACCTCCCAGCCTTCTGGCTCTCCCCACTTCAGTCCACACTTCACTCTATTGCCCAGATCATTTTTCTACAAAAACATTCGGGACCTGTCACTCCACTCCTCAAAAAACTCCAATGGTTACCCATCCACATCCGTATCATACAAAAACTCCTCATCACTGGCTTTAAATCTGTCCATCACCTGCCTCCTCCTAACACACCTCGCTTCTCTCCTTCTAAACCCAGACTGCTCACTTTGCTCCTCTGGTGCCAATCTTCTCATTGTGCCTCGATCTCACCTGTCTCACCGGCAACCTCTGGCCCACATCCAGCCTCTGGCCTGAATCGCCGTCCGTCCTCAGATTCAACAGACAATTGCTCTTTGCCCCTTCAAAACCTTACCAAAGTTACATCTCCTCCAAGAGGCCTTCCCAGACTAAACCCCACTTTTCTTCATCTCCCACTTGCTTCTGCATCACCCTGACTTGTTCCCTTTTCTCTTCCCCATCCCAGCCCCACAGCACTTATTTACATATGTGTAATTTTATTTATTTTTATTGATGTCTGTCTCCCCACTTCTAGGCTGTAGGCTTGTTGTAGTCAGGGAATGTTACTGTTTATTGTTATATTGTACTTTCCCAAGCACCTAGTACAATGCTGTGCACACAGTAAGCACTCAATAAATATGAATGAATGAAAAATATGAATATGTGAATGGTATCTATCAATCAATCAATTGTATTTGTAAGCTTGTATGGGCAGGGAACATGTCTGCTAATTCTGTTCTATTGTACTATTGTACTCACCCTCATGTTTAGTACAGTGCTCTGCACATAGTAAGTGCTCAATAAATACAGTTGATTGAGCTCTTATTGGTTGCAATGTTCCCTGCCTACAATAACTTACAGTCTAGAGGCTATCCTTAGAATAGGTTCCACCTTTTTTTTAAAAAAATGGTGCTTGTTCATTCATTTATTCAGCTGTATTTATTGAGCACTTACTGTGTGCAGAACACTGTACTAAGTGCGTGAAAAGTACAATTCGGCAACAGATAGAGACAATCCCTACTCAACAACAGGCTCACCATCTAGAAGGGAGAGAAAGACAACAAAACAAGACAAAACGAGTAGACAGTCAGCAATATCATCAAAATAGATAAATAGAATCATAGATATATACACATCATTAATAAAATGGAGTAATAAATATGTACAAATATACACAAGTGCTCTGGGGAGGGGAAGAGGGTAGAGCAGAGGGAGGGAGTAGGGGGAGTGGGGAGGGGAGGAGTAGAGGGAAAGGGAGGGCTCAGGCTGGGAAGGCCTCCTGGAGAAGGTGAGCTCTCAGTAGGGCTTTGAAGAGGGGAAGAGAATTAGTTTGGCAGATGTGAGGAGGCAGGACATTCCAGGCCAGAAGCATTTACCATGTGCCAGCCACTCCACCTGCGCCTTGGACCCCATTCCCTCTCACCTTATTAAAACCATCGCCCCTGCCCTCCTCCCTTCCTTAACTTCTATTTTTAACCACTCAATCTCCAATGGCTCCTTCCCCGCTGCCTTCAAACATGCCCACGTCTCCCCCATCCTAAAAAAACCCGCTCTTGACCCCACTTCCCCCTCCAGTTATCGCCCTATCTCCCTACTACCCTTCCTTTCCAAAATCCTAGAACGAGTCGTCTACAATCGATGCTTAGAATTCCTTAACTCCCATTCTCTCCTAGACCCCTTCCAATCTGGCTTCCATCCCCTCCACTCTACCGAGACTGCTCTCTCTAAGGTCACCCGTGACCTCCTTCTTGCCAAATCCAATGGCTCCTACTCCATTCTAATCCTCCTTGACCTCTCTGCTGCCTTTGACACTGTTGACCATCCCCTCCTCCTCCATACCTTATCTCACCTTGGCTTCACGGACTCCGTCCTCTCCTGGTTCTCCTCTTACCTCTCTGGCTGGTCATTCTCGGTCTCCTTCGCTGGAGCCTCCTCCCCCTCCCATCCTTTAACTGGTGGAGTTCCTCAAGGGTCAGTTCTTGGCCCTCTTCTGTTCTCCATTTACACTCACTCCCTTGGTGAACTCATTCGCTCTCACGGCTTTGACTACCATCTCTACGCAGATGACACGCAGATCTACATCTCTGCCCCTGTCCTCTCCCCCTCCCTTCAGGCTTGCATCTCCTCCTGCCTCCAGGACGTCTCCACCTGGATGTCGGCCCGCCACCTAAAACTCAACATGAGCAAGACTGAGCTCCTCATCTTCCCTCCCAAACCCGGTCCTCTCCCAGACTTCTCTATCACCGTGGATGGCACGACCATCCTTCCCGTCTCTCAGGCCCGCAATCTCGGTGTCATCCTTGACTCGTCTCTCTCGTTCACCCCTCACATCCTATCCGTTACCAAGACCTGCCGGTTTCACCTCTACAATATTGCCAAGATCCGTCCTTTCCTCTCCACCCAAATGGCTACCTTACTGCTACAGGCTCTCGTTATATCCCGGCTAGACTACTGTGTCAGCCTTCTCTCTGACCTCCCTTCCTCCTCTCTTGCCCCGCTCCAGTCTATTCTTCACTCCGCTGCCTGGCTCATCTTCCTGCAGAAACGATCAGGGCATGTCACTCCCCTTCTTAAACAACTCCAGTGGTTGCCTATCAACCTCCGCTCCAAACAAAAACTCCTCACTCTAGGCTTCAAGGCTCTCCATCACCTTGCCCCTTCCTACCTCTCCTCCCTTCTCTCTTTCTACCGCCCACCCCACACGCTCCGCTCCTCTGCCGCCCACCTCCTCACCGTCCCTCGGTCTCGCCTATCCCGCCGTCGACCCCTGGGTCACGTCCTCCCGCGGTCCTGGAACGCCCTCCCTCCTCACCTCCGCCAAACTGATTCTCTTCCCCTCTTCAAAACCCTACTTAAAACTCACCTCCTCCAAGAGGCTTTCCCAGACTGAGCTCCTCTTCTCCCTCTACTCCCTCTACCACCCCCCTTTTACCTCTCCGCAGCTAAACCCTCTTTTCCCCCTTTCCCTCTGCCCCTCCACCTCTCCCTTCCCATCCCCACAGCACTGTACTCGTCCGCTCAACTGTATATATTTCCGTTACCCTATTTATTTTGTTAATGAATTGTACATTGCCTTGATTCTATTTAGTTGCCATTGTTTTTACGAGATGTTCTTCCCCTTGACTCTATTTATTGCCATTGTTCTTGTCTGTCCGTCTCCCCTGATTAGACTGTAAGCCCGTCAAATGGCAGGGACTGTCTCTATCTGTTGCCGACTTGTTCATTCCAAGCGCTTAGTACAGTGCTCTGCATATAGTAAGCGCTCAATAAATACTATTGAATGAATGAATGAATGAACACTCTATTAAGTGCTGGGGTAGATACACAAAATAGGCTAGATACAGTTCCCTGTTCCACATGGGGTTCTCAGTCTAAATCAGAGGGAGGAGGATTTAATTCCCATTTTATAGAACATAACTGAGGTATAGAGAAGTTAAAGTGACACCCAGCTTTCACCCAACAGACAAGTGGCAGAGTGAGAGGATTAGAACCCAAGTCCTCTGACTTCCAGGCCCAGTCTCCGTGGCTTAAAGGAAAGAGCATGGGCTTGGGAGTCAGACGGCATGGGTTCTAATCCCAGCTCCACCACTTGTCTGCCTTGTGACCTTGGGTAAGCCACTTCACTTCCCTGTGCCTCAGTTACCTTATTTGTAAAATGGGGATTAAGTCTGTGAGTTCCACGTGGCTCAGCCTGATTACCTTGTACCTATCCCAGTGCTTAGAAGGTCGGCACATAGTAAGTGCTTAACAAATACCATCATCATTATTATAGGCCAGCTGCTTCCCATTCAGAATTCAGTGATTTCAACCCCACTTTTCTCTTCCTTCCTCCTTTGTGTCTGTGTCTTCTGCTTCTACATCTATACAGAATGATGGCATGTTCTTCCCTATGTCATTCCTTCATTTTCTGCAACAAACACAAATATCAACTGATTTCGCAGTCCCCCATCCCCCCCAATAGTTTTAGGACAAACTGTGGTCTGAGAATTAAAAGCAAATCAGGAGTTAGGGCAATCTCCAAAATTTGGAGCATCTCACTTTGCAAGGCATTCATTTTAAGTGGATTGATCCATTTTCCACATAGATAAAACAAAGAGCCACTAAGTTCTCCCTAAATAATTTTCCCCTGAATGATTGCTCACTTATATACTGAGCACAGTATGAATCTCTCTGGGTGTGTGTTTGGAGTCTACAGTCATCTGTAGTCTATAGTCTACCATCTTTCCTATGAATACCAAAATGCCTGAATTAATTGCTTGCTTGGTTTTGCGTATAATTTAAATGGCATGAGGCAGAGCACTCAGATCAAAGAGCAGGTCTTTCATTTTTTTTCCTTTTAATCTGTCTCCCTTGGCAACAAATGTTGTTCTACACTGTACACTCCCAGGCACTTTGTACAGTGCTCTGCATGCGGTAAGTGCTCAAGAAATATGACTGATTTTTCTAGGAATTGAGTTGATGCTTGCTGTTGCTTTACTTCCTCATGTAGTTTTTTAGGTCAAATCACTCATATGCAAAATAACAAATTGTGCTTCTGTCACTGACGACTAAGTGACAGGCTAGTCTACTAATTCACACTTGTAAATGGAATTTTCTAAGAATTCTGATATTTTTGATAGTAAACTGTTTGCTTTGGTGATTTGTTTTCACTATTATCTCTTTGGCTCATGATTGGACTTCTGATAGATGTATACTATATCCACAATCATTTATTACCAAAATTTTTCTTTATCATTTAACTCCACCCAGCTTGTCCATATCTCTTTAGAGTTCAGCTGAAATTACTTCAGTGCCCAACTTCTGGCTTGTCAGGCAGACTAATAACCACGCTTTATCTTGTGAAAGATTCTCTCTTCCAAATAGTCTCACACCCAATACAATATTTTCAGAATATTGGCATGACTGTAGACTCCAAACACACACCCAGAGTGATTCATACTGTGCCCAACATATAAGTGAGCAATCATTCAGGGGAAAATTCTTTAGGGAGAACTGAGTGGCTCTTTTCTTTGTTTTATCTATGTGGAAAATAGATCAATCACTTACTAGACCTCTCAAGTAAAACAGCAAAGTATTGCCTCGGTGCTCTAACTGGTATCCTAATGGAGTGAAAGAATTAATGGCAATCCCAAATTGCCTAACTTACTCCCAGGAACCTGAAAATTAATAATGATGATACCCAAATTATCTAAAAATACCAGGGAGTACCTTCTGTGCTGGAAGAATCAGGCTTAATATGGACATATTATTGCTGTCATTCCACTTTCTTGAGCCATAGATCTCCTAAAGGAAGATGATAGAAAGTGTTTCTTTTTCTGATATGAATACAAAAAG
This sequence comes from Ornithorhynchus anatinus, assembly GCF_004115215.2. NCBI lineage: Eukaryota > Metazoa > Chordata > Mammalia > Monotremata > Ornithorhynchidae > Ornithorhynchus > Ornithorhynchus anatinus. The sequence continues at coordinate 160,211,583 of NC_041728.1, forward strand.
TATCATTCCTGATAGTTACAAGCTTAAAATAGTTCATTTTGGAGACAAAAGCTCATACTAGTTCCAAACCCTGAGTGAATTAGTCTCTTCAGATATTCTGCACTTTAAATGACTCCAATCTAAAATAGCCATTTTTGGAGGAATTTTTTTGAAATGGGCAAAAGCTACCTTGTGTTGCAAGATTTTAAGTGTTTTGTCCTTTTCTAGGTTTTAAAAATAGACTTTTGGTTTTCTTCTAACTTTTATGAACTTATCCAAATGATCTTTTCTTGGGAAATTTTATCACCTGAAAGGTCAAAAAACCTCATAAGGTCTCACTTATAGAGATCAGTCAGGAACACTCACTGGTTAAATAGCCAGATTGAAAGGCTATTTCTGATACAATACACATTAAGTAATATATGATCTTGGCTGGCCAAAGTGTACTAATTCTACAAAGTTATGAATTTATAACATGAACAACTTCTGGTAAGATTCATTAAAGTTTTAAAGCTGACATTTTTAAACCAAAAGTTTTAAAGTTATAAAATAAAAATAGCATGAGCTCTTGGAAAGGTGTAAATGACTGGGAGTTCATGCACTCAGCTCTCCTCAAGCCAACTTACTTGTTGGTCAGGATCTAATGCAACTAAGAGCCCGGGCTTGGGAGTCATCGGTCATGGGTTCTAATCCTGGCTCTGCCGCTTGTCAGCTGTGTGACCTTGGGCAAGTTACTTCACTTCTCTGTGACTAAGTTCCCTCCTCTGTAAAATGGGGTTGAAGACTGTGAGCCCCACGTGGGACAACCTGATCACCTTGTATCCCCCTTAGCGCTTAGAAGAGTGCTCAGCACATAGTAAGCACTTAACAAATACCAACATTATTATTATTACCTCCTGTTCCCCACCAGCAAGAATGTTGGTAATAAGTGACACCCGTAATTTGCATAGAGTTGAGTATATTGCCTGGCTCTACCACAGATTCTTATAACCTGGCAGAGAGTCCCTTTCTACCAAGACCCAGCAAATTCCAAGAACCATAGGTCCAGGGAGCTCAAGAAACTGAGTATGCACATCAGAGAGAGAGAGACAGAGACAGAAAAATGGGGGAAGAAACACATTTCCCACTCTGGGGCTTGCATTTTATCAACCAGAGTTCACATGAGTGGAGCCTAAAGAGTAAAACAATGTTGGTTTAAGGCTTAGTATGCTCTGGCATGTTACATATACTTCACATTGTTCAAAATTGAACCCTCTCTACATAAAAACTGTTAGCCTTGCCAATCAAACAATCGATCAGTGGTATTTATTGAACACCTACCATGTGCTGATACCGTCCTAAACACTTAGTAGTAAGCGCTCAATAAATATTATTGAATGAATGAACTTAGTACAGTGCTTTGCACATAGTAAGCACTCAATAAATGCTATTGAAGAATATGCTGAGCAATGGAAATGTACAATACAGGAGGGTTGGTGGACACATTCCTTGTCCACAAACAACTTACTTGCATGTGTCTGTGGCTCTGCCAAGGATACAAAGCAGCCAATAGGTGATCAAATCCACCTCTATCCTTATACGGTGCCTAATCAATTTACAGTTGGTGTCTGTGAGTCTGTTTCAGTATTGTCCCTAGCTATTTTTCTAACCTCACAGGCAGTCCCTGTACCATTTGGAAAGGTGACTTCCTCAGAAATTGTCCCCAAAGGTGACTTCCTCAGAAATTGTCCCCCAAAAGGGGGCATATCAACGTTAACCCTTTCCTTCCCCATCCTCTTTCACTGGGCCACGTTCTCAAGTTTTTCACATCTAATTTCTTATTCATTCCTCCCTGCTGTCTGGAACCCCCTAGCCCTACGTATCAACAGACTACTGCTATCCCATTCTTCAAAGTCCTTTTGAAATCACATCTTCTCCAGGTGACCTTCCCTAATTAATGTCTTCTCCCCCACTTTGTATCCCCTCCAATGTCTACTTCACCGTTTTGTCATCACCTGCACACTTCGTTAGTCCCCTAGATTGCATCTAGGCACAAGTCTTTATACATTATATCTTCAATCTATTTTAATGTCTACCTCCCCAGCTAAATTGCAAGATTCTAAAGGTCAAGGATCATGTCCACTAAATTTATTGTACTCTCCAATGCACTTAGTGCAATGTTCTGCACAAAGTAAGTATTCAACAAATATCTTTGATCAAATTAAATGTAATACGTAACATGATGGAGGAACATAGTGGGTGTTATTTATTGAGAACAGGAATTATCCCTGGATTATATCTAGATTTGGCTAGTCCCTTTATTCTATGGTATACTCAGTTAATCAATGGTATATATTCATTCATTTATTCAATAGTATTTATTGAGTGCTTTCTATGTGCAAAACACTGTACTAAGCACTTGGAATGTACAAATCGGTAACAGAGACAGTCCCTGCCCTTTGACGGGTTTACAGTCTAATCGGGGGAGACAGACAAGAACAATGGCAATAAATAGAATCAAGGGGAAGAACATCTCATTAAAACAATAGCAGATAAATAGAATCAAGGTGATGTACATCTCATTAACAAAATAAATAATAATAATAATAATGTTGGTACTTGTTAAGCGCTTACTATGTGCAGAGCACTGTTCTAAGCGCTGGGGTAAACACAGGGGATTCAGGTCGCCCCACGTGGGGCTCACAGTCTTAATCTTAGTCTTAGTCTTAATTGACACCACGGCTTAACATTTTACTAAGGAAATTGCTCTAAAGAGATTAATCTTCACAAGTAAATGTGAAGTTTGAAATTATTTCATTTATGAGACTTACTTTTCAGAAGACTAACTTTCACTGCCTTAGTATTCTCTGAAGTGATACCTTTGACCACTTTTCCACTGGGCTACAACAAACTAGCCAAACCTTTCAGACATGCACATAAATGCCATACCCCTTTCTCCCCAGAAATTCCAAAACTACACCCCCCACCCCCTAATTAACCCCTTTCAGCTCATGGCTTTCCAGTAAAATCCTCTACACCATTTCTGATTCCAAAGCTCTAATGTGATAGAGTCCATCACAGCTATAGGCATCACTGTCCCTTGTTCCACCTTTCTACCTGAAGCTGTGGACCTCATTGACCATTTTCATCCCACCTTCCCAGCAATTGCATAATCAGGAGGCCAAGGAGGAGTGGATGTGGAGGGACAGGTGGACAAGAGGCCAAGTACTTAGTGGAGGAAAAACCGGACAGGTTGGAAAGAGACTCAGGTCTTGCCCCTTGAATTTCTTTTCAGGTTCCTCATTCCTCTGCATCACCACATGTTCTCCCTCCTAGCTTATCGGTCTCATCTCTCTAAATAAGAGACTCCAGGGACTGAAGACTGCCATGTGAGGAAGGGAATATGTGATAGCACTGGCAACAGCAAATTGCACAGCAGTTAGTCCACAGTCCAGTTTTACAGATGAGGGAACTGAGGCACAGAGAAGTTAAGTGACTTGCCCACAGTCACACAGCTGACAAGTGGCAGAGCTGGGATTCAAACTCATGAGCCCTGACTCCAAAGCCCGTGGTCTTTCCACTGCGCCACGCTGCTTCTCTAGAGTAATGAAGTAATTACTCTATTCTAGAGAATAGAGTAATGAAGATATATACAGTTGAGCAGACAAGTGCAGTGCTGAGGGGATAGGACGGGAGAGGGGGAGGAGCAGATGGAAAGGTGGGGGAAGAGGGTTTAGCTGCGGAGAGGTGAAGGGGGGTAGAGGGAGCAGAGGGAAAAGGGGGGAGCTCAGTCAGGGAAGGCCTCTTGGAGGAGGTGAACTTTAAGTAGAGTTTTGAAGAGGGGAAGAGAATTAGTTTGGCAGAGGTGAGGAGGGAGGGCATTCCAGGACAGCGGGAGGATATGGCCCAGGGGTCAATGGCGGGATAGGCGAGAATGGGGGACGGTGAGGAGGTGGGCGGCAGAGGAGCGGAGCGTTTGGGGTAGGCAGTAGAAAGAGAGAAGGGAGGAGAGGTAGGAGGGGGCAAGGTGATGGAGAGCCTTGAAGCCTAGAATGATAAATTTTTGTTTTGTGTGGAGGTCGATAGGCAACCACTGGAGGTTTTTAAGAAGGGGAGTGTCATGCCCAGAGCATTTCTGCAGGAAGATGAGCCGGGCAGCAGAGTGAAGAATAGACTGCAGCGGGGCGAGAGAGGAGGAAGGGAGATCAGAGAGAAGGCTGACACAGTAGTCTAGCTGGGATATTACGAGAGCCTGTAGCAGTAAGGTAGCTGTTTGGGTGGGGAGGAAAGGGCAGATCTTGGCAATATTATAGATGAGACCGGCAGGTTTTGGTAACGGATTGGATGTGTGGGGTGAACGAGAGAGCCGAGTCAAAGATGACACTGAGGTTGCGGGCCTGAGAGACGGGAAGGATGGTCATACCATCCACAGTGATAGGGAAGTCAGGGAGAGGACCGGGCTTGGGAGGGAAGATAAGGAGCTCAGTTTGGGCTTTGTTGAGTTTTAGGTGGCGGGAAGACATCCAGGCAGAGACATCTTGAAGGCAGGAGGAGATACGAGCCTGAAGGGAGGGGAAGAGGACAGGGGCAGAGATTTAGATCTGTCTGTCATCTGCATAGAGATGATAGTTGAAGCCGTAAGAGCGGATGAGTTCACCGAGGGAGTGAGTGTAAATGGAGAACAGAAGAGGGCCAAGAACTGACCCTTGAGGAACTCCAACAGTTAGAGGATGGGCCAGGGAGGAGTAGCCTGCGAAGGAGACCAAGAATGACTGGCCAGAGAGATAAGAGGAGAACCAGGAGAGGACGGAGTCCGTGAAGCCAAGGTGAGATAAGTTGTGGAGGAGAAGGGGATGGTCGACAGTGTCAAAGGCAACTGAGAGGTCAAGGAGGATTAGAATAGAGTAGGAGCCATTGGATTTGGCAAGAAGGAGGTCATGGGTGACCTCAGAGAGAGCAGTCTCGGTAGAGTGGAGGGGACGGAAGCCAGATTGGAGGGGGTCCAGGAGAGAATGGGTGTTAAGGAATTCTAAGCAGCGAGTGTAGACGACTCGTTCTAGGATCTTGGAAAGGAAGGGTAGTAGGGAGATAGGGCAATAACTGGAAGGGGAAGTGGGGTCAAGAGCGGGGTTTTTTTAGGATGGGGGAGACATGGGCATGTTTGAAGGAAGAGGGGAAGAAGCCATTGGAGAGTGAGTGGTTGCGTGTTTAGTATGTGCAGAGCATCGTGCTTAGTACTTCGGAATGTATCATGTCACAGAGTTGAGCAGGAATTCAAAAGAAATGGAGAAAATCAGATATAATGATTTAGACATGAAAAAATTGAGTGGTGAAAAATGAGATGGGGCTTTCCTTCCAGGCTACACCACTCTTATTATCATTTTCATCATTATTGTTATTACAAGAGAGAAACCAGAAACATAAATCAATTCTATTCAAGTATTCAAGGTTTTATTATGATGCTTTAAATTAACTATTCTAATTTTCCCTAGAAATTAGAGCAAGAAAATTGTCATGAGAGAATGAATTCAAGAACAACAGAAAAACAAATCTCCTGGTATAAGAGTTAAAAAAGCCCCCAAAACCTTAGCTGCATGTAATTTACCCAGGTCATCAATCACTAATATTCTTTAACAATAGAACAGAATAGAATGCACTCTGTCAAGGATGATTTAGTTGTATTCATTCTTGGAGATGAGGTACTGAATTACATGACCTTTGAGGACCTATGAGTTCTTTGATTTAGAAGGGGTGAAGTATATTTGGTATCAAAATTGATCAATGCTCTAGTCCCAGAACATTATCAATGGTGCCAGATTCTAGATTATTTCCAAATGAGACATATTTGAGTATACACCTAATCTACTTTCTCCTGGAGGGTAGTGTTCCAGTGTTTTGCTTCTATTGGATTTGCCTAAGTGACTTAGTACAGTGCTCTGTACACTTGGTAGGTGTTCAGTAACATATATCGACTATGATGATGATCCTTTGGATTGTAAACTCTAAGGGGAATGGGATCATGATTTAGGGTTTTCCAAATGTTCACTTCTTGGCCACTACAGCCCCCTGCACACAGAAAGTCTTCAGTAAACACTGTCGTTGTTGATAATAATATTTATTAAAAATCAGGAAAGGCTATTCCAAAAACTTCTTTCTGTACTGCATAGACGTCTAGAACTATAGTCAATACCTTCAAGCAGGTTTTCAGTCTTAAAATCTCAGGACCAAGGTTCATTTTTTTTAATGGTATTCATTAAGTGCTTACTATGTGGCAGGCACTGTAGTAAGCAATGGGATAATAATAATAATAATTGTGGTATTTGTTAAGCGCTTACTATGTGCAAAGCACTGTTCTAAGTGCTGGGGGATACCTGGTGATCAGGTTGTCCCACGTGGGGCTCACAGTTTTTTTAATCCCCATTTGACAGATGAGGTAACTGAGGCACAGAGAAGTTAAGTGACTTGCCCAAGGTCACACAGCTGTAGATACACGCTAATCAGCTTGGCCCACATGGAACTCACAGTCTTAATCCTCATTTTATAGATGAGGTAACTGAGGTACAAAAAAGTAAAGTGACCTATCCAAGGTCACACAGCAGACAAATGGCAGAGCCAGGATTAGAACCCAGGTCATTCTGACTCCCAGGCCCATGATCTATCAGGCTACACTGTTCATCTGTCATAATAGTTTAACTTGCACAAAAATTGGATTAAATTTCTAAAATTTCAATTCTATTTTATTTTTCTTTAGCAATAGGATGTTAGAAGTCTGGGCCAGAGTCATTCTCTTGGCTATAATAAAAGTGAGTTCCTCAAAAATGATCTGGTTGAAAGGGAATTACAGGACACGAAGAAAAGGAACTACAAGATCTAGGAAGTGAAGGAGCTGATTTGACTTCATTTCCCAGAGGATATTGGGGCCATCATTGGATCTGTGGATGAAAGGAGGTGTTACATCCTTTCTGGATAGACAGTTTGCCTGGGTAGTCTCTTTCTCTTTATATTATTTGTGTTTGTTACCAGTGATCCAGTGCTCCACGGGGTACATGGAATATAGGCAGCAGAATAAGCAAGAAAAGGGCCTATCTGAGTAATGAAAAGTGAAAGAATAGTGCAACCAGCCTTTATCAGAGGGCCAAAGACAATTTTGTCATTGTGGTTGTAGAATGAATTCTAGTTTAACTGTCACCATTACTTAAAGGAGAGCCCACATTGAGGACCTAGCACCAACATGACTCAGAGTGGTTATATGTTTTAAAGGAGTTCAATCTAATCAAAATGTAATACTCAGATGTGAAGTACCATGGCTTAGTGGAAAAAGTACAGACCTGAGTATCAGAGGATATGGGTTCTGATCCTAGCTTTGCCAATTTCTCACTATATGACCTTGGGTAAGTCACTTAATTTTTCTGTGCTTCAGTTTCTTTATCATAAAAGGTTCTCCCTCTTACTTCATTCATTCAGTCATATTTATTTAGCAGTTACTGTGTGTAGAGCATTGTACTAAGTTCTTGACAAAGTACAATATAACAGTAAACAGTGACATTCCCTGCCCACAGTGAGCTCACAGTCTATGGGTGGGAAGACATACACCAGTACAAATAAATACATTTACAGATATATCCAGAAGTGCTATGGGGCTGGGGGTGTGGGAAGAGCAAAGGGAGCAAGTTAGAGAAATGCAGAAGGGAGTGGGAGATGAGGAAAAGTGGGGCCTCTTGGAGGAGATGTGCCTTCATTGAGGCTTTGAAGGTGGAGGGGAGAGTAATTGCCTGTTGGATTTGAGGAGGGAGGGCATTCCAGGCCAGAGGGAGGACACGGGTCAGGGGTCGGCAGCGAGCCTGGTAAAATTGGAGCACAGTGAGAAGATTAGAAGTAGAGAAGCAAAGTGAGCAGCCTGGGTTATAGAAGAAGAGAAGCGGGGTGAGGTAGGAGGGGGCAGGGTGATGCAGTGCTTTTAAGCCAGTGGTGGAGAGGTTTTGTTAGTTATGGCAGTGGATGGGCAACCATTGGAGTTTTTTTGAGGAAAGGGGGGTGACGTCTTGAATGTTTCTATAGAAGGGTGATCTGGGCAGGAGAGTGAAGTATGGACTGGAGTAGGGACATACAGGAGATTGAAAGGTCAGTAAGGAAGCTGATGCAGTAATCTAGGCGGGATAGGATGAGTGATTGTATTAATATGGTAGCAGTTTGGATGGGGAGGAAAAGGTAGATTTTAGTGATGTTGTGAAGATGGGACCAACAGGATTTGGTGACAGATTGAATATGTGGGTTGAATGAGAGAGTGGAGTCAAGGATAACAAGGTTGCAGGCTTGTGAGATGGGTAGGTTGGTGGTGGCGTCTACAGTGATGGGAAAGTCAGGGAGAGTATAGGGTTTGGGTGGGAAAGTAAAGAGCTCTGTTTTGGACATCCAAGTAGAAATGCGAAGGCAGGAGGAGATGTGAGCCTGGAGAAAGGTAGAGAGATCAGGGGAGGAGATGGTAGCTGAAGCCGTGAGAGTGAATGAGTTCTCCCAGGGAGTAAGTGTAGATGGAGAAAAGAAGGGGACCCAGAACTGAACCTTGAGGGACCCCCTTGGTTAGGGGATGGGAGGCAGAGGAGGAGCCCATAAAGGAGACTGACAATGAATGGCCAGAGGGATAAGAGGAGAGCCAGGAGAAGACAGAGTCAGTGAAGCCAAGGTTGGATAACCTTTCCAGGACAAGTGGGTAGTCCCCAATGTTGAAGGCGGTTGAGAAGGATTAGTGGAGTAGCTCCATAAGGAACAGGGAATGTGTCCGACCTGATTATCTTAGAGCAACCCGAGCACTTAAATCACTTAAAGCACTTAAATAAGAGCTTGAAAAATTCCACAACTACATGGAACTGTTTCACTAGGAAAAATGGGTGTTCACCTCCTCCAAGAGGCCTTCCCAGACTGAGCTTCCCCTTTTCCCTCTACTCCCTCTGCTGCCTCTCTACCCCCTCTTCACCTCCCCTCAGCTAAGCTCCCTTTTCCCCCTTTTCCCTCTCCCTTCCCCTCCCCTCAGCACTGTGCTCGTCTGCTTATTTGTATATATTTTAATTACCCTATTTATTTTGTTAATGAGATGTACATCCCCTTGATTCTATTTATTGTTATTGTTTTAATGAGAAGTACATCCCCTTGATTCTATTCATTGCTATTGTTTTTGTCTGTCCGTCTCCCCCGCTTAGACTGTAAGCCCGTCAATGGGCAGGGACCGTCTCTGTTGACGATTTGTACATTCCAAGCGCTTAGTACAGTGTTCCGCACATAGTAAGCACTCAATAAATACTATTGAATGAATGAATCATTCAGGAGAGTAGATAGTGAATAAAAATATATATGAGGATCAAGGTGAGGTCAGTATGTTGTTTTGTCTCTAATGCAGGATGGGTGCCAGATGAAAGAAACTAGTCTGGTCTGGGAGTTCAGAAGGTGATGTAGTCACAGGTATAGTGTTGAATAAAACAAATTTGGCAAAAATTATGATGTGTAGTTTTCCTTTCAGTCTGGTTAGTGACTGTGTGGTGGTGTCATTTGGCATAGTTACCAGTGACTAATGCTTTCTAGGAAGAGGTTGGTAGCCATGTTATTTGTTAACCGGCCTTAAATGCACTAGCCTTCATTTGTCTATTTGGAATTCAATTCTGCCTTTGTTGGTGTATGTTCAAAGTTATTTCAAATTCCATCCCCATTCTATTTTTTTTGGCCAATATCTTAACCATATGAAAACTTGAAGAATACACTCTCATTTCAAAATAAGAGCAACAAAAGCATGTGCACGCGCCTCCCCTTCCTTCCTCCCTGATTCTGATTGTCTCTCCCCAGTTCTCCCCAGATACAATAACAGAAAGATATAAAGAAATGCTCTTTAAATGCATTGCAACCCGAAATCCTTTTTATAAAATAAAGTTACTCCTACAGTTGGAATTACATATTTTTAATACAGAGTTGTAACTAGACAGTTTTATTGTCTTTTTTAAATTTTTTTTGTTTCTTTTATTATTTAATTGTTTATTTCGTTTATTTATTTTGAAGTCAGACAATATAAAAAAAAAACTTGATTCAGAAATTGATAACATTAATCTGCAGATTCAGTCTGATCTAGTTGATGGAAGAATGCTGCTGAGGCATATTTTCTTACTAAGGTCTTGTTAAAGAAGTAAATGATTGGGAGAACCTTTTCAGGAGTTTGTTTTGGGTTTTGTTGGTTTTGGGATTTTTTTAATGAAAAACATTTTTACTGAGTGATTCCCTCTTGAATGATTTCTACTGCTGAAAAGTCAGTCTACTTGTTAAAAGGATAATTAAATAATATGAAAACCCTGTTTCTTCCCAATATAAATTAACTGCCAGGTAAGTACTGTGTTGTCTTATGCTGTCAAGTTGTGTCCAACCCATAGTGATACCACAGACACATCTCTCTCAGAATGCCCCATCTCCACCTGCAATCATTCTGGTAGTGTATCCATAGAGTTTTCTAGGTAAGAATACAGAAGTGATTTACTATTGCCTCCTTCTGTGCAGTAAACTTGAGTCTCCACCCTCAACTCTCTTCCATACCGCTGCTGCCCAGAACTGGGGACTTTTAACTTGTAGCAGATTGTCTTCCACTCGCTAGACACTGCCTCAAGCTAAGAATGAAATGGGTAGCCTCTGCCTGATTCTCCCTCCTGTATTCAAGACCGGTAGAGAACTGGAAACTCTCCATGTGCGACTCTGAGAAGGGGAGGTAAGTATAGGTAAAGATAAAAAAAAAAAAATTGTATCTTCAATGCTAAGTAAGGCTCTTTCCACAGCTGCTGATTATTCAAAAATAATTCAAGAGAATCTATCACCCATTTATCTATAAAGATCAAAATGTTTGTGCAGGTTTCATATTATTTCTAATTTCTACTGATTATATACTCTTTGTGAATGAATGAGATAGATGGCTACCTCTCCGCCCCATCTACATCTCCGCCCCTGTCCTCTCCCCCTCCCTTCAGGCTCGCATCTCCTCCTGCCTCCAGGACGTCTCCACCTGGATGTCGGCCCGCCACCTAAAACTCAACATGAGCAAGACTGAGCTCCTCATCTTCCCTCCCAAACCCGGTCCTCTCCCAGACTTCTCTATCACCGTGGATGGCACGACCATCCTTCCCGTCTTTCAGGCCCGCAATCTCGGTGTCATCCTTGACTCGTCCCTCTCGTTCACCCCACACATCCTATCCGTTACCAAGACCTGCCGGTTTCACCTCTACAATATCGCCAAGATCCGCCCTTTCCTCTCCACCCAAACGGCTACCTTACTGTTACGGGCTCTCGTTATATCCCGGCTAGACTACTGTGTCAGCCTTCTCTCTGACCTCCCTTCCTCCTCTCTCGCCCCGCTCCAGTCTATTCTTCACTCCGCTGCCCGGCTCATCTTCCTGCAGAAACGATCTGGGCATGTCACTCCCCTTCTTAAACAACTCCAGTGGTTGCCTATCAACCTCCGCTCCAAACAAAAACTCCTCACTCTAGGCTTCAAGGCTCTACATCACCTTGCCCCTTCCTACCTCTCCTCCCTTCTCTCTTTCTACCGCCCACCCCGCATGCTCCGCTCCTCTGCCGCCCACCTCCTCACCATCCCTCTGTCTCGCCTATCCCGCCGTCGACCCCTGGGTCACGTCCTCCCGCGGTCCTGGAACGCCTTCCCTCCTCACCTCCGCCAAACTGATTCTCTTTCCCTCTTCAAAACCCTACTTAAAAATCACCTCCTCCAAGAGGCGTTCCCAGACTGAGCTCCTCTTCCCCCTCTACTCCCTCTGCCATCCCCCCTTTACCTCTCCGCAGCTAAACCCTCATTTTCCCCTTTTCCCTCTGCTCCTCCACCTCTCCCTTCCCATCCCCACAGCACTGTACTCGTCCGCTCAACTGTATATATTTTCGTTACCCTATTTATTTTGTTAATGAATTGTACATCGCCTTGATTCTATTTAGTTGCCATTGTTTTTACGAGATGTTCTTCCCCTTGACTCTGTTTATTGCCATTGTTCTCGTCTGTCCGTCTCCCCTGATTAGACTGTAAGCCTGTCAAACGGCAGGGACCGTCTCTATCTGTTGCCGACTTGTTCATCCCAAGCGCTTAGTACAGTGCTCTGCACATAGTAAGCGCTCAATAAATACTATTGAATGAATGAATACCTCATCATAATGTATATAATTATGGTTAAGTAAGAAGATATCATACTATAAAACCTAATGAACAGAACCAATATTATGTGATTGAGTGGTTTGAAGATGCAAATGCATTTCCCATTGGGGAATACATATAAGAGTATGTGTGGACCTGATTTTCATCTATTACAATTGAAAAATCATTCATGAAAATGATATTAAATATATTTTCATCATTGAAATGAAGATTAAACATAGACTAGACAATGATGAGTAAAGATTTGCTCTTAGGAAGAGAAACCAATGCAGTGACTGAAAAAAAAGAATTAAGGCAATGTTCCAGAAAACCAAGATTACAAACCAAAGTCTAAATTCAACTTTTTTCTAAAAGAGTCATTGGAAGAGGATTGTATTCAGGTCAAGCATTGTCTATTTTATCTCTTTGCTCATAAATTTAGTGAGATTTTCAAAGTAATGCAGGTCTTCAAGTCTAATATCAAAATTTATTAAAAGTAGCCAGAATGTGTTTTAAAACATGAGAAGGTTCCAACTGAATTCTTTGGAATGGTGTACATATTCTATAACAGCTAGTGGCAACATAAGGTGTTGAGGGCAGGGTACGTTTCTAACAACCCTGTTGTTGTACACTTTCTCAAGTGCTCAGTATGCACATAGTAAGCATTAAATAAATGCCACTGATGATAATGACAGTAAAATATTGTGCATGTAAAATCCTTGGTCTATGGTTAGTTTATTCTGCTAATCCTAGAAAGTGATTTAACTAGCCAGATCATTTATCATAGCATAACCTAAGGAAATTGATTACCTCAAGGCAATCTGAATTTACTTAGTAGTTACCATACACCAGAGCTATATATGTGTATATCATACAAGCACACCCAAATTAATAGTGTTCTTTACTTTCAAAGATGAATCTTCTATCAGTGAATTCTTATCCATGTAGGAGCATTGGTGGCTGAAATAACAAGTGATTCTAACTCCCTTCTGCACTGATTGGAAATGAAGGCTTTGCAGAAAGATATAAATCACCCTCATTAAATCTCCCCTACTTCTCTCCAGTCTCTCCTTCCTCCTACCCCTTCTTTGACTCTCCCATCTTTCTCAGCAGTATCCCAAGAGGAGATACCACATCTACTCACACCTCTAAATTCATCCCTTTTCACCTTATCAAAACATTTGTCCTCACCCTTCTTCCTTTCCTTACCATGATCTTCAACCTCTTACTTTCCCAAGGCTCCTTCCTGACTACTTTCAAGCATGCACATTTATCTCTTATCCTTAAAACCCCTCACTTGACCCCAAGAATCTCTCCAGTTATCATCCCAGCTCTCTCTTACCATTCTTCTTGAAACTTCTGAAGTGGCTTGTCTCATCTACTGTCTTTACTTCCTCTCCTCTAATTCTTTCCATGACACCCTCCAATCTGGCTTCCTTCTCCCTTCAGTCCTATGTAAACAGTCCTTTCTAGAGTCACTGTTACCTCTTTCTTGCCAATTCCAGGGCCCTCTACTCCATTCTAATTCAACTGTCTTTCACACTGTGGACCCCTTTTTCCTGGAATTATTGTCTAATTTTGACTTCACTAAAACTGTCATCTCCTGGGCAAGAGGTCATTGGAGGGATAGAAGAGATCCTCTTACACTACAACCCAGCCTGCCCAATTCAATACTCTAGCATCAATCTATGTACTGTGCCACAATTTCATCTCTCTCACCATTGTCCATGCCCTCCCTCCTGCCTGGACCTTGATGTCCCTTCATATCTAAAAGACCACCACTCTCTTTGTTTGTCAACATAGGTTTCCTCAATATATGTGACACCAAGAAAATGCCAAAAATTCCAAAAACAATCAGTGAGTGGTATGTATTAAGGAGTTACTGTGGGCGGAACGTGGTACTAAGTGCTTAGAAGAGTACAATAGAGAAGGTAGGCACGATCCCTTTTTGTAAGATACATATAACTGAGTGGGGAGACAGACATTGGAATAAATCATAGGAAGGGGGAAGCAACAAAATATAAGGATATGTATATAAATAATGTGATGGTGGGGATGGCATGAGTAGCAAAGTACTTAGGATAAACAGACAAGTGCATAGGTGACAACAGAATGGAAGGAGAACAGATGGGAGATGAAAGGGTAGTAAAGCCTCCTTGCAAGAGATATGATTTCATTTTATTAGGAATTTGAAGATGCGTTTATGTACATATCTTTACACTCTTTGGTTTTCCCTAATGCCTGTCTCCCTTATTCAATCATTCACTCCTTGAGAATAGGTATCGTATCTAGCTTCTCTATTGTTCTCTCACAAGCACTTAGTATTGTAAAGGTAAATGCTCAATCCATACCATTGATAGATTATTTTAGAAATTATTTGGCATTTTCTTTGTGTAACATTGAGGAAACATATGTAAACAACTGAAGCAACAACACTGCTCCATGAATAATAATTCATCAGAGGGAATGCAATCAGATTTGAGTGTTCATTGTTTTTCATAATATGTTATGATGTTCTTCTCAGTTCACGATGTCCTTCACAATATTTTGCTGCAGTTCCTAAGCTGGAGTACATGTCATTCCTTCACAGTTTGGCATATCCTTTACACTTTTAAAGATTTTGTTAAAAAATTTTATTTCCCTAGGTTTCCTTTGTAGTCCATCATGAGGGTGGAGCCATCTTCACTCTTCTGTTGCTGTGTCAGGAGTGTTCCTATGGATATACTCTCCATCGGAAAGCAATTTGCACCTATTTCTACAACTTCATCATTTAGAAACAAAAGCTATTCTGGCTCCTGAGAATGCCTCGATATGCAAGAGAGAAGCAGGTAAGAAAAGATAGGTAGGTGATTCAATTCAACCCAAGAACTGAACATGAATTGGGTGAGTAATTGTGCAGCCAGAATTCCCATCTAACAGCAAATGCTTTCTATCATGAAGTGCTTTGCAGAACACTAACTTACCCTCCGATTGATTGTCACTGATTCTGCCAATTAAACCCTGGCCCAAGATACGGTAAAGCACTGGATTAAAGGTAGCATGCCCAAAGGAGATGCACTAACAAGAATGCTGTGGTGGTAGTGTACCCGTCTAGGAATTGCTAAAGCTAACTGATTTTAGTAGCACAGGATCTTAGAAATTAATCTAAGTGTGTAGAAAGAAAGCCAACAGATAAGTGGTGTATTTTAAGTGACTATATAGTAGTAAATAAGCATAAGTTTCTAAAAATATTAGTTTTCTTTCATTTCAATCTGAAATATTTACCAATATGTTAAATAATGATTATCTGTTGACTATATAAGGAAGTAGCAGATCATTGAGAAGTGCAAAACACACACATATGCACACATGTGTATGGGGGTTTCTGTTGATATTTAAACAATTGTGTATCAAGTTAGAAACAATGGAAAGAAGTTTAGGAAATTAGTTTTAAAGAGCAGTAAAGAATCCTATCCCTAACCATTAATTGATACTTTTTAAAAATTTTAAATTAATAGAAAGTTTCATTTTCAAATTAGTTGAAATTTTTTTGAAGGATCACTGAATCTCCCCAATTTTAATTTCAAAGAAATGTGTCTTTTTTTAGTTCTACCTAAAACCTAGAACCCATTTCCTATATAATTGTTCCAAACTGTGAAAATGATAAAAGATTTCTTCATGTTAATTTTGAACCATACATTTTAGAAAATAGAGTTTTTTGTTTTTTTCCCCCAAACTTTCAAAAACTATTGTGGTTCTTTTATTAGGGACTGGGGAGATTTTGATTGAGTCCATCAAAAGTATTGTATAACCCTCATGAGATAATAAATGTGACTTCAGGTCCCAATTTCTATAAAAATAGATTTTACAGAATAACTGTTTTGGGATTTATTAAATTATCCTGTAAAGAACCATAATGATCTCATAAATCAATGATAACTAGTGCTTACTATAAGTGCCAGTTGCAGTCCTTTGCTGTTTTGTTGATGATCAAAGAATCCTGAAAATGGATTAGTGATTTGTCTAGAAATAAGTTCATAGTACTGGATTGTACAATAAGAACCCAATAAATATTAGTCTAGTAAATTACATGCATTTGTCATTAGAATCTACCTTGTGTCACAAAGAGTGTATATCAATCCTTCATTTATATTTATTGAGCGTTTACTGTGTGCAGAGCACTGTACAAAACTGCTTGGGAGAGTACAATACAACAGAGCTGCTGGACACATTCCTTGCCCACAACAAGATCACAGGCTGAGAGGGAAACAGACGTTAATGTAAATAAATAAATTATAGTCATGTACGTAAGTGCTATGGGGCCAGGAAGAGTGTAAATAAAGGGAGCAAGTCAGGGTGAAGCAGAAGGGAATGGGAGAAGAGGAAAGGAGGTCTTAGAGAAGGCCTTTTGGAGGAGATGTGCCTTCAATAAGGCTTTGAAGGTGGCGAGAGTAATTGTCTTGCTTTATAATGATCAATAAATCGGCAATAGGCTTTGAGTCTGGATGGGTGCAAGCTTTTTTTCTTCTCACTTTGCCCAGGAGACAGTCACCATCTATTCTTACCCAGTGAGTTCCAGGTAGTGGGGAGAGAAAAGAGGGACAGATCAGCTCAGTGGAAAGAGCATGAGCTTGGGAGTCATAGGTCATGAGTTCAAATCCCAGCTCCGCCGCTTGTCTGCTGTGTGACTTTGGGCAAGTCACTTAACTTCTCTGGGCTTCAGTTACCTCATCTGTAAAATGGGATTAAGACCTCATCTGTAAAATGAGTCCCCCGTGGGGCAACCTGATCACCTTGTATAGCCCCCAGTGCTTAGAACAGTGCTTTGTACACAGTAAGCGCTTAACAAATGCCATCATTATTAAATAGGAGAGTTGAGGGCAGGGCACAGTTAGAAGGTAACCTTCAGAGAAGTGAAACACTCAGAGCAGGAGAAGAGAGTGGATAAAACAGAAGGGGAGAGCTGATGTACAATTGCCGTTCTGCTGCAGGTCCTTGTCTGTAATGTCAAATTCCAGTGTGATTCACCTTGATGGAGCCTCCCATCAGAAATTACAGAAGAGATTTCCAGACATCTGTGTGCAGTAATTGAATACAGGGCTATTGGCTTGCATTCTCTGATTCCTACCAGTCCGGTTTCTGCTCCGGCCTGGAGTGCATTGAGTGAGGCAGGCCACTTACAGCATATTGTGAAGTGCATATTCAGTTTTTTCCTATATTATCCTGCTACAGGCAGAAGTGAGACTACAATATGTGTCTCCTAATTCCCAGAGCAGCACTCCTTCCACTGGATCAATATTCATTCATTCATTCATTCATATTTATTGAGTGCTTATTGTGTGCAGATAACTGTTCTACTCACTTGGAAAGTACAATTCAACAATAAAGAGAGACCATCTCTGCCCACAGCGGGCTAAAGGTCTAGAAGGGGAGAGACAGACATCAAAGCAAGTAAACAAGCATCACTAGCATCAATATAAATAAATAGAATTATAAGTGTATGCACATCAAAATAAGTAAACAGGCATTAATATAAATTATTAGAATTATGGATAGATACATATATACACAAGTGCTGTGGGGCAGGGATGGGGGGTAGAGTAGAGTCGGGGTGATGGGGAGGGGAAGGGGAGCTGAGGAATGGTGGGCTTAGTCTGAGAAGGCATCTTGGGGGGAGGTGAGCCTTCAGTAGCACTTTGAAGTAGGGAAGTGTGATTGTCGGATTTAAGGAACGAGAGTCCTCCAGGCCAGAGGTAGAACATGAGTCAGGGTCGATGGTGGGACAGGTGAGATGGAGGCACATCAGAAGGTTAGCACCAGAGGAGTGGCGTGTGCGGGTTGGGATGTAGAAGAAGAGAAGGGAGGTGAGGTAAGAAGATGCAAGGTGATGGAGAGCTTTGAAGCCAATATGAAGAGTTTTGCTTGATATGGAAGTTGATCGACAACCGCTGGAGATTTTTGAAGAGGGGGCTGACATGCCCAGTGCGTTTCTGTAGAAAGATAATCCGGGCAGCAAAGTGAAGTATATACTGAAGTGGGGAGAGACAGGAGCTTGGGAGGTCAGAAAGGATGTTGATGCAGTATTCCAGTAGGGAGATCATGAGTAATTGTACCAAGGTAGCAGTTTGGATGGAGAGGAAAGGGCAGATCTTGGCAATGTTGTGAACTTGAGGCCGGCAGGCTTTGGGGATGGATTGGATATGTGGGGTGACTGAGAGAGCGGAGTCAAGGATGACACCAAGGTTGCCGGGCTTGTGAGACGGGAAGGATGGCAGTACTGCCCACAGTGATGGAAAGTCAGAGAGGACAGGGCTTGACTCACTTTACATCTTTCCCCCTATTAGACTGTGAGCCCATCATTGGGCAGGGATTGTCTCTATCTGTTGCTGAATTGTACATTCCAAGTGCTTAGTACAGTGCTCTGCGCATAGTAAGCACTCAATAAGTATTATTGAATGAGTGAATAAAGTTAAAAAAGGAAATTTCATAAAATAACTCCATAATTACACCGGAGATATCATTTATAGTTTTTAAGAACTAGACCATGTACATATACAATTCTGATCACTGCATTTAGTAGACCATATTGTACTAGGGAAGATAAAGTGAGGAACAATCCTAGTGAAGATAGACTAAAAATGGAATATCGATGAAAAAATCCAAAACATTCTATCTTAAGGCTGCAGGCTAAGAGGATTCATGAATGGGATGGGCATGGTAAGATAAGATTTGTTTTTCACAAATACCACATTGCCAAAGCTAAGGTATCCATTTAATACACTTCTTAACCCAGCAGCGGGTAGGCATGTGGAATCTGTTATTAAACAAAGTTACAAAGGAAGAAAAAAATCAGTATGTTCAGGATGGTTTGGGGTAAATATAAGGGGAGTTGTCATAATGAGTAACTAGAGGTGAAGGGAAAAATTACAGATTTGATGTCAAAGAGGGCAACCCTTACACAGTTCTTCCAAGTATTCAGTTGCCAGTTTTGGGTCAATCCATTTATTCTTTAAGTACTTGGATGTTTTGAAGGACCAATTTTCCAGTTTGATATTGTTGTATGCTTTAAAAAGTTTAAAGATGTTCTCTATTGGAGATGTTGGAGATGTAGGATGAAAGGTAGAAAATGTGTCTTAGTTGGGAAGGATCCTTCAAAGTTCCAAGAAAACACTCTAATTGAGCTATGATAGATTATTGAATATAATAGAGGTGACCATAACCTGATTTGTGCTTCAATAGAGAGGCAATTTATAATAGCAAAATTTATATCGGAAAAGATTGGAGAGTTTTAGAAATTCTCAGAGGTAATTAGCCAGACAGTTTGGGGCATTTGATTGATTACTTTTTGAAGCATATTAAAGTCTCTTGAGCAGAAGCGAAGTTAAAAGTTTAGGCTTAGACATGAGGTCATCATTCTTCATTATCACTTTCAGTGCAAAATAAAAAAGAAGATGCATTTGTGATTGAAACTTAAGCATTTATTGATATTCTCCTACTGGAAATGTCTCTTACAATATTGCATTTTATTTACTTAAGTCAGTTATACCTGTTGCAGCACTTTTTTGGCTAAATTCAATTGGTTCTATTTTTGAACACATTTGAATATGTGTGTATGCATACACATACACACACACACTTACGTCCAGCCATTAAACCATTCTCAAACCACGGAAAATATGTTGATGAATTAGAAAATAACATAAGATGGGCCCTAAAAATTGTAATTATAATATGATAAATCTTTAAGATTTTCTTAGAAGAGTCATTCAGCAGTTTCTTTTCTCAAATAGCTAAGATTATTACATTTGACGGTATGCACTATGATTAAATGGATGCATAGGATTGAGAATGCAATAGGAAACCTGGGAAATGGTGTCAGAATATAATTCTGCTCCCCTTGGAAACTATTATGAATGAACAAGCAAAAATCACCATCAAAAATCCTTGTAATCCCTTAGATTATCAAAGAAATCACACCTATTAGGGCAGTTCTGACAACTCCTTCATTTATTATTACCATCTATGGTTAAATCAAGATGTTGGAAACCAGTCAATCTTCTGACATTAAAGTGTTGTTTGCCGAATCCCTGAGTCTTCTGAACATTCCGTTTGCCATTACCCCATTTCAACTAACCTCGAGCAACTATCGTGTAACCTCCTATTGTCCATACTTTGCACCAACCCTTCCCAGACAAAGATGAGTGCAATGGATATAATGTGTTTGTGTGGCTATGGTGCTGAAAAACTGGCTGCAACCCCAAGATGTCATTGTTTTTGATCCTGTTTTCTTTTTGAAGTAATTTACAACCCGTAAATGGAATTGATGGAACTGGATTGTTGTATCTATGGTAAATTAAGGATTCAAGGTTATGAAATGGGATATTAATATTGCTCAAATTCGTGACCTCTCAGCTTTCTCCCTCCTACCTATCCACCCTCTTCTTCCACTAACCCCAACTTGGCTCTTTTTATTCATCTCATGCTAACCTACTCACTGCGCTTCATTCTTGCCTCGCCTTCCTCCCTGCCTGGAAATCCCTCCCATTTCACATCTGACAGACCACTAATCTCCCCACTTAAATCACAGCTCTTTCAGGAAGCCTTTCCTCATAACTCCTCATATACGCTGTCATGGTAGAATGAGAGGATATCTATTCTAAGATGACACCACTTACAGTGAAGTTGATCTATAAGCATATGTGTGTTTGAAAGGGACAGTGTAGGACCTACAGTCCCAGCCACATTATGCACTTCAAAAATGCTGTCCCTCGAACTGTTGTCATGTCTCATGTTCGCAGCTTGGATCTGTACCCAGAGGACACTTGATATTCACCCCACCTTGAGCCACATGGCACTTATGTGCTCATCCATTATTTATTTATCTTAATGTATCACCTTCTCTAGACTGTATACTCACTATGGGCAGGGCATGTCTACCACCTCTGTTTTATTCTACTCACCCAAGTATTTATACAGGGCTCTGCACACAGTAAATGCTCAAGAAATACTACTGATTGATTGACTGACTGATCCTGTTTTCTCTTTACCTCTTTGTTTCTCATTCCAGGAAGCTCTGCTTCGCTTCTCCTTCCTCCAGGATTTGCCTCCCAGTTTTCACGTGGAATGCAACAAAGTGGGAGACTCTGTTTTGCTGTGTCCTTAAAAATATCATTTGTCCTGCTTGCTTTTTGTTTCCCAATTTCAGTTTTCCATAAAGCTGTCATTTGGGTGTCTTAGTGAAGGCAGCAGGGAAGCTTAGGGAAGGTGTCTTAGGGAAGCAGCATGGCTCAGTGGAAAGAGCCTGGGCTTCGGAGTCAGAGATCATGGGTTCGACTCCCAACTCTGCCACTTGTCAGCTGTGTGACTGTGGGCGAGTCATTTAACTTCTCTGTGCCTCAGTTACCTCATCTATCAAATGGGGATTAACTCTGAGCCTCACATTGGACAACCTGATCACCCCGTATCTATCCCAGTGCTTAGAGCAGTGCTCTGCACATAGTAAGTGCTTAACAAATACCAACATTATTATTATTAGTGTCATTAATTCTCCTCACATATCCTACCTAGCATAGCTATTTTAAGATAAACATGGGCTCACTGTTGGGATACTGACTATAATTTGGAACTTGATGGTTTGGGACTGTCTTGCCATTTTATATTGAGTAGGGATGTAAGTGATGCTGATGTGTGAATTGCTCAGGAAGCCTAATATAGAATCTATGTAGGGTCCAGGTCTAACAGCCATATAAGCTGGAAATAATACAATTAGTAGACTGCTACTTTAACCTGCTGCCAACTCACTCTGTTTGACAAAGTGTGTGCTGGCCTTCTAGATTCATTTTTCTACTCCATTTTTGATCAGGGTGCTGTTGGTCAGTGCATTGCCTACATAAGAAAATTTGATCACAGTTTTCAACTCTGCGTTGCCAATATGAATTTTTGAATGTGCATAATCACATTTCCTCAGAGGGTTTTCCCTGATTATTCTTTTATCCCCTTCTCTTTAGTTCTCACAGATACCATGTCAGCACATCTGTGTCAACTAAGCACATTGATATTCACCATCCACCAAGGTATTTATTTTCATTTCTTCATACCATAGTGCTTAAGTTCATCGTGGCAGGGAACTTGTCTATCAACTCTGTTACACTGTATTTTCACAAGTATTTAGTGCAGTGCTCTGCACACAGTAATCACTCAATAAATACTATTGTTGATAAAAAGCTTCTTCCAAGCTGTAATCCCTTTCAGTGTTTATCTTCCCATCTATATTGTTAGTTTCCAAAAGGCAAATATCACACCTATTAATTTTATTGTATCATCCCAAGCAGTTAAAACAGTGTTCTGTACCCAATAGTAAATCAAAAATAGTCTTGATTGACTGATACAGTATCCATACAGATTCCAAGTACCCCATTATATTGATTTCCGTAAACAGCAGGAAAATATAAAATAAAGTTGATGTACATTTTACATACCTGAAAATCAAAAATAAAAATTTCATGAATAGAGAATTTTTTAGATGCAAGTGAAACACTTTTGGGGAACACTATAAAATATACAAATTAATATTTTCCAGCAGTGATTAAGACATATTATTAAGCCATTCTTGATAGGGAATATTTTTATTATTGCTATAGTTGGTTGAAATATCAGCATTTATTTCATGTCACTGATAACTAGCTATCAGTATAAGTGTGTTGCACTCAATACAGAATATTGCTAAATTTGTCAAAATCTAACTCAGCCTCTGACAAGTCATCTTTACTTAAACTGATGTAATTAAATAAGAACTTCAGATTCTACTATCCACAATAATAATAATAATAATAATAATAATAATAATAATGGTATTTGTTAAGCGCTTACTATGTGCAGAGCACTGTTCTAAGCGCTGGGGTAGACACAGGGGAATTAGGTTGTCCCACGTGGGGCTCACAGACTTCATCCCCATTTTACAGATGAGGTAACTGAGGCACAGAGAAGTGAAGCGACTTGCCCACAGTCACACAGCTGACAAGTGGCAGAGCCGGGATTTGAACTCATGACCTCTGACTCCAAAGCCCGGGCTCTTTCCACTGAGCCAGTTGTTTCTCTTCAGATATAGTTAATCACATGCTTTATTTTGAAAATTAATAAGACAATATAAACTGGATCAAAAGGTTTTATTAAATTATAACATTTTTCTAATCTACACCTTCACTAAGTTTTGAAAGCAAGGTAATTTTAGCAACACCGAAACCTATCTTTGAATAACTTCAATCACCACTATAGGAACAGTCATATTATATTGGGTAGAGTCATTTTCAAGTTACTTTTCTGAATTTTGATCCGATGATATTGTGTGCTTATTTTGAAGTAAGTATCAAACACATTTGAGGGATTGCCCCATTATAAAACTATGCATTTTCAGCTCTCTAAAAATGAGCTGCTGGCTTGCCATGGGGATTTTTTTTTTGAGACTATTTAAATTGAGTAAAAATTTATCTGTTCATTTTATTGGAAATCTTCATTGCTAAAGTCGACTACTTATATATAATACAAGGAATGCCATTACCAGATCAAATCAATGATTCTTTCATTCCAGTTTCTTGTGCATGGTGAAAGACTGGCCTCAGAATGTTCAGCCATTCTAATGTATCATCTAACATCCCTAACATTTTTTTTCTATCATCCTCAGCTTTTCCCTTTAGAAAGATATAGATATCATTCTGAAAGAGTATCCTACAAAAGTTTCTGCCTAGAGGACATCCTGTCATAACAAATTTCATATACTCATTCCCTTGATAATTTCTCCTGTCCCCAGCTATATCCCTCAAATGCCACTTCATCACTTAACATACAGGTGTACCAAGCTTGCAGCATTTATATTCACAATCAGGGGTATTTATTGAGCAATTACTCTGGGCAGAGCACTGTACTAAGCACCTGGTAAGGTACAATTAAATAGAGTTGGTGACATGATTTATTCACAAGGAGTTTACAGTCTACAGGGAAGGAAGGACATTAAAATGAATTATGCATAGAGGAAATAATAGAGTAAAAGGATACATATATTAAGGGCTCTGGGGTAGGGGTGAATATCAAAATGCTTAAGGGATACACAGCAAATTGCATAGTCAATGCAAAGGGGAAAGTGGCTAGCAGAAATAGGAATTTAGTGAGGGAAAGCCTCTTGGAGGAGGTGTGATTTAAATAAAACTTTATAGGTGGGTAGAGAGACTCTCAGGTATGAAGGGTAAAGAGACTTCCAGCACTGAGAAAATATATGGGCAAGGGATCGGGGGTGGGATAGATAAGATAAAGGTACATGAAGTAGGTCAGAGTAGACTGTATGGGTCAAGTTTATAGTAGGAGATAAGGGGGGTGAGGTAGGAGGGAGAACACTAATCGAGTGCTTTAAAGTGTAGATTATGCACTTGGATATGTATCTCTTAAGCACATGGGTACTTGCTCTATCCCACAGTATGTGTAAAAGTATTTTATACCTTACTATTTCCCTTATCCTCTCAGGGTCGCACCTGGAGAGTTTCCAGTACTCTGCCAGTCATGACCACAGGAGGGTGAGTCAAGCAGAGGCATACCCATTCCATTTCTAGCTTGGCCAGTGGCTATTGAGTGGAAGGCACTCTGCTACAAGTCTAAATTCACCTGTATTGGGCAGCAGCGGCATGGGAAGAGAGTCGAGGGCAGAGACTCATTTACTGCTTGGAAGGAGACAATGGTAAACCACTTCCATATTTTTACTAAGAAAAACTCTATAGAGACGGTACCTGAAGGATTGAAGATGGAAGTAGAGTGTTTTGGAAGAGATGTGTCTGAGGCTTCACTATGGGTCGGACATGACCTAACAGCATAAGACAATAGCAGCCACATTTCCCCTAAATATATAATCTATTTTAATGTCTATTTCCCCCTGTAGACTACAAGTTTCTTGTGAGCAGAGATCACATTTACCAACAGTGTTGTATTTTCCAAGAACTTCGTAGAAGCAGCGTGGCTCAGTGGAAAGAGCACGGGCTTTGGAATCAGAGGTCATGGGTTCGAATCCCAGCTCTGCCACTTGTCAGCTGTGTGACTGTGGGCAAGTCACTTAACTTCTCTGTGCCTCAGTTACCTCACCTGTAAAATGGGGATTAAGACTGTGAGCCCCAAGTGGGACAACCTGATTCCCTTGTGTCCACCCCAGCACTTAGAACAGTGCTCTGTACATAATAAGCACTTAACAAATACCAACATTATATTTAGAAGTGCTCTATAAATACTACTGATTGAGTGATTAAAATATTTAATGTGGAGGTGGAAGAGTATTGGAGATTTTGAAGAGTGAGCATATATGGATTGAACAATTTTTCAGGAAAAATGCTCAAGACAGCTGAGTGTAGTATGGACTGGAGAGGGGAGGTCACAGCGGGGGCTGCTGCTGTAGACAAGGCAGTCTCTTAAACAATTCTATTCCTCTCCAGGAAAGCACATGCAAGGATTTAAGAGGGGAGGAAAAACCTCTTTGCCTTCCAACCCAAAGTGCCATCATTCCAGGACAAGATGCCAAGGTGGAGTAGTATTCACTTGTTGGACTGTATCCAAATCGATTTGCTTGTATCCACCCCAGCACTTAATACAGTGCCTGGCACATTGTAAGAGCTTAAGAATTATGATCCTTGTTGTTCTTGACAATTCATCTGAGCATGTAATAATAATAATTATGGTATTTAAGTGCTTACTATATGCCAAGCACTGTTCTAAGCACAGTGTTGGATACAGGTAAAAAAGGTTGGACACAGTCCCTGTCCCACATGGCGCTCACACTCTTAATCCCCGTTTTACGGATGAGGTAACTGAGGCACAGAGAAGTGAAGTGTCTTGAACCAAGGTCACACAGCAAACAAGTGGCAGAACTAGGATTACAACCCATGACTTCTGACTCCCTGGCCCATGCTCTATCAACTAAGCCAAACTGTTTATATAGTGAAGGCAACTTTGCCCCTCTTATGATAATCATCTGAAAAAGATGATTTCCATTGGTATATTATGGGCAATTGCTATAATCCAGACAGCACTTTTTCCATCCATGAGAGCTTTATTTGTATGGAAAATATAGGGGGAGGAAGAGGATACTTTTTCCAATTCCAACATTTATGTGGGTAGGTAAGCATGCTGCAGGAGATGAACAGAGACATGAAACTAGAAGTAACTGAAAGAAGCACAGTGGTGGCTTTATTTATTCAGAATATGATATACAACATTTTTCAACCAAATGTGGCCAATTAATAGATCATGATATTTAGTTTTGACTGTCTAAACACCAAATTGTTTTTCCACTGTGGGAGGATAATCCCTCTTCCTTATTTGGCCAGAACATCCTGATTTGAGAAAAGCTCTATCTGTCCTGTCCAAGTGCTGAAATCCTAAATAGAAGCAGCAGGATACTGAGCTGAGAGCTGGTTTCATTTAATCTATCTTTTCTTGACATTCCTCCCTAGGGATGAACCCAGGAGTGGACCTCTATGAACCTTTCTAATTCAAGGGATCACTGAGATTACTGACTAAAGCAGCCTGAAGAATGGAGAAAAGGTCAGATTAAAATAACCAGTTGTTGTTCATCTACTGTCTCTCTCCTCTAGTCTACTTCCTCCTCCTCGCGTGCCCATCCTTTACCTTTTCCCTGTGCCACAAAGCTGAATCCTCAACCAGTGGGAATGTCAGGACATTGAATCTTGTGATGTGATGATGTTGGTCAAATTAAAGACTCTATGGAGTATTATAATCTCTTCATCCATGTTTTGGATATTGAAAAGGAGTGGAGGCTTGGGTTTATGTGAAATTCAACAGACATCTTAAAATAACTTTACAGTCTATGCAAGTGACTCAATAGAGCCATGTGTGAAAGATAATTTTCTATGAGAGGGATTTGGTCTTTAAGGTCACCAAGGTTCATGCTATAAATTTTATCCTTCAAAGCACTGGATAGTGGTTCCAGTACATCTCACTAAGCTCTCCTTTAATCATCAGGCATATACCTGTTGAAACCAAATGTAGGGAACAAAAGCTAATGTTAGTACTTCAGTACTCGATAGCAGTAAATTATTTCCTCGTTGGACAGAAACTGGGGCCATTTTGCTGTACAATGAAAAATGAGGTTGGATCTCTACCCTTTAAGAACATGATATTCACCCTAGCCCACAACACTGAAGTGTATATACACCAATTCTGTCATTCACCCATCAGTAATTTATTTTAATCCCTATCTCTTGCTTCTACACTTTGCTCTCCTTGTGGGAACCTTCTTCTGTATTGTTCTCTCCCAAGCACTTAGTACGTACTCAGCGTACAGTAAGCACTCAGTGGTTTATGGATTGATTGATTTGATTGAGGATGAAGGCTGGAGTTTTACTTCTAATGTCTGAGAGCTTCCAATTTCCTCCAAGTATATCCTAAATTCTCCTGGTTGAGAAGGGAAGGGTATACCTTCTCTCCAGACTGTGTGCCCTCTGCCAAACCATTAGAACTGCTGTCTCATTGAAGGTGACTTATTCAGTCATTAAATCATTAATGAAACATTAATAAGTGATTTTGAAAAACTGGAACAATACTACTAGGTTAGATGAGCATCCAATTAATTCCCATCGTTGTTTTACAATGTATGTATGGAAATGTATGTGGGAAGCAGCATGGCATAGTGGATAGAGCATGGGCCTGGGAGTTAGAGGGTCATAGGTCTAATCCCAGCTCTGCCACTTGTTTGCTGTTTGGCCTTGGACAAGTCACTTAACTTCTCTGTGCCTTAGTTACCTCATTTGTAAAATGGGGATTAAGACTGTGAACCCTATGTGGGACATGGACTGTGTCCAACCTGATTTTCTTGAATCCACACCGGCACTTAGTACAGTGCCTGGAACATGGTAAGCACTTAACAAATACCATCATTATTATTGTATTATTATAAATGATAAAATATATTGATTAAAGGAATACTAGGTTTTTCTAGTCTTTATTTCCTTGAATGTTTTTATTTAAGAAAAATTAGAATTAGGCAAATAGGTAAATGAATATCAGCAATTTGAACTGTTTTCATTTACATGTCTAATATCCATAATACTTTTGGTACTGGAGCAATAGCAATGAAACATTTTAATTTAAAGCAAATATTTATAAAAAAATATTTAAAATGTTGTGTACCCTGTGTGAATAGTTTGAAGAAGATCTATATTCTGATGCTGAAAATGATAAAATTGAAATGAGTAAAAGAAAAAAGGGTCCAAAAAGTCAGTGGATAGCAGGTTCTTTTTACAGAAAATAACTTCTTTTTTGTCTAGAGTTATTTACAGAATCAGTCCTGAAACTGATATCACAGAACAGCTTCTTTCATGAATGTGAAAGTTATGTATTATTCACTATAGGAAAAAATCATTTTATTTCCCACCATTTTTACCATCAAAACATATCCTTTGGCTTAAGAGAAATCTTTCCTAAGCAAAACTATTCCCATTTTAAAGCTCTGTCATTTTCTTTTTCTTTCACCAAGAAGAGTAACTCTTTTTTCATTTCCATGCCCACTTCATTTTAATGCATGGATGTTTGTTTAGGAATATGTTTATGATAATTGTTCATGATATCTAAAGCTGATTCTTTATATTGGAAAAAATTATAGTGATATAAATGCAAACAAATAAATTCAGGGAAAACATTTTCAAACATCTTTGTCTCCACTGGGACAGGAAATTGGTCATCCTAAAGCACAATTGAAGCTATACTAATTTATATAAGAGCCTCTTCTGCATAATGGTCATATCCAGACTATAGAAGAAAATATTTCCATTTCCAGCATTTAATTTTAAATGTAAAATGATAAATTTAGGATGACCCCCAGTTTGATTTCTGCCTCTAATTGCGGTTGACTGAATTTTAGCATTGTAAAACCCCATTTGTTTGGTGAAAGACACTGCAGTCAAAAGACAGAAGGAAGATAGTTGTGGATCAATGTGTTTCTTGGGCAACTTTCCTTTGAAATAATTCATGTTTTCGGAGGCATCTCTCTATGTTTGAGGACATAGAAAAATGGTAAAGACCTGCATAGAGAACAAAGATAGGGAAGGCATTAAAAAAGCTGAACATTTTATTCTTTCATTCATGTATTCAGTCATATTTATTGAGCGCTTACTGTGTGCAGAGAACTGTACTAAGTACTTGAAAAGTACAATACAGCAATAAAGAGAGACACTCCCCACCCAAAACGGACTCACATTCTAGGGGAGGGGAGCCAGAATTCAATAGAAGTAAATAGGCATCAATATAAATAAATAAAATTACAAAATTATAGATATATACATATATGCACATATATATGTGTGCTGTGGGGTGGGGAGAGGGGGGAAGGACAAAGGGAGTAAGTCAGGGTGATCGGGAAGAGAGTGGGAGATGAAGAAATATGAGGCTTAGTATGGGAAGGCCTCTTGGAGGAGGCGTGCTTCCATTGGGGCTCTGAAGGGGCGAAGAGTGATTGTCTGGAGGATTTGAGAAGGGAGGGCGTTCCAGGTCAGAGGTAGGATGTGGGCCAAAGATCGGCAGTGAGACAGATGAGGTTGAGGCACAGTGAGAAGGGTAGCACCAGAGGAGAGAGTGTGTGTAGTGGATGTATAAAGACATATCGAGCAAGTAAGAGAGGAAAGTCTAAACCCATTCAAAATAACAAGCCCAGATGAAGGGGGTTGTTTCTTTGATCAATAAACAGA
Organism: Ornithorhynchus anatinus; assembly: GCF_004115215.2. Classification (NCBI taxonomy): domain Eukaryota; kingdom Metazoa; phylum Chordata; class Mammalia; order Monotremata; family Ornithorhynchidae; genus Ornithorhynchus; species Ornithorhynchus anatinus. The sequence goes on from NC_041728.1 coordinate 160,241,415, forward strand.
AAGGAATCAGGATGATTATGATATCTGTGAAGCACTTATACTCATCGCTCTAAGTGACATGGTATTAAGCACTGGTATAGATGCAGACTATTCAGTTCCTATATGAAGAAGAAGCAAAAAAATAACTTACTGGGAAATAGATGGCCAAATGATTATTAGTGGCTCAGTGGAAAGAGCACGGGCTTTGGAGTCAGAGGTCATGGGTTCGACTCCCGGCTCTGCCACTTGTCAGGTGTGTGACTTTGGGCAAGTCACTTAACTTCTCGGTGCCTCAGTTACCTCATCTGTAAAATGGGGATAAAGACTGTGAGCCCCGCGTGGGACAACCTGATTCCCCTGTGTCTACCCCAGCGCTTACAACAGTGCTTGGCACATAGTAAGCTCTTAACAAATACCAACATTATTATGACTATACTATTTAAGTGTCACTTGTCAATTGTAAGTGTCAAGTAGCTATGTGTCAAGGAGTGTTCTAAATTCTGGGAACAGGTCAACCATGCTACCTGTTTTATATGGGACTCACAGTGAAAAACTCCAAGATTGCCCAAATTTGGCATTTTCCACCCAATAGCATGTGTGACATCACAATGTTATCTTTAGTGTCCAAGTTATATCATGGGCATCTCCTTGCCTGGTATTTGTGAGGGCCATAAGTTCCCAACCTAGCCATAAAATCTTAAAAATCTCAGAAGAGCAGCAACAACTGTAACTGAAGAAGAAAATCAGAGCAAGAAAGATTTCATTTTCTAGGACACAACCCTCCCCCTCCCCACCACCACCATCCAGTAATGGCTAGACAATCCAGTGATTTCCACATTCCGAGTCTATTTGTTTTTCTTTAGGTCTCCAAGATCTCACTTTTCCTTCTGCCTCCGTCATGGACAACTCCATGGTATCCCTGCAACTCTCTCTCTTCTGGCTTAGATAGTTGACCAGGATAAAAAAAAAGTCTAAAATTACCTCCCCATATAGGTCTAATAAGGAATCTTTTCCTTAAAGAACAAACCAACATAAAAACCTTTCTTTCCCACTTCATATGTGGATAAAATGATTCTGAATTTTTTCTCCATCAGCGCTGCTCTTCCTTATGGGGATTGACAGTGAAGATCCTATCATCAAGCACACAGGGAGTTTAATAAATATTATTTGATGGTGATGAGAAAAATTCACTCTGAATTTCCATTAGCTGAAGCCATACTAAAAAGCCAAAATAGAAGGCTTTGCTATCATCATTTTCAGTAATGGGCCTCTATTTGCCAATGTGGAAATGCCTAGTCTACTAAGAATGATTTAATAGAAATAATATTAGCCTGAATGATGCAAGAAAATCGTTGAGTCATCCAACTCTAAAAATTATTTTGTCTCAATGTGTTCTTTGAATATATTCTACCCCAAATGTTTGCATTTTGATTCCTAATATTTTCCTTAATAAGTTAATTTGGAAATTTCCCACTTTTTTGTCATTGTTGATTGTAAAATTTATAATTCCTTGTTTGGTATGAAATTTCACAGGAATACGTGCTGTTCAGAAAATTCTAGTGAATGTGAGAGTAATAAAAATACTTACATGAGTCCAAACTGTCATCTTATCATCATTAATTCATTTTTTCTTCTCTTTATATTGGCTAATTTATTTAGAAATTGTATCCCTAATTCATAGCCTAATGATCATACTTCTTTAAGAAAAGTGAGGTATTTGGACAGGACAAAATTGATAAGATAAAGGGTAACAATTTATAACCTTTTATGTAGAGAATGGGGAAAAAAGTCATCCAGCAAATGTAACTGATTATAGTCTATTCCATTTGAACAGGTAGTAAACTATGAGAAGTATTCCAAAGGACATGCTTTTCCTATCACATTGGCTTTTGTCTTAGGAAATTACATTTTATTAAACTAGTGAAGCACTACCAAGCTTGAAACTACATCACATCATTTCTATTACACAATGATTTTCTAATTATTAAACTATACCTGAACATATTTAGTATCTTTCCACAAGAATGTGAAGTCTGGTAGGTGATACATTATTTTTGCAAAGAAAGGTCCTTTTTTTTTCCTTTTCTTTAGATTGGTGGATTAAAGGATGGAAGGAACACCATGGCCTAGTGAAAAAATCATGGGCCTGGTGGGCAGAGGACCTTTGTTCTAATCCTGACTCTGCCACTTGCCTATTGTATGACCTTGGGCAAGTCACTTAACTTTTCTGTGCTACAGTTTTCTCATCTGTAAAATGAGGATCAATACCTGCTCTCTATCACACCTAGATGGGAGGGACTATTTCTGACATAATTATGTTTTATAAGGATAAGCAGCACGGTGTAGTAAATAGAGGATGGGCCTGGGACTCAGAAGGTCATGGGTTCTAATCCCTGCTCCACCTTTTGTCTGCCGTGTGAATTTGGGCAAGTCACTTTACTTCTCTGGGCCTCGGTTACCTCATCTGTAAAATTTGGACCGAGACTGAGAGCCCTACATGGGACAGGCACCGTGTCCAACCTGACTTGGTTATATCCACCCAAGCACTTACAACAGTGTCTGGCACATAGTAAGTACTTAACAAATACCATAATAATAATAATAATTATTATTACTCAGTGTTTTACTACAGTGGAAATACCAACAAATGCCATAATTGTTATTGCTACACTTTATAATCATCTTAGTAGTAATCTATCAATCAAATAATGGTATTCATTGTGCGCTGTACTATGCACTTGGGAGAGTATCATACCATAGAGTTGGTAGATGCCATCCCTGTCTGTGAGGCGCTTACAGTCTAGAAGGAGAGAGAGATAGTGAAATAAATTTTGCATATGTACATAAATCATTTGGGCTGGGGCTAGGGTGAACATCAAGTGCTTAAAGGGTAGAGATCCAAATGCATTGGTGACACAGAAAGGAGGGGTTGTAGGAAAAATGAGGGCTTAGTTGGGGAAGAGGTCTTGGAGGAGATGAGATATTAATAAGGCCTTTACAATTTGAAACACTTCACATATTTGTAGGACTTGAGCATCTTCCAAGTGGGAAAACTGCAGGAGAGGGAGAGGGATGGCAAGCAGTCAATCAAGAAGTCAATCATTGATAACTATTGACCATTCACTCTGTGAAGAGCACTGTTCTAAGTACTTGAGAGAGTTCAAATCAGTTGGTAAACAGCATCCCTGCCCTTGGAGAGCTTACACTTTATCAGAGGAGTTTTCAAATGAGAGGCAGTATGGATTGTTAGTAGTAATATGGTTTAATTATATGCACTGTATGGAGCACGTGGCAGTTGAAACCATACAAGTCACACAGTTGCTGCCTATAAGGAGCTTACAGTCCTGACACTCATTCACTTGCCAAATGTTTGCTCTGCAGGGCATAACCAGAGTAAACAGATTGCAGCTTCTGGATGGGCACGGGTGAGAAGGAGGATGTGGCAGTGGCAGAGATGCTGTCTGAGGCGGCGACCATAAGGGTGGGCTTTTCAGTTCTCTTCATGATCATTCTGTCTACCCCACACACCTGTGCTGCTTCCAGATCTCGAGGCTCTCTTCTTACAGAATAGTCAATGCAATGCTGTAGAATATAAGCTGACATCTTATTAAACTGTTAATTTGATAGGGAAATAAAGGCACTAAATTGGATGTTTTTCCAAAGATAATTTTGGAAGGGATAAGTGCTTTTTAAATTTCATATTGCTCATTTCAGTATTTCTTGTAGAAGGCATTTTTCTACTCTTCTCAAAACATTCAGAAAACTAATTTAGAAGCTGTTCATATCTCTTAGGGTACCTCTGGCTACTTCATTAAAAAAAAAAAGAAATCTGAGATAAGAATCCGAATGAAATCTTGCTGTCCTTTTTCAAAAGTGATGCTAGTGACAGCATGTGAATGGAAATGTCTTTAGAGTATGATACTCAACCTCAAAACCTTCATCTTGCCATGCATGTGTAAATGTTGTCAGTCCATAACTAAGCCATGATATTAATTACTTATAGTTCCTGGCCATTTTTTAATTGTGTTTGTTAACAGTGATTCCATTCCACTGACAATGCTCCCGTCCCTGAATTAGAACCCTGCCAAAGGTATGACTTCCCCTCACTGAAGCATATCCACACAGTTAGTCAAAGAACAGGATGAGATGTCAAGGCAATGCTGCTTACCGGAAACCGAGGAATTGGAGCACAGCCACCCCACACTGCCCCCGCCAGTCACCCACTGAGATTGGGAGGCCCCCAAGATCCATTCGGATTCTCACGCAAACCTCCTTCATTATTCCATGCTTCTCACCTGTTTCATCCCAGAGGACAGCTTCTCTGTTCCCAGGAATCAATGACTGGTATTTATTAAGCATTTACAATGTGTGGTGCCACTTCTTAGGGGATACAGGGCATTTCTGAGGTTTGTCCAAATTATTTTGGGAATGATTCCTGGTTGAGCGTCTGTAATTCTTTGCAAGAAGCCATGGCCAATTCAGTTGAAGTGACCTCTGTGCTTGGAGAACCCTGTTATGTGATGGTTGAGAAGGTGTGAGGAGACCTTCTTGCTTTCTATCATTCCCTAACATTCCCTTTGGTCCTTTTGTGAGAAGCATCATGACTTAGTGGAAAGAGCATGAGCTTGGGAGTCAGAGGACATGGGTTTTAATCCTGCCTCTGCCACTTCTCTGCTATGTGACCTCGGGTAAGCCACTTAACTTCTCTGTGTCCCTATCTTGTGTCCCTGGTTTAGACATTCATTTTGGAGATGATGGGGTCATCTTATTCAGTTTGAATGTAATTGCCCTTTGAGGTAATCTCTTTTGGCTTCTCTACGGATTCCAATAGCTGGTCAGATCCAGTCATCCTGCCTTCTATAAATTCATTTTTACCCCGGTGCTGCTGCCTGCAACTGTCCCACCCTATCCTTGTCCTCTTGTTATGCCCCAAACCTCATTCATATCAGCCAACTCCATGGTTCTCAATGGTATTATGTGTTTACTGAAGGCTAAGTTCAAAAAATCATCCCATTTCTAATTGCCAAACACCAGAGTGATATCTCCATTAGTAATGTCTTTCATAACTGTGAAGCATCATTGGACGTTGTATTTTTTGATCTTTTGCATATTGCATATAGCTTCCTTATTTAATCTCCTACCACATTAATTCTTTTGCTTTTGGGAGAGGCAGAGAGAACTTAAAGTGATTTGCCCAAGGTCATCATGAAAGTGGCAGATTTGGAACTAGAACCCAGGTGATTTCCCCTACCTGCGGTACTTAAAATAATTCATGCCTATCTCCATGGTTAGATAGCAAGTTCATTGCGAGCAGGGGATTTAAGAGGTATCCTAAATCTGTTATACTGTCCCGAGCACTTAGGATGATATGTTCCATACAGAGTAACTCCTAAATTAATACCTTCAAATGTTTGATTAATCCTGTTTCCAGTTTGATGCACTTTCCACTAGAAGAATTTTGAATGTGACTCCTTTTTCTAGCATACTCACCCCAGAGAAAATGTGATCCTTTAAGGGTTGCTTCCATGCTAGAACACTGTGTTTCAGAAAGTTGTTGATTGTGATCACGCCTTGCCAAGATATTAAGTATAGAATGTAGATAGCTCAGAATTCCAGAATTCAGGTAAAGCATCTGTGGCATACAAAAATCTGCAGCAAAATAGAACTTTAGACATTTCAACTCTTTTACAGACCATCATTTTATTCTGAAGTTTAATGCCACACTGGTGCCACTCTGTCTCTGTCTCCCAAAGGGCAGCTGGTCTACTTGATTAAATTTTCTGCTTCTTTGTCTATTTGGATGATGGGCAGCATTGGTTACAGCATTCAGTTTGGGTCAGTGAAGAAAACCTTTGCTTGGTGCAAACTAGCCTAACACCTCAGTCTTATTGTTAGATCGTAACATGTTTTTTTTATTCTGTTTAGTGATTCTTAATCATTTACATCTGTTCTTCAGTATACATTTTAAAGCACACTCATAAGCATTTAGTAGTTTTTGTATAAATGACACAGGACTTTCAGTAAAGTGTGAAGCCTCTGGACTTGGGAGAGCACCTCAGTGTTGAGAAACAATTAACACTAGCTTCGAGGTTCCTTGTTGGATACCTAACTAAGGGGATTGAACATGCAGGAAACAGGCTGAATGAAACTGGACCTTCCAAACATTTTTTTTTCCCCTTGGTTGATGATGGTGCTTGTTAAGTCCATGCTATGTGCCAGGCACTGATGATTTTGTCTTGTTTTTGTTTTGTTCTGTTTTGCTTTACTGTCTGTCTCCCCCGTTTAGACTGTGAGCCCGTCACTGGGCAGGGATTGTCTCTATCTGTTGCTGAATTGTACATTCCAAGTGCTTAGTACAGTGCTCTGCACATAGTAAGAGCTCAATAAATACTATTGAATGAATAAAATATAATCGGGAGAGACACATCATGTTTCCCATGTAGAGCTCCCCATCTTAATCCTCATTTTATTAGATGAGGTAATCGGGGCACAGAAAAGTTAAGTGACTTGACCAAAGTCACCGAGCAGACAAGTGATTAAGCCAGGATTAGAACCTCTAATTCCCAGACCCATGGACTTTCCACTGGACCATGCTGCTTCTCAGTGTGAGAATGAATGAGGAAGGAATTAAACAACAATTCTGCTACGTATCACTGATGATTTCCCTTAAGATCTTGATGAACTTCTCAGGCAAACATGTTTAGTTAGGAATGCATTGATCCCTTCGTGCAAATAGCTATCTGGTCTAATGAATAAAGCTGGAAATGAACTGATTCAGAAACTTTGGAAAGCACTGGACTTGCTGAAGAGCATGGCAAAAGTTATAAAGGTGAGGGCATGAAAAATACTATAAATATCCATTGTGCTGATGATACCAGTTAAAATAGTTCCAATTAAAAAGAAGTTTACAGCACTTCTAATTTTTACACACGAATTTACTGAAGACATTCATCTGTAATCTAATTTTTTTCAAGATCATTTATCTTTTGATTTTGCTCATGATTTTCAAGTGAATTGAGAGGGGGAAAATATCAAACACCTAGAATTCAGATATATGTAAGCATTTTGGTCTGAGGCAAGAAAGTAAAATTGTTGGCTATCACCTTAATGTTTTCTGTTAGTCGATCATTGCTATAGGAGGCCTATAGCTGAGTGATATTATTTTCTTGAAGGTACCACACTAATCTAGTTCCTCACCAAATGTTCATCATCAGTTAGATTTCCAGATCTCTTAAAGCTAAATGACTGAGCTAATACTATCTTAGTTCATGTTGATTTAAAATGTTCCAGTAAAATGAAATAAGAAGACTATAATAATAATAATAATGGTATTTGTTAAGCACTTACTATGTGCCAAGCACTGTTCTAAGCACTGGGGTAAAAAATAAAATAATCAGATTGTCCCACTTGGGGCTCATCGTCTCAATCTCCATTTTATAGATGAGGTAACTGAGACACAGAGAAGTTAAGTGACTTACCCAAGGTCACACAGCAGACAAGTGGTGGAATCGGTATTAGAACCCATGACCTCTGACTCTCAAGTCTGTGTTCTTGCCAATAGGCATGTTCCCAAACTCCCTGGGAGTTTACCATCTTATCCTGCAAATAACTGCTCTCCCCATCATCAAGGTCTTCCTGGAATCACATCACCTTTCCTCTTTTTCCACTCTCTTCCGCATCACCCTGACTTGGTCCTTTTGTTCATCCATCCTTCCAGCCCCACAGCACTTATGTACTTATGTACTTATCTGTAATTTATTTATAATAGTGTCTGTATCCCCCCTTGTAGACTGAAGCTGGTGGACAGATAATGTGTCTGTTTATTGTTGTACTCTCCCAAGTGCTTAGCAAGGTGATCTGCACAAAATAAGCACTCAATAAACACGATTAAATGAATTGAATGAATGAATACTAGAGTTAACTGAAGGAATGATATAACTCAGGTTGCTGGGAAATTAACTGGGGAAAGATTGACTGATGGAAGTAATTTTTTATTACAAGTGACAATTTTTTTTCCTTACAAACATACAAGAATGCTTCAAGGATTTTTTGTTATATTCATCCTCAGATCAACATGAAGCAAAAAATGTCATCACCCATATTTAATGGACAGAAACAGGGTGTAATTCTGTGACTCACTGCATCTGGGACAATATGGTTTCTGCCATTGACTCCAGATGGCTTGAAGATTGTCAAAAACCTAAGGTTGGTGGTCTTAGGGGTGACGTCAAAGTGAAAGAAGGTATCCAACCACTACTGCAAATGGAAGGAACTCTTTCTCCTATTTCTTCAGATTCTTCCCTGTTGAGGAACCAGGTACCATATTGGACATTTCCATCTTATCCCTGTAACAGTGATAGTCTCTCAGAATATAGAGGCTCCATAATAATTCAGTATCTCCAAATAATGAAGAAGGAAAATTTAGATAGCATGTTAGTGATAGAACAGTGAAAATGATTCAATGTCACAGAGCTTTATTTTCTATTGAGAAGCAGCATGGCATAGGGATAGAACATGGGCCTATGAGTAAGAAGGTCTTGAGTCCTAATCCTGACTCCATCACCTGTCTGCTTTGTGACTCTGGGCAAGTCATTTCACTTATCTGTGCCTCAGTTTCTTCATCTGGAAAATGAGAATTGAGACTGTGAACCCAATGTGGGACAGGGACTGTGCCTAACCCGATTTGCTTGCATCCACCCCAGCACTTAGAACAGTACCTGGCACATAGTAAGCAATTAAACAAATACCATAATAATAATAATTATTATTAGCTATTATAAAACACATCTACCATAGAAAAATGAAATTTCATTTCTTTCTCATCTGTATTTAGTGTACTTGAGGGAAAATCCTGTGCTGACCTATGTAAGCATTCAGAGCACTAAAGACTAAAGAGACAAAGTTCAGCCAGGTAGGGACAGCATACAAGTGATAGAGACATAGAAGATGTTGCCTGGGATGGAAATTGAGAAGGTATGTTATTGTTTCTCTCCAAGTCTATTGCTGTTGTTTATAGTATTTGTTAAGTGCTTACTATGTGCCAGACATTGTACTAAGCACTGGGGGAGATGCAACCTAATCAGGTTGGACTGTGTCCCTATCCCCCATGGGGCTCACAGTCTTCATCTCCATTTTTCAGATGAGGTAACTGAGGCACAGAGAAGTTAAGTGATTTGCCCAAGATCACACAGCAGACAAGTGGAGAAGCCAGGATTAGAACCCAGGTCCTTCTGATTCTTAGGCCATTGCTCTATCTCCTAGGCAACCCATTCCTTTATATTGTCAAGTTTCTGCCCCAATAATTGGTTCCAAATTGCTATATACACTTTATGCATCTCATGGAAGGAAGAATTGTTTTCATTTATACTTGTCATGAATTTACTCACTGATAGAAAGGGAACTAATGAGATTGAATAAAATATTCAGCAAGTAGGTAACAATAAGACTATTTTATTTTATGATTCTAGACCTTGCAACCTTAGCAAGGTACCTATTGAAAGTTAGCAAAACTAGAAATAGAAAGTTTTTTTTAGAACTTAAACTTAAAAAATTCTTATAATCAAGCATTATGAGGTCATCTTTAATTTTTACAAGTAATCATTTAATTCATTTTGGCTTTGACTCATTTAATTCTCTGAACAGACAAAATTCCTTGGTGTACTATACTTATGTGATATGAAACCTAGGGATAGTCTGTGGTCTGCCTATGTATTTACTTCAATTCAGTGAAGCTTCAGTCTACTCAAATATCATCCTCACAGGTGCATACAGACTTATATTGTGTGTATGAATTCTGGAAGGGATCACAGCACTAAATTTCATCCAAATTCATACTTCTGTTCAGAACCTCAAGTGGTTGCAAGACATGAAACTGAGTTTTCCACCTGAACCATTTTGGAAGATGGAGTCTGAAAGACCTTTTCTAGTTAATTAGCTTAAACTCTAACAAAGAAAGTTGAAAAAAAACCAGACTGTCCTGCTCAGCTGTTGTTTCTCTGTAAATCTGTTGGCTTATTGTTTCTTGAAATAAAATCTCCATTTGTAATATAGAAAAAATTCACATCAGAAATGCATATCAGAAATGATTAACCAAGCTACCTATTAGCATTATTAATAAATAAAGCTCCTATACTTCAGTTATACTTGTGAGAGGTATTTGCTTTTAAGAGGAATTTTAGGTGACTATAATAAATCAAGGACTGAAGGTCAGTAAAATTCATTAAAAAAAAACACTTTGACTATTAGGTATAATGCATATAAATACAACCAGTTTGAAATATTTTTAAAAGGGAAAGATAAATTTTAACAGCAGATTTGATAAAAGTGTGATGAAATCTAAACAAAGCCAGATATACCCATGTAAATAAATATTTTCAAGGTGATATCTAGTTTTCACAGATTTCAAATGTGACAGTGCTCAAAATTTAAGTTCAAAATGCATTCACTCTGTTCAGTAAAAAAAATCATATTTTTGAAACTGAAGATTTTAATATTCTTGTATCATCTCTTGAAAGATCTTCACAAATTCTGCTTTCCTTCATATAGCATTTGATTAGTCTTAAGCAAGCTATCATTTCTGTCTAACTCTATTTAAGACATTCTCTTTCACCAGTTCCTTCAGAATTAAACAAATTCATCTTAGTCATGACCCTGTAAAATAATATTTGGGGGATATATAACATTATTTTTAGAACTTACCATCCTTAATATACTTTTCTTTGTCAGTCACTTTATTTCAGGATTAAAATGTGCTCTGTTATTTACTTTTTCACTAACTTTTCAACTCACTCCTTTGTGGTATTTGAAGATTTGATTAGCGGAGTTTACATCTTAAATTGCATCAGAAATGTGATGTTCTTAGATAATCAACATTCTGAATGAAGCTCATAATATTATAGGAAAAGCATGAGCCAGAGAGCAAGAGGGACTGGTTCTAGTACTGGCTCTGCAGCTTGTTAGGTTATGACATTGTGTAAGTCACTTGAATTTTCTGGGCCTCAGTTTCCTGATCTGTAATATGGGGATTCAATTCCTGTTGTCTTTCCTTCTTAGACTGCGAACCCAGTTTGGGATGGGGATTTTGTCCAACCTAATTATCTTGTATCTACCCCAGAGATTAGTATAACGCTTAATGCACCATTAGTGCCTAATGAATATTATTATTATCATTATTTATTATTATTATCATTTTTATCATATTATGTAGTTTAAAAGTTAAAACCTCACAAAATTTAAAACTAGATTATCTTGTGTTTACCTCAGTGCTTAATATAGTTTTAGCACTTTTAATATATTTAACAAGTGCACATTATTATTATTGTTATGTTTAGAATTTCACAATGATCGAATGGGATGAATATGACCTCAGAAAGCATTGCATCTCTATACTTCTCGAACTTCCAATCTGATTAAAATGTGGGAATTCTTACTCATTCACTGAATAAAACTATATTTTTTATGTCCTTTTTAGTCACAAATGCACCTGTAGGAGAATTTCACCATCAGTGGTATTGTTTTCAAATACAAAGAATGACTGTATATTTTTTAATGTAGCATTTGCCTTTCTTTGTTGATTATAAAAATCTGATTAAAATTGGTATATTAAATTTTGTATGCTTGACTATTTGTTAATACCTAGTTCTATGTTACAATGACATTGTAAAATTATTTATTAATATAAATCTAAACTTATCGGGAATTTTTAAAATACACAGAAAACATGTTTCTTTTGTACTCAAAATCATATACCTCCTAGATGTTAAAGTGCAATTTTTATTATATATTTTTTGATATGATTTCTATAAATAAGTTTGGAAATACTTGCAAATTGTATGCAGACTAATTAGAAGAGCAGGTTGTCAAAGGGCTGACAATCAGAAACAAAAACATAAAAGCGGTTACCGAATTTGGCTGCCTAGATGGTACTTGTTAAGTACTTACTATGTGCCAATCCCCAGCCCACATAAGGCTCACCGTATTAATCCCCATTTTACAGATGAGGGAACTGAGGCCCAGAGAAGTTGAGTAACTTGCCCGAAGTCACACAGCAGAAGTCACACAGGTGAAGCAGGGACTAGAACCTGGGTCCTTCTGTTTCCCAGACCAGTCCTTTAACCACTAGGCCACACTCCTTCTCTAATCATTTTATCCAATGGTATATACATAGAAAACGAGGTGAAAACAGAACAACCATTGAGGTAGGAATTTTTGTTCCATCTTTCATATCTATGTACAACTAATTTAACATAACTTTGTCTTTATAAAACTTAAAAAATCACAAGTACCCAACATAATATATCTATGATTCCATTTATCTACTGATGCCTGAATACTTGATTTGTTTTGCTGTCTGTCTCCCTTTTTTAGACTCTGAGCCCATGGTTGGTTAGGGATTGTCTCTATCTGTTGCCAAATTATTCATCCCAAGTGTTTAGTACTGTGCTCTGCACACAGTAAGCACTTAATAAATATGATTGAAGGAATGAATAATACACAATGATATTTTTGGAAATCAGACATCTTTATAGAATAACAATGTCTCTACTTTGCTAAATCATTATATTGGCGCTGAAGATTTTATTGCTGTTAATTAGGTAGCATTCTTGAACTACAATTACCGTGTTGCATTTTGATGAAGCACTGTGGGTCAGTGGAAAGTGCATGGGCTTGGGAGTCAGGGGTCATGGGTTCGAATCCCGGCTCTACCACTTGCCAGCTCTGTGACAGTGGACAAGTTACTTAACTTCTCTGTGCTTCAGTTACCTCATCTGTAAAAAAGGGATTAAGACTGTGAGCCTAACATGGGACAACCCGATTACCCTGTATATACCCCAGTGCTTAGAACAGTGCTCTGCACATAGTAAGCACTTAACAAATACCAACATTATTATTATTATTATTATTTTAGCAGCTAGTAGTGGGAAGCTTAGTTTAAATTCTGGATGTGAAAATTAAAGATATGTTTTTAGAGCCATGATACAGGACAACAAGCAAAAAATGCTCCAAGGTTATTAATAGTGACTGTGGCGATTGATGCTGAGGTTTTCCCACGTACAAGCCCTGGGTTACTGGGGAATTTTTAAATGCAAAATGAAGTTCCACTGTACTGTCATTGAACCACCATGGAACTGTAGACTAGGGAATTATTTTGTCTAGCTGAAGTTGTTGTCTTAGAACTGATTATGTGCTCTCTTTGAAGTGTTAATGAAGTAAGGGATTTGGATCTGTTGCACAACCTAAAACATCACTGCAACCATGCTGTTTAAATGTTCCTTTTAGGTAAATGACATTTTGGCAGTCAGTTTAGGATGAAGCAAACTTCTCTTGGGCTTTTCTGAACATCCTGTTATTTACACCACAGAAAGTGAAGCTGAGATTAAAAGTTTTAAATTAAGTTTATGCCTTTCTAATGTAATTAAATATTTTCTACCCAAGTTAATTCAGCTCTAGGTGATACATTGTGATGGAATGTGTATAGTGAGATGATGACTTGTGGGCTTTAATAATACTTGTACTGCTAACAAGTTGCACGATGGTGACCAGATTTCCCAGAATCCTAAATCAGATGGGATAAAGTTATTGAGAGATCTTCGAAGGCTAGAGCTAATGGTCAAAACAGGGAGAAAATGTGGCAAAAAAGGTAGGAATAGAGAATCCTGGAAGGGAGAGAATTAAAGGAAACAAATATTGAGCAAAACAAAGTGACGTTGTTGATGGTGCTAATAAAGTAGTAATAACATTTATTGAATGTCAAGTGCATAAGGTACACTGAACTGAGAGCTTGGGAAATGTAAAATAGTGAAATAACTCTTTCCCTGCCCCAAAATGTTTGTATCTCCCTCTAGATTGTAAACTCTATGCAGGCAGGTAACTAGTATATTAAATCTATTGTATTTTTTCCCAAACACTTAATACAGGGCTCTGCCCAAAGTCGAAGCTCTATAAATGCTATTCATTGTTTGGTTGAAGAAGTTTTTCTTACTCTTCTTTTTTAAAGCATTAGTATCCATCTAGTGCCTTCTGAGTGTAGGGTACATATTACTATATTATGTACTTGGAAGCCTGCAATAAAACTAAGAGATATGGCCCTTAAAGCAATTTTTGCAACTTACCAGCTGTGTGACCTTGGGGAAGTCACTTAATTTCTCTGTGCCTCAGTTTCCTCATCTGTAAAGTGAGGACTCAATATGTTGGTATTTGTTAAGCGCTTACTATGTGCAGAGCACTGTTCTAAGCGCTGGGGTAGACAAAGGGGAATCAGGTTGTCCCACGTGGGGCTCACAGTTTTGATCCTCATTTTACAGATGAGGTAACTGAGGCACAGATAACTTAAGTGACTTGCCCATAGTCACACAGCTGACAAGTGGCAGGGCTGGGATTCGAACCCATGACTCCAAAGCCCATGCTCTTTCCACTGAGCCACGCTGCTTCTCCCTCTACCCTAGACTGTGAGCCCCATGAGGGACAGGGATTGTGACCAACTTGATTGACTACTGGGCAGGGATTGTCTCTCTCTGTTGCCGAATTGTACATTCCAAGTGCTTAGTACAGTGCTCTGCATATAGTAAGTGCTCAGTAAATATTATTGAATGAATGAATGACTTAACAATTGCCTCCATTATTATTAAGTGCCAAACACCTCTTTAGAAAATAATCTGTATAGAAGAGTGAAATATGGACAGGATAGGAGAAAGACTGGAGGCTGAACAATCAGGGGAAAAAGGCCATACAGAGAATCTCAGGCAGAGGTCGTTTACCAATTCTATTCTACTGAACTTGCTCAAGTGCTTAGTACAGTGTTCTGCACATAGTAAATGCTAAATAGATGTCACTGATTAATGGATTGATAGTGGTGTAGCCTAGGTTACTAGTGAAATTTTCAGGAAGGCAGATTTGCTTAGCAATTTGCAGATTCCTAGTAGTAATAATGATTATGGAATTTGTTAAGCACCTTTTATGTGCAGCCAATAGGTAGGGTAGATACAATAGGTAGGGTAGTGCAATCAGAACTGATACAGTCTCTGTCCCACACAGAGCTACTTCTCTTATCTTTTACCCCCCCCCCCCAAAACGGTGAAAACTTGTTTTGAAAGAACTGAGTGTATAGTGCTTTGCATAAAGAAAGCATTTATAAAATGTCAGAAATTAATAAATCCAAATCCATGGTGTAGGGGACAGAGCACAGCTCTGAGAGTCATAAAGTCATGGGTTCTAATCCAAGCTCCACCACTTGTTGCTGTGTGAACGTGGCAAGTCACTTCACTTCTGTGAGCCTCAGTTACCTCATCTGTAAAATGCGGATTGAGATTGAGAGCCTCATGTGGGACTAAGTCTAACCCGATTTGCTCGTGTCCACCTCAGTGCTTAGTACAGTGTCTGGCATGTAGTAAGTGCTAAACAAATACTGGAGTTATTGTAATTATAAAAAATATTTCACAGGTCCATCCCTTTTGTATCCTCTTGCAAAATCACTACCAATCATTTAATGGTATGTATTGAGCTGCTACTTTGGTAGAGCTGTGTTGGAGAGTACTGTTCATATGTTAGAACCTATCTCTTCCCTCAGAAACCTCCCTCAGAAAGCTTACAGAATCTCTTCTCCCCTTCACCTCCCCTCAGCTAAGCCCCCTTTCCCTCTGCACCTCCCCTTCTCCCTTCCCCTCCCCTCAGCACTGGGCTCATTTGTATATATTTTTATTACCCTATTTTGTTAATGAGGTGTACATCCCTTTGATTCTGTTTATGGTGATTATGTTGTCTTGTTTTTGTCTGTCTCCCCCGATTAGATTGTGAGCACGTCACTGGACGGGGATTCTCTCTACCTGTTGCCAAATTGTGCATTCCAAGTGCTTAGTACACTGCTCTGCACATAGTAAGTGCTCAATAAATACCATTGAATGAATGAATCTTAATACAACTGTCTGCTTCCCAACTATATTTTTCTAACAACCTTCTAAATGACCTCCCCAAAAGACCACTTTTCCAGGAAGTGCTTCCTAATGCCTAATGTAAAGAGCACTAGACTGGAAATCAGGAGACCCAGGTTGTCTGGCTCCTAGGCCAGTGGTCTTTCCACCAGACCACACTGTTTATAACATCTTTACTCTCTATTGCTTCACCGTAATTGTAATCTATTTTACTGTCTCCCTCACCAGATTGTAAGCATGTTGAGGGTAGGGATTATGTCAACCAATTCAATTTAACTCTATTCAAAGTAGCACCGTGCTTGCCCCCACACTGATCGATTGATTGATTACCTGAGTGTTCTGTGGTAGGTCTGATCTTGTTCAGCCTATTCTTTGCTGCTATGCTTGACAATGCATTGAATGATATGGAAGTAGGAGTCAAAATATCCTTCTGGGCCACTGAGAAACTCTCCCACTTCAATAGGTTATGAGGATCATCAAAAGTCTTTGGGCTGGTAGTTTAAGATACTGTTTTATGTATGTGATTGTGCTTTAAAAAGCAAATTATTATGGATTGCTTTGGCGACCCTGCCTAGCAACTGAGAGAGGGATTGCTCTATTAGCAAGAAGAAGGCTTGCAAACAGAGACAAGCTTCATTCATTCACTCAATCATATTTATTGAGTACTTACTGTGTGCAGAGCACTGTACTAAGCACTTGGAAAGTGCAATTCAGAAACAGAGACTTTCTGGTCACCACGGGCTCACAGTCTAGAAGGGGGGAGACAGACATCAAAACAAGTAAACAGGCATCAGTAGCGTCAATATAAATAAAATTATACATATATACACATTGTTAATATAATAATAATGATGGTATTTGTTAAGTGCTTACTATGTGTCAAGCACTGTTCTAAATAAATGGAGTTATAAATATGTACTTATGTACATATATACACAAGGGCTGTGGGGTGGGAGGGGGATAGAGCAAGGGGAGCAAGTTGGGGCAATGGGGAGGGGAAGAGGAGCAGAGGAAAGGTTGGGGGGGCTTAGTCTGGGAAGGTCTCCTGGAGGAGATGAACCTTCAATAGGGCTTTGAAGGGGGGAAGTGTGATTGTTTGGCAGATTTGAGGAGGGAGGGCATTCCAGGGCAGAGGTAGGACATGGGCTTCTGTGGAGCAAAGTCATTAGCACAGCAAAGATTTATCCTTACTTGCAAAAAAGATTCCTACATCAGTCCATGGTCTGTTCAGCCACATTAGCATTCATGGATAGGATCTCACTATGAGAACTGTCATTCAATCAATCATATTTATCGAGTCTTAACTGTGTGCGAACACCATACGAAGTACTTGGGAAAGTACAACATAACGGAGTTGGTAAACATGTTTCCTGTCTAGTCTAGAGAAGAATACAAACCTTCATAGAAATAAATTATGGATATGTACAAAAGAGCTGTGGGGCTGCGAGACATATAACTAAAGGGTGCAAATCTAAGTGCAAGGGTAACAAAAATGTGGAGAAGAGGAAATGAGGGCTTAGTCGGGAAGGTTTTTTTAAAAATTATTTATGGCCTTTGTTAAGCACTGACTGTGTATTAGGCACTGTACTAAGCACTGAGATAGGTACAAGCTAATCAGGTTGGACACAGTCCATCCATGTTATTCTCCATTTCACAGATGAGGTAATTGAGGCACAGAGAAGTGAAATGACTTGTCCAAGTTCACAAACAGAGAGGGGGCAGAACTGGAATTAGATCCTAGGCCCTTCTGACTCCCAGGCTCATGCTCCATAACCTAGGCCACACTATTTCTCGAAGACATGTGGTTTAATAAGGTTTTGAAGATGGGGAGAGTGATCATTAAATATAGAGGGAGGATGTCCGGCCAGACACAGGATTCAGGTAAGAGGGCAGTGATCAGATTGTCTTGTCTTATGCCATCGAGTCGTGTCCGACCCATAGTGACGCCATGGACACATCTCTCCCAGAACGACCCACCTCCATCTGCAGTTGTTCTAGACTTCACCCATAGAGTTTCCTTGGTAAAAATCAAGAAGTGGTTTACTACTGCCTCCTTCCGTGCAGGAAACTTGAATCTCTACCCCCGACTCTCTCCCATGTCACTGATGCCCAGCACTGGTGAGTTTTTGACTTGTAGCAGAATGCTTTCCACTCGTTAGCCACTCCCCAAGCTAAGAATGGAATGGACAGGCCTCTGCTTGACTTTCTCCTCTGTAGTCAAGACTAATAGAGTCCTGGAAACTCCATATGCAACCCTGAGAGGGAAGTGATGTGATATCATGTTCCAAAATAAGAGTTCTCCTGCTCCTCCCCAACTCAGTTTACATTCTGTGTTTGGATGTTTGGGTGAAAGTAGACCTTCCCAGGTGTAGGCTGATATGATGTGTTTTGTTTTGTTTTTTGACATACTGCATCTATAATGCTGTTTTGACTCTGCTGTGTTAATTCATAATCATTCAAATGTCATCTCATACATTTGACTCAAGAAAACAGTTGTCAGCAAACAGCAATTCCTGAATGAGTGTTTCCAAGGTTTGCAGTAGTTCTCATACCCTGTTTCATCCACAGTGTTTCCTAGAGGATCAGGTGCATATTTTGTCTCCTGCTTCCAGGCCCCCACATGAGAAAGATTTTATGTTGAACAGGATTACACCCATAACCCAGCCTTGCTTCCTACCAGTGGGATGGGCGAAAGAAAGAATTGAGGTCGGGAATTTGGGGAGTGTGGTCAAACCCCTCTAAATGGGCCACACCATTATGGAGTATAAGAATCTTGGAAAAACATTTAAGGGAGTGAAATTTATTTACAACACAAGGTTGGGTGATTTGTCAACTTATTCCAAAGGTCCCGCTATTATTCCCTATTTTTTTAACAGTGGCTGTCATCCTGCAAAAATGTAAAAAGTCCTGTTTCTTTACAGGGCCTTTGTCCCCACTCCCTGTCATTTGAACTCGAGGTTGCCACTCTGCTTGTTTTGTGCCAGGTTTGGGGCTGGCAATGATTTATCCACTGTGTCAGGAAAGCCAAGCAACGAAAATATCAAATTTTTAAATCCCCTAATCATGACCAGCAATGCGAGGATGGTACACAACACTATATAAAAAAATCAGAGAAGAATTATCCTTCAGGTACAGGGGTAATGAGACATCTTTAGGTAGAACAGTCAAGCTTTTTTGGCTACTGGCCAGGCACCCAATGGGTCAAAGAAGGGCCCTAAGTTAGTAGGACAGAGAGCACTTAGTTGTGGAGTTGATGGTGATCAGTCAGTCAAACTTACTTAGTGCTTACTGTGTGTAGAACACTGTACTAGACACTTGAGAGAGTACAATGCAACAATACAACGACCTTACAGTCTAAAAGGGTGAAAGTGAGACTTGGAATCAAGCTCTTAGTACAGCACACTCCCGCAGTGAGCACTCATTAAATCCCCCCAATGCGATTATCTGTGGCGGCTAGCCAGCTGGGGTCCAGCACACCATCCTACCCCCCAACATTAGCCCTACAAACCTTGGGGGCTTAAATAGCATCATTTGATTGACTGAAGTGGTGAATGATGGGGATGATGTAAAAGAAGGAAGACTGCCTCTATATAATATTCAATAATAATAACTGTGGTATTTGTTTAGCACTAACTATGTGCCAAGCACTATCACCTCCCTCCTCACTTCCTATTGTTTTCTATATTCCCTTTCTTGTCTCCTGTGACTCATTCAACATTTATTCTACAAATTTCCTCATCAGTAATGTCCTTTCAATGTCTCTTTCTATTTCTCTTAACACCTGTGTAGGCAAAGAACACGTCTATCAACTACTTTATTGCTTTTTCCCAAGGTCCTAGTACCATTCTCAACACACAGTAAGTGCTCAATTAATGCTATTGATAATCACTTCCCTCTCCCTTCCCTATTTTTCTTTTATTTTTTTTTCTCAGATACTTTCTCTCTCTTTCCTTCTCTCCTTCCCTTTCTCCCTCTCCTCTTTAATTCCCTTCCAATTATCTTTTCAGGTGTCTTTCACACTCCATTTTCTACTCTCACTTTCTCCATTACCTATCTTCTCTAATCTCCCCATCTCCTCACAACGCCCTTTCAACCTCAATCCCCAAACTATCTATGGTTACTCACCTACTGATCATTTCAGATCAGGCTTCCCAAATCAGGATCCTAATCAAACAATGGCCAATCAATCAATGGTATTTATTGAGAACTGTACTAAGTGCTTGGGAGAGTACAATGCAGCAGTTAGGAGATATAATTCCTGTCCCTATAGGGGGAGCTTGAAATCCAGGTGAAATTTTCCTGGAATGTGTGGATGCCTGAAGCCACCATGATACCTGAGAACTATGGATGTAACAGTTCTGATTCACAGGTTTGGGTCCTAGGTCAGGTAATTAGGGCAAGCAGTAGTACAGAAAACAATCCTGTACACTCAGCAATTTTTATGACTGGTATAGGTGCAACACCAGTTGCAATCACAAAATCAATCGCAAAATCAACCAGATGCCTAAGGAGACTGCATCCTTATCCATGGTGTCTGGGCATGGTTATTGCACTTCCCAAATTCTGCTCCCACCAGCTCTTTTGCTCGACATTGAAAACGTTGTTTGGGAATATTGAGTTACAAGTAAATTGAAGATTTTTTTTTCCAAAACACTACTGATATCATCTTATATAGTTGTTTTTCTCAACAATAAAAGTAAGCATTTTAATTAATATTCCATAACGAAAAAAGAGTTCTTTACAAAAATAGCACTGGATTGATTTTTCATAAGATAAATTTTAAAAGCCAGAACAGTACAAATAACTGATTTTCAGTGGCACCATATATCTTTTCTAGTGCCTGATTAGCTGTTGGCCTTATTTATAGCTTTGAGGGTATGATGGAAACATAGGCAGAAAGACATGAATCTTTCTGTCTCAGTTGACAAGGCGACTAATACATTACTAAGCCTCTTCCATTCTTGTTCCACTTACCTGTAAACCAATAGTGTCAGTGCTGAATTATTTTTGATATTGAATCTATTGATGAACTGCAAAGGTTAAAATTAAAGTGTGATTTATGCTGTGATCAGTGGCATGGTGTTAGAGTACCAAGTGATCTGTGCAAAATTATAACCATAAATACACTTCAACCTTTGCTTTATAACCCATACCAAACAGCTCTACTTTCTCTCTCTTCTACTTTCTCTCTCAAGGAGAAACCAGAGGATAAGAGATGCAAACAATGTGCTGATAAAGATCATAAGCCCTCATATCTTGATGACTTTGTAAACAAAACATAGTTATGCTTTTTCTCCTTTGGAACTCCATTGCAGTTCTAACACTGAACCCTTGAGAGGTGAATTTAAGCAACACAATCTGAATTTCATTTCTTATAGACTAGGGTCTCCCATCATAAAGCTTTGGCAAATAATTCATTGCATTTCAGCATAGTTGGCTATCTTCACTAGTTAAGGAAATATTCATACCATTAAAAACTCACTCACATCCTACCCATCCCACTTTAGGTTTTAAAGACGATCAGCTCTTGCAATATAGCTAAAGAGTTTTTTACTCGAGAATTTTCCAATAGAAAGAAATGCTGATGAGAAACAGGAAAATTAACCCCACTGGGCTATGACTGTGCTTGTGGTAAGAAGATGTCAAATTTAAAGGAATACCTTAACTTTGAGAAACATAGGCAGTAAGATGTCAACCAGTGATATAATAATGACCCAAAAGAACATAACATCCAAATCAACTCTCATACCCATCGTAAATTAAATAAAAATGATGGAGCCAGACCTATTGTCACCTATTCCTCTGCCTGTTGGACTCTGGACTGGTCTACCCCTACAGTGAGGAGACCTGACACTGCACCCTTGTTCTAACACACCAGTTCTTCTTTTCATTGTTGGCCCTGTTTTCTTCAGTTTTTGAAGGCTTGTAACTTTCCCTGAAGCCAGTTGGTTCCTGCTCTGAGCTGGAGAAATCCCCACAGGTCCTGCTACTGATGCTTCTAAAGGCTGTCCTCCAAAGTTTCTGCTTCTGGGGAACTGAAACAATTCAGGTCTCCAGAAATACAGGGGGGGCTGCAGCAGCCTACTGAAGCCTGGCTAGTGGCAGAGGTCAGGGACGTATGGCTTTTGCTGCATTCTTCCCTCCATTCAATCGTATTATTGAGTGCTTACTCTGTGCAAAGCACTACACTCCATTCAAAAGTATTTACTGAGTGCTTACTGGGTGCAGAGCACTGTACTAAGTGCCTTGGAAAGTACAAAACAGCAATCAAGAGAGACAATCCCTGCCCACAGTGGGCTTACAGTCTAGAGAGGGACAGTCAGAGATCAAAACTAGTAAACAGGCATCAGTATAAATAAATTATACACCACTGAATGTTTGTTAACTGTATAGAAGCTAAAATAATTTTTAAAATTACTTTTATATTTTAAAGTATTTTTTTAAATTATTTTGGCTCCTATATATAACTTTTATACTTTAAAGGTTAATGATCCGTACTCTTTCCTTCCCAGTGTAGCACAGATGGTGTTGTCAAGAAATTTGAAGCATTCTCCCACCCAATTCAAACAAGTGGATCCACACTCCAGCAGTGGAGAAATCCAATCAAGAAAGTCAGTACCAGATTTCAATACAGTAGTGACGAGTCCAATTTGGTAATGGCTGTGAAACTTGACCTGCAAAAGATCTCAAATAGTTTCTTGAATAGTTTCATCTGTGTCACCTACACATCATCCTTACCAACATTTTGGCAAGATAAGAACATCAACAGTTAGATCCTGGAATGTTGCCCACTCACTAACATAAAAATGATGCTTCTTGCAACACTGCCATCCTGGACAGGTCTTTTGCAGAGGATAGATGACAAAGGTTACCTCGGCTACTTGCTGAATGGAAGGTTGAAATGAGATGACTATAGCAGGAAAACATTTTCAGTATATCACTTTGTTTTCTTTGGCTTGGAGTCTTTGAGGTGTCCTCCACTAATCTTATTGATTATTCTTTTTTTTAAGTAAACTTTCAAGGTCTAGTCTTCTTGGCCTAGAGGATAGAGCACAGGCCTGGGAATCAGAAGGACCTGGGTTCTAACACCCACTCTGCTACTTGTCTGTTGTGTGACCTTGGCCAATTCATTTAAATTCTTTGTGCTTTAGTTCTCTCACCTATCAAATGGGGATTAAGACTGTGAGGCCCATGTGGGACAGGGACTGTGTCCAACCTGATTAGCTTGTATTTGCCCCAGGACTTGGGAAAGTGCTTGACACATAGTAAGTGCTTAAGAAATTCCATTATTATTATTACTAAATAATTTTTACATATATTCATGTTTATATCTATATACGTATATATAGATAAGGGTGTATTTTTTTAAAAAATTAGGGACACATGCTGGGCTAAATGGAATTGGAATGGGCTATTGGAATGCCCATAAATGGGCTATGCAATAACCCAGAGAACAAATGAAATACAAATAGTTCAATATGTTTTACTTAACTCTGAGATATTTATTCTGTATTAAATATCCTAGAACAATCATGCGATGAAAGAAAAGTAGCAGACATGGATGAAGCAAAGCAAAAATCCATTCTTTTCTTCCAGTAGTCAAGGAGTTACAAAGAAAGCTGATAAGATAAAATACTGGACAAACAAAAACAGTGTTACAGCTGTGTTGCCCTCACAGACAGTGTTATAATGAAGCTATAATCACACTTTTGGGAATGTTACAGAAAGTGGGTGACATAGAGCACAAGACTGCTAATTCCTAAATCTTTTGGCTAGAAACCTTTTAAAGAGACTAAATCTAGTAATCCAGGATGCCTGCGTACTTTGAATGATAAAGATATTTCCAGCTTCAGGCACAATGCCAATTAGAGGTATTGAGGGTTTAGGACAGCTTAAGGCCTTTACAGAGTACAGATATATTTACAGGTACATGTAAGAATCAAACTGTTCTTTCTGTTGGAGGACAAGAAAGAGATAAGTGGCCATTTTGCTTTTCCTCAAGCCTTGAAAAACTCTGAATCATAATAGAACATATGCAGTAAAGCTCCAATTCACAACCCAAAGACTGGTAATTTAGAATGATCAATCATTCATTCAACAAATATGATAAAGATGGCATTTGTTAAGCACTTAGTATAGTATTTGGCACTCAGTAAATCCTTAACAATGCAATCTTAATAAGAATAATGATACTGCTATTTATTAAGCACTTTCTATGCATCAAACCCCCTCTCAGGATCACTCTCTGGAAAGTTTCCAGTCCTCTACCAGTCTCGGCTACAGGAGGGAGAGTCAAGCAGAGGCCTACTCATTCCATTCCTAGCTTGGGCAGTTTGTTAGCAAGTGGAAAGCATTCTGCTTCAAGTCAAAACTCATCTGTAATGGGCAACAGTGGCATGGGAGAGAGTTGAAGGCAGAGATTCTAGTTTACTGCACGGAAGGAGGCAATGGTAAACTACGTCTGTATTTTTACCAACAAAACTCTATGGTTACACTACCAGAATGATTGAAGATGAAGGTAAGGAATTCTGGGTGAGGTATGTATATAGAGTCACTGTGAATCAGAAACAACTCAATGGCATAATGCAAGACAGGAAATGTATCAAATACTGTTCTAAGTGCAGGGGAAAATACAAGTCAATCAGGTTGGATAAATGGGGCTCCTATTAACCTCACAGTCTAAATAGGAGAGAGAAGAGGTATTTAATCCCTATTTTACAGATGAAGAACCTGAGGCACAGAGCAGTTAAATGACTTGCCCAAGGTCACCCAGAAGTAAGAAGCAGCCTGAATTAGAATCCAGGTCTTCTGACTCCTAGGCCCATGCTCTTTCCACTAGGCCTTGCTGCTTCTCATCATTTCTATTCAATCATTGGAATTTATTGAGCACTTACTGTTTGCAAAGCACTAAAACTAAGGGCTTAAGAAATTACCATAAGAAGAGTTGGTAGACATAATTCCCATCCTCAAGGAGCTAATAATCTAGTAAGGAAGATTGACATTAAGGTAACCAAGTGCTTAGTACAGTACTCTGCACATAGTAAGTGCTCAATAAGTACTATTGAATTTATAAATTACTGGATAGAGGGATCAGGAGAGTTTAAAAATATGTACACTTGCTTGGTGTGTGACCTTGGTTGAGTCATCAAGTCTCTTTGCTTCAGTTTCCTCATCTGTAAAATGGGGATTCAAAACCTGTTCTCCTTCCTACTTTGACTGTGAGCCCAATGTGGAACAGGGACTGTTCCGCAACCTACTTATCTTGAATCTACTTCAGCATTTAGTAAAGGGCTTGGCAAATAGTAGGTACTTACTAAGTATTATTATTGTCATTACAAGTGCTGGAAGGGGTGAGTATCACAGAGCTTCAGGGACATGGATTCAAGTGCATAGGCAGTGCAGCAAAGAGGGAGAACAGAATGGAGAGATGAAAGAATAGTGAGGGATAGCTTCCTGGAGGAGAATCGGTGGGAAAATGGGGAACTTGATGGTCTGTAGGGATATGAAAGAGAGTGACTTCCAGTAGTTGAGATGGAAACCTCTAGAATCACCAACCATATTAACAACAAAAAAAATCAGTAATATTTATTGAGTTCTTTGTGCAGGTCACTCTACTAAGCACTTGGGAAAGTATAACAGAGTAAGACATGATCTTCCTGAGCTTAAAGTATGGAAAAATAAAGTTGAAATAAAGTAAATTACAAATGTGGGAAAACAATGGAGTATAAATGTCCCAGAGATATACTTGACATAGTGGAAAGAGCATGGCCCTGGGAGTCAGGAGGTCATGGGTTCTAATCCTGGTTCCACCACTGGACTGCTGTGTGACATTTGGCAAGTCACTTCATTTGTTGGTGCCTCAGTTATCTCATCTGTAAAATGGAGATTGAGATTGTGAGCCCCACATGGGACAGGGACTGTGTCCAACATGATTTGCTTTTATCTACTCCAGCACTTAGAACAGTTCTTGGCACTTGGTAAGCGCCTAAAGAATACGATAATAATAATAACTGTTGTTATTATTATTAACACTTTCAACAGTACTATTTACAAATCATACCTTATATTCATCCCTCTCTGAGCCCCACAGTACTTAAGTAGATATCTGCAATTTATTTTAAAGACTGTCTCCCCCTCTAGATTGTAAGTTCTCTGTGGGTGGGGGATGTGTCTACCAACTCTTTTATGTTATACCTTCCCAAATAATTAGTGCAGAATTCTGCACACAGTAAACAATAAATATCATTGATTGATCAATTAAATGGCACAAACAAGGTCCTGGAAATCAGTCAGCTGAACTCCAAAGCAATACTCCCATGAAACAGTCCATCTTGTCAGGAAATGTGAGAAGCAGAAGAGAGGGAAACAGCATGTCCCAGTGGAAAGAGCAAAGTCTGGGAATCAGAGGACTTTAGATTATAAGATCATTGTGGGAAGGGAATTTGTCTGTTTATTTTTGTATTGTACTCTCTCAAGTGGTTCGTACAGTGCTCTGCACACAGCAAGCACTCCATAAATAGGATTGAATGAATGAATGATCTGTGACCTGGGTTGTGACCTTGGGAAATTTGCTTAATATCAATATGTTTCCATTATCTCATCTATAAAATGGGGATTAAGTCCTCCTCCCTCCCATTTAGACTGTGAGTCCCATGTGGAACAGGGACTGTGTCCAACCTGATTATCTTAGTACAGAGCCTGGCCCTTGGAAAGTGCTTACAAAATATCACCATTGTTACAAGGAGATGGTCTCAGGATACTCAAGCAGTTGTTGAATGGTGAACTAAAATAGAGCTCCTGCAATCTGGGAATAGAAGAATAAATGTTTTAAAGACATAGTGAAGCAGAGCCTCAATAATGCAACACATTAGTGGACTGCTGACAGAAGACAACAACAGTCAGTCCAGCCTGCCATGTAGCACTCAGACAAGAGATTGAGCTCTTTGAGCAAGGTTCAACTTAGATTCAGCGCAGAAGGAAATTTTAGTCAGCCACCTCTGCACATGTGGATAGAATGTCACTGATTGTAGAAAGCAAAGCACAACTATTAATCTAGGTGTGTTGGTGTTTAGGAACGTGCACACACATAGCCCTAGTATATGGCAACCACTATATAAATTTGGTTGTCTGGGAATTTGGTTGTCTGGGAATTTGGTTGTCTTGAGAAAGTCACTAAGTTCCTTAAGTTACTTTTTTCAAAAATGGTATTTGTTAAAATCTTATTGCATGCCAGCCCTATGTTAAGCACAGGGGTAGATACAAGTCATTCAGGTTTGATACAATCTCTGTCCTACATGGAACTGCCAGTTTAAATCCGTATTTTACAGATGAGGAAACTGAGGCACAGAAAATTTAAGTGACTTCCCCAAGATCACATGACAGACAAGTGTCAGGGTTAAGATTAGAACCCAGGTCCTTCTCTATTACAGAAGACTAGATTAGACTCCCAGCCCCCTGCTCTATCCATTAAGCCATGCCACTTCTACTCCAGGATAAATGATCTGGCAAGTTGAGTAAGTGTTGGATTATTTTGTAGAGTCAGCACTATGAACTGCCCATAAAACCAAGTACATTTTTCATTCAAAAACGTTTTCATTAGCAATCTTGCAACTAGTTGAATATAAATGTACCCATTCCAACAGGTTTCCATTTGACCTTCTCATATATGTTCTTTTGAAATGAAAAGTAGCTACCTTAATTCTGATATGAAGTATAAATAGCTGCATTATTTTGAAAATCACATGAAATTTAAAAACAGGCAGGTAGAATAGTTTGGCCAGAATGAAAAACTCTTTCGAGTAGAGGATGGAAGAGAGAGGAGGAGCCTACAAAAGAGTCTGAGAATGAACAACCGGAGATAAGAGGCGGATCAGGAAAGGACAGCATCGGTGAAGCCAAGATCGGATAATGTTTTCCAACAAGAAAAGGGGGTGGTCCACAGTGAGGTTATTGTTGACACTGGAAAGAGCAGTTCAAGTGGAGTGGAAGGGGCAAAAACCAGATTTCAGAGGGGTTCAAAAAGAGAGTTGGAGAAGAAATGGAGGCAAAGTTAGTCAAGGAATTTGGATTGGAATGGTAAGAGAGAGATGGGGCGATAGCTGGCAGTGATGTTAAGGAAGGGTTTTTTTTAGGTTAGAAGATAGGCGAAGGTTGAAATATAAGAAAAGTTGGCAAGGTAGCAGATAAAGGTACTAGTGAGAGAGGAAAGAAGGGTGGGAGCAAGTATTTTAATGAGGTCCTAAGGGATGGCTCTCTCTTTCACCCTACCCATCCAATCTGTCACCAAAACCTGCCGGCCTCACCTTTATAATGTCGCCAAGATCCACCCTTTCCTCTCCACCCAAACGGCTATCTTACTGTTACAGGCTCTCATAATATCCCGGCTGGATTATTGTGTCAGCCTTCCCCCTGATCTCCCTTCCTCCTGTCTCTCCCCTCTCCAATCTATTCTTCATTCCGCTGCCCGGCTCATCTTCCTGCAGAAACGCTCTGGGCACATCACTCCCCTTCTTAAAAACCTCCAGTGGTTGCCTATCAACCTCCACACGAAACAAAACATGCTCCGCTCCTCTGCTGCCCACCTCCTCACCAACCCCCCTTCTGGCCTATCCCGCTGCCGACCCTTGGGCCACGTCCTCCTACAGTCCTGGAATGCCCTCCCGCCTCACCTACGCCAAACTAGCTCTCTTCTTCCCCTCTTCAAAACCTTACTTAGAGCTCACCTCCTCCAAGAGGCCTTCCCATACTGAGCTTCCCCTTTTCCCTCTGCTCCCTCTGCTGCCCCTCTACCCCCCCCCATCACCTCCCTTCATCCAAGCCCTCTTTTCTCCCCTTTCCCTCTGCTCCTCCCCCTCTCCCTTCCCCTGCACTGCACTAAATGCGCAATAAATATAAACTAACTTGGTTGGACAAGATCTCTAAGTGCTTATCAAATACCAATATTATTACTATTATGCTTTAGCAATGTAGGTAACATATAGTCAGCCAAGAAAGCAGCAGTTCTTTGATCTAAAGCAAACAAAAATAATCAAAAAGAGAGCATTTGTGTTTATGACAGCATTAGGAATGCTTTGCTATGTAATGGAAACACAAAGGAAACATGTTAAGTCAGTGGAGAAAATTAGGCATATAATAGAGAGTATTATGCTTAATGATCAAAGATTCTTTTCCCAAGAATATCTCAGTAACTGTTTATGTTGCCAAGCCTAACAGACCTGAAGAATTGGAACAATAAGAACAATTGGCCATTATTTCCAGAATTCCAAGAATATAGCAATGATTGGGCATTGTTGGGTAGTGACAAAAAAACTTCAAATCAAAGACACCATCCAGGGGATGCGGTAAATTTTAGAAATTAATAAAGGATTAATGGATAAAAGAAATTATTTTACAGAGGATAGGAGCAAATATTAGGTAAGCAGCATGAAAAGTGCACAGGCCTGAAAGTCAGGAGACCTGGTATCTAGTCTCACCTCAGCTAGTTAACTGTTGTGTAACCTTGGACCAGTCACTTAAATTCTCTGTGGCTCATGAAGCAGAGTAGATAGAGGACAGGCCTAGGAGTTAGAAGGACCTGGGTTCTAATCTTAGCTCTGCCACTTGTTTGCTGTGTGACCTTAGGCAAGTCACTTCACTTCTCTACGCCTCAGTTCCCTCATCTGTAAAATGGTGATTAAGACTGTGAGCCCCACACTGGGACAATGGACTCTGTCCAACCTAATTACCTTATATCTACCCTAGAGCTTAGAAGAGTGCCTGGCATGTAGTAAGCCCCTAAACAAATAGCAATAATAAAGTTATCTCATGTAAAATAGGGGTTAAATCTTCCTCTCTCCAATTTCAACTGTAAGTCCCATGTGGGCTAGAGACTGTTTGACCTGTTGATTTTCTACATACCCACATGCTTAGCACACTGCCTGGCCCATAGAATGTGTTTAGCAAGTACCATTTAAAAAATTAGGATATAATCATGGGACCTTGGAGGACAATTTCACACATCTAGAAAGAGATATCCAAGAAAGGAACAACAATTATTTTCTCCTTGTCAATCGATCATTTTTACTGAACGCTTACTGTGTGCAGAGCACTGTATTAAGGGCTTTGAAGGGTAAAAAGAAGCAGCGTGGCTCAGTGGAAAGAGCATGGGCTTTGGAGTCAGAGGTCATGAGTTTGAATCCCAGCTCTGCCACGTGTCAGCTGTGTGACTGTGGGCAAGTCACTTAACTTCTCTGTGCCTCAGTTACCTCATCTGTAAAATGGGGATTAAGACTGTGAGCCCCACGTGGGACATCCTGATTCCCCTGTGTCTATCCCAGTGCTTAGAACAGTGCTTGGCACATAGTAAGCACTTAACAAATACCAACATTATTATTATTAAAATACTACAGAGTTGGTAGACACATTCCCTGTCCACAATGAGCTTACATTCAAGACCAAGCTATTCTTCTTCCTACTTCTTTTTCTAATGTCGTTGAGTCATTTCTCACCCACAGCGACCCCATGGCCACTCTCTTCAGAATGTCCCATCTTCTATCGTAAAGTTTTTCTGGTACGTGTATCCATAGGGTTTTTGTGGTAAAGATACATAAGTGGTTTACCATTGTCTTCTTCCACGCAGTAAAAACTTGAGTGTCTATGTCTTTGATCAATGTTTTGATCACTTGATCATCATTCTTTGACACTTTCCCATGCCTCGTCGGCCCAACACAGGCAAATCAATTTTTGTCAGATGTTTCGGCTTAGACCTCTCCGTTATGGGTCACCCTATATGCCACAGCTCTAAGCTTCATCAGTGTATACAAACTCTTGGGCCTTGATAAGGTATCAATTCATAGGAAAGTTTCTACCTACAGTAATCCTAAAAATGGTGACTGTCTCTGGCTGTATTAGGGTTTCTTCAGCCAGCCCTTGCACATATGGAAATGAACGGTGGTGAGGCAGGTAAGATGGAGGCACAGTGAGAAGGTTCTCACCAGAGGAGTGGAGTGTGTGGGCAGGGATATAGAAGAAAAGAAGGGAGATGAGGTAAGTAAAGACAAGGTGATGGGAAAGCTTTAAAACCAATAGTGAGGAGGGATTTTTTTTGATATGGAGGTGGATAGGCAACCACTCGAGATTTTGAGCAGGGGGGTGACATGCCTTGAACGTTTCTGTGAAAAGATGATTCGGGCAGTGAAGTATGAACTGGAGTGGGGAGAGGCAGGAGGTTGGGAGGTCAGAAAGGAGGCTGATGCAGTAATCTAGGTGGGATAGGATGAGTGACTGTACTAACGTGGTACCAATTTGGATGGAGAGTAAAGAGCAGATCTGGGTGATGGTTCCGTTGGCTACTGTGATGCTGAATCAGAAAACTGAAAGTGGAGATATTTTGGATTTGGTCGCTGTTGTGTCCATTGCCAAGGAGCCATTCTGAAGCCTAAGGGTTGGCCGTCTTTACGCCATGACTTTGATGCCCAAGACTGGAAGTCTGCCAACTCCCTTGTGCCATCACATGGGAATAAGCCTTTCAAATGAAGCTTGGACAGTTCTGTTCCCCTTGTGCACACATTTCTTTTCTCAACATTTGTTATTTATGTAGTGTTCTCACTGTTTGAGACCATTCAGTTTTCAATGAAATTTGACCTTCATAAAAGTGTACATTCTTCAAGGACAGAGACTGGTTTCTGAGTTACTTATAGTGGGACCAAAGTAACTGGGAATCTCAATGACTGTTGCAGTGGCTGCCAAAAGTTGGCATGTCTCATGACCATTTTAGCAATGCTCTTTGTGAAATCTCAGCAGTGACCTTGTTCAATGCCTGGACTGAAAATGTGCTAACCCGTGGGCATCTGGAATCCTTCATTTTCCTTTGGGATTTGCTCTGTAGATATCACCAGGCTAGACTACATCAGAATTCCAACCTGGAGACCCCAGCAGCAGATCGGCCGGATGCCCAAAGCAACTAATCCTGATTACCCCAAAGCACCAATTTCAGGCAGGATATGTGACACGTCCCCTGAAATATTGGCCTTGCTGGAAAGTCAGTATCTGAAAGTTGTTAAAAATGTTTAAGTGATGAATCCTGGGATGTCCTAAAGGAATTGAAGGCTAATACTTGTGCTTTGTGGAGCCTGATTTCCTTTATACTCTGTAGTTCCATTTACTTAATTGGAATAAACATATTTAGCAACGATGAGAATGCATCCAAGGTACTAATACCCACTCCCCCTCCAAGATCTCTTCAGATTAGAAATTTACTGGAGCTTTCAGAGAAAATTTAATTATAATTATTACTATATCTGAAATTCACCTGGGGAGGAGCATGATTTTTAAAGAGTTGTCCAGTTCGTTAATTAACTAATGACTGTAATCGTAAACTGCTTTGAGATTTTTACATGAAAGAAAATATAGTCCATGGAATGTAAAAGGTACTACACTAAAGATTGATAAACCATTCAATTTGTGTCCAAATTGACTCTGATTTGCCTGTGACATCATTATTTTATCTAGATAGTCGGTGAGCTTATATTTAGAACAGAAGAATAACTAATAAAATGAAGATTATTTGCTATCAAGCTACTGGAATTCATCTAAAGGAATCAGTGGATTATGACATATAATAGGGAATGAAAATTCAATATGATTATGATACTCTAGGGAGCAAAAGTTTGCATTTGCATCTGTCTATACAAACCTTTGCATTCTAGTGTATTTAATAATCATGGCATTTGTTAAGCACTTACTTTGTGCCAGGCACTGTACTAAGTGCTGGGTTGGATACAAGCAGATCGGGTTGGACATAGTTCCTGTCCCACAGGGGGCTCTCAGTTTTAATCCTCATTATATAAATGAGGGAATTGAGGCTCAGAGAAGTGAAGTGACTTGTCCAAGGTCACACAGCAGATAAGTGGCAGAGCCAGGATTGAAACCCATGACCTTCTGACTCCCTGGACCGTGTTCTATCCACTACACCAAGCTGCTTCCATAATAATTATTGTATTTGTTAGTATATTTAGCAAATGCTATTTAAGTATGAATTTAAGTATTTCAGTATTAGTAGCACATTATATATATGTCCAGTGCTTAGAACAGTGCTTGGCACATAGTAAGTGCTTAAAGTGGCTTAGCAGATAGAGCTTGGGAGTCAGAGGACATGGGTTCTAATCCCGGCTCTGCCACTTGTCTGCTATGTGACCTTGGGCAAGCCACTCAACTTCGCTGTGCCTCAGTTACCTCATCTGTAAAATGGGGATTAAGAGTCTGAGCCCCCCATGGAACAACCTGATTGCCTTGTATCTACCCCAATGCTTAGTACACTGCTTGGCATATAATAAGCGCTAACAAATACCATTAATGAATACCATTACTTTATACATATATATATAGAGAGAGAGACAGCATGACCTAATGGATAGAACACAGGCCTGGGAGTCAGAAGGACCTAGGTTCTAATCCCAGCTCTTCCACTTGTCCTTTTTAGACCTTGGACAAGCCATTTCAGTTCTCTATGACTCAGTACCTCATCTGTAAAATGGGGATTAAAACTATGAGTCATGTAGGATAGGGCCTGTGTCCAATCCAAATTCCTTGTATTCAACCCAGAGTTTAATACAGTAGCTTGCACAAAGCAAGCCCTTAAGAATTACCACAATCATTATTTTTGATATTATTATTATGTGTATATATATACCTATATGGAACATAATTATATGTATATTCCTTCCTATTCAAAGAAGAGACCATTTACAGTGTAGTTCACCTGTGAGAGGGCAAGTGAGAGTGAAAAGGCCAAGAGGAAATCAAAGTCCTGGTCACATTGTGCACAAAAAGGCTGTTACCTATTGTATTTGATGTTTGCAGTATCTGACACAATATTTTCTTCAGCCTCCTCGTCTAGCATTCTTTACAAAGCATTTGTTTGAAGAGCCACTCTCATCCTGATGGAAATGCATCATTTAGTTCTGTCCTCAGCAACTCCCTCCCTGTTTTCAGCTGTGAAGCAGCATTAACTGAGGGCTTGTTTTATCCCATCCTTAAAATGTTTTCTCTGCCCTTTTTACTTTTGATTTCCCAATCTTAGCTCTCAACAGAAAATTGTTTTGGCTGTCCTGCTGTTGCCCATTCTTATTCTTGTGTCCCACCCAGTGTATCCATTCTAAGGTGAGCATAGCTTCAGGGCTAGGAGATTGACTCTGAATGTTTCAGGACCTCTTGCCATGTTTCTCCCCTTCTAGACTATGAGCACATGGTGGGCAGGAATTGTCTATATTTGTTGCTGAATTGTACTTTCCAACTACTTAATATAGTGCTTAGCACACAGTAAGTGCTCAGTAAATATAATTGAATGAATACAAGGTAACCAAGTCCCACATGAGACTCACAGTCTAAGTAGGAAGATGAACAGTTATTGATTCCCCATTTTACAGATGGGAGAACAGAAGCACGGAGAAGTGAATTGACTTGCCCAGGGTCACTCAGCTGATAAATGGAGGAACATAATTAGAACCAAGATCCCCTGACTCCCAGGCCCATGCTCTTTCCTCAAATTCATGCTGTTTCTCAATGTACTTCATTCATTAAATCATATTTATGGAGCACTTACTGTGTGCAGAGCACTGTACTAAACGATTAGAAAGTACAATTCAGCAATAAAGAGAGACAATCCCTGCCCACACCGGGCTTATAGTTTAGAAGAGGGGAGACAGACATCAAAACATTTAAGCAGGCATCAATATAAATAAAGAGAATTATAGATATGTGTATGTCAAAAACAGGTAAACAGGCATCAAGGTAAAGATGTTGAGCATTGTTCAATATCAAAAGAGCATGTTTCTGATTAAAGAATGAGAAATATTCTTTTAATAAAACAACAATTTTCATAAGTTAAAATGGTAAAATGTAATTAGAAAAATACAAAATAACCTCTGGTGTTTTTTTCTTTATTTTTATGGATTCAACATTAATCATCACTTGAATTTCAATATTAACTCGATTAAACTGTATGAAACTTTCCAGGAATTAAGTTCAAAGGCCTGTCTGGGAGTGGGGTGAGTATCAAAGTGCTTTAAGAGTACGTACCCAAGTGCAGAAGAGAGGACAAATAGGGTAGGAAGTGAGAGGCTTGTCAGGGAAGGCTTCTAGGATGAGAAATTTTAGTGGCTTTAAAGTGGTTATACAAATATTATTTTAACAGTTTCAAGTGGAGTGATTTTAGTATATTATTACACAACTGCAATATTTTTGCCATCCCTTTGCAAAATGTTGTGCATGTGAAATGCAAGTGAATGACTAAACCTTTGCATTGACTATTCCAGCAATAGGAGACTCTTTCTTTGAAAGTAAGTGGAATTTGATTTTTGGCTTGGCTTTGGACATTTGTTCCTCTCTAGATTGATCTCTCCCTATTCATTGGGCAGTGAATGCTACTTTCTTGCCATTCAACCAGCTCCTCTTGGGTGGCTACCTTCATTACAGAGATTAATTTGCCAATCACGGATTGCAACAGGCACACTGAATGCTTGAGCCTTGAGCGGATCCCTGGATTTCCTAGACTGAGTATCTAATCACAAAAGCTTGGTCTAGATAATTATGTCTTCCAGGTTTCTAGAACTGCTACATGTACTGGAATATTTCACCCTGACTTTGACTCTCAAGAGTCTCTTATATGGAAAGAATGTCCCTCCTGAAACTGTTAATAAGGCTGGGGCTCCATTGTCCATGTTGACATAAAAACTAAGACAATTAACCACTTAATTTAGGGAAAAGAAGAGGGAGAAAACATCCTTTTTCCTGGATTTGCCAAGTAATTTAAACAATTATAATGCTAAATCATTTGAAGATATATTAACTGATAACCAAGTGAAATATCGGTATATGTTCCTTGCATATTTGTTTAAAAATCACTTCTTCAGTTTGGTTTTGCAGACCCAATCTTGAGGGCATTCAGGAAAATTAATCAAGTTCTTTATCAAAAACCATCTTTTCAATCAATCAAATAGTAGTATTAACAGTTACTGTGTGCAGAGCACTGCACTAATTGTGTGGAAGAGTACAATTGAATTATAAAAAAATCCTTGCTTTCCTGGAATTTTAAAATCTAACAGGGAAAGCTGATAGATAAATTGCAGGAGGAATAAGCAGTAAAATTTTTAAATTAAATTAGTGGTACCAGCTGTGAGAGAGGGGAAGTGGGGAAAAAGTGGGCTAATAGTACCAAAGCACTATGCAGAAAGTGATGCAGAAATGGCAGTTGGAGAAGAATAATAATGTTGGTATTTGTTGGTAGAGCACTGTTCTAAGCACTGGGGTAGATACAGGGTAATCAGGTTGTTCTATGTGAGGCTCACAGTTAATCCCCATTTTACAGATGAGGTAACTGAGGCACAGAAAAGTTAAGTGACTTGCCCACAGTCACACAGCTGACAAGTGGCAGAGCAGGGAGTCGAACCTATGACCTCTGACTCCGAAGCCCAGGTTCTTTCCACTGAGCCACGCAAAGACCTCCTAGAAGAAATATGATTTCAAAAGGGCTTGAATGATGAAAAGAGCAGATTTCTCTTGGGTGTGAAGGGGGTGGGACTTCCAGACAGGAAAATGGTCTGAGCCAGAGGTAGGCAGCAGGAAAGACGAGAACTTAGAATTAATAGGTTGGCTTGTGAAGAATGAAGTGTGTGAACTGGAGTGGACTGAGAGATAAGCACAGATAGGTGATTAGGTACTTTAAAGCCAGTAGTCAGGAGTTTCTGCTTGACATGAGGAGGAATGAACCATCATTATCAATTTTTTTAGAGCAGAAATTTTTTCACATAGCAATTATTTAGGTAGAAGAATGTAGTATGAATTGAAGAGACTGGAGGTTGGGAAATCTGTGATTGGACTTGGAAAGTAGTCAAGTCAGGATATGAACATTGCCTGGATCAGTGTTGCAACAGTTTGAATGGAAAGGAAGAGGTTGGTTATGGAAATTTCATAGAGGAAGACCAATAGGATTTGGTAACAGACTGAATAAGGAGGCCCAAGGAAACCCTATTCCTCTGGGGTTAACCTGAAACAGTCCTTTCCCTGTTCCCTTCTCACCTTTTTAACCAATCCTTTTCTGAATATTTCCCTTACTCTGCCTTGACCTCCCTCCCTTCTATCTGTGAATTCTTCTCAAGACTCTCTTGGTTTCCTTCTCTTTTCTATTTACATTCACTACTTTTGATAGCTCTTCCACTCCCATCACAACTAGCATCTATTTGCTTGTGACTCCTAAATCCACCCTCTCTTTCAAGGTTGCAATCCAGTCTATCACCAAATCCTACTGGTTATTGCCACACATCATGTCCAGAATCCATTGCTCCAATTTGGCTCCTCTCCACTGTGCTGATCTAGAGACTTGTTATTTACCAGACTAATTGCAGCAACAGGCTCCTTGTTCTCCCTAGTCAATTTCATATTTCATTCTTCTGTCTGGATCCTTTTTTCCAAAATGTCACACTACACACTTCTTTGCTCCTTAAAAACTCAATAGTTGCTCCTTCCATTCCACATCAAACAGACATGTTTCACTTCTGGCTTTGAAGTGTTAATAAAGTATTTTTTCATCCTATGTACACAGTCTCTTCTTCCATCGTTCAGGTCACAATTTTAATTCTTATCATGCTAACCTAGCACTGTACCTCTTGCTCATTTTCTTCTCATCTTCCAGGTACTCCATCCTCTTTCATTTCCAACTCTCCATAGTGCTTCCCTCTTCAAGATCCTTCTAAAATTTCTAAACTCCCTATTTTATATTCTCCACTTTTCCCCATTCATTCCCTCTGTGGCACCTAAGCACTTAGGTTACCAGAATTTCAATTGAATTTTTGTACATATCTTACACATTCTATCCTTTCTCCTACCTGAAATTAATTTCAGTATCTGTCTCCCTCAGACACTCTCTGAGGCCCGCTAGATGGGACACTCTCTCAGCCCTGGGATTAAATCTTCTAACTTGTTTTCGCCCAAGAGTTTAAAATGACTCACTGTACTCAGCATACACTTCATAAAAGCTATTGATTGATTGCCAGTGATTGCTAAGCACCAGAATAAATATAGGATAAATTAAGACACTGTCCCTGTCTCTCAAAACTCATAATATAAGTGGGATAAGCCACACACATAGAACAATGAAAAACACTTTTTTGACAAGAACAGCAGCAAATTTAAAATTCAAGTCCAAATGAACAAGTAGCTAAAACAATACTTTGCAGGGGTGATTTTCAGGCTCCTCCCTGTTCCTGACAAACACTCTTTGCTTATTAATTGCTGCAGTTTCTCCCAGCATTCTTGGCATTGTTTTGGGCTCCACTGCAATAGGTTTGGAAGGTACTGACAAAAAAATATAAAATGTTATCCATTAGCAAACTTGGCCTAATCTAATGGAAAAGCTTCATTATCATTTCTCTTACATTTTATTTTACCTTTCTTCAAGAGTTCTTAACTTCTGATACATCTTTGAAAAGAATCCTTTAAGGAATGCTGAATTATTACTTCAAAGTAGTTGGTATGGTAACAACACAGCTTTGAATGAGTTATATATTAAATACTCCAAAATATTAGCTGGTACCAGAATGTTTTCACGTGTTTATTAAAACATTTCATAGAGTTTTATTTAACATGTAGTTTTTTGTATTCCAAATCATCTCTGGAGAACACTTCCTACACTGTTACTGCTTTGTGGGCAGGGATTGTGTTTATCAACTCTACTGTTTTGTACTCTCCCGAGGGCCTAGTACAGTGCTCAGCACATGGTAAGTGCTCAACAAATACCTTCAATTGATTGATTGGTCCTCAGTGAGGGTGCACGACAGGGGAGCAGACTGCCTATCCTATGGCTAATTGGATTACAGCCATCCCTGACATCCAATCTGACCTTCCTTTACTCAGTTGAAAGGGGACATTTATGGCTAGGTTATAAACCACTATTTCTCATTAGTTGCCAACGTGAGCCTTTTTCTTTGATTGGTCTCTGCCAATAGAATATGAAACTTTATTAATCAATCATATTTATTGACTTCTTATTGTATGCAGAGCACTGTGTTGAGAGCTCGGGAGAGTACAATATAACAAAATAACAGAGCTGGTAGACACATTCCCTGCCCACAGTAAGTTTACAGTTTAGAGTTATCAAAACTTTAGCATAGATGGAAAGAATTTGTATCCTTTCCCATCCCCAGTCCATTGTCCCTGCTGCAAAAAGACTTGGAGCTGGAGCTGCTGCGCCTCAGCAGAAACTTTATTCAAATCCTCCCGTTCCTAGGTACTAGTGAGATGAGTGGGACACAAGGAACAAGATGAAGAAAATGTTTCTGAAAAATCAAAATCAATAACCTTCCACATCTCCAGCCACATTTCCTCTAGGAGGGGTTGGGAACCATGGCTTTGAATCTTCAGCCACCTTGGCTCCTTGGAAAAGGGTCATGGAGGGAACATAGAGAAGGAGAAGGGGGCTGAAAGGAGTAGAAATGGGGCTCACCAGCACTGTTGGGGGCGTATATTTTCCATTTATTATTAAATGAAAGGAATGCTTGCCTCCACTATCCCCCACCCCTATTCCAATCATATACACTGATGGGAGATTTGTTTTTTTAATTGAGGGCAGCGGTAATGGCTCCCTTCCCACAGCTCCAAGAGCCTGCAGT
Source organism: Ornithorhynchus anatinus (assembly GCF_004115215.2). NCBI lineage: Eukaryota > Metazoa > Chordata > Mammalia > Monotremata > Ornithorhynchidae > Ornithorhynchus > Ornithorhynchus anatinus. The sequence continues at coordinate 160,280,962 of NC_041728.1, forward strand.
GTGCGGGAGCAGCATCTCTCCATAACTGTCTGGGAGACCCTCAGCTATAGCAGGGTTCAAAACAGTGCTGTGGGGTTCAACTCCAGGTTCGCCCACACATGCTTTAACTTCAGAGGAAACCACTTTTGCTCCCACACTTACCCTGGGTTCCTTCCTCCCCAGCTTCAAGGAAAATCACCACTCCTTTTCCCCGGCTCCTCCCATAATTCAATATGTAAGACTGATTGCCCCGAAGACATATTATACCACCACCTGCTTTACTAATTTGTAGGATTGTGCCTGAAAAATCTGCCATAGCAAAAAAATGTGCCTTCCTGTTGTGGAGGCTTCAGTGAGAAATATGTGCTTTAAAAGCATCCCATCGGAGATTCTGATAAGGGAATTGTCGAGAAGTAAGGAAAAATTACAGTTTTCGGGAAGCAAAGGAGATGACTGCCACCTTTTGCAAAAGTAAGGGACTATCTTGGATAATAATTATTATAGTTTATCTTAGGTGCTTATTATGTGCCAGTCACTGTACTAAGCACTAGGATAAATACAAGCAAATCGGGTTGGACACAATCCCTGTCCCACTTAGGGCTCCCAGTCTCAATCCACATTTTACAGATGAGGTAACTGAGGCAGAAAGAAGTAAAGTGACTTACCCAAGGCACACAGCAGACAGTTGGCAGTACCAAGATTAGAACCCATAACCTTCTGACTTTCAGGCACTATCCACTATGCCATGCTGCTTGGATGAAACCAACCTCCAGAGTTCTCTTCTGGGAGGGACGTACCTGGCTCAATTTCTTAGAAGCAGGCTACACATGGTAAGAAGCCTCTTCATCACCTAATTAAGAGTGTAAGAAGGTAAACCAGAGGAATTGGGGATTGGTGATCTATTTGTGGGCTTTTGGGTTTAAGCACTATTTTGTGGTTTCAAATCTCCCTTTGAAGTCATTTTCTATTGTATTTCTGATTAAAATATTTTTTGTTAGCAGACAGCTTTAATAAGAGTTTTATGACTTTTCAAAGGACTCAAGCATATTGCCCTTTTGCATTCTGGCCAGATTTCACATCTCCTGTATTCCATTTGAATGCCTGGACTAGGGAAGGCTCCTTTGGCTTATCCTCCTTAGTGCTTTAGCAAGGTGATTCTTTCCTCACAAAATGACCCATATACCTCTACACCACACTAAATCGCATGACTCCATGTCAGGTTAAAAATTACCATTAGACTCTTAGGCTTTCCTTGCATACTTAACTTTATCTTCACAGTATAAAGACATAAAGAGAATAAAGACAAGAGAGTACTAAGGGAATTAGAACAATGCCAATAGGTGGGGAGCAGAATCTAAACTAAGATAATGGACTGGATAGGAGAGTTTACACAACTCTGCATTCAGAAGAGCAAGAATTCCTTAATGAAGGGCTGTGTGACCTTCTTGGGAAGCAGTCATCCCAGCTGCACTGACTCTCTCACAGGTGACAGGGTGTGAGGCGATCAATTGCAGATGAAATGAGCTGTTGGATTAGTGACACAGACATTACTCAGTAGTTCATCTTACTTGGTTCTAGCCGGTTCCTTTCCGTCCCCCTAAACTATTAGTTTTTACCTCTTTGAAATTCTGTTCTTGCTCTAGGATGGCTCAGGAATCTTGTTTTGTGCCTGATGGTCACCTTCATGTATGCCTTGATAATAATTAACGCTATCTTTGATTTCCATGGCCTGCTTAATCAATCAATCAAGCAAGCCAGGGGTGTTATTTGTGGAGTGCCTAATGAGTACTAGTCACACGAGAAGCAGCGTGGCTCAGTGGAAAGAGCACGGGCTTTGGAGTCAGGAGTCATGAGTTCGAATCCTAGCTCTGCCACTTGTCGGCTGTGTGACTGCGGGCAAGTCACTTAACTTCTCTGTGCCTCAGTTCCCTCATCTGTAAAATGGGGATTAAGACTGTGAGCCCCACGTGGGACAACCTGATTCCCCTATGTCTACCCCAGCGCTTAGAACAGTGCTCGGCACCTAGTAAGTGCTTAACAAATACCAACATTATTATTTATTATTACTAGTCGTTATACTAAGCATTTAGGAGACAAAAAGGTAGCAAGATACATACTGACCACCCTCAAGAAATCTACAGTTTGTAAGCTGTTGGTAAACTGTAAATTTCTTAAAGTTGGTGAGTGTGTGTCTTGCTACCTTTTTGTCTCCTAAATCCTTAGTATAATGACAACTGTTCTTGTCTGCCTGTCTCCCCCGATTAGACTGTACACCCGTCAAACGGCAGGGATTATATCTGTTGCCGACTTGTTCATTCCAATCGCTTAGTACAGTGTTCATTCATTCATTCAATAGTATTTATTGAGCGCTTACTATGTGCAGAGCACTGTACTAAGCGCTTGGAATGAACAAGTTGGCAACAGATAGACATAGTCCCTGCCATTTGACGGGCTTACAGTCTAATCGGGGGAGACGGACAGACGAGAACAATGGCAATAAATAGAGTCAAGGGAAGAACATCTCGTAAAAACAATGGCTACTAAATAGAATCGAGGCGATGTACAATTCATTAACAAAATAAATAGGGTAATAAAAATATATACAGTTGAGCAGACGAGTACAGTGCTGAGGGGATGGGAAGGGAGAGGGGGAGGAGCAGAGGGAAATGGGGGGAAAAGAGGGTTAAGCTGCGGAGAGGTGAGTAAGCGCTCAATAAATACGAATGAATGAATGAATGAATGAATGAATGAATGAATGAATGAATGACAAAGGAAGAACACAGATAAAGCAGGAAAGTATCAGTTCATCAGTGGTACAAACTGAGCATTTATTGTGTGCAGAGCATACTAAGTACTTGGGAGAGCATAAGTAGAGCAGCATGGATGGACAAGGAGTGGATAGAGCACGGGGCTGGGAGTTCTAATTCCATCACTGCCGCTTGTCTGCTGTGTGACCTTGGGGAAGGCAATTCACTTCTCTGAGCCTCTGTAAAATCGGGATTGAGGCTGGGGGCCCCACATGGGACAAAGACTGTGTCCAATCCGATTTGCTTGTATCCACCCCCGTGCTCAGTACAGTGCCTGGTACATAGTAAGTACTTAACAAATGCTATAATAATTATTACCATTATTATTCCAGCCTTCAAGTAGCTTACAATCTAATGGAGGAATTTACATGTCAGGAAGAAACATCAGAAATTTATGATTTTCCAAATCTGAATTTTCCTCATGCCTCAGTATTCCCCCAAATCTCTTCTTCCCCAACACTCCTCTTCCTTCCTGTCTTTTACAGAACCTCTCCATAGGACAAAGCATCCTTTGAATTCTATCATCTTCATTCCCTGTGACTCTCACCACCATTCCCTCTCTTTTGAAATCCCACCTCTCCCACTCCTCTCCTTGCACCCCCAAGAGATATAGGAAAAAAAGACAAGACAGGGCAATAGAAGGAGCTAAATTGGGAAATGGGAAAATGGGAACAGATATGAGGGGGATGGAGTTACATGGTAAATAATAGCCACTGTCTAGCAAATATCAGCCAAGGTCTTACAGATTTTTCCAGAGATGCTATTTTATAGAACTAGGCTGATTTCAGGTGACCTTAGAGCACTTCTTTGCTGGATTCCCTTAACCGCCTACTTGCTCCAGTGTCTTTCCATTCCCCTTGCTACTCTTACTTATTCGTAAGTGCTTACTATGTGCCAGGCACTATACTAAGCTCTAGAGTAGATACAATCTAATCAAGTTGGACACAGTCCCTGTCCTACATAGAGTTCACAGTCTTAATCCCCATTTTACAGATGAGGTAACTGAGGCCCAGAGAAATTCAGTGACATGCCCAAGGTCACCCAAAGAGTCCTTATGTCAGAGATAGGACATAAGTGAAGGCTTGACACTGAAATAGATAAGACTGAGGTACAGGTTGGCATTAGAGTGAAGTGAGTATGCTGGGTTGTAGTAGGAAATCAGCAAGGTAAAACAGGACAAAGTGATTGAGTGCTTTAAATCCAATGAAAGGAGTTTCTGTTGAATGCAGAGGCAAATGGACAACTATTGGAGTTTTTTTGAAGAGTGGTGAAACATGGACTGAACAGATTTTTGGTGAAATGATTGGGTGAGCAGAGTTAAATATGGACCGCAGGGTCGTCTTTGGGATGGGGGCCTGGTGCTTGCTGGGAGTCCTGGGCCCCGGGCCCCTCCTCAGCTGCCTAAGATGGCCGGGTAGGGATGGGAGCGTTGTGAGGAGGCTTAGGTCGGTAACAAACGTCTCGAGAGTAGCTACTCTGTGACAGACACAGTCCCCGGGCCGAAAAATGCCACTGCTGCCACTTGGATGCTCTTGGTTTGGTCCCAGGCTAGTGTGTGACAGCCAGAGTGTCTTGCACAGTGGAGTGCTCTGCCGTCTGTCTCCCCCGATTAGACTGTGGGCCCATCACTGGGCAGGGACTGACTCTATTGCTGAATTGTACATTCCAAACACTTAGTAGAGTGCTCTGCACATAGTAAGCACTCAATAAATACTACTGAATGAATGAATGAAAGAGTGGTGAGAGACAAGACACAGGGAGATTAGCAAGGAGGCTAAGATAAGTGCTTTTAAAATATAATACCAATATGTGTGGAGAGGGAGATTTTATGGGAGATTTTAGCAAGGTTGTGAAAGTTGAACTGATAGGATTTGGTAAAAGATTAAATATGTGGATTCAATAAGAAGATGAGTTGAAGGTAACATTAAAGTTAGAGGCTCATGAAACAGGGAGGATGGTGGCACTATCTACAGTGATTGGAAAGTTAGCGGGAGACAGGATTTGTGTGGGAAGATGAGTTCTGTTCTGGATGTGTTAAATTTGAAGTTTTGGCAGGACATCCAAGAAGAGATATCCAGAAAGCAGGAGGAAATACAAAATTGCAAGAAAGGGGAAACCTTTTTCCTAATCTTCATGGCTTTAAATAATTCACTTTTCACATTGAGAGCTACCTCATTACCACGCTGGGTTTATTATGGTACTGGAGTTCTGATCCAACTCAGTTGGCTTGAGGGCAGGGATCCATGTCTATCTATTCTGTTGTACTCTCTAAGTGTACCAGGCCTGCACACAGTATGCTCTCAGTAAATTCATTGGTTGATTGATTGAAGCACACCAATAAAGTGGAACAGGGATATACAAGCAAGCCTTGCTTATCTGAGGCTCCCATAACAAATGAAGGGCCATTTGAAAGTCTTTGCTGTTCAGAATGGTCCAAATGATTCCTCAAATCAAACCATCTTAAAGGAGAGAGATCCTCTGGTTTGGTGAATTCCTCAAAGATTTCCCATTTTCAAGGTGATATATCAAAACATCTCTAACCTTTCTAAACTGTGCTATGACTTGGTTTTTGGCATTTATAGTGAAGAGGGGTATCTCCCCCTTTAGACTGTAAACTCGCTGTGGGCAGGGAATGTGTCTGTTTCTTGTTATATTGTACTCTCCCAAGTGTTTAGTACAGTGCTCTGCACACAGTAAATGCTCAAAAAATGCAACTGAATGAATGAATGGTGGAAGAAGGTGGCAGGTGGGACTCCCTCCCCAGCCTGGTCACTCAGGGTTTCAGAACAGTACACCCCACCTTTCCCAAGGGAATTCCTGCACCTGACCCAGTTCTCTCCCCATCCCCTATCCCCACACCCTGGGGCTGGGCACAGAGCCAGCCTCCAGTACAACAGACAGCAGGACTCAGCTCAGACACCCTCCCTGTTACATCCACACTAATTACCTGAAGCGCATTTCTGCCTCCCGCATTTTCTGCTTTTGCTTCATAAAGGCATTAGACTGGCATCCAGGAAATCTGGGAAACAGGGCGTGGTAGGTCTTTTACCAGAGCTCCTAAATTCACTGCAGAAAGAGCTGCCAGCCACCCCAAAAGCTGTGCCTCTGTGGTACAAGCACTAACCAGCATAACTCAGCTTAGACACCCTCCTAGTTGTTCCAAACTGCTCCCATTTCCCACATCACTGGATCAGAGAACTCAACAGAGAGCTAATAACACTTAGCAGATTGTAGTAAATACTACCCGAGGCTGTCATTGCTTTAACTGGTGGAATCTAAAAACAAAGTTCTCCTAGTAGCTTATCATTTGTTGTGGGGATCATAGATTGACAGACTACCAATCGTGCCCTTCCAGTTGATTGGTGTATGATTAGCTTGTATCTACTCCAATCCTCAGTATTGCACATAGTAAACACTTAGCAAGTACAATAAAAAAAAAAAAATCTGCCCCCCAATGGTGCAAAAAAAATGCCAGTTGAGACTCCTACACCAGTAACACATTCCCTTTTTATTTTGAAAGATGGAGGAGGGGAATGATGAACCAATGACCTTGTTTCTGATAACAGCAAGCACTTTGTTTACCAGTTTCCTGTCTACCCATCTCAAGCTCTGACCTCTCTCCTTCCATGCAACCTCTCATGTCCTCCTGCTTTCAACACATATCTACTTGTATGCTCTTCTGACACCTCAAATTAAGCATGTCCCAAACTGAACTCCTTATCTGCCCGCCTAAACCCTGTTCTCTACATGTCTTTCCCATCACTGGAGACAACACCATTATCCTCTTATTTCATACACCGTTAGCCTTAACATTGTCCTTGATTCATCTCTCTCATTCCACCAACATATTTAATCTGTCAACAGTTGCTGTCAGTTCTGCCTTTACAACCTTGCTAAAAAAATCTCCCTTTTCTCTCCATCCAAACTTCTACCATGCTGATCCAAGCACTTATCCTATCCTGCCTTGACTACTGCATCTGTCTCCTTACTGATCTCCTGGTTTTGTCACTCTTCTTACTCCAATCCATACTTCACTTAGCTGCACGGATCATTTATCAACACAAATGTTCAGTCCATTTCTTCCCAATCCTCAAGAACCTTCTGTGGCTTCCCATCCACATCTGCATCAAACAAAAACTCCTTAACATTGACTTTAAAGCACTCAATCAGCTTGCCCCATCCTACCTCACCTCACATCTCCTAATACAGCCCAGGCTTCACTCTCCATTCTTCCAGCACCAGCCTACTCACTGTGCCTCAAATTCATCTAGCTGGCTGCTACCCCCTTTCCCATGTCCTCCCCCAGCTTGGAACTCCCTCCCCAACATACACACCAGACCATCACTCTCTCCACCTTCAAAGCATTAGTAAGATCACATCTTCTCCAAGAGGCCTTCTGCAACTAAACCCTCGACTTGCTCTCCCTTCTGCATCATCTTTGCACTTGGATCTGTGACCTTTGGTCATTTGGGATTCATCTCCGCTCCAACCCTAAACCACTTATATCTTTAAGTTATATAAATGACATTTATATTAATGTCTGTCTCCCCCTCTGGATTGTAAGCTCATTATGGGCAGGGAACATGTTTGCCGATTCTGTTTTATTGTACTCTTCAGAACATTAGTACAGTGCTCTGCACTAGCCAGGAGAAGCAGCGTGGCTCAGTGGAAAAGACCCCGGGCTTTGGATTCAGGAGTCATGAGTTCGAATCCCAGCTTTGCCATTTGTCAGCTGTGTGACTGTGGGCAAGTCACTTCACTTCTCGGGGCCTCAGTTACCTCATCTGTAAAATGGAAATTAAGACTGTGAGCCCCACGTGGGACAACCTGATTCCCCTGTGTCTACCCCAGCGCTTAGAACAGTGCTCTGCAAATAGTAAGCGCTTAACAAATATCAACATTATTATTATAATAAGCCCTCAATAAATACCATTGATTGAGTGATCTATTGAAAACAGAAACTGCAGGAGGTGGGGAGAGGGAACAGTAACCTGAATGTGATCTTCAATGATTCAGCCCAGACACATTCATTATGAACTCGGGAGAGTGGTACAGTGGCACTCAGTACCTCAGGGTTCAGGCAGTAGGCACTCCATTTCTCAGGTCTTCTGGCTATCAGCTCCCTGTCCTTTACAAAACTGCTTGGGGTGGAGAGGGGCAGGGGATTAGCTGGATGGGACCGGGAGGGTGACTTAGCTGAGTCACATCTGCCCTTGAACTCTCCTCATCTTAAACCGGAACCTGGCTGTGCCTCCAGCCCCATAAGAGCGGGGAGGGGATCAAGTACCCAGGAGATTTCCCTTCATGTGGGAGCCATAATGGAGGTTCCTCCAAAGAGGAAACGTAGACCCCTGGGAAACACAGGGCAGCTACTCTAAAGCCCAATTAGTTGCCCCGACCTGGCTTCAGAGGGAGCTCACCCTAGGGCCTCCCTCCCCTCTCTTCGCTAGTAATCCCAAAGCAGAGCCTCAGGGAACCTGGGAAAGGGAAGGATCGCTTTGTAAAGCCACCGCAAAAATGATCAGTCTTACAAAAGTCACCAAACAGGAGGATCTCTGTCCGTAAAATAGGATTAGCTTCATGGTACCTGAGACAAGTCATTCAGTCAAACACTGCTGTATCATTCATCATTCAGTTTTAAATGCTATCAGGGAGAAAGATGGTATCGGTTTTCCATAGTCCTTTTCTGCAGCACTTAAATTCTCCACATCTCTGTGTGTGTGGGTGTATGTGAAATTATGGGATATTTTAGTTGAAGATAAAATTATCCAGATGATAGTAATTTTGCAAAAGGGTAATTTGACATTAAAGACTTTTAAATGACATAAAATAATGCCAAAAGAGATTAGAGTTCACAGAATCATCTTCCTTCAGATGATTTTTTTGAGTTGTTATTTTTCAAAAGGGATGCTGAAATACTAAGATGGCGTAGCTGTATCTATTTGAACTCAAGAGAATGGATTAGTTAATTTTTCATAGGCCCTTCCAGCACTTGCTCTATGATTGTGATTTCCAAAGGCAAAGAAAGCAGGTCAAGCATTTAGCATTTAATTTGTAATTTTACTCTAAAGCACAAACTTGTGTTTTGAAAAATATCTTGGTATTTGCAATTGCTGAAAGATTTGGTAAGGAGAATGCCTTCAGGTTTAAAACTTGTTCTAGTATCATGCCAAGTGCTCTGGGCAGTAGCTCAATAATAAGGCTCAATTGATTATAATGCTACAAGTGGGGACATTCATTAGAGAAGCAACGTGGCTTAATGGAAAGAGCATGGGCTTGGGAGTCAGAAGTTGTGGGTTCTAATCTCAACTCCGCCACTTGTCTGCTGTGTGACCTTGGGCAAGTTACTTAAATTCTCTGTGCCTAAGTTACTTCATCTGTAAAAATGGGGATTAAAAAATGTGAGCCCCATGTGGGACAATCTAATTACCCCGTGTCTACCCCAGTGCTTAGAACAGTGCTTAGCACATAGTAAGCGCTTAACAAATACCATTATTATTATTATTATTGATTTCCCCTAGATATGAGGAACAATAAGGCCCTGGAGTCAGAAGACCTGGGTTCTAATGCCAGTTCAGCCACTTGTCTGCTGTGTGAACTTGGGCAAGTCACTTACTCTCTGCGCCTCAGTTCCCTCATTTGCAAAATGGGGATTCAATACCTGTTGTCCTTTTTACTTAGACTGAGACTCCCATGTGGGACCCGAATACCATGTATCCACTGCAGTGTTTAGTACAGTGCATGGCATATAGGAAGTGCTTAGCAAACCCCACAGTTATTTTCATTATAATAATAATAAGCCCTGTCAGGTTGCACTGTGGTCAGTTGAAGATTACTGAGGGGTTGATGAACAGACAAAAGCCTCAGCCCCAATCTCTCTTCCCACAGCTCCACTGGTCCTCTCACAACAGAGGTCACAAAAGTCATAACCCCATTCCCTTCCCAGTAGGCAACTCTGACCAATTCATCCCTATCCTTCACTCAGTCCTGACAATCCCACTTGTGAAGTGGAAGTATGGTGATGATTCCTGTGTATATACGCTCTAGTAGTGCTGAATGCTTGGAGGAAAAAAAGCCTCTTTTATAGGCTTTGACAAAACCACAACCTAGAAGGACTTTTTCCCTCTCCTTCTCTCCATCCCAGCCAGGAAGGAGTTGTTTTCATGGAGAATGGATTAGATGGTCTGGATCAAGTTTCCTCTCCTTTAACCCCAGCCCAAACTTTCCTCAACTTTTTACAAGACTTGTGTAAGGAGAAGTAATGTTGTGAGTTCAAAAAATATATTGAAGGTGAAAGCTAGAAAATAGCATTTTTCAGCTTTACATGTTACCAAATCAGACATTTTAGAAAACTGAATCTAAAATGAAAGAATATTTTTTCAATGAATTTTGAAAGTCCTCCCCATTTAAATGTGAAATCCTCAACCAAATAAAAGTAAATATGATATAATATTTCATCAGAAGTAAGCTCACTGTGGGCAGGGAATGTGTCCATTTTTTGTTGTTGTACTCACCCAAGCTTTTAATAATAATGATAATAATAATGATAATAGTTATGATATTTGTTAAGCACTTACTGTATTCGAGACACTATGTCAAGTACTGGGGTGGATATAAGTAAATTGGGTTGGACACAGTCACTGTCCCATATGGTGATCACAGTCTTAATCTTCATTTTACAGATAAGGTAACTGAGGCACAGAGAAGTGAAGTGATTTGTCCAATTTCACAAAGCAGAAAAGTGGCAGAGTTGGGATTAAAACCCATGACCTTCTGACTCCCGGGTCCATGCTCTATCCACAATGCCACACTGCTTAGTACAGTGGTCTGCACATAGTAAGCACTCAATAAACATGATTGAATATATTAAAAATTGTAAAGAAAAATATCTTCATATAAAATTTTTTCAAAATTGTAAATATCTAGGAACATTTTCCCTTCTCAGTCTCTCATCTGTCTTGACTACAGGAGGGAGAGTAAATCAGAGGCATACCCATTCCATTCCTAGTTTGGGCAGTGGTTAGCGAGTGGAAGGCAATCTGCTAAGAGTCAAAACTCCCTTTGCGGGCAGAGACTCAAGTTACTGTACGGAAGGATGCAATGGTAAACCATTTTTACCAAGAAAACTCTGTGGATACACTACCAAAACAATTGCAGATGGAGGTGGGTTGTTCTGGGAGAGATGTGTCCATGGTGTCACTATGGGTCAGAGACGAATCAACAGCATAAGACAAGAGGAGCATTGATTCATTATACTTTTCCATTACAAAAGGTTTAACATTACAATACTTGTTAATTTTCCTAAAATCTCTTTCTTTGTAATTGTCTTTATATAGATATGAAAGTATTTGTTAATGATTACAAGAGCCATAAAAATAAAATAATTGCTTTTGAAAGCAGTTTACAAGTATAGATTCATATAAAAGATTTACAAAAGGCATATCTGGGAAGAAATTGATCTTGTGTAAATAAACAGTGTGGTTCAGACACTTCATTTATCTTTTCTCTCATCCAACACACAGAAAAAGACAAGAGATGACTTTTAGGTTGCTACCCTGTGTTGTGTAATATTCAATTTCTCATTAGAGTTGTGCAATTCTAAAACATCCAGTCAGAAGTCAGATTGAAAGTGGTCAAGGGAATTGAAAAAATGGAAGGAGAGAAAAACTATATTTCACTTGAAGAAAAATGCCTGTTTCAAAACAGTAGGTGCTGATCTGACAAGGATCAAGGGCCCAGCATCCTCTTGGAGGGAGGGAACTTATCACTGAGTCTTTTCTTCTCATTGCCTGAAAGACAAGGTGCTTTTCTAAGATACCCCTACTCTGGACAGGGAACCTTCCAGTTGGAGATGAGCTCTGTCTCTCCCTGTCTTTGCTCCTCTAGGCTGAAAGCTCCTCCTATAGACTGTAAGCTCCTTGTGACATATATCATGTCTATTTTATAGTACTTTCCCAAATGTTGAATACAGTGCTCTGCACACAGTAAGAACTCAATAAGTTTTATTAATTAAGACTGCAACCCACATATTCAATCCATCACTAAATCCTGTCAGTCCCACCTTCACAACATCGCTAAAATCCGCCCTTTTCTCTCCATCCATACTACCACATTAATAATAATAATAATAATAATAATAATAATGTTGGTATTTGTTAAGCACTTACTATGTGCAGAGCACTCTTCTAAGCCCTGGGGTAGATAAGGGTAGTTAGGTTATCTCACGTGAGGCTCAGTCTTAATCCCCATTTTACAGATGCAGTAACTGAGGCACAGAGAAGTTAAGTGACTTGCCCACAGTCACACAGCTAAGTGGCAGAGCTGGGATTCGAACCCATGACCACTGACTCCCAAGCCCATGCTCTTTCCACTGAGCCACGTTAATATGATCACTCATCCTATTCCACCTGGATTACTGCATCAGCCTCCTTGCTGAGCTCCCATCCTTCTGTCTCTCCCCATTCCAGTCGATACTTCACTCTGCTACTCATATCTTTTTTCTTCAAAAACGTTCAGGATACATCACCCCACTCCTCAAAAAAATCCTGTGGTCTACAATCCAGCCCTCACAAATCACTCCTTCATTCAATCATATTTTTTGAGCGCTTACTGTGTGCGGAGCACTGTACTAAGCACTTGGAAAGTACAATTCAGTAACAGAGAGAGACAATCCCTCCCCAGCAATGGGCTCCTCTAATGCTAACCTTCTCACTGTGCCTGGGTCTCACCTATCTCACCCAGGATACCTAGCCCACATCCTGCCTCTGGCCTGGAATGCCCTCCCTCCTCAAATATGACAGACGATTACTCTCTCCCCTTCAAAGTTTGCTGAGGACATATCTCCTCCAGGAGGCCTTCCCAGAGTAAGCCCCCCTTTCCTCTTCTCCCACTCTCTTCTGCATTGCCCTGACTTACTCCCTTTATTCATTCACCCCTCCCAGCCCCACAGCACTTATGTACATATCTGTATTTTATTTATTTGTATTTATGTCTGTCTCCTGTCTTCTAGACTGTAAGCTCATTGTGGGCAGGGTATGTGTCTGTTTATTGTTGTATTGTTCTCTCCCAAGTGCTTAGTACAGTGTTCTGCCACAGTAAGCACTCAATAAATACAGATGAATGAATTAATGAATTATACTAACGTTGTTTGTGTGTGTATTGGTAGGAGGGAGAGTAGAAAATCCAGGCAGTTTAAACTATCTCTGCTTTGGTTGTTACTTTAAGAATGTATATTAAATGTTGCAGGGGTCTCAGATCTTGGTTGGTGTCTGCCTGCAGTAGAGGCTGGGAGAGAAGATCCAGGGGAGCACACTGACCTGTGTAACTGTGGGTGCAGGGAGGAGCACTTAGTTCAAGAGCTTCCCACATCCAGCCATAAGAAGGGGTGGTAGGATAGTCTCCAGTGACCTCTATGCATTTGGGCAGGCACCTGGGCTTCAGCTGAAAAGTGATGGCAGCAATAGGGGTGCAGGGACTTGGGGAGCAGTGAGTTGGATGTCCCCAAAATCTGCATTGAGAATATTTGGAGAACTGGAGGATTTTAGGCCGATTGCATTCCAGGAGCTCCTAAAGTGACTCAGGTGCTTTGTAAACCTGGAATTAGGGCTAAAAATCTCTGGTAATGTCACACTCCCCCTGCCATTAGATGTAAACTCTTTGGTGGCAGAGATCATGTCTGCTACCCCTATCGTACTATACTGAGGCCCTAGTACAGTGCTCTGGATAAGTGGTCACCAAATAATATTGATTGATCAATTGACTGGTCATGGGATACTATTTCTCTCTGCCTTCTGACCCAACCTCCGTCAGCCATCTTCCAGTACTTGTGTTCGATCACAAGATCACTGTTGAGAAATTGGTATGGCTCTGTGTAATCCATCACTATTACTGGAAATAAGCTTCTTGAAGGCAGGAATTGTTTCCGATAACTCTATGGTATTTGCCCAAGTGTTTAATAGAGTGTTTTGCAAAGAGAAACTGCCGAGAAAATACTAGTGATTGATTAATTTCAACCTCATGATAGGATTCCCTATGTACTTATCTCTAAACTGAAATGCTATCCAGCTATACCCAACAGCACCCAGAATCGACCTATATGCCTGAACCCATGCAAGATTTCCCTGATCACCCTGAATGGGAGAGAGGTACCTAAGGCATTCAAAATAGGCTCGCGAGAGGATCAAGTCTTGTGATTATCTTGCTGTATAGGTAGGATGCTACCATCTTTAGCTTTGTCTTCAAAAATCTTGGACAGACATTGGTGGAAGTGTGGTAGAGAAGAGCAAACTCAGGTGTTCAATAAATTCCATTGATTGATCCATCATCAATGGCAATATTAAACATTTATTGAATTCAGAACACTGAACTAAACACTTGAAAATGTACAATGAAAAGAAAATATAGTTCCTTTTTGCAATGAACTAACAATCCAGTGGAGGCAAATGGACTTAAATATATATAAAATATATAAATGATAACTTTTTGGAAAATAGTGGAGGGTATGCCTGGTCAACAAGTGTATAGGAGCCCTTTATGTGTTTTTAATGTGACAGCACTTTTATTCTTAGATTAATTTTTAATTTCAGGAAGGAAATGTCATATGATTGAAGATTATTTCACCCTTTCAATCTAAATTAATCCACAGGGATCAAATTGCACTGGCCCATAATTAGCTTTCTTCTCTTGTGAATCTTTTTAGAGTCCATATTTTTATTCTATGTCTTTTTTCAGCTATGGCACATCTAATCGTCTTCAAAGAAAATAATAATATTGCATCTTTTGAGGTAATCAGAACAGATCTGTCACTACAGTTTTGTATATTTGACTTGAAACAAAAGTAAATAAATATTGACACTTGGCAAAGTGCAATGATTTTCATTCAGTGCCAAAGTTACATCTCAATTTTCACAAAGATTCATTTCATGGCCCGAAGCATTATTTCTTTAAAAATCCCAAGTGTTTCCTGCTGCTTATTATGTATCTGGCACAGTCCAACAACTTCTATTGACAGCATACATTGAACTTAAATAAGGCTAACACTTTCTTTATGGAAGCCTGGAGGGCAAATCAGAATCACTGAAAAAGGCAGAGAACAAGTGCAATTATAAAAATACTCAATGTCCTTTCATTGTTTTTGCTGTAGTCTTATATAACTGCATCTAAAATGTGAATTGTCATTAGTACATTAGTACATCATTTCTGATATGGCTAGGGGATTGGGATACTCGTTCAATTAAATGCATAAAGTTCTCTCTTTAATATGCATGCTAGGGATGTTTTATTCAATAGTTGAGGTAATAATATTGAGTAAGCACTTACTCTGTATAGAGCAGTATTCTGAAAGCTGGGAGAAGACACAGATGGGAATTAGACATGTCCCCTGTCCTGTCAGGGAATTTACAATCTAAGATTATAGGTGGGAAGAAAGCACTGGAGACAAACACTTCAGGACTGATGAAAGATCAAGATACCACTTGGGCATAGCTAGTATTGATCTCCTCTCTCCACAGTATTCCGAACCTGGTATGAGTTGATCGTCAAGTCTTACCTTTACCCACTGAACTTCTATACTTTCAAAGCAGCAGATATTTTTGAAAACACAAGAAGGGAGATTGCTTCCAGAAGACCATCTTTCTTGGATTATAGAAAGATTGGCAGACTGTTTTTCATATTTAGTCCACGGCCTTGTTCAGTCTAACTTCAAGTTTTCTGTTTTGGTGTAAAGTATAAAAGCACAGTATTCTTCAGAATAAAATAAACAATCCCTATTCCAAAAGGAAGGTGACAACATGAAAGGCAAACTTGGACAGCAGAAGAAAGGTTGGACTGAGGGTCAAGAGACTGTGTTCTTCCTCTGTGTGAAGGTTCAGCAACCTACTAAACGTCTTTATGCCTGAGCTCCCTCCTTTGCAAAATGGGGATTGCACCTACTCCTTAAAATGTGAAGCTAAAATGAAGCTAAATGCTGTTACTTAATAAATACTGTAGATGCCTTGGGCAATCAAGGCTTTTCCAAACTAGAGAAGAAGCGTGACCTAGCCATTTCCCCGCTATGTGACCTGGGGCAAGTCACGTAACTTCTCTTTGCCTCAGTTTTACTTATCTGTTAGAGTAGAGATTCAAAACCCTGTTATCCCTTCTACTAAGACTGTGATTATCTTATTTATCTCTCAGCAATTAGTATAAGTGTCATGGGTCCAGATCCTGGCTCCGCCGCTGATCAGCTGTGTGACTTTGGATAAGTCACTTAACTTCTCTGTGCCTCAATTCCCTCATCTGTAAAATGGGGATTAAGACTGCGAGCCCCATATGGGACAACCTGATCACCTTGTACCTTCCCCAGCGCTTAGAACAGTGCTTTGCACATAGTAAGTGCTTAACAAATGCCATCATCATCATTATTATTATAATAATGTTAGACACAAAGCTTAATGAATATCACAATTATTATTATTAGCATGATTATTACTATTATTATTATTACTGGCATGAATACAATAAAATCAGATCATATACAGCCCCTGTTCTGCCTGAAGCTCACAGTCTAAGGAGGGGAGGTAGGTATCTTGTCCTGATTTTGCTGACGAGGAAACTGAGTCCCAGGGAAGTTAAATATCCATTCTTGCTATATAGGCTTTGGTACAATTGGCTGTACCTTCTGGAAGTGGTAAATTTGCAACATTTTAATTATTGTTCTGTGGAAGCAGTTTCCCTTCACAGCTACTTGAGAGCCATGGCTTGTGTTCTTATTTAGATGGTTTGGGATTAGAAAATTGTAATAATAATAATGATAATAATAATAGTTGTGGTATTTGTTAAACACTTACTATGTGCCAAGCACTCTTCTAAGCACTGGGGTAGATACAAGATAACCGGGTTAGATAGAGTCCCTTTCCCATAAAGGGCTCACAATCTTAATCCCCTTTTTTCAGATGAGGTAACTGAGGTACAGACAAGTTAAGTAACTTGCCCAAGATCACAGTAGACATGTGGAGTAGCAGGGATTAGAACTCACTTCCTTTGACTCCCAGGCCCGTATTCCTTCCACTGGGCAACACAGCTTCATTTCTAGGTTCATGCAGGGTTTAGAAGACAAGTCTTCCTTCTATTGAATGTGAATTCAATTCCTTTAACTCCATGATCTTAATCCCTTTTGAGATTTTGGAATCACTGTAACTGGGACAGGCCTCCTTTAATCTAACTCAAGATATCTTTCCTAATGACCAGTATAAATTGGGAAGGTAGAGGAAACAACACTGAAAAAGCTTTGAGATAAGAAAAATTTGTTTACTTTCAGTGTTGACATTTTTGATATTCTCAGATAATTATAGCAATAGTAGTAATAAAAATGATAATGGCAAAACAGTGATAAAGTGGTATTAGTTAAGTGCTTATCAAGTGCAAGCAAGAGTACTAGGCCCTAGGGGACATAGAAGATAATCAGGCTTTTCTCATGAGACTCACAGTGTAAGGGAGTGGGGGTACAAATGAGGAAACTGAAGCACAGAACAATGAAGTGACTTGACCAAGATCAATCAATCAGTCAATTCATTGATGATATTACCTTGCTTACTTTGTGCAGTGCACTGTACTAAGTAATTGGGAGAGTACGATAAAACAAAGTTGGTATACATGTACCCTGCACACAAGGAGTTTAAAATCTAATGGAGGAGCTTACAAATCTAGTCCAAGATCATACAATAGGCAAATGGTGGAGCCAGGATTCATAACCAGGTCCTCTGATTTCCATGTCTGTTCACTGTCTACCAGGCTATGCGGTTTCTCATTTTAACATACTGAAAGAAAGAAAAACAAACTTTTAATGGCTTTGATTAAGATAGATGTTACTTAGTGATTGTGTACTGGTTGTCTTTTAAACATAAAGACATGTAGGTACAGATGGACTAGCTTGATACACTGCTGTTCTATTGCCGCCTTTTAAAAAGTCATCTATATGAAAAATCACTACTCTGGGCAAAGGATTTCAAAATCATACAGCAAGATGAATATCCTGTTTCACCACATGAATATCACATCCACCCCTCAGGGACACTGCAATGTCAGGATACTAGACCCAGGCCCCGGGCCCAGGCGTGATTCCCTCAGGGCCTCAACAGCCTTGAGTTGCATGCTCTTGAGCTGTGGCATCTCTTGGGCACCTGTACTGCTGCCAGCCAGACCCCAAATCCATCCAGAAGCTCCCCTCCAGACTGTAAGCTCACTGTGGGCAGGTTCATGGGTCTGTTTATTGTTGTACTCTCCCAAGTGCTTAGTCACAGTGCTCTGCACACAGTAAGCCCTCAGTAAATAAGGTTGGCTGAATCCTTTTAGGTTGCTGCTTAAAAGCATCTACGTCCTTCCCAAACTCCCTGTCTTCTCCACTTGAAGCTGAAACTGCCATGGAGCTTTGTAGACATATTGCCCCTATGAAGACAGTAGTGGAAAGAGATCAGGAATCAGAATAGTAAGTGGGGGCTCAAGAACATCTGCTGTTTCTACCTGGCCGCTATTTCTACTACTTACTGGGCCTCCAAAATTGAGTAAGGAGTTGGGGGTGAGATAGAGGAGACGGAGCTTCAGTGACTAACTAGGTAGGCATTAGAGGAGCCAAATGTGCGAGCCAGTGGTAATAGGGAATCAGAGACATAAGTTAGGAGGGGAGAATGTGAATGAGTACTTTAAAGCTCATGGATAGGAGTTCTTATTTGATGTTCTATTAAGACGGTGATTTCTTGAGGTATTAAATGAAGGAGAAATGTGAAATACACAGAACTTGGATCTCTTTTTCTTGCTTTTTATCAGGTAATTAAAACAAGTGCAGCTTTCAAATAGTCTAAACAAAATGGCAATTAAAAGTGTGAGCCCCACGTGGGACAACCTGATTACCCTGCACCTAGCCCAGCACTTAGAACAGTGCTTGGCATGTAGTAAGTACTTAGCAAATACCATGATTATTATTATTACAATAACCTAATTTTTCCAATAAGGTGGTTCATTGCTGCTTAAAATGTTACAGTAATTTGGCACGACAATCTTATTAACCTGTATCTACCCCAGCTCTTAGAACAGTGCTTGGCACATAGCAAGCACATAACAAATTCCATAATTATTATTATTATTATAAACCTAAATTTTCCAATAAGGTGGTTCATTGCTGTTTAAAATGTTATAGTGATTGGGCATGTCAGAATGAGGAAATATATATTTTTTAATTGTATATCCAGAGTTAAAAGAGATAAAGTATGCATTTTTAGTCTTCATTTTTCAGGAAGGAAATTTGCCCTTAATGTGATGAGCTTCCAAGTGGGAGATGTCATCTTCATTTTAATAATAATAATTATTATTATTATGGAATTTGTTAAGCAATTAACTATGTGCCAAGCACTGAACTAAGCGCTGGGGTGGATGCAAGCAGATCACGTTTGATACGATCCTTGTCCCACGTGGGGCTCACAGTCTCAATCCCCATTTTTCAGTTAAGGTAACTGAGGTCCAGAGAGGGGAAATGATTTGCCCAAGGTCGCCCAACAGACAAGTGGCAGAGCGGGAATTAGAACCCATGACCTTCTTACTCCCAGTACCGTGCCCTAGCCATTACGCCATGCTGCTGCTCTTAAGTCAGAGAAAATATAGAGTCATAGATGGGTGGATACCTCGTTTTTAGTACTTCTTTTTAAAATCAGATTTTAAAGCAAATTCAAACATGAACTAGTCGAATGATGCTTCATTGACATTAATGACATACATATGCTTTCACCCAAGAAAAAAGTTAAATCAAATAGTATTGGTCTTTTTGAATGATTAGAAACAAATTTATGGTTAGTCAATCAAATGATTGTATTTATTAAGCACTTGAATATTGTGGAAATATGAGCAAATGATTTCTATGCTGGATTCATTGAACATAGTTAATGAAAGGTATGTCTAAGGTTTTTTTTAAAAAAAGTTTTCTATCAAAGAATCATGTATTTTCATCCATTACCAACTGAGTGCATAGCACTGAACTAAATTCACAGGAGATAATAATAATAATAATAATGGTATTTGTTAAGCACTTACTATGTGCCAAGCACTGTTCTAAGCACTAGGATAGATACAAGGTAATCAGATCATCCCACGTATGGCTCACAGTCTTAACCCCCATTTAACAGATGAGGTAACTGAGGCACAGAGAAGTTAAGTGACTTACCCAAAGTTTCACAGCTGACAAGTGGCGGAGCCGGGATTAGAACCTACAACCTCTGACTCCCAAGCCTGTGCTCATTCCACTGAGATTCAGCAGATGTTTCTAACATGTCTCATCCTCCAGGGATATGAAGTGGGAGGTAAACCAAAATTACAAATTGTAGGAAGAGGAGGATGACCAAACATAGATTACAAGGTAGTAAATTCACATAAGGATTAAACAGTTGAGTAAATAATTGAATATATGAAAGCACATATGTTCCAATGAAGAAAATAATTAAGTATACGAAGAGTGGTTATTGGGCTGAAATGACTGGAGGACTGTCACTTAATCAGAGAAAGCTTTCAGGAGGCTATGCAATGTTTGGAGGGCTTTGAAGATGGGGAGAGCTGTCCCTGTCCTCCTGCTACCTTTTCTAGCACTTTAGACAATACCATTACCCTCCGTCTATCCCCCACAAGCCCATAAACCTGGCATAATCCTCAACTCAGCACTCTCATTCAACCCACTTATTCGATCTGTCACCAAATCCTGTCTTATCTACCTTCACAATATCATTGAAAACTGCCATGTCCAGCCCATCCAAACTACTACTATGCTGATCCAATCATCATCATACCGTTCCTTGCTGACCTCACTGCCTCCTGTCTCTCCCCAATCTATACTTCACTCTGCTGCCCAGATCATTTTCTAAAAGACCTGTCTTTCCCTGTCTCCCCACAACTCAAGAACCTCCAATGGTTGCAAACGTCCCTCTGCCCCAGACAGAAACTCTTTGCCATTGCTTTTAAAGTACTCAATCAGCTCACCCCCTTTTGGATAATTCCTAAATCTCCGTTTCCATCTCTGATCTCTCTACCTCTCTGCAGTCTCACATTTCCTCCTGCCTTCAGGATATCACTACTTGGTTGTTCCACCAAAACCTCAAACCTAACGTCCAAAACAGTACTCCTAATCTTCCCATCCTCCCCATGACTTTCCCATCACTGTGCTCTCTACAGAGAGCATCACCATCCTTCTTGACTCACGATCACGAGCCTTGACATTATCCTTAACTTGTTTCTCTCATTCAATCCACATATTCAATGTCACAACAGTCTGTTGGTTCAAACTCAGCAACACTGTTAAAATCTACCTTTGTCTCTTCATCCAAACTGCTACCAGGTTAATCCAAGTACTTTTCCTGTCCCATCTTGGCCACTGCATTAGTCTTCTTGCAGACGTCTTTTTCTCCCATTTCTTCCCACTCTAGTCCATAGCTCACTCTGCTGCCTAGATCATTTTTCTACAGAACTGTTCAGACCATGTTTCTTAACTCCTCAAGAAATTCAGTGATTTCCCTCAACCTCCACATCACACAGAAATTCCTTACCAAAGGCCTTAAAACAGCCATTCACCTTTCCTCCTGCTACATTTGTCCTATCTTCTGACCCAAAACAACTCCACGGACACATCTGTCCCAGAACACCCCACCTCCATCTGCAATCATCTGGTAGTGTATCCATAGAGTTTTCTTGGTAAATATACAGAATTGGTTTACCATTGCCTTTTCACTGCCCTCGACTCTCTCCCGTGCCACTTCTGCCCAACACAGGTGAGTTTTGACTTGTATCAAACTGCCTTCCCCTCGTTAGCTGCTGCCTAAGCTAGGAATGGAATGGGTGGTTCCCTGCCTGACTCTCCCTCTCTTATCTGAGACTGGAAGAGTACTGGAAACTCTCCAGGTGTGATCCTAGGAGGGGCCCTCTTACTTTACTTCCCTAATAATAATTACATTAATAATAATTATGGTACTTGTTAAGCACTTACTATGCACAAAACACTGTTCTAAATGCTGGAGTTAATCAAGTTAATCAAGTTGGACATATCCCTTTCCCATATGGGGCTCACACTCTTAATCCCTATTCTACAGATGAGGTAACTGAGTCCCAGGCCACACAGCAGACAAGTGGTGGAGCTGGAATTAGAATCCAGGTCTTTCTGACTCCCAGGCTGGTGCTCTGTTTACTAAGCCACACTGCTCAGCCCATATATCTGGCTCCTGTAATGTCAACCTATTCACACTATACCTCGATATCACCTGTCTTGCTGTCAACCACTCACCCACATTCTGATTCAGGTTTGGAAAGCCCTATCTCTTCATATCCAGCAGACATTCAAGCTTTCCACCTTCTAAACCTTATTAAAAGCATATTTCCTCCCAGAGGCCTTCCCAGACTCAGATCTTATTCCCTCTTCTCCCATTCCCTTCTGTGTCATCCTTGCATGCTTCATTCAAACTTAACATGTCAAAAGTGGAACTCCTCATCTCACCACCAAAAACCTATCTTCCCGAAGGTTGTGCCATAACCATAGACAACACCACTAGCCTTTCTGTCTCTGTCTCACAAGCTGGTAACTTTGGCATTATCCTCAACTCATCTCTGTCATTCAGCCCAAACGTTCAGTCTGTTACCAAATCCTGCCAGTTGTTTCTTCACAAATCTCTAAGCCTTACCCCATTCTGTCCATCTGATTTAGGTGCTGAATCTCACATTTATGTTATTCTACCTCAACAACTGTATCTACTTCTTTCCTGAACTCCACATATTTGTCTCTCCCCTCTCCACTTCACTCTGCTGCACAAATCGCTTTCTAAAAGAAGCATTCAGTCAACATTTCCCCACTCCTCAAGAACCTCCAGTGGTTATTCATTCACCTCTACATCAGACAGAAACTCCTGATCCTTTAAGGCACCCTCAGTCAGCATTCCCCCTCCTAGTTTACCTTGCCAATCTCCTACCATAATCCTTACCACAAACTCCACTCCTCCAATTCCTCTAACTCACTGTACCTAAATAGCATTTTTCTCACCACTGACCCCTTGCCTATGACTGTCCCTCTGCCCTGGAACTCCCTCCCCTTTATATGCAATTGACCACCAGTCTCCCCATCTTCATAGCCTAATTAAAATCACATCTCCTCTAAGAGGCTTTTCCTGACCAACCCAAACTACCCCTCTTTGCTTTCTCTTCTGCATCACCTAAGCAATTGGGTCACTGCCCCTAAAGTATTTTGATTTTCACCCCACTCTCCAGTTATACAAATAATTCATATGTAATTTATTATAATGTCTGTATCCCCCTATAGTCTTGTTCCAAGATGAACTGGGGCAGCCACTATATCAAGATCAAAATGCTATCTCGAGACTGCCTGAGTTAGCAAAATGGAACTCAGAAGCCCAGGTAGGTCACCACCCTAATTGAAGCCCCCAGACAACCCAGGCCAAGAATGTCAAAGAAGGTGTCTCTCCCCACTGTGCCAACCAAATAATGGGGGGGCAGAGGGAGAGGGGATTGGACAAGTGGAATCTGAAAACCTGTATGTCCCTGAAAGACAAGTAATAAATACCTTCCACCTTCAGGATTTTGGGCAGCAGATATAGACTTGCAGCAGCCATCTGTGGGTCACCTCTGCCCAGAGCATGGGATGCCCACTCTGTGGGTCACCTCTGCCCAGAGCATGGGATGCCCACTTTGCCTCAAGTGAAGAGCTGTAGGACAGATGAGTGTCCCAGTGAGCAGTCGTGGGGCTGGAAGCTAGGCACATCTTCATGTATGTCTGACGCATAAATGTATTCCTCCTAGGTGGGAATTGTTCATGTGTAGGAGCTGGTTGCTTCACCAAGTGCGAATTCCTCCTGAGTGGAAAGGATATGTGATTGGGAGCAAGGTGCTTCTCCACATACAAGTAATGAATAATTGAATTCCTTCCAAGTGGGAAACATTCTTGAGCAGAAGCTACATGCTACACAACGTGCTAGTAACGCATAAGTGTATTCCTTCTGAGTACTAATAATAATAATAATAATAGTGATATTTGTTAAGTGCTAATTATATGCCACACATGGTTCTAAGCTCTTAGATAGATTCAATGTAGTTGGGTCAACACAGACTCTGTCCCACATGGGGCTCACAGTCTTAATCCCCATTTTACAGATGAGGTAACTGAGGCCCAGAGAAGTGAAGTATCTTTCCCAAGGTCACACAGCAGACAGGTGGAAAAGCAAATTAGAACCCACTTCCTTCGACTTCCTGGTCCGTGCTCTTTCCAATAGGCCACTCTGCTTCATAAATGTTCATGAGCGGAAACTAGGTGCTTCACCAAGTGCAAGTAACGTGTAAGAGAATTCCTCCCAAGTGAGAAACATTCGCAGGTGGGTAGTGAGTAACGCATACGTGTATTCCTACAGAGATTGAAGTGCAATTCTCCATGTATAATTAAAAATAAGTGTATTTCTCCTGCAAAGGAAGTTCAATTCACCAGGTGGAATATATTTTGCTTGGATCAGCCTTTCTCATTCTGGTCTCCCTCTCACTGCTATGATCCTCAAACCCATCCCCACATGCAGGTGACAAATTTGTAAGCTGCTTGGGGCATGGTTCACATCTACATACTTCATTGGAGTCCACTCTCCAAGTGCAGTTCTCTGCACACAGGAAATCCTTAATATATACAATTGATTATTTGATTATTTTTGCTTGAAACTGGAATTTCTCAGAAAGTATTAAAAGATCAATTAATAATAATAATAAAGTTGGTATTTGTTAAGTGCTTACTATATGCAGAGCACTCTTCTAAGGACTGGGATAGATACAGGATAATCCGGTTGTCCCACGTGAGGCTCACAGTCTTAATCCCCATTTTACAGATAAGATAACTGAGGCACAGAGAAGTTAAATGACTTGCCCACAGTCACACAACTGACAAGTGGCATATATTTCATATAATTCAAGGGTAGAAGGAAAATTGTAGATGGGTGAAACAAAGAGGTTGGAAAGGAAAAGGGGTCCAGTTTGTAGATTTACTAGAAAAATCTATGTAGTTTAATAGTCAATCCACAATAGATATTGTCCCCTTTGAGGTGTAGCTTGCAAAAAATGAAAATGGCATACTCCATTCTTGGGGCCAGAAAGATCCATTCTGTTATATTCTCTATTCCCAGTCAATGTCATGGAGTGACAGAAATTCACAAGTCAGTGAATGATGCTAACTAATCTCTTCCAGAAATGTTAGTTTTTAACTTGATAATCTGCAAAGTGCCAAGGACAATATGCTGAGCTAAAAGGCATTTCCAAAGATTACTTCATCTGTAAAAATGGGCATTAAGACTGCGAACCCCATGTGGGACATCGACTGTGTCCAACCTTTTATCTATCCCAGTGTTTATTACGGTGCCTGGCACGGAGTAAATTGCTTAACAAATACCTTAAAAAAACTTCCCACTTTCTTCTACCTCTCCTTGACATCACCTTGAAACACAAGTTGACAAAGTGAAAAATCATCAAGCTCTTTGGACACACACAGATTTATTTGGACACCACTTGTACTGATTCTTCTATAATAACAATAATAATGGCATTTGTTAAATGCTTACTATGTGCAAAGCACTGTTCTAAACACTGGGGTAGATACAAGGTAATCAGGGTGTCCCAAGTAGGGCTCACCGACTTCATCCTAATTTTACAGATGAGGGGACTGAGACTCAGAGACGTTAAGTGACGTGCCCAAAGTCACACAGCTGACAAGTGGCAGAAGCAGAAGTAGAATCCACGATCTCTGACTCCCAAGCCCAGGGTCTTTCCACTAAGCCACGTTGCTTCTCGAGTTGAACTACGTACTCTTCATTTCTGAGCAATTCAGTGCCTTCATTTAATAGTGAGGGATATAGTTTGCACTTGCAGAGCATCTCATAACAAGGTGGTATCGATTTAATCCAGAGTCATTAATAAAATGGTAAATTGCCATCTATTATGGCCATCATTAGGTAACACTACCTTTAAATCAGGCCACTAATTATGGTCTTGCTGACAAAATGAGAGAGGGTTGAGAAGAAAAATGTCAATACTGGGTTTAGGAAGGATTGATTCGACCCACATTCTAGTCTTTAAGCTTGATAACACCGAAGATCCATTTGTGCATTTTAAAAGGGATTTAATATTATTGTCAAAAACATAAGACGCTTCTTGATGACTGTGGTTTTTATACAAAACAAATTATTTTGCTAAATAGCATAGCTGTTTCACCCCATGATAAGGCAATAAATCAAATTGGGCATTGGGCAAACCACCATTGCTGAAATCAATTCTTCATGTAGGTTCTCGGTCCTGAAGGCTCTGGGATCGGACCAAAGCTGTTGTACTGTTACTTGATGGCAGACTCCATCTTCCCTGAGTCTCTTTTCCTTTTTGTTACAAGGAATACAAAATGGTAGATATCACACAATCTATAGTTGAAATTTCAGGACAGCAAGAAGATTTAGGATGACTCTCTGGGCCTCATAGTGCTCAGAACCACAACTGCTCTTTAGTCCTTCACCACAAAATTTGACCTACTCCTTCTTGCCATTTTGGGGTGAAAAAAAACAGAAATTAGATAGTGCCTTGGATTCTGCCATCTTCAGTGAACGTTTTTGAGCAAAGAACCACCAAAGGCATCTATTTTGACTGTGAGCCGGATGAAGGACAGGGACTGTGTCAGACCAAATTATCTTGTATCAGTCCCAGGGCTTATTTAGCACAGTGCCTGGCACAGCATAAGTGCTTAACAAATGCCACATGGAGGATAAACCAAGCAAGAATCCTGAAAATTGCTGGCTAAGAGCAGCAATCAGTTGGAACCATTGGATAGAGCATGAGGCTGGGAATCAGAAGACCATGGGTCCCGCTACTTGCATGCTGTGTGACCTTGGGCAGATCACTTCATTTCCCTGTGCCTCAGTTACCTTAACTGTAAAATGAGGATTGAGACTGTGAGTCCCGCGTGGGATAGGGCCTGTGTCCACCCCAATTTGCTTGTATCCACCCAAGTGCTAAGTACAGTGCCTGAGACAAAATAATCGCTTTACAAATACCACAATTATAATTATTTATTTGTCATGGGACTATGACTGCATCATAATAATTATAATGTTTGTATTTGTTAAGCGCTTACTACATGCAGAGCACTGTTCTAAGCACTGGGGTAGATACAAGGGAATTAGGTTGACCCCCATGAGGCTCACAGTCTTCACCCCCATTTTACAGATGAGGGAACTGAGGCACAGAGAAGTGAAGTGACTTGCCCACAGTCACACAGCTGACAAGGGGCAGAGTTGGGATCATAGAGTCATCACTCTACTGCAGTCACATGGGCTATTAGTGGGTTTTTTCATAGAATTCTTGCTTGGTCTTCGCAGTGTGCTACACCCCCGCCCACTCCCTCACTGCCTCTATATCCCAGCAGGAGCTGGAATGGAAAGGCCGGAGGGTGGGAGTGACAAAGTAAGCGCTCAATAAATGCAATTGAATGAATTGGGCAAACCACAATCACTGAAATCACTGAACTTTCATGCAGGTTCTTGGTCCTGAAATCTCCGGGATTGGAAAGGGACTCTTCTGCTACTACTTGATGGAAGACTCTATCTTCTCTGAGAATTTTTTCTTTCTTGTTACTTTTGGAATGTGATCCATAAATAGAACCAAAGAAAATACAGCTCTTGCACCGTAAAGATATATGTTTTCCACCTTTACAAAGCATTCTCACATAATTATAATAATAATAATGATGGTATTTGTTAAGCGCTTACTATGTGTCAAGGACTGTTACAAGCACTGGGGTAGATATAAGGCAATCAGGTTGTCCCATGAGGGGCTCATATACATACTGTTGCAAGCCCCCGGTTCCTACCAACCATAATGTTCCTGGACTGGGGGAGCCTCAGTGACACATAGTAGAAGTTAAATCACATCTCTGAACATCAAGGTAACTGTGGACAGTTTTTTACTTCATTTTAGCAACATGCAAGGGAGTAACGCATACACACACTCACTCCACTCCACTCCAACAAGGGTCCAATGCCATTCTGTGGTCAAAGGAGCCCATTCTGCCGATGCTGCTTCTTTCTGCTTCCAAGTGCTGCTGCCTTCTGCTGCTGTCTAGTGCTGCACTCTTGCTGTTTCTGCTGCTCTCAGTGTGCTTCCTTCTTGCTTCTCTGCATGCTTCTACTCCAGAAGCTTGCCTCTGTCTACATGCCCACAGGTACCCCAGTTTATCTGCCTTAGGTATTGCCACTGTGGCTCTCTGTGGCCATCACTGATTGGTCCAGCCCCATTACTGGGTGGAACAGGGAGAGAAGGCCACATCTCCCTCCATGCTCCACCCCCAAAGGTCCACAAGCACCTGCCCTCAAATAGCATCATCACTGCCTTTGCAAAGTCTCTTACTTGTTGTGGTTCACGTGATCACAGTCACTAAAAAGGAAGCGTGTTATGGGCTCACCACAAATATATCCATATCTTTATATATAATAGCCAATATATTGTTATATGTTGCAATTTGTTAAATGCTTACTATGTTCCAGGTACTGTTACTTAGCTCTGGGGCAGATACAAGCAAATAAGGCTGGACACAGATCCTGTCCTACATAGGACTCACATGTTAATCCCCATTATACAGATAATGTAACTGAGGCATAGAGAAGTTAAGTGATTTACCCAAGCTCACACAGCAGACAAATGGCAGGAGCCAGGATTAGAACCCATGATCTTCTTACTCCATGGCCTGTGATCTATCCGCTAGGCCATGCTGCTTCATATGCATACTGCCAAAAGCTGCATTGTGGAAATTATTTCTTTGCAGTACATGCTATCAGTATATTTAAAGGAAATATTTTGGAATATAAAGTCTAATATTCACAAATATCTTTTGTTTTTCCCTCTATTCCAGAGGAGCTCTATTTTCCCCCCACCTTTTCCAAAACATTCTCACATGATAATAATAATAATAATTATGGCATTTGTTAAGCGCTTACTATGTGCCAAAAACTGTTCTAAGAGCTAGGGTAGGTACAAAGTAATCAGGTTGTCCCACGTGGAGCTCACAGTCTTAATCCCCATTTTTCAGATGAGGTAACTGAGGCCAGAGAAGTTAAGTGATTTGCCCAAAGTCACACAACTGATAAGTGCCGGAGCTTGGATTTGAACCCACAACTTGTGACACTGAAGCCCGTGCTGCTCTTTCCACTGAGCCACGCTGCTGATTCTCACATCTCTAAGATTCTGCCCTACATAGGTCTTGGAGATCTTAATGATAGTGCACTAGAGTCTGGGCTCCTTAGCTGCTGCTCCTCACTCTCACAGTTCTTTCCAGTATTCTCGTGCCTCTGACTCTGCCTGGCTTATCATGTCTGCTCATCCAGCTTTGTGCCAAAGAGGGATCAGACCATTGTATAGGTTTCCAGGGCAGCCCCCCGGTCATGGTTTAAGATGAACTGAAATTTCTGGCACGCAGAATGTGCAAGAGGCAGCAGCGGCCATGGTGGCTGGGATTCTGGCAGAAGAGTTGCAAATAGAATGAGGCGATATCAGATCAACCAGCGTTGACTTTCTGCTAACTGCTGTGATTAGGGATGCTCCCTCCGCCTTACCTGAAATCCGAATTTTAAGGAATCTTGACAGCTGATTTTCAGGTGGAGGGGTGGGGGCTTAAATATGCTTGTCTCTTTCAAGGTTAAATGTGTGGAAAATGTTGCAGGGGACACTGAGGGCAGAGTTATGTCTGTAGGATGCTGAAATTTGGTTCACCATGTAAGATGGCATAGGAAAAAAAAATAGCCTATGTGAAAATAGGCTATTTCAATTTTAAAATCTTTATTTTTCTGCCCAGATCACTATCCTAGGATAAATTTTAAAGACACAGTAATGTCCCATACATTAATATAAACACGATATTTTCAGCATAAAATATTGGATTAGTCAGGAAGCATTTGTAAATGGCATACACACTTGCTTGTTGTTGAAAATGAAGTGAAATGAACTATAGAAATGAACATAGTATAGAATAAATGATTTATATAAATAAATAATAGGATAAATTATTTAAATATTTGGGACCTGCTTCCTCCTGAATTTAATTAATGAAATAGTTTTGCCACACATTAATATTATAGAAATAATTTGCAAAGGATACTAGCGCTTAGTACAGTGCTCTGCACATAGTAAGCGCTCAATAAATACTATTGAATTCATGAGATAGAGTCTAAATAATAATAGTTATAATGATTATGGTAATTGTTGAAATGCTTACTATGTGCCCAGGACTGTTCTAGGAGCTGGTGTAGATACAAGCTAATCAGGTTGGACACAGTGCCTGACCCACAAAGCGCTCATATTCTTAATGCCCATTTTACACATGAGGTAACTGAAGCTCAGAGAAGTGAAGTCACTTGCCCATAGTCACAGAGCAGACATGTGGCAGATCTGGGATTAGAATACACATCCTTCTGACACCCAGGCCCATGCTCTTTCCACTAAACCACACTGCATCTCATAGAATCGTACTACTGTTATGAGAAGAAGATTTAGATTATTTAATTGAGAGTATACAGGGATTTGTACTTTAGTTCTTCATTTTATATTGTAAGTATACAGTCTCAACATTTTATTATTTCTAAAACTCATAATCACAATGCCTAAGTATAGAACAGATGTATTATTGCACCTTGAAATGAATATATTAGAAATAAAACTGTCATCACACCTCTCAAAATTACATTTTCCTCCGTTAATGTGATTTGCATCTACAATTTCTCAGAAGTTTTCAGATTTAGCTGTCATTTCAAATTTCCCTGTTAGTTGTAATGACTATTTTCTGTCACAAAATGGTGTTGCCTTGGCATACGTTGAAGCATATTTTTCATATTTCTCATTTAAAGTCATATTGCCTATCTCAATTAAATACAGAATGAATGCAGAGTACCATTTGCAAAAGGCCAATGTGTATAAATTAATAAATTGATGTCATTTTTCAGTGACCCTAGCTGCCACCAGCAGTGAAAGAAAAAAAAAGGAGTCATTTCTAAATTTATCTATGTAGAAAAACCCAAACTGTATTCCTTCTTGTTATTATTGTATCTGGAATACTGTCAGTTTTTCTATAATGCATGTTTTCATGAAGCACCTTTTGTGGGGAAAAGTCATGTGAATAAGTGAGGTGATAAATTGTAAAATGGTAATTAAAAGCATGACTGAAAAGTGAGTCAATTACAAAAAAAGTTGATTAAATGAAAATATAGAATTTCAAGAAGAACAATCATCTAACATACTTGCTGCTTGTGAGCAGTGTGCTGTGATTTCTTTAGAACAAATCAAAGAAGGGAACACAAACCAGAATTCAGAAATACAAAGAGAATCAGCACTGTCCAGCAGAAAGAGTCAGGTTCAGGAGTCAAGTCAGCCTGATTCTATTCCCCGCTCCACCGCTTGACTGGTTTGTGACCTTGGGCAAGTCACTTAAGTTCTCTGTGCCTCATTTTCTGCATCTTATACTCAGTACCTGAAACCCGTCCTGTGATGACCTGACCCACTGGTCCCTCACACTGAGGAGAAGGAGAAGGAAGCCAAGAGAGTCACTGTGGTGGCCTCTCCCCGAGGGAAGTATAAAGATGTACTTGAACCAATCTGAGAGAGGAACTGAGGAGAAGGGGCCAGTTTGGGGGAAGAAGGAGGCCCTAATTCTTCTTAAAGACAGCAGATGGGTGGCTGAGAGAGGTGGGCATTGGGAAAGGTTATGCTGTGGACCCTGGACAGACATACCCCAGAGGGAGCAGCAGCATGACCTGGTGGAAAGTGCACAGGCCGAGGAGTCAAGAAGACCTGGGTTCTAATTCAACTGGTCAAGATGAGTGTTACTTCTGCAGAATTTTCCCCAGTGCAGGATTCATTAAGAAATCAATTAATCAACCAATCCATCAATCAAGGGTATTTATCAAGCAGTCATGTGCAGATCACTGTACTAAATGCTTGTCAGGGTAAGAAACAATAGAGTTTGTAGACACAACCCCTGCCCTTAAGGAACTTGAAATCTAGAGAAAAAATAACCCCTTTTAATGAGAAACTTGTGTATAGTTCATTTTCCTAAATGCATTGAAATTTGTATGCACATAAGTTTAAACAAATCTTAAACAATAAAACCACCTTTAAACAGTCCAAACCCTTATAACGTTTTGGTTTATGGAGGAAAAATCTGTCTCAGAATTTCTGCCTGATATGTGTTCCCACTCTGATCTGAACCCCTATAACAGTTGATATTGATCCCACCCTCAGCTCCTCAACACTTATGTACAGATCCACAAACGCTGCCATTTGCCCAATTTGTAATAGATTGTATTTGCTAAGCTTCTTGTGAACAGTAATCGTGATATTAAGTGCTTACTATGCGTCAAGCACTATTCCAAGTGCTGGGATGGATAGAAGACAATTATGTTGGACGTAGTCCCTGTCCCATATGGGGGTCACCGTCCTATTTATCATTTTACAGAAGAGGTAACTACGGCTTAGAGAAGTCAGGTGGCTTGCCCAACATCACACAGCAGACAAGTGATGGAGCTTGGATTAGAACCCACATCCTTCTGACTTCCAGGGCCCATGTCACTAGGCCAAGCTGCTTCTCTTAAGGATCCTGTAAACTCTATTGTACTTTCTCATTTGCTTAGTACAGTGTTCTGCACAATAGCATTGATTAATT
This sequence comes from Ornithorhynchus anatinus, assembly GCF_004115215.2. Lineage (NCBI taxonomy): Eukaryota > Metazoa > Chordata > Mammalia > Monotremata > Ornithorhynchidae > Ornithorhynchus > Ornithorhynchus anatinus. Next base: position 160,313,476 of record NC_041728.1, read on the forward strand.
GATATGTGTAGTAATTTTTTTAAGTGAAATTTGTTAAGTGCTTACTATGTGCCAAGCGCTTTATTAAGTTCTAGGGTAGATAAAAGATAATCAGGTTAAATATAGTCCCTGTCCCACATCGGAGTCACAGTCTTAATACCCATTTTACAGAAGAGGCAGCTGAGACATAAAGGTGATTTGCCCAGCAATGCACAGAAGACAGGTAGCATAGCTGGGATTAGAACCCAGGTCTTCTGACTCCCAGGCCTGTACTATTTCTACTGCGCTACACTGCACAGAGAAAGGGTTTCCTCTTTGTGAAACTATGTATTATTTCTCTGTGTACTGTAAAATTTATCTTCCCTGACATTCTCAGGAAACCAGTCAGTGTTGAAGGTTATCTTTTTTCTCTTATTTGTGTTTTTCTTTTACAATGTCTAGGGCTAAATCTGGTTCCCAATCATTTGATTCACAGAATAGGTGGATTATTGATAACTCTAATGTCTCCCAAAGTTATTTTTCTCAGTCTGAATTCTTTTAACCCTGGCTATTTACATCTGAGGTGAACTAAAATAGTTTATAGAAAAGGTCACCTTCCATCTTCCCCCACCCAGTCTCTCCTACCAGGATTGGTCATGTGGCAAAGGAAAAACAAGCTGCAGCCTGTTTCATTCCCTGTGGTTCCCAACCATATGGAAGGGAGGGACAAACACCACATTTCAGGGTGTGTTGTTGGTATGAAGCGTGTGTGTCCCTTTGTTAGTTTTATGAACCTATAGTCCTTTCAAACTTTATATGTCTTGATGCAGTTAGTAATTCAGCAATTCATTTTTTTTTTTATCACCACACAGTTTATGAGATCATAGCTGATGAAAGGCAATCACCTAAACCTCTTGAGAAGCAACATGACCTAATGGATAACACCACATATCCAGGAATTAGAAGGACCTGGGTTCTAATCCCAGCTCTGCCACTTGTCTGCTGTTTGACCTAGGGCAAATCATTTCACTTTTCTGGTCCTTAGTTACCTCAGCTGTAAAATGGGATTAATTAATTCACTCAATCATATTTATTGAGCACTTACTGTGTGCAAAACACTGTACTAGGCATTTGGGAGAGTACAATAATGGTGGTATTTGTTAAGTGCTTACTATGTGCAAAGCACTGTTCTAAGCGCTGGGGGCATACAAGGTGGTCAGGTTGTCCCACGTGGCGCTCACAGTCTTCATCCCCATTTTACAGATGAGGGAACTGAGGCCCAGAGAAGTGAAGTGACTTGCCCGAAGTCACACAACTGGCAAGCGATGGGGCTGGAATTTGAACCCATGACCACTGACTCCCAAGGCCGGGCTCTTTCCACTGAGCCACGCTGCTTCTCTACACAACAATAAACAGATATATTCCCTTCCCAAAGTGAAATTACAGTCTACTGGAGGATGCAGATATTAATAGAAATTAATAAATTACAGATATGTGCATAAGTGTTTGGGGGCTGAAAGCTGGGGGGGGGGGGCGATTAAAGGAAGCAAGTCAGAGCAACGCAGAAGGAAGTGGAAAGAGACGAAAGAAGGGTTTAGTTAGGGAAGGCCTCTTTAATTAGGAGATGTGCCTTCAATAAGTTTTTGAAGAAGGGGAGGGCCATTGTCAGTCAGATGTGAGGAGGAAGGAGGGAGGGCATTTCAAGCCAGTGGCAGGATGTAGACAAGAGGTTGGTAGAGAGATAGATGAAATTGAGCTATCATGAGAAAGTTAGTATTAAAGGAGCGAAGTGAGCAGGTTGGTTTGTAGAAGGAGAGTAGTGAGGTGAGGTAGGAGCGGGCAAGGTGATTAAGTGCTTTAAAGCCAATGGTGAGGAGTCTCTATTTGATGTGGAGAAGGATGGGCAACCATAGGAGTTTCTTGAAGGGGGAAACATGACCTGAATGTTTTTGTAGAAAAATAAACTGAGCAGCAGAGTGAAGACAGGAGGCAGGGAGGTCAGCAAGGAGGCTGATAGAGTAATCAAGGCAGGATAGGATAAGTGATTGGATTAATATGGTAGCCGTTTGGATGGAGGTGAAAGGGCAAATTCAGCGATATCTTGATGGTGGAACCAACAGTATCTAGTGATGCACTGGAGATATGGATTGAATGTGAGAGAGGAGTCAGAGATGATGCCAAAGTTATGGACTGAGCTTCCCCTTTTCCCTCTGCTCCCCCCCCTCTTTCACGTCCCCTCATCTAAGCCATCTTTTTCCCCCTTTCCCTCTGCTCCTCCCCCTCTCCCTTCCCCTCCCCTCAGCACTATGCTCGTCCACTCATTTGTATATATTTTTATTACCCCATTTATTTTGTTAATGAGATGTACATCCCCTTGATTCTATTTATTGCTATTATTTTTGTCTATCTCCCCCGAATAGACTGTACGCCCATCAATGGGCAGGGACTGTCACTATCTGTTGCCGATTTGTACATTCCAAGTGCTTAATACAGTGCTCTGCACATAGTAAGTAAGGAATGAATGAATGAATGAATGAATGAATGAATGAATGAATGAATGAATACAGGAAGGATGGTAATGCCATCTGCAGTGATAGGAAAGTTACGAGGAAGATGGGGTTGGTTGGGAAGATAAAAGTTCCATTTTAGACATTAAGTTTGAGGTGTTGGTGGGACATCCAAGTAGAGATGCCTTGAGGGCAGGAGAAAATGCAAGAGTGCAGAGAGGTAGAGAGGTCAGGGCTGAAGATGTAGATTTGGATGTCATCCACATAGAGGCTGTAGTTGAAGCCAAGTGGGTGAATGAGTTCTCCAAGGGAGTATGTGTAGATGGAGAATAGGAGGGGATCCAGAACTGAACCTTGAGGAACACTCCACAGTTAGGAGGTGGGAGGCAGAGGGGGGACCCCTGAGAGAGATTGAGAATGAGTGATCACAGAGATAGGAGAAGAATCAGAAGAGGACAGTGATAGTGAAGCCAGACTGTGGAGTTCTATGTGGGACAGGAACACTGTTCAACCCAATTTGCTTGTATTCACCCCAGTGGTTAGAACAGTGCCTGGCACATAGTAATAATAATAATAATGTTGGTATTTGTTAAGCGCTTACTATGTTCAGACCGCTGTTCTAGGTGCTGGGGTAGATACAGGGTAATCAGGTTGTCCCACGTGCGGCTCACAGACTTCATCCCCATTTTACAGGTGAGGGAACTGAGGCACAGAGAAGTTAAGTGACTTGCCCACAGTCACACAGCTAAGTGGCAGAAAGTGTTTAACAAATGCCACTGTTGTTATTGTGATCATTATTATCATCATTATTATTATTTGGGTTTAAAGCTATCCAGTGCAGGGCAAGTTTAATTTTATAAGACTCTTTGAACCATTTTTCAATTATCCTAACATTTTGGATAACTAGTCATTCATTCATTCATCTGTGTTTACTGAGCACTTACTGTGTGCAGAGCACTGTACTTGGAAAGTACAATTCAGCAACAAATAAAACCTCTGATGAATGAGGTTCAGAAAATTATCTTTTCCCTCTGCCTAGTTCCCAAGAACTTTACAAACGACAAGACTCTATTGGGGGAAAAAAAAATGACATTTAACTGCTCTTTTTGCTTTTCTTCCGAAATGTCTTTGGCTCCTCGAGGAAAAGAAGGGGAATACACCTATTTTTGGTATTTGCTAAGATTTTTACACACAAAAAAATGTGCAATTATTTCAGGTATTATTGCTCCACTTCTGGATTTTTACAAGACCATGAACAAAATAATGGTCTTGTTCAGTGGGATTAGTTTTTCATTACCCTTTTCTTACCCTAGATTGTCTGAAGGACACATGTTCAGCCAACTGAATCTTTATGTTTAATGCCTTTTGGTGCATAAATTAATTAGATGACTAATAATGATAATGAAGTAGAGTTGATCTGGGAATCTAATTGTGTGAATGTAATTGCGCAGTCACTGAAAATGTGCTTTGAGTTATGTGTTTAATATTCTGCCAGTTAATAGAAACTTTGTCTCGAGTAACATTTAATAATAATAGTATTTATTAAGTTCTTACTGTGTGCAGAGCACTGTCTAAGCTCTGGGGGAGAATATACAAGTGAGAAGTAGATATGTTCTCTGTCCCTGCCTACTGTCCTCCTCCTCTCTCTCCTCTCTCTCCCCTCTCTCGCCCCGCTCCGGTCTATTCTTCACTCCGCTACCCGGCTCATCTTCCTGCAGAAACGATCTGGGCATGTCACTCCCCTTCTTAAACAACTCCAGTGGTTGCCTATCGACCTCCGCTCCAAACAAAAACTCCTCACTCTAGGCTTCAAGGCTCTCCATCACCTTGCCCCTTCCTACCTCTCCTCCCTTCTCTCTGCCGCCCACCTCCTCACCGTCCCTCGGTCTCGCCTATCCCGCCGTCGACCCCTGGGTCACGTCCTCCCGCGGTCCTGGAACGCTCTCCCTCCTCACCTCCGCCAAACTGATTCTCTTTCCCTCTTCAAAACCCTACTTAAAAATCACCTCCTCCAAGAGGCGTTCCCAGACTGAGCTCCTCTTCCCCCTCTACTCCCTCTGCCATCCCCCCTTTACCTCTCCGCAGCTAAAGCCTCATTTTCCCCTTTTCCCTCTGCTCCTCCACCTCTCCCTTCCCATCCCCACAGCACTGTACTTGTCCGCTCAACTGTATATATTTTCGTTACCCTATTTATTTTGTTAATGAATTGTACATCGCCTCGATTCTATTTAGTTGCCATTGTTTTTACGAGATGTTCTTCCCCTTGACGCTGTTTATTGCCATTGTTCTCGTCTGTCCGTCTTCCCCGATTAGACTGTAAGCCCGTCAAACGGCAGGGACTGTCTCTATCTGTTGCCGACTTGTTCATCCCAAGCGCTTAGTACAGTGCTCTGCACATAGTAAGCGCTCAATAAATACTATTGAATGAATGAATACTGTCTCTCCTCTCTCCAATCCATACTTCACTCTGCTGCTCAGGTCATTTTTCTACAAAAACTCACAGTCTATGTTTCCCCATGCCTCAAGAACCTCCAGCGGTTGCCCAGTGACCTCCACATCAAACAGAAACTCCTTATCATCAGCACTGAAGTACTTAATCTCTTTCTCCATCCCACCTCACCTCGCTACTCTCCTACTACAACTCATCCCTCACACCTCACTCCTCTAATGACAACCTACTCACTGTACCTCAGTCTTATCTATCTCACTGCCAGCCTCTCACCCACGTTCTGATTCAGTCCTGGAATGCTCTTCATTTCCACATCCTTTATACAATTACTCTCCTCACCTTCAAAGCCTTATTTAAAACACAGCTTCTTCAGAAGGGCTTCCCTAACTAAGCCCTCATTTCCTCTTTTCCCACTCCCTTCTGCATCACCCTGACTTGTTCCTTTTATTCACCACCCCCAACCCCGATCCAACAGCACTTACGTACATATCCATAATTTATTTATATTAATGTATGTCTACCCCTATAGATCGTGAACTCATTGTGGACAGGGGATGTGTCTGTTATGTTTTTTGTACTTTCCCGAGCATTTAGTACAGTGTTGTGTACACAGAAAGCACTCAATAAATATGATTAATTGAAAAACATATGTAATTAAGAATTGTGATTCCACTGAAACTCCCAAGAATTTAGTCTTGCCTTTCCCTATGCGGTCAAGTAGTCTCCAACCCAAAGTGATTCCAAAGACACACTTTTACCAGAGCACCCCACCTCCATCTGCAATCATTCTGGTAGTGTATCCATAGAGTTTCCTTGGTAAAAATATGGAAGTGGTTTATCATTACCATTAGAAATTTTAAAGCTAGAAAAAGGTTATTTGAATTGGAGTGTTGATTTTTACTGAATTAGGAATTGCACCTATCTATAGTAGGGGCTGGAGGAGAAGTTTCAGAACCCAAGAGATATGGAAACTATGGGTGGGACTATTTTCTCCATGAGCTTCCTGCAGCCATCGCCAGGCAAGGAGTGTAGCTTAGCCCCTAATGACCCTCACCTTCAGGGAGATGGCTGGGCTTCAGTGGGAGACAGTGGTAGTGATTGGCGTGTGGAAATTTGGGGCACACTGAATGGAAGGTCTCCAACTTGTCTCGGGAAAGAAAGAGCTGGAGGCCCTGTTGAGTGTAATAGAGGTTTGACTGCTCCTAAAGTGAGTCCTGGGATTCTTTCAGCTGGGATTTAGGGCTGAAAACCCCCAGTAAGGTGATAGAGGTTGATGTTGTTGTTGTTGAGGAGCCTAATGGCATCCCCAGACTCTAAGCAGAAAGGTATGAGGGAGCACTGCAAAGACCTCAGTGCTCTTGAGAACTGCTCTTAGGCAGACTTCCAGGACAACTGATTTTCTGCTAACCCTATAATATCATCTTACAGTATATAATATATAATATATAACATAATACATGTAGCATGACCTACTGGGGAGAATTTGGGTCTGGAAATCAGAGGACCATGATTCTATTGATGCCTCTGCCTTGGGTCCAGTGTTTGACCTTGGCAAGTCACTCAACTTTTCTGTGCTTCATGTTTCTCATCTGTAAAATGAAGATACAATACTTTTTCTCCCTCTTCTTTAGACTTTGAGGCCCATATTCATTCATTTGATCCTATCTGTTGAGTGAATATGGGGCTTATAGTCAAGGAGGATGGAGAACAAGTATAGGACCTAATGATCTTGTATCTACCCCAGTGCTTAGTACAGTGCTTGGCACCTAGTAAGCATATAACAAAAAACACAAATTATCATTTTTATCAGAACAAATTTTGTAATCTGGGAATTCCATTTGTTGATTTAAAAGTGATAGTAGAATTCATTGCATATTTGATCACTGGGTATCTGGCACCTCTGTCAAAGCCCAGAGAGGTCAGTCAATTCAAAGCCTAGCAGGCTCCTCCTGTGCCCTCCTATCTGTAGTTTAAATTAATATCTGTCTTCCCTGCTAGACTGTAAACTCCTTAAAGGCAGGGATCATACCTACTAATCATATTGGGACTTTCCCAAGACTTAGTACATTGCTCTGCACATAGTAGGAACTCAGTAAATACTGTTTATTGATAGTGAGGAGAAAATCCAGTGAAATATAGCAGATTTATCTTATTATCCAAGAGTGGGGAGAGGAGGAGGAGGGGGAGAGAGAGAGGGAGACAGAGAGAGTTGAAACTGCTTCTATAAAATGTTTATAATTTTCTAAGCATCAAATCAAAATGTAAGAGGGAGGGAGAGAAGGGGTCCCAGTTTGCAGATGAGGTACCTGAAGCAAGGAGAGGTTAAGTGACTTGGCAGAGGTTAAGTGGTAGTGACAGAGCTTGAAGAACTCACATATTCTGAATCTCAAATCCACAATCTTTCCACTAGCTACACTAAATGATGTAGAAAGGATGGAGAAGTGGAAAAGGTCAAGGGAGAGGCCCAGAAGCCAGTTTATCAAGAACACCAACCTCCCCCACAACTGTACCTTGTGGGGGTGTTTGTTAAGTATCTACTATGTGACAGGCACTGTTCTAAGTGCTGAGGTAGGTCTAAATTAATCAGGATGGACACAATCCCTGCCCTTAGGGGGCTCACAGTCTTACTCCCCATTTTATAGATGGCAAAGAAGTAGAGTGACTTGCCTAAGGTCACAGAACAGACAAGTGGTAGAGACGGGATTAGAACGAAAGTTCTTCTGACTCCCAGGCTCGGTTGTAGTCATTAGGTCACGTTGCTTCTAGTGGCCCTAACGACTTGATAAACTATTTGTTGAATAAATGCGATCTAATATCTGAATCCTGAACATGAGCCTATGTTAGGGCAAATTTCAACCCCAATACCTCAGTGATTTCCCTGTGAAGAATCAGATTTTATTTAAATGGCTCAGGAAAATATGTGTTTGGTTAAAAACAACATATTTTGTTAGAGTACACATTAACTCCAGTTTAATGGTGTGACCATGCCGTTTGTATGTTTTCCTTTTTTCCCTCTTCTGTTTGAGCTGCAAGAGGAGAAATTTTGAAAAAGCAGTCACAATTCTTGAGAAGCAGTGTTTCCCTAGTGGATAGAGTACAGGCCTGGGAGTCAGAAGGACCTGGGTTCTAATCCTGACTCTGCCACTTGTCTGCTATGTGACCCTGAGCAAGTCACTTAACCTCCCTGGGCCTCAGTTACCCCATCCATCAAATTCATTCAATAATATAGTATTTATTAAGTGCTTACTATGTGCAGAGCACTGTACTAAGTGCTTGGAGTGTACAATTCAAATGGGGATTAACAATGTGAACCTCATGTAAGGCATGGATTTAGCTTGTAATAATAATGACATTTGTTAGGCGCCTACTATATACAAAGCACTGTTCTAAGCACTGGGCCTACCCGTGTCTGGAACATAGTAAGCGCTTAACAAATACCATAAAAAAAACCAAACCCAAAGATGATTAGAAAGTCAGGACATAGGATTTGATTTTAATGATCTGGCTTACTCTACTAGCAGATATGCCCATCCTCAGAGTCTGGGAGAACATTCAGCATGCTACACTAGGCCTGGCAGAAGGGGAAGGATCCATGGAGGTCATCATACTTAGAGAGGCTAGTAGTGGGTGTCCAGACCAGAGATCTTCTGAGGTGAGCTACAGTAACCCAAGGAGGGAGGAACAGGGGATCAAGGGGAAAAGGAACTCTGAGCAGCCTTATGATCTTTGAAGTGGCTACATCAGTTTAGCACAAGTTTAACATTGCTTGACATTTAAAGCGCACCATGTAGCTGGGAAACAATAGCAGCTAGCAGAGCCTGAAGCACTTCTCAGGCTGACTGCCAGCTAGCAAGGAGGGCAAAGTTCAGAGCAGAATATGGCAGGTCCTGGGTACCAGGGAAAGGGAGCAGGTAGAGAAACATTTCCCATCCTGGATTTAAGAATATGCATAAGTGATATTCTTAAGGATGCATTTCAACAAATTCAGAAGTGAACAGAATTATTGAAGAGTTTGAATTTTGTAAGATGTCTGATTTATACGGTCACATTGGAGAGCTCCACACTTCTCAGGCATTGCAGGTGGATCAAGGACTTCTGTAAGAGCAGAATGTTTATCTGATAATCTCATTATAGCTACCTGCTCTACCAAAATTTGAGAATTCAACTTTGGAAAATGTGTCCTTCTTTGACAAGATCCTATTAGAAAAATTTGAAATCACTGAAAAAGAATAAATGCCATACTGAATTAATCACATTTTTCACAAGCTCATTATTCATTTTGAAAACCCGCTGGGATACTGCTATCTCATTGTTGGTGGCCCTATGATAATGTCAGTCTTTAGGGAGAGCTGTTCAAAACATCCCAGTAGTCCTGCTGAAGGTTGTTGGCAAAGAGACTGCAGGAAAGGAAAGAAAAAAAAAAAACCCTACATTTCCCAAAAAACGAAAAGACTTTGAGAAGGAGCCCATAGGAGGGATAGGTAGATCCTGGAAGGGCTCCGAATTGGATTAGTGCATTTTGGGCTATGAATTGATATTCAGTCAAAACCCTACCAAAGAATCCCCTAGTCATGACTGGGAGTCAGAAGGTCATGGGTTCTAATCCCACCTCTGCAAACTTATCTGTTGTATGTGACCTTGGGCAAGTCACTTCACTTCTCCGAGCCTCGGTTTCCTCATCTGTAAAAACAGAGATTGAGACTGTGAGCCCCAGATGGAAAGAGACTTATGTCCAGCTTGATTTGCTTGTATCTATCCCAGTGCTTAGTACAGTGCCTGACACATAATAAGTGCTTAACAAATGCCATCATCATCATCATGATGTATATATATCTATAATTCTATTTATATTGATGCTATTGATGCCTGTTTACTTGTTTTGATGCCTGTCTTCCCCCTTCTAGACTGTGAGCCCAATGTGGGCAGGGATTGTCTCTATTTGTTGCTGAGTTGTAATTTCCAAGTGCTCTGCACACAGTAAGTGCTCAAAAATACGATTGAATGAATGAATGAATCATCATCATCATCATTTTGTCAGAAGTAGCGTGGCTTAGTGGAAAGAGAACGGGCTTGGGAGTCAGAGGTCATGGGTTCTAATCACAGCTCTTCCTCTTTTCAACTGTGTGACTTTGGGCAAGTCACTTGAGTTCTCTGGGCCTCGGTTACCTCATCTGTAAAATGGGGATTAAGACTGTGAGCCCCACGTAGGACAACCTGATGATCTTGTATCTCTCCCAGCTCTTAGAACAGTGCTTAGCACATAGTAATTGCTTAACAAATACCAAAGTTATTATTATTATAGTGTTTCCTGCTCTGCTGTCTTAGTATTTTAAATTGCAAAGTTGCCTGACCTTCCAACAAGAGGGCAATGCTGAGGAATAATCATTATGGCATTTAATACCATAGAGGAGGTGGGATTTTTCTCTGGAGCTAACACCCCAGCAACTGCAGGAGCAGGGGGAACCCTTGTCTGGGGCTTTCAGGATGGGCGAAGAGAGGCTTCTACTGCTGAGCCCGGGAGTGCCAGAGTGGAGGGAGCTGGATGGGGCTCCCAGGAGGCCATGGAGACCTGCTACCATATTACTATCACCGACACACTCAGGACTGAGGGAGATGTGGGAGCCGGAACAATGATAATAATAATAAAAATGATGATGTTATTTGTTAAGCCAAGCACTATGTGCCAGGCACGGTAGCGCTGAGATGGATACAGGCAAATTGGGATGGACACAGTCCCCGGCCCACTTGGGGATCACATTTCATGAGAGGCAGCCAGGTGTAGTAGATAGAGCACGGGCCTGGAAGTCAGAATAATGATAATGATTATGGTGTTTGTTAAGCGCTTATTATTATGTGTGAGCCACTTCACTAAATGCTTTCATGGGTTCTATGAAAGTTCCACTCTACCACTCGTCTGCTATGTGAACTTAGGCAAGGCACTTCACTTCTCTGTGCCTCATTTGTAAAATGGGGATTGAGATGGTGAGCCTCACATATCACAGGGACTGTGTCCAACTTGATTTTCTTGGACCCATCCCAGTGCTTAGTTCAGTGCCTGGCACATGGAAAACACTTAAATATCATCATCAGCAGCAGCAGCATCCTCATTTTACAGATAACTGGGGCCCAGAGAAGTGAAATGAGTTGCCCAAGGTCACACAGAACACACACAGGAACACTTGCAGGGAGTGGGCAACAGGCGGCCACTACCTTCACTGTCATGACCATGCTGGGGACAGAGGAGGGGTGGGAGTCAGGACGCATCCTGGGGCTGGACACAAAGTGGGCATCAGATTGTGTCATCTGACTAGCAGAGGGAGGCCATGAAATGTTTGGCCCCTTGGAATTGCTAAAACTGATTGGATGCCTAGACAAATTCATAATTAATCATTCTAATGCTTCTTAGGCAAATCACACCCCAGTTGCTGCCTCCTGGGAGGAACCAAGCCACTGAGTTTTCTGATAATAATAACAATTGTGATATTTGTTAAGCATTTACTATGTGTCAGGCACTGTACTAAGCACTGAGGTGGAAACAAGCAAATTAGGTTGGACACAGTCCCTGTCACATGTGGGGCTCACAGCCCTAATCCCCATTTTACAGATGAGATAACTGAGGCCCAGAGAAGTGAAGTTTCCTGAAATGACAGCAGACAAGTGGTAGAGCTGGAATAAGAACCTATGACCTTCTGACTCCCAGGCCCGTGCTCTATCGACTACTCTGTGCTGCTTCTCTGATAAATGGTTGTCTTCTTCTGCCTCTGCAGAGGTGGGTCTACATGGATGAAGCACATATTCCCTATTTGAGAAGCAGCATTGTCTAATGGAATGAGCACAGGCCTCAGAGTCTGAGGACCTCAGTTCTAATCCCAGCTCTGTAATATACCTGTTGTGTGACCTTAGGTGAATCAATAATCTTCTCTGTGCCTCACTTACTCAACTATAAAATGAGATTAAATACCTGTTCTTTTATCCTTCTTAAATTGTGAATCCTGTATGGGATAGAGACTGATTATCTTGTATCTACTCCAGCATTTTGTGCAGTGATTGGCACATAGAATGAAACAAATAATAATTATAATAATAATTATGGCATTTGTTAAGCGCTTACTATGTGCAAAGCACTGTTCTAAGCACTGGAAAGGATATAAGGCGATCAGGTTGTCCCTCGTGGGGCTCACACTCTTAATCCCCATTTTACAGATGAGGTAACTGAGGCACCGAGAAGTTAAGTGACTTGCCCAAAGTCACACAGCTGACAAGTGGCAGAGCTGGGATTAGAACCCATGACCTCTGACTCCCAAGCCCGGGCTCTTTCCACTGAGCCACGCTGCTTCTCTAAAGTTAAACCTTGGCAGATATTTATCAATCAGTGGTATTTATTGAGTGCTTATAGGGTGCCAAGTACTGTAATAAGCACCGCACTCAGTGAATTTATTATTCACATCCTATAGTTTCTTGTTTCCATTTGGAAACCTATTTTGCACATTGTTTTGGTGGTTATCTAAATGTCAGTACTGTTCCAGAAAGCTATAAATATCACATGGCTATAGTGGTGTCTTATAAGGGCCAAGTATACACAAAATATAATAATAGAAAAGTAAAGGGAATAATTTTTGCTTTTGTTCTTACTAGACCTTTAAATTAGGAGGATAATCTTTTGAAGCTCATGTGACTAAAAAAAATGGCATGATAAAGTACTGAATAATTGTAAAGCCTTAATTTTTTTGTGGGGTGAGAGATGTTTAAATTAAACCAAGATTCACTTAATTGTGGGGTTTGTAACCACTATTGTACAACTTGATCTTTGGTTGTTTGTTTTTTTTTTTTTTTTAACTTCTCCCCATCCCCCTTCTTACTCCCATCTCCCAATTCCTTCCCTTTTCATGCTGTGCATGCTATCAGATATTGAAATCTAACAAGCAAATGGTAAGCATGAGAGATACAAAATATTGTATCTGGTATTCCACCAAGTTGAAAGACATAGAATCTTTTTTTAAAGCAGTGTAAACATTTCCCCATGATACCACACACACAAAAAATCTGATGAGTGGGAAGGGGATTGATGATCTACTGCAGAGTTTTTTCTGGTGTGAATCCTACTTTGTGATTTAAGATGATAATTTAATTTACGTTCTCGCATTCTTTTCTGTTATATCTCCAATTAAATATTATTGGTGAGCAGATACATCTAATCTGAGTTCTTCAAAATATTCAAGCAGAGCAGGCCCTAGGTCTTGGGCTATATTTCACATCTTTCTTTCATTTTGAATGCCTGGTTTGCGGAAAGGCACATAACAGTTCTCATTCTAAAATACCAAGTTGGCTCTTATGGAAGACACATGTAATAATTTTATTATTTATTTTCTGTGACTACAAATAGAAATAGCTTATTTAGCAATGTCTCACGTATATTTCAAATATACATACACTGAAACCTTGAAAACCTTCTGAAGTTCTAGAATTCTGAACTCTATTCAGTCCTTGCCCAAGCAGAGCATATGAAAACCCCTGCAGGAGAAAATTAGGCTGAATAATCATCCAACCGGACAGTTGAATTCTCAGTGAATTACTGAATCCTCCATAGTCTATGTAATATACATATGACTTTGAATGAAATTTTCTATATCAATGGCTATCCACGTTCATTTCATTTTCTTTCTTTTTTTTTTTTTTTTTTAGAAAAGAGGTTAGATGGTGCCCGTGCTGAAATTCCAAAGGTGAGTTAAAGTAATGGTGCAAAGATTTTCATTTTATAAGAAACCAATCAAAATAAAGTTGGAACTTTTCATTTTATCAAGTGAAATTATCCATTACCCCATATTATGTGAAAACCCTCCAAACTTCATAGTTCCAATACAACATAATAATGTTGGTATTTGTTAAGCGCTTACTATGTGCCGAGCACTGTTCTAAGCGCTGGGGTAGACATAGGGGAATCAGGTTGTCCGACGTGGGGCTCACAGTCTTAATCCCCATTTTACAGATGAGGGAACTGAGGCACAGAGAAGTTAAGTGACTTGCCCACAGTCACACAGCCGACAAGTGGCAGAGCTGGAATTCGAACTCATGAGCCCTGACTCCAAAGCCCGTGCTTTTTCCACTGAGCCACGCAAATTAGATTCAATGTGTGACATACATTTCATTCAAAACTGTTGGTTCTTATTTCATCATTCTTGATTACTAATAGGAAACAAATTGAATTGTCATATTCTTAAAATGTGTATATCTGATTGGTGGCGGTTACAAAAGCCTTATACTCATCCGTATTGCACAGTATTGATTGAATTATAGGACTAAAAATAGCTCAAGTAAAATGTTATATATTTGCTGACAGAGTTTCTATAAAAGGTTAGAGTTAGAATTGCAACAAAAAGCTTTATATCAGTAGTACTGAATCAATAGAATGGATTTCATATTCTATGACATTAGAAAGATGAGGAGAAAGCAGCAGCTGTACCCTTATGTGTAGAAACGTCCTCTCCTTCTCCAGAACCCTCACTCCCCATTCCTGTAAGGCTCTTATGCTCTTCCCAAAGCTTTCCTCTGCCACCTGTCTGCTGTATGACCTTGGACAAGTCACCTCACTTCTCTGTACCTCAGTTACCTCATCTGTAAAATGGGGATTGAGATTATGAGCCCCGCATGGGGCAGGGACTGCGTCCAACCCGATTTGCTTGTTTCAGCCCAGTGCTTTGTACAGTACCTGGCACATAGTAATCAATTAGCAAATACCATAATTTTTATCCTTATTATTCCTTTCTCTTCCACACCCTCAAACTTCATCCCATTAACTCCCTCATCCTCTCACACCTCCTTGCCACCATGGAGACTTAGGTCTCATATGATGACATTGTCTCCTTCACTAATAATAATGTTGGTATTTGTTAAGTGCTTACTATGTGCAGAGCATTGTTCTAAGTGCTGGGGTAGATACGGGTAGTCAGGTTGTCCCATGTGAGGCTCACAGTCTTAATCCCCATTTTACAGATGAGGTAATTGAGGCACAGAGAAGTGATTTGCCCACAGTCACACAGCTGCCAAGTGGCAGAGACGGGAGTCGAACTCATGACCTCTGACTCCGAAGCCCAGCCTCTTTCCACTGATCCACGCTGCTTCCCCACTATCCCATGTGGGTTTCATCTTCTACCTCTCTTCCCAACTCACAGGGAAAGGACGGGAGATGGCTGTCTTTTCCCTCACCTTCATCTCACTCACACTATCACCTTCAATCTACCTCACCTTCTCAAAATCTCTACTTCTCTTTCTTAGGGCAGGGTGGCCTATAGAAGAGCACGTGGACTAGGGAAAGAGCATGGATCTGGGAATCGGGGGACCTGGGTGTTCTAATGCCGGTTCTGCTTTGTATCTGCTCTGCTTTGTGTCTGCTGCATGACCTTGGGCAAGTCACTTAATTTACCTGTGCCAAATTTACTTTATCAGTAAAATGGAGATTTGCTACCTCTTATCCTTTCAACTGAGATTATGAGTCCTCTGTAGGACAGGGATTGTATCTGACCTGGTTATCCTGTATCTTATGAGTTCTTAAAACACTGTTGGGCACATAGTAAACACTTAACAATAATAATAATTAACAGTTATTATCATTCCTTTACTATTAATGTACTTTTTAATGGTATTTAAGAACTTACTATGTGCCAGGCACCGTTCTAAGCACTGGGGTAGATACAAGGTAATCATGTTGGACAAAATCCATGTTCCACATTGTGGGGCTCACAGTCCTAATTTCCATGTTACAGATGAGGAAGCTGAGGCACAGAGAAGTGAAATGGCTTGCCCAGGGTCACTCAGCAGACAAGTGGCATAGCCAGGATTAGAACCCAGGCCTGCAACACATGTCTCTACTTCCCTCAGCAGTGACTATTTGCTCTGTCTCCCAATCTCCTGGTCCCACTTTCACATTTTTTTTTTACTAATTTTGGTGCTTTTCTCATCTTCCTGCAGTATCTCCCTACTCTCACTCTAATCTTCAAGAACCTCAACCTCCGCGTTGATGATTCCACTGATAGACCAAGCTTCCGATTCCTCTCTACCCTCTCCTCTGTGGTGAATCATACAGTGAGTAGATTGGTGTTAGAGGAGGAAAGTGAACATGTTGGGTTATAGTATGATATCATCAAGGTAAGATAAGATAGGGAAACCTGATTTAGTGGTTTAAAGTAAATGGTAAGGGATTTCTGTTGGATGTGGAGGTGGATGGGTAACCTGAGGAGTGAGGAAAAATTCACTTATTTTGGAAAAAAATGATCAGGCAGAGTGAAGTATGGACTGGAGTGGGGAAAGTCAAAAGGAAGGGAGAATAGCAATCAAGCAGGGTTTAGGATAAGTGCTTGGATCAAAATGGTAGCTTTTTACCTAGAACAAAAAGGGCAGATTTTAGCAATACCTTGAAGGTAGAACCATCAGACATTGGTGACAGATTGAATATGTAATTAAGTTTGAGAGATGAGTTGAGGATAATGATAAACTTACAGATTTGTGTGACAGGGAGTATGGTGATAATGTCTACAGTGGAGGGAAGATCAGAGGGAGGGAAGTGAAAAGTTCTGTTTAGGACTTGTTGAGGTGTCGGTGGGAAGGGAGGGGCTGTAGATGGAGAATAGAGGGGATCCCACAGTTAAGGGGTAGGAGGCACAGTGAGAAGCTGTGAAAGAGACTGTGAAGGAGCAGTCAGAGAGATAGGAAGAGAACCAGGGGAGGGCTGTGTCAGTGACACCAACATTAGATAATGTTTCCAAGAAAAGAGGGTGGTCCACAGTATCAAAGGCAGCTGAGAGGTTGAGGAGAATTAAAATGTAGTACAGGCTGTTGGATCTGGGAAGAAGGAGAAGGAGCTCATCTGCTCACATGGCTTCAGCTCTCACCTCTTTACAGATGATTGCCACATGTATCTCTCTAACCCTGACCTCTCATGCCTCCAGAACATTTTCACTTGGCTTTCTTGACAACAATTCAAATTCAACATGAAGAAAAGCAAACCCTCATTTTTCCTCCTAAACCTACTTCTCTCTTGACTTTCCCATCTCTGTCAATCAAACCAACATCTTTCCCATCCTAGAAGCCCACAACCTGGTGTTATACTTGCCTCTTCACTCTCATTCAAATCCAATGAACTACCAAATCCTGCCATTTTTTTCCTACATAATATTAGGAAATTGCTCCCCAGTTTCACCCTAATTTCTACCATGATGGTACAAGATTTGGTCTTGCCACAGTTAGACCCTTCCATGCTCATCTAAACTACACCTTATTGCATAGCTTGTCTTCCTCAACATCTGCCAGCTCATATCTCTCTTCTCCCCAACTCTCCATACACTTCCTATGTCTATTCACTACAAACACAAACTTTTTACAATCTGTGTCAAGGATTTCCACCATATGGCTCCATTTTATCTGTTCTATTTTCCCACTATTCCTCAACTCACAATATTTGTTCTTCTCAAGACAAACTTAAAGTTGTACTTTCCTCTCCATTCTTCTGATAATGTCCCCTTGCTCATGCAATTTTTTTAGTTTGGATTGCTTTTCCCCACCACATTACGTGGACCACAGCTTTCCTCACACTCTTCCTTCCCTTCTGAAATTGCATCTCCTCTAAATTTCCTAGGTTAAATTCCCATTATCATGTCAAGTTAACTCTTGCACTTAAACTTATTACTACTCTTCTCCTCCCCATTGCCCCTACTCCCTCCCTCTGCTCTACCCTCTTCTCCTCCCCACAGCACTTGTGTATATTTGTACAAATTTATTACTCTATTTTATTACTGTGCATATATCTATGATTCTATTTTGATGGTATTGATGCCTGCCTACTTGTTTTGTTGTCTGTCTACCCCTTCTAGACTGTGAGCCCATTGTTGGGTAGGGATTGTCTCTATCTGTTCCCTAATTGTACTTTCCAAGCGCTTAGTAAAATGCTCTGCAGTCAATAAATACGATTGAATGAATGAATGAATGAATGAACCCTCCTTATCATTCACAGACAAATGTCTGATTCCTCAATTTCTTTGAATTACTTGTTTGTAAAAGTTTTTTTTTTAATATTTCTCTCACTCATTAGAATGTATGCTTCTTGTGGACAGAGTATGTATCACTGTTTTTCTTTACATCCCAAGTACAGTGCATTATACAAGTGGAAGTGAAAGAAATACTATTTCATCTACTACAATTTCTATTACTACTTCTGCTATTACCATTTCAGTACTACTACTAACAATAATAATGATGACATTTGTTCGTCACTTACTATGTGCAAAGCACTGTTCTAAGTGCTGGAGAGGATACAGGGTGATCAGTTTGTCCCTTGTGGGGCTCACAGTATTGATCCCCATTTTCCAGATGAGGTAACTGAGGCATAGAGACTTGCCCAAAGTCATACAGCTGATAATTGGCTGAGTCAGGAATTGATCCCAAGACTTCTGACTCCCAAGTCCAGGCTCTTTCCACTGAGCCATGCTGCTTCTCTGCTGCTACCTCTGCAACTGTGGCAACCATATATACAAGATGGGTAAATCAACAGACATTCAGTCTGAAAAGAAAAATATAACATTCATTTGAAATTTATACATCAGAAATCTTTCAACTATAGAGGATGCCCTGTGACAGGAAGTCACTATTTGAAGGACAATTCCATGTTTCTGGAGGCCTGGAAGAGAATCATCATATGTGACTTTTATAAAAGTCAAAACATGCTGTTATGTGGCTTGCCATGGCATTGCAATTTTGGAAGGTACACAGAGCAAGGAATTGTATAAAAATGACAGAGTCCTCAAAATTCAGTTATGAAGGATATGGATTTAAAACTTATAAAAGTGTATTTGTGAACAAAATGGCCTCCTTAGGCTGTCAATATAATTCCCAAAATGAATTTTAGTGATCTGCCAAGGGCTATTGCAGTCAATATTTGTAGCACATAAAATGTCAATTTTCTGAAGCTACAAAGCACTATAAACTTGCAACGGTAGTTCAGTAGTCTAGGTAAGGTGACAGTCCTTCAACTGTTTGAAAACGACTGTGATGGTTTAGAGTTTAAAGAGTTCATTTGTGCCCAGGGGTCAGCAAAACATGATGTTCTTTTTTGTTGTTGTTCCTCCCCAATCTCAGGCTAGACACTGGGCAGGAAGCCAAAAATATAGAGGTTGAATGTGGAGGCTAGAGAAGACATAGATGGGAAAATCTTAAAAATCTCAAAGAAAGCAAGACTCTAAAGCCCTACATTTATAAACAGTTAATCCCAGGTTCAGACTGAGATAAAGTCACCTTTTAGACTTGAGATGTACTTTTCTTTCACAGAGGTGTTGACCTAATGGTCCAGCACTAATATTAGCCTTTTTAGATCCAGTTTATTGATTCAGAAATGGGACTCTCTTGCAAGGTGAATGATTATTTAACTTGTAAGTATCACTCTTGTTGAACATAAATGAAAGAAAAGCATGCAACTGACTCTTGTAATAGCCACAAGCAGGTAGAAGAGTCTGTTCTATTCCCCAGAGTCTTAAGTAAAGCAATAGTACCATCTGACATATTTATTGTTTCACTTGTACATAATTTATAGATAGAAGTGGTTTTTCCTATTACATTAACAAGTTTATAATGAACTTCCAGAGTTCTAAAAGAAGTAGCAAGGACTAGTGGAAAGAGCATGGACCTGGGAGTGAGAGGACCTGGGTCCTAATCCTAGCTCTGCCATTTGCCCACTCTTATGACCCTGGACAAGTCACTTAGCTTCTCTGTGCCTCTGTTATATCATCTGTAAAATGAAGATTTAAGGCTGTGAGCTGTATGTTGGACAGGGATGGTATCCAACCTGATTAGCCTGTATCTACCATAGAGCTTACAACAGTCCCTGGCATGTAGTACGTGTCAGTTGGTCAGTCAGTCAATCATATTTATTTAGCACTGTACTAAGCACTTGGTAGAGTAATTTAACAAGAAATGGATTCATTCTCTGCCCACATGAGCTTCCAGTCTGAAGGGGGAGACAGACATAACAGATGTTTACATAAATGTTGTGGGGCTAATAAATACCATTAAAAAAAATTGCTAAGATTTAATCCACAAAATGTAGATTTTGTTGCATAAGTATGTTTGATTAGTAAAAGTAACTTTCACTGGAAAAGATTGCTCTCTAGCAATACTCATATTTAACTAGAAATAGTGGAAGCTCTTTGAAAACAAGGAACAATGTCTTGGGCTTCTGTGAGACTTCCTAAACATTTAGTAACCTACATTACATTCAGTAATTGTTCAACAAACTCTATAACTACTGCTACTAATTATAATTAGAATTCCAAAATTTTCCATATTCATTTTACAAGATGGAAATTATATTTCCTCAGAAAGCATATTAATCATTTGATCAATCAATCAATGATAGTTATTGAGAGTTAACCAAGGGCAGTCTAAGACTTGGAAGAGTACAATACAACAGAATTGGAATTCACTTTCCTTGGCCACAGAAGTTCAGAATCTAGAAGAGGAGACAGATATTAAAAAGAATAAAGTGTTTAAAAGGTACAGGTTCAAGTACATAGGTGACAGTGGAGGGTGAGGGTGTAGGGGAATGACAGTTTCATCTAGGAAGTCCTCTTGGATGAGATGTGATTTTATTAAGGCTTTGAAGGTGGGAAGAGGGTTGATCTGTCATATATGACTGGAGAGGAAGTTCCAGGACAGAGAGTGGACAAGGAATCAGCAACGAGACAGTGAAGATTGAGGAACAGTGAATAGGTCAGCATTAGAGAAGTCAAGTGTGCAGGCTGCATTATAACAGGAAATCAGCAAAGTAAGGTGTGACTGAATGAACTGATTGAGTACTATGAATCAGATAATGGCCTGACTATCTTGTATCTACCCCAGTGGTTAGTACAGTGCCTGGCACATAGTAGCACTCAAACATTATTATTATTGTTATTACTATTATTACTGTTATATTTTTCCTCTACACATCCCTAAAGTCCACTCTTTCCTCTCCTTCTAAACTGTTACTATGCTGACCCAGGCCCTTATCCTATAACACTTTGCCTACTGCCTCTGTCTGCCTCTGTCTGCCTCTTCACTGACCTCTCTGCTTCCTGTCTTTCCCCACTCCAGTCCATTCATTCATTCATTCATATTTATTGAGCGCTTACTGTGTGCAGAGCACTGTATTAAGTACTTGGAATGTACAGTTAGACAACAAACAGATAGAGACAAACCTGCCCAACAATAGGCTCACGGTCTACTTCACTCATGCCCCTCCTGCTCATCTCCTACTACAGCTGAGCCCCCACCCTTCATTCCTCTAGCATCAGTTAGCTCACTCTGCCCCAGTCTCATTTATCTGAGCACCAATCTTCCTTCTGGCCTGGAACTCCCTCCCTCTAGGTATACGCCAGACCACCACTCTCACCTTCAAAGCCTTAAGGTCACATCTCCTCACAGAGGCCTTCCACGATTAAGCTTTCATTACCTGAATCCCTCTCTTTTCACCACTGATTATGCATTTGGTTCTAAACCTTTTGGGAACTTGGTATTCAACCCACTCTCAGCCCCACTGTACTAATGTAAATTTCCATCTTTACTTCTTTGTATTAATATTTGTCTTACCCCCTAGACTGTAAGCACACTGTGAGCACAAAATGTGACTACCAAATTTATTGTATTGTACTCTCCCAAAGTGCTTTAGTATAATGCTCTGCACACACTAAATACCATTCACTGATTGATTTATGAGAGCGCCATTCTATCTAGAATTGATAGATTTGCTGAAATTTCTTTGGCAGAGCAATAACCTGAGAAATGCAAATGATTTAGAGTTTTACTTTTACTAAAAATAACCAAAACAAACAAAAAAGGGACCAATTTGCTTTTTCTAAGGGCAACAAATGTGAAACATGTTTTCTGTTTATTTTCCCAGCATATATGTAGGACATCTGACAACAATTTCACCATATTGTCTAACATTCTCTAAAATTACATTATCATCATCACCAAAATTAAGTGAGTATTCATTAGGTGTTCTAAAGATCTAAGCTAAAATAATTATAGGGATATAAGGAATTGAATGTCCAGGAATTATCACCTCCAACCATCTCCTTTATTATCTTTTGTTTACGGTCACATGGTAAAAGAAAACCCAATTTCGGGAAAACGATCAAATATATTAACTTAGAGCTCACTCTGTGCAGAACACCTGAATTGTACTTTCCAAGCACTTAGTACAGTGCTCTGCACACAGTAAGCACTCAATAAACACGATTGAATGAATGGACACAATCACAGCTCTAGAGGCGTTTACAGTCCAATACAGCAAATAGCATATTCTGGATCAAGGTGATAAATTATTTGAAACCCAAATGTTTAGTAGGTTCCTTCAAAAAATGTGCTTTTATAGCACTGACAAAAATGGGGTTTCTGCCATTATGCATCTTGTGTGTCTGTAATTTGTTTAAATTACCATTCACGTTTTTAAAGGGCAAAGCTTTTCATTCTCTACAGTGCCAAATATTTCTAAAAATTACTAATCAATGTGAACAGACTGTTTCATTTCTATTCGGAGCTTCACATATTTTGTTTCTTCTGCAGGGTTTAAATGTATTTCATTTACTAGTAAGAGCCAAAGTCATCTCTGTTAGGTGGTTAAGCATTTGAACTGTCAGACTCTGAATGATTATACTGGACATAAGTAATTTATATGTCAAAAAGCTATTCTAGTCAGTGCCATCTATGCTTATTTCACACACTGAGAAATATGCCTATGCCTTTTCAAAGCACAGATTGATTCTTGATGCCAATCATTTTTAATATGGCTGACATCTCTACATCTTCATGGTCAGAAAAACATACAATATTTTACTGCTTGTCCCTAAATTTCATTTGATGAAGAAAAGTTATCCTACATTCATAAATAACTAGAACATTATATTCATTTGAATTTACCTGGGTCCACATACTAATGTCTTTCCCTGATTGTATTGCTAATTTCAAGTTATATGGCATGTCACACAGTACCTTAACAGCAGAAATATAAGATTTCTATTTTTCAGAGTTTGAAGAGATTGAGACCTGAGAGTTGAATCACAATGCACCTACGTCAATTTATTGCATCTTCAGAAGCAATAAATATGAGAAATGATTATATTTGGTGGGTACTGGTGATGTGACTAGGATGTTGGCCACCTTACAGAAGATTTCAATCTCCATATGGAGAAAGTCAGTGACAGGTAATATTT
Organism: Ornithorhynchus anatinus; assembly: GCF_004115215.2. Lineage (NCBI taxonomy): Eukaryota > Metazoa > Chordata > Mammalia > Monotremata > Ornithorhynchidae > Ornithorhynchus > Ornithorhynchus anatinus. The sequence continues at coordinate 160,336,623 of NC_041728.1, forward strand.
TTGGTTGTCAATAAAATACGAAAAATGGGTCATGCTAAAAAAAAAAAAAAAAAATCACCCTTATGTAAAGTCTTAGCACGACTACCAAGTTAAAAACAATTACATTTAACTGTGTTTGGCATCTGAAGATGATGCTGGAAGTGAGATTTAATCCGTATTTGCAAATGTCCCAAACAGACGGTATGTGACCAACAAGCCTTTCTTTATTCATTATGAACTTGACGTTCTTTAGGGTTTGCTACCTGGAATACCTGATGCCATTTTCAATTCTGTAACAGTGTGTACTTCTTCTTGAACTTCTGCTTTAAGGGAGCCAATTGCTGCCCTCTGTTTCATAACTCTGCAGATGACAGCTCCAGATTGCTTGGATCTGCCCCTTCCTCCCTCGACAGAATTACATTTCTATTCTCTTGCCTTTTTTTCAAGTCATGAAAAGTTCCCGACATAATCTGTCCCCTGCTTTGGGGACCAGATGAAATCTAACATGCATATGCACACCCACATACAAACACACACACACACACACACACACACATTCACTAATATACATACATGCACCAACAGATACATACATGCATATATCTTCACTCTCTCTTTGACGCTAGTTGAAGCCTGAGATTTAAATGTATGTGCACAGGGAAGTAAATCATACTCTAAGACTGCAAATTAAGTGGAAGCCATGATGCGGCAAATGGCAGCAGTGGAGAAGAGGTGTAAATGTTCAAGAAAATTGTTTAAACCCAGTTGCTTTGAGCAGATGTCTTGGTAAATAGCACTACTGTCATCAGTCCCACTTAGTTCAGATCTCTACACCCTGTAAGGTCTCGATGAACACCTTTAATGGACTGATCAATTTATTCTGCAGAATGGCCATTACTCCTTTCACATGGCAGCCATTGATAAACTTACCCTCCTTTAGCATTTCTGTTCTAGCCAGCTGATATTGGTAAACAGCTATTATAACTGTGGTATTTGTTATAATTATTATTAAGTGCCATTGAGACATTCCCGATTCATAGAGACTCCATGGATATACTTTCTCCTGAGCATCCTGTCCTCCACCATAATCCGCAACCTTTCTAATGGTTCTTGTTTTATCATTGTTATGAGCTCTGTCTATCTAGTTGCTGTTCTGCCTCTTTCACATTTTCCCTGGACTTTTCCTTGCATTAATGTCTTCTCCAAAGATTTAGTCCTCCTGATTATGTGTCCAAAATATGCTAATCTAAGTCAACTCTAAGGTCTTTGCCCTTCCAAAGGCCACTTTGGTTTAATTAGCTCCAAAATCCATTTGTTTGTTTTTGGGGCAGTCCATGGTATTCACAAAAGCCGCCGCCTTCTCATTTCAAAAGAGTCAATGTTTTTTCTCTCCTGTTTTTTCACTGTCCAGCTTTCAGATCCATACATTGTCACTGAAAACACCACAGAGTTGACAATTTGTATTTTTGTGGCAATAGTTATATGTATAGTTATATCAGCACATTTCATGACTTTTCCAGGCTTTTCATAGTAAGTGTTCCTAACATTAATGTTCAACATATTTCTTGACCACTATTTCCTTCATTATTGATTCCAGGAGAGAAAAATTACAAACTACTTCAATCTTCTCTCTGTCCACTACAAATGTGTATGTTAGGCACTTCCTATATACCACACTCTATACTAAGCATGGGCAGATAAATGATCATCATGTCCCACATGTGCTTAAAGTCTGAGTAGGAGGAATAGATATTGAATCTCCATTTTGCAGATGAGAAAAGAAGGCAAAGAGAAGTTAAGTGATCGCCTAAGGTTACCCAGCAGACAAGTGGTGGAGCTAGGATTAGAACCAAGATCCTCTGAATCTCAGGCTCGTGGTCTATCTGCTACACCATGGCACTGCTGGAATGAGGAAGGTTGTCCCAGGAATTCATTGTGGGCAGGGACTGTGTCTCTCTATTGCTGTATTGTACTTTCCAAGTGCTTAGTACAGTGCTGTGCACATAGTAAGCACTCAAATACAATTGAATGAATACCACTGAACCCTACCCAGGACTCCAAGGAATTGTTCCACTAGACAGGTGGATAAATTACAGGAAAAGAAAGGGGCAGATGATTGATAGTTGGCTTCTTTTTCAACAATGTTGACAAGGTTTACCAATTCATGGGTTCCAGAGTGCAGAAATGATCATTCTATGGCTATATTCACCTCTTTAATTTTTCCACATAAAAAGTAAGTGAGACATTTTTGTCAGGTTACTATGAAGAACACTGCTGCCATCTTAAACTGCCTTGTATAAAAATAGAAGTCTTCAGACCTTGGACCTTGCCTAAAATCTTTTATTTGCTATTTAAAGTTCTACACGTTCATGATCTCAGCAATGACCTGTCACCTGATCAAAAGAGGTATTATGTTCTTTCCCTTAGTCACTCACTTCCTCAGTACTGTAGATCAGTTTCACATCACCATTTCTCTTCTCTTCTTCCTTCACCCTCTTCTCTTGCTATTTCTCTCTTCCTCTTTCTCTCCTTGGATCTGTCCCTCTAATTCTTTTTCTCTTTATTTTTAATGATTGTGAAACGTCTGTCCTGATAGCCAAGGGATTTATTTCAAAACAAATTTTTGGATTGTAGGTAAAAGATGAGTACAGTTGACTGTTTCCTTTTTTCTTCTAAGAGAAGGGATTGCTCCTCCACAGATGGGAAAAATGAAGAAATCTACAGGATTTCTTCATCAACACTGTGAACAAGATACATAAATATAACTTCACTATATATAGTTGCCTGATATTTATCAGAATAATGGTAGTCAGTATGGGCAGGAAGGGTAGATCTGGAAAATGTCATGGAGAAAGACTGAGAGGAATTGGTAATTGACAGACCTTTTTTTTTGTTGTTTTTTCCCCAACAAAAATTCCCCAACTCTGCTATATCGTACTCTCCCATGTGGTTAATATAGTGCTCTGCACAAAAGTAAGTCCTCAATAAATAGGATTGTTGAATTGAAATTTTGTGGAGCACCTAGGATACATAACTATCTCTTGCAAAGACAACCAGGAGATAGGTGGATCATAAACAATTGGCTCAAATCTTTAGTAGTTTGCTGAATCTGTAAGGAACACATAGATTATGGGAACAGTGAGGAAGTTAGTAATGGTTGCTCATTAGTCTACAGCCCTATCTGCACAATGGATAGAATCTCACGCTCAGGTTTACCATCTTCAAAAATGCAGGGTAGCTGTAGACCCCCCCTCCTCAAAAATCTCCAGAGGTTGCCTATCCACCTCTATATCAAACAAAAACTCCTCTCCTCATCATTGGCTTAAAATCTCTCCATCCACTTGCCCCCTCCTAACTTACCTCTCTGCTCTCCTTCTACATCAAAACTGGCACACTCTGCTCCTCTGGTGCTAACCTTCTCACTGTGCCTCTATTTTGTCTGTCTCTCCACAGACCTCTGGCCAACGTCCTACCCCTAGCCTGGAATGCCTTCCCTCCTCAAATCCACCAATCACTCTCTCTGCCTCTTCAAAGACCTAATGAAGGTGCACCTCCTCCAAGAGGCCTTCTCAAATGAAGTCCCACTTTTCTGCATCTCTCCCTCCCTTCCACATCACATTGACCTGCTCCATTTGCTCTTCACCCCTCTCCCTTCCCCACAGCACTTATGTATATATATCTATAATTATGTATAATTATATTATATATATTATATAATTATGTAATTATATTATATAATTATATTATATTATATTGTATAATTATGTATAATTATGTATAATTATGTATATATATCTATAATTTTATTTATATTGAAGCCTGTTTACTTATATTGATGTCCTTCTCATCCCCTAGACTTTGAGCTCATTGTGGGCAGGAGTTGTCTCTCTTTATTGCTGTATTGTACTTTCCAAGCATTTGGTACAGTGCTCTAAACATAGTAATAAACATAGTAATAAATAATAAATAATAGTAATAAATAATTAAATAATAAATTTATTATAATAATAAATAATTTTATTGCTTATTATTATAAATAAATAATAAATTTATTAAATAATAAATAATCAATAAATACAATTGCCATGAATAAATTAATGTGTCTGGCCCTGAATCTTATACGACAATGTAAAGATATCAGCCCAGAAAAGATATTGGGGTATATGCAATGAAAACTTGAGGTGAAAGGGAGAAAAAAATTGATTCATGCAAACAATCTCCAGGTTCAATTTCTCTATTAAGGTTTTCTATGCCTTGAGAGAATATTTGAAGTGCCTAAGGAGAAATTTGCTTTAAGCCAATATCCTCCAGTTTGATTTCTTTATCTAAGGTCTTCAAGGATACAAAATAGAATATTTGAGGTGAAAAAGAGGAAAATTGCTTTACATGAAAAGTCTCCTGCTTTGGTTTCTCTACCTGTTACTCAAGGCTTGAAAAGACTCGAGGTATTTATGGGGTATAAAAAAAAAAATTAGAATTTTGCTTCATGCCAAAATTTTCCTGCTTATTTGTCCACCTAAGGTCTTCAAGGCCTCAAAAGAGCATATTGGAGGTGTGAAAGAAGAAATTTGCTTCTTGCAGATACATCACCTGGTCATTACTCTACTTCCGGCCTTCGAGGTCTTTTAACTGAGAATGAATAAGAGAGCACTTGTGGTGTAAAAGGAGAAATTTGCTTCATACAAAAATCTCCAGCTTGTGTTTCTCTACCTAACATCTTCAAGGTCAGAAAAGAGAATATTTGAGGTGAAAAAGAGAGAAAATTGTTTCTTGTAAACCATATCCATCTTTTCTTTACCCAAGTTCATCAAGACCTAAAGAGACTAAATGAGGTAAAAAGGAGAAATTTTCATGCATACAGTCTCCATTGTGTATTTCTCCAAGGTCTTCAAGGCCTCAAAAGAGAATATTTCAAGTGGAAAAAGGAGAAATCTGCTTTATACAAAAAATTCCCTGTATTCATTTTTCTAAATAAGATCTTCAAGGCATGAAAAAATAATATAAAATAAATAATGACATTTAAGTGCTTACTATGTGCAACGCACTGTTCTAAGTGCTGGGGGGATACAAGGTGATCAGGTTGTCCCATGTGGGGCTCACAGTCTTCATCCCCATTTTACAGATGAGGGAACTGAGGCCCAGAGAAGTTAAGTGAGTTGCCCAAGGTCACACAGCCGACAAGGGACCGAGCCGGTATTAGGAAAGAGCATGGGCTTGGGAGTCAGAGGTCATGGGTTTGAATCCCGGCTCGGCCACTTGTCAGCTGTGTGACTGTGGACAAGTCACTTCACTTCTCTGTTTCTCAATTACCTCATCCGTAAAATGGGGATTAACTGTGAGCCCCACAGGGGACAACCTGATTACCCTGTATCCACCTCAGTGCTTAGAAGAGTGTTCTGTACATAGCAAGCGCTTAACAAATACCAACATTATTATTATTATTATTATTAACTCTGACTCCCAAGCCCGTGCTCTTTCCACTGAGCCATTCTGCTTCTACAATATATAGCTGTTAAGGATAATTTTGCTTAATGTAAAAACTGGCCTGCTCATTTGTCCACCTAAGCCCTTCAAAGAGAATAGATGAGGTGAAAAATTATCAGTTTACTTCATGCAAACAGCCTCCAGCTCTTATTTCTTGAAGATCTTCAAGGTCTTTCAAGAAAGTGGTTTAGGTGAAAAGGGAGAAATTTGTTTCATGTTGTAGCAATATCTCCTTTTCACTACTCCACTTCAGGCCTTCAAGGCTTTTTAACTGAGAATAAGGAACATTTGGGGTGCGAATGGAGAAAGTTGCTTCATGCAAGTCATCTCCAGCTTTTATTTTTCTATCTAAGGTCTTCAAGGCCTTAAAAGGAAATGTATGAGGTGAAAAAGGATAACTTTGCTTCATGCAAACAATCTCCAGCTTTTATTTCTCTAGAAAAGTTTTACAAGGCCTTAAAATTTGAATAAGAGAGAGCCCTTGTGGTGTAAAAGGAGAAATTTGCTTCGTGCAAAAAATCTCCAGCTTTTGTTTCTCCAAAGTTCATTAGGTCCTCTTAACCATGTCCTTTCGGTCATTTGTCTAAAGTTGTCAAGACCTGAAAATAGGATATTTGAGGTTAAGAAGGAGAAATTTGCTTCACGCAATCTCCTACTTTTATTTCTCTACTATTTAAGGTCTTCAAGGCCTCAAAAGAGAATATTTGAGGGGAAAATGGAGAAATAATTTCTCCCTCACTCTCATAATATCCTGGCTGGATTAATATGTCAGCATTTTCTCTGTCTCCCTTCCTCCTGTCTCTCCCCACTCCAATCTATTCTTCATTCCACTGCCCGGATCATTTTTCTGTAGAAACACTCTAGGCATGTTACTCCCCTCCTTAAAAACCTCCAGTGGTTGCCTGTCAACCTCCAAACAAAACAAAAACCCCTCACTCTGGGCTTCAAGGCTCTCCATCACTTTGCCCCCTCCTATCTCACCTCCCTTCTCTCTTTCTACTGCCCACCCTGTATGCTCTGCTCCTCAGATGCTCACCTCCTCACCGTCCCCCGTTCATGCCTATCCCACCGTCAACCTCTGTCCCACGTCTTACCGCTGTCCTGGAAGGCCCTCCCCTCCTCATCTCCACCAAACTAACTCTCTTGCCCTCATCAAAGCCCTACTGAGAGCTCACCTCCTCCAGACTGAGCTACCCCCTTTCCCTCTGCTCCCTCTCTGCTCCCCCCACCCTCTGCTCCCTCCTCCTTTTCCCTTTCACCTCCCTTCAGCTAAGCCCCCTTTCCCTCTGCTCCTCCCCTTCTCCCTTCCCTTCCCCCCGGCACTGTGCTCATTAGTATATATTTTTATTACCCTACTTATTTTGTTAATGAGATATACATCCCCTTGATTGTATTTATCATGATTTTGTTGTCTTGTTTTTGTCCGTCTATCTCCCCCGATTAGACTGTGAGCCCTTCATTGGGCAGGGATGGTCTCTATCCTTTGCTGAATTGTACATTCCAAGTGCTTAGTACAGTGCTCTGCACATAGTAAGCACTCAAATACTATTGAATGAATGAGAAATTTGCTTCGTACAAAGTCATCTCTTACTTTCATTTCTCCTCCTAAAGTCTTCAAGAACTGAAGAGAGAATATTTGAGGTTTAAAAGGAGAAATTTGCTTCACAAAAATAATCTACTTTCATTTATCTACCCAAGGTCTTCGTGACCTAAAACGAGAATATTTGTTTTGAAAAAGGAGTTTTCTTCATGCAAACAATCTCCTGCTTTTGTACTTCTACCTAAGAGGCAGGTAAGGTAATATATGGGGTTAAAAAAGTAGATATTTGGTTCATACATAACCTCATTTCATTATTTTTCTTCCTTAGGTCTTCAAGACCTGAAGAGAAAATCTATGAGCTGGAAAAAGAAAAATTTGGTTCATGCAGAAACATCTCCAGTGCATTAGTTCACTTCATGCCTTCAAGGCCTTTTGAAAGACAATGAATAGAGAATACTGGTGGTGAAAAGGTGAAATTTTCTTCATTCAAAAACATCTGCTTTTATTCCTCTACCTAAGGTCTTCAAGGCCTGAAAGAATATTTGAGGTGAGAAAGGAGAAGGAAAGGAGATTCAGAAACATCTCCTGTGCATTAGTCCATTTGAGGACTTCAAGTCCTTTTATTAGAGAATATTTGAAGTGAAAAAAGGAGAAAATGACTTCATGCAAACACTCTCCTAATGTTCTGTCTCAGACGTTCAATGCCTGAAGAGAAGATATATGACCTGGAAAAGGAAACATTTGCTTCACATGGAAACATCTGTGTGTTAGTCCTTTTCAGGTCTTCAAGGCCTTTTTTTTTTTAGCAAATGAGTAGAGAATATTTGGTTTGGGAAAGGAAAATTTGCTTCAGGTAAACTATCTCCTGCTATTCTTCCATTACCCTAAGTTATTCAGTGCCAGAAAAGAGAATATTTGTGTTGAAAAAGATAGGTTTTCTTGATTTGGACAAATCTCCTTTTTGCTTTGTTACCTCAATTTTAAGGCTTTTTAATTGAAAATTAATATTGAATATTTGTTATGCAAGCGTAATATTTTGCTTCATGAAAAGAAAATTACCCCACCTATTTTTCCACCTATGGTGTTCGAGGCCTGGAAAGACAATACTTATGTGTTGGGAAAGGAGAAGTTTTGCTTCATGCAGAACATGTTATTGTTTGTTACTCCACCTTAGACTTTCAAGGTCTTTTATAAAGAATTTAGAGAACATATGCAAGGTGGAAAAGGAGAAATGTACTTCTTGTGAACAATCTCCTGCTTGAATTTCTCTTCCTAAGGTCTTCAAGGCATGAAAAGACATTATATGAGGTTGAAAAAAGGAGAAAGCTGCTTCATTCAGAAACTGGCACAATCATTTTCCTATCTAAGGTCTTCAAGGCCTGAAAAGAGCATAGATGGGGTTAAAAAAGGAGATATTGGCTTCATGTAAACAGTCTTCTAATGTGCTGTCCAAGAACAAGGCCTGAAGAGAAATATAGGAAGCTAGAAAAGAAAAAATTTGCTTCATGCAGACATCTCCTGTGCATCAGTTCACTTCAAGCCTTCAAGACCTTTTAATTGAGAGCGATTCAAGATTATCTGAGGTGAAAAAGGAGATGTTTGCTTCATACAAATAACCTTCTGCTTTTATTCTTTTAACTCAGGTCTTCAAGGCCTGTAAAGAAAATATTTGAGGTGGAAAAAGAGAAATTTGCTTTTCGCAAAATCTCTCCCATCATTGTGTCCACCTAAAATCATCAAAACCTGATGAGAAAATAAGTGAACTGGAAAAGGAAAAATGTTTTTTGTACAGAAATCTCTCCTAAAAGAACTACATCTGCCTTTTAATTGAAAAGGAATATAAGAAATTTATTTATTTTGGTGCTATTGATGCCTGTCTACTTGTTTTGTTTTGTTGTCTGCTTCCCCCTTTCTAGATTATGAGCCCTTTGTTAGGTAGGGATTGTCTCTATTTGTTGTTGAATTGTACTTTCCCATTGCTTGGTACAGTACTCTGCACATAGTAAGTGCTCAATAAATACAATTGAATGAAGGAAAAACTCAGTATATTAAAAGTATCAAGCCAGTTTTCACTTTATCTTCTTCAATTTCACAAGTCACAGTTTCCATCAAAGATATTATTCGCCCAGGAAGTATGATGTTTGCCAAGGTAATCAGGTTGGACATAGTCCCTGTCCCACAAAGGGCTAGCAATATTTATCTCTATTTTACAGATGAGATAAATGAGGCATAGAAAAGTTAAGTGTCTTGCTTCAGGTGACACAGCAGCCAAGTGGTAGAGCTAGAATTAGAACCCAGGTCCACTGACTCCCAGGACCGAGGTCCTTCCACTAGACCACTATGTGCCAGATATCCTAGTTGTATGGGATTCTTCATGATTTCAATACCTTATCCCATTTTCTGGGAAAATTCTGTCAGAACAGAATGTGTAGCTGCCCCATATTTAAGTGATGAAATTTTCATCGAGGAATGAGGGCAAAGCTGGACTACCCTTTTGTATCCCATGTTTTCCAAAGCTGTAAACTGACCATCATATATGATAAATGGTAGCCCAACATCCCAAAAATTGCTACTAAGGATATGACAAAGCCATACTGAGTTCCAACCCCATCCACCACTCATTTCAGTCATGAGAGTGGATCCAGTGGAGGACATTACCAAACCTCTCTGGTCTCTATCTAAATTTATAAATTATGATCAAAAAGGGCAAAACTTATCTGTGTAAATGCTAGTATGGATGAGGAAGAAGATTTTTTGCTGTATTATAGCCCAGTGATTCAGGGATAATAGGAGTTGGGGAAAACTGGGAAAAAGAGGAGAAGCTGGTAACTGTGGGCATAGATGGGGATATCATGGCAGGTAAAATAGATTGTTTTTTAGGTCTTATGATTTTTCAAAGTGTTTTTCAAGGTTGTCCTATTCATCAGTATAAAATTAGAAAATCAAAGCAGGGAGCTCCCCATGTCAAATAACATTTACCAATCCACAATGGATTGGAATTGTTAAAGGCTTATTGAGTTATAAAGTTAAGAGGAAAAAACTGAGTTATCAAATCAGAATCGACCCATGACCCTCTATGAGGAAAACAATTTCACAAGGTACACGGTAGAAACAAATAAACAGTAGGACTTGGCCTTTTTAAAGGTCAAAAAATAAAAAGCAGCTGTAGACTAATTGATATGGGTAAATTCATTCTAAACAGGCAGAAAGGAATCAATGATCATGAGCTTGAGATAAATTTCTGAAATAGATAACATCAAAAAAGATGATCTGGGCACGACAGTGTTCTCTGAGACAGGAGCAGAAGTGGAAGAAAATTGAGAATAGTTTGACAAGTAGTGCATGGAGCCAGGGGGTTCCATGGTAAATCTTTCTTCATTGTTTGCTTCCCACACTTTACACTCAAACCTAGGATTAATAAGGTTTGTTAACTCTCTTAATGGGTTTGTTGACTCCATTAGAAACAGCATGGCCTACTTGTCACATCTCCCCCAGGAAGCCTTCCTGATTAAGCCCTCTTTTCCCTAATCACTCTCCTTTCTGCATCATCTATGCACTTTGATCTGTGATCTTTGGAAAACCCCACAGGATTTATTGCATATCTTTAAATTATGCATCACAAATTACTTCTTTGTTCATATTATAGTCTGTCCTCCCCTCTAGACTGTAAACCCGTCACGGGTAGGGAAAATGTCTGCCAATTCTGTTTTATTGTGCTCTCCCAAGTGCTTAGTAAAGTTTTTGCACATAGTAAGCTCTCAATAAATGATTGATTGACTGACATGGAAAGAACATGGGCCAAGGAGTCAGAGGACTTGAGTTCTAATCTAGGCTCCACTTATCTCCTGTGTGACTTGGTCAAGTCATTTAATTTCTCTATGCCTCAGTTACCTCATCTGTAATATGGGGATTAAGAATGTGAGCCCCATGTGTCTCACGGACTGTATTCACTTTGATTAGTTTGTACCTACTATTTCCTATAAGAAGTAATGAAGTACCAATAATGAATTTTTATTAGACTATCCTGAAGACACTATTTTAAATTTAGTTGGAAATATATTATTCTATTGAAAGTTCTCTGTTTACTATCTAAGTTGGAATATTATTTGATAAATAATGCAATATACATCTTCCATCAAAAGTGCCATTCATTGAGAAGTTATTACCACTTTTGGGGCAAACTAATAGAAAGTAACTTTACTTTACTGATCCTTTTCCAAACTAAGAGAAGTTTCTAGATGGAGATCTTGAAATTATCCGGCTAATTTAATCGAAAAAGACAACTAAGGTAAGTAAAAGAAGTGCATATTCCCTTCCTGTTCCATGTAAGCACAGTAGAAATCTTTCTTTCTGTCACTGTCTACTGTTGTCAGGTAGTTGATAAAATATATATTTACTCCTCTCTGCACTCTACCTCTGCACGCTGTTCCTGTTTGCCTCTTCCTCCAATAAACTTGTGTTCTCTGCATTTTCATGCCTCCTATTGTGCCAGTCCCCTTAAATCCCATAGCCTCCCTCCCTCTCTCCTCTCTTTTCGTGGACCCATGTTCTGAAACTCAGAAAAAGGCTCTAATGCCTATTTGAATTTTAAATTTCTTTCACCTTCCCTAGGTCTGCTCCTTGCTCTAGTCCTTGGTAACCTAATAGCCCACTTTGATCATGGCTTCCAATGCATTAAGGTGGAAAGGATAGGAACTGGGAGAATTGGAAGGAGACGGCAACCTTTCTCCCTGCTTCCCACATGGCCCCACTGCCCAGCCAGGTTACCATCGGTTATGGAAGTGAGTCATTTTTCAGAGGTCTTACCACAGAGGAAATGACATCAAATTCTGGAGGACCGGGGCCAGAAGAGTTTTGTTGGCAAGCAAACCAATCTTCGGAGTATGTTGCTCTGTGGCACCAGGTTCAGAGGCTGAGTGGGACACTGTCCTCGGAATAGGCATTGAGTGGAATAGAACCAAGAACTTCATTATTTCAGTTTTAAAAGCAGGGCTGACTATCCTAGCTGGCCTGCCGCCCTCTCCTAGAAACTGGAAAAAGGCAGGAAGTGAAGCCAATTGGTCAGCCCCACATCATAATCCTGGGCCAGCAGAATATTGATCCTCAGTTAAATCGTGGTGTCCCTGAAGTTGTCTTCTTCCTGCAAAATTCTGGGCAGAGCTAGAGGCACCTGGAGCTATTCTCAGCCAACAGTCCTGCTTGGCTGGTAGAGGCAAAAGTATCTATCAGCCTGCATTGGGGAAGCAGTTTACAAAGCAAAAGTTCATATTGGCCACATTGGCCTAAAGCTGCACAGAATTTTGTTACTGAGGCAGCACATTTACCAACGATGTCATGAGAGGTAGGGAAGGAGAAACTGAATCCTTTGGGAGAATGCCAAACTGAGGTTGGAAGTAGCCTGATACCAGACTCCAGAGCAAATTAAAGGTCTTCAGAGCTCTAGCATTGTTAAGCCTATGACTGTCTCATTATGGCTGTGAGAGCTGGACTGTACGCAGGGGAAGAAATAGTGACACAGATGAAGATAGATATCCTCTCTCTTCTTTCTCTTTTCATCTTCCTTTTTTTCCCCTTCCTCCCCATCTTGTCCAGGTCATGGATCTAAAGCTGACTCTGCCACTGGTCTGCTGTGTGAACTTGGGTAAGTCACTTCACTTGTCTGTGCTTGTTACCTCATCTATAAAATGGGGATTGAGACTGTGGACCCCCCGTGGGACAGGGACTGTGTCCAACCTGATTGGCTTGTGTCCACCTCAGTGTTTAGTACAGTGCCTGGTACATAGGAATTGCTTAACCAAAACCACTGTTATTATTTTCCTTAATTTCCACATACTTTTATTCGCCTTACACTTCTGTTACCTACTTTAATTTTTCTTTCTCCTTGTTCCTACTTTTATGCCCTTACTTTTCATGTTTCTTCCCTTCCTCTCTTCCTCTTTTTTCCCCCTTCTCTTCTTCCCCTTTCTTTGGTACTCTAGAAATTCCTACCCTTTCAAAGACATATCTCTTCATCCACTCCCTAAGTTTTTTTTAAAGTAGCCCCTACTTTGTTTCTACACTCAAAATAAAAAGCTAGTGCTTCAGGTACCATTCTAGTTGGTGGAAGAAATATTGAGGAGCTCATGCAAATTTTCTATAAAGATGTCTTTAAAGATTCCTTCTTTAACAATGAAGGGAATAAAAATAATGATGGCATTAAAGCACTTACTAGGTGCAAAGCACTGTTCTATGTGCTGGCTTGGAGCCATCTCTGCTCTTCACCTACAGAGCATCTATCTATATCCATATATATATATATATATATATATATATATATATATATATAAAGGGAATTTCTTCCATTTAACTTGAAGGTTTAATTCAACAACGTATGCATGCATGCATGATTAAACTACTGTGGATCCCATAGTCCAGCCACATTATTTGCACGCCAAGCTATCCTTTGTTCAATTTTACTTAATGTTGGCTGCACCTGGTCTGGTATTCTCTTTTTTGTCCCCTTGCTTCACATTCTAAGCTTTCATACAACAGGAATAGCTCCTTTCTTGATAGCTATATTCCATGCTAATCTAGTTTCAATAATCGGCTCCCAGTTTTCAGGAGGGGTGCAGCTTTGGCTGAGGCTTTGCCTTACTATAGTGGTGGGTCCAAATATATTTTGCAGAAGTCTTTTTTTTTTGGTTTCAGGCTGCATAATCTTAAATCTCTTAAGCTTCAGTGTCTCACCATTTATCACAGATGTCCCCTAGTTTTTTCAGTGTTTCTTGCTGTGCAATATTAGTAGTCATAGTTTTAGAAGAAATGATGGTGGGAGTCGTTGTAGTGATCATAGTAATAATAGTAATGTTCATAATAGGTGATGGGAAGCAGTGTGGCTTATTGGAAAGAGCACAGGCTTGGGAGTCAGAGGACATGGGTTCTAATCCTGGCTCCACCACCTCTCTGCCGTGTGACCTTGGGCAAGCCGCTTAACTTATCTGTGCCTCCCTTACCTCATCTGTAAAATGGGGATTAAGACTGTGAGCCCCACATGCACTTACCTGATTGCCTTGTAACTACCCCAGTACTTAGAACAGTGCTGGGCACACAGTAAGCGCTTAACAAATACCATTGTTATAGTTAATATTAGTAGTAAGCTTAGTGTTCAAATAAAATAAAAGGGAAACAATCTTAGTGTTCGTAGAAGTAATAGTAGTAGGAATCGTAATCATAGGTGAGTATTACTACTTTTAGTAATATTAGAAGTCAAGACCTTTCTTAGAGAAGTAGCATGATTTAGTGGAAAGACCCCAGGCTTGGAAGTCAGAGGTTGTGAGTTCTAATCCTGGCTCTGCCACCTATCAGCTGTATGACTTTGGACAAGTCATTTAACTTCTCTGTGCCTCAGTTACCTCATCTGAAAAATAGGAATTGAGACTGTGAGCCCCATGTGGGACAACCTGATAACCCTGTATCTATCCCGGTGCTTAGAACAGTGCTTGGCACAAAGTACTTAAATACCAACATTATTATCTTCCACTGCATATGGGGTGAGCAGTATATTCCTAAATTGGGTTGATCATATACCCACGTTGACTCCAGATGGTGTTATATCATCTTCAGCAACCAAACCTTATTGACATAGGATTTGTGATTAGGTCCTTCCACCCTCAGCAGCAGGAAATGCACTTGAGTTGTTTTTCCACTAGCTATCATAGATTGTACTGATCCAACTAAACACCCTCCCTTTCAACCTGTGACTAGCAGCACACTTTATACTGATGCCTGTTTGCTGGTATTTTTTCTGTCTCCCCCACTCTAGATTGTGAGCTCGTTGTTGACAGGGGTTGTCTCTCTTTATTGCTGTATTGTACTTTCCAAGAGCTTAGTGCAGTGCTCTGCATACAGTAAGAGCTCAATCAATATGACTGAATGAATGGGAAGATAGAAGGAGCTGTTTCCGATATTCAGTAATATTTATTAAGTACCTACTATATACAAAAACCTCTACTAGGCACTAAGAATAAAAGTGAAACACATAATCGTTGTCTAGTAGGAACAAATAATCACCTCCTTCTTAGACTGTGAGGCCCATGTGGGACAGGAACTCTGACCTGATTAATTTATATTTATCCCATTGCTTAGAACAGCACTTGATAGATATAGTAAGTACTTAACAAAAGTGATAAATATCCACCCCAGAGCTTAGTAAAGGGCCTGGCACATAGTAAGTGCTTAACAAATACCACAATTATTTTTATTATTATTATTATTATTAAGGTATAATGTGAATGTATATGGTAAGAGCAGAAAGAAGATTAATAATAAACTGATAATAGCAAGAATAATGAATGAATGCATAAATGGAGGATATAGATTGGTACACATTTAAGTACTGAATTTGGCTGTGTATCCATAAGTACTAAGGATAACCGTTGGGAAGAGAAAAGTGAAGAAATAGAAATTAGTTTGGGAATGTCTCCTAGAGAATGTGAATTTATGAAAGGACTTATGTGGAGTATTATAGTGTGAGACATTTAAGGGGTCAAAGATGCAGTTTTGGTCAAGGGAATGAGATATCTCTGTGTGTCTTTCTCAGCCTGAACCCTTGGCATTTTTTACAACATTATTGACTGAAGGGCATGCTTCTGCTATAAAAAGTATTGAGGTCTTCATAATTCATGTAGAATCAAATTATTTGAAAAATAAAGGGTGAAGTGTCTCAAAGGAGCTTGCAGTAATAGGGAATTGAGGAAGGTAGGAGATGGATGTCTTAAAAATCAAGATGTTGGGGGGAAGCTGCAGGATGGCAGGATTATCAAACACTTCTGCCTGTTTCCAAGTGACACTGCTCTCAACTTGAGGACTTGTCTTCTCACTGAAATAACCAGTTCCAGTGTCCCCTGCACTTAGCAGAGGGAAAAGAAAGTCCATTTTGAGAAAAATGGAGAAAACCACTTGGTGGTGCCCCTCCTTGAGGGAATTGTAAAGATTTAGTGAAGCCAATCAGAGAGAGGGATTGGGAAAGACACAGAGGAGGACAGGAGCAGGTAGTTGGAGAAAACCTTGGCCATACTGGAACTGAAAGCTAGTGAGCTCTGTGCCTTGGAGAGCAGGATGCGGGAAGACCTGATGTCATGACCCTGAATGGATGAATGGTGCAGGGAGGGATCAAAAGAATCCCAGGTAATAATAATGAGAATTATGGTACTTAAGTGCTTATGTGACAACCACTGTTCTAAGCAATGGGGGGAGATACAAGTTAATAAAGTTGGACACAGTCCCTGTCCAGTATGGGGCTCACACTCTTTATCACCATTTGACAGATGAGGCAACCAAGGCCCAGAAAAGAGGAGACTTGCCCAAGGTCACCCATCAGGCTTGTTTTGGAGCCAGGACGATAAACCAGTTCCTTATGACTCCCAGGATTGTGCTTTTTCCATTAAGCCATGCTACCTAGGACATCAGGGAGGTTTGGGGTCTAGCAGAAAGGACTCAAGAAGAATGAGACTTATGCCCCTGATGGGGAGAAAGCACACCCTGAAATGGATCACCCTTAAGAGGGTGAAATTGGAATCTGGGATGCCACGAGAGAATATGGGAAGAACCAGAGCAACCTGAGTCTTCGGATGCTTATGGGGAAGTACAGAGTGTCCCAGAGGAGAGAGTGTTAGATAGCCAAAAAGATGGTTTGAAACATTTGTTTTCACTGTGACTTTTAAGAAACTATTAAAACACTGTTGAAGTCGAAAATCCTGGTATCTGCCTGCCGAAGGTGCTGGGGGAGGAGCTCTGTGAGCCAGAGAGAAGTGTGAAACTGTTAAATCTTGGGCATGGAAAATAATGGTTTTCTACAGGCGTCCTATAGTTAACCCAGGAAAGGAATGGTAGGCTATACCCTCTCCAACCTCACCTCACCTCTCTCCTTCTATAACCCAGACCTCACACTTCACTTTTCTATTGCTAAGCTTCTCACTGTGCCTCGATCTTGCCTGTCTTGCCACCGATCCCTGGCCCACATCCTGCCTCTGGCCTGGAATGCCCTCCCTCCTCAAATCTGACAGTCAATCTCCCCATCGACCCCTTCAAAACCTTGTTAAAGGCACATCTCTTCCAAGAGACCTTTCCAGACAAAGCCCCACTTTCCTTCATCTCCCATTCTCTTCTGTGTCAACCTAACTTGCTCCCTGTGCTCTTTTCCCCTTTCCCAGCCCCAAAGCATTTATGTATATATCTGTAATTTCATTTATTTGTATTGATATCTTTCTCCCCCACTCTAGACTGTGAGCTCATTGTGGACAGGGAATGTCACTATTGTATTTTACTTTCCCTAGCTCTTAGTAAAGTGCAGAGCACAGAGAAGCAGCATGGCTCAGTGGAAAGAGCACAGGTTTGGGAGTCAGAGGTTATGGGTTTTAATCCTGGTTCCACCTCTTGTCAGCTGTGTGACTGTGGGCAAGTCACTTAACTTCTTTGTGCCTCAGTTACCTAATCTGGAAAATGAGGATTAAGTCTGTGAGCCTCATGTGGAACTACCTGATTACCCTGTATCTACCCCAGCGCTTAGAACAGTGCTCTGCACATAGTAAGTGCTTAACAAATACCAACATTATATCCCCGATTAGACTGTAAGCCCGTCAAAAGGCAGGGACTGTCTCTGTTACCGATTTGTACATTCCAAGCACTTAGTATAGAGTTCTGCACATAGTAAGCGCTCAATAAATACTATTGAATGAATGAATGAACAGTAAGCACTTAAAAAATATGAGTGAATGAATGAATTCAAGACATCTCTTCTTGGATGTCCTCCCATAACCTAAAACTTAACATGTTCAAAACAGAGCTCCTTATCTTCCCACCCAAACCCTGTCCTCCCCTTACTTTCCTATCACTGTAGATGGCACCACCATCCTGCCTTTCTCACAAGCCCATAACCTTGAGGTTATCCTTGACTCTTCTTTGTCATTCAATTCACATATTCAATCCATTACTAAACCTTGTCAGTCCCACCTTCACAACATCACTAAAATCCACATTTTTCTCTCCATCCAAACTTCTACCATGTTAATATAAACACTCATCCTATTTTGCCAGGATTACTGCATCAGCCTTCTTGCTGACCTCCAAGCCTCCTGTCTCTCCCTACTCCAGTCCACACTTCACGCTGCTGCCCAGATCATTTTTCTACAAAAAATTTCAGGACATGTCACCTCATTCTTCAAAAAACTCCAGTGGTTGCCCATCCCCCTCCATATTAAACAAGAGCGTCTCACCATTGACTTTAAAGCACTCCACCACTTGGCCCCCTCCTACCTCACCTCACTTCTCTCCTTCTACAGCCCAGCCCACACCATTCTCTCTTCTAGTGCTAACCTTCTCACTGTGCCCCGATCTTGCCTGTCTTGTCACCAAATCCTGGCCCACGTCCTGCCTCTGACATGGAACACCTTCCCTCCTCAAATCTAACAGACAACCACTGTCCCTCTCTTCAAAGCCTCAGTGATGGTACATATCCTCCAAGAGGCCTTCCCAGACTAAACCCCATCTTTCCTCATCACCCACTGTCTTCTGCATCATTCTGACTTGCTCCCTTTGCTCTTCCCCAATCCCAGGCCCACATCACTTATGTAGATATCTGTAATTTTATTTATTTGTATTGATGTCTGCCCCCCCCCCATCTAGAATCTAAGTTTGTTGTGGGCAGGGAATGTGACTGTTCATTGTGGTATTGTACTCTCCCAAGCTCTTAGTACAGTTTTTTGCACAGTAAGCGCTCATTAAATATAATTGAATGAATGAAATCTGCCAGGCCTCAATAGAACTGATTACCAAGGTAGTCAACACTGTAGTCTAATCTTTCTTTTAAATAGAGTCTAACAGTGTTAAGCCTGCATTTTCCTATTAGTGTGTTTGCTGCATTATTTTATATACTTTTCATTACATAGAACTTCACCCTTTACTTCTAAATTGCATCAGGGCTCAAGGAGAACCATTAAAAGCAACTCAAATTTATTAAGTGCCACATGAGCAAAATTTAAAAGAGTCAATTAAAATGCAATAAAGAAGGCATCAGTTAAAGTGGTAGATATTAAAATATCAGTCTTAAAATGCTGCCCCTTCACATCAAGCAATTTAAATGATGGTTTGCACTATGTCCTTAAGGTTAGCTGGCTAAGGCTTTGCCAGACAAGCAGGAAAAGGGAAGTCTTTTGACTAAAAAATACAGTTATTGAATTTGTAGCAAGACAAATCCCTTAGCCTTGCAGTAGAAGAAATATTTAGGCCTATTAGCTTGATATTAATTTTCCTCCCTGCTTCCCTATTATACAGCTCAAAACTAAATAAGTCAAGGAAATCAGGAGAGGAAACAAAAGAAATCGTAGTCAAAATATTTTATAACTAAAGTTTGCATTATTCAACCTGAACATATGAAATAGTTAATTATGTATGATATAGTATCTTAAAATACATACATATTCACAATTAGATTTTAAATTTCAGAGAAATGCAAACAATACATTGTTTATAATTCATATACTTTTAATCCTAGCTCATTTTGCTTGTTGCTCTTTGAAGTACTCTCTTGCCTCATTTCAAGTTAACTTTTAACTATACATCTCTGTTCCTTTTCTCACTCTGATCCTCCCGTTTAAAAATCTTCCCCTTCCCAAATATGACAGGACATGGCCCTTCCAATTTACAAAACCCTCCTCAAAGCTTGCCACATCCAGTCAATTAATCTAATTAATTCCTGTATCCCAAGTCACATTAATCATCTGCAGTACCTACCTCCATCCTCAGCCCCGAAGTAAACATGTTTATTCAATAGTTCATTCAATTATTTATTTTGATAATTCTATTTGTAAATATTTTTATGTCTGGCTCCACTTGTGTAAGAATGTTAGTTCCTTGTGGACAAGGCATTTTTTACTTGCTCTTTTCTACTTTCCAACCACTTAATATAGTGCACCCAGGAAGCAGTCAATAAATGGCATTACTGATAAAACTACTGCTTGTTAAAATTCATATGAAGCACTGTGTAGTTTTCATTCAATACAACCAGCAGGAAATGTGGCAAATGCAATGAAAGCTAAATTAACTCATTCAGTTCTTTCCTTGAATCTAAAACACATTGAAAACCACTATTATAGTATAGTATAATGCTGTAATAAGGGCTATGGTCAATTACAAAGATATAAATCAATAAATGATATTCAATCACTGGTATTCATTGAGCAGAGCACTGTACTAAGCACTTGGGAGAGTATAATACAAGAGAATTAGCTGATTTTTCCCTCCCTACAAGTTTACCGTCTAGAGGAGGAGACATATGCTAATATAAATAATAAATTTATAGTTATAATTTAAAGATTTGTTCATAAATTCTGTGAGGTTGAGGGTGGGTCATGTAATATGTCCAGTGGACACAGATCCAAATACAGAAAGAAGAGGAAGCAGGGGGAAAGAGGGCTTAATCAAGGAAGGTCTCTAAAGACATTATCTCATTGTGAGTAGCTAATATCTAATAAAAATAATTATTATTACAGTATTTGCTAAGCACTTACTATGTACCAAGCACTGTACTAAGTGCTGGAGGATACAAGCAACTCAGGTTGGACACAGTCCCTGTCCCAAGTGGGGCTCACAGTCTCAATCCCCATTTTACAGATGAGGTAAATGAGGCACAGAGGAAAGGAAGTGACTCACCCAAGGTCACATAGCAGACAAATGTCATAGGCAGGATTAGAACCCATGACCTTCTAACTCCAAGGCCCATGCTCTATCTATTATGCCGTGCTGCCCGTGGGATTTGATATTCTAGTGGGAAGTGAGGACGTATAGAAACATCTAAGTAAAGGTAAAGGCATGTCTATTTTTTTTTAGGTTTTTTTAGAAATAGGCTGTGAAACCAAAAGGAATATTCATAACTCCTGGGCTGGACAATCTCCTTTTTTTCCCTCAAATATTCTTAAGGTATTCCCCTTAAACACAGAAGCCCCTCCATGATATTCATGTTGTGAGCCCTCCTGGCTTGTACCAACCAGGACCTTCCTGGACCAGGGGGGCCTCAGTGACACATAGTAGAGTAAAACCATATCTCTAATCACCAAGGTAACTGTGGAAAGTTTCTTACTTAGTTTTACCAATGTGCAAGGGAATGAAACATACACAGACTCACTCATTCCACTCCACCAAGGGTCCAAAACCAGTCTGATGATCAACAGAGCCCATTCTGCCAATGCTTCTTCTTTCAGGCTTCCAGGTGCTATGACTTCTGCTGCTCTCTTGCACTTCAAAACGAGTGCCTTTTACCTGGTTAGGATGCAGCTGTTGCTCTACGTAGCAGCCATTGATTGGTCCAGGACCGCTACTGGTAGAGCAGGGAGATCTGAAGCCCCCATGGGCTGGCAACCACCTGTCCTCAGGTAGAGCCCATCAGTGCCTTTGCAAGTTTCTTCTTTGTTCTTCCTTGTGGTTCACGGGATCACAAACAAGCACTAGTAAATCGGCTTGCTGTGGGCTCATCCCATCCGTAACTAAAGATTATAATCATCATAGCACCATCAACATCAGTGGTATATATGTGTACTTACTGTGAACAGAGGACTGTATTAAGCACTTGGGAGAGTACAATGCAGGCAACCTGATTACCCTATATCTACCCCAGCGCTTAGAACAGTGCTCTGCACATAGTAAGCACTTAACAAATACCAACATTATTTTTATTAATGAGCTTTCAGTCTAGAGGGGGAGATAGACATTAATATATATATATATATAATGCATAAATATATTTGTTTACTTTTCCTTTGTTGTATTCTCAGTGTGGGCAAGGAATGTGTTTGTTATATTGCTATGTTGTACTCTCCTAAGGGCTTAGTTCAGTGGAGTCAGAAGTCATGGATTCAGTTCAGGGAGTCAGAGGTCATGGGTTCTAATCCCAGCACCGCCACTTGTCAGCTGTGTGGCTTTGGGCAAATCACTTAACTTCTCTGGGCCTTGGTTACCTCGTCTGTAAAATGGGGATTAAGACTGTGAGCCCCATGTGGGACATCCTGATTACCTTGTATATACTCTAACCCTGAGAACAGTGTAACATAGTAAGCACTTAACAAATACCATCATTACTATTATTATTAGTGCTCTGCACACAGGAATCCCTGAGTAAATACAATTAATTGATTACTTCAACCAATTAATTTTTGTCCAGCTGATTTTGATCACCCTCACTAATATTTAAAATGCAAAACAGAAGAGAAAATAACATTGTATTAAAATGAAAATTGTGGTATTTGTTAAGTACTTACTATGTGCCAAGCATTGGGGTACATATAAGATTATCAGGTCCCACAGAAGTTCACAGACAAAGATAGGTATTAAATCTCCATTCTACAAATGAGGAAACAGCATGAATGTCCACCTGTACGTGCATCTGGACCATATTTTGGATGACATTTCAGAGTGTACTGAAAATAAGTGGCACTTCTAAAAAAAGAAATAATGTGTTAATATTCTTGCAGCAGTTACAAAAAACCAAAAGTAGTAATTAATGTCAAGTGGTTCTCTAAGTAGTGTTAAGTATGCTATTTTCCTACTCCTAGTGTCCTAAAGTCCCTTAGATAATTAACCTTCAGAATGTAGCATATGAAAAATGGTTTTCAGAAAAAACTTTCTAAACTACCTTCAATATTGTTATTGACAGAGTGAAATGACATGTTCTTTCATATCTTAGACATGCTTGAGGTTGAAGTAAAGTTACTTTAAAAATATAAATGTTTCCCAAAGCTTTCTGTCCATTTATATTCGTGAAGGATAATATATGCAATTTCATTATAAATTTGAGTGTGAAAAAAATCCCAAAGAATCATCCAGGTCACATATTGTTGATGAATGTAAAACAATAAAAGTAGTTGAAAGTTCACTGGAGTTCAGGGGAAAATTAGATAAAGGTTTTCAATGAAGACTCAGCAATCTGTCCAAACTTTTTTTTTTTTAAAGTAATAGTACTAATAGTACTTGTTTTTTGTTTTTTTGTTTTTCTTTTCCTGAAAAGGTACATAGAATCAGTTACTGATGCTCTCTGATTTGGACTTGTTCATCATTTCCTTAGCATAAATGTACTAGAACAGGAATTTTAAATTTATTGGTTGATTTTGTTCTATAGCTTGCATAGGATGCCTTTTTCTTCCTAAACAGACAAAATGCTTTCATTAGCCATTTAAAATAGAGCTGTGGATGTTTCCTCTCAATTGAAGATAGACCAAATATTTGTAAGCTTTCAATTGAACTGTCTAGTTGCTTTGTACAGTGCTCTGCCCATAGTCAGCATTCAATAAATACCATAGATTGATTAATTGTTACTGTACTCTCCCATTTGTACTCTGCAAAAGATAAACTTGGTGTAGGCATGGATTGCCTCTCTTTATTGCTGAATTGTGCTTTCCAAGCACATAGTAATAATAATAATAATAATGTTGGTATTTGTTAAGCGCTTACTATGTGCAGAGCACTGTTCTAAGCGCTGGGGTAGACACAGGGGAATCAGGTTGTCCCACGCGGGGCTCACAGTCTTAATCCCCATTTTACAGATGAGGGAACTGAGGCACAGAGAAGTTAAGTGACTTGCCCACAGTCACACAGCTGACAAGTGGCAGAGCTGGGATTCGATCTCATGAGCCCTGACTCCAAAGCCCGTGCTCTTTCCACTGCGCCACGCTGCTTCTCTACTTCTCTGCTTCTCTAGTACTGTGTTCTGCACATAGTAAGTGCTCAATAAATATGATTGAATGAATGAATAATGGCATAGTGGATATAGCAGGGCCTGGGAGTCAGAAGGGCATGTGTTCTATCTAATCCTGGCTCCACCACGTGTCTTCTGTATGACCTTGAGCAAGTCACTTCATATCTCTGTGCCTCAGTTATCTCTTTTGTAAAATGGGGATTCAGATTGCAAGGCCATGGGGGACAGGGTCTATATCCAATCTGATTTGCTTGTATTCTACCCCTGGGCGCTTAGTACAGTGTCCAGAACATAGCGTGCACTTAACAAACACCACAGTTATTTTTATTACTATTAGAATAAGTGGAAGATAAAGCAGTGAAAGAAAATCATTGGTAACCTGCTTTGTGTGCCATTGTCCTATATTTTATTGTCATCAAGTTCTTCATACATGATTAGTTATCCTGCATATTAGTGTTGGTTCTCTTGTTCTCTATCCTATAGATTGCTTCTGTAAAATGCAATTTCAAATATGTGTTTTTCTTCCTTCTTAGACTTTGAGTCTCCTGTGGGGCAAGGATTGTGTTCAACTTGCTTATTTTGTATCTACCCCCATGGCTTAGTAGAGTGCTTGGTACATAGTAAATGCTTAACAAATACCATGTATTATTATCATTATTGTTATTATTCTCATTTTTCCAAATTATTAGAGAAGAATGGATTGGCAAGCATGTGCAGTAGATAGAACATGAGCCTGGGTAACAGCTCTGCCACTTGTCTGCTTGTGACCTTGGGCTAATCACTCCATTTCTCTGGGCCTGTTACCTCATCTGTAAAATGGGGATTGAAACTGCAAGCCTCACGTGGGACAGGGACTGTGTCCAACCCAATGTGCGCTTAGTACAGTGCCTGGCACATACTAAGCACTGAACACAATTGTTATTATTATTGTTATTATTATTGGACCCAGGTTGCATAAAATAAGAGGAAAACCTTGTATGGGTGAGAGGAAGAAAGCTGGAAAGTGGAAGAGAGGGGAAGGGATGAACAGGGATGAAGTGAGAGGGTAAAACGTCTTATTGGGATGAGAGAAAGGGGAACAGGGAAATGGGTGAAAGGGCAATGACTAAAGAAAGCAGCAAAGGTAGAAAGAGGAAAGAGAATATTTCCCATCCACCTCTTCATCGAACAAAAACTCCTTACCATAGGCTTTAAAGCACTCAATCACCTTGCCTCTTCATAACCTCAGCTCAGTCCACCCCCACAACCCAGCCCACACACTTCAGTCCTTTAATGCCGTCCAACGAACTGTAACTCAATCTCATCCTTCTCTATCCTGACCACTTGCCTTGACCTGCCCCAGAGCTGGAACACCCTCCTTCTTCCCAGCTCCTTCACTTGTCTGTTGTGTGAGGTTGGGCAAGCTGCTAAACTTATCTCTGCCTCAGTTACCTCATCTGTAAAATAGGGATTAAGACTATGAGCCCCATGCGGGACAACCTGATTATCTTACATCTACCCCAACACTTAGAATAGTGCTTGGCACATAGAAAGTGCTTAAGCAGATACCATAATAACTATAATCATTCATATCTGACAAATATTCACTATCTCCATCTTCAAAGCCTTATCTAAGGAACATCTCCAAGAGACCTTACCTAAGCCCTCATTTCCTCTTCTCCCACTCCCTTCTGTTTTACCCTTGTCCTTGGATTTGCAAGCTTTATTCACCTCCACTCAAACCCACAGCACTTATGTACACATCCATAATTTATTTATTTATACTAATGCCTGTTTCCCCTTCTAGACTGTAGGGTCGTTTGAGGCTTGGCATGTGTCTACCAACTCTGTTATATTGTATTCTCCCAAGCATTTGTTACAGTGCTCTGCCCACAGTAAATGCTCGATAAATACTTTGATTGATTGATTTGTGTATTCTTCCCCAGCAGTTAGTACACTGCTCTGCACTCATTAATCACTGAATAAATATTAGTACTACTAAGAGGGACACCCCTTTTTTTTTTGAGCACCTTCTCCTTCTAATGATCCCAACAGCACCCCTCCTACGCACTGAGATTTTAAACAGAGATAAGAGATATTATCTTACCTGACTCTTGCAGAATATTAACTCTTTTTGTGTGGCATCCCTCAGAAGACAGTTTTGATTGTGTGTACGGGGGTGTTGAGCCATTTTGCTGGGAATGTAATGAGATAGCTACTCTGTTTCCTTTATCTTAGTTCTCATAATGAGATTTATGTATTTTATGGTATTTGTTAAGGGTTTACCATGTACCAGCCACTGTACTAGGCCCTGAAGTACACACTGGGTTGGGCATAGCCTTTGCCCCACATGGGGATCACGCTTTTAATCACCATTTTACAGATGAGGTAAGAGAGACACAGAGAAGTGAAGTGATTTGCCCAAGCTCACACAGAAGACAAGTGGCAGGGCTGGAATTAGAACCGGGTCCTTCTGCCTCACAGGCCCATGCTCTAATCAGTAGGCCATGCTCCAAATGGCCAGAGATGGCTACTCTGATATCTTTATCTTAATTTTCACAAGGTAGAAGCAGCATGGCCTAGTGACAAGCAGTGTGGCTTAGTGGACAGACCCATGGCCTGGGAGTCAGACTGATCTGGGTTCTAATCCTGACTCTTCCACTTGTCTGTTCCATGATCTTGCACAAGTCACTTCATTTCTCTGGGCCTCAGTTCCCTAATCTGTAAAATGTGGTTTAGGACTGTGAGCCCCAAATGGGACATGGACTCTGTCCAATCTGATTAACTAGTATCTACTCCAGTGCTTAATACAGTGCCTGGTACATAATAAGTATTAAAAAAAATAAAAAATAAAGAAATGGGCAGAGATACCTCAGTACCGAGGCAATGATTCTCTAATTGAACTAGTCATAGGTTTGCAGCAGAAAATTCCACTGGGCAGAAAAGGTATGTTGATTTTCAATCATATCCCAGCAGGAGAGATGGTTGCATTCTGTGCATTTGCAAGAGGGTAATTCCACACTTGTTGTGAATAAAGATTCCATTTAAGTTCAGAGTACAGAGACGACATGCACTGTGCATTCCTTTGAGGCTACATGATAGTAAAGAACCGGTATGAAGAATTAATATAGTCAACTTGGCTTCCAATATTCAAATGACAAGGTATCTAATATATAATATTGTTTTCTACTTAATGACATAGTAAATTAAAAGTTCGTCCTTATATCCCCAGAGTTCAATTAAACCAAATGTTTAAAACACAGAGAGAGGTTTTAGTCAAACAGCATTAAAGAACATTTTCCAAATAAACCAGAAGGCAATTTATCTAACGGTCCGTGTACTACATACTAAAATTTTCCTTCCTGTTTAATTCCATCTTTAAAATAATGTGCATCTGGGATAGGCCAAGAACAACAACAACAACAACAAATGAATAAAATAGAAAAACTCATTTCTTAAACTTTAGCTACCGTTATGCTGTGGGCTCACAAAATGTCAAGAAAAATAGATAGCTCAGAAACTCGGTCACACCCTCGATCTCGTCATCTCCTACCGCTGCACTATCTCCTCCCTCACCAACTCTGAAATCCTTCTCTCTGACCATAACCTTCTCACCTGCCTCATCTCTCACACTCCCTTCCCCTGCAAATCTTTGCTACTGCCCCACAGAGACATCCGCTCTCTTGATCCCATCCGTCTTTCCAAAAGCATCTCTCCTCACCTTGCCGCCCTGTCCTCACTTCCCACTCGAGATGATCAGGTCTCCGCTCTCAACTCCACCCTCTCTACTCATCTCGACTCTCTCACCCCCCTTTCCCTCCGCCGCTCTCGCTCCACTAACCCACAGTCCTGGATCACCTCCTCTGTCCGCCTCCTACACTCCTATGCTCGAGCTGCTGAGCGCCGCTGGCGAAAGTCCAAGCACCAAGCCGACCTCACACACTTCATATTTATCCTTTCCTGCCTTAACTCTGCCCTCTCCTCCACCAGGCAAAACTTCTTCTCCTCCCTCATCGACACCCATGCCCGTCACCCCCGCCAATTGTTCCGGACCTTTAACTCTCTCCTTAGGCCCCCTGTTCCTCCCCCTCCCCCATCTCTCACCCCCAGTGATCTGGCCACCTATTTCATCACAAAAATCAACACAATCAGGTCTGAGCTCCCCAAAGTCACCCCTCCGCCTCTCCCCTCCCCCCCACCAACCCTCTCCCCTACTTTCCCATCCTTCCCTGCAGTATCCTCAGAGGAGATCTCCTCCCTCCTCGCCAGTGCCACCCCCTCCACCTGCGCCTCGGACCCCATTCCCTCTCACCTTATTAAAACCATCAACCCTGCCCTCCTCCCCTCCTTAACTTCTATTTTTAACCACTCAATCTCCAATGGCTCCTTTCCCTCTGCCTTCAAACATGCCCACGTCTCCCCCATCCTAAAAAAACCCGCTCTTGACCCCACCTACCCCTCCAGTTATCGCCCTATCTCCCTACTACCCTTCCTTTCCCAAATCTTAGAACGAGTCGTCTACAATCGCTGCTTAGAATTCCATAACTCCCATTCTCTCCTGGATCCCCTCCAATCTAGCTTCCGTCCCCTCCACTCTACCGAGACTGCTCTCTCTCTAAGGTCACCCATGACCTCCTTCTTGCCAAATCCAATGGCTCCTATTCCATTCTAATCCTCCTTGACCTCTCTGCTGCCTTTGACACTGTCCACCATCCCCTCCTCCTCCACACCTTATCTCACCTTGGCTTCACGGACTCCGTCCTCTCCTGGTTCTCCTCTTACCTCTCTGGTCGGTCATTCTCGGTCTCCTTCGCTGGCGCCTCCTCCCCCTCCCATCCTTTAACTGTTGGAGTTCCTCAAGGGTCAGTTCTTGGCCCTCTTCTGTTCTCCATTTACACTCACTCCCTTGGTGAACTCATTCGCTCTCAGGGCTTTGACTACCATCTCTACGCAGATGACACGCAGATCTACATCTCCTCCCCGTCCTCTCCCCCTCCCTTCAGGCTTGCATCTCCTCCTGCCTCCAGGATGTCTCCACCTGGATGTCGGCCCGCCACCTGAAACTCAACTTGAGCAAGACTGAGCTCCTCATCTTCCCTCCCAAACCCGGTCCTCTCCCAGACTTCCCTATCACCGTGGATGGCACGACCATCCTTCCCATCTCTTGGGCCCGCAATCTCGGTGTCATCCTTGACTTGTCTCTCTCATTCACCCCACACATCCTATCCGTTACCGAGACCTGCCGGTTTCACCTTTACAATATCGCCAAGATCCGCCCTTTCCTCTCCACCCAAACGGCTACCTTACTATTACGGGCTCTCGTTATATCCCGGCTAGACTACTGTGTCAGCCTTCTCTCTGACCTCCCTTCCTCCTCTCTCGCCCCGCTCCGGTCTATTCTTCACTCCGCTGCCCGGCTCATCTTCCTGCAGAAACGATCTGGGCATGTCACTCCCCTTCTTAAACAACTCCAGTGGTTGCCTATCGACCTCCGCTCCAAACAAAAACTCCTCACTCTAGGCTTCAAGGCTCTACATCACCTTGCCCCTTCCTACCTCTCCTCCCTCTCTCTTTCTACCACCCACCCCGCACGCTCCGCTCCTCTGCCCCCCACCTCCTCACCATCCCTCGGTCTCGCCTATCCCGCCGTCAACCCCTGGGCCACGTCCTCCCATGGTTCCGGAACACCCTCCCTCCTCACCTCCGCCAAACTGATTCTCTTCCCCTCTTCAAAACCCTACTTAAAACTCACGTCCTCCAAGAGGTCTTCCCAGACTGAGCTCCCCTTCTCCCTCTACTCCCTCTACCACCCCCCCTTCACCTCTCCGCAGCTTAACCCTCTTTTCCCCCCATTTCCCTCTGCTCCTCCCCCTCTCCCTTCCCATCCCCTCAGCACTGTACTCATCTGCTCAACTGTATACATTTTCATTACCCTATTTATTTTGTTAATGAAATGTACATCGCCTTGATTCTATTTAGTTGCCATTGTTTTTACGAGATGTTCTTCCCCTTGACTGTATTTATTGCCATTGTTCTTGTCTGTCTCCCCCGATTAATAATAATAATAATAATGTTGGTATTTGTTAAGCGCTTACTATGTACCGAGCACTGTTCTAAGCGCTGGGGTAGACACAGGGGAATCAGGATGTCCCACGTGGGGCTCACACTCTTAATCCCCATTTTACAGATGAGGTAACTGAGGCACAGAGAAGTTAAGTGGCTTGCCCACAGTCACACAGCTGACAAGTGGCAGAGCTGGAATTCGAACTCATGACCTCTGACTCCAAAGCCCAGGCTCTTTCCACTGAGCCACGCTGCTCCTCTAATTAGACAGTAAGCCCATCAAAGGGGAGGGACTGTCTCTATCTGTTGCCGACTTGTTCATTCCAAGCACTTAGTACAGTGCTCTGCACATAGTAAGCGCTCAATAAATGCTATTGAATGAACAGACACTTTATTTGTTCCTATACAAACAAAAATAGACATATCTGACCAGAATGATGTTTTCTTTTTGGTTCTCTTGCTCTGTCCATTCCCGAAAGACCACAGGCTTGGGAGTCAGAGGACATGGGTTCTAATCCCAGCTCGGCCACTTGTCTGCTGTGTGACCTTGGGCAAGCCACTTAACTTCTCTGTGCCTCAGTTACCTCATCTGTAAAATGGGGTTTAAGACTGTGAGCCCCGCATGGGACAACCTGATTACCTTGTTTCTATCCTCTTGGCGTATAATAATTGATTAGCAAATACCGTAATTATTGTTATTATTTTTCCTATAAGTCTAAACACTAGGCATATTTCCCTCTTAATAAATCAAACTATTTATTGAGTCCTTTCTTTATGCAGTGTCCTGTACTCAGCATTTGAGAGAGTACAATAGTTACTAGACATTACCCCCAACTTTTCTGAGTTTACAATGTACAATAACAGGTATGAGAAAGCAAAAGAGTTTAAAAACATAGATTTATATGTATGTATATGCATGTATCTATCTATCTATCTATATCTAAATCTTTATACTTTCAGGGAAGTGTCTGTCTTCCCCGTTAGATTGTATCATATATATATCTATATCTATAGAGAGATATAGAGAGAGATATATAGAGATATATAGAGATCTAGATATATATAGCACATGCCTAGGGCACACAACTGACTTGAAGTGGAAGTTAGGGCAGAATAGGAGGGGGAGATGAGAGATAAATCAGGGAAGGAGTCCTTGAGGAAATATGATTTAGCAGAAGGACCTTTAAGTTGATCTCCAGATGTGAACAGGGAGGGTGTTACAGCCAGATTGGTGGGCATGAGAAAACAGCTGGTTATGAGTGAGATGAGAACAGGGGGAAGTGCCCCATGTAGCCATTCTCTTTCTCCTCTCTCCTCTGTTTCTCTCTGTTCCCTTCTTTCATTCATTCATTCAATAATATTTATTGAGCACTTACTATGTGCAGAGCACTGTACTAAGCGCTTGGAATGAACAAGTCGGCAGCAGATAGAGACAGTCCCTGCCTTTTGACAGGCTTACAATCTAATCGGGGGAGACACACAGACAAGAACAATGGAAATAGAGTCAAGGGGAAGAACATCTCGTAAAAACAATTGCAACTAAATAGAATCAAGGTGATGTACATTTCATTAACAAAATAAATAGGGTAATGCCCTCTCTTTCTGGTCCTTTGCCTTCTATTCCCCATTCAATTTGCCACTTAATTTTCTGCCCGGTTCCAATTTTTCTTCACCTCTTTCATTTATAAATATCCTCTATTATCTGTGTCCTTCTATATTTGTCCATAAGACAGTATAATACCTTCTGTTTCTCCCTCTCCCACATTTCCTCCTCTGCCTGTGCTTTCTTTACTGAGGAGTAAACTGGAGAAAATTCCATATCCAGTGCATTTTAGAGCAGACCACCCAGGGCAACTGGATTTAGTTGTAGGGACTAGAGAATTTGTTTTTTGTTATTATGATTATGATTACTATGATTATTATTATTGTATTTGTTAAGCCCTTGCTGTGGATCAAGCACTACTCTAAACGCTGGGCTTGATACAAGTTAATCAGATTGTACTTAGTCCCTCTTGGAGCACGTGAGTTGAGTTCTGTAGAGAGGGTTGTGTTGATAGAATCAATTTACTCATCAAGGGAGGGTAGTTTGGGTATGGAGGCTAAGTGAGGAATGATGAGTTGAGACCATTGGATGGGGTGCAAAGATTGGAGGTTTCGGTGGGGGAATAATACAGATATACGGGGAGGAGGTGTGTAAGAGAGGAGGCAAGTGAGGTGGTTGTGGTGAGATAGAGGGATTTCAGAGTTGGTGAGGTAGAGATTGTGTAGTGGTTAGGGATGATGAGATTGATTTGTGCCTAAATTGGTGAGTGGATGAGGTGAGGTGGAGCAGGAAGTCAGTGGAGTTGAGGAGTGACAGAAGGTGAGCAGCAGAAGGGTCATCAGGAACATCTATATGGATATCGAATTCCCCAAGGATTAATGTGGGCATGGAGAAAGAGAGAAGGAACACGAGAAAGGGATCAAAATGGTTAAAGAAGTTGGAAATGGGACTTGGGGGATGGCAGATGATAGTTACTAGAATCTGGAGTGGCTGATAGAGGTGGACGATATGGGCTTCAAAGGAAAGGAAAAATGCAGCGTAGTTTAGCGGAAAGAGAATGGGTTTAGGAGTCAGAAGTCACAGGTTCTAATCCCATTTTTACCACTTATCAGCTGTGTGGATTTGGGCAAGTCACTTAACTTCTCTGTGTCTCAGTTACCTCACCTGTAAAATAGGGATTAAGACTGTGAGCCCCACTTGGGACAACCAGATGAGCTTGTATCTACCCCAGTGCTTAGAAGAGTGTTTGGCACATAGTAGGCATTTAACAAATACCATCATTATTATTATTATTATTTGGCACTTAATAAACACTTAGCAAATACCATAATAATAATAATAATAATTATTGTTATTAAAAGGTATTGGGCAGGTGGAATGGTATGAAAGTGACATTGGGATGTGAGAATGCATCTCCCTTTCCCAGTGAGTATGGGGGAGTGGGAGAAGATGAGGCCCTTCCTGGAGAGAGCAACAGGGGAGAATGTGTAACTGGAGCCAGGTTTCAGTGATGGCAAAGACAAGGACTGACTGAGACAGGAACAGATCAAGGATGAAGGGAAGTGAGACAAGGGGGCATGTGTTGGATAAGGTGTGAAGTTATATTCATTCAATCACATTTATTGAGTGCCTACTGTGTGCAGAGCACTGTATGAAGTGCTTGGAATGTACAATTCAGCAACAGATAAAGACAATCCCTGCCCAGAAACAGACTCATAGTCTAAAAGGGAGAGGCAGACAACAAAACAAAACAAGTAGTCAGGCATCAATACCATCAAGGCAAATAGAATCATAGATATATACACATCATCAATAAAATAGAGTGATAAATAATATATACAAGTATACACAAGTGCTGTGGGGAGGGGAAGGGGGTAGAGCAGAGGGAGGGAGTAGGGGGAAGGGGGATGGGAGAAGGGGCAGAGAGAAAGGGAGGGCTTTGTCTGGGAAGGCCTCTTTGTATGGTCAGAGATATAAGTGTGAAAGAGTTGGGATGGATTTTGAGAGGAGGCAGGAGATGTCCTCTTGAGATACTGCTGGGAAAGATGGGAGAGTTCAAGATGAGTCCAGAGGTGCAAGGGATTGGGGAGGAGCAAGGCACATTTTAGGGAGACCACTCTTGATACCCTGAATTATCTCAATCAAGTGTGTGGCCTGGCCATTAGGGGCAAAATATAGTGAAAGAGGGAGCATGAGACTTTGAATGGGAACTAAACATGTGATATAACTGGTGAGGATAATGGGCATGAGAGTCAGTTAGGATGGAGAAATAATAATATTGCCAGCCAGAGGCGAGAGCAGAATTAAACCAGGCAAGAATGGATTTGAGGTGGACAAGGTTGCCCAGATATCTAGATTTCCACCAGCAGCACACTGTGGCTCCTGCACAAGAGTGAAGGAAGCAGAATGTGGTGAAGATTCAGGTCTGTGGATCAATTGGGAGAAAGCTTGTTCTCTTTTAGTAAAGGATAATTGGATATTGAGACATTAAGAGGTAATTATGAAAACAGAGTCAATTCTATATGACTAAAGCCCAGCATGTATCTATCCTTAAATGCAGAAAGAATGTTTAGATTGTGCACTACATTCATAAATGAAATAATTCAATCAAAATTTCATTTTCAAATGCCAAACAGCTATCTATTTAGACCTGTACATCTATAGAGAGATTAATAATGATAATAATAATTAATTATGGCATTTGTTAAGCACTTGCTATGAGTCAAGCACTGTAATAAGCCCTGAGGTAGGTTGGTACCACTACAAGATAGTCAGGTCTAAGTAGTGTAAGTAGGAGAGAGAACAGATCTTGAATCCCCATTTGGCAGATGAGGGAACTGAGGCACAGAGAGGTTAAATGATTTCCTCAGAGTCACACAGAATGTAAGCAGTGGAATTGGGATTAGAAACAAGGCACTCTGACTCCTAAACCCATGTTCTTTCCACTAGGCCTTGCTGCTTTCCTGCATATTTATAAAGGTATAAATATGCCTTTATCTAACTGAAAAGATTAACAGATGTTAATTTTGCAAATCACTGTTACCTCAAAATTGTCCAGAATTATTTGTAAGATAGAAGCAAAACTGTAGAAATTTGCAGTAGAAGAGTAGCACTTCTGGTGAAATAGATGTTTATTTTGACTTGGAATTTTTTGTTAGTATAGAGTCTAACAGTGAGAAAATATTAATCCTACACCTTTCCTGGGAATCAATAAGCATCTCAATTGCATGTGAAATGTTACACTGCATTAGCATGACAGCATACTCAATAACTGACCAATTAATTCAGTATTTTGAAGACTTTGTAGATTGGATAGTCATGCCTGATGAAAATAAACTACTAAAAATGTCATTAAGATATTACAGTGATTTGACAGTAATTAGAATCATTACTTATTCGTAGATGCAATATGCAATTTATTTTTGTTACTTAATGGCAATTTGTGATGATCATGGCATTTGTTAAATACTTACTTTGCATCAAGCACTGTTATAAGCACTACGATAGATATAATTTAATCAGGTCAGACATTATCCCTGTCCCACAGAGGTCTCATAGCCTAAGTAGAAGGGAGGGCAGATATTGAATCCCCGTTTTACAGATAAGGAAATTGCAACAGAGAGTAGTTAATTTGCTGTGGAGAACTTCATGTTTAATGGAAAAGCAATTGTAAATTATAAAGAATGTGGGTGCTTCCTTAGGTTATTTACAATCAGTCCTGCTTGGAAATATTAGGACATACAATTCTCTTGTGTCTTTTTACAATTAGAAGTTTCCATTATATTGTTTATATATTCTGTTGATGTTGAAATGGGGAAGACAGACATTACAAAATAATCAAAATAAATAATTGTCTACTCCTCTAAACTGTAAGCTCAATGTGGGTAGAGAATGTGTCTGTTTACTGTCATATCAGACTCTCCCAAGAGTTTAGTACAGTGCTTTGCACACAGTAAGTGCTCAAGAAATATGACTGAATGAATGAATAATTGCATATGTCATTGAATTAACAGGTGTGTAAGTGTTGGAGAAAACTGGGGGGTTTGTATGCCTTGGGAATTAATTGGGGAAAATATGTTGGAAGAAGTGGAATTTCAGGAGGTCTTTGAATATGGAATGGGATAGGTTAAGTTGAATTTGGTGAAGGAGGGAGTTTCAAGCTGGGGAAGTAGAATGTGTGAGGTGATGGTAGTGGGAGAGTTGAGAGGGAGGTACAGTTAGAAGGTTAGCTTGGGAATAATGAAGAGTAAGCTGGGGAATCACAGGGAAGAGAGAAATTACACAAGTAAGGGTGAATTGGTTAAAGGCTAGAAGGCAGTTGTGAGCCACGCTGGGTTTGATCCTGTCAGAGAATTTTGAGAAGAATCAGTGGAGGGTTTGGGGGACCAGTATGATGTGTGCTGGGTGATGTATCAAGCCTCAGTTACCTCATCTGTAAAATAGAGATTAAGAATGTGAGCCCTATGGAGGTCAGGGACTGTGTCCAACTTTATTATCTTGCATCTACGCTAGTGCTTAG
The DNA here is from genome assembly GCF_004115215.2 of Ornithorhynchus anatinus. Classification (NCBI taxonomy): domain Eukaryota; kingdom Metazoa; phylum Chordata; class Mammalia; order Monotremata; family Ornithorhynchidae; genus Ornithorhynchus; species Ornithorhynchus anatinus. The sequence continues at coordinate 160,372,450 of NC_041728.1, forward strand.
AAGAGTGCTTGGCACATAATAAGAACTGAACAAGTACAATAATAATAACGATAATAATAATAGCTCTTATTATTATTATTATGCATTCATTCATTCAATCCCTTCTCTCCTTCTATTTCCCAGCCTGCACACTCTGCTCCTCTGGTGCCGCTAACTTTCTCACTGTGCCTCGTTCTCACCTGTCCCGCTGTAGACACCTGGTCCACGTCCTATCTCTGACCTGAAATGCCCTCCCTCTTCACATCCACCAAACTAGCTCTCTTCTCCCCTTCAAAGCCCTACTAAGAGCCCACCTCCTCCAGGAAGCCTTCCCAGACTGAACCCCCCTTTTTCTCTGCTCCTCCTCCCCTCCCGATCACCCCTAATCCCTCCCTCTGCTCTACCCAGCGTGGCTCAGTGGAAAGAATCTGGGCTTGGGCGTCAGAGTTCATGGGCTAGAATCCCGGCTCTGCCACTTGTCAGCTGGGTGACTGTGGGCAAGTCACTTCACTTCTCTGTGCCTCAGTTCCCTCATCTGTAAAATGGGGATTAACTGTGATCCTCATGTGGGACAACCTGATTATCCTGTATCTACCCCAGCACTTAGAACAGTGCTCGGCACATAGTAAGCCCTTAACAAATACCAACATTATTATTACCCCCTTTCCCTCCCCACAGTATTTGTGTATATTTGTACATATTAATTATTCTATTTATTTTATTAATGTATATATAATTCTATTTATCTATTTTGATGCTATTGATGCTTGTCTACTTGTTTTGTTTTGTTATCTGTCTCCCAATTCTAGAATGAGCCCATTGTTGGGTAGGGATTGTCTCTGTTACCAAATTGTACTTTCCAAACACTTAGTAAAGTGCTCTGCACACAGTAAGTGCTCAATGAATATGATTGAATGAATTAATAATTATTATTATTAACAACCTTACAGTCTAGAGTGGAGATGGACATTAATAAATAAATTACAGACACGTACGTAAGTGCTGTGGGGCTGATGGTGGCGTAAATACTAAGTGCCTGAAGGGTAATAACAATAATATTTATGGTATGTGTTAAGCGTTTACTATGTGCCAAGCAAAGCAAATTCATTCATTTCATTTCATTCATTCATTCATTCATTCATTCATTCATTCGTATTTCTTGAGCACTTACTGTCTGCAGAGCACTGTACTAAGTTCTTGGAAAGTACAATTCAGCAATAAAGAGAGACAGTCCATACCCACACCGGGCTTACAGTTTAGAAGGGGGAGACAGACAACAAAACAAGTAAACGGCATGGATATAAGTAAATAGAACTATAGATATACAAACATCAAAACAACTAAACAGACACCTATATAAATAAATAGAATTATAGATATTTACATATATACACACGTGCTGTGAGGCAGAGAGAATGATAATTGCATTTGATGATGATGATTATTGTATATGTTAAGTGATTACTATGTGCCAAGCACTGTTCTAAATGCTGGGGTAGATACCAGACAGTCAGCTTGTCCCATGTAGGGCTCACAGTCTTAATCCCCATGTTACAGATGAGGTAACTGAGACACAGAAAAGTTAAGTGACTTGCCCAAAGTCACACAGCAGACAAGTGTTGAAGGGGGGATTAGAACCCATGTCCTCTGACTCCCAAGCCCTTCCTCTTGCCACTAAGCCATGCTGCTTGCTGAGAAGGCAGTAGAGCAAAAGGAGTGAGTCAGGGTGACACAGAGGGGACGAGGAGCTGAGAGAAAGGGGGGGAACGTAGTCTGGGAAGCCTCTTGGAGGAGGTGTTAAGGGAAAGAGGGCTCAATCAGAGAAGTCCTCTTGCAGGAGATGTGACCTTAACAAATACCACAATTATCATAGTGGTAAAGCAAGTTGGTGATTTTAGGATGATGATGCAATGTTCCAAGAGGTGTAGATCAAGTAAATGTTCACCTGCTATGTGGATGAGGTGGAGTGAAGCACTAAATCAGCAGAATTGAAAAGTGAAAAGTAATGAGTTTCTGGGAGTTTAGAAGGATCAAAAACCTGGAGGCTAAAATCACCAGGATTAAAGTAGGATGAAGAAGTAAGTGAAGGAAGGTGAAAAAAACATCAAAATCAGTCAGAAATGCAGACATGGTTGCAAGATGGCAATAGATAATGGTAATTAGGAAGTGAAGAGTATGGTAGGGTGTGGTAAAGGAAAAGAAAGAGAGATGTCATTGTTTCCCCCTCTAGGTGTAAACCCACTGTGGGCAGGGAACGTGACTACTAACTCCATTGTATTGTACTCAACCAAGCACAGGCTTAGGAGTCAAAGGTAATGAGTTCTAATCCTGACTCCACCACTTGTCTGCTAGGTGACTTTGGGCAAGTCACCTCCCTTCTCTGTGCCTCAGTTGCCTCTTCTATAAAATGGGGATTAAGACTGTGACCCCATGTGGGACAACCTGACAACCTTGTATTTGCCTCAGCACTTAGAACAGTGCTTGGCATATAGTAAGCGCTTAACAAATACCATCATTATTATCATTCTAGACTGTGAGCCCACTGATGGGTAGGGATTTTCTATATCAGTTGGCAAATTGCACTTTCCAAGCACTTAGTACAATTACTAAGGAAAATTACTTAATAAATATGAATGAATGAATGAATGAATACAGTGCTCTGCACGTAGTAACTGTTCAATAAATGCCACTGATTTATGGAATGATTGAAGACGGAGTGAAAATGCCTAACCTTGGAGTAGAGAAAAAAGATAAACAGATTGGACCCAGTCCCTGTCCCATACAGGGCTCAAAATCTAAGAGCGAGAGACAGTAGGTATCATCCATTTCTATTTTATAGATCACAAAATAGTGCTATATAGAGATCAAGTGACTTGCCAGAGACCACCAGCAACTCAGTGTTAAAACCAGGGGCTAGAACCCTGATCTTCTGATTTCCAGTTCCATCCACCAGGCTATATTTCCTCTTGGCTTCCCCTCATTCCTTCTTGTTTTCTATCATTTGGCTCAGTTCAATCGACTTAACTATTTGACTTCTTCCCCACCTACCACACCCCCAAATAGAATTCATGGCAATATGTTACATCTTATCACTTTAATTTTATTTTATGAAATTTCAGAGGCAAAATATGAAAGTATCTAAGAAGCATTCAAAGGAGGCTTAATTGTGCATCCATCTTAATCCAACTGAATGCTGTTTATTTCCCATTCCCCTGCCTAAGCCTTTACATACCTATACCACCAATCTACTGAGCAAGAATTGCTCTTCAGTCCCCTTGATGACCACAGGAACCTCTGGCTTCCATTCAAAGCGATTGCATTATGTACGGTCTTGGAAGAGTGAAATGTATTTTAAATGCTTTAAAATCAGCTTGTCGAATCTCCTTTTAACCAAAATGTAATGTAAAAACATGTATTGCATTTAAATACTCGTGTTAATTGATGCAGAAAAACCATCTAAAATCCATCCTTAAGCCAGCGACCAAATGTTCCCTGATAGGGGCCTCCCTGTTGGTATGGTAGCTGCAGGCTCATAGAGAAGGTTCATTCATTCAGTAGTATTTATTGAGTGCTTACTATGTGCAGAGCACTGTACTAAGCACTTGGAATGTGCAATTCGGCAACAGAGACAATCCCTTCGCAATGATGGGCTCACAGTCTAATCGGGGGAGGTGGGAGGTGGAGGGAGAGGTCTCTGCTCTGGCCCCCAGCCCATTGAGGAAGGCCAGACTAGCATTCACGTGCTTCCTGAAGTGGGCAAAATGTGAAGTCTCTTTAAAGCTTAATGGGGAGGGGTGGGCTAGCTACAGATGACCTCCCTTCCCAAGATGGCAGCTGGACTCTCCAAGCACAGAGATGATGTCTAGGGATGGATGTTAAGCTCTGCTGTTGGCGGAGTAGAAAGAACGTTCCTCTGGGAATCAGGTGATCTATTTTCTACCAGTCAATTGATCAATCACTAGTGGTATTAATTTAATATTTATGATGTGCAGGGCACAGTCCTGAGTGCCTCAGAGAGTAATGATAATAATAGTAATACTAATGATGGTATTGGTTAAGCACTTACTATGTGCCAAGCACTGTTCTAGACACTGGGGTAGATACATTTCAGGTTGTCCCACGTGGGGTTTATGGTCTTAATCCCCCTTTTCCATATGGGGTAACTGAGGCAAAGAGAAGTTAAGTGGCTTGCCCAAACTCACACAGCTGATAAGTGGCAGAGCCAGGATTAGAACCCATGACCTCTGATTCCCAACCCCGTGCTCTTTCCACTCAGCTTCACTGCTCCCTAATGATGATGGTATTTGTTAGGTGTATGCTACGTGTCAAGCACGATATGATGGATTTGGTAGACAGTTAGTAGTTGATTCTTTAATAAAAGAATTTTACAAGGTAGCTACCATAAGATTACAATCTAGTTCTAGGCCTGGTTCTGTCTTCGGGGACTCTGCCCTTAGTGGTGAAGGGTTTTGAGTGAAACTATGGCAAAGACCATTCCACGAGGAGACAGACCCCACTGTAAAACTGGAAAATGACCAGAGAACATCAAATAATCATATTTATAATAATAATAATGTTGGTATTTGTTAAGGACTTACTATGTGCAGAGCACTGTTCTAAGTGCTGGAGTAGATACAGGTTAAACAGGTTGTCCCACGTGAGGCTCACAGTCTTCATCTCCATTGTACAGATGAGGTAACTGAGGCACAGAAAAGTTAAGTCACTTGCCCACAGTCTCACAGCTGACAAGTGGCAGAGCAGGGATTTGAACCCATGACCTCTGACTCCCAAACCCGTGCTCTTTCCACTGAGCCATGCTGCTTTGAAGTACTTACTGCATGCAGAGCACTGTACTGCACACTTAGGATAGTATAATAGAGTATATATTACAGTAGAGTCAGTAGACACATTCCCTGCCCACAACGAGCTTACAGTCTAGAGGGAAGTAGCATAGGCTGCTCAATATAGTCATTCATTCATTCACTCATTCATTCATTCAATAGTACTTATTGAGCGCTTACTTTGTGCAGAGCACTGTACTAAGGGCTTGGAATGTACAAATTGGTAACAGATAGAGACAGTCCCTGCCCTTTGACAGGCTTACAAGTCGAATATATGAGCCTGGGACCCCTAGCTGGTAAAGTCTACAACAGTTACCAAGGTTGTAATAGGGTTGTGTCAGTTCCACGTTCACAACATCACCATAATCACCCTCTTCCTCTCCATCCAAACTACTAACACATTAATTCAAGCACTTATCCTATCCCACCTTAATTATTGTAGTAGCATCCTTGCTGACCTCCCCACCTCCTGTCTCTCCTCAGTCCAATCCATACTCCATTCTGCTGCCTGAATCATTTCCCCACTCCTCAAGAAACTCCAGTGGTTGCCCATCCATCTCCGCATCAAACAAAACTCCTCACCGCCATTGCCTTTAAAGCACTTGATCACCTTACCCCCTCCTACCTCACATCACTTCTCTACTACTGCAACTGAGCCTGCATGCTTCATTCCTCTATTGCTGACCATCTCACTGTGCCTCAATCTCAACTATTGTGCCTCTGACCTCTCTCCCACATCCTGCCTCTGGCCTGCCTCCTCATATCAGACATAATTTTTTTCGCCCCCTTCACAACCTTACCAAAGGCAATCTTCCCTGACTAAGCCCTCCTCTCCTCTTCTCCCACTCCTCTTCGCCACTCTTATTCATTCATCCTCCTTCCCATCCCCACAGTACATAAGTATTTATCTGTATATATCTGTAATTTATTTATTCATTTATCTAGTCATTTATTTATATTTGTGTCTGTCTCCCCCTCTAGACTGTAAGCTCACTGTGGGCACTAATGTGTCTGTTGTTTTAATGTACTCTCCCAAGTGCATACAATAAGCACTCAATTAATATGGTTGAATGAAAGACTGAATGAAGGTTAGTGCTTGTCAAAATGAAGCACAGAGTCACCAGTAAGTGGTGGTCATTTCAGCCACAAATGGACTCTATGAATTCAAAAACCCTCCTTCCCCCATCTCCCCTCCCTGCCCCCACCCACCCACAATTTTCTGACCCCTACCCTTTCTATTTACCTTTTTACTTATTGCACTGTGTCATCGCAGAAACATTCCTGGAGCAATGGAGAGAGTCCAATTGATGCTCTACAAACCACTAGTCCTAAACTTCATTTCTTAGTGCAGGTTCTCAGTAATTAAGCTTCAGGCCTGAGACTCAGTCATCATTCTACCGTCACACTTATTACAGTGTCTAGCATATAGTAAGCACCTTACAAACACCACATTTATATTTTTGTAATATTCTGCGGGAGCACTTGAAATATGGTATTGTTGATGGCAACACACATCATAGCAGCATGATTAACTGGAGGATCAGTTCTGAAAGAAAAGAAGTGTTACCCTGAAGTTAAAGATCAGTATTTATCTTTCTGCTGTTGTCAAAATGTCTGCCTCCTCCTCTAAGCTGTAAGCATCTTGTAGGAAAGGAACATGCCTACCAATTTTATTATATTGTATTCTCCCAAGTGCTCAGTATAGAGCTCTGCACCCAATAAGTACTCAATAAATGTTATGGATTGATTGGTTATAGAAATTGGTATGGATCCCGTATGACAGCGTATCAAACAGCTTGACTTATTATGACTGTGTGTCTGAAGTGAAGAGCTGACATTTAATGGAAATAACTTATCCTAAACAGGGAGTTGTAGAATTCAAGGCTGGAGAACAATAATGATAATTCCTCTGCTGCTAAATTAGACAAGGTTCTACCCATCTGGCCATGATGAATTTAAACAGATGTCCAAACCAATTTTGGGTGGATAAATCTTAGCCCTGAAGTAGGTAATAACAATAATAATAATAATAATGGTATTTGTTAAGCGCTTATTATGTGCCAAACACTGTTCTAAGCACTGAGGTAGAGGTAATCAGGTTGTCCCATGTGGGGTTCACAGACTTAATCCCCATTTCACAGATGAGGTAAGTGACTTGTCCAAAGTCAGGCAGCTGATAAGTGGCAGATCCGGGAATGGAACCCATGACCTCTGACTCCCAAGCCCAGGCTCTTTCCATTAAGCCACCCTACTAGTGATGGCCAGAGGAAAAGGTACAAAGACCTGCTCAGTGTCTGCATCAATAACTGATCCAGTGATACTAGTATGTGGATTCTTATGGTCATTCAGTTATGCACCCATTTGAGAATGAAGAGAAGCAGCGTGGCCTGGTGGAAAGAATGTGGGCCTGGAAGTCAAAGAAACTGGGTTGTAATTCTGAGTCCACTAGTTGTCTGCTGTCTGACCTTGGGCAAGTCACTTACCTTCTCTGTGCCTCAGTTATGTCATCTCTCAAACGGAGACTAAGACAGTGAACCCTATGTGGGACGTGGACTGTGTCCAACCTGCTTATCTTGTATCTACCCGATCACTTATTATAGTGCCTGAAACATAGTATTTGCTTAAAAAATAATATTTAAAAATCTGAGAAGGGCTGATACAGGGATTGTGTTCAATATTCTTATTAATTCCCGCTACAATGAATTTGTTTACATCAGTATGGATCTCACAGAGAAAGGTTGCAGTTGTCCAAAGCTTAGACTTAAGTATTTCTATTAAACAGTAGAAGAAAACATTTGTGAGGAAGCACGATGGAAAGTATGATGGAAAATGGATTTTTAGGGGGTGTCATTTGAAAAATAGGCATTGATTTCAAGGTTTCCTGCTTAGGAGATTGATTCTTAATGCCTTTCCTCAATTAGATAGAGAAATTAGGCACAACATAGAAAAGTTAGGCACATATCCTTGAATGGACAGAGAGTATCTGTTTTTCCCATATTTAATCTATTAGGGATGAGAAATCTAGGTGGGATTTTTTCAGGGAACTAGACTAAGAACATAGGTTCATCTCCTCCTAATTCCATTTGACAGTCCTCTTCGTGGCTTTTATGAAAGAATCTATGGTTTATCAGAAAACGTTCTTTTAATGGCTACAGAGGAAGGCTCGGAGTTAAAATAAGAAGTAAAAGAAAGGGGAAAAAAATTTGTAATATTAAACATTAGTTGTAATGCCACTCATCAATCAATTAATCAATAGTCTTTTTTGAGTGCTTACTGTGTGCACAACACTTTACTAAGCATTTGGGAGATTGCTAAAACTATATTCCTTGCCCTAGTTGAGGACACAGACATTAAAATAAATTATGGGTAGGAGAGGGAAAAGATTATAAAGATATCAACATAAGCACTGTGGGAGTATGGGAGGGTTGTTATAAAGTGCCTAGGGGTAAGGTGTTAAGTACACAGGTATTGGAGAAGGGAAGGAATATGGGAATGGGGAGAGAAGAGATTAGAACAGAGACAGTGTGGTGGAGGAGTTATGATTTCAATAGGCCACTGAAGATGGGGAGAGTCCATCTTCCTACCTGTCAGATATGAATGGAGAGGGAGTTTCAGGCAGGAGAGAGGGTATTAGCAAGGAATCAATGACTTGTGAAGCAAAATGAGGGATGGTGAGTAGGTTGGTATTAGAAGACTGAAGTGTGAGAAAGGAGTGAGGATAGATAGAAAGAAGAGAACTCATTGAATATCATAAAGCTGATGTAATGAGTTTTTGTTTAATGCAGAGACAGATGGGTAAACATTGGAGGCTTTTGAGGAATACAGTCATATAAACAGAATGACTTTTTTTGGAAAAGCAATCCATGCAGCTTAGTGGAGACAGTGGGGGCTATAAGCAAGGATGTCAGAGAGAAGGCTGTTGTGGTAATCCATCAATCAATCAATAGTATTTATTGTGTGCTTACTGTGTTAAGAGCAATCAATTCTATCAATCAATGGCATTTATTGTGTACCTAGTACCTACAGATCACTGCAGTAAGTGCTTGGGAAAATACAATACAACACAGTAAACAGACACATTCTCTGCCTACAGCAAGCTTACACTCTAGAGGGAGAGCACTCTATGGAGAGCACTGTACTAAGTACTTGGTTCTGTAGTTGAAGTGGGATATGATAAAGGCCAGAAGTTCAGATGAAGGGGAAGGGTTGGAGTTTGGAGATAAAAAGATAGGTCTGACAGAATTCGGCCTCTGAGTCAATATGCAAGTTGAAGGAGAAAGTTGAGTAGAAGATAATGCCAAGGTTGCAGGCCTGTTAGACAAGGAAGATTTGGTGTTAATAGTTTTGGGGAATTTGGGGAGAAGAGAATGTTTGGGAGGAAAGATGAGTTCATTCTATCTAATGTTACTTAGTTGTTTCTGGGGAGAAAGCACTAAGACTTAATCAAAGGGAAAGGCTGATTTTTTTTTTTTCAAAATACATTAGTATCACCCGTCTCAGAGCAACTACTGATAAATTCAATGAATGTGGCCAAGTGGAGTTGATCAAAGCCCTGCTTTCCATCACATCTCTTTATAGGGAAAAAGTAGCAGGGGCTTCAAGAATAAATATGATTCTAGAAAAGTCATCTTTCACATACTAGATGTATGATATTCACCCTCCTTCAAAGGAAAGGAGACAAATAGCTCATATTAAAAGCCTTCTACAATGAGCTGCTTGCTGTATTGACAGTTCAAGTACCTACTCTGTTATCAACCCTTCAATATGCTGCAGAAGTGATGAAAGGAGACAGCTGTGACAATTTTTTAAATACTTCAGATTGCTTTCAATTTACTCCTTCAGCCCATAGTATTTATCTTTCCTGTGTTTTATGCTTCATTGGGGCATTATAAAAACAAATTCACAGAGATCTAGATCACCAAAATATTAGGAATTTATTTTCTGTTTTGATCCTCCTTGTTAGATTCAATTTCAGTTGGCTTCATCCCCTAACAGATTACATTCATTCTGGGATTCATTATATAAATGACTCTTCAGGCTTTGGGCATTAGGTCTTTGAGAATGTGCTGCTGGATGAGTAATTGAAAATCTAAAAAATGGATGGGGCTAAGAGGATGTGGGTGTGCATTGACTAACACCAAGAAAGCAAGTCTTCATAAAAAGCGCTAACCAGATCTCAGTTCTAGTCAGATTCATTCCAGACAATTCATTCCTCAAATTAACTTGATGAATTTAAATTGGTAACACACCTTATGTTTTGTTTGATTATTTTAAGCACCAAATCCATATTTCTATTCTAATAAGAGAAGGGAAAATAAATTCAGTGAATTATTTGTCATTCCATAGGTAAACATATTACCTTACAAATCTGAAGAGACAGAAAAAGGTTTTGACTCCTTCATCGTGTTTACTTAGCAGTAATAGTATTTATTGAACTCTTATTGAGTGCAATATTTATACTAAGTATATGGAAAAGTATTAAAGATTATACATACAATCTAATGGAAAAGACAACACTGTTAGATTGTGCTGTATTATAGTCAGTTTTTCGTAACAGCTGTGTGTGTTTAAAATATCCAAAAGGTCCTATTAAATCTTGGTAAAGATATTGCAAAGAAGGAAAGGAAAAATTATGCATTTTTGTAGTACAGTAAGGGCATGCTGCTGGGTGGAACTAAATCTTCTGAGATCTCTTGGTAAGGGCAGAGAAAGAGTCCTTTCTCTGTTTTTCTTATTTGTTGCTGTGAAGTGAGGAAATTAATTAAACTGATGGGAAGGTGAGTCAGGGAAGTGGTGGCTGGTAATATCTTTAGGATATTTTAGGGTATAAACCTTATTTTGCAACTTTCAATCTCCATTTAAATTTACTTTTTTGCATTATTTTCAATTGAATCTCTAATTGAGATATCATTTGTTAAAATACTTGTTAATTATCAGTAACCAGAGTTTTATAGATCTTCACAGTATTCAGTAGTCATCTTTCAGCCAGATTTCACATCTCTTTCATTCCTTTGAATGCTTAGTTCTAGGAAGGGCTTTTCAAGTATCTCATTCTAAGAATATTAGTAAGGTGACTCCTACCCAACACAAACATAAAAGATTTACAGCTAGCGTAGGAAAAATAGAGATCAGATATACATACTTATATAGCTGTCCTTCATAATTTGGAAAAGTCACCACTAAAGACACAATTCATTCATCAAAGCATCTTTGCCTGAAAATGTCAATAAAAAACCCACAGTCCCAGCAACAGTATGCAAAAAAAGATTAGATAGGAAGTAGAACAAATATGTCAGTATGAAATGGAATAAATTAAGATATACACATTCCCTCTCAGGATCGCATCTGTGGGTTTCCAGTACACTACCAGTCTCAGCTACAGGAGGGAGAGGAAAGCAGAGGCCTATCCATTCCATTCCTAGCTTGGGCAGTGGCTAGTGAGTGGAAGGCAATCTGCTACAGGTCAAAACTCACCAATGCTGGACAGCAGTGGCATGGGAGAGAGTAGAGGGTGGAGACTGAGTTTACTGCGTGGAAGGCAGCAATAGTAAACTATTCCATATTTTTACCAAGGAAACTACCAGAATATACACTCACATTTATCCTTTTTCACATCCTCATCAAACACATCTTGCAATATTACATTTTATATGTGTGTGTCATGAGGATGGGTATACATTTATAAGTGCTAGGGAAGACTGTTCAGTCAATATAACTTTGTGTGTTAGGATCTAATCAAGAAAGGCATGCTTGAAGAGATGGGCATTTAGCTTTGAGACTGGAGCGTCTTGAAGCCAGGATTACGCAGTTTTTATTGGAAAAGAAAGAACATGGACAGTCATTAAAAGCTCTTCAGGAGTGGAGAACAATCTGCTGAGAGAACCTGGACAATAGTGTGGGGTATGGCCCAAAACGGGGAGAGGCAGGAGACATGGAAGCCGAGTTAATACTTTAAACTCAATATCGCTAACGCTTGAACTAGCTGGTAACTGTTCAAATAGCTAGGGAGGGGTGGATGGGAGAAGTGGTTTGAAGGAAAACGTGTCAGTATATAGCAGTTAATTGAATGTTAGAGCTCAAACATACCAGGAAGTTTTGGAAGTTTTGGAACTTCTGCATATTCTGTTAGTTGTCCTTTTAGACCACCTACCTTGGAATATCATGGAGACAAAAGGAAATATGGAATTGAATAAAAGGGAGTGAGGTTGATGCTAGAGAGCAAGGTTTGTGAATCATTAGCAAAGGGATGGTAGCTGAAGCAATGCGAGCAGATAAGCTCCCCAAGAGTGACTGTAGAGAGGGAACACAGAACGGAGCCATATGGACCACCCACATTGAAAGGATCAAAGTAATTTCCAAAGAATATGTGCTAATAAATTACAAATCTAAGAATATGTAACAGCTTGCATCTTCTTATGCTAGACTCATTAAAGTTAATTAAATTTCATATATTCCCAAAAATTGTTATCAAGAATTACAGAATTAAGGAAAACATTTAGGCTTTAATGTTCTCTTCTAAATTTTGATATTGCAAGATGCCAGTGTAGGAAGAAAAAAAAACTGTATTCCCAAGCTATCTTTGGAATTCATTGGTAAATGTATTATGGTGCAAATAATGTGCAATGTTTATTGTCTTCACTTGCTGATTCAATGAATCAATCAACTGCACATATTGAGCACATACTTTGTGCAAAATGTTGTGTTTTGTGCTTGGGAGAGTGTAATACAGCTAGTAGACACAATCCCTGCCCTCAAGGAGCTTACAGTTTAACAGGAGAGATGGACATTAAAATGAATTTCAGTTAAGGGAAGCAAATACTCATGTACATTATAATAATAATATTATTTGTTAAATGCTTACTATGTGCTTACACTGTTCTAAGAGCTGGGGTAGATACAAGGTAATCAGGTTGTCCCAAATGGGGCTCCCAGTCTTCATCCTCATTTTACAGATGAGGTAACTGAGGCCCAGAGAAGACAAGTGACTTGCCCAAAGTCACACAACAGACAAGTGGCAGAGCTGGGATTAAAACCCATGATCTTCTGACTCCCAGGCCTGTGCTGTATCCACCATACCAGTAAACTTGAATGCTGTAGTAGGATGGCGAAAATATATATGCTTAAGGTGTTAAGGAGCTAATTTCACTGTTGAGGATGTAAGAAAGGAAAACAGATTGGGGTTTGAAATTTTAGGCAGGGAAGACTTCCTGGAGGAGACATGATTTCAGTAGGGCTTGAAGATGGGGAGAGAGATGGTTTATTAGATATGTAGGGGGATGGAGTTGGAGTTCACGCAGAAGAGACAGTATCAGTCAGGGGTCAATGGTGGGTGAGGCAAGAGTAAAGGACAGTGAATACTTTTGTATTAGAGGAGTAAAGTGTGAGGGCTGGGTTACAGTGGGAGAGAAGTGAGGAAAAATAAGTGGGAGAGAACTGATCGAATGCCTAGAATCCCACAGTGAGAAATTCCTGCTTGATGTAGAATTGGATAAGCAACCAGTGGAGGCATTTGCAGAGTGAGGAAACATTTGGGGACACTTTTTTTAACGAAAAAGGTCTGGGCAAGCACAGCAATCTACTGACTGGAAAGGTGAGAGGCTGGAGCAGGGAGGACAGGGTCGGTAATGATGGCTAAGCGGTGAACAAGATTAAGGAAACCAGTGCACACCTTAAATCTTTATCAAGAAAATGTCTTAGCAGAATAATAATAATAATGGTATTTGTAAGCACTTACTATGTGTCAGACACTGTACTAAATGCTGCAGTGGATACAACCAAATTGGCTTGTACAGAGTCTCTGTCCCAGTTGAAGCTCACAGTTTCAATCCCCATTTTACAGATGAGGTAACTGAGGCCCGGGGAAGTAAAGTAAGGCCCAAGATAACACAGCAGACAAGTGATGGAGCTGGGATTAATAATAACAGTGTTAGTATTTGTTAAGTGCTTACTATGTGCCGAGCACTGTTGTAAGCGCTGGGATAGATACAAGGTGATCGGATTGTCCTACATGAGGCTTATAGTCTTAATTCCCATTTTACAGATGAGGTAACTGAGACACCGAGAAATGAAGTGACTTGCCCAAAGTAACACAGCTGACAGGCGGCGGAGCTGGTATTTGAACCCATGACCTCTGACTCCTAAGCCCGCGCTCTTTCCACTGAGCCACTGGCTCCCAGGCCCCTGCACTGTCCACTAATGTGGAATGCATGGTGGCAGATTTCTGGGATCCTAGTGTAGAGACAGGCTTAATATTTTCATATTAAGTTTTTCTGACCAAAATCTGTCACTGGCTTAGGAACTCAGCTGTCTAATATTCAAGAATCATTTTCATTTTTTCTTCTAGACAGATCAGGAGTAGCACTGTTAAGGCCTGTTGGAAAGTGCATGGGCCTGGGAGTCAGAGGACCTGGGTGCTGATACCAGCTCTTCCAGTTGCCTGCTGAGTGACCTTGGGCAAGTTATTTAACTTCTCTGTGCCTGTTCCCTCATTTGAAAAATGGTGATTCAATTAATGCCTCTTGACTCTCCTTCTTAGACTCATATTTCCATGTGTAACAGGGACAGTGTCCAACATGATTATTTATCTTAGAATAGTGCTTGACTTATAGTAAATGCTTAACAAAAACCGAAGTAATACATGATGTAATTATAATTATCTCACTATTGCTATTATTTTATACAAAGATATGTATAACTATGTAGGTTTCTACCAGCACTCTCATCAATGTGGGTGGTCCATATGGCTCCGTTCTGTGTTCCCTCTCTACAGTCACTCTTGGGGAGCTTATCTGCTCGCATGGTTTCAGCTACCATCCCTTTGCTAATGATTCACAAACCTTGCTCTCTAGCATCAATCTCACTCCCTTTTATTCAATTCCATATTTCCTTTTGACTCCATGATATTCCAAGGTAGATGGTCTGAAAGGACAACCATCAGATTACGCAGAAGTTCCAGAACTTCCCAAACTTCCTGGTATGTTTGAGCTATAACATTCAATTAACTGCTATATACTGACACGTTTTCCTTCAAACCACTTCTCCCATCCACCCCTCCCTAGCTATTTGAACAGTTACCAGCTAGTTCAAGCGTTAGCGATATTGAGTTTAAAGTATTAACTGGGCTTCCATGTCTCCTGCCTCTCCCCGTTTTGGGCCATACCCCACACTATTGTCCAGGTTCTCTCAGCAGATTGTTCTCCACTCCTGAAGAGCTTTTAATGACTGTCCATGTTCTTTCTTTTCCAATAAAAACTGCATAACCCTGGCTTCAAGACACTCCAGTCTCAAAGCTAAATGCCCATCTCTTCAAGCATGCCTTTCTTGATTAGATCCTAACATACAAAGTTATATTGACTGAACAGTTTCCCTAGCACTTATAAATGTATACTCATCCTCATAATACACACATATAAAATGTAATATTGCAATATTGTAATATTCAGTTTCTTCTCTTCCCTATTATTTATTTAAATATCAGTCTCCCATGATATACTATAATAATTTTGGTATTTAAGTGCTTACTATGTGCAGAGCACTGTTCTAAGCACTGGGGGAGATACAGGGTAATCAGGTTGTCCCACATGAGGCTCACAGTCTTAATCCCCATTTTACAGATGAGGTAACTGAGGCACAGAGAAGTTGAGTGACTTGCCCACAGTCACAGAGCTGACAAGTGGCAGAGTCAGGATTTGAACCCATGACCTCTGGCTCCCAAGCCTGGGTTCTTTCCACTGAGCCACGCTTCTTCTCTGTAAGCTCTTTAAGGACAGGTATCGTGCGCAAACAAAGGTACCGTACTCTCCCGAACACTCAGAACAGTGCTCTGCACAAAGTAAATGCTTAGAAAATACCATTGATTCATTTATAGATTGATCGATACAGGTATATGCATATCTTTGAATTTACTTCCCTTTATGTGAATACAGAAGACATGGATAGTTTACAGCACTGTCCATTTCTAAAGAGGATGAGTAGCTATATTATATCGCAATGCCTCACACTGCATCCCCAACTGCAATCAGCCAAAGCTAGCTGTTACAAGGGGATCAGACAAGAAAATAAAAACCGTAACGCATAATCATTCATTCATTCATTCAGTAGTATTTATTGAGCACTTACTATGATGCATAAACTGTCGTCAGTACTGAAAATACAGCTCACATGCATCTTCTACTTCCTACTGCTAATCAAAAGTCCTGTGCAAGAAAGCAGCTCAAGATGTTGGTTGTTCGACAGGTGATGAAACACCTGAAATGCTCAGCCACATCATGACTGCCTTTAAGGCTCTATTCAGAGAATTACTGCTCATGCAAATGGGGTAGATCTTGAAATGGTTCCTACTTTAATCATTGCCTCACCAAATTCTAGCTTGTTTTTCTTTTTAAGTGGCAGAGTCAGGTCTTCTGATGCCCAGGCCGTTTTTTCTATCCACTAGACCACTCTGCTTCTCAGAGAATCAAGCCTGCTGAACTGTTATTGTGTCACCTAGCCTCTCACTATATCTTAGTTTAGCTTCACCTTCAAAAATTGGACATGGCTATGTCCTATCTGGTTATCTTGTATCTACCCCAGGGCAGAGTATAGTGTTGGTTATATAGTAAGTGCTTAATAAAAATTATCCTCAGTATGTGATTTAGCCAGATACACATATACTGAATAATTTATTTACTTATCTTCACTCTCATAAACAATGCATTTCAAGTTTTGAGCTTAAAGCAGCATTGCCTAGTGGTTAGATCATTGACCATGGAGTGAGAAGGACCTAGGTTCTAATCCTAGCTCCTCCACTTGTCTGATGTGTTACCTTGGGCAAGTCACTTAACTTTTGTGTGCCTCAGTTACCTCACCTGGAAAATGGGGATTAAGAATGTGAGTTCCATGTGGACATGGACTGTGTCCAACGTGATTACCTTGTATCTACCACAGAGCTTAGAACAGTGCATGGCACATAGTAAGTGTTTAGCAAATACCATAAAATATATATACATGTATATGTATATATAAAACATATACATATATATATATACAATAATATATGTATATATAAAACATATACATATATATATATATATACATATATATCCATATTCAGGTTCATGAAAGAAGGAAAATGGCACAATTATTTAATGATTTCACAGTATAATAGAGTGGAGATTTGCCATCTGCAAGCCCACCAGAACTAAAAACACTTTTCCTTCCAACACTGCCAGAATTTAACACAGTATGAAGGACTGTGGAAGATAAATATGTTTAATTATGGTATCTAAGGATGATTTTTTGACCCTGCCTCATCACATTTTCATATTCAATAGTTATATTTACATTCCACAAACCTTAGATTTCTATTGTAAATTAAATGATAATTAATAATGAATCACTGTATAGATGACTAATGCAGGGGAAAATAATTTCAGGATAGAACCACCACAATAAGTATTCTTCTACAATTCTCCCATAGCAATAACCTAACTTTCAGCATTATAAATGAGTAATACAGAACAGCATTAAACTGAAGTATAAAGTAGAAAACATATTTACTTAAGAATTGAATGTTTTTTCTTTCTGCAAATCAAAGAGAATGTTGTGTATGATTCAGGGAGTGTCTGTATATTTCTATTTCTATACTCTGACCTTTATTTCACAGGGTGAGCTAACCCTAAATGTTATTCAGTGTTTTCAGCACTTGTATTTGCTAAATCCATCCCTAGGAAGGTATATGAACTGCTTGAATGGCCCATGTTTTAACCTTACTTCACAGGTACATGACCACTCTGTTTAACAGTTTCCTTCAGGCCTCCTGCATGGTCTTATGGGACTAATGATCATTATTGCAGTATTTCCAAAGTGCTTACTTTGTGTCAAGTGCTGTAGAAAGTGCTGGGAGAGATACAAGATAATCATGTCGGCACAGTCCCTCTCTCACTGGCCCCAACACTTAGGAGAGGGAGGAGGAAGTCAGGAGAATCATTCCATTGTGCCTATATCTGAAGACTTAGCCAAAAAAATTAAAGAGAAGGTTTGAAGAGGAAGAAGATGGGCTACTCTGAGGGAAGGAGTAGACCCTCGCCATCTGGAAGGCAAGAGGTTTACGAGCTGTGTGCCCGGAAGAGCAGGACATGGACAAAGGGAGATATTGTAATGTGGGCCCTGGAGACACAGGAACACCACCTGGATGATCAGAATGAATCCCTGGAGGTTCAGAGTCCAGAGAAGCAAGTCTCTTGCCCCTTATGGGGGAGAAGAATGTAAGCCCCAGGATGTCTGCAGAGAAGTACAGGAGGTCTTGGGGGGGAGAGTTGTATGATTTGAACTGGATATGTTTTCATCTGTTACCTTGGTAAGAACTTCATAAATATTGCTGGATCTCAGATCTTGGTGATTTCTTCTGAGACGATTGGAAGAGAAGCTATGGATACTGGGGAGACAAATGGACCTGGGGAGCCACAGGCCTGGGAAAGAATGCTTTTTTGACGAGGTTCCTGTAACCTGCCCCTGGAGTGTGGTAGCTTGCTCCCTACTGACTTCTAGGCCTTTGGAGAAATGTCTGGGTTTCAGCTAAACCTCTGGTAATGTCACAAGAGGAAGGGGGAGAAGGCCCCAGGGGTCTCCAATGAGAAGTCTCCTAAGAATCCCCTATGAAATGTGACATGGGGAGATTCTGATTCCCAACCACCTCTGACCTGGATGCAGCAGTCATCCCTGCTGGAGCAGGGAGCAAAGATAGGCTCACAATGTCGAACTCCAGCAATCAGCTCCTCGAAAACTGGGAGGAAATGAGTGACTTCTGGGAAAGTGAGTAGGATGGCCCTGTGGCATTCGTTCATTCAATCGTATTTATTGAGCACGTACTATGTGCAGAGCACTGTACTAAGAGCTTGGAATATACAATTTATCAACAGAGACAATCCCTGCCCAACAATGGGCTCACAGTCTAAACAGCACAGTGGCAGGAATCTGTCCCACATTATCTCCTTCCTCCTCCTTACCTCTTTGCTAAAAGACCTGCAATCAATCTGGAGTGGATTGAAAATGAACAATCACTGAATAAAATCTTTTCTAAAATGATCAGTATCAGTCAATCAGTCCAGTGTGATGACCATTTTCAAGAAAGTCAGCTCATCTGTAATGGTGGTACCTGATTTCCATAGGGAGCGTGGGAGCAGCATGGCTTAGTGGAAAGAGCACGGGCTTAGGAGTTACAGGTCATGGGTTCTAATCCCAGCTCTGCCACTTATCAGCTGTGTGACTTTGGAGAAGTCACTTAACTTCTCTGTGCCTCTGTTACCTCATCTGTAAAATGGAGATTAAGACTGGGAGCCCCACGTGGGACAACTTAATTACCTTGTATCTAAAACAGTGCTTGAACACTGCTTGGCACATACTAAGTGCTTAACAAATACCATCATCATCATAACTGATAATAATTCTACTAAGTGCTAAGTGCCAGCACTGTTCTAAACATTCATTTATTCATTCAGTCATATTTATTGAACACACTGTGTGCAGAGTACTGTACTAAGTGCTTAGAAAGTAATACAGGAATAAAGGGAGACAATCCCTGCCACCAATGGGCTTACAGTATAGAGAACTGGAGTAGATACAAATTCATCAAGTTAAACACCATCCCTATCCCACATGGGACTCACAGTTGTTTTTACAGATGAGGGAACTGAGGCCCAGAGAAGTTAAGTGACTTGCCTAGGGTCACATAGCAGACAAGTGGTGGAGCCGAGATTAGAACCCAGGACCTTCTGTGTCCCAGGACTGTGTTCTAGCCACCCACACCATGGTGCTTCTCAGAGATGATGATCCAATAATATTTGGTGCTGGATCCTTCAATGACTTGAGTATATTACACTAGCATAAGATCAACATTTTGTACTTATATATCTTTAGTGTAACTGAGGTTAATTTAAAAATAAATAAAATAAAACAAATTTTATATTTATACAGATGGATTCTCTACCAATTATTCTGTAATATTTGCAGTCCAAAGTAAAGAGTTTGCTGTGAGGCTTGGTAAAACAATGGAATAACCAAGTTTTTGTGTACTTGATTCATTTGGTTCCCCTTTTTCAATGTTCAAATTTCTAATTCAGCGGTTAAAGAAAAACATTTTTGGCCTTAAGGGAATTCTCTAATCAGTGTATAAAATTGTGTAATGTAAAAATAAGTAAGGAAAGGTGATTACAACTGTAATAAAAGCTATAGTGGAACAGACATTAGGTTTCCATAATCATGGGTATTGAGATTATTTTCAGTTGAACAATTTGCATAAGGAAGGTATTTCCAGAAAGGATTGTGCAACCAACCTTTCTCCCACCCCCACTATTCCTGACAGCAGGCAGAGACAATATATTCTTCACCCCTCACAATCTCAAAAGGAATATGGGTGAAATTATTGTAGAAGAAAAAAAAAAGAAAATGGAGAAACATGTCCAAAGACATTTTTCTCGACCATACTGTTGAACCTCCTTTTCACACTTCTCCAGGCCTTTGGGGGTATGTTAAATGAACTAAGGGAAGGCAGTCCAGTTTTTCTCTCTTGCATCATTTCAGGGAGTTGGGAGATAGAGGGAGTACCTATGCTCAGTACCTGTGCACTTAGGAAGAAGTGAAAAGAAATAAAGTGCCTGCAAGGACCTTGGCATTGTATGGCAGTATAACTCAACTCATGATATTAAATGCTCTGTTCAGGTCTTTGAGTCATTCATTCATTCAATCGTTCAATAGTATTTATTGAGCACTTACTATGTGCAGAGTACTGTGCTAAGCTCTTGGAATGTACTCTGGAAATAGAACACACTGTCAGGACATGGGAAGTCTCTGGGACCACCTTCCCTGAAAAATATTCCTGTCTCCCTTTGCCCAGTTCTCCTCTCCAGGCATGGATCCAGAATCAACCTTTCTGGATCCCGTCATATTAAACGGCCCAAGGGAGAACGGAGACCTGGGAGATCAAAACCTTGAATAAAGCAAGCACAGAGTAGCTGGGTCCCGCTATTCATAGTTTCCCATTCAATAAGTCCAAGCATCTAATCTTATTCACTAGTCAGTAGTATTTATTGAATGCTCACTGTATGTAGAGCAGTATACTTAACACTTAGGAGAGCAGTGTGGCTTATTGGAAAGAGTGTGGGCTTGGGGATCAGAGGAAGTGGGTTTTTCTCCTGGCTCCGCCACTTGTCCACTATGTGAGACATTGGGCAAGCCACTTAACTTCTCTGTGCCTCAGTTACCTCATCTGTAAAATGGGGATTAAGACTGTGAGCCCCTCCTGGGACAGTGCTTGGCACACAGGAAGTGCTTAACAAATACCATCATTATTATTGTATCTACCCCAGTGCTTAGAACAGTGCTTGGCACGTAGCAAGTGCTTATCAAATACCATAATTATTATTATTATTATTACAATAAGGTAAGAGAAGCAGCACTGTCTATTGGAAAGAGCACAGACTTGAAAATAAGAGGAACTGGTTCTGCGAACTACCTGCTGGGTGATTGTGCACACCTCAGTGAATTTTTCTTTCTCCTCATCTGAAAAGTGGGGATCCAACAGCTGTTCTATTTCCCCCTTAGAGTGAGAGCCTTCCAGGGATTATGTTTGATCTGTTTGTATTGTATCTACCTCAGTATTTAATTCAATGCTTTGCACATGGAAAAGTGCATAGTTAGTTGATATGCTTTGTACAACACCTCTAGACTGTAAGCCCATTGTGGGTAGGGATTGTCTCTTTTTATCACCGTATTGTACTTTCCAAGCATTTACTACAGTGCTCTGCACACAGTAAGTGCTCAATAAATACGATTGAATAATGAATGAATGAATAGTAAGCACTTAAATAACACTATCACTGTTATGATTAAATAGGCATGATCCCTGCTCTTAAGGATCATTATTATTCCCTCTAATGGGAATAATGATAATTATGATATTTATAAGCACTTACTATGCGCTTAAAATTTTACTAAACACTCGAGTAGATACAGTGTAATCAAACCAAACACAGTTCCTGTCCCAACTGGGGTTTGCAGTCAAAGAGGAAGGGAGAACATGTATTTAATTCCCATTTTACAGATGAGAAAACTGAGGCAAAGACAAATTAAGTGATATACCCAAGGACACACAACTGGCAAGTGGGAGATCTGGGAATAGAACCTAGGTCTCCTGCTTAATAGTCTTGGTTTTTCAATCAATCAATGTCATTTATTGAGCAGTTACTATACGCAGAACACTGTACTAAGTGTTTGGGAGATTCCAGTATGGTCTAGTGGATAGAGCACAGGCCTGGAAGTCAGAAGGATCTGGGTTCTAGTCGTGGCTCCTCCACTTATCTGCTTTGTGACCCTGGGCAAGTCACTTCACTTCTCTGTGCCTCAGTTACTTCATCCACAAGATGGGGATAAAAAAACTGTGAGCATCATGTGGAACAGGGACTGTGTCCAACTCAATTACCTTGTATCTACACTAACGCTTAGTACAGTAACTGGCACAGAGTAAGTGCTTACAAATACCACAATTATTAGAATTAGCAAACATGTTCCCTACCCATAATGAGTTTACAGTCTAGAGGGGGAGAAAGAAATTAATATGAATAAATAATTCATAATATATAATTTAAAGATATGGTATGAACAGTAAGTGCTGTAGTTTGGGGGTGGGGTGAGTATCAAATGTCCAAAGATCACAAATCCAAGTTCATGCAGAGTGAGAGTGAGTTTTAATCAGGGAAGGTCTCTTGGAGGAAATGTAACCATAGTAATGCTTGGAAGGTGGAGAGAGTGGTGGTCTGGCATATTGGGTTGGGGGAGGGAGTTCCAGGCTATGGAGAGGACATGGGAAAGTGTCAGTGGGAAGATAGATGAGATCATGGTACAGTGAATAAGCTGGCACTACAGGAGTGGAGTGTTCAGGCTGGGCTGTAGTAAGAGATCGGTGAAGTGAGGTAAGATGGGGAGAGCTGATTGTTTCAAAGCAAATGGTAAGGAGTTTCTGTTTGATATGGGGGTGGATGGGCAGCCACTAGAGGTTCTTGAGATGTGGTGAGAAATGGGCTGAATGTTTCTGTCAAAAAATGATCCGTGCAGCAGAATGAAGTATGTACTGGAGTGAGAAGAGGCAGGAGGCTGAGTGGTCAGTGAGGAGGCAGATGCAGTAGTCAAGGGACAAAAAAGAGAGAGAGTAACCTTTCTGCCCCTCAATGTTCTGCATGTCATAGGTTCTAGAGTCTTGAAGATGCATAAATGTGTGGTGAGCGAGAGTGACTTCATTTTGTATTATTTGACCCTGGAGGCAACAAAGAAATAGTGACTCCATCTTGTATTATTTGACCCTGGGAGCAACAAAGCCAAAGGATGATTTAGAGGAGAAACTGTATTATCTCTCTGAGGAGTTTCAGGAGAGGAACTGAAGTGTTCTGCTGATGGCTTAAGGAGGAGCTAAATTGCTCTTCTGGGCAGGAAAAAGACTGCAGGATGGGGCTATGCCCACAGGGCAATAAGCCGGGGGGATGGGATCACCTTCCTCTCTGGTTTAATGAGCTGTGGGAAGAGTGCCCTATCTGTGAATTCACCCCCTCCCTCTGCCTGAGCAACCCACAGCAAGGACACAGAACTGCTACGCTACAAGGTTGTGGAATGGGAACTGTACCAATCAGTTAGACATCCTGGGAACACGGGGAGAACTAACCAGTATAAGGGGGCTTAATATATAAGAGGCACTGCTGCTCTCAATAAGCTGTAGGCGTTTAGACCGAGGACTACCAAGCCTACCCTGCTGATTAAGATTTGGACGCCCTCCTTTGCTTGCTTGGGGCGCTATAACTATGTGAGTATACTCAATAAAGAGGCAGAACTGATCACTCTGGCTCGGTGTCTGGTCTTTGGTCATCGTCACTCAGTCTAAAGAACCCAGAGTCACCCTCTGGTCGGCGACCTCTGCTGACTTGGGGGGGTGGGGGGGGCATCTCCCCACACGAGCTAAGTAGTGGAAAACAGCAGGCAATCCTGAGCAGCCCCCCGCTTCAATCCCCTGAGAACAATGGATAAAAGAGGTGAAGAACTGTCCCTCTTTGCCCATCATGGAACCACCTAAGCCATCCATTAAGACACCTATGGCTGCTGTGGCCCAACACTAAGACTTGAACCAAGGATGATGACAAGCTGTGGGCAGTCCAAGTCCTTGAAATTTGTCCAGTGTGGGAGCATCCTCACCAAGACTTGGGGAAAACCAAGACGACGACGAGCTGCAGGCAGTCTGACTCCTTGAAACTATCACCTTTGATGAGACTTGGGGCAAACCAGTTGGATCGGTAACTATAGGTGTTGTGCTGTGTGTGTGTGTTTGTGTGTCTATGTGTTCATATGTGCCTAACCCCTGTTTTGGTAAAATAAAGCTTTCCACTGTAACCTTTTGAACATGTCATTTGAGCACCTGAATCAAAAAAGGAATCAAATCCCTGCTTAAGTGTTTGTAGGCTGAGCACCTGATACTGTGGGGGAGCGATCCCCAGGCGGGTCTCATGACAAAATGTATAAGTATTTTTAAAGTTATGTTGGAGAGAGCAGAGTTGATCAATTGTTTAGAGCAAAATTTTCTAGAGTCTTTTGCAGGATTCTTTTTGAAGTTACCTTGCAACAACTCAGACTCATATTTTATTCTCATCCTATTTGAACTTCCAAGGGTTAGAATTAATAATAACATTCATGATGATGATGATAATAATCATAACAATAATGTTTAGTAAGTGCTGACCATGTACCAAGCACTGTACTGAGCCCTGGGATAGATAATCAGGTTGGACATAAATCTGTTCCAACTCTGAGCTCACTCTGCACAGAGATTATTAAAGTAATTTTTCTTCCAGTACTTCAGACAGGTGATAAAAGAGTCCTCTGAATTAGCCAACAAAGATATCATCAGGTCTATGCAACTGTAATTACCTGGACAATATAGAAAACAAACATCCTGTATTTGTTTTATACTAGAAATAATTGACAGAGAAGTGGTCAGAGGGCTGAAATGCCCAAATTAAGCACTCAGAATAAAAATTAAATTTCATTTTAAAGATTAAGAAAATCCTAATTCTTTTTATTAGAAAAATCTCAAATATTGAGTTTTTAACACTATTTTAAACTTTTATTCACTTTTTTCCATGCATTTTTTTAAAAATTTTGGCATTTAGGAAAGAAAAAAGGAATGTTCAGAATGATCTGGAGACTTTGCATTGAAGAAAATAAAAGGCCACTGTCAACATGATTATTCTCTTCTCATTTGAAAAATACAGTTAGCACTCAATAATTACAACTGATTGATGAATTGAAAGGGGCTCTATATCCTTATAATGTACTATTTCCCCTCTCTGTAAAGTCTGTCTCCCCCTGTGGAATTTAAACACCTTGGGGCAAAGGATCACATCTTCCAACTCCATTATAGTGTACTCTTCCATGAATTTAGTACAGTGCTTTGCATATAGTAAGGACTCAATGAATACCACCACCCCTAAGGAGGAGAAAAGGACTCTGTCCTAAAATTTGGTAAAACCAGACTTTGTTTAGGATGTAGGAAATTTAAATATTAGAACAATTTCACTGGCAATTATTCACGTATCCTTGCTCACCTACCCATACTCTAAACCACTGCACTAGTGGTCCAAGACTCTGTAACTGGCCTTGTGAAGAGGTCAACTACTTGTGTCAAGGGAACAATTTCAAAATCTTTTTTGTCTTCAGCTTGAGTTTATTGCACTGATGTCTCTTAACCACCTATCAATCCAAAAATGTGAATCTGAGAGGAAAACAGACTGACTTTATTCTGTGTATGAGTTTTAGTCTGTCTCAGGTAGTCTACCAACTCCAATTCCAGTAATTGAAATAAAGTAGCAGGTAGGACTGATAGTCATGCCATTGTCCAGAAAACAAGTGGAAGCAGCAATTTCTCCATCTCAGAAGGAATCGTCAGACATTTGAAGGTCCATCCTTTGAGGGCTGCAGAAGATGAAATGTATCCTTTGAGACTGACAGAGCACAGATTCATATAATTAGATCAATCGATCTAAAATTTTTACTTATGCCAATATAATTATGAAAGCGAAATGGCAGTAATGTTATAATGTGCTCTCCAAAGCACTTAGTACTGTGCTCTGCACACAGGAAGTACTCAATAGTATTGATTGATTGATAGATAGCTTTCATGAATCACCATGAAGATAAGATACTGGTGAGTTCAGGAAAGGTGCTAGTGATCCAGAAATTAAACCAATTTCATCCTCTGATAGTTCATAAATAATCTAGAACTATAAAGGGCAAATACTCATAATATAAATAGTGTTAATAATAGGAATAGCATTTTTTAAAGGCCAACTATGCAGTGGACTGTACATGGGCTGGGGAAGTACGTAATAACAAATAATAATAATAATAATGTTGGTATTTGTTAAGTGCTTACTATGTTCAGAGCACTGTTCTAAGTGCTGGGATAGATATAGGGTCATCACGTTGTTGCACGTGAGGCTCACGGTTAATCCTCATTTTACAGATGAGGTAACTGAGGCACAGAGAAGTGAATAGACTTGCCCACAGTCACACAGCTGACAAGTGGCAGAGTCGGATTTGAACCCATGACCCCTGACTCCCAAGCCCGGGTTCTTTCCACTGAGCCACGCCACTTCTCTTAGTGGCAGATGCTGGGTCCACAAGGAACAGCATAACCTAATAATAATAATAATAATAATGGTATTTGTTAAGCGCTTACTATGTGTCAAGCACTGTTATAAGCTCTGAGGTAGATACAAATTAATCAGGTTGGTCACAGTCCCTGTCCCATATAGGGCTCACAATCTTAATCCCCATTTTACAGATGAAGTAACCGAGGCACAGAAAAGTTAAGTGACTTGCCCGAGGTCATACAGCAGACAAGTGGTGAAGCCGGGATAAGACCCAAGGTCCTCTGTCTCCGGGGCCCACACTCTATCCACTATGAAACAGGATTAGGAATCAGAGGGCATAGATTCTAATTCTGGCTCTGTCACTTCTGCTTACTGTTTAACCTTGAACATGTCACTTAACTTCTTTGTGATTCATTCATTCAATAGTATTTATTGAGCGCTTACTATGTGCAGAGCACTGTACTAAGCGCTTGGAATGTACAAATTGGTAACAGATAGAGACAGTCCCTGCCCTTTGATGGGCTTACAGTCTAATTGGAGGAGATGAACAGACAAGAACAATAGCAATAAATAGAATCAAGGGGATTCTGTTTCCTCATCTTTGAAATGGAGATGAACTAACTGCTTCTGCATGGCTTAGTGGAAAGACCCCGGGCTTGGGAGTCAGAGGTCATGGGTTCTAATCCTGACTTTGCCACTTGCCAGCTTTGTGACTTTGGGCAAGTCACTTAACTTCTCTGTATCTCAGTTACTTCATCTGTAAAATGAGGATCAAGACTGTGAGCTCCAAATGGGATGACTTGATAACCTTGAATCTATCCCAATGCTTACAACAGTGCTTGGCACATAGTAAGCACTTAATTGCTATTAATATTATTATTATTATTACCTACTTAGTCACCAAGTCCCACTGTGGGATGGGGATAGGTTTGGATCATCTACTACAGTGTTTGGCACGCATTATCCACTCAACTACAGTTATTATCACTATCATTATTGTTACTATTATTATTACCCTAATGTGGGAAAAACAAAATATTTGCATGTAGCGATGTCAAAATAAATTAATTGAGTAGACATATATGCATGGGGGCTTAAGATTGTATAAATAATTTAGTTAATAGTGAGTTTACTGAAAGAATGATGTGGCTCAGAGGGCTGGAAAGTTAATGGTGAAAAGTTTGTTGGAGGAGGTGGCAATTTAAAGGGATTTGAATGTGGGAAGAGTTGTGTTCTGTCTGAAGGGGGGAAGGCAGGAATCCAAATTGGGGAAAACAGAATGAATGGAGGAACAGAGACAGGATGATTGAGAGTGATGTATAGAGAGCCATTTTCAAAAATAGTAATATTTATGGTATTAGTTAAGCACTTACTATGTGCCAAACACTGTATTCACTGCTGGGATAGATGCAAGATAATAAGGTCCCACATAGGGGTCACAGTATAAGAAGGAGGGATATCAGGTATTTAATCCCCTTTTTGCAGATAGAGAACTGAAGCCCAGAGAGGTTAAGTGACTTGCCCAGGTCACTTGCAAAATTCCCATAGTGGTAAGTGGGGATTAGAAACTACGTGCTCTGACTCACTTTCCACTAGGCCAAACTACTTCCCAATCAAGACCAATGCCACAGACGTCTGGCATCAAAGTCATGCCACAGTGATTCTCTTGAATGGAGCATTTGGAATGACTAGAATACAGAACACTGTCACAAAGCAAGATTTTTCAGATTGTGAGCCCCTGGAAGGCCAAGGACTATGTCCAATGCTGTGTATTTTTTTCAGTGCTCTGTGCTCTGCATTCAGTATGTGATTAATAAATACAATTACTATAAATACTACTGGACTTGGATTTCACCATGCAGGGTGGGCATGGCTGACCAGAAGGCTTTGTTCTGAGAGCAAATGGGAGGGGACTTCTGGAAGAGGAAAATATCTCCTCCTTTGTTCTCTCCCCTTCCCTCCAGACTCGTATCTCCCCCTGCCTCAGGACATCTCCACCCGGATGTCTGCCTGTTACTTGAAACTCAACATGTCCAAACTCTGTCCTCTCTCTGACTTCCCTGTCACTGTGGATGGCACTACCATCCTTCCCGACTCCCAGGCCCATAAACTTGGTGTCATCCTTGACTCTGCTCTATCATTCTCCCCACACATCCAATCCGTCACCATCACCTGCTGGTTTCACCTTCACAATATAGCAAAGATCCACCCTTTCCTCTCCATCCAAACTGCTACCTTGCTGGTACAAGCTCTCATAATATCCCAACTGGTTTATTTTGTCAGTCTCCTCTCTGATCTTCCATCCTCCTGTCTCTCCCTACTCCAGTCTATTCTTCATTCCACTGGCCAGATCATCTTCCTACAGAAACACTCTGGGCATGTCACTCCCTTCTCAAAAACGCCAGTGGTTGCCTATCAACCTTCACATGAAACAAAAACTCCTCACTCTCGGCTTCAAAGCTCTCCATCCATCAAAGCCCCCTCCTACCTCACCTCCCTTCTCTCCTTCTACTGGCCACCCCGTACACTCTGCTCCTCTGCCTCTCACCCTCATTCGCGCCTGTCCCACTGTCGACCCCAGGCCCACATCCTACTGCTGACCTGGAATGCCTTCCCTCCTCACATCTGCCAAACTAACTCTCTTCCCCAGTGTAAAGCTCTACTGAGAGCACACCTCCTCCAGGAGGCCTTCCCAGACTGAGCCCCCTTTTCCCTCTGTTCCTCCTCTCCTCCCCATTCCTTCTCCAGCCTCTGCTCTTCCCACTTCCCATCCCCACAGCACTGTGCATATTTGTATATATTATTTATTACTATATTTATTTTGTAAATGATATGTATATATCTATGATTCTATTTATCTTGATGATATTTATGCCAGACTACTTGTTTTGTTTTGTTCTGTTTTGTTGTCTGTCTCCCCCATTTAGACTGTGAGCCCATTGTTGGGCAGGGATTATCTCTATCTGTTGCCAAATTGTACATTCGAAGCACTTAGTACAGTGCTCTGCACATAGTAAGTGCTCAATAAATACAATTGAATGAATGAATGAATGAAAGTATGACTTTTTGTGTCAGTGAGAGAGGCATTAGGGTGACTTAACCTAGGTTACTTCACGAAGCCTGTAAACTCTTGTGGAAAGGAATCATATCTATTATACTGTACTTTCCCACAAGCTTAGTAAAATTCTCTACACACAGAAATACCTCAATAAATACCATTTCCTGATTGATTTTCAATATTTATATGCTCTTTAGTTGAACACATAAACTTAGAGTTACATATCTTCCCAAATCACTTTATATTTTATCCATCCAGTTGAAAAACAGTTTTCCCTCATCTTTTTATGTCAACTAATTGATTATAAATTTCAAATACACAGGGTTGTCAAAACCTTTGTTTTTCCTTTTTCCCAGTTTGAGAAAAATATTTGCGTATATAATTTAGATTAATTCAGCCTTTACTTTGGCAGTACTTGGTTTAAAATAATCATCCAATGGCATAATTACAAAGCATTAATACTGTGAAAGTGGATAATTGGTAGAGTTCAATTATGTTTCTGTTGTGCTCCCGAGAATAAAGTAAGAGAAGGATTAAGAATGACTGGAAGTAAATTTATCAAGGTGAAATAAAAGGAAGGAATAAAGGATATAGTTAAGAAGTATCAGTGCCTTGAGGTTGTTACAGGAAACACCCTTGTATTTTTATTGAAAATTCTCCAATTTCATAGTCCATAGAGTAAGTGGAAATGTTAAGATACTATCTGGATTATTATTACTTGATCCCAATCAGCAAACCTCATAATAGCACTTATTTTGTGCACGAATACAATGATTTCATTCTTGCTATCACCATTTTTTAGAGACCAATGTCCTACCATTCAACATTCAAGTCCAAGAGTATCTGATAATTTAGAGCTGAACTGAAGAGATAAAAGGTTTAAAGATATTCCTATTAAATAGATATTTCGTGACAAAACCGTTAAGGACTGTCAGGAGCAGAGACCACTGCAATACCCAACCATAACTCTGGAAGCATTTGCCTTTAATATTTTTCACTCTTCATTCAAGAGGTGGAACTGAAGAATCGCTCTGTTGTGACTGAAAGTTTACTTTATTTTCACTTATTCTTACATTATTCATTATGCTCTCATAACCTTGATCTTGTGCTAAGTAAAAGATAAGATTTGAGTAATTGAATCTCTAGTCTTATTAAGGAGGAAAACATTTTTACATTTAAAAATTTCTAGGGATTATGGAAATCTCTAGGGACTTTAATGAAAGAAAGTGTTTTGTTACAAATATAATTTAATATAATGGCATGCTGGAAATAAGACCTAACTATAGTTGGGTTGATATCCAATTATAGAAAGCTCAGCAAACAATTTTAAAGGCTACCTGAAAATAAATGAAAAGAGTTACATGTTCAGAGGAGGATTATTTTTAATTGTGTCAGAAACCAAATTCAATCAGTGAGAAGTGGCAGAGGTCCCTGTATAGTGCATATCTGGAAAATTGAAGACATCATATTCATAAAGCTGTTGTAGTTTAACAGAGCATTACAAATTAACATTACCAGTAAACCAAAGAAAAAAAACCTGGGCTATTTCTAAAAGAAGGAATACTGTGGGACAAAAAACTGAGGGAAATTTAAAATCCAGCATCTGCAGCCCTTGTGTTGTCTTTCACTTGGTAAATGGTCAGCGCTCCATGTTATTTTGCTAGTAGAGGATGGGGATGGAACGGGCCACCCTGGGCCATGGCTGTCACTGCTTCCTTTACAAAACAAGGAAAATTCCCACTGAAAGAGTGCGGGAAGCAGAGCTGTAGGAGACTCACTAGCAGCAGTTGGCCCCTCCTTTCAGTCAGTCAATCATGTTCATGGATCTCTTACTATGGGCAGAGCACTGTACTAAGTACTGGGGAGAGAACATTATAGCAATATAACAGGCACATTCCCTGCCCACAACGAGCTCACAGTCCAGACTAGCAGGTATAGTCTAGACAGATGGACTAGCATGTAAGTTGTGAGGAGAGCTGTGTGGCGTATTTCCCTTTGTTGGGAAGCCCAGTGGATGTCTTCATGCATTGCTCCCCAGCTTGTTAAACACCCCTCATACCCTGGGTCAATGACATTAGACAGTGTTCCCCAAATCCTCCCCTTGTGAGGTGAGGAGCCATTGGCTCCACAGAAATCAAACCAGACCATGCATGATGGCAGTAGCTGTAGCTGGGCAGTCTGGGGGAAGGGGATTTGGAAGGACCTATGTCTATCACAGATCCGCAGGGGGGCTCCCCAGGCTGCCTGGGAAGGTGGAGTCTACTCCTCCTTATAAGGATTCAGTACAGGGATGACATCATGGCTCCACCACCGGTCCTCAAAGCTGGCTCCAGTGAGCTACTCACCTGCCCTAAAAGCAAATGGCTAATGGATTCCTGACCTTGTTGCCAGGACCTGGGCATAAGGATCCCTATGTCAATGAAGACCTGGGTTCTAGACCCTGCTCTGCCACTGGTCTACTGTGTGACTCTGGGAAAGTCACTAAACTCTCTGTTCCTCACTTCCCTTATCTGGGAAATGGGAATAAAGAGGTTCCTCTCCGACTCTGAGAAACATGTGGGATTTCCTTGGTTTTTATCTATCTTAGAATTCATCACATAAGTGCTTTATAACTATTATTATTTAATAGTTTTCAAATTACCTAATCAACATTGTGTGCTAAGTATATGACTTTTTTCTGTGTTCTCTCTTTTTTTTTTTTTACTTGTTCTCTTGCTCTGGATGGAATATAAGTTTCATGAATACTTCTTACACAGTCATCTGAATGTTTACTTGACACAAAACTGATTCCAAATTATGAATATTTCATGAAATTTTTCATCTGGTTGAAGTTAGTCATGTCATGAAAACAAAAGATGTAAACAAGCCCTGTTTGCTTTTGCTTCCCAGGGCTGAACCTGTTTAATTTTTTTTTTCTAGACTCAGTTCTAATGCTGAAACTTATATAAGCTGGCATCCTTTAAAAATAAATCCATGCCAGGTGTTCTGTGAAATCTGAAAATCCTGTCTAATATATCTAATTGAGCATTACTCTACCTAGGGAAATTTACTTTCTGACCCCAGCTGCCGGTTAGTTTATATACAAAGACAAGGAATCCACAGCCTTGGCCCACCAGCTTAATGTGAGAGCAGCTGTTAATCATGGGTGTCTTTGTATTTCCTGAATTTCATAAAAGAAAATAGTTTCCTACCTGCCCAGGTTAATCGTTCATGCCTCATCTATATTTCCTTTCACCTCGGCTCACCGAAAAGTACTCAAGAGATTTTTATGTGCTGTTGTATTCCTGTAACATCATAAAGAGTGATAGAAAGCAAGAACTGTCACTCATCATACTAACAGTTTGCTGAAGGTGTCAGTGAGTTCATCCTGCCATATTTTGTAGTAGCCAATGATCCAGAGAGGGGCATGGTGACCATATTCTGAAGTATAAAGTGTAAAGTTCCATCTGGAACTTCTATAGGGGAGGATCAGTGGTCCAAAAGTGGGAATAGAAAAAAGGCAGGAAAACAAGACAGGGTGAAAAAGGGAGGAAAAAGAGAGGTAGAGAGAGAAGTAAATAGAAAAAGAAAGATACAGAAACTGATAGGATTGACCTATGCAAACACATCACATACACACACACACACACTCACCCACCTTACATACTCAGCAGAAAAATCTTTTTCTCAGGCAGAACTAAACTAGGTAGCGAGCTCACATTATTACCATTACTACCTGTTGTTTTCTGCCTCCTGTGGTCAATTCTCCGCTGCCCCCTGCATTATTTCTGCTTCCAGAGAGATTGCTGTTGACAAGAGCAAGCTACTTCTGCTACTGGAGTTTGTTCCTTGGTGATCTCAGGCACTGGAGAACTATTTATTCCAAGCTGAAACGCCAGGGAGAAGGCGCCAATAATAGCAGCAGCAATGGGAAGGATAGGGTTGGGGCTACTGTTTCTGTATATGATAGTGAAGTAGCAGCAAGGAAGGTGAAGCCTCCCTTTTGTGTCGTTTCCCACTGCCATTTCTTTTCAGGTCTCAGGAGGAACCATAGCAGTGAAACAGTCACCATGGGCTAACTTCCCCATTCCTCACCTGCTACCAGTACGTTTCAGGCAACCTCAACTCCTGTGGTCAATTCTGCCATAACCCTGGGTTGCCGCCTGAGAATATTTTCACCTCTGCCCCATGGTTGGGGTTTTATATTTCTGAAAGATTTGTTGCAAAAATTCACCCAACACTCAATACAAAAAAAAAAAAACCACCCTGAGTGCTCTGTAAATGTTAAGTACAGAATCCACTCGTGAAAATTTAGTCTCTTATGGAAGCAATGAAATGAAAAGCTTTTCTAAATTAAATATTCTCTAATTCTCCATTCAAGTTGCAAATTTTAATTATAGATCTAATGTGCTGTAAAGGGTACATCAGATTTCTCGTCTAATGCTGAGAAGTTGGATTTCATTAAAAAATAAAAGTATGCTAAACCGATATGTTAAATGATCACTGTTCAATTAAAGAATTAGACCAAGCTTGTATAATATTTATAATTTCTAGATATTTACATAGCGCCTGCTTTATGACTTAATAGTGTGTATGAGGTTGGGTTTTATTTCTTAATGTTTGCTTAAATGTTGGTTTACTATCGCATCTTCAGTCTCATTCTGTAAAGAAAGTGAAATGGAATTAACTTTGAAAATGCTGCAGTTTGACAACACTTTCCTTTGTTTTTTTTCAACTCAACGTGCTTTTTTTGGCTTGTCGTATCAACGGTTAACACCAGCATGATTGCGATCTTATTTGCAGAGCTCAGTAGTGTTCTGCACACTGCAAATACTCTATAAATACCATTGATCTTATAGATTAATTAATTGGTCTCCCAAATGCTTAATACAATACTCTGCATAGAATAAGCATTTGATTAATGCTACTGATTGATTAATAGTCATTTTCCTCAACAAATATTTGGCAGGCACCCATAAGCTCTATGCAATTGCTCTAGTATATAAGTGATTTACAAAATTTCATTAGGCACAGTCCATGCTTTTGAGGCAATTGCAATCTAATGGAGGAGACAAAATGAGCAAAAATAGACTTGGTATTATGAGATCCAAAGTTACATATTGACAATTCAGCACATATTAGGAATTTTTTGGTGGTTAATAATTCTGCATTATTCAGGGAAGGCTTTTGTTTCACAAGAGTGGAGCTTTAAGGTTGTCTAAAGGAGAGATACGATCTGGTGGGGGAAGGGGACTTGGGTAGACTCTTAAAGATATTTTGATAATTCTTAGCAGTGATCAAGGTAGAGGAGGGAAGACCATCTGTGTGGTCAAGTATGTGGTTTTATTATATACTGTTGACACTGGCAGCCTGCAGTGAGTGGTCACTCCTTTACCATGGATTCACAGTGCTGAGAGACTCCCTCACTACAAATACAATCCAGTCCTTCTGTTCATTGCCTGAGGAGGTCTGGTTTGTGGGGTGGGGTGGGGAACGAGACTGAGAAGTAGCGTGGCTTAGTGGATAAGGTACGAGCCTGGGAGTCAGAAGGGCCTGGGTTCTAATCCCGACTCCACCACATGCCTGTTATGTGACCTGGGACAAGTCACTTCACTCTGAAGTGAAGCCTTCATTCCACTCTGAATTATCTTTCCCTTTATCCAGCACTTTTCCCCCTTTCCCCAGGATACCTTCTACTTTCCTGTAACCTGATATACATGTTCTTCTGGTCCTTCACCTTCTCCTTTTGAGGTGTCTCAGAATATATACTGTTCACCTTCTTCCCTCTCAGAATCCTTCCCTTATGACATTTGGATGTCTGGTAGACCTACTGCCCATTCACATGATGGTTTTCCCTTCTCAAGGGTTAGCGTCTCATTCTACAGGGTTCCTAATCTCTAGACCACAATGTGCAGAACCTTTCTCCTGCAATCTGTCCCTACAGGATCATCTTCTAAAATCCTTCTGCCCAAAATCGATGAAGGATTTTTCCCTCTCCTCACAAGCTCCCTCCCTTTCCCCATCATCCCTGTGATTGGTGTTACTTTATTTTGGAAATCCCTACACCCAATTCCAATTACCTTTCCCTCAGAGAAAGGGTCTTCAGGAGTGTCTCTCTTCCTCTCCTAGAAACTCCTAGTTTCTATTCCTGCCTCCTCTGGGGTTAGCTTGAGTAAGCAAGGCTAATCAATTATGCCACTGAGGGATAGAAATTGCAAGACCCAGTATAGTCATAATGGCTTTACAAAATTGTTGATACAGAACTATCCTGGGTTAAACCACCCCATGATCTCACCATCTGAGTGGTAGAACTTATTCCAGGTTACAATTGCCCCATTTTACAACCTTCCCTGTGATTCAACCTGTACAGTTTGATAATTTAACCCACTCATTTGATCAAACGTCCTGACATTCCAGCAAGAGATACAGTCAAATAAATCCCTACAAACCTCCTCCCAACCTGGGCTGATTAAACCATCAACAATGAACAACTCTTAGAGGAAGCTCTATCCACAGTAAGGGTCAAATTTTCAAGTCGTTTAGGTTCACAGCCTGAACTGATAACCAAAGATGTTGTTGAACTGACAACTTCATTTAGAAATAGAATGTAGTTAATGAGTAATGAGTTCCAGCACGTAGTACAGAGCCTGACACATAATAAGTGCCTATCAAATAGCATCATTATTACCATCATTATTATTAACATCTCATTCAGGTGAATCATACTATTTAATGAGGACTTCATCAACCTCAGTAATACAGTACAGCAGTACATCAATACAAGATTCTGAAACAGTAAAGGAAAGAGAAGTTCAGTGGGGAACACAGAGGTGTTCAGAGGGAGTTAGTTTTCTAGAAGGTCCTTTAAGATGCAAAGAAGACTGCCCATATAACCTAAATTGGATGAATTCTTCATTAAAATGGAAAAAAAGATCATCACAGTCAGCAGAATAAGCTACAACTTCTGCATGCAGTCTCATAATCATGTCATAACTCATTTGCTTAATATTGTGATATGCTTTGAATTGTTTTAATTAAAAGTAAACAATAGTTTAGTGATACCTATAGCTTACAGTTTGTGGGTTATAAAGTTATTTCACGTTACTTTTTAGAGGTTCTGGAATGAACCCTATGTTATTCCCTAAATTATTCATTCTTTAAACTTTTAAAAAACTATCTCCCTTTGAAAATTATTTGAATATATATTTTGAAATTTCCAATGTGACAGTTTCTCATGGGGGTAACTTTATTTACTTTACAATTATATTTCAAAACCCCAATAACACTGTTAAAGTGTGACATTTCGTGTGCTAGAGCTAACGGAAGGTAACATCCAAATGAGAAAATGCATTCAGCTTGGCACAGTAACTGTAACTTAACATAGTTCATAATGTTTTTTCATCAAAGATTTTGGCATGTCATATTTTTTATCCTAGTTTGCCTTCCAAAATATGCCCAAAATTCTAATTAACACCAAATGGTTTTGTGACTTTCTTTTAAATATATATTTTCATTGGCCAAAAAGTTTTACGTTACATGAAGTAGATATTGAATTCTTATGTGTATCTGTGTGACACTTCATGTATCACTTTTAGCTGTCTAGGGTAATCTGTGATTTGGTTATAGTTCTCTCCTGACATACAGATGCCTGAACTAATGATTACTCAAACAGCCTTTGGGAATAGAGCAAGATGGTTGGAGACTACAGTTCTCAAGGCTTGTAGAGAGATTGGTAGGATGGAAAAGAACTAAACTAAAGGACAGGGAGAGAGAAGTTTGATGTAGAGGTGAGCCGGTTGGAAAGAGTACAGAGCTGGGAATCAGAAGACCTGGTTTTTCATCTTGGTTCCATCACTTGCTCCTCTGTGACCTTGAGCAAGTCACTAATTTCTCTGTCTTCGTTTCCTCATATGTAAAATGGGGATTAAATTTCAGTTCTCCTTACTCCTTAGATTGTGCGCTCCTTGAGGAACAAGGCCTGTGACTATCTTGTATCTATGCCAGTCTTTGATACAGTGCTTGACACCTAGTAAGTGATTAACTCACACTACAATTTTATTATTAAAGTCATTCAAGCAATAGGAAACTTGGGAAACCCCCTCTACACTTTCCAATCAATCAGTCAATCCCATTTATTGAATGCTTACTATGGACAGAACACTGAGCTAAGTATTTGGGAGAGTAGATACATAATGTTGGTAGACAAAAAAATGTGCCCAAAGCTAGGTGGATGATTCCATATATTGTCGATCTATGAGACGAATTCCTCGCATTCCTAAATTGTATCAGTTGTAATATAAAATCAAAATACTGGAATTTCATTACAATTGGGTAAATTATGACCACATAAGCATACTCTTCAGGTTCTGTTAGGTTCATAGGCCCCATGCTCTGCTGAAATTGAAGGGAATCTGAGAGTAGTTTTCTTCCAAGTGAAAGGAGCAGCCTGGATAGTAAGTAATGATGACATCAGAGAAAAATGGTGGCTTTTGAAGCAAAACATCATCCAATACATTCTCCTACCATTCTTCACCAACCAACCAGAGTGAGTCATCTATGCCCGCCACCTCCACTTCGTCTCCTCCAATTTTCTCCTTGACCCCCTCCAACTTGGCTTCCTTCTCCTTTAATTCCATAGAAACTGCCCTCTAGAAGGTCACCAATGATCTCTTTCTTGCCAAATCCAGTGGCCTCTACTTCATTGTAATCCTCTTCAACCTCTCAGCTGCATTCAACACTGTCAATCACCCCCTTCTCAATTGATCAAAAAAAAATGGTATTTGTTGAGCACTTACTATGCACAGAGCACTGAACTACACACTTGGGACAGTACAGTACAACAGAATAAGTAGACAAGTACCCTGCCCATAACAAGTTTACAGTCTCCTAGAAACATTACTCAAACTTGGCTTCACTGAAACTGTCCTCTCCTGGTTCTCCACCTATCTCTCTAGCCAATCCTTCACAGTCTCTTTCGGGAGTCACCCCTTAACTTTAGGACTCCCTCAGCCTCAATTGTTGGTCCCTTTTGCTCCATCTACACCCACTCTTTTAGAGAACTTATTCAATTCCATGGTTTCAACTACCATTTCTTTGTGAATGTTTCCCAAATCTGCATCTCCAGCCTTTATTTCTCTCCTCTGCAGTCTCACATTTTATCCTGCCTTGAGGATACATCTACTTTGATGTCCCACTGACACCTCAAATTTAACATATCCAAAGCAGAACTCCTTATTTCCCACCCAACCCCTGTCCTCCCCATGACTATCCCTTTTCTTTACAAAGTACCAGCATCCTCCCTGTCTCAAGTTCATAATCTTAGTATTTTCCTTGACTCACCTTTCTCTTTCAACTCATGTATTCAATCTGTCACCAAATCCTGTTGGTTCATCCTTCAGAAAATCACTAAATTCCGCTCTTTCCTCTCCAACCAAACTGCAACCATGTTAATCCAAGCACTTATCTTATCCTGCCTTGACTACTGCATTAGTTTCCTTGCTGATTTCCCTTCTTCCCGTTTCTCCCCACTCCAGTCCAGTGGTTTCCCATCCACATTCTCTTCTAACAGAAACTCTAATCATTGGCTTTAAAACACTCAATTACCTCCCCCCTCCTACCTTACCTCCCTGATTTCCTACTACAATCCATCGCTCACACTTCATTCCTCTAATGCCAGTCTTCTCACTGTATATTAACATCATCTACCTCACCAGCACCATGTCACCGACATCCTGCTTTTGGCTTGGAACATGCTCCCTCTTCATAGTTGACAGACTATCACTCTCCCTATCTTTAAAGCTTTTAATGAAGGCTCATCTCATTCAAGAGGCCTTTCCTGACTAAGCCTTTATTTTTGCTTCTCCCACTCCCTTCTGTATCATCCTTGTATTTACACTTGTAACTTTTATTCATCCTTCCCTCAGCCCTAAAGCACATAACCTTAATTTTTTTATTTGTATTAATGTCTGTCTCACCCTCTAGACTGTAAACTCATTGTGGGCAGGTAACATGTCTCCCAACTCTGTGATATTATATTCTCCCAAGCACTTAGCTCAGTGCTGTGCACATAATAAGCACTCAAAAAATAATAAATGATTGATAACACAGTCGTGTTGAAGAATCCTGTGGGAAGCCATTGGAGGATTTAAAGAAGCATGATTGATTTGCTCAAATCAGTACATCAAATGGCAACATTATTTTAAGGACCTTGAGATATCCAAGCTGTAGTGGGTTAGGTTAGGGGTCTCTAGGTTTTACACTAGAGGCCATTAGGAAGGATATAAGCAGCTCATCCTGCCTGCTACTGGATTGGCAGCAACAACACTACCAGCTTGTAATATATCTCTCCCACATGTCTGCTAAGTCGCCTTGGTCAAGTCACTTAACTTCTCTGTGCCAAAATAACCCTGTCTGTAAAATGGGGATTAAGAGTATAAGCCCCATGTGGGACAAGAGCTGTGTCCAAACTGATTAACTGGTATCTATTCCAGCTCTTAGAACTGTACTTGGCACAAAATTAAGCACTTAAGAGGTTGCTTAACGAGTACCATACTTATTATTATTTCAGACAAACTCTGTTGCTTTGGCTCATCAGGATGGACCCCACAAAGGC
The DNA here is from genome assembly GCF_004115215.2 of Ornithorhynchus anatinus. Lineage (NCBI taxonomy): Eukaryota > Metazoa > Chordata > Mammalia > Monotremata > Ornithorhynchidae > Ornithorhynchus > Ornithorhynchus anatinus. The sequence continues at coordinate 160,412,584 of NC_041728.1, forward strand.
ACAGAGATGTTCCCAGTCACTATCACACAGGCACGGTAGAAGAATTCATTATCCTTCCTTCACTCTCAGGGAATTTCATCGAGGGTACAGGCTCACACTTGCCCATTCTCCCTCTCTGTGGCTACCTTGATATCAATAATACTAATGCATCACGTACGAAAATGATAAATAGTCAAGAAGCTGAATAATAAGGTACCAAACTAGAGCTGCCGACGTCTTGGGACCTTCCCCTGCCAAAATGACTCTTGCTTTAACGTAGGAAAATATTACCTATTGGAGCCTCTTTTCTGCCAAATAACGTGCTCAGCATGAATTTTTATGGACAAGCAATAAATCTTTTCAAAAGAAGTCTCATAATGAGAATTCTGTACTTTAATTAGATGACAATATAATCAAACCTTTCATTTTCATCAGAAAGCAACTGTTTCTATAACTAGGGTAGTAATTAAAGTACAAAAGCATAATGCCACCTGAGGTGAACTCGGTTGGGAGTGGCACTAAAACTACATATGTCTAGACAGTTCAAATGGGGAAAGTTATTGTTGTGTAATTGTGGTTGAGTTTGCATCAATAAAGAGTTTCTAGATTCCATTTTGAGAATTTGTATGTGGAAGGCAGCATGACCTTGTAAATGCACTTGGGACCTGTGTTCTAGTCCTTGCCCCCGACAGTTGCCAACTGTGAGGCCTCAGGTAATTCATTTAACTTCTCTGTGATGTTTCCCATTTGTAAAAGTGGGCTAAAAGACCCTCCCCTCTTATATTGTAAGACAGTCTGATTATTTTATACCTACCCCACTGCTTGTCACGTGATAAGTGTCTAATACAAACTATTACCATAATTATATGTAAATTAAAATTGTGTTACCAGGGAAATATCATAAAATGTGTTAAGACGAATATTTTTAATTGGCATAGAGATTGATTTTGAAAATTCCATGGAAAACATATTTTCTCTTATGGGTGATGCTTTGCTAATGCTTTTTTTATATTTTAATTCTTATTTTTATTTTGCAGAAAAGCAAGTGTTTAATTAAAGATTGGTATTTATGGATAAAAATAGATATCTTCCTTCATATGTATCAATATTGAGAGCACTATATAAAATGCTCTGTTAAAGAATTTTACAAGTGCACTTTTTCCCAAAGTAAATGTATAATTAAATGAGCACATGGCTCTATATTTGCCACTTATTTCAATGTGACAGCAAACAGGTGAAAACATTATTTGGTTTTAGGTTTAAACTCCTGTAGATATACGTAAATCCATCTGAGGTGGGCAGTTAGGCTTGTAAGTCATTCATTCATTCATTCATTACATAGTATTTATTGAATGCTTACTGTGTGCAGTGCAGTGTACTAAGCACTTGGGAAAGTACAATACAATTCCTGCCCACAACAAGCTCATATGACCGTAAAAGTAGTAATTAAAATAAATAATGATGGTGTTTATTAAGCACTTAATATGTAACAAGCACTGGTCTAACCACTGGGATAAATACAAGTTTATGAGGTTGTCCCATGTGGGGCTCACAGTCTAAATTGGCATTTTACAGATGAGGTAATTGAGACACAGAAAAGTTAAGTGGCTTGCTCAAAATCACACTGCTGACAAGTGTCGGTATTAGAACCCATGACCTCTGACTCCCAAACCCGTGCTCTTTCCACTAAGCCATGCTGCTTCTCATTACAATATACAGAAACTCTCTATATGCTATATCATGTATTATTCTATATTTTAATGGATGAATATCATATCATTATTACTATGAAGCAAGGTGAGGATGAATATTCAACTGTCATGTGAAAATGCTGAAGTAGCAGAATTTGCTAGGTGAGAGTTAGGTCATGGGTTCTAATTCTGACTCCACCACTTGTATGCTGTGTGACCTTGGGCAAGTCACTTTACTTCTCTGGGCCTCAGTTACCTCATCTACAAAGTGGGGATTGAGACTGTGAGCCCCACTTGGGACAGGTATTGTGTCCAACCTGATTTGCTTTTATCTACCCCAGCGCTTAGTACAGTGCCTTGCATATAGGAGGAGCTTAACAAATACCATAATTATTATTAATCAGGGAAGACCTCTTGGAGGAAATGTGATCTCAGAAGGACTTTGAATATGGGTACAGTTGCAATCTGTCAAATATAAAGAGATAAAGAGATTTAAAGGGATGAGGAGTTTTAGGTGGAGTGGATGGTGTGAGCAAACAGCTGTAGGAGAGGTGAAAACAAAGCCCACTGAGCTGGAGAGGAATTGAGAGGGTAAGCTGAGGTACAGTAGCAGAAGTGGATAATTATGAGGAGAGAGCTGATTGGCCTTAAACCCAATGGTCAGGGGCTTTTGATAGATGTAGAGAAGAATGGGCAATCATTAGAGGATTTTGAGGAGTGAAAAGATGTGGACAGAATAATGTCTTAGAGAAAGTGATCCATGTAGCAGGGTGAGGTATAGCCTGGAAAGGGAAAAGACTGGAGGTCAGAAGACTGGCAGGGAGGGTGACAGAGGGTATAATACAGGTGTGGATCAGTGTAGTGCTGCTTGGATGGAGTGAAAGAGATGAATCCTGGAAATGCAGTGGAGGAAATACAACATGATTTGGCAAAAGACTAAATAATTTTCTTGAAAAAAGAGGGAAGAATCAAGGAAAATGACCAGTTTTCAGACTTTGAAGACAGGGAGGATGGTAGAGTTACCCACCGAATTACGATTGAATAATGAGTTATGAGTAAATTCAGTTTTGATCATATTGACCTTAAGTTGTTATAAGACACCCTGCTTCCAAGAGATGTCTGAGAACTGGAAGAGAATGATAAGGTTGCATAGAGATAGGTAGAGAGGTCAATTTGGTAGTCATCTATGATCATTAAAGATATGAAAGCAGAACAGCTCACCGAAGGAGTCAGTCTGAAATTAGAAGAGAAGATGATCCGGAACATAACACTCACTGAAGGACACCCACAGTTGGGAAGTGGGAGGCAGAGGGAAAAGTTGTCAAAATAGGCTGAGAAGAATCTACCAGAGAGGTAAGAGTAGAACTAGGATAGAACAGTGTTAGTGAAACAATGGTAGTTAGTCCTTGCAGGTGAAGGGATTATCTGTTATCCAGAATCCCAACAGGTCCATCCCTGGTTACCCAGAAGAGCGCGAAGTCTATGGCTCAGTCCAAGTGTGGAGTAGATCGTGTTAACTCACTTCACCACTGGACCTTGCCCGCAGCTATGTGACGGCAAAAGAAATCCATGGTTTGAGCAAGGCCGAGCATCCTCAGAATGCTACTCCCACAGATGGGCTAATTGTCTTATTGTCAGTGCTTCATGGAACATGCAGAACTTCATGGCAGTCCAGTGTTGATGAATTCTCTTTTTTCCCAGTCTTCTTCAAAGACTTAGTGTGAGCTCGAGTGTTACAAACCACTGTCATGATCATGCAAATGAGTCTCTTGTAATGTAAAACTCATCATTTTAACTTCTGCACATCTTAAGTCATCATGATGAAGCCATGGTCAATTTCAGCTGATCCCTAGAGGGGCTCCTGGTGAATTTCCATCTGGCTTGAGAGAATTGTGCCTACAATTGATTTGCGGCGAAAATATGGTGTTACCCTTGGCTTTGCTCCTGATTCAGCTTGCTGTAATACAAGTATTAATCTGAACCCCAACAGTGTTTAGAGTATCAAAAGCTACTGAGACATCAAGGTGGGTTAGGAAAGGGTAGAGTCCACATGATTTGTTGCCGAACTGTACTTGCAAGCACTTAGGACAGTGCTCTGAACACAGTAAGCGCTCAATAAATATGACTGAATGAATGAAATGATGAATTTGGCAAGGAGATGGTTGCTGGTGACCTCAGTGATCTTGGAGAAAACAGTCTCATTGGTAAGAAAGGTTTTCACTTGTATTATGTCCCCATCCTAGAGCAAAGCAAATCTGAAGATTATGCATTTCAGATCAAATCAATGTATTAATTTGAATGTTGAGTGATTTATGTAAGGATAATTCTGTTGTTTGTTAAGATATGTGTTAGATACATGTTAATCAGGATGAACGCTAAGTAGATCAGACTCTAAATCTAAGTAGTAAGGAGTGCAAACAGTACTGAATCCCCATTTTACAGATGAGGAAACAGGCATAAAAAAGTTAAGTGACTTGCCTAAGTTCACACAGCAGGAAAGTAACATAGATAGGATTGAAAGTCAGGTCCTCTGACTTCCAAGCCTGCCTCACTGACTTCATACTACAACCTAACACAACCCACACACTCCATTCCTCTAACAAACCTACTCTCTGTATCTCAATCTTGTCTATCCCATCACTGATCCCTTCTACACATTTTCCTTTGAACCTGGAACTCCCTCCCACTTCAAATCCAACAATCTACCAGTCTCCCCACCTTTAAAACCCTCCTAAAATCACAACTTCTCCAAGAGGCCCTCCCCTTGTACCCCCATGCACCCTCCCATTTGGGTCAACTAAGCACTTGGCTGTACACCCTTTAATCACTTTAAACACCCCTCTAGACTGTAAACTCCTTGTGGGCAGTGAATGTGTCATCTTGTACTCTCCCAAGTACTTAGTACAGTGGTCTGCACACACTGAGTGCTCACTAAATGCAATGGATTGATCGATTGATTTGTTACTCACCCCAGTCCCACAGTACTCAAGTCTTGACTTGTCTTATGCTGTCAAGTCATCTCCGACACATAGCGGCAACATGGACATATCTCTTCCAGAATGCTCCACCCCCATCTGCAATCATTCTATTCATTCATTCAATAGTATTTTCTGAGAGCTTACTATGTTCAGAGCACTGTACTAAGTGCTTGAAATGTACAATTCGGCAACAGATAGAGACAATCCCTGCCCACTGACGGGCTTACAGTCTAATCGAGGGAGAGAGACAGACAAATACAAGATAACTTAATCACGATAAATAGACACAAGGGAATGTACACCTCATTAACAAAATAAATAGGTTAATAAAAATATATACAAATGAGTGAGAATGCTACCATGGTACCGTTACCAGTGGTAGTGAGTAAAGAGTTTAATATTCTTATACTCTTCTACTTCCCCTAGTACATTCTATTTTGATGCCCGCCTCCCCCACATTCTATAAGTTCCTCATGGGCAGGGATCGTCTCTATCGACTCTGTTGTATTGTACTTTCCCAGGTGCTTAGGACAGTGCTCCACACAGTTAACACTCAAAAATACCACCCACTGATTCACTGATAGGTCAAAGGGACCCTAATAATAACTCATGCACTTTGATGAGTTACTTTGATGAGTAGTCACTTTGCCTACTTGTTTTGTTTTGTTGTCTGTCTCCTCCTTTTAGACTGTGAGCCCATTGTTGGGCAGGGATTGTCTCTATCTGTTGCCAAATTGTACATTCCAAGTGATTAGTACAGTGCTCTGCACACGCTAAGCGCTCAATAAATATATATGAATGAATGAATGAATGAATGAATGAATGAATGAGAGAAGCAGCATGGTCTAGTGGATAGAGCATGGACCTTGGAATCAGAAAAATCTGAGTTCTAGGTCTGCCTCCAATACATGTTTGCTGTGTGACCTTGGGTAAGTCACTTAACTTCTTTGTGCCTCAGTTACCTCATATTTAAAATGGGGATTGAGATTGTGATCCCCATGTGGGACAGGGACTGTGTTTCACCTGATTTGCTTGTATCTACCCCAGCTCTTAGAAAAATGCCTGGCACATATTGAGCACTTAACAAACATTACAATTATTATTATTACTATTATCATTATTAGGCAGAACTGGACTTAGACTTTTAGACTATTCTTGCCTAAAGTGATTCCTTTATGAAAAGATGGGAATCAGACCAGAAAAGAATGGGATCAGTATGATGTTTGCTTGATAGAAGGAGAAAATGCTCTAAAGAATAAAACAGTATTCAGCATGGAACACAAAGTAACCATACTTGCTCTATTAAATAGGCTTAACTGACAACTCAAGGCACAGATTTAAAGTTGGCTGTAAGACACTGAATGAAGAGAAAATAGGCTTCTTTGATTCCTTTTCCAGGAAATAAACATTTATATGGATGGCATCTCCAGAATGATTTTAAACTCTAGTACAAAGATAACTATAGAATCAATGGTTATTTTAGATGAATGTTTAATTTGATGCTTACAACAACATCATGCCTCTCGGACCCAAAGGAACCTGTCCTTATCTCAAATGATTTAGCATCAGGGCATTTTCTTCTGTATAATAACCAATCAATCAATCAATCATATTGATTGCTTACCACGTACAGAACAGTACTAAGTGCTTGGGGGAGTACAGTCCAACAGAGTTGGATATATCTGCCCATAAAGGTTTACAGTCCAGAAAAATACACAGAACTGAGCCCTAATACCTGCTTCACAACTCCACCTTAACTGGTGCTGATTACATTCAGCAGTAGAGGGGAAGATCAAGCACTGAGGATAGACAAAATGTAGACTGTGAACCCCCTATGGGACAGGGACTGCATCCAACCTGATTAATTTATATCTGACAGTGTTTACAACAGTGCTTAGCACATAGTAAGTGCTTAACAAATATCATTATTATTATAATTATTATTTTAAAGAGTAACCGTTCAGAAACCTCCCAAGAAACAACTTCTGGGGAACATCTGGGTGCTTGCATGGTGTCTAAATGGCAACGTGCATATGTTGCTCAGTGAGGGGTAGTCAGAATAGTAAAATTAATGACCTGTCTCTAATTTATCCATTTGTATTCTCACACGGAACAATACTAATCTACATATTCTCACACGAGAAAATTTGAACCATCATAAGAGGTAGATGAGTGGAGGTCATCCCACTCTTAATAGGGAATGTTACAAACACACATTCACACAAACACACATACACACACACACACACCTCACTCCCTTTGTTCCAGTGAAGATGTGTTGTACCAAAATTACAATTCATATTAATCTATCAGGAAATGAAGTTACTGACTTATTAAGCATTTTCTGTACTCTCTACTCAAGGTTTGGAAGAAATACAAAGACAATCTAAAAGAGCAGAGCGATACATAATAATATACACATAGGACTAGAAGAACTTAAATAATATGGAAATGGAATATGAAAATCTATCTGAAGATGAGTCCAACAAGAGGTAGGATTGCAAAAGAGCAAAGATAATGCAAAAGCTCTGAGATAATGGAGAATAATGAACCGAGAAAGCTTCAGATGGGACTTTTTTTAAATGGTAATTAAGTGCTTACTATAAGCCAGGCACTGTTCTAAGCGGTGGGACCGTCTTCACTCCCATTTTCCAGATGAGATAACTGAGACACAGAGAAGGCAAGCAATTTTCTCAAGGTCACATACAGTGGCAGAGCTGGGACTAGAACCCAGGTCCTTACTACTCCAGGCCCGTGCTGTAACCACTAGACATTGCTGCTTCTCAAACTTTTAAGATGGATAGAGTTGTTGTAAGGAGGAAGGAGTTTCAGGCCAAGAGGAACAGTGTGAGCAAAGTGTCAAGGGTGGGAGATTTGGGAATGTGAGATGGTTAGCTTGGAAGGGAATGAGGAGTTCAAAGGGAGGTGCAGTGGGAGAAGAACGTGGTTAAGTCCGGGGAAATGAGTTCATGGTGTGTATGCACTTGATTTTTACCCTAAGGGCACTTACTAATTCACTCCAGCCTCAGTGCCACAGCCTTTATGTACATACCTATAAAGGATGTATTCATATTAATGCCTGTCTCCTCCTCTAGGACGTAAGCTTATTGTGGGCAAGGAATGTGTCTACCAACTCTGTTGTGTTGGTCTCTTCCAAGCATTTAGTACAGTGCTCTGAACCCAGTAAGCATTCAATAATTGTCATTGATTGACTCATGATGTGCATTATAAGCCATATGCCTTCCATAATCGTTATGATCAAAAGTGACAGACCACATCCTGGAGTTGATGAATACATGAATTTATCAGTATATATGTTAAACTCTAAGGAAGCACAGACGATTCCTAACAAATGTGAGCTTGGTTTAGAAAAAAAATCTGGAGAGATCTTGTGGAGCATTTTAATAAAAAAAAAAATGCATCCCAGAATGTGATTCCCATCACTTCCAGGAATTACTAGTTTCACTTTCCACAACTCATGGAGCATGAGCACCCCCTTCTGGGTGAACTTTCTCCCAGAAGGTGACATTCATCTCAGCCTCATGTCCCAGAAAAGAGAACAATCCACCCCCCACCCCCACCCCCACTTCTGCAATTGTCTCTGTAGCTGCAGAAAAATGAACGTGCTGAAACATCAGAAATGCAAAGGGATGCATTTCAGGAACGGCCCATACATTATAATTTTTACACTGAGGAAAAAATTCCCCTTCCTCTGTCAAAACCTTCGTTTCTCAGAGTTTTGCAGAAAGGCATTTGAAAGCCCAGAGTTAATTCAGCTTCAGTGACTGACAACGTCTGGAAAAACCTTACATTTTTCTGTCACAGAAAGAAAATGATTAAATGTCTTCAGTTATCAGAATGTCTCAAACTCATGTTTTCTCTTGGGAAATTAGTTACAGGGACTGTCAGAATACAATAGCCTCCTAAGGCAACATTCATTGTATTTGGAATACTGGAAGTATAGTTATGTGATGCCAAAATAAATGGAAAAGCGTGGCTTGGGTGATACAACCATGGACCTGGAAATCAGGAGTCCATAGTTCGAATCCCACTCTGCCACATGCCAGTTTGTGACCTCAGATGAGTCACAACTTCTCTGTGACTCAGTTTCTTCAACTGTAGAATAGGGAAAAGATACCTGGATTCCTTCCCTCAGACTGTGAGCAGCATATAATTGTAAAAGAATATTCTTCATCAATGCCAATTATCCAGCACCTCACATGAGCAGAGCAGTTTATCGTGTAATAATGTATCTCGATTTATGGAAATTCTAGGTGGGATTGCCATTGCAGCCACCATGATGGAAACAGGGACAACCAGGAATCTTCCTACATGCAGTGTCAGCTTCAGGGGTGGGGAGCTGCCCAGAAAACAAAGTTCTGCATGCAGAGGGGTGGTGATGTTTCAAAGTTGAAGAAGGATGCGTAAGTGAGTGGGAATCTAGAACAATCCCATGGAGGAAAGCACTTTTCCAATGTGCCAAAATGCAGGGAGGGACTCTAGAAGACAGGACCAAGTGAGAAACCCCCTACCTCCTCAGGAATGACTGCCACAACTGACTCATCCTTCCCATCTTAGTGGGATACTCAGTTCAAAAGATTTCTTCCCCAAAATGTCCAATCTGCTGCTGCTATGGCATCTGCTAAGAAAGAGAAGAAGAGTGGGGTGGATGACCAGGACTTTTTATTTATTCCCTTTTCTGTCCCCTTGTCTTTACTTCCTCCCTGGAGAAGTAAGTTCCTGGAAGGCAGGCACAGTACTAACCAAAGCACTTAGTACAATGTTCTGCATAGAGTAGGTACTCAGTAAATATGATTGATGGATTGATTTGATCTTTCCCTAGAACACTGAAAATATTCAGGATTTCTGCCCCAAAACCAACATAGACATCTGCAATTATAGCCATTTAGATAAGGATAGGTGCAACAGAAGCTTGTCTGCTGTGTGACCTTAACTTCACAGTGCATGATTTCCCTCATCTGGAAAACGGGGATTAAGACTGTGAACGCCATATGGGACATGGATGATGTCCAACTGGATTCACTTGTATCTACCCCAATGCTTAGTTCAGTGCCCTGCATGTAGTAAGCACTTAAATAAAAGAAGAAGAAAGCACATAGTTAAGGTGGATCCAGGTGATGAAGAGCCTAGAAGCAGATTGTCATGAGGTTAATTATTTTTTCATGAGCTTCAACTCTTCTGATCAGGGTTCCTCTCCCTGGATTATTTTTAGGGCAAGATGATGAAAGCAGTACACTATTAAGGAGATACTATTATTTGATCCCTCCCAACTCATCTGTTACCTCACTTAGGTATTAGGGAAGGATGAAAAAAAATGCTTGCCAAAGGTAAAAGGTTTAACTTCAATACATGTGTGTGTCTGTGTGTGTGTGCACACATGTGTGTGTACAGCTGACATTCCTATTTGAAAATAAGCCCATCCATCTGTCTGGGTATAGAGAATGGGGTGTAACTAACACCCCAATGCACACTGTGTGCACATAAAAATTATCCTTTACTATGCTGCCACTTGCAGACCATAATTCTCTTCCTGTCTCTTCTTTTCATCCTGATCTTTTGAAATCTGCTTTAGAAATCTGTCCCCTGATAGCTGTGTGCCAGGCTGGTTTATATGCTATTTTATCTCTCAGCAGTTTACTGCTCCACCTCATTGTTTGTGACTGTTTCACTATGCATCAGAGATGTTTTTCCTGTGTCATCCCTGCCTATATTGGTCCCATTTCACTTCACCATTAGGCAACTGCTTGTAGAACTTCTACTTATGTGTCTTTTTCAGTGAAACCATGTTGCTATGAAGGTTGCCTATTTAGACTATTTAGGCTTCACAGAAAAGTAAATTTCTCTTTGTTTTTTGAAATACAAGTCTCAGTTGATTATTCAGTGTATGGACCATCAGCAAGTTTTCCTGTCTGCCTGCTTACTTCTCCTCATTTGGGGATTTTGCTGCTCATTGAGTTCTTTACCATAAAATGAGTGGGCAAACAGACAAAGGAGTTGAAACTCAAAGCAGAAAAGTAGTTAGTGTAGCCTAGTGGAAAAAGTATGGGCCTGTGAGTCAGAGGACTTAGGTTCTAGTCCTGCTTCTGCCACTTGAATACTGTGTGACCTTAGGAAAGTCACAGCTTCTCAGTGCCTCAGTTTCTACATCTATAAGATTCAATCCCTGTTTTCCCACATTGGAAAATGACTGTACTTGAGAAAATTATCTTGCATCTATATGCTTGGCACATCACAAATGATCAGTCATATTTTCCGAGCACTTAATAAGGGCTTAAGAATGTACAATTTAACATAGGTTGTAGACAGTTCCCAGCCCACAACGTGCTTACATTCTAGAAGGACATACAGATGTTAATATGAATAAATTACAAATATGTAAATAAGTGTTGTGGGGTACGGGCGGTGTGGATAAGCATGCAAATCCAAGTGCAAAGGCATGGAAGAAGGAAGGGAGAGAAGAGGAAATAAGGGCTTAGAGAAGGCTTCTTGGAGGAAATTCATCTTTAATCGAGATTTGAAGGTGGGGAGAGTGATCGTCTGTCAGATATGAAGAGGGAGGATGTTCCAGAACAGGAACAGGATGTGGGTGAGAGGTAGGCAGGCTGTGGGCAAGATGTTGGCAGTGAAATAGATGAAACTGAGGCAAAGTGCATAGATTGGCATTAGAGGAGTGGAGTGTATGGTTTGGGTTATAGTAGGGCATCAGGGAGGTAAAGTTTGGGATTGTGAGAGGCAAGATGACAGTGCTTTAAAAATGATGGTAAGGAGTTTCTGCAACCAGTAAGTGCTCAATAAAGATGATGCATTGTTTAGAATATTAATATTTACGGTGCTTGGATTTCCTTGATATTTAGAATAATTAAATATATTTTTAGGTATTTATCTTCAACTTTCTAATTAACTCAAAATCTTTTTAAGTCAAGCATTAAATGGTTTGAAAATGAATCAAAAAAACTAAATCCTATATCTTTTAATATTGTAAACTTGCTAAGACACATTTTCACACAGAATCCTATTTAAAATAACAGAATGGGGTCAATATAAATACGTAGTTTTAAAAACAACATTTGAAAACCTTATCCCTTAATTTGATTTTCAGATGTTTAAAAGTGAATACCTTTTCCAATCTTCAGGAACAAATTTCTTCTCTACTAATACTGGCCAACTATTTTGCCAGTTAGTCAAGAAAAAAAGAAGGTACTTTGCATGTTTTCTCATTTGCAGGTTTATCATGGAAAGCTTTGCGCTGGTTGGTTTATTACAAAATGTTAAAAAACTACTCATCAAGCATGAGAAAGCGAAACATCTACACTGCACAGATGGGCAGTAAATTTATTTTCCATCGAGTTTGCAATGTGCTGCATGATGTTGTGGCAGCTGTGATGAGAATGGCGGATGTCCCCAATCTATGCTCCATTTAACTTCTGGAATTCTAAAATATCACAGTGGGTAGAAAATGTAAAGTCCTGTTAAACATTGAAGCATGGGTGTCCTGAGCAGCATTATTTTCCAACAACTTCAGCATTTGCATCTAGCCTAAATGCTTGAACATGTATAGTTTTTCACCTTAATCCCTTGGATTCTATTTCATCCCTAAACACATTCTGTGGCTCCACACTAATGTTGGAGTCCCTTCGAAAACCACCGTTGTCAAGACTCCAAACCTTAGAGAATTATGGTACATATACTTTGTTTTCCTTTTTTGTCATCTTTTTTCCAGATTTGCATTTAATGATTTTTTTAATGATATATATCCTATTCATTTCCTTTAAATGAATATTAGCAGCCTGGGTAATTATTGAACATTTACATTAGGATTAAATAGTGGCTGATCCAGGGTTTCAGAATATGTGCCACCATCAGTTTTCAATTTTTCAGGATATGAATAGATGGTATTCCTAATTATTAATGCAGGCTTGTGGTGATTCATGGTTGTAGTTCAACAAATCATATCAAATTGAACAAATCTACAGCTACTACCATGCATTTCCTAAACATGGAAAAGTCATCATGAGCCCTTAATAGAAAACTGCAGAACAATCTGGAGTCCCAATTCACCAAGTATCAGGAACATCAAATTGATCAGTAACCCAGGAGCCAGGAATGAGAATGGAGTTGTAGTAGGAGATTGCAGACTGGGTTGTAGTAGGAGAGTAGCATGGTGAGGTAGGAGGGGGCAAGGTGACTGAGTGCTTTTAAAATTGATGGTAAGGAGTTTCTCTTTGATGCAGAGGTGGATGGGCAACCACTGGAAGCTTTTTGATAAAGGATAATTGCTTGGATTAACATAGCAGTTTGGATGGAGAGGAATGGGTGGATTTTAGCAATGTTGTGAAGGTGGGATTAAGAGGATTTAGTGATAAATTAAATATGTGAGGTGAAGGAGAGGGGAATCGAGGATAATGCCAAGGTTAACAGCTTCTGAGGCAGGAAGGGTGGTGGTGCTCTCTACAGTGATGAGAAAATCAGGGGAAGGACAGAGTTTGTGTGGGAAGATAAGGAGTTCTGTTTTTGCCAACCCCAGGCCATGCCCTCCCATTGTCCTGGAACTCTTTACCCTTTCATATATGGCATACCATCACTCTCACCACCTTCAAAGCCTTATTAAAATCACATCACCTGAAAGAGGCCTTCCCAAAATAATCCCTTTGTTCTCCTACTCCCAGTCCCTTCTGTTTCACCCATGCACCCTTTATTTACCCCACCCTCAGCCCCACTGCACAAATGTAACCCCTTCATTGGGCAGGGATTAATAATGTTGGTATTTGTTAAGCGCTTACTATGTGCCGAGCACTGTTCTAAGCGCTGGGGTAGACATAGGGGAATCAGGTTGTCCCACGTGGGGCTCACAGTCTTCATCCCCATTTTACAGATGAGGGAACTGAGGCCCAGAGAAGTGAAGTGACTCGCCCACAGTCACACAGCCGACAAGTGGCAGAGGTGGGATTCAAACTCATGAGCCCTGACTCCAAAGCCCGTGCTCTTTCCACTGAGCCAGACTGCCTCTCAATCTCTATCTGTTGCCTCTATCTAGAGAGATAGAATTGTCTCTATCTGTTGCCGAATTGTACATTCCAAGTGCTTAGTACAGTGTTTTGCACTCAGTAAGCGCTCAATAAATACTATTGAATGAATATGTACATATCCATAATTTATTTTAATCTCTATCTCCCCCTCTAGACTTTGGGTGCCTTATGGGCAGGGAACACATCTACTAAATCTCATATATTCTACTCTCCTAAGGGCTTAGTAGTACTCTGCACACAGTAAGTGCTCAGTAAAAATAATTTCTTGATTGAGTAGATAGAAAGCAGAATTTGGTGTGTACCTGAAGTTCTGGCCTTACTCATGAAATCTTTGACTGTGAATAGGGTTCCCCGAGTGTAGGCAACTTTATGACTTCCATTTTCTTCAGATTTATCTTTTTAATCATCTACAGGTCTCTTGTGACTCTGGAATAACAGTTTCCACAAATAGCATTTCCTAGACTAGGGTCTCAAAGACTGTTTTAAAATTGTATTTGCTAAGTGCTTAGTATATGCAATTGCCTCTACTAACGGCTGGGGGTAGATACAAAAATCAGGTTGGATGTGGGGCTCAAAGTCTATGTTGGAGGGAGGAGGATTTAATCTCCATTTTGCAGGAGAGGTAACTGAGGTCCAAACAAGTTACGTGACTTGCCCAAGGTCACACAGTGGATAAGTCGTGGAACCCAGATCCTCTGATTCCCAGGCCTATGTTCTTTCCTCTAGGCCATGCTGCTCCTAGTGTTATTTCTCTCTTAACCTGTTGAGCTGAAAGCTTTTTAGAGTGTGACTGGAAGCATCTTGCATTTTCTGACACCATTTTGGAGATTTTGCCTTCATTCTTTAGCATAGCAGCATACAATAAGTGGAACAAGCCCAGGCCTACCACACAACACCACTCTTTAGTAGTGATTGGGGAATGTTCACACAAAGTTTCTTCAACTATAATTCTAACTTGACCAACTAGCCCATCAAGAAGTAGTCTAAATCTCTCAACTGATTTTCAGGACAAATGAATTGAATAACCTCCTTTCAGGGTCGCAACTAGAGAGTTTGTAGTACCCTACCATTCTCAACTATGGGAGGGAGAGTCAAGCAGCGGCATATCCATTCCATTCCTAGCTCAGACAGTGGCTAATGAGTGGAAGGCGGTCTGCTACAAACTTACCTGTGCTGAGCATCAGCGGCCTGGGAGAGAGCTGAGGGTGGAGACTCAAAATTTACTGCGCGGAAAGAGGCAATGGTAAACTACTTCTAGATTTTCGCCAAGAAAACTCTATTGATCCGCTACCAGAACAGTTGAAGAAGGAGGTGTGGCGTTCTGGGAGAGATGTGTCCATGCCATCGCTATGGGTCAGAGACAACTCGACAGCATAAGACAAGACAAGAACTGAATAATCTATTTTCAGAGCTCTGGTCTGTTGACAGTCCCAAGTGCCTCAGTAAAATCAGCAGAGTGAAAAATTTGGTGCTCTTGGCAGAGCTGTTTCTACTTGTCTCCTTGAAATGATCATGTCTGTTGGGCCTGAAATTAGACTGAAGGTACAATGTGATTCAGTGACATATAGATATATCAAACTATCTAGCGACCTATAAATTTATTTAGATATATGCCTAAATATATATATATATATATATGTTGATGACTCTATGTCTCTATACCTACATCTATCTGTAGAGCTCAATAATAATAACAATAATAATTTTATTATTCAATAAGCTCTTATTATGTGCCAGCACTGTGCTATGCACTGGGGTAGATACAAGGTAATCAGGTTGTCCCACGTGGGACTCACAGTCTTAATCCCCATTTTACAGATGAGCTAACTGAGGCACAGAGAGTTTAAGTGATTTGCCCAAAGTCACATAGCTGATAAGTGGCGGACCCAGGATTAGACCGTATGGCCTCTGACTCCCAGGCCCGTGTTCTTTCCACTAGACCACTCAATAAATCTAAATAAATCTAGATCTTTAAATAGTTGTATACATAAGTACAAGTGATGAAGTTCTAGACTATAAAATGTAATCAATCATAGTTAATGAGCACTTACTGCGAGCACTGTACTAAGTACTTGGTTTCCTAAGTGCAATAGAACAATACAATACAACAATAAACACTCATTCCCTTCCCACAACTATCTTACAGTGTAGTGCGGGAGAGAGACATTAATATGTTTCAGATATGTATACATTGTTTATGGAGGAGAAAGCCCAGGAGAGACAGACTGTGCTTGATACTGGGACAGGATGCATTTTTCAGAAAGGGTTCAAATCCAGAGATGAATCACAGGACTCAGTACATTCAATCTCATATATACACAGGAGTATGAATAGCAGGAACATGTATCTGCATTTAACGATACATACACTAGTTTCTAGAAAGGTAGATGCATCATTAGGATCAGGATAGAAAGTTATAAATTAAAAATATTTCAGAGAAAATATAGAATGTTAAAACAATTTTGTTAAAAGAAAAGAGCATGGTTTGAGGGAAGGAGGGGAAGGGACTTTCAAGACAGAGGGAATGGCTTGTGTCCTTTCAAGGTATTTGCACTTAGTCACTGATATATAGATGTTCCATGGGCGACAGCTGAGCTGGGTTAACCTGGGTCTCAATGAATGTGTAAAGCCTTCCTCTTGCCTAGCCAGGAGCTGATGAGTCATAGGATTAATACTTGTGATGAAGCCAAACTGTATTTAAAAAACTGAAAAATGTATTTCACTGACTTGGTGTTGCCTGCCATAACAAGAAATAAAGATGTGATATTAAACTAAGCATAGATTGACCTTCTCTGGGAAGAGTTTATTCACCAAGGCAACTGCTTATGTTTTTAAGCAACAGGCTGTGTGCAAGATGGAGATAGCAACTTGCCAATCTTGTGCTTTGCCTTGAAAATGTATAAAACATGATAGTTCCAATCAACTCAAAGAATAGCAAATTAACCTTCTGCCAGAGATGATCAGGATCAAATTGGGTCCAGTTGAACTGACCAAAGATCCCCATAAGAATCTATAAAGAAACATTTCACCAGGGTTCTCTAGTCAGGATACTCCCATGCTCACGTTTACTGTGAGGTTACATTACATATCCACTGAACATGTATAAGAAGTATGAGGGTAGAAAAAAGTGAAGAGAAAACTTCACTGCCTAAAACCTGAGCTCTGAGCAAATAGGCAAAGAACTAAATCAGCTGAGAAATTAGAGATGGACTCAGACTGAGAAATTAGAGATGGAGTTAGAAATAGCTGGGAAAATGTTGAACAGGGACCCAAAAACAGAGGGGTTCAATTGTGCAGGTAGAAAGAGAGAGAGGAGAGATCTTAGGGCCTTGTAAATTATTTGCAGGTTTCAAGTAAGATAATAGATTTTGTCACCTTATACACAAAAAAGTCTATTACCCCTGTAAACGATTTAAAAAAATCAAACAAAATACCCTATGTTCTCAAAAATTAATAAGGACAGATTTTAAAAGTTCCTGAAAGAGACAACATATTGTTCCAAAAAGAATTATAAAAATGATACTCCCTCTATTAGAAGACAGAGTTTTTGGTCTTCTAACCAATTGTTGAGTTTAAGAAAGGGAAGCAATCAATCAGTGGCATTTTCTGAGCGCATACTTTCGAAACACTCTTGGCAATGTACAATATAATAGAGATGGGAGACTAGAACCCCGTCAAAGGGCAGGGACTGTCTCTATCTGTTGCCGATTTGTACATTCCAAGCGCTTAGTACAGTCCTCTGTACATAGTAAGCGCTCAATAAATACTATTGAATGAATGAATGAACATTGTCCAGAAGGAGTTTTCAGCCTACAGATAAAGCCAGACATTCAAATAAATTACAAAGAGGCAAAGCCCAGAAGATCCAAAATCTCCAAATGAATCGGTGCACCAAACTTTATGTGCTGCAAATTTTGAGTGAAGTATTGGCTTGTATATCACTCAATTCCACTAGTGCACATGGAGAGCCATGACACACACAGAGTTATTATATATTTGTGTATATATATACACACATATATTATTTAATATATTATATATAATTATATAATATATTATTAATTATATTATACAATAGATATACATAGATATATCTATATGTATATATGGATAGATATATAGATGTTTATATATCATCAATAGAATTATTTTCTATTAAGTGTCAATTTTCTTTGCAAACATTAAATTGATAGTGCAAAGCCTTGCGGGCTACTAGATTTCTCCTTGTTTGCTAACGTCTTTTTCTGCTGTCATTAACTTCTACAAAAAGTTTTAGGCTTGATTGTACCTGCTTCTGTTTGAAATGTGTTGAATGTACTTTTCTTCCACTGTACCAGCAGAAGGAATATGTCTCTAGTGAGCCAATCCCATCCTTTGATACATTTCATCTTTCTCCTGTTCTCTTTCTTTAGCATCTCTTGGTATGAACATCATGGTGCTGCTGGCACAAGAAAGTAACAGCACCCCTGAAATGAACTCTTTATTTTTGTCTCTTTTCATTACACTAAGAAGAAAAAAAGTGACTCTTTCTGTCTTTCTTCTCATGAAGTGATGGCACTCAATAGGAGGCAAAAAGGAAAGTTAACAGAGAATCTCACTTGCCGTAAATCTGCTAGTGAAATAGCTTCCTTTTATGTCTCTTCCAGATTAACGAGAGTAGAGAATATAATGTGCCTTGACTCCTCATTTCAGTTAGAGATGGGACTGCAAATATATTTGACATCTAATATTTTCAGACTTAGTTTTACATACATTTGTTTTATTGTTGTTCTCTAATTACAGGAAACTCAAGCTAATGGTATTTTGCTTCACTTAGTCATAAAATCATCACAGAATTTGTGACCAAAAAAAATAAAAACTATTTTGGCATGTTGTTAGCAATATTATCTCACTGTCATCGCTAAAAAGATTTGGATTTAGTTTTGCAAGGACAGATGGTTCTCAAAGTAAAAATTCTGAAGGAGAATCTTGAAAATATATTTTTCTAAAAATACTTCCCAGAATATTAGAATTGAGAAAAAATACTCTATTCCTCATTGCCATATTATTCTAGTTTTCTCTGTTTTTCTCCACCTGTTTACATAAATGTCCTAATTGTCTCTCTGAAATAAAACTACAGGCTCTAGCTTTTAATGTATTCATGTCATGTTTTTTCACATACACATAATTTACAACCTGGGAAACTTTGAAAGCATAAAGTTATTAAAATCAACAAGAGGGATTTTTAATGTATTTTATGACTTCTCACTTTAATCTATGCTTTCTGTAGCTTCTGAGAGCTCATAGAAGTAAATCTTTGGAAACTGGGATGGGGGCCTATTTTCTCCTCAAAACACTCCACTGTCCTCCTGTGCCTCTTTCCATTAAACAAAACACACCTCACAGTCAGTTTCCAGGCTTTCCATTATCGTATTTTTTTTTACTCTTATTTCCACATACTGTATTTACTCCTCCAGTCAATCAATCAATCATATTTATGGAGTGCTTACTCTGTGCAGAGCACTGTACTAAATGCTTGAGAGAGTACAATATAACAGAGTACAATAACAGAATACAATATGCAATATAACAGACACATTCCCTTCCCAGAATGAGTTTGCAGTTCTCACTCTTGACTCTCCAGCCTCCATCCCCTCAATAGTGCCAGCTTCTCCCTCCCCACCTAAGACATACCACAGGCCTACTCACATGCAATCCTACTTAAACTCCTCCTTACTCTATTATACTCTCTCAGGCACTTAGTACAGTATTCTGCACACAGCAAGTGCTCGGGGAATATAATTAATTGATCTCACCTTTTCCAACAGGCTTTCCCTGTGTAATTTCCCAGGATCTTGAACCCTATTATCTTCATCCTTCCCTAGCATTTTATGAGTTTATTTTATACACTACATAACACTCATGAGACTGTTGGATTCATTTATTTTGACAGTGTTGTAAACATTTCAGAGGGTAAGTTCTTTGTGGGCTGGCAACATGTCCCTTAATTATTCTGCACTTCCCAAACAACTCTTATGGTATCGTGTGACCACTGAGCTTTCAGTAAATGATGCTGCTGCTGATACTATACTGCTGGTGAAACAACACTGCTCAGTGGAAAGCGCCCAGGCTTGGGAGTCAGAGGTCATGAGTTCTAATCCTGGCTCCGCCACTTTTTATTTGTCTGACTTTGGGTGAGTCATTTCACTTCTCTGTGCCTCAGTTATCTCATCTGTAAAATGGGGATGAAGATTGTGAGCCTCATGTGGGATAACCTGATCACCTTGTATCCCCCAGCACTTAGAATAGTGCTTTGCACATAGTAAGTGCTTAACAAATACCATCATCATTATTATTATTACTCTATAACTACTAGTACTATATTTATTATGAATCTCTCAAGCAAAACTTATTTAGGTTACAATGAAGAGCAGTTGGGACAGAGAGACCCTATTCTGTCAAGGTGTTGACCAAATTTCTCCCAGTTTCCTTTAGCTCCCTTGCACACGTCTTTAGACTGCCTCAGGCAGTTCCATTTCTTCTACGTAATTCCACGTCCCCTACATAGTTCTATGTTATGTCTTTACTTAGGGGATAGAGGATGACACAAAACTTCTCTCCTCTATATAACTACACCTGAGTGTGCCCTCTACATAATTCTGTGTTACATCCTTGCATTTCTCCCCTACGTATCTCCAATTAGGCGTCTCTCTTTGAATGTATTACTACACACTCTTGAGGAAAACTCAGCCTTTTTTATAATTGCACATCTGAATAATGATCATTATTATCAGCATTATCATCTTCTTGATGATCTTCATCACCATCAACTGTACTTACTGTAAGTGTACTCTGAAAGTATGGTGCTGGGTAACCCATCTGTTAGTCCAGCTGCAAAGCAGATAAGAAAAACGTAGACCATGGCCGGGTCCAACCCAGTCAGACTGCAAGTTTTGCTTCATGAAACTGAAATTGAGG
Source organism: Ornithorhynchus anatinus (assembly GCF_004115215.2). Lineage (NCBI taxonomy): Eukaryota > Metazoa > Chordata > Mammalia > Monotremata > Ornithorhynchidae > Ornithorhynchus > Ornithorhynchus anatinus. The sequence continues at coordinate 160,433,236 of NC_041728.1, forward strand.
CTCCTTAGCTGCATAATCTCAACCTAGGACAAAAAATTAGCCATCCCATATTAAGAACGTTTCATGGAGAAAATGTGCTACTAATAGATCCAGCCAGAAACTAATTGTGAGAAGCATGGCCTAGTAGATAGAGCCCAAGATTGGGAGTCAAAAGGGTGTGGGTTGTAATCCCAGCTCTGTCACTTGCCTGCTGTGTGACCTTGGGCAAGTCACTTCACTTGTCTATCAGTTACCTCATCTGTAAAATGGGATTTAGGACTGTGACCCCCATGTGGGACTGTGTCTCACCTGATTTTCTTGTATCCACACCAGCGTGCTTGACAAATACCACTATTATTTTTCATACCCTATTTATTTTGTTAATGAGATGTACATCACCTTGATTCTATTTATTTGCTATTGTTTTAATGAGATGATCGTCCCTTTGATTCTATTTATTGCTATTGTTTTTGTCTGTCTCCCCCAATTAGACTGTAAACCCGTCAAAGTGCAGGGATTGTCTATCTGTTACCAATTTGTACATTCCAAGCACTTAGTACAGTGCTCTGCACATAATAAGCGCTCAATAAATACCATTGAATGAATTATTACTATTACTATTATTATAGGGTTCTAATACTAGCTCCACCACTGGTCAGCTGTGTGGCTTTGGGCAAGTCACTTAACTTCTCTGTGCCTCAGTTACCTCATCTATAAAATGGGGATTAAGACGTGAGCCCCAAGTGGGACAACCTGATTACCTTGTATCTACCCCAGTGCTTAGAACAATGCTTCGTATGTAGTAAGCAATTAACAAATACCATAATTATTATTATTATATTACCTCCATTTAACAAATACCATAATTATTATTATTATATTACCTCCATTGTTCTCTTTCAAGCAAGTAGTACAGAGTTCATTACCACAGTAGGTGCTTAACCAGTATTATTTATTGATTTGATAATAAAACTGATTACACCTACTTTTTCAATTTCCAAGTTCATAATTGTAAAGGCTCTTGAAGAGAACAAAAAGGAACCTTACCAGATCTAAAATGTTGGATTCTTTCTTCTGCCTCTGTTCACAATATTTGAAAACATAACCACATTTCAATTTGCTAGGTCCAGTTAATTATAGAAACAGTCCCAAGACATTCTCATAACAACCATATTAAATAGAAAATTGTCTTCCCTTGAAAGATATCATAGCCATAACCACCAACAGAAATAGCAGTAATTAATGCAATATTTTAAAGAGCTACCAATATCAAATTTGTGATGCTGTATAAAGTCAGGCAAGTTTGAAAGTTTGTTATATAAAGTTGCTAACAAAACCTGAAAGGAATAGGTATTCTGATCAAAATCCAGCTATTCATCAGCTACCAAATTCAAAGATAGCCTTCGAAAGAAGTTTCAGTTATCAAGAAGAAAGTATATCTAACTATATATATTCTGTTCAGATCATTTTTCTTCAGTCCATTTCCCACTCCTCAAGAACTTCCAGTGGTTTCCCATCCAACTCCACATCCACTAGAAACTCCTTATCAATGAGCTTAAGGTACTCAATAACCTAGCCCTTCCTATCAATCAATAATAACACTAATAATAATGACATTTGTTAAGCACTTACTGTGAGCCAAGCACTGTTCTAAGCACTGGGGGAAATACAAGGTAATCAGATTGGCCCACGTAGGGCTCACATTCTTCATGCCCATTTTACAGATGAGGTAACTGAGGCCCAGAGAAGTCAAGTGAATTGCCCAAAGTCACACAGCTAACAGTCATGGAGCCGGGATTAGAACCCATGACCTCTGATTCCCAAGCCCATGCTCTCTCCACTGAGCCACGCTGCTTCTCAATCAATGATATCTAAAAGTAATCATAATAACTGTGGTATTTCTTAAGAGCTTACTATTTGCCAAGCACTATACTAACCACTAGTGCAGAAACAAGCAAATTTGGTTGGACACAGTCCCTGTCCCACATGGGGTTCACAGTCTCAATTCCCATTTTACAGATGAAGGAACAGAAACACCGAGAAGTGAAGTCACTTGCCCAAGGTAAAACAGCAGGCAAGTGGTGGAGTCATTGGAGAAGCAGCGTGGCTCAGTGGAAAGAGCATGGGCTTTGGAGTCAGGGCTCATGAGTTTGAATCCCAGCTCTGCCACTTGTCGGCTGTGTGACTGTGGGAAAGTCACTTAACTGCTCTGTGCCTCAGTTACCTCATCTGTAAAATGGGGATTAAGACTGTGAGCCCCACGTGGGACAACCTGATTCCCCTATGTCTACCCCAGCGCTTAGAACAGTGCTCAGCACATAGTAAGCGCTTAACAAATACCAACTCATGACTTTCTGACTCCCAGACCTTGCTCTATTCACTACACCATGCTGCTTTTCATTACTTTGTGCAGAGCACTGTACTAAGCACTTGGGGGAATATAACAGAATTAACAGACATGTTCCCTGCCCATACATGTCTGATTTCTCCCAAACACCCAGACCACACAGTTCACTTCTCTAATGCAATCTACTCACGGTACCTCCATCTCATCTCTCTCACCGCTGAATCCTCACCAAAATCCTGTCTCTGGCCTGGAATACCCTTCCTCTTCACATTCAAGAGATGATCAACCTCTCCATCTTCAAAGCAATATCACATTTTCTCCAAGAAGTCTTCCCTCTTTAAGACTTCATTTCCTCTTCTTCCACTCCCTTCTGAGTCACCCCGAATTTAGATTTGCACTCTTTTGTCACCCCTTCCTCAGGGGAATTGTACTTACATGTATACCCCTAATGTATTCATTTATATTATTGTCTACCTCTCTAGACTGTAAGCTCTCTTTGGGCAGGGAACATGTCTCCCAACTCTGTTATAGTGCAATCTTCTATGTGAACCTCACATGGGACAACCTGATTACCCTGTATTTACCCCAGCACTTAGAACAGTGCTCTGCAGGTAGTAAGCACTTAACAAATACCAACATTATTATTATGTGCTTAGTATGGTGCTCTGAACATAGTAAGTGCTCAATAAATATGATTGATGATTAATTGATTGATTTGAAAAGAAAGCATATTCATTTATTCAGAGGTTTTTCTTGTCTAACATTTTCGAATTGTCTCCAACCCATAGCGACACCATGGGCAGATCTCTCTCACAATGCTCTACCTCTGTCTGCTTTTGTTCTGGTAGTGGATCCATAGAGTTTCCTTGGAAAAATACGGATGCTGTTTACCATTGCCTCCTTCAGCGGAGGAAACTTGAGTCTCCACCCTCGAATCTCTCTTGTGCTGCTGCTGCCCAGCACAGGTGAGTTTTGACTTGTAGCAGATTGCCTTCCACTTGCTAGCCACTGGCCAATTTAGGAATGGAATGGGTAGGCATCTGCTTGACTCTTCCTCCCATAATTGAGACTGGTAGAGTACTGAAAACTCTCCAGGTACGACCCTGAGGGAGTCAGAGTTTTTTCATAAGATTTTAATTGGGGCAGGGGATTCTCAGTGATTCTTAAATTGTTAATGTGGATGAATAGCGATCACTAGATTATTCAAGTGAGAGCTAAGAAAAGGTAGAAGTCATAGGGATCACAATAATAGAATTCTACTGTCTGCTTTTCCTGCCAGGACTATCATTATTGTAATTACATAGGAAACTTCAATTTATAAGTAAACAGACTACTTCAGTAAAAATATCTACCTTTGGATTTGAATGCAAGGAGGTGATTTGACTGCTCCTTACCTAAATATTCTAGGTAATGTCAGTATTTCCCAATCTTTTTCCAGTTATTACACCTTTTGGTGCAATTCATAGAATCATCAAAGGTCTATAGGAATTGAGCAGTGTACCCTAATTAAGAATCAGTGGTAACACAATTACGAAGAGGGTTCTAATCATCTAATACTACTTATCACTACTACTGCTAATAACTATAATAATGATGATATTAAAATAATTATGCTATTTGTTTATTTCCCTGTGTCAAGCACTGTACTAAACCTTGGGAGAGATACAAGATAATCAGGTTAGACATAGTCCTGTCCCACCCAGGGCTCACAATCTAAGGATTTACTGCTGATGTTTCTGAGTTTTTGAGCATCCTCTAGGCCACAAAGGAATAAAATATAGCTGTAGAAGCTGCATTCAGCAGACAAAGTGTTTTGATTCAGCCCACCTCTGTGCCCAGTAAATTGAAAACTAAACTGTCATAATTGGCCCTCACAAAAAAATATCAAGTTCCTTGATATGTTAAAAATGTGTGTAGAAACGTTTAAGTTTTATTGTGGTTTTATGGAAAGTAGTGTAAAACCTAACAGTTGTACAGATACAGATTACAGCATTTTATTAAAGCTTAAGTGCCCTGGATTCAGACCTATGTAATAAGATCAGACCATGATTTTAAGATCTACAAATCACTAAATGACTAAATATATGAATCATTAAAATCACTGAAAGTAAATTCTCACATAATTTAGTTGGATAATATCATTTGAATCAAACGTACAATTTAAAGACATCTTGTTTCATGATCTATTTTGGAAAGGTAAGGGTTGACCAGATACAGTCCTCTTCTCTAGATTGTAGCTTGTTGTGAACAGGAAATATGCCCATTTATTGTTCTTTTGTATTCTCCCAAGCACTTAGTATAGTAATTTGCACACAATAAACACTCAATAAATACAATTGAATTTTTCACCCACAAATATCTTTTGCGCATGTCCAGTGTGGAAACTGGACAAAAAATACATGATTTTCCATTTTGTATATCTCACCCATACATTTTCACCATTCCTTTCTTAAATCATCTTCTTCTTTCCCTTCCCAAGTCCATCATCCATATACACGGTTGCACTCACCTTCCCTTCTCTCTCCCTCCAGCCCTTTTTTCCTCTGGTGTGTTCACTAGTTGGATTCTTGCTTTTCTCTGAAATTATCCTTTCTTTATGTGCTACGGAGAAAAAGCTAATTGGTATTCCTCAGTAAAGACTCAGCTGATCTATTTATCCTCATTGGGATACTGTATGCTTCCAAATTGCCACTGCCAAGAATTCCATTTCTCAGGAATTCTGATAGCTTTATGTGGCTGAAAGGGAACCACTTAACCCTGGAAAATGTGGCAACCCAAAGCATATGCAGATGAGACTACTTTCCTGGAAAAATACCTTGCTGATAAACTATAAGGGAGCTAATTTTCTTACCTTAAATTGAAAATGAAAATCACTTGTCCATTAAGTGTAGAAGCTGAAGAAATGAGTAGACTCTTTTGAATAAAATGATGTCAATTTAACTCTGCTTAAGAAAATTGTTTGATCATTTTTATTCTGATGGCAAACAAAATCTGTTTTTTTTTTCAAACAAGTCCCTATATACCGAACATCTGGGTGTAGATGTATATCCTACATGTGTGTTCAGGTTACTTGCAATCACAAAGAATAATGTGATGTGTCTTTTACTGATTTAATATGAGTAGTGTAGAATATCTCAACAGTGAAGGGTGATTATTATATTTCTTTCATGAGTATGAAAGTGTCATAACTCACAGGCACCAAAAGTGCCAACAGAGTTCCTGAGTTATTAAGGTCATTCAAGAAAAAAAGGCAATCACTTTTTTTCTGGTGAAATATTCAATTTATTTTATGAAAAAAACTTTTTATTGATCCCGATTCCAAGAATGCCAGACAGCAAATAAAGCACTAGGGTCCTTTTCTGCCCATCTGTCCATCTTATTCTAGGTCAGTAGAATAGTGGTTTCTTTTTTTTTCTCTTTAGACAAATCAACTCAATGTGAGACCAGCAGCAAAAGAGATTTGTTATATTTAAATTATGGTTGATTTTACATATAGAAAATAACTGGCTTTCCTTTGCTTCATTGACTATATTATTTTCACAGGCTATGATGTCAGCACTGTGTACTATAAGAATTTTGGGAATGAAATGCACATTGTTCTATTTGAGGCTTTCAAAAAGAAATTTCCTTGGAAAAAAAATAATTCTATTCCTCCACCCCCTGTAAAAATCCTTCAGTGTTACATACACACTCATGAACACTCATTCATAGTATATGAAATGAAAAGATTTAATATGTTTATTAATATTTTATATATGCTGAAAGTGCTCCATAAATACCACTGATTGATTGTTATGAAGAGTACAATGCAAGATAGTTGTCATTCATCCATTAAATCATATTTATTGAGCACTTACTGCGTGCAGAGCACCATACTAAGCACTTGGAAAGTACAGTTCAGCAATAAAGAGAAAATGAAGAGACACGATCCTTTCCCACAAGGATCTTACAAACTAGAAAAGCTATTGAATGTCTTATTCTCCCGATTCAAATTAATATGATTCTGCCAAAATCACTGGGCAGGACTAGAATCTGCTACTCTGAAAAACATTAGTTGATGGGATTTTTACTTTAACGCGTCAAGCATCAGGACTACCACTACCTAAAAGAAGATTGTCAACTCACCCAGGTAGGGACTTAAGCAAGTGGAGTTTTGAGAAGGAAGACTGTGAGAATGACTAATAAATGGTAATAATGCTATTTGTTAAGCCCTTACTATTTGCCAAGCACTGTTCTACATGCTGATAATAATAGTATTCGTTAAGCATTTACTATTTGTTAAGAACTGTTCTAAGTGCTGGGGTAGATGCAAGCTTATCAGGTTGTCCCATATGGGGCTCACAGGCTTCATCGCCATTTTACAAACGGGCCCAGAGAAGTTAAGTGACTTGCCCAAAGTCTCTCAGCTGACAAGTGGCGGAGTCAGGATTCAAACACGCGATCTCTGACTCTCAAGCCTGGGTTCTTTCCACTAAGCCACTCTGCTTCTCAATGATAATATTTGTTAAGCGCTTACTATGTGCCAAGCACTGTTCTAAGTGCTGATAATAATGGTATTTTTTAAGCATTTACTATCTGTTAAGCAGTATTCTAAGTGCTGGGGTAGATGCAAGGTAATCACGTTGTCCCACGTGGGGCTCACAGCCTTAATCTCCATTTTACAGTTAAGGTAACTGAGGCCCAGGGAAGTGAAGCGACTTGTCCAAAGTCACACAGCTGACAGGTGGCAGAGCCAGGATTAGAACCAATGAACTCTGACTTCCAAGCCTGTGCTCTTACCACTAAGCCCAGCTGGTTTTCACCATATGACTCACTGAATGGCATTCTTTCCTGAAGGAAAATTCTAGTTGCTATTCCTTTCTTCACCCACCGCCACTTTTCCCTTCATGCTCATGGTCTTCTGTTTTGCCCAATTCCAAGCATCCTAGTGTCTGTTTAGAGTACTCTATATGAGGAAAATTTGGTGTATAAAATTCCACCTTCAAGCATAGATGCCAATTCCTTGCCAGACAGAGTAAATCATTAGTTAGCTTCACCCTCATAGCATTTTAGATGTAGCATGCAGCTCTCAGTAGACAAAAAAGGATCAGAAGTGGAGATCAAGATGGTGGCACCACTTCTTACCTCCTGATGACGGGAAGAAGAAGGTGATGATTATGTCACTAATAATAATAATGATGGCATTTGTTAAGCACTATGTACCAAACACTGTTCTAAGCACTGGGCGATACAAGGGTAATCAGGTTGTCCCACATGGGGCTCACAGTCCGCATCCCCATTTTACAGATGAGGTAACGGAGGCACAGAGAAGTTAAGTGACTTTCCCAAAGTCACACAGCTGACAAGTGGTGGAGCCGGCATGTTTTTGATCCTTTTGGGGTGCTAGAGGCTGTCAGAAGCTGGGGCTAGCCTGAGAAGAGGCTGAGCAGGGCAGCAGCGAGAGTTATGTTTGGACAAGGCCAGTTCCTCTGGCTCTCAACTTGGAGCCCCATGGGGTAGAAGTCGCCTGCTACTTCGCTTCCACTCTATCTGACAAAGTAAAGAGGTCTCATTGGGTGTGATGCAGAACTGAGCTCTAGAGGCAATAATAATGTTGGTATTTGTTAAGTGCTTACTATGTGCAGAGCACTGTTCCAAGCACTGGGGTAATCAGCTTGTCCTATGTAAGATTCACAGTCTTAATCCCCATTTTACAGGTGAGGTAACTGATGCCCAGAGAAGTGAAGTGACTTGCCCACAGTCACACAGCTGACAAGTGGCAGAGCCGAAATTTGAACCCATGACCTCTGACTCCCAAACCCAGACTCTTTCCACTGAGCCACGCTGCTTCTCAGCGTGTCAGACACATGAATGCTCCCATCAGAAGACCAGGAACTGCAGCTATAGGAATGGAACCAACTTATTTCAGAAGTGGTAGCAGCCACACTGTGTCTGGAAGATGACGACTCATGAATAACGGCATTTAATCCATGTCTATGGACCGTGCACCGCTTCCCCCATGCCTCCAGATTTCTAAATCTCAACCTGTCCCTGGGGAACATCCCAGTATAGGGCGAGGCCACAACAGGGCAAAGCCCCTCCCCATAGCTCCCTGGGATATGGAGAGAGGAACCAACCATTCCCAGCCCCCATTGGCATCCTAAACTCAGGTCCAAGCAAACCAGAGGGACAGACCCTAAGGAAGGGGAGCAGGTGGTTCGATTGTGTACTGTTTGCTGCCTCTTCCACCATTTTTTCTCTCTTTCCTTTTTTCCTCCTCCCTGACCCAATCCCACTTTCATTTTCTCCTTCTTCCTTCCTTTTCCCTTCAAAGTTTTCGCCAGATGCCTCCTTCTTGCACATAAGCTCTGCCTCAAATTCACTCCCACATAATATATATATATATATATATATATATATATAATGGCATTCGTTAAGTCCTTACTATGCCCCAGGCACTAAGTGCTGGGGTAGATACAAGCACTAAGCGCTCAGCGTGGCTTAATGGAAAGATCCCGGGCTTGGGAGCCAGAGGTCATGGGTTCTAATCCCAGCTCCTCCACCCATCAGCTCTGTGACTTTGGGCCAGTTACTTCACTTCTCTGGGCCTCAGTGACCCCATCTGTAAAACCGTCATTAAGACTGTGAGCCCCACGTGGGACCACCTGATGACCTTGTATCTCCCCAGGCGCTTAGAATAGTGCTTAATAATGTTGGTATTTGTTAAGCGCTTACTATGTGCCGAGCACTGTTCTAAGCGCTGGGGTAGACATAGGGGAATCAGGTTGTCCCACGTGGGGCTCACAGTCTTAATCCCCATTTTACAGATGAGGGAACTGAGGCACAGAGAAGTTAAGTGACTTGCCCACAGTCACACAGTCGACAAGTGGCAGAGCTGGGATTCGAACTCATGAGCCCTGACTCCAAAGCCCGTGCTCTTTCCACTGAGCCACGCTGCTTCTCATGTGCTTGGCACATAGTAAGCACTTAAATACCATCATTATCATTGTCCCTCTTTCCCTCTGCTCCTCCCCCTCTCCCTTCCCCTTCTCTCAGCACTGTGTTCATTTGTATATATTTTTATTACCCTATTCATTTTGTTAATGAGGTGTACATCCCCTTGATTCTATTTATCATGATTATGTTGTCTTGTTTTTTTTTAGTCTGTCTCCCCCGATTAAACTGTAAGCCCATCATTGGGCAGGGATTGTCTCTATCTGTTGCCAAATTGTACATTCCAAGCGCTTAGTACAGTGCTCTGCACATAGTAAGCCCTCAATAATTACTATCGAATGAATGAATACAAGATGATCTACTTGGACACAGTCCCTGTCCCACATGGGGCTTACACTCTTATTCCCTATCTGAGAGATGAAGTAACTGAGGCCCAGAGAGTGAAGCGACTTGCCCAAGTTCACACAGCATATAAGTGGTGGAGCCCAAATTAAAACCCATGCCCACCTGCCTCCCAGGCCCCTGCTTTATTCGCTAGACCATTCTGCTGCACATGCAAAATGAAAACTTGGGAACCCTTTCCTCAAGTGGAAGAACTTCCAGGTTTTCCAATCATTTTGATGAAGTAGAAAGCTATCAATTAAAGAGACCTTATATTGCTGTTTCAGTGAATCCCAGCAGGATGAGAGAGCAGAGGTTTGCCTTTCTTTCTTGCCTTTTAGCCTCTTCTGAAGTTCTTCATTTGTCCCAGTCTATATATTGATAACCCATCTGCCTAATAAATTGCCTCTATACACCCTCGGGCCAGAGCTATAAGACATCAAAGAGAAAGGGAAAAAACAATTGGCCAATGTAGAGAAAGGATGCAAATCAGGAAGAAATAGGCACTAATCTTTGCAAAACAAAGAAAGCAGTATCTTAAGGAAATATTATCTAATGCATGGATCTTTTACATTTTGTCTTTGAACTGCACCATGATTCCGATTGCCTTCAGTTTGGGAACATAACAGTGAAGGTTGCCAGGATGGCGTGTTATGAAAGTCCTCATGAAAACCACCATATAATACAAGTAGTCAAAAGCATTAGATTTAATCTTTTGCATAGAACTAGTGAGGATTCAGATCATGCTATTCAGGGTGCTTTTCACCAAGGGTACCAGAAATTAGAATTCTGACTTGCCCATCACTCTTCTTCAAATCCATGATTGCTCAATTCAGAGCTTAAGTTAGAAAAGGAAGGACTGGCTGCTAATTAAAATGTCAACCTCAGTTTTTGATGAAAAGGAATTTCTCTCACTGCTTACTTTTCAATTATTTTCTCTTTCCTTTGTTTCTATCTGTCCAAAGACAATAATTTATAAATATTTATAATCACTTATCACACTGTTGAATTAAGGTACTTATGGATCCCCTCTTACAGACTTTGGATTTGAGTAGTTTAAACTATAATTTGTTAGGCTATCATGCCTTAATCTTTTTAAAATTGCTGGGGGCAAATCAGGTTCAAATTTCTAAAAATTCAGATTTGGTTTTAAGTTTTCAGATTTTATTTAATAGTCATGGCATTTGGTAAGTGCTAATTTAATGAACATTCAGATCATGTCTCCCCACTCCTCAAGAGCCTTCGATGCCTGCCCATCCACCTCCGCAACCAACAGAAACTCCTTACTATTGCTTTAAAGCACTCAATCAACTTGCCTCATCCTTCCTCACCTCACTAATCTCCTACTACAGCCCAACCTGTACACTCCACTCCTCTAGCTTCAGTTTAATCACTGAGCTCCGATCTCATCTATCTCACCACCAACCCCTTTCCCACATCCTCACCCTAGTCTGGAATGCCCTCCCCATCCATATATGCCAGACCACTATTCTGTCCACTTTCAAAGCATTACTAATTTCACATCTCCTCCAAGAGGCCTCCTCCAAGAGGCCTTCCCTGATTAAGCCCTCTTTTCCCCAGCTCTCTCTCCTTTCTAAGTCACCCATGCACTTCAATCTGTGACCTTTGGACTTTTGATATTCGCCTCACCCAATATCCCATAGCACTCATAAACATATCTTTGAACTATATATTATAAATTATTTATTTATTTATTCATATTAGAAGCAGCGTGGCTTAGAAGAGCACGGCTTGGAAGTCAGAAGTTGTGGGTTCTAATCTCAGCTCTGCCACTTAACAGATGTGTGATTTGGGGCAAGTCAGTTAACTTCTCTCTGCCTCAGTTACCTCAACTGTAAAATGGAATTGAGACTGTGAGCCCCATGTGGGACAACCTGTTAACCTTGGATCTACCCCAGTGCTTAGATCAGTGCTTGGCACATAGTAAGCACTTAAATACCATTATTATTATTATTGTATTAATGTCTGTCTCCCTCCCTAGACTGTAGGTTCATAATGAGCAGGGAACATATCTGCTAAGTTAGTTGTACTATACTCTCCCAAGCAGTTAGTATAGTACTTTGCACATATTAACTGCTCAATAAATATGATTGATTGACTGAATGTTTACTGGACTTATCTTGGAGTGTTTTTCATTTCTTGCCCTACAGCAGAGCATATTTTGTTGACTCGGGTAGAAAGCAAAGTGAAAAACTAACATATTCACACACCTAACAAACACATGCACACTCATACACACATACACACACAAACACACAGAGGGCACTGCTAATTTTGGGTATGAAGATGGTAACTCTCATGGTAAGACAATCAGTAAATTCAAGACATTGGTAAAGTCAAAGCTTGACCAATAATCCCTTCCATGCATGCATACGGTAATAACTTCATTCTAAACAATCTTCACAGAGTATTTGTTCCAAAACTCTCTTATCATTTGTGATTGTTGTACCTTAGGTCAATCTAACTTCTGCTATTGTCTCATTAATGTCCAATCCTATGCCACATTACCAGCATTCTCACATGAGAAGCAGGGTGGTCTGATGGAAGGAACACAGGCCTGGAAATCAGAAGACCTGTGTTCTAATACCAGCTCCACCTTTGTCACACAGTAGACTGTCTGTCTCTATTGACTCTACTGTGTGACCTTGGGCAAATCTCTAACTTATCTGGGCCTCAGTCTGCTCATCTGTAAAATGGGGATTCAGTACCTGTTCAACTTCCCCTTAGATTGGAGAAGTCAGTCAATCAATCCTATTGATTGAGCACTTACAGTGTGCAGACCACGGTACTAAGCGCTTGGAAGTGTACAATATAACAGACACATTCCCTGTCCATAAAAGACATGGACTGACTCTAAACTGACTATTGTGTATCTGTCCCAGCACTTAATAAAATGTTTGGAATGTATTAAGTACTAAGCATATGCCCCAATTATCTTTGAAAAAACAATGCAGCCTAGTGAAATGAGCATGGGCCTGGGAGTCAGAGGACGTTGGTTCTAATCCTGGTTCCACCACTCACCTCTCTGAGCCTCAGATCCCTCCTCTGCAAAATGGGGATTCAATAAATACTTGTTCTCCCTTCTACTTACAGGGTGAGCCCCCAGTGAGAACTAATCATCCTGTATGTACCTCAGCCCTTAGTACACTGCTTAACACACAGTAAATGCTAAACAAATACCAGAATTATTATTTTTATCATTATTAATAATAATGGTGATGGTATTTGTTAAACACTTACTATGTGCCAAGCACTGTTCTAAGCTCTGGGATAGATACAAGGTAATCAGGTGGTCCCACGTGGGGCTCACAGTCTTAGTCCCAATTTTACAGATGAGGGAACTGAGACACATAGAAGTTAAGATACTTTCCCAAAGTCACACAGTAGACAAGTGGTGGAGCAAGGATAGAACCCATGACCTCCAACTCCTAAGCCTGTGCTCTTTCCACTAAGCCCGCTGCTTCTCATATGCATATTATGTTATCATTATTTTTATTATTATTTTGTAATTTGCTTCACTGAGTCTATAAAGTCTATATCTTTTTACTCTTACTTTTTTACTCTTTTTTACTCCTGTTTATGGTAACTCCAATAGAAAATCTGTATCATGTTCTACTCTCATCCAACTCTCCACATGTCCTGCCTAGTGAAGATGTCATTAGAATGATATTAATTCATTGCTGTGGGTACAGCTTCATCCCAAGACCTCATGACTGCAATCATAAATTGCCACATGATCCTAAGTTTTATACATTCATCAATCAATGATATTTATTGAGCACTCACTGTATGCAGGGCACTATATTAAGTGTTTGGGAGAGTTCAATATAACTGAGTTGATAGACACATTTCATGCCCACAATGAGGGGCAGACCTACATTAATATGAAGAAATTATATAGGTATGTGTGTGCGTATATATATGCATATATAATGCTGATAGCTGAGGGATGGGTGAATATCAATGTATCAAAGGGTATAGATCCGAGAGCATAGACAGGAGAGGGAGTCAGGAAAAGAGGGCTTAATTAGAGAAAGCTCTTGGAGGAGATGTGACTTAAGTAGGGCTTTGAAGGTGGGCAGACAGTGGTCTGGTGTAATTGCAAAGGGAGGGAGTTCCAGGCCAGAAGAGAGGATGTGGGAAAGATGTCGATGGCAAGATAGATAAAACTGGGGTACAGTGACAAGCTGGAATTAGAGTAGTTAAATGTGCAGGCTGGGCTGTACTAGGATATCAGAGAGGTTAAGTCGGAGGGAGCAAGCTAATTCAGTGCCTTAAAATTGTTAGTAAGGTGTTTCTGTTTGATGCAGAAGTGGATGTGCAACTACCTGAGATTCTGATGACTGGGGAGATGTGGATGGAACTTTTTTAGAAAAATAATTCAGGGAGCAGAGTGAAGTATGGACTGGAGTGGGGAGAAACAGGAGGCAGGGAGGTCAGCAAGGTGGCAGATACAGTGGCCAAGGTGAGACAGGAGAAGTGCTTGGAATAGCTCAGTGTCAGTTTGGATGAAGAAACAAGGGCAAATTTAAGTGATATTGTGAAGATACAATCAACAGGATTTGCATACAGACTGAATATGTGGTTTGCATTTGAAAGATGAATCTAGGATATTGTCAAGGTTAAAAGGTTGCTAGAGAGGGAACAGTGTTATTATATGACCTGGTAGAAAAAGAATGGCATCAATTAATAACTCAAATTGCAAACTTCTTGAATTGTATATAAAACTTCTCAATACCATCATAACTAAAATTAGTTGCTAAGAAACCTTTTCAGAAAAATGGCTTTAATTCCACTTTATTTACTATGTGACAGAGATTAATACCTGTCATAATAAACCTTGATTACAGGTTAAAATGAAAGGCTCATAGCTATTGTACCTGAATAAATTGAACAATCATAGGATTGTTTGAAGAAATACATCAAGGACTCTACTTCCCTCAGGTCAGGAGGTGTGTCTTGGCACTCAGTTGCTTGTCGTGGCCAGGGAATGTGTCTGCTTATTGTTGTAGTATTATTGTTATTGTTATATTGCATTCTCCCAAGTGCTTAGTACAGTGCTTTGCACCCAGTAAGCACTCAACAAATATGAGTGAATGAATCTATTAGCTAAAATATATTTTTAAAAGTTATCTGGCCTTTTTTCTGGAAAGAACCTGAAAGGATGTCATGGAAACTTTTTCAAAGTTATGCAATACACAAGGGGAGGTGTAGAGCATTTAAGCTCAAAGAGAGAACGTTTCAGCAAGTCACAAGCAACAGAAAACAGATCAGTTCCGTGGAGACCATATACGGTTTCAGAGCTCTGCAGCTGCCTGTGGTTTGTTCGGTTTTGGTCTGCACTTCCCTGTGACAATCAGAGAGTATTGTACTTAATCATGTTTATCGCTCGTCACAACTGATCATTTCAAAAAAATGAGAAGGGGCCTTTTTAAGGCAAGCTGTCCATATTCCAACTCTTTAAGAGATTTTCTATTTATTGGCAGATTAACCAGATGGTTTATGTATATGGTCTCATTTGAGATACAATTCTCATGCTCATTGTACAACTGAATTGTATAGTATGACGATTTGGCCATTAATTTGTAAAAGTCCTTTGAGTTGTT
Organism: Ornithorhynchus anatinus; assembly: GCF_004115215.2. Classification (NCBI taxonomy): domain Eukaryota; kingdom Metazoa; phylum Chordata; class Mammalia; order Monotremata; family Ornithorhynchidae; genus Ornithorhynchus; species Ornithorhynchus anatinus. Next base: position 160,448,503 of record NC_041728.1, read on the forward strand.
TGAAGGAAGACACGGGGCTACTTGAATACTCTAAATCTCTACAGTAATTTATGGAAATAAAAGATCTTTTCTGGGGCTCTAAACTCAAAGTTTTCCACTTAGTTGTGTTGGTAATGCAGAGAAGGAAACTTTCTTCCAGATCCATGCTGCTGGGGGCACCTAGACCCTAAGTGCACCAGGGGCTGAGAATGGGAGTTGATGGTTAACGTGACAACACTGATGGGGTATAATTTAGGAATTTCCAATAAAACTCTCATTTCCCATACTCTCTTTTCTGCATTGTCTGTGCACTTTGATCTATATCTTTCTACAGAAATGCTCAAAAATCTCCAGTGGTTGCCTATCAAGCTTCATATCAAGCAAAAACTACTATTGGCTTCAAATACCAACATTATTATTCAAAGCTCTCCATCACCCTGTCCCCGACCTCACCTCCCTTCTCTCCTTCTACAGCCCAGCCCGCACACTCCACTCCTCTGCCACTCATCTCCTCATGGTTCCTAATTCACACCTATGTCACCATCATCCCTTGGCCCTCGTTCTACCTCTGACCCGGAATGCCCTCCCTCCTCCCATCTGCCAAACTAGCTCATTTCCCCCCTTCAAAGCCCTACTGAAAGCTCATCTCCTCCAGGAGGCATTCCCAGACTGAGCCCCCTTTTCCTCTGCTCCTCTTCCCCTCTCCAACTCCCTTACTCCCTCCCTCTGCTCTACGCTCCACCCCGTCCCACAGCACTTATGTATATTTGTACTTATTCATTATTTTATTCATTTCATTAATGGTGTGTATATATCTATTTTTTTTTATTTTGATGCTATAGATGCCTACTTGTTTTTTTTTTTTGTTGGCTGTCTCCTCCCTTCTAGACTGTTAACCCATTGTTGGGTAGGGATTGTCTCTATCTGTTGCCTAAGTAGTTCAATGCACTGCACAGAGCAAGTGCTCAATAAATATGATTGAATGAATCAATGAATCAATGTACCCTTAAGCCCTTGATTCACCCTAAGGTACTTATGTCTTGTTTTGTCTTATGCTGTTGGGTCATCTCTGACCCAAAGTGACTCCATGGATACATCCCTCCCAGAATGTCTCACTCTCCATCTGCAGTCATTCTAGTAGTGTATCCATAGAGTTTTCCTGGTAATCATACAAAAGTGGTTTACCATTGTCTTCTGCCATGCAGTCAACTTAAGTCTCTGCCCTCAACTCTCTTTCATGCTGCTGCTGCCCAGCACAGGTGAGTTTTCACTTGTAGCAGATTGTCTTCCACTTATTAGCCACTGCCCAAACTAGGAATGGAATGGGTATGCTGCTGCTTGACTCTCCCTCCCATAGCTGAGTTTAGTAGAGTAGTGGAGACTCTCCAGGTGCCATCCTGAGAGAGGCAGCATTTATTTACATATCCACAATTTATTCATATTCATGTCTGCCTCCCCCTCTAGACTACAAACTCCCTGTGGACAGGGAACCCACAAGTACCTATCAATTCTGTTGTATTGCACTTGTCCAAGTGCTTAGTACAGTGCTCTGCACATAGTAAGCATTCAATAAATACCACTGAGGATGAAGATGATGATATCCACAATTCATAATAATGTCTGTCTTTCCCTCTAGACTATCTCCTTGAGAGTTCTATTGTACTCTAATTGCTTAATATAATGCTCTGTGCACAGAAAGTGCTCAATAAATACCATTGATTCACTGATTGATTGAATCCTTTGCTGAATCCTAGTGTTTCTAGGGAACTTATTCTTCCCCAGCCCTGGAAACCATAAATGTTTCCTGATTTATCTCCCACCACATTCCTAAAATCAGGAGAAGAAAACATCAGCAATGGTTAGCGTTTGAGTAAGAAAGAGAGAAAGTGGTTTGGGAATCTAGATTTCCTGCCTTCAATCAATTAATAGCATTTATACTAAACTCCTGGGAAAATACACCAGAAAAAAAAAGGTGTGATCTCTGCCCTCAAATAATTTACAGTCTAAATAGGGAGAATCAAACATAACATTATTTACATATACATTATGAATAAAGGGCACAGATATAAAAGCAAAGATACTACAGAGAGTAGTACAGATATGTCAGAACAGAAGAGTGATTAAATACAAAATTTACCACATACAAGTGTTAAGGATCTTTTTAAAATGTATATACACAAAAGATGATTATTGGTCATGAGACTTGGGATGTTGGGAATTAATCTGAGAAGGTTTTCTGGAAATGATGGTATTTTAAGAGGACTTTATAGATGGTGAGAACTGATGGATTTGGAGGGGTAAATGTTCCAAGCAGAGGGAACTATGTGTACAAGGGTTAAGAAGCTAGAGAGGTGACAGCAAGATACAGATATAGAAGAGGAGTGAAGAATATAAGCTGGAGATAAGAAAGTGAAAAACATAGCTGTTCTTTATACTCAAAGATACTACTCATGGGGAAATTCACCTGGGAGTATGTGTGTGACTGATGAGATCCACTATGTAACCAGGGGAAGTGTCAATTGTGAAGATATTTTTCTGGAAGTGGAGAGCAAAACAGGGCCAGTGGAGGTTTTGGGCAAGTGGAGAGAAAAACAGAGCCAGTGGAGGTTTCAGGGAACTTGGAAAATGTGTTTTAGCAAGATAATGATTTGGCAGGTCGCCTCACTTCTCTGTGCCTCAGTTTCCTTATCTGTAGAATGGGGATTAAGACTGTGTGCCCAACCTGATTGGCTTATGTGTGTTATGATGATGTGTGTGATGTCTATGTGTGTTATGACCGTGTGCCCAACCCTAGTGGTTGGTACAGTGCCTGGCACAGTGAACATTTACAAGTACCATAAGGAAAGACTAGATGGTGATGTTCAATCAGTAAAGGATGTGCCCATATTCTTAGAAGTATCACTCTGACACTGAATTTGAATTTAGCATTTAACCCCCTCTAGACTCACTGTTCCCCTCTCAGGGTCACGTTTGGAGAGTTTCCAGTACTTTACCACTCTCAGCTATGGAAGGAAGAGTCAAGCAGAGGCATATCCATTCCTAGCTTGGCCAGTGGCTAGCAAGAGGAAGACAATCTGCTACAAATTCCCCTGTGCTGGGCAGCAGTTGCCCGTGAGAGAGCTGAGGGCAGAGACTCGCATTTGCTGCATGGAAGGAGGCGGTGGTAAACCACTTCCGTATTTTTACCATGAAACTCTATGGATCCACTATCAGAATGATTGCAGATGGAGATGGGACATTCTGGGACAGATGTGTCCATGGCGTCGCTATGGGTCGAGGTCGACTCAGTGGCATAAGATAAGTCAAGACTCACTGTGGGCAGGGACTGTATCTATCAGCAATTATATTGAGCTCTGCATACAGTAAGTGCTCAATAAATATCATTGATTATTGATTGATCCTCTTTCTCTGATTTCTGCAACACTGGCTCCCAGAATCTTAACATTTCAGAGCCCTTCTTTCTTTGGTAATGCCAGGGTCTAGAGAGGATCCATGGGGAGATCTGTGGCCATTACTTTTCTCCCTATCTAGCAGCACTTCTGAAAGGGAATAGATCTAGATAATCTCTCCCAATCTCAAGCATTGATTTCTAACTCCCACTGAATCCCTGCCTCTAGAAGGAAGAGGGTTTTTCAGCATCAGGACTCAAAAGAGATTTGAGCACTTAGGCACTTGATTATACCAATCCTCAGCCCTTGTTCTAATTAGTTGATTCAAATGTTCATTCAATCACTGATTTTTATTTCTTGGTTTGTAGTTAATTTTAAATCCATCTCCCCCATTAGAGGGTAAACTCTCTATGGGCCGGGAATGTGTCATTTGCTTCTTTTGTAGTTCTCAAGAGCTTCATAAATACTACCACTACAACTGCACTGGGAATCAGAACCTCAGAGATGAATGAGATGAAGGCTTCTCTAGCACCTAGGAAGGAAGGGATGTTTTCCCTTTTGGTCCCTCTGCTCTCAAGTCCCAATTTGGAGAAGCAAGCGCTAACAGGAACTGAGATTGAACTCCCCCTTCCCATTCCAGCACCAGTGTTAGAAGACAGCAGAAGTGGAGCAGGTGTTGCTGTAATGTTTTCTTAATTTTTTTGAATCACTACTTGCCACCCATCTATTAATGGTTGAAGCTGCTATTTGCAGAGTTGCTTCTTGGGATGTTTTCCTCCCTATGCCTTTTTTCTAAGGTCATTCTTAGGACTTGAACATCAGCTGAGGAAAAAAAAAAGAAAGAAATTCTCCTGCCTGTTCTACTATACAGGATTTACTGTATACAGAATGTGCCACCTGTAGTTTGCTGCATATTCTTTCAGCAGAATCTCATATTTTCAAATGTGTTTTGTGTTTAGTGCCTGTCAAAAAGACTGACAAAATGCTGGTTATCATGTGAAACACTAAGGAAAACAAAAGATGTGGTTTGCTTCTACATACAGTCTTGTGATACTTTTGGATTTTGATTTGCAGTTCTGATCACTGCATTTTAGAAAGCTATACTATAAAAGGAATGATTTGGTAGTAGATACCGAGGAGAACAAAACAATGGAGAACTGTTCATATGCATCAAAGACTTGGCATGAATGCATCCCAAGACCAATAGACAATCTATTACAATATGCAAATTCCAACAGAGACACTAGCATACTTTAAGAAACAATTTAATAGAGGGTTGAGAGGAAGATGTTCAGTTTGGGAACTGGTTAGAGGTCTGGTTAGGCTCTGGCATGCTGTGGACTATGGGGCATATATATTTACATTAATATATCATTTGTTTTTCTCACCTAATTCTCAAATCTATTCTGATATTACTTTCAAAATAACTCCACCCCAAGAACCTTATTGCTAACTACCCCCATCTCCCTGAAACTGGGGAGTTTATTATGAGCAGATCAGAAGTAGATGGGAGAAAGATTGATTTGTTTCACAGATTTTAGTTAGGTAAAGACAACAATTTGGGAGGGAAAAACTTAGGAATACTTATTTCATTTTTAGAAACCATGCAGTTCTAAGTCCATAAATTATATTTCATTTACAGAGTATACACAAATCAGTAACATTCTGAATCAACACAATAGTCTAAATAGAAAACAGAGAGGATAATAAATCTGAAGCAAATATACCCAGACAAAATTCTAAAGTAACCCCTCTTAAGCCACAGATTAAATGAAAGAGATTTTGCAGTGGAAAAGCAAGTTCATGGCCATGTTGTCTGGTGAGGGACCGAGGAGGCATTCAGTAATGGAGATACATCAAGAGGAAATTTTACAGGTTACTATGGTAACCTAACAACACAGTTTTTATTATGTTCACAAGGATAGTTCATGCTGAATACAATATCTGGCTAATATATTTTTAAACCATGTGTTTTCTGTATGTAAAGTTCAGAAAAGAGTCAATTGAGATTTCCTTTAATAATCCCTTGGTAACAACTACTAGGTCCATTTTCCCTTTCACATAACATGATTATTTAACTGAACAAAAGTCCCTCCACAGGAAGATGTTGAACTCTGCTGGACCTGTGTTTCTTTGGATATGGAAAAGTGCTATTAACTGTTAAAATTACCAGAAACTTCTATCTGCCCAGATAAATTAATAGAAGTATTTAGGCAATGAAGTGCATATTTTTAGAAAATGATAATGTGGTAGCCATGAGAACTGATGTTTTTACATGAATTTAGAATGCTGGTCAAAATTTAATACATCATTTTTAGGGATACCATTCTTACATCTTTAAGGTGCTGGTCTAATTATTCCTTACCTTTTACATATGAATTACACTCCATAAAAGCAAAGACACCAACAATCCATGCATCTAAGTGTGGTAGCAACCTAATTGATGAAGTTAAAATCACCACCTCTGTGATACAATTTTGTAATTCCGCTGTTATATACTCAGACATGTCTTCCTTTCTGCTTAACAAACTACCGATTTGAACTTTGATTTCTGATCCAATCCTTTTATATGAACATATCCTGATACTGGATGTTTTGCTTACAAGACTGTATGCTCCTTAAGATCAAGAATTGTGTCTACTTTATTGTATTCTCCCAAAGTGCTCCTCACCAAGAAAGGACTCAATAAATACCATTCAATGATGGGTTGACCTCACTGTAAATACCATTGATATTTAAGCACTGATTGCTTTACATTTCCAGATAATTAAGTGCTTATTCATCATTATTAATTTTGTTTCTTGCATTTGCAAAATATGTTAATGTCTGTCTCCCCCTCTAGAATGTAAGCTTGTTGTGGGCAGGAAACACGTTGTCAGAGAATACACAGAAAACTCTGTTGTCCGAAGCACTTACTACAGTGCATTGCACACACACAGTATGTGTTCAATAAATACTATTGAATGATTGATTTGAAATTTGTACAAAAGAAATGACTTAAGCTATTTCACCATGAGATAATTTTTCATTTTGTCAAATATTTTATAGACTATAAAGTCACATAAAAGCTATCCACACTTCAGCCTTGCATATGACAAAATGATCAGGGTCTGAAGAACAAAATGTACTGCAGCACACTCCAGGCAAATTGTTTCACAGTTATTGTAGTGCATGGAAGACGTTGTTAGAATAAAGTATTTGCCAAGAAGACAAGTAATTTAATTTCTGTTAAAGTTTGTGTGCATAAAGCAAGGACATGTCCATACCATGCCTGGCAAATGGATTGCAGAGAGGGGAACAGAAGCTACCCCTCAACCACCATTCCCAATACTTATTGGAATATTCTGGAAGGAGAGTGGAACAGTAGAAACTCTCTCCCTACCTCCTACCAGTAGGTTTGGGGATATTCTGGGAGGAGACTAGCTTCTCACTCACCCTTCCTGGGGAAAAAGCAGCAGGTGAGAAGCAGCATGACATAGTGGCTAGAGCACGGGTGGGGGTCAGAAAGTCATGGGTTCTAATTCTAGCTCTGCCATGTGCTGGCTATGTGAACCTGGGCAAGTCACTTTAGTTCTCTGCGCCTCAGTTCCCTCCTGTGGAAAATGGGGATTGACACTTTGAGCCCCACATGAGACAGGGATAGTGCCAACCCAATTTACTTGTATCTACCCTAGCGCTTAGTAAAGTGCCTGGCACATAGTAAGCATTTGTCAAAAACCACAGTTATTTTTATGATGATTATTATTAAAAAGACTAGGTCCTCCTCATAGAGAGAAAGCAGCATGGCTTAGTGGATTGGGCACTGGCTTGAGAGTCAGAAGAACCTAAGTTCTAGTCCTACCTCCACCACTTGTCTGCTCTGTGACCTAGATAAGTCACAACTTCTCTGGGCCTCATTTACCTCTGTAAATTAGGGAATAAGACTGTGAGCTCCACAAGGCATAACCTCATCACCTTGTATCTACCCCAGCACTGAGAACAGTTCTTGGCACATAGTAAGCACTCAACGAATATAATAATTCTAATTACAGCAGAGCTTAGCACAGTGCCTGGCACATAGTAAATATTTAACAAATACCATTAAAAAAAATTGAACTTCCTGTGCTGTATGTTTTTTGTTTGCTCTTCCAAGACCATCCAAAAGAGGATTCCATATGGTAAAGTGTTTCTCTCTACTTAAAAAATACTTCAGTTTTAAAAAAAAAAGCAAGGGCAAATTAATTTAGTAACATCAAACCACACCACTGACCACCAAGATTAGTGCGGAAAGTTCTTACTTAGTTTTACCAATGTACAAGTGTGTACCACATATACACTCTCATTCATTCCACCAAGATTCCAGTACCACTCTGCTGGTCAAGGGAGCCCGTTCTGCCAATGCTTCTTCTTTCTGCTTCCAAGTGCTCCTCTCCTACTGCATCTGCTGCTCACCTGTGGGCAAACATGCTTTCATTCCATTTGCTATACGGGCTCTCCATATATCTTTACTCCAGGTACTTTCCTCTGCATACTTCTACTGCTTGACTCAAAATGAGTGCCTTTCATCTGCCTTAGTTGTCACAGCTGTGGCTCTCCATGGCAGTCATTGATTGGTCCAGGCTTGTTACTGGGTAGAACAGGGAAAGAAGGTCACAACTACCTCCATGCTCTGCCCCAACACCCCCCCGACAGACTCACAATCACTTGTTCCAGGTACAGCCCATCAGTGTCTTTGCCAATTTCTTCCTCATGTTGTTCATAGGATCACAAATAGGACTAAGCGGCTTGCTGCGGGCTCACCACATCTTCCAGTCCTGGGTGCTGAGAGATTAGACTTCACTCCGCTGCCCGGCTCATCTTCCTGCAGAAACGATCTGGGCATGTCACTCCCCTTCTTAAACACCTCCAGTGGTTGCCTATCAACCTCCGCTCCAAACAAAAACTCCTCACTCTAGGCTTCAAGGCTCTACATCACCTTGCCCCTTCCTACCTCTCCTCCCTTCTCTCTTTCTAATGCCCACCCCGCACGCTCCGCTCCTCTCCTCTGCCGCCCACTTCCTCACCGTCCCTCGGTCTCGCCTATCCCACCGTTGACCCCTGGGCCACATCCTCCCACGGTCCTGGAACGCCCTCCCTCCTCACCTCCGCCAAACTGATTCTCTTCTCCTCTTCAAAACCCTACTTAAAACTCACCTCCTCCAAGAGGTCTTCCCAGACTGAGCTCCCCTTCTCCCTCTACTCCCTCTACCACCCCCCTTCACCTCTCCCCAGCTTTACCCTCTTTTCCCCCCATTTCCCTCTGCTCCTCCCCCTCTCCCTTGCCATCCCCTCAGCACTGTACTCGTCTGCTCAACTGTATATATTTTCATTACCCTATTTATTTTGTTAATTTTGCTAATGAAATATACATCGCCTTGAATCTATTTAGTTGCCATTGTTTTTACGAGATATTCTTCGCTTTGACTCTATTTATTGCCATTGTTCTTGTCTGTCTCCCCCGATTAGACTGTAAGCCCGTCAAATGGCAGGGACTGTCTCTATCTGTTGCCGACTTGTTCATTCCAGGCGCTTAGTACAGTGCTCTGCACATAGTAAGCGCTCAATAAATACTATTGAATTGAATGAATAGACTCTCAATTATGCATTGACTCTATCAGCCACACCTATATCCATCACTGAAACCACAGTTTCAAACCAGATAATGGCCAGTTGGAAAGGATATCAACAGAAAGGATATCAACAGTGTCCAACCCAATCACTTTGTGTCTGCCCCAGCGGTTACAATTGAGTAAGCCTCGCATGTAGTGAGTGCTTACTAGTAGTGTGAAACAGTGTTTGGGCCTGGGAGTCAGAGACTTTGCCGTGTATCTGCTGTGTGACCTTGTGTAAGTGACTTCACTTCTCTGTGCTTCAGTTATCTCAACTGTAAAATGGAGATTCACCTGTGAGCATCATGAGGGCCTGGGATTGTGTCCAACCTGATTACCTTGCAATAATTATGATAATGATGGTATATGTTAAATGTTCACTATATGCTAAGCACTGTAGTAAGCACTGGGGTGTATATAAGCAAATCGGGCTCACAGTCTCAATCCCCATTTTACACATGAGGGAACTGAGATACAGAGAATAATAATGTTGGTATTTGTTAAGCACTTACTATGTGCAGAGCACTGTTCTAAGCGCTGGGGTAGATACAGGGTAATCGGGTTGCCCCACGTGAGGCTCACAGTTAATCCCCATTTTACAGATGAGGTAACTGAGGCACAGAGAAGTTAAGTGACTTGCCCAAAGTCACACAGCTGACAAGTGGCAGAGCCGGGATTCGAACTCATGACCCCTGACTCTCAAGTCCGGGCTCTTTCCACTGAGCCATGCTGCTTCTCAAGTAAAGTGAGTTTCCCAAGATCACACAGGAGACAAGTGGCAGGGCTGGGATTAGAACTCATGACTTTCTGAGTCCCAGGCCCATGCTCTATCCACTATGGCATGCTGCTTCTCTACCCCTGTGTTTAGAACAGTGCTTGGCAAATAGTAAACATCTAACAAGTACCTTCAATCAATTAATTAATCATCCCCTTCACAAACAACATACATATGGAGGGAGGCTCCTGCCCTAGGAGTTGGCAGTCCTGGATTCTAGTCCTGGGTCTGCCATCTGTCTGTTGTGTGGCATTGGGCAAATCACTCAACCTCCACAGGTAAACCCTACAACAAAGGCCTGTTTTGGGGAGCAAATTAAAATGACTCATCTAAGATGCTTAAATGGTAATAAAAGCAACAAATTGAAACACTCCCCTCTAGACTGTAAGCGTGTTATGAACAGGGAAAGAAGTGCTAACTCTGTTGTATTCTCCCAAGTGCTTAGTACAGTGCTCTGCACATAGTAAGGGCTCATTAAATCCTACTGATGGGTTGATTGTTATGACGCAACAGGGCAGATACACCCATCAGATAAAGACCACATCTTCACATAGGGGCATTTGCCATTCACAGAATGAGTTCCGGCCAAAGTATGCATGCCCGTCCTCTGGGCCACAATCCACCCATGGTGTAGGGGAACACCTGCATAGCCGTCAGAGCCAGAAATAAGCAGACAGAAGGCAAACGTTAGTTGAAGGAAGGTGACCCTCACTAAACTGACAGCAAAATTCCAGACTGTTGAGAGTTAAACCAATATTCACATATGGTCCCTGGGTGTCCACAGGCTAAAGAGGCTCCTCGTGGTTAATTATCTCTAAATAAATCTGCTAGTGATGTTTGTTCTGTTTCCATTTCTCTATCACACTCAGTCCCCCAAACCAGCTGGAACGGTTGCTCAGCAGGAGGATATGGAAGCTGTGGCCACTTAGAACCACAGACAGGAAGATGCATTTCTTAAAGATCAGAACGTCACCATGGCTACCTTCATTCACTCCTTCTCCTCCCGTAAACTGATACTCAGCGAATTCAATATCCATGTGGATATTCCTGATGATTCACCCAAACTCCTCTTCCTCTCATCCTCAACTCTGCCAAACTCTTCCTTCACCAAATTTCCACCTAAGCTCACCTACTCACCAAACTTGTATACACATGAGATCTCATTTGCACTAGTAAATGTACCATTTCTAACCTCACCAAATCTGAAATACCACTCTCCTTTCACAACCACCTAATCTGTTATTGTCTAATCTGTCTCCGTCCCACCCCGATCTTCCTGAGAAATGTCCTCTCCCTCAAAAGAGACCTCTGATCTATGGAGTAATTGTTCACTTTTCTCAGGCCCTCAAGCCCCATTTGGAATCCCTATCAATTCCCATCTCTCTTGATGCACAAATCTACACCCTCAACTCACTGAACTCATCCCTCTCAGTCTCCTGTCTCTCTGTTGAGTTAATAAATCCAAGCATGGCCTAGGGGAAAGAACATGGATCTAAGAGACAGAGGCCACTTTTCTGCTGTGTGGCCTTGAGCAAGTCACTTAACTTTTCTGTGCCTCAGTTATTTCATTTGTAAAAACAGAGAATAAGACTGTTAGCCCTAAGTGGGACAGGTGCAATGGCCAACTTGATTATCTGTATCTACTCCAGAGCTTAATATAGTGTCTGGCACATAGTAACTGCTGAACAAATGCCAGAAAAATAAGACCACAATATCAAGACAAGTAAAAGAACACATCACAATGGTGAGAGTTGTCAAATTCTCCACTGCAGTATGTTTATGTAAACAATTCTTCCTTATAAAACTAAGTGCAAAAATAGACTACACTTTACCAGAGATACAAAAAGAGAGGAATCGAAGAAGCAACATGGCCTAGTGAAAAGGGCACAAGCTTGGGAATCAGACAACCTGGATTCTAATCCCAGCTCTATCACTGGTTTTCAGTGTGCCTTTGGGCAAGTTAGTTTTCTTCTGCATGCCTCAGTTTCCTCTTCGGTAAAATGGGGATTAATACTGTGAGCCCTATGTGGGACATGGACTGTGTGCAGCCTAAGCTTGTATCTAGCCTAGCATTTAGAACAGTGCTTGACCCATAATAAGCACTTACAAGTATCATAATTGTTATAGTATAATGGAATATGGAAAGGAGGCGAGAACAGCTTTCATCCAATTTGATCATAGGATAATTCTGCAGGTAAGACTATATAGTTTACCATTTATTAGACACATAAATTCCTTTCTATGCATATATGAACCAAAAAATGCTCCTTAAAATCATAACATTCCAACCCTACAAAGTTGTTTAGTGGAAATGCTAATCCTCTAGAGATGTTATTAGCTTGCACTACCTCCATGAAAGTGGGGTGACTAGTGGAAATGGAGTATGTAACATTTAAGTACATACTTTAGATGCTCCAGTACTTAGGTACCATTCATTCATTCATTCATTCATTCAGTAGTATTTATTGAGCGCTTACTATGTGCAGAGCACAGTACTAAGCACTTGGAATGTACAAATCGGTAACAGATAGAGACGGTCCCTGCCCTTTGACAGGCTTACAGTCTGCTTTACCCACCTACTGGTAACATTCATTCATTCATTCATTCATTCATTCATTCATTCATTCACATTTATTGAGCGCTTACTATGTGCAAAGCACTGTACTAAGCACTTGGAATGTACAAATCCGTAATGATAGAGACAGTCCTTGCCCTTTGACGGACTTACAGTCTAATTGGGGGAAACAGACAGACAAGAACAATGGTAATAAATATAATCGAGGGGAAGAACATCTCATTAAAACAATAACCAATAAATAGAATCAAGGTGATGTACATCTCATTAACAAAATAAATAGGGTAATGAAGATATATACAGTTGAGTGGATGAGTACAGTGCTGAGGGGGTGGGACAGGAGAAGGGGAGGAGCAGAGGGAAAGGGGCCAGAAGAGGGTTTAGCTGCGGAGAGGTGGGGCGGGGGGGGTAGAGGGAGCAGAGGGAAAAAGGGAGCTCAGTCTGGGAAGACCTCTTGGAGGTGGTGGGCTTTAAGTAGGGTAGCATTTGTTACGCACTTACTATGTGTGAAGCACTGTTCTAAGCACTGGGGAGATACAAGGTGATCAGGTTGTCCCTCGTGGGACTCACAGTCTTAATCCCCATTTTACAGATGAGGTAACAACTGAGGCAAGAGAAGTTAAGTGATTTGCCCAAAGTCACACAGCTGACAAGCGGCAGAGCTGGGATTAGAACCCATGACCTCTGACTCCCAAACTTGTGCTCTTTCCACTGAGCCATGCTGCTTCATATTTTAGTATGAAGCAGCATATTTAGTATGCTGCTTCATACTTATTTATTTTTTTAGTATGTAACACATTTTAGTCCTAGAATCCCACTAGAGTGTAAACTCCCTGAGGGTATGGATCATATCTATTAACTCTATTGTGTTCCCAAGTGCTTATTAGAGTGGTGAGCATACAGTAGGTTCTTAAATGAATAGTACAGATGGAAATGAATGTGCCTGGAAAATTTATCCCTTACTCCTGGTTGCATTTGCTGTTAGTACTTGATATGATTATTATTATCTGTAGTGCCTGATGATTAAAATGACTTAGTAATGTTTTTTCAGGGGCAATTATATTTTGAATCCCCAAACATTCCTAAGAATGTGGAAGTTGTTTTTAGGGTATTTTAATGATCTGTTTGTCTATATATTGCTTCCTCAGCTAGTTTCCAACTTTCAAAACTTTAGGGAGTCAATCAACATAAAGTTAGACTTCACAAGTACCACATCTGATTTGAAGTTTGACTCTAAAATATGATGTAGAGTATCATTCATATAATCTGAAGCTTTAATAACTAGTGGTTGTTTTTCAACATTGGCTCATTAGAGATTAGATATCTATGATGATAAGATTTTCATATTTGAATAAAAATAAAAATTTATTCCGATTATTTTCCTAAAGTCGAGCAAATCCAAGTGTAAATATTTTAAATACCACACAAAGAAAATTAAAAGATATTTTAGAAAACGTGAATTGGGCATGTTGGATTTCAAAAAGGGGAGAGAGCATTTAACTCAATCAATCGATCAATCAATGGCATTTATAGGAAAGTAGCATGGCTTAGTGGAAAGAACATAGGCTTGGGAGTCAGAGGATGTCACGGGTTCTAATCCCACCTCTACCACTTTTCTGCTGTGTGACCTTGGGCAAGTCACTTAACTTCTCTGTGCTATAGTTACCTCACCTGTAAAATGGGGATTGACTGTGAACTCCACATGGGATAACCTGATTACCTTGTATCTACCTCAGTGCTTAGAACAGTGTTTGGCATATAGTAAGTGCTTAACCAATACCATTATTATTATTATTATTGTGTATTCATCACATGCAGAGCACTATACTAAAGGCATGAGAGACTATAAGATGACAGTGTTGGCAGACACGTTCCCTGCCCACAACTAGCTTATTTATTAGAGATTTGTAGTTTCCATATTTGTTCAGGCAATTAATGGTTATATTATTCCATCATTATCAGTACCATCATCAACATTATTCAATGAGCACTATTTTTTAGCAGAGCACTGCACAGTTAAAAAGACTCAATGTGTGCCTTCAAGGAATAGCCCTCCAGTACCCCCATTCAAGAGAATAAGCTGATTGTGGGCAGGGATACTGATGTTGTACTCTTCCAAGTGCTTAGTACAGTGCCCTGAATGCAGTAAGTACTCAGTAAATATGATTGATTGATGGATAGCAATTGAATATGTGAAGCAAGAAGATACAAATCTTGCACATGCCACAGAACATTAATTTCATTAACCCAGTGTTGGTACTTTTGTTTTGTTATATCCACAGTCTAGATGGGTGCTTAATTTGGCAGTTCCTTGTGGGCAAGGATAGGGTCTAGGAACTCCATTGTGTTGTACATTCCCAGTTGCTTAATGTAGTGCTCTGCACACAGTAAGTCTTCAATAAATATCATTGATTGATTAATTGATCAATATTAGTCAGTAGTTCAGACCAGAACTCATTCTCTCTTCACACTGTTACTGGCTCCTTTGGGGCTGCTGTGATGAGTTCCCTATAAGAGGTCTTCATTCTTTTGCTGATGGATACTGAATCATTTCAGAGACTTCAGATGTCTCCTGATGCCAGTTTGGGATATGGATTTTTTGTTCTAGAAAGTATAAAACATAATGAAACATTAAAATGATAGACTGCCATCACATCAAAATAGTTCTGCAGAGCAGAGTGCAAAATAGAGCCTGCAAGTCTGGAGACCTGGGTTCTAATCCCAGCTCTGCAACTGGCCTGCTCTGTGACCTTGGAAAAGTCACTTAACTCTGCATCTGTTTCCCTTCTGTAAAATGAGAATAACACCTATTTTGCTTTCTCTTCAACTGTGACCCCTACTCTATCGTATCCCTACTGACAGAAGGTGCACCTCCTCCAAATGGGCCTTCCCAGACTAAGCACATCACCCCTTTTCCTCAGTTCCCTCTCCCTTCCATGTCACCTAGACTTGATCCCTTTGCTCTTCCCCCATCTCCCATATACATATGTATATATCTATAATGCTGTTTATTAATATTGATGCCGTTTACTTGTTTTAATGTGTATATACCTATAATTCTATTTATTTATATTGTTTACCTGTTTACTTGTTTTGATGTCTGTCTCCCCCCTTCTAGATTGTAATCGCAGTGTGGTCAGGGATTGTCTCTCTTTATAGCTGAATTGTACTTTCCAAGCACTTAGTACAGTGCTCTGCACACAATAAGCACTCAATAAATAGACCTGAATGAATGAATGAAAGAAAAACTTTCCATAGCCCTTTGGTGAATAAAAAGTGTTTAATAAAATAAATGTCCTTTCTTATGATTAGTGAGAGTCACTATTATAGTTCAAGCTATCAAAATGTATTCAACTTATGGATCAAAATTAATTACTACATTAATTCAGCATCATTGAGATAATTTACTTGTTGAAGCATAGGAATTTCCTAGCATATAGACATCTGAGATAAAAGCGTATAAATCTAAGGACACAATCATTTTTCAGAACAAATACGAGTAAGTTGAAAATGGAAACTACTGGGGTTTCTTACATCTGAATCCTCAACCAGATTCCTTTTGACAGACACATGAAACATATTTTGAGGTATGTTCACCCTGAGTTGGACTGTCATTACACTATAAAATGCATGGGCAATACAAGGAGCAATATCAAGATTTCTATACTGTATTTGTAATTGTCAAAAAAGTTAATGAAACTCAACTGACCTAGGCTTTAGAAACTTATCAAATTTGACAATACCAAAGTTCAGAACTCTTGAGATACTGTAAAAAGGTATAGGGTGCTCAGCTCATGTTAAAACTGCCCTGTCTGGCCTTTCGCTACCACCCATTGGCAGAAAATTGATGTCACATTAACCAAATTGACCAAATTTATGCCCTCAGCACTACCTTCTCCACTGAACTCAACTCACTCGTTGCCCTATCCCTTTGCTGACCTTGTAATACTAACCCATAGCTCTGGATTACCTCCACAGTCCACTTCCTTTGCTCCTGTGTAGGAGCCACAGAGTGCTACTGGCAGAAATCCAGATGTCAGACTGACCTTGTCCACCTCTGCTTCATCCTTGTCTAGTTTAACTCTGCTCTCTTGTCTGCCTGGAAACATCATCTCTCCATCCTTATTGACTCACATGCCCATTGACCTTGCCAGTTGTTTCAGAGGTTTAATTCCCTCCTCAAACCCCACATCTATCCATCACTCCCATTTCTTGTCCTTAATGACCTGGCCCTGTACTTTATTAAGAAAATTGTAACCATCAGGCATGATCTCCCTAAAGTGTCCCCGGCTTTTCTTCAGTCACTTCCCCCTCCTGCTCCTTCTTCAAAACTCTCCCATCTTTCCCAGCAGCATCTCAAGAGATCTCCTGCCTACTCTCAAAATCCATCACGCACACCTATGTCTCTGATCATGTCCCTTCTCACCCTATCACCTCCCCTTCCTTCTTCCTTCCTGACCACCATCTTCAACTGTTCACTCTCCTTTGGCTTTTTCCCCACTGCTGTCAAACAGGTTCAGAACTCCTCTATCCTAAAAATTAAAAAAAAAAAAAATCCTTGACCCCCATGTCTCCCTCCAGCTATCTCCCCATCTCTCTCCTAACCATTTCCTCTCCAAACGCCTTGAGCAAGTTGTCTACATCTGGTGCCTTTGCTTCCTCTTGTCCTGTTCTCTCCTTGACTGCCCTCCCATCTGATTTCTTCCCTCTTTGCTCCACAAAAACTGCCCTCTCAAAAGTTACCAAAGATCTCCTTCTTGACAAATTCAATGGCTTCTTGTTTTATGTGTTGAGTCGTCTCCAACCTGTAGCAACACCATGGACACATCTCTCCCAGAACACACCAACTCCATCTGCAATCATTCTGGTAGTGTATCCATTGAGTTTTCTTGGTAAACATTTAGAAGTGGTTGATCATTGCTCTCTTCTGTTCAGTAAACTTGGATTTCCGAACTCGACTTTCTTCAGTGCCACTGCTGCCCAGCATAGGTTAGTTTTGTCTTGTAGCAGATGGCCTTCCGTTCACTAGCCACTGGCCAAGCTAGGAATGGAATGGGAAGGCCTCTGCTTGACTCTCCTTCCTGAAGCTGAGACAGGTAGAGTACTGGAAACTCTCCAGGTGAGACCTTAATAGGATTCAATGGCCTCTAATCCATCCTAATCCTCCACAAACTCCGGCGTCCTTCAGTGCTATCAAGCACCCCCTTCTCAACTGATCAATCAGTGCTACTCATTGAGTGCTTATGTGTGCAGAGCACTGGGAGAGTACAATTCAACAGATGAGCTTACAGTCTCCTGCAAAAATTATTCGAACTTGGCTTTGCCAAGACTGTCGTCTCCTGGTTGTCCTCCTATCTCTATGGCCACACCCTCACAATCTCTTTCACAGGTTCTTCTTTTGCCTCCCACCTACAAATTAGGAGAAACAGCATGGCATGGTGGATAGAGCATGGGCCTGGGAGTCAAAAAGTCATGGGTTCTAATCTTGGCTCTGCCACTTGTCTGCTGTGTGACTTTGGGCAATCATTTCACTTCTCTTTGCCTTAGTTACCTCATCTGTAAAATGAAAATTGGGACACATGGGACAGGGACTATGTCCAACCCAATTTACCTGCATCCACTCCAGTGCCTAGTGCCTGGTACATAGTAAGTGCTTCACAAATACCATAATTAACTACAGGAACCCCTCAGTCTCAATTCTGGGTCCCTTTTTTCTCCATCTTCACTCACTCCCTTGAAGAACTCATTCACTCCCATGGCTTTGAATACCAGTTCTATGTGGATGATTTCCCAAATCTCCATCTCCAGCCCTGATCTCACTCCTCTTTAGTCTCATATTTCATCCTACCTTGAGGAAATGTCTACTCCAACCTATTCAACCCTGAACCCTCAGGCCCCTTCAACACTCTCAACTACCCCTTCTCCTGGATCCACCATCCAACCTTGGCTTCACTGTCACTATTCTCCCCTGTTTCTCCTGCTATCTCTCTTGCTGTTCTTATTCAGTCTCTTTTATGGGCTTCTTCTCTGTCTCCCACCTCCTAACTGGGGAAGTCTCTCAATTCCTACTACATCTGAGCCTACACACTTCATGCCTCTCATATACAAACTTCTCACTGTACCTCAATCTTGTCTATCATGCCAACGACCCCTCGCCTATATAGAAACACATCTCCTATAAGAGGCCTTTCCTGACTGAGCCCTCATTTCCTCTTATACTCCCTTCTGCATCACCTTTTTCCTTAGATTTGCACCCTTTCTTCACCCTTCCCTCAGCCCCATAACATTTGTGTACATATTCATAATTATTTATTTACATTAATGTCTGTGCCCCTCTCTAGACTGTAAGTTCATTGTAGGTGGGGAATATGTCTACCAACTCGGTCATATGGACTTCTTCCAAGGGCTTAGTACAGTGTTCTGCACACAGTAAGTGCTCAGTAAATACCTGCCATCCTCAAGCAATTCATGGTATTCAATACTCATTGATTGTTAAGATTGTAACAGAAAGAAGACACAGGTCCCCTGCTCTAATGGAGTTTAAAATCTGAAGAATACAGGCACAAAATATTTCACAAATGGAAAAGCAACAGGAAGAACAAGAATATATCAAGAAGTATCATATATATTCAAATTTATCAAGACGCAAGTCCTGAATCAATAATTGAATGTACAACTAAATAGATAAATATGCAAATAGCAATATGCATATGCATGAATGTGTAGGCCTAATCAATCTTGTGCTGCCATGGAGATGCAATGAGGGACCTTAAAGCAGGTGTCAAATATGCTTCCAAATCATCAGTAAACCCTCCCAATTCAACAGACTATGATAATCACTGAAAGTCTGTGAGGCAGTCTTCCAGGATTTATGTATGCTAATGATTGCCCCTTGAAGTCATCATCATAAGACACGCATATGATTATGAACTGTTTCCCAGAGTTAGTGCAGCACTATGAACTGACAATAGGCCTGCCAAAATCTAGGTTTATGTCTCAGTCTGCACCATGGACACCCTAAATAGAAACGAGAAGTTATAACGGCAAAACAAAACTCCATTACGCATTCATTCAACACTGCTTGAGCCCTTGCTGTGCCTAGAACACTGTATTTTGCCACTTGCCCTCTATGTGACCTTGTCAAGTCACTGAACTTCTCTGAGTCTCAGGTACCTAATCTGTGAAATGGGGATTAGATACCTCCTACTTAGACTGTGCTTTCTATGAGGAAAAGGGACTGAGTTCGATCTATCTTTTATCTAGCCCAGTGCTTAGTGCAGGCTTGGCACATAGTAAGCACTTAAATACTATAATTGCAATTATTAGTACAGCATTAGAGAAGTATTCAGTAGAAGATAAAGTATACCCAGCCCTTGGTCAGCACAGGTGTTCAATCTAAGCAAAAAGGATATGGGAGAAAAAAAAATGGACATGCAAGGAAAGATTGAAATGAGGACCATAAGAAATGAGAAAACAGTGACCAAAATACGAATAGTAAGGGAATGATAAGGGAATGGTTCTTAGGTTTACAGTGCTACAGCAGGTCAGTCCAGAGTCCAAAAGTCATAGCAAAAGAGTTTTCCAAAAGTTGAAAATGTTTCTTTAAGGGGGACATGTTCTCCCAGTCCATGCCCTAGATTGGACAGGGCCCTTGTGGGCAAAACGCTGACTTTATGATCTGACCAATACACTACCCAATACTTCAGGTAGGTAAGGTCACTGTTGGCAGGGATCACGTCTACCAACTCTATTATATTGTTCTTAGAATATAAGCACTTATAACAATGTTCAATGAATGCCATAGATTGAAACCAAATCAAGAAGATCGGCATGGCCTTTGGGAAAAGTTTGAACAACACTTCATTTGTTCAATCGTATTTACTGAGCACTTACTCTGAGCACATTTGTCAAAGATGAGGTAAAAGCTAATTTTAACTGAAGGTCTATACACCCCTCTCAGGGTCACACCTGGAGAGTTTCCAGTACTACACCAGGCTCAGCTATGGGGGAGAGAGTCAAGCAGAGGCATAACCATTCCACTCCTAGCTTGGGCAGTGGCTAGTGAGTGGAAGGCAAACTGCTACAAGTCAAAATTCACCTGTGTTGGGCAGCAGCCGCATGGGAGAGAGTTGAGGGTGAAGACTGGACAACATAAGACAACACAAGACAATTGCTATTATGGGGGTCAACTTTCAATATGATTGTCACTAAAAGCATATCCTCAAATGGGTTTTCCATATTCAACATCAAATGGCAGGACTCCCAGCAGAGGTTCTGAATGCTGTTAGTTCACTAGTATTTACGCCATGCATAAACTGCTCAGTTTCACTAGATAGAGCTTCAGTGGTGGAAAGATGATAGCAAGATCAAATAGAGCTGTCATATAGTAAACCAAATTATAACATATACAATGGGGAGGGTTCAGGAAAAATGTTTTAAAGACATGATAACACCAAGTCTCCTATATTGTGGTATAAGATGAGATTGCAGAGCAATAACTGCAGCATATAGACCAATCTGACCTGTAGTAATCAAGATAAGCATTTCTATTTTTGAGGAGAGGTTTTGGGAAGATCAGGCAGCCAGAGGTAAATGTGAAATCTAATGACAGACATTGCGAGTTGGATTTGATCGTAAACTCTTGGAGAGCAGGTAATATGTGTTTTATTTGAGATTTACTGTACTAATCACATAGTACATGGCTCAGAACAAAGTAGGTTAAGTGTGTAATGTATACAATTGTAAGCACTGAAGAAATATCACTAATTGATAGATTGAAGTGGACTACACATAACCAAATCTTTGGACAACTTATTTATACACACCTCAGAATTTGTGGGGTGTTTCCTATGGGATATTTCACTTATGTCTTCCAGCAATGAGCATCTCATTGTCACTGGTGTCAGTTTTGAAAACAAAGGACAGCTGTTTCTTAATAATATTGATAGTAATAATAATGCTGGGGTTTACTAAACACTGGAGTAGATATAAATTCATCAAATAGAACAGAGTCCCTGTCCCCTACAAAGCTTACAATCTATTTTGTCCCCAGTTTATAGATGAGGAAACTGAGGCCCCAAGAGGGTAAATAACTTACCCAAAGTCACACAGTAGGTGGCTGACTAAGCTTGTACTAGAACCCAATTCTCCTTACTACCGGTTCCAGGCTCTTTCTGATAAGGCACAGTGCCTCTATAAAGAGAAGTTGTGCAAAATGACTTTGCAGAGTACAAATTGAATTATAATGGGATCTGTATATATTGTATGCTAAACTGGGAATCCCAAAAGAAAAACAGAGAAAGCTATCTTTCTTTATTGCAAATACGAAGAAAGTTTTCTCAGTCCTGCATAAGATAATGTGATGATAAAATGATTTGAGCAGTGCCAATGGGACAAAGGAAGTTTACTTAGACTTGCTTAAGCTAATACTTGGGGTTAAAGACATTAACACTGGGTTGCAATTGTTGAAAAAGAGATGTCATGTAAGTTAGTATTAGTAGGGAATGAATGTGTTGCACATGAATACAGTACAGTGTATTTATTTTAATTCTCCCCAACAACAACAACAACAAAAATCCCAATTTAAATATATTTGAGTGGTTTCAAATTGTAAATGAACAGAAATTAATCTGGTGTCCTAACGGTCCTGCAGTGTAACTCTTGAGGAAGTTAGGATCCTGAAGGACTATGGCTCAATGACACTATACGTGATAAGTGAAGATGATTCCACTTGGCAACTATGTGACTCTGGGCAAGTCATTTCACTTCTCTGTGCCTCAGTGACCTCAGCTGGAAAATGGGAATTAACTGTGAGCCTCACGTGGAACAACCTGATTACCCTGTATCTACCCAAGTGCTTAGAACAGTGTCATTCATTCATTCAATAGTATTTATTGAGCGCTTACTATGTGCAGAGCACTGTACTAGGCGCTTGGAATGAACAAGTCGGCAACAGATAGAGGCAGTCCCTGCTGTTTGACGGGCTTACAGTCTAATCGGGGGAGACAGACAGACAAGAACAATGGCAATAAATAGAGTCAAGGGGAAGAACATCTCGTAAAAACAATGGCAACTAAATAGAATCAAGGCGATGTACATTTCATTAACAAAATAAATAGGGTAATGAAAATATATATAGTTGAGCAGAAGAGTACAGTGCTGAAGGGATGGGAATGGAGAGGGGGAGGAGCAGAGGGAAATGGGGGGAAAAGAGGGTTAAGCTGCGGAGAGGTGAAGGGGAGGATGGTAGAGGGAGTAGAGGGAGAAGGGGAGCTCAGTCTGGGAAGGCCTCTTGGAGGAGGTGAGTTTTAAGTAGGGTTTTGAAGAGGGGAAGAGAATTAGTTTGGTGGAGGTGAGGAGGGAGGGCATTCCAGGACCGCGTGAGGACGTGGTCGACGGCGGGATAGGAGAGACTGAGGGACGGTGAGGAGGTGGGCGGCAGAGGAGCGGAGCGTGTGGGGTGGGCAGGAGAAAGAGAGAAGGGAGGAGAGGTAGGAAGGGGCAAGGTGATGGAGAGCCTTGAAGCCTAGAGTGAGGAGTTTTTGTTTGGAGCAGAGGTTGATAGGCAACCACTGGAGTTGTTTAAGAAGGGAGTGACAGGCCCAGATCGTTTCTGCAGGAAGATGAGCCGGGCAGCGGAGTAAAGAATAGACTGGAGCGGGGTGAGAGAGGAGGAAGGGAGATCAGAGAGAAGGCTGACACAGTAGTCTAGCCAGGATATAACGAGAGCCCGTAGCAGTAAGGTAGCCGTTTGGGTGGAGAGGAAAGGGCGGATCTTGGCGATATTGTAAAGGTGAAACCGGCAGGTCTTGGTAACAGATAGGATGTGTGGGGTGAACGAGAGAATAGTGCTCTGCACATAGTAAGCGCTTAATAAATACCAACATTATTATGATGGAGATGGTGGAAATAAAGGTGGCAATGATGATAATGATTCGATGTTGATGATGATAATGATGGCTATGATAACAATGATGGAGTTTCCTTTTTGAAATAAGGATTGAACT
Source organism: Ornithorhynchus anatinus (assembly GCF_004115215.2). Taxonomy (NCBI): domain Eukaryota; kingdom Metazoa; phylum Chordata; class Mammalia; order Monotremata; family Ornithorhynchidae; genus Ornithorhynchus; species Ornithorhynchus anatinus. The sequence continues at coordinate 160,471,854 of NC_041728.1, forward strand.
TTTTTTGTCCTGGATCAGGAATCTGCATGAAGGAATTGATTTCAGTGCTAGTGGTTTGCCTAGTGCCTTTCACACACTCTCTTCCCTGTCATTTTGGTTCCTCTTGGGTTGAGCTACTCTGTATATATACAACATACAGAATGAACGTATATGTGTGTACTCAGTTTGAGTACACGTAAAAACTGACATCCTTAATTAGGGTTTGTTGAATTCTTACTACTGTCATGGTGTTCTAGTGGAAGGCAATCCATCTTTTTGAGGAGTAGTTTAGTTTGTCACTATGTAATTCCTTCTAATAGCATGAAAACGTTATTCATGAAAAACCAGTGGTCTCCAAATCTGTTTCTGAAACATACTGGTGAGGATTTAGTTGTAATGAATTGGGAATTTGTCCTTCTTAATGATTGTCAAACACAATTTTAACCATTTCTATAAGAGACACATGAATCTAGGAAAAAAATCAGACTAGCTCTGATGTTATTCTCCCAGTTTTTCCTTTTTGACCACATAATTTGTATTATCAGAAATTATATTTGCAAAACTAAACCAATAAAGTATGTTCTCAATACTAACTCTCCCAAGTGCTTAGTACAATGCTCTCTCTGCACACAATAAGCACTCAGTAAATATATAGATCGATTATTCCCATCCTACATTCCCCTGACCCTCCCAACACATACATGCATACACACACCAAAACAAACACACACATAAACGTGTAATCTGCCTGAATTCTAGCACAATAAAGGCTTTATACCAAACTGGGTAAAACTTGAATTAGATGCTAGTACAGAAAAGTACATTAGAATTACGGGAAAGGGATTTTATCCAATGCCCTCCTGTATATTCTCCCCCAGAATGTTGTGTGCTATTCTTCATACAGTATGTGATTAACAAATTAATATTACTTCTACTTATCTAGCTGCTATCTCTCTCCTGGAGCTCCTATTTCAGATCTCTGAAATTTCATATTTTATAGGGGTAATTAATAATTGTGATATTTGTTACGTGCTTACTATGTCAAGCACTGTACTCAGCAGTGGGGTAGATAAGAGATAATCAGGTCTTGTATAGTCATTCATTCATTCAATAATATTTATTCAGCACTTACTATGTGCAGAGCACTGTACTAAGTGCTTGGAATGTACAATTCAGCAACAGATAGAGACAATCCCTGCCCAATGATAGCCTCACAGTCTAAACGGGGGAGACAGACAGCAAAGCAAAACAGAAGAAAACAAAAACAAGAGAACATCACCAAGATAAATAGAATCAAGGAGATATACACCTCATTAACAAAATAAATAGGGTAATAAATAATATATACAAATGAGCACAGTGCTGAGGGGAGGGGAAGGGGGAAGCACAGAGGGTTGGGGGAAGGGGGAGGAGATGGGCAGGGGCTCAGCCTGGGAAGGCCTCCTGGAGAAGGTGAGCTCTCAGTAGGCCTTTGAAAAGGGGATAATAGTTTGGCAGACGTGAGGAGGGAGAGCATTCAAGGACATCGGTAGGACGTGGGCCAGGGGTCGATGGTGGGATAGGCGCAAAGGGGGGACCATGAGGAGGTGTGCGGCAGAGAAGCAGAGCATGTGGAGTGGGCAATAGAAAGAGAGAAGGAAGGTGAGGTAGGAGGGGCAAGGTAATGGAGAGCTTTGAAGCCAAGAGTGAGGAGTTTAAAGCCAATAGTAAGGAGTTTCTGTTTGATGAGGAGGTGAATGGGCAGCCACTGGAGGTTTTTAAGGAGGCAAGTGACATGTCCAGAGTATTTCTGTAGGAAGATAATCCGGGCAGCGGAAAGAAGACTAGACTGGAGTGGGGAGAGACAAAAGGAAGGGTGATCCGAGAGGGGTTTGACCCAATAATCCAGGTGGGATATTATGAGACCTTGTACCAGCATGATAGCAGTTTGGATGGGGAGGAAAGGGAGGATCTTGGCGAAATTGTGAAGGTGAGACCGGCAGGTGTAGGTGATGGATTGGATGTGTGGGGTGAAGGAGAGAGCTGAGTCAAGGATAACACCAAGGTTGTGGGCCTGTGAGACAGGAAGGATGGTCATGCCATCCACAGTGACAGGGAAGTCAAGAAGAGGACAGAATTTGGGAGGGAAGATAAGGAGCTCAGTTTTTTAATAGGAATGAAAACAAGTAGTGAATCTTCATTTTGTAGATGAGGGAAATGAAGTACAAAAAAAAAAAATTAACTCACCTGCCCAAGGTCATACACAGACAGATTGCGAGGCAGGATTAGAACCCAGCTCCTCTGACTCCCACAGCGGGTCAAGATAACATTGATCCTCTGCAAAGAAAAATTAACCTTTACATTTTTAATGCTTACAATGATAGTTGTGGGGATGATATTGATCATGGAATTTTCAGTTGGGGTCAAGGGATGAACCTTTTTCCTGGCCCAAGAATCTGAACAAAATAATTTGTTCTAGTACTAGTGGTTTGTACAAGTGCACTCATACAGTCTCTTCCTTGTCTTCGCTTTTGCTGTTACTAATAATAATAATAATAATAATGTAATAATGATAATGATGGTATTTGTTAAGTGTTTACCATATGTCAAGTACTGTGCTAAGTAAGCACTGGGGTAAATACAAGCTAATCAGGTTGGACACAGTTCCTTTCCCAAATGAGCCAAATGAGGCACAGAGAAGGGAAGCGACCTGCCCAAGGTCACACATCAGACAGGTGGCAGAGCTGGGATTTGAACCCAGGTCCTTCTAGCTCCCAGGCCACTAGGTCATTACTTCTGCCCATTTATTCTAATTTTAATCTCTCATTTAAGGTCAACATTTGGCAGTGAATTCAGTTCTTCCCAAATGTAGGTTTTCAACCACAGGCAGGAACAAGACAACAGTTTGAGAGGATGTTCTTCTACAAGCACTTACCTACCTGGATCCAGTGTTCAACGGTGAGGGAAGAAGCTATTATCTGTGGAGTTATGAGCTCTTGTCTTTGGGCACCAGGCTTTCCTTAATGCACAGTTCTGCAGTGCATAATCCCCGTGTTATAGGACAACTGGGAATTTCATCCTGCCTCCCCTTCTCTGCATGCCTCAACAGTGAAAGTGTGATTTCTTGAGCTATGTTCCCCAACACTATTTTGGGTGATCATGTCTTGTCATTTGATGTTAAATAGCCCAATAGATCAGCAAGCCCTTTGGGAGACTGACAGTGTGCTCTGATGCTCATCAACATTTCTAGACAAACTGAAGGTCAGTAAAGTAATTGTTTCTCACCATATATCTGTCTGGACTTACCTCAAATGCCATTTATGACTTCTAAAGTACTTTCATCAGTGCCTTCTACATTCCCTTCCTGTGTTCCCCAACACACACACACAAACACACACACACAGACATACTCTTTGTTTTTCACCACTGATATAAAAAGGCTTCAGATATTTGTTATACCACCGAGTATATAGCAACTCTTCGTGAATTGTTTCCTTGGAACTGCCTATTAATTAGGCTTCTGGTGCTGTCAGTGTTCTCAGTTTGAGGACCGTGTAATCCTTAAAGACTGGCTTGGCCTCATGAATTGATTTTCACACATTATCTTTAGAGTGGATTCTGTAGTTCAGTGAGGCCTGGTGGTTCACTGTTTGATTTTTACAATTTAGATCTAGTGTGAGTTGGGGTTAATTCAGTGCTATCATGTAGTAGATGTGGTGTGAGACATGTTACTGAGTAATATCTTCTAGGTCCATATGGTTCACTCCCCACTCAATATGCTAATAGTCAACCAGTCCTCAAAGTGGGACCTAAAAAGTTACAAGTCATTTTTCATAATAGAGGAGATCTCTTCTCAAAAGCCACTCCCTCCACCTGCGCTTCCAACCCCATTCCTTCACAACTTAACAAACACTTGTCCCCTCCCTTCTTCCCTCCCTAAAAGCCAACTTCTACTATTTGCTCTTGGATAGCTTCTTCCCCATCACTTTCAAACATGCCTATGTTTCCCCTATCCTAAAAAAAACCCTCCTTTGATCCCAGGGCTCCTTCCAATTATCATCCCATCTCCCTCCTACCATTCCTCTCCTAGCTCCTTTAGCAATATGTCTACTCCCCTTGTCTCAAATTCCTCTCCTCCAATTCTCTCCTTGGCACCCCCTCTAATTTGGTTTTCATCCCCTTCACTCCACAGAAACCATACTCTTAAAGTTCACCAATGATTTCCTTCTTACCTAATTCATTGACCTCTATTCCACCCTAATCCTCCTTGATCCCTCAGCTGCTGACGACCCCCCCACCCTTCCTGGAAACACTATCTGCCCTTGGCTTCACTGGCACTGTCCTCTCCTGATTCTCCTCTACTCTCTGTCCACTCATTCTCAGTCGGTTTCATGGGCTCCTCCTCTGCCTCCCACCCCTTAACTATGGAGTGTCCCTCAAGGTTCAATTCTGGGTCCCCTTCTATCCTCCATCTACACATACTCCTTTGGAGAACTTATTCGTTCACTTGTCTTCAACTACCACCTCTATGTGGTTGATACCCAAATCTACATCTCCAGCCTGGATCTCTCTCCTTACTGCAGTCTTGCATTTCCTCTTACCTTCAAGACATCTCTACTTGAATGTCCTGAGTTCACCTCAAGCTTAACATGTCCAAAATAGAGCATCTTATCTTCCCACCCAAACCCTGCCCTCCCCATGACTTTCCCATCACTATAGAATACACCACCATCTTTCCTGTCTCACAAGCCCTTATTCTTGTTATTATCTTTGACTCCTCTTTTTCATTCAACCCACATATTCAATCGATCACTAAATCCTTTCAGTTCAACCCTCACAACTACTAAAATCCACCCTTTCCTCTCCATCCTAACTGCTACTATGTTAATCCAATTATTTATCCTATGCTGCCTTGATTACTGTATCAGTCTCCTTGAGGCCCTCTCAGCCTCCTGTCTCTCCCCACTCCAGACCATACTTCACTCTGTTGTCTGGATCATTTTTCTAAAAAAATGTTCAGGCCATGTTTCCCCATTCCTCAAGAACCTCTAGTGGGTTCCCATTCACTTCCCCATAAGACAGAAACTTCTCACTATTGGCTTGAAAGTACTCAATCACCTTGCCCCTTCATATCTCACCTCCCTACTCACCCAGCCTGCACATTTCGCTGCTCTAATGCTAACCTTCTCACTATACCTCGATCTTGTGTATCTCACCACTGAACCTTTTTCCACATCCTGCCTCTGAATGCCCTCTCCCCTGCTTCAAACCTTATTGAAGAACACCTCCTCCAAGAGGCCTTCCCAGACTAAGCCCTCTTTTCCTTTTCTTCAACTCCCTTCTGCATCATACTGACCTGCTCCCTTTAATCATCCCCCCCATCCCGGCCCTTTATGGACTTATGTACATGTCTGTTAGTTATTCATTCATATTAATGCCTGTCTCTCCCTCTAGACTGTAAGCTTATTTTGGGCATTAAATGTTTCTGTGATATTGGTATAGCATATTCTCCCAAGGTCTTAGTACAGTGTGCTGCAAACAGTAATTGCTCCATAAATATGACTGACTGACAATTGGGAGAGTATAATACACAGTAGGTAGACATTATTCCTGCTCTGAAACACCATACAGTCTAAGTGGGGAAATGAAGTTCATATTAAGTTACAAGTGAGGGAAGGGACCAAGGATTTGTACTGTGGGGGTGGAGATAGGGAGGATACCTAAAGTGTTGTAACTAAGTCAGTTAAAGTAAGTGGAGCAACTCAAAAAAAGAAAAAAAAAACAAGTTAACAATGAAAAAAGAGTTTTTCTTTAATAGCATTTAGTAAGATATACATACCTGGGGCATGTATATATATAAGAATAGTAACTAAAAATGAAACAAACTATTCTCCGTGGGTGATTATTTTGAATGAATGAATATTTTAGTAGAACGAACTGAACACTCAGATCTATGACACCTGAGAACCCACCTCAGGCTCTGTGGAGGGGAAGGACAAGATACTTTGCTTCCCTTCTGATTCTCATTTTAGAATAGAAATGCCAGTTTCAAGGAGAGACCCCATGACGACTTGCATCCCTCTGTTCCCTCTCAACATAACATATAAAGTAGATTTCTACTGTAACACCAGTCTGCACACATCACTCCTCTTAATGCTAGATGGATTGCTGTGCCTCTATCTCATCTATCCCAACACTGATTTCTTGCCCACATCCTCCCTCTGATCTGGAACTCCCTCCCCCTCCATATACCACAGATTACCACTTTCACCCCTTTCAAAGCCTTATTAAAATTACATCTCCTCCAAGATTCCTTCCCTGATTAAGCCCTTTTCCCCAACTCCCTCTCTCTTCTGCATCACTATGCACTTTGATCTGCACCCTTTAAACACTTGAATCCTCCCTCTAGCCCACAGCACTTATCTACATATTCATAATTTATTTCTATTCACGTCTCTAACCTTCTAGACTATAAGCTTCTTGTGGGAAGTTAAAATGTCTACTAAGGCTCTAACACAGAGAAGCAGCATGGTTCAATGGAAAGAGCCCAGGCTTGGGAGTCAGAAGGTCATGGGTTCTAATCCCAGCTCGGCCATTTGTCAGCTGTATGACTTTGGGCAAGTCACTTCACTTCTCTGGGCCTCAGTTACCTCATCTGTAAAATGGGGATTAAGACTGTGAGCCCACGTGGGACAACCTGATCACCTTGAATCCCCCCTGCCCCGACCAGTGCTTAGAACAGTGCTTCACACATAGTAAACGCTTAACAAATGCCATCATTATTATTATCATTACTCTCCCGAGGACTTAATACAAGGCTTTACACAGTGTAGTGTCTCAATAAATATCACTGATTGATTGATTGATTTAATGAAGTGATGACGCAAAGTTGAGCCTCAGAGCCTGCTCTTCCCAACATTCTCAAGTTTTCTTGTTTTAAGGGACATCTGTTTCTGTATCGATGCAATTTTTTATGATATTTGTTAAGTGCTTACTATGTACCAGGAACTGAACTATGTGCTGGAGTAGGTAATAATAATAATAATAATGATTATTATGGCATTTGTTAAGCACTTACTATGTGCAAAGCACTATTCTACGTGCTGGAGAGGATACAAGGTAATCAGGTTGTTCCACGTGGGGCTCATAGTCTTAATCCCCATTTTCCCGATGAGGGAACTGAGTCACAGAGAAGTGAAGTGACTTGCCCAAAGTCAAACAGCTGACAAGCAGCTTAACTGGGATTTGAACACATGACCTCTGACTCCCAAGCCTGTGCTCTTTCCAATGAGGCACACTGCTTCTCACGAAAAATTTATAGTGATGGTATTTGTTAAGTGCTTACTATGTGCCAAGCACTGTTCTAAGCTCTAGGGGGGATACAAGGTCATCAGGTTGTCCCACGGGTGGCTTACAGCGTGGCTCACTGGAAAGAGCCCGGGCTTTGGAGTCAGAGGTCATGGGTTAGAACCCCGGCTCTGCCACTTGTCAGCTGTGTGACTTTGGTCAAGTCAATTAACTTCTCGGTGCCTCAGTTACTTCATCTGTAAAATGGAGATTAAGACTGTGAGCCCCACGTGGGATAACCTGATTCCCCTGTGTCTACCCCAGCACTTAGAACAGTGCTCGGCACATAGTAAGCGCTTAACAAATACCAACATTATTACAGGCTTCATCCCCATTTTACAAATAAAATCACTGAGACACAGAGAAGTGAAGAGACTTGCCCAAAGTCACACATTTGACAGGTGGCAGAAGCGGAATTAGAACTCATGACCTCTGACTCCCTCCCTCAGGCTCTTTCCACTGAGCCACGCTGCTTCTCAAGAGATAATCGGACACAGTCCATGTCCCACAAAGGACACATAATCCTAATCCCCATTTTACAGATAAGGTAACAGACACAGAGAAGTCAATTGGTGGAGGCAGGATTAGAACCTAGGTCCATCTGACTTCCAAGCCCATTGTCCATCCACTAGGCTACACTGCTTCTCTTGGGTTGTGCTAAACCCACAGTCACTCTAAGGGGATAAAATAATTGTGGCTTTTTGTTAAATATTAACTAAATAGCAAGCACTGTACTAAGCTCTGTAATAGTGTATTTACAGCATAACTAGGTCAGACAGAGTCCCTGCTTCATAATGGTGTTTACAGATGAAGTAGAAGGAAGGGCAGGCATTGAATCCTCATTTTACAGATGAAGAAACTGAGGCACAGAAAAGTCAGTGATTGACCAGGGTCACACATCAGGCAAGGAGCAGAGTTGGGTTAAGAACCCCAATCCTCTGACTTCCAGGCTCATACTTTTTCCATAGTACCCTGTTGCTTCTGAATTTGCACATAAATTTAGCTTTTATGTAGAAATGACTGTTCAACTATTCTTACAGGAATTTCATCCTGATGTATTTGTCCTATTACATGTAATCGCCTTGTTCGTATTTTTTCTCTAAGTGTAAATAATCTGTGTCTTCACCACTACCAAGCAAATAGAACAGTGCCTTTCACAACAATGCTCAGTAAATGTCACTGACTGGTTGGTTGACTGTACTGAAGAAAGATAAGCTGCCAGGGCATTTTACATCCAGCCCCAGTAATACCAACTCCTTCACATGTCTGCTGTGTAACCCTGGGCAAGTCACTTCACTTCTCTGTGCCCCAGTTACCTCATCTATAAAATGGGGATTGAGACTATGAGCCTCACATGGGACAAGGACTATGCCCAGCCCGATTTGCTTGTATCCACTCCAGAGCTTAGTAAGGTGACTGGCACACAATAATAATGATGGTCTTTGCTTAACAAATACCATCATTATTAATTATTATTAGTAATAGTAGTAATCATAGTGGTTAAAGTAGTAGGATAGTAATTTTAGTAGTGAATTGCTTTAGTTGTAATAGTAGGAGAATTTATTTAATACTCACTTGCTGTGATGCACTGTACTTGGGAAGTACAGAATAATGAAATGACACATTCCTTGTGCACAGTACTGGGTGAGACAAACAAAAAAACTAGAGTGATCAAAATATATTTAAATGTAGTGAGCACACATTTACTAATGCTAAGGAGGGTGTAAATTAGTTCATAAATGCTAAATTTGGCTTCTTTCCCTAGGTGAAGAGAGAGTGGGGCTTAATATGGTTCATAAGAATAAACCTATGCAGATGAGCAATATGAAATTATAATTGCATCCATTTCACTATTTTTTCCTTCAAATAACTCTAATCCATACTAAGATTGCATTCAAGTATGAAAATGAAGGTAACTTAATTGTTCTGTTAAAGCTGGATGTTTAATGAAACTTCATTTTCTTTTAGCAATAAGAACAAATGGTTTGGAAAAAAACATCAACACAATGCATTCTATAGAATAACAATCTGTTCTCATAGGCATTTTGAAGGGGAATATTAAATTGATATATAATTTTTCCATCAGGTTGTCAAATTTCAAACTACTAACAGGTATAATCAGATTCAAGCTGGTCTCTTGAGAATCCATACACAATATGACTGTATATGAACAACGTGAATTCAAAAGTCACAGTTACAAATATTCAGTAGATGATCAATTTTATTTATTGAGCATATACTGTATATACTGAGCACTACAGAAGCACTTGGGAGAGTGCAGTACAACCCAGTTGGTAGACACACTCCCTGCCCACAATAAGTTTACAGCCTAGAGGGAGAGCTATACACTAATATAAATACATTATGGATTTGTACATAAGTGCTGTGGGACAGAAGGCAGGGGGAATATTAAGGGTTTAAAGGCTACAAATCCAAGTGCATAGGGGATGCAGAGGGAGTAGGGTAAATGAGGGCTTAAATGGGGAAGGCCACTTGGAAGAGAAGCTAATTTAATAATGATTTGAGGGTGGGGAGAGTGGTAGTGTATCAGAGGGAGGATGTGGGCAAGAGGTTGCTGACAACATATATGAGAACTAGATACAGTGAGTAAGTTGACATTAGAAAGGAAAAGTGTGTGGACTGGCCTTTATAGCAAGCAAATGAGGCAAAGTAGGAGGCAGAGAGTGGATTTAATAATTAAAGTTGATGGAAAAGAGTTTCTGGTTGATACAGAGGTAGATGGGCAATCATTTGGGGTTCTTGAGGAGTGGAGAGATGTGGCCTAATTTTTTTTTTTTTAGAAAGATGATCCAGGCAGCAGAATGAAATATGAACTGGAATGGGGAGAGACAGGAGGCAGGGAGGTCAGTGAGAAGGAAGATGCAATAGTCAAGGCAGGATATAAGTGCTTGGATTAGTATAATAGCAGTTTAGATGGAGGGAGAAGGACAGATTTTAGTGATCTTGTGGAGCTAAGAGGATTTGGTGATATACTGAATATATGGCTTGGATGAGAGGCATAGGTCGAGGATAATGCCAAGATTATGGGCTTGTGACATAAGGAGGATGGTGATGCTGCCTACAGAGACATGAAAGTCAGAGAGAGGAACAGGTTTGACCGGGAAAATGAGTAGTTCTGTTTCAGACATGTTCAGACATGTTGACGGAACATTCAGATAGAGATGTCCTGAAGTCAGGAGGAAACATGAGAAAGTAGAGAAGGAGAAAGGTCAGGACTGGATAGGTAAATTTAGGAATCATTTGTGTAGTGGTGGTAATTGAAAAATGGGACATAATGAGTTCTGCAAGGAAATGGGGTGTAGTTGGAAAATGAAAGGGGACCCAGTACTGATCCTTGAGGAATTCCCACTCTTAGAAGGTGGGATTCAAAAAAGAGACCAAGAAGGAGAATTCAGAAAGATGAGAGGAGAACTAGGGAAAGGCTGTGTCCACATAGCCATGATTAGAAACTCTTTCAAGGAGAATTGGATAGACAGGGGTTATGAGGAGGCAGTTAAACTTCTGGAGCACCTGGAATAGGCAATAGGTATTGGAGTCAGTAAGGATGGAAAAGTATTGTCAGGCAGAGGAGAGTGCAGAATTTAAGCAGGGAAGGATAAATCTAAGGTGAATGACATCAGCCATGTGCCTAGATTTCTTTCAGCATTGTTCTGCAGTTCAAGCACGGGAGCAGAGGAGTATACTCTGGAGGTAATCCAAGGCTGCAGGTAAATGGTACAAGATCAGCAGAGAGCCAGGGGAAGAAGGGAGTTGAATTCAATGGAGAGGGTGAAGCAGCATGGCTTAGTGGATAGAGCATGGGCCTGGGAGTCAGAAGGTCATGGGTTCTACTCCTAGCTCCGCCTCTTGTCTGATGTGTGACTTTAGGCAAGTCACTTCACTTCTCTGTGTCTCAGTTACCTCATCTGTAAAATGGAGATTGAGACTTTGAGCCCCACGTGGGATACGGACAGTGTCCAACCAGATTTGCTTCTATCCACCCCAGCCCTTAGTACAGTGTCTGGCACATAGTAAGCACTTAACAAATACCATAATTATTCATTATTAGGGTGGTATTGTCAGCTTCAATTTGTGCATTATGAGAAGGTAGTTTTGGTATGGAGGCCAAATGAGACATGGTAACTCGGAAAATTGGAGGGGTGTCAAAGATAAGGAAATTGGCTTGTGAGAAGCAGAATAGCCTAGTGGATAGAGCAAAGAACTTTGAAGGATCTTTGAAGCTGACCTCTGAAAACCCATGACCTATAAAAACACCATCTTTAGTCACTGTGCAGTATCTACCCTCACCAACTCAGAAATTTGTCTATCTGACCACCACCTCCTCCCCTGCCTTGTCTCCTATATACCCCCTCCCTTCAAGTCTATCCTGTCTCCCACAGAGACAGCTGATCTTTATTTTTTAATGGTATTTGTTAAGTGCTTACTATGCACTGGACACTGGGCTAAGCTCTGGGGTAGATACAAGATAACAGGGTTGGGAAAGAACACTGGCATGGGAGTCAGATGACCTGGGTTCTATTCTTGCCTCAGTTTCCGCCTCAGTAGAAATGGGAATAATGACCACCCCTCCACCCCTCTTTGGTTGTGAGCAACATGTAGGACAGGACTGTGTCTGACCTGATTATATAGTATAACTATCCTAGTTCTTAGAACAATATTTGGAACAGAGTAAGCACTTAAAAACATTAATATTATACCTACCTTTTGTGAGATAGCTACCCTCATTATAAAACCCTTTTGCTTAGAGCAAAGCCATGGAGTTCTCCTTTATGACTTTTAGCCCCATTAATCTTAGTGATGTTTCCTTGGTCGATGCTAAATAATTCCTTCACTTCCTTCTTTTTCACAAAGACTGTTTTCAGTTCTCCAGTTGGTCATTATATAAATAAACTGTGCATATATGTCCGCTTAATAAGCCCACTGTTTAAAACATCATTTTCCCTAATGATTTTTGTTGCACTTTTTTGGCTTGGAAATGAGATTCAGATCAAAGCTACACCAGCAAACCCCAGTGAAGAATTGCTAAAGTTTTCTCCAGATAATTGAGAAAAAGTTATTAGTCATGGATTTTCCAGGTTATTGGCTCAAATTTCTTTTACTTGGATGATATAGAGCTAACTAAATAAATTGATAATAATAATAATGTTGGTATTTGTTAAGTGCTTACTATGTGCCAAGCACTGTTTTAAGGGCTGGGGGAGATACAGGGTCATCAAGTTGTCTCAGGTGAGGCTCACAGTCTTCATCCCCATTTTACAGATGAGGTCACTGAGGCACCGAGAAGTGAAGTGGCTTGCCCACAGTCACACAGCTGACAGGTGGCAGAGCCGGGATTAGAACCCATGACCTCTGACTCCTAATCCCGGGCTCTTTCCACTGAGCCACACTGCTTTTCATTTGAAGAGGTACCCAATCTTTCAGTTAATTTAATCAATGGTACTTAAATCATTCCATGAAAAATGATTATATTGAGGAATCACATTAAGGTGACAACAACATTTGTGAGCATGAAGACATTTCTTAAAGAATATTCAAAGACAAAAGAGAAAATCTTCCATATTGTAGGCAACGACTGGGTAAGCACAGAGCAGGTGAAGGGGAGGATATCCATTTCTTGTAACCTGAGTAGTTTAGTACAGTGCTCTGAACATGGTAAGTGTTCAGTAAATACAACTGACATTGCAGAGTCAATCTTCAACACTTTTATACACTCAATACAAATGAGAACTCATGGTACTTGCTTTAACCAAGATATTCAAAATCTTTTCTCTGCATGAATCTAGTAAAATACCAAAAAGTCAACATGGACCCCTAGCCTTCATTCACTGTAGAATATTTCTCTTGCTCTCAAGTGAATTTATTACAAAGAATTCAGTTGAAAAAAACTCACATATTTTTATAATCCAGGATTCCATTTTATGATACAGTCTAAATGAATGGTATCAAATATTGGCAGAGTCTTTACAAAGTAATTTATTTCTTTGAAAAGGTTTTTACCATGAAAAAATTCATTTGTGACACAAATCTGACTATGGAATTTTAACTTTGAGTGAGGTGATAGCAATAGCACTCTTTCATTCATTCATTCAATTGAGACTCACAGTCTTAATCCCTATTATACAGATGAGGTCATTGAGGCACAGAGAAGTTAAGTGACTTGCCCCAGGTCACACAGAAGACAAGTGGAAGAGCTGGGTTTAGAACTCAATCCTGTGGTTTCCAGGCCTATGCTCTTTCCTCTAGGTCCCAATGCTTGTCACTTGTTTACTATCAATCAATCATATTTATTGAACACTTACTGTGTGCAGAGTACTGTACTAAGTGCTTGGAAGAATATAATACGACAAAATTAGCAGACACATTCCTGCCCATAATGAGTTTACTGTCTAGAGGATGAGCTTACGGTCTAGATGTGCCCTGGGTAAGTCTTGATTTCTCTCTCAGTTCCTCATCTTTAAAATAGGGATGCAATAGCTATTTTCCTTCCTACTTAGACTGTGAGCTCCATGTGGGACTAGAACTATGTCCAAGAAGCATCATGACTCAGTGGAAAGAGCATGGGCTTGGGAATCAGAGGTCATGGGTTTGAATCCCGGCTCTGTCATCTGTCAGCTGTGTGACTGTGGGCAAATCACTTAACTTCTCTGTGCCTCAGTTACCTCATCTGTAAAATGGGGATTAAGACTGTGAGCCTCAGGTGGGACAACCTGATTACCCTGTATCTACCCCAGCACTTAGAACAGTGCTCTGCACGTAGTAAGCACTTAACAAATACTAGCATTATTATTTTGGATCAAGCCCAGGGTTTGAACCATAAGAAGAGCCTAACATATATCACTATTACATGACAAGTATATGAATTAGATCAATCAATAGTATTCTCTGAGTTTCCACTGTGTGCACAGCACTGAACTAAGCACATGGTAAAGTACAATACAACAGAGTTAGTACATACATTCCCAAATTAAAATGAAATTAATTGCGATTTTTGAAACACATTCCTTGCATTGTTAAGTGTAATTTAACTTACCTTGGTGTCAACTTTCCATTTTCAGTGCAGGTCCTGGAGTCTTAAGACAAATGGGCCAAAAAGCCACCATCTAGAACTTTCCAATACGAAAGAAATCTCTCAGATCTTGTCTGAGGCCTGGGATTCACAAGGTTGGGAAGCCAGCTCAATAGAGCTGTGGGTGATTATCCCATAGTCACCAAGGAGTTAATTATCCTTATTATTTTCCTTAATGACTCAGTGGGTATCTTCACTTTGCTGACCTGTATATGGCTAAGATTTCAGCAAAATTATAAAACAGTAACATTTATTCAAAAGTGGGGGTTTTTTGGCTTATTTTGGGGTTTTTTTTAATTTTTTTTTTCCTGTGGAAATACACAGGTACCACATTCCAGCATCTTTGTTTACAGAAGAGGGGAAGTGGGTATCGTGGGTGATTAATATATATATCAACATTTGGGTGATTAATATATATATCAACATTCACTTATCAAAATGAGGGACATCTACATGGGCTTTGGAGTCAGGGCTCATGAGTTCGAATCCCTGATCTGCCACTTGTCGGCTGTGTGACTGTGGGCAAGTCACTTAACTTCTCTGTGCCTCAGTTCCCTCATCTGTAAAATGGGGATCAAGACTGTGAGCCCCACATGGGACAACCTAATTCCCCTATGTCTACCCCAGCACTTAGAACAGTGCTCGGCACATAGTAAGCGCTTAACAAATACCAACATTTATTTATTTTTATGGGAGTTCGGACTCTGGGTGGTGCAGAGAGGAGTTGGCAATTACCAGGTTCTTTACTTGGCCTTGGTGGAGATGGTCTAAAAAACCCTGATCATTTTAGACTTAGGGCCTCATAAGGTAATCATTACAATTTATTAGTGAATAATTTTAGCTAGTAAATAGAGTCATCTTTGAGAGATGCAAGGAAATTAAACGAAATATCATGAGCAAGGTAACTGATTAAAATTGTGAGTGTGTATGGAACGGTAGTGATTAATGTTGCTTACTATGGTTTCACTTTTTAGGTTCTCCATGTTTAATGACTTAATTAGGAATTCTTCTG
Organism: Ornithorhynchus anatinus; assembly: GCF_004115215.2. Classification (NCBI taxonomy): domain Eukaryota; kingdom Metazoa; phylum Chordata; class Mammalia; order Monotremata; family Ornithorhynchidae; genus Ornithorhynchus; species Ornithorhynchus anatinus. Next base: position 160,487,258 of record NC_041728.1, read on the forward strand.
AAATGAAATATGTTATTGCTTCTGTAATATTTTAAGCCAGGTTTAACCCTTTGAAAGTAGGCACTCGCATTTCAGGCTGTAGCCACAATGTTTTCAATTGAACATGTAAGAAAGTATGAACAGTGCCCCAGAATTGTTTTCTGATTCAGACCTGGCTTTGAGATCCTCTGGCTTGGCACTCCCATCCTCTTTATTTCAGAGAGGTCACCAGTCTCCTCATCTTTAAAGCCTACTAAAATCTTATCTCCTCCAAGTGGCCTTCCCCAACTAAGTCCTCCCTTCCCTTATTCACATTCCCTTCTGGGTTTCCCATCTACATGGGTTGTATCCCTTACCAGTATGATTTAAAACTGATCCCCACTGACTTAATCTGTGATTTATTTTATTTTCTGCCTGCCCCTCTAGCCTGTAATCTCCTCGTGGGCAGGGAACATGTATACATATTCTGCTGCCCTGTCCCAAGTGCTAGTACAGTGCTTTGCACAGAGTAAGGACTCAATAAGTGCCACTGAATGATCAGTTGATTGATTTGGAGGAGTTGGATTCCTCAGTTATGTTGGTCCTGGAAAGAACTTTTGAGCTGGAGGCTGGAATAGGGCAGGTCTTTGAAACAATACTTTCTACCTCCCCTTATATCTTTCTAGACAAAAGGCTTGTTTACCCAAATCAATCAGTTACATTTTTTAAGCCTATACTATGTGCAGAGCTCTGTCCTAGCACTTGGGAGAGTACAATACAACAGAATTAGCAAACACGTTCCCTGACCATAATGAGCTTACAGTCTAGAGGGGGAGACAGATGTTAATATGAGTAAATAAGTAATTTATAATATGCATTATAAAGATATGTACATAAGTGCTGTGGGGTTAGGAGTGGTGGGAATATCAAGTGTCCAAAAGTCACAGATTGAAGTGCATAGATGACACAAAAGGGAGAGTGAGCTAGGGAAAAGAGGGCTTCATCAGGGAAGGCCATTTGGATGGGATATGATTTAATAGGCTTTGAAGATGGGGAGACTGTAGGCCTTTCAGAAATGAAGGGGGAGGGAATTCCAAGCCAGAGGATCTCACAGCCAGGTTTGAATCAGAAATCAATTCCAAGACATTGTTTGGTGGAATGGATCACCATCCCAAATAATAGCAGAACACATCACTTAAAAACACTGTGGCTAAAGACTGACCGCCTATTTTCTAAGGGAGGGTTGAACCCGGATTCAAAATATTACAAAGGAAATGACATATTTCATTTCAGAAGGCTTCCTATTTAAGTGGTTAAACATGGAGAACCTAGGAAGTGAAACCAAAGAAAGCAAGATTAATTACTACCATTCCATATACAATCACCAACTGTAATCAGTTAGCCCGCTCATGATATTTCATTTAATTTCCTTATATCTCTCACAGATGACTCTATTTACTACATATAATTATTCACTAATAAATTGCATTGGTTAGATTATGAGGCTCCGAATCTAAAATCTTTCTTTTAACTCACCTCCAACAGAACCAAGCAAAGCATCTGGTAACTGCTGCCTCCTCTCCGTGCCACCCAAGGCCCCTGTTTTCATCATGCTTTTCACTCTGAGCCACAGGATATAAGGTGCTGTAGTTGAGGCCCCTTGGCATCCTCCCAGCCCTACACCATACAGCCACGCTGCCTCCCCAGAAACCAGAACCAATTCCCCTCTGCGCTAGCAAGAAAATTTGTCCCATCCTGCCTTCCCAACGGGAAAGAGAACAGCAGCTGCAGCATTGTGCCTCCACAAAACCTTAGGATCTGATGCCTGTTGGAGCAGTGGCTGTCAGCTCCTTATGAGAAGGGAATGTATCTATCAACTCTGTTATATTTTACTCTCCCAAGCGTTTAGTAATAATAATAATAATGATGCCATTTGTTAAGTGCTTACTAAGTGCAAAGCGCTGCTCAAAGCACCGGGATAGATACAAGTTATTCAGGTTGGACATAGTCTCTGTCCCACGTGGGGTTAATCCCCATTTTGCAGATGAGGGAATTGACACACAGAGAAGGGAAGTGGCTTGTCTAAGGTCACACAGCTGTCAAACTGTGGACCTGGGATTAGTACAGTGCTCTGCCCATTGCAAATGCTCAATAAATATGATTGCATAATTGTTTGATTAGTTGTGGCAACCACAATTTCTTGAACTCTGAGCCATGAGGAGCTTCATACTTTCTCTTCTAGATACAGCACCCTGCTAATTTTTGTTTACATTTTGTAAATTTGTCCTTGTCAAAACCTTTTTGTGTGCTGCTTCTCTAAGCACATAGTAAGCATTTAACAAATACCATTATTATCACTATTATTAAGCACTGGGGTAGATACAAGCTAATCAGGTTGGAGACAGTCTCATAGAATTCATCACAGGTTGGACAAAGGGCTCTCAGTATTAATCCCCATTTTACAGATGAGGTAACTGAAGCACAGAAAAGTGAAGTTACTTGCCCAAGGTCCACAGCAGGAAAGTGACACAGACAGGATTAGAACCCAGGACCGTCTGACTCCTAGACCCATGCTCTCTCCACTACACCACTCTGTTTCTACACAAGAAACAATAAACTGTGCACTGTAAACTGTAAGTGATAAATATTGTATTATTTACATAGGCTCCTTACAGTTTTTACACAAAACTCAATAAACTTCTCCAAGAACTTTAAGATCCTACCAAACAGTATGCTCTTCTCCCAAAGCACAGATAATTTTTATCAGTGGGTTTTTTCCACTCTGAAAAAACAATTCTAATTTTCTTATAGATATTTATTTTATAGCAATATAATGAACCAGAGGTTTTTGTTTTTTCTGGTTAATGTCGAAATGCTCCAAATGCATGATAATTGGAGAGAGATGTTTTTATAACCAAGTCAAATTTTTAAATGAAAATGATCAAAAACAGAACCAAAGCTGCTGAAACCACCTAGAAGGAAAATATTTGAGACAGAGAATGCACTTATACTGTTTAGCATAAATATCCCTTCCTCATTTTAAGTGTTGAATAGAAAGTGACTGTTTTGCTATTGATCACTTGAAATGGTTGGCATGAATTTAATGTGACTGTTCTTTTAAAGTGAGGAAATTTAAGCTATGCTGAGGTTATACGTATTCTTTCTTTTGCAGATACAGTAGATAAACCAAAAATCAGTACTTGCAGGAGGTTGGACTAAAATAGTATAATTAGATTCAAGTCATTACCAAGTTACAAATGCTACCTGATCCATTTGTGTTCAGTCACTTTTTCACAAAAAACAAATTATGTTATTCCCTGTGGCATGTACTGTTTTCAACCCCAAATCACAACAGAGGGGTTCCTCTTTGATTTCCCTATCCAGCTATATAAATGAGTGGCAGTCCTTGAACGTTCAGCAATCTAGGGTGAAATGAAACAGAAAAACAATTTGCCTATCAGTGGCCACAAACTGTGACAATTAATATTCATTCTGGTTAAGGCCTGTTCTCTTTGTGAAGGAAATGTGTATAAATCTCATTTTCATCCTTCTTCTAATTGCTGTATTGTTTTTGATCATTTAATTACAGATGTTTTCTAGTAAAGACAGTATCAAGATGGCATTGAATTTTTTTATTAAATACTTCTATGGAGTAATTTCACTTTAATCCAATCACTGGGTTTTTCTATTGTCATTTTAACAAGTATATTAATGTTCATATGTTTTCTGAAGCAATCTCAATGGCAATCCTGATACAAACTTACAGAATTATAATGGAAATCTGACAGCCTATTAATCACTTTATCAAGTTTTGAGATCCCTAGTTCTGCTTTCAAATCCAAATGATTTTATTTCTGCTAGACTTTTGCAAATAGCATTTATCCAAAAAGATAGAATTTTGGGTGATTGAAGACAAAATTTTTAAATATTTTCATAGGTTTCCTCCAATTAATCAATCAGTGGTATTTATTAAGCACTTACTGTGTGAGCAGTGTACTAAGTGCTTGGGAGAGTATGATTATGATTATTACTATTATCATCATCATTATTTTTCAACAAATTATCACAATCCCTTCTCACAAGGAGCTTAAAGACTATAGAACAGTTATTAAAATAAATTATAGATATATTAGTAAGCTACTTGTGGATATGGAATGAGTTACTTCTCTGTTTTTGTTTTGTACTTTGCACCGGTTTATTACAGTATATTGCACAGAGTGAACACTCATCAAATACTATCACTACTACTGTACTAGAGGAGAAGAGAGAGTAATATATCATTATGCATTGCAAGTGTATACAAAATGTCTCTTTCAGAAATGAAAATTAAATGGGCAGTTTCCCTCCTCACCTGATCTCTCCAGGGGCACATTTCCCAGCTATCATCTACTCCCTTACCTCTTTACCATGGCCTGATCACCACTATATCTTAGTGGAATGCACTCTCCAAAGAGCTCTTCGAAGGACCACTGTGTCCCAATCTCATCTATCTCACTGTTGACCCATTTCCTACATCCTCCCACTAGCCTAGAACTCCCTCCCCCTCCTTATGTGCCAGACCACCATTTTCTGCACCTTAAAAGCACCACACCTTCTCCAAGAGGCCGTCCCCGATTAAGCCCTCTTTTCCCTGGCTCACTCTCCCTTTTTTGTCTTCTATGCACTTGGATCTGTGACCTCTGGACATTGGATATTCACCCCATCCCCAACCCCACAGCACTTATGTACATTTCTTTAAATTATATATTATTAATTATTTATTCATATAAATGTCTCCCTCTCTAGTCTTTAAAATTGTTATGGGCAGGGAAAGTGTCTGCTAATTCCGTTGTACTCTCCCAAGCACATAGTAAGCACTCAATAAGTACCTTTGATTGATTAATTGATTGGCTATGAAGCCAGAAACAGGGAGTGTAAATGGAAGTCACTCAGGACCAGAGTACAAGCCAAGGTCACTGCTATAAACGGCAGTTGTTGAGGACTGAGAATTTCACCACTTCCTCCACTTTCTGTCACCAGATGCCATTACTCTTCTCTCACCCCCATCCCAGCAGTCTTCCTTATCAACTAACTCTCATCGCTCCCATCTTCATCCTGGGACAGTCTCTCCGTTAGTTCCCCAGCCTATACCTCTTATCTAAATGTGGCCTGTGGAAATCTCGCACATCTTGGGCAAACATCTTCATCTTTGTTCTTTGTCTAAAACCATCACGGCTCCTCCTTGATGTTACCAAGGCAAAGTTCACTCCAGATGATCCTCCCTCACAATCTGCTCTCTTCTGTGGGCCCTTACCTCCTCCCATTCCCCATTATTAATGAGGAAATGATAAAGTGTTCATCAGCATGGCCTGGTAAAAAGATCATAGGCCTGAGATACAGAGGATTTATTAATAAGAATAATTGTATCTTGCCTCTGATATTTGCCTTCTGGGAAACGTTGGGCAAGGCACTTGTCTACAGGTCTCTAAACCTCAGTTTCGTCACCCGTTGAATGGGGTTTAAGCACTTATTCTTCCTCCTATTTACACTGCATTTCATTTGATCATTTAGAATCTATCCCAGTACAAAGTACAATTCTTGGCAGCTGATGAATAAATGAATGTTATTTATTGAGCACTTACTGTATGTTGAGCACTGTTCTAAATGCTTGTGAGAGTACAGTAAAGACGAGTTAGTAGACATGCTCCCTATCCCCAGTAAGCTTACAGTATAGAGGGGAAGACAGACATTAATATAATAAATAAATTATGTATATATGAATAAATTACAGATATCAAAGAAATGATTCCCATTCTTAAGTGCACTATGATTCAGTTTCAGTAATGAAAGCAAAGAAAGGCAGGGTAGAAGTTGGAGGGAGGCAGCAAGATGGAATTTTCTCACCAGTCAGATCAGGGAAGGATGGTCAGGGGTTCAGAATAGCTTCCCTGCATTTCCTTGAGGATTTGCTTCTCATCTCCTCAGTCGATACCCCCTTTTCCTCTCCACCCATGCAGAACTAGGGATGGAGCTGGCCTGTGGTCTAGACAGGAAGCAGCAGGCTCATAGACCCTGCTGGTCACATCCAAAACAGCCTCCCTCATCCCGGTGACTTCCCACAGCTTCTGCTGATGCTGTGGAAAGATCAGGGGATGAGGTATCAAACACTCTGTTTCCTGATAGCCTTTTCCCAAGAGCTTTTGGTTTTGCTTCAGAAAGAATGCCTAGACTCTACAGGAGCTATTACTTTAAAACTGCTCCCTCTTCTATACTGTGTGGGGGACTCAACAGAGAAATTTTCCTGACAATCAGAAGGTGGGGTATACTCTACAAGCAGTTTTGCTCATCAATCACATCCTGCCTGGGGAAACACTCAGAGGAAGGTGGCTCATAAGCAATGTTTCACCTGATGTACTTCAAAGCAAAGGTAGCCTGGAAGCTTTTATTTATTACGGGGGTCTTAGAATAGCAAGTTGCTAACCTTTTATTTTCCTAATACTGTTTTCGCCTCACCAAGTGAAATGTAAATTTCATCATTTTTAAACTATTTTGATCCTGAAATTTTTCCAGTTTGTCTTTCCCTAGTTGAACAGCTTCTGCTGCTGCTGGAACACTGCTTTCTATTCTTTGCTTGCAAAACTGCTTGGGAAAAGTTTTGTAAGTGATGCAATCAGAAGAGCTATGATTGCCAACCACCACGGGACAATCAGGATCCCTGATCCAAAGCGAACTTGGGTCATATCTGCAGCTCATCTTTGCCACACATGCTTCACCTTACACAAGAAACCCAAATGGGTTCAAGTTCCTCAAGATTGTAAGCTTCTTGTGGGCAGGGAATGTTTCTGGTTATTGTTGTATTGTACTCTCCCAAGCACTTAGTACTGTGATCTGCAAACAGTAAGTGCTTAATAAATATAATTGAATGAACGAATGAGTTAATTAATATAGTTCTTCTGCATTGGTTCATGGAAAAGTTTTCCTCTCTTTCAAAAGTACTCCCTGGGTGGGTGTCTGGGGACAGTGGCAGGGACAAGGATTGAGCTCTTCAACTCTGAAATTAATTAAGAATTTGCTGACAAGGAGAAAGCACTTTGTTACCCACTATGGAAACATTAGTGAAAGGAAACACATCTTCGTGAGGTGGTTGTCCGAATATTTTTTGATATCTAAATCTTTCTAAAACTTGTATAAAATCTGTCAACGTTATATTCAGTGCTGCAGTTAAGGTTCACTCTCCTTATGAAAATAACAAATTGCTACTATATGAAGTGGAACATTAAAGTTGGGCTTGTTTTTAGTTAGGTCACAGCATGGAAAAAATCATTATTTTCCAATGAAGCTTTCCTTCTCATTCGAAAATAAGTGTTTATATTGATCATTCTTGTAGCTCTTTTGCTGGCAGCTTGGCACTACTGCACTATACACAAGCATACAAATTTCAGCAGTAGCTTTATCACTGTGCAAGTATTTGACTACAAAATTGAAAGTATAATCCTTGAAATAAAAGGTGGACATCATTTTATGATGCTTTTTGGTACCTATTTCTGAAGAATATTTCAATACAATTTTGAAATATATATCCCATTGTTCTACATTATTTTATGGAATAAAAGATACTCTTTTAGTCCTCAAATTTCAGAATGCTCACCATCATCCTAATCAGTGGAATTTACTGAGCACTTGCTGTATGCAAAGCACTGTATTAAACGCTTGGGAAAGTACCATATAATATGGTTGGTAGACATGATTCCTGTCCACAAGGATCTTACAGATGAGATGGAGAGGAAACTATTACAATAAATTACAAATAGAGAAAATGAGAGAGAATAAAGATATGTACATTAGTGCTGTTGGGCTATGAGTGGGGTGAATATCAAATGCTTAAGGGGCACAGTACAGACCCAAGAGCGTAAGTGACACAGAAGGGAAGGTCAATAGGAAAAATGAAGGAAAAGCTAGGGAAGGCTTCTTGAAGTGATGAGATTTTAAAAGAGCTTGGTACTAGAGAGAGGGGTCGTCTGTGGGATATGAAGGGGATGGGAGTTCCAGGCCAGAAGCAGGATGTGGGTGAGGGGCCCTCTAGACTGCAACCTCCTTGTAGGCAGGAAATGTGTCTATCAGTTCTATTGAAAAGTATTCTTCAAAGTGGTTGTACAGTGCTCTGCATGTAATAAGTACTCTCGATAGCTACCGTTGGTTGATTGATCTTGGGCTTTACCTCAACCACTGAGAGGGCAGGAAAACTAAGTAAGCATTTGTATTAAAATGTTGTAGATGTTAAGAAAGTAAGGACTGAAGAAATCTACTTGAGAAATATACATTTATCACAGGGCATAAACACAGTCCACTGTTTGTTTTGCCTGGGGAAAATTTCATACAAGTAAACAGGAATAGCCAATAAATAAATACATATATAATGAATAAATAACTGAATTTGACTGACTCTATGCAAAATACATTTTCTTTGCTTAATAGAAAAAAAACAGTTTTTCCATTTACTTTTATCTTAGTCTTTCACTTAGAGATAGGGAAAAACAAAGCTAAACCTCAGTCATGTCCTTAATGGACAGATCCAAACCACCTGGAAATTAACATGAGCCAATGTTGTTATCCCTTTTGCTGTGTTAATTTGGGGGAAAATTGAGCCTCCAGCTCAATCTGGACTCCATAGGCCACGTCAGCTGAACATGGGCTTCATCCATAGTAGACGGCAGAAGCCAAGCTGAGGGCAGTGTGACCATCAGCTGCAGACAGAATTCCAGCCTGGGCCCAAGGTGTGTTTATAAAGCATGCCAACCTGAAAAGTGAGAGGCAAGTTCCACACTTGCCTCTGTTTCTTAGGCCTGGGGTTTCCACTGCTTTGGACTGTCTCATGGTTCCCCCAAAATAGGGGTCTGGGTGGGAGGGATGATCCTTGATCTCTTCTATCTCACCTCTGACCCCTTTCACACATCCTCCCTATAGCCTGGAACTCCTTCTCCCTCCACATGCCAGAACACCACTCTCCCACCTTCAAATCTTTATTAAGGTCATATTTCCTCCAGAAGGCCTTCCCCGATTAAACCCCCTCTCCCTTCTGTGTCATCTATGCACTGAGATCTGTGACCTTTGAGCAATTTATATTCAACCCACCTTCAGCCCCACAGTAGTATGTGCCCCTTTTAAAATTATATTAACATCTGTCCCCCACCTAGATTGTAAACTCGATGTGGGTGGGGAAAGCGTTTACTAACTCTGCTATGTTGTCCTTGCCCCTGCCACCTCTAGACTGTGAGCTTGTTTTGGTCAGAGATTGTCACTGTTTATTGTTGTAATGTACTTTCCAGACTGCTTAATATAGTGTTCTGCAACCTATAAGCAGTGTGTGAAGCAGCGTGGCATAGTGGAAAGAGCACAGGCTTGGGAGTCGGAGGTTGTGGGTTCTAATCCCAGCTCTGCCACTTGTCTGCTATGTGACTTCGGGCAAGTCCCTTAACTTCTTGGTGCCTCAGTTACCTCATCTGTAAAATGAGGATTAAGACTTTGAGCCCCACATGGGACAACCTGCTTACCTTGTACCTACCCCAGCGCTTAGAAGAGTGATAATAATAATAATGATGTTGGTATTTGTTAAGCGCTTACTATGTGCAGAGCACTGTTCTAAGCGCTGGAGGAGCCACGGGGGAATCAGGTTGTCCCACATGGGGCTCACAGTCTTAATCCCCATTTTACAAGATGGGGTAACTGAGGCCCAGAGAAGTTAAGTGACTTGCCCACAGTCACACAGCTGACAAGTGGCAGAGCTGGGATTCGAACTCATGACCTCTGTCTCCAAAGCCCATGCTCTTTCCACTGAGCCATGCTGCTTCTCTAGTGCTAGTCACATAGTAAGTGCTTAACAAATACCATTATTATTATTATGATGTGTTCAATAAATACAATTGAATGAATGAATGAAGCACATAGTAAAGTGCTCTGTCTCCAGTAGGCCCCCAATAAATATCATTGATGATAATGATCATGATGATGAGGGGGAGGAGGGTGAAGAACAATACATGAGCTCCCTAATCAGACTAATTAGAGAAGCAACGTGGCCTAGTGGATAGATCATGTACTTGGGAGTAAGAAGGACCTGGATTCTAATCCCCTCTCCACCAGTTGTCAACTGTTTGACCTTGGGCAAGCCACTTAATTTATCTGTGTCTCAGTTCCCTCATCTGTAAAATGGGGATTAAGACCCCATGTGGGACAGGGAAACTGTCCAACCTCATTATTTTGAGGATTTTCTGGAACTCTTAAGAGCTTAACAAATACTACAATTATTATTATTATTATCATTAATAATAATAATTTGATCCAGGGAGACTGGGGATGGAACAAGAAATTGTGACTCACAAAACCGAATGCAAAATTGTTCTTTTAAGCCAGTCCCAGCTGTGTAGGAAATTTGACTATACCTCTCCCATTTGAAAGACAGCACTTTCTGTCTTCGGGTCCCCCCTACTCCAAATCCAGCAGACCACTGGTCTTCCCATCTTTAAGGTCCTTCTGAAATCATATCCCCTCCAGGACATCTTCTATGATTAATCTCTGCAGTGTGGCTTAATGGAAAGAGCACAGGCTTGGGAGTCAGAGGTCATGGGTTCTAATCTTGGCTTTGCCAATTGTCAGCTGTGTGACTTCGGGTAAATCACTACATCTCTCTGTGCCTCATTTACCTCATCTGTAAAATGGGGATTAAAATTATGAGCCCCATGCAGGACAACCTGATTACCTAGTATCTACCCTAGTGCTTAGAACAGTGCTTGGTAAATAGTAAGCACTTAACAAATACCATCATTATTATTACTATTATTATTCCCACCCTGCCTCCCCTGCAACCTTTTGCCACTTCAGCACTGTTGCACCACCTAAGCAATGGATACTAATCCCTGTCCCCCACCATTTTTACATAAATGTATGTATCTTTAAACTCTTGTCCTTCTTCCTCCCTATAATTTATTTTAGTGTCCGTCTCCATCACTAGATTTTAAGCTTTCTGAGGGCAGGGCTCATGTCTACTATTTCTATTTCACTCTCTCCCAAGGTGTAGTACTACTTCTGGTGGGAACGCCTCCCCAGGTTGGTGGGCTAAAAGGCAGTGCAGTTCTTGACTGTTGCTGAGGAATCCCAGCCACTGTGGATTCCTAAGAAGAACAACATTAATTGTAATATTTGTTAAGCATCAAGCACTGTTCTAAGCTCTGGGAACTTGCAGAAGTTTATCAGGTCAACCACAGTCTCTATCTCAGATGGGGCTCACAGTCTAAGTAGGAGGGAGAACAGGAATTGAAACCCCATTTGACAGATAGGGAAACCCGAGGTCCAGAAAAGGCAAGTGCTCAAGGTCAAACAGCAGGCAAATGGTAGAGCCGGCATTAGAACCCATGTCCTCTAACCCCCAGACTTGGACTCTTCCCACCAGGCCATGCTGCATGGGACAGTTGTCACTATTCCTCCCATCTTCTTCCCCTTTGATTACACCCTGGATAATATACAATTTTTTAAAAAGAACCCTTCTCATTCATCTTCTATCTTCTTCTCTGACAGTTACGCTGCCCTTTGTACCAATAAGCCCCTTTTTTTAACCTTTCTTTGAAATGTATGTAAATATATCTTTCCCTTTAACTTTCTTTAGGCTTTGTGCTAAGCTTGACTGTTCTTAATTGCTGGGTGGCATTAATCAGCTAAGAAGTCAAGTCAGCATCCTTTAACTTCAAGAGCCTTTTTTCTTGTTTCCTTTTGCGATGGCAGAGAACAGGGGAACTGTAAACCTCATTTCTCAGACTGCTGCTTTCACTAGAATTGCAATTTGTAGGATTCTCATTCTAATCTGTACTCTGCTCCAGTTCCTGCACAAATGCATTTGATGTAGTCCTTATGTCAGGTAATAGAATTCCTGTTAATATTTTTTTGAGAATTTTGAGTTATTAGTACTAACATAAATAAGCATTTCATGTATAAATTATATTCATAACAGCAATTTACCAGTGGCATTAATGGGGCACAGACAATGTAGCACTAGGGTTTTATTCTGTTTTTATGTTTGGCTATATCCATTTTCTTTATCTTTGTTAATATGAAAGGAAATATTATTGTTAAATGTTTCTTCAATAGTCACTGTGAAAGCAGATGGAGACTCCAAGGGGAAAAAACAATAACAACAACAAAAAAACCCTTACTGTCAGATAGGTATGAATGACAAGAATTTGTGAGTTTCCCAGTTGTTCTTCATACCATGACAGAATGTTCAAATCTTTTGTCACAACAGCACTAATGAGAAATCTCACAGAGAATCTCCTATCAGGTCCAGTTAAACTGATGATTTCCTGATTAATGACATTCTCTCTAGTTTTTATGCCCATCACTGTTGGATTTAGATATAGGCCACCCTTCATCTGCATGTGTTTTGGGTCCTCCAGCATAATTAAAGAGAGAAGAGCCAATTCAGCAAATTGGGTGAACTAATTAAAAACCAATTGCAAAGATGTTTTGTTCTTTTTAGTATGGATTTTCCAATCTCTTGAAAATGTGGTGCAAGCTTAGTTTTCGAGACAGGCAGATGTCAGACATAATAGTCTTCAAAATTAGTAATTGACTTGTAATTTTTAACTATCCCTGCCTAAATAATGATTTAGGATGCTCACCATGAGCAGAAGGACATTTCTAGGCTTGTCATTGTAGTCGTAATGAGGACTATTTTCATAGTGCCTACATTTCTTCCCTGAGAAGACGTTAGGTACACTGGGGGAAGCATTAGCTTTTTTTGACTATTAGTTTACTCCTCAGTCCTTACAGCTTACTTTATGTATTCATTTATTCATTCTTCTAATGTAATGACCTGAAAAAATAATGTTCCTCCTAGAGGGCTTGACATTACTTTGTCTTCACTCAGAAACAAGACTACTGTTTTCACAAGATAAGAACTAACATAAGAGAATATGGAGAAGCAATACACTGATTTGATTTATTATCATTATTCTTAGTAAAGTTATTCTTTGTAAGTTTCTGTAAAGCGGCATAGGAATGGATGAAATGTATTCACAGCGTGGCCCAACTAGATGATAATAATAATTACGGTATTTTTTAAGTGCATACTATATTCCAAGCACTGTACTAAGTGCAGAGATAGATACAAGATAATCAGATCCCACATGGGGCTCACAGTCTATGTAGGAAAGAGAATAGGCATCAAATTCCCATTTCACAGATTAGGAATGTGAGGCACAGAAAAGTGATTTATCCAAGTTCACAAACGTCAGGTAAGTGGTGGCACTGGGATTAAAATGCAGATTCTCTGAGATCGAGGCACAGTGAGAAGGTTAAGACTAGATGAGTGAAGGCTGGGTTGCAGAAGGAGATAAGTGAGGTGAGATAGAAGAGGGTAAGATGGTGGAGTGCTTTAAAGCAAATAGTGAGAAGTTTTTGTTTGATATGGAGGTGGTTTGGTAACCACTGGAGTTTTTTGAGCAGCTGAGTCACGTTTTGAACAATTTTCCTGAACGTTCAGCAGAGTGAAATATGAACTGGATTGGGGAGAGACAGAAAGTTGAGAAGGCAGCAAGAAGGCTGTTGCAGTAATCGAGGTGGGATAGGATGAGTGATTGTGTTAGCATGGTAGCATTTTAGATGGAGAGGAAAAGGCAGACTGTAGTATGTTGTGAAGGTGGGACTGACAGGATTTAGTGATGGGTTGAATAAGTGGGTTGAATGAGAAAGAGGAGTCAAGAAGAACGCCAAGGTTAGGGGCTTGTGAGACGGGGGAATCAGGGAGAGGAGAGGATTTGGATGGGAAGGAGTTCTGTTTTGGACAAATTAAGTATGAGGTGATGGGAGGACATCTAAATAGAGATGCCTTGGAAGCAGGAGGAGACGTGAGGCGGGAAAGAGGGAGAGAGATTAAGGCTGGAGATGAAGATTTGGGTATTACCTGCATAGAGGTGGTAGTTGAAGCCATGTGAGCCAATCAGTTCTCCAAGGGAGTGGGTGTAGATGGAGAATAGAAGGTGGCCAGAACTGAACCTTGAGTGACCCCCACAGTTAGGGGATGGGAGACAGAAGAGGACCCTGAAAATGAGACTGAGAATGAATGTCCCGAGAGATAATAGGAGAGGACAGAATCAGTGAACTGAAGGTTGGATAGTGTTTCCAGGAGAAAGGGGTGTTGTACAGTGTCAAAGGCAGCTGAGAGGTCAAAGAGGATAATCAGGATGGAGTAGGGGCCTTTGGATTTGACAAGAAGGCGATCATTGCAGACCACTGAGAGGGCAGTTTCTGTGGAGTGAAGGGGATGGAAACCAGATAGGAGGGGGTCAAGGAGAGATTTGGAGGATTGGAGATTGAGATAGCAGGTGTAGAAAACTTGCTAAAGGAGTTTGGAGAGGAATGGTAGGAGAGATGAGGTGATAGCTGAGAGAGCTGTGGGGTCAAGGGAGGGTTTTTAAGGATAGGGGAGTCATGGGCATGGTTGAAAGCAGTGGGGAAGAAGCCATTCGAGAGTGAACAGTTGAAGTTGGCTGTTAGGAAGGGAAGAAGGGAGGGGGAACAATTTTTGATGAGGTGTGAAGGAATGGGGTCAGATGTGCTGATGGAGGGTGTGGCATTTGAGAGGAGGCAGGAAGTCTCCTCTAGAGATACTGTTGGGAAAGATGGGAGAGTTGAAGTGGGAACCAGGATGGGGAGGGACCGAGGAGGGGCAGGGGTGATTTTAGGGAGCTCACACCCGATGATGTTAATTTCCTTAATAAAGTAGGTGGCCAGGTCACTGGGGGCAAAGGATGGGGACATAGGCATACAGGGGGCCTGAGGAGGGAGTTAAATGTCTGGAACAACTGGCGAGGGTGATGGGCATGGGTTTCAATAAGTGTGGAGAAATAGTTTTGCCAGGTGATCCAGGTCTGTGGGTTAGTGGAATGAGATCAACGAAGGGATAGGGGAGTGAGTGAGGTTGATATTTACCACACCCGCAATCCCATAGTACTTATGCATACAGCCATAATTTATTTTTTAAATTTATTGTCTGTCTTCCCTTCTAGGGTGTAAGCCACACATGGGCAGGAAAAGTGTCTATCCACTCTGCTGCATTGTACCTTCCCAAATGCTTAGTAGAGTGTTCTAAATACAGTAAGTAATCAATAAATGCCACTAATTGATTTATTGAGTTTGGGAATGATACTGTGGTTGAACATTAAGAGAAGGGAGTAGTGGGGTTAAACTTTGAGGAGTTAGGATTAATAAAAGAAGGGGAAAGGGAGAAAAATAGAGGGAGAAGGAAAAACTGGGCTGGAGGGCAAGGAAGTAGAAGAGAACAAAAGGGAACTAAAGGATAGGGGGAAGACACAGAAGGCAGAGTGGAAAAACAAAGTCATCTACCTGCCACCTGCTGCTGCTTAGGCAGCTCGTTGAATCCTCTCAGGATGAAGAGGAGTGGGGACTCCAGTACAACTGCCAAGGCTGTGTGAAATCACAGGGTCAAATGTCACTGCCATTTTCTGTCTCTGGCCCATGCTATGGCTCTTTCTGTATACAGCATTTACAGTGTTTAGCAAAAATCTTCTGCATTCTGCATCAGTAAATATCACTGATTGATTGATTGCCACAACAGCTCCTGTTCAGGATGGGGCAGCTAGAGCCAAAACCACCCCCAGGCTTGTGTGGACGATCAATCCACTGATCATATTTATTGAGTGCTTACTCTGTTCAGAGCACTGTACTAAGCACTTGAGAAAGTTCAGTACAATGGATTTAGCAGAAATATTCCTTGCTCACAAGGAGCTTACAGTCTAGATGGGGAGCCAGATAATAAAATTAATTACAGATACATACGTAAGTGCTGTGGGGCTGAGAATGGGAAGAGGGAGTAGGGGAAATGAAGGCTTAGGTGGGTAATGCCTCTCGTCCTGTCTGGGCCAGGAAAGGGCATGGTGACTGTTGAGCCCAGTGGGTTCATGCAGCAGCCACATCTACAGAGCTTTAGTTTCCAGAGGAGATTATGTGATCCCTAAGCATTCCTAAGTACCCCTTTGGAACTCTGCAGATTGGCGCTAAAGAAGCCCTAGAGAAATCACATTGGTGATAGAGGTAGAGTCACTGGCCACAGAAACTGTGGCCTGTCAGTAAGAGGCAAACCCACATTTGGCTCATCCCAACCCCTCTGGTTCCAAGAGGCAGAGTGAACTAGCTGTGGCTGCCAGCCCTGCTCCTAAATTACCTGGCAGCAAAGTGAATGTCTTTGCCTTCTAAGTGACAATCACATGAGGCTTATGGTTTCTCGCACTCCCATGGAGATAGCAACTGGAGATGAACAGCATGTGACCCTTGCCATTGAACCACAGCTTCTCAGGTGCAACTTTCCAGCTAAAACACTAACCTGATACTCCTCACCGAATGACCTTTGAAGACTACATTGCCGGTCACCCCAGAAGCCATTGAGTTGAAGAAATGATGCAGGAGATAGAGACTGAATTTTTCCTCTCTTCACTCAGAGAGCAACTAGGGTAGGATCTGGTTGGGGCCATGAAAGCATATTTAAAATTGATCTTCCAAACTGTCAATTTTGTTTTTTTTTTTACTTCTATCAAATTTTTTAAAAATCTGCATAAAGCTTTTTTTTCTTTTTTTACAGTTTACTTGATTTTTTTGGCTCCCACCTGTCTTCCAGACATTCAAGATATTCACAATTTCATTCCTTTAATGTAAAAACAATAAGTTGTGAATGGAAGTCATTTAAATGGTACAGTGTTTCATTTTATTCAAACATATCTTCAAAAATGTCCCTAGAGGAACTGTAGTCCTTATTAAGTACGTATTCAAAAGCAAAAGTCCATTCTGTGGTCTGAAAGACGGGGACATCTTAGATTATTAACATAATTAACATGAGATTTTCATCAAATTCAATGCAAAGTCGAATTTAGCACTGAAATAAGTCAAGGCATTTGACAGCTTTATAGTCAAAACTTTATCAATACAAAGTTTTGTGATTCTAGTACAGTAAAACTATTCTACTGAATTCTTGAAAATACTCATAATGTTCATCAGGGTATTCACTGAACTAGAGGTGAAAGAATAACATATTTGTTTTCTAACTAAAATGTATTAACCCCTTTGGGAGCATAGTTAGGGATTTTCAATCAGGAATAATAAAATGTATTAGCATTTAGAGCAGAAATTCAGAGCCTTCAAGCCAAACATGAGCATCGATTTTTAAGCTAGGCTTTGGCAGTATTTTTTATTTTTATAAAATAAAAAGTAAATGTGTTAAATGTATATATCAGTATATTCCTGTCAAAGGCATTCATAGAATTATGTGCTACTTGGGATTCATACATAGAAAAGACATGTATGAGAAGCAGCATGGCCTACTGGAAAAAGCACAGGCCTGGGAGTAAGAGGACCTGGATTCTAACCTCTACTCTATTACTAATCTGCCTTGTGACCTTTCGCAAGTCACTTAATTTTTCTGTGCTTCAGTTCTCTCAACTGCAAAATGGGTATTCTGTACCTGTTCTCCCTCCTACTTGGATTGTGAGCCCCATATGTGACCTGATGATCTTGTATCCACCCCAGTGCTGAATGCAGTATTTGCCACCTAGTAAGTGCTTAAACTGATTGCTATCATATTAACATTATTATTATTATCCATTATATTTCACACCTTCACTCGTGTCTCCCCTATCATACAAAACCTTCCTTTGACCCCGCTGCTCAATCTAGTTATCACCCCATCTCCCTTCTACCATTCCTCTCCAAACTCCTTGAGCGAGATCAAATGTCTCAAGTTTATCTCCTCCAATTACTTTGTTGACGGTCTCCAATCTGGCTTCAGTCCCCTTCAATCCACAGAAACTGTTCTCTCCAAAGTCACAAATGTGACCGCCTTCTTGCCAATATAATGGCCTCCACTCCATCCTAATTCTCCTAGACCAGTCAGCTGCCTTTGACAATTTTTAAAACCTCTTTCTCCTGGTTATTATCCAGTCTTGGATTCACTGACATTGCCCTCTCCTGGTCCTCCTCCTATCTCTCTGGACATTCATTTTCAGTCTTTGTGGACTCCTCCTCTGCCTCCCACCCACAAACTGTGGGTGCCCCTCAAGGCTCAGTTCTGGTTCCCCTTCTATTCTCCATCTTTACCCACTCTCTTGAAGAACTCATCCACTCAGATGGTTTTAACTATCACCACTATGTGGATGATTCCCAAATTTACATCTCCAGCCCTGATCTCTCTCCCTCTCTTCAGTCTCTCATTTCCTCCGGCCTTCAAGACATCGCTTGGATGTCCTGCCCTGTCCTCAAACTTAACATGTCCAAAACAGAACTCCTTATCTTCCCACACAAACTCTGTCTTGCCCACCACTTTCCCATCACTAAGTAACAGCACCACCATTCTTCCTGTCTCACAAATCCACAACCTTGGAATTATCCTTGACTCATCTCTCTCATTCAACTCACATATTCAACCTATAATTAAATCCTTCCAGTTTACCCTTTGACAATATCGCTAAATTCTAACCTTTCCTCTCCATCCAAACTGCTACCACAATAATCCAAGCACTTATCCTATCACACCGTGATTACTTTATCAGCCTCCTTGCTGACTTCTCTGCCTTCTATCTCTCAGTCAGTCAGTTGTATTTTTTGAGTGCTTGAGGTGTGCAAAGCACTGTACTAAGTAATAATAATAATAATAATGTTGGTATTTGTTAAGCGCTTACTATGTGCAGAGCACTGTTCTAAGCGCTGAGGTAGACACAGGGGAAGGTGTGTGGGAGAGTACACTCTCCCTAAGTGTGTGGGAGAGTACAATATAGTAATATAACAGACTCATTCCCTGCCCACAATTAGCTTACAGTCTAGAAGGGGAGACAGACACTATTATAAATAAGAACAATTTCATATATATATATATATATATATATATATATATATATATATATATATATATATATATATGTGCTATGAGGCCAGAAAGGGGGATAAATAAAGGGAGCAAGTCAAGATGGTGCAGAAGGAAGTGGGTGAGGAAGAAAGGAGGGCTCAGTCAGAGAAGGCCTCATTGTGCCTTCAATAAGACTTTGAAGATGGGAGGGTAATTGTCTCTTGGATTTGAAAAGGGAGGGCATTCCAGGCCAGAGGCCAGGCCAGGATGTAGGCAAGAGGTCAGTGGCATGATGGATGACATCAAGTTATAGTAAGGAGGCTGGCATTAGAGGAGTGAAGTATGTGGGCTGAATTGTAGTAAGAAGGTAGTGTGATGAGGTAAGCAGGAGAGATTGATTGAGTACTTTAAAGCATTCCACTCCTCACTCCAACCCATACCTGCCTGGATCATTTCTTTACAAAAACATTCAGTTCATGTTTCCCCTTTCCTCAAGAACCTCCAGTGGCTGCCCACCCACCTCCGCATCAAGCAGAATCTCTTTACCTACAGCTTTAACACACTCCATCCCTAGACTGCGAGCTCATTGTGGGCAGGTAATGTGAATGCTAAATGTTGTATTGTACTCTCCAAGTGCTTAACACAGTGTCCTGCACATCATAAGTGCTCAATAAATACAATTGATTGACTGATTGACAACCTATTTATTTGGCCAAGGTGACCATGACTGTAGATCCACATTGACTTTTTCAGCCACACACACAAACTCAATCATATCAGACACAGTCTTTGACCCACAAGGGGCTTACAGGGGAAGTTGATGCACAGAGAAGTGAAGTAAATTGCCCAAGGTCACACAGCAGACAAGTGTCAGAGTTGGGATTAGAACCTGGGTTTTCTGACTCCCTATCTTCTACTCTTTCCACCAGGCCATGCGTCTTCTTACAAAGCTGTTGTTAATTACTGGGTAATCTGTGCATTCTTGGGATATGACAACTGCACTAAAGGAAGCCCTGCCTGCTGTGTGGCCTTAGGTAAGTCACTTCACTTCTCTGTGCCTCTGTTTCCTCAACTTTAAAATGGGGATTAAATACCTGTTCACCCTCCTATTTAGACTGTGAGGTTCATGTGGGACAGGGACTATCCTGCCTTGATTACTACTACATCAACTTCCTTGCTGACTGCCCAACCTCCTGTCACTCCCCACTCTAATCCATATTTCACCCTGCTATTCATTCATTCATTCATTCAATAGTATTTATTGAGCGATTACTATGTGCAGAGCACTGTACTAAGCGCTTGGGATGAATAAGTCGGCAACAGATAGAGACAGTCCCTGCCGTTTGATGGGCTTACAGTCTAATCTATCCAGATCATTTTTCCAGAAGAACATTCAGGACATGTTTCCCCACTCCTCAAGAAACTCCAGTGGCTGCCCACCCACCGCTGCATCAAAGAAAAACTCCCAACATTGGTTTTAAAGCATACGATCACCTTTCTCCCTCCTACCTCACCATGCTATTCTTCTACTATACAACCCAGCCTGCACATTTCTCTCCTCTAATTCTAACCTTCTCACTGAGCTCTGATCTTGCCTGTCTCGCCATCGACCCCTGGCCCATGTCCTGCCTCTGGCCTGGAACGCCGTCCCTCCTCAAATACAACAGGCTATTACTCTTCCATGCTTCAAAACCTTATTGAGAGCTCATCTCCTTCAAGAGATCTTTCCTGACTGAACCCCACTTTCCTCTTTTCCCACTCCCCTCTGCATTGCCCTGACTCATTTTTTGTTCACCTCCCCCCCATCACCACAGCATTATGTACATAGCTGTAATTTATTTATTTGTATTAATGCCTGTCTCCCACCCTCTAGACCATCAGTTCATTTGGGCAAGGGATGTGTCTGTTTATTGTTGTATTGTACTCTCCCAAGCACTTAGTATACTCTCCCAAGTGCTTAGTACAGTGATCTGCACAAAGTAAGCACTCAATAAATATGATTGATTGAAATTAATTACATAATGAGTTGTGTTCAACCTGATTAACTTGTATCTACCACAGAGCTTACAACAATGCTTGACATACAGTAAGGGCTTAACAAATAAGCGTAAGATTTTTAAAAAGCACTCCGTTCCTGGACTCCTTCACCCTCCTCTACTCGGTCTTGCTAAAGACTGCTGGCCCTCCCCTTGAAGCAAGCCTAATCCATTAACTGGAATATTTGGTTCCCTAGCACACCCCCTCCCCCACCCCATCCCCCAAATATGCAGACTAGTCACTCAAGCTTGTTTCAAGCTCAAGTCACTCAACTAAAAACTTATTTCATCAACTCTGAAACCAAGATTGCATTGGGGAAGATGTTGGAAACAAGCTATCAACTAGTAGGATACACCAGTATTTATTTTAAAATGTACAATTTTTACACACGAGAGCCAATGAAAATAGCACAGATGAAATAGTTGAATGATTCTTCACATATTAATCATGCTATGTGCTAAGCACTTATTATGTGCCAAGCTCTATATTAAATATAGGCACCTGATAACCTTCTATCTACACCACTGCTTAGAAAAGTGCTTTGCTCAGAGTTAGAGCTTAAGAAATACTATCATTATTAACACAGTTCCTGTCCCATATAGTCTAAATAAGAGATATATCAGACATTGAATCACCCTTTTATAGATTAAGAAACTGAGGCAATGAGAAGTAAAGTCTTTATACTGTAAATTCCATGTGGGTAGGGATGGTGTCTACCAACTCTATTGTGCTGTGTTCTCACAAATGCTTAGTACAGAGCTCTGCATAAGGTTAATTCATACTCAATAGTGACTTGCCCAAAGTCACCCAGTTGGCAAGTGGCAGAGCCAAGACTATAATTCATGACATCTGACTCTCAGGCCTACACTCTTTCCACTAAACTATACTGTTTCTCATACTATATGATAGGTTACACTTTCTTTTTATCGTTCAGTCTTCTTTTCCGGTGTATTGAGACTATCTTTCCCAATAAATGGAAGACCTGTTTTAATCCTAGGTGGGCCAACTGCCTGCTGTGTGACCTTTTGCAAGTCACTTAATTTATCTGTGCCTCAGTTTTGTCAACCATAAAATGGAGATTAAGACTGTGAGCCCCATGTGGGACATGGACTGTGTCATTGATTCATTCATTCAATAGTATTTATTGAGTGCTTACTATGTGCAGAGCACTGTACTAAGCACTTGGAATGAACAAGTCGGCAACTGATAGAGACAGTCCCTGCCGTTTGACGGGCTTACAGTCAAATCAGGGGAGACAGACAGGCAAGAACAATGGCAATAAATAGAGTCAAGAGGAAGAACATCTCGTAAAAACAATGGCACCAACATGATTATCTTGTATCTATCCTAGCTCTTAATACAGTGCCTGGTTAAGAAAACCCAACTATTCTACTTAGTAATTATCTCTAGTAGAAGTAATGATATTCATTCCTGCACACTAGGTGAAATGTAATATAGTAAGCAATTGGAAAGAACACTCTAAACTCAAGACATGCTCCCTGTCTGTAAGAAATATACACTGTCCCCTTCAAGGGGCAGGGACCATGTCTAATTCCCACCTGTACATTATCCCCCAGCACTTAAAAGAGTGTTTCTAAGATTAGAGATTAATTAATACTATCCATGCTATTACTACTAAGAATAATGATTATGGCATTTGTTAAGCATTTACTATGTGCCAGGCACTGTACTCAGCACTTGGGTGGAAAGAAGCAAATTGGGTTGGACATAGTTCCTGTCCCACGTGGGGCTCACAGTCTTAATCCCCATTCTGCAGATGAAGTAAGTGAGGCACAGAGAAGTGAAGTGACTTGCCCAAGATCATGCAGCAAATAACAGAGCTGGGATTAGAACCTATGACCTTCTGACTCCCAGGCCTGTGCCCTATCCACTATGTTTACAATATTTAAATGAAGTTATTCATTTCCATAAGGAGAATTGTAACAATCATTTATGTGAAAAATGAACAGAGCCTTCCTAACTCCTAACCATCACTTTATTTTCTTCATCTGTGCCATATAGAACAGAAGACTGCTTGGTCCCACACTTACATAAAAATTATACACTAGTAAGCCCCATCCAGGAATGAGGGACTCTATTCTTGCTGATATTTCAAAAGCTTATGACAAGACAGGAAAAGTAAATCTAGAATGACCATTTCTTTCACCTTTCTGTAGAGTGCTCTAACCTCACCATCTTCAGAACCAAAGGACAGATCTATGTGCGTGTGAATATGCAAAAAGTGTCATCATCTGGTTCATTCTAAACTTTCACTAACAACAAAGCAAACAGATATAAACCATTCTGGAGATGGAGTATCAAACTCCTGGAGGTAAAGCCATAAGTAGCCATTTTAGGGTAATAATGAAAATGACTCAGAGATAAAAGAGCTACCTCCAGTGAAATAAGCTTTACAGACTCGCACAACCTTGAGAAGAGACATGCATACCAAAGCTGCTGCCAATGAATAGAGAGCAAGATTAAAAAAAAAAACCCCAAATACTTTGTGAAGAGATGCCAAGGCTGAAGAGGTCAAAACAAGACAGGGATTTCAGTGGCCTCTGAAGAACATTTATGGATCATGCATATTGTCCCCACTGTCTCACTGAATGATGTGGCTCCTCCCTTAGACCAGACAATGAGGGAATCCAAAAGAGTTGGCAGTATCACTCCAATGTTTTCCTTATTGCGTCTTCCACAATTCAGCCTGATGTCTTAGGACGATGTTTTCTGACAACATGTAAAGGCATGGCTTTTCCTCCTACACTTATTGAGTCATCATTGCAGTCTGAGCCATGAAGACAAGCAAAGTGCCCAGCTTTGACAGTATATCCACCAAGATCTATAAGTTAAGAAGGAGAATTGCTACTGCATTGGCTTCATAGGCTCTTCCTCGATATAATGAACACTGCAAAAAATGACATAAGATTTCAAAAGTGTCACCACTATCACAATTCAAGAAGAATTATGTTAATGCCTGTCTCCCTCTCTAGACCATCAGCTCACTGTGGGCAAGGGACATGTCTACCAACTCTGTTTTATTGTAGTGTAATCTTCTGAATGCATAGTACAGTGCCCTGCACACAGTAAGTGCTCAATAAACACCACTGATGTTAGATCTCACCGTTCTCAATTCTTGGCATGATTCTAGCCAAAATGTTCTTTGTCCTATTACTGAAAAACATTTTAAGTCATGCATTCTCAGAATTGCAATGTGGTTTCCTACCACAATGGGGATTTTTTGGTATACTTTTGACTGCACATCAAATACCAGGAGATGCAGGGAACAACATCAGGACTTTAAAACAGTGCTCATAAGTCTATCAAATACATTTAGACATAATCAGTAGAAAGTGCTCAGCAGCTACTACAAAAAGTTTGACCTCCCTGGAGAACTATTAAATACCAAAATTACTCCACACTGATATAGTTGCCTGTATCAAAATTACAGACACCTCTCCCCATCACCAACGAAGTACAGAAAGGCTGTATGTCCAGTTTTGGCAAACTTATTCTACCAACCACACATGACAGCACAGGCAAAGAATCTGGAATCTGTTTACAGAATACAATTCTGATGCTCTAGCAAACTCATCAGAGTATCATCAAAAATCTTTGAATCGCTAACACAGAAGCTCCTAGATCCTGAGCATATTTTGGAAATGTACAAAGGAGATAACTAGAAAAAGTTCTCAAAGATAGAAAAAGTACTGTTGGTCAACATTTTTATGTGTTAAAGCATGTGTTATGGGCTTATTATGGACAAGCGTGGGTGTGATCTGTACCCTCCACACTCCCAACTACTCCACAATCTATGATGATGGAAACACAACACAGAGAACAAAAAAAATCACAGAAATGCATTGTAAATCTGTGAATATAAAATAATAAAACAGCAAAACTATATATGAACTATATGAACAGTATTTGCATCGAGCAGTCTTTTAGACTTTCCATTTTAAGACTTTTCACTGTACAAGGAAAACATTCCTAGGTACATAACTGCATCTTATGTTTCTTGTGTTGAAAATTTTGGTAAGTTGGCTTCATCCCTGATGATCAGTGGGAAGAGAGTAGGTGGCCCAGGTGCTGGGCAGTCCTCTGTGGCCCCAGAGTTCTGATACCACCATTCTATAGAAGTTGGGATTTGCCAGTTTGTGCCTGGCAAAATCTACACAGAACAAACAATAATTCACAACCACCCAAGTTAAGTGCTATCACTGTATTATATGCAGGTAGCTAGCACATTGTTCAGTAATAAAAGGATAGACAAGGAAGTGGAAGCAGCATGGTCTAGTGGATATAGCACAGGCCTGGGAGTCAGAAGGACCTAGATTCTAGTCCCGGCTCAGCCACTTGTCTGCTGTGTCACCTTGGGGAAGTCACTTCACTTCTCAGGGTATCATTTACCTCCTCTGTAAAGTGGGGATCATTATTATTATTATTATATTTGTTAAGCACTTACCTTGTGCCAGACACTGTACTAAGTGGTAGGGTAGATACAAGCTAATCTGGTTGGCCACAGTCCCTGTCCCACGTGGGACTCACAGTCTTGATCCCCATTTTACGGATGAAGTAATTGAGGCACAAGAATTTAAATGATTTGCCCAAGGTCACAGAGTAGACAAGTGGTGGAGTGATTAGAACCCATGAACTTCTGACCCCCAGGCCCGTGCCCTATCCACTACGCCATGCTGCTTCTCATTAAGACTTTGAGTTCCTCATAGGATAGTGACCATGTCCAACCTGATCTCCTTGTACCCAGTGCTTAGAACAGGGCCTGGCACATAATAAGTTCTTAACAAATGCCATAAAAAATATCAATCAGGAAAGGTATTGTTGCCTTTGGATGACTTGGCAGTGAGTAGTAATAGTGAGGTGTTAGGATTCAGATTAAAGTGAAGGCACATATATTTTAGTGTTATGCTTTTTTTAAATCTGTGAAAATTGACTCTACTCACACACTTTAGATTTGATTTAGTCCCACTGATTGAGTCGATAACAATGACAATAGTACTTTTTAAGTGCTTACTATGTGCCAAACACTGTTCTAAGCACAGGGATAGCCACAAGTTAATCAGGTTGAATGCAGTCCCTGTCCCATATGGGGTCATGGTTTTAGTTCTCGTTTTACAGATGAGATAATTCAGGTACAGAGGAGTTAATATGACTTGCTCAAAATCATCAGCAGACTAACAGTAGAGTCAGGATTAGAATCTTTGTTTTCTAACTCCCAGGCCCCAGCTCTATCTGCTAGGCCATGCTGCTTCTCCACTGGGATATAAAATCGTGAGAATGAAAATTCTGGAAATGACATGGATGATATATAAAAGAAAAATACTTATTTGGAATTGCTAACATATTGGGGGGTTTCCCTTTTATGACTTGAATGGGGAAATCTGAAGTAGTTTTCACTTATATATGCCATGAGCCCCAGACCCTGCTCTATGGGTTCCAAACCAGCCCTTCCACCAGAGGTGGGAAAATTCATTATCCTAATGAAACTCCATGGTCAGAATCTCCTAACTGGGCCGGTACATCTGAGACAAATCCAAATCAAACATAATGAACAGGAATCTCCTTACCTGAACACTCTGTGATGAGTTCAAAGTGAAACCAAACCACCACTGTGTACAGTGGAAAGTTTTATTCAATTCTTATTCTAATTGAAGGGGTAAACACATATGCAAACACACACACACACAAACACACACACACACACAGAGCTACCCGTCTGACTGTTTGCCCCAAATTTGTGAAGATGGTCCCATGTTGGAGGAGTTCAAAGGGTCTGGTTTGCTCATGGCAGCCATGCTGGCTCGTGATGACTGTTAACATTCATTCAATCATATTTATTGAGCTCACAGTCTGGCAGCAGTGTAGATTTCTGGCTCAAGTCTTAGCTGGTTCAAGGCGGCCACTCCATAGTCCAGTTCTTAGCTCACGGCAACTGAGCTGTGGTTTCAGAGCAAATCTCAGGTGGTTCAGTCGGCCACTCAGGGGTCTGGATCTTCTTCCTTTTATTTACCTCCTTGAATTTGCTGCCTCGGGCATATCGACAGTTCCTGTTTCGCTTCCTTGGGCATCATGGCAGTTCCTGATGTGCCGCTTTGGGCATCATGGCGATTGTTTCTTGCTCTGCTTCTTCTCCTTCCGTGCCCACCTTGTGGTCTGGTTTTGCAACAAAATGCCCTGCAGCAAAAGAGCACATGTAAAAGTGACCTTGACACACATTAGAGATAGATTCAGCTATCAGTGGTGTTTAGGGAGTTTGCCTAGCTCCTCCTCAAATTCCTTTCTTTGATGTTGTTGTTTATGGGGTCAAAAAAAACCACCAGTCACTTGAAAAATGGTTTCTCAGCCAACAAAATGGCTTCAGTCTGGCTCATTATAACTTAATTCACTCAATCCTGGATATTAGGGGCCAATCCTCTTACTGGATGACTTTGGAAGTGTCACAGCTAAAAGTAACAACCAATTTTATTTTCTCATCTGTTTCTTGTTTAGAACATTCTTCTTGTGCCAGAGGCAAATTTTGAAAGAGCAATTTAACAAATCTTAAAAATAAATATATTATCACTTAGTAGTTAAATCAGTGAAATCATGACCTGGGTGCTAACTTCATTACCCAATACTCTAGAATAATACAACCAAAATAAATCTTCACAATTCCTCTGTCCTACAATCATCATCTCTACTACTCTCCCTCTTAGTTTTCACTTCCAGAAATGTTTGTGAGTTTGTGTTGGTGATGACCAGTAGAATCCCCAGATGGCATCAATGTATTGAGGTGGAATAAATTCATTCATTCAATCGCATTTATTGAGGTTTACTGCATGCAGAGCACTGTACTACGTGTTGGGATAAATAGAACACACTGGGTTAAAGTCCGGCTAGGGTGGCTCCAAGATCATCTAATGGCTTCAAAAGTGTTGCAATAAGAAATGAACCAGCACTTTCTGGAAAAAAAAGTGCATGCAAAGCAGGGGCTGGTTTAAGGGTTTATTATCTCTAGGAAGATTTTCATAGAATTGGCAAAATCATTCAATACCACATTCTCATCTGTCTCACCTTCAACCACTTGCTTACTCCCTCCCTCTTGCCTAGCACTCCCTCCCCCTTCATAACCAAGAGTTCACCACTCTTCATCTAATAATAATAGAGTTATTTGTTAAACACCTTCCTCAGTCTTCAAACATGCTTCAGTCACTCCATACTAAAAAGAGCCTTCCCTTAACTCAGTCACTCAGTGATATTTACTGAACGTTTACTAAGTACTGGGTTTGGGAGAAAACAGTAGAACAGGATTAGTAGACATGGTCCCTGCCCATAACAAACACCATCTCACCCTCCAGCCACTACTTATCTTCCCTCTTCCATTTCTTTCTAAACACCTTGAATAGACTCTATACAATAGCTGTCATTATTTCTTCTCCATCAAGTCTCTTTTTAAACCTCTCTAATCCATTAATAATAAAGATAAATGTGGCAATTGTTTATCAATTACTGGATACTCATTGCTGTATTGAACGCTGGGGTAGATAAAGCTTAAGTAGAATGTACCTGGTCTCTGTCCCCCATGGGGCTCAAAGTCTAAGGGGAAGGGAGGAAAGTTATTTTACAGTTGAGGTAACTGGGACACAGAAAATTTAAGTAACTTGCCCAAGGTCACATAGAAGAAAAAAATCAGCACTGGGATTGGAACCTAGGTCTTCTGACTCCTAGGCTTTTCCACTGGGCTCTGCTCTGCTTGAGACTCTATAGAGAACAATTTAAAATATGACTTCGCCTCCCACTTTAAACTGTGAGCCTGTTGTTGGGCAGGGATTGTCTTATCTGTCCCTGAATTGTATATTCCGAGCACTTAGTACAGTGCTCTGCACACAGTAAGTGCTCAATAAATACGACTGAATGAATGAACTTTTGAGTGAATCTGTTAAAGCCATGATAAAATGCTAAAACATCAGATCTAATGAAAATGTGAAAGAAATTGTAAAGTGTAAAATAATAATTATGGAAAAGATTTTTTGCCAAATCATCTCCTGAGACATTCTCAACACACAGAACATGAGACGTATGCCATGAATTTTGAGGATGCACCATCATCAAAAAGAAACTGTCAAAACTACTGAGGTGTTCACTTTATGCAATGGGTCGCAATAGTCTGGCTCTTCTTTGAGATTCTTGCTGGACCTCTTCACTTTGCAGAGTGACCTAGGTAGGCCTGCATCATTTTCATGCGAAAGAACCCCCAACTTTTGAAAGTAGGTGTGCAAAAAGCCAATCCCAAATTTAAAAAAGAAGATGTGGGAGAAGAGAAGAGGAAAATAAAATAGGAAAAAGGATAGAGAGAAAGAGAGAGAGTGAGAGAGAGAGTGAATGGAGAAGAGAGTAGGAGAGAAGAAAGGAGAAAAAATAGAGGTGGGATTGGTAACCCAATTGTACACCAGAGGAGCAAAGTGTACAGGCTGGGTTATAGAAGGAGAGAAGCGAGGTGAGGTAGGAGGAGCAAGGTGATGGGCTGCTTTAAAGCCAATAGTGAGGAGTTTTTGTTTGATACAAAGTTGGATGGGCAATCACTGGAGTTGGATGAGGGGGAGGTGAGGAGGTGACATGTCCTGAAAGTTTCTGTGGAAAAATAATCCCAGCAGCAGAGTGAAATATGGACAGGAGTCATGGAGAGGTCAGCAAGGAGACTAATGCAGTAATCCAGGAGGGTTAAGAAGAATGATTGTATTAACATAGTAGCAGTTTGGATGGACAGAAAAGGGTGGATTTTAGCAATGTTGTGAAGGTGTGATGGACAGGATTTGGTGATGGATTGAATTTGTATGTTGAATGACAGAGAGGAGCCAAGGATAAGGCCAAGGTTACAGCCTTGTGAGACAGGAAGGATGGTTGTTGGTGTCTAATGTGATGGGAAAGTCAGTGGGAAGATGGGGTTTTGAGGAAAGATAAGGAGCTCTGTTTTGAACATGTTAAATTTGAGGTGACAGGAGGACATCCAAGTAGAGATGTCTTGAAGGAAGAAGTCCAACCTGATCAATTGTTTCTATGCCAGTGCTTAGTGTAATGCCTGGCACATAGTAAGCACTAAAATACAATTTAAAAGGGGCTAAAAGCTGGGACTTTACTCATTTGACCTTGAGATTCAGGATTTAAAATCAATCAAAAGAAAAATCACTGGAGCTGAGGTTGGCATCAAAGCTGATTTACATTGTAATCTCAATTGAGTTACATAGAAGCGATACATAGAAAGAAATATGTTTATTTTTAGTTGAGAATAATCACAATCAACTGTTATCCATCACGGACAGATTACAGTTCTAAAACAATGCAATTGATAGTCATTTATAATGCAACCTATCATAAGAGCATCTGGTGTTGTAAATTAAATATTGTAGAGTGTCTGCACAACAACTGCATTTCACTGGTGTTAAACAGATGCAGAACATGGTCATTGTAAAGGACTCTGTATGTAAAGGATTCAAAATGAAAGCTATATATATACAAAGTATATATATATATATATATATATTATATATACAAAGTATACAAAGCCACGAGAAGCAGCGTGGCTCAGTGGAAAGAGCACGGGCTTTGGAGTCAGGGCTCATGAGTTCGAATCCCAGCTCTGCCACTTGTCGGCTGTGTGACTGTGGGCAAGTCACTTAACTTCTCTGTGCCTCAGTTCCCTCATCTGTAAAATGGGGATTAAGATTGTGAGCCCCACGTGGGACAACCTGATTCCCCTATGTCTACCCCAGCGCTTAGAACAGTGCTCGGCACATAGTAAGCGCTTAACAAATACCAACATTAAAGTAAAGTCAATGTAATATTTTTATGAAGTGCTTTTGTTCCTCTTTTTTATCTCCTTTTGTTCATATCCTCTAAACAAAATTTTTAAATCTCAGGATGTCACAGGCTGATAGATAATACAAATAATACAATGAAACTTCTGTGACTGAAAAGTCCTCATAACTAGTAAGGATAAGTCATTACAAGTAAGTTATTATCCCAGTATAAATCATATTAAATGTGGCTAACCCACCTTACAACTGTTTCTACAATACCTATGGCACTTGGGAATGAAAGGGAAAACAAGCCAGAATGAGAAGCTAGAGGGAACAAATTTCCCAATACTCAGAAACAAAGGATTCAGTCCTCAGCCAGTGTTCTGGGGAAGACCAAGGATCTGTTCAAAAAAAAAGAACAACAAAAAAAAACCTGAAGCTATTTCTCTCATTTTCCCCCAAATTCACCCAAAACCAGGAATAAGTGTCTCCAGAACGGGTCCTCAAAGGGGGTGCAATTTTCCTGAGAGGCATTTGATCGGCTTACATGTTTTTCTGGGCATCTTATCGGTTCTGCCAATCCTGAGTATAAGGAGTTGCACTATGACCCCAAATCACACTGCCTCCTCTTTGATTGCCATCCAACAGTCATAAGAGGACTTAGCAGCAGGCTCTGCACATAATTGCTTAATAAATACCACTGATGATGACAATATGATACAATCTGACCCGTCCAGGGGACGCTCCCATTGTGTAAATTCTGGGGGACTGTTGAGGTTGGCTGCAGCTGTTCGGGGTGACAGTCCTCATGCAATCCCAAGAGCAGCCATGGTTGCAGTTGTAGTAACAGCTGTGGATCCCTGCGCTCCTTCGGGGTGACCAGAAATCCCACTCCTCCCCCAGGCCTAGGTGCAGCAGTGTCGGAGAAGCAGCGTGTATCAGTGGAAAGAGCCTGGGCTTAGGAGTCAGAGGTCATGGGTTCAAATCCCGGCTCCACCGCTAGTCAGCTGTGTGACTTTGGGCAAGTCACTTAACCTCTCTGTGCCCCAGTTCCCAGATGAAGACTGTGAGCCCCACATGGGTCAACCTGATCACCTTGTATATACCCCAGTGCTTAGAACAGTGCTTGGCACAGAGTAAGTGCTTAACAAATGCCATCATGATTATTATTATTAATGGCAGCAGTGGCAGCTCTCCTTCTTCCCGCCAGAGAATCCCGACTCCCATTCCTCCCGCTGGTCTGGATCTGACACTGGTGGCAGCG
The DNA here is from genome assembly GCF_004115215.2 of Ornithorhynchus anatinus. NCBI lineage: Eukaryota > Metazoa > Chordata > Mammalia > Monotremata > Ornithorhynchidae > Ornithorhynchus > Ornithorhynchus anatinus. The sequence continues at coordinate 160,519,185 of NC_041728.1, forward strand.
ACGGGGGCAGCAGCTCTCTATACCCCTCTGAGAGAACCCTGGGGCCCACTGTTCCCACAGGCCCACCTGCAGCAGTGGTGTTTAAACTCTGAGCCCACCACCGGGCCAGAATTGTCTCTATCTGTTGTCGAAATTGTACATTCCAAGTGCTTAGTACAGTGCTCTACACATAGTAAGCGCTCAATGAGTACTATTGAATGAATGAATGAATGATGGCAGCTCTCCTCACCCCGTCCTGAGAGCCCTGGCTTCCCATCCCTCTTGAGGAGTGGGGGGGGGGGCAGCTTTCCATGCCCTGCTAACAGTAATGATGGTATTTGTTAAGCGCTTCCTATGAGCCCATACTAAGTGCTGGGTTGGATACAAGCAAATCTGGTTGGATACTTGGCTGGGGGGTCGGGAGGGACGATTCACAGTCTCAATCCCCATATTACAGATGAGGTGACTGAGGCACAGAGAAGTGAAGTGACTTGTCCAAAGTCACACAGCAGATTAGTGTGAAGGCCAGAATTAGAATCCATGACCTTCTGACTCCTATTAGGCCCATGCCTAATCCACTATCCCATGCAGCTCCCCAGTGATCTTCTGTTTGGGAGATCTCCGACTCCACGCTACCCACAGTCACAGGTGTGGCAGTTGTGGCAACAGCAGCAGGTCTTTTGGCTCAGCCAAGGGAGAGCCCTGGCTGTGGTGGCCATGGGGATCACTTGTGGAGGAGAGTCCTGCTCCCCTCTTTCTCGGAGGCACCCCAGGTTGGAAGGGCTGGTGACTTCAAAATTTAAAGAATGCAGACAGAGAAGGAGGAGGTGCTTTCACCACCCTCTGTGGGCTCATCTTGAAGGATTTCACCTGATTAATGATTCAAAGTGCAAGATGCACTAATCCACTGGGGAACCACCAGAACACCCCAGATCTCTGGCTGACCTGCTCCATTTACTCTAAATCCCTGGGCCTTTTGTTACCAGTAGCATAATAAAATTAATTTCTGTTCTTCCCTCTTGAATTCTGCTTAAAGGAGCAGAGTTTTAGTTCATTCATTCAACAGTTCATTTAATTATGTTTACTGAGCACTTACTGTGTGCAGAGCACTATACTAAGCACTTGGGATGTACAATGCAGCAACAGAGCCAATCCCTGCTCACGGAGGGCTCACAGTCTAGAAGAGGGAGACAGACATCGAAACAAGTAAACAGGTATTTATGGCATCAATATAAATAAATATAATTATATATATATGAAACAGAACAAGTAAACAGGCATTAATATAAATAAATAGAATTATAGATATATACACACAAGTGCAGTGGAGCGGGAATGGGGGTAGAGCAGAGGGAGTGAATAGGGTGATGGGGAGGGGAAAAGGAGCAGAGGAAAAAGGGGTTCAATCTGGAAAGGTCTCCTGGAGGAGGTGAACTTTCATTAGGGCTTTGAAGGGGGGAAGTGTGCTAGTATAGAGGATTTGAGGAAGGAGGGCATTCCAGGCCAGAGGTAGGATGTGGGCCATGGGTGGACGGCGGAATAGGCAGTAAGGATGCACAGTGAGAAGATTAGCACCAAGGAGCGAGCATGCAGGTTGGGATGTAGAAGGAGAGAAGGAAGGTAAGGTAGGAAGGGGCAAGGTGATGGAGAGTTTTGAAGCCAATAGTGAGGAGTTTTTGCCTGAAACGGAGGTTGATAGGCAACCACTGGAGATTTTTGAGGAAGGGGGTGACAAGCCCAGAACATTTCTGTAGAAAGATAATCCAGGCAGCAGAGTGAAGTATAGACTAAAGTGGGGAGAGAGAGAGGAGGTTGGGAGATCAGAAAGGATGCTGATGCGGTAATCCAGCCGGGATATGATGAGTGATTGTATTAATGTGGCAGTGGTTTGGATGGAGAGGAAAGGGAAGTTCTTTGCGATGTTGTGAAGGTGAGACAGGCAGGTTTAGGTGACTGATTGGATATGTGGGGTGAATGAGAGTGTGAAAAGGGTCACCCAAGATTCAAATCAGTATTTGTCCAACACAGTAAATTGCAACAGTGCACTGTAGAGGGAAAAATGTTCTTCAGTGTAGATGTGGATGATGGAAAATTAGAACTGCAGTGCCTAGAGAATCAGCGTGGCTCAGTGGAAAGAGCATGGGCTTTGAAGTCAGAGGTCATGAGTTCGAATCCCAGCTCTGCCACTTGTCAGCTGTGTGACTGTGGGCAAGTCACTTAACTTCTCTGGGCCTCAGTTACCTCATCTGTAAAATGGGGATTAAGAATGTGAGCCCCATGTGGGACAACCTGATTCCCCCGTGTCTCCCCCAGTGCTTAGAACAGTGCTCTGCACATAGTAAGCGCTTAACAAATACCAACATTATTATTATTATTATAAAAGTATTCTAATCTCCTCCCAATTTCTTTTCTTCCTTTCCATTACTAAACTAATTTAATATTTCAGCTCCTTCTCCCTGAAATTACTTAAAATTCATATCAGGATGGAAAACAAACACAACATATTTGAGATCCTACTGATTATAAGTCCTGTTGCATCAACCTAATATAGGGAAACTATTTTGCTAGTCACAATCTCTCTCCCCTCCTCTGAGATCTCAAATGACCTCTTGGCTCAGGAATATCACCAACTGGATGTCTCCTTTGCATTTCAAGTACCATATGTCTAAGCCTGAACTCCATCATCTCTTCCAAATCTACTTCTCCACCTACTTTCCCAGAATTGTGGACAACACCACTCTCCTCACTATCTCAGAAGCTCAGAACCTTGACACCAAACAAGTTTTCAACAATCAAAATTCTGCCAGTTTTTTCTCCACAATATTTTGCATACTCACCTCTTCCTCTCCATTCAAATGGCCAGCAACCATGTTCAGGCACTTTTTATAGTCAGTGTAAATATATCTCTCCACTGTTCAGAAATCTCAGTTATCTATTCCTCTCTGTATCAAAGAGACAGTTCTAGCAATTGGTTTTAATAATAATAATAATTATAATAATTGTGGTATTCATTAAGTACTTCCTGTGTGCTTCAGTGGATACAATCCACTGACTTGCCTAAGGCCACACAGCAGACAAGTGGTGGATCCAGGATTAAAACCCATCACCTTTTGACTCCCAAACCCATGCTCTATTTACTACGCCATGCTGCTTCTCTTTAAGGTATCTCACCAGCTCTCTTTCCTTTTCTTATGCACTCTTTTCTTACATCCTACCCAGCTCTCACTCTTTATTTTTTCTGTGTTAACCTTGACCTTCCAGGCTCTAATTCTATGCTTAGGCTCTCCCGCTTGCCTTAGTCTCCAATCGCTGTAAAATCTGCAGGATCACAACCTTCTATCTCATCATAACCCTTATGAAATTCTATGTCCTCTCTTCTTCCCAGGGCATATTGTCTCAGCAGGGTCTTGTGAAAAGATCGGGGAAGTGGAATTCAGAAGATTTGGGTTCTAATCCCAGGTCTGCCACTTGCCTACTAAATGACCTTGGGCAATCCATTTAATTTATCTGGGACTCAGTTTCCTTGTCTGTTTCATCATTCATTCATATTTATTGAGCACTTACTGTGTGCAGAGCACTGTACCAAGCACTTGGAAAGTACAGTTCTGGAACAGATAGAAATAATCCCTACCCAACAAAGGGCTCACAGTCTAGAAATAATAATGGTATTTGTTAGGTGCTTACTACGTGCCAAACACTATTCTAAACACTGGGATAGATATGAGATAAGCAGGATCTTCCACGTGGGGCTCGCAGTCTTAATCCCCATTATACAGATCAGGGAACTGAGACACAGAAGTGAAGTGGTTTGCCCAAGGTCACCCAGCAGACAAGTGGCAGAGGTGGGATTAGAACCCACATCCTCTGGCTCCCAAGCCTAGGCTCTTGCCACTAAGCCACACTGCTTCTCAAGATAATCAGGTTGTCCCATGTGGGGTTCACAGTTCTTAATCCCCATTTTACAGATGAGGTAACTGAGGCACAGAGAAGTGAAGTGACTTGCTTAAGGTCACAGAGAAGATAAGTCATGGAGCCAGAATTAGAATCTATTATCTTCTGATTCCCAAGCCTGTGCTCTATCCACTGTTCTATGCTGCTTCTCTGTTCTACTTAATGAAGCTGGATTGATTTTTTTTTCCCTAGAAATACCAAGAGATATTGTGGAGATTATTTGATCATGAAGCCAGCATTTATTTGGGAATTAATGAGGATTAAGACTTTGAGCCCCACAAGGGACAACTAGATGATCTTGTATCTACCCCAGTGCTTAGTACAGTCTTGGCACATAGTAAGCCCTTAACAAATACCATCATCATTATTATTATGTGTTATCGAAGATATCTAAAAGACCTGTTGCAAAGGCTCATAACACCCCAGGACAACCAGTGCATTGTCCATTCCCTTTCATATCCCATAGTTTTATGTTTCTTTTATATTGAAATTGCCACCTCCTATTGACTTACTAGACTTCCAGCCTTTTTAGTCACACCTCAGAAAATTGTCAGGGGCTGAAAATATGAAGTTTGACAATAATACCTTAAGTAAATACAACCCTTTCATTTCATTTCTTACCATCTACCTTATTTTAGTCTCAAAACATCCCTTTATTAATATTCATATTGCAGATAATGCAATTAAACACAAAACGGAAACTGTCCAGGGTCACATAGCAAGTCTATTGCTCCGGCAGCTACAACACTCTGAGTTCTAGAGACTTTTCATGTGAGTTTTGGAGATTTGTCCCATATTGAACAGGGATGGGTGAAGGCAGGTGGTGCTTTTGGCCACATGAGTAGGTAGTTTTGTGGGGTTTTTTTTTGGGGGGTGGTTATGATTTTTGTTAAGTGGTTACTATGTGTCAGGCACTGTTCTAAGCACTGGGGTAGATACAAGCTAATGAATTTGGGCACAGGCTATGTCCCACATGGGGCTCACAGTCTTAATTGAGGCATAGAGAAGTCAAGTGACTTCCCCAAGGTTATGCAGCAGACAAGTGGTGGCATCAGAATATGGAGCCAATCATTGAGCAGACAGGGATCTTCAATCCCAAACAGCCAAATTGTGTTACCTGCTATGCCAGACTGCAAACATCATCACAGAACCTTTCCACAGTGGGAACCACCCTAGATAAAAAGTATACACTTTGATTGCACCACCTTCAATATCCCAGCTAGTGATCTCCAATGACATTCTAAATATATTGCTACCACTCTCTGTGACTTGAGAAATGTAGCTCCCTGCAAGGTACAGGAAGCTCTCAGCTGGTCTTACAATCAGAAGGTTCAGTAGCCAGCTGGGGAAGAAAGTAAATTGCTTCACTTTCTTCCCTAAAGCTATAGTTTAATTGTCAATCAAATGTATTTGTTGATTGCTTACTGTGTGCAGGCCACTGTAGTAAGTGCTTGGGAGAGAACAGTTTAACAATATATCAGACCCATTTCCCTATCCACAATGACCTTACAGTCTAGAAGATTGTGTCAAGATATTATTTATTATAGATGCGGTAGTATCTAAATCAGAATCTTAAATCTACTTAAACTAATTGTAAGTATTCTACTAGTAATAACATTTGTTAAGCTCTTTTTTTGTGTCAAGCACTGGCCACAGTCCTTGTCTCACAGCCTAAAGGAAACGAAGAACAGAACTTTAAACCCCATTTTAGAAATGAGAAAAATGTGTCACAGAGAAGTGGCAAGATCCGAGGTCACACAACAGGTAAGTGGCAGAGATATGATGGGAGCCCAGGTCTTCTAAATCCTAGTCCTTTGCCCTTTCCACTGAACCACGGGGCTTCTCAGTAATTAGGCAGAAAAACTTTAAACCTAAATCCTGGATTAATTTTGATTAGCCCAAAACAAGCAACAGGCACTAATTTTTCTTGTCATGGAACAGGAACCTCCATGTTGCAGGTTAACTTGAGGCTCCAAGTGTGATAGCTACCCTTACGGACCCACAGAACCAATATCACTAGCAGATTTATTTAGAAGAAATTTGCCAGATGATGCCTCTTCTGCCTATGGTGGTCATATGGGAAGTTGGACAGGCACTGGTTTAACTCTCAACTGTCTAGCACCTCCGCTCATATTTGCCTTCTATCTGCTTATTTCTGGCTCTCTGCTATGCAGGTGGTCTACTACAGGTATATGGTGGCCAAGAGGATGTGCCATCTTTTAGCCTGAGCTCATTCCACGAATGGTACATCATTCCATTTGGGGATGTATTCTCCATCTGAAGGGATCATCTGCACTGTGTGGCTCTATGTGTGCTGTAAATACAGGGGATGTATGTCCTTGGAAACTCTTTTCCTTCCTGTGAGTTAGCTGTATTCTCATAAAGGACTCAGGGAGTAGTAGATCAGTAGAGATGAGACACTGATCCTTTGCAATCCACTTAGCTTCTCTGTGCCTCAGTTTCCTCAACTAAAATGGAGGTTCAATACCTGTTCTCGCTCCTATTTGGACTGGGAGCCCCATGTGGGACAAGACTGTGTCCAACCTCGCTAACTTGTATCTACCTCACTGCTTAGAACAGTGTTTGGAGCTTAACAAATTCCATAATTATAATAAGTGTAGAGGAAAACATGCGATGTTTTCTAAGCTAGAAAGAGAGAAAAAAAGAGAAAATGAGTGGGAGAGGGAAAGAGGGAGAGAATTGGCGACTCTCTGGTGAAAGATATTTCTTTATGCAATACACCCAGAACCCTCAAAAATCACATTTTTTACCTGATCTCTAAATAGATTTCTGACAAATTGACATGCATAATATATTATCATCTCAGACTATGTTTTGATTTATACTGACTTTAATACAACCTTATTTTGATATATCTTTAAAGGGTAAGAAATTAAATTCAGCGGTTTCCAGAAATATAAAATTTATTATCCACCTTCAAATTCAATGTGAATTATTTTCTGGACCTGAATGCTGTTAACAGCAGACTTTTTGATTTGCTATATGGTCTGTCTGAAGACTGCTTTATGGCAATCAGCACATAAAGAAGAAAACTATTTTTGGTGGGAGGCTAATTTAAATACATTCCAAGCACATGAAAGGAAATTTCAGTCATGACATTGCCCAAAACAACTTACTTCAGAGCAGTATTTATCAATTTTCAAATTTTGTTTAATCAGATGAAGCAAAACTAACACTGCTATGAGAAGCTTGATAAGTCCAAAGACCTCTCTAGCAGACACAGAGAACTAAAGGAACCAAAATATATTTATTTTTGCTTTGCAAATACTGAACAAAGTCTTCAGGACCTGTCTTCTAGAAGCACACAGGCATAAAATCAACATACTTTAATACTCACCTAACATAAATTTGGTGAGCTGCTACTTGCAAGACTGATTTATCTTCTGAAGTCTGGAACAGCATAAAAATCAAACTTTTTCTTCAAAAACTTGAAAATCATTTCCCTGTCATTCCTTAGTATATGACAACTGTTAGGAATTTACACTCTTCAGAGATTTACACCTTTAAAATTCCTGAAATTGTAATATATGGATTTGTCACTTTAATGTGTTACAGAATAAACTTGATCTCCAAGACACCAACATTTGCAGAGTTTTAATTTCATCTTATTTGCTCAATTGTCATCTAGGTGGAAATAATAACTCTCTATGTATGAATACTTGCCTAGAAGGGATATTCTTTTCTAATCTTCAGGGAACCATCTCCTTTTAGCAATACAAATACAATTAACTCTACTCATTCTTAATTTATGTGATTTGGGAATATTGCATTTTCTCTTGTGGTTAGGTGGCTGGTAGAATATATATTTTTTAATCTAGATTTGGATTTAAAGCTGCTTATGTTAGTAAAACATATTATAAAGGTTTGGGGCCCTATATTTCAAGTTTTATAAAATTTCAACCAGAACCATTTCTTCCTCCTGGTCTAGTAATCCCTATGATGGTGAGCAGTGATTACAGTATTTATTGACTTCACTGTTCCAGAACAGCCTCGTGGTCTTAAAAGGAAACATTTTGGAAAATATGCTTTTGTGAATTTTCCTTCCTTCAGCTCTGTGCAGCTTTTTTGAACCTCTAAGATTGTAGCTATTTCTGCCATTTAAAAATCTCTAACATCTATCTTTCCTATCTCTGTTATAGACCACCAGTCTCTAAAGCAATATTCTATATAGTTGGATCATTACCTCAAAGACCATAGTACTGGATTACAGAATTCAGAGAATATTTCAGAACTTCTTTTCTTGGCAATCCAACAAATATTATCCCTCCACATAGTGTCCCTATGCATTTTGTGAGCTCAAGACCTGTAGCACATTGGACAACCCACAAGCAAAGTCATAAACAAAGACATAGGTCCATCTAGGAATGTCACAGAATATGACTGATCAATAGCTGAATTTGCATTAAATCAGATGAGGAAACTGAGACACAGACAAGTTGAGTGTCAAGGTCCAAGGTCACACAGCTCACTGTGGGCAGGGAATGTTTCTACCAACTCTACTGCACTGTACTCTCCCAACCCCTTAGTACAGTGCTCTGCAAATGATAAACACTCAGTAAATGTCACTGACTGACTGCTTGGAAATATCATAAATAATACCACAGAATTAATTTTTCATGAAAAAGTGCAGAACTGTTAAGTGCACCTCTATATATACAGTAAGCATCTTATATTATTATTACTATTATTTTTATTATTATATGCCACTGATTGAACTGTTTTATAATTTTTGTTTTCTGTTCAAATTTGCATTCTAGCCACTTGGCCACTTGTTCCAGGAAAATCTTGGAATGATTCAATCACATCTTTGTTTTTGCACATAGAAAATATAGGTGTTACATGGAATTTAGGCCAATGTGCATTGCACCTGTGGTCATTTCATACTGAGGAAGTAAAGGTTATATAGAGTTCCAATTTCATTTTAAGAGAAAGTGAAACATTGGTTGGGGAAGCAAAGAGAATAGGAAGCCTCTAATATGTTGGAGAGAGAGAAGAATCACGTGCCCATCAGCTTGAAATTCACTTGAAATACATTTTGGAGGGGGAATGTGGGAGGTTTGTCCTTCCATCTTACCCTTTACAACAGAATCATTTCCAAACTAATAATAATAATAATGGTATTTCTTAAGTGCTTACTATGTGCAGAGCACTGTTCTAAGCGCTGGGGTAGATACAGGGTAATAAGGTTGTCCCACGTGAGTCTCACAATCTTCATCCCCATTTTACAGATGAGGTAACTGAGGCACAGAGAAGTGAAGTGACTTGCCCACAGTCACACAGCTGACAAGTGGCAGAGCAGGATTCAAACCCATGATCTCTGACTCCCAAACCCAGGCTCTTTCCACTGAGCCATGCTGCTTCTCTGGAAACTACATTTCCAGGCTGTTAAACTATGTTTTTCCCTTCCTGAAAGTTCTGTGGAGAACTGTCCTTGCAACTATTTATACTTGAAATTAACGTACTTTGAGAAAACAGTTGGCCAATAGCATTTAATTTGGAGAATAAAAGTGGTTTATAGTATTGGCAAATAAGTTAGTGGGTGTTCTCTTAACTATAAAAATTCAGGCTCCTACAAATGTAGCCCAATTTTATTTAACTACAATCAAGCTGTAAATGTTTCTTTTTATGTTACTCTATTATTCTCAAAAGAAATAAAACTAGTTCAATCATAATAAAGCAAAGTGAATTGTTTGGAAAAAAATTAGAATTTAGCAGTATTTGCAGAGGTTGGACAACTTATTTTTAAAAATAGTCATATAATTCAGTTTTGAAAATAATATACTAGGTCTGCTTCTAATTTTTCTGAGATGCAAAATTCAAAAGCACAATTTTTTGGCCAATTTTTAAAAAATCATGGACATGCATTAGTGTCCTTAAAATGATTTGTTATGGAAAACTATAGTTAAATTATCTTTAATTCGATTTCCATGCAACCAGTTAAGGGTACTTACTACGGTATAGCTGTACCCAAATGGGAACTAGCCCAACTAATTGTAATTCAAGATCTGGAGCCACAAAATTATCTGTTTATTCATGCTTATAGAGAGAGAACCTTGATCGCTTTACTTCCACCTTTTTGTCTATCTGATAAAAAGTGGGAATATCAACAATTCACCTCCCAAGGTTATATGGGTAATAAAAATATTTTGAATTCTTGTAGGAAAAAACACCCTTAAGCAATCTTTCAAAAACTTAAGTAATTCTCAACCTGGTCATTTTATTGATGGTTTAAATATACAAATGCCATGAAAAGTAAAATTATGCACCTCTCTTGAAACTTCAGATAAAAAAAATACTTCCACAAGAAACAAGAATAACTTAGGCCAAACTATATGTAGTATGAATGATCTTGTTCTTATCTTGTTTGAATTATCTTATTCTCCCTCCCCCTTAGGTTGTGAGACATTACAAGGGACAGGGACTGTGTCACATCTGATTATCTTGTACCTATCCCAGTGCTTAGTACATGACACATAGTATATAATAAGCGCTTAACAAATACCACAGTCATTGTTGATTACTTTCTCTTGCTTAAATAAGCATAACTTCATTGGCTACATATTGTATGTATTTTAAGCCACATTGCCAATACACAGAAGGTTTTGTTGGGCCTCAGTTCCCTCATCTGTAAAATGGGGATTAAGACTGTGAGCCCCACATGGGACAACCTGATTCCCCTGTGTCTACCCCAGCATTTAGAACAGTGCTCGGCACATAGTAAGCGCTTAACAAATACCAACATTATTATTATTATTATTATAAAAGTGTAGTAGAATAGAAATGTATAAAATATCTCGGTGCCTCTTTTGAAGTATTTTAAAACCTATATTTTGTTCATTTTATTAAACACTAAAGGATGCAATGCTACTGTGAGAAATGTTATGTAGGTGCAATTATAAAATGTATTTTTGAAATAAGAGTGCCCACAGTCACATTATTCTCCTCAAGAACACCCTGATTCTTGAAGAACACTTATTATTTACTGTCCATTTCCTAAATGAACATGGGCAATAAATTAGGGTTTTGCATGGTGGGCATATTGTCCAAGGCCATCCATATCTGTTCAAGGTTGTTATAACTTTATGCACAAATATAAAAGCAATTGGAAGCCTGAAAACCAGTAACTAAACTAGCAAAATAAGATAATTTTACCAATGATTTTGGCTCTAATGAAAATTATATATTTTTACAAATCTTGAAGCATGGGAGTATTGCAACCTAGCACTCAGTGTTGGCACTTGGGAATCCTGTTTTCTTTAAGAGTAATAATGGGTCTCAAACATCCTTTCATAAATTAAACTCCCTTTGTGCTTCTATTGTATCATCTCCTCCTCCTCCTCCTCGTTATCATCAGCAGCAGCAGCAGCATCCATGTGAACGGTTTGCTAAAAGTTTGGTAACATGCAATGGAAGGAAAACAATCATTGCCCTCAAGCAGTTTACACTTTAATGGGTGGTCAGACAGACAAAGGTTACTTACAAATCGTGGGATCAGGAGACCAAACATTATTTGATGATGACACTGGGATCCATTGTTTTTACATTGTTCGTGGTCCATTCATCATTATTTCCATCATTACTGGTTTCTTATATGAATATGGAGAAGCACTGTGGCTTAGTGGAGTCGGGCTTGGAAGTCAGAGGTCATGGGTTCTAACCCTGGCTATGCCACTTGTCGGCTGTGTGACTTTGGGCAAGTCCTCAGTGCCTCAGTTATCTCATCTGTAAAATGGAGATTAAGACTGTGGGACAACCTGATTACTTTGTATCTACCTTAGCGCTTAGAACAGTGCTTGGCACATAGTAAGTGTTTAACAAAATGTCATCATTATTATTATTATCAAGATACAAAGTAGGCTTTTTAGTTTTTGCCTGAATTTCTCTGCTCATCACTTGGCTTTCAATACCTAGTCATATAGTTGACTTTATAAAGCTTCTCCTATCATTAACTCATTCTCTTCTCTCACTTCTTAGGAAGCAGCATGGGTGGAAAATGCATGGTCCTGGAAGACCAAGGAACTGAATTTTAAGTCCAGCTCCACCACTTGCCTGCTATGTGTCATTGGGTAAGTTATTTAACTTTCCTGTGCCTCAGTTTCCTCAAATTCTAAATAGGGATTCAATACTTGTTCTCCCTTCTACTTAGACTGTGAGCCCCATTGGAACAGGAACTTTGTCCAACTTGATTAACTGGTATCTATCCCAGCACTTGAAACAGCACTTGACATATAGTGTGCACTTAACAAATGCCATAATAAAAATAATATATTGCAGGAGGATCAAAATCTTGATTTTGACACACTGCAGTTCATTCTGATGGAGAGGAATATGATGGACTATAGTTAGCATAGCATTTCACTAGCGGGAAAGAAAATAAGAAACATTTTCCATAATAAAATCACAATATGGCTAGAAGAATCAAACTGAAATTTCAATGACATTGATTAATTAATGAGAAGATGCCAGGATTAGTTTATATGAAATGTAACCTTCTAGTGGAAGTAATTTCCCTTGTTGAAGTAGGTGCCTGAGTGATATAGTATTGGCACAATTAATTCTGAAAGGAAAAAGGGGGCTTTGAAGAACGAGAACATTAGATGAAAAATGTGGGAAGGAAGTGGATATCTGAAGGGGGGAAATAAAAGGAATGGTAGCAACAGATTAAATGAAAATGAATAAGAAGAGAAAAGAAGAGTGATGCTAAAATTTATGGTTTAGTGGATAGAGCATGGGCCTGGGAGTATGAAGAATCCAGATTCTAATTCTGGCTCTGCCACATGTCTGCTGTGTGATCTTGGGCAAGTCACTTAACTTTTCTGGGCTTTAGTTACCTCATCTGTAAAATTGGGATTAAGAGTGAGAGTCCCATGTGGGCGAGGGACTGTGTCCAACCTGATTAACTTATATCTACCACAGCACTTAGAACAGTGTTTGGCATACAGTACGCACTTAACAAGCACTATCATTTTTTATTATTATTATTATAAATGGGAAGTAGGGAACAATGCCTAGGCCTTTGTCCTAGTAATAATAATAATAATATTGTTGGTATTTGTTAAGCGCTTACTATGTGCCAAGCACTGTTCTAAGCGCTGGGGTAGATACAGGGTAATCACATTGTCCTACCTGAGGCTCACAGTCTTAATTCCCATTTTACAGATGAGGTAACTGAGGCCCAGAGAAGTGAAGTGACTTGCCCACAGTCATACAGCTGAGAAGTTGCAGAGCCGGGATTTGAACCCATGACCTCCGACTCCCAAGCCCGTGCTCTTTCCACTGAGCCACTCTGCTTCCCTAATCCAGTATTGCTCTAGTATCACCACTGATTGAATAAGGTCATGGGTTTGCTTCTTCCGACCTTTCCATCAATCATTCAGTGGTAGACTGTTAGAGATACAATCTCTCTAGATTGTAGACTCATTATGGGCAAGGAATGTGACTGCTAATTCTGTTGTATTATACTCTCCCAAGTGCTTAAAACAGTGTTCTTCACATAGTAAGTACTCAGAGAAGCAGCATGGCAGAGTGCCTAGAGCACAGGCCTGGGGGTCAGAATGTCATGGATTCAAATCCTGGTTCTCCCCCCTTGTCTGCTATGTGACCTTGGGCGAGTCACTTCACTTCTCTGTGCCTCAGTTACCTCATCTTTAAAATATGGATTGAGACTGTGAGCCCCATGTGGGACAGGGACTGTGTCCAACCTATTTGCTTGTATTCATCCCAGGGCTTAGAAGAGAGTCTGACACAAAGTGCTTAAATATCATTATTATCATTATTATATGTGATTGATTGATTGAAATTTATTGAGCACTTACTGCATGCAGATCACTGTAATAAGCACTTGGGAAAGTCCAGTACAAGAAAGCTGAGACACATGAGATATGTTCCCTGCCCACCAGCTGTTTACTGTGTAGAGGGAATTTTAAGAATAAAGGCCCTCCAGAGAATGTGGTAGTGTTGCAGTGGGGAGAACAGACCTTTTTCTCTAGAATCCTGCCTGTTGTGTTGGACCTTTGGGAGAGATGGGCCATTTCTTTTACCATTTTGCAACAATGAATAACAAGTCTATCTAATTGGAAGCCTCTGCTACTTTATCTGATGGCATAAATATGCATTGATTAGTCAATGTTTTCTGTTTTTGACAAGTGCAAGTAGTGATAGTATTAAATCTAAAATTAGCTTTAAAAGAAATGAGCATGCTTCTCATAACTCTGTTATTTATTAACAATATACAGACTTGATGTATTACATGTCATGAATATCAATTTTCCTGAACCTCAATATCTTGGGCAGTGGGGAAGAAATAGCAATCACAATTACTAACTTTGTTACTTTTTCAGACAATATGGTGTTTATAATGAATTTTTCCCAGGGTGCACTAGGAGGGATTTGATTATTCTTTTTCACTAGGTATTTAAACCCCCAAACATTAAAGTTCTTGCATGACAGAAAACTTGACAGGGAGAAAAATACTCTGAGGAGATAGCTGGATGGAACATGCTCATCATGAATAAAAGTGCAGAGGCTTTGATACCCTGTAAGTAATTAGTTTATTGATGACATTTCTAAAGTTAATAATTCTTTTTCTAGCTCTTTTCTGTGCTATGCTATTTATTTTATGTACTTTCTACTTAGGCTTTAATATTAAGTTTATCTTACATATCAGGAATGTCTTCAAATCACATTGGAGGAATAAACCCTTAACACTGATTTGTCTGTTTTAAAGTCACTGAACGTGTACACTTAAAAATGTTTTATAAGAGAATTTAGGATTTTTTTCTAAAAATGATCCAGTTGCATTTTGTAGTCAAAAAATAGACATTACTTGCAGTGATCATTTTCTGTGAATGTACAGATGTGAGTCTGAATGGCTGACACAGAATTAAGTGCACATGATATCCACATACAGAGATTGCCCATGTCCTTTAATATGAGCTACTCAAAAACATCTGCTGAGAGGAAGCGTTCCATTTCTGACTTTTACAATGTGTCTCTCTTTATCAACAACCTCAATGCATAATGCTCTTTCAAGGGAGCAGCATGGCCTGATGGATAGAGCAACGCAAGGGAAGTCAGAAAGGCCTGAGTTCTAATCCTGGCTCTGCCACTTGCCTGCTGTGTGACCTTAGGCAGGTCACGTAGCTTCTCTGTGCTTCAATTCCCTCATTTATAAAATATGGATTAAGACTGTGAGTCCCATGTGGGACAGAGACTGTGTCCAACCTCTCAGTTGTCTGTAACCATCCCAGTGCTCAGTAAAGTTCCTGGCACATAATTAGTGCTTAACACATGCCGCAATTGTTATTATTATTATTATTCCTAACTGCAGCACCATCTTCTTATACTAAGCAGCCAATAGCCACTTAGTTTAAAATGTTGGGAGAAATAATTGAATTAGGATTGTATCTAACTCTGTTCTTCTTTGCCAAGTACTTAGTACAATGTTCTGCACAGAGTTCAATAAATACTGTTGATTATTTGGTATGCAACCAAACTCCACCAATGGTGCTGGGTAGCACTAAGAACATTAATGAGTTGAAATTTGCCCTTTAATTTATTTGAGATATAGGAAAACGAAACAGCTGAGAATCACAAAATGAACTGCTTAGAAATATAGTCAGACTTCATGTTGAAAACGAATGTGCAACATGGTTTATCCTAGAATATTGACTTAGCTTGAACCAGTGGAGCTCAACTGTATGGACCATCTACAGTTACAGTCACCAAATCCTTCCAGGCCATAAGGGAAAGCAAGTTTACTCCACAACCTCTTCGATTCCCTACTTGATGTGGACATACATAAGCTTCAAGCAGAGAATGACAGGCCCAAGGTCTGGGCTCCTTCTCTGTCTCCCTTTGTATTCCCTCTGCTTGTTTGGGCCATATTGCTAGGAATTCTCAGAAGGCATATATAATAATAATAATGATAATAATGTTGGTATTTGTTAAGTGCTTACTATGTGCAGAGCACTCACTGTTCTAAGCGCTGGGGAGATACAGGGTAATCAGGTCGTCCCACGTGAGGCTCACAGTTAATCCCCATTTTACAGATGAGGTAACTGAGGCACAAGAAGTTAAGTGACTTGCCCACAGTCACACAGCTGACAAGTGGCAGAGCCGGGAGTCAAACCCATGACCTCTGAGTCCGAAGCCCAGGGTCTTTCCACTGAGCCACGCTGCTTCCATCTATCTATCCATATATCTGGTGGCAATACTGAATGCTGAATTCTTGTAAAACTGAATCAGTTTCCCTCCAACATCTGTTTGATCTAGGGGTGTTCCTTATGCAGAAACATCATGAAGTCGATATGACAGGGTCAGACGACAAGCACTCTCCTTGAGTAAGAAGTGGGGTATTTATTTCCAGATATATAAACATCTTTCAGAGTGATTAGAATTGGAATCACAGATAAAGCTGGTATACTATCCTCCATTAAATAAATTACTGTGTATAGACCACTCTACTAAGCACTTCGGAGAGTCCACTGACATAGGGTTGGTAGACACAATGCCTGCTTTTTGTTTTAGTAGTTAGTATTTACCAAGAACTTACTCCATGAAGAGCACTGATTTCTGAAATTCATTCATCCCTTAAAAACAACAAACTAGAGTATACAAGGAACTTACCACTTCAACTCATTTCATTTCAAAATTAAATTTGAATTTCCTCCTAGCCTTCTCTCAGCCCATTAGATAGTTAAATCAAGAGGTGATTATTGACATTTCTGTCAAGAAATGTCTCCACCCTATCGTGTCTCTCCCCAAGCACTGGCCCCTGCCAGCTCATCCCCATTCAACCTCTTCCTACTCTCGCATCAGTCCAACCCCACACACCCTCTCCATAGGCTCAGACAAATGTGGCCCGGAGATTCCCCACACCATTTTGGGGAAGCTTCCTTATATTTCTGACTTGTTCCTGACCCACTCACTGCTCCTCCTCAACATCACTTAAACCTGGCTCTCCCCAGATGACACTGTCTCCCCTGACGATCTCTCTAGAGAGCGCCTCATCTTCTCCCACTCCACCAGATTCACTGGGAAAGAGGAAGGATTTGGCTTCTTTCTCGTTCCCCAGTGCCACCTTTTCACCATCTTAGCTCCCCCATCCTTCTCTTTCTCTTCCTTTGAAGCCCATATCATCTGCCTTTACCACCCACCCTAATTACTAGACATGGTCATTACCGCCCTCCAGGTCCCACCTCCAAGATTCTGAACCATTCTGATCCCTTTTTCACATCATTCTCTCATTTTCCACCCTTCCATTGATCTTTGGGCACTTTAATATTCATCTGGATGTTCCCAGTGAGCCCTCCACTGTCCACCTCCTCTCACTCCTTTATTCCAGTGAACTTCTGCTCCTCTCAACCTCACACACTCACCAACCTGGGCACACACTTGATTTTATAATCTCCAGGAATTGTTCAATCTCTACCCTCACCCATTCTGAAGCACCGTGGCTCAGTGGAAAGAGCCCGGGTTTAGGAGCATGGGTTCTAATCCCTGCTCCACCACCTGTCAGCTTTGTGACTTTAGGCAAGTCCCTTAACTTCTCGGTGCCTCAGTTACCTCATCTGTAAAAATGGGGATTAAAAGAAATGTAAACCCCACGTGGGACAAGCTGATTACCCTGTATCTATTCCAGCGCTTAGAACAGTGCTCAGCACATAGTAAGCACTTAACCAATACCATAATTATTATTAATTATTATTCTGAAATTCCTCTATCCGACCACAACCTCCCACCTGCTCTCTTTCCCATACATTCACCCCCAATACATCTCTCCTTTTCTCCCACAGAGACCTCTGTTCTTTTGACCCCCCTCCAGTATTCTGCAGCCATCCTACTCCATCCATCCTACTCCATTTGGATGTCATACCCAAACTATATTCTCCCGATGCACAAATCGACACACTCAGCATCACCCTCTCCAATGAACTGAACTCCCTTTTTCCCCTACCCTCCCACCAGTCTCATGCCACATACCCAATCCTGGATCACCTCCACACCTGCTTCTTCTGCTCTTGTGCCCGAGCTGCAAAGTCCTGTTGGAGGAAATTCAAATATCTCTCTGACCTTGACCACCTTAAATTCATTTTTATCTGCTTCAAGTCGACCCTCTCCATAACCTGACAGCAATACTTCTTCCCAATTCACTCCTACATCCACTATCCCTACCAGCTCTTCCAGACATTTAACTCCCTTCTCAAACCTCCTGTCCCACCTGCCCCACTATCTCTCTCCCCTAATAACCTAACTACTTGATCAACAATAATGAAACCATTAGGCATGATTTCCCTAAATTCTCTCCTGCTCCAAACCCTGCACCAATGCTCTTCAACTCTCTGCTCCCTGAAGAAGCACAATATGAAATATCTCACCTCTTCTCAAAATCTATCCCCTCTACCTGTGCTTCTGACCCATGGAGAAGCAGCATGACTTAGTGGAAAGAGCATGGACTTGGGAGTCACAAGTTGTGCTTCTAAACCCTGCTCTGCCACTTATCAGCTGTGTGACTGTGGGCAAGTCACTTAATTTCTCTGTGCCTCATTTACCTCATTTGTAAACTGGGGATTAAAACTGTGAGCCCCACGTGGGACAACCGCATTACCTTGCATCTACCCCAGGGCTTAGAACAATGCTTAGCAAATAGTAAGTACTTAACAAATACCATTGTTATTATTATGTTTTTAAAACACTCGACCCCTCCCTTCTTCCCTCCTTGACTGCCATCTTCAACTGTTCACTTTTTAATAGCTTCTTCCCACTGCTTTCAAACATGCCTTTGTATCTCCTAGGCTAAAAAATCCCTCCCTTGATCCCACGGATATCTCTAGTTATCACCCCATCTCCCTCCTACTATTTCTCTCCAAATTTCTTGAAAGTTGTTTAAACCCAGTTGTCTCTACGTCCTCTCTTCCAATTCTCTCCTAGAACCCCTTCAATCTGGCTTCCATCACCTTCACTCCACAGAAATAGCCCTTTTTAAAGTAACCAATGACCTTCTCGTGAAATCTGATGGCCTCTACTCAATCCTAATCCTCCTAGATTCCTCATCCACCTTTGACAGTATAGATCATCACCCCCCTGCACTTCTAGACACATTGTCCAACCTTGTATTCAATGACACTATCCTCTCTTGGTTCTCCTCTTCTCTCTCTGCCCCACTCCTCCTCTGCTCTCCACCCTCTGACAGGAGGAGTTCTTCAAGGTTCAGTTCTAATTCTAGGTTCAGTGCCTCCTCTATTTTCCCTCTACATCCACTGCCTTGGAGAACCCATTGGCTCCCATGGCTTCAGTTACCATCTCTATGAAGATAATTCCCAAATCTATATCTCCAGCCCTGACTGCTCTCCTTCCATGTAATCTCGCATTTGCTCCTGCCTTCAAGACATATCTACTGCTATGTCCTGCTGACATCTCAAATTAAACATGTCCAAAACTGTACTCCTTTTCTTCCCACCCTAACCTGTCCTCCCCTTGTCTTTCCCATCACAGTAGACAACACCACTATCCTCCCTGTTTCTCATGCCTGTAACCTTGGTGGTGTTCTCGACTCATTCCATTCACATATTCAGTCTGTCACCAAATACTTTCACAACATTGTTAACATCTGCCCTTTCCTCTCCATTCAAACTGCTACCATACTTATCCAAGCACTCATCCTATCCTGCCTTGACTATTGCATCTGCCTCCTTACTGACCTCTCGGGCTCCAGTTACTCCCCACTTCTGTCCATACTTCACTCTGCTTAGTGGATCATTTATCAACAAAAACATTCAGTCCATGTTTCCCTGCTCCTAAGGACCTCCAATAGCTCTCCATTCACCTCTGCATCACACAGAAACTCCTTAACATTTGATTTAAAGCACTCAGTCAGCTTGCCCCACTCTACCTCACCTCACTAATCTCCTACTACAGCCCACCCACACACTCTGCCCCTCTAACACCAGTTTACTCACTGTGCCCCTATCTCATCTATCTCGCTGGAGATCCCTTTCCCACAACATCCCCCTAGTCTGGATCTCCCTCTCCCTCCACATTTGCCAGATCACCACTCTCTCCTTCTTCCAAGAACTACTAAGGTTCCATCTCCTCCAAGAGGTCTTCCCCAAATAAGTCTTTTTTCCCTGACTCCCTCTCCCTTTTATGTCATCTGTGACCTTTGGATACTTGATATTCTCCCCACCACCAACCCCACAGCACAGATGTATATATCTTTAAATTATGTATTAAAATTATTTATTAATATTAATATTTACATCCCCCTCCAGACTGTAAGATCATAATGGTCACGAAATGTGCCTGCTAATTCTGTTATATTGTACTTTCCCAAATACTTGCTACAATGCTCTGCATATAGTAAAAATGATTGATGAAATGAAACCTCATAGAGAAACAGTGTGGCCTGGTGAATAAAAAGATTAAGCCTGGGAAACAGAGGACCTGCATTCTAATCTCAGCTCCACCACTGGCCTACTATGTGATCTCAGACAAGTCACTTAACTTCCCTGTGCCTCAGTTTCCTCAACTGCAAAATGGGAACTAAATATCTATTCCTTCTCCTTTGTCAAGCCTCATTTGGGACAGGAACAGTACCTGACCTGATTAACTTGTATCTCCCCCAGCATTAGAATAAGGTTTGTCATATAGTAACCAATAGCAATTACCATCTAAAAGTTCCATTTGCTGACTCACTAATAAGAGAGAAGGAAAAGAGGAGAGTCACTCCAAGGTGGCCCTCCCTGAGAAAGGTGTAAAGATTTACTTGAGCCAATCAAAGGGATGGATTGAGGAGTAAATAGGTGGATCATTTAGTGGAAGAAAAGACAATGAGCCATTTTGGAGGAAATGTAAGGAGTTGTTTGCCTGGGAGAGCAAGATACAGGGAGAGCTGGATCTGTGATGATCAGTGGACCCAGAGCACAGGGAGGGATCGGAAATGATGGTCTATCCTAGGAGTTTGGGGTTTTTGTGTGTTTGTGCTATTTATTAAATGATTACTATGTTCCAGGCACTGTTCTAAGTACTGGGGTAGTTACAAGGTAATCAGGTTAGACACAGTCCCTATCCCATGTGGGGCTCACCATCTCAATTCCAATTTTCCAGATTAGATAACTGAAGCACAGAAAAATTAAGTGACTTGCCCAAGGTCCACAGCAGACAAGGGCCAGAGCCAGGACTAAAACCCTATACATTTTGTTAATGAAATGTACATCGCCTTGATTCTATTTAGTTGCCATTGTTTTCAAGATGTTCTTCCCCTTGACTCTATTTATTGCCATTGTTCTTGTCTGTCTCCCCCGATTAGACTGTAAGCCCATCAAATGGCAGGGACTGTCTCTATCTGTTGCCCACTTGTTCATTCCAAGCACTTAGTACAGTGCTCTGCACATAGTAAGTGCTCAATAAATACTATTGAATGAATGAATGAATCCTTGACACCCAGGAGGCCCAGGCTCTAGCCACTAAATTGAAGCAACGTGGCTCAGTGGAAAGAGCACGGGCTTTGGAGTCAGGGCTCATGAGTTCGAATCCCAGCTCTGCCACTTGTCGGCTGTGTGACTGTGGGCAAGTCACTTAACTTCTCTGTGCCTCAGTTCCCTCATCTGTAAAATGGGGATTAAGACTGTGAGCCCCACGAGGGACAACCTGATTCCCCTATGTCTACCCCAGCGCTTAGAACAGTGGTCGGCACATAGTAAGCGCTTAACAAAAACCAACATTATTATTATTATTACGTGATGCTGCTTCTCTGTGTTATTTCTTTTCATCAATTAATCAATCATATTTATTGGGTACTTACTGTGTGCAGAGCATTCGTTCTTTCAGAGAGTTAGTAGACACATTCCCTGACCGTAACAAACCCATAATGAACTTCATTCTTTCTACTGGGATTTAGGGTTAAGAAATCCTGGCAATGTCACATTTGCATTCACTGGCAAATTCTCATTCAAGGGGCATGCAGCTTTTAGACTTTTTGTACCTATGTTTCCTCTTTGCTATTCACTGGACTGTCAGAGCTCTGTTTTGGGTGTTGTCAGAATAGAACAAATTTGATTGACTGCTTTCCAAGACTTCAACTTGAGAAAGCTACCTGGAGAGACCTTTAAAGAGGGTCATATCCTCACAGTGAAGTCTATTCATCAGGTGGTCACGTTGCTGTCAGGGATCCCTTCAGGGTCTTTGATGCAGAACTAGTAATAAATGTTTTTTTCCATGAGCATTCCCTTGTTGTGCTTTACGCAACTCCCCCAGGTATTGACAGGGCACTGGAGGTTACACAATTTCAACATTATTGGCTGGATCTATATCATTATGGTATTTGTTTATTTGGGTATTTGCTAAAAACTTACTATGTACCAGGCATTGTTCTAAGTGCTGGGGTAGATAAAAGCTAATCGGGTGGGAGTGCTGGGGTAGATAAAAGCTAATCGGGTGGGACACAGTTCCTGTTCCACATGGGGCTCATAGTCTTACTCCCAATTTTACAAACGAGGTAGCTGATGCCAAGAGAAGTGAAGCTACTTGCACAAGTTCAAACAGCAGACAAGCAAAAATAGAGCCGGGAGTAGAACACAGGTCCTCTGACTCCCAGGCCCTTGCTCGAACCATGAGACTATGCTGCCTCCCATATGCATGCCCAAATGAAGGAGAAAAATAAACAATTAATCAAATGGTTTTCATTGGAGTACAAATGGCTAATTCAGGCTGCAAAGGAGAAATTTTGTCTTTAATTGTTATTCAGTGGAAATGCCTGCATGGAGAAATCAATCAACTGTTTTAATTGAGCACTCACTACATGCAGAACTTTGTACTAAATCCCTCTGAAATCCCTCTCTCAGACCATAACCTTCTCACCTGCCTCCTCTCTCACACTCTCTCCCCCTGCAAATCTGTACTATTCCCCCACAGAGATCTCCGCTCTCTTGATCCCATCCATCTCTCCAAAAGCATTTCTCCCCACCTTGCCCTCCTGTCCTCTCTTCCCACTCTCGATGATCAGGTTACCGCTCTCAACTCCACCCACTCTACTCATCTCAACTCTCTCACCCCCCCTTTCCCTCTGCCGCTCTCGCTCCACTAACCCACAGCCCTGGGTCACTGCCTCTGTCCGCCTCCTACGCTCTTATGCTCAAGCTGCTGAGCGCTGCTGACGAAGGTCCAAGCTCCAAGCCAACCTTATCCACTTGAACTTTATCCTTTCCTGCCTTAACTCTGCCCTCTCTTCTACCAGGCAAAACTTCTTTTCTTCCCTCATTGACACCCATGCCCGTCAACCCCACCAATTTTTCCGGACCTTTAATTCACTCCTCAGGACCCCGTTCCTCCCCCTGCCCCATCTCTCACCCTCAATGATCTGGCCACCTACTTCATCACGAAAATTAACACAATTAGGCCTAAGCTCCCCAAAGTCACCCCTCCCTTTTCTGTCTCCCTCCCCCACCCAACCGTCTCCCTTACTTTCACATCTTTCCCTGCAGTATCCTCAGAGATCTCCTCCCTCCTCGCAAGTGCCACCCCCTCCATCTGCGCCTCAGACCCCATTCCCTCTCACCTTATAAAAACCATCGCCCCTTCCCTCCTCCCCTCCTTAACTTCTATTTTTAACCACTCACTCTTCAATGGCTTCTTCCCCTCTGCCTTCAAACATGCCCATGTCTCTCCCATCCTAAAAAAATCCCTATCTCGACCCCACTTCCCCTTCCAGTTAACGCCCTATCTCCCTACTACCCTTCCTTTCCAAGATCCTAGAACGAGTCATCTACACTCGCTGCCAAAAATTCTTTAACTCCCATTCTCTCCTGGATCCCCTCCAATCTGGCTTCCGTCCCTCCACTCTACAGAGACTGCTCTCTCAAAGGTCACCCGTGACCTCCTTCTTGCCAAATCCAATGGTTCCTACTCTATCCTAATCCTCCTTGACCTCTCAGCTGCCTTTGACATTGTTGACCATCCCCTTCCTTACACACCTTATCTCACCTTGGCTTCATGGACTCTGTCCTCTCCCGGTTCTCCTCATCTTTCTGGCCGTTCATTCTCGGTCTCCTTCGCAGGCTCCTCCTCCCCCTCCCATCCTCTAACTGTTGGGGTTCCTCAAGGGTCAGTTCTTGGCCCTCTTCTGTTCTCCTTTTACACTCACTCCCTTGGTGAACTCATTCGCTCTCTTGGCTTCAACTATCATTTCTATGCAGATCACACTCAAATCTACATCTCTGCCCCATCCTCTCCTCCTGCCTCCAGGACGTCTCTACCTGGATGTCTGCCCGCCACCTAAAACTCAACATCCTTATCTTCCCTCCCAATCCCTGTCCTCTTCCTGACTTCCCTATCACAGTGGATGGCACAACCATCCTTCCTGTCTCTCAAGCCCGCAACCTCGATGTCATCTTTGACTCGGCTCTCTCATTCACCCCACACATACAATCCATCACCAAGACCTGCTGGTCTCACCTTTATCATATCGCCAAGATCCACCCTTTCCAATCCACCCAAACGGCTATCTTACTGGTATAGGCTCTCGTAATATCCCGGCTAGACTACTGTATCAGCCTTCTATCTGATCTCCCTTCCTCCTCTCTTGCCCCGCTCCAGTCTATTCTTCATTCCACTGCCTGGCTCATCTTCCTGCAGAAAAGCTCTGGGCATGTCACTCCCCTTCTTAAAAACCTCCAGTGGTTGCCTATTAACCTCTGCATGAAACAAAAACTGCTCACTCGAGGCTACAGGTTCTCCATCACCTTGCCCCCTCCTACCTCTCCTCCCTTCTGTCTTTCTACTGCCCACCCCGCACGCTCCGCTCCTCTGCCACTCACCTCCTTACTGTCCCCCGTTCTTGCCTATCCCGCCATCAACCCCTGGGCCACAACCTCCCACTATCCTCGAATGCCCTCCCTCCTCACCTCTGCCAAAATAATTCTCTTCCCCTCCTCAAAGCCCTATTTAGAGCTCACCTCCTCCAAGAGACCTTCCCAGACTGAGCTTCCCCTTCTCCCTCTGCTCCCTCTGCTGCCCCTCCACCCCCCTTCACGTCCCCTCAGCTAAGCCCTCTTTTCCCTCCCTTTCCCTCTGCTCCTCCTCCCTCCCTTCCCCACCCCTCAGTACTGCGCTCGCCTGCTCATTTGTATATATTTTTTATTACCCTATTTATTTTGTTAATGAGATGTACATCACCTTGATTCTATTTACTGTTATTGTTTTAATGAGATGTACATCCCCTTGATTCTATTTATTGCTATTGTTTTTGTCTGTCTGTCTCCCCCGATTAGACTCTAAGCCCATCAGTGGGCAGGGACTGTCTCTATCTGTTGCCGATTTGTACATTTCAAGTGCTTAGTACAGTGCTCTGCACATAATAAGCGCTCAATAAATACTATTGAATGAATGAATGAATACTAAGCTCTAGGGATGGTCCATTATCATGAATTTGATAGACGTTTTCCCTGACCTCAAGGAGCATACAGTCTAGAAGGGGAAACAGACATTAAATTACAGATATATACCTAAGTACTGTGGGCTGATGGTGGGATGAGTGATGGGTGCAAATACAATTGCCAGGGTGATTCAGAAAGGAGAGAAAGTAGGGGAAATAAGGGTTTAGTTGGGAAAGGCCTCTTGGAGGAGATGTGATTTTAATAAGGTTTTGAGTAAATTGCCAAGTAATTGCTCAGGCCCCTACTTCATTTAGGCCTAGTCAATCAAACTTGCTGATGGTGACATCAGTAAACTGGGGACAGGGTAACTAGTTCAATAGCAAATTTGTGCAATATAGAGACCATAAGCTTGTTTATAAATGATAAGTTTGCTGTGGGCAGGGAATGTGGCTG
The DNA here is from genome assembly GCF_004115215.2 of Ornithorhynchus anatinus. NCBI lineage: Eukaryota > Metazoa > Chordata > Mammalia > Monotremata > Ornithorhynchidae > Ornithorhynchus > Ornithorhynchus anatinus. Next base: position 160,544,960 of record NC_041728.1, read on the forward strand.
TTCATTATTATATTGTATTCTCTCAAGTGATTACTACAGGGTTCCATAGACAGTAAGCAATCAATAAATGCCATTGAATGAATGACTGAATGAATGATCTTGTGAAATAATAATAATAATGATGATGGTACTTGTTAAGCGCTCACTATGTGCAAAGTACTGTTCTAAACGCTGAGCACTGTTCTAAGCATGAAAGGAGCAAAGGACTGGGAATCAGTCAGGAGACTGACAGCTCTCTCCTGGACCCCTTCCAATCTGGATTCTGCTCCCTCCTCTCCACTAAAACCTCCTTCCCAAAGATCACCAATGGCACTTGAGCAATTAGTCCTTCTTGCCAAATCTAGTTGGCCTCGACCTCTCAGCTGCCTTTGACACTGTCAACCATCCCCTTTTCCTCCACACTTTATCTTACCTTGGTTTCACGGACTCTGTCCTCTCCTGGTTCTCCTCTTATCTTTCTGGCCATTCATTTTCGGTCTCCTTCATGGGCTCCTCCTCCCTCTCCTATCCACTAACTATAGGGGTTCCTCAAGGGTCAGGTTTTGGTCTCCTTCTGTTCTCCATCTATACTCACTCCCTTGGTGAACTCATTCGTTCCCACAGCTTCACCTATCATGTCTATGCTGATGACACCCAAATCTCTATCTCCTCCCCTGTTCTCTCTCCTTCGTTCCAGGCTCACATCTCCTCCTGCCTTCAGGATATCTCCACCTGGATGTCCTCCTGCTACCTAAAACTCAACATGTCCAAGACAGAGCTCCTTACCTTCTCTCCCAAACCCTGTCCTCTCCCTGACTTTCCCGTCACTGTGGACAGCACAACCATCCTTCACATCTCACAAGCCTGCAACCTTTGTGTCATCCTTGACTGTTCTCTCTTCCAGCCCACACAACCAATTGGTCACCAAAGCCTGCCAGTCTCACCTTCACAACATTGCCAAGATCTGTGCTTTAGTCTCCATCCAAACTGCTCTCATTTTAGTACAACCACTCATCATATCCCGACTGGATTACTGCATCAGCCTCCTTTCTGTCCTTCTAACCTCTCCCCATTTCACTCCATTGTCCGGATTATCTTTCTACAGAAACATTCAGGGCATGTGACCCTGCTCTGCAAAAATCTCCAGTGGTTGCTGTCAAACTCTGTATCAAGCAAAAACTCCTCACCATTGGCTTTAAAGTACTCCATCACCTTGCCCCCTCTTACCTCACCTCCCTTCTCTCTGTCTACATCCCAGCCCGCACACTCCACTCCTTTCCTGCTAACCTTCTCAATGTGCCTCGATCTCTCCTGTCTTACTGCCGACCCCTGGCGCACATCTTACCTCTGGCCTGGAAAGTCCTCCCTCCTCAAATCCACCAAATAATCACACTTCCCCCCTTCAAAGCCCTACTCAAGGCTCACCTTCTCCAAGAGACCTTCCCATACTAAGCTCCCCCTCTCCTCTGTGTCTCCTCGACTACCTCCCCTTGCTCTACCACCCCTCCCTCCCAAAGCACCTGTGTATATTTGGACATATCTATAATTTTATTTATTTATATTAATGCCTGTTTCCTTGTTTTGATGTCTGTCTCCCCGCTTCTAGACTATAAACTCAGTGTGGGAAGGGATTGAATGAATGCATGAGACCCAGGTTCTAGCTCTAGACTCTGCCATCTGCCTGCTGTGTGACCTAGGGCATATCATTTAACTTCTATGTGGCCTCAGATACCTCATCTGCAAAGTAGGGATTAAATACCTGTTCTCTTTTCTACTTAGATTGTGAGCCCCATCTGGGACAAGGACTATGTTCAACCTCATTATCTTCTATCTATTCCTATGCTTGGCACATAGTAAGCACTTTAATATGATCATTGTTAATATCTTGTGCAAGTCACAACTTCTCTGGGTCTCTATGAAATGAGGACAAGATTCTTGTTTTCCCTCCCTCTTTAATGCTGAGCCTTATCATGTATCTTGCACAGTACTTTGGCACAATATCTTTGATTACTAAATATTTACATTATTGTCATGGCAATTATACCTGAATCGTAGAGTTTTTGCCTCTTGACATTGGCCTCCTGTCATTAAGTTATTGAAAGCCATGAGTACGGAAATAGGGGGAAGACATGTTGAGAGGTTTGACTAACAGATGCTGCTTTATATTAAAGTGAAGTAGATTCATATAATGATGTTTTAGCATTTTTTACCTCAAGAAATGACTTTCCTTTAGTTAAAACCATGAAACAGTAGAGCTCAAGAATGGAATCTTCCTTTAAAATTTTATTGTGGGCTACTCCATTTTTCAGGGTGAAGGTAGAAGTGACCATTTGATTGAGCATTGAAACTGAGATGACATTTACCATCATTTAATTTATCCAACTCATTTGCAGGTGAATTTGGCAACATCATAAAAGACTTGTCATCAAATAAGCTCAAAAGAATGAAGTAAATTTATGTCAAGGCATACATTTTTCTCCTAATTTAATTGCTTCATAGTATGTATTTGTAATTTTTGACAGGGTATTTAGATATTTTCCACTGACACTTGTCAGCAGAAGAACTGCATTTCGGCAAACAAAGCAATGCACTGACATTTTCAAATGTTTGTTACATTTGGGGCCAATGGTCCTTCGGGGTTTATTTCTGAATGTTCAAGGAGGTCATTAAGATCTCCGTATTGACTTGCCTTCTGAGGTGAATTTCATTTATACTGTGAAAGGCTTTCACTTTTGTTGAATAGTAGATTTGTTTTCATAACATAAAGGAATTTCAGAGGGTTCTATACAGTGAGGGTCGCATTCTTGAGTAACCTTGTGTTACAGGAACATTGTAAGATAGGAGCTGTTGGTTTAATGGTTAGGGAATGTGTATCCCATAAATGAAAGTGTCCTATACAAACTCCTTTATTATCATTATATTCACAAGTAGGATGTTTCATCTCTTGACCACTCACTGTAACTTTACTGAACTGGAAATAGTAAAGTTGCAGAAGCATGAAGTACTACTACAGTGCTCTGCACATAGTAAGTGCTCATTAAATATGATTAAGTGAAGGAATTAATACTGTTTGGTACAATATAGCAAAGATAATGAGGCTGGAAAATGTAATAGCATTTACAGACTGATGCCATTACAGAAACATTTTTTTTTTACTCAAATCTACTCATGCTAACTTGTTGATTGTGCTATACCAGACAAACATATTGTGGGAAGAATGTTTCCTAATTCTCCCATGACACATACCCTAAATAATAATCAAGTAAAGAAAAATGGAAAGTAGAAGATATCACATTAACTTAATATTTTAGCCATCCAGTAGTATGTAAATGCAAAATAGATTTGTTTCAGCAGTTTGTCTCACAGCATGAGAAGAAGTTCTAAGTCTCAGGTTGGTGAAGAGTCTGTTATATTGTTATATCATACTCTCCCAAGCACTTAGTAGTGTTCTGTACACAGTAAGTGCTCAATAAATACGATTGACTGACTGAAAGTCTGTGACTCAGGGAAATTCATTTTGGGCAATCTCACTGTTTACCATTTCTAACTTGTTAATTCTAACAACTGTGAAGAGTCTAGTCTGGAAAGACTACTGAAAAAAGTATAACCAGAACCACACTAACTGAATCACGTTGTGGAAGCAAGCTTAAATTAATCAATCTATTTTATTTGCTGAGCATTCAGTGTGCAGAAAGCTGTAGAAACCACCTAGGGGGAATGCAGATGCTAAAACAGGTAGGATTAAAAAAGAGGTAATATGTACATGAGTTAGTTCTTAAGTGATAGGGTATACAAGCTATGTATATAAATGTTTTTTGCAGCTTGAACCTAAAGTAATTAGGTGGAGAAGAAGAGATGAAGTGGCAGTAATGGAGAATATAAGCAAAGCAGCGTGGAGAAAATGGATAGAACCGTTGTCTATCAAATTTGAAGGGGGAGGGAATTCAAGGCAGGAGAGAGAGTGTGAACATAGGTCAGAGTCAGGTGGGATTAGACCGTGGCACAGTGAGCTGGTTAGCTGGAGCAGAATGAAGAATGCAAGCCAGAATGTAATAAATTGAGGAAGAAAGGTGGTTGAGACCCTTAAAACTGGCGGTTATGAATTTTTTCTTGATGCAGAGAGAAAAGGTTAACCAACTCAGAAAGTTCAAAATGAACTTCTCATTTACTACAAAATCCTCTCCTCCACTTCACTTATCCATCACAATAATCTACAACATCACCATATAAACTCTTTATGGGCAGGGAACATGTTTACTAATTCTGTTGTATTCTACTTTCCCAAGCACTTAGTACAGTCCTCTACACAGTACTCAGTAAATACCATTGATTGATCAACTCCATCATTTAAACTCTCATCCTTGGAATTATCCTCCATCTTTTTCCATCATATATTCTTCAGTCTTTGCCAAACACAGTTAGTTCTCCACCGCACATTCCAAGATCTGTCTCTTCCTCTACATCCAGAAGGCCACGACACTAGTTCAGGCATCTGAAATTACCCAGCCAATTGCATCAGCCCCTCTCTAGTTCATAATGTATTCGACTGCTTGGCTCGTTTTTCTGAAACTTTCTTCTGCCCATTCCACTCTGCATGAAGAAGTCACCAGCAATTTCACCCTACTTTTCCACTCTCTTCTATCACTACATTCTAGCTCACTATTATTCTTCAAGAAAAGTATTCACCTTGCTTCATTCTCATTTCTGCCTAAACCAAAACTTTGCTCATGTGCACCATTTACCCAGAACTCCCTCTCACTTCATATCTTACAAATCACAGCAATCATCTTCTTCTAAGCCATTCTGAAACTGCTTTCCTTCCAGGAGTCCTTCCCAAGTACATTTCTGATCAATCATATTACATTTCTGATCAATGATTTTTTTTAAGAATTGGATTTCATAATAATTGTGTTATCTGTTAAGGACTATGTGCAAGGTACTGTACTAAATGCTGGGATGGATACAAGTAAATCAGGTTGGACACAGTCCTTTGTCCCATGTTGGGCTCACAGTGTCAACCCCCATTTTGCAGATGAGGTAACTGAGGCACAGAGAAGTGAAGCGATTTGCCCAAGGTCACAGCAGACTAGTGGTGGAGGTGGGATTAAAACTCTTGACCTTCTGACTCCCAGACCCATGTTCCATCCATAAAGCACAGTACAGCAGTTGGTAGATTTTATCTATGGTCACAAAAGGTTTAAAGTCTACGGGGGGAACGACATTAAAATAGTTTAGGAATAGGGAAAATAGTATAAGAATATTTACATACGTATTATGGGGCCACAGCCAAGTTAATAGTTGACACAGTGGGAGTGTGAACAGGAGAAATAAAAAGCTTAGTCTGGGAAGCCCCCTCTGAGGATCACAGCTGGAGAGTTTCCAGTACTCTACCAGTCTCGGCTACAGGAGGGAGAGTCAAGCAGAGGCCTACCCATTCCATTCCTAGCTTGGGCAGTGGCTAGCAAGTTGGAGGCAGTCTGCTTCATCAACACTCAACAACACTATCAGCAACAGTATCCTCCCTGTAACACAAGCCTGTTACCCTGAAATTAACTTCAACTCTTCAACTCATCTCTCTCATTTGAATCACATATTGAGTCTATCACCAAATCTTGTCGGTTCACCTTTCCCAACATCACTAAAATCCAGCCTTTCCTCGCCATCCAAACTGCTACTATGCGGATCCAACCACTTATCCTATTCTGCCTTGAATTAATGCATCAACCACCTTGTTGACCTCCCTGCCTCCTACTCTTGCCACTCCAGTCCACACCTCACTCTTCTGCCCAGATCATTTTTCTACAGAAACATTCAGTCCATGTTTCCATACTCCTCAGGAACCTCCAGTGGTTGCCCATCCATCTTTACATCAAACAGAAAGTCCTTGCCATTAGCTTAAAAAGCACTCAATCGACTTGACTCCTATCTTAACTCATTGATTTCCTATTATAACCCAACAGGATCACTTCACTCCTCTAAAGCCAACCTACTCACTTCAAGAAGGCCAAGAGGAGCTTATTGAGTCAGCAAAGTCCAGAATGGATGTGCTAAAACCCCTCCCAGCTATTGAGTCCTATAGCAATGTGCTGAATGAAGCCCACTTGGGAAGGAATGGGTTTAAAGGAAAGAACTCAAAGAAGGAAATGAAGGATGTCGGGAGAGAAAAGCTAAATAATTCTTTTCTTCTAAGCTTAAAAGGCAGCTTAACTCTTCCTTGGTCCAAGTGCTCTGCACTCATCATTTCGGCTGCCAACCCCAGGCCTCCATCTTGTCTCCGTCCTGAAACTCCCTCCCCCTTTATAAATGCCAGACCATCACTCTCCCCACCTTCAAAACCTTATTAAAATCACATTTCCTCCAAGAAGTCTTCCCTTATTTCCTTTACACCTTCTCCCTTCTGCTTCATTCATTCATTCAATTGTAGTTATTGAGAAATTACCCTGTGCAGAGCACTGTACTAAATGCTTGGAAAGTATAATTTAACCCCCTTGCATTTGTATTTGTACCCTTTACTTACTGCACACTCAGCCCCACAAACGTATGTACATATCTGTAATTCATTCCTTTATATTAATGTCTGTGTCCCCCTCCTAACTGTAAACATGGGGGTAGAAAACATGTCTACCATCTCTGTTATATATTAATCTCTCAAATACTTAGTACAGTGCTCTGCACACAGTAGGTGCTCAATAATGTGATTGATTGTTAGAAAATGAAGGGCCTTCATTTCAAAAAAAAACATTTCCCATCTTCTTGGCCAGTCAACACTGCAGTCAGAGGCTTGAAAAATCACAGACTCTCTGTCTCCAGTGGCGTACCTGATGACATCTCCATATATGGAGAGGACGTCCTGCTTAATAAACTCCTAGTGGGCAGGGAACTTTTTTGTCACTTTTTTGTTTAGTAACCTGCATCGCAACATGTACTTCAAAAATACTATTAGTACTGCATCAACTCTTCCTTGGTGTATGGGATACTGAGGAGATGTCACAGGATCTCAAAGACATCACTTCCTCCATCACCACCCATTATCAAGAAGGAAGTCAAATGATCAGAATGCAACTTTTTATCAATTAATCACTGGTACTTATTGTTTCCTGGGTGCGGCATTTTGCACTAAGTGCTTGGTGGAGTACAATGCAATAAAACTGGTTGATGTGATAGTTCCACACAAGGAGTTTACAGTTTAGAGAAGGAGGCAGACATTACAATAAATTACAGAGAAGAGAAATGATAAGTATATATATATATGCTTATACATATATAAGTGCTGTGAACTGGGGTGAATCTCAAGGGCCTAAGGGATAGAGATCCACATGCACAGGTAATGCAGAAGGGAGGGCAAACAGGTAAGGAATTCCTGCTTCCTGCTTGTTGTGGTGGTGGATGGGTAACCACTGGAGTTTTTGAGGAATGAGGAGACATAGATTGAAAATTTTTTTTAGAAAAATAATCTGGGCAGCAAAGTGGGTTGGATGGGAGGGGAGAGACATGGAAGTCAATGAAGAGGCTGATACGGTAGTCAAGGCAGAATATGATAACTGCTTGGATCAGTGTGACAGCCATTTGGATGGAGAGGAAATGGTGGATTCTAGAGATGTTGTGAAGGTAGAACCAAAAAGATTTGGTGACAGATTGAATATGTGGGTTGAATGAGAGAAATGAGTCAAGGATAATGCCAAGGTTATAGACCTGTATAGACGGGGATGATAATGGTGCTGTCTACAGTGATGGTAAATTGTTGTGGAGGACAGGGTTTGTTTGGGAATATGAGGAGCACTGAGGCATCTCATTAATCTCCATCACAGGTAAACTCTTAGCCAGAACACTCTTGTATTGCCTATTTTCTTGGAATCTTAATATGCTTTCAGAGCTTGGACTGGCACAGCAGATATGATCTTAGCTTGTCAGGGATAGAGAAAGGAAAGACATTTATATTTAAATATTTATGTATGTACACACACACCCTTCTTTATGTCTCCAAAAAGTTTACTTTCCATATTTTTTTAATGTTCATATTAGAATGCTTAATAACAATTGTTTCAATTAAATCTATTTTCAGACTATTTTTAGAGGTCAGCCTTCATTAGAAATCAGTACATCTTTATCCTCTATACTTAAAGGTTCAGTGAAGATTGTTCAATCCCTACAATACATACTTTTCTTATCTTTTAATAAAAGTTCCATCTTATCACCCTTACTTTTATAGTATATGCAGCATTGGTAGTTCAACCTCATGCCTTCAGTCACCAAGTGGATCTAAACTTAATTCACAGCTTTAGGGTGGAAACTATTTTACATTTTATCTCAGCTCTTTTTTTTTTTTAGTATGTTTGTGGGTTGTTTTCTTTTGCGGGGTGGGGGGGTAGGGGTATGGGGGGGGGGGTGCCGACAAGGGCTGCAAAATTAATACCTGTCTACTTATTTTGTTTTACCCCCTTCTAGACTGTGAGCCTATTGTTGGGTAGGGATTGTCACTATCTGTTGCTGAATTGTACTTTCCAAGTGCTTAGTACAGTGCTCTGCACACAACAAGTGCCCAATAAATACAATTGAATGAATGAATGAATGAATGAATGAATGAATGAATGAATGAATGTAAAGGTGCAATTTAAAACAAGCCTTAAGCTTTAACTCAAAGAAGGAAATGAAGGATGTTGGGAGAGAAAAGCTAAATAATTCTTTTCTTGTAAAGCTTAAAAGGCAGTTTAACTCTTCCTTGGTCATATTAGTATGTGGGCTAAAATTACCATGCTATTAAGCCAAAAACTATATTTTTATTCATAAGAGAATACCAATAAGGTGATTTATACATTTTTAAATTCAGGATAGATTAAACATTTTCCTATTGAAAGTCTCAGTATTTTCCCCAAAAAATTCCTTATGAATAATTGGTTTTCCTGGTAATCCACATTCATGTAATTCATTTTTAATTTTTCCATTAAGTTTCCAAATAATTCTCATAGCAAGAATAATAGGGAAATTGAGACTTAAAGGAAACAGCACATGAGACAGTAACCTCTTTGAAGACAGGGATCATTTTACCAACTCTATTACATTCTCCCAAGCACTAAGCACAGTGTTCTGCCCAGATTAAGTGATCAATAGATACAGTTGTTTGATTAATGTAAGCTATTTACTTTTGTTTCCTAGATTTCAGAACCATCACAAAAAAGGAATATAAATCAATATAATAATATAAATCAAACATAAACCTAGGATGTATTTTTTACTCTCATTCTGAGCACTGAAATATTTTTAAAATTAAGAGTCTCCAGTAAATAATTAATTAAAACTGAATCAGTTGTTACAAAAAGTTGAATAAGACTTAGGTATTCACTGCTCAGAGCAGAACCAACATCAGCTTCACTAAAGAAACTTGAGCCTTAGAGGGATAAGACAGGCACCATTTGTTTCTGCTGCTTTCCCAATTTGAATGGGTACTGGGAAATGGGAACATGTAGTGGGAATTTGAGAAGAATATAGAAGCAGTGTGGTAGAGATTGTCTGTATTTGTTGCTGAATTGTACTTTCCAAGCTCTTAGTACAGTGATCTGCACACAGTAAGCGCTCAATAAATATGAATGAATGGATATAGCATGAGCCTGGGACTCAGAAACTCCTGGGTTCTAATCCAAGCTCCTCTACTTTTCTGCTGTGTGTCCTTAGACAAGTCATTTCACTTCTATGTGTCTCAGTTATCTCATCTGTAAAATAAGGATTAAGACTGTGAGCCTCACGTGGGACTGTGTCCTCCAACCTGATTAGCTTGTATCTACCCCAGAGTTTAATACAGTGGCTGGCACATAGTAAGCACTTAAAAAGACCATAAAAATAAACTCCACATTTGGTGAAACCTATTGCCCTGTTCCATACCGCTATGGGATTCAGAGCACTGTGGCTTAGTGGAAAGAGCATGGGCTTGAGAGGTCGTGGATCCTAATTCCGGCTCCACTTGTCAGCTGTGTGACTTTGGGCATGTCACTTAACTTCTCTGTGCCTCAATTCCCTCATCAGTAAATGAAGATTAAGACTGTGAGCCCCATGTGGGCCAACCTGATTACCTTGGATCTACCCTAGTGATTAGAACAATGCTTGGCACATAGCACTTAACAAATACCATCATCATCATCATTATTATCATTATTATTATTACTAACTGATCTAGGTTCCATTTGCCTCCCAATTGTTCCATGGGCTGAACGATGGCACTATACCACTATACTTCGGGGCAATTGATTGTCCCTGTCCTATCACAGAATATGGAGATTAATGGCTCCTTAACCAGCTAGACAAGCACAGTAGTTCCAGAGCATTCATTCAATAGTATTTATTGAGCACTTACTATGTGCAGAACACTCTTGGCCACTGCCTCGCTAATGTAACAGGTCTCTTGGTAGAATACATTTGTGGGTAACTATGAGGTTCCCTTTGAGAAGCATAAGGGCAGAGTAAACACTTGGAATGATCTCCAATTCTACCTTAATCACTTTCTCCTCTTCCTCCTTATCCTGTTCTTACTATTTTTCTCTTTCCCTTCCTACAGTTTATTCCTATTTTACATGTTTCTTCTCTTTTTTTCCTCCACCTTTCTCTACCGTGCTATCACCACCAGCTGTTAAACTCCACTTTCCTAGATTACATTTTGTCAACTTGGCTTCCTTTATTCATTCAGTTATTTATGACACTGTGTCTTAAAGAGAGGGTCACAAATAATCAAACAAATAAAGTGTTATGGCACTGACTGTCACTTAACCTCTCTGGGCCTCCGTTCCTTAATCTGTAAAATGGGATTAAAAGTATTGTTCCTTCTGCCTCTTATGATGCAAGTTTGTATGAAAGAGGAATAGTGTGCAAAAAAAATGTTGTATTTACTCTAGTGTTTGGTACCTAGTAAATATTTAATAAATGTCAACATTATTGGTAGTAGTTATGGCAAAATAGTTAGCCAAGTCAATAAAATAAGTGCTTGCAGTATTTCAGTGGAATTTACTTTAAGATTGTACATAGTAAGTGTCATGCATCTATATTGAGAAACTTTTTTTTTAACAAAATAATGACCTATTTTTTCATCATACTATTTATAAAGCAATCTATTTCAAATTCTATTTTACTGCACTTGTGCTCTCTCCTTTATTCCCTGCATTCTGCTGATAAGTTTCCCCTAAGAAATTTCCTTCAATCTAAATCTACATTTACTTTTGACAGTTTCATGTGCACTTCTGTGTATTTTAATCAATGTCTGTTCAAATCCCATATGTTTCTTATTTATGCAATATGTCATCAGTTTTCTCTTTGGTATCTTCTATATAGTAAGCACAAAGTAATGAGGTTACAATAACATAAAAAGCCTGAACCAATCTGCTTTATTATTCTTTGGAATACTCACCTTCGATATTCATCTAATATCACTGTACATTGAACTCAAGGCACTTCATAGACTTACTTAACTTTTCATTTCAAACTTACAAGTAGTAAAAATCACTTATCAATGGACAGTTGGATGTTTGATAGAAAGAAAATTATTTTCTTGTTGTTTTTTGTTGTTGTTCTTTTATATGGGTGGAAATAATTCTTCCCATTTTCAAACCTTTCACATGAACTAAACAAATGTTCTAGATTTTTGAGAGTGCTAATTAGAGGCCATTCTAAGGTGACTGAAAATGACAATAAACTGTCTCATAAAATTTGCTTTGTCTTTACAAAAATAATGATTTGTTTTCTATATGTGATCATTGATTGTAGGACCACAAAGCTCCGGGACTGACACTGGGTCATGGAGTTAGAACAGTCACTTGTATTGAAAACTGTGGAAAACAAATCTTACCATTTTATAAACATTAATAGAGCATTCTGTGAAATTCATTATTGCCAACACACAGTTCTGCTATAGATTTGATTTTCACTACACAGTCTAGCTGGAACATTGTTAGGGAATTGTATGATCCTGTTTTGCTGCAGTCCTCTTTAGTGTCACAAAGAAATATTTTAGGTACCTGTTTATATGCTCAATTATATAATTCACTTATCAGAGAACTGACTATAACTGTATTTTTAAATACCATCCAAAATATGTTTGTGCAGTATTCTTTTCTAGAAAAATCTCAACTATAAATTCTTATGGAGGGGCATATTTCACATTCCACTCATGAGAATGGAAAATGTATTGTTTCAGAGGACATTGGAATGAAATTGTTTAACATATGCGACTACTTCTAGTGAACAATATGAAGACTTTACCATATGAAAGATACATTCACCATAAGAATGTATACATTCATTACATTGTTGTTGAATGGTACTTTCCAAGAGCCTAGTTCAGTGCTCTGCACACAGTAAGCTCTCAATAAATATGATTGAATGAATGAATAAGAGTTGACTCTTACCAAGGATTACTTTATTTGTAGCACACCCATTATCATTAGACTAAAAACTTGACTATCATGAAAAATGAATATTCACAGCACATATGGTTATCAGATTTACATACTTAACACATAAATCAAACAATGGTAATGAATGCAAATATGTGGAAAATGATATTTAAATATTAGACTAAACTCTTGTGATAATGCTATGGACACCATCTTTTTGAAACATTTAAAATGACACTGGAAAATATTTGAGTTTACTCATGAGTTGAGGGAGGGGAAACCAAAGATAATATATTAAAACAATTATGCATATAATTTACCATATATATTCTCTCAAGTGATGAACAACAGCTTACAATTCTGCCATCTTTGCCACAACACTTTCATATTAAGGAGAGGAGTACATGATACTAGCAAAAAAAATCATTCAGACCTTTTCTAAGGAACTTCTGAACATTTTCTAAAGCGATCTATTCAGTATAAACAAATCCATTTACAACTTTTCTTGAAAGAGAAAACATCCCTGTACAATTTTCAGGATTTCTTTTTTTTTTTTCCTTTCATGGAGATAAACTGTAATCCTGACATTTACATCTCAATGAATATACAATTGAAACTCTTCTTTATCCTTCACAGTTTTGTTGCACATAAGTGTCTTATGGAAACAGAAGCTTCAGCAATCACTTTATCAATGTCAGGAAGGAAATAATCGCTGTTGCAAATAACATATTCCTATAAGTGGGGGAGGCTGGGGAGAACATAAAACTTCTCAAAACTTTTCATAATTTGATTCAAAATTAACACATATAAAAAAGGTTTTTTTCAAATTGAATTTGTTTTATGTAACTCACTTTGTTCTCATCCTGATTTTGATATATCGTATTCATTAAGATAAGGACTAAAGGAAAATAATAATAAAGTCCCATTTTCAAATGTTTTTTGGGGTAGTCCAAACTGTTTAACTCAAAATAGGGAAATAAAGTCTCACCAAGAGAGGTACCAGCGATCTGACTTTTGTGCACAAGGATATGAGGACAGTAAAAAAGCAGGAAGGTTGGAATATTAGAAAGAGAACAAGAAAAAGTTAGAGACACAAGAAGAAAGACTGAAAGATGTATACAGATAAATACATAGGAAACGCAGACATAGAAAGAGACAGACATTATGCTAGGTGCTAGGTCAGATTGAATAAAGCAGAACATGGCATAAATAACCCAAATAAACAGAAACATGCAAGGGTTATCTACACACACAGATATAAACACAGACACTATTTCAGCTCTGGTGAGGAGTGATGCAGGGGCAATGGGACAATGACCTCCTTCTTGCCAAATCCATTGTCCTCTGTGCCATCCTAATACCTCCTCGACTTCTCTGCTGCTTCTGATGCTGCCAACCACCACCTTCTCCTGGAAACATTGTCCAACCTTGGATACACTGACTCTGTCCTCTCCTGGTTCTCCTCTTGTTTCTCTGGCTGTTCATTCTCAGTCTGATTTGTGTGCTCCTCTTCTGTCTCCCATCTCGTAAGTGTGGAGATACCCTAAGAGTAAGTTCTGGATCCCCTTCTATTCTCCATCTACAACCACTCGGTTGGAGAACTCATTTGCTCACATGGCTTCAACTATCATCTGAATGCAGATGATACACAAATCTAAATCTCCAGTCCTAATCTCTCTCCCTCTGAGCAGTCTCACATTTCCTTCTGGCTTCAAGACATCTCTCCTTGGCTGTCTTCCATCACTTCAAGCTTAACTTGTCCAAAACAGAACTCCTTATCTTCCCACCCAAACCCTCCCATCACTGTAGAAAGCACGACCATCTTGCTTGTCTCACAAGCCTGTAATCTTGGCATTATCCTTGACTCCTCTCCATCATTCAACCCGCATATTCACTCCATCACTAAATCCTGTCAGTCCCACCTTCACAATGTCACCAAAATCAACTCCTTCCTCTCCATCCAAACTGCTAACATGTTAATACAGTCACTCATCCTATCCTGCCTGGATTACTGCATCAGCCTCCTTGCTGACCTCTCTGCCTTCTGTCCCTCCCCGCTCTGTCCATTATTCACCCTGCTGTCCAGATCATTTTTGTACAAAAAGGCTTGGGACATGTTTCCCCACTCCTCAAAAAACTAGATTAGTTACCCATAGATCTCCACATTAAACAAAAATTCCTCACCATTGACTTCAAAGCAATCCATCTCCTTGTCCCCTCCTCAATCACCTGGCTACTCTCCTACGACCATCTAGCCTACACACTTTGCTCCCTAGTGCTAACCTTTTCACTGTGCCTCAATCATATTTATCTCACCACCAAATTTTTGTCCATGTTCCTGCCTCTGGCCTGGAATATCCTCCCTCCTCAAAACCAACAGACAGTTAATCTCACCTCCTTCAAAGCCTTATTGAAGACACATCTCCTCCAAGAGGCCTTCTCTAAGTAACACCTTTCCTCTTCTCCCACTCTCTTCTGGGTATCCCTGACTTGGCCCTTTTGTTCTTCCCAGCTTAGCCTCACAGCACATATGTACATTTTAAAAATTTATTTATTTATATTAATGTCTGTCTCGCCCCTGCTCTGGACTCTGGGCTCGTTGAGGGCAGGGAATTGTGTCTGTTTATTGTTGTATTGTACTATCCCGAGGGCTTAGTACTGTTCACTACATACAGTAAGCATTCAATAAATGCAACTGAATGAATGAGTGGTGAACAAACAGCATCTGACCATCACTATCCAGTCCAGAAAAAGTCCAGCATGACACCACCTCAGTGACAAGACAAAAAATAGTGACAGGGACTCAGAAAGAGCTTGCAAGAGCAGTGACACCTTTTACAGTTGCAACTCACCCCAACTGAAGCTGCTGTCAATGAGTTAAGTACATATCCAGTTCTGCAGTCTTTATTTCATTTGAGTGGTTCCTTTTCCATTTATTTCCCTTTCTATATCTCTCTCTATTCCTGAAGTCACAACCCAGGAAAAGAATGACAGAAATGGTGGATGAAAAATGATTTTGCATTGGGAACAGGATTTTGAAACACAGTGAATGGAAGAGATGTTATCTAAGATGCAAATGGTAAATGTCATTTCCTAATTCAAAAGCACTTTGCCACTGCTGCTTGAAGTGCTTATCTGAAACTTAATTCTTAGGGAATATGTCTGTTATATGGTTATATTGTACTCTCCCAGGTACTTAGTACATTACTCTGAACACAGTAAGTGCTCAAAAAATACTGACTGACTAATTGAATTAACTCACTATAATACTGAATGTAGATTTTTTGGGGGAAAGGTAATCAATACAGTCTGAATGTGTGTGTGTTTGTGTGTATGGGTGTGTGTTTTTGAGGAGGCAACAGGAAGAGGCAGAGAAACAAGCCTGTGACTTCTTTTCTAAGGGAGGAAAGAGAACCTGAAGAGAAACTCACAAAGTGTTGATTAGGCAGATTCCAGAAGCAGGATTTGGGGACTCGGTGACATCTTGTGCACCAAAGCTTTGAAGCGAGATTAGTAACAAAACCCATCTCCTCTCTTCCTGCTGGGAAGGTGAAAACATACCATCTTCTCCACAGGCCACCAGACAAATCCAAGTGACCTCTGGGTTAATTTAACCCTAATTGCCAACACAGTTTCAAACGAACAACTTTCCGCTGATCCATAAAATTTGCCCTAGAACAAATTGCAAATCCTCTTTTCTTCTGATTGAAACACAGGCCTCTCTGATACTCAAAGAACAAGTTGGGCTTCTGCAGTCCCAGCTTTGATCCCCTTCACCATTGCTCTCTGGACAAAATTAAAAAATGGTACTTTTTTTTCCCTCTGATACTTCTCCAGAGAAAGACTGTAACCAAGGGCCAAATAATGGTTGCTTCTTGTCTATTTGGAGAATAAAACAATGTTGGATGACAATCCAGTCTATGAGTTGCTAAATCACCTTTCCCATGTATGGAAATCACCACTGGTGGCCTCGTTTTCAAATATAATGGGTAGTTATAATGGAAGTGTCCTTCAATCCTTTCATCTTGGGTTTCAGGCATTTTTTTTACTTTCAGATTTTGAAGCCACAGTCAGAAAGCACCATAAAATACTGAATTAAAATGGATGATTTCAGTTTGACTCTCATAAGAAAAGTAGAAAAGCAAATTCTGGTTCAGATCACTGCCTTACCCAGGCCAGTATTTTGTCTGTCGGTGACAATGAGGTGCTACATGGGCCCAGCAGTTAGAAGAGTGCTCGACACATAGAAAGTGCTTAACAAATACCATAATAATAATAACCACATAATGAACATCTCAGTTTTCCAAATGTTTTCTTCTAAAAATAGATCATGCCTCATATATGCATTTATCCAACACATCTATTTAACCTGCCGAACCTTCTAGCATTTCTAGCTGAGCAATAAAATGCAACTGGACTATTGACTCTGGAAGCTAAAAGTATTTCATTAGAAAGAAGTGGAACTTTTTGACATTGCAAAACATGTTTCTCCGAAGACATTTTTTATGGAAGCACGAAGAGACATAAGTTTGCAGTAAATGTCTTCCAATCCCATTATTCTTCATTCTAACACGACACATATAAAAGCTGTATGTCCCTCTCCATTTTTCCTTTTATTACTGAGTGAATCTCTTCCATTCTCAGTTAAATATTTGTTGCTTCCTCTCCCCTTAAGCATTAAAATTTGGTGGCACTACTTATGATTGAGTCATTGTTATTCAGTCTCATAAAAAATGGGATCAAAATTAGGCCATTATAGTTGTCTCTGGAATTGAAAGCAAGAACAGACACAAACACACACACAGACACATACACAGAGTCAAACTGCAGCTATAAAGTGAGGCAAAAATTATGAAAATGGAAAAACTGGCACTCAGAACAAGTCATAAGAATTACATGAGGATCTATTTTAGGAAAGTCTCAGATATTGTCAGTGTTCACTGGATCAGTAATAGAGAAAATATTAGGTTTAAATGGGCGAAAGAGCTTCATTCAACACTCCAGTAGAAGAATAGCTTCAATTCACAAATGGATTCTTATATTGTACTTAAACTCTCACCGAATAATTGGAGTAAAAATGAAAAAGTGAAAATAATACTTTTACTTCCATTCCAATTTCTTAAATTAAGAAAATTGGAACATTTATTTTCCATATAGTCTTAAATTATTAATATTTTAAATTTAATTAGCCAAATAGGGTAAATCCTTTCCCACCTTCCTCCCCTGTACCACAACCAAATTAAAGATGTAGATACTTTGCATTGCACTGGGAGAAAAACTAAATATGCTTCTTATTTTGAATCTTATGGAGAGAAAAACCTTTTTAGATAGAAAGGTAACTGTCAAAAATGTTTTCTATTTTCTTATGATATTATCATATATATGTGATATATGATTCTAATATAAGTAAAATATATTGAATAGAGTAGAATTCTGTAGTCCTCTTCTGGATTGTGAACTTGCTGTGGGAATGGAATGTCACCATTTATTGTTGTATTGTATTCATTCATTCAATAGTATTTATTAAGCACTTACTATTTGCAGAACACTGTACTAAGCACTTGGAATGTACAATTCAGCAACAGATAGAGACAATCCCTGCCCAGTGACAGTCTCGCAGTATAAACAGGGAAGACAGACAGCAAAGGAAAACAGAACAAAACGACAACATCATCAAGATAAATAGAATCAAGGGGATGTACACCTCATTAAGAAAATGAATAGGGTAATGAATAATATATATGCATGCATTCAATAGTATTTATTGAGAGCTTACTATGTGCAGACCACTGTACTAAGCACTTGGAATGTACAATTCAGCAACAGATAGAGACAATCTCTGCCCAGTGATGGGCTCACAATCTAATTGGGGGAGACAGCCGGCAGAGCAAAACAGAACGAAACAAAAACACGACAACATAATCACGATAAATAGAATCAAGGGAATGTACAGCTCAATAACAAAATAAATAGGCTAATAAAAAATATATACAAATGAGCACAGTGCTGAGGGGAGGGGGTGGAGCAGAGCATGGGGGTAGTAATAATAATAATGGCACTTGTTAAGCACTTACTATGTGCCAAGCACTGTTATAAACACTGGAGTAGATACAAGGTAATCAGGTTGCCCATCCCCTTGATTCTATTTATCGTGATTAAGTTGTCTTGTTTTTTGTCCGTCTGTCTCCCCTGATTAGACTGTAAGCCTGTCAATGGGCAGGGATTGTCTCTAATCTGTTGCCGAATTGTACATTCCAAGCACTTAGTACAGTGTTCTGCACATAGTAAGCGCTCAATAAATACTATTGAATAATCCCCATTTTACAGATGAGGTAACTGAGGCCCAGAGAAGGTAAGTGACTTGCCCAAAGTCACACAGCTGCCATGTGGCATGGCTGGGATTAGAACCCACAACCTCTGACTCCCAAGCCCGGGCTCTTTCCACTCAGTCATGCTCAGACAAGGACAAGGATATATAAGACAAGGATGTATCATATAGTCTTACCTGTTCATCCTTTATACCACATACATAATGAGAGAAATCGGATTGGATGAAGACGAACAGGGAGTAATGATTGGAGGAAGGAATATGAACAACCTTCCTTACGCTGATGACACTACCCCACTAGCAGAAAGTGAAGAATATTTGAAGAGCTTATAATTAAAAGTTAAGGAACAGAGCAAAAATATGTGGCTACATTTAACCATCAAGAAAACAAAGATAATGGCAACTGGAAGTTTAGTGGATGGAGAGAAGATTGAAATAGTTGACAATTTTTCTCTTCAGGAATAGATAATAATAGAGGAACTAGTAGTCAAGAAATATTCCAAAGATCAATGCTAGGAAGACTTGATATAAAGAGCCTGGAAAAAGTCATCAAACATGCTGATGGTACAATTGCTCCAAAAATACAAATTGTCAATTCTATGGTGTTTCCAGTGACAATGTATGGGCCGAAAGCTGGATGGTGAAAAAAATAGACTAGAAGGAGCATCATTTTTTTGAAATGTGTTGTTGGAGAATGCTTTTGTGAATACCATGGGTTGCTTGAAACACAAACAGATGGATTTTGGAGCAAATTAAGCCAAAATGGTCTTTAGAAAGCCATATGACTCGACTTAGATTAGCATATTTTGGACACATAATCAGGAGCACTAACTCTCTGAAGAAGACACTAACGCTAGGAAAGGTCCTGGGAAACGTGGAAGAGGTAGATCGGCAGCTAGATGGATAGAGACCATAACAACGACAACAGAAGAATTGTTAGAAAGGTTATAGATTATGGCAGAACACAGGACATTCTGGAGAAAATATATCCATAGAATTGCTATGAATCAGAAAAGACTTGATTGCACTTGATAATAATAATAAATTGTAATGTACTTGATGGCTATCTCCTCTCCTGGATTGTAAGCTTCTTGGGCCCAGAAATAATATCTACCTACTCTGTTGAACATTCCCTGATAGGAAAATGCTGTGCACAGAGTAAGTGCTCAATAAATACTATTGATTAAAGAAGAGAAGCCATGATAATAATAATGATAATAATAATAATGATGATAACAGTCATTTAGTGCCTATTATTTGCCAAACATTTAGTAAAGTTACTAAATGCTGGGTAGGTATGGGTCAAGCTTATGTAGGCATGGAATGTATCTGTTTTTTGTTGTATTGTACTTTCCCAAGCTCTTAGTACAGTGCTGTGCACACAGTAAGCACTCAATAAATAGGATTGAATGAATGAATAAATCAATTCAGACACAATTCCTGCCCCACATGAGGCTCCCAGTGTAAGTAGAAGGGAGTGCAGATATTGAACTTTCCTTTTAAAAATGAAGAAACTGATGCTGAGAGAAGTTAAGTGACTTGGCCAAGATTAGACCGCAGGCAAGTGGAGGAGCCAGGATTAGAATCCAAGTTCTTTGTCTCGCCGGCCCATAAGGATGCTAATAGATGTATATATTGCCCCATGAAAAGGATTGTAAACTGAAAATTATTGAAACCATCTAAAATATTTAACTATATCCCAAAGGCCAAGTTTTAACAATCTCTTTATCTGAGCATTGCCTACGATCCTTTATATTGAAAGAATATCATTTTTAGTTTTGTGGGAAAGATTAAAAACTCCATTAATTAAAAACAGCCTTACAATAAATCTTGGGGGCCTACAAAAGAATGAATAAGCTGTAGCACTCTCCCCCTCACTCTTCCAATGTACCAATCAATGGTATTCATTGAGCATTTACAGCTTACCAAACACGGTACTAAGCGCTTGAGAGTACACTACAATAAAGGTGGTTCCCTGTGAAGGAAAGTGTGATCTAGAAGCTCGTTCTTGACCAATTGCTTAAATTCAGATGGTTGAGTTGGTGAATCTCAGTGGATCCTCCCAATTTGTCCACATCAGCTTGAGACAATGGCTTATTACTGTGTTAACATTTTTTTTTCAGGAAATGATTGGTTCCCCCTTTTCATCCTCCATAGGTTGCACAATAGCTGTCTCCTTTTCCAGTTTCCTGCTGAGAAAATTCATTTCAGCCTTGCTTGCCAAGGGCTCTTTTCCTAGGAATGTTGGTTTTGAATGGTGCATAATTATCAAAGAGAATTGTATTCTATTTCCATGCCAAACCAATGGAACCTTTGGCAAGCAGTATGACAAGCCAGCTAATCACCTAGCCTGCACTAACCTTCTCAGTCAGACGTGGACTTGTAAATGTTTTTTGTTTTTAGTAGAAACACAAAAATCTTTAAGCATTTAGAGCTGTATTTCTCTATATGAATTAACTGGATTACATAGCAGAGTACATGGCAGAGGTGCAGAAAATTCAACTGGTCTCTCCTCTACCAGCCTTGATATTTCATTATCACACTGAAAGAGTTGGATGTGTCAGGAGGGCAGGAAACACATCGGAAAAAATATGGAACTGAAGTGTCATGGATGTAACGAAAAACAGATTTGTCACTAAAAAGGTTTTGCATAAAACTGAATGGTGAACTTGATTCAGGCAAATCCAGTGCTCATTCAAAGAAAAAACAAAAAAGTTAGCATGCCCTAATGGAGATTCAGGGCAAAGATCCTTTCAAAGCATATTTCTACTTGGGACTCCGATCAGTTGGATGGAGAGCAACAAGTGAGCCAAGTAAACTGTTGGATTCTGAAAACAATACAAGTGAGAGAAGAAGAAGAGTCTCTCTGCCATTCAGTGTTTTCACAGATTGCCTTCTCCCTATGTGGGAAATCTATTCACGGAGTATGTGTTACATTTCTTTATGTGTCTGATGCCAGTCCCATCTCCCTACCTTGTACTTAGGTGGTGAAACTCTTGGGGAGAAGAGCTCAAGTTTGATTCTCACTGATGATTTTTATTTTGATATTTGGATCAAAGTAGGCACATAATAAAAATCTGAGGGAAAGAAAGACAGGGAGGGAGGGAGGGAGAGAGAGAGAGAGAAAGAGAGAGAGAGAATGTTCCTGAAAAAGCAAGATGGAAGATGGAGAGGAGGGAGAGGGGGAAAGAGAGGCAGCTTCATGAGGTAAAGGAGTGGGAATTACAGAATGTCCCATCTTCCTCTTCCCCAGCTCTGCCCCCTTGACTCAAACCAATGATAAACATTATTTAAATAACTTAGAGTGTGGAGGAGGTGTCAAGATAAGGTGGCCATTTATCCTGTCATCTTGAAGGATTTGCCATATAAGCAAACGATGAGAATTATTCTTGTAACCACTATTAAAATTACCAGAATGTAATCTCTACACATCTTAGTCCCCAAATCTTGATACTCCTAGATCCCGCCTTCTGTCTTGCCCATTCTTCTATCATACTCCATTAGCATGTCAAGTTGAGAACCAAATACAGATTCCAATTTCAAAAGCTAATGTTCTAGAAATAAATGAAAACCTGCTCCATAGTTATACTGTAGAAAGTGCATTTGGTCCCAATCCATTTGGCAAATCAAATGTTTTTGCTGTAGAGAACTGAAAAATCTCAAAAATCTTGTAATGGAATGAGATAGAAGATTTGGGATTTTTTTAAGGCTCCTATCTCATTTCATTACAAATTCACTAATCACATTCAAATGTACAATCAAATTTGTTCCCCTTTTTATTACAATGTAGCTCTACAGCTTTCTTCCTAATTCTTTTCCTTTGACCTACCAGTGTTGTCCATCCCACTCCAAACCTGTTGAGTCCTTCCTTTCCCATAGTTTGTAAGGAGAGAGCAGCACTTGGGTGCCTTTCAAAGTCAACCTGAATATAGCGACGCAACTCCAGACCAGAGCAACATAGGGAGCCTCTTCCTCTCTTCACATTGTTGCACTCCATGAAGTTTCAGTTCTGAAAAACAGCATGGAAATCAATTAATCAATCAATCAATCGATGGTATTTATTGAACACTTTGTGTGTGCAGAGCATTGTATTAAGCTCTTGGGAAAGTGGTAGTCTGTTGGACATGAAATTCAACAGCTCGGGCTTCTGGGAAATAATTATTTGCTTGGAAGCAGAGGAAAGAAAATATCAGAAAAGGGAATGAATAGCAAGAGGAAGATAAAGATGAAGAAAAAGAGAAGAAAGGGAAAGAGGCAGGGAAGGGGGAAGAGAGAAAGAAGACAGAAGAAAAAAGGTTGATCAGAGGGAGAAAGAGACCAGGAGAAGAAAAAAACAGAGAAAATAGAGATTGCTGTGGGTGAAGGGGGAGAAGAGACAGGGTTAGGAGAAGTGGGAAGATTTTTTAAATAATTAGTAAGAATTCAATAGAGGGAACCAGCAGCCTTAATTTACAGACTCCATACCAAAAACCTTTAAAAATACTGAAGATGAGAGAAAGTGGATTAACTGACAAGGAACAAAAGATGGGGGGTATAAATGCCCATTTCCTCAGGATGAAGTAGTGTGGGAGGGTGCTCCCAGGATCAGGTACTATTTTTATTAATATCTTCATAAATGATCACATAAAAGAATTGTGCAGTGAAATCTCCAGGTGGTTAAACGTCATGCAAATGGAGATAAACTGCAAGGACACCTCATAAAGCTGAGTGGACCAAAAAATCATAGATGAGCTTCAGTATGAGCCAGTGCAAAATAATGCACCTAGGGAAAAATCATTCAAATTGCAAGTACAAGACAAAAGACTTGAAAGGTCAAGACTCAGAAAAGAACTCCAGGAATCATTGTAAACTCTTCTTTTACATTATCGATCCAAAATCCAAGAGCAACTGAAAAAGCCCCAAAGTCAGGACATAAACAGGAATGGCATGTAAAACGATGTAAACAAAAATACTCTAGGCTTATAGTTGCTACTTGAAAATTCCCTAGCATCCCTGAGTCTGGAATAGGGCACTCTGTGGCAGAAGGATTTCTGGGTGCACATAAAATACCTCTTTAATTCTGACATAGTTGTGTTATTATTACCTGTGACATCTTTGCACTTCTTCCCACTTATAAACTTTATCCAAAGCTGGTCCTCTGGTCTTTAACCTCTTCATGGGCGGGGAATGTGTATATAAACTGTGCTGTATTGTACTCTCCCAAGCAATTAGTAGAGTGCTCTGCACATAGTAAGTGCTCAATAAATAACACTGATTGATAAACACTGTCTCTCCCATTGGATTGTAAATGCACTGAGGCAGGGAACATGTGCCACTGTTTGATCAATTGATTCAGATAAGAGCAATCAATATATTTAAAGAACTGAGCAGCATTCATGTGAGGATGGATTGAAAATATTAACAGTAATAATGATAATAGTGATATTCATTAAGTGATTGCTTTGTGCTAAGCAGTATGCTAAGCACTGGAATATAATTAGATCAGGTACACTCCTTGTCCCACATGAGGACAAAGGAAAAGGAGAAAAGATATCTAATCCCCATTTTTCAGATGAGGAAACTGATTCCCATATGGATCCAGTATTAGTGAATATTAGATTTCTTCAGTTCTAAGAAACAACGTGGCCTAGTGGAAAGAGCAAGAGGCTGGGAGTTGGAGGACGTGGGTTCTAATCTTGGGTCTGCCACTTATCTGCTATGTGAGCTTAGGCAAGTCACTTAACTTCTCTGTGCCTCAGTTCCCTCATCTGAAAAATGGGGATTCAATATGGATTTCAATCTCCTACTTAGATGGTCAGTCCCATGTGGTATCTGATTATGTTGCATCTACCCCAGTGCTTAGTATAGTGCTTGGTGCATAGTAAGGGCTTATCAAAGGCCAATTATTATTATTATGTGATAAACAGTGTGGCCTAGTTGAAGAGCATAAGCTCTGGAGTTACAGGATCTGGGTTCTAATACTGGCTCTGCCACCTGTTTGCTGTGTGACCTTGGGCAAGTAAGTCATTTAACTTCTCTGTGCCTCAGTTATCTCATCTGCAAAATGGGGATTAAGCTCCCTCTTATTTAGAGTGTGAGCCTCATGTGGGACATTGACTATTTCCAACCTGGTTAACATTTATCTACTTCAGTGCTTGGCACATACTAAGTGCTTAACAAGTACTACATTCATGGTTATCATTATTATTATTAGTGTTCTTTGTGAAGAAATATAAAGTTGAGAAGTAACACCATTGAGGTCTATGAATCATGAAGGTGATGACGATACTTGCATTGATCAAATTTTCATCCCCCAATATTTCCCCCAAATGGAAACATAAGGGTGATAGGTTCTGTAAGCACTTAACAAATATCACAATTATTATTATTATTGTTAAAGGCTAGTGCTCACCAACAGCCCAGATGAGAGCACCTAGAGAGAGACATTCATGAGCTAAAGGGTTCTTATTAAAATCAGTATTTGAACACGGAGAATACACAGTCTCTGAACTCCGGCTACAAAAAGCACCAAGGCCATTAAACCCTACGGAGAACATGCTAAACAGATTTCCTGAACAGCATTCTGAGTATCTCCAGAGAATTCTGAGAGAAGTATAAAATAAAGTTGCTCCAGGAGGAGTGTAATGCATGAACAGGTCGCACTGAAACTATTTGCTTCCAACTTCAAAACCAACTAAGGACTATTTGGTAATCTAAGGGCCTGAGAGGTGGTTCTAGTATTTTGATCTACTAGAATGTAATCACTTTGGAGGCGGGTATCAGGTCTACGGAATTCAATGTATTACTCCAAGGGTTCAGTAATAATAATAATAATGTTGGTATTTGTTAAGTGCTTACTATGTGCCCAGCACTGTTCTAAGCACTGGAGGAGATACAAGGTAATCAGATTGTCCCACACAGGGCTCACAGTCTTCATCCCCAGTTTACAGATGAGGTAACTGAGGAACAGAGAAGTTAAATAACTTGCCCAAGGTCACACAGCTGACAAGCGGCAGAGCCAGGATTAGAACCCATGACCTCTGACACCGGAACCTGGGCTTTTCCACTAAGCCATGCTCCTTCTCAGAAGTACACTCCTCTGCTTATGGTAGGCACTGTAGGTATAACAGAGTTTGTAAATGCTTTCTTGCCCACAGTGAGCTTACTCTTGAGTAATCCTGATAGGGGCAGATCCTGCCCTGGGGTGGTGCCTGCTGCCCCCCGCTACCATTTTCTATACCCCCCCAATTCCCCTGCCAATCAGATCTCCCCTGGGGGAACCGATAAGAGGAAGAATCAACAAGCAGACTGGTGGGTGTGTGCACCAATGAGAGAAAGTGACCTGTAAATGCTCCGCAAATCCGTGATGCTAATTTGTGGAGTGAGAACAAAGAAAGTAGTCTGGAAGATATCAGTTCCTGTGGTGGGTTTTACCTTTAGCAAAGTATAAGCTTCTCATATACCCACTGCAGCTAGGAATATGCAACATGATCTGAGTTGTAGTCGTTTAACTGCTAGTGGAAAAATCCTCTGTTGAAATTTGCGTGTGTGTGTGTGTGTGTATGTATGTGTGTATGCGAGTGTGTGTGACAGATATGGTCCACTGAGCTTGGAGTGGGGAATGCCTCTAAGTTTATGAAAACCCATTTTCTACCTCCTGTAGTGGGAAGATCCCTGATCATAAGTCTGGTTTAGGAAGGAACATTCACTCTTTCAGGCCTTGAGGGGCTGAAACGGGATTTAGCTTTTTGTGTGTTTGTTTTTTATGGTATTTGTTAAGCACTTACTATGCTTAACGCACTTACTATGCTTAACTATGGGGAAGGACTGTCTCTATCTCTTGCCGAATTGTACTTTCCAAGTGCTTAATGCAGTGCTCTGTACACAGTAAGCGCTCATTAAATACAACTGAATGAAGGAATTAACTATGTTAAGAACTGGGGTAGATACAAACTAATCAGTTGGACACAATCCATGTCTGAATGGGCCTCACAGACTTAATACCCTATGCACAGATGGGATAACTGAGGCACACAGAAATTAAGTATCTTGCCCAAGGTCACACAATAGACAAGGGGTGCAGCCAGGATAAGAACTCAGGTCCTTCTGATAACCACTAAGAAATGCTGCTTCATAGTTCTATACTGCTGGACTCAGATATTCTGGAAGCTTTAATAGTGCCAAAATTGTGCTATATGGCACCAATATGCCTCCTGAAGTGATCAGTTTACTACTTGGAGGCATCAAAGAGAATACAACTCAAAAATGAGTTACTAGTTGTTAGTAGAGACAGTACTAGAAATGGTCTACTCCTGCTGCTTGTGATTTATTATTATTAATCACTTTATAAATTTTTTCCTCAAAAATTGGTTCTGAAATCTTTTCACCCTATTTAATCTTTGTCTTATTACACACTAGAGTTTCAGAACTTTCTTTATAAAATTATCTATTTTTTTCTTTTGTAGTTCTTATAGAATGAGTTCCAGGATTGCTTGCAACAAAGGGCTTCTGCATGTGAAGGTTGTCCATAGTAACACATGATAAGGGATCTTTTTTCGTTGAGTATTCAAGAAATCATAAATTGATAAAGAACATAGAAGTTACTCAAATATTAACATATCTCCAGCTTATAGTATTACCATACAATATGAATTTGTGGGACTTCTAAGTGCCTATAAAACATTTTGCTACAGAACATTTATGTGAAATGTAAAAATTACTAAGCTCCACTTTAACCAAAATAATTTTTCTTAGAAAATGCAAGCATGATAAACATTTGCATAGAATTAACCTGGACATCAAAAGATGACTAGGCTCAAGTAATAATGAAAATCTGCTTGTGAGTTTGAAGTAAAACCCACCAAAGGAAGAACAATGCTGAAACTTTGATGTATAACTGCATTTATCTCAGCTAATATAAAAGTACAGCTCCTCTGTAGAAAATAGGTTTTTGTAATGCTGCCAAGGTTGATGATTTGATGAAAAAGCAGTGTTTGGCAAGTTAGAGACACCTAAGGGCACCTTAGCTTGTATACCCGATTTTTCCACAATGTCAAAAATGTTTATAAAATTGATTGTCCAGTGCACCTTGCCGGTTTGTGTCAGCTTCTTCTTATTTTCTTTTCCCACCCAGTGTGTGACATGCACACACACTGAGGCTTAGTTAGTGTGTTTCTCACATGGATTCTGGACGAATATTAGCTCCAGGTAATTTAGATGAGTCTCAAATAGTAATCTACCTTTCCTTTCAAATTGCCCTGCAAATCCTTGAGCGGCAAAACATAATGAGAGAATGAAGTTCTTCATCTCCAGTGGCTGCTCTTATAATGAAATGTCAGCTTAAACAAGGAAGAGTCCTTGGAATATTATATCGTTGGTAATGTCAGATTTGGATGCATGCTGAAAACCTTCTTCCATCACTGAAGAAAACCTCTTAATAAACTCTAAACCTTTTTATTTGGAAAGAGTGTAGCTATTCTAATTACCACAAATCAAACCATTCAAAGAAAACCTTCCAAGCATATGTGCTTAAAGGAAAGCACCCTAATGTTGTCTTTTTTAGTTTTTGAATAGCATAAAATCTTCTTGATGGTATTATGCTCTGATGAGAGAATCAGATGCACTCAGACTATAAAGTAATAGGGAACTTTATCAAAGTCATGAAGTCTTTGCCCTTAGAAAAAAACTTTTTCTCCAGGCTATTTCCTCCTCTTTTGACAAACCGCAAAATTGTCATTTGTTGAACTCCTCTTTCAAGTTAGGGTCCCTAGTTCACACAGACCTGAACCACACCAGAGTCCTTATTCCAGAACTATGCTAAGCAGTTATTTAAATATTGGCCTCTGGGCAGGCTCAAAAAATGGGACTAGCTGTGAGTTTCTCAATCAACCATTCAGTTGCAAAATGTGGCCACAGAATGTGCCTGTATGCTTGCTTGAGAAGGGAGTGGTTTCTGCATTTTGATACACAACACTGAAGTCAGGAAGCAACACCTTGTGCCTGGAAGGGAAAGCCAATCTTCTAGGAACAGTTGTAGTAGCATTAACAGAGCATCCACTTGGTCTGCATGCTGTAGTAGGGGCCTGGAAGTTCAGAATAATGAAGTGTCAAGAAGCAGCATGGCCTAGTAGAAAGAGCAGGGGCCTGGGAATTAGAGGACCTGGATTTGAATTCTGACTCTACCACTTGTGTGCTGTGTGATCTTGGATAAATCATCTAACTTCTCTGTGCTTCATTTATCTCATCTTTAATAATAATGATGATGGCATTTGTTAAGTGCTTACTATGTGCTAAGCACTGTTCTAAGCTCTGGGATAGATACAAGGTAATCAGGTTGTCCCACATGGCACAGTCTTAATCCCCATTTTACAGATGAAGTAACTGAGGCACAGAGAAGTCAAGTGACTTGCCCAAAATCATATAGCTAAGTGGCAGAGCCAGGATTAGAACCCACAACATCTGACTCCCAAGTCCATGCTCTTTCCATTAAGCCACACTGCTTCTCAATCCCTATCTTTATAATAGGGATAAACACTGAGAGCCCCTTATGGGACATGGACTATTTTTAACCTGATTACCTTATATCTACACCAGCACTAAGTTCAGAGCCTGGCACATAGTAAGTATTTAACAAATAGCATTATGAAAAAGAATTATGTTCTTGCCCATAGAGACCTTCCACAAAACTGGGACAAACAAAAATAAAATTATGGCCAACACTGAAAATAAAGTGGACCTATATATCTCATCTATATCACCGCTGCCTTCTAGCCCACATTTTACCTCTGGCCTGGAACGCCCTCCCTTTTCATAACCAACGACAATTGCTCTCCCCATCTTCTATGCTTTATTGAAGGCCTACCTTCTCCAAGAGGCCTTCCCTGACTAAGCCTTTATTTCCTCTTTTCCCACTACCTCCTGTTCACCCTAACTGGCTCCCTCTATTCACTATCTCCCCACAGCACTTCAGTCCATATCTGTAATTTATTTATTTATATTAATGTCTGTCTCCCCCTCTAAAATGAAAGCAGGGTATATGGACAGTGGCAGGGAATCTATATTATATTATATATAATCTATATTATATAATATATTATATTATTGTTATACTCTCTCAAGTGCTTAGTTCAGTGATCCCCACGCAGAAAGTTCTCAATAAATACAACTGATTGATGAATGCTAAATAGGGTATAAATAAATTGAAAAGTGGGTATTAAAAAATTTAAAAATAATTAAAAAGATGGATGAAGGGATATGTTTTCAGTGTACTGGGAAATTAAGCTGGGAAAACATGTCGGAAGAGGAAGCAGGGTTTTAGGAAGACTGTGAGTGTGGAGAGAGTTTGTGGTTTGTATGATGTGGGGAAGTAGAGAGTTCCAAACCCCGAGAACTGTCTGAGCAAGAGGAGAGAGGCAGGAGAGTTAAGTGTGCAACATGGTTCATTTGACTACAGCATGATTCAAATCAGGAGATTATTTGTTAGTATAGAGAAAAAAATATATACGTCTCTAAATCCAGACCATTTGAATATTTCAGTCACAGAAAATACATTCTGGCCTCAATTATTAGGATATTTCTGATGAACTGATTTTTTTGGTCTGTAATACACTTTGGCTGGAACTGTCATGATATCCCTAGTTACAATTTGAGTACGGAAATCTATGCAGAATCAAATCATTCATTCATTCAATCATATTTATTGAGCACTCAGTATGTGCAAAGCTCTGTACTAACAGCTTAGAATGTACAATTTGGCAACAGATAGAGACAATCCCTGACCAACAATGGGCTCACAGTCTAAACATCAAGCTGACCTTGTCCATTTCAAGTATGTCCTTTCTTGTTTTAACTCTGCCCTCTCCTCTCCCAGGCAAAACTATTTCTCTTCCCTTATTGACACCCATGCCCATCACCCTCACCAGTTGTTCCAGGCATTTAATTCCCTCCTCATGCCCCCTGTCCCTGCACCGTTCCCATCCCTCACCCTCAACAGTCTAGTCACTTACTTTATTTAGAAAATTTACACTTTTTTACCTTCTGTTTTTAGTTTCAAGCATTTTTATTTTCTATTAGTAAACAGTACAATAAGAGATGATAACAGGGGAAAACAAAATTTTAAATAATCTCCAAGTGAGGAGTTTGTATTTTGGAAAAATGCTAGTTTCATAAGCAAACAGGGTGTCATTTTTTTCTCAAAGTCACTATATTCCAGGTAAAACCATGCTAAATTTTGAGTGCATTAGACTGGAAAATTATTCAAAACACATTCTTAGTAAATATTAATACGTTATAGTTTGATCTGTAATTTTATTTGTCTGTGCTATTTGTTGACTTAGGGGTCAACTAAAAAGTGCAACAGCATTATATTAGGAAGAAAGAGAGGAACTCCAGTGCGGGATTGTTAAGGTTTCTCAGGATGTCATTTAGTGATAAATATGAAGTTTTTTTGATGAAATAATGTTAGAGCATAAGCAGAGTATTGTACGTTCATATAAATTATGATTGGGGCCAGTTTCATTTTTTCTAAGGTTATGTATGAAGAATAACACTGCTCTTCATGGTGAGGTTTGTTTTTTCCCACAATTTGCTATGTAGATTGGTGTCACCCATCACCCGGGGATGGGGTCGATGGAGAATCAGCGTGGTGAGAGACAGGGAGAGAGACACTGGGGACAGAAAGCCTGAGTTGTATACAAAATTTATATTTATTTTGGATTTATTGAATTGAATTTATTTTGGATTTAGCAAATTTAATTTTCCTTTTGGGAGGAATATGATTATTTTAGTGATATGGATATTAGAGCTTCCCTAACAGGAGGAATATACTTGCATGTTACTCGCTCATGGCAGAACCCCCAGGTCCCACCCAGGAGGAATTCATTTAGTTTGTTTGCACATGGTGAGGCACCTAGTTCCTACCCTCAAGCACTTCCCACTAGGGAGGAATCCACTCATGCATTACACACCCATGGCAAAGCATTCAGAAGGACTGGACACTCACCCAAACCACGGCTCCTCACTTGGTGCAGGCAAAGTGGCCTTCTCACACTCTGGCCAGAGGTGACCTGAAGCCGGCTGCTGCAAGTCTCGATCAGGAGATCAGAGGCCGCAGGTATTTGTTCCCTATTCTCCTAGGCCAATCCAGCTGCCCACCTTAGTTTATCCAATCTCTACCCTCCCCCCTCCATACCTAATTTGATTGGCATGGGGGTGAGGGACACCTTCTGTATTCCCAGCTTGGGCTGGCAATCTAACAGTTTTGGTTATGGGGGTGGTATCTACCCCCACTTCCCAGTTCCACCTGCTGGCTAGGGAGTCACAAGATAGCATTTTACCTTGAGATGGTGGGTACCCAGGGGTCTCTTTGGGACAGTTGGTAAGCAGAAATTTTCCAAGTGGGATGGCAGCAGAGTTTCAGAATAGACTGAAGGTAGAGACTATAAACCATTTCAAATAACATGGTGTCATTCAAGATCAATAGTCTTCCCGCTAGACTGGGCTCCTTATGGGTAGAGAATGTGCTTACCAATTTGGTTGTATTTGTTCTATGAAGTGCATAATGCAGTGTGCTAATACAGAAGTGCCATAGAAATACGAGTGGTTGATCAATAGAGGAGTTCAAAAAGCTCCCTGGAATTAGCTTTTCGGTTGTCACACTTTTTATAATGAACAGAATATGAAAAAAATGCAGCTTCACTTGTTTACACTTCCTTTTTAATAGTATTTGTTCAGTGCTTACTATGAGCCAGGCACTGTTCTAAGTTTAGGGCAGATATGAGGTAATCAGATTGGACACAGTCTATTTCCCTTCCAGGGCTCAATCTTAATCCCCATTTAACTGATGAGGCAACTGAGCCACAGAGAAGTGAAGAGACTTGACCAAGTTCACACAACAGACAAGTAGCAGAGCCAAGATTAAAACCCAGATCATTCTGATTCCCGGGCCTGAGCTCTATCCACTAGATCACCCTGCTTCTCTGAGCACACTTAAGATGAGTATAATAACAACAATGAATTAGTAATCACTCTCTAGAATTTTCCAAGGACAAATTATACTCTCATGTTGAGAAAAAGACAGAATTTCTAGTGTGAAATATTCTACTCTGTATCCTCCCTAGCTCAAAATGAGATGCTGGTTTATAGCAACGCCTGGTTTATTGCATCAGCTAGCGTCATATAAGACATGACCCAGGGAATTACCTCAGAGATGCTTGTTATATTTAGGTTATGAACTTTTGACATAAAATTTGACAACATGCTTCTTCGATATTTCAATGTTACCATAATCCTCTTTTGTTGTATTTCATTTAAAAAGCTTGTTGAAAATGAATACATTTCCAATGTATATACATGATGAAATTTTTAGAATGTTCTACCTGAGAACACTGCATTTTGCATTTCTCTAAATAAAGTGTTTTTCTTTTAACTATGTATCATTAAGTCTATAAATTGAGTAGGATGAGGATAGGTTGCGATTACAAATCAATCAAGCAATATGATATTTACTGAGTGCTTATTGTGTATATAACACTGCACTGAACGCTTGGGTGAGTACAATACAATAGAAGGCGTAGATGTGTTCTCTGCCCACAAGGAGTTTAAAGCCTAGATAGAGATGGGGTATTAAAAGAAACTGTGGACTGTACATACATTCTTTGGGGCTGAGGGTTGGGTAACTATCAAGTTCTTTCGTAAATGGTACAGATGCAAGTGCATAGGTGACATGGAAAGGAGAACTGGGGGAAATGAGGGCATAGTCAGGGAAGGAACTGTGATTTTAGTAAGGTTTTGAAAGCAGGGACAGTGTTGACCTGTCATATAGGAAGGGGGAGGGAGTTTCAGGACAGAGGGAGGATATTTGCATGAGAAGCGGTGCTGCTTAATAATAATAATGTTGCTATCTGTTAAGTGCAGAGCACTGTTCTAAGCACTGGGGTAGATACAGGGTAATCAGGTTGTCCCACGTGAGGCTCACAGTTAATCCCCATTTTACAGATGAGGCAACTGAGGCACAGAGAAGTTAAGTGACTTGCCCACAGTCACACAGCTGACAAGCTGCTTAGTGAAAAGATCCCAGACTTGGGAGTCAGAGGTCATCGGTTCTAATCCCGGCTCTGCCACTTATCAGCTCTGTGACTTTGGGCAAATCACTTAACTTCTCTGTGCCTCAGTTATCTCATCTGTAAAATGGGGATTAAGAGTGTGAGCCCCATGTGGGGCAACCTGATAATCTTGTATCTACCCCAGCATTTAGTATCTATCCCAGCACTAAGAACAGAGCTTGGCACATAGTAAGCGCTTAACAAATAACACCATTATTATTATTATTATTACTATTATATGTGCAAGGAGTAGGTGGCAAGTTAGACAAGATTGAGGTACAGTATAGGCATTACAGGAGCTAATAGATCCTCTCCTGGCTCTGCTGCTTGGTTTGTGAAACTATGCAAGAACATTTAGGCAGAAATATTTTGGAACAATTTAAAATTTTTAAGGGTCTGCCTACCTTAGGAAATGAGATAGAAGTGAGATATTTACCTAATGTCTCAAATTAGCATAAGAAAAGTCAAGAATAGGCAGGAAAATATTGTTCACATTTGTTATTAATAATAACAATAATAATAGTAATGATATTTGACAAACCCAGAATGTTTCTGTAGAAAGATAATGTGGACAGCAGAGTGAAGTATAGGAATTAGATGTTCTTTTAGTTAAGCAGCATGGCCTAGAGGTACAAAGACTATGCCCAACCTGATTATCTTGTTTCTACCACAGGATTTAGAACAGCACATAACACATAGTAAGTGCCTAACCAATACCATTTAGAAAAAAAACACAAAAAGAATCACATCTCTTCCAAGAGTTCTTACCTAATGAAGTCCTATTTCCCCTAATATCGGCTTTCCTGTTTGTGTTGACCTTTCAGTTGCCTATATGTTGTTGCTTTTTTTCATGAATTTGTTAAGTGCTTACTCTCTCTCTCTCTGTGTCAGGCATTGTACCAACTGCTGGGGTAGGTCCAAGGTAATCTGATTGGACACAGTCCATGTCCCACATGGGGCTCTCAGTTTTAATCCCCATTTTACAGATGAGGTGACTGAGTCACAAAGGATTTAAGTGATTTGCCAAAGGTTACAGAGAGTGACAGTGACAGAGCCAGAATTAGAACCCAAGTATTTCTGAGTCCCAAGTCCATGTTCTAGCCATTAGGCACAGTGCTTCTTTATTCATTCATTCAATAGTATTTATTGAGCGCTTACTATGTGCAGAGCACTGTACTAAGCGCTTGGGATGAACAAGTCGGCAACAGATAGAGACAGTCCCTGCCGTTTGACGGGCTTACAGTCTAATCGGGGGAGACGGACAGACAAGAACAATGGCACTAAACAGCGTCAAGGGGAAGAACATCTCGTAAAAACAATGGCAACTAAATAGAATCAAGGCGATGTACAATTCATTAACAAAATAAATAGGGTAACGAAAATATATACAGTTGAGCGGACGGGTACAGTGCTGTGGGGATGGGAAGGGAGAGGTGGAGGAGCAGAGGGAAAAGGGGAAAATGAGGCTTTAGTTGCGGAGAGGTAAAGGGGGGATGGCAGAGGGAGTAGAGGGGGAAGAGGAGCTCAGTCTGGGAAGGCCTCTTGGAGGAGGTGATTTTTAAGTAAGGTTTTGAAGAGGGAAAGAGAATCAGTTTGGCGGAGGTGAGGAGGGAGGGCGTTCCAGGACCGCGGGAGGACGTGACCCAGGGGTACTTAAGCATTTTGATACTTACAGAAACTCCACAGCACTCAGGTAAATATCCTTATGCATTACTATTACAAGCAGCATGGTCTAGAGGATAGAGCACAGGACAGGGAGTCGGAAGGATCTGGGTTCTAATACTGACTCTGCCACTTGTCTATTGTGTGACCATGGGTATGTCACTTCACTTCTCAGTGCCTCAGCTTCCTCATCTGTAAAATTAGGATTAAGATTGTGAGCCCTATGTGAGACAGGGATTATGTCCAATTTGATTATCTTGTATCTACCCAGTGCTTATATCAATAGCTGGTACATAGTAAGTGCTTAACAAATACTACAAATATTATTATTAGCATTTTTAATTTATTTCAATATCTGTCTCTCCCTATACACTGAAAGCTCCTTGTGGGCAGTTATCCCCTTTAACATCTATGTTGTATTGTACTTTCCCAAGAGCTTATAGAACAGTGCTCTGGCTCAAAAATGCCACTGATTGATTGATTGATATTCTATAAATCAGTTGCATGGTAAATCATAAAGTTGCATGGTAAATCATAATATGCTAAAAATGACATTGCTGAGAAACCCCTTAACTCAAGTCATTCAGAATGACAGATAATGTATTCATTAATTCAATTGTATTTATTGAGTGCTTACTGTGTGCAGAGCACTATGCTAAGTGCTTGGGAAGTACATTTCGGCAACAAATAGAGACAATTCCTGCCCACAATGGGTTCACGGTCTAGAAGGGAGGAGACAGACATCAAAACAAGTAAACAGGAATTAACAGAACCAATATAAATAAATAGACTTATAGCTATGTATACATAAATATAGTAAAATAAATAGAATTATACATATGTACATATATACACACAAGTGCTACAAGAGGTAGAGCAGAGGGAGTGAGTGGGGGTGATGGGGGGGGAAGGGGGAGCAAAGGAAAAGGGGGGCTTAGTCCAGGAAGGCTTCCCAGAGAAAGTGAGCTTTCAGCAGGGCTTTGAAGGGGGAAGTGTGCTAGTTTGGTGGATTTGAGGAGGGAGGGCATTCCAGGCCAGAGGTAGGACGTGGCAATTTGATAAAAATCATTTAATCAACAAAACTGATGAATTGAATATGTGGGTTGAAAAAGAGACAGGAGTCAAGAATAACGCCAAGGTTACAGGCTTGTGAGACAGGAAGGATGGTGGTGCCATCTAGGGGACCGAGAACTGTACCTTGAGGGACCCCCAAGGTTAGGGGATGGGAGAGGGAGGAGGAGCCCATGAAGGAGACTGAGAATGAATGGACAAAAAGATAAGAGGAGAACCAGGAGAACAGAATCAATGAAGCCAAGGTTGGATAACGCGTCCATGAAAAAGGGATGCTCCACAGTGTCAAAGGCAGCTGAGAGGTCGAAGTGAATTAAGATGGAATAGAAGCTGTTGGATTTCACAAGAAAGAGCTCACTTAACCTGTGAGAGGGCGGTTTCAGTGGAGTGAAGGATTGGAAGACAGATTGGATGGGGGTCCAGGAGAGAATTGGAGGAGAGGAATTTGAGACAGCGGGTGTAGACGACTCACTCAAGGAGTTTGTAAAGGAGTGGTAGGAAGGAGATGGGGCAATAACTGGAGGGAGCTGTGGGGTCAGAGGAGGGGTTTTTTTAGGATGAGGGAGATGTGGGCATGTTTGAAGGCAGTGGGGAAGAAGCCATTGGAGAGTGAACGGTTGAAGATGGCTGTTAGGGAGGGAAGGGGCAAGAGTTTTTATGAGGTGTGAAGGAATGGGGTCCTATGTACATGTGGAGGGGATGGTATTTGAGATACCACATCAAAGGGGTATAAGAAGTTGTGGGGGGGAAGAAAAGTTTTGTATGGTTAGAAAACTCCTGCCTCTGGCAGAACACCCTCCCTATTCATATCTGACAGACTATTGCTCTCTTCACATTCAAAGCCTTGTTGAAGGCTCATCTCTCCTAAGAGGCCTTCCCTGACTAAGTCCTCATTTCCTCTTTCCCCTTCTGCACTTCTCCGTTTGCTTCCTTTAGTCAACCCTCCATCAGCCTCACAGCTCTTTTTTACAAAGATAGAATTAATTTATGTATATTATTGTCGGTCTCCCCCTCTAGACTGTGAGCTCACCATGGGCAGGAAATGTGTCTACCAACTTTGTGATATAGTACTCTCCCAAGCACTTAGTACAGTGCTCTGCGCACAGCAAGCACTCAATAAATATGACTGAATGATGGAATGATAAAAGCTCATAGACAGAAAGTGGGGTAGGCTGTCAGAATTTGGAAATCACTATTTCAATAAAATGTCTATTTTCAACAACTTTCTACACAATCCTAGATGGGTCAGTAATTGTGTCCAACTTAATTATCTTTACTCCAGCAGTTAGTACAGTGCTTGAAATATAATACACACTAAAAATACCATAATTGTTATGATTATTACTATCAATATTATTACTAATTATCACTAATTTCAATTGTAAGAAATAATGCATTGCTATTGGTAATAATATTACTAATAATACATTATAATAATGCTATTAGTAATAATAATGCATTATTTCTTACAATTGAAATTTTAAATGGTCAATTAACATTGCAAAGGTGTGTTGCATAGGTTTTTGTTTCTTTTGCTATTCAAATGTGGTTCAGATTCAGTAATCAAAATTCATTATTATCCAAGAACATTTCAAAACTACTTTGTCAGAAGATGGCAAACCAGAGATAAAATTTATCATCGAACCAATATGCAAGTTTACATTAAGAAGTAATTTCTTAAAATGTAAAAAACCCTCTTAAATAAGGTATTGTATCACCAAAGGAGGTTCAGAGTGCTATTTGTCCAATATGAATTAATCATAACGTTAAACTGATTTGATAGGATAAATGACACGTTCTAAAATTATCAATCTACCTCCTGGGTGTTGGTTGTGTGCATGACTTTACAGTCAAATTGAGTCCTATCTCTGAATATGAAAAACATAGTGAGAGATATAATATTCAAGTCATGTCATGATAATGATGAAAACAATTTGATCCTTTTTCTTCCTCCTTCTTACCTTAGGGGTGAGACTGGTTTGTAAAAAAACTGGGCTAGCACAGTTAAGAGTAGCATAAACAGAACAAGGATAAATGGCTCCTTCCATCACAGATGAAAGAAGCAATACTCAGCAGATTCATTTCATTTGGTTGTTGCTAGGAATTTAGAAATATTCCCAGGGAAAAGCCCAGTTCAGGACATGCCATTTCTTCACTCATTTAGGAGCTCATCTTTGATCATAATAATAACAATATTGGTTAAGTACGTACTACGTTCAAGCACTGTACTAAGTCCCGGCGTAGTTAGAAGATAATCAGGTGAGACACAGTCCCTATATCACACAGGACTTACAGTCTAAGTAGGAGAGAGTAGGGCTTAATCCCTATTTTACAGATGAGGAAAGTGAGGCACAGAAATGTTGAGTGACTTACCAAAATCTCATAGCATTCCAGTGACAGAGCTGGGATTAGAACCCAGTTCCTCTTACTCCCAGGTCCATGCTCTTTCCATTAGGTCACGCTGCTTCTCATTTTCCTTGAAAAAGCCGGGGATAATGGTGTTCATTCTGTTCCATTTCATTGGATTCTATATTTTAGCCTAGATAATTTGCTCCTATAACACCAATAAACTCACTATACCATGATCTCATCTCTCTAGCCACCAAATCGATAATCAAACCCTCCCTTCTGGCTGGAACTCCCTTTCCCTTCATATCCACTTGGCCATGTCTTTCCCCATCTTCAAAGATCTATTATAATCATCTCTTCTCCAGGAAGCCTTCTCTGTCTAACCTTTCATTACCCCAGCTCATCATCTCTTTTCTGCCACACATATAGATGTAGGTCCATATTCCCTAGGCTCCCAATTTGACAGTCAGCACTCTGACTGCTTGAAAAGTTAGGTACATGTCCCTACTACTCTGTCATTTTACATTAACTGTCCATTATTTTAACTTCAATCCGCTACTAGATTACAAACCCCTTAATCAATCAATCAATCAATCAATAGTATTCATTGAGCGCTTACTATGTGCAGAGCACTGTACTAAGCGCTTGGAATGAACAAGTCGGCAACAGATAGAGACAGTCCCTGCCGTTTGACGGGCTTACAGTCTAATGGCAGGGATCATGTCTACTGAATCAAATGCTTAGTACCATGCTCAGCACACAGGAAGTGTTCAGTAAATACCACTGCTTTGTTCACTGATTGATAGAAGAATTGATCAAACTGTTATATATTTGAGAAATTAGCTTTATAGGCAGGTTTTCCATCTTTGGGCAAAGGCTTTGTAAAAATCAGTAGACCTAGAACAAAGAAAGGACCTTTATTTAGCAAATCATCAATTCAGTAAAGAACCATTTATATTGGCTCAAATATGTACAGTGGATTGTTGGTTGAACAATCAATCCATCAATCCCTCTACATTTTAAGCTTGTCATTGGCCAGGGAATGTGTAACTCATATTGTTGTGTTGTAATGATGATGATGATGGTATTTGTTAAGTTTTTTCCCTTGATTCTATTTATTGCTATTGTTCTTGTCTGTCCATCTTCCCCCGATTAGACTGTAAGCCCATCAAAGGGCATTCATTAAATATGATTTATTGATTGACCAATTGATAGTCTATACTGGCAGCCTACAAAATGCAAAATAGTGTACTTAGTACTGGGGAATGTAAGAGAATCCATGAACATGATTCCTGGTCTCAAGGATCTTAAAATCCAAGGGGGGAAATAGATACAAAAATAAATTACAGATAGGAGGTAGAAGGAAAAGGAGATTTGAAGAAGAGTTACATATAAACATACAAAGCAGCGTGGCTTACTTGCCATCTTGAAAATCCTTTCCTCCTCACATCAGACGGACTCAAGTTTCCCTCTCATTCAAATCTCTGCTCTAGAAACTTAGTGGTCCAGAGGAAAGAGCCTGGTCCTGAGGGCCAGATGACTGGGTTCTAATCCTGAGCACCACATGCCTGCTGTTTGACCTTGAGCAAATCATTTAACTTCTCTGTGCCTCATTTTCATCACTTATAAAGTGGGAATTTAATGCCTATTTTCCCTTCCACTTAGACTGTGGACTCTATGTATAACAGATACTGTTTCCAATCCCATTACCCTTCATCTACTTCAGTGTTAAGTACAGTGCTGGACATATACTGCTTAAAAATATTATCATTATCATTAATTATCATTATTCCATTGATACAGTATTTGATCAGACATTATAGAAAGTGATATATAAGTGGAAAATAGGTTTGTTTCCTTGTATTCATGGAAATTATCATCTAAATGTTACCTAATGGTACTGTAAATTGCTTAAGTGCTTTTATAACGATTTACATTTCTTATGGCTATTGAATATTTGTATTCATTCATATTTGTAATACATTTAACATCACTATGTACGGACAAAGAACTTAACTGGATTCTTAAGAGTTCAGCATGAAAAATATGATGATCTGTTTTCTAATTAAAAGGACTTTCCACCTCCTTTTTCTTCAAAAGGAAATTTACTATTAATCAGTTTCAAACCTTTCCCATCATGTCATCCCACATACCCTCATTAAGGAATTGTACTCTTCAATGACACTTGATGGGGTTTGTCTCCCCATGGAACAAATCAAAATAATGAAGTCATGCCACCATTCAACTCCTAAGTACAAGGACTGTCTTCTTCAGGCTTCTCTGCTTTCAAGATTTGGAGAAGCAGCGTGGCTCAGTGGAAAGAGCACGGGCTTTGGAGTCAGGGCTCATGAGTTCGAATCCCAGCTCTGCCACTTGTCGGCTGTGTGACTGTGGGCAAGTCACTTAACTTCTCCGTGCCTCAGTTCCCTCATCTGTAAAATGGGGATTAAGACTGTGAGCCCCACGTGGGACAACCTGATTCCCCTATGTCTATCCCAGCGCTTAGAACAGTGCTCGGCACATAGTAAGCGCTTAACAAATACCAACATTAATTAAGATTTCTTTCTAATTTTCCTTTGGTTTTTGCCCAGCCAACTTTCACAAACTCTAATAAAGCTTATTTCTTGAATAAGGCCTAGGGTGTTTGTATTTCAATTGTAGTTA
This sequence comes from Ornithorhynchus anatinus, assembly GCF_004115215.2. Taxonomy (NCBI): domain Eukaryota; kingdom Metazoa; phylum Chordata; class Mammalia; order Monotremata; family Ornithorhynchidae; genus Ornithorhynchus; species Ornithorhynchus anatinus. The sequence goes on from NC_041728.1 coordinate 160,586,467, forward strand.
GCATCCTTTGGATGTTTTTCATATTCAAAATGCTTGACAAATTTCATAAGATTAGGCATTTCCAACTGAAAGGAATATCTCAATCGTTTCCACTTGAGTAAAATATTCTACATGCATTTCATTTGCCTCAATCTACCACTGTGTTAGCTTGTAGACTGTGAGTTCATTGTTGACAGAGAATATATCTACCAACTGTGTTGTATTCTACTCTCCCAAGGGTTTTACAGCACACCTCACACAGTAAATAGTCAATAAATACTTGCGATATATTCACTGATTAGAGGTGGTGTTTGGTTTTTAATCACTTTGTTTGAATTTAATTGTCATCTCTTTACTGGATTCTTCAAGCCAATATGTCATTTTTGTGGACTTTAAAACTGTTGAAGATGTGCCAAAGGCAACAATTGATAAGTATGTTTTATAAATAGAAAAATAAATTACATAGGGGATCTTATTTGCCTTGATTTTGAAGTAGATATTGCCATTTTGCCTTTGGTTTCCATCTGTAAAATTTGGGTTTGTCCAGATGCTAATTTTTAAATACTAAAACTGGTTTTCTTTGCTCAGCCCATTGTGTATCCCATTCCCAGAAAATCAACCCGTCTAAAGCACTCTTTATCTCAAAGTCCTCCTAAAACCCACTTCCAAGCCTGATTACTTCACTATCCACCATTACATCAACCCAGTACCCAACCTTAGCACTTATGAATTTTAATCTTATACTCAGCAGTTATGTACTTATGTCTGTTTCATTTGTATATATGATGATTTATTCAATTATTCACTCAGCTATTACATCCCAATATAGTTGTACAACTTCATGCGATTCCTCTGTTTTTCCTTCTCAGCAATAGCTCCACTACTGATGAACCCCGGGACTTCTACTGTAATAGAACTAGAAAATTATTTCAACTGATTTAGTTCAAAAGTTCTTGGACACCTACTATAAGAAGCAGTATGGCTTAGTGGATAGAGCACAGGCCTGGGAGTCGGAAGGTCAAGGGTTTTAATCCCGGCTCTGACATTTGTTTGCTGTGAGATCTTGAGCAAGTCACTTCACTTATCTGTGCCTCAGTTACCTCATCTGTAAAATGGAGATTGAGATCGTGAGCCCTATGTGGAACAGGGACTATGCCCAAGCTGATTTTTTCGTGTCTACCACAGCATTTTGTACAGTGCCTTGCACATAGTAGGAGCTTAACAAATACAATAATTATTATTATTCTTGGAGTCAAATGGCCATGGGTTCTTTGCTTTGCACATAGGTACTTAGGAAATATTGCTTTTTTTAAATCATCATCATCAGTCAACCATTCAATTGTATTTATTGAGGACTTACTATGTACGGAGCATCACACTATGTGTTTGGGAGGGTACAATACAACAGAAGTAGCGGACATAATAATGATGGTATTTGTTAAGTGCTTACAGTGTGCCAAGCGTCGTTATAAGTGCTGAATAATGATAATTGTGGTATTTGTTAAGTATTTCATGTTTAAGGTATTTGTTACGTGCCAGGCACTGTATTAAGCGCTAGGGAAAATACAAGCAAATGGGGTTGGACTTAGTCCCTGTCCCAGGTGGGACTACCAGTCTCAATCCCTATGCATGGGCTTGGGAGTCAAAGGTCATGGGTTCAAACTCCGGCTCAACCACTTGTCAGCTGTGTGACTTTGGGCAAGTTACTTAACTTCTCTGTGTCTCAGTTACCTCATCTGTAAAATGGGGATTAAGACTGTTAGCCCCATGTGGGGCAACCTGATCACTTTGTATCCTCCCCAGCACTTGGAACAGTGCTTTGGAAATAGTAAGCGCTTAACAAATGCCATTATTATCATTATTATTTTCCAGATGAGGGAACTGAGGCCCAGAGAAGTGAAGTGACTTGTCCAAGGTTACACAGCAGACAATCAGCAGCGGTGGGATTAGAACCCATGACCTTCTGACTCCCAGGCCCATGCTCTATCCACTACACCTTGCAAGATCACTCCATAATGACCTTAGAGTTTAAAAGAGAAGGCAGATATTAATACAAATGAATAAAAAAACATACAATTTAAGAAATAATGATTCAAGCACTTAGAGTAGTAAGTGCTTAACAAATATTATTATGGGATTATTCTATTTCCTCGACTCTTTCCTCCATTTTTTTAAACTTTGCTTCTCTTCTCTCCTAAGGTAAGCCATGGCTTTCTTGCAGTCATGTTCAGGAAGTTCTTTCTATATTCAATCATCACTTTCTACCCTAGAATCACATCTTTACCCAACAACTTTCCCCCCATCACCTCCATATAATCCTCCTTCCCCTCTAAATTTCTCTCTTTCTGCTAGAGTGAGAGGGTAGCCAGGAAACAGAAACAGTTTTCTGTGAAGTAGTTTCTTTGAGCATATTAAGAGGGCCAATTTGGACACAATACTATGTGGTTAAAGGAGAGTTTGTGAGCGAAGTCCAGTTTGGAAAATGTCTCTGAACCAACACTACCACTTTACTTGGACAAATTGAGTTATTCAGATATAATACTGCAAAAATCAGCTCTCTCTCCATTTCTATCTGATTTTAAGAGCAGTGTGACTACCCTTTCAAAGTAAATCAGGCAATTTGATGCATTTAAAAAGATGGAACTTTATTTTGCTTAAAGGTATTAATCAAATAAAAGAAAAAAGTATTAAAATAACTTTAAAAACATTTGTTAAATTTTGCCAGCTTGGTTTGAGTCATACTGGTTGTAGCTAACCATGTAAATTCTCCTTCTACCAATGTTCATATAGCCATTGTTTAAACAGGTAAACTCAATTCCTGAAAGTTAAGACTAGGAATAAATGACAATAAAATGATAAGACATAGTCCCCAAAATATCAAAAAAATGTTGCTGATACTCATTATTATAACCTTGGCCACTTTCCCCTAAGTAGGTCTAGTAAATGTGATTTAACTTACCCTGAAGTGTCATCGACCTTGTCCTTCCATCATTTTCCCGGTACCTCTTAGAGTACATGTCTTCTGCGCCTGTGTTATGCCGCAGAGAATTTTTGGAGGAAATTAATGCACTAGGCCAACTTTAACCACTTCAAATTCACCCTCATTTGCTATATCTCTGAAAAATCCTAATAATAATGATGATAATAAAAACACTTGTGGTACTCATTAAGCACTTACTCTATGCCAAGCATTGGTGTAGATATATGATAATCAGGTTGGACACAGTCCTGGTCCCATATGATGACCTCATTTTATAGATAAGGAACTGATATCCAGAGAATGAAGTGACTTTCTCCAAATCACACATCAGGCTAGTGGTGGATCCAGGGTTAGAATCCAGGTCCTGACTTCCAAGTCAGTGCTCTTTCCACTAGGCCACACAACTTCTCTTCCCTCATTCATTCCACTCTCAGCATCAGCCATTCCAGACAGTTAAATTCCCACTTAAAATCAATTCATGGATATGAATGAGGATCATTTTGCAATAGTACATGACTTAGTGGAAAGAGCCCGGGCTTGGGAGTCAGAGGTCATGGGTTCTAATCGCTGCTCCGCCACTTACCAGCTGTGTGACTTTGGTCAAGTCACTTAAGTTCTTGGTGCCTCAGTTCCCTCATCTGTAAAATGGGGGATTAAGACTGTGAGCCCCATATGGGACAACCTGATTATCTTGTATCTACCCTAGCGCTCAGAACAGTGCTTGACACATAGTAAGCACTTAATGAATACCAACATTATTATTATTATTATTAACATATTCTCTTTCTGAAATGAGGTTCCTTATTTTGGGATTGTGTGCATGTGTACAGAGTAGAAAACAATAGGATTAATTTAGTTTATACAACTTTATGAAGTATACATTAAAAGCATAAGTTAAAAGAAGTACTTTTAAATGCTAGGACTTCAAAATCAGTACCTTTTTGCCTGATTCTTCTTCTTAGATGCTGTCGAGTCGTTCCCAATTCATAGCAACTGTATGGTTCTTTTTCCATAGAGTTTTCTTGGTAAAAAATACAGAAGTGGTTTACCACTGCCTTCTTCTGCTCAGTAAAAACTTAAGTCTCTGCCGTTATCTTTGATCAACATTTTGATTTCTTGGCACATGTGCCATGTGCCATGACCTATGTGTTGCTGATATTCCATTTAACACCGGATACATTTAGATAGCAGTAATCCTGTGCCATTCTAATGTTGTGCCTGGCAAGATTATCAATTTGCCTCCAATTTCTTGACATTGAGGCACCTTGATGAAATGGACCAATTGGTTAGATTGCTAACATGGGTTTAGAGAGTATGAAGTCATGAGTGAGTTAGCCCTTAGCAACTCAACTGCTTGTAGTAACTTGCCAATTTTTTAAATTTGTACCCTTGATCCGGTGCCTACAACAGTGTATGACACATAGCAAGCCGCTAAACAAATGTCATCATTATTATAGTGATGTAATCCATGAGATTCTATCATTTACATTTTAGTGGCTTCTGTGATTATTTTTTTCTACTTGGAGCAAACCCACAATGCTGGTAATTGTAAGTGGATGTCTGACACATTCACTGAGCAGGACTAGACCATTGCTAATTAGTTTCCCAATCCCATGGGGTCAGATTATTCTACTGTTCTACATTCGGGATCTCTGTCCAACATTTCAGCAACTTTGAAAATTATTTGTTTGCTCTTTTTTTTCTGTGTCAGATATAGAAAAAATATTTTTCAGTTTCAGAAGGCAGTAGAAAATTAGGATAATTATGATTTTAATAACAAAATAATAAAAAAGATGTGATCTTGCATTTACCCTGGGTCTAATGAAAAGTCAGTAATGTTGGTCATCACTGAACTAAGCACATTTATTTTTCTACATTATATTGTTAATGATATCAGAACTTCTGGCTTTGAAATTCTATGCTTTGTTATACGTGAATACAGATTTTAATGCCCTGTAGGCAAGAATCAGTCCTCTTTTTTCTTGATAAGATTACTACAGTTATAGTTTTCCTTGTGCAAGACACTGCATGAGGCAGCAATTACAATTACGCTTCTAAATTCACTCAAGTTATAATTAGAAGTTCTGAATGCAATTTTCAGTTCCTGGAAAGGCATAGAGATAGCCTGTGAAAAATCACACAGTGGGTTCCTAAAAAAATATTAATGAGATAAAGTGATTTTATTTATAATTACCATAATTTAACTGAAGCAATAAGCTTAAAAGTGTTAAAGAGATAATTGGCCCAACTGTTAAAGGCTAAAATCTGTGAATTTATTATCAACTATGTGTATTAGAATGCTGAAAATGTACCTCACTAAAGACAAGTAAACTAATACAATTCTTTAAGGAAAAAAGATTACAAAATTAAATTCATACTATATAAAATATGACCTACTAAAAATAACAGTAAACTAGATTGTAAACTCCTTGAGGCAAGAATCATGCCTACCAAATATGTGGCACTCTCCCAAATGCTTACTTAATAAAGCTCTCAACACACAGAAAGTGTTCAATGAATGTCACTGATGGATTGAAATGGATTTCAAGCAACAGGGGAAAGAATGTTTCCTTGAACAAGTAATAGTTCAGTAATATACCAAATGGACTGACATATAGAGAGAGAAGCAGCATGGCTCAGTGGAAAGAGCCCGGGATTGGGAGTCAGAAGTCATGGGTTCTAATCCCAGCTCTGCCACTTGTCAACTGTGTGACCTTGGGCAAAGTCGCTTCACTTCTCTGTGGCTTAGTTACCTCATCTGTAAAATGGGGATGAAGCCTGTAAGCCCCACATAGGACAACCTCATTTCCTTGTATCTGCCTCAGTACTTAGAACAGTGCTTTGCACATAGTAAGTGCTTAACAAATACTGAAATTATTATTGTATTACAAGATATATCTTCACCTCAATTCAATAAATGAATGGTATATATTGAGCACCTACTGTGTGTAGAGTACTGTTTTAAACTCTTGGGAGAGTACAATAGAATTAGCAGGCATGATCTTGCATGCCAGAAGCTTAAAGCAGGAAAAACTTATAAAATGGGAAAATCAGTTGAGCCTGGGTTTGGGAGTCAGAGGATGTGAGTTCTAATCTCTCTCTGCCATGTGTTCACTCATTCGATAGTATTTATTGAGTGCTTACTATGTGCAGAGCACTGTACTAAGCGCTTAGAATATACAAATCGGTATCAGATAGAGACAGTCCCTGTCATTTGACAGGCTTACAGTCTAATCAGGACTTGTCTGCTGTGTGATCTTGGGCAAGCCACTTAACTTCTCTGTTCTTCAATTACCTCATTTGCAAAATGGGGATTAAGACTGTGAGCCCCACGTGGGACAACCTGATTACCTCACATCTACCCCAGTGCTTGGTACATAGTAAACTCTTAACAACTACCATAATTAAAAAATATATATTATTGGATTTGGGAGAGGGAGTTCCAAGGAGGGAACAGATACTGAGCAAGAGGTCAGTGATAGGAGAAATTACAATGATACACAATGAAAAAGTTACTTGAGAGAAACAAAGAGCACAAACTGGGTTGTGATGAACGATCAGAGTGGATGGATAAGTAGGAGGGAGGGTGCTTATTTAGTTTCTTAAAATGAACTTCCTCTGTCCCTTGGAATTGCTAGTCATGGATAAAATTCTTGAGGAAGAACACAATTTATGGGGGGAAATGGAGGCATACGTCTGCCATCCACTAGGTTTCCCACTGTCTGAGGATTAGACTTTCTTTACTCAGGGCCTTTGGACATCTTCGGTAGACCTTTTCAGCTGCATTGGCTAACTCATTCATTCTCATAAATGCCCAAATTTTTTTGATTTTTTTGAACATTTAAGGACGGGTGGGACTATTTCATGACTATTATTGGGTTTTTCCTCAATTCTTCTCCACTTCCTCCTTTGGAGTACCCCCATCTCAATGAAGAAATTCTCCATGCCCGCCCCCATTGTGAACCCATCTGCTGTGACATTAATAATAACAGTGGTATTTGTTAAATGTTTACTACGTGCCACACAACTGTCACTATTAATACTATTATATTTATTATGGTATGTGTTAAGCACTTACTATGTGCCAAGCATTGTTCTAAGTGCTGGGGTAGATACAAGGTAATCAGGTTGTCCCATGTATGGCTCACAGTCTTAATCCCCATTTTACAGATGAGGTAACTGAAGCTCAGAGAAGTTAAGTGACTTTCCCAAAGTCACAGAGCTGACAAGTGGCAGAGCCAGAATTAGAACCCATGACCTCTGACTCCCAAGCCCGGGCTCTTTCCACTAAGCAATGCTGGGACCTCTAAGCTCTAGCACAGATGTCAGATAAACATATCAGTCTTAAACCCTTTTTCCACATGGGGCTCCCATTCTAAATTAAAGGAAGAACAGGTATTTAATCCCCATTATACATATGAGGAAGTTGAAGCAAAAAGAAGTTAATTGACCTGTTCAAGGTTACACAGAAAGCACGTGGAAGATCCGGAATTCAAACCAAGTCTTTTGACTCCCAGGTCCGTGTTTTTTCTCCCAGGTCTTCCTGTGTTCTTACTTTTCTCTTTCCATGGAGTCTATTGCTACTCCTGCTCACAATTATGTGGGATAATAAATTATGTTTCATATACTCTGTGTGTGACCTTTGGCCATTTGATATTTGCCCCACCTTCAACCCCACCGCCTGCAACCTTGGTGTCATCCTTGACTCAGCTCTCTCATTCACCCCACACATCCAATCCATCACCAATGCCTGCCGGTCTCACTTTTACAATATCGCCAAGATCTACCCTTTCCTTTCCACCCAAACGGTTATCTTACTGGTACAGTCTCTCATAATATCCTGACTGGATTATTGTGTCAGCCTCCTCTCTGAGATCCCTTCCTCCTGTCTCTCCCCACTCCAGTCTATTCTTCATTTCGCTGCCCGGATCATCTTCCTAGAGAAACTCTCTGGCCATGTCACTCCCCTCCTTAAAATCCTCCAGTGGTTGCCTATCAACCTCCGCACAAAACAAAAACTTCTCACTCTGGTCTTCATGGCTTTCCGTCACCTTGCCCCCTCAAACCTCTCCTCCCATCTCTCTTTCTACTGCCCACCCCAGGCACTCTCTCCTCTGCCGCTCACCTCCTCACTGTCCCCCGTTTATGCCTATCCCGCCATAGACCTCTGGCCCACGTCTTCTCGCTGTCCTGAAATGCCCTCCCCTCTCACCTCCGCCAAACTAACTCTCTTCCCCTCTTCAAAGCCCTAGTGAGAGCTCACTTCCTCCAAGAGGACTTTCCAGACTGAGCTTCCCCTTTTCCCTCTGCTCCCTCTGCTCCCTCTCTGCTTCCCCTTCATCTCCCCTCAGCTAAGCCCCCTTTCCCCCCTTTCCCTCTGCTCCTCCCCCCTCTATTCCCCTCCCCTCAGCACTCTGCTCATTTGCACATATTTTTATTACCCTATTTATTTTGTTAATGAGGTGTACATCCCCTTGATTCTATTTATCGTGATAAAATTGTCTTGTTTTTGTCCGTCTCCCCTGATTAGACTGTAAGCCCATCAATGGGCAGGGATTGTCTCTCTCTATTGCTGAATTGTACATTCCAAGTGCTTAGTACAGTGCTCTTCACATAGTAAGCGCTCAATAAATACTACTGAATGAATGAATGAATGAATATATGAATCATATTTATTGAGTGCTTACTGTGTGCAGAACACTTGGAAAGTACAATACAGCAATAAAGAGACAATTCCTGCCCACAACAGGCTCATAGTCTGAGGGGTGGGAGGAGAAGATAGATATCAATACAAGGAAGCAGGCATCAATATAAATAAATAGAATTACATACATATATGTATATACTTAAGTACTGTGGGATGGGGAGAGGAATGAAGAGCAAAGGGAGAGAGTCAGGGTGATGCGGAAGGCAGTGGAAGCTAGGAAAAACTGGGGCTTAGTGTGGGAAGGCCTCTTGGAGAAGGTGTGCTTGGAAGAGGAAGAGAGTGATTGTCTGGCAGATGTACATTCCCAAGCACTTAGCACTTAGTTCAGTGGTCGGCACATAGTAAGCGCTCAGTAATCACGATGGATTAATTGAAGATTGAATTACTCCTTTAAAAATGTGGCAGTGCAATTATGTGCTTGGAGGAAATTATGCCAATAAATTCAGTAATAATTACACTACCACTTACTTTCAACTTGAAAACTTGTCAAAAAGGAATACATCATAGATTTAAGCATACTTGATTCTTCCTCACAGTAAAGGACTTGAATTAAATATCCCCAACGTTCACATCTTATTAAAATTAGGGAATACAGATTTTTTTGTTATGTAATCACACCTTCACAAAGAGAATCCAGTTCTTCATTTTTGATCCTGTCATTCTAAATAATAATAATAATAATAATAATATGTGTTACGACCTTACTTTCATCATTCAATCATATTTACTGAGCACTTACTGTGTGCAGAGCACTGTTCTGGGCACTCGGTAGAGTACAATATAACAATAAACGGACACATTTCCTGCCCACAAGGAACTTACAGTCTAGACTGGGGGAGACAGACATTACCAAGCCCTGTACTAAGCACTGAGGTAGGTACAAAATAATCAGACTCTTTCCCATTAAACAAACCTGGGTGAAAGCAGGTTTGGTGATGTGGATTTAAAGGACTTTCTTTTAAGTTAAAAGAAGAATTACTGATTTGCGCTTTTTTTTTTAATGGTATTTGTTAAGGGCTTACTATGTGCTAGGAACTGAACTAAGTACTGGGATGAGATACCAGCTAATCAGGTTGGACACAGTCCCTGTCCCATTTGGGGCTCTCAGTCTTATTCCCTATTTTATAGATGAAGTAACTGAGGCACAGAGAAGTGAAGTGAACCACCCAAGGTCACACAGCAGACAAGGAGTGGAGATGGGATTAAAACCCAGGTCTTTCTGACTCCCAGGCCTGGGTTCTTGGGTCTCAACTTTGATGTGGTCAAGCATGAAAAATTTCTATCTGTGAAGATAAAATAGATATGCAAAAGGGCATTTGGCATTATTACTGAAACTATACTGTAGTGGAATTTTGTGGTTTGGGGTCTAAATCTAAACCCAAGTTATGTCACTGGCTAGTAGAAATACAATGTGTTTGAATCATCACTTGTTTACATAGGATTTAATATGTGTTTATGTAGGATTTTATATACATATAATATAGGTATGTGTGTGAGTATGTAGGAGACTTTATATTTTTCACTAACAATACTTGTTGCATATTTCTGATCTGATGATCTTGGATCTACTCCAGTAACAATAATAAAAATAATGGTATTTGTTAAGCACTTAGTATGTGCCAAGCACTCTTCTAAGCACTGGGGTAGATACAAGGTAATCAGGTTGTTCCACATGGGGCTCACAGTTTTAATCCTCATTTTACAGATGAGATCTCTTAGGCACAGAGAAGTTAAGTGGCTTGCCCAAGGTCACACAGGAGACAAGTGGCATAGCCAGGATTAGAACCCACGACCTCTACCTCTGAAGCCCATGCTCTTTCCACTAAGCCATGCTGCTTCTCTAATTAATAGTATACAGTACTAAGTACTAAGAACAGTACTTAGTATTTATTAAGTACTTAATATTGTTATTGTAATTGTTTTGACTATCATTATCATCATTATCATTGTTTTGTTGTTATTGCCATTATTTTCACTGTGGACTGCAGCAATCTAGCTTTCAGGGTGCAATACCTATCTATTTTTCTATATTTCAGCATAGCATTTCAGAGGAAAAATGTGAGAAAAAAGGTATTGTTCACAATTATTGAATGTATATTAAATGGGAAAATTATGATCTTAGATATGATACAAAGAACTTCTAAATTCAAAGCTTAAAAAAAGAAACATGTCTTATCTAACTAGTCATCTCAAACTAGATCATCTGATGCTCTCCCAAGCAAAGTGGAAAAATAATCCTACCCAGACAGCAAATGGAAAAGATGACTTAATAGGTCTTTTCATTCTCCAACTTGGCATTTTCTTTGCAGTTCATCATTTATTGTGCATGTTGCAGAAACCTGGTGCTGAAAATTTGAGCTGGCTCTGGAGAAACAGCAAAGAGAGAAACCTTTCCTAATTTCTTGCAGCTTCTCTAGACAGTGTTAGGGGACAGTGACAGCTAAATCACTTTATTTTTTTATGAAATTTAATTGAATAGACTTTAAAAACACTTTAAATGTTTCAAAAAGATTTAGAAGGTGGACAAGCTTCATTAGTACGCATTTTTAAATGGACTACTCTGAAAATTGGTGGGAGAGCCTGGTGGAATTTCTCTAAGCATTACATGGATGCAGAATATATCTGAGGAGAATGACCTCTATTCTCCATTGCTACCCTAAAGGGAGGGAAAACGCCTGATACTGGAACTGAAATGACCTTGTCCATTCTGTATTTTTTGATCTATTTGGACTTATGCCTACTTGGATACCTTCATGTTTCCATTGGCAGTAGATTTCAGGAGCAGACTGACTCAGTATTTCCATAATGCATGCTTTCACTCCTCAGTTACAGAATTAGGGAACACTCTTCTGATAGCGCTCATCTAGAACAAAATGTGATGTAGGAAGAAACTCATCTGCATATGTAGACAACATGAGCACAGGAGGATACCGCCTGGTTTTCCTTAGCACTGGATTCCCCAAGAATGCAATTTTACATAATAAAAGTGAGTATATACGCTTAGAGTAATCTTTTTCATTTTTTATGGTATTCTTAAGCACTTACTCTAGACCAGGCACTGTATTGAGCCCGGGGATAGATGCAGTCCATATCCCACATGGAGCTAATAGTCTTAATCCCCATTTTACAGAAGAGGTAATTGAGGCATAAATGGCTTGGCCAAGGTCCCACAGCAGACAAGTGGCAGAGGCGGGATTAGAACCCAGGTCCTTCTGATCCCAGGCTTGTGCTCTATCCATTAGGCCATCCTGCTTCAACAGGAAAGCAGCTATAGACTCCGCACTTCTCTTCTTACTATGACAGGGCTCCCGCATGATGTTCTTGAGCATTGCAAGTGAGGGAACGATGGGGAGAGTATTTCATCCCTGTGTCCCTCAAACAAACCTGAAAAAATATTCCTCACTAGGCTGGTGACAGCTCAGTCGCTTCCCCCTGAAAGTGGGAAGGAACTTGTAGAGTTTACTTTTTTTAATTTACCAATTTCTCATCCCCTAGGGTGGCACAAGAGATTGAGAGGAAATCACAGACCAGCAGGGGTAGGAGTAGAGTTTTTCCACCACATGCAATAGGGCTGCCTTTGGCTACAGAGTGCTTGGACAAACACACGGCCCAGATAGGACTATAGCTTGGGGATAAAAAGTGTAGGGAAGAGTGTATATGGGGAGACTGTTGCCATGGCAATTTTGCTGTGGTTCTCCTTAGGAATGAGAGGCCACAGTTAGCTTTTACGTCCATTCATTCTACAGAAACCCATCTCTCTCTCAGACATTGCTTAGCCAATGCAGCTTTATAATCACCATCACCAGAAATGAAAAATGAAAGTCTAATTTCATATTTTCTCTCTGCAAACAGCTCCTGGGGAGATAACAGCAAGCCTGGCTTGAAATTATTTGGGGCTCCGAAAAAAATTACTTAGGACCAATTTAGGGTGAAAATCTTGAAGCAGTCATAATTATTTCTGTGTTCCTTAAGATTTTTCCAATATTACATAGCTTTATTATTTCAAATAAAGTTCGATTGAAAATTTGAAAAAAATCATCCTACTGACCTTTTGATAAAAATAAATCTTAAAGATGAACACAAAATATGGGTGCCCCCAGAAATTGAGGATCTAGAAGTCTGAACTCCTGGGATGCTTTTACTTCTTGCTTGGAAACTTTTGGTAAGAGTGCACTTTGTACTGCATTACTACAGCACTACTCCTCCTCTAGACCACAAGTTCACTGTGGCCAGGGAACGAGTCTATCAACTCCGTTATCCAGTACTCTCCTAACCACTTAGTGCAGTGCTCTGCACACAATAAATTGGCATCAGAAACAAATGTGACAATGACACTATGTTTAAAAACTACAGAGCACTTTCATCTGGGTCCTTGCCCAACAAACTCCAGCAATTTCAGGCCATTTGTCCAAGGATTCCACATGTCTAACAAAGTTTAAGTACACTTTTTCATTGATATTTATTTTTACTGTTTTATGAACATTGATGAAGTATCAGACAATTACTCTTCCCCCTTCAAAGCTTTATTGAAAACACATCTCCTAAAGGCCTTCCATGACTAGGCCCCCGTTGCCTCTTCTCCCATTCCCAACTGCATCATCCTGACTTGCTCTCTTTGTTCCTCCCCTCTCCCAGCACCACAGCACTTATGTACATATCTGTAATATATTTATTTATATTAATGTCTCCCTCCACCTTAGACTGTAATGACCTAGCTCGTTGTGGGCAGGAAAGGTGTCTGTTTACTGTTATATTGTACTCTCCCAATTGCTTAGTACAGTCTTCTGCACACATTAAGCACTCAATAAATTCCATTGAATGAATTAATGAATAAATGAATGAATGACAAAGCATTGCTAGGCAATACCATTTTTCAAGGCTAGCAGAGAGCCTAAATTCAGAAATAACCATTGTAAGTCAAACTTATGGCAGTGCAGAGAGACTGATTTCCATGTTATATAAATCATCATTTTCTGGAACATAAGAAGTATCACAATTTTAAAGGAGTTGCAACAACTCCAATATTGACAGAAAACTAAATACTTATAATCTCAGGTAACTAGTCAGTTAAGAAGTAGAGATTTCTTCATCTTTCAAAAGATTTAGTGTTTTCTTTTCTAAACCTTCACTACTGGCTTTAGAAATTAAAAATAATGGTACAATGCCATCTACTTGTTATTTTTGAAAATTACTTGTGGAAAAAGTTCAGTTTGCAAAAATCTTTCAACTATCCCCAAAATATGAATTCAGGTAACTCTGAGTTTAATGGATACTAATAAACAAACATGCATAATTATTCCCTCCAATAAATGGATTACTGTCTTCAGAAGGAAAAGAGCTCCCTCATGTTGGGTTAATCTTTAGTTAATTTCTTACTGTGTAAAGGTGAAATGCAGTTGAAAAAAGTGCATCAGTAATGACTGGGTGGTTGAACCAGAGGTGGAATTAAAAATGGCTTTATTTAACCTGCCTACATGAAGGGTGCAGGGTTAGTGATGGTGAAGGCATTTATTCACTAGGTAGCAAACACTGTGCTAAACTCTGGTATAAATAAAAGATGATCAAATTGGACATAGTTCCACTTCCACACAGTCTAAAAGGGAGAAATTAAGGCTGAGGAAATTGAGGCACAGAGAGGTTAAATTACTTGCCTAGCATCACACACAGTACACAAGTGGTAGAATTGGGGCAAGAATTCAAGTCTCCATTCCCATGTGAATTCCACTAGGGCACCCTACATACTATGGAGAACTGTAGGCAGCAGCAATCCTCTTTCCCTTGACGGACCATATGGATTTTCCTAAGCCATTCTAGAGGCCTTCTGAGATCCCTTTTGCATCTGCCTAATGGGTTGGCTGGGTAAAGGCTATGTAGGATAATATCAGCATACTGACTGAAATCACCTTACATAATCCCCAAAGCTTTTTAGGCATCTGCATTGCTGCTGAAGGACCGAATAGTTCACCCATGCCAAACCAGCCCCAGATTCTACCCAGAGTGTTATTTGCTCAGAATATTTTACCCTCAGACCCTTTGATTGCTAGATAGACAACCAATATGGAAAGGAGAAACTGTTGGGATCAAAAATGCAATTGCATGGGGAAACCGCATACAAACGAGAAATAGATTACAATTCCCTGATTTTTCTCACTATAAAATGAAGGTCCAGAAGTGTTTACATGAGAATGTTCATTAATGAACACAGTGGCTTGGTGACACCAAGAGGGAGAAACAAAAACAGCAACAAGAACTATGCATAGATAGTATAAACAATACAGTAAAAAAGTAACAACAAGAAAAACATTTGGCATAACGTGGAAGGATTGTTGGTCACATATTGCTCTTGGTAGCTTAATTAATTAATTGTTTCATTCAATCATATTTACTGAGCTCTTACTGTGTGCAGACCATTATACTAAACACTTGGAAAGTACAGTTTGACAACAGCTGGGGACAATCCCTACCCAACAACAGGCTCACATCCTAGAAGGAGGAGACAGACAACAAAACAAATCAAGTAGACAGGCATCAATAGCATCAAAATAAATAGGATTATAGATATATACACATCATTATAGAAAAAATAACCTGCCTACATGAATAAATAAATAGAAATATAAATATTTACAAATATACACAAGTGCTGTGGGGCGGGAAAGGGGATAGAGTAAAGGGAGGGAGTAAGGGTGATGGGGAGGGAAGGAGGAGCAGAGGAAAAGGGGAACTCAGGCTGGAAAGGCCTTCTGGAGGAGGTGAGCTCACACTAGGGCTTTGAAAGGGGGAAGAGAGCTAGTTTGGTGGATGTGAGGAGGGAGGGCATTCCAGGCCAGAGGAAGGACTTGGGCCAAGGGTTGACTGCGGGATAAGAGAGAACAAGGCAAAGTGAAAAGGTTAGCACCAGAGGAGCAGAGTCTGCGGGCTGGGTTATAGAAGGAGAGAAGGGAGGTGAAGTAGGAGGGGGCAAGGGGACTGAGAGCTTTGAAGCCAATAGTGAGGAGTTTTTGCTTCATATGAAGGTTGATAGGCAACCACTGGAGATTTTTGGGAGGCCCAGAGCATTTCTGTAGAAAGATCCAGGCAGCAGATTGAAGTATAGACTGAAGCAGGGAGAGACAAAAGATTGGGAGATCAGAAAGGAATTCACATGCCTTCTTAGGAAACCTCCCATGAAGATCTTTGAACATGAAATACCATTATATAAACTTTTGTTGTTTTTTTGATGTTCATAGAGACCTTTATCCTTGAAGATTCCACTTTTGAATTAGAATGACCTAAACCAATTCTTAAACTTACACCTATTGTTCATGTGTTTTTATGTCCAAATGCATGAATCGAGTTAGGATACTTCCAACCATACTACTGTACATTATTTTATTTGGCATTTCAACTTTGACGGATTTATGGCTATTTGTTTCTTCTCAAAGCACTAACAAATCTTTAATATAAACTTCACAATTATACCTAGCTGTACCAGTGGCTACCTATTCTGCTTGAAGAAAGACTGAACAACTCACCTTAGGATGTAAACACTCATAGGTTTTTATGAACCAAATGAAGGGGAGATTTGCAACAAATGTCTTTATCCCAACTCTGCAAGGAATAATTGAAAGCCATTTGGTTGAGCTTTACTGGGGAGTTTCTTTTTATGACTCTGGTTTTAATCGGAATCGCTCAATCAGCTCACCGTACTCTCCCTCACCTCAGTAATCTCCTGTTGCAGCCCAGCCTACACACTCTGCTCCTCTAGTGCCTCCTCTAGTGCCACTTTCCTTATCGTGCCCCAATCTCATCTATCTTGATGCTGACCCCTTTCCCAAATAGCCTGGAACTCCCTCCCCTTCCACATACACCAAACCACTACTGTCCCTGCCTTCAAAGCATTATTTAGGTCACATCTCCTCCAAGGGGTCTTCCCTGATTAATCCCTCTTTTCCCTGGCTATTTCTCTCTTCTGCATTGTTTATGAGCCTCCATCTGTGATCTTTGGACATTTGATATTCTCCCCATTCCCAACCAAGAACTTATATACACATCTTTCAATCATACATTATAAATTACTTATTTATTCATATGAATTTCTGTCTCCCCCTCTGGACTGTAAGCTTGTTATGATCAGAGAACATGTCTGCTAATTCTGTTGTATTTCACTCTCCCAAGTACTTTGTGCATAATAAAGTTTGAGTTGAAGGCTCCCTATGTCCAGGGCCAGACTAAAGTAGAAGCTTTCAGTGGTTGCACTGTCAAGGCTTTGGTTATTAATAATAATAATAATAATGTTGGTATTTGTTAAGCGCTTACTATGTGCCGAGCACTGTTCTAAGCGCTGGGGTAGACACAGGGGAATCAGGTTGTCCCATGTGGGGCTCACAGTCTTAATCCCCATTTTACAGATGAGGGAACTGAGGCACAGAGAAGTGAAGTGACTTGCCCACAGTCACACAGCTGACAGGTGGCAGAGCCAGGATTCGAACCCATGATCTCTGACTCCAAAGCCCGGGCTCTTTCCACTGAGCCACGCTGCTTCTCTGGGAGGGGAGGGAGGGAGGGGATGGTTCTCAATCACTGCCCAGATTTGTGTGACCCTCGCCGCTACCACCTCAGACTGAAGGAGAGACTGAAAGGGAGGGTGCAAGGACTACGATGGTAGAGAGGCTCTGTCTTTATGGTCGAGATGAAGTGGAGCAGAGAGTATATAGTGGGATCTAATGATGTTCAATATCTCCAGGTAGTCGAGGGAATAGCCCAGAGGTATTAAGTTGTTTCTGCTTACGTCCTCTCCAGATGTCAGTCTAAAAAGAAGCTTCTCAAAGAATATGTTTAATAATAATAATGGTATTTGCTAAGTGCTTACTATGTGCAAAGCACTGTTCTAAATGCTGGAAATGATGATACTTGTTAAGCGCTTCAGGTAATAGTGTTTAAGACCTGGAATAGATACAAGGTAATCAGATTGTCCCACGTGGGGCTCACAGTCTTAATCCCCATTTTACAGATGAGGTAACTGAGGCACAGAGAAGTTAAGTAACTTGCCCAAAGTCAGACAGCTGATAAGTGGCAGAGTCAGGATTAGAACCCATGATCTCTGACTCCCAAGTCCGTGCTCTTTCCACTAAGCCACGCTGCTTCTCTACTATGGGCCAAATGATCCAAAGAGTAATATTTAAGTAGAAGCAATTGACAGCAGGAAGGAGCAAATCATTTCACTTTAACACTAAAAAGAAGTTGTAATGTCATTTATTGAGCCCCCTCCTAGGTAAACTATACTGTTTGGGCATTACAACACAGAAAATTACTACTAAAATAATAATATTTGTTAAATGCTTACTATGCACCAAGCTCTTTACCAAGCATTGGATAATCATAAAATAAACCAACTGGGCACAGTCCCTGTTCCACAAGGGGCTCACAGTCTAAGTAGGAGGGAGAATGGGTATTTAACCCTTATTTTACAGATGAGGAAATTGAGGAATAGAGATGTTAAGTGATTTACCCAAAGTCACACAGCAAGCAATCCAGCTGACTACTCTGACATATTGGAAACATGAAAAAGAATTGAAACCATCTAAATTGGAGTATCAACCTATCACTAAATAGGACTATGGAATGGTGTTACAAACACGGTGGCCAAAGAAGTAGTACACATCAAAGGTCTCGAAAAATCTTAGAAACTGACAGACTATATGAATGTTCTGAGGTAATAGTTAACTTTTATCCTAAATCAGTCTATCACTGGTAGTTATTGAGCACTTACTTTGTGCAGAACACTATCCTAAGCAGTTGGGAGAGTACAATGGAGTTGGTAGATAAATTCCTTGGCCATAATGACTTATAGTCTGGAGGGGAAGAAAGACATTAATATAAACTGTAGATATGTACATACATGCTGGGAAGCTGAAGGTGGAATATGGATATTAGTATTTAAAGAGTACAGATCCAAGTGCATAGGTGACAGGGAAGGGAGAAGGAGTTGGAGAAAAGAGGGTTTATAATTGGGGAGGGTCTCCGGGTGGAGATTTGGCCTTAGTAAGATTTAGAAGATATAGCATATATGGAGGGGTAGGGAGTGGCAGACTGGAAGGAAGATGTGGGGAAAGGGTCATCAGTGAGATAGGTGGGATGGAAGCAAGTGAGCAAGATGGTACTAGAGGAGTGAAGTATTTGGGCTGGGCTGTAGTAGGATGCCAGTAAGGTAGGGGAGGAGGCAGGTTGACTGAATGCTTTAAAATCAATCAAAAGTAGTTTCCGTTTGATGTGGAGATGGATGGGTAACCAATGGTGATTCCAGACAAGTGGGGAGATGTGAACTGAACATTTTTTAAACAAATGATCCGGGCAGCAGAGTGAAGTATGGACTGGAGTAAGAAGAGACAGGAGGCAGAGAGGTCAGCAAGGAGGCCGAACAGTAGACCAGGCAGGATGGGATAAGAGCTAGGATTAGTGTGATAGCAGCTCAGATGGAGAAGAAAGGGCAGATTTTAACATTGTTGAGAAGATACAACTGACAGGATTTGGTGACAGATAATAGTAAGGTGTATGGGAGAGATAACTGAAGGACAACACCAAGGTCATGGGCCTATGAGATAGGGAAGATAATGGTATTGTGTATGGTGATGGGAAAGGAAGGGAAAGATATATAGTTGGGGTGGGAAGAGAAAGGGTTTTTTTTTTTTTAGACATGTTTAGGTAGCATACCGGTGGGTGGAACATCCAGGTAGACATGTCCTGAAGTCAGCAGGAAATGGGAGACTGCAGATAAGGTGAGAGTTCAGGGCTGGAAATGTAGATTTATAAATTATCCTCATAGAAATGGTAATTGAAAAACTTGGAAGCTAATGAGTTCTCCAAGACAATAGGTGTAGCTGGAGAATAGAAGGGAAACTAGAGGGCTCTGAAGGACTTCCATTGTCAGAGTGTGGAGGACAGAGGAGGAACCTACAAAAGAAATTGAGATAAGGGGAGAATCAGGAGAAGAAAGTGTCTGTGAAGCTTAGGTTTTGAGGAAAAGGCGGGTCATCTACAGTGTTGAAGGCAGTGAGAGGTCAAGAAGGATCAGGATTAGGAAGAAGTAGATGCGGTCTATGGAGTGAAGGGGGCAAAAAACAGATGGGAGGAGGTCAAGGAGAAAATTGGAAAGAAGGAAGTGGAGACAGCAGGTGTAGACAAATCTCTTAAGCTGTTTGGAGATGAATGGTAGGAGGGGTATGGGAGTAATGACTGGAGGGAGCCATGGGATCAAGGGAGGGTTGTCTTTTTAGGTTAGGCAATACATGCGGGGATGTTTGAAAGCTGCAGGGAAGAAGCCAATGAAAATGAAAATATGATAGAATACAATGATCCAAGCCTGTAGTAAATAAGAACATATTAAAGAAAAGAAAATTATACGTATTTATATACTTATTTTAAGAATGTGTCAATTGGCAAATTACAACTTGTTTTGGGCTTCAGTAAATTAACAGCATGTAATTTGCATGGAAGGTAAATATTGAAGATACTGTATTTCCTGGCATAATTTCCTAATTTTTTTTGCAATTCTCAAACAGTGGAGGGGCTATTACATGGACATTAAGTTTAGCGATACAGGCAGCAGGAGAAAAAAAGAGGATGAGGAAAAAAGGAAAGGTTAAGCATCACTCTAATCAGGGAATACATTAGTAATATTATTAGTAGTAGTATTATTGAATGTCTACTGTTTGCTGAGGACTGTACTTCCTGCTTGAGTGGATATAAGAGGGTAAGAAGAGAAAATCTGACTGCCTGTCTTACTTCCACTGTACTGTTTAAAGTGCTGCATACAGTGGACACTATGAATATAGTGTCAGTGTAGACTGTAAGCTTGTTGAGGGTAGGGACTGTGTCTGTTTATTGTTGTATTATTCATTCATTCATTCATGTTTATTGAGCACTCAATAAATATGATTGAATGAATGATTTTTTCTCCACCTCCCATTTCCTATTGTTACCTCAAAGTTTGCATGTCTGTGAAGAGACTTCCGAACCATCCTGTTTGGCATCTGTGTGTTCTAATTCCACTCTCCTTCCTAACCAAGAATTAATCAACACACATTTCAAAGCAGCTCCAGTTAGGCAAGTCAATATCCCCAGCATTACCCTGCTCTGACTCTTCTCCTCTTCCTGACCGATAGCTACCACTGCTTACAAAAATAACATTTTATTTCCTCCTCAACATTTGGGGTGTGAGGGGAAGAACGCTGAAGTTAAGAAATCTTATGTTGCTCTGCACACAGTAAGTATTCAATAAAGACCACTGATTGATTTTCCTCAAACAAGCTTAATAGAATTTGCCATAATGAAAAATATTAGAAAAATATATTAAAATAGAAATTTAAGGAAAATTTAACTAGACAGATCTTGAGGATCCCAACATTTTACTAAGAGTTGTGGAAAAAGGATAGGTCATTTGGTTGCTTTTGATTCCAAAAACCTGGTTAAGAGATTATTTCCTAATTCATCTTTAAAAGAAAAGATTCATTTTTGGCAATATTAGAAGGGTCAAACATTTTTATCCCCTAAATGCATATTTAGAGTTCTATCAGATTCTTCTGAAGAACCTAAATCAGCTGAAATTTACGTTCAATTAACCAATGGAATGAATATGCTTTATTGTCACCATTATGTTGTATTTCTCCTGAAGAAGTTTTCCATAAAAGACAGCAAAAGTATTGTAGGCTGTAAAAATAATAAAATATTCTTTGATTTGTGACCTTAATTATAGGAGATTAACTAGACATTGATTAAAATACACGAAGTGAGTATAAAAAGGGTTATTTTAAGTATGTGGGAAAAGTTCTTGGCAGATCATTTAGTAATAGATCAGAACAGAAGGCAAGTGATCCCAATCATTCTGTTCCAAAAGACTGGGAAGGGTTAGAGTCAGTATTAGGTGTATTTAAGGTTGATGGGGGAAAATTTAACATTGATGGCAAAGCCAGAAATAGAACCCAGATTTGCATTGCAAATCTAGCCCAAAAAACACAACACATAAACTCTTTTATTTATCTTTTAAAGAAAGGAACCAAGTGAGGTTGATAGGAATATGATGAAAAAAGTTGGCAGATAGGAAATGTTGAATTAAGGAATTCAACAAGGCATTTTAATGAAATATCAACATCTCAGTAGTTATTTACTGACTAAGCAAGGGGAAGTAGTCATATGCACCTCTGGATGAGAACAAAGGTAAGCCCCTTACACTTATAAATATCACAATTATGGCAGAAAAATTCTATTCAAACAGAAGAAATCCTTAGGAGTATCACATAAACAATATGATTTTTTTGTATAAGAGGGTCATTTCTTATAAGCCACTAGTAGTCTTTTAAGAAAAGTTAATTTACTACTTCTATGAATGCATTTCAGCTTTATTTAAGCTACAGTTATAAGAAATTGTGTTTATTAATTGTATTAAGGCAGCTTATTAATTAGTGCATCTATGTTGTCTCCAAACCCCATTTCATTGTACTGTCCCAAAGGGTCCATTCATTCATTCAATCATATTTACTGAGTGGTCACTATGTGCAGAGTACTGTACTAAGCACTTGGAAAGTACAGTTCAGCAACAAAGAGAAACAATCCCTGTCCATAACGGGCTCACAGTCTAGAAGGGGGGAGACAGACATCAAAACAAGTGCTCTTACAGAACTCGGTACAAACCATTGACTAAGAGGCATATCTCAAAGCATATCTCAATGAACCAATGCATTGAGAAAAAAATAAAATTCAGTTGTGATTTAGCAAAAAATTATTATATCTCAAATATCTCAAAGGCATAACTCAATGAAACAATGCATTGAGAAAAAAATAAAATTCAGTTGGGATTTAGCAAATAATTATATGTAAGATTTACCAATAATAGATGGAATGTTTTTCAATTGGACCTATTTGCCTGAGATTAAATGTGTTAGTATGAGAAAATGAGAGATTTTACAAATTTGTTACAAACTAAAATGTAGTGATAAAGACAAATCTAAAATCTTTTGAAGCATATTGAAAACAACCATCCACATAATCCAAGTCTAGTCCTTGTGAATCAGCAAATATTGAGAACTTGGTTAGAATTCATTATTGATTTGTTTGTCTATGAGGGTGCAATTTAAATTTTCTTAATTTATTTTATTTAAGGTTTCCCAAATATATAGTAAAACAAAAAATACTGAAATTATCTAAGGTGGTGACAGATAATAGCATATGATTTAAGGGGAAAAATCTGACTTACTAAGTCATTTACCGATAAATGCCTATCAATCATATAGGGTAACAGAGTAAAAATATTTATGTAATATCTTCCCCAAGCTAAAGCCAAAGATAAAAAATATTTTACTGCATCGTATTAATGACCTATTCCAGGCCAATATTCCATCTCTACTGGAGGTGATACAATGCTTCCAGAAACAGAGGGTTGATAATAATTATTATTATTCTATTTTTTGCCAAGCACTGTTCTAAGCCCTGGGGTAGATACAAGTTAATTAGGAGTCCCTGTCCCACATGGGGCTCACGCTCTTAATCCCCATTTTTCAGATAAAGTAACTGAGGTCTAGAAAAGTTAAGTGACTTGTCCAAGGTCACACAGCAGACATGTGGCAAAGCCAGAAATAGAATCCAGATTCTTCTGACACCCAGGCCCGTTCGCTATCGACTAAGTCACACTGCTCTTCCTGATTTCTATTTAATGGTTGGTTAGGAATGTTCCATTCAACATCATAATATTTCATCTGGAAGTCGTTTATGGTTCTCTGGTCCATGAATTATCAAAGCCTGATTAATTTTGGCCTGTACACCTTCTAATGATGATAAATTCCATAAACACTCTTCACGCTTTTAAAAAGTGTTTCTAAAGTAGAATCTTCAGTATTCGGTGCATGTGTGAGACTTGGCGATCAGCTATTCCAACTCTGCTCTATCCAAAGCCTTCAGCATTTTGTAAACTTTAAGCGTGATTTCTCTCAATCTTTCAAAGGTAAAAATCCTAAATTTATTTCAGACTATACTAATGTGGAAGTGGCTCCATTTTTTCTAATAATCTTTGTTATTTTTCTCTCTACATTTCCACCTTTGTCTAGTAGATAGAGCATGGATATGGGTGTCAGAAGGAACTTCACTCCTCTGTGCTTCAGTTACCTCATCTGTAAAATGGGGATTGTAGCAGTGAGCCCCAAGCGGGACAGGGACTGTGTCCAACCCAATTTGCTTGTATCCACCCCTGTGTTTAGTACAATGCCTGGCACTTAGTAAGTGCTTAACAAATACCACAATTATTGTTATTACTATTATTATTATTACCCCAGATATGTTGCTTGCTTGCTGTGTGATCTTAGTAAAATCACTTCACTTCCTGGTGCCTCAGTTACCTCACCTGTAAAACAGGGATTAAGACTATGAGCCCCATGTGGGATATGGCCTGTATCTACCCTAGTGCTTAGTACAGTACCTGGCACAGAGCAAGGTCTTAACAAATACTAAAAAAAAAAAAAACAATAAAACCCCACTAGATCTGCATACAATACATCAGGGGGAGTGAAAGGAAGAGATAAAGAAACTAATAACATCTTCCCAATAAAACCATCAGGATTTCTCTCAACACCCAAGGAAACATCTTTGCAGCTTTGATTGTATTTCCTGAGATATCTGACCTAGGACTTGCTTACATTGAGACTCTTCTGCAATTTCTACTCACTCAGATTTATTAGGTCTTCCTATAGTTCATCCCATCTGAGCAATGTTTTATCACTTGAGAGAACTTAGAAGTTTCTTGAAACTCTAAGATTTACTGTAGACTCACTCTTTGAGAGGATTTATAAATATTTAAATAAAGTGGGTCCAAGTACAGATTTTTAAGTAACTCCAGTGTTATGCTTCTTCATCCCTGAAAGTGGCCAATTATCTCTAGCCTATATTTTCTGGTCTTGGCAGTACATTTATTTCAATCCCGTGATAACCAGAGGAATTTTTTAAGCCTTTGGTTTGGAAAATTTTACAGGTCTGTTGAAAATAGAAGCATGGGTCTGCACTAGATTCTAAACACACAGTACATAGAATCTAGAGATGGGCCTTGTACTAATGGCTGAAAAGTCCCACTATGCATCAATTCCTCCCAGGGGATCACAGACAACCACTGCAGGGAAATCAGTGCAAACCAATCACATGTCCGGCACTACTGTTGCACATGGCATAACTATGGCCATGCCCATAGCACTGTACTAAGATAATAATAATAATGTTGGTATTTGTTAAGTGCTGACTACATGCAGAACACTGTTCTAAGCACTGGGGTATATACAGGGTAATCAGATTGTCCCATGGGAGGCTCACAGTCATAATCCCCATTTTACAGATGAGGTAACTGAGGCACAGAGAAGTTAAGTGACTTGCCAACAGTCACACAGTTGACAAGCAGTGGAGCCGGGATTAGAACCCATGACCTCTGACTCCCAAGCCGAGGCTCTTTCCACCGAGCCATGCTGCTATGAACCCATCTAGTAGAGGAAAGTTACCTTGGAACTCAGCCAACCCTCCAGTACAGAAGCCATTTACATACTTGCAAAGGTTACATACTTGCAACTTCCAGTTACGTTCCTTTAGACTAATTAAGAAGATTAGACCACGTGATCTATTCACACTTGGGCTAAAACAATTTGGTCTAGGGCCTATTGTGCAAATTAAAACAATTTAATCCTTATAATCAGACCAGCTGCTGAAAAAAAGCAAAAAACTAACTATTTGGATATAGGACCCTCTCAAACATATTATTCAGGAAAAACCAAACTAAAACTCTCTTCAATCCTGAACTTTGCATTTGGCATTATAAAATTACTGAACTGCTCCACTGTCTTTCAGATTGTCACTTGGATGGTTATTATAGAGTATTTGCTTGTGACACTCACTTCCCCAGTTATAAATGACACTGAGTGGTAACTGCCAGATTAGTAGAACTATAAGATTTTCCATTTAGTCTCTTTGTCCCCAAATGTGACTGGACTGAGGCTAATAATAATAATGTTGGTATTTGTTAAGTGCTTACTATCTGCAGAGCACTGTTCTAAGCACTGGGGGAGATACAGCGTAATCAGGTTGTCCCATGTGAGGCTCACAGTTAATCCCCATTTTACAGATGAGGGAACTGAGGCACAGAGAAGTTAAGTGACTTGCCCACAGTCACACAGCTGACAAGTGGCGGATCTGGGGTTCGAACCCATGACCTCTGACTCCCAAGCCCGGGCTATTTCCACTGAGCCACGCTTCTTCTCTGTGGCTTATGATTGGAAACTCCTTCATCATCATCAGTGACATTTATTGAGCATTTACTGTATGCAAGGAGCACTGGACTAAGTATTTGGGAGAGTACTTTTCAATACAATGGAGTTGATAGATAAATTCCCTGAGTCATCATCATTCATAATCACTGTACCAGAGAATGTAAGGAGAAGTTAGAATGAGACTTGGAATATACAAAGAGAGGAATAAAAAACTTTATATGACTGCCAGCTGAAAAGGAAAGGCTGTAGAAAAAGATAAAGTGATAAGGAGATGAATAGGTATATCTTGGTCAGGGCTAGCATTGGAGTGTAAGATTAGAAGTAATCTCTATTATTAAGGGTGAAGAATTCTGAGGACAAGATTCAATCATTCAATCGTATTTATTGAGCACTTTCTGTGTGCAAAGCACTGTACTAAGCACTTGGGAGAGTGCAATACAACAACAGACACATTCCCTGCGCACAACGAGCTCATAGTCTAGGTATTTTAAGAAAGTCAAAATAGAGATGATGCCAAAGACAACCTTAGAGTTTCAGTTATATAAGGATAGACCATCACATATATAAATATTGTAATGAAGAAAGATGTTAGAATAATAGGCTTCTGAGAGACACAGTTTTAGAGAGAGAGAAGAAATGATGGCAGAGCTAGCAAAAATCAACAGTGCTATTTGGATGAGACACACTCTTTGTAAAGAGCCAAATCAGATAAGCAATAATTTGTACTTTAAAATCACACACTAAGAGTCTGGATTATCAATGAAAATAAACATGAAGTTGAATTGTCCCAACTCTCTAACTCCCTATCTACAATGACATATTAGGAAAGAATTATAAATGAAGCTAACTGAAGTACTTCATTTCTTGGAGGTCTCAGAAATGAAACATTTCTCTCTTTTCAACGGCTGATAGTAACAAAATTATTTGAAAAATACTTCCAAAAGAACAAAAAAGGTTTTCACTCATCAGCCGATCCCTGAAATTTAAAGCCAGTCTGGAAAAATAGAAATGCCTTGAATTTGCATAGCACTTTTATTTTCCAAAGAGGTTTCACATTGTTCATCTCCTTTTTACGACTGAGTCTGTGGACACAGTTATACTCTCTTATCTCCTTGGAAGTGGATATCAAGGTTGGCTGTGACTGAGCGTACTGATTTGATAGAAATGGATGACACGTAGGGAAAATAATAATGATGGCATTTGTTAAGCACTTACTATGTGCCAAGTACTGTTCTAAGCGCTGAGCACTGTTCTAAGTATATGGATTTTATTATAAGCATTAAGAGTCTAACAAGGAGCATGTAAGGGGCTACCAATAGATTAGGAATGGGAAAGAGTATGCGAGGAAGGGAGCAACAGCAAGTAAGGAAATAGAGCAAAGGCAGAAGAGCATTGAGGGAATTGGGAAAGGTGATAAAACAGAGGAATGACAAGAAGCCACACAGTTCTCTAAACCATAGCACTCACTCAAGAACATATTTTTCAGTGACCTTCAGGTAAGCATTGAATTCAGGATGGGAGCATGGTCTAATAGAAAGAACATGGATCTAGGAGCCATAGGCCCCAGGTTCTAGTGCCAGGTCTCTTTCTAAACTGCCTTATTTGTCATTTTGGGCAAATCACTTGATCTTGCTGGTCCTTAGTTCCCTCATATATAAACCAGGCACAGTATCTACCTCTTCTTGCCTCACTGGGATGTTCAGAGAACAAAAAGGAGATGGATGATTTGAAAGCACTTTTGAAAATAAAAGTACTATGCAAATTCAAGGCATTATCATTTTTACAGATGGTTTTAAGGAATGCATCTGTTATATTGTTATATTGTACTCTCCCAAGCCCTTAGTATAAGTGCTCTGAAGACAGTAAGCAGGCAATAAATACAACTGACTGAATGCTTTTAAATTTCAAGTGAAGAAATGAAAGATTTTGAAGATCTGTTCCCACTAAACCTCAACGTCCCACCTTCCAGAAGATCTGGCAAAATCTCATCACCAACAGATCTCGTTGCCTATTCAACAGGGGCATACTGGACTGGGAGAAGGTGGATATCCAAATATTAGTGAGTATAAAATTGACATACCTGTCTTAGATATAAGGAAGAATTTAGCAGTCACAATTATTAATCCTTATAATGGGGAAGGATGTCAGTCTCAGGACAGCTTCAATAAAACAACGAACTTTTTCTTTGAATGATAGTAAAATGTTCAGGGAGAAAGATGAAGCTATCAGTCTTTACAGAAAAATGAGTGGCAATTTTTAATTTCCTATTTATTGGTATGAATTATAGACATAATTTATTTATAGTATGCTATATCCCATTATTGTGTTCCTTCTTGTCCATCTGTTTCCCCTTATTTTCTTAAATATGTCTAAAAGGCTATAATTGTGTCACAAAAATTGAATTGCCTGTCACTTATAAATCACTTGTACTATCTTTATTAATTTCCTTAAATCCCTGAAGCACCTGCTAGTCACTCTCCCATCTTTTGTCCAACACAGTCTAATAAGAAAATTACCAAAGCAGTTAATATCCTGAATCAGTGCTAGTTGTCAGTTTTCTTCATGAATAGATTCATATCAATAACTCCAAGAAGCTAGATTTTTATGTATCGCTGGAAATGAATGCAATCCAAATAATCTAAAACAGCTGCCAAATCTCCACTTAGAGCAATCAAAAATATTTTATCACTTTGGCTAAGTCAACCAACAATTGAAGAATGAAAATGCTACCTAATGCTCTATATAATGCTGTTTCCTTGTTCTAACAAATAGAGAAACCCTAATGGGTTATGTGTGTTTTCTATGAATCAAAGTAATCTTCCACGCAAATGTAGTACCTGCTTTGTTTGAAGAATTGAAATAGAAAATATTTCACATTTTTCTTTCAAGAACAAATCCTGGTGACTATTAATGTTTCTACAACTATATGCAAAGTGTCTTGGTGATCTCAATTTTTTTATAGGATTCATGATGAAATGTCACAATAGCAATTCTAATAAAATAAAGGAATCAGAAAAATGTAAACTCCATTTGTCATTTGACCTCAAGTAGTATCTCTACTCCAAGACAGGGAAATGATTATAACAAGTCTTCTGCCTCTCATTCAGAAAAAAATTCCCAAGATATAGTTGGGGGAAAAGTTTATATAAATCATCCAGAGTCACTTTTAGCAATGTAATCACCTTGAAGACAGCTGAAAGGATAAAAATTTGTGCAGGAGTCCCTGAACTAAGAAGACTGGAGCTCAGTGTGGAGAGATGAGGGATGACCTGTTTGATAGGCAAGTAGCTGGAAACAGCCATGATTTGAATCTTCCCTCACTCTCTTTGGCAATTCCTCTGCTCACGTAACTTTCCCCACCACCTCTATGAAAATGCCTCTTAAACCTACCTCTCCAGACCCAATCTCTCACCTAATCTACAATTTCACATTTCCTCTTGCCTCCCAGACATTCATTACTTGTTGGATGAAAGAGAGTGAACCCCATGTTGGACAGGGACTGTGTCCAACCTGTTTAACTTGTATCTACCCCAGCACTTAGAACAGTGCTTAGCACATACTAAGCACTTAATAAGCACAATTATTATTATTATGTCCTTCAGGGGCTTCAAAATCAATATGTCCAAAACTGAGCTTGTAAGACTCTTCCTAATATTAAACATTGTCTTGTGCCTTACGCTGTCAAGTCATCTGTGACCCATAGCAACTCCATGGACATATCTATCCCAGAATGTCCAACCTCCATCTGCAATTGTTCTGGTAGTGTATCCATAGGGTTTCCTTGATAAAAATACAGAATTGGTTTACTATGGCTTTCTTCCATGCAGTAAACTCAGTCTCCACCCTTGATTCTCACTCATGCTGCTGCTGCTCAGTATAGGTGAGTTTTGACTTGTAGCAAATTGCCATCCACTTGCTAGTCACTGCCCAAGCTAGGAATTGAATGCTTCTGCTTGGCTCTCCCTTCTGTAGCTGAGACTAGTAGGGTACTGGAAACTCTCCAGATGTGATCTTGAGAAGGTAATCCATCACTGCCCCACCCTATGCTACCACAACCCCGTACTGCTATTTCGGGCAATTCTACATCACCTCCACAAGCCTGATGATGTTGTTGATGATGATGATGATGGTATTAATTAAACACTTAGCCAAGTGCTGTACTGAGTGCTGTGGAGGCACAAATTAATCATATTGGAAACTCTCTCTGTCCCACATGGGGCTCACAGTTTAAGTGAGAGGGAGAATACGTATTGAATCTCCATTTTGATGAGGAAACTGAGGAATGAGGAAATGATGCATATCTCTGATGAGGAATGAGATGAGGAAACTGAGGCACAGAGAAGTTAACTGAGTTGCCCAAAGTCAGCCACTATGCTTTGGTACAACTGTTTATAAAATATTGCTTCCACCTAGCTGTAATTTATTTTACAGCTGTGTCCCCTTCTAGATTATAAACTGGTATCATGAGGCCTGGGATCAAGACTATTATCTCTGTTGAACTCTACCAGTACTCTGTGTTCAGTACTCAGCATTTAGCACATACTAAGCACTCAATAATATTATTGATATCAATCTACCAATCAATCAATGGAGTTTATTGAGCACTTATGATGTGAAGAACAATATACTAAGTACTTGGGAAAGTGGGAAAGTTGGTAGATGTGATCCCTGTGGAGAGAGACATACAGACAGCTGAATTAAGGATATCTATTCCATCAGTAACACTACCATCCACCTCATCCAACAAGCTTGCAACCTTGGAGTCATCTTCAACTCTTCAGTGTTATCCAGTTTTTTTTGTTTGTTTGCTTGTTTGTTTTTAATAGTATTTGTTAAGCTCTTATTGTGTGTCAGACACTTGTACTAAGAGCTGGGTAAGACACGAAATAACCATATTGGACACAGTTCCTGTCCTATATAGGGCTTATAGCCAAGATCCGCCTTTTCCTCTCCATAACTGCTACCTTGCTGGTACAAACTCTCATAATAATCCCAACTGGATTACTGTGTCAGCCTCCTCTCTGATCTCCCTTCCTCCTGTCTTTCTCCACTCCAGTGTATTCTTCATTCCACTGCCCAGATCATCTTCCTACAGAAACGCTCTGGGCATGTGACTCCCCTCCTCAAAATACTCTAGTGGTGGCCTATCAACCTTCGCGTGAAACAAAAATTCCTCACTCTGGGCTTCAAAGCACTCCATCAACTTGCACTCTCCTACCCCATCTCCCTTCCCTCTTTCTACTGCCCACCCCGTACTCTCCACTCCTCTGCTGCTCACCTCCTCATGGTCCCTCGTTCATGCCTGTCTCACCATCGACCCCTGGCCCACGTCCTACCACTGTCCTGAAAAGCCCTCCCTCCTCACATCTGCTAAACTAACTCTTTTCCCCTCTTCAAAGCTCTACTGAGAGCTCAACTCCTCCAGGAGCCCTTCCCAGACTAAGCTCCCCCTTTCCCTCTGCTCCTCCTCCCCTCCCCATTCTCCCTTCTCCCTCCCTCTGCTCTTCCCCCTGTCCTTCCCCACAACACTGTGCATGTTTGTATATATTATTTATTACTCTATTCATTTTGTTCATGACGTTTACATATCTATGATTCTATTTATCTTGATGATATCTACGCCAAACTACTTGCTTTGTTTTCTTCTGTTTTGCTTTGCTGTCTCCCCCATTTAGACTGTGAGTCTGTTACTGGGCAGAGATTGTCTCTATCTGTTGCTGAATTGTACATTCCAAGCACTTAGAACAGTGCTCTGCACATAGTAAGCGTTCAATAAATTCAACTGAATAAATGAATGAATTACTGTCTTAATCCCCATTTTACAATGAGGGAAGTGAAATGAGGTGCCCAAGTTCACCCAGAAAACAAGTAGTGGAGCAGAATTAGTAGCCAGGACCTTAGGAATCCCAGTCCCATGTTCTATCCATTAGCCCAGGAATTGATTCAACTGCTAAATCCTACAACCTCTTCCTCAACAATATTTCTCAGATCCACCCTTTCCTCTCCATAGAAACTGCTATCTTCCTGGTCTAAGGTCTTGTCAGGCATGATTAGAGTACTATTCGTCTCTACACTTGTCACCTGATTCCAACCTCCATCCAAATTTAGCTTTTTCTAGGTGGCTGCAGGAATCAACTCTTCACTCCTTAAACACCTCTAACATCAGTCCATCTCCTTATTCATTCAATAGTATTTATTGAGCGCTTACTATGTGCAGAGCACTGTACTAAGCGCTTGGAATGAACAAGTCGGCAACAGATAGAGACAGTCCCTGCCCTTTGATGGGCTTACAGTCTAATCGGGGGAGACGGACAGACAAGAACAATGGCAATAAATAGAGTCAAGGGGAAGAACATCTCGTAAGAACAATGGCAACTAAATAGAATCAAGGCGATGTACATTTCATTAACAAAATAAATAGGGCAATGAAAATATATACAGTTGAGCAGACAAGTACAGTGCTGAGGGGATGGGAAGGGAGAGGGGGAGGAGCAGAGGGAAATGGGGGGAAAAGAGGGTTAAGCTGCGGAGAGGTGAAGGGGGGCGGTAGAGGGAGTAGAGGGAGAAGGGGAGCTCAATCTGGGAAGGCCATTGGAGGAGGTGAGTTTTAAGTAGGGTTTGGAAGAGGGGAAGAGAATTAGTTTGGCAGAAGTGAGGAGGGAGGGCATTCCAGGACCATGGGAAGATGTGGCCCAGAGGTTGACAGTGGGATAGGCGAAACCGAAGGACGGTGAGGAGGTGTGTGGCAGAGGAGCGGAGTGTGCGGGGTGGGCAGTAGAAAGACAGAAGGAAGGAGAGGTAGGAAGGGGCAAAGTGATGGAGAGCCTTGAAGCCTAGAGTGAGGAGTTTTTGTTTGGAGCGGAGGTTGATAGGCAACCACTGGAGGTGTTTAAGAAGGGGAGTGACACGTCCAGATCGTTTCTGCAGGAAGATGAGCCGGGCAGTGGAGTGAAGAATAGCCTGGAGCGGGGCGAGAGAGGAGGAAGGGAGATCAGAGAGAAGGCTGACACAGTAGTCTAGCCGGGATATAACGAGAGTCCGTAGCAATAAGGTAGCCGTTTGGGTGGAGAGGAAAGGGCGGATCTTGGCCATATTGTAAAGGTGAAACCGGCAGTTCTTGGTAACGGATAGGATGTGTGGGGTGAACGAGAGAGACGAGTCAAGTATGACACCGAGATTGCGGGCTTGAGAGACGGGAAGGATGGTCATGCCATCCACGGTGATAGGGAAGTCTGGGAGAGGACCGGGTTTGGGAGGGAAGATGAGGAGCTCAGTCTTGCTCATGTTGAGTTTTAGGTGGTGGGCCGACATCCAGGTGGAGACGTCCTGGAGGCAGGAGATGCAAGCCTGAAGGGAGGGGGAGAGGACAGGGGCGGAGATGTAGATCTGCGTGTCATCTGCATAGAGATGGTAGTCAAAGCCGTGAGAGCGAATGAGTTCACCAAGGGAGTGAATGTAAATGGAGAACAGAAGAGGGCCAAGAACTGACCCTTGAGGAACTCCAGCAATTACAGGATGGGAGGCGGAGGAGGCGCCTGCGAAGGAGACTGAGAATGACCGGCCAGAGAGATAAGAGGAGAACCAGGAGAGGACGGAGTGCGTGAAGCCAAGGTGAGATAAGGTGTGAAGGAGGAGGGGGTGGTCGACAGTGTCAAAGGCAGCAGAGAGGTCAAGGAGGATTAGAATGGAGTAGGAGCCATTGGATTTGGCAAGAAGGAGATCATGGGTGACCTTAGAGAGAGCAATCTCGGTAGAGTGGAGGGGACGGAAGTCAGGAGAGAATGGGAGTTAAGGAATTCTAAGCAGCGATTGTAGATGACTCGTTCTAGGATTTGGGAAAGGAAGGGTTGTAGGGAGATAGGGCGATAACTGGAGGGGGAAGTGGGGTCAAGAGCGGGTTTTTTTAGGATGGGGGAGACATGGGCATGTTTGAAGGCAGAGGGGAAGGAGCCATTGGAGATTGAGTGGTTAAAAATAGAAGTTAAGGAAGGGAGGAGGGCAGGGGCAATGGTTTTAATAAGGTGAGAGGGAATGGGGTCCTAGGCGCAGGTGGAGGGGGTGGCACTTGCGAGGAAGGAGGAGATCTCCTCTGAGGATACTGCAGGGAAGGATGGAAAAGTAGGGGAGAGGGTTGGTGGGGGGGAGGGGAGAGGCAGAGGGGTGACTTTGGGGAGCTCAGACCTGATTGTGTTGATCTTTGTGATGAAGTAGGTGGCCAGATCATTGGGGGTGAGAGATGGGGGAGGGGGAGGAACCGGGGGCCTAAGGAGAGAGTTAAAGGTCCGGAACAATTGGCGGGGGTGACGGGCATGGGTGTCGATGAGGGAGGAGAAGAAGTTTTGCCTGGCAGAGAAGAGGGCAGAGTTAAGGCAGGAAAGAATAAATTTGAAGTGTGTGAGGTCAGCTTGGTGCTTGGACTTTAGCCAGCAGCGCTCAGCAGCTCGAGCATAGGAGCGTAGGAGGCGGACAGAGGAGGTGATCCAGGGCTGTGGGTTAGTGGAGCGAGAGCGGCAGAGGGAAAGAGGGGCGAGAGAGTTGAGATGAGTAGAGAGGGTGGAGTTGAGAGAGGAGACCTGATCATCGAGAGTGGGACGTGAGGACAGGGCGGCAAGGTGAGGAGAGATGCTTTTGGAAAGACGGATGGGATCAATAGAGCGGAGGTCTCTGTGGGGCAGTAGTGAAGAATTGCAGGGGGAGGGAGTGTGAGAGATGAGGCAGGTGAGAAGGTTAGGGTCAGAGAGAGGGATTTCAGAGTTGGTGAGGGAGGAGATAATGCAACAAGCAGAAATTTCCTATCATTGGCTGGAGAGATTTCCAGTTCATACATCAACTCTATTTATCTGCTAACCCACAGTTCACATTTTTGGCTCCTCCCAAGGTCACACCTTTGAACTTTGTGTTGTTCTCAACTCTCCTGTCTTCAAACTCTTTTCACACTGTTCTCCTTGCTTAAAACCCTTCCTGCTCGAACCTGTCAGACCTCAGCTTTCCATGCTTGCATTCAAGCTCTCCGAAAACTCAACAGGCTCCAAGAGTGTTCTTTGAAAAATTCTCAATACCTCACTCATAACAACCTAACACTTCACTTAACAATTATGTAGTTCATTCCTTTCCTCATCACTGAAGTAGCAATTTTCCTGCTATGTGTTGTATGTAGACTCTAAGCTCACTGTGGGCAGGGAATGGGTCTACCAACTGTTGAACTCTATTCTCCTAAGCATTTACTACAGTGCTCTCTCTGTACACAGCAAGTGGTCAATAACACCATTGATAATTGGCTCATCAGGAGCTCTGAATCTGGATGTTACTGTTTATATGCATCAAAAAATCTTATTGTGGGATGTGAAATATTTTAACCTTTAATAAATCTCAGTTTCTTCAAGAATGTGTCTCCTGCAGTGGTCAGAACGTTTGTGAAGTGCAAGGAAGTTTCACTTATCTTCCCTTGTCACTGGATCACTGTCACTTCATTTCAACCTGTGTCAGCTGTGAGAGACTTTAATATTGGATTTCAAGACTCTAAGAATATCATTGAAATATCTCAGTTTATAATGCATAAGCAAACACTTTCAGGGAATGGTTGTGCAGTAGTACAGATAAAAAAAAAGATCATCAACATTCCTGTTTTTTAAGGTGAATTTAACACTGGCCTCTGACACAGTGTGAAGTATTTCTAAGTGCAGAGATTAACCTGCTAAAAATAAGTGCATGATATCTCTAAAAAGTTCTCACAAGATGAGTTTTTTTGCAGTTATTGGGTGCTTGCGTTTTTAGCCGGATCATCTCTAAACCCCATCTTCTATCTTATTGCTACGGACTCTCGTTATATCCCGGCTAGACTACTGTGTCAGCCTTCTCTCTGATCTCCCTTCCTCCTTAAGTCATGCCACATAACTTCCAATAAATACCAAACAGGCAAAGAACAGTCCTACATCCCATAAACTTCAAGGAGTTATTAGAATGAATAATATGACTCTATGGGCTAAATGCAAAGGATATTTTTCAGTAGTTAGCAGAGCTCAGCAATGTTCTTATTGGCTGGCAGAACAGGGCAATTATCTCAGCCCAGGGAGCCCTGGAACATGCCCCCATGTCTGTGAGAGGGGCAAGCCTAATTACTTTTATGTGTGGGTTATAAGGTGAATCTTACTCTATGACCTCTTTTTGGAAGACTGCCAAATCTACCTCACTAGCCTTGGTCTCTTCTCTCATCTGCAAACTTCAATTTCCTAATGCCTCCAGGACATCTCCATATGGGTATTCCACCAGCACCTTCAGTTCAACTTGTCTAAAATTGAACTCATCTTTCTTCCACATACTCTCCTCCACCTCTCTTTTCTGTCCCATTTAACCATCGTCCCTTTCCCTGAAGCTTGCAACCTCAGCATTATCCTTGACTTCTTCCCCTTAGAGAAGCAGCGTGGCTCAGTGGAAAGAGCACGGGCTTCAGAGTCAGAGGTCATGGGTTCGTATCCCAGCTCGGCCACTTGTCAGCTGTGTGACTTTGGACAAGTCACTTCACTTCTCGGTGCCTCAGTTACCTCATCTGTAAAATGGGGATGAAGAGTGTGAGCCCCACGTGGGACAACCTGATTCCCCTGTGTCTACCCCAGCGCTTAGAACAGTGCTCGGCACATAGTAAGCGCTTAACAAATACCAACATTATTATTATTATTACTATAAACTTCTGTATTTGGTCTGTTGTTATATCCTGACAGTTTTTCCTTCCTTAACATTTTCAGAATCCTCCCCGTATTCTCCATCCGAACACCCTTCCCACCCCCCACGCTGATCCAGGAATTTCTAATTTCCCATCTTGACTATTACATCAGCCTCCTCATTGGTCTTCCTGCCTCCAGTCTATTTTCTCTCCAGCCTCTTCATTCTACTGTTCTTATACTTTTTAAAAAAGGTCATGCTGAATGACTCCCTTTCTCTCAAATGCTTTCAAAGTTTCTCATTCCTGTCTACGTTAAGCATCACTCCTGACCATTGTCTTTTAGGCACTCACTTGATCAGCTCTCTTACCCCTACTGCTTTTCTTCCTGCTTGGTTCCACATCAGTCCATTCTTCTTTAGCTAACCTATTGTGCAGAGTTCTCGGCTCTCCTTCCACCAGCTTCCTTCACTATTCCATAAACCTGGAACTCCCTGCCCCTGCAATTTCCCAGGCCTCAGCTCTTCCTCAAAATCTTACTGAAACAGTATCTCCCCTGGAAGACTTCCCAGATTAACTTCCCTTCCTCCTGATTATATCCCCTCAAATAACACGTCAGCACTTCCGCAGCAAGTAAGCTCTTGTGTACTCTCTACCCCTTGGGCATTCTGAAATGACATCCTCACTATTATATCCATTTGTTTTTACTCCCTTGTAGAAACTATTTAATAATCCATCTTCCCCACTGGACTATAAGCTCCTCAAGGCCAGGATCATGACTGCTACTTTACTCTTCCAAGTGCAAAACACAGCACTCTGTAAGGAGTGAATTCTCAAAAAATTATATTGATTTATATAAAGCACAGTTATAAAAAAGCTCCAGTCAGGAACAGCGTAAACAAGAAATGTTCTTACTAATCAATCAATAGTACATATTTAGCATTTACTGCATGCAGAACACTACACTAAATGCTTGGGGAAATACCGCATATCACAGTTGATAGACATATTTCCTGCCCCCAAGGAACTTAGAGCTTACAGTTAGATTGTGTCCAACCCGATTAGCTTGTATCTACTCCAGTGCTTGAAACATAGTAAATACTTTATGAAAAACATTATCATTATTATTATTACTATCCCAACACACACTTACTTCCCAAATCTTAGCACAGTCTATTTCATATACATTATACAAAATAGAAAAATGTATTATAAATCATTCAATACTATGTTTTGAGTGCCTATCGTCTGAAGACCATGGTACTAAGCACTTGGGAGAGAACAGAATTACGAGGCCTGATCTGTGATCGCTAGGATCTTACAATATAGTAGGGAAAACAGATACTAAAATAAATTTCAGGTTGAAGAAGTAATTGGGTATATACAAAATATGTGTATGTGCTATGGCTATTTGTGAATACTTATGTGTTTAGGTGGTATGGGAGTGCTGAAGTAGCTTAAAATATTTAGTGGAGCACAACTACAAATAATATGACATGATTTTAAACTGGTAAGAAGTAGTCATGCATGGGGTGACATAAAATGAAAGTTGTAGCAAATGTAAAACAGTACAACATAGAAGGTTCTGCATTTGTGGTATATTATTGTGTGCAGTAAGTCAATACTTATGTTAATCCAGGAGAAAATGTGCAGTAATCACTATCCCACTTTTAATACTATGAAGCATAAAATATAATGCTGCTCAAGAATGATAATAAAACAAGCAGTATGAGAATAAATGACCTAGGAGATTGTTGGTGGCCATAATGTACAATATATTACATTGTTCCACCAATCACTTTCCTGACGTACTGCTCTTATCATTTCTATCTATTCTGTGAAAGAAGAATTTCTCATAATCAGCGTGAAGGCTCTATACCAACTTGTGCCCTTTACCTATCTCTTCACCTGCTATTCCCCAATTTGCTCTCTTCATTCCTTCCAAGCTAATCATCTTTTCTCTACCTTCTCCACCTCTTCATTCACGTTGTTCCCCTGGACTGAAACTCTCTTCCTTCTTAGATCCTCTTCCCACAGTCAAAGCCCTCCTAAATTTCCACCTCCACTAAGTGCCAGCACCCTATGCCATACAAACTATTAGCCAACTGAAGAATTCATCAATTTATCTATATTCCTCTTTGGTACAGTATGTATGTATATATATTCATTTACTTCCACTGTTCTAGTGGTAAATATCTTTACGTTATTAGAGTGTATGTTACCTTAAGGGGAGACTGTAAACCCGTCATCGGGCAGGGATCGCCTCTATCTGTTGCCGAATTGTACATTTCAAGCACTTAGTACAGTGCTCTGTACATAGTAAGCGCTCAATAAATACTACTGAATAAATGAATGAAAAGGGAGGTAACATAGCACTTCTTTATTCTGCACTTCCTAAGTCACTAGTGCAGTATACTGCATCAAGTAGGTGCTCGATAAATACTACTACCATTTCATTCTGCAGTCCCAAAGTATGTTCATTTGTTCCACATGGCCATCAGTATATCACAACTTTCTTATTCCTTGATTTATTTTATCTCTTTATCTCGCTGAACTATTCATTCATTCAATCATATTTATTGAGCACTAACTGTGTGCAGAGCACTATACTAAGCTCTTGGAATGTACAATTCATGACAATTAAAGACAATCCTTGCCCAACAACGGGCTCACAGTCTAAAATGGGGAGACAGACAACAAAACAAAACAAGTATTCAGGCATCAATACCATCAAGATCAGTAGACTCATAGATATAAACACATCATTAATAAAATAGACTAATAAATAATGTATACAAATATACACGAGTGCTGTGGGGAGGGGAAGGGGGTAGAGCAGAGGGAGGGAGAAGGGGAATTGGGAAGGCGAGTCTCATGGTTTGTGATCTTGCTGGTCTCCATGTCTTTAATCTCTCTTAGCTTGACTTATGCTAAGTGCCTTTACCAAGCTTGTCTCTAAATGGTACACTGTGTGAAATGGATTATGGGATATTCTGCACATAGTAAGTGCCCAGTAAATACTCATCTTCCACATCTTTAGCCACACCTCTCCAATATGATAACTTCTCACCATCATCGCTTCTGTCTTCAAATACAAAAGAAAATTACATGTAAGATTCGGTAGAAATTGGGTGTAGTATCATTTTTTATTTGGTTAATGTGGGGGTCTCTATCATTTCAGGGCCTACAGGCATCACGTATCTGTTAGACTCTGTGGTACTTAAGTAGCTGTTTGGCCTAATGGATAGAGCATGGGCCTGGGAGTCAGAAGGACCTGGGATCTAATCCCAACTCTGCCACCTGTCTCCTGGGTGACCTTGGAAAGTCACTTCACTCCTCTGTGCCTCAGTTACCTTATCTGTAAAATGGGAATTAAGACTCTGAGCCCCATGTGGGACAGGGACTATGTCCAACCCGATTCACTTGCATCCATCCCAGCACTTAGAACAGTGCTTGACACATTTTAAGTGCTTAACAAATACCATCATCATCATTATTATTATGTGCCATTCACTGTAATAAACTCTGGAATAGAAAAAAGATAATCTGATTGGCCATCGTCTCTGTCCCAGGTGGGGATCACAGCCTCAGTAAGAGGTAGAACTGGTATTTAGCACCCAGTATACAAATAAGAATATTGAGGGATGGAGAATTTAAGTGGCTTGCCCATGATCACACAGCAAATGTCTGACATAGCCAGAATTAGAACACAGGCCCTCTAACTCCCCTGCTAATACTCCTTTCACTAGGCTATGTAAGATGTCTGAAATCAATATTCTAAGTCGTAGGCATGCAATTGCTATCTATGTGGCATAATATGAAAGCTGATTTATTTCATGCTATATACATGTTTTTCAAACCCTCAGGACTAAGACAATTTAGTTGAAAAATTACAGAAGAGTAGTCCATAAGGTAGAAATTCTGGAAACAAGAATTATTTTTCTTAAATGTAAAGGTGCTGCCCCATTTACTCATTAGGGCTCCTTTTGACTCCCAATTTTCCTGGATCTGAAAGTGGTCTGGTGTAAGTGTGACTTAACTCAGACTCCAGCAATCATCTCCAGATTGCTCACCTCCCCCAGCCTTCTTCTACATTTTCTGATATCCCTTTCCTTAAAGTTAAAAGTGTGGAACTGGTAGTCAGGACACCTGGAAAAGAGAGTGTCTGATGCCATGAAATGCAACAAGCAGTGGCTGCTAAATGTCCACTGTACCCTCCCTCCCCCATTCTAAACTAAAGAGAAATGAATCAATGGTCAAGGTGACTCAATGGCAGATTTATCCACCAAGAAGACAGTGCCTGAAGGAACCAATCATAGGAATGGGTGAGAGGGATGGGTAGTAAATATTAAGTTTTCAGTTGGAAGAACCAGAACATCAAAAGTTTCCTACTAGTCTTTCATTCACTGTGGGAGCTGAAGATTAGCAAACCACAAACCTATGGAATACCTATCTCAGTCTCTGCCCCAGCAGCACTGACCTGAGTTGGAAACAAAGCTACCAACCTGCAAATGTGAAAGGACAGTGTAAGGGAACTAACTACAGGATCACTAAGAGCAGCTTTGAAGCATTCCATCAGCACTTTTCCCTCTTAACTTACCTCAGTGATTTCCTACTACAACCCAGCCCTCACCCTTCCCTTATCCTTTGCCAAACTACTCGCTGAACCTTGATCTTCTGTAACTCACTCCCAACCTCTTGCCCACTTTCTTCGTCTGATTTGATCTCCCTCCACCTTCTGAGCCAACTACCACTCTTCCATCTTCAAAGCCCTACTAAAATCAAATCTCCTCCAAGAGGCCTTTCTTATATAAGCCCTCATTGCCCTTAATTCCCCTTCTGTGATGCCTATGTACTTGCATCTGATGCCTAAAAAGTTTTATGTAGAATCTATCTTCAGCCCCACAGGCTCTTATGTACATATCCTTACACTTTCCCACTTACCCTATCTGTAATTCATTTTAATGCCTGTCTCCACCTCTAGACTGTTGATTCCTTGAAGGCAGAGATTGTGTCTATCAATTCTATTGTATCATATTCTTCCCAATGCTTAGTGCAGTGTTCTGCACACATTAACCCTTCAGTAAGTACCATGGATTGACAGATCATAGAGGGAATGTAGCAGAAGTAGTGGCTGTTAGAGTAGCTGCTAAGGCTAGAATTTATGACGATCAACAGCACAGTTCAACACACAGGTAGTACATGGGAGTCTGAAAAATAACTGGCAATAGGAGTGGGCAGGGAAGGAATAGGGAATCTCTGGGTTGGAGCTCAGGAAGATCTTGCCAAAGGAGGAGAGGCAAGGTCCAGGAGAGAGATAAAGACAGATGTTCCTCTTCATGGGTAAATTTGAGTTCTTCTGTGCTCACTCTTAGTGGCTATGGAAGTAGAAGGTGGATAGTGATACTGCTTGCTTAATCCGGAAGCACACTGTGAATAGCAGGTTAGCTGGGCAACACAGCATGGGTACAGTTACTGAGCTGTGAGCTGACTAGATCATCTTTGATTTAGGAATGGAGTTAGTGTATTAAATTTCTTTTAGGATCTTTATGTTTTATTTTTCTATTTTAATATTCTTGGGAGTTTTTTTAGAGTTTGCTATTGGTCGTGAAAATGAATGCTGCTCTTAGCACGTTATACTTTGTATTACTTTAATAAAGATTAAACATTAGTTTGGTGATGTTCATTTAACACTACAATATAAAAGCAGTTTCATTTTTTTTCCCATGAATCTTTGAACAGGTCTTATAAATGGATTTTTACCTTGTAACCTTCTGGAAAAATGCATCCAATGTTACATCCAGGGGACAATACTCTTCTATTTTCTGCGATGTGTCTGTATGAAGAATAAATGTCATTTATCTGGAAAATTTTTAAAAAAACATTAACATAACTTTATGTAACATCCAGATGGAAAATATTCTAAAATCTTCAATTAATATTTATGAAATTCTGATAAACAATGCTGAATTAAAAATTGCATCATAATAGTAATAATAGTAATAATGATTTTTGTTAAATGCTTACTATGTTCCAAGCACTGTTCTGAGTGATGGGGGAAATACAGGGTAATCAGGTTGTCCCATGTGAGGCTCATACTTTTAATCCCCATTTTACAGATGAGATAACTGAGGCCCAGAGAAGTTAAGTAACTTGCCCAAGATCACACACCAGACCAGTGGTGGAGCTGGGATTAGAACCCATGACATCTTACTCCCAAGCTCGGGCTCTTACAACTGAGCCATGCTGCTTCTCTAATAATAACAATGATGGTATTTGTTAAGCACTTACTATGTGCCAAGCACTGTTCTAAGCACTAGGGTAGATACAGGGTAATTAGGTTGTCCCATATGAGGCTCACACTTTTAATCCACATTTTACAGATGAGGTAGCTGAGGCACAGAGAAGTTAAGTGACTTGCCTACGGACACACAGCTACCAAGTGGCAGAGCCGAAATTAGAACCCACGACGTCTTACTCCCAAGCCCGGGCTCTTACCACTGAGCCATGCTGCTTCTCTAATAATAACAATGATGATATTTATTAAGTGCTTACTATGTGCCAAGCACCGTTCTGTGCACTGGGGGAGATATAGGATAATGAGGTTGTCCCACATGGGGCTCACAGGCTTCATCCCCATTTTACAGATGAGGAAACTGAGGCATTGTCACCCATCGCCGTGGATGGGTTCTTTCGGGAATGGCTGCGGTGAGAGAGAGAGAGAGAGAGAGAGAGGCCAGGGATGGAAAGCCTGAGTTTTCTATAAAATTGATTCCACGAAGCGAATTGAATTATTTGATTATTTAGATGCAACGAATTGAACTTCCCTTTTGGGAGGAATATGATTATTGGTGGTGTGAGAAGTTCCCTAAGGGGAGGAATATGTTACCCCTATGTTACTCGCATGTGGCGGAACCCCCGGGCCCACCCAGCCGGAACCCACTTAGGGTTTGCTGGCATGTGGTGAGGCAGCTACCTCTCACCCATCTGCCTGCCCCATGCGGGAGGAATCCACTCAGACCTTAGACCCACTTAGGTGTTACATACCCATGGTGAAGCCCCTCCCTCCCACCCACAAGCACTCCTCCTCGGGAGAAATCCACTGATGCGGTCCATACCCATGGTGAAGCACCTGACTTCCAGCCCCACGAGCGTTGGGCAGAACTGGACACTC
Organism: Ornithorhynchus anatinus; assembly: GCF_004115215.2. Taxonomy (NCBI): domain Eukaryota; kingdom Metazoa; phylum Chordata; class Mammalia; order Monotremata; family Ornithorhynchidae; genus Ornithorhynchus; species Ornithorhynchus anatinus. The sequence continues at coordinate 160,630,234 of NC_041728.1, forward strand.
CCCCATCAAACCCACGGCTCTTCACTGGGTTCAAGCTGAGCGGCCTTCTCACGCTCTAGCCAGTGGTGACCTGCAGCCTGTTGGTGCCAGTTTCCATCCTCTGCCCAGAAGGTTAGAGGCCAAAGGGCTTTATCACCTGTGCTCTTAGGCCATTCCAGCTTCCAGCCTCAGTTTATTCTATCTCCGCCCTCCCCCCCCTTCTATACCTAATTTGATTGGCACGGGGGCGAGGGACCCCTTTGGTGCTCCTGGCTTGGGCTGTCAATCTGGCAGTTTGGGTTGTGAGGGCGGTATCCCACCTCACTTCCCATTTCTGCCTGTTGGCTCAGGAGGTCACGAGATAGCATTTGTCCTTGAGATGTCGTTACCCCAGAGTCACCTTGGGACAGGCATAGAGAAGTTAAATGACTTAATAATAATAATGAAAAGAATAATAACTGTATTTGTTAAGCACTTACTATGTGCAAAGAACTGTTCTAAGCACTGGGGAGGATACAAGGTGATCAGGTTGCCCCACGTGGGGTTCACAGTCTAATCCCCATTTTACAGATGAGGTAACTGAGGCACAGAAAAGTTAAGTGACTTGCCCAAAGTCACACAGGTGACAGGTGGCAGGGACAGGATTAGAACCTATGACCTCTGACTCTCAAGACCGTGCTCTTTCCACTGAGCCTCATAATTCACATAGCTGACAAGTGACAGAGCTGGGATTAGAACCCCTGAACTCTGACTCCTAAACCCATGATCTTTCCACTAAGCACACTGCTGTTTGGGGTCATATAGCTTATTTTTCAAAGTGTATTATTAATTAAAATAAAAGTATACAGAGTTCCTGAAAATACTGGAAATGGATTTTTTTTCCTCAGGGAAGATTAGGAAATGTCTTGTGTACTTCTGGTATTTTCTTGGATCTTAATATGTACTTAAGGACTATGCAGGAAAGAATTACAGTAAAGACTGTCTTGTATGAGGGTAATTTAATCATTCTCAATTCAGATAAAAATCTATTACTGAAAATTATGACAATTTTGGAGGGAAATGCATTTCAGTAGACTTCTACAGTTTATTTACACTTTTCTAGAATGTTGAGGCAAGATATATTTTAACATTTGGCTGTTGGTTCTTTTTCTGATATGGTTCCTGGTACATTCAAGTTTAGTCACATTACCTCAGTTGAATAACAAAATATTTCAACAATTATGTTTCAGTAACAATCCATGCACTTCCAGTTATAATTGAACCTGACATTTACACTGTGGGGTCAGGGGAATGCGGGGAGATCCTGATTGGTAAAAAACTATAAACTTAAATAGCTTAGAGAGAGTAAATTTACAGGGAAAAGGGAAATAAAGAGCTAAATCTGAAACAGGCTGAGACAAACTTGGCCAATAGGTAATTGGAAGATAAAGCATGAATAAGCCCAAAGGCCAGCAAAACAAATACAATATTGCAAACTATGTAGTTGATATAACCACTGAGGTAAAAGTATTGACCTTAGTATTTTAACAGGAATATTGGAATTTATAGATACGGTGCTCATAAAAGATATGAAATTAGCATGTCATTAATTATTTTGCAATAGATAAAAGATGAAGTCTTTGTTTTGGGAAAAAAATCCAACTGCACAGAAATGTAAAAATGATGAATGAAACTTGATAAATTGGAGGGACCACTAAAGAAGTATGAGTGATGTTTCTTTGGAGGCAGCCAATGCTTTATGATTCAGATGCCCAAGAAAGGATACAACAGAGTGTGAGAGAGAGCAAGCAAAAGAAAGAGACAAAAATTTGGTGGCGTTCATTGTGGGCAGGGAATGTGTTTGTTACGCTGTTATATTAAATTCTCCCAAGCACTTAGTACAGTGCTCTGGAGACAGTGAGCCCTCAGTGAATGTGATATGATATCACTTATCAGTTCTCTCCCCTGCCCCTTTTGCAGATCTTTCCCATCTGTCACTTTCTTCTCTATTACGGCTGCCCCCACTCTATCACCACCATTGGAGCTGCCATTGACTACAGCCAACACATTTTGGACACAGGCATCCTATGAGAAGCAGCATGGCGCAGTGCATAGAGCACTGATCTGGAGTCAGAAGGACCTGGGTCTTAATCCCAGCTCCACCACTTGCCTGCTGTGCGACCTTGGCTAAGTCACTCTACTTCTCGGGGCCTCAGTTACCTCATCTGTAAAATGGGACTGAGACTGTGAGCCTCACAAAGGACAGGGACTGTGTCCAACCTGATTTGTTTGTATCCACCCAGAGTTTAGAACAATGCCTGGTACATAGTAAGTGCTTAACAAATACCACAATTATTACAATTATTGTTATAGGCAATTCTTCCCTGCCAGAAACCTCTACAAGGGCAGAAGAAGAGAGGGGAAAGCAGCACTTACTTGCTGCTTCATCATCGTGGCCCAGTCATGACCCCTCCCACACCCCTGGCTGAGAAACAGGATTTCAATTGGTTATACCCTAATTTAAAATACCTAAACCTGAGTGGATGAGCATGTCTTTAAAGATGACTTCAATCTTTTCTGTTGAAGGGTTTATATAATAATAATGTTGGTATTTGTTTGGTATTTGTTAAGCGCTTACTATGTGCAGAGCACTGTTCTAAGTGCTGGGGTAGGCATAGGGGAATCAGGTTGTCCCATGTGGGGCTCACAGTTAACCCCATTTTACAGATGAGGTAACTGAGGCACAGAGAAGTGAAGTGACTCGCCCACAGTCACACAGCTGACAAGTGGCAGAGCCGGGAGTCGAACTCATGACCTCTGACTCCGAAGCTCAGGCTCTTTTCCACTGAGCCACGCTTCTTATATCCAGGGATAGGCTTAAGACACTTGGTGATTTAGATTGTGATCACTCTGTGAGACTGGAACCCTGTCTAATTTCCCTCCCTATTGCACTTAAGTCTCTATTCTCTAAAAATTCAGATACGTACTGTACCCCCTATGCCCGTGCGATGTATCAATTAATCAATTAATGGCATTTATTGGGTGTTTACTGTGTGCTGAGCACTGTACTAAGCATTTGGGAGAATACAGTACAACAGAGTTGGTAGACACATTCTCTCCCCACAAGGAACTTACAGTCTAGAGGGGGAGATAGACATTAAAATCTGTATATTATGTTATTATATCTATGCCCCCCGTTGTAAACTTACTGAGGAAAGGAATCATATCTACCAACACTGTTGTATTGTATTCTCCCAAACACTTCTTCATACACCGCTCTGACCACAGTAAGTGCTCAATAAATACCATTGATTGGTAGATTGATTGTCTGGAGAAGAATGGGGAAGAAGTTTTCTTATCACTTCAATATTGTTAATATCACTAGTTTTCCTTGTGATGAGAAGCAGCGTGGCCTACTGGGAAACAGCATAATTTTGTGAAAAGAGTACAGGCCTGGGTGTCAGAGGACCTGGGGTCTAATTCCAGCCTAGCCGCTTGATTGCTGTGTGACCTTGGAAAACATACTTCAATTCTTTATGTCTCAGTTTACTCAGCTGTAAAATGGGGATTCAATAAATACCTGTTCTCACTCCTACTTAGAGATTCTTCTTGACCTGATTGCCATGCATCTAATCCAGGGCTGAGAACATTGCTTGACACATAGTAAGCATTTAATAAAGACCATAATTATTATTACTAATTCTATTGTATTCTGTAAGCACTTAATAAAGAAGACTGATTTTGAGGGGTATTTACCTGAGGTGAATGAAGTTTCGTTGTGGTAAGGGATTTTTCCAAAGGAAAGCATCTCCCCATTTGCTGTTTTTAGCCATGCTGATTATACACTGCTTTCTCCCTTTTCACTGCCAGCTCCTGCTAGAAGGATCCCTGTGGTAAAGTCTTATCTCTGTGCTTACCCAATACCTGGGATAAGATTAGTCTAAGTATAAGCAGATTTACTTTTGGAATTTTTAATTGTATTTAAGCATTCATGGTCAGGCCTTGTCCTAAATGCTGGGGTTGATACAGGATAGTTGGATTGGACACAGCCCATGTCCCACCTGGGGCTCACAGGCTTAATCCCCATAACCTCACAGGTAACTGAGGTTCAGGAAAATGAAGTAACTTTGCTAAGGTCACACAGCAGGCAAGTGGTGGAGCTGGGATTAGACCCAGGTCCTTCTGTCTTCCAGGCCCGTGTTCTTTCCTTTAGGTCACCGCCACTGCTTCTCATGGACCTCTTCACCCTCCCCTCAACATAAAGGCTTAGGCTAAGGGTAGTCATTTGTTGTGGAAACCTAACTTTGAACCATGCTGAAAAGCTCTCTATCTCTACACTAATCCCTGGGTCTAGGGTTGCAAATCTCAGCCTGTGAATCTCTCCTGGATTCCTTCCAATTGTATCTTTGATTAAGATATTATTTGTAGCTAAATGTGGTCAAAGTCTCACCATTCTTTAAACTACTTAGATGGTTTTCTCTTGGGAAAAGTCCATATCTCCCCTATCTCTTTTTAATGCTCCCTCCTAACAGGGATTTAAGCTCTAATTCAGAGAAAAAGGGCAAGCTTATCTCCCAGATCTCTTAACACCCAGATAAGTCTCCTGCCTGAGCTGAGCAATGTGAGGCAGGAAGACCCCTCTCTATTCCACTCTCTCTGCCTCAAATTTGCAACCCTGCTACTGCTCTGGAAAAGGGCTATCTTTTGTGGGTCTTTGGCAATTTGGAAGCATTTGTATAGAAGTTGCATAGCCTAGACGCAAGAGAACAGGACAAGGAGTCAGGAGACCTGAGAATCAATCCTGGCCCAGCCACTTGCCTGCTGTGTGACTGTATGTCTTTTAACTTCTCTGTGCCTCAGTTTCCACATATATAAAATAGGGGTACCTCTTCTCCCTCTCACCAAGGCCGAGAGTGCCACATGGCTAGAGACTGTGTCTGTTATGATTGGGTTGTATTTACCATAGTGCCTGGCACATAGTAAATATTTAACAAATACCTCCACTATCAACTCAGTGCTTAGGACAGTGCTTGGCACATTGTAAGCATTTAATAAATACCATCATCATTATTATTATTATTATGTATCACCCCATTAGATCAACTGTAAATTTCTTGGGGTCAGGAATGTGACTTTTCCTTATATTGTGGTTTCTCCAAGTACCTAGTATAGTGTTCTGCCAACAGCCAGTACTCACTAAATGTTGTTGATGATTGTCACGAGCACCCCGGTTTGTACCAACCACAACCGTCCTGGACCCAGGGAGCCATGATATATGGCAAAAGTCAAACCTTACCTCATCACCAAGGTTAATGTATAAAGTTTTTTGCTTAGTTTTACCAACATGCAAGGGAGTGGTATTTACAAACGCTCACTCCACTCAACCAAGGGTCCAATACCAGTCTGTGTAGACAAAGGAGCCTGTTCTGCCAATGTTTTTCTTTCTGCTTCCAAGTGCTGCTTTCCTGCTGCTCCACTGCTTGCTTTTCTCTGTGTCTCAGCATGTGTACAGATGCTCCCTCTTTTGCTGCTTCTGCATGTGCCCCAGCAATTCAAAGCAACCTCTTTTTATCTGCCTTAAGCATCACAGCTGTGGCTCTATGTTGCAGTCATTGATTAGTTCAGGTCTGTTAATAATAATAATGTTGGAATTTGTTAAGCACTTACTATGTGCCGAGCACTGTTTTAAGTGCGGGGGGAGATACAGGGTAATCAGGTTGTCCCACGTGAGACTCACAGTTAATCCCCATTTTACAGATGAGGTAACATCTAGACACAGAGAAGTCAAGTGACTTGCCCACAGTCACACAGCTGACAAGTGGCAGACCCGGGATCGAACCCATGACCTTTGACTCTGAAGCCCAGGCTCTTTCCACTAAGTCACGAACAGGGAGAGAAGGCCATGCCTCCTCTCTCCATACCCCATCGGCCCCCAATCTCTTGTCTCAGGTAGGGCCCATCAGTCCCTTCTCAAAGTCTCTCTTCCTTGCTGTTGTCTGTGGGATCACAGTCACTAAGAAGGTGAGCCCACAATGCTGATGGTGATGAATCCTGCTGCAGCTGAAGTTTGGTCCCTGGAGATTTCTTAGCCTGGTGCTCCAGGGTACAGAAAACCACAGTCAGTAGGGGCAGAGTGGGGGAAAGACTGCTGGTGAGATAGAGGAGCAGCAGTGGGAGACAGGTTTTCGTGACCCCTTCTTCCTTGTGTTCCATGGCCACAGATTCAACCACCTCAGTAGCAGGCATGACAGCAGGGTCTGCCAGGGAGGATGGGGTACAGCCCCCCACCCAACTTTGGCCTGCCACAACCAGGTTCCTTCAATTTCTGGGATCATTTCCACTGGGACCCTGGAAGTCATTTTCAGAATGACATTATAAATTCAGGTCAGAAGTGGGAAATAAGGCTGAGGCGGGGCTTGTATGCTTACATATGCATTATTAGGAAACAAAGAGGGGGAGGATTTTTTTTTAGCAGTCTTTTATTCCCTGAGCATACCATGTAATTCACCTTATACTGATTTATCCAAGCAATGTTCAATGCTGTTGAGTCATGGAGATCAAACTACTCTCTGAGAATCATATGGTCACTAGGGGTAAATAAATTCTCATGGCAATCCATCTGGTTAATTTGCATTTCTTGGACAAAAATGATACCTTTGTGCCTTGAAATCATTGATTTACTCCGTTCCTCATTGGAAAACATGAGTGTGATTTAAAAAAGAACCCAATATATCAAACATATTGCCAAAATGGACAAAATTGGGGCACTACACTAGCAAACTATTATCATTATTAGGGTATTTTTAAGTCTTTACTCTGTGCCAAGCACTCTTCAAAGTGCTGGGGTAGATACAAGTAAATCAGGTCAGACTCAGTCCTTGTCCCACAGAAGACTCCCAGTAAACATCAGATAGAATAGGCATTTGAGTTCCCATTTTACAGTGAGGAAACTGAGGCACTGAAATGTAAAGTGACTTCCCCAAGATTATCTAGCAGCCAAGTGGCAGGACCAGGAATATAATCCAACCCCTCTGACTTCCAGCATCATTATCTTTCTGCTGGTCCTCTGAAATAATACCTCGATTGTGACCATTTCAAAATTTCAGGGTACTATTTGGCATAGTGCTGCATTTCACATTTTTGTCTATTTGTCTCAGATTGCCTTACATAGCAAATTAAGCAGATTATTCAGACTCATATTTCAATTGAAAATATTCTGGTCCCTGGAGATTTCTTAGCTTGGTACCCCAGGAAAACTACAGTCAGCAGGGCAGAGTAAGGGAAAGACTGCTGGTGAGGTGAATAACAAGTCCAGTATGCTCTGATAATAATAATAATATTGGTATTTGTTAAGTGCTCATTATGTGCAGAGCACTGCTCTAAGTGCTGGAGTAGATAGAGGGTAATCTGCTTGTCCCACTCACAGTCTTAATCCCCATTTTCCAGATGAGGTAGCTGAGGCACAGAGAAGTTAAGTGACTTGCCCACAGTCACACAGCTGACAAGTGGCAGAGACAGGATTCGAACCCATGACCTCCGACAGCCTCTGCCCCACCCAAAATTCTCAGGGAGATCAGGTATTGAACCCCATTTTACAGATGAGGAAACTGTGGCATAAGGAATTTATTTGACTTGCTCAGGGTCACCCAGCAGACAAGTGGTGGAGCTGGAAGCAAAACACAAGTCCCCTGATTCTGTTAGGCCATGCTGCTTCTCTAGTATTCAAAATATCTGGATAATTTGCAAGTGTGTAGTTGACATTAGTGAAACAAGATTGACAAAGAGCAGCTCCTTGAAGCTAAATTAATATACTGTGTCGTCAATAACCAAGCTATTTCAGGCTATTTTATAGACATAGCTATACCAAGTGAATTTTACTTTGGCTATGCTGAGCGGATTCTAGTCCTGTGGTTCTCTGGGAAAACAAACAGTCTTCACTTCAAAGAGAGTGGATCAACTCCAGAGGGAATATTTCCTATTTTCTGCTTTAGATGTTTTTTTTTTAACTTCGATATACAAACTATTTGTAACTAAGGTGTGTGTGTTTGGTGTCTTCCATCTGTTTTCATTATTGTTTTATAGTTTGTACATACTTAGTTCATCTTCCTTTTGATTAGTTGCAAATTAAGCAAAAAATCATACAAAATAATTAGCCCATCTACAGTTCTTCACTAATGAATTGGGCTGGCCGCTCTTCCTAAGATTAATATAATGCGCTTTCTGGATGTTATTCTTCCTCAGTAGTAAGATAATTTATAAAACCTTGGCAACTAAAAAAACAAAGATCAATTTCTGTTCCTGTAAAGCAAAGCCTTCTTAATTCAGCATTTTGCAGTCACATTTTTGTACCCAGGAGGGAAGGGGAGCCAGTTCCAGGCTGGTGCAAGCTGTGAAATCTCATAGGCTGCACAGCCTCTTCCACCTAACTGTGAGGCATTTTTACAAACAGGAACTTCCGAGTCATACAGATCATGGAGCAGGCTGTGACGGGGAGCCGAGGCCTGGTGGATGAGGTTGAGCTGGCTGGCTTGGCCAGAGAAAAAAAAGGGGGTCTGCCACAAATGGGAGGGACAGCAGCGACCCACAGAGCAATAGTAGGTGTCCCCATTTCTTCCCATTCATCCCTCACCACTTTCTATTTCTCCAGAGCAGTGTGGCTTAGAACAAATCTACATCTCTGCCCCTGTCCTCTCCCCCTCCCTTCAGGCTCGTATCTCCTCCTGACTCCAGGACTTCTCTACCTGGATGTCTGCCCGCCACCTAAAACTCAACATGTCCAAACTGAGCTCCTCGTCTTCCCTCCCAAGCCCTTTTCTCTTCCTGACTTCCCTATCACTGTGGATAGTATGACCATCCTTCCCGTCTCTCAAGCCCACAACCTTGGTGTCATCCTTGACTCAGCTCTCTCATTCACCCCACACATCCAATCCGTCACCAAGACCTGCCGATCCCACCTTTATAATATTGCCAAGATCCGCCCTTTCCTCTCCACCCAAATGGCTATTTTACTGGTAGAGGGTCTCATTATATCACAGCTGGATTATCGTGTCAGCCTTCTCTCTGATCTCCCTTTCTCCCGTCTCTCCCTGCTCCAGTCTATTCTTCATTCCGCTGCCCGGATCATCTTCCTGCAGAAATGCTCTGGGAATGTCACTCCCCTTCTGAAAAACCTCCAGTGGTTGCCTATCAACCTCTGCACGAAACAAAACTTCTCACTCTAGGCTTCAAGGCTCTCCATCATCTTGCCCCCTCCTCCCTCTCCTCTCTTCTCTCTACTGCCCACCCTGCATGCTCCGCTCCTCTGCCGCCCACCTCCTCGCCATCCCCCGTTCTCGCCTATCGCGCTGTCAACACCTGACCCATGTCCTTCCGCTGTCCTGGAATGCCCTCTCTCCTCACCTCCGCCATACTATCTCTCTTCCCCTCTTCAAAACCCTACTGAGAGCTCACCTTCTCCAAGAGGCTTTCCCAAACTGAGCTTCCCCTTTTCCCTCTGCTCCCTCTGCTGCCTCTCTGCCCCACCCTTCACCTCCCCTCAGCTAAGCCCCCTTCCCTCCCTTTCCCTCTGCTCCTCTCCCTCTCCCTTCCCCTCCCCTCAGCACTGTGCTCATCTTCTCATTTGTATATATTTTTATTGCCTTATTTATTTTGTTAATGAGATGTACATCCCCTTGATTCTATTTACTGCTATTGTTTTTGTTTGTCTGTCTGCCCCAATTAGACTGTAAGCCCATCAATGGACAGGGATTGTCTCTATCTGTTGCCGAATTGTACATTCCAAGCGTTTAGTACAGTGCTCTGCACATAGTAAGCGCTCAATAAATACTATTGAATGAATGAATGAATGGAAAGGGTATATGGGCCTTGGCGTCGGAGGACCCAGGATCTAATCCCAGATCTGTCTATTGCTTGTGGTGAGACTTTGGGTTCTGCCTCAGGTTTCTCAACTGTAAAATGGGGATTAAATACCTGATATCCTTTTTACTTAGACTGCAAGCGCCACATGGGTCAGGGACATTTTCTGACCTAATTAACTTGTACCTACCCTAGCACCCAGAACAGTGTTTGATACATAGTAAGCGCTTAACAAATCCCATAAAATAAACAAACAAACCATCCCTTAAAGGTACCAATGTACCTGCACTGCTGACACCCCATCACTATCAGCGCTTATTACAGCGCTCTGCACATAGTATGTGCTCAATAAGTACGATTGAATATAATCTTCCTAGATAATGGGAGCCACTGGCCTATATATCAAGTGCCAGATCTCTCTTGGCTAAGAGCCCAGGGCAATACGTACTCCTTAGGGGATAGAGCATGGATCTGGGAGTCAGAAGATCTTGGGTTCTAATCCCGGCTCCACTGCATGTCTTGCTATGTTATCTTGGGCAAGTCACTGAACTTCTCTGGACCTCAGTTACTTCATCGGTAAAATGGAAATTAAGAGTGTGACTCCCATGTGGGACAGTGCCTCTATCCAACTTCCATTCATTCAGTCGTATTCACTGAGCACTTACTGTGTGCAGAGCATTGTATTAAACGTTTGGGAATTACAATTCAGCAACAAATAGAGATAATCCATGCCCACAGTGGGCTCACAATCTAGAAGGGAGACAGACATCTGAAAAAGTAAACAGGTATTAGTAGCTTCATTATAAATAAATAGAATTATAGATATATACACAACATTAATAAAAATAAATAAAATTATAAATATGCACATATATCCACATGTGCTGCGGGGAGGGGTGTTGGGCAGAGAAAGGGGGTGAATTGGGGCAATCGGGAGGGGAGGGGGAGCAGGAAAAGGGGGAAAAAGGACTCGTATCTATCCCAGCACTTAGAACAGTGATTGGAGAATAATACGTGCTTAACAAGTACCATAATAATAATATGATTATTATTATAATTATTATCCTTTCTTTAACTCAGCCAGAAGGCATTTGAGTCAATATAAGAAGTGGTTAATCAATTCCCCAGCATTCCCTGTACTTTTCCATGTATCATGATGAAATGGAAACTTCAATCTGGAATACTTAGACACTCTGAAAAATTGAGTTTTCTATACTGGGGTCTCAGTGTAGGGAGCCGACATCAAAAGACCCTGAGCTGCCTGCTTCAAAGATATGAAGAAGAAGTGGCCAGACCCTGTTAACCTGGGGTCACATGCTGTCAGCTCCTTGACCACTGTGTTCACTTACATATGTGAATGTATGACTCAGGCCTAGGTATCCAGTAGTAATTTTACTACAAGAAGCATGGCCAAGTAGATAGAGTATGAGCCTGGGAGTGTCAGAAGAATCTGGGATCTAAACCCACTACTTTTCTGCTGAGTGACCTTGGGCAAGTCACTTCACTTTTCTGTTCCTCAGTTATCACATCTGTAAAATGGGGATTAAGACTCTGAGCCCCATGTCGGACAGGGTCTATGTCCGAGCTGCTTTGCTGATTTGATTTGCTCTGCTCTGTCTTCTTGCCTACATCTTGGCTCTGGCCTGGAATGCCCTCCCTCTTCATATCTGACAGAAAATTATCCCCATCCCTCTTCCAAGATTTATTAAAGGCACATCTCCTCCAAGAGGCCTTCCCTGATTACGTCCCCATTTCCTCTTCTTCACTTCCTTCTATGCTGCCCTTGCAAATGGATTTGCTCCTTTTATTCAACCCTCTTCAATTATGTTTAAATCTCTAATTTATTCATTTATGTCAATGTCTTCCATTTTACACTGTAAACTTGTTGTGGGAAGGAAAGTGCCTACAAACTCTGTTATATTGTTTTATTGTAATCTCTCACATACTTAATACAGTGCTCTACACACAGGAATAATTTGATTGATTGATTAATAAATCATCAATAAATACATGATTGATTAATGGAATTTTAAAATATCTCTATTTGGCATTTGAGGTAATTTATTTTCAGTAAATTATCAACAGGTCACTATGTTGATTTTCAAAGTGCTAAAATTCAAATGTTATTTATGGGTAAAAGGGTAAAATAAACAATGTTGGTCTTTGTTAAGCGCTTACTATGTGCAAAGCACTGTTCTAAGCACTGGGGAGGATACAAGGTGATCAGGTTGTCCCACGTGGGACTCACATTCTTAATCCCCATTTTACAGATGGGGGAACTGAGGCCCAGAGAAGTGAAGTGACTTACCCAACGTCACATAGCTATCAAGTGGCTGAGCTGGGATTTGAACCCATGACCTCTGACTCCCAAGCCCGGGCTCTTTCCACTGAGCATGCTGCTTCTCTAATAGCCTGTTACAACTTTAATTTTATACACATTTGTTTTCTCATACCCTTAATAATCACAGACATAACTTTCAGATCATTATTAAGGATGAATGACCTTTTCTCACCACTCTTCTTTCTTTTGTGTTTTACATATTAAACATGTTAATATATTAACTAGGAAGACATTTTATTAAAATCAAATGCAAATGTCCATCTGCCCTGCCACTTGTTTGTTCATTTTTAGCAAATTTTCATTTTTACAGCCATCTTGTGCACTTGACATTCATTTTCAGAGCTGTTACTGGAAACTTTAATTTTAAGTAAAAGTCAACCTGTCATTATCCTGCATAATTAAATCCCAGATATAGAAAGGGGAAAAAAAAAACCTGATTTTAATTTTTCTTCTCAATCGGCCCTCCACATCTCACTGAACCATAGCCAATTTTATCGCCTGCTTCTAAGATATTAACCTGATCAGAGTTCTATAGATCAGTCTGCCACGTGGAGGAAGGGATGAAATAAATAGGTGTGGATCCACTCAGCGGCAAGTATTGTCTCTTTCTCTTCTGTTTTGTGGAATGGTGAATTCTAGGTGTTCTCACCAGGGTTCACTCATGTCACTGAACTGCATGGTGCACATCATCAAAACACAGTATTTCAACAGTAAATTCTAAATGGTGTGGTTGAGGAGATTTTGAAATTTTCATTAATGAAACAGACATCCCAGGATTGGACTGAAGTTAGGTTTGAACTTAACAAAAGGAAACATGATTTCATATAAAGGTAAAAAGTACTTGGACCAGAGTTCTGTACATAGTAAGTGCTCAACAAATACTATTGGAAAAATAATAAATAAATGGGATTTGTCACTCAGGCAGAAAAATCGATATGCCCCCCCCCCCTTAAAAAAAGTAGTGTGATTTATGTAAGATAAATGCATGATAGTATATTAGTAGTAATATCAGTATTTACTGAGTACCTACATAACAGTGAACTATACTAAGTGCTTGAAAGAGTTCACCAGACAGATGAGACATTTTATTTGTGCTTAGTATATAATAATAATAATAATGGCATTTGTTAAATGCTTCCTATGTGCCAAGTACTGTTCTGTGTGCTGGGGTAGATATAAAGTAATCATGTAGTCCCACGTGGGGCTCATAGTTTTAATCCCCATTTTACAGAGAAGTGAAGTGACTTGCCTAAAGTCACATACTTGATAGATAAGTGGTGGAATCAGAATTAGAACCCACGACCTCTGACTCCCAAGCCTCTGCTCTTGCCAATAAGCCATGCTGCTTCTCTATGCACAATATGCACTATATGATTGGTATTGGAATTATTAGTGGTGATGGAAGGTACATTACTAGCCAGGAGGGTTTAAATGGAGAGCATCCATCACAGAGTCCTCCAAGTAATTTCTATTTCCACAGTAAAACGACATTTAACATTCCATGGAATTTCTTTGAAACTATAACTAGCTTCTTTGAACCACTGGAGCTCCCTAGCTAATAATAATAATAACAATAATAATAATGTTGATATTTGTTAAGTGCTTACTATGTGCAGAGCACTGTTCTAAGCGCTGGTGTAGTTATAGGGTAATCAGGTTGTCCCACGTGAGGGTCACAGTCTTCATCCCTATTTTACAGATGAGGTAACTGAGGCACAGAGAAGTTAAGTGACTTGCCCACAGTCAGCTGACAAGTGGCAGAGTTGGGATTCGAACCCATGACCTCTGACTGGCTAGTGACCCCAAAGAAATCGCCCAAGGGTTAAAAGCAAATTGAAGCCTAGCTTTTTGCCAGACCCTTCAGGGGACGACAATTTCAAAAAGGATAACACACTCTTCATCCATGTGGGATCTGGGGAGGTTTGTGCCCATTTGCACACCGTGACACAGACTGGAGCAGTGAGATAAGGAATTTACTGTTTATTTGATACAATTGCTGGTAGTTTTCATTCTTCATCTGTTATTTTCATCCCTTTGTAACTGTTCTTTCCTTTGTTAGATGTTGAGCCTTTCTGAGTAATGGGCAGTGTCTCAAACCATCCATGGATGGTTTTAGGGATGGTTTTCTTGCCTACAACGAGCTTACAGTCTAGAGGAGAGGGATTACATTAATATAAAGAAAAAAATTACAGGTATGTGGTGAGTCCACAACAAGCTGCCTTATTAATGACTGTTTGTGATCCTGTGAACAATAATAAGGAAGAGACTAGTGAAGGCACTGATGGGCTCTACCTGGGACAAGTGATTGCCAGCCTTTTGGGGGTGGAGCATTGAGGGAGGTAGGGCTTTCTCTCCCTGTTCTACCCAGTAACGGGCCTGGACCAAGCAATGACTGCCATATAAAGCTCCAGCTGTGACACCTAAGACAGGTAAAAGGCGGCCACTTTGAATCACAAGAAGGCCCAAGCATAGGCAGGCTAAGGCAAACACAGAGGGAGAAGCACTTAGAGCAGAAGCATGCAGAGAGAAGAAAGGCAGCAGAAGCGGCAGGAGAGCAGCAATCGAAAACAGCAGAAGGCAGCAGCACTTGGAAGCGAAAAGAAGAAGCATTACAGAACAGGCTCCCTTGACCAGCAGACTGGTACTGGCCCCTTGGTGGAGTGGAGTGAGTTGTATGTATATGTCACTCCTTTGCACGATGGTAAAACTAAATAAAAAACTTTCCACAGTAACCTTTGCGATCAGAGATCACGGAGGTTCCCTCGCTCCAGGAAAGTCCTGGTTGGTATGAGCCTGGAGGGATGACTCACATCAAGATAGGTACATAAGTGCTGTGGGGCTGACAGGGGAAGTGCGGAAAGCCGTTGTGGCTACAGCGTGGCCTAGTTGAAAGAACATGGACCTGGGAGTCAGTGATCTAATCTTGTCTCTAGCATTTGCTTACTGCATGACCTTGGGCATGTCACTTAACTCTTTTGTGCCTCAATTTTTCATCTATAAAATGAGGATTAAATACCTCTTCTTCCTACTAAGACAATAAACCTCATGTGGCACAGGGTATGTGTTCAGTCTGACTATACTGTATCCCCCTAACCTATAATGCAGTGCTTGACATATAGTAAGCACTTAAAAATACCAAAATTTTTTATCAGTACTGATAAACGATTTCATTAATTGATTAGGCTTTTAGTCTTGTATTAGTTTTCAAATTAAATCAGTTACATAGTCGATTGTGCCGACAAGATTGTTAATCTTTAAACTGCAGAAGGCACACGTATAAAGCACGCTGTTGTACTGTCAACTTCTTAAGGGCAAGGGTCATGTCTTCAATATTTACTGTTAGTTTCCCAAATGCCCAGTATTTCTTTATCCTTTCTGCACACAGTGAATGATCAAAAGCGGTTTGATGACAATGATGAAGATGATAATAATGATGGTATTGATGGGAAATGGCTATGAAATGGGCCTTGGAGAAGAAAATTACACAAAGATAAAGTCTTCATTATGCAAACTGAGCATTCAGAATATAAACAATAAGAAAAATATACCGGTATTACATAGATCATCTTATCAGGTTGATCAGCCCTTACTGTTTTCTTACCAGATCATTCAGTTCAACTGCATTATTCACACATCCTGAAGACAAAAATCTTCTTAACTCAGCCAGTTCTAACTTCAATACTTCAGAAACCTGGAAGGAATTTTTCCCTCATTCAGAGACATTGGAAATATTCTCCACTTGTGTCTTCACCCAAAGTGTGAAAGAAAGTTTCCAAGAAGCACTGCCAATGATTCTTGGAACATTATAGGACTGGATTTTGAAAGTCGAAAAAAATTCACTGTTTAAAGGGTATAGAGAATAAGTTGTATGAGGTAGAAAATAGTTTTCCTCACTTGGTTCAAGTTAAATTTGAATTATGTAATCCAAATTTCCCCAGAAATGGTAGTGACCATTTGATGATGTTGTGCCCATCTCTAAAAGGGACATGTTAGGATCCCCCTATCAGATCATAGGTTCCTCCAATTCAACTGTATTTTGTGAGTGCTTACTGTGTGTAGAGCACTGTACTAAGCACTTAGAAAGTACAATTCGGCTACAGATAGAGACAATCCCTACCCAACAGTGGGTTCACACAGTTCTTTATTAAGAAAAAAAGTCTCCAAAATATGGATAAATGAATGGCCTTAGTAGCAACATTTGACATTTTTCTTCTTAATAGGTATTTTAAGGCCTATAAAGAAATTATACTGAAACATGGAAGAAAAAAGATATCAAACAGACTTAGAAATGCCAAAATGAATATCTACTTCTACTAGATGTGTCTGTTTGTAATCAGCAACCTTTCTCTGACTACTAAATGAGAGAAAGAGATTATGCATATGTATATAAGATCTGAATGGTTTCAACTCAGTGATTACATCATAACCCAGGAACAATTTATCAACTGCTTAGCCAATCTTGTCTTATGCCGTTGAGTCGTCTCCGACCCACAGTGTGGATGAAGTCAGATCTCTCCCAGAATGCCCCACCTCCATTGGCAATCTTTTTGGTAGGGTATCCATAGAGTTTTCTTGATAAAAATACGGAAGTGGTTTACCATCGCCGCCTTCCACAGAGTCAACTTGAGTCTCCACCCTCGACTCTCCCGTGACACTGCTGCCCAGCACAGGTGAGTTTTGACTTGTAGTAGATTGCCTTCCACTCTCTAGTCACTGTCCAAGCTAGGAATGGAATGGGTAGGACTCTGCTGGACTCTCCCTCCCCTAGTTGAGACTGGTAGAGTACTGGAAACTCTTCAAGTGCAACCCTGAGAGGGGAAGTCAAACTTAGAACTGTACAATTTTCTTGCTTCCGTTCTCTCACATGTTGTTCTCCCACCTTGTAACTCCTTCCCTCCCATGTTACATCAAGCAGACCACATCTCCCTCCTCATTCAAAGCCTTCCTAATAATAATAATGATGATGCTATTTGTTACTGTTAAGCCCTGGAGGAGATACAAGCTAATCAGGTTGGACACAGTCCATGAACTACATGGGGTGCACAATCTTAATTCCCATTTTACAGATGAGGTAACTGAGGTCCAGAGAAGTGAAATGACTTAGGCAAGATCACACAACAGACATGTAGCAGAGTCGAGATTAATTAATTAATTAATTAATGTTGGTATTTGTTAAGCACTTACTATGTGCAGAGTACTGTTCTAAGTGCTGGGGTAGACACAGGGTAATCAGATTGTCCCAAGTGAGGCTCACAGTTAATCCACATTTTCCAGATGAGGTAACTGAGGCACAGAGAAGTTAAGTGATTTGCCCACAGTCACACAGCTGCCAGGTGGCAGAGCTGGGATTTGAACCCATGACCTCTGACTCCCAAGTCCAGGCTCTTTCCACTGAGCCACGCTGCTTCCCCTAGCCACACTGCTTCCCCTACATTAGAACCAGGTCCTTCTGGCTCCCAGGCCGGTGTTCCAACCACCATGGGACACTGCTCCTCCAACATGTCTTCCTTGATTAATTTCCACCATTCCAAGTCATAAAAATCCATGAGTCAACTCTAGCTTTTACGTAACTACTTATCTCTCTCTTCAGCACTTTTGTATAAGCTTTGCTCTCTTCCCAAGATATGACTTTGAGGAGGGAAAGCAGGCTTGGCCCCTATTTTAGTGAATTACCCTGCAATTCCCTGTAAGAGTGAATGGCATATTAAGCTGGTTGGCAGCTGGTGGCCTCTATTTCCAACACCAAAATCTGGTAGCTCAAGAACACTACAGATTTCTCAATCCCCTAACAATCATGACTTTTTCATTTTCAGGTGATATTTCACGGTACTAAATTTTGAAACTATACTATTGTATGGAAAATAATTTTATCATAAAGGTTTAATGGGGTGTAATATTTGATTAAAAGGCTAAATGAGAATGCTAAAGAGTCATTAAACAGAGTGCCTTAACTTTTAATCAAATTGTTTTTCATTTGGGACAACACATTGCTAGTTCCCATAAAGTTATGAAATTTACTCTACAACATATATAATATTTATCTCTAATTAGTGCTTCATTGAATGATCAACATCAGTGGTTTTTATTTTCATATCCCACCTTTCAAAGTATTTATGCATACTGAGAAGCGATTCTTGATTTGTCATACTAACCAGTAAATGATTTCAATCCACACCCAAGAAGATGGCTTTGAATGAATTTGGAGAACTAGGCTTTTAAAGCAATCCAATTAGTAAAATGAGTACTAGATCACTATTCTTTAACATAAAAAGTTGCATCCATTTTCTTCTGTCAGAGCTCTTCCAGCATCAATAGCTAAAGTAACAGCAAATCCCACACATTCCTTGATAGCTGTAATTAAAAAATTCCTCTGCCTGCAGCTAGATAATAGTATGCTTTCTATCTCCCCTTAAACAAGCCTCTTCATTCATCCCTATAAACCCCGATTTTCATTTATTGTTACTCTTGTTTTAGGCAGAATCATAGCATAATAATTCATTCAGGAACTCTAAAACTAAACAGTAGAATCTGTAGTCTTACTCATTTCTTCAAAGAGCATTTATTTACATACTTACTAAAGAAAAGAACCAATTAAAAAAAATGTTAGAGGCATTTCAATAATCCTCCAATATTTGAACTTCCCGTTCTTCAGCTTCTAAAGAAGTATACAGGTAAAGAGGCCTAACAATGTTAAGATTAAATTATACATATTAAAAAAAAAGGAATCTTAGCCTTCATTATTCAATAGTATTTATTGAGCGCTTACTATGTGCAGAGCACTGTACTAAGCACTTGGGATGAACAAGTCAGCAACAGATAGAGACAGTCCCTGCCGTTTGACGGGCTTACAGTCTAATCGGGGGAGACGGACAGACGAGAACAATGGCAATAAACAGAGTCAAGGGGAAGAACATCTCGTAAAGACAATGGCAACTAAATAGAATCAAGGCAATGTACAATTCATTAACAAAATAAATAGGGTAACGAAAATATATACAGTTGAGCGGACGGGTACAGTGCTGTGGGGATGGGAAGGGAGAGGTGGAGGAGCAGAGGGAAAAGGGGAAAATGAGGGTTTAGCTGCGGAGAGGTAAAGGAGGGATGGCAGAGGGAGTAGAGGGAGAAGAGGAGCTCAGTCTGGGAACGCCTCTTGGAGGAGGTGAGTTTTAAGTAGGGTTTTGAAGAGGGAAAGAGAATCAGTTTGGCGGAGGTGAGGAGGGAGGGCGTTCCAGGACCGCGGGAGGACGTGACCCACGGGTCGACGGCGGGATAGGCGAGACCGAGGGACGGCGAGGAGGTGGGCGGCAGAGGAGCGGAGCGTGCGGGGTGGGCGGTAGAAAGAGAGAAGGGAGGAGAGGTAGGAAGGGGCAAGGTGATGGAGAGCCTTGAAGCCTAGAGTGAGGAGTTTTTGTTTGGAGCGGAGGTTGATAGTCAACCGCTGGAGTTGTTTAAGAAGGGGAGTGACATGCCCAGATCGTTTCTGCAGGAAGATGAGCCGGGCGGCAGAGTGAAGAATAGACTGGAGCGGGGCAAGAGAGGAGGAAGGGAGGTCAGAGAGAAGGCTGACACAGTAGTCTAGCTGGGATATAACGAGAGCCTGTAACAGTAAGGTAGCCGATTGGGTGGAGAGGAAAGGGTGGATCTTGGTGATATTGTAGAGGTGAAACCGGCAGGTCTTGGTAACGGATAGGATGTGTGGGGTGAACGAGAGAGACGAGTCAAGGATGACACCGAGATTGCGGGCCTGAGAGACGGGAAGGATGGTCGTGCCATCAACGGTGATAGAGAAGTCTGGGAGAGGACCGGGTTTGGGAGGGAAGATGAGGAGCTCAGTCTTGCTCATGTTGAGTTTTAGGTGGCGGGCCGACATCCAGGCGGAGACATCCCGGAGGCAGGAGGAGATGCGAGCCTGAAGGGAGGGGGAGAGGACAGGGGCGGAGATGTAGATCTGCGTGTCATCTGCGTAGAGATGGTAGTCAAAGCCGTGAGAGCGAATGAGTTCACTGAGGGAGTGAGTGTAAATGGAGAACAGAAGAGGGCCAAGAACTGACCCTTGAGGAACTCCAACAGTTAAAGGATGGGAGGGGGAGGAGGCTCCAACGAAGGAGACCGAGAATGACCGGCCAGAGAGGTAAGAGGAGAACCAGGAGAGGACAGAGTCCGTGAAGCCAAGGTGAGATAAGGTATGGAGGAGGAGGGGATGGTCGACAGTGTCAAAGGCAGCAGAGAGGTCAAGGAGGATTAGAATGGAGTAGGAGCCATTGGATTTGGCAAGAAGGAGGTCATGGGTGATCTTAGAGAGAGCAGTCTCGGTAGAGTGGAGGGGACGGAAGCCAGATTGGAGGGGGTCTAGGAGAGAATGGGAGTTAAGGAATTCTAAGCATCAATTGTAGACGACTCGTTCTAGGATTTTGGAAAGGAAGGGTAGTAGGGAGATAGGGCGATAACTGGAGGGGGAAGTGGGGTCAGGAGTGGGTTTTTTTAGGATGGGGGAGACGTGGGCATGTTTGAAGGCAGAGGGGAAGGAGCCCTTGGAGATTGAGTGGTTAAAAATAGAAGTTAAGGAAGGGAGGAGGGCAGGGGCGATGGTTTTAAGAAGGTGAGAGGGAATGGGGTCCGAGGTGCAGGTGGAGGGGGTGGCACTTGCGAGGAGGGAGGAGATCTCCTCTGAGGATACTGCAGGGAAGGATGGGAAAGTAGGGGAGGGGGTTGGTGGGGGGGGAGGGGAGAGGCGGAGGGGTGACTTTGGGGAGCTCAGACATGATCGTGTTGATTTTCGTGAGGAAATAGGTGGCCAGATCATTGGGGGTGAGAGATGGGGGAGGGGGAGGAACAGGGGGCCTAAGGAGAGAGTTAAAGGTCCGGAACAATCGGCGGGGGTGACGGGCATGGGTGTCAATGAGGGAGGAGAAGAAGCTTTGCCTGGCGGAGGAGAGGGCAGAGTTAAGGCAGGAAAGGATAAATTTGAAGTGTGTGAGGTCGGCTTGGATTATTCATGATTGATTATAATCCTTGGTTTTTGATGGATGAAGAACCAAGAATGGATTTTCAAAAACCTTAGAATTCAAGCAACATTTTTATAATAAAATCTTCAAATGGAATCCCCCAAAATCATAATTTGGTTTTCACAGAAATAACACAATGAGGATACAACCTAAAAAGATTACTCACATTTCTGATAAATAGTGCCAAAAACCCCATAAACCTTGACATGCCAGTAATATTCAGAATGCTTTTTCCAGTTAAAAATCAATAAATATCTTGGCTACTTTCTACTGCAGGGTATATTTAACCCTTCTTCCAGATTGTCATATAGAGTGAACAGCCTAAGTTATAAATGATATGCTTTTTCAAGCAGATATACTGTAGAAGCAAGATAAGACAATGAAAATGATAGAAATTTCTCCCATTTTCCTCAGTTCTAAGCATTAAAAAGAAAGGTAGTCCTCAATAATGCTTTTGGAAACTTCCAAATGTTCACCTGCTCTGACTTCACACACTCCTTCCTACCCCAGGGTGACTGATCTCCTTGTGAGCAGGGATTACATCTACCAACTCTATTGCATTGTACTTTCTCAAGAGCTTAGAGCAGTGCTCTGATAAGAATCTGCATCTGGAACTCACATTCTGTGGTTTATACTATATGGGATGTGTGAGAGAGCAATACATTAGAGAAACAAAACTATATAAAGCAATATGCAAAAAAAGATTTCCTGATCCTAAAATAGAAAGAGTACTTACAATATCACGTGGATAAAAATCTGTATTTTGGGGTGTTTTTGGCTTTCCATGGATCTTTCCTCCTCCCTTTCAGCACCTTAACTATTCCTAAGCCTCCACCCAGGACCAAAGTTTACTGTATTTAAAATAACGATTTGTCATGGAACCTTAGTGGACATACCCATTCTTCCCCACCTCAAGCAGACACTTGTCCACCTTTTAGCGACTCTTATCAGTTCCCTCCCTCCTGCTTAACTGTGCTTGGCAAAGCTCTTTGCTTCCAAAATCACTCCTCCTCCAGACAGCCTTCCCCAATCAGTTTCTCAGCTCTGTGCACTATATCCCTACCAGTACCTCTTCAGCCTGTCTGGATCATCTAAACCATCTAAATCATCTAATACTAAGCACTTAACAAATACCATCATTATTATTATTATTATCCTCTCCCATCTTCAGCTTAGCATACTGGATAGAACACCGGACAGGGAGTCAGAAAGATCTGGGTTCTAGTCCCAGCTCTGCCACTTGTCTGCTGTGTGATCTCGGGCAAGTCACTCTCTGTGCCTCAATTACCTCATCTGTAAAATTGAGATTAAGACTGTAAACCCCATGTGAAACAAGGATTGCGTCCAACCCAATTTGCTCGTATCCACCCCACCATTTAGCACAGTGTCTGGCATATAGGAAGTGCTTAGCAAATACCACAATTATCATTATTCTTCTATTATACCCAAGCTCTTACTTGTTTGTCCTACGTCAACCTATTCACTATGCGTCATTATTGCCCTTCCCACTACCAATCCCTTTTTCACACCCACATCTTCCCACTACCAACCCTTTTGTCATGCCCACATCTTCTCACTACCAATCTCTTGCACTTGCCCACCCCTTGCCTACAATTCCCCCAGCATACCTCTGACAGACCACCACTCTATCCATGTTTAAAGCTCTTCCAAAATCACTCCTCCTCCAGACAGCCTTCCCCAGTAAGTTTCTCAGCTCTGTGCACTATATCCCTACCAGTGCCTCTTCAGCCTGTCTGGATCATCTAAACCCTTGTGTATTCCTCCACTCCACTTCACAGTATATTTATACATGTCCTTATACTCTATTACTCCCTCCCATCCAAAATTCATTTTATTGTCATCTCCCCAGATAGGGTATATGCTCCTTGAAGGCAAGGATCGTGTATACTAATTTCATTGTACTGTTCCTAAGCATTTAATAGTGCTCTGGATGCTCTGATGTTCAGCAAATGCTATTGATTATGGAATGGTTGGTAGGTGAGAAGAGAAGGGGCTCTACTCTCAAACATCTGCCATCCAAATTGTTGTGCCTCATTGCTAAAGGATTGCAATCTGTGCATTTACTTGGAGCATCTGTTCAGCCATAGCTCCAATGGGTTATTCTCCTTTCCACTTCTATGGCTCCTGGCCCAGCATCTATTGAAAAAAATAACCTCGCTATATTGGGAAAATGTTATTGATTGTCTGAGCCATAGAACCCTACCTCTACTGATCATATTTTTCTGGGGGATTTTTGTGCCAATCCTTTCACTCTGATAAAATAGATTATTTGCAAATTGATGGGACGTGAGTAAATGTGAATTAAAATATATATGGGTAATACACATTTGAATAAGGGCGTCACAGCAAAAATTGAAAACAATCACTTCCTGCCAATATTTTGTGGCATGCTTCTGCAGGTTTGTGGAAAAATGATTGGGAAGCATGGAAGGAATGCTGGCCATATCCAGCCCAGTGTTTTCCTTCATTGCTTCCCGAATCTATATCATCTTTGACACCCCCATTCATTAATTTATTCAGTCATATTTACTGAACACATACTGAATGCAGTGCCTTCATATGATTCTGTCCATAAGTAAATCAGTGGTATTTATTGAGCCCCTACTGAGTATTGAATTGGAAAGTGCAACAGAAACAAAGCACACATTTCCCACTGGCAATGGAGCAAGCTAATGGGGGATGCAAGCCACACAAATGGTAAATATACAGTGGGATGATGGCAGGCAAGGGGGAGATGACATATCCCTTCCTGGACAATAGGAGCTCAAATGGAGAAGACGCCTCCCCTACCCTCTCCCCCTTTTTCCCTGGGGCCCTAAAACTGAGAATGGCTTTTAGGATGACATGACCTTTGCAAGTATAAATTAGTTGGGCCCCATTTTGCAGATGAGGGAACTGAGGCACAAAGAAGTTAAGCGACTTGCCCAAGGTCACACAGTCCAATCTTGACTCTGTTACTAGTCTGCTGTGTGACCTTGGGCAAGTCACATCTCTGTGTCTGTTAGCTCATCTGTAAAATAGGGATTGAGACTGTGAGCCCACGTGGGGCAGGGACTGAGTCAAACCTGATTTGCTTTTATCTACCCCAGCAGTTAGTACAGTGCCTGGCACATAGGAAACGTTTAACATGCCATTATTATTATTTATATTTTCAGCCTATCCTGTCAGCATGGACATTTTATAATTTGATTGTTAAATCTCCCGAGGTAAGTGATGGATCTGGGATTGATCCTGGGTCCTCTGACTGCCAGGCCTGTGCTCCTTTCACTAGGCCATACTGCTTCAAAGACCATGCTGCTTCCCATGATACTTGCACAACACAATTTGACCGTGAGCCCCATGTGGTACAGAAACTGTGTGAAACCTCAGAAATCTGAACCTCTCCCGGTGCTTAGAACAGTGCTGACACATAGTAAGCACTTCAAAAGTGGAGAAGTGCTTGCATTAGTGTGGTAGCAGTTTGGAAGGAGAGGAAAAGGTGGATTTTAGTGGTTATGAATATTGAACTGATAGGATTTAGAGACATATTTGATAGGTGGATTGAATAATAGAGATGAGTTGAGGATATTGCCGATGTTAGGGGCTTGTGAGTCAGGGAAGGTGGTGGTGCATTCTACAAGGTTGAGAAAATCAGAGGGAGGCCAGGGATTGGGTGGGAAGAAGAGTTCTGTTTAGGACACATTACGTTTGAGGTGTTGGTGGGACATTCAGGTAGAGATCAATCAATCAATGGTATTTATTGAGTGCTTACTGTGTGCACAGCACTGTACTAAGCATTTGGGAGAGGACAACTGAACAAGAGAGCAGACACAATCCCTGCCCACAACGAGCTCCTGAAGGCAAGAGAAAATGTGAGATTCCAGAGAAGGAGGGAGATCAGGGCTGAGGATATAGATTTGAGAGTCATTCACATAGAGATAACAAGTGAAGCCATGGGAGTAAATGAGTTCTCCATGGGATTGTGTGTAGACGCAGAATAGAAGGGGACCCAGAACCAAGCCTTGAGATACTCCCACAGCAGGGGGTTCAGAGGCAGAGAAGGAGCTCCCGAAAGAGACTGAGAATGAGTGGCCAGGGAGAAAGGAGGAGAATCAGGAGAGGACAGTGAATTCAGTGAATTCAGTGAATCCAAGGTGGGATAATATTCCTTCCAGAAAGGAGTGGTCAACAGTATCAAAGGCATTTGAGAGGTCAAAAAGGATTAAGATGGAGTATAGGCCTTTGGATTTTGCAAGAGGGAGATTATTAGTGACATTTGAGAGGACAGTTTATGTGGAGTGAAGGGACGGAATCCAGATTGGTGGAGGTCAAGAGGAGAATTGGAGGAGAGGAAGCAGAAGCAGCAGGTGTAGAAAACTTGCTCAAGTAATTTGGAGAGGAATGACAGGAGGCAGATGTGGAAATTAACAGGAGGGGGCCATGGGGTAAAGGAGGGGCTTTTTTGTTATATGGGAGACATGAGAGTGCTTGAAAGTAGTATAGAAGAAATAACTGGAGAATGAAGCAGCGTGGCTCAGTGGAAAGAGTCCAGGCTTGGGAGTCAGAGGCCATGGGTTCTAATCCCGGCTCCGCCGCTTGCCAGCTGTGTGACTTTAGGCAAGTCACTTAACTTCTCTGTGTCTCAGTTACCTCATCTGTAAAATGGGGATTAAGACTGTGAGCCCCACGTGGGACAACCTGATCACCTTGTATCCCCCCAGAGCTTAGAACAGTGCTTTGCACATAGTAAGAGCTTAACAAATAACAAAAAAAAAAAAGATGGGAGGGAGAAAAAAAGGGAGTGGGTGAAGTGCTGTGATTAATTGGAGTCAGAGATGCAGGTGGAAGGGGTAGATTTTGAGAGAAGGCAGGAGATATCAGGAGATACTGCTGGAAAATATGGGAGATCTGAAGAAGGGATAGGAGGAAGGAGGGAATGGAGAAATACAGGGGAGATTTTAAGGATTTCAATTACTTCAATAATTATCTCATGGCCAGGTCATTAGGGACAAGAGATAGAGGAAGTGGTAGATAAGGGATTTGAAGAGAGAGTTAAATGCCGGAAACAAGAAGTGAGAGCAGTGGGTATAGGATTCAATAAGGATGGAGAAATAATGTTGCAGGGCAGAAGAGAGGGCAGAGTTAAACTAAGGAAGCAGCATGGCCAAGTAGATAAAGCACAGGGCTGAGAATCAGAAGGACTTGGGTTCGAATTTGACTCTGCCACTTGTCTGCTGTGTGACCTTGAGGCTGTCACTTCCTTCTCTGTGCCTTAGCCACCTCATCTGTATAATGGGGTTAATGTGTTCAGCCGGATTAGCTTGTATCACCACCAGAGCTTAGAACTGTGCATGGCACATAGTAAGCATTTAACAAGTACCAAAATTATTTTTAATTATTATCATTATGTCATGTGGACAAGGTCAGTCTGGTATCCGCATTTATGTCAGCAACTCTCTGAGGCTTGAGCACAGGAGTGAAGAATGAGAACAATTGAGGTGATCCAGAGCTGGGGGTTAGTGGTACCAGTTCTGCAAAGGGTTAGTGGAGTGAGTTGAGTTCAATAGAGAAGGTGAGGGTGTTGAGAGTGTTAGTTTGGTCATCAAAGAAAGGTATTTTGTGTTTGGAGATTAAATGGGGCATGGTGACTTGGGAAAATTGGATGAGGTCAAAAGAGTGGATACAGAGATCTCTGTGGGGGAATGACAGATTTGTAGATTGGAAATCAGAGGAAGAGGAGAGAACTGAGGACATAAATGATACTGAGGAAGAAGAGAAGCCAACTGCTTTCCTTCTTTCCCTGGGAGCCAGAAAGAGTGAAATAAGATTGTTAGCTCCTTGAGGATAGGGATCTTATCTGCCATCTCTCTTGTACAGTACTTTCTCAAAGGCTTAGAACAGTGTTCTGCACACTGTCAGTATTTCATAAATACCACTAATTAATTGATTAATGAATGCCCCATTGAGAGAGGGCAGCAGGAGATACAGTATTACAGTATCGTAAAGTGAGAATCAAGCCCCCTTGATGGCAGAGACCAGCAGTGGTTGTGAGAAGTAGCTTGGTGTACTGGATAGAGCACAGGCCTGGGAGTCAGAAGGTCACTTTTTTGAAGCGTTTCAGAAATACCAGTAAAAAAAAACCACTCAATCCCACTGGGGTCTGTGGAATCCCATCTCCAATGTGTGAAAACTCATGCTCATCCTCACCTAAGTGTTGACACAGTAATAATAATTATTATAATTATGGTATTTGCTAAGCGCTTACTCTGTGCCAGCCACTGTACTAAGTGCTGGAGTGGATACAAAAAAGATATGCAACAAGTGGATTCTTTAAGCTTAAATACAGCTATCCATATATCTATCTACTTATTCATCTATAAAACTACTAATGGTATACATTATATGACTACTGAATCATACAAAGTATTTGGAAAGTACAACAGAAGAACAAGACATATTCCCTGTCCACAAGGATTTATGATCTAATGGAATATATATCATTACATGAACAATATATCTTAATATACAGCCTATTAATGATAGACTGTTATATAATATTAAATAATATTCTAATGCAAAGTATCTGTGTGGATGAGTATGTGTGTACATAGAGCAATTACATTAATGATGATAACATTAATAATAACAGTAATTGTCATATTTGTTAATCATCTACTAAGTATAAAACACTGTTGTAACCTCTGGGGAGGATACAAGATAACTAGGTCAGATACATTCTCTGTCCCACACAGGGCTCACAGTCTAAGTAGAAGGGAGAATAGGTACTGAATCCCCATTTTAAAGATGAGGTAACTGAGGAATGGACCTGATAAAATGAATAAATTAGAAATAGAATATATCTAAATGCATTTTTAATTTGAATGCAAGTCTCAGAAATAAAAAGGTTTTTCCAGTTTTAGTTACTCTGGAGAAACAGTCAACATTTAATAGCATGCAGTTGGCCATGTAGGTAATATAGAAGACGAAGATTAAATTCAGTGAAACTTATCAACAAAGCAACTTGCCCAGTATGGATGTCAAAACACATGAAGGGCTAAAATATTTTGGGAACATCCGAAGCTTGGTTAAACACAAGGTCATTTTTAATAAATCACATGAGCATTGTTGTACTGTATGTCAAGTATTAACAGTACAAAGCCATCTGGTGTATACACACAGTTTTGGCAGATGCAGTGCTTTATAGTGCACCAAATTAGATTTAAAGTGTGCTCAAAAGCATAACTGAAACATATTGTCCCTTCTAGGATTCAGGTTGCAGAAATCCACAGAGTCTATAGTTCTGTCTTTGTATCTGGACCTATGATCTCATTATCTCTGTCAGAATAGGAAAGGAAAAATTTCCTCAATATCCTCACCTGAGACTCATCACCAAAGAAAATGATCAAAGTTTCTTAAAGAAATTCATTAAGGAAGGATCCGCCTTCCTTTCATAAGGATTTGCCTTTTTTATAAACTCCATAAGTAGGTTGTCCTTAATCAATCAATCATATTCATTGAGCCATACAAACTGCAGAATACTGTTCTAAGCACTTGGGAGAGTAAGATAAAACAGAGTTGGTAGATATATTTTCTACCTTACAGGGGAGACGGAAATTAATATGTATTTATAAAACATGGACATATACCTAAATGCTGTGGGGCTGACGGTGAGGTAAATAAAAGATGCAAATCCAGGTGCAAAGAGATACAGAAAGCAGAAGGAGAAGAGGAAATGAGGGCTTAGTTGGGGAAGGCCTCTTGCAGGAGATATGATTTAAATAAAGCTTTTAAGGTGGGTAGAGTGATGGTCTGTTGGCTAAGAAGATGGGGGATGTTTTAGGCCAGAGGCAGGATGTAGGTGAGGGGTCAACAGTGAGATAGATGAAACTGAGTTACAGTGAGTATGTCAACATTACAATAACGGAGTGTGCTGGGTAGGTTGTGGTAGGAAATCAGGGAGGTAAGGAAATCAATCAATCAATCAAATCAATGGTATATATTGAACATCTACTATGTGCAGAGCACTATATTAAGTCCTTGGGAGAATACAATATATCAGAATGAGCAGACATGTCCCCTACACATAACCAACTTACAGTCTACAGGGTAACAAATTATAATATTCAATTTAAAGATATGTACATAAGTGTCCTGTAGGTGGAGTTAATTTCAAATGTCCAAAGGTCACAGATCCATGTGCATAGATGATTTAGAAGGAAGAGCGATCTGGGGAAAAGATAGATTAATCGAGGAAGGAGATGTGACCTTAATAATGTATGGAAGGTGGGGAGAGCGGGAATCTGAGGCTCTCTAGGATGTGGGATGTGGGAAAGGGTCAGGGACAAGATAGACGAGATCGGGTATAGTGAGTTATCTGGCACTAGAGGAGTAGAGTGTACTGATTGGACTGAGTAGGAGATCAGTGAGGGTAGGTAGGTTGGGGTGAGGTGATTGAGAGCTTTAAAGCCAATGGGAGGAATTTCTCTTTGATGCAGTGGTGGGTGGGCAGCCTTTGAGGAGTGGGGAGACATGGACTAAATGTTTTTGTTGATAAATGATCCATGCAGCAGAGTGAAGTGGAGAGAGACAGGAGGCTGGGTGGTCAATGAGGAGGCATATGCAGTAGTCAAGGTAGGAGAGGATAAGTGCTTGAATAATAATTAACAATTATGGTATTGTTAAGCACTTACTATGTGCCAAGAACCGTTCTAAGCGCTGAGGTAGATTCAAGATAATCAGTTTGTTGCACATGGGGCTCAAAGTCTTAATCCCCATTTTTTCCAATGAGGTTATTGAGGCACAGAGAACTTAAGTGGCTTGCCCAAAGTCACACTGAAAACAAGTGGTGGAGCCGGGATCAATAATGATGGTATTTATTAAGTGCTTACTATTTGCAAAGCACTGTTCCAAGCACTGAATAATAATAATAATGGTATTTGTTAAGCACTTACTATGTGCCAAGCACTGTTCTAAGCACTGGGGCAGATACAAGGTAGTTAGGTTGTCCCACGTGGGGCTCACAGTCTTAATCCCCATTTTACAGCTGAGGTAACTGAGGCACCGAGAAGTGAAGTGACTTGCCCAAAGTCACACAGCTGACAAGTGGCAGAGCGGGGATTAGAACTCATGATCTCTGATTCCCAAGCCCAGGTTCTCAAACCACACTGCTTCTCAAATTCATGTCCTTTGACTCACAAGTCCATGCTCTTTCCACTAAACCAGGCTGCTTCCCTATCATCATTGTAGCAGATTGGATGAGGAGGAAAGAGTGGATTTTAGCAATGCTATGAAGAAAATTAGATAGGAGCAGGAGGAAATCATAGAGGTAGGAGGGAGCAAGGCGATTGAGTGCTTTAAAACCAAGGTTAAGGAGTTTCTGTTTGATGTGAAGGTGAAGACAACTACTGGAAGTTCTTGAGGAGTGGGGAAACATAGACTGAATGGTTTTGTAGAAGAAGGATCCAGGCAGCATTGTGAAGTATGGACCTAATGTGGGGAGAGACAGGAGACAGGGAGGTTGGCAAGGAGGTCAATACAGTAATCAAGCAGGCTAATAAATACTTGGATTAAGGTGGTAGCAGGTTGGATGGAGAGATTAGGGTGAATTTTAGCAATTTTATGAGAAGTGGGATGATCTAGTGGAAAGAGCATTAGATTTAAATCCTGGATCCACCACTTGTCTGCTGTGTATCCTTGGACAAGTCACTTTATTTTTCTGTGCCTCAGTTACCTCATCTATAAAATGGGGACTAGACTGGGATCCCTATGTGGATTATATTAAAAACTTATTATACTAAATTATTCTAAAAACCGATTGTCTCGTATCTATCCCAGGGTTTAGTTCAGTGCCTGGCACATAGTAAGTGCTTAACAAATACCATTTTTAAAAATGTTAGACAGGATTTGGGAACAGATTGATTATGTGGGTTGAAAGAGAGAGATCATTTGAGGATAATATCAAGGTTATGGGTTTGTGAGACAGGGAGGATAGCAGTGCTGTCTACAGTAATGGGAAAGTCAGAAGGAGAACAGGGGGTTGGGTTGGAAGATGAGGAGTTCTGTTTTGGACATACTAAATTTGATATGCCAGGGGGAAAGAGATGTTCTGAATGCAGGAGGAAATAGACTGCAGAGAGGAAGAAAGGTAAGGTCCGGAAAGGAAGATTTGGAAGTCATCTATGTGGAGATCGTAATTGGGTTCTCCATGGCAGTGGGTTTAGTGGGTGAGCCTTGAGGAATTCACACAGGTACAGGTTGGGAGATAGAGCAGAAACTCACAAAAGAGACTAAAAATGTGCAGCCATACAGCTAAAAACTCCAGTGATTGCCAATCCACCTCCGTATCAAACAAAAACTCCTCACCATTGGCCTTAAAAAATCTTGCCCCATACTACCTCACCTCACTATTGTCCTACTACAACAAAGCCCACACACTTCACTCCTCTAATGGTAACCTTCTCACTGTGCCTTGACTCACCTATCTTGCCACCTACCCATCTCCTACATCCTGCCTCTGGCCTGGAACACCCTTCTCCTTAAATCTGGCAGACAATTACTCTCCTTGCCTTGTAGGCCGTATCTCCAAATCTCCAGGAGGCTTTACCTAAGTGCCTCCTTTCCTTTTCTCCCACTGCCTTCTACATCATTCTGACTTGCTCCCTTTTTTCTTGCCCTCTCCCAGCCCCACAGCACTTATGTACATATCTGTAATTTATTTATTTACAATTAAGATGTCTCCATTCCACCCCACCCAGATGGTAAGCTTATTGTGGGCAGGGAATGTGTCATTTTATTGTTGTATTTTACTATCCCAAGGGCTTAATACAGTGCTCTGCATACAAAAGTCACTCAATAAATATGATTGAATGAATGAATGAATGAGTGAATGAAACGAGGAGGAGAAGACAATTATGTCAATGAAACCAAGGTTAAATAAAGTTTCCAGGAAAAAGGAGTGATCCACAGTGTCAAAGGAAGCTGAAAGGTCTAGGACGATTGGGATAGAGTAGAGGCTGTTGGATTTGACAAAAGGAGATCATAGGAGACCTTTGAGAGATCAGTTTCTGGGGAGTGGAGAGGGTAGAA
The DNA here is from genome assembly GCF_004115215.2 of Ornithorhynchus anatinus. Taxonomy (NCBI): domain Eukaryota; kingdom Metazoa; phylum Chordata; class Mammalia; order Monotremata; family Ornithorhynchidae; genus Ornithorhynchus; species Ornithorhynchus anatinus. The sequence goes on from NC_041728.1 coordinate 160,662,478, forward strand.
GCCAGACTGGAGGGTCTCTGTGAGAGAACTGGAGGAAAGGAAGTGGAAGCAGCAGATATAGTGGAAGTGGATATATAAGTGGATATATAAGTGGAAGCAGCAGAGAAGCAGCGTGGCTCAGTGGAAAGAGCCCAGGCTTGGGAGTCAGAGGTCACGGGTTCGTATCCCGACTCTGCCCTTGTCAGCTGTGTGACCATGGGAAAGTCACTTCACTTCTCTGTGCCTCAGTTCCCTCATCTGTAAAATGGGGATGAAAACTGTGAGTCTTACGTGGGACAACCTCATTCCCCTGTATCTACCCCAGTGCTTAGAACAGTGCTTTGCACGTAGTAAGCGCTTAACAAATACCAACATTATTATATAGACAATCCATTCAAGGAGTTTGGAGAGGAATAGTAGAAGGGAGATGGGTGGTAACTGGAGGAAGTTATGGGGTCAAAGGAGATTTTGTTAGGCTGGGGGATACATAAGCATGTTTGAAAGCAGTGAGAAATAAACTACTGGACAGTGAACAGTTGAAGATAATACTCAGGGAGGGAAGAAGGGAGTGGTCTAGAGTTTTGATAAGGTGAGAAGAGATGAGATTCAGAGGGTCAGGTGGAGGGGATACATTTTGAAAAGAGGTGGGAAATCTCTTGACATACTCCTGGTAAAGATAAGTCAGAGAAGGAGCAGGAGAAGGGAGGAACTGGAGAGGACCAGGGGAGTTTTTAGGGAGATCGTGCCTAATTGTTTCAATTTTCTCAATAATAGAGTATGTGTCCAGGCTGTTAGGGGTGGGAAATGGTGGGTAGGGAGACAGGGGGCGTGAGGAAGGAGTTTAGCATCTGAAACAAATAGTTTTGTCAATGGACAGGGAAGTCTAAAGGATGGAGTAATAATGTTGCTGGAAAGAGGAGAGGGCAGAGTTAAAGCAGAGTAGGATGGACCTGAGCTGGACAAGGTCATCCTGATATCTGGATATGTGCCAGAAGCACTCTACACCTTGTGCACTGAAGTAAAAGGAAGTGGACTGTGGAAATGATCCAGTCCTCCATTTCACTTTCTAAGTGCTTAGTACAGTGCTCTACACATGGTAAGCACTCAATAAATACCACTGATTGTGGTAGATCAGTCTCATTATTCTTTGAACAAATGTTCTATATCCATAGGACAGGCTCTAGCAAAACCATGGCATCAGATGGCAACAAAATTTGTAATAAAGTGCTACACTCTCTTCCCTTTGTCTCCTCCCTGATTCTCTGGTTCCTACAATCTTAAGAATTTTATGCTCCAAGTCTTTTGTGGATTAAAATTGACTGCAGCAGTTATTGGGTAAAATATGGCAGTGGTCATAACAGGGAAGTTGGAGGTGGCAGAGAGAGGATTCTTGCACCTTTGATGCCCCTGTGCCTTGAATATTTTGGGCAACCATCCACTTTATCCTTCCCTAAAGCTCACCATACTTGAAGCAATCTCCAAATTCATCCTTTCTTTAATTCTTCCAACGATGACATCTTTGTCACTCCTAATTTTTACTCCTAGGGTTTTCTCTTTATTACATTGCTAAATCCCAAATCAATCAATCATTGGTATTTATTGAGCATTTATTATGTGCAGACCACTGTACTAAGCACTTGGGAGAGTACAGTACAACAGAATTAGCAGCCTTGTTTCTCTGCCCATAATGAGTTTACAGAGAGTCTAGGATGGGGCACTCAGCGTGGCTCAGTGTAAAGAGCCTGGGTTTCAGTGTCAGAGGTCATGAGTTCAACTCCCGGATCTGCCACTTGTCAGCTGTGTGACTTTGGGCAAGTCACTTAACTTCTCTGTGCCTCAGTTACCTCATCTGTAAAATGGGGATTAACTGTGAGCCTCACGTGGGACGACCTGATTATCCTGTATCTACCCCAGCGCTTAGAACAGTGCTCGTCACATAGTAAGCGCTTAACAAATACCAACATTATTATTCTCAAACTCATGATTGACAATTTTCCATAAAGCACTTTATGATCACAGTTTTAAGGACAGTGAATAAATATCAACATGTTGGGTGGTTTCACAAGAATTCTTCCCTGGAAATACAGCCAAATTATAGTATAGGTGGGATAATGTTAAATTGTTTGTTCAAGTGGCCTTCTTCTTATTGCAAACGACCAACACCACAGCTTTAACGTTCTGATCGTTATTTCAGCCACTAACAGAGTGGCATTTAACAAATCATTCTGAACAGTGCAAAACAAATGGGGATTTCTCTGTTTACTCACAGTGTAAGTTGGAGTAGCACTAATGTTGATAAACTACTACTGAACATCAAAGGTGCTTCAATCCTATGAGAGCATTCAGAGCAGAAGGAGATGCCTAGGAAGGTTTCACATCCCAAATCCCAAATCCCATATTAGACAAGCAATAACCTAAGGAAAGAAACTGTTTACTGCGTCTGATTACTAATCATAGCATGAGGAGTACTGCCCCTAAGAAGCAATTTGACTGCTCGGTCACTCCTAAGTGCTTTCAACTACCCTCAGAAAAATACATACACATTCATTTTCAACACAGTTGTTCTGGCTACTTATTCCTTTAGAGATGTAAGTATATTTTGGATATAATCAACCCGCATTAATTTTAAAATTCAGGCTTGTGTTTATTTACAATTACCTCATGCTAGCTCCAGAACGTGAGCATTCAATCAAGTTTCTTAAAAAAAATCTATGAAGGATTTCTTTTAAAATTTGAAATAAAAAAAACCCCTGTATTGCCTGTTGGCCCCAAATTGCTCCATGACCAAATTTCCCATGAATCACCAAGGATGAAGCAGTGAGTTGATCCCCAGACTTTGGCAGTCTCCTGGCAACCTCAGACTTAATCCATGGCTCAGCATTTAATATCAAAGGTTGTGACTTAGTCTGCAGTACAGAAAAGCACGTTATAGGCACACCAGGCTAAATTCCATTCAAACATACACCTCTACTTATAGTCCACCCTGCTTTTGCCCTTCTGCTGTTCTCATCCCTACCATCCTCCAGGTATTTACACACCCCTCTTTTTTTAAGCTGGGTTTCAGTCCTGGGTCCAGAGGGGATTCCTCCTTGTGAGGGAGGAGCAAGGGAGAAGTTGTGAATTGATCTTTCCCTGGATTTTCTCTGCCAAAATGCAAGCTACTACAGTCTCCTATCAAGTCCTTCTTCTAGAGTAATAGCTTGGCCTAGAAGAGCACGGAGTCAAAGAACCTGGGTTCTAATCCTGGCTTGGGCAAATGCTTGTTGTGTCACCTTGGGCAAGTCACTTAACTTCTCTATACCTCAATTCTCCTATTCTTCCTCCTAATTAGACTGTGATCCCCATGCAGGACAGGTACTGTATCCAACCTAATTCACTTATATTTACTCCAGAGTTTAGAATAGTGCTTGACACATAGTAAGCACTTAACAAATACCATGAAAAGCATACTTTTATAGCATGTACACTACCCTCCCATTTCCCCTTAGTATGTATATGTTAGATCTGTGTTTTGTTTTTGAATTAATCAATCAATGGTCTCTACTGAGTGTTTATTGTGGGCAGAGCACTGTACTAAGCAATTGGGAAAGTACACTACAATGGAGTTGGTAGACATGATACCTGAAATTTCCTCCTAATCTCATCTCCATGTTCTATTCCAATACAGCTGTTCTACTGAGTCTGTTGCTCCCCTCTCCCTAAAATTTCTGTTCTTCCCCTCCCAACACTGGCCAGGAAAGATTTATCTGAAATTGTTCAGTGCTAAATGAAATGCAGACGCTTCTGCTGCTCTGGTAGCTGCTTGCCTTATTCCTTATGATGATGTTTCTGCTGCTGTACCAAACATTTGTCTTATTCTTTGTTCTTCAGACCTCAGGTTCCTTTGATCAAGGGTGTAGAAAGGTAGGGGTCTTGCTGACACCTTTGAGAGGGCCCAGGAATAAGACTTTGGGTGCACATCAGTTGGTAAAGTGAAATATGACTCCTAGCTGCTAGTCTAGAGCACTCTACTAGAGAAACAATGTGGCCTAATGGACAGAGCATGGACCTGTGAGTCAGAAAGACCTGTATTCTAATCCTGCCTCCAACACTTGTCTGTTGTGTGAAGTTGGGCAAGTGACTTCACTTCTCTGGTCCTCAGTTACCTTATCTGTAAAATAAGAATTGAGATGGTGAACCCCATGTGAGACAGGGTCTGTGTTCAACTGATTTGTCTGTACCCACCCCAGTGCTTAGTACAGTGCCTGGCAGGTAGTAAGGGCTTAACAAATACCACAGTTATTATTATTAACTTTAGTCCCATCCTCCGTTCTCACCCCAGCGCAGAATCAGGAACATGTGCTCCCCAGCCCAGGCAGAAGGAATTGGTGGTAGTGAGTGGGGAGGTGCCTGGGTGGAATGGGGAAGTTAACAACGACTATCCCAGAGTCACATATGATGGACCTTGGCCCAGAAATCCTATTTAGTGGAGGCCTCCTTTCTGATCTGTCCCCAGCCCAAAGTCCTCCTAGGATCACCCTCTTCCCTCCACTTCTCAGCCCAGCCCTCTGAGGCTGAGGAGGCATATGCAGATGTGGGCAAACCTACCCACAGGCCACCAGAAAACTGGAAAGAAGCAGGTACTCAGAACAGTACACTCGCCAATATTTACCATTATCCATCCTTACCTCTTCTCATAGGCCCTTCCCATGAAGAGAGGATATAATTATATGAGCCTTTCCCCCTTCCTGTTTTGGTGTTCAAAGAAGTTCATTCTGCTAATTTTTGTGGTGGGATTAGATATTCAAAATTTGGAAGCTACAGGAAGTCAGGAGGTCTGACTTTATTTCGCACAAGCAACTAACGGACTTTTCAAAACATATGATAGAATGGCAAAATGTATGCAGTATGGAAACCAATTTTCCGAAGAAAAAACAAATCATATCTGTAGGCCACTGTAGAAACAAAGTGGACCAGGTCATGATTTGCACTCATTCAAACCATCTCTTCTGAGCTGTTCTGCTTCTATGCCCTCTTCACTGTCTCTAGCCAACCTTTTCAATTGAAGAATAGTAACTTCAGTGACTAGAGTCCCTAGGAGTTGCAGAATTCCAAGGGATGGAATGTGATGGGGCTTTTTATCCAGCCAAACTGCCATTTCCTCAAAACAGGCATATCACACAGTCTCTTCTCCTTCGTTTGTCCTGTCCAGCTTCCTGCCTTATCAGAAAGCTTGGTACATCAAGATCTTGAGGCAGGATGGAGCAGTTCCTCCCTTAGCAAGTTCAGGACTCCTGGCTGGCTTATCTGTAGTATCTGCCCACCTGACCTCCATAATGGGGAGGACTAGACAGAGCCGATCAATTATGCCAAATAGAAATGTGCTGCTGCTTGTCTTGAGTATATGTCATGTATCATGCTTTTTGATCATGTACGAAACTGGATTGCTGTATCAACGGTATATAAAGAAGCTCTGTATTGCTTGGAGCTGAGTTGGCTTGACTAGTTGAAGAAATTCTGCTAGGCAACCACCTCTCCCTACTAGTAATAAACTTGTCTCTGACATACCATCTTAAACACAAAGCAGAGTATGAAATTTTCTTCGACTCTCCACACTTAACAATGGAACTTTTAAGGCAGAGATTGCATCATGTAGACAAAACAAATTATTTTTTAAGGTACAAATGATTAGTTCCAGACAAAACCCTATGTCACATCATCTATATGATCAATAGGCCACATCTCAGAAGTTTCCAGGTCTCATCCTTGTCTAAGAACATAAAAAATATCATTGCTGCCTATGTCCAGTAGTCCTCCATACTAACATTCCCTACACAGATGGCAGAACTATGCTTGGAGGAAGCATTTAATGATTATCCTCTGAATATCCATCCTCATGTTGAGAGATACATCATCTAACATCCCTACATTTTCCTTCTGAATTGCTAAATTTCCCTCTAATAGCCTATTATGGATTTCCTCTCCATGAATCATTCAAACCCTGTTTTGAGTCTGATGATATTTTCTAGCTGCACTCGTTTCTGTGATATTAAAATCCATTCACTTACTCCTTGCTATGTGACAACAGATTTCCTTTAGCTTGTTCTGGACATATCACCGTCAAGCTCCAGTGAGTAACTCTTCGTCTCTTTTATTCCAAATTTCATACCTGTGATGATCTTATAGACTTCAATCATATATCCTCTCAGGATAGCTTCATCTTTCTCGATTGAAAGAATCTCTAACATTTGCACCTCTGCTCCTCTAGATTCTCTTTCTCCTGATGTTTATGGTTATTCCTCTCTGAAATTTCACCAGTTATTATATTCATTCATTCAATCAATTGTATTTATTGAGCCCTTACAGTGTGCAGAGCACTGTATTAAGCTCGTGGAATTTACAATTCGGCAACAGATAGAGACAATCCCTGCCCAACATGCAGTGATCCGCACCATATCAATCAATCATCAATCTGATATTGTGATTTTATACAATGACAAAAGAGGACTTTTACTTTATTTTATCTCCCTTACCTGATTATAGGGCTTGGCAGGCCCTTTAATCTGCAATGATCAAAAATCACAGTCAAAGACAATACTGAGATCTATTTCTTGAATTCTGTTTAACAGAGCCAAGAGCATTGTCATCCTCACCATCATAATTTACTGAGGGCCTATAAATGAGTACAGCAGAAACAGGGTACTTTTTCCCTTGAATCCATAACCTTTCAGCATTTGCTATTCGCCCAACCCACAACCCCATAGCACTTATGTCCATATATTTAAATTATATATTATAAATTATTCATTCATTCATTCAATCCTATTTATTGAATGCATACAGTGTGCAGAACATTGTGCTAAGTGCTTGGAAGAGTACAATACAACAATAAACAGACACATTCCCTGCCCACAACGAGTTTACAGTCCAGAGTGGGAGAGATAGAAATTAATATAAATGAATGTACAAAAGTGCTATGGGCCTGGGAGGAGGGAAGAACAGAGGGAGCTATGCAGAAGGGAATGGGAGAAGGGGAAAGGGAAGGCTTAGTCAGAGAAGTCCTGCTGGAGTAGATGCGCCTTCAATAAGGCCTTAAAAGCGAGGAGAGCAATTGTCTGTTGGATTTGAGGAGAGAGGACGTTCCAGGCCAGAGGCAGGATGTGCGCCAGGGATTGTTGGCAAGACAGGTGAGATCAAGGCAAAGTGAGAAGGTTAGCACCAGAGGAGCAAATTGCGCAGGCTGGGGTGTAATGGGAGAGTAGTGAAGTGAGGCAGGAGGGGGAAGGTGATTGAGTGCTTTAAAGCAAATGGAGAGGAGTTTTTATTTGATACAGAGGTGGATGGACAGCCACTAAAGATTTTTGAGTAGTGGGGTATCATGAAGGGAGTGGGGAGAGGCAGGAGGCTGGAAGGTCAGCAAAGAGGCTGATGTAGTAATCAAGGAGGACTAGGGTGAGTGATTGTATTAATATTGTAGCAGTTTGGTTGGAGAAGAAAGGGCAGATTTTAGTGATGTGTGAAGGTGCAACAGACAGGATTTAGTGATGGATCGAATTTGTGAATATATAAATTATCCAGATTAATGTCTTTCTTCCCCTCTAGACTGTAACCTTGTTATGGGCAAAAAGCTATGCTGTATTGTACTCTCCCAAGAGCTTAGTACAGTGCTCTGCAAATAGGAAATGCTCAGTAAATACCATTAATTGATTCATAATACAGAATAGAATAAGCAGCATGGCCTAGTGGAGAGAGTATTTTTTTTTACCTGTCTCCATTATTAAATCATAAAGCTCTTAATGGCAAAGGATCATATCTTCTTCTTTCACCTAGTTCTAAACAGTAGGTACAGTACACAGTGCTTGTGGCTCAATGAATTCTACTGATTACTTGATTTACCAAGCGGCACCAGAAGTTCTTCTTTTTCTAACTGCCACCTTGTCTTATTCTACTCCTTCGTTTGTTTTCTGCAGTTCTCAGTGTTCTCCCTTCTACAGCTAAATTATTTTGTCAGTGGCCTTATATAGCTTGGAGTCAGATATAGAGGACGCTTCAGAGAAAGAGAGAAATAACTGAGGAGGCGGGAACAGCAACTTGGAAAATGGTGAAACTGATGGTTTTCTTTTAATGGATTGAGTTTATGTAGTTGGCTGTTGATGTACTGATGGATTGAGTGTATGTTTGTTGGCTGTTGATGTATTGGCTTTGAAGAGCAACGAAATTTTTAGATTCCTTAGAGTAATAATTCCCATTTCTAACCAATAGTGGCAGAACAGTGTGATTTATTTAGTACATAACTGAGATGCGGAAGAAGACAATGTAAACCACTTCCATATTGTTACCAAGAAAATTTTATGGATACAGACACTAGAATGACCTTTTAACAGAAGATGGGATGATCTGAAGAGGGTGTGTCCATGGAGGTGCTATGGGTAGGAAACTACTCGGCATTTGAAGAAGATGTAACTGAGAACACTGAGAAAGGAAAATAACATCATCTTCATCATTGTCACCATCGAGCCTCATCTGTATAATGGGCATTAAAATGGGGATTCTTCCTCCCACCTTAGACTGTGAACCCTGGATGGGACAGAAACTGTGCCTGACCTGATTTTATTGTATCTGTTCAATCATGAGCACTGTCCTTGGCCCATAGTAAGCATTAAACAAATACCACAGTTATCATGCATTATTAATAATAGTAATAACTGTGGTCATTGGTAATCACTTACTATATGATAGGCCCTGTACTAAGTGTTGGGGTAGATAGAAGTAGTTTAGCTCCCATATGAGACTCATAGTCTAAGTAGAAAGGAAAACAAGCATTGAATCCTGAGTTTGTAGATAAAGGAATGGAGGCACATAGAAGTTAAGTGACTTGTCCAAGGTCTCTTTCACAGGCTTTTCCTCTGCCTCCCAATCCCTAACTATGGGGGTCCTTCAAGGTTCAGTTCTGGGTCCCCTGCTATTGTCCATCTACTACACTCCCAATTCAACTACCACCTCTACATGGATGATACCCAAATCTACATCTCCAGTCCTGATCTCACTCCCTCTCTGCAATCCTGCATTTCCTCCTGCCTTCAGTACATCTTTACTTGTATGTCCTGCCATCGCCACAAACTTAACATGTCCAAAACAAAATTCCTTATCTTCCCACCTAAACCCTGTCCCCCCCGACATTCCCATCACTGTAAACAGCACCACCATCCTTCCTGTCTCACAAGCCCATAATCTTGTTGTTACCCTTAACTCCTCTCTTTCATTCAACTCAAATGTTCAATCCTTCATTGAATCCTACCCAATCCACCTTCACAACATTGCTAAAATTTGCCCTTTCCTCGCCATGCAAAATGCTACCACATTGATTCAATAACTTATCCTATCCCACCTTGATTACTGTTTAACCCTCCTTGCTGAGTTCCTTGTCGCCTGTCTCTCCTCACTCCAATCCATACTTCACAGTGATTGCCCAGATCATTTTTCTATAAAAACTTTCAGGCCACGTTTCCCCACTCCTCAAGAACTTCCAGTGGTTGTCTATTCACCTCTTTATCAAACAGAAAGTCCTTATTAATGCCTTTAAAGCACTCATTCCCTTTGCCCCCTCCCACCGCACCTTATTACTATCCTACTGTAACACAGTCCATACCCTTTGCTCCTATAATGCTAACCTACTCACTGGACTTCAGTTTCATCTATCTTGCTGCCACCTCTTGGCCACATCCTATCTCTGTCCTGAAACATCCTCCCTCTTCATATCTGACAAAAAATTTACCTCCTCACTTTAAAAGTCTTATTGAAGGCACATCTCCTCCAAGAGGCCGTCCCTGACTAAGCCCTCATTTCCCTTTCTGTCACCCTGATTTGTTCCCTTTCACCCTGCCCTCAGCCTGACAGCGCTTATGTATGTCATGTATGTTATGAGAAGCAGCATGATATAGTGGATAGAGCTTGGGACTGGGAGTCAGAAGGTTATGGGTTCTAATCCTGGCTCTGCCACTTGTCTGCTGTGTGACCTTGGGCAAGTCACTTCACTTCTCTGGGCCTCAGTTACCTCTCTGTAAAATGGGGATTGAGACAGTGAGCCCCATGTGGGATAACCTGACTACCTTGTATCTACCCCAACACTAAGAGCAGTGCTTGGCACATGGTAAGCACTTAACAAATACCAGCATTATTATTATTATCATTATTATTATTATTATTATTATGAGCCCTCGGCTCATACCCACCAGGACCTTCCTGGACCAGGCTAGGCTCAGTGACGTACAGAGTCGAACCATGCCACCAAAACCCAAGGTTACTGTGGAAAGTTTTTTACTCAGTTTTACCAACATGCAACGTGCAAGGGAGTGACACATACACACTCTCACTCACTCCACTCCAAGGGTCCAGTACCAGTCTGCTGGTCAAGGGAGCCTGTTCTGCCAATCCCACAGCAGAAGGTTGGGAAACGTCCCTGACAACATGGACCACTGATGCCACAAGCCTCCTCCACATGCCGCTTCCCCCAAATGTTGTTTCCAAATGCTGCTGCCTTCTGCTGCTTCTTCTTCCCCTTTGAGTGCTTCCTTACAGCTATGGTCTACTTCTGCGGTCCCTGCTTCCTTGTGATTCAAAACAAGTGCCTTCTACCTGTCTTAGACGTTGCAGGTGTGGCTCTACATGGCAGTCACTGATTGGTCCAGATCCATTACAGGGTAGAACAGGGAGAGAAGGCCACACCTCCCTTCATGCTCTGACACACCTCAGGCGGGCAACCATCTGTCCTCAAGTAGACCACATCAATGCCTTCCAGAGTTCCTTCTTTGTTCTTCATTGTTGTTCGCGGGATCACAAACAGTCACTAGTAAAATGGCTTGCTGCAGGCTCACCACAATATACGTATCCATAATTCATTTATTTATTTTAATTTATGTCTCTTCCGTAGACTGTAAGCTTGCTGAGGGCAGGGAATGAGTTTGATATAATGATAACAATAGTAATGAATTTGGTACTTGTTAAGTGCTTACTATGTGCCAGGCACAGTTCTAAGCACTGGGGTAGATAGAACTTAACCAGATTGGACTCAGCCCCTGTGCCACAGGGAGTTCACACTCTTAATCCCCATTTTACTGATGAGGTAACTGAGGCACTGATGAGGTAAGTGGCTTGCCCAAGGCCATACAGCAGACAAGTGGTGGGGCCAGGATTAGTACCCATGTTTTCTGACTTCCAAGCTCATGGTCTTACCTCTAGGTCATGCTGCTTCTCATTGTTATATTGTAATACTGTGCACTCCCCAGCATTTAGTTCAGTGCTCTGCACATAGTAAGCACTCAATAAATATGATTGATTGATTTAAAAGTAGTGGAGCTGGGATTAGACTCAAGGTTCTCTTACTCCCAAACCTGTGTTCTTTCCACTAGGCAACACTTCATTCTTGTTAGCAGGTCACAGATATGGCAAGAGGTCCAGATCCCTTCACTCCCCCATCACCTCCAGTGTCAGCCCTCCTTTAGATCCATCTGGAATGTTATAGAAGGGTGCACACTGCTTGGTCAATAGAGGCAGAGCTCCACCCCACAAGAAGCTTATTGACTAGAGGAGGAGAGAGACATTGAAATAAATTACAGTTGCATTTGAAGCTAATTCCTAACGGACTGTAGGAACAGTTAATATCAAAATGCTTAAATGGAATAGACTCCACTGCATGTGTTATGTTTCTCCCCTTAGACTACAAGCTTCTTGAGGGCAGGGGTCACATCTACTAATATATTGTATTCTCTTCTGTACTTATTACTCTCCTACTACAACCCAGATCGTACACTTTGCTCCTGTAATATTAATCTACTCACTGTACCTCAGTCTCATCTATCTTGCTGCTGCCTCTCACCCACATCCTGTCTCTGTCCTGGAACACCCCCCTTTCCCCTTCATATCTGACAAAAAAATTACAGAAATTTTAATTTCTGCTTCTGCTGTTCCTGCTTTCTTGTGATTCAAAACGAGTGCCTTTTACCTGCCTTAGGCACTGCAGCTGTGGTTCTTTGTGGCAATCACTGCTTGACATGTTCCTGGGTAGAACAGGGAGAGAAGGCCATAATTCCCCCCCAAGTTCCTCAAGGCTTCTGTCCTCAAGTAGACCACATCGGTGATCACTTAAAGGTTACCATAGATTGGTTGATTGATTGTTGATTGGAAACCTAGATAGCTCTAACTACATACTTGCAAACCTTGTCATTAGTTCATTCTGATATAATCTTTCCCATTTTGCATTTTTAATTTAATTCTGACTTGGATCATGTCTGCTTTGGGAGCCTGGTTCAGTCATGTTCTCTGGAACCTATACAGAAATCTCAATTATTGGATTATGGAAGGAAATTCTAATTCCATTTCTTCCTTTAGTAGCCCTAAAAGCAGGTTCATCCTCATTTAGGGCTATAGAGCAAAGTGACGTCAATTTACATTGAATAAGGATCTTGCTGTATTCTTAATAACTCCTTCTGCACTGAATTCAAGAAGATGAGATTCAATTTTCTGAGGGAAAGCATGGGATGAAAGTTCAAGCAATAAAGAATCCCTTGACTTGTCTTATGCTGTCGAGTCGCTTCTGACTTATAGCGACATCACGGACACATCTCTCCCAGAACGCCCTGCTCTCTATCTGCTATTGTTCTGGTAGTGTATCCATAGAGTTTTCTTGTTAAAAATACGAAGGTGGTTTACCACCACTGCCTTCCACGCAGAAAATTCAAGTCTCCGCCCTCGACTCTCTTCCATGCTGCTGCTGCCCAGCATGGGTGAGTTTTGACATGTAGTAGATTGTCTTCCACTCATTAGCCACTGGCCAAACTAGGAATGGAATGGGTGGGCCTCTGCTTGACTCTCCCTCCCATAGCCAAGACTGTTAGAGGACTGGAACTCTCCAGGTGCGACCCCGGGAGGGGAACAAAGAATCCTAGGAAACTTAAAAGATCATGTTAAAGAACAGTTCACTATAGGACCACCTCTAGAGTCTAAGCTCCTTGCGAATAGAGATTGGAGATTGTATCTATCTACCCTATTGTACTGTACATTCCCAAGTGCCCAGTATAGTGCTCTGCACAAAATAATCACTCAATAAATACCACTGATTAACGAGAACATTAAGGCATAGAAAAATAGAATACATATTGAGGAAAGACAATTAAAATCTGAAATAAATAAGAATGCTACCCAAAGTGGAAAAAAATATCAGCTATATTAAAGAAGATTAAGAATAGAATTCATAATTCATATAAGCAAAATTACAGTAAAGACAGAAGAGCGGCTTTACAGAGAGAGCAGCATGGCCTTGTGGAAAGAGCACAGGCCTGGGAATCAGAAGGACCTTGGATCTAATCCCAACTCTGTCACTTAGCGTGGCTCAGTGGAAAGAGCCTGGGTTTCAGAGTCAAAGGTCATGAGTTCGACTCCCAGCTCTGCCACTTGTCAGCTGTGTGACTGTGGGCAAGTCACTTAACTTCTCTGTGCCTCAGTTACCTCATCTGTAAAATGGGGATTAACTGTGAGCCTCACGTGGGACAACCTGATTACCCTGTATCTACGCTTAGAACAGCGCTTAGAACAGTACTCTGCACATAGTAAGTGCTTAACAAATACCAACATTATTATTATTGTCTACTGTGTGACCTGGGGCAAGTCACTTCACTTCTCTGGACTTCAATAACCTCATTTGTAAAGTGAGGATCAAGACTGTGGAGCCCTATATGGGACAGGGACTATGTCCAACTTTATGTACTAAGCTTAGAAACATGCTTGGCACATAGTAAGCGTTTACCAAATACTACAATTACTATATCATTATTGCCTTTGAAAAATAGAAAGATTATTGTCACAACATAAGAATGAAAGAAATGACAATCCTGTTAAAACTGCTAGTCTGTTAAACCTGTTAAATCCTGTTAAACCTGCAAGTTCCTCGATGCCAGGAAATATATGTACTAACTTTCTAGTCCCTTAGCACCTGAGAACCAAATCTTGGCCCTCACTGCAATTCATTTTAATGTCTGTTTCACTTTACAGACTGTAAATTATTTGTGGGCAAGATCATATTGTATTTTGTCAAGCACTTAGTGCATCACACTGCATGCAGTACTTTATTTTTTTTTATAGTATTTGTTTCATACTGTTCTAAGTGCTGAGTGTTAATCAGGTTGGACACAGTCCCTGTCCCAAATGGGGCTCACAGTCTAATATTCAATAAACATCACCATTTGATTGATTTATCGATTGCTTTGGACATAGAAAATGCTATGGTTTGATTATTTAGATTTTAATCCTAGTACTATGGGACTTTTTCTCCAGCTGAGGTTTGTTCTGTGCCTAGGATATATTTCTAGTAGTTAATAGGCGGTCCCTTTCTCTTCCTAAATAGAATTCTTAAGGACAGAAGCCCTCCTGGGAGCTCAAGGCAGGGGAGAAACGTGATGCTGCTTCATCTGCCCCAAGCACAAAAGCACTATATGTAGTTGGAGAAAACTAGGAAATGTGATTTCATCATTGTTAACCAGATATAATGGCAGCAGTAGGGAAATCAGAGCTTCCTCATAGCAGAGGGCCAAAAGAAGGGCCTTGTTTGATTTCTAACTAAGAAGAGTTGGAAGGAAAAATGAATGTTTCTAAAACACTGCTAATAAGGTTCCCCTGTCATGGACAAAGATCAGGTACAGGTAATTATAGTCAGGAACAAGACATTCAGGGAAATGAGCTGGAAAAGAACTGAAGATTCATAATTTCTTCAGTTATATTCCCTTTGCTGTCAATAGTGTGAGATAATCAGTGGACTATCAACTCCAATTGACCCACTTTATTTTCTTTAAAATGTTCACTGGCATTTTATCAACTCTGAAAGGAAAGTCCTATTCAAATGCAAATGTAACAAGATGAAAATAAGCCAGAAGTTTGAGGAAATGATAAATAATTGAGAAAAATCAGCCTGCTCATCTTCAGGGTCTAGCCCTTTTTTATTCTCCAGAGAATCAACAAGGGTCAGTTTTGACAAGTCCTTTTCTTGGTGCCAAACTGTCTAAACATTTCATTCTAAAGGAACAGGATAGGAATCAGGGGAAAAAAGAGAGAGGATGGAGTTGGGAGACTGGGAACACAATGTAGAATTGGAATTGGAAATAGGGTGAACAAATAATAAACTATTTTTGTGGTTAAGGCCTAAGGCATCAACAAGGTACTGCATAGTAAGAGTCCTCAGGAAGTGAAAAATGAATGGAAGTTTGGCATGATCCTGGTTATCAAACACATAGTAACTTCACAGGGCTGCAGGATTATTAATGGAAAAATAACCTAGGAGACAGTATAAATCCATTGAAATGTCAGTGACATTCAACTAGTCCAGGGCCTTAATATAAAAGGGCCTTGAAGTGTAACTACGAAGGTTTGCCCTATCAAGACTAAAGATATGTTTAAAGTCAACATATTTTTGTTCTAAGGGAAACAGAACTCTGGGTTTCAAAAAATGAAGGCAGTAAAAGAAAAAGTCAGAGATTTTAGTTGTAAAGACAAACACTGGCACTTATCCAAAAGGACAATTCACACATGCATCAATAAATAAAACCTGCAGATGATAACTCTGGTGTTTGGTAAGCACTTACTGTGTTGTCAAGCGCTATGCTAAGCCCATGGGTTAAGCCAAGTTAATGAAGCCCCTTCTGGATATGTATCCAAACTTGACTTCACTGACTCTGTCCTCACATGATTCTCCTCTGATCTCTTTGGCTGTTCTTTCTCAGACTTTTTGGTGGGCTCCTCCTCCCAGTCCCTCACCGGGTTCCTCAAGGTTCAATACTCGGGTCCCCTCCTATTCTCCATCTATACTCATTCCCTTGGAGAACTCATTTGCTCCTATGGCGTCAACCACCAACTCTATGCGGATGATACTCAAGTCTGCATCTCCTCCCAGGATTTCTTACTGTCTCTCCAGGTTTGCATCTCCTCCTGCCTTCAGGACATCCATGTAGAGATGTCCTCCTGCTATCTCAAATTTAACATGTTCAAAACAGAGCTCCTATCTTTCCTCCCAAACCCTGTCCTCTCCCGAACTTTCCTGTTACTGTAGATGGCACAACCATTCTTCCTGTCCCTCAAATCCATAATCTTATTCTCATCCTTGACCCCCCTCTCTCATTTATCCCACATATCCAATCCATCACCAAGTCCTGTTGGTTTCACCTTCACAACATCGCTAAGATCCACCCTTTCCTCTCCATCCAAACTGCTATCACATTAGTACAATCACTCCTCCTATTCTGCCTAGATAATTGCATCAGCCTCCTTTCTGACCTCCCAACCTCCTGCTTCTCCCCACTCCAGTTCATATTTCAGTTCACTGCCTGGATTATCTTTCTACAGAAATGAATGTCACCCCCCTCTTCAAAAACCTATAGTGGTTTCCTATCCACCTCCATAACAAACAAAAACTCCTCACTATTGGCTTTATAGCTCTCCATCACCTTGCCCCTTCCAACCTCACCTTCCTTCTCTCCTACCTCCCAGTCTGCAAACTCCGCTCCACCGGTGCTAACCTTCTCACTGTGCCTCCATCTCATCTGTCTTGCCGCTGACCCCTGGCCCACTTCCTACCTCCTGCCTGGAATGTCCTCCCTCCTCAAATCTGCCAGGCAATCACTCTCCCTCACTTCAAAGCCCTGCTGAATTGCATCTCCTCCAAGGGGCCTCTCCCATATGGGGTTCACAGTCTACATAGGAAGGAAAACAGGAATGGAATCCCCATCCTAAAGATGTGGAAACTGAGGTACAGAAAATTTAAATAACTTGTCCCAGGTCACACAGCAGGAGAGTGACAGAGCTGGGAGTAGAACTTGGGTCCTCTGATTCCCATGCCCAAGATCTTTCCACTAAGCCATCTTGCTCCTCAGCTATTTAGGGGTAGTATTATAGATCATAGAAATAAATCCAATGACTATTGTATTTTGATATTTAAATTCTCAAGGGGTTCTTGTACCAAAAGAATGCAAAGACTGAATAATACTGCATACTGGATTTTTTTTCATAGCAAGTACAAAATATTTTTGAGTTAAATTAATTTGGCACATTTGAGGGTTTTGGTATTTTGGGGTATGTAGGTGTTTGTTCTATTTTTGTGATATATATATATATATATATATATATATATATATATATATCCATATCCACACACACTATATTATGACCCTGTTGTGGAGATTTTTGGTTTACTGCTACTTTTATTCATAATTACCAGGGCTATATCTTGTGCTTCCCAGGCTCCACATACAGCTACACTGCTGAACTGGGAAGGAGAGCACAGCTGACCATGGAAACCAATGTCTCAATAATAATTTCCTGCCCCTCCTAAAGTAGTGAGTGCAGGAGTTGGGAAGGAGACACACTCTTATGTCTGCTACACAATGGAAAGTGTAGCATTGGCCATACTTTGTTTTTTGGATCGATAGATGGATAGATAGATAGATAGATAGATAGATAGATAGATAGATAGATAGATAGATAGATAGATAGATAGATAGATGATAGATAGATAGATAGATAGATAGATAGATAGATAGATAGACAGATAGAGACAGACAGACAGACAGACAGACAGACAGACAGACAGATATTTTAGTGAGCCAACTGCAAGCCATTCTATCAGTGACTGTTTTTTGATCCAGTGAACAACCACAGAGAAGAATGACTTTGCAAAGGACCTAGGCTACTCTACTCTGGAACAAATCACAAGGCTGGTTCGTGGGGTGAGGCAAGGAGGGAGAGGTGGCTTTTCCTCTCTTTCTTGCCCAGTAACAGGCTTGGGTCAATCAACAACTGCCACATGGAGCCAGTGTGACGTCCAAGGCAAATAAGAGCAGTTGTTTTTAACTGCACGGGGGAAGAAGCATCCAAGGCTTGGTTCAGTGATCTGTGCTGCCAGCATGGACTCAAGGGTAGACAAGGTGGCGGGAACTTCTCTAAACCTTCCAAAGCAGGATCAGCAGTTTGAGCTCCACTGATAATCAGACCAGTACCTACATTTGTTGGGAGTGGGAGTGGGAGTGAGTGTGTATTTATGTTACTAACCTGCACATAGGTTAAAAAATTAAGTAAAACTGTCCACAGTAATCTTGGTGGTTCAGTTCTTCACTGTGAACTTGTCACAGAGTGCCCGTTCTAGAAAATTCCTGGTTGGTATGAGCCTGGGGCTCGAAAACAATATAGACATATTTTTCTATATCATATATATTATGTATATACATAAGACATCTAGACAAACACATATATATTTATATATATATATATATATATATATATATATATATATCCTCTTCCAAGAGGCCTAACTGAGTCACCTTTTAGAAGAATGGTCCAGGCCATAAAATGAAGAAATAACTGGAGTAGGTGAAGACTGCGGCCAGGCAGGTCAGTGAGAAGGCTGATGCAGTAGTCAAGTGGTGGGATGGTATGTAATTAGACCACCTTAGCAGCAGTTCATACTAAGTGCTTGAGAGAGTACAACACAACAGTCAGTATAAAAGACACATTCCCTGGTCACAATTAGCTTGCAGTCATGGTTTGGTGACAGAATGAATATGCCAAAATCAGAGTTGATTGGAATCCCTATACGAATCTAAATTTACCTTGAAATAAGGCTTCCAAGACAATATATTTTCTGATTGAGTCCCCAACTCTCTAACCCCGCCTTAAGAACATTTTCAACCAATCAATTAATGGTGGTTATTGAACGCTTTCTACCTTCCAAGTACTGAGAACATTTTCAAACAATCAATTAATGGTGGTTATTGAACGCTTTCTGCCTTCCAGGTACTGACTTCCATTTTTTTCTGGGACTTCTGATTCCATTCCACATTATAATCTTGATTTGAATCAATCAGTGGCATTTAGTGAACTCTTACTGTGGGCAGAACATTTACTAATTGCTTGAAATACTGCAATACAGATGGTAGACAAGATTCCCTGCTCTCAAGGAGCTTCCATTCTATTGGTAATGGTTTGCTGCTCCTAAACTGAAACTGCCTCTTCCAGGGCTTCAGATTTTCCAGAGAGAGGACAGGGAGAGAATCTGGATTGCCAAGACCCCTGTTATCTTACTTGCCCCTCCAGGCTACTTGGTAAAGAGAGCAACTATTCTCTGAGAAGTCCACTTAAATAGTAATTTTAACTTCAGTAAGGAAGCTAGGATACATCCTTGACATCAACTCTGTTTATTGATTACTTTAGTGAATACTTTATTGATTGGCCAAGTGTGTATTGTTGTATATTGTTCTAACATCAACTCTTGTACACAGGGAATGAATCTTTTGCTCCTGTTGTACTTTTCCAAGTACTTCGTACAGTGCTTATTGTAAACAATAAATACTACTACCACTAGTTGTTACGGTAGCTGAAATTGAATTTGAGAGGTATACAACTGATTTATAAAATTTGGGGTACTCAAACTATTTGTGGGGATGACACTGGAAGGAGAGGTGGATTGGGTGTGGCTGTTACTACAAGTAATGCTGGAACGAATAAAGCACAAATGTCAGGGTGATGAAAACAAAGTTACTTGTAGCAGCAGCACAACAGTAAATAAAACACAAAAGGGTGATGAGATTAGGAAAGTCACTGGTACAACTGAGAAGGCCAATAGAACTGCAACAAGAGTAGAGGGAGAGTAGTAGTAATAATAATCATAATGATAGTCGTTAAACACTTACTTACTATGTGCCAAGCCCTGTTCTAGTCCCTGGGGTAGGTTCAAGTCAATCAGGTTGGACACAGTCCCTGCCCCTTATGGGGCTCACACTCTTAATCCCCATTGTACTAATGAGGTAACTGAGGCCCAGAGAAGTGAAG
Organism: Ornithorhynchus anatinus; assembly: GCF_004115215.2. NCBI lineage: Eukaryota > Metazoa > Chordata > Mammalia > Monotremata > Ornithorhynchidae > Ornithorhynchus > Ornithorhynchus anatinus. The sequence continues at coordinate 160,682,299 of NC_041728.1, forward strand.
TGATTGCACAAGGCCACACAACAGATAAGTGGCATAGCCTGGATTAGAACCCAGGTCCTGCTGACTCCCAGACCCTTGTTCTACTAAGCCATGCTGCTTCACTTGAATATTCAAAACAGTAGTACCAGAGCAGCACCTCCCCTTTTCTGGATGACTGGAGAGCGTTTTTTTTGAGTACAGAGTTTATATTCTCTAACCTGACCATGACCTTGTGCAAAGACTCACCTCAAAATATGTAGACACACCTCAGGAATGTCCCATCACAGGACAGAATGGCAGTGGAGGTGAGGAAGCTCATCTTTGGATGGATCCGGTGGGATCAAAGGGGTGGATGTTGGAGGGATGAATGGGCACTTGGGGAGAAGTACTTTATTGCTACTGTTCTTGTCTGTCCCTCTCCCCCGATTAGACTGTAAGCCCGTCAAAGGGCAGAGACTGTCTCGGTTACCAATTTGTACATTCCAAGCACTTAGTACAGTGCTCTGCACATAGTAAGCGCTCAATAAATACTAATGAATGAATGAATGAATGAATGAATGAATGAATGAATGAGAACTGATTTTTGCTCTGCAGACTGTAGTCCACTAGTCTCTACACGAGCAAGGGAACAAGCCAGTAAACCTGTTACTTCAGGCCTCACGACTTGTCACGAGAGAAAGCAGCATGGCGTAGTGGATAGAGCTTAGGCCTGGGAGTCAGAAGGTCATGGGTTCTAATTGCGGCTCTGCCACTGGTTTGCTGTGTGACCTTGGGAAAGTCACTTCACTTCTCTGGGCCTCAGTTACCTCACCTGTAAAATGGGGATTCAGACTGTGAACCCCTTGTGGGACAGGGACTGCGTCCAACCTGATTTGTTTGTATCCACCCCAGTGGTTAGCACAGTGCTTGGCATACAGTAACCACTTAACAAATACCATAATTATTATCTCATTCTTGGATTGGCTGCAACAGGTGTGTTCTTTCTCTTTTTGGGAGTCTCTCTTACAGGAATCTCTTTAGGAAGGCAGCTGTTGGCAGCACCATTCCTGAACTTACCCGATGAAGCCTCTATGACTGTCTGAAAGGGCTTCATGCTTCAGTGTGAACCAATAACCCTTTTTTTGGAACTCCCTTTTATGGAATTATTTTGGCCAAAGATTCAGCTAGTTGTCCAGACATATTGAGTATGGTTCTTTATTTAATGCTGACAAGTCTGGCACTGAGCAGAAAGAAACAGAACACATAACAGAGACAGAATAAGAAACAGAATGATGGAGAGAGAAGGGAGAGAGAAAAGGAGATAGAAAGTAACAGGAGAAAGTAGGCAGAGGGGAAAATGATGAAAAAAAAGAGTGAAAGTTCTCTTTTGTAGTTCAAATGGCTATTGCCAGTAAAGTCCTTCCATATAGACATGGTTGAAAACGTCTGGTGTACTTAGGAATATTGTCCTTGACAATGCTGACAGGTTTGCCATGTACAGAACTGGTTGTTTAAATCGAACCTATCTCTCTGTGCCCTCATCTTCCTCTAGCTTCTGCTAGAAGGAGAGTAACTGTTTCCAATAGGCTTATGCTTGTATGGGCACATAGGCTCTATTGTTATTCAACAGTCCACTGCTATAGAACATTATTAAGAATGTGCTTCATTGTGACTTTAAAATATTTATCCTACGCTTTGCTTGTATATAATCTATTTAAATCCGGCTGCCACTGCCAGAGGGGAAGCTGTCTTGTATTTCTGCTCAATGAAGCTTCACCCCGCCCCCCACCACACACACACACACACACACACACACACACACACACAAAAACATGTCTGACAGTGAAATTTATTCATCAATCTCAATGACAGGGCCTGACTGGCATTTCCTTTCATTCCGGACAGAGGTAAAGATAGTGCTGATATCTTCATTAGTTGTTTTGGGCACTGTTTTGATTCTGCTTCTTGATTTCACTATCTTCCCAAAGCCTCTTCTTTTGTAAAAGAATCAACCCATTTTTTGATATCCTAGAACTTCAGGTCCAAACTAAAGATACGAAAACCCTCTACGACAGCTGGAAATCAATTACCAGACACCTGATAGTGGAGACAAATGCTTTCACACTAGCAGAATGTACAAGAAAAAGATATCAGGGCTTTGTGAATGAGCAGCAAATACACGTAAAAATACATTACACAAAAAATCATTTCTGTTAATCGGATCATCTCTTTTTCATTTTTCATTTTTTTCATTTCTCTGTAACTCTGAAGGTAAGGTAAGCAATAAAAGCAAAGTGGAATTGTGGTTATATGATTGGCTGAACTTTTTAATGCGATAAATACAATCAAATATGTCTAAGCCCATCGAAATAGTTCTGTTTTTTGCTTCCACATATATTGGTTCAATTTCTGAATTGATGTAGGATTGGTGCATGAGGAAATTCCATACAAGATGGATATGTGTGTGTGTGTGTGTGTTGGGGGGGACGGGGGGATGATTTCTTAGATTATGAGCCCCATATGGGTCAGTGTTTAAACCCATTATGATGATTTTCTATCTCCCCCAGTGCTTAGCACAGTATTTCTTATATTTGGAGCCCCATTTGGGTCAGAGTCTAGGTCCAATATGATGATCTTGTATCTACCGCAGCACATATATGCAGGGGAAATGAAACATTATTATTATTATCATTTAGCACAGCAAATAATAATTGTGGTATTTGTTAAGCGCTATGTGACAAACACTGTTAACTGCAAGGTAATCAGGTTTTCCCATGTAGGGCTGACACTTTTAATCTCCATTTTACAGATGAGGTAACTGAGACATGGAGAAGTTAAGTGATTTGCCCAAAGTCACACAGCAGACAAGTGGCAGAGCCAGGATTAGAACCACATCCTCTGACTACCAAGGCCAAGCTCTTTCCACTAAGCCATGCTGCTTCTCTATACATATAATATATATGCATATATTATATGTTTATGCAAGGGCAATGAATAATTATACATATATATTATATATATATATAATATATATAATATATATATATATATAGTTTTAGTATTTGATTCTGCAGCTTTTTCTACATATTTATTAATGATGTGACAGCATAGTATTAATGCATTCTAAATACAGGTGTCAGGTACAAACCTTTCTGAAAGAGGTTGTCTCTTCCATTCTTATATACACTGAAACTAACCCTAATCCTGGATCATGAGACTTTAATGATCATTTATTGTAGTAACTGAGTGAAGTTTATTGATCTAGTTTTCCCTGAAACTAATTCACTGTATTAAGGACTTGAGAAAGTACAAAAGAAGGATGAGACATAACACCCTGTCCACAAGGAGATTACAAGTAGTCAGACAGATGTGAACTAAATACTAATTAGGCAATGAGAATAAAGCGATTATTGAGGTCGGTATACATTAGAGAAGCAATGTGGCTCAGTGGAAAGAGCATGGGCTTGGGAGTCAGAGGGCATGGGTTCTAATCCTAGCTCTGTCACTTATCTGCTGTGACCTTGGGCAAGCCACTTAACTTCTCTGTGCCTCAGTTACCTCATATGGAAAATGAGGATTAAGACTGTGAGCCCCACATGGGACAACCTGATTACTTTGTATCTACCCCAGAGCTTAGAACAGTGCTTGGCATATAGTAAGCACTTAAAAAATACTATAATAATTATATTACTCTAACTGCTAGATTAGATGTTAGTGCCCCAGAGATATAAGGGTGGGCCACATGACATCTGACAAGGTTAATTTAACTGTGTCACTGCCCGAGGGTCACAGCTAATTGTGGGAAGAGAATGTGTATGTCTGTTTATTGTTGCACTGTACTTTCCCTAGTGCTTGGTACAGTGTTCTGCACATAGTAAATGCTCAGTAAATATGACTGACTGAGTGAATGAATCAGCGGTTATGAATCTCCCAACCCACCTTTATTGGTCAGAGTGGGAAATGTGGGATCATTTCCCCCTTTCAAGGACTGTAACTGTAGGTCTGCAAACACTTTGCTCGTAAAATGGAATTCATTCCATTTGATGATAATAATCATAGTGATGGAGTTTCTTGTGGGCAGGAAACATGGCTCCCAACTGAATTATATTGTACTCCCTCAGGCACTTTGTGGAGCACTCTGCACACAGTAACCGCTCAATAAATACGACTGATTGATTGACTCACTAAACACATACTAGATGCCACGCATTGTGCTCAGAGCTGGTGTGATATATGATTTGCCTGGGAAAAAAATAAAGCAGCATGCGGTAGCCTTGGGCAATACTGTGGAAATAAAACTGGAAACCAAATGGATCTATAGGACCTCATTTTAATTTTTTTTAAAGGTGTTTGCTATTTATTCACCATGGTCCAATTAAAAAATGATTGGGAAAAATGTTTTCATGACAGAATGAAGAGAAGAAATACATGTTTTGAGAGTAAAACTGTCTATTGTGAGTTGATACTCTCAGCAGAAATCTATAACTTACAAAAGCTCACTGCAACAAACGCCGCTAATTGACCCTCTTGTCGGCAGACATGGCTGAAAGGCCAATAATTGAATAAACACAGAAATGTCATTGCCCCTTTAATCCCAGGCAGGGACCCTCTTGTTAAGAGACAATGTCCCTTGATAGAATTGTAGGAAGAAATTTGCATTTATTTGCCCATGTTGTTTCTGATAAATAAGCAGACAACTCAAATTCCCAGGCTCACTGCTCTGGCATTTTTTACTCTGGCTAAATTATAATCATTGCAGCTGTTGAGATAGATAAGGAATGGGAGATCATTTAGAAAAATTAGAAAACTAACTCCAATCTATACTCTGCCCCATCATGTCCTGTGCACCGCCCCCAATGTGAATTTAAGCTGCTGCTGCTCCTCTCATCACAACAGATGGCTGCACAGATCCACTAAGGCCTTTCCCCCAAGACACCCAGAAGAAGTGTGTTCTAGTGGAAATAACAAGGGTCCGGGAGTCAGAGGACCCACGTTCTAATCGTGGCTTTATCACATACCTGCTCTGTGACCTCGGACAAGTCACTTAACTTCTCTGTGCCTTGGTTCCTTCATCTGCAAAAGGGGGATTCAATACATCTTATCCCTCCTATTTAGGCTGTGAACCCCATGTGGGACCTGATAATCTTGTATCTATCCTGGCACTTAGAACACTGTTCGGCACATTGAAAGGACTGAATAAATACCACCATTATTATTGCTATTAGAGCCTTTGATGGCCTCCTCTATTGGACTGCCTTACTGCTTCCCCGGGAACACACACCGGCTCCCTTCCACATCCTAGATCCACTCCATTCTGACCGGCCTAACCTGCACCACCCCAGTGGGTCAGAGAAAAGTAGCTGCAGCCTGACTAGTGCCTCCACAAAAACTAGGGAAAATTCTGGCGGTTGTGCTGGTCATGGTTCTGACTGTGCAAGGAGATTGAAATCTGCACTGTGACCTTGGGCAAGTGACATCTATTCTGGGCCTCAGTTCCCACATCTGTCAAATGGGGATTAAGAAGGTGAGCCCCATGTGGGACAGGGACTGGGTCCGTCACTGGGGTAGGGACTGTCTCTATCTGTTGCGGAACTGTACTTTCCAAGTGCTTAGTACAGTGCTCTGCACACAGTAAGTGCTCCATGAATACGATTGAATGAATGAATGAATGAATGAATGAATGAATGAATGAATGAGCCCCATTATCTTGCAACTACCCCAGTGCTCTCAACAGTGCCTGGCACATGGTAATTACTTAAATCCCGTAATCATTACTGTTATTATTATGATTAGCCACTGTACCTTACAGATCATTGCTTACTGTCATTATGTTGTCGGAGGGTTTGGTTTCAATCTTGCTTTATTTGTCTGTCATTTGTTCCCTTACCTCCTTTTTTTTTCATACTGTGAGGCCCAGACTGGGACTGTTTCTAATTCTCACCTGTACCAGGGAAAGAGGGACTGTTTCTAATTCTCACCTATGTATTCTTTCACAGAGTTTAGTTTAGTGTTCTGTGCACAGTAAGCACGTAATATATATTATTAGTAATAATAATGATAATGGTACTTGTTAAGTGCTTATTTTGTACCAAGAACTGTTCTGAGCATTGAGGTAGATACAAGTTGACCAGGTTGTCCACAGTCCTTCGCAGTCTTAATCCCTATTTTACAGATGAGGTAACTAAGGCTCAGAGAAGTGAAGGGGCTTGCACAAGGTCACACAACAGACACGTGGAGGAGCCAGGATTAGAACCCAGGTTCTTCTGACTCCCAGGCCCTGTTCTATCCACAAAGCCTGCTGCTTCTCAGCAATTACTACAGCTGTTGCTATCACTACAGATGTTGCTATTACTACTTCCATTGCTTTATGGGAAACAAGAACGGAGAAGAGCACTTGCTCTAGCCATTCCGTCTGGCTTCTAGCTGCTTAGCCTTAAAAAAGGGCAAAGTCAAGGCCTATTAGACCTCAGCAGGAAGCCGCACCTGAGAATGGCTTTCACTGCTGCACAGTGGCTACTGTGGATCAGCCCCCAGTAAAATATAAAATATATAAATGGAATAATATAAATGGAATAATGGAATAAAATAAAATGTCGGAATAAGGAATATGAAACTAAGAAAGGACTTTTAAGAGAAAACATCTCTGAAATAAAAACTGACCAAAGCCTTTGTATTTATTTTGGACACAGCCTTTAAAAACTTCAAACGATCCCTTCTGTGAGTTCTTTGTTATAGTTGGGAAAGATCTGAAGAAAGCAGGGCTGTGCAAAATGTTCTAGAGGAAGAAAGTGCATAAATTGTATATGCAATAATAGCCTAATGGAGCTTTCATTGGGGTCAATATCTGAAATATATCTCAGCATGGAAATATTGTAAAAATAAGTGACTAAAATAACTTATTTGAAAGAGACTTGGGGCTACAGTTTTGCTCAAAAAAGTTTGAAAACTGAGAAGAGCCAGAGAATATATTGGAAGCTTTAAGAGCAACAGTGATTTCCAGTTCGAAGACTATAAAAAAAACCACAGTAATGCACCTTAAATTACTTGAACTAATATACCACCAATAATATCCTTTTTCTCTGGTATTACTTTGATAGTTCTGATGATCTATCTTCCTTTTGAATTTGGTGTTATGGCATACTCAAAATAAAGTACAAGAAAAGATATTGCAAATATGGCTATATGGTGCTTTGATGAATATGCATAAAAATAATATATTAGGTAATATGAACTTCAACTAACTGAAAACACTTTCCAGTTGAAATATCATTTGGTCTAAAATTATTCAATTAAATTTATGGGACAAGGACACTGTGCAAGATAGACCTAGTTGTGTTCAGTTATTTCTTTGTTATCTCACTTGCATAGCATTTCATAATATCTCATAGCATTTGGAACTAAAAGAGAAATGAATCTGACCCATTATGAGTGTGATGCTTTTGCAGATTATTATATTCTCTTTGATATAGGCTTCACTGAAGAGAGAAAGGAACACTAAAGTTTTATGTAATATGCTTTTTTGAGCTGACACAATCATATTTCATTAAACAGCATTATTATCTTCCCATCTCTTCACTGATTCCCCAGCTAATCTTAATATTTTTTTACATTTTATAATGAAATGAATTGATAGCACAGGATGTTAAAATATTGAAGTTGGTGCAGTGGATTCCACATTTTCTTTCAACATGGTTTATACCGTCCCTCTCTTATACATGATTCTGATGAATCTTTCTAATTTAGATATTAGTATTTACAATTTCCCCAAATGCTTTAGTTAACCAAAGTAATAAAAATCAACTGAAAAACTGCACAATTGAAATGCCTGAAATGTATTTAATGCCTGATGCTTAGTGACTCCCCTGTCCATTTTCCTTGCCAGTTGTTTCAGGGATTTACCTCCATCCCCAAACCCCCTGTCTCCCCACCTTCCCCATTTCTTACCCTTATTGACTTTACCACATATTTTATTAAGAAAATTGAACTTATCAGATGTGATATCCCTAAAATCTCCTCTGCTCCTCTCCATTCCCACCCTCTCCTGGCTTCTCTTCAACTCTCCCAACGTTCTCAGCAATATCTCATGAGGTGATCTCCTGCCATCTCTCAAATACAATTACTCATCCTATCACAACTGCATTACTGTATCAGCCTCCTTTCTGACCTCCCAACCTTTCATTCAATAGTATTTATTCATTCAATAGTATTTATTGAGCGCTTACTATGTGCAGAGCACTGTACTAAGCGCTTGGGATGAACAAGTCGGCAACAGATAGAGACAGTCCCTGCCGTTTGACGGGCTTACAGTCTAATCGGGGGAGACGGACAGACAAGAACAATGGCACTAAACAGCGTCAAGGGGAAGAACATCTCGTAAAAACAATGGCAGCTAAATAGAATCAAGGCGATGTACAATTCATTAACAAAATAAATAGGGTAACGAAAATATATACAGTTGAGCGGACGGGTACAGTGCTGTGGGGATGGGAAGGGAGAGGTGGAGGAGCAGAGGGAAAAGGGGAAAATGAGGCTATAGCTGCGGAGAGGTAAAGGGGGGATGGCAGAGGGAGTAGAGGGGGAAGAGGAGCTCAGTCTGGGAAGGCCTCTTGGAGGAGGTGATTTTTAAGTAAGGTTTTGAAGAGGGAAAGAGAATCAGTTAGGCGGAGGTGAGGAGGGAGGGCGTTCCAGGACCGCGGGTGGACGTGACCCAGGGGTCGACGGCGGGATAGGCGAGACCGAGGGACGGCGAGGAGGTGGGCGGCAGAGGAGCGGAGCGTGCGGGGTGGGCGGTAGAAAGAGAGAAGGGAGGAGAGGTAGGAAGGGGCAAGGTGATGGAGAGCCTTGAAGCCTAGAGTGAGGAGTTTTTGTTTGGAGCGGAGGTCGATAGGCAACCACTGGAGTTGTTTAAGAAGGGGAGTGACATGCCCAGATCGTTTCTGCAGGAAGATGAGCCGGGCAGCGGAGTGAAGAATAGACCGGAGCGGAGCGAGAGAGGAGGAAGGGAGGTCAGAGAGAAGGCTGACACAGTAGTCTAGCCAGGATATAACGAGAGCCCGTAATAGTAAGGTAGCCGTTTGGGTGGAGAGGAAAGGGCGGATCTTGGCGATATTGTAGAGGTGAAACCGGAAGGTCTTGGTAACGGATAGGATGTGTGGGGTGAACGAGAGGGACGAGTCAAGGATGACACCGAGATTGCGGGCCTGCGGGACGGGAAGGATGGTCGTGCCATCCACGGTGATGGAGAAGTCTGGGAGCGGACCGGGCTTGGGAGGGAAGATGAGGAGCTCAGTCTTGCTCATGTTGAGTTTTAGGTGGCGGGCCGACATCCAGGTGGAGACGTCCCGGAGGCAGGAGGAGATGCGAGCCTGAAGGGAGGGGGAGAGGACAGTCCCCACTTAAGCCCATACTTCACTCTGCTGCCTGGAATATCTTTCTACAGAAACGTTCTGGTCATGTCAACACTACCCCAACCCCCTCAAAAAGCTCCACTGCTTGTCTATCAACCTCGTGTCTTACAAAAACTCCTCACTATTGGCTTCAAAGCTCTCTATCAACTTGCCCTTTCTTACCTCACCTGCCTTCTCCTCCTTCTCAATCCCTGCCCATACCCTACGCTCCTCTGGTGCTAACCTTCTCACTGAATCTTGATATCACCTGTCCTGCTGCCAACCCCTGGCCCACGTCCTACCTCTGGCCTGGAACACCCTCCCTCCTCAAATCCACCCAAAAATAACTCTTCTCCCCTTCAAAGCCCTACTGAAGGCTCACCTCCTCCAAGAGGGCTTCCCAGACTAAACCCCCCTTTTCCTCAGCTCCCCCTCCCTTCCCTGTCATCTCGACTTGCTCCCTTTGCCCGCCCCCACAACAGCACTTACGTGTTTATGAATATATAATTCTATTTATTTATATGGATGCCGGTTTACTTGTTTTGATGTGTATATATCTATAATTCTATTTATTTAAATTGATGCCTGTTTACTTGTTTTGATGTCTGACTCCCCCCTCCAAGACTGTAAGCCCAGCGTGGGCAGGGATTACCTCTCTCTGTGGCTGAACTGTACTTTCCAAGCACTTAGTACAGTGCACCTAGTAAGTGCTCAATAAATATGATTGAATGAATGAAAGAATGAAAATCCACAACCATCTGTGCCTGACATCAACACTAAGCACTTTGTCAAAATCCTTTGCCTTCTTTCCTCCCTGACTACCATCTTCAACTGTTCAATCTCCAGTGACTTTTTCTCCACTGCTTTCAAACATGCTCATGACTCCCATATCCTAAAAACCCCTCAATTGATCCCATATTTCCAACCAGTTATTGCCCGATCTCTCTTTTACCATTCCTCTCGAAACTCCTTGCACAAGTTGTCGACACTCACTGTCTCCAGTTCTTCTCATCCAATTCTGTCTTTAACCTCTTCAATCTGGCTTTCATCTTTTCCCCACCACAAAAACTGTCCTTGAAAAGGTCACCAATGATCTTCTTTTTGCCAAATCCAACTGCCTCAACTCCATCCTAATCATTCTTGACCTCTCGGCTGCCTTCAACACTGTGAACCACTCCCTTCTCCTGGAAACATTATTCAATCATTCAAGCATATTTATTGAGTCCTTACTATGTACAGAGCACTGTACTAAGTGCTTGGAATGTACAATTCAATTTTGACTTTACTGATAATGTACTCTCATGACTCTCCTCCTAGCTCTCTGGCCTCTTATTCTCCATCTCTTCCATGGGTTCCTCCTTTGCCTCCCATTCCTTAACTAGATCAGGCTCAGTTCTGGTTCTCCTTCTATTCTCCTTCTACACCTAGTCCTTTAGAGAACTCATTCACTCAGATGGCTTCAACCACCACTTCTGTGTGGATGATTCCCAAATCTATACCTCCAGCCCTGATCTCTCTCCTTTGCGGCCTTGCATTACTTCCTGCCCTCAGGGAAATTTCTACTTGGATGTCCTGCAAACACTTCAAATTTAACATAGCTTAAATAGAATTGCTCATCTACCCACACAAGCCTTGTCCTACCCTTGACTTTCCCATCACTGTAGAGAGCAACATCATCCTCCCTGTCCCACAAGCCCGTAACCTCCACACTGTCCTTGACTCACCTCTTTCATTTGACCCACATATTCAATCTGTAACCTAATCCAGTCAGTTCAACCTTTGCAACAGCGATAAAATCTGCCCTATGCTCTCCATCCAAACTGCTACATGTTAATCCAAGCCCTTATCCTATCCTGCAGCAGCCTTTTTGTTGACTTCCCTGACTCGTGTGTCTTCCTAGTCTAGTCCATACTTTATTCCGTTGTCTGGATCAAAAACAAAAATAATAATGCTGGTATTTGTTAAGCGCTTACTATGTGCAGAGCACTGTTCTAAGTGCTGAGGTAGATACAGGGTAATCAAGTTGTCCCTCGTGAGGCTCACAGTTAATCCCCATTTTACAGATGAGGGAATTTAGGCCCAGAGAAGTTAAGTGACTTGCCCACAGTCACACATTTGACAAGTGGCGGAGCCAGGATTCAAACCCATGACCTCTGACTCCCAAGCTCGGGCTCTTTCCACTGAGCCACGCTGCTTCCCATAAATGTTCGGTCCATGTTTCCTCACCCCTCAAGAACCTCCGGGCATTGCCCATTCACTTCTGCATGAAACAGAAACTCCTTACTATCGACTTTTCCCCTCCTACCTTTTCGCATAGCTTTCGCACTACAACCAAAGCCCCGCACTTTGTTCCTCTAATGCAGAACTACTGACTGTACCTCTACCTCACTTGTCTTGTCACCAACCTCATTCCCTTTTCCTGTCTCTGGCCTGGAACACCCTCCTCTTTAAATCCACTAGACGATCACTCTCCCCACCTTCGAAGCCTAATTGAAGGCACATCTCTAAGAGGTCTTTCCTGACTAGGCCCTCATTTCTTCTCAATAATAATTATGGTATTTGTTAGGTGCTTAATCTGTACCAAGCCTTGTTCTAACTGCTGGAGTAGATACAAGGTAATCAGGTTGTCCTACATGGGGCTCACAATCTTAATCCCCATTTTACAGATGAGGTAACTGAGGCACAGAGAAATTAAGTGTCTTGACCAAGGTCACACAGCAGACAAGTGGCAGAGCCCCCTCCCTTCTGTGTTGCCCTGCCCCTGGGATCTGGATCCTTTATTCACCCCTCTCTCAGCTACACAACTCTCATGTATATAGACATAGTTTCATTCATTTATATTAATGTTTGTATCTCCCTCTAGTCTGTAAACTTGTTGGGGTACAGGGATCTACCAACTTCGTTATGTTGCACTCTTCCAAGTGCTTAATACAGAGTTCTGTACCCAGTAAGTACTCTGGGTACTTATTTATTTGATTGATTAAATGATTGATTGCTTAATTGATGTCCTCTGCCTTGTCACTTTGTTTATTAATCTATTTTACGGTATTTGTAAAGCAGTTACTATGTGCCAGGTCCTGTACAAAGTGCTGGGGTAGTTACAAGCTAATCAGGGTGGACGTGGGGCTCACCGTTTTAATCCTTATTCTACTGTTGAAATCATTGTGGCATTGAGAAGTGAAGGGACTTGCCCAGAGACACACAGAAGGCAAATGACAGTCAGGATTAGCATCCAGTGTGGCTCCATGGAAAGAGCCCGGGCGAAGGAGTCAGAGGTCATCGGTTCTAATCCCGTCCCTGGCACGTGTCAGCTATGTGACTTTGGGCAAGTCACTTAACTTCTCTGTGTCTCATTACCTCACCTGTAAAATAAGGACTAAGACTGTGAGCCTCATGTGGGACAACCTGATTATCCTGTATCTACCCCAGTGCTTAGAACAGTGCTCGGCACATACTAAGCGCTTAACAAATACCAAAATCATCATCATCATCATCATCAGCATCCAGGTCCCTCTGACCTCTAGACCCGTACTCTATCTGCTAGGCAATGCTGCTTCCCCCTAGCCAAGAAGGGGTGGGAGTCCCATTTTGTAGCAGATGGGGAGGGAGGGCATATAGCTTTCATAAAGCCTGGAGCTCCAGGTTCCTTTCAGTTTCACCTTTCCCACCCACCTCGCACCTCCAACCAGCCTTGCCCCTCCCACCCAACTCTCCCCTCCAGCCAAACTCACCACTCCAGTCAGCCTCACCCAACCCACCAGCCTTGCCCCTCCTGAGAGTCAGTGTCATCCCACTCACCTCCTCCCTTGCCCCTCACGCCAGTCTCACTCAAACCAGCAGACTAAGTGTACCCTCCATCGTCGACCCTCCCACCAGCCTCAGCCCACGGCTCACCTTCACCCCACCCCCAAGATCAATGGGTGACGGAAGACCCTACAGATCTTTTGAATGTTGAGGGTTTGTAAACAGGCACAATTGCCTGTTATGGTGTGATGACCACTAGAACAAATCCCTCTAACACTCGCTTTCTACTTTGTTTTACACTGTTGTCTTTGGTGCTGAATTTTGTAGTCTTTTTGTGTACTCAGTACAGTCAGCCCTGTGGAGTCCTCATTGGCCTTATTCATTCATTCATTCATTCGATTGTATTTATTGAGCTCTTACTGTGTGCAGAGCACCATACTAAGCACTTGGAAAGTACAATTCAGCAACAGAGACGATCCCTATCCAACAAGGGGCTCACATTCTGGAAGGGGGGCTCACAGTCTAGAAGCGGGGCCCACACACACTGTACAGTGAAGAACATTTTTGGAAACATCTTCAACTATATATTACTGTCCTATGCATTTTAAATTGTGAACATATATAATAATGATGGTATTTGTTAAGCACTCACTATGTACCAAGCACTGTTCTAAGCTCCGGGATAGATACAAGGTTATCAGGTTGTCCCATGTGGGGCTCACAGTCTTAATCCCCATTTTACATATGAGGCGACTGAGGCACAGAGAAGTTAAATTAATATTTGTTCTAAGTCACACAGAATGACAAGTGGCAGAGCCAGGACTAGAACCTATGACCTCTGACTCCCAGACTCGCCACTGCCACATTACAGGTGGTATATGACAATGGGCATACTTGCAAAGCATAATTCCATTTCTATCACTATGCCTTTACTATGATAATTTGCAGAAATATTGTTTCAAGGATTCCTAACACCTGCTAGCCAAGGGAACCCGGGACTCAGGTTTAGATGTTCACCTAGCCTCGCCAGGCTCACTAAGAAGGTGAGCCAACTCATGAGGCTCATGAACTCATGACCTCTGACTCCAAAGCTCATGCTCTTTCCACTGAGCCACGCTGCTTCTCACTGAGCCACGCTGCACTTAACAAATCTCTACTCTGTTCAGGGCTCTGTACTAGGAATTTTGGAGCTTAGCGTGGACTAATGGATAGAGCACAGGCCTGAGAGTCAGAAGGACCTGGGTTTTAATTCAGGCTCTGCCACTTGTCTGCTTTGTGACTTTGTGCAAATTACTTAATTTCTCTAACCTTCAGTTTCTTCCTCTGTAAAATGGGGATTAAGACTCTGAGTCCCCTATGGGGCAGGGACTGTGTCCAACCTAATAAATGTGTACCTACCCCAGCACTTAGAACAATACTTGACACATAGTAAATGCATAACAAGTACCATAACTATTATTATTATTATTAATAAGTGCTTAACAAATACCATTAATAATGTTGGTATTTGTTAAGCACTTACTATGTGCAGAGCACTGTTCTAAGTGCTGAGGTAGACATAGGGTAATCAGGTTAAAAAAATCTAGTGTCAGAAACACTAACAGATAGGAGGATGTAATTGATCCATCTTATAAGAACACACAGAGTAATATATGAGCATTTATAATGATATATTTATATATAATATATCATTATACATATTAATATACTCTGTGTATATAAGTCACGCTATGATCTGCTGTTTAAATGCTTAAATACTTAAATGCTTAAATGCTTAGGTGGCTCTCATTAAAACCTTGCTAAATACCATTATCAACTAATTCAAGGCAAGGGGAAAACATTTCACAAAGTGGTAAATTTCCATTAAGTCTTATCTGATCCTCTCAGTGTCCTCATTGTAATTAGTAAATTACAGTTGCAGGGTATTCAAAGATTGGAAAAACTGAACTAATGCCAAATGATGATGGAATGATGGAAGAACCTAGATCTAGAGACCAACGTCCTCATGGAACTTGCTATCCTGATGTTGGGAGAGGTCTGGGCTTGTCTGGCTGAGTGGCTGCAGGTTCCAGGGAGACATAAGTTGCTGTAGTTCAGTTCATTCATTCAATTGTATTTATTGAGTGCTTACTGTGTGCAGAGCACTGCTCTTCTAAGGATCTATCTCAACTCCTGAACCCATAGAGGCTCTAAGCTTACTGTGGGCAGGGAATGTGTCTGTTCATTGTTTTACTGTACTCTTCCAAACACTTAGTACAGTGCTCTGCACACAGTAAGTGCTCAATAAATATGACTGAATGAATGAGAACTTTAAAAGCAAAGGAAACCAGCCAAAATGTGAAGTTCTGACTCTTGAGGAACTTTTGAGAACTCCAACTCTTAAGGAAGAATACTGCTCAGAAAGCAACAAGCAAGGAGGGAATTTAGTCCTCACATGTTTGCATATGATTTTCCTCAATATTCAGAACATTTTAGAAATGCCACAAGACTCAAGGATGTCATAAAAATCACCATTTTCAAAAAGAAATTGAGAAGCTGATTGTGGACACTCCCCCAGAACCTGTCACTGCCTGTAGGATTGGAGCCAGACTCCTTCTGAACAGATTCCTGAAGGAAATGATAACAGTCATCATCATCATCATGGTATTTATGTAGTGCTTAATATGTGTGAAGCCCTGGTCTAAGCCCTTGGGTACATATGTTAATCAGGTCAGATGTAGTCCTTGTCCCTCAGGGATCTCACAAAATAAGTAGGAGGGAATCCCCATTGAATCCCCATTTTACAGGTGAGGAAGCTGAGATACAGAGAAGTTAAGTGACTTCTCCAAGGTCACAAAGAAGGCAAGTTGCAGAGCCAGGAACAGAACACATGTTAACTGATTCCCAGCTCTGTATTCTTTCCACTGGGTATGCTGCTTCTCTTAATCACCTGTGTACTACCTGAGTCACTATATGGCTTCAGATCAACATGCAGCATAGCAGATAGCCTCATCGTAGCATGACAAATACAGAAAAAAAATCATAAAATCATTCCAAGCCCTATCACTGTGCTCACTGGCCCCACAAAATGAATTGACACCTCTGTTCCATTAGCCAAACTTTTTACTGATTATCTGGAAAATCTCAACTTACATAACTAGTTGCTCAGATAAGTATCGTATAATTGTTTTTCTACTGTTCAGGAGTCATCAGGCTCTGCTAATTTGAACACATCCAGATTTTTAAGTAGATCTTCAACATTTCCTTCCCAATTCAATTTAGACTCCCCACCGCCACATTACAGGTGGTATATGACAATGGGCATACTTGAAAAGCATAATTGCATTTCTATCACTGTGCCTTTACTATGATAATTTGCAGAAATATTGCTTCAAGGATTCCTAACACCTGCTAGCCAAGGGAACCCGGGACTCAGGTTTAGATGTTCACCTAGCCTCGCCAGGCTCACTAAGAAGGTGAGCCAATTGTATCAAGAATATATGTGTGTGTATGTATATGTATATACATATATGTATATGAATGAGCACATGGCACAGTTCCAAAGTAAACGTTGTTTTCAACTTGCTGTCAAACAAATTGTGCACCAGCTGGAAAGACTAGAGTGATTTACAAAGACTAGCTAGAGACAGACAGACCTCCCATGAGGTATTACAATGTGGGAAAGAAAATATAAACTGTAAACTGATTCTAATCCACATTTAAAGGATAAAAAGACAGAGGTCAACTATTCAGAAAAGTCAAAAGTCAAATGTTTAGAATAAACTGAGATCCTCTCTATGGGTTCTATCAGGACATTTGCAGATTTTATCTCGAAAGATTGAACTAAAACAAATAGAAAATGGGGAAATATGCACTCTGTATTATAGTAGTGTATCTTTAACATTTTTGAATCATGTGAAATATGGTTGTCTTCGAAGGACAGAATGGTCTCCATCTAATTGACTTCATCATATAAGCCTATCCTTCCACAGAAAACTGAATAATAATATCTCAAAAAATAAAGCATTCACATCCATATGCCACATTAGTCAATCTTGGCCCTCCAAGCACTATCATGGTGATTCCTCTGCTCATGTGTGCATGTTCACACATGGTCAGAGCAAATCCAAGATATTTTTCACTTCAGAACACTCCATAGAAGCACTTTGATTGTGAACATTTCTTTCCCCTTCCCCACTGCTCCTTGGGGCTTGTGGTGTGGCTGAAGCAGTGTGTGTGCGTGTGGAGGGAGAGTTAAAGGGGAGGAGGGGAACACATGCCTATAATGAGAGCCCATGTTTTCGCCCTCTTTTACAACAAATCATCTGGGAAATACAAAGCTAGGAGAGAGAGCCTGATATGGTTTAGCCAGAGATATTAAGCATCTTTATAGTACTTCCACTGATGATAGGTTCTTGGGAAATTGGATTTGCTCCTGTATGATATAAATAATTAATATTTTTTGGCAGTTTAAATACCTAATTCACATGTTCTTGGCATTATTGAAGACATTTGTAAACCTCCAAATCTAAGAACTAGATAGTACCCATAAATCATCCACGGTTTCATTCAGCTTCCTTGGCAATGCCTCTGTTTCTCTCTGTCTCTCTGTCTCTGTCTCTCTCTTTCACAGTTTCTCTCTGTGTCGGTCTCTGGCTTTCTAGTGTTTGACTGTCTATTACATTTTCCTCCTTTTCCTACCTGGCCTCCCATTTTTCCCAGACCTAATCTGCTGCCTTTCTCTACCCAACACCATCATTGTATAAGCCTAGCCTGGCTCTTCCACCTTCCCATCCACCCATGTACAAATTAGAACCTGCATTTTTGGTACCATAAATAAAGGCATTATTTATTCAGACAGTAAATAGCAGTACTGTGAGGAACCATTCCCTCAAATATATCTTCCCCTCTACATGGAGTCTCTAAATCTAGAAAGGGTGAGGAGAACCAAACAGGGTGAGAAATTGATCAAGTCATAAGCAATGGGCAGGGCTGGAGAAGAATCTCTGGGTTTATCTCTCTCCTGCCTATTGTCCATGAGTCAGGTCCTTAGACTACATGCCTTTGCAGTAGGTGACTGAGAAGACTGATCTGCAGGGTGAGGGAGATTGTGCAAATTGGACCCACAATGCCAAACTTCTTCAAAAGGTTTACTACTCTATTTTGTACTTCTCAAGTATTTGGTACAGTGGACTGCATACCATAAGTACTCAAAAGCCAGTTTGTCTACCATTCAGTATTTGTTACCTAATCAATCAGTCATATATATTGAGCAGCTACTGCGTGCAGAGCTCAGTACTAAGCACTTGGGAAAGTACAATATAACATATTTGGTAGACGTATTCCCTATCCACAACAAGAATAATGTCTAGAGGGGGAGACACATATTAATAGATAAATTAATCAAATTATTGATATGTACGTAAGTGCTGTGGGGATGATGGAGTGGTGAAAAATGGCTGCAAATACAAGTTCAAAGGAAATGGAGAAGAGAGAGGGGGAAGATGAAATGAGGGCTTAGTCAGGGAAGGCCTCTTGGAGGAAATGTGCCTTCGATTAGCTTTTGAGGACACACAAATTCATGAAGCGTTCAATATTTTAAGGTAATTTTATTCATTTATATTAATGTCAGTCTCCCTATCTAGACTATAAGTTCAACGAGGGCAGAAAATATAATGTGTCTGTTATACTGTACTCTACCAAGTGTTTAGTTCAGTGCTCTGCACATAATAAGCACTTGATAAATATGATTAACTGACGGACTGAAAGTGGGGAGAGTGATCGTCTGCTGGATATAAAGGAGGAGAGAATTCCATGCCAGAGACAGGACATAGGAGCTAGGTCAGCAGCAAGACAGATGAGATCAAAGGAACATTGAGTAGGTAATGAAGTGCCTAATGAATTATTTATTGTTTAAATGAAGCCAGATGGCCTAGTGGAAAGAGCACTGGTCTGGGAGTTACAGGACCTGGATTTTAATCCCAGCTCTACCACTCACCTGCTGTGTGACCTGAGGAAAGTCACTGAACTTCACTGAGCCTCAGTTCTCCCATATGCAAATGGCAGATTCATTACCTATTCTTTTTCCTACTTCGACTGCTTACTGTCCCCATTTAGGACCTGATTATCATGGATCTACCCCGGGGCTTAATACAGTGATTGGCACAAAGTAAACACTTATTATAATTTTTATTATAATTATTATTCCCTGTAGGTGATGATTACTCTCTCTCACTTTCTCTTTCTCTGACTCTTTCTGTCTCTATGTCTCTCTGCCTCTATGATTCTTGGCCTCTAAATCTCTTTCCATTTTTCTTGAAGAATTTCTGTTTCTCTTTCCCTGTCTGTCTGCTTCCGTGGACTCTTTGCCTCTGTGATCTCTCTGCAGCTAGGATCTTGCTTAGAACCACAAACATATATAAAGAGAGAAAGAGGGAGCAGGTCCATTTTTCATTTATGAAGCCAATGCTGCCGACTGAGATTTCATTCCTGTGTGAAAGTGAATCCTAATTTACAGAGAGAAACAAAACTGTAAAACTTATTGTTGCTTTTGATTCTGTAAAACTTCTAAAAAACAATTTTAATTTACTGTGCTTAACTCCGACATTCTGGAGAGTTAACAAGTTTGTCTCCCTTTTAGAGTCAAGCTAAATCAAGACAGGATGATTCCTTAATAGCTATTAAGAGAGATGACTATCTAAAGTGATCAGTCAGGCACCACTCTAGGGTGTACTAAGCTAGAAGCTGGGGAAGACATAGAGATGCAGGAACATGAATAGGTGTTACCAAATAGGCAAGTAAGCAGCTTTTATGTAGCCACAATGCTGCTTTTCTTGTTCTGGCTTTAGCTCTCTGGATCCTGAGAATAAAAGAAAAATCCAAAGGGATGATTTTGACCAAGAAAAATTTAGAAAACAAAATGTATCTATTTATCTTTAGATATATATCAGAAATATTACCTCATTGGGGTTAGATGGAACTCTTTCAGATGTTCCTTTTGGGCAATTTGTTCTCGCTCACATTCAAAGGTACTGGATTTGAGATATTAGTAAATCAGTGTTTTTTTCCTACAAAAATCTGATTCAAGGACTATTGATTTCAGATGGTGATATCTGCCTGTTAAGATTGAGATGTGAGGAAGAGGAATAAAATTGCTAAGTTTTGATCATCAAAATGAAAGATGAGGGTCTCTGAAGATGTTCAGTGGAGAAGGTGAAGGGCAGTTTTTTAAATAACCTTTCTACCACTTAACTTTCCCTACCCATTAGCTATGTTTAGCCTTCCTTCCTTGTTATTTATCAAGTACATCCTGAGTGCACATATGATGATTCCATGGATAAGAGACAGCAGATGCTGAAAACATTGAGGAAATAATAGTAGCATGGGTAAATTTTAAAGCCCAACACCTTGCTGAATATAAAAGAAAGGCTTTGTAGTTATTATTATTGGTAATAATGATAATAATAATAATGGTATTTGTTAAGTGCTTACTATATCAAGAAGCAGCATGGCGTATTGGAAAGAGCATGGGCCTGGAAGTCAGAAGGTCACTGGTTCTAATCCCAGCTCTGCCACTTTTCTGCTGTGTGACCTTGGGCAAGTCCCTTCACTTCTCTGGGCCTCAGTGACCTCATTTGTAGAATGGGGATTGAGACTGTGAGTCCCATGTGGGACAAGGTCTATGTCCAACCCAAGTTGTTTGTATCCACTCCAGCAGTTAGTACAGTTCCTGGCACATAGTAAACACTTAAATACCATAATTTATTGCATATTTTTAATTTGATGTCAAAGGCAGATACAAGCCCTGGGGTAGATACAAGATAATTGGGATGTTCACGGATCCTGTCCCACATAGGGCTCACAGTCTTAATCCCCATTTTACAGATGAGGAAACTGAGGCAGAGAGAAATTAAGTGGCTTGCCCAAGGTCACACAGCAGAAATGTGCTGGAGCCGGGATTAGAACCCAGCAGGTCCTTTTGACTCCCAGGCTCTTGCTTTTTCCACAAGACCATGTTGTGACTGATGTCCAGAATTCTCATGAGAAAAACGACCGGTGCTCTATAGTAAATAAAAATTGTCAACCTGAAATTTCTCCCCACTAGTTGTAAGGCTTTTTATGAACTTTTGTTTCTTGACCTTGAGATGTCTGAAAAGCAGCAGTAGGGGAGAAAAATTTTGTGTGAGTGGCAGATATTCCAGCCAGGCAGATTCTCTCTGCAGGAACCCAACAGTGGATATCACCTATGAGCCTGTCGTAAAACAACCCGTTCAACCGAGAAGAAGGTGATCCGAGAAGGGTGCCCAGGCACACCAATAACCCAATCACATGTAATTTAGCCAATCCACATCTGCATTGTATACTCTTCTGGAGTTTGAAATTCAAGCAGGCAGTGTTTTCAGGAGATGGGAGCAAAGGTTTCATGTCGGGGTGGGCAGGAGATAAAGGAAGGAAGGCATAAAGAAAAAGCCAGAACAAACAGTCATAGAAACAGAGATTTGCCAACCATCCCTATAGTCTGGGGCAATAGCTACACACACCCGCACATGATTACGCCGTTATTTTGCCTTCCCTGATCTTAGGATAGTCATTTCTCTTATTCATTCATTCAAATTGTATTTATTAAGGGCTTACTGTGTGGAGAGCACTGTACTAAGCGTTTGGAATGTCCAATTAGCATCAGATAGAGACAATCCCTGCCCAACAATGGGCTCACAGTCTAAAAGTTATCTAAAAGTTTGAAAGTTAAAATAATAATAATAATGTTGGAATTTGTTAAGTGCTTACTATGTGCCTATCACTATTCTAAGCACTGGGGTAGCTACTGGGCAATGAGGTTGTCCATGTGAGGCTCACAGTCTAAATGGCCATTTCACAGATGAGGTAACTGAGACACTGAGAAGTTAAGTGACTTACCCAAAGTCACACAGCTGACAGGTGGAGGAACAGGGATTAAAACCCATGACCTCTGATTCCTAAGCCTGTGCTCTTTCCATTGAGCCATGATAACACTCTTAGTTATCAGTTATCAGTCAGTAGAATTGAATATCTATCGAGTGCAAAGTATTGTACTAAGCACCTAGGAGAGAGCAACATAAACAAAAAATATCTTCCCTGCCCACAAGGAGTTTACAGTTTAATTAATATAAAAATTCCTTTATGTAATACAGCAATTTGAGGAGATGGTGGCAGGCATATGGAGTCAGTACCCTTATGTTACAAGTGTCTTTGACTAGCTTATGCAGGGCCCTTCCAATTGACACTGCAGGCAGCTTAGACCATGTAGCATATATTATTTCTCAAAATGTTTTTCTCTTATTGTTTGCAAGACATTAAAATTCACAAATATGGGTGAAACAATCAGACAGAAGCTGGAAGATCTTGCCTCTCTCTTGCATGTTTTCTTATACTTTTAAGCATTTCCAGTTGGAAGTGTTCTTCAGCAAAGGGAAAGCATACGCTAAGGAAAATAGGGAATTGATCTAATTATTACCAAATTCTAATACGTCTTTACACCAAAAATTGGGGATAGTGTGCTTTATACTCCATAGGGAAAATGCCACCAAATATTTTCACATATTATTTAGTGTCTTCCTAAGTATTGATTATTGAAATATATATATACTAGTGTGATAAATGCAATTTTAATGTTCATTCAATCAATCATATTTATTTAGTGACATAATGAATCCCAAAGTAGTTATCCAATAATTTTCGCATCTAGCAAAGTGGTAGAAATAATCACATTTTTCCCCATAACCAATGCTTAGGTTTAGCTAGTGTTTATATTACTTATTGGTTCAACACTTGCCATTTACTCTAAGGAGAAACATCTTGGAAGATAATTTATGTTTTCAATATTAAATTGCAGTTATTTTTCCATCCTCAAATGGTCAAAGCATAACACATTTTTTTACTGTTAATCACTTTAGAAGATTACAGTTAAAAAGTACTTTCATTTATCTTTATTTGTGAGGCATCTCACCCTATTAAGTGATAAATTATTAATATATTACCACTACAGCAATATCGTCTACATCCTTTCAGCAAGGAATGCATAAATGTTTAAGTGCACCACATTTATTCGCAGATTTACTTTTATAACATATATGAAAGCCTGTAAAATATGTCTCTGGGCTTTGATCAGAGTGCAGAACTATTATTTACATAAGTGGGTCTTGATGTAATGAGACACTGTACTGCATTTTAAAGCTCTTCTTTCTGTGATGAATAGCATACCTTTGTGTAGTGACAAAGATACGCTTTTTGCGTTGACGGGATGGAGAAGATTAGCTAGGCAATGAGTGATTGCCTTTTGGTGCAGGAAAAATAGATTCTAAACAGAGAGGCAGAACACAATACCCTAGAAAATGATGAAATTTGTAGAGTTTAGTAAGATGGTGGGATGTGTGAATAGCTACTCGAGACTCATCAAAAATCTTGCTGTCAATATTTTTTCTATCTCTAGGTCAAGGTGGTACCTTCAGTACCCTGTTTCCTAAGATTGTTGACAGCTGATAGTTTCTCTAAGCAATGGAAACGAACTGCCGGGTAAAGATCCATGACTGGCCACTAAATCTCTCAAGATTTGGTTCGCCATTTCCAGATGGAAAACCCCCTTCATTATAAATAGCAAATATCAAGAGTGGGATTCCTTAGCTGTGATCCCTTGAGGGAATTTCCATGCAGGGATTCCTCACCCGTGATCCCTTGAGAAGATTTCCACATGGCAACTCGGTTGGTGATTTCTCTGTTAGAAGAGCTAAATGAGCTCTGAGAATTTAAGAATGGGATTTAGAGTAGGACATGTTTGAAAGGGAGACTGATGGAATTAAATTGGCCTAGCAACACAGGAACTGACACTTTAAAGACAATGAGCTAGGTTATGTCCTATATGAATTGACTATACAGCCCAGAGAGGGAATGAGCAAGCAGAAATTGAAGGTGGATTAGGAAGAAGATCACTTCAGCATGGATATGAAGACAAAGAAAAATAGGAAGGATTCATCCCCACAGTAAGCTTTTGGTAAGAACAAATTGTGCTGGGCTAATTTAATTTTCTTCTGAAAGAGTAACCATCTCTGAAGATAATAAACAATGGAAATAATCTGTCTACATCAGAAGTTTTTTTATTCTATCCTAATGTATTTTTCACAGGATTTTGAAAACAGTTTAATAGAATCATAGGATTATAGGAGCATACTCAACCATTCTCCCTGACTCCCAAGTCTTAAACTTTGTCATTTTTGACCCCATCTCTCTTTCAACCCACATCTTCAGTCAACAAATCCTGTCGATTTTATCTTCAGAGTATCACTAGAATCTTCCCTTTCCTTTCCAAACAAATTGTCATTCGTTCATTCATTTATTCAACTGTATTTATTGAACATTTAGTGTGTGCAGAGTACTCTATTATGCACTTGGGAGAGTGCAATATAACAATAACTCGCAGCATTCCCAGTCATTACTATAAATAAATACATTACAGATATGTACATAAGTGATGTGGGTCTTGGAGGGGGAAAGAACAAAGGGAGAAAGACAGGGCTATGCAGAAGGGAGTAGGAGAAGAGGAAAAGGGGGCTTAGTCAGGGAAGACCTCCTGGAGATGTGCCTTCAATAAAATTTGAAGGGGGGGAGAGTAATTATCTGTCCGATTTAAGGAAGGAGGGCATTCCAGACCAGAGGCAGGACATGGGTGACCGGTAGGCAGCGAGATAAACAAGATCAAGACAGAGTGAGAAGGTTAGCATTAGAGGAGTTGTGTGCAGACTGGGTTGTAGAAGGAGAGTAGCATCACCTGGTGGGTCCAAACAGTCATCACATCCCACCTCAACTACAGTATCAGACTCCTTACTGACCTCCCTGACTCCAGCCTCTCTCCAGACCGCACTCCACTCTGCTGCCCAGGTCATTTCATTCAAAAATGTTTTAAGCACATCTTCCCATTCCTCAAATAATTACAGTGGTTATTCATTCCTCTCAACATCAAGCAGAAATGCCTCTCCATTGACCTTAAAGTAGTTAATCCATTCTTTCCCCCTATTTATGCTAATTCTTCTGCCACCACACCCAACCTGCATACTTTGGTCCTCTAATGCCAATGTACTCCTTGGGCCTTTCCTCCTCTCTCTCATCTATTGTTTATGCCTCCCTGCTGATGGGAACTCTGTCTCTCTTCACATCCTGAAGACCACTATTCTTTTTAATTTAAAAACTATTCTAATATCACATCCCCTCCAGAAAACTTTCCCTCACTGATTTATCATCTCTCCATCCTATTTTCCATTCCTACCCTCCTCTCCCATGCACTTAATGGCAGAAGCATGGACTTGGGAGTCAGAGGACATGTTCTAATCCCAGCTCTGCCACTTCTCTGCTCTGTGACCTTGGGCAAGCCACTTAGCTTCTCTGTGCCTCAGATACCTCATCTGTAAAATGGGGATAAAGACTGTGAGCCCCACTAGGGGCAAGCTGATTACCTTGTATCTACCGCAGCGCTTAGAACAGTACTTAATAATAATAATAATGATGATGGTATTTGTTAAGCGTTCACTATGTGCCAAGCACCACTCTAAGCCCTGGTGTAGATACAGGGTAATCAGGTTGTCCCACTTGGGGCTCACTCTTTTAACCCCATTTTACACAAGAGGTGAGAGAGAGGAGGAAAGGCCCAAGGAGTACGTTGGCATTAGAGGACCAAAGTACGCAGGTTGGGTTGTGGTGGCAGAAAAATTAGCATAAATAGGGGGAAAGAATGGATTAACTACTCTACGGTCAAGTTGAGGTAACTGAGGCACAGAGAAATTAAATAACTTGCCCAAGGTCACACAGCCGACAAGTGATGGACCAGGGATTAGAACCCACGTCCTCTGACTCCCAAGCCCATGCTCTTTACACTAAACCATGTGAGCACTTAACAAATACCATATTTTTTAAAAACTCTCACCCTCGACATTCAGGTACTCATTCCATGTCTCCCCCCTGACACTTATGTGTTCATATCCTTATACCCTTTAACTTCCTCAACTGGAATAGATCTTAGTGTCTGTCTTGCCTGCTGGATTTTAAGATCCTTGAATGCAGGGATCGTATGTACTAATCAAGTTGCTCGAGAGTTTAGTATTCTGCACAAACTATAGATCAAGGAAGGGGCAGAGTAAGTGTTGTTCGGCTGGGTGTGGGATAATATCAAAAGGGAGGGTAAATAGGATGGGCAAAAGAGTTATCGGGAAAAGTGTCTTAGTGGAGATGTGATTTTAGTAGGACTTTGAAGATGGGGAAAGTAGAAGAGAACATGAAAGGGGTCAATGGTGAGAGAGATGAGATTGAGGCACAGAGTGTAGGTTGAGGTTAGAGGAGTAAAGTGTGCAGCCTGGGTTGTAGTTGGTGCTAAAGGAGGTTAAGTAGGAGAGAGAGCTAATCGTTTTAGTTTAAGTGGCTGGTCTCCAGCAACACTAAACTAAACCTCTCAGACTACATGGTCACCATTTGCAAACAATAACAATTGGTTTACTTAAGTTTACTTAACAGACTTACTCACTCCAAGTTAAACAGCCTTTTTAAAGTTAAACAGAGAAGCAGCGTGGCTCAGTGGAAAGAGCCCAGACTTGGGAGTCAGAGGTCATGGGTTTGAATCCCAACTCTGCCACTTGTCAGCTGTGTGACTGTGGGCAAGTTACTTAACTTCTCTGTGCCTCGGTTACCTCATATGTAAAATGGAGATTAACTGTGAACCTCACGTGGGACAACCTGATTATCCTGTATCTACCCCAGCGCTTAGAACAGTGCTCTGCACATAGTAAGTGCTTAACAAATACCAACATTATTATTTTTATTATTTTTCCTTTTTCCCATTGTATTCAATGGTATTTAATAGTATGCTTACTATTTTCCAGGCACTGTACTAAGCTCTGGGGTAAATACAAGTTAATCAGGTTGGGCACAGTCTATGTCCTACATGGAGATAATAATTATGGTATTTGTTAAGCACTTACTATGTGCCAAGCACTGTTCTAAGCAGTGGGGAACATACACGGTAATCAGGTTGTCCTACATGGAGCTCGCAAATCTTCATCTCCATTTTACAGATGATGTAACTGAGGCACAGAAAAGTTAAGTGGCTTGCCCAAGGTCACACAACGGATAAGTGGCAGAACTTGAATTATAACTCATAACCTCTGACTCCCAAACCCATGCTCTTTCCACTAAGCTTCTCTGCTTCTTAATCCCATTTTACAGTTGACGTAATTGAAGCATACAGAGTAGTTAGAGACTTACCCAAGGTCACACAACAGATAAATGGTGGAGTCACAATTAGAATCCAGGTCCTCTGACACCCAGGTCCATACTCTTACCACTAGACCTTGCTGCTTTCCCTGGCAGGTAACTAATTTCCTTTAATTCAAACTTCCCTTCCTCACTTCTGAATTTTTTTATGGCATTTGTGAAAAGTTTACCATGTGTCAAACACTGTTCTAAGTGTTGGGGTAGGTACAAATTAATTAGGCCGGACAGTCCCTGTCCCACATGGGATGCCCAGTCTAAGTAGGAGGAGAACAGGTATCCCCATTTTACAGCTGAGGAAACAGAGGGACAGAAAAGTTAATAGACTTGACCAAGACCACACAGCAAGAAACTGGCAGAGTTGGGATTAAACACAGGTCCTTCTGACTCCTAGGCCTGTACTCTCTCCACTAGGTCACACTGCTTATAACTAAGGCACACTGCTGTGGTCTCTTCCACATGTCCCTGTTAAATATAGTATCAAATACATTTCTTACATGTAGCCTAATATCCTGATCTATTACAACAATTCATATATATTTACTGAATTTTGCAAAGCACATCAATTTTTAGGTAGCATACTCGTTCTGTTAATTGTTTTATCAACTTTTTTGATACAACAGACTTCTCACATTAATATGAAGAGAAAATCTGTAGTAAAGAATTTCAGAATCAAAATGTAATTTGATGAATTTAAAATTGGTTAAAAGCTAAAATACCATTTCATTAAAGATTAGAACCCTTTTAACTCTCAAGCTCTAGCTGACAGACTTTAATGAATCACAGCTGATAGCTTCATTTGTGTTGCTTTAATTCATGTTTCCCTTTGAATCATTCTAGGTGTGTGATTAATATGAAATCTTCGTGGCACGAGACACGTGAATAACCCTGAAAGGTTTGCAGTGGGCTGATGTATGACCCCTAACAGCAAATAATAGCTTCTGGGTGACCGTTTTTTATTTCTTTTGGTATTCTACCAGTAAAAACATTTATTTATGAGCTGCTCTCCTCTGGTTTTCCCCATGCAGGATCTGATCGGTGGGCAAAGCTGTCTGTTGAATCTTCCATAGTAATGTGGAGATAGGGCCAGTTTGGAAACTACAGCTGTCAGGAGCCTAGGAGCAAAGATGGTAACTCTGGGAAAATGTCTCTCAGACAATCCCTGCCCTTTGACGGGCTTACAGTCTAATCAAGATCCGCCAAGATCCGCCCTTTCCTCTCCACCCAAACGGCTATTTTACTGGTACGGGCTCTCATAATATCCCGGCTGGATTATTGTGTCAGCCTGCTCTCTGATCTCCCTTCCTCCTGGCTCTCCCTGCTCCAGTCTATTCTTTATTCCGCTGCCCGGCTCATATTCCTGCAGAAACGCTCTGGGCATGTCACTCCCCTTCTTAAAAACCTCCAGTGGTTGCCTATCAACCTCCACACAAAACAAAAACTTCTCACTCTAGGCTACAAGGCTCTCCATCCCCTTGCCCCCTCCTACCTCTCCTCCCTTCTCTCTTTCTACTGCCCACCCCATAGGCTCCGCTCCTCTGCCGCCCACTTCCTCGCCGTCCCCCGTTCTTGCCTATCCCACCTTCGACCCCTGGCCCACATCCTCCCGCAGTCCTGGAATGCCCTCTCTCCTCAGCTCCACCAAACTAACTCTCTTCCCTTCTTCAAAGCCCTACTGAGAGCTCACTTCCTCTAAGAGGCCTTCCCAGACTGAGCTTTCCCATTTCCCTCTTCTCCCTCTTCTGCCTCTCTGCCTCCCCTTTTCACCTCCTCTCAGCTAAGCTCTCTTTCCCCCCTTTCCCTCTGCTCCTCCCCCTCTCCCTTCCCCTCCACTCAGCACTGTGCTCGTCCGCTCATTTGTATATATTTTTATTACCCTATTTATTTTGTTAATGAGATGTACATCCCCTTGATTCTATTTATTGCTATTGTTTTTGTCTGTCTCCTCCGATCAGACTGTAAGTCCGTCAATGGGCAGGGATTGTCTCTGTTGCCAAATTGCACATTCCAAGCGCTTAGTATAGTGCTCTGCACATAGTAAGCGCTCAATAAATACTATTGAATGAATGAATGAATAATCAGGAGAGACAGACAGACCAAAAAAAGACAATTTAATCACGATAAATAGAATCAAGGGGATGTACACTTCATTAACAAATAAATAAGGTAATAAAAATATAAACAAATGAGCACAGTGCTGAGGGGAGGGGAAGGGAGAGGGGAGAGGAGCTGAGGGAAAGGGGGAAAAGGGGGCTTAGCTGAGGGGAGGTGAAGGGGGAGCAGAGAGGGAGCAGAGGGAAAAGGGGAAGCTCAGTCTGGGAAGATTCCCTGATTCCCTGTCCTATGTCTTTTCATCCTTTCTTAAGCAAAAGCAGAAGTGTGGGAGTTGGGAGATTGGGCTGTGCCTAAGAAAGTGACCCAAATCACAGTTCCTGCCACTCGTACTAGACTGGAGCCAGTTTCTGTCCTCATTCCTGTGTGGGTGGGGAGGATGCGGGGAGAAGGTCTGAAGCACTGGAGATGGAGGGGAAGTGGGGCACCTAATTGAGGAGAGGAGAAGCAAATCCTCCAGGAAATATAGGGTGCATACCTTGGATCCCCTGCCAGTTCCTGACCCGTGCCTACTTTCCAATCTGGGTCATGCCCTGCCTCTATCTTGGGAAAGTCACTTAAGTTCTCTATGCCCCAGTTATCTCATCTGTAAAAGGAGGATTGAGACTGTGACCCCCACGTGGAACAGAGACTGTGTCCAACCTGATTAGCTTGTATCTACCCCAACACTTAGTACAATTCCTGGCACATAGTAAGCACTTAAATACAACAATTAGCATTATTATTATTATTAATATCCCAAGCCCCATGGGAGTTGGAGAAGGAGAAGAGTGAGTCCAGACCCTGTGGCGGTGGGGGAGGGTGTGAGACTAGGGAGAGAAGAAGCTAATCCCCTGGGAAAACCAGAGTGGCCACTCTGAACCCCTGCCTTGGTTGTAGAGGGACTCCCACCCACCTCCATTCTCCCCATCCCACCCCAATTTGGCTAACATTGCCATAACCAAAATTTAGCACCTTTGAAAAAGGGTAGACTCACTTTGATACACTGGCTCAAGAATGGCTTTTCATTGACAGATTCATCAAATTGGAGGGTCTCTGTCCATTAACAGAGAAGCAGCATGGCTTAATGGCAAGAGCACAGGCTTGGGAGTCAGAAGTAGTGGGTTCTAATCCAGGCTCTGCCACTTGTCAGCCGTGTGACTTTGGACAAGTTACTTAACTTCTCTGTATCTCAGTTACCTCACCTGTAAAATGGGGACTAAGATTGTGAGCCTCATGCGGGACAACCTGATAACCTTGCATCTACCCCATTGCTTAGAACAGTGCTTGGCACATAGTAAGTGCTTAACAAATACCATTATTATTATTGTTATAAACTGGGACTGGCTTCATGGTACATATGAAAGCGCTATGGCATAGTGGATAGAGCATTGGCTCGAGAGTGAGAAGGTCATGATTTCTAATCCCAATTCCACCACTTGACTGCAGTGTGGTCTTGAACAAGTCACTTCACTTCTTGGGCATCTGTAAAATGGGCATTGAGACTGTGAGCCTGTGCCAAGGTGGACCTGGGCACTGGCTACCCAAAGGTCAAAATGCCATCAGTGACGTAACCTCTCTGGCCAGAGGAGGCAGGATGGGAAGATAGGTGTCCCTCACCTCCGTGCCCACCCAATAAGGTATGGAAGGGAAGGGAGTGGAAGGGGGCGGAGATTGAACAGGAAGGAAGTGGGGACCACCCAAACCAAGGTAATAAATACCTATTGCCTCTGGTGCTCGGGTCTCTCTCTCTGGGAAGATCACAGCAGTAGCAACAGCCACCCACGTGTCTCTCCCTGTCCCGAGCACCAGACGCCACTCTGCCACCAGGAACAACGCACAGAGACAGGGGTCGCGGGACGGGTGAGTGTAACACATAACTGGGTTAAATACATAAGTGGGTAATGTATGAGTGTAACGCATATGTGAGCTTAGTGTATAAGCGGGCAATGTATAAGTGAGTATAATGCACATGTGAGTTTAGTGCGTAAGTGGGTAGTGTACAAGGGAGTGTAACGCGCAAGTGAGTTTAACGCATGAGTGTGTAACGCATAAGTGAATCTAAAGCCTAAATGGGGTCGGCGCATAAGTAGATTGAACGCTTAAGTGGATTCCTCCCAAGTGGGTGCGCACATGGTGGGAACTAGCCGCCTCACCACGTTGTTAGTAAACCATTAACGAGCTCTTCCTGGGCGGGCCCTGGTCCGCCCACACTCGAGTAACATACTAGTGTAATCCTCCCATCAGGGAAGCTTTAACACCAAATTCCTCCCAAAGGGGAAGCTTTAACACCATACTTTCCCCAAAAAGGGAAGGCCGACTGTCGCGTCTAAATAATTAATTCAATCCGCCCCGTGGAATAAATTCTATACAATACTCAGGTTTTCCATCTCCAGCCTCTCTCTCTTTCTCTCCCGAGCCGATTCCAAAAGAACCTGTCCCCGGCAATGGGTGACAGAGCCCCACTTGGGATGGGGACTGTGTCCAACCGGAGTTGCTCATTTCCACCCCAGCACTTAGTTCAGTGTCTGGCACATAATAAGCGCTTAACGTATACCACAATTATTATTATTATTAGGTGCTGATGGCATGATCAAACCAGATGGCTGATTCTCCCATTTCCACTTTGTCCTACTCTCGAAGAAAAATCAAGGAATAAAAACACACCTCCTCCAAAAGGCCTTCTCCAACTAAGCCCTCACTTTCCCTACTCATTCTCCCTTCTGGATCCTGGATCTGGATCTGCCTTGTGGATCAGTACCACTTATTCACCCACACTCAACCCTACTGCACCTGTGTACATATCCATAATTTATTGTAATGTCTGCCTCCCTTCTAGAAGATAAACTCCTTTTGAGCAGGGAACATCTATAAAATATAACATCTGTGATACTGTATTTTCCCAAGTCCTTAGTACAATGCTCTGCACACAGTAAACACTCAGTGAATACAATTGATTGTTTGGGTTGAGGTACTTCTAGGCTTGAGGTGGCAGAAAGTTCTGCAAACATAAATCACTTACATAGGCTGTGGCTAGTTCCTAAAACTTTGATAATACTGCCACCCGGAGTTTGGAAAATAACGAATGTAATGCTAATAGCTGTTGTCAGGCAGGACGAAATAATTGGTAGATATATTCAAATTCAAGTCTCGTTAATTGTGGCAAAGTATATGGCCAAAAATTCTATACACAACTGAAAAGTGATTTTCTCTCACATACGTATTATTCCACTGTAACATACTACATTATTGCTTTTAAAAATGATTTTTCTTTAAATAATTAAAAAATCAAATGGTTGCAATCAGAGTTGCTAATATAATAAATCACATATATTTTCACTATGAAAATATGACAGAATTCAAAGTACATTGGTAAAAGTACAAAGTATATCAGAGAAGAATATGCGAGGTGACCTCCCATTTAAAATCAGCATTCTTCTTTGGTTTAAATTTGTATTCTGTTGGACTGATTTCCTCCCGCCTCCAACCCTACTCCCTCAGACACACCCAAGCTAATCTGAAAAATAGAATATTGCTTCTTGGATGTCCTTACCATTTAAAAAGATACTGCAGTTGGATCCAAAAAAAAAGGATCACTTATAATGACTTGCTTTTGTTTATTTCCATCTCAAGAATGATACCTTTGCCAAGTTTTACTCTGCACCCTTTCAAAGGCACATCCCATATGCCCTATTTAATCGATTTACTAATAGGCAACTCACTGGGCACTTGTACAAACTCTAAATTCAATTTCTTTACACTGAAATAATCCTGCCCCAAATCCAAATGGAAGGAAACCTATGCTTATGAAAAGCTAGACCTGCTATTCTGAAATATCACTTCATCACCGCAGAGTCTGCAAATAGTAAGTTATCAATAAATACCACTGATTGATTGATGTGATCACCTTTGTTAAACTAGAGATGGCAGTGGCACTATGACTTCTAAACTTCCTTCAAAGAAAGCTACGAATAAATCTGGAGGTTGATACTGATGAGTATTGTAATCGAACATGAATCTGAACTGTTTTGTGAGGTTCAAGATCATTAACAAGACCTTCTGAAGAGCAGTTTATTGAGAGTGGGCCTGCTCTCTTAGAGCAGGGGAGACCTCATGAGGACAAGGATGCAGGGAGGCAGATTCACAAGACAAGACGAGTCTGATGAAGGGCAAATGTACAAAGCCCAGAAAAGGCCTATCATCACGAAAAGGCCTATCATCACACTCCCAATATAGCTCCAAATGTGTTGATTCTCACATTGATCTAATCAGGCATACTTGCCTGCATGGGTAGGACCACACCATTAACAGCACCATTATCTAATACGAAGGACAGC
This sequence comes from Ornithorhynchus anatinus, assembly GCF_004115215.2. Classification (NCBI taxonomy): domain Eukaryota; kingdom Metazoa; phylum Chordata; class Mammalia; order Monotremata; family Ornithorhynchidae; genus Ornithorhynchus; species Ornithorhynchus anatinus. Next base: position 160,716,080 of record NC_041728.1, read on the forward strand.
TATATATTTAGGGTTGTTTTAGTGGCAATCCTTTCCCCACTGTGTTCCTATAAATCATTTGGTGGTTGAGTAGGATCATAAATGATAGAGAAATAATTATGGCATTTGTTAAGTGCTTACTATGTGCCAGGCACTGTACTAAACACTGGGGTGGATACAGGCAAATCAGGTTGGTCCCATGTGGGGCTCATAGTTGCAATGCCCATGTAACATGGAAGGTAACTGAGGCACGGAGAAGTGAAGTGACTTGCCCAAGGTCACACAACAGACAAGTGGCAGGTGTCAGAATTAGAACCCATGACCTTCTGTCAATTATAAACTTGATAAGTGGTTACTTATTTAAATCAAGGTACTTTTCCTCCTTTTGACTGTAAGCTCTTTGTGGACAGAGAACTTGTCTACCAACCCAGTTGTATTGTACTCTCCCAAGCTATAAACAGTAAGCACTCATTAATACTACTGAGAGTTGAAATATAAAACAGTCTTTACTTAGTAATTAAGCTTCTCTTTTTTCTCTTCTTACTGCATTTGAAGGGATGTGGAGCTTCTCTATTTCTTTTCTTCTCTACCTCTTTCAATCCATCAATCGATCATATTTATTGAGTGCTTACTGTGGCCACTAAACTAAGCACTTGGGAGAGTACCATATAAAAAAGTAAGTTGATACATTCCATGCCAACAAGGAGCTTACAGTCTAGAGGGGGAGACACACAGTAATATAAATAAATTATAGATGTGGTCATAAGTAGTGGTGGCTGAGGGTGAGGTGAATAAAGGGTGAAAATTCAAGTGAAAGGCTGAGGAAGAAGGGAAGTGAAAGGCTGTGGAAGAAGGGAATGGGAGAGCAGGAAATGAGGGGTCAAAATAAACAGTAACATTCAATTTCTCTCTCCCTAACCATTGTTATCACCATAATATTTAAAAAGCCCATACAGAATGTTTCTTCTTGAATCCTAAATTATCTAAGAATATCAAAAAGCAATATTTAACTGTTGTTTTTCCACTGGATAAAGGAAAAAGGTAGATTGAGGTAAGGGTAAGGATACCAGAAGCCATTCCAAAATAGTTCCTGATTGAAAATTTGCAATATACAAACAGTAACTGTTTACAAAACATCTCCAATTTTTAATTAACTTTTTTAAGTGTGTCCTTTGCCAAATAAACATTAAATTGTGCATTTATATACTTGACATCCACTCACAATTTCTTGCATTCGTTTGCTTTTTCAGCCAAATGACCCCAGATTCTTGACCTTTAGGAATAAGATTTGTGGGAATTATAGTTTGTCACTTAAAGCTTTTCATTTAAAACAAGAGAATTGTAGAAATGTTTCTAGCATATTCATTTTCCCCTTGGATAACAAGCTCATTAAGAAAGTACTTTGTTACTTGTAATTTCTTCCCTTTGTCCTGTATGATGGTCATTATTTCCAGTGCCAGTTCTTTCACTGGAGACTTATTCTAGTACTGAGACCACGGCATCAGGGTTAATTATACGATATGCTCCCCTTGAAAGCAAACATTCAAGTAATCTTAGACTTTAAGACCATCTGCAAACAGCAGTAATAAAAATGCAATATGAGCAGCTTTCTTATATATTAAGCTCTCACATATCATTTAGTTGTGTTATTCCCTAATCAAATCTTGTTAGAACTGTTTCTCCTGAGATACTGAGTGATGAGTGCAGTTTGCACCTTGTGCAAAACAACATGTTAAACTTAATGCCCTTTGGCATATCTCTTCCAGTGATCACAGCCAGATGTAGAGATAGGCTCCAAGTGAAGACCAAATGATAATACATACTGTTTTATTCCTCCCATTTTTATGGCTGTTAATTCACCTAATACTCTACTGTTTGCCCCTGTGTAAGGCATGACAGGCTCACGGCCCTCACTGGGCTACTCACAGCCCGGACACTGGAAGGAAGACAGGGCCAGGCTCTTGCTGTGGCTGGAGTGGAGTATTGAAGAAAAATAGGCTAAGCTAAAACCCCAGCATTAACTCAACCCCAGGACCCACTTCTTGAGACTAACTTTTTCTCACATTAACTTGACCCCTAATCTACTTCCTAAACTAACCCTCTCAATAAAAACGACCACCAGCCTTCTGTTTATCACATCCTGCCAAAAGTGGAGGGACTCCCGGCTTAGCAATCGGAGAGGAAAAGAAAACTGGAGAAGAAAGAAAGCTGCACTGTCTTCCCAAATTACAAAAAAAATGAGTAAACTATTTGGTAATAATAGATTAGAGCATACCCAAAGTTTATGTGGAGTGAAGGGGGTGGTACCAGATTGGAGGGGGTCAAGGAGAGAATCAGAGGAGGGGAACTTGAGTCAGTGGATGAAGACAACTTGGTTAAGGACTTTGCAGAGGAATGGTAGGATGATGATGGGAACGGTAACTGGATGGAGCTGTGGGGTCAATGAAGTGTTGCTATGATAGGGGAGACAAGAGCATGTTTGGAAACAGTGGGTAAGAAGCCAATGGAGAGTGAACAGTTGAAGATGAAGGTCAGGGAGGAAAGATGGGGACAAAAGCTTTGATAAAGTACAAAAGGTTGGGGTCAGATGAGAAGGTAGAGGAGGGTAAATTTTGAATAAAGGCAGGCAAATCCCTCCTGAGATATTTCTGAGAGAGACTGATATTTGACATTCTGTTCAACATGGGCCCACTCTTCCCCACAACAATAGAGAGAGGATGGTAAAATTCACCTATGGGCACAAGGCTTGGTGGTAAAAGCACGGGCCTGGGAATCAGAGGACCTGGGTTTAATCTCAGTTCCACCACCTGTCTGCTGTATGACCTTGGGAAAGTTACTTAACTTCTCTGTGCCTCAGTTTCCTCATCTGTAAAATGGAGATTAAGACTGTGAGCCTTTTGTGGGACAGGGACTGTGTCCAACCCGATTATCTTGTGCAAACCCCAGGGCTTAGAACAGAGCCAGGCACATAGTAAGCACTTAACAAATACCACAATTATTATCATTACATATGTTTCAAAAGCCCAATGCAGGAACCATATTTCCACCTACACTGTGTGAGCCCAAAGACTGTGCACTGTAAACTCTTTGCAGGCAGAAATTGCACTGTGTAGGGGACTGCATCTACCAACTCAATTGTGTACCTTCTCAAGCACTTAGTAAGCTACTTAGCACACTGTAACTGCCCAATAAATACCACTGATTAATTAACAGGAAGTAAAAGATGATTATCCCAAGAAGAATTTAAAATCAGTCTATATTACATACATCAACTGAGCCAAGAACTAACACTACACGTCACAGTGGATTTCATGCACACAATATTTTTTTTTAGCCATCCCACATATATCAGTATAATTTTGTTGTTAGCCGCATCATCTCCCAACAAGGAAAACTGTTCATAAATAATCTGAAAAAACTATCTTGTCCTGTAATCTATAGTCCAGTTTCCCAGAAGACATTTTCTCTGGAAAGCCTTCTTCTTTAGAAAACAATTGCTCTAGTTGAGGCCATGTTTTTCCCTTTTCTCTGTTCTCGTTGACATTATATGTCTCTGCCTGGAGCCATAGAAACTGAATCCCAAATTCTGGAAAGACTCCCAGGCTGGGAAGATGGATATTCTTTCAAAGGTTTCCCATCAGTAAAAGTCTCCTTTCCCTCCCTGTCTCCTACACCACTGCACTGGAAATGAGTCTGAAAAGAGTTTTGCTTCTTGGGAAAATTAGTTAACCTGGAAATCAGTCAGATCCTCCTTATTTTGAATCAATGGGGTTGACTTATATTTAAATCTTTTGGGGAAGAATGTTAATGTTAAATCAAAACACCCAAATTACACTTGAGGGTTCGTGGTTTTGATGCATTCCTTTTTTAAACCTTCACTTTGAGAAAGTGTCAATTATTCTGTAATAAAATGTACCATACTCAATTAAATAAGAAGTCTCAGAACTCACCTATAACTTCTAAGCAAAGAAAATTTCATGGCAAATAGCTTCCAATTAATGTGTGCATTTTCTATTTTGGTTTTTTTTTTACTATTTTCAATGTGAGATCATGAGGTGCAGAACTAGGTCAGGTGTATAGCTGTCCTTTTATCTCCTTCCATTTGCTTCAGTGATTTTTTTAAAGATAAATAGGATCAAAAGAGAAGTAGATACAAGATGCTCCCTGCTCATTACATTTCCCATCGTCCTCATTTCTCTGCACACCATTAAGTCTGTTCCACAATTTCTTTTCTCCAGCTGTCTTTCTCAACAGAAGAATGCAAAAACAGGAAGAGGCCATAACAGGATCTTCTGCTGTGATTATGTATCCTATGAACATGGATGTTCTCAGTTCCCAGTGAAGACCTCTTCAATCTGTACACCAGGTGTGTGTAACTCACTAAACAATACTTAATCGACCATATTAATCTATCGATCATATTTACTGAGTATTTACTGTGTGCAGAGCCTTGTACTAAGCACTTGGCAGAGTGCAATAAAGCAGAACTTGTAGACACGTTCCCTTTACAATCTTATGACGGAACAGCAGATTCTGCAACTGAGGAAGGGGCCTAGAAATATCTGTGCCTCTCTGATGATAACCACCTCCTCACCATGCACGCTGCATCTGAAGAGGCATGAGGTAATGTGGCTTGCTTAGTTTAATTCATCACCACTCCTGAAAAAAACAACTCAAGCACCTGACCGCCTACTCTTCCTACTCATGTCTCATGCAAGTAGATAATCGAGGATAGAAATGGTGGTCTGTTTTCACTGAAGAAGGAGCAGTGCTATTTGGTTGAATGCTGGATGTCTGAGCAGCCCTATTTAGAAATGAACACAGAAGGATATCTGTCAAGCAAGCTCATTAGAGCAAAACTCAGAACAAAAATGTATACAGGAAAATAAGGTTGTCACCCTGGAAGATTTAGAGAGATAACCCAGCAGGAGACACTTAAGCATATGAACTGACATTTTAGGTTCCCCAAAGGATTAGCAGCATCACTCAGTGGAAAGAGCCCGGGCTTGGGAGTCAGAGGTCATGGGTTCTAATCCTGACTCCATCGCTTGTCAGCTGTGTGACCTTGGGCAAGTCACTCAAATTTTCTGTGCCTCAGTTACCTCATCTGTAAAAAAGGGGATGAAGACTGTGAGGCCAACGTGGGACAAGCTGATTACCTTGTATCTACTCCAGAGCTTAGAACAGTGCTTGGCATATAGTCAGCGCTTAACAAATACCAACATTATTATTGGTATTAGTGCCATTTGGAACTATGACCAGTATATTTAGTGACCCTCCAAGATGAGTAGATAAGCTGCCACAGTTTCCCACTGACTGAATCATTGTCTAAGTAGTTTAACATAAGTTAGTTGCCGGCCCAGGGAGAAGGGACAAAATTGGGGTAGAGGGAGAGTATTCAGTTTACCCTGCTCCTACCCTCCTGCAGCTGCTTCTCTGTCCCTCTGCAATGACACAACATTGTTCACCCAGAGGGTCAGTTATCATGGGGCCACGGTTACTTCCCCTCTGTTGGTGGCTGACACACCTAGGATCTGGGTCCCAACATTGTAAAGCTCACATCCAGCCAGGAGGAGATGAGTGTGGTGGGGAAACAGGGCGAAAAAGGATACTGATTTTGATTTTTCAAAAAAAACCTCTGTCTTGATTTCTGAGTCCCACTGTGATTTTGACTGGCAAATTTTCCAGTCAGTCAGATCTTGTCTTTTTTCATAGTATTTGTTAAGCTTTTACTATGTGTCAAACACTGTTCTAAGCACAGGGTCGGTAAAAGTAAATTAGGTTGGACACGGTTTCTGTCCCATTTGGAGCTTACAGTCTAAGTAGGAAGAAACTAAGTTGAGGAAACTGAGGTACAGAGAAGTTAGGTGACTTGCCCAAGGTCACACAGGAAGAAATTGGAAGAGTCGGGATTAGAACATAGGGCCTTCTGACTCTAGGTTCATGCTCTATCCACTAGGCCACATGACTTCTTATCTGCAGGAACAAATCAGAGAATGTGGTTCATAATGATAATAATAATGATAATAAATATAATAATAATAATGGCATTTGTTAATTCAGTTAATTCAGTAAGTGCCAAGCTCTGTTCTAAATGCTGGGGTAGATACAAGGTAATCAAGTTGTCCCACATGGGGCTCACAGTCTTCATACCCATTTTACTGATGAGGCAACTGAGCCAGAGAAGTGAAGTGACTTGCCCAAAGTCACACAGCTGACAAGTGGCTGAGCTGGGATTAGAATCCACAACCTCTGACTCCCAAGCCCTAGCTCTTTTCACTAAGCCATGCTGCTTCTGAACATGCCGTAAAATCAACCCTAGATCAGTTAGGGGCACCCAGGGATAATCATAATCCAATCAATATTCCATAGGCAATATGTATCTTTTATCGTTTCTCCATATGATTCAGTGTCAGTGAGACAGTACTAAGTGAAACTATACTGATAAATATCACTCCAAGAATGTTTTATATGATAATAATAATAATAACGTTGCCATTTGTTAAGCGCTTACTATGTGCCAAGCACTGTTCTAAGCGCTGGGGTAGACACAGGGCAATCAGGTTGTCCCACGTGGGGCTCACAGTCTTAATCCCCATTTTACAGATGAGGTAACTGAGGCACCGAGAAGTTAAGTAACTTGCCCACAGTCACACAGCTGACAAGTGGCAGAGCTGGGATTCGAACTCATGACCTCTGACTCCAAAGCCCATGCTCTTTCCACTGAGCCATGCTGCGCTGCTTCTCATCTATAATATGATATGCCTCATATTATATTCCTACAGTTCTCTGTATACACTTGCCTTGGAAAACAATAAAAGTAAGAGGAAAAGGAATAATATCATCAACTAAATTCTAAACACTTGTATAATCTACTATTTGAAGCCTTAATTAGGATTTGCATTTACCTAGTGGAGGAATGTTCAACGAGTGAAAACATTTCAAATTACTGGAACTCTCCCCACAATTTTGACAGTGAAAAGGACCACTAATAGCTGTCCAAAGTTGCCATTTGCTTTGAAATGATACTCTAGAGACTTGGTCACACTGCTGAACCTTAGTTGTGGAAAACCAGAGGAAAAATTATAAAATATTCAGTATGTTTTTTGAAGAGTTATTTAGGATGAATTCTATGAACTCTGTTTTCTTCTGTCAAATGTTTTATCCCCCTGGAAGTACTGTAATAATAAAAGGGAAAACAATAACAACACTTAGTTTTTGTTTTTTTTCCAAGATGTAATAGGGCAAAATGAACTTTACTTCAAAAAAGTTTTCCACTTCAAGTTTCAGATGAAATATGAAAACTATCAGCTGCCTCTAGTCATTACAACCTTACTTTTTTCATTTTTTCCTATTTCATATACTTCAGAATGATCCAGTACTTTACACCCAGAAAATTGTTCCTGCATATCCAATGAAATAAACTTTTTTCATTATAAGCTCCTATGGGTAGGGAACATGTCTGCTAATTCTGCTATACTGTACTTTCCCAAGTGCTTTCTACAGTGCTCTGTACAGAGTAAGTGCTCAATAAATATCACTGACTGATAATACCAAAGAGAAAAAGAGACAGTTTAACTGCCAAACATTTGATTCTCACATATCCAGGTCTTCATTGTCTAAAGAAGCAGATAACTGAAATAGCACTGCCTAGAGATGCAGTGAGGCTTAGTGGAAAGAGCATGGGCTTAGGAATCAGAGGTCATGAGTTCTAATCTCGGCTCCACCCTTGTCAGCTGTGTGACTTTGGGCAAGTCACTTCACTTCTCTGTGCCTCAGTTATTCATCTGTAAAAAGGGATTAAGACTGGGAGCCCCCACATTAGACAACCTGGCTTCAAAGCTCTCCATCACCTGGCCCTCTCCTACCTCAACTCCCTTCTCTCTTCCTATAGCCCACTCTATACACTCCGGTCCTCTGCTGCCGCTCACCTCCTCACGGTCCCTTGTTCGCACCTGTCCCGCCATCAACCCCTGGCCCACATCCTACAACTGACCTGGAATGGTGTCCCTCCTCACATCCGCCAAACTAACTCTCTTCCCCTCTTCTAAGCCCTACTGAGAGCTCACCTCCTCCAGGAGGCCTTCCCAGATTGAGCCCCCCCTTTCCCTCTGCCCTCCTCTCCGCATTCCCCCTACTCCCTCCGTCTGCTCGTCTCCTTTGCCCTCCCCACAGGCCTTGTGAATATTTGTATATATAATTTCTCTATTTTATTAATGATGTGTATATATCTATGATTCTATTTATCTTGATGGTATTGATGCCTGTCTACTTGTTTTGTTTTGTTGTCTGTCTCCCCCTTTTATACTGTGAGCCCGTTATTGGCAGGGATTATCTCTATCAGTTGCCAAATTGTACATTCCAAGCACTTAGTACAGTGCTCTGCACACAGTAAGCACTCAATAAATACGATTGAATGAATACCCCACAATTAGAATGGTGCTTGGCACAGAGTTAGCGCTTAAAAAATACCATTATTATTATTATTATTATTATTATTATTAAAGTAACTCATATCTCTCTTTCCAGCCGAATATTCTCTTAGTAATCAAATCCTGTAGGTACTTTCATCACAACATTGCCAGAGTCCTCTCATTCCTTCACATCCAATTGTCACCACGCTGGATCAAGCACTTGCCATATCCTGACTCTTCTACCACATCAGCCTCCTCACTGACATACCTGCCTTGAGCCTCTACCCTCTCTAACCCCTACTTCACTCTGCTGCCGGGATCATTTTTCTAAAAATGCTTTTCTAAAAAGAAATATACATTTTTAGACTCTATTGCCTATCAATCTGGCCGTTCATTCTAGGTCTCCTTCGCTGGCTCCTGCACCCCCTCCCATCCTCTAACTGTTGGGGTTCCCCAAGGGTCAGTTCTTGGTCCTCTTCTGTTCTCCATATACACTCACTCCCTCGGTGAACTCATCCGCTCTCACGGCTTCAACTATCATCTTTATGCAGATGACACATAGATGTACATCTCTGCCCCTGCCCTCTCCCCCTCCCTGAGGCTCGTATCTCCTCCTGCCTCCAGGATGTCTCTACCTGGATGTCTGCCCGCCACTAAAAACTCAACATGACCAAAACTGAGCTCCTCATCTTTCCTCCCAAACCCTGTCCTCTCACTGACTTCCCTATCACCGTGGATGGTACGACCATCCTTCCCGTCTCTCAGGCCCGCAACCTCTGTGTCATCTTTGACTCGACTCTCTCGTTCACCCCACACATCCAATCCATCACCAAAACCTGCCGGTCTCACCTTTATAATATCACCAAGATCAGCCCTTTCCTCTCCACCCAAAGGACTATCTTACTGCTACAGGCTCTCATAATATCCCGGCTAGATCACTGTGGCAGCCTTCTCTCTGATCTCCCTTCCTCCTCTCTCTCCCTGCTCTGGTCTATTCTTCACTCCGCTGCCCGGCTCATCTTCCTGCAGAAATGCTCTGGGCATGTCACTCCCCTTCTTAAAAACCTCCAGTGGTTGCCTATCAACCTCCGCACAAAACAAAAACTTCTCACTCTAGGCTTCAAGGCTCTCCATCACCTTGCCCCTTCCTACCTCTCCTCCCTTCTCTCTTTCTACTGCCCACCCCGCACGCTCCGCTCCTCTGTCGCCCACCTTTTCACCATTCCCTGTTCTTGCCTATCCCGCTGTCGACCCCTGGGCCACGTCCTCCCGCAGTCCTGGAATACCCTCCCACCTCACCTCCACCAAACTAATTCTCTTCCCCTCTTCAAAACCCTACTTTAAGCTCACCTCCTCCAAGAGGCCTTCCCAGACTGAGCTCCCCTTTTCTCTCTGCTCCCTCTACCCCCCCTTCACCTCTCCACAGCTAAACCTCTTCTTCCCCCTTTCCCTCTGCTCCTCCCCCTCTCCCATCCCACCCCTTTGGCACTGTACTCATCCACTCAACTGTATATATCTTCATTACCCTATTTATTTTGTTAATGAGATGTACATCACCCTGATTCTATTTATTTGCTATTGTTTTAATGAGATGTTCTTCCCCTTGATCCTATTTATTGCCATTGTTCTTGTCTGCCTGTCTCCCCCAATTAGACCATAAGCCCATCAAAGGGCAGGGACTGTCTCTATCTGTTGCCGATTTGTACATTCCAAGCAGTTAGTACAGTGCTCTGCACATAGTAAGTGCTCAATAAATACTATTGAATGAATAAATGAACAACGGGCTCAGAGTCTAGAAGGGGGAGACAGACAGCAAAACAAAACAAGTGGACAGGAATCAATACCATTTAAATAGATAAAGAATCATAGATATATATACACATCATTAATAAAATAGAGTAATAGACAATATATGCAAATATACACTAGTGCTGTGGGGAGGAGAGGGGTAGAGCAGAGGGAGGGAATAGAGGCAATGGGAAGAGGAGGAGGGGCAGAGGCAAAGGGAGGGCTCAATCTGGGAAGTCCCCCTGGAGGAGGTGAGCTTTCAGTAGGGCTTTGAAGAGGAGAAGAGGGAGAGTATTCCAGGTCAGTAGTAGGATGTGTCCCGATGGTGGGACAGGTGAGAACGAGGCACTGTGAAGAGCTTAGCGGGAGAAGAGAGGAGTGTAGGGGATGGGTTATAGAAGGAGAGAAGGGAGGAGAGGTAGGAGGGGGCCAGGAGATGGAGACCTTTGAAGCCAAGAGTGAGGAGTTTTGGCTTCTTGAGAAGGTTGATAGGCAACCACTGGAGGTTTTTGAGGAGGAGAGTGACATGCCCAGAGCCTTTCTGCAGAAAGATGATCCGGGCAGTGGAGTGAAGTACAAACTGAAGCTGGGAGAGACAGTGAGGAGGCTGATGCAATTATCCATTTGGGATATTATGAGAGATTGTACCAGCAAAGTAGCAGTTTGGATAGAGAGGAAAGGGCAGATCTTGGCGATGTTGTGAAGGTGAGACCGACAGGTTTGGATTGGATTGGATTTGTGAGGTGAATGAAAGAGCAGAGTCAAGGAGGACACCAAGGTTGCGGGCTTGTGAGACATGTAGGATGGTAGTGTCATCCACAGTGAGAGGACAGAGTTTGGGAGGGAAGTCAGGGAAGGGACAGGGTTTGGGAAGGAAGATAAGGAGCTCAGTCTTAGACATATTAAGTTTTAGGTGGTGGGCAGATATTCAGGTGGAGATATCCTGAAGGCAGGAGGAGATATGAGCCTGAGGGAGGGAGAGAGAACAGGGGAGATGTAGATTTGGGTGTCATCTGTGTAGAGATGATAGATAAAGTCGTGGGAGTGAATGAGTTCACCAAGGGAGTGAGTACAAATGGAGAACAGAAGGGGACCAAGAACTGACCCTTGAGGAGCCCCTACAGTTAGGGGATGAGAGGTGGAGGAGGAGCCCACAAAGGAGATTGAGAAGGAATGGCCAGAAACATAAGAGGAAACCAGGAGAGGATGGAGTCTGTGAAGCCAAGGTTGGATAATGTGTTGAGGAGAAAGGGATGGTCGACAATGTCAAAGGCAGCTGAGAGGTCGAGAAGGATTAGGATAGAGTAGGAGCCATTAGATTTGGCAAGAAGGAGGTCATTGGTGACTTTGAGAAGGCAGCTTCGGTGGAGGGGAGGGGACGGAAGCCAGATTGGAGGGGGTCCAGGAGAGAGATGGAGTTGAGGAATTCAAGGCAGCAAGTGTAGAAAACTCAGTCTAGGAGTTTGGAAAGGAAGAGTAGGAGGGAGATAGGGTGATAACTGGAAGGGGCAGTGGGGTCAAGAGAGGGTTTTTTTTAGGATGGGGGAGACATGGGCATGTTTGAAGGCAGAGGGGAAGAAGGCTTTGGAGAGTGAGTGGTTAAAGATGGAAGTTAAGGAGGGGAGCAGGGAAGGGGTGATAGTTTTTATAAGATGAGTGGAAATGGGGTCCGGAGCACAGGCAGAGGGGGTGGCACTTGTGAGGAGGGAGATCTCCTCTGAAGATACTGCTGGAAAGGATGGGAGAGTAGAGATGAGGGTGGAGAGTGGGAGAAGAACATCAAAATATTTTGCTGCTTGGGTGGCATAAACTCACAAAATGCTAGCAGTGATGATGACATCACAAGATAGCAGTGCAATATTTGGAAAGCTGGAATTATTGACTCTCTCCTACTTACCTGCTGTGTGACCTTGGGCAAGTTGCTTTACTTCTCTGCATCTCAGTTCCCTCATCAATAAAATGGAGATTAAAATTGAGAGTCCCATGTGGAACTGGGACTGTTTCCCCGATAGGCCCGTATCCACCCCAGTATTTAGTACAGCATTTGGTGCATAGTATGGGCTTAACAAATTCCAATATTATTATTACTATTATTAAGAAAAAGGCCTCTTGCTACCATGTTGCTATATGCTGCTATGCAGCTGTAAGGCATGGACATCATGTTACAGACAGATTCCCAATTCTCTCTGCTCTGAGGCAGTTAGCCAGAAAAAAAGGGCAAAAATCTCATCTCAAACACTGAGGTACAACATGTAGAAACATGGGAATTGATGCACTGATGATGAGAGCTCAACTGCAGCCATCTGGAGCAAATGGAGATAACAAGATTCCCAAGATTAACTTTGGTGGACAGCTGTGCTCTCAGAGCACACTCCAGCAAAATCCAGAAGGAAAAGCACAAAGATGTACTAAAGGCTACCCTCAAAAACCATCTTTCACTGACACCATTGCTTGAGAATTTACACTGAGGATGGCAGCTCGGAGACAACAGCTGTTTGCAAATAATCATTTTTAAGTAGGAAGAGGTGACTTTGGGAATTGGGAGCCTCCAATCAAGCAACTGTATTAATTGCTTGCCTACTGAGTGCTTGCCTGAGTGCTATGAACTTACTAAGCCTTTGGGAGAGGACATCAGATTCAGTATATGTATATCCTCCCTTTGAGGAACTAACATGGCCTAGTGGAAAAAACATGGGTCTGGGAGTTAGAAGGACCTGGGCTCTAATTGTGGCTCTGCCACTTGTCTGTTATGTGACCTTGGACAAGGCAGTTTATTTCTCTGTGCCTCAGTTACTTTCATTCATTCAATAGTATTTATTGAGCACTTACTATGTTCAGAGCACTGTACTAAGCACTTGGAATGTACAAATCGATAACAGATAGAGACAGTCCCTGCCCTTTGACGGCCTTACAGTCTAATCGGGGGAGACAGACAGGCAAGAACAATGGCAATAAATAGAATCAAGGGGAAGAACATCTCATTAAAACAAGTTAACTCATCTGTAAAATGGGAATTACTGCATCAGCATCCTTTCTGACCTCTCACCCTCCTGCCTCTCCACAGTTCAATCTATACTTCGCTCTGCTGCCCGGATTATCTTTCTATAGAAATGGTCTGGGCATGTCACCCCCCTCCTCAAAAATCTCCAATGGTTGCTTATCCACCTCCGTATCAAGCAAAAACTCCTCACTATTGGCTTCAAAGCTGTCCATCACCTTGTCCCCTCCTACCTCACCTCCCTTCTCTCCTTCTGCAGCCCAGCCCATGCACTCCGCTCCTCTACCACTAACCTCCTCACTTTGCCTTGTTTTCCCCTGTCTCACCATCGACCCCTGGCCCATGTCCTACCTCTGGCCTGGAATGCCCTCCCTCCTCAAATCCGCCAAACAATCTCACTTCCCCTTTTCAAAACCCTACTGAAGGCTCACCTTCTCCAAGAGACCTTCTCAGACTAAGTCTCCCTTTTCCTCAGCCCCTTGCCTCCCTTTGCTCTACCCCCCCAACCCCACAACACTTGTGTTGATATGTACATATCTATAATTCTATTTATTTACATTAATGCCTGTTTACTAGTTTTGATGTGTATATATCAATAATTCTATTTATTTATACTGTTGCCATTGATGCCTGTTTGTTTTGATGCCTGTCTCATTCACTCATTCCATAGTATTTGAGCGCTTACTATGTGCAGAGCACTGTACTAAGCACTTTAAATGTACAATTCGACAACAGAGACAATTCCTGCCCAATGACGGGCTCACAGTTTAAATGTGGGAGACAGACAGCAAAGCCAAACATAACAAAACAAAAACAAGACAACATCATCAAGATAAATAAAATCAAGGAGATATACACCTTATAATAATAATAATGTTGGTATTTGTTAAGTGCTTACTCTGTGCAGAGCACTGTTCTAAGCGCTGGGGTAGACACAGGGGAAATCAGGTTGTCCCACGTGGGGCTCAAAGTCTTAATCCCCATTTTACAGATGAGGTAACTGAGGTACAGAGAAGTTAAGTGACTTGCCCACAGTCACACAGCTGACAAGTGGCATAGTGGGGATTCGAACCCATGACCTCTGACTCCAAAGCCCGTGCTCTTTCCACTGAGCCACATAGGGTAACAAGTAATATATACAAATGAGCACAGTGCTGAGGGGAGGAGAAGGGGGAAGAGCAGAGGGCAGTGGGGAAGGGGCAGCAGAGGGAAAGGGGAGCTCAGTCTGGGAAGGCCTCTGGGAGGAGGTGAGCTCTCAGTAGGGCTTTGAAGAGGGGAAGAGAGTGAGTTTGGTGGATGTGAGGAGGGAGGGCATTCCAGGACAGGGATACGACATGGGCCAGGTCAATATTATTCATTGAGCACTTACTATGTGCAGAGCACTGTACTAAGCGCTTGGAATATACAATTTGGCAACATATAGAGACAATCCCTGCCCAATGAAGGGTTCATAGTCTACATGGCGGAACCTCTCATCTCATAAAGCCTGTTATGGGCAGGGATGGTCTCTATTACTGAATTGTACTTTCCAAGCGTTAAGTACAGTGCTTTGCACAAGTAAGCACTCAGTAAATATGGTTGAATGAATGAATGAATGAATGACTATGAGCCCTATGAGGGTCAGGGGCCATGTCCAACCTGAGTAGCTTGAATCTACCCCATTGCTCTGAACAGTGCTTGATGTGTAGAAAGTGCTTAACAAATACTGTCATTATTATTAACTTGTACATGGTTGACACTGTCAAATGAGTGTCACAATGTATAGACATTTATCAAAAAAGAATTTGGTCAAGTAATTTTGTTCTCAGACATTGTAATGCCAGTGCCACATATACAACATGCCAGGGGTTTGGTTTCCTTAACCTCTCCAAGAATGTTTATATTGATGTTGACTTGACAGTGAACATTAAATTTAATATATGGACAGATATTGGGAGAAGCATCTTGGCCTAGTAACTGAGAATCAAGAGATCTGATACAAATCTTGCTTTTTCCCCTTGCCTCTATGTGACCTTGAGCAAGTTATTTCACTTTTCTGTACCTCAATTTCCTCAACTGTAAAATGGGGGTTAATACCCATCCACTCTCCCCTTAGACTTTGAGCTCCCTGTGAGACAGGGAGTGTGTCTCATCTGATATCTGTATCAACCTCAGCACTTGGCATATAATATGCACTTAACGTATAATTATCATTATTATTATTTCTGTAATTTAATTATTAAATTACACAACACCTACACACAGCCAAAGGGCTTTTACTGTTGCTCTCCCTTGTAGCTCCAAATAGACAATTAAAGGGAAAGAAATGTGAAAGTCCATTTTTTTCATTTCAAAGACATTTCTCATCCCTTAGCAACCCTTTTTTATTGTCTCTCTGACTTACTTTTGCTCTTGTGATATGTCAAAGTCTTGGTGATCTGCCCCACCACTTTAAGAGGGAATCTGCGTTGGATTTGACACCAAGACTGCTGCAGCTGGTATTTTACAGCCTTTGAGTTTGGGGAGGGTAGAGCAGATACCTGAACCCCAAACTCCCTGGACTGAGCCAGATTGGGAAAAATCCTACCACATCATTCTACCTAATTGGATCCATCCCCAGGAGCTACCTGAATAAGACAGCTCCAACTCATACACTGCCGAATTCCTCAGGTAAGCAGCAGTCTATAACAACAAATCTGAACTCCACCAATAAAGGGAAGAGTTACTGTGTTCTTAGAGTAAGAAGTCGGTACATTATTGAGGACAAGGATGATGATTAAATTGACTTCTGTTGTGTACCATGTAGATCCGGTCTTTGAAGAACTTTTTGGAAGCTTTTGCTTATTACAGACAGTTTGGGTGATGCTATCATATAGAGGGTAGAATTTGGAAATCGAATGTATGTATTGGGAAATCTCAAATTAAAATAGCATACTATAAAATTACCTTTCATTTGAAAGGAATGTGATGTTGTTGTTGTTTTGCTTTCTACCAAGAGTTTGTTATACTGCATTATGCTAAAATTCTAAATGATCTGATTTACTGTGGTTATTACTTTCTAATAAGACCATAAATGTAATGAAGACATTTTCCTTTTTTATTCCATGTGCATTCTAGTGGAAATTTGTTTACATTGCACATTTTACTTTATTACAATGGGGAAAGAATACTTATGGCTGAATTAAGACTGTGTTTTCACAGTCACATTAATTTAATTATAAAATCTCTGAAATGCAGCACAGAGGCTAGTGGGTGATTTTATTTTGAAACCTTTTGTTTAAAATGCTACCACTGCAGAACCTCAACTATTGTTTAACCTAATCCCACTAAAAACTGAAAACACAAAAGTAAGCATTTGGTACAGTTTAAGGGCACACAAAGCAAATAGAAGTTCTGTACATTTGATTATCGCAACAGATACTAAAAGGATTCTGAAACAGTGACTTTTGTGAACTAACCAATTCAGTTTAGAGCTCAAGGTGGTGATTATTATGCTATTTAAGTACCCAAGGGTAACGACTATACCTACTCCTGAAAAGAGAAAAGTTTGTTTCCAAGTTTTTTTTGTTTTTTTTTTTCTCCACATAATCAATGGCATTAACTGATGTGGGCAGGTATTGCTTCTCTTTATTGCTATATGGTACTTTCCCAAGCACTAGGTACAGTGCTCTGTGCACAGTAAGCACTCAATAAATACAATTGAATGAATGAATGAAAGCTTACCGTGTGCAAAACACAGTACTAAATGCTCAGGAAAGTACAGAACGATAGAGTTGGTAGGCATGATGCCTGCCCATAAGTAGCTTAGAGTCTGCAAGAGGAAGTAGATATTGAAATAGATTAGGGAGGGGGAAATAGTAGAGTATAAGACTATACTCTTACTTCATCTCATGCAAATGTGATAATAATAATGATGGTATTTGTTCAATGCTTACTGTGTGCCAGGCACTGTTCTAAGCACTGGGGTAGATACAAGACCATCAGGATGTCCCACGTGGGCTCACAGTCTTAATCCCCATTTTACAGATGAGGTTCCTGAGGCACAGGGAAGTGAAGTGACTTGCCCAAAGCCACACAGCTGACAAGTGGTGGGGCCAAGATTAGAACCTATGACCTCTGACTCCCAAGCCCTTGTTCTTTCCACTGAGCCAGGCTGTTTCTCTTGATGATGCTCTCGGACAATCGTGCAAATAACATACCGCCCTTTTGAAGTAATTTTATTTCAACAGAAAGCTACTGAAGAGCACAAGGATACAGCACCACTAGCTGTCCTTTGCATGGCACTTAACCTCAGTGCATGTGTGATGAAAATAATTGGAGGACAAGTATGACAGTTGTCCTCCTCATCATGCAACCTTACCATTAGTGATGTGCCTTCTACTTCCCTTATTTTCCCACCTTTAGCTTTTAAAGCATTTTTTTTTCTTTTGATCCAAAACTATCTTTAAACATTTGTTTATTTTAAGATATCTATTGAATGTTAAATGTTGTATAAGCATTCTAATAAGCACTAGGGTGGGTATAATCAAACCAACCCATCAATAGCATTGCTGTCTGTCTCCCCCTTTTAGACTGTGAGCCCGTTGTTGGGCTGGGATCCTCTCTACCTGGTGCCAAATTGTACATTCCAAGTGCTTAGTACAGTGGTCTGTACACAGTAAGCACTAAATAAATACGACTGAATTAATGAATAGCATTTATTAAGCATTTTGTGCCGAGTACTAAACTATTGAGAGAGTACAGAAGAGTTGGTAGACACAGTCCCTGCCTTCAGTGGGCTTGCAATCAAGACTGGCAGAGAGATATTAAAATAAGTTACACATAGGGGAAGCACAAGGTTTGATACATATGTTCCCTGCCTTCAGTGGGCTTGCAATCACGACTGGCAGAGAGATATCAAAATGGTACATGTAGGGGAAGCAAGAGGGTTTTAAAATATGTACACAAGTGCTACCAAGGGGTGCAAGCCAGTGTTTAGAGTATGAACAGCTGATGATTTGGAAGTACTGACATGGCAGTAGGGGGTGAGTAGATGAGAGTTAATCGGGAAAAGTTTCCTGGAGGAGATGCCATTTTAGAAGGACTTTAATGATGAGGAGACTAGGGGCTGCTGGATGTGAAAGGGGAGGGAGGAAAGATAGATGTGGCAAGAGAGATGGGAACAAGACACAGTAAGTAGGGGTTAGGAGAATAGCTAGAGTTTTCTGGCCACCATGTGAAGAAGAGCTTGAATCTAGGACTTTTCAGCTTCATTGGGAGCCCCTGGATTTTAATGTTGGACGATTTGATGAAAAAATATTTTTGTGCCTTCGTAGATCATCACACAAGAGGTGTCGGATTCAATTATGAATTCTAGTCTTTATATGATATGAAAACTGATTTTCTCGGTTCCTTTACAAATGCTCTTAAGGTATGGAGTCCGGAACTGCACGTGATGCTATAGGTACAGCTTTGCTTTTGGTTCAGGGGAAAAAGCGGAGGTTTAGCGATCAGGAGACTTGGGTTAGAGTCCTGGATCTACCTCTAACCTGACCACACTTGTACTTTGCGATGTGCTGAACTGATGCCTGCCTATTTTCCAGATAAACTCAATTCCAGCAGGAAATAACTGGCAGGGAAGAGGTGTGCAGTGTGCAGCTCAAGTCATTAGCAAAACCATCGATTCCCCTGCATGGAACTCAGTTCTAAGACTCAAGGACAGAGGTTCACTTGGCATTTCCAATGGGCAATTACTCCATCATCCCACTCATCCAAATAAATAGGAACTGGGAAAGTTGGTGATTTTCTAAGCTTCACAGAAGGAAAGGGGTCGTTCTGGACAGAATCAAGCTTCCAGAATCCTCTTGGAGAGGCTCCAGTGGAGTTATAATCTTTCTACTGTGCCTCTCCTGAGAGGAGCTGCCTCTATGTCTTCTCCTCCATGTCTGGCCCTAAGGCACACATGCCCTGAATCAAACTTATAACTAATTAATAGAGGATAGTATTTCTGGTTAGTACAATGCTCTGTACAAAGTAACCATTCAAAAAACACCATCGACTGAGTGGCTGTGGTTTTAAATCCTAATTCTTCATTTTGATTCTTCAAATACATCTTTTAAGTGAAATATTATTTGTTGGCAGTATTTGGGTTTAGAAACTGTCTCTCAGATATGAGCACAGAGTGCCTTACAGCATTTAAGAAGACTTCTGCAGATTCCCCATCTGCCCATTTGGATCCTGCCCATATTTCACCTCTCCTTTTTCTCACTGTAAGTCCTCGAGTGGTGCAGCAAAATGTATGACTGGACTGATGGTGAAGGGATTGCTCAAAAAAGCAAAGGAAAGCTCAAGTCTTATAGGCATACAAAAGATTTGGTACAATTTTGTTAACAGAGACAATCTGATAAGAAGCTTTCAACTCTTGCCTGACTTGTTCTATCATTATGGAATACAAGAGGAGCATCTGAGGTATACAGCCATACAGCCAGACTTTTTTATTTACAGGTTAGCCCAAGAACGTTGCAAAAAGAACAGTGTGTCCTAGTGGAGAGAACTTGAGCCTGGGAGCCAGAGGACCGGGGTTCTAATGTCGGCTCTGCCACTTGTCTGCTGTGGGACCTTGTGCAAGTCACTTAAATTCCCCATACCTCAGTTACCTCATTTGTAAAATGGGGATTAAGACTGTGAGCCTTATGTAGGACTGGGATTGATTCCAATTTTACCATTTTGCATCTACTCCAGGGTTTAATAATAAATTGATGGCACATAGTAAGTGCTTAACAAATACCATAAAAAATCAATGTTATTGTAAAACCAATGATTAGAGGATAGAGTTCCTTGATTATTTGCCTTTCTCCCTACATTGTTCCTGAATTTGGCCATGTAACCTCATTTCCTCTTCCACCTTGAAAGCCAAAGCATCATCGTTATTCTGAAAGCTGAGAGTTCATATTATTCCTTAG
Source organism: Ornithorhynchus anatinus (assembly GCF_004115215.2). NCBI lineage: Eukaryota > Metazoa > Chordata > Mammalia > Monotremata > Ornithorhynchidae > Ornithorhynchus > Ornithorhynchus anatinus. The sequence continues at coordinate 160,736,179 of NC_041728.1, forward strand.
GAGCCAATACTAAAGGACATCGTTAGGATTCTGCCAGGAGTGCAAAAAAACTGAAATGTCAAAATAGCAATCACGGTGAGCTCTCGCCTTTATTTCTGAAGACAGTCATGAAGTGGCATTTTTGAAATCCTGTCATATTTTCCCCTGTGTTTCAGAGATGGAAGGAAAGTGTGTGCAGATATCTGAGTAGTAAATTATCTCCCTGCTTGTAGATTTCAGGAAGATTCTATATCCAGGAGCTGAACTATTCCTTATGACTCTCAATTTGTTAATGAGTTCCTCAACATTTTGATGGAAGGCCATTATCTTCATTTATCGCTTCTCAGGGTTTCATTCTTGATGATGAAAGGTAGTGTAAATAAGGTGGGGAAATAAGAAGTTAATTACAAAAGACTTCTAGGATCGTAGTAGGGCCTTCTCTGCACTTCATTAGTCCTGTGGGAATGTGACTGGGCCTAAGGAGAATTTTCCAGAACTCAAAGAGAAGTCAATGGATTAGTCGAGATCTCAAGAGCCCTGGGGATATTCAGCTTGAGTCATACTGCTTTTGTCACGTATCTTTCTTAACTAACTCTACCTGATCTAATAGAGAATGGCTTTTATCAGGATCAAGAGGAACCTCAAAGTATCGATAATGCATCACTTCCTTTCCTATGAGGAGTGCTGGGAGTCCTCATTAAAATTGAAATAACTCTAGTGACATCTAGTCAAGTGGTGAAGTCAAGCACTTGGTACAGAGCAAGAAAACAGTAAATGCTCAATAAATGCTCATAATAAATTCTGAAAAATAGAGTAGCAACATGTCTTAGTGGAAAGAGCCCAGGCTTGGGAGTCAGAGAACGTGGGTTCTTATCCCGGCTCTGCCACCTCCCTGCTATGCGACCTGGGGCCAGTCACTTCACTTTTCTGTGCCTCAGTTACCTCATCTGGAAAATGGGGATTAAGACTAAATGGAGATTAAGACTGTGAGCCCCACAAGGGATAACCTGATGAACTTGTATAATAATAATAATAATAATGGCATTTGTTAAGCACTTAACAAATACCGTCTCATTGTCATCACTGGGAGAGCTCAATATCAGAGAAGAAGCATGGCCTAGTGGCAAGGGCACGGGCTTGGGAGTCAGAGGGTGCGCGTTCTAATCCCGGCCCTGCCACCTGTCTGCTGTGTGGCCTTGGACAAGTCACTCCACTTCTTTGGGCCTCAATTACCTCATCTGGAAAATGGAGATTAAGACTGTGTCCCCAACATGGACAACTTAATGACCTTGTATTTATCCCAGTGCTTAGAATAGTGTTCGGCACGTAATAAGCACTTAACAAATACCACAATAATTGTTATTATACCAATTATTTGTTGAAGATCTAGGTAGGAAGTACAGAGAAGTCTTTGTAGTGGTCCCTATTAGCCAGTGGGTTTTTTGTTTCTTTCACCTACTGGATAAAGCAGTGTGTTGGTGGCACTCTCTTATTTGGGATAACAGTTGGTATAAACAAGGATAAAAAATAACTACAACTTGAAAACAAGTTGATGCAGAAAACTAACCTTGAAATAACTGATATCTTAATCAAATACATGAATAAAAATATTGTTCCCTGGTGACAATATTATTAAAAGATTGATGGAAGAATTTTGACCCTTCACTTTTAATAAGAATGACATACATTTTAAGTGACAGCCTTAGCTAGATTTAACTGGTTTGTAGTAATAGAGATTTAATGCACAAGAACCCACTGGGTACGTCACATTACCTAGGAATGCAGGAAATTGAAATGTTTCACTAAGATTACAGCATCTGTACTCTATGATGACAAAAATAATGGCTATATTATCAAATCTCTGCTCAAATATAGTTGGTCAGCCCAAATAATGATGATAATGGTGGTATTTGTTAAGTACTTACTATGTGCCAGGCACTTTACTAAGAGCTGGGATCTGGGATCGATACCTGCAAATCGAGTTGGACACAGTCCCGGCCTTACATGGGGTTCATAGTTATATGAGGTAATTGAGGCACAGAGAAGTGAAGTGGCTTGCTCAAGGTCACACAAGGTCACACAGCAGACAAGTGGTGGAGCAGGGATTAGGGACCCAGGTGCTTCTGACTCCCAGGCACATGCTTGATACACTGTGCCATACTGCTTCTCACTGTTTTCAAATCAGAAAAAGATTTTTTAAAACACTATTTTTGAAAGAGAGACAGTTTCTAGCCAATGTTTTTAGTTGAAAAAAAAAATCTCAGATAACATTTTTCACAGAATGATTTGATAATGATGGCTTTGCCAGAAGTAAATATATCAATTTATAACGATTAATTTGACCTCCCATGTCCAAAGATAATATTAGTTTATGTGTGTGTTTTTCCACAATCAGAATTATAGATAACATATGAGAAACTTTATTGAGTGGTCTAGTGGAAAAAGCATGGACCTGCAAGTCAGAAGGCCCTGGGTTCCAGTCCCGGTTCCATCACTGGTTTGTTGTGCGACCTTGGGCAAATCACTTTACTTCTCTATACCTGGGGTTATCTCATCTGTAAAATGGGGATTAAGTTTGTGAGCCCTACATGGTCAGACTGTGACCAGCTTTAGTCTTGTATCTGCCCCATTGCTTAGTACAGTGCCTGGCACAGAGTAAGCTCTTAACAAATTCCATAAAAATGTCTGTTTTCATGGATAACTTTACGTTATCCTCATTCATTCCATTTATCTAATTTTGATGATAGTTCTTAAATGGACAATGTTTGGCAGGAATGAATATATTAAACAGTGCTATAAAATGCAGGATCTGTTATGACTAATAAAAAAACTGAATCTAGCCTCACTTAGCTGAGCTGGGTTAATAATCACCGATTTTTTTTATTAAAAGATCTCCAGAGATGGAAATTTTAAAATTCCTCTAATCGCTCAATTTTTAATGATTCCCAGTGCTAGGTTCCTCCTTATGTCTTACTTAAATCTGTGTAGCTGTAACTCTAGCTCATTTGCTCTTCCTAGGTATTGAATGAATAAACCAACAAAGGGACAACAGACTCTGATAATTGTCTTAGTATTTTAAAGTTAGTCATTAAGTCTTTTTTGGGTTTATAATGACTTAATAACAAGAGACTAAATTATTCAATTAAATCTTCCTAATTTCCAGTTCCATAATTAGTTATTGTGCTTTTCTGTGAAAGTGCTCCAATTTCTCCATATTGCTACAAACAGGAATAGGACACTATGAAGGGACTGATCTAATAGTAAATATAACATACAGAGGACATGTCCTGTATCAGTGAATCATGCCAAGATCATATTTACTTACTACCATTGGTCCAGACCTGATTTCATTTTGGCTTATGAGGGTTTCTTCATCTTCAAATGCCGCCAAGTCATTTCTAACCTAAAGCAATTCTATGGATGCACCTTCTTCAGATCGTTCCATCTTCTGTCATAAATCATTTTGATAGGTGTATCCATAGAGTTTTCTTGGTAAAGATACAGAGTGGTTTACCACTGCCTTTTTACATGCGGTAAAAATTTGAGTCTTTATCACTTGATCAACCACCTTTGACTCCTTCCCATGCCTCTGATACCCAGCACAGGTGAATCGACTTTGTCTGATGCTTCAGTTTAGACTTTTCCATTCTGGGTAACTTTAATTGGCATAACTTCATCAGTGTATTCAAACTCTCCTGCCACTATAAGGTATTGATTCATAGGAAAGTGTGAGCCTCTACAACTCCCAAATATTTTTCTGCTGTACTGATTTCTAGCTGGTTAGTTGAATGTATTCCCATTTCCCTGGGATTGTTCTAGATTTCTAGAAAATGAAAAGGAAATCAACGATACAGAAAATAAACATTTTTCTCTAGTAAATATTTCTACAACAAACTGAAGAGTTTAGAGGGCGATTGGTCAATAACTGGAGGGAGTTGTGGGATAGAGAAGCAGCATGGCTCAGTGGAAAGAGCCCGGGCTTGGGAGTCAAAGGTCATGGGTTTGAATCCCGGCTCTGCCACTTGTCAGCTGTGTGACTGTGGGCAAGTCACTTAACTTCTCTTTGACTCAGTTCCCTCATCTGTAAAATGGGGATTAACTGTGAGCCTCACGTGGGACAACCTGATTACCCTGTATCTACCCCAGCACTTAGAACGGTGCTCTGCACATAGTAAGTGTTTAACAAATACCAACATTATCATTATTATTATTACTATTATCAAGGGACGTATATTTTGGAATGAGGAGACATGGACATATTTGAAAACAGTGAGGAAGAAACTATTGGGTCTCACAGTTTTAAGCCTTTAGTGAATTTAAACATTACCTCAAAAACATCATTTGAAGTGTTCTCTGTGTGTTCTTTTCTGATTTTATGTTTCTAATTAAATCACAACTTCACTCTTGTCCAGTTGAGAGTTTGATTCAGTCATGTTTGCTAGGGCTTAGAGTTGGATCCTGGATGGAGTTCCTAATGTCATATTTTTCTTTCCTAAATGCAGGAAAGTGGACTCAATTTTGATCTCCCTACCAAAAAGCCTTATTGGAGGCTAATAAATGCATTGGTAGGAATCAATCATCCATGGCATTTATTGAGCACTTATTGTGTTTAGAGCACTGTACTAAGCTTTTAGAAGAGTACAACAGAGTTGGGAGAACTTACAATCTAGTTAGGGAAGTAGATATTAAAATAAATTGCCAATAGGGGAAGTGGGAAGTGTCCCAAGGTGAACCCAGGTATCCACGATCTCAAGGTCAAATGCCATCTCATGACTGCCCAAGACATTAAGGCGGAACTCAGAAGTGTGAGTGGGATACCTCCCCCACAACCAAAATAGCCAGATTGTCAGCCCAAGCCGGGAATACAGAAGGTTCATTCATTCAATAGTATTCATTGAGTGCTTACCCCGTCAAACAGCAGCGACTGTCTCTGTCTGTTGCCGACTTATTCATTCCAAGTGCTTAGTACAGTGCTCTGCACATAGTAAGCACTCAATAAATACTATTGAATAATACTATGTGCAGAGCACTGTACTAAGCACTTAGGATGTACAAATCGGTAATAGATAGAGGCAGTCCCTGCCCTTTGATGGGCTTACAGTCTAATCGGGGGAGACAGACAGACAAGAACAATAGCAGTAAATAGAATCGAGGGGATGAACATCTCATTAAAACAATAGCAAATAAATAGAATCAAGGCAATGTACATCTCATTAACAAAATAAATAGGGTAATGAGGATATATACAGTTGAGCGGATGAGTACACTGCTGAGGTGATGAGAAGGGAGAGGGGGAAGAGCAGAGGGAAATGGGGGAGAAGAGGGTTTAGCTGCGGAGAGGTGAAGGGGGGAAAAGGGAGCAGAGGGAAAAGGGGAGCTCAGTCTGGGAAGGCCTCTTGGAGGAGGTGAGATTTAAGTAGGGTTTTGAAGAGGGGAAGCGAATTAGTTTGGCAGAGGTGAAGAGGGAGGGCATTCCAGGACCGTGGGAGGCCGTAGCCCAGGGGTCAATGGCGGGATAGGCGAGAACAGAGGACAGTGAGGAGATGGGTGGCAAAGGAGCGGAGCGTGTGGGTTGGGCAGTGGAAAGAGATAAGGGAGGAGAGATAGGAGGGGGTAAGGTGATGGAGAGCCTTGAAGCCTAGAGTGAGAAGTTTTTGTTTCGTGCAGAGGTTGATAGGCAACCATTGGAGGTTTTTAAGAAGGGGAAAGACATGCTCAGAGCATTTCTGCAGAAAGATGAGCCGGGCAACAGAGTGAAGAATAGAATGGAGCGGGGAGAGAGAGGAGGAAAGGAGATCAGAGAGCAGGCTGACATAGTAATCTAGCCGGGATATAACGAGAGCCTGTAGCAGTAAGGTAGCCGTCTGGGTGGAGAGGAAAGGGAAGATCTTGGCGATATTATAAAGGTGAGACCAGCAGGTTTTGGTAATGGATTGGATGTGTGGGGTGAACGAGATAGCCGGGTCAAAGATGACACCGAGGTTGCGGGCCTGAGAGACGGGAAGGATGGTTGTACCAATCATGGTGATAGGGAAGTCTGGGAGAGGACCGGGCTTGGGAGGGAAGATGAGTAGCTCAGTTTTGGTCATGTTGAGTTTTAGGTGGTGGGCAGACATCCAGGTGGAGACATCTTGGAGGCAGGAGGAGATGCGAGCCTGAAGGGAGGTGGAGGGGACAGGGGCAGAGATTTAGATCTGTGTGTCATCTGCGTAGAGATAATAGTTGAAGCCATGAGAGCGAATGAGTTCACCAAGGGAGTGAGTGTAAATGGAGAAGAGAGCCAAGAACTGACCCTTGGGGAACCCCAACAGTTAGAGGATGGGAGGGGGAGGAGGAGCCTGCGAAGGAGACCGAGAATGAATGACCAGAAAGATAAGAGGAGAACCAGGAGAGGATGGAGTCCGTGAAGCCAAGGTGAGATAAGGTGTGGAGGAGGAGGGGATGGTCGACAGTGTCAAACGTAGCTGAGAGGTCAAGGAGGATTAGAATAGAGTAAGAGCCATTGGATTTGGCAAGAAGGAGGTCATGGGTGACCTTAGAGAGAGCAGTCTTGGTAGCGTGGAGGGGACGGAAGCCAGATTGGAGGGGGTCCAGGAGAGAATGGGAGTATCCCTCGCCCCCCTGCCAATCAAATTAAGTATGGAGGAGGGGGGAGATTGTATAAACTGAGGCCAGAAGCTGGAATGGCCTAGGAGCACAGGTAATAAATACCTGCGGTCTCTGACCTTCTGAGCAGCGGATATTTGCAACAGCCGGCTGTGGGTCACCTCTGCCCGTATCATGAGAAGCCTACTCTTTCCTGCACCAAGTGAGAAGCTTGGGATGGTGAGTGTCCCACTAAACACTTGTGGGGCTGGAAGCCAGGCGCTTTGTCATGGGTGGGTAATGCATAAATTGATTCCTCCCAAGTGGGAAGTGATCTTGGGGCTGGAAGCTAGGCGCTTTGCTGGGTGGGTAATGGGTAAGTGGATTCCTCCCAAGTAAGAAGTGCACGTGGGTTATAGCTAGCTGCCTCACCATGTGCGGGTAATGCATAAGTGGATTCCTTCTGGGTTGGACCTAGGGGTTTTGCCACTTGCGAGTAACACATAAGTATATTCCTCCCAGTAGGGAAGCTCTAATATAATTAATCATATATTTCCCTTTCGTGGCATCCAAAATAATCAAATAATTCATTTCACCTCATTGAAATAAATTTTGTATAAAACCCAGCCTTTCTGTCCCCAGTCTCTCTTTCTCTCTCTCTCTCTCTCTCTCTCTCTCTCTCTCTCTCTCTCCACCAATTCCCAAATGAATCCATCCGCAGGTGACAGGTGATAGAAAGTATGTGTAATTTTTTTATTACATTATAAATTAAATTATATATTATAAATTATGTACTTATATTAATGTTTGTCTCCCCTCTAGACTGTAAAGTCACTGCAGGCAAGAAATGTCACTATCAACTCTGTTGTACTGTACTGTGTTCTGCACATAGTAAACGCTCAGTGAATACCACTGATTGATGAGGGGAAATCTACTCACCCAGCAATTCCCTTTGTTGGGATAAGACAATGGAAGGATATAGAAACTCAATAAAAAACGTATATGAGGAGGAGAAGGGGGAGGCACTGCCCTTCTTGTTGCTCTCAGGCTTCCTGGTCTAGGGTCAATAATTATAATAACGTTGGTATTTGTTAAGCACATACTATGTGCCAAGCACTTTTCTAAGCGCTGGGGTAGATACAAGGTAATCAGGTTGTCCTATGTGGGGCTAACAGTCTTCATCCCCATTTTACAGATGAGATGTCTGAGGCACAGAGAATAATAATAATAATAATAATGTTGGCATTTGTTAAGCACTTACTATGTGCAGAGCACTGTTCTAAGTGCTGGGGTAGATACAGGGTGGCTCACAGATACACGTGAGGCTCACAGTTTTAATCCCCATTTTACAGATGAGGTAACTGAGGCACAGAGAAGTGAAGTGACTTGCCCAAAGTCACAAAGAAGACAAGTGGCTAAGCCAGGATGAGAACCCACAACCTCTGGCTCCCAAACCCATGTTCTTTCCACTGAGCCATGCTGCTTCTCTAATTAAGTAATGACCTGAGATAACAAGGGGTTAATCTAAGAACTTTGTATTATAAAGTACGTTTTCTTGTCTCAGCTTTTCATGAGAAGGTAAAGTGCTTCTTGGAACTTTAAAACTATGTTATGATTCTTAGTACTTCCTTAGCCTGGAATCATTTTATCCCATTCACAGTATTATTTTAGTTTAAACCCAATCAGTTCAATGTTATTTAGATTAGATCTAGCAATTTAAATAGCATCACCATTAAAAATGCTTATCCAATGCCTTCTGCATGAATGACATCATTCTAAGTGTAATCAGTACCTAGATGAGTTCATTTTCTATGAAAACTGAAGCAGAAGGAAAGGCATCATTCTCTCTACTTTATCTGCAACCTTGATGAATAAGATCAATGATGAATAAGACCAGCTAGGCGTATCTTGGTAGGACTCTAACACCTGACATCTCCAGTGAAATGCCCTGGGACTCCTTGGTTGGAGATCCTTTCAAATTTCTCAATCCCTCCAGCGATTCTGGTTCAGCAAGGATGTTCTCATCTGCCTCAAGATTAGACTTTATTGAGTGTCTGAGGGCACAGGAGTTAAAGGTGGATGGACTGCCCTGCTGTACAAACATCCTGAAGTTGAAGAAGCCTGGATCAGCTCACAAAGGCAGCCTCAGAATGGAACTGTTGAGTGGCCTCAGGAACCAGAGGGCCAAATGTGGCAATTCTGACCAACTGCTCTATAGGAGAAGAACACCCTTCCTGACACAACAAAACCAAGCACCTGAATAACTCTATCTGCACAAAGATTTCCTTTATGTGCAGTTCAGGATTCATGGACATTTCGCAAAACATATCCACCACTTTAGTTTGATCCTGGTAAGAACCAGGTAGAAGGAGCTGTCTGTGGTGTTGGTAATACAGATCTTCTCTTTAACAATGAAACCATATTATGTGAGTCCACCAGCCTTCCAGTATGTGAAGACATGGAACTTGTCCAAACTAGTAGGAAAGTCTGCAGCAGTTAGAGCCATGGGAAAGGGGAAAGCATCTAGGTCCATTGGCATGCCTGCTGAAATCTACAAGTCAATCAATCCACTTCTAGATTGTAAGCTCACTGTGGGTAGGGAATGGGTCTGTTTTACTGTTATACTGTACTCTCACAAACACTTAGTATGGAGCTCTGTACACACTAAGTGCTCAATAAACATGACTATCAATCAGTTGCATTTATTGAGCACTTACTGTGTGCAGAACACTGTAGTAAGCACTTAGGAGAGTATAATACCACAGAATTAGCAGAGACATTCCCTGCCCATAACAGGCTTATAGTCTAGAGGGGCAGACAGAGTTTAACATAAGTCTTCCTTATTATACAGAAGATCAAGGAAATGCCACAGTATATGACAGATGGCATCATCATCACCATCTTCCAGAAAGAAGGTGAAATAACAGATTGCTACAATTATCAAGACATTTTATTATGCTCTATTGCCAGCAAGATTCTAGCAAGAGTCCTTCTGGATCAGATTTTCAAGAAAATCACTGACCAAATACTCCTGAAATAATATTAATAATAATAATTATGTTATTTGTTAATGTTGGTATTTGTTAAGTGCTTATTATGTGCAGAGCACTGTTCTAAGCGCTGGGGTAATCAGGTTGTCCCACGTGAGGCTCACAATTAATCCCTATTTTAGAGATGAGGCACAGAGAAGCTAAGTGACTTGCCCACAGTCACACAGCTGACAAGTGGCAGAGCCAGGATTCAAACCCATGACCTCTGACTCCCAAATCCAGGCTCTTTCCACTGAGCCACGCTGCTTCTATACCAACATTATTTGTTAAGCACTTACTATGTGCCAAGCACTGTTCTAAGCTCTTGGGTTGATACAAGGTAATCAGGTTGTCCCACGTGGGACTCACAGTCTCAATCCCCACTTTAGAGATAAGGTAACTGACGCACAGAGAAGTTAATTGACTTGCCCAGGGTCACACAGCAGAGAGTGACAGAGCCAGGATTGGAACCCACAACCTCTGACTCCCAAGTCCAGGCTCTTGTCACTGTGCCATGCTGCAGCTTCAAATTATAACATGGCCCATGGAATATGGTCTTTTCACTAGGTCAAGTTGAGGGAATGTACAGGAAAGAGCACAAGAACTCTACATAGCTCTAATAATATAGGCTGTAACCTCGTTTTGGGCTGGGAATCTATCTGTTTGTTATGTTGTATTCTCCCAAGCACTTAGTACAGTGCTCTGCATATAGTAAGCACTTAATAAATATAATTGACTGACTGTGGAAGCCTTTGATACCAATTATAGATCACGGCTCTGGAAATTACTTAAACAAATTTGGTTCTCCTGCAGAGTTCATCCAAATTATGAGACTCTTCATGTCACCATGACTGGTTAATCCATTTCCAATTACCAACAGACTTGCTTGAAAATGTGATGAGACCTAAAAACAGGAGTTGGATGCACTCTGACAGCTTTGGGAAACTCTTCCGATTCAGCAGGTTTCAAGTATCATCCAAAATGCTAATGACAGTCTTCCAAGATGTGTGGAGATGACTTGAGATGAGGCACATACCCAAGAAGACAAGCAAATAATTCTCAATCACATCACTGAATCGGCCAGTTATATTGGGTTGAAGATGTGTTCTTACAGAATCTTGTTACCTAGGCAGCCCAATTATCAATAACACATGATAGTCAAGGAGGTAGAAAAACAAGTATCCACCTCTGAACCAAACTAAAGGTATATAGAGCTGTAGTACTGTCCAATCTCCTCATAGCTGGGAGACCAAGATACAACACAAAAGCCAAATCTGGCTCTCAAGTAGTTCCATCAGTGTTATTAGTGGACTTATATCCAATATCAAATGGAGAAAGATCACAAATAATAACCAAAACAAAGTCAGTGAACAAAATCAGTCCACTAGCATGTTTTCCCCAATACAGCAACCCTGTGTAGGTAGGACATGTGAAGAAAATGATATCCAGGAAAATGAAATTGAGAAACTGACCACCAAGAGCATAGAGGAAATGCTGTACCCAATGAAAACTGGAAAGTGCTGCCAAGGATGGATCTGGCATGGTGTGCTACTATGTGGAAAGGAGCAAAGCTCTGCAAAAACTCCATAAGGAATGAGAGACAAGGAGGTAAACAGAAAACAGCATCAGGCACTGTGCATATCAAACATGACAGCACAACCATATTATATATAAAATACAAATATGTATTTGTAAGCATATACTCTTCATATATATATATATATATATAAAGAGTCTATTGATGGGTGAAGCTAAGATGTTAGAAAACAGTCATAAGTAAACAGCAAGAATTGTATGTCTGGCTGTGGACAATTTCCTTTAGCGAAGCCTAAGAATGCGCTCCTTTGGGTGCTTGCTTTTGAATTGGTTTTTTGGTTTGTTTAGTTTAGTATGTTTCACTCATAATAATTAACAAAAACTTTGGCATTTTTTAGTCACTTGCTATGCACCAAGGCCTGTGCTAAACACTGATAAGTTAAGCAACTTGCCCAAGGTTACACAGTAGACAAGTAGAGAAGCTGGGATTAGAACCTAGGTCCTCTGACCCCCATGATCCTGTTTTTCCCGCTATAGCAAAATGCTTGTCATTTTAAGAATAGCTCTAGCATCATCAAACAGAATTTGTAGAATTCAGCCAGAATACTAGAATCCAGGAGTCCTTGAATTTAAAAATAATGGGGAAAATTATTCTGAATTGTCCACATCATAGGAGTTTCAGTTTAGGTTTCCTAAGGTCTCAGGTCAAGGATTTGGTGATATTCATTATTTTGTTTTATTTCAGTTAAACCTACTTTCTTCTTTTCCTAAAAATAATCTCTAACTTCATAAAGGGTCCTGTGGATAAGTTCTGAGACACCGATATTGCATTCTTGTGGTGGTGATAATGTGCAAACAAAAAATAAGAATATAATACTCATTCATCATTTATGATGACAGATTGAGAGCATCTGTGAATGCCAAGCTGACAATTTTGCCTGGGATGATGTACAGCAAAATTATAGGAATGCCTAAAATACATTAGCTTTATAATAATATATGAAGTCCAGGAATGATCTGGTGTACATATGTTAATAATGACACATGGGGAAAGGTGATAGTTAAAAAGGAGGAGGTGATTTTGGATTAATTTAGGTGCCACAAATGGCTATTACAGAGTTGCAGGGAGGCAAGTATGATTTTCCAAGAATCTAATTCATAAATGCCTGCACAAATGTTTCAGGTTAGGGCAAACCTTATTTCATCACAATGGCATGCAGTCTGTCAGCCATGGGCTAACTGTGAGATGAGAGAGCAAATGGAAACAAAGATTGACTTGGGGTCTTGATTACCACCCTGCAATTTATGTGAGAGGAGCAGAGATAAACTCTACCCATCACTGTTGTGAAACAATAGGTCTCAGTATATTGTGTCTTTGTTCTTCTAGGTGGCATTGCCGACAGTGAAATCTTAGCCACGTTTGCCAGTATGGCTAAGCAGAGCCTCAAACCATTTCATTGCAGCTCTAGGGTGTTGAGAGAGAATAACAACAGGCAAATCAGCCTGGCAAGCTCTGATCAGTAAAGGAGATACTCTCCTTAAGCTGATTTTAGAGAAGATTGAAAGATGAAGAAGCGGTACAGCATAAGAAAGTTGGTATTTGTTAAGCGCTTACTATGTGCCGAGCACTGTTCTAAGCGCTGGGGTACATACAGGGTAATCAGGTTGTCCCCCGTGAGGCTCACAGTTAATCCCCATTTTACAGATGAGGTAACTGAGGCACGGAGAAGTTAAGTGACTTGCCCACAGTCACACAGCTGACAAGTGGCAGAGCCGGGATTTGAACTCATGACCTCTGACTCCCAAGCCCGTGCTCTTTCCACTGAGCCACGCTGCTTCTCTGTTCTATGTGTTCTATGTCTTCTCTGTTCTATGTGTTCTAAGAAAGTGTTCTATGTACACACTGCGTGGAATGAGTAGTCAGCTATACATAGTTCTTTATAGCCAAATTTACTCACAGATCAGAGCTAATGATTGTAACATCATTTCCAAAGCCAAAGCCTGATATATTGATGTAATCTGTTTGTGTATCATCCTTACTGTTCAGTCAATCAGTCACTCGTATTTATTGAGCCCTTACTGTGTGCAAAGCACTGTACTAAGCTCTTGGAAGAATAAAATATAATGATCTAACAGATATGTTTCCTGCCCACAATGAGCTTATTATCCAAAGACATTGGTACCGACAATCTCTGTATAAAGGCAGAGCGTGCTTTGTTCTAAATGTTAGCGTAAGGGTGAGGTCCAGGATAACAAGCTTCCCTTGCTAGCTGTCAAATCAGAGGGACCCCACATTTCATGCCATCAACTCAGCAATCTTCCATGCATCTTCCTCACCTACATGGCTGTATTTTCTAGCTGCATATTTTCCTCTGGTTACAAACTCTATATCCATCTTACATCCTTCACCCTTTCACCTTCCATTAGATTTCCCTGTGGTCCTTGGCAGATCAAAGCCAGGAACATTCAATTGTATGCCACTGTACTGAGCTACATGTACAGCCCCATGTTTAACATTGTCTAAGGCAGATAAGGGATTGAAAGCTCCCACCAGGATCCAGTTGTGAGCTCTGGGAAGGTCCCAGTGACCATGATTGAACCAGATTTCCAAACACAACATGGTCAGGATTTAGTTGGAAGTACAAATTGGAAAAGATCACAATAGAAAAAACTAAAATCAAAGTTGGGAAGGTAACAAAGTTTCCAGGGGTCTCTGAAAAGATTTCATTATCAGGAGCGAGACACCATGGGCTAGGCTGTGACATGGTTGCATGAAAGCTTAGCTTGGCAGAAAGGCTGAGAAATGATGTTTTTCCTGAGATTACCACCCAATTAATAATTTAACCAATTTTACCGGCATTTTCCTTCCTATACATCTATGCCTTACTGAGGTGGAAGAGTTTATGTATGCTGATGAAGGTTAGAGGATGCCATATAAGGCTAACCAGAATGGAAAGATCTAAGTTGAAGCATCAAGACAAAGTCAATTCACCACTGCTGGGCAGTAGCAGCATGGGAAAGAATCAAAGGTGGATGATCAAGTGATCAAAATACTGATCAAGGACAATGGCAGAGACTCAAGTTTTTGCTGCATTGCAGAAGGCAATGGTAAACCACTTCTGTATCTTTACCAAGAAAACTCTATGGATACATATACCAGAATGACTTTATGATAGAAGATTAGATATTCTGAAAAAGGTGTGTCCATGGAGTCTCTGTGGCATTCAACTCGATGATATTTGAAGAAGAGGAAGAAAAAGAAAAAGTGGCATTTTTACCTTAGGTAAAACACACAGCCCTTCTCAGGGCCACACCTGGAGAATTTTCAGTACTCTACCAGTCTCGGCTATTCATTCATTCATTCATTCATTCATTCATTCAATAGTATTTATTGAGCAATTACTATGTGCAGAGCACTGTACTAAGTGCTTGGAATGTACAATTCGGCAACAGATAGAGACAATCCCTGCCCAATGAGGGGCTCACAATCTAACTGGGGGAGACAGACAGTAAAGCAAACAGAACAAAACAAAATCAAGACAACATTATAACGATAAATAGAATCAAGAGGATGTACATCTCATTAACAGAATAAATAGGGTAATAAATAATATATACAAATGAGGACAATGCTGAGGGTAGGGGAAGGGGGGAAGGGGGGAAGGTGAAGAAGGGGAGGGGAGGGGGATCAGAAGAGAGGGGGCTCAGCTGAGGGGAGGTGAAGGGGGAAGGGGAGGAGCAGAGGGTCGAGGGGGAGCAGAGGGAGAAGGGGGGGGAGCTCAGTCTGGGAAGGCCTCTTGGAGGAGGCTATGGGAGGGAGAGTCAAGCAGAGGCCTATCCATTCCATTCCTAGCTTGAGCAGTGGCTAGGGAATGGAAGGCAATCTGCTACAAGTCAAAGCTCACCCATGTTGGGCAGCAGCGGCCTGGGAGAGAGTAGAGAGAGGAGACTCGAGTTTACTGCACGGAAGGAGGCAATGGTAAAACACTTCTGTATCTTTACCAAGAAAACTCTGTGGATCCACTACCAGAATGACTGCAGATGGAAAGCGGGGTATTCTGGGTCGCTGTGGGTCGGAAGCAACTCGACGGCATAAGACAAGATAAGAAAACATACAGGTAGAGAAAAAGGCATGAACCACCTAAAGATCTCTTCTGGCTGAGTATCAAAGGAGCAGCCAAAAAAAAAAAAAAGCCTAATCTCATAAAAGCATCATGGCCTATTGGATAGAGCATGGGCATGGGAGTCAGAATTGACTGAGAAACCCATTGATGGGGAAGACATTAAGGGGCCTTAATCTCATCAAACGAGTTGGGGAAATGTGAATGATAAACCAGGAATGTACAACTAAACTCTGAAAAGTAGGCAGAATCTATTTGTCTTTTTGTTTTTATCAAACACTGTTTGAATTCAGTCTTACAAGTCTCCTCAAAGCTCAACCCTCATATAGATTTTTCAGTCAAATAGGGAAATGGAAGTCTTCACTACTCAAAACTGTCTCTAAAGAGCATTAGAGAAAAAATAATGCACTGAATTATAAAGGTATGTTGCATAGGTGTAGTCCTCCTAATAGACAATGTGACAGATACAGTGTTGAATATATAATCCAAAAGCTGGGTGAATTTACATCCATAAACCAAGCCAGTTTACTCGAAAATAAGGCAATAATTATCATATAGTAAGTCATAAGAATTTAATAACTTTGAAATGTATTAAAACTTCATTCCAAATTGTCCCAAAGAATAATAATAATTGTGATATGTGCTAAGCACTTATTAACTGCCAAGCACTGTACTAAATGCTGGAGTAGAAAAAAGTAAGCAGGTTAGACACAGTCCCTCTCACACATGCCGCTCCCAGTTCTAAGAGGGAAGGAGAATCTTAACCATTTTACAGATGAGGAAAATAAGACAATAGAAGTTAACATACTTCACATAGCAGACTATTGGCAGAGTTTGGATTAGTACATAGGTCTTCCGACTCACATATCCTACAAGACGCCTTCGCTAACTAAGCCCTCACAGCACTTAGTACAGTGCTCAATGCTTAGTACAGTGCTCCGTGCTTAGTACAGTTCTTGGCATATAGTAAGCACTTAACAATTACCATAATAATAATTTGCCTTCTCCCTCCCTGCATCACCCTTGCACTTGGATTCAAACCCTTTAAGTACTTGTTATTCACCCCACACTATGCCCCACACCACTTATATACATTTCCGTAATTGATTTCAGTGTCTGTCTCTCTCTGTAGACTGTAAGCTCCTTGAGGGCAGGGAACAAGTCTACCGATTTTGTTGAACTGAACTCTCCCATGTGCTCTGCTTGTAGTAAAGTCTCAGTAAACCACTGACTGATTGATTCAGAGGTCCACAGGGTGACACTGAAGCTGACTTCTCATTATTTCCCCTAAGTCCACTCGATGGCTAACTTCCCAGACCTCAGTTGATCACATCAGCCCTACCTTTCTCAAAAGCCCACAACATTGATATAATAATAATAATAATAATAATGTTGGTATTTGTTAAGTGCTTACTATGTGCCAAGCACTGTTCTAAGTGCTGGGGTAGATACAAGGTAATCAGATTGTCCCACGTAGGGCTCACAGTCTTCATCCCTATTTTACAGATGAGATAACTGAGGCACAGAGAGTTAAGTGACTTGCCTAGGGTCAACAGCTGACAAGCGGCAGAGGCGGGATTAGAACCCATGACCTCTGACTCCCATCACCCGAACACATCTGCCATCTCTGTTATAATATACTCTGAAGTCCACGCAGTAAGCACTCAATAAATATGACTGATTGATTGATGTCTCACTGTCTTTCAACTCTCATGTTCAAACCACTGCCGTATCCTGCCAGATATTCCCAAACAATATTTTCCCTACTTCTCTTCCTAAAACACTTCCACCCTGGTACTGGTTCTGGCCATATCGTGGCTAAGAGAACAGAATCAACCTCTTCTTTGGTCTGTTTCCAGAATCTCCATGCTCCAATTTAAAGTGAAATCTGTTGCTTGGAACATCGTGTAGCCCTCTTCACCTCTCCTCTCCTACCACCTTCCACTCGCTTCCTGGGTCTCTCAAAAGAGTAATAATAATAATGATAATAATAATAGTCACCATCATGGTATTTAAGTGTTTCCTATGTACCAGGCACTGTACTAAGTGCTGGGTTGGATACTACTAAATTGGATTGGACACAGTCCCTTACCCACATGGACCTCACAGTCTCAATCCTCATTTTACAGATGAGGTAACAGGCATCAAGAATTCGTTCATTTCTACATTCATTCAGATTTATTGAGAACCTTCTCTGTGCAGAGCACTGTATTAAATGCTTGGGAGAGTACAATATAACAATAAACCGATACATTCCCTGATCACAATGGGTTTACAGTTTAGAGGGGAGCCAGACATAATATATATAAATTACAGATATGTACATACGTGCTGTGGGGATGGGAGGAGGGATGAATTAAGGGAGAATGTCAGGGCAATGCAGAAGGGAGTGGGAGAGAGGAAAGGAGGGGTGGCTTAGTCAGGGAAGTCCTCTAGGAGTGCCTTCAATAAGACTTTGAAGTGGGGGGAGAGGAAATGTCTGTCAGATTTGAGGTAAGAGGGCGTTCCAGGCCAGAGGGAAGATGTGGGAGAGGGATCAGAGATGAAATGGAGGAGATCGAGGTACAGTGAGAGGTTATCATTAGAGGGGCGAAATGTGCAGGCTTAAAGTGAAATGACTTGCCCAAGCAGACAAGTGGTAGAGCTGGGATTAGAACCCATGATCTCCTGACAACCAGGCCCAGGCTCTATCCACTACATCATCCTGCTCTTCATATATACCACATCAAACAAAACCATCCTCACATTTGGCTTCAAGACTTTCCTCCAACATACCCCAACTTACCTAACTGGTCTCTTCACCCACTTTCCCCAGCTTGTTCTCTTCACTCTCTCCAAGCCACCCTTGTAGGAGTACTTTGCACGTCATCCATTCATTCAATAGTATTCATTGAGCGCTTACTATGTGCAGAGCACTGTACTAAGCGCTTGGAATGTACAATTAGGCAACAGAAAGAGACAATCCCTGCCCAGTGACAGGCTTACAGTCTAATCGGGGCACCTGGGCAGCAGCCGCCCTCCTCCTCCTCGCCTTGAGAAGCAGCGCGGCTCAGTGGAAAGAGCCTTAGGAGTCAGAGGTCATGAGTTCCAATCCTGCCTCTGCCACCTAATAATAATGATGATGATGCCTAAGAGCTTATTATGTGCAAAGCATTGTTCTAAGCGCCGTGTCTGGGGGGGAATACAAGGTGTCCTGTCCTGTCCTCCTCTGCCTCTTCACTCACATGGTTCCCCAGCTTGGAGCACCCCATCTCTCAATCCACAGCTTTCCTACTATTCAAAGTTCTCTTAAAATTCCATCTTGATGAGCCTTTCCTCACAAACTACAAGCATTCTAGACTGTAGAAACCCATGATCCGCATTTAGCACTTCTAAATTTATTTATGCCCATTCCCATCTTCCTTGAATATGTGTTTGTCCACTCATTTTTCACTGTCATATATATTCATTCAATAGTATTTATTGAGCGCTTACTATGTGCAGAGCACTGTACTAAGCACTTGGAATGAACAAGTCGGCAACAGATAGAGACAGTCCCTGCCATTTGACGGGCTTACAGTCTAAATATGTAGGTATTTAGGTAGGTAGGTAGGTATACATACATATATATGACAGTGAAAAAAAATATATATCACCATCTTCAATAGCATTTATTGAATGCTTTCTCTGTGCTTACTAATTGCTTGGGAGAATACAATGTAACAGATTTAGGAGACATTTTCCTGCCCGTAACTACATATTCTTATGTCAGTCTCCCCTTCTAGTGTATAGCTCCTTTGGGCAGGAGATATGTCAACTCCTAGAACGAGTCATCAACACTCGCTCCCTTGAATTCCTCAACTCCAAATCTCTCCTGGATCCTGTACAATCTGGCTTCCGTCCCCTCCAGTCTACCGAGACTGCTCTCTCAAAGGTCACCCATGACCTCCTTCTTGCCAAATCCAACGGCTCCTACTCTATTCCTAATCCTCCTCGACCTCTCAGCTGCCTTTGATACAGCAGACCATCTCCTCTCCTCCACACTTTATCTCACCTTGGCTTCACGGACTCCATCCTCTCCTGGGTCTCCTCTTATCTTTCTGGCCATTCATTCTTGGTCTCCTTCGCAGGCTCCTCCTCCCACTCCCATCCACTAACTGTAGGGGTTCTTCAGGGCTCAGTTCTTGGCCCTCTTCTGTTCTCCATCTACACTCACTCCCTTAGTGAACTCATTCGCTCCCACGGCTTCATCTATCATCTCTATACAGATGACACCCAAATCTACAAACTCCTCCCCTGTTCTCTCCCCCTTCCTTCAGGCTTGTATCTCCTCCTGCCTCTAGGACGTCTCTACCTGGATGTCTGCCCGACACCTAAAACTCAACATGTCCAAAACTCAGCTCCTTATCTTCCCTCCCAAGCCCCGTCCTCTTCCTGACTTCTCTGTCAACTATGGACGGTACGACCATTCCTTCGCGTCTCTCAATCCACAACCTTGGTGTCATCTTTGACTCTGCTCTCTCATTCACCCCACACATGCAATCCGCCACCAATTGCCTGCCGGTCTCACCTTTACAATTGCCAAGATCTGCCCTTTTCCTATCTATTGAAACTGCTATTGTGCTGGGTACACAGCTCTCATAATATCCTGACTGGATTATTGTCAGCCTCCTCTTGGATCTCCCTTCCTTCTGTCTCTCCCCACTCCAGTCTCTTCTTCATTCCGCTTGCCCCGATCATCTTCCTGCAGAAATGCTCTGGGCATGTCACTCCTCTCTTTAAAACTTCCAGTGGTTGCCTATCAACCTCCACACAAAACAAAAACTTCTCACTCTGGGCTTCAAGGCTCTTCATCACCTTGCCCCATCCTACCTTCTCTCTTTCTCCTGCCCACCCCACACGCTCCGCTCCTCTGACACTCACCTCCTCACTGTCCCCCGTTCCCACCATCGACCACTGGCCCATGTCCTACCATTGTCCTGGAATGCCCTCCCTTCTCACTCTGCCAAACTAACTTTCTTCCCCTCTTTAAAGCCCTACTGAGAGCTCACCTCCTCCAAGAGCCCTTCCCAGACTGAGCTTCCCCTTTTCCCTCTGCTCCTTCTGCTCCCTCTCTGCTCCCCTCCACCCTCTGCCCCCTCCCCCTTCCCCCCTTCACCTCCCCTCTCCTCAGGTAATCCCCTTTTCCTCTGCTCCTCCCCCCTCCTTCTCCTCCCTTCAGCACTGTGCTCATTTGTATATATTTTTATTATCCTATTTATTTGTTAATGAGGGGTACATCCCCTTGATTCTATTTATGATTACGTTGTCTTGTTTTTTTCTGTCTCCCCCGTTTAGACTGTGAGCCCATCGTTGGGCAGGAATTATCTCTATCTGTTGACAATTGGTACATTCCAAGCGCTTAGTACAGTGCTCTGCACATAGTAAGTGCTCAATAAATACTATTGAATGAATGAATGAATGAATTTTAAATTCTGTATTTCTGAAGCACCTAATACAGTGCACTGCTCCAAGCTGCTGTTCAATCAATACATCTAACTATTCAATTAGTGGTGTTTATTGAATATTTACTGTGCCCAGGACAGTAATTAGTAAGCACATGGGAAAATACAATAAGTACATAGATCCATTTCCCTATCCTCAAGGACCTTAAAAATCTCGTGCAAGATCTTGCAATCTTAAAACTTTTTTTTCATAAGGATCTTAATTTTCAAATTTATAGAGAATTGAAAGACACCAAGACATATGAAATACGGGAAGAGAATTGTCTCGTGACTACAGAAAATATATCTTGGGTTCAAGAATTATAGAAAAATCCAATTTGCACTCAGGGAGACTATAATGTTTATTTCAAGCTTCAACATGAGGCAAATTAAAAAGATTGAGTCATGAACTCCAGAACAAGAGTGAAAAATAGCAAGACTTTCTTAATTGCAGCTTCCTAAAATTGACGCTACAAGCAAAACACAATCCGACTGCAAAAAAAAAATAATACTCTAGCAGAGTTCTTAATTTTTAGCTTTTATCACATAGTTTTATAAATCGTTCTTTAATGAGAACAATTATTTAACTATTAATAAATTTAAGAATGCATATGATAAGTGAGCTTACAGTGGGTCTTTTCTAAGGCAGAAAAATTACAATAGTTCTGTCACACTGAAGCAGTTTTGACAAAGAAAGCACAATATACCCTTTATTGTGTTAATTATCCAGCCCTCTGTGGAAAGAACATCCATTCCAGAAAGTTCCAAGTCAATTTGTTATTGCCTATTGCTCTCCTGTCCATCATTCCATAAATATAATAAACATTTCAAATGCAAGCTCTAAGATGTGGGACTAGAAGATTTGGGATGGATTTGATCACTGGAGTTATTCTAAGAGTGACTGGGTAGTAGCATCTGTCTCTTATTTTCCTGATGACTTTTTTTTTTTCTTTGTAGATCCTTGCAGGAGGTACCCCTGGATTTAGTCATTACAATTTCCTAATTTGTAATATTATGTTCAGGAACAAAAATATATTTCCTTGCTCAAAAGCATCAAGAAACAATGGTCAGGAATAGTTTTTGGTATTGTAAGATTAGGAACAGGGATTGAATCGATTGGGTAACTATCCATCACTCTCATCATTAATAAAACTATGCTATTATCATTGTATTTGTTAAGTATTTGTTTTGTGTCAAGCATTGTTCTAAGTTACTCAGATCAGGCATAGTCTGTGTTCCACTATGGAGTTCACAGTCATAGTAGGAGGGAGAAGAGACATTAAATACTCAGTTTACAGATGAGGAAACTGAGCACAGGGAAAATTAGTGATTTGTCCAGGTCACACACTGGCAAATGGAAGAGTCAGGTTTTAGAACTCAGGATCTATGACTCCCACAGTACAGGCCTCTCCTGTACACTGCTCCTCGTCTTTTTCCATGTGAAAGCATTTGACTTTTTAATCCGCATGCTAGTTGGAACATATATGAAGTGGCCAAATATAAAGTTATGTTCCAAATTTATAAACTAAATGAAGAAACAGAACTGGTTATGTAGTTTGATCGATGGTCTTGCTACTTTTCTATTTCTCAAAATGAAAGCCTGTGTTAATATTTTCAGTTTTTAGAAAACACTGAAGCAATGGATTTTCAAATTCATTTAGAATTGAAAGTCTAAAGACTGAAGTCACCAATGCAAACTTTAATGTCTGTCTCCATCTCTAGATTGTAAATTTATGTAAGCATGCCTACCACTCTGTTGTATTGTACTGCCCCAGGTGCTTAGTACGTGCTCTGCACCCAATAAATGCTCAATAAATACCATTGATGATTTGATCTCCATACACAAACTACCTTCTCTTAGTGCATAAATGGTCAGCCTCGACACCCACCCTTTCCAATGAACTCAACTTCCTCATTCCCCTGTCTTTCTGCCAATCTTTTACCACTAGCCCACAAGTCTGAAATCACTCCACATTATGTTTTCTCCACTCCTGAGCTCAAGATGTAGGGCAACTGTTGGCTGAACTAGTTGTCACCTCTTTCCTCTCCTTCAACAGACAACATTACTTCAGAATTCTTACTGACTCCCATATCCATCCCCTTCACCTCCTGTTCCAGAAGTCAAGCTACATCCTAAAGCTCTCCTCCATTTTCCCCACCTATTTTCCCCCCATGATCTGGCCATCAGGCATGACCTCCCTAGAAGCTCCCCTGGTCCTCTACAATCTTCTCTCTCCTCCTGAGCCCTTTTCAACTCCCACTTTCCCAGGAGTTCTCAAGCAGAGACCTCATGTCTCCTCTTAAAATCTACCCCCTTACCTCTGCCTCTAACCTCATCCCTTCATACAGCATTAAAACGATTGTCCCCTCCCTTATCTTCCTAATCACCAACTTAAACTGTTCCCTTTCTAATGGCTTCTTCACTGCTTTAAAACATGCTCATTCGTCTCCTATGCTAACAAAAACACCCTCTCATCCCTACAACTCCCTCAGTTATCACCCCAACTCCCTCCTACCATTTATCTTTAAACTCATTGAGCGAGTTGTCTACATCTCTGCCTCCAATTCTTCTCTTCTAATACTTCCCTTGACTCCTCTAATCTGATTTCCCACTCTTCACTGAATGGAAATTGCTTGCTCAAAGATCACCAGTGGTTTTATTCTTGCCTTATTTGATAGCCTCTACTCCATCCTAACCGTCCTCATCCTCTCAGCTGCTTTTGACATTATGCATCACTCCCTTCCTCTTGAAACACTACCCAACCTTGCCTTTATTGTCCTCTCCTGGTTCTCCTTCTTATGCCTTTGTGCACTCCTTCTAAGACTCTTCTGTAGGCTTCTCCTCTGCCTCCATCCTCTAACAGTGGAAGTCCCTCAATGCTCAGTTTTGGATCCCTTTTAGTTATCCATTCACACCCACTCCCTTTGAGAACTCAATTGCTCGCATGGCTTCGACTCCCATCCCTACATGGATGATTTCCAAAACTATCATTACAGCCCTGACCTCTCTTCTGACTCAAATTTCCTACAGAACAGCCCTGCTTGGATGACCTGCCAACAACCTCAAACTTAACATTTTGAAAACAGGTTTCTCATCTTCCTACCCAAACCCTGCCCTTCCCATGATTGCCCCATCACTACACAGCACCACTACCCTTCCTATTACACAAAGCCCATAACCTTGGCATTATTCATCACTCATTTCTTTTATTCAACCTAGATATTAATGCTGTCACTGAATCTCATCTTATTTAGAAACTCTCACCATTTTCTATCTGACCCCTTGTGTTTCAGTTTCCACCATCTTCTGAGGCTTTATGGTGGCCATAGCTAAAAAGGCCAGAAAACTATGGAGAAGACACTAAGCAAACCTACTGACTGATGTGTTGTACCAAAACAGCTGTTCAAACTGGCTGTGAAATGTTCCTGGATACACACTCAGAGAAGGTGATATGAGCAGCAGGTGTAGCAGGCATCTAATAGCTCCCTCAAATAGCAGTGTGAACTTTAGGAAAGAGCATAGGCCTGGGAGATGGAGGACCAGGGTTCTAATTCAGCTCTGTTGTATTCCTACTGTGCCACCTTGGACAAGTCATTTACTTTATCTGTGACTCAGGGTCCTAACCTGTAAAATAGAATTAATACATATCCTCCTTCTCCCATAAACTGAATCTTTGTAGGGCTATATCTGATCCTATTATATTGTATCTACACCACAGCAAAGTACAAGTGCTTGGCACATGGTAACCACTTAATACTAAATTATCAATAATCATAATATTATGTTTTTTAAAATACAACAAAAGATTAGAAATAGATTAGAAGGGACAATTGGAGGTGAACTGATTTTACACTTTAAGAAGCTTGACAGGAAAGAGGTTTTGTAAGTAACTAAATATGTTGCATTTAGAATGAATTAACCAATGCAGACTATCAGCTATCATTTTTGAATTAGATATCTGAAAATGGAGACTCTATAAAATCCCTCAATAGCATCTCAGAATATGATAGATGGAGACAAGATTAGAAAAATAGAAAATTATCAATCATTTTCTTTTCTTACTCTCGAAACACACATTTACTCTGTGAAACAATGGATTTCTGAAAGTCTCCAAAGTGACAGTTTTACGTAAAAGTTGCTTGAAATTTAATGCGCTCTTCATCACCTTTTTAGTAAATGCTGCCTGAGCATTTAAACTATTGATTTTTTCCTAAATAATAACATAAAGGGCTTTAAAAAAGGTACTTTCTGGAAAATGAAATTAATATTACATCAAATGAGGTGAATCTATGAATCTTATTCACAGAAGCAAAGAGCTATCTGCATATGGAGGGTCAATTAGATTTGATTTCAGTGCTATTTCTTTTTGTTTAACTATCCCTCTGCCTCTCTCAAATAATGTGACTTTTTTCAAGGAATGGAAGAGATGTGAATGGCTTAAATTGATAATCCTTTTTATTAAACAATAATTACAACTGATGTATAGCTAGAAAAAGTTGGTTATTAAGTAAGTTGCTAACTCTAAAAAATGAATCTCTATTTACCAGTTTTATTATCAGGATCATGACCATTAGTCTTGGGAAATGAAAGCTTGAAAAAGGTTAACGGAAGGCTTTATATAATGTACAGAACCAGTGGAAGTAATAGACTATCTCAAACCATGCACTGAGAAGCAAAATGAAAACTTTATTTCAAATTAATTATGCTTGCGATGCTCAACACTGAGTTCAATATATTGTAGAACATCAAAACAGCAGAAATAATTGGGAGGACATCAAGATAAGTTGATTGTTCCATCTTTTTGGAAGGCAATTTCACTTTCTGCTTCTTTTCCTTCTGTTATTTGCCAAGCCAACCTAGCAATAACCGGAAAATAAAGCAATTCTCCAAATGGACGCTTTAAATTGTAGCCAAATAAAGTAAGATTCTTTTAATTAAAAATTTAATTGCTCTTGAAAGCAATTGAAAGAGTATGCTTAACCTCTCTAAAAGAAGGTGTCAAACATTTTTTCTCTTCATAGAATCTATATGAATTACTCACTCAATAGATATTGACTAAATGTTTGAATCTTTCTCCAAATTCAAGTGATGGAGACAATGTAGAACAATTCACACTTTGATAAGTTTTATGCATAAAGGTTTGAGGCATTTGTATGTGAATATCTCACCCTAGCATGGTATAACTTATAGAATTTTCCACTACTCTGTATGTTGTTTTTTTTTAAAAAAGACATTTGATTTCAAAATGGCCCCTTTCCCTCTCTTTTAAATAGCCTTTCATTGTTCCTGCATTACACCTGATGTTGGAGGACGCTGAACTACAGGATTGGGAAGTGATAAAACATTCCAAAGCCCTCTGTTTTCTAACTGGAAGGGTGAGGACACCACCCATCATGACTAGAAAGGAAGAATGAGTAGGATTTACTGGAAAGTGATTTTGTGGTTCTTATAGATGACCAAATCACTCACCTCCTTCCTGTCAAATCCAGTGGTCTACTCCATTTTAATCCACCACCTCTTTTGCTGCTACAAAGGGATGGCCCAACCCCTTCTTCTGGAAACACTATCCAACCTTGTCTCCGCTTACACTATCCTCTCATGCTTCTCCTCCTATCACTCACTTTCACAACCTCCTCCTCCTAATGTGTGAGTCTCCCAAGGCTCAGTTCTCAGTCCTCTTCTATTTCTCTATTTATACCTACTCCACTGGTTTCAACTACCATCTCTAGGCAGACGGTCTCCAAATCTCCATCTCCAGCCCTGATCTCTCTTTTCTGCAATCTCAAAATTTCCTCCTGCCTTCAAGACATTTCTACCTGAATGTCCCACTGTCACCTAATACTTAACATTTCCAAAGATGATGACTTATATATCCACCAAACACTGTCCTACCCCTGCCTTTTACTCACTGTAGGCAGCACTTTGGCATTATCCTCCATCATCTCTCATTCAACCCACATATTCATCCTGTCGTCATATTCTCATCATTCAGCCTTTACAACATCGCTAAAATCTGCCCTTTCCTCTCCATCCAAACTGCTACAATTTTGATCCAAGCACTTATCCTATCCACCTGACTACTGCATCAGCTCATTGCTGACCTCCCTGCCTTCTGTCTCTCCCCATTCCAATCCATACCTAACTCCAATGCCTTGATCATTTTTCTAAAAAAAATAGTTCAGTCCATATCTACCCAGTCCTCAAGAACCTCCACTCATTGTCCACCCACCTCTGCATTAAACAGTAACACCTTACCACTGCCTTTAAAGCATTCAATCAGCTTGCCTCTTCCTATCTTATCTTGCTGATTTCCAACTACAAGGTGACAGGCACACTTTGTTCTTCTAATGACAACCTAATCATTATAACTTGATCTTATCTATGTTGTCCCTGATCCTTCTCCCAAATCTTTCCTCTGGCCTGGAATTACCTTCCCCTTCATCAATCAATGGTATTTATTCAGGGCTTACAATGTGCAGAGCACTGTACTATGCATTTGGAAGAGCACAATAGAACAAAATTAGCAGACCTGTTCCCTGTCCATGATAAGCTTATGGTCTACAGGGGGAAAAAGATATTAATATGACTAAATGATTTAAAGTATATAATTTAAAGATATGTACATATAGGATGGACTACCACTTTCCACACCTTTAAAGACTTATGAAAATTATATCTCCTCCAAAAAAGGCCTTCTTAAACTATGCCCTCATTTTCCCTACTCCTTCTCCCTTCCAAACCATCTTTGCATTTGGGTTCAAACCCTTTATTGACCTCACTCTCAGGCCCATAGGTCTCATGTACATCCATGATCTATGTCTGTCCTTTCTAGATGGCAAACTCCTTATTATTGTACTCTCCCACGTGTTTAGATAGTGCTTTGCAGAGTAAGGACTCAAGAAATACCGCTGATTGATAGAAATTGCTTCATTACTGAAAAATATTCTTGGAAAATATTAATTTTATATTTAAGTGCATTTTGGATTCCAGGAAGACACGAATGACTGAAATACATTTTTCGTGCCTCAATTTGGTTTATTTTCAAAATCATGAAATAAGAGATAAGTAGTAAAATTATAGTTTCCCTACTTAATTACTGTATATTCCATTTTCTTTTCTTCATGGATTTCCCTAGGGCAAATTAACAAATTCACAGGTGGCTGGCTGGCAGAAGTGATTAAACTATTCAGAATTCCCTTGTGTTCCATAAAAAACACTTCAAAGTTAACTGAACATTACTCTATACTGTCAACCGCACAGTTGCTTCTGATTTCCTCCTTGAAACATATTTTTTGACAGGATAGCTAGAAAATGAAACCCACTGGTACTATAATAAGAAGTTAAAATCCAGAAAGAAAGATTATAATAAGAATAATGAGAAAAGTAACCATTTGTAGACAATAAAATTAATTTCATTTCCCAAAGTCAAACCTAACCTGACTTAGAATATCAAAGGAAAGTTTTGGAGAAAATACATATTTGTCGAGATATACAATCATTTCTTAGAGAATGGGACTTTTCATTGCAGAGTTTGAATAGAATATGATGGAATCATTTGGGAACACAATACCATAGCATGGGATAAAGGTAGAGAGAGGAGGGTGAAAAGGAAAGTGTGATGGCAGAGAGGAAAGAAAATAAGGCAAGGTAAAGAGAAGGTGAATAAGGCAGAGAGGAGAAAGGAAATGATGGAGGAAAGTGAGGAAAAAAAGATGTAAATGGAGGGAGATAGGTTGAGGGGAAAATGAGAGAGGAATGAGAAAGAGAGGAAATGGGAAAAAGAAAAGGTGAGATAAAGGGCCCAAATCAATCAAAAGTATTTACTGAGTACTTAAAATAAATATATGGGATTTGTTAAGCACTTACTATGTGCCAAGCACTGTTCTAAGCACTGGGGTTGGATACAAGGTAATCAGGTTGTCCTACGTAGGGCTCAAAATATTAATCCCATTTTATAGGTGAGGTAACTGAGGCAAAGAGGAAGTTAAGTGACTTGCCCAAAGTCACACAGCTGGCAAATGGTGGAGCAGGGATTAGAACCCAGGACCTCAGCCTCTCAAGTCCAGGCTCCTTCTACTGAGGCCACTTACTGTGTGCACAGTACTCAACTAAGATCTTGGGAGAGTACAATACAATAGAGCTGGAAGACATGTTCCCTGTCCACAGGATAAGGGAAAAATGATCAGGAATCTCTCCTTGCTTTTAACCCTTATTCACATATCATAAAGTCAGTTACTTCCCCCTACCTGTTACTTCTCCTCTCAGATCACACCTGGAAAGTTTCCAGTCCTCTACCAGTCCCGAAGGAGAAGGAGAGTCAAGCGGAAGCCTACCCATTCCATTCCTAGCTCAGCCAGTGCTACCCAGTGGAAGACAATCTGGCTACATATCAAGGCTCCCCAGTGCTGGGCAGTCACTGACATGGGAGAGGGTTGAGGGCGGAGACTCAAATTTACCACACAGAAAAGGTCAATGGTAAACCGCTTCTGTATTTTTACCAAAGGAAAATTCTATGGAAATATTACCAGAATGTTTGCAGAGGGAGATGGAGCATTCTGGAGAGATGGGTATATAGAGTCACTATGGTCAGAGACAACTCAACAGCATAAGATGAGACAAGATCTTTAACTTATTTTAAAGTCTGTCTCTTCTGCTACACTTCAAGGTCCTTGAGGACAGGGATGGTGTCTACTATCTGTATTACACGTTTCCAAACACTTAGCATAATACTCTGTACTGACAGAAAAGGCTCAATAAAAAGTATTCAATCATAACAATATTTACTCATTCCTTTCTGTGTGCAGACCATTGCACTAAGCATTTGAGAAAGTACAATACAGTAGAGTTGGCAGAAACTATGCCTGTCCACAAGTCAGGGAAAAATCACTTAACTTTCCTGTTTCTCATTACCTCAGCTGTAAAACGGGATTAAGACTGTGAGCCCATGTAATACAGGGACTGTGTCTAACCTGGTTGCCTTGGAAATACCCCTAAACTTAGTACAACTGTACCTGACACATAGTAAGCCCTTATCAAATATCATTTTACCAGTCGACAGGAGACAGACAACTGATTGAAGTCACCGTGTTTGCTGTTACCAGGAGATGGAATTGGCAGTACCCCAACAGTCAGCTCAGGATGGGCTAATTCTAGAGAAAAAGCCATGAGATGACAGTACTGGCATCAGACTTGGGTGGCCCTGGTTGAATTGGGTACTCTGATTGAGATATAGAAGCTTCCTGCCCACCTGCATGGCACAGTGGAAAGAACACAGGCTAGGAGTCAGAGAACCTGGGTTCTACTCTGGCTGTACCACTTGTTTGCTCTGTGACCTTGGTAAAGTTATTTAAGTTCTCTGTGTCTCAGTTCACCTGTTCTCCCTCCTATTTAGACTGTGGGCAGGGTCTGTGACTAACCTAATTAACTTGTATCTACCCTTGTGTCAGAAAACAGTTTCTGACACATAGTATGTGCTTAACAAATACCATTAAAAAAATCCAAAAAACTAGAAGCAATTAGGACTGATCACGAAGAAAAGTTCCTTGTACATTGCAAAGTGGATTTCTGGTAATAATATAATAATAATAATTGCATCTGTGGCTTAGTGGAAAGAACACAGGTTTGGGAGTCAGAGGACATGGTTCTAATCCCGGGCCTGCCACTTGTCTGCTGTGTGACCTTGGTCAAGTCACTAGACTTCCCAGTGCCTCAGTTACCTCATCTGTAAAATGGGGATTAGGACTGTAAACCCCACATGGGATGACCTGAGAAGCAGCGTGACTCAGTGGAAAAGCCCAGGCTTAGGAGTCAGGGTCATGGGTTTGATACGGCTCTGCCACTTGACAGCTATGTGACTGTGGACAAGTTACTTAACTTCTCTGTGCCTCAGTTACCTCTCTTATAAAATGGGGATTAAGACTGTGAGCCTCATGTGGGACAACTTGATTACCCTGTATCTATCCCAGCACTTAGAACAGTGCTCAGCACATAGTAAGTGCTTAACAAATACCATCATTATTATGAAGTGCCTAACTCTGTCCCAAGCACTATGCTAGGGCTGGGGTAAATACAACACATTCAGATCATACAGTGTTTATCCCATTCAGATCTCACAGTTTCAGGGGAGAGAGAACAGGTATCTCATCCCCGTTTTACAGATTAGGAAACCGAAGCACAGGGAAGTTGTGACATGTTCAAGGTCACCCAGCAGATAGAGGAAGTGGAATTGGAATCCTCCTCTAGAGTGTGAAGTTGTTGTCGACAGGGATTGTCACTCTTCACTGTTGTACTGCAGTTTCCCAAGTACCTAGTATAGTGCTCTGCACACCGTAAGTGCTTAATAAGTACGATTGAATGAATGAATGAACTCAGGCACCCTAAGCTCCCAGACCTGTACTCTTTCCACTAAGTTGCTGCTGTTGCTGAAAAAGAGAAGGAGCAGGAAGAAGACACTGGTAGCCTTGTCATCCTCTGGATTTCCAAATCATCCCTTCTGCTACCTCACTATCAAACAATCTATCATATCTATTCAGTGCTTACTGTGTGCAGAGCATTATATTAAGAACTTAGGAAGGTACAGTACCACAGAATTAGCATATATGATTCCTGCCCGTAGGACCTACAGTCTAGTGAGGGAGGCAGACATTAATATGAACAAATAAGTAGTTTATACAATTTCAAGATATGTACAACAGTGCTGTTGGGTTGGGGGTGGGGCAAATATCAAATGCCCAAAATTTACAGATCCAAGTGTATATTTATTCATTCATTCAATTGTATTTAATGAGCACTTACCTTGTGTAGAGCTCAGTACTAAGCACTTGGAAAGTACAATTTGGCAACAGATAGAGACAGTCTCTACCCAACAATGGACTCGCAGTCTAGAAGGGGAGGTGACAGACAAAAAATCAAAACAAGTAGACAAGCATCAATAGCATTAAAATAAATAAATAGAATTATAGATATATACACATCCTTAATAAAATAAATAGAATAATAAATATGTACATATATACACATGTGTTGTGGGTCAGGGAGGTATAGTAGGGAGGGAGTAGGGGAGATGGGGAGAGGAGGAGGAGGAGCAGAGGAAAAGCAGGGCATACACAATGCAGAATGGTGAGCAAACTGGGGAAAAGAGGACTTAATCAGGGTAGGTCTCTTGGAGAATTTTTTTTTAATGGTATTTGTTAAGTACTTACCATGTATCAAATACTGTTCTAAGCGCTGAGGGAGGTACAAGCTAGTTAGGTCAACACAGTCTCTTCCTGTATGGACCTCGCAGTTCACCTTCCCCATATTACAGTTGAGGCAACTGAGGCACAGAGAAGTGAAGTGACTTGCCCAAGGTCACACCACTAGCAACTAGCAGAGCAATGGGCAGAGCAGGGATTAGAACTCAAGGACTCTGATTCCCAAGATCATGCTCTTCCCTTGAGGCCATGCTACTACTCAACATGTGACCTTAATAATGCTACCCCATTACCCCGCCTTTTGAAAGTGATATGTACTAGGTCCTGCATCAGTTTGGATGGTGGGACTAAATCTCAAAACATGGGACTGTTTCACTTATTGTGAGAAACAATAGTTATAATAATAGCGGTATTGAAGTACTTGTCATGTGATAAGCACAGCACTAATTAAGGGGATAGATACAATATAATCAAATTTGACATATCCCCTTCCCATATGAGGTTCACAGTTGGAAGAGGGAGGGAGAACAGATATTTAATCCCATTTTACACACAGGTAAACTGAGACATAGATAAGTTAAGTGGCTTTCCCAGGGTCAACCTATAGACAAATGGTGAATCAAGGATTAGAATACAGGCCCAAACTCTATCAAGTCATGTTGCATCATATTACTCTTGACTGTATAGTTGAATTACTGAACAAATAGCTATGCAACTAAGATCTGTAACCTTTGGGCATTTGATATGGGCAGGGATTGTCTCCAGTGCTATATTGTAATAATAATGATACTAATGATAGTATTTAAGTGCTTACTATAAACCAAGCACTGCTTTAAGCGCTGGGATAAATACAAAGTTATCAGGTTGTCCCACATGGGGCTCACAATCTTAATCCCCATTTCACAGATTAGGTAACCCAAAGTCACACAGCTGACAAGTGGTGGAGCCAGGATTAGAACTCATGACCTCTGAGTCACAAGCCTGTGTTCTTTCCACTAAGCCACACTGCTTGTACTTTCCAAGTGCTTAGTACAGTGTCCTGCATACAGTAAGTGCTCAAGAAATACAATTGAATGAATTTGCCCTACCCTCAAACCCATAGCTCTATGTACCTATCTTGAAATAATATATTACAAATTATTTGTTTATACTAATATCTGTCTCACTTCTCAACTGTAAGCTCATTGTAGGCAGGGAACATGTCCTAAACTTGGTCCTATTTTACTACCCCGAGGTCTTAGTACAGTGCCCTGCACACAGTAAACACTCAGGCAATACCACTGATTGACAGATAGCAATAATAGTATTACTGAGCAGCTTGCAACACAAACAAGAAAAGCAGCATGGCACAGAGGATAGCACAGGCCTGGGAGTCAGAAGGTCAAGGGTTCACCATTTGTCGGCTGTGTGACCTTGGGAAAGTCATAACTTCTCTATGCCTCATTTACCTCAATTGTAAAATGGGGATTGTAACTGTGAGCCCCACATGGGACAAGAGCTGTGTCCAACTCAATTTGCTTGTATCCAACCAGTGCTAATACAGTGCTTGGCACATATTAAGCGCTTAACAAATACCATCATTATTAAGATATATTCATGCTCTTAAGGAGCTTGTTGATGATATGTTAATGATTTTTTTCTTCTCTATTTACTCTCAGGCAAGCTGTGGCATTGTGGGAAATTGCAAAAAAGCAAGGCAAGGTCCTGGAAACAACATTCCTCAATAACGTTAAATCCAAACACAGGAGCTAGTGAGGTGGGGTGTAAATGGCTATTTGTTTACATCAGGGGTATGGGCTGCTTGGTTCTTTAAAAAACCTCTGCCCACCACCTCTCTTCAACTAGTATTGGCAGTGTGCTCTTGCCTTGACTGGTAAGATTTAATGAGCACCTGGTATGTGACTGGATAATAATGATAACAATAATAATAATGATGGTATTTGTTAAGCACTTACTAAGTGCAGAGCACTGTTCTAAGCACTGGGGTAGATACAGGGTAATCATGTTGTCCCACATGAGGCTCACAGTTAATCCCCATTTTACAGATGAGGTAACTAAGGCACAGAAAAGTTAAGTGACTTGCCCACAGTCACTCAGCTGACAAATGGCTATTCTTCCTTCTCCCTTCTTCAGAGGTGAGAGCTCTCCATTTTCTTGCATTTCTACAGAAAAAGCCCCAGCTATCAGTAAGCAATTATAATAAAAAAAATCCCCTACCAATACCAAGAGAGCAATAGGCCAATCTGTTAAAGATGGAGAAATGGAATCCCAAAGGCTCTCAGGATCAGACAGAAGAGCCAGGTAGAACAAGATGCCCATGCACAGATTAAGTCAAGGCCTGCCTGTATACAGTGGCATGCACTGGAAGGATTTGGGAGTCCTTTCATTCTATAAAACTCTGTGATTCTGAGCTATTGCCTAACTGCTTCTCTTCCCTTATTATTAATAATAATAATGGTGTTCACTAAATGCTTACTATGGGCCAAGCACTGTTCTAAGCACTGGGGTAGATACAAGGTAATCAAGTTGTCCCAGGTGGGGCTCACAGTCTTAATCCTTATTTTACAGATGAGGTAAATGAGGACAGAGAAGTTAAGTGACTTGCCCAAAGTCAACAGCTGACAAGCAACGGAGCTGGAATTAGAACCACGACCTCTGACTTCCAAGCCCGGGTTTTGCCACTAAGCCATGCTGCTTTCTTATTTCTTCTCACTGCTTTACCAATCTGAATGCTCTGAAATAATATCTGTGTTCAAGTTAAAATGACACAATTTCTGGAAGCTGGCATCTGCTGACGATTGACGGAGTGTACTTATGTGCTATCTTCCCCTACCCACGAGGAATATCTTGACTCTTTTCTCATGGTCCAAACAATCTTTCTAAAGATTCCCCACAGGATCTCTAATATAAGAATGAAAACGAAGCAAGATGTCAAAGTTGCTCTCTCTTTAGCTTTTGGAAGATTTCCAGGAAAATCTTTGTTTCATTAGTAGTGGCTGTAATCATCATCCCCATCATCACGTTTTAATCAGCTAATCTGTTATTGCCCTTGTGAGGGCAATCAGTATTACAATTGCCATTTTACCAATGGGGAAATTGAAATTCACACAGAGTGAATGACGTCCCTGAGATCACACAGGAAGGCAATGGATACAGCAGCATCAATCCTCAAGACGGTTGCACCATTCACTTAACTACTGGTTTCTCTAGTAATTATTATCAAGAAATTTATGCTAAAACTATTTCATTAAAGTCAATCTTTTTGCCTAGTATTCATTCATTCATATATATATAGAAAATGAAACTATATGTGGCCAATGTGAAGCCCCAAGACTCAAGTTGTACCTTGTCTCAAAAATGACAATTAATATCAAGCCAAAATCTCTGGCCAAAATGTTTCATGCAACAAGGATAATTTCATTTCCCTCAGAAAACCACCATCCTCTTGGGAGATCAAAAGAGTCATTGAAGTAAAATCTGAAAATTGACTCTCAGTTTGCTAGTCTTAAATTTCTGAGACTGGCCCCTTCTTGCTGACAAACAGAATGAGTGAAGTGCTTAGTACTGTGTTCTGCACACAGTAAGCTCTCAATAGATACCTGTGATTGATTAATTGAGGAGCAGGAAGACTGCCCCACTGACAAACAGGACTTGAATGGAGAAGCTGCAGAGGCCTCTGGTAACAGCAACAGAGAATGCTTCCCTGGACAAAATGATGGCCAGCAACTAATATATCATTCAAAGATACAATCCAAAAGAAGGAGGAGATCTGAATGAACCCACACACTCAGAGACAAATCAGAACTGAGACCAGCCTAGGCTCCGACTGGAAAAAGAGTGCAATTTATCCTAATTTAGTCAGAGCATCAGGGGAGCCTGAGATTAATTTGCTTATCCAAGAATTCTGGAGTTTGGGTCCACCAGAACAGTCTCTTATTGTTGTGTAATATAGTGGAGAGGTGATTTACAAACAAAAAAATTTCAAACCAAAGGCCAGACCTTTAATGCAGATTGTTTACCCATAACGATGGACTAACAGTACACAGGCTCCTTAGCACTGTGTTCTGGCTATATCCAGAAGGGGGCTTCTTTAATTTAAAACTGTTGCATTGAAAGGAAACTGATGTTTAAACAATTTCTTCCCCATGTTCTCATTAAGGAAAAGAGAAACTCACCATATGCCTCTGGTCAGACTGAGAGGAAGGCAGAATGAAGTTTACTCATAAACTTTACCCCAGCTGAGACAAAGAAGGCTGGATGTAACTCCGCCTTTCCAAAAGAATGTGGGAGCTTGGCTCCCCCCATATAACCCTTTCTGCTTGAAATGTGGTTTTAATCCCTTGGCCTGCTGGAAATGTAGTTTTCTCCTCCCTTTCCCACAGCTACTTTCATTGGTAATTCTCAGTGCATTCAGCAAATGTCTACAGGAACTACCTGATGCCATTTATGAAGATCTAAACTTTTGACTACCTGAAGCAATCAGTTACTGTATCAACTGAGCACACACTGTGTGCAGAGCACTTTAGTAAACACTTGGGAAAGTCCAATAAAATAATGGTAGACGTGAACTCTGTCCATAAGAACTTACAGTCTATAGAGGAAACAGACAAAACGAAATACAGATAGGTGAAACGGTATAGCATGGGATAGAGGTAGTAAGGTCAGTAGGGCTGGGTAAGCAAGAAGTGAATTCTTCCTAGCTAGCTCCCTCCTGACTAGGAACCCCAAGTCCACTTTAAATCCCACTTTTTCCTCTCCACTTGCACATGATTCACTCATGTCTGACCTATGACACATGCAATTCTCCCTTCCCTGAGAGTGTGCAAAATACACTGTACTTAGAGCCACCACTCTGGAAAGGATCCAGAAGGGGAAATTCATTTGGTTGAGAAGGTCTGGAAGAACACCAGGTGATAAGTGTCAGGTGCTAATCTCTCCTTTTGTCATCCAAGTGCTCAGTACAGCTGCTCTGCACACAATAAGCACTCAATAAACACGATGAATGAATCCTCTCTCATCAGCCTTTGGCTGTCAGCTGTTTCCTGTAAGACTGAGAAAGCTTGCACATCCTATTTGTTTACTGAATCAACTGAGGAGATTAAAATCAGTTAAGAAGCACCTAGCCTTTATGACTACTTGTTTTTCCACTTTTCTGCTTCTTAACCCTATCAATTGCTGGTAAAAAGACAAGAGAATCAGCATTGCTGAGTGGATAGAGCATGGTCCTAGTAGTCAGAAAGACCTGGATTCTAATTCTGTCTTCCACTTGACCGGGCAAGTCACTTAACTTCTCTATGCCTCAGTTAACTCATTTGTGAAATGAGGATAAGAGTGAGTCCCATGTGGGACATGGACTGTATCCAATCTGATTACCTTATAACTACACCACCAGCACATTATAAGTGCTTAACAAATACTGTATAAAATAAAAAAAAGACTATGGTTCATTGCCATGTTTTCAATCAGTCTGCTTAACTGGGACTTACTAATAGACATGCAATATACTGATGTTGGGAGAGTATAATAGATATTAATGAAAAACTGCTTTCTACATAGTAAGCACTCAATAAATATTATTGAATGATACTGTTTTGCCTGCCTACTGTTTTGTTTTGCTTCTCCCCCTTTTAGACTGTGAGCCCACTGTGGGGCAGGGATTGTCTCTATCTGTTGCCGAATTGTTCATTCAATAATATTCATTGAGCGCTTACTATGTGCAGAGCACTGTACTAAGTGCTCGGAATGTACAATTTGGCAACAGATAGAGACAATCTTTGCCCAGTGATGGGCTCACAGTCTAAACGGGGGAGACACACAGCAAAGGCAAACAGAATAAAACAGAAACAAGACAACATCATCAAGATAAGTAGAATCAAGGAGATATGTACCTTATTAACAAAATAAATAGGGTAATAAATAATATATGCAAATGAGCACAGTGTTGCAGGGTGGGGGGGGGAGGAGTAGAAGGTGGGGAAAGAGGGGGAGGGGGCGCAGAGGGAAAGGGGGGCTCAGTCTGGGAAGGCCTCCTGGAGGAGGTGAGCTCTCAGTTGGGCTTTGAAGAGGGAGAGAGTTAGTTTGGCAGACCTGAGGAGGGAGGGCATTCCAGGACAGCGGCGAGGACAAGGGCAAGGGTTCGATGGTGGATAGGCATAAACAGGGACAGTAAGCAACAGAGGAGTGCATGGGGTGGCAGTAGAGAGAAGGGAGGTAAGGTAGGAGGGGACAAGATATGGAGAGTTTTTGAAGGCCAGAGTGAGGAGTTTTTGTTTCATGCGAAGGTTGATAGGCAACCACTGGAGGTTTTTGAGAAGGGGAGTGACATGTCCAGTGCATTTCTGTAGGAAGATGATCTGGGCAACGGAATGAAGAATAGACTGGAGTGGGGTGAGATAGGAAGAAGGGAGATCAGAGAGGAGGCTGACACAATAATCCAGTCCAGGTATATTATTAGAGCTTGTTACCAGGACGATAGCAGTTTGGATGGAGAGGAAAGGGCAGATCTTGGCGATATTGTGAAGGTGAGACTGACAGGTGTTGGTGACAGATTGAATGTGTGGGCTGAATAAGAGAGTTGAGTCAGGATGACACCAATATTGTGGGCCTGTGAGATGGGAAGGATGCAGTGCCATCCAAGCGCTTAGTACAGTGCTCTCCACACAGTAAGCGCTCAGTAAATATGATTGAAAGAAGGAATGAATGAATGAATGAATGAATGAATGGTGGCACAAGAAGGGTTTTGAAGATGGAATGCACTGCAGCTTTGGGTATGCAGAAGGGTTTTGAGTTGGAAAGAGCTGGGGTCTGTAGGTGTGAAAGGGGAAGGCATTTCAGGCAGACGGGAGGGTATAAGCGAAGGGGTGGGCTGAGAAAGACAAAAATGAGGCACGGTGAGTTGGTCTAAGAGAAGTGAAGCGTGCAAGCTAGGGTGGAATGCAGAGGAGCAAGGTTAATGTTATAGGGGAGACATCTGGACTGAGATCAGGACTTTGATATGGAAAGGAATGGGCAACCATTAGTGGGTTTTGAGGAAACAATGTTTTAGTAAAACGATTTTGGGTGGCAGAGGGAAGTATGGATTGGAGGGGTGAGGCTGGAGGCAGGGAGATCTGAAGAAGGCTGATGCAGTAGTCAAGGTGATACATGACCAAGTGCTTAGACCACCTGGGTGACAGTTATGATGGAACGGGAGGTCCAGATCCGAAAATCTTAATGAGAAAGAAGATGCCATGTAGTGACACTGAATCTGCAGTTTGAAAAAGAGAGAGATGTCAGGAATAATGCCAGCTCCTTGAGCGATGGGGAAGATCACAGTGTTGTTGATAATGATGGGAAAGTTTGAGGAAGGAGATGATTTGAGAGGGAAGATGAGATATTCATTTTGGGACAAAGTGAACTTGAGTTTCTGCAAAGCGTCAGGCAGGAGGGACTCAACCTCCCTCAATCCTCAGGATCCTTCAGCATACCCAAAGCTTCTGTGCATAGGAGCCTTTCAGAGTAGTGGGTGAGGATCCTGTCCACTCTCCACTCCCTATCAGATGATTTGGATGCACTGATGGTCTCTCTTCCCCTCGCTATCTACTTAGGTCTGAGGAGTATCAACAAGGAACCATTTGAAGTCCCTTTGGTATTACAATTTGGGATATTTTGTTGACTTAACCTTAATTCAGAGACATTCTATTCCATTTACAAGTAATGAAATGGAATGCACTGCATAGAACAAGTCAAATTAGTTTTTAGTCTACTCTCACTGAGCCCTATTGTTAAAAATCAATATAATCTGTATAAATTTCCATGGGCTTTACACTTTCAAGGGGAAAAAAGCAGCATTCTAACAAGATAAAATTACTATTACATCTTTCTTCTACATTTATCTTGACAACTTTGACAAATAATACTCATATTTGTTCATCTTGATATCTATATTCTTGCATATAACTGGTCATGAATCTTAATATTATGATGCCCTTCCAAAAAATAATCACAAAATTTCTTTAACAATTATCCTGGAAAAAAATTCTCATTATAAAATCAATATAGTACTTTTTTATGGTATTGGTTAAGTGCTTACAACGTGCCAGGCACTCTACTAAGCACTCAGGTAGAAACAAGCTAATCAGGTTGGATACAGTCCATATCCCAGATGGTGCTCAGTCTTAATCCTCATTTATAGATGAAGTAACTGAAGCATGGAGAAGTTAAGTGACATACCCAAGGTCACACAGCAGACAAGTGGTGGATTCAGAATTAGAACCCAGGCCCTTAATGATTCTGATTTCTGATGAGGACACATAAAACTATTAAAAACATCATGTCCGACCATGTTTCTTCCCTGATAATGGAGTGAAATGAAATTGTTGTTCACAACCAGATTCCTACGGTCTAGACATCTATGTCCAGGGAGGAATACCCACACATCTCTATCTCCAGGGCAGAAACTAAAGAAAATAGGAGTCATTATACCCTTACCATTATCAGCAACCCAGAATGCTTTGGCAATTACCAGAAGATAGGGCACATATTTAGGGATTTCAAGTGGCAAGAGCTTGAACCACACTATGTCCTGAATAAAAATAATAATAATAATGATAATGATAATAATGATAATTGTGGTGCTTATTAAGCATTTACTATCTGCCAAGCATTATACTAAGACCTGAGTCAGATCAATGTCAAAAAGGTAGGACCCAGTCCCTGGCCCACATGGGGCTCACAGTTTAAGGGGAAGGGAGACTAGATATGGAATCTCCATTTTATAGATGAGGAAACTGAGGCATAGAGAAGTTAAATGACTTGCCAAAGATCACACAGCAGACAAGTAGCCGAGTTGAGATTAGGACCCAGGACCTCTGATTCCCAAGCCCTGTGATTTTCATATTGGGGCACACTGCAATTTCCCTTGAGTCAAGTTTTGTTGAAGATAATTTGTGGACTATTTTAAACCTGATAATAATTCCTTAGTCTTAACTGCTGAGGAAAAAATAGAAAAATTGACTTCCATGAGTGTATAGAAGGCCAAATGAACAATAATTAAACTATAACTCAGCACTATGAGACTGAGAAAAGTTGGGAACATCTAGACTGAGGAAATCTCCATGGTCATATACTATTCAGGGGGAATCTAGGGAAAATCTCTAATAGTTAATTAGCAAATTTAGCTAGCAAACTCATTTTTCTTGCAAGAAAGAAGCTTCAAGTAAAGTGGGATGTGGTATACTCCAGTAGCTTCAGTTCAGCTTGAACCTGGGAGTCAGAAGGGACTGGATTTGAAAACTGGATCCGCCACGTGACTGCTCTGTGATCTTGTTCAAGTAACTTAATTTCTCTGTTCCTTAGTTAACTCATTTGTAAAATGGGGATGAGTGGAGCCCCATATGGGATAGGGACTGTGTCAAACCTGATCAACTTATATCTATCCCCAGGGCCTAGAACAGTGCTTGACACAAAGTAAGTGCTTAACGGATACCATAATTGTAAGTTCACTGTGGACAGGGCATGTGTCTCTTTATTGTTATATTGTACTCCCCAAGAGCTTAGTACACTGCTTTGTTCATAGTAAGCACTCAATAAATATACAGAATGATAATAATATAATGAGTTTTCAATAGCCAGTTTCCCTTCCACTTAGACTGTGAGTGGGACAGCGATTGTATCCAATCTGATTATCTTGTATCTGCCCAAGCAATTAGTACAGTGCTTGGTACATAATAAGTGCTTAACAAATTTATTATCATTATTATTATTACTATTTTTGCTCAGGTGAATAGTTTATTTCCAGTTATGCACATGGCTACCACTAGATCCCTCTGCTCCTCCCCCTCCCCTCCCCTCAGCACTGTGCTCACTTGTATACATTTTTATTACCCTATTTATTTTGCTGAGATGTATATCCCCTTGATTCTATTTATCCTGATTATGTTGTCTTGTTTTGTCCATCTGTCCTCCCCCGATTAGACTGTGAGCCCTTCATTGGTCAGGGATTGCCTCTATCTGTTGCTGAATTGAACATTCCAAGCACTTAGTATAGTGCTCTGCACATAGTAAGCACTCAATAAATACTATTGAATGAATGAATATGAAGAAAAATCAAGGCAGTGTCCCTCAAAATTCTTGAATAATGGAATGTTTGAAAGATATATCCAGTTCTCCAGTTCTCTCAGCCTCAGACCTTTCCCTCCCTAATTGCCTCACATCAGAGCAGAAGACCTCTGTAAGAAATCTAACAATACCTAGTTAACCTCCAGTCAACACCATCTATCATCTTCAAGTATCCAATAATCGGCAGAAATAAAAATATAGTCATACAAAATCAACATTCATAATGCATTCAAAACACAACACATTTCAACATTATGCACCATTTTTTTTGTTGACATGAGTGATTCATCGTAAAACATTAATCTTTTAAATGTCTAGGGAAATTAAAAATGCATAAAGGTCAAAATATTAATTTAAAATGAACTAAATTTAGCAAAGTATTATCTATGCCTGGTTTCTAGTAATAAGGAATTAGGTGTCTTTTCTTTAGCTTCCTAATGTGTCGTTTTCCTTTCCCTCCATATTCTCCTGATTCCAACCTCCTCCCTTGGGAGTGAAGGATCAGAAAGACTTCGTGGAAGAGGGGAAGAGGGGAACAGAGGAGGGGAACCAAGGATAAATACAGACATCCCCAGAGCTATTCTTTTGGGTGTGGGGCTCAATCCCCAATTCTACCCCCGCCGTTAACGCAATGCAATGTGATGTTCGGTGACTGCTCTCACAGGCCTTCTGCTGATTCTCTCTTTCACCCAGGCATAAAACTGGCAAGTGGGAAACTGTAAATAGGAGTTGAAGGATGAACTATGCATCTCTAGGTCAGGACTAAGTACAGTACTCTGTACATAGTAGACACTTTAAAAAACACTACTACTATTATGTTTCCCAGCACGAAGAGAAGGAGGGTTGAAACAGTCAAGCCCAGGACTATGAATTAGGAGCCTCAGAGACATCCCTTCCTAGTAGAACTAGTTTTAAAAGTTTCTAAGTCAATGGACTCTTTACTCACCCTTGCTTAAATTGTTTCTGTTTCAAAAATATATGCACATTCACCCATGTGAAGCACATTCAACTTCAAAGTGACTAGTATTTCATTTAATGCTAAAACAGTGTAATTATTTTTCTTAATGTTATTTGTTAAGGACTTACTATGTGCCAGGCATTGTATAGTATTCATTCCATTTCCACAAGAAAGGGGATGGGGATGCATGACCAAAATCTAATTGCTCTTCTACTGAAGTCCAATTCATCATCTAGTTAGTTCACCACACACTATGTCTTTAAGCTCTTGGGAGGTTTCATTAATTCATTCTTTCATTCAATCATATCTCTTGAATGTTACTGATGCAGAGCACTGTACTAAGCACTGGAGAGAG
This sequence comes from Ornithorhynchus anatinus, assembly GCF_004115215.2. Taxonomy (NCBI): domain Eukaryota; kingdom Metazoa; phylum Chordata; class Mammalia; order Monotremata; family Ornithorhynchidae; genus Ornithorhynchus; species Ornithorhynchus anatinus. Next base: position 160,779,495 of record NC_041728.1, read on the forward strand.
TACAGTACAATACTGCTTATATTGCTCAGAATCTGCACCAAACTGTGAAATGTTACTGTCAATGAAAAATTCTATTTCATGTCAAGGTTATTTATCAATGACAATAATAACAACAATAATTATAGGAGTAGCAACTTGGTCTAGTTGATAGAGCACAGGCTGGAGATTCAGAGGACCTGAGTTCTAATCCTGATCTGCTATTTGCCTGCTGTGTGACCTTGGGCAAGTGACTTAACTTCTCTGTGTTCAGATACCTCATCTGTAAGATGGAAATTAATTCTGTGAATCCCACAAGGGACAGGGACTAGTCCAACCAATTTGTACTTAGCCCAGTGTTTAGTAAACATGCCCAGCACAATTATTACCTTATTTTATTATGTTTGTCAAGCACTGACTCAGTCCCAAACACTGTTCTAGGTGTTGGGGTAGATTAGTATAAACCAAGCAGACACAAGCGCCTATCTGACACAGCCTAAGAGGAAGGAAGAACAGGTATCTTATCCCATTGCCCGGCATAATGGGTAGAGCACGGGCCTGAGAGTCAGAAGTTCATGGGTTTTAATCCTCTTTCTGCCACTTGTCTGCTGTGTTACCTTGGGCAAGTCACTTCACTTCTCTGGGTCTCGGCTTCCTCATCTGTAAAATGGGCCTTGAGACTGTCAGCCTCATATTGTACAGGGACTGTGTCCAACCTAAGTTGCTTTTATCCATCCCAGCCACTTTGTGAAGTGCTTAATATGTGCCAGGCACTGTATTAATATTACTACTGTCATTATTATTAGTAGTTGTATTATTTGATAAGGAAAGGGAAGAGCAGAGAAGTTAAGTGCCTGGCTCAAGGTCACCCACTAAGCCAGTCTCTTGAGTCCCAGACATGTGCTCCTTCCTCTAGGCCACGAAGCTTCATCAGCCAAATCCCATCAAGATGGAACAGGCAAGTCGAGGAGCTAGAATTAGGATCCAAGTTTTCAGACTCCCAGCCCTGGCTATATCCACCAGGCTATGCTGCTCCCCGGCATGGTTATAAATCAACAAGCCTTTGAACAAAGCATAGAAATTGATCTATGATCAAAGCATAGAAACTGATTCTTCTAGACTGTAAGCTCATTGTAGACAGGGAATGTGTCCTTTCATTGTGGTGTTGTTTTCTCCCAAGTGCTTAATACAGTGCTCTGCACACACTAAGTGCTCAATAAATACAACTGAATGATTGAATCTAAGTTTCAGAAACTACTGGCTTCTGCTCCTTTCTGAAGTGTTAGTTTCCAGTGAAACCTTAAGGATCTTGTCCCCATTTTCTTCATATGAAAACAAGGAGCATTACTACTTAGGCATTTTGCAGGTGCTTGACTAAAGTTGAGTTCCCCAGCACTGTCTCAACCAACTCACACTTTAGAGAGCTAATTAAAATGCACATAAAGCATCAAAAGTGCATTGAGACAAAGAAGGATCATGGTGGAAAGAGTCCTGGAAACCTAAACAGTTAGAGATAAGGAACTATTCGTTCATATCTATTAATCCCCTCTCAGATTCACACTCGGAGAGTTTCCAGGACTTTATCAGTCTCAGCTAGGGGAGAGACAGTCAATCAGAGCCATACCCATTCCATTCCTAGCTTGTGGCTAGTGAGTGGAAGGCAATCTGCTACAAGTCAAAACTCACCTGTGCTGGGCAGCAGCCTCATGGGAGAGAGTCGAGGGCGGAGACTCAAGTTTACTGCACTGAAGAAGGCAGTGATAAACCACTTCCATATTTTTACCAAGGAAACTCTATGGATAGACTACCAGAACGATTGCAGGTGAAGGTGGGGTTTTCTGGGAGAGATGTGTCCTTGGAGGTGCTATGGGTCAGAAACAGCTTGACAGCATAAGACAACACAATATCTACAAATGTCCGTATCCCCCATCTAGACTGTGATAAGCTCTTTATGGGCAGGGAAAGTGTCTGCTAATTCTTTTGCACTGTACTCTCCCAAGCATTTAGTACAGGGCTCTGCACATAGCACTCAATAAATATGATTTATTGATAAAAAGAAGCATGTTCTACAAATATAGACAAATGAGAATATAGTCTAGCAAAAGAGCTTAGGCAATAGCTCACTGCTACGAAAAGGAAGAAAGAAGAGACTGTCCATTAAAGAGATAGATTAACCTAGGAAGAGTGAAATTGCAAGGAACAATTAATGAGGTTTGAAAGAGAGATAAATGAATCATTTCAAACTACTGCATTATTGGTGAGTATGTGCCTGATCATCTTTGGAATAAAGAGAAAGACATTGCAATGTGTTAACTTTGGCCTCAAACACCTCAAAGTTTTATTTAGTATATAAGTATGTTGTAAAATAATGATTTTTATTTCATTTATATTTTATTATTTTCGTAGTATTTGTTAAGTCTCTATTACATGCTAATGCCCATGCTAAGCACTGAGATAGACAGAAAATGAACATGTTGGACACAGTCCCTCCATATAATAATTGCAATATTTGCTAAATGCTTAATGTGTGCCAGGCCCTGTGCTGAGGAGTGGGGTGGATACTAGCCAATCAGGTTGGATACAGTCCCTGTCCTACATGAGGTTCACAGTCCTCATCCTCATTTTACAAATGAGGAAACTGAGAAATTAAGTGACTTGGCCAAGGTCACACAACAGACCAGTGGTGGAGCCGGAATCGGAATCCAGGTCTTTCTGACTCCCAGACCTATGCTCTATATATTTTGCCATGTTGCTTCCCATGAAGATGGTGTAGATTATATACAGGGCATGTACATGTACACAACATATGTGTGTATCGGTGCCTTAAACATTACCATTTATGGTAGGGCACAGTTTTGACAAAATTCATTGACACCCATCCATTTTTCCAGATGACCTACCTACCAATATAGGGATGGGAGTCAGAAGGTCATGGGTTCTAATCCCAGCTCCTTCACTTGCTTGTTATGTGACCTTAGGAAAATCACTTCACTTCCCTGGACCTCAGTTACCACATCTGTAAAAAGGGGATTGAGACTGTGAGCTCTACATGGAACAGGGGCTTTGTCCAGTTAAATTTGTTTGTATCTGCCCCAGAGCTTAATACAGTGCCTGGCACATAGTAAGTGCTAAACAAATCCCATAATTATTATTATTACTATTACCCTTGCTTATCACAGTGACTGATGCATAAAAGTTTCAAGAGACTAGAAGGTTAACGGGGGCTCTAAGTCAATCTGGCTTTCTTCCCATAGTCCTGTGCCCATTGCTTTCACTAACTGGTTGTGTTGCCCACTGTTCTCTTCAGAAATGGTCAGCAGGATTGTTGCCTGGGACTGCACACTTGAAATAGCCTATGGTGTGAATTTCATTTACTAATGAAATACACGGGTGTAATGAACTTGCAATTTTGAAGAACTCAACATAAATGTGAATGACGAATGAGTGCTACAACTGAAAGTTATGAATGTAAGAAGCAGCATGGCGTAGTGGGTAGAGCATGGGCCTGGGAGTCAGAAGGTCATGGGCTCCAGTGCTGGCTCTGCCACTTATCTGCTGTATGACCTTGGGCAATTTACTTCAATTCTCCGTGCCTCAGTTACCTCTCTGGAAAATGGGGATCGAAACTGTGAGCCCCAAGTGGGACAGGGACTGTGTCCAACCCAATTTGTTGGTATCCACCTCAGTGCTTAACATATTGTCTGACATAGAGTAAGCGCTTAACAAATATCATTATTATTATAATTAATAATAATCACATGTACAACAATCAATCAATGATATTTATGAGCACTACTGAGTTTACTAAGTGCTTGGGAGAGTACATTATAATAGAGTTGGGGGACACATTCTTTGCCTACAGAGAACTTACACACTAGAGGAAGAGACAGATATTAATATGAGTAAAGAATTTATTGATTTATAGATATGTATATAAGTGCTGTGGGGTTGAGGGCGGTATGAATATCAAATGTCCAAAGATCAGAGATTCAAGTTCATATTTTAAATAGTTTACACATTTTGATCACAGAATATGAACTGTAGCCAGCAAGGAATAGAAAGTTTCTTGAGGACCTAGCATACTTATTTTATGGTACTCGTCCAAACACTAAGTATAATACTCCTCACATGGTAGGTGCTCAATTCATATAACAAATAGGCTCCTCTTTGGGTGAATTTAGCTAATTTACTGCCTAGTGGACAGAGCATGGGCCTGGGAATCAGAATATCTGGGTTCTGATCCCAGTTCTACCACTTTCCTGCTGTGAGAGCTTGGGCAAGTCACTAAAGTTTTCTAGGCCTCCGTTCTCTCATCAGTAAATTAGGGATAAAATAACAGTTGTCCCTCCTTCTTAGCCTGGGAGCACCATGTGGGAGAGGGATAGTATCTGATCTGCTTATATTATTTCTACTCCACCACTTAGAACAGTGCTTGGCATTTAAGCATTTAAATTCCACAATTATCATTATCAATCAATATCAATCATTTTTATTGAGTGCTTACTATGTGCAGAGCACTATACTAAGTCCCTTGGAGAGTTATTATTATCATTTATAATAATAACAACAATTAGTATTCCTGCCATGAAAACATATCTGGATGTGCCAGAAGTTCATTCCATAGACACACGGCTACTACATGCCAAAAACCAGATAGGATCTTTGGTGAGAAATGTCACTGACACCTCGAGGTGAAAGTTGATTTCACCAGTCATGACTCACAATAACTTGGATCAAAACTCCCATATTACAATTTTACTCAGAAAACTGTCACCACCGCATAATTGTTCCCCCCCTATTTTTAAGTGGAAATTAAAGATCTCAATGTCCCACATAATTGTAAGTAGCGATAACCTTTGGCTAGCAGAGATGATGCAGCAAAATGGAGAGCAGAAAGGTAGAATGTGACAAAGTCTCTTGGAGTAGTTAACTTAATTATCTGCCTAGGCCCAGTGTGAGTGGTTTTTTTTGGGGGGGGTAGTGGAAGGGGGAAGAGAAGAAAATACAGCAGGGATTGGGGAGTTCATTCCCTGAATGCCGCTATGTGCAGCTCTTGGAGAGTGCAGTAGAAGTAAAAAATGCAGTCACCAGTGCCCTCTTACCTTTTCCTGCACCCCTTGTTTTCATCCACTCTCTTTTTCTCCTCCTCTTCTATTGTTATATTAATTATTATATGATTCATGTCATAGTCCCACCCCTACTTTAATGTGAAAAATTACACTAAGAAATTGGGAAATCAAGTGAGTGAATTCAGTATAAACTGCATCTTAAGAAAATGGAACAGAAAATTTATCAACATGAGTATGTACCTTTTCAAAAATTTTGAGAAATGATTATTGTCTGCAAGTGGTTTTTATTTTAATGTCAAAAAAACCACAATTCAATTTGACTTGGATGTGGATTATTATGCTATAGTATCCCTTCAATCAATCCATCAGTAGCATTTATTGAGTACTTACTGTGTGCAGACCACTGTACTAAATGCTTGGGAGAGTACAGTACAACAGTTGGCAGACGTGTTCACTGCCCACAATGAGTTTATGAAAGTGACATTGTTTCTTGCAAATTATGATTGTTGATAGAGTGAAATTCCTCTACAGTATACTATAGCTAGGATTGTACTGTTTTAATACAAGTGAACAAACTTATAAAGTACAATACAGGAGATGAAAACTGTCATAATCCAGGTGCCTAATTCTGTCTTGAATTGATTTCAACCCTGTATAACAATCCATGAACCAAATTGAGCTATTAGGTTTGGTTTTAAAGATCAGTGATACCTTTACATATTTTTATCTGTGAAATTTTATGCCACAAATCTGGATTTCAACCAAATTCCTTTTATTTTAAAAATGGTAGGCAATTAATGTTTTATGTGCATATTACTTTTATAGACTTGTCAAAATATATATTTTTTTAATTTATGGGAAGTGTGAGACTCTGAAATCTAACCCTGCCATTTCAATCCACTCACTGATTTATATCAGGGTTCTATATAACAAAGAATTTCCAAGAACGAAACAACTGATTTATGCATAGGATGCATGCACATCTGTAGTGGTGGTATAAAAAAACTCACTATCAATGGTTAGGAATTAGAACTCTTAAATTCTACATTTTATAGACTGGACTTAAGCATGGGCACTTTCAAATCCACCTACTTAAATGAGTTATTAAGAATAATAAAAATAATGGGTTGTCAGGGGCATTTTATTAATCAATCAATACTCAATCAATCAAATTTATTCCATGTTTACTCTGTGCAGAGCACTGTACTAAACACTTGGGAGTGGACACTGTAACAGAGTTGGTAGACACATTCCCTGCCCATAAGGAATTGCAGTCTAGAATAGTATTTATTAAGTATTTTCCCTGAATAGAACACTGAACTAAATTCTTGGAAGAGTTCAGTAGAGTTATTTAGACTGTGACCCCCATGCTGGGCAGGGACTCTATCTGACCTGATTATTTTGTACCTACTATTAGATAAGGATCCCTGCACTCTGGGAAGTTTACATTCTAGTGGCAGTTATGTGCATCCTCTTTTAAGTATGGCTGTTCTTTGAGTATATCTCTATTGTTGTCTTCCTTACAGATTCTACCCTACCATCCCATCAAATAAAATTGGAAAATTCTCGATGTTGGTTTCAAAGTCTATTGACATAAAACTTTATTTCTATGGCTTTCTGTTAGAAATTAGTTTTAAGAAATCTCCTAGAAGATCTAGAGCAGCATGTTCTAGAATTTAATTAACCTCAGTGTTACCAACTGCTGATAATTATTTTTATAAAGGAAATGAAAAAAATTACTGACTTGCTAACTTTTAACCTGATGTAACATTGCATAATGTAATAATGGTAACTCTGTTTCAGTTGGGGCATTTCTTCAGTTCATAGTTAAGTCATTGCCAGTACACAGAGCAACGAGAAGGAGTGTGGCTAGGTGGAAAGAGCACAGGCTTGGAGGTCAGAGGATGTGGGTTCTAATCCTGACTCCACCACTTACCTCCTATGTGATGGTGGGCAAGCCACTTAACCTCTATGTGCCTCAGTTATCTCATCTGTAAAATGGGGATTAAAACTGTGAGCCCCATGTGCACCAACCTGATAACTTGGTATCCTGATTACCCTGTATCTAGTGCTTAGAACAGTGCTTGGCACATAGTAAGCACTTAACAAATACCATTATTATTATCATTATTATTACACAGGAGTAGAGTTCTGTGGGGCATGAAACTAAAGAAGAGCAGGAGGGAGAGATATTGGGGGTAATAACTGTCTAGAAACCACAGCTCCGCCTTTCTTTTTGCGTGCCTGCTTCATCCTGCAGCCTTGACCCCTATACTCTAGAGTAATGGGAAGAAATACTTCGGAAGAGAGAAGAAGGGGAGATGGGGAGAAGAAAAGAGGGAGAAAGGAGGAAAGAGGAGTGTGGAGGGGGAAAGAGGATGGGGACAGGAAAGAGGGAAGGAGAAGAGGGAAAAGAGAGAGGTTTAATTATCTTCTTTTCTTCTCTTCCCTTCCTTTCTCCTCTTCCTCCTTTGCAGAGCAGGGCATAAGTGATGGAGTAAGGAGGGAAAATAGGATGGGGAAATGAGTCATTAGTCAAGAAAAACATCCAGAGGGCAAGTGACTTTAGTATGGCTTTTAAAAGAGGGAGACTTCCCCTCAGTCGGATGTGGAATAGGAGGGGATTCCAGACATGAGAAATGATGACAGAAATGAGAACAATGCAATGCATGTAGGTTAGCTAAGTGTATGGACAGGGTTGTATTGGGAGAGGAATGAAGTTAGATAGAAGAGGGAGAAATCTGATAGAGTGTCTTAAAACTGATGGTGAGGAGGTTTTGCTCGTTGCAGAAGTAGATGGGCAGCCATTGGAGTTATTTGAAAAGTGGAGAGACATAATGATGGTAATTGTTTGTTAAGCACTTACTATGTGCCAAACACTGCTCTGAGTGCTGGGGTATATTAAAAGGTAATCAGGTTGTACCACGTAGGGCTCACAGTCCTAATCCCCATTTTATAAATAAGGTAACTGAGGCACAAAGAAATTAAGTGATTTGCCAAAAGAACCCTAGACCTCTGACTCCCAAGCCTGGGCTCTTTTCACTAATCATGTAATATTCTTATATACAGCTCATGCTCATATTTTTTGTACAGCTCTAGTAGTAGTCAGAGCAGCAACATTTATTAAGCACCATTTTGTGTGGTGCACTGTAATAGAACCTTGGAAATTAGCAATAAATGAAATATCACATCCTGTGCCCACAAAGAACTTTCATTTTAATGGGAGACACAGAACAACTGTTTTGCAAGAGTGGTCAAAATAAATAAAATGAGTAGACATTTGTACATGAGTGCTAAGGAGGGTGTAAAGAAGTTTGTAAGTGCTAGAGTTGGCTGGAGGGATGATTTGTTTCAGGGTGCTATAGCTTATGGATAATCTGGCCAAAATATAAAGAGTTATCCCTGCCTGTTTAAATCTGCCCACTGACCTTATCACGTAGAATGTCTTAAGGAAAGTCATTCACAAGTTCAAGAGGTCTGGCTCCCTCCTCCTCCCTAACCATGGTAGGAGGAAGGAGAGAGGGGAGAGGGTAGGCTACTGATGGAGTCTTCCCCTAAGAATAATGGAAAAATCTCGTTTCACGCATAAATAATTTAGGACAGAGAACCTGTTAGAAGGAATAAATTGTAGTGTTAGTGGCTTATGGACCTTCACTCCCATTGTTTCATCCTTGCCAATCTTGTTCCCACTTAGGCAAGGGGTACAGAGTCAGACTCAATGGTTGCAATGATTTCTGGATTCTTATTTTAAGAAAAATTTTCATGTGCTGCTTATTTTCTTTCTAAATGCTATTCAGGATGATAATCCGCAGTGAAGTCTTATTTCCCAACAATGACCTATCATAAGAGGACAACTTTTTCAGGTTTAAAGACAGTCAAGAGGTTAATTCTGTAGCAGACAAAGAAAGATTCCATAATGTCTCTTAAAACAGTTATAAGCTATCTAATTGCAGAGTCAGTGTTGATGTTTTAAACTAAGAATAGAATTTAATATGAACTCTCCCACAGAACCCCAACCAGTGGAAAGACTAGACTGTTTTAAAGGCATAATTATTCCAAAGACTACTAATTGATTTCAAAATGGATGCTTCTGGAAAATTAAATACGTTAAATTAGAACCAAGAAAGGCGCTGTAATAGAGTCTCTGTAAAAATGTCCCTCTGATCATTAATTATTAATGATTAGTCATAAACTTGTCAGGACTGAACTAAAAACTCATTTTATGGTGTCCCTTTCATAGTGCTTTAGTTAGCAGATTGTTTCACTCTTGGAATCTTGTCTGAGTTACAGCCAAGTATTTTTCCAGGGTTATGAGGGGAAGCACATTTTTGAGGCATAAAGTGCTCATTTATTTCTATTTCAGGGTAATCTGGAGAACCTGAACTTCCTAATATGCCCACTCACACAATAATTTCTTGGTATGTTCTGAAAGCAAAGCTAATTAAACTGAAGCATCAATCTTGATGGGCTTGAAATTTACACATCTACATTTAATAATGAATAGCTGTAAGTCACTGCATTATCAGTCATGTGTCTTTGTAATTCTATTAATTTTCTTTTGGAAAGTACTAAACTAAGGTCATAGAAGTCAATTAAATTGAATTTTAATGGACCAGCCTGAAATGAGTAATAGTATTATCTTTCAAAATGTTAGCAGCATCAACAGTTTTACATTCTTATTAAATAAGTCAACATCGTGTAGTACTGAGCACCAAAAGTATAGAGAAACGCTCTTTGTGTTGGGGACATAGCTAGGCTTTTGGGCTATTAAAGCTCCTGGAGGGTAAATCTGTCTAACAAATATATTGTAATCAATAAAACAATGGTGTTTAGTCAGGGATTTAGTCCTTATTGTGTACAGATCACCGTACTAAGTACATGGGCGAGTAGAAGCAATAGAGTCGACAGAGACACTATCTCTGCCTTCAAAGAGTTTACACACTAGAAGGGGAGACAGACAGCCCATAATCTTCTCATCTGTCTGTCTCCCCCGATTAGACTGTAAGCCCATCAAAGGGCAGGGACTGTCTCTATCTGTTACCAATTTGTACATTCCAAGCGCTTAGTACAGTACTATGTACATAGTAAGCTGTCAATAAATACTACTGAATGAATGATCCTTGACTCTTCTCTCTCATTCAACCCACATATTCAATCCATCACTAATTCTGTCGGTACCACTTTCACAACATTGCTAAAATCCACCCTTTCCTCTCCATCCAAATTGCTACCACATTAAACCAAGAACTATCCTTTCACACCTTGATTATTCTACCAGGCTTGTTGTTGACCTGCCTCCTTCCTGTCTCTAACCACTCCAGTCCATATTTCACTCTGTTGCCTGGATCATTTTTCTAGAAAATCATTCAGACCACTTTTTCCCACTCCTCAAAAACTTCTAGTGGTTGCCCATCCACCTCAGCATGAAACAAACTCCTCAGCATTGGCTTTAAAGCACTCAATTACCTTACCCCGTCCTAACTCACTGAGCTACTCTCCTACTACACTCAGGCCTACAATTTGCTCCTTTAATGGAACATGACATAATGGATAGATCACGAACCAAGATCTGCCCTTACCTCTCCACCCAAACGGATATCTTACTGGTACAGGCTCTCATAATATCCCAGCTGGATTACTGTGTCAGCCTTCTCTCTAATCTCCCTTCCTCCTGTCTCTCCCCGCTCCAGTCTATTCTTTTTTCCGCTGCCCAGCTCATCTTCCTGCAGAAACGCTCTGGGTATGTCACTCCCCTTCTTAAAAACCTCCAGTGGTTGCCTATCAACCTTTGCATGAAACAAAACCTCCTCACTCTTGGCTTCAAAGCTCTCCATCGCCTTGCCCCCTCCTACCTCACCTCCCTTGTCTCCCTCTACTGCCCACCCCGTACACTCTGCTCCTCTGCCACTCACCTCCTCATGGTCCTTCATCCGCACCTGTCCTGCAGTCGACCCCTGGCCCACATCCTATCACTGACCTGGAATGCCCTCCATCCTCACATCTGGCAAACTAACTCTCTTCCCCTCTCAAAGCCCCACTGAAAGCTCACCTCCTCCAGGAGGCCTTCCCAGACTGAGCTCTCCCTTTCCCTGTGCTCCTCCTCCCCTTCCCATTGCCCCTACTCCTCCCTCTGCTCTTCCCCCTTCCCTTCCCCACAGCACTGTGCATATTTGTATATACTATTTATTATTCTATTTGGTTAATGATGTGAGTATATCTATGATTATCTTGTTATTTATGCCAAACTATTTGTTTTGTTTCGTTCTGTTTTGTTTTGTTGACAATTTATTAATGGGGTGGACCCCATTTAGCCTGTGAGCCTGCTGGGCCCGATTAGACTGTAAGCCCGTCAAACGGCAGGGACTGTCTCTATCTGTTGCCGACTTGTTCATTCCAAGCACTTAGTACAGTGCTCTGCACATAGTAAGTGCTCAATAAATACTATTGAATGAATGAATGAATTGTCTCTATCTGTTGCTGAATAGTGCATTCCAAGCACTTAGTACAGTGCTCTGCACATAGTAAGCGCCCAATAAATACAATTGAATGCATTAATGAATGAATGAGAAGAAAGGGCAGAGTCTACACAACAGAAGAAACAAAGAAGAGCAGACATGATTTGGTGACTGTCTGAATTTGGGGGTTGAAAGATGCAGAAAAAAAGGAAGGTGAGAGAGATGGTGAAAATAAGGGAAAAGGAAAAAGAGAGATGGAGAGGGGGGAAGATTGTGGAAAATGGAAAATTGTGGGAAGGGGAGGGAAAATTGAAAAGGGTCAAAAAGATGATTGAAAAGAAAAATCTATTCACTTTGCCTCAGCCTTGTCTATCTTGTCATCAACCCTTGGCTCAAGCCCTCCATCCTGATTGGAAATCCCTCCCCCTTTACTTGCAGCAGATCACTATCCATCTACCAAGTCTCACTAACATCACATCTCCTCTAGGAAGTTTTCCCTGACTAATTTCTCAATGCACCACCCTATTTCCCTCCCTACTGCATTATTCATGCCCTTGAGTCCTTAGTAAGTGCAGATTTTACTGCATTTAACCAGTAAGCACTTATGTTTAAAGACTTAGTTACAATCTCACACCGCTTCCCAGGCCCCCACAGTACTTAGAGAAGCAGCTTGGCTTAGTGGATAGTGCACAGGCCTGGAAGTCAGAAAGACCTGGGTTCTAATCACAGCTCTGCCACATGTCTCCTGTGTGACCTTGAGCAAATCACTTCGGTTCTCTGGGCCTGAGTTACCTCATTTGTAAAATGGGGATTAAGACTGTGAGCCCCATATGATATTTTTTTAGCAATTACTGTGAGCAGAGAGCTGTATGGGAAGCTTGGGCAAGTGCAATATGGTTAAGTAGGGAGACATATTCCCTGCCCATAGGGAGCTTACAGTCTAGAGGGGATGCAGACACTGAAGTAAATTTCAGATGGGAAAAATAGCAGAGTGTGAGTAATACATACCTAAGTGCTGTGGGGCTGAGGATGGGGTGAATATCAAGTGTTTAAAGGGTACAGATCAACGTCCATAGATGACACAAAAGGGAGAGGGAGTCGGGGAGATGAGTACCTAGTCGGGGAGGGCCTCCTGAAGGAGAGGTGATCTTAGTAAAGCTTTGAAGATGGGTTTAGTGGTAGTTTGTCATATGTGAGGGTAAAGGGAGTGCCAGACCAAAGGGAGGACATGTGCAAGTGGCTGACATAGAGATGGACTAGATTGAGGTAGAGTGATGGGGTTGGTGTTGGAGTAGTGAAGTGTGTGGGCTGGATTGTAGTGGGAGATCAGGGAGGTGGGGTGGGAAGGGACAGGGAAGGTGAGTGTTTTAAAGCCAGTAGGGGAGGTTCCTGTGTAATGCAGAGGTGGATGGTCAGCTGCTGGAGTTTCTTGGGGAGTGGGAGATGAGTACTGATGCTGTTTCAGAAAACTCTGATCCTGGCAGCAGAGTGAAATATGTACTGGAGATGGGACAGTCAGGAGGAAATGCAATACAGAAACATCATGGCCTAGTGGAAAGAGTATGGGCCAGGGAATCAGAGGACCTACCACATTAATGCAAGAACTTATCCCATTCCTCTTTGATTACTGGATCAGCCTCCTTGCTCACCCCAGCCTCACCCTAAGCAGCATGACTTAGTAGAAAGAGCAGGGGCTTGGGAGTCAGAAGTCGTGGGTTTCTAACCTGGCTCTGCACTTATCTGCTGTGTGACTTTGGGCCAAGTCACTTAACTTATCTGTGCCTCAGCTTCCTCATCTGGAAATTGGGGATTAAGACTGTGAGCCCCAGGTGGACAAACTGATTACCTTGCATCCATACCAGCTCTTAGAACAGTGCTTGGCACATAGTAAGCACTTAACAAATACCATCATTATTATTCATTACTATTAACATTATTATTCTGTTGCCGAATTGTACATTCCAAGTGCTTAGTATAGTGCTTTGCACATAGTAAGTGCTCAATGAATACTAGTGAATTATTATTAGAAATGTACTAAGCATTTGGAAGAGTGCAATATAGTCAGTAGACAATTCCTGCCTCCAGGAACCAAACTCTAAGGTAGAGACAACATAAAACAATCACAGAGTATCTGTAAGTGTATACTAGATATCATTAGTTCACATGGGGCTTGCAGTCTGGGAGAAGAAAAACAGATAGAAAAGTAGCAGATAGAAGAAGCAGCGTGGCTCAGTGGAAGACCCAGGCTTGGGAGTCAGAGTTCATGGGTTCGAATTCCGGCTCCGCCACTTGTCAGCTATGTGACTGTGGGCAAGTCACTTCATTCATAGTATTTATGGAGCACTTACTTTGTGCAGAGCAATGTACGAAGCGCTTGGAATGGAGAAGGAGCGTGGCTCAGTGGAAAGAGCACGGGCTTTGGAGTCAGGGCTCATGAGTTCGAATCCCAGCTCTGCCACTTGTCGGCTGTGTGACCGTGGGCAAGTCACTTAACTTCTCTGTGCCCCAGTTCCCTCATCTGTAAAATGGGGATTAAGACTGTGAGCCCCACGTGGGACAACCTGATTCCCCTATGTCTACCCCAGCGCTTAGAACAGTGCTCGGCACATAGTAAGCGCTTAACAAATACCAACATTATTAATGTACCTCAGTTCCTTCATCTGTAAAATGGGGATTAAAACTGTAAGCCCCAAGTGGGACAACCTGATCACCCTGTATCTACCCCGGCGCTTAGAACAATGTTCTGCACATAGTAATTGCTTAACAAATACCAACATTATTATTATTATTATTAAATAGCAAATCTACAGAATGTGCCTACCAATGCTGTTATATTGTACTCTCCCAAGCACTAAAGTACAGTGCTCAGAACATAGTAAGAACTCAATAAATACAATTGACTGATTCATTATAAAGATGAGGAAATTGAGTCCAGAGAATTCAAGTGACTGTCCGAGATCATGCAGCAGTCAAGAGATGGAGTCAGGATTAGAACCCAGTTCTCCTGTTTCCCAGTTCCGTGCTCTTCTTAGTTGGTTCTGCAGTTTCTCTAGCCATTTGTTTCCTTCATTCTAAGCCCCTCCAAATCACCTGAGAGAAAGGAAGCTTCACAGGTGAGTTTGGTGTCATAGCTCTGGAAGTCACTGAGGGAGATCTGCATAAAGCCCTGCAGGGTCCAATCTAAGTACAGGGTCACCAGTCTCACTAGAAAGATGCACATAGCCAGGAATTTGAAAAGTGACTTTGTTCCAGCCAAGATGACTAGTTCCCTGGAGAAGAAAGTTCACTGCAAAGATTACTTTAGCAACACTGCAGCAGCTCCAAGGAACTCCAACACAATCTCCAGTGAAAATACCAAAAGGACACTTTGGGACCCTTTCTCTCAAACCATTGTCAAGACAATGGGCTTGATCAAAGTCACCTAGAAAGATATGAGGAAATTTACCCAAAAATAAAAGAAGGATGATTTCTTGTATTTAAAATGGTTAATTTAGATGTCTACCTTCCTTCTAAAGCATAAACACATTGCGCTGAGGGAGTATGCCTACCACTTTGGTTGAGTTATATTCTCCCAAGCACTTAATAAAGTATTCTGCTCATGGTAAGCACTCAGTAAATACCACTGATTGAATAATTGATTCTGGATGGATACAGGCTTGAAATGACAATTTGTAAATCAGAAAATAAATTCAAATATGCCTTTTACATCACCTAAGTTTGTTTGGTTTTTTTTGATGTTATATCCCATTTCATTAGTTTTACACATTTTGCTATTCCAGGCTTCAGAGATAAGCGGATGCCTCATGTTTTCCTCTTCTTAATAGGAGTGATATTTTATATAATGGCTACTAATTGTGATCCACAGTCATTTTAAAAGTGCATTACCATTTATTATTATAAGTCCAATTACAGAAAATATTTGTTTTCAAAAACCACTGATTTAAAATAAGTGAGGAGGTTTCTTTTGGGCAAGACATATTGTTATCCTAGAAGACATACATATATATGTTATACATATATATCTATCTATCGAGAGAGAGCGGAAGAGAGAGAGAGAGAGAGAGAGAAATGAGGGGAGAGTTCTATATGCTCAGAAACATTTATAGAAGTAAGTTTCTGAATTGTAATTTTGTTTACTAGAGTCTGTTATTAAAAACATGCTCCTTCCTTTAGGTATAGAACTGTTGTCTTCAATCAAACTGTTGTTTTAAAATCAAAGTTGCTTTCAATCAAATAAAGTATGATTTATTATGCAATTTCTACCACCTTAAAAGAACAAAAACTAAAAATGCTTGATTATGTAAGCCTAAAAGCAGCCTGCTATATATTGTTATTGGCCAGTGCCTGGAGCTCTCAAGATGATAGCTAAAATTGAGATAGATTTGAGTTACAGGATTTCGTAATGAAGGTCTGCTCTGCTGTGCAATTTCCATAGCAAGTTGAGAAAGTTAATGAATATATTTTCATCACTATCATTATCACATTAATAATGTACTACAGGAAGATTTCACTACACTATATATGAAATCTTTAGCACTTGTAAATGAAAGTCTGTATTATGGTAAAAAAATGAGACTATTCAGAGAGAATCTGCAGTTTAGAACTTATTTAAATTACCATGTCCTAGTGAGAAAGAGTGAAGCCTAGTGGAAAATGCACGGGCCTGGGAGTCAGATCTGCTATGTGACATTGGTCAAGTAGCTTATTTCCTCTGTGTCTCAATTCCCTCATTTGCAAAATGAAGATTCAATACCTGTTCTTCCTCCTACTTAGACTGTGAGTCCCAGGTGACAAGATTACCTTCTATCTACCCCAGTTCAGTGTTCGGGGTTCGGTGTTCGGTAGTTCAGTGTTCGGAGCATAGTAAATGCTTGTCAAATATTATCATTATAGTTACCATTATTATCATCATCAAGAAAATGTAATTAATTCTAGACATTACAGGTTGCTCCTTTACTTGAATGAACTAATATAAGAACAGTTATGGTATTGTAGTGGGGTTATAATAGTTTGTTCTTCCCCTTGTTGGAAAGAATACTCTAGATATACTTTTACCCTGGTTGTAGCTTAAATATCAAACAATCTATCAGTCTATCATATTCCTTGAGGGCTTACTGTGTACCACTTGGGAAATTACAATATAAAAGAGTTAGTAGACAAATTCCCTTCCCACAATGAGTTTACAGTCTAGAGTGGGAGACAGACATTAATACAAACAAATGAATTACAGTAATGTACATAAATGCTGTGGGACTGAGGGAGGGATGAAAAAAGTGTGTAAATACAAATGCAAGGGTGATACAGGAGGGAATGGGAGAAAAGGAAATGAGGGCTTAGTCAGCGTAGACCTCCTGAGGATGATGTGTTTTAAGTAAGGCTTTGAAGGTGGGGAGAATGTTCATATGTCAGATCAATCAGTCAATCAATCAATAGTATTTATTGAACATTTACTATGTGCAGAGCACCGTACTAAGAGCTTGTTAGAGCAGAATAAAACTCAGTGGAAAGAGCACGGGCTTTGGAGTCAGAGGTCATGAGTTCAAATCCCAGCTCTGCCACTTGTCAGCTGTGTGACTGTGGGCAAGTCACTTAACTTCTCTGTGCCTCAGTTACCTCATCTGTAAAATGGGGATTAAGACTGTGAGCCCCACGTGGGGCATCCTGATTCCCGTGTCTACTCCAGCGCTTAGAACAGTGCTCTGCACATAGTAAGCGCTTAACAAATACCAACATTATTAGATATGAAGAGGGAAGATGTACCAGGCCAGAGACAGGATGTGGGGGAAGGAATATTGTTGAATATTGGACGGGACAGCTAGAAGGGGTATGTGCATTCAACAGGCAAGTTCAGAGGGCAGACATTGTTTATGGAATTTGTTAAACTATTACTATGTACCAAGCACTGTACTAAGCTCTGGGGTAGATACAAGGTGGACACATTCCCTGTCTCCTGTGGGGCTCACAGTCTTAATCCTCATTTTACAGATGAAGTAACTGAGGCACAGAGAACTGAAGTGATTTGCCCAAGGTCACAAAGCAGACAAGTGGTGAAGCCGGGATTACAACCTAGATCCTTCTGACACCGAGCCTGTAACTTCTGCTGCTAGTTTTTCCAATTAGTAATATTTGTTAAAAACTGATTTTGGCAATTGATCTCTCTTTGATTTTGTCTCACCGCCGCCCTTTCACTTACATCCTGCCTCTGTTCTAGAATGCCCTCCCTCATCACGTATGACAGACAAATGACTCTCCCCCATTTCAATGCCTTACTGAAGGCACATCTCCTCCAAGAAACCTTCCCTGACTATGGTCTCCTTTCCTCTTCTCCCTCTCCCTTATGTGTTGCCTTGACTTGCTCCAATTATTCATCTCCCCTCCCAGCCCTACAGCACTTATGTACATATCTGTAATTTACTTGTTTATACTAATGTCTATCTCCCCCTCTCGATTGTAGTCCTGGCAGAGAAATCAAGCTCCTCCCAGAGCACTAATAGAGCTTCTGGGAAACGTAGGAGAAGTCAGTCCCTTTTCACTCTGACCTTGGAATCTCATCAAATTCTTTCTTAGTAATGATAGATGTGGTATTTGTACCACCTAATATTTGTCAAAGCATTGTTTTAAGCACTGGGGCAGACAGAAGTTAACCAGGCCTGTCATAGCCAATGTCTCACATGGGGCTCATTTTGGGTAGGCCTGCTTTAAAGTGCATCATTTAAAGCACATCATTTCTACTCTGATCTTGCTAACACCTTTCAGAGTATCTTAATATGGAACTTGTAGGAAAAATTCCAGAAGATTTATGATGTCCTGTCTAATGCCACTGGGTCAAGGTGAGAATGAGATAAAGCAAGATGTGCAGCGGTTTGTGGAGCATCGGAATTACTAGGTCCAAAAAATGTGTTTAATTACTTTGTTTTACAGTCTTATCTTGGATGGCTGATTTTGTAATTCACCATTCTTCATTATCATCATCATTAACATCAATGGTATTTACTGAGCACTTACTATGTGCAGAGTTCTGTACTAAAACCTGGGGTGGGTACAATGCAACAGAGTTGGCAGACATGCTCTCAGCCCACAACTAGCTTACAGTCTAGAGGGGGAGATGTATATTAACATAAATAACTTATAATACATATAATGAATTTGTATTTTTCTTGAATTTTGAAATAACAAGAAAGCAAACTTGAGACTTCCCATTTCATTTCCTCTGCCTGACCCAGGGCCAGGGACAGAGGATCTGCTGTTTGGTGAAGAGCTGCTGGTGCTTTTCTACTTTCCCCACTCCAGCCACCATTCCAGAATCCTGGCTGACAAGATGGAAGATGAACTTTGGGTGACATGAACCCTCTCAAGATCCTGGGACAGAGATGCTTTTGTTCTCACTACTTTCCTGCTCTGAAGGGAGGGAAGAAAGTTTTCCCACTCTGGATGCTGCTCCAAAACACAGAGTGATGAATGGGGAGGTGGACTTTAGTCCTCCCTAACCATACCAGAGTGGCCTCTCTCTCTCCCTTGGTCCAGTGGTAGAAAACATGTGTGAGCATGTCCCACTTCACCCACACAGCCTCTCCACCCCTACGGGAAGCAGTGCCTTTCTATGAGGAGCAGCAAGAAGTAGTTTCCCCTTCTAGACTGTGAGCCCGTTGTTGGGTAGGGATTGTCTCTATTGGTTGTCGAAATGTACTTTCCAGGCACATAGTAAAGTGCTCTGCGCACAGTAAGCGCTCAATAAATACGATTGAATGAAATGAATGAAGTAGTGGATAGTGCACAGGCCTCAGAGTCAGAAGGTCATGGGTTCTAATTTCGGCTCTGACACCTGTCAGCTGTGTAGCTTTGGGCAAGTCACTTCACTTCTCTGTGCCTCAGTTCTCTCTATCGTAAAATGGGGATTAAGACTGTGAACCTCATGTGGGATAGGGACTGAGTACAACCCGATGTGCTTGTATGCCCCCAGTGCTTAGTACAGTGCCTGATACATAGTTAATGCTTAAAATACTACCATTATTATTATTATCTCCTTTCTGTCTCCCAGGGGCTGGAGATACAGAGGGAAAGCAGTTACAGAGCTGCTTTGGTTTCAGAAGAAACCATATGCATGCATGTCCCTGTGGACAGTCCGTTCACTGAAGGCACAGTCCCTCCCCTATCTGAACCCCTGCAGTCAGCCTGAGTTCTTTGGAGCTTCATGGAGAGTCCTGCCTCCCTCTTCCCAGATACTGTCCCCTGGTCAAAGTCCAGTTGATCTGATACTTGAAACTGTTAGATGATTGATCGGTAGCCATTATAAACCACTCATTATGTCATCTTGAAGGACTTCACCTGAATAATGGGTTGTAGCACAAAACGCATTCTTCCATCATGAAACCCACTGTCTCCATCCTGTCATACCCACTCGCCAACCTGGACACATGCTTGAATTCATCATCTCTAGTTACTGTAAAATCTCTAATCTCTCCAACCCTGAAATTCCACTCTCTGACCACAGCCTCTTAACCTGCTTTCTCTTCCATCTACCCATTCCCCATAAAACACCTCTGTTCCCCCACAGAGACAGCCAATTTCTCAACTCCTCCAATTTTCCGAAGATCACATGCCTTATTTGGCCTTCATATCCAGTGTAATTTCTTTTGAGGAACAAATCCTCACCCTCAACTCCACCCTCTCCAATGAATTCAACTCCCTTATTCCTCCATCCCTCCATTAATCTCACACCACAGACCCACAACCCTGGATCACATCCAAAGTGCACTTTCTCTGCTTTTGTACTTGAGCTGCAGAAATAAGGCCAACTACTCCAGGCCCTTTTGTCTGTCCAATATTACTTTTCTATCCTTATTGGCTCTCATGTCTTTATTGCCCAGGACAGTGTTTCAGACTTTTAACTTTCTCCTTAAATCTTTTCTTCTCACATCTAATCCATGTGTTGCCCCTAACTGACCTTGCTCCTATTTCATTGGTAAAATTGAAATAATCAGGTGTGCTCTATCTAGAATTTCCCCTGCACCTCTCCATTCCCACCCTCCGCCTGCCCCATCTCTCATTCTTCCAGTCTTCCCAGTAGAATCACAAGAGATCTATTAAAATCTACTCCGCCCAACTGAACTTTCAGTCCCATCACTTTGTCTCTTATTAAAACACTTACTTCCTCCCTTCATCCCTCACTGACTTCAATCTCAATCCCCGAATTTCCAATGGCTCCTTCGTCACTTGCTTCAAAAATGACCATGTGTCCCTTCTTCTTAAATACCCACTCTTGACCCTTGTCGCCCTCCAGTAATCACCTCCCTCCCCATTCCCTTGTTCTCTTCAGGTTCAGACTCGGGGATAGAGACCTGAGCCCTGAGTTGCTTCAACCATGGAGCCTCATGCCTAAAGCCACTGCTGCTGCAGGGCATCCCTGAGCTGCCATGGTGTTTTTTTCCCCTGCTCCTTTCCTCCCTGACTCCAAACTGCAGTCTGGGTTAAACTAAATGGTGTGGAAATGGAGAGTCAAGCTGCATTGTTGTTCCTGCAGTCTAAGGTGAATTCCTCAGTACAGAGAGGGGGCTCCGAGCAGCTGCCACAAACTTTCCCCTTCCCCAATATTCTCTTGCTCGTTGTGCCCACTGAGGCCTGAGCTGCTGCTCCATTGGATCTTTTCCACGGTGTTCAGCAGGTGTTCCTTTGCCCATGGGTAGCACCCTCCACCACGTACCATTCCGGGGCCCAGCTCCGCTGTCTGACCAGCTCCATCAGCCCTTTCTCATACACACACACCAAAACACTGAGGTGTCACAGCACATCCCCCAGCCCCAGTCATGGAGGGCAGCCCGCAGTAGCTCCTAAAGCTGAAGCCACTGCAGGACACCTCCATCCTCCACCCTATCACAGCTTGAGACTGAACCTAACCTTTTAACCTGCTTTCTCTTCCATCTACCCATTCCCCATAAAACACCTCTGTTCCCCCACAGAGACAGCCAATTTCTCAACTCCTCCAATTTTCCGAAGATCACATGCCTTATTTGGCCTTCATATCCAGTGTAATTTCTTTTGAGGAACAAATCCTCACCCTCAACTCCACCCTCTCCAATGAATTCAACTCCCTCATTCCTCTATCCCTCCATTAATCTCACACCACAAAACCACAACCCTGGATCTGTGAATCCAAGCTGATTCTGTAAAGCTGAAGCCACTGCAGGACACCTCCATCCTCCACCCTATCACAGCTTGAGACTGAACCTAGGAAAACCCATGTTTTCCTAACACCTTAGTATTTTGAAGGTGACCCTTTGCTGCTCCCTCCACCCCGAAACCACAAGGTTCCAAATGGCAGATTGGGTTATGGGGTGGAGATCAACAGACCACTGAAGGAGGGACTAAGAGCAATGAGCAGGTAGCCTTGAAGACCAAGGAATGCTAACTTTCTGCTCAACTGCCAACAGGAAGCCATGGAACCAAGACTGACAGACTGGAGACTAAAAAAGTTTGCACCCACGGAAGCAACTTTGGGAGTGTCAAGGGGAGCTCACCTTGACAGTTTGGGGAGGGCTTATACAAATGAAAGAATGTGTTAAAACACCCACCTGTGTAAGGGGCCCATGCTTAGTACCTGGACTGGTGGTTGTGTGCTGAGCCCTCTTGAGAGGCAATGGGATTAAAGGTGTTTTACTTGGAACGAGCTGTTGTATCAGTTCTCTCACTAGGAGTAGTAGCACTTACTCCTGCCATTCCTTTCCAAACTCTGCCAGGGAGTTGTCTACACCTGCTGCCTCCACTTCCTCTCTTCCAGTTCTCTGCTTGACCTCTGCAATATGAATTCTGCCCCTCTTCGACTCCTTGAAAACAGCCCTCTCTAAGATCACCAGGGACTTTCTGCTTGCCAAATCCCATGGCTCCCACTCCATTCTAATTCTCCTGGACCTCAGCTGGTTTTGACACTGTGGGTCATCCCCATTTTGTGGAAATACAGCATATCCTTGGCTTCAGTGACACTCTCTTCTCTTTGTTCTCCTCATATCTATCTCTCTGGCCATTCTTTCTCAGTCTCTATTGCTAACACTTCCTCACCTCTTATGCCCAAACTGTGGGAGTCTCTCAAAGTTTAGTCCGGGGTCCCCTTCTATTCTCAATCTACATTTCCTCTATTGAAAAACTCATTCAGTCTCTTGATGTGTACTACCACCTCTAAATGGGTGATTCCCATATCTACCTCTCCAGCTCTGACCCCTCTCCCCTCTGCAAACTCACATTTCCTCCTGCTTCCAGGACACCTCTACTTAGAGATCCCACTGACACCATAAACCAAACATGTCCAAATCATAGCTCCTCATCTTCCCACCCAAATGTTCTTCTCTCCTAGAATTCTCCATCACTATACAGCATCACTATGTTCCCTGTCCTACAAGCTCTAACCTCGGCATTTTCCTCAACTCTCTCTCTCTCATTCACTGCACATATTCACTCTGTCACCAAATCTTGTCAGTTCTACCTTCACAACACGGCTAAAATCTGCCCATTCCTCACCACCCAAACTACCACCATGTCAATCCAAACTCTTATTCTATCTCATTTTGACTGCTGCATTAGCTTCCTTGCCTTCCTGCCTCCCGTTTCTCCCCACTCCAATCTATATTTCTCTCTGCTGTCCAGATCATTTTTTTCTAAAAATAAGTTCAGTCTTTTTCTCTCTAGTTCTCAAAAAATCCAATGAATGGCCATCCATCCCTGCATCAAACAGAAACTTCCTACCATTGTCTTTAAGACACTCGATCTGCTCTCTCCCTCTAACACTACCTCTCCTACTACAATCCAACATTCATTCATTCAATAATACTTACTGAGCACTTTCTGTGCAAGACACTGTACTGTCTGGGAAAGTACAATGCAACAACAAATTGACACATTCCCTGCCCACAATGAGCTCACAGTCCCTAGGACTGCACAAACATGAACATTTGCTCTTCTAAAGCTGACCTACTCAGTGTAACTCAATCTTGTCTATCTAGTAACCAACAACTGGCTCATATCCTTTGTCTTGTCTGGTACTTCCTTCCACTTCATATCTGGCAGTCCACTATGCTATTCACCTCCAAAGCCCTACTAAAATCATGTCTCCTCCAAAAAACCTTCCTTGACTAAGTCTTCATTTTCCCTACCTCTCTTCCTCTTTGTGTCACCTATGCACTCAGATCTACGCCCCTTAAACAAGTGATTTCCCACCCCATGTCCCACAGCACTTATGTACTTACCCTTATACTCTGTTATTCAATTTATATGATGTAATATAATTTATTTCAATATCTGGTTTCTCCACTAGTCTAGTGGGTAGGATTCTTTGTGGGCAGAGATTATGCCTTTGAAGTCTACCATGTCATAATCTCTCCCAAGCATTTAGTACAGTGGTCTGCATGCAGTAAGTGCTCAATAAATCATTGCTTGATCAATTGATTGATTTTAAACATTCATTTCATACCCTTTTGGAGACTGGTACTAAGAATTATTTCTGTGACCTTTGGGCATTTGATATTCATCCCACCCTCAGCCCCCAAATAATTATGTGCATATCTTTAAATCATATATTAAAAATGATTTATTTTTATTAATTATTGTCTCCCCCTCTAGATGGTAAGCTCACTCTGGGCACGGAATGTGTCTGCTAGCTCTATTGTACTGTGCTCTCCCAACCTCTTAGTTTGGCGCTCTGCACATAGTAAGCACTCAATAAATATAATTGATGGATTGATTGTTCTATCATAACATTGTAATGATATTCTTCAAATATACAGAGAAATTCTGCCCAGGGATTATTCTGAATATCTCTACCATTGCTCTAAACTACAATAATCTCCAAAACATTCTATCCTATGAGGTTCATCTCTGCAGCATTTTACAATCAGCAACTTGGAAGAAAATCAACAATATCTTTAGTTTTGGAACATAACATCTAATGCCATATGTAGACAATAATGTGTCTTTTATCTCTGCAGTATTCATTATTTTTTGCGGTAATATCACTTTAGAAACAAGACTGGCTTCAAAGCAAGCCAAGGCACATCTTCAAGATTGCTTAGATAATGCTAATTTGCCCTTTAAAATTGAGGCCAGCTGGGAAATTGAACGGGTGACAAGTGGAACCAACTTATATTAGCTTGGCATGATACCAGACATTGGCATGGCCTAAATGACAGCTGCGGTATCTGGAAAGAGGGTGATAAGAAAATCCTGTTATACTGTGGGGTGGTTTTCCTTAAATTACATCTTCTATGATTTCAAAAGTGCCATTTTTTTGTTTCATTTTATATGACAATTATTTTGTTGAAGGGGTAATGCTCTTGTTCTTAAGCAAATCTGAAAAGTGGCATTCAGCTATCCTCTGGCAAACAAAAATCCATAGATATTCAATTAGTCCCATTACTCATGGGATGCCTCTCACAATAGCTCACTGAAAAGAAGATTAAAAATTCTCGTTGCTAACTTCAATATAATAAGACCATCCAAGACAAAGGTTCTCTACAGTATAATGCAGACTTTCTGAATGAGATACTACTGGAGTAGAGAGGAATGATGGCCCCAGAGTTTCATTTCAAATTGAGCTGTTTCTTTGGGAAAAAAGGAGAAAGGCATTCTAAGTACCACAATGATGACCAAGCCAAAGTGGAAGAGAAAAGAAAACTTTGGTCTTTGTAAAGAATATAGTGATTTTAAGCCTTTAATTGTTTTCTTTGTAATAAAGCCTAAGAGATAGAAAGGGATGTTTTGTGCAGAATACCATCATTTATTTTCTGAATGAGGTTCACAGATTATCAGAGCAGAGTAGTCTGTGAATGGAGCCCAATCAACAATGAAGGATATGGACCCGTAAACAAAAAGGTGTGGGTGCTTTTGAAAGGTACTGGAAGCAACAGGTGACCATCAAATTCTGGCAAATGACTGCAGAATCAACAGCAATTTACACTGATATTCAAGCCATTTGCTTTCCATTAAAATAGACAGAGGCCCACTCTCACTTCAAAATGCAATGAAACACTTCTGTGAAATCTTTCCAAAGTAATACAACCTGTCTTCCATCACTGTTCTAAGCGCTGGGGTAGGTACAGGGTATTCAGGTTGTCCAACGTAAGGCTCACAGTTAATCCCCATTTTACAGATGCGGTAACTGAGGCACAGAGAAGTTAAGTGACTTGCCCACGGTCACACAGCTGACAAGTGGCAGATCCGGGATTCGAACTCATGACCTCTGACTCCCAAGCCCGGGCTCTTTCCACTGAGCCACGCGGCTTCTCTGGGGAACTGAGGCACAGAGAAGGTGAGTGATTTGCCCAAGGTCACACAGCAGGCAAGTGGCAAATCTGGGATTAAAACCCACATCTACTGACTCCTAGGCCCATGTTTTTTCCACCAGACTACAAGGAAGGGACGAAGAGTAAGAGGAAGGATCTAGGTAGAGGGAAGAGGCTCCTCTCAGGGTGGCACCTGGAGAGTTTCCAGTACTCTACCAGTCTTGGCTATGGGAGGGAGAATCAAGCAGAGACCTACTCATTCCAATCTGCTACATGTCAAAACTCACCTGTTCTGGGCAGCAGTGGCACAGGAGAGATTCGAGGGTGGAGAATCAGGTTTACTGCACAGAAGGAGGCAATGGTAAGCCACTTCTGTATTTTTACTAAGAAAAGTCTACAGATCCACTACCAGAACGATGGCAGATGGAGAGCGGGGCATTCTGTGAGAAATGTGTCTGTGGTGTCGCTATGGGTCGGAAACGACTCGACAGCATAAGACAAGAGGGAAGAAGCAAAATAAGGAGGTAGAGTGAGAGAGATAAACAGAGAAAAGGAGACAGAGAGAGATATGCAATTTATACTGCAAAGGAGATGACTGTTTTCCTCCTCTGCCCTTCACAGGTATGTGGGTTGTTTCCCAGACTATCATACTACCAGATGATCATCACTAACTATGGAGGAAACTCACTGAGTTTAGGAATACCAGAATATTTTTTCTTCTTTCCTCAGCTCTTTTATTTATTTCAGTAAAGACAGATTTTTTGTCATAAAATTATAACAGATTCTTAAAAGTGGATTTTCCTCCTCAGTGTAATGAAGCCATCTAGGAGTTGACACAGGCTGTCTGGTATAGCTGTTTCACCTCTTTTTCTTCAGTGGAGCCTAATGGTTCCAATTCTGGCATTAAAAGGCATGCTAAGAAAATGAAATTCCTGGCACATGAGTAGTTCCCTCATTCTCAGAGCTCTAATTTATAATCTTATCCATTGCTTTTCATTTTTTCTCTGTTTTCATTTAATTCCTCATCTTATAGGACTACCATGTTATATGTTTCAATAAAACCTCCTTATGAGCAATTATTATTGCTAATAATAAAAAAACTACAAAACTCCTAATTTCTTGCCATTCTATGCATTCCAGAATCCCCTACACTTGCAAAACTCTCTGCATAAATGATTTATAAATTTGTGTTTTTTGTGTCATGGATCTTCTAACAGTGGATGCTTCGGCCATTTTCATTGAGTATTTGCAGACATCATTATCATATTATCATTCATTCACTCATTCATTCAATCATATTTATTGAGCACTCACTGTGTGCAGAGCACTGTACTAAGTGCTTGGGAAGCTCAATTTGGGAACATCCTCACCACTGTTCATTGAGCAGCTCTGAAATGTAGAGCCCCTTAGGTAGCACTGGGGACATATAATAGATGTAGAAGACCTGGTCCCTGCTCACAAGTTGCTTACAATAGAACAGAGGAGACTAGTGGTCTGAGATAATTTATACACTATGAGAACAGATGGGTGAGTGTAGTTACATCATCACAACCAGTGAAAGCGAAAAATAATACACAAATAAGGGTGGACAGTGAGATGATCAGATCGGGTCAGTGAGGATTAGAAGTAGAATGACTCATGGTGGGGTTTTAGGAGAACTTGGAAGGCACATTTGAGTTTCACATCTCATATCCTCTTTGGGAACAGGGACTGGGTTTTCTGTAACCCTTTCAGATCCTAGATTTGTACTCTTTTATGTTCAAATTCTATTAACTCACAATTAAAATAATACAGAACTAAAAGATCAGCTAGAAACTCAAATTGTCATGGTCTTGCTTCCTTTACTTCACTTAGTCTTTTCAAATCCTCTAATCAGGGCCTGTATGATATTTACTCTTTTCCTGACTATACTTACTAAATAGAATTTGAGTCCAATTTCTTTATTTTTTATGGTATTTGTTAATCTCTTTCTATGTGCCAGGCAAATTGAAGTGACTTGCCCAAGGTCACAAGCAGACAAGGGGAAAACCTGGGATTAGAAGCCAGGTGCTTCTGACCCTGACTTTAAATGTATGCAAGTTCATTTATCTTTACGTTTTCTACAGCATTAACCCAAACCTGGGGAATGGGCTCTATGGGATAAGGATCATCACTGTTCCCATCAAATTGGCACTTTGTGATACCTTGGTTGGAACTAAAATGACAAATCCATTTTTAGGTCACCTGCCATGAGGTCATGGCTCCCCAGCCTAGCTCTGTAGTCTGAGAAGTTCCTTTCACCCCAAACTTGGAACCAGAAAGGAAGGTCTTCTTATCCTGAGCATGGCCCCTGAACTCACTAGGGGTTTAGGGAGTTAGTTTCATCTTTCCCTCACCTGATCAGGCATCATGATGGTTTAGGGAGTGAAATGGCCACGTGTAGTGGGCAATCCTGCTCAAGAATGACCATTCTCTGTCTGTCCTACTCCACTCACAGCCAGGGCCTTTTGGGCTGGCTAGGTCTGGCTCACTTTCCTTCTCTTTCTCCTGGCCCCTGTTTGCCCCTCTCAGGCCTTAAACGTAACTATCTCTCATAGTTTTCCCAGACTCACAGCACTAAGAACCCAGTCCTAAGCTTTCTCCTACTCTGAGTGTTATAAATAGGCCTCCTCACTACCACTTGTATTTTGTGTCAGGGGCATATTGAATTCCATGAATTGGACCTTGTTGATTTGGTCTAAAAGGATTGAAAGTGTCCTGTTTCCTCCTAGTAACAATTCTGTTGGACACTCATCATTCCTGATCCATAGCACTGAATCAGCCAAAGACAATTCTGATGTAGGTAGGTAATTGGAGAGAGAGAGAGGGAAAGAGAAGAGAGAGAGAGAAAGAGAGAAAGAAGGGTGAGTCCCATAGTTTGGGAACTTCTCTGACAGCTTTCTTGGTTTTGGGCTACCTTTCCAGGAAAGACTGGAAAAAACTTTAAACACCAAAGATATAATCAGAGACTAAATTCTCCAAACCTTTGAAAAAAATTATCTTGCTTGTGCTTGAGTAATCCAAGATTAAAATCAGGGCAGTACTCATGTCAATTGAATAGTAGCCCAGAAATTAGAATGATGATAATATATCCAAGAGGACACCAATTTTCAGAACATAAATAACCAGTAATGGTCTCCTTCATACCCTCTAAATGCTGCAAGTTTCACAATTATTTCTCGCATTCCACATGAACATAACATGAGCAGCACAATATTTTGTGCAAGGGATTTTTTTTTCCCATTTTCCCTACAACTGTTTTCCAAAAGGCACGATGAATTCTTCTTTTTTTTTATTTTGCTCAGTTAACTGTAGTAAATTAAAGATAATGGAGGCAATCATTTTGTTTTGGCACTACTCGGGAAGCTCTTTGGAACCAAAGTGCGTTTTGAGGACCTGAAATATCCTAATAGTTTACTGTTGCGGAGCAAGATACTTGGAGATTCTCCCTTTCCCCACTGCCCATTTCCACATAACTCCATAAGACAGTAGTCATTGGTCATTAATCAATCAATCTCAGTGAGTTCAAAATAATAATAATAATAATAATGATAGCACTATCTGTTAAGCAGTTACCATGTGTCAAGCACTGTAGTAAGTGCTGGAATAGATACAAGATAATCAGGTTAGACACAGTTCCTGTCTCCCCTGGGGCTCACAGTCTAAGTCAGAGGGAGAATAGGTACTGAATCCCCACTACCCCCTCCACCTGCGCCTCGGACCCCATTCCCTCTCACCTTCTTAAAACCATCGCCCCTGCCCTCCTCCCTTCCTTAACTTCTATTTTTAACCACTCAATCTCCAAGGGCTCCTTCCCCTCTGCCTTCAAACATGCCCACGTCTCCCCCATCCTAAAAAAACCCGCTCTTGACCCCACTTCCCCCTCCAGTTATCGTCCTATCTCCCTACTACCCTTCCTTTCCAAAATCTTAGAACGAGTCGTCTACAATCGATGCCTAGAATTCCTTAACTCCCATTCTCTCCTAGACCCCCTCCAATCTGGCTTCCGTCCCCTCCACTCTACCGAGACTGCTCTCTCTAAGGTCACCCATGACCACCTTCTTGCCAAATCCAATGGCTCCTACTCCATTCTGATCGGGCCGTGTGCATGCTGAGCAACACGACCGCCATTGCCGAGGCCTGGGCTCGCCTGGACCACAAGTTTGACCTGATGTACGCCAAGCGTGCCTTTGTCCACTGGTACGTGGGGGAGGGAATGGAGGAAGGAGAGTTCTCGGAGGCGCGGGAGGACATGGCGGCCCTAGAGAAGGATTCCTCCTTGACCTCTCTGCTGCCTTTGACACTGTCAACCATCCCCTCCTCCTCCATACCTTATCTCACCTTGGCTTCACGGACTCTGTCCTCTCCTGGTTCTCCTCTTACCTCTCTGGCCGATCATTCTCGGTCTCCTACGCTGGAGCCTCCTCCCCCTCCCATCCTTTAACTGTTGGAGTTCCTCAAGGGTCAGTTCTTGGCCCTCTTCTCTTCTCCATTTACACTCACTCCCTCGGTGAACTCATCCGCTCTCACGGCTTTGACTACCATCTCTACGCAGATGACACGCAGATCTACATCTCCGCCCCTGTCCTCTCCCCCTCCCTTCAGGCTCGCATCTCCTCCTGCCTCCGGGACGTCTCCACCTGGATGTCGGCCCGCCACCTAAAACTCAACATGAGCAAGACTGAGCTCCTCATCTTCCCTCCCAAGCCCGGTCCGCTCCCAGACTTCTCCATCACCGTGGATGGCACGACCATCCTTCCCGTCCCGCAGGCCCGCAATCTCGGTGTCATCCTTGACTCGTCCCTCTCGTTCACCCCACACATCCTATCCGTTACCAAGACCTGCCGGTTTCACCTCTACAATATCGCCAAGATCCGCCCTTTCCTCTCCACCCAAACGGCTACCTTACTATTACGGGCTCTCGTTATATCCCGGCTAGACTACTGTGTCAGCCTTCTCTCTGACCTCCCTTCCTCCTCTCTCGCCCCGCTCCAGTCTATTCTTCACTCCGCTGCCCGGCTCATCTTCCTGCAGAAACGATCTGGGCATGTCACTCCCCTTCTTAAACAACTCCAGTGGTTGCCTATCGACCTCCGCTCCAAACAAAAACTCCTCACTCTAGGCTTCAAGGCTCTCCATCACCTTGCCCCTTCCTACCTCTCCTCCCTTCTCTCTTTCTACCGCCCACCCCGCACGCTCCGCTCCTCTGCCGCCCACCTCCTCGCCGTCCCTCGGTCTCGCCTATCCCGCCGTCGACCCCTGGGTCACGTCCTCCCGCGGTCCTGGAACGCCCTCCCTCCTCACCTCCGCCAAACTGATTCTCTTTCCCTCTTCAAAACCTTACTTAAAAATCACCTCCTCCAAGAGGCGTTCCCAGACTGAGCTCCTCTTCCCCCTCTACTCCCTCTGCCATCCCCCTTTACCTCTCCGCAGCTAAAGCCTCATTTTCCCCTTTTCCCTCTGCTCCTCCACCTCTCCCTTCCCATCCCCACAGCACTGTACTCGTCCGCTCAACTGTATATATTTTCGTTACCCTATTTATTTTGTTAATGAATTGTACATCGCCTTGATTCTATTTAGTTGCCATTGTTTTTACGAGATGTTCTTCCCCTTGACGCTGTTTAGTGCCATTGTTCTTGTCTGTCCATCTCCCCCGATTAGACTGTAAGCCCGTCAAACGGCAGGGACTGTCTCTATCTGTTGCCGACTTGTTCATCCCAAGCACTTAGTACAGTGCTCTGCACATAGTAAGCGCTCAATAAATACTATTGAATGAAAGGACACTGAGGCATGAAGAAGTTAAGTAACTTGCCCAAGTTTCCATTGCAGGAAGTGGCAGAGATGAGATTAGAACTCTGCTCTTGTGACTTCTAGGCTGGTGCTCTTTCTACTAAGCCACGCTGCTTCTCTAAATTTACAACTAATATTTTGGGGTAACACTAGTTTTTAAGATGAAATAAATTAGTTTTCACTGAGAGTACTAACCCATGGTTCCTCCAAAGATTCTCTTGGTAACAGAAGAGAAAGAAACCTGAGTTGAATGATCTGTTTTTTGAATTTGGGATTGGTATTTCTTAATTTTTCCTTTATTTGTTATTTATAAAAAAGTCTTTTTTACTTTTACTTCTTTTATCTTTTCTAACTTTCTTCCTTTAAACTTGAATAATGAAAAAAGTACATACAAATATGGTTTTGACTTAAGAACACAATTGCAAAAGCACAATTTTCAGGATTTAATATTTTTTGGTGAATCCCTTTTTATTGGTGTGCTGTGACATCAAATCCAAAAGACAAATAAAACCAAAAATATTTTCTATTATACAATACCTCAGAAAATGCCAAATTTGTTCCTTGGCAGTTTCAACAGAAGAGGTTTGTTCATTTCTGAATTCACTGTGCTTAAAATTTTACTGCCTGGATAGTCAGACAATGTAGCTGTCAAAGGAGAACACAAAGACAATTCCTACATTTTTGCCTTATCAGCAAAAAAGACATGCCGCCCTAAATCACTTTTGATTCTTTACATGAAAAAATAGTTCGAATCCTGGAAAGAGAGCAGACCAATCATTGTACCACATCGACATCTCTCTGGGAGTTTTTCTGGAACCCGAGATTTTAACCTGAGCCACATCTCCTGGTTGAAGCAACATGGCCTAGTGAAAAGAGCATGAATCTAGAAATCTGAGAACTTGGATTCTAATTTCAACTCTGCCATTTGCCTGCTGGAAAAACTGGGGCAAGTCACTAAATTTCTCTGGTCCTCAATTTCCTCATCTGTAAAATGGGGATTCGATACCTGTTCTCCCTTTAATTTAGATTGGGACTGCTATATGGGACAGGAACTGTGTCCAATCTGATGACCTTGTATCAACTTTAACAGAGCTTGGCACCTAGAAAGCACTGAACAAGTACCATTAAAAAATTCCCAGAGCAGTTCTCTTTTCACTAGATCATTCTGGTCATTCTTTTTGCTTTGGGAAATACATAAATGCAATCTGTATCATTTTCCTAGGAATAACTGCATTTAGTTTAGCATTCTTTCACTAAACATTCCATTTTCATGGAAATAATAAAGAGTGGTATCCGGAGCATAACAGTACCCGTTCTTTTCTATTCAGATTCAAGCAATGTGTCGTGATTAAATACAATCACTTATTTTATGAAAGTGGCTGGACAGTCTTAGAAAGACTCTGGAAACTGTAAGTTGCTTCCAACTCCTTCATTCCACAAAAAATGTTCTTTCTAATGTCACCAATGACCTCCTTGCCCAATCCAGAAGCCTGTATTCCCTCCTAATCCTCCTCATCTACTCAATCGCCTTTGACTTTGTGGACCACACCCTTCTCCTGGCTGTTTCTTCTCGGTCTCTTATGCAGACTCTACCTCTCACCCCTTTACTGCAGGAGTCCCTCAAGGATAAGTTTTGGAACCTCTTCTATTCTCCATCTTACACCCACTTCCTTGGAGAAACTATTCACTTCTATGGCTTTAATTTATATTGCTCCAGCCTTGGTTCTGCTCTATTTTTTGGCAATCTCTCATTTCTTCCTGGCTTCAGGTCATAACTATGTGGATGTCCTGCCAACACCTCAAACTTAATAAGTCCGAAATAAAACTCATCTTCCCACCCAAAATCTGTCCTGTCCCAGACTTTCCCATCACTGTAGACAAGATCATGATGCTCCCTATCTCACAAGCCTGTAACTTCAGTGTTATCCCCGACTCATCTCTCATTCAGCAAGAATATTCAATCTGTCACCCAAACCTGTCAGTTCTACTTTAACAACATTGTTAAAATCTTCCCTTCTTCTTGATTATCTTATCTTATCTTAGCCCACCTTGAATACTGAACCAGCCTCCTTGCTGAACTCCCTGTCTCCTCCTGGACTCTCCCCCAACTCCAGTCCATACTTTACTCTAGTGTCCAGATTGTTTTTTAAAGAAACATTCAGTCCATGTTTCCTCAGTCCTCTAGATCCTTCAGTTATTGCCCATCCACTTTTGCATCAGACAGAAACTCTTTTACCATTGGCTTTAAAGTAGTCAATCAACTCTTCCCCTCTTACCTCTCTCCTCTATTTTCCTACTACAACCCAGCCTGCTCACTTCACTTCTCTAATGCCAACCTATTCACTGTATGTCAATTTTCTCTATTTCACTACTGACTCCCTACCCATGTCCTCTCTCTGTCCTAGAAGTCTCTCTCTCCCTCTTCGTATATGACAGACCACCACTCTTCCCACCTTCAAAGCCTTGTTATAATATCTCCTCCGAGAGGGCTTCCTCAACTAATCCCTTATTTTCTCTACTCCTTCTCTCTTCTTAGTCACCTTAGCACTTGTATTTGTACCCTTTAAGCACTTGATATTCACTCCACCTTCAACCTCTAAGAACTTATGCAAATATTGTAATTTATTTTGAGATCTGTCTCGCTCTATAGACTATCAGCTCCTTGTGGGTAGGGGACATGTCTACCAACTCTGTTGTACTGTACTCTCCCAAGGACTTAGTACAGTGCTTTGCACAGATTAAGTGTTCGATAAATTTGATGGTTGGGTTTATTGATTGTGTTCTGGGATGATTGTTAATTGTTAATCAACATGAAAGCATAATTATATGCACCCTAGAATAATGAAGGTTATGATTCTCATTTTAGTTTTATCTGAATCAGCTTACCCGAACCATTTTAGTGACTTGTACTGGTAGCCTGGGGATTCCGTAAGTCTGGTAGCTGCTCTGGAAAATAACACCGCATCACTGCCATACATGGGCACAGGAGAGAAAAGGCATTAAACTGAGATAATTGTCAAGCAGAGAAAATAAAATAAGCCTAGAGGCACACCATTTGTAATTCCCTCAAATCTGGGCTAACACGACTTTCCCTTCATGTACAATTCCTCAAGTAAAGGCAAACTTCTTTATGGAATTGCTACAAAGCTCAAAATCCCAGAAGTTTAGTAGGAGTAATTTATGGTTGACTAAAGCTAATACCTTGGAGAGGTCAATAAGAATTGCTCTGACACAGGAATTGGGTCTCATCTAGTGCTTCACGGGAAGCAGCATGGCTAACTGGAAAGAGCCCAGGCTTGGGAGTTAGAGGTCATGGGTTTGAATCCCAATTCTGCCACTTGTCAGCTGTGTGACTGTGGGCAAGTCACTTAACTTCTCTGTGCCTCAGTTAACTCATCTGTAAAATGGGGATTAACTGTGAGCCTCATGTGGGACAACAGAATTACCCTGTATTTACCCCAGTGCTTAGAACAGTGCTCTGCACATAGTAAGTGCTTAACAAATACCAACATTAGTGTGGCTCAGTGGAAAGAGCACGGGCTTGGGAGTCAGAGGTCATGGATTCAAATCCCGGATCTGCCACTTGTTATCTGTGTGGCTGTGGACGAGTCATTTAACTTCCCTGTGCCTCAGTTACCTCATCTGTAAAATGGGGATTAAGACTGTGAGCCTCACATGGGACATCCTCATTACCCTGTACCTATCCCAGTGCTTAGAACAGTGTTCTGCACAAAGTAAGCACTTAACAAATACCAACATTATTATTATTATTATCTAATTATAACATATCTACTCCATGTAAGCCCGTCAAACGGCAGGGACTGTCTCTATCTGTTGCCGACTTGTTCATTCCAAGCGCTTAGTACAGTGCTCTGCACATAGTAAGTGCTCAATAAATACTATTGAATGAATACTCCAGCACTTAATATAGTGTTTGGCATATAGTGAGCACTTAACAAATACTATTATTAGTATTGTTCTGTTTATTACTATTATAATCATTAGTAGTAGTATAGCCTCCATCTAATGTTACAGAGATATAGTTGGAATAACATCCCGGATCAGTGGTTGTTCTAGAGCCAAATTGAATTAATTAGCAAATCTTTTCGCAGTAAGTACTCAAAAATATTTGCAAATGTAATTCAGTTTTTGCTACAACAGAGAGAATGTAAACATGTTTTTTTCCTACACAAGTCTCCTTAATTGTCTTTTTTATCGAGTACTGATGGAAGATACCTAGAAGGCCATGATAAATTTCAGAAAATACCAGCTCCTGCTTCAATTATTAATGGACCAGACAGTTTCAAGAGTGCTTGGTTCTGTTCTTTGTGTTTCACTACCTGGCGTAAGACAGACAGAACAGTTAAAGTAAAATCAGGGTGGCAACCTTTGAAAATTTTCAGAAATGATTATTTACAGCTAATCAAGAAGCAGCTGGCATGGGAACTGCCCTAGAAAAAGGCCACAAAAATACTGTAAAACAAAGGTGAAACAAGAGATTCATCTGAAGGCTAGTCAAAACCACAACTACATTCAGTATTTCATATGTGTTTTCTGTTTCCTAGGCCCAGATACTTATGGTGAGGGAGCTAGCCTCTGTGATAAAGGGAGGAGACCAATGAGCACAACAATGAAGAAATCCCTTGAGATTCCTCCAGCAGTTCCACATACCAAGTGGCAATGCCAGGGAATAAATACTCTTAGTTACAAAATTTGATAAGGTAGAATTATTTTTATAATTGGAAAACTAATACTACTTAGACTTGGAGATGGATAAGGGGCAGGGATTATGCTCAACCTGATTATCTTGTATGTACTACAGTGCTTGGCACTTAGTAAGCTTTTAGATATCCTATTATAATCACTTATCATATATCATATATATATATATGGTATATCATGTCATTATTTTAAGCTAGTTTGTAAGCTCACTGTGGGCAGAGAATGTATCTGTTAGCTTGTTGTATGGTACTCTCCCAAGCACTTAGTATGGTGTCTTATAGCATAGTTTAGAGGATAAAGCACAGACTTGGTAGTCAGAAAGACATGGGTTCTAATCCTTGCTCTGCCACATGTCTGCTGTGTGGCCTTGGGCAAATCACCTAACTTCTCTGAGCCTCAGTTCATCTATAAAATGGAGATGAAGACTATGAGCCTTATAT
Organism: Ornithorhynchus anatinus; assembly: GCF_004115215.2. Classification (NCBI taxonomy): domain Eukaryota; kingdom Metazoa; phylum Chordata; class Mammalia; order Monotremata; family Ornithorhynchidae; genus Ornithorhynchus; species Ornithorhynchus anatinus. The sequence continues at coordinate 160,816,229 of NC_041728.1, forward strand.
AGGACAGGGATTGTGTCCAACCTGATTAACTTGTATCTAGCTCAGCATTTAGAACGGTGTTTGGCATATATTAAGTGCTTAGCAAGTGCTATTATTATTATCACTATTTTGTTCTCAATAAATACAATAAATCAATTGATTAGTTTTAATAAAACTAAAAGGTTCAGAATGGATTTTAGCAAAACAACAAAATTTTGTATGAGCCCAAATATATCTGATTGTACAAATAGAATCAAATGGCAAAGAAAGCATCTTTTATTCTGCATCACTGTGGTAATAATAATAATAATAATAATAAGGTTGGTATTTGTTAAGCGCTTACTATGTGCAGAGCACTGTTCTAAGCCCTGGGGTAGATACAGGGTAATCAGGTTGTCCCACGTGAGGCTCACAGTTAATCCCCATTTTACAGATGAGGTAACTGAGGCACAGAGAAGTTAAGTGACTTGCCCACAGTCACACAGCTGACAAGTGGCAGAGCTGGGATTCGAACTCATGACCTCTGACTCCCAAGCCCGTGCTCTTTCCACTAAGCCACGCTGCTTCTCTAAACAGACTAACTAAACAGACAAATTAAGGAACTTTGGTAAAAACAACACAACCAGGATAGTTGCACACACATGTATCTTGGATTGTGTAGTCATTAGGGCAGGGCCATTCATTCATTTATTCAGTCATTTATTGAGAGCTTACTATGTGCAGAGCACTGTTCTAAGTGTTGGGGTAGATACAGGGTAATCAGTTTGTCCCACATGAGGCTCACACTCAATCCCCATTTTACAGATGAGGTAACTGAGGCACAGAGAAGTTAACTGACTTGCCACAGTCTCTGCCTTAGGGTAGTAGATATCAGGAATAATGACAACAACAGTAATGATAAAAATAATAATAACTACAGTTTTACTACTGTGTGTCAAGCACTGTACTAAGCATTGAGGTAGATACGATATCATCAGATTTTCTCAGAACAGGTCCCTTCACCACACGTTGGCAAAGATAAAAATGTTCAGAATGTTCAGCTTCTTAAGCAATTTGCAACTGAGAAAGAAACTAGATTGAGATTTAGTTTGGTGACACACTTTAGCAAGTTCAGATCTCCATCCCCAGGAAACATTTCCTTCAAATGTCTGGCATATTTTGAGTTCTAAATTTAATTATTTCCTTTAACATTAAAAAGAGGAAATGGAATGCCTAAATAATTTTCTGGGATGTTTGCTTTTTATTTCACTAGAAGTTTACAGAACCTGGCACTCCGTCCCAAATTTCATGCCTCAGCCAGCCTCATGTTGTTTTATGGATTATCCTTCTAATCCATTTTGTGAATTTCAATCTGCTGGATATGAAAAAAGACCTTGGAGGGATTCAAAATACCTACAAGCATCCTTGGCAAATAAGTTATCCAACATTTAATTAAAGCTAAATCTATAATCCTAAGCACCTGTAAATTTCCTTTCTATTCTTTTCTATTTCCATCTTCATTCTACAGCAAATATTTTTACTTTATTCCAGAAAAGTAAAGACAAACTAATTAGGCATGCTTATTTTTAATCCTTTCAAAACCCTGAAGAATTTGTGGACTGAGTTTAAGGCTGACCCAGGTTAAGGTTGTCAGGTTTTTGTTGAATTCAAACATTCTTTTTCAAACCCATTAGAAGGTGTGTTCATGTGGAATTACTTCAAACCAATGATTGGCTGTGTTTTTTTCAGTAACAATCAGACAATAGGTCTAGTCAAATATTATTCCTATTGTAGAATCCATGAGGATGTGCTGCTAAGAAGACTCAAAAAAAAAAAGAAAAGAAAAAAGAACACTAAAGAGAAAAGGGAATGGGAAAGATGGAAAATTTATTATTCTCTTTGAGCAACTTATTCACAAATGGACCAAGTTTAAAAGAGCATAGAGATGCTTAGAATATCAACCAGGAAAATGAAAATGTCAGTCTGACATTCAACCAAATTCCACTGTGAGAATGATACTCTTCTAGAAAATTTAGTCCCCTAGACTCTAAGCTTATTGTTGGCAGGGAATGTGTCTTCTATTATATTGTACGCTCTCAAGTGGTTAGTTCAGTGCTCTGTACACAGTAAGCATTAAATAAATACTGATTGACTACTGTGCTAAATAGATGCTATCTCAATTCTCAATGAGCTTGTAATATAAAGTTTGATATTTCACAGATGAAGCATACAAATCTAAGAAAAGACACAGACGCCCAAATCCATAATCTGTATTTAAAAGAAAACTTTGACTGGGTTTTCTTTTCTTTCATTTTCATTTTTTTTTTTACTCTTTGTAATGAGAGATAAACCCTGGATTATTAACTTTACATGATATAACCCACATGGCATAGAATCAAGATTATTTACTACTTCGTCCAGATTAGAACTACCCTATGACAAAACTATGCCAAGATGCAATTTCCTAATTTACAGATAAGTAATCTCTTCCAGCCCCCCTCCCACCTGGGCTAAGATTAAGCAATTAAGCATAACCAGATCTTCGAGAAAGCTCGACTCATAGTTTGTGTCATATCTATAAAGCATAAAAGAGAGCCCTGAAGAGGTAGACAAAGTTGTTGATGTGGGGAGGCAATTTAATTTAAAAATGGATGATCAATCAGTAGTGTTTATCGAACACCTATTGTGTGCAGAGCACTATACTAAATGCTTGGGAGAGTTCAGTAGAAGACAAGATGTCTGCCCACAAAGATTTTAACAAGTAGGAGGAAGAAATGCTCTAATAGTAGAGTATGTAAAGCACTATGTACAATAGCGCAAAAAGAAGCAGTGAGTGGAAAAGAGCTAAGGAGAACAAAATCAATCAATGGTACCTTCTGAATGCTTATTGGGTGTGGAACACTGTTTTAAGTGCTTAAAACAATGCTGATCGTAGAGTGAGGAAGAGTGTGTTACCAGGGTGAGAAGAAAAATTATTTGAGTAAAGCTTCCTGGAGGAGATGGGATTTCAGAGCACTTTGAAGATGAGGAGAGCTAAATCAAATTGATTTCAATGGGAGGGATTTCCAACCAGGGTGTGAGCTGGGGGCAGAGGTGAGAGATGAGTTGAGGTCCAGGGAGGAGGTGAGCTAAGGAGGAGCAGAGAGGGTTACAGGGGATGAAGGAGAAGTATAGATAGGTGAAAGAACAAGAACTGATGGAGCACTTGCAATTCAAAGGTCAGGAGCTTCTATTTAGTAGTAATAGTATTTATTAAGTTCCTTGTGAAAAACACTGTATTAAGTGCTGGGAAAGAAATGCACAGATGACCCCTAGTTCCCCCATGAGAAAGCTGTTACAATAGTCAATCCAAGACAAAATGATTAGCTGCACCATAGTGGTGCCCTTTTGGATGGTTAGGAAAGGCAGAATCTGAAAAGTGTTGTGGAGAAAAAAATGACATGATAAAGATGTTCTTCTTTTTTTTTTTGCATTTCTTTTGTCAGAACAGTTAGTTGCCCAACAAGGACAGCATCAAGCTTCTATATTCCAAAGACTCATTGACAGATCCCACATCAGACAGCGAAGAGGTCATGGTTTCTTCACTACCAGCTAAAATCTTGGATTAAGAATCTTTGTATCAATTTTCAAAAAACACTGAACTCAGAAATATCATTAAAGAACACTAACTGTGAGAGGAACTAAAAGTTGCACTGAAGTATTTAGAGGAGCCTGTGACAAGGAGCTGTATGAAGAAAAGAAGGCTGCTTTCAATCTGAATTGGACAAACTCTTCATTCAAGTTAAACATACAGTTCAACCTATTCATTTCTCATCAAACAGGAACTCCTGAACATTGGCTTTAAGTCACTCTGTCAAATTTCTCCCCCTTGAATCATTACTCACCTTTCCTACCACTGTCCAGTTTGCGCTGTCTGTCCCCCCAAGTTTGCCTTTTCACTGTGTCTTTTCCCAACTTTCCCTGGCTCATGAACTTCTTCCACCTTGGAACTGTCACTCACTCCCATGGTTTCAACAACCATCTTTCTGAGGATAATTCTCTAGTCTACATCTCCAGCCCTGATCTCTCTCCTTATCTCCAGGCTTATACTTCTTCCTGCCTTCGTGACATTTCTACTTGGATGTCCTTCTGAAAACTAAAATTTAAAATGTACAAAACAGAACCTCTCATATTCCCATCCAAACCCTGTCTTCCCCCTGATTTTCCTATCACTGTAGACAATACCACCATCCTTCCGGTCTCACATGCCCATGACCTTGGTGCTATCTTCGACTCATCTCTTTCATTCAACATACATAGTCAATGTGTTACCAAATCCTGATGTTTCAACTTCAACAACATTGCTAAATGCCCCGGGTCCTCTCCATCCAAACTGCATGCATCCCACATATCCAATCCGTCTCCAAATCCTTCCTCACTTCAGTTACCACCACATCTCCCTTCTGCCATTCTTCACCAAACTTCTTCAATCGACTGTATTCACTGAGCACTTACTGTGTGCAAAGCATGGTACTAAACGTTCGGGGAGTACAATATAGAGTTGGCAAGGACGTTACCTGCCCACAATGAGCTTACGATCTTAAGTGAGTCGTTTACACCCTTTGCCTCCATTTTCTCTTCTCATATTGTCTCCCTGAATCCCTCCAATTCCAGCTTCCATGTCCTTCATACTATGGAAACTGCTTTCTCTAAGGTCGCCAATGACTTTCTTCTTGCTTTCATTCTTTGCCTAACCCTCTTCAAATTCTCTGATACCTTCACTATTTCCTTCCCTTTGAAACGTTATGTTATCTTGGGTTCACTGGCTCTCCTCCTATCTCTCAGAGCACTTCCAATCTCTTTCACAGGCTCCTCCTCTGCCTCCCAACCTTTAACTGTGATAATCCTTGATGGCTCAATTCTGAGTCCCTTTCTAATGACTATCTACCCTCATTACCTTGGAGAATGCATTCATAACCATGACTTCAACTACCATCTCTTGACACATGATTTCCAAGCTCTACCTATCCAGTCCTAACTTTCTCCTCTTCTACAGTCTCTCATTTACTTCTGCCTTCAGGTCATCTCTACTGGAATGTCCCACCAATGTCTCAAAACTAAAATGTCTCAAACCCTGTCCTTTCCCTCTTATTTCTGCCTCTGTAGACAACACCACTATCTTTCCTGTCTCACAAGCCTATAATCTTGTCAGTTTCTCTCCATTCAACCCACATATTCAGTTTGTCACCAAACCTCTCGTTTCTACTTTCGCAACCTTGGTAAAATGCAGCCTTTCCTCTCTATCCAAAATTCTACTGCACTGATCCAAGCCCTTATCACATCTAGACTTGACTAGTATCTGCATTATCCTCCTCCCTGAAATCCTTATATCCTAACTCATCCCACTCCAGTCCATACTTCATTCTGATGCTCAGATCATTTTTATAAAAAAAAATTCCTTTTATGTCTCCCCATTCTCCAAGCACCCCCAGTGGTTGCCCATCCATCTCCACATTAAGCACATTCCTTACCATTGGCTTTAAAGGACTCAATAAGCTTGCCGCCTTCTATTCTTACCTCACTGATTTTCTACTTCAACCTAGCTCACACATTTCACTCCTCTAATAACAACAGCTTCAACTACTACCTCTGGGCTGATGACACCCAAATCTACATCTCAGCCCTGATCTCTCTCCCTCTCTGTAGTCTCTCATGTCTCCCTTCCATCAAGACATCTCGACTTGGATGTCTTCCCATCACACTGAACTTAATATGGCTAAAAATGAACTTATCTTATTACCCAAACCCTGACTTTCCATTCACCTTCCCATTACTATCAATGGTACCACCATCCTTCCTGTAACACCATTCTTCCTGTAACCTTGGCATTATCCTTGACTATTCTCTCATTTAATCCACCTATTCAAATTATCCCTAAATCCTGTCAATTATACCTTCACAACATTGCTAAAATCCATCCCTTCCTCTCCATCCAAACTGTTACCACATTAATGCAAGCACTTTTCATATCCTGCCTTGATCATTATACAGCCTCCTTGCTGACTTCCCAGCTTTCTGTCTCTCCCCACTTCAGTCCATACTCCATTCTGCTGCCCAGATCATTTTCCCTGAAAAACATTCAGAACATGTTTCCCCACTCCTCAAGGTCCTCCAGTGGTTGCCCATCTACCTCCACATCAAACAAAAACTCACCATTGGCTTTAAAACACTCAGTCACCTGGCCCTCCATCCCCCACCTCACCTCATTACTCTCCTACTACAACTCAGACTGCATACCTCGTTCCTCTAATGCTAATCTTCTCACTGTACCTCGATCTCATCTATCTTGCCACTAACCTCTCATCCACATCCCACCTCTGGCCAGGAACACCCTCTCTCATATCAGACAGAAAATTGCCCTCCCCCACTTGAAAGGCTTACTGAAGGCACATCTCCAAGAAGCTTTCCCTGACTAAGCCTCCTCTGCTCCCAATCCCTTCTGTTTTGCCCTGATTTGTTCCCTTCATTCATCCTCCCTCCCATCACCACAGCACATATGTACATATCTGTAATTTATTAACTTATATTGTTGCCTTTCTCTCCCTCTAGACTGGAGACTGTGGGTAGGGGATGTGTGTTTGTTGTTGCATTGTACGGTTCCAAGCACTTAGAACAGTGTTTTGCACACAGTAAGTGCTCAGTAAATACAATTGAATGAATAAATACCAAACTACTCACTGAAACTCAATCTTTCTATCTCACCATTGACTCCTTGGCCACATCCTCCTTCTGGTTTGACATTTCCTCACCTCATGTATGGGAGACCATCATTCTCCCCACTTTGAAAGTCTTATTAAAATCACTTCTCCTCTAAGATAGCTTTCCCAATTTATTCCTCAGTTGCCCTCTTAGTCTCCTTTCTATGTCACATGCACAGGATCTATACCCTTTAATCACTGGTTATTCAACCATCCTAATTCTCCATCACTTAGGTACATATTCTCAAATTATTTTAAAGTCTGTCTCGCCCTCTAGATGGTAAGCTTCATATGGGCAGGGAAAGTGTCAACCAACTCTGTTGTACTGTACCCTCTCAAGCACTTAATACAGTGTTCTGGACATAGTAAGAGCTCAATCAATATCAATTGCTTGATTCATTGGAACTCTTATTTCTTAAAATCTTTTAGACCACTGTTCTCCCATATTCAAAACTCTTCCTAAATCCCATTTATTCCAGGACACCTACTCTGATTAATTTTTCTCCTTTCTTCCCGAGTCACATCCTCCAAATAATCACATCAATTCTTATACAGTCATTACTTTCTGTTGTATCTTTATACACACTGTTTTGCCTATTATGTTATTAGCATTTCTCCTTCCTATTTGCCTCCTCTACTAGATTGCAAACTTCACATGGACAAAAATAGCATTTTCATCTTGTACTATAATCTCCCAAGTGCTTAATATAGTGCCCTGTATGGAGTACTGATTGAAAAGCTACCATGATCAGCAGAACCAGCCTCCAAACCTCCACTCTGCAGCCTCCTGAAAAGATGCATAATCATATTATAACCATTCATTTAACATAATATTGTTATGTTTTGAATTGCTTTTTATTAAAATTAAACAATAGTCTAGTGATGTTAGTCAATTAAATATATAATAGGTACCATAAGATTAATGTGCTTGTATTTGTAATTTACTACATCTGTAATTAATTTATTTTCATATCTGTTTCCCCTTCGAAACTGTAAACTCGTTGTGAGCAGGGAATGTCTCTACCATTTCTGTTATTTTGTACTCTCTGAAGTACTTAGTATACCTCTTTGCACACTCTTCAGTGCTCAATAAATGTGATTGATGGATTGATTGATTACTGATTGATTACAGGAATCCTGAAACAGATTCTGGGACACATATATATGTCTATGAGAAAACATTCTTCACTACATAAACCATTCATGACACCACCACAATTTTAAGGATAAACTTTGGTTGCACATGTCTTTTTCATGTTCTGCCCTAGATTTAGGGAGAGAATAACAATAACTAGAAAAATAGTTTGGAGTGAGAGCAATTTAAGTAGGAGTGGAATACAATGATAAAAAGAAATGCTGCAAAAAAGTTAAATGGAAAAGAGCTGTACAGGATCTTATGATTTTTCTGAAGAATTCACTAACAAAATTCCTGCCATCTCTACTGCCTGCCTTTCTCTGCCCTGTATAAAGCTCATTTTGGATTCAAAGCTACTGCCATATCCAAGATGCATGAGGCTATAGCTAGAAAGAAGAAACTTGCAGTGAGTTCACCATTTCACACTCTCTGTCCCATTTGGGTGTTGAAAGCTAGATGTTCATTTTCTGCCATCCTTACTGAAAACCTTGAATGGTGGCCTCCCCCACGAGACATCATGTTTGTGGCTGAAATGTGAATTAAGCACATTTATCTAAAATATTCATTAGCTTTTCCAAGACTTTCAGCAAATGGAACTTTGAATCCCAAGATGCCAAGAATTGTCAAACTAAATATCAGGAAATTCCTATTTCCTCTTTGCCCTGCTTTGTATGAGCAGTTATATAGTCCCTTAGGGTAGAAAAGTTGAGAAAATTGTCTCATAAGAGTAATAGGATGGAAATCTGGCCACAGTTTCTTTTCCCTAACCATTTCTTTTATTGTTTTTCCAAGGAAGAAAAAAAATTTGCATTTTCCTCTAATGAGACACCAACCGGTCAATGCTTCTTTAGACTGGTAGTCAAAGGATACTGTTTCCTTAGCAACCACACCTTCTGAATGATTCTCAGAATCTCCTCTAATGTTTTTAGGGAAAAGGAAACATCTTTATACTTGCAAATTGGCAGCTGTGATAGGAAATCAAAATTATGATTTTGATAAAATATCTGAATCAATTAATATGCCCAGATTACCTTCTTTATGAGGAGACAAAGAACCAGCCTTCATTCAAGAAAGCATCTTTCTAAAAGTTTATTGTATCTCCTGTTTGATTCTTGACAATGGACAATTGTTCATGAAAATTCGTGGAATTTAAATTAATTACAGATGCTCAGATAGCTTAAAAGATCACACAGTTATACCTTCAGACATGTTCCAGGTTCCAGTAATAGGCACTTGAAGGAAAGGTGGAATAAACCATTTTCAATAGATTTATTTCCCTTACATAATCCACATAATCCACCTAAAATATTCTTCTAAAATATCACTGTATCTAAAGTAAATACTTTATATTGGATCTCATAACAGTCACTGACTGGGGGAAAGGCAATCCACAGGATATTAGACCTTAACTGTGGGTGAAATGGGGTAGGTAAACCCTGCTTCCCCTCTCAGAATCACATCTGGGGAGTTTCCAGTACTCTACCACTCTCGACTTCAGGAGGGAGAGTCAAGAAGAGGCATACCCATTCCATTTCTAGCTTGGGCAGTGGCTAGTAAGTGGAAGGCAAACTGCTACAAATCAAAATTCACCTGTGCTGGGCAGCAGTGGCATGGGAGAGAGTTGAGGGTGGAGACAAAAGTTTCCTGCATGGAAGGAGGCAATGGTAAACCACTTCTGTATTTTTACCAACAAAGTTCTATGGATACACTACCAGAACGATTGCAGATGGAGCTGGGACATTCTGGGAGAGATGTGTCCTGACAGTATAAGACAAAAACCCTGCTTTATGGTACTGTGTCAAGGAATATATGTTTGTGTGTGATTAACAAACCCCACAGACTCCCACAAATCCAGAAACCTGGATTCTCTGCTCTGATTTTCCCTAGCTACCTGACCCTCAGCAAACAGCTAGCCCCATAAGGATAATCTTGTCGTAGGGCCATTTGTTTCTTGTATTTTACCAAATGGCTTGCATCTGTGCTCATACCTTCATTTTTACTTAAATGCAAAGGGGAAGATTTTCCACAATTGAAAACTTAATTAAAGTTCTTTAAAGAAAAATACCTTTCAGTTTATTTAAAAATGGAATTTCTTATAGAAGGATTTATTATTCAATATTAAGAATCTTGAAAAGAAATGAAAAAAGTTCTTCATATCCTGACATTTACTTGCTATAACATATATGCAACTCACTGTAGTGACCTAAAAGTCAGAGACCACTCTACCAAAAAGAATCCTGGATACTGCATACTGCATAGCCATTAATATGAATTTGGTTATTGAGAAAACAGTCAGTCTATATTCCTGAAGAAGTGATGGGGGCAGTTTTGCTGATTCACCTCTAATTTTGAATATGAAGGAACTAGAGAACTCTGACATTCAGAGTAATCCAGAGGAATAGACTTTAACAGATGTTTACGAAGAACTATTTGTACACACTTTACTGACCCCAGTAATCAGCCTCAGTAATCACGTCTGAACCATATTCTGAAATCAGATGGCCAAAGTCAAGATTAAATCAATTTTAGAAATTGGAAAGAATACCCACAGAGAGATACAAAAACAGAGGCTTACAGAACGATAATTAAAACCTTCGAAGTTTAAAACTGCAAATGCAAAGATCGATTACCTGATTACAGAAGTCACACACTATCAACTTGACCATATGGACATTTTAAGACACTTGCTTGGGAATAGGGAATGCACAAGATTTACTGAAAACGTTTTACTTAAATGAAACCATGTTTTTTATCCTAAGTATAGATGAAGGAGTGAGAAAATGACCTGAGCATATGGAAAACTTTTTCCAGGAGAGAGCCAATCCAGTTTAGATTTTGGAACAAAGAAAAAACAGCAGCAAGACTAGAAGAGCAGATTAGAGAGAGTTGAGTTTTTCCGATTCTCCAATCAATCAATCATATTTAATGAGCACTTACCTGGTGCAGAACATTGTGCTAAGATCTTGGGAGAGTACAATTTAAGAGAGAAGGTAGACACATTTTAAACTCTTGGCAAAGGAAGACAAATTTCTCCCGGAACGTTACAATAGGATCTTGGAAATGTGGGCAAAATCAGCCCCTTTATAGTATTTATGCCGTATTTTTCCTACAATTGTCTTATCTTCTTTCTAACCTTGAGTGTTTGAAATCTTGAATATTTGAAGTATTTAAAGTACATTCTCCTTATCTTTCTCCTACTTTCCTGCTGTTTTTCAAGAGGTCTCCCCCTATTCACTACTCGGTGTATACCACTAACTTGTCCTCTCAACTTGGTAAAAGACTTGTCCATAGTCTTCTTCCCTCCTTCACTGCTATCTTCACCCTCTCATCTCCTGTTTGCTCCATACATGCCCAAGTCCCTCCATTCTTTCCTGTCTAGGAAAGCAGATTCCACAGTTTCCCAACAATCCAATTTGGTGTTTAATAGTCTTTACTGCCTGAAATTCACTCAACTCCCATATGACAAAATCAAAGTTCATTTTCTCTTTTTTATCCAGTGGAGTTAGAAAGCAGTAGGTTAACCTTACTCAAATAAAAGCCAAAAAATATTATAAACTTTTAGAAATGATAATTAGAAACCACAATTGATCTGAACATCTTATATCTATCTTAGCACTTCAGTGCTTGGCACTTAATATCATAATTTTTAGGTAGTTTTGAGTCTTCTTTAGACTAAAGCCAATTTTTTTAAACTTTCTTCATAGATCTCATTTTCGATTCTTTTTATCACCATTTTGGCCGTATGCTTCCCTGAATCTTCTCCAGTTCCTCCTCTCATTCTCAAATTGTAGAGCTCAGCAGTTGTATAGGACCCTAATAAAAATCTGAGAGGTGTGAGTATGGCATGACTATTTTAGGAATAATTCCAGTATCAATTTTTTTTAAACAACCAACTAACATTTAGCCCCTGACCTAAGATCTGTGCATCTTTTTTCTAACCTCATTCTACAGAATCAGTTATTCTTCATTTAATGCAGTTCTTCCCTGAAATTTTGATTTGTATTCTTGTCCTCTCACCTTGAAAATTCTAAAACTAATTAAAGATCATTGCATTCCAAGTAAAATGCAATCCTCAAAGCACTACTTCTTTATTATCAATTAATTATGAAATATAATATTTTATATTGTTTAGATTTTTGTGTGTTTCAGTGTGGAATTAATGCATAACAAGAATCAGAAAAAAAAGCAGGAAAGGCCCCAAAATAAAAAACAAAGCTAAGTATGAGTTGAGATTAAACAGTTTCTGCATTGAATTGTACTTCATAATCCTAAACATACCATTTTTCTCTGCAAGCTAAGTCACTTTACAAGAATATCACAGGATACTAACATGATGTTCCTTCAATCAATCAATCAATCAATTTTATTTATTCAGTGCTGTCTGCACAGAGGACTATACTAAAATACTGGGGAGAGTAAAATAGAGTTAGTAGACATGATTTCTAAAGTAGTTTACATTATAGCAGGGGAGACAGACATTAAAATAAATTACAAATAGGAGGAAGCAACAGAATTCAAAGATATTTACATATAACCTGTAAGGAGGAAGAAGGTTTGTGAGGACTCAAAAATATGTGAGGTAGTAGGAAAGAAATAGGATAGGGATATGACGGATTAGTCAGAAGGAGAAGATGTGATTTCCAAAGGCTTTTCAAGAGGGGGAAGAGTAGTGACCTATACGTTATTAATGGGGAAGGAACTTCAGATATTAGGGAGGGTATTAGCTAGAGGTCAGTGGTGAAATAGATGAGTACAAGGCACAGTGACTAATTTGATTTTAGGGAAAAAAGTATGCAGGCTGTGTTGTAGTGGGTAAGGTACAAAGATGAATGGGAGGGGAGTGCAGATTGAGTGTCTTAAAGCTTCAGGTGGAGGAGAATGTTAGCAATCAGAAGATTTTTAGGAGAAGGGTGATGAATGCAAAACAAAGTTTTAGTGAAATGCTCCTGACAACAGGGTGAAGTACAGACTAGAAAGGGAAGAGTCTGAAGGAAGCAGCATGGCTTAGTGGAAAGAGCACAGGCTTGGGAGTCAGAGGTCATGGGTTCTAATCCTGGCTCTGCCACTTGTCAGCTGTGTGACTTTGACTTCTCTGGGCCTCAGTTACCTCATCTGTAAATTGGGGTATTAAGACTGTGAGCCCCATGTGGGACAACCTGATTACCTTGTATCTATCCCAGCACTTAGAACAGTGCTTGACACATAGTAAATGCTTAACAAATGCCAACATTATTATTAGTGGATAGAGTATGAAACTGAAAGCCTGAAGGACCTGGATTTTAATTCTGTCTTTACCACTTGTATGACCTTGGGAAAGGCATTTAACTTTATTATGCCTCAATTATCTGTAAAATGGGGAATAAGATTTTGAGCCCCATGTGGGAGTGGACTGTGTCCAACCTGATTTCTTTTATCTACCTCAGTGCATAGTACAGTGTCTGGCACATAGCACTTAATACAATTAAAAGAAAAAAAAAGGCAGGGATGTCTCAAGGAGGCTGATGTTGATGCAACAACCAAGTCACTTACTTGGACCAGTATGGTGGCAGTTTGAGTCAAAAAGAAAGGGTGGATTATGCAGATGTGAAAAAAAGAACTGAAAGGATATAGTGAATGACTGAATATGCAGGTTGAGAGAAAGGAGTCAAGGATAATGCAAAATTTGTGGGCATGTGAGATGGGGAGGATGGTGGTGGTGTCAGCAAGGGTGGAAAAGACAAGTAAAAGAGAGGATTTAGGAGGGAAGATGACTAATTATATTTTGGATATGCTAAGCTTCAAGTAACAGTGGAACATTCCAATGGAGATGTTCTGAAGGCCGGAAGAAATGTGAGATTGAAAAGAAGTAGTGTGTTCAGGGCTAGTGAGGAAGATTTGGGAGTCATCTTGGTAGACATGGTAGTTGATGTTTTGGGGGTGAATCGATGGCATTTATTGAATGATAACTGGGTGCAGAGCATGAGTAAATAAAGGTAATATACTTCTATTACAACACAAAACATTTGAAACTATAGAAATTAACAATAGAAATTAAAACATTAGAAAACCTAAAGTATGATTCGTCCATTACCCTTATCCTCCTCTTTCATTATATCACTAAAGTTTATATTTAAATGCAAGGACTCCCAAACATGGACATTTGAATGGCATTTTATGTGCTCTCAATCAGATTAAATGCATTACTTTCATCCCTCAATATTCTACATGCTTATATATTTTGCAAATATCTTCAAAGTTCATAATCTGTATGATATAATGAATGATAACCAGGGTGATTAACCAGTAATTAACCTGCTTCTCCATGAACTGGCATAATCTTTCAGATTTCTAAGTTAAATGTGATTTTGATTTTTTTTAAAATGATATGAAAATAAAAGTATGCCATATAGTTTTGCTGACACTAGGAGGATCTATATGGGTATAGAGAAGGGATTTATGACTGATAGTGATTTATCACATAGATGTGCTTAACATAACACCTAATGACTTTGAAATTGTTCCTTCAAACACAGATTAGAATCACATGTAGCACATTTAAACCAGTGTTGGTCAGCCACAATACATAGCAAAAACCTTCAATTTAAAAGCTATTCTCTCTTGGAAGCCTCCGCTCCAGCATGAATAAAGTGTGAAAGATTTTGTTTGAAACATAAATGGCATGGAAATAAATCTATTTGTTTTACCTTCTTCCCGATGGAGGATAAAACTTTTCACAATTTCAAATTCATCCAAACAGTTAAGAGCATCCAGAAGGATTTCATTTATTATACTGAGACTAAAGCACATTTAAATGGACCATAATCTTCATTTTTACCCCAGCTACCTATCTGAGCCAGCTAAGATAATGCAACAGACAGAATACAGCATAAAGATCAACCATTTGGTAGACAATTTTTATGATGTGTTTTATTGATCCTTGAACTATCTGGGTCAAGTCATTCTAGTTGAAACACATCCTTTACTAGTTCAATAAAAGTTTCTTAACTTTGGGGATCAGGCTGCATACATTATGGCTCTAGGAGCTTGTCTCATGAATTTTGAAATTCAAGTTCATAAATTTTTTATTTAAGTGCTTCTAATAATTCAATCACATCCAGTGCTTAGTACAATGCCAGGAACATGTAAGTGCTTAACAAATACCTTAAGAAAAAACACACACGTACACATTTCAACTAGAATGTGTTCTAGTTCACCTAATAATACATCAATTTTACCACAGTTGCCTGTTTTATGTACATAGATATGTGATTAGATCCCACTGTTGTTCATTCAGTGGAAACAAACACAGTCTGATCTTGCTAGGAGGAAGGGAATGAACCAGGGATCAGAGATGAAAGAGTCTGGACCAAGAGACAGTGAGAAGATGAACTTGGAAGGAATGGAGGGTGTTAGCCGAGGTAAGTTAGGAAGAAGAAATGAACATGTGAGCGAGAGTGAGCTGCTGGTATTCCTGAGATTAAGCATTGTCTATACTTTATATATTCATATTAATATCTGTCTCCCCCTCTACACTCTAAGCTTGAGGGCAAGGAATGTGAATTTTGTATTTACATTGTACTCTCCAAAGTGCTTAGTACAATGTTCTGCATATAGTAAACACTCAATAAATGCAGTTAAATTAATGAATGAACAGTCTCCATGCCCTCTCTTTCCCTCCTAATAATAATAATAATAATAATAACAGTTGTGGTATTTGTTAAGTACTTACTATGTCAGGCACTGTACTAAGCCCTGTGGTGAAGACAATCAAATTGGGTTGGGCAGGGCCCCTGTCCCACATGGGGTTCACAGTCTCAATCCTCATTTTACAGCTGAGGTAACTGAGGACCAGAAAAGTGAAGTCACTTGCCCAAAGTAACACAGCAAACAACTGGCAGAGCCAGGATGAGAATCCATGACCTTTTGATTCCCAGGCCCATGCTCTATCCACTACACCGTGCTTCATGGGTCCTCTTTCTGGTAAAATATATTCCCATTTTACACTTTCCTATTCGTCAGCTCTCTTTCTGAAACTGGTGAACATGTCTTAACATTTAAATTTAAATTTAGATTTAAATTTAAATCTGTGTTCACCCTAAATGAAAAAATTAAAAAAAATTAAGCTTCTTAAAATATATATATATATATATATATACCTGAAAAATTCCTAACCCATGAAACTAGTCTCACCTCAGTGTCCCCTTTCTCCTTCCCAGATCCATGACATCATGATTGTCTGAATCATTAATATGTTGATCTTTAGCTGTACCATTCAAGTTCTGTTTCCAGAGTCCAGTCAGTTGGAGGTGGGTGAGAGCACAGAGTCACCAGTGCCTTTGGGGAGCAACTGTCCATCACATTGACTGCAGAGCCAATTAGGAGATTAAAATAAAATAAAATACAGTGTAGAATAGGGCAATATTAGAAGAAAAAATACACCAAATGAAGCCATTTAGGAAAAAAACCTCCCTATCCTTATCAGGCTACCTTGGTCATATTCATTAGGATCACTAAGAAGAATGTAATTTCTATTTGCTATTATTAAAATTACATCTCCTCCAAGAGGCCTGATCTAACTAAGCTCCCATTTCTTCTTTCCTCACTCCCTTCTCCATCACCTTTCACTTGGATTGGCTCCTTTTGTTCACCGATCCCTCAGCCCCAAAGCACTTATGTACACATCCGTATTAATTTACTTATATTAATGTATCTCCCCATCTAGCAGGGGATGTGTCTGTTTATCTTTATCTTTTACTCTCCCAAGTGCTTAGTATAGTGCTCTGCACATAGTAAGTGTTCAATAAAATATGATGGATTGATTGATGAATTGATATCATATTTGCTCCATGAAGAATTAACAATGATTTCTAGGTTTGTATTTTAATAATGGAGTATTCAGCTGGGGTGAGTTGAAGAATCAGAGGGAAAAATGGAAAAGTTAGAGTTTGGATTCAAATGAGTAGTATTAGAGAAGATTCTCTTTCCAAATGCTTGTATAAGAGATTGGTTAAATTGCCATCACATTATCTACAAAGATATGTATAAATATATACGCATAGATTTTTTTTCTGGCAAGGGAAAAGCAGAAAAACATAATTAGGCTTCATTAGTTGAGAAAATAGGGGAAAATTCAGTCCCAAATGTTGCATATCCGGAAAGTAGTCAAGTATCCGTCATACTTAAAAAATGCTACTAATAAAGCTAAGTTCATGCAGTATAAATATGGCCCCTATTTCAAAGGGGACGGAAGGAGGAATGCTATATGGGAATAATATACTGGAACTTCATTCCATTAGCATTTTGCTTCCAGGGAATCTCATTTCCTAGGAAGCTGAATAACACCTTTCTTAGTTTAGAATCTACGGGAAGAGAATGAGATCAGCCAAAGAGAGTTTGGGAGAAGATCAGGCAGTAAGGTGGACTTTTTACACCCAAGCAAGGGCAATTTAGCCACTCTTCCTTCTGATGATGCTCTTAGGTGGTGGCTGATACATAGTGTAAAGTTGGGGCTAGCCCTGAGCAGGCACAAGGAAATCAGTGGTATTTATTGAGTGCTTACTGTAATCTCAGTGTGAGCAAGAAATATATCTGCCAACTCTGTTGTATTGAACTCTTCCAGGTGCTTAGAACAGTGTTTTGTGCATAATAAGTGCTTAGTTAATACCAATGATAACATAGAGAAGCAGTATGGCCTAGTGGATTGAGTGCAGGCCTGAAAGTCAGAAGGACCTGGGTTAATTCATTCAGTAGTATTTATTGAGGGCTTACTGTGTACTAAGCACTTGGTAGTAACATGGGATTGGAAGCTGCTTATATCTGATTCGCTTCAGCCATCCCTGGTGCCCCTATCTTATCTTCCTTCACTCAGCTGAAGGGTTTCATTTATAGCAAAATTATAAAATGGCTATCCTGATTGTTGACTCCCAATATGAGCTGTATTTTTTTGGAGTATCTGAAACTTTATTAAAACTTCATTAGAGACGGAGAGAATGTTTCTGAAAAATCAAAATTAGCATTCAGGATATGTGTTTGGAGCCAGAGTCTTCTTGCTATCATGATCTGAAACTTTATGAAAACTTTATTAGAGATGGAGAAAATGTGTTTTATGCCCCATCCCCTGTCCATTGTCCCTGCTGAAGAGGGGTTCGAGTCTAGGACCGCTACGTCTCAGCAGACGCTTTATTAAAATCCCCTTGTTCTCTGGTAATCTCTGGGGGACACTGAGGCTGAGAAATGGAGAGAATGCTTCTGAAAATCCAAAAACAATCTCCTTTCTCACCCTCCAACCTCATTGTCCTTGCTAAGGGAAGTGTTTGGAGCTGGAGATGCCACTTTTCTGTGTTTGCAGCCACCCGGCTCCTCAAAGCCAGGGACCTGAGAGGAGGCAGGAGAGACAAGGAAAGGGTAGAAACAAGAAACAGCATGGCCTAGTGGATAGAGTTCTCATCTGGGAGTCGGAAGGATCTGGGTTTTAATCCCAGCTCGGCCACTTGTCTGCTGTGCTACCTTGGGCAAATCACTTAATTTCTCTATGCCTCAATTAGCTCATCTGTAAAATGGGGATTAAGACTGTGAACCCTTTATGGTATATGGACTATGATCAACCTGATTAGCTTTTATCTACCCCAGCACTTAGTAAAGTGTCTGGCACATAGTAAACTCTTAAAAAATACCTTAAAATAAATGAACGAATAAATGAATCACATGTCGCGGCTGGCCTGGGGCCTTTCTCAGGCACTCCAGTTTCTCGGGTTGCAGAGCTGTGGAAAGGGACAGAGAGGAGGTGGAGGGGGTAAGGAAGGCATAAAAGCCAGGGTTGCCAATGCTAGGAAATTTATTATTCAATTTTAAGTAAAAATAAATGTCCACTGCCACCTCCCCACCAGCTAGTCATAGCCACACATAGGAGAGCCCCAATTCCATCAGCATAACTCAGTGAAAAGAGCACAAGTTTGGGAGTCAGAGGTCGTGGGTTCTAATCCTGACCTCGCCACTTGTCAGCTGTGTAACTTTGAGCAAGTCACTTCATTTCTCTGTGCCTCAGTTGCCTCATCTGTAAAATAGGGATTAAGAATGTAAGCTCCACGTGGGACAACCAGATTACCTTGTATCTGCCTCATCGCTTAGAACAGTGCTTGGCACATAGTAAGCACTTAACAAATACCATCATTATTATCATTATTATTCCAGAGGAACTATTGTTTCTGAAGGGCAGCAGTCCCGGCAGCTTTCTGGTTCCTTCTCTTCCCCTCCTACAGCCCCCAGAGCAACAGTGCAGGCAGCTGAGGCAGGAAGAGCAGTTCTCTGTGACTGGGTGGGAGACCCTCGGCTGTGGCAGTTGTTGGTCAAGACTGGGCTCCCTCTTAACATGGAAGTCATCTCCAAGCTTACCCACACACACTGTGGTTTCGAGGAAACTCTGCTTGCTCCCCCGTTAGCCTGGGTTCCCTTCTCCCTAGCTTCAGGGAAAGTCACACTTCCCTCTTCCCCTGGCTCCTCCTGCTTACTCACCAGATTGAGTTTCCTAGTAATGCATTATGCGAGAAAGACTGACCCAAAGGCATTAAGACACCTGTCTACTTGTTTTGTTTTGTTCTCTGTCTCCCCCTTTTAGACTGAGCCCATTATTGGGCAGGGATTGTTTCTATCTGTTGCCGAACTGTACATGCCAAGTGCTTAGTACAGTGCTCCGCACACAGTAAGCCTGAATGAAGACATCATCTGACATGTTGTCTTGAAGGATTTAGCCTGAATAGCTTGCCACAGTAAAAAATGCATCACTATTATGGAACCATGTAGTAGAAACAGCAGGATATAGTGGATAGAGCACGGGCCTGGGAGTCAGAAGGTCAGGGGTTCTAATGCCGGGGTCTCTACTTGTCAGCTTTATGACCTTGGGAAAGTCACTTCACTTCTCTGGACCTCAGTTAGCTCATTTGTCAAATGGAGATCAAGACTGTGAACCTCACATGGGACAACCTGACTACCTTATATCTAAACCTGTGTTTAGAACAACGCTTGGCACATAGCAAGCATTTAACAAATACCATCATCATCATTATTATTATTAGAGCACTAATCTAAGCTCTTGAGAGAATACAAAATAGTTGGTTGACACAATCCCTGCCCCCTAATAGCTTAATATTTATCAAATTCACATGTGCCCATGCAAGTTTATGTGTTTATTGTAGATTGTAGGAATTTTGAAGTTTATATAAACTCAGAAGTATTAGTGTGCCCATACCCTCAAGTGGGCTTTTTGGGACAAAACTTAATACTTTTTAAATTTAGACATGATCTACATAATGATCCTTTTATTCCTGAGCTCTTTTTATTTGGAGAAGGAGAATGAGTGAATTTCCATCTAGCCTTGACACTTCAACATTTGCAAACTTACAGCCTTCTAGAATTATATCTCCATCAGGAAACAGTGCTGAATTAATTTTTACTCATGTCAAGTTATATCTCCCCAACTTTACTTTGGCATGCCTGAACCATGTAAACACTTGGGCACTCACGACGTCCATTCCATTTATGTTCATATTTATATTGTCTACAATAAAGACTAATTCAATTCAAATTCAAATCCATTGCCCTCTTCATTTCCCCCATCTGAAATTTATTTTTGTGTGTTTTCTCCAATAAATTATAATAATAATGATGGTATTTGTTAAGTGCTTACTATGTGCCAAGCACTGTTCTAAACTCTAGGGCAGATACAAGGTAATCAGCTTTTCCCACATGGGGCTCACAGTCTTCATCCCCATTTTACAGATAACATTAATTGAGGTACAGAGACATTAAGTGGCTTATCCAAAGTCACACAGCTGACAAGCGGTGGAGCTGGGATTAGAACCCATGACCTCGGACTCCCAAGCCCGGGCTCTTTTCATGAATTCACGAAGCTCCTTGAGGGCAGGGACTATGTTTACTACTTCTACTGTGCCCTCGGAACCAGATAGTACAGTGTTCTGCACACAGTAGGTGCTGAACAAAGATTGTGATAGCTCAGAGAATGAATGAACAAAGGGTGTTTCTCAGATAGTAGAAATTGAGAATTTATTCGTTGTAAATTTGGTATGCATAATTAGAATCTTTTGTAGAATAGGTTTCTGATGGAAAATTCAATAAGATTAGTATGTCTTGGTGTCTTATATGAACAGTGTGAGCCATTAATTATTTGTTGATGAACTGTACTTTCCAAATGCTTAGTACAGTGCTCTGCACCCACTAAGTGCTCAATAAGTGCTTAGTACAGTGCTCTGCACACAGTAATTGCTCAATAAATAGGATTGAATGAGTGAATGAATGAATTTTTTTGAATACAAGCTTTATTAGAAGAAAGTGATCCTAAGGGTTTGCTTTCCCTTCAGAATTGGCTTACTTTATTGTGTGATTAATATGATGCAACACTATTTAATGTTGCAATTAAACCATTCAGACTTCAATGCATAGAGTGCAAAAAAAAGTCATGTTATTAAACTGATTCTATAAGCAGAACTCAACATCTTTGCCCCCGAACCCTGTATTCCCCGTATACCCATCCCTGCTAATAATTTTGATGTTATATTCGGGTTATCAGAAACCTAAATTCTGCTAGAGCTAAAATGTTCAAAGTGTGAAAACATTTATTAATATCAATTATTCCCCTTTAGTGATTCAGTTCCAACTCCTAGTCTGATTTTGGAAAAATCTTGAAGTAATTCTGTGATGCCCATGGTGTAATGGTTATTTAGGTTAAATACTTTTTTATCTTTTGTTTTTCCAATTTTAGGTAATGATCTTGTTCTCTAGCTTTTTCAATGATATGAAATTATAGAAAACTCTTAAGATTATACCCATTAAGCTTAAATACTGTAAAATTGAAATATGAAAGTTTAAACTAGTTTCTGATTAGATGGATCTTATGAACAAGCTATGAAATCCAAGTGATTTTCTAAAGTAAGTATTTATGTTTGACTTCAAACATTCCACAATTTCAACTTTTCATTCATTTATTCAATAGCATTTATTGAGCGCTTACTATGTGTAGAGCACTGTACTAAGCGCTTGGAATGTACAAATCTGTAACAGATAGAGACAGTCTCTGCCCTTTGATGGGCTTACAGTCTAATTGGGGGAGATGGACAGACAAGAACAATAGCAATAAATAGAGCCAAGGGGATGAACATCTCATTAAAACAATAGCAAATAAATAGAATCAAGGTGATGTACATCTTATTAACAAAATAAATAGGGTAATGAGGATATATACAGTTGAGCAGACGAGTACAGTGCTGAGGGGATGGGATGGGAGAGGGGGAGGAGCAGAGGGAAATGGGGGGAAAAGATGGTTTAGCTGCGGAGAGGTGAGGGGGTTAGAGGGAGCAGAGGGAAAAGGGGAGCTCAGTCTGGGAAGGAGATGTGCTTTCAATAAGGTTTGAAGGTGGGGAGAGTAATTTTCTGTGCTTTTAAATAAAGGACTCATTTGTTGCTACAAGGGTGGCCATTGATGGCCCTGGAAAATCTTGATATGTGCTATGCCAGCCACATAATGTAGTATACTGATGACACACATACTTTGACTCCACAGGCCTTACAAATACTTTTTTATAACATTTGTTCAGTGCTGACTCTGTGCCAGGCACTGTACTAACCACTGGGTGGATACTAGCTAATTGGGTTGGGCACAGTCCCGGTCCCACTTGGGGTCACAGTCTTAATTCCCATTTTTCAGTTTAGGTAACTGAGGCACAGATATATTAAGTGACTTGCACAAGGTCACACAGCAGACAAGTGGCAGAGCTCAGATTAGAATCCATGACCTTCTGACTCCCATGACTGTGCTCTATCCACTACACCAAGTTACTTTTCCATGTTACTTCAAAGGCAATATGAGTTGTTTGGGAAGTTTTACAGTGACCACTTAAAAGTTGTTTCATTTTAAAGTTTTTGGCAAAAACTAAAATAATAATAGTAATTAGGAATGATTGAGTATCCATTAGATTCAAAGCATGGGATGTACTCCCTTCCCACCAAGGAATACATTGATAATATGAGTTTATTAAGGCTATTTACTTTTTGAAAAGAAAATTTATTCTGATTATTTAATACTACTAGTAGATGAAGTGAAGAATGTGCTTAGAGAACATTTTGCCAATAAATGCATTTTTCACCTGTTATCAGCTTAATTTACATAGTATTAAATAGATTAGGGTCAAAGAAAGAATGGAACTTCACTGAACCTCAAATTTCATCCCCATATGTAGCATTCCTCTAAGAGATAGAGGTGATTCTGGCTATTAGAAACGAATTTCTCTGCCTGGAAAATAGAATCCAGAATTAACTTTAAGACCAAGAAATAATTAGAAAAACACAGCCAGTTGGAAAAAGACCACACGCTTTCTGGAAAGAAAAAAACTATGCTTCACCAGTCTACTGGGGTTCTTTGAAAGAGTTAATCAGCATGAAGACCGAGGGGAACAAATAGCCAAAAAATGATGAATTTTCAAAAACCTTTTTTGAAAAGGTCCTCACAAAAGGGGATTTTCATGAAACAAATGAGTCATGGAATTAGAGCGAATAGACTCTCACAGAAAAAGGGATACATGATAGATCAAAAAATTGAGATAAATAGGCACTTCAGGATCATCATCCTTAATAACAACATATACTGGGGACCCACTGTGATATGCATTCCTTACTGTGAGCACACATAACAATAGCAAACGTCTTGGCCGCACTCTTCAGGTAGTTACAATTGATTGGTGAAGTGTTCATTGCTTTGCATATAGTAAGTGCTCAATAAATATAATTGATGAAGTGTAAATAGTAGATTTCCAAAGGGGTTAGAGCTTAAATCTTCATAAATGATCTCAAAGGGAGAATTCACAGGGAAATATTGAAAGTCACACATGAAAACTGCAAGGTTACTTAGTTCGTACCAACACACTGTGTTGGTTCACACCATGAAAAGCAGCCTGGACTAGTGGAGAGAGCTCAGACCTAGGAATCAGAAGGACCTGGGTTCTAATCCAAGCTCTGTCCAAGATCTCAGAGCAGGCATGTGGCCGAGGCAAGATTGAAACTCAGGCTCTCTAATCCCATCCTCTTGCTTTTTCTACTAGGTCATGCCATTTCTCTTCTTCACAGGAGCACAGGATGGCTCTGCTACTTGTCCACCATGTGGTCTTGGGCCATGGAAGTGACTTAACTTCTCTTTGTCAGTTTCCTCATACTTAAAACGGGGATTAAATACTTGTTCTCCCAACTAGTTAGTTTGTGACTCCCATATGGGACAGGAACTGGGTCAGGCCTGATTATCTTTTATCTACCCTAGCACATAGTACAGTGCTTGGCACTTAGTAAATTCTTAACAACGATTATGATTATTATTATTATTTATTATTTTTTCTCCCCTGCTGTAAAAGGATCTGGGGGTCTCTGACTTTCAAAGGTTATGAAGAAAAACGCATCTGAAAGAGACCAAAGTGATGAATAATTACAGTGGAAAGTTATCTTCTTTGCTGCTATTCTGAGCTATTTTTAATGCCAAGTAAATATTTCTGGGAACACAGTGCAGAGGAATGAGGTGTGGGTACAGCTGTCAAACTGTACAACTCCTGTATTCTTCTGTTGGTGAGCTTCCTGCCACAACATCATTGATAATGATATTGATATTGATATCATATTGATAATGATCATTGGAAAAGAGCCTGGGCTTCGGAGTCAGAGGTCATGAGTTAGACTCCCGGCTCTGCGACTTGTCAGCTGTGTGACTGTGACTGTGGGCAAGTCACTTAACTTCTCTGTGCCTCAGTTACCTCATCTGTAAAATGGGGATTAGCTGTGAGCCTCACGTGGGACAACCTGATTACCCTGTATCTACCCCAGTGCTTAGAACAGTGCTCTGCACATAGTAAGCACTTAACAAATACCAACTTTATTATTATATGGTATTTTGGGGAAATTATCAATTCCCTTTTAGGGTATTTTCAAAACTTGGAATCCTTATTTTTTTAATCTGGGGATAGTACAAAAAAGTCCAATATCTTAATTTTCTATGCCATTTACTCGGTTGAGCAACATAAAATGAATTAGACCAGATATGCAAATATAACTATAATGGCATTTTAGTAAAAAGTATTTGTGCCATGTTTAATGCGTTCCAGGGTGAATTTGTGGAAATTTTTGGGACACAGGTATTGCACTTCAGCCTCAGTGCTATGATAAATAGTTCATCACTATCTTTAGTTTGAAACTGTGTCTCCCAAAGGGCAGAGTGACTGTTCACTTTGCTTTGCAGACTACTCAATCGATAATGAACCAGAGTGAGAAGACAACAATGCAAATCGATTGTGTATCAGTTAGGACCAGATCCTCTAGTGGGTTTCTTGGTAGGAACCACTTTAGAACATAATCCTTAATATCAATTTAAAAACCTTCTGGGTAAAAGAAGGAGAGCTGATGAATAGTTAACGTTATCGATGGCTCTCTATTCAGATATATACTGAACAATCTGTTTCTGGGCTGATCTATTCCCAGTTTCTACCATTATTGTACTGACGTTTTAATGTCTGGTATTTTTGTTTAGTCACAGAGCATCCTTTTCATCTCTGCTCCTGTTACCCATGTCTGTGGCTGGGAAGGAGGGTCTGTGTTTACAGAGATCGGGGATATTATCTCTTGAGGCCTTGTGACACAGTTATCCAGGAGGGGAGAGACAGGGCCTCCCTTGGGAGCACATTCTGTGTTTGGTGAATTTTTGCGAAAACATTTGAATGGTGTGGCTTTACACTGTATTTTCTACATGAAGTAGGTTATGTGCTACTTCCATATGGACAAAGTTGCATCTGTGGGTAGGCAAGTGCCTTAGGAAGGTAACTTGAGAATGGGGGCTGATGAAAAGGAAATAAAAGGAGGACTTGATAATGGCAGAAAAACTGATTAAGCACTAGATTTAAACCTAAATGTCAGGGACCTTAATTGAGAAAATTCCGAAGGAGTCTGTCCCTTCCACCCTTGGTCTTTTCTTATTTTCCCCTAATTCATTTCAAATTGTCACCGTCTGAAACTACCCCCAGTTCACTTGCTCCCTTGCCTCAATTTTCTTCAGAATATTAAATCAAGGCTCAGGTTTAAATAAGGTGACTAAACCTAGCTAACAAGCTGCACTAAGAAGCAATTGCTTATCTTTTACTTCTCTGAATTAGACTTATCAAATGTTAACATTTTGTCATCTCCCTTCCCTTCTCTTCTTAATCTAAATGGCAGCTGTAAGGCTTGAAGAGGTCACTGAGGAGTAGGAGAAAATAAGATCCATTGGAATTTGCAAGGAGAAGGTCATTTGTGATCAGCCTGTGTGTGGTCTCAGACCAGAGGGCAGAAATTTGATTGCAGTGAGGTCACAGAGGGAGATTGAAGAAGCATGGAATAGTAGAACACAGGCCTGGGAGTCAGTAGATCATGGGTTCTAACCCCAGCTCCACCACTTGTCTGCTGTGTGACCTTGGGAAAGTCGCTTCACTTTTTTGTGCCTCATTCTCTCATCTGTAAAATGGGGATCCACACTGTGAACCCCACATAGGACAAGGACTGTGTTCAAACCAATTTGCTTGTAACCATCCCAGCGCTTTGTACAATGCCTGGCTTATAGTAGGTGGTTAACAAAAACCATAATTATGACTATTATTGTTGCCACAAAGTGTAGGAAGTGGGTGTTTACAACACTTTCAGAGGTTTAGGCAGCAATGGGAGAAAAGAGAAGGAACAGTCACTGGAAGGTGTAGTATGATCCAGAGAAGGCATTTTTAGTATGCTTTCCTGGTTGTCCTATCAGTTTCATTCAATCAAACAGTAGTATTTATTGAGCACTTACTGTGTGCGGAGCACTGTACTAAGTGCTTGGGAGACTGCAGTACCACAATATAACAATCACATTCCCTGCCCACAACAAATCTACAGTCAAGAGGACTAACCTTGCTGAGAATACCAATGGCCATTTGTGTGCTAGTGACTGAATTTTTGGCCTCCCATGAATTTCTGAATCTGGACCATCACTTCTGATATGGAAAGGCAGATATGGACACCTATGCCACCACTGAAAGCATTTCCTGTTGGTCTTGCCCTTCTTCTCACCCTTTTGTGGAGGGAAAGACCACGACGGGGAAGAGAGCGGTGCTGATCGTCGCATCATGATCAATCCATCTATCAAATGGTATTTATTTACCACTTACTGCACAATAAAGCAGACTGATAGCAGAGCCCTGTAAGTACTAACCACTTTGAGAATGTTGAAGAGTAAGTAGCATAAGTAGACATATCCCTGATCACAAAGAGCTTTCAATCTAGTGGACAATATAGACATTAAACAAATTCCAGATAGAATAAAGATACATAAAGTACGTAAGTCCTTTTAGCTGGTAGGTACTCAAATACATAGGTGATTCAGAATGGGAGGTAAAACAGAGTGGGGAGATGAGAGATTATTCAGGTAAGGCTTCCTAGAGGAAGCCATCCAAATTGTTACTGCTCTGATCCAAGCATTTATTTACTGGCTTAACTCCTGGTGACCACTTCACTAAACTACCTCTCTTCTGCCCCGCCCCTCTTCAGGCAATACTCCATTCTGCTGCCTGGATCATTTTTTAATGGTATATGTTAAGCATTTACTATGGGGCAGGCACTCTTCTAAGCGCTAGGATAGATGCAAGGTAATCAGGTTGGACGCAGTCATTGTCCCACCTGGGGTTGGCAGTCTTAATCCCCATTATACAGATGAGGTAACTCAAGCTCAGAGAAGTTATGACTTGCCCTAGGTCACAAGGCAGATAAGAAGCAGAGCCAGGACTAGAACCCAGATCCTTGTGACTCCGGGCCTTTGCTCTATCTGCTAGGCTATGCTGCTTTTCTATTTTTTTCTGAAAAAAAAAATTCAAAGTACTTTTCCTCACTCCTCAAAAACTACCAATGGTTTCCCATCCACCTCCACATCAAACGAACTCCTTAATATCATGTTTAAAGCACTTGACTAGCTCATCCTCTCTTACTATATCATGCTGATCTCCTACTACAACCCTATCTGCACACTCCCCTCCTCTGAAAATAACAATAATAATAATAATGATCATATTCGTTAAGCACTTACTATGTGCAAAGCACTGTTCTAAGCACTGGGGAGATATAAGGGATCAGGTTGTCCCACTTGGGGCTCACAGTCTTCATCCCCATTTACAGATCAGGTAACTGATGCCCAGAGAAGTTAAGTAACTTGCCCAAAGTCACACAGTTGACAAGTAGCAGAGCCTGGATTAAAACCCATGACCTCTGACTCCTAAGCCTGGGCTCTTTCCACTGAGCCACACTGCTTCTCTCTGATGCCAGTGCATTCTTGGTACCTTTATCTTGTTTATCGAGGCTAATTATTGCCCGTGTCCTCCCTCACCCTTCATATCTGGTAGTCCAACATCCTCCCCATCTTCCTCCCCAACTTCAAATCCATCTCCCCAAAGAGAAAATGCATCTCTTTCCAGAGGCCTTGCCTTACTTGCCTTCCCCTCCTCTTTTGCCTATTTACCATCCCCTCTATAATGACTATGTTCTTGGCTACAGTATCAGTTAAGGCACTTTAATACTCACCCAGCCCCATGGCACTTATGTACATATCTTTCCGTTCTATTTCTGTCTCCCCCTCTAGACAATAAGATCATTTCTTATGGTATTTAAGGGCTTATTATGTACCAAAAACTGTTCTAAGCACCAGGGTAGATACAACTTAATTAGGATGAACACAGTCCCTGACCCATAGGAGGCTCACAGTCTAAGTAGGAGAAAGAACAGGAGAATTGAGGCACAGAGAAATTAAATGACTTGCCCAAGGTCACATAGCAAGCATTTGGCAGAGCTGGGATTAGAACCAAGTCTTTTGACTCCCAAGCATGTGCTCTTCCCATAAGGTCTTTCTGCTTCTCTCTGCTGCTTGAGGACAGGGATCATATCTACGAACTCTAATTTATTGGACTTTCCCAAACACTTAATACAGTGGTCTTCACAAAGTAAGCACTTAATAGATACCATTGATTGATTAAATGGTTAGGAGATATGACTTTAGTAGGGCTTTGAAGGTGAAACTGGTATGTCATATGTCAAGGGAGAGAGAGAGATGCTCCATCAATCAGTCTTTTGGGATTTTACCCTTATAATAGTTAAATGAGTAGTGTAGAAAATGTGATTTCTTCCATGAAAAAGAGGTGTATTTTTTATTTTATTTTTTCTGGTGGGGTGGGATGAGACATTGTATAATTAAATCAGAATTAAAGCTCCTTGAGGACAGGGTTTATGTCTATTAACTGTATTGACTCTCCCAAGTATTACGTTTTATGGTTTACATACTTTTTAAGTTTTCTTACACTGAATGATGAAATAAAAGATGGATTATTCGATGGATTCTAAAGATGCCTGGCTGAATCACACCTGGACGTTGAATTCCTAGAGCTCGACACAGATGAACATCATAGAAATACAGAGAAAATGGAGGAAATGTTCAGTGAGCATCCAGCTGTGCTGCCTCCAGGAGGTAGATTGTTAAGAGGGAGGATTTCCTGATTTCCACTATTTCCAGCACCTCCATATGGGAGAAGGCCTCTGATTTAAGGGGCCCCATTAGGAACTGGAAGGCCTTTTCTTATTCCCCCTCAATAGCCAAATAGCTCCTCCATCACTTTCTCTAAATGATTTTCCAATCTAGTTTTAAAATCATCCCCTGGCCTAAGGTGCACTTATGTCACATCTCAAGCCACCTTACCCATTTCTATATGTAGTGAAACCATCTTGTCCAAACAGCTATAAATTGGCAGCTCTGGCCATCCATTCCACCAAAATGCTAGGCTGAAGCTGAAGGGAAGCTTTCAAGCAGAATTCTGCAACATCTTTATTGCAGTGAAGCATGTGGGCTTCTTATTATACTTTCAATTTATTTCTTCTATTTAATAGGGGACACTGATATTTTTAAATATGAATTTTCTTAATGACATTTGTTAAAAGTGCTTACTATGGGCCAGACATTGTACAGCTCTGGGGCGGATACAAGATAATTATTGGACAGAGTCCAACATTGCCCTAACAACAATACATCTCAACAGGTAGGTTCTGACTTTCTCAAAGTAGTCTTACTCTCCTCATCACCCTGACTTTCCCCTGAGAGAATCTTAATCTGAGAACAGAAACAAGCTTCGGTGGAAGCTTGTAAACACTGACAGTATAAAACAACAAAAATAATATTCTGATTTGAAATTGGCCCAAACTCTTACTTCATGCATGTTATTTGTTAGTTGTCCTCAATTCCTAATTTACTCTAGGCTTTGCCTACTGGGAACAGCAGCAAAAAGATTCCATGAAGACAAGCACACAGATAAAGCAAAATATGCCCCAAGAGGTTAAACGGTGCCAGTTTGTCTGTTTGACACTATGCCTCCAGGCAGGAAGACAGAAGATCACAAATTTACCTAATAATGAGAACATTATCACAATATCACTTTGAGCCAAGTGTGCCATGAGAGTTTTGGCTACTCTCAGTCCTAAGTCCCTGGTGAAACAACTCCTGGTGTCACTCTGGAGACTAGCCCTCTGGTGACTAATGTTCTTTGATTCTATCCTTGCTCTCTGCCTAGTGAATTCCACTCCTGCCTCCCCTTACCACCACCACTAATTTTTGTCCTTCCAATAATCGTAGATCTGAAGAGCTAAGGATCATTTGAAGTATATCTTCATGGAGTTGGTTACAGGAAGCTGGGCATGAAAGACCTTTCTCTCCCCACCTCCCTGTTTACCCAGCATTCTGGCTACATCTACTGAGACCACACCACAGGCAAAAACCACACATAGGGCTTCTAATCAGTTTTTAATAGAGGAATGACAAGGGTCACTAATGCATTAATTTGGTAACAAGTAGAACAGAATTTGCAACCACATTGTCTTCCCCTTTATCACTTTTTCCCCATTTGTTAGGACATTTTCTATTTTCCTATAGGCATCTTTGTCTATGAGTTCCAGTCAGTCAATCAGTGCTATTTCTTGAGGATTTACTAGGTGTTGAGTGCTTCCAGTTTTACCCCCTCTGAATTCTTCTCTCAGTATTTTCAGATACCAGCACAGATCTGTTACTGCTTCTCACTATCATTTTTCCTTCTCCAACATAGGAATCTCATTCCTTAGTCAATTGTATTTAGTGAGCACTTACAATGTGCAGATCACTATACCAAGTGCCTGAGAGAATATGATATAATAAAAAACAGACACATTCTCTGCCCACGAGCTCACAGTCTAGCTTTGAGCTTAGAGCCGTCTCCTTAGGGATCCTTCCTTCGTAACCCCTGTCTCCTGTGACCTGCTGCTACAGGATCAGCTCTCTGACCCTCTCCCCATGCTCTCCTTTGCCAGGATCATCCTCAAATTGGCTCAAAGCTTGCCCTTGCAAACTTCCCTCCCTAGTCCCTCCTTTCCCATCCACCTTTGTGATTGGCATACCCTCCCCCTCAACCCTCTGCTCTTCCCCATTCCCCTCCCCTCAGCACTGTGTTCAGTTGTATATATTAATTACCCTATTTATTTTGTTAATGAGGTGCACATCCCCTTGATTCTATTTATTTTGATGATATTTCGTTTTTGTTTTGTTCTGTTTTGCTTTGATGTCTCCCTCGTTTAGACTGTGAGTCACTGGGCAGGGATTGTCTCTGTTACCGAATTGTACATTCCAAATGCTTAGTACAGTGATCTGCACATAGTAAGCACTCAATAAATACTACTGAATGAATGAATGAAATGAAGTGGCAGCACCTGATTGTCATTTTTAGCTTTTTAGAAGTGAATTTTGCAGAGGACTGTACTAAACACTCAAAAGAGTACAACAGAAACACAAAGACTCTAGAGTAAGCTGGGGGAAGAGAGAAGGGGTTCAGGGACCCTCCCACCAGGGAACTCTTCTGGAATCATTGTAAAATTCCAGAAAATGGCACCTATGACATCACCCTAACACTGTTAAAACACAGGCATCTTTCCCAAAATACAGGCCAACATCTCTAACATATGGATCTACTAGTAAAACATTTTAAAAATCTACTTTCAACTCTGATTAATGAGAAGAGGGGCTTGAAATGTCATGTCATTATGCATGAAATGAAAAGGAATAAAGAGGAAGTTGCCAAACCTGTTTTTTTTTAAAGATGTTTGTTAAGCCCTCTCTATAAGTGAAACACAGTACTAAGAACTGGGTGGATACAAGTTAATCAGTTGGGTACATTTTCTGTCCCACATAGGACTCACAGTCTTATTATTATTGTTGCTGTTGTTATTATGTGCCAGGCACTGTACTAAGCCCTGGGGTGGATACAAGCAAATTGGGTAGGACACAGTCCCTGTTCCACATGCGGCTCACAATCTCAATCCCCCTTTTACAGATGAGGCAACTGAGGCCCAGGTAAGTGAAGTGACTTACCCAAGGTCACAGAAAAATGGCAGACCCAGGAATTAGAACCCATGATCTTCTGACTCTCAGACCCATGCTCCAGCCACTACGCCATGCTGCTTCCCTATAAGGTATTAAGGTATTTGTTAAGTGCTTACTATTTGCCAAGCACATTCTAAGCGCTGGAGTAGACACAAGGGAATTATGTTGTCCTACATGGGGCTCACAGTCTTAATCCCCATTTTACAGATGAACTAACTGAGTCACAGAAAAGTTAAGTGGGCTGCCCAAGATCACACAGCAGACAAGTGGTGGAGCCAGAATTAGAACCCAAATCCTTTGACTCCCAGGCCCATGGTCTTTCACTAAGCCATGCTGCTTGTAGATGCTATTTGTTAAGCACTATGTGCCAGACACTGATCTAAGCACTAGGGTGGATACAAGATAATTGGGTTGGACACAGTCCCTGTCCCACATAAGACTCACAGTCTTTATCCCCATTTTACAGTTGAGGGAACTGAGGCACAGAGAAGTAAAATGACTTGTCCAAGGTCTCACGGCAGACAAGCAGTGGAGTTGGTAATAGAACCCATGACCTTTTGACTACCAGGCCCGTGTTCTATCATCTATGCCATGCTGCTTTTAATCCCCATTCTGCAGAAGAGTTAACTGAAGCATAGAGAAATTTAAGTGACTTTCCCAAGGTCACACAGCAGGAAAGTGACTGATCCAGGCTTAGAAAATAATAATGGTATTTTTAAAGCTCTTACTATGTGACAAGCACAGTTCTAAGCACTGGACACAGGTCCTCTGCCTTCCTGATCAATGTTCTTTCCACTAGTCCAGGCAAATCTTAATTGACATGCTTTCAGCTATCTAGTATATTGCTGTCCTTTGGCTTTGCAGATGATACTGTCGTTGCTTTATTCTTATGTGTAAATGTGGATAAGGTCAATAAGAGATGGAAGATTTCTTTTACATTCTGTTTCTGTAAAAATTAACATTTGCTAAGCTTACCTTTGCTATCCATAGTGCTTGACGCTGTTTAAGTTACACTTCCTGGAGTCATGATTTTCCAAAACCTCTGCTTTAAGACAGCCATCCTGTTTCTGATTTCTGCACACTATCAAAGGTATTTACTGAGCATGTGTTCAGAGCACTATGTTAAAGTGCTTAGGAGAGTATAATACAACAGAGTTGGTAGGTACGTTGCCTGCTCACAATGAGCTTAGAGTTTAGGGGGACATATATTTATATAAGTGAATTATTTACAGAAATGTACACAAGTGCTATGGGGATGATGGCGGGGTGACTACCAAATGTTTAAAGGTTATAGATCCAAGTGCATAGACGATGCAGAAGGGAGGGGGAGTTGGGGAAAAGAGGGCTTAACCAGGGAAGACACTAAAGCTCACCTGTCTTGTGCTGACTCATAAATGTCCCCTGCAATAGCGCATTCTGTGAGGTTGTTTTTTTTTATTACCTTCCGGTCCTGGTCACCCCATTTCAAATCACTTTAGTTGTTTGGGGTATCCTAATGGAGGATACTCTCTCCATTTTCTTCACATGCCTGATCCTACAAAGGAATGATGTGAGCTTATTATTGGCAGGCAATGTGTCTGTTTACTCTGGGACTCTCCCAAGTGTTTATTAGAGTGCTCTGCACACTATAAGTGCTCAATAAACGTGATTGAATTGAAATGTAATAAGCACTGATTAAGGCTTACATTCTGAGTGTGTTTCAGAATCCCATTATCCTCTAGACCATAAGGTCACTGTGGGCAGGGAACATATCTATCAACTCTATGGACCTGTACTCTCCCAAGCGATTAATATAGTGATCTGCACACTGTTAGTGCTCAGTAAATACCACTGATTGATTTGTGATTCTTTTTGCCACTTCATTCATTCAATAGTATTTATTGAGCGCTTACTATGTGCAGAACACTGTGCTAAGCTCTTGGAATGTACACTTAAGCAACAGATAGAGACAATCCCTGCCCAATGATGAGCTCACAGCCTTGCTTGCAAGTAGAACTAGATGAACTCCTCAATATGACAAATATGGAGCCTGTGGCAGATCAAGTTTTCACCACCATAAACCAAGACGTATATCAGCAGGATAATCTACTGGTCCCCTCTCAGGATCTTACCTGGAGAGTTTCCAGTACTCTACCAGTCTCGGCTAAGGGAGGGAGAGTCTAGAGGAGGCATACCTATTCCATTCCTAGCTTGTGCAGTGGCTAGAGAGTGGAAGGCAATCTGCTACAAGTCAAAACTCACCTGTGCTGGGCAGCAGTGGCATAGAAGGTTGAAGGCAGAGACTCAAGTTTAGGGCAAGGAAGAAGGCAATGGAAAACCAATTCCATATTTTTACTCTATGGATACACTACCAAAATGACTGCAGATGGAGGTGGGTCATTCTGAGAGAGATAATAATAATAATAATGGCATTTGTTAAGCACTTATTATGTACAAAGCACTGTTCTGAGCACTGGGGAGGATACAAGGTGATCAGGTTTTCCCACGTGGGGCTCACAGTCTTAATGAGCAGCGTGGCTCAGTGGAAAGAGCACGGGCTTTGGAGTCAGGGCTCATGAGTTCGAATCCCAGCTCTGCCACTTGTCGGCTGTGTGACTGTGGGCAAGTCACTTCACTTCTCTGTGCCTTAGTTCCCTCATCTGTAAAATGGGGATTAAGACTGTGAGCCCCACGTGGGACAACCTGATTCCCCTATGTCTACCCCAGCGCTTAGAACAGTGCTCGGCACATAGTAAGCGCTTAACAAATACCAACATTATTATTAATGCCCATTTTACAGATGAGATCACTGAGGCACAGAGAAGTTAAATGACTTGCCCAAAGTCACCCAGCTGACAAGCAGCAGAGCCAGGATTTGAAACCATGATCTCTGACTCCCCAGACTGTGCCCTTTCCACTGAACCATGTTGCTTCTCTTCTTCTGCTTCACATGGAGAGATGTGACTCTGTGGACACATGTCCACGGAGTCACTATGGATCAAAAATGACTCGACAGCATCAGACAAGACAATCTATTGGTACCACAATCTGCTAGTCTTCCAAAAGATAATGTAACCCTCATGCTTCCATTTTTTATTACTTTTCTCACTATGCATTTTCGATAAACACAACAGCAGAATTAGGGAATGTATTTCTCTGGATAAATTCATACACTATGTCAGGAAAATCCTGCGGCAGGAGAACTGGATGTAGTTTATGATTTGGGTCTTCAGACTAACTGTCAATCCACAGAGATTCTGTGAATCATTTCTTTGCCTTTGTGCTTAACTGAATGCAGTCATCAGTATATGAGTTCCAGTAGGAAGGGTCCTAGGGCTTTACAAGCTGACTAGCGTGGCTCAGTGGAAAGAGCATGGGCTTTGGAGTCAGAGGTCATGGATTCAAATCTCTGCTCGGCCACTTGTCACCTGTGTGACTTTGGGCAAGTCACTTAATTTCTCGGTGCCTCAGTTACCTCATCTGTAAAATGGGGATTAAGACTGTGAGCCCCATGTGGGACAACCTGATTCCCCTGTGTCTATCCTAGTGCTTAGAACAGTGCTCGGCACATAGTAAGTGCTTAACAAATACCAACATTATTATTCTGAGTGAAAAGATTTTCCCAAAGTATCAACATTGCATTCCCACAACTATTTCCAGATTTATGTTCTTTAACACAGGGCTGTCTATGAATAGTTTAGAAAAGAATGAGTCTACTACTCAGCTCTGCTCTTCTCTGATTGAATACACTAGTCATTAAAACTGCTCTGGCATCCAGCAACCTCATTGTTCCTGAATGGGAGTGGTAAGATACTCGGGTCTCTTTCCAGCTATCAGAACTGTCAGATGGAATCTTGATTTCTGTGGGTGGGTAGAATCCCAAAGGATCATGTAGAGAAGATCCAGAAGTTCCACACAGGGGCAGATACCCAGGGAGGTCTCTGAAAGTAAGCTACTGGAAAGTGGAAATAAAAAAGGAAAAAATAGATGTCCATGTTTTTACTTTTGTTTGATTAAACTAAATAACGTTTTAATTTTATACATGGAAGAGTAAATGTAATTTTGGAGTTTTGTTGTGCTCTGGCATTGAATGTATTACATTGTAAGAGTTCAAGTAAAGAAGAACTCTATAATTCAGGAGTGATGATGTAAAGCACTGAGTAATGCTGGAAGAAAAACAAAGCTATCTCTCCTTTGCAATACACATTTAGGCTTTCCTTATAATGAATTTGTAATTTTAATGAAGTTTAGAACTAAAGCATTCTTTTCTGGCAACTGTGTTAGATTCTTTTTTACTTCCCTATTCTCCTTGCTGCCTGTCTCTCCTTTTTGGTTTAAAGATTCAGATTTATTTTCTTAATTTATTCTTCTCAATTAATTTTAATTTTCTAATTTCTTCCTTTCTTCCTTTTGTTCCATTTACCAGACATTCTTTTCATTTATTAGCCAATTAATTTCCATGGAGAATGAACAATGACAGCAGCCTGGAGCCTATTTCATCTTTTGCACACTAAGTGTATACCTTCTCCCAACCTGTTTTTGAGTACAAGTTTCTTTGTCATTGCGGTCACAGTTTCCCAGTATGCAAAGTTGCATTAAAATCAAATTGCATTATCTCATTTTATCAATATCTCAATATTCAAAATGTATTTCAATGAAGAAGAAGTATCTGAATAAAAGAACTTGGATTTCCCCTTGGCATTAGGGATAGGTGGTCTGAGTAACTTTTTCTTGGGATAAGTGACTTGGCAGTTTGCAAGAGATTGATACATCTTTGAAAAATGTCGATTTCTGAAGACAGGAACTGTGGAACCAGGCCTGTGTGAGAGTCAAAGCAGAACAGCCTGGCTCAGTGGAAAGAGCATGGGCTTTGGAGTCAGAGATCATGGGTTCGAATCCCCGCTATGCCACTTGTCAGCTGTGTGACTGTGGGCAAGTCACTTAACTTCTCTGTGCCTCAGTTACCTCATCTGTAAAACGGGGATTAAGACTGTGAGCCCCACGTGGGACAACTTGATTCCCTTGTGTCTACCCCAGCACTTAGAACAGTGCTCTGCACATAGTAAGCGCTTAACAAATACCAACATTATCATTATTATCATTATTATTATTAATAATTAGAACTTTACTCCTATTGACATCACTGGAGAAAAAATAAAGATACTTAATTAGATGACATATTCAGGAAGTCCTCAAATCATAGCTGCCTCACTCACTGACCAAAATGAGAATCAGCGTGGACTAGTATATAGACTACGAACCTGGGAGTAAGAAGGACCTGGGTTCTAATTCTGACTTTGCTATTTATCTGCTATATGACCTTGGGAAAGTCACAACTTCTCTGTGTGTCATTTACCTCATCTGACAAATAGGGATTAAGACTGAATCCCATGTGGGACAGGAACTGTGTCCAACTTAATTAGCTTGTAACTACCCCAGTTCTTAGTACAGTGTCTGGTACATATAAAACGCTTAACAAATATCATAAAACATACATACACACACACATTCACACACAAAGCAAAAGAAGCATACACTTATGGACCCAAATGCCTGAAAATGCATAGAATAGGACTTTCCTGTAATAAATCTGGCTGACATTTTTGTTGGAGATAAGGTTTCTTAAAATTTAATTTAGATTTGAGGGAATAAGTGTGGCTGAAAAGGCTGACAGAAAAAGACTCTTCATTCAGGGGGATGTGTATGCATGTTTACGTGGTGTTTTGCTTTCCTAAATAAAAAAAAAATAAATGTTGGCATTTGTTAAGCGCTTACTATGTGCCGAGCACTGTTCTATGCGCTGGGGTAGACACAGGGGAATCAGACTGTCCCACATGGGGCTCACGGTCTTAATCCCCATTTTACAGATGAGGTAACTGAGGCACCGAGAAGTTAAGTGACTTGCCCAAAGTCACACAGTTGACAAGTGGCCGAGCTGGGATTCGAACCCATGACCTCTGACTCCAAAGCCCATGCTCTTTCCACTGAACCACGCTGCCATACCCACCACCAAGTGGACATTCAACAAGCGCTTCTCCTACTACTTGTTCACCTCACTAATTCTATTTGCTATTTTCAGCTCTAGATTGGTAGCTCATTGTGGGTCGGGAGTGTGTATGTTATATTGTTGTGCTGTACTCTCCCAAGCCTTAGTAAAGTGCCCTAAACATAGTAAATAGTAAATACATTTGATTGATTGAGCAAATCTGAGAAGCTTCTGTTTAAAGCTCCTGCTATTACTGCTCAGTGAGCTGGCTTGTCTGCTGTAGTGGTCCCCTGACTAGAGTTGCCATGTGTCATCAGGCCTGTCCCATCTATTTTCTTGAAATGACAGTGGATACATTGATGTATTTTTTTTTTTCAATTGCAAGTCTCAAGCTTTCTCCACTGCAGCTCTTGCTGCTGAGTTCCATGGCTCCAGTGCAGCTCTAGAGTTCATACAAAGCTGGGAGACAATGAAATCTCTCTGGAAAAACTGGGAGAGGAGTAGGGGGACTGTTGGGGTCACATTCTAGGATCAACCAAACTTGGACTTACTTCTACAAACTGGCATCTATGACATCTTGGCATGCTGTGTAGCCCATGTAAAGCACATGAAATTACTGGCATCTTCTTGTCTGGAATTCTCTCCCATGTCTTTTCTCTATGTTCTCAGTGGATGAACACATGCACTGTGACCGTTGGTTAAGAGTGGCACAAAATGCCATATCAGGAGCCAGTGGAGACCAGGCAGGCAGACAAATAGGAATCGTGAGACCTGTATGGGACAGGGACTTTGTCTGTCCTATTGTCTTGTACCTACCCCAGTGCTTTGTACAGTGCTTGTCCACTGATTGATTGACACAGAGTGAGTGCCTAACACATGGCACTATTATCATTAATATTAAGTATATTAAATATGAGAGTTTCAAGAGCTTGAAGACATGGTTTTAAATGACCGGTGATGAGAAGGCTAAAGTGGGGAATTGTCAAAAAACAAATTTTCTCTGGTAATTACAACTTTAGCAGTAGCCTGTAAGATCTCATCAGATGGAAACATTGTTTTCTATAAATTTCCAACCTCTCCCTTTTAAACCCTAACATCACGACAAATCTCTTCATTTCACCATGTTACCTTCTCAGGTTGAAGAAGGTCAAGATGTCTGTGCTGGATACTAGTGGCATGGTTTCAGTAATATACTATAATTATCCAATCTTCAAAGACATCTTTGATAAAAAATGCAATATTCAGAAGTTAGGCTTGGTGGAGAAAGTGGTACCTTCACAGTGAGATAATAAAATGAATTATCCACTTTTCCCGCTTCCAGTGATGAACAGCACTAAAAATTTCATGATCGACAATGTGTTTTCAGAGTTTGATTTTCTAAATTAAATGTCAAATTTTGCCCCTCTGGAGTTATAGAAATCTTCACAATACCTACAGAGTGCATCATTTTACAGCTGGTAAAAGTGTACTGGATTTCAGAATGCAAGCCAAAAAAAAAAAAGATTCCCTATGCCAAAACCTTTTTAACATTGAAACACTGAGTCCCAGGTTTGTCTCTCCTATAGATAAGGGGACTGTAGATGAGCAGTGGAAAGTTCATTAAATATGTTTCTTTTTGAAGTGTTTTCAAGGTTAACATTATTCAAGGTCTGCCTGCAAATAGACAACTTGGCATGAGTGAGTTTATAGGGAAAAAAGAGTTTAAAATCCCTCTGTTGTCTGCTCAGAGTTTGGACATCTGATGTTTGTTCTCAGTGGTGCTTCTCTCCAATTCTTTTCCTTATTTGATTTGTGCCAAATTTCCAGAGGCCTTCCAGGCACATATTGGTCTGGCTGGACATATTACATATCTAGCTGCCACTAAAATACAGACCTCCCTAATTTTCTGAATCTTAAAGAAAAAAGATCTTATAAAAGCCTTATTAAGAGCACAAATCCTCCAAGAGGCCTTCCCTGACAAAGTCCTCATTTATTCTTCCCCCACACCTCTCTGTGTCACACTTGCACTTGGATTTGAAAGTGTTATTCACCCCTTCCTGAGCCCCACAGCAATTATGTATGTATCCATAATTTATTTATTTATATCATTTTCTGTGTCTCCCTCTAAGCTGTAAGCTCATTGTGGGGAGGGAGATTTCTACCAACTCTGCTATACTGTACTCTCCCAAGCACTTTGTACATTCCTCTTGACTGTAAGATCATCATGGGCAGGAAACCCGTCTGTTAAGTCTCTTGTATTGAACTCTCCAAAGCACTGAGAACAAGGCTGTGCACATAATAAACACTCATAGTAAGCACATAAAAGACCCAGCTGATTTAATTTACAGATTCTTGGACAATAGAAAGAGTGATCACTGGGGTACTATGAAGCCAAACTATTCGGTGAATTCATTGAAGGTGGGCCATCTTACCAGGCAACTAATAGACTCTTTCAGGTATACTGAGGGCTGAATTTGGCATGTCTGGTGAAGAGGGGGCAGGGTGGGATAAGGAGGCAGGGTGAGATTCCCTCCATATCCAGGTCAGGGGTGGGATGTCAAGGGTTTGCAGCAGGTGTTTTGTCTTGATGTGAAGTTTTGCATTTCCTCTCCATCAATCAATGGTATTTTTGGAGTGCTTAGTATGTGCAGAACTCTGCACTGAGGGCTTGAGAGAGTACAGTACAACAGAATCAGTGGACATGTTCCCTACCCATAATGAATTTACAGTCTAGAGAGCAACACAGACATTATAAATAAATAATTTATAATATATCAATTAAAGATATGTACATAACTATTGTGGAGGTGGGAGTGGGGAGACCAACAAATATACAAGTCACAGATCCCAAGTTCCTAAACAACGCAAAAGGGAAAATGAGCTGGAGAAAAGAGGGTTTAACCAGGAAAGGCTTGTTGGAGGAGATGTGATTTTATTGATGCTCTAAAGGTGGAGAAAGTCGGGATCTAGCAGAGGGGAGAGGAGCTCCAGGCCACGGAGAGGGTGTGGGAAATCAGTCAGCGGCGAGGCTGATGGGATGGGGCACAGTGAGTTAAGGGGCACTAGAGCAATAGAGTGTGCGGGCAGGGCTCTAATAGGAGATTTAGTGAGGTGAGTAGGATGGGATGAGCTGAATGATTGCTTTAAAGTGCCCTCCTCTATAGGGCACCCCTCGATGCTCCGGAACTCCTCCTCCCCCTCCCCACTCCCCCTAGGACTGGGAACAGAGCCAGATTCAGATCTGAGGCCAACGGCAGTGAACAGGACTTGGCTGACACCCTTCCAGTCACATCTAAAATGTGAGTCAATCATATTTTGTGTGCAGAGCACCATACTAAGTGCTTAGGAGAGTACAGGAGAGTACAAGAGTACTTGTAAAAGAGTACCAGAGTCCTCCTACCACTCAGAGTTTTCTGTTTTAGATAGAGAAAGGACACAGGCCTGGGAATCAGGAGACCAGGGAAACTAAGTGCTTACTACCCCTTCTCCCAGAGTTTCTGCTTTCCTATGGAAAGAGCTCCTGACTCCATGAAAGCTGTTGCCTCCAAATTGCTCCCTCCATCACACTGACACAAGAGACTCAATAGCCAGATTTCTCATTAATTATATCACGAAGAACACTTAACAGGCAGGCTTGCCTGCCAATTGGCTCTTGCCTGGGGAAATCAACTGGACAAAAGTAATTTGCAAAACAGTGTTTTAACTGGTGGAATCCAAAGAAACAAACATCACTTTCATGCTACCATTACTTAATTATACTTAGACTCTGAGGCCCATGTAGGACATGATGATTTTGCTATCTACCCCAGCACTTAGTACAGTGCTTGTCACCTAATAAGTGCTTAACACATGTCACAGTTATTATTTTTCTTACCATTTGTTGCAAGAATCATACATTAGCAAGCCACCAACCTTTCACAAACCCATCGTATGTGACTTTGGGTAAGTAACTTATCTGCACTAAAGTTTGCTTATCCATAAAATGGGGACTCAATACCTGCTGTCCTCCTACTTAGACTGTGAGCCCCATTTGGGACAGGGACTGTGTCTGACCTCATTATCTTGCATCTACTCCGGCACTTAGAACAGTGCTTGGCACACAGTAAGTGCTTATAAAATGCCATAATTATTATTGTTAATATGGGTGAGGTCTTAGAACATAGCCATCGTAGCTACATCCTCCCCTAGAGATTGATTTTTATGAGTGGGTGCTTTAATCTGAGGTCAATTCTCAGGTTCTGTGGGAGGCAGTGGCGGGGCAAAGAAGCAGCATGGCCGCAGAATCAGAAGACATGGGTTCTCATACTGGCTCTCTTACATATGCACTGTGTGATCTTGGGCAGGTCACTTCGTTTCTCTGTGCCTCAGTTACCTCATCTGCAAAATGGGGATTAAGACTGTGAACCTCATGTGGGATATGGACTATGTCCAACCTAATTAGCTCATATCTAACCCAACACTTAGTACAGGGCTCCCTTTCCCAGCCCTACAACACTTGTGGTGAGGTGATTTATTTTATAAATAAATTTACATAAATATTTATTTTTATTAATGATATGTATATGTCTATAATTCTATTTATTTATAATGATGCTAGTGATGCCGTTTTACTTGTTTTAATATTTGTCTCCCCCCTTCTAGACTGTGAGCCCATTGCGGGCAAGGGATTGTCTCTATTTGTTGCTGAATTGTACTTCCCAAGCACTTAGTACAGTGCTCTGCACACAGTAAATGCTCAATAAATACGACT
This sequence comes from Ornithorhynchus anatinus, assembly GCF_004115215.2. Classification (NCBI taxonomy): domain Eukaryota; kingdom Metazoa; phylum Chordata; class Mammalia; order Monotremata; family Ornithorhynchidae; genus Ornithorhynchus; species Ornithorhynchus anatinus. The sequence goes on from NC_041728.1 coordinate 160,859,213, forward strand.
GAATGATTAAATGAATGAATGAAAAGGCCACTACAAAATAAAAGTGGGGTAGGTCCCTCTCCTTATTCAACCACCTTTACAGGGCTGGTTTCCAAGCAACAATGTGGTCAGAGGGACATGGCTGAATGGCTTGTCATTCTGCCCTCTCTGGAACCCAATATGTCTGTTTATTGTTGCTCTGTACTCTCTCCAGTGCTCAATACAGAGCTCTGCACACAGTAAGTATTCATTAAATATGATTGAATAAATGACTGAAGGAATGAACACTGATTTTTCCTTCCTCTATCTTCTACTCTACCAGTTCATTTTTGCCTTATCAGGATTTTCCATTTATATTTGCCTGGAATATGGAGAATAAGCCAGCACCTCAAAACAAGATTTTCTCCACTGTACACCTTCAGGCAGTGACTAGTAATGTCAACTCGTTTTGCAGTTGAGACAAAAATAAAAGAAATGTTCAAAAGCTCAGTGCAGCTTGAAAGGATATTTCAGACTGATGGATGTTTTCTGTGAGCAGAGAGTTTATCTGTTGTACTGTGTTGTACTCTCCCAGGTGTTTATATGCAGTGCTCTGAACACAGTAAGAGGTCAGTGAATACTAATGATTGATTGATAGTGAAGAGTAAACTCCATGTGGAACTGGATCATGTCTACCAAGTTTATTGTATTGTACAAGCTCTACGCAGAGTAAGTGATTAATAAATATCACAAATTGATTCATTGGAAACATACAGTTTGGTTATTTTTACCCACAAATCCAGCTCACCCTTAAAAAATGTGTCCACTATAGAAGTCATGAACATTTTAGAGAATTTCCTCTTTAGTTATCTTTCTTTATACGGTGATAGATGAAAACTCAACCAGGAGTATAAAAAGATCAGTGCCTCCTTTGGAAGGGCAGTGGATCATCACACTTTAAACCAAACTAGTCCTAATGAACATCAGCTCTACAATTGGTTGTGCCCTACTCTCTGAGGGTGGAAGACTGGACTCTTACATGTGGGTTCTCAGTTTCACTAGCATAATGCTCATTATGAGAAATAGACTTACCCAAACTATGATCTTAAAACAGTCAATCTAAAATATTCAATTTAAGTGCTTTCTGCAATATTGTTCAGGGCTGAACCAAGTGCAAAGGATGAAAACGTGGCCTAGCGGAAAGAGCATGAACTTGGAAGTCAGAGGATCTAGGTCCTTATCTTGGTTCTGCTACTTTTTTCTTGTCTGACATTAAGCAAGTCACTTAAACGTCTCAGTTCCTGAGTTTCCTCATCTACTCAGACTAGGAAGCTCATGTGGAACAGGGACTGTGATCTTCCTGATAATCCTGCACAGTGCCAGGCACATAGTAAGCACATAATAAATAGCACCATTATTATCCTTATTACATCAGGATACCAGGTAGGGAGCTCTTTAAGGGTAAGCATTTCATTTGCTGAACTCTATCATACTCATCTTCATCATCATGGTATTTGCTGAGGACTACAGTGTGTGGTGCACTTAACTAATTACTTGGGAGGGTATTCATTCAATCATTCAGTCGTATTTATTGAGCATTTACTGTGTGTAGAGTACTGCACTAAGCACTTGGAAAGTACAATACAGCAATGAAGAGAGACAATCCCTGCCCACAACAGGTTTTTAGTCTAGAATGGGGGAGACAGACATCAAAACAAGTAAACAGGCATCAATATAAATAAATAAAATTATGGATATGTACATATATTCATAATAATGTTGGTATTTATTAAGCGCTTACTATGTGCCGAGCACTGTTCTAAGCGCTGGGGTAGACACAGGGGAATCAGGTTGTCCCACGTGGGGCTCACAGTCTTAATCCCCATTTTACAGATGAGGGAACTGAGGCACAGAGAAGTTAAGTGACTTGCCCACAGTCACACAGCCGACAAGTGGCAGAGCTGGGATTCGAACTCATGAGCCCTGACTCCAAAGCCCGTGCTCTTTCCACTGAGCCACGCTGCTTCTCCAATATTCATAAGTGTTGTGGGGCAGGGAGCTGGAGTGAGGAGCAAAGGGAGCGAGTCAAGGAGATGCAGAACAGAGGGGGAGCTGAGCGAAAGAGGATTTAGTCTGGAAAGTCTTCTTGAAGGAGGTGTACCTTCAGCAGGGCTTAGAAGGGGGGAAGAGTGAATATTTGGCAGATTTGAGGAGGGAGGGTGTTACAGGCCAGAGGTAGGAGGTGGGACAGGGGTCGGCAGTGAGACCGGCAAGATGGAGGCACAATGAGAAGGTTAGCACCAGAGCAAAAGAGGGTGAGGGCTGGGATGTAGAAGGAGAGAAGGGAGGTGAGGTAAGAAGGGACAAGGTGATGGACAGCTTCAAAGCCATAGGGAGGAATTTTATTGACACGGAGGTGGATAGGCAAACACTGGAGGTTTTTGAAGAGAGGGATGACATGCCCTGAACATTTCTGTAGAAAGATCATCTGTGCAGCAGAGTGAAGAATGGATAAAAGAACTAGTAGACAGGTTCTGTGCCCAAAAGGAGCTTACAGTCTAAAGGGGGAGACAGATAATATAAATAAATAGTTTATAATATATAATTTATAGCTATGCAATAATAATGATGATGATGGTATCTGTTAAGCATTTACTATGTGCCGGGCACTTTATTAAGTGCTGGGGTGGATATAAACTAATCAGGTTGGACATAGTCCTTGTCCCACATGGAGGCTCATAGTCTCAATCGCATTTTACAGATGAGGTAATTGAGGCACAGAGAAATGAAGTGACTTGCTCAACATCACACACCAGGCAAGTTGCAGATCCGAGATTAGAACCCATAATCTTCTGACTCCCAGGACCACGCTCAATCCACACTACAACTTGCCACTTCGTGACCTAGTGGATATCGTGACCTAGTGGACAGAGCACAGGCCTGAGTGTCAGAGGATCCTAATCCCAGGTCCTCAACTTGTCTGCTGTGAGAACTTGGGCAAGTCACTTCACTTCTCTGTGCATCAGTGACCTCATCTGTAAAATGAAGATTAAGGCTACTGAGACCCTTGCGGGACAGGGACTGTCCAACCCTATTATCTTGTATCTACCCCAGTGCTTAGTACAGTGCCAGCCACATAATAAGTGCCTAACAAATACCACTATTATCACTATTATTAAGTGCTGTGGCTCCAGCAGCCTTCATTAAATACCATCAGCTGATTCTCAAGAAGTTGCTGTATAGCAAGGGCGAACTACAAGATGGAAGAGGGGCCACATGAATTCAGCACACAGCAACAGATTAACCAGTGTGGGCAGCAACATGGTATCTTTTCAGAAAACAGGCCAAGCTGCAGTTGCCAGTCCAACAGGCTTCACGTGGTCACACCCCAGAAAGGTGCCCAGATATGTACTGTTCTGCTTACACACATTCAGGAATTAGAATATCAGTTGCAGCAACTATTAGAACACAAAGGATGTCACCACTGAAATATCAAAAGATCTAGTTGTCCTCCTATGTATAACACCCAGAGTGCTCCAGTCACCTGGGAGGGGAGACTTGCACCTGTCTCTGATCCCCAGCCATCATTCCTCCCACTCCGGCCACCAACCCTGTTTGCAACCTCCTTCTCAGACAGTCCTTAGAAAACTGACCTCCTGGTCTTTTTTAAGTCAATCTTTTCTTTCTTTTCAAACTACATTTCAGTAAGAAACACAAAACCAGGCACCTTTCCTCTCCATATTATGAGTGATGAAATTGTAGCTTTTGAGAGTTTTTTGAGCTCTGAGAAGGCATTAAAACAATCATGGCACTGCGATTATTATTATTTTGGTTTCATTCATTATTCTACACAAAATACCAAGTGTGAATTTTATGCTAAAAGGTCTACCTCTATTAGGATACCATGGGAAAGCAGAAAGTCTTCGCACTGTTAATTATGTCCCCAGTGAGATAAATGAGGCTTGGGTTTAGGAAAAGGGGAAGTACCTCCAGTCAGACCCAAACAGTAGCTGCTGAAACAACTAGAGGTGCAATGAGAACCCCAGAGATACCAACAGGAGTGGCCTGTAAGTCTTTCCAGTTCTGGGTACTTTGCAGAGAACTCAAGAGAGAGGGAGATGCCCAGAGAGGAAATTAATAGCTGGGAGTGGACATTTCTGTAAAATTATTTTAAAGAAAAAGATCCAAGGGAGAATTCATATAGGCCCCAGGAAAAATCAATCATTGTGCATGTTAGTGAAGTTAAATCTAAAAAAGAAACATTCAACAGGTACATAAAGCTGCACTAAACTTCCACATCATCTGAGAAGAAAGAGTGTAAGGTCTCCTGTTAGCTAGTTCACATTTCTTTGATTTCTCAGAAACTATTGTTGATGTGAACTCTTTTAAGCAAGTTTCTAAATTCCTCCATTGTTCCAGATAGCTGGTCTGGTCTGCAGCCAAGATGGAGCTTATTTACTGGCAGGTTTTCATAAGGTAAATAATTGAGTTGTGGTAGAGTTCTCTGGTCAGTCTTGAAAATTTCCATTTCCCAAAGTGTGTTGAAAGAAGTCTGCAATAATCAGAGTTAGCAGAAACAATATTTTCTCTATTAACTGGACTGAAAATATTTTAATGTTATGCCTCAAAAAGGATTTGCCAAATGAAGAAAAGGAAGAGCTCAAAGATTGTCACCTACAGTCATATTTCTGACTTGATCACTAGAGGAGCAGGTAGATTGTCTTCAGAAAAATTTGGTTTGGGGCTTGAGAACAGCTTTATTTATTAGCACTCAGTGAACCCCCTCTAGACTGTAAACTTGTTGTGGGCAGAGAATGTCACTGTTTAATGTTGTTTTGTACTCTGGCAAGAACTTAGTACAGTTCTCTGCACACAGTGAGCACTCAATATATATGATTGAATGAACTATTCAGAGATGATGACTAATATCCTAAATAGGAAAACCTGAAGCAGCACATGTGCTTCAGCCTCAAAATGTAGCAGGTAGCTGAGCCGCTGCTCCTGTAACCCACAGGATGTGCACCTCACCTCCTCCTCCTGCAAACGCATCATCCCTGGGTTTTGGTTCCCACCTGCCTTTTGACCTACTTTGGTCCACTTCGGCAAGCGAGTCAGAATCAGTCAGTCGATGATCGTATGTATTGAGTGTGTATATTGAGAGGATACAACCACATCAGGTTGGACATAATCTCTGTCTCATGTGGGGCTCAAAGCCTCAATCCCCATTTTGCAGATGAGGTAACTGAGGCACAGAGAAGTTAAGTGACCTGCTCAAGATCACAAAGCAGTCAAATGGCGGAGCCGGGATAAGAACCCATGACCACCTGACTCACAGGCCCCAGACCCGAGTTCTCCCAGGCCAAGACCCATGCTCTATCCCATTTGCTATAATGGACATATTGTCCACAATGAGCTTACAGTCTAGAGGGGGAGACAGATATTAATATGAATAAATAAAATCACAGGTATGTGCATAATGCTGTGGGGCTGAGAGGGTGGATGAAAAAAGGAAGAAATCAGGGTGATGCAGAAGAGATTGGAAGAAGAGGAAAGGAGGGCTTAGTGAGGGCAGGCCTCTTGGAGGAGATGTGTCATCAGTAAAGGCTTTGAAGTGGGGGAAAGTAATTGTCAGATATGAAAAGAGAGGGAGTTCCAGGCCAGAGGCAGGTCATGGGTGAGAGGTCGGCACTGAGATAGATAAAAGAAGATTAATGTTTCTCTTTGCCAGAAACACCAGGGTTGGATGAAGTAGTGCTGCTCCAGACAATCAAGGTGAGCATTTATGACTCATTTCTGGAAACCCACAGTCTAGTGTTAGTGTCTAGGATTTTAGGACCCCCTGGGTTAAGGTCACTGAGGAAGGTTACAACTTGTTTTGGGTGCCTGAAATAAGGAGGGTAAAGATCTAAGGAAGGAAAGTGAATACTTAAATGAAGTCGTTGTTGGGTTAGATTGGGGAAAATCTTTGATGTAGTATACAAGTGCTAGCATATGACCAATCAGTAGTATTTACTGAACCTCTACTATGAGCAGAGCACTGTTATAAACGGTTGGGAAAGTACAATATAATAGAGTTGGTAGATGTGCGCCCACAAGTAGCTTACAGTCTACAGGGTTCCTTTTCAGGGAGATCCCCATGCCAATTCCAGGCCCATATCCTGCATCTGGGCTGGAATGTCCTCCCTCCTCATATCTGACAGAAAATTACTCTCCCCTCTTCAAAGCGTTATTGAAGGTGTAACTCTTCCAGAGGGCCTTCCCTGATTAAGACCTTCTTTCCTCTTTTCCCTCTCCCTTCTGTGTCACCCTGACTTGCTCCCTTTATTCATCCCCCCACCCAAACCCACAAAACCTATGTACATATCTTAATTTATTTATATCAGTGTCTGTCTCCCCCTCTAGACTGTAATTTTGTTGTGGGCAGGGATTGTGTGTTATATTGTCATACTGTACTTCCCCAAGCACAGTAAGTGCTCAATCAATGCAATTGGCTGATTGATAATACAGTCAGTGGCATTTATAGAGCGCTTGCTCTGTTGAGAAAATGTTTTGGGGGAACTATGATTTTAGTAGGTCTTTGAAGATGGGGAGAGTTGTGATCATTTCACAGATGAGGAAAGAGGAACGGAGAAGTGAAGTGACTTGTCCAAGATCATACAGCAGAGAAGTGGCAGTGTCGAGAATAGAACCCAGGTCCTTTTTGACTCCCAGGTCCAAGCTCTTTCTGCTAGGCCCCACAACCTTGACATCATCCTTGACTCCACTCTCTCATTCACCCCAAACATCCAATCTGTCACCAAAGCCTGCCGGTATCTCCTTTACAACATCGCCAAGATCCACACATTCCTCTCCATCCACACCGCTACCTTGTTAGTACAAACATTCAGCGCTTAGAACAGTTCTTTGAACATAGTAAGCGCTTCTCAAATACCATCATTATCATAACCCTATGGGATTTCTGCATCAGCATCCTTCCTGATCTCCCAACTTCCTGTCTCTCCCCACTTTAGTCTATACTTCACTCTGCTGCCCAGATTATCTTTCTACAGAAACACTCTGGGCATGTCACCACCTCCTCAAAAATCTCCAGTGGTTGCCTGTCAACCTTCGTATGAAGCAAAGACTCCTCACTCTTGGCTTCAAAGCTCTCCATCCCCTTGCCCCCTCCTACCTGTCTTCCCTTATCTCCTTCTACAGCCCAGCCAGCGCACTCCATTCCTCTGCTGCTAACCTTCTCACGGTCCCTCGTTCATGCCTGTCTTGCCATCGACTCCTGGCTCACATCCTACCGCTGTCCGGGAATACCTTCCCTCCTCACATCTGCCAAACTAGCTCACTTCCCCCTTCAAAGGCATACTGAGAGCTCACCTCCTCCAGGAGGCCTTCCCAGGATGAGCTGCCCTTTTCCTCTGCTCCTCCTCCCCTCCCCATCACTACTGCTCCCTCCCTCTGCTCTGGCCCCCTCTCCACTACACAGCACTTGTGTATATATGTGTTTATCATTCTATTGATTTTATTAATGACGTGTATATATCTATAATTCTATTTACTCATTTTCATGCTATTGATGCCTGCCTACTTGTTTAATTTTGTTGTCTGTCTCCCCCCTTCTAGACTCTGAGCCCATTGTTAGGTAGAGATTGTCTCTGTTGCGGAATAGTACTTTCTCAGAGCTTAGTACAGTGCTCTGCACACAGTAAGTGGTCAGTAAATACTATTGAATGAATGAACGAATGCTTCTAAATTTCAAGATCATGAATTTAAGCTTTGAAGACAGCCGATAGGAGCCAATATAGACTGCCCGCTTATTGGATAATCTTGAACTGTAAGTTCATCAGAGGGTGTGATTGGGTCTGCTAATGCCATTATATTATACTCTCCCAAGTCCTTAGTATGGTGCTCTATCCATTCTAAGTGCTCAATAAATATCACTGATTCTCAATATCTTGAAGGATCTTACCTGATTAACTTGGAAAATGGATCACTCAATCACAGAACCCTGAAGAGTGCATTTTGCACGTTGTGTAAACAAGGAGGTAAACATATTGCCCTTCAGCATATCTCTTCCTGTGATAGCAGCCAGACTGATAGGCAGGCTCCAAGCGAAGACCAAATGGTAATACATATTGTTTTATTCCTCTGATTATTTTTGGCTATTGATTCACTCTTTGAGTCCTCTTTTTTTTCTGGCTATTAACTAACCTAATACTCTCTCATTTGTCTTTATGTAAAGGACGCCAGGCTTGCTTGCTGCCCACCCCCACCACCCTGAAGATGGGTTACTCAAAGCTTGGACCCTGGAAGTGATCCAGGGTCATGTTATTGCTGTGTACCAGGGAAAGTGTTAATGGAAAATAGGCTAAGCTAAAGACCTTGCCCTGAACGCGACCCCTGACCCATTTTTTAAAACTTAAAACTAACTCTTTTTAATAAGATGTGACCTCTGACCACTTCTTAAAATGTTTTTTAACAAGATGCGACCTCTGACCCACTTCTTGAAACTAACTTTTTTTTTTTTAAACAAGACGCTACCCCTGACCATGCTCTTCACATCCTGTCAAGGTGGAGGAGCCCCTGGCTTAATTATCTGGATAAGACTGAAAAAACATAGAAAGAAAATCATGTCATTATCACAAATGCCAGAAACTGAACTGTCTGTGATATACTAGGGCATGCCCAGAAGAAGCTCGATGTTAGTCAGTGAGAATGTATAAGAAAAGCGGGAAAGAAGACCCATGCTTATGCTCATTGTCCTCCGAAGGAAAAGCAGAGACAGCGAGAGCTCAAGAGATCCCTTAGCTGGGGACACCTATCCTGGTCCAGATCATTAAGGACCTGAACAGCGTGAACAGTGGATGAGACTATCATCTTGCTTTAGAAAAACTCTACGCTTGGAATGGGCAGGGTACAGTTGTGTTCTTTGCTACAGCTGAATCTCTGACTTTCTCTTGATTAGATATTGAATATTAAAGTATCAAGTTTCTAACAAACTTGTGGTGGTCATTACCCACAATTGTGGTGGCCCCAAGACAGAAACGTTCTAATATAACGTCAGGTACCAATTGGCCACTCTGGACCCAACAAACCCTCAGGAGAAATTTGAGTCGATTTTGCATCTGATGGCTTCAAATTTGTCAAGAAAGAAATTGTCAAGATCATCAGGTCCCTTCTCTGTTGTCTATGCACCCCAATCTGTAACTTTTGGCCACTTAATAGTCTACCCACCCCCAACCCCACAGCATTCATGTATGCATCTTTAAATTATATATTGTAAATTACTTATTTATTCATTTTAATGTCTGTCTCCTGCTCTAGAGTGTAAGCTTGTTGTGGACAAGGAACATATCTGCTAATTCTGCGGTACTGCACTCTCCCAAGCTATTAGTTCAGCACTCTGCACATAGTAAGTGCTTAACAAATACCACAATTATATTATTATTATCACGATAGAGGAAAGACCAGAGATCTATGGTCTGTTCTTAACTGGTGTTATCAGTTATCTAATTTCCCTGTCACTTTCTTGTTTTGTCTTATGCTGTTGTCGACTTTAACCCATAGCAACTCCATGAACACATCTTCTTGTCTTATGCCGTTGAGTCGACTCTAACTCAAAGCAACGCCTTGAACACATCTCTCCCAGAATGCCCCACCTCTATCTGCGATCATTCTCGTAGTGTATCCATTGAGTTTTCTTGGTAAAAATCCAGAAGTGGTTTACCATTGCCTCCTTCCACGAAGGAAACTTCAGTCTCCACCCTCACCTCTCTCCCAAGTCACTGTTGAATTTTGACTGGTAGCAGGTTGCCTTCCCCTCACTAGCCACTGCCCAAGGTAGGAATGGAACAGATAGGCCTCTGCATTACTCTCCCTTCTGTAGTCGAGACTGGTAGAGTACTGGAAACTCTCCAGGTGTGACTCAGAGGGCCATAGCTTTCACAAATATATTGCCTAACAATATCCTTGGTTCAGGTTTGTGTTATGTAACAACTAAAAGTTTAACTATTCCACTTCAGATCCTTCTACATGTCTTTGTAAAACCCTCATTACTGGACTTACTAATTATCCAAAGCCATAAATCATTCTCAGTAAACTCAATTTATCCCAAAACAATAGATGCTCATATTTAAAAAATTATCTTTCGCCTTAAGGCAGAGTTGTCTTATAATTTAGATCATTTTAGAGCCATTTAACAAAGCACTAAAAATGTTTTAATAAATCAGAACAAAATGATTTGCATTTAGATAGCATTTTTTTCTGAAATTAATTCCTGCAGACACATTAACCATATAACGTAAGTGAAGTATTTGTATGGTTGTGAAGTTTCAAAATCCACTTGAGTGGGGATTAAATGTTTTTGAAGGAGTAGTCCCAGCCTGTAAACTCACTATGGGCAGGTTACATGTCCTGACAAGATTATATTCTCCCAAGTGCTCAGTACAGTACTCTGAACATAGTAAGTGCTCAATAAATATTATTGATTGATTGATAGCCAGGATTAAAGAGTTGGGGTCATCCCCAAAACTGGACTCCTTAAGGATTGGCTTACTGGAGAAACATAGGTTACTTAGAAACTTTGATCAGTCAAGGGAGAAATTAAGGAAATGCCACGGCCCTGATGTCATTCCCAATAGTGGCGTGCTAAGCCTGAAAATGATGCCCTGATCTTCAATTTACACCAACTTTTATTATTTTCATTGTTTTCTTCTGTTATTTTGTGTTCTTTATTTCAATCTTTCCTTGCGTGTCACTTGCTTTCGGTTCTCTCACCCCCTTAGTTCAGGGACTGTGAGTCTCTCTCTGGAAGGGACCAAATTAAATTTATTGTTCTTTTCCCCTGCACTAAAAACAGTGCTTGGATAACAGTGGGCACACAATAAACATACTGGAAATGATCCCTCTATAAGGGTTTACACTGCTCCCCCTCCAGCGATTGGTTATACTGGTTGCCTTTTGTGTGTAGAGCACAGTATCAAGCAAGAGTAGTACACGTGATATTTCTTAGTAATATGAATAACAATAATATTTAGTAAGCACTTACTATATGCCAAGAACTGGACTCAGAATTGGGATAGATACAAGAAAATTAGGTCCCACCCAGATATCACAGTTGGGGTTGGATGGAGAAAAAAGACTTTGAAGAGTTTCCTTTGAAGAGTTTACAATCTAGTTTACAATCTAGCAGAAGATAGACGTGGTACAAAAAACTCTAAATGAATTTACTAAGTTAGTCGCCTATCCACCAAGTGCAGTCTTAATTTTCTTCTTGAGTCATACCTGGAACTCTTGTCAACTGAACAAAAACTAGAATGCTTCAATTTAATTTTTTTTATCAATCTTTTATAGGAATCTTTCAGGATCTATTACTATTAAAAAGTATAAATTGGTGGATTCTTTTTTTGGTGGAGGTATTTGAATTGATTTTCATTCTTTCACTCCATGTCTTGAACTTTAAGTGAGAGAGGGAATATCGGGATTGTTGTGGGTTCGTGGAAGAATCATGGACTAAGAGACAATAGGTCTAGGTTCTAATCCCAGATTTGCCACTGACCTGCTGTGACCTTAACTGCTCTGGGCCTCAGTTTGGTCATCTGTAAAATGGGGATAAGATTTCTGTTCTCCAAACTTCATAGACTGAGCAGCCCCAGGAGCAGGACCTGGATCTGATTTTATTATTAATATTATTATTATTAATTATTGAGTTTTCTTGGTAAAAATACTGAATTGGTTTTCCAATGCCTCCTTCCATGAAGCAAACTTGAGTCTCCACTCTCAACTCTCTCCCATGCAACTGTTGAGTTTTGACTTGTAGCAGGTTGCCTTCCACTCATTAGTCACTGCCCAATAATAATAATTATTATTAATATTAATAATATTGATAATGGTGTCTGTTAAGCACTTACTAGGTACCAGGCACTGCATTAAGCCCTGGGGTGGATACAAACAAATTTAATTGAACACAGTCCCTGTCTCATGTGGGGCTCACTTTCAATCACTTGCCTCCAGATGAGGTAACTGAGGCTCAGAGAAGTGAAGTGACTTGCCCAGGGTCACACAGCAGACAAGTGGCAGAGATGGGATTAGAACCCATGACTTCCTGACTCCCAGGCCCGTGCTCTATCCACTACTCTATGCTGCTTCTTTATCTTTCTCTACCCCACCACTTAATAAACACTAGAATTATTCATATTCCTGAGATGTGACCAAGGCTCCTATTCAGAAATGTAGTAATAGCAGTGTCACTTAGTGGATAGAGCACAGGTCTGGGAGTCAGAAGGACCTTGGTTCTTCTACTCCTGGCTCCACCACTTGTCTGCTGAGTGATCTTGGGTAAGTCATTTAATTTCTCTGTGCCTCAGTTCCCTCTGTAAAATGTGTATTAAGACAGTGTCCCATGGGGGACATGGATTGTGTCCATACTGATTAGCTTGTATCTACCCCAGTGCTTAGTATACTAGCTGGCACATAAGAGCTAGAAACAGCGGGTCTCAGTGGAAAGAGACTGAGCTTGGGAGTCAGAGGTCATGGGTTCAAATTCCGGCTCTGCCGCTTGTCAGTTGTGTGATTGTGGGCAAGTCACTTACCTTCTCTGTGCCTCAGTTCCCTCATCTGTAAAATGAGGATTAAGACTGTGAGCCCTATGTGGGACAACCTGATCACCTTGTATCATCTCCAGTGCTTAGAACAGTGCTTTGCACATAGTAAGTGCTTAACAAATGTCATAATTATTATTACTATTTCTAAAAAAAGATCAAGAAAAAAAAGAAACCAACTTCCATTTCAGAGTGTAGTTAACCTTTGTCCAACTCGTAATCCCCAGCTAGGGCTCCCATCTGTGGGGAAGTCTCAGTGGCAAACAGCACTTTATACTCATCTGCACAGCTAGGTCTGTTATCCTCATTAAAGTTATTTGTTATCTGTGCTGTCCCACCCTTTGGCAAGGCTATGCTGATAGGGGGATCATTTTTTTAAAAATCAGAAATAAAACTTTATTTCTAATTTCTAAGTTCTTAAACCCATTTTATCTGAATTTTTGAAAACTCTAAAATTTACTCCCCAAATAAAAAAAAAATCAAAATTATATGTTGGCTATTTATTAAAGTTGAAATGTGCATACGTTCAATGTAAAGTAAGTCTAAGACTTTGAGTACATACCAGGGTCATTTTATAACATCATCATTATTATTTATTAGGGAAGCAGCGTGGCTCAGTGGAAAGAGCCCGGGCTTGGGAGTCAGAGGTCATGGGTGGTTCGATTTCTGGTTCTGCCACTTGTCAGCTGTGTGACTGTGGGCAAGTCACTTAACTTCTCTGTGCCTCAGTTACCCCATCTGTAAAATGGGGATGAAGATTGTGAGCCTCACGTGGGACAACTTAATTACCCTGTATCTACCCCAGTGCTTAGAACAGTGCTCTGCATATAGTAAGCGCTTAACTAATACTATGTTATCATTATTTATTATTATTATTATGATTGTTATTATCATTACTTTATAATAGTATTTATTAAGTATTTACTATGGGCCAAGACACTGTAATTAGCACTGAGATATATGCAAGTTAACCAGGTGAGACATGTCCCTGTTCCACATGAGGTTCTTAGTCTAAGCAGGAAGGAAGGGTTCTTAGTCTAAGTAGGAAAGAGAATGCCCAGGGGTTCCTCCTGGAACAGGAGATAGCACTACTGCCCACCCTGTAGGCTCCGCTCCTCTGCCGCCCACCTCCTCACCATCCCCCGTTCTCACCTATCTCGCTGTCGACCCCTGGCCCACATCCTCCCGCTGCCCTGGAATGCCCTGCCTCCTCACGTCCACCAAACTAACTCTCTTCCCCTCTTCAAAGCCCTACTGAGAGCTCACTTCCTCCAAGAGGCCTTCCCAGACTGAGCTTCCCCTTTTCCCTCTGCTCCCTCTGCTACCTCTCTGCACCCCCCTTCACCTCTCCTCAGTTAAGCCCCCTTTCCCCCTCTTTCCATCTGCTCCTCCCCCATCCCTTCCCCTTCTCTCAGCACTGTGCTCATCCACTCATGTGTATATATTTTTATTACCCTATTTATTTTGTTGATGAGATTTACATTCCCTTGCTTCTATTTATTGCTATTGTTTTTGTCTGTCCATCTCCCCTGATTAGACTGTAATCCCGTCAATGGGCAGGGATTGTCTCTGTTGCCGAACTGTACATTCCAAGTGCTTACTACAGTGCTCTGCACATAGTAAGTGCTCAATAAATACTATTGAATGAATGAGTGATCAAACTCTCAAACCAGAAAAGATCAAAATTGAGAAGTAATAAGACAAACTCTTAAGACTACAAGAGGGACTACCAATGCGAAGCAGCATGGCATAGCGGATGGAGTCTGGGTGCATAGCGGATGGAGTCTGGGCCTGGATGCCAGAAGGTCACAAGTTCTAATCCCAGCTCCGGGACTTGTCTGCTGTCTGATCTTGGGCAAGTCACTTCACTTCTCTGGGCCTCAGCTCCCCCATTTGTAAAATGGGGAGTGAGATTGGGAGCCCCACTTGTGATAAAGGACTGTGTCCAACACTATCTGCTTGTATCTACCCCAGCACTTAATACAGTACTTGGCACATAGTAAATGCTTAAAAAATACCATTATTATTGAGAAACAGCATGGCTTAGTGGAAAGAGCATGGACCTGGGAGTCAGAGAATGTGAGTTCTATTCCCAGCTCTTCCACTTGTATGCTGTGTGACTTTGGGCAAGCCACTTAACTTCTCTGTGCCTCAGTTACCTTATCTGTAAAATGAGGATTGAAACAGTGAGTCTTACGTGGAACAACTTGTTTACCCTGTATCTACCCCAGTGCTTAGAACAGCGCTTGGAACATAGTAAGCACTTAATGAATACCATAATTATCATTATTATGTGGAGGGTTGCAGGACAGTATTCACAGCTGCTGAAGGTTTAAGACTATCAATTCAATGGGGGTCAGATTGAGAGGCCATGTAATTGTATTATATGGTGTCTGAGAATCCTGCTTGGGGAAATTTCAGAACTGGGTTTAAACTAAAATCACCCACAGATAATGCACACAATCTAATTAACCCACACTTTGCTTTCTTTTTGCTCCAGGAGTAGTATTAATAGAGAGAAATACATTACCTCATGCAATTCTTTCTGGCCAGAATGTCAGGAGCAGGAGACAGACTGGCAGCACACTTCCCAGACAGCTCCACGCTGAAAAACTTCCCCAGTACAGACCCTAATAATGTTCAGCAGCACTCTCAGGGACATGTGGATTTTCAAGGAGAATTGAGCAGAACCTGTGATTTTGTAGATTTAACCTGGTCCTCTAATAACAACCAAATAGCAGGATGAGAGGCAGCATTGTGTAGTGAATAGAGCACAGGTCTGGGAGTCAGAAGGTCATAGGTCCTAAGCCCAGCTCTGCCTCTTGTCTGCTAAATGACCTGGGGCTAGTCACTTCACTTTTCTGGGCCTCAATTCCTAATCTGTAAAATGGGGATTGAGACTGTGAGCCCCACATGGAACAGGGACTGTGTCCAACTCAATTTTCTTGTATCCACTCCAGTGCTTAATACAGTGCCTGGAACATAGTATGTGCTTAACAGATACCAGCATTATTATTAGTAGTAGTATTGAATACTGAGCAAACTCCACAGGGCAGCCACATTCTATATAAATGGAAGCAGTGTGCCCCGGTGGAAAAAGGACAGGTCTGAAAGTCAGCAGTCTTGGATTCTAAACCTACTTCCCCACGCACCTGCTTTGTGACCTTAGACAAGTCACTTGCCTTCTCCAAGACCCAGTTACCTCATCTGCCAAATGGATTACAATATCTGTTCTCCCTCCTACTTAGATTCTGAGCCCTGTGTGAGTCTCATTCTCTTGTATCTATCTCAGTGTTTAGTACAGTGTGCAGTACATAGTAAGTGCTAAAAATATCACTATTATTATTAATATTAACAATATTATTAATATTATTATCATATTGGATAGAGATGTAGGCAAAGGCTGCAGTTTAATGAACATTCAGGCTGAATCTCTTCTCTGTCCTGGGAAACATAACCCCTCCAAGTAAAAGCAGTCTGGCACCACCTCCCGACAACCTCAGGAAGGCTGTGGCAGCCAGAAGAGGATAATTTCAGGCACCTTGTAACTAAGAGTCCATAATTACTGTGGCCATGGCTGTGAATGTGGACTACAGGTTGCAAGGAGCCTGAAATTTCACTCTTCCAGCCACACTGACCTTTGTTTTTGTCTATTTATTTTAATTCTGTACCTAATTCCCACTTCCAGATTATTTCCCAGGGCTTTGAAAAGTACTCATCACCCAGTAATGATTTAATAAATACTATCACCACCTCAAGTTTGTACGGGGAAGCAATATGGTCTAGTGGAAAAAGCTCAGGCCTGGACAGAAGAAGGTCATGAGTTCTAATCCTGAGTCCACCACTTGTCAGTCCTATGACCTCAAGCATTTCATCTCTAAAATGAGGATTAAGACCGTGAACCCTATGTGGGAAAGGAACTCTGTCCAATCTGAATATCTTGTATTTACCCCAGCACTTAATACAGTTGGTGGTATATAGTAAGCACTTAACAAATACCATAAAAACAAAGAAAAACAACAACAACAAAAAATTATGGAATTGAGAACAGTACCTTCCTGTCCCTCCCAAATTTTCCATTTCATCTTGATTTAGGATAAAGATGATCCTAGGAACTTTGGTCCCAGATTTACCTGCTGGCTAGCAACAGGGTTTTCCTTACTTATAGAAAGAGGGAACCCAGAAGCATTCACTACAGAATATAAAGATAGCTTGCTCTGCAGCCCTGTTCTTACCTTTGGTAAGGCCCTTTTGGGGCTTAACTCTCATATACACATATTTATATATGATCTATATGTGTATATATGTGTTGCCTTAAAAAGCTGAGAAGCTCTCTCTAGATACCTTCTTAAGTTTAGACTTTTGTGGGCATCAAATGTGTGTTCCTCTCGCCTTTATTTCATGCTTTCTAAGGGAGAGTTGAGACAAAAGGGAATATCCAGGGAAAGCATCATTAAACCCTATTTCTGTAAAATCACAGGCTGTACATCAAAAATGTTATCACTGTCTTTGGTTTCTTCTGCTTGGCAACAAGGAACTGTCTTCAGATGTTCCATGACATACAGGTTCCTTGAAACATCACCTTATACTTACACCACAAAATCGCAAAAAACACACACATACACTCACACACATACCCACACAGTATCTCTTTGTCTCTTTCTCTGAAATTAAGAGCTTCCTCAAATTTTTTTTTTCCTTTAGGATCAGGGAAATTTTATGTCCATATAGACTACCTGTTCTTCAGATAAGAGCCCAGAGTGTAGCCACCTCTGGATAGTAACCAAAGCTCACTTAGCTTGACTCAGCCAGGCCAAAAGGTTCAGTCAAGACTGCAGGGATTTGCATAGAAAGTTAGTGCGGTGGGAGATTGTCTCCCCATTAACTCAGGGCAGGCTCTCATCCTTGACTAACTCAGTCTGGATGCTACAGGAAGGCTGCCAAACTTCACCATGACAACACAGGCAGTTGTGCGGAGGAGTAAAGGAAGTCAGTGCACATGAATGAAATAACCTTCTTTTGGATGTTTCTAAGGTCATTAGGTAGTCAAAATTTAGCATTTTTAGAATTGTTCATAGATCTACAATCATTTTATTAGTGTTTCTTCATAGACAATGAGGAACGTTCTGGGTAAACTAAGACAGAAACTACACTGAGTGATTTATCAGATTTAATACAGAGACAAGATTAAAATAGACAATTATGGTGGAGTAGTGGATTTGAAGCCAGACGTCAAGATGTGCAACTTGCAGGACTGGTTAACAAAAAGTACTGTTACTAAGAATCATACTTTATTTTTCCATTTTCAATCTACACATCTTAATCAGCCTCATTAATGATAATTAGGTAGCAAGTCCCTGAATCCACACAAAATTTCATTTTCTTTCAAGTTTTCTGTTTTCATTTCAATCCCATGAATATCATATAAATAAATGCTATGCTCTTTGACTAGATCAAATTTACTCTGATAACATGCCTATCATGCTTCTCATCTTCAAAGTACTTTATGAAAATTAGCTAATTACTCTCCATCACATCCCTGGAGTGCACAGTTTCAGTGTCTTTTTACCAGGCACTTTAATAAATGGAGTGTAGCTTCAGTAAGTATGGATGTGTTTCCATCACAAAATTGAACAACCATAATATTTCAAACACAGGCTCTGGGATAAAGTAAAGCCAGAGTCTCATTTGAAATCAAGCCACAAAGAATTCAATGAATCATGAGAAAATGTATGTAATGTAAATGCAGCAGAGAATGCACATGCTGCAGGATGAAACAAGAGTGAACACATATGCACGAGTAATTAGGACAGAACAAAAGTTTTACAGACGCAAAAATGCAGATGCAAACAACATCCTAAAGTAATGGATCACTGGGAAATAGTTGCTTACCAGTCTGGTCTCTCGGTTCCTGCTATCACAGTGAAAGCTTGCTCTCTTTGAACAGAGGTTTCTGCAAGATCTGGAAAAGACCCTCTTAAAAACCAGTGAGGAGCACTAAAAGCAGCAAATAAATCAGCCCAGCATGAAGTGAATTCATAAAGTGTAGACTGGATTGTTGTGATGCTTTGGTTTTTTTAGTGATGCATGTTTACAAGGAGAGATTCTCAATCAATTAATTCATCAATCATATTTATTGAGTGCTTACTGTGTGTGGTTCACTGTATTAAGCACTTTCATTCATTCATGCAATGGTATTTATTGAGGACTTATTGTGTGTAAAGCACTATACTAACCACTAGGGAGAGTACAACAATAAGCAGACACATTCCCTGCCCACGGCAAGCTTACAGTCTAGAGGGGGAGACAGACATTAGTATAAGTAAGTAAGTAAATAAATAAATGAATGGATGGATGGATGAATGAATGAATGAATGAATGAATGAATGAATGAATGAATGAATAGATATGTGCATAAGTGCTGGGGGGTTGGGAGAGGAGATGAATAAAGGGAGCAAGTCAGGGTGATGCTAAAGGGAATGGGAGAAGTGGAAAAGAGGGCTTAGTCGGGACTGGTCTCTAGAGGAGATGTGCCTTCAATAAGACTTTGAAGGGGGGAGAGTAATTAAAAATATGGAATGCTTCAAGAATCAATATAACAGACACATTCCCTGCCCACATTGTCCTTACAGTCTAGAGGAGGAGACGGACATTCATATAAGTAAATAAATTATGAATGTGTACATTAGTGCTGTGCTGCTGGGAGGGAGGAATGAATAAATGGGGCAAGTCAGGGAGATGCAGAAAGGCAGAAAGTAGTGGGAGAAGATGAAAGGAGGGCTTAGTCAAGAAAGGCCTCTTGGAGGAGATGTGCCTTTGATATGGCTTTGAAACCCGGGGGAGTAATTGTCTGTCAGATATGAAGTGGGAGGGCTTTCCAGGCTAGAGCCACGACACGGGTGAGAGGTCAGAGGCAGGATGAATGAGATCGAGGTACAGTGAGTAGTTTGGAATTAGAAGAGTGAAGTGTGCAGGCTGGGTGAGGTAGGTGGGGGACTAGGTGATTGAGTGTTTTAAAGTCAATGCTAAGGAGTTTCTGTTTGATGTGGCAGTGGATGGGCAATAATTAATGGTTCTTGAGGACTGGGGAAACATAGGCTGAACATTTTTGTAGAAAAATTATGTGGGCAGCAGGATAAAGTATGGCCTGAAGTGGGGAGAGACAGAAGGCAGGGAGTTCAGCAAGGAGGCTGATACAATAATTAAGGTAGGACAAAACAAGTGCTTGGATTAATGAGGTAATGATTTGGATGGAGAGGAAAGTGTGGATTTTAGCAATGTTAGTAAAAGTCAATAGTAGTGGTAGTAATATAGTAGTTTTAGTAGTCAGTCTCACAGTGTTCTTACACACATAGATACACACAAACACACTCTCTCTCTCTCTCTCTCTCTCTCACTGATTCATGCTTAAAGTATGCAAAGCAGGGAGGCCCAGGTTGGTGTTGAATACTCCTATAGCATTTTAGCCTCCTTCCTACTGAGACTGTGAGTCCTGTGTGGGACACGGACTGTGTCTGATCTGATTTAGAAGAGAAGTAATGTGGCTAAGAGCTTGGCTTAGTGGAAATAGCACAGGCTCAGGAGGCAGAGAGATCATGGGTTATAATGGTGGTTCCGCTACTTGGCAGCTGTGTGACTTTGGGCAAGTCGCTTTGATTTTCTGTGTCTCACTTACCTCATCTGTAAAATGGGGATTAAGACTGTGAGTCCCACGTGGGACAAGCTGATTACCTCGTAGCGCTCTACCCCAACGCTTAGAACAGTGTTTGGCATATAGTAAGTGCTTAACAAGCACCATTATTATCATTAGCTTGTATCTACCCCAGCTTTTAGAGCAGTGCTAGACATGTAGTAAATGCTTAACAAATATCATAATTATCACTGTGTACATCTGAGGAAAATTAAGGACTTTTCTATCACCTCCAAATCATTTTCACAAAGAGGCCATTTTACACACTCTATGACATATTCACTGGAAAAACCTATTTAGATTTTGGGTGAAGGGTACAGGGGAGAGTACTAGGAGGTAAAATTTCAGTGGCTCTTAGGTTGCTTTTGGGCTGGGGCAAAGAAGGACTACTTTGAGTTAAAGCTTCAAAAATCCAGCCCATTAAAGAGCTCTTCAATCTGTGCACCTCCATTGTCTCTCAAATAAGCATTGAGTTGCCTCCCATGGCATTTCTGGACATATTTTTACATTCTGTTGCTTCTCCTAATCACAATTTATTTTAGGGTCTATTTACCGTATTAAATCGTAAGCTCCTTGAGGAAAGAGTATTCAATTCTACTTCCATAGCCCTTAGTTCAATGTTCTGCATAAAGTGCTCAATAAATACTCTTGACTGAATGAAAATTTAACTTTAAACAATTAATTCTCTATAAGCAATGCCAGTAACTGAATTTCATGAATGCATTTTGAAGGTTGGCAGATATGAGCTCAGTATGAGTTTTATTTCCTCCTGAATAATGATCTTGGAAGACTATCCTTACCTTGGTCAGAAAGTCCAAGACTTTGCAAGCAAAACAAAGAAGACATATAACTTAGTGAGGTTCCCAATGAGAGAAAAGGCACTTGTCAATTTGGACTCTAAGGATGAAGCCACTATAAGAGGTAGATTTCCCAGTGAGGGTATCCACATCATCTTGGGTGGTACTAAACTTCTGTCTACATTACTGATGGACAGGAAGGTCTGGATCAGTGAGAGAAGCAACGCGGCTTAGTGGAAAGAGTGTAGGCTTAGAAGTCGGAGATCATGGGTTCTAATCCTACCTCCACCGCTTGTCAGCTGTGACTCTGGGCAAGTCATTTGACTTCTCTGTGCCTCAGTTACCTCATCTGTAAAATGGGGATTGAGACCATGAGCCCCATGTGGGACAACCTGATTACCTTGTATCTACCCCAGCACCTAGAACAGTGCCTGGCGCATAGTAAACGCTTAACAAATGCCATCACTATTACGCTGCTCTCTCCAGCGGAGGCCTCTCCTTCTCCCACTCCCCCAGACTCACCGCTAAGGGAGGAGGCGTCGGCTTCCTCCTCTCACCCCGTTGCCACTTCCGCACTATCCCTCCTCCCCCATCCCTATCCTTCCCCTCCTTCGAAGCCCATATCATTCGCCTCTACCACCCCCTCCAGATACTTGTCGCTGTCATCTACCGCCCTCCCGGTCCCACCTCCGACTTCTTCAACCACCTTGACCCCTTTCTCACCTTCCTTCTCTCCTTCTCTCTGCCCACTCTGATCCTCGGAGACTTCAACATCCATACGGATGTACCCGACGACTCCTCTGCCGCCCGCCTGCTATCCCTCCTCGACTCTGCCGACCTCCTCCTCCACCATACCGCGCCCACTCACCGACTCGGTCACACCCTCGATCTCGTCATCTCCTACCGCTGCACTATCTCCTCCCTCACCGACTCTGAAATCCCTCTCTCTGACCATAACCTTCTCACCTGCCTCATCTCTCACACTCCCTCCCCCTGCAAATCTTTGCTACTGCCCCACAGAGACCTCCGCTCTCTCGATCCCATCCGTCTTTCCAATAGCATCTCTCCTCACCTTGCCGCCCTGTCCTCTCTTCCCACTCTCGATGATCAGGTCTCTGCTCTCAACTCCACCCTCTCTACTCATCTCGACTCTCTCGCCCCCCTTTCCCTCCGCCGCTCTCGCTCCACTAACCCACAGCCCTGGATCACCTCCTCCGTCCACCTCCTACGCTCCTATGCTCGAGCTGCTGAGCGCGGCTAGCGAAAGTCCAAGCACCAAGCCGACCTCACACACTTCAAATTAACCTTTCCTGCCTTAACTCTGCCCTCTCCTCCGCCAGGCAAAGCTTCTTCTCCTCCCTCATCGACACCCATGCCCGTCACCCCCGCTGATTGTTCCGGACCTTTAACTCTCTCCTTAGGCCCCCTGTTCCTCCCCCTCCCCCATCTCTCACCCCCAGTGATCTGGCCACCTATTTCCTCACGAAAATCAACACAATCAGGTCTGAGCTCCCCAAAGTCACCCCTCCGCCTCTCCCCTCCCCCCCACCAACCCTCTCTCCTACTTTCCCATCCTTCCCTGCAGTATCCTCAGAGGAGATCTCCTCCCTCCTCGCAAGTGCCACCCCCTCCACCTGCGCCTCAGACCCCATTCCCTCTCACCTTATTAAAACCATCGCCCCTGCCCTCCTCCCTTCCTTAACTTCTATTTTTAACCACTCAATCTCCAATGGCTCCTTCCCCTCTGCCTTCAAACATGCCCACGTCTCCCCCATCCTAAAAAAACCCGCTCTTGACCCCACTTCCCCCTCCAGTTATCGCCTTTTCTCCCTACTACCCTTCCTTTCCAAAATCCTAGAACGAGTCATCTACAATCGATGCTTAGAATTCCTTAACTCCCATTCTCTCCTAGACCCCCTCCAATCTGGCTTCCGTCCCCTCCACTCTACCGAGACTGCTCTCTCTAAGGTTACCCATGGCCTCCTTCTTGCCAAATCCAATGGCTCCTACTCCATTCCAATCCTCCTTGACCTCTCTGCTGCCTTTGACACTGTCGACAACCCCCTCCTCCTCCATACCTTATCTCACCTTGGCTTCACGGACTCCGTCCTCTCCTGGTTCTCCTCTTACCTCTCTGGCCGGTCATTCTCGGTCTCCTTCGCGGGCACCTCCTCCCCCTCCCATCCTTTAACTGTTGGAGTTCCTCAAGGGTCAGTTCTTGGCCCTCTTCTGTTCCCCATTTACACTCACTCCCTTGGTGAACTCATTCGCTCTCACGGCTTTGACTACCATCTCTATGCAGATGACACGCAGATCTACATCTCCGCCCCTGTCCTCTCCCCCTCCCTTCAGGCTCGCATCTCCTCCTGCCTCCAGGATGTCTCCACCTGGATGTCGGCCCGCCACCTAAAACTCAACATGAGCAAGACTGAGCTCCTCATCTTCCCTCCCAAACCCGGTCCTCTCCCAGACTTCCCTATCACCGTGGATGGCACGACCACCCTTCCCGTCTATCGGGCCCGCGATCTCGGTGTCATCCTTGACTCGTCTCTCTCGTTCAGCCCACACATCCTATCCGTTACCGAGACCTGCCGGTTTCACCTTTACAATATGGCCAAGATCCGCCCTTTCCTCTCCACCCAAACGGCTACCTTACTGCTACAGGCTCTCGTTATATCCCGGCTAGACTACTGTGTCAGCCTTCTCTCTGACCTACCTTCCTCCTCTCTTGCCCCGCTCCGGTCTATTCTTCACTCCACTGCCCGGCTCATCTTCCTGCAGAAATGATCTGGGCATGTCACTCCCCTTCTTAAACAACTCCAGTGGTTGCTTATCAACCTCCACTCCAAACAAAAACTCCTCACTCTAGGCTTCAAGGCTCTACATCACCTTGCCCCTTTCTACCTCTCCTCCCTTCTCTCTTTCTACCACCCACCCCGCACGCTCCGCTCCTCCGCCGCCCACCTCCTCACCGTCCCTCGGTCTCGCCTATCCCGCCATTGACCCCTGGGCCACGTCCTCCCGCGGTCCTGGAACGCCCTCCCTCCTCACCTCCGCCAAACTGATTCTCTTCCCCACTTCAAAACCCTACTTAAAACTCACCTCCTCCAAGAGGCCTTCCCAGACTGAGCTCCTCTTCTCCCTCTACTCCCTCTACCACCCCCCTTCACCTCTCCGCAGCTTAACCCTCTTTTCCCCCCCATTTCCCTCTGCTTCTCCCCCTCTCCCTTCCCATCCCCTCAGCACTGTACTCGTCCGCTCAACTGTATATATTTTCATTACCCTATTTATTTTGTTAATGAAATGTACATCGCCTTGATTCTATTTAGCTGCCATTGTTTTTACGAGATGTTCTTTCCCTTGACTCTATTTATTGCCATTGTTCTTGTCTGTCCGTCTCCCCCGATTAGACTGTAAGCCCGTCAAACGGCAGGGACTGTCTCTATCTGTTGCTGACTTGTTCATTCCAAGCACTTAGTACAGTGCTCTGCACATAGTAAGCGCTCAATAAATACTATTGAATGAATGAATGAATGAATTATTCTTATCATTATTGTTATTATTATCTGACATGGTCTAGTCTGTTGGTTTCACTCTAGGCTGTAAGCTTCTTGTGAGCAAGGAATGTGTTGTCACTTATATTGTTACATTATACTCTTAGTACTGTGCTCTGCACACAGTAAGCTCTTAAAGAAGCAGCATAGCACAGTGGAAAGAGCACAGGCCTGGAAGTCAGAGGACCTGAGTTCTAAACTCAGCTTCTGTCACTTATCTGCTGTGTAACATCAGGCAAGTCAGTTAACTTTTCAGTACTTCCTTTTCCTCATCTAGAAAATGAAGATTAGATGTATTTTGCCCCTTTCCCTTAGACAGTGAGCTCCATACAGGACAGGGACTGAGTCTGACCTGATTCATTTATATCTACCCCAGTCCTTAGTACAGTGCTTGGCACATAGTAAGAGCTTTACCAATATGACAGTTATTATTAACAGGGAAGAAGAGGATTCATATTAACCACAGAAGCGTTTCACCTTCCCTATATCATTTCTCCTGCCCATTATCATTAATTGTAGTCTTAATCAAATCAAATTTCATCCAATTGGCTCTCGCCTGAACCTCTATTTGGGCCATAATTGCATTACTGGGAAAACTTTCAACAAATTTGTGTCACACAATTAGAAGATAAAAAGAATGTGCGAAAAGCATATCCTAAACTCAAATAATACAGAAACCCTTACTATCTTCTCAGTAAATTCAGTGTATTCTTGAAGATTAAATACATTGTAGAGCCACATAAGTAGGTATTGAGAAGTCAGAATGAAAATGGGAGTCTGATTATTTCTAAGTACATTCCCATCACAATTAAGCATAAGTTGAGGCACGGGTGGCCTCTTTGTTAAAGGCACAACTGGTCGCTGTAAATTCAGTTAGGAAATTCAAGGTATAGTCAGGTTCACAAACAAAATCGAGAGTCACAAAAGAAAGCTCTTTAAAAACGTGGCCCTGAATGCATGACCCAGTAGCCATTTGTTTTCTGTGACAACAGAAACGTGAAAACAGATTGGCTTCTCCAAAAAGGTAATAGGCAAAATTTGCCTAAGAGCATGCAGTTGAAAACAATACAGAGAAGCAATGAAGTGAAGCTTCAATGGGTAACAAGAAATCTAGCACCCAGAGGAAAATGGTTTATTGCAGGGCCCAGTTAGAGGCAAAATTGTTATGCACCTGGAAAATTGATTGTTTTCTTCTCTTTGTTACAAATTTTCTCTAATGCCTTCAATGCTTCTTCCCTAGAACTGGAATAAAACAGAGCAGTTTTAGCTCAAAAGACTGAGGAAAGTGAACGTGGTGGTGGTAAAATCAATAAAACAGGAAATGACATTCTCTAAACTTGTATTAGAGAAAAGAAGCATAATTGCTTAGCAACTATGACAAAAGGGCATCTATATAGTATTTTTTGAGTGCTTACTCTGAGCATTATGGTACTAAGTGCCTGAGAGAGTATAATAGAATAGGTAAATATGGTCTCTGCTTCCAAACAGCTTATACTCTAGTAGGACTGAAACACCCTAAAATAAATACACATAGGAGAAACTATGAAGCATAAAATTATGTACAAAAGGGCGATGGGGGAGGCTGGGAGGATGAGTTCCCAAGTATTTTATGGTAAGGAAAGTTGTGCTAAAGTTGTGCTAAAGGGGCAGTGTATGGAATTATAAATTGAGGAAGATAAATTAATGAGAGAGTTTCCCTGGAAGAGCTCTGAAGATAGGGAAGGAGGTCATCTTTTGGATATGATTGGGGAGGAAGTTTAAGGAGGTTATAAGCGAGAGAGTAGAAGGAAAGACAAAAGCAAGGCACGGGGAGTAAGGTGATTTAAGAGAAGTGGTGTGTGCGAACTGGAGTGTAATGAATGAGAAGTGAGGATAAATAGGAGGGAGAGAGTTTGACTGAGTTTCTTAGTGACAAGGGTCAGGAGTTTCTGCTTGACCATTGGAAAACCACTGGAGTTTTCTGAGGAGTGGGGAGACAGACACAAGCCTGTGTTTTAGTAAAATAATCCAAGCAGCTGATTGAAATATGGACTGGAGAAAGTAGAGGTTGGAGGGAAGGAGGTCTGCAAGGAAGTGAATTAAGGGTGCAAATCCAAATGCAACAGTGATGCAGAAAGGAGTGGGAGAACAGGAAATAAGGGCTTCACTGGGGAAGGCCTAGTGGAGAAGATTTGATTTTCATAAGGCTTTGAAGATGGGAAGAGTGTTGGTCAGATATGACGAGAGAGGGAGTTCCAGGCCAGAGACAGGATGTGGGTGAGGGGTCAGGAGTGAGATAGATGAGACTATGGTACAGTGAGTAGGTTAGAATTAGAAGAGTGAAGAGTGCGGGCTGAGTTGTATTAGGAATTCAGGGAGGTAAGATAGGAGGGGGCAAGGTGGTTGAGTGCTTCAAAGCCAAAAGACTTTTTGTTTGATGTGTAGGTGGATAGATAACCACTGGAGGTTCTGGAGGAGTGGAGAAACATGGACTGAATGTTTTTTCAGAAAAATGACCCAGCCAACTGACATTAATATAAATTAATTAATTATGGATATGTGCAAAAGTGCTGTGGGGCTGATGGAGGGGGGAATAAAAGATTCAAATCCAAGTGCCATCCTTGGAGTGGGAGGGGGAAATGGGGAAATGAGGGCTTAGTCAGGAAGGCCTCTTGGAGGAGATATACTTCAGTAAGCCTTCGAAGGTGGGGAGAGTCAGATATGAAGAGTGAGGGCATTCCAGGCCAGAGGCAGGACAGGGGAGAGAGGCCATAGGAGAGATAGAGGAGATCAAGGTACAGTGATTAGGTTATCATTAGAGGATCAAAGTGTGTGGGCTGGGTTGTAATAGGAGAGCAGAGAGGTGGAGTAGAAGGGGAGAAGGTGATTGAGTACTCTAAAGCCAATGGTGAGGAGTTTCAGTTTGATGCGGAGGTTGATGGGCAACCACTGGAGGTTCTGGAGGAGTGGGGAAACATGGACCGAATGCCTTTGTAGAAAATTTATCTGGGCAGCAGAGTGTATTACAGATCGGAGTGGGGAGAGACAGAAGGCAGGGATGTCAGCAAGGAGGCTGATACAATAACCAAGGTGGGATAGAATAAGAACTTGGATTAATGTGGTAGCAGTTTGGATGGAGAGGAAAAGGGTGCATTCAGTTCTTCTGTCCAAACGGATAACCTTGCATATACCTCAGTGCTTAGAACAGTATTTAGCATATATAGTGCTTAACAAATACCATGATTAATCAATAGTTATTTGCTTATATTAATTATTAATTAATACATTAATAAATTCCTCCTCTGCATCTGTTCCACAAAGTGGTGTGTCACCCCCATCTCCTCCTTCATGGTGTTCCAACAACCTGAAACATTCTCCCCTACTTCATTCAACAAACCACATATTCCACTTCCTTCAGAGTTCTGCTAACACCTCTCTTCCTGTGATAAGATTTCTCTGATTAACTCTCCAGATCTATCACATCAACCCATTAACCCTTTCAGCTCATAGATAGCATTTATTTATAGCCTCCTTCAGCACTTTTTTATGTATGCATGAACAGTGTATTTGAAATTATTTTATGTTGCCCCTCCAGTTAGTGAGTAAGATCTTCTTGTGCAGGGACTGTCTATGCTTCTGCTGTACTTTCACAAGTTCTGATTACAGTGTTTTGCACCCATTTGACACTCAAGCTGTAGGTAGAGAAGGAGCTTACACTAGCTGGGGAGACAGACATTGAAATAAATGAGAGTAAGTGGCAAGGTAAGTGGCAAGGTAAAAGGATATGTACATGAGTGCTGAGAGCTGGGTGAATATCAAATGTTTATAAGTTACAGATCCAAGTGCATAGGGGATGCAAAGAGAGGATGAATAGGGAAAGTGAGATCTAGTCATGGAAGGCCACTCAAAGGAGATGTGATATCAGGGAGGTTCTGAAGGTGGGAGAGTGGTGGCAAGTCAAATATGAAGGGGGTGGAAAAAATGTTCAGGGACAATTCTGTGTCTTCCATATCAATTCGCGTACCCCTTCCTCTCATAATTTTTTTTATATTTTTATGGTGCAGCCTCAGTGATGAAACTCAGGCACAAAGAAGTGAAGAGACTTGCCCAAGGTCACACAGCAGACAAGTGGGAGAGCGGGAATTAGAACTCAGGTCTTCTGACTCCCAAGCATGTCCTCTAACCATTAGACAATGCTGCTTCTCAATTATTTCAGAACCTCAACTCATTTCTGAAACCCTTCATAAGTTCCCTCCCTTGTCCCCCATTCTGATGACTTTGCGAATTACTTTGTTGAAAAAAATCAAGACCATCTGGCATGATATCTTCCCTTCACTTCCCCGACTCTCTCTCACCTTTACATCTCTCTCCCAAGAGCTCAGTTCAGTGACTACTTAGTGCACATATTACATTTTCAATAAATACTCTTGATCAGTTGATTTAGTGCACTGTACTAAGTATTTGTGAGAGTACAATAGAGGAAAGTGTAATAATTGCACTCAAGGAGCTTACTTATAATGAGAAAGACAGATACAAAATAACTTACACACAGGAGGAAGAAGAGAATAGAAAGGTACATAATTTGAATAAGTGCTTAAGTAGTAGAGAATGTCAAATGATAAAATATATAAGTGAAGGCTGTGATTGTTAAAGTGCTAAGGAGTATATTCTCTTCCTTCTCCTCTTCCTCTTCCTCATTTTCCTCCTCCTCTTTCTCGTTCTTCTTCTCCTACTCTTCCTCCTTTGTCTTGTCCTCCTCTTCTTCCTCTCCTCTACCTTCCAAGTTAGACTGTAAATCCATGTGGGACAGGGACTGTGTCCAACCTTATTATCTCGAATCTACCTTTGCACTCAATAAAATACCTGACATATGGTAAGTGATTAACATATGCCATTAAAAAAAAAAGATACAAACTAGGAAAAGAAAAATTGATAAGGGAAAGCATCACAGAGGAAGTGGAATTTCAGAAGGGATTAGAAGATGGGAAGCTTTGTGGACTGGTAGATTTAAAGGGGGATTAGTTTCAGTCAGAAGGAAGGGTGTGAGTGAGGATTTAGTGAATCCTGAATCACTGAGACTGGGTTTTCCATGGATAATTCACAGAGGAGAATTGAAGCTCCTATCTAGAGAGAACTAAGGGCAGTCATTCAATCAGTCAATTGGGTTTGTGTTTCCTCAGTTTGGGGAACACTAAATTAGTTTCAAATTAAGGCTACCAGTCACAGCATTTATGAACTAGGAGCCTATTCTGCTCATCTTGAAAGCCTATCCAAAATATTTTTGAAAATGAGTTGATAAGTTTTCAAGATTAATTTTCCCCTCTCGGGATCACACTTGGAAAGTTTCTGGTTCCCTACCAGTCTCGATTATGGGAGGGAGAATCAAAAAGGAACATACCCATTCCATTCTGAACTTGGGCAGTGGCTAGTGAGTGGGAGGCAATCTGCTACAAGTCAGAACTCTCCTGTGCTGGTCAGTAGCTGCATGGGAGAGAGTTGAGGGCAGTGATTCAGGTTTACTCCACAGAAGAAGGCAGTGGTAAACAACTTCCATATTTTTACCAAGAAAATGCTATTAATACACTATCAGGGCATTGCAGGAGAAGTTGGGATATTCTGGGAGAGATATGACCATGGAGTCACAATGGGTCGAACAACTCGACAGCATAAGTAGAGACAGGATTAATTTTATCACTTGCTATTTTTCTTTGACAGACTAAATTGAGCTTTCTACAAATGGTCAAAAAAAACATGTTTAGCTTTGAGGAGATATCCTATAGAAAGCATGGGTTGGATAGCCATTTATCAAGTATGCTGCAGGTATGATTCTATCCAGCAGGGTACTTGGATATTTGACCTTTTTGTTGCTTTCCTTGTTTAGTATTCTATAAAAATGAGCCTTTTCCATTCTTTCGTTCTATTCTACTTTTCATCTATTCTAATAGTGGGTGAATCATGTCACTGGCTTTCAGAGCCCTAATCTAGGTGGTTCATTTTTAAAGCTTTCTTTACAGTTTTTACTAGTAGACTGGGGAAGATACTCACCCTACATAGCCATAAATTATATCTATATTTTTGAGAAGCAGCATGGCTTAGTGGAAAGAGCATGGGCTTGGGAGCCAGAGTTCATGGGTTCTAATCCCATCTCTGCCACTTGTCAGCTGTGTGACTTTGGGAAAGTCACTTAACTTCTCTGTGCCTCAGTTCCCTCATCTGTAAAATGGGGTTTAAGACTGTGAGGCCCATGTGGGACAACCTGGTGGGACAACCTGATTACCTTATATCTACCCCAGCGGCAGGGACTGTCTCTATCTGTTGCCGACTTGTTCATCCCAAGCGCTTAGTACAGTGCTCTGCACATAGTAAGCGCTCAGTAAATACTATTGAACAGTACTTGGCACATAGTAAGCACTAAACAAATATCATCATTATTATTATTATTATTATTATTAAAATATTTCAGCAAATGAAAGTCCAAATGAATATGTTTGGGACTAAAGTAATTGTTAAATATAAGAATAGTTGACCATTAGCTGTGCTCCTAATTTAGTTGTGAAAATGAATATTTGAAAGAGAATAGTAGAAGTGGCACAGCAAAAAGAAGTTTTAAAATTTTCAACCAAATAAAGAAAAGAGTAGTTTAATGGGGAGAAATTGAAAATATACCATATCAACAAACGTTTCTGCATAAAACTGAGGCAAAGTACATTGTCAAGGGATTGAATCTGAGAAGTCTGTTACCTTCACCTCATATGAGAAATGTAAAGGGATCCCAGAAAAGACCACAATCAGTCAAAAACAGAAAATAGAGCGAGATGTCAAGCGTGCTTAGAAGGGACAGTTTGAGGTTTTTGTTGTGGGATGGGGACAGGTTTATCAACTCTGTTATATTGTACTCTTCCAAGCATTTAGTACAGTGTTCACACATAAGTGCTCAAGAAATACAGTTGATTGATTGGAGATCAAAAGTAATTGGGGAAGCTTGTGTATACCAGCAGAGATGGGGAAAGTAAACAGAAGAGAAGAGAAAAGGAATGGTCAAAAGGAATGTAATAATAAATAAATAACAATAATTAATTGTGGTATTTGTTAAGCACTTACTATGCACCAAGCACTGTTCTAAGCACTGGGGTAGAAACAAGGTAAACAGTTTGACCCACCTGGGGCTCACAGTCTCAATTTCCATTTTACAAATGAGTTAACTGAGGCACAGAGAAGTTAAATGTCTGGCTCAAGGTCATACAGCAGACAAATGGCAGAGCTAGGATTAGAACTCAGGTCCTCTGACTGCCAAACCTGTGCTCTTTCCACTAAGCCATGCTGCTTCTCTAGAATGTGATAATGAGGTATAAAGTCTTATGCCACAGGAAGATAACTCCTAGTAGTAATATTAGTAATAAAAATAATAATTGTGGTATTTGTTAAGTGCTCATTACATTATACACCAAGCACAGGACCAGTTAAAAAACAATCAGGTCAGATACAGTCCCTTTCTCACATGGTCCAGAGTCTAAGTAGGAGGGAGAACAGATATTGAATTCCCATCTTACCATTGAGGAAATTGAGATGTGAAAAATTTAAATGACTTACCCAAGGTCACACAGCAGGCAAGTGGCAGAGCTGGGATTCATACATAGGTCCTCCATCTTCCAGGACCAGATGCTTTCTATTAGGCCATGCTGCTGCTACTGGAGTCTTGCAGGTGGCCACAGTGGAGAAATAAGCATATTATGGTTGGTAGATCACAAGTCTAGAGTCATCATTTCAGCACTGTAACAAGTTATAGTACATTCCTCTTGAGCACTGGTATTCTAAGTAAATCATAAGTCTCTTAGAAAGTTCTAAAAAAAGACAAGCCCTGATACATTCAGGTCAGGCTTCCCCTAAGTAAAGACATGGTCCAGGCTTCAACACTAGCTGTGAAAATGTTTCAGATATGCACGGTTGTTTTAGGAATATGGCCACTGAATGTTAAATAAGTCTCTTAAATCCCCAGAGCAATTACCTAAAAATCAATGCTTCATTCTCTAATATGCACAGTAACATTTTGGAACTCATTTTAGGCTCTGGCACAAGCAATTTGCATAACTGGGGGATCCTAACTCACTGTTTCTAATTCAGTGAGTACTTAAAAGTACTGTATAGAGGTCATTTAGAAGAATACTTTTAAACACTCCAAGCTGAGCACTGCATACAGAATGCACATTGAACTGAATGTGGAAGGAGTATGCACAAATCACAGTATAGATCTCAGAAACCAATTACCTAAAATATGTAAACATAAAATAACAATGTTTTCTTGTAGAGGCAAATCTTCATTAATTCCTTTGGCATCGATTATATTCACATGATTCACTTTAAACTCTTCATTATAATGGGAGTTTAATGTGGAATTCCTGAGTAATGACTTTTTTTAATTACCAGATAATAGCAAATGAAAAAATATATGCCTTCCATTTGGTCCATTTTATAAGGATAAATAAATGCATCCATAAAATAATTTATTTCGTTAGTTGCTTGGAGACCTTATTGCTGATATGACAACCCTGGCATAATAAATCAGACCAGAGTTTCCCTTCTGTTTGCCTATGGAAACCATATCTTTTCTAAATGAAAGATAGTTTTCTATCCACTAGGCTATAGTGACATCTACAGAAAATAAATTTAAAAGGAGAAAACCTGTTTACATGAGAAGCAGCTTTAGTGGAAAGAGCCAGGGCTTGGGAGTTAGTGGATATGGGTTCTAATTACGACTCCTCCACTTGTCTCATGTGTGACCTTGGGCAAGCCACTTCACTTCTCTGTGCTTCTGTGACCTCTTCTGTAAAAAGGGGATTAAGACTGTGAGCCCCACGTGGGACAACGTGCTTACTCGTATCTACCCCAGTGCTTAGAATGGTGCTTGGAACATAGTAAGCGCTTAACAAATATCATTATTATTATATATTGTAAGATCCAATACAGGACTAGCCCTATTCTAGTCAAACTCAAAAGACCTTAAGTCCCCAAATTTCTTAAATGGAGAGGTTGTATCTCCCCAGTCCATCCCCAAATTTTCTGTTCAAGTCTCTCCAATTGCAGTCGTTCCGATTACTGCTACTTAAATGGCTTAGCAAAGCTCTTAATGGATTCACAAAAGATGTACTTTCTTAAATAAGGGGCCAGGGGAAGGACTGGAGAGGAGAGATGTGTTGGTAATGATAACCACGGGGTAACTGTACCCTCAGAATGCCTCAGAGGGCCCCTTTAGTAGGAACCCAAAAGCAAGACAGGTGATTCTTCCCAGACACACTCTACATGAGCTCAGGGGAAATGATTTTCCTTGTCTTGACCCGCCCGATCCCCTACCACCCCGTCAAGCAAAAGGATAGGATAGGAAATTGGACTCAGTGTGTTAGTTGCCACATCATCTCTAAAAAAAAAAAATCCTTATTGTTTTCAACAGCAAATCCCCTACAAATACCCCCAAATCTCCTAGGACCTAATTTATGAGTTTTCAGGACTGCAATATCCAAAAATGCATCTAATAGAACATTTCTAAACAAAGTTAGGTATTATAGTTGCTGAATGTACTAGTTACTTCAATTGGAGCCAAAATGCTACAGTTCATTAGAGGATCAGCATTTTTTATTAGTCTGGCAACTTAATTCATAAGCACATCTACTGATAATTTACAGATTATTGATGTAGTGAGGCCATGCACCATTTTTTTCTCACACATCGTTATTGAGTAATAAACACACTTTACCTAGAAACCTAGTTGAACAAGAAAATGCATTCATTGCCCTGCATCTCCAACAGATCAATTATAACTGCAGTTCTCTTTTTTACTTTTAATGACACCATTCATCTTCCTTTTCTAGAAAGACTTTTAATTCTCAGTATTCATCTTTTTTGACACAGATTGTCCTATAGGGAAAATGTGTTTAAATCCCATGGTCCGATTTCCTTTAAACTCTATCCACCTGCAACTCATTAGAATGAAAAAGGTTTGGAAAAACCCTCTCAGCTTTTTTTTGTTTTATAATGCATGCCATTAAAATGACTTCAAGAGGATGAACATGTCATTTTAGATTAACCTCTTGAAACACCTCCCTTTTAGTTTTTCCATCAGATTCAACATATCTTTAGTGCTTAGAAAGAAAAGCAATGTAACATATCAAATCAATCAATCACATTTATTGAATGTTTACTGAATGCATAGTACCGTATTAAGCATTTGGGAGGGTATAATACGACAGAGTTGGTTTACATATTCCCTGCCCACAATGAACAAACATTCTAGAGAGAGAGACAGTCATTATTATAAATAAATGAATTATGGATGTGTACATTAGTGCTGTGAATCTAGGAGTGAGGTAACTAGAGGATGAAAATCCAAATGCAAGGGTGACACAGAAGAGAATGGGAATGAAGGTCTTGTCAGGGAAGGCCTCTTGAAGGGGATATGCCTTCAATAAGGCTTTGAAGGAGGGAAGAGTGATCGTCTGACCGATAAAAAGTATGGAGGGTGTTTCAGGTCAGAGGCAGGATGTGGACGAGAGGTCGGTGGCAAGATCGAGGTTCAGTGAGTAGGTTGGCATTAGGGGAGACAATGTATGGGCTGGGTTGTAGTAGGATTAGAGAGAGGTAAGGTAGGAGTGGGCAAGGTGATTAAGAGTTTTAAAGCTGATGGTAAGGAATTTCTGTTTCATGTAGAAGTAGATGGTCAACCATTGCAGGTCTTTAAGGAGTGGGAAAACATGGACTCAATGCTCTTGTAAAAAAATGATCTTGGCAGCAGAATGAAGTACAGACTATAATGGGGAGAGGCAGGAGGCAGGGAGGTCAGCAAGGAGGCAGATGCAGCAGGCAGATGCAGCAGTCAAGGTGGGATAGATGGTTGGATTAACATGGAGGCAGTTTGGATGGAGAGGAAAGAGAGGATTTTAGCAGTGTTGTGAAGGATGAAGTGATAAGATTTCATGACAGATTGAGTGTGTGGGTTGAATGAGAGGGATGAGTCAAAGATAATGCCAAGATTACTGGATTGTGAAACAGGAAGGATGGTGTTGCTATCTACAGCAACAGGAAAGTCACGGGGAGGTCAAGGTTTGGGTGGGAAAATAAGGAGTTCTGTTTTGGACATGTTAAATTAGAGGCATCAGTGGGACATGTAAGTATACATATCCTGAAAGCAGGAGGAAATGCGAGACTGCAGAGGAGAGAGATGAGGCCTAGAGATGTAGATTTGGGAATCATCTTTATAGAGATCGTAGTTGAAGCCACAGAAGCAGTTGAATTCAAGAGAGGGGGTGTAATTGGAGAATTGAAGGGGATGCAGAACTGATGCTTGAGGGACTCGCTCATTAGGGGATGGGAAGCAGAAGAGGAGCCTACAGTTGTTTGATTTTTTTTTTCTTTCAGGAGTAATCCTGCTTGTTTTTCACTGAAAAACACTTTCCAGTTTTGTGTCTAGGTATGGTATTTATCAGACATTCAATGTG
Organism: Ornithorhynchus anatinus; assembly: GCF_004115215.2. Classification (NCBI taxonomy): domain Eukaryota; kingdom Metazoa; phylum Chordata; class Mammalia; order Monotremata; family Ornithorhynchidae; genus Ornithorhynchus; species Ornithorhynchus anatinus. The sequence continues at coordinate 160,895,267 of NC_041728.1, forward strand.
CTAATATCTGGGGTAAATACAAAGTTAACATGGGGCTCATATGAGATTTATAATCTAAATAGAAGCAGAATGACACATATGAAACAGTGAAATGAAAGACAAAAATAAATTACTAATTTGCCCTTAGCAATTATGTACAGATGGATATTTTATGTATTTATCTGTTATTTATTGAGGAATTTTATCTTAATTTATTTACACTATTTCCTCCTTTATTCTTCCTTTATCCTGGTGTCACTAAATCTAAATAAAATTTTGATTATCCATTACATTAAGCAAGTGAGATTGATATCACCATTTTAGTTGGTAAAAAAGTGCTACTACTGAGAGCTCACCTCCTCCAAGAGGCCTTCCAAGACTGAACCTCCTTTCCCTCTGCTCCCCCTCCCGCCCCCTGCCCCCACCCTCTGCTTCTCCCCCTTCCCCTCCCCTCAGCACTGTGCTCATTTGTATATATCATTTATTACGCTATTTATTTTGTTAATGAGGTGTACATCCCCTTGATTCTATTTATCTTGATGATGTTGTCTTGTTTTTGTTTTGTTCTGTTTCTCTCTGCTGTCTGTCTCCCCCGTTTAGACTGTGAGCCCATCACTGGACAGGGAATGTCTCAATCTGTTGCTGAATTGTACATTCCAAACACTTAGTACAGTGTTCTGCACAAAGTAAGCGCTCAAAGTAAGAGAAGTAGCATGACTCAGTGGAAAGAGCCCGGGCTTGGGAGTCAGGGGTCATGGGTTCGAATCCCGGCTCTGCCACTTGTCAGCTGTGTGACTGTGGGCAAGTCACTTCACTTCTCTGGGCCTCAGTTACCTCATCTGTAAAATGGGTATTAACTGTGAACCTCAAGTGGGACAACCTGATGACCCTGTATCTCCCCCAGCGCTTAGAACAGTGCTCTGCACATAGTAAGCGCTTAACAAATACCAACATTATTATCAATAAATACTGTTGAATGAATGAATGAATTAATGAACAATAACTGTATTTGTTAAACACACACTTTGTGTCAAGAATTCTATTAAGTGCGGGGGTAGATACAAGATGATCATTCAGGTTCCACATTGGGTTCATACTCTAAGTATAGGGAGGCAAAAGGTGTTGAATACCTATTTTGCAGATAAAGGAACTGAGGCACAGATCATTTGGATGACTTGCCAAGTTCACACAACAGGTAAGTGGTAGAGTAGAATTAGAACCCAGGTCCTCTGGCTCCCAGGCCCATGCTTTTTCCAGGTAAAAAAGGGACCAAACCTGAAATCCTATTAGATTCTTCCTTTTTCATATCTGATGGGATCACATTGGTGAAAAAAATACATTGGAAAGTTTTGCAGGTGCATTTACTATTTTAACCAAAAGAACCTTTTCTTGACATTTAACTTCTGTGGTCCATTTTGGTCGAAAGTACTACACTGTTTCTCTCTGCCAGATTTAAGCATTTTTGAAGATATAAAATGGTGAGATAAATATCATATATTTAATTTTGTTTGCCTTCCATGGCATTTTCTTTCCTCTATGTCAACATATATTGAAGGCTCAGCAACTTACTATTCTAGTGTCAAAGAGCAGAGCCAAGGAAAATATATACTCATCCATAAGCTATCAAATTCTCACTAAATAACTAAGGACTTTTTTATGACTTATGATTTCAATTAATTCAAAGCATACCTTTTGCCATAGCAAGGAAAACCTTTTTTTTTCAGTGGTGACAGGAATAAGTCACTTTAAAGAGCAAGCCAGATAAATGGTACCATAGAAGAAATAATATTTTGAAACGTAATCATTTTGGAATATCAGAGCTCAGATGCAGCAGCTGATTTTTCACTGGTATCTGGCTTTTTACCCATTTTTCCAGCTGGGTTGACTGTGGTACAAGTCAATTAAGTGATATGCCAAAGGTCTCAGAGTGAATTAGAGTTTTATCCAGAAATAAAATCCAGCATTTCTCTGGATTCTTTTCTGCTGTAAATACTTCACCTCACCACCCTTTTTCTGCCTTTATAATAAAATGACTTTTGAAGACATATGACTGCAGCTTTCACAGCATTATTTTTAACTCTAGACTTTAGTTACTCCTACATAACATTGCCCACACCTCAGGTCTGATTTCTTTGACAAATTCAGTAATCTTTAGTAATGTGGTTTTCCGAAGCTTTTGGATGGGACATCTAGGACCTCATCTTAAAAGTTACCTATTTCTGATTGTTTTGTTCTCCACCATAAACTTGTCAGACTATTGGTGCACTTATTCTGAAATGAGATGCAGGGAAGCACCATGTTAACTAGAGGTGGAGTAAGACAATTAGAGTCCAATAATCTAAAACTGTTTTGTTCTTTGCAATAAGAGCAATTCCAGTCAGATTGGAATCTCACCAAAGAATCTTCAAACCCAAAAGATTCATGGTTTTAAAAAGTCATGGTTTTCAAGCAACTACTGTCATTAGTATTAATGAAGAATTATTTTGATAAGGCTAGGGCGTTTTCAACACTAGAACTTATTTTGCTTCCAGGATAAATGAAAATGTATCAATTTCATATTTGTATTTAAATTTCTCTCCCCAGAGACATTAACCTAAGAACTGTCTTTTCACTAACTTACATAAAGCATTTTAATAATAATAATAATGTTGGTATTTGTTAAGCGCTTACTATGTGCAGAGCACTGTTCTAAGTGCTGGGGTAGACATAGGGGAATCAGGTTGTCCCACATGGGGCTCACAGTCTTAATCCCCATTTTACAGATGAGGTAACTGAGGCCCAGAGAAGTTAAGGGACTTGCCCACAGTCACACAGCTGACAAGTGGCAGGGCCATGATTCAAACTCATGACCTCTGACTCCAAAGCCCGTGCTCTTTCCACTGAGCCACGCTGCTTCTCTGTTTTGCCTTTGTACTGATAATGACCCCTGCTCTTCTACTAGCAAAGAGGGAGAAATATATTTGTTAATTCTAGGAGAGAAAATATGATCATTCTCACCCACTAAACCCAACACAAGTATATTAATTCATCTGGGAAAAGGTTACACTTTTTGTAATTTGGTTGATGGCCAGCCGCTCTCTGATTTCCTAAGACGTTTCCTATAAGCAACTCCAAAAGATGAGAGGTGAATAAGTGCTACGTCACCACACCTTATAAAGTGATGTTCTGTTAGATCCTCTAGACTTGACAGTCAATCATATTTATTGAGTGCTTACTCTGTGCAGAGCACCATACTACACTCTTGGGAGAGTAGAATACAAAAACATAACAGATACTTTTCCTGCCCTCTATGAGGTTACAGTCTAGAGGGGGAGAGCTCCCTGTGGTGAGGGAATATGTCTACAAGCTCTGTTATATTGTATTCATTCTTTCATTAGATTGTATTTACTAAACACCTATTGTGTGCAGACAGTGTACTAAGAGTTTGGGAGACTACAATACAAGAATAAACAGACACATTCACATTCACTGCTCACAAAGAGCTTAGAGTCTGTAGGAGGGGGAGATAGACATTAATGTAAATAAATTAATAAATTACAGATGTGTATAAAAGATCTGTGGCACTGGGAGGGGGGAAGAACAATGGGAGAAAGCCAGGGCAACTCAGAAAGGAGTGGGAGAAGAGAAAAGGGTGCTTATTCAGGGAAGGCTTCTTTGAGGAGATGTGTCTTCAATAAGGCTTTGAAAGACAGGGAGAGAAATTGTTTGTTGGATTTGAGGAGGAAGTTTGTTCCTGGCCAGAGGCAGGATGTGGGCGAGAGGTCAATGGGAAGATAGGTGAAATCGAGGCATAGTGAGGAGTTTAGCATTAGGCGAGCAAAGTGTGCGGGCTGGATTGTAGTAAGAGAGTAGCGAGGTGAGGCAGGAGGCAGTAAGGTGACTGAGTGCTTTAAAGCCAGTGGTGAGAAGTGTTTGTTTTTTTTAATGCAGAGTTTATGGGCACCCCACTGGAGTTTTTTGAGGAGTAGTGAAATATATTCTGACTGTTTTTGTAGATAAATGACCCAGGCAGCAGAGTAAAGTATGGATGGAGTGGGGAGAGATAGGAAATTAGAAGGCCAACAAGGACCTGAGGCAGTAATTCAGGAGGGATAGGATGAGTGATCATATTAATGTGGAAGCAGTTTGGATGGAGTGGAAAGGGTAGATTTTAGCGATGCTGTGAAAGTGAGACTGACAGGATTTAGTAATGGCTTGAATATGTGGGTTGAATGAATGAAAAGAGGCAAGGACAATGCTAACATTACTGGCTTGTGAGACAGGAAGTGATGAGAAAGCCGAGGAAGGACATGGTTTGGGTGGCAAGATGAGTGGTTCTGCTTTAGACATGTTAAGCTTAAGGTGATGAGAGGACATCCATACAGAGCTGTCTTGATGGCAGAAGGAAATGTGAGACTGCAGAAAGAGAAAGAGAGATCAGGTCTGGAGATGTAGATTTGTGTATCATCCATGTAGAAGTGGTAGTTAATGCCATGGTAGCGAATGAGTTCTCCAAGGGACAACTCTCCCAACCACTTAATAGTTGTACTCTCCCAACTACTCAGAACAGGACTCTGCCCACAGTAAGTATTAAATAAATACTACTGACTGATTAATTGATAATACTAAAATTTGCCTTTAGAGGAGATAAGATTAACAAATAGAGCAGTTTCTCTTCCTTAACTTTAGAAGAATAACTAAAGTTATTCTTTATTTGAGGTGCACCAGACACCTCACTCATCTGTGTTCAGGCTCTCCCCACTCCAGTCAGTACTTCACACTGCTGACCAGATTATTTTTCTAAAACAAGTTCTGTGCACATCTACCAACTCCTCTGTTTGCCTATCTATCTCCACATGAATCAACATCTATTCACCATTAGCTTTAAGGCATTCAACCAGCTCTCCCCCACCGACCTAACCTTGCTACTCTCCCCCTATAACCCAGCACTTCACCCTTCCAAAACCAACCTACTCTCTCTACTTCAATATAGTTTTTCTCACTCTCGACCCCTTGTTCAGCTCCTCCTTCCTTCCTGGAACTCCTTTCCCCTTCATGTCTGACAGACCACAACACTTCCTACTTTTAAAACCCTACTAAAATCTTATCTACTCTGCAGACCTTTCCAGCTTAGCCTCTCATCTCCACCCCTTATTCTCCTATGCTTCTGTGACATCTTTGCAGTGGTGTCTCTGTCCACTAATCTTTCCAATACTCCACCACCAGGCCCTTAGCACTTAAGCCATATCCTTATATTCTGCAGTTTCTTCTACCTGTAGTATATTTTAATGCCTGTCTCATCCAAGAGGTTGCAAATTCTCTGTGGGCAGGGATGGTCCCTACCAATTGCGTTTCACTGTACTCACCCAGGTGTTTAGTAGAGTGCTTTACACACAGCAAATGCCTGATAAATAGCATTAAACATTTGACTGATTGATTCATTCCCCTGCTAGAATTTACCTTCTAACTGTTCTGCAATTTTCCATATGCTTTGAAGAGAGAGTAAGCACAAAATTTTGTTTCTGTGACAGGTTCAATCTGCAGCTTCCAGTTTGAATGTTAATTTTTCTAGTGCTACCACAACACAATCTTGTGGAACTGGGAGCTGAAGGGAGAGCGGACTGGGAAAAAAGCTCAAAGGTTTGGCCCATTTCCGGACTGTGTATTTATTTATTTCAGCAGATTGGCCAAGGGACGCAAAAATATCCCGATACCAAATAAATTGCTTCCCATAAAATGACTATATTTAAATGAATCAGTCAGAGTTAATAAATGCTGCATTCCCCCCTTCAAAATGTTAAGTTCATTATTTATTGTTGAAGTTGTAAAAGGCTCCTAAATTATTTGGCAGGTTTACTGCTGGAAAATGATATTAAAATGAAAATTCCAGCTATTTGTGGATTTTTTTCATTCATTCATTCATTAAATCATATTTATCAGGTGCTGACTGTGTGCAGAGCACTGTACTAAGTGCTTGGGAAAGTATAATACAATAATAAATCGTGACATTCTCTGCCCACAGTGAGCTCATAGTCTAGAGTGGGGAGGCAGACATCAATATAAATAAATAAAATTACAGATGTATACAAAAGTTCTGTGGGGCTGGTTCCGGTTCTCTATTGGAAAATATTCTTTCCGATTCACCTGTGGATTTACACATTTCAAAGTGTCATGGCTGTCTTAATAAGTGAGCCTACAGGGTAGGCTTTGATGAATCCTCTGTTTTTTTCTTAAGGCAGGTCCAAAAAAAAATTACTAGTGCTTTCAGTGAACATAGTAGTAATTGAGCACTGCTGTGTATTTACCATTTAACATGTCATTTGGGAATGGATGACAGATTATGGCAATAATAAGATATCCAGATCAAATCAAAGATCTATAAAGACGTAGCAATGGCTTATATTGAAGAATTCTAAGACTGGCACCTTTCACTTCTCCAGTACTTCCATCAACAAATGTCCAAGCCATACCTACAATGCCAACATCAGAGATAAGGACAGGAACACAACAGTGAAGTCCTAAACCTAGAGAAGCAGGGTTGCCTAGTGGAAAGAGCACAGGCCTTGGCGTCAAAGGACGTGGGTTCTAATCCTGACTCCTCCACTTGTCTACTGTGTGACCTTGGGCAAGTTGCTTAACTTTTCTGTGCCTCAGTTACCTCATCTGTAAAAGGGGATTAAAATGCTGAGCCAGATGTAGGGCAGGGACTATGTTCAACCCAATTATCTCCCCCAGTACTTAGGACAGTGCCTGGCACGACCTAAGATCTTAGCAAATACCACAATTATTATCGTTATTTGTAAATCCACCAACAATTATCACCAAGCTTCGTAGATCAGGGGAAATTAAAAGTTAGGTGCTAGGTGAATACATTAGCAGCTGCTATATGGAAAATTTGCATGGAGCCTAGAGAAGAACCATCTTTTAATGGCACAGTGAAGGGACCAATTTTTGCTTCTGGTGGGTTTCCCAAATTTCTAGTACCATACACTAAACCCAGAGGGTGCTCAGTAAATGTTGATGAGAATAATCATAAAACCTACCCCCTTATCCAAGTCCTACAGCTCTTGGACAGGATATTGTTACTCTTTATCAGCAACTAGGCAGAATATCTGGGAAGACACAAATATTTGTACTTTTCTGACTGGTTGGTAAAGATCAGCTGTTAGAACAGTGCTTGGCACATAGTAAGCGCTTAACAAATGCCATCATTATTATTGTTATTATTATTTGACCCCATTCCAGGAATAATCTATTCATCAACTCATTTAATAGTCATCAGCAAGTAAACTGGAGCCTTAATAACCATTACATTTTTACTGGCTACTACTTAGAATTACACAGGAAAAGATAACATATTATTGGAAATCCAGTGAGAAATAAAGGTTAAGAATTATATCTCTTGTCCAGATATCTGCACCCTCAGAAAGCTGTCAAAAGAAAATGCTGTCTCAGAAGCCAAAGTAATCCAGAGGCTAATCAGCTTAAACACATGACAAAAGTCTTTGACAACCCAAGTACTAATAATGTTAACTAATTTTGTAGCCTGCCAAGAAACCAGAAATCACTGCCAGAATAAAATAATGGTTCCTCTGTTTGGCTTTTAGATTTCATATTTTTTTCCCTGACACGGGAGGAGGCATATAAATTAATTTAGAGCTACCTTTGTGGATAACATAAGAATGATCCATCTTATGAGAGAATCCATAAAACTTTGCTGGCTTGTGTACCTAGAAAGTACTGCTGAAATAAAAATATGTGCATTTGGAAGTCTGTAGTTTTTTTCTAAACTGAAACCTTTTATTGCTCAAAATTTACTTATTTAAGGAATAACCTCTCCTTTCTGAGTGCTGAATTGGCTTTTTAAATGTAAAACTCATAAAGGCTTACCTTACCTATAGTTATCTCTTGTATCTTCTCCAATCACTTTATAGTATGATGCAGTTAGAGAACAAGAAGGAATTAAGAAGTCTATGAGTCATTACAGTGGTATAATTGTTTTCCTCTCTTGCTGCTTCAATGACAGACATCATCAGTTAAGTTTGACTGCTTCTTTTTTCTTTTCTGATAGTATTTGCAACGAGATCAAGACATCACAGTCCCTTCTCTGAATGGGATATTACGTTTCTGGGGCTTTGTGGGATGCTAGATGTGTTGTATTTTACATTTATATTCTGCTGGAGGTTGAGCTTTTACCTTTGTGACTTTTTAAAATACTATCTGCCTTCTCAAATTATTTAAAGTGTTAGGAGAAAATCCTGAAGGACTATTTCATAAGATGATACCAGAGCCTTTGGCCCTTTGATATTCACCTCACCTTCCACCCCACAGCACTTATATGCATATCTTTAAATTATGTATTATGATTTATTTACTTATATTGATGTTTGTCTCCCTCTAGACTGTACATTTCTTGGGAGGGATCAGTTGTATTGTATTCTCCCTAGCACTTAGTACTGTGCCCTGCATAAAGAAAGCACCCAATAATTACCATTGATGATAACGATAGATTCTAAGATCTTTGTGAGCCGGGAACAAGTCTACCCACTCTGTAATGTACTTTCCTAAATGCTTAGTACAGTGGTCTGCATACAGTAAGCACTCAAAAAAATACCACTTATTGATCAATTGAAGACATTCCCTTCTAAACTTTTCTTGGGTCAGGTTCATCTTGATGAATATTCATGTCTCTTGAACAAGATCACCCTTTTACTTTTTGTAGTTATTTACAGATAACTCCTATTTTTACAAACATGTTGACCTTTGTATGGCATCCGCAGTTTCAAATATTAATGAATACCAGAGATGGATTGATTGATTTTAGAGCATTTTAATTTTATCTCAGTATTGGGATTCATGGGCACCCATTAACTCTACTGTTCAGGAGAATCACTCTTTGCTAAGTTGATGTGAGCATGATATGATGTGAAACCCATGTGGGATAGAAACTGTATTCAGCCTAAGTTGTATATTCTTCACACATAAAAAGTGCTAACAAATACCATAATAATAGTAATAGCATGATCATCTTTTCTACCTGAGGGGAAAGATCTGCATCTTTTGATATATATCTCATATATACATATATATGTAAAGCAGCATGGCTCAGTGGAAAGCCCAGGCTTGGGAGTCAGAGGTCATGGGTTCAAATCTTGGCTCAGCCACTTGTCAGCTGTGTGACTTTGGGCAAGTCACTTAACTTCTCTGGGCCTCAATTACCCCATCTGTAAAATGAGGATTAAGATTATGAGCCCCCTGTGGGACAACCTGATCACCTTGTATCCTCCCCAGCGCTTAGAACAGTGCTTTGCACATAGTAAGCACTCAACAAATGCCAACATTATTATTATTACCATTATACATATCTAAATATGTACACATATATACATCTATTCATATATTCAATTATTATCCATACCCTATTAATATTAATGTCAGAACCTATTAAGCTCCTTGACTTAGAGGATGAATTGGATTAAATCAGCTTCCCCATAAATTGCCTGGGTTTGAAAAAGAATAGAATCTTAAGGATGTAAAATGTGCTCATTTCTGCCAAATGCATTTGAACTATTGAGAGGGCAACAGATACTGTATTTGTATCTTCAGAAAGCTGTCAAAAGAAAATGCTGTCTCAGAAGCCAAAGTAATCCAGAGGCTAATCACCTTGAACACATCACAAAAGTTTTAGACAACTCAAGTACTAGTAATATTAACTAATTCTAAAGTTGTTTTAAAGTTGGGCCTGGGAGAGGTAGATTTTGGAGTCTTTGGAGAGAAATAGTATTTGAAGCCTTGGGAGTGAATGAGTTCTCCAATAATAATTATGATGTCTCTTAAGCACTTATTATATGCTAAGCACTGTATTAATAGCTGGTGTGGTACAAGAAAAACAGGTTGGATTCATTCTCTCTGCCACATGGGGTTTTCAGTCTAAGGGGGAGGGAGAAGGTATTGGGGTCCCCATTTTACAGATGAGGAAACTGAGGCATAGAGAGACATTAAGTGACTTGTCCACGGTCACACAACAGGTAAAGGTGGGATTAGAACCCAGGACCCCCTGATTCATTTAATCATATTTATACAGATCTGTGTGCAAAGCACTGTAGGAAGCACTTGGGAGAGTACAATATAACAATAAACACATTCCCTGACTACAACAACCTTACAGTCTAGACGATAAGCTCAATGTCTAGATGACAAGTTTACATTCTAGTCCTGTGCTTTTATCACTAGATCAGGTTGCTATATGTATTTAATGTGACTAATATATAATTTTTTCAAAACATGTTTTTATCAAATACATTCTACATCTAGAACAACAAGGTGATAAACCCATCAATTTATTCTATCTTCAAAACATTCTCTCTGCAGCATCTTTAACTTTGCAAAGGCTTTTCCACTGGATTTGCAGACCATGTTTTCAATCATATATACAGATGCTTCTGCTTCTTGGATCCCAGCCTAACATGTCAGAGATGCATTTGTGGTGCTGTCCATAAACTACAGGATTTAGCCATCTTCATCTTGCCTCTTAGCTCGCGCTACATCGTTGATCTTTTTACCGTACCTTATTTCTTCATTTGCAATTTGTACTGGCTGTAGGGTTTTAATATAATTCCCTCAATTGATCAGGTGATAGAGTCATGCTGATATTCCAAACACTTGTTGGTCTCCTAAATTTTAATCTACCCGATGAAGGCAATGATGGGATTTCCCATTAGATCCAAGATCAAAACCTCAGCTCCAAGACTATAGGAACAAGAAAGTATATGAAAGAATGGATTAAAGTGATTTTTTTGTGTATGAAGTGCCACTTCCTAACCCTGCCAGTTATTTTGTATTCTCTGAAGGGCTTAGTACAGTGCTCTGCACAGAGTCAGCACTCAATAAATACAACTGACTGACTGACTGCCAGTCAAGTTACCTCTGAAGCTAGAAATGCAACAAGTGAGTAGTTGGGGAGAGGTGCAACAAGTTCAGAAGTGTACAATAAAGTTTTTCAATTAATCATTTGAAAATACTATCGAGTATTCATTTACTTTGGACAGGGGCTATGTACTTTAGTTAACACGTACATAACAAAGCGGGTAAGATACATACTTAAGTTCTCAGGATGCCGTGAAGGGTTATTTGGTTTGTAGATTCAGAAGTCCTAATGTGGCAGGGGGAAGGATTAAAACTGATGAAGTAGATGAGATCATTGACAATGAGTAGGTTGACATTAATGGAGTGAAGTGTTTGGGCTGGATTGCAGTAGGAAATCAGAGAAGTAAAATAGGAGGGAATGAAGTAATTGAGTGTTTTAAAGCCAATGGTAAGGAATTTCTGTTTGATGCAGAAGTGGATGGGTAGCCACTGGAGGTTCTTGAGGAGAGGGGAAACATGGACCTAACCTTTGTTTTTGAAGAATGATATAGGCAGCTTAGTGTGGAGAGGGGAGAGGCAGGGAAGTCAGCAAGGAGGCTGATGTAGTAAACAATGTGGGATAGGATAAATGCTTGGATTGACATGTAGCAGTTTGGACGGAGAGGAAATAGAGTAGGAAGATATAATCTCTTCCTTCAAGGAGCTTACTTACAGTCTAGTTGTGGGAACTCGAATAAAAAAAAAATCTTTTTCGCAGGGCATGCTCAGTGGAAAGATCACGGGCTGAGGAGTCAGAGGTCGTGGGTTCAAATCCTGGTTCTGCCACTTGTCAGCTGTGTGACCTTGGGCAAGTCATTTAATTTTTCTGGCCCTCAGGTACCGCATCTGTAAAATGGGGATTAAGACTGTGAGCCCCACGTGGGACAACTTGATCAGCTTATATCCTCCCCAGCGCTTAGAACTGTGCTTTGTGCATAGTAAGCGCTTAACAAATGCCATCATTATTATTATTACTCTCAACTATCAGGGATGCCCTAATTTCATTTAAAATGATTCCTGTTGATTTGCTTCTTTCCTTCTTGATTTACCATTAAGTGTTTTTGCCTTGTTCATTTCTTGGTGGATGTAGATACAGCTTTCTTCTTCTCGAATTGCTTAATATTTTTTAAAATGGTATTCATAAAGAGCTTACTATGTACCAGGTACTGTACTAAGTGCTGGGCTAGATACAAATTAATCAGGTTAGACACAGATCCTATCCCACTTAGGGCTCACAGTCTAAGTCCCCATTTTACAGATGTGGTACCTGAGGGCCAGAAAAATTAAATGACTTGCCCAAGGTCACAGCACACAACTGGTGGAGCCAGGATTATTCATTCAATAGTATTTATTGAGCGCTTACTATGTGCAGAGCACTGTACTAAGCGCTTGGGATGAACAAGTCGGCAACAGATAGAGACAGTCCCTGCCGTTTGACGGGCTTACAGTCTAATCGGGGGAGACGGACAGACAAGAACAATGGCACTAAACAGCGTCAAGGGGAAGAACATCTCGTAAAAACAATGGCAACTAAATAGAATCAAGGCGATGTACAATTCATTAACAAAATAAATAGGGTAACGAAAATATATACAGTTGAGCGGACAAGTACAGTGCTGTGGGGATGGGAAGGGAGAGGTGGAGGAGCAGAGGGAAAAGGGGAAAATGAGGCTTTAGCTGCGGAGACGTAAAGGGGGGATGGCAGAGGGAGTAGAGGGGGAAGAGGAGCTCAGTCTGGGAACGCCTCTTAGATTAGAGGATTAGAACCCAGGCCCCTGCTCTATCCACCAGGACACACTGCTTCTGTATTTACAAGAATGGTCCCTTCTAAGTAATATATATTAAGCTTTCATTTTGCTTTAGAGAAAGTTATATTTCTATTAGGTCGTGCAACTGAAGGTGTAGCAGGAATAGTAGAATGTTGGCATTTATTATGTGCCTCTGGGTGTAACGCAGTGGGATATAAAACTCAGCGTGGCTTAGTGGAAAGACCCCGGGCTTGGGAGTCAGAGGTCATGGGTTCTAATCCCGGCTCTGCCGCTTGTCAGCTGTGTGACCTTGGGCAAGGCACTTCACTTCCCTGTGCCTCAATTACCTCGTCTGTAAAATGGGGATGAAGACTGTGAGCCCTACGTGGGACAACCTGCTGGCCCTGTATCTCCCCCAATGCTTAGAACAGTGTTTGGCACATAATAAGCACTTAACAAACACCAATATTATTATTATATGACACATATTTCCTACCTACAAGGAGCTTACATTCAAACAGGCTAATTCTGTTTTTTCCTTTCTAATCTTGCAGAATCAATTGCAAATATAATAATGTTGGTATTTGTTAAGCACTTATGATGTGCAGAGCACTGTTCTAAGCGCTGGGGTAGATACAGGGGAATGAGGTTGTCCCACGTGAGGCTCCCAGTCTTCATCCTCATTTTACAGATGAGGGAACTGAGGCACAGAGAAGTTAAGTGACTTGCCCACAGTCACACAGCTGACAAGGGGCAGAGTCGGGATTCAAACCCATGACCTCTGACCCCAAGCCCGGGCTCTTTCCACTGAGCCACACTGCTTCTCTGTCATTATCAAAGAGGAGTCTTCTTAGATTCTTATTAGTGTTTTGCAATGAATCTGTTGAATAGCAACACTAATATATGTCTGAGAACAACTCTGTTGACACTGTATTTCTTTGCTTGACACATCTGCATATGTTTTTACAATATGGACTGTTGAACATAGTGATTTCATTATGCAGTTGCAGATTATCGCCCCTAGGAGAGTTACATATAATGAATTGATTTGAGTTTCGCTCAGCAAATTGGAAAAAGAGTTGAATTTCAACAAGACAAACATTCTTACAGTTGATAAACAAGAGGGACACTGAGATTTCAAATTCTCATCTATTCATGTTAAGGATTTGGTCCATAGTTGAGAGTCCTAAAAAGAATCTGGCCTCTACTTTACAAATGTATTCATTCGTGGTAGCTCCTGAGGCTGATTAAAGACTCTTGGCTTTTAGGCATTCAATCAGTTCTCTCCCTCCTACCTTTCCTCACTGATCTCTTCCTAGAACCCAACCCACATACTTGGCTCCTCAAAAGCCATCCTACTCTCTGCTCCTCAGCCTTGTCTATCTCGCTGCCAACCCCTTACTCACATCATGGAATTTCCCTCTCCATAACCGACAGACCACCACACTTTCCATCTTCAAAGCCTCCCTGAAGAGGTCATGCCCAGTCAATCCTTTATTTCCCTTACTCGCCCTGTCTTCTGCATCATCTATGCACTTGGATCTATACTAGTAAGCTAATATTCACCCCAACCTCAACCCTACAGCATATATGTACATGGTCTTAACTCCTTGATTTCCCTTATCAGAAATGTATTTTAATATCTGTCTCATCCTCTAGACTGTAAACTCCTTGTGGGCAGGAATCTTGTCTACTAACTCTATTGTATTGTACTTCCCCAAGCATTGAATACAGTCTTCTGCACATGCGAAGTACCTAGTAAATTTTGTTGATTGATTTGGAATGCCTAGTGGTGACTTTGTGCATTAGGATGAGTTATGAAGATTCTCAATTTCTGTACTAATTCAAGCATTTATCCTCTCCTGTCCATCTTGATCATTGTATCGACCTCCTTGCTGACCTCCCCGCCTTTCCCCACTCCAGCCTATATTTCACTCTGTTGCCCAGTTCATTTTTCTACAAAAACCTTCAGTCCGTGTTTTCCCACTACTCAAGAACTTCCAGTGGTTGCCAAATCCAATTCCACGTCAAACAGAAACTCCTTAGCATCAGGTTTAAAAAAATCAATCAACTTGCCCCCTCCTACATAACCTCAATGCTCTCCTAAAAAAAAAAATTTGGTACTTATAAGTGCTTACTATGTGCCAAGCACTGCTTTAAGTGCTGGAGTAGATACAAGTTAATCAGGTGGGTTGCAGTCCCTGTTCCCCATGGGGCTCACACTCTTAATCCCTATTTTATAGACAAGGGAACTGAGGCCCAGAGAAGTTAAGTGAGTTGCCCAAGGTCACACAGCAGAGATGTGGCAGATTAAGGATTAGAACCCAGGTCCTTCGACTCTCAGGCCCATGCTTTATCCACTAAGTCATGCTGCTTCCTTAGCCATGTGATTTCTCCTACTATAACCCAGCCCACACACTTTGTTTCCTTAATGGCAATCTACTCCTTGTACCTTGATCTCATCTATATAATAATGATGTTGAGATTTGTTAAGTGCTCACTCTGTGCAGAGCACTGTTCTAAGTGTTGGAGTAGATACAGGATGATCAAGTTGTCTCACATGAGGCTCACAGTCTTAATTCCCATTTTACAGATGAGGGAACTGAGGCATAGAGAAGTTAAGTGACTTGCCCACAGTCACACAGCTGACAAGTGGCAGAGCGGGATTTGAACCCATAACCTCTGACTCCCAAGCCCGTGCTCTTTCCACTGAGCCACACTACTTCTCCACTGACCTCTTGCCCACATCCTACCTCTTGCCAGGAATGCCCTCCCACTTTATATCCAACAGACGATGTCTCTCTCCACCTTTAAAGCCTTATTGAAGGCACACCTCCTCCAAGATGCCTTTTCAGACTAAGCCCCTCCTTTCCTCTTCTCCCACTCCCTCTGCATTACATTTCCACTTGGAAGCAGCATGGCTCAATGGAAAGAGCACGGGCTTGGGAGTCAGAGGTACTGGGTTCTAATTCTGACTCCACCACATGTCAGCTGTGTGACTTTGGGCAAGTCATTTAATTCTCTGTTCCTCAGTTTGCTTATCCATAAAATGAGGATGAAAATTGCTAGCCCCTCCTGGGACAAACTGAACACCTTGTATTTCCCCCAGCCCTTAGAACAGTGCTTCACATATAGTAAGTGCTCAACAAATGCCATCATTATTATTATTATTATTGGCTCCCTTTATTAACTTCTCCCTCAGCCCCACAGCACTTATGTAGATCTCCATATTTGATTCAGTTATATTAATATCTGTCTCCCAACTAGGCCATAAGCTCGCAGTGAGCAAGGAATGTATCTATTACCTCTGTTATACTGTACTCTTCTGAGCTCAGTATAGTATTCTGAACACAGTAAGAACTCAGTACATACAACTCAATCACGGGCACATAGTGTGGTGTGGTGTGGGAAGGGTGACATTTTGATTCTGGGAGCAGCTGTGGCAGCTCTGAAGGGAACAGTGCTCCTCACCTCTTCTACCTCTGTGCTTCTGTCCTTTTCCTCATGGTGTTGACCACAACTTCAAGTCCAAAAGGGAAGGGGTTGTGACGGTGACATGTGCATCTGCAGCAATAGCTTTTGCTGTGATTGAAGTTAAAAAAATGGAAAAAAAGACTGGATCATGAGAATGGGATAGAAACTTAGGAGACAAGGAAGAGACAGTGATACGCAGTGCTGAAAAGCTTCAGAGAATCGGGGAGGGCGTGACATGAGAAGAAGAGCTCAGGGCAGGAAATGATGTACCACCAGAGGATGCATGTAATGTTGGGGCAGATTGCTATGCCTGCTGAGGTACGTCAGCCAATAGTGCAGGATGCATCTTTGGGGGCTTCTGGGATTGACTCTGCAATCACTCTACAGATGTTTTGAGTCACTGTGAAATTTAAAACACATTCCATTCATCCCGATTCTGTTTATTGTCTTCTCTCTCTTTTCATCTTTTAGAATTCAGCAATTACGCTTCATTCTAGTACATGTTTTGATATTTTTCTAGTTCTCTTTAATTTCCACTATGAGTTCATCTTGCTACTGAATTCTTCACAGTCTGAAAAAAATCATGTGACTAGTAATACTGGCTCAGTGGAAAGAGCACGGGCTTTGGAGTCAGGGCTCATGAGTTCGAATCCCAGCTCTGCCACTTGTCGGCTGTGTGACTGTGGGCAAGTCACAACTTCTCTGTGCCTCAGTTCCCTCATCTGTAAAATGGGGATTAAGACTGTGAGCCCCACGTGGGACAACCTGATTCCTCTATGTCTATCCCAGCGCTTAGAACAGTGCTCGGCACATAGTAAGCGCTTAACAAATACCAACATTATTAATAGTATTCATTAGGTGCTTATTGAGCACAAAGCAGTGCACTAAATGTTGGGAAAGTATACAGTGGTGGGAATCAAATGCTGCTTTTGGCCCTCAAGGGGTTTGCACTCTGTATTATTTAGATCTTTTTTTTTTTGGCTATCTTGAGTCTCCCTCTCATTATCATTTGTAAGGTTTTCACACTGTCCCTTTGTTTCTTGCTTGGGATTATTTTTGCTTTTACCTCATTTTTTGATAAGTTGATTTGTGTAAGTTATGTGTAGAATTATTCAGGTGTATGCTGATGGATATTATTATTGTTGTTATAATTATTATATTGATGTGTTTATTAAGTATTTTGTACTATTCACTGTTCTAAGTACTGGAGTAGAAATGGGATAACCGGTCCTTGTCCCACATGGGTATCACAGTCTAAGTTATAGAGACAACTGGTATTGAATCCCTATTCTACAGATGAGGAAGCTATGGAAGTGAGAAGTTAAGTGACTTGCCCAGGATCACACAGCAAGCAAGTGGAGGAGTCAGGATTAGAACCCAGGTCCTCTGACTCCCAGGCCTGTGCTCGTTCCACTAGAACTTGATGCTTCAATCTTCATTTTCAGTTCATATACTTAAGCTAACTCCTCAAGCAATTTCTTATTTTTTGCCTGACTTCTATGTGTCTCAAGAACATAGCTCTCAGCATACAGTAGTTCCTAAATGACTGTCTCAAAAATATTTAATGACATTTGTAACCTGTTGATTTGGAAGAGAACCTCAATGACTGTTTCAGAAACTTTTGATAATATGCACAGGAAATTGTTAGAAGCATATTCTGCCTTTTTGCATCCTCAAGCAAGGTATCATGAAATTGACTGAACAACAATGAACTCTCCATAACCATAACACAGCCAATAATTATTTCAGTAACCCCCAAAGACCCAACCACCCACAATGGTAACCAATTTTCAGGATTCTTATCTCATGGAATTCTCTTTCTACTAGGTCATGCTACTTCTCACTGTGTTCTTTACACTGAACCAATAGCAGGGCTATGTGTGGTTATCGGAATCAGTGCCCACTGCCCAAAGCACATATCTCTAACTTCAAAGAAATGGTATCAGAGATTTATAAAAGAGGCAACCCATTCTACCTCATAACAAATCCACCTCTTACTTCCTGGCTCCGCCATTCTCTTCCTTACCAAGGAAAGTAGTACATTCACATTATATCTACTGAGAAACAAGCTATTTAGATTTCATTTCTCATATCCTGTTAACTTTAATCTTTCTTTCTTCAAAATGCAGGAGTCTACAACAAGTGCACCTGATGATAGAATTTTCGATTGTGGGTGTACACGTATATTTTGTAAATTATTGTCTTTATCCAATTTATTTTGATCAGACTAAAAAGACAGGTATTTCTCAGGCTGATGCAAATATCCTCTACTGTTTTCATGGATTTTATTAATTTTCATATTTTTACATACTTTTGGTACAGTATTCAGTTGCCCACTGAGAGGAGCAAGGACAGGACTCTTTTGTCTCCGCCTACCCCATCTCTTGCTCCTAATGACCTTGCCAATTATTTAATCTATAAAATTGAAACCCTCAGGCATGATTTCCCTAAAATCTCCCCTACACCCCTCCAGGCCCACCCTCCTCCGATCCCCTCTTCAACTCTTCCATCCTTTCCACCAATATCAAATCTCCCATCTCCTTTCAAATTTTACCTGCACCTCCAACTCCACCTTTTTGCATGTTATCAAAGTTTTCTCCCTTCCTTCTTCCATCCCTGATCATCATATCTGTTGCCGACTTGTTCATCCCAAGCGCTTAGTACAGTGCTCTGCACATAGTAAGCACTCAATAAATACTATTGAATGAATATACAACAATTCACTCTCCAATAGCTCCTTCACTACTGGTGATTTCCTATTGCAACACAACTCTGCTTGTCTAACAGAAAATTATTCTCTATTCCTTGATCTCATCTATCTTGCCACTGTTCATTGTCCAAATCTTCCCTCAGGCATGGAACCTCTGGCCCTCTCCCTTCATAGCTGATAATCCACAAATCTCCCTACCTTGAAAGCCTTACTAAAATTCTATCTCCTCCAAGAGGCTTTCTTTCACTAAGCCCTTTATTTCCCTTATCCACCCACTGCTCTGTGTCGCCTATGCACTTGGTTGCCTACCCCTTGTCTGTCCGTCTCCCCCGATTAGACTGTAAGCCCGTCAAATGGCAGGGACTGTCTCTATCTGTTGCCGACTTGTTCATTCCAAGCGCTGTGGGCGAGTCACTTAACTTCTCTGTGCCTCAGTTCCCTCATCTGTAAAATGGGGATGAAGACTGTGAGCCCCACGTGGGACAACCTGATTCCCCTGTGTCTACCCCAGCGCTTAGAACAGTGCTCTGCACATAGTAAGCGCTTAACAAATACCAACATTATTATTATTAGTACAGTGCTCTGCACATAGTAAGCGCTCAATAAATACTATTGAATACCCCTTAAGCACTGTGATATTCACCTCAATACCACAGTATTGATGAAAATATTACTCCTTGCCACCATTTCCACTATCTGTAATCTACTTAGTGTGTGCCCTTCCCTTGTAGACTAAAAGCTCTTTGTGGGCAGGGATGACATCTACCAACTCTGTTGTATTGTACTTTTCCAAGGACTTAGTACAGTGCTTAATAAATACCTTTGATTGTTTGATTGCTTTCTAACACAACTAACCTTAAAAAAACCCATCTTAGACTCTACAGCACCCCCAAATTATCATCTCATCTCCTTACTACTATTCCTGTCCAAACTCCTCAAATGAGCTGTTTACTCTCCTCCATACCTACCTGACCCACTGCAATCTACTTTCTGCCCTCTTCCCTCCATCGAATTGATACTCTATAAGGTTCCCAGTGGATTCCTTCTTGCCAAATCCAACAGACTCTACTCCATCTTCATTCTTCTGTATCCCTTAGTGACCTTCCACAGCTTTAAATAATAGATTTACTGATTCATTTCCTGCAGCCCTGTGGATGCACAAGCTAACCTTAGCTTCAGTGACACTGTCCTCTCCTGGTTCAGCTCCTATCTTTCTAGCTGCTTTTTCTCAGTCTCTTTTACAGGTTGCTCCTCTGTCTCCCATCCCCTTACTGTGGGTGTCACTCAAGGCTCCATTCTGGTCCATCTACACTCAGTCATTCCCACGGTTTCAATTACCACCTCTACATGGACGATTCTCAGTGCTACCTTTTCAGCCCTGACCTTGCTCCTTCTCTGCAGTTTCACATTTCCACCTGCCTTCAGGGACCGCTCTACTTGGATGGCCCACAGACACCTCAAACTAAACATGGCCTAAGCGGAACTCCTCATCTTCCCACACAAAACCTTTCTCCCCTTGTCTTTCCCATCACTTTGGACAGCACCCCATCTCCCATAATAATAGTAGTGTCATTTGGTAAGCTTTTACTATGTGCCAAGCACCGCATTAAGCACTAGGGTGGATACAAGCAAATCGGGTTGGACATAGTCCTTGCCCCACATGGGGCTCACAGTCTTAATCCCCTTTTTGTACAGATGAGGTAATAGAGGCACAGAGAAGTTAAGTGACTTGCACAAAGTCACACAGCAGACAAGTAGTGGAGCCAGGCATAGAACCCAGATCTTTGTGACTCCCAGGCCAATTCTGTATCCTCTAGACTGTGCTTTTTCTCCCAAATCCTTAACCTTGAGATTACCCAAGACCCAACTCTCTCATTCAACACACACATTCAAACTCTCATGAAATCCTGTGGTATCTTATCCCCATTTTTGTAGATGCAGAAACTAAAGCACAGAGAAGTTAAGGGACTCATTGAAGATCACACAGCAGGCAAATGGTGGAAGGAGGGATTAGAACCAGTTCTCCTCACCATATCCCACCTGTGTCATCCTCTTTGCTGACCTACTGGGTTCCAGCCTCTCCCTAGTCATACATTCATTCATTCAATCATATTCATTCCCACTTCAATCACACTTAATTCTGCTCTCCAGATCATTTTTCTAAAAAAAAAAATTACTGCAAACGTCTTCTGACTCCACAAATACCTTCAGCAGTTGTCCAACCACCACCACATTAATCAGAAATTCCTTACCATCAGCTCTTATCCACTCAATCAGGCCTCCGCCTGCCTACCTTACCTCACTGATTCCCTATTATAACCCAGCCCACACTATTCACTCCTCCCTTGCCAACCTATTCACTCTACCTGGATCTTATCTCTCTTAATAATGTTGATATTTGTTAAGCGCTTACTATGTGCAGAGCACCGCTCTAAGTGCTGGGGTAGATACAGGGTCATCAGGTTGTCCCACGTGAGGCTCACAGTTAATCCCCATTTTACAGATTAGGTAACTGAGGCACAGAGAAGTGAAGTGACTTGCCCACAGTCACACAGCTGACAAGTGGCAGAGCCGGGAGTCGATCCCATGACCTCTGACTCTGAAGCCCCGGCTCTTTCCACTGAGCCACGCTGCCACCAACCCCTTGCTCACATCCTCCCTTCTTCCTGAAACTCCCTTCCCCTTCATCTGTAACAGAGTACAACTCTCTGCATCTTCAAGGCTCTACTAATATCACTTCTCCTCCAAGAAGCCTTCCCTGACTAACTTCTCATCCCTCACCTATTTTCCTTCCCTTCTGTGGCACCTAGGCACTTATTTATATAGTCTTAAGCACTTTGATATTCACCCACAACACCCTTAGCACTTTATGTACATAACCTTATACTCTGCTATTTCCTCTATTTATATTTTAATGTTTGTATCCTCATTAGATTGTAAATTCCTTATGGGTAGTGATTGAATTGCATTATACCTTCCCAGTGCTTACTACAGTACACTGCACCCAGTAGGTGCTCAAAAAATACCAATGACTGATGATTGATTGTCAGCCCTCATGCCCTATGACTACATATTCCCTCCACTTCTTCCAGGTTGATCCATGGATTATGGATGCACTATTAGCAGAGCCCAGCAGTGAGATTAGAGCCCTCCAAATTAGAGCTCTCCAAGGTGGGTGCTGTGGGTAAGGCAGCTTGGCCTGGGGAAGAAGATGGAAAAATGGGGTGAGAAGTTGAAAACTCTTCTGCTGCAAAATCTTAATTCAAAATCAATAATAGAAACCGTACTTGGACTTGTCCATCTCCATGTCCTCCAAAGACCCAGTGTGATGGTCTGGCCTCCATGTTATTGAGGCCATGAAAAAGGATCATGTTTGGCCCAAATACTGTTGAGTCACATCTGGCCTTTACAAAAGGCACAGGGGAGATCCTGAAGTAAGATCCTACTGGCTGTTGCCTGAAAGGGGATTTCTTGCATTACTGCCTCAAAAACATGACCTGGGGCCTGGGAGGCATTTAAAGCCCTCCTGGGTGTAAGCTCTTTATGGTCAGGGAACATGTCTCTCAACTTTGTTACACTGTGCTTTCCTAAGCGCTTAGTTCAGTGCCCTGCACACAGTAAGCACTCAATAAATCGTGGCTTAGTGGAAAGAGCATGGGCTTGGGAGTCAGAGATCGTGGGTTCTAATCCCGGCTCTGTCATTTCTTTGCTGTGTGACTTGGGGCAAGTCGCTTAACTTCTCTGTGCCTCATCTGCAAAATGGGGATTAAGACTGTGAGCTCCACGTGGAACAACCTGATTACCTCCCATCTACCCCAGTGCTTAGAACAGTGCTTGGCACAGAGTAAGCGCTTAACAAATACCATCATTATTATCATAATAATTAATAAGTACCATTGATTGATTGGATTGATTGATAATTAGATAATCCTCACCACTGGCTTTAAAGCACTCAATCACCTTGTCCCACCTACCTCACCTCTACAACCCAGCCCACATACTTTGCTCCTCTAATGCTAATCTTCTCACTGTGCCTCCATCTCTTCTAACTCACTGCCAATCCCTCGGCCACATCCTGCCTCTGGCCCGGAACTCTGTCCCCCTTCATATCCGATGGACAATTACTCTCCCCCACTTCAAAGCCTTATAGAAGGCACATTTCCTCCAACAGACTTTCCCTAAGCCCCCTTTTCCTCTTTCACTCCCTTCTTCATTACGCTGATTTGTTGTATTTATTCATCCCCCTCCCAGCCCCACAGCATTTATGTACATATCCATAATTTATTTACTTATATGAACATCTGTCTCCCCCTCTAGGCTGTAAGCTTCTTGTGGGCAGGGAATGTGTCTATTTATCATTATATTGAACTCTCCCAAGAGCTTAGTACAGTGCTCTGTACAGGTAAGCATTTAATAAATACATCATTATTTCATTTCCTACCTCCCTGGGTCCTTGTTTGAGACTTCACAGTCTAGTTGGACTTTCCAGAACTTGTTTTACTCTGTACTTAGACACTGAGCACCTCTTCACATCCATCTCAACACTGAAGTAGATAGGCGGGATTCTGTGGAGGACTGTGATTGTTTAATAGGTTTTAAATCATGATATTCGCAGAGGGAAAATCACCACTCTGTTTGTCAGCTTCATTAAAATTGTAATGCTGAACAACTTCTAGGTGACACTAACTTAATATTCCAAGTGTTCACTGGGCAAAATGATTTTGAATTTCAAAACAGACCCATCTCATTCAGCATATGAAATTTCAGTTGGTGATGCTTATCTAAGGCAGTTAGGAGAATTTTAATTTGCTTTTGAGAAATCAAATGGCATAAAAGACACAAGGTTGTTTTTTGAAGTCTTGCAACATCTGACAAAAACACGCTTTCAGAGTATCACATTGAATAATATGCACTCATGACTGTTACCATAGTTTTTGATCAAGTAACCAATTTAGTTCTCCAAATTATCAACCTTGATTTAGAATAGTCACATTGATCTATTTGTTGTTTTGTTTTTAATGGTACTTGTTAAGTGCTGATTTTGTGCCAGGTACTGTATTAAACACTGGGGTAGGTCTTGACTGTGAACCCGTTGTTGGGTAGGGTTTGTCTCTATTTGTTGCCGAATTGTACTATCCCAAGGGTTTAGTACATTGCTCTGCACACAGTAAGTGCTCACTAAATACGATTGAATAAATGAAAACTAGACAGTCAGGTTGAACCTAGTCCCTGCCTCATTTGGGCATTTCAGAAAAGGTGTTCTTGAATTAACTTGAACTTTAGCAAAGTGAAAAAATGAAATAATTTTATAATTTTAAATCCTCAAAACATATTCAGATGAATTTCTTGATCTCATTTTCTTATGTTTATTCCCAAAGAACAAAACTAAATATTTCTTGGTGTTTTTTCCTTCATTTGTGAAACAAAAAGACTATGATAATTAGCAAAGATATCTGTAGTAATTGATTGCTAAAGACCATCCTATAAAACTGCCTTAGTACTACAAATGTCAGTATTCACCAGGGCATTTCATCTCTTTTAATCAGCGCAATTTCTATTTTTTTTTTTAGAATATACTCATAAGCCTAATTAAAATCTGTCTTCCTGCATTGAGACTCTCAGTGAAATCAGAAGGAGTTCAGTATGCAAAAGGACACAGTCTGTAGTTTATAAACATACATATATATTTGTTACGGAATGTTCGAAAGAAATTGTCTAGACAGAAACCAATTTAAGAGCAAGCCCACTAATTGGATTACTGAAACTAGCCAGAAAAATAGAGGTTTCCAGAAAAATCTCAGCATTATAGAAAAACCATTTTTCCATTTTGGTTTTTTGCCAGTTTCAAAATGGTAAAGGAGGTCTTCCAACACTTCAGGTATCAAATAGTGAGCAGAGAGAAATAGCCCACCAGAGAAACAGAAGAACTTCAGGGATGATTTTGGCCATTCTGACAGTCACTCAAGCTATCTCTGCACTTAGAAAAATTGTTGGGCAAAACTCGAAGTTGCTAGAATAGTTAAAAATGTACTCTTCAGGACTCCCTCCTTTAGGGAAAAGCTATTGATTTATGGTATGTATTAAATGCTTACTTTGTGTCCAGCTCTATACTAAATGTTGAGGTAGCCACAAGAAAAACAGATTGGTCACAGCCACTGTCCCATATGCAGCTCACAGTCTTAGCAGGAGGAAGTAGGACCTAATCTCTATTTTACAGATGAGGAAACCGAGTCACAAAGAATTAAGCAACTTGGCTAAGGTCAGTCGCACAGCAAACAAGTGGTGGAGCTGGGATTAAAACACCAATCCTCTGACTCCCAGGCCTGTGCTTTTTCAACTTTGCATGAAAACCAGGAATTTACTTGGTAGCCTACCAGGAACAAAGTCAGTCATAGAGAATTTTGGGGAATGAAGTGGAATGGCTAAATCAGGGAGAAATGGCTAATTTGAGGGGGTTGGACCTGAACAGTCCTTGGGACAAGATGTCAGAAAAGCAGTGTGGCCTAGTGGAAACCACCACTCACCTGCTGTGTGACCTATGTCATGTGCCATTACTTATCTGTGCCTTAGTTTCCTCATATTCAAAAGGGGGAATAAGATATCTGGTCTTCCTCGCCGTTGGACTGAAAGTCACATACATTCCACTTTAACCACATTGCTAAAATCCACACTTTCCTCTCCATCCAAACTGCTACTACACTGATCCAAGTACTTACCCTAGCCTGTCTTGATTACCATATCTGCCTCCTCATTGATCTCCCATACTCCTCTATCTCCCCAATTAAGTCCCTACTTCACTCTTCCGTCTGGATCGTTTTTCCAAAAAAAATTAGTCCATGTCTCACCACTCCCCAAGAACCTCATGTTCTTGGACTGTCCACCTCCACTTCCAACAGAAATGGCTCACCATCAGATATATCACCATCAGGGGTTGCCTGTCCCCCCTTCCATCTCACTGAACTCCTAGTACATGGTAGCCCACACAATTCACTCCTCTAGGTGCCAACTTGCTCTCTGTTGCACTGATCTCATCTATTTCTCTGCCGACCCTTTCCCAGGTCTTCCTTCAGGCCTGGAATTCTCTCCCTGTCCATGAACGCCAGACCACAACTATGCCCACCTTCCAAGCCTTATTAAGATCACACTTCTTCCAGGAGATCTTCCCGTTAAGTCCTCTTTTCCCCAACTCCTTCTCCCTTCTGCATTTTGCACAGGCATATGGATCTGTATCATCTAGGCACCTGATGATATTCACCCCTTTGTACACATCTGTAAGCTCATTATATATACTAATGTCTGTCTCCCCTCCTGACTGTTAGCTTCATGTGGGCAAAAAATGTGCCTACCAAATCTGTTATTTTTGCACTCTCCCAAGTGCAGTGCTCTGCACACAGGAGGAGCTCAATAAATACCATTGATTAATTGATGAATTAATTATTGGGAAATGAAGCACACTCATAGTAAGCAGAAAAATTGATCATATTCTTTTACAAGAAATTTTAAGCATTTTTCTAAGGTAAATATCTTTATTTAAAACAGGAATGAAAAGATCATTCTCTTTTCTTCTTCTTCTTCTTCGTCAAATGGCATCGAGTCATTTCCTACCCATAGTGACTCCATGTACCACACCCCCCAGCCCCGCTCATCATTATTAAATACAGAAGGTAAAGGAAACATATAGGATGAGTCAAACATAATAGTTCTATAGTTTCAGATTTGATTCTGTATATTATAAATTATTTATTCATATAAATGTCTGTCCCTCTAGACTGTAAGCTCATTATGGGAAAGGGAATGCTAATTCTGTTGTATTTTCCCAAGAGCTTAGTAGAGTGTTCTGCACATAGTAAATGCTCAATAAATATGATTGATTGATTGAAGTCTGTGAAATATATAGAATCCTAAATTGGAAAAGGAATCTGAATGTCTAACTGATCAAATTAAGATTGCTTTAAATCTTTTGGCATTCACTAGCCCATTCCTTGGCTTTCAAGAAAGATCATATTCATACAGATAAGAATCTTTGCTATTTTTAAAGACCTCCTACAATCCACATCCTCCCACCTCTACTGTCAGGAAATTCTCGCTTCTAATTAACCAAATTCCTCCTGATGCAGTTAAAACATTTTGCCTTATGTTCTGTCCTCAGTGGAAATGCAGAGCAGCTGCTCATCATTATCTTAGCTCACTATTTATATAACCCTAATGATATTAGACTCTATTTTTAGCTTTAATACTACAATTGAATTTGATACCCTGCCCTTTCTCTCTCCTTTTTTTTGTTACCCACTTTCCAAATCCACGACATTTTCAATTATTACAGTTTATACCGAACTCTTCATATGCCCTCCCAAATCATCCCTTTCACCTAACTTGCCCATCATTCATTCATTCACTCATTCAATCATATTTATTGAGCACTCACTGTGTGCAGAACACTGTAATCAGCACTTGGGAGAGTACAGTACAACAATAAAGAGACACATTCCCTTCCCATAATGATGTCTGGGGAGGCAGACATCAATACAAATAAAAAAATTATAGATATGTACATAAGTGTTGTGGGGCTGGGGGAAGAGAAGAACAAAGGGAGCAAGTCAGGGAATGCAGAAGGGAATGGGAGAAGAGGAAAGGAGGGGCTTTGTCTGGGATTACCTCCTAGAGGAGATGCACCCTCAATAAGGCTTTGAAGCGGGGGGAGAGTAATTGTCTGTCAGATTTAAGGAGAGACAGTCTATATGCAGTCTACTGTCATGTCTTGCTGTTTTTTTCTTTCACAATATTTCCAGGATCCACAAATTCTTCTTTACCCAAATGGCTACCAAACCGGTTCCAGAACTTGTCCTATCCCAGTTTGACATAGTGCATCAGCTTCCTCAGTGGTCTTCTTGCCTCCAGCTTCTCACCTCTTCAATCCACATTTCACAGAACCCAGGCTTAGGAGTCAGCAGATCAAGCGTTCTAATCACGGCTCCCCCAAATGTCTGCTGTGTGACCTTGGGCAAATCATCTCACTTCTCTGGGCCTCAGTTACCCCATCTGTAAAATGGGGATTAATGACTGTGATTCCCACATGGGACCACCTGATTACCTTGTATCTATCCCAGGGCTTAGAACAGTGCTTGGCACATGGTAAGCATTTAACAAATACTATCATTATTATTATTAAAATATCATTCTGCAAATCTCCCCTCTCCTCTAAAATAGTGATTACCCACTCCTCTACAGCAAGCGGAAACTCCTGACTATTGTATTTAAGACACACAGTCAGCTCTTCCTCCTAATTATTGAATCCCTTCACCCACTACATCCTAGCTTGTCCTCAATCCTCTAGAATTAACCTCCTCACTGTGCCTTCTTCTCATTCATTCATTCAATCCTATTTACTGATCACTTACTGTGTTCAGAGCACTGTACTAAGTGCTTGAGAGAGTACCATATAACAATAAGCAGACACATTCCCTGCCCACCAAAGAGCTTGTGGTCCAGTCTCTCCTCTTACTTGAGAAGCAGCGTGGCTCAGTGGAAAGAGCATGGGCTTTGGAGTCAGAGGTCATGAGTTCGAATCCCAGCTCTGCCACTTGTCAGCTATGTGACTGTGGGCAAGTCACTTAACTTCTCTGTGCCTCAGTTACCTCATCTGTAAAATGGGGATTAAGATTGTGAGCCCCATGTGGGACAACCTGATTCCCCTGTGTCTACCCCAGCGCTTAGAACAGTGCTCTGCACATAGTAAGCGCTTAACAAATACCAACGTTAACAAATACCAACGTTACTGACTCTTCTCTCTTCTTCAGATTCTTCCCTTGGCCTGGAACTCCTTCTCCCTCTAAACCCATCAGATCACAACTCTCCTCAACTTCAAAGACCTTCTGAAATCACACCTCTTAAAGAGGTCCATCCCAGTCGATATATTTTCCCCTGAGATCATGTCCCCCCCGTAACCACTATAGAATGTCCATGTGCAAATTCTGCACCTGTATACTCACAACCACCTATAGCAATGCTGCAAATATCAACTAACATCAATTACTGCTTCAACACTAACTCACACACTTGTTCTTACTTCTATAATAATAATGATGCAGCTTGGCTTATTGGAAAGAGCATGGGCTTGGGAGTCAGAGGTCATGAGTTCTAATCCTGCCTCTGCTACTTGTCAGCTGTGTGAATTTGGGCAAGTCACTTAACATCTCAGTTCCTCAATTACCTAATCTGTAAAATGGGAATTAATACTGTGAGTCCCACGTGGGACAACCTGATGACCTTGTATCCACCCAAGTGCTTAGAACAATGTTTGGCACATAGTAAGCTCTTAAAAATACCATTATTATTATTATTATTAATAATGATGATAAAAGTATTTATAAGGTGTTTTCTATGTGACAGTGGTGAGCCAAAGAATGGGACAGATACAAGGTAATCAGATTGGATGCATATCTTTCCCACATGAGGACCACCGTCTAAGTGGAATGCAGAGCAGGTATCCCTATCTTACATATTAGCTAATCAGTCAGTCAATCAATCGGTGGTATTTATTGAACACTTACTTTGTCCAAGTGCTTAGTACGGTGCTCTGAACACAGTAAGTGCTCAATAAAAATGATTGAAGGAATGAATGCAGAGCACTGTACTAAATACTTGGGAGAGTAGAGTACAAAAGAGTTAGTAGACACATTCCATGCCTATAATGAGGTTACAGTCCAGTGGGGGAGACAGACAGTGATATAAATACAGATGATGAAACTGAATCAGATACAGGCCACCAAGCAAGCCTCGACTGGGAGTATAACTGAGGTCTCCTAATAGACCCACCACAGAATTTCCACTAAACCACACTGCCATTCTGTAAATTATTTAATGTCTTTCTTTTCCCCTATTGATGATCACCCTCTTGAGGGCAGGATCATTGCTAATAACAGGATCATTGCTAATAACTCTATCATACTCTCCCAAATGCTTAATAGAGTAGTGAGGGCCTGCTGGATCTCTGTAACATGGTAGACATTCCACAGGCATTATTGATTAATTAATGCTTCAGAGCATGTTTGCAGGCTGGCTTCCTAGCTAAGATCTAGTCAGTTCTCCTAGAACATATGTATACACTCTGTTTTTCAAATACAATGTCATGGCAAAATTGGGGAATGTCTTAATGGATTACAAAGTAACACCATTTCAGAAAAAAAAAATGTGTTCATATGTGCAGTGCAGACATGGTTTGAGTATCATAAAGCAAGTTAATTATATTTTTTTAACATTGGGTTTGTCAAGAACATAGCCTCAAAGTTATAAGAGGAGAGTAGCCTAGTAAAATAATTGGGGGCTTGGGAAGCAGAGGACCTGGGTTCCAATCACAGCCCTTCTAATTACCTGATGTATGACCTTGGACAAGTCACTTAACTTCTCCATGCCTTGGATTCCTTATATGTAAAATGGATATCAATAACTCTTCTCCCTCCTCTTTAGAATGTGAGTCCAAATGGAGCAGGGACTGTGTCCAGCCTGATTAACTTGTATCTACCCCAGAGCTTAGAATAGATAATAGGTTGACAGATAATAGGTGCTTAACCAATATTATGATAACAGTAATAATAATATTGACAATACTATGATGTGAAGAGAAATGAAAATAAAATATTGGAAAAATATTTTCAAATAGTCAAAAGACAGCTTCTTTCTCACTGAGACAATTAAGTTGACTGCCATTTTTCCCCTTGATTGAAATATCACCAATTGTTCCTACGTAAAGGACATTTTAAACTCTAAGGGAGAAAAAATTGTAATCTCCTGCTGGCATGCTTTATTAGTCAATGAATCTTGGCTTTGAAGACAACTTTTTTGTGCTACCAAATAGTAGACACTTTTTATTTTTCCCATCTTGATATGAGGTATCAAACCTTTAGAACATTTTTCTCTGAGGCATTTGATTTGTCAAGTGAGATGAAAAATGTGACAAGGGCAGTGGGAGTACTGAGAAATCCATAATCAAACCCCATCAATGGTTGAAGGTTTGGCAGGAACAAATACAATACTAACAATCTGTTCTCCCAAACCATTTCTGCTCTGATCTTGGGGCTTGTCTACTCACTGCCCTTGTAAACATTACCTTCTGTAGCAACTGGGGAATAGGATTCCAAGTAACATTTTTTTAATAGTATTTATTGAGCTCTTACTATGTGCAGAGCACTGTACTAAATGCTTGGAATGTACAAATCGGCAAGAGATAGAGACAGTCCCTGCCCTTTGACGGGCTTACAGTCTAATCGGGGGAGACAGGCAGACAAGAACAATGGTAATAAAAAGAGTCAAGGGGAAGAACATCTCATAAAAACAATGGCAAATAAATAGAATCAGGGTGATGTACATCTCATTAAACAAAATAAATAGGGTGATGAAGATATTTACAGTTGAGCGGACGAGTACAGTGCTGAGGGGATGGGACGGGAGAGGGGGAGGAGCAGAGGGAAAGAGGAGAGAAGAGGGCTTAGTTGCGGAGAGGGGAAGGGGGGGGGTAGAGGGAGCAGAGGGAAAAAGGGGGGAGCTCAGTCTGGGAAGGCCTCTTGGAGGTGAGCTTTAAGTAGGGATTTGAAGAAGGGAAGAGAATTAGATTGTCGGAGGTGAGGAGGGAGGGCATTCCAGGACTACGGGAGGACGTGGCCCAGGGGTCGATGGTGGCGGGATAGGTGAGACCGAGGGACGGTGAGGAGGTGGGCGGCAGAGGAGCGGAGCATGCGGGGTGGGCAGTATAAAGAGAGAAGGGAGAAGAGGTAGGAGGGGGCAAGGTGATGGAGAGCCTTGAAGCCTAGAGTGAGAAGTTTTTGTTTTGTGCGGAGGTTGATAGGCAACCACTGGAGGTTTTTAAGAAGGGGAGTGTCATGCCCAGAGAATTTCTGCAGGAAACATTTGGAAAATCAGCTTTGTCATACATCTCTAATTAACATGTGGGTAACTCTAAATAGACAAAATGAATTCCAAATGGAAAAAGCCTGACACAGACTAGCAGTGGTACAATACGTTTAAACGTATTACAATTCAGGGGGATGTGCAATGTAAGATCATTTTGAAGTCGAACACAAGATTTTCCAGAACTTGATTTATTACTATTCATGTAATATGGAAAGTGACTCACGGTTTGACTCTTGCACACTGAACCACACACAATTCACACTCTATTATGGCAGGACTTCATTAGCATAAACATAGAATTACATCAATAAAACTGGAAGATATACTTAGAGGGTGCAGAGACCAAACTCTTTTTAGTCTCCCAGGTCTTTTGTGGATCATACCTTCCCTGCCACATCCAGACTATCACCATAGCAATATCCCGCTCCTCCACTTGTGTGCTGTGTGACCTTGGGCAAGTCACTTCACTTCTCTGTGCCTTAGTTACCTCATCTATAAAATGGGGATTGAGATTGTGAGCCCCACAGGGGACAGGGATTGTGTCCAACCCACTTTGCTTGTATTCACCCCAGTGTTTTTTACAGTGCCTGACACATAGAAAAGTGCTCATCAAATACAATAATAATAATAATATTGATGTATGCCTAAATTAATTAAAAAATAAATATGCCCTATCCCCTGTCACTGTCCTGGCCACACCAAATCCATCCCAGCTCTTGTTGATCCAGTTCCCCAAATCCATGGAATAATAACAACAATGATGATAATTGTGGTATTTGTTAAGTGGTTAATTTGCATTACCTACTGTACTAAGCACTGTAGATAAAATATAATCAGGTTAGACACTGTCCCTTACCCACATGGGGATCACAGTCAAAGTAGGAGGGAGAACAGATATGTAATCCCCATTTTACCCCAGAGGAAACTGTGGATCAGAGAAGTTAAGTGACTTGCCATGGGTCACACAGCTGACAAATGGCAGAGCTGGGATTAGAAGCCACATCTTCTAACTCCCACCCAGGCTGGTGCTCTCTTTACTAGGCCATGTTGCAGGTCCCTTCCCCATGTGTGGCCCACAGTCCAAGGCAGAAGGGAAAGGACTACAGACATCCCTTTTCCTGCCTCTCGGATCTTGTCTGTGGCTTCTCACTAAAGACGATTGCAACAGCTAGAAACTAGCAAATCCAACCCTCCAACATGGTAATGAGGAGAAAAACTAGGTAGGAAAGAGTCAGCTACTGGAGAGCCTGGCAGTAATAGTTAAGAGATCAGGGAGAAACAGATCTTTTTCTTCTTCTTTCACCCCTTCCCACTATAAACCAAAGTTGGAGAGACAAGAGGAAAGAGAGAGACCAGGGGAAGGAGATATTGCAAGGTAAATTGAGTGATACATTTATGGGATGGGATTTGGTGGGGAAGTTGCTCAGTGTTTTAAATTGCTTTGAATTCAGATTGTAAACTCCAGGGCAAGGATCATGCCTGCCAATTCTATTTTATTCTCCCAAGTCCTTAGTACACCTCCGCATCAAAGAGAAACTCCTTACTATTGGCTTTAGAGAATCGGCGTGATTTAGTGGAAAGAGCACAGACTTTGGAGTCAGAGGTAGTGATTTCTAATCCCAGCTCTGCCACTTGTCAGCTGTGTGACTTTGGACAAATCACTTAACTTCTCTGTGCCTCAGTAACCTCATCTGTAAAATGGGGATTAAGACTGTGAACCCCATGTGAGACAACCTGATTACCTGGTGTCTCCCCCAGTGCTTAGAACAGTGCTTGATACATAGTAAGCACTTAACAAATGCCATCATTATTACTTAAAGCACCCAATCACCTTCCCCCCTCCTACCTTAACTCACTGCTTTCCTACTGTAACCCAGCCCTGACAATTCACTCCTCTAATACCAACCTACTTCACTGAAAAAGAGGCCAGAAATAGTGGTGGTAAACCTGGAAAGGTGATGGTAAAACCAAGATTAAAAAGGATTAAAAAGTTGTCCATGTATCAGAGGAGCTGAAATAGCAAGGAAGAGTAGGATAAAGTTGATTCTATTTAGTTGCCATTGTTTTTACGAGATGTTCTTCCCCTTGACTCTATTTATTGCCATTGTTCTTGTCTGTCTCCCCGGATTAGACTGTAAGCCCATCAAATGGCAGGGACTGTCTCTATCTGTTGCTGACTTGTTCATTCCAAGCGCTTAGTACACTTCTCTGCACATAGTAAGCTCTCAATAAATACTATTGAATACTACTGAATAAAGTAGAGATCATTAGATTTGCCAAAGTGGAAATCATTGGTGACCTCAGAAACTGCAATCTCAGTGGAATGAAAGGTGTGAAACCAAATTGGAGTGGGTCAAGAAAAAGGCTGGCAAATATCAGCAAATGCATTCAATTCTTTTGAGAAGTTTGAACAGAAAGTGAGCAAGGAAATGAGGCAGTTGATCAATGGTACTTACTGAGCATTTTTTCTGGACAGAGTACTGGATTTAGCACTTGGGAGAGTAGAGTTGGAGATAATAATAATAATAATTGAACTTGGAAATCGCTCACTGTGTACCAAGCACTGTTCTAAGCACTGGGATACATATAAGTTCATTCATTCATTCAATAGTATTTATTGAGCGCTTACTATGTGCAGAGCATTGTACTAAGCACTTGGAATGTACAAATTGGTAACAGAGACAGTCCCTGCCCTTTGATGGGCTTACAGTCTAATTGGGGGAGACGGACAGACAACAACAATAGCAATAAATAGAATCAAGATAGCAATAAATAGAATCAAGGCAATAAGTAGAATCAAGAAACAAGAATCAGGATTAAGTTAATCATATTGGACACAGTCCCTATTCCTCAGGGGCC
This sequence comes from Ornithorhynchus anatinus, assembly GCF_004115215.2. Lineage (NCBI taxonomy): Eukaryota > Metazoa > Chordata > Mammalia > Monotremata > Ornithorhynchidae > Ornithorhynchus > Ornithorhynchus anatinus. The sequence continues at coordinate 160,929,827 of NC_041728.1, forward strand.
CACACTTTTAATTCTCATTTTACAGATCAGGTAACTGAGACTCAGAGAAACTAAGTGACTTGCCCAAGGACACACAGCAGACAAGTGGTGGAACCGGCACTAGAATTCAGGTCCTTCTGACTCCCAGGCCCCTGCTCTATCCAAGCCATGCTGCTAGATTTCTGCCCTCAGTAGCTGGAACCTGCTCTGTGGGGTTGACAGAATGTTTATCTAGTACGGGGGAAACTTGAGTGATACTGTGTGCAGAGCACTATACTAAGTGCTTGGAAAGTGCAATTCCACAACAAATAGAGACAATTCCTACACAACGGGCTCACGGGGGAGACAGACAACAAAACAAAACAAAGAAAAGGAAAGACATCAATAACATCAATATAAATAAATGGGATTATAAATGGGGAGGAGAGAAGGGGCAGAGGGAAAGAGAGGGAAGGCCTCCTGGAAGAGGTGAGCTCTCACTAGGGCTTTGAAGGGGGAAAGTGTGCTAGGATGGCGGAGGTGAGAAAGGAAAGCATTCTAGGCCAGAGGTAGGTCAATGGGGGGACAGGCGAGAATGAGTCACAATGAGGAGATTAGCGGCAGAGGAGCAGAGTGTGCATAAAGACCGGTGGAGGGAGGCAAAAGGAAAAAAGCCATTAGAGAGTGTGTGTAGTTAAAGTTTATTGTTAGGAGGAAAGAAGCAGTGTTTTTAGAAGGTGAAAAGGAATGGGGTCAGGGGTACAAAAAGAGGGGGTGGTAAATTTTGAAAGCATTTGGAAATCACTTGAATGACAAATGGGAAGGATTTTAATTGGTCACAGTGAACAGAAATCAGGAGTGTATTAGATGAATATTTCTTTCTTTCCTTGATGTTTAAGAGGTCTTTTCTTCATATTCTCTTTCTCTATGAGCCATATTCTTTATTATGGGTAACCAGGTAACCGGCTGCGTGAGCAAATTCTTTCTGAAAACTTGCTGCTGTAAATATGTAGCAGCATTTTGGGTTGTTTAATATCACCATTGTTTTCTTTCAAAATAACTCAGTAAATGGATCTAATAAATATAATCAAACCTCAGTCCATGAAATCCTACTTGAAAATCCAAAGCATTTAGAATTTCAGAAGCTGAAGACGCTTAATGAAATTAGTAAGCCTCTGCTAGCAATCCTTTTCTGAAGCACTATTGAAATTCAAAGCAAGCCGCGGAGAATGCTCAGAATTAAATCTTAAAAAAATAAAGACACCAAACAGATTCCATCCATTCAAAATTTCGGTTCAAATCAAGCCTTAATGGTCATGTTTTGAAGCTCAGAAAATAGAGGTTCATAATGGAAATGCTGACAGGCCTTTAACTGTCACAGAAATAAAAAAATCAATGCAATGAAGAATTGTTTTCACTTGAATATTTAATATCTTTCTCACCATTTCTGTTTGGAATAAACCATGTCATTATCATTATGCTCCAGATGATCAATTCTTTCTTTGCCGGCTTAGATGATCTTAAAGATATTCAAATTTCACAGCTACTTTGGAAAAAGCATAAGATGGACAGTCAGGAGAACACCACTCTGTGTTCTTGGGCAAGTCACCTGACTAACCCTTCTGGACCTCCAATTTCTCTTCTGTAAAGTGGAGACAGATCATGGCCATGAGGTTGATTAGAGATTTAACTCCAAGCACACGCAAAAAGTTCTCTCTGTTTTTCTTCCTTGATCTGTGGACTTAGAGTTGCAGATCTGTCTGCCATTCTCCTTTCTGCATTCTTTCCAATCCAATCTTTGAATGAAATATTGTTAGCAAGTACTTTTGAGTATGACTGCTCTTCAACAGATTTAAACAGGGTGCTGAATGAATAACCAATCAACCAATAGTATTCATTGAACACTCACTCTGTGCAGAACACTACTAAGTGCTGCAAGAGTACAATAGAGAAAGTTGATACAATCCCCCTTTTCAAGGTGTTAACAGTCTAGTGAAAAGACAAGAGGGCTTTGGGGTTTTTGCTATTTATTCAGTACAGTTCAGCATTAATCAAATTGCATCTAAATTACAAAATCCTTGTAAACAGGGATTGTGCCTATTCAGCCTATTTTTTTGTTGGAGGTGTGGGGGTTGTTCTTTGTTTGTTTGTTTTGGTATTTAAGTGCTTACTTTGTGCCAGGCACTGTATTAAGTGCTAGAGTAGTTGCAAAATAATCAGGTTGGACATTATCCATGGCCCATATGGGCTCACAGTTTAAATCCCCATTTTAATAATAATAATAATAATGTTGGTATTTGTTAAGCGCTTACTATGTGCAGAGCACTGTTCTAAGCGCTGGGGTAGACACAGGGGAATCAGGTTGTCCCACGTGGGGCTCACAGTCTTTATCCCCATTTTACAGTTGAGGGAACTGAGGCACCGAGAAGTTAAGTGACTCGCCCACAGTCACACAGCTGATAAGTGGCAGAGCTGGGATTTGAACTCCTGACCTCTGACTCCAAAGCCCATGCTCTTTCCACTGAGCCACACTGCTTCTCTACAGATGAGGGTAGTGAGGCACATAGTAGCTAAATGACTTGCCCAAGGTCACACAGCAGACAAGTGGCAGAGGCGGAATAAGAACCCAGGTCCTTCTGACTCCCAGACCCAGGCTCTATCCAATAGGCAATACTGCTTCTCCCAAGCACTTAGTTCAGGGTTCTGGAAATAGTATGAGGCCAATAAATACCATTGATTGATTGAATTACTGAGCATAAATCACAGGAGAGGCAGCCTGAATTAGTGGAAATAGGACAGTGGGTCTGTAAGTCGGTAGATAAGGGTTTTTGCCCCAGCTTTTCCTTTGGTTCTCTGGGAGACCAAGTGTTTAATGTCTCTATCTGTTGCCGAATTGTACATTCCAAGTGCTTAGTACAGTGCTCTGCACATAGTAAGCGCTCAATAAATACGAATGAATGAATGAATGAATGAATGAATGAATGAATGAATGAATGAATGAATGAATGAACCTCTTGTTTCTTCAGGTCCCTCAACTGTAAAATCGGTCATGAGCCCCATGTGGGACAGATGTTGGCTAATCTAATGATCTTGTATCTTTCCCAGGATCCCACTTGATCCACTTAGCAGGTGTGTGACCCTGAGCAAGTCACTTAACTTCTTGGTGCTTCAGTGACCTCATCTGCAAAATGGGGATTAAAACTGTGAGCCCCACGTGGGACAATCTGATAACTTTTTATATACCCCGGTGCTTAAAACAGTGCTTGGCACATAGTTGCAGGGAAGCAGGGTGGCTTAGTGGAAAGAGCACGGGCTTGGGAGTCAGAGGTCATAGGTTCTAATCCGAACTCTGCCACTTGTCAGCTGTGTGACCTTGGACAAGTCACTGAACTTCTCTTGCCTCAGTTATCTCATCTGTAAAAGGGGGATGAAGGCTGTGAGCCCTACATGGGACAATCTGATTACCTTGTTTCTACCCCAGCGCTTAGAACAGTGCTCGGCACATAGTAAGCGCTTAACAAATACCAACATTATTAGTAGTAGTAGTAAGTGCTTAACAAATATCATAATTCTTCTAATCATTCTTATTTAAGACACATAAAATGCTCAGTAAAAAGCCCTTATGTATTTCAGCCAGTGAGGGTCAGTCTCGAAAATCTCCTGAGACTCAATGAATCAACTAATGGTATTCATTGAATGCTTATATTTTATACAGAGCATTGTACTAAGAGCTTGTGATAGCACAATAGAATTGGAAGACATGGGTTTCTGGTCTATTACAGAATTTCCAGTCTGGGGCCCCTACTAAAAATCAAGGTCCTGAAAGGTGAGATGAGGGCCTTGCAGAAAGAGAGGTACGACAACTTAATTGGCTTTTGTGCTAAGTGACAACAGTAGAAACTTGAGGAGTAGTCATAGTAACAGTTGTAATTATTGGGTACCTAATGGGTGAAATGAACTCTGCCCAGGACTTGGAAAGTACAATAGAAGCTACTGCTTTTTGTTTCCACTTTCTAGGCAGCACACTGTCACTACTACCAGGGCCCAGGTGAGCCACTGAAATATTACTCTCCTTGCAGGTGGAGAACATGTCTGCTAACCCTGTTGTATTGTACTTTCCCAATGGCTTATTAGAGTGCTCTGCAATCAACCAGTCACTGATATTTATTGAGTGCTTCCTGAAAGCAGATCACTATACTAAGTGCTTGGGAGAATAGAAGTACTTAACAGAGAGCACTGACTGATTGAGTGGTTTCTCACTTTACCATTTGTTCTACCTTCTCAACTGACCAATAGCCAAAAGTACATTATTTTTATTATTTTATCAATAAGAATCAGCATGGCTTAGTGGAAAGAGCATGGGCTTGGAAGTCAGAGGATGTGGGTTCTAATCCCGGCTCCACCACTTGTCTACTGTGTGACCTAGGGCAAGCCACTGCACTTCTCTGTGCCTCAGTTGCCTCATCTGTAAAATGGAGATTGAGACTATGAGCCCCACGTGGGACAACCTGATTACCTTGTATCTACACCAGTGCTTAGAACAGTGCTTTGCACATAGTAAGCAATTAACAAATACCATCATTACTATTATCATTTTCTGACTCTGAGAATTAGAGTAAAATTGATCATGTAACATCCAAGCATCCATAGGAAGAGATGTTGTCAGGGAGGTAAGGGCTCTGATTTAGGGAGCAGCATTTTTTGATTTTCTTGTGGGCTTTTTGTTGTTTTTAATGTTATTTGCTATGCCCTTACTAGGTGATGATAATGATGATGATGATGATGGTATTTGTTAAGCACTTACTATGTGCTAAACACTGTTCTAAGAGCTGGGGTAGATACATATTCATCAGGTGGTGCCTCATGGGGCTCACAGTCTCAATCCCCATTTTACAGATGAGGTAATTGAGGCACAGAGAAGTGAAGTGACTTGCCCAAAGTCATACAGCTGACAAATGGTGGAGCTGGGATTAGAACTCATGACTTCTGACTCCCAAGCCTGGCCTTTTCCAGTAAGTCTCCCTGAGCCAGGCACTGTACTAAGCACTGGGTGTAAATACAAGATAATTGGGTTCGAGACAGTCCCTGGCTCACATAGTGACTTGCCCACATAGTTCTCACATTCTTAATCCCATTTTGCAGATGAGGTAACTGAGGCACAGAAAGTTAAGAGACTTGCCCAGGATCACATAGCAGAAATGTGGCAGAGTTGGGATTAGAAGCCAGGGCCTCTGACTCCCAGGTCTGATTTCCAAGTGTTCCCTTCTTTCAATCTTAAAATTCAAGACCTCCACAACCTCATGTGGGGCCTGAAGAATTGGCAGGATATCCCTGACTCCCCCAGTTTCTTCAGCCTTACTTGCAACATCCTGGGTCCATCCCTTCCACAGATGCAATCCTCTTCCAGCAGTAGGTATGTCACACCATGGAAGTTAATTGTTGGCTATTGATCATTCTTGTTCAACTCTCCTCTTTGGAAGATGAAAAAAATATCTCAGCAATAGATGCAAAGGAAGTGGCTGGATATTTCAGTGCCTCAAGCACCTTCACTTTATCATACTAACTCAAGTTGATATGTTTGGCAGAAATAGCAACAGGAGGAAAGACAGCTGGTGGAAAGCAAATATTAGCAGATCCAAACAAATCATAATGGCCAATGTTTTATTCCTGTTTCAATTCTACCTTGTTTTCCAAATATGTGTCTGAATTAACTAAGCATTATTTGAAAGTACACCCCAATTAAGCATTACTATAACATTTTCATACTCTTCTGGGTTAAGAAAGATATATGCAGGAAAGATTCAAAAATATATTTTTGAAAGAGCCCCCTCCCTTAATTATAGACTGCCTGACAGGGTAAGGGACGTGAGGAGGAAATGTTAAATGAGATTGGGAAGCTGTAGGAATAGAGTCAATAGCTAAAGTGGGAGATTTCAATTAGCCTCACATAGATTGAAGGAATCTAGGGCAAGAAGTGAAGGGGAGGTTTTGGAATAGGGTAATTGTTTTCTGGACAATTCCCCGAACTCAACAGGAGAGATAAAATACCAGATTTACATTGGAGTAATGGGAAGAACTAGTGCAGGAGATATACATAGGAGAGTTAGAATGTTATAGTAATCAACACACCATTGCATTTAGTATTCTTCCTTGGAGTAAGAAGGCCAAGAGAGATTCTCCCCAACTCCTACCTAAGCACAAACATATTGAATATTGATCTTAACTCCTTGAGATCACTATATTTGAGTTCCAGCTAATATCTATTCCTCCAATAAAAACAAATAAATAAACTAGGAACTCAAACAAGAGTACCAACTAAATTCAGGAACTCAAACATATTAGGGAGGCAGGAAGACCTAGTGGAAAGAGAATGGGATAAGAAACCAGGACACCCAGATTCTAGTTCATTCAATCATATTTATTGAGAGCTTACTGTGTGCAGAGCACTGTACTAAATACTTGAGCTAGTTCCAGCTCAGTATCTGGTCTGCTTTGTGACCTTGATTAAGTCACTTAATTTCTCTGTGCATCAGTTTTCTGGCCATTAAAATTGTGTGAAAATGTGTCTGCTTGTATGCAAATAAATGCATGTACTAAAGTATATGCAAGTGAATGATAATGTGACAAGTATGTGAATGACTAATAATAATTGTGGTGTTTAAGTGCTTATTATGTGCCAGGCACTGTACTAAGTGTGCTATCCAGTCCCTTTCCCACATAGAGCTCTCTGTCCTAATCCCCATTTTACAGATGAGGGAACTGAGGCACAGAGAAGTTAAGTGACTTGCTCAAGTTCACACAATAGACAAGTGGCAGAGCCAGGAATTTAACCCAGGTCCTTCTGATTCCTGGGCCCGTGCTCTGTTGATTATACCATGTTCCTCCTCAATAAATGCTTATAAATAAATGCTGGTTATGTCCATGTCTCTATCAGTAAATCAAGAGATAGTATTTATTGAACACCTATTATATGCAAAGTACCATATTGAATCCTTGGAAGAGTACAATAGAATTACAAGACAAGATCCTTCCATGACAGATAGGTGCATTTTACACTATGACACGTTAATTTGGTGAAATCCTTCAAGGTGATCTGATTAACCAACAGTTTATAGCAGATCCTGATTACTTTTCTTCATAGTTTAAATTACAGAGTCACCAGATCTTGCAACCAGGGGGAAATGCCAAGGAAGTGGAAGGCAGGACTTACCCTCCAGAGCTGATGCTACAGCAGGGACAGGGGAGAGGGTGCCTTTCTAGTGACGTGTGTGAATTGTGGGAGGAGGGAGTGAACCTGGGTTGGGGGGAGGGGCTGGTGGGGTTGTTCACTGCAATGAGATCTCTTGCCTGGAGCAGACCCTCACAGCAGGGGTAGAGGAGACTCCATCTCTGGCCTGTGGCCTACCCTGGAGCTGACCTCTGTCTGGACCTCTACAGCCTTCCCACAGAGGGGAAGAGCAGGGTGAAATCAATCAATCAAACTAATTGATTAATATCTCATCTTCATTTGTTAATAAAAGTTGAAATAATGTGCAAGAAATGAATAGGTGGGAATTAACAATGAGTTCATGATCTGTTGCATTTCAAAAGGTTAACATTATTTCTCTTAAAATTTACACAAATAATTTAAACGAGTTATTAACTGAAACTTAAAACTTGTGAATAAGGTCATATTTTTGTAGGTGATCTTATACACTTATGTGCCACTCATCTGCTTCCCTGTTTTTGTTGTTTCATTTTGGCCTCCATTTATTCTTGCTCTAGCCACTGTTACTTTTCCATTTGTGGCCATCTGGCTTCCTCATTAGATTGAAAGCTCCTGGAGGGCTGGGACAAGGCCTATTACCTCTACTGTACATTGTCAAGAACCACCTAGTACAGCTCTCTGAACACAGAAATGATGATGATGCTATCTATGATGGTGATAATGGTGGAGGTTTTCAGAGAGAACCATGGATGAGACTGGCTTCTGAGACTTCAGGACAGAGAACTTCAAGAAGTAACTGACTCTAGTGCCAGGAGATCGGCCGATTCCAGGGGTCTTCGTCCTCTCCCACCCCCAATCACGTTCTTGCTGCAGTAAGGAGTGCAACGATCATTCAGGTGGGCAGGGGTGCAACATGTACAAAGTGCACACTGAGGGTTTTTAAATGCAGGATGCATCATGGCCAAAGTGATCATAATGATAATGATAATGATAATGGCATTTGTTAAGTGCTTACTATGTGCCAAACACTGTTCTAAGTGTGGGGATAGATACAGGGTAATCAGATTGTCCCATGTGGGGCTCAGAGTTTTCATCCTCATTTTCCAGATTTGATAACTGAGGCACAGAGAAGTTAGTGGCTTGCCCAAGGTCACACAGCAGAGAGGTGGAAGAGCTGCGGTTAGAACCCACATCCTCTGACTCCCAAGCCCCTGCTCTTTCCACAGAGCCATTCTGCTTCCACAGTGCCAATGCTAAACCATAGAAGCACTAAGACACCACAGACGGTTCACTTGATAGCCACCATGGTCTTTGCCATCCATATGAACCAGCTATTCAGCAGGAGAGATCCCTGCTGAATCTGTCCATCTCTTGTAATGACCAAGTTACTCACTGATCACCTTCTCATTGGTGGTGTAACCCCAGCAGGCAGAACTGAGACGGGAACCCGGGTCTCTCAATGTCCTGAATGACACTCTTTCCACATACAGCAGAGCTACTGCCCACAGTTGGCACTCAATAAATCATGATGGTGATTTCTAGGATATGAAGATGATTTCCACTTGGTGAGCAATTCAGTGGTGTTACAGTCAATCTACTTAAAATGTAAACACAATGGTTATTTTCTTTTTTTTCCTTCACTATGGAATACATTTGCCTGGAAAGAGAAGAATTTTCATTTCCACAGAGTTCATCTACTCCTGCTGGTTATTCCCCAGCTAAAGCCATAATCCTGTTTGCCACATCATAATCATTTACATAGCAAACAATCAGGATGTTACTAACAAAGAATCATGACTTCAGGTGGGGGATAAGCAGTAGGAGCAAATGAACTCAATGGAAATGAAGATGGTTTAAATGCAAATCAGACTAGTAATGAATGTGATTAGTAGAAATATAGCAAAACAGAATGTCAAACACGGTCATTTCTTTCACATAAATGACATATTTAAACCCTTCAAAGACTTATGTAAACTCTAATGCTTTTTGATTCATCCCCAAACTCTAAATGATCTTGTAAATGGTTTCTACAGTTCATTCAATAGTATTTATTGAGCACTTACTATGTGCAGAGCACTGTACTAAGCGCTTGGGATGAACAAGTTGGCAACAGATAGAGACAGTCCCTGCTGTTTGACGGACTTACAGTCTAATCGGGGGAGATGGACAGACAAGAACAATGGCAATAAATAGAGTCAAGGGGAAAAACATCTCGTAAAAACAATGGCAACTAAATAGAATCAAGGTGATGTACAATTCATTAACAAAATAAATAGGGCAATGGAAAATATACAGTTGAGCGGACGAGTACAGTGCTGTGGGGAAGGGAAAGGAGAGGTGGAGGAGCAGAGGGAAAAGGGGAAAAAGAGGGTTTAGCTGCAGAGAGGTAAAGCGGGGGTGGCAGAGGGAGTAGAGGGAGAAGAGGAGCTCAGTCTGGGAAGGCCTCTTGGAGGAGGTGAGTTTTAAGTAGGGTTTTGAAGAGGGGAAGAGAATCAGTTTGGCGGAGGTGAGGAGGGCGTTCCAGGACCACGGGAGGACATGGCCCACGGGTCGACGGCGGGATAGGCGAGACCGAGGGACGGTGAGGAGGTGGGCGGCGGAGGAGCAGAGCGTGCGGGGTGGGTGGTAGAAAGAGAGAATAGAGGAGAGGTAGGAAGGGGCAAGATGATGGAGAGCCTTGAAGCCTAGAGTGAGGAGTTTTTGTTTGGAGCGGAGGTTGATAGGCAACCACTGGAGTTGTTTAAGAAGGGGAGTGACATGCCCAGATCGTTTCTGCAGGAAGATGAGCCGGGCAGCGGAGTGAAGAATAGACTGGAGCGGGGCGAGAGAGGAGGAAGGGAGGTCAGAGAGAAGGCTGACACAGTAGTCTAGCCGGGATATAACGAGAGCCTGTAGCAGTAAGGTAGCTGTTTGGGTGGAGAGGAAAGGGCGGATCTTGGCGATATTGTTGTTGTTGTTGTTGGCGATACAGTTGTTCAGGAAGGTGAAACGGGGTGAAGTAGAAAGGAGCGTGGGCAGAGCTTTCTGGACTCCTGTAGTCAGAGGTCTGTTGAGCACAGCTCCCCTGAAGCGAAAGGCTTTAAAATGAAAGAACCCCTATAAAATCTTGCAGACAAAGGCTCTAACCCTATTCAATTTATATTTCCCTGTCAAAAAGTCATCAGAGGGATATTTCTGAATATCTGAAATACATGAAATGTAGGGACTATATCTAAAGTAAAAGGCGAAACCCCCTTCACATCCATGATGTGTTCTCAAAATCAAGGATGGAGTTTGAATGGCTATTCCATGGGGCATATTTTCCCTTAAAATTACATTGAATTAGATGGGTTCCATTCCAGAACCAGCCCCAATAAGACAACCAGGGCTTACAGGTAAATGTGAATTACAGTGTCAATCTCTCTATTATGCTATTATGCCTGCCTACTTGTTTTGTTTTGTTGCTTGTCTCCCCCTCTATCCATTAGGCAAATTGTTTCTATTGCATTATCTAGTCTTTTTCCTCTCTGACTACACTCCAATTTTCACAGACATGTTCTTTGTTCTCATCTCTGTGGTAGCCAACTTCTTGCTCACACTTTCCCTTCTGCATAGAAAGCCCTCCCAGACTCTGAGCCTGTCTTCCAGACTCTGAGCACATTGTTGGATAAGGATTGTCTCTATCTGTTGCTGAATTGTTCTTTCCAAGCATTTAGTATAGTTCTGTGCACACAGGAAGCGCTCAATAATTACAATTTAATGAATGAATCTCTCCCCTATGGCCCTTTCCCATCACTTAATCTCCTCCTCTGGGACACTGTCCTGTCATGAACATGTAGTAGAGATGGGATTCTGGAGAGGTGGGAGGCTGGAAACCTAGCAAGGAGGCTAGTTTTGGAAAAGAGATGGCTATGTCCAAGGCATGGACATACAGATTATCCAGACACTCAATTCCCTGGAGGTTTGGTCCCAAACCATCTTTGGAAATTATAATTCTACTCAATAAGCATATGTCACTTTATGTAGTGCTCTGTGCCTATTAAATTCTTTTATTTCCAAACCCTTTTCTCTTACTCTCTTAATAAGTGGCATATCACCATTCATCTTTTCAAGTTAAGAAAAGTAATATAATTTGACAATCTGTGACACTAGAGAATCTAAAAAGTATGTTAAAAACCTTTTTTGCCTTTCACTAAATCCCCTTTAATGTTGCTGATTTGACAGCTGACCCAAACATTTTACAAATAATGGCTATATAAAGTGCACACACAAGGATAGTATTTCTTTATAAAACCCAGCTTCCTTCTTAGCAGCCTTCCTGCTCTCCTGTACCCCAAACCAACCCCCTGCCCCCTCCCAGTCCCCCCACCCCATATCCCAATACAGATCTACCTCACAATACTGCAAAGTTTTGTTTCTTGAAAATATGGCTATATTATGGATGACAATGGAATGGTGTTTTTACCATAGGTTTACAGACTGTAAATTGCGATCCATTCCAAACACTCCAAAAATATAAGAAAATCTTGTGTGTAGTGATAGCATTAGTAATAGTAGAGCACTCTACTAAGCACCAGGAAGGAGTATAGTAGTGAGAACTCATTCAGTCATATTTACTGAGCATTTACTGTGTGCAGAGCACTGTACTAAGTGCTTGGGAAGAGAAGCAGCGTGGCTCAGTGGCAAGAGCCTGGGCTTGGGAGTCAGAGGTCATGGGTACGAATCCCGGCTCCGCCATTTGTCAGCTGGGTGACTGTGGGTAAATCACTTCACTTCTCTGTGCCTCATTTTCCTCATCTGTAAAATGGGGATCAACTGTGAGCCTCATGTGGGACAACCTGATTACCCTGTATCTCCCCCAGCACTTAGAAGAGTGCTTGGCACATAGTAAATGCTTAACAAATACCAACATTATCATTATTATTATTATTGGGAGAGTACAATACAACAAGATATGCTCCTTGCTCCTCAAAAGGTTCAGGTATATTTTCACATTAAGCATCTCTAAATGATTTGCTAATCATTGCTAAAGTATTTCACGACATAACACAACAACACAAAATAATGGAACAGTTGTGAGTCTTTGCTTGCAATTGGAAAAGTAAAAGGTTGATCTGCTGAAGGGGCTAGTGATTTTTAACCTTTCAGATTTTTAGTATTTTGTTCAACAAAGAGTGAACAACAGCCTTCTTTATGTCTTCATAAAGTACCTTGTAGTGAAACAAAACCTCTGAATCCCTTTTCCATCTCTCCTCTCTCTCCGTATCTCCTCTCTCTCAAATACTTTTATAGAATTCATCTGCTTCCATTAAAATTGACACCAAACACCTTAATCCCAAATTCTTAGCTGGTGATGGAGAGACAATAAATTCATCTGTTTTAACCTTTTGTAATGAATCAATCAATGATATTGATCGAGTGCCTACTGGGTGCAAGGCACTGTATTCTGGAAATTACACTACAACAAAGTTGGTCAATGTAATCCCCGCCCACAAACAGCTTACAGTCTACAAATGGAGACGTGCATTAGGGATAGGGGAAATCGAGTATTAGAGTGTGCTCTGCCACACTCAATAAATACGATTGAATGAAATATGATTGAATTTAAATGAGCATTGTGACCCTGTGAGTAGCAAAGTGCTTAAGGGGTAGAAAGCCACATTCATAGTCGATAGTAAGCGGAGATAGGAGAAAATAAGGGCTTAGTTTAGGAAGGCCTCTTTAAAGAGATGTGATTTTAGGAGGGTTTTGAAGGTAGGGAGAGCAGTGGACTGTTGGATATGAAGTGAGAGGTAGATCCAGGCTCAAGGGAGAATGTGGACGAGGAGACGGTGGAGAGACGGACGAGATCGAGATACAGAGAGTAGGTCGGTGTTAGAGGAGTGAAGTGTGTGGGTGGGGTATGCAGTAAAAGATCAGGAAGGTCAAGTAGCAGGGAGAGAGCTTGATTGAGTGCCTAAAAGCCGACAGAAAGGAGTTTCTCTTTGATGCATAGGTGGATAGGCAACCATTTGGAGGTTTTTGAGGAGTGGGGAGATATGGGTTGAAAGATTTTTCAGAAATACTACTCAGGCAGCAGAGGGAAGTATGAACAGGAGAGGGGAGAGTCGGGACACAGGGAGGTCAGTGAGAAGGCTGATTCAGTAGTGGAGGCGGGAAATGATGAATGCTTGAATCACACTGTAGTAATTGTTTAGAGAGGAAAGGGTGGGTCCTAGAGATGTTGTGAAGGTAGAAAAGGCAAAGTTTCATTACAGGTTGGAAGGGTGGGTTGGATAAGAGAGGTAAGTCAAGGATAAGACCAAAGTTACAGACTTATGAGACAGTTCTATTTTAGACATGTTCAGTTGGAGGTCTCAGGTGGGACATCCAAGTAGAGATGTAATGAATGCAGGAAGAAATCAATCAATCATACAATTAATTGAGCACTTTACTATGTCACACTGCATTTCTGAGGTGTTAAGCAAACAATATTGACTATATTCCTTGGTTATTCATTCAATTGTATTTATTGAGCGCTTACTATATGAAGAGCACTGGACTAAGCACTTGGAATGTACAATTCGGCAAGAGATAGAGTCAATCCCTGTCCAATGATGGGCTCACAGTCTAAACGGGGGAGACAGCAAAGCAAAACAGAACAAAACAAAAACAACATCATCAAGATAAATAGAATCAAGGGGATGTACAACTCCTTATTATTTTTAGGGTAATAAATAATATATACAAATGAGCACAGTGCTGAGGGAAGGGGAAAGGGGAAGAAGGAGGAGCAGAGGGCGGGCAGGAGGGGAGGGGAAGCAGAGGGAAAGGGGAGCTCAGTCTGGGAAGGCTTCTTGGAGGAGGTGAGCTCTCAGTATGGCTTTGAAGAGGGGAAGAGAGTTAGTTTGGTGGACGTGAGGAGGGAGGACATTCCAGGACAGTGGTAGGATGTGGGCCAGGGGTCGACAGCAGGATAGCCGTGAATGGGGGACGATGAGGAGGTTAGCGGTAGAGGAGCAGAGTGTATTGGGTGGGCAGTAGAAAGAGAGAAGGGAGGTGAGGTAGGAGGGGGCAAAGGGATGGAAAGCTTTGAAGCCAAGAGTGAGGAGTTTTTGTTTCGTGTGGAGGTTGATAGTCAACCACTGAAGGTTTTTGAGGAGGGCAGTGACATGCCCAGAGCATTTCTGTAGGAAGATGATCCAGGCAGTGGAATGAAGACTAGACTGGAGTGGGGAGAGACAGGAGGAAAGGAGATCAGAGACAAGGCTGACACAATAATCCAGCCGGGATACTATGATAGCTTGTACCAGCATGATAGCCGTCTGGACGGAGAGGAAAGGGCGTATCTTGGCAATATTGTAAAGGTGAGACCGGCAGGTGATGGTGATGGATTGGATGTGTGGGGTGAATGAGAGAGCTGAGTCAAAGACGACACCGAGGTTGGGGGCCTGTGAGATGGGAAGGATGGTCATACCATCCATAGGGACAGGGAAGTCAGGGAGAGGACAGGGTTTGGGAAGGAAGATAAGGACCTCAGTCTTAGACATGTTGAGTTTTAGGTGGCAGGCAGACATCCAGGTGGAGATGTTCTGGAGGCAGCAGGAGACACAAGCCTGGAGGGAGGAGGAGAGAACAGGGGAGGAGATATAGATTTGGGTATCCTCTGCATAGGGATGATAGTTGAAGCCATGGGAGTGAATGAGTTCGCCAAGGGAGTGAGTATAGATGGAGAACAAGAGGGTCAAGAACTGACCCTTGAGGAACACCTACAGTTAGTGGATGGGAGCGGGAGGAGGAGCCCACGAAGGAGACCAAGAATGAACAGTCAGAAATATAAGAAGAAAACCAGGAGAGGACGGAGTTCATGAAGCCAAGGTGAGATAAAGTGTGGAGGAGAAGGGGATGGTCGACAGTGTCAAAGGCAACTGAGAGGTTGAGGAGGATTAGGATAGAGTAGGAGCCATTGGATTTGGCAAGAAGAAGGTCATGGGTGACCTTTGAGAGAGCAGTCTCGGTAGAGTGGAGGGGAGGGAAGTCAGATTGGAAGGGGTCCACGAGAGAGTTGGAGTTGAGGAATTCAAGGCAGTGAATGTAGACGACTCCTTCTAGGAGTTTGGAAAGGAAGGGTAGGAGGGAGATAAGATGATAGCTGGAAGGGTAAGTGGGGTCAAGGAAGGTTTTTTTTTTAGGATGGGGGAGACATGGGCATGTTTGAAGGCAGAGGGGAAGAAGGTATTGGAGAGTGAGTGGTTGAACATAGAAGTTAAGGAGGGGAGGAGGGAAAGGGTGCTAGTTTTTATAAGGTGAGCAGGAATGTTGGTATTTGGTAAGCGTTTACTATGTGCAGAGCACTGTTCTAAGCGCTGAGGTAGACACAAGGGAATCAGGTTGTCCCACGTGGGGCTCACAAGGAATGGGGTCCGAAGCACAGATTGAGGGGGTGGCACTTGCGAGGAAGGAGGAGATCTCCTCTGAGGATATTGCAGGGAAGGATGGGAAAATAGAGGAGAGGGTTGGGAGCTTGGGGGATGGAGAAGGGGGAGGGGTGACTTTGGGGATGTCATTATGGAGTGGCTAGAATATGGGATAAGTTATCAAGCCATTACAATTGCGTCTTTAGGTTGTATATATCTTGGGGTGGCTATAACCCAGGCTTTCTGTGAATGAAGCAGAAGGTGATTTCTTTGCCAAGCACATTATCAACATGGGAATCTCCAAATTAATATTCCTATTATGGGAAAAAATGGCAGCACAAGCTATTTCAAAGACAGGGCCACCAGCTTCCCAAATTTCCTTCTCTTACTGATATGTTTTGACAAACCAATTCCACATTTGGGATAAAAATATTTTAGAAATAATATTTTCACTAATCTTTATTATTAAGAAACCCTGGAAATAGCATAGACATTATGCATTGAAATTCTGAAGGCAATTAGCCACTCAACGGCCATTTAAGTCTGTACAAATAGACAAAAATCAAACATTTATAACTACTTTCCTCGTAGTCAGTGGAGTCCCATGACTTGTTGCTTATCCTCTAGTAATTCTTCATCATCATCTTTGTCGCTTTCCGGAGATGACAGCAAGGTAGGAGACTCATTTTTTTCTCCAAGGTAACTGGAATTTATCAGTAATACATAAGGAAGAGTAGGTGTTATGTTAGGTATCTTGTGGGTGGGGAACATATCTTGTGTTTCTGTTGTACATCCCAAGATCTTAATACATTGGCTTTCTCAATCAAGCCCTTTCCCTGGTCTGGGAATCCATTTCTCTTCAAATCCAACAGTTTGTCTCTGTTCCTAATACCAAACCATTTCTGAAATCACCTCTCCTCCAGGATGTCCAATTAAATTATTTTCTTCCCAGGTCTTACGCCCCAAACTACCCCTTTGGCACTTCGGCACTGTTTTTGTAAGGAACACAATGGAAGGAACTTCTTGAAAGGAACTCTATGATCTCTTAGTTCTTATTTCAGGAAACTTCTCAGTGCTTCTGTGGCCCTTGAAGATGGTAGAAGCAGGAGATTTTACTAGGGAGGGCTGGGGTCAGAGAAGTGATTTCTGATTTGAAGTTAGAGCTTGTGAGGTCCTTGAGAGCAGGGATCATGTCATTATTATCATTATTATTATTATTGTTATTATGGTATTTGTTAAACACTATGTGTAAAGCATTGAGATATATACAAATTAATCAGGTTGGACACAGTCTCTTTCCCACATAGGTCTCTGCAATGCATCTGGGAGATGATCCATTCAACAGTGTAGTATTGATTGGAGTGGGGTGAGGTAGGAGGAGACCAGTGAGGAAGATGGGTGTGGAATACGACTGGAGTTGTCCAGTCAGGAACAACCATATTATGCAGACACTCAATTTCCTAGAAGCAGCATGGTCTAGTGAATAGAGCATGGGCCTGAGAGTCAGAAGGACCTGGGTTCTAGTCTCAACTCTACCACTTGTCTGCTGTGTGACTGTGGGTGAGTTGCTTAACTTCTCTTCTGTCTGAGTTATCTGGAAAATGGGACTTAAAACTATGAGCCCCATGAGGGACAGGGACTGGGTCCAACCCAATTTGCCTGTGGTCATTTATTCATTCATTCAGTGGTATTTATTGAGCACTTACTGTGAGAAAGCACTATATTAAGCATTTGGGAGAGTACAGTATAGCAGTGAACAGACACATTCTCTCTGCTCACAACAAGCAGCGTGCAGCGTGGCTCAGTGGAAAGAGTACGGGCTTGGGAGTCAGAGGTCATGAGTTCGAATCCCGGCTCTGCCACTCGTCAGCTGTGTGACTGTGGGCGAGTCACTTCACTTCTCTGTGCCTCAGTTCCCTCATCTGTAAAATGGGGATTAACTGTGAGCCTCACGTGGGACGACCCGATGACCCTGTATCTCCCCCAGCGCTTAGAACAGTGTTCGGCACATAGTAAGCGCTTAACAAATACCAACATTATTAACAAGCTTACAGCCACACCAGGACTTAGTGCAGTGACTGGCACATAGTAAGCGCTCAACAAATGCCACTATTGTTGTCGTTGTTGTTGGGGAGGATGATCCCAAGTCATCTATAAAAATTATACTTTGAGTCAATAACCATACAAGCCACTCTAGTCAATGCAATACTCTGCCAACTAACTTCTTTTATTCCAAACATTTTTCTCTTACTCTCTTTTAATGTGGCATATCTCGATTCATCTTTTCAAGTTGAGAGATAGAGCCAATGACATTAGATAACCTCAAGAAATATGTTAAGAACTTTCTTTGCCTTTTACTAAATCCCCTCTAATGCTGTAGGTCAGACAGCCGACCCAAACATTTTACAAATAATGGCTCTATAAAGTGCATGCGTGAGGAAAGTATTTCTTTATAAAGCCCAGGCAAATAGGTGAGTATGTCAAAAATTTCACTATGCACCCTTTTTTAAACATAATCAGCGGGTTTTAACTTACCTCGGAGTGTCAACTCTACAGGGGTCTTTTATTCCTGACGTTATATGGACATCTGTAACAGTCTTACTCATCTTCTCTAACTGGATGTTGAAGGCTGATATCTCTTCGTAGGGTAAGCTGTAAAGTTCTCCCAGGGGATCTGAAATATTTAATTTTAGACTCTGTCACTGGTGATCAATGAACACACACATATGTAGCTGAGAATTCCCAAAGGGTAGCAACCGGCCTCCAGAATGTCAATAGAGAAGACCTTTGAAATATCAGGGATGGTGTAGTGCTGGGATTTCATTGCATAGGAAGTCACTAGCTCCCTTCAACTCAATTATAGTGTGAGACTCTACTGTTCAAGATCTATTTTCTATTATTAAGAGGGGCTCCTCCAGAGTATGAAGAGAATAAAGGCTGCCCACCCCTCCCTCCCAGATACCCCCACACTCCAAAGGTGCCAAGCAGGAGGACAGACCATTTGGGCACACAGCAGCAGATCACAATTTCCAAACAATCAACACTCTTTGCAGTTCAGAGTTGCTCAAAAGTGCACAGCTGTTGGATGCAAAGCTGCTGAAACTATGCAGTCAGTCAGTCAGTCAATCGTACTTACTCAGTGCATACTGTGTGCAGGACACTGTTCTAAGTGCTTGGTAGAGTACAATAGAACAGACACATTTCCTGCCCAAAGCAAGCTTACAGTCTAGTAGTACATGGCATCCCCTCAATAAAATCCAACCAGTTCTGCTCTCCCCAGTCATACCCTCTGTTCTATGCTATATAATTTCCTCTCCTTTAACTTTAAACTCTTTGATAAATAATTCTCTCCAAAAACCTATTTGAGGGCAGTTACAGAACATTATTCCCCACATTCTTCATAAATGGAAAATTCTCAGAGGTGCAACTAAACTATTTCATTTTTATGGATAACTGCTGCAAATTAAATTTAATACAAATTTTATAAACTAAAATCAAAGCACATATGAAAGTATGAAGGGTCAAGTTATTGCAAATAATGAGTATGGTGACAATAATAATAATAGTGATGATGATAATTCTTAATCATAATGTGCCAGTTGATTTGCCAAATCTATTACATCCTAAGGTCTTGGGGGCAGTTACTGTACCTACCAACTCTATTATATTGTACTCTCCCAAGTACTTAGCACAGTGCTCTGCACACATTAAGCACTCAATCCATAACTGATTGATTGATTGATTGCTAGGGTAGATAGAATGCAATCATGTCACATACAGTCCCAGATCCTGTGTCAGTAATTTATTTATAATAACATCTGTCTCCCTCTCTAAACTGCAAGTTCACTGTGGGCAGGGACTGTCTCTGTTATATTGTTATAGTGTACTCCCAAGCACATAGTATGGATCTGAAAGCTGGACAGTGAAAAAAACAGGATAGAAAGAACATCAATTATTTTGAAATGCGGTGTTGGAGAAGACTTTCGTGAATAGAATGGGCTGCCCAAAAAAACAAAACAAAAATGGATTTTGGAGCAAATTAAACCAAAGTGGTTCTTGGAAGGCCAAATGACTCGACTTAGATTAGCATATTTTGGACACATAATCAGGAGGACCAATTCTCTGGAGAAGACACTAATGCTAGAAGTCTAGGGAAAACATGGAAGAGGCGGATGGATAGAGACCATAACAACAATAATGGAAGAACCATTAGAAAGGTTACAGATTATGGCAGAGGCAGGACATTCTGAAGAAAGTATATCCATGGAGTCGCTATGAATCAGAGATGACTCGACAGAACTTAATAATAATAAAGCATGTGGTACAGTGTTCTACACACAGTAAGCCCTCAATAAATATGGTTGATTGACTGACCTACATGTAGCTCACAGTCTGAGGAAGAGAGAGGGACAACAGATATTTAATACCATTTTATGTATGAGGAAACTGACACATAACAGGTGACTTTGATTATTGATTGACTGACTTAACGTCACACAGCAGGAAAGTGGTGTATCTGGGCTTAGATCCCATGTCAGTCAGTCAATTGTATTTACTGAGTGCTTGCTGTGTGCAGAGCACTATACTAATCATTGGTGAGAGTTCAAAACAAGGACACATTCCCTGCCAACAACGAATTTACATTCTAGAGGACTTTATCCTGACAGTCTCCAGTCCTGTGCTCTCTCCCCTAGGCCGTACTGCTTCTCTAGTTCAACTACGATTCCCATAAGTAGGTTCGCAATTGTGGTGCCTCACTAGTGACTGTGTGTGATCCTGTGAACAACAACAAGGAAGAGACTGGTGAAGGCATTGATGGGCTCTAGTTGAGGTAGATGGTTGCAGGCCTTTGGGGTCGGTGCATGGAGGGAGGCAAAGCTTTCTCTCCCTTCTACCCAGTAACGGTCCTGAACCAACGGGATTGCCAAGGAGAGCTCCAGCTGCGACACCTAAGCCAGATAAGAGGTGCTCATTTTGAATCGTGAGGGGGTATGCAGACAAAGGACAACCTGGAGGCAGCACAGAGGCACCTTGAGATGCAGAGAGAAGCAAGCTTTGGAGCAGCAGAAGCATCAGAAGGCAGCAGTACTTGGAAGCAGAAAGAAGCATCGGCAGAACGGGCTCCTTTGACCACAGACTGGTATTGGACCCTTGATGGAGTGGAGTGAGTTCGTGTGTATATGTGTCACTCCCTTGCATGCTGGTAAAACTAAGTAAAATACTCTCCACAATAATCTTGGTGATCAGAGGTGTGGTTTGACTTCTATTTTGGATCACTGAGGCTTCCCCGGTCCATGAAGGTCCTGGTTGATGCGAACCAGGGCCTCAAGATAAAAATTTCCTGAGTCCTAAGGATATCAATATGAGCTGTTTGGAAATTAGATACTGCACCCAATGGATTGCAATCATCAGGGTAAAAAGGGGACAAAGAAAAAAGCCTTCAGAGGCCAAACTTGGGCTTACAGGTCGGGTTGAATGGTACATTTGATTATTACATGGCTTACCGCCAACCCAATCAGTCAGCGGCACTGCAGGAAGCTCATTCTGAATGCACGTTCGGGTTTGAGTACATTATGGGATGCTTTTCTGTATTGCTGTGTAGCACCGTGAAGGAAAACGTGAAGATATCATATTTCTTTTGTAAAAAGCATAGAGAAATAAAATGGCTTGTGAAGTTTAGTCACAATATGTCACTGCTGGAGCAAGGAAAATATCTCAAGAATACTGTCCTAGAATTCGTGTCAGAGAATCATGAATCTGGAAGGGACTCTAAAATGTCTAAAATGTCTCCTGATCTGGGTCTCTGTCTCAACACTCAAAAGACACATGGCTGTCCACTGCAAACTCTAATTCAGTGTTCGAGCCCTGCTGCACTGACTGGGGTCAAATTATTTTTAAATCCCATTTCATCAGAGAAAACTGTCATTTTACTGCTTATTTGCTCAGCCATTTATCTATATGTGGAAGCTTTTAGATGCTTTAATGCACTGCAGGGGTTGAACAATTATAATAATTTTTCACTGGCTTCCAGCAGACCCTTCTCAATTGTAAAGAAGAATCCCCTCAGGAAAAACAGATCTTTTACAATGAAATTAATCAAAAATGTGAATTCTTTAAATTATATTACTGCCTAGATTTTACATGATAAAACGAGCTGTTCTGAAATGAACCTCATCTCTGTGAATCATGACCATTGAAAACAGTTTGCAAATTGTGTTAACATGTCTCTAGGCATACTGACATAACATGTCATTAACAAAATTAACATTGCTTTCACATTTGCATTTTTCAAAGGGCTGTTCACACAGCCAGTTAGGACTGCCAATTTACTGCAATCCTAGAAGTGTACTAGGGGAAAATGAAATACGATCCTCATTTGGAATGGCTCTTTGTTTGGCCCTGGCTACCTCACCCCTGATCTCATTCTTTCATCAATGCCACCCAGAAGCTGCATTCACCACTGACACAGATGCCTGAGAAAAATGACTTTGGTCCAGGTAAACTGAGAAATATGTTCCAGGAAGGACTATGAAGAATTCCTTCCCACTCCCCAGCATTCGGGCTGCTCCTTTGTGGTCTAGTGGAAAGACGGTGCTTTGAGAGTCAGAGGACCCAAGTTCTAACCTTGGGTATCCCACTGGCCTTGGTGTGCCCTTGAGCAAAGTCACTTGACTCCTCTGGCCCTCAGTTTCCTTATCTGTAAAATGGGGATTCAGTAGCTCTTCTTCCTTGTATTTAGACTGGGGCAGAGACTGTGTTCAATCTGATTGACTTGTAACCACCCCAGTGGATAATATAATGCTTGAAAGAACTTAACAAATACCATAATTACTATCATCAGCTCTTGGGTTCGATTGTTTCACACAAACTCCAAGAGGAAAAGATAAATATGGCCATCAGTCTGTTGCTTCTAGCTGTGGCCAAAGTGAAACTTGTTCAGCTCTACTAGTGGTACGGTATAGTGGATAAAAACAGGCCTAGGAATCAGAAGGTCCCGGGTTCTAATCCAGACTCTGCCACTTGTCTACTGTGGGTCCTTGGGCAAGTCACTTTGCTTCTCTGGGCCTCAGTTACCTCATCTATAAAATGGCGACTGTGAGGCCCAAGTGGGACAGGGACTGTGTCCAACCCAACTGACTTGCATCCACCCCAGTACAGTGCCTGGCACATAGTAAGCACTTAATAATACCACAATTATTATTATTGTTGTTATTATAGAACACAGACTTGTCACTAGTTCACTTCTTTTTGCATATTTGCATACTTTATCCACTCCTCCTCAGCTTGAGAACTCTTCACTTCTCCCAAGGTAACGTTTGTTCTGTGCTTTGTTCTCAATGCTCCTGTACCTAAGCAATAGCTCATGTCCTTTCTGCTGCCTGTAACTACGTTTTTTCCTTCAAATCCACCAGAGCACATCTCTCCCCATCTTCAAAATCTGCCTGAAATCACTTCTCCATCAGGAAGCTTATCTCAAATTAATCTCCACCAGCATAGGTTTGCCACACACATACACACATATATATTGTCATCTAAAATACTGGTTAATAAATACTATTGAAAGAATTAGTGGTATTTGATGTCCAAGCCCTAGTTTCCAAATTTTTCAAATGGAAATAACTGCACCCCTCCAACTCACGGGCATATTTTGAGGACAAAACGAGACACCCAAAATACTATTTTATGACAATAACAGTGCCAAGTTAATTTAAGCTATTATTTTAACAGATCTGATCATCTGATCCTTTTCATCACTAAAACTATGAAAGCTAAACGTGGCTTGCAGAAAGAAAAATATTCCAACAATTTGCTGAAGTGGGATTTTCACAGAGTTCTTGAACAAGAGAACCTTTAAAACGTTAAGGACTGTAAATTCAATTTGGCAAGACTAAGTGGTGGCACTGAAGAGGAAATTTTGGCCCATTTAGTGGCTCTGCGATCCATTCAATACCACTGGCTTGCTGAAATTCTGGCTTCCAATGGATGATGCTCCCGGATCCTGGCTTGTTTGTTGAGAGCCAGAGTCTGGCATGGTCAAGCTGTGGTTGGATTATACCCGAGGATCAGGAAATGCAGTCACTGTAAACCTTGAAGAATTCAACCACTTCCTACCAATATTAAAATCAATGGAAATTACCTGCAAGGTTTTTCAACACACCAAGCTCTTTTTCTAAACTATCTAATGTTTGTTGATCAGTGGCATTTTCTAAGAGAGGATCGTTTTGATCAGTTAAATCAATGGATTCGATTTCTGAAATTTCAGAAGCGGCTCTGGACAATGGCTGGGCAGAAACACTCCGTGGTTCTGGATGAAAAGATTTGAAGTGGTCACGGTTCCTTTGAGGAGTTTTGACAGGAGGAAGATTTGTGGATGTGGGTCTTCGGGAAGGAGGTCCTAAGATAGAAGTGAAAGAAAATCAGCATTCTTTATTCTAAACACATTTGAATGTAGACCCGTATTTGCATGTTGCACTGGTAAGCAATAAACAGGAATGACATTTGTGAAGTAAATTTTCATTTCATCTGTTTTCTCTCAATCTACCACCTGAACTTCAATTGGTCACATTGCCCTCATCCAACTGGTTTGAAAAAAAATCATTATAAATTTTATTTTCCAAACATTTCTACTCAGTTTATGTATTCATACCATAGTATTATTTACTTAGGATTCTATACATATATCCTTCAGAGTTCAAAAATGATACCGCTGACAGTGAAATTTTAACCACATAGGCAAACATGACTATTAAAACCAATGTATGACCAACATACATTTTTAAGTGAAGCAAAACTATTACAGCATAAAATTAGCCCTTTCCAGGGAATTGTTCTAGTATATTTTTTTTCCAGAGAATTGTAAATGTAGCTTGTAGACTTTTTGTATGTAATGAAAGCATATAATTATTATGAACATTATTAGGCACCTTTGATCTCCACAGATAGAATTATCTTTGAATGAAATACATTTGTTAACATTTAATTTTTAAATAGGAAGGCTGTTATTGTAAGGTATGAGTGATATGCCGAGGAACACAATGTAATTTAATTGAAATGGGCATAAAAACATGAAATTCAAAATGGGACCCAAAAAGAACTTTATGGGATCTTTATGGGATTTGTTTGTTTGTTTACTAAAACATGCCTTCAGCATGGGTGGTGTTCTGGAAGTAATTTTAGAAATGGTAAGAAACTTCCAAAAATGACTTCCGAAAAACACTCTAGAGGACCATTTCCAACTCAGATTTCAGGTGCTGATATTCAAAATGATCTTCATGGACAAAAATATTGGGGCATCAAAAGAAAAAAAAAGAAATTGAAGACTTGTGATTAACTCTGTTGTGTAGATAATAAATGCCTGTATAGCCTCAAAGGGCCTATTAGAGAACCATAACTTGTAAGCTAGGCTTTGCCTACAACATTAAAATTATACTCTAAGGTTTCTAGGAAGATTCAGTGTATTTCTTAATATTGATATTCTGTAAGGAACTAGATTTTTGGCTCATCCAGGGCAGAAATCATGTCTATTTGCTGTATCACACTCTCCCATATCTTTAGTCCAGGGTTCTGCACACAGTAAGAGCACAACAAATTCCATTGGTTGACTGTTTTTGGTCATTTGTACATAATTTTGAGCTTGTTGGCATTGTGTAAAATTTAAACTCTGTTTCCCAGAATAGAGAAAACACCATCCATGCCCCTCAGAGCTTTTACCAGCTCTTGCTTTAGAAGCAGAGTGGCTTAGTGGAAAGAGCATGGGCTTGGGAGTCAGAGGATGTGGGTTCTAATCCCTACTCTGCCATTCATCTGCTGTGTGACATTGGGCAAGCCACTTAACTTCTCTGTGCCTTAGTTACCTCATCTATAAAATGGGGATGAAGAATGTGAGCCCCATATGGGACAAACTGATTACCCTGTATATACCCCAGTGCTTAGAAAAATGCTTAGCACATAGTAAGCACTTAATAAATACCATTATCATTATTATTATTACCAGGTTTTGAAAGGCTCTGTGGATCCTTGCTTTCATGAAAGGAAATCACATTCATCATTCATGTGTTTCAAATCAAAATTGAGCATGTTCCCATGCACTGAAAAGTAGCATCCTAACCATCGGGACAACTGAACATCGAGCTCCAGGAGGAGAGAGAAATCTGCAAATAGTTTCCTGGCAACATCACAGCAGCTGTATTGGAATAAAACTGCTCAGTTACAAGAAACAATGCAAGCGCTGAATGGGCACTTCACAGACCAGTTGCAGTGCTTCGCCTAGCCTAGAATGTCTTCTGTCCTCACATTTGCCAAAAAATGTATGTGTCCCTTTCCAAAGACCCCATAAAAAGTGTCATACACTGGCCTGGTAGTCAGAGAACCTGGGTCCTCATTCCATCATGAAGCTTGCGGAAGTCACTTAACTTCTCTGTCCTTTAATTCCTCATCTATAAAATGGAAATTCAATGTCTGTTCTCCCTCCCGCTTAGACTTTGAGCACCATATGGAATGTGATTATCTTGTATCTACCCCAATGCTTAGGACAGTGCTTGGCACATAGCACTTAACAAATACCACAATGATTATTATTTTGCCATCTAGGTCATTGCTATAAATATGATTGATTACTATCAAAACTGCCTTGTTCTGACCCTGACATTCTTCTTTCACTCCTGCTTTACTGAAATTGCAAGGGGCAGAGATGGGGTAATCAGGAGATAGTTACTATAAAATATGAAAGCAAGGGGTAGTATTGGAAGGCCAGGGTAGCGGGGGAGTTCAGGGTACTGGGATGGAATTCCACCCTGGGGAGGACTGGTAAGGGAGTAAAATATAAGATGGAGATGATACTGCTGAACTCCATCGTAACTGACTTTATAGTTGATGATGATGACGGCATTTGTATGCTTACTATGTGCCAAGCACTGATCTAAGTGTAGCTCAGTCACCCAATCTATCAGCTCATCCCCTTCCCCACATAATGTCTGGTGCTGCACCGCGGTTGGTAAAACTGCCTGAGTGGCTCTCTCTGTATGCATCGCACAGAGCATTCTTTCTTTTTATGTCGCGCCCACCTCTACATGGGTATCACATATTGTCTCCATCTTCCTCACACTGGGGTAGAGATTTGCTACTTTCATCAAAGTCCTTATATCAATCAACCAAGCAGGCAATGGTATTGGTTGAGCGCTTACTGTGTGCAGAGCACTGTACTCGGCACTTAGGAGAGCGCAATACAGCAGAGTTTGTAGACATGTTCCCTGACCCCAGGGAGTTTACAGTTTAGCGGGGGGGGGCCTTCGGTCTTTTTCACTCAGTCGTCTTCTGTAGGAGTTCACCAAGCTCTTGCACCATTAAGCCCAGATAGAACTCTGTAGTTGACAGAAGGCCCTTTTATGAGTCACCCAGTCGGATAGGAAAAAACAGAGTTCAGCCTGAGAACCCATTAGCTGGCAAGTAATTTCTACCAGCCACAGTTTCCTAGGTTATCTGGATGTAGGACTGAGAACCCCCCCTCCTCCCAAACAATCATGCCATCAGATCATTCTCCTGACTGGTAAAATGTTGAAGAAATATGGCCTCCTGGAAAGAGCATAGGTTTAGGAGTCAGAGGACCTGGGTTTTAATTCCAGCTCTGTGATCACTTAATTTCTCTGTGCCTCAGTTTTCTCATCTGTATAATGAAGATTCATTATCTATTCATTCATTCAATTGTATTTATTGAGTGCTTACTGTGTGCAGGACACTGTACTAAGCTCTTGGGAGAGTACAATATAACCTCTACTTATCCAACTAAAGGCAATAAAATTAATTTGCCTTTATGTTTTCATTTCAGCAACTTTAGCAATATATGAAATAGGAATGACATAGGGCAGATCGTAAGGAAATATTTTATTTAAATACTATTTTCTATCCTATTATACCACAGGTGCCAACTCACACTTGTCAGGAATTCCCAAGTATACTGCTTTAGTTCTCCCTCCTACTTGCATTGTGAGCCTCATGAGAAACGGAGATAACATTAGATCTGTTTATCTTGTAGCTCCCCCAATGTCTAGTATAGTGCTTGACACAGAATAAGTGCTTAAAAAATACCACCAGTCAGAGGACCTGGGTTTTAATCATAACTTCACACACACTATTGTGTGACCTTGGGCAAGTCACTTAACTTCCCTGTTCCTCAGTTCCCTCATTTACAAAATGGGGATTCAGTATCTGTGCTCCTTTCTACTTGTTGGAATGTGACCTGATTATCTTGTATCCACCCAAATGCTTAGTAATAATAATATTAACAATGATTATAACAATAACTGTGGTATTTGTTAAGCTCTATGTGCCAAGAACTGTATTAAGTGCTGGGATAGTACAATGAATAGTATGTAGTAAGCACTTAATACTGCAGCGTGGCTCAGTGAAAAGAGCCCGGGTTTAGGAGTTAGAGGTCGTAGGTTCTAATCCCATCTCTGCCACCTGTCACCCATGTGACTTTGGGCAAGTCACTTCACTTCTCCAGGCCTCAGTTCCCTCATCTGTAAAATGGGGATTAAGACTGTGAGCCTCACATGAGACAAACTGATTACCTTGTATCTCCCCCAGCGCTTAGAACAGTGCTCTGCACATAGTAAGCACTTAAATACCATAATTATTATTATTATTACAATTATTATTATAAGTTTGTCTTCAGAGACAGGATAATTACACTGGATGAATATATCCACATGTACCAGCTGTGTATTTCCAAGCACAGTTTCACCTTCAGTTTGAGGGAGAAACTGAGCTAACAGTAATTATCCATCCCACCTAGATTTCTGTCTGACAATGGTAAAGGATGCTTGGAGAATCTGAGTGATGCTTTCTTGTTTATCCAAATGTTTATGAGTGAACGATCCCCTCTACTAGCAACCCATCATGGTTTGCTTGTCAAAGAAAGTAACCAAACTTCTCAGTCTGATATTTTTGATCCACACAACTTCCTGTAGTAAGGACCACGTACATGGACCACTCTCTAGGTGAAGAAGTGTGTTTGGTGATAAAACCTTCAAACCTAAGTGGTTTCCCCTTCATCCTGTTATATTGGAATTCAGAAAACAACCCATACTGATTTAGCCAGTCTACTCATGGTTTTGTTGATTTTGTATACTAGGGTTGGGTTATGTTTTCTTTTCCTGTACCCTTCCAGACTGAAGAGAATTTATCTGTTTTCAAGCACACTTTATCTAAAACCATCACTCATCTGGGATGAAACGTATCTTACAAACTGCAGCATATTTTTTAAAGTTCATATTCCTCACTGGAGAAGTATTCCTTGATGATGGAGCCTCTGTCAAAAACAATGTACAAATCTCAGCCCTGAGAATTCAGGACTGAGATAGATACATACCCTTTGGGCATTTGGCATTCACCTCACAGTACCTCTATACCCATCTATAAATGATTTACTTACATTAATATCTGTTTCTCCCACTAAACTGTAAGCTAGTTGTGGGCAGGGAACATTTCTGTCAAGTCTGTTGTATTATATGTTCCCAAATGCTTAGTACAGTGCTCTGCACACAGTAATCACTCAGTGAATATCAATGGTTGACTGATTGAATGATTGAGCAACTGTGCCTGTGTGTATGGCTGGTGGTTTGCGCAGTACCATTCATGCTCTCGTTTTTTTCAGATGTGAAGATTTTTTCCAATTTTAAACCTTGTAAACCTGAATTTTCTTTTCTGCCACTCTGAATTCATGCACTACTAGAAAAGGAATTTGCCTGTTTATTGTTTTATTGTTATCGCTTAGTACAGTGCTCTGCACCCAGTAAGTACTCAGGAAATGCTACTGACTGTCTTCTGTACAACTGAAGTTTTAGAAACGATCTATCCTACAATTGAAGTGGTAAAAAGCAGCACACTAGTCTTGTTGGTCCATTCTTGGCAATGCCAAGTGTGGGAAATTCTTTTGCACCTTATGTATTCAATCATGTGCATAAGTCATGATATTACTAAAGGAAGACATCAGAGTCTGCACATAGCTGTTCAAAAGGTGCAGACTGTAGGGCAGGGGACTCCTGTAAAGGAGGACACACAAGAACCCACAGAATGTGAAGCAGCGTGGCTTAGTGGAAAGAGCACGGGCTTGGGAGTCAGAGGTCATGGGTTCTAATCCTGGCTCTGCCACCTGTCAGCTGTGTGACTTTGGGGAGGTCACTTCACTTCTCTGTGCCTCAGTTACCTCACCTGGAAAATGGGGATTAATGCTGTGAGCCCCACGTGGGACAACCTGATTACCTTGAATCTATGCCAGTGCTTAGAATAGTGCTTGGCACATAGTAAGCACTTAACAAATGTCATCATCATTATTATTATTAGAATGTTGTCATGCATCCATAGTCTGCACTCAGTGTAACATTTTTGGAAAATGGCACAGAAATGGCACACTTATTTAACTGTGCTAATCTTCTCCATGTGAATAGAGGGGATTAATGTGAAAAGCAATATTATTCAGACCACTGACAAAGTCCAGATGGGACAATCGATCAGTCACTGGCATTTACTAAGTGCTTACTGTGTGCAAAACACTTAACTAAACACTTGAGAGGGTACAAATCAAGAAAGCTCACTGACATGAGTCCTGCCATCAAGGAGTTCAGAATCTAGCAGGGGAGAAATCGAAGACTTTAGGACCCCAAGGAAGGTGACTGGGTTCAGACTTTCATTCTTTCATTCATTCATTCAATCATATTTATTGAGCACTTTCTTTGTACAAAGCACTATATTAAGCACATGGGAGAGTACAATATAACAATAAAGGCACAGACGTTTCTACAGTAACTCTGGCTGCTCTTCTGTCCTGGATTTAGGGCAGAAAATCCCTGGCCATGTCACAGCGGGCATGACTTTCATAATAGCCACAAGTGGCAAAAATGTTATTAAGACTCTGTAAAGAATTCTCAGTTCCTGTAATCTGGGCTTCTCCAGACAGAGCCTCTCCAGGGCCTAGCCCTCTGCATGGATGGTGAGTCAGCAAGGCCTAGTGGAAAGAGCACATGTCTGTAAGTCAGAACCTAGGTTCTAATTCTGCCTCTCCCAGCTGCCTGTGTGTTACCCTAGGTAAGTCACTTAACTTCTCTGTGCCTCAGTTTTCCTTCAAGAAGTGAGAATTCAATGCCAGTTTTCCCTCCTACTTCGAGTGTGAGCCCCATGTGGGATGAGGATTGTGTCTGTCCTGATTAACTTGGGTATACCCCAGTGCCTGACAAATATAATATTACAACTAATAATAATAATAATAAAGATACTATTGATTCAGAATAGTGGTGACAAAAGGTGGATGAATCAAAATGGCACCAGATCTTGCAGATAACTAACACAACCATGCAGCCAGGAACAGTTTTTATGTGCTCATAACGCAGAAGGGATTGCCTTGTTGGCTTCACAAGTGGACAAGGACAAAAAACACCTCACTGATGTAGCTACAAATATATATTGTATGAATTGGTGCCTGTGCGAGCACAAAAACCTATGATACTCTGAGATGCAAGACACTGAAATTCCCTTAAAAATAATTCTATCTAACCAGGCCTAAGCTCTGGAGAGGATCTGTCATGCGGCCCAGAGAACGGGAACTGAGAGTTCTTTATAGAGCTTAATGACATTTTTCCCGTTATAGCTGCTATAAAAGTGCTACCTACCATGACATCACTGGGGGCTTTCAGGCCTAAATTCAGGACAAAAGAGCCCCACGAGTCACTTTGAACACCAGTCAACTTCCACTGGGTCTTAAAGCCTTCTATTTCTCCCATTCTTCAACTGTAGGGCTTGGAGGCACTCTATTCATTATTCCCCAAGTCCCTGCATCCCTGTAGCTACCAGCACTCTACAGAATTTGCTGCCTCTTGATCCTGAAGGAAAGGGACATACTGATAGATGGCAGAGCTTATTGCTATTCCAACAACAATTCTACAACTTCTAAAGAGGGCAGCGAGTTAATCTCTGCTCTACAAAAGCCCATATTGCCTAATCCACTGCTATGCCCCAGTGAGCACTCAATAAATGTTAACTGATTACGATAATGACCTTTCTCTTTCTTCAAAGAGAACTTAAAGAAGGACAGAATCAGAGATAATAAGGTAAGGGAATATCCAAATCTAACTCTAAAATGCCCAATGGATAAACACTCAACAATTTTTTTCAGCAGGTGAGGGGTTTTAATGCTAATTTAATTTTAAATGGAAATATATGGTATTGAAATAGTATGAATATTCTTACCCATTTTGGGTTGTATTCTCCTTGAAGGTTCACTT
The DNA here is from genome assembly GCF_004115215.2 of Ornithorhynchus anatinus. Classification (NCBI taxonomy): domain Eukaryota; kingdom Metazoa; phylum Chordata; class Mammalia; order Monotremata; family Ornithorhynchidae; genus Ornithorhynchus; species Ornithorhynchus anatinus. Next base: position 160,961,644 of record NC_041728.1, read on the forward strand.
GGGGCACTTAACAGAACACTCTGCACCACTGACTCATCAGCAAATTCACTTAAGCTGCTGCCAGATATCCACTGCCCATTACCTGAAATACAAATGGTAAGAGAATGTGATGTATGGTAAGAGAATGTGATGTATAATTGCATCTAAATAAGATTTATAATAAATTTTCACTGCTATGCAGAAGATAAACTACTGAGGTTTTCCTCTTTTATTTAGCTGTATACAAAAGATTAGAAGGAGATAAATTCAATGAACAATGTCCCATGAAACATAAACTATCATAAGGACATAATGGAAAAAAAATTGATGCATATAGACTATAAGTTTGCAGGTGGCACTGATCTTGTATACCACACTCTATTGTATTGCACTCTCCCAAGCATGGCTTAATGGATAGAGCACAGGCCTAGGAGTCAGAAGGACCTGGGTTCTAATCTTGCCTCCATCACATGCCCGCTGTGTGACCTTGGGCAAGTCACTTCTCTGGGCCTCAGTTACCTCATCTGTAAACTGCAGATTAATAGTGAGAGACCCATGTGGGACATGGACTGAATCCAACCTTATTAACTTGAATCTACCCCAGTGTTTGGCACATAATAAGCGCTTAACAATTAGCATAATTATCATCATTATTGTTAAGCTCACTGCGTACAATAAGCTCTCAATAAATACCATTGCTGACTGATAGCTAAACTAAATTGTGAAAGAAAACACGTAATTGCTATGGCCAACCTGACACATATCATGGTACTCTGTCCAATCTGATGAACATGAACCCATTCTACTGCTCAGTTAAGTGTTTGGCACAGAGTAAGTACTTAAAAAATATGGCCCCAAGATTGAAAACTCACTGTGGGCAGGGAACATGTCTACTTAACACAGTGCTCTGCACACAGTAAGCACTCAATAAATACAACTGACTAATTGAAATACCATCATTGTAGGTCATATGCTTCATCAGAGCGTAATTAATGAACTTGTAACAGACTTTCTTCATTACCATCATTCATTTTCTGTTTTCTGGTGCCTACAATGTGGAAAACATTGTACTATGTTCCCTAAGAACTAGTCAGTTAACACAGAAAACATGGTCTCCATCTTCAAGGAGTTTACAACTAGATGAGAGTGACAAGCAGGCAAATGTTACAACACAATGAAAACAAGGTCAGAGATATAACTGATTAAAAATGAAATGAAGAACAAATATCCCCACATGACCTGACCATGCCTGAGCTTAGAACAGTGCTCAGTGCTTAGAACAGTGCTTGGCACACAGTAGGTGCTTAACAAATACCATTATTATGATTACTATGGGATGGCATAACCAGAAAGTGAGAAATGAGTCAAAAATAACCCTAGGGGAGATGGCATCCTAGGAAGGTTTCAAAATGGGGAATGATGAAGTTTGGCCAATTTGAAAGGACAGTAACTTCCTCATAGGGGGAAAGGTATAAATGAAGTAGGGATAATTGTGGAGGGAATATAGGCAAGAGAATGAATATGGGAGGTGAAATATAGAGGAGAAAATGGCACTTTGCAAGGCCTAGCCGCTCCCTCAAAACTGGAGCCCAGAAGGCTCATGGTCCAGAAGGTACCTCAACAGAGAGACTTTCTGCTTGGAAGGCACACCGCCCAGTATGCTCATTGCCTAAGCTCATTGTATGCTCATTGTATGAGCTCACTGAATTGCTCATTGCATGACCACATATCATCTGGAAGGTACATTGCCCAGAAAGTCCTCCATAGCCACCATGCTCCCTTAATTCTGCTTTTTTCCACCCTGGCTGGATGAGGATGAAGTTGAAATATGTGATCCAGTCACTCCCCCATACTGCCACCAAAAATCTAACGCCTGGAAGATGCGACTCACCTACTCAGCTACTCTAGATTGTGAGCTCTTTATAATAATGATAATGTTGGTATTTGTTAAGCACTTACTATGTGCTGAGTACTGTTCTAAGCACTGGGGTAGATACAGGGTAATGCGGTTGTCCCACGTGGGGCTCACAGTCTTCATCCCCATTTTACAGATGAGGTCACTGAGGCACGGAGAAGTTAAGTGGCTTGCCCAAAGTCACACAGCTGACAGGTAGCAGAGCCGGGATTAGACCCCATGATCCCTGACTCCTAAGCCTGTGCCCCTTCCACTGAGCCACGATGCTTCTCAATGGGCAGCAATGTGTCTATTTGTTGTAATATTGTACTCTCCCAAGCACTTAATACAGTGCTTTGCACACATTAAACGCTCAATAATTACAACTGAAGGAATGATTGAAGTTACCTCTACACTGGGGCCCACTGTCTTCTCTCCACTGTGCCTGGCTGGGCTCGAAGTGACAACATAAAGCCTTCTGCAAGTCTAAAAACATCAGGGTCCATGTGATTGAGGCAGATGCTGTTGTAATTCTTGTTCTCCAAACAGCATTGGCTGTTTGGGTCAAGAGGAGCATGAAACTGCTCCTTAAGACATCGTATTCTGTAGTACCAGTTGTCTATTTTTTTTTCTTTTTAGTGACACCTGTTAAGCACTTATTTTGAGCTAGATAATATACTAAGCACTAGAGTAAGTACACTATAATCAGATTGGACATAATCCCCATCCCATCATGGGGCCCACAGTCTAAGTTCTCCAGTGATGTATATGTATTTGCAACATATTAAAAAAAAAACCACAGGTGATGAAATTTACCTTCAAGTGCATGTATAGCTAAAAAGGTTAATGAGGGACCCACTCCCATAATACATTTTGCACATAAAAAGTCTGTTCCATGTTGTGTTATCAAGCTTAATGTTTTCAGTGTCTGCTCTATGTTTGGAAAGTGCTCAACAAATACCACTGACCGACTGATCGGCGCTGTTTTCTTTTTACCCCTTGCCACTCCATTATTGGTCTTTAGTATAATGCAATACACGCAGTACATCCTCAATAAATACTACCGAAAATAAACCAGAAACAAAGAGAAAGGAGTCTAGTCTAACACCCTGGCTATGAGTCTTCAGGACAGGGTTGAAGATGATGATGATGATGGTATTTGTTAAGCACATACTATGTGCCAAGCACTGTTCTAAGCACTGGGGTAGATTCAAGGTTATCAAGTTGTCCCACGTGGGACTCACAGTCTTAATCTCCAATTTTCCAGATGAGGTAACTGAGGCACAGAGAAGTGAAGTGACTCGCCCAAAGTGACAGCTGACAAGCAGCAGAGCCAGAATTAGGACCCACAAACTCTGACTCCCAAGCCTGTGCTCTTTCCACCGAGTCACTCTGCTTCTCATGGCACAGGTGGGATCAATCAATGGCATTTATTGAGTGCTTACTGAGGGCAGAGCACTATAATGTTTGGGAAAGTACAACACAACAAAGTTGGTAGATATGTCACCCGCCCACATGGAGCTAACAGTCTAGAGGAGAACACACACACATAGTGACATTCACAATAGTGATGGGAAAGGCAGGGGGAGGACAGGGTGTGGGTGGGAAGATAAGTTCTGTTTTGGACAAGATAGTATTAATTATCCACCACACAGTCTAGTCATGCTTCCAAAGTAATATCTACATTAAGAAAGCATTTCTAACAATAATGTCTTCAATTAAAATAAAAAAAGTTTCCCTTTTATCTTTCCACTTGGTTTCATGGTGAGCTTGGAAATAAAACAAGGGAACACACTGGGTACCTGGTGTTCTCTTAGTGCTTAAATGATTCTTTAACAAATTGGGCATGTCTGCGTGAGCATCTGTATTGCTGCTTGGTGCCATAATTTATGGGCTGAATTGTGACTACCAACTGTGTCTGCTGTGATTTGATCGGGTGACAGAATTGCACAGTGAGCATGGTTGAAACTTACTGTTCCAACAATATCTTCTCTGAGCAAAGATAACTGAGTTATCCTCTGGTAAAGAGATGGGAAGATTAATAATAATAATGGTGGTTTTTGTTTAGCGTTTACTATGGCCAGGCAGCGTATTAAGCACTGGGGTGGATACAAGGAAATCGGGTTGGACACAGTCCCTGTCCTGCATGGGCCTCTCAGTCTGAATCCCCATTTTACAGATGAGGCAACTGAGGCACAGAGAAGTGAAGTAGCTTGCCCAAGGCCACACAGCAGACAAGTGGTGGAGCTGGGATTAGAACCCGTGCCCTTTTGATTCCCAGGTCGGTGCTCTATCCACTATGTCAAAGTGTGTCATTGACAGAATAGTTTTTGTTTACTTGTAGACCGTGCCCATGGAAATACAGTAGAACACCTTTTCCGACTCCTTGCAATTTAGAGTAAGCTCTGCTTCCACCAATGGTTGAGCAGGGCAAGGCAGTATGCATCGCCATCGAGATTTGCACTTGTCATTTGTAGAGCAGTGGTGAATCTGTAGTGACTCACCCAAACTCTCTCGCCCTACCTCCCTGGACCCAGAGTCAGAAGCTGTGAGGCAGTGGGCAGGGGCAATGAGGGCAACCTGTGCCAAAGAAGACACGATCTGAGTCAATCGGAGTCATCGTTGTGCTCTCACCCACAATGTGTTTCCTCACTCATACTTCGCACCTCTAACGCTAACTTTCCTACTGTACCTCTATCTCATCCATCTCACTGCTGATCTCTCACCCATCTCCTGACTTTGGACTGGAACACCCTCACTCCTCGTATCTGACAGATTATTCTCGCCCCCTTCATAGCCTTATTGAAGGCCCATCTCCTCCAAGAGGCCTTCCCTGACTAAGCCCTCTTTTCCTTTTCTGACACTTTTGCATCGCCCCGACTTGCTCCCTTTATTCATCCCCCCCCACTTCCAGCCCGACAGCGTTTATGTCCATATCTATTTATTTAGTTATATTAATGTCTGTCTCCCTGTCTAGACTGTAAGATCATTGTGGGCAGGAATTGTGTCTGTTACATTACTATATTGTATTCTTCCAGGTGCTTAGCATGGTGCTCTGCACACTGTAAATACGACTGAGTGACTGGCCGATGCGACCTTTAAAGTAGTTTGGTAAGTGTCAGGGGACAGGGAGGGAGTTGGGGGTCTTTTCAATTGCTTTGCAGAAAAGCAGGCAAGAAGCAGAAACAAGGGATGAAAAATTAACAAAACAACAGTAATAAAAATATGCCTTTATCCTTCCATAGAGATAGACAGGATTGGACTCTGAAAATAGGCCGCCAGAGGCAGGTGGAGGTGGACATTTCAGAGAATGGCACAGTACTATCAAACAGTTCCTTCTACCTACGGGCCTGAACCCAGCAACCATTTAACAGCAAACCAATGAGCCGATGCAGATAGACTTCCCCGAGACAATATGCATCCAGCATCCTCATTTGTGAGCTTCATCCGTCTCCTTCTTCAGGGTGCGCAGCCTTGCCTGGCCTGAGATGACCAATCAGTCAATCAATGAAATGAATTGAGTGCTGTGTGCAGGGTACTGTAATAATAATAAAAATAATAATAATAATGGCATTTGTTAAGCGCTTACTATGTGCCAAGCACTGTTCCAAGCACTGGGAGGGATACAAGGTAATCAGGTTGGCCCACATGGGGCACAGAGTCTTAATCCCCATTTTGCAGATAAGGTAACTGAGGAACAGAGAAGTTAAGTGACTTGCCCAAGGTCATACAGCTGATAAGTGGTGGAGTAGGGATTAGAACCCATGACCTCTGACTCTCAAGCTCGGGCTCTTTCCACTGAGCCACGCTGCTTCTCTGTACTAAGCACTTGGGAGAGACCAATACTCTCCCAATTCCCTCAGTGCCCCTTCTCCCACCCTCTGCTCTACCCCCTCCCTGCCCCACAGCACTAGTGTATATATATACATATTTATTATTCTATTTATTTTATTAATGATGTGTATAAATCTAGAATTCTATATATTTATTTTGATTCTACTGATGCCTGACTACTTGTTTTGTTTTGTTGTCTCTCTTCCCATTTCACAACTGTGAGCACGTTGTTGGATAGGGATTGACTCTATCTATTGCCGAATTGTACTTTCCAAGTGCTTAGTAGAGTGCTGTGCAGGCAGTAAGCGCTCAATAAATATGATTGAATGAATGAATGAATGAATACAAAACAGTCATATCGATCCCACCCTCAAGGAGTTTACAGACTCCTAAGGGGGATGGGTATTAAAATGAACTCAGATAAGAGAAGCAGCAGAACATAAGGATCTGAACTTAGGTTCTTGGGCTGGGGTGATTTCCAAAGTCAGAGATCCAAGTACACAGTTGAAGCAGAAGGGTGCTGTAAAATGGGGATGAAGACTGTGAGCTCCATGTGGGACATGGACTGTGTCCAGCCTGATTTGCTTTTATCCACCACAACAACTTAGTACAGTGTCTGGCAGATAGTTAGCACTTAACAAGTACTATTATCGTTATGATTATTATCATTATTATACAATTCCTAGATGACAACTGTTCTTGTCATAAAGTGCCCGAAGAAGAGGCACAGTTATAAGACCATCATAGTGGGGAAAAAATAAAATAGTTGAGAATGACATAGTCTCCTGCACATGAACCAGAAATTATGGAGGAGGGAAAGCATGCACCTCCAGAACTTCCCACCCACCTTTCCAGGCTATGCCAGTGGATGGACATGGAAGTCAAAGAATAAAAATAGCAAAACATGGAGAGAGGTGGCTTACCTGTGTGGCCTCCCAAGTCTAGGAGATCATTGCAATGTATTTCCCTGATAACTTGGATGCTCTCCCCTATTTAATCACTCTGCCCTGCCCTTGCCATTCCACTCATTTCCAGGCCTAGTCCTTAGAGATTTCCAAACGAGACAGTCAGGATCCTCATAAAAACCCTAGCCGAGAGATTCAAAAGCAGTTCCTGTTGTCCTTAGAAGCTTCACCTCAGCAGGCTTGAGAACCACACTGTGTTTAACCTTTCCTCCTGGACCTGTTGTTCTGCTTCGGTTTAACTATCCCTGTTCTCTCCTTCCACAGTGATCTCTGATTTCTGGATCCCTCCAGGCCATCAGGTTGCACTTGAACTCTTTACCCATCCTTCCCTCTTTCGAAGTACGAGTCAAACTTTCCAGTTCTGCCCTGAGAACTCAGCTCCATCCCTCTGCAGTCCCTCTGTGAATATCACCCCACTAAACCACAGCCTCGGATCATTTCACTCAACTGAGTGTGCTCTCTCCAATATTCCCCACCATCCTTTCTGTCCATAGCCCCCTCATATCCCTTGTTCTCCCTACTAAATTAAGTAAAGGTTAGTGGCCTTTAGTGGGATCACTAGCAGCCCCTCAGTTATACAACCCCTGTTCCTCCCTCCCACCCCATCCCTCACCCCCAACGATCTAGCCACTTACTTCATTATGAAAATTAACACTATCAGGTCTGAGGTCCCCAAGGTCACCCCTCCCCCTTCTCCATCTCCCCCGCTCCCAACCTTCTCCCCTACTTTCCCATCCTTACCTGCAGTATGCTCAGAGGAGATCTCCTCCCTCCTCACAAGTGCCAACCCCTCCACCTGTGCTTTGGACCCCATTCCCGCTCACCTTATGAAAACTATCGCCCCTGCCCTTCTCCCCTCCTTAACCTCTATCTTTAACCACTCACTCTCCAATGGCTTCTTCCCCTCTGACTTCAAACATGCCCATGTCTCCCCCATCCTAAAAAAGCCCCTCTCTCAACCCCACTTCCCCTTCCATTTATCATCCCATCTCCCTCCTACCCTTCCTTTCATCTACACTTGCTGCCTTGAATTCCTCAACTCCAACTCTCTCCTGGACCCCCTCCAATCTGGCTTCCATCCTCTCCACCCCACTGAGACTGCCTCTCAAAGGTCACCCATGACCTCCTTCTTGCCAAATCCAATGACTCCTACCCTATCCTAATTCTCCGCGACCTCTCGGCTGCCTTTGACACTGTCAGGCATCCCCTTCTCCTCCACAATTTATATCACCTTGGCTTCACGGACTCTGTCTTCTCCTGGTTCTCCTCTTGTCTTTCTAGCCGTTCATTCTCAGTCTCCTTTGCGGGCTCCTCCTCCCCCTCCCATCCACTAACTGTAGGGGTTCCTCAAGAGTCAGTTCTTGGCCCTCTTCTATTCTCCATCTGCACTCACTCCCTTGGTGAACTCATTTGCTCCCATGGCTTCAACTATCATCTCTATGCAGAGGACACCCAAATCTATATCTCCTCCCCTGTTCTCTCCTCCTCCCTCCAGGCTCATATCTCCTCCTTCCTCCAGGACATCTCCATCTGGATGTCTGCCCACCACCTAGAATTCAACATGTCTAAAACTGAGCTCCCTATCTTCCCTCCCAAACCCTGTCCTCTCCCTGACTTCCATCTCTGTGGACGGCATGACCATCCTTCCTGTCTGACAGGCCCCCAACTTTGGTGTCGTCCTTGACTCAGCTCTCTCATTCACCCCACACATCCAATCTGTCACCAATACCTGCCAGTTTCACCTTCACAATATCGTCAAGATCCGCCCTTTACCCTCCATCCAAACAGCTATTGTGTTGGTACAAGCTCTCATAATATTCCAACTGGATTATTGTGTCAGCCTCCTCTCTGATCTCCCTTCCCTCTGTCTCTCCCCACTCCAGTCTATTCTTCATTCCGCCACCTGGATCATCTTCCTACAGATACACTCTGGGCATGTCACTCCCCTTCTCCAAAACCTCCAGTGGTTGCCCATCAACATGTGCATGAAACAAAAACTCCACACTCTTGGCTTCAAAGCTCTCCATCCCCTTGCCCCCTCCTACCTCACCTCCCTTCTCTCTTTCTACTGCCCACCCCATACACTCCGCTCCTCTGCCACTCACTTCCTCACTGTCCCCCGTTTACGCCTATCCTGTCATTGACCACTGGCCCACTTCCTACTGCTGTCCTGGAATGCCCTCCCTCCTCACATCCACCAAACTAACTCTCTTCCCCTCTTCAAAGCCCTACTGAGAGCTCACCTCCTCCAGGATGCCTTCCCAGACTGATCCTCCCTTTCCTTCTGCTCTCCCTCCCCTCCCCAAACCCTCTGCTCTTCCCCCTTCCCCTCAGCACTGTGTTCATTTGTATACATTATTTATTACCCTATTTATTTTGTTAATGAGGTGTATATCTCCTTGATTCTATTTATCTTGGTGATGTCTTGTTTTTGCTTTGTTCTGTTTTGCTCTGCTGTCTGTCTCCCCCATTTAGACTGCGAGCCTGTCATTGGGCAGGGATTGTCTCTATCTGTTGCCCAACTGTACATTCCAAGTGCTTAGTACAGTGCTCTGCATGTAGTAAGTGCTCAATAAGTACTAGTAAATGAATGCATACAACCCCACCTGACCCCCAGTCTTTCATGTCAGTCAATGTATTTACCGAGCAGAGCACTATACTGAGCACTTGAGAGAGTACAATAAAAACAGAGACATTGCCTGCCCATGACAAGCTTACAGGCTAGTCATGCTCAGAGTTAGCTGCTCTAGCCCACTATGAGCTGTTCCTTTTGCACAAACGCATTGTCAGTATATGTATTCCCTGCTAACAGTCAGGCTGGTAGGGGACGCTCGTTGTAAGCCCTTGTGTTTGAAGAGCTCTGGTTCCTTGGGGTTGCTAGGCAACCAATTATACAGATTGTGGCCCAACATGGGAATGGACTGGAGATGAGGATTCTAGTCTTGGGCCCTGACAGCCACTATCAAGCATGGCAGAAAGGGGTCACATATTAGAGGAGCAGAGCATGGGCCTGGGACTCATTAGGACCTGGGTTTTAATCCCAGCTCCTCCACAAGTCTATTGTGTGGCCTTGAACAAGTCATTTCACTTCTCTGGGCCCCGATTACCTCATCTGTAAAATGGGGATTAAGAGTGTAAGCCCCGTGTGGGACAGGGACTATGTCTAAACTGATTAACTTGCATCTACCCCAGTGCTTAGAACAGAGCTTGGCTCAACAGATCTCCAGCCTTCACCTTCACTTCTAAAACAGCCCATTTGGGCAGCCATCTTCATTGTGGGCAAGTGAAAAAGAAGTCTTCCTAGACATAGTTTAAAAAAAAATCAAAACATTACCAGACAGGCCTTCTCACTACTTCCTCTGCCGGCTCACCACCTTGACTGTGGACCTCAACCTTAACCATTATCATCTGCTTCATCAAAGCATCGGTGCCGGGAGTTGAAATCATGCCCTCATAGGGCAAAGGTAGTGGAGGCTCATGGTCTCCTGAGCCTCAGGGGTTGGGGTAAGAGGGCAGCAAACTCAGCATGAACTACCCGGCTCCCATCAGATCCTTTACACTTCAAATCTCTCATTCCTGACTATCTCCACTTCAGTTCACTTCTTGACATCCCCACCTTTTCACATGACCAGTTGTGGTCCATCCATTTCATTCTTTGAGCACTACCAATGTGCACAACACTGCATATGCACGTGGAAGAGTACAATACAGTAGTAGTAATAGCATTTCTTAGATGCTTACTGATTGCAGGCCACTCTACTAAGTGCTGTGAAAGAATACAGGCAGGTGGTAGACACAAAAACTTTCCCTTGGGGGTAGACATCACTGCTGCTTTCAGTGACCCATAGTGACATCATGGACACATCTCTCCCAGAATGCCCCCCCTTCTTCTGCAATCATTCTCGTAGTGTATTGGGCAGGAAACATGCCTACTAACTCTGCTGTAGTGTACTCTCCCAAGCATTTAATATATGGGTCTGCACCCAGGAAGCCCTCGAAATTACCAGTGACTGATAATTGCATCACAACTCCATAATGAATTGTTTCACCACTTTTTTCCCCATCTTCAAGGCCTTTCTGATATCATATCTCTTCCTCCAGGAAGTTTTCCACAATTAATACCTCATCTCCCCATTCCCGGAACTGCTACTTCCACTCCACTTAAATAGTAATAATAATTCTGGTATTCATTAAGTGCTTACTATGTGCCAGACACTGTACTAAACGCTGGGGTGGATACAAGCCAATTGGTTGGATATAGTCCCTGTCCCATATAGCGCACGCAGTCTCAATCTTCATTTTACAGATGAGGTAGATGAGGCACAAAGAAATGAAGTGACTTGCCCAAGGCCATGCAGCAGACAAGTGGCCGCAGAAAATCGGGATTAGAACCCATGACCTTCTGACTCCCAGGTTCGTGCTCTATCGACTACGTCACCCTTTCCACACCCATAACATTTCTACATATCTTTATTCTACTCCCTTAAGTTCTTAATAGAGTGTACAGCAAGTGCTCAATAAATACCATGAATTGATTGATTGACTGGTCTTCATATTCTACTGCTTCCATTTACCTGTAATTTATTTTAGTGTCTTCTCTCCCACTGTAAACCGTTGAGGACAATGGTTTATGTCTACTAACTATTGTACTCCCTCAAATATTTAGTAGAGTGCCCTACACAGAGCAAGTGCTCATTAAATTCTATTAATTTATTTAGATATTTTTTAAAATGTCATCACTCACTCATCCAGGATGAGTTAAAAATTTATAATAATAATAATATTAATAATGGTATTTGCTAAGCGCTTACTATATGCCAAGCACTGTTCCAAGCATTGGGGTAGATACAGGGTAATGAGATTGTCCCACACGGGGCTCACAGTCTTAATCCCCATTTTACAGATGAAGTAACTGAGGCACAGAGAGGTTAAGTGACAGGCCCAAAGTCATACAGCTGACAAGCGGAGGGGCTGGGATTAGAACCCACTACCTCTGGCTCCCAAGGCCGTGCGCTATCCACTAAGCCATGCTGCTTCTCAATTTATGTCAGGCAAGTAGGCAAAATGTTGATTCCTTCCTTTTTCTACCTGAAAAGTGGGAACAAGAATGGCCTCTATGAAATGTATCCTTTTATGATTTTTTTTAAAAATAATACCTGTAAATGTAATTGTAGTGTTGGGAGAGCAGCATTCTGAACCACCTGAAAGAAATGGGCTGGTTCTTCCTTTCACAGAGGTTGCACCAGCAAGAAAGAATCTTTCGAGTCCTTGATACTGGTCAGATACAGGTTTTCTTCTAAGGGCTATTTCTTGTAATACCTAAAAAGTGAAATGTACAACATGGGTAAAGACTGTTCATTGTTATGGTCCTGAAGAAACACTTTCTACCGTATTCTGTGAAAAGGTCTAGTTCATTCAGTCATTCAATTACATTTATTGAGTGCTTACTGCATGCTTACTGCGTGCAGTTCTAAGTGGCCAGGCAGGGAATTATCCATTTAGCCAAACAAAATAAATACTTTTATTTTCTTAATGGCATTAGTTAAACACTTAGTATGTGCCAAGAACTGTACTAAGTGCTGGAATAGATACAAGGCAATCAGGTTAGACACAGTTCCTGTCTCACTTGGAGTGCACACAGTGAGAGATCTTCCTTTCACTTCTCACTTTTTCTTCTTTGGTTGTCTTCCTTTTGCTTCTCTCTTAATCCCGGCATTAATTAGGGGGCCAGATTGAGGCTGGGGAATTTGAAGCATCTCAACTGATCTACCGCAGATGTAGCTACCAATAGCTTGAATGACAGCATGGCCCTATACATCCAAATAACTCTGAAATAAAACTCCTGTCTGTCTTACTCATTATTCATTCATTAATTCATTTAATCTTATTTATTGAGCACTTACTATATGCCGAGCACTGTACTACGCTCTTGGAATGTACAATTCGGCAACAGATAGAGACAATCCCTGCCCAACAACAGGCTCACAGTCTAAACGGGGGAGACAGACAACAAAACAAAACAAGTAGTCTGGTGTCAATATCATCAAGATAACTAGAATCATAGATCTATACACATCATTAACAAAATAAATAGAGGAATAAATAATATATACAAATATGCACACCTGCTTTGGGGAGGGGAAGGGGAAAGAGCAAAGGAAGAGAGTAGGGGGAATGGAGAAGGGAGGTGGGAAGCCTCCTGGAGGAGGTGAGCTCTCAGTAGGGCTTTGAAGAGGGGAAGAGAGTTAGTTTGGCAGAGGTGAGGAGGGAGGGCATTCCCAGGACAGTGGTAGGATGTGGGCCAGGGGTTAACGGTGGGACAAGTGCGAATGAGGGACCATTAGATTACAAAATCCTTGAGGGCAGGGGTCACGTTTACTATATTGTATTGTACTCTCCCAAGAGTGCTCAGCATACAGTAAGTGCTCAAGAAAAAAAGATTGATTGATTTGTTGAATGCCGACAGATTGCAGGCGTACTAGTATGCCTAATATTATGTACTAGTTTCAGAGATACTAACAGCACAAAGGAATATATTTTTATAGTATTTGTTAAGTGTTTACTAGGGATCAGGTGCTGGGATAGATACAAAATAACTGGAGATTGGAGAGAGTCCCTGTCCTCCTTGTACTGTTGAGGAAACTGGAAAAGAGAAGTTGAGGGATTTGCCCAATGTCACAGAAAAGCAATTTGCAAAGTCAGGAGTAGAATACAGGTCCTCTGACTCCCTGGTTCTTGCTCTTTCCAATAGGCCAAGCTGCTTTATCTTTTTTTTGAGTAAATTTATTAGAAATCTAATAGTGCAGATCCATATCAATATAGTTCTAATAAGAAGCAATTCATGCATCATAGTTTTTAAGTTATGAAACTGAATTTCATCAATTTGGGACAATTTATCTATCTAGATATGTGAGAAAATAACATATAGAAAGAGATAGTGATCTACATTTGCAGTTTTCCTGAAATACCATATAATTACAAAGAAATATTTTAGCCATCATTTAATTTCAGGTCATATATTCAATATCATTTGTACCAGCATTTCTAATTGAGTCCCTAAGCTGGTAGTGAATATCATTATTGCGTATTCTGTTGTAATTGTGTACTCACAAATATTAACAATAAATTTCTTTAATATAATTTTTAAGAGAACTGAGCCTTTCCAAAAATAATTAAGCATACTATAACGTTACCTTTGATGGCTTTGAAAGTTCTGGAATTTCTACATTAGCACTGTCTTTCAAATTGCTAAATTTCAGGTATTCTTCAGTATTTTGGTAAGTTCTTGATCTAGAGGAAGAAGGATCAAAATCTGTATTAAACAGATATGAGGTTCTCTCAGGTGTCAGGCTTGAACCCAGAAATGCATCATGTTCAACTTTATTGCTTTTCTTCTGTCTTAAATATCTGTCAGAAGGATTGCTGGGCACCATTTCTTCTGTGTTGGTGGAGAGGACATCAGCATTTGCTCGTTTTTGCAATTCATCTGGGAAAGTTTTTGCTGCAGATACTACAAATGGGAAATGAAAATGGGAAAAATGATATACTCTAAATTGCACCACATTCCTGGCAATACATAAAATACTAATTAAAATTCCATAAAAAAGCTGATTTGCATCAAATAATTCTACATGTATTTCCAGCAATCATGTAATTTTCACCCAAGTAACAGGAAGCTCCAGGAAGAATAAATATTTACACTATTCTGCCAATTATCAATTACCAGTGCTAACAGAGAGAGGCAGAACCTGGATAAATGAAAACATGATTTCACTTTAGCGACTGGTTTCAACCTCTTCTCCCAATCTACCTTCACATGAGCTATTAATGAGCAGAAAAATTCAAACCCACTGCATTTGGCTTTATCTCCCTTCCTCAACTGCCCTCCAATGGAAAAGTAGTCAAGAGCCAGGTAATTGAATTTACAAGAAAAAATAACTTGGATAAATTTGCAAAATTCAGACTTAGAGATATATAAGCACTGGCTGCATATTAATTTAATAGACCACTGAATTATCCCTGTATTTAAATATTGCCTTCTAAAAAAAAGAAAAATCTATAAAACCCTTCATATAGGGTTGCCCATCTTTGAAAATAGTATACAATCCATTAGCTAATATGGATATGATCAATTGTGACTATGATTAGAAAAACATTTTGCCATAACAGATTTTTCTGGAAGTAAAAGATGCTATGACTAAACAATTCTGATGGCAGAGTTCAGAAGAGTATTCTTTTTTTAACAAATTACCTCATCTAAAGCATGTTCACACTGAGTAGTGTTCTGGATCATTGAAGAATGGAGTATATAGACCTCCTCATTATATAACCAGTGCTTTGTTTTTGATTTAAGCAGTGGGTAAAATTTTTGTAAGAGAAAAGAGACTGCCAAAGGTATATCTCATAACAATATCTCAGGGTGATATTTTCCTGTAAAAAAAACTTGCCTAAGCTACTAAGATTTATAAATCCTACATAGGTCATGCTGCCCTCTATGTACTAGTACACAAGACTTGTAATCTTGCATTAAAGTCCAGTTGCCAAGAAAAGAATATGGTATCAGAAAGAAGCTTCAATAGGAGAACTGCCCCTAAATGCCCCTAAAAATTAAAAAAATGCCCCTAAAGTTAGGTGAAGATCCAGCCTAAATGACGTCATTGACTCTTTCAGTCAGTGGTATTTATTGAATCTTCACTGTGCGCAGAGGACTGGACTAAGTGCTTAGGAGAGTACAACAGAGCAGGCAGTGTAGCCCATTGTCTACTAGACTGTGAGACCATTACTGGGCAGGGATTGTTTCAGTTTCTGAATTTTGCTTTCTAAGCACTTAGTATAGTGCTCTGCACACAGCATCATAAATATGATGGATATGGTGAAGGTGGACATTAAAATAAATTTGGATACGAACATAAGTGCTGTGGGCTGAGGGTGGGTGAATATCAAGTGCTTTAAAGGTACAAAATCAAGTGTCTAGGTGAAACAGAAGAGAGACAAAGTAGGGAAAGTCAGGAAAAGCCTCTGGAGTAGATTTTAGAAAGGCTTTGAAGGTGGCAAGAGTGGTGGACTGTCAGTTTCTTAATGGTACTTGCTAAGTGATTACCCTGTGTCAAGCACTGTTCTAAGCACTTGGGTGGATACAATTTATGAGGCTGGACACAGTCCCTGTCCCACGTGAGGTTCACAGTCTAAGTTGGAGGGAGGAGGATTTAATTCCCATTTTACAGATGAGATATCTGAAGCACCAGAAGTTGTGTTTTGCCCAAGGTCACTCATCATGGAAGTGGCAGAGCCAGGATTAGAATCCAGGTTTTCTGAATCCCAAGACCATACTCTTTCTACTAACTAGGCCATGCTAATTCTCATGAAGGAGAAGGGAGTTCCAGAAGGGAGGGAGGATGTGGGGAATGGGTCAAAAGCGAGATAGACAAGATCAAGGAACGGGAGTAGGTTGAAGTTCGAGGAGCATGGTGCTTAACTTAGATTGTAGTAGATAAAGTAGGAGGGGAAGAGTTCACTGAGTGCTTTAAAGCTGATGTTTAATGCGGAGGTGGACAGGCCACCACTGGAGGTTGTTGAGTACTGGGGAGATGTGGACTGAATGCTTTTAAGGAAAAATGATCTGGCCATCAGAGTGAAGGGGCGGAATGGGGAGAGACATGAGGCAGACAGGTCAACGACAAGGCTGATGAGATAATGTTGAAAATTTATGAAAGTCACGTGTTTTGAAATGGAAAATATTGTGAAGAAATCTAATCAGGGATGTCAGGACTAAGTTGTCTTTAATTTGTCCTGCTTGAGATAGTTCACGTTATTAACTGTGAAGTCTCTCACCCTTGTCTGCTGTGTGAGCTTGGCAAGTCACTTCACTTCTCTGTGCCTGTTACCTCATCTGTAAAATGGGGATTATGATTGTGAGACCCATGTGGGATAGCATGGCTTAGTGGAGGCTGGGCTTGAGAGTCAGAGATCATGGCTTCTAATCCTGGCTCTGCCACTTATCAGCTGTGTGACTTTGAGCAAGTCGCTTAACTTCTCTGTTCCTCATTCACTGCATCTGTAAAATGGGGATTAAGACTGTGAGCCCCACATAGGACAACCTGATTATCTTGTATCTACCCCAGTGCTTAGAACAGTGATTGGCACATAGTAAGCACTTAACAAATACCATCATTATTCTTCTAGACTGTGAACCCATTGTTGGGTAGGGATTGTTTCTATTTGTTGCTGAATTGTATTTTCCAAGTGCTTAGTATAATGCTCTGCATACAGTAAGCACTCAATAAATACAATTGAATGAATGACAGGAACAGTGTCCAACTCAATGTTTTGTAACAACCTAGTGTGTAGTACAATGCTTTACACACAGTAAGTGCCTAACAAATACCGCTACTATTATTATTATTATTATTATTTTAGTATTATTAGTATTCTATAACACCAGTGACTCTGACTAGTAGATGCAATAAGATATAAACAATCTTATCAAATGTTCTCATATACAGAGTATGATGACTTTTACAAAGCAAATATTGCCTTATCTGATGAAAATTGTTGTCAGAAAATTGAACATCCTAAATTTTCCTTCCTATTTCTTATATCCTCTAGATGTGATTGATTTTCCAAATGAATGATTACAGTTTTAAAGCGAATTGTTTACTCCTGGAAACCTTCATAGAAATTCCTGAAAATATGTGTTGTATTTTCATGAGTCGGTGTTGATGGAGAATGAAATAAAATTTACCTTTATGAATCTCTTTACATGGCAGCGGATCTGTGCCACTACAAAGGGTGAAGGGGTCAGTTTTTTCTTTAATTAAAGCAGAATACAAACAGTCTACACTTAGATGTGTTGAAAGCCATAGGGGTGCTCCGAAATGAAATCCATTCTTCTGATACTCAGGCACTCTCCAACTTCAAAGTTCAGTATCATAAAAGTGGATTTGAAAGAAATAAAAAAGTAAGGGTGAAATCTCTGGGTTAGAAACACAATTATGTATTTTGCTAGTACTGATGTTGCAGAGCGGTGGGAACTGCATGCAGAGGTATAGGGTGCTATACAGTCTTTTTGTTTCAATAACTTTTTAAAACTCTTCTGAAAAAAAAAGATCCAACTAAATTCAAAAGTAGGCTCAATCATTGATCAAACTGATTCTCCCCCTTGTATAGGAGGAAAAGAGGGTGGACAGTGTCTCTGCTGATTTACAACGAATACAAATGGGAAAATATATTTCTTCCCTTGTATATTTCCCTTGCACCCCAGCCCAAAGGGTTTTCTGGGAGGCTGCTAAACTTCAGCGAGGCTTAATGGAAAGAGCATGGGCTTGGGAGTCAGAGGTCATGGGTTCGAATTCCAACTCTGCCACTTGTTAGTGGTATGACTGTGGGTAAGTCACAACTTCTCTGTATCTCAGTTACCTCATCTGTAAAATGGGGATGAAGACTGTGAGTCTCACGTGGGACAACCTGATTATCCTGTATCTACCCCAGCACTTAGAACAGTGCTCTGCACATAGTAAGTGCTTAACAAATACCATTATTATTATTATTATTATTCCACGGCAATCTTGCCTCTAACATGGACTCTACCCTAATGTGCCCCTGCAATTCTCTAACGGGGCTCTTAGGGGCTAGACATGGTACTGGTAGTCATCGTCATGAGAGTAACAATAATATTAAGAGGAAAAGGAGTAATAATACCAATAATAATGGTAGTGGTAATAAATAGTAAGAGCAGTACTCATAGTCCCCTCTCAGGGTCACACCTGGAGAGTTCCCAGTCCTCTACCAGTCTTGATTATGGGAGGGAGAGTCAAGCAGAGGCCTAACCATTCCATTCCTAGCTTGGCCAGTGGCTAGCAAGTGGAAGGCCATCTGCCCCAAGTCAAAACTCACCAGTGCTGGGGAGCAGCACTATGGGAGAGAATCGAGGGAGGAGACTCAGGTTACTGTGCATAAGGAGATGATGGTGAACCACTTCCATATTTTTACCAAAATTCTAAGGATACAGTGCCAGAGCGACTGCAGTTGGAGGTGGGGCTTTCTGGGAGAGATGTGTCCGCGGCGTCGCTGTGGGTCAGAGATGACTCTATGATGTAAGGCAAGATAGGTACTTGTTGTAGTAGGAGAAAGAGGAGTGTGGTCAAATGGAAAGTGCGTGGGCCTAAGAATCTGAGGACCTGGGTTCTAATCCCACCTCCGCTGCCTGTCTGCTGTGAGACCTTGGGCAAATCATCTCGTTGGGAGCAGGGAATGTGTCAGTTTATTGTTGCATTGTACTCTCCAAGCACTTAATACAGTGCTCTGCACACAGTGAGGGCTCAATAAATGTGACTGGATGAATGAACTTAACTTTTCTGTGACTCAGTTCCCTCATCTGTAAAATGGGGATTAAATCTTACTCCTTCCTCCTTTGACTGTGAGTCCTGTTTGGGGGTTTCTTGTATCTACCCCAGGGCTTAGTACAGTGTTTGGCACATAGTAAGTGCCTAACAAGTATAATAATAATAATAATAGGAATCATAATAAATAATCCCAGCTCTGCCACTTGTCTGCTCTATGTTCTTGAGAAAATTACTTAACTTCTCTTGACCTCCATTTTTTTCAACACCTATTCTCTGCCTTACTGTGTGTCTCATTTGGTAAAGGGAAGTAGTCTGTGAAGCAGTGAGATGTAGTGGAAAGAGCATGGAGCCTGGGAGTCAGAGGACCTGAGCTCTAATGCTGGCTCTAATACTTGCATGCTGTGTGACCTTGGGAAAGTCACTTAACCTCTCTATAACTCAGAGTACAGATCCTGCATCTCCATTTTACAGATGAGGAAAATGAGGAGTAGAATAGTTAAATGACTTGCCCAAGATCACACAGAGGACAAATGATGGAACTGGGATTAGAACCCAGGCCCTTGAACTCCCAGGCCTGTGCTCTTTCCATCCAGCAATCCACTGACAACTCTGATCTTGAGCCTTTTTATCAAATTTTTTCTTACACTCCTCATCCTTCAAACTATCAATTTAGAAGCAGTGTAGCCTGTTGGAAAGACATCGGGCCTGGGAGTCAGAGGACTTTTGTTCTATTCTCATCTCTGCCATTTCTCTGCTGTGTGACCTTGGGGAAATCACTTAATGTCTCTGTGTCTCAGTTATTTTATCTGTAAAATAGGGATTAAGACAGAAGGGGCAGGAACTGTGCCCAACCCAAATTGCCTATATCTACCCCGGTGTGTAGTACAGTGCCTGGCACATAGTAAAAGACTAACAAATACCATTTTAAAAAAGGTATTGGTATGTATTAAGCACTTACTGTGCACACAGTACTATACTATAGAGTTGATAGACATAATTCCTGTCCTCAAGGAGTTTACAATCTGATTTAGCCTCCTCCCTCCCCTCGTTCTATCCTTTCTGTAGGACCAATCTTCCAGGACCAATATGTACCCTCCATAATGAGATATCACTATAAAACAAACTTAACATGAGTTTATAATAAGAAGAACAATAATAATAATTGTGGCATTTAAGCGCTTATTATGCACCAGGACCTGTACTAAGGCTACAGTGCATACTGACAAATTGGGTTGGACACAGTCTCTGCCCCACCTGTGGCTCACAATCTTAATCCCCATTTTACAGATGAGAAAACTGAGGCTCAGAGACATTAAGTGACTTGCCCAAGGTCACCCAGTAGACAAGTGGCAGAGATGAGATTAGAACAAAAGTCCTCTGACTCCCAGGCCCATGTTCTATATACTACACAAAGAAAGAGAAAAATTTTGTCAGCACTGATTTCTTGAAAAACAGCTGGCTAAATTCATCCTTGCAATTTAAGAGATTTGCTACTTACCTGCATTGGCTGTTGGACTCGGCTATTTCAACTCTGTAAGGCACGAAACTCTCCTCGCCTTTGAGTTCCTCTTCATAAGTCTCATTAATATGAAGACATATAATGTTAATAC
Source organism: Ornithorhynchus anatinus (assembly GCF_004115215.2). Lineage (NCBI taxonomy): Eukaryota > Metazoa > Chordata > Mammalia > Monotremata > Ornithorhynchidae > Ornithorhynchus > Ornithorhynchus anatinus. The sequence goes on from NC_041728.1 coordinate 160,982,267, forward strand.
ACTCAAAGTTCTTATTAGACAGAAGGCAATAAACCCAGGGAAGTATCTAAGGCCCACTATGTTTTGAACATGTAAACCAGTGTTTATTTTAAGGAAGCAGCACGGTCTATAGGGAAGAGTACGGATCAGTTGATTTGGGTTCTAATCCCAGTTCCACCAACTGTCTGCTGTCTAACCTTGGACAAGTCACTTAACTGCTCTGTGCCTCAGTTTCCTCATCTGTAAAATGGGGACTTAATTCTCCCTCCTAGTTAGACTATGAGCCCCATGTGGGACAGGTTGTGTCTGACCTGCTGAACTTGTATAAATGGTGGTATTTGTTAAGCGCTTACTATGTGCAAAGCACTGTTCTAAGCGCTGGGGGATACAAGGTGATCAGGTTGTCCCACGTGAGGCTCACAGTTTTAATCCCCATTTTACAGATGAGGAAACTGAGGCACAGAGAAGTTAAGTGACTTGTCCAAAGTCACACAGCTGACAAGTGGCAGAGCCAGGATTCTAACCCATGAACTCTGACTCCCAAGCCCAGGCTCTTTCCACTGTGCCACTCTGCTTAGAACAATGCTTGACACATAGTAAGCACTTAATAAATATTATAACTGTATGTTATTATTATGACGGGGAGTGTGGAGAAATACAGTACCATCACGTTTGAGGAACTTCCCTTTGGGAATGAGAACGTAGCTCCAAGACCTTTACAGGGCCACTCCTTATTCCTGTCACGTGTGGGGCTCCAGAAAACTAACCCATGTGGTTGGAAGTCTCTTAGCTGCCCCTGGCTAGAACCTACCCCGCTCAATTTTCCTACTTTCCTACTGAGAGCTCACCTCCTCCAAGAGGCCTTCCCAGACTAAGCCCCCCTTTCTCTCTGCTCCCTCTCCCCTCCCCTTTCCCCCCACCCTGTGCTCCTCCTCCTTCCCCCTTCCCTTCCCTCAGCACTGTGCTCATTTGTATATATTATTTATTACCCTATTCATTTTGTTAATGAGGTGTACATCCCCTTGTTTCTATTTATCTTGATGATGTTGTCTTGCCTTTGTTTTGTATTGTTTTGCTCTGCTGTCTGTCTCCCCCATTTAGACTGTGAGCCCTTCACTGGGCAGGGATTGTCTCTATCTGTTGCTGAATTGTACATTCCAAGTACTTAGTACAGTGCTCTGCACATAATAAGCGCTCAACAAATAGTATTGAATGAAGTAATGAACTTTCAGACCATCTAGCAGTAGCAGCCCCTGGAGAAGTGGCCAAAGTCAAGTGAGAGAAATAAAGGATTTATTAGAGTAGGAATCAAAGGGTAAACAGAGTCTAGGAAGAGTAAACTGTGATTGAGGAAGAGAAGTCATTAGGAAGACCAGTGCCTGACTAGGGAAGCCCAGATTCCCAAATACAACACTAAAGCTTAAAATAAAAATGTCCACCCACCTTGACACCAAAACCTGCGCCTGCATACTGACCATAACCATTGTAACTGCTGAACCCACAAAAAAGTCTGACCATTTATAGTTTTAGTGGGAGGAAGAAAGAAGAGAAGGAAGATTTTACAGAAAATAAGCTGTCTTTCCCAAAGTAATTTCAAAAGAAAAATGTGCATATTCCAGACATTTTTGTACAAGGTGCTGAGGCACTGAAGCCTCCCTCAAGGGTCAGGGTTCAGGTTTAATTTCACTTTTATACCCTTTCCCAGCACTTAGTATAGTGCTCTGCACAAAGTAAGTGCTTAAGTAAGTAAGTGCAAAGTAAGTGCTGGGCATGTCACTCCCCTTCTTAAACAACTCCAGTGGTTGCCTATCAACCTCCGCTCCAAACAAAAACTCCTCACTCTAGGCTTCAAGGCTCTCCATCACCTTGCCCCTTCCTACCTCTCCTCCCTTCTCTCTTTCTACCGCCCACCCCGCACGCTCCGCTCCTCTGCCGCCCACCTCCTCACCGTCCCTCGGTCTCGTCTATCCCGCCGTCGACCCCTGGGCCACGTCCTCCCGCAGTCCTGGAACACCCTCCCTCCTCACGTCTGCCAAACTGATTCTCTTCCCCTCTTCAAAACCCTACTTAAAACTCACCTCCTCCAAGAGCCCTTCCCAGATTGAGCTCCTCTTCTCCCTCTACTCCCTCTACCGCCCCCCTTCACCTCTCCGTAGCTTAACCCTCTTTTCCCCCAATTTCCCTCTGCTCCTCCCCCTCTCCCTTTCCATCCCCTCAGCACTGTACTCGTCCGCTCAACTGTATATATTTTCATTACCTTATTTATTTTGTTAATGAAATGTACATCGCCTTGATTCTATTTAGCTGCCTTTGTTTTTACGAGATGTTCTTCCCCTCGACTCTATTTATTGCCATTGTTCTTGTCTGTCTGTCTCCCCCGATTAGACTGTAAACCCATCAAACGGCAGAGACTGTCTCCATCTGTTGCCGACTTGTTCATTCCAAGCGCTTAGTACAGTGCTCTGCACATAGTAAGTGCTCAATAAATACTATTGAATGAATGAATGAAATAATAAATTCAAAGTGGCATGGCTTAGTAAATAGAGCACAGGCCGGGGAGACAGAAAGATCTGGGATCTAATCCTGGTTCCTGTGTGACTTGGACAAATCACTTCACTTCCTTGTGCCCCAGTTACCTCATCTGTAAAATGGGGATTAAGGCAGCGAGCACAAAGTGTGATATGGACTGTGTCCAATCTGATTGGCTTTTATCTACTCCTGTATTTATTTCAGTCCCTGGCACATAGTAAGTGTGTGAAAAATACCACCCAAACAAAAGAAACAAAGCAAATCAAAAAACATAAGTTCAATACCTTGTTCTCTCTCTTACTGAGACTGTGAGCCCCATCTTATATTTACTACTCCAGTAATTAGTGCAGTGCTTGACTCATAATAAGTATGTTGCTTATTACATGCAAATACCACAGTCGCTATTATTGGCTCAAAAATCAGCAAGCCAATATTCCAAAATTTTAGAGAATGATTTTCTTGGTTCAGGAAATCTGATTCTGGCAACTATGGAATGGATATGATGAATTTAGAAGGCAATTCTAGCCACGGGCTGCCCTCTGAGGAGGTTGGGGGAGGGTAGATTTAGACTGCAGGGGCCTCGGAAACAAATTTGTGGAGTAGATGTGAATTGGCTAGGCTCTGAGTCAGTCAGATTCAATAATCTCACAGTCCTAATCCACACCAGACTGGTCTAAATACCCAGATCTGACCCGGGGATGATGGGTAAACGTTCCTCAAACCCAGCAGCATTTGACCCTTAGGTTTTTAATTATTATGCTTTCTAAACATGCTTTTTTATCTTATTAGACATCTTATTCTCCCCCTTTCAAAGCTTTATTGAAGGCACATCTTCTCCAGGAGGCCTTCCCTGACTAAGCCTTCCTTTCCTCTTTTTCTGCTCCTGTTTACATCACTGAGTTGCTCCCTTTATTCACCCCCCTGCCCACAACTTCCCAGCCATATACTACTGATTTGCATATCTGTAATTTCCTCCTCTCTCGCCCCGCTCCGGTCTATTCTTCACTCCGCTGCCCGGCTCATCTTCCTGCAGAAACGATCTGGGCCTGTCACTCCCCTTCTTAAACAACTCCAGTGGTTGCCTATCGACCTCCGCTCCAAACAAAAACTCCTCACTCTAGGCTTCAAGGCTCTCCATCACCTTGCCCCTTCCTACCTCTCCTCCCTTCTCTCTTTCTACCGCCCACCCCGCACGCTCCGCTCCTCTGCCGCCCACCTCCTCGCCGTCCCTCGGTCTCGCCTATCCCGCCCGTCGACCCCTGGGTCACGTCCTCCCGCGGTCCCGGAACGCCCTCCCTCCTCACCTCCGCCAAACTGATTCTCTTTCCCTCTTCAAAACCTTACTTAAAAATCACCTCCTCCAAGAGGCGTTCCCAGACTGAGCTCCTCTTCCCCCTCTACTCCCTCTGCCATCCCCCCTTTACCTCTCCGCAGCTAAAGCCTCATTTTCCCCTTTTCCCTCTGCTCCTCCACCTCTCCCTTCCCATCCCCACAGCACTGTATCCGTCCGCTCAACTGTATATATTTTCGTTACCCTATTTATTTTGTTAATGAATTGTACATCGCCTTGATTCTATTTAGTTGCCATTGTTTTTACGAGATGTTCTTCCCCTTGACTCTGTTTATTGCCATTGTTCTTGTCTGTCCGTCTCCCCCGATTAGACTGTAAGCCCATCAAACGGCAGGGACTGTCTCTATCTGTTGCCGACTTGTTCATCCCAAGTGCTTAGTACAGTGCTCTGCACATAGTAAGCGCTCAATAAATACTATTGAATGAATAATTTATTTATTTTTGTATTTTTGTCTATGTCGCCCTCTAGATTGCGAACTAGGGAATATGTTCATTGTTATACTGCACTCTCCCAAGCACTTAGTACTGTGTTCTGCAGATCAAGAGCGCTCGAGAAATACAACTGACTGATAGTAATCATTTCATCTATAACGGAAATGACTTGCACAATGATATACACAGCGGAAGCACTGAAAGTGGTTAAAAAGTTACACATCCAAATAACTATGAAAACTCTTAACTTTGATTAAATGAATCCTTACCTAAGGAAAACCACTAGGTGTGAAAAATGGGAAGCCAAATAAGTACCTTAGTAGTAAGATCACCCTTTGCTTTTGAAAAATATCTGGAATACGCACAACCTTTTTTTTTTTTTTGCAAACTATAATGTTTAAGTCAATTAATTTGAATCTTTGTAATTTAGTGTTTTGAAAATATTAATTTTTGAAATTTATGCTTTATATATATGTGTGTACATATATATTATATAAATAGCTTTGGATAAACTATGATTTATAACTAAGTAATAATATTATTGATTGTGCACTTACATCATTTACTTCCACTATGTTTACACACGATTCTTCAAGTCTTTCTATATCAGTGTCTTCTCTTAAGGAGTTAGCAGTTTGATGAAATTGCATCTCTTCAGCTAGGAATTAAGATTAAAATATAGCCTAATTCTTCAAAGAACATGTTTTACCTCTTATTGTACTTTCTTCAAGAATAATACCAATCAACTGACAGGGTTCTCTTCTCATTTTAAAATGTAAAAACTATTAGTTTTTACAGTTGTGCAGTCTATTATTTTACACAAATTGGAATAAAAATTCAAACATACAATTATTTTAACTATCATCAGGTTTTCAATTATTCTCATAGAAACCTATTCCTGGAAAGATAAAAAGTGATCATCCAAAGGAATACAAAGGTTACTGGGAGAAACCTGAAATGAATTGATTCTGTTTGAATGAACTAATCAAAATCCAACTAACCTTTAATATTGTCTTTCCCATTTAGAATACAATCGGGTTCCTCGGGTGATGTTTGCGGTTGTCTGAATTTATTCGGGACATTTACTGGTGGACTACTATGTAGCAAAATGAAGAACGTATTAGATTCGGAGAATCAATACTATTCATAGTATACCATAATTCCATATAAAATCCTTAAAGCTCACCTATAATTTTGACTCGTGTTGTGAAACAAGTAGTGAGTCAACAGCAATTACACATAATGGCCATCACTGCACAGGAACAATCATTTTACTGTTAAGAATTCCATTTTTACTCAAATTTGCACAGACAAATGCGACCTTTAAGACCCAAGACATTGAAAGGCCTGCACTGGAGTAGTAGCAAAGGGATTTGCTGAGTGGCCACATAGTTTCGTCCATTTTACGAAGTGCTAGGAAAAGTATACAGAAGCCCAAGACAAATTCTCTTCCTAGAAAGAGCTATCAACACAAGATGAGAAATGGCATGGCTTAGTGGACAGAGTTAAGGCCTGGGAGTCAGGAGGTCATGGTTTTAATCACAGCTCCACTGCTTGACTGCTCTGTGACCTAAGGCAAGTCATTTCACTTCTCTGTGCCTCTGTTACCTCATCTGTAAAATGAGGATTGAGACTGTGAGCCCCACGAGAGACAGGGACTGTGTCCAACCCGATTTGCTTGTATCTTCCCCAGCAGTTAGTACAGTATTCATTCATTCAATAGTATTTATTCAGCACTTACTATGTGCAGAGCACTGTACTAATAAGCGCTTGGAATGTACAATTCGGCAACAGATAGAGACAATCCCTGCCCATTGACGGGCTTACAGTCTAATCGGGGGAGACAGACAAAAACAAGACAACTTAATCACAATAAATAGAAAAAGGGGATGTACACCTCATTAACAAAATAAATGGGGTAATAAAATAAATAGGGTAATAAAAATATAAAAATATGGAACGCTTCACAAATTTGGATGTCATCCTTGCTCAGGGCAGTACCTGACGTATGGTAAATGCTTAACAAATACCATTGTTATTATTATTAATAAACATGTTTACAAGCAATGGAATCAGAATAAATGAATGAAATGTTCTAATATGGAAACAAACCAAATTTTTTGGAACCGTTTCAGTTCCACGGTAAGCACAGTACCAAACCTTTGGGAGGGTACAATGGCATTAATAGACAGGATCTCCACCCCTGAAGAGCTTATAATGCCTCATGGGTCATATTGTCAGGCTTATCCAGAGAATATTATCAAGAATATCAAGAGAAGCAGCGTGGCTCAGTGGAAAGAGTCTGGGCTTTGGAGTCAGAGGTCATGGGTTCAAATCCCGGCTCGGCCACTTGTCAGCTGTGTGACTTTGGGCAAGTCACTTAACTTCTCTGTGCCTCAGTTACCTCATCTGTAAAATGGGGATTAAGACTGTGAGCCCCACGTGGGACAACCTGATTCCCCTGTGTCTAACCCAGCGCTTAGAACAGTGCTCGGCACATAGTAAGCGCTTAACAAATACCAACATTATTATTATTATTATTAAGAATGGCCCTGTTCTTCTGCACTAAGATCATCCTTCTAGACTTTCAACCCACTGTTGGGTAGGGATTGTCTCTATTTGTTGTCAAATTGTACTTTCCAAGGGCTTAGTACAGTGTTCTGCATACAGTAAGTGCTCAATAAATACAATTGGATGAATGAATGAATAAATCTTAGGTGGCTTACGGACAGTGGAGTAGGAGTGGTGGAGGGAGAAAGCCGTAGCTCGTGGTTACCCCGCTAGCAAAGGAGAAAATTGGGGGAGTTTGTTTTGTTTTAATGATATTTCTCAAGCACATACTGTGTCATGCATTATTCTAAGGTCTGGGGTAGGAACAAGTCATTCAGGCCATAAAGAGCCTCTGTTCCACATGGAGCTCAAAGTCAAATAGGAGGGAGAACATTATTGAATCCCCATTTTTCAGAAGTGAAAATTGAGGCACAGAAAGGTTAAGTGACTTTTCCAAGGTCACACAGCAGGCAAGGGGCAGAGTCGGAATTTGAACCTGGGTCCTATGGATCTCAGGCCTGTGCGGACTGGGAGTCAGAAGGTTATGGATTCTAATCCCAGCTCAGCCACTTGTCTATGTGATCTTGGGCAAGTCATTTTACTTCTCTGTATCTCAGTTGCCTTATCTGTAAAATGGGGATTGAGACTGTGAGCCCCACGTGGGAAAGGGATTGTGTCCAACCTGATTTACTTGTATCCATCCCAGAGCTCAGTACAGTGCCTGGCATCTTATAAGTGCTTAACAAATACCACAACTATTATTATTATTGTTTTTAATCCACTATGTCACAATGTTTCCCTGGATTTTGATGGGATTACCAGACACAGTGACTCTCTTACATGGAGCTCACAGTCTAATTGGAAAAGAGAACAGGTACTGAATTCCCTGTGAACACATGAGAAAATTGAGACAGAGAAAAGCTAAATGATTTCCCCATGTGACACAGCAGGCAACTGACAGGAATCATGATTAAAACCCAGGCAGGTCCCTTGACTCTTAGGCCCTGGTTCTATCCACTGGGCCAAGGCTTCTAAAAACTGAGAAGTAAATGCAAGTCAATTGAGTGCCACAGCGGAGAAGAAATTATTTACATATTTTGCTATAGTATTATATTATATTTGTATTTACTAATTTAACTAATACTCCAAGGTCTCAATGAAATGATGTGAATGCATGTTGAATGAGTGTCTTGCGGGCAGGAACCAAGTCTTCCACTTTCAGAAAATGTCTGCCATTTTCTTTTTACCACCTTAAGCACTTATAGGGCATGACATATCAAAGTCAGTCAATAAATATTTTTGATGCTGATTATCATGTAGAAAGAACATGTTGGGAATCTTAAAACATTTCTTCTCTTAAAGAAGCAGCATGACCTAGTGAATAGAATGGGCGTCTGGATAGAATGGGCATCTGGGAGTCAGAAGGATCTGAGATCTAATCCTGGCTCCTCCACTTGTCTGCTGGGTAACCTTGAGCTCTTCTCTGGTCTTCCCATCTGTAAAATGGGAATTAAGACCGTGAACCCCATGTGGGCCACTTACTCTGTCCAACCTGAGTAGCTTATATCTACCCAGCTCTTAGTACAGTGCCTGGTAAATAGTAAGAGTTTAACAACTACCATAAAGAAAAGAAGAAAAAAGGTATACAGAACTGGAAGAGATATAAAACCGCTCTAGACTGAAAGTTCGTGGTGGGCAGGGACTGTGTCTGTTATATTGTTGCATTGTACTCACCCAACCGCTTAGTATGGTCTTCTGTGCACGGGAAGTGCACAGTAAATACAATCAGTTGATTAAATCCTTGCCAACATCTCCAAGTAAGAACTACAGTAATAGTACTAGAAATAGTAGAAATCCTACAAATTTCTACTAGTTGCAATAGTAAAGGAATTGATCGAGCATTTACTTAATATAATGCACCATACTCCATGCTTGGGAAATTGAACAGAAGCATGAGACATGATCGCTGCCCATAACGAGTAAACTCTGTAACTGGGATGACACAAGCAACAGAATCAGAATAAATCAAAACTGTATCCTGAGGATGGGCATAAATTTATATGTAAATACAGGAGACGGCAAACATTCCCGTTGCTTGGGGTGGGGGAAATGTCCAAGGATGCAGTCTACAAGAGGAAAAATAAAAATCTGCCTCCATATGATGATGATGACAGTGTTTGTTAAGCACTTAACAAATACCATCATTATTATTATAATTATTATTACTGTCCTAAGCGCGAGGGTAGATGCAAGGTTATCAGGTTGTTCCACTTGGGACTCACAGTCTTAATCCCCATTTTACAGATATGGTAACTGAGGCAGAAAGAATTGAAGTGACTTGTCCAAAGTCACACATTTGGCAAGGGGCGGAGCCGTGATTACAACCCACGACCTCTGACTCCCAAGCCCTGGCCCTTGCCACTAAGCCATACTGCTTCTCTAATCAAAACATAATAATTCTTGAAGTCATTAGTGCCAAAAAGTATCACTGGCAAATCCCCTTTATGTTTCCTAACTAAAAAGCCATCTTTATGATAAATGTTGGGTCTTAAACTCAGCAACCGTCTGTTAGGTTTCTGCATGTAAATAAAGACTTGCAGTAAATAAAGTAAATAAAGTCAATTGACAGAAGTTATAGTTTTCTGACCTAAATTCCTGTAGGAAAAAAATGAAATAGTAAAATGCTAGGAGATTAAATTATAACCATGAAAACTAAATGTTAAGTAAAATTGATTTTAAGAAAGGCAATTTTTAGGGTGAACTTTTATTATTTTTCTTTAGTATAATAATAATAGTGATATTTGCTCAGTGCTTACTATGTGTCAAGCACTGTTCTAAGCACTGGGATGGATACAGGGTAATCAGTCTGTCCCACGTGGGGCTCACAGTCTTAATCGCCATTTTACGATGAGGGAATTGAGGCAAAGAGAAGTCAAGTGACTTGCCCTAAGTCATACAGCTGATAAGTGGGGTAGCCAGCATTAGAACCCATGGCCTCTGACTCTGAAGTCTGTGCTTTTTCCACTAAGCCATGCTGCGTCTCTGAAAATCAGACATCACAAATACAATAGATTTTAAAATTTAGGCCTTTTCTTATAAATGGGGCAATTTTATGGCTCTACACAAGTTTTTTAGTTCTGTACTAAATGAAACACCGATAATGCTCCGACTCATTCCACATGCAAACTGAGCCAGGACATCTTGCCTTTTCAGGGACAGGGACACTAAGTGTTATGGAGATGATCGTCAGTCCACTTTGCAGATTTTAGCGATGTTGTGGTGGTTGAACCAATGGGATCTGGTGATATGTGTGTTGAAGAGAGAGATGAGTTGAGGATAAGGCTAAAGTTCTGGGCTTGAGAGATAGGGACTATATAGGGCTTTCACGCTGTAAACACTCAGTAAATACAAGTGAATGAATGAATGAATGAATGAATGAATGAATGAATGAATCCTATATGGGGCTCACAGTCTAAGTGGGAAGGAGAGCAGACACTGAATCCTCTTCGAACAGAGGAGGAAACTGAGATATAGAGAAGTTAAATGATTTTCCTGATGTGTCAGAGCAGGTAATTGTCAGAGTCATGATTAAAAACGAGGCAGGTCCTGTGACTCCTCAGCCCTAGTTCTTTCCACTAAGCCAAAGCTGCTTCGCAAAACTGTGACAAGGAAATAAAAGCCAGCTAAGTGCCACGATGGTGAAGATAATATTTACATATTCTGCTATAGTATAAAAATTGACTAATTCAACTAATACTCCATAGCCTTAATGCAACGAAGTACTTACATGCCTAATGAGTGGTGTTGTCTACAGTGATGGGAAAGTCATGGGGAGGACAGGGGTTTGGGAGGGAGCATAAGGATTTTCGTTTGGAAACCTTCAAAACCAGAAATGTACTGAATTTTCTACAACCCCATCAAATAAAAAAAATGTCAGATCAAAAATATATCTGGTAGCATTTCAAAATTATGAAATCTGACATTTTCATTAAAATGAAAATACAATTAAAACCCTGGGCCGAATAGTGAAATTGCTTGAAGATTTTCCTACTAGGATGTGTCCATGTTTTTCTATGTATTTTCTTAGGTGAAAACATCAAGCAAAGACAGAGAAGCAACATGGCCTACCAGAAAGAGTCCTAGCCTGGTAATCAGAGGTCCAGGCTCTAATCCCCACTCTGCCACTTACCTATTGGGTGACCTTGGACATGTCGCTTCTCTGTGCCTCAGTCCCTCATCTGCAAAATGGGAATTCAGTGTTCTCCCTCCTATTTAGACTATGAACACCAGGTGGGACTTGATTATCTTGTATCTAACCTAGGGTTTAGTACATTGCTTGACACATATTAAATGCTTAACAATTATTATTATTCAGGTTTCCCGAAAACTTGACTAAATTGCAGCAACTATAATTACAGCAACTGTGGCTAAATGCTAATAAATTTATGAATGATCGTGACAACTTTTTAGTGTTAAAGTCTTCAAAATTGATGATAAAACATAGAACTTCACTTTTTCCATTTCAATTTCTAATACAATTTTAAAACTAAAATATAGAATAAATAATTAAATCTTAATATTGTGGCGACAATAGGGTATTGATTTTTTTTAAAAAACCTAAGTGTATAAACCCTCAGTAGGAAGAGAAATTCAAACTACTAGTGTCCACTAAGTCCTATAACATAGTAGCCCCTTCATTTTTCATATCAGAGTTATTTCTTTGAAGAAAAAAATTAGTGACTCATCCTATTCACAAACAAAATTAGAATTCTCATCAGAAAAATGAGTCTAATAGAATTGGAAGTATGATGTCATCTTGATTGAAAATTAGAATTCATTCATTATGAATCACATAGCAATCATTCCAAAAAGTCACTTCACAAAAGTGCAAAAAATCAATTTTTCAGTAACACATTTCGATATCCAGTAAATACCTTCTGTACTTCTTAAGCCATAATTTTTCCATGTAGGACAAACTGTTTCCTTGAAACTCAATTTCAAGTGGTTCTCTCAAAATTTTAAGATTTGTTTGTACCTCACATGCAGCCTTTGGATCTACAAAATAAAATAAAAATTGTATCCATCAGAATGTTTTTATTAATCACCAAACCTTCTAAATAGATGTAAATTGCCCAGGCCTACTCCTCAGAATCACAGAACTGTGTACTTGGCTGAACTCTCAGTTTGATACATAGGTTTGAACTATAAGGATCTTAGAGGATTCATATTGGATGAATATTTAATTGTAGGTTTTGAATCCAAATGAAAACTGAATTAACCAATTAACCAGGTTCAAACACTTCTGATTACAATATGCTATTTTCTTCAATTATCCCTTCAATTCATTTTTGACAATTTTCAAGGCTCACTCCTTCTAACAAATCAATTACTGTAAAGCAGAGAAAACAAACAGCAGCATATTGACCTGCCGATCCAAGGATTCTAAAGGGTCACATTATTAGATGCCCAAAGAGGAAATTCTCTACAACGTCACCCAGGAAAGATATCTGATTGCCTGATTACACATTTCCTTCCTATATTTACTTACTTTCACATTTTTGAAACGTTTGGGTTGATCAATTACCCACTAATGCATGGACTGGTCATCTATAGAAATGAAAAATGGGTTTAGATTCTCACATTACGTGTTCTCACACTGATCACTGCATAAATCACGACTTTTTCAGAAATATGTCTTCTGGGATCTCAGATGTATGCTCCTTTTACTCTAAAAGATTATTCTGAATCGTGAGGAAAAGCACTTTTTCAAAAAAACTGAAGGTATACATGGCATGAGATTCATCTTTTAATTGGCCATAGTGGTAATTGTAAGCAGAGGGAAATGGAGGTAGTCAAACTGACATCTCTTCTCCCCTTGAATCTTCGAGGACTATAACCCATCTCCCCAGGACCATAAGTAAGGAAGGGCCCCAAGTTGTTCCCTCCTGGAAGACAGACTATGTCAGCCACACTAGAGAATCCTTAAAGTAGTTTTGGTCACTGGTGTTGTCATTCAATTTGCTGCATTCCAAACCTTGTCATAGAGAAAACTGGTAAATCCTGTAGACTGTAAGTTACTTTGATAATATTAATAATAGTAATAATAATGGTATTTGTTAAGTGCTTACTATGTGCCAGACATTTTACTAAGCTCTGGCATGGTTACAAGCAAATTGGGTTGGAAAGAGTCCTTCTCCCATGTAAGGCTCACGGTCTTGCTCCTCATTTTAGAGATGAGGTAACTGAGGCCCAGAGATGTTAAGGATCATGTCTACCAATGCCATTGGAATGTACTTTGTCAAATGCTTAATACAGTTCTCAGCACACCAAAGGTGCTCGATAAATACAGCCGATTGACTGATAGACAAATAATGGCAACACCCAAGTAGCACAACACCAGATTCCGGTCCAGCATTGCTTGGGAGGAATATATTCAATCCTCCCAATCTGGGGTGAAGAATCTTCTCCCTCTACTTCACTGAGCCTAAAAGTCCCATGCTTCACCTTCCTGGAAGACCATAGAGCTCAATAATGATGGTAATAATGTGAGCATTTCATATTAGCTGAAAGTGATGTTAAGCAAAATAACTCCAGGTTTCTTTTAAATGTTAACAAAATAAAAATATACCTGCTTTAGCCTCTTGAGAGTAATTTTTCTCCCTCTCCTTCTGTCCATAATTTCCAGTTCTCCAGTGAGTTAAAATTTCCTGGAAAGACTTGGCAGATTCATCTTCATCAAATGAACCCTGAAGCAATAATCCTCCTTTCTGATTAGCAAACTCAGTCCTGCCTAGTGCCGGAGTATCTATCTAAATAAATATGAAACCAAATATTTAAAAATGCGTATATTACTTCTCAAACGGTGCTTGCTCTAAATTTTGGAATCCTTTTATATAGATTTTTTACGATAAAGCAATATAATCTATTTAGGAATATAAACTCCTGAACTCTGATTCAAATTGAGACTTAAATTCTAGCAGCTAATCCTCTGGGAAAGAACACGGATTTAGAAGTTAGAGAACATGAGTTCTAATCCCAGCTCCACCACTTTTCGGTTGTGTGAATTTGGGTAAATTGATTAACTTTTCTGTGTGTCAGTTTCCTCATCCTCTAGACTGTAAGCTCACTGTGAGTAGGGAATTGTCTATTTATTGTTCTAGTGTACTCTCCCAAGTGCTTAGTAATAATAATAATAATAACATTGGTATTTGTTAAGCGCTTACTATGTGCAGAGCACTGTTCTAAGCACTGAGGGAGATACAGGGTAATCAGGTTGTCCCACGTGAGGCTCACAGTATTCATCTCCATTTTACAGATGAGGTAACTGAGGCACAGAGAAGTTAAGTGACTTGCCCACAGTCACACAGCTGACAAGTGGCTGAGGCAGGATACGAACCCATGACCTCGGACTCCCAAGCCCATGCTCTTTCCACTAAGCCACGCTGCTTCTCTACCGTGCTCTACCCACAGAAAGTGCTCAATAAATACGATTGAATGAATGAATGAAATGAAATGGGATTAAATACTCCTTACTACTTAGGACTTCCATGTGAGAGAGGAATTGCATCAGACCTAATCAATTTGCAGCTATATCAGCACTTAGTAAAGTGCTTGGCATTCACCTAATTCCACAATTATTATTATGAATCACAACTCATTTTCTATCTACATATAACAGTGAAGAGCATCCTAAGAATGTTATCTATGTAATTCAGTTACTAGTATTCCAGGTATATTAACTAATTCTATTGTACCTTTTCTAGAGTTTCGTACAGTGCATTGAAAGAAGAAGAAAGAAGAAGAAGGAAGAAGAAGGGAGAAGGAAAAAGGAAGAAGAAAGAAGAAGAAAGAAGAAAGAAGAAGAAGAAAGAAGGAAGAAGAAAGAAGAAGAATTGTGGTGTTTGTACTAAGCACTGGGGGGATACAAGCAAATCAAAGTGGACACAGTCTCGGTCCCACATGGGACTCACGGTCTCAATCCCCATTTTCCAGATGAGATAACTGACTCTCAGACAAGTGACTTGTCCAAGGCCAAACAGCAGACAAGTGACAGAGATGGGTTTAGAACCCATGGCCTTCTGACTCCCAGTCCTGTGCTATCCACTACAAAATGCTACTTTGTTCTCCAGGGGCACCTGCAGATAAAAAAGTCAATTGCTGAAGGTTTCTGGGAGGAGGCGAGAGATCAGAATGGGGACAAAAGTCATCTGCACTGCTGGAGCTGTTCTAGCTGAGTTGACTGCTGTCCACCTTTAAGATGTTTAGATTGAAGCAGTATGGCCTAATCAAAAGAACATGGGCCTGGGAGTCAGAGGACATGAGTTCTAATCCCAGCTCTGCCACTTGCTTACTGTGTGACCCTGGGCAAATTACTTAACTTCTCTGAGCCTCAGTTTCCTCATCTGCAAAATGGGGTTTCAATACTCATTCTCCCTCCTACTTAGACTATGAGCTCCCTGTGGTATTGGATTATCTTGTATCTACCCCAGTGTTTAGTAAATGCTTGGCACATAGTAAGTGCTTAACAAATATCATGCTTACTATTATTGTTGTTATTATTATTATTAGGATGGTACCTTGGGAGACAAGTGAGTTTATACATTTCAACTTCTGGGAAACTCATTCATTAAACTGTATTTATTGGGTGCTTACTGTGTGTAGAGCACTGTACTAAGCACTTGGGAAAATACAGTACAACAATGAAGGGTTGTACTGTACTCTGACCACAACGAGCTCACAGTCTAGACTCGGGGAGACAGACATCAATACAAATAAATAAAATTGCAGATATGCATATAATTGATTCGGGGCTGGGAAGGAAGAAAGAGCAAAAGGATAAATAAAATTACAGATGTATACAAGAGTGCTGTGTGGTGGGGAGGGGGGAAGAGCAAAGGGAGCAAGTCAGAGTGATGCAGAAGGGAGTGGGAGATGAGGAAAAGTGGGGCTTAGTCTGGGAAGGCCTCTTGGCGGAGACGGGCCTTCAATAAAACTTTGAAGTGGGGGAGAATAGTTGTCTGTCTGATATGAGGAGGCAGGGCATTTCAGGCCAGAGGTAAGAGGTTAGAGAAGCAGCGTGGCTCAGTGGAAAGAGCACGGGCCCTGGAATCAGGACTCATAAGTTCGAATCCCAGCTCTGCCACTTGTCGGCTGTGTGACTGTGGGCAAGTCACTTAACTTCTCTGTGCCTCAGTTCCCTCATCTGTAAAATGGGGATTAAGACTGTGAGCCCCACGTGGGACAACCTGCTTCCCCTATGTCTACCCAGCGCTTAGAACAGTGCTCGGCACATAGTAAGCGCTTAACAAATACCAACATTATTAGGTAAGACGTGGGCTAGGGTTCGGAGGCAAGACAGGTGAGCTTGAGGCAGATTGAGAAGGTTAGCACTAGAGGGGCAAAGTATAATGGCTGGGTTGTAGAAGGGGAAAAGCGAGGTGAGGTAAGAGGGGGCAAGGTGATGGACTGCTTTAAAGCCAATGGTGAGGAGTTTTTCTTTGATACAGATGTGGATGGGCAACCACTGGAATTTTTTGAGGAGTGGGGTGACATGTCCAGGATGCTTTTTGTAGAAAACCCATTAAGCACTTAACCATATAACTAATTTACAAAATAATAATAATAACAGATTATTATCATTATTATTGCATTTGTTAAGTACTTACTATGTGCCAGGCAATGTCTTAAGTGCTGGGTTAGATACAAGCAAAATGGGTTGGACAGAGTCCATGTCCCACACAGGGCTCACAATATTAATCCCCATTTTACGATGAGGGAACTGAGGTACAGAAAAGCAAATGACTTGCCCAAGGTCAAGTCCTCACAGCAGTCATGAAGCAGATCCAAGATTAGAACCCAGGTCCCATGCCTGTGTTCTATCCACCTCACTCTGGTGGAGGCATGAATCATTTATGCAGTATGTATATTGATATTTGGCCAGATAATATAGATAGGTTACATCCTAAATAACTACTGTGATTCTATTAAGCAGATAGCACTAAAATTACTTTTTTAATGGAAAAATAATTTTTGATAATGCATTACTGTCAGAAAAATCCCTATAGTATTTGAGTGTAATAACCACATAAGTAATCACTCGGAATTAGATAAGTATAAATTTTAGTTCAGTGCTCCTTTATATTAAAGAGACCTTATTTGTATTTCTCACTTTACCTGAGAGCTGTTTGTTTGCAAAAGAGTTTGTGATGGCAACTGAGTATTACTAATATCTTTCCTCAGATCATGCTTCACCTTAGATGCATCAGAATTAACATCCTTCAGGAACTGATGTTCAACATCCAATTTACTGAATGGCACATGAGATTTTGTCTACAAATAAAATGGAGGAAAAATGGACAGCCATTATAAGCATATGATTACTGAACCATCTCTCAAAGTATCTTACTGTCTACAATTTATGAGAACACAAGAATCCATTTAGTATACAGAAACATTTTAGTTAATGAAATAGATATCACACAGTAATCAGAAAAGGCATTACCAGAGCTAGAAATAAAATAGGAGGAAAGGGATCGGTTTGACAAAAAAAAGGGTATTCTGGATGAAAATAACATTTTAAACATTATAAACTAACAAAAATAAGTCTTCAGAGAGAGCGAAATAGTGTGTACAAGGGAATATCTAGTAAAAAATAAAATTAAACTAATGGTACTTGTTAAATGCATAGTATGTGCCAACCACTCTTCTAAGCACTCCAACCTGGTTAACTTGTATCTACCCCAGTGCTTAGAAGAGTGCTTGGCACATAAAGAGTAGTGGAGCTGGGTTTAGAATCCAGGTCCTTCTGACTACCAGGCCAGGGCTCTATTCCCTAAGCCATGCTGCATGTCAGTGGAAATCAAAGGCTAAAAGAATCAGAGGAGTGCTATATTTCTTATGACCTCAGGAGTCAGATTCGTGTATTTCTTTTTTAAGGTAATGTAAGAATGAAAGACATCTTCTGAAAAAGAGTTCAGCCGGCACAGCTGGCAACATTTGGTCCTGAAAGAACAGCGGCTTGCAGTTCACAATCCTCTCTCCACGTTCACACCCCTTACCCTCTACCATTGCTTAGGGTCTACAGACTCAGCCCAGCCTAGACAGATCTCGCCACGTGGAAGAAACTAAAACTTCAATTAAAAAATGCCCTGGGGACTCCTTCATAATAAAGTTGACCATTCTTCATGGATAGGGAAAAATAATAATAATGAAAATAATAATATTTAGCACATACTATATGCCAAACAGTGTTAAACGCTGAGATTGATTAAAAAAAAATCAGAGTGGCCACAGTCCTTGCCAAACATGGGGGTCATAGTCTGACAGAGGGGAAAACAGTTATTTAATTCCCATTTTACAGATGAGGAAAATTGAGGTCCAAAGAAATTAAGTGATTTACCCAACATCACAGAACAAGCAAGGGGATTTCTCATTCCCCAGGGCAAGGTGCTTCACATTAGACCATGTTGCTCCTTTTCAGTCGTGAATTAATCTTTAATTATTGTATTCATCTATTGTAGTTGTAATTATAGTAATTTAGAATAAAGTGTCTGTCCTTTGCATAAAAAGGGTTGTTACTCCAACAGGGGAGATAAGCATAAGAATATTTACAACTCAAATGGTCAAAATGAATATATGGAGGATATATATAGGTATATGCATACCTATAAATCTGTAAATATGAGTGTATATATGTCACCATTGCCAAAGACACACACTTCCTCAAAACAGCAATAAAGAGCAAAACTCCCTGTCCATGACAAGCTCAAAGTCTGGAGCAGGGGCAGACAGACATCAAAACAAATAAATAAAATTATAGATATGTACATAAGTGCTTTGAGGATGGGAGGGGGGAAGAACAAAGGGAGCAAATCGGGGCAATGCAGAACCGAGTGGGAGACGAGGAAAAGTATGGCTTAGTCTGGGAGAGCCTCTTGGAGGAGATGTGCCTTCAATAAGTCCTTGAAGAGAGGGAGAGTGACTGTCAGATTAGAGGAGGGAGGACTTTGTACGCAAGAGTCAGGATGTGGGCCAGGGGTCGGCAGCAAGACAGGAGAGATGGAGGCACAGTGAGAAGGTTAGCACTAGAGGGGCAAAGTATGCAGGGTGGGATGTAGAAGGAGAGAAGTGACGTGAGGTAAAAGAGGCAAAGTGATGGAGTGTTTTAAAGCCAATGGAGAGGAGTTTTTGTTTGATATGGAGGTGGATGGGCAGTGGAGTTTTTTGAGGAGCAGGGTGACTTGTCCAGCATGTTTTTGTAGAAAAACGATCCAGGCAGCAGAGTAAAATATGGATGGGGTGGGGAGAGACAGGAGGCTGGGAGGTCAGCAGGAAGGCTGATGCAGTAATCCAGGAGAGATACTATGAGTAACTGTATTAACATAGTAGCAGTATGGATGGAGAGGAAAGGGCAGATTTTAGTGATTTTGTGAAGGTGGGACCAACAGGATTTGGTGACAGATTTAATTTGTGGGCTAAATGAGAAAGAGGAGTCAAGGATAACACCATGGTTACGGGTTTGTGAGAGAAGAAGGATGGTGGCACCATCTAAAGTGATGGGAAAGTCAGGGGAAGGACAGGGTTTGGGTGGGAAGATAAGGAGCTCTATTTTGGACATGTCAAGTGAGAAGGATATCTGAGTAGAGATGTCCTGAAGGCAGGAGGGGAAAATTAAAGACCCATGCAGAACAGGAACTGTGTGCCATCTGATTATTTTGTATCTTGAATCTAATCTAGTGTTTACCATACAGCTCTAATAATAATAATATTATGTTTTTATTACATGTTTACCATGTGCCAAGAACTGAATTAAATGCTGGGGCAGATACAGTGCAATCAGATCAGACACTAGGTTCACATTCTAAAAGGGAGGGTGACAGGTAATTAGTCTCCATTTTACAGATTAGGGTACTGAGGCATAGAGAAATTAAGTGACTTGTTCAAGGGGCTAGGATTAAAACCCAGGTCTTCTGACTCCCAGAGGAGCAGGTGGTTGTAGTGGATAGAGCACAGATCTGGGAAACTGAAGACCTGGGTCTTTATCCCAGCTCCACTCTTTATCAATCAATCAATAATATCAATCAACAATATTGTAACTGTGAGACAGGAAAGAGGTGGTGCTATCTACAGTGATGGGAAAATCATGTGACCTTGCGCAAGTCATTTAAATTCTCTGCTTCAGTTCCCTCCTCTATAAAATGGGGATTCTAATACCTGTAATCCTTCCTACCTAGACTGCAACCTCCAAGTGTGACAGGCACTGTTTCTTGCCTGATTAACCTCTATCCACAGCAGATCTTAGAAGAGGGTTTGACACATAATATGCACTTATTAAATACCACAATTATCACTATTGCTAAAAGAAGGCTGTGCTAAGCACTTGGTTAGATACAAGACACATTATAGCAGGCGTCCTTCATTTTCTGGGTCCTACCCTGAAACATCATTCATCATTTACAGCCTAGTAAATTTGCTATGGTGCCAAATGGGAGAAAACCTTTCCAGCAAATTCTTTGTTTTTTGACATAAGAAAGATAAAGTGGGGTGGAATAATTATGTTAGGCACGAAAACATTCCTGAAAGAAAACATTTAAGAATCATACCTTCAAGGTCCAGATCTAGGTTTATGGATTCATCTATCATTTTTCTTATTTTCATCTATTTAACTAAATTAAATAAGATATGCTATGGAGATTTTTCCAGTTATGACCTTTTGTAAATAATAATAATAATAATTATGGCATTTGTTAAGCATTTACTATGTGCCAGACACTGTATTAAGCACTGGTGTGGATTCAAGCAAATGACACAGGACACAGCCCTTGTCCCACAAAGGACTCACAGACTTAATCTTCATTTTACAGATGAAACAACTGGGGCAGAGAGAAATGAAGTGATTTGCCCAAGGCCATACAGCAGACAAGTGGCATAACCAGGATTAGAACCCATGACCTTCTGACTCCCAGCCGTGCTCTATCGATTCAAAACAGTCTGATTTTAGACCAAGGCAGGGAACACTGAATTGTTTCTGACTAAATTCATAAGTTATCTATGAATTAATGAAAAATAAGTTCTAAGAATACACATTACTCTTGGTTTCTGAACTTTCAGTATCTGCCTGAAATTTTCACCACAATGAGTACTTTAAAGAACTATACTCATTTATGTGGTCTCTAATTTAAAAGTAAATGAAAATGAAATGAATATCATAATTTTTCTTTCTCCTACCTATACCTGTACACTGCAAATCTGATAGTGATTCAACACCATAATTTCTTGCTTTGAGATATTTTTCTCAGATCTCAGCAAACAATGAATACTACACTCTTTTCAAGAGTTGTAAAGCATTACTGGTTTAGCAAATCTTGAATTAAAGCCTACATGGTTCCCTTGAGGGGGACAAAGAGAAAGAACTAAAGTTAATCAGCAGAGAAGTAAGGAAAAGAACAAACAAAAAAGTTAGACCTACTTATCAGGTACATTTAAGGAAGAAATTAAAGAAGAATTATCTGCTCTTTTCATAACTATATACACTTTTCCCACAACCTCAAGATCTTGCAGATGTAATTAATGTAAGTTTTGAACTACAGAATTCAAGCCCTGGTATTTGAACTGATGTGCATGAAAATTGTAAATTTTTCTTTCCCTACAAAAGAGTAATCAGAAATAGTATTTATGGGATGCTTACTCTGAACAGGGCATTGCCCTAAACATTTAAAGTACCATACAATTGATAGACAAAATACCTGCCCTCTAGGGATAAGCAGTATATTCATTTATTCTTTCAACCATATTTATTGAGCCATCACTGTGCACAGACCACTATACTAAGGACTTGGGAGAGTACAATATAACAATAAACAGACACATTCCCTGCCCAAAGTGAGCTTACAGTCTAGAGAGGGAGACAGACATTAATATACATAAATAAATTACAGTTATGTATCTAAGTGCTGTGGGGCTGGAAGGAGGGTTAATAAATGGAGAAAGTCAGGGCAAAGCATAAGGGAGTGGGAGAAGAGGAAAGGAGGGTTTAGTCAAGGAAGGCCTCTTGGAGGAGATGTGTCTTCAATAAGGCTTTGAAGATGGTGAGTTTAATTGTCTCTCACATTTGAGGAGGGAGGGTGTTCCAAACCAGAGGCAGGATATGGGTGAGGGGTCAGCAGTGAGATGGATGAGATCGAGGTACAGTGAGTAGGTTGGCATTAGAGGAGCAAAGTGTGTGGGCTGGGTTGTAGTAGGAGAATAGAGAGACGAGGTAGGAAGGGGCAAGGTGATGGACTGTTTTAAAATCAATGGTGGGGGTTTGGTTTGTTTTGTTTTTAATGCAGAGGTGGATGGGCAGCCACTTGAGTTTCTTGAGGAGTGATGAATCGTGTCTTGAACATTTTTGTAGAAAAATGATCCGGGCAGTTTAGCAAAGTATGGACTGAAGTGGGGAAGCTGGGAAGTCAACAAGGAGGGTGATTGGATTAATGTTGTAGCACTTTGGATGGAGAGGAAAGTGTGGATTTTAGAGATGTAGCTGGGGAGTCAGACCCTAAAATAAATTACAAGTTGCAGGCAGAAACAGAGTTTAAAGACGAGTTATCGGAGGGGGAGAGGTTTGAAATCAAGTGGTGAAGGCCTCAAGGAGGAGCTTTGATTTTACAAGAGCTTCAATTCATTCCATCATATTTATTGAGCACTTACTGTGTGCAGAGTACTGAACTAAGTGCTTAGAAAGTACAATTTGGCCACAAATAGAGACAATCCCTACCTAACAATGGGCTCACAGTCTAGGAGGGCATTCTATGCAGAAGGGAAAGTGTGAGCAAGAAGTTGGCTACCACAGAGATGAGAACAAAGAACATGTTCATGAAAATTGGGGTGTAAACAGAGAGGAATAAGACTAAATAATGCAATAGAAGCAGTTTGCTTAATGGATAGAGCACTGCCTGGAAGTCAGAAGGATTTGGGTTCTAATCCCCTCTCTGCCTCTTGCCTGCTGGGTATCCTTGGGCAAGTCACTTAACTTTTCTTTGCCTCAGTCACCTCAACTGTAAAGTGGTGATTAAGACTGTGGGATGTGGATTGTGTCCAACCTTATTATCTGGTACCTACCTCAGTGCTTAGAATAGTGCCTGGCACATAGTAAAGACTTAACAAATGCCAGTAAAAAATATAAATAGATACTAGCAAGGGACCTGACTCAGTGCCATGAAGCCAATAATCACGGGATCAGCATGATGCAGTGAGGAATGGACAAACTACTGGGGCATTTTGAGGAATGTACCTTATTTTGAGGAATTTGACCATATTATTTAAATTTACCTTTAAAACCATTTTATAACCACATAAAACCATACACACATTTGGGAAGTGTTATTTCTACTGGCCAGAAAGCCAATAAAATTATCTTAATTAGTCCTCAAATAATAAAAGTCAAAAGAGTAACAGAAGCATACAGTGGGACCTCACTCACACATAGAGTAGGGAGAGTCAAGAAAAAAAACTGACTACATTTTGACTGAGGCAACATAATATCAAAGTTCTCTTTCATACTTAAATTGGACAGCCAGTTATAGGTTTCTTGGGTGTCTTATGTCTTCTGCCTCAATCAATCGTATTTATTGATACAATTACAACATAATAACACAACAGACACAGTCCCTTCCCACAATGAGCTAACAGTCTAGAGGGGCTTCAACTACCCTCTATTTATTGTGGTGATTTTATATCAATATGCAGACTGATATAAATGGATGATGGCTATGTAAAAAGGGCTGTGGGGCAGGGTGACAGAAGGGAGTGGGAAAAGAGGAAATGAAGTCTTAGTTGGGGAAGGCCCCTTATTCATTCAAACATTTATTAATAATGATAGCATTTGTTAGCACTTAATTGAGCACTTATTGTGTGCAAAGCACTGTACTAAGCACTTGGGAGAGTTCAACAAGACACTGACTCATTCCTCCCCAAAACATACTCACAGTCTAGAAGGGGAGATAAATTTCAGATATATATATACACATAGATATATAATAATAATAATTGTGGTATTGGTTAAGCACTATGTGCCAAGCACTGGGGTAGATTCAGTGTAATCAGGTTTTCCCATGTCGGGTTCACAGTCTTAATCCCCATGTTACAGATGAGGTAATTGAGGACCAGAGAAGTTAAGTGATCTGCCCAAAGTCACACAGCTGACAAGTGGCAGAGGCGGTGCTGTGGGATGGGAGGAAGATTGAATGAAGGAGCAAGTAAGAGTGGTGCCGCAGTGGGTGGGAGATTAGGGGAGGAGGGCCTTGTCAGGGAAGGCTTCTTTCACGAGAAGTGCCTTCAATAAGGCTTTGAAGGTGGGGAGAGTAATTGTCTTTTGAATATGAAATGGGAGCATGTTACAGGGCAGAGGCAGGAAGTGGGCAGGAGGTGGGCAATGAGACACACAAGATCGAGATAGAGTGACTAGATTGTCATTAGAGGAGCCAATTTGTACTTTCCAAGTGCTTTTGTACTTTCCAAGGGCTTAGTACAGTAATCTGCACACAGTAAGCACTCAATAAATGCAAATGAATGCATATATGAATTAATTTCTCTCTGATAAGGAGGTGGATGGGCAACCACTGGCAGTTCTTGAGGACTGGGGAAACATGGCCTAAACGTTTTTGTGGCCTGAACGTTTTTGTAAAAAAATGATCTGGGCAGCAGAGTGAAGTATGGTCTGGAATGTGGAGAAACAGGAGGGAGGAAGGTCAGCAAGAAGGCTGATACAGTAAATAAGGCAGGATAGGGTAAGTTTTTGGATTTACATGGTAGCAGTTTGGAGGGCGAGGAAATGACAGATTTTATTGAAGATGTTGAAGGTTGAACCGACAGGACTTGAATTGAATATGTGGGTCGAATGAGAGAGAGGCGACAAAGACAAGGTCAAGGTTATAGGCTTGTGAGATTTGAAGGATGGTGGTGCTTTCTACCATGATGGGAAAGTCATGGGGATGACAGGATTTGTGTTGGAAGGTAAGGAGTTCTTTTTTGGACATGTTAAGTTTGAGGTGACAGCAGGACATCCAAGTCGAGATGTCTTGAAGGCCAGAGGAAATACGAGACTGCAGTGAGGGAGGGAGATCAGGGCTGGAGACATGGATTTGGGAAGAATCTGCTTAGGGGTGGTATTTGAAGCCCCTCTAGACTGTTAGCTCATTGTGGGAAGGGAATTTGTCTGTTGTGTTATGTTGTACTCTCCCAAGTACTTAATAAAGTGCTTGATAAGTGTTCAATAAATATGATTGATTGTTGGATTTTCTATGAATGTGTTAGACCGTGCATTTATCCCTGCGTTGGTTCTAATGGCAAAAGTCTTTCTATTGCAGTCTCAGAGCAGCAAATCTAAATTCCTCCCTGCAACCAGCTTTCCTACTTCCCCCTGATGCCTAAAAATCTCTTCAGACCTCCAACCAACACCTTGTTTAAAACTGTTGGCAAATTTAGGGCAGTGGCTAACACCAGCCCAATTATGTTTTCTGAGCTCCTGCAAGCAGATCATCAACTTTCTCTGGCTATCACAAAGCTCCTTCTTCCATATTTTTCTCTGGCCTTGGTGGCAGTGATTTTGTCGACTGAGGTAATTTCTTCTCTGATAATAGTAATGATAAGAATAATTATGCTTGTTAAGTGTTTACTCAATGAAACCACGGTGTTTACTCAAAGAAACCAGTGAAACCATGGGATAGAGAAACTACAATCAGATCAGAGACAAGCCCTGCCTCTCAGGGGTGACAGTCTAATGGGGAGGTAGAAGAGACTCTAAATCCGCATTTTACAGCTTAAGAAACTGAGACACGGAACAGTCAAGTAAGACACCAGGCAAGTGGCGGAATCAGTTTTAGAACCAAAGTCTTGTGACTTCCAGGTTAATACTATGTCCACTAGGCCATGCTGCTTCTTCACATCCAGCAAAGCACTTCATTTTGAGTGGACTAGGTGAAGGGAATACCCTGTGCTGAAACAGGCTGAGGGTGTTTTTCTAATGCTATTTGTAAAGCCCTTTTTGTGTGTCAAGCATTATAAAAACCGCTGGGATAGATACAAGCTAATCAGTTTGGATACAGTCCATGCCCCAAGTAGAGTTCAATGTCTGAACTTAATCCCCATTTTACAGCTGAGGTAACTGATGCACAAAGAAGTAAATGGAATGCGCAAGGTCACACAGGCGGTATGTGGTAGAGCTGGGATTTCCCAGTTTTTCCACTGAAATGAGTGTCAAACTTGCTGCACTAATAATAAACCTACCTGTAAGACCATAAGGCGGGTACCTTTACTCTTACTAAAACCGTGTGACCAATCAATCATTCATTTATCCCGGCTCTGCCTCTTGTCAGCTGTGTGACTGTGGGCAAGTTACTTAACTTCTCTATGCCTCAGTTCCCTTATCTGTAAAATGGGGATTAAGACTGTGAGCCTCACATGGGACAATCTGATTATCCTGTATCTAGCCCAGCACTTAGAACAGTGCTCTGCACATAGTAAGCGCTTAACAAATACCAACATTATTATTATTTATATTCATTGGGGGGCGTTACAATGTCCAGAGCACTATACTAAGCACTTGGGGGAGCACAACAGAGTTGATAGTCACATTCCTTGTCCAAAACAAGCTTATAGCTTAATGACCTAAAGGAAAGAGCATGAATCTGATAGACAAGAGACCTGTGTTCTAATTTTTTTGTTTGGGCTCTTTTTTTAATGGTATTTATTAGGCATGTACTATGTGCCAGGCACTGGGGTAGATATAAGATAATCAGGCTGGTCACAGTCCCAGGCACACCTAGGACTGTGTTAATTCCATTTAACAAATGTGGTATCTGAGACTCAGAGAAGTTCACTGATTTGCTCAAGGTCACAGAGCAGACAAGTGGTGGAGCAAGAAGTAGAACCCAGGTCCTCTGACTCCCAGGCCTATGCTCTTTCCACTAGGCAACACTGCTTCTACAGAGAAGCAATGTGGCTTAGTGGAAAAAGCACAGGCTTGGGAGTCAGAGGCCGTGGATTCTAATCCTGGCTCCACCACTTGTCAGCTGTGTGACTGTGGGCAAGTCATTTCACTTCTCAGTGCCTCAGTTACCCCATCTGTAAAATGAGGATGAAGACTGTGAGCCCCACGTGGGACAACCTGATTACCCTGTATCTACCCCAGCGCTTAGAACAGTGCTCTGACATAGTAAGCGCTTAACAAATACCAATGTTATTATTATTATCCCCGGTGCTTAGAACTGTGCTTGGCACAAAGTAAGTGCTTAACAAATATCAGCATTATTATTATTCTAGCCCCCATTTTACACCAGTTTGCTTTTGAAAAAAATATACCTTTTTTCTGCCACACCAAAGTAGAATCAGCATGGCCTAGTGGAAAGAGCAGGATCTGGGAGTAAGAGGACCTGGATTCTAATCCCAGGTTTGCCAATTGTTTGCTTTGTATATTTGGGCAAGTCTATTAACTTCTCTGTGCCTCAGTTCTCCCGTTCTCCTTCCTACTTAGACTGTGAGCTATATGTAAGGCAGGGATTATGTCCAACCTAATTAACTTGTATCTACCCCAGTGTTTAGACCAGTGTTTGACACAAAGTGCTTAAATATGATAAAAAACATAGATTACCCATGTGATTGTCCACATGCTGAAATTCTTTCAAAATCTAACTGAAACAGTCTTGAGAACACATTATGGGTCTCGCAATATGATGAAGACCGAAAGTGATTTACTATCAACATTTCCACAGCACCCAACATTCTTCAAAATGCTATTTTCACTCAGAAACTGTCCTAAATTCTCACCTGTACTTTATCCATAGAATGATATTATCTTTTGAATTACACCCTGCAAGAATTTATCACTGTGACAATCCACCATGAATCAAAGCAAAGAACTTTGGGATTTTTTAGCTTTTCTGGATAGATGACACCTTTCAAGAAATAAGGTTCAGGGATTAGAAGATTCAGTTTAGTCCAAGAAGCAATATGCTCTCTGATGATGTCACAGGGCTTCCAAACTCAAATTTTTAGTATCATACAAAACCCAAAGTTAACAAAACTATTTTCAGAAGTGCATTGATAGATCTCCTCTGCTGGAAAATGAGCCTTTAAGCAAGAAGAGCTACTGGCTAAACTCCACATTGTTTTCCAAATTCAATTTTCTTCAAGGGTGATCTCTCTCTCTCCATTTTCCAGCTTCAAGAGGTAGGGAAGAAAATAATCTGAATCACAAGGTCCCTTAAAAAAATTCAACTATGCAGGAAAATATATTCTTCAGCTTCTAGCTCGTAAACTAACTGAGCAGCAAAAGCAAATAATGCATTTGCTGAAATCTCCTTTTCTAATTTTTGCCTTTACCTGGCATATTTTTCCAAGTTTATTGCTCTCAGCTCAGCACTATTTTTCCCAAGTGTAATTCCCTAAAGCATTTTTCCTTTTTTGCACCCTAGCTGCTTTCTTAACATTTTCCAAAGGCCCCCAGTGCATTTTTAAATCTCATTTCCCATAGACTCATTTATTCCATGAGAACCCTTAAGGATTATTAACAATTGTGTCAGCACATCAGATCTCTATTCCAGTATTTCAAAGGATATTCTGGTCTATTTACAGATGCTACTTCCTGAAGTCTTTATTCCTTCTAAACTCAAAAAAGACTCCATTTTACTGATCAAGGAGTTTGCAATCTAAAGGGGGAGGCAGGTGGAACTTATTTGCAGTGAGTGGCAGCTGGAGGAAAACCAAAGGTACAGCTCACAACAGTAAAATTTTCAAAAGATAAATAGAGGTTAAACAGGCAGATAAATGAGTGCCTATGTGCTAAGAATGACTGCATATGCATAAATAGATATATACATAAATGAGCGATGGGTTGACAGGATTTGTGATGGCAAAAAATTAATCAAGAAATGCTTTCTGGAGGAACGGAGATTTATTCAGCACCTAAAATACAGTGTTGACCACAGGGGCAAATGAATTACTATCTGAAGTCTGCCCACATGGAATTATCCACACAGCTTTGGTCAGTTCTTGATTATCCATGTTAAAAGGAAGAATAAAGGAGAAAAGAAGGTGGAAGGAGTTGGGAGAATCATTATTAGGTCTAGAGTTTCAACTTCTCCCATGAATCTTTCTCTAACCACAGTGTTTGAGCCAAGGCAAAGCTGACCGATTCAAGATGGAGTTTATTTTATTTTCTCAGCCATCTTTGGAGGGATTTCAAATGAGTTCCTTGAGTCAGTCAATCGTATTTGCTGAGCACTTACTGTGAGCAGGACAGACTACTAAACTCTTGAGAGAGTACAGCATAACAATATAACAGTCACATTCCCTGTCCACGGTGAGCTTACAGTTTACAGCGGGAGACAGACATTAATATGATTAATTGAAATCGCAAATGTGTAGCTAAGTGCTATGTGGCTGGGAGCGGGGATGAATAAAGGGAGCAAGTCAGGACTGTGAGCCCATTGTAGGCCAGTCTCCACTGACTGCCTCTATGTCCAGGTATTCTTCCCATCACTGAGTGCAGTGCTTTGAACATCAACAATGCGTAATTAACTAATAAGTCCTATTTCTATAACCCAAGGAAAGAATTAGCTGCTTTTAGTGATGGCTCTAATGTGCCTAAGGGAAAAAAAAAAGGTTTGACAACCCACAGTTGGATATTATAAAATTGATGGCATAAAAAATCCAATCCAAATATCCAGGTTTGCATTCCATTCAGAGAAAATTCAAAGGATGAATAATAATAATAACAATAATGTTGGTATTTGTTAAGCACTTACTATGTGCCGAGCACTGTTCTAAGCCCTGGGGTAGATACAAGGTAATCAGGTTGTCCCACATGGGGGTCACAGTCTTAATCCCCATTTTACAGATGAAGTAATTGAGACACAAAGTGAAATGACTTACCCAAAGTCACACAGCTGACAGGTGGCAGAGCTGGGATTAGAACCCATGACCTCTGACAACTAGGGTCGGGCTCTTTCCACTGAGCCATGCTGCAAGATGTGTTTCTTCAAAATAGAAAAGCTATGACTATTATAAAATGTATGGAAAAATCGTGTCATGATACAAAGCTGTTCACATAAATATGAAGGTGTTTTAAAACCCACGCACGTTTTTTACTGGTCAAATTCTACATGGATTAATTCTATAAAATAAAACTTTCAATACTAGAGAAAAACAAAAATATGAAACATTATTTTTTCTTTGGTGTGTGAAGGCTTAATACTAACAGTGCTATATTAAACTATTTTAAATGTGTTCTTGAATTGCACTAAAATAATAGAGACTTCTAGTTCTTCAATTTTAAAGTCTCCTACTTTTACTGATAAAGACGTGTGATAACGCTTATGTATTTATCATATATGCATGATATAGCCATCATCGGAATAATCATAGGGATTTAGGAAATTCAATTATGGAAGTTGCATTGCTCTAGTGGAAAGAGCATGGGTCTGGGAATTAGAGAACCTGAGTTCAAATCCAACCTCTGCCACTTGACTGCTGTGTGACCTTAAGCAAATCACTTGAATTCTCTGTGCCTCAGGTTCCTCATCTGTAAATAGGGATTCATTATTTCTTCTTCCTCCTAATTAGACCATGAGGCCCATGTGGGACCTGATTATCATGTCTCTCTCCCCCAATTAGACTGTAAGCCCGAAGGGACTGTCTCTATCTGTTACCAATTTGTACATTCCAAGCGCTTAGTACAATGCTCTGCACATAGTAAACACTCAATAAATACTATTGAATAATGTATCCACTCCAGCATTTAATGCAGTTTGACACATAGTAAGTACTCAAAAAATACCACAAACATCATCATTCATCCTGTGCTTCTGCCCCCGTCTGCTTCATAATCAGACTCTCACCCCAGTGACCAGAGAAATTGCTTATTCTCTGGTGCCTTGATGGACCTGGGTCCTGAGCCTCTCAATATCCTGGTTTCCAATTTCAGGATGCTCTAGATCTTTTTTTCCCTCTCTTGCTCCTGCCCTCAGCTTTCCTGTGCTAATATACACCCACGAGCCATCTTCAAGTGAATCAGAGCAACTGGAGATGGACTATGGGGGTACATGCTGGAAGGTGGGGGTTGGGGAAGGAGGGGGTTTCACTGGCATAAGAAGCACTTGTTTGGGTTACAAAAGTGTCCAGCCCCCCTCATTTAACAGGGCATAATACAATGCTTTAATAGGAAGTGTTCTTTTTCCACCCAACAAGGCACTACATCCCCTTTGACATCTGCAGTTATAACGATGCAATCTATGCCAGCCCGGCATCCCTCATCATCTATCAGCTTTAATATGAGTTTACTATGTGTAGAGCACTGTACTAAGTGCTTGGGAGTGTACAATATAACCCTTATGGTAAAATCCCCAGAGAGCTCTGAAGGGTCTGGGATGCCACAGAACACAGGCTTGGGAGTCAGAGGTCATGGGTTCTAATCCTGACTCTGCCACTTGTCTGCTGTGTGACCTTGGGCAAGTCACTTCACTGCTCTGTGCCTCAGTTACCGCTTCTGGAAATTGGGGATTAAGACTGTGAGCCCCACATGGGACAACCTGATTACCTTATATCTACACCATGGCTTAGAATTGTGCTGGGCACATAGTAAGCACCTAACTAATACAATCATCATCACCTCGGCATTTAAACCATGAAGACAGTTGACCAGGAGCAGAAATAAACCTTTCCTTCCATCTTGGAGGATTTCACCTGATTAATGTGTCCTAGCATGGAATGAGCCAATCTGTCACTGAATTAACAAGGCAGAGACTATTTATATTCTATATTTTTGCTTGGCCCCGAGCATACGATGCCATTGGTTCTTAAGGTCTTAAGTTTAATGGAAAGGGATTTAGCCTTATCCTGACATCTGATCACATGGTAATGAAAGGAAAACAACCTCCTGGGAGGTGTGGGCAGGGGTCATGGTAAAGAGAAAGGAGAAGGAAAGGGCAGAGGAGAAAATAGGTGGACAGAAAATGTAGAGGTTTGGAAATTGATTAATAATGAAATAAACTAGAAAAAAATGTAAATAGTAATGACAGGATACTGGAAATCTTACATTTAAAAATAAGTAAACATTCACCTGTAACACATACAGGTCTGCAACATAAGCAATTTTGTGTGTGTTAAGTCTCCAAAGTAAATCAGCTGACCTATATAAGTATTCTGGAACACTTTAATAATTTTCTTAGGGAACCAAAGAACAACATAACTATATTTCTGGTGAAATGCTCTCAAAAATAGACAATAGTAATAAAGGTTATTGACATAAATTAATGTGAAACATCCTGGTTTCCATATAATTAAACATATAGTTGAAATTGTTTATACTGAGACGTTGAATAAAAAAGCTTTATATATATATATATATATATATATATATATATATGTGTATAAAAGATTTTTTTAAAAAGTGTACCTGCAAAAGAGTTGTTCTATGGAACTTTAATGCCCCCTTCTGATGAATTTTGGCAAAGCAGCTCACACAGTAATCTTCCCCACATTCTAAACAGACCTTGAAAAAATAATTACATTAAAATGGAATATGATACAGCTCTGTGATTCCTCATAACTTACCTAATTTTTCCATTTTCTAATAGTACTCTCAAAGCACAACTATAGTAAACTAGATGTTGGAAAATTACAATGAGAATTTATTTTCAGTTCTTAGCTGTGTCTCAGAAAAGTCCAGAACATTTTGCTCTTGTACATGAATCTGGAGCTCTTCATTGCACAATTCATGCCATAGAAAACACAAAAATCTAAAGAGGCCTCGGATGTTCAGATAGGAAAAAATTGCTTCCTACTTCTTTATACAATAAATCACTCTACAAATTAGCATAACCATCTTTTATCCATTCAGAAAGAATCTCTGCCTATATATAAATTCAGGCATGAAAGAATGGATTTTTAGGATGGGTCTCATATTATTGGTCAAAGCATTAAAAATCATATCCTAGATAAAGTTAATCTCACACTTTCATTAGTGATCTTAACTGCAAAGTGAACCGTACTTGGACGGATTGTTATTGGAAGTTGTAATATGAGCAGAATTAGTACACCATCAGTCCTGCTTTTGGGCCAGCGGAAAGGGAACCATTTTGACAAACAGGAGTTCTGGGTTCTAGTCCCACTTCAGCCTCCTGGCCCGTGCAATCAGTGGTGAAGGCTTCAGACCAAAGAAACAGCAGGGTGCTCTGTGAGGTGGAAAGATCCAGCAGAAAACCTGAAGCCATCAGGCTAATAATAATAATAGTTGTGGTATGTGTTAAGTGATTACTGTGTGCCGGGCATTGGACTAAATGTTGGGTGGATACAAGCAAATTGAGTTGAACACAGTCCCTGTCATATATGGGGCTCAAAGGCTCAATCCCCAATTTACAAATGAGGTAGCCAAGGCCCAGGGAAGGGAAATGACTTGCCCAAGGTCACGCAGCAGACAAGTGGCAGGGCCGGGATTAGAACCCATGACCTTCTGACTTCCAAGCCCGTGCTATATCCACTATGCCATGCTGCTTTCCTGTGATTAGGGAACTTACCTACCAACTCTGTTGTGTTGTACTCTCCCAGGTGCTTACTACAGTGCTCTGCACATAGTAAGTGCTCAATAAACATTATTTTTTGATTATTTCAGTAATCATCAATTGTTTTCATTAAGTTTCTTCTGGGTCACAGGTCCTAATCCCAGCTCCACCATTTGTCTGTTGTGTGACTTTGAACAAGTCACTTCACTTCTCTGGGCCTCAGGTATCTCATCTTGTAAAATGGGGATTCAGACTGTGAACCCCAAGTGGGACAGGGACTGGATCTAACCTGATTACCTTATAGCTACCCCAGTGTTTAGAACAGTGCTTGGCACAGAGTAAGTGCTTAACAAGTTCCATAATAATGATAATTATCATTATTATTATCATTAAGGAGTTTACAGCCCAGAGGGGGAGGCCAACAAAATAAATTACAAATATGAACATATTTGCAGGGGTGCTGAGGGTGGAGTGAATATCAAGTGCTTAAAGGGTACAAATACATGTGCAAGAATGATGCAGAAGGAAAAGAGAGTGGGAAAATGAGGGTTCAGTTGGGGAAGTCTTTTTGGAGGATATGTGATTTTAATAAGGTTTTCGAGGTGGGTAAAGTGGTGGTCTACCAGATATGAAGGGTAAGGGAGTTCTAGGCCAGAGTAAGGATGTGGGCAAGGAGGTGGCGGTGAGATAAATGAAACACATTCAGTGAGTAGGTTGACAGTAGAGGAACAAAGTGTACATGCTGGATTACGGTAGGAAATCCGTGAGGTCATATAAAAGGAGGGAAAGTAATCAAGTGCTTTAAAGCCAATTTTAAGTAGTTTCTATTTGGATAGCCAATTCATTAGGATTTCAGTATTGTTCTGATTGGAATTAGGTATCTTAATATACGTTTGGGTGCCCATGTTTAAAAAAATGTTAATCTTGAAGCTACATCTTCACAGATGAGTCAGTGGCTTAAGTTAAAATAAAATGTAAAACCAAAATTTAATAAACTGCTCATGCATTTTCTCCTTACTCATTCTTTTAACGCAAAGAACCACATGCTCTGCACATAATGAATGTTCAGTAAATACCACTGATTGACGTATAAAAACGTTTAAAAAATGTAAGAGTTGGACTGACAAAAGACAGACAGCACTTGTATAATAACAATAATAATGGTATTCATTAAGCACTTACTCTAACGACTGCTGGGGTAGATCCAAAATAATTTGAGGTGTGTCATTTGAAAGGAAGTAATGTCCCTCTTCACTTCCCCTCATATTATATAGTCGAAAGATGAGCCTCTCCTAGCTGTAAGCCACACTTACCAGGAGCGTAGAAAAAAGTCACTGTGACGGCAGATAGGGCCTAATGAGAATGTATTTGGGAAACTCTGGAGGGGGAATTTTGCAGTTCCAGCCCAAGAACGCCTCTGACTACATGTAGTCCAGGCTACGTGGCTTCCAGCTACAGGCTCTACTAGACTGTAAACTCCTTGTAAACAAGGAACATGCCTACTAATTCTGTTGTATTAACTTCTCCCAAATGCTTACTTAATACAGTGCTCTGCACACTATAAATGATCAATAAATACCATTGCCTGATTAATTAAGAGGTGCTTCTAAGCAAGCAGA
This sequence comes from Ornithorhynchus anatinus, assembly GCF_004115215.2. Taxonomy (NCBI): domain Eukaryota; kingdom Metazoa; phylum Chordata; class Mammalia; order Monotremata; family Ornithorhynchidae; genus Ornithorhynchus; species Ornithorhynchus anatinus. Next base: position 161,017,264 of record NC_041728.1, read on the forward strand.
TAATTGGTATTCATTATATCATAAATTCTTTATATGTCTGTCCCCCCCCTTTAGACTGTAAGCTCATTGTCGGCAGATAATGTGTCTATCAACTCTACTGTACTGAAGTGTCCCAGTTCCCAAGTGGTTAATACAGTGCTCTATGGAGAGTAAGCACTTAATAAAGGCCATTGTTGATGATAAAGTTTTGTAGGCTAAGGGTCTCAGCCAGATGAAGATTTGAACAATTTTTTCCAAAACTTCCGTAATTCATCTAATAGTAATTATGGTATTTGTAAAGCACTTACTATGTGCCAAGCACTATTCTAAGCACTAGGGTAGATACAAGGTAATCAGGTTGGACACAGTCTGTGTCCCACATGGGGTTCAGTCTTAATCCCTGTCAGATGAAGTAACAGACACAGAGAAGTGAAGTCACTTGCCCAGGGTCACACAGCAGCTGAGTGGAGGATACTGGATTAGAACCCACATCCTCTGACTCCCAAGCCTGTGCTCTTACCATGAAGCCATTCTGCTTCATCTGTGGAACATAATTTCCACAGAGGAGGAGGGAGAGGCCAGTAGGTAGCAGAAGGAAGGAATGAGGAAGAGAGGGAGTCTCCCATATGGTTCATCTTACGTTCAGTTTATCACTGAGAGTAAAATGATATGAGGGCATGACTGAGCTTATTATTCCAACTGAGAATTGACTGGCATGGAGTCAGAGCTGTTCTGAGATTCTTCTCATAAATATTAGTTCATTTGTTCTTCATTTTTTGCTAATTGAAAGCTATTTCTCACATTGCCATCAGTGTATCTGCAGCTGTGCTGAATTCTGGCAACATTTAGGAAAGCTGCACTTCACTTCCTTCAGCTCATCATTGTGTGGATATTGCAGGCCCTGAAGCAATAGCCCTGCTGTTGGTTCACTGTAAACAATTCAGCTCTGGGAATTAAGAGACCAAGGGCCTAGTTCTGGCTCTACTTGCAAGGGTTATAACATCAGAGATGAAGACTTCTGACCAAAGAACCACGTAGGACATTCCTCCAGGTGGACGGTACCAGAAGGAATCCTGACAAACAGCTGAGAAGCAGCATGGCTTAGCGGAAAGAGCACAGGCTTGGGAGTCAGAGGTCATGGGTTCTAATTCCCGCTCTGTCGCCTGTCAGCTGTGTGACTTTGTCCAGTCACTTCATAGAGACTTAGAACCATTGTTTAGAACAGTGCTTGACACATAGTAAGTGCTTAGCAGATACCATCATTATTCTTATTATGGATAAAAATCGGAAGGCAGTCATTTCCTCAGTTGCCTTGTGCTATGGCCCAGAATTGGCCCTTTGCTGCACTCACTTAAGTCAGTCGATCAGTTGTGTTTGAGTGCTTTCTGTGTGCAGACCACTGTACTAAGCACTTGGGCAAGTCACTTGACTTCTGTGCCTCAGTTGTGTCATTTGTAAAATGGGGGTTAGGACTGTGAGCCCCCTGTGGGCCATGGTCTGTGCCCAACTGTGATTTGGTTGTATCCACCCCTGCACTTAGTACAGTGTCTGGGACATAGTAAGCACTTAAATACCAGAATTATCATTATTATAATGTAACAGTAAATGGACACATTCCCTGCATACAATTAGTTTACAGACTAGAGGGGCAGACAGATATAGTGGTCTTTCATGTGAATGACTTGTGTATATATCAATCAATCAATAGTATTTATTGAGTGCTCAAAGCATTCAGAGTCCTATATTAAATACTTGGGAGAATACAATGCAACAGAGCTGGTAGACACATTCCCTTCCCACAATGAATTTACAGCCTAGATGGAGAGATGGACATTAATATAAATATAATAATGATAATAATAGTATTTGTTGAGCACTTATTCTGTAATAATAATAATAATGATGGCATTTGTTAAGTGCTTACTATGTACCAAGCACTGTTCTAAGCACTGGGGGGGAATACAAGGTAATCAGGTTGTCCCCCATGGAGCTCACAGTCTTCATCCCCATTTTCCAGGTGAGGTAACTGAGGCACAGAGAAGTTAAATGACTTGCCCAAAGTCACACAGCTGACAAGTGGTAGAGCTGGGATCAGAACCCATGACCTCTGACTCCCAAGCCCTTGCTCTTTCCACTGAGCCGTGCTGCTTCTCATATGTCTCTAGTACTGTTCTAAGCCTTAGGGTAATACAAGGTTATCAGGTTGAACACAGTCCCTATCCCACATTTGGCTCATAGTCGACATAGGAGGGATTAGGATTTAATTGCCATTTTTCAGATTTGGAAACTGAAGCACAGAGAAGTTAAGTGACTCTCCCAAGGTCACACATCTGACAAGTGGCAGAGCCGCAATTAGAACCCAGGTCCTCTGACTCTCAGGACTGTGCTCTTTCCTCCAGACCACAAGGCTTCGGTCCTGTGGGTCTGAAGGTGGGGCGAATATCAGACACCCAAACTATTTGCTCATTGTAGTCAGAGCCCGCGGAAGCCAGCCTGACAGGGACAAAGGTATGTGAGAAATGGTGCACGAACCACCAACTCTGTCATCAATTCCTTCACACAGGTCCTTGGCCCTGAGGTTCGGGCACTGTTGTCACTGGAAGACTGCAACCTCATCGTCACCACGCTTATATATCCTTTTCATTCTCTTGCAAAACTAACAATGCCGGCAGGGTGTTTGGCCAGTTCAGGTAGTAAATGGGTGTGGCTTAGTGGAAAGAGCCAGGCTTGGGAGTCAAAGTACATGGGTTCTAATCCCAGTTCTGCCATTTGTCAGCTGTGTGACTTTGGGCAAGTCACTTAACTTCTCTGTGCCTCAGTTCCCTCATCTGTAAAATGGGCATTAAGACTGTGAGCCCCACGTGGGACAACCTGATTACGTCGTATCCCCCCCCAGCACCTAGAAGAGTGCTTTGCACATAGTAAGCACTTAACAAATACCATTGTCATTATTATTATTATTAATATACAGAGGAAGCTGACTGAGGAGTCCAAGGGTCTCCCTCTCTCCATGTCTGGCCAGGTCTGGAAGCAGCTTGGCGTAGTGGATAGAGCCCGGAACTGGGAGTCAGATGGTCATTGGTTCTAATCCCCACTCTGCCAATTGTCTGCTGTGTGAACTTAAGCAAGTCATTTCACTTCTCTGGGCCTCAGTTACCTCATCTGGAAAATGGGGATTGAGTCTGTGAGCCCTGTGTGGGACAAGGATTGTGTCCATCCTGATTTGCTCGTACCCACCCAGCTTTTAGTACAGTGCCTGGCATATAATAAGTGCTTAATAAATACCATAATTATTATTATTGCCAGGTCAGAACAGGAGACATACAGAGAAGGGAAACAAGGGGCTGAGCTGTCTGGTTGGTCACCTCTCCACATGACAACTATTAGCAGGAGAGAAAAAAATATTTCGCCACTCATTCTATGTTCCCCTATTTGTCCCTTATCCACTCCAATTAGGGACAGCAAAATGTGATATTTGAATACAGTGAGAGCCAGGTGCCATTAATAGCAGCTGCCACACTAAAACAACCTCTCAACTCATTTCTTCATAAGGAGCTGGGATGCAGGAAGGGCCCAAGGTTTGAACATTTATTCTCTCTTACCACCAGGGGTTAAGATATGGTCCAGTGACAACAATAATAATAATAATAGCTATGGTATTTTGTAAGTGTTTACTGTGTGCCAAGCACTGTTCTAAGCCCTGGAAGAAACACAAGGTAATCAGGTTATCCCATGTGGGGTTCACACTCTTAATCCCCATTCTACAGATGAGGGAACTGTGGCACAGAGAAGTTAAGCACTTGCCTAAGGTCACACAGCAGACAAGTGGTGGAGCCAGGATTAGAACCCATGTCCTCTGACTCCCAAGCCCATGCTTTTGCCACTCCATCACGCTGCTTCTCTAAATGGAGACTATGGCAGATGGCAGAGTAGTGAATTACCAAATTATACAGTTCAACCCCTATTCAAAATATTATCTGTAATCAATATGCTATGTGGTAAACAAACTCAATGATTATTTTTTGTATTGTACCATTCCCAATCCCCTCTCAGGGTCGCAGCTGGAGAATTTCCAGTAGTCTACTACTCTCAACCACAGGAGGGAGAGTCAAGCAGAATCATATCCATTCCATTTCTAGCTTGGGCAGTGGCTAGTGAGTGGAAGGCAATCTGCTACAAGTCAAAACACACCCATGCTGGGCAGCAATGGCATGGAAGTGAGTCGAGGCCAGAGACTCAAGCTTACTGTGCGGAAGGAAGCAATGTTAAACCACTTCCATATTTTTACCAAGAAAACTCTATAGATCCACTATCAGAACGACTGCAGATGGAGGTGGAGTGTTCTGGGAGAGAAGTGTCCATGGTGTCGCTATGGGTCGGAGGTGACTTGACAGCATAAGACAAGACTATTCCCAAGTGTTTAGTACAGTACTCTGCACACAGTAAGTGCTCAATAAATACGATTGAATGAAACCAACTCCAACAGAGTTAAAAAAAAAAAGCACCCTCAAAATATACCTTTAAGCATACTTACTTGGTACATTCTAAAATCCAAATATTTTAAATTGCAATAATGATTTTCCAAAAACTTGTGAAGCAACTTGACCTAGTGGATAGAGCACAGGCCTGGGTTTACCTGTGTTCCAATTCTGCTTTGACACTTCTTTGCTGTGTGAACCTTGCTTGACAAGTCACTTTACTTCTCTGTCCCTCAGTTACCTCATCTATAAAATGAGGATTAATACTGTGAGCCCCATGTGAGACATGGACTGTGTTCAGTCTATCCTGTATCTACCCCAGCACTTAGTGGAGTGCATGGCATGAAGCAAGCGCTTAACAAATACCATTAGGGGGGAAAAAACAAAAAAAACTTGCCAGTTGGGCTGTTTTAATCTCGCATTGTCCACATGCTTTTCCTCTTGTTTTGGATTTTTCAAGGACACTGTCACTTGCCATTTTGTAGTCATATGATTCTTTCTCTGTTTCTGGAAAAACACAGGGAAGAACAAATCAACAAATGAAAAATAAGATGATTTTCCTTATACATAAAATAAGCAAATCGCAAATATAGCCTCTCTCAGGGTCACACCTGGAGAGTTTCCAGTATTCTACCAGTCTCGACTATGGGAGGGGGAGTCAAGCAGAGGCCTGTCCATTCCATTCCTAGCTTGGGCAGTGACTAGCAAGTGGAAGACAATCTGCTATAATTCAAAACTCACCTGTTCTGGGCAGCAGCAGCAGCATGGGGGGAGAGTCAAGGGTAGAGACAGTGGTAAACCACTTCCAGATTTTTACCAAGAAAACTCTATGGATACACTACCAGAACAATTGCAGATGGAGGTAGGGCATTCTGGGAGGGATGTGTCCATGGTGTTGCTATGGATCAGAGATGATTTGACAACATAAGACAAGACAAATTCTATATATAGAGAGACAGAGACAGAGAGACAGAGACAGAAGTGTGCCTAGTGGCCTGCGAATCAGGAGGACCTGGGTTCTCATTCTGACTCCCTGACTTGTCTGATGTGACCTTGGGCAATTTACTTAACTTCTCTGTGCCTCAGTGATCTCAACTGGGGATGAAGGCAGTGAGCTCCACATGTGCCTGGACTGTATCCAGCCAGATTGCCTTGTATATTATACTAGTACTTAGTACAATGCCTGACACACAGTAAATGCTTAAATACCACAATTATCATTATATATTGCTTCTTCATTCTCTAGAACTACTTATAATTTTATGTTGCATTCAGTAGTCAGGGAAGATGCCAGAGTCCAAAAAAAAGCATTTCACTCCTAGCCATATTTGTCTAGAAAGAAGCAGAGCTGAACTCCCCCCGGCACCTTGATTGAGAGATTGTCATCTCCATTCTAAACAGTTTCTTAGGGGTCTCCCAAGAAGACCACCAAGATGTTGGCTGTGGTTCAACAGGGTGGCCCCTGATACCCCATTTGAGAGTCATCCTGTGCATTCTCCTGGACTAAGAGCAAATGGTTCTAGAACATCTGGCTACTGTCATGTTCCAAGTTCAGAGGTATAGGAGACTGAGATCAGAGACTGAAAGCAAAATGCCTATATTGAAGTTTACAATTACAATAGACTAGATTAGACTGTGAGCCCGTCATTGGGCGGGGATTGTCTCTATCTGTTGCCGAATTGTACATTCCAAGCGCTTAGTACAGTGCTCTGCACATAGGAAGCACTCAATAAATACTATTGAATACAGTAATGCATATAAATATCATTGACCAATTGAAGCTGATGCCTCCCCATTAAGACAGCTGACCTGAGGAGCAATGATGGGCAATAACCAACAATATAAAGGACACACTTGTTGGGCCCCTGTCAGGCACAATTGTCTCTAGTATGTCACCTGCCAATCCCTAAAGCAATATTCAGATAAGATTCAGACTGAGTGTAGGCTCAAAGTTCTAATTTTAAAAAATCAAAAATCCTTTATTTCTTCCCAATAGCCAAGAAAGAAAAACTGTTCTTAACCAACCACCTCACCAGATAATCACTTTGTCTTAAATGTTTCTATACTTGTTTTTATGGTATTTGTCAAGTGCTTCCTATATGCTGGGGTATATACAAAATAATCAGGCTGAACTCAATGCATGTTTCATGGTGGGGCTCAACAGTCTTAATCCCCTAGGATTTGAACCCTGCTCCTCTGACTCCCAGGCCTGTGTACTTTTCACTGGACCATACTACTTCTCTACCTTTCTCACCAATAGCATTTTAGTCATTCAAAATGAATGTGTCCACCACTCAAAGCATAATTTTGAAAAACTGTTCACTCAGGAAAATTCATTCAATAGTATTTATTGAGCACTCACTCTGTGCAGAGCACTGCACTAAGCACTTGGAATGAACAAGTCGGCAACAGATAGCGACAGTCCCTGCCGTTTGACGGGCTTACAGTCTAATCGGGGGAGACAGACAGACAAGAACAATGGCAATAAATAGAGTCAAGGGGAAGAACATCTCGTAAAAACAATGGCAACTAAATAGAATCAAGAAAATAGAATCAGGAAAATGCAAAGCTGATGAGAAAACTGCTTTCTGTGGATTTTGTTTTCATTATTCTATCCAAGTAACAAAAAGTCTTACCTTGACTAGTCTCTTTCAGTGCTTTTAATTTTACTTTCCCTGAAGAAATCTGTATAAGTGAAACATACAAAAATGCACTCTAATGAGAATTATGGAAATGCTGAGATTTGGGTGCACCTTGAATGAAAGTGCAACTTTTTAAAAAGTATATTTCTAATGGAAGAATGGGCAGAATGATCAAAATTCCTAAATCAATCAACATTTTACACTGAGAAATAATAATTATGGTATTTGTTAAGCAGCATGGCTCCGTGGAAAGAGAACAAGCTTGGGAGTCAGAGGACATGGGTTCTAATTCTGTCTCCTAACTTGTCAGCTGTGTGACTTTGGGCAAGTCACTTTAACTTCTCTGTGCTTCAGTTACCTCATCTGGAATAATGGGCATCAAGACTGTAAGCCCCATGTGGGACAATCGGATTGCCTTGTATCCCCCTAGCACTGAGAACACTTCTTGGCACACAGTAAGTGCTTAATGAATGCCATCATCATTATTATTAAATACTCACTATGTGCCTGGCACTGTACTAAGCGCTGGTGTAGATACAAGCAAATTGGATTGGACACAGTCCCTGTCGCATATGGGGCTCACGGTCTCAATCCCCATATTACAGATGAGGTAATTTAGGCACAGAGAAGTGAAGTGATTTGCCCAAGGTCATGCAGAAAGACAAGTAGCAGAGCTGGGTTTAGAAACCAGGTCCTTCTGACTTCCAGTCTCATAATCCCATAATGGCTTGTGACATCACAATTGGATTAAAAATATCATTCGTTCTTTGTTCTTTAAGTAGGTTCTAGCTTTGAAATTAATTAATCAAATGCATCACAGCCATTAAACCCAGTTACTTGCTCTCATTTATATAAAAAGCACAGGTTTCTTTTGGAAGAGTGGCAAATCTAGAAAATTCACCCCATTCATTCAATCATATTTATTGAGCACTTACTGTGTGCAGAGCCCTGTACTAAGCACCTGGAATATACAGTATGGCAACAGATAGAGACAATCCCTGCCCAACAATGGGTTCACAGTCTAAAAGGGAGGGACAGCAAAACAAAACAAGTAGACAGGCATCAATACCATCAAAATAGATAAATAGAATCATAGACATATACATATCATTAATAAAATAGAATAATGAATATTTACAAATATACACAAGTGCTATGGGGTGGGGAAGGGAATAGAGCAGAGGGAGGGAGTAGGTGTGATGGGGAGGGGAGAAGGAACAGAGGAAAAGGGGGGCTCAGTCTGGGAAGGCCTCCTGGAGGAGGTAAGCTCTAGTAGGGCTTTGAAGAGGGAAAGAGACTCAGTTTGGGGGATATGAGGAGGGAGGGCATTCCAGGACAGTGGTAGGACAGGGGTCGATGGCAGGACAGGTGAGAACGAGGCACAGTGAGGAGATTAGCGGCAGCAGAGTGTATGGGGTGGGCTATAGAAGGAGAGAAGGGAGGTGAGGTAGGAGGGGGCAAGGTGATGGAGAGCTTTGAAGCCAATAGTGAGGTATTTTAGCTTCTATTGATAATCTCCATCTACTTCTGGAGATGCAGACCTTCCAGCTTTCCTATTTGAGTTATTCTTAGACAACATCTACAAAATAATGCAGCATTTTTAAATGAAGTGCCAAACTTTCCAAGCCCTAAGATGTCAAGTGTTAATGGAATACATTTTGAGAAGTAGAATTTTACAGAGACTGTACTTTTCAAACTACACAAATGTGCTTTGCTTTTGCTAAAATTAACATTTTACAATTGGTAAAGAATAATGAGAGTACCCTATAAACTCACTTAGTGCCTAACTACCTATTTGCAGGTTCAGTTGCCCACAACAATTTCAGGGGCTTGTAGATCTATTCACTACAGCTTGTTTTGAAATTTTACCCTTCGTTGGCTTCACTAAAGGCAGCAGTTTTGCTTTGTTCATTTCTGTCATTCATATTTAGAGTGCTTACTGTGTGCACAGCACTGTAGTAAGTGCTTGAGAGAGTAATACAATGATAAACAGTCACATTCCCTGCCCACAACGAGCTCAGGCTTGGTATTTAGAGACTATGTAACTACTATGTTGCTGCTGCTTAAACCAGACTTTCAAATGAAGAACAAAAAGAACTAAGAAATTTCTCTAAAAAAATCCCTCGTGCATTATGATTTAATTTAAATTGGTTAGTTAAAGGGGATAGTAGTTATTGATACATCTTCATTAAGAGCAATTTCCCCCTACTCCCTAAAATGCTTCAAATTACAGAAATAGCATAATACAAAGTCAAATAACTGTCAATCCTAATGTATTTCTTTTGACAAATGCAATTCACATTTAGCTTGAATTTCATCCCTGTCTGCATTTCTGTGCATTTCTTTAAATGGTATTTCTTAAGCCTATAGCACTTACTATGTGGCAGGAACTGTATAAAACGTTGGGGTAATACAGTCCATTCATAAGAGGCTCACAGTCTGTGAGCCTCTTTTATTTATATAGTTTCTGTTGAATTTTGGACAAGAATCCCTAAGGAGTTAAAAAAAAAATACATAGGGTAATCAGGGATGAAACTAAACAGGTTACCTTACTATTAACTTTCTGTTTATTGTCATCTCTAGCTGGGAATTTCAGGTCAAAAATGATATATTGTTAGCCATATATGCAGGACAATATAATTTGAATCTGGTTTTAGGAATTGTTTTTTCTAATTCCTGGAATGAAAATAATAAAAGCCTACTTACATTTTGAAAAACATATGAGTTGTGATAGCTAACCCAAACACCACCAAGCACTATCTCCAAGCCACACTACTAGTAGAGACACTGAAAGAGCCAATATAGAAAGCTGCATAGCTGTCACTTCTCACCAGGTGGATTTCAGGGATCCCAAGTAACTGTCAACCTGAACTGGTTGATAATCCTGGTATCATGGAGAAGGCAGGCAGGAGATAGTGCTGGAGTTGCCCTAGTTTCTAGCAGAACCTTTTAAAGTTCTGACACTGCCAGGATTATTTCTATGTTACTCAAGCCTACAACCACAGGCATTGTCTGTGTCCCTGGGAGCCACCTATCAGTAAATGAATCAATTAGTCATTTTCATTGAGTACTTACTCTGAGCTCTGAATTAAGTGCTTTGGAGAGTACAATATTACAGAATTGGCAGAGAAGTTTGTTTTTTTTTAATTGGTATTTGTTAAGCGCTTACTATGTGCCGAGCACTGTTCTAAGCACTGGGGTAGACACAGGGGAATCAGGTTGTCTCACTTGGGGCTCACAATCTTAATCCCCATTTTACAGAAGAGGTAATTGAGGCACCGAGAAGTTAAGTGACTTGCCCAAAGTCACATAGCTGACAAGTGGCCGAGCCAGGATTCAAACTCATGACCTCTGACTCCAAAGCCCGTGCTCTTTCCACTGAGCCACGCTGCTTCTCTGGTATAGTCCCAGAAGTTGGAAGATATATTCCCAGATGGAAGTTACCATCCCACAAGGTGTTCACAGGCCAGAGGGGGGAGACAGACATTGAAATAAATTACAGATATGCACATACGGAGGGGCTGAGGGTGGGGTGAATAAAGGGTAAAACAGAAGATCAAGGGAACAGGGGAAGTGAGGGCTTAGGGAAGGCGTTTTGGAGGAGATGGGATTTTAATAAGGCTATGAAGAAGGGAGAGTGATGATATGTCAGATATAACGGGGGAGGGAGTTCCAGACAAGGGGTCAGCAGCAAGATAGATAAGATCGAGGTACAGCAAATAGGTTTGTGTTAGCAGAAAATCAGTGAGGTGAGATAGGAGCTGGCAAGGTGATTAAGTGCTAAAGGTCTGTTAGAGTCATGCCACTAACCATCCACTGGGGAGGACAAAGAGGCTCCATCAGCACTGAAATAGTTAAAAACAAAGAGGGACAGAGTGAGCCAAAGACATGAAAACAGCCAAGTCATTTCTCTGATAAAACAACCTAAATAAGGAGACATACCTTGCCAAAAATCACTAAATTGGGAAGCATACCTAGCCAAAATCAGGAAATTCACCTAGACAGGTGAAGCAATGTTGACTAGTCAAAAGAGTATGGACCTGGGAAGCAGAGAAACTGGGTTCTAATCCCAGCCCTTACTATTTATCTGCTATGTGACCAAAGGCAAGTCACTTAATTTCTCTGAGTCTCATTTATCTCATTTGTAGAATAGGGATTAAGACTGTAAGCCCCTTGTGGAATTTAGCGCATATCTACCACAGTGATTAGTACAGTGACTGGCACAGAGTAAGCACTTAACAAATACCATGAAAAAAAATAACTGATTGAGGTCAGTCTCATGGAAGAAGGCAGGTTGTCCCAGTACCAGTGCAAGGCAGTGGGCATCAATAATGCTCAGACCGCAGAGACTCTCTGTCACTATTCCCCAGTTCATGCTAACCAGGACCTTCCTGGACTGGAGGAGCCTCAGTGACATGTAATAGAGTTCAACCACACCTCTGTTCTCCAAGGTTACTGTGGAAAGTGGTTTTACTTAATTTTACCAGCATTCAAGGGAGTGCCAAATACACACACTCCACCAAGGGTCCAATACCAGCCTGTGATCAAAGGAACCCATTCTGCCAATGTTTTTTCTTTCTGCTTCCAAGTGCTTCTGCCTTCTCCTGCTCTCAGGGTGCTTGCTTCTTCCCCTCTGTGTACCTCCATACTACTTCCACATCCCCCCTCCCCTCCCCCTTCCTTTGTGTGCCCTTTTCTTCCCTCAAAGCAACCACCTTTTATCTGCTTTAAGCATTGCAGCTGTGGCTCTATGAGGCAGTCATTGATGGGTGAGGTCCATTACCGGGTAGAATAGGGAGAGAAGGCCACGCCTCCCTTCATGCTCTGTCCCCACAGGTCTGCAATCACCTGTCTCAGATAGAGCCCATTAGTGCCTTTGCAAAGACTCTTCCTTGTTGTTGGCAGAATCACAAACAGTTACTGGTAAATCAGCTTACTGTGGGCTCCCCACACTCTTTATCTTAACCTCACAATGACTTGGAAGTGCAACACAATTCACCACCCCTAAGTTTCCTCATTGCTTCCTCTGGTGCCCTTGCTACTCAGTGAGAGCTTGGGGTGTAAGGACATACTCACCTGAGTACTTTTGCTCCATCTACACTTTTGTGCCAACTTTTATGAGGTAGTAAAAATACAATAAGTTTACAAGGTGGGGCTAGTGAACGATAGGAGGAAAAGTCTTTTCTGTATGTAATAGACTTGACTGTCTTTATCCTTCAGCCTGCATATTCAGCCAGTCACTAAATCTTGATTCTTTCTCCACAACATCTCCTAAATTTGCTCATTCCTTTCCATTTAAACAGCTACCACACTAGTCCATCATTATGTACTGTATATTGTTAAATATTGTTATTGTTGTTATATTGTTTATATACTAATATATATTAGCTCTCTCATTCACCCTACACAACCAATCTCTCACCAACACCTGCCGGTCTCACCTTCACAATATCGCCAAGATCCAGCCTTTCCTCCATCCAAATGGCAATGGTGCTGCTACGAGCTCTCAGTGAAAAGAGCACGGGCTTGGGAGTCAGAAGTCATGAGTTCGAATCCCAACTCTGCCACTTGTCAGCTGGGTGACTGTGGGCAAGTCACTTAACTTCTCTGTGCCTCAGTTACCTCATCTGTAAAATGGGGATTAACTGTGAGCCTCACGTGGGACAACCTGATTACCCTGTATCTACCCCAGCGCTTAGAACAGTGCTCTGCACATAGTAAGCGCTTAACAAAAACAAATACCAACATTATAATATCCCGACTGGATTATTGTGTCAGCCTCCTCTAGGATCTCCCTTCCTCTTGTCTCTCCCCGCTCCAGTCTATTCTTTGTTCCGCTGCTCGGATCATCTTCCCACAGAAACGCTCTGGGCCTGTCACTCCTCTTCTCAAAAACCTCCAGTGGTTGCCTTTCAACCTTCGCATGAAACAAAAACTTTTCACTCTGGGCTTCAAGGCTCTCCACCTCCTTGCCCCCTCCTACCTCTCCTCTCTTCCCTTCTCTCTTTCTACTGCCCACCCCGCACGATCCGCTCCTCTGCCACTCACCTCCTCACCGTCCCCTGTACTTGCCTATCCCACCATCGACCCCTGGCCCACGTCCTTCCGGTGTCCTGGAATGCCCTTCCTCCTCCACCTCTGCCAAACTAACTCTCTTCCCCTCTTCAAAGCCCTACTGAGAGCTCACCTCCTCCAAGAGGCCTTCCCAGACTGAGCCCCCCTTTCCCTCTGCTCTCTCTACCCTCCCCTCCCCTCCAACCTCTGCTCCTCCCTCTTCCCCTCCCCTCCGCACTTTGCTCATTTGTATGTATTATTTATTACCCTATTTATTTTGTTAATGACGTGTACATCCCCTTGATTCTATTTATCTTGATGATGTTGTCTTGTTTTTGTTTTGTTCCGTTTTGCTTTGCTGTCTGTCTCCCCAGTTTATACTGTGAGCCCGTCGATGGGCAGAGATTCATTCATTCATTCAATAGTATTTATTGAGCGCTTACTATGTGCAGAGCACTGTACTAAGCGCTTGGAATGAACAAGTCGGCAACAGATAGAGACAGTCTCTGCCCTTTGACGGGCTTACAGTCTAATCGGGAGAGACAGACAGACAAGAACAATGGCAATAGAGTCAGGGGGAAGAACATCTCTTAAAAACAATGGCAACTCTATCTGTTGCTGAATTGTACATTTCAAGTGCTTAGTACAGTGCTCTGCACATAGTAAGTGCTGAATAAATACTATAGAATGAATGAATTAATGAATAATATCGTTATATTAGTACAGAGCTCTGCACACAATAACACTCAATAAGATTGACTGACTGCCTGGTGTAAGTGCCTGTCATATTCTGTCTTTACTACTGCATGAGTCTCCTCGCTGTTTTACCTGTTTCCTGTCTTTCCCTACTCCAGGCACATATTTCACTCTGCTGGCTGGATCATTTTTCAAAACGACTTCTGTGTAAGCTTCCCCACTCAAGTATAGCCAGTGGTTGCCCATCCATCAACACATCAAGCTGTGGATCATCAAGCAATGGGCCCCCACCCCACCTGCAGCAGTGGTTCTCTTGCTCCACACTAAGTCCACCTCACTCCTCATCATCTGCTGAGGTGAGATGAAGCTGGACAAGCAGTGTAGTCTAATGGTTAGCTCAATGGCCTTTGAATCAGAAGAACCTGGCTTCTAATCCTGTTTCTGCCACTTGTCTGCTGTGTGACCTTGGGCAAGTCATTTCACTTCTCCATACCTAAGTTATTTCATCTTTAAATTGAGGATTAAAACTGTGAGCCCCATGTGGAACAATGACTTTGTCTAACCAGATTACCCCAGCACTTAACAAACACCATAGAAAACAAAATGGAAAAAACCCCACCAGTTTTCAGGAAGTCAATCCCCTTATCTATGTTTGCTCCTCTTCTACTATCAACCTTCATAATTTGCTCCTCTATGAACTATTCCTCCGTCTTGCCTCATCGACCCTCATACTCTGGTCACACCCTCTCTCTTTCCTAGAATTTCCTCCTACTACATATCCAACAGACCAGCACTCCCCCAACCTTCAAAGCTGTACTGAAATAACATCTCCTCCAGAAAACCTTCCTAGACTGAGCTAGTTGTAGGCAGGGAATGTATCTGTTTATAATTACATTGTACTGAGTGCTTTAATTGACATATTCAAAATCCAATCAGATACAAATTTTACATGCTTCGCTCTAACTAAATCTTCCTCAGGGTCATGAGAAATCATCAGTTCTTAATACTGACAAGTCCAATTTAATTAAAACTGCCTATAAAAGGTGAAAGAGATATTAACAATCTAATAGTTTATGCTGTGATACTGTGAATTAAAGCATAATTAGCCTACTGGCACTATGAATAACACACTGCTTTGCACACAGGTGTTGTCTTATGCTGTTGAGTTGTGTCTGACCCATAGTGACGCCACGGACACATCTCTCCCAGAATTTCCCACCTCCATCTGTAAATGTTCTGGTAGCGTATCCATAGAGTTTTCTTGGTAAAAACACGCAGTAAACGAGTCTCTGCCCTCGACTCTCTCCCATGCTGCTGCTGCCCAGCAAAGGGGAGCTTTGATTTGTAGCAGATTACCCACCACACATTAGCCACTGTCCAAGCTAGGAATGGAATGGGTAGGCCTCTGCTTGACTCTCCCTCCTGTAGTCATGACTGGTAGAATACTGTAAACTCTCCAGATGCAACCCTGAGAGGTCAATATATCTGATTGAATGAATGAATGATTACGTAATCCCCCAACCCTAGTTTCCCCTCTACTGCATCACCCACACAGTTGGTGCCTTTAGGTTCATATCCTTACATTCAGTTGCTCCCCTTTCCCTTAGCTTATTTTAATGTCTGTCTCCCGCATTGGACTGTAAGCTCCTTGAAGGCAGGGATTTTGTCTATGAATTCTATTGAACTGTACTCTCCCCATGCTTAGTACAAAAGATCTGCACAAAGTGAGAGCTCAATAAATTCTACTGATTCAGTGATTGATCCTTGGATACCAAAAGTACTTATAATGATTGTGTCAAATCCTAAGGCACAGGATATTTGTAGATATCATCTCAACCCCACTACACGTAATTAAAACTTTTTCAAAATGATTTTTAAGGAAATAAACAAAATGTTTTAACAGATCAAAGTCTAATCCCGAAGTCATAGAGCAGAGGGACCTGATCAAAGGGACGTCTGGGATTGTTCTTTTCCCTTTATTAGAAAACTCACTGAGCACTGATAAACAGGGCTGAAATATTTCTCAAGACAGAATGATGACCAGCAATAAATACTTTAGTCAAAAATACAAGGGAAAAGAACACAGAAAAAAAACAGATAAAACCAACAATAACTATGGTATTTATTAAGTGCTTACTATGTGCTAGGCACTCTACTAAATACTGGGTTAGATACAAGCAAATCAGGTTGGACACAGTCCCTGTCCTACACACGGGCTCCCAGTCACCATCTCCATTTTACAGTTGAGGTGAGGCACAGAGAAGTGAAGTGACTTGCCCAAGGTCATACAGTGGACAAGTGGCGGATCTGGGATTAGAACCCGCAACCTTCTGACTCCCAGGCCCATGCTCTATCCACTAGCCTATGCTGCTTCTCTAAAGAATTATGCCCAATGTGAGGCTCAAATTTAGGACCCTGAGATTAAGTCTCATACTCTATCGACAGAGTTAGCCGGGGACCTCAGAGCTAGCCGTAGACCCAAATTAGTTTAAACAAAGGATTAAACTGAATACCAGGAAAAGAGGATACAAAACAAGAAAGGCAAGCCCCTTATTACTTTATTAGCCTTTCCCAGTAGTACTGACAAGGAAATATAGGGACTCCTTACCACAGATTTAAGCTAGATTCCAGAGTAGGTACACCACTACTGGAATATTTTTGCTATGAAAAGTTTCAGGAACAGGGAAAACTGTGATTTAAAGCCAAAAATCCCAATTAAAGTAGATTAGGCTTCTGGCACTGGGGCAGCCTCATGGCTGTCGTAGTCATGAAGTCTGTGAGCAGTTATTGGGCAGGCATTATCTCTATCTGTTGCCAAATTATACACTCCAAGTGCTTAGTACAGTGCTCTGCAAATAGTAAGTGCTCAGTGAATACTTTTGAATGAATATGAGGTCTGTGGGGCCTGCTTTCAGGAAGCCTGAGACAAACAGCAATTGGCTCTTTGTCCCGTAAAAACCAAAGATGAGGTCTTTGGGACTATTTTCCCACATGAAGTGATTGAGCGAAGGGAGAAACTGACCCTTTAAAGACAGAAATTGAACCTGGGTCAGGATAGGAGCAAAGTTGGAGGGCAGCCCTACCAGTCGGGGGAACAAGAGAGCATTGAGAAGGGAACTACTGACTTGTACGGCTCCCTATAAAAATTTAGGTCCAACACAGAGATGGCAACTACCTTCATGCCTAAAGTGAAGACAAAGTTCTCCCTGAAAGCTCCAGTGGTTGCTGGGGAATTTAGGTAATCAGTTCCTTGGGTGTTGGAGATGTGGTTTTCTCCATTCCTTTCCTATGCTTCCCTTATCAACTTCTAACAGGATTTAGGATTGGGTGGTTTGGAATATGGCGTAGTGGGAAAAGCACGGGCTTGGAAATCAGAGGAGCTGGGTTCTAATCCCAGTTCTGCCACTTGCTTGCTGCACGACGTTGGGCAAATCACTTATCTTCTCTGTGCCTCAGTTTCCTCACCTGTAAACTGGAGATTCAATAGCCATTCTCCCTTCTATTAGACTGTGAGCCCCAAGTGGGAAAGGGACTCTGAAGGACCTGATTAACTTGTACCCATTTACCCCAGTGTTTAAAATGCTTGTACATAGTAGGTTCTTAACAAATACCATTAAGTATTATTAGTATTACTACAAAACTTTCACCAACAGCTGACTTCAACAGGAAATAACAATGTAAATAAAAGTTGGTGGTAATCACATATACACAAGCTCTGTCCTTAGTTAATCAATTTTAATTGACATATTCAAAATCCAATAATATACAAATTTTACATGATTCACTCTAACTGAATCTTCCTGAAGATCATGAGAAATCATCAGTTCTTAATTGATTGACAAATCCAATTTAATTAAAACTGCTTATAAAAGGTGAAAGCTATTAACAATGTAATAATTTATGCAATGATACTGTGAACTAAAGCATATTAGCCTATTGGGACTATGAATAACATTTACTAAAGCAAATTATAAATCTTTTTGCTTGGCACATATCCTAAAAATCAAGTGACATTTTCTTACCTTAACAAAATTTTCTTTATTTTGCAACTGTCTCTGCGATTGATATCCTGATTGAATTGCCTGTCCAGATTTCCAGTGATATCCACTTGACCTTTTACATGCAAATAGCAACAGTTACAGAATGTATTTCTCTTGCTCGTAAAATCACACACACACACATACAAACACACTCATATATGTGTGTATATATACACATACCTTATTCCCTTGTTTTAGGAAGTGGAAATCTAATGTGATAGAAAGGAATGAAGTCTATGATGGGGTGGGATGTAGGGAGAAGGCTCTGAGGAGAGGGGAAGAGGCCAGGAAGGAGAAGAAAGAGTACCTTCTTCTTCACTGCTTCATCTCTGGTCTTTTCTGGGCAAAGAACCAATCGCTCTTTGCCTCAGGCTTACCGAAAGCAGGCCCCACAGACCTCGTTGATGTCGTCACTGTGAGAGCCATGAGGCTGACTCAACTCCAGATGCCACAGCCTCCGCTAGTGCCACAAAACTCCATCCCACACCCAGTGCCAACTTGCAACATCCTGGACCTCAGAGTTGTGCTGCTAGGATACCAACCCCACTGCCAATCAGCTCAGTATCACCCAAGAAAACTCCAGCCCCAGATGGCTGTTGGAAAGAGGTGGAGCCAACATTTTGTTTAATCTTCTGTTCATTTTTCAAATCCATGAATGGGACTGGCTAGTTGTGCTACTATTCCTGCCCCCCAAATGTTGATGCCAAGCTCCTGGAGTCCGCAGCCCTCATAAAGTGATGTATGCCCTTAGCGCCACAATGCTTCTTAAAATACAGCCCCTCAAGATTGGTTATTGTTATGAAGAAATTAAAAAAAGATATGCATCAAGTACATTTAGCTGGTGAAAGTTAAACTATCTTCAGTAAACTTTGGGAGGTTACTTTGCATTTCATAAGGTTAAAACAGCAGGATTCTCAAGTGTAAATCTCATGGAAATCTCATGGATTATTATCTAAAATCATTCAAAAAAGTTGGAAAAAAATCCTAATTCCTTGCCCATCTTCCCTAATGGTCCGGTTTTTAACATTCAAACCAGGTAATGTGACAGCTTAAAGGTAACGTAATGTAGAAACAAACTAAACAGTCCCCAGGGAGAGATGGGGAAAAACAATTCAATAAAAATTCAACTTAGGCCCCTTGTTTTACACCGAGAAGAATGGAGAAGACTGCAGATAGAAAACCATGACATCCTGAACAGAGAGACAAAGCCATAGGAGCTAAGAGATATCGGGGAGCCATTTACTTTGATTCACTGACTTTCAATTCAGGCATTTCTGGGAGACACGTTTGGTGGTTCTACCTTCTTTATAACAATATATTTACATCAGAGGATGCCTTTTAATATATGTGTAATGTTTACTGCATCTTAGAACAGAAAAACTTCCATCTAAGAAATACTGACCAAATGAAGAATCCAAACCATTATATTGCTACTTCACTGTCCGTCAAAAGCTGGTAAGGACAGAGGGAAAAACAGGAAAAAAATAAAGCGGAGAAAAAAATAGTTCATGCGATGGACTACAAATAATCTAATGGGTTTTTTTAAATACCTGGATAAGCTAGTAAACACTGTGAGCTCAAGTAAAAAATATCCAGGTCAACTCTGCAAGAATAAAATGCGTAGTGCCAAGGTAAAACCCCTAAAGTGAGGTGGATGAGTCTGTGTCAGACTTCACTATCCAACCTTATGTTACTTAATGTGCAAACCCTTCAAACCAACGCATGTTAGTGAGAAAGATGTTTTACTGTTACAGTGTAATAATTTATTCTCAAGAAATTTCCCCTACTCTCTTTCTTCTTTTTCCCTACTCATGCTTGCTTGAAGTTGCTGTAGTTTTTTCTCCATCTCCACATTTTCCAGTTCTAACTTTACTTTCTCTACTTGCAGCTCACGCGTATTTCTGAAAAGTGAAAATGGTTTCAAAAGTTAGAGTTGCTGAATGTAGTAAAAAGCATATTTTCAATGTACGATGTCATTTTTTCCCCAACTCACAAGTGAGCGTACAGTCTTTCTTTCAATATTAGTTTCTTCCATTTACAATTTAGACAAAAATAGGGGTGGGTAATTGCAGTTTATATATATTGGGTATTGGGTATATATATTCACAAGATTAATGGAAAACTAATTCAGAATATCACTTTTAAAGACTTACTTGGCTTTTAATTTTACAGAGTTTCCAGTTTTTCCCTTTGGGAGAACTATAAAATCATTGGTGTTCATGACTTGTGTTGTAATTCAGCCTCCCAAATATTACTACTTGTGATATCTGAAAAATAACCTGTATGAATACAAGAACTGTGTTAAAATTAAAGCAATACATGAAAATATAAAATAAAAACTATAAATGATCAATAGGGAAAAAATAGACAACAAAACCTTCACAAATACATGGTATAACTCAAGCATTATAAAATGCTATGTTCTATGCCAAATATAACATGAAAATTGGAGTTCACAGTTGACTTCCACAACATTTGCTTATTGTGGGCAGGGATCATATCTACCCACTCTGTTTTACTGTAGTCTCCCAAAATCCTAGTACAGTGCTCTGCACACAGTAAGTGCTCAATAAATACCATCCATGATGATGATGATACAGTCTAAAGAAAAAGAAAGAGAAAGAGACAGGTTTTGTTTTCATCTTCAGTGTCAATAAATTTCACAGATGTTTCCCACTGAAAATGTCAAATGTCCTGGCTTTATATCTTCCATATTTTAATTTGAGCCTGATAATGATTGTGGTATTTGCTAAGGGCTTACTAAATGCCAAGCAATGTCCTAAGAGCTGAGGTAGATATAGGATAATCGAATCTGACACAGTCCCTATCCCACATGGGGTTAAGAGTGGGTTTATTTTATATGTGTTAATTACTACACTAATAAAAGCATCACTATGAATTTTTACTTTTACTCTTACTATTGTACTCTCCCAAGCACTTAATATAATACTCTGCACAAATTAAAGTGCTCAAAAGACATGATTGATTGACTAATTGATTGATGCTTTGGTGACTCAGTTCCTTCATCTGTAGCAAGACCTAGTGGCAACAACATAGTAATAATAATAATAATAATGTTGGTATTTGTTAAGCGCTTACTATGTGCAGACCACTCTTCTAAGCGCTGGGGTACATACCGGGTAATCAGGTTGTCCCACATGAGGCTCATAGTTAATCCCCATTTTACAGATGAGGTAACTGAGGCACAGAGAAGTGAAGTGACTTGCCCACAGTCACACAGCTGACAAGTGGCAGAGCTGGGATTAGAATCCATGACCTCTGACTCCCAAGCCCGGGCTCTGGCTTAGGAGTCAGAAGATGTGAGTTCTCATCCCGGCTCCACCACTTGTCTGCTGTGTGAACTTGGGCAAGTCATTTAACTTTCCTGTGCCTCAGTTACCTCATCTGTAAAATGGGGATTAAGACTGTGAGCCCCACGTGGGACAACCTTATTCCCTTGTGTCTACCCCAGCGCTTAGAACACAGTGCTCTGCACATAGCGCTTAACAAATACCATTATTATGGACTGTTTCCAACCTGATTAGCTTGCACCTGGTACATAGTAAGTGCTTAACAAATACCACAATTATTATTATTATTATTATTATTAAAATGGGGATTAGGACTGTGAGCCTTAGGTGGGACAGTGACTTTATTCAATTTGATTCTCTTATATATACCCCACTGCATAATATAATGCTTGGCACACAGTATGTAGTATACTATAGTATACATAGCTCCTCTGACTCTGAGGCTCATGCTCTATCCACTAGACCATACTGCTATAACTTTTAATTAGCATTTATTCTCTTCTCCCTAATGCTGTCATTGTGAAATGGGGTGTCTATATTATTCAGATCAAGGAATCATTTATCTATTTCTGAGAAGACTGACATCAACTCAGATCTTACTGTATAAAATATTCATCCTGCACTAAATTAAAGGCTTGAAAAAGCCTACTTTAACACAATTACAATTTGGAAGTAATTAATGTGGCCTGCAATCAATTAATGTTATTGATTCAGGTCTTATTCTGGGAAGGACGCTGTAGTAAGCACTCAAGAGAGGACAATCGAGTATTTGGCCAGGGACTCTGACTACAGGATGTTGTCCAGTGGGTGACTAAAACATTAAAGATTAAAGGAAACTCCCTTATGGCACCAGGGGCATGATCTACGCTGCACATATTTAAAAAAATGGTACTAAATATCTTCTCAGAGTTGCACCTGGAGAGTTTCCAGTATTCTACCAGTCTCGACTACAGAAAGAGTCAAGCAAAGGCATTCCCATTCCATTCCTAGCTTGGGCAGTGGCTAGCGAGTGGAAGGTAATCGGCTTTAAGTTAAAACTACCCTGTGCTGGGCAGTAGTGTCATGGGAGGCAGTCTAGGGCAGAGACTCAGGTTGACTGTGTGGAAGGAGGCAAGGGTAAACCACTTCTGTATTTTTACCAAAAAACCTCTATGGATACACTATTGCAAGGATTGCAGATGGAGTTGGGAAATTCTGGGAGAGATGTGTCCAGGACGTCACTATGGGTCGGAGATGACTCGACAGCATAAGACAAGACAATTTATTAAGTTGCTTACTAGCTTCCAGGTACTTGATTAAGCACTGGGGTAAATACAAGCTAACCAGGTTGGACACAGTCCACATCCTACATGGGGCTCACAGTCTTAATCCCCATATCTTCATTACCCTATTTATTTTGTTAATGAGATGTACATCACCCTGATTCTATTTATTTGCTATTGTTTTAATGAGATGTTCTTCCCCTTGATTCTATTTATTGCCATCGTTCTTGTCTGTCTGTCTCCCCCATTAGACTGTAAACCCATCAAAGGGCAGGGACTGTCTCTATCTGTTACTGATTTGTACATTAATAATAATAATGTTGGTATTTGTTAAGCGCTTACTATGTGCCGAGCACTGTTCTAAGCGCTGGGGTAGACATAGGGGAATCAGGTTGTCCCACGTGGGGCTCACAGTCTTAATCCCCATTTTACAGATGAGGGAACTGAGGCACAGAGAAGTTAAGTGACTTGCCCACAGTCACCCAGCCGACAAGTGGCAGAGCTGGGATTTCGAACTCATGAGCCCTGACTCCAAAGCCCATGCTCTTTCCACTGAGCCACGCTCCTTCTCCATTAATGTGTACTAAGCACATTCCAAGTGCTTAGCACAGTGCTCTGAACATAGTAAGTGCTCAATAAATACTATTGAATTAATGAAATTCTACAGATGAGGGAACTGAGGCACAGAGAAGTTAAGTGACTTACTCAAGGTCACACAGCAGACAAATAGAGGATCAAGGATTAGAACTCAGGTTCTTCTGAGTTCCAGGCCCTAGCCACACATATTTCAGAAAAACTGAGCTATCAGGGCTGATCTGCACTAACAATATCTTAACAACTGTTTCTGAAGGAAAGAGGAAAAAATTAAATGCTGTCATATAAGCAGCACCAGATTTACAAGCATTATGTTATGTGCAATTTAATAAAAAAATTATTTTATTCAACTGGCATCTCACTTCAGTCCAAGTAGCAAAGTTTCTTCTCAATTAGGTGTTTTATCAGGCCATCTCACATCACACAATTCTGAAAATTAAGAAGACAGGGAGACTGTATTGACTAGTCATGCCACTTTGACCATTTTCCTTAATTAGGCCCATAAAAGAGAATGGTTCACCTTCTTGAGGAAGCAATGATATTGCCAAGGTGGTGACTTGAATAATCATTATTTTGAACACATACTGGAGCTTTCTAATTATTCTTGCCTTACTAATCACTTCAGACAGTATTGATTACAGTCTGTAGACAAGCTCTTTATATGTTAGGCTAGGGTACATCATCAAATACTTAGGAGTTTTTGTAATTAGGTATCTGATACCCACGGCCATTTACCTATCCATAGGATTAGACCTGATGGATCCCAATTAAGTACAGTTTTACTGCTATCAGGTCAGGAATATGAAATTGTTCATAAAGAAACGAATTGATCAATTGAAGATATTTATTGAGCACTTATTGTGGGCAGAGCACTATACTAGACACTTGGGAGAGTACAATTCAATAGAATTAGTTGATAGACACCATCCCTACCCAAAAAGGAACTTATAGTCTCCAAGAGGAGTTTAGCACATAGAAGACTGCAAACCAGCCCAGGACTATTCACTTGGACATCCAGGTATCAGGATGACATCATCCAACTCAACTACATCCTCACCTGTTTTAATCCTTCCCTCTCTTCAACCCAGCATCATTATTTCTCCATCCTTACTGACTGCCATTCCCATTGTCCTCACCACTTGTTTTAGATGTTTAACTCCCTCCTTAAACTCCCTATCCCCCAGCTCCCTCATCTCTTGCCCCTGATGACTTGGCCGTGTACTTTATTGATGCAGTTGAAACCATAAGATGTGATCACCTTCCCTGATCCTCTCCAGTCCCTCACTTTTCCTCCCCTTCTTCAACTCTCCCATCTTTCCTAGAAGTATCACAAGAGGATATTATCACAAGTGACTATCTCAAACCTCCTCTCAAAATCTACCCCCACCATCCGTACCTTGGACCTCATCCTTTCATACCTTAACAAAATGCTTGCCCCCTAACTTCTTCTCTCACAGACTGTCATCTTCATCTGTGGCCTCCAATGGCTTCTTCCCCACTGCTTCCAAACAAACTAATGTATCCCCTGTCCTAAAAAAAAATTCTCCCTTGACCCCACAGTTCCCTCTTGTTATAACCCCAACACCTTTCTACCATTCCTCTCCAAACTCAATCAGTCATATTTGAGTGCTTACTGTGTGTAGAGCACTGTACTAACTCTTGGGAGAGTACAATATAAGAGACTTTGTAGATACTTTTCCTGCCCACAACATCCATGAGAGAGTTGTCTACACCCGCTGCTCCAACTTTCTCTCCTCCACTTTTCTCCTTGACGTGCTCCAATCTGGCTTCTGGCCCTTTCACTCCAAGAAAACTTCACTCTCAAAAGGTAACCGATGATCTCTTTCTTGCCAAATCCAAGGCCTCTACTTCACCCTAATCCTCCTCTATCACTCGGCTTCCTTCAACATTTTGGATCATTCCCTTCTCCTATAAACATTATCTAACCTTAGCTTCACAGACTGTCCACTCCTGGTTTTTTCTATCTGGCCACTCACTCCCAGTCCTTTTCTCAGGCTCCTCTTCTGCCTTCCACCCTCTACTGATGGGAGTCCTTCAGGGTGTTCTGGATCTCCTTCTATTCTCCCTCTACACCACCTCTCTTGGAGAACTCATTCACTCCCATAGGTTCAGCTACTATCTCTATAACAAATGATGCTCAAATCTACATCTCCAGCCCTGATCTTTCTCCTTCTCTGTAGTCATTTATTTCCTCCTGCTTCGGGATAGCTCTACTTAGATATCCTGTTGACATTTCAAACTTAACATGTCCAAAACAGAACTCCCCACCAACCCACACAAATGTGTGCCCCCCCATCCCTGACTTTCCTAGCACTTTATACAGTTCCACTATCTTTCCTGAATTACAAACCCATAATCTTTTCACTAACCTCAACTCATCTCCCTCATTCAACCCATATAAGCAATCTGTCACCAAATGATGTTGGTTAAACGTTTACAACATTACTAAAGTCCATGCTTTCCTCTCCATTCAAACTGTTACTATGCTAATCCATCCATCTCATTCTATCGCCTCACCTACTGCATCAGCCTCCTTGCTGACCTCACTACCTCCTGTTTCTCCCCAATCCTGCCCATACTTCACTCTACTACCCGGGTCTTTTTTCTTAAAAAAAAAGCTCAGTCCATATTTCCTCAGTCCTCAAGAACCTCCAGTGTTAGCCCATCCACCTCCACAGCAAAGAGAAACTCCTTACCATTGGTTTTAAAGTACTCAATCATCTTGCCTCACTGATTTCCTACTACAACCCAGCACACTCACTCACTTTGCTCCCCTAAAGCAAAGCAATCTACTCACTGTACCTCAATCTCATCTTTCTCTCCATCAACCCCTTGTTTGGATCCTGCCTCTGACCTGGAATTCTCTTCTCCTTCAAATACAGCGGATCATCTCTCCCTATCTTCAAAGTCTTATTAAAATCACATCTCCACCAAGAGGACTTCCCCAAATCAGCCCTGTTTTCTCCTACTCCCTCTCCCTTTTGTGTCAACCTTCCACTTGGATTTGTACCCTTTTAGCACATGATAGTCACCCCATCCTCAGCCCCACAGCACTTGTGTATGTATCATACTGTGTTTTCATGTCATCCCTTTCTTTTTTTTTTATGGCATCTAAGTGCTTACTATGAGCCGGGCACTGTGCAAAGTGCTGGGGTATATCTGAGCTAATCAGTCCATGTCACACAATCTTAATTCCCATTTAACAGATGAAGTAACTGAGGCACAGAGAAGTGAAGTGACTTGTCTGAGGTTCCACAATGGACAGAAGGTGGAGTCAGGATTAAAACCTAGGTCCTTCAGGCTCCCAGACCCATGCTCTATCCACTAGGGTGCCCTGCTTCTCTACTGCTAGACTATAAACTCCTTGTGGACAGAGAACATGTCTACAACTTCTATTACACTGTACTCTCCCAAGCACCTAGTATAATGTTATGCACATTAAGTAAGGTCTCAAATACTATTGATTTACTGATATTTGGAAAAGTTCTAAAATTAACAGGACTGAACTGCATGTTTACTTAAATTACATACATGACATGGATGTAGTAGTATTTGAATATAAAGGACTCTAGTAAAAATAGAGGGAAAAATGAAATTAAGAATTTAATCATTCCCAAATGATTGTAAACTGCATTAATAACTGTGGTATTTGTTAAGCTCTTACTTTGTGCTAGGCACTGTACTAAGCGCTGAGTTGGATACAAGCAAATCAGGTAGAACACAGTCCCTGTCCCACATGGGGTGCACAATCTTAGTTCCCATTTTACTGAGAAGTGAAGTGACTTGCCCAAGGTCACATAGCAGACAAGAGGCAGAGACAGAATTAGAACCCAGGTCCTGCTGACTCCCAGGCCTGTGCTATATCCACTAGGCCAGTGCTTCTCTAATAGTTAAGGTATTTCATTCAATTCAATAGTATTTATTGAGCGCTTACTATGTGCAGAGCACTGTACTAAGCGCTTGGGATGAACAAGTTGGCAACAGATAGAGACAGTCCCTGCCGTTTGACGGGCTTACAGTCTAATCGGGGGAGACGGACAGACAAGAACAATGGCACTAAACAGCGTCAAGGGGAAGAACATCTCGTAAAAACAATGGCAACTAAATAGAATCAAGGCGATGTACAATTCATTAACAAAATAAATAGGGTAACGAAAATATATACAGTTGAGCGGACGGGTACAGTGCTGTGGGGATGGGAAGGGAGAGGTGGAGGAGCAGAGGGAAAAGGGGAAAATGAGGCTTTAGCTGCGGAGAGGTAAAGGGGGGATGGCAGAGGGAGTAGAGGGGGAAGAGGAGCTCAGTCTGGGAAGGCCTCTTGGAGGAGGTGATTTTTAAGTAAGGTTTTGAAGAGGGAAAGAGAATCAGTTTGGCGGAGGTGAGGAGGGAGGGCGTTCCAGGACCGCGGGAGGACGTGACCCAGGGGTCGACGGCGGGATAGGCGAGACCGAGGGACGGCGAGGAGGTGGGCGGCAGAGGAGCGGAGCGTGCGGGGTGGGCGGTAGAAAGAGAGAAGGGAGGAGAGGTAGGAAGGGGCAAGGTGATGGAGAGCCTTGAAGCCTAGAGTGAGGAGTTTTTGTTTGGAGCGGAGGTCGATAGGCAACCACTGGAGTTGTTTAAGAAGGGGAGTGACATGCCCAGATCGTTTCTGCAGGAAGATGAGCCGGGCGGCGGAGTGAAGAATAGACCGGAGCGGGGCGAGAGAGGAGGAAGGGAGGTCAGAGAGAAGGCTGACACAGTAGTCTAGCCGGGATATAACGAGAGCCCGTAATAGTAAGGTAGCCGTTTGGGTGGAGAGGAAAGGGCGGATCTTGGCGATATTGTAGAGGTGAAACCGGCAGGTCTTGGTAACGGATAGGATGTGTGGGGTGAACGAGAGGGACGAGTCAAGGATGACACCGAGATTGCGGGCCTGCGGGACGGGAAGGATGGTCGTGCCATCCACGGTGATGGAGAAGTCTGGGAGCGGACCGGGCTTGGGAGGGAAGATGAGGAGCTCAGTCTCGCTCATGTTGAGTTTTAGGTGGCGGGCCGACATCCAGGTGGAGACGTCCCGGAGGCAGGAGGAGATGCGAGCCTGAAGGGAGGGGGAGAGGACAGGGGCGGAGATGTAGATCTGCGTGTCATCTGCGTAGAGATGGTAGTCAAAGCCGTGAGAGCGGATGAGTTCACCGAGGGAGTGAGTGTAAATGGAGAACAGAAGAGGGCCAAGAACTGACCCTTGAGGAACTCCAACAGTTAAAGGATGGGAGGGGGAGGAGGCTCCAGCGTAGGAGACCGAGAATGATCGGCCAGAGAGGTAAGAGGAGAACCAGGAGAGGACAGAGTCCGTGAAGCCAAGGTGAGATAAGGTATGGAGGAGGAGGGGATGGTCGACAGTGTCAAAGGCAGCAGAGAGGTCAAGGAGGATCAGAATGGAGTAGGAGCCATTGGATTTGGCAAGAAGGAGGTCATGGGTGACCTTAGAGAGAGCAGTCTCGGTAGAGTGGAGGGGACGGAAGCCAGATTGGAGGGGGTCTAGGAGAGAATGGGAGCACTTTATTTGTTAAGCACTTACTATATGCCAGACACTGTTCTAAGCACTGGGGTAGATACAAGGATTAGAACCCCCATCTTCTGACTCCCAAGTCTGTGGTCTTGCCACTAGACCATGCTGCCATACTGTATTATGTTCTAAGATTAAGAATAAAGGTTACAATTTACACTTCTGTAGTTTCCATCAGGAATTTAATTCAGTATTCTATAAACAAATATCATTTACAGTACAACTGATTAATCATATGTGAATACATTTTGCTGAACTTCAACAATCATCATTCAATGTTTTCCTTATGCTTAATGTTCTTTAGTTAAGGCTCCAGAAAGTATTATTTCCCCTAGTAGAAAGAGCAGGGTCTGGAAGATTCTTCTGGGATATCATGGGTCAGTTATTTAATCTAATTAAGGCTTCAGTTTTCCCATGCATGAAATGAAAATTAGATAGATTTTGAACCTGAGTGGGACAGGGCCTGTTGTCCAAACTGACATCCTTGTATCCAGTCTAGTGCTTAGTATATAGTAAGCCTTTAATGAATGCCACAATTAATTTACACATGCTCATTTTCTTCATATTAATTGCTATTTATTGAGTGCCTTCAGAGTGTGAAGCAGGGAATTTATGCTTGGGGAGTATAACAGAAGCAAGATACAATCACTGTCCTCTAGGAGTTTATAGTGTAATGGAAGAGGCAGACTTAAAAAGGTTTATACGTAATGGGAGCTGGGGGAATAATAAGCTTATAAAAGGAAGCAACAGTATAAACTAGCTGAATCAATAATTGAACACACAAGTGAATATGCCAATAAAAGCATGATATGTGCATAATTATAAGGAGAGGAATGAAATTATGAGTACTAAAGATAGTGTGGCTTGACAAGGCAGAGTTTCTCTTAGGGAAATCGAGATTCGGGAAGGCTTTGAATTTGGAAAGACCTCTGATCTGGAAAATTTTGCCTTGGGGAGGAAGATCCAAGCTGGGTTCCAAGGGTGCTTAATAAATGAATCAAATTCACAGAGGGAATATAATATTCCAGGGTGCTATTTGAAGTGGCATTAACTCTAATATGCCACTTAAAGCCATGTTAGAAAGGATAACTTCAGAGCATTAAAAATATCTGAAGCTCATTTTTTACTCTTAGTGCAAATCTCTGAGATTATTCATACATGAATTTGGGCTGCTAATAGTTGAAAAAGGCTATTAATATTTTTATGGCATCTATTAAATTCTTAGACTATGTACCAGACCCTGTACTTCACATTGAGGTAGACACAAGCTAATCAGGTTAGACATAATCCTTGTCCCACATGGGGCTCAGAGTCTTAATCCCCATTAGCAGTGTGGCTCAGTGGAAAGAATCCGGGCTTGGGAGTCAGAGATCATGGGTTCGAATACCAGCTCTGCCACTTGACAGCTGTGTGACTGTGGGCAAGTCACTTAACTTCTCAATGCCTCAGTTACCTCATCTGTAAAATGGGGATTAACTGTGAGCCTCACGTGGGACAACCTGATGACCCTGTATATACCCCAGTGCTTAGAACTGCGCACTGCACACAGTAAGTGCTTAACAAATACCAACATTATTATTACACAGATGGGGCAACTGTGACAAAGAGAACTTAATTGACTTGCCCAAGGTCACATGGAGGACAAGTGGCTGAACAAGGATTAGAACCCAGGTTCTTCTGACTCCTAGGCCCTTGCTCTTTCCACTAGGCTATGCTGTTCCTCAAAAACTGTAAACATAAGGTATATTCTGATACCGCAAAAACAAATATTTACTGCATCCCCAATTAGTAACAATAGTAAGGTACAATATGGCACATTTTCTATACACACTTCACAGTTATTTCCTAAGCACTTATTACATCTCATTTATCCATATTGACACACTTATGAAAAAGTATTATGCTTCCCAATTTATAGCAAAGAAACTAACTGATAAAAGTTACGTAAAGTTAAAAGTTAAAACCTTCTGCACCATCCAATCAGAAAACCAGATTTTAGAACCTGGCTTCCTGTCCAATTGTGTATTATTTCCATTGGTGATAAGCCAGAATTGGCTTATAAATATTTTTTACCTATAATCTTCTTGGATCCCACTGCCAAAGCCAGGTATCGTTCCATCTACCTTTGGCCAGTCCTGACTAAACTCCTCAAATAGCTTGTATACCCTGACTGCCTCTATTTCATCACATCCAATTTTCTTCTCGACTCCCTCTCCCTTCCGAGTCACCTATATATTTGGATGTGTACCCTTTAAGCACCCGATATCAATCAATTCCATTTATTGAGCACTTACTAGGTGCAGAGCACTGTACTAAGCACTTGGGAGAGTGCAATACAATAGAATGCTGCCTGCCTATAACAAACACAGTCTAGAGGGGACACAGGCATTAATATGAATAAATAATTTATAATATACAATTTAAATATTTGTACATAAATGGCGGGTTTGGGACTGAGGCAGATATCAAATCTCAAAGGTTCATAGACAACACAGAATGGAGAGGTAGCCAGGGAAAAGAGGGTTTAGTCAGAGAAGGCATCTTGGAGGAGATGTGACATATCAAAGGCCCACCCTCAGCCCCACAACATTTACGAATATATCCACCATAATTCATTTTTAGTGACTGCCTCCCACTCTAGATTGTAAGCTCATTGTGGGTCGGGATCATGTCTACCCACTCTGCTGTATTATTCTCTCCCAAGCATTTAGCACAATGCTCTACACACAGTAAATGCTCAATAAATACAATTGATTGACTGGACAATTAGGTTTTGGCCCTCTCTATCCCAGTGACTATCCTAAGGCCACCATTCATTCATTCAATAGTATTTATTGAGCGCTTACTATGTGCAGAGTACTGTACTAAGCGCTTGGAATGTATAAGTCAGCAACAGATAGAGACAGTCCCTGCCCTTTGACAGGCTTACAGTCTAATCGGGGGAGACAGGCAGACAAGAACAACGGCAATAAATAGAGTCAAGGGGAAGAACATCTCATAAAAACAGTGGCAAATAAATAGAATCAGGGTAATGTACATCTCATTAAACAAAATAAACAAAATGAATAGGGTAATAAAGATATATACATTTGAGCAGACAAGTACAGTGCTGAGGGGATGGGATGGGAGAGGAGAAGGAGGAGAGGGAAAGGGGGGAGAAGAGGGTTTAGCTGCGGAGAGGTGAAGGGGGGTAGAGGGAGCAGAGGGAGAAAGGGGGGAGCTCAGTCTGGGAAGGCTTCTTGGAGGAGGTGAGCTTTAAGTAGGGATTTGAAGAGGGGAAGAGAATTAGACTGTCGGAGGTGAGGAGGGAGGGCATTCCAGGACCGCGGGAGGACATGGCCCAGGGGTCGACGGCGGGATAGGCGAGACCGAGAGACGGTGAGGAAGTGGGCGGCAGAAGAGCGGAGCGTGCGGGGTGGGCAGTAGAAAGAGAGAAGGGAGGAGAGGTAGGAAGAGGCTAGGTGATGGAGAGCCTTGAAGCCTAGAGTGAGGAGTTTTTGTTTTGAGCGGAGGTCGATAGGCAACCACTGGAGTGTTAAAATGACTGACTGACTGAATGAATGAATGAATGAATGTCAATTAGGTTGGACCCAGTCCCTGTCCCACATAGGGCTCACGGTCTAAATAATTTAGAGATGCAGCATGACTCAGGGAATAGAGCACAGGTTTAGGAGTCAGAGGTCACGGGTTCTAATCCCATCTCCGCCACCTGTCAGCTGTGTGACTTGGGGCAAGTCACTTAACTTCTCTGTGTGCCTTAGTTACCTAATTTGCAAAATGGGGATTAAGACTGTGAGCCCCATGTGGGACAACCTTAATCCCTTGTATCTACCCCAGCGCTCAGAACAGTGCTCGGCACATAGTAAGTGCTTAACAAATACCCACATCATCATCACCATCTTTAAGTCACTTGCCCAACCAAAATCACCAGCAGACAAGTGGAGGTGCAATCCAAACTGCCAAAATGCTGGTCCAGGCGCTCATCCTATTGCAACTCAACTCATCTGCCTTTTAACTCACTCCCTGACGATGGTCTCAACTCCCAAGTCTATACTTTACTCTGTTGTCTGCAATACTGTTTCTACGACACAGATGTGCACATATTTTCTCACTCCTTGGAAGGTAGCCTATTCCTTTCAGTGTCTAACATGAATTCCTGACCATCAGGCCATACAGCTCTCAGTAAACTTTCTCGCCCTACTAATCTTCCCTATTATCCTACTAGTTGCAGTTGGCATGCTTTGCTCCTTTAAAGCCCATCTGCCACCTGTGATTTAATTGCATCCCTCAGCACCCACCTCTTGTTTTCCTGGAACTTCCCATTATTCACACCAGACCCATCACCGCTCTCTCCAACTTCAAAGTCTTTCAAAAATCCATCTCCTACAGGAGACCTTTCCTGATTAAAATCTTATCTCCCCTCCTACTGTCACTTTGGCATTTGAGCATCAACTAACCTTAGGGTATTTTTTCAGTAGTGGTCACATGATCAGAAACCCTTATTTGCGGGGTGTGCAAACTGTTTATTGATAGCAACAGTGATATATATAGCCTGGTAGCTATTCCAAAATTTGTATCATCTTTAGTAGTAATGAATAAGTATTAAAAGTTTAAATGCTCAATAAATATAATTACAAAAGTGAACAGCTACAAAACTCAGTTGCAATTACCTTCAGCTTCAGCTACAGTAATAAATTTATTCCTGTTTTGGCACTCAGTACAAAATGGTAGCTTTAGGCAGTTAGCTAGGTCTCTCTGGCCTAGGGAATCATAAGTACTAGTTACTTAGGTAAAAAAATTACTAAACTTCACAAGCAGGCTGCATTTTGCACCGTACTAAGCACTGGAGTAGACTTGAGGCAGTTAGTCCCTGTTCCACATGGGGATCACAGTCTAAATAGGAAGAAGGAACATTTAATCCCCATACCACAAATATGGTAACAGGCACAGAGAAATCAAGTAACTTGGCCGAGGTCACACAGCACACAAGTGGCAGAGTCAATATTAGTACCCAAGTCCTGACTCCCAGGCCTGTGCTCTTTTCAACTAGGTGCTCCTCATGCCATTTAATCATGAAAACCCAAGGTACAAAACTCCCTAACTACAAAGCCGCTTACATTTCCATAGTTTCAGGCAGATGGGAGCCTCGGTGGGGATGTTCCGTTTACTGTTGCAGAGTATTGATATCAATGCAATCACTATGAGCTGTTTGTCTTCCAGGCTGGGGTTTTGGGCTCCCTCCAGTCTGAGCTCAGTCTCCTCTTCCCATCTCTGACAACTCTGGCCGCTGGGAGCCCGTTTCATTAATTAATTAATTAATTAATTAATAATAATAATAATGTTGGTATTTGTTAAGCGCTTACTCTGTGCAGAACACTGTTCTAAGCGCTGGGGTAGATACAGGTAATCAGGTTGTCCCACGTGAGACTCACAGTTGATCCCCATTTTACAGATGAGGGAACTGAGGCACAGAGAAGTTGTGATTTGCCCACAGTCACACAGCTGACAAGTGGCAGAGCTGGGATTTGAACCCATGACCTCTAACTCCCAAGCCCGAGCTCTTTCCACTGAGCCACGCTGCTTCATTCATTCATTCATTCATTCATTCATTCATTCCATCATACTTATTGAGCGCTTACTGTGTTCAGAACACTGTACTAAGCGCTTGGAAGGTACAATTCAGCAACAAATCCCTGAGACAATCCCTGCCCTACCACGAGCTCACAGTCTAGAAGTGGGGAGACAGATAGCAAAGCAAGTAGACAGGCATCAATAGCATCAAAATAAATAAATGGAATTATAGATATATTCATACCATTAATAAAATAAATAGAAGAATAAATATGTACTTTATATATACAAAAGTGCTATGGGGCAGGCTAGGTTATCGGCTGTTCCTCGCCCGGCCGGCTGGCTAACACGGTCCAGGCAGCCTTCCCCTGCACCCCAGTAAATCTCACCCCCCTTTCGACTTACCGATACCCCTCTGACTTCGTTGGGTACGAGAGTTCACCTCGGCCCTCCTTCCCCTTCTCTCTGGCGGTTGCCAGGCGACGCGGGGCGCCCATGGCAACCGTCAGCGGTTGCCAGGCAATGCGCGGGCGCCCATAGCAACCAGGCTGTGTACGGCTTATACGACGCTACCGGCCTGGGGGGGGGGGGGGGGGGGGACACCTCTAATTCATTTCCAGCTTCTCGCAGAGCCCGAGGACGAATAGTCCACTGTAAGAAAAAGGGGGAAGAAGAAGAAGAAACCCCAAATAACATGACAAACCGTTAGGAGAAGAACTATTTTTTCATCCATTCATTCATCGGGAGTAATGATTGAGCGCTTAGTCAGTCAGTCAGTCCTCTTTACTGAGCGCTTACTGTGTGCAGAGCCACTAGGGACTTGGGTGGTACAGTCATAATAATAATCATTATCATGGTATTTGTTAAGCACTTACTATGTGCCAGGCACTGTGCTACTCTACTAGTCCGATCAGGGAAGAAGCCCAAAGTGAAAGTTCGCAGACTCAAGCTATTCACTGTATGTATTCCCTGGGAATAGAGGAAAAAATATAATCATAACTGGTACCACAAGGGTATGGAAAATGTATTTATTCATATTGTCTGTCTCTTCCCCTCCAGACTGTAAACCCGTGGGCAGGGAATGTGTCTCTTTATTGTTGTATTGTACTCTCCCAAGCTCGGCCCACAGTGAGCACTCAATAAATACAATTGAATGAATGAATGAAAATGATAGATAAATAAATAAACAAATAAATAAATAAATGCAATACTTGAACCCGTATAAACACAAACGCACCCAGCTTGGTGAAAGTTATAAGTGGCCTAGTGGAGTGGAAACAGTGCAGACCTGGTAGTCAGAGACACTGGGTTAATAATAATGATGATGATGATGATGGCATTTGTTAAGCACTACCTATGTGCAAAGCACTGTTCTAAGTGCTGGGGGGATACAAGATGATCAGGTTGTCCAACATGGGGGTCACAGTCTTAATCCCCATTTTACAGATGAGGTAACTGAGGCACAAAGAAGTTAAGTGACTTGTCCCAAGTCACACAGCTGACAAGTGGCAGAGCTGGGATTAAAATCCACGAACTCTGACTCCCAAGCCTTTGCTCTTTCCACTGAACCATGCTGTTTGCTCTGCCACTGGCCCACTGTGTGACCTTGGATAAATTACTTAAATTCCCTGTGCCTCAGTTCCTAATCAATAATTTAGGGATTCAATACCCATTCTCCCTCCTGCTTAAATCTGTGAGCCCCATGTAGGTTGGAAACTGTATCCAACCTGATTGACCTGTCTCCACTCTTAAGCTTAGTACAGTGTTTGGTACATACAAAGCACTTAACAAATGCCACCATTAATTATTTGGGAAATGAATGGGTGTGTTTTCAGGAAGATTCTGAAGATAGGGAATGATAGTTTCTGGCTGATCCTTCTACCAATTTGTCACATTCCTTCTATCATTCCCCATCCCTACATTGATCCATGGGGACTTCAATATCATTTATTCATTTATTCAATCAATCATATTTATTAAGCACTTACTGTGTTCAGAGCATTATACTAAGCACTTGGGAAAGTACAATGCAACAAGAGTGACATTCTCGCTCACAAAAAGCTCACAGTCTACAGGGAGGAGGCATACATAAATACAAATAAATAAAATTACAGACATATGCATAAGTGCAGTGGGTCTGGTTGGGGGTAGAGGGCGAGAGCAAAGGTATTAAGTCAGAACCACACAGAAGGGAGTGGGAGATGAGGAAAAGTGTGTCTCACTCTGGGAAGGCCTCTTGAAGGAGATGTGCCTTCAATAAGGCTTGGAAGCGGGGAGAGTAATTATCTGTAGGATTTGAGATGGGAGGGAGTTCCAGGCCAGAGGTAGGACAGGTCTCCTTTTCAGGCTCCTCCTCCTCCTCTCATCCCCTAACTGTAGGGGGTCCCTCAAGGTTCAGTTCTTGGTCCCCTTCTGTTCTCCATCTATACTCACTCCCTTGGAGAACTCATTTGCTCCCATGGCTTCAACTAAACCCTGTCCTCTCCCTAACTTCACTTCTCTATGCCTCAGTTTTCTCATTTGTAAAATGAGGAGTAAGAGTAATAATAATGTTGGTATTTGCTAAGAGCTTACTATGTGCAGACCACTGTTCTAAGCACTGGGGTAGATATAGGGTAATCAGGTTGTCCCAGGTGAGCCTCAGAGTCTTCATCCCCATTTTACAGATGAGGTAACTGAGGCACAGAGAAGTGAAGTGACTTGCCCACAGTCACACAGCTGACAAGTGGCAGAGCCGGGATTTGACCCCACGATCTCTGACTCCCAAGCCCGGGCTTTTTCCACTGAGCCACACTTTATGAGCTCCATATGGGACAGAGACTTTGTCCAACCTTATTAACTTGTATCTCCCCCATTTCTTAAAACAGTACGTGACATACAGTAAGCTCTGAACAAGTACCATAATTATTATTATTATTTGAGAATTATTATTATTGGAGAATTATTATTGCAGGGAGTTATACGGGTTGACAGCAGCTACTTCTCTGATGGCATTTCACTGCATCTTGGCACAGTGAAGCAGGGAGGGAGGAATGGGGTATATTTTAGATACCTTCTTTCCCTTTCTCCTCCCTGCCCCAAAACCTTAGAGGCATTAGGGGTGAGCCTTTATAGCCATAGGTTGTAATTTGAGTTAAAATTTCCAGAGAGACTCAAGGTAACTTCACATCTGGGGAGATGACAAAGATTCTGTATGTTTTCATTCATTCGTCAGTTGTATTTATTGAGCATTTACTGTGTGCAGAGCAGTCTACTAAGTGCTTGTTTTTTATAAGCTTTGTGCTCTAGAGTATAAGCCATTATGGGCAGGGAACATGTCCACTAATTCTGTTGTAATGCACTCTCCCAAGTGCTTAGTACAGTGCTCTGCACAGAGTAAGTGCTCAATAAACATCATTGATTGATTGATTGAGTGAGTGGGCAGACACGTTCCCTACCCACAAGGAGCTTACAGGGTAGAATGCAGGAAAGGTCACATGGTTCTCTCACTTTTCAAAGTGAAGTCCTAGATGCAAATGATAACTAAAAATAATGATGCCTAAAAATGGGGAGTATTTTATTTAAAATAGCAAGCAATCTCATTGCCACCAATTGTGCTATTTATAAATCATCCACTGTATAAATCAATTCTTTCTTGGTCATCATTTACATTAGTATTCCTGCATACATTACAAGTCAACCTTAACATTGCCTTTGAACGAGTAACAAATATAGGTGAAATACACTCCAAATGTTTATTCCTGATTCTTAATTCATTAGCTTCATGTTCAGCTGTGCCAATATTGTTATCGATGTAGATTAAGGGAACAGCTAATCTGGCACTTTAGAGAGAAAAGGTCATTCATTTCTGATCCTTGCCAAGTTTTAATAAGAATATCTCACTGTCTTCCTGAGATTTATGCACTGTTAGCTGCACTTCATTTGGAAAATTTGCATTTCTCCCTTATATATTCAAGCTGGGAGTCACAAAAGAAGAGTTATGATGCCTGCTTGTCTGGAACCTGTCTGCTTTTTCTGCATCAACTTGACTCCTGCAGAGTTTTGGTCTCCCAAACTTCCATTTTTTCCCCCAGGTTTGTGGAAGCACTCCATTTTAAAAATGCCAGCTTCATTTTCTGTTTCATAAGTCCCTGAGATAAAGAGGTCTACCAGCCTCCAAACCCCACTCTATCCAGGACAGATGGTAGAAGATGTCCAGGAAAAGGGACCCCCACAAACTCTTCAGACTATTTGTTTCAGAGTTTATCAACCTGATGTTCAAGATGACCTCTCTCAGAAGTTTGTTGTTGTTGTCTTTTGTTGTCGCGTCTGACCAGAAGTGACACCACGGACACATCTCTCCCAGAATACTCCACCTCCATCTGCAATCTCTCTGGTTGTGTATCCATAGAGTTTTCTTGGTAAAACTATGGAATTGGTTTACCATCGCCTCCTTCTGTGCAGTAAACTTGTGTCTCTGCTCTCAACTCTCTCCCACGCCACTGCTGTCTAGGTAGAAAGCATGAAATCTCATATCTAGTCCTATGTCTTGCTATGCCCAATGAGATGTCGATCCTTCAATCAAACAATAATATTACTGAGTGTTTACTGTATTCAGAGCTCAGGTATATGCAGCAGGTGGGAGCAGGGCCCTGAGAGCTGTGGTAGAGAAGCCATCTCAGCTCTCTGGAGCAGAGCAGTGTAGTACAGAGTCAAGCAATCAGCCAGTCAATCGTATTTATGGAGAGCTTACTGTGTGCTGACCACTGTACTAAGCACTTGGGAAAGTACAATGCAACACTAAACAGACTCTTTCCCTGCCCACGATGAGTTTATAATCTAGAGCGGGGAGAGCAGAACACTGGCAAGCTCTTGGGAAAGTACAATATAAAATAGTAGTAATAATAATGTTGGTATTTGTTATTATTATTAAGTGCTTACTGTGTGCAGAGCACTGTTCTAAACACTGAGGTAGATGCAAGGTAATCAGGTTGTCCCACATGAGGCTCACAGTTAGACATAATCCTTGCCCTCAAGGAACTTACCCTCTCTGATTAAGCCTTCTTTACCCCTACTCCAAATCCCATCTGCATCACATAATAATAATAATGATAATAATGTTGGTATTTGTTAAGTGCTTACTATGTGCAAAGCACTGTTCTAAACACTGGAGTAGATACAGGGTCATCAGGCTGTTCCACGTGAGGCTCACAGTTAATTCTCATTTTACAAATGAGGGAACTGCAGCCTAGAGAAGTTAAGTGACTTGCCCACAGTCACACAGCTGACAAGTAGCAGAGCCAGGATTCTAACCCATGACCTCTGACTCTCAAGCCCAGGCTCCTTCCACTGAGTCACGCTGCTTCTATGTACTTGAATGTGTGTCTTGTAAGCACTTGATATTCACTCCACTCTCAGCCCCACAGGACTTACATCCATATCTGAAATGTACTTATTCATTTATATTGATGTCTGTATCCCCCTCTAGATTTCATCCATTTATTCAATAATATTTATTGAGCATTTACTGTATGCAGATCACTGTACTAAGCACGTAGGAAAGTACAGTATAACAATAAACAGACACATCCCTGCCCACAACAAGCTTATAGTCTGGGGGTTGGGGGGAGATAGACATTAATATAAATAAATCACAGATCTGTACATAAGTGTTGTGGGGCTGGCAGGAATAAAGGGAGCAGGTCAGAGCGATGCAGAAGGGAGTGGGAGAAGAGGAAAGAAGGGCTTAGTCAAGAAAGGCCTCTTGGAGGAGGTGTGCCTTCAATAAGGCTTTAAAGTGGGGGACAGTAATTGAGAACGCTTTTACCATCACTGTTATAATATTCTTTACCATGTGTTTAGTATAGCATCCTGACCACTGAAAGCATTCAATAAATAGCACCGAAAGATTGATTGATTGATTGATAGTATGACGAATATATGTGTGAGACATCGCTGATGAGTTTATTATGACGAGATAGTGGGAGTAATTGTGCAAATCATGTGGGAGATGGTGAGGTTTCAGGAGACTGGTGAATATGGAGGGGGTCAAGATTTGGGGATGGCAGGGAAAATAAGAGAAGGTGGGATGGCAGGGAGAATAAGAACATAATACCCATTTTACAGATAAGGAAACTGAGGCAAAGAGAAGCATCATAGACTAGAGCAAAGAGCATGGGATTGGGAGTGGAAGGACCTGGGTTCTAATACCAGCTCTTCCACTTACCCGCTGGGTGACCTTGGGCAAGTCACTTAACCAGTTTGGGACTCAGTTTCCTGACTAAGTACCTTCCTTTCCCTTAGACTGTGAGCCCCATGTGGAACCATGACTGTGTCTGACCTGATTATCTTGCATCTCTCCAGTGCTTAGTGTAGTATGGTGCTTTATTGTTATTATTATTATTATTATTGTTATTATTATCTAGTGATTGGTCTGGCAAATGTGTTAAAAACCCAGAATAGACTGTTTTAATGGAAAAGTCTAGGTTTTCCATTGGAACTGCACGTAGAGAATTGAAGTAACTGATTAGAATTAACTCACACACCATGAGATACAAGGAAACATATAGTAAACAAATTGATGTAAAGGCATCAGTATTGACAGAAAAAAAAGCATATAAGCTAAATACTCTGGAGAGGAAGCAGTCCAGGTGTGCCATTCCATCATAAGCAAAACAGCAATGCCTAGGGGCTAGAGCATGGGCCTGGGAGTCAGAAGGACCTGGGCTCTAATTCTGATTCTGCCATCTCTCTATTGTATGACCTCATGCAAGTCACTTAATTCATCTGTGCCCCAGTTACCTCTTCTGAAAAATGGTGATTAAGACTGTAATCCCCATGTGGGATAGCGACTCCATCTAGCCTGATTTGCTTGTATCCATCCCAGAATTTAGTACAGTGCATTTGATTAAAATTGTAGCAACTGTCCTAACAGTCAAAAAATTGGGAAACTGAGCTTCTGGGCCCCCCTGCTCCTGTGAGCCAGCAAGGTGTAGTC
The DNA here is from genome assembly GCF_004115215.2 of Ornithorhynchus anatinus. Classification (NCBI taxonomy): domain Eukaryota; kingdom Metazoa; phylum Chordata; class Mammalia; order Monotremata; family Ornithorhynchidae; genus Ornithorhynchus; species Ornithorhynchus anatinus. The sequence continues at coordinate 161,058,433 of NC_041728.1, forward strand.
CGCATATGGTGACCATGTCCCACCAGTCATCCCTAATATCACATGTGTGTGCTATTTATTCTATTTTATGTATTAATTACCTACTTTTGCTTTCATCGCATGTAGCAATACTGTGACTTTTTATATAATAATTAATCAATCAATCAATGGTATTTATTGAGTGCTTATTATATTAGAACACTGTAGTTAGCCTATGGGAGAGTAGAATACAAGAGAATTACCTGACACATTTCTTGCCCATGATGAGGTTTCATGTAGACTCTTGTTTTTAATGTACGGATGATTGTTTATCACTCATTCATTCATTCAGTAGTATTTATTGAGCGCTTACTATGTGCAGAGCACTGTACTAAGCGCTTGGAATGTACAAATCGGCAACAGATAGAGACAGTCCCTGCCCTTTGACAGGCTTACAGTCTAATCGGGGGAGACAGACAGACAAGAACAATGGCAATAAATAGAGTCAAGGGGAAGAACATCTCATTAAAACAATAGCAAATAAATAGCCTCCTCGCAGGAATGTCGAGAAGGCAAAATGATTGAAGTGAAACACTTTTTTCTTTTTTCTGAGAAGCTGTCACCCGTCGCCGGGGACAGGTTCTTTCAGAATCAGCGCGGCGAGAGAGAGAGAGGCTGGGGATGGAAAAACCTGAGTTTTGTATAGAATTTATTTCGCGGGGCGGATTGAATTTAATTAATTATTTAGACACGACAATCGGCCTTCCCTTTTGGGGGAAACATGGTGTTAAAGCTTCCCCTTTGGGAGGAATATGGTGTTAGAGCTTCCCTAACGTGAGGAATACACTGTTATGTTACTTGCGTGTGGGCGGACACCAGGGCCTGCCCAGGCAGAGCTCGTTAATGGTTTACTCACAACGTGGTGAGGCGGCTAGTTCCCGCCCTGTGCGCACCCACTTAGGCACTAAACCCATTTACACATTAAAACCCACTTGTACGTTAAACCCACTTCTGGTGGTAAGTTCTCGTATGCACTTCTTACACGTGGTGAGGTGGCTAACTCTCACCATGTGCGCACCCACTTGGGAGGAATCCACTTAAGCGTTCAATCTACTTATGCGCCGAACCCACTTATGCCTTAGACTTACTTATGCGTTACACTCACGTGTGCGTTAAACTCACTTGCACGTTACACTCACTTATACGCTACCCACTTATGCACTAAACTCACATGTGCATTATCCTCACTTATACATTGCCCGCTTATGCACTAAGCTCACATATGCGTCACACTCATACATTACCCACTTATGCATTTAACCCAGTTATGTGTTACACTCATACATTACCCACTTATGCATTTACCCATTTATGCGCTACACTCACCCGTCCCGCGAACCCTGTCTCTGTGTGTTGTTCCTGGTGGCAGGACGGCGTCTGGTGCTCGGGGCAGGGAAAGACACATTTGTAGGGTGCTCACGGGCAGAGACCGTATCTTTTTCTTCGTTTGCATGTCCCTCAGATGCCTACTTCAGTGCTCAGACAATGCTGCATCCCAGTTGAAAAATGGGGTAAATTTCTCAACTATACTAATCTGGCTTACTACTATATTAAGGAAAGTGCATCTTTTTGAGCAAAAACTTTGTAATAACAAACATCAAACACATCACACCAAGGGACTAGCTTTTTGGGTGCACATGGATATTTCGGCTACAGACACGGCTAGATGAATTCCTCCATCAGTGGTGTCTTTGGAGATGAGGGATAACTATATTGTGTGTGTAGTTGAACTTCACATTCAAAGACTATATACAATTATCTGTACATTCAGTTCTCTGTACTCAATAGGTGTTCAATAATACTGATGTTGAAAATAATGATGAGGATGAGGATGAATGTGATAATGATGATGGTCAGCAGAAGGAGAACAGGGTTCTAATCCTGGTTCTGCCACTTGTCAACTGTGTGACTTTGGGTAAGTCACTTAACTTCTCTGTGCCTCACTTACCTCATCTGTAAAATGGGGATTAAGACTCTGAGCCCCACATGGGACAAACTGATTACCTTGTACCTACTCTAGTGCTTAGAACAGTGCTTGGCACATAGTAAGCACTTAACAAATGTCATCATTATTATAGCCAGTGGCTCTTAGAAACCCCTGGAGTCCTGACAGTATGGGGACTCCAGGTAATGTGTTTCCAGTGTTCTGTTTTTTCTTTTCTCAGACTGGTCCCACTGTCCACACTATGGGAGAGATTGTCCCCACATGATATTTGAAAGGAAATAGCTCCATGCTATACTACCAGAATGAAGCTGCATCTTCTCTCTTCCACTGCATGCAATCTCCCTCTCCCCTCATATATATATTTTTTTTGTTTGCAGAATGGCTCTGAGCAAAGATTTCAACCCTGCTCCTTGCTTGATATTAATTCAGTATAAACCTTAATTCCTTAATTCCTTTACATCTGACTTTTTCTCTTCAAGAACAGTGATTGAGCAATTGTCTTTAGGGCCCCAGTTGTGAATGATGTGAATCAAACACATTTATTTCACCTTGTGTACCAAACAGTATTTTTAATGTCACTTTTCATTAGTTTTCTCAACTTTATATCTTACTTATTGGTTCTTTCAAAAATTTTTATGCTTTAGAAAAAATTTCACATTAATTTGCTGGGGTTTCTAAATTACTTTGAGAACTAAAACAATAGTGTTCCCTGGTGTTAATAAAGCTCCTTTCTCCGTAGAGTTGAAAATACTTTAAAGCCATTATATTTAATTGATTTTTCATAATCCCAGAGTAAAAGGTATGAAGGAAGTATTATTGCTCTCCTTTTGTATTTAAGGAAACTGATATAGAGAGGGGTTAAATGACTTGCCGAAGGTCAGACTGTGAGCCCGTCTTTGGGCAGGGATTGTCTCTATCTGTTGCCTAATTGTACATTCCAAGCGCTTAGTACAGTGCTCTGCATATAGTAAGCGCTCAATAAATACTACTGAATGAATAAATCGGAGCCTGAACTGGGAGTAAAACTGAGTTATTTCACCTCCCTCCACATTGAATTAGATAGCAACCGCTCACAAGGCAGCTTGCCTCTCACCAAAGACCCTGTGCAAAAGGTCATCATCATCATCATAACCAAATGATCTCTTGGGTTTTAACGCTCTGTTGCTAAAGAATATGTAATAGAAATGAGTTTGTTATTAAATCATTAAATGCTATTTCAGAAAGAACCGAGCACCTCCACAAAACTGAACTTCAACAAATATCCATTAGATGGAGTTGTGCTCTCAGTTAATGTTTCAAAAGCCACTGCAGCCGTACCAGTTTTTCTAAGTCCCTTAAGCAAGATTTGTTGTGCTTATACTTTTGAAAATGATTTTATTCCCTCTGAAAACCATCTAAAGTTTGGAGAATTATGCGTGATTCTGCAGGTGCATCAGCTATAATGCTTTCACTGAGACATTTTAATGTCCTTATTTTCTGAAATACCACAGATGCAAAAAAATGAATTGAAGACATGAGAGATGACCCAGGAATGGTGTTGTATGCTGCCCAAGGGGTTGCCAGAGTTCACTGGTCTTGTAGTGACCTTTTGGGTTGGCCAGCGGTCAAGAGTTAAGCATTTGTTAAGTGCTTACTGTTCTAAGCGCTCCTTGGTAGTGTACAACCAGATTCCTCTGAGAATGTAACCTTCTTGTAGGCAGATTAGCAAATTGGCATTTGGTATCTAATTTAATGTCACAGGAGGTGAAATAACTGAGTTTTACTCCCAGTTCAGGCTTTGATTTACTTTGTATGACCTTCGGCAAGTCATTTAACTCCTCTCTGTATAAGTTTCCTTAAATATAAAATGTCTTTCCACTCTGTGATATTGTACTCTCCCAAACTCTTATTATAGTGCTTGGCACAGAATAAGCACCAAATGAATACAGCTGATTTTTTTTGTTTTGTTTTAATGGTATTTGTTAAGCACTTATTATGTGCCAGGCACTCAACTAAGCACTGAGATAGAAAAAAGCTAATCAGGTTGGACAAAGTCCATGGCCCACAAGGGGCTCACAGACTTAATTCCCATTTCACAGATGAAGTAAATGATGGACAGAATAGTTAAGTTACTTGCCCAAAGTCACACAGCAAACAAGTGGTGAATCTAGGATTAGAGAAACTGACTGATTGAAGTGCTATATGGAAAGAAAAAAGAAACCTTCATTAATAAGTAGCCCAATCTCAGAGATACTGAAGAAATCTACCATTCATTAATTGTCGTATTTATTGAGCACTTACTGTGTGCAGAGCACTGCCCTAAGCAATTGGAAAGTAAAATTTGGAAACAGAGAAAATCCCTACCCAACAGTGGGCTCACAGTCTAGAAGCGGGAGACAGACAACAAAACAAAACAAGTAGACAGGCATCACTGAGATCTAAATAGATAAATAGAACCATAGATAAATGCACATCATTAATAAAATAGAGCACTAATATGCACAAATATATACAAGTGCTGTGGGGAGGGGAAAGGGGTAGAAGAGAGGGAGGGAGTAGGTATGATGGGGAGGGGAGGAGGAGGAGCAGAGGGAAAGGGAGGGCTCAATCCCGGCTTGCCACTGGTCAGCTGTGTGACCTTGGGTAAGTCGCTCTTTCTCTCTGCACCTCAGCTCCCTCATCTGAAAAATGGGGACAGAGACTGTGAGCCCCACATGGGACAACCCCATTTCCCTGCCTCCCCCCAGAGCCCATTAGATTGATGCTGCCAGGCTAATCTTGGATTTACAAATATGTAAGTACAGATCCAATATGTTCAGTTTCCAAGGAGATGATTAGTTATTCATGCCATAGTGTCATCAGATTCCCCTTCCCCCTAAATCCCACTTCCCCTTATTCTCAGAGACCAGCAGCAGCTCCTATGAGCAGGTGTGTTGTGTAGCAGAGATCTAGAGTTCACTGATTCATTCATTCATTCAGTGGTATTTATTGAGCACTTACTCTGTGCACTGTACTAAGCGCTTGATGAAGACACTTCTGGAATAAGAAGAATGAATACCCATCAGAGTAAAGCAACAACTGACCGTGGGCTTCAGTTCCTCAAGAAAGTGTACTGAGTAGAGAGAAAACAGTTAATTAATGCATTTGAAAATGGTCCACCTTGGAGAGATCACATTTTAAAATACATTTCGAAAACAGTGAAGATATTCATCTTCCCTCACACGCATGTATAAATTGACCTCAAACCTTGGTAGAATTAGGATGAATCATTAATAGACTTTAGTTCATTTTGGCAGAGGACTATTCTCCATCTCCGCAGCAAATATAAACTCATTAAAATCATCTTGAAAGCATGCAATCAGCTCTCCCTCTCCTTCCCTCTCTCTCTGATTTCCTACTACAACCCAGGAAACAATCTTCACTCCTCTAATGGCAGCCTACTCACTATAACTCGATCTTATCTACCTGGCTCCTGTCCCTCTTACTGTGCCCTGTCTCGGGCCTGGAACTCCATCCCCCTTGATGTATCACAGACCACCACTCTCCCCACCTTCATCTCCTCCCAGGGGCCTTCCCCAACTAAATTCTCATTTCCCCTTAATCCCTCTCCCTTCTGCATCACCTAAGCATTTAGATTTGAACATCTGTGTACTTTAAATAATTAATATTCACTGACTCTCAGCCCCACAGTGCTTATTAACATCTGTAATTTATTTGAATGTCTGTCTCTCCCTCTGTAAGCCCCTGTGGACAGGGAACATGTCTAAAATCTCTGTTGTATTGTGCTACCCCAAACACGTAGTTTTGGGCTCTGCACACGTAAGCAGTCGATCAATCAAACAATCAATGACATTTACTGAGCACTTACTGTGTTCAGAGCACTGTACTAAGCAACTCAGAGAGTACAACAGCATTAGTGGACACATTCCCTGCCCCAGTGTTTGCAACTTTTTCCCTGCTTCTCTTGTCACAACCAAATCTCAGAATATCCTAAAAAGGCTGACCTGCCAATTTTTTTAAGTAGACATCTTGCCTTGTGCATACAGTACATATTTGCCAGCTCTTGTCATTAATCTCTAAGGCTCTGAGTAGAGGGAGAACTAATAGCTTTGGTTTAAATTTGATATGGTTCAGTCTAGACCTGTACATATTTTAAAGTAGATAGCTTGTCTTCTGCATACAGTATGTATATGACATCTCTTTTCATTCATCTCACAGACTCTGAGGGGAGAGAGAACCTTCATTTTCGGTTTAAATTTGGTATGGCATTTCCTGATTTAGCATTCAAAGAGGTGTATCCCACTATATGCACAGAAACACAGTCTCAGGCTTGGGTCATCAGTGAGGTAGAGCTGGGCTACCATGGCAGTCAACACCCAGACCCCACCTGCACTCCTTCCATCCCCCAAGGCATTAAGAATACCAATCCAAAGAGTGAAGCAATAGCAACAACTACCACAACTTTGTGTGGACTCTGTTAACAACACTTTGCTTTGACTCTGTTTAGCAATGGTTAGATGCCAATCAAGAGCTGAGAACCATCATAATAGGGAATAGGATCTAGTCCAGACAAAACAACCCCTCCTTTCTTCCCTCCCCACCCCAATTCTGATAGTTTAAAAGAATAATTGCCAAAGGTTTCAGAAGGTTTCAAAGGTTTACAACTGGACTAAATTAATCAGTCAATCCAACCATGGTATTTATTGAGCACTAACTGTGTGCAGAGCACTTTACTAGGCCCTTGGGAGAGTACAATATACAGAGCTGACAGACATGATCCCTGTCAGCAAAAACCTTACATTGATTCATTCATTCAATAGTATTTACTAAGTTTTTACTGTGTGCAGAGCAATCTACTCAGCTCATGGAAAAGAACAATAGAACAAAAGAACAGTGACATTCCCTGCCAATAACAAGCTCACAGCTTGGGAAAGTACAATACAACAGTAAACAGTGACATCCCCTGCCCACAACGAGCTCACAGTCCAGAAGGTAGAAGACAGACAACAAGACAAATAAATAAAGTTACAACTATATACATAAGTGCTGTGGAACTGGAAGAGTGGGGAAGAACAAAAGGAGCAAGTTGGGATGACACAGAAGGGAGTGGGAGATGAGGAAAAGTGGAGCTTAGTCTTAAGAGAGGAAAACAGACACTGAAATGATTACACATAGGGGAGATGGCAGGGTATGAGGAAGTGTGTATAAGTATCATAGGGCTGAAGGTGGGGTTAATGTCAAATTCATAAAGAATGCAGATCCAAACTCATGGGTGATGCAGAAGGGAGAGTGGTTAGGGAAAATTTAGGACTTAGGAAAGATATCTTGGTGTTGTCAGGATGACTTTGAAGGAGGAAAGAGTAGGGATCACTTGAATATGAAAAGGTAGGGTGTTCCAGGACAGAGGGAGAACATGGGCAAGAGGTTGGTGAGATAGATGGCATTGAGGTACAGTGAATAAGTCAGCATCAAAGGAGCAAAGTATGTGGTCTGAGTTGTAGTCAGAGATCAGCAAAGTGAAGTAGGATGGGCAGAGCTGATTGAATGTCTTAAAAATGATGGGAAGCAGTCTCTGATGCAGAGGTGGCTAGGCAGCATTTGTGGTAGGAATGAGGTGATATGGACTGAACATATCTTTAGAAAAATGATTCAGACAGCAGGGTCAAGTATGGACAAGAGTGGAGAGATACAGGAAGCAGGGAGGTTAGCAAGGAAGCTGATAGAGTAGTCAAGAAGGGATATGGTAAGTGCTTATATCAGCATGGTAGCAGTTTGGGAGGGGAGGAAAGAACAGACTGTAGAAATGTTGTGAATGTAGAACTGACAGGATTTGGTAAACAATTTAAATTGTGGGTTGAATGAGAGAGTTGAGCCTAGGATATAGGCTTGTGAGACAGGGGAGATGATGGTGGTGACTACAGAGTTAGAAAATACTGGAGAGGACAGGGTTTAGATGGGAAGATGAGGAGTTCTGTTTTGGACAGGTTATTTTTCAGGTGTTGATGGGACATACAAGTGGAGGTGTCTCGGAATCAGGGTGAAATCAAAACTACAGAGAAGGAGAGAGATCAGGGTTGGAGAAGGAGATTTGTGATTCAACTTTTTAGAGGTGGTAGAGGTGAAAGCCATGGGTGCAAATGACTTCTCCCAGGGAGTGGGTGTAGATGAAAAATAGAAGGAGCTGTGCAAACCTTCCACCGTTAGAGATGGTAAGCAGAGAAAGAACCTACTATTAGAGATTGAGAAGCAACAGCCCGGAAGGTAGAAGAAGTAGGAGAAGACACTGTCAATCAGTCAATCGATCAATGGTATTTATCGAGCACTTACTATGTGCAGAGCACTGTACTAAGTACGATACACGGGAATTAGCAGACACATTCCTTGACCATAACGAGATTCAAGGAGAGAGGTCACCCAATAGCCAAGCACCGATAACAAAAGCAAAACTCTGAGACGGACCAGACAATCTCTCCAAAGACAGGGATCGTGTCTACCAACTGTACTGTACCCTTCTAAGCATTTAGTACAGTTCCTCCACTCAGTAAGTGATCAATGAATATAATTAATCAATCTATTGATAAATTGTTCTGAAGTGAATCCTAGAATTCAAAATCTGGAAAAGACCAGGTGAGGTACTTTTTCAAACTCTGCTTAAATCTGACAATTACTCTCCCCTACTTTAAAGCCTTATTGAAGGCACATCTCTTCCAAGAGGCCTTCCCTGACTAAGCCCTACTTTCCTCTCCTCCCACTCCCTTCTGCATTGGCCTGACTTGTTCCCGTGGTGCTTCCCCCCTCCCAGTCCAACAGCACTTATGTACATATCAGCCATTTATGTATTTATATTGATATCTGTCTCTCCCACTGTAGACTGTAAATTCACGGTGGGCAGGGATTGTCTCTCTTTATCGACAGATTGTACTTTCCAAGCCCTTAGTACAATGCTCTGCACACAGTAAGCGCTCAATAAATGACTGAATGAGTGAATGAGTGAATGTGGGTGAAAGATTAAAGGCAGCTGGGGAGAATTTTTAAATTCATTCATTTTGTAAAAGGACCAAAAAGAAGATCTCTTTATTCAATCTCACCTGGACCCTTTTCAAAAAGGACTACATCAAAGTTCACCTAGGCAACTGAATCCTCATTCCCTTAACATTAATGTATTCACCCTACCCTAACCCCCACAGAGCACTTATGTATATATTTTCGAATTGTTTTACTTTCCCCTCCCTGTAATGTATTTCAGTGTCTGTGTTCCCAGATAGATTATAAAATTCTTGTGTCAGGAATTGTGTCTTCACACTCCATTGTCCTCTCCAGGCACTTAGAATCAATCCAATCAATCAGTGGTATTTACCGAAAGCTTATTGTGGGCAAAGCACTGTTCTAACTGCTTGGAAGAATACAATACAGTAGATTAGATAGACACATCCCTGCTCACAAGTATACTACATACTAATGGAGAAGCTTAGAATAATTCTCTGTATTGTAATAAAACCTCAGAAAATAATATTGATTAATCAACTCCTCCCATAAAAAATATTCCCTTATTCTTCTTGATCAAAAATTGCACCCTAAATTTACAAATTTAGGCTGTTTCTTTAACTTATTTCTAATGATATTTTTATAAGGTGAAAACTGTTGAATCCCTTGCATCTTTAGCCAGTCACAAAGAAAGGTGGAATCTTTTGTGAGCTAGCCGAAGTGCTAAAGCAAGACATTTCCTTAGTCCCAGGAGAAATGTTCTTAGCACATAAATAAAGGAAAAGGCAAAAACATTTGCGCTGTAAGAAAAGCATATAATGATAAAAGTTGTATGCTTAAGAAAAAAAATCTTTTTCGGAAGAGCTTTGGCTGGAAATGGCTGCAGCTATCAAAAAGAAAAAAAAATGTGTTGCTGAATCAGCTGTTGGCAAAAGAAACCTTCAACTTCCCACGAAGCAGGACACTTCCTAAATAATCGTTAGAAAAATATATGGAGCTATTTGCTTTTTCTCCCAGTTTCGACTTAATGTTACTGATATATTTTAGAAAAAAACGAACTCGCTTGCACAAAATGACTGTTATTTCGACTAAAATGAAAGAGGGCTTGACACATTCGGGCCCAAGAGCAGCAGTACCAGCAGCAGAAGAAGCCGTAGGAATAGGAGTAAAAGTAATAGCGGTTCTAGAAGAAGAAGCAAAAGCTGTAACAGCCCAATAGTAGTAATAGGAATCGTAGTATTATCCTTGATTCCTCTCTCTTATTCATCCCACAGAGTCAATCCATCACTAAATCCTGTGGGTTCAATTTAAACGACATCACTAAAATCCACCCTTTCTTCTCCATGCAACTGCTACCAAGTTAATCCAAGCACTCACTCTATCCCTCCCTGATAACTGTATCAGCCTCCCTGCTGACCTCCCTGCCTCTGGGGTCTCTCCACTCCAGTCCATACTTCACTCTGCTGCCCACATCATTTTTCTACAAAACTGTTCAGTCCATGTTCTCCACCCCTCAAAAACCTCCAGCTGTTGCCCATCCACCTCTGCATCTGACAAAAACTCCTCACCATTAGCTTTAAAGCATTCCACTATCTTGCCCACTCCTACCTCACCTCACTGTTCTTCTATTACATCCCAGACTGCACACTTGGCTTCTCTTGTGATAACCTTCTCAGTGTATCTCGATCTCGTCTATCTCACTGCTGACTTCTCACCCTCCTCCTGCCTTTGGCCTAGAACACTTTTCCTCCTCATATCTGACAATTACTATCTCTCCCTTCAAAGCCTTAATGAAGACACATCTCCAAGAGGTGTACTCTGGCTGTGCCCTCCTTTACTCTTCTCCCATTCTCTTCTCTGTATCATCCTAACTTGCTCCCTTTATTCATCCTATGCCATGATCCCACAACACACATGTTCATATCTGTAATTTGTTCATTTATATGAATGTCTTCTCCTCCTCTAGACTATAAGCTTATTATGGGCAGGGAAATGTCTTTTTATTATGCTAATGTACTTTGCCAAGCACTTAGTCCCCTCTCAGAGTCCACATGGAGAGTTTCCAGGACTCTACCAGTCTCGGCAAAGGGAGGGAGAGTCAAGCAGAAACCGTACATTCCATTCCTAGCTTGAGCAGTGGCTAGCGAGTGGAAGGCAATCTGCTACAAGTCAAAACTCACTTGTGCTGGGCAGCAGCGGCATGGGAGAGAGTTGAGGGTGGAGACTCAGGTTTATTGAGCAGAAGGAGGCAGTGGTAAACCTCTTCTGAATTTTTACCAAGAAAGCTCTATGGGTATACTACCAGAACAATTGCAGATGGAGGTGGGACGTTCTGGGAGAGATGTGTCTATGGCGTCGCTATGGGTTGGAGACAACTCGCTGGAATAAGACAAGCACTCAGAACAGTGCTCTGCACATAGTAAGCACTCAGTAAATATGGTCGACTGATTGACTAGAAATAGTAGCAGCAGCAGCAGTATTAGCAAGTATCCATCACCCATGGATGCAATGCACTGTACTTCAAGTGACTGAGAAGTACGAAGAAGCAACATGTTTCCTGGCCAGAAGAAGCTTCTCCTCTAGTGATATGAACAAAGAGAGTAACTGTGTAATGGCCAAAAAAGTAAATGCTCATGACTCCCCTATCTTAAAAAACCCCTCCACTGACCCCATGCCTCCCTCCAATTACTGCCCATCTCCTTCCCACCATTCCTCACCAACTCCTTGAGGAGGTTGCCTATACCCGCCGTCTCCACTTCCTCTCCTTCAATTCTCTCCTTGATGCCCTCCAGACTGGCATCTCCTTCACTCCACAGAAACCACCCTCTCAAAGGTCACAAGTGACCTCTTTCTTCCTGAATCCTACTACTCCATCCTAATCTTCCTCGACCTCTAAAATGCCTTCAATACTGTTGAATACCCCCTTCTAGAAACATTATCCAACCTCAGCTTCACTGACTATGTTCTCTCCTGGTTCTCCTGCTATCTCTTTGGCCACTCATTCTCAGCCTCTTTCACGGTCTTCTACTTTGCCTCCCACCACCTAACTTTGGGAGTGCCTCAAGGTTCAGTTCTGGTCCCCCTTCTATTCTCCATCTACACCTACTCCCTTGGAGAAGTCATTCACTCACATGGCTTCAACTACCACCTCTATGTGGATGATTGCCAAATCTACATCTCCAGTAGTCTCTCCTTCCCTGGAGTCTCACATTTCCTATTGCCTTCAAGACATCTCCACTTGGATGTCCCACCGTCATCTCAAACTTCGTATGTAGAAAAGAGAAACGCCCTAACTTCCTGCCAAAACTCTGTCCTCATTGTGTCTTTCCCATCAGTGTAGTCAGCACCACCATACTTCCTATCTCACAAGCCTATAACCTTGGCATTATCCTTGACTCTTCTCTCTCATTCAGCCCACATATTCAACCTATGACTCAATCCTGTCAGTTCAACCTTCAAAATGTCACTTAATTCTGACCTATCCTCTCCATCCAGACTGGTACCATATTCATCCAAGAACTTATCTTACCCCACCTTGATTACCGTATCATTCTCCTTGCTGACCTCCCTGCCTCCTGACTTTCCTGACTCCAGTCCATACTTCACTCTGCTGACCACACCATTTTTCAGTTCCAGTTTTCCCATTCCTCAAGAACCTATAGTGGCTGCCCATCTATTTCTGCATCCAACAGACAGTCCTTACCACTGGCTTTAAAGCAGTTGATCACCTTGGCCCCTCCTACCTCACCTCATTATTCTCTCATTACAACCCACTCTGTGCACTTTTTTCCTTTAATGCCAACCTACTCGCTGTACCTCGGACTCGTCTGTCTTGACGCCGACCTCTCTCCCACGACAAGCCTCTGTTCTGGAAAGCCCCTCCTCTTCATATCTGATAGACAATCACCCTCCCCAACTTCAAAGTCTTATTGAAGGCAAATTTCCTCCAAGAGGTCTTACCTGATTAAGCCTTCATTTTCTTTTCTCCTACTCCTTTCTGCATCACCCTGATTTGCTCCCTTTATTAACCATCCCCTAAAGCCAGACAGCACTTATATAGACATCCGTAACTTATTCATTTGTATTAATGACTGTCTCTCCTGTTAGATTGTAAACTTGTTATGGGCAGGAAATGTTTCTGTTATATTGTTACATTGTATTGTCCCAAGTGTTTAGTACAGTGTTCTGCACACAGGGCATGCTCAATAAATACAGTTGATAGATTGATTAACAAAGGGCAATGTGGTCTAGTGGAAAAAGCATGAGCCTGGAAGTCAGGAGACCTAGATACAAATTCCTGCTCTGGCACTTTCATTCATTCAATAGTATTTATTGAGCGCTTACTATGTGCAGAGCACTGTACTAAGGGCTTGGAATGTACAATTTGGCAACAGATAGAGACAATCCCTGCCCACTGAAGGGCTTACAGTCTAATCGGTGGAGACAGACAGACAAAAACAATAGCAATAAATAGAATCAAGGGCTTTGAAGAGGGGAAGAGAGTTAGTTTGGCGGAGGTGAGGAGGGAGGGCATTCCAGAACAGCGGGAGGACGCGGGCCAGGGGTTGACGGCGGGATAGGTGAAAACGGGGGACGGTGAGGAGGTGAGTGGCAGAGGAGCGGACCCTACGGGGTAGGCAGTAGAAAGAGAGAAGGGAGGAGAGGCAGGAGGGGGCAAGGTGATGGAGAGCCTTGAAGCCTAGAGTGAGAAGTTTTTGTTTCGTGTGGAGGTTGATAGGCAACCACTGGAGGATTTTAAGGAGGGGGGTGACATGACCAGAGTGTTTCTGCGGGAAGATGATCCGGGCAGCAGAATGAAGAATAGACTGGAGCGAGGAGAGACAGGAGGGAGATCAGAGAGAAGGCTGACACAATAATCCAGCCGGGATATTATGAGATCCTGATAATGTCATACTTGCTGTGTGACATTGGGCAGGTCACTTAACTTATCTGTGCATCAAGTTCCTTTATCTTTAAAATGGGGATTAAGATGTGAACCCCATGTGGGACATGGGGACAGGGACTGTGATCAACCTGATTATCGTATATTTAACCCAGGGCTTAAAACAGTGCTTGACACATAGTACTTACCGTAAAATACCATAAAAAGTAATAAAAATAAATAATTGAATGTATAATTGAACAAGTATACTTACATAAATATTTACTTAGAGATGGCTAGTGAATTCATACCACTCAAAAAAACTAAACCTAAGTAAAGCTGATGAGAGATTTGTTTTGGCTAACACCAACCTGAACTCACAGGAAAACCAGCAGAATTCTAGAATAATGCCAATTTTCATCTTGGAGTTTCATTTTCTAGTTATTCAAAGTAGCACTACTGAAAAATGTATGAGCTTCAATTCCCGTTCAGTAACACATCTGCTTGCTTGAGCAGGATAAAAGATAATGAATCTTTGCATTAGGAAATTGATTTGTGTAGTCTCAAGTTTCTCATTTAATTTACATTTCAGAAATGAATATATGAGTCAGGATATCTTATTGTTTTTTCACTGTCCTACTAGGACTGAAATCAGTTGGCTTGAATGCATTTGAAAAATGTAAATTTACCTTATCTCAAAATGTCAGGTATCTTTTTCCAGTCTACAACTTGAACATTAAGCATAAAACTCAGGAGGGCTAGATATGAAGCTGCTAGCATACATTTCCTATGTAACAGTTCTGCTTCTTAATATACAGCCCTTTTAAGAGTTTTGAGAAGTATCTCCAGATACACTGATATTTTAGTTTTTTAAAAATTCCCAGAATTGGTGCAGTCAACTTTTTCCTATTTCACAGTTAATTAAGATTAGTGTCAAAGAATCTAATCCAAGCGCTCACTTGTGATCAAAGACATACCCTCAGGGAGATTGTTTTCTCCAACACTGAAAGCAAGGGTGTGACGGGTCATTTTGGATCATCACCAGTGGAATTTATTTAGTGCTTATTATGTGCAGAATACTGTACTAAGCTCTTAGGAAAATACAATACGGTAGAGTTGGTAGACTGACAACATTCCCCACTGACAATGAGTTTCCAGTTTAGATCCCACCTATGAATTCTTTTCCAGCTCTCAGTACAGTATGCTGCCACAGTAAGCATTTAATAAATGCAATTAATAATAATAATAATAATGTTGATATTTGTTAAGTTCTTTCTATGTGCCAAGCACTGTTCTAAGCGCTGGGATAGACACAAGGTAATCAGGGGTTGTCCCATGTGGGGCTCACAGTCTTCATCCCCATTTTACAGATGAGGTAACTGAGGCACAGAGAAGTTAAGTGACTTGTCCAAGATCACACAGCTGACAAGCGGCAGAGCCAAGATTAGAACCCATGACCTCTGACTCCCAAGCCTGGGCTTTTACTACTACTATTACCAACAATCAATCAGTGTTGTATATTGAACACTTAGTGTGTGCAGAGCACTGTACTAAATGCTGGGGAGAGTGCAACATAACATTGTTAATAGATATGTTCCCTTCTCAAAAGAGTCTAGAGAACGGTCAAGAGCTGCAGTAACCAGAAAGTAGGAGTATTTGAGGAGGTGAGTGAGGCATGGAAAGTAGATGTTAGGTTTGAGGGGCTGGGATTGAGTGGTAACGCTGACCAAAAGTCATTCAGGGCAGGAGATGGAGGTGGGTGTCCTCTACAGCCCTGGCTGCAGACTGACACGACAGTGGTGCTGAAATGAGACTCAGTCAGTAGTATTTATTGAGTGCTTATAGATGGCTTACCTCACCTCCCTTCTGTCCTTCTACATCCTAGTCTGTAGTCTCTGCTTCTCTGATGTTAACCCTCTCACTGTACCTCTATCTCTCCTGTCTCACAGCCAACCACTGGCCCACATCCTACTTCCGGCCCTCACTCCTCACATCTGCCAAACAATCACTCTTCTCCCCCTTCAAAGCAGTACTGAAGACACACCTTCTCCAAGAGGCCTTCCCAGACCAAATTCCCTTTTCCTCAGCTCTCCGTCCCTTCCACGTCACCTCAACTCACTCCCTTTGCTCTTTTCCCTCTTCCGCCTATCAGTTCTTACATATATATATATATATATATAATTCTATTTATCTATACTGATGCCTGTTTATTTGTTTTGATGTCTGTCTCCCCTCCCCAGACTGTAAGCCTGGTGTGGGCAGGGATTGTCTTTCTTTATTGCTGTATTTTACTTTCCAAGCGCTTACTACAGTGCTCTGCACACAGTAAATGCTCCATAAATATAACAGAATTGAATGAATATGATATATAATGAAACAGAAGTGTATGAGCTGCCCAGCAACTGAAGAGCTACTGGTGGTCTGCGACCCACAGTTTGATCAAACCTGGCCTAAAGATGAAACTCCCGTGGTGCTGACTGGAACCCGCTCAGGTTTGTTCTGAGTCACGTGAGCTGCATCTGTGCATCCGGAGAAGCAACGTGGCCTAGTGGATAGTGTATGGGCCTGGGAGTCAGAAGGACCTGGGTTCTAATATTGGCTCTACCACATGGGCAAGGCACTTCATTTCTCTGAACCTCAGTTATGTCATCTGTAAAATGGGGATTGAGACTGTCAGCCCCACATGGGCCAGGGACTGTGTCCAATTTGATTTGCTTGTATTTATTCCAGAGCTTAGTACAGTGCCTGACACATAGTAAGTGCTTAACAAATACCATTATTATTATTATTTATCCATTCCAATCTCGGGTCGTTCCCTGGTCACAGGAGCCCATCAGACTCAGCAGTCAGCATGGCAGAGTGGATAAAGCATGGGCCTGGGAGTCAGAAGGTCATGACTTCTTATCCCGGATCCACCACTTGTCTGCTGTGTGACCTTGGGCAAGTCACCTTACTTCTTTGTGCCTCAATTAGCTCATCTGTAAAATGGGGATTAAGACCGTGAGCCCTTGTGAGACAGGGACTGCGTCCACCCCGATTTGTTTGTATCTATCCCAGCACTGGCACACAATAAGCACTTAACAAATACCATAATTATTATTATTATTAGGTCAGTCCAGGATCTTCTTGGGAGATGATTTAGATTTTTCTCTCCCTGCCACTCTATGCTTCCCGGTACCCGGTACCCACACTTTTCTAAGTACACAGAGATCCCGGCTCTCCCTTCCACACCCCAACACCTTCCACTTGCTTTCCTTTTCACATCTACATATCTAGACATCCAGTTCCTACCCCATCAAATATCACTGTCATAATCATTACCCCCTCAATTCTCAAAGTCCCTTCCAGACCCTGAGGTCCCTGCTCATGAGTTGGTGTCCACCCCTGAATTATTGTTCCCTCCTATTTGGGTGGAAACAGTGAAACCTGACAGGGAGGAAGTTGGGGGCAGAATCAGTGAGAATTACGGGGATGAGAGTAGAAAGTTAATCTTTTTGAAAACCTTGCTCATCTGCCATCCTGGGCTTTCAGAATAGTGAGGTTGTTTACTTGCATAACTGGTCCAGGCTACAAACTGATAAAGAAAACAGCCATCTGAATAATAGAAGTCAGTTTTGTAATTATGAAGTGCCAGAGAGGCGGCTGTTACCGGTTGTAACCTGTGAGAAGTCTATCAGGGAAGGATGTAGTGGATAGACAGGTCCTTAATTGAAATGTTAGAAGGATGTGATCTGATTGTAAGTGCCAAAAAAATTCACAGGATCATGGGGTAGCTGAAGGCCCAGGAGCAGATAGAGTGAGACATGAAAAATTAGCAGTTCGGCCCCTAGACAGCAATATCGGAGGCATGATTTTCAGTCCAATCTTGGCTATTTCTAACATGATCCTATTTCCTGGAATTCATATTTGACACTGGGGCTTCCATGTGGTGGGGCCAGAAAGGAGGAATGATGGTGGGAAGGAAGGGCAAAAAGCCAGAGAAGATAGAAAGGGAGACCTGGAAATAGGGATTAACAGAAGTCCCACTTTTGGCCTCACGAGGTATGGTGTTTGGTATTTGTTAAGCACTTACTATGTGTCAGGCACTGTACTAAACTCTGGGGTGGATACAAGCAAATTAGGTTGGACACAGTCCCTGTCCCACATGGGGCTCACAGTCTCAAGCCCCATTTTTCTGATGAGGGAACTGAGACCCAGAGAAGTGAAGTTGATTCATTCATTCATTCATTCAATAGTATTTATTGAGTGCTTACTATGTGCAGAGTATTGTACTAAGTGCTTGGAATGTACAAATCGGCAATAGATAGAGATAGTCCCTGCCCATTGACGGGCTTACAGTCTAATCGGAGGAGACAGACAAAAACAGTAGCAATAAATAAAATCAAGGGGATGTACAGCTCATTAAAACAATAGCAATAAATAGAATCAAGGTGATGTACATCTCATTAACAAAATAAATAGGGTAATAAAAAATATATACAATTGAGCGGACAAGCACAGTGCTGAGGGGAGGGGAAGAGATGGGGGAGGAGCAAAGGGAAAGGGGGGGGAAAGGGGGCTTAGCTGAGGGGAAGTGAAGGAGGGGGTAGAGAGGCAGCAGAGGGAGCAGAGGGAAAAGGGGAAGCTCAGTTTGGGAAGGCCTCTTGGAGGAGGTGAGCGCTAAGTAGGGCTTTGAAAAGGGGAAGAAAATTAGTTTGGCGGAGGTGAGGAGGGAGGAGGGAAGTGACTTGCCAAGACCACCCAGCAGACAAGTGGAGAAGCTGGAATTAGAACCCATGACCTTTTGACTCCCAGGTCCATGCTCTGTCCAGTGAGCTATGCCACTCTGTGCTAGGTAGCCATGGCTAGGGGCTGGTATGGCTGGCCCTCAGGTGGCCTTTGATCTGTGCCATTTACCTTTGGAGCACACTTGTCAATTGTTATAAAAATCTGTTCACATAAGGTTCTCTGCATATGTATATGTATGTATGTACTTATATATGTGTGTATTTATAAATGAGGCATGTCTTTGTGTGCAAGCATGGAAGACTACTTATATCTGGCCAATGTAGGCCTTTGTGGGTATGTCTGAGTGATTAGTGTGTGTCTGTGTGAGTGTGTTAGGGATTGTCTGAAAGAGATTGGCTTAATTTTCTGGTTAAATGAAGCTGTTTAGATATGGTCTTGGGACAATTTTTCTTTCTAGCTATTCTGGCAAATATTCATAGCCTTTCTGATTTGGATAATTCAGGAAACATCAAAATAAATCAAAGCCTAAAACCCCCTTCTTGATTTTACTCAGATAATTGCAGGAAAACAGAACTGAATGTGCCCCAAACTTCCTGAATTTAGCAGACTAACTCCTAAATTGCACTACAGAAACTGGTTTAACATAAAACGCATTGATCGGTAATCACTTTTTCCATCCACTCAGACTACATCAAATAAATCAGGCTTCTGGACACAAAACCTGTTAAAACTAACAAAAAAGAACTAGTTTAACTGAAAAAAGAGAAGCAGCATGGCCTAGTGGAAAGAGAGCAGGCTTGGGAGTCACAGAGTCTGGATTCTAATGCCAGCTCAGTTAAGTGTTTGCTGTGACCTTGGGCAGGTCACTTAACTTCTCTGTGCTTCAGTTTGCTCACTTGTAAAATGAGGAGTAAATAGTGGTTCTCCCTAATACTTAGACTGTAAGTCCCAAGCAAGACGGGGACTGTGTCCACTCTAAGTAAATTGTATTCATTCATTCATTCATTCAATAGTATTTATTGAGCGCTTACTATGTGCAGAGCACTGTACTAAGCGCTTGGAATGAACAAGTCGGCAACAGATAGAGACAGTCCCTGCCGTTTGACGGGCTTACGGTCTAATCGGGGGAGATGGACAGACAAGAACAATGGCAATAAATAGAGTCAAGGGGAAGAACATCTCGTAAAAACAATGGCAACTAAATAGAATCAAGGCAATGTACAATTCATTAACAAAATAAATAGGGTAACGGAAATATATACAGTTGAGCGGACGAGTACAGTGCTGAGGGGATGGGAAGGGAGAGGGGGAGGAGCAGAGGGAAAGGGGGAAAAGAGGTTTTAGCTGCGGAGAGGTGAAGTGGGGTGGTAGAGGGAGTAGAGGGAGAAGAGAAGCTCAGTCTGGGAAGGCCTCTTGGAGGAGGTGAGTTTTAAGTAGGGTTTTGAAGAGGGGAAGAGAATCAGTTTGGCAGAGGTGAGGAGGGAGGGTGTTCCAGGACCGCGGGAGGACATGGCCCAGGGGTCGACGGCGGGATAGGCGAGACCGAGGGACGGTGAGGTTGTGGGTGGCAGAGGAGCGGAGCGTGCGGGGTGGGCGGTAGAAAGAGAGAAGGGAGGAGAGGTAGGAAGGGGCAAGGTGATGGAGAGCCTTGAAGCCTAGAGTTAGGAGTTTTTGTTTGGAGCGGAGGTTGATAGGCAACCACTGGAGTTGTTTAAGAAGGGGAGTGACACGCCCAGATCGTTTCTGCAGGAAGTTGAGCCGGGGAGCGGAGTGAAGAATAGACTGGAGCGGGGCGAGAGAGGAGGAAGGGAGGTCAGAGAGAAGGCTGACACAGTAGTCTAGACGGGATATAACGAGAGCCCGTAGCAGTAAGGTAGCCGTTTGGGTGGAGAGGAAAGGGCGGATCTTGGCGATATTGTAGAGGTGAAACCGGCAGGTCTTGGTAACGGATAGGATGTGAGGGGTGAACGAGAGAGACGAGTCAAGGATGACACCGAGATCGCGGGCCCGAGAGACGGGAAGGATGGTCGTGCCATCCACGGTGATAGAGAAGTCCGGGAGAGGACCGGGTTTGGGAGGGAAGATGAGGAGCTCAGTCTTGCTCATGTTGAGTTTTAGGTGGCGGGCCGACATCCAGGTGGAGACGTCCTGGAGGCGGGAGGAGATGCGAGCCTGAAGGGAGAGGGAGAGGACAGGGGCGGAGATGTAGATCTGCGTGTCATCTGCATAGAGATGGTAGTCAAAGCCGTGAGAGCAAATGAGTTCACTGAGGGAGTGAGTGTAAATGGAGAACAGAAGAGGGCCAAGAACTGACCCTTGAGGAACTCCAACAGTTAAAGGATGGGAGGGGGAGGAGGCGTCAACGAAGGAGACCGAGAATGACCGGCCAGAGAGGTAAGAGGAGAACTAGGAGAGGACGGAGTCCGTGAAGCCAAGGTGAGATAAGGTATGGAGGAGGAGGGGATGGTCGACAGTGTCAAAGGCAGCAGAGAGGTCAAGGAGGATCAGAATGGAGTAGGAGCCATTGGATTTGGCAAGAAGGAGGTCATGGGTTACCTTAGAGAGAGCAGTCTCGGTAGAGTGGAGGGGACGGAAGCCAGATTGGAGGGGGTCTAGGAGAGAATGGGAGTTAAGGAATTCTAAGCATCGATTGTAGATGACTCGCTGTACCTACCCCAGTGTTTAGAACAGTGGTTTACACACAACAAGCGCTCAACAAATATCATGAAAAAAGAAAAAAGTAACCTATTAAATATTAAATTACAATTTTTTGAGTGCCCTTTAAAACACTGACTAATGTTTAGAGTGTGTTTTTCTCACCCTAAGGAAACATAAAATGTCAATCTAGGTTAATTGGTAGCATGGCTGACATGACAGGTAAGACCCAGAGGCTCTTGAGATTTCTTTGACATTTCTCTATGTTACAGAAGAGTCTGGAAATATTCCTCTTCTGTGTCTGCTGCAGGGTTTACAAAGTCCCAGCCATAAAGGAGAGGGAAATGTATGCATAGCCGGGGCTTATGTCTGCTTTGGGGAAGACAGAAAAAAGACTGTCCAGGATCGAACAGTCTTCATCTGGCAAATGATCAGTTAGATTGTAGTCCGCCTCTGCCACCTACCTGCTGGGTTACCTTGAGTAAGTCCCTTAACCTCTCTGTACCTCAGTTTCTTCAGTTTCATCTTTAGGAGTTCAATAAATACCATTGATTGACAATAATTATGTAGTGTATTCATTCCTGCATTCATTCAGTCGTATTCATTAAGCACTTAACTGCGTGCAGAACACTGTACTAAGCACTTGGAAAGTACAATTCAGCAATGAAGAGAGACAATCCCTGCTCACAACGGGCTTACAGTGTGAGATCATAGCGTTTAGCAAAATCATTCTGCACCGCCACAGACACTGCTTTAACTTCTATCTGCCATTTAGCTTTATGCGCTTTCCACCATCAAAGGTTATGAATGATGCAATGCAAGCCATCAGAACAAAAGACATTTGTAATTAAAGAATAATGGATGGAAAAAACATCACTTGGGAAATGTTAAAAAGGACTATATACCAAGAATGATGAGATCGATACTGTTCAGCATGCCTGTCCATGAACATATATATTCACCACAAACTAGTACACAAATCAACATTGTGTTTGATGGTGTCCCCTGACACAAAGTCATCAGGTACAGGAGTAGCTGAATAAATGACTAAAGCCATTAGATTAAAAGATCCATGTCTTCTCCCTCCTTTAGGAGTCTCAAAATTCCCTGGGTTGTTTTCTGAGCACTATAGACACTTAATAAACTATGTTGACTTACTGACTGACTGATTGCCTATGTTGACTTACTGACTGACTGATTGCCCGGCTACTTGACTAGAAATTTTTCTCACCCCATTTGCATGATAAAGACAGACCTTGCTGCCATTTGCAGAGCCTCTCCTTATTTGCAGTGTGACCTCATTTACTTGTGGGTTGCATGACATTTTGTGATAATCGCTGTAATTCGAGTTGCTTTTTATCTGTTTTGTTTCCCCATAGTCCACAGCTGTGTCATCTTGCTTCAAGTTGTGCTTCAGTACGTCATGATATCATTTTCTCTGCCTGCCTTCCTTCCCATCAGTTCATTTCAAGTCCACATTCAGCAGCTGTTTTAGCATCCTGTTAGTATCTGCTCTCCACAAATGTGTCCTATCCAGCAAAGCAGAGAGAGGCAGTAAGTGTGACTGCTTGAAACTCCTTAAGGTTGTTGATACTATTTTGCCATTTAAGTAATAAGTGTGCTGTATTAGGCGGCACTCCCCCTTTTATCCATCTACTCTCTTCACTCTCCATATTCTAGTTCTTCTTTCTCTTTATCTAACCTACTAAATTTCCACTTTTGGAGTCTCTCCCTGTACCTACTGCTGCTTGTTTATGCTCTTCTCCCCTGCCCAGAACTCCCTCCCACTTAAAGTCAGACAGTTAACAGCTCTCATCATCTTCCAAACCCTTCTTAAATCAACCAATCAATCAATGGTATTTATAGAACACTTACTGTGTGCAGACCTCTGTACTAAGCGCTTAGGAGAGTACAATCCAACAGAGCTAGAAGACATATTGCCCACTCACAGCAAGCTCACATCTCCTTCAAAATGCTCTCCCGGATTAACTTCTAAACTTCCCAAATTGGATCTTTTCCCTCAACTGTTATTTCACCACTTTTGCACTGATAGATCCATAGTCATCCAGAACATTTATGTACACAACTTGCCTACCTTCCAAAAAATTAATGATTACTTAGTACTCACTAGCACATTTTTATCAGTTAAACAGTGAATGTCAGAGTTCATGAATACTGACAGGCACAAATATTTATTATTATTAATAATAATAATAATGTTGGTATTTAAGTGCTTACTATGTGCCAAGCACCGCTTTAAGTGCTGGGGTAGATGCAAGGTAATCAGGTTGTCCCTCATAGAGCTCACAGTCTTCATCTCCATTTTACAAATGAGGTAACTGAGGCACAGAGAAGTTAAGTAACTTGCCCAAGGTCACATAGCTGAAAAGAGGCAGAATCAGGATTAGAACAGATTCCTGTTAGGATTTGCAAATACTGCATTGTGTACCTCATGACATAGATGAAACACAGGGCTGGGTGTCATAGGGTCACAAATTCTAATTCTAATTCCACTTGTCTGTTGCATGACCTTGGGCAAGTCACTTCACTTCTCTGTGCCCCAGTTATCTGATTTGTAAATTAGCATCTGTAGAGAAGCAGCGTGGCTCAGTGGAAAGAGCCCGGGCTTGGGAGTCAGAGGTCATGGGTTCAAATCCCAGCTCTGCCACTTGTCAGCTGTGTGACTGTGGACAAGTAACTTCACTTCTCTGTGCCTCAGTGACCTCATCTGTAAAATGGGGATTAACTGTAAGCCTCAAGTGGGACAACCTGATGACCCTGTATCTACCCCAGTGCTTAGAACAGTGCTCTGCACATAATAGCTTAACAAATACCAACATTATTAAATTGGGAACAGAGACTGTGAGCCCTAAGTGGGAAAGGGACTGCATGGAACCACATTTGCTTATATCCACCCCAGCACTTAGAACAGAGCCTGGTAAATAGTAAGCACTTAACAAATACCAAACACCAAATTCCCTTTTGCTTCTTCTTTCTCTCTGTGTATTTTTGTGTCTATATCCCTTATGAGATCACAAGCCCTCTCAGAGCATGCATTTCTCCTTACTCCATTGTGCCCTTCCAAGTGCTCTGTACAATGTTCTGCTGTCAATCAGTACTACTGAGGAACGATTGATTAAACAAAGATGACGCCAATAATCACATTTCTCTATGGGTGAGAGTGTGGCTCATAAGGTTTATATGGAACAGGCATCCCCCTCACGCCAAGCATGTCCAAAGATCATCTCCTGTTGTACTAGTGTGCATGCCATTTGTATGTGGTCTGAACTATCCACAATTCAGTGGATGTCTAAATCCACAAGACTCCAATCTCTCTGTCTGCTGTTTCCTCCCAAGGATGCACTTTTCTCATCCTTTTGGGGCTGGGCCAGCTCTCAGCTCAGCAAACCTATACCCACTGCCTGCCTCTAGTATCTGTAATTCATTTATTTATATCAATGTCTGACTCTCCCTCTAAACTCTAAGCTCGTTATGGGCAGGGAATGGGTCTGCTTATTGTTATATTGTACTCTCCCAAGTGCGTAGTACAGTGCTCTGCACACAGTAAGCCCTCAATAAATACGATTGAATGAATGAATGCTGGTGGCACACCTGCTTGTGAAATTCCCACTTCTCTTCCCGAGAAGGCCACAGCCTCCAAAACAAAACTACTGAGTCTCCACTCATCACCAAGTACTGAGGCCAAGTACTATTACTCCTATTCCCATCCTGTCCACGTTCCTTTCCAGGCCAACCTATCCCCAGTTCAGCAACCTTCAATTTAATAATCAATCAATTGATGAAGGTTATTCTTTAAGCACTTAGTGTGTGCAGAGTACTGTTCTAAAGAATTGGCAGAAACATTAGTTGCCCACAGTGAGCTTATGTGCTAATCAAAAATAAAGTCAAGGCTTTAGTACAGTGCCAAGCACATAATAACACATACTATTAAAAATTCAGCCCTTTAATTTATCAACGGAGAGCTAACAGATAACTAAAGGTAAATAAACAGTCAAGGATGATAAATCCCATCAGTCCTACTACAGTTACTAAGTTTGGCTAAGGATCAAATTAAGCAGGTTGTTTCTATCTTTCATCTACCCACTACTTGCTCACAAGAAATGCAGATTCTCAATCCTTCACCTTGATAGGCTTCCCCCCAAAGCCTCAGGATAAAGTTGTGGCTTCCTCTACCCTTCACTTTCTGCATATTCTAATAGAATAAACAAGTATGAAGTGGAAAGCACGTTCTGAGAGGAGAGACCATCGAATAAGCATAGATATGCTATAAAACCTGTCTTCCCTTTTAAGGCATATTTACATTCTTGTTTTCAATCAGATGAAGGGTAAATTTGAAAGTAGTTGCCTTTCTAATGTGAATAAACTGGAAACTCTCCATTTGAATAAACACACAAGATGTTATTCTCAGGTGTCTAATTGACTGACTCTGTTGCTCAAGGTTGATTTTTGATCTTACCTGATGTGATTTTTTTTATTTGCCAAGGTGCTACTTCAGGGAGAGTCAAACTAGGCGCTTTTTAAAAAAAGAAATCCCTGAGGAGTTGTTTTTTCCTAATTGTAATCATTTATTTTCTGTGGAATTAACCAAGAGTGGACAGGCACTATTTGTAATCAGGTTTAAAACAAGGCACCTCAGTTTGTAACCCTGCTTTTCACTTACATGAACCATTATCAGTATCTAGGAATTTTTATTTTCTCAGCTGTTCTTCAGGCAGCAGTTGGGTAAGGAGAATGACCTCGGGAAGCCTGGTAAAAAAGTCAGAAATGAAATCAAGCGGACAAGTTGGAGTCAAGGTTTCTGAGACCAAATGTTTCTGTAGAGGAAATTTTTTTTTTGGTATTAGACATTTGTTTGCCCTGTGATGATTCATGTTAAAACACTTGTTTCCAACTGAAAAAACCTTGCACAAAATACATTTGTTTCAGGAGAACCTGGGAAAAATTCCTAGATCTGGACTTCTGTCATGAAATATGGTCAGCTTGTGATTATCCCGTTGTCACCTAAACCCCAAGAAGTACATTCCCAGTTATATTCTTCCGACCTTCACGTCAGAGCATTCAGCTGGACCAGGAGGTCAAAGAGAACAGGGGAATAGATAGAGAAGCAGCGTGGCTCAGTGGAAAGAGCACGGGCTTTGGAGTCAGGGCTCATGAGTTCGAATCCCAGCTCTGCCACTTGTCGGCTGTGTGACTGTGGGCGAGTCACTTAACTTCTCTGTGCCTCAGTTCCCTCATCTGTAAAATGGGGATTAAGACTGTGAGCCCCACGTGGGACAACCTGATTCCCCTATGTCTACCCCAGCGCTTAGAACAGTGCTCGGCACATAGTAAGCGCTTAACAAATACCAACATTATTATTATTATTATTAGATCAGGGTAATAGAGGGGAAGAGTGAAAGAGAGGAGAGGAGGAAACAAAGAGATCAGGAGAGTAGAGGAAAGCAGGAGAGTAGGGGACAGTAATCAGGCCCTTGACTGACAAGGACACAGAGACATTGGGGGATTCTGGGAAAATATAAAAGTGACATTTGGGGCCCTGATAGAACAGGCAGTAATTTAAAAGTAGCTAAAAGGCTGATGAACTAGACTCTTGAATATAGAAAATGTGAAGAATTCAGGGCTTGAAAACATACACAAAAACAAAGTCCAAATGAAGGCTATTATTCAATTTCTTTGGCAGGCAACTGAAAACAAAGATAATTCGATATCTAGTCTAGGCACATACAAATCTACTCATTTTTATAACAAAATTTCAAAAAACACTCACTTTGTTATTTTCAAGGCTGGTCACAATACACACTGAACCATTTATCCAAAGATTATCATCCACAGAAAGAAGAAAAAGCAAATACATATCCAATCTCACTTTTACATTAATACTAATTCCTTAACTTTCCAATTTTGAAAAAAATGAGAATGTTAATATAAAATGATTTTACAATATTTGGTCCATCATTAATTTTCCAAGAATGCCTTTTTCCTTTGAGTCAGTGGCTTCATTTACAGTGAATTTATATCTCTTCCCTTTATCTTTTGAACTTCAGGATCTGCCATCCTTCCCATAAACAAAATTGATTCTAGCAAAAGAAAGTGAAAATTGTTTTGTAAATACAGAATGATTTGGAGTGAATTCTGTAAAACTTCGTGGTAATAATTAGGGTATTGCACAAGAATGTATACAAATAAATCAAGTCAGCTGGCATTCTTTTTTAATGTTCAAGATTAATTTCCTTCCCTCTTTTTAACTAACATTATTCTGCTATATCAATAAGAATCATAGCACAGTTCATTTTAGTTTATTACTTAGGATTTTCAAGGCATTTATAAACATGAGCTAAATCAATCTCATTCTCCCGTTGTTTTGAAAATGTATTTCTCCTGTTATAGTACACATAAGCATACATTAAAATTCAGAAATCCGAGTCGATATTTTACTCCAAATACAAATAAATGAAATTGTTTTAGAGATATAATCATATGGCTATCAAATGGCTTGAGTTTAAATTATAAAGTCCAGTGTGTAATGTTAGAGGTAGAAAACATGAACTCTACTGGTTAGAAATGAATAAATACTTAGTATAGCGTCTCAGCCCTTAGGATGGTGCCTAGCACATAGTAAGTGCTTAACAAATACTATTCTTATTAAAACATTTTCATATCACCAACATTCTCAGACCTTCATTGGAGTCAGAGAAAACAGTGCAAAAAAGCAAACACAAACTTTTAATCATTTCTGTACTTGGTAGCTAACAAGGAGCTTAAAGGACCAAATCCAAATGCAAGTGTAACACAGAAGGGAGCAGGAGAAGAGAAAATGAGGACTTAGTAAGGGAAGGCCTCTTGGAGGAAATGTACCTTCAAGAAGGCTTTGAAGATGGGGAGAGTGATTGTCCGTCAGACATGAAGAGGGAGGATGTTCCAAACAAAAGGCAGGATATGAGCAATAGGTTGGTGACAAGAGAGACAAGATCCATTTACAGTGTGTAAGTTGGCATTAAAGGAACAAAGTGTGTGGGCTGGGTTGTAGTGGGAGAGCAGTAGGAGGGAGCAAGGTGATTGAGTGCTTTAAAGCCAATGGAAAGGAGTTTTTGTTTGAGCCGGAGGTGGATGGGCAACCACTGGAGGTTCTTGAAGGGTAGGGAAACAGGGACTGAATGTTTCTGTAGAAAAATGATCCGGACAGCAGAGTGAAGTATAAACTGAAGTGGGGAGAGACAGAAGGCAGGGAAGTCAGCAAAGAGGCTGATACAGTAATCAAAGAAGGATAAGCTAAGTGCTTGTATTAACAAGATAGTTATTTGGATGGAGAGGAAAGGGTGGATTTTAGCAATACTTTAAAGGTTCAACTGACAGGATTTAGTGACAGATTGAATATGTGGATTGAATGAGAGTGATGCATCAAGGATAATGCCAAGCTTACAGGCTTGTGAGACAGGAAGAGTGGTGGTGCTGTCTCAGTAATGGGAAAGTCAGGAGGAGGACAGGGTTTGGATGGGAGGACAAGGAGTTCTTTTTTGGACATATTAAGTTTGAGGTGTCGACAAGACAAGTAGTGATGTCCTGACAGCAGGAGGAAATGAAAGTGATGAGTGTTGCTTTGATGGTGGTGGTTTGATCGCAGCCTAGGACTTAATTGTTTATGATGCCTCCTTGTCCCCTCATGTTAAGAATTATTCATTTGGACATTGATGGAACTGGTAGAAGTCACACGTTGCATCTGTTAAGATCTCACAGCATAAAAAAGTTGAATGCGAATATTGTTTCTTATCCATTCAGTTTGGTCTGAATCTGGATGGTGTATGTTGCTCTGTCCCTCTGTCTGTGCACCAAGAGACATACTAGTGTCTCGATTCATTCATTCATTCAATCGCATTTACTGAGCTCTTACTTGAGCTTGGGAAAGTAAAATACAGTAATAAAGAGTGGTAATCCCTGCCCACAACAAGCTTACAGTCAAGAGGGTCTTATGCCATCGAGCTGTTTCTGACCCAGAGCTACCCAATAGACACATCTCTCCCAGAACGCCTGGCTCTTTATCTGCAATCGTTCTGGTAGTGGATCCATAAAGTTTTCTTGGTAAAAATCTGGAAGTGGCATACCAACGCTGCCTTCCGTGCAGTAAACTCGACTCTCCACCCTTGACTCTCTCCCATGTTGCAGCTGCCCAGCATGGGTGAGTTTTGACTTGTAGTAGATTGCCTTCCACTCACCAGCCACTGCACAAGTAGGAATGGAATGGGTAGACCTCTGCTTGACTCTCCCTCCTGTAGCTAAGACTGGTAGAGTACTGGAAACTCTCCAGGTGCCACCCTGAGAGGGGAGTCTAAAGGGTAAGTAGATTCAATATTCTACCTCTTTGCATCACGAGACAATGAGCTGTTTTGGTAGCAAAATTCAGTACCAACATTCAGTCCTGTGTCAACAGAGAAGATCCTCTGTTGGTGATAATTTTCATATTCATCTTTCTTTTTATGGTGTTTGGTAACCACTTATGTTGTGCCAATCACTGTACTAAGCACTGGGGAGGAAACAAGGTAATGAGGTTGGACAGAGGTTGTCCCATATGGAGCTCATAGTCTAAATAAGAGAGAGTAAGATTTAAACCCTTTTTACAAATGAGGAAGCTGAGGCAGAGAGAAGTTAAGTGAATTGCCCAAGGTCCCACAGCAGCCAAGTGGCGGAGCTGGGATTTTAACCCAGGTCCTCTGGCTGTTTCCTAGGCTATGCTTGTCCTTTTAACATCTGCAAACTGTTAGCTTGTTGTGGGTAGGGAAGCGGCATGGTTTAATGAAAAGAGCACAGGCTTGGGAGTCAGAGGTCCATGGGTTCTAATCCCCGCTCTGCCACTTGTCTATTGTGTGACCTTGGGCAAGTTATTTCATGTCTCTGGGCCTCATTTGCTTCATCTGTAAAATGAGGATTGAGACTTGGAGTCCCACATGGTACAAGTTGCTTACCTTGTATTTACCCCAGCACTTCAAACAGCAGTGCTAGGCACATAGTAAGCGCTTAACAAATACCATCATTATTATTGCTTTTATTTACCAACTCAGTTATATTATATTCTCCCTCGTACTTAGTATATTGCTCTGCAGACAAAAAGTGCTCACCATATACCATTCATTGATTGCCTAAAGATGGAATCTAAAAGAATTGACAAAAACACTTCAGAGATAACAATCACAATAATGATGGTATTTGTGGAGCACTTACTATGTGCCAAGTACTGTTCTAAGCACTGGGGTAGACATAAGGTGATCAGGTTGCCCCATGTGGGGCTCACAGTCTTAATCCCCATTTTACATAGGAGATAACTGAGGCACAGAGAAGTTAAGTGACTTGCCCAAAATCACACAGCTGACAAGTGATGGAGACAGGATTAGAACCCACAACCTCTGACTCTCAAGCCTGTGCTCTTTCCACTAAGCCACCCTGCTTACACAGATTCCCACCACTGCTTGTTTGTCATATGTTAATGTTTTTTGCTTAATAATAATGATGGCATTTATTAAACATTTTCTAAATGCTAAGTACTGAGGTAGGCAATGGGGGTAGTTTGTAGTTAATCAAATTGAACACCGTCCCTGTCTCACTTGGGGGCTCAGAGTCTAAGAGGGAGGAAAAGGCACTGAGGAAGCCAAAGCAGAGAAATTAAGAGACTTTTTCAAGGTCATATTACAGGGCAGAGATTCAGCAAGGTCTAGATCCTGGGTCTACCAGACCTGCCCAAATCCTTGAAGCTTCTTTTAGTACTTGTGATTTATCACAAAACCTTGAACTAGAGGTGCTTTAGACATGTGGCTCTTTCTAGGAATCAGTCACAGTTTCAGCATCTTCAACTGCAGTTGAAATGTTCTTTATGGAAGGGATTAAAATATCAAATTATTAAGAAAATAGTAATTTCTATTCCTTAAGTCACTGTGCTAGAACATTCAAGTTGAAAATGATGAATTATTTAATGCCCAATCATATGTTCCAACTCACTATATAATGAACACTACTATTAAACAAACCCCTGTATTTGACTGTATACCAGGCAAGATTGACCAGCAAGAAAGAAATGCTCTACTCAGGTTATATCTTGTTTCTCCACATATTCCATTTATCACCAGCTCCTGTCAGTTCTACCTTCACAAAATGACCAAAATCCAGCCCTTCCTCCCCATCCAAACTGCTTCCATGCTGATTCAAGCACTTATCCTATCCCACCTTAACTTCTGCATCTGCCTTCTCCCTGACATCTTGGCCTGCTATCTCTCACAACTCCAAACCATAGTATCAACTCAGCTGTATTCAACACTTCCAGCTGTTAGCATAGTTCTCTGCTCATCATAAACTCTCTATCAATACCATCGATAGATTGATCAATTGACTGATTGATTTGCACAGTAACATCACATTTTATGAAGACTAGAAAAGTCACTTGTTTGGACTCCCACAGTGAGTAAGTGACATTAGAAACAAGTGATTTCACTCAGCCCTAACCATATCTAAACACAAAGGAACCACCAGCTCATTCCTATTCACTATTTGAAATATGTGTTCATTGATTTAGAAGCAAAAAGGCTTCACTACACTAACTAATCCTTATCTCTGATAGAGGTCTTAAAAAACATTGAACATGGTGGGTGGTTTTAATGGTATGAGTGGAATATTGGTTTTATCTATGTTTGAACAAAATCATTCACCGAATGCTTGGAGCTGAGATATTTCATTTTATACATCATTATTCACGGTTTGTCACTGAGAGTCAACAAAGTCAATGCACATCTCAGCATGAAGAAAAAATCAAAATAGAATGTTATTTATTGTTCTGCAGGTTTGCCACAGTTCTAGTTTCACATGGTTGCATTATATTAGCTATGCTGTTTGGCAGCAAAAGTCATAAAAAGCATAACCTTAGAACAAGGATATTGCATCTGGGGAAAGCAATTTAAACATAGATGAAAACTGGGTAAGCTAATTACATTTATGTACCCCAAAACATGTCTTTACATCCTAAGCACATTAACAGGATATGATAAATGCTCTGTAAAAAGTTCAAAATATTTAGCTCCCTGGAATAATTTCTCTAATTTTTATGTGAGAAGACTAAAACAAAGTACAGCATGAGGTTTTCACGAGATAGCGACCATTTCTTCTCTCTACAAGGTTACTACAGGCCCAATTCCTCCAAGAGATCTTTCCAAACTAATACCTCCTTTTCCTCAGCTCCTCCTCCCCTTCACATAGCCCTGAGTCGCTCCCTTTGCTCTACCACCACCCCCCTCCCCTCCCCACCCCACAGCACTTGTGTATATATGTACATATCTAAAATTATATTTATTTATATTGATTCCTGTTTACTTGTTCTGATGTCTGTTGGCCCCCTTCTAGTTTGTAAGCCCTATGTGGGCAGGGATTGGATCTCTCTATATTGCTGAACTGTACTTTGCAAGTGCTTAGTACAGTCTTCTGCACACAGTAAAAGCTCAAGAAATATTATTGAATGAATGAGTGAATTGAATGAATGAATGTTCCTAGTAATGAGTTGAAACTCATCCCAAATATTATTTAAATGAAAACCTAGTTTGATGTTCTAATTTCATCTCTGCTCATAAAATAGAAGAGATCCCCATTAAGGCTTGATTGTGAGACATTTCTATAAATAAATCAATTTTTGTTCAGTTTAGTTTTTTTCCTAGAGTTTGCTATTAGTTTCAGAATACTAATGTCAGGCCAACTACTATGTAGGTCAGAAACCTAAACCTCCAAGGACTTGCTTTCATTCAATGATTAAGCACTAATTTTAAGAAATTGGAGTTCTATAAATGTTGAAAGCTGCATGACTTGTACATATTGCTGTACTTGGTACTCAAAGATGCCGCTAATGATGAAATTTGCCAACTTTTTCTTTTTGTTTGTGCTTACGTGATTCAAAACACCCAACCACCTTGTCGTGCCACCTCAGAAATAATCCCTTATGGGGCTGACACAGTAGACGTTTGCTGCACCTTTTGTCTGTTTCACTTTTGACTCCTTGTAATTTGAGTGACATAAACTAAAAACATTCATTCAGTTGTATTTATTACGCGACTACTGTGTGCAGAGCACTTTACTAAGCACTTGGAATGTACAATTTGGTGACAGAGACAATCCCTGCCCAACAATGGGCTCACAGTCTAAAAACATGAGAACCCTATTGACAGCGTGGCCTAGTGGATAAAGGGTGGGTCAGTAGGACCTGAGTTCTAATTTGAATTCCACCACTTGTCTGTTGTGTGACCTTGGGCAGGTCATTTTACTTCTCTGTGCCTCAGTTATCTCATCTGCAAAATGGGGATTAAGACTGTGAGCTCTTTGTGGTACAGGGACTTTGTCCAACCTGATTACCTTCTACCTACTACAGTGCTTAGTATGGTGCCTGGCACATAATAAGCACTTAACGAATACCACAGTTATTAAAATTCTAAAACTGAGGAGTTTGCAGAATGAAATTCCCCAGAAGGGACAATCAGGTGCTACTTCTACTTCCAAATCTGTTAATGTTTGCTGATGTAGAAGGCTTTTACAGTGAATCTGCTGATATCAACCTCATCCTCTTCAGCCCTAGAAATCCAAGCCAACTTCCTCTGCAATCATTTGTTCCAGGGGAAAACCTGACCCTACTGTGAAGGAAGGTTTCGGACTCCCTTATCAGGGAAGACGTATTGATTGACTGGGATCCAAAATCCAAAGCAGTTCCATCAGGGAATAAGGGAGGTACAAAAGTATACAAATTCTTTATTCTGTTAATGTAACTGTGATGTAACTCTTCAGTTGGGAATATTCCAAGGCAGGGTGAGAAGGATAGTTCTTGCAAGAGGATGCAAGTACCTTATTGAAGGCCCATCTCCAAGAGGCCTTCCCAGATTAAGCTCCACGTTTCCTCATTTCCCACTCCCTTCTTCATCTCCCTGACTTGATCCCTTTTCCCTCGCCGCCCAACCCTGCAGCCCCAGAGCACTTAATCTACGTATCTGTCATTTTATCTATTTGTATTGATGTCTCTCTGCCCCCCTCTAGACTGTAAGCTTGTGGGAAGGGAATGTCACTGTTTACAGTTGTATTGTACTTTCTCAAGTGCTTAGTACAGTGCTCAGAACACAGTAAGCACTCAATAAGTATGATTGAGTAGATTAATAAATGATGCTCGAAGAACTAAGGAATAAAAAGGCAAATGAACCAGCCATCAGAATTTGCCCCCGTAAAGTTCTCTAGTTTCTTACCCCAATACCTCAGCCTCCTCTGCACATTCAAGAATGGAGTGTGGTTAGAGAGCCCCTTACTATGTTGATTTTTATGGTTACTCTTAGCCCTTAGAGGGGCTCATTTCCCTTTTGAAACCTTGAATATGTGCACTGCATTTTAGGCACTGTAATAATGTTGAGGCAAAAAAAAATCTGAAACACAGGTGGTACCCGCAAATCTGAAGAAAGCTCATCTGTTTATATGGTATTTACTAAGCACTTACTATGTGCTGGGCACCATACTAAGCACTAGGGTAGATAATCACGTAGATACAACATAGGGATCACAGTCTTAATCACCACTTTACAGATGGGGTAACTGGGCTAGAGAGAAGGTAAGTGACTTGCCCAAGGTCACATGGCAGACAAGTGATGCAGCCCAATCTTCTGAATCCCAGGCCCATGTTCTTTCCACTAGGCCATAGTACATCTCATTTCAGGAGTGATCAGAATCTTGACTTCAAATTCTGCCTCTTTTGAAAAAGACTCTAAAAATACAACTTCAAAACAAAACAAAAAAACATTTCTACTATCTTATCAAGGAAAATGATTTTCAATGGATCAAAGTTTCACCAGGTTATTCAGATAAAACTTTGCTTTCTTCTAAGGCCACATCCTTCAGGACCAGAACAGGATGACTAACGTATGCAGCCATAAATCAGTGTACAATTAGGTAATCAAAGAATGATTAAAATTACTGTCCATTTACCTGTTGGATTATTTTTCATGATAAAGAGAAATGGATGATTAGCCACAAACTGGTTTCGAGCAAGACTCATGATTACAGGCACCTGCATACCTATAAAATGTAGTGCATATATAGGTGTTAGTTGAAAAGATTGGGGAAAGAGAATATTCAAAAAAGACTTGTTTATATACAGAGACAGTCACACCAAAGAATTAACACCCAAAACTGATTTCCACCTGGGCTATCAAAGAGTCAATCAGATTTCTTTATGGTAATCCAAATGGCCCCTTATTAATGATATTGGTATTTATTAAGCTCATGCTATTCTCCAAGCACTGTACTGAGCACTGGGGTTGATACAATATAATCAGGTTGGACACAGTATGTGTCTCACAAAGGTACTCACAGTCTAAGAGAACAGATATTTCATCTCTATTTTACAGATGAGAAAAGTGGGGCACAGAGAAGTTGTGACATGCCCAAGGACACACAGCAAGCAAGTGGAAGAACCAGGATTAGAACTCAGATTGCCTGATTTAGTATTCTATACTCTTTTCTTTAGGCCTGGTGACCTTAATATTATAAACAGAAAAATATCTGTTTATTTATATATATATTTACAACCATATATCATTAATAGATTTTAACATAAATATATACACCACCATGTGTAGATAATATATATCATATATATATCATTAATAAATACTAATATATTATATATCAAGAAATTATACAAGTTAAGAAAATCATAAATTACATATATAAGTACGTGCATATATATGCAACTTACGATTTTCTTAATTCTTGCACGATTTCTTGATACATAGTATAGATGTGGATATGTGTGTAGGTGTGTTTGTGTGTGCATGCATTTGTAAATTCATTCATTCATTCAATCGTATGTAATCTCTAAATTTAAGGACATGAAACGCAATGTGTAGTTCTTATCCTGGGATTAGAGTTAATGATTTACTGATTGCATAATTGAACTCTGTCAAAAACTCATTTCTTTATTGTTTCTTTTTAGCGCCTTCTAACATTTAATGAATAATGAAGGGAAAATAATTATTTTAGACTAATCAATGCAAATTCTACTTCGGATCAAATCATTAGTCCCTCAAATCCACCATGTGTCATTAATTTTGTACTAATTAATTATTAATTTAATGAATTTTATCCCTAAACTACTTTGTCTTCTGCTTGATTTACATATATAGTATTGCAAATGTATCAGAATTGTATCTCCATACAGTAATATCATTGATGACAGCAAACAGCCTCCTACAGATCTGTGGGATGCAGGAATAAGACTAAACAGCCAAGAATATCCAAGTGGCACTTTTTTAAATTTGTTTTAGACTCACCCAGCTAAATGATCAAGGGCTAGGTCAGAACCATGAGATTTGCACAGAGCTACATTTCATTTGGGTACATTTAGGTTTGGACTAAGAGATCATCCTGAACCAGTGACTTAATGTGTGTTCCCCATATGCAAAACTAACTCCAAGTGAATATTGGGAGATTTGTTAGTGACCTCATAGTGGAGGCGATGCGGCTTCTCCCCATCACTGGAGCACCTGTCCCACACTGAATCCATCAATCAGTCAATCAATAGTGAGTGCAGAGCACTGTACTAAGGTTTTAGAAAGGCACAATAAATTTGGTACAGATGCTTCCTTGCCTTCAAGGAGTTTGCACTCTAACATGAGTCAGTAAAATAAATTAGAGATAGGAGGAATTATTTGAATATAACGATATGTGCATAAGTGCTTGAGTGTGGTGGGGAGATAGACTGTAAGCTTCCCACCAGATTGTAAGATCCGTGTCGACAGCCTTGAGGGAAGGGATTGAGTCTACCAACTCTATCATATTATTCATGATCAGCTCCATGGGGACCCAGACTTACGAGAGCCGGTCAGCCAGTCAGGAGCATGCAGGGGTGTAGAGCGGAGGGATGAATGAAAGGATCAGGTCAGGATGACCCAGAAGGGAGTGGAATAAGAGGAAAGGAGGAAAGGAGGGTTTAGTTGTGGAAGGCCTCACCGGGATAGACCTGCACCTTCAATAAGGCTTTGAAGTGGGGGAGAGTAAGTGTCCGTCAGATATGAGGGGGGAGGGTGTTCCAGGCCAGAGGCAAGATGTGGGCGAGAGATCAGCAGCAAGATGGAGGAGAGTGAGGTTCAGTGAGAAGGTTGGCATTAGAGGGGCAAAGTGTGCGGCCTGGGTTGCCGTAGGAGAGTAACGAGGTGAGGTAGGAGGGAGCAAGGTGATTGAGTGCTTTAAAGCCAATGGTGAGGAGCTTTTGTTTGATGCAGAGGTGGATGGATGGTCAATCACTGGAGTTTCTTGTGGCATGGGGAAACATGGCCTGAACGTAAGTACGGGGTTCTGCACATAGTACATGTCAATAATAGCATTGATTGATTCACTGATTTTCCAAGTGCTTAGGTGGTACAGAAGTGCTGATGGGGTAGGGGGGTTGTTTTGGATACAGATGAGAAATTAAATCGGGGCAGGCCTCCCGGAGTAGATGCTGAATAGCCAATCTAAGAGTTTCAATATCACTGGTTGGGGCAGCCCACCCCAGGGTAAAGTCTAAGTTGATAAACCTTCACTATGTCACTGCCCCATCATCTGTGCTCCTGACCAGGAGCCAGGTGCAAGAAGTGTCATTTATGCCTCATTTTATAGCCTATCTTACACATCCTCTAGTCTCTATGCCCATTTTTCTCAGGGAACACGTCTACCACCTCTTTGCATTATACTCTCCCAAATGCTTAGTACTGTGCTCTGCACAATATATGGGAAAAAATATAGACTTAACTAATCCTATTACTTAAGCATTAACACATGTATCTATCCCCTTGGCCTTCTTCCTGTTATGCATTTCAAAGACTGCCACCTCCTCCACATTGTAAGGTCTTTGAGGGAAATGCAATTGTCTGCTTCCAAGCCCTTAGAAGAGTGCCCCGCCTGCAGTTGTAACTCAAGAAATAGTAGTTACTGATCAATTGAAGACAAATGATAATAATACCCTATTCGTAGGGCAATTATGAATGGACCAGCATTTATCAATTTTAAATCGGTCCTTTAAAGAATTATAGGCATAGCACAATATGTCTATAAGGTTAGGAATTCGGGCAGAATACTCAGACTTCATCAGAGTCACAGTCGCCTAAAGCCACTAAAAAGTTTAGCAGTGGGAGTCAGTAAACTTCCTCCCTCAGATTCAAACCCAGATTCATCCCACCTCTGTTACTGGCCTACCTCACTGGCCTTGTGCAAGTCATTTAACCTTTCTGGGCCCCTATTTCCTTATCTATAAAATGTGCATAAGATTTTCACGGCCCTCATGTGAGGCAGGGATTGAGTCCAAACTCAAAACCTTGTCGACCAATCAGTGCCTAGCACACAATAAGTGCTTAATATATGTCTTTGCAACTATAATTATCACAATCATCTTGAAATTCCAATTAGCTAATTTGGATTTTTATCAAAATTATTTCTCAGTTTTCATGTAGTAAATGGATAGGAGAACCTGATGATTCTTAGTGAATTATCTTTTTAATGCTAAAAGTAGTATTTGTTTGTAGTTTTTTTGTTGATTTCCAGAGTTTAAAACAAAAGGGATTATTTTCCTATCAGAGGATTCACCAGTTCAATAATCCTTTCTCTTCACTTTTTGGCCAAAGAAATTGGTTAAAAATGTGTATTACTAAACTGAATGTAGTGTCATGTAATATTTAAAATTTATTTTTCATCTGAATTGTCAAATTTAAAAATGGTTCTTTTACCTTGTGTTGTGTATTACAATGTGCCCTGAATGGAATATTAGAAATAACCTTTCAACTTATTACTTGGATTTTAATACTGGCCAAACCCAAATGCAGTAATAAAAGGTCCCTTAATTCCAATCTTTCCTCAGAGAAATCTGTGACTGCAGTTTCATTCCTCAGATTAAAAGTATCAAGTGAACTGCAAGTCACGTGCCTTTGGCTTTCATGTGAATACAAGTTGGCAGAGACAAATTAGGATAACAAAACATTTATTCTCTTGAGAAAATATTTATAACATACCACTTGATGCTGCAGCTTCACTGCCATCTTCATTTATCTCAAAGAAACTTTTCTGTGCAACTTTAGATACATACAGATCAGCGGAATCTAAAGGAAAAGTGAAATTAACATTTGTTTATCAAACAAACAAATTTTATCAAATTTTTATCAATTTGATTTCATTTTTAACTTTCAACTGAGTCAGTGGAAGAGTCCTTTTCAATTAAGAGTCAATATAATATCATGGAAAATCAATAACAGAAAGACTGTGAAACAGGAGATCTCAAAAAAAGACCATTCATGTAGTCAGTCAATCAGTCAATCATATTTATTGAGCACTTACTAAGCACTTGGGAGAGTACAATACAACAGAGTTGGTAGACACATTTCCTGCCCACATTGAGCTTACAGTCTAGATGGAGAGACATTAATATAAATGAATTACGTATACATAAGTGCTGTGGGACTGAGGGAGGAAGTGCAAAGGTGATGCAAAAGGGAGTGGGGGAAGAGAAAATGAGGGCCTAATCCGGGAAGGACTCTTGGGGGAGATATGTCTTCAATAAGGCTTTGAAGATTGGAAGAGTGATCCTCTGTCAGATATGAAATGGAAGGGTGTTCTAGGATAGAGGCAGGGTGTGGGCAAGAGGTTGAGGGTGAAATAAATGAGATCGAGGTACAGTGAGTAGACTGGTATTAGAGGAGAGAAGTGTGTGGGTTGGGTTGTGGTAGGAAGGCAGTGAGGTTAGGTAGAAGGGGGAAAGGTGATTGAGTGCTTTAAAGTTTTTGGGAAACAGAGTGGCCTATCGGAAAGAATATGGGCCTGGGAGTCAGAGGACTTGGGTTCTAATTATGGAACCACTGATCTGCTGTTTGATTTTGGGCTAGTCACTTAACTTCTCTGTACTTCAGTTTCCTCATTTGTAAATTGGGGATGAAGAATGTGAGCCCCCATGTGAGACAGGCACTGTGTCCAACCTGATTAGCCTTTAGCCACCTCAGAATTTAGTACAATGCCTGGCATGTTATAATAATAATGGTATTTGTTCAGCACTTACTATGTTCTAAGCACTGTTCTAAGCGCTAAAAAGAGAAACCATCATCCCTGGGTAGGATCAAACCACCAACCTTTCAGTTAACAGCCAAACACGCTAACAGATTGTGTCACAGAGACATCCTAAGAGCTTAATAAATACCACTATTATTATTATTGGTAAGAAGCCATATAGCACTGTATCTCATTAAATGATATCCACTACCTTAAATGGCATACTAAGAATGAAATATGGAAAAATATACTTTTCATACTTTTAAACTAGTCTAACCTCATGGCTGAGAGTTCAAAAAAAACTCAAACCAAAACTACTCTTTTTACTGTATCGAAATGTTCTCATTTTAAATGGAAATGACCTTATTTCTAAGAAAGACTTGAAAAATCTGAAAGAAAGGCTCATCAAATAATTCTTCATTAAAACCACTTTTAGATAGGTTGTAAAAGAATAGGAAATTTAGCAAGCAATTGACTTACAGCACATACTGAGTGGCTTAAAATTAGAGCAAATGTATTGACCAAATGCTACCTTATTAATCTAATAAAATATCATAGGCCAGATCCATTTTTTAAGTGGTGATTTTAAAAGTTATAAATGTTGG
Source organism: Ornithorhynchus anatinus (assembly GCF_004115215.2). Lineage (NCBI taxonomy): Eukaryota > Metazoa > Chordata > Mammalia > Monotremata > Ornithorhynchidae > Ornithorhynchus > Ornithorhynchus anatinus. Next base: position 161,099,312 of record NC_041728.1, read on the forward strand.
CAACCAAATAGGACAATTAATTTCAAACACCTTGACAGCCAGAAACCGTTAATTTCTGCAAAATTGCATAATCACTGTACCTCAATCTCATCTATCTTGCTGTCAACCCGTTGTCTCATTAAATCATATTTATTGAGCACTTACTGTACACAGAGCACTATACTAAGCACTTGGGCAAGTCAGGCCCTTGTCCTCTTTTTGGCCTGGAACTCCCTCCTCCGTCATATATAATACACCACCATTCTCCCAATTTAAAAGCTGTCTTAAAAATCACATCATCTCCAACAGACCTTCTCTAAGTCTGCATTTTCCTACTCTACTCATCCTCCCCTTAGCAATTCCCTATGCATTTGGGTCTGTACCCCTTAAGCTTTTGATATTCACCCACCCTCAGCACCCTATCTACATTGTTATATTGTACTCCCCCACACACTTAATACAGAGCTCTACCCACAGTAAAGTGCTTGATAAATACTATTGATTGATTAATTGAATTAGGCATTAAGGGCCAGTTATTTTAATTCTGTGAAAATTCCTAGCAATACTGTTTGAATATGAATTTACTTTGGAGGTATTTTATATTTCCCTTGAAGAAAATTATTTGAGGTAAGGAATGCAAATTATTGAACTCCCATAGCTCTGTGGTAGCTTTGGCAGGAAGACCTATACAATCTAGAACTGCCAAAAGTTTGGAACAGTCTAGGTCATGGGTTCAATGAATCAATTAGTGATGTTTATTGAAAACTCTGGCATGCAGAGCACTATACTAAGCACTTGGGAAAGTATAGTACAACAGAGTTGATAGACACATTCCCTGCCCAAAAGAAGCTTCCATCAAAAGGACCAGAGAAAGGTAGGGAAGTGTTCACATTTAGGGATCCTCTCAGGGTAGGGCAGGTTGAAGGGGCTTTCTGAGTCCTTCTCTTTGCCATTTCCTCCATAGCATTCATATGATCTCAGGAGTAGGGAGGTGGGCAAAAGGCTCTGGGTTCATTCTTGGCCCCATATTTTCCCCAAAAATATAAACCAATATAGGAGTATTTCCAAGCTGCCGCAAGTGTTTGGTGGCATTTGTCAGGTTATCCTGGCTCCTGGCTAATGTCAGTCTGCTTGGAAACATATGTCAGCAGAAAAGCCCATAGAAATGACAATTTGACATTTCAACATTCTGCCATTTAAACAAGCTTACCTAACTCTAAACCTTTTATTTATGTGAAATAGCAAACTCACTTGCATTGTTCTTAAATTTGAAATAACACAAACAGGCTGCCCGGAACTTGATGCCAACATGTCTATACATTATTAGACACAATTTTAAAGTAAAAATTGTATGTATGCATATATATAAGAATATATATATACATATAGATATAGATATTTTTGTATACATGCTTAATCTTATTTTCCATAAGTTCTTGCTTTCAAGTTAGATGAGCCTTTGTTGGAAATCTGGAACCAATGGCCAGAATGGAGCTGAATACGTCGATAAAGAATCACCTGTCTTTTTCACTCTGTGTAATATAAGGATGAAACTTTGATTTCAAGCTGCAGTTGCAGCAGTCTCTTTGGCCTAGTGCTGCTTGATTTACACTCGCATTTCTCTTGAAGCTTTGGCTGAAAATAAGCAGTCATAGCTCAGACAGTTATACATCCACTACTGTTGTTTCCCTCTAGGTTTCAGGCATACCACCATGAATGAGTTTTGACTTGTGTGTCTCACTGTGACCTTAGTCCATTTAGCCCATAACTGACCACAAATAATCTAGCTGCTCGGGCTGATGTCCATTCCCTGTGTTGTGCATCAGGGAGAAGCAAGTGGTCTAGTATATTGCGGTCTTCATTATGATGATCCCATTTAGTAATAAATATGGGTTTTAGGATATGTTACAGTTGTCTACACAGTAAGCTCACTGTGGGCAGGGAACATGTCTACCAAATGCATTATATTTCACTTTTCTAAGCCACAATGCTGCCAGGTTCTCAATGATTGGATTTTCTATTTCTCCTGCCTACCATGATGAATTTGGATAGTGTGATAGTAGGGAGGAGTAGGGAGCAGACTTCAGTGACAGATTTCACCTTTGCACTGAATGGTAGATGTCACTAGACTGGAAACTCCTACGGACGGGGGTCATGTTTACCAAGGTTATTGTACTGTGATCTCCCAAGAGCTCAGTACATTAGCCTGCACACAGAAAGTTTTCAGTGAATATCATTAACTCACTGCCTTTTCAGCCAATAATTTCCAATTGTCTCAGCAAGAATTTTCCACAGGGGCGTAAACTCGATGAGAGTGATGAAAATAATTGACCCCATGGAATACATTAGATGGTAAGCTCTTTATGTACAGGATTAATGTCTTCCAACATACAGTGCTCTACACATAGTAAACACTCAAAAAATACTATTTATTGACAGACTGATTGACTAGCTCTTCTGGGTTTTTGTCACCCGACCCACCCCTTAGAATCAGGGAAGGGCCAGATATGATGGCTCCATCTTTTCTCCCTGAAAGTAGACAGTGGCCCCCCATTGCTTCAGCAATTTCTGTTATGCTCCCTGGGTTCCAGGGCTGGGCCACAAGATTCTCTTGTACCTGACACCAAAGCCCCACTGAAGACAAGCAGAACTCTGGCTTCACCCCAAGTCCTCCCAGAAGCCTGGGGGTTGAGGTGGGGGGCTCTTGAGGGTTCTCTGAGACATATTATCTTCAGGCCACTCCCCCACTATATAATAAAAACAGTTATGGTATTTGTTAAGAGCTTATTATATGCCAGACACTGTACTAAACTCTGGGGTGGATACAAGTAAATCAGGTTAGACACAGTCCCTGTCCCAAGTAGGGCTCACAGTCTCAAATCCCCATTTCACAGATGAGGTAACTGAGGCTCAGAGAAGTTAACTGATTTGCCTAAAGTCACACAGCAGACAAGTGGTGGAGCAGTATTAGAACTCATGACCTTCTGACTCCCAGGCCCATGCAAGTGTCCAAATTAAGAGAAAACCTCACTAGTGACAACTGAGACTCTTTTGAGAGTATAAAGGATCCAGCTGAAGATAACTGGGTTTACTAATTATTGCTACTCCAAAGGCAATCAGACAGAATAGAAATTATGCATGTGTGCTCACTCTTCTCTGGGCATACTTTGTGACTCCAATTAGTTTTCACTTCAAAATCAAAGCAGCATGGCCTAGTAGGAAGAGCACAGGCCTGGGAGTCCATGGATCTGGGTTTTAATCTCAGTTCTGAGTTTCCCTGCTGTGTGGCCTTGGGTAGGTCACTTAACTTCTCTACATCTTAATTCCCTCATCTGCAAAATGGGGATTCAATACCTGCTCTCCCTCCTATTTAGACTGTGAGTCCCACATGATACCTGTTTACCTCAGTGTTTAGTACAGTGCTTGGAACATAGCACGTGCTTGACAAATGCTATTTCCAATGTTATTACTATTATATAATTCAGGATATTGCTAAGAGAAGAAATGAAATTAAAAATAGAGAAAGTGTCATAGTAGTAATATCAGAAGTATTAATCACATTACCTGTTATTCCAGAAAGGTCACAGCCACCACTAAACATCTCTGTTACATTCAGAGAGGAAAATGCTTCTTTGAAGTCTAATTTCTGCTCTATTTTAAACCTGGGAAAAGTATAAAAAAGTTATTTAGAATAGACTGTGTGACTAATACCTAATGAATAATCATGCTATCTGTTAAGCACTTACTATGTGCTCAGCACTGATCTAAGTGCCAGGGTAGATATAAGATAATCAGGTTGGACACAATCTTCGTCCCATATGGGACTCACAATCTAGGTAGTAGGGAGTAGGATTTGTCATTTTACAGATGAAGAAACTGAGGCACAGAGATGTTAACTGATTCGCCCAAGGTCACATAGCAGACTAGTGGCAGAGCTGGGATTAGAACCAATCAATCAGTACATTGGTTATATTTATTGAGCACTTACTCTGTGCAGAGCACTGTACTGAGTGCTTCAGAAAGTAGAACACGACAATATAACAGACACCTTCCCTAACAGTGAGTTTACAGTCTAGAGGGGGAGAGAGATATTAATTTAAATGAATAAATTACAGATAGGTAAATAAGTGCTGTGTGGCTGAGGGTGGCAGGTGAATAAAGGGAGCAAGTCAAGATACTGGTGGTATTTGTTAAGCGCTCACTATGTGCCAAGCACTGTTCTAAGCGCTGGGGGGGGATACAAGGTAATTGGGTTGTCCCCCATGGGGCTCACAATCTTAATCCCCATTTTACAGATGAGGAAACTGAGGCCCAGAGAAGTTAAGTGACTTGCCTAAAGTCCCACAGCTGACATGTAGCAGAGTCAGGATTAGAACCCATGACCTCTGACTTCCAAGCCCGTGCTCTTTCCATTGAGTCACGCTGCTTCTCGTAAAGTCAAGACAGTACAGAAGGTAGTGGGAGAAAAGGAAATGTGGGTTTAGTCAGGGAAGACCTCTTGAAGAAGTTACATCTTCAGTAAGGCTTTGAAGTGGGGGAGATTGAGTGGGGGAGAGAGGGTGTTCAAGGCCAGAGTCAGGACATGGACAGGAGGTTGATGGTGAGATAGGCAAGATCAAAGTACAGTGAGTAGGTTGGCATTAGGAGAGTGAAATGTGTGTGGTGGTTTATAGTAGGAGAGTAGTAAAGTGAGGTAGCAGAGGGCAAGGTGATTAAATGCTCTAAAGCCAATGGTAAGAAGTGTCTGCCAATGGTAAGAACTGTCTGTTCATGCAGAGATGGATGGGCAACTACTGGAGGTTCTTGAGAACTGGGCAGACAAGACTGAATGTTTTTGTAGAAAAATGATCCAGGCAGCAAGCTGTAGTATGGACTGGAGTGGGGAGACACAGGACGCAGGGAGGTGAGCAAGGAGGCTGATAAAATAATTGAGGCGGTATAGGATAAGTGCTTGGATTAACGTGGTAGCAGTTTGGATGAGAAGAATGAGAGGATTTTAGCAGTTGTGGAAGTTGACCTGACAGAATATAATGATAGTTTGAATATGTGGGCAGAATGAAAGAGAGGAGTGAAGGATAATGCCAAAATTATGGGCTTGTGAGACAGGAAGGATGGTGGTGCTGTCTACAGTGATTGAAAATCCAGGTCCTCTGAAAATCAGGTTCCAGGACCTCTGACTCCCAAGCCATTTCCACTAGGCAATCCTCCTTTTCCAATTGTTGAATTTCCATTTCAACACCACCCTCTCTACTGAACTCGAATCACTCATTCCCCTATCCCTTCATTAAGTTCTTACCACTAACCCACAGCCCTGGATCATCTTCACAGTCCGCTTCCTTCACTCTTGTGCATGACCCACAGAGAGCTGCTGGAGGAAATCTAGATATTGAGCCGACCTCGTCCACTTCAAGTTTATCTGGACATGCTTTAACTGGGCCCTCTCCTCTGCCTGGCAAAATTATTTCTCCATCCTTATTGACGCCCATGCTCATTGCCTCCACCAGCTGTTCCGGACATTTAGCTCCATCCTCAAACACCTGGTCCCTGCACATCCCCCATATTTTCCTCCTAAAGACCTGGCCACCTGTTTTATTGAGAAAATTGTAACTATCTCCCCTGTCCCTCTCCAGTCCCTCCCTTCTCCTGCCCCTTCTTCAACTCAACCATCTTTCCCAAAAGAATCTCAAGAGGCAGCCTGTCTTCTCTCAAACTGTACCCTATATACCTGTGCATCTGACACCATCCCTTCACATCATATCAAAACACTAGCCCCTTCCCTTTCTCCCTCCCTAGCCACCATCTACAGTTGTTCACTCTCCAATGTCTTCTCCTCTCTTATCAAACATGTCCATATCCCTCCACATCTTAAAAAAACCCTCCCTTGCCTCCCATGGCTCTCTCCAGTTATCACCCCATCTCTCTCCTAGTATTCCCCTCCAAACTCCTTGAGTGAGTTGTCTATACCTTCTGTCTCAAGCTCCTGTCTTCCAATTCTCTCCTTGACCCCTCCAATCTGGCTTCCAAAATTGCCCTCTCAAAAGGTCACAAGTGATCTCCTTCTTGCCAAACCCATTGGCCTCTACTCCATCCTAATCCTGCTCGACCTCACAGCTGCCTTCCATATTGTCGACTACCCTCTTCACCTGGAAACATTATCCAACTGTGTGCGACTTCACTGAAACTGTCCTCTCCTGTTCTCTTATGTCTCTCTGGATGTTCATTCTCAGTCTCTGTTGCAGGGTCCTTCTCTGTCTCCCATCCCCTAACTGGGAGTCCCTCAGGGATCCTCCCTTTCCTCTCCATCCAAATTTCTATCTTGCTGGTACAATTTCTCATAATATCCTGACTGGACTACTGCATCAGCCTCCTTTCTGATCTCTCATCCTCCTGTCTCTCCCCACTTTGGTCTATACTTCACTCCACTGTCCGGATTATCTTTCTGCAGAAACAATCTGGTCGTGTCAGTCCCTTCCTCAAAAATCTCCAGTGGTTGACTATCAACCTTCATATGAATCAAAAACTGCTCACTATTGGTTTCAAACCTCTCCATCACCTTGCCCCCTCCTACCTCACCTCCCTTCTCTCCTCCTACTGCCCAGCCCACACACTCTGCTCCTTGGCCACCACTAACCTCCTCACTGTGCCTCATTCTCACCTGTCCTGCCATCAATCCCTGGCCCATGTCCTACCACTGACCTGGAATGTCCTCCCTCCTCACATCCGCCAAACTAACTCTCTTCAAAGCCCTACTGAGAGCTCACCTCCTCCAGGAGGTCTTCCCAGACTCAGCCCTCCATTTCCCTCTGCTCCTCCTCCCCTCTCCATCACCCCTACTCCCTCCCTCTACCCCCTTCACCTCCCCACAGCGCTTGTATATGTTTGTACATATTTACTGCACTACGTATTTTATTAATGATGTGAATTTATCTATGGTTCTTTTTATCTGTTTTGATGGTACTATTGCCTGTCTACTTGTACCTGTCTACTTGTTTTGTTTTGGTGTCTGTCTCCCCCTTCTAGACTGTAAGCCTGTTGTTGGGTAGGGATTGTCTCTATCTGTTGCCAAACTGTACTTTCCAAGTGCTGAGTACAGTGCTCTGCACACAGTAAGTGCTCAATAAATACTATTGAATGACTGAATGAATGATCAGTTCTGTGTCTCCTTCTATTCTCCATCTTCACCCATTCCCAGGGCTTCAACTACTACCTCTATGTGAACTTTCCCAAATCCCCATCTCTAGCTCTTAACTCTCTCCTTCAGTGCAGTCTCACATTATTTCCTGCCTTCTAGACTATCTCTACTTAGATTTCCTGCCATCATGTCAAATTTAACTCATTAAAAACAGAACTCATTATCTTCCCACCCAAACCCTGTCCTCCTGCTCACTTCCCCATCACTTTGGACAGCACCACCATCCTTCCTGTCTCACAAACCCATAACCTTGGCATTATCCTTGATTCCTCTTTCTCATTCAGCCCATGTGTTCAATCTGTCATCAAATCTGTCAGTTCAACCTCCACAACATTGCTAAAATCCATCCTTTCCTCTCCATCCAAATTGCTGCCATTAATCCAAGCACTTACCCTGTCCCACCTTGATTACTTGTATCAGCCTCCTTGCTGATCTCCCAGCCTCCTGTCTCTCCCCACTACAGTCCAAATTTCACTTTGCTGCCCAGATCATTCTTCGTCCAAAATGTTCAGTCCAAGTTGCTTCACTCCTCAAGAACCACCACTTGCCCATCCACCTCTGCATCAAGCAGAAACTCTTTAGCAACAATTTTAAAAGCCTTCACCTTGCCCCTTCCAACCACAGCTTGCTACTCTCCTAACACAACTCAGCCTGAACACATTGCTCCTCTAATAATAATAACAATGTTGGTATTTGCTAAGTGCTTACTATATGTCAACCACTGTTCTAAGCACTGGGGTAGATACACGGTAATGAGGTTGACCCACGTAGGGCTCACAATCTTCATCCCCATTTTACAGATGACAAAATTGAGGCCTAGAGAAGTGAAGTGACTTGATCAAGGTCACACAGCTGACAAGCGGCAGAGCCGGGGTTAGAATACCAATCTACTCTCCCTTCCTCAATCTAGTCTACATCACTGCCAAACCCTTGCCCACATCTTGTCTCTGGAATGCCCTTTCTCTTCATATCTGACAGACAATTACACTCCCACTTTCAAAGCCTTACTGAAGGCACATCTCCTCCAAGAAATCTTCCAGTCCTCTTTTCCTCGTCTTCCACTCCCTTCTACTTCTGTGTCACCCTGACTTGTTCCCTTTATTTATCCCCTTTCCCAGCCTCACATCACTTATGTACATATCTACAATTTATTTATTCATATTACTGTCTACCTCCCCCTTTAGACTGGGAGCCCATTGTGGGAAGGGAATGTGCCTGCTCTATTGTTAAATTGTTAGAACAATGCTCTGCATGCAGTAAGTGCTCAATAAATACAATAGATTGATTGATGGATTCATTCATTCATTTGTTCTTAACACAGTTTGCTTTTGAAAAATAAATTACATTAAATTAGAATACTAATCCCTTGACTTGATTCAAAGGCAACAGATGAGGCTGTTGAAAGAGCGCAGGGCTGGGAGTCAGGAGTCTAGCGTTCAAATCACTACTCTGCCACTGGTCTGGTGTATATATGATCTTGAGATAGCCACTCAACCACTCCATGACTCAGTTTCCCGCACTGCAAAATGGAGATGAGATCGATTTTGATCCTTGAATTGAATAGTAACTGTGTTCAGTATCATAACCATGTATCTATCTCAGTGCTAGAGGAAAGGGAATAGGTCTGGGAATCAAAGGACCTGGGTTCTAATCTCATCTCTGCCATTTGCCTGATGTGTGACCTTGGACAAGACAATTCACCTCCCTTTGCCTCAGTTTCCTCACCTGTAAAATGGGGATTCAATACCTGTTCTCTTGTCTATTTAGACTGTAAGACCCCATGGGACAGGGACTGCATCTGACCTGATTAGCTTGTATATACTCCGCTCTTAAAACTTTGCTTGACATATAGTTAGTAAGTAACAAATATTATTATCATTATTGTTATTATTATTACTACTGCTTAATTTTAACCAGAAAGTAGTGGATTTATTATCTCAACGAGTGATAATACTTGGCAGAACTCTCTTTCCTAATTTCCTGACACACCCATTGACCTTGAACAAGACAATTAACTTTTCTTTACCTCAATTTTCCCACCTAATGAAGAAAAGTAACACCTAAGATAGAAAACATGGAAAGTTTAATTAATCAATTATATTCTCATATTCAGAAAAGACTACATTGCCTTAGCCTGGTGGCTCATACACATGTGACCCTTTCTCTGGGGAGGCATTAGTTTGTGAATACCCAGGATGTAGGGAATGCCAAATGCACTATCAATCATGTAGTTAGCTTTCAGTTTAATGTTTTGATTATCCATGAATAGAAAAAATGATTGAGAGTGAAAGAGAGTAATAACAGAAACTTGTTACTCACCTAGGAAGACTAATTTCCACCTCTTCCTCTTGAATTTTTGTGAGCCATTCTTTTACCAGCTCAGGAGTAATCAGTTTTTCTACTTCTTCAATGTCTGTGCCTTCCACAGGAAGTATGAGAATTAAACCAAATTCATCACTTTTGTAAGGTAATTCCAACACTTGATAGCTCACAGTGGATTCTGAAAAATGACCTAGGACCACAACAACAACAACAAAAAAATGAGTTGTGTTGGTCAATTCTAAGAAAGTTCACTAAATGCAAGAGCTCTAAATTACCAAATTTTGTCCTCAGTAGTAGGTTCATCATCGGTATCTTGACTATGGAACCATCTCTCTTAGTAAAGCTCATTAACCGAGTAGCCTCTATTTTGAATTTCTGTTTCCAATCTCCCTTGAAGTAAATAGCATTCACCAGAAGGAGCCTTGTTAGTGGACCAAATTCTTCAGGGGAAAACATGTTTTTCATTTTTCCTTTACAGAAAGAGATGAGAGAATATATATGAAATTGCTGGTCTACCTTGCCTTAGCCCAAATTGACTCCTGTATCAGCCTGTTCTCAGACCTTCATGCCTACAGTCTCTACCCTCTCCAGTCCATACTTCACTCTGGCCACAGTTTTGCACGTCTCCCAATCCCTCACAACCTCAGGAGGTCCCCATTCAGTTCCATGAAGGAAATGTTGTTTTCTGGATGCTATCTGGCTATTTGGTGATTATTCCAAGAGAGTCCATAGATGGCATTTGGCCATCCTCTCCAAATCAAGCAGAAACTCCTAAACATTGTCTTTAAGGCAAGCAAGCTGCCCTCACCCCCGTACTCATCAGTACTCCTCTCCCACTCCACCTCTGCTCACACTCTTTGTTTTTCTCAAACCACTCTACTCATGGCAGCTCATTTTCATCTCTTTTACTAACAGTGGTATTTGCTAAGTGCTTAGTATGTGCCAGGTACTGTACTAACTGCTGGGGGGATACAAGCAGTTCAGGTTGGATACAGTCCCTGTCCCACGTGGGGGCTCACAGTCTCAATTCCCAGTTTACAGATGAGGTAACTGAGGCCCAGAGATGTGAGTTCACTTGCCCAAGGTCACATAGCAGACAGTGGCAGGGCAGAGATTAGAACTCATGACCTCCTGAGTCCCAAACCCATACTCTATTCACTATGCCACCTTCCTTTCTGCCTGGAAACCCCTTCACCTCTGACAGACAACTACTTTCCCTAGCTTTAAAGCCCTACTACATTTCCTCCAAGATCAGTTTTCTGATTAAATCCTCATATCCTCATCATAAACTTGTTTCATACCCCGGCCTCTAAACGCCACTTCATCACTTTCCTGCCACTTACCACTCATATCTCTGAACCCCATAGCACTTATATCACAGTTTAATACTTGGTTGCATTTCTCTTACCTACAATTTATTTTATACTCTGTCTTACTTGCTAGATTGAAAGATTCCTGAGGGTAGGGATAGTGTCTACTCATTATCATTTCCTCCTAAACACATAGTGCTCAGCACAAATGTAACTGCTCAGTGCTTGTATTGTAACCTTATCAGTGCTTAATTTTTATCAATGAGACTGCCTAATTGCATTAATACCTTCTTGGGGGGTGGGGGGAATTAAAAAGTTTCCTCATCCACTTCTTTGAAAATATGTATATTAACTTTGTACAATATCTAGTTATAACCTGTTTTAAAGGTTATCAATGATGTGAAGAATTTAAATGAAAGTATGTCACTTTTTGCCAACATGTACTTTAACTAGAGATTAAGAGATTTTGAGTGACATGTTTACTGCAGGACTATCAGTATATGCAGTTGAACATTAACACATTTAACTACATGTATTAATGATTTGCAGTGAATGTGAGAAATAAGCCACTTGTTATTGACAGTGTATATAATTATTTACCTTTCTGAAAAAAAGTGACTTTTCCATATGCCATAAAACTTGTGCTCACATAGAAATGTCTTTGTACAGTTGCTTTTTTATACTGAAAAATATTAAAAAAACAGGTGCTGTTCAGAAAGGGATAATTATCTTTTTCAAACCACCTACGAGTTTTCTCAATTTTAAGACTTGGTACTAGAGTAATTTGCATAATATGAAGAAATGGAAAGACTGATCCTTGGTACAGAAGTCTACGCCCATACTTTAGTAAAAACCAAAACCAGCCACTCTACATTAGAACACATAAAATCACAATTACAAAGGTAAAATAATGATAGGAAAATGGAAAGGTTTACCATCTGTTTTGCTTTCTATCCAAGTATTTATTGCCTTTGCACAAGGCTTAGAATCTTGAAAATTCACCAGTTTAACAGCACTCTGAAAAATTTCCTTGTTGCTATGGAGATACTGTTCCTTCACAGAAAACCCTTCTTGAAGGTAAAGGGCATTGGCAAGATGAAATGTAAATTCTTTGTTTTTTTCTGAGATGCCTGAGAAAAATGACTTGAACATAAAAAATTCTTCTCCTTAAAAAAAAAATATACACTGACAAGTTGAACAATATAAAAACAACAGCTTTACAGACAAGACATCCAAGTTCTCTGATATATGTTGTAATTCCTTGTACCCTTAGGTATAACTTAAAATGAATTTTAAATTAGCATAAATATGTCGAGTTTGTTGTACTTATCACCTTATCGCATAAAATGTTTTTTTTCTTGCAGAAAGTATTTTGAATGGAGAAAAAAACTACTTGAAGATTTGAATTTTACTGTTCAAAAAAAAAAAGGAAAGGGAGCCTACCATGAGCAAACTGAATCATAGAAACATATTGTGGGGACCATAACATTATGGCATTCTGATGAGATGCCACAGCAATTCAAAGATGCCACAGTCCTGATCATGTTCAAAAAGATGAAACTCATTGCTCTCTATATCTGGTAAGAGCTTAGCTAGAGCAATTATGAATTAGCTACTGAAGAATACTGTCTGCCCTTTAAAGGTCATTAAGATTCTAAAATTATTTCAGTCCAGCATGGCTGGGGATAACCTATCTGATCCGTTCCCCATTATTAATGGAGCAAAGTAAGGATGAGTAGTGGACATGAGTAGTGGAATCCATTCTGTTGCATTTATTCTAAGCGGTCGTGCTATGGCTGTAAAAAGAGACCTCGATGCAGATGTCAGGATATGGTTCCATTCCCTCTAGGAATCTCTTCCAACACAACGGACTTCAAGAATCATCCAAAGTTGTAATGACTGACGATCACTGAAGAATTGCTATATGCATATGACTGAGTCTGAGAAGCACACACCCAAGAAGACTAGCAACAATTTGAAACCACTTGACTGAATTAGCCAAGCACATCAGGCTGACAATAAATGTCGAGACAACAGAAGCGATGTATTAGTCTGCACCAAGGAAATCATGCACACAATCAGAACTCTAAATGTGATTATTTTACCTAGGCCACACATGCAGACCAATGATGCACCATTAGTTTAGAACATAGAAAATCGAATCGAGATGGCCAACATATCTATTTGTATCTCCATTTGCTTCCAAGACACCTCTACCTGAGCAGCCTGCTAATACTTCAGAATCAATATGTCCAAAGCTGAACTTTTCATTTTTCCTCCTAAAAACTTTTCTTCCTCCAAACTTTCCCATCTCCATAGAGAACACTCTGTTATATTTATTATATTGCACTCTTCCAAGTGCTTAATACAGTGCTCTTCACACAGTAAATGCTCAGTAAATACGATTATGAGAAGCGGCAAAATGTGGTGGATAGAGCACATGCCTGGGAGTCAGGTCATGGGTTCTAATCCCCGCTCTGCTGCTTGTCTGCTGTGTCACTTCTCTGTGTTGTGTCACTTGTCACTTCTCTGTGCCTCAGTTACCTCATCTGTAAAATGGGGATTGAGACTGTAAGCCCCATGTGGAACTGGGACTACGTGCAACCCAATTTGCTTGTATCAACCCCAGCGCTTAGTACAGTGCCTGGCACATAGTAAGTTCTTAACAAATACCATAATTATTATTATTAATTATTATTATCCATTGACTGACTGAACTCCTGAAGTTGAAACCTGGAAGGGAGGTGGAGTAAGAGGGGACAAGGAAAGGGGGAGCTTTGAAGCCAATAGTGAGGACTTTTCACTTGATACAAAGATTGATAGGCAACCAATGGAGATTTTTGAGGAGGGGGGTGACATGCTTGGAACGTTTCTGCAGAAAGATAATATGGGCAGCAGAGTGAAGTATAGACTGAAGTGGGGAGAGTCAGGAGGTTGAGAGGTCAGAAAGGAGCTGATACAGTAATCCAGTTGGGATAGGATGAGTGACTGTACTAACATGATAGTGGTTTGGTTGGAGAGGAAAGAGTGGGCCTTGGCAATGTTGTGAAGGTGGGACTGGCAGGTTTTGGTGACAGATTCAATGTGCAGGATGAATGAGAGAGCAGAGTCAAGGATGACACTATGGTTGAGGGCTTGTGAGACAGGAAGGATGGTTGTGTCATCCACAGTGACAGGGAAGTCAGGGAGAGGACAGGGTTTGAGAGGGAAGATAAGGAGCTCAGTCTTGGACATGTTGAGTTTTAGGTGGTGGGAGGACATCCAAGTAGAGATATCCTGAAGGCAGGAGGAGATGTGAGCCTGGAGGGAGGGAAGGAGGGAGGGAGGGAGGGAGGGAGGGAGGGAGGGAGGGAGGGAGGGAGGGAGGGAGGGAAAGAGAGAGAACAGGGGAGAAGATGTAGGTTTGGGTGTCATCTGCATAGAGATGATAGTTGAAGCCATGGGAGTGAATGAGTTCACCAAGAAGTGAATGTAGATGAAGAAAAGAAGGGGACTGAGAACTGACTCTTGAGGTAACCCTACAGTTAGGATATGGGGGTGGGGAGAGGAGGATCCCACAAAGGAGACAGAATGAACGTCCAGAGAGATAAGAGGAGAATCAGGAGAGGACAGAGTCAGTGAAGCCAAGGTTGGATAATGTGCTGAGGAGGAGTGGTCCATACTGTCAAAGACTTTCTTACATATCTGTAGTTTATTAATTTATATTAATGTCTGCCTCCCCCTCTAGACTTCAAGCTCATTGTGGACAGAGAAGCAGCATGGCTTAGTGGAAAGAGCATGGACTTGAGAGTCAGAGAATATGGGTTCTAATCCTGGTTCCGCCACTTGTCTGCTGTGTCCTTGGGCAAGTCACTTAACTTCTCTGTGCCTCAGCTCCCTCATTTGTAAAATGGGGATGAAGACTGTGAGCCTCACATGGGACAAACTGATTACCTTTTATCTACCCCAGTGTTTAGAATAGTGTTTGGCACATAGTAAGGGCTTAACAAATGCCATCATTATTATATTATTAGGGAACGTGCTTATCAACTCTGTTATACTGCACATTCCCAAGAGGTTAGTACGGTTCTCTGCACACAGTAAGCACCCAATAAATGTGACTGATGGATTGATTTATCTATCTCCTTTTCATTCTAAATATCCAGATATTGTATACTTTTAGGTATTCAAAATGCTTTATTGCAGATTTCTAATGGGACGGATAGGGAAAATTCTATTTGGCTTGCTAATCCTGAGACAAAGATTTTTATTGATATTTTATTTTCAGACTGAAAAGTGCATTGCTAAGTAACTCTCCTCAACTTTCCTCTTTTGTCATTCCCTGATAGTGGATGAGTAACTCTAAGCAATTCTTAGAACACCAAGGGACTTTTTCCAACAGGCAGAAAACATGTGTGTAATTTATTTTATTGCCTTTGTCTCCCTCTAGACTGTAAACTCTTCTTGGACAGGAATCATGCCAACCAACTCTACCAACTAGAGAGCCAGTTTGGCCTAGTGGAGAAAGCACCAGCCTGAGATTCAGAGAACCTGGTGACTCATCACGGCTCTACCACTTGTCTCCTATGTGACCTTGGGCAAGTCACTTAACTTCTCCGGACCTCAGTTTCTTCATTTGTAAAATGGTGATTCAATACCTGTCCTCCCTCCTACTTCACTGTGAGCCCCATGTGTGATAGGGACTGTATCGGCCTGATTAACTAGTGGCTCAGTGGAAAGAGGACGGTCTTGGGAGTCAGAGATAGTGGGTTCTAATCCTGACTCCGCCACTTGTTAGCTGCATGACTTTGGGCAAGTCACTTAGCTTCTCTATGCCTCAGTTACCTTATCTGTAAAATGGAGATGAAGACTGTGAGCCCCATGTGGGACAACCTGATTATCTTGTATCCATCCTGGTCTTAGAACAGTGCTTGGCACATAGTAAGAGCTTAACAAATCCCATCATTATTTATTATTATCTACCCTAGCACTTAGAACAGCATTTGATAAATAGGAAGTGTTTAACAAATATCATAAAAACTTTAAAAACTCTTCCGTATTGTATTCTTCTAAATGCTTGGTATAGGACCCTGTTGTTAAGTGCTTGCTCTGGGCCAAACACTGTACTAAACTCTGGGGTATATAAAAGCTAATCAAATCAAACATATTCTCTGTCCTAGTGGCTCATAGGCTAAGTAGGAGGGAGAGCAGGTATTGAATCCCCATTTAGCAGAGGAGGATGCTGAGACTAGAGAAGTAAATCACTTGGCCAAAATCACATGGGACAAGTGACAAAACCAGGTTTAGAATCCAGGTCTTCTAACTCTCAGGCCCATACTTTTCCCACTGTTATTGCTAGTGGGATTTATGGATGGATGGATGGATGGATGGATGGATGGATGGATGGATGGATGGATTTCCTGGTCCTGCATTGATTTTGTTCACATCAGCAGCTAGGCAAGCTACAGACAAGAGGAAAGACACAAAAAGCCTTCAAGAACTTTATAGTCGGACTCATGATAATTGTAATACTTAACCGACACCTTAGACATGGACCCTTTCTTCCATTATCGCCTTGAAAAGGGGATAGGGTTGGATATTAATTGAGGTCAGAAGGCAGACTTTGAAACCGATTTTCTGACATTTCTAATTCAGCAGCTCCCATTTTTAAAGAAAAATGAAGTTGGCAATCATTTGAGAGAAAACGGATTTATGTCACGTATTTAGGGACCACTGACGTGTGACAAACTTCCAGCTGCCCTTTGAGAAATCATTGCTTTTCAAAAACAGTGAAACCTGTCACCAGCTGAAGCAAGGGGTTTAAATAAAAGTTTCAAATATGGTCTGTAGATTTGATTTCATTTGCAGTGCAGCGCCCTGCATTTTCACGGACCTCAGGAGCTGAAAATATTATGAACAATGAAAATCACTGTATTCAATTTTCTACTACTTGCTACTGAGAACTTTGCAACTCATATCTACTAGCAGTCACATTATTAACTCTAAAAATTAAGGACTTCCACACAAAGTAAAATGTTTGTCACAATGTGCAAAGTTTGAAATTAAAATAGGCAGTTTATGGGAGAATTATCGTTATAGAGTGTCTCAGTATTCACTGTTCTTTATTTCCTTATTAAGTTGACTTGGTGTGATATAAATATTTTCCTGGAAAGGTGGGTGTAATCCATTGGAGAGATGAGTAAACCTATTCATAGATTCTGTCTTACGAGAGGCTGGAAAGTCTCGAGGGCAGCATTGCCTAGTGGTAAGAACATTTCTTGAGCACTTCCTTTGTACTAAGCGTTGTACTAATTGCTTGGGACAGTAATCTATAGTTGGTAGATATGGTCCCTGCCCAAAAGGATTTTACAGTCTGGTGGAGGAGCTACACACAAATACACACAATATTTGGATACACACAAATCAGGTTGGATACAGTCCCTGCCTTGCAAGGGGCTCATAGTCTTAATTCCCATTTTACAGATGAGGTAACTGAGGCCCAGAGAAGTGAAGTGACTTGCCCAAGTCCACACAGCAGACAAGTGGCTAAGCTGGAATTAGAACCCACGACCTTCTGATTCCGAGGCCCGCGCTCTATCCACTAGGCCATGCTGTTTCGCTAAGACCGGGAGCAAGGAGACTGGTGCTCTTATTATTCATTCATTCATTCAATCATATTTATTGACTCCTCACTGTGTGCAGACCACTGTACTAAGCACTTGGAACTCTGTCACTTGCATGTCATGTGACCCTGGGCAAGTCACTGAACTTTACTGTTTCGTAATAACGGCATTCTATAATGAAAATAATGATAATTGTGGCATTTGTTAAGCGCTTACTATGTGTCAGGGACTGTACTACGCACTGGGGTGGATACAAGCAAATCAAGTTGGACACAGTCCCTGTCCCACATAGGGTTCACAGTCTTAATTCCCATTTTACAGATGAGGTAATTGAGGCACAGAGAAGTGAAATGACTTCTGATTGTCTTGTATTTGCCTCAGTTTAGTATAGTATTTTAACATAGCCCTTAATGAATACAATTATTTTAAAAATCTAGGAGCAAACATGAGTCCCCCAAATTAAACTTTAACCTCAATTGTTTAGGTATTAAGCATGAGAAACATTTCTCTTATTCTCCCTCTCCTTCATCTAACTTGTCTTCTTTTCCTGCTATATGGAAAGTCACTTGAAGTCAAGGATCATATCTTCTAAAGCTATTCAACTCTTCCAAGTGCTTAGTATGGAGCTCTGCACATGGAAGGGGATCAATAAATTCTATTAATTGATTTATTATTCCTTCTTCCGGATGCAGACACTTTTTGAAATTGAAATGCCAAGCTTTATTTGTGGTATTTATTCAGGAAAACTAATTGGCTGCAATATTAGCAATTTTAGCTTATAAAACCAATAAGTCAATTTTCTATCTTGGTGAAGGACAAGATATATGAATTATTTGAATAACCTTAAGGTAGTTTTTTTTAAAAAAACTCCTTCCCAGTGAAGAAACATTTTCTTTTCTAAGTATCCCACTCTATAAATATTCATTTTGTCTTTCTCTTTTCTGTATTGTATTCTGTTTTTCTTTCATGTCCTGCCTCTCTTACCTATTCTTTTGAATCATATATACCATAAATGATTATAGAATAAAGGAAATCTCACCTGTGGAATTCCCCTGAAGTTTTAGCATTTGTCTTATTTGAGATTTTAATTTTCCTTTTGCACCCAACTCAACCATCCCAAGAATCATACTTGCACCAAATGGGGAATATAGGATGTTCTCTTCACTGTGAGATGACCGAAGAGCATGATAAAGATCCACTGCAAATCTTGTAGTCCTACTGGCCAAAGGTATTGAGTTCTCACTCCAGGCTAAGGAGACTGCAAAAAGGATCGGCAGAAGGCTTGGAAACCAGGCCCCATGCATTGTATCACCTGTAGATATTGGAATCAAAATGACCCAGAATTCATTCTTGGTCTCCTTCGCGGGCTCCTCCTCCCCCTCCCATCCCCTAATTGTAGGGGTTCCTCAAGGGTCAGTTCTTGGTCCCCTTCTGTTCTCCATCTATACTCATTCCCCTGGTGAACTCATTTGCTCCCACACCTTCAACTATCATCTCTATGCAGATGACACCCAACTCTACATCTCCCTCCCCTTCTTTCCCCCTCCCTCCAGGCTCGTATCTCCTCCTGTCTTCAGTACATCTCCACCTGGATGTCCACCCTCCATCTAAAACTCAACATGTCCAAGATTGAGCTTCTTATCCTCCCTCCCAAAACCAGTCCTCTCCCTGACTTCCCTGTTACTGTGGATGACACAACCATCCTACCCGTCTCACAGGCCTGAAACCTTGGTGTCATCCTTGACTCTGCTCTCTCATTCACCCCACACATCCAATCTGTCACCAAAACCTGTCGGTCTCACCTTCACAACAATCACCAAGATCCACCCTTTCCTCTCCATCTAAACCACTACCTTGTTGGTACAATCTCTCTTAATATCCCGACTGGATTACTGAATCAGCATCCTTTCTGATCTCCCATCCTCCTGTATCTCCCCACTTCAGTCCACACTTCACTCTGCTGCACGGATTATCTTTCTACAGAAATGCTCTGGGCATGTCACTACCCTCCTCAAAAACCTCCAGTGATTACCTATCAACCTTCTCATGAAGCAAAAACTCCTCAAAAACTCTTCAAAGCTCTCCATCAATTTGCCCCCTCCTACCTCACTTCCATTCCCTCCTTCTACAGCCCACCTGGTACACTCCACTCCTCTACCGCTAACCTACTCACTGTGCCTCATTCCTGCCTTTTATGCCATTGACCCCTGGCCCACGTCCTACCCCTGGCCTGGAATGCCTTCCCTCCTCACATCCATATATTAACTCTCTTCCCCTCTTCAAAACCCTACTAAGGGCTCACCTCCTCCAGGAGGCCTTCCCAGACCGAGGCCCTCCCTTTCCCTCTGCCCCTCCTCCCCTCCCTTTGCTCTACCCCCTTCCCCTCCACACAGCACTTGTGTATATTCATATGTATTATTTATTACTCCATTTATTTTTATTAACGATGTGTATACATCTATGATTCTTTTCACCTATTTTGATGGTATTGATGCCTGTTTACTTGTTTCATTCTGCTGTCCATCTCTCCCTTTTAGACAGTGAGCCCGTTGTTGGGCAGGGATTGTCTCTGTTGACAAATTGCACATTCCAAGTGTTTAGTACAGTGCTCTGTATACAGTAAGCACTCAGTGAATACAATTGTAGGAATGAACAAGAGGAAGAACAAGATTAGAACTCAGTACCTCTCAGAGTTTTCATAGAGTTTTCTTGTAAAAATACAGTAGTGGTTTTCCACTGTTGCCTTCTAACGCAGTGAACTCGAGTCTCCATCGTCAACTCTCTCCCACGCTACTGCTGTCCAGCACAGGTGAGTTTTGACTTGTAGCAGATATTGCCTTCCCCTCGCTAGCCACTACCCAAGCTAGGAATGGAATGGACAGGCCTCCTCTTGACTCTCCTTCCTATAGCTGAGACTGGTAGAGGACTGGAAACTCTCCAGGTGCAACCCTGAGAGGGAGTGTTTGAAGTACCCAGGTTTTATTTCCATTCAAATATTAAAGAATCTGAAAGTTATTCCTTTCAACCATATTGTTTTGCTGGTTTTGTTGGTGTTGTTGATTTATTGCTTCTGCTAACTGTAAATTACTACTTTTATTGCTAATATTAATTTTTGTGTTTAATGCTAGATGCCAAAGCTGCATATTAAACCCAGTGATAGATACAAAATAGTCAGAGCATAAACCAGCCCTGTCCACCTGAGATTCACAATCTAAGAGAGAGAGAGAGAGAGAGTAGACATTTTCTCCCCATTTTCCAGTTGAGGAAATTGATTAAATGATTTGCCCAAAGTTGCACATCAGGTTTGTGACAGATCTGGGATTAGAGCAGAGGTCTTCTGACACTCTTTTTCTGACGTGCTTTTTCCACTAAGTCCCACTGCCTCCTAATACTATGTCTACTGTCATGATTAGAGAAACAACAAGGCTTAGTGGATAGAGCATGGGGCTGGGAGTCAGAAGGACCTGTGTCCTAATCCCACCACATGTCTGCTATGTGAGTTTGGGCAAATCACTTCACTTCTCTATGTCTCAGTTACCTCTTGTGTCAAATGGGGAAAAGAGTGTGAGCCCCATATGGGGCAGGGACAGTGTGCAACATAATTAAGTTCTTTCTATCCCAGTGCTTAGAACAGTGTTTGGTACATACTAAGTGCTTAACAAGTACCACTATCATTATGATTTCTTCCCTGTGTTTGCCTTTATGTTTCCCCTACTTTCCCTATAAGTCTTCTGTGGATGAGGCACTGTGTCTATTTTATTTTCCCCATGCTTAGAAAGCTTTGTACAAAGTCAGTTCTTAGAACATGTCTATCAACTCTGATATGTTGTATTGTGCCAAGCACTTAATACAGTACTCTGAATATAGTAAGCACTCAGTATATATGATTAATTGATTGAAAGTCATAAATGATCAAATTAATCATCTCAATGACACCCAGCACAAGGAATAGGCTCTTTAAGACCTATGGAAGTTGAGGGAGCCTCCCTGCTTTCTCCGCAGGAAGCTCTCAACCTATGTCTCCATCGCTGCTAATAAATGAGTTGGAAGGAAATTAATGGATGCATAAAGTTGTAGGCAGTAGTGTCTCATTGTTTCCCTTTCATTTCCAGATATTGATTCTTCTTTGCTCTGGGGGTCTTTTCCAGAAATGCATCCAATTAGTAGTCAAGTAAAATGACCAAGGAAGGAATACTGGAAACGATTCTATATAGGGAAAGCCCGAAGCCAGCACCAAGATAGTACTGGCAGTTTTTGGACTGTGAAAATACTGTCCTGGGTTGAAGGATCCAGAGGCTTGCCTTCAATATTACCCAAGAGAAACCTAATTTTTTTTTGTCACAATTTTCTGCAGAAGTGCAATTTTGCTTTTCTTCTTTGATCCCTTCTCTGTGCTGCTAACATGAATAGTTTCAGGATAATTTAAGAAGGAGAGAGCTTAGATGGATTTTAGATAGCACAATGGTGGAATAGGAGAAGGAAAGGCCACATACCAGGACCAGAGACATAAGCTGAAATCAATTATTCCCAAAGAACCAAATAGCATGTAAATCCAGCATCCTTCTTTTGATATTATATTATTTAAGAAACAAATGATTTAATAGCTAAAATGAATCTTTTCACCATTAGGAATTGAAATGATAATTTTCCATGTATTTATATTTGGAAAATATGTATTTTCTTCCCAAGAAATGAAAACTTTAACATAAATGTTAAAAGGTATGCACTTACCTATTCCCCTTAGGGCTGCTCTTAAAATTTTCCCCTGGAAAATAGGAACAGCTGGATTGGCTGGAATAGGTAAAGCCAGTCAGCATCATAAATCGTGAATGATTAATTTATCAAAACCCACAGCAGGTGGTCATTCAATTTGCTTTGAAAGACAAATATATGATAACTCTAACCTATTAACTTTGAAAAGTGGAAGAATCAGTAGAGGAAACTGAAATTCAATTCATAATATGCAATGAAATATTACCATCTTTCCATTTAACTTTGAAGATTTTATTTTTAGCAAAAAACAGAATGTGTGTGCTTCTGCAATTGTCTAGTACAGCATGACTCAGTGCAAAGAGCACGGGCTTGGGAGTCAGAGGTCATGGGTTCGAATCCCAGCTCTGCTGCTTGTCAACTTTGTGACTTTGGGCAAATTACTTCACTTCTCTGTGCCTCATTACCTCATCTGGAAAATGGGGATTAAGACTGTGAGACCCAAGTGAGACAACCGGATTCCCCTGTGTCTACCCCAGTGCTTAGAACAGTGCTCGGCACATAGTAAGTGCTTAACAAATGCCACCATTATTAGTACCTCTTCCTTTTTAATCACAAGTCTCAAAAATGTACAAAGGAATATTTTTATATGAAGGTTTGCCTAGTGGATAGAACATGGGCCTGGATGTTAAAAAAGTTAATTAATGGTTAACAGGACCTGTGTACTAATCCCAGCTCCACCACTTATCTGCTGTGGGGTCTTGGGCAATTCACTTAACATCTCTTGGCCTCAGTACCTTCATCTGTAAAATGGGGATTAAGACTGTGAGTCCCATGTGGAGGACTGGGTCCAACCTGATTTGCTTGTATCCACCCCAGCACTTATTTTAGTTCCTGGCACATAGTAAGTAATTGTCACGAACCCCTCCCCGGCTCCTACCAACCAGGACCTTCCTAGACCAAGGGAGCATCAGTGACATGTAGTAAAATCAAACCACATTTCTGGCCACCAAGATTACAGTGGAAAGTTTTTTACTTAGTTATTACCAACGTGCAAAGGAGTGACGTACACACACTGACTCACTCCACCAAGGGTCCAATACCCAATCTGTTAGTCAAGGGAGCCCATTCTGCCAATGCTTCTTCTTTCTGTTTCCAAGTGCTGTTGCCTTCTAGTGTTGCTCTCCTCCTGCTTCAGTGCTTGCTTCTGCTCCACGTGTTTCCCTCTGCTTCTCTGCACACCTCCTTGTAGGCCTTTTGCTTTCTGTGTCCCTTCTCGTAATTTAAAACAACTGCCTTTTATCTCCCTTAGGCATGGCAGATGTGGCCCTCCGTGGCAGTCATTGATTGATCCAGGTTCCTTATCGGGTATAAGAGGGAGAGAAGATCACACCTCCCTCCCTCCCTCCATGCTCCACCCCCACAAGCCCGCAATCACCTGTTCCAAGTAGAGCCCATCAGTGCCTTCACCAGCCTCTGCCTTCTTGTTTGCGGGATCACAAAGAGTCACTAATAAGACAGTTTGTTGTGGGCTCACCACAGTAATTAACAAATACCATTATTATTAAATATTTGATATTTAAGACTAATGCTGTGGTTATAATATAAAGGCTCAATATAGGCAAAAGTCTTTGTTGGGGGTCAACAAAAGATGAGCAGGCAGGATGGGCTGGGGCAACTGCTGGTTATAGCAAGGGAATAAGAGGAGATTACTTTGATGTTCAATTAACTGTGAACCAGAAGGAGAGTGGCTCAGTGGCAAGAGCATGGACTTGGGAATCAGAGGATATGAGTTCTAATCCTGGCTCTGCCACCTGTCTGCTGTGTGACCTTGGGCAAGCCACTTAATGTCACTGTGCCTCAGTTGCCTCATCTGTAAAATGGGGATTAAGACTGTGAGCCCAACGTGCAACAACCTGGTTACCTTGTATCTACCCCAGCATTTAGAACAGTGCTTAGCATATAATAAATGCTTAACAAATATCAAAATTATTATTATTTTTATTATTAACTGCAAGTTGATCCCATCATCTTCAAGACAATAGAGTCAAACAGAATTACCTCTGAACAATGGAGAACAGCAATTATGAAGGAGAAAGAGGAGGAAATGGTTTCCTTTTTACTGGATTGAGAGATTCGAAGATTATTCATTCATTCAATAGTATTTATTGAGCGCTTACTATGTGCAGAGCACTGTACTAAGAGCTTGGGATGAACAAGTTGGCAACAGATAGAGAGAGTCCCTGCCGTTTGACGGGCTTACAGTCTAATCGGGGGAGATGGACAGGCAAGAACAGTGGCAATAAATAGAGTCAAGATTACCCCAGGCCCACAAGTCATGTCAGGTTATCTTTTGGCGACCTTTGAAAGTCTGTGCAAAATCTACCAAGAGGAGGGAGGGAGAAATTATAGAATAAACCACCTCCAAGCTAATGCCATTTTGGCCAGAAACACTGCAATTTATCCAGAAATACCCTGGCTCATCCAGAAAGTGGGGTGAAATTGGGCAGGAGTGCATGATGTCGGAGGGGAATTTGGGGTACACTTCAGAGCATCCAACCCCACTCCTTGGGGCAAGAGGACCACTGGGCAAGGTGTAGATGGACCCCTTTCTTTGGATCCCTTGACATACTGGCTCATTCTGAGAGAAAATACGCTGGAATACTTGGGCAGCGGGACAAGGCCTTTGAGGTGGGGCTTGCTTACAGAGGTCCTGCTACACTCTTGATGGAAGTGGTTGTTGACAATAATAGCAAAACAACAGAACAAAAAAACTGAATTTAATTTAGTGACAGATTGTGTTTTTAAAATCCTTTACATTATTTTAAAGTAAGCTGAGTTGTTTTATGTGGCTTCAGTCAACTGATTAGCTAATGCTTAGGAAGGGAAGATGTTAGTCAAATATCAGTCAATCATATTTCTTGATAGCTCACTGTGTGCAGAGTACTGTACTAAGCACTTGGCTTAGGAGAGTACAAAATAATATAAAATACATTGTCTGCCCACAATGAGCTTTTAAAAATGGAAACCATTATAAACCTTGATAAAAATTTATTGTGCTATTTTTACAGAAAAATTTTAAAGCATTCACACACATATACTTATATTTGTCCTTAGGATTCCAAGATAATATTACTGATTCTTATGATAATAATAATTGTGGTATTTGTTAAGCACATACTATGCACCATGCACTATACTAAGTGCTGGGGTGGATATAAGCAAATCGGGTTGGACAAAGTCCCTGTCCCACATGGGGCTCACAGTCTCAATCCCCATTTTATAGATGAGATACTGAGGCACAGAGAAGTGAAGTGACTTGCCCAAGGTCACAGAGCAGACAAGTTGCACAGCTGGGATTTGAATCCATGACCTTCTGACTCCCAGGCCCGAGCTCTAGCCACTACGCCATGCTGCTCTTCAGATTCTTGACTGATCTACTTTCTGGGTCCTTCTTCCAACTCTACATTGTTATGCATCATAATTTGTGGTGTTGCTTCACTGTATCTTTAAAGTGTTTCTTTGGTCCACCCTTCTGCTTACCACAGAGTAGTTATTTGGGTATCCTGTTGTGATCTGTCTCTTCACTGATCCCACCCAGAAATGGTGTCATGTGACAAGTTGTGTTTCCACTGGTGTTCTAACAGAGTTCCAAGACTTCATTGGAGTGTCTTGTCATTTGATGTTAAATGTCGCACTTAAGTAAGAGATGTTGGTAGAACTGCTCTAGAGGGTGTGTTCGGGTCTCACAGATGAACACTACAATTTTCAGTATTAATTAATTATGGTATTTGTTAAGCACTTGCTATGTGTCAAGCACTATAATAAGTTCTGTGGTAGATACAAATTAATCCGTTAGACAGAATCTCTGTCCCACATAGGGCTCACTATCTAAATAGTAGAGAGAACAGGTATCTAATCTCCATTTTTAAAGATGAGAAAACTGAGGCACAGAGATATTAAGTGACTTGCTCATGATCACACAGCAGACAATTGGTGGAGGCAGGAATAGAACCTAGATCCTCTGACTCCCAAGACCAAGCTCTTTCCACTAATCCATACTGCTTCATTATAAATAGCTTGGTTTGTGTTTGTTTTTCATGCTTTATTACCTGGTTACTATGTGTCAGGCACT
Source organism: Ornithorhynchus anatinus (assembly GCF_004115215.2). Lineage (NCBI taxonomy): Eukaryota > Metazoa > Chordata > Mammalia > Monotremata > Ornithorhynchidae > Ornithorhynchus > Ornithorhynchus anatinus. Next base: position 161,125,562 of record NC_041728.1, read on the forward strand.
GTAGTAAGGGCTTGGGGTAGATACAAGATAATTAGGTTGGACACAGTCCATGTCCCACATGAGGCTCATAGTCTTAATCCCCATTTTACATCTGAGACAAGTGAGGCACAGAGCAGTTAAGTGACTTTCCCAAGTTTACACAGCAGACAAGTGGAATTAGAACCCAGGTCCTTCTGACTCCCGGGCTTGTTCTTGGTGACCCCGCTGGCCTCGGGGCCCATGCCTCAGTCCCCCCTCCATACAACGGGGACCCGACCATCTGGCCCTGCTCCTGCCCAGCTCTCGGGACGAGGCTCGGCGGAGAGGAGGCGTCCAACGGATGGGCCTCGCTCATCTGTCTTCTCGGCTCCGGGGGGCCGACCTTCTTCTTCTCCTCAACGGCTCCCCGAGGAACAATTCTATTATCATTATTATTATCATCATTAGCTGCTAACACTATTATCATTATCATTAGCTCCACACGTGTTAATACTATTAGTATTGTTTTTGTCAGTCTCTCTCCCCTGATTAGACTGTAAGCCCGTCACTGGGCAGGGACTGTCTCTATCTGTTGCCGATTTGTACATTCCAAGCGCTTAGTACAGTGCTCTGCACATAGTAAGAGCTCAATAAATACTATTGAATGAATGAATGTTCTGTGTTCTATGATATAAATTGGGATGAGCATTCATTTCCTCAGGAATTAAGAACCCACAAAACTTCCTTCTATTCTGCTAGTTTTCTTGAAAGGAAGTCTCTAATTTCATAGTCTTTCGTATCAAACCAATCCAGCTGTTTTCTTTCAAAAGTCCCCATAGTCAACAAAACTGCCTGATATAGCATATCCCTTAGAGATAGCCAGTTATTAAATCATGTTAGTAGAGGTAGATAGGTTCTCATTCATTCGCTAGGAGTTTAGCTTTCGTCCACCCGAGAAGTTTGGATGTCAATTTCCTTTATTGTTTGAAGATTTGGACTGCATCTGGAGTTGATCAGTCCAGCACTATGCCCTTCACATAGCTCACTGGAGAAGTAGCATGGACTACTGGATAGAGCATGGGCCCGGGAGTTAGCAGGTCATGGGTTCTAATAGCAGTTCTGCAACTTGTCTGTTGTGTGACCTTGAGCAAGCCACTTAACTTCCTGTACCTCAGTTACCTCATCTGTAAAATGGGGATTAAGATTGTGAGGCCTATGTGGGACAGGAACTTTGTCCAACCCAATTAATTTGTATCCACCCCAGCAATTGGTAAGGTGTCTGCTATGTAGTAAGTGCTTAACAAATACCACAGTTATTATTCAGTAGTATTTATTGAGAGCTTACTATGTGCCAAGCACTGTACTAAGCGCTTGGAATGTACAATTCAGCAGCAGATAGAGATAATCCCTGCCCAATGACAGGCTCACAGTCTGGGGAAGACAGATGGCAGAGCAAAACAGAACAAAACAAAAACAAGACAACATTATCACTATAAATAGAATTAAGGGGATGTATACCTTATTAACAAAATTAATAGGGTAAATAAATAATATACGCAAATGAGCACAGTGTTGAGGGAAGGGGAAGTGGGGAGGGGGAGGAGCAGAGGATAGGGTGGGGAGATAGGAACATTCTTCCCCCTCTCAGAGTCGCACCTGGAGAGTTTCCAGTACTCTACTTGTTTCGACTATGGGAGGGAGCATCAAGCAGAGGTCTACCCATCCTATTCCTAGCTTGGGCAGTCAAAGCTCCCTGTGCTGGGCATCAGCAGGTTGGGAGAGACTTGAGGGCAGAGGCTCAAGTTTACTGCACGGAAGAAGGCAACAATAAACTGCTTCCATATTTTTAGCAAGAAATCTCTATGGATATACTACAGGAACAACTGCAGATGGTGGTGTGGTGTTCCGGGAGAGATGTGTACATGGTGTCGCTAATGGGTCGGAGACAACTCGACAGCATAAGACAAGGAACATTCTTCAGAGCAAACTGTTAGATGATTATATAATTAGCAAGGTGCCACTGCTTAAATCTTGGATGCATCCAAATTGTCATTTTCTTATTTAGTAAAACAGAAAATTGTGTAAGTTATTTGGAGCCAAAGCTTGGCAGTGTAGCTTAGTGGAAAGAGCACAGGCTTAGGAGTGAGAGGATGTGGGTTCTAATACTGCCTCTGCCACTTGTCTTCTGTGTGACCTTGAGCAAGTCACTTAACTTCTCTGTGCCTCAGTTAGCTCATCTGTAGAATGGAGATTAAAAAAGGGTGAGCCCCACGTGGGACAACCTGATTACCCTGTATCTACCCCAGTGCTTAGAACAGTGCTTGGCACATAGTAAAAGCACTTAAATACTACAATAATAATAATAACATTCACCAAGTGGTAATTGGCCATTGCTACTTAATTTTCCAATCAATCATATTTATGGAGTACTTGCTGAATGTTGGAAGCACTATACTAAATGCTTATGAGAATACAATATAATCGAGTTGGTAGGCATGTTCCCTCCCCATAAGGAGCTTACAGTTTCCAATCTTATGTTGTCCAGTTATTTTTATCCTTGTATCATTCACAATGTCCACATATGCATTTTGAACATTCTTTTAAAATTGGTTCATCTGATATTGGTACTGTGTGTTGTGAGTGTCCAGATCCTTACAATGTTTTTTTCTCTTTTGCATTCTCATGGTGGGATTGTATGCATTTGTGTTTGTGGCATGACAAATTTGTTTAAGAGGTAAACAATGGGTCAATAGATGCCCTACTTCTGAGAAGATTAGGAAAATCCAAAACAAGCTATTTCCTGATTACAAAGCTTGGCTATGCCTGCTAGAGTTCACTGAGAAAAAGAAAAATCCTCTTTCAAAAGATGTGTATCCAGCACCAAATTATCTGACCTGACCTGTAAGTGGAAGTCTTCTTATGTTAAGGGCTACAGTGCCAATTAATAAATCAACCAACCAGTGGTATTTATTGGTACTTACTGATAAGTGCAATTCACTGTACTTAGCCCCAGAGGAGAGGACAGCAGAAGCAAGATGAATATTCCCTGTGGAGAAAATGCATATAATTCAGGGGGGAGGACGGGCAAAAAATATTTATAGCTGGAGAAGGAAGAAGAACAAGGAAATAAATACAAGTAGCATAAATATATCAAGATCTAATAGCCAAGTAAACAATTGTGTATACAGTTCCCACAACATCTATGTACATATCTTTACACTCTGCCATTTTTGCTACCTGTAATATATTTCCATGTTTCTCATTCTAGAATGAGAGCTTCTTGTGAGTCAGTCAATCATACTTATTGAGCGCTTACTATGCACAGAGCACTGTCCTAAGCTCTTGGGAGAATGCAATATAACAGTAATCAGACACGCTCCCTGACCACAGCGATCTTACAGTCTAGAGGGGGAGGAGACAGACATTAATATGAATTAATATATTTACAGATCTGTATAGAGAAGCAGCATGGCTCAGTGGAAAGTGCCCGGGCTTGGGAGTCAGAGGTCATGGGTTCGAATCCCAGCTCCGCCACTTGACAGCTGTGTAACTGTGGGCAAGGCATTTAACTTCTCTGTGCTTCAGTTACCTCATCTGTAAAATTGAGATTAGCTGTGAGCCTCACGAGGGACAACCTGATTACCCTGTATCTACCTCAGTGCTTAGAATAGTACTCTGCACATAGTAAGCGCTTAACAAATCCCAACATTATTATTATTATAGATAAATGTTGTAGGGCTGGGACAGGGAATGAATAAAGAGAGCTAGTCAGGGTGACAGAGAAGGGAGTGGAAGGAGAAGAAAGGAGGGCTTAGTCAGGGAAGGCCTCTTGGAAGAGATGTGCCTTCAATAAGGCTTTGAAGGTGGGGAGAGTAATTGTCTGTCGATATGAGGAAGCAAAAGCAGGACATGGGTGAGAGGTCGGTGGCGAGATAGACAGGATCGGAGTAACTTGGCATTAGAGGATTGAAGTGTAGTGAGCTGGGTTGTAGAAGGAGAGCAGTGAGGTGAGGACTGGGGAGCAAGGTGACAGAGTGCTTTAAAGCCAATGGTGAGGAGTTTCTATTTGAGGAGGAGGTGGATGTGCAACTTGGAGTTTGGGATTGTGACTTTTCCCCTGTAACTCTCCCTCTGCCTGTTGTGGGTGGGGAACATGTCTACCAATTCTGTTATATTGTACTCTCCTAAGTCCTAAGAACAATGTCTGCATGCAGTAAGTCCTCAGTAAATACAACTGATTGATCTATCGATGTTCCCAAGATGCCCTGTGTACTGCAGGCCGCCCGCAGGGGCTTAAGCCATAGCTGATCGTTCCCAGATCCTTCCGTCAGGCAACCACATGATGCCTCTATGTATCTCCACAACCCACCGCAGCTCCTCCTCCTCATCCGACCTCCAAGCAATTTCCCTGGGATCTTACCCTGACTCTCCTCACATCACTGAGAAATCATCATCCCAATCTGCCTTTCATCATCCCACAGAAACAGAAGAAAGCAGTCATAGCATGGCATTGTTTCCACAAAACCTCAAGAAGACTGTGGCGGTTGCTGTTATAACAGTCACTATGGCTGTGACTGGAATATGAACCTCTTGGAGCCTAAAATCTGCTCCTCTAGTCACGGCCTTGGAACCTCTGCTTTGGTTTTTGTGGTATGTTAATGTTTGTTTCACCTCCCCTTAGGTATCTGCCAAGAGTCAAGAAAACATCAAGAAAACAAAGACCGTGACAACTGGAAGTTTGAACACTTTCATAGTGGATGGAGAGAAGATTGAAATAGTTGACAGCTTTTCTCTCCTGGGATTGATAATAATAAAGGAACTAGTAGTCAAGGAATATGCCAAAGATTAACGTTAGGAATAATAATAATAATAATGTTGGTATTTGTTAAGCGCTTACTGTGTGCAGAGTACTGTTCTAAGCGCTGAGGTAGATATAGGGTAATCAGGTTGTCCCACATGAGGCTCACAGTCTTAATCCCCATTTTAAAGATGAGGGAACAGGCACAGAGAAGTTAAGTGACTTGCCCACGGTCACACAGCTGACAAATGGCAGATCTGGAATTCGAACCCATGACCTCAGACTCCCAAGCCCATGCTCTTTCCACTGAGCCATGAAGAGAATGGAAAAAGTCATGAAATGTCCTGAGGTAACAACTGCCACAAAACTACAGCATGTCAATTGTACAGTGTTTCCAGTAACAATGTATGGGTCTGAAAGCTGGACAGTGAAAAAACAGAATAGAAAGAACATTAATTCTTTAGAAATGGGGTGTCGGAGAAGATTTTTGAGAATACCATGGACTGCCCCAAAAACAAATAGATTTTCGAGCAAATTAAGCCACAGTGGTCTTTGGAATGCCATGTGCTGTGGGATTGAGAGCAAGGTTAAGACTGTAAAACCAAGCACTTAGTACAGTGCTCTGCACATAGTGAGCCCTCAATAATTACCATTTGTTGAATGATTGAATATCAAGCACTTAGATGGTGGGATGAATATTAAGTACTTATGGGATAGAGATCCGAGAGCATAGGTGATGCAGATCGAGTGTACTATTGAACAGAAGAGTGAATGGGAATGAAGGAAGGAGGAAGGGATAGGAATGGAAAGATATTGGGTGGTGACAGAGGAGAAATGGGTATGAGTTTGAATCCCGGTGACCACTCTGAATCTGTGGGAGGTTAAAGCCCTTGGGAGAGTCAAACCTAATCTAGAGTTTTGGGGACCAGCAAGTACTCTTGACTGCTCAGAAACCACTTCACAACAGTGATGTAATTGTGGTATTAAATTGTGATATCTGTCGTCTTACTATGTGCCTAGCACTTAGTATAGTGCTTGAAACATAGTAAGCAGTTAAAAAATAACACAATTGAATACTAAGTGCTAGGATAGATCCAAGTAATCAGGTTGGACACAGTCCCTGTCCCACATGTGGCTGACAATCTAAATAGGAGGGAGAAAAGGTATTTAATCTCCATTTTACAGATGAGGAAATGGAAGTACAGAAAAGTAAAGTGACTTGACCAAGTGGCAGAGACAGGATTAAAATTCAGGTTTTCTGATTCTCAAGCCTGTGGTCTTTTCACTAGGCCTCACTGTAGTGAGGGCACCAGTGAGATAGCAATATGAGACTGTCTCGGGAATGAATGCAGTGTGGCCTAGTGGAAAGAGCATGGGCCTGGAATGCCTGTTTACTTGTTTTGATGTGTATATATCTATAATTCTATTCATATTGCCACTATTGATGCCTGTTTACTTGTTTTGATATCTGTCTCCCCCCTTCTAGATTGTGACCCCATTATGGAAAAGAATTGTCTCTCTGTTGCTGAATTGTACTTTCCAAGTGCTTAGTTCAGTGCTCTGCACACAGTAATCCTCAATTAATATGATTGAATGAATGAGTTGTAGAAGATTGAACAGCTATGAAACCTGCTACATTCCATATTCTCTGTAGCACTTCCTCTAATCCAAACTGTGCCATTCCTTAAGGATTTTTTTTGAGAAAACATCATTAATCAAGTACTTAAAAGGAATGGTTTCATGGCTGTCCAAAAGCCCCTCTTAGAACCATTTTCCACATCTGAGGAAGATGTATTAGCACTTCAATTCCTCCGGTACTCTCAGGTGGAGTTGGGATTCTGATACTCATTTACAAGATTTTTCAAGCTGCTCTGAATCGACCTGTTATTCAGTTTCTGAAAAGACAGAAGCAGTGTTTTGCAAATCCCTGGTTTTCTGAGTGACCCTATTTTTATGGTACTTATTAAGTCTTTACTTTGTATCAGGCACTGTTCTAAGCACTGGGCTAGATACAAGGATAGACTTGGTCTCTATCCCGCATAGGTCTCACATTCTTAATCTCCATTTTACAGATTAAGTAATTGAGGTACAGAGGAGTTAAGTGACTTGCCCAAGGTCACACAGCAGACAAGTGGGAGAGCAGGGATTGGAATCAAGTTCCTTCTGACTCGGAGGCCCGTGTTTTATCCAACAGGCCATGCTGCTTCCCCTTTCAGACATACACTGCTCACTCTGTGGCTCAGTGGAAAGAGCCCGGGCTTTGGAGTCAGAGGTCATGAGTTCAAATCCCGGCTCTGCCACTTGCCAGCTGTGTGACTGTGGGCAAGTCGCTTCACTTCTCTGTGCCTCAGTTACCTCATCTGTAAAATGGGGATGAAGTCTGTGAGCCCCACGTGGGACAACCTCATTCCCCTGTATCTACCCCAGCGCTTAGAACAGTGCTCTGCACATAGTAAGCGCTTAACAACTACCATCATCATTAATTTCCATTTTCCATCATCAACCTCTTGCTCGTGCCTAGAATGCTCTTCCACTTCATATAATGATAATGGTATTTGTTAAGGGCTTACAATGTGCCAGGCACTGTTCTAAATGCTGGGTAGATACAAGGTAATCACACTGTCCCACAGTCTTAATCCCCATTTTACAGATGAGTTCACTGAGGCACAGAAAAGTTCATTCAATAGTATTTATTGAGCGCTTACTATGTGCAGAGCACTGTACTAAGTGCTTGGGATGAACAAGTCAGCAACAGATAGAGACAGTCCCTGCTGTTTGACGGGCTTACAGTCTAATCGGGGGAGATGGACAGACAAGAACAATGGCAATAAATAGAGTCGAGGGGAAGAACATCTCGTAAAAACAATGGCAACTAAATAGAATCAAGACGATGTACAATTCATTAACAAAATAAATAGGGTAATAGAAATATATACAGTTGAGCGGATGAGTACAGTGCTGTGGGGATGGGAAGGGAGAGGTGGAGGAGCAGAGGGAAAGGGGGAAAAAGAGGGTTTAGCTGCGGAGAGGTAAAGGGGGGGTGGCAGAGGGAGTAGAGGGAGAAGAGGAGCTCAGTCTGGGAAGGCCTCTTGGAGGAGGTGAGTTTTAAGTAGGGTTTTGAAGAGGGAAAGAGAATCAGTTTGGCGGAGGTGAGGAGGGAGGGCGTTCCGGGACCGCGGGAGGATGTGGCCCAGGGGTCGACGGCGGGATAGGCGAGACCGAGGGACGGTGAGGAGGTGGGCGGCAGAGGAGCGGAGCGTGTGGGGTGGGTGGTAGAAAGAGAGAAGGGAGGAGAGGTAGGAAGGGGCAAGGTGATGGAGAGCCTTGAAGCCTAGAGTGAGGAGTTTTTGTTTGGAGTGGAGGTTGATAGGCAACCACCGGAGTTGTTTAAGAAGGGGAGTGACATGCCCAGATCGTTACTGCAGGAAGATGAGCCGGGCAGCGGAGTGAAGAATAGACTGGAGCAGGGCGAGAGAGGAGGAAGGGAGGTCAGAGAGAAGGCTGACACAGTAGTCTAGCCGGGATATAACGAGAGCCTGTAACAGTTAGGTAGCCGTTTGGGTGGAGAGGAAAGGGCGGATCTTGGCGATATTGTACAGGTGAAACCGGCAGGTCTTGGTAATGGATAGGATGTGTGGGGTGAACAAGAGAGACAGTGATTCACCCAAAATCACACAGTTAAGTGGTGGAGCTGGGCTTAGAACCGATAACCTCTGACTCCCAATCCTGTGTTCTTTCCACTAAATCACACTGCTTCTCAATAATGATGGTATTTGTTAAGTGCTTACTCTGTGCCAGGCACTGTACTAAGCGCTGGGGTGGATACAAGCAAACTGGGTTGGATGCAGTCCCTTGTCCCACATGGGGCTCATAGTCTCAGTGTCCATTTTACAGAAGAGGTGACTGAGGCACAGAGAGTTAAGTGATTTGCCCAAGGTCACACAGCAGACAAGTGGCAGATCCTGGATTAGAACCCATGACCTTCTGACCCGCAAGACCATGTTCTATCCACTACTCCATCCTACTTCTCTACCCACTCTCCCCATCTAAAAACCCTCCTAATATCACATCTCCTCCAGGAAGCCTTCCCTAACACATCTCTCATCACCTCCCCCTCTTCTCTATCCCCTCTAGTTGGGTCCAAACCGCGTAAGTGTCGCAAGCCCCCGGCTTTACAACAACCAGGTCCTTCCTGGACCAGGGGAGCCTCAGTGACACACACTAGAAGTCAAACTGTACCTCTAATCACCAAGGTTACTGTGAAAATTTTTTTACTTAGTTTTCCCATCGTGCAAGGGAATGGCACATAAACACACTCACTCCACCAAGGGCCCAATACCAGTATGTGGTGCCTGTGGTCAAAGGAGCCCGTTCTGCCGATGTTTCTTCTTTCGGCTTCCAAGTGCTGCTCTCCTACTGTTGCAGATGCTTCCCTCTATGCCTCTTGCGAGAGAAGGAATGAGTCTAAGCAACCACCTTTTATCTGCCTTAGGCATAGCAACCGTGGCCCTACAGAGCAGTCATTGAGTGGTCCGGGCCCATTACTGGGTAGAACAGGGAGAAAAAGCCCCACCTCCCTCCATGCTCCACTCCCCAACAGGCCAGCAATCACCTGTCTCAGGTAGAGCCCATCAGTGGCTTCGCCAAGTCTTTTCCTTGTTCATTCATTCAATAGTATTTGCTGTTGTTTATGGGATCACAAACAGTCTCTAACAAGGCAGCTTGTTCTGGGGTCACCACACTAAGTACTTTGATATTCATCCCATCCCAATCCCATGACGCTTATGTACACATTTTTATACTCTGCTGTTTTATCTACCTGAAAGTTATTTTACTATGTGTCTCCCCAGCTAGATTGTAAACTCCTCGAGATCTCGAGTTGTGCCTACCAATTCAATTGGGTTCCTGCTAGTGCTTAATGCAGTACTCTAGACACAGTAAGTGCTCAGTTAATACCATCTGTTGATTGACTGATTGATCTCCTCCCAGAAAATTAGAGAAGCAGCTTGGCTTAGTGGGAAGAACATGGGCTTGGGATTCAGAGGGTTCTAATGAGTTCTAATTCCGGCTCCAGTACTTAGCTGGGTGATTTGGGCAAGTCACTGAACTTCTCTGTGCCTCAGTTACCTCATCTGTAAAATGGGGATGAGGACTGTGAGGCCCCACATGGGACAACCTGATTCCCTTGTATCTACCCCAGCGCTTAGACCAGTGCTTGGCATATAGTAAGTGCTTAACAAATACCATTATTATCATTATTATTATTAAAATTGGATTTTAAAGAAGCAGCATGGCCTAGTGGATTGAACACAGGCCTGGGAGTCAGAAGGACTTGGGTTCTAATCCCATCTCTGCCACTTGTCTTCTGTGTGACTTTGGGCAGGTCAGTTAAATTATCTGTGACTCAGTTACCTGTTAAATGGGGATTAAGACTATGAGCCCCATGTGGGAGAGGGACAGTGCCCAACTCAATTTGCTTGTATCCATCTCAGTGCTTAGTACAGCGCCTGGCCCATAGTAAGCACTTTACAAATACCACTAATATAATTGTTATTAGCTTCATGGTCCTATTGTGGGAAAGAATACATAGGTGGAAATTAGACAGGGTCGTCACTGTCTCTCAGAGGGCTCACAATCTAAAAATGAAAGGGGGAGATAGGATTATGTCAGGCACTGTATTGAGACTAGACTGTAAGCCCACTGTGGGCAGAGATTGTCTCTCTTTATTGCTGTATTGTAATTTCCAAGTGCTTAGTACAGTGCAATGCACACAGTAAGCGCTCAATAAGTACCATATGAATGAATAAATGAGCATTGGTGTAATCAGGTTGGACACAGTCTTAATCCCCATTTTATAGATGAAGTAACTGAGGCACAGACAACTTAAATGACTTGCCCAAGGTCACACAGCAGACAAGAGGCAGAGGTGGTATTGGAAACCAGGTCGCCCCAGGCATGTTTTCTTTCCATTAGGCCACTTAGCTCCTCATGTATGTACAGCAGCATGACTCAGTGGAAAGACCTCTGGCTTGGGAGTCAGAGGTTATGGGTTCGTATCCTGGCTCTGCCACTTGTCAGCTGTGTGACTGTGGGCAAGTCACTTCACTTCTCTGTGCCTCAGTTACCTCATCTGTAAAATGGGGATTAACTGTGAGCCTCACGTGGGACAACCTGATTACCCTGTATCTACCCCAGCACTTAGAACAGTGCTCTGCATATAGTAAGCACTTAACGAATACCAGCATTATTATTATGTATCACTACACTCTGCCATTTCCCTTTTCTGTGATTTCTATTATTGTCTGCCTACCCCTCTCCCCTCCTAAACTGCAAGCTCCATATGGGCAAGGGTGGTGTCTACCAACCTTAGTGTATTCTTCTCTCCCAAGCACTCAGTAGAGTGTTTTGCATATTGTAAGAACTTAGTGAATACCACTGACTGGTTGATTGACCTTACCTGCCTGGTGCATCCCCTAATCATCCTCTTTCCTTATCTTCTCAATTTTTCTCATTCTTCCATTTTGACCTGTGCTATTTCATCCTTTTCCTTATCTTGTTCCCTTGTCAATTGTATTTTTTGAGCACTTACCGTGTGCAGAACACTGTATTAAGTGCTTGGGAGAGTACACTAGAGCAACATAACAGATGCATTCCCTGCCTGTCGCTCTTTGTGCTAGGAGGGAAGTGGGAGGAAAGGATGGATACCAGGAAGGTATAGGGAGGTACAGAGATGACACCTCAGGCAGACAGATATCACCAGTACTTCCCAGGGTGACCTAGGCCTCTGAGACACCTTCACTGTCAGAGTCTCAGATTGCCCAGACACTTCCCAGCTGGGGCCCTGCAGAGGCCAGGCCCAGCATGGGGCAATCCTAGAAAGGAGGAGGAGAGTGGTGACCTGTCAAATGGGTATTACATGTGCCTGAAGTTCTTTCACTCATTTCTCTCCTGCCTCCCACTCCCTAACTGTGGGAGTCCTCCAGGGCTCAGTTCTATTCTCCTTCTACACCCACTCCCTTGGAGAACTTATTCTCCCCCATGACTTCAACTACCACTTCTAAGTCTATGATTCTCAAATATCCCTCTCCAAGTCCTGATTTTTCTCCTTCTCTGCGGTCTCGTATTTCCCCTGCCTTTAGGACATCTCTTCTTAGCTGTCCCACTTTGTATTAGGGTGAATATAGTTTTGTTGCTAGGAGACTATGTTCCAGAACTTCATTGTTCGTGATCTTATCTTGCTATTTGATGTTGAAGATGACCTGGACGTATGGCTTTTACCTCAGTTTAATGCAAAAGCAACTAGAAGTTTATCTGTGATTGTGCTTTAGAGAGTTTGTTGAAGAGAAACAGAGGATTTATAACAGAAAACATGTCCAACCTAGAAAATATATCTTTGTAATTGCTAACTTTTCTTTTTATATAGTATTATTGACAGTCTGGAAAGAAAAATCAGTGATTTAATGCAGCTTTCAAGATATAATTTGAAAATACTCTTTAGTTACAAGAAGAGTTCACCAACTCTTGTCACACTTTCCAGTGTTTAAAAATGAAGTATATTTTGGAGGTGGACAAACGAAGCACAAAGAGGATAGTTCTTGCATTATAGATCACATTTTAACATTTGTATTAAATTCTCATTTACCTAAAGCCGGATTTATTTTCAGCCTGCCCTAATTCCTTCCAGGCCTGAATCTATGAACCAGTGTTAATGTTCATAATAATGATAACAATAATAATTATGGTATTTGTTAAATGTTCACTGTGTCACTGTTCTAACTGCTGAGGTAAATACAAATTAATCAGGTTGGACACAGTCCTTGGCCTAGTCCCTCACAGTCTAAGTAGGAAGGAGAACAGGTACTGAATCCCCTTTTTACAATTGAGGAAACTAAGGCACAGAGAAGTAGAGTGACTTGCCCAAGGTCAAGTGGCAGAGCTGGCATAAATGGGAAAACTGAATTTTGCTAGTAATTTTTTAGCAAAACAAGTTTGTGGCACATTGAAAAATGGTCCTCACTCTTGCAATACCCATTCAGGGTGTAAGTACAGAATATGAGTCTTGAAGACTATCAGTCAGTGGTGATTGTCAACTTTGAACATGGGCTTGTTCATTACAGGACTTTTATGTCTGAATATTAGTGAGATGATAAAGACATTTGTCCAGGAGTTGGACATTATTCTTCCTTTCAGTTTCAAAATGGCCCCTTTGTCTTGTTGAGGTTATTTAATGTAATGAATCTGCCAGCTACATTGGGCTACAGCTGCCTCTGGCAGAACCTGTGTTGTCCTTGCAGACTAAAACTGAAAACTGCACCCATGAATTCCATCTTCCTGCTGTTTTACTTTGGAAACAGCCTAGAGGTCTTTCCCTGCTGACCATAAAATATTGTCAACACTTTTGGCATCTTAAACCCATCAACCGGAATCACTCCCAAAGATTTTCTTGTTATGTGAAATCCATGAAGTAACATAAGAAATGATTCCAACTCAATCGTTATCATCAGAAGAAAGGCTGTGGTGTGTCATGATGCGAAACAATGAATGAATCCCTACTACCCTGAACGGATCTTGATCCAGGAGTTAGGTTTGCCACTATTACGACATAAGAATGAGATGCACCTGGTATGCATGAGGAAGAAATGCCGAAGGATGCAAGCCTAATGGTCATTGACAATCATTAAAAAAAGTGTATTATGAGGCCCCTGTTCATACCAGCAAGGACCTTCCTCAACCGGGGGAGCCTTGGTGACATGTAGTAGAGTCAAGCCACACCTCTGATCACCAAGTTTACTGTGGAAAGTTTTTACTTAGTTTTACCAGTTTTCAAGGGAGTGACACATACACATACTCACTCACTCCACCAATGGTCCAATTCCAGTCTGTGGTCAAAGGAGCCCTTCTGCTAATGCTGCTTTCTGCTTCCAAGTGCTGCTCTCTGCCACATGCCTCTGTTCTGATTCAGTATGTGCCTCAGTGCCCTTTGCATGCCTCCTCACAGTTCTAAGCAACTGCCTTTTATCTGCCTTAGGCATCACAGCTGGGGCTCTAAGCAGCAGTCATTGATGGGTCCAGGCCCGTTACTGGGTAGAACAGGGAGAGAAGGCCTTGCCTCCCTCTAAGCTCCCCCTCCACAGGCCAGCAATCACCTATCTCAAGGAGAGCCCATCAGTGTCATGGACAGTCTCTTCCTTGTGGTTGTTCTTGGGATCTCAAATAGTCACTAATGAATCAGCTTGTTGTGGGCTCACCATAAAGTTTCTTTTGGAAAACGCTTGGTTTAACACTAAAGTTGAAAATCATCAAAATATGCAGATGTACAGTTCACTTCAATCTTTCAAAAGCAATTAAACAGTTCACTTCAGGCTTTTTCATCTTAAACTTTAAAACTATATTTCCTTTACACCACTGATGAATTTATTTCACAGACCTGCTCTCATATCTAGTTTCCATTTCAGAGAGAATATTAAATGTTCTGAATTAACATATGAAGTTTAGTTTTTCCTCTCTCTTTCTCTGTCTTCTCCCATCTCCACGTGCCACCCCCACCGCCTTCACTCCTGTCTTCCCAGTCTACTTATCTATGTCTCACGCTGGTCCCAAGCACAGAGGGACTACTCAGGCTTGATGCACTTACAAGGAAATAGAGGAGAAAGAAGGTAAACTCCCCACTGCTCCTACAGATTTCCAATTGATCCATGGTGGTGCTGAACTGAGAAAACTGTAAACAGAACTCTGTGAATGATCACCTAATTAATCATGTATTAATGTGCCTCCTTGGGTCGGATTTTGCCCCTTCTCTGGAGATATAACAAACGATGGGAATAGAACTGTTTCAGGGGAACTTCCCATTAATTACATTAGGGACGATTGAACAACCAGCTCAGAGTAGATAGGAACATATCCTAATGACTAAGCTTATCTGCAGAGCTTCTAATCTCTTCATTAATTCATTCAATCTTATTTATTGAGCACATACTGTATGCAGAGCATTGAACCAAATGCTTGGAAAATACAATTCAGCAACAAATAGAGACAATCCCTGCCCACAACGGGCTCACAGTCTAGAAGGGGGGAGGCAGACATCAAAACAAGTAAACAGGCATCAATACCATCAATTTAAATAGAACTATAGATATATACATATCATTAATAAAATAAATGGAATTATAAATGGGCGGGGAGAGGAGTAGAGCAGAAGGAGGGAGTGGGAATGATGGGGAGGGGAGAGGGATCAGAGGAAAAGGGGGGTTTAGTCCAGGAAGTCCTCTTGGAGGAGGTGAGCTTTCAGTAGGGCTTTGAAGGGGGAACGTGTTCTAGTTTGGAGGATTTGAGGAGGGAGAGAAATCCAGCCCAGAGATGGAAGTGATCCAGAGGTCGATGGAGAGACAGGCGAGAACAAGGCACAGTGAGAAGGTTCCTGGCAAAGATGTCATTATCACGTAATGGAATTGAGAAGGAAGAATCAATCAAATCAAACAGTGGTATTTATTGAGAACCTATTCAATGCTAAGCATTGTATTCCAGTGCTTAGCCTTGTTCTTGGTAAATAGTAAGTGTTCAATGAATATCATCATCATCACCATCATCATCAATCAAGCAAGCAATAGCATTTATGAGCCCGTTATTGGCCAGGGTTTGTCTCTACCTGTTGCCAAATTGTACACTCCAAGGGCTCAGTACAGTGCTCTTCACATAGTAAGCATGCAATAAATACTATTGAATGAATGAATGAATCGAACACTTGTGGTGTGCAGAGCACTGTACCAAGTCTTTGGGAGAATACAGTCCCCACTCTCAAGGAACTTACAATATAGTGGGGTAGTGAGGTATGCATAGGCATAAAATAAATTATAGGCCTGGGAAACATCCAAGTATAAGTATGTGAGGTTGATGTGGGGCTGAAAGCAGGGTGAATATGCAAGTGCTTAGGGGTTATGGTATAAGTGTATAAGTGGCCCAGAAGGGTGAGGAAATAGGAAGGATGATGAGATATTAGTCAGGGAAGACTTCATGGAAGAGATATGATTGCAGTAAAGGAGCAGAGTGTGTGAGCTGGACGGTAGTGGGAGAGGAGGGAGGATATGTAGGACAGAGAGAACTGATTAGAGCCGACGGTCAAGAGTGTCTGCTTGATGTAGAGATGGATCTGTAATCATTGGAGGTTTTTGAGCACTGAGAAGACATACATCCATTGATGTTTCAGAAAAATTATATGGGCTATAGAATGAAGTGTGAACTGGAGAGGAGAAATGCTGAAGGCAGGGAGGTCAGTGAGGAGGTAGTTATGTAGGAATTGAAATGGGCTATGACAAACACTTGGACAAATAGAAGTGTGGATGGAGTGGGAGGGGAAGATTCCAGAAATATTACAAAGATAGTATTGATAGGATATGGTGAATGGCTGAATATGTGGGTTGTAGGAAAGAGACTTATCAAGGATAATATTTGGGTTGTGGGCTTTTGGAACTAGGAAAAAGGTGGAATTGTCAAGATTTATTAGCAAGTCATTGGGAGAACAAGGTAAAGGTAGGACGATGAGAAATTCAGCTTTGGACTTGTGAAGATTGAGATGAGGGACATCTAGGTAGAATGACCTGAGGGCAGGAGGAAATGCGGGATTGCAAAGGAGGAGAGAGGTCAGAGCTCAAGAGGTAGATTTGGGAATCATTCGCCTAAAGATGGTAGTTGAAACCGTGGGACCAAATGACTTCTCCAAGGGAGTGGCTGTAGATGGAGAATAGATGACCCAAAACAGAGCCTTCAGAGACGCCCAGAGTTAAAGGATGAGAGGAAGAGGATGAGCAAGTGAAAGGGATGGACACAAATCGGTCAGGGAGGTTGAAGAGGTCAGTTATTATTTTTATTGTTATTATATTTGTCAAGTGCTTACTATGCATCAAGTAATGTTCTAAGTGCTAGGTTAGATACAGGTTAATCAAGTTGGAAACAGTCCCTATCCCACATGTGGTTCACAGTCTAAGTAGGAGGGAGAACAGGCACTGAATCCCCATTTTACAGATGAGGAAACTAAATCACAGATTTCAGAGACTTACCCGAGGTCACAAACAGGCAACTAGCAGAGACCAGATTAGAACTCAGGTCCTCTGACTCCCAGGCCCTTGCTCTTTCCATAGACAACTCTGCTGCAGTATCAGTGAAACCGAGATCATCTTTGATATATTATTATTTACTACAACAAACAAGACGACTGATCCCTGCTCTCAGAGAGCTTGCATTCGATTGGGGAAGATATAAAAGCTTAAAAAATTACAAATAATGAGAGTAGGAGAAAGAACAAGGATATAGCAGGAAGAAGAATAGATTTATCAGGATGAAGTCTCTGAATAAATAACTGAAAGCAAAAAAAGGGAACAATCTTTTATTTCCCAGTAGATAGGCAAACTAGCTGAAGGATTTCCATTTCTAATTTTCCTATCTGAACTGTTTGTTCTTGACCTTCCTACCTTTTCTATGCAGGAGCATTGGGGTTAGAAAGCATTAATAAGGAAATTCTATCAGAACTACCTTTAAATAGGAATTTAGAAAAAAATAGAGAAATAAGTGATAATAGATGAAAACTCTACAAAATATATTTTGATGATAATTAAAGTTTTTGAATGTTCAAGTTTAAAAGTGATGAGACAGAGTAAGTACGTATACAGAGTCAGTGCCTTCATTTCTTTCTGGCTGGCCTTCTTCAAATTTACAACTTGTGAAAAAGGAACATTTATTTGTCTCTCAATTTTTCTTGCTTCTTGTTTCTCTTTTTTATCTTCCCCTTGCTACATGGTTGCTGATACAATTGCTTTGCTTTTTGTTCACGATCCAGGATTTCTTTGGGGAACAGGCTTTTCTCATCAAATGCAGCTTTCAGTGCTAAAAAACAATAACAAAATCTCCATGTAAATGATGTCTGATAGGGATCCTGGTTAAAATCACTGATCCGGAAAAGTTTTAAGACATTCTTTTACCCAAATCCAAATTTGATATAAGATCTAGATCTTTAGAAATTCTCACAAAAACTTTGCAAGCCTCTGCATTTTAATCTGCATATAGTTTGTCTTGTTTTAACAGATCTTTATCATAACAAAAAATCTCTCCAGTTAGGAATAGCATCCAGAATGTCTTCAATTTTTCAATTTGAAGCCTTCTATTTATTCACCATCACTAAGAACTCATCAAATGAGAACAGATATTTCTTTCTTGAAATAGAACATTTCAATAGTCACAGCATGTATATGTCATCTTATATCCACAATTTATAAATGTATTCTGCACCCCACCCTGGTGACAATTGATTTTTTAGGACTATCTGGCCTTGGAAAGGGGATTGCATTATGTATCAAGGCATGTATCAAATTCTTATGAGATCAGACACAGTCCCCATCCTACACAGGACACTCCCAGTCGATCTTATCTCCATTTTACAGAAGTGGAACCAGCGGTCCAGAGAAGTTAAGTGACTTACCCAAGGTCATACATTAAGTCTTTGATAGACCTAGGACTTGAACTCTGGTCTCCTGTCTCCCAGCCCTGTGCTATTTAATAGTGATGGCATTTGTTAAGCACTTGTTATGTGCCAAGAACTGTTCTGAGCACTGACATAGATACAAGGGAATCAGGTAGTCTTACTTGGGGCTCACAGTTTTATTCCCAATATTACAGATGAGGTAACTGAGACACAGGGAAGTTAAGTGACTTGGCCAAAGTCACACAGCTGATAAGTGGCAGAGTCCACTATTTCCACTAGGCAACACTGCCTTCATCCTCTGAAAAGAAAAATAGTACCAGTTCCACACTATCAAGAGAAGAGCAGAAACCTCTAACCTAAATTCTTCCTATTTGCATTAATCTGCAATGAAATCCATCGTGTATATTTGTACATATTTATTATTCCATTTATTTTATTAATGATGTGTATATATCTATAATTCTATGCATCTATTTTGATGCTGTTGATGCCTGTCTACTTGTTTTGTTTTGTTGCCTGTCTCCCCATTCTAGACTGTGAACCAGTTGTTGGGTAGGGATTGTCTCTGTTGCCGAATTGTACTTTCCAAGCTCTTAGAACAGTGCTCTGCACACAGTAAGCGCTCAATAAATACAACTGAATGAATGAATTAATTAATGAACAGAGCTTAGTAAGATTTTCTCAATTCCTGGAAAAAAAAAACACTATTGAGTCACCCTGAGGAGCTATTGCAAATGATGCTGACAGGGCATTTCATTCCACCTAAGGGACTGTGGTTCCTCGATGGGGGTCTCAGTGCTTCCCCAGATGCCTAGGAAAGGGATCAAGACCTCACAGCAGTTTGGCTGACCACATTAGCATTCAGGTCCAGTGTTGGACAGTAAGGAGTAGCATGAGCTACTTCAGGGTTCACTTTCAGAGAGGCAGGGATTGTGTCTACTAACTCTGTTACATTGTACTCTCCCAGGTGCTTAGTACAGAGCTCTGCACACAGTAAGCACTCAATATATATGACTGGCTTACTGAATGAGAGGGTGGCAACAGATAGTACAGTCACTCATCCTATCCCGACTGAATTACTGCATCAGCATCCTTTCTGATTTCCCAACCTCCTGTCTCTCCCCACTTCAGTCTGTACTTCACTCTACTGTCTGGATTATCTTTCTACAGAAACATTCTAGGCATGTCACCCCTCTCCTCAAAAATCTCCAGTGGTTGCCTATCAACCTTTGTATCATTCAAACCTCCTGACTATTAGCTTCAAAGTTCTCCATCACCTTGTCCCCTCCTACCTCACCTCCCTTCTTTCCTTCTACGGCCCAGCCCGCACACTCCGTTCCTCTGCCGCTCACCTCCTCACTGTGCCTTGTTCTAACCTGTCCTGCCGTCCACCCCTGGCCCACTTCCTACCCCTGGCCTAGAATGCCCTCCCTCCTCACATTCACCAAACTAATCGCTTCCCCCCTTCAAAGCCCTACTGAGATCTCATCTCCTCCAAGAGGCTTTCCCAGACTGAGTGCCCCCTTTTCCTCTGCCCCTCCTCCCCTCCCCATTGCCCCTACTCCCTCCCTCTGCTCTACCCCCTTCCCCTCCCCACAGCACTGGTGTATATTTGTATATATCATTTATTACTCCATTTATTTTATTAACTATGTATATATACCTATGATTCTATTTATCTATTTTTGATAGTATTGATGCCCAACTACTTGTTTTGTTTTGATGTCTGTCTCCCCCTTCTAGACTGTGAGCCCGTTGTTGGGCAAGGATTGTCTCTATCTGTTGCCGAACTGTACATTCCAAGCCCTTAGTACAGTGCTCTGCACACAGTAAGCGCTCAATAAATACGATTGAATGAATGAATGAATACTAAGCACTTTGGAAAATACACTACCGCAGAGTGAGTAGACATGAGAGAAAAGAGCAAGATCTAGAAAGGGAGTTCTGTAGATCTAATGACTGATATAAGAAAGGGAGAGTGGTAACAGACACGTATATCATATGATGCTTCACTAATGAAGAGCAAATCTTTTAAAATATTTTAAAAAATCCAACTAGAATAATTTTGGTTATTAATGAAATGCACCACTCAGATAAATAAAAGTTTATGTGGCAATTAATCAAACTTCAATATGGATTTATTTTCAATTTCATCAAACTGCTTCTGCAATCATGTAAGACTGAGATTTAATCTTGCTGAAGCAAGCAGTTTGAGACGATTTTAATTAATTTTCTTAGACTCAGTGATTCTGCTTACTTCCCACCTTACCCTCATTAAGTAGGACATCCTTCATTTTAAGCCAGATCTTTCATCTGCTTCTAACACTGGCACTGGTATCTAATGACTTCCATTGATGTAAAAGACCGAGCTTCTGATTTGTGATCATTATGTTAACGTACAAGAATGTTCCCCAAATCCTACTTTATACTAAGTATACTTGAAACATCCCTGTACTACTCACTTGGGGTTAATAGAAATTGAGGGCAATTTCTAGAGGGGATCTGTGATGGGGGTGCAATTTGCATAAGAGGCGTTTGGTTTATCAATTTGTCTGGGCGTCCCGATCAGTTCTACCTATACATAGGCAGAAGTGTGGCATTTAATAACAATAATAATAACAATAATACTAATAATAATGTTGCTGATGGTATTTGTTAAGTGCTTACTATGTGCTGAGCTCTGTTCTAAGCACTGGAGGAGAGGCAAGGTAATCAGGATGTCCCACGTGGGGCTCACAATCTTAATCTCCATTTTACAGATAAGGTAATTGAGGCACAGAGAAGTGAAGTGACTTGCCCAAGGTCACACAGCTGACAACTGTCTATTTGTTTTGTTTGGCTGTTTCCCCCTTTTAGACTGTGAGCCCATTGTTTGGCAGGGATTGTCTCTGTTGTCAAACTGTACATTCCAAGTGCTTAGTACAGTGCTCTGCACACAGTGAGTGCTCAATAAATACGATAGAATGAATGAATGAATGACAAGTGGTGGAGCCGGGATTAGAACCCATGACCTCTGACCTCCAAGTTCGTGCTCTTTCCTTCTAAGCTATGCTGCTTCTCATATTGATGGTATTTGTTAAGCGCTTACTATGTGACAAGCACTCTTCTAAGTGCTGGGGTAGATACAGGTTGTCCCACTTGGGACTCACAGTCTTATTCTTCATTTTACAGATGAGGTAACTGAGGCACAGAGAAGCTAAGTGACTTGCCCAAGTCACACAGCAGACAAGTGGCAGAGGTGGGATTAGAACCACAACCTCTGACTCCCAAGCCCAGGCTCTTTCCACTAATTCAAGCTGCTTCTCCCAACATGGCCTCACTTCTCCCTGACTGTCAAGTGACACAATCTGATGGTGGCACGGGACTCACTTTCTACGTAGGTTCCAGCTCCAACTGTACTTTCCAAGCACTTAATACAGTGCTCTGAACACACTCAGCACTCAATAAAAACGACTGAATGAATGAATGGTGATCTAGACTTGGGTCCCCACTAAGGGATTGGCTCCAGAGGAAAGTCAGTCAATCAATCAATCAATCGTATTTCATGAGCACTTACTGTGGGCAGAGCAGAGCGCTGTACTAAATGCTTGGGAGAGTACAATGTAGCAACATAACAGACTCATTTCCTACCCACCACGAGCTTACAGTTGTTGAAGAAAAGCATTATGACTCTGCACGGTGTTTCAGCGTTTAGAACAATGCTTGGCGTGAAGCAGCGTGGCTCAGTGGAAAGAGCTTGGGCTTGGGAGTCAGAGGTCATGGGTTCGAATCCCTGCTCTGCCACTTGTCAGCTGTGTGACTGTGGGCAAGTCACTTAACTTCTCTGTGCCTCAGTTCCCTCATCTGCAAATTGAGGATGAAGACTGTGAGCCTCACATGGGACAACCTGATTAAATCTACCCCAGTGCTCAGAACAGTGCTCTGCACATAGTAAGCACTTAACAAATACCAACATTATTATTATTAACAAATACCATCATCATTATTATTTAAAAAGGGTATGTCAGAGACAGGTTTATCACTACTAGCACTTCTTCTACACTAGTAGGAAGTGGTGGTTGATGGGCAGAGTTTCCTCGGCTAGTCAGGGCCAGCTCTATTTCAAGCAATTCGGAGCTTCTTTATATATAGTTAGTTCATCATTCATTGTAATCAGAAGAAAGCAGAAAGTAGCAAGGGAGTTTTCTCCCCCAGTCCTCGACCTGTTTTGCTGGGACCTGATTTGTTCTCTAGCTGATCTGATACTACCGACAAACAGGGCCAGGGGTCCTGACTGTCTTGTCTTTGGGTGATATGGTAAGATATGTTGTGGTGTGCTTGACTTGAGTCAGTCAAGTAATCGAGCACACACAGAGGCAGTCAAGCAGGCCTAGAGCTAGTCAGCTCTGAAAGGAAGGGTCAGAGAGAGAAGGGGGGCAAAAACAAGACCCTGACTACTGGACTTCCACACAGTCTAGAGGGGGAAACAGATCTTAATATAAATAAATGAATTACAGATATATACGTAAGTGTGGTGGGGCTGGGAGGGGGGATGAATAAAGGGAGCAAGTCAAGGTGACAAAGAAGGGAGTGGGAGAAGAGGAGGGAAGGGCTTAGTCAAGGAAGTTCTCTTGGAGGAGATGTGCCTTCAGTAGGGCTTTGAAGAGGGGAGAGTCATTTTCTGTTGGATTCGAGAAGGAAAGGCTTTCCAGGCCAGAGGCAGGTCGGGGGCTATAGGTCAGCAGCTGACCCCTGGTCAGAAGGTTAGATGGCTTCATGATTTAAAGTTTGGGGGCAGCAGAAGGTGCTATAAACAGCTCTTCTGTGGGATCTTCTTGAAAGATTTGCCTGATAGATTATTCTTAGCACAAAATGCATCAAATCATCAGGAACTGCTAGAGTGTTTTCCACAGCAGGTCTCATATGACAGCTTATCTCACATGAATTGAATGGCATAATGGAAAAATGATATGTTCGAAGGGATTGTGCTCATTGTAAAAGAAATAAAGGGCTCCTCTCCATTATCTAACCGCTCGTGCCGTCATTTAAAGTCTTTTAAATTCAACGATACAGGCGGTCCTTAATTTGTGCCCAGGTTTACCTGGGGACCTGTGGGCAATCAGTCAGTCCAACGATGGCATTAATTGAACACTTACTGAATACTGTTCTTCATACTAAGCACTTGGGAGAGTAAAACAGTACCAAGGCTCAAGTAACTTGCCCTCAAGCACTTTGTAATCTAATGGGGGAGATTGGATTCTATGGCTGAGTCCCGAACCTGCTAAGGTTGAAATTGACACAGAAAGGGAACACGGAAATCCCATTTCACCATCTAGAGGAATCATTAAAAGGAATTTCTCCTATTTGCGTGATTTAGCTAAGAGAGAATCAAGCAAAGTCTGGGATGGTGGAATTTGATTGAAGAAGGCGAGGACTCGCTAGTCTTCAAATTACTTCCCAGTTCCCACTGGCGGCTTGCAATTGAGAAATAGTTCACGAGGAAGCAGGGGGAAATGGGGAGTGGGGCAGGACCTCAGTGACCCGAGGACTCTTCACATTTTAAATTGGGTACTGAATCTGGGCTCCGGTGCCTGAAATCATTATCTCAATTGAGCCTGCAGCTTCTATTTTTTTTCTGGTGTTTATTAAGCATTTACTCATTGTAGATAGACCACAGGCCTGAGAGTCAGAAGGTCATGGGTTCTAATTCCAGCTCCTCTGCTTGTCTGCTGTGTGACCTTGGGCAAGTCACTTCACTTCTCTGTGCCACAGTCACCTCAGCTATTTAAGACTGTGAGTTCCATGAGGGTTAGGGACTGTACCCAACAGGTTTTGCTTGAATCCAACCCAGTTCTAAGTACAGTGCTCAGCACATAGTTAGGGCTTAACGAATACCACAATTATTACTATTAGTAGTAGTATTAATAATAATATTGTATGTCAAATACTGTTCAAAGCACTTGGGCAGATAAAAGTTAATTATGTTGGACACAGTCCCTGTCCCACAAGGGGCTGATGGTCTAAGTCAGAGGGAGAACAGGTATTTCATTCCCATTTTACAGTCGAGGAAAATGAGGCACAGAGAATATAAGGAATTTGCCCAAGGACACACAGAGAGCAATTGGCAGATCTGGGATTGGAACCCAGGTCCTTCTGACTCCCAGACCCATGGTCTATTAAGACAAAACAGTCTGGGAAATTCCTTCCTTGTATCAGATTTTCTGATTGGTCCAGGTTGAGTCCCAGAGAGGTGGACAGGCCTGCCTTTCCCCTCCCACACTGCCACCTACTAACCTTGATTTCCACACTGTTCTGGAGACACCCAGATCACCAGGGCCTTGTCAAGCTTAGTGGGTAGAGTGGAGAAATGGATAAAGGATGCCATGCAGACAGGCTTGTGTGCAATCAATCAACCAGTGGCATTTATTGAGCGCTTACTTTTTCAAAGCACTTTTACTAAGCACTTGGGAAAGCACAGTTCCACAGATTTGGTAGAAACGTTCATGAGGAGCTAGTCTAACGGAGAATTGCAGTCTAGAGGGACTTGGAAGGGACTAATATCGTGAGCCTATTAGACTGTGAGCCCATTGTTGGGCAGGGATTGTCTCTGTTGCCGAATTGTACATTCCAAGTGCTTAGTACAGTGCTCTGTACATAGTAAGCACTCAATAAATACGATTGAATGAATGAAGTATTATATCCTAAATAACTGTGGTAATTGTGATATCTTCAGGGCCCTCACCTAACCTCAGTGCCCTTTTCTAACCTGGCATTTTGGTTAAAAACAACAATATGTATTGCTGAACAAAGTTACCTTGGGTAGCTCTTCTAATAGAATGATGGAACAAGTGTGTAATTTAAATTATTGATTAATTCTATGATCTTCCTCAAGATAAGGCATCAGTGAAACCACCAACAGTTGTTGGGAGTGGGGGAAAATGGGGGGGAGGATCTAAGATTCATTTGAGCAAGAGCAATTTACTTGGCCTCTCTGGGACTCAGTTTCCCTACCTGATGGGGATGAGAAAGTGTAAATGGAACTGCACAAATCATTAGAGTCAAATCCTTCATGTGGGTTCTCAGTTCTGAAACTTCTGGACTTAGGCTCATCCATTTTTCTTGATGGGTAATTCCATCATCATCATCATCATTATCAACTTTCAAATGAGTGATTCTTGTGTAACATCAGTGGTACTTTTTCTATATAAAGAGGCATATATTTTTATATATTTGCTTGCATATGTATTTTTCTGTGGGGGGGGATGTAGGAAACAGTCTAAAAAACATATATCATAATTATTCATTCAATCATATTTATTGAACAGTTACTGTGTGCAGAGCACTGTATTAAGTGCTTAGGAGAGTATAATACAACAATAAACAGACACATTCCCTGCCCACAATCAGCTTACAGTCTTATAGTTTATGAAAACAGATTAATGTGTGTGTGCATAGGATAAATGTACTTCTGTTTAAAACAAGAGTTTAGAACAGAGTTTCTATTTATTTTTGGCATTCCTACACTGTATTTGTAGAGGAATGCATTAAAAAAAATAAGTTTCTGAACAAGGCATATCAAGAGGGGTTTCAGGCTCTTTGAGGATTTACTGAAAACAGCTAAGAAATCTCAGAGGTGGCAGATGAATGTTTTTATATTGTCAGAGAGGATGAAGAAGTGACAGTAAAAGCTCAGTAGAAAAGATTGAAGAATCATTCAAAGAATATGAGCTCCTTGAAGTTTCTTCCAAGTACTTGAGGGACAAGGTCAAATAATATTGAAAAGGAAGACAAATAATATTGAAA
Source organism: Ornithorhynchus anatinus (assembly GCF_004115215.2). Taxonomy (NCBI): domain Eukaryota; kingdom Metazoa; phylum Chordata; class Mammalia; order Monotremata; family Ornithorhynchidae; genus Ornithorhynchus; species Ornithorhynchus anatinus. The sequence goes on from NC_041728.1 coordinate 161,151,571, forward strand.
AACAATCTAATCTAAGGTTACGGAGATTTGCATTAAATGCAGTGTTAAATCCCAAAAGAGCCAAATACCAGGAATTTGAAAGAATACTGTAATTCCTGGATGAATGTCCCAAATAATTTCAATGGCATTCCTATCTTGTTGAATTGGAAGTGTTTCCCAGTAATTCTGACTATAGCTTCGGACACATCCTCAAGCACAGAATAAACTAGATCAACTTCACAGACACAATTTTACCCACGATTAGGGGGACATCTATGAAGTCTCCAAGCATTTCTTCAATGTCCCATATGTTAAGAGAGCATTTAGGCAAATACCTAAAGCTTAGAGAAGCAGCATGGCCTAATAGAGAGAACATGGGCTGGAACTCAGACAGACCTGAGTTCTACTCCTGGCTCTGCCACTTGCATGCTGTGTGCCCTTGGACAAGTTACTTAATTTCTCTGTGCCTTTGTGACCTCATCTGTAAAATAGGGATTAAAACAGTGAGCCCTGTGTGGGACATGGACTTTGTACAACCTAACTAGCTTATATCTATCTACCCCAGTACTTAGTATATAGTGACTGGCCCCATAAAAAAAAAATTAAAAGGACTTCTTGTTTAGAGATTTCTGCAAAGAAGTCATCAGGCCCAGGTGATTTATTACTGTTTATGGTTCTCCCATTTTGGTAGGGATTTTTTGTTAAAAAAGAATTCCTAATCCATGTTGGAAAAAGTGGACAGAAGAATAATATAGGGTTCTCACTATCTGCCCATAACTCCCTCTAAGGATGTTCACATGATATTAAAAATACATTCAGGTTCTTCAGTAGTTTCAACAGCAATAATAGTGTCACAAAGACAAGACAAGCTTATCATAAATAGCAGCATAAAGATGCACACACTGAGGCCCTAGAACATTAGTTAGTTTACTAGAATTTAGTCAAGACTCTCAATAATACATCACTTCTCTCTCACCCCTTCCTAACAGGAAGACAAAGGGGATAAAGCATTCTTTGGGCAACTTGTCTAAGGTGTATTAGCTCAGTACTTGGGGAAAACGATGGAGTAGACTCTTTTTGCGTAGAGTCCCTTTTACTTTGAACAGTAGGAAGAGGAATGAACTAATTGAAAATCTGGAAGTTAAAGAATACCTCGGTCAAAATGTCCATGGGATGAAAAAAGTTAGGATCCTAAAAAATGAAAGGAAGGTATTAGCAAGAGAAGGAAAATTTATTTCAATAGCTTAGGGAATAAGAGGACATTATCCTGGTGCATCTATTAATGACTTAGATAATGGGAAAAAGAGCATGCTGATGCTAATATGTGAATTACACTAAATTGAGAAAGTTGCTATGAAGATAAGAATAAAAGTTAATGTAATTATGACAAATTAGGGAAATGGTCAATTGAAAGCAAGATGAAATTTGATAAGGACAAATTACTCAGATAAAACTGGAGAATTACTAGCTGGATCCGAACAAAGCAGACTGAGATCCTCGGGTCACTTTAACATTTGCTGACTATGCAGGTTAGAAGTAGCATGGCCTAGCAGAAAGACCATGGGCCTTGGTGTCAAAAGATCAGGGTTGCAATCCTGGCTTTGCTGGCCTCATATTTGACCATGGACAAGTCATTAACATCTCTATGTCTCAGTCTCCTCATCTGTAAAATGGAGGTTAATCATCACTTCGCCCTCTCCCTTAGACTGTGAGCCCTAAGAGGGACAGGACCTGTGTTCCACCTGCGTATATTATATTTACCCCAGCATTTAGGACAGTACCGGTCACATAGTAATCACTTCACAAATACCACTTGTTTTGACTCCATTATACTGCTAATGACAAAGCTGATGGGATTGTATTAGGACAGATAATCACGAGGAAATCAACCTCCTGTGATCATCAACCCTTATAGTCAGAGAGGTCACTGGGTACAAAAAGGAAATGTATGTACACGCATACTGGGTTGGGTGAGCAAGAACTTAATTGCTTAGTGAAAACAGACTAAAGTACCTGGGTAGTGCAGCAGGAAGGAAAAGTAAAAAATGTTGGTATTTGTTAAACACTTACTATGTGCCGAGCACTGTTCTAAGCGCTGGGGTAGACACAGGGGAATCAGGTTGTCCCACGTGGGGCTCACAGTCTTAATCCCCATTTTACAGATGAGGTAACTGAGGCACCGAGAAGTTGTGACTTGCCCAAAGTCACACCAGCTGACAAGTGGCTGAGCCAGGATTCAAACCCATGACCTCTGACTCCAAAGCCCGTGCTCTTTCCACTGAGCCACGCTGGTGATGGGGCCATGAGAGGTTAGTCAGGGAAGTTTTCAATCAATCAATCAATCAGTCAACCAAAAAACTGTAGATATTGAGTGCTGATTGTGTGCAGAGCACTGTACTAAGCACTTGGGAGAGTAGATATGACAGAATTCCAGGTAGTGGGGAGGTCATGAGCAAGAGGTCAACAGTGAAGGAAGTGAGAATGTGGCTCAGGGAGTAGGTTGGTTTTAGAGGAGCGAAGTGTCCTGGCTGAACTGTAGGTCGGGAGGAGCAGGATAAGTTGAGGAGGGAGCCGACTGAGTGCCTCAAAACCAGATTCATTCTACTAATAATAATACTAAGCAGTACTACTTGTATTGATCATTATAATTGTGGTAGCTGTTAAATGCTTATTTTTTGCCAAGCACTGTACTAAGCACTTGGGTAGATTGAAAATAATCAGGTTGGACACAGGGCCTATCCCACAGGGGGGTTCACAGTCTAAGTAGGAGGAGAGCAGTCAATCAATCATTTGGGTTTATTGAGTGCTTTCCATGTGCAGAGCACTGTACTGAGCGCTTGGGAGAGTACAATATAACAGAGTTGGCAATGAATCCTCATTTTACTGATAAAGAGACTGAAGCACAAAAAAGTGATGTGACTTGCCCAAGACCACACAGAAGGCAAGGGTCCTGATCCTCTGCCTCCCATGCCCATCCTCTTTCCTAATAATAATAATAATAATGATAATGATGGTATTTTTTAGGCACTTACTATGTGCCAGGCACTGTTCTAAGCACTGGGAGAGATACAAGGTAATCAGGTTGAACTAAGTCCTTGTCCCAAATGGCGCTCACAGTCTTAATCCACATTTTATATATGAGGTAACTGAGGCCAAGAGAAGTGAAGTGACTTGCCCAAGGTTCACACAGCAGACAAGTGATGGAACTGTAATTAGAACCCTTGACCTTCTGATTCCCAGACCCGTGCTCTATCTACTACATACACCATGCTGCTTCTTTAATGAGTGAAAATAGAGCAAATTGGCTAAGTGGGGAAAGATGAAAGGAGCTGATTTATTTGTTTTGGGAAAGAGTTAGCTGGTTAGTGTCATATTCAATGTTCAGGGCATGAACTGTTATTATTAGGAGGATGTTGACCAGCTATTTTCCATTTCTAGAGAGCAACAGAACAAGGTGAAATGTGATGAAAATCTAGCAACATCATAAAAAGAACATTCTTCCATGAGCATAATTGAATTCCAAAATTATCCAGCAAGGAAAACTCACATCTTCTTGAGAGATTTTTGAGAGCAGTGTAGAAACCAAATGTGCTTGTATTTTAATCCCCTCCAACCCCCCAAGTGTTTTTTTTGGCTTAATGAACTTTTGGATATGTCTACAACAAACAGCCCTGTATATTGGAGCTGAATTTTCAGTGGAAAATGCAATTTCTCTCTCAAATTTTCTTGGACAATGCAACTACCGAAAACTGCTGAAGGAAAAACCATGGCCACAAGTCAAAGACTTTCAAATCAGCAATCACCAGTGCTTCCATATCTGGCCCAGGACTCCTGGGCATCACCAACCGTGTGCTTCTGACAGGGTACGTCAGTATCCTTTCAGGGACAGTGGGCAGCAGTCCTAGGTCTCCAGAGGCAATCAGGAGGTCTGCACAGAGTCAGTCTCATGACAGCTAGCCTTGTCAGAGCTGACATTCTCCAACAATGCTATCATCAGTTGGAACCAAAAAGTGCCCTCTATCATGAGCCATCTAACAAGTCAGGTCACAGTAGTGTTGTTAAGAAGCAGCATCTGTTCAAATTTTTCAGTCTGCTGGCTCATGGGTACATGAGCTTTGGGATGTTTTTAATGAGTTCTTCTGCCACATCCAGCTGCCTCTCCTAGATTTGAGTAAGAGTCAGCCTTAGAGGTGCCTTATGCACATACATTTCATGGTGAGGTTTCTGTTCTTAGATGGGAGCAAATAACTGCTGTTATTATCAGGGCTTGCTATGTTGCTAAGCACTGTACTGAACCCTGGGGTAGGTAGAATGCAATCCGAACATTGTCCCTGTCCCACATGGGGCTCACAGGAACACATTAGTCCCCATTTTACAAATGATGAACCTGAGGCTGAGTGAACTTACGTGACTTGCTCTAGATCACACAGCAAGCAAGTGGATGAGTCAGGATTAGAACCCAGATCTCCTGACTCTCAGCCCTGTGATCTTTCCACTAGGCCATAATGTCACCAAAAGTCCTCATATTATCTCCCAGAGCCACACACAAAGCACTGGCAACTTAAAGAACATTATGACACTTTCAAGTCATGATTCAGCAATAACAATAATAATAATGATGGCATTTGTTAAGCCCTTACTATGTGCCAAGTACTGCTCTAAGCACTGGGGTAGATACAAGTTAATTAGGTGGTCCCATATGGGGCTGCCAGTCTTAATCCCCATTTTACAGATGAGGAAGTGACCTGCCCAAAATCATACAGCTGATAAGTGGTGGAGTCAGGAATCGAACCTATGACCTCTGACTCCCAAGACCTTGCTCTTTCCACTATGCCATGCTGCTTCTCACTACTTGGAACCAAAAAGTGCATGCTTCAATAGCCAACACATCATTTCATGTTATTATATCTCATTCATTCATTCAATCATATTTATTGAGCACTTACTGCGTGCAGAGCACTGTACTAAGCACTTGGAAAGTACAATTCAGCCACACTGAATAAACAAAGAGGGATTATCCTTGCCCGCAATGGACTTACAGTCTAGAGGGGGCAAACAGAAATCCAAACAAGTAAACAGGCATCAATAGCATCAATGTAAAAAAATAGAATTAGAGATATATATACACATCAGAGCAAGTAAAACAGGCATTAATATAAATAAATAGAATTATAGATATGTACATATATACACAAGTGCTGTCGGACCAGGGGGGTAGAGCACAAGGAACGAGTTGGGGTGATTTTTGGGGGGGAAGGGGAGCTAAGGAAAAGGGGGGACTTGGATAACTGCACACTTTGATTTTCCAGTTATATTTGTGCTATACTCAAATAAATCTATTACTGCAGCAGAAACCTCCAAGATAATATCCTTAAGCATGGTCTATAATATAGCTACAGATAGATCAATACTAAGATCACACGGATAGAAGCCACATGGCCTAGAGAAGAGAACAGTGGCCTGGGAGTTGAAGGACCTGGGTTTAATCCTGTATCCTCCACTTGTCTGCTATATGACCTTAGGCAAGTCACTTAGCCTCTCTGTGCCTCAGTTACCTCATCTGTAAAGTGAGGATTAAGACTGTGAGCCCCTTGTGTGACATGGATAACGTCCTACCTGATTATCCTGTATCTATAGTAATGTTTAGTACAATCCCTGGCACATAGTAAGAGCTTAGCAAATACTGAAAAATAAAAGAATAAAAAATTAACAAGCAACAAACAAGGAAGCCTGCTCATCACTTTCCGCTTATGGCTTCTGTTTTACTGGAACACGCTTGGAAAAATCAAGTCAAATTGTTAGGTTGAAGTGGATCCTTTTCAATAGCAGAATCAAGAGAAACTTTGAGGTCAAAATGACAGCGTAAAAATTAGCTAGACTTGGGTAGGGAATGTGTCTGTTTACTGTTATATTTCACTCTCCCAAGTGCTCTGCACACAGAAAGTGCTCAAAAAAATATGATTGAATGAATGAAAAGCTTATCCTCCTTTTTCCTCTTCATTTGATAACCTGCTGGAGCTCCACCTGAAGCTTCAGAGCAGCTATTGAGGGGTAAATCTCCAAATCAATCAATCAATAGTATTTACTGAATGTTTACTCTATGCACAGTACTGTACTGAACACTTAGGGAAGCACAATATCAAAGAGTTGGGGGATGCACCAACCACAATCTTTCAGTCACAGGGGGAGACAGATATTAAAATAAATTGTAGATACGGGAAATGGCCTTAATAGAAAGCACACAGACCTGAAAGAAAGAGGACTTGGGTTTAATACCAGCTCCACCATTTGCCTGCTGCATGACCAAGGGTAATTCATTTAACCCCTCTATACCTGGGCTTCCTCATCTATAAAATGGGAATTTATTACCTGTTTTCCCTCCTACCTAGACTGTGAAGCCATGTGGGACAGGGACTGGGTCCAACCCAATTTCTATATATCTTTTTCCCTGGGCTTAAAACAGTGTTTGTCATATTGTAAGCACACAACAAATATTATTATTATTATTATCATTAGTAGTAGTAGTAGTAGTAGTAGTAGTAGTTACATAGAGCACCTTTTCAAGGGAGAAGGGAAGAACCCTGCTGAGGGTTGTCTCTTATTTTCTTAATGACAAAGTTTCCAGAGCATCTCTCTTCCAGTAGCCCTTCACCGTTTGAGCCTTCTTTCCCTGGGTCCCTCCCCTCCTACACATCTACGCACTTAAATCTATAATCATTAAGCATTTGATATTTGCGGAACCTTCAACCGAACAGCACTTAGGTACATATCCTTAAATTATATATTATAAATTACCAATTTTCATTAATGTTTGTGTCCCCCTCTAGACTATAAGCTTTGCTGTGGACAGGGAATGTGTCTGCTATATGTTGTTCTATATGCTATCAAACACATAGAACAATACTAATAAGGGTGTCTTAGTGGAAAGAGCACGGACTTGGGAGTCAGAGGACATGGGTCCTAATCCTGGCTCTGCCACTTGTCGGTTGTGTGACTTTGGGCAAATCACCTAACTTCTCTGTGCCTCAGTTCCCTCACATCCAAAATGGGAATTAAGACTGTGAGCCCCACGTGGGACAACCTGATTACCTTGTATCTCCCCCAGCACTTAGAACAATGCTCAGCACATAGTAAGCGTTTAACAAATACCATCATTATTAGTATTACTCTGCACATAGTTAGCGCTCAGTAAAAACCATCAACTGATTGATTAATTTAAAGCTTCCCTTTTTCTTTCCTTAAGTACCAAAACGTGCTAAGGTACCAAAATTTGAAAACAGGCACAGCTTCCTTCATTCAATGCAGCACACATGGCAAAGGCACGATGTGTCTTTGACTCTTCTTTTTCTCTAATGAAAGTTTCATAGAGAAGGCAAAGATATAATGATAGTAGACTTACTTTCTGAGAGGGTGGGAAGTTCTACACTTCTAGAGCACTTCTCTTCAGTCCTTTCTCTGAAGTATTTCTCAGGGCTGAGCAGAAAATCAGGTTTATTCATCTCAATTACTTCCTCTAGGGCTCCGATACTGAGTGACCTAAATGCAACTTCAAAACAGTAAGGTGACTCCACAAGTTAGAATGAATTCATTGTGACAATGAAGAGAAATTCCATGCCCAGCTAACCTTCACGTTTCTCGACTTGGGCAGCTGCAATGTTCAGCCACTCCACTAAACGCAGCTGTGGAGAATAAATCTGCTTTCTCTTTTAATCAATAGGATCAAAAGAAGCTCAAGATTTCCACTCATTTGTATTTAAATTTCTATTCTTTGCCTTTTTCCACATAGAAATGAATTTTCCACAATTTTGGAAAGTCTCCAATTTCTCTTTTATGCACAAGAAATACAATCCTAACATCATTTTCTCCTAATACTATTAAAAAAAATTAAGCTAGAGAAATGAGTCACAATGCATAAAAGAATACTTCAAAGCTTTGAATTTCAGGGAACTTTTCAGCTCTGATATATTGGAAACAAAGAAACTGCTATTGTATTGGTAATCTGTACCACCAGATGATGAGAAACTGCTTTAATTAGCCTATTAAAAAAAAAGACTTGGACAAAATGGAAAATTCAGCTTTCTACTCTACATGATAAATGCTGATGATGTACAGACAATAAACAAAAGCTTAAATCAAGTTGTCTTTTTTATACAATTTCTATTTAGCATTGCAAGACAACTACCGATCCTCTACGAACATAACTGATGAATTCTCCACACTATATATCTCTCTGGAAGTGGAATTTCTTTAGGACATCACTGGAGAATAGTCAGTGAAATCATCTCATTATAGAGGGCAATAATGTCCTTAAAACCGTTCAAATCTCACTTTATGGAGAAAATCACTCGGAAAGTAGGGGTTTTAATTTGATTTTTCTAGTTATTTTCTTATCAACGAAGCTGCAGAGATATATGTTCTAGTCTACAGTTGCCAAAAGACCCTGGCAAATTTTAGAGTATTGCATGCCTGAAGCCAGGGCAGTGATGGTAGAAGGTGCCCAGGCTTCAAACGTAGCCATGTTGGAAGCAATGGGAGAAACGGCCTAAGAGAACCAGTCCAGGGACGCTTGGGGAAAGAGCTTGGCGAGTGAATAGCCCAGTCTTGGGGAGCCCACCTGGTCAGTGATTCCCTGGCATCAGTGCAATTCCATCCAAAAACTTGCCTCAGTTGGTCTCTCTCCCAGTCTTGGGGAGAGAAAGGAAGAAGGGAGGGACAGGAAAAAGTAGACATGAAGGGAGGAGAACAACAAACCCCAGTTTTCCCACTTGGCAATCCATCACCAGGAACAATAATAATACTGCTAATGATAATAATGGTGGTATTTGTTAAGCATTTACTATGTGCAGAGTACTGTTCTAAGCACTGGGGTAGATACAAGGAAATCAGGTTGACCCACGTGAGGCTCACAGTCTCCATTCCCATTTTACAGATGAGGTAACTGAGGCACAGAGAAGTTAAGTGACTTGCCCACAGTCACACAGCTGACAAGTGGCAGACCAAGATTCGAACCCACGACCTCTGACTCCCAAGCCTGTGCTCTTTCTACTGAGCCACGCTGCTTCTCTGTAATAATGTTGGGATTTGTTAAGCGCTTACTATGTGCAAATCACTGTTCTAAGAACCGGGGCGATACAAGGTGATCAGGTTGTCCCACGTGGGGCTCACGGTTTTTATCCCCATTTTACAGGTGAGTCTCTGAGCTACAGATAATTGAAGTGACTTGCCCAAAGTCACACAGCTCGCAAGCAGCGGAGCCAGGTTTAGAACACATGACCTCTGTCTCCCAAGTCCGAGCTCTTTCCACTGAGCCACGCTACTATGACTCAGGCACTGATCTAAGCATTGGGGTAGATACAAGGTAATCGGGTTGGACACAGTCCCTGTCCCACATGGGGCTCACAGTTTCAACCCTCATTTTACAGATGAGGGCACTGAAGCATAGAGAAGCTAAGTGACTTGTCCAAGGTCACACACCCGACATGTGGCGGGGTCGGGATTCGAACCCAGATCCTTCTTACTCCCAGGCCCGTGCTCTATCCACTAGGCCAAAATTCATTCATTCATTCATTCAATCGTATTTATTGAGTGCTTACTGTACTGTGTGCAGAGCACTGTACTAAGCACTTGGAAAGTATAATTCTGCCCAGACTCATGATGCTCTTCCCCAGAGTTCTCCAGGTCAGCTCACTCTCCCTGGCCCTTCTTCCAGCTGCTGCAGGGAACACGGCAAAATGAAGGTAGATTGATCAGATGTTCCATAGCCCCACAGCACTTATGTATATATATTTATATCCATAATTTATTGATTTATATTAATGTCTGTCTCCACCTCTAAACTGGAAGTTCATTGGGGACAGGGAATGTGTCTGTTATATCATTTTGTAGTAATCACCCAAGTGCTCGTAATAAATAATAATTATAATTGTTATGGGATAACAATTGTAATTGTTATGTTATATCTTACTATGTACCAGGCACTGTACTAAATGCTGGAGTGGATATGAGCAAATCAGGTTGGACACAGTCCCTGACCCATGTGAGGCTCACAATCTTAATTCCCATTTTAAAGATGAGGTAAGGCACATCCCTCTCAGGGTTGCACCTGAAGAGTTTCCAGTCCTCTACCAGTCTCGACTACAGGAGGGAGAGTCAAGCAAAGGCCTACCCATTCCATTCCTAGCTTGGGCCGTGACAAGCGAGTGGCAGGCAATCTGCTACCAGTCAAAACTCACCTGTTCTGGGCAGCAGTGGCAAGGGAGAAACTTGAGGGTGGAGACTCAAGTTTACTGGGTGGAACGAGGCAATGGTAAACCACTTCTGTATTTTTACCAAGAAAATTCTATGGATACCCTCCCAGAATGATTGCAGTTGGAGTCGGGGTCCTCTGGAGAAACGTGTCCATGGTGTCACTATGGGTCGGGGATGACTCCACAGCATAGGACAAGACAACTGAGGCACAGAGAAGTGAAGTGACTTGGCCAAGGTCACACAGCAGACAAGTGGCAGATCCAGGATTAGAATCCAAGATATTCTGATTTTCAGGCCCATGATCTCTCCACTAGGCCATGCTGCTTCTAGTACAGTGATTTGCACACAGTAAGTGCTCAATGAATACAATGGATTGATTGGTTGATGCTGTGAAACTCTGTGTAGGAATTCTAAATCACAACTATTTCTTTGCTACACTACTATGGTACAGATTATTAATACTGATAAACTGAACTCAACAAGATTACTTACTAGATGATTTTCGTAAAACTTCTTCATTGTTGAATATGTGTGCCTTTTTCTTGAGAGCACTTCTCTCTTTGAATTTTACACCTAGCATTGAATTGTCCCATAGATTGTTTCTGGAAAAAAGCAGTGCATTGAACAAAAAAGTATTAAAGGAGAAAGGAAGTTAACTTCACTCCCTTTTTGCAATCCTGGTTGCCAAACAAATTTCTTATTCATGAACATACATTTTCTATCCTTATCCTGGGCATTATAAAAGGTTTCCACCATATTCTAAAACTTCTGCTCAGAAGAAGATATTGAAGAAAAGCTGAAAAAAACAAATAAAACTGTCCAAACAGGTAGGAGTAGAGTGCCCTGGAGTTAGAGAAACTGGGAGCAGTTGAGCTCCAGAGGCCAAGTTATTACCAGGGAGAGAGAGAGGGATAGAGTTGATCTGCCATTCAGAATTAATACTTATGGTATTGATTGAGGTCTTCCTGAATGCTAAATGCTGGATAGAGAAGGTTCTCTTTACACAGGATCTCACCATCTAAAAGTTAGCCAGAGCTAACAGAGATACAGAGAGGTTTACTGACTCACTGAAGGTCATGCAGAGGGCCAGAGTTGAGATTAGAATTTAAATTTCCAGACTGAAGTTACATGTTCTTTTCACTGCATTTTTTGGGGGCAACTAGAGTGGCTTAATGAGACGAGCACAGGCCTGGGAGTCAAAGGACTCCCACTGGGTTTTAATCCCACTTCTGCCATTTTCCGTTGTGTGATTTAGGGCAAGACATTCATTCAATCTCATTTATTGAGTGCTTACTGTGTGCAAAACACTGTACCAAGAGTTTAACACACAACTTCTCTCTGTCCCAGTTCTTCACCTATAAAATGGGGATTAAACACCTGTTCTCCAACTACCCCATATAGAACAGAGACTTTGTCCAACCTGATTATCTAGAATCTACCCCAGCACTTAGTACAGTGTTTGGTACATAGTAAGCATGTAGCAAATACCATAATTATTATTATTATAGAAAGTTCTAATCTCAGCACTTGTCTGGTGTGTGACTTGGGGCAAGTCACTTCACTTCTCTGTGCCTCAGTTCCCTCATCTGTAAAATGGGGATTAAGACTGTGAGCCCCATGTGGGACAGGGACTGTGTCCAACCTAATTACCTTGTATCTGCCCCACTGCTTAGAACAGTGCCTAGCACATAGAAAGTGTTTAACATATATCATAATTATGAGTATTATAGAAAGCACTTATCCAATACCACAATTAATTATTCAGAATAGGATGGACATGAGCTAGTTTGAAGGCAGTGGGTTAGGAGCCTTCTGAGAATAAGTGGTTGGAGTTGGAGAGGAGTTCTCTTTTCTTCCATTATGGTGTAATCTGCCTTTCTCCACTCATGTCCTTGTTCTCATAGGTTGATTTATGCAGAAGATAAGTTCTGAAGAGAGACATTAGGGTGATAATAACCTGGGATGCAAATATAGCCTATTGATAAGAAATCTCACATACCTCGACATCTGCAAGAACAATATTTTTATAAAATGCTAAGTACCTACAAAAACTAAAAGAACTTCATTTGAAGTTTGTTTCCTAAGCTAAGTAGCGTAAATTAAGAAACATCTTTGAACAAATTCAGTTAAGGAATTCACTGAAATTCCATTCTGATTCATGAGGTCTGAATAGTTTCAAGACCAAATGTTGCTTGTCATCAGGGGTTTCTGATGAAGCTTCATAATATGTGTGTTTCAATGAACCATTCCCGAATTATAGCATCTCAAATCCCCGTCCCTTCTCTTCATGGGCTAAACTTAGTCATTTCTCTTTTCTTCACCTTTTCTGCCCAACTCACCTTCAAACTTTAGGCTGTTCCTACTCACACCATCTTCAATATAGCTTTCCAGCAGAGAAACTTTAGTTAATAGTTCATATTACACCCCCTTCTAAAGATCCAGTCTCTCTTCTATAAATCCTCATCTCTCTCAAATATCTTGCTGCCTTGACTGAGACCAAATAATTCTAGATTCCCAGTTCAAAATTATTTTACACAATTAAAAAAAAACTTACAAGTCTGTTGAGACATATTTATCTTCATCATCTGCTACAGAATGATCTGCTGTGACCAAAAATGTATCTTCCTCAGGAAGTGAAGCAATTAGTTCCTTCCTGAACTCTTCATCAATTTCCTGTTGCACTTCATTTTCCGTCATTTTGTCATCTCTTTTAGGAATAGGTAAAGACTTTCCAATTTGCCAGTGCTCTTTCTGAAAAGGTGGAATCAAGAGATTCGGTGAGTTGTGAAACTTTGGGCAAGATGTATGCTTACCAAAATAATAGAATTTGTTTTTTACTTAAATAATTGTTAATAGGAATTATTTTTGAACAAAATCTCACCAGGCTTCATAAGTGACCAATTCATCTTGAAAGTCAGTTAATATTTGTCATGTCAGAGTTGGTGCTATGTCCCTGGATTTTTCCAAGACAAACCACCGGAAATCCAAGACAGACTTGAGAAAAAACAAGCTGCCTTGACATATCCCAGGTGCTTGGTCACCCTGCATGGTTGGCTGAGGGAAGCTCTTAGCTGGACATCAATCTCTCCCATCTTCCAGAAATGAAGGGAAAGTACAAAAGTGGACATTAATCACAGATTAAATAATGTCATCTTGGAGGAAGGGAAGGAGGAAGGAGGGAATAGCATCATAATTGTAAAAAAATGTAAAAGGTAGTCTATTATGGGCTGGTTTTAAATAGTCTGCTTTTACAATATATAGTAAAGAAAAGAGAATATTTCCTTTCTTCCCAACTTTCTCTCTCATGTTACTAGGTTACACACGGGCTAGAACCTGGTTGCTTGTGAAGTAAAGTAGGGAAAGCAGTTCCATACTCAAGACACCTGACCCATTGGACCCCACTCCATTTTGGACCATAGACCCTGTAGCTTTAACGACCCGATTCCCAAGGAATCAGGGATGGGGTATTCAAGTATTAGGATTAAAGTCTGGGGTAAAGAAACTGACTTTGTTAGTATAATGGGAGATATAGGGGAATCCCATGGCAATGCTTGCTTGCATATTCACTGTACTCAAGAATTCCATCAATAAGTTCTTACCATTCGATTCTTCCCTGAAGTGTTACTTGATTAACTCAAGGATGACAATCTTGATATTTGAACATTAGAAGAGCTTTTGGCAATTTTTTAAAAATTCTTTTATTTTTGATATTTGATTTTGTGTTCAACAAAGAACTGCCGAGACAGAAAACTCACTCTCTTTCCCCCTTACTCCAGCATGACCAACACTTGGAGAGTCCCTGGACATTTCTACACATATGCAAACCAGTGGCACATTGAAAAAGACTCCCAGAAAATATATTTGTTTTCATGGTACTATGGGAATTTGACTTATACCCAAATTTTCAGCACTGGAGGATAATTCATCCATTCATTCTGCTTACTGTGTTCAGAGCACTGTACTAATCACTTGGAATGTACAATTCAGCAATAAAGAGAGATAATCCCTGCCCACACCGGGTTTACAATCTAGAAGGGGGAAGACAGACATCAGTACAAGTAAATGGGCATCCAAATAAATAAATAGAATTATAGATATGTACAACTTTACATAAGTCCTTCGGGGTGGGGAAAAGGGGGGAAGAGCAAAGGGAGTGCTTAGAATTCCTTAACTCCCATTCTCTCCTAGACCCCCTCCAATCTGGCTTCCGTACCCTCCACTCTACCGAGACTGCTCTCTCTAAGGTCACCCATGACCTCCTTCTTGCCAAATCCAATGGCTCCTACTCCATTCTGATCCTCCTTGACCTCTCTGCTGCCTTTGACACTGTCGACCATGCCCTCCTCCTCCATACCTTATCTCACCTTGGCTTCACGGACTCCGTCCTCTCCTGGTTCTCCTCTCACCTCTCTGGCCGGTCATTCTCGGTCTCCTTCGCTGGAGCTTCCTCCCCCTCCCATCCTTTAACTGTTGGAGGTCCTCAAGGGTCAGTTCTTGGCCCTCTTCTGTTCTCCATTTACACTCACTCCCTCGGTGAACTCATTCGCTCTCACGGCTTTGACTACCATCTCTACGCAGATGACACGCAGATCTACATCTCCGCCCCTGTCCTCTCCCCCTCCCTTCAGGCTCGCATCTCCTCCTGCCTCCGGGACGTCTCCACCTGGATGTCGGCCCGCCACCTAAAACTCAACATGAGCGAGACTGAGCTCCTCATCTTCCCTCCCAAACCTGGTCCTCTCCCAGACTTCTCTATCACCGTCGATGGCACGACCATCCTTCCCGTCTCTCAGGCCCGCAATCTCGGTGTCATCCTTGACCCGTCTCTCTCGTTCACCCCTCACATCCTATCCAATACCAAGACCTACCGGTTTCACCTTTACAATATCGCCAAGATCCGCCCTTTCCTCTCCACCCAAACGGCTACCTTACTGTTACAGGCTCTCGTTATATCCCGGCTAGACTACTGTGTCAGTCTTCTCTCTGACCTCCCTTCCTCCTCTCTCGCCCCGCTCCAGTCTATTCTTCACTCCGCTGCCCGGCTCATCTTCCTGCAGAAACGATCTGGGCATGTCACTCCCCTTCTTAAACAACTCCAGTGGTTGCCTATCAACCTCCGCTCCAAACAAAAACTCCTCACTCTAAGCTTCCAGGCTCTACATCACCTTGCCCCTTCCTACCTCTCCTCCCTTCTCTCTTTCTACCACCCACCCCGCACGCTCCGCTCCTCTGCCGCCCACCTCCTCACCATCCCTCGGTCTCGCCTATCCCGCCGTCGACCCCCGGGTCACGTCCTCCCGCGGTCCCGGAACGCCCTCCCTCCTCACCTCCGCCAAACTGATTCTCTTCCCCTCTTCAAAACCCTACTTAAAACTCACCTCCTCCAAGAGGCCTTCCCAGACTGAGCTCCTCTTCTCCCTCTACTCCCTCTGCCACCCCCCCTTTACCTCTCCGCAGCTAAACCCCCTTTTTCCCCTTTTCCCTCTGCTCCTTCACCTCTCCCTCCCCATCCCCACAGCACTGTACTCGTCCGCTCAACTATATATATTTTCATTACCCTATTTATTTTGTTAATGAATTGTACATTGCCTTGATTCTATTTAGTTGCCATTGTTTTTACGAGATGTTCTTCCCCTCGACTCTATTTATTGCCATTGTTCTTGTCTGTCCATCTCCCCCGATTAGACTGTAAGCCCGTCAAACGGCAGGGACTGTCTCTATCTGTTGCCGACTTGTTCATCCCAAGCGCTTAGTACAGTGCTCTGCACATAGTAAGCGCTCAATAAATACTATTGAATGAATGAATGAATGAATGAGTGAGTCAAGGTGAAGCAGAAGGGAGGGGTAGCTGAGGAAAAGGGGGACTTAGTCTTAGAAAGCCTCTTGGAGAAGGTAAGCCTTCAGTAGGGCTTTGAAGGGGGAAAGAGTGATTGTTTGGAGGATTTAAGGAAGGAGGGCATTCCAGGCCAGAGTTGGATGTGGGCCAGGGGTCGACAGTGGGACAGGCAAGATCAAGGCACAGTGAGAAGGTTAGAACCAAAGGAGTGGAGTGTGTGGACTGAGATGTAGAAGGAGAGAAGGGAGGTGAAGTAAGAAGGGGCAAGGTGATGGAGAGCTTTGAAGCCAATTGTGAGGAGTTTTTGTTTGATACAGAGGTGGATAGGCAACCACTGGAGATTTTTGAGGAGGGAGTGACATGCCCTGAACGTTTCTATAGAAAGATGAATGAATGAGTGAATGAATGAATGAAAGATAATCCAAGCAGCAGAGTGAAGTATGGACTGAACTGGAGAGAGGCAGGAGGTTGGGAGGTGAGAAAAGAGGCTGACGCAGTAATCCAGTGGGGATAGGATGAGTGATTGTACTAATGTGGTAGCGGTTTGGATGGAGAGGAAAGGGCAGATCTTGGTGATGTTGGGAAAGTGAGACCTGCAGGATTTGGTGACAGATTAGATATGTGGAGTGAATGATGGAGCGGTGTCAAGAAAGACACCAACACTGTGCATTTGTAAGATGGGAAGGATGGTTGTGCCTTCCGCAGTGAGGGGAAGGTTCGGGAGAGGGCAGGGTTTGGGAGGGAAGATAAGGAGCTCTGTCTAGGACATGTTGAGTTTTAGGTGGTGGGAGGAAATACAGGTAGAGATGTTTTGAAGGCAGGAGGAGATGCAAGCCTGGAGGGAGAGAGAGAGAAGAAGGAAGGAGATATTGATTTGGGTGTCATCCTCATAGAGATGATAGTTGAAGCCATGGGAGCGAATAACTTCTCCAAGGGAATGAGTATAGATGGAGTGTTGATGGAGTTCACAGTGCTAAAACACTGATTAATGATCCCAAAATGGTATCTATAGTTTTTCCTAGGAATTTTTCTCAGGACAATAAAACAAAACACCAAAAATCCAGGAGTGACTTAGAAAGAAACAAACTGCCTTGGCATAACACAGGTGCTTGACCTCGCTGCCTAGAAGAGTCAAAATGTGATATTTGTACCTGTCCAAAAATCCCAATGGGAGAGCCACAGACATCACTGATAGAAATGCTGCAGTCGCTAGAAGACGAGATAATCAGCAAATGACCATTTTGTTCACAAGTCTCCAGATAACTAATGCGGTCTTCATGAGGTTGATATGATCTGATCAGAGTAGGTGGCTGAGTAATTTTGTTCTTACTGGATTGAATACAGTACTCCTAAAAGAAATGGCAAATGTCTGAGAAAGATATTACAATATGATTACAAAATTGCAAAAGCATTTCTTCTTTTAATGAATGAAATTTGGAAATAAGTAGCAAGAAGTCCTTGGAAAAATCTCCTTCATGTACTTTTCATGGTGCTCTGAAAGAAAAACAAGAGTTGAGAAAGAATGCTGAGGAGACTGAACTATGGGATTGGTTAGTTGGACTCCAGCTGAAGCTGTTGCCGAGTTGAAAAGTGCAGATCTAACACCATTTGATTCTTACTGAGGTTCTGTTGTATGGAACGCTTCTGGTCAATAAGTAGACTCATTCTAAAATGAGGCGCACACTTAATTAAAATGCATAAACTATGGGATGCCACAGACGATCTCACATTCTAATGTTACTTCAGAATTAATTGTCTCCAGCTCAGTAAAAGGCTTTTAATTAAACATTAGGCTGTTTTTACTATTGTCCATGGAAAAAGCTGCTTGGAAACCAGATGTATGTGAATGGCCTCTTGCAAATAATTGGGCTAATCACTTTTTCTTTTGTTTAGAGAACCCGCTGGACCTAATTCACAAACAGCTAGAACAATAAAAAACTATTGAGATGAATGCTGGGATTGAGAAAGACATCCTTGTACCTCGATATTCCAGATTTTTACACATCCATCAAGATCCCCCGTGATGAGATAGCGACTGGCTTTGTCAATGGCCATTATAATAGCTCCAACTCCACTGTGAGCCATGAATTCAGACACCAGCTGTTCTGTTAATATATTCCAAAACCTGACATAACCATCCCCTCCACATGACACCAGATTGGCTCCTCCTGAAAGATAGGATAGTAGTTCCACAGAAAATATATATATATTGAGTGGAGCCAAAAATTGTGTTACTGTTCTTTAACCAATATTTATACTGTGCTTTACTGAATCAGTTCTTATTTTGACAAAATGTGCTAGAGGAACTAAGCTTCTAAGTTCCAATGATTGAACAAAACAATCTAAATATCCTTCAAAATGGTGATAAAACTTTGATAAATGCAATTACATGCTCAAACAAGGTTAGCATGTAACAATAATAGCATATTTTGAATTAGATGGTTTCTACCTGTGCCTATGCAACAGATTGCTTTTCAAAGTGTTCTCTTTCTAAACTCGTTCAGCTAAAAGACAACTAAAGATCTATCGTTAATATAGTGATACACCAAAAACAAGTATCCATTGAAATAGGTTTTTTAATTACACTATTCAAGTTAGTAGAAGTATTTAAAAGGTTAAGGAGATGAGTATGAGTGGATAAAAAATGTTTGAGCCCAAGCAAACTATGGACAGACCACAAAACCAGCATGTAAAAATAACAGACTATAAGCTCCTTGGGGATAGGAATTGAGTCCAGCAACTATAATGTTTTGTACTCTCCAAAGTACTTAGTACAATGTTCAGCACTCAGTAAATACTCAATAAATAGCACTGGTTGAAGTGTGCATTTCCCAACAAATATTACAGAGAAGCAGCGTGGCTCAGTGGAAAGAACACAAGCTTGGGAGTCAGAGGACATGGGTTATAACCCCGGTTCTGCCACTTATCTGCTGTGTGACCTTGGGCAAGCGGCTTAACTTCTCTGTACCTGTTATCTCATCTGTAAAATGGGGATTAAGACCTGAGCCCCATGTGGGACATCTTGATTGCTATGTATCTACCCTAGTGCTTAGATCAGTGCTCGGCACATAGTAAGCAGTTAACAAATACCATAACTATTATTATTATAAACAGCAATGGTTTGCCAGGTATGTTTCCATTACATATTCTGGATAGGATGTAATGACAGAATAAAAGAACACTTTTCAGCTGTGCCAGCCTTTTTGGATCCAGTATGAAACAGAATCAATTGATCAATCAGTGAAATATATTGAGTCATTACTGTGTGTAGGGTACTCTACCAAGGGTTTGACAGTACATTAAAATAGAGTAGGCATAAAAGCTGCCCTCAAGGAGCTTACTGACTAGAGGAGGAGACAAACATTTAAATGAATTACAGATGGATATGTACATAAGTGCTGTGGGTTGAAAATTAGAGTGCTTAAAGGGTAAGGATCTAACTGTATAGGCAACACAGAAAGGAGAGTAAATAGAGGAATTAAGAACTTAGTCTAAGAGAGCCACATGGTGGAGATAGACATTTAGTGGGTCTTTGAAAATGGAGAGAGGGGTGGTATGTTGGATATGAACTGGAAGAGATTGACAGGCCATTGAGAGGATGTGGGCAAAGGCTTGTCAGTGAGAATGATGAGATCAAGGTATAGAGAGTAGATTTGTGTTAGAGGAGCAAAGTATGCAGGTTGGATTGCAGGAGGAGATCAGCAAGGTAAGGGGTGGAGGGAGAGCTACTCAAAACCAAGGGTAAGGAGTTTCTATTTAATGTAGAGGTGGATGGGCATTCATTGGAGTTTTTGGAGTATGGGTAGATGTGGAGTGAGTAGTTTTTTAGAAACTTAATCTGAGCATCCAAGTGAAGTGGGAATTGGAAATGTGAGGTATGCAAGGCAGGGAGGTCAGTGAGGAAGCTAATGCACTAGTCAAGGTTGGATATAATAACTCAATCAGTATGATAGCAACTTGGATGGAGATGAAGGGGAATATTCAGGAGATGTTGTGAAGATAGGATCAAAAGGAGTTGATGACAAATTATGTATCAATATCATCTTATTCAATGGGAACAATGAGTTTAGGATATTGCCAGGTTACGGGCTTGTGAGAAGGAAAGGATAGCGGTGTTGTCCATAATGATGGAAAAGCCTGGGGAAAATGAGGTTTGGGTGGGAAGATAGAGGAAGAGAGTTCTAAGTCAGATTTCTAGGTCTAGGCAAGAGGATAGCAGTGAGTGAGATAAGAGCAAGGGACAGTGAATAAAATGGCATAAAGAGAAACAATGTGATTTTATTGTATAATAATGTTGGCATTTGTTAAGCACTTACTATGTGCAGAGCACTGTTCTAAGCGCTGGGATAGATACAGGGTAATCAGGTTGTCCCACGTAAGGCTCACAGTCCATCCCCATTTTACAGATGAGGGAACTGAGGCACAGAGAAGTGAAGTGACTTGCCCACAGTCACACAGCAGATGACATTAGAGAAGCTAAGTGTCTGGGTAGGGTTGTAGCGGGAGAGGAGCAAGGATAAGTAAGGGAGAGTGCCTTGAATCCAGAGGCAAGAAGTATTTGCTTGATTCAGAGATATGTGGACAACCACTGGAGATCCCTGAGGAATGGAGAGATATGTACAGAATGATTATTTAGAAAAATAATCTGGGCAGCAAAGTGAACTATGGACGGAAGTGGGGAGAGACAGGAGGCAAGGAGGTCAGCAAGGAAGCTCATAGAGTAGTTGAGACAAACAGTGACAGGTGGTTGAATCATCATGATTGCATTTGGATGGCAAGGAAAGAGTGAATACTGGAAATGTGGATGTAGAGTCAACAAGATTTAGTGGCTGACAGTATGTGTATTTAAGGAGAGAGCTGCATCAAGGATAATGTCTAGATTATAGATTTGTGAGATAGGAAGGATAGTAGTTTTGTCTAGAGCAATGGGAAAGTTGTGGGCAGGATAGTGTTTGGGAAGGAAAATGACAAGTTTAGTTTTGGACATGCTGAGTTTGAAGTAATAATAATTACTATTATAATAATGGTATGTCTTAAGCACTTACTTCCCAAATCTACATCTCCAGCCCTGATCTTTCTCCTTCTCCACAGTCTCACATTTCCTCCTGGCTTCAGGACATCTCTACCTGGATATCCTGCTGACACCTCAAATTTAACAACTACAAAATGGAACTCCTCATATTCTCAACCCAGCCCTACCCTAACCCTCACTTTCCCATCGCTGTATGCAGTACCACCATCCTCCCTGTCTCACAAACCTGTAATCTTGGCATTATCCTCTACTCATCTCTCTATTCAACTAACATGTAATATGTCACCAAATCCTTTCCCCAGTCCTCAAAATCCTCCAGTGGTTGTCCACCAACCTCCTCCTCAAACAGAATCTCCTTACAGTTGCCTTTAAAGCACTTCCACCTCCTACTTTATCTCTGATTTCCTTCTACTACCCAGCTTTCCCAGTTAACTCATCTAATGTCAACCATCCCACAGTACTTCAATCTCTATTGCCGCTGACCTCTTACCCACATCCTGCCTCTGGTTCGGAACTATCTCCCCCTCATATCTGACCGGTGATCACTTTCCCCACCTTCAAAGCCTTATCAAAAGCACATCTCTTCCAAGAGGGCTTCCCTGACTAAGCCCACTTTTCCTTTTCTCTCACTCCCTTCTGTTTCGCCCTTGCACTAGAATTTGTATCCTTTATTCACCCCACCTTCAGCTCTACAGCATTTATGTATATATTCATAATTTATTTATTAATATGAATGTCAGTCTCTTCCATAGAGTAAGTTCATCGAGGGCAGGGAACATCTACTGGCTCTGTGTTACTGTACTCTGCCAAGTGCTTAATACAGCGATCTGCACACAGTAAGTGCTCAATAAATATGATTGATTTATTGATTACTATGAACCAAACAGTGTAGTAAATGCTGTCAGATACAATATAATCAGGTTGGACATAGTCTATGACCCACATGGGGCTCACAGTCTCAGTAGTAGGGTATAATTCCCATATGACCAGTGAGGAAACTGAAACCCAAAGTCCTACAGCTGATAAGTGATGGAGCTGGAATTCAAACCCAGGTGAGGTGACGGCAGGTCATTTGGAAGAGATGTCCTGAAGTCGGGAGAAAAATGCAGGATTGCAGCGATGGGAGAGTTTAGGTCTGGAGATTTAGAATAAGAGTCATAGGTGTAGAGATGATAGGTAAAGTCTTGGGAATGGATATGTTCTCTAAGCAAATGGTTGTTTATGGGGAATAGAAAAGGACCCATAGTCCAGCCTGAAGAGTTCCCCACAGTTATTGGGTGGGAGTCAAAGAAGGAGCCAGTACAGGAGACTGAAAAGGAAGGGCCAGAGAAATAATAGGACCAGAAGAATACAGCATCAGTGAAACCAAGGTTTGATAATGCTTCCAAGAAATGGAGGTGGTCAGCAGTGTCAAAGGCAGATAAGAGGTCAAGAAAAATTTGGATGGCATAGAGTCCATTGGATTTGTCATAAAAGAGGTCATTGGTGATGGAGAGAGGTAGTTTCTGTGACATGAGGGGACAGAAGCCAGATTGCAGAGGATTGAGAAGGGAGTTGGAGGAGAGGAAGTGGAGGCAGCAGGTGTAAACGACTCATTTATGGAGTTAGAAATGTTAGGAAGGAGATGGGGTGATAACTGGTGCAGTAGTGTCGAGGGAGGGTATTTTTAGGATAAGGGATAAGTGGGTGTATTTGAAAGCAAGACGGGAAAGTGAGCAATTAAAGATAGCAATGAGAATGCAAGAAGGGTAGCACAAGCATTTTAATTAGCTATAAAGGGATGGGGTAGGAGGAGTTCCTGGAAGCAGTATATTTAGAAAGAAGATGGGAGAGGTCATCTTGGGAGATAGCTGGGGAGGATGAGTGGATATGGGGGGTTGGAGAGGCTATGATCTCGGGCAGTGAGGGGGGAGATTTTTCTTTAAAGGCTACATTTGGTTGCTGAATACATAGGATCAGAGACCTTTTAGGTATTTTTAGTCTACAAAAATTAAGGATGGGTAATTAAATATAGAAAAAACAAGCAATTAGGAAATCCCAAGATTAAGTAACTTTAAAATGTGTATATAGACTTAACATTAATTCAGGTGCTTTATAAAGTTGTGTCTCAGTGACCTTAATTTTTTAAAGTATTTTGGGAAAAATTAATTGAAGAAGATTTCCAGATTAAAAAGCTCAGGGCTCAGTAAGTCTTATAGGTAAGGATCTACTTTTTAATTGTTGGGTTAGGTTTGTTAAACTTCATGGGAACAAATTTCTTAAAGTCCTTTTACTGAAGAAGAAAAACACTTTCTTTCTGAATGGATGAAATCAACTGTATAGACATTTGGTAGCTGGATCAATATCAAGTGAAATTTTCTAAATTCACTGCTGTTCACAATGCACCTTACTCTCAAATTAATTTCATAGGAAAGTTGTATATTTGAACAATGAGGTTCTAGCTAAAGTTATCCACCCTCCAGAGCCTTGTTTTCCTAACACACAACATCTGATTTAGACTACACAATAGAAAGTCTAAAGTGCTATAAAAATCAGGCACAGTTTCCATACATAGTATAGATAAAAAAGTAATAGGGAATGTAAACTCTAACATGTTTTTACTACCTATTCTGAACTGTACTTTCAGACTTGCATTCCAGTATAGTAAAAGAAAAGACATAAAATCATGATTCCTAATATCGTTGCCTACCAAAAAATTTGCAGCTCTTAAAAATGGTGTATATTTTTAGTTCTCAGGAAGAGCCAAAGCTTAAGAAAGGATCTAGGATTGCAGATCACTGTAAGCTACATCAGCACAGAACAGCAATCGGCTGCTTGGAAAAAGAATTAACAGGAAATTGGTTACATAAGCATTAAATTTTTGGATGTGTGAACCAATTTTGCTCACAATACATCTAACCAAAATATTTATTCCCAACTGTTGGGTTCTAAGGTTTTGTGAAGAGATTTCCAGACAAAACCCCTAATTGATTATCAGAGGACTACTCTCTCCCTCTGGTTCCTCTGTGACTCATTCATATTCAGGGTAGCCCAATTTTCAGTGAGAAACATGTAGGGTCAATCAACATAGCTCAGCTTGGAAGCACTTTCTTCACCGAGATGTGTCTTTATTCATTCATTCATTCAATAGTATTTATTGAGCGCTTACTATGTGCAGAGCACTGTACTAAGCGCTTGGGATGAACAAGTCGGAAACAGATAGAGACAGTCCCTGCCATTTGACAGGCTTACAGTCTAATCGGGGGAGATGGACAGACAAGAACAATGGCAATAAATAGAGTCTTTCCCCATCATCTTTCAGTGAGCTGAAGTAGATAATATCCCCCTAAATAATTTACCTGTCACTGCAATATTCTTTCTGGTTAGGAAGGAAAGTCTTGTAACAGCATTATTGGACTCTGTGTCAAGTTCGGGTGCTGACATTAGATGTCTTTCTGAGAATGTGAAGAACAAATTCCTCTCCATATAGGAGGACTCTTTAGATGTTTCTGGACCTATAAAAGAGAAATTCCCAGGATTTCAATGAAAATAAATAATTTTCCAAGTATCAAGCTAGAAAAATGGGTATGAGCAATTCTGTAAGGATGCCTCTCGCAATGTCTGTCTTTCTATGACTTTAGTGATTCCAGCCTAGGGTTCGAACTCTAATGGAAATTCACAGAGCACTCGACCTTCCTTAAATCACTCCTGAACGTCACCGAATTTCTGGATCGTTTCTATTGTTTACCTTTAGTCTTCAGAGGTTTCCTTCAATATGATAGAGTCAACAAGATTTGGCCCTCAGGTCTTGTTTCCTGAACCATAAATTAAAAAAGAAGTAAATCTGGTAGACCACAGTTCTCCCTGTGTTCCAAGCCACCTCCGTCAACAAAATCTTCCTTGATTAATTCAAAACATCTTGTCATATCTCTAGCAATGAGGTATTTATTTATTATCATTTGTTTCCACCTTCAGAATGTGTGGATATTCATTCTTTCAGTTGTACACTCGAGTCTTTATATTGATTACTCTACTTGCAAATACTTTTATGTCGTCCCCTTTAGAGGGTAAGCTTCTTGTGGGCAGGGAACATGTATAACATGTGTGTCTCCTTTCTGTTGTATTTTCCCAAGAACATAATACAGAACCTTATGTCCAGTAGGGGCAAAACGTACACTCCTAATACTAGGGATAAATTCCTAATATTCCCAGAGCCATGGGAATCTACATCTCAGGGGAAACCATTCTCTGAAATATCAAATGATGATGTACCTCATCTACATGAGTACATTATCATGAAATATTCAGCAGGTTTAGCACTAACAGTGATAATTATATTTAGAAAATTGAACATTCAAATGCTTAAGGTGGTGATTTCCTTGGTGTGAAGCAATCAACTAGTCAGTGAGGTATTCTAAAGAGCAGCTTCATTCAGTTATAGGTAATAGTATCCAATGAAGACAACCCTGGGAAGCAACAAGAAAAATTGGGAACATTCATCAAATGACGGATCATAGTTCTTATAAAACTGGCCAATATGAATTTGTGACTATTCAGAGTAAGGATGATATTGTAAATTCTCCCTGATATTGAGGAAGAAACCATTTCTGGGAACTCCTTAAAAAAACAAAAACTTCCTACAATCAGTTTTAAAGTACTCAATAACCTAAGACCCTCTTCCCTCACCAAGATACTCTCCTACTACAACTCAGCCCGTGCACTTCACTCTAACCCCAACCTACTCACTCTACCTCGATCTTGTCCATCATCTACCCGTCAACCTCTCACCCACGTCACGTCTATAGGCTGAGATGCCCTCCCTTTCCATATCTGACAGACAATTACTCTCCCCAACTTCAAAGTCACATCTCCTCCAAGAGGCCATCCCTGACTAAGTCCTCATTTTCTCTTTCCCACTCGCTTCTGCGTCCCCTTGACTTGCTCCCTTATTTCTCCCTCCTAACTTCCTCAGCCCATGACACATACATATCCATAATTTATTCATTTATATTAATGTCTGCCTCCTCCTCTCGATTTGTATACTCACTATTGGCAGGGAATGTGTCTATTATATTGTTGTGTTGTACTCTCCCAAGCACATAGTACAATGTTCTGCAGATTGCACTCACAAAATACAATTGATTGACAGAAGGGTAACATCTCTTTGCCTGGTAATCCCATTTGAAGAGGACATGGCATTCTGCAGTTTCAGGAGACCTCAGAGGTACAAGGAAGACTCTTTAATTCTCCAGTCTAATTACACCAGCAGATTATAACTTCTTCAAAACCAACCAGTATATGGTATTTATTGCATGCTTACTGTATGCAGAGCTTTGTGCTAAGTTCTTGGAAAACAGAATTGGTAGAGGCAGACCCTGCCACAAGGACTTTACAGTCTACAGTGGAGACAGACATTAAAATAAATGATGGATTAGGCTTCAAGCTTGTCATTGGTACGGACCATCCTTGTCTTTGGGTTGATAGCTCCCCGATATTTATTAAAGGGCTCTGCCTGTGTTCACAGTGGAAAAGCCAGAATATTTTACGCATTTGTTTTCATTAATGGTATTTGTTAAGCACTTACTAGGTTTCAAGCACAGTTCTAAGTGCTGTGATGGATACAAATCAATCATATCAGACACAGTCCCTTTCCCATGTGGAGCTCACAACCTAAGTACAATAAAGGATTGTCCTTCCCTTCCTTGAGATTCAGTCCTCTCTGGCAGTCAAGGGCCCCCAGAGCCACCTTCAGCCAGCTACGAGTGGAAGTTCAAGTGGATGCCCCTCATGAGACAAGGTGTCATAACACAGGCAAGATGGAGAATTCATTCATTCATTCAATAGTATTTATTGAGTGCTTACTATGTGCAGAGCACTGTACTAAGTGCTTGGAATGAACAAGTGGGCAACAGATAGAGACAGTCCCTGCTGTTTGACGGGCTTACAGTCTAATCGGGGGAGACGGACAGACAAGAACAATGGCAATAAATAGAGTCAAGGGGAAGAACATCTCGTAAAAACAATGGCAACTAAATAGAATCAAGGCAATGTACAATTCATTAACAAAATAAATAAGGTAATGGAAATATATACAGTTGAGCGGACGAGTACAGTGCTGTGGGGATGGGAAGGGAGAGGGGGAGGAGCAGAGAGAAAGGGGGAAAAAAAGAGTTTAGCTGCGGAGAGGTAAAGGGGGGGTGGCAGAGCGAGTAGAGGGAGAAGAGGAGCTCAGTCTGGGAAGGCCTCTTAGAGGATATGAGTTTTAAGTAGGGTTTTGAAGAGGGGAAGAGAATCAGTTTGGTGGAGGTGAGGAGGGAGGGCGTTCCAGGACCGCGGGAGGACGTGGCGAGACCGAGGGATGGTGAGGAGGTGGGCGGCAGAGGAGCAGAGCGTGAGGGGTGGGTGGTAGAAAGAGAGAAGGGAGGAGAGGTAGGAAGGGGCAAGGTGATGTAGAGCCTTGAAGCCTAGAGTGAGGAGTTTTTGTTTGGAGCGGAGGTTGATAGGCAACCACTGGAGTTGTTTAAGAAGGGGAGTGACATGCCCAGATCGTTTCTGCAGGAGGAAGATGAGCCGGGGAGCGGAGTCAAGAATAGACTGGAGCGGGGCGAGAGAGGAGGAAGGGAGGTCAGAGAGAAGGCTGACACAGTAGTCTAGCCAGGATATAACGAGAGCCTGTAGCAGTAAGGTAGCCATTTGGGTGGAGAGGAAAGGGCGATGTCATCACATGTCACACTGTGGTGTTTCACTGCATGGCAGACCCTGTGACAGTGCCAAATAGCATCATTGTTCCACTTGGCAAAATGGTGATTTTTGGACTCAGTCACTCCAAAGCTGGGGGGCTACAGGGCTGTCTGTACCCCACCTTGGGCTGTGGAATAAGCTACCTTCATGTATGAGTCCTCCAGGTTCTTTCTGAATCTTCTTCACCCCCAGGGCTGCCCCTTCCCCTCCTCCCTCACTGCCCACTGCAGCCTGCAGCTCCCTCCTCTCCATTCCTGTCTTTGCTCCCAGCCTAGGGGCTCCAGGATCTTGGGATTCTGAAAGTTTAGATTATTTTGCTATCTCTGTGGCTGCTCATTCTGTCTCTCAGGCTCCTCCTCTACCTCCCATCCTCTATCGGCGGGAGTCCCTCCTTGATAAGTTCTGGGTCTCTTCTACTCTCCATCTACACCCACTCCTTTGGAGAACTCATTGACTCTCATGGCTTCAACTACCATGGCTTTGTGGATGGTTTCCAAATCTACATTTCCAGCCCTGATCTTTCTCCCTCTCTGCAATCTTGCATTTCCTCCAGGCTTCAGAACATCTTTATTTGAATGTCCCACTGACACCTCAAACTTAACGTGTCCAAAGCAGACCTCTTTCTCTTCCCATACAAACCCTGTGCTCCCTCTGATTTTCTAGTCACTATAGACAATACCTCCAGCCTTCCTGTCTCACAAGCCCTAGGTGTTATCCTTATTACATATTCACATATTCAAGCTATCACTAAATCCTGTCATTTCAACCTTCACAACATCCTCGACTAAATATTAATTCCTCTTTACCACTCTCTTCTGCATCACCCTGATTTGCTCCCTTTTTCACCCCTCCCTCAGCCCCATAGCACTTATGTACAAATGCATAATTTATTTATTTATTTCTGTTTCTCTCTCAAGACTGTGAACCTATTGTGGGCAGGGAATGTGTTTACCATCTCTGTTGTATTCTCCCAATTATAAAAGTTGTATTGTACTCTCACTGGGAAAGCAAGAGTGGTTGGCTCCCTTTCTTGGTTTTCATTTTACATCACCCTGCCTTTAGTCTTGCTCCTTCCCTTCCTTAGAAGCCTGTCAGACACTTCTACCACCTACTCCATTAAATGTTGCCATTATCTCCTCTCCCCAAATCCCACCTCCAAATTCTTAAATTATTTTGAAAGATTTTTTCTATTCCTTCTTTCTCCAACCCTAAACTGATTCTCAGGCTGATCCTCAGGGATTACAATTAACACATGAATGTTCTTGATGACTTTCCCATGACTCCTTTCCTCTCTTTCTTTAACTCCACCCACCTCCTGCTCCATCCCACCTCTCCCATCACCAATTCTACCCTCACTGACTCTGATGCAGTGTGGTCCAGAGAATAAAGCACAGGCCTGAGAATCAGAAGGACCTGGGTTCTAATTCCAGCTCTGCCATTTGTCTGCTGAATGACCTCGGGCAAATCACTTAACTTCTCTGTATCTCAGTTACCTCATCTATAAAATGAGGATTAAGACTATTAGCTCCACGTGGGACATGGACTGTGTCTAACCTGATTAGCTTTTATCTACCCCAGTGCTTAGAACAGTGTCTGGAACCTCTTAAGCATTTAACAGATAGCATAGGAAAAAAAAACCTGAAATCCCTCTATCTGACCACTTCCTAGTAATAATAATAATTGTGGGATTTTTAAGGGTTTACTATCTATCAAACACCGTACTAAGCCCTGGAGTAGATATACAAAATGATCAGGTCCCACATGAAGCTCACAGTCTAAGTAAGAGGTAAGATGAGTACTGAATCCCAATTTTGCAGATGGGGAAACTAAAGCAGAGAGAGGTTAAATGACTTGCCTACATAGCAGGCAAGTGATGGAGCCGGGATTAAAACCCAGGTTCAGTGACTCCTAGGATTGTTCTCTTTCCACTAGGCCACACTCCTCACCAGCCTTCTCTCTCTCTCTACACGACCCTGAAAAGCGCTCCTGTTCCCCCATAGAGATCCCTGATTTCTTGATCCCTCCAATTTTTCAAAGTAAATAAGCCTTATTTGGTCTCAATACCCAACACATTTTATTTTGATGCATAAATCCATTCCTTCCTCTCAACCCTTATTGCTGAAATCAACCTCTTCCTCTCCTTTGTCTCCGTCAATCTTGCCCATCAACCTGCAAAACCTGGGCTACTTGTACTCCAGCTGCAGAGCACCCCGAGTGGAAATCCTGATACAGGCCAACCTCATCCATGTCAACGTCCATTTGGTTTAACTATGCCCTCTCCTCTTCCCAGCAACAATATTTCTCCATCTTTATTGATTCCCTATGCCCATTGTATATGCCAGTTGTTTCAGACTTTTAACCCACTTCTCAAAGTGGCAGGCAGGCCTCCAATTTCATCAAAAAACTGAAATCTTCAGGTGTTATCTCCCTCAAGGCTCCTCTGCACTTCTCCAGTCCCACCTTCCCCCTTCCCCCTTTTGACTCTTCCATTTTTCCCAGGAGTGTCCCCTAAAAATCTCCTACCCTTATGTACACCTCCAACCCTATTCCTTCACATCTTATTAAAGCACTTGCCCTTTCTCTTCTTCACTCCTGAACTGTCATTTTCACCTGCTCACTTTACAATGTCTCCTTCTCCATTGTTTTCAAACATGTCCGTATATCCCCTATTCTAAAAACCAAACAAACCTCCTTTAACCCCACGACACTCTCCAGTTTTATCCTATCTCCCTGCTATGATTCCTTTCCAAACCTCTTAAGTGAGTTGTTTATACTCACCTTCTGCTTCTACTCCCTCTCCTCCAGTTTTCTCCTTAACCAATCTGGCTTCTGCCACCTTTACACCATAGAAATGTCCACTCTAAGATCCCCAATTACCTCGTTCTTGACAATCCAATGTCCTCTATGCCATTTGAATCCTCCATGATCTCCCAGTTGACTTCAACACTGTGAACCACCCCTTTCTCCTAGAACCAGCACCTAACCTTGGCTTCATTGACAATGTCCTCTCCTTATTCTCTTCCTATCTCTCTGGCTGCTCCTTCTCAGTCTCTTTCTCATCCTCTTTTACTCATATAATAATAATGATGGCATTTGTTAAGGGCTTACTATGTGCAAAGCACTGTTCTAAGTGCTGAAGGGATACAAGGTGATCAGGTTGTCCCACGTGGGGCTCACAGTCTTCATCCCCATTTTACAGATGAGGTAACTGAGGCTCAGAGAAGTTAAGTGACTTGCCCAAAGTCACACAGCTGACAAGTGGTGGAGCCAAGATTAGAACCCATGATCTCTGACTCCCAAGCCCGTGCTCTTTCTGCTGAGCGGCGCTGCTGTGCGAGTCTCCCAAGGCTCAGTTCTGGGTTTCCTTCTATTTTCCATCTACTCCCACGCCCCTGAAGAACTCATTTTCTCTTAAGGTTTCAACTACCAACTCTATCCAGCTGATTCTCAACTCTATCTCTCCAGCTTCAACTTCTCTCCTTCTCTAGAGTTTTGCATTTTGTCCTGCTTTCAGGACATCTCTACTTTAATGTCTCACCAACACCTCAAACTTAGCACATCCAAAAAAATAATTCCTCATCAACCATCCAAGGTCTGTCTCCCCCAAGACTGTCTCCCATCATGATAGCCAATGCTCCTTTCCTCCCTGACTCACGGTCCATAACCTTGGCATTATCTTAAACTCATCTTTCTTGTTCAACCTGCATATTCAGTATGTAAGTATATCCTGTCAGTTCTACCTTCACATTTCTAGAATCCACCCCATCTTCCTCATCCAAGGTGATTCCACATTGATCTAAGCACATATCATACCCTGTCTCGTAAGTAATTTCCCTGCCTCCATCCCCTCCCTTCTCCAGTCCCTACTTCACTGTGCTGCCCAGGTCATTTTTCTAAAAATTCAGTACACATATCCCTACTTTTCCAAAACTTCTAGGGTTGCTCTTCCATTTCTACATTAAACAGAAATTCCTTATAATTGGCTTTAACACACTTGCTCCCTGTCCTACCTGACCTTGCTGATCTCCTTCTACAATTCAGCTCACACACTTACCTCCCTGTACACCAACCTATTCACTGTACCTCAATCTCCTCGGTCTCACCACCAATCCATGGCCCACAACCTTCCTCTGGCTTGGAATTTCCTCTCTCTTCCTATCAGACTTGTGTGCAGGAGACGTGTCTACTAACTTGGTTATGTTATACTCTCCAAGTGCTTAGTACAGTGTTCTGTACACAATAAATCTTCCGTAAATACAATTGACAAATTGACAAATCTGATTGACAAATCTGATTGACAAATCATCATTCTTCCTACCTTCGAAGCCCTACATAAGTCCCTTCCCTTACTTACCCTCCCTGTTAAATTGCCCATGTACTTGAATCTGTCCCCTTAAGCATTTGAAATTCAACCCACTTTCTGCCCCACAGCAATTGTATATATCTCTATACTCTCCCATTTTCCCCATTTTTAGCCTGTTTCAATGTCTATTTCCCCTGTAAACTGTAAGCTACTTGTGGACAGAGATGGTCCCTCCCAACTCTATTGTAATGGATTCCCCCAAGTGTTTAGTACATGGTAATAAGCTTTGCACATAGTAATCACTCAGTAAATACCACTGATTGACTGTATTCATGGATATTGCTAGCTTTAATCACTTCCCCGTCTATTCACAGAGAACTGACCGAAATGACTAATCCATTCCTAAGCCCCTGTAGAGGCATTTTAAATATGTGTATTTGAGACAACTGATTTTTGAGTGATTTTAAAAATGCACATTCATTTCCCAAATCAGTTGCTCTATGGACAAACTTTATGTAACTAAAATGAAGGGTGAAAGAAAATTGTCAAATCATTTTGCAAAAAACATAAACTTTGCATGTGTTCTATTGTTACTGTAAAACACGAAGCACTATCTCCCTTCTTGTGCACCTTTGTGATTATGAAGTAAGCAATAATTTCTGATTTTGAGGAGGCATTATGCTTAAAATAATATGTGCTGGAGTGTTCTAGCAAGCCAGAACAAGTTTCAGTTTTCATCTTGTTTGAGGTACCTTAGGGGCTTCCCAAAAACAGGCAGAAGTAATTTGGTAACATTTACTGGCCCAAAGTAAACAGGATAAAAATGAAAGGACTGCTCCCTGGTGTAAATATAAAAAAATGCTGATGTGTCATAAAGAGAAGTGATGGCTTATCACGCTCCAAAGAATTAGCTAACATGAGCAAAACCTCAGTTATTTTTAGTCAGGTTGAGAAAACAATGGTTTAAATAATCCCTGGGGTTTATAGTCAATCATTTATAATTTGGGAATGTAATGCACAATATATGCATAAACAGAACAAAGCTATAGTGATTTAACCTTGGTATAATGTTACCTTACCTTCAGGATATCACTCACCCAATTTTGATTTTAGCGGTCTTTGAAAATCAGGATGAAGAATACAGGAAGCATTTTCTGTGCTACTATTCCAAACAACAATCTCACCATCATAGCTTCCTATGTCCAATTTTGAAAAGAGCACATATCACTGAGAAGTAACTAAATCACAAATGGACAACTAGAACTGGGTAGAAATATAACACAGCAGTCAAATCCAAAAAGTGAGAGACATGTCCCAGATGATCACAGGTGACAGGCGTCTGATAAGAGACTGGTGAAAACACAACTCATTTTTTTCCTCTATTCATATTTTTCTTTCTTGTCCTTTTTCTTTTCCCATCCTCTCGTCTCAAGGCAGCCCTTTTTTCCCATCAAAAATCTCCTCCTTTCTTTTCCTTCCCTTTACTTTTTATTATTGTCCTTACTGTGCATTCCCCCAGGCTTCTCCAGGGTTGCACCTGGAGAGTTTCCAGTACTCTACCAGTCTCTACTTCTGGAGGGAGAGTCAAGCAGAAGCCTACCAATTCCATTCCTAGCTTGGGCAGTGGCAGGCGAGTGAAAGGCAATCTGCTACCAGTCAAAATTCACCTGTACTGGGCAGCAGCGGCATGGGAGAGAGTCGAGGGCGGAGACTCAAGTTTACTGAGCAGAACAAGGTAATGGTTAACCACTTTCATAGTTTTCCCAAGAAAACTGTATGGATACACTACCAGAACAATTGCAGATGGAGGTGATTCAGTCTGGGATAAATGCGTCCATGACATCACTGTGGGTCAGAGATGACTCAGCAGCATAGGACAAGACTGTCCTTCCTTCGTTCCCATTTTCTCCATTCTAACATTACTCCTTTATTCCTTTTTCTTACCTCTTTCTCTCCTCCACACTTATTTTTGCCATCATTTCTGTGGCAGACCTGACTACCATCTCTCAGGTTGTGAGGATCAAATCTGACTGGAGAAGCCTGAGGAGATCGATGGCTGCACTTTTATTTTTGGATCTTTTATGTTGCTTTATTGTTTTATTCTTTCATTTTTCCTTATGCCACTGTACCCAATCCCTCTCCACTTATATTCTTAGACTGTGAGGCCCTTGATGGCCAGAGACTATGTCTACTCCCACCTATGTATGCTTCCTCAGCACTTAGCAAAATGCAATCAGCGCTTAAATACGACTACTTCTCTTACTATTGACACTTCACCTTTTAAACCATTGGCCCCCATTCTGAAGTCTTCTGAGCACCCTGACTTACTAGAAGATATCAGTACAAGATTGAGGTTTGTGGTTTGGGTCCTTGGTTTCCTTGGCCTTGGATCTGGGCTTGGGCAGATAGCAAAGACTATGGTAGACCCCTGAAGAACTAATATTTTGTTGAAGGGTTGGGAAAAGAGATAAGAACCTTGGTCAGTTGAAGAGAGGAGTGGGCCATGTGATGATGCAGACTGGACTGAGGATTCGATAGAGTTAAAGTCTACTGACCAAAGTGATTGCTATGGTTATGCATAATGCCCATAACAACCACCCCTCTTTCAACCTTCAATAGACTATACATGAATATACCCATTTCTTTTTACAAGAGGATTCAGAAAGCTGATTGAATCATGAATAAGCCAAGAATGAAGAACTGCATGGGCAGAAAGGACAGTTTTTCTTTAAAGAAATGTATTGCATTGACAGAACTGTCCATGCTTAATATTCCCTAAACACACTTTGGAGTTGGCCTTTCACACTGTAGATGCAAATTAATCTTCAGGATTGACACTACTCACTATCATTAGTCAAATTCTCAAGAATTTCCATTTCATTATACAAATTGAAGCCCTACTTTCCATTTATGTAATCTGTTCACATCATATACCCTCACAAAATCTTATTCAAGAATGTCCAAGATCATTTCATATTGACTTTCATTCCTTTTTATACCAACAATTCTGCTTAATGTAAAAATGAAGGAGACCAAAATATGGGTCACTGGTGGTTTCGATTTAGAACATATCCCTACCAGTAGTGCAGAAAATGGTTACTTGTGTAGGCATTTTTAAAAGGCTTAATTTTGCATCATATCTGAATCTGGGGGCTTTTTCCTAGAGCTCTGGCTGACTGACATTATGCAAGAGAAAAGGTGGACAGAAACACCCACAGTTTAGTCTGTCCTGTAGAATCAACATCTTTCCCTAAGTCACTGCTCAGAGAAGCAAATTCAGTGTGAAGTTTTGCACATGAATTCTGTGTCTACCTGTGACTAGAGTTTGTGGTGGTAAAAAGGCAGCACATAAGATGTCATCCTGGTGTTGTATTCCTCCTTTCCATTCCTCAGGTTGAATGAAAACCTGAGTCAAGCTGTGAAGCCGAAATATAGTAATTACCCTGATAAAAAAGAGAAAGAAATTAGCTGGATCAGAACTTGGCTGGGCCAGGCAGTTATTAATAAACTCATTCTCCTAATCACACAAGGATTTTAGGATCTATCTTTTGGTTTTCTATTGTTACTTTGGAGGATAAATTTGGGGTCAGCTATTCTCTTCTAAGCTGCTGCTTTACTGCCAAAAACCAATCCTGGATCTGTCTTCATCTGAATTCATAGTGCTTCCTGTAATGTTACTATTTAACTAGGGACCGTCAGTATGTTCCCACATTCAATACTTTGCTGATTTCAGAATGTGAATAAAAATTCCTTTGATATTTGACTTTGGATGTCAAAAATCCAAGGAACTAATTACCTGCCATTATCTCAATCAAATGCCAAGCTAAAAGCTTCCAAAGGAAAAGTTAGTTGTGCTTTTGATAGCTAAGAACTTATCTCATGACTTGTGCTTTACCACTACGGGGCCAATGTTTCTCACCTAAGCACATTTGCTTGCTCTTAAGAACACCAGTGCTTAAAAGTTTCAGTCAGAGAACTGCTTTATGGGGCCAGCATTCCTCATGAATCACCTTCTAGATGCGAGGAAGAAGGGATGGATGAGCCCCTTTTGTTCTGGATCATTCTGGTTGTCAGACACAGCTTTCCTTGCTTTTTAGTGTAGTTTTTTTCAAGATATTTGTTAAGTAATAATAATAATAATAATAATGTTGGTATTTGTTAAGCACTTACTATGTGCCAAGCACTGTTCTAAGCACTGGGGTAGACATAGGGGAATCAGGTTGTCCCACGTGGGGCTCACAGTTTTCATCCCCATTTTACAGATGAGGGAACTGAGGCACAGAGAAGTTAAGTGACTTGCCCACAGTCACACAGCCGACAAGTGGCAGAGCTGGGATTCGAACTCATGAGCCCTGACTCCAAAGCCCGTGCTCTTTCCACTGAGCCACGCTGCTTCTCCACTTACTATGTGCCAGGCACTATATTAAGTCCTGGGGTAGGACACTCATTTGACACTGTCCATGTCTCACATGGGGTTCACAGCCCTAATCCCCATTTTACAGATGAGGTAAGTAAGGCACAGAGAAGTCAAACAACTTGTCCAAGTTCACACAGTGGATAAGTGATTGACCTGAGAGTAGAAATCAGGTACTCCGCCTTCCAGGTCTGTGCTCTTTCTACTAGTCCATGCTGCTTTGTTGTGGGCAGGGAATGTGTCTAGCAACTCTGTTATACTGTATTCTCCCAAGTGCTTTGTACTGTGCTCTGCACACAATAAGTGCTCAATAAATACAGTTGATTGCTTTTAAGAGGAACACCTGAGGTAACACCTGAGTATGTAATCTCACCACTAAATTAGAGAGCAGAGCAATGAGGATGCCAAAGAAATGTCCAATAGCTAGAGAGAAACATGACTTCAAATGACATCCCTCGAAAGTAGTAAGGGTGGGATGAGATGGTAGAAAACTTGGAGAAAGTGGTAATTCATTGCCCAGAGAATGATGACCTTTAATTTATGGCCCCTCTGCTCCTTTGTTTATATTATATACATATAGATTATGGTCAAAGAGCATATGTTCAGCCCTAATTGTAAGTGGTGGTTTTAAATCGTGGATCATTATACACCATAGTGAGAAAAACAACATGACCCAACCAATTTCTATTTGAGCAAAAAATCAGATTTGAGTTAGTGTCCAGTAGGTGAAGAGTGAAAAATTATCTTCCAAGCTCCCAGACTCAAATAGAGCCATCTGGTCTCCAAATATAAACTGTGCAGTGATCCCAGCGAATTAGAATTACTTATTACTCATGGCCCTGTACAGAAATCATTAGGGTGCAGGCTTTGGTGGAGCTATGAGTCACTAATGGAGCATGATTGCTTGCCTGGATGTGAAAGTCTGGACTTTGGAAGGTGTGTATAATGAAATACTGTCAAAATAACTTGTAGAATAGCTTGGACAATACTTTTCACCCTCACTAAAAAAAAAAATTGGTCATGAATAAAATGGACCATACAGTTCATTCTCTGCTGCATATAACGTGCCGCTGTATATTAGTGCTACGATTAAGCAATTTTTTCTGAGCCTTTTAAAGCAGCAGAAAAGGTATATTTAGATGTCTGAGCATTCAGTTGTCTGGGTTTGAAATCATATGGAAAGAAAAGCAAAGTATCTCATTTCAACTCAGCCCATTAACATGACAATCCTAGTAAAGAATTTGCAGAGCCCATTTATTGAAAACAGCGGTATTTTCTGAAATTGTCAGGTTTATGGACACCACATTTTCTAAATGCAACCTGCTTTAGTTTTTCTGATATTTTTCTGGTGTGTACATATATATTTATATATACAAACGTACCTATGTATACACCTATGACTATAAAAGAAAAAAGGCTGTTCCTTGAAAAGAAAAGAAAAAAACCCCACTGTTTTCCTTGGTGTGAAACACAGAAGAATTACTTCTTGAATAGAGCAAGGTCATTGTCTGGCCTTTCTATGCAGAATTTATAAGAGATATAAAAACATTAGTCAGCTGAAAGCTTTTCTAAACCAAGGTGGGCAAGGGAGGATGGAATTAAACTGCAGGAGGAGGAATTTAGAATCGTTATATTCTAATGACTACCTTTATATTAGTTTTCAGAGAGTCATGTTTCCCTTAATGTATATTTTCACTGTGTGTTTTGGATAGAATGCAGCAACCCAATTAGGGAACCTCCTTCTGATAGTGGGAATGTGAAAAGAACACAACTTGGGGTGGAGAGAAATGGTTGTGCCTATGTGCATAGTGTTGGAAACAGGGTGAGTACAACAATATGATGTTTTCTTAATGTAAAGTCTGTCAGGAACCCAAACCTCACAGTGAAGAAGTTGGTTGGACTCAAATGCAGAACTAAGATGGAATATTTTGAGTTTGAGAGAGAGGTGGGTATTATTTTCTCTATATTGTGGATAAGGAATCTGAGACACTGAAAACATTAAGTGACTAGGAGATGGTCATCCGTCAGGCTTGGTTCAAAGCTGGGATTAGAATTTAGGTCTCATGACTCCAGAACCTCTGTGCTTTCATTAACCCAAACAGGTTCTGCTCCTCTTCCCTTCAGATTTACCAGAAAATAGTGAGTAAGAAGCCTCAAAGAGTTGTGAGTGAAGTCCTGCCTGAAGGAAGGGAGCTGAACTTTGAATCGCTTTGAGCTCTCTGACTCTAGGATTACTAATTCAGTCTTTTTGCCAACTTCTCCATTGTTCTCTTGGGCTTAGTCACGGAAAATGAATGCTTTTGAATCGGCTACAGCTTTGATGCTTCATTTTCATTCATTCAATAGTATTTATTGAGCGCTTACTATGTGCAGAGCACTGTACTAAGCACTTAAAATGTGCAATTTGGCAACAGAGACAATCCCTGCCCAGTGACGGGCTCACAGTCTAATGAGGGGAGACAGATGGCAGAGCAAAACAGAACGAAACAAAAACAAGACAGCATTATCATGATAAACAGAATCAAGGGTATGTACACTTCATTAACAAAATAATTTTCTTGGTAGATATTGAATCAAAATGCAGAAAACCATCATCCTTTTTGGTTTTGATGGTACCTACATTACCTCTTCCAGCCTGTCACCAGTACTGCCTGATTTAGAACTAGGATCTGAGAGATGTCCACGTCTTGATCTTGCCCAACATTCAGCACATGGTGACAATGTCCATCGAAGTCCCAAATCTTCAATGTAAAAAGATAACTTTTAGTACAAACATAAAGAATACATACCTGGTTCTTGGAGTACTCGCTTAATCAAAGAATAGATTTATGTATGCGTAGTTAGGAACTTCCAGAATTATCTGATCAGATGTTTAACTCCTATTGAATATAAACACATGTTCCATCCATCCTTCTCCTAGTGCATCACTTGCTGGCTGAAATGAAGGCTCTTCTCAGACTACAGCGGCATAGTACTGCCAACCTTGTTGCCCAGACAAACTCGGTGGCTACCTTCTTCCATTGTCCAGATAGAGCCAGCTCTATTCTACATTATCTGCTACTTTTTCTTAGGATGGATGATTGAGAATTAACTGTAAAACAATTGACTGTAATTGAGATTTTGTGATACGTTTAAGTTTGCTTCCTGACATAGAATTGGAATTTAGCTAATGTACTTCATTTATTGTGGGAAAGCGTTTCATCCTATTTATTTATTTCTTTATCTATTTATTCATGAGTGTCTCCCCCCGTAGACTGTGAGCTGGTTGTGGGAAGGCATTTGTCTATTGGTTGTTATATTGTACTCTCCCAAGTGCTTAGTACAGTGCTTTGCGCACAGTAAGCAATCAATACAATTGAAAAAATGAATGAATGAATCCTAAATTCTTAGTTCAGGGCATACAGAAGTGCTCATTAAATACCACTGATTGATTGATTTTAAGTACTGCATTTATGAGTATCCTCATAAATGCAGTATGAGAATGCTGGGTCATTTAACAAGTTTAAAGGAATTTCTATCTAAACCAAACCATTGGATAAACCAACATAATTAATTAATTACTAAGACTATCATTTCATTAATAGTGGACTTTTGGTAGTGTCCAACCTGACAACCTTGTGTCTACCCCAGGGCTTAATAAAGTGCTTGGCACATAGCAAGTGTTTAACAAATACCTCAAAAAAAAATCCTTTCATTTCATTAATTGACTCCTGCATTTAATCAGATAGAGAAGTAGAAAGTGCATTTACTGTCAAACATGCCTGTTCCTGGTAGGTTTCTGAGATCAAGATTGACTGCAGAAATCTTAGACTACACCCTTAAAAATGAAGAGTTTATGCATTCTTTTGCATCCGTTCAGAGAATTCCTGTCTTT
Source organism: Ornithorhynchus anatinus (assembly GCF_004115215.2). Taxonomy (NCBI): domain Eukaryota; kingdom Metazoa; phylum Chordata; class Mammalia; order Monotremata; family Ornithorhynchidae; genus Ornithorhynchus; species Ornithorhynchus anatinus. The sequence continues at coordinate 161,191,977 of NC_041728.1, forward strand.
ACCTAGGTCAGTTTCATCTGTCATGAGAATGACAAACTTTCTTTTTAAATAGAGATGATAATATCCCTCCAGCTCCTGTCAACCAACCCTAGCACTTAGGCATGTCATTCCTATCCTCCTCAATTATGGATGCATCTATATTTTTGTTCAATTGCTAATAATGATTATAGTAATAATGATAACAATAATAGTTGTGGTATTTGTTAAGCACTCACTTGTGTCAATCAGTGTACTAAATGATGGAATAATCATTCATTCACTGAGTCGTATTTATTGAGCACTTTCTGTAGATACGAGATAATCAGGTCCCCCATGGGGCTCACATTCTAAGTAGGGGGGAGTACAGATATTAAATCACTATTTTGCAGATGAGCAAACTGAGGCACTGAGAGGTTAAGTGACTTTCCCAAGGTCACACGGCTGACGAATGGCAGAGCCGGAATTAGAGTCCAGGTCCCTCTGAGTCCCAGGACTGTGCTATGTCTTGCCTGTGGTGTTCATGGATTGTTCAGAGAAACCGCAAACTCCAACCCCAAAATTTTCTTCTCAGGTGCCATCTAGACTGTAAGATCATTGTGGGCAGGGAATGTGTCTGTTTATTGTTGTGTGGTACTCTCCCAAGTGCTTAGTATAGTGCTCTGCACACAGTAAGTGTGCAATAAGTATGACCGAATGAATGAACTTGTATTCTACCAATTGCCTAGTACAGTTCTCTGCATACAGTAAGCACTCAAAGACTACTATTGACTGATAGATTGATGTTCTCGAAGCCATCCAAGATTTCTGGGGTTGGGGGGTGGCCACCAGCCGTGAAAGAAGTGTGGTGAGCCCATAACAAGCTGTCTTACAAGTGACTGTTTATGATCCCGTGAACAACAAGGAAGAGAATGGCGAAGGCACTGATGGGGTCTACCTGAGAGAGGCGATTGCCGGCCTGTGGGGGTGGAGCATGGAGAAAGATATGGCTTTCTCTCCATGTTCTGCCCAGTAACAGGCCTGCACCAATCAATGACTGCCACATAGAACCACAGTTGCGATACCTAAGGCAGATAAAAAGCGGTCGGGTTGAATCATGAGATGGCACCTGGAGCAGAAGTATGCAGGGGAGGAACAAGAATTCAAGCAGAAGCAGCAGGAGAGCCGCACTTAAAAGTGGCAGAAAGCAGCAACACTTGGAACCACAAACAAGCATTGGCAGAACGGGCTCCCTTGACCAGCAGACTGGTATTGGACCCTTGGTGGAGTGAGTGACAATGTGTAACTGTTACTCCCTTGCATGCTGGTAAAACTAAGTAAAAAGCTTTCCACAGTAACCTTCATGGTTGGTGGTGTGGTTTGACTTTACTACATGTCAGTGAAGTTCCCCAGGTCCAGAAAAGTGCTGGTTGATATGAGCCGGGGCCTTGTTGCAAAGGGAGGCTGGAGACCAAAGAGATGGCCGACAGTAAGAGCTAGGGGACGGTTAGGGCAGGACTAGCTCTCCCCCCCCGCCCGTCCCGTCACTGCCATAGTAACAGAGATTATGGGTCCTGTCAACCACGCATGGGCCACACCATGAACAACAAATCCCCCCAAGTGCCAAGGAACTATTATGTTCCATTGTTTATTCAGATATTTCAACGGGCTATATACTTGAACTACTTTTTTCAAATTGGTATATGTTAAGCACTTACTATGTGTCAGTCACTGTTGTATGAGCCAGGGTAGATACGAATTCTTCAGGCTGGACACGGCCCCCTGTCCCACAGAGGGCTCGCAGTGTAAGTTGGAGGGAGGACTATTGAATCCCCATTTAACAGATGAGGAAACCAAGGCCCAGGGAAGTTAAGAGACTTGTCCAAGGTCATACAGCAAGCAACTGACTTAGTTGGGGTTAGAACCCGGGTCCAGTGACTCCTAGTCAAGAGCTCCATCCACTAGGCCATGCTACTTCTTGTTATAGCTTTGGTTTAGCTTCCTGTGCCCTTTATTTGTGATTAACTCTTATCTCTGTGTCTACCCCCCCTTAGATCATAAACACCTTGAGGACAGGGAATGTATGCCTTGCTTCTGTTGCCCTTCCCTAAGTTTTTAGTACTGCAATTCACACTCTGTAGACTCTTAATAAATGCACTGACTGATAGAAAGTTTGGCTAGAACTTGGAGCTCTTCCCTCTACTTTCCTCTCACTCACTCCAGATTGCTTTCTGCCCGTAGGCCCCAGATCGATCAATCGGTCAATCGGTGGTATTTACTTAGAGGTTTCTGTGTGCAGAGCCCTGTACTAAGCCCTCAGCTCAGGTCCTGCAAAGCTACACAGGAAAGCAACATAGCTTAGAAGAAAGAGCACAGACCTGACAATCAAGTACCTGGGTTCTAATCCCAGCTCATCACTTGCCTGCTGGGTAACCTTGGGTGAGTCGCTTAACTTCTCTTTGCCTCAGTTTCCTCAACTGTAAAATGGGGGTTTAATATCTGTTCTCCCTTCTACTGGGACTGTGAGCCCCATATGGGACAGGGACTGTGTCCAACCAGATCATCATGTAATTACTCCACAGCTTAGTTTAGTGCTTGGCCCAGAGTAAATGCTTGACAAATGCCACTATTATGAGTATTATTCTGAAGCTCTTCCAAGATTTTCCTGAGAGAAGCGTCTTCTCAACTGATGCCACCTCCTATGGATTTCATCCAGTTTGATGTCCAATGCTGACTGTTTAGAGGCTTTTGCAGTTGGGAAGGGGCCCTCCTACTAAGAAAACTCCTGTCGAGGCTTGATTGAGCTGTAGATGGGTTGGCAGGGATTAGAGAGTAATTTGGGTGAGTTTTTGGCAGGAAGTCATAGTGAGAAAGAACAAATGCCAGCCAGGATCTGTGGGTTCCAAAACCCAGCAGTTCACTTCCTCTTTCCCTCAAACCGCCGAACGGTGAACAGAAGTCAATGGCAAACTCCCATGGACTCTAATGGGGAAAAATTACACTGAATACGTTTGGCCCCTGTGGGAAGAGGGAGTATGTAGCACCTTTGAAGTATAAAGCAGAAAATGTTCTAGCAGTGACCATATTTTAAAGTAATTCATGGTGTCCAGCCCAGATAAAATGGTCAGATTCTATATTGTATGATACGAGAATGGGATTTTGATCTACCAATCAATGTATTTATGGTGTGCTTAAGCTCTATGCAGAGCACTGAACTGAGTGCTTGGGAGAATACAATATTGACCAGTTTTGACCAAATCCCACCCGTTTCAGCTGTGCCCGTTATGGGTAATTATTATACCCAGCAGGGACATGTTTAGGGGTTTCTCCCCACTCTCCCTAATCATCCCTGCATCTACTCCTAGATCAATCATTTTGGAGGTGCCTTTACAGTTAAAGAATGTCTAATGGCCATACATATGGCCATATGATGTATATGATTTATGTATTGCATCATTCCTTCTTTTCAAAGAAACGGTCTTAAGAAACCAATGATTACACTACTTAATCCACGTTAAACGTCCACACTATCTTTTAGTCTGAAAAATTTAAAGAGGAAAACATGATATTAAATTGATTAATCAATCTGTGCAGAGCACTATTTTAAGTGCTTGAGAGGGTATACAATAGAATTAGAAGATAAGACTCCTACCCTCAATTAACTTTCACTCTAGACAGTCACTAAAATAAATTACCGGTAGGAGAAAGCGATATAGCCATATGAGCTATGGGTATTGGGGTAAAGGAATAAGTACTCAAGTGTTCTTATGAACTTCTAAATACTACTAATTGCTGAATTAAATCACTGACCTACTTGTCTCTTTCCAATGCTTAGGACGGAGGTTGGCATATAGTAAGCATGTAACAAATACCATAATTATTATTTCAAACATATTTATAAAGAGAGGCAGTGTAGCTTAAGGAAAAGACAATAAAACTAAGAGTTTAGAGGCCTGATTTGTAGTCAATCAATCCTATTTATTTAGTGCCTACTCTGTGCAGAGCACTGTACTAAATGCTTGGGAAGATATAATATTACAGAGTTGGTAGATGTTCCCTGCTCACAAGGAACTCTCAGTTTAGAGGGGGAGACAGACATTAAAAGAAATTATGTATAGAACTGTTGGGTTGAGGATGAGGCAAATAAAGAGTGCAGCATGGCTTAGTGGATAGAGGATGGGTCTGAGATTAAGAAGGACCTGGGTTCTAATCCCAGCACCCCCACATGTCTATGTGACCTTGGGTAAATCACTTAACTTCTCTGGACTTCAGTTACCTCATTTGTAAAATGGGGATTAAGATTGCGGGACAGGGACTGTGTCCAACGTGATTAATTTGTATCTATCCCAGTGCTTAGAACATGCTTGGCATATAGTAAGCACTTAATAAGTACCTTAATAATAATAATAACTATTATTATTCAATCCAAGGCCAAGGGCAATGCAGAAGGGAGAGAAAGTAGGGGAAATGAGGGTTTATTCGGGGAAGGCCTCAAATCCTTCACTGACCTACTGTGTGACCTTGGCCAAGTCACTTAACATTTCTGAGCCCCAATTTCTCCTGCGGTTAAAACACTAGCTCTCTCTGCCTCTTAGGCTGTGGTTATCTTATATTTACTCTCACACTCATCATAATGCCTGGCACATACTAAAAGTTTAATAAATATCATAATTTTAGTCTGTTTCAAGTGAATGAATATCAGGAACCAAAATTCCATTAAATTCCCTCATAAAATTACCTTACTAGCCACTCCATAATTATTTAAATATACTTCTTAATAAAAAGTTGCCAAATGAAGATCAAGAAGAATTTCAGAAAGGAATTACAGAGAAAACATAATTACTAACACTTAAAAAAATACAGTGCAGCTAGAATAAGGCTAAAATCACTCATTTAAATATTAATGTATTTATATTTTAGACTTGCAACTTCTAGGAATTCATTATTGCACTGATCATTACTTGAAAACCATCATAGTAATTTATTTTTCAAGAGAGCTATATTATCCTGACAAGTTTGTTTTATGGCTTTTAATCATTTAGTTCATCTAATGCTTCCTTTACCTAAGGCCAAAAAAAAGTTGTTTTGCTCAGAATGGAATATTTTGGCCCTGAATCTCTGGACAGAAAAGACCACAATAGAATCAAATAGTTTTGTTCACACCTTTACTGTTCCATCTGTGCTTCCAGTAAAAAGCTTTGTCTCACTTTCATCTAAGGCCATGGTACTGATTTCCTCATTGCCATGGCAACCAGTAAACTGTTTGATTTTCTGCCCAGTGTCAATCATCCAGAAGGTAACTGTAGATCCTGCATCCGAGCTGATTACCTTAAAAAAAAATTGGAATTCAAGGGAATTAAAATGCTTACCACGTGTTGTATTTTCTATCTTCATTACAATAAAACAAGATATTTCTTCCCCAGTGATATTCTACATGGGAGTTTAATCATTTTTAGCTTTATTTTTCTCAAAACATAATCACAAATTTACAGAGGAGAATTGAAGTGCAATCAGGAGCTCCCTTAACAGAAAAGATATAGGTTATTCCCTTATCCGGCCTTCAGCTTCGAGTAAAAAAAAGCATTGTTGAATTTTTGCTAGCTCTCTCAGCGTTGAATCACTGAGTAATGAAATTCTAGTTAAAAAACAAATTAACTGACTAAAGCCATTTAGAAAATATCAGCTTCAGTTTAGTGTTCAGGAATGAGATTACACGACATGTTGGAAAAAATGTGAATTCAGACAAATCACTACAGCTGTTTTTTTTAATTCCCTCAATGAGTGAAATTTCCTAGAACATTGTCTAGTTTTAACAGCTGTAAAATATAATTATTGCTTAACATTGAAAAGAATCCCTCATTCATTCCATATTTTTCATAATTTTTTTGGTCTTGTTTATTATTGCTTAACGTTGAAAGGAATCCCTCATTCATTCCATATTTTTCATAAATTTTTTTGACTTTTCTCATTTTTAATCATTAGAATTTTTTAAAACCTCTTGGCTCAAGGATATGATTACCTTGCATGTATTCATTTAGGATTTAATGAATTTACACCCTATATTAAAATACATTATATATTTGTATTAACATAACATAGGTTTATTATAAGATATTTAATGGCTAAAGGTTTGACTATGATGAAATCTTCACCATGCCCACCAATATGGTAATTTATGTGACAAGTGGTTTAATAATTCACATTACCCCAGAATATGTTTCAACTTAAATAGTAGAATAGCAACATAAACAATTCACATCACCCATCCAAGCTAAAAGTCTATCTCTGAAAATTGGTATTCCTATCACTGGCACAGGAAGACATAGTCATCTATGTTCAGTTAGAGTTTCACAACCTCACAAAATCAGATAGGGTGAAATTGTCCAACAAGAGAGAGGTAAGAACATCAAGACTGAAGAGATAAATATTAGAGTTCCTCTAGTTTCTTCTGGACTGGTGAGAAAAGTAAGCATAAAGTTTGTCATAAACTCTAAGAAAGCCTATGGATTGATTTTGTTAATCAATCACTCTAGTATTTATTAAGTACTTTTTAGGCATAGAGCACAATATTAAACTTAATTGTACTAACTGGGAATTGTAGTAATTGAGAAGCAGTGTGGCCTAGTGAGAAGTAGCATGGTCTAGTGGATAGAGCACAGGCCTAGTTAGAAGGACTTGGATTCTAATCAAGACTGCACCACTTTCATTCATTCATTCAATAGTATTTATTGAGCGCTTACTATGTGCATAGCACTGTACTAAGCACTTGGAATGTACAATTCGGCAACAGATAAAGACAATCCCTGCCCACTGACGGGCTTACAGTCTAATCGGGCAAGACAGACAGATGAAAACAGGACAACTTAATCATGAAAAACTTAATCACCACTTTTCTGTTGGGTGAGCTTGGGCAGATAACTTCACTTTTCTATGCCTCAGTTACCTCATCTGTAAAATGGGGATTAAGACTGGGATCCCCATGTGGGACACAGACTGTGCCCAACCTGATTAGCTTGCATCTACCCCAGTGCTTACACTTCTAGCATTTAGTTAGTGCTTAACAAATACCATAAAAAATTAAATAGGGAGAGTGCAGTACAACAGAGGGGGTAGAATGTTACCTATTGTATAGCTCCTTGTAGGAGGGGCTTGGTTACCACAGTAAACAGCCCAGTGGCTACCAACATAGTTTGCCACTCGGGCAGGGGTTTCGATGGTAGCCATGAGCCAAGTCACAGCTATTTTGCACTTCTACTTTTTCAGGATTTTTTTGTTTTTGTTTTAATGGTACTTGTTAAGTGCTTACTCTATTCCAGGCTCTGTACTAAGAGGTGGAGTAGATACAAGCTAATCAAGTTGAACCCAGTTCCTGTCCCACATTGACCTCAATATCTAAGTAGGAGGAAGTAGGATTTAGTCCCCATTTTACAGATGAGGTAAGTGAGGCACGGAGTATTTAAAACTTTCCCAAGTTCATACAGCAGAGCTTGGCTAAGATCCCAGGTTCTGTCACTGCCAAGCCTGAGCTCTTTCAAGATTAGATCATGCTACTTTATGTTTTGTGCAAAGCTCTCAATTCCTCTACATTCCCCTTATTTCATCTTTCTGCATCCACGGTGTCCAGGGCACCCAGATGTCCATGTCATATTGTTGGCCGGGATTAGTTTCTGGATGTGCCTATGATTTGTTGAGAGTGTGCATCAGGAAGGGTCAGATGGTGGGGAAGCTGTCTTGGGGTAAGGAGTGTCTGTCTCCACACATATGAATTCAAATGGGTCCATGCATCAAAGCTGCTCAAAGCATGGTTTTTTGGTTTGGGGGTTTGTTTGTTTTTGCTCATCTTCATTACAAAACACTTTTTTCATCAGTTTCAACACGAATGATGAAGCAGCACTGCCTAGTGGATAGAGCATGGGCCTGGGAGTAGAGGAACTGGGTTCTAATCCCAGCTTTGCCACTTGTCTGTTGTGCCCTTGGGCAAGTTTCTTCACTTCTCCATGCCTCAGTCACCGCATCTGTAAAATGGGGATTCAATCCTACTGCCTCCTATTCATGAGCCTCATGTGGGACAAGGATGTGTCCAGCCTGATTAAACTGCTTCTACCCCAGTGCTTCAAACAGTGCTTGGTACATAATAAGCGATTAACAAGTACCATAATGATCATTCCTGTAGGTACTTTAAGTATTGTCCTTTCATTTCCTCTGACATATGACTTGGACTTTACAAATAACATGATTAAATGGTGTAATTATATTAGGTTTAGATCTCTGACTTCATTACCTGGATCCCAACCCAAGTTTTTCCCTGCTCAGCAAGACCAACTACAAAGAAAAGAAAAAACTCATCTGAAGCAACTCAAGGTCACTGCACTATTAGGATTAACTTTACCAATGTCTTGGAGTTTTAAAGGGCATCATAAAGGTGAGCATATTGTGCAGTCTATCACTTAGGGATAAGAATTGCTTCTCTGAACAAGGAGCAGTGGAAAGATGCAGTCATATCGGAGTTAGTGATAGCTATGATCTTGGCCTTTGGGAAAGAGCAGCATGAAGCTAATTCTCTGGAGGTAGTTTCAGGGGCTCAAGTTTGAAAGTAGAAACTGAGCGCAGGGAATAAAAGAGAGAAAGGAAGGTTGCTTCCTTTCTCTCTAAAACTTAGCAGCCCTGCTGCTGGTCGAGTGGAAAAAAAATCACTGCTCTGGGAACGAAGTGTTCTAGCCCCAGTTATGCCTGTCCTAGTAGTAATAATTATTGTTTTTACTAAGCTTTTACTATGTGCTAAGCATTATACTTAAGTTCTGGAGTAGATGAATGATAACTAGGTCAGTCTCAGTCCCTGTCTCACAGAGGTCTCACAGAATAAGTAGGAGGGAGAACAGGCATTTAATTCCCATTCTACTGTTGAGGAAATTGAGGCCCAGAAAGGTTCAGGTCACCAGCAAGGAAGTGGCAGAACCAGGTTTAGAACTCAGGTCCTCCGTCTGTCAATTCAGTTCAATCATATCTATTGAGCACTACTGTGTCCAGAGCACTGTTCTAAGCACTAGGGAAAGTAAAATACAGCAATAAAGAGAGACAAATCCTGCCCACAAAGAGCTCACAGTCTGGGGCGGTTGGGGCAAGGGGAGACAGACATCAATACACGTAAGCAGGGATCAGTATAAATACAACTACAGATATATACATCATTGCTGTGGGGCAGGGGGAGGGAGAAAGAGCAAAGAGAGAAAGTCAAGGTGACCCAGAAGGGAGGGGAGATGAGGAAGAGTGCGGCTTAGTCTGGGAAGGCCTCTTGGAGGAGATGTGCCTTCAGTAAGGCTTTGAAGAAAGGACAGTAATTGTCCTGTGGATTTAAGGTGGGAGAACATTCCAGGCCAGAGACACAGTGAGAAGGTTAAAGGCACCAGAGGAGTGAAGTGTGTGGACTGGGTTGTAGAAGGAGAGAAGCGAGGTGAGGAAGGAGACAGCAAGGTGATGTTAAAGCCAATGATGACGAGTTTTTGTTTGATATGGAGGTTGCAAGGCAACCACTGGAGACTTTTAAGTAGGGGGTTGACATGGCCTGAACATTTCTGTAGAAAGGTAATCTGAGGAGCAGATCGAAGTATGGACTGAAAAAGGGGAGAGGCAGGAGGTTGAGAGGTCAGAAAGGAGGCTGGTGCCATAATCTAGGTGGGGTAGGATGAGTGACTGTACTAACGTGGTAGCGGTTTAGATGGAGAGGAAAGGGCAGATTTTAGCGATGTTGTGAAATTGAGACCAGCAGGATTTGGTGAATGTTTGGATATATGGGTTGAATGAGGGAGCAGAGTCAAGAATAACTGTTACCCTTGCCCTCCTCAGGCTTGTTCCCCGAGTCAGAGAAATGAGTGCTGCCTGGTCTCCAGCCCACAGCCTCATGCATAGAGCCTTTGCTACCTCGGGGCATCCCCAGATGGCTACTGTCACGGAGACCCACCCAAGGGCATTTTGTTCATTTATTCATTCATTGAATTAATCATTTTTTTGAGCGCTTACTGTGTGCAGAGCACTGAACTAAGTGCTTGGAAAGTACAATTCAGCAACAAAGAGAGACAATCCCTGCCCACAATGGGCTCACAGTCTAGAAGGATTTTCTAGTGTTTTTTTCCTCATTGTCCCTTCCCCTCCGTGGCTCCAAACTGCCATCTGGCTTGAGCTTTGCTGAGGTGAAGGGAGGGAGATTCAAGCTGCCTTGCTGCCTCCACGGTCCAGGGTGGCCCCACAAAATGGGGGGGTGGGGCTCGCCTCTCCCCCACCACCCCCAGGCCACATGGATCTAAAATGGTAGTTCGGACCATGAGGTGGAGATTAACGGACCATTAGAGGAGGGACTTGCCAAATCCAATGGCTCCTACTCTATCCTAATCCTTCTCGACCTCTCAGCTGCCTTTGACATTGTCGACGATCCCCTTCTCTTCCACACCTTATCTCACCTTGGCTTCATGGACTCCGTCCTCTCCTGGTTCTCCTCTTATCTTTCTGACTGGTCATTCTCGGTCTCCTTCGCAGGCTCCTCCTCTCCCTCCCATCCACTAACTGTAGGGGTTCCTCAAGGGTCAGTTCTTGGCCCTCTTCTGTTCTCCATTTATACTCACTCCCTTGGTGAACTTATTTGCTCCCACGGCTTCAATTATCATCTCTATGCAGATGACACCCAAATCTACATCACCTCCCCTGTTCTCTCCCCCTTCCTTCCGGTTTGTATCTCCTCCTGCCTCCAGGACGTCTCCACCTGGATGTCTGCCCACCACCTAAAACTGAACATGTCTAAAACTGAGCTCCTTATCTTCCCTCCCAAGCCCTGTTCTCTCCCTGACTTCTCTATCACTGTGGATGGTACGACCATCCTTCCCGTCCCTCAGTGTCATCTTTGACTCGGCTCTATCGTTCACCCCACACATCCAATCCGTTAGCAAAACCTGCTGGTCTCACTTTTATAATATCGCCAAGATCCGCCCTTTCCTCTCCACCCAAACGGCTATCTTACTGTTACAGGCTCTCGTAATATCCCGGCTGGATTATTGTGTCAGCCTTCTCTCTGATCTCCCTTCCTCCTCTCTCTCCCCACTCCAGTCTATTCTTCACTCCGCTGCTCGGCTCATCTTCCTGCAGAAACGCTCTGGGCATGTCACTCCCCTTCTTAAAAATCTCCAGTGGTTGTCAATCAACCTCCACAAGAAACAAAAACCTCTCACTCTGGGCTTCAAGGCTCTCCATCCTCTTGCCCCCTCCTACCTCTCCTCCCTTCTATCTTTCTACTGCCCACCCTTACGCTCTGCTCTTCTGCCAATCACCTCCTCACTGTCCCCCATTCTCGCCTATCCCGCCGTTGACCTCTGACCCACGTCCTACCACTGTCCTGGAATACCCTCCCTCCTCACCTCTGCCAAACTAACTCTCTTTCCCTCTTCAAAGCCCTATTGAAAGCTCACCTCCTCCAAGAGGCCTTCCCAGACTGAGCTACCCCTATTCCCTCTGCTCCCTTTGCTCCCTCTCTGCTCCCCCTCCGCCCTCTGCTCCTCCCCCTTCCTCCCTTAACAACCCTCAGCTAAGCCCCCTTTCCTTCTGCTCCTGCCCCTCTCCCTTCCCCTCAACTCAGCACTGTGCTTATTTGTATATGTATTTTTATTACCCTATTTATTTTGTTAATGAGGTGTACATCCCCTTGATTCTATTTATCATGATTATGTTGTCTTGTTTCTGTCCATCTGTCTCCCCCAGTTAGACTGTGAGCCCATCACTGGGCAGGGATTGCCTCTATCTTTTGCCAAATTGTCCATTCCAAGCATTTAGTACAGTGCTCTGCATATAGTAAGCGCTCAATAAATACTATTGAATGAAAGAATGAATGACTAAGAGTGATGAATGGGGATCGTTGGAGAACAAGGGATGCGGTCATGTGCTCAGCCCTTCCGGGAAGGAGTGGGATTAACAGTGCCTGTCTTAGAGCAAGATGTGGTGTTTGTCATCTCTAAAATACCCCTCAGTGGGATTGGAAGCAATAACACCAAGATTACAGGCTTGTGAGATGTTGATGTTGATGTTGGTATTTGTTAAGCGCTTACTAGGTGCAGAGCACTGTTCTAAGCGCTGGGGTAGACATGGGGGAATCAGGTTGTCCCACGTGGGATTCACAATCTCAATCCCCATTTTACAGATGAGGTAACTGAGGCACAGATAAGTTAAGTGACTTGCCCACAGTCACACAGCTGACAAGTGGTAGAGCTGGGATTCGAACTCATGACCTCTGACTCCAAAGCCCGTGCTCCTTCCACTGAGCCATGCTGTGAGATGGGAAGGATGGTGGTACCATCTACAGTTACGGGAAAATCCGGAAGAGAACAGGGTTTGGATGGGAAGATAAGGAGCTCTGTTTTGGACATGTTGAGTTTCAGGTGATGGGAGGACATCCAAGGAGAGATGTCTTGAAGGCAGGAGGAGATGTGAGCCTGGAGAGAGGGGGAGAGATCGGGGAGGAGATGTAGATTTGGGTATCATTTGCATAGAGATGATAGTTGAAGCCATGGGAGTGAATGAATTCTCCAAGAGAATAAGGATAGATGGAGAACAGAAGGGGACCAAGAACTGAACCTTGATGGCCCATGTCAGGCCCATAGTCTTTCCTTTGGGCCATGCTGAGGGTTTCTAATCACAATGACCATAGAACCAGCTATGAGGTGAACAGGCCTGGCAAGAATCCTAAAACGTAACCGGCTACCTCTCTTTCCCAAGGAAGACAGCAGAGGCTACCAAGGCCATGGTGCCATAGTGACTCTTCTGTGCTGACTTCATCATCCATGTCCTGCACATGAAAAGCTTTCACGTACACTTCATCCTTACCCCAGTACTCACTAGTTGCACTGTATACTCCACTGGGAATATAACTAGCTAAGAAGAGGGTGTAAGTGACTCTCACAAATCACTAGCTCTACAAGAAGTTCTATTTGCTGATTTTCAGTTATGAAACCTCAGAACTGAATCTCATATGGCATTTTTAGCAGGAGAGTTTGTCAAGCATTTTAATAAATAATAATTACGATACTTGTTAAGTGCTTACTATGTGCTAAGCACTGTTCTAAGTGCTGGGGTAGACACAAGTTAATCAGATTGGACGCAGTCCCTGTCCCACATGGGGTTCACACTCATAATCCCCATTTTACAGGTGGGTTAACTGATGCCCAGAGAAGTTAAATGACTTGTCCAAGACCACACAGCAGACATGTGGTGGAGCCGGGATTAGAACCCTGGTCCTCCTGACTCTCAGACCCATGTTCTATCCACTAAGCCCGCTGCTTATCTAGCAACCCCAAGTTAGCAGACCCCAGTTAGCAACCACAAGCTGCAGAAGAGTTGTGCTCTTAAGACTGGGTGATATTTCCCCTCTAGACTATAAGCCCCCCTCTAGACTGTAAGTGTTATGGGCAGGGAATGTGTCTGTTTAATTCTTATATTATACTCTTCCAAGTGCTTAGTACAGTGTTCTGCACACAGTAAGCACTCAATAAATACCATTGACTGATTGACTATTTCACACATGATGTCCCAATAGCCACCTATTTCATTTACTCTTAGAACCCATTCCATATTACCACCAAGTCTCCCTATGTTTCCCTAAAACGGTCAGACTGGATCTGTCGGTTCAGACTTTCACATTTGCAAGGCATCAGAGTAGAATGGAAAAAGCGACAGCAGACTATCCAAGCAGCCTGGTGAGCGAGCTCAAGTAAGCGGGAGAATTGTGAGCAAGGCAAGATGTTGAAAGTTTCAAAGCTACAGAGTAGTACAAACTCCTCAAGAAACTGCAGTGGTTGCCCATCTTTATCAAACAAAAACTCCTCACCATTGGCTTTGAAGCACTTAATCACCTTGCCCCCCACCCACCCCACCCAACACACCATCTCGCTACTCTCCTACTACAACCCAGCTCACATACTTTGTCACTGTAATGCTTACCTTCTCACTGCATCTCAATCTAGTTTGTCTTGCCTCTGACCTCTCATCCACATCCTACTTCTCGCCTGGAATGTCCTACCTCTTCATATCAGACAGATAATTTCTCTCTCCCTTCCCTGACTAAGCCCTCCTCTCCTCTTCTCCCACTCCCTTCTGTGCCACTCATACTTGCTCCTTCGGTATCCCTACAGCACATACAATAATAATAATAATAATAATAATGGTATTTGTTAAGCGCTTACTATGTGCAGAGCACTGTTCTAAGCGCTGGGGTAGATACAGGGTAATCAGATTGTCCCATGTGGGGCTCACATTTTTTAATCCCCATTTTTCCAGATGATATCACTGAGGCCCAGAAAAGTAAAGTGACTTTCCCAAGGTCACACAGCAGACAAGCAGCAGAGTCGGGATTAAAACCCATGACCTCCTGAGTCCCAAGCCTGAGCTCTTGCCACTACGCCACCCTGCCTCTCCCTTGTATATATCTGTAATTTATTTATTCATTTATTTATTTATATTAATGCCTGTCTCCCCCTCTAGACTGTGAGCTTGTTGTGGGCAGGAATGTGTCTGTTGTTATATTGCATTCTCCCAAGCACTTAGTACAGTGCTTTGCACACAGTAAGCACTCAATAAATATGATTGAAGGAACTCAGAGCAAGTGGCTTAATTGAGGACTGCTAGAAGAGAGTGGCGGATCCATTCAGCAGGACAACCTTTTCAAGAAGAAAGATTGTAGGAGGAAGGGATAAAAATGAAAAACAGGTGTAGACACCCTATCTAGCAAATGCACAGTATTATCTTGTGCCCAGAGTAATATAAAGAGATTGGAGTGTGTCAGGCAACCCCTCAAGGGAGGAGGAGACGATCAGTGCTTTCTGTTTTAGGATGGTCGGAGGTAGGTGATGGTGGAAAGAGTGGGCTGTGCATTCTCAGGCATCACCTGCCCCTGCCTCGAATGTCCATCCACTGAGGCACAGCCAGTGCTTACGACAGAGCGGTGGTGTGGACCGGGATGTGATCCTGCACCCCGAGGAAACTGCGGCCACCACGACCCGACCTGACAGCTATGGCCCCATTCTGGGTGGGAGCATCTTAACTGTTCCTCAAGGGAATGGCAAGGGTGGCCTCAACTGCATAGGAAATGTTCTGTAATTATCTTCTCCTACAAGTGAGAAGGAAATGGAACAGCGAGAGCATCCCTAGGGAAGGACCAATCAGGCCACTGTCTGGGGCACACATTTGAAGGACTGTGGACCTAGAATATAAATTCTCCAATTTATGAAATTGAAATAGAAAACTGACTGAATTGTGTAGGATCATTACCACTCTTTTGCCCTGAGCACCAACAAACCTTAAGGCCAATATTATTGAACTGCCCCATATATTCTTAAAGCAATTCCAGGTAGAGTCAGAAATTCATAATAACAATAATGTTGGTATTTGTTAAGCACTTACTATGTGCCGAGCACTGTTCTAAGCACTGGGGTAGATACAGGGTAATCAGGTTGTCCCACATGAGGCTCACAGTCTTAATCCCCATTTTACAGATGAGTTAACTGAGGCACAGAGGAGTTAAGTGACTTGCCCAAAGTCACACGGCTGACAGGTGGCGGGGCCGGGATTAGAACCCATGACCTCTGACTCCTAAAATGGTGCTTTTTCCACTGAGCCACCTTCTCCCTGAGTCTTGAACATACCTCAATCTAGTTTTAAAATCAGATTACGTGGGGTACTGGGTGTGCTAAAGGTTATCACAGCTTATGGCCATATGGAAAGAGTCTGGACTTGGGAGTCAGAGGTTGTGGGTTCGAATCCCTGCTCCGCCACTTGTCAGCAGGGTGACTGTGGGCAAAACACTTCACTTCTATGTGCCTCAGTTCCCTCGTCTGTAAAATGGGGATGAAGACTGTGAGCCTCACGTGGGACAACCTGATTACCTTGTATCTACCCCAGCGCTTAGAACAGTGCTCTGCACATAGTAAGCGCTTAACAACTACCAACATTACTATTATTATTATGTATAAATGTGCTACACCCTCCTAAAACTGTTGATGCTTTATTAGATGTAACCAAGGATGTGCTGAACTCCTACAGTTGACACGATAATTTTGGTATTTAAGAGCTTACTATTTTCCAAGCACTGTACTAAGTGTTGGGGTAGATACAAAATAATCAGGTCCCACATGGAGATTACAACTTAGAAAGGAGGAGAACAGGTATTTAATCATCTCATTGCAGATGAGGGAACTGAGGCACAGAGAAGTTAAGTGATTTGCTCAAGGTAGCACAGCCAACAAGAGGCAGAGCCAGAATTAGAATTCAGGTCCTCCAACATCCAGTTGGATGTTTTCATTAGGCCAGGCTGCAATAGACAATATAATTGTTATTCAGGCTGCAGTGGTTTACAAAATTTCTAATAGTTTTCAACTACCTCCTGAGGAGCAGTGTGGCCTGGGAGTCCAAAGATCTGGGTTCTAATCCCAGCTCTGCTACTTGCCTGCTCCAGAACATTGTGCAAGTCACTAAAACTTCTCTGTGCCTCCATGTCCTCATCTGTAAAAGAGGAATTCCATGCCTGTTCTCCCTCCTACTTAGATTGTAATCCCCATGTGGGACTCACAGTGTTCAACCTGTTATCACTCCTTCTCCTTCCTACCATTCCTCCCCAAACTTCTTGAGCAAGTTGTCTACTCCTGCTGTCTCAATTTCCTCTCCTCCAATCCTCTCCTTGACCCCCTCCAATCAGGCTTCCATCCTCTTCACTCCATAGAAACTGCCTTCTCAGAGGTCACCAAGGACCTCCTTCTTGCCAAATCCATCATCCTCTACTCCATCCTAATCCTCCATGACCTCTCAGCTGACTTCGGCATCGTCAACCACCTCTTTCTCCTGGAAACATTATCCATCCTCGGTTTTACTGACACTGTCCTCTCCTGGTTCTTCTCCTATCTCTCTGGCTTTTCATTCTTGGTCTCTTTTACAGGCTTCTCCTCTGCTGTCCACCTCCTAACTGTGGGGGTCCCCCAAAATTCAGTGCTAGGTCCCCTTCTATTCTCCATCTACACCCACTCTCTTGGAGCACTCATTCACTTTCGTGGCTTCAATCTCTATGCAGATGATCCCCAAGTCTACATCTCCAGCCCGGATCTCTCTCTCTCCTCTGAAGTCTCACATTTACTCCTCCCTTCAAGACATCGCTACTTTAATGTCGTCCGATCACCGCAAACTTAATAACTGTAAATAACGTCTCACCTTCCCATCCAAACCCTGTCCTCCTGTGACTAAAGATGACACCACCATCCTTCCTGTCTCACAAGCCCATAACCTTGGCGTTATCTTTGACTCCTCTCTCATTCAACCCACATATTCAATCCATCACTAAATCCTGTTGGTTCCACCCTCACAACATCGCTCAAATCTGTCCTTTCTCTCCAATGAAACTGTTACCATATTAATCCAATCACTTATCCTATCCTGCCTTGATTACTGTATTAGCCACCTTGCCTTTACAATTTGTAGGGAAAATGCTAAAGGTTAGCAGAAGAGGGAAAATTCATGAGATTCAGGGTAAAAGAACCAGGAAAGAAAACAAATAGTAGGGGGAAAGGCAAAAGCTATTATTCAGTCATGAGTGCAGCCATGGAGAAACAGGAAGAACAAATTTGAATTAGATGATTAAAATAGACAGAAATTGTAGAGCTTTAAGTAAAGAACAAGGGTACCAAATCACTCATCTCTGTATGAGTAGGAAAGAGTAAGAATTGAATAAGATGGATTTAGGATTTGGGAGGGAGGAGAAGGAGATTCAAACTATTTAAGGTTGCATAAAGGGAAGGCTTTAAAAGAAAAGACCTAGTAATGTGTGTATCTTAATAATAATAATAATAACTGTGGTATTTAAGTGTTTACTATGTGTCAGGCACTGTACTAGGTTCTGGGGTAAATATAAGGTAATTGAGTTGGACAAAATGGCCTTACAGTCTAAATCCCCATTTTGCAGATAAGGTAACTGCCCAAGAAGCAAAGTTACTTGCCCAAGGTCACACAGCAGACAAGTGGTGGAGCCGGTCTAGAATCCAGGTCCTTCTGACTCCCAGGCCCATACTCTATGCACTAGGCCATGCTGCTAAATCATTTTGATGCTCACTGCATCCCCATCCCCATGGCATTTATGCACTTCTCTTCACAGTTTGCCACTTTCCATACCTGTAACTTATTTTATTGTCTGAGTCCCCAACTAAACTGTAAGCTCTTTGTGGGTTAGGATCATGTCTACCTACTCTATTGTATTAAACCCTCTTAAGAGTTTAGTAGTATTCTGTACACAGTAAGTGGTAAATAAGTATCATTGACTGATGGATTGATTTTCACTTCCCTGAATCAGGCAGTGATTAAATTCCTGAAATTTGAGCTGATACTTTCTTTCTCTTGCAGCGTGGCTCAGTGGAAAGAGACCGGGCTTGAGAGTCAGAGGTCATGGGTTCTAATCCCAGCTCTCTCGCTTGCCAGCTGTGTGACTTTGGGCAAGTCACTTCTCTGTGCCTCAGTTACCTCATCTGTAAAATGGGGATTAAAACTGTGAGCCCCATATGGGACAACCTGATCACCCATGTATCCCCCAGCGCTTAGAACAGTGCTTTGCACATAGTAAGCGCTTAACAAATACCAACATTATTATTATTATTATTCTCTTATTAACTTACTCTTCAAAGCAGAATTCAAAACCCACCTTCCCTACAGTGCCTTCTCTGATTGAGCAAGAAGAAATTGGGACCTATCCCCAGAGAAATTTAACCTGGATTCATTCCCCAGTGAAACATTTATATTTCTAGGTGCACTCAATTTTGAAATCTGCTCTTCTCTTATTTCAACTTGATGGCATGTTCCTCAAGGGAATAGTCAAGATTTCCTCAATTGCTTCTAGTCCTTTCTCTCTCTAACACAATAATAATAACAATAAATGTTCAGGGCATGTCACTCCCACTGGCAAAATCTCCAGTGCTTGCCTATCAACCTCCATATCAAACAAAAACTCTTCACTATTGGCTTCAAGACTCTCCATCATCTTGCCCCTTCTTACCTCACCTCCCTTTACTCCTACAGCCCAGCCCGCACATTCCGCTCCTCTGGTGCTGACCTTCTCACTGTGCCTCTATCTCACCTGTGCCTCATTGACCCGTGGCCCACATCCTACCTCTGGCCTGGAACACCCTCCCTCCTTAAATCTGCCAAAAAATCACTCTTTCCCCCTTCAAAGCCCTACCGAAGGCTCACTTCCTACAAGAAAACTTCCCAAACTAAGCCCCCTTTTTCTCAGCTCCCCCTCTCTTCCACGTCACCTCGACTCATGCCTTTTGCTATTCCCCCCCTCTGCCCCACATCACTTATGTATATATGTATATATATATTTAATTCTATTGATTTATATTGATGCCTGTTTACTTGTTTTGATGTCTAGCTCCTCCCCTCTAGACTGTCAGCCCCCTGTGGGCAGGTATTGTCCCTCTTTATTGCTGAATTGTACTTTCCAAGTACTTAGTACAGTGCTCTCCACAAAGTAAGCACTCAGTAAATATGATTGAATGAATGGATGGATAATAGGGTTTAAGTACTTATTATATGCCAAGCACTGTCCTAAGCACTGGGGTAAATACAAGATAATCAGGTTGAACATAGTCACTACTTCAGGAGGTACACAGTCTAAGGGGAAGAGTGAACAGATAATCCCCATTTTACAGATAAGAAAGTTGAGTCACAGAGTAGATAAATGACTTGCCCAAGGTCACAGAGCAGGCCAAGTGGCAGAACCAGAATTAGAGCCCCCGTCCTCTGACTACCAGGCCCTGTTCTCTCCATCAGACCAGACTGCTTGTTAGTCTTTGTAGCCCGATGAAAAGCACTGAAGAAGGGGATAATTCTCATATTTTACCTTTGAAGATTTCAATTACTACAGCGTTCTCTTAGAAGAAGCAACCAGTCTCAGTGGCCACGGGGAACTAAATTAAGCTGGCCTCTTGCCTAAAGTGCAGCAGAGCATCTATGACAAAATGGAGCCCCATGGATGGAATTAAAAACGGATTATTTTCTGAAGGGATTTTGCTTCATCTTGAAAGGACAGCAGGATACTTTAAATAGTAGTGTGTTTCTTATTAGAAAGAAAATGCCTCTCTAGCTTGAATACATAGGAAATAGCCATTTACACACATATCTGAAAGCTTTTGCAGAAAAATAGGTTGGTGTCACTATTTAATTGACTGCTGGGTAGATACTCGCTTTGTACATTACTCAAGTCATGACAAAACTGTCCCACCTGCAACAAATCATTTTTATCAGGCAAGCCTATGGTTTCCAGTAAATCCCAGATAGTCTGTGTCTTGCCGCACAATAAGATGCTCTAGCTGCCTTTCTTGTCTTTCAATCTGCAGAAAAAAAAAGCTGCAGTCTGATTACAACTTGTAAACCTCTGACTGGAGCATTTCACGGAGTAGTAGTCTTGCCTCTTCATTGAGATGCAGGTAACGTCCCCATACCAAAGGCTACAGAGCATCGTTAAAGTACCGGGAAGACAAATAACACTCACATTGCATACCAAGTGGTGTTACATTTAACTGAATCATTTTTTGATGAACGCATCCAGCTCTGCCACTGAGAACCACTTGTGGAAAATGTGCTGGCAAAACAGATCCTCACTAATCACTGCTCATGCAAATTTTAGAAGTTCCCTGGGGAAACTGTAGGATGGGATGTAAAGAGGAATTTTACAACCGAGTTCAGTCACAAATAGCAGCAGGGGCTAAACTCCCCTTCAACAGAGATAAGCTTAGAACAATTTCCAGTGAAGTGGTTTTATTTGCATCCCCATAATGCTTGTTTTAATTGAAACGGTAGGATCTTTTCATACCGCTGCCTCTTGGAAACCAACCCACCATTCAAACCTGCAATATGTCATTTTGGAACAGCACCTTGATAGTAAATATTTTTCTATCCCAGAGTCCTGTTTGACATTTATACTTCCTAAAATTAAATTAAGAGGAAGACCTTCCAGTGACAGCAGGATTGAGCAATTTCCCAGAGAAGTTACCTGCTTGAGGACAGAATTGTAAAGCACACAAGTGACTGCTTTTTCATGACTTGTCATCCTTTTAGAGGTCTCAGTTTTCATTCCCAAAAATGTTAGTTGATTATTAAATGAGATAAAAAGCCGACTGTGGAGCTCATCAAAGTGGAAAAGGCCTTGGAATTCCAGATTCTTTGGGAAAGAACTAGATATCTTCTGTAGAGATAACTGGTGATTAATAGCCCAGAGCCTCAACACCTGGAAAAGTAGACAAAGGAAAAGATCTGCATCAGCACCACAAAATAATAAACTTGCTTTTAGTTTAATAGGAACACCCAAATTAGTATTCCAGTTATTGGTTAACCTCCTTTCTCTGCAGTCCCTAGTGGGCAGGGAATGGGTCTATCAATTATGTTGCATTCGCCCAAGTGCTTAGAAAAGTGCTCTGCACACAGTAAACTCTCAATAAATATAGCTGACTGGTTTCAAGTTTGTGGCTATCCACAAGACAATATTAAAAGATTATTAAGAACTCAAAGCATGATATGTCTATTCAGGTCATATAAAATAGACAATACCTGTCTAAAATTCTTGTATGGTGGCATTGAAGAGGCTGTATATATTTTTATTACCCTATTTATGTTGTTAATGTGGTGTACATCTCCTTGATTCTAATTATTGCAATTAAGTTTTCTTGTTTTTGTCCGTCTCCCCCGATTAGACTGTAAGCCTGTCGATGGGCAGGAATTGTTTCTATATGTTGCCTAATAGTACATTCCAAGTGCTTAGTACAGTGCTCTGCACATAGTAAGTGCTCAGTAAATACTATTGAATGAATTAATGAAACATAAACTCTTCTAAAAGTAGAGGGCTGCCATTTCCCTCCCTTTTCTAATAAAGTATGGAGCTACTCAAGTGTGGGTTGCAGAATCAATTCTTCCAGGTGGAAGAGAAAAAGCTGACTTAGTGGATATAGTATTCATTCACTCGTATTTACTGAGCAATTACTGTGTGCAGAGCACTGTACTAAGCACTTGGTAGAATATTATATAACAATAAACAGACACATCCCCTGCCCACAGTGAGCAGACAGTCCAGAGGATGAATTTATATTCTAGATGCTACAGGCAGGGGCGATAGTCAAAAAATGATCCCAAAAGAGCATGGGAGAAAAAAAAAAACTGAGAGGATACACAATTAAAATGAAAAGCCATCTCTCTTATTTAATTGAGCACAGATAGAGTAACTGTGAAAGTACCAAACCAAACTTTCAAACTATCAAACAAAAACTCCTGGTGATGGGCTTCAAGGCTCCCCACCATCTCACTCTGCTTCACCTTCAGTTCTCTTCACCTGCTAGTGAACAGCGAGCTTTCTTCCTCCCATGTCAATCTTTGAGCTGAACCCCTTTTAGATTTTCTCCCTCAATTGCCTCACTTATGCTGTTCCCTGGCTTAGGCTGAATTGTACTAAGTGCTTAGTACAGTGCTCTGCACACAGCAAGTGCTCGATAAATACGATTGAATGATTGAATGAACTCCCAAATCCTACAGACAACTCTCCCCAGATTCAAAACGCCCCCAAAATCCCACCTCTTCCAACAAGCCTTCCTTGATTAGTTCTCAGTATCCTAAATAATATAAACCCAAAAGCCACCTCTAGCATTGGTGAACATATTTCTAACCACACTGTACACTTCAATATTCAATTAGGCTTTCAATTATTGATTTTGACTACTCTGTGTGTTAATATTTTTCATATCTTTTTTCATATCTTTTTCACTTCAGTGAGGTATAACCACCTGTGCAGAACCAGGGTAACTTCTTTGTTTTGTATTTCCTGATCTATTTACTGTGCAAAATTCCTTCTATTCACTTTGAAAACATTAGAGTTTCCATGTGCTTGCCCAAGAAACAGAAGGTCTAACTTAAGTCTGGTTCTTCAGTCTGTGAAGTAGTTCAGATTCAATTAACTGAAATTAACTTATTAATGGACTGTAATTTTACTTATATTGCCAACATAAATTATAGGCTGTTTAATACTTGGACCATTAGTCAGTCCCATAATTTAAATGAAAAAAATAATAATGGATGAAGCATCAGTTCCCTATTCTCAATCAATCAATCATTTGTATTTATTGAGCACTTACTGTGTGCAAAGCACTGTACTAAATGCTTGGGAAGTATAATTCAGATTGATTATGGTTTTTGTTAGGCACTTACTATATGCCATGCACTGTTCTAAGCACAGGAGTAGTTACAAGGTAATCAGGTTGTCCCACGTGGGGCTCACAGTCTTAATCCCCATTTTACAGATGAGGTCACTGAAGCACAGAGAAGTTAAGTGACTTGCCCAAGGTCACACAGCAGCCAAGATTGGAGCCGGGATTAGAATCCACCACCTCTGACTCTCAAGCCCATGTTCTTGCCACCATCAGACCATGCACATCCCTATATTCACCTATGCTTTTTTGAAGCCCATGTCTTCATTTTCCTTTCTTAATTAAGAATCTTAAACTCTTCAGTTTAAGGTCACATTTGCCAAAGCAGTCTTCCCTCCACAAATCCTCAATTTCTCTGAAAATCAAAGTAAGAAGGATTCCATCCTAGACAGACCTTTCCTTTATGTCCTAAAATACCATCCCCAAACACTCTCCAGGAATGTAATTGGAAGCCTGACATGCACCATTACCTATTCAGCCTGGAAGACTAAATTTCTCTCTCACCTTACTGTTGTTTTCTTTATTTTGGTTTAGAGACCTGAATGCCTCTGCCCCTCTGCCCCTCTCCATTCCTTCTACTCCCTCTCTCTGCTCTTCCCCCATCCCCTCCGCACAGCACTTGTGCATATTTGTATATATTGTTTATTACTCTATTTATTTTATTAATTTGTTAAGCACTTACTATGTGCAGAGCACTGTTCTAAGCACTGGGGTAGACACAGGGGAATCAGGTTGTCCCACGTGGGGCTCACAGTCTTAATCCCCATTTTTTACAGATGAGGGAACTGAGGCACAGAGAAGTAAAGTGACTTGCCCACAGTCACACAGCTGACAAGTGGCAGAGCTGGGATTCGAACTCATGAGCCCTGACTCCAAAGCCCGTGCTCTTTCCACCGCACCACGCTGCTTCTCTACCCATTACACATTACACTTCTCTACACATTAATGATGTGTATGCATCTGATTCTATTTATCTTGATGGTATTGATGCCTGACTACTTGTTTTGTTGTCTGTCTCCCCCTTTTAGATTGTGAGCCCATGGTTGGGTAGAGAGTGTCTCTATCAGTTGCTGAATTGTACATTCCAAGCGCTTAGTACAGTGCTCTGCACAGAGTAAGCGCTCAATAAATGTGAATGAACGAATGAATGAATGAGTTTCCATTTGTTCTGTTCCTTCTCTCAGTTGAGCCTGAAAACCTGCTAGCTACTGGTCCATCCTATTTTTTATCCTGGAAATATAACAGATATATATCTATATAGAGAGAGAAGCAGTGTGGTTTAGTGGAAAGAGCAGGGGCTTGGGAGTCAGAGGTCGTGGGTTCTAATCCTGGAACCGCACTTTGCTGCTGTGTGACTTTGGGCAAGTCACTTAACTTCTCTGGGCCTCAGTTACTTCATCTGTAAAATGGGTATTAAAAAGAGGCCCACTTGGGACAACTTGTATCTACCCCAGCACTTAGAACAGTGCTTGGTACATAGTAAGCACTTACCATATACCAACGTCATTATTATTATTATATGTCTTTATGCATCCAAGAAATTCAAAATCATGCTGCTTCTGCTTTTTTTGTCTCTCTTCTAAACAGTCTTACATCCCTGTAACATTAATTTTGTAAATCAGCTTATTTTAGCATAATGAAACATAATTTGTGTCTGCCTGTCTCCCCCATCAGATTGTAATATCCAGAGCAGGGATTGTCTTTTTACTATTATTGTGACTTATTTAGTTTACTTTTTTATAGTATTTTTTAAGTCCTGACTGTGCCAAGCATTGTACTAAGTGCTAGGGTCAATACAAGATCCGCAGGTCCCACATGGATGTCACATCTAAGTAGAAGGGAAAGCAGGGATTGAATCTGTTCCGTAGGACCTTACTCGCTGTACTCACTGAAAGCACTTATCCTCTACAAGCATTTATCCTCTCCCACCATGATTATTGTAGCAGCCTCCTTGCCTACCTCCCTGCCTCCTGTCTCTCCCACTCCAGTCCATTCCCCATTCTGCTGCCTGGATCATTTTCCTGCAGAAAAGTTCAGACCATGTTCCACCACTCCTCAAGAACCTCCAGTGGTTGCCCATCTTCCTCCACATCAAATAAAAACTCCTCTTCTCTTCTCTTATGCCGAGTCATTTATGACCCATAGCGACAACATGGACGCATCTCTCCCAGAACGCCCCGCTCTCTATCTGCAATCGTTCTGGTAGTGGACCCACAGAGTTTTCTTCAGAATCTGGAAGTGAAACCACCTGGATTCTCCACCCTTGACTCTCTCCCAGGCCGCCTCTGCCCAGCACGGGTGAGTTTTGACTTGTAGCAGATTGTTTTCCACTCGCTAGCCACTTGCCAAACTAGGAATGGAATAGGTAGGCCTCTGCTTGACTCTCCCTCCCATAGTTGAGACTGGTAGGGTACTGGAAACTCTTCAGATGCGACTGTGAGAGGGCAAAAACTCCTCACCAATGGCTTTAAAGAACTCAATCACTTTTCCCCCTCCTACCTCACCTCGCTACTCTCCTACTACAACCCACTTGGCACAGTTCATTCCTCTAATGCTAATCTTTTTACTGTACACCTATTACGTCTATCTTGCCGCCAAACTCTCACCCACATTCTGCCTCCCTCCTCTAGCAGACAGATAATTGCTCTTCCCGATTCAAAGCCTTATTGAAGGTACATCTCCTCCTGCTAAGCCCTCCTATCCTCTTTTCCCACTCCATTCTTCATCACCCTGACTTGCTCCCTTCATTCATAATAATAATAATAATAATGTTGGCATTTGTTAAGTGCTTACTATGTGCAGAGCACTGTTCTAAGCGCTGGGGTAGATACAGGGTAATCAGGTTGTCCCACATGAGACTCATAGTTAATCCCCATTTTACAGATGAGGTAACTGAGGCACATAGAAGTTGAGTGACTTGCCCACAGACACACAGCTGACAAGTGGCAGAGCTGGGATTCGAACGCATGACCTCTGACTCCAAAGCCCAGGCTCTTTCCACTAAGCCATGCTGCTTGTCATCCCACCGTCCCAGACCTACGGCACTTATGTATATATCTATTATTTATTTATTTATATTAAGATGTCTCCCCCTCTAAACCCTAAGCTTCTTGTGGACAGGAGATGTGTCTGCTTATTTTACACTCTACTCTCCCAAGTGCTTAGAATAGTGCTCTGCACGCGGTAAGAAGTTAAAAAATACATTTGAATGAATGGATGGATGAATAAATACCACTGATTGATTGTACTCCATTAATAACTGGAGGAGGACAATCAATCAATGGTATTTATTAATTACCAAACTGGCATCCACAGAAGAGAATGTGTCCAGGTCAACATTAGAACATTTAATCCTAAAGTATGACTCACTCTCATGTGGTCTTTCCATCCCATCAGAGACTGTAAACTCAATGAGGGCAGGGAATATGTCTGTTTATTGTTATATTGTACTTTCCCAAGTGCTTAGTAATGTGCTCTTCACACGGGAAGTGCTTAACTAATATGTTTGAATGAATGAATGAATGAATGAACATCTCTGCTCTCAACTAAATTCACTGACGGGAGCTGTTCTACTAACTACTCACTACTGATCACCATCCCGTATTTTTTTCTCTTACCAGTTTGTTCTTCGGTGTATTTTAAGCCTTTCTGAAATACAAGAAAAATACCCATCAAGGACCTACATCCCAAGCCTTTTGAAAAATTGTTCCAATTAGTTTGACGTGCTCTATCCTTGCAGACCCGGTTCCTGCCCCTCAGGGCACCTATTTTTACATTCGGGAATAGAATAGTTTCTATCTGAAAAAATCATTCTGTCAATTTCCTAGTACTTAGGTCAGCCTTAAGATCCTGGACTGCCCTAAAAGCCTTTCCTCTGCTTCCATTTCAGAGGTATTTCTTCTCTATTAAGGAAAGGATTTAGTGGGCTCCAATAAGAATATATGTCTTTTCTCCTTTTCATCAGTGACCTAGAAAACACTACTTGATTTAATATGCTATCAGACAAATATGTTGCATGGTTATTGGAAATTCCTGGGCAAGAATGAAAGGTTTCTGTCCAGTCAATTCACCCTACTCCTTCTTGGAGAAGCACTGGATAGAGACCTGGGCTGAGGGGATTTGGAGGAAGGGTGTAAGAGTCCAGGGAAATGTCTAAATTTGAGTCTCCTCCCAGCTTAGCTTAGCTCCACCATCCTTTCTCCATAAGGGAGTCTTTCATGCACACCCCCTCCAGCATCTGTCCCCCATCTTTCCTTATCATCATCATCATAATAATAGTACTTTTTAAGCACTTACTATGTCCTGAGCACCGTTCTAAGCATTGGGATAGATATAAGGTAGTCAGTCCCTGTCCCACATAAGGCTCACATTCTTAATCCCCATTTTAAGGATGAGGTAAATGAGGCCCAGAGAAGTCAAGTGATCGGCCCAAGGTCGCACACCGGATATGTGGTGGAGCCAAGATTAGAAACCATGACTTTCTGACTCCCAGGCCCATGCTCTAATCCACTAAGCCAAGCTACTTCTCTTGGCAGGGTGTCTAGTCATCTCTCTTGCATGCCTCCTCCCTTTCTCCCATATACACTTCCCATCTGTGGTAGCATCTTGAAATAAAGTCATTGCGTTTTCTGGGACTCAAAGTAGGATTGGATGAAGAGAAGTGAAGCTTCCGTTGGGACTGGGCCCAAGAATAGGGGGGGAAAAATCCAGAAAAGGAAACGAGGGAGATAGATGCAGAGAGATAATGCAGCAATAGGCATCCAAGAAGAGTGACTGAACTCCACATACCTATATGCACACACACGTACACACACACAAACACACACAGGAACACTGTCCAAGACAATGGCTGGGGGAGGAACAGACAGCATCAGCAGAGGCAGCCATAGGTAGAAGAAATTTTGCCAACTGATATTACCCAAGCTGCCTCGGAGAAGTGGATAGAGTGAGGGCCTGGGAGTCAGAAGCACCCAGGATCTAATGCCAGCTCCACCACCTCACTGCTGAGCCACCTTGGGCCAGTCACCTAATTTCTCTCTGCCTCGATTAGCTCATCTGTATAATAGGGATTAAGACTGTGAGCCCCTTGTGGGACAGGGACTATGTCCAACCTCTTTATTTGCATCTACTCCAGAGCTTAAAGAGTAGATACCCATTCAGAGAAGCAGCGTGGCTCAATGGAAAGAGCCCGGGCTTGGGAGTCAGAGGTCATGGGTTCGACTCCTGGCTCTACCACTTGTCAGCTGTGTGACTGTGGGCAAGTCACTTGACTTCTCTGTGCCTCAGTTACCTCATCAGTAAAATGGGGATTAAGACTGTGAGCCTCATGTGGGACAACCTGATTACAAGTAAATCAAGTTATCGAGTTGGACATAGTCCCTCTCCCAGTGGGGCTCACAGTCTCAATCCCCATTTTCCAGATGATGTAACTGAAGCACAGAGAAGTGAAGTGTCTTTCCCAAGGCCACACAGCCAACATGTGGAGGAGGCAAGATTAGAACCCATGATCTTCTGACTCCTAGGTCCATGCTCTATCCATCACGCCATGACGTTTCTTCTTTGCTGTCAATGCTGGCTGCCCTGTGCTGTCCTCACCCACCTCGTGTTTCCTGCCCCCTCCCCGGTCCATGATTGCCATGGGCATGGCCAATACCAGTGTTTCAGCCAACAATGAGACTTAATTGGGTACTTTCAGCCATTTTTCAGGTAATAATAATAATGATTCTGGTATTTGTGAAGCATTTAGTGTGAACCAGGCACTGTACTAAGCCCTGGGGCAGATACAAGCAAATCGGGTTGGACACAGTCCCTGTCCCTCATGGAGCTCACAGTCTTCATCCCCATTTCTCAGATGAGGAAACTGAAGCCTAGAGAACTGGAGTGACTTGCCCAAAGTCACACAGCAGACAAGTGGCAGAGCTGGGATAGTAGAGCCAGTAGCCAGAACCCAGAGGGTCAATTTACCATTGGTAAAACACTTGGATCTGATGACACATCTAATGAGGTCTACACTACTCTAATAGTCAAGTTCTTCCTTATCATATAGAATGGTAATTTAACCTACCACTATGGCCTGATATGCGGGAAGAAAACAGAGGTAAATGTATCCACCTGTACCAGAGTCACCTTTATATGCAAATATGAGAAGCAGCATGGCTCCGTGGAAAGCGCATGGGCTTAAGGAGTCAGCGGTCATGGGTTTGAGTCCCGCCACTGCCACTTGTCAGCTGTGTGACTGTGGGCAAGTCACTTAACTTCTCTGTGCCTCAGTTACCTCATCTGTAAAATGGGGATTAACTGTGAGCCTCACGTGGGACGACCTGATTATCCTGTATCTCCCCCAGCGCTTAGAACAGTGCTCTGCACATAGTAAGCACTTAACAAATACCAATATTATTAAATATATACTGCAATAATTATTATTTGCAGGCCAATCAATCAATCATATTTATTGAGTGCTTACTGTGAGCAGACGACTGTATTAAGTGTTTGGGAGAGTACAACACAATGATATAACAGACACATTCGCTACCCTCGATGATTTCTTTCATTCATTCACATATATTCTAGAGAGACAGATTACAGAGACATAATACCACCCAAGTTTCTCTACACTAATGAGACCTAAATCCACTCCAAAGCCACATCTGACTCCTTAAGCAATTCCATGGGTGAAATTTATGGCCTAAACTCAACATCAAGAGGCAAGATAAGATCACAAGCAACAAATCCCAGAATGAAGTGATCAAATGGCATCCAAGCTATTTTCCCCTTACCATACTTTATTGGATGGAACCTAAAGGAGAATTGATGACAACAGGATATCCGAACAGCTGCTAAATAATGAGCTGATAAGAACAAGGGAGATCCGGAAATTCTTAAGGAGTCAAGCTATTCATTAAGAATTTTCCCGGTTTGAGCAATATGCTAAGTGCTAGGGTAAAAACAGATTAATCAAAAGGGACACCGGTTCTGTACCACATAGGGTTCACAGCCTGAGGGGAAAGATAAAGAATAGAAACAAGAGTCATGGGCAACACTGATTAACAGAATCCACAAACAAAGAAAAAAGAATGTTAAAATAAGTAAATAAGCAGTTCTTGGAAAGAAGAATCCTTGGAGGAGAACAGTTTTGGCTTTTTTTAGGGGTATAGTAAAGTGTAGTTTCAGACAATCTGGCGTCACAGCTGAAAGCTGGAGGCAACTGTGGTAGATAAACAGACCTGCCGGCCACTCTGCAATCAAGAATGGAGTGACTTCACAAGCAGAAGCTTCCAGAGGATTGTAAGAGAGAAAAGTAAAAAAAAAAAGTGCTAATGCTGCAATTAACACTTACAAAAGCCAATCCATGCAGAGGCATAATGGGGGCAAACTTTAACCCCCTTTGGCTTTTTTACCCTCATATATCCCCATAAGAAAACTTTACTCTCAGTATCAAGGCCAACTTACCACAGCTAGTACTAGGAGACAACCAGAAGTGACAAAGTGATCCGGTAACAGAGAGTACTAGACAGAAAAAGAAATCTAGTGGCAGCTAGGAAGGAAGCAATATGGCTTAGTGGAAATAACATGACCCTGACAGGAGACTGGGTTCTAATCTTGCCGCCTAGGTGACCTCAGGTAAGTCGCTTCACTTCTCTGTGCTTCAGTTTCCTCTTATGCAATATGGAGATTAAATACCTTGGACTGTGAATCCTTGTGGACTGAGATCCTGTCTACAAACTCTATCATACTGTACTCTCCCAAGTCCCTACAGCATCCTACACAGAGTAGGCACTCAAAAAATGCCACTGATTGAATAAATGTTTGAGAACTGTATGAGAGACTGTTTCTGACATAATTATCATGCATCTACTCCATGCTTAGTACGGCGCTTTCAGTCAGTCAATCTGATATTTACTGAGTGCTTAATGTGTGTACTTGGGAGAGGACAATACGAAGGAGTTTGTAGATTCATTCGTTCATTCATTCAACTGTATTTATTGAGTGCTTACTATTCAATAGTATTTATTGAGCACTTACAATGTGCAGAGCACTGTACTGAGCACTTGGAATGTATAATTAGGCAACAGATAGAGACAATCTCTGCCCAGTGACGGGCTTACAGTATAAAGGGGGGAGACAGCAAAACAAAATAGAGCAAAAAAGTAGTCTGGCATAAATATCATCAAGATAAATAGAATCATAGATATATACACCTCATTAACAAAATAGAGTAATAAATAATATATGCAAATATGCACAGTGCTGTGGGGAGGGGAAAGGGGAAGAGAAGAGGGCGGGAGAAGGGGGAATGGGGAAGGGAGGAGGAGCAGAGGAAAAGGAGAGCTCAGTTTGGGAAGACCTCCCAGAGGAAGTGAGCTCTCAGTAGGGCTTTGAAGAGGGGAAGAGAGTTTGGTGGATGTGAGGAGGGAGCGCATTCCAGGACAGCAGTAGGACGTGGGCCGGGGATCGACAGCAAGACAGGCGCGACTGGGGTTATGATCCCTGCTCAGAGAGTGGCCAGTGGAGCTTGGCTTAATTAATATCACAATTATTATTTCATTATTAGAGAAGAAAAAACTTCCTAAATAAGAGACAAGGGTAAGTATATGGCAGAAGCTGAGAGAGAGGGTAAATTTAAATTCATTTTGTCATAAAACACATTTTTGACAGGTGCATTTTGATGGGCGAGAGAGGGAGGATAGTGTATTGATGCTTGAGGGCATAGAGTGGGTTTTTTGAATAGTATTATTTAAACACTTGCTTTGTGCCAGGCATTGTACTGAGCAGTGGGGTAGATACAAGCCAATCAGGTTGGACACATTCCATGTCCCACCTGGGTCTCACAGAATTAATCTCTATTTTACAGAAGTGAAGTGGCTAGACCAAAGTCATATAGCAGACAAGTGGCAGAGCTGGAATTAGAACCCACAACCTTCTGCCTCTCAGGTCCTTGGTCTATCCACCAGGTCATGCTGCTTCCCTAGTGATTGAAAAAAAATCATGACAGAGGTTTAATTCAGTCCTAGGTAACTTGTTTTCCTTGCCGTACTGTAACTGCAGTGACTCACTGCTTTCGGGGACTAGCCAGGAAATTGAACCAGAGCAGTTACACAAGCAACCTCTCCCCTCCCCATTTCCTCTCCCTTCACTACCACCAGTCACTCTCAGCCAATCATTTTTATTGAGTGCTTACTGTGTGCAGAGCACTGTAGTAAGTGCTTGAGAGAGTACTGTATAACAATAAACAGATACATTCCCCTGACCTCAAGGAGCTTTCAGTCTTGAGGAGGGGAGCAAGACATTAATATAATAATTATTATTGTGGTGCTTGTTAAGTGCTTACTATGTGCCAAGGACTGTTCTAAGCCCAGGAAAGATACATTAATATAATAATAATTATTATTATGGCATTTGTTAAGCACTTACTATGTTCCAAGTACTGTTCTAAGCCTGGGAGAGAGATAATAATATATTATGGTATTTGTTAAGCACTTACTATTTGCCAAGCACTGTTCTAAACCCTGGAGGAGATACAAGGTAAGCAGGTTGTCCCACGTAGGGCTCACAGTCTTATTCCCCTCTTTACAGATGAGGTAACTGAGGCCCAGAGAAGTTAAGGGCCTTGCCCAAGGTCACACAGCAGACAAGTAGCAGAGCCGGGATTAGAATCCATGACCTCTGACTCCAAGCCTATGCTCTTTCCACTAAACCACGCTGCTTCTCATAAAGAAATAGATTACAGATATGTACATAAATGCCATGGGGCTGGACAGGGGATGAACGAAGGAAGCAAGTAAGGGCAATGCAGAAGGGAGTGGGAGAAGAGGAAAGCAGGGGTTGGTCAGGGAAGGCCTCTTGGAGGAGATGAGCCTTCAATAAGACTTTGAATCGGGGAAGAGTATTTGCCTGACAGATATGAGTAGGGAGGGCATTCGAGGCCAAAGGCAGGACGTGGGCAAGAGGTCAGTGGCAAGACAGACGAGATCGAGGTACAATTAGGTTAGCATTAGAGGAGCACCTTCACACCTTGATTAACAGCCATTTATTTAAGCTTAACTCATGGGTATTGCCTGGGAAGCCAATCGGGATGGACCCTGAACTGGTTTGGACTGCTAAAAACTTCATTTGCTGACAGGAATGGAACCAAATCCTGCCTAAAAAATAATACTTGAAAAATTTGGCAGAAATAGAAGCTCTTGGCCAGGAAACCAACATTGTATATGTGTCTAGAAATACATATAGATTTTGACCAGGTTACAGTGTTCTAATTCTGGATGGGGGATAAAGCCCTCTGAAATATGTTCAAGAAAGTAAGTCTTGTTGGATGGTGGACTAACATTATGAGAATCCCAAAAGTGAATTTGGAGAACTAGAATTTGCATGGCATAGTGGAAAGCGCATGAGGCTGAGATTCGGGAGACCCAACTTCTAGTCCAGGCTGTATCACATGCCTGCTACGACCTTAGGCATCTCAGAATTTCTCTGCGCCTCAGTTTCCTGATATACAAAATGGTTACAAAAACATTTGTTCTCTCTTCCTCTTAGACTGTGAGCCTCAGATAGGACAGTTACTGCATTCCAATCTGATTATTTTGTATTGACATACAGTAAATTTTGTCTGACACACATACCAACATGATTAAGGAACTGAACCCTGCAAAAGCTTGGAGTGAGAGCTGTTCTACTATTTTGGATCCTCTAGACCTAAGGGTCGCACCTGGAGAGTTTCCAGTCCTCTACCAGTCTCGGCTATGGAAGGGAGTGTCAAGCAGAAGCCTACCCATTCCATTTCTAGCTGGGGCAGTGGCTAGCAAGGGGAAGGCAATCTGCTACAAGTCAAAACACCCGTGCTGGGCAGCAGCAGCTTGGGAGAGAGTCGAGGGCAGAGATTTGAGTTAACTGCTTGGAAGGTGGTGATGGAAAACCACTTCCATATTTTTACCAAGAAAACTCTATGGATCCACTACCAGAACGATTGCAGATGGAGAGCGGAGCATTTTTGGAGAGATGTGTCCATGGTGTCATTATGGGTTGGATTTGACTCGACGGCATAAGACAACTCCTAAGTAGACACACAGAAGCTTCATGGGAAACATCATTAATGAGTTTCATTTAGAAGATTCTCTTTGAATGGACTATCACCTTAAAGCAGCGTGGCTCAGTGGAAAGAGCACGGGCTTGGGAGTCAGAGGTCAGGTGTTCAAATCCCTGCTCTGCCACTTGTCAACTGTGTGACTGGGGCCAAGTCGCTTAACTTCTCTGTGCCTCAGTTACCTCATCTGTAAAATGGGGATTAAGACTGTGAGCCTCACATGGGACAACCTGATTACCCTGTATCTCCCCCAGTGCTTAGAACAGTGCTCTGCACATAGTAAGCGCTTAACAAATACCAACATTATCATTATTATAGGTTTGTAATTATATATGTATATGTATATACACACACCTTTATACATGCAAACATACATAATTCTGAACCATTAACATATATAAGTACATATAATGCCTATACATATACTTGAGAACATTACTAAGATACAAATTAAAGCCTCTATCTGAGATTCAAGTTGATGTCCATTTTCCACTGATGATAAGTATTGGCTAATCAATTGCTAAATATGATGATTTTAGTTTCTTTTCCTCTACCCCCCAACTAACCCTTTAACTACCTAAAATAATTTTCTTATAATAGATGAGAGAGTAATCTTGGTTGGGAAACCTCTGTTGTTCCTCTGAAGACCAAATGGTTTGGGAAGAGAAATGAATTAATAGTAATCCCAAGGACAGTATCACAAGTTTTACTACAACAAAATGGTGGAGAAATCAAATCAAAAGCACAAGAATGAATCTTCTTCTAAAATAAGCAAGAAGGTCTTC
This sequence comes from Ornithorhynchus anatinus, assembly GCF_004115215.2. Classification (NCBI taxonomy): domain Eukaryota; kingdom Metazoa; phylum Chordata; class Mammalia; order Monotremata; family Ornithorhynchidae; genus Ornithorhynchus; species Ornithorhynchus anatinus. The sequence continues at coordinate 161,227,049 of NC_041728.1, forward strand.
AATGGTTACTCTCAATTAGTTGTTTGTCAAGATAACTTTCACTTACCTTTGAAGTGTTCAAATTGATTTATTTATAGAAAAACTTTCCCATTAAATGTAATTATAATTATGGCCTTTATTAAGTGTTTATTAGGTGCTAAGGGGTTCAGGTAAAGATTATGAGACTCACAATCTATCTTATTCAAAGCTTATTCAGTTCATGTCTCCTCCAAGAGACCTTTCCCCATTAAGCCCGCTTTTCCCTAACTCCCTCTCCTTTCTGTTGTCACCTATGCATTTGGAATTCGCCCCACCTTCAGTCCCACAGCCCTTATGTACATATCCATAAATAATTTATTTATATTAATGTCTGCTTCCCCTTCTAGACCCTAAACTCATTGTGAGACGGGAACGTATCTTCCAACTCTGCTCCAAGCAATTAGTATGATGCTCTGCACACAGTAAGTCTTCAATAAGTACCATTGACTGATTGATTGATTATCCTCATTTCTCAGATGAGGAAACTGAGGCCCAGAGAATTTAAGTGACTTGGCCAAGGTCACATAGATGGTGAGAAGCAGAGCTGGGACTCAAACCAAGGTCTCCTGACTCCCAGTTCTGTAGTATCGGTGCCAGATTAAGCCTTCCGTGAGCTCAGAGGTATTCTACTTTAAGGGAGCCATCGTGCTACATATGACCACATTCTGCCTGCCCACTAAAGTCTTCTATCTGTAGAAATCCATGATATCTGGTCAGGCCAGGGGATTCTGAGGTGAGGAGGGGAGTCAGAGAAAGAAATATGGGCATTTAGACTGAGAGACTGGCAACATGGCAGGGCCTCAGGGCTCCTCATTGGATCCCTGAATCTGGGTCAGGTACATGATAGGGAGGTAATGCTGCCTAGTGGACAGAGAGTAGGGAGTCCAGATTCTAGGCCTGGCTTTGCCACTTGCCCTGTAACTTTGGTGAAGTCACTGAGTCCTCCTGTGACACGATTTTGTTGTGTGATGATGATGATGGTATTTGTTAAGCACTTACTATGTGCCAAGCACTTTTCTAAGCACTAGGGTAGATTCAAGGTAATCAGATTGTCCCAAGTGGGGCTCACAGTCTTAATCCTCATTTTACAGATGAGGCAACTGAGGTACAGAGAAGTTGCCCAAAGTCACACAGCTGACAAGTGGCAGAGCCGGAATAGAACCCACGACCTCTGACACCCAAGCCTGTGCTCTTTCCACTAAGCCACACTGCATGTTTTGTGTGTTTAGTAAGGATAATAATAATAATGTTGGATATGATACCTCACTCCCCATTCCTTATACTGGTAGCCTCATGTGGGATGGGGATCATGTACAATTTGATTACCTTCACACAGTGCTTGGCGCAGAGTATGCACTTAATAAATATGTCCTTTAATATTCAGACTGGAAGCCAACTGGGAACTCAAACAAAAATGTCATTTTACCTTCTCTTATGTTCTAAACACTCGATATGGAATCTCCTTCTAGCTCCCGATTTCCAAGATCAGTGTCATCTGTGGCAATTAGGTTTCTGTCATTGTGTAGGCACATATTTGTAGAAATCTGAAAGCTGAGGACCAAGGGGGAGTACTGGGGGCAATAAGATTACGTGGAAGGGAAGGAACAAGGAAGAATGAGTGAAATTGATGAGCCACAGAGTCAGTAGGAGAATGAGTATGACTGTGTTTGACAATGGAAACTCCCTCCCCATTCATATACTGCTTCAATGTGAAGCAGCATGGCTTAGTGGAAAGACCACAGGCTTGGGAGTCAGAGATCATGAGTTCTAATCCTGGCTCTGCCACTTATCAGCTGTGCGACTTTGAGCAAGTCACTTAACGTCTCTGGGTCTCAGTTACCTCATCTGTAAAATGGGGATTGAGACTGTGAGCCCCACATGGGGATAACCTGATTATCTTATATCTACCCCAGCACTTGGAACAGTGTTTGGCACATAGTAAGCACTTAACAAATACCATTATTATTATTATTATAATTATTACAACAGACCACTACTCTCCCCACTTTCAAAGCCTTCCTAAGATTATATCTCCTCATTTTAAGCTTCTTGTGGGCAGGGAACATGTCTACCAACTCTGTTATATTGTACTCTCGCCAGTGCTTAGTATGGTCCTTTGCACACAGTAAGCACTCAGTAAATACCATTAAGATATCAGATATTTCACCACAATTTTTTTATGATTCAACTGATTGGTCATGAAATATTTAGTGTGTTACTGAAAAGTAATATTCAGTGTAAAAATAAATAATTTATATACTTACTTTATCTTGGGAGAAGCTAAAAAGTTGTTTTCGTTCAGCAATGAATTGAACAGCAATTACACTTGCTGAATGGCCCTGGAGGATTCCGACAGGTTTAGTGACCAGATAGGGATTCCACAGACAGACTCTATGGTTAATGCCAGCCGTTGCTAGTAGAATTTGCAAAGAGAGATGAATTCAGAAAAGTCGTGCAATTCGTGGTTTTCATGAATCAAGACATTTTTGACAACTGTTGATTTCTGGCTCTGCCACTTGGCAGCTGTGTGACTGTGGGCAAGTCATTTAACTTCTCTGTGCCTCAGTTACCTAATCTGCAAAATGGAGATGAAGACTGTGAGCCTCATGTGGGACAACCTGATTACCCTGTATCTACCCCAGTGCTTAGAACAGTGCTCTGCACATAGTAAGCGCTTAACAAATACCAACATTATTATTACTATTATTACCTGATTGCCCATCATCTCTCATTTTCTGCAATCTCCACTTGAATGTCCAGCTGGTATCTTCAAATGAACACACCTAAAACTGAACTTCTCATCTTGTCCTCCCAAGCCCAGTCCTCCTTCTAACTTCCTCATCTCTGCTAGCATTACCGCCATCTTCCCCGTTCCAGAGTCCTGTACCCTCTGTGACAATCTTATACTTCCCTCTGCATCACCAAGGCTCTGTTTTAGGTACTGTAAACGCTAAACTCACTCTCTTGTGGAGCTCCTCTGCTAGCCTGACTTCATTTACCACCACTGTGCAGATGACTCCCAAATCTAACTGTAACCCTGACCTCTCATTTGGCCTCCTTCACCTCATGTCTTCAGGACATCTTCCCACAGTGGTCCTACCAAGCACCTCAAGCTCAACATGACAAGACCTGAAGTGCTCATCATTCTCCTTAAATCCACTTCTCTCACAACTTTCCCATCTCATTAGAAAAACACCATCTTCACCATCTCAGAAGCCCTCAAGCTTGGTGTCATTCTTGACCCTTGGCTCTCCTTCAGCTCTCACGTCCATTCCTCCACTGTTTTTCCTGCATAACATCTGCTCCTTCCTCTCTGCGCTAACTGCTACCACCCAGTAGAAGCTCTGTCTTGCCACAGTGAGACTATTTCGTTAGCCTCTCCTCAAAATCCTCAACTGGCTCCCTGTGCTTCTTCACAACAAACACAAACTCCTGGTAATTGGCTTCAAGACTCTCCACCATCTGGTACCTCCATATCTATCTGCTCTTTCTTCCCTCGGTTTCACAACTCGCTTCCTCTATTTCTCCCAAGCCAAACGTCTACCAGTGCCTTGATTTGTCTCTCCCATCTCTGTCCCCTTCTCGGTATATTCTTCTTGCTTAGAACACCCTCCTTCCCAACATCAGACAGACCACTTCTCGCCCCAATTCAAATCCCACCTTACATCCCTCTTCCAACCAGCTTTCTACCATTCATTTCCCAACCAAGATCTATATCACCTTTACAGTCAGGTACTTATGAACTCATCCACATCCTCTTAACACTCGTGAATATATGTCTGCTTTTGTTTACTTTGATTTCTCTAATTGTAAACACTGGAGAAGCAGCATGGCATAGTGGATGGACGGGCTGTGGAGTCAGAAGGTCGTGGGTTCTAATCCCAACTCGGCCACCTGTCTACTCTGTGACCTTGGGCAAATCAATTCACTTCTCTGGATCTCAGTTACCTCAACTATAAAATGGGGATGGAGACTGGGAGCCCCACGTGGGACAGGGACTGTGTCCAACTCGATTTGCTTGTATCGACCCCAGCACTTAGTACAGTGCCGAGCAATTAGTAAGTGCTCAACAAATACCACAATTTTTATTATTAGCACTTTTATGTTTGTCTTTCCAATTAACATATGAACCCTTCACAGTCAGGGAATGTGTCACTTCCTTGCTCTGGAGTTCCCAGGCTCCTAATATACTGCATTGCATCAAGTATGTACTCAGCGAATGTTACCACTATAATGCCATCTTTTAACCCTTAACTCCTTACCTTTGGATTTAAGGCACTCAATCAGCTCTCCACCTCCTGCTTAGCCTTACTCATCCCCCACTACAACCCAGACCTCACGTTTTGTTTCACTGATATCTATCTACTTATTCTACCTCTGTTGCTGCTGATTCCTTCATCATACCTTCTCTCTCTAGCCTGAACTTTCCTTCCCTGTCATTATCCTCCCTGTCTACTAATCCATACTAAAATCATATCTCCTCCAAGAGGCCTTCCCTGACAAACCTCTTATTTTCCCACTCTATTCACACTCCCTTTTGTATCATCTATGCACTTGGGTCTTTACCAAATGAGAAGCAGTGAGGCCTAGTAGATAGGCCCTGTCTCATAGGGGGCTCATACTCTTAATCCCCAATTTACAGATGAGGTACCTGAGGCCTAGATAAATTAAGTGACTTGCCCAAGGTCACACAGCGGACCAGTGACAGAGCTGGGATTAGAAACCAGGTCCTTCTGATTTACAGGCCGGTGCTCTATCCACCAAGCCATGCTGCTTCCCAACCCCAGATCTAATCCTTTTTAATAACACCATATGGCTCAGGGGGTTGATAGCAGATTTGGGACCATAAGGGAAGTTTGTGGAAACCTCAGATATTAACCCAGAATCTTCAGAAAGTGTACACCTTTGGAAATTTCTTAGACACTCTTTTTTATGCAAACAGAATTGTTTTAATATGTGATTACCTGAATATTTCACTTTGAATTTTAAGTAAGTGAATCTTTTATAAGGATGTTGGATATCCTGTGCTAAAATGAACTATTTTATTGAAAAATATTAAAAATAAATATGTACTCATTTTTTAATATGTAGCTAGCATTTCCATGGATACCTAGAGAAAACGACATAGCATGCATTCTGAAAGGTCATAAAAATTTTTCCATATTTACCCTGCTTAGAATGTACATTTTAATTAAAAATACATACTTTCCCTGTTTGAGCAATAGGGTTTTCAGTGTATGGGAATGAGATTAAATTGACAAAGCTCTAACCTGTCCTTCTTCCCATGAGTATTTTACATTTCTACTAGTTGTATTATTACCATTAAATGAATCATTAGAGCATCTTTGCATTTTTACCGCATATTTTTCCTATAACTGTAGTTTATATCGCTACACATAATGAAAAATCATCATCAAACATTCTGATTGAAGACAATCTTAAATTTTATAGTGTTACCTATCACTTTAGTAATACAGAAACAGGGTAAAGACACCTCCTGCATACAAATATAATTCCACACAATAAACATCTGTACAATTAGCAACTTTACCTAAATTAGTGATTTTTTTTTTTACATACCAATTAAATTGAGTCCAGAATGATAATCAAAACCATGAATTCCCTGGGCAATGTTGAATGATGTAGTTTTAAGACGTTTCTTTGATTTTTCTCTCCGTGCCAAAACAACTGAGTTTATGTTACTTGTTGTACTGGAAATAAAAGCATCTAAAGAAGACTTGTAAGTAACTGATGAAAAAGAAATAATGTAAATTATTGTGAATGAATTTCCCATATGAAGTACGATAAAGCTATTGTCATTGGTAAAAAATTACAAATAAGTCCACACAGATTTTATTAAGATACATCTTTCCAAAATACAAATAAGTCCAAACAGATTTTAAGAAATATCTTCCCAAACAATTTTCTTTAGTAGGCACTAGCCCAAAAATACTCGCTGAAGGACAAGGAAGACTATCATAGCTAACAACTTCTTAGTTGTTGCACAACTTCTAGATCAGGACCTTTCTACCAAGACCTATTCACTATTAGATGAGGACTTTAGCTCCTGGACACTTGACTCATTAGTCTCTTTGTCCTTTCTGGGGTTCAAGTCCAGAAAGATATGGGAGAGAGGGTATTAACCAAGTCTGATACACCTTTTCTACCTAGCATCCTACTCACTAGACCTGAGCTGAGGAAAGTGGGATCCAGAGTCTGGGAAATCCAGTAATAGAGAATGGGGCACAGTTTAGGCCTGAACCTTCTCCTCCTACCTCTCATTGTTCCAGAGATCCTAGCTCCCTAACATTTTGCCCACTCAGGAAATTGGAGAACTAGGGCATTGTTCCAAGATCTAGGAGTTCAAGGTGGTGGTGGTATTTCTGGGGTGAGGCGTGATTAAAGCAGTGGAAAGGATCCAGCCCAATCAGTCCACCCTATATCCAGCCATCTCACGCCTCTGGCCCCCAGGATGGAAGCTCAGTAGGGTGAGGAAATTAGACTCAGTTTGACAAGAAGAGAGATGAAAGAGACTGACATATCTAATTTCTCTAGCCCCAGAGCACCAAGCCCCTCTCAGGGTCACACCTGGAGAGTTTCCAGTACTCTACCAGTCTCCACCATGGGAGAGAGAGACAAACAGAGACCTGCCCATTCCATTCCTAGCTTGGGCAATGGCTATCAAGCAGAGGGCAATTTGCTTCAAGTAAAAATGCACCCATGCTGGGCAGCGGTGGCCTGGGAGAGAATCGAGAGCAGAGAATCAAGTTTACGGTACAAAAGGAGGCGATGGTAAACCACTTCTGGATTTTGACCCAGAAAACTCTCTGGATACACTACCAGAATGATTGCAGTTGGAAGCAGGGCGTTCTGGGAGAGAAGTGTCCGTGGTGTTGCTATGGGTTGGAAACGACTTGATGCCATAAGATAAAATAAAGCACCAAATACTCTGGTCAATTCTCCAATATTTTGTGCCACTTGTTAGCCAACCCAGTTTGCTTTTTGGCAAGCATAAACAATTTTTGGTTGATGATGCAAAGGAAATTATTCATACTTAGAGAAAGAAGTAAAGTTGTGGAAGTTTTTATAACACAGGACTAGCAAGGCCAGAAAAGTCTCCACTAGGACCGACCCAGAAATCAGACTTGCTTGATCTTCTTTCTGGGTCAGTGAGAAGTAGATGGAGATGAAGCTGGGGCATCCATCCACACCTCCTGCAATCCCCAGCTGTGTAGGTCACGTGGATTTGTCCGTGATTTGAGCCAATGAGACTGTGTTTGGAGCTGACTGGAACAGCAATAAAACTCAGCTTTAGCCTGGCTAGAATGTATCCACTGGAGACATTCCAACCCACCCTGGCTTCAGAAGAACTAGGATCAAGAGAAGCCCCCAACCTGACCCCTGACGTGATTCCAGTTTAGACCTGCTCTCCCGATCTTAGCAAACTTGGGGTTTATTCACTGGTGCTAGGCTGCGGAGCCAAGTGAGATGTTTTTACTAATGGCTTCGCTCCAGTTCTACAGGGCACGAGTCCTCCTCCCTCCACTCACAATATGGAGTTGGGGCCTCTGCAGTATAATATCACAGTGAAGGGCTATTGGTAAGGTGTAATGTCAGCCATTTCTCAAGCATTTCGTACTTAAATTCTACTGATGATGAGAATATCGCTTCAGGATGCAACTCAACCAACAGTAGTTTGCTCACAATGGGTCTAGGAAATTATGTCTTTCACTTGGTAAAGCAGTATTAACGCATCTGAAGTGTAAAAAGAACACTGTAATCACAACTTTAAATCTATTGGAACTCCATGTTCATAATTACAGTGTAATCAAAATAAAGCATAACTAAAGCAGGAAATCACACTGAAATAAGTTTCCACTTTAAATTCAGATACAATCCTTAGAGAAGCAGCGTGGCCTAGTGGAAAGAGCACAGGGCTGGATGTCAGAAGATCTGGGCTCTTATCCGAGCTCCCACACTTGTCTTCTGTGTGACCTTGGACAAGTCACTTAACTACTCTGTGAGTCAGTCACCTCATCTGTAAAAGGAGACTAAGACTGTGAGCCCCATGTGGGTCATTGACCATGTCCAACCTGATTATCTTGTTTGTATGTATCCCAGAGTTTAGTACAGTGCATGACATGTAGTAAACACTTAACAGATACTATAAAAAGTTCCTTGCTTTCAGGGCATAAGGAAAAATAAATATATGTTCAACAGTTTAGACAATTTCCTAAAATTTTAAGCTACAGCATATAGGGAACATTGATAAATTCTTGGATTCTCCCAAAATGGTCCTCATTGTTTAAAGGCAAAGCTTACCTATTGATTAAATTGTAGTATCTGGAACGCTTTTAAAAATATGTCTTACAGGTAGTATTATTTCTGTAAAATAAAATCATTTGCTTTGTATAAATCTTTAGCTACTTGAGGTAAAGACAGCAGCTGAAGGGTCTGATTTGAAAAATTTGTTAACAATTCCATGCTGAAAAGAGATTTGGGAAAAGATGTTTGGCCTTTCTCTACTGTACCTGTAAGGAATTTGTTTTTGTCTAATTCAAATATTTTAAATGAATTTTGGAAAGTAGAATTAAAATCATGATTTAAAAGAATGATACTAGACTTTAAACTCGTTATGGACAGGGAATGTGTCTGCTAATTCTGTTGTAATGTAAGCCTTTAGTACAGTACTCTGCATGTAGTAAACACTCTATACATACCATTAATTGATTAATTGATTGATTTTTTAAGTGTCAGCTGGAGAAAGACATTAGCTCTCCTACCCACAGAGTTCTCCTATGTTCCAGTATCTCACTCAAACTTTAGGGGTGGCTACCAAGATGGCTGGCTGCCTGAAATCTGTCGGTTTCCCAAGGTCAATCAATCAATCAGCAGTATTTACTGAATGAACTTGGATAAGACAATTAGTAGACATAATCCCTTGTCCTCAAGGAGACTGAATACTAGTGGGGTAAGCATTTGCAAAAGCATTAGTTATAGGAGAAAGTGATAGTATATGTAAAATATATATATGGAGCATCTAAGTGCTTAGGTGATTTTTATTTATAAAATGGGACAATTATTTAATGTTGGAAAAGCATTCTGAAGATGAAAACTATCCTATTAAAACAAAACATTATTATTTAGAGCTCATTCAGGAAGGATCTAGAGGAATAAATTTCCTCCATATAAAGAAGTCTGAAAATCCCTGTGAAAGCTGCCAGGGAGGGAAATTAGGACCATTTCTAATCATCCATTCTGGTTCTCATCATTTTTGTTGTCTCTTTTGGCAGCATCCTGTCAATTATGGAGCATTTAACTTTACCTTGAACTTTCCTTGATACTCATTTTGCTTGAGGGATGTTCCTCCCAGGCTGCACATCTTACTTAGCAGCCTGACTTACATCTGTCTTTTTTTTCTTTCTTTTTTTTCTTTCTTTTTTTTTTTTTTGCACACTGAGCTCTCATGATTTTGGAGCTGTGTGGGAGAGGTAGACACCATAGACTGTAAGCCCGTCAAAGGGCAGGGATTGTCTCTATCTGTTGCCAAATTGTACATTCCAAGTGCTTAGTACAGTGCTCTGCACATAGTAAGCGCTCAATAAATACTATTGAATGAATGAATGAATGAATCTGCCCATTACTGTTATTTGCTCATTTGCTCCTTCATATATATTTTTATTACCCTATTTATTTGGTTAATGAGGTGTACATCCCCTTGATTCTATTTATTGCTATTGTTTTTGTCTGTCTCCCCGATTAGACTGTAAGCCTGTCAATGGGCAGGGATTGTCTCTATCTGTTGCCGAATTGTACATTCCAAGTGCTTAGTACAGTGCTCTGCACATAGTAAGCGCTCAATAAATACTATTGAATGAATGAATTGATTTATAAGCACACATGGCTTCAAGAGTCCTCCAGGAGTACAAAAATGGAGGAAAACTATGAAAGGGAAGTTGGTCTGGTGAAGTGACTAGGAATGTTCCCAGATAGATTAATTGGGAGAGGAAAGCAGACTCATGTGAGAAACAATAGCAGGTTTCTACTTCAGTTTCTCTGCACCAGTCCCAGTCTGAACTCTCCTTCTTCATTTGTGGTCGAGTCATTTCCTTTTCACAGCGATCTTATGGATATATTCCCTCCAGAATGTCCTATCTTCAGAGTCTTTCTGGTTTGCATATCCATAGAGTTTTCTTGGTCAAAAATACAGAAGTGGTTTACCACTGCCTTCTTCTGTGAAGTAGAAACTGAAGTCTCTGCCATTTTCTTTGGTCAACATTTTAATCACTTGATCACCCATCTTTGTCTCTTTCCCATGCCACTGCTGCCCAGCACGGGTGAACCAACTTTGTTCGACACTTCGGCTTAAACCTTTCCATTATGGGTAACCCTAAAGGGAGAGTATCTCTCAGTGACATAGATCTAAGCTTTATTGGCATATGCAAACTCTCCTGCCATGGTAAGGTGTTGATTCAAGGAGAAGCAGCCTGGAGAGGGTTCTAATCTTGGCTCTGCCACTTGTCTGCTGATTGACCCTGGACAAGTCACTTCACTTCTCTGTGTCTGTTATCTCATCTGTAAAATGGGGATTGAGATTGTGAGCCCCACGTGGGACAGGGACTGTGTCTAACCTGATTTGCTTGTATCCACCCAGCGCTTACTGCAGCATCTGGCACATAGCAAGTGCTCAACAAATATAATAATTATTATATTATAATAATATTATTATTATTATTAGGAGAGGCTCTGTCCTGGCAGCGAATTATTTTCTGCCTGTACTCTTTCCCCATTAGATTGTAACCCCCTTGGAGAAACTAATTAGATCTTCTCCCTCTCTTGTACCTTCCAGGAGCACTTGGCTCAGTGAGCTACAAACAATAGATCCTTGAATATGTTGGTGGCTCGATTGATGGACCAAATAGAGCCCAGACAGGATGCATGAGACTGCTGGGTGTTTGCAGGAATGAAGTTTCAAGATGGAGCAGTTAAGGTCTACCCTAGCCATTAGGATTTAGCCACTCATGAGCAAATATGAAGGAGTGTCCCTGGCACAGTCCTAGAGAATGCGCTGCAAAGAAAGACATTGTTCCTGGTGGTGAAAAGAATGAGAAATTTGACCTAGATGGGGGGTGAAATTGGGAAAATGAATCTGTGGCTATAAAAAGAAAAGTTCAAGCTGGATATAAAACAAGTTGGATAAAAAAATAGAATGACATCGTACTTGATGGTGGCATTGAAGCTTCATTGCTAAATCTGTTGAATTTATCAGCAAGAGAAGAAAAATTCCTATCTGGCAAATGGATTGAATGACATGAGTCTTGCTGACAATCCAAGGCTAATCGGAAAGAGCTCTGAGATTCCACGAGTCGGGCAGATGGGAAATAATGGGACAGATGTATTAATATCAATTGCTCCTCATTCCTTCCAAGTTCATGTAACCCAGACAGGGACAAAGATAAAAACAAAACCCCTACTCAGCTGGCTCTTTATACTTAACAATCTGTCTTGTTTTGAAGACAATACAGTATTTGTAAGCTCTGATTTTATCAATTTAGCATAAACAGATTCCTTAGAAGCAGCATGGTTTATTGGAAAGAACACAAGCCTAGAAATCAGAGGACCTGGATTCTAATTTTATTCAGGCATATTTATTGAGCGCTTACTGTGTGCAGAGTACTGTACTAATCCCACCTCTACCACTTGCCTGCTGTGTGACTTTGGTCAAGTCACTTAATTTCTTTGTGCCGGAGTTTTCCCATCTGTAAAATGGGGATTCAACACCTATTTCTCCCTCCCCCTTAGACTGCAAACCCAATGTGGGACTGGAATCATGCCAAATTTTTTTAAGGTATTTGTTAAGCATTTACTATGTGTGAGGCACTAGGATAGATACAGCATAATCATGTTGGACACAGTCCATGTCCCACATGGGGTTCACAACCTTCATCCTCTTTTTACAGATTTTTTTTAAAGATTTTACAGATGGAGTGTGAAACATCCATGGAAATTATAATGGAAAGAGCACAGGACATGGTCAGAGGTTTTATCCTCTGCCCTGTCACTTTTCTGTGTGTGATCTCAGAATATCACTTAAACTTCTCTTTTTTTTCTTTTTTTTAATATTTGTTGTCATTACTGTACACTTAAACCATACTAAGTGCTGGGGTAGATATAAGCTAACCATGTTGGACAGAGTGCATAGCTCAAATGGGGCTCACAGTCAACCCCCATTTTACAGATGAGGCAACAGAGGCACAGAGAAGTTAAGTGACTTGCCCAAGATCACACAGCAGACTATTCACTAGATCACGCTGCTTCTCTGTGCCTCCGTTTTCTCATCTACAAAGTGGGGATCCAACACCTGTTCTCCCTCCCACTAAGACACTGAGCCCCATGTGGGATCTGTTTAACTTATATCTAACACAGTGCTTAGTACAATGCTTGCCACATAGTAAGCACTTAACAAATATCACAATTATTGTTATCACTACTATCATTACAGATGAGGTAATTGAGACATAAAGAAACAGAGAAACTTGCCCAAGATCACACAACAGACTAGTGGTGGATTCAGAATTAGAACCCAGGGCCTCTGACTCCTACGTCCATACTTTTTCCACTAGGCACACTGCTTCCCTGCTTATATTCTAATCTGCTTATACTGTATTTGTACAAGAACTTAGCCCAGTGCTTGGCCCATAGAAAGCAGGTAACGATTACTACAACTGTTATCATTAATTTTCTGACATATATCATGGCTAAAGGTACAGATTTTAATCTGTTGTCTAAATAGGAAATTACCTCTAATAAGATCTGAGAGCAAAATCAATGCTCAGTTAAATGATCAATCAGAAATAAATGAGAAAGTTCTCACATTATTACATTGAAATCAATACAAAAATTGTACAGAACTTTAGGCGGATATTGATGAAAATGCCCTACCTCAAATGCCTAATTTGGCATTAATAAGGTAGAAAACACACTTTTCACATTTTTTCTGAAGTTTTTGCTTAAAGAAATCAGCAGTATCATCTATTCATTCTTGTTCACGATCTAAATACTACTATGGTGAATTTCACAGAAGGCATTACATACAAAATCATTTCTGCTCCCCACTAGGAGAGTTTAGAGTGTAGCTATATTTCATTATGCTCGAATCCTTGTGCTAAGTGATTTAGAGGGATTTTACCAAGTGATCTTCATGATAAAGAAAACAACCTTTCATTGACTTGCCACAATTGTGGAAAACTGTATTTTTTTCTCTTAATGGGGGAAGCACTAAGGGATTCATTCTTACTATTATTTATAAAGTGCTTCCTATCTTTCAAGGACTATACTAAGTGCTAGGATAGCTATAAGACAATCAGATCAGTCAGTGATCCACTCTCTGAGGAGATAGGTAGAAGAGATAATTCAAATGAGGATATTGAGCCCCTGAGAGGCTAGGTATCTTTTCCAAAAAGCAGGTTACTCCCAGGCAGAGCTGGGCCTAGAACCCTAGTCTCCTGACTCCTACCCTCACATTCTTTTCACCGGACAAGCTATGATAAAAACTATGGAGTAAATTGGTTTCAAATTTTATAATCTCAGAATATATCTCAGAATACCAGACATCAGTTCCCCTATGATCTAAGACTTTCAAACTTATAGAGCAAGGTCGTTAGAGACAAAGCAGAGCAGAACTCATAGCAAAATGGTATAATGTTCTAAAATAGAGCCTTTAAAATCAAAATGTTTGTTCCAGAAGAAGCAGAAACAGTCCCCTCAAGAAGGTATCTTGACCAGTCTTTATATCCAATTAAGCCTGTCAATCTATGTCTTAAGAGAAGCAGCATGGCTCAGTGGAAAGAGCATGAGCTGGGGAGTCAGAGATCATAGGTTCAAATCCTGGCTCTGCTGCTTGTCAGCTGTGTGACTTTGGGCAAGTCACTTGACTTCTCTGTGCCTCAATTCCCTCATTTATAAAATGGGCATTAAGACTGTCAGCCCCACATGGGACAACCTGATCACCTTGTATCCTCCCCAGTGCTTAGAACAGTGCTTTGCACATAGCTGGTGCTTAATAAGAATAATAATAATAATGCTGGTATTTGTTAAGCACTTACTATGTGCCAAGCACTGTTCTAAGTGCTTAACAAACACCATCATTATTATGATTATTATTAAATCAATATAGTTCATTTCACAGTTCTGATACATTAATAAGAATAATAATAATGTTGGTATTTGTTAAGTGCTTACCATGCTGCTTCTCTAAAAAAAAGTGTTTGTTAAGCGCTTACTATGTGCAAAGCATTGTTCTAAGCACTGGGGTATACAGGGTAATCAGGTTGTCCCACATGAAGCTCACAGTCTTAATTCCCATTTTACAGATGAGGTAACTGAGGGTCAGAGAAGTGAAGTGACTTGCCCACAGTCACACAGCTAAGTGGCAGAGCCAGGATTTGAACCCATGACCTCTGACTCCCAAGCCCAGGCTCTTTCCAATGAGCCACGCTGCTTCTCTAAAGCTTATCATTTAATATAATATAAAAATGAAAAACCTCTTGGTACCACTGTTTGAAATATTCTTTTCTAATTAGTTTTTTTTTTTAAATCAGGTTTTCTAAATATATCCATCTTAGTCCATTGATGGTAGAATATTAGATGTTCACTGATTCCTAGACTTTGGTAAATTGAGTAGAAAATCATTTAAAAATTCCTAAAAAGAAAGTATATATATTTCATATCCCCCCCTCAGGGTCGTACCTGGAGAATTTCCAGTACTCTACCAGTCTCGACTGCATGAGAGGGAGTCAAGCAGAGGCCTGTCCATTCCATTCCTAGCTTGGGCAGTGGCTAGAGAGTGGAAGGCAATCTGCTACAAGTCAAAAACTCCCCTGTGCTGGGCAGCAGCAACATGGGAGAGAGTCGAGGGCAGAGACTCAAGATGACTGCATGGAAGGAGGCAGTGGTAAACACTTCTGTATTTTTACCAAGAAAACTCTATGGACACACTCCCAGAAAGATTGCGGAATGGAGATGGGGCATTCTGGAAGTAATGTGCCCATGGTGTGGCTGTGGGTCGGAGACATATTGACAGCATAAGACAACAAGACAGTATTTCATATATGTGTATTCATGTATTCATGTACATGTTCAAGAGAAAAGACACAAACATCCCAAGTGGAATTATTCATCCTTTTCACCAAAGAGTCATGACGATGACTATGTATTACTAGTTAAGAGATAAATGGATAACTATTTTCTCTCAGTTTACTTTGAATGAGTGGAGCACAGATTAATTATATGAAACAGCAGTCAGCATGCAGTGGTTAGTAGAGATTCCAGGTTAAATTCCCTAGAGAAGCAATTAACTTTGGCTGAAGATAAAAAATACGTTGTTTGAAAGGTTTGAAAGAGCGCGATTGTGAAATGATTTTTTCCCTCTCTTATTCTCATTATTGTTCAAACTTAGGTACCTTGTCTGACCCAGTCTTTGTTATGAATTCTGTGCTTTAACGTAGTGCAGCATTTGTGATATCCAGAGACCAATTCTTCCCAATTAACAGTCATAGTTGTCTCATCATCTTCAGAAGATGAAGCAGGCCTCTCAAACAAGGAAATAAGGGCAGAGGTGAAAGAAATGGCATGAACCTGTGAAAGAAAAGATTGATAAAGGAAAAAGAGGTGTGTGAGAAAATACAGCATTAGGACTCTGTAGTTCATAAATTGAAAATATGCAGGTATTTACATTTTGATCACATCCTCCAGATTTTGTATTAAAAGAACCAGGAGGTTGACATGTTAAAAAATACTTGATTAAATGGTGTGGAAAAATTCAAGCAGAGAGTACATAGTTCAGTACTTGTTTATGCTTGCAGTTATAAATGCCTAGAAAAAAAACAATTTAGAGTATCCAATTGGGACCAGCTACACAGAAAGGTTTTATAAAGAAGGATGTTAGCCTATAAATATTATCCTCAGTGCTCACGTCTAATGGATTAGACATCCATTGTGACACAAGATTAACAAATGATTTGGATCCAAACTGAACAAATCATCAGGACAATTACAGAGAAGAAGGTCTTATGCTAGCAGTGGAAGGAATTGTAGCCTAATTCATCTCTTCTCTCCTGTGAACTTCAATGACTTTAGGATGTAGCATGGGCTCCATTATGCTCTGCTCATTGTCTGCCTTTAAAATTATGTTTCAATTGTAGTCGGGCTGTATGGCTGAAAGCAGAAAATAAAAATCACCTCACATTGAAACTTTACAACTCACCTGTCCAGATATATCCCCAAAGGTCAGAATGGATTCATTGGCATCGTGAGGATTATACCAATAGTCCATGCAGGAGGGTGTGCCCTTCAAGCCATGTAGTTTATACTGGCAAGAAAACCCTTCTTTGGAGAGCATATCGTAGAAACAAATCTCTTTGCTTGTAAAAGCCACGGCTATCTGCAGCAGCAGGAGCCAGAAAGAAATATAACATGGTAAATCAGACAGTCCAATTTCAACAAAGCCAAGTTACTTCTCCCTTCCTGAAGAATGGTGATTCCCTTAAAAAAACGGTTTCTATGTATCCTTCCCCCTCTCCAGAATTTGGGTTTGCTTGGACCAGTTGAGCTGGGCCACTGGATGGAAGCTGCGAAGGTTAGGATCCTCTAGACTGTAAGCTTGTTGTGGGCAGGGAACTTGCCTACCAACTCTGTGCTATCGTACTCTCCCAAGTGCTTGGGATACAGTGCTCTGCACTCAGTAAGAGCTTAATAAATGTGATCGATTGATTCCAATAAAGCTGTTTAAAGCTGCTGTTCCCGGGCCTGTGGATATGAACTCATATCCACAGGTGCCGGCTTTGACTACCATCTCTACGCAGATGACACGCAGATCTACATCTCCGCCCCGTCCTCTCCCGCTCCCTTCAGGCTTGCATCTCCTCCTGCCTCCAGGACGTCTCCACCTGGATGTCGGCCCGCCACCTAAAACTCAACATGAGCAAGACTGAGCTCCTCATCTTCCCTCCCAAACCCGGTCCTCTCCCAGACTTCTCTATCACCGTCGATGGCACGACCATCCTTCCCGTCTCTCAGGCCCGCAATCTCGGTGTCATCCTTGACTCGTCTCTCTCGTTCACCCCACACATCCTATCCGTTACCAAGACCTGCCGGTTTCACCTCTACAATATCGCCAAGATCCACCCTTTCCTCTCCACCCAAATGGCTACCTTACTGTTACAGGCTCTCGTTATATCCCGGCTAGATTACTGTGTCAGCCTTCCTCCCTTCCTTCCTCTCTCGCCCCGCTCCAGTCTATTCTTCACTCCGCTGCCCGGCTCATCTTCCTGCAGAAACTATCTGGACATGTCACTCCCTCTCTTAAACAACTCCAGTGGTTGCCTATCAACCTCCACTCCAAACAAAAACTCCTCACTCTAGGCTTCAAGGCTCTACATCACCTTGCCCCTTCCTACCTCTCCTCCCTTCTCTCTTTCAACCACCCACCCCGCACGCTCCGCTCCTCTGCCGCCCACCTCCTCACCGTCCCTCGGTCTCGCCTATCCCGCCGTCGACCCCTGGGCCACGTCCTCCCGCGGTCCTGGAACGCCCTCCCTCCTCACCTCCGCCAAACTGATTCTCTTTCCCTCTTCAAAACCCTACTTAAAACTCACCTCCTCCTATAGGCCTTCCCAGACTGAGCTCCTCTTCTCCCTCTACTCCCTCTGCCACCCCCCCTTTACCTCTCCGCAGCTAAACCCTCTTTTTCCCCTTTTCCCTCTGCTCCTCCACCTCTCCCTCCCCATCCCCACAGCACTGTACTCGTCCGCTCAACTGTATATATTTTCATTACCCTATTTATTTTGTTAATGAATTGTACATCGCCTTGATTCTATTTAGTTGCCATTGTTTTTACGAGATGTTCTTCCCCTCGACTCTATTGCCATTGTTCTTGTCTGTCCATCTCCCCCGATTAGACTGTAAGCCCGTCAAACGGCAGGGACTGTCTCTATCTGTTGCCGACTTGTTCATCCCAAGCGCTTAGTACAGTGCTCTGCACATAGTAAGCGCTCAATAAATACTATTGAATATGAAAGTAGTGAGCCTGGAAACCTGTAGATCTACCCTGGCCAGACAGCATCATTGTGCGTGGCTCCAAAAGGATCAGAAAAATTGCAGCCAGCACAGAGGAAGAGGAGGTATAAAAGGATGGGCAGCTCCTTATAATAATATTAATAATGTTGGTATTTGTTAAGCGCTTACTATGTGCAGAGCACTGTTCTAAGCGCTGGGGTAGATACAGGGTAATCAGCTTGTCCCACGTGAGGCTCACAGTCTTAATCCCCATTTTACAGATGAGGTAAGTGAGGCACAGAGAAGTTAAGTGACTTGCCCATGGTCACACAGCTGACAAGTGGCGGAGCTGGAATTCGAACCTATGACCTCTAACTCCCAAGCCCAGGCTCTTTCCACTGAGTCACACTGCTTCTCTCTTCCTCCTCTTCCTTCTCTTCCTTCACCTCCTGTTCCTTCTTGTTCCCTGTATGTTCCTTCTTTTTTTTTTTATAATGACACTTGTTAAGCACTTATTATATTCCAGGCATTGTACTAAGCACAGAAAAGCAGCGTGGCTTAGTGGAAAGAGCAAGGGCTTGGGAGTCAGAGGACGTGAGTTCTAATCCCAGCTCCGCCACTTGTCTGCTCTGTGACCTTGGGCAAGCCACATAATTCTCTGTGCCTCACTTACCTCCTCTGTAAAATGGGGATTAAGACTGTGAGCCTCATGTGGGACAACCTGATAACCCTGTATCTACCCCAGCGCTTAGAACAGTGCTCCGCACATAGTAAGCGCTTAACAAATACCAACATTATTATTATTATTCCACGGGCTGAAAGCTATGACCATCTGCAAGCTGCAGGATCCATCCACCACTCTCCCTGCTCCCAATTCCCAGGGCTCAGCTGCATGGGAAGGACTCTGACCCTCCTCCGGGACACCAGGGTTTTCACAATGTCCTGCTCCAGCCCAGCGATGGACTTGACCACCAGCAGCGAATCTTCCAAATTTCTGGAACATTTCGAAGGTCACCTGGGTGGCCGCTGCTGTGACTCTTATGACAGTTGTCCTGAGCTATGTGGAGTCTGCTGCTAGCTTCATTTTTCCCATCTGCTTTCTCTGTTATAGCTTTATTATCCTTTCCATATATGTCACCAACACCTCATCTCTCCCCTCATTCTTAGATTGTCAGCTCTTTGGGGCTAGGACTGTGTCTATATCTCTCGGTGTATTTCTTTCCCAGGGTTAAGTGCAGTGATTTGCGTATAGTAAGAACTAAATAAATACTATTACCACTATAACTATTATTCTCTGCTTCCTTCCTCTGAACAAAGTGTTAGGAGACTAATGTACCCTGCAGATCACTTGCGAATTCGAGAATTCCCTCCTGAGGTCATGACCATTGACTTTAGGCACTCGATCAGCTCTCCCCTTCCTACAAAACCCACCTCATCTTCCACTACAACTCAGCCTGCGCACTTCACTTCTCTAACAGCAGCTTACTTACTGTGTCCTGATTTTGCCTCTTTCACTGCCAACCCCTTGCTTACGTCCTCCCCCTTTCCTGGAACTCTCTCCCCCTTCATATCCATCATTAAATCCTGTTTGTCCCACCTTCACAACCACTAAAATCCGCCCTTTCCTCTCCATCCAAAATGCTACTACATTAATACAATCACTCATCCTCTCCTGCCTGGATTACTGCATCAGCCTTCTTGCTGACCTCCCAGCCTATTGGCTCTTCCCACTCCAGTCCGTGGCTCATTTTTCTACAAAAACATTCAGTACATATTTCCCCAATCCTCAAAAATCTCCAGTGGCTATCCATCCATCACTGCATCAAACAAAAACTCCTCAAGTCTGACAGACGATTGCTCTCCCCAACTTCAAAGTATTTCTGAAGACCCATTTCCTCCAAGAGGCCTACCCTGACTAAGCCCCCCTTTCCTCTTCTCCCACTCCCTTCTTCGTCGCCCTGACTTGTTTGCTCCCTTTTCTCTTCCCCCCTCCCAGACCCACCGCACTTGTGTATAAATCTGTAATTTATTTATTTACATTTATATTAATGATTCTTCTCTCCTGCCCTTCCCACCCCAGACTGTAAGCTCATTGTGGGCAGGGAATGTGTCTGATTGTTTTATTCCACTCTCCCAAGCACTTAATACAGTGCTCTGCACACAGTAAGCGCTCAATAAATACAATTGAATGAATGAATGAATGAATGAATGAACATCCAACAGGCCACCACTCTCCCAATCATCAAAGCCTTACTAAAATTATATCTCTTCCAAGAAGCCTTCCCTCATTAACCTCTCATTTCCACATCTTTACAGCATTTCCTTCTGTTTTTAACTGTGAGCTTGAGTCTGTGCCCCATAAACACGTTGATACTCACCCCCACAGCAGTTATGCACACATCCTTTTACACTGTTCTTTCCCCTATCTGTAATTTATTTTAATGTCAGCATACCCACTAGACTGAAACTTCTTGAAGGCAGAGATCATGTTTGCCAACACTATTATATTATCTCTCCGCAAGCACTTAATACACTGTTCTGCACACAATAAGCACTCAGTAAATACCATTAGTGGTTATTTAATCCTGTCAAGGCCAGACATCTTTACTCTGATGTCATGACCACCCACAGAGTCATCACTTGATCAGGCTCACCCTGGTTCTAGGCTCTTATGTCTATGATATTCTGTGGTATATGAAAATGTCTATAGAAATTCATTCAATCATCTTTCTTGAGTGCTTATTGTGTGCAGAGCTTTGTACGAAGTGCTTGGGAAAGTACAAGAATAAACAGCGACATTCCCTGACCACAACAAGCTCACAGTCTAGAGTAGGGGAGACAGACATCGATAAAGATAAATAAAATCACATTAGGGGCTGGGAGGTGAGAAGAGCAAAGGAATAAATATAATTACAGGCATGTACATAAGTGCTTTGGGGCTCGGAGCGGGGAGAGCAGAGGGAGCAAATCAAGGAGAGACAGAAGGGAGTGGGAGATGAGGAAAAGTGGGGCTTAGACTGGGCAGGTGTCTTGGAGGACATGTGCCTCTATCTGCTACTGCTTTCCATTGGGTACTAATTTAGTAAGCTAAAGCTTTAATATCCTGGACCTTAACACCAACACATTTTATAAATCTACAATTTATTTAAAATAATACATTTTGAAAATTTTATACCTTGTTTACATTTTCCAGAGACACCAGGCTGGTCACCCACAGGTCCTTAAGCTTGACAGTGTCCATAGAGATGTGAAGAGTTTCTTGCAAATTTAAATTCTCTCCCCAAACTCCTAGTAAGCCATCCTTACTGATAGTCAGGTAACGATTGAAGCTTTTTAAGAAAATTACTTTCTGAATGGTGTCTTTGTGGATCAGTGGGAGGAATCTGAGGTCTGTCCACTGAGGGACCACAGATAATTTTGCCTGCTCATCTTTTTCGTAAAGATCCAATAGAATAAACGAGGTTAGTTTGTCCCAGTTAATGTAATCATCTCGAGCCGTGTCTACTTTATCAAACAGTTTTCTGTATTTCTCCTTCGTGCCATGGCCTACAGCATCCAGCATTCTCTCCGTGAATTCTTCTCTGGTCATGCACACTGGTTTGTTTGGCCCTGAGGACTTCAAAAATGACAGTTTGAGACAAAATATATTGTGTCGCTCTCCTTTCTCTAGCACTGTTGCTTGAATTTGCAGGACAAATGACAAATAGTTTAGATTCAGGGAACGGCTCAGTCAAGAGATACGAAGTAGAACAACTTCAAGAACTCTGTGTGCCGTCCTTAGAGCTCACAAAAGCATTTGACTCCTTTGTTACATCTGGCTGCAGGTAACCACTGGAGAACTTTGGTTGTTCTGAATAGTGTATCAGGATCCTAAAATTACTTCACAGCAATTTGGCTAGTCACATAAAAAATGGGAAGCCCCTGCCAGATTCCTTCCCCATCGCTGTCAGAGTATGGGTATGCTGTATCTGAGGTCTAATTTTGGTGCAAACTATTCTATACAACCATTATGAAGAAAACAATGAGCAATCTGGAATTTAATATCAAAATGAGATTCTTGTTCTTTCAAATGAACAGGCTGAACCATCCATAGTTCACGAATTTATAATGTACAGAGACCCATGATTCATTTTGCTTTTACTTCACTTTCCACTTCAAAAATGTAACTGACATGGGAGATTTTTAAAAGCCAGGATTTTATAAATTATGGAGATAAAGCATTAAATTGTACAATTTAAAAGCACATTTATTCTAAGTGTGCTGTAGAATTGTTCTTTGTTTTTGAAAAGCAGTAAATGATGACACTTGTTAGGAACTGAATCTCTTTCTAGGCATTTTGGTCTTTTCAATCAATTTGCTAATCAATCAATCATATTTATTGAGCCTTCAGTGTGTGCATTCATTCATTCAATAGTATTTATTGAACGCTTACTATGTGCAGAACACTGTACTAAGCGCTCAGAATGTTCAATTCAGCAACAGATAGAGACAATCCCTGCCCAATGACGGGCTCACAGTCTAATCAGGAGAGACAGACAGCAGAGCAAAACAGAACAAAACAAAAACAAGACAACATTATCACGATAAATAGAATCAAGTGGATGTACACCTCATTAACAAAATAAATAAAGGAATAAATAATATATACAAATGAGCACAGTGCTCACAGTGATAGGCGAGAACGGGGGACAGTGAGGAGGTGAGCGGCAGAGGAGCAGAGTGCATGGGGTGGGCAGTAGAAAGAGAGAAGAGAGGTGAGGTAGGAGGGGGTAAGGTGATGGAAAGCCTTGAAGCCCAGAGTGAGGAGTTTTTGTTTCATGCAGAGGTTGATAGGCAACCCCTGGAGGAGGGGAGTGACATGCCCAGAGAGTTTCTGTAAGAAGATGATCCGGGCAGCAGAATGAAGAATAGACTGGAGTGGGGAGAGACAGGAAGAAGGGAGATCAGAGAGAAGGCAAACACAATAATCCAGCCGGGATATTATGAGAGCTTGTACCAGCACAATAGCTGTTTGGATGGAGAGGAAAGGGCGGATCTTGGCGATATCGTAAAGGTGAGACCGGGAGGCGTTGGAGACGGATGGGATGTGTGGGGTGAATGAGAGAGCTGAATCAAGGATGACACCAAGGTTGCGAGCCTGTGAGACGGGAAGGATGGTCGTGCTGTCCACAGTGACAGGGAAGTCAGGGAGAGGACAGGGCTTGGGAGGGAAGATAAGGAGCTCAGTTTTGGACATGTTGAGTTTTAGGTGGTGGGCAGACATCCAGGTGGAGACGTCCCGGAGACAAGAGGAGATACGAGCCTGAAGGGAGGGGGAGAGGACAGGGGAAGAGATGTAGATTTGTGTGTCATCTGCATACAACAAAGGCAGTTGAAGCCGTGAGAGCGAATGAGTTCACCAAGGGAGTGAGTATAGATGGAGAACAGAAGAGGGCCAAGAACTGACCCTTGAGGAACCCCTACAGTTAGTGGATGGGAGGGGGAGGAGAAGCCCGTGAAAAAGACCGAGATGAATGGCCAGAGAGATAAGAGGAGAACCGGGAGAGGACGGAGTCCATGAAGCCAAGGTTAGATAAAGTGTGGAGGAGAAGGGCATGGTCAACAGTGTCAAAGGCAGCTGAGAGGTCAAGGAGGATTAGAATAGAGTAGGAGCCATTGGATTTGGCAAGAAGGAGGTTATGGGTGACCTTTGAGAGAGCAGTCTCGGTAGAGTGGAAGGAACGGAAGCCATATTGGAGGGGGTCCAAGAGAGAGTTGGAGATGAGGAATCCAAGGCAGCAAGTGTAGAAGACTCGTTCTAGGAGTTTGAAAAGGAAGGGTAGGAGGGAGATAGGACAATAACTGGAAGGGGAAGTGGGGTTGTCGAGAGAGAGTTTTTTTCAGGATGAGGGAGACATGGACATGTTTGAAGGCAGAGGGAAAGAAGCCACTGGAGAGTGAGTGCTTAAAGATAGAAGTTAAGGGGGGGAGGAGGGAAGGGGCGATAGTTTTTATAAGGTGAGTGGGCATGCAGAACACCGTACTAAGCATTTGAGAGAGTAAAGAATATAACAGAGTTGGTAGACATGTTCCCTGCCCACAGTGAGCTTAGTCTAGAGGGAGAGACCGTAATATAAATGAATGAATTACTGGTATTTACATGAGTGCTGCAGGGCTAAGGGTGGTGTGAATAAGGGATACAGATCCAAGAGTGACACAGTAGGGAGAGAGAGTAAGGAGAAAAAGGCTTAATTGGGAAAGATGTCTCCGAGGACATGTGACCTCCATAATACTCTGAAGGTGGAGAGAGTAGTGGCCTGATGCATATGGAAGGTGGGGGTTCCAGGCCAGAGCCAGGATGTGGGAGAGGAATTGGTGGTGAGATAGGTGAAATCAAGTTTCAGGGAGTAGCTTGGCATTATATGAGTGAAGTGTACTGGCTGGGTTGTAGTAGGAAAAGAGAGGTAAGGTAGGAGGAGTCAAGGGCTTGACTGCTTTAAAGACAATGGTAAGTTTTTCTGTTTGATGCAGAGATGGATAGGCATTCATTCATTCATTCAATCATATTTATTGAGAGTTTGCTGTGTGCAAAGCACTGTATTAAGCACTTAGGAGAGTACAATATAGCAACAGACACATTCCCCACCCACAGCGAGCTTGTAGTCAAGAGGGGGAGACAGACATTCATATGTATATATATATATAAATAAATAAAATACAGATATATACATATGTGCCCTGTGGATAGGAGGGATGATGAATGAAAGAAGGAAATCAGGGTGATGCAGAAGGGAGTGGGAGAAGAGGAGAGGAAGGCTTAGTCAGGGAAGTCTTCTTGGAGGAGATGTGCCTTCAATAAAGCTTTGAAGTTGGGGACAGCAATTATCTGCCTGATATGAGGAGGGAGAGCATTCCAGGCCAGAGGTAGGATGTGGGATAAATTACAGATTAGGGAAATGGCAGAGTATAAGGCTATAATAATAATAATAATAGTAATTCTGGTATTTGTTAAGCACCTACTATTTGCCAAACTCTGTTCTAAGCACTGGAGTAGATACAAAGGTAATCACGTTGTCCTATGTGGGGCTCACAGTCTTAATCCCCATTTTACAGAGGAATTAACTGAGGCACAAAGAAGTTAAGTGGCTTGCCCAAGGTCACACAGCAGACAAGTGGAGGAACTGGGATTAGAATCCACGTCCTCTGATTCCCAAGCCCATGTTCCTTCCATTAAGCCATGCTGCTTCTCATGGACATGAGTGTTGTGCAACTGCGGTAAATATCAACTGCTTAAGGAAATTAGAACTGAGCACAGAGTGTAAGCTCCCTCTGGACTGTAAGCTCACTGTGGGCAGGGAATGTGTCTGTTATATTGTACTCTCTCAAGTGCATAGAACAGTAGTCTGCATGCAGAATGTGCTCACTACATATGATTGATCAATTGATTGATAGGTGACATGAAGGGGAGGGCAGGTAGAGGAAATGAGGGTTTAGTCAAAGAAAGCCTCTTGGAGGGGTTGCAATCTAAGTAGGTCTTTGAAGGTAAGAGGAATCCTCTCCAAACTACTTGAGTGAATTGTCTACACCCACTGGCTCAAATTCCCCTCTTCCAATTTTCTCCTTGACTCCCTCCGATCTGGCTTCCATCCCTCTCACTCCACAGAAACCACCCTTTTAAAGGTCACCAATGATCTCCTTCTTGCCAAATCCAATGGCCTCTACTCCATCCAAATCCTCCTCGATCTCTCATCTGCCTTCAACACTGTGGACCATCCACTTTACCTGGAAACGTTATCCAACCTTGGCTTCACTGATTCTGTCCTCTCCTGGTTCTCCTCTAGTCTCTCTGGCCGTTCATTCTCAGGGTCCTTCATGGACTCCTCCTCCTCCTTATTATTATTATTATAGCCTTATACTCTGCCATTTCCCTAATGGACTCCTCCTCACCCCCCTCCTCAAAAAACTCCAGTGGTTGCCCATCCACCTCCACATCAAACAAAAACTCCTCACCATTGGCTTTAAAGCACTCCAGCACTGTGGGGGTCCCTCAAGGTTCAGTTCTCGGTCCCCTTCTATTCTCCATCTACACTCACTCCCTTGGAGAACTCATTTGCTTCCACTGCTTCAATTGCCATCTCTCTGCAGGTGATACCCAAATCTATATCTTCTTCCCTGTTCTCTCTCCTTCCCTCCAGGCTCCTCCTGCCTTCAGGACATCTCTACTTGGATGTCCTCGCACCACTTCAAATATAACCTGTCCAAGATAGAGCTCCTTATTTTCCCTCCCAAATCCTGTCCTCTCCTGAACTTTCCTGTCACTGTAGATGACACAACCACTCCTCTGCCTCCCATCCCCTAACCTTGGGGGTCCCTCAAGGTTCAGTTCTGGGTCCCCTTCTAATCTCCATCTACACCCACTCCCTTGGAGAACTCATTCACTCTCATGGCTTCAACCACCACTTCTATGCGGATGATACCCAAATCTACATACCAGGCCTGATCTCTCTCCAATCTCAAATCTCTTCTTGCCTTCAAAACATCTCTAGCTGATGTCTTTCCATCATGTCAAACTTAACATGCCCAAAACAGGGCTTCTTATATTTCCACCCAAACCCTGTCCTCCCCCTGACTTTGCCATCACTGTATACAGCACCACCATCCTTCCTGTCTCAAAAGCACATAGCCTTGGCATTATCCTTGACTCCTCTCTGTCATTCACCCCACATATTCAATACGTCACCAAATTCTGTTGGTTTCACCTTCACAATATTGTTAAAATCTGTCCTTTCCTCTCCATCCAAATTGCTACCACATTAATACAATCTCTCATCCTATCCCACCTGGATTACTGCATTAGCTTCCTTGCTGATCGCCCAGCATCCTCTCTCTCCTCACTCCAGTCCATACTTCCCTGCTGCCTGGATCATTTTTCTACAGAAACATTCAGTACGTGTCACCCCCCTCCTCAAAAAACTCCAGTGGTTGCCCATCCACCTCCGCATCAAACAAAAACTCCTCACCATTGGCTTTAAAGCACTCCATCAACTTGCCCACTCCTACCTCACCTCACTTCTCTCCAACAACCAGCCCGCACACTTCTCTCCTCTAGTGCTAACATTCTTACTGTGCTTCCATCTCACCTGTCTCACCACTGACCCCTGGCCCACATCCTGTCTCTGACCTGGAACACCCTTAAATCCATCAGTTAATTACTCTCCCCTCTTTCAAGGCCTTACTGAAGGCACATCTCCTCCAAGAGACCTTCCCAGACCAACCCCCAATTTTCCTCATCTCCTACTGCCTTCTGTGTCACCCTGACTTGTTAACTTTGTGCTTCCTTCCTCCCAGCCCCACAGCACTTATGCACATATCTGTAATTTTATTTTTTTATATTGATGTCTGTCTTGCCCCCTCTAGACTGTAAGCTCGTGTGAACAGGGAATGTCACTGTTTTTTGCTGTGCTGTACTTTCCCTAGTGCTTAGCATTGTGCTGTGCACACAGTAAGCACTCAATAAAGACGATCAAGTGCATGAATGAATGAGGGAGGAAGGAGTTCCAATTAATGTTGGTATTTGTTAAGCGCTTACTATGTGCCGAGCACTGTTCTAAGCACTGGGGTAGATACAGGGGAATCAGGTTGTCCCACGTGGGGCTCACAGTCCCCATTTTACAGATGAGGTAACTGAGGCACCGAGAAGTTAAGTGACTTGCCCAAAGTCACACAGCTGACAGGTGGCAGAGCTGGGATTAGTCAATCAATCAAACATATTTATTGAGCACCTACTGTTTTCAGAGCATTATACTAAGCACATGGGAGAGTAGACTACAACTATAAAACAGACACATTCCCTGAACTCAGTGAGCTTACAGTCTAGAGGAAGAGACAGACATTAATATAAATAAATAAATTATGGATATGCACATAAGTGATGATGATGATGATGAAGGTATTTGTTAAGCGCTTACTATGTGCCAAGGTCTGTTCTAAGCACTGGGGTAGTTACAAGGTAATCAGGTTGTCCCATGTGGGGTTCACAGTCTTAATCCCCATTTTACAGATGAGGTAACTGAGGCACAGAGAAATTAAGTGACTTGACCAAAGTCACACAGCTGATAAGTGGTGGGGCCAAGATTAGAACCCACACATCTGACTCCCAAGCCCAGGCTCTTTACACTAAGCATGTTGCATGCTGTGGGGCTGTGGGTGGTGAATAAAGCTAGCATGTCAGGGTGACACAGAAGGGAGTAGGAGAAAAGGAAATGAGGGCTTAGTCAGGGAAGGTCTCTGGGAGGAGATGTGCTTTCAATAAGGCACTGAAGGTGGGGAGAATAACTGTCTGTTGGATATGGAGAAAGAAAGAAAGAAAAGAGGGAAAGAAGGAAAAGAAGG
Organism: Ornithorhynchus anatinus; assembly: GCF_004115215.2. Taxonomy (NCBI): domain Eukaryota; kingdom Metazoa; phylum Chordata; class Mammalia; order Monotremata; family Ornithorhynchidae; genus Ornithorhynchus; species Ornithorhynchus anatinus. The sequence goes on from NC_041728.1 coordinate 161,255,492, forward strand.
GCTCCTAGCTAGATGAAGGACACGGGCAAGGTGTAGGTGGCAACATAGATGAGAATGAGGTACAGAAAGTAGGTTGGCATTAGAGGAGCAAAATATGCCGACTAGATTGTAGTAGGACATCTGTGAGGTAAAGTAGAAGGGAGAGAACCGATTGAAAGCTTTAAAGTTGTTGATAAAGAGCTTCTGTTTTATGTGGAGTTGAAAGGACAAGCACTAGAGTTTTGTGACAATTGGGAGATATGGACTAAATGTGTTTTTAGAAAAATGAATGGGCAGTAGAGTGAAATATGGACTGGGGTGGGGAGAGACAGGAGTCAGGGAGGTCAGCAAGGAGGTTGATGAAGTTGTCAAATAGAATATAATAATTGCTTGGAATAGTGTAGAAGCAGTTTGGATGGAGAGGAAAGGTCAGATTCTAGAAATGCTGTGAAGTTAGAACTGATAGAATTTAGTGACACTGAAAGTGTGGGTTGAATGAGAGAGATGAGTTGAGGAGTATGTCAAGGTTATGGGCTTTTGAGACCGGAAGAATGATGGTGCTGTCTACAGTGTTAGGAAAGTCAGGCAGAGGACATGGTTCGGGTAAGAAGATGAGGAATTCTGTTTCGCCCATGTTAAGTTTGCAGTGTCAGTGGGACATCTAATTAGAAATGTCCTGAAGGCAGGAGGGAATGTGAGATTCCAGAGGGAGAAGTCAGAGGTAGAGTTGGGAATCTACTGCCCCCCCTTCACCTCCTCTCGGCTAAGCCCCCTTTACCCCCTTTCCCTCTGCTCCTCTCCCTCTCTCTTCCCCTCCCCTCAGCACTGTGCTCATTTGTACATATTTTTATTACCCTATTTATTTTTTTCATGAGGTGTACTTCCCCTTCATTCTATTTGTTGCGATTAAGTTGTCTTGGTTTTCTCTGTCTCCCCTGTTTAGACTGTGAGCGCGTCAATGGGCAGGGATTGTCTCTATCTGTTACCAAATTGTACATTCCAAGCGCTTAGTACAGTGTTCTGCACATAGTAAGTGCTCAATAAATACTATTGAATGAATGAATAAATGAATGAATCATATACAAAGCAGTGGTAGTTGAAGCCTTGGGAGCAAATGAGTTCTCTAATGTATTAGGTGTAGGTGGAGAATAGAAGGGGACCTTGGATTGAGCCTTGAGCCACCACCACAGTTTATTCATTCATTCAATCATATTTATTAAACATTTACTCTGTGCAGAGCACTGTACTAAGTGCTTGGGAAATTACACTGTAACAATAAACAATGACAATCCCTGCCCTCAACAATCTCACAGACTAGGGGGGGAGGACAGACATCAATACAGGGTTGGGGGCCAAGTAGATGCCAGTGAAGGCAATTGAAAAGGAATGGCCAGAAAGATAGGAGAAGAACCAGGAGAGGATAAGGTCCGTAAAGCCAGGGTTAGATCTTTTTTCCATGAGAAGGGGGTGGTCCACCGTATTGAAGGCCGCTAAGAAGTTGAAGAGGATTAGGATGGAGTAGAAGCCATTGAATTTTGCAAGAAAATCACTGGTGACCTTAGAGAGCTCATATTTCTGGAGTAAAAGGGGTGGAAGCCAGATTGGAGGGGGACGAAGAGAGAACTGGAGAGGAGGAAGTGGAGTCAACGAGAATAGGCAACTTGTTCAAGGAGTTTGGAGAAGAGTTACATGTGTGATAGAAGAGAGTTGGGGCAATAACTGGATGGAGCTGTGAGGTCAAAGTTTTGGGGGGGGGGGTTGGTTTTTTTTTTGACAGAGGATACATAAGCATGTTTGAAAGCAGTATGGAAGGAGCCATTGGAGAGTGAGCAGTTGAAGACTACAATCAGGGCGGGAGGAGGAAAGGGAGCAAGTTTTTTGATATGGTGCAAAGAACACACCTTAAAAATTATCTGAGCATGATCACTGAGGATGTAGGAACCTCCATCCTGCCTTCAATTTAACACTGAAAGTGTTAAAATTCAAAATGGAAAAAACCCTGCAAAGATATAATGCCTCAGTAGCACCTAATTCAGTGTCCTGCATCTCTATGGGCTTCAATAAATGTTTGGTGAGGATAACCTTGTGGAAAATTGCTTTCATTGAATACTCTATATACCTCATGCTAGTATTAATTGTTTATTCCTCATTTTCATATTGACAAAATTATATATGAAAATCAAAGCCTATTTCATCATCTTTGATTCTCCTAGTATTACATTCCTATTTCTGGAAATAGAAAACTACTTTGAATGACACCTATTTAAAATGATTTTAGAGTTCAAGACTGCCAGATTGCAAACTGGACCCTTGGAGAATTTAATTTTCTGCCCTAGAATAGCAAAACTATTTGCCTAAAGAAGGATTTGTACACGTCAACATGAACCAATATCATAGTTTGAGTTTGAGTGTGAAGGTCAAAAGAAGAAAAGACAAGACTATTTTGGTGGTAAATAAACATAATGGGAGGAATATCAGGCTACCCTTGAAAAGCTAGTATTCGGAAAGATTGTGCAGAAATTCTTCATTCTTTTATCAAGTACAGGAGGTAGGTGACATTTGGTTCTAGCCCCCAAAAATGTGGGCCAAAAATAATGGCTTATTAAATAAAGAGTAGACAGATGGTGTGGCTGAGATCATGAGACTGGGAGTCAGGACATCCTGATTCGATTTCTGGCTCCACCTCTGGTCAGCTGTGTGACCTTGGCTGAGTCACTAAAATGATCTGTGCCTCAGTGGCCTTATCGGTGAAATGGGATAAAATAATTCTTCTACTTCCTTCTTAGATGGTGAGTCCTGTATGCTTCAGTATTATTTTTTATTCACACCAGGCTTGGCATAGCAGAAGCACTTAAGAAATATCTCGGGGATTCTCATTCATATTATCATTAGTAGTAGGGTTTTAGTAGTAGCAGAAATAGTATTCTATTAATCTATTTTGATGCTACTGATGCCTTCCTCAATGTCTTGTTTTATTGTCTGTCTCCCCTTTCTAGACTGTAAGCCCGTTGTTGGGTAGGGTTGGTCTCTATCTGTTGCTGAATTGTACTTTCCAAGCGCTTAGAAAGCGCTCAATAAATACGATTGAAGGAATGAATGAATAGTATTTATTAGGGTCTTACTATGTGCCAAGCACTATACTAAGTTCTGGAGTAGATATAAGATCATTAGGTCCCATTTGGGGCTCACGGTCTAAGAAGGAGGGAGAACTGGTATTGAATCCCCATTAATAATGATAATAATAATGGCATTTGTTAAGAGCTTACTATGTGCAAAGCACTATTGTAAGCGCTGGGGAGGGTACAAGATAATCAGGTTGTTCCACATGGGGCTCACAGTCTTAATCCCCATTTTACAAAGGAGGGAACTGAGGCACAGAGAAGTGAAATGGCTTGCCCAAAGTCACACAGCTGACAAGTGGCAGAGCCGGGATTAGAACCCATGACTTCTGACTCCCAAGCCCAGGCTCTTTCCACTGAGCCACACTGCTTCTCTAATGCTTCTCTCATTAGAAAAGCAGCATGATGTAGTGGATACAGCACGGGCCTGGAAATCAGAAGGTTCTAGTCCTGGCTCCACCACTTGACTGCTGTGTGACCTTGGTTAGTCACTTCATTTCTCTGTGCCTCAGTTACCTCATCTATAAAATGGGGATTGAGACCATGAGCCCCACGTGGGACAGAGGCTGTGTCCAACCTGATTTGCTTGGATCCACCGCAGTGCTTAGTACTGTTGCCTGTAAATAGTAAGCACTTAACAAATACCATAATTATTATTATTATCTTTCAAATGAGGTAACTGAGGTGCTGAGAAGTTAAGTGACCTGCCCAGTCAGGTTGGACACAGTCCCTGTCCCACATAGGGCTCACAGTCTTCATCCCCATTTTGCAGTTGAGGGAATTGAGGCACAGAGAAGTAAAGTGCCTTGCCCAAGGTCAGAGAAAAGACAAGTGACAGACTCAGGAGTACAACCCAGATCCTCTGACTCCCAGGCCTGTAAACCCATATTCTAGACTGTAAACCCGCTGTGGGCAGGGATTGTCTCTATTGCTGAATTGTACTTTCCATGCACTTAGTACAGTGCTCTGCACACAGTAAGTGCTCAATAAATATGATTAAATGAATGACTTTTTCTATTAAGCCAAGCTGCTTCTCAACATGTGTAAACTCATGGGACAAATGGCCCCCATCAACCCCACGGAGTCCTTCTGTTGGTGGGAGCAGTGCCCATGATCATCCAAATGATTCAATAATAATAATTAAAAATAATAATTATGGTATTTGTTAAGTATTTACAGTGTGCCAAGGACTGTTCTAAGCACTGGGGTAGATACAAGGTAATCAGATTGTCCCACGTGGGGCTCACAGTCTTAATCCCTATTATACAGATGAGGTAACTGAGGCACAGAGAAGTTAATGGCTTGCCCAAGGTCACACAGCAGACAAATGGCAGAGTTAGGATTAGAATCCATGTTCTCTGACTCCCGAGCCCATGCTCTTGCCGCTAAGGCACGCTGCTTCTCATACTATCAATGAGCACCTAGACAGCACAAAACACTAGACTCAGCACTCTTCTCTCCTCATCTTAGCCTGGAACTCCCACTGCCTTTATATATGCCAGTCCACCATTCTCTCCAAATGGGCCTGGGTGTCCAAAGAACCTGGGTTCTAATCCCAGTTCTGCCTTTTGTCTGCTGGATGACTTTGGGCAAGTCACTTCATTTCTCTTTGTCTCAGTTACCTCATCTGTAAAATGGGGATTGACACTGTGAGACCCACCTGGGACAGGGACTGTGTCCAACCCCATTTGCTTGCATCCACCCCAGTGCTTAGTACAGTGCCTTGCACTTAGCAAGCACTTAAATACCACAATTATTGTTATTATTATTATTATCATCAACGCCACTGATGAAACTGCAGAAGTGTGGCATAGGCCGTCAGGAAGCCAGCCCATTCCTAAGCCTTGTCCTTCAGTCCGCCCCTCTCCCCTCCCCATTCCCCTTACTCCCTCCCTCTGCCCGCCCCCTTCTCCTCCCCCCAGCACTTGTGCATATTCGTATATATTATTTATTACTCTATTTTATTAATGACATGTATACATCTATGATTCTATTTTTCTTGATGATATTAACACCTGACTACTTGTTTTGTTTTGTTGTCTCTCTCCCCCATTTAGACTATGAGCCCACTGTCAGGCAGGGATTGTCTCTATCTGTTGCTGAATTGTACACTCCAAGCGCTTATTACAGTGCTCTGCACATAGTAATCACTCAATAAATACGAATGAATGAATGAATGAATGAATGAATGGAATGGAACGGAACGGAATGGAATGGAGGTGGGCTGGAGTATGAGGTTACAGATGCATACACCGTCTACCCCTTTTTCCCCTCTCATTTCTCCTCTGTTCTTTTTCTCCCTCTCTCCTTTGCCATCTTCCCCTTGATCTCTTTCCTCTCTTCAGGCAGCGTCCCCTTTTCTGGGACCTTTCCTGTGAGTGCCTGGGCCCTGTTCCTCCTCAAATCAAGTTGGTTGCAGAGAAAGAATGATGGACATGGGAAACAGTGTGACCTAGTGGAAAGAACACGGGCCTGGGAGTCAGAGAACTTGGATTCCAATCTCTCCTCCCCCACTTGCTTGCTGTCTAAACTGGAACAAGTCGCTTAACTTCTCTGTGCCTCAGATTCCTCAACTAAAAAATAGGGATTTGATACCTGCTTTCCCTTTCTCCCTCCTATTTAGACTGTGAGTGGGAGAGGGATTCTACCCAACCTGATGAACTTGTATCTACTCCAACACTTAATACAGAGTTTGACATGCAGTAAGTGCTTAACAAATACGATAAACACACACACATAGAGCTCATGAGACCTTTACAAGATTATGGGGAAATAGGGCAAACACAAATACATAAACCACAAAAAAGTGAAGCAGAAATAAATATGAAAGACCCGTAAAAGAACCAAACATATAAACAGGTAATACTCAGTGGCACCAAAGGGATCATACAGAGACTGCATTCAGATGGAGTTAATCGGGAATGGTTTACGCCCTGCTCAGGGAAAGAATCTCTCCCTTGGCACTAGCAGACTCTGCAGGCTCCAGAAAAAAGAAATGATTTCTTTATATCCTTTAAAATTGAGCCAAGGAAGCTGTCAACTCTGGACGTGAGCTCCTGCCAGTCCTTTCCTAATAATTTCTCCATCTAGAGTGGGCACTGGGCCTAGGCGGCCTCTCTGGGAAGCTGCTTAACCACTGTATCCACCCGACTGATTTTTGTGAAGAGGTAGGGAGCCGGTTTTCTCAAGAGTTTCCTGGTGTCCTCCTCATCTAGGGTTCCCAGGCACAGTTGCATAGCCTGTGACAAGGAGCATCATTTCTAAAAGCACACGAATAGGAAAATATACCATCAGAAAAAATGTTCTCCCATTCCCTAACAGTATGCTGTTCAAAACATGGAGAGAAAATATGTGTAATGGGAGAAATGAAGGTTTTCTTTCCAAGTCAGTGCTAAATTGCTCACTTAATAATTCTGGCATTTGTTAAGTGCTTACTGTGAGCCAAGCACTGTAGTAATTGCTGAAGTAGATGCAAGAAAATCATTTCACATATTTACTAGTTGTTATACTGAAAAATGAGACTCTTATGGAAAATGCCATTATTACCACTTGAAACCACCTTATACACTTTTCACAGTATGAGGAAATTGATTTTTAATCTTATATTTATCTATCTATATATACGCATATATAGATAGATGGAGATGTTTAAAAATCTCTATAAAGTCGATGAAGGTTTTCGTTCCATGGTACTTCAGAAAACCTCCTTTTCATTGGAGAATCTTGGAATATTTAGCAAATGAAATGGCCACAAATGGGATTCCAAATTCTCTTTTGCCCTCAAACTTTCTTCTCTTTTTCCCTCAAACTTTCTTACACTACCTTTCCGACACAAATAACCAATTTTGTTTCCACATCTAGAGTATGATTACGGCTAAATTAAAAGTGCATAGCATTACCTCCTTCTCCTTGAAACAGTATCTAACCTTAGCTTCACTGACACTGCTCTCTCCCGGCTCTCCGCCTATCTCTCTGACTGCTTCTTCTCAGGCTTCTTTGCAGGCTCCTCCTCTGTCTCCCATCATCTGACAGTGGGGAGGTCCCTCAAGGCTCAGTTCTGGGTCCCCTTCTATTCTCCATCTACAACACTCCTTTGGAGAACTCATTTCCTCCCTTGGCGTCAACAACCACCTCTACGCAGATTATTCTGCCAGTCTTAATCTCTCACCTTCTATGCATTTCTCACATTTCTTCCTGCCTTCAGGACATCTCTACGTGGAAGTTCTACTGACACCACAAACTAAACGTGTCCAAAACAGAATTCCTTATCTTCTCCCACATAGCCAGCCCTCCGCCTTTCACATCACTACAGACAATACCACTGTCCACTACACCAATTTGTCATTGTCCTCAACTCATTTCTCTCATTCAACTCACATATTCAATCTGTCTACAAACCCTGTCAGTTTTACCTTCATGTCATAGCTAAAATCCACCCTTTTCTCTCCATCTCTCTCCAAATTGTTACCACACTGATTCAAGCACTCATTGTATCCCACCCTGACTACAGCATCAGCCTCCTCACTGACCTCCATGCCTCCTGTCTTTCTCCATTCCGATCCACACTTGACTCTTGCTTCTCAGATCATTTTTTCTAAAAACAATTTGGTTCAGTCCGTGTCTCTCCACTCTTCAACAACCTCTAGTGGTTGCCTATCTACCTCTGCATCAAACAGAAAATCCTTACCATCATCTTTAAAGTATTAAATCAGCTTGTCCCTTCGTATAGAAGCTGCATGGCCTAGTGGACAAGAGCATGGGCCTGGGAGTCAAAAGGACCTGTTTTGTGACTTTAGGCAAGTGATTTAAATTCCCTGTGCCTCAGTTCCCTCATCTGTAAGATGGGGATTGAGACTGTGAGGACTGTGTGGGACAGGGCCTGCATCCAACATGATTATCTTGTATCTATCCCAGTGCTTAGTAGAGTGTCTGACCCATAGTAAGTGCTCAACAAATACCACGATTATTATTATTAACTTACCTCACTGATTTCCTACTGCAGCCCAACCCTCACATTCAAGTCCTCACTGTGCCCTAACCTCATCTATCTCAGTGCCAGCCCCTTTCCCACCTCTTCCTTCTGGCCTGGAACTCCCTCCCCCTCCATATATGCTCGACCATCACCCTCTTCACAGCCTTATTAAGGTCAGAGATCCTCCAAGAGACTTTCCTCAATTAAGCCCTCCTTTTTCAGACTCCTTTTCCCTTCTGTTTCACCTAGGCACTTATATGTATACTGTTTAAGCACTTGATATCCACTCCAACCTCAGTCCCACAGCACCTGTGTCCATATCTAGCATTATATATTACATTATTTATTTATATTTGTGTCCGTCTTCCCCTCTAGCCTGTAAACTCATTTTGGGCAGGGAACATGCCTACCTACCTATTGTATTGTATTCTCCAAGCTCTGCACACAGTAAATATTCAAGGGATACTATTGATTGATCTTTTTATGTGGTAAATATTTACTCTACTGCTTCTTCTCCTTACTGTGACATTTAAACTAGCCTGATTTCCAGACATCAACTTCTTCTTATCTTCCTCGAATATTCCTGAGCTGTTTTTTACAAGCAGCATGTGTCCTGTCCATTAGAGCCTCTTTTGGGCCACCTTCCATCCTGGTCTGTCAGTTTACCTTTAAGAATGTGCAAGCAGGTTCCACACAGTTACTTCTGGTGAACCTGGGTTTATTGAATAAGTTCATCATTGGCTTGTGGATTTTGTAAGATTAAGACCTTCTGTAGCCTTGTATTGCTAAATTGTATAAATTTGTAAATACAAATTTACATATTACCTCAGAACTGAGCAAATAATTACTGATTTCAGATCCAGTCTCATTTTTGACGTTATACTTTTTTTGGTTAATAAAAGGAAGAGGTAGAAAATATATCTTGGAAAGAAATTGTGAAAAGGTTGAGGCGGGGAGGATATTTTGGGTTGATATTTTTGGTACCATTGAAGTTAGAACACAAAATGCCAAATGCTCAGTGATGGACAGCTGAGTGGAATTTTGTCAAGTCTTCACTGAAAATACAATTTTCACAGTGGCAATAAAATATGTGAAATCATCTTTCTTTTCTACTCATGAATATAAACTGTTATTTGCTCTGGGAAGGTTGATGATGAACCATTTACAAAACCATTGCTATTTGTAATTGGAATCACATGAACTTGGGTAAATAGGACAACTCACCTGATTCTGTCACCTTAGGTCCTCAGTTTAGAACCTCCTATAGAGTGGACATTCAGCAAGTATTCATAACAGACAATTCCTTTATTTCAAACTGCAGTCGCTTGTGATTTTAGGTTCGAAGATTCTTCCCAACCAATGTCAAAATCTCTGACTGTAAAATGAGAGTAATCGACTGTACTTGCTTGTAGGTCCCATTTAGTACAATGCTCTGTACATAGTAATCACTTAAGAAGTATTATTGATTAATTAGCAATAATTTGATTCCTTTGACCTATAAATAGTTGAGGATAGCTGAGTTGTGGGTATTGTTGAGAAAGGCATGATGTAAATTAAAATTACTTAGACTGTAAGCTCATCATGGGCAGGGAATGTGTCTACCGACTCTGCTGTATTATTCTCTCCCAAATGCTTAGTAAAGTGTTCTGCACATAGTAAGCAGTCAATAAATACCGTGGAAGATGATGAGGATGATGAAAATATTAGTCTGAATTTTTATATTCTAGTTTTAAGTTCCCCCTTTCAAGATGACACCTAGAGAGTTTCCAGTACTCTACCTTTCTCAGCTACGGGAGGGAAAGTCAAGCAGAGGCCCACCCATTCCACTCCTAGCTCCATCAGTGGCTAGCCAGTAGAAGGCAATCAGTTACAAGTCAAAACTCACCTGGCTGGGCAGCGGCAGCATGGGAGAGAGACAAGGGCGGAGACTCAGATTTACTAGGAGGAAAAAGGCAATGGTAAACCAGTTCGTATTTTTACCAAGAAACTCTATGGATACACTACCAGAACAACTGCAGATGGAGGTGGGGCATTCTGGGACAGACGTGTCCATGGAGCTGCTATGGGTCGGAAATGACTCAACAGCACGACAAGTTTTAAGTTATGCTTAATTTTCGATCTTTAACAGTGCTAAGAGCTTTTACCTATGTGGAAATAGATTCTTCAGACAAGGCTATCAACACTTCCTGGACCCTCACGTCTTGGTACAACAACTAATTGGCAGAATAACTTTCTTTGGAAACAAACTATCCTCCTTTTTCAGACCATTAAAATTCCTCAAGGTTTCTTTTCTCAAAATGTAAAAGTAGTCCCTGATGGAACTCAACCTACTATTTTCTCCAGAATCAGTTAGTTTTATCCACTATGATACTCCAAAAAAAAACAACATTTCTTCCTGAAAATCTGCTTGTCTGAAGAGTCTCACAATAATGGGTAAACAGTCTGAAGCAACAGAATAGAGAGGCTATCTAATGCTTCCTCATAATTAAATCCCTATAATTAAATTTAAAGTGTGTGTAAAGAAATAGGCAATTTCCTGTATTTTTATGTTGTTCTTTCCTCCATTTCACTTGGTTATAGAGTGTATTTATTAAGGATATGTGTAGCTGAAATGTTGCCAGCCACTATGATCACCCTCTGAAGCAGAAGATTTAGATACTTCGTTTCAAAAAACACCATTAGTTCATCCAATTTCTCCACCAGTCAGTGAGCATGGTATGTAATAAAAGGGATTGAAAAGACATACAGTGAGTGACTGAACGGTTTGTAGGCAGGTTGACACTGCTGTTTCTTCTTTCCTACACCGGTATTTTTGTATCTAAGTTTGCTTTAAATTATATTACATTTTCAGTAATACTTATGATAAAAATGCTAATAATGGCAATATTAGCATCTGTGGTACTTGTTAAGCACTTACTATGTGCTGAGCACTGTCCATGTCCTACTTGGGGCTCACTGTCTAAGTAGGAGGGTGAAAAGATATTGAATACCATTTTAACTTCTTTTAGTTTAAAAATAATGCTGATCTCCCTGCCTCCTGTCTTCCCCCACTTCAGTCCATACTTCACTCTGCTGCCCCAATCATTTTTCTTCAGTCCATGTTTCTCCCTTTTCAAGAACCTCTGGTAGTTTCCCTTCCGGCTCTGCATCAAATAGAAACTCCTTACCATAGGCTTTAAAGCATTAGATCACTTTTTTTTTTAACGGCATATGCCAGGCACTATATTAAGCACTGGAGTAGATACAAGCTAATCGAGTTTGTCCACATCCTAAATGGCTCATGGTCTTAATCCCCATATTACAGATGAAGCACAGAGAAGTTAAATGACTTGTCCAAGGTCACACAGCAGACAAGTGGCAGAGCTGGAATTAGAACCCAGGTCCTTCTGAGCCCCAGGTCCATGCTCTATCCACAAGACCACGCCGCTTTATGTGGGTAGGGAATGTGTTCACCAATTCCATCATATCAAACTCTCCAAGTGCTTAGTACAGTGTTCTGCATACACTAAGAGCTCAATAAATACCACTGATTGATTAATTGTTCTATCCCGACACCAAGACTGATGCTTGCCATCTCATTTTCTGAACCTCAGCCCTCTGTCCCATTCTGGAATGGAGGGTGTGTGAAGCAGTGGACACAGCCTTCATAAATATTTAGAATTTGGTGAAATTTTCTATTTACCAAATTAGGAATATGGTAGGGAGACAAAGGAGGTGAAGAGATAGAGGAGTGGAGATGCTGCTCTGTTATGGTGTCTTTTATCAATCAGTTAGTCAATTAAGCAGTAGTATTTACTGAGCATTTGCTGTGTGCCGAGCACTCTACTATGCGCTTGGGAAAGTACAATGCAACAGAGCCGATAGATGCTTTCCCCATGTTTTGTGTTTGTTTTATACCTCTGGATGTTTTAAGACCCTTATGGCTTTGGACTGATTTTACTTTATTTCTTCTTATATATTCTCGAGTGCTTACTCTGGTGCTCCAAACAAATTTTATGCTCAGAGCACGGAAGTAATGAGGCTGAGCTGAGAAAAATCTACCTAACTCCTGATACATTAAAACAAGAATCTAGAAATAAGTCTGGAAAAGCAAATAATGTGTTCTCTTACAGAATTTTATTCTCTGCTTTTTAGATATGCATTGAACTAGTATGGATTCAAAATAGCATAAGGATTTACACTGCACCCATACTTGTTAAATACATATCTCATTCCTCTTCTACAATTTTAAAATCTGTTGTTTCTTTAAGAAATTGCCTTCTACCTTTCATTTTGAAATATAAATAAATATCTGTGTGTATAGGATTCTAGGCATCCCCATTCCTGGAGGCTTTCGAAGAATCGAGAGATGTGAAGCAACGCTGCGATTTAATCTGTGCATAAGTACTGCAGGTTGGACTGAGTCGTGGTGAACCTAGAGGCAGGATGACCAGCAAGAGGCTGATGCAGTAGTCTAATCGAGATATGACAAAAGCTTGTACCTGCAGCGTGATAGCTGATTGAGTGAAGAGGATGGGAAGATTCAGAAAATGTTGATGTCTCCTGGGTGTGTAACTGATTGAAAGTCATCCTTCAAGGCCCTGTTTTCAAAAGCCAAATAAATCACTCTCGATATCATTCCAGGTTGCACTCAGCATCCTAGAATTTAAGACAGACATCTCTGAGGGCAGTCGCTTGGATGGTACCTACAGGTAAATTTGCCTACAGCCTCACTATTCATTCATTCATTCAATAGTAATAATAATGTTGGTATTTGTTAAGCGCTTACATAGCACTGTTCTAAGCACTGAGGTATAAGGGTAATCAGATTGTCCCACATGAGGCTCACAGTCTTAATCCCCATTTTACAGATGAGGTAACTGAGGCACAGAGAAGTGAAGTGATGCCCACAGTCACGCAGCTGTCAATTGGCAGAGCCAGAATTCGAACCTATGACCTCTGACTCCCAATCCCGTGCTCTTTCCACTGAACCATGCTTCCTGCCCCATATTGTTAAGCACTTACTATGTGCAGAGCACTGTTCTAAGCGCTGGGGTATACAGGCTAATCACGTTGTCCCACATGAGGTTCACAGTCTTAATCCCCATTTTCCAGATGAGGTAACTGAGGCACAGAGAAGTGAAGTGACTTGCCCACAGTCACACAGCTGACAAGTGGCAGAGCCGGGATTGAGCACTTACTATGTGCAGAGCACTGTACTAAGTGCTTGGAATGTACAATTCGGCAACAGATAGAGACAATCCCTGTCCAATAACGCCATTCCAATCTTAAGGTATGGTCCAGGGAAACCGGCGGACAATGAGTTATTTGGGGGCTTTTTTGGTATTTGTTAATTCAAATTGTCAACTCCATGGTGTTTCCAGTGACAATGTATGGATTCGAAAGCTGGGCGGTGAAAAAACAGGGTAGAAAGAAAATCGATTCTTCTGAAATGTGGCACTGGAGAAGGCTTCTGTGAATACGATGGAGTGCCCCAAAAACAAACAAATGGATTTTGGAGCAAATTAAACCAAAGTGGTCTTTGGAAGGCCAAATGACTAGACTTAGATTAGCATATTTCAGACACAATCAGGAGGACTAATTCTCTGGAGAAGACACTAATGCTAGGAAAAGTCTAGGGGAAACATGGAAGGGGCAGGCTGGCAGCTAGATGGATAGAGACCATAACAAAGATAATGTAAGAACCATTAGAAAGGTTGCGGATTATGGCAGAAGACAGGACGTGCCAGAGAAAGTATATCCATGGAGTCGCTATGAATTGGAAATGACTCGACGGCACTCAGCTATAATAATACCATGTACCATACAGTGTTCTAAGTGCTGGGGTAGGTACAAGCTTATCAGGTTGGACAGAGTCCCTCTCCCACATAGGACTCACAGTTTTATTCTACAGCAGAGAAGCAACATGGTTTAATGGAATGCTTAATGGCTTAATCCCAGCTCTGCCACTTGTCTTTTGTTTGACCTTGGGCAAGCCACTTAACTTCTCTGTGCTTCAGTTACCTCATTTGCAAAATGGGAATGAAGACTGTGAGCCCCACGTGGGACCACCTGATTGTAGAGAAGCTGCGCAGCTCAGTGGAAAGAGCCCAGGCTTGGGAGTCAGAGGTCAAGGGTTTGAAACCTGGCTCTGCCACTTGTCAGCTGTGTGACTGTGGACAAGTCACTTAACTTCTCTGTGCCTCAGTTACCTCATCTGTAAAATGGGGATTAACTGTGAGCCTCACGTGGGATAACCTGATTACCTTGTATCTACCCCAGCGCTTAGAACAGTGCTCTGCACGTAGTAAGCTCTTAACAAATACCAATATTATTATTATTACCTTGTATCTACCCCAGCGCTTAGAACAGTGCTTGGCACATAGTAAGCACTTAACAAATACCATTATTATTATTATTACTATTGCAAATGGCAGAACCTGGATTAGAACCCAGGTCCCTCTGACTCCTAGGCTCGGGCTCTCTCCACTAAGCCATGCTGTTTCCCGTGGTCAGAAAGTTGGTCAGAAAGTTCCCATGGTTATGGTAAGAGAATTGTTTTGTTATTAGCAATCTGGCAGGCTAGTCCAAGGAATCCTCTGCAGGGACAGTACTGGGCTCTGCTTTTATCAGCGGACTGCATGCTGGAATCAAAACATGTTCATTTAATTCACAGATGGTGACAAAGCGTGAAAGGAGTGGAGGATGATGAGAGTTGCCAACACTTTGTGAGCTACCTCAGAGAATAATACAAAATAAATTTAAATTGAAGAATAGCCAGAAATACAATAGACCAATGTCCAGTAGAGTCATGTTTTTAATGATTATTTATTAAGTACTTACTAAGTGCTAGGCACAGTACTAAGCATTAGGGTAGATACAAGCTAATAGGGTTGCACAGAGTCCATGGCCCACATAGGCCTCATAGTTTTAATTCCCATTTTACAGATGAGGAAACTGATCCCTAGAAAATGAAATGACTTGCCCAAGTTCACATAGCAAACATGAAGTGGATCCGGGATGAGAACTCAGAACCTCTGACTCCAGCTAGGCCCTGCTGCTTCTCAGTTAAATTAAATGGAATCAAGTTCAGGGTAGTGCATTTGTCAAGGAAAAATGTGAATAAAACTTGTGTTGGACAGACTACGTGAATGTTTTCAGAAACCCTTCCCTGTCAGTCTTCCTCCCACTCCACCCACCAAAATCCAGCAGTGGCATTTACTGAGCACCTACTATGTGCAGAAATCAGAATTAACCATCATACCAACAAGTCCACTAATTAACAGAATCATTTGGACTTTTCCACCCCAGAGTTCTTTGTGTCCAACAACCAAGAGTCCACAAAGTGATGCTGTTGCTAAGAAAAAGCAAGCATTACTCCAGAATGCATAATAATAATAATAATGTTGGTTTTTGTTAAGCACTTACTATGTGCAGAACACTGTTCTAATCGCTGGGGTAGATAAATTGTCCCTCAGGTTGTCCCTCGTGAGGCTCACAGTCTTAATCCCCATTTTACAGATGAGGTAACTGAGGCACAGAAAAGTTAAGTGACTTGCCCACAGTCACAGAGCTGACAAGTGGCAGAGCCGAGATTCAAACCCATGACCTCTGACTCTCAAGCCCGGGCTCTTTCCACTGAGCCACGCTGCTTCTCTAATCAGGGGCACAGTGTTCAGGACCTGGGCTTGGGAAAACTTATATCCAAGGCAAACTTTTAAGATTGCGCTTCCCTCCTCGTGTCTATTTACTGGCTTCAAGAGGCCCCTAACCTCAACACAATGTAAACTGGATGTTTAAAATCAAATACAAAGGAAAGTGCGTGAAATGTAGATTTGAATGCAATTTAGTTTGCATGCATTTTTCTATTTGTGGCAGTAATAATAGATTATTTTTTGAAATCTGAATTCCAATGATTCCAAAAATATAGTTTCTTATGATCGGTTCCCAACTCCTAACTAATTCTGCTTCCATCATTTGCCAAAGTCTGAAACCGAGATTCAGAGGCACCATACCATTTAAAGGCACAAAGATCCAGAAAGAGAAGAGAGATAGAACATTAAAAAGAATCTTCCAATATCGTTTCCTAATGTACCTCTCCTCACTCCAAAGCACACTCTCTCTCTTCCCCAGACACTCCTTCCTCTGGTCCCTCTCCCCAACTCATCTAACCTTCATTTGCTGCCTTTTCTTCCTCTCTCTTCCTCCAGTGCTCCAGCCAAACAAAATGGGGTTATGGCAGTTTTGCCTGAAATGGGAGCTGTTTTGCTTCATGGCCAATGTTTTAATTGCACAATCTCTAGGCACTGCATCGCCAAGGCTCTTATAATAATAATAAGGATGGTATTTGTTAGACACACTATATTCCAGACCTGCATTGGGATAGATACAAGCAAAACAAGTTGGACAAAGTCACTGTCCCACATGAGGCTCATAGTCTCAATCCCCTTTTTACAGATGAGTTAACTGAGGCACAGAGAAGTGAAGTGACTTGCCCTAGGCCACACAGAAGACAAGTGGCCGAGCCAGGATTAGAATCCATGACCTTCTGACTCTCAAGCCTGTGCTCTATCTACTGGGTCATGTGACTTCTGCCTCACCTAGTCTTTGACCTCTGAGCATGAGTATGAAGAAATTAGAAATAATGTTCAACTGAAATTAGCACTATTCTCCATCCCTCATTCCCCTCTGTCCCCTTTCTCTCTTTGCAAAACAGAGAATCACAGTCAGATCTTCTCCAAGTGTCTGTAATTTAATATCTGTCTCTCTTACTAGATTGCAAACACCTTGAGGGAAGGGAATGAATCTAAACTTCATTCTATTGTACTTTTCTACAGTGTGCTATGCACACAGTAAACACTCAAGACATACATTGATTGATTGATGTTTCTTGGATGCAGGATTGAAATTAAGCCCAGAAACTATTAAAGTCCAGGGAATTTGGTGGCTGAAAATCTCTTTCTCTGGAGATTATTCTCCTTGGTCACTGCAGTTTAAATATGATCCTAGCTGAGGGCGGGAAAATGGTTTCCTCAAAAACACTGATTGTATGACATAAATATTTGGCCCCAGAAGTCAGTGCTCTGAAATATTCTTAACTTTCGACTATTCTGAAATAAACCGCTCACTCCAAATCTGTAGTGCCTATGCGCATCTTGATTCTATTTATTGCTATTGTTCTTGTCTGTCTCCCCCGATTAGACTGTAAGCCCATCAAAGGGCAGGGACTGTATCTGTTACTGATTTGTACATTCCCAGCACTTAGTACAGTGCTCTGCACATAGTAAGCGCTCAATAAATACTATTGAATGAATGAACATAATTGGTCACTTCCAATCTAAATGGCCAGAGTGTGTTGGAGAAACTGGAGAAGATGCAAAAATCCAGAGTTCCATCCTTAATAAGCCACTTCTTTGGAAGGTGATGTGCCTTTCCAGTGGGAACAGTAATTATTCCATCTCCATTCTATCCATTGCTTTGAAAAAGACTCTTGCTGTACTGTGCGAATCTGGGACTTGAAAGCTTTGACTGTTCATACAAAATACTTTTATTCCATCCTCCTGTTATTCACCCTCCTTCAAGCAATCTTTTTGTTACTTTCTTTCCCTATGAAGCTCAGTTCAAATCTCGAGGCTTGAAAGCTTGTTTCACAACAAGTACAATAAAGCATTCCCACTTAGTCGGTCCCATTACTATACCCAAGCAGCTTCTAAAAACATGGTTTTGGAACAGCTGGAACTAAGGAGAGATCTTCAGCAATCTAGCAGAATAATAGCACTGTAAAAAATATTTGAGAATTTATACATATTTATTCTTACCAGCCCGACTTCAACACCTTGAGTACTAATTCTAATGCTAATAAAAGCTAAGAATTCAGCCTGTCAGACAGAACACCAAGCTGCAGAACAGCAGTTACGTCTGTCACTTTCAACTGTGCTACATGCAGCGATATTTGATTTCACCTAACGGTGTTACCTAAAGTGGGAGAAAACCTCTAGAGCTTCTGTAATTTGCTGCATCAAGAAAGTGTCTTTGAATCCTCTAAGGGAGTTAGGGTGTAAGGTGACAAAAGTGGTGGGAATGGTGGGGCGGACAGGGTGTATTCATTCAATAGTATTTATTGAGCGCTTACTATGAGCCCCACCAGGAACATGGACCATATCCAACTTCATTACCTTGTATTTACCGCACTGCTTAGAACAGTGCTTGGCACATAGCCAGGACTTAACAAGTACCATTATTATCATCTCATCTCCAAAATGGGAGAGCAGGAAATAGCTGGCAAGTATCTACAATACTACTAATTCATTCATTCAATAGTATTGATTGAGCGCTTACTATGTGCAGAGCACTGTACTAAGTGCTTGGAATGCACAATTCAGCAACAGATAGAGACAATCCCTGCCCTTGATGAGCTTACAGTCTAATGGGGGGAGACAGATGGACAAAAACAAGACAACTTTATCACGATAAAGGATAAAGGTCCTACGCTAATCAATTATTAGGATGCACAGAAAGGTATTAAGCCAAGTGTTGGCTGTTTGGAGTTCTGGGAAGCTTTTCTTGTCATCCATAGTGGTAATACAATACAGATAAAATTAATTCATAGCTTCTGGGTTAATAATAACTGTGGTATTTGTTAAGCACATACTGTGTGCCAGGCACTGGGCTAAGTGGTGAAGTGGATACAAGCAAATCAGGTTGGGCACAGTCCTTATCCCACATGGGGCTTGCAGGCTTAATCCCCATTTTATAGATGAGGTAACTGAGGCACAGAAAAGTAAAGTGACGCACCCAAGGTGACACAGCAGACAAGTGGTAGAGCCGGGATTAGAACCTAAATCCTATCCACTAGGACGCGCTGCTTCTCTAAAAGCCTGACACTCTCAGCCTCAAGGATGTATGGTAGCTATTATTCATGAATATAATGGTACCCACTGAATAGGTCAAAGGCATTTATTGAGTGACGACTGTCTGCAGAGCACTGAATTAAAAGTTGGGAGAGAATACTCATTTGGAAATTCAACTTGATCCCTGTCTCTTGTGAGGCTTACAGTCTACTCGTACTCAATTGCTTCCAGCTCCTTGAACATTTCTGGAGCTCTTAGCTGACCTGTGGATCAAGCTTTTATCATCTTCCTGTCCCGTGAGCTTCCTTACTGGCCCCTGAATAGGTTGTCACCTCTCTGTTGGGGGCCCAAAAGGTGTTGTTGCAGTTTTGTCTTTTAAATCAATTGTATTTACTGAGCATTTACTGTGCGCAGAGTGCTGCATGAAGTGCTTGGGAGAGTACAAGAAAAATATAACAGACACATTGCCTGTCCACAGAGAGCTTATAGTCTAGAGGGGGAGACTGACACTAATAGAAGTAAATAAATGATAGATATGGACATAAGTGCTGTGGGGCTGAGAGGGCGGGTGAATAAAGGGAGTAAACAGGGTTACACAGAAGAGAGTGAAAGATAAGGAAAAGAGGGGTTAGTCAGGGAAGTCCTTTTGAAGGAGATATGCCTTCAGTAAGGCTCTGAAGGTGGGGAGAGTAATTGTCTGTCAGATATGAAGAGGGAAGGCATTCCAGGACAGAGGCAGACGTAAGTGAAAGGCAAAATGCAGAATGGACTTGATTTCCTCTTCTACAGTGCCTGGCACATGATAAACACTTAAAAATGCCATAATTATTATTATTATATGCCAAAAGTGGAAAGAAAAGGTAGAGAAGAAAAAGGAGGAGCACCCCAGCCCCTGCTTCACCACCAGCCCCTAATCAAGGTTTTGGGATAGATATCTTGGTGGTCCTCACTCTCATTCTTTTCCTGTCCCCAACTCAGTAGGCAATCCTAAAGCCTAGCTCTCCAGAACAACTATCAACTACAGAGATATTCATCCCAAAGCATTATCACCTTCACCCTTAGGGCATTCCTTCCTTTGGCTAACCATTTCCTGCCCAAGCCGAGATCTTGATTTGATAAAAAATTTACTGCGTGCCAAACATCGTTCTAACATAGATCATCAGCTCTGGCACATTCCCTGACCCAAGAAGTTGAGTGAGTAGCTCAAGGGCACACAAAATACAAGTGGTGGAATTGGGTTTAGAAACCAGATCCCCTAACGCCAGGCCTCTGCTCTTTCCACTAGGCCATGAGAAATCCCAGATTCTGGGCTAACACTACCTCTTTCCACCAAAGATACAGATTCTCTATCAAACCAAAATCCCCAAATTATCCATTACTCTTAATTTTTGAATGGCATTTGTTAAGCACGTGTTAAGTACCAGGCACTGTAATAAGCATTAGGGCAGATATATACTACTACTACTAATTATTATTATTAATAATAATAATGGTATTTGTTAAGTACTTACTCTGTGCCAGGCATTGTACTAAACACTGTAGTGGATACAAGCCAATTGGATTGGACATAGTCACTGTTGTCCCACGTGTGGTTCTCAGTCTCCACCCCCATTTTATAGATGAGGGAACTGAGCACAGAGAAGTGAAGTGACTTGCCCAAAGTCCCACAGAGTACAAGTGGTAGTGCTGGAATTATGTTGGTATTTGTTAAGCATTTACTATGTGCAGAGAACTATTCTAAGCGCTGGAGAGATACAGAGTCATCAGGTTGTCCCCCATGGGGCTCACAGTTAATCCCCATTTTTCAGATGAAGTCACTGAGGCCCAGAGAAGTGAAGTGACTTGCCCACAGTCACACAGCTGACAAGTGGCAGAGCCGGGATTCAAACCCATGACCTCTGACTCCCAAGCCCGGGCTCTTTCCACTGAGCCACGCTGCTTCTCTTGAATTATCAGGTTGGACACAGTCTATATCCCACATGGAGCTCACAGTCTTAATCCCCATTTTATAGATGAGATAACTAAGGTACAGAGAAGTTAAGTGACCTCCCAAGGTCATGCAGCAAAGTAGTGGAGCCAGAATCAGTACCCCTTGTCCTCTGACTTCTAGGCCCACGCTCTAACCACTAGGCATCACTGCTTCTCTCTAGTCCACTGGAATTCTTCCCCATAATGGACACTACTCTCCTCAGGACATTTCTCCATCATTCTCCTTTTCAGACATGCCTTCGTTTCCTCTTCAAGTTCTCAGCTGAATTTCTGGCAATGATCAGTTGATACATAAAACATTAGTACAATACAACTCTGGCCAATCTTTCCAAATTAAGAGTAAAACAAAAATCAGCATATATGATCTGAGTCTTGTGATATCCCAGAATTTTACCACATACAATCAATAGGTGTTCGGCACTGAAATAATGCTTGGGAGAGTACAGTTCGAAAAAGCAGCATGGCTCAGAGAAGCAGCCTAGCTCAGTGGAAAGAGCACGGGCTTGGGAGTCCGAGGTCATGGGTTCAATTCTGACTCCACTGCATGTCAGCTGTGTGACTATGGGTAAGTCACAACTTCTCTGTGCCTCAGTTACCTCGTCTATAAAATGGGGATTAAGACTGTGAGCCTCATGTGGGGCAACCTGATTATCCTTTCTCTACCCCAGCACTTAGAACATTGTTCTGCACATAGTAAGCGCTTAACAAATACCATCATTATTATTATTATTAAAGTCAGTAGACATGATTTCTGCCCATAAGGAATTTACAGATTACAGAGGTATGTGGGCATTAAAATTAATTACACTTAGAGGCAACTGAAGAAAATAGGGGTATACACACAAGCACCGTGGGGCTAAAGAGGGGGTGAGTATCAAATGCTTCAGGGTACAGATTCAAATGTATAAGCGACACAGAAGGAAAGGTGAATAGGGGAAATAATGGAATGGTGGTGGAGAGCCACTTGGAGGAGATACAATTGTAGGAGAGTTTTAAAGTTGGGGAGAGCGGTGGACTATTGGATATGAAGGAAAAGGAAGTTCCAGACCAGAGGGAGGACGTGGGCAAGGGATCGAAATTAAAAAAGGGCAGAGTTGAAGGCGCAGATCTGTGCATCAGCAGAAGTTAGTATGGACTGCAGACCAAATGGGGCATGATGACTCTGGAAAATTGGAGGGGGTGAGAGGTCAGAGGAGTCTTTTGGGGAACAGAACAGATCTGTGGGGTCGGGTGTATGAGAGAGATGGATGTTGTGGATGGAGAGTGGAATAAACAGTCCCATTTAGACTGCGAGTCCGTCATTGGGCAGGGATTGTCTTTATCTGTTGCCAAATTATACATTCCAAGTGCTTAATACAGTGCTCTGCACATAGTAAGCACTCAATAAATAAATATTATTGAATGAATGCATTTCCAAGTTGGTGAGGTTAGAAATTGTGCAGTGACTGGAGATGATGAGATCTAACATGTGTCCAAGAGGATGATGAGGGATGGAGCAGGAGGTCAGTGAAGATGAAGAAGATCTAAAGGAAGACAACAGTCACAGTTGTTTCAGTTACCTCTTAACCCTCTATTCCCTTGTGTCTATTCCTTCCTGTCCTCTCTTTGCCTCCTAACTTTTCTGGGTTCCTGGCCCACTCTGTGTCTTCCTCTTCCACTCTTGGAATAAATCACTCTATTTAACACTTAGCACAAAGTAAACGCGTAAAATGCACTATTATTATTATTATTATTGTCATTGTTAGCCTATCTTTTTAATGTTATTGATTCTGTGTTACTAGATATCTCTCTCTCTTTTCCTCTTTCACTGTCTTTTAAGTCTCAGTCACTTTCCTGGCCCCTCTCATGATGATGATGGTATTTGTTAAGCGCTTACTATGTGCCAAGCACTGTTCTAAGCCCTGACACTATTCTAAGCACTGATAAGACTGTTTGTGCTTCTTTGTCTCTGCCTTTACCTATCCCTCTGTGTTCTTTCTGTTTGTTTCTTTCTCCCCATTTTTCCCTGTGTCTCTATTTCTATCTTTTCTTTTTTTATGGTATTTAACCGCTTATTATGTGCCAGCCACTGTACTAAGCACTGGGGCAAATAGAAGATAATCAGATTGGACACAGTCCCTGACCCACATAAGGAGAACGGTCATAATACCCCATTTTACAAATGAGGTAACTGAGGCCCAGAAAGTGAAGTGACTTACCCAAGGTCACACATCAGACAAGTAATGAAGCCAGGATTAGAACACATGTCCTTTGACTTCCAAGCCCCTGCTCTCTGCAGTAGGCCATACTGCTTCATCATTCTCTTTGCCTCTAATACTTGATCTCTGACTCTGAATTTATGTCCATGCTCTTAATGTTCCGTGTCTCAGTAAGCATCCATCTGTATCAATCTCTTGGTGCACAGCTGGCTGTCTCTTTTTATTTCTCTGTGTTTCAACCTTTCCTTCCCATAACGTCTGCTTCTTTATCTCTTTCTTGAATAGTATGGCTGTTTATCCTCCTATTGACAGTGTCTGAGTGCAGTTTGGGATGTTCATTCATTCAGTCAATCATGTTTATTGAGCGATTACTATGTGTAGATCACCGCACTTAGCAACTGGGAGAGGACATTATAACAGTAAACAGACACATTCCCTGCCCACACTGAGCTTACAGTCTAGAGGTGGGTAGGCAGACGTTAACATAAAAAAAATGACATGTATGCTTTTTCTCCACCTTCTTTCAAGATCCAAGTTCCTCCTTGAAGATTCCACCTAAATATTTTTCCATTCAGTCATTCAGTGGTATGAATTGAGTGTTTAGAGAAGCAGCGTGGCTCAGTGGAAAGAGCAAGGGCTTGGGAGTCAGAAGTCATGGGTTCGCATGCCGGCTCCACCACTTGTCAGCTGTGTGACTGCGGGCAAGTCACTTAACTTCTCTGTGCCTCAGTTACCTCATCTGGAAAATGGGGATTAACTGTGAGCCTGATTACCCTGTATCTCCCCCAGCACTTAGAACAGTGCTCTGCATATAGTAAGCACTTAACAAATACCAACATTATTATTATTATTATTATTATTACCGTAACCAGAGCACTGGACTAAGCCCTGGGGAAAGTGCAATATAACAATAAACAGTCACATTCCCTGCCCACAATAAGCTTACAATCTAGAGGGGGGTGACAGGCATCAATTCAAGTAAATAAAGTTGCAGATATGTACATAAATGCCGTGGGAATGGGAGAGGGGAAATCTAAGGGAGAAAGTCAGGGCAATGCAGAAGGGAGTGGGACATGAGGAAAAGTAGGGCTTAGTCTGGAATGGCTTCTTGGAGGAGATATGCCTTCAATAAGGCTTTGAAGAGGGGGAGAGTAATTGTCGGATTTGAGAAGGGAGGGCTCCAGGCTAGAGGCAGGACATGGACTAGGGGTCGGCGGAGAGACAGGCGAGATGGAGGCACAGTGAGAAGGTTGGCTGAAGAGGACCAAAGTGTGCGGGTTGGGTTGTAGAAGGAGAGAAGCGAGGTGAGGTTGGGGGGTGCAAGGTGATGGACTGCTTTAAGGTCAATGGTGAGGAGTTTTTGTTTGATGCGGAGGTAGATGGACAACCCCTGGAGTTTTTTGAGGAGGGGAGTGATATGTCCTGAACGTTTTTTTAGAAAAATGATCCAGGCAGCAAAATGAAGTATGGATGGAGGGAGGAAAGACGGGATCCTGAGAGGTCAGCAAAGCAGGTGATGCAATAATCTAGATGGGATAGGATGAGTGATTGTATTAATGTGGTAGCAATTTGGATGGAGAGGAAAGGGCAGATTTTAGCAATGTTGTGAAGGTGGATCCTACAGGGTTTGGTGACGGATTGAATATGTGAGTTGAATGAGAGAGAGGAGTCAGATAGGGTAACGCCAAGGTTACAGGCTTGTGAGACAGGAAAGACGGTGGTAGCAGTGTGGCCCAGTGGAAAGAGCCCGGGCTGGGGAGTCAGAAATCATGGGTTCAAATCCCGGCTCCACCACTCGTCAGCTGTGTGACTTTGGGCAAGTCACTTAACTTCTCTGTGCCTCAGTTGCCACATCTGTAAAATGGGCATTAAGACTGTGAGCCCCATGTAGATCACCTTGTACCCACCCCAGCACTTAGAGCAGTGCTTTGCACATAGTAAGCACTTAACAAATACTATTATTATTATTATCTACAGTGATGGGAAAGTCAGGGGGAGGACAGGTTTTGGGTGGGAAGATAAGGAGCTCTGTTTTGGACATGTTAAGTCCATCTACTTGCTGCTCTGGGCAGGTCCTTCTTGCCAAGGTACCCTGCAGCCAAGTAGCTTGGCCCTAACCCCTCACTTCAAATCAATCAATCATATTTTTTGTCTTTGATTCATTTACTGAGCATTTATTGTGTACAAAGAACTGTACTAAAGTGTTTGGGAGAGTACAGTATATCAGAATTGTAGATATGTTCCCTGCCCACAGTGAGGTTACGGTCTAGAGTAGCCAAAGAAATGAATGACCTTGCAGATAGAGATGATCTACTCCTATTAGACTGTAAGCCCGTCAAAGGGCAGGGACTGTCTCTATCTGTTACCGATTTGTACATTCCAAGAGCTTAGTACAGTGCTCTGCACATAGTAAGCGCTCAATAAATACTATTGAATGAATGAATTTTGTTGCTTCTTTGTCTATATCCTCTCCTGTCTACTCTGGGGTGTACTGCCTTTCTTAATTGGGCAATTTTTACACTTGCACAAGAGTTATGAATGTTTACAGACCCAGCTGAAACCTTTCATGAAAGGC
Organism: Ornithorhynchus anatinus; assembly: GCF_004115215.2. Classification (NCBI taxonomy): domain Eukaryota; kingdom Metazoa; phylum Chordata; class Mammalia; order Monotremata; family Ornithorhynchidae; genus Ornithorhynchus; species Ornithorhynchus anatinus. The sequence continues at coordinate 161,281,153 of NC_041728.1, forward strand.
TGTAGGTTCTACACAGAGGACCATTAGGGTTGGGGAAATGGGAGAAAAGAAGGTTTAGTAGCCATGGTGGAAGTAATAATAATAATAATAATGGTATTCATTATGTACTATGTGTCAAGCACTGTTCTAACTGCTGGCCTAAATACAAGCTAATCATGTTGGATATAGTCCCTGTCCCACATGGGCCTCACAGTCTTAATCTCCATTTTGCAGATGAGGTACTGGCACAGAGAAGTTAAGTGACTTACCTAAGGTCACACAGCAGACAATTAGCAAAGCCAGAATTAGAACCCAGGTCCACTTACTCCCAGGCCCCTAGTCTTTCCACTAGCCAGGCTTCTTCCTAGCATAGGAGAGACCAGGATGGAGAACCAGGATAGAGAGCTTTGGGGAAGGAGGAGCAGGAGGGACAGAAAAAGACCTAAGGGAAACCTGTGGGAATCTTCCTCAAACTTCTCCCTCTCCAATAAATATGAGACCCTATTGATGGCAACTTTATCCATCCCAATCCTCTTCATCCTCTCTGCTGCTTTCGACACCGTGGACCACCCCCTTCTCCTGAAAATAATCTCCTGTTTCTCCTCCTACCTCTCTTGCTGCTTATTCTCCATCTCCTTTTCAAGCTCCTCCTCTGCCCCCCACCTCTTAACTGTGGGAATCCCTCAAGGATCACTCCTATATCATTCTACAGCCACTCCCTTGGAGAACTTATCCACTCCCAGGATTTCAAATACAATCTCTATGTAGATAATTTTCAAATCTACAACTCCAGCCCTGATTTATCTCCTTTGCAGTCTCATATTTCCTCCTGCCTTCAGGACATCTCTACTTGGATGCCCTGTGGACACCTCAAAATTAGCATGTCCAAACAGAACTCCTCAGCTTCCCACCCAAACCTTGTCCTTCACTTGACTTTCTCACCACCTCTGTCCATGTCTCACAAGCCTTAGAATTATCTTCAAATCTTTTCTCTCATTCACTCCACCTATTCAGTCGGTCACCAGATCCTGTCAGTTCACAGTTTTCCAAAAAACTGTCCTTTCCTCTTCATCCAAACTACTGCCACATTAATCCAAGCGCTTGTCCTACCCTGCCTTGACTAAGGCATTAACCTCCTTGTTGACTTCCCACCTCATATTTCTCACCATGTCGCACATCCTTCATTCTGCATACAGAACACATTCCTCAAAAAGAGGTTTAGTGCATCTTTTCCCATTCCCCAATGAGAATGGTTGCCCACCGACCTCTATATCAAAGAGAAACTCCTTACCATTTGCTTTACAGCACTCAGGCACCTTGCCCCCTCCTATCTGATTTACCCCAACCACCCAGCACTTTCACCTCAGTCTTCTAACATGATCTTATGCATTTCACCACTCACCTCCGGTCCTCGTCCGCCTCTAGCCTGGAAGGCCACTGTGGGCAGGGATTGTCTGTCCATTGCCATATTGTACTTTCCAAGCACTTAGTACAGTGCTCTGCACACAGTAAGCACTCAATAAATAAGATTGAATGAACTCTCTTCCCCTTCATGTGTGACAATCACTCTCTTCTCCTACAAAGATTTATCTCCTCCAAGAGACCTTCCCCAAGCTTATATTTCCTCTTCTCCCACTTCCTTCTGCATCACCTTCGCACTTGGATTTGTACCATTTATTCAGTCCACTCTCAACCCCTCAGCACTTATATACATATCTTTAATTTACTTATATTTTCTGTCTGCCCCTCAAGACCTTAAGCTCCTGAATTGTACTTCCAAGCAACTAGTACAGTGCTCTGCACAAAATAAGCGCTTAATAAATACAATTGAATTAATGAAGCTCCCTGTTGGCAGAGAATGTGTCTACCAACTCTGTTATATTGTACTTTACCAAGTGCTTAGTACAGTGCTCTGCACACAGTATGCACTCAGTAAGTACAATTGACTGACTGAGTGTAGTCCATTATACTATAAGCATCTAATGTACCTTCAGGGAGTTCACACTTTAATATTAGGTCAGCTTTGATTTTGCTCAACTAAAGAAAAACAGATTTCTCTAACAGCAAATAATACACATTTTTGAGTTCTAAGAGGTAAGGCTAAGGGAGTTGTGTAGATGTAAGAACTAGATTGAACCAGTGATACTGAAAATCATTTAATTACCATCTGTGGGCACAGCCATGCTGAAAGAGTTTGATAGAATATTTGATAATAAGAGGTTTAATGAGTTTATGATCCACATTCCTTGTAGGTCAAAGAACAGAAAATGCAATCAACACCACTCCTTGCTGAGTTAAATATATTTAACTCTTAACTCTTTGTTTTCTACTTTCTGACAAAGAAATGGATGGTAGCAGAAATGCTTGCAAGGGACTGAATATTTTCCATAACAGTGTTTTAGAAAGAGTATTATTACAGCAAAACTCGAAGTGCAGTTCTAGGTAGGCAGAGATATCGCAGCAAGATGAAGAGATCATGAACATTATAGACTAGGTTTGAAAACCTTGAAAGATGAGTCTGAGCTAAATTTCCTCTCTTGAAAACACAGATGGTCTCAAGTCCAGGGAAGACTGGTGAAGCTTTGACTTTGACAGAGGGGAATGGGAGCTAGAGGAATGATGGAGTAAATCACTTTTACTCTTTGGCTTCTCAAGAGTATATTCTCATAGCTCCCCACACTCTCCCCTCTTAGTGCATAATGGGCTTTTGAACACTGAGATTAAGACCTTTAGAGGAACCAGGGTGCTAAAGGAAGAACACAGGCTCAGTACAGTGTTTTGCCTAAAGTAAGAGCTAGACAGACATCAGAAATAGTTACAAGAACAGTGCTCAGAAGATCAAGAACTTGCCAAACTACCTCCCTCATCGACACCCATGCCCGTCACCCCCGCCGATTGTTCCGGACCTTTAACTCTCTCCTTAGGCCCCCTGTTCCTCCCCCTCCCCCATCTCTCACCCCTAATGATCTGGCCACCTATTTCCTCACGAAAATCAACACGATCAGGTCTGAGCTCCCCAAAGTCACCCCTCCGCCTCTCCCCTCCCCCCCAACAACCCCCTCCCCTACGTTCCCATCCTTCCCTGCAGTATCCTCAGAGGAGATCTCCTCCCTCCTCGCAAGTGCCACCCCCTCCACCTGCGCCTCGGACCCCATTCCCTCTCACCTTCTTAAAACCATCGCCCCTGCCCTCCTCCCTTCCTTAACTTCTATTTTTAACCACTCAATCTCCAAGGGCTCCTTCCCCTCTGCCTTCAAACACGCCCACGTCTCCCCCATCCTAAAAAAACCCGCTCTTGACCCCACTTCCCCCTCCAGTTATCGTCCTATCTCCCTACTACCCTTCCTTTCCAAAATCTTAGAACGAGTCGTCTACAATCGATGCCTAGAATTCCTTAACTCCCATTCTCTCCTAGACCCCCTCCAATCTGGCTTCCGTCCCCTCCACTCTACCGAGACTGCTCTCTCTAAGGTCACCCATGACCTCCTTCTTGCCAAATCCAATGGCTCCTACTCCATTCTGATCCTCCTTGACCTCTCTGCTGCCTTTGACACTGTCGACCATCCCCTCCTCCTCCGTACCTTATCTCACCTTGGCTTCACGGACTCTGTCCTCTCCTGGTTCTCCTCTTACCTCTCTGGCCGATCATTCTCGGTCTCCTACGCTGGAGCCTCCTCCCCCTCCCATCCTTTAACTGTTGGAGTTCCTCAAGGGTCAGTTCTTGGCCCTCTTCTGTTCTCCATTTACACTCACTCCCTCGGTGAACTCATTCGCTCTCACGGCTTTGACTACCATCTCTACGCAGATGACACGCAGATCTACATCTCCGCCCCTGTCCTCTCCCCCTCCCTTCAGGCTCGCATCTCCTCCTGCCTCCGGGACGTCTCCACCTGGATGTCTGCCCGCCACCTAAAACTCAACATGAGCAAGACTGAGCTCCTCATCTTCCCTCCCAAGCCCGGTCCGCTCCCAGACTTCTCCATCACCGTGGATGGCACGACCATCCTTCCCGTCCCGCAGGCCCGCAATCTCGGTGTCATCCTTGACTCGTCCCTCTCGTTCACCCCACACATCCTATCCGTTACCAAGACCTGCCGGTTTCACCTCTACAATATCGCCAAGATCCGCCCTTTCCTCTCCACCCAAACGGCTACCTTACTATTACGGGCTCTCGTTATATCCCGGCTAGACTACTGTGTCAGCCTTCTCTCTGACCTCCCTTCCTCCTCTCTCGCCCCGCTCCGGTCTATTCTTCACTCCGCCGCCCGGCTCATCTTCCTGCAGAAACGATCTGGGCATGTCACTCCCCTTCTTAAACAACTCCAGTGGTTGCCTATCGACCTCCGCTCCAAACAAAAACTCCTCACTCTAGGCTTCAAGGCTCTCCATCACCTTGCCCCTTCCTACCTCTCCTCCCTTCTCTCTTTCTACCGCCCACCCCGCACGCTCCGCTCCTCTGCCGCCCACCTCCTCGCCGTCCCTCGGTCTCGCCTATCCCGCCGTCGACCCCTGGGTCACGTCCTCCCGCGGTCCTGGAACGCCCTCCCTCCTCACCTCCGCCAAACTGATTCTCTTTCCCTCTTCAAAACCTTACTTAAAAATCACCTCCTCCAAGAGGCCTTCCCAGACTGAGCTCCTCTTCCCCCTCTACTCCCTCTGCCATCCCCCCTTTACCTCTCCGCAGCTAAAGCCTCATTTTCCCCTTTTCCCTCTGCTCCTCCACCTCTCCCTTCCCATCCCCACAGCACTGTACCCGTCCGCTCAACTGTATATATTTTCGTTACCCTATTTATTTTGTTAATGAATTGTACATCGCCTTGATTCTATTTAGTTGCCATTGTTTTTACGAGATGTTCTTCCCCTTGACGCTGTTTAGTGCCATTGTTCTTGTCTGTCCGTCTCCCCCGATTAGACTGTAAGCCCGTCAAACGGCAGGGACTGTCTCTATCTGTTGCCGACTTGTTCATCCCAAGCGCTTAGTACAGTGCTCTGCACATAGTAAGCGCTCAATAAATACTATTGAATGAATGAATGAATGAATACCTTCACTCACTTCCGACATTACTTACCACAACCCTCAGATCCAAATTCTTACTTATTCCCAGTTATCCCTTGCTCCCAATCCACCCAACCTACCTCAATCCCATCCACTCTCGCTTCCCTGCACAGAGGTTCACCCATATGAAGATTGACACCAACTTCTCAGAAACTTTGCTCCCATGAAAGTATCAGCAGGGAATGCTTTTACTGTCTCTCTCAAATACTGAGTATAGTTCAGTGTTCTTAGTAGGCATTCAATAAATACCATTACCACTATTCTCCTGGGCCAATATCACCCTTCCTAGCTACCTCATTGTCTTCTTCCTCTTTTCCTATTCATTTAAGTGTCTGTATCCTTTCAGGGCTTATTGGATAAAGGCCATGCTGCTTCTCAGTAGTCTACTCAAACACTTCCCCATAATGGACACTACTCTCCTCAGGACATTTCTCCTTTATTCCCCCTTCAGATGTGCCTTCATTTCTTCTTCAAGTTCTCAGTTGAATTTCGGGCAAAGGTCAGTCGATAAATGAAAAGATTAGTACAGTATAGCTCTGGCTAATCATTCTAAATTAGGAGTGAAACAAAAATCAGCCTATATGATCTGAGCTATATGATATCCCCGAATCCTACCACCTACAAACAATTTAATCGGTCTTCTGCGCTGAACTAAGTGTTTGGGAGAATGTAATACAGTAGAGTCGGTAAACATAATTCCTGTCCATAAGGGGCATACAGACTACAGAGATACACAGGCATTAAGATTAATTACAGATAGAAGAAACAGAAGAACATAGGGGTGTGTACACAAGTGCTGTGGGGCTAAAGGTGGGGTGAATATTAAATGCTTAAGGGGTACACATCTACAGATCCAAATGCATAGGTGACACAGAAGGAAAGGTGAATCGGAGAAATAATGGCATAGTCCAGTAAAACCTCTTGAAGGAATTACAATTGTAGGAGGATTTTAAAGGTGGGAAGAGTGGTGGACTGTTGGATATGAAGGAGAAGGAAGTTCCAGGCCAGAGGGAGGACATGGGCAAGGGATTGACAGCAAGGAAGGGCAGAGTTGAAGGCGTGGATTTGTGCATCAACCGAAATCCGTATGGATTGGAGTCCAAATGGGGTCTGACGACTCTGGAAAATTGGAGAGGGTTGAGCGGTTGATTGACTTGTCAAATTGTACATTCCAAGCGCTTAGTATAGTGCTCTGCACATAGTAAGTGCTCAATAAATACTACTGAATGAATGAATAACTGCCAGGAAGCAATCAGATAATAGTAATAATATTAATAATAATAGTGGTATTGGTTAAGGGCTTACTATGTGCCAAGCAGCAAGCCACTCTACTAAGCACTGGGATAGATACTAACAAATTGGGTTTGACACAGTCCCTGCCCGCCATGGGGCTCTCATTCTCAATCCCTATTTTACAGATGAGCTGAGGCAAAATGAAATAAAGTGACTTGCCCAAGGTCACACAGCAGACAAGTGGCAGAGCCAGGATTGGAACCCAGGTCCTTTTAACTCCCCGGCCCGGGCTTTATCCACTAGGCCACGCTGCTTCTCATACAAAGTTACAAAGTCAGGCTGGGCAACCCCACCCACCACCTCTTTCCCACTCCTCCTCCCATTCCCTTTCTGCTAACAGTTTCATGTTTTTCTCCCTTGGCATCCCAAAGACACTGGCATTTCTTGGCTCAGCAACCCAAAGACACTGTATTCTTTAAAAAATGTGCTCATAGGTTTTTAAAAAGGGAATTGTTGAGGTCAGATGGGTACCTTTTGTGGGCCATATGTTTGACACCTCGGTTTTAGATCACCAGCTATCATGATCTGAGTTGTATCCCTGTCTCTGTAAAAAATCCACTTATTTTTAGCCAGTTTTCTCTACCTGTGCTAGCTGGGAATTGCAGAATGCACTGCTGTTGCTTTTCACTTCAAAATGGCAACTCTTCGAGTTTCTCAAATGTGAATGTACTTCCAATTAGAACGTTGTGAATTTCCAGCAAACACTGAAGTTCTCTCTGCAGCATGGCCCGCTGTAAAGAACATGGGCCTGGAAGTCAGAGGACTTGGGTTATAATCTCAGTTCCACAACGTGTCTGCTGTGTGACCTTGGGCATGTCAGTTACCTCATCTATAAAATGGGGATGGAATCCTAAACTGTGAGCCTCATATGGGACAGGGACTGTGTCTAACCCGATTAACCTTTATCTGCCTCAGCCTTTAGAACAGTGTTTGGCACCTAGTAAGCACTTAATAAGTACAATTATCATTATTATCAATGTTAGTATTATTATAAGCCTCTTTGCTGATCTGTCTCCTGTCTCTCCACACTCCAGTCCTTTCTTCACTCTATTCCCAGATCATTTTTCTAATAATAATAATAATAATGGTGGTATTTGTTAAGCACTTACTAAGTGCAAAACACTGTTCTAAGCGCTGGGGGGATACAGGGTGATCAGATTGTCCCACATGGGGCTCATAGTTTAAATCCCCATTTTATAGATGAGGTAACTGAGGCACAGAGAAGTTAAGTGACTTGCCCAAAGTCACTGTGACCTGAACCTTTCTAAAAAAGGTTCAGGTTACATCTCCCCACTCCTCAAGGAATTACACTGCTTGTTCATTCATTCATTCGTTCAATCGAAATTATTGAGTGCTTACTGTGTGCAGAGCAGTGTACTAAGCACTTGGAAAGTACAATTCAGCCACAGATAGAGACAATCCCTACCCAACAAAGGGCTCACAATCTAGAAGGGGGTGAGAGACAACAAAACAAAACGAGTAGACCAGCATCAATAGCACCAAAATAAATAGAATTATAGAGATATACACATCATTAATAAAATTAATATAATAATAAAGATGTACAAATATACATTAGTGCTGTGGGGCAGGGAAGGTGGTAGAGAGATGGGGAAGGGAGGAGGAGCAGAGGAAAAGGGGAGCTCAGTCTGGGAAGGCCTCCTGGAGGAGGTGAGCTCTCAGTAGGGCTTTGAAGGGGGTAAGAGAGGTAGTTTGACAGATGTGAGGAGGGAGGGCATTCCAGGCCAGAGGTAGGACGTGGGCCAGGGGTCAACGGCGGGACAGGCGAGAACGAGGCACAGTGAGGAGGTTAGCGGTAGAGGAGCGGAGTGTCCGGGCTGGACTGTACAAAGAGGGTTGTAGAAGGCTTATCCATTCACCAGCACATTAAACAGACACTCCTTACCATTAGCTTTAAAGTACTCAATCGCTTTCTCCCTCCTTCCTTACCTCAATGATTTCCTACTGTCACTTCTGTCGTCTCTCACTAACCTACTCACTGTAATTCAATCTCATCTATTTCATCATTGATTTCTTGACACCTTCTTCCTCTGCCCTGAAACTCCCAGCTCCTTCATTTATGAGAGAACAATATTCTCCCTCCCCTCTCGGGGCCACACCTGCAGAGTTTCCAGTACTCTACCAGTTTCGACTACAGGAGGAAGAGTCAAGTAGAGGCATACCCATTCCATTCCTAGCTTGGACAGTGACTAGCGAGTAGAATTAATTATGTTGGTATTTGTTAAGCGCTCACTATGTGCAGAGCACTATTTGCAGAGTAGAATGCCATCTGATATGTCAAAACTCCCCTTTACTGGACAGCAACAGCATGGGAGAGAGTAGAGGGCAGAGCCTCGAGTTTATGGCTCAGAAGGAGGCAGTGGTAAACCACTTCTATAGTTTTACCAAGAAAACTCCAGGGATCCACTCCCAGAATGATTGCAGATGGAGTCTGGTTGCTCTGGGAGAGGTGTCCATGGTGTTGCTGTGGGTCGGAGACGACCCGAGGACATGAGATTAGACAGTATTCTCCCCATCTTCAAAAACTTGCTTAAATCACATCTCCTCCAAGAAGCTTTTCACAATTAAATCCTCATTATCCCTACTGCCTCTCCCTTCCGCATCATCTATGCATTTGGATCTGTTACCCTTGAAGAACTTCCCACTTACCTGATCTTCAGCCTAACATAATTTATTTATATGCCTGCAATTTATTGATACGCGTTAACATCCGACAACCCTCCTAGACTGTAATCACCTGTTGGCAATCAATCATTTGTATTTATTGAGTGCTTACTGTGTGCAGACTACTCTAGTAAGCACTTGGGAGAGTACAATAAAACAGAGTGGATAGACATGTTCCCTGCCCACCGTGAGTTTACAGTTTAGAAGGGGGAAACAGATATTAATGTAAATAAATAATGGAGATGTACATAAATGCTGTCAGGCTGAGGGAGGGGTGGGCAAAGGGAGCAAACAAGAATAATAATTATGGTATTTGTTAAGCTTTTACTATGTGCCAGGCAGTGCACTAAACTCTGGGGTGGTTATTTGTCAGCTGTATGACTGTGGGCAAGTCACTTAACTTCTGTGCCTCGGTTACCTCATCAGTAAAAATGGGGATTAAGACTGCGAGCCTCACGAGGGACAACCTGTTTACCCTGTATCTACCCCAGTGCTTAGAACAGTGCTCTGCACATAGTAAGCGCTTAACAAATACATTATTATTATAAGCAAATCAGGTTGGACACGGTCCCTGTCCCGCATAGGGCTCAGTCTTAATCCCCATTTTACAGGTGGGGTAACTGAGGCACAGAGAAGTGAAGTGACTTACCCAAGGCTACACAGCAGGAAAGAGGCAGAGCAGAGATTAGAACCCAGGTCCTTCTGATTCCCAGGCCCGTGCTCTGTCTTCATCTGACAGGATTGTCCCCATCAGGCCACGGCTTCCTGGGCCTGAGATTTGGTGACACCAGTGAGTACCCCGACATTAGATGAGTTTCTGGATTTGCACTCAGCCATTTGATGTTGAATTTTAGGCAATTTGTTAGTGTATGCTCACTGACTCTTATGAAATATTAGTGATCAGAAACACATGTTTATCTGATAACCTATGTTGTTGGTAAACCCTGATTGATGATTTCCCTCTTGAAGAGTATTTGACTCAGAAATGAATGTAAAGAAAACATCACTAATCTCCTGAAACTTTCTGAAGCTGTATTAATCTATGGTCACACTTGGGTTGAAGAAAATGAACCTTGCATAATGTCTTTACATTTGGCATTTCCCTAATACAAAATACATTTTCCATGTAGGAGATTACGTTGGAAATGGCAGGCATCAGGTGCTAGCAAGCATCTTGGCTGAGGATAGGGCACGTATTGACCGAATGGACCACAGATCACTCTTAAGCTCTGCGTGCTATAAAGTGGCCTCAGAGTACAGTTGTCCCTTCTGCAATCTGCACCTGTGACCTTTGGGTCTAATATTCATGACAGAGGGATGGAACACCATTTGAATAATCTATGGCAGCATTTTTCTCATTGTTCCTATGCTGTGTTTGGAAATCATGTTGGCTCTGGGGACTAATTTCTCATGCAGGCCTCTGATTTACTTCCAGATTGTTTGGTCACATAAATGGTTTAGAAAGGACGGGCTTCCTTTTGTGTTAAATATACAGCAAACTGTAATTTATTGTCAGAAAAGCTGTCATTAGACTCTTTTGGGTGTCTATGCATTGCATGAACAGCAATTTCTTTTCTTCCCTCATCTATCAGTCACTGTCCTTTGAACCTATAATTTGAAACAAGTGACACAGCCCAAAGTCAAAATGGTTAAGATAGAAAAAGAAATCAAAACTTCTGGATGTGTTATCCAATTATTCTTCCTCACCAGGCTATCACTCAAACTAATTTTCAGGATAAAAATATTCCCCTTTGTATCTTTTTATTCTGTAGGCTTTGGCTCTCCCTCACGTGGCTACTCTTCGGTGTTAACCTAAGAGGCAGTAGTCTTCTGACTGCTTTGTATTCTTACTGTCAGAATCAAATCCCCAGATTTCTGTTCATCCATGAAGAAAAGCTGTTATAATCTGTGGTTATTTTTTCTGCAAATGTTCAAAAGCTGTCAAAATGTTTGTTAATTCCATTAATCTTAGGCTGTGCGTGGGGCGTGAGCATCACAGATGTCTTTGAGCCAAATAGGGCTAGTTGGCTTGCTCAATTGGCAAATACAAGACATACACGGAAGGGAGAGTGTTAGGTCTGAGACAAATGTGACTGAGGGGAATTGGAATAAAATGATTAGTGCTAATGTGACACTGAAAAGAATTGGGATAGAAATCTGGATGATCGAGTCTCCTATTGTAGTAGTATTTACTGAACACCCGTTAGCCCCATGCACTGAACTAAAACTCCTCGGAAATATGAAACAAAGCATCACATTCCCTACCCACAAGGAACCTAGACTCTATCAGAGGAGACGGGCATAAAATATTAACAACCAGAGTAGTCAAAATAAGAATTATCATTCTGGTATTTTTTAAACACTTACTGTGTGCCAGGGACTGTACTAAGTGCTGGAGTGGATATAAGCAAATCAGGTCGGACGCAGTCTCCTTCCCACATGAGGCTCACAGTCCTAACTGGGGAAGCAGCATGGCATAGTGGATAGAGCACGGGCCTGGGAATCAGGAGATCATGAGTTCTAATCCTGTTTCTGCCACATCTGCTGTGTGGCCTTGGGCAAGTCACTTTACTTCTCTGGGCCTCAGTTGTCTCACCTGTAAAATGGGGATTGAGACTGTGAGCCCTGTGCAGGACAGGGACTGGGTCCAACCCAATTTGCTTGTATCCACTCCAGTACTTAGTACAGTGCCTGGCACATAGTAAGTGCTTTACAAATACCACAATTATTATTATTAATCCCCATTTTACAGTTGAGGAAACAGGCACAGAGAAGCGACTTGCCCAAGGTCACACAGCAGGCAAGCAGCGCAGCAGGGATTAAGGCCCACAACCTTCCACCTCCCAGGGCCGTGCTCTAGCCGCTACACCATGCTGCTTCCCAAATTAAATAATTGAGTGTGCCGTTGAATAAACAGATATGCAAAAGTGCTGGCAGTGAGTGTAAATGGTTCATAAGTATGAGAACAGCCTACAGAATTCAGGGTGCTGGGAATGGAGGTTTAGTCCTGTCACTTCACAACTGAGAAGATGCGCAAAGAATCCATTTCAGTGGTTCATTAGTACCACTAGTTCGTGCCAGACCACTCATCCTCTTGTTCCTGCTAACCGTCTTCCCACTGGGGTGCAATGAGTGAATGGGGGACCTGGAGCTTCAGCCTATTGGGAAGACCTGCAATAATTTTACATACAACACCTATTTATGGCCAAAGAGAACACAGAATAGGGATGATGTTTCATCGTAGTACCATAGGCCAGCAGTATTGCTGGGAAAGAATTATAATAGCTATAGTATTTGTTAAGTGCTATGTGTCAAGCCCTGGTAGGGGTAGACACAAATTAGGTTAATCCCACATGATGATGACGATATTTGTTAAGCGCTTACTATGTTCCAAGCACTGTTCTAAGCATTGGATGAGGTTCAGTTTAAGTAAGAGAAAGAACAGGTATTGAATTGTCATGTTACAGTTGGGGAAACTAAGGCTCACAGAAGTGAATTAACTCGTCCAAGTTTTCGTCAGGTAAGTGACAGAGACAGGATTAGAACCCTGGTCCTTTAACTCCCAGACCCATGCCTTTTCCACTAGGCCATGCTGTTTCCCCTTCAATAGCCACAATGGCTTTCCTTGCTCACATTAGCCAGGGAATTTCAGGATTCCTGCTAATACTGACGAAGATGAGAAATGCCCTAAGTGGTTCTCCAGTTAGAAAGCTTCAGCACTGATGGCATAGCCCTGGCAGAAATTACCCCACTTCTACCTGTTTCATCCCCCTGCCGTGGGGAATAGTAGACCAGAAATTGCGGCATACAAATTTGGGCAGAGGAAAACTCTCTTTAGTAACTTAATCGAATCTTATTCTTCCCCATCTTATAGAAGTCCTTAAAAACTTTTGTAATGTTGGCAGGCTATGAGGGTTATAGCCTGACAACATGCTAAGTAAACCTAGGCTCTTCTTGTTTTGAGGTTCCACTCCAAGGTATAAGCTTATCAAGGGCACTTATTCTCCTTAAAAAATCACGGGATTGGGACTGGGAGTCATGGAAACCTGGGCACTGATCCCAGATCTTCAACTGTCCAGCTGGATGATCTTGGGCAAGTCATTTAACATATCCATACCTCCATTTCCTCATCAATGAAATGAGATGAGGATACCCGCTTTTATCCTGCAATCCTTATGGAGAATGGGGACTAAGGCTATTTTTCTTTTATCTACATCTGGAATTCTGTTGTTGGTCCAGTAGTAAGGGAAACCTTCTGAGAGAAACAGGAGACCCAAATTCTAATTCTACAGACAGATGGCTAATTAGGGAAGCAGCGTGGCAGGTTTGGGAGTCAGAGGTCATGGGTTCTAATCCTGGCTCTGCCACTTGCCAGCTATGTGACTTTGGGCAAGCCACTTTGCTTCTCTGTTCCTCAGTGACCTCATCTGTAAAATGGGGATTAAGACTGTAAACCCCAGGTGGGACAACCTGATAACCTTGTATATATCCCAGGGCTTAAAACAGTGCTTGGCACATAGTAAGCACTTGACAAATACCATCATTATTCTTAAGGGCTAAGTGATAAACAGCACAGCAAAGTGGATAGAGCATGAGGCTGGGAGTCAGAAGGATCTGGGTTCTAATTTGACTATCATTTGTCTTTTGTGTGACCTTGGGCAAGTTACCTAACTTCTCTGTGCCTCAGTTTCCTCATCTGTAAAATGGTGATAAAGACTATGTCCAATCTGATTAGCTGGTATCTACCCCAGTGCTACAGTGACTGGCACATAGTAACAAATACTTAACACTGTCACTTAACAAATACCATTGAAAAGAATTACACATGTATTTCACACTGCATTATAACCAGGTGCACTGACTTACCTGTTGCACTAGGTGTCTCAGAAAGAACATGACAGGTAGGGGCAAATATCAATCAATTGTATTTCTTGAGTGCTTACTATGTGCAGAACACTGTACTAGGTACTTGCAAGAGTATGGAAGACACATTCCCTACCCACAAGAAGCTGACATTCTAGATGGGGAAACAGAGATTAATATTAATAAAGTACACATAATTGATGTGAAGCTGAGAGTGGGTTGAATGAAGGATACAGATTCAAGGGCATAGACAACCCAAAAGGGCGAGGAAGTCAAGGAAAGAGGGCTTAATCAGGGAATGTCTCTTGGAGTAGGTGGGAAGATGGTGTGAAGGGGTGAAAAGTGGTGGTCTGGCCAATATGGAGAAAGAGAGGAAGTTCTGGACCAGAGGCAGGATGCAGGTGAGGGGTTGGTGTCGAGATTGATGAGATTGAGGTAGTGAGTAGGTTGGGATGAGAGGAGTTAAATCTGCAGGCTGGGTTGTAGTAGGAAATCAGATAGGTAAGGTAGGAGGGGTTAAGGTGATAGAGTGCTTTAAAGCCAGTGATCAGGAATTTCTGTTTGATATAGAGATGGATAGGCAACCCCTGGAGGTTCTTGGGGAGCAGGGAGAAGTGGACTCAAGAGTTTTTTAGAAAAAAATATTCAGGCAGCAGAGTGAAATATGAAATGGAATGGGAAGAGACTGGAGGCAGCAAGATGAGGAAGGATGATGATGATGCAGTAATCAAGGTAGGATAGTAAGTGCTTTGATCAACCTGGCAGAAGTTTGGATGGAGAGCAAAGGGAGGATTTCAGAAACGTTGTGAACCGACAGGATTTGGTCAGAGGTTGAATATGTAGGTGGAATGAGAGAGCAATCTCTCTGAGACATCCAGGGAAAGATGTCCTGAAGGCAGGAAGAAATACGAACCTGCAGGGGAGAAAGATCTGGGCTAGAGATATAGAGTTGGGAATCATCTGCTTAGGGATGGTGGTTGAAGCCATGGGACTGAATGATTTCTCCAAGAGAGTGGGTGCAGATAGAGAATAAAAGGGAACCCCGAAATGAGGCTTGAGGGACTCCCACAGTTAGAGGGTGGGAGACAGAGGAGGAGCTGTGAAAGAGGCTGAGAATGAGTAACCAGAGGGATAAGAGGAGAACCAGAAGGTGTGAATGAAGCTGAGGTTGGGTAATGTTTCCAGAAGGGGGTGGTTGACAGTATCAAAGGCAGCTAAGAGTACAAAGAGGATTAGGGTGGAGTAGAGGCCACTGGATTTGGCAAGAAAGGGGTCACTGGTGACCTTTGAGAGGGCAGTTTTGGTGGAGTGAAGGGAGCGAAGCCCGATTGGAGGGGGTCAAGGAGAAAATTGGAGGAGAGGAAGCAGAGGCAGCAGGTATAGTCAATTGGCTCAAAGAGTTTGGAGAGGAATGGTAGGAGGGAAATAGGGTGATAACTGGAGGGAGTGGTGGAGCCAAGGGAGGGTATTTTTAGGATAAGGAATATATATCAATGCTTATCAATCAATGGTATTTATTGAGCTCTTATTATTCGAAGAGCAGTGTACTAAGCACTTGAGAAAGCACATACCATGCAATAGTTGGTAGATATGTTCCCTTCCCACAATGACCTTATGTCCAGAAGGGAAACAGACATTAAAATAAATTATGGATATGTCCATAAGTGCTGTGGGGCTGAGGGTGGTGAATAATCATAATAATATTAATGATGATATTTGTTAAGCGCTTACTATGTGCCGAGCACTCTACTAAGCAGTTGGGTAGATAGAAGTTAATGAGGTCCCACATGGGGGCTCACAGTTTAAGTAAGTATCAAAGTGCTTATAGGATAAAAAATAATTATAGTTCTTGTTAAGCACTTACTATGTACCAAACACCTTTCTAAACACTCGAGCGGATACAAGTTAATCAGGTTGGGCACAGTTCCTATCCCACATGGGGCTCACACTCTTAATCCCCATTTTGCAGATGAGATAACTGAGGCTCAGATAAATTAAGTGACTTTCCTAAGGTCACACAGCAGACTTGTGGTGGAGCCGGGATTAGAAGCCAGGTCCTTCTGACTTACAGGTCTGTGCTCTATCCATAAAGTCATGCCACTTTAAGTAGACCTTTCCCACATCCTCCCTCTGACCTGGAACTTCCTCTCCCTCCATGTATGACGAACCATCACTCTCCCTACATTCCCAGCTTTATTAAAATCACATCTCTTTCAAGAGGTGTTACCTGATTAAGCCTTCTTTTCCCCAACCCCCGTTCCCTTCTGCATCTTCTAAATCTGTGTACCATTTAAACACGTCAAATCCACTCCACCCTTAGCACTTCAGCACCTATATACATATCTGTAATTTATTTATTTATGCTTCTGTCTGCCTCCCCCTCTAGAATGTAAGCTCCTTTTGGGCAAGCAAAGTGTCTAACAACTCTTGTATTGTGTACTCTCCCCAGCGCTTAGTACAGTGCCTGGCACATAGTAAGCACTTAACAAATACTGTCCTTATTTCTCTCCCAAGTGCTTAGTACTGGGCTTTGCTCGATAAATACAACTGACTGATTGATTGTTCATTAAGCATAAAAATACTCGATAAATACCTTCCCACAAGTATTATTATTAGGTGTTTGCTATTAGGTTATATTATTTTTAAAATAATATTAATGAAGGCAGCATATTCACCCAGGGCCTCCAGGAGTCTCCAGATCTCATTTTGAGAAACATAATAAGCTGGAGAGAGATCAGTGCTCCCAAAGGGATGGCAACAGAGCATATTCTTATGCCACTAGTCTGGCCTGATGTCCAGCTTTAAAGCATCCTGTTCTTGGTATAACAGAAAATTCCAAGGTAAGAAACTAGAACTGACAATGCTACACTCACTTCCCGGTGATTTCTGGACTTCCCCGAGAGAGATAACATCCCAAATGAGACAATTTAGAATATTTTTGTTGTTGTCTATGCTCTGACTTTTTAGTGACAGTTTGTGCTCCTTCTCTAATATGCATATAAAGAAACCATATTTGAATGAAAACATTCAAATGCAGAATCATCACTCACTGAAGATAGAATCATTCATTTATTCAATAGTTTTTATTGAGCACTTACTATGTGCAGAGCACTGTACTAAGCGCTTGGAATGTACAATTCAGCAACAGATAGAGACAATCCTTGCCCAAGGATGGGCTCACAAGGCCCATAAAGTCACATGGAAGCATGACCAGATCTGATTAATTCTTCTGTTCATGTTTTGCTCCAACCACTGAAAGATTTTCTCATCTCAATCTCTTAAATGATAGTATTTATCGTGGGCCTATCTATTTGCAAAACTCTAAAATAAGAACTTGGCTTTATATTTGTTTCACTGCACTCTCCCAAGGGCTTAGTACTGTGCTCTGCACATAGTGAGAACTTAGTAAATACCAGATTCATTAGTTGTTGGTTTTTTTGTACGAGACATATTCCTCCCCTTCAGGAGTTTACAATCTAGTGGGAGTGGTAGACACAAAACACATTTCGGGTAAGAGCAAAAAAGAAAAGGAAACTGGATATGTGGCTGAGTAAATGCTTAAATGATAGAGTAAGTTAAACCGGTATGTACAGAGATGATGTGAGGCATTGCGTGTGTATAAAAATGTGGAACTGGAACGAAAGTATTGAGCGGGTCATTGGGAAGATGTGACCTGGGGAGAAGAAAAAGTAATAGAGGAAAGCTTTCTCACCTAACAACCCAAAATCTTTGCAGACAATTACTTAGTTGGGTTTAATTCTTACCTTAAACATCCTCTCCATTTTCACAAAGTCCCCAATGCTGAGTTGACTTTCAAGTTGCTCCATGCCATTTTTCTCATCTGCAGTTCCAAGTTTTGTTTCGAAAAGGGCTTGATATCCATCACCAGATGTACTGTTTTTTGTGACTGAATAGGGCTGATCATTCATGATTGTTTGACCTTACCCAGTCGTCTCCAGACACAGTATCCGCAACTGGGGTCCTTTAAGTGAAAGACAAATTAACAACTCGTAGGAGTTCTGAAAAGAAAGTCAAGTATTTCTAACACGGTAGATGGAATCTGGAGTTAAAACATACCAGCACAGAAATCTTGAATGGAAAACAGCAACTGATATAAATAACTATTGACTAAAAAACCCCATATTATCTGATAAGGTGTTTAAGAAAAAAATTAGAGTAAAACAGATTAAAGACTTAGGCCTCTTTATACTTTCTTCAACCAGACTTGATTAACAATGAGTGGCATAAATTCCACTGATGCCAAATTGTAATCTTCATAGAACATGCATTAAAAAAGCCACTTCTCAAATCTATTTGGTTTACCTGGCTTCCATTAAAATGTGGAGGTTATTAAACCGCGCTTTCTTCTGCGGGTACAAGGAACCAGTACAGCTTCAACTCTCCCTCCCACGCTCACTCCCACCACGACAAGGAGTCCTCACTAAAGGCCATTTTCACTACGATGTTGAGTTGTTTGCTTCGGCTGAGCTCGATGCCTCTGCACGTCTCCTGGCAACATACAGAAAGCCAACAAAAACATTCCCTTTCCTCTGCCTCCCTCCTTCAGCTAATGGTGAACTAAAGTGGGGGAACGTATGCTGGAACTATCTTTTTTTAAAATATGACCATTCTTCCAGTGTATTCTTTATTTAAAAAGAAATTGGCAAAACATTTCAAATGAATAGTAATGCAGGTGGTCAAATGTAAGTAAAAGCATTTGTGGTTTCTTTTTCTATGGACCGTACTGGAAAGAGAGGTTAGATTTTTATTCTAGAGTGAAAAAAAGACCAGTGATCATCTAGGAAAGTCACCTCATCCTTCTTCATTTTAAGTGTACTCATTTTCAAAATGGGAATGAATTAGATTTGATGGCATATTGAAAAAGCTGAAGAAAAGGGACTAAGGTTAGGAAGACTATTTTTAAGAGTCCTAATCCTGCAAAATTATCTCAAATTAAAAGCCTTCTACAACATTAGCAATTAAGTTTAAGGCAGTTGAGAAGAGCAATATTCTATAGGATAGTCAGATTCACTCCAGACCCTGACACTAATGAAGAAGAGAATATATGGGTGGAAAATACTGTGTGAAATTGCATTAGGAGAACAGGGTATCTGAAAAGGTGACAAAGGGAAAATAACCTAATTATTCCAAGATAGTCTGCCTGGCACATTTAATTTTCTTGGGGGATATACAGAAAACTGCTTATATAATTTAAAAAATAAAAGTCCAAGTGAGTAGGGTAAAAATAAAGGATTGTTTTCACTGGTCACATTCCACAGTATTTGCTCTGTTGTATACACATATTTTCGTTCACCGTTTTTCCATCAACCTGGCAAAAATCTTTCCATTTCTTTTTAAGTATTTTCCAGTCTTTAGGCTGAGATTTCATTTGTAACAATTTTAGATAATTAGGAACTTTATAACCCAGAGTTCTCAGAAAGTGGGTGGACTCTGGGCCATAATTAAGTCTAGAAAGTCTAGCTCCTCCATAACCAAAAGTATCGGGCACAACGTCAAGAGAAAATTCCTCAAAGAGAGTCACCAAGGTCTGAAACTCTCTGACATATTGGAATGTGGAGACTGTCACCGGGAAAAGGCTCTGAGCTTGTTGTGGACAGGAAATGCATCGGTTATACTGTACTCTCCCAAGCGCTTAGGACAGTGATCTGCAGACAGTAAGTGCTCAATAAATACAACCGAGGGTAGAAAAGGTAAGGCTGCGTTTGGGCTTTGGCCCAGAGACAGTTTGGTGAACTGGTTGTGCAGGTGACCTTGGCCCTGGCCCCCATGACAACAGGAAACACAGAAGGGAAGTAATCAAGGAAGCACCGACCCTCACCTTTGTCATTTTGTCTTGGGAAATAACCGGACAGTCTCTGCTGCTCTGCTGTGTAGACAAAAGGTGGAAAGTCCCCAGAAGACTAGAATCCTGTTCTGTTCCTCCTGATCATCTCAAGTAGGGGGACTCATGAGTTTTTGCCTGACTGGATTCACGAAGATGGCCCCAGCCTAGCTCAATCAGCCTCGAGATCTCGAATCTGGATCCGCTGAAGTAACGGTTGCCCGATGTCTAGGTATCTGTTGGATGACAGGGAAGCAGCGTGACGTAGTGGATAGAGCATGGGCCTGGGAGTCAGAAGGTCATGGATTCGAATCCTAGCTCCATCATTTGTCTGCTGGGTGGCCTTGGGCAAGTCACATCTCTCTGCCTCAGCTACCTCACCTGTAAAAATGGGGATTAAGACTGTGAGCCCCATGTGGGACAGGGACTGCATCCGACCCTATTCCTCTTTATCCACCCCAGCACTTAGTACAGTGACTGGCACACAGTAAGAGCTAAACAAATACCACAATTATTATTCTAATACTTATTACTATTATGACAGCCATGAGACACTGGGTTGTTCATCTAATTTAGACACATAGAACACTGTCAGAGCCTTCTGAATTACCTGGGAAGAGCTGTGACCCCCTGTGCCTTCTAAACCTAATGTACTGCTCTTTTCCAAGCGCTTAGTACAGTGCTCTGCATACAGTAAACCTCAAATACCAGTTTTTTTAGTGGGTTTTTTTTTTAGTGCTTACCACATGTCCAGCATTGCTCCAAAATAAGGCTCACAGTTTATCGGAGGGAGGGTTTAATCCCCATTTTACAGAAGAGGTAACTGAGGCACAGAGACGTTAAGTGACTTGCACAGGGTCACCGAGCAGACAAGTGGTGCAATTGGATTAGAAGCCAGGTCTTCTGACTCCCAGGCCTGTGCTCTTTCTACTAGGCCGTGCTGACTGATTGAGAACAGCAGTGAGAGAGAATGAGGAGATACAGAGGAGTAGAAGGAGTGTGGCCTATTGGAAAGAGCATAGGCCTTGGAGTCAGAAGGATCTGAGTTCTAATCCAGTCTCTGCCACTTGTCTGCTGTGTAACCTTGGGCAAGTTACTTCACTTTGCTTCATCTGTAAAATGGGGATTAAGACTGTGAGCCCCATGTGGGGTAGGGACTGTGTTCAACCTGATTTGCTTGTATCCACCCCAATGCTTAGTACAGTGCCTGGCACAGAATAAACACTTAATAAATACCCTTGTTAGTAATAGTAGTAATAGCTGACTTGTTCCACAGAAGACTCATCTGAAAAATTCAACATGCAGGATGGTTGCTTGCTCCCAGTTATATAAGACTTTTTAATAATACCTTAAAGCACATTACTTTATCATCATATCATCAAACAAGCAAAAACATAATCAAATTTGAAAAATGTCTCACCACATTAATATTAATAACATTTGAATAATGTACATTATAATTTGCAACTGCAAATGAATATCATTTAAATATTCAGAAGGCTGATTAATTTTGTATCTTGGTTACCTACCCACTAATGTTGGTATTTGTTAAGCGCTTACTATGTGCCAAGCACTGTTCTAAGCACTGGGGTAGACACAGGGGAATCAGGTTGTCCCACGTGGGGCTCACAGTCTTAATCCCCATTTTACAGACGAGGTAACTGAGGCATCGAGAAGTCAAGTGACTTGCCCAAAGTCACACAGCTGACAAGTGGCCGAGCTGGAATTCGAACCCATGACCTCTGACTCCCAAGCCCGTACTCTTTCCACTGAGCCACGCTGCTTCTCTAGAAAAAGGAAGTAGTGTGATCTAGTGGAAAGAGCACAGGCCTGAGAGTCAGAAGACCTGGATTCTAATCCTGGTCTGCCATTAGTCATCTGTGTGACCCTGGGCAAGTCACTTACCTTCTCCACGCTTCAATTCTCTCATCTGCAAAGTGGGAATTCAATATCTGTTTGCTCTCCTTTTTAGGAGCGTGAATCCCATGTGGGAATTGATGATCTCGCATCTACCCCAGTGCTTAGTACAGTGCTTCACACATAGTAAATAACACTTAAAAATTACAATGTTTATTATTATTAACAGACTTTCTGGAATATACCTGAGGCAAACTCCATGCAACCACTCTGCCCCTACCCCTGCAGCCCAGTCTGTAAAGAGGTTAAGGCAATAATAACGATGGTATTTGGTAAGCACTTACTATGTGCAGAGCACTGTTCTAAGTGCTGGGGTAGATACAGGATAATCAGGTTGTCCCATGTGAGGCTCACAGTCTTAATCCCCATTTTACAGATGAGGTAACAGGCACAGAGAAGTTAAATGACTTGCCCACAGTCACCCAACTGACAAGTGGCAGAGTTGGGTTTCGAACCCATGACCTCTGACTCCCAAGCCCGGGCTCTTTCCACTGAGCCAAACTGCTTCTCTGAGTAGGGAAGAGTAGGGAAGAGGGAAGGGAAGAGTAACATGGCCTAGTGGTTAAGCTCGGATGGGTCTGGGAGTCAGAAAGACCTGGGTTAAGAGTAGTAATAATTATGCTATTTGTTAAGCGCTTACTATGTGACAGGCACTGTACTAAGATCTGGGGTGGGTACAAGCAAATCGGGTTGGACAAACTCCCTTGTCCCATGTGGGGCTCACAGTCTCCCCATTTTACAGATGAGGTCACTGAGGCACAGAGAAGTGAAGTGACTTGCCCAAGGTCACACAGCAGACAAGTGGCAGAGCCGGAATTAGAACCCATGACCTTTTGACTCCCAGGCCTGTGCTCTATCCACTATGCCACGCTGTTTCTCGAATGACAACTCTGCCACTTTGGCTGTGTGATCTTGGGCAAGTCATTTTACTTCTCTGTGTCCCGGTTCCCTCATCTGTAAAATGGGGACCAAGACTGCGAGTCCCATGTGGGACACGGACTGTGTCCAACCTGATCAACTTGAAGCTACCCCAGTACCACAGAGAAGCAGCGTGGCTCAATGGAAAGAGCCTGAGCTTGGAAGTCAGAGGTCATGAGTTCGAAAACCGGCTCTGCCATCGGTCAGCCGTGTGACTGTGGGCAAGTCACTTAACTTCTCTGTGCCTCGGTTACCTCATCTGTAAAATGAGGATTAAGACTGTAAGCCTCACTAGGGACAACCTGATTACCTGTATCTACCCCAGCACTGAGAACAGTGCTCCGCACATAGTAAGCGCTTAACAAATACCAACATTATTATTACTTAGTACCATGCCTGGCCCATAATATGTGCTTAACAATGCCATTATTAAAAAAAAGAAATTTATGGGCAATAAGTTATCTCTCCAGTGAACAGAGAGTAGGAAGAGTCGAGAAAACCACTTAGGGTTCATCATCCTTGGGAGATGTACTTCAACAGAGTGAAGGATAAAGAAAGCGGTCAATCAGCAGGTGTGGACAGGAATTCCTTAGCCTACTTTCTTGTTTGCCTCATGGTGCCCCATGGCATTCTGTCCCTAGAGAAGCAAAACACAGGCTCGGGAGTCAGAGGTCGTGGGTTCTAATTCCGGCTCCGCCACTTGCCTGCTGTGTGACCTTGGGCAAGCCACTTAACTTCTCTGTGCCTCCGTTACCTCATCTGTAAAAATGGGGATTAAAAAATGTGAGCCCCACATGGGACAATCTGATTACCCTGTATCTACCCCAGCGCTTAGAACAGTGCTCTGCACATAGTAAGCGCTTAACAAATACCATCATTATTATTATTATAGCTATAATGCAGGACCTTTAAGTTTCTTCATTCATTCAGTCGTATTTATTGAGCACTTACTGTGTTCAGAGCACTGTACCAAACCCTTGGAAAGTACATTTTGGCAACAAATAGAAACAATCCCTACCCAACAATGGGCTCACGGTCTAGAAGGAGTCTAGCACAGAGTCTATTACAGTCTATGATCCCCCCCCAACCCACACCAATAGATGAGGTAACCATGATTACCTCCTCTACTATTTGCTAATTTGCCTTAGGACCGATAAACCCTGGGAGAAGTTATGTGCAATCATTTCAGGTATGCCAATTATCACCCACTCTCTTCCCCCGTTCAAATTCCCCATCCTGCACTCTTATCCTGACCCTCCCTGGTTTCTCCTTAAACATTCTAGTGATTTTCTCTTTTTTCTCTCATTAAACTAAGCTCTATTAGCCAACCCCACACACTGTGCACATGGCAACCCCTTCATTTTCCCTTTCCTTCTTTTGCTCCACCTCCCCGCTTCAGTGCCAACCAGGAAACTGGGGACAGAGTCAGAGGAGGCAGTATAAATGACAAATACGGACATAAGCGCCGTGGGGCTGGGAATGGGCAAGAAGAAAGGGAGCAAGTTAGGGTGACGCAGAAGGGAGTGGGAGAAGAGGAAAGGCGGGTTGAGACAGGGAAGACCTCTTGGAGGAGATGGGCCTTCAATAAGCCTTTGAAGAGGGGACAGTAATTGTCTGTCTCCCCCTTTTTAATATTAATAAGGTTGGTATTTGTTAAGTGCTTACTATGTGCAGAGCACTGTTCTAAGTGCTGGGGTAGATACAGGGTCATCAGGTTGTCCCAGGTGGGGCTCACAGTCTTAATCCCCATTTTACAGATGAGGTAACTGAGGCCCAGAGAAGTTAAGTGACTTGCCCACAGTCACACAGCTGACAAATGGCAGAGTCTGGATTCAAACCCATGACCTCTGACTCCCAAGCCTGTGCTCTTTCCACTGAGCCACGCTGCTACTCTGTAAGCCCACTGTGGGCAGGAAATGTGCCTGGGTTTTGCTGTATTGTACTCTCCCAAGGGCTTAGTAAAGTCCTCTGCACACGGGAAGTGCTCAATAAATGTGATTGAATGAGTGAATGAATATGGGGCCAGTATCATTGAACAACCCCTCCCTTTTCCCTTCCCAATCCCACCGTATTATCTGTGGTTGGGGCTGGTTGAAGGGGGAATGGGCAAGGAGGAGGGGGGAGGCTACAAATTGGAAAGCTCATAGCCAAGGGGAGAGGCCACAGGATGGACCTGGCGGAAAGGCCTCTCCCGAAGCAAGCAGCATCTATCGCTATCAACGGCGTTCAACAGAAGAAATCGAAATAGTAGAGTGTGGGGAATGAGGTCTGACAGTGGGAGAGGGGAGGAAGAGGAAGCTTGATTTCAGGGGATGTAGGCAGGAGAGCCCAAGGGAGGGGAAAGGATTTACAAAAGAAGCAGCGTGGCTCAGTGGAAAGAGCACGGGCTTTGGAGTCAAAGGTCATGAGTTCAAATTCCAGCTCTGCCACTTGTCAGCTGTGTGACTGTGGGCAAATCACTTCACTTCTCTGTGCCTCAGTTACCTCATCTGTAAAATGGGGATTAAGACTGTGAGCCCCACGTGGGACAACCTGATTCCCCTCTGTCTACCCCAGCGCTTAGAAAAGTGCTCTGCACATAGTAAGCGCTTAACAAATACCAACATTATTATTATTTACAGTGTTCATTTTACTTACCTACAGGGCTTGGCTGCTAGGGTGAGACTGCTTCTGGAACAAAAGCTAATTTCATATAAATCTGTGGGATAACGTACCCCATCATCATCATCATCATCATCATCATCGCTATCAATGGCAATAACTGAGTGCTTACTACATTCAGTGTGGTATCATGGATAGAACATGGGACTGGGAGTCAGAAGGTCATGGGTTCGATTTCCGACTCTACCACTTAGCTGTGTGACTGTGGGCAAGTCCCTTCCCTTCTTTGGGCCTCAGTCACCTCATCTGTAAAACGGGGATTAAGACCGTGAGCATTATGTGGGACAACCTGATTCCCTGTATCTACCCCAGCGCTTAAAACAGTGCTCTGCCCATAGTAAGCGCTTAATAAATACCAACATTATTATTAATCCTGGCTCCACCACTTGTCTGCTGTGCGACCTTGGGCAAGTCACTTCACTTCTTTGTGCCTCAGTTACCTCATCTGTAAAATAGGGATTGGGACCATAAGCCTTGACCGTAAGTACGCGCTTAACAAATACCATAATTATTAATTATTATTCTTGAGAGCACTACAACCCTTCATAATGCAGCCAGATTTTCAAGAAGCATGTCCCATCTGCGTTAGGTTCTGTAGAGATGTTCTCTCTAGGTTAGACCTATAGAGATGTTCTCTGTGGAGGCTTGTGTATGTTTGCAACCTAATTACCTTTTATCTACCCAGCGCTTAGAACAGTGTTTGGCACATAGTAAGCGCTTAACAAATACCAAATACCAAATTCTTTGCTATCCTGAAGCAGTGTGGCACGGTGGAAAGAGCAGGGATCTGGGAGTCAGAAGACCTGGGTTCTTATCCCAATTCCACTACTTACCTGACATGTGACCTTAGACAAGTCACTTAACTTCTCTGGGCCTCAGTTTCCTCATCTGTAAAATGGGGATTCAACATGTGTTCTCTTGCCTATTTAGACTGAGCCCCATATGGGATCTGATTATCTTCTATCTACCTCGGTGCTTATTGCAGTGTTTGGCACATAGGAAACTCTGAACAAACACCACAATTATTATTATTATTAATCTAAGTTCAGTGGAGCCAGGGCTGTTTCTTCAAGGGACATGGAGGGAAAGTTGGCCACCACAGGGCAGAGAAGGAATAAAAAACTGGTCTGCCAGTTGGGGAAATTATTATTGATAATAATAATAGTAATTATCATTATATTTGTTAAGTGCTTATTATATGCCAAATATTGTATTAAGTACTGGGTTAACAAGATAATCAGGTAAGACACAATCCCTGTCCCACAATGAGAAGTAATAATAATAATATTGGTATTTGTTAAGCGCTTACTATGTGCAGAGCACTGTTCTAAGCGTTGGGGTAGATACAGGGTAATCAGGTTGTCCCACATGAGGCTCACAGTTAATCCCCATTTTACAGATGAGGTAACTGAGGCACAGAGAAGTTAAGTGACTTGCCCACAGTCACACCGCTGACAAGTGGCAGAGCCGGGAGTCGAACCCATGACCTCTGACTCCGAAGCCCAGGCTCCTTCCACTGAGCCACGCTGCTTCCCCGTGGGAAGTAGTATGGCCTAGTGGAGAGAGCATGGGTCTGGGAGTCAGAAGGACCTGGGTTCTAATTCCAGCTCTGCTACTTGTCTGCTGTGTGATCTTGAGCAAGTCACTTCACTTCTCTGTGCCTCGTTTTCCTCATCTGTTAAAAGAGGTTTAAGCAGAGTGTGAGCCTATGTAAGACTGTGACTGTGTCCTACCTGATTATCTTCTATATACCGCTTTACAGTGGCTGGCACATAGAAAGTACTTAAACACCACTTAAAAAATGGGCTCAATCTAAGCAGGAGGGAAAACAGGTATTGCATCCCCATTACACAGATGAGAAAACTGAGGCACACCAAAATTGAGTGACTTTCCGAGGTCACATATCAGGCAAACGCTGGAGCCAGAATTAGAACCCAAGGATGCAGTCAGACCTAGTGGAAAGAGCATGGGCTTAGGAGTCAGAGGACATGGGTTCTAATCCTGGATCTGTGGCATAGCTGCTGCTGACCTTGGGTAAATCATTTAACGTCTCTGGGCCTCGATCCCCTCATCTGCAAAATGGGGATTCAATACATGTTCTCCTTCCTACTTAGACTGTGAGCTCATGGAAAAGTTCATGATCTTTCATCAATCCCAGCACTTAGTCCAGCGGTTGGCACAGAGGAAGTGCTTAGCAAATACCGGAATTATTATAATTATTCTGACTCCTACGCTCATGGTCTTTCCACTCAGTAGGCCATGCTGCTTCCAGAATGTGCGATATTCCTTCCAAAAATGTCCCCCATAATAATTATGGTAATAATAATTATGATATGTTAAGCATATGCTGAGCACTATTCTAAGCACCAGGGTAGATACTAGTTAATCAGATTGGACATAATCCCTGTCTTTCATGGGGCTCACACTCTCAATCCCTGTTTTACAGATGAGGTAACAGAGGCCCAGAGAATTTAAGTGACTTGCCAAGGCTTCGCAGCAGACATGGGGTAGAGCTGGGACTAGAACCCAGGACCTCTGACTCCCAGGCCTGTGCTCTATCCAAAAACCCCGCTGCTTCCAATGGAAAAAGGGTAGAGCGTGAAGGCAGTGGATCAGCAGGGAAAGAGGTTGGGACAGAACCATAGCAGAGGATGGTGGAGGCTGCAGGGGGCAAGCAGAGGAGAGTTACTCTCTACCTTATCCCATGGTTAAATATTTTACCTTGACGATAAATAAGAGGAATAATGAATAAGGGACAGCTATTATGCCAAACTCTGGTATAATGTGAAGTCAGGGGGAAATTCCCCTTCAGGTTAAAGATAACTCACCCAGGAACTGCCAGTAATAATGAAAATAGTAAGGATTATTATAATTACTGTTCACGACTGTGAGTCAGGGGATCTGAACTCTAATCCTCGCTCTGCCATTGCTTGTTGAGTGAGTGACCTTGGGCAGCAGCATGGCTTAGTGGCAAGAACACGGGGCTTGGGAGTCAGAGGTCGTGGGTTCTAATCGCACCTCCACCACTTAGCTGTGCGACTTTGGGCAAGTCACTTAACTTCTCTGTGCCTCAGCTACCTCATCTGTAAAATGGGGAATAAGACCTTGAGCCCCACGTGGGACAACCTGATTACCTTGCATCTACCTCAGCGCTTAGAACAGTGTTTGGTACATAGTAAGCGCTTAACAAATGCCATCATTATTATGAACTTCTCTGTGCCTCAGTTCCCTCAAATATAAAATGAGGATTATGGACCTGATCTCTTTCCACTTTGTAAGTCCCATGTGGGACAGGGACTGTATATACCCCAGTATTTAGCACAGTGCTTGGCACACAGTAAGCCCTTAACAAATACCACAGTAATTATTACTAGAGCCTTTTTATGGCATTTGTTAAACACTCACCATGTGTTAGGTACTGTACTAAGCACTGGGGTAGGTACAAGTTAGTCAAGTTGGACACAGTCCCTGTATCTCTCTGGTGCTATTTATTGCTATTGTTCTTGTCTGTCTGTCTCCCCCGATTAGACTGTAAGCCCGTCAAAGGGCTCAAAGGGCAGGGACTGTCTCTATCTGTTACCGATTTGTACATTCCAAGCGCTTAGTACAGTGCTCTGCACATAGTAAGCGCTCAATAAATACTATTCAATGAATGAATGAATGAATGGTGCTGAACTGTTCATTCTAAGCGGTTATTAGAGTGCTCTGCCCACAGTAAGCGCTCAATAAATACGATTGAATGAAGGAATGACTTTTACAGATGGGGTACTGAGGTCCAGAGAAGTGAAGAGACTCGCTTAAGGTCACACAGCAGACAAGTGGTGGAGCTGGGATCAAAGCCCAGGTCCTACTGACTCCCAGGCCTGGTCTATAGTCATTCAATAGTATTTATTGAGTGCTTACTATGTGCAGAACACTGTATCCACTAGGCCAAGCTGACTCTGCCATCGGTCAGCTGTGCCTGACCTCACCACAAAGATGGAGTTCAAGATGTGTTGCCCCTGCGGAGGAAAGCAAACAGGGTTCAGGAAAGACTTCTTGGTTTCTCCAGGATTGGAAATTTGAGCACCTATCAATGGCTCTGATAGAGTCACAGCTGGAACGCCAGTTGAGGGCCAGTGGAGAAGCCTCCTCGCTTAACAGAACAGCAATTTCCAACCAACTCGGTATCAGAAAAAAACAAGACACCAGTCAAGGAGAATTCCAGATAGAGTTCTGGGTTGCTTCAAGTGTTTCCAGTAGATAAGGAGACCTCAAGCCACAGTAAAGTATCAGCATCCCGCACATCTCAAGGAGACATTATTTAAAATAGAATGGTTTCATAAGTGTGAATAGAATGAAACCCTTCTATTTTAAGTAGAGTTTCATTTGACCTCACTCCTCACTCTAGGCTTCAAGGCTCTCCATCACCTTGCCCCTTCCTACCTCTCCTCCCTTCTCTCTTTCTACCGCCCACCCCGCACGCTCCGCTCCTCTGCCGCCCACCTCCTCGCCGTCCCTCGGTCTCGCCTATCCCGCCGTCGACCCCTGGGTCACGTCCTCCCGCGGTCCTGGAACGCCCTCCCTCCTCACCTCCGCCAAACTGATTCTCTTTCCCTCTTCAAAACCTTACTTAAAAATCACCTCCTCCAAGAGGCCTTCCCAGACTGAGCTCCTCTTCCCCCTCTACTCCCTCTGCCATCCCCCCTTTACCTCTCCGCAGCTAAAGCCTCATTTTCCCCTTTTCCCTCTGCTCCTCCACCTCTCCCTTCCCATCCCCACAGCACTGTACCCGTCCGCTCAACTGTATATATTTTCGTTACCCTATTTATTTTGTTAATGAATTGTACGTCGCCTTGATTCTATTTATTTGCCATTGTTTTTACGAGATGTTCTTCCCCTTGACGCTGTTTAGTGCCATTGTTCTTGTCTGTCCGTCTCCCCCGATTAGACTGTAAGCCCGTCAAACGGCAGGGACTGTCTCTATCTGTTGCCGACTTGTTCATCCCAAGCGCTTAGTACAGTGCTCTGCACATAGTAAGCGCTCAATAAATACTATTGAATTTGACCATCAAAGATTTGTGAATAGGAATGCGAAATGACTTCAACTTTGACAGTCAATAGCATTTACTGAGCACTTATTGTATGCACAGCAGTGCGCTAAATGCTTGGGAAAGAACAATATAACACTAAACAGAGGCAAAGAAGGATCACAGAGCTGGCTTAATGCAAAGTAACTGTTTAGTTCAGTGCTCCGCACAGAGTAAATGTTCAATAGATACCATTGATTGATTGGAGGCAATGGTGAGGTCGTCATCTGGAGAAAGGGAGGACCAGATGCAAAACATCCCCAAATATATATATATGGCATCAACAGGACTGAAAGTGGAAGAACAGGTTGTTTATAAAAGACCCGGTGGTGGTATCTCCACTTGAGCAGATTGGGAAATAAATCCTGTCTTCGCGATCTTTATCCACCCGAATCAGTATCAACAGCAGGTATTTTTTACATTTGCTCAACACAGAGCACTATGTCTGTCTTTGAGGATCAGGGAGACGAAGTCGAAGATGGGTTTCCTGCCCGAAAGGCTCACAATTCCTCAGCAGGACTGTCTTTCTAGGATGGGGCAACCAAGTCTCCAAGAGAACCAAGAGACACACAGCGTGGCCTAGTGGAAAGAGCCCAGGCTTGGGAGTCAGGTCGTGGGTTCTAACCCGGACTCCGCCACTTGTCTGTTGTGTGACCCTGGACAAGGCATTTCACTTCTCTGTATCTCAGTTACCTCATCTGTAAAATGGGGACTAAGACTGTGAGCCCCACGTGGGACAACCAGATTACCTTGTAACCACTGCAGCTCTCAGAATCCCGTTCTAGACTGTGAGCCTGTTGCTGGGTAGCAGCGTGGCTCAGTGGAAAGAGCCCGGGCTTGGGAGTCAGAAGTCATGGGTTCGAATCCCGGATCTGACATTTGTCAGCTGTGTGACTGTAGGCAAGTCACTTAACTTCTCTGGGCCTCAGTTACCTCATCTGTAAAATGGGGATTAACTGTGAGCCTCACGTGGGACAACCTGATGACCTTGTATCTACCCTAGCACTTAGAACATTGCTCTGCACATAGTAAGCGCTTAACAAATACCAACATTATTGGGTAGGGATTGTCTCTATCTGTTGCCAAATTATACTTTCCAAGCTTTTAGTACAGTCTCCGCACACAGTAAGTGCTCAATAAATACGATTGAATGAATGAGTGAATACTGCTTGGAGCATAGTAAGCGCTTAATGAATACCATAATTATTATTAAGTCACAAGGAATTGGAAGGTTAACTTTCCATGCTCCTGAGTGTTTTGCTGGAATTACCCCGAACCAGAGTCAGTATGAAGGCCTGTTGAATGTTACCCTCTTCTTAACCTTGTTGGTCCAGATCCCCACTGTGAAGGGGGTGGAAGGAACCAGGTCACTGTCGCTATGGTTAGAATTTCTCTTTCTTTACGATATTTGTTCATCAGGTACTATGCACCACATACTGTACTAAGCTCTAGGGTAGATACAAGTTAATCAGGTTGTAAGTGCTCAATTCAGTGCTTTGCACACAGTAAACTCTCAATAAATATGATTGAATGAAGGTTCCCCATCCCACATGGGAATCACGGTCTTAGTCCCCCTTTTAGAGATGAGGTAACTGAGGCACAGAGAAGGGAAGTGACTTGAACAAGCCGATGAGTAATGGAGCCAGGATTAGAACCCAGGTCCTTCTGACTACCAGGCCACACTGCTTCTCCCTTACTATCTTTGCCCATTGGGCTGCAGTGGTAGGGGCAGAGTGGGTGCATATGATGTGCCCCAGATCTGTTCCAGAAAGTCTGGTAATAATGATTAAAATTGTGGGGATTTTTTTCAGTGCTTATTAAGCATCAAGCACTGTACTGGAGAAGCAGTGTGGCTCAGTGGAAAGAGTACGGGCTTTGGAGTCAGGGCTCATGAGTTCGAATCCCAGCTCTGCCACTTGTCGGCTGTGTGACTGTGGGCAAGTCACTTAACTTCTCTGTACCTCAGTTCCCTCATCTGTAAAATGGGGATTAAGACTGTGAGCCCCACGTGGGACAACCTGATTCCCCTATGTCTACCCCAGCGCTTAGAACAGTGCTCGGCACATAGTAAGCGCTTAACAAATACCAACATTATTATTACTAAGCACTGGGGTAGATACAAGATCATCAAATCTGATATGGGACTCACAGTCTTAAGTAGAAGGGAAAATAGATACTAAATTCTCATTTTGACGATAAGGGAGCTGAGGCACAGAGAAGTTAAGTGACTTGTCCAAGGTCACACAGCAGACAAGTGGTGGAGCCAGGATTAGAACCACGTCCTCTTCCCTTCTAGACTGTGAACCCGTTGTTGGGTAGGGATTGTTGCCAAATTGTACTTTCCAAGTGCTCAGTACAGTGCTCTGCACACAGAAAGCGCTCAATAAGCACAATTGAATGAATGAATGAATGGACGACTTGCCCAAGGTCACTTAAGAGACAAGTGGCAGAGCTGGGATTAGAATCCAGGTCCTTTGACCACCAGTTTCATGCTCTGTTACTGGACCTTGCTTCTTCTCTGATGAGGAATCCAGGATGATGACTCAGAACAAGAGACCTGAAACCCTGGAGCATGGGCTGCCTGGAAGATTCACTTCCTTGCAAATAATAATATATTGATAATAATAATAATAATAATATTGATGGTATTTGTTTAGCACTTACTACGTGCCGAACACTGTTCTAAGTGCTGGGGTAGATACGATGTTTTCAGGTTGCCCCACGTGGGGGGTCACGGTCATAATCCCCATTTTACAAATGAGATAACCGAGGTCCAGAGAAGTTATATGACTTACCCAAGGTCACACAGCAGACGAGTGGCGGAGCTGGGATTAGAACCCAAGTTCTCTAACTCCCAAGTCCGTGCTCTTGCCACGAGGCCACGCTGAAGCCCTCTCCAGCATTGTGGGAAGGTAAAGCTACCTTCTTTTCTTCACCCGATACCATCCCCTCTGGATGCTAAACTCATGCGGGCAGGGAATATGACTATAATAATGTGCTCTCCCAAATGCTTAGTACAGTGTTCTGCACACGGTAGATGCTCAATAGATACAATTGACTGATTAATCCCACTATTGCTCCACACCCCTTACTGCTATCACTGCTCTTAACAACCCCGTCAATGGTCAGGGATCGCCTCTATCTGTTGCCGAATTGTACATTCCAAGTGCTTAGTACAGTGCTCTGCACATAGTAAGCGCTCAATAAATACTATTGATTGACTGAATGAATGAACAACCACATCTGTGCTCCCTGAGCAGGGCTACTTGGTCTGAAGCAGGGACAACGGAGGCTTTAGTGACCATGACACTCTCAAAAACAAAAAATCACACCTGAATGAACTGAGATTGAAGAGTTAACTTTTAAAAAAGAAATGTCTTTAAAAAATAATAAAATGATAGAGCACCGCTGGATTCAGTGAACTGATTAAAAGTCCCAGAGACTTGGTTCTTTTCTTTCTCCTCAGCAGGTAGAGCGGCTACGGAATTACTATCTAAAGTATATCCCTAAATTAACTTGGTGCAAGAGTACTCAGCTAGGAGACATTTAAAAAAAAAATGTAACTGGAGATTCTGCAATCATTTGCTAAAAGGTTTGGGGGAAGTGGATCTTAATTTACTCGAAACATTTTGGTTTTGTAAATTTCAAGATGAACTCTGGCACAGTGATGAGAAAAATTCACTTTAAACTCACTATCTAGAATAAAAGGGTGATTTGTATCCCAGGCAGAGTGGCAATTCACTTTAAAAAGCAGCCGTGATGAAAAAGGAGAACCATCTAGTTAATATTCTGTCCCCAACCAGTACAGCATAGTGTTTTAAGGACACAAATCAAGTCTATTCTTAAATTTTATTCCCTTGTATCACAGATAGCTTAGGGGAGACAAAGGACATTTTGTGCAGAGCAAATGTAAGACAAAGTTGAAAAGAAAAGTTGTTTCTGCTTGTCTCAAAGTTGCTACACAAACAGCAGATTCGTTTGTCAGCAAACAACAACAGGATTGGCTTCTTGTATTTTTGCGGCAATTAAACCATGAGGGACTGAAAAAAAAAATAGATCGGAGCTGTGCAGGTAGCATTGTGTATTTGGTATATTGGTATATATTGGTGGTGTATTTTGTATAGTGGTATTTTTTGAGCTCTTACAGTGTGCAGAGCACTGTATTGAGCACTAAATGGTTTTGATACAGGATTTTCCCCTCATGTTTATTTCCAAAATGCGATTTGATAGGTCTGAGGTGACAGGGTACCCCATGCAGGGAGTAAGGCCAGAGCAGTGGGTCAAAACGAGACAACTGAAGTGAGGAATGATTAGGAGGTAATAATTGTGATATTTATTAAGTGCTTACACTCTAGTTCCCCTGTCTGTAATCTATTTTAATGTCTGTCTCCCCCTAAACTCCTTGGAGGAAGGGGTTGTGTCTACTAAGTGCTTAGTAGAGTACTCTGCATACGGTAAGAATCCAGTAAATGCTTCTGATTGATATTTGTTAAGCACCTTACTCCCCCATTTTACAGATGAGAGAACTGAGGCACAGAAAAGTTAAGCGATTGACCCGAGGTCACACAGCAGGGAAGTGGCAGAGCCGGGATTAGAACCCAGATCCTTCTGACTTCCAGGGCTGTGCTCTTTGTTCCAAACCACACTCCTTCACAAAGGTGACCCCCTAAGGCTGTGCATTTCTGGGAGGGGGTCGTAGGTTGCGGTTCATTCAATAGTATTTATTGAGCGCTTACTATGTGCAGAGCACTGTACTAAGCGCTTGGAATGAACAAGTCAGCAACAGATAGAGACGGTCCCTGCCGTTTGATGGGCTTACAGTCTAATCGGGGGAGACAGACAGACAAGAACAAGGAGAAGAACATCTCGTAAAAACAATGGCAACTAAATAGAACCAAGGCGATGTACATTTCATTAACAAAATAAATAGGGTGATGGAAATATTTACAGTTGAGCAGACGAGTACAGTGCTGAGGGGATGGGAAGGGAGAGGGGGAGAGGCAGAGGGAGATGGGGGGAAAAGAGGGTTAAGCTGCAGAGAGGTGAAGGGGGGGTGGTAGAGGGAGTAGAGGGAGAAGGGGAGCTCAGTCTGGGAAGGCCTCTTGGAGGAGGTGAGTTTTAAGTAGGGTTTTGAAGAGGGGAAGAGAATCAGTTTGGCGGAGTTGAGGAGGGAGGGCATTCCAGGACCGTGGGAGGACGTGGCCCAGGGGTCGACGGCGGGATAGACGAGACCGATGGACGGTGAGGAGGTGGGAGGCAGAGGAGAGGAGCGTGTGGGGTGGGCAGTAGAAAGAGAGAAAGGAGGAGAGGTAGGAAGGGGCAAGGTGATGGAGAGCCTTGAAGCCTAGAGTGAGGGCTTAAAATTAAAGTTTAAAATGGGAGGAATGAGGGGCAGAGATAGTTTCAGGGGAGACTGGCTACCGCAAAGACGTAGGAGTAGATATCATTGGCATCATCAAGAAGATGACTAGACCGTATGCTCGTTATGGGCAGGGAAAGTGTCTGCTAATTCTATTGTGCTCTCCCAAGTTCTTAGGATAGCACTCTGTACATTGTAAGCTCTCAATAAATACCATTGATTGATCAGTGGTATTTACTGAGCGCTTACTGTGTGCAGAACACTGTAATAAGTGCTGGAATATGCCATCCAGCATCCAGCATAAAGAGTACTTGGGGAACTTAATTTCTCTCTAGACTGGGCAGGTCCTACAGAAGATTGGGAAAGACACAATCATCACCCATGAAACTGCTGCTGAGACCCCGGGCAACATAGTGGGGCCTCGGGACCCCGTGAGCGTCCGCTGTGCCAAACGCAGAGGCTCCACCTGTGTGTTGGCGGGCATGGCTACCAACTATGATGCGATGCCGGAGCAAAACGGTTATGTCAGGTAAGCTCTTTGTGGGCAGGTATCGTGTCTACCAAAGCTGTCATGTTATTCTTTCCCAAGCACTTAGTACAGTGCTCTGCACACAGTAAGTGCTCAACAAAAGTCCTGGACTGATTAAAGATATCACCAGGCACCCCTCTCCTCCCCCCGCAGTGTTACCTAATAAGTTGTCATACACATTTGGGGGACGTTCAGGAAATGTTAAGGGAATTGACTCTTCAAAAAGCTCCCAGCTCTTCATCTATATCTTTCCTCTCAGCTGCCCTTCTCCCCTGTCAGGGATTCTTCTCCCTGCTCCCAAAGGCGTAAAGAGAGAGAGAACAAAACTGGTTCCAAAGCAGCAGCCATTGAGGGCTCATTAGGATGAATAAGATTAAACTAGAACAGCTTAGTTTGCTTCGCAGTTAAAAAGCTGGGGAAATAAATAGAAGGACTGGATGGGGAAGTGGAAGGAGTTGAGGTTAAGTTTCCTAGAGTGTGTAATGATGTGGAACTGGTGATAGAACCTCCCACCAGGAATAATAATAATAATAATGTTGGTATTTGTTAAGCGCTTACTATGTGCTAAGCACTGTTCTAAGTGCTGGGGTAGATACAGGGTAATCAGGTTGTCACACTTGGGGCTCACAGTCCCCATTTTACAGATGAGGTAACTGAGGTACCGAGAAATCAAATGACTTGCCCAAAGTCACACAGCTGACAGGTGGCAGAGCCGGGATTAGGAATGATGATCGACCTTGGGCCTGGATCTTGAGGATTGAGAAACTTCACAGAGGAATTAATTATAGTGCTAGTGGTTTGCACAGAATTATTCACACTCTTATCCCTGCGAGTCGTGTTGCCTCCGAAATGGCAGGCAGGGATGGGGCACATTGCAAGGGATAGCTAATAATAATGTTGGTATTTGTCAAGTGCTTACTATGTGCAGAGCACTGTTCTAAGCGCTGGGGTAGTTACAGGGTAATCAGGTTGTCCTACGTGAGGCTCACAGTCTTAATCCCCATTTTACAGATGAGGGAATTGAGGCACAGAGAAGTGAAGGGACTTGCCCACAGTCACAGAGTTGACAAGCGGCGGAGCTGGGATTCAAACCCATGACCTCTGACTCCCAAGCCCGGGGTCTTTCCACTGAGCCACACTCCTTCTAACAGAACCAGAATTAGGCCCACATCTCCTGATTCCCCAAGTGGTGATCTTTTCACTGGCTCAGTCGAGTTATTTATTGAATATGATTAATAGACAAGATCCCTGCTCTCAGGGAGATTTGCATATTGGCAGAGACAGATAATAGTAATAATAATAGTCATGGTATTTGTTAAGCACTTATTATGGGCCGAGCACCGTTCTAAGCACGGGGGTAGATAAAGGTTATTAGGTAGGGCGCAGTCCCCGTCCTACATGGGGCTCATGGTCTTAATCCTCATTTTATAGATGAGGAAATTGAGGCATAGAGAAGGGAAGTGATTTGTCCAGGGTTACACAGCAGATAAGTGGCTGAGACAGGATTAGAACCCACCTTCTGGCTCCCAGGCCTGTGCTCTATCCATTATAGAGCCACACTTTCTTTCTCTTTCTCAAGCTTGCAACAATGCAAGTAAGAGCACTAACACCTGCCCTTGGTAGATAAATCAATCAACGGTATTTATCAAGCACTTACTGTATGCAGACCACTATGCTAAGCACTCGGGACAGTACAGTGCAACAGAGTTGAAAGATATATTTCCTACTTTGAAGGAGCTTACTCTAGTGAAATAATGAAAACTATTTCTGAGAAACACCAAAAATAGAATGATGTGAAGGTTGGAAAGAAGCAATATATTAA
This sequence comes from Ornithorhynchus anatinus, assembly GCF_004115215.2. Taxonomy (NCBI): domain Eukaryota; kingdom Metazoa; phylum Chordata; class Mammalia; order Monotremata; family Ornithorhynchidae; genus Ornithorhynchus; species Ornithorhynchus anatinus. Next base: position 161,319,146 of record NC_041728.1, read on the forward strand.
TATCAATCAAAACATGAAGCCAAATGGACTCCCGTTTCCTACAGAAGCAACAGACTGTTTGCACTGTTTTCTTTCCCAGGAAATCTCGGATTTAATTAACTTTGGTTCGTAACATATTTCCTCTTCCCCAGCACTCCAGTAGTTAGCATTTTTAAAAATAGGTTTCATGTTGCTAATTTATAACTTCGAAGGCAGGGTTGCCTATTGAACAAAGGCATTATCCTTTTTAAGAAATTGTTTACTTTCATATTTAGGCTCTTCATAGAGGAATCAACACATCTTCTAATTGTTTTTCATGCTGAGTAAACCTATTTAGCACATTTATGAGATAACGGCACTTAGAGCATTCCTTTAGGCCCAGCACTGTCACTTTACTAAAGCCATTTATGTGTAATTTTTAAATCGACTCATATTGCTTTATGGCCAATTCAGGAAAGGGCGGTCAATCACACACCCTCAAGCGTGAATTCTCACCTGCTGTAGCCTTGTCATCAAACTTACTTACTTATGAGGGAGAGAGGGAAAACAAAAGAAGAAAGTCAAATACTTCCTGAGCTGATTTGCAAAGGTAAAATTATTAAAGATTTTTTTAATAACTATATTTAGAGAAAAATAATTAGGCTTTAGAAATATGAGCAATATAAAAAAAAAGATTTCACAGGGAATTTCTTAGGAGGATTTATTGTAGTATCAAGCTCTAAAAGAGCTTAGAGATATTTAACAGATAGCATCTCATTCACATGTCATATTTTTATTAGGAAATGTTTTTGGAGCCTACTGGAAATCATTATCACCACTAAAATAATTAATGAATTTTTTAAAAAAAGTACAATTACCACATAGGTAAATAAGATATACTCTTAACTTCTTGAGTTCTCGGTACATTTGCTCTCATTTAATAATAATAACAATAATAATGTTGTATTTGTTAAGTGCTTACTAAATAATGGTATTTGTTAAGTGCTTACTATGTGCTGAACACTGTTCTAGGCGCTGGGGTAGATACAGGATAATCTGGTTGTCCCACGTGAGGCGAGGCTCACAGTCTTCATCCCCATTTTGCAGATGAGGGAACTGAGGCACAGAGAAGTGAAGTGCCTGGCCCAAAGTCACACAGCTGACAAGTGGTGGAGCCGGAATTAGAACCCATGACCTCTGACTCCTAAACCCGTGCTCTTTCCACTGAGCCACGCTGCTTCTCTTAATAATAATGATGGTATTTGTTAAGCACTTACTTTGTGCAAACCACTCTTCTAAACGCTGGGAGGGATACAAGGTGATCAGGTTGTCCCATATGGGGCTCACAGTCTTAATCCCCATTTTACAGATGAGGAAACTGAGGCACAGAGAAGTGAAGTGACTTGCCCAAAGTCACACAGCTGACAAGTGGCAGAGCCAGTATTAGAACCCATGACCTCTGACTCCCAAGCCTGGGCTCTTTCCATTGATCCACGCTGCTTCAAAAATTACCTGCTTAACTATGTGCCAGGCAGTGTACTTAGCGCTGGGGTGGATACAAGCAGATTGGGTTGGACACAGTCCCTGTCCCACGTGGGGCTCACAGTCTCAATCCCCATTTTACAGATGAGGTAATTGAGACCCAGAGAAGTTATTTGCCCAAAGTCACACAGCTGACCAGTGGTGGAGTCAGGATTAGAACCCATGACGTCTGACTCCCAAGCCCAGGCTCTTTCCACTGAGCCACACTGCTTTTAAGCTCTTGGAAGAGCACAATACAAAAGAGTTGGTTGTAATTATCGCTGCACTTAAAGAGTTTACAATCTAGCAAATTTCCAACTTCACCTATGTGAGGATTTGACTATCTCTACTTAATAGCCATAATTCTATATTTAGTGCTTCCTCTGATGCCTATTAAAACATCTCATTTCTAGCACTAGCTTTCATGGTTTTTCCAAACTGCCCATATTTGCTGTGCTAGGCAGAGCATCTAACCTTATTAGATTATACCAAAATTCTTGGGTCTGCAGAAAAGTTTGTCTTATTCTATCAAATATTTTGTCAATCCAAAATTTTCAGGAAGCCCTACAGGAGTTTGAACACTTATTACCATTAGCAGGAGCAGGAGTGATGGTATTTATTAATTCACTCGTATTTACTGACTACTCATTGTGTGCAGAGCACTGTACTAAACCTTGGGAGAGTCTAATATAACTGTAAACTGACACATTTCCTGCCCACAGGAAGTTTATTAAGCCCCTACCAGATGCTGAGCACAATACCAAGGGCTGTAAAGAATACACAGGTAGGAATTACACACGAGTGACTATCTCTCCGGGGGCTCGTAATCTCGCGCTTAGAACAGTGCTCGGCACATAGTAAGTGCTTAACAAATACCAACAGTATTGTTATTATTATTATTATAATCGACAAGTATAAGTGGGGAAAGGAAAGGACTGGAGACAAAACCCACCAAGATTGTGTTTGTCCACCGTAAGCTCCTCTCTAGTCTATAAGCATCTCGTGGGCAGGGATCGTGTCCAATAACTCTGTTGTACTCTCCCAAGTGCTTAGCACACTGTTCGGCACACACTAAGCATGCAGTAGATACCACTGAATGATAAAAGACTGAAACACAACATGAATAAATTCACCAAATATGAACAAAATCAGGAAGGTGCTGTGGCTAGAGGAGCAGAATTTCAATCTCCAAAGCACCTCAGAGTTCAGGACACACCCTTAGCCGCAGCAATGAATAATAATAATAATAATGTTGGTATTTGTTAAGCGCTTACTATGTGCAGAGCACTGTTCTAAGCACTGGGGTAGATACAGGGTAATCAGGTTGTCCCACGTGGGGCTCATTGTCTTAATCCCCATTTTACAGATGAGGTAACTGAGGCACAGAGAAGTTAAGTGACTTGCCCACAGTTACACAGCTGACAAGTGGCAGAGCCGGGATTCGAACCCATGAACTCTGACTCCCAAGCCCGGGCTCTTTCCACTCAGCCACGCTACTTCTCTCTTCCTGGGGTTTTGTGGAGGATTCATTTTACTATCTCATCGGGATGGGAGAAGGCAGGATGGAATGGAGTCCCCTCGGTGGCTGGGAAGAGCCAGAGCTGGCTCCCGAAAAGATAGCATGATTGGTTGTCTGATGAGGCGGGGCGGGAGGCAACAATCAGTCAGTCATTCAATTGTATTTACTGAGCACTTACTGTGTGTAGAGCACTGTATTAAGCGCTTGGGAGAATATAGCATTGAACAGACATATTCCCACCCACAACGAGTTTGTAATCTAGAGGGATCAAATAAAAGTATGCCTGAAATCTTCAATCAATAGTATCTAGTGAGCCACTGCTATGTGTAGAACAGTGTACTAAACACCTGGGGTGAGTAGTAGACATGATTCCTCCGCTCAAGGAGCTTACAATCTAGGGAGACCCCACACCATCAGGATACCAGGGTCACAAGTAAATGAGGGGCAGAAATCTTGCTTCTTTTGATTCCATTTGAGGCCTTGAACTAGTTGTTAGTTAACAATAGCAATAATAATGTTGGTATTAAGTGCTTACTATGTGCAGAGCACTGTTCTAAGCGCTGGGATATACAGGGTAATCAGGTTGTCCCACATAAGACTCACAGTCTAAATCCCCATTTTACAGATGAGGTAACTGAGGCACAGAGAAGTTAAGTGACTTGCCCACAGTCACACAGCTGACAAGTGGCAGAGTCAGGATTCAAACCCATGACCTCTGACTCCCAAGCCCAGGCTCTTTCCACTGAGCCACGCTGCTTGCCACAGTTAATCATGACAATAAAATGAAGAGTCCCTGGTAGAACAGGTCTGGATTCCATCTGATAAAATTCCCAATTTAATTTTTAAAATTCAAAAGTGCTAAATATCAAGTTTTTTAATGGTATATTTTAACCCTTATTAGGTGCCAGACACTGTACTAAGGACTGGGGGAGCTACAAGATTGTCAGGTTGGACACAGTCCCTGTCTCTCATGGTGCTGGTGGTTTTAATCCCAAGTTTTACAGCTGAAGTAACTGAGGCACTGAGAAGAATAATAATGATGGCATTTAAGCGCTTACTATGTGCAAAGCACTGTTCAAGGCGGTGATAATGATGGTGTTTGTTAAATGCTTACTATGTGCTAAGCACCATTCTAAGCCCTGGGGTAGATACAAGGTAAATCAGGTTGGTCCCACGTGGGGCTCACAGTCTTAATCCCCATTTTACAGATGAGGTCACTGAGGCACCCAGAAGTGAAGTGTCTTGCCCAAAGTCACACAACTGACAAGTGGCAGAGCCGGGATTAGAACCCACAACCTCTGACTCCCAAGCCCTTGCTCTCTCCTCTAAACCACACTACTTCTCAAGTTAAGTGACTTGTCTGGAAGTCATACGGCAGACACGTAGTAGGACGGAGATTAGAACCCAGGTCCTTCTGACTCCTAAGCCAGTGCTCTGTTCATTCCTTCATTCATTCAGTCATATTGATTAAGTGTTTACTGTGTGCAGAGCACTGTACTAAGCACTTGGGAAAGTACAGTGAGCTCACAGTCTAGAAGGGGGAAGACATAGTAGAAATAAACAGACATCAATACAAATAAATAAAATTATCGATATATACATAAGTGCTATGAGGCAGGAAGGGGGGAGAACAAAGGGACTAAGGGCTATGCAGAAGGGAGTGGGAGATGAGGAAAAGTGGGGCCAAGATCCGCCCTTTCCTCTCCACCCAAACGGCTACCTTACTGCTATGGGCTCTCGTTATATCCCGGCTAGACTACTGTGTCAGCCTTCTCTCTGACCTCCCTTCCTCCTCTCTCTCCCCGCTCCAGTCTATTCTTCACTCCGCTGCCCGGCTCATCTTCCTGCAGAAACGATCTGGGCCTGTCACTCCCCTTCTTAAACAACTCCAGTGGTTGCCTATCAACCTCCGCTCCAAACAAAAACTCCTCACTCTAGGCTTTGAGGCTCTCCATCACCTTGACCCTTCCTACCTCTCCTCCCTTCTCTCTTTCCACCGCCCACCCCACATGCTCCGCTCCTCCGCCGCCCACCTCCTCACCGTCCCTCGGTCTCGCCTATCCCGCCATTGACCCCTGGGCCACGTCCTCCCGCGGTCCTGGAACGCCCTCCCTCCTCACCTCCGCCAAACTGATTCTCTTCCCCTCTTCAAAACCCTACTTAAAACTCACCTCCTCCAAGAGGCCTTCCCAGACTGAGCTCCCCTTATCCCTCTACTCCCTCCAGATCAGAGGCAGGACGTGGGCCAGGGATCAGGGGCGAGATAGGTGAGATTGAAACACAGTGAGAAGGCTAGTACCAGAGAAGCAGAGCATATGGGCTGGGTTGTAGAAGGAGAGAAGTGAGGTGAGGCCGGAGGGGGCAAGGTGATGGAGAGCTTTAAAGCCAATGGTGAGGAGTTTTTGTTTAATATGGAGGTGGATAGGCAACCCCTGGAGATTTTTGAGGAGGGGGGTGACGTGTTGTGCAGAGCACTGTGCTGAGTGCTTGGGAGAGTTCAGTACAAATCAGGCTTGGTCTCAACATCCCTAGTCTATTTAGAATGAAGCAGATGGTGATAATAATAATTCTGGTATTTAAGTGCTTACTCTGTGCCAGGCACGGTACTAAGCGCTGGGATGGATACAAGCTCCCTCTCTGGCCCCCTTCACCTCCCCTCAGCTAAACCCTCTTTCCTTCTGCTCCTCCCCATCTCCCTTCCCCTCTCCTCAGCACTGTGCTCATTTGTATAGATTTTTATTACCGATGCAGTAACCTAGGCGGGATAGGATGAGTGATTGTATTAATGTGGTAACAGTTTGGATGGAGAGGAAAGGATGGATTTTAGCGGTGTTGTGAAGGTGGGTCCCACAGGATTTGGTGAAGGATTGAATATGTGAGTCGAATGAGAGAGAGAAGTCAAGGATAACGCCCAGTTTTCGGGCTTGTGAGACGGGAAGGATGGTGGTGCTGTCTACAGGACAGGGTTTGGGTGGGAAGATAAGGAGCTCTGTTTGGACATGTTATCCCCCAAGCCCTGTGGTTTCCTTCCTCCATCCTACCTATATTTCTCTTTTTTAATAAATGTTGGACTTTGCAATCTTTGAATCAGTTTGGCCTAGTGCACAGGCCTGGGAGTCAGGTGAGCTGGAATCTAATCCCGGCTCTACCACTTGTCCCTTCTGTGACCGTGGGGAAGTCACTGTTATGGGACTCAGTTCCCTGTGTAAAATGGGGATTAAATACCTGTTTTTTCTCCTACTGAAAACGTAAGTCCCATGTGGGTCAGGGACTGTGTCTGGTCTGATTATCTTGTATCTTCTCCAGTGCTTAAAGTGCTTTTTATATATAACAGGGGTTAAAAATCTGTTCTCCCTCCTACTTAGACTGAGCCCATGTGGGACAGGGACTGTGTTTGACCTGATTATTTAATGCCTATCCCAGCACTTAGTAATAATAATACTAATTATGGTATTTGTTAAGTGCTTACTATGTGCCAAGGACTGTTCTAAGCACTGGGGGAGATACAAGATAATCAGGTTGTCCCATGTGGGGCTCAGTCTTAATCCCCATTTTACCAATGAGGCAGGCACAGAGAAGTCAAGTGACGTCCAAAGTCACACAGCTGATAAGTGGCAGAGCTGGGATTAGAATCCACGTTCTCTGACTCCCAAGCCTGGGCTCTTTCCCCTAAGCCACTCTGGTGCTTGGCACATAGTACGTGTTAAACAAATGCCACAATTATTATTTGCCAATGGCTTAAACTACTGATGAGCTTTCTATAAAAGTCTGTGGTGAGCATAACTTTTCCAGAGGCTCTTCATTTCCTTTAGGAGCTTTATCGGGTTTACCAACCCATGGCAGTTATTATTGATTCTCTATCTTCAGTTTCTCCTGCTGGCCACTTCCCTTTCCTTTGAATATCTAAACACACGTTTCCAGCTCTTCTTTCATGCTTTTCTTAACATGTCTCAGATTCTTCAAAATTATATTTACTTGACAGCCTAAGAACATTTTGTGTATTTTACCCTAAAATTTTGTACCCAATTCACTTATTTTCTTTAGGTATTTAGGTGGCCACCTCAGTCCTAACTGAAGAGATACTCAGTTTTCCTGTATAGGAAAACATTATTAACCTCTAACTTGGGAGTTGGGCTTTAGTGTCTCCCAAATGCTTAGTACAATGCTCTACAAACATTAAGTGCTCAATAAATAACATTGTTAGATTGATCTTGGGATTCACCCCTTAAAATAATTTATTAATAATCATAATTATGGTAATCAATCATATTTATTGAGTGCTTACTGTGTATAGAGCACTGTACTAAGCGCTTGGAAAGTACAATTCAGCAACAGAGACAATCCCTACCCAACAACAGGGAGCGCTTACTATGTGCCAAGCACCGTTGTAACCGCTGGGGTAGATACAAGGTATTCAGGTTATCCCATGTGGGGTTCGCAGTTTTAATCCCCATTTTACTGATGAGGTTACTCAGGCACGGAGAAGTTAAGTGGCTTACCCAAGGTCATACAGCTGACAAATGGTAGAGCAGGGGTTAGAACCTGCATTCTCTGACTCCCAAGCCTGTGCTCTTTCCACTAAACCACAAATTTCCCCAGTATTCAAATAAAGCCTCACATGCCGATGATTTTTCTTTAGAAGCATAGGTCCCTCTGAAAACAAACACGTTGAAATGGATTTCATTAATCCTCCCCTAAAATCTTCAAATGGCAACTATCACTGAAGTTTATAAGTTTTGCTCACTTACCTGTGATCTGATTTCTCTGAAGATGTGTGGTCGCATCAGCGCAAAGCAAGGCTCCCTCTCAGGGTCTTCTTGAAGACCCAGAGCTGCAAAAATCTTTAAGGCTCAGCTGCCAGCAGACCAAGACCCACTTAAGTAGCTTTGGGCCCCAGCCCACCCCACCCTCAGAGCCCTTTGGAGAGGTCAGTCCTTCCCTTTCTGAATTTCCTTTCTCTGTGGGGAAGCAGCTCCAGTTCTTGGAGTTCCTTTAGCCCATTGCTAAAGAGGACAGTCATTCCCTTCCAATCAATTGTATTTATTGAGCACTTATTGTGTGTATACAGAGCATTGTACTAAGCCCTTGGGAGAATACAAGAGCTGGCCGACCCACACTCTGCTCACGATAAGCTACTTTTCCCTGCTTCCTTTCTTTTCACCCTATCAGGCAGGGAGAACTGCATGTCTCCAATTAATGCTATTTATTGATCGCTTACCATGAGCAGGGCACTCACTAAGCACTTGGGAGAGCACAGTAGAGTTGGTAGACACAATCCCAGCCAAGGAGCTTATCCATTCAGGCAAGGATAACTACATTCTCCACCATGCCCCCCCCCCCCCCCCCCACTATCTGCCAGGTGTAACTAATCTCCAGCTGCAAAGTCCTTAATTGCTCCCACCTTTCTTCTTCCACCCTTTCCAAGGCAGAGGGGTTGGGAGAAGGAAGATTACCACCATGATGAAATTCTGACTTGAAGAAGTCTTTCGAAGAAGGGTTTCTCTTCTCTCGGCCTTTTCTTTCCCTTATAGAACCTGCTAGGACCAGTGTCTACATACCCTTCTCCCTGGCGGATTCTTCTCTGCAGAGATTTCCTGGGACCTAGGGAGGCCCCAAGAGGGCTTAGAATAGTGCTTTGCATATAGTAGGCACTTAACAAATATAATTATTATTATCTGGTCTTTTTCCCCATCTGGAGCCAAGTGGTCTAATTTCCAAAATACCTATTCCTCCTACCACAGGACATTCATTCTTTAGTATTTGTTGAGCGCTTACTCTGTGCAGAGCACTGTACTAAGCACTTGGAATGTACAATTCAGCAACAGATAGAGACAATCCCTGCCCAATGACGGGCTCACAGTCTAATTGGGGGAGACAGACGGACAAAAACAAGACAACGATCACGATAAATAGAATCAAGGGGATGTATACCTCATTAACAAAATAAATAGGGTAATAAAAATATATACAAATGAGCACAGTGCTGGGGCGGGGGGAGGAGCAGAGGGAAAGGGGGCTTAGCTGAGGGGAGGGTAAAGAGGGGAAGGGGGAGGGAACAGAGGGCGGAGGGGGAGCAGAGCACTAACCCCCTCCAATCCCCCCTCTGCTGCCTTTTCTCCTAGTTAGGGGCAGGCCAGGACCCCAGCCTTCTCCCTTTCAGGACCTTTCTGGAAAGAGCTCTCCCTCACCTCCTTTGTAATGTCAAATGTCCAATTTTCTGCTTTTTCTCCGATCTGGACTCATTTTCACTCTCATACTCATCCCTTCATTTGGCTGGTGAGCAACCTGAAGGCTATGGAACATGCTTGAATTCATGTCTATATACTCTCTCCAATAATCTGAAAACCATGCAATTAATAAACGCTATGGCTATATCACCCGGTCCAGCCCATTTAGTTCCACTAATCTGTCTTTCTCTGCTTGTTTGCTGGCCATGGCTTTAAGCTTTCAGTTCTGAGGTCCATGAGAGGCTGAAGCTCATGTCTGATGATCTTTCCTTGATATTACTCCAGATCATCTAGCATCTTACCTTACACATGGTAAGAACGTATTTGATGCAATAATGAAAACGGAGAGGTGTATCCATGTCCCTTGATGGTAGACAGTAAAACAGAACTCCAAAGAAAAGCATCAGTAAAGAACCATGTAGCTCCTTAGTAGGATTAATGCCCCAGGTCACAGTGAGGTTGAGAAGTAAACCAAGAGTGTAGTAAGAGGATTGAGTGGAGGGGAATCTAACAACTAAGATTGCTGAGTTTCTTTTAGGACAGAGGAACCTTAGGACAAGTATAATGAAGCTGGGATCAGATATCCTTCTTTGAGACCTTCAAATCAGTCCCTCCCACTCAAGTTTACAGGAGCTCCCCTCTCTGCTCAGATGAGGGACCTAGACCTTTAGGCTGTTAGCATCTTGATAATCAACCCTCCCTATCCATATTTTCTTTTTAGGAGGGAAGTCTAGTCTTCCCCAGATGTCTGGGGCAAGTTTCCTCATCTGGGTGGGTTCCAGCACTCTAATCTGATCAATCAGTTAATAAAGCAATCATATTTATTGAGTACTTTCTGTGTGCAGAGCACCCCTTGGAAGAGTACAACACAACGATATAACAGACACATTCCCAGCCCACAACAAGCTTACAGTCTAAAGGGGGAGACGGGTATTAATATAAATATGGATACATACATAAGTGTTTAGAGGCTGGGAGGGGGGATGAATAAATGGAGAAAGTCAGAGTGATGCAGAAGGGAGTGGGAAAAGCGGAAATGAGGGGTTGGTACGCGAAGGCCTCTTGGAGATATGCCAAGGCTTTGAAGGGGTGAGAGTTATTGTCCGGGAGAGCATTCCAGGCCAGAGGGAGGTGAGCGAGAAGTTGGCAGCAAGAGGAGGTAGAATTAATAGGTTGGCATTAGAGAGAGAAGTATGTGGGCTGGGTTGTAGTAGGAGAGTAGTTAGGTGAGATAGGTGGGGGGCAAGTGATTTGAGTGCTTTAAAGCCGACAGATAATAAGGAGTTTTTGTTTGCGTGGATAAGGACGGGTTACCACCGGAGGTTCTTGAGGAATGGGGAAACACGGACTGAATATTTCTGTAGAAAAATGATCTGGGCAGCAGAGTGAAATATGCACTAGAAAGGGAAGAGGCAGGAGGCAGAGAGGTCAGCAAGGAGGTCAATACAGTAATCAAGGCAGGATAGGATAAATGCTTGGATTAACGTGGTAGCCACTTGGATACATTTTTAAAGAGTGGAATATTCTGCCCTAGAAAGTAGGATGAAGTTCAGTGCTTGGCACATAGTAAGTGTTTAAAAAGTACCATTGAAAAAAAGGGGGGGGGTGGGGAGAATGGAAGTTTAATTGTCATGCAGGATGTTGGAAGATATAGAAGAGGGGAAAAATATAAGAAAGGCCTCTAGTTCTTATCATGGTGCCAACTTAAAAACCTATGAACAACCGATGCTTGAGCCAGTCTTAAAAATAACCACTTAGACTTTTGCCAGGATGAGTAATGATTTACACCAGAAGACTAGTAGAGAACATCAATCGTGTTATTGTGCTTCCTCAATAGTTCTTGGTAGGAATAGGAAGGAAGAGGCGACTGGTAAAATGTATGGGCTAGAATTATATTTGCAATCATTTTTTCATGTTTTCTTTTCTAACTTTATATAAGCTTTACCCAGAAAAGGACTTTTCCCATATAATTTAAAATGCTCACTTCCTATTCTAATTCCTCGTAAATATTTCATTTTTGGAAAAACAAATGAAAAGTCCTGGAATGGCAACTAGTACTATCACCAGGGTGGCTCAGAAAACCAGTTTAATATCAGCAGTGTTTTAATAAAAAGATAAAGTAATTTTGAGTACTTTCCCCCTATTTATATGCACTTTTCTACAAAGAACAAAAATATATCTTTAATGAGTGGAATCTTGATACTCATGACAACTTCACCCATTTTTTAACTAAAGATGGACAATGACACTCATTAGGGCCTAACCTAAAAATTTATTTCCCTTGCACTGGATTTCAGACTGTAATGTGTCTACCAACTCTGTTGTATTGAACTCTATTAAGTGCTTAGTTCAGTGTTCTGCACCCAGCAAAAATTCAATAAATACCTTTGATGGATTGATTCGGAGATTTTAAAAAAATGCTAAATACATAAGTCAATATTTCAAACTCGGTAGCAATGGAGCAGATTCTCATTATACTGAAATGCTCTGACTAAACTGTTTGAGAGCAGAACATAGTTATCTTGTTTAAATAAAACCAGCTCTAATCTGCAATGATCTTCCTTAGAAATTCTTTAAACTGCCCAATACTCTTTAGTCTTTTGATTATACACACTTTTCAGGCAAGAAAATGCTTAACAGATGTAAACTGTTTATTGAATATTTGCCACCAAATATTGTTAAATACATTACCTTGCAGCATATCGCTCAAGTTAAAATGTCAGAAACAAACACCAATATTTACAATTCTTTTAAGGAATGTTACATAATGACACATTAAGGCGTAAATTCTTTTGGCTTATAATTCTTAAAAGAATGATAATAGCAAAAGTGATGCAAAATCTTCAGTGTGAGATTATGATTAAGCTACGCTTTACAAAAATATGGTGTATGATGGCAATAATCCCATTTAACATCCTGCATTATGTCCCTCAGGAGGGACAGATAATTTATACAGTCAAAATTTTAAAATTTACAGATAAAGGTAATTTTATACTACCACTGAAAAGTACAGCTCTTAACATATACAACTTTCAGGCCACAGTTTTGAAGGTCTGAAGTATCAAGTTGGTTTGATGAATTAGTCGGTTGGCACTTATAAACACATTTATTGCCCTAAAAAGAAAAAAAAAAGAGGTTCAGCTCTTTAAGAGAACTACAGCCGGTTTATAAATATTATTAAAAAACACTTAAATGTCATCCAAATGCCGAAGGGCCGGAAAAGGTACGTTTCTGTCATTTTCAGGGCAAAGTGGGCCAGTAACTGTCACTCACATTCCCATTAACACTTACGGAAGTACTTTCAAACTTAACATCATCAGCTTTGAACTCAGGGTCACTCTAGGACTAACGGCATGACATTATGAGATACCTAAGAGTACTGACAGCTAATCACTGCATGGGAAGAAGCAGCATGGCCTAGTGGATAGAGCACAGGCCTGGGAGTCAGAGGGACCTGGGTTCTAATTCTGCCTCCACCACTTGTCCGCTCTGTGACCATAGGGAAGTTACATAGCTTCTCTGTGCCTCAGTTACCTCACCTGTAAAATGGGGATTAAGACTGCAAGCCCAGGTGGGCAGGGAATGTGTCTACCAACTCTGTTGTACTAGACTCTCCCAAATGCTTAGTACAGTGCTCTGCACAGAGTAAGCACCAATGATTGACCATAAAAGTAGTAGCGAAGCAGCAGGGCCTAGTGGATAGAGCACGGGCCTGAAAATCAAAGGACCTGGGTTCTAATCCCAGATCTGCCCACTTATCTGCTGTGTGACTTTGGGCAAGTCACTTAGCTTCTCTGTACCTCAATTACCTCATCCATAAAGCGGGGATTAAGACTTGTGAGCCCTATGAAGGACATGAACTATGTCTAATCTGATTAACTTGTATCTCCCCCCCACTTAGTATAGTGCCTGGCACACAGCAACTGCTTAACAATTACTATTTTAAGGAAAATATAGATAGAACCCCCTCCTCCCAAAACTCTCAATTCAGATTTATTAGGTATTTTCATTCATTCAATCGTATTTATTGAGCACTTACTGTGCAATTTGCCACCTTCTTTAAAAGGAGTCAAGACAAAACTACAGCTAAGAAAGACTGAGCTAATTAGTCAGTGATGGAGAGAGAAATGCAGTGAATATCTGGAATTCCATATTATTTTTAAAAAAAAAATCCTGCATTTTAACCTTCAGTCCCTACTCTTCTATTTCTCTTTTTCCCAAAGCTCCTATTAGGCAGAAGCACTGTTAAATAGATGGGAAACAGAGGCAGCAGCAATCGTTGGAGGCTGGCTACAAATGGGTTTTGGTCTGAGTACTGGCTATGGTTCACATCCTATTTCAGGCTTTCTGCATATGAGAAATAAGTATTGCATTATAATCAATATATTTAACTACAAATGTTTTCTGCATTATTAGATTTACAATATTAAAAATACCTCAGAGTCAGAGATCTTCTACCCTTAGCCATATTTTGATTATAATCTGTTTTACCGCTTAAAACAATTAGAAAAAAAAGTCCTTATTTCTTGAACAATGAGGGCAAGAAAGGGATTAAAGAGATTTATTTCAATATTTTACTCCATGTCCATTTTGGTGGACATGTCCTCTCTCTGGTGCTTTTTCTACAACTTTTTAGCATAACAAGTGATCTCCTATACAAGCCAAAAATGTTGAGAACGTGAATACTGAGAGAAAAAAGATTAACACCCCCATCGCCATCCGCACACCCATTGTTCTTGCCCCCGCTCAGCACACCACAAGGGTATGCAGGATCTGGACAGGGGGTGGAATTGTCAGCAGCAACAGCAGGATGAGGGGGACAAAGAAGTAGACTAAAGTGGCACCGTGGGACCCCCAAGGATCCGTGCCACCCACCCAAGCTCTTCCGAGAACTCTCTCCAGGCAGTGCAATTCCAAATTAATAATAATGTTGGTATTTACTAAGCGCTTACTATGTGCCGAGCACTGTTCTAAGCGCTGGTAATCAGTTTGTCCCACATGAGGCTCACAGTCTTAATCTCCATTTTACGGATGAGGTAACTGAGGCACTGAGAAGTTAAGTGACTTGCCCAAAGTCACACAGATGACAGGTTGCAGGGCCGGGATTAGAACCCATGACCTCTGACTCTTAAGCAGGGGCTCTTTCCATTGAGCCAATAATAATGTTGGTATTTGTCAAGTGCTTACTATGTGCAGAGCACTGTTCTAAGCGCTTGGGAAGATACAGGGTAATCAGCATGTCCCACATGAGGCTCACAGTTTTAATCCCCATTTTACAGATAACTGAGGCCCAGAGAAGTGAAGTGATTTGCCCACAGTCACACAGCCGACAGGTGGCGGAGCCGGGATTCGAACCTATAACCTCTGGCTCCCACGGGGATGCCAGGTACCGAGTGGTCCTGCGATATTTTATTCCAAGCCTGGAACGCTGCATTGAGTCCTGGCTCTTGATGCCTGGATGAAGAATGGGGGAGGGCCTGTAGATCTCCCAAGAACTTGGGAACTGAGAATCAACACACTCTACCCTATAGGGAACTCACCAGGTCCAATGTGATTACTGCTACAGGAACCTTTTTAAAATCAGGTCCCAATTTTTTTTAAAGTGTATGTGTGTGAAAACAAAGATTTCCCCCAAATGAACACAGAAAGGCAATGCACCTGCAGTCCCCCAAAAACACAACCGTCAGCACACGGTCGTCGGCATGGAACTTACTTTCCATCTTTAAAATAGGTCTTCAGAGTATCGCTGAAACTTTTGGAGTACTTTACAAATTCTTTCTTTTGGTGCTCGAGTGCCTGGAGATAGGAAATCGGGGACAAAAGTCAGGATAGCATAATAGACTTCGTAAATCAAGAACCATGTGGTGTATATTTACATAAAGTACTGTCCAGTTACAGTAATTGTTTGGAATCAGTGTGCAGAAGGATTATAGATTTAGGCTTGGGAGTGTCATATTCAAATCAAGTGATAAAAAACAGGTATTTATAACATGAACCTTCTACCAACAGGCATTCCATTCGGATGCTTAATTTCACAGATTCCAATATACCAAGTAACAAGTCCACAGGGTTCCATTCCATGCTTTTGTTATACTCACCCTGCGATTCTGGTATTGATATTTTTTAAAGACATTATTCACGGTGTCAAGAAGTTCTTTTATCGCACTAGCTATGTCCCTGTTGAGGAATGAAAAATAGAACATCTTTATAAAATCAGTTGTATTTAGCTCAGACTATAAGACTTTTAAAAGACAAAGGAAAATAATCTTTTCCTAAGAGTATTTCCTTTTCATTCTGCTGAAGCAATTCAACGCAACTAATTAGGTCATTTGGCACTTCAAAATTCAAACTACATCTAATGTGGTCTTTCAAAACTGAAAGCTTACACTTGCCTACTAAAAAATGCATTAAATACATTAACTAGTCTTGCAAAGTTGAGGGAGGTGTGCAATTACAAGGAAAAAACTAGGCTCTTTTTTTTTCTCAACAAATGCTTTCAGGCTTGCGTTACACGATGGCATTAGTTTGAGACATCTACGTGTAAATAGGGCATGAACAGTTAAATTAACGTGTTACTTCTGCAGCTTGGCGCAGTATGAGCCTGGCCTGAACCCAAGCAAAATGTGATGCTGGCAGGCCTATATTCTTCTTTGACTGGCCACGTCCTCTGAGGCGCCAAGGAATGGGAAGGAGGCAAGCTTCACTCTTTGGATCTGAAGTTTCAGATTTCACTCATTCGCTCTCACGGGGCACATATAGGCTTGTCCACGATCACACCGCGTCACTCTTCCTCCTAGGCCAGCCTTCTTTCTGATTTGAGTATGAGTGTAGGCAGGGCTCTAAATCACCACGCCATCTCAAACATGTGAGAAATAATGGGATTAGAGTTACTGGGATAAAGTGTTTGCATCTTCATGATTGGTAAAGGCTGCAGTGCCTTCTGAAAAAAATCCAAATCCTCCTCTGACAGCGAAATGCTTTGGAAGCTCCTTCCTTCCTGCAAGTTGCAAATCATTTACCCTTCTTGGATTGTCTACCTCTGGTGATTCTCCTTTCCCAATCTTCTTCATGAATAATTGGAGTTTCCACTGAGATTATCTGACCCTTGATGTCCCGGGCCTCCTCACCTACCTCTGAAAAATCATTAGACTTCAACTCAACTAAAATGAAGTTACATTTCATTCAGCACTGCTAATTAATACTGTGACCCTCTTGTGATCATCTCCTATAAATCTTTACTTTTTAACTTCTTTATAAGCAAAAAGGTACAAACGATGCATGATATTCATTCCTTCAATACCTTGTGAGTACTTAGCACAGCGGCCCTGCCCTCTTCACTCTACCAAAACTGCCCTCTAGAAGGTCGCCAATGATCTCCTCCTTGCCAAATCCAACTGCCTCTACTCCATCCTAATCCTTCTTGACCTCTCAGCTGCCTTCAACACTGTGGCCCAACCCCTTCGCTCGGAAACATTACCCAAACGTGACTTCACTGACAATGTTCTTTCCTGCTTCTCCTCCTCTCACTCCGGGTGCTCATTCTCAGTCTCTTTTGCGGGCTCCTCCTCTGTCTCCTACCCTTACGGGCAGGGAATGCATCTATTATACTGTACTTTCCCAAGCATTTAGTACAGTGCTCTGCACACAGTAAGCACTCAATAAATACGACTAATTGTGGGAGTCCCTCCAGGCTCCGTTCTGGACCCTTCTGTTCTCCATCTACACCACTCCCTTGGAGAAATCATTCGCTCCCATGGCTGTGACTACATTTCTATGGAGATGACTCCCAAATCTACATCTCCAGTCCCAATCCAAGCCTCCATTACTGCACCAGCCTCCTTGTTGACCTCCCTGCTTCCTGTCTCTCCCCACTTCAGTCCATACTTCACTCTGCTGCCCAGATCATTTTCCTAAAAAATGTTCAGTCCATGACTCCCCACTCAAGAACCTCCATCCGGCTCTATATCAAACAAAAACTCCTAACAGTTGGCCTCAAAACAATCACCTTGCCTACCTTACTTCTTGCTACTTACTTCTTACTTCAGTCGTATTTATTGAGCGCTTATTGTAGTAAGAGCTTGGATTACCTCGGATTTCTTACTACAACCAAGCCCAAAGACTTTGCCCCTCAAATGCCAACCTCCTCACTGTAGTTCAATCTCATCTATCTCACCGCCAACCCCTTGCCCACTTCTAGCCCGAGTCACCCTCCCTCTTCATATCCGACAATCGCTCTTTCCACCTTCACTGCCTTACTAAAATCACATCTTCTCCAAAAAACCTTCCTCAACTAATCCCTCATTTCCTCATCTCCCACTCCCTTCTGCATCACCCTTGCAGTCCCAGAGTACTTACGTACATATCTGTAATTTACTTACTAATATTAACGTCTGTTTCCCCCTCTAGATTGTGAGCTCGTTGTGGGCAAGGAACATGCCTACCAACTCTGTTATTGTGTACTGTCTGATGTGCTTAGTACAGTGCTCGGCAATCAGTAAATACCACTGATTGCTCTACACACAGTAAGTTTTCAATAAACACCACTAATTGAGTCTCTTGCATAACTGTTTCACCCCAAATTTCAAAGCATCAATCCCTAAAAACTTAGAATGACCATGTTTAGAATTCTGCTCAAAATATCTCTTCAAAAACAAGACAAAAATTGCAGTAACATAGGGACTAAATACAGGTAAAGTCAGGCCCCTAAGGTTCCCTGCTCTCTGAAGAGGATGTCATCAGAGTTTCCTTTCAGAATCTCCTTCTTCCGTCTTCTCACATAAAAAAAAAAATCTCACCACACTCCCGAGACTCATACATCTATACATTTTCCAGATCAATAATGAAACTTCTTTTTAATGCCATGTTCCACTTCACACCATCCTGCATTCTCAGAATACCCTTAAAGTTCCTCTGGACTGACTTCTTTTTCTTCACACATTTCTTTTACAAAGCTCTTCTACCATTATCACACACAAACGCATACAAATCATATGGTGTTAGGGGATTTTTTTTCTACAGTATAAATATTTTAGATCCATATTAACAACAAACTATGGACTGCCACAGTGCTTCAACTACACACTTTTATGCTAAATTGGTAGATGAGAGAATCATCAATATTTAAGTTACTAGCAACTGGTGATTCAAAGAAAGAAAGTCAAGTTTGCAGACTGGTAAATTTTTGGCATTTCTGAGTATTTCTTACAGAGACTGAGATAAGAACTAGTATTAAATGCTCTGGAAGCGAGATAACTGGCATGTGCATCAAAATATAAAAATAGTAGATTCAAAGGCCATCTCGTAGCTCAATAAATCAAGTGTGTTTTTTATGGAAATGACGCATGAATACTCATTTTAGGTTTGGTTTAATATTAGCATTTTTCCGTTACACAACTGTTTCCCTAGTTAGTGGTTTTCAAAAAAGCCTACTTTCTCGCTGAGATAGAAACAAAAGGGACAGAACGCACAATCTTTTCTTTCATTTAAATTCCAAAGTGTCAAAACCTAAGAACGGCAGAAAAATCTGATACTCCCCTTCAAAATAGCTCGCGCTGTTCACGATTAATTATTCAATCTTATTTGCAAGGAAATTTCAACTGTGCTGAGAACTCACAGATTTTTAATCCTGTTAAGCTACCCAATCCATAATCACTTCCATGGCACATGGCACTGTGCTAGACTGATGCTGAACCAAGTTAAACTAACAGTTCTTGCCTTCCCGGAACTTGCAATTGAAAAAGGCGACATTAAAACAAACAGCCAAAAGGAGAACAACAATAAGGCGAATTATCAGAAGGAACCCAGGTTACGGCTTAATGAATACAAAAAGAAAACAGCTCAGCGAGAGATTTTTGCCATGCATTTTAGTTGGTCTCCATTATACATTGAGATCTCCTCGTTCTTGACCCCTGGCCCACATCCAACCTCTGACCTCAAATGCCCTCCCTCCTCACATCCGCCAAACTCTCTTCCCCACTTCAAAGCCCTACTGAAAGTCCACCTCCTCCAGAACTGAGGAGGAGTTTCCCTTCTCCCCTCCTCATTCCCTCTACTCTCTCCCTCTGCTCTACCCCCTTTCCCTCCCCACAGCTCTTGTGTAGATTTGTACATATTCTATTTATTTTTATTAATGATGTGTATATCTATAATTCTACTTATTTATATTGATGCTATTGATGCCTGTCTACTTGCTTTGTTCAGTTGTCTGTCTCCCCACTTCTAGACTGTGAGCCAACTGTTGGATAGGGATTGTGTCTATCTGTTGCCCAACTGTACTTTCCAAACGCTTATTACAGTGCAGAGCACACAGTAAGTGCTCAAATAAATACGACTGAATGAATGAAAACCAGCTGGCAAGAAAATGAAGAAATAGTAGAGAAAACGGCATTCAATTGTGAGAAAAAACTGGAACTTCTTTCCATCCTGTATATCATTTTGGAACAGGAAGTAGAAGTAACTTTGGCCAATGAATAAAGGAAATTCCAGTTTTCCTACCTAACCTCACTAATCCCTCACCGCAACCCAGCCTGCACGCTTCACTCCTCCAACGCTAATAATAATGTTGGTATTTGTTAAGCGCTTACTACGTGCAGAGCACTGTTCTAAGCCCTGGGGTAGATACAGGGTAATCAGGTCATCCCACATGAGGCTCACAGTTAATCCCCATTTTACAGATGAGGTAACTGAGGCACAGAGAAGTTAAGTGATTTGCCCACAGTCACACAGCTGACCAGTGGCAGAGTCAGGAGTCGAACTCATGAGCTCTGACTCCGAAGCCCAGGCTCTTTCCACTGAGCCACGCTGCTTCCCAATAATGTTGGTATTTGTTAAGCGCTTACTAGGTGCCGAGCACTGTCTAAGTGCTGGGGGAGATACAGGGTAATCAGGTTGTCCCACGTGGGGCTCACACACTTTTAATCCCCATTTTACAGATGAGGGTACTGAGGCACAGAGAAGTTAAGTGACTTGCCCACAGTCACAGAGCTGACAAGTGGCAGAGCCGGGAGTCGGACTCATGACCTCTGACTCTGAAGCCCAGGCTCTTTCCACTGAGCCACGCTGCTTCTATCTAAACACTAATCTGTCCGCTGTACTTCCATCCCGTCTGTCTTGCTTACTACCCCATGCTCGGCTCTGCTATCCGGCCTGGAAGTCCCTCCACCTACATTTTCTTCCAAACCTATCTTCCCTCCTACTTAGACTGGGATGGGGAAGCAGCATGGGAAGCAGAGTGACCTAGTAGAGACCACAGGTCTGGGAGTCAGAGGCCCTGGGTTCTACAGCCGCTTCGGCCACTCGTCTGCTGTGTGAGCTCGGGCAAGTCATTTAATCTCTCTCTGCCTCGGTTTCCTCATCTGTAAAATGGGAACTCAATATCTGTTCTCCCTCCTACCTAGGTCTGTGAGCCCCACGTTGGACAAGGACTGTATCCAACCTGGTAACCATGTATCTACCCCAATACTTTAGAGCAGTGCTTGGCACATAATTAGCGCTTAACAAATACCATATTTATTATGCTCCATGGACTATCCCAAGTGCTGGGGTAAATGCAAGATAATCAATTTGGATTCAGTCACCATCCCACAGAGGTCTTAATCCCAATTTTACAGTGCAGGTAACTGAGGCACAGAAATAAGTGGCAGACTGGGATTAGAACTCAGATCCTCTGAGTCCCAGGCACGTGCTCTTTCTCCTATGCCATCGGGTTCTAAACGAGCTCTGCCAGTTGCCTGCTGTGTGACCTTGGGCAAGTCACTTAAATTCCCTGTGCCTCATTTTCCTCATCTATGAAATGAGAACTCAATATCTGTTCTCCTGGCTGTAAGCCTCACGTAGGACAGGGACTGTGTTCAATTTAGATGTATTCCGAACAGTGTTCTGAACAGGTTTGACAGAGAGTAATCCCTAATAATAATAATATTAATTATGGTATTTGTTAAGTGTTTACTATGTGCCAAGCAGTGTTCCCAGCACCGGGGTAAATACAAGGGTAATCAGGTTGTCCCACATGGGGCTCACAGTCTTCATCCCCATTTTACAGATGAGGTAACTGAGGCCCAGAGAAGTTAAGTGGCTTCCCCAAGGTCAAGCAGACAAGTGGCAGAACCGGGATTAGAACTCATGTCCTCCGACTCCCAAGGCTATGCTCTTTCCACTAAGCCACGCTGCTTCTCTTAACAGATTCCACCATAATAAGAATAGTATTATGAAAAGTTGCTTGGACAGAGAATGTGTCAACCAACTGTGTTACATTGTACTTCTCCAAGTGCTTAGAAATAATAATAATAATGATGATAATAATAATAATTGTGCTATTTGTCAAGTGTTTACTGTGTGCTAGGCACTGTACTAAGCGTTGGGATGTAGACAAGCAAATTGGGTTGGATACAGTCCACTGTATAGTGCAGTGTTCTGCACACATAAAGCGCTCAAATGCAATTGACTGACTTTCCCGGAGATCTTCCCATGACCTGAACATTTTCCTTAGCTCATTACACCTCATAAAACACTTGATCCCATTCCTCTCCCCCTTTACACCTCTAACTCTCTGGTGGGTGTTTACCTTCTACCATGATCTCACCACTTCCTTCAACTATTAATTCATCTCTCTTTTCCCATTTCTGTCCTCAATCACTGAAATGGTTATATACACGAATTATTCATTCATTCAATAGTATTTATTGACCGCTTAGTACAGAACATTGTAATAAGCGCTTGGAATGTACAATTATCTTCAATCTACCAATTTTCCTCTAGATCCAATAAATCAGGTTTTCACCCCTTTCACTTCACAGAGTCAGCGTGGCTCAGTGGAAAGAGCCTGGGCTTAGGAGTCAGAGGTGATGGGTTCTAATCCCGGATCCACCACCTGTCAGCCGAGTGACTTTGGGCAAGTCACTTCACTTCTCAGTGCCTCATTTACCTCATCTGTAAAATGGGGATTAAGACTGTGAGCCTCACATAGGACAACCTGATTACCTTGTATCTACCCTCATGCTTAGAACGGTGCTCAGCACATAGTAAATGCTTAAATACCAAGATTATTGAGAAGCAGCGTGGCTCAGTGGAAAGAGCATGGGCTTTGGAGTCAGAGGTCATGGGTTCGAATCCCGGCTTGGCCACTTGTCAGCTGTGTGACTTTGGGCAAGTCACTTAACTTCTCAGTGCCTCAGTTACCTCATCTGTAAAATGGGGATTAAGACTGCGAGCCCCACGTGGGACAACCTGATTCCCCTGTGTCTCTCCCAGTGCTTAGAACAGTGTCTGGCACATAGTAAATGCTCAACAAATACCAACATTATTATTATTATTATTACTATTACCTAAAACTCTTCATAGCCAAAACCAAAGAGCATTTCTCTGTCCTAATCCTTCTTAACCTATTTTCCTTCTGCTGTACTTTCCCAAGAACAATGCATTACATTGAAGAGGCACTCAAACTCATTACTAGTACTAGAACTCCAATTAATTCTTAAAATACAGACTAAACTATGTGGAGGATATGAAATTTTGAAGGTCTTTTTATAAATATTTCTTATATTTCAGGGCAATTCAGCATGCTATTCACTCTGCCTTATCAATTTTTTTAAAAAATCTCTAGCTTATTAAACCCCCTAAGTGCCAAAGACTGCTAATATTTTTTGATACTTTTGGAGTTGTGCAGACTTTGGACTTAATCTTCTTTGGATATTTCTCAGAATGTCTTTTACAATAATCCTACAACATCAAAATCACATACGCAGTAGTTCTATGGATTAAAGATTTAGGGATAAGAAATTTTAGAGTTGCCATTATCTCTGAATTCAGAAACACATGATTCCTAACTGATTTAACATTCCCTCCACAAACATCCTGGAAATAAATGGAATTTTTTTTAAAGTCCTCTCACATGGAAATGTAGCTAACTAACTGCAAGTACTTTTCCCCCGGCAGATGATTTCTGCACCGGTGACATCCTACCTTGATATTGAGAGGTGGAGGCCACCAACCTGAGCTGTGATGCATTGCAGACTGTAATCTCGTTGTGGGCAGGGAACGTGACTGTTATACTGAACTCTCCCAAGCGCTTAGTACAGTGCTCTGCACACAGTAAGCGCTCAATAAATCTGAGTGACCGACTCGGTTGGTTGCGCTGCTGGGCAGAGCCCAGGAACCCAGCCACTAGTGTACCCACAGTGTCTAGCAGGAGGAGTATGGATATTTGGCACTCATTCACTCAACTGTATTTCATTCAGTTGAGTTTATTGAGTGCTTACTGTGTGCAGGATACTGTAGTATGTGCTTGGGAAAGTACACTACAGCAATAAAGAGACCATCCCTGCCCACAACGCGCTCACACAGGATGAGGAGGAGCAGTGTGGGTGGACAGGGCCAGAAGTGGGACATGGATGGGCACGGCAGTGGGTGGAATGGCCTGAGAGCTCGGGCTGCTGCCCTGAAGAAGGAGCGAGGGCGGCCACAAGCATCACACCGAGAGCCCAGGTTGCTGTGGGGTTGGTGCCCTTCCCCATCATTGCTGACATGGAAGTCCTGGTTAGAGCCTCCCTTCACCCCCTTTTCCCCTACGGCACACGCTCTGGAGTCGAGACGGGGAGCGGAGCTTGGCCCAATTCTTCCTGGGTGCTTCCTCCCTGTCCTGCTCCCCGGTGCTCAGTTCCATGGGGGGTGGGAGGGAAGGAGACATCCAGGCCATGCCCCTGCACTCTGGAGTCGCTGGGGGTCCAGCTCTGGCTTTTTGCCTCCACCCAGCGCTCAGAACCCGGGCTCCGGCCAAGTGGTAGCGAGGAACATAAAATGGCGCATCCGGCCAGGAGGAATGGACACTGAAGATGGACAATGACTGGCAGAGGGAACTGATCGACAGCCCGGCAACCAAGAGGCCAAGGAGGATGTGTGCCAGTGTGACACGCTGGGAGAGGAATTGGGAAAATGGCCCAGAGCTAGAAAAGGTGAGTTTTGTAGGCTATCTTGTGCTCAGAGCCTGGACCCACGAGAGTGGGAATAAAGGCTCTCCAGTAAAGGATTGGAACCAACCACTAATCAGGTCCTCCGGGGAGCCGTAGAAAGTATGTTATATAAGTTTAGAGAATTATGGCCAGGTACTTTTCCAAGGATCTAAGTAACTAGAATTGAAAATGAGCCATGAATCCTAGGGATGACAGTAACACAATGCAGAGGATTCCTTGATGATAGGTTTTTTAGAGCTTGAAAACCAATGACTTTCATTTCACGGTGAAAAAAACGCAGAAACAAAGATACCAGTATGCTAGTGGCATTTTTTTTTTCAGCTTCATTCACAATATATAAATGCAACATGTTTTTCAGCAAACACTTGCATATCCAATTACATTTTCCTAGAGGGCCTTAATACGTCCAAAACAAACCCATTTATTTCATATTTAAAATGCCTGCTTTTGATAACAGCCAGACTGTGTCAGGCCAAATGTCCACAAAGCCCAGGATTCTGTTGTTGCCACTGGCAACGTATGATGCTTCATCACCGCTCTCAGACATTCATCCTCTTGCCTAAGGACGTATCAATCAGCAGAATTTACTGAGGCCTCCTGTGGGCACAGAACTGCCCTAAGCACCACAGTTTTAGTTGAGAAATTTAAAGTCAGTGTGCACAATATAAGCAAAACTCTACTCTCTACCCCAACATTTCACCTCTATTCCCAGCTTTCTCATGCCACGCATATCATGCAGGAGCTCTAGCGTGGCTTCCAACACCCACAGCTTAACATTTTCCTCATTGATATCCCCATCTCCAGTCTCTTTCCTCTCCATTCCTGCCTGCTCTCTGCCTCCTGAATCACCTTCTGAAAGTGTTGTCCAGAATACTCTCAAAACCTTCACTGGCCTCCCCAATTCCCCACCGTATAAATCAGGAGGCCATCAGTTTTAAGGCACTCAACAGCTCCACTCAAGCTAATCTACTCGGTGGAGTCCCAGTCTCACTTCTCAAGACTATAAGCTCCTCTCTACACTGTAAATTCGTTATGGAGAGTGAATGTGTCTGTTCACTGTTATTCTGTACTTTCCCAAGCACTCAGTACAGTGTTCTGCACACAGTTACTGCTCAACAAATACGACTGAATAAACTGAATGAAGGTTTCTCCCAACTCCACTTGCTTGCTCAAGCTCATCCGCTTGCCTGGAACTCTCTCCCTGTCAAATTTAGCAGACCATAGGGAATCCCATCTTCAAAGCCCTTCCAAAATCTCATCTCCTCTAAGAAGCATTATTTCATTCCTCTTCCCCAAAGGTTATCTCTCACCCATGACTACTTCAACACCTTTAGAACCAACTCTGCACAAACATACACATAGCTGTCTACTGCACTTCTGTATATTTCCCTTATCCTATTTATGCACTTACCCATATACACATCGGCAACTTCTCTGTTGCACTGTACTTTCCCAAGTGCTCACTACAGCACTCTGCTCGTTTTAGGTACTCAATAAATACCAGTGATGATTAATTCTTCCTACTAACCGTAAATCTAGTGTCTGCCTCTCTTATTGGCCTGTGAGCTCCTTGAGGGCAGGGATTATGTCTAATGACTCTAGTGTATTTTCATGAGTACTCAGTACAGTGCTTTGCACACAGTAGGTGCTCATTAATAACTATTGCTGATGTACTCATCTCTCTTCCCTGGACTACTCTTTTCCCTATGCTTAGCCAGGCTGACTCACTAGTTTCTTCCTTGTTTCCTTTCTCATCCTAGATCTACCGCTCCACAAAACTGGAGAGGATGTCTCTAGAAAAATCAACAGGCAGCCCTTCTGCTACAGTTTCAACATATAAAACACAGTAAAGTTAATGTGTTCACATGTAAAGGGGAAATAAGCACTTTCCCTTGGTTACTGCCACAAACCCACCTAAACCTTCCATGCACTAGCTTCAACTTATTACATTTTTGCTTACACCTTTACACCAATACCAAGAGGGGGCTTCTTCCCCATTGCTTTCAAGCAGGCTCATGTCCCCCCATCCTAAAAAAAATTCAACCTCAACCCCGCGACTCCCTCCAGTTATCCTATGTCCCTCCTACTATTCCTCTCCAGACTCGTTGAGAGAGAGTTGGCTACATGCACTATCTCCAGTTCCTCTCCTCCAATTCTCTCCTTAAACATCCCCTCCAATCTGGCTTCCACCCTCTTCACTCCACCAAAACCGCCCACTCAGAGGTCACCAAAGATCTCCCCCTTGCCAAATCCAATGGCCTATATTCCATCCTAATCCTCCTCAACCTCTCGGCTGCTCTCGGCACTGTGGACCATCCCCTTTCAAAACATCATCCAACATTAGCTTCACTGACACTGTCCTCTCCTCGTCCTCCTCTCTGCCGCTTAGTCTCAGTCTCTTTATTGGGCTCCCATTCTGCCTGCCCCCCTCAAATGTGGAAGTGCTTCAAGGCTCAGTTTATTCATTCAACAGTATTTATTGAGCGCTTACAACGTACTACGTGCTTGGAATGTACAGTCTGGGTCCCCTTCTATTCACCACTTATACTCACTCCCTTGGAGAACTCTTTTGCTCCCATGGCTTCGACTACAACTCTAAGCAGATAATTCCCAAATCTACATCTCCAACCCTGCTCTCGGTCCTTCTCTTCAGTCTCGAAATTCCTCTTGCCTTCAGGACATCTCTAGCTGGATGTCCCACCAAAACTTCAACTTTAAGATGGCCAAAATAGAATTCATCACCCTTCCCAAACCTTCTCCTCCTCCAAACTTTCCCACTGCTGCAGAAAGCATCACCATCCTCCCTGTCTCAAAAGTGCGGAATCTTGGTGTTATCCTCAACTTATCCTCAACTCATCTCTTTCATTCAACCCATATATTCAACCTGTCACCAAATCCTGTAGGATCGACCTTTTCATTCATTCAATTGTATTTCTTGAGCGCTCACCATGCGCAGAGTACTATATTAAGCACTTGGGAAAGAACAACAATGAATAAACACATTCCCTGCCCGCAATGAGCTTACGGTCTCGGGGGGAGAGGAGAGAGACATTAATATAAATAAATAAATTACAGTTATGTACATCAGTGTGGTGGGGCTGGGGGGTGGAAAGAACAAAGGGAGCGAGAGTGTGTGATGTAGAAGGGAGTGGGAGAAGAGGAAATGGGGAGCTTTAGTCAGGTAAGGCCTCTTGAGGAGATGTGCTTTCGATAAGGCTTTGAGTTGGGGGAAGAGTAATTGTCTGTCAGATTGAGGAGGGTGGGAGTTCAAGTCCAGAGGCAGGACGTGGGGTGAGGGGTCGGTGGCAAGACAGATGAGTTCAAGGCTCAGTGAGGTTAGAGGAGCAAAATGTGCGGGCTGGGTTGTCCTAGGAGAGGAGTGAGGTGAGGTAGGAGGGGGCAGTGTGATGGAGTGATTTAAAGCCAATGTGGTGAGGAGTTTCTGTTTGATGCATAAGTGGGTGAGCAACCACTGGAGTTTTTTTGAGGAGTGGGGTGAATTCCTGAACGTCCTCATGTTTCTGAAGAAAAATGATCCGGGCAGCAGAGTGAAGTATGGACTGGAGTGGGGAGAGGCAGGAGGGTGGGAGTCAACCAGGAGGCTGATGTGGTAATCCAGGCAGGAGAGGATGAGTGACTGTATTAACACGATAGCAGTTTGGATGGAGAGGAAAGGATGGATTTTAGCAATGTTGTGAAGGTGGGACCGACAGGATTTGCTGATGAAGTGAATATGTGGGATGAATGAGAGAGAGGAGTCAAGGACAGCATCAGTCTCCTGGCTGACCTCCCTAGATCCTGTCTCTCCCCACTTCAGTTTCTACTTCCCTCCTACTACAACCCAGTCCTCACACTTCACTCCTCTAATGCAAAACCGACTCACTGTACCTCCATCTTGTTGATCTCTCACCCACGTACCGCCTCTGGCTTCAAACCCCTTCCTCCTTCACAACAGACGATCACACTCTCCATCTTCAAAACCATTTCATTCATTCAATCGCATTTATTGAGCGCTTACTGTGTGCACAGCACTGTCCTAAGCGCTTGATTAAAAACGCATCTCCTCTGAGGGACTTTCTCCAACTAAGACCTCATTTCCTCTTCTCCCACTCCCTTCTGCATCACCCTTGCCCTTGATTTGAACCCTTCATGTACTCCACCTTCAGTCCCACAGCAATGACGTACATATCGTGGCCTAATGGATAAAGCACATGCCTGGGACACCTAGGGACCTGGGTTCTAATCCCAGTTCCATCGTTTGTCAGATGTGTGAACTTGGGCAAGTCACTAAATTCTCTATGCCTCAGTTACCTTGTCTGAAAAATGGGGTTTAAGACGATGAGCCATATGTGGGACATGAACTATGTCCCTCCTGATTAGCTTGTGTCCAGTGCTTAATACAGTGCCTGGCACATAGTGAGTGCTTAAATACCAAAAGTATTATTAATATTCTCTATGCTCATTACGAGAAGGGAACGTGTCTGCTTATTCTGTTGGACTGCCTCTCCCAAGGGTTTAGTACAGTGCTCTGCACATAGTAAGCACTCAATAAATACCACTAATTGATATCTGAAATCTACTTATAACAATATCGCCCCTCTAGACCGTCAGGTCCTGGAGGGGAGGCACATGTCTACTAATTCTGTTATAACGTACTCGCGACATTCAATAAATATGATCCGTGTGACTAGTGTTCCATCACTAATTAACATTAACTCTGAAGGGCTTTTACTAATAGGTACATAAAGTGTAACTGACTTACTTGATTGTCTGAAGAAACCTCACCCTATCATTGATCTCATCAGGGATCTTACTGAGAATCTGTTTCAGCGCTCTTGCCTTTTCATTCAGGTCCTGGAATTCAGGTTCCGGTCTTTCGATCATGTACTCTGATAAATAAGAACACACACACACACAATTTAGGTTACTTCACGCTTTTGTCTAATATCAGATTGCCCAGGTCTTGAAGTGAATGAGGCCCAAAGGGCTAAAAATCAGAGAGGCTATCGGGAGGTGATGGTATGGATGAAGACTCTACAGTACAAGACCGCTATTAAATGCCAGAGGAGCCCAATCACGGTATGATAAGATGTTATTTTATATCAGATTATCTGCTCATTTAACACTTTAAAAAAAATCTACTAAATCAGAGGTAGCACGTGAGAATATTGTCTAAGGCTTTGTTTACACTATTGTCCTCAAAATATCTGCTCTATCCTCTTCATTTTAGATTTCCCAATCTCAGCTCTTCATTGAGCATCTGTTGGTGTCACTGATTCTCTTATGTCCCACCCAGTTTAGCTGTGTTGGGATGAGCACAGGGACACAGCTCAGAAGCCGTTTCAGAATTTCAAGGAACGCAACCCTGTGCTGCCATCCGTTCTTGAGTACAGCCTATAAGGACGTAGCATGATGGATAGATCATGGGCCTGGGAGTCAGAAGGGCATGGGTTCTAATCCCGGCTCTGCCACTTGTCTGCTGTGTGACCTTGGGCAAGTCGCTTCGCTTCACTGGGCTTCAGTTACCTCATCTGTAAAATGGGAATGGAGATGGTGAGCCCAAATGGGACAGGGACTGTGTATACCCCAATTTGCTTATATCCACCCCAGCATTTAGAACCGTGCCTGGCACATAGAAAAAGCTTTAACAGATACCACAATAATAATAACAGCAGCAGCAATAATTATTATTAACTGAGGAAGTAGCTGAATATGGTGCCTGAGTAAGGTACAGGTCTCCCAACCATACAGAAGGTTGGATGACAATTCAGCTCTGTAAACTTTAAGTCTGAGGCGGGGGCTACTATTATGGTGCTGCCGGAGTCTTTTTGACGGTCTCCAACAAGGATGTGTTAGCCTAAGTAACTGGGTTTTCTATAGCTCTCTTTATCATCACTGTGTGTTGCTACCTAACAGAATTCTGTGACAGTTTGGCTTGTTGTTGTCAGGATATTGTCTGGGGATGAACATGGTTTTCCAAGTGCTGGCTGAAACCACTTCACTTTTTTTTTTTCCTGGGACTTAGCCTGTAAAAACTGGGTGATTTGATTTAAATAATTTACCATCATTTTCAGGTCGTCTTGGGTGTGGATCCCAAGAATGTTATCGTCTGCATAAAGGAACTCCTGAATTCTCGAAGACTTTGAATGATAACTCAGAGGACAGTCAGTTGTTAGGACTTTCCAGAGGAGTAGAGGCCTACTATGTAGCCCTCTTTCATGCTCACTGCAATCAGGAATGGATTAGACAGGGGACCCTTGGCTCTCACCCACTCACCCATTCTATTATGAAGAAGTCTCACTTCTTGACTAACTTCTCTGAGCGGCCATTTGTTTAATAACTTCCAGAGCCCAGATATACTGAAGGTATCAAATGCTTTGATGCCAAGACTATGAAAACTGTGCAGAATTCTCGGTGTAGTTCCCTGCGCATTTTTCATATTTGATATGCATCACATATACGTGTCTACTGAACCACGTTGTGGCCTGAAGCTACACTGTGATATTGGGAGTCTTTAGGTGGACAATGTTCTTAGTAGCCGATCCAAAAGTACTCTGGATATCATCTTGCCAGCGATGACAACTGCTATCGGTCTTTGGCTTTTCTCATTGAAAATGGGGAAGCAACACAGCCTAGTGGAAAGAGCCTGGAGCTGGGAGTCGGAGGACCGGGGCTCTAATCTCAGCTCCGCCACTTCCCTGCTGTGTGACCTGGGGGGAATCGCAACTTCTTTGAGCCTCAGTTTCCTCAACCGTAAAAGGGGATTGCAAATCTCTCTTCTCCCTCCTACTCAGACGGTGAACTCCGGGTAGGATAGGGATCATGCCCAAACGGATTCACTTGTATCTACCCCAGTGTTTAGAACAGTGCTTGACATTAGAGAAGCAGCATGGCTCAGTGGAAAGAGCATGGGCTTTGGAGTCAGAGGTCATAAGTTCGAATCCCAGCTCTGCCATTTGTCAACTGTGTGACTGTGGGCAAGTCACTTAACTTCTCTGTGCCTCAGTTACCTCATCTGTAAAATAGGGACTAAGACTGTGAGCCCCATGTGGGACAACCTGATTCCCCTGTGTCTACCCCAGCGCTTAGAACAGTGCTCTGCACATAGTAAGCGCTTAACAAATGCCAACATTATTATTATTATTATTAACATGCGCTTAATTACTATGCATCGCGTACTGGATAGAGCATGGGCCTGGGAGTCAGAAGGTCATGGGTTCTAATCCCGGCCCCGCCACTTGTCTGCTGGGCAGGTCACTTCACTTCTCTGTGGCTCAGTCACCTTATCTGTAAAATGGGGATTGAGACTGTGAGATCCACATGGGACAGGGACTGTGGCCAACCTGATTTTCTTGTAACCATCCCAACGCTGAGTACAGTGGCGGGCTCACAGTCACATAGCACTACAATCATAATTATTCTAATACCACCTTTGAGATCCTGTGGCATTCTCTCAGTCATCTGTATGTTGAGGAAGAGGTTGTACAAGTGCTTAATAATAATAATAGGTACGGTATTTGTTAAGCGCTTACTATGTGCGAGGCACTGTATAAACGCTGGGATGGAAATCAGTTGGACACAGCCCTTTGTCCCAATCTCAATCCCCATTTTACGGAAGAGATAACTGAGGCCTTGAGAAGTGAAGTGATTTGCCCAAGGGCACCCAGCAGAGAAGTGGCAGAGCCAGGATTAGAACCCTTCTAGACTGTGAGCCCGTGGTTGGGTAGGGATTGTCTCTATTTGTTGCTGAATTGTACTTTTCAGCCCTTAATACAGTGCTTTGCACAGAGTACACACTCAATAAATATGAATATGAATGAATGAACCCATGACCTTCTGACTCCCAGGCCCAGGCTCTATCCACTATGCAGAGTATCCCCCTCAGTGTTTACGGATCCCAGGGTGTATGCCACAGAATCCCATCTGATTTACCAGTTTCCATGGCTCTGACCGCTGCGATGACATCCCTAATATTTGGTATAGGCTCTGCACATAATGAGAGCTCAATAAGTACGACTGAATGAATACAACTGGCTGATCTCACTTATTTGGTTGTCTTGAATATTTTGCAGGTCCACAACTTCAGTACTAGAAAGAGTACAGAGAATACAGAAATGATCTCGCAATCTTTTAAACATTTCCTCAACGAGTTGGGATATTAATATTGTGGCATTTGCTAATAACTTGATATATACTAAGGACCTTGACAGGTATAATATACGAAGAGCGGACAAAGTCCCTGACCTAAATCAGGTTCACAGATAACAGTATCTTATCTCCATTTTTACATTTGGAAAAACTGAAGCCCAAGTAAGGTACGTGGCTTCTCCAAACTGACACAACTGGCAAGTGGCAGAGCCGGGATTAGAACCCAGATCTTATGAAGTCTAAATGAATTTTGAGGCCACTCAACATTAGGTTCTGAAAAAAAAATTCATGCTTAATACAAATCGAGACTCGAACACATTACAGCTAAACAATGTAAAATCGTACCTATATTCAATTAAGATAAAAAAACCCTATACAAAGGTTTTTTAAAAGTGAATGCCTGTTTGTCTTGAGAAAAAAAGAATACACCTCAATGTACAATAAAACCTCCGAGTGCATAGTAACGACTTACAAGTCTAAATGCGAAACTGCTAGTAGTATAATACTCGACAGGAGGACTTTCCCCCTGAATATGCTTGAAACAGATGGACTGCTGCACTAATAAGTGGGCAGTGTAAATATCTTTAGTCAATTTTTTAAATGTCCTCAGTTATGTGTTCTGGATTTGTAAACTGAAAGTCTTCTCAACCGTTCTGCTTGTTCAAAATGTGAATGTCCAATAATATAATCTAAACCATTTCCTGAAAGAGAACTCAGCAATGGCTCAGAACTATTATGGGGATAGACATTTCCCTTAATATTAATTGAGAAGTGGTATGGCCTAGTGGAAAGAGCATGAGTCTGGGAGCCAGGGGACCTGGGTTCTAATCTGGCTCTGCCAATCGCTTGCTGTGTGTCCTTGGGCTAGTCACTTAATAATAATAATGTTGGTATTTGTTAAGCGCTTACTATGTGCAGAGCACTGTTCTAAGCGCTGGGGTAGATACAGGTAATCAGGTTGTCCCACATAGGGCTCACAGTCTTCCTCTCCATTTTACAGATGAGGTAACTGAAGCCCAGAGAAGTTAAGTGACTTGCCCACAGTCACACAGCTGACAAGTGGCAGAATTGGGATTCAAATCCATGACCTCTGTCTCTGTGCAACAGTTTCCTCAACTGTAAAATGGGGATTAAACGCTACTCCCTCCTACTTTAACTGTGAGCCCCATGTGGGACAGGAACTGTGTCCCCGATAAACTCACATCTATCCCAGCACACAGAACAGGGCTTAACACCTAGTAAATGCTTAACAAATACCACAAGAAAAAAGAATTCAACAAAGCCATCTCCGCAGTGAAAATAATGACAGGGACTTATAATGGTATTTATTTACAGGGTGCTTACTGTGTGCAGAGCACTGTACTAGCTGCTGGGGAGAGTACAATGCAACAGAGTTGGGAGAAGCAGCGTGGCTCAGTGGAAAGAGCATGGGCTTTGGAGTCAGGGCTCATGAGTTCGAATCCCAGCTCTGCCACTTGTTGGCTGTGTGACTGTGGGCAAGTCACTTAACTTCTCTGTGCCTCAGTTCCCTCATCTGTAAAATGGGGATTAAGACTGTGAGCCCCATGTGGGACAACCTGATTCCCCTGTGTCTACCCCAGCGCTTAGAACAGTGCTCGGCACATAGTAAGCATTTAACAAATACCAACATTATTATTATTATTATTAGAAACGTTCTCTGCTCACAATGAATGAGCTTTGTCTAGAGGGGAAGACAGACATTAATATAAATACTTTATTATATAATTTCTAGATATGTCTAAAGGGCTGTGATTGCAAAACAGAACTAGTCAATCATATTTCTACTATTTTCCAATCACCACCACAAAAAATAGATCATTTTGGGTTGGTGTTTGTCATGAAACTCTATGTGTCCCCTTCTTAAACAACTCCAGTGGTTGCCTATCGACCTCCGCTCCAAACAAAAACTCCTCACTCTAGGCTTCAAGGCTCTCCATCACCTTGCCCCTTCCTACCTCTCCTCCCTTCTCTCTTTCTACCGCCCACGCCGCACGCTCCGCTCCTCTGCCGCCCACCTCCTCACCGTCCCTCGGTCTCGCCTATCCCACCGTCGAACCCTCTTTTTCCCCTTTTCCCTCTGCTCCTCCACCTCTCCCTTCCCATCCCCACAGCACTGTACTCGTCCGCTCAACTGTATATATTTTCGTTACCCTATTTATTTTGTTAATGAATTGTACATCGCCTTGATTCTATTTAGTTGCCATTGTTTTTACGAGATGTTCTTCCCCTTGACGCTGTTTATTGCCATTGTTCTTGTCTGTCCGTCTCCCCCGATTAGACTGTAAGCCCGTCAAACGGCAGGGACTGTCTCTATCTGTTGCCGACTTGTTCATGCCAAGCGCTTAGTACAGTGCTCTGCACATAGTAAGCGCTCAATAAATACTATTGAATGAATGAATGAAAAGATGATTATCTTGGGGAACATGACTGTCAAACAATTGCCAGAGAAAGCTGAAAGGACACACTCTTCTTTCATTTACCTTCTACATCATCGGCTGCCATACGCAGAAGCGACTCTGTAAAGTTAACCTCCACGCTTTTTTTCTCCAGAATTTTCATTATGATGTCTTGTGTAAGACCTGGATTTTCTTTTTCAGCCTATAGTAAAAGAGAGTTGAATCAGGAATGGGAGATAGAAAAAAATTTTAGAACACTAAATTTGGTTATATTAGAAATCCATGCAGTCATAATGGCAAAATGTTTTTCACAAATGAATCTTTACGAAAATGAAAGACTATTTTGATTTTCCACCACCTTTCCACAACATCCCACCCGTTTTTCTCCTTTAGAGTGAACTTAATGAAAAACATCAAATTCTTTCCACGCAAACTTGCAAAACCTAAAACGCTAGCTCACTAAATGATAAAGGGATCTTAGTTTTCTTAGGTAACACATATTAAGCATTAATCCCTTTGCCTAGGCAACACAGAATACGCCTTTTGAGCTTACATTTCTGGTTCATATCTCTTTTAGGATCCAAAAGGGATTTTACCCTTTTATTTATTTGGCTTAATGTTGGAAGAAACATGTCAGTGTCACATTAGAGTCTTCACTGTAGAGCTCTGCATGGAAGTCTCAAAGAACAAGTCAACGGGGGCATGGAAAGGGCTAGACACACACAGCCCATGATCCACAATTTTAGATAACTTCTATCTAAAGGAGCAGTGGATCCCAAAATGTACAATGGTTGCGATGTTAGTATGCATGCATGGATGCCCTGCTCAATTCACTTTTAGCAGTGTACACGAGAGGGAAAAAAAAAATCCACCCCTAACATGCTGCACACATGCAATCTACATCCACCAAGCCAAACTGGCTTGAACCTGGATCCAGGATTTTGACAACTGCAGTCTTCTAAAACCAACAAATATTTTCTCATTTTGGGGATCGGTGAATTGTATCTTATGCCTTTCAGGTATGCTCCTTTTATTCCAAGAACATTTCAATTATTACTTATACAATCTACTTTATGTATCACTGAGAATGCAAGTTCATACTGTCCCTACTCTTTTAGTTTCCTTTTCGCTCCTTTAGTTTCTTTTTCATTAGGTTTTATAAGTAAAGCAAAAATAAAGCTTGGCTATTGAAACAGAAAGACTATAAATCACACATCGGTCTCAATCCAGACATCAGTTTGCTGTCAAATGTTATTGTTTCTGCTAAATCATTTTGATAGCTGGCAAAATGATCCTACAGTTTACAAGAGAACTCGTTCTGACACTTCAGCATGAGTTTGAAAGATAAAATATAAGGAAAAAAAGAAGAACAGGTCTACAAAGGTTAAGCCCACCTTGGTAGCGAGCATTCTGATTAACCTGGAGATTTTTTTACCCCATCATTGATGGTTGTAGCAGACAGTGTAACTGTTTGCAATCATATTTTACTATTTAAACAGAGTACAACACTGGACTGAACTGTGTCCCCAACTGTATCTCTCCAAGAAACTTTTTGGAGAAATAGCAATTTAAACCCAGGACTGTGGGTTTATGCCAACCACAGTGAATTTCAAAGTCCTAAAAGTACTATAGTATGTATGCTGTAGAAAATGAATATTTTTGATTAAGTTGTTAGGCCACAACTTTACAATGGATTAGAATACGATCCTAATGGGGCTTTGCTTATTAAGCAAAACATTCTCTCCAAGTAGTATTTTTTTAAACGGATATGGATATTTCAGTAAGATTGGGGGAAGCATAAAAGGTCTGCTAGTAGCCCATCGGGATTTAACACAGTAACCAAGCAATCACCGGCACTTACTGTGCCCTTCCTGTGTGCACAGCACTTTAGTAAGCACTTGGGAGAGCTGCTAGACACGTTCCCTGCCCACGACGAGAAAAGCGCCACACGTCCCTTTTTAAAAGAACCGTACTTTGCAGTACTGTCAGTTCTGCTGTAACTCATGCTTCCATAATATGTTCTGATGAAATTACGGAACTCTTTTTCTCGTGACACGGGTCTGCTGGGATGAGATCTCGGAGGAAACGATTTCGCACGTGTGGGCGGTGGGCATGGCCCGAGTACTCTAACACAAGTTGTCTGTAATGAGAGATCTTTCGGGAGCACAATAATGGCATTAAAGGAGAAATGACTAGTCAAGATGTGGTGCGCCTGAATGTTTTCATCTAATGCATAATTCATGCCCTTTCAATCAACTACATCTGAATAGAAATTAAAGATGATTCACGAATAAAAGTATACGAACAGGAAGACGGGTGCCCTGGTCCCGATCCTTGCCACGGCTCACACTCCTATTCCAGTGCTAATCTTTCCCTCCACGTGACCCACACCTGTCTCACTTCTCTTTAAGTTGTCCTAAATGGCTACAGGCCTTAGGACTCAAGCCTGCTGGCTTTCCCAGAGGCTTCTCCTTCTTCCTCCTCCCTTCTCCTGCCTCAAGGTTCAGCCTTGTCCACAGCCTGACTTCCAAACTCCTCTAGTGCTAACCTTCTCTCTGTGTCTCGATCTTGTCTGTCTCTCCACCGACCCCTAGCCCGCGTCCTGCCTCGGGCCTGAACGCCCTCCCTCCTCAAACCTGACAATCACTCTCCCACCCATTCAAAGCCTTATTGAAAGTACATCTCCTCCAAGAGGCCTTCCCAAACTAAGCCCCACTTTTCCTCAACTCCCACTCCTTTCTGCACCACCCTGACTTGCCCCTTTGCTCTTTCCCCTCTCCCAGCCCCACAGCACTTATGTACATAGCTGTAATTTTACTTGTATTGATGTTTGACTTCCCGCCCCCGTCTAGAGTACGAGCAGGTTGTGGGCAGGGAGTGTTACTGTTTATTGTTGTATTGTACTTTCCCAAACACTTAGGACAGAGTTCAATAAGTACGACTGAATGAATGGGGAAATGGTTTCTCTGAATCAGGGAGATGGGATTGGGAAATGATGGGAATATTTATGCAAAGAGAAAAAAGCATGTAAATAGTTGAGAACCTAATCATTTAAGGTATAAGAAGTTCACCATTATCAAATTTAAAAAATGGTTCCGGTTTGGGTGGCAGATGACTCAAAGACCGCAAGTTTACAGGTATATAATATCAAAAACTACTTTCAAAACGCTATTAAAACCTTTTCGTTTCCACCTATTAGTTCGTCCTCAGCCCAGATCTTATTTTTCTTGCAGACATGGACTTTTTACTACCAGCTACTGACATTATCAATATCAAAATAACAATATTAAAAATTTAAAAACATGAGACATAACCACTGTAATACACACACACAATTTGACACAATAGTAGAAGATGAATATTTTACAGTTTTTCAATTACTAGAGGACAAAGATAAATGCTTTCGAAAAGACTCTTTTCTTTTGTTCAAGTTTGAAACTATGAAATCCATATTGAAAAAGTGGAAGGCAGGTATACTTATTTCAGAAGAAAGTATAGTGTAATATTACTGCGAAACTTTGATTCAGCTATAACTTACATTTTAAGCACTGTTTAACAAATTAACTTCTCACCTTAATGAAAGCTGCTCTCAGGGTCTGAGCAGCAGAGAGGTTTACTCGTTCTAGCTGCAAGAAAAAATTGAAATCATTAGCATCTGAATTTATCAAGAAAGATTCGTATATTTATTGAGTCTCCTTCTTTGAGTGAGATCCCGAGGGAAGAATACCAGATTCTCAGAGCCAAAGGGAGGAGAAAATAAGTTACCTCCAAGCCCTTCCTAATGCAGCCCCCTTTCCCAGAAGAATCACAGTTGCTTTAAAAGTTTGGAGTAGCAGAAATTACTAAGCTCATGTTCCTTGCCCACAAAGAGCTAATGAGGACAGAGACATAAAAATCTCTATAGCTTGAGTAAGCAAAATCAGTAATTGAATGTACTACTGAATAAACTTACATGGAAGTGCTGAGGATTGGTAGAGGCAAATGTTGAAATTTAAGAAATGGCAGGTGGGGTCCCAAAGCTTGAGGTGGAGGGGATTCATAGGGAAGTCCTGTTGAAAGGGTGGGATTTTAGAAGGGCTCTGAATTGAGAGAGAGCTGCCATCTGAAAGATTTGACTGCTAAGAGGAAGATCCGGGCTGGGGGGACACCACAAACCAGGGAACGAAGGTGGGAGTTGACAGGACGTTCTGTTAGATGGGAGGAATGAAAAGCGACAGCTGGAGAGGAGAGGTTTAAAGGAGCAGATACATAAGAAGGGGAGATCTGGCGAAGAGCCTTGAAATTAAATGTGAGATGTTTTAGCTTCTTATTTACATACTTGTTAAGCTTTTATTATGTGTCACGCACTATTCTAAGCGCTGGGGTAAATACAGGCTAATCGGATTGGACCCGATCCCTGTCTCACGTGGGGTTCTTTTAATCCACATTTTACAGTTGAGGAAACTGACGCACTGAAAAGTTTAAGTGATTGTCCAAGGTCACCCGGCAAGCAACTGGCAGAGCCGGGATTAGAATCCTGATCTTTCCCCTGGGCCACACTGCTTTTCAAAAGTTTGCTTTTTGCTTAATAGAGAGGGAAACGGACGAGAAAGCATGGGGTTTTGGGGAATGGAGAGATGCATGCTGAACTTCAGGAAGATGATTTAGTCTGGAATTACATATATATACAATTTTTAGAAAAGAAAAAGCAAAGCGAGTGGGTAAGACTAAGGAGGAAGCTATGAGCTACTGATGTTCAGGTTGGGTGCAACATGGGGGAGGGATAAGAGACTAAGGCAGATAAGGCAGATAGAGAAGCAGTGTGGCTCAGTAGAAAAAGCTCGGGCTTGGGAGTCAGCGGTCATAGGTTCGAATGTTGGCTCTGCCACCTGTAAACTGTGTGACTTTGGGCATATCACTTAACTTCTCTTTGTCTCAGTTACCTCATCCATAAAATGGGGATTAAGACTGTGAGCCTCACGAGGGACTACCTGATTATCCTGTATCTACCCCAGTGCTTAGAACAGTGCTCTGCACATAGTAAGCACTTAACAAATACCAATATTATTATTATCATTATAAGACTTCAGACACGACAAAGGAAGAGGGCAAACAAGAGGAAGGGAAAAGGTTGGCGGTGGGGGAGGGAAGGTACAGGAGGGAGAGGGTCCAGACTTACTGAATCCTCTGCAACCCAAAGTGACCTCTCCCTGAATGAAAGATGAACTAGAGACCAATCTAGTTTTAGTCTTCAGAGACCAGGTATATTGGGGGAAAGATTGAGGAATTTCTTAACTGTAAATTTCTCTAAATGGCTTGAGACATGACTGGATCATCCTTTGCTGAAATAGGCTGAGTAAAAAATGCCATGTGGATATGGATAGCCAGGGAGTCCAGCTGCCTATCCAAACCTCTCAAAACACTCATCCGGTAACAGAAGCACCAAGAGAAGTGGGCCCAGTTCCCCAAAGACCTGTGACCCTGCTTCAGTCTTATTCCACAAAGTTTTTACCCAGGATCAATATTACTTGGGTATTTATATTACCAGGCCCGTATAACAGATTCTAGCACACTAGTATAATTTTGTCCACAGCTAAAACGTAAAAAAAAAAAATAGGTGGAAACTACATGCATGAAGGTAGGATCTCTTCATTCAAAGCACAATATGAAAGAGAGGGTGGGGAAAGAGAGAAAGACAGGACAGGCATTCTCATAATCTCTGAAAATCACCAGATCTTCAGGAAAGTGATGAGAAATTATTTTAGCTCAGATTAGGTCATCAGGTTTCCGAGACTGCCTCTGTTTAGCATTTCCATGTGTTATCTACTTGATTTCTGGGCTTTACTTGATAATTAGTCCATCAATATTAGGTTTTGGGTGCTTACAGTGGGAAGAGCATGGCACTAAACCCTTGAGAAAATGATGATAATAATGATAATAATTGTATGTGTTAAGCACTTATTATGTGCCAGGCATGGTACTAAGCACTGGGGTGGATACTAGCAAAGCGAGTAAATAGTAACAATAATCATTAAGGTATTTAAGCGCTCTCTGTGGGCTCACAGTCTCAATCCCATTTCACAGAGGAGGTAACTGAGGCCCAGAGAAGTGAAGTGACTTGCCCAAGATCACAAAACAGACCCATGACCTTCTGACTCCCAGGCCCATGATTTATCCACTATGCCATACGCAATACAAGCAAAATGGTAGACATTAAGCTAAAGCAAGAAGACTACTCCTTCTCCGCTATCCTGGAATAGCTCATTAAATCCACTTCCAAGGTGCCTTGCCATAAGTACCTCTTACTTCTGTGCCTGAAAAACAGCTCTAAATCCTCTACAGGGGTTAAGATATTATGCTGGCTATGAAGCTCTTAGAAAAACCTGCAGAACTTCCAGGAGCGAGGCCATATTAAAAACACTCAACTACTGAAAATGCATGGAACCGTCAATCTATTTGAGTAGCATATAGTATTTTGGAAAGGTTCGTTTATTAATAAATGAGAAGAAGTATTTTTGTATTTTATAGGTGAACAGCTAACTCCCATGATAACTTCTCACTCAATAGATGGGGGTCATGCTTTGTTTTGTTTTTTAAACCATCTGGGTTGCAGGAGATGGACACCAAATTTTTATTTTCAATATTTAGAAGAATTTTCATATTAAGCACCATATAGATAAGGGCTAGTCATAAATTAAATATTACCATTCCAGAAATACAGTAATACAGCTTCTATACTTCAAAGGGGCATGTTGTGGGGAAAGGAGAGGGAATGTGGAATGAAGGTTTAATTGAGAAGTAGCATGACCTAGTGTCAAAAGTGGCAGTCCTGAGAGTCAAAAGAACCTGGGTTCCAATCCTGGCTCTGCCACTTGTCTCCTGTTTGACCTTGGGTAATTCACATACCTTCTCGGTGACTCAGTTACTTTATCTGTAAAATGGGGATTAATAATAATAATAATAATGTTGGTATTTGTTAAGCGCTTACTATGTGCCGAGCACTGTTCTAAGCGCTGGGGTAGACATAGGGGAATCAGGTTGTCCCACGTGGGGCTCACAGTCTTAATCCCCATTTTACAGATGAGGGAACTGAAGCACGGAGAAGTTAAGTGACTTGCCCACAGTCACACAGCCGACAAGTGGCAGAGCTGGGATTCGAACTCATGAGCCCTGACTCCAAAGCCCGTAAGACTCTGAGCCCCAAGTGGGACAGGAACGGTGTCCAATCAGATTGGCTTGTCACCATCCCAGCACTCAGCACAGTGCCTGATATATAGTAAACGTTAAATACCATAAAAAAAAACAAATGAAGAGATTGCATACCAATACCTTCAAAGCCCTGCTGAAAGCTCACCTCCTCCAGTAGGCCTTCCCAGACTAAGTCCCCCATTTCCTCTGTTCCCCCTCCCCTCCCCATTGCCCCGACCAGCTCCCTTTACTCTACCCACTTCCCCACCCCACAGCACTGGTGTATATATACATATTTATAATTAAAATTCTATTTATTTAAACTGATGCTACTGATGCCTGTTTACTTGTTTTGTTGTCTGTCTCCTATTCTAGACTGTGAGTCCATTGTGGGCAGGGACTGTCTCTGTTGCTGAACTGTACTCCCCAAGTGCTTAGTTTAAGTGCTCTGCACACAGTGAGTGCTCAATAAATACAACTGAATGAATGAATACCTAATGACTTATCTCCAAATGGCCCATACTGTCATCAGCAGCAGCACTTGCTGTGTGCCTACGATGTGCAAAAGCACTGAATAAGACAACTGAGGAAGAACACAGAAAATATACACAATCTTTAATGATGATAATGATATTCGTTACGTACTTAGTAT
The DNA here is from genome assembly GCF_004115215.2 of Ornithorhynchus anatinus. Lineage (NCBI taxonomy): Eukaryota > Metazoa > Chordata > Mammalia > Monotremata > Ornithorhynchidae > Ornithorhynchus > Ornithorhynchus anatinus. The sequence continues at coordinate 161,361,721 of NC_041728.1, forward strand.
CTGCCAAGCACTATATTAAGCAATAGGGTAGATGAGAGATAATTGGGTAAAACAAAGTACCTCCCCGAAATGGGACTCACAGTCTAAGTGGGAGGGAGAACAGTCGCTGAATCCCCATTTTACAGAGGAGGAAACAGGCACAGAGAAGTTAAGTGACTGGAAATGAGTGGAAACAGATGCATCGGTTAAGTGAGAAAACAGGTATAAATAATTGAACCAAAGAAATAAACTTCAACCACAAGGAGCAGTCTGGCCGAGCTCAGAGGCGGTGACTAAAAGTATCCATAATAAAATGATTGTTTACTCTCTTCCCGTAAGATTCACAGGGTGGAGAACTACACGAATTTCCCAGGAGTTATTCCAGGATTTCGACAGCTTGAGATAGACTTCAAGTTCAATCAAAAATATTCCCTACTTTAATTTGAAATAGGATTGGAAATGAACTAATAGTGTATCCATCCTTAAGAGGAGGAAAATGGAAGACACAAGCAATTATGGGCTAAGTCAGCTTAACACGCGTACCAGGGAACAGAGCAGCATGAATCAATTACTCAATCAACCCTATTTACTGAGCACTTAGGTGTGTGCAGAGCACTGTACTAAGACTTTGGAAGTATACAATAAACAGAGCTGGTAGACACATTTCCTGCCCACAATGACCTTACAGCCTAGAGGGGAAGAGAGACATTAGTATAAATAAATTGCAGCTATGTACATAAGGGCTGTGGAACTGAGGGAGGGGTGAATAAAGGGTGCAAATAGAAGCGCAAGGGCGATACAGAAGGGAATGGGAGAAGAGGAGATGAGGGCTTGGGTGGGAAGGGCCTCTTGGAGGAGATGTGCCTTCAATAAGCCTTTGAAGGTGGGGAGAGTGAGTGCAGAGCGAGTGCTCAGATAGGAAGGAGGAGGGAATTTTAGGCCAGAGCCAGGATGTGGTCAAGAGATCAGTGGTGAGATACGCAGATTCATTCAATAGTATTTAACGACCGCTCACTATGTGCAGAGCACTGTACTAAGCTCTTGGAATGGACAAATCGGCCACAGATAGAGACAATCCCTGCCCATTGAGGGGCTTACAGTCTAATCAGGGGAGCAGATGGACAAAAACAAGACAACTTAATCACGATAAATAGAATCAAGGGGCTCTACACCTCATTAACAAAATTAATTGGGTAATAAAAATATCTTCAAATGAGCACAGTGCTGAGGGGAAGGGAGAAGGGGAGGAGCAGAGGGAAAGGGGGGAAAAGGGGTTTAGCTGAGGGGAGGTGAAGGGTGGGCAGAGAGGGAGCAGAGGGAAAAGGGGAAGCTCAGTCTGGGAAGGCCTCTTGGAGGAGGTGAGCTCTCAATAGGGCTTTGAAGAGGGGAAGAGAGTGAGATTGAGATACAGTGAGTAAATTGCTTATTGTTCGTTTTATGTTATTTGTTAATGATATTTGAGAAGCAGCATGGTTTAGGGGATAGAGCATGGGAGTCAAGAGGACCTGGGTTCTAATTCCAACACTGTCTGCTGTGTAAACTTGGGCAAGGCACAATTTCTATGGGCCACAGTTACCATATTTGTAAAATGGCAATTAAGAATGTGAGCCCCAGGAAGGAAGGGGGAATTAATTCGTATGTACCCCAGCACTTACAACATTGTTTGGCAGATAGTAAGTGCTTCAGAAGTACCATGATTATTATTATTATTATTATTATTATTATTAAGCACTGTTCTAAGTACTGGGTTATATATAAGTAACCAGGGTGGACACAGTCCATGTCCCACATGGGGCTCACAGTCTTCAACCCCATATACAGATGAGGGAACTGAGGCACAGAGAAGTTAAGTGATTTGCCCAAAGTCACACAGCACACCAAAGGCAGAGTCGAGACTGGAAAAGTGCTCTGAACACAGTAAGTGCTCATTAACTATGAAGGATTGGTCAGATCCTTATTAGAGGTCACTGTATTTATTAATAATACTAATAATCATATTTGTTAAGCACTTACTATGTGCCAACCATTGTTCTAAGTGCTGGGGTAGATATGAGGTAATCAGGCTCATGTTGGGCTCACAGTCTTAATCCCCATTTTACAGTTGAGGTAACTGAGGCACCGAGAAGTGAAGTAACTGGCACAGAGTCGACACAGCTGATAAGTGGCGGACTCAGCATTAGAACCCAGGACCTCTGACTCCCAAGCCTGTGATTTTTGCACTAAGCCACATACAACGGAAACTAGACGCAGCTCACAAGAGAGTGTCAAAAATGTTTCAAGTATGGGGAAATACTCTATTCGGCTAGAGAAAAACATTCTCTGAGTTTATGAAATTCTCAGGAGGGAGAGGATGAATAGCTTTTCTGCCAAATCTACTAAATAACTGCAGAACAGGAAACGAACCGGTAAGGATAGACAAATTCTTGATGAGGTATCTACCGACTCTGTTATAGTGGACTCTCCCAAGCACTCAGTAAAGTGCACTGCACAGAGTAAGAGCTCAATCAATATAACTGACTGACATCAGGATGATCACACCCTGGAATGGACTAAGTGAGATTACGGCATCCACCTCACTGAAGATCTCTAAGAGAACAAAACCGACCTGTCCGGACGTTCAGTAATTCGCCTACGTGGAGGAAAGGGTTGGATCAGGTGAACACGCAACGTTCCACCCAGTTGAATTATTTCATTTCACTCACTCATCTGGCACTAGGGCATCAACAGCAGTTATCATAAATACAGTCTTTCTGCTGTACAAGGCACTGATTAAACTGTAAGCCCGTCAATGGGCAGGGATTGCCTCTGTCACCGAATTGTACATTCCAAGCGCTTAGTACAGTGCTCTGCACACAGTAAGCGCTCAATAAATACTAGCGAATGAATGAATGATCAGATAATACTACAGTAAGTTTTGGGGACTGCACTGGGGAAAAAAAAAGGTACAAAAATTAAAGAGTGATTAAAATGACTGAATGTTAATAGATTCTGTTCCGGCTTAAAGGGATTGGGATAGTTTAGCCTCATAATAAAGTGCTAAAAAGCGATGGAAGTCTTCAGATGCATAAACCCTCTTTATTGAGGTCACTGATTAGTTGCTTTCCAGGGGCAGTGAGTCACTTGGCTCTGTCAGAAGTCAGTGCCAGCTCTTCAAACACGATTCATCACTCTCCAGTTAAAATTCTCATATGTGGACTCTAACAAGCAATGGCATCTATGGAGCATTTACTGCATATAGTGAGCATGTTACTAAGCGCTTGGAAAAGTAAAATACAAAAGCCAGTGGACACGATTGCTACCCATAAGGAGTTTACAGTTTACAGGGGAGAGGACATTAAAATATGGACGGGGAATCTACGCTAGATTTTTAAAATAATAACACTGCATTACTCAAGACTGTTCACTCATGCACAGGTGTGGCCTACTGGATAGAGGATGGGCATCAGAAAGCCCTGAGTTCTAATCTCAGCTCCAGCACTTGTCTGCTGTGTGACCGTGGCCAAGTCACTTAACTTCTCTGTGCCTGTTCTCTCATCTATAAAATGAAGATTAAGTCTGTGAGCCCTATGTTACAGGGACTGTGTCCAGCCTGATTACCTTATATCTACCCCAGCACTTGAAACAGTGCCCGGCATTCGTTCATTCGATCATATTTATTGAGGGCTTGCTGTGTGCAGAGCACTGTACTAAGCACTTGGGAAAGTACAGAGCAACAAACAATAGACACATTCACACTCCCTGCCCACAATGAGCTTACAATACTAATAATGACATTTGTTCAGCACTTATTACTTGCCAAGCAGTGTTCTAAGTACTGGAGAGAGAATAAGTGCTTAAAAAATACCATTAAAAAAAATTCACGCTGTCATGCACTCTGGAGAGATAGGGGAGGGGAAAGACGACATTATCCCTTGCGTAAACTCCAAAGGGGGCTCCCTCTTTCTCAGCCAACCTATGATGAACAACTTAAGGAAGTACCTGAAGAATCAGGGTATCTGGACCATTACTGGCAACCATTAATTCCAATACGATCGACGGCAGAAAGTAGTTGGTTGCTGCAGCCATCCGCCCCAGAGCCCCAGGCCAATGCAGTTTTGGGGTTCACAGGAGGTATCCCCCTCTTGCTCACCTCCCTCCACAGGGGGAAAGGGTAGGTGGAAACCGCAGTCACCCACCCAGAACCTTCGTTTCTTACCATTTAAGATGGTGGGCTAGTCAGGAAGGAGCAGTGAGGAGCCTGAGGACGGTTCCCGCCCAACAGTTACTGGGAGAGACTTACTACTTCTATTTATACACTGCCAACTTATTTTTGCTCAATCTCTCCTGTAATTACTTCCACGGGTATGTCCTCCTCTGGCTCCTTTACCCCACCCAACCAATTCTGACTATGAACTTGCATAAGGGCAGAAACTGTGACTGGATCAATATCCCCCTCCAGCACTTGACATGGTGATTCAAGCACAGCGACTGTTTTAATATCAACACTACCACTCCAACCGTAAATTGCAGAGTAATAATCCGGAGCTTAACGAAGAAGTCTCAAATATGTGGTGCGACTACGCTTACCTCATTAAACACTGGATACATTACTGCATAAAGCGGCATGGAAACCATAGAAGTGGTCTCTGCTTCATTCTTCATCTCTTCCATTGTCATCCTCATTCAAAGTCCCACTGTAAAACAAAAACGATGCTAAGAAGCAAGAACTCCTCCACTCCGATACGTTCTAGCGTGCTGTGACGTACAATACGGCATACGAAAATTATGATTGCTAACCAGGAAAACGAGAGGCCATGCTTTCATTTAAAAATCTTAAGTCAGCTAGATTTATCAATCGATGGTACTGAATGAGTACTTACTATGTGCAGAGCATTGTACTATATGCTTGAGAGATTAACAGTATGGTAATTATGCAAAAACCACCAAATTCCTAATCTGACTTCTATTTAATAGAGTTTAAAATTACAAACGGTAATCCTTCCATTGAAACAGAAATAAGTTAATTTTAGGTGTTTTTTTATGTTTTTCCAGGGGTACTTTTTAAAGAGCTTTCTTTGTGCCAGGCACTGTACTCATTGCTGGGGTAGAAACAAGATAATCAGGTTGGACAGAGTCTGTGTCCCATATGGGGCTCACAGTCTAAACAGGAGGGAGTGGTGCTTAATCCCTGGGAAAATTTAGGCACAGAGAAGTTAAATGACTTGCTCAAGGTCACACGGCAGAGGAGTGGTGGGGTCAGGCCTAGATCCCAGGCTCGTGCTCATTCCACCAGGCCACACGGCTTCCCTTACCTCGCCTATTTTTAATGGCATTTGTTCAGCGCTTACTATGTGCCAGGCACTCTCCTGAACGCTGGAGGAGACACAAGTTAATCAGGTTGGACGCAGACCATGTCCGACACGGGGCTCGCTGTAGTAACCCCCATTTTATAGACGAGGGAACTGAGGCGCAGGAGTTAGGTGACCTGCCCGAGGTCACGCTGTAGACAAGTGGAGGAGCTGGAATTAAAACCCAAGTCCTTCAGAATCCCAGGCCCATGCTCTGCTAGGCCACGCTGCCTCTCTAGAAACCTATTCCTCAGGAAAGCATTAAATTCAGCTACCACGATGGGAGAGTTAAACAAAGATTAAGCTCTTCTTCCAGTGAATACCAAATACAAATCAGCAGGGTGAGCATTATCATAATGACATTTTGCCCACTAAGTAGTATTGTGCACATCAAGTCATCTGTCAACAACTATGGCTGAGAGTGAAGTTAAACAATTTCCCAGTTATACTTTCTTCTTGTTTTCCTTTATGGTCCCAGATACTACTGCATAAATGCACGAACTTCATTCTTCCAAACAAAGTCTCATATTTCTTACATTGAACTGGGCTTTTATATAAATTTAAGGCCATTGCTGTGTGTTAGTGTGTGGGGTCTGGGGTGGTGAGAGTATATTTGAGAAGCGGCATGGCTCAGTGGAAAGAGCCCAGGCTTGGGAGTCAGAGGTCATGGGTTCGAATCCCGGCTCTGCCACTTATCAGCTGTGTGACTGTGGGCAAGTCACTTCACTTCTCTGTGCCTCAGTTACCTCATCTGTAAAATGGGGATTAAGACTGTGAGCCTCACGTGGGACAATCTGATTACCCTGTATCTCCCCAGCGCTTAGAACAGTGCTCTGCGCATAGTAAGTGCTTAAGAAATACCAACATTATTATTATTATTATTAAAATGGGGATTAAGACTGTGAGCCCCACGTGGGACAACCTGATGACCTAATATCTAGCCCAACACTTAGAATAGTGCTGGCCACATACTAAGCATTCAACAAATACCATGATTATTGTTATTATTATTATTACAATATTAAAAACCCCCAGACACATTATTGCCCAGAACGAGCTTCCAGCCTAAAGGGAGGGGCAGACATTAATATAAATTTGAAAAAACCATAAATAAATTACAGACTATACATATATCTCTAAGAACATAAAGAAAAAAAAACACCAAGATATCATCGGGTGCTTAAGACTGGAATTGAATTATTGAGCGCTTACTCTGTGCAGATCACCGAACTGAGTCCTTGGGAGAGTACAGGATAACAAAGTTGGTAGCCACGTTCCCTGTCCAGAATGATTAAGTTGTCTTGTTTTTGTCCGTCTGTCTCCCCCAGTTAGACTGTGAGCCCGTCATTGGGCCGGGATTGTCTCTATCTGTTGCCGAACTGTCCATTCCAAGCGCTTAGTACAGTGCTCTGCACATAGTAAGTGCTCAATAAATACTATTGAATAAATGAATGAATCATTCTCACTCTCAATTATTGCTAGCATCTCCTGTTTCACGAGGTCCTGAGCGCCGGGAGTCAGGAGGTACCCAGTCGGCTCTGGTGGGGGCAGAGCTACCTGGAATAAATGGACAGATGCCCAAAGGCCCCACTTACGGCAGAACAGTCTGCTGTCTTCTACCCTCTTCAAAGGCCTAAGTGAGACTCGTTAAGGGTCGCACACGATTCAGCCAGCTGTCACCACCAGCCGTGAAGCTATTTTGGCATCGGTGAATCCCGCCACGCCGGTGGGCTTTAGGGTTCCATCCCTTTCGGCAACGGCGGACGCCGCCGCCTGAGTCTCTGGACGGTTGGCAACCCTGCCCCAAGCCCACACCACCCACAATTTTAGGAACACTTTCCGCTCTGGGCTTCTTTTCTGAGGAGGGCCCTGATTGTTGTTTTGGGTCTCCGGATCAATCGATCGATGGGATCTATTGGGGGCTTACTGTTTTCAGAGCACTCAACTAAGCGGTTGGGAGAGCATAATACAACACTGTCGGTCGACATGTTTCCCGCCCACAAGTTTACAGGATATAATTTGAGCCCAGACGGTTAGACCGCTTTTTTTTTGGTTGCCTTTCGGGAAGGTTCAGACCTGAGCCCTTGCCCTTCACGCTCAGAATACGAAATAATAATAATGTTGGTATTTGTGAAGTGCTTACTATGTGCAGAGCACTGTTCTAAGCGCTGGAGTAGATACAGGGTAATGAGGCTGTCCCACCTGAGGCTCACAGTTAATCCCCATTTTACAGATGAGGTAACTGAGGCACAGAGAAGTGAAGTGACTTCCCCACAGTCACACAGCTGACAAGTGGCAGAGTCGGGATTCGAACCCATGACCACTGACTCCCAAACCCAGGCTCTTTCCACTGAGCCACGCTGCTTCTCTAACGAAATAGTTGGTCGCAAGAAGAAAGAAGGCATCTGTTAACTTTATCTCCTTATTTAAGAAAGTGAAATTTCTAATTCAACAGTTCTTCCCAATTAGCATCATATTTTCTTTGTTTCGTTAGGGTGTAGTTTTGTGAGAACAAACACCTCAGTTTTTTTGTTTGTTTGTTTTTATCGTGATGTTGAATTACACCAACGTTGTTTTGAATGTGCCCTTGAAAGACCACTTGGAAACTCAACGAAAGTAGAGTAGATGGAGAAGACAGCTCAAGTTCAGCGGTACTTAATGGCCCCTGGCTTCTCTGCGTTTATTTGCTTGGGAGCACAATTCAAGGGTTCCTATCTTTAATAATCTGAATGTGACCTACTGATTCATTGTGATTTAAAGTCCCACAGATCTCAATCCCCAAACCAGAACCGATCTTGTTTCCTCGAGTTGTCCGGAGTACTGATAAAAAAGCGCTACGAAGGCACTCGTCGACCATCGCTTGATTAAAACGGAACTCGGAAACTCGGACCTGGGGGCAGTGTACCTTACACTGGGGGACCTTCCCTCCTGAGGACTCACCCTTGCTATTCTCACCAAACCAGCAGCTACGTTGACGGATCGTGAACAGTCAGGAAAGCACCTTCAGGTCCACTGGATGATTGTGAATCTGTAATCATTAGTGCAGATGCAATCAGGATGTTAGCTGTGCTAGGTGGACAGGTTCTGTTTTGGAGATTAACCTTTCATATTCATCTTTGGTTTTCTCTGAAACAGGACAAGTGTCATAAGAAGACTATTTCATTATATAAGGAATCAATTAGTACGGCAGCTCTTTTACTTTTATTGGAGGGTGGCTGTATACTTGTTGAGTAAATTCCTAACTTCTCCCCAACAAAATTCTGATTTTATATTTGGATGAAGTCACAAACATAAGCACATGGAATTATCCTTTGAAGTCCTTTAAAGCCAACTATCCACTGGCTTTAAAGCAGTCCACCACCTTGCCCCTCATACCTCACTTCTCTCCTTCTACTACCCAGCCCGCAGACTTTGCTCCTCCGGTGCTAACCTTCTCACCGTGCCTCCGTCTCGCCTCTCTCACCGCCGACCCTTAGCCCACGTCCTGCCTCCGGCCTGGAAGGTGCTCCCTCCTCAAATCCCACAGACAATGACTCTCCCCTCCTTCAAAGCCTTACTGAAGACCCATCTCCTCCAAGAGGCCTTCCCAGACTAAGCCCCACTTTTCCTCATCTCCCACTCCCTTCCGCGTCACCCTGACTTGCTCCCATCTGCTCTTCCCCGCTCCCAGCCCCACACCACTTATATACGTATCTGTACTTTCATTTATTTGTATTGATGTCCGTCTCCCTGACTCTAGACTGTAAGCCCACTGTGGGCAGGGAATGTCACTGTTTACTGTTGTATTATAATAATAATAATGTTGGTATTTGTTAAGCACTTACTATGTGCAGAGCACTGTTCTAAGTGCTGGGGCAGAAACAGGGAAACCCAGTTGTCCCATGTGAGGCTCACAGTCTCAATCCCCATTTTACAGATTAGGTCACTGAGGCACAGAGAAGTGAAGTGACTCGCCCACAGTCACACAGCTGACAAGTGGCAGAGCCTGGATTCAAACCCATGATTTCTGACTCCCAAGTCCAGTCTCCTTCCACTGACCCACGCCGCTTCTCATGTGTGCAAGGCGGTTTTGTCTGACTGGTCCTAGGACTGCTGACTTAGAAAACCCACAAAGTACCAAGGAGAGTGGCCCAAATGGAAGACTACTGCTTGGATAATAATAATACTAACAATAATAATAATAATAGTATTTGTTAAGCGCTTACTATATGCCACACTCTGTTCTAAGCGCTGGGGTAGGTACAGGGTAATCAGGTTGTCCCAGGTGGGGCTCACAGTCTTACTCCCCATTTTACAGATGAGGTAACTGCGGCACTGAGAAGTTCAGTGACTTGTCCAAGGTCACACAGCTGACAAGTGGTGGAGCCGGGATTAGAACCCACGACCTCTGACTCCTAAACCCGGGCTCTTTCCACTGAGCCACGCAGCTTCTCATGCGGCACTACTTCTCCCGTATTGAAGCCCTGCTCAACCAACCAATCAATCAACAGTATTTCGTGAGCTTTCGGGCTGTGCCGAGCACTGTCCTGAACGCTGCTGAACGCTGAGGAGAGTACAGCGGAGTCGCCAGGCACGTCCCCGGCCCTCGAGGGTTTTCCTCCATCTCAGCCTGGGCTCCTTTCTGGGGCAGTCTGAACCTGCGTGGCTCAGTGGAAAGAGCCCGGGCTTGGGAGTCAGAGGTCATGGGTTCGAACCCCTGCTCTGCCACTTGTTAGCTGTGTGACTGTGGGCAAGTCACTTCACTTCTCTGGGCCTCAGTTACCTCATCTGTAAAATGGGGATGAAGACTGTGAGCCTCACGTGGGACGACCTAATTACCCTGTATCTACCCCAGCGCTTAGAACAGTGCTCTGCACATAGTAAGCGCTTAACAAATACCAACCTTATTATCTTCAGAATGGGGATCCGATATCTGTTCTCCCTCCTAGACTGTGAGTCCCATGTGGGACCGGATGATTTTGTCTACCCCCGTGCTTAGAACAGAGCTTAGTACATAATGAGCCTGTAACAAATAACACAATTATTACTGTTAGTCCAAGTCACGCATATTGGGTAAAACGGTCAAAATAAGAACAGGCTAGCATTAGACCAGATCTACCGGGTCATGGGTTCTAATCCTGGCTCCACCACTTATCTGCTGAGTGACCTTGGGCAAGTCACTTTGCTTCTCTGTGCGTCAGTAACCTCATCTGTAAAAAGGCGATTCACTCATTCATTCAGTAGCATTTAGTATGTGCAGAGCACTGTACTAAGCGCTTGGAATGTCCAATTCGGCAACAGATGGAGACAATCCCTGCCCAAAGCCGGGCTCACAGTCTAAACGGGGGAGACGGACAGCAAAGCAAAACAGAACAAAACAAAAACCAGACATCATCATCAAGATAAATAGAACCAAGGAGACATACACCTTATTAATAAAATAAATAGGGTAATAAATAATATATACAAATGAGCACACTGCTGAGGAGAGGGGAAGGGGATGAGCAGAGGGTGGGAGGGGAGGGAGAGAAGAGCGAAAGGGGGGAACTCAGTCTGGGAAGGCCTCCTGGAGGAGGTGAGCTCTCAGTAGGGCTTTGAAGAGGGGAAGAGAGTTAGTTTGGCGGAGGTGAGGAGGGGGGGCGTTCCGGGACAGCGGGAGGACGGGGGCCAAGGGTCGACGGCGGGATAGGCGAGAACGGGGGACGGTGAGGAGGTGGGCGGCAGAGAAGCGGAGCGTGCGGAGTGGGCTGTAGAAAGAGAGAAGGGAGGAGAGGTAGGAGGGGGCAAGGTGACGGAGAGCCTTGAAGCCCAGAGCGAGAAGCTTTTGTTTCGTGCGAAGGTTGATAGGCAACCACTGGAGGATTTTGAGGAGGGAAGTGACATGCCCAGAGCATTTCTTGAGACTGTGAGCCCACGTATGGGACAGATATTGTGTCCAACCCCACCTGCCTGTACCCACCCCAGCGTTTAGTACCATGCCTGGCACAGAGTAAGCACTTAAATACCCGAATTATTATTCTCACCGCCTGCTTCATTCTAAATAGACAAGGGATGTTGAGACCAAGCCTGATCTGTACGGAACTCTCCCAAGCACTCAGCACAGTGCTCCGCACACAGGAAGCGCTCGATAAAGGATGGACTGATTGATTTCGTGTAGGAACCTGGCAGTGGGATCCCTTGCCCCGACCTGGATCCTGGCTGCATACCTTACCCTCCTTTGCATTCCTGGCTGCACCCGAAGCAGGAAGCGGGATCGTCTGGGAGAGCTGGGACCAGGGTGTGCCGGGCCCTAACGCTGACCCCACGGCCGCAGAAATCTCAACTTCTACTTTCCCGTCTCGCGAACCGTGCCAAGGACTCTCATTTGGAGACGGGGGAGAGTTCTGGCCCCTCAAAAGTAAAACTGATAATCCGTTTTAAAATCCATCGGTGCTGTTATTTATAAACGGGGAAAGATGGATGAATGAAAATTCATTCATTTCAGAAGTAATTTAGTAACATAAAAGTAGCAGGCTTAACACGGGTCTAGGAGTGAACTTATCGTTTCCCAGTAAACAAGGGATGACACCCTTCAACAAGCTAATATCCACCCGACAGGAGGGGGAAGAAACAAAACAAAAAAACACTGTCTCTGGGAGACCAACTCCCATTGACTCTGCCAACAGCTGGGGTGGGCATTTCCTGTGCAAACAGCTCCACCCCAAAGCAAAGGTCAGTGACTTCTCAGAAAAGTAAAAAGAGCCATATTTAAAAACCAAAAAAAAAAATAAATAAACCTCCCAAATTTGCCGGATTTTCCTTTAGGATTCTAGTAGAATCTGGATTCTAAACCTGCCTCGGTCATTTGTCTTCGGTGTGAGCTTGGGCAAGTCACTTGACTGCTCTGTGCTTGCGTTTCCTCATCTGTAAAATGGAGCTGAAATACCTGTTCTCCCTCTCCTTTAGACTGTGAGCTCCAGCTGGGCAAGGGATCGTGTCTGACCTGATTATCTGTATCTACCCCAGTGCTCAGAATAAGGCTGGGCACAGAGTAATCATTTAACAAATACAATCATTGCCAGTATTACTGATTTGTCAGAAAAAGTTGATTTCACAAATCCAAGAATGACTACCTATACGGAACCAGACTACCACTTCCACTGCCTACTAGACCCCCATCGCACCATGATATAAGTCTGGGGTCAGAAGCTCAGTTTTTTTTTTCCTGGGGGGGGATTTTTTTGCTTTTTTTTGTTTTTTTAATGGCATTTGTTAAGCACTTATTAAGTGCCAGGCCCTGTCCTAAGCTCGAGATACATGCCAGTTAATCAGGTTGGACACAGTCCATGAGGTTCAGATCCTTAACTCCCATTTTGCCGATGAGATAACTGGGGCACGGAGCAGTTGAGCCACTTGCCCAAGGCCACACGGCAGGCAAGTGATTGCGCTGGAATTCGAACCCAGGTCCTCCTGCCTCCCAGGCCCGTCCATCTGGACACACCGCTTCTGCACATAGCTGAAAACACTGGCCTGAGTGCCATGAGAGTCCACGGCCAGTAGCGGCAGAAATATCAGAGAACCGCAGAGGAACCAGCTGCCAATCTGCTGCTCAGGGTACTGCGTGAGGCCATGTACCACCCTCGAAACACAATGGCGATTCCTGCCAAAGTCTGGCACAGTGGTTTCTCATCTTCCTTCCAAAACACATTTGGCATCAGTTGGAGATAGATATGCTTCACTTAGCCAGGAAAAAAGCAAAATACCTTAGAAACAAAGGTATTAAAATGGGAGTCTATTGGACTTCCGTCGGCATAGAACGGAAGCGTACTCGCATTTCTGTCATTTAAGGAAAATTATTTTTTGGCCTTTCCCCGGCCAAAAATTTTGGGCCTCCAGAAACACAAAGAAACATTCTAACATCTTAGGAAGGAGCCTAAGGTTCCCACTAGCCTGTCATAATGTAATCAAGGACAGTCTTGAATTTGAAAGAGCAAGTTACGGGCTTAGGGAGCAAATTTCTGCAAGACCTTACTGCTCATTAGGACCTTATTAAGCAGTGATCTGATCATCCGTATATTTTCATCTTAATATATTTTACATTTTTCCCCTCTGTGGAGAAATCATATGTTCTCAAGAAGCTCTCATATACCATTTTCCATTACACACATAAATATATACTAGTCAGAGATGTCTCGACGATATATATATATATCTTATCTTATTTCTACAATATCAGTTACAATACAAGTACAGTTTTAGATGATTTATATCGCTACCACTCTGCAATAACACTCACATGTAGAGGCAATTACTTAGAAATCCAGCTCCAAATATTCATGCAAGCATATCAATTCATGGCCATAAGCTCACTGTGGGCAGGGACTGTGTCTGTTTATTGTTATGTTGCACTCTCTCGAGCACTCGGTACAGTGCTCTGCATATAGTAAGCGCTCAATAACCACGACTGAATGAACTCAATGAATATTCATATTTTTTAAAAACTAAATTAAAACTAGTGCCCAGCAACAGCCTTTTGACAATAACCTGAAATCAATCGATTTATTGAGTGCTTACTGCTGTACTAAGCACTTAGTAGAGTACATCAATATAATAGACACATTCCCTGCCCACAACAAGCTTATAGTTTAGAGATGAGTTGACAGACTAGAAAATGAAATGCACCATGGTAATAATACTACTACTACTAATAATAATGTTGGCATTTGTTAAGCGCTTACTATGTGCCAAGCACTGTTCTAAGCGCTGGGGTAGATACAGGGTAATCAGATTGTCCCACGCAAGGCTCACAGTCTTCATCCCCATTTTACAGATGAGGCAACTGAGGCACAGAGAAGTGAAGTGACTCGCCCAGTCACACAGCTGACAAGTGGCGGAGCCGAGATTCGAACCCATGACCGGGAGTATGGTAATAACTGTATTTGCTAAACGCTTACTATGTAACTGAAATGTACGAAGGCTATCATTAGTGAAGGTGACAGTAATAAATCATGGTTGAATGTACTCCCACCTCTTCAAAGATCTATTAAAGACTAAATTTTTTGCAGGACAACACAAAAGTGAAATTCTTCACTGGCATCAAGAAAATGAAATAAGGATATCATTTCTAAAATTGCCAATGGGATAACAATAATTATTATATCTGTTAAGCACTTATAATGAATGTACCGGGCCTCGTACCAAACGCTGGCGTAGATACAGGGTAATGAGGTTGGACACAGTCCCTTGACCCACGTGGGGCTCACAATCTCAATCCCCATTTTACAGACGAGGGAACTGAAGCCCCCAAGAAGTGAAGCGACTTGCCCAAGGTCACACGGAAGACAAGTGACAGAATCGGCATTATTCATTCATTCAGTCGTATTTACCGAGCGCTTACTGGGCGCAGAGCACTGTACTAAGCGCTTGGAAGGGAACGAGAACCAGCGTGGCTCAGCGGAAGGAGCCCAGGCTTGGGAGTCAGAGGTCATGGGTTCAAATCCCGGCTCAGCCACTTGTCAGCTATGTGACTTTGGGCAAGTCCCTTAACTTCTCTGGGCTTCAGTTCCCTCATCTGCAAAATGGGGATGAATCCTGTGAGCCGCACGTGGGACAACCTGATCACCTTGTATCCTTTCCAGCGCTTAGAACAATGCTTTGCACATACTAAGCGCTTAACAAATGCCATCATTAATGTACAATTTGGCAACAGATAGAGACGATCCCTGCCTAACAACGGGCTCACAGTCTAAACGTGCCCAGGACTTTCTGATTCCCAGGCCCGTGGCTGTATCCACTACGCCACGCTGCTTCCTCACTGACCCAGGAACCAGAGACATTGGGCAAATAGGGCAGTAAACCTAAAATAGGATCATTTATGTATTACGCTCCACCCAATTTCATGAATCATAGGACTAGAGCGGACTTTGACCAGTCACATGATCATTCACCTGGCCTCCAGGTACGGGTACGCTTAAATGACTCCAAATGGATAAGTGTACTACTTTCTTCTAAAGACCGACAATAATAATGTTGGCATTGGTTAAGCGCTTACTATGTGCAGAGCACTGTACTAAGCGCTGGGATAGACACAGGGTCATCAGGTTGTCCCACGTGAGGCTCACAGTCTTAATCCCTATTTTCCAGATGAGGGAACTGAGGCCCAGAGAAGTGAAGTGACTTGCCCACAGTCACACAGCTGACAAGTGGCGGAGCCGAGATTCGAACCCATGACCTCTGACTCCCAAGCCCGGGCTCTTTCCACTGAGTCACGAAGGAGATGGTACAAACTCCCTCTATTCCGGTATCAAACAGTTTTCCCTTGCTGGAAGGAAGTTCTTCACTACTAAATTCCTTGGGCTACAGCTCAACAACAACAACAAAAAACCCAAAACTCTCAGACTTCACAGAAAGCGGTGAGTTTTATGAGGCTATTGGGTTACCCTTCAGACACTGTTTCTCCAGAAAAGTTGATACAAATTCCATTCATATTTCCTGGAAGGTCCATTTTTCGACATTCCACTTAAATCATGCCTCTCTGACATTTCCAAAGTGGACAGGGGATTCTGTGATAAGCAGATCACCTAGTACTAACTCCTTGTTCGAACAACCAGAACTACATTCTCATTAATATTCCCTTTTGAGAGATAAACGTAATTGCCTCGCTCTCTGAGTCGATCACTGCCGACGACTGTCTTTATTTGGACTGTCAGCTCATTGTTCATTCGATAGGATTTTTTGAGCGCTTACTATGTGCAGAGCACTGTACTAAGCGCTTGGAATGGACAATTCGGCAACAGATAGCGACAATCCCTGCCCAATGACGGGCTCACCGTCTAATCGGGGGAGACGGACAGACAAAAACAAGACAACATAATCACTGTGGGCAGGGAACACGGCTACCAACTCTATTATCCTGTACTCTCCCAAGGACTCAGTTGGGTGATCTGCACAGAGTAAGCGCTCAACAATTATCACCGATTGATTACTTAGAGACATATTTTGTAGGTCTACAGTTCCTTTTCTCTTCCTAAAGGCCCTATCCTGACATGTTCCTATTACCCTCCATTGTCTGCTCCAGAACTCTTCTCTAACCTAAAGGTCAATTTGAATTTTAATTCCATCTACGAGCCTTCATCACCAGCCTTCGGAACATCTTGACATTTGTGTAACTAATGAAATCTTATCTGAAGGTATTACCAAGAATACATGAATACATAGAGAGTTTTATGTAAAGTTGATCAATTTTTAAGTAAATTTTCTCGGGGAGGAGGAAGGGAATTATTCTTTTCACAAATCAAGGAAATATACTGCTTCAAGTTTCCACAGCCACCAGCATGTATCGAAAACCCTACAAAAGCATTAGAGTGGATGTTACACGAGAATTTTTTTTAATGGTATCTGTTCCGTGCCAAGCATTGTTCTAAGAATTGTGACCAGAACAAAGAGGGAAACCAGCTCTTGCCGGCAATTCACTTACTTCTTAGCTTGTGATCTCTTTAGGAGGAGAAATTTAAATCCTATAAATTTCTTCAGAATGGAAGTTAATTAGCAAGGGTGGGGGGAGGAGACAGAATACTCTATGATATTCCCCAAACATTATACTGGAGCGCTATTTTAGAAAGAGAATAAATATCTTTAATGGCGGGCAACGCACTCGTTTGCTCTGTAGATCTCTTGACACCATAAGGCGTTCGAAGGAACTACCCTTAAGCTTTAATATATTTAGACAAAGGCAAAATCCAGCTGTGATTAGGGAACTATCCCTAAGATTTAATATATTTAGACAAAGGCAAAATCCAGGTGGGGGGAATCGGGTCCATGAAGAGAAGTCAAGAGGAGCTATACATTGAGGGTGGGGCTAAAAAAATCGCTTTCCTCTACACCAACCCGATGGCATCCTTCAAACTGCTCATATCCACACAACGGGGAAAAAAACCCCCAACAAAACACTGTTTCTTGGAGATCAACTCCCATCGGCTCTGCCAACTGCTGGGATGGGCACTTCCTGCGCATGAGGCCCCAAAGCAAAAGTCACGACTTTTCAGAGAAACAACAATAATAATAATTATAAAAACAGCGCTCCCAAATTTTGCCCGATTTTCTTTTAGTGTGCTAGTAGAATCCTGGAGGATAGACTGGATAGATCATTTTTCCGAGATTGCCCTCTCCCTTTGAATTTCCTGGAACTTGCCACGACCCCAACTCCGTTAAAGTGCACTCTCCCAAGCGCTTAGTACAGTACTCTGCACACAGTAAGCGCTCAATAAACACAATTGATTGGTCCTACTTTCTTCTGGACCCAATCTCCCTTCTCCCACTCTAGACTGTAAGCTTGCTGTGGATAGGGAACATTCATTCATTCAATAGTATTTATTCAATAGTATTTATTGAGCGCTTACTATGTGCAGAGCACTGTACTAAGCGCTTGGGATGAACAAGTCGGCAACAGATAGAGACAGTCCCTGCCGTTTGACGGGCTTACAGTCTAATCGGGGGAGACGGACAGACAAGAACGATGGCAATAAATGGAGTCAAGGGGAAGAACATCTCGTATAATGTTGGTATTTGTTAAGCGCTTACTATGTGCAGAGCACTGTTCTAAGCGCCGGGGGAGATACAGGGTAATCAGGTTGTCCCACGTGAGGTTCACAGTCTTAATCCCCATTTTACAGATGAGGGAACTGAGGCACGGAGAAGTGAAGTGACTTGCCCACAGTCGCACAGCTGCCAAGTGGCAGAGTGGGATTCGAACCCATGACCTCTGGCTCCCAAGCCCATGCTCTTTCCACTGAGCCACGCTGCTTCTCTGTCCAGTAACTCTGCTATACTACAATAATAATAGTATTTAAGTGCTTACTATGTGCCAGGCACTGTACTAAGCGCTGGGGTGGATACAAGCAAATCGGGTTGGACACAGTCCCTGTCCCACATGGGGCTCACAGTCCCCATTTTACAGATGAGGTAACCCAGGTCCAGAGAAGTGTGACGCGACTTGCCCGAGGTCACGCAAGTGGTGGAGCCGGGATTAGAACCCAGGTCTTTCTGACTCCCAGGCCTGTGCTCTAGCCACTCGGCCACGCTGCTTCTACAGTGCTCTGCACACAGTAAGCGCTCAATAAATTCAACTGATTGACCCTATTTTCTTCCGGACCCAGTCTCCCTCCTCCCCTTCTAGCCTGCAAGCTAGTTGTCGTTAGGGAACCTGTCTACTAACTCTGTTCTATTGTTTGCGCCCAAGCAGTCAGTACAGTGCTCCGCACACGGTAGGCGCTCAATAAATACAACTGATTGATCCTTTTCTTTCCCCCAACAGATCACCGTCCATCTTGTCCATCTCCAGAAGGGGTTTCCACCTTCCTCGTACCCCACCCTTCCAATCGGAGAAACACCCACGTCCTCCTTCCTTGTCTCCAACCGCAGCTGGGGAAGGGATTGACCGGAGCTGTCCCGTTCCCCCCTCCTCCTGTTTATCGCAGCAGCGTACTCTCCCAAGCGCTCAGTACGGTCTCCTGCACACAGTACGTGCTCAGTAAATACGACTATTTTCTTCCCCCCAAAAAAGATCACTGTCCAGCTTGTCGGCCTCTAGCAAGGGTTTCCACCTCCCTCATACCCCGCCCTTTCGATCACTTCCCCTAGACTGTAAACTGGTTGTGGGCAGGGTGCGTGTCTGTTTATCACTATGATTTTGCCCTCTCCCAAGTGCTTAGTACAGTGCCCTGCACACAGTAAGTGCTCAATAAATAAAGGGTTGAATGAACGAATGAGGAACACCCAAGTGCCCTTGCCTCAAACCACAGCTCGAGGAGGGATCGACCACCGGGGTCCCCCCTTCTGTTTGCTGTTGTAGGGTACTCTCCCAAGCGCTCGGTACAGCGTCCCGCACACAGTAGGCGCTCGATAAATACGCCTGATTGATTCTTTTCTTTCTCCCAAAGATCACTGTCCACCATGTCTGTCTCCAGAAGAGGTTTCCACCTCCCTCACACCCCACTCTTTGAATGGCTTCCTCTAGATAGTACACTCGCTGTGGGCAGGGAGTGCGTCTATTATTATTATTTTGTACTCTCCTGGACGCTCAGTACAGTAGCCTGCAACCAGTAACTGCTCAGTAAATAATTGACTGAATGAATGAGGAACACCCAGCTCCACCTCCCTTGCTTCAAACCACAGCTTCCCCTGCCCACCCTCCCGCCCAGCTCCTGCCTTCTCCCTCTCCCCCCACCCCCGTTTAGTAGTGTCCGCTCCCCGGCGCTCGGTACGGTGCTCCGCACACAACGCAATCGTATTTACTGAATGAATTAATGAATGAGGAACACCCAAGTCCTCCTCCCTTGCCTCAAACCCCACCTCGGGGAGTGGATTGACCTCCCCTCACACCCCACTACCTCCTGCCCGCCCCCACCCCCTTTCTGTCTATTGTCGGAGTGTCCTCTCCCCAGCGCTTCGTCCAGTGCTCTGCATACAGTAAGCGCTCAATAAATACAATCAAGGTACACCCAAATCTTCCTCCCTTGCCTTTTGTACGTTCCAAGCGCTTAGTCCAGTGCTCTGCACGCAGTGAGCGCTCAATACGATTAAGGGACACCCAAATCTTCCTCCCTTGCCTCTTGTTCGTTCCAAGCGCTTTGTCCAGTGCTCTGCACATAGTAAGCGCTCAATAAACACAACTGAATGAATGTCTCAAACCCCAACCGGGGGAGGGGAGAGACCAGACCCCTCCCCCCTACACTATCCTGCCCCCCCCATCCTTTCTGTTTGTTGTCGGAGTGATCTCTCCCCAGCGCTTCGTGCAGTGCTGTGCACAGGGTGAGCACTCAAATATAAATGATTGATTAAGGCATGCGCAAGTCTTCCTTGTCTCCAACTCCAGCTGGGAGAGGGAACTGGCCGGGCCCTGCCCCCCACACTCCACTCCCTCCTGCTCCCCCTCTTCTGTTTATTGCCTGAGTGCCCTCTCCCCAGCGCTTCGCCCAGTGCCCTGCACACAGTAAGCGCTCAATCAATACGACTGAATGAATGAATGCTTCAAACCCCAGCTGGGGGGAGGGGACTGACCAGGCCCTTCCCCGCACACCCCACTGCCTCCTGCCCCCCCTTTCTTTTGTCTGAGTGTCCCCTCCCCGGCGCTTAGCACAGTGCTTTGCACACAGTTAAGCGCTCCTCATATAGAATGAAGGCAGCCCCAAGTCTTCCCAGCTGGGGAGGGGACGGACCAGACCCCCCCCCACCCCCGACTCGCTCCTACCCCCCCTTTCTGTTTGTTGTCGGAATGACCCTCCCCCAGCGCTTAGCAGAGGGCTCTGCACACAATTAAGCGCTCCTTAAATGGAAGGAAGGCACTCCCAAGTCTTCCCAGCTGGGGGAGGGGACTGATCAGAGCCCCCCCCCCCCCCACCACTCCTGCTCCCCCTCTTTCTATTGTGGGAGTGTCCCCTCCCCAGCGCTTAGCAGAGTGCTCTGCACACAGTTAAGCGCTCCCTAAATAGAACGAAGCCCCCCCCCCCATCTTCCTTTTCTCAAACCCCAGCTGGGGGAGGGGACCGACCAAACCCCCCCCCCCACTCGCTCCTATCCCCCCCTTTCTGTTTGTTGTCAGAGTGTCCCCTCCCCCAGCGCTTAGCAGAGGGCTCTGCACACAATGAAGCGCTCCCTAAATAGAAGGGAAGGCACTCCCACGTCTTCCCAGCTGGGGACTGATCAGAGCCCTCTCCCCCCCCCCCTCCCGCTCCCCCTCTTTCTGTCTGCTGTGGGAGTGTCCCCTCCCCAGCGCTTAGCAGAGCGCTGCGCACACAGTGAGCGCTCCCTAAGCAGAAGGAAGGCTTCCCAGCTGGGGGAGGGGCCGGACGGGCCCCCCCCCGACCCTCGTCCCTCCCGCTCCGCCCCCCATTTTCTGCTTCTGGTGGGAGCCCCCCGTTGGTGGGGGAAGAGGGTGGGGGAGGGCGTTGGGTGTTGCGGAGCGTTGCGCGGAGGGCCGCGTCCCGGCGCCAGGCCGCTTCCTGCCGCTGGGCAGGGCCCCTCCCCTTCCCCCCGGACCCCGCGGCCCCTCACCGGCCCCTGGGCTGCCGGCCGGACCCGCACCCGGTCCCTCCTCCTCCTCTTCTTCCTCCTCCTCCTCTTCTTCTTCTTCTTCTTCTTCTTCTTCTTCTTCTTCTTCCTCCTCGTCGTCGCCGCCGCCGCCGCCGCCGCTGGGCCGGGCTGGGCTGGGCCGGGTCGGGCCGGACCGGAAGTGGCCCGCCCGCCCCGCCGCAAGGCCCGCCGGGACTCGTAGTCCCGCCGGCCCCCGCGCCGCCGCGCCTCCCCCGCCCGCAGACTACACTTCCCACAATGCGCCGGGCGCCGCCCCAGCCAATAGGAGGGAGCAGCCGAGCCGGGGGGGGGGGGGGGGGGGGGGGGAGAACGCGACGGAAGGACCCGGACCGGGGGAGGGCCCGGCTGAGCCCCCGCGCGCGCTCCGCTAGGGGGCGCTCATCCATCCATCCATTCAGTCAGTCAGTCATCCATTCATTCATTCAATAGTATTTATGGAGCGCTTACTATAATAATAACGTTGGTATTTGTTAAGCGCTTACTATGTGCCCAGCACTGTTCTAAGCGCTGGGGGTAGACACAGGGGAATCAGGATGTCCCACGTGGGGCTCCCAGTCTTCATCCCCATTTTACAGATGAGGCAACTGAGGCACAGAGAAGTTAAGTGACTCGCCCACAGTCACACAGCTGACAAGTGGCAAAGCCGGGATTCGAGCACTGTACTAAGCGCTTGGAATGGACAAATCGCCAACGGATAGAGACAGTCCCCCGCCCTCTGACGGGCTTACAGTCTCATCGGGGGAGACAGACAAGAACAATAGCAATAAATAGAATCGAGGGGAAGAACGTCTCATTAAAACAATAGCAGATAAAGAGAATCAAGGCGATGCACATCTCCTTAACAAATAGGGTGATGAAAATATATTCATTCATTCAATAGTATTTATTGAGCGCTTACTGTGTGCAGAGCACTGGACTAACCGCTTGAAAGAGACAAATCGGTAACAGAGAGAGACAGTCCCTGCCCTCTGACGGGCTTACAGTCTAATCGGGGGAGACGGACAGGCAAGAACAATGGCAATAAATAGAAAAGGGGAAGAACATCTCATTAAAAACAATAGCAAATAAATAGAATCAAGGCGATGCACATCTCCTTAACAAAATAGATAGGGTGATGAAAATATAGTCATTCATTCAATAGTATTTATTGAGCGCTTACTGTGAGCAGAGGACTGGACTAAGCGCTTGGAATGGACAAATGGGTAACAGATAGAGACAGGCCCTGCCGTATGAAGGGCTTACAGTCTAATCGGGGGAGACAGGCAGAGAAAAACAATGGCAATAAATAGAATGAAGGATCGTGTAGTCATCAGGGCAGGGCCATTCATTCATTCAGTCATTTATTGAGTGTTTACTATGTGCAGAGCACTGTACTAAGAGCTTGGAATGTAAAAAATCGGTAACAGAGACTGTCCCTGCCCTTTGACGGGCTTACAGTCTCATCGGGGGAGACGGACAGACAAGAACAAAGGCAATAAATAGAATCCAGGGGAAGAACATCTCATTAAAACAATAGCAGATAAGGTGATGAACATCTAATTAACAAAATAGATAGGGTGATGAAAATATATACAGTTGAGCCGACGAGTACAGTGCTGGGACAGGAGAGGGAAAGGGGGGAGAAGAGGGTTTAGCTGCGGAGAGGTGAAGTGCGGGGGTAGAGGGAGCAGAGGGAAAAGGGGAAGCTCGGTCTGGGAAGGCCTCTTGGAGGAGGGGAGTTTTAAGTGGGGTTTTGAAGAGGGGAAGAGAATCAGTTTGGCGGAGGTGAGGAGGGAGGGCGTTCCGGGACCGCGGGAGGACGAGGCCCAGGGGTCGACGGCGGGATAGGCGAGACCGAGGGTCGGTGAGGAGGTGGGCGGCAGAGGAGCGGAGTGTGCGGGGTGGGTGGTAGAAAGAGAGAAGGGAGGAGAGGTAGGAAGGGTCAAGGTGATGGAGAGCCTCGAAGCCTAGAGTGAGAAGTTTTTGTTTGGAGCGGAGGTCGATAGGCAACCACTGGAGTTGTTTAAGAAGGGGAGTGATAGGCCCAGATCGTTTCTGCGGGAAGATGAGCCGGGCAGCGGAGTGAAGAATAGACCGGAGCGGGGCGAGAGAGGAGGAAGGGAGGTCAGAGAGAAGGCTGACACAGTAGTCTAGCCGGGATATAACGAGAGCCCGTAGCAGTAAGGTAGCCGTTTGGGTGGAAAGGGCGGATCTTGGCGATATTGTAAAGGTGAGACCGGCAGGTTTTGGTGACGGATTGGATGTGTGGGGTGAAAGAGAGAACGGTAATAATAACGTTGGCATTTGTTAAGCGCTTACTATGTGCAGAGCACTGTTCTAAGCGCTGGGGGAGATCCAGGGTCATAGGGTTGTCCCACGTGGGGCTCACAGTCTTCATCCCCATTTTCCAGATGAGGGAACTGAGGCCCAGAGAAGTGAAGTGACTTGCCCAAAGTCACGCAGCCGAGGGGTGGCAGAGTCAGGATTAGAACCCATGACCTCTGACTCCCAAGCCCCGGCCCTTGCCACTGAGCCCCGCTGCTTCCAAATAGAATCAAGGGGAGGTACACCTCATTAACAACATAAATAGGGTAATAAATAATATAGACAAATGAGCAGAATGCTGAGGGGAGGGGAGGGAGAGGGGGAGGAGCGGAGGGAAAGGGGAGGAAAGAGGGCAGAGGAAAGAGAGGTGAAGGGAGGTTGGGTAGAAGGAGCAGAGGGAAAAGGGGAAGCGCAGTCTGGGAAGGCCTCCTGGAGGAGGTGAGCTCTCAGTAGGAGGTGAAGCTCTCGAATCCCACCTCCGCCCCTTCCCAGCCGTGTGGCTTTGGGCAAGTCCCCTCCCTTCCTCTGGGCCTCAGTTCCCTCCTCCTTGTGACTGTGGACAAGTCACTTCACTTCTCTGGGCCTCAGTGACCTCATCTGCAAAATGGGGATGAAGCCTGGGAGCCTCATGTGGGACCACCTCGTTACCCTCCATCTACCCCAGCGCTTAGAACAGTGCTCTGCACATAGTAAGCGCTTAACAAATACCAACATTATTATTATTATCATTATTATTATCAAATGGGGATGAAGACCGTGAGCCCCCCTGGGGGGGGCGGGGAGGGGCAACCTGATCACTGCATATCCCCCCGCCCCGGCGCTTAGGACAGTGCTTGGCACCTAGGGGAAGCAGCGTGGCTTAGCGGAAAGAGCCCGGGCTTGGGAGTCAGAGGTCATGGGTTCCAATCCTGACCCTGCCACTTGTCAGCTGTGTGACTGTGGGCAAGTCCCTTCACTTCTCTCAGTGGAAAGAGCACGGGCTTTGGAGTCAGAGGTCATGAGTTCAAATCCCAGCTCTGCCACTTGTCAGCTGAGTGACTGTGGGCAAGTCACTTCACTTCTCTGGGCCTCAGTTCCCTCATCTGTCAAATGGGGATTAAGACTGTGAGCCCCACGTGGGACAACCTGATTCCCCTGTGTCTACCCCAGCGCTTAGAACAGTGCTCTGCACATAGTGAGCGCTTAACAAATACCAACATCATTATTCTTATTATCAAATGGGGATGAAGACAGGGCGCCCCACGGGGGGCAACCTGATCACCCCGTATATTCCTCCCCCGCCCCAATGCTTAGAACAGTGCTTGGCACTTAGTAAGCACTTAACCAATGCCATTATGATGATGATGATTAAGAGAGCGCTGAGGCAGGGGCCTGGAGGGGCTCCGCTAGGGGGCGGTAGAGAGCGCAGAGGCAGGAGATAGTAGGAGGAACAACACGGGGGGGACAACCTGATCACCTCGTATCCCCCCCAGCGCTTAGAACAATGCTTAGCACATAGTAAGCGCTTAACCAATACCACCATTATCATTATTATGATGAAGAGGGCGTGGAGGCAGGGGAGAGGCGGCGCTCCGCTAGGGGGCGGTAGAGAGCGCGGAGGCAGGGGCCTGGGGGCGCTCCGCTAGGGGGCGGTAGAGAGCGCGGAGGCAGGGGAGAGGCGGCGCTCCGCTAGGGGGCGATAGCGAGCACGGAAGCGGGAAGAGGAGGAACAACACGGGGAACAACCTGATCACCTCGTATCCCCCCCCTCCGGCGCTTAGAACAATGCTTAGCACCTAGTGAGCGCTTAACCAATGTCACCATTACCGTTATTATGATGAAGAGGGCGCGGAGGCAGGGGAGAGGCGGCGCTCCGCTAGGGGGCGGTAGAGAGCGCGGAGGCAGGGCCTGGCGGTGCTCCGCTAGGGGGCGGTAGCGAGCGCGGAGGCAGGGGCCTGGGGGCGCTCCGCTAGGGGGCGGTAGCGAGCGCGGAGGCAGGGGCCTGGGGGCGCTCCGCTAGGGGGCGGTAGCGAGCGCGGAGGCAGGGGCCTGGGGGCGCTCCACTAGGGGGCGGTAGAGAGCGCGGAGGCGGGGGAGAGGAGAAACAACACGGGAGACAGACAAGCTGGTCATCTTGTAGCGTGGCTCAGTGGCAAGAGCCCGGGCGTGGGAGTCAGAGGTCATGGGTTCAAATCCTGCCTCTGCCACGTGTCAGCTGTGTGACCTTGGGCGAGTCACTTCACTTCCTCTGTGCCTCAGTTACCTCATCTGTAAAATGGGGATTAAGGCTGTGAGCCTCACGTGGGACAACCGGATGACCCTGTGTCTACCCCAGCGCTTAGAACAGTGCTCTGCACACAGTAAGCGCTTAACAAATACCAACATTATTATTATTAGTGTATGCCCCCAGCGCTTAGAACAATGCTTAGCGCATAGTAAGGGCGTAACCAATACCACCATTATCATTATAATGATTAAGAGGGCGCGGAGGCAGGAGAGAGGCGGTGCTCCGCTAGGGGGCGGTAGAGAGCGCGGAGGCAGGGGCGTAGCTGTGCTCCGCTAGGGGGCGGTAGCGAGCGCGGAGGCAGGGGCCTGGGGGCGCTCCGCTAGGGGGCGGTAGCGAGCGCGGAGGCAGGGGCCTGGGCGCGCTCCGCTAGGGGGCGGTAGAGAGCGCGGAGGCAGGGAGGTAGCTGTGCTCCGCTAGGGGGCGGTAGCGAGCGCGGAGGCAGGGGCCTGGCGGCGCTCCGCTAGGGGGCGGTAGAGAGCGCGGAGGCAGGGGAGAGGAGGAGGAGCAACACGAGGGACAACCTGTTCACATGTATCCCCCTCAGCGCTTAGAACAGTGCTTGGCACATAGTGAGCGCTTCACCAATACCACCATTATCATTATTATGATGAAGAGAGCGCGGAGGCAGAGGCCTGGCGGCGCTCCGCTAGGGGGCGGTAGCGAGCGCTGAGTCAGGGGCGTAGCTGTGCTCCGCTAGGGGGCGGTAGCGAGCGCGGAGGCAGGGGTCTGGGGGCCCTCCGCTAGGGGGAGGTAGCGAGCGCGGAGGCAGGGGTCTGGGGCGCTCCGCTAGGGGGCGGTAGCGAGCGCGGAGGCAGGGGAGAGGAGGAGGAACTGCTCCAGCAGGAGGCGCTGTTGCGGCCGCGCAGAAAGTGCCCGGAGCATCGCAGCAGCAGCAGCAGCAGTCGCCCAAGGGCAAGGACTGGCCACCCAGCGGGCCAGCTGGCCCAGCGGGGAGCAGCCCCATCGGCCAGCCGCCGGGGAAGGAAGAGGAAAAAAAGGGGGAAAAAAAAGCTAGGCAGGTGGGGGCCAAACTGGAAGAGCTGCGGCCAGCCCCAGCTGGAGCGCCAATAAAGGAGGAGGAGGAGGAGGAGGAGCAAAACGAGCTCAATTGGCCATCGGGAGGAGGAGGAGGAGGAGGAGCCTTTGCACAAACCTCAGCAGCAAGCTCAGCAGCAGGAGCTCCAGAAAGACTCCAAAGGAGGAGCAGCAGGCTCGGGGTTGGAAGGTAAGCAGCTCAAGCCGCTCACACCCTCCGCAAACACGGCCTTGCTCATTCCAGAGCCGGTTGGGCAGGCTCCTTTCCTCGCAGAGCCTCGGCCTGGCATTTCTTCGAGCCAAGGGAGAGACCTTTCATTCTCACTTTTTTTTTTTCCTCCTTTACAGTAGGAGGTTTTTTTTTTTTTCCCATCCTGTGTGGGGCGCTTAAGGCGTGCACGGCACTGTACTGAGCGTTTTTGCCTCTGGAGAAGGCACTTCGAGGCTCTTCCTGTGGGTTAGGTGAGAACAGGCAAATGACTCGCCCTATTGACATCTCAAAACGTAGGGGGGAATTGATTTCGGACTGTAGGGCTCGGGGTGAATGGAGTGGCGAGCAAGCGCTCAGTACAGTGCTCTGCACATCGTAAGCGCTCAATAAGTGCTACCGAATGAATGAGTTGAGGTTCGTCTTTGAACTTTTAAGATGCATCAGGTGCTTAGAATAATAATGGCCTTTATTAAGCGCTTACTTTGTGCCGACCCCTGCTCTAGGCGCCTATTTATTCATTCAGTAGTATTTATTGAGCGCTGACTCTGTGCAGAGCACTGTACTAAGCGCTTGGAATTCATTCGGTAGTATTTACTGAGCGCTTACTGTGTGCAGAGCACTGTACTGAGCGCTTGGAATGTATAATTCGGCACCAGATAGAGACCGTCCCTGCCCAATAACGGGCTCACAGTCTATGGGAGTCATTGATGTTAATGCAAATGTGTGTGTGTTTTTGTGGTGGTTTGTTTGTTGTTTTTACATTCAGATCTGGTTCAATCTTTGAGGGCGTTGATGTAGTTCAGTCCCTTTTCTGTTTTTAAGCCCCTGTCCCCCCGCCCCCCCCCCCCCGTTGCCTAAGATTTGAGACATCTGTGATAGAGAAACAAATGCAGAAGATGATGTTATAAGCTGAAAATCACCCCTCCCCAACACACCCCAAAATAACCGCCTCGTACAGTGCCCTGCACATAGTAAGCCCTCCATAAATACTCTTGAATGAAGATGTTGAAAAGAAGAAATTCTTGCGGGTCCCTCCTCTTGATTCTGTCAGGGGGAAACCCACATTTTGAGGCTGACATCCTCCAGTTGCCACACACGTTCGTTTCTGATATTTTCAAGTGCGTCTCAGCCGTGAGAGGAAAGCAATTCTATCAGGAATGATAAGTATTTTGAAGTTAGAGATAGAATATGAGTATGTTAACTTCTAAACTCTTTGGGAATCATTTTGCCAAGCAGAAACTTGGAAGGAATGATAGTCGTGGTGGGTTTGAAAGTTGTGAATGATGATAAAATACTAGATGTTCCCAAGCCTTTAACCTTGTTCTGATTCTTCCTCTTACGGAGTGGAATAATCTAGGGCATGTAGGTGATCAGTCTTTCTAAATAAGAATAAAGAGCCTTCATTCTCGAGTTTCTCTGGCTATTAAATTAGGAGATTGTGCTTTAGTTGGGAAAGGTACCATTTGATTCTCTCGGTGGCTGTCACAAAGCATGTGGTGTTAATTAAAATGACATTACCCCTTGTCTTCCATCTAAATCGTGTCTACCGTGGCAGAATTGTATGCCATGCTCTATGTTCAGCCACCTAATGACAGGCCGTCCTCGACACCATGAAATGTCTACATTATTCATGCTACTCTTCCTTCTCAACTCTTTCTCCTCTGTGACTTTTTGGTTTCGTGAGTGAGCGTGTAAAGACATTCCCTTTTTGTAATAAAACGATGAAGCCGGGTTGAGAGTCATACTCTTTTTGAAATGTGATGTTCAGCTCTAGTGGCTGTCTGACAGCCAGAATGGTGTAATTATGGCACAGCTTTGTGTCCTCTACACTGATGGAGACTATAAAGGGACAAGTCAAAGGAGAAAGCTGCATTCAGATTGTCAGAGAAGAGATCAGGTAAGTGCTAGATTGCAACAAGCCTTTTTTTTTTTTTTTTTCACCATTCTTTCCCAGAGAGTGAAGAAAAAGCAGCAACTCTTCCAAGTTGACCTTAATTGGGTGAGATTCCTCCATCCACAGTTACACAGTCCATACTTTTTGTCTCTTTCTCAGGGGGGAAAATGATGGGAGTAGGAAGCAGGGTGTGGTGAGGTTCCCAAAACACTTGAGGAAGCCAGGTGTCCTGACTCAGTGTGTTGGAGTCCTTTTTTTGGCCGCATCACTGACTCATTTTGAGACTATGACCAACTCATTTCATCTCCTGATGTTTTTGTTTAGCCCTTTCTTATCCCTGGAATAACAAAACTGGCTCCCAAGTGCTTTGATATCCTCTGATAAAAGATTCAATCTTAATGTGTGAAGCTTTCCCAAGTATTTGAATGGTAATCATCTGATAAGTGGTAGAAGTTGTAGGAAGAAAAGGTAAATTGCAAAAGCAATCCTGAGACTTCTCAACAGTGTACAGCTTTTTTTTTTCCCCCTAAGATTTTCAACTCCTGGGACTTTTGGAAAGACTAAGGTCAAGAATAAGTGAAAAATGTAGAAACTCTGTGATCATTAATTTTTTTTTTTAGCTTCTAGACTTCAGAAATTTCCTCACTGTGCCAAAAGAAGAAAAAAAATGTGTGCTCAGCATAGTGGAAAACATTTTTACACAGGTTTGAAGGGAGATAGGATTATAGTGGCAATACAGGGTTTTAATGTTTGCTTTTTTAATTATTGACTCATTTTAAAATGAAATTTCAAATTAACATTATCCTCTGGTCAGGAGAGGGAATATATACTATTGATGATGGGGAAACTAAGCTATAAAAGAGTTTCTAGTATAATCTTATGTCATCTAGGATGAAATCAGATCATTTTTTTTCTGGATTTCAGTAGTATGAAGCTACACATTGTTTAGAAAAAATCAAGACCCGTTTGCAGAATGTCCTTTATTTTTACTTAGTTGTTTGAAATACTGCCCGGCAATCCTACCGGCATTTATCGAAATAGAAGATTCTTAGTCAACCCCATGCTTTTAGAGACTCTCAGTCCTGTTCTTCTTCAATTTATGAATAACATTATGTTAAACATGAAGCTCTCCTCATTGGTATTGCACTTTAGCAGGAAAAGCCATCTTTTTGCACACTTAATTGGGGCAAAAATCCATTGTTTCCAGTGATGTTGGGGGGAAAATAGATCCTGAAACTGCATCCTTTTCCCAACGAAATGAGACACTGTACCTTTTCCTGACTCCTTTAGAGCCTGCACACATTAACCACCATGTCCTTCCTCTCTAGTCATCGTTAGTTTCTGGTTCATTTTCTCCCTGAGGAATCAGCTTTCCTACAGTGATATTCTGATTGGAGGAATGTTGACATGAAAAGTGTCAGCCCCTTGTTTAAATGTGTTGCTGTTGTATAGCCAAAAGTAAAAGCTGATGTCTCCTCTCATGCAGTGCTCTTCAATCATTATTTGAACATCTGGGACCCACAATTAGCCAGGCGATCCAGGTATCATTATAAAATATGAAAAGTTGGTGAATCGCAGCCTTGGGGATGGAGGAATGAGGGATCTGAAGCAAGAGACAAAAGCTATCAGGATAACCTGGAGAGGACCCTAGCTCATAGGGGAATCCTAAGACAAAAGAGAATCAGTGAAGAAGCTAGAGAGGAAAAATGGCTTGGTGTGAATTTTTAAAAGGAACTCCCCCCTGCTTTTATTTTTCCAGCAATAGTAGAAAAATCAAGGATAATGATGTAGATGACTAGTTCAAAAATCATTTCAATCAATGATATTTATTGACCATCTGCTGTATGTGGAGCACACTACTAAATGCTTGGCAGAATACAACAGAACTGTGCTCCGCACACGGTAACTTTGTATCTTGACTTTGTACGCAGTGAATGCTCAAGGTTCCCTGTCCAAAACGAGCTTATGGTCTAAAGGATGGTCAATGAAGTAATAAGTATGATAACTAAAAATAATGAATAGGAAATGTTGGAAAGATAGACTATACAGGATTTGACTTGGAAGGCAAGAGATCTTCAAAAAATAATTTTTAAGGTCATGTTTATTGAGCACTTACCGTAAGCAGAGTACTGTATTAAGGCTTGAGAGAATACAGTTCAGTAGAGTAGCTAGACACAATTCGTGTCTTCAAAGAATTTATCGTTTGAGAGTTGGGAAAGGAGTTTCTCAACCATTAATCATAACTTTGTACCTTGACTTTGCACATAGTAAATGCTCAATAAATGAATGAATTGAATAATGATGATTTAATTTAAAGAACAACTTTTTTCAGGCATTAACCTTGTAATTTATTTATCTCTGGAATAAATAATTTAAAATTTAATGTCACTTTCAAAAAATTTTACACTTGGTTAACTTCTGACTTTCTGGAATCTTCCTAGAAGAATAGATTTTTGTTTGGCTATAAGTGAAAGAGAGAAGATTTAAAACCAAATTTCATTTTTACCTGGAATGCTGAGAGTAACATCTTTAACATCTCTGCTCTGGATTTTATTCTCATTACAGCTTATGAAAAATCACAGTGGTGTGGTGTGTA
Source organism: Ornithorhynchus anatinus (assembly GCF_004115215.2). Taxonomy (NCBI): domain Eukaryota; kingdom Metazoa; phylum Chordata; class Mammalia; order Monotremata; family Ornithorhynchidae; genus Ornithorhynchus; species Ornithorhynchus anatinus. Next base: position 161,393,380 of record NC_041728.1, read on the forward strand.
AATAAATTTAAACAGTTACCAGTACATGTACTTGGCTGGTAGACTGTAAGCCCGTCCATGGGCAGGGATTGTCTCTATCTTTTGCCAAATTGTACATTCCAAGTGCTTAGTACAGTGCTCTGCACATAGTAAGCGCTCAATAAATACTATTGAGTGAATATTTCCAAGTCTGAGGCAAGGCACGATTGGCTGGGCTGCTCTCCTCTTCCTCCTTCCCCTCCTCCCAGCAGGAACAACAGCAACTAAGGAACCTAAAATCAGAAGTCATCCAGCTGGAGGAGCCCACACCAGAGCCTCCTCAGGAGAGATGAAGAAAGTATCTCTCAAATCCCTTTGGAAATCCCATCTGCTTCTGTTAGAGAAGTCCTATTCTCCCAACTACCTCTTCAATCACACAATTCATGGTATTTGTTCAACACTTACTGTGTACAGAGCAATGTAATAAATGCTTGGGAAAGTACAATTAATTCGAGTTGGTAGGCACAACACTTGCCCACAAGAAGTTTACAATCCCCAGAGGACCTTGCAATCTTCCCCTGCAGGTTTGCACTCACAACGACCCACATAATACTGAGAGTATTTAAGCACTTAGTCTTAGTGTGGGCCAAAAAACTGTCCTCCTAAGCGCTGGGGTCGAGACCAAATAATCAGGTTGGGTGCCATCCCTGTCACCCATTAGGCTCACTTTTGCACATGTAGATAATATACACAGTCTAAGTCCTTGTTTAGTCACTCAGTCATATTTCCAGCCCTTTTTCCCTTCTATTTGAAGATTATTTCATCAGTCTCCCCCATTAGTTCATAAACTCCTTGAGTGCAGGGTTAGTTTTTTTGCTTGGGTGGTTTGCTGTTGTGGGGGGTGTTTTTTGCCTTCATTTTAACCTTCCAAGTGATAAGGACAGTGTTCTGCACCCAGTAAGTGCTCAATAATTATTATTGATTGGACAGAAATATTCACAAACAGTAGACTCAAAATAAGCAGCGTAGCTCAGTGGAAAGAGCACGGGTTTAGGAGTCAGAGGTCGTGACTTCTAATCCCGGCTCTGCCATTTGTCAGCTGTGTGACTTTAGGCAAGTTACCTCATTTCTCTGGGCCTCAGTTGCCTCATCTGTAAAATAAGTATTAAAGACCGTGAGCCCCACATGGGACAACCTGATTACCTTGTATCTCCCCCACCACTTAGAACGGTGCTTGGCACATAGTAAGCGCTTAACAAATACCTGCAATATTATTATTATTATTATTAGATGATTTCCCCTTCAGTGATGATCAGAGAACCCTGAGGAGGGTGCTGGAAGGGGAGAGGTAGTTCTGGGGAGTTAAAGGAAAATGTGGGCAGAAGGGGGAAGACAGTCCTCATCCAACATGGGGGTCACAGTCTGTCTTGGGACTTATTGTCCGCTCATTCACAGCACTTGTATACAGCTGGATCTTGGATCAAACTTTCATTTTATTTATTACGATTCTACTGCTTGTGAATATTTCTGCCCCCACCCCCAACACGCGCACACACAGTCACATTATACATTATGAGAAGCAGCATGGTGTAGTGGGGAGAGCACAGGCCTGGAAGTCAGAAGGTCATGGATTCTAATCCTGGCTTCACCACGTGTCTGCTATGTGACCTTGGGCAAGTCATTTAACTTCTCTGTGCCTCCATTATCTCATCTGTAAAATGGGGGCCGAGACTGTGAGCCCCATGTGGGACAAGGGACTGTGTCCAACCCGATTTGCTTGTATCCACCCCACTGCCCGGCACAGAGTAAGTGCTTAACGAATACAATTATTATTATCATTATTAAGTTAACAGGACCAACGTTGCCTAGTGGAAAGAGCATGGGGCTGGGAGTCAGAGGACCTGGGTTCTAATCCTGGCTCCACCACTTGCCTGCTGTGTGACTACGGGCAAGACACAACAACTCTGTGTCTTCTTTTCCTCATTTCTAAAATGGGGATTCGATACCTGTTGTTCCTCTTGGACTGCTAGCTCCATGTGGGATAACAACTGTGCCCAGCCTGATTGATTTGCATTTCCCTTAGTCATTAGAATAGCGCTTGGCACATAGTAAATACTAAATACCATAATTACTGGTATTAAGCTCCTTGGGGCAGTGCAAATGTCTTGTGCTCTCCTATGCTGTAGAAGTACCTGGAGGGACTTGGAATTAATGTTGGTGTTTGTTAAGCGCTTACTATGTGCAGAGCACTGTTCTAAGCGCTGGGGTAGTTACAGGGTAATCAGATTGTCCCACATGAGGCTCACAGTCTTAATCCCCATTTTACAGATGAGGTAACTGAGGCCCAGAGAAGTTAAGTGACTTGCCCACAGTCACACAGCTGACAAGTGGCAGAGCCGGCATTCGAACCCATTACTGAGTACCTACTGAAAGCAACACACTGTACTATGACACCTACTAATACTATCCCCGCCCCTGAACTGTAAACTCACTGTGGGTAGGGAATGTTATTAATCGTCGAACTCTCCCAAGCGCTTAGTGCAGTTCTCTGCCCACAGTAAGCACTCAAATACGATTAACTGGCTGACTAGTCCCTCCTCCGCTATGCAGATTGACTGTCCAACCATTCTTCTGCTTTTTTTTCTTCCTTAGTTGTGACATTGACAGCAGAAGCAGCTATATTTTATTTACCATTCAATCATGCCACCATGAGAAAGTAGTTTTTATATCCTGCTTTGACGATCCTCAGACTGTCAAAAAATCTTGAAACTCTATACATAACCAAGAAGTAAAACTGTGAAGCAGCATGGCTTAGTGGAAAGAGCCTGGGCTTGGGAGGCAGAGGTCGTGGGTTCTAATCCTGGCTCTGCCCCTTATCAGCTGGGTGACTTTGGGCAAGTCACTTGACTTCTCTGTGCCTCAGTTACCTCATCTGGAAAATGGGGAGTAAGACTGAGCCCCACATTGGACAACCTGATTATCTTTTATCTACCCAGCACTTAGAACAGTGCTTGGCACATAATAAGCGCTTAACAAATACCAAAACTATTATTAATGATCGAGAAACTGCGTGACCTGCAAGTAAATAGGACCTGGTTTCTAATGCTGCCTCTGCTGTTTGTGTGTTGCGTGACCTTGGGGAAGACACTTAACTTGTCTCTGTCTCAGTTACTCCATCTGTCAAGAGGAGATTAAGACTGCGAACCCTATGTGGAATATGGGCTATGTCCAACCTTATTTATTTATCTATTTTTATGTCTGTTCCCCCCTCTAGACTGTGAGCTCAGTGTGGGTAGGAATTTGTTGTTTATGCTGTACTTTCCCAAGTGTTTAGTACAGTGTTTTGCACACAGTAAGTCTCAATAAATACGATTGAGTGAATGAATTAGCTCATATTTACCCTAGCACTTAAAAGGAAATTGCTATCTGTTATGTACTTACTACATGCCAAGCACTGTTCTAAGCACTGGGGTAGATGCAGGGTAATCCATTTGGTCACATTCCCTGTCCCATATGGGACTCCCTGTCTTAATCCCCATTTTCCAAATGAGGGAACTGAGGCACAGAGAAGCGAAGTGAGTTGCCCAAGGTCACCCAGCCGACAAGTGGCGGAGTTGGGATTAGAACCCACATCCTCTGACTTCCAAGCCCACGCTCTGGCTACTGGGCCCTGCTGCTTCCTGGCAGTACTTGACACATAGAAAGTGCTTAACAAATGCTATTAAAAAATCAACTAATTTTTTTTTTCATTTTGAAGAATGAGATGTTTCTGCTGAATAGATCTTCTATCTCAAAAGATTCTTACTTTGAGTCTACTGTGCATGCATCTCTTCACTTGGGAAGTATTTGATTGCCGAGTTGGAGTCATAAGTAGTACTGAGAAGCAGTGTGGCTTAATGGAAAGAGCATGGGCTTGGGAGTCGGAGGATGTGGGTTCTATTCCCAGCTCCACCACTTGTCTGGTGTGTGTGACCTTGGACAAGTCACTCAACTTCTCTGTGCCTCGGTGACCTCCTCTGTAAAATGGGGACTAAAACTGTGAGCCCCACATGGGACAACCTAATTACTTTGTATCCACCCCAGCACTTAGAACAGTACCTGGCACATAGTAAGCGCTTAAGAAATACCAGAATTATTATTATTACTATTACTGATTCACTTATTATTACTATTACTGGCAGAAGTGAGTAAATGAGGACATTTGTGTGTGAGGCTTGAGTGCTCCGGGTGCCAAGTGACTGACTCAATGCCACACAATGCGGAGTTTTCCTTCTGAATGCCACACAGCTGTGGCTTCCTCAATGGGGCCAGATCTGGAGGCCACCGATTTTCAGGTTCCATTTGAAGCGATCTTCAGTAGGCTCCGTGAGGATCCCGCTGCTGGTTGGAGGTGGTGGGAGGGAACAGTACAGCAGTGGAGACGGCTGCCCCGAGCACAGCTGCGGTGAAGCAGAGAGATGGAGGAGGAGTCTGTCGAGCTGCAGCCATGGAATGACTGCTTCTGGGAGGTTTCTGGCCTGGCCATCAACATGTGACACTTAGCGGCCCCTCCGTGGTGGTGCTGTGGGATCCCTCCTGTCCTGAGGCTCTCAGTGGACTCCCACCCCTCACACAGCCTCCTTGTGTTCCTGGTGAGTCCTAACCAACTTCTCATGCCCGATTATATGCCTGATTTCAGCTGTCTCCTCCCCGGACTTTTCCATCACTGTATCCAGCATCACCGTTCTCCCTGTCTCACAAGCTCACAACCTTGGCATTATCCTCGACTCATTCCCCTAACATTCAATCCTGTTACTAAATCCTGTCAGTTCTACCTTTGCACTAGAATCCACTCTTACTTTCTATCCAAACGGTTACTAAACTGATCCAGTGTTTATTGTATCCTGCCATGACTACTGCTTCACCTTCCTCGGTGACCTCCCTGCCTTCTGTCTCCCCACTCCAGTCTATACTTCACGCTGCTGCCTTGATCATTTTTCTTAAAAAAAATAGTTTGGTCCATATCTCTCCCCTTCTCAAGAACCTCCAGTGGTTGTCTACCCATCTCTGTATCCAACAGAAGTTCCTTATCAATAGCTTTAAGGCATTCAATCAGCCCTATCACTCACAGAGAGGTAGCATGGCCTAGTGGATAGAGCACGGGCCTGGTAGTCAGAAAGACCTGGATTCCAATTCCAGGTCTGTGTGACCTTGGGGAAATCGCTTTTCTTCTCTGTGGCTCAAGTTACCTCATCTGTAAAATGGGGGTTAAGACTCTGAGCTCCATATGGGACAGGGACTCTATCTATCTAGCCTGATCAGCTTGTATCTACCCTAGTGCTTGACACACAAGTGCCTTGCAAATACCATCATTATTATAATTATTATTATTTTTACCACCTTACCTTGCTGATCCTGCTCACTTAGCTCTTTTAATGCCAACTTACTCACTGTACTTCATTCTCATCTGTGCTGCTGTAGACCCCTTTCTCACATCCTCCCTCTGGCCTGGAACTTCCTCCCCTTTTATATTTGACAGTCCATCACTCCCCGCCCCTGTCAAAACCCTCCTAAAATCACATCTCTTTCAAAAGGCCTTCCCTAACTAAGTTCTCATTTCCCTACCTGCCCTCCTCTTTGCAATGCTGACATACTTAGATACGTACTTCTTAAGCACTTGACATTCACCCCACCCTCAGCCCCACAGGACTTAGGTAATAATAATGTTGGTATTTGTTAAGCGCTTACTATGTGCCGAGCACTGTTCTAAGCGCTGGGGTAGACACAGGGGAATCAGGTTGTCCCACGTGGGGCTCACAGTCTTAATCCCCATTTTACAGATGAGGTAACTGAGGCACCGAGAAGTGAAGTGACTTGCCCATAGTCACACAGCTGACAAGTGGCCGATCCGGGTACATAACCTTCCATTCTGCCATCTCTCCAATTTATATTTATCTGTCTGTCTCCCCTTCTGGTAATAATGATAATACCGATGGTATTTGTGAAGCTCTCACTATGTGCCAAGCACTGTTTAAGCACAGGGGTAGACACAGGTAAGCAGGTTGTCCCACGTGGGGCTCACAGTCATAATCCCCATTTTACACATGAGGTCACTGAGATAAAGAGATGTGAATTGACCTGCCCAAGGTCACATGGCAGACAAGTGGCGGAGCCGGGATTAGAACCCACATCCTTTGACTCCCGAGCCTGGACTCGTGCCACTAGGCCATGCTGCTTCTAGACTGGAAGATCCCTATGGGCAGGTATCATGTCTCCCAACTACAGAATTGTACTTTCCCAAACCCATTATGTAGTGCTCTGAACACAGTGAGCACTGTGCGAAGCGGTGTGGCCTAATGGAAAGAGTATGGGCCTGGGAGTCAGAGGAGAAGCAGCGTGGCTCAGTGGAAAGAGCCCAGGCTTGGGAGTCAGAGGTCATGGGTTTGAATGCCGACTCTGCCATATGTCAGCTGTGTAACTGTGGGCAAGTCACTTAACTTCTCTGTGCCTCAGTTACCTCATCTGTAAAATGGAGATTAACTGTGAGCCTCACGTGGGACAACCTGATTACCCTGTATCTACCCCAGCACTTAAAACAGTGCTCTCCACATAGTAAACGCTTAACAAATGCCAACATTATTATAATTATCTGGGTTCCCTGCCACTTGTCTCCTATGTGTCCTTGAGCAAGTCACTTAACCTCTCTGTGCATCAGCTACCTCATCAGTACAATGAGGATTAAGACTGTGAACCTCAAATGGAACATGGACTGGGTCCATCCTGATTAGCTTTTGTCTACTCCAGTGCTTAGCACAGTACCTGGCACATAGCCCTTAACAAATACCATAAAAAAATGCATCCATAAAATAATTTTTATTTATGTATGTTAATGTCTGTTTCCCCTTCTAGACTGTAAGCTTGTGGGCAGGGAATGTGTCCATTTGTTGTTGCATTGTGCTCTCCCAAGTGCTTAGTACTGTGCTTTGCACACAGTATGCACTCAAGAAATACAATTGAATGAATCTACCCCATTGCTTGGTGTGGGAGATACTAATGCTTAAATACCATTTTAAATACCATTTTAAAAAGTGCTCAGTAAATACCACTGATTGATGATGATGTCCCCCTAATCTGTCTCCTGAGGTCCAGCTGCTTTCCTGCCACAGTCCTAAGAATCTTGGGCCTCCCCTTGCCTCCAAGATATCTCCACCTTAGTTAAGCTCAACGTGACTAATACTGAATTCTTCCTCTTCCCTCCCAAACCCACTACTTCTCGCAACTTCCCCAACACATTTAATAACTCAGCAGACGTAGATAGTGGTAAATTCCCTCTCTCTGCCTTTTTCCCATCTCTTTCCCTCTCCCTCCTCATGTTTGTTTTTTTTTAAATTTCTACCCCCCCCCCACTTTATTCCACCTTTTGTACCTCCCCCACCCCACCAGAGGTGACAATATTGTTGTTCCCATCGTGCTCACTCTCATTGGAGTCTAACATGAAGCCTGCTATCTGACCTTGGGCATGTCACTGAACTTCTTGGTGCCTCAGAGTCTGCATCTGTAAATGGAGATGCGATATTTATTCTTTCACTCCTTAGATTGTAAGCCCCAAGTGGGACAGGGACCTTAATGATTGGCTCATTGTTTTGTTTTGTTGTCTGCCTCCCCCTTCTAGACCGAGAGCCCATTGTTAAGTAGGAATTGTCTCCATCTGTTGCCAAATTGTACTTTCCAAGTGCTTAGTATAGTGCTCTGCGCACAGTAAGCGCTCAATAAATACAAATGAATGAATGAAACACTTAACAAATTAGTCTCCCCCCATTTCATTTCCCCTAATTACTGCTAGAGCAAGTTTGCTTTATTCCCTATGTACCTTTTGATCTTGATATGTTGATGTTTGGTTTAATGTCTTGGATGCCATTAATATTTAGAATTGTTTTTAATATCCACGTGCACATGCAATAATGTACAATGTGCACATTATGTAGTACTAATCATATTTAGTGCACGCATCATTATATATGTGGTTATAAGATGAATGCACGATATATACAGAATGGTAACAAACTTCTTCTGATCTGATGGGAAGCAGCGTGGCTCAGTGGAAAGAGCACGGGCTTGGGAGTCCGAGGTCATGGGTTCTAATCCCGGCTCCGCTGCTTGTCAGCTGTCTGATTTTGGGCAAGTCACTTCACTTCTCTGTGCCACAGTTCCCTCATCAGTAAAACGGGGATTAAGATTGTGAGCCCCACGTGGGACAACCTGATCACCTTATATCCCCCCAGCGCTTAGAACAGTGCTTTGCACATAGTAAGTGCTTAACAAATACCATCATTATTATTATTATAGTGAGAGGTGAAGTAGATAAGGGGAGGAGGTTTGGTGCGATGTGGTAATGTCCTGACCAGGTTTTCAGAAAAAAGGTTACTATTAGTGGTGTTCTTAAGCATGCATTTAGCAGGATTTTTATTGAATTTTTATTGTATGGAAGCATGTTATTGTGTAACGGTCCTCATTCTGCAGAAGATTTGAGCTGGTGACATGGGCAGACACATCCTCAGTGTCCAGCTGCTGCTTTAGGTCCCTCTAGTGGTGCACGATAAAGGCAATCTGTTAAAACCGCAATCTGCTAGCGGAGTTTTCCTAGATTCTTCAGGGAGTCTGAAGTGCTACTCTGGGCCATTAAGGGCTGGGAATAGCAAATAGTGCATAGGATGAAAGCAGATTGCATTTAGTTTGTTTTCATAAAGCCATCTTCCTAAGAGGATCATTTTTTTTTTTCAGATCTCACATCTCAAAAAACCACCCCCCAAAAACCCGGTTGCTACCCGTCCTAATTCGTCCATCTCTGGCCTCTTCCTTGACCCATAACATAACTGGGTTAAGCAGATTTCTCTCAGGAAACTTGGTTTCTATAAATTGAAGACTAGTTCAAGGGAACATTTCTAATAGCAAATAGAAACTTGGCTTCTATAAATTGAAGACTTATTACCCTATTTATTTTGTTAATGAGGTGTACATCCCCCAATTCTATTTATCGTGATTATGTTGTCTCATTTTTGTCTGTCTGTCTCCCCCGATTAGACTGTAAGCCCGTCATTGGGCAGGGATTGTCTCAATCCGCTGCCCCCTTGTACATTCCAAGCGCTTAGTAAAATGTTCTGCACATAGTAAGCACTCAATAAATACTATTGAATGAATGAAGACTAGTTTGAGGGCCCATTTCTAATAGCAAAACTGAACTGGATTATTTGCTCTCCATGATGACCTGAGAATCTGGGAGAAATTGGGATGCTAGTTATTACCTCCCTTTAGTCTAAAGAACAAGCTATTGTCATTTTTTCTACTGTATTTTAAATTTGATGCAGCTGCTCCTCTCAAATTTAGAATTTTGCATCTAACTTTCTGAAGTGAATCAACTCTTGCAGCATTTTGTCATTGTGCACTTCACAATAATTGAAAATCACTCATGTATTTCATGAAGCAGCCTGGCTCAGTGGAAAGAGCACGGGCTTGGGAGTCAGCGGTCATGGGTTTTAATCCCGGCTCCGCGACTTGTCAGCTGTGTGATTTTGGGCAAGTCCCTTAACTTCTCTGTGCCGCAGTTACCACATCTGGAAAATGGGGACTGAGACTGTGAGCCCCACATGGGACAACCTGATCACCTTGTATCCCCCCCAGCGCTTAGAACATTGCTTCACACATAGTAAGTGCTTAACAAATACCGTCATTATTACTATTATTATTATGATGTTTGTGGGGCACCTCTCCTTCTTACAATAAAATCTACCTCTCCTACTTGCCAGTATCACTGTCATCAGCTGAGGAAAAAACAATGCCTGAAACTTCAAACCCTTTTTATACCTTTAATATTCATTCATGATGTACTTAGAAAGGATGTTCACTATGAGCATTGTCACAGCTCTTGTTTATCCAATTTAGAAGGAAAAGATATCTTGCCCGGTGAAAAGGTAATATTTATAAGAGAGATGCCTCCCTTTCTTGGACTTCCTTGAGAACCATGATCTAAAGTAAAGTTTCTTGACAGTGTTGGTTGAGGAAAATCAATAACGCATCTATGAAATCTAATTTGGTATATTGTACTCTGGAAATTAGGTTTTTGTCATGTCATGTCATGTAATTTAAACATATAAACAGGAAATGACTAAATACAGTTGCATTTAGTTGTCATTTGAATCAGTTTCCCAATATGCCTTGAATTCATCCACTGTATATTTGAGTACAGAGTATTTATATTTTCTCCACCCTGATTTACCCCTCAATCCCTTCCTAACTCTATGCCCCACTTCCTTACCTTTCTTACAGTAGGTTGGAATCTTTATTTAAATATAAGGGCTGTCTCTCAGCTTCTGCAGAACATAATAAATGGAAACGTGGTATACTTCTTACCCTAGAGTCAAAATATAATGTTTGTTGGCCCGGGTGCGGGAAAATCCGTCACTGAGAATCATTCACCTCCAAGACAAGCTCAGTAATTGATGTGTTTATGCAAGATATGGAAATGTTAGGAAGAATCATTCATTTGGAAGCTGATGAAGGTTTTTGGGTGTTGTTTTTTTTTGTAACTGCTGTGCACTGCAGAGAGCTTTGTACAATAACCTGTCAACAAAATTCACTTGAGGCTGAACGTTACAGTGGCTTGTATTTGTAATAATGCTTTCTTATACCTCCTTTGTAATACCCAGGGAATAAATATATTCTATGATTCAGGTTTATGAAGTAAAAGAGTCACTAAGAAATTACACTGGGATTTTTCATCTTCCAACTGAACTCCACATAACATTTTGGGGGCTGATGGGTGGTAATTCAGCCACGCATATTAAACGTGGGCCTCAGGCTTCAATCCTGATAGAAATTGGATCAGACCAGTAGAGACCATAGTCAGGCGAGGAAGCATTCTGGTGCTCCCTGACCTCTAAAGGCATATCTGTAACTATTGGAAGGGCTGGTATAGGAAGTCCATTTTCTGTATTGTATCGAATTCATATTTAATACAGAGAAATGGATTGAGTAAACCACTCTGGGAGAAGACTACTTACCCTGTGAAGGGATTAACACTGCAGGGTATCAGGGTGCTGTGTGACAAATAATCCCATTCAGGTCCTTAATTAACTCCCCTTCAAGAGTCAGCAGGTAACGTCCTCACTTTCTTCTCAACTATTAGCATTGACATGAGTGCTGTTATTCTTGCATTAACATGAAGGTTTGTGAGTGAAGGGCCCTTACAGTGTACTCTGTGCGTGAGAGAGTATTGCAGTAAATTTTGTGTCAAGGAGAGTCACGTGTTCTGGGTGAATAGCAGGAAATAAGCTAGCTGAGTATATCGCTGATTCTTCATGTATATTAGGCTTTAGATCCTGAAGCCATAGCTATATCTTCTTAGGCCACATTAGGAATATAAAATGGACTGTCCCTTGTGTATCGTTATGGATCATGTTAGTAAATCAGGGAGGTAAGGTAGGAAGGGGCAAAGCGATTGAATGCTTTAAAGCTGATGGTAAGGAATTTGATGTGAGGATGGTTGGACAACTCCCGGAGGGTCTTGAGGAGTGAGGAAACATGGACTGAATGTTTTTGTAGAAAAATGATCCAAGCAATAGAGTAAAGAATGGACTGGAATGGGGACAGGAGACAGGAGGCAGAGAGGTCATCAGGGAGGCCGATAGAGTAATCAGGGTGGAATTAGATAAGTGCTTCGATTAATGAGGTAGCACTTCAGATAGATAGGGAAGAGTGGATTTTAGTGATGATGTGAAGGTTGAACCGACAGGATTTGGTGACAGATTGAATATGTGGATTGAATGAGAGAGAGGAGTCGAGGATAAGTCCAAGGTTATGGGTTTGTGAGATGGGGAGGATGATGGTGCTGTCTACATGATGGGAAAGCAGGGATTGGTTAGTAAGATAAGGAGTTCTGTTTTGGATACATTAAGTATGAGGTGTAGGCGGGGCATCCAAGTAAAGATGCCCCGAAGGTAGGAGAAATTGTTAGACTGTGCAGAAGGAGAGAGATCGGGGCTGGAGATGTAGATTTGGGAATCATCTGCCTAGAGATGGTAGTTGAAGCCATGGAAATGAATGAGTTCTCAAATGGGTGTAGATGGAGAATAGAAGGGGACCCGGAACTGAACCTTGAGGGATTTCCACAGTTAAGGGTTGGAAGCAGAGGCAAAGTCCACAGAAGGAGCCTGAGGGTGAGTGGCCAGAGAGATAGCAAGAGAACTGGGAGAGGAGAGTGTCAGTGAAGCCAAGGTTGGATAATGTTTTCAGGAGAAGGGTCCTCCATCTTTATATCTGACAGAAGGTCGTCTTCCCACCTTCAGAGCATTATTAAAGGCACATCTCCTCCAAGAGGTCTTCCCTGACTAGGTCCTCATTTCCTCATCTCCCAATCCCTTCCGTATCACCCTTGCCTTGGATTTGCATCCTTTATTCACCCCTCTCTCCAGCCCACACCCCTTATAATAATAATAATAATAATGTTGGTATTTAAGCACTTACTATGTGCCAAGCACTGTTCTAAGCACTAGGGTAGATATAAGGTAATCAGATTGTCCCATGTAGGACTCACAGTCTTCATCCCCCTTTTACAGATGAGATAACTGAGGCACAGAGAAGTTAAGTGACTTGCCCAGGGTCACACATCTGACAAACAGTGGGGCTGGGATGAGAACCCATGACCTCTGACTCCCAAGCCCAGGCTCTTTCCACTAAGCCACGCTGCTTCTCTTATGTATATATCTGTAATTTATTTGATTTTAATGTCTGTCTCCCCTCTAGACTGTCAGCTCACTATGGACAGGGAACAAGTCTACTAACCCATATATTATATTGAACTCTCCCAAGCTCTTAGTACAGTGCTCTGTATACAGTAGGCACTCAAATATAGTTGATTGATTTGCAGAAGCTGGGACTGTTATCTTTTGCTTCTTCATCTCCTTCTTTCTTCATGTTTAGACTGTGAGCCCTTTGGGCAGGGATTATCTCTCTGTTGCTGAATTGTACACTTCAAGCACTTAGTACAGTGCTCTGCACATAATCGCTCAATAAATACAATTGAATGAATGAATGAAGCTTTGGCTCCAAAAGAGCTGTACCTTTTTTAATAGCTGTGCACCGTTCCATGGCAACCAGTGTCGCCTAGTGGATAGATCACTGGCCTGGGAGTCAGAAGGTCATGGGTTCTAATACCGGCCCCACCACTTACCAGCTGTGTGACTTTGGGCAAGTCACTTAACTTCTCTGGGCCTCAGTTATCTCATCTTCAAAATGTGGGACAGGGACTGTGTCCAACCTATCTTGTATCTACCCTAGTGCTCAGTACAGTTCCTGGCACATAGTACTTAACAAATGCCATAACAAAGGATACAGTAGTCGGGATCCTGCTTATTATTTCGGAGCTCGCTTTCAAAAGGAAAACTCATGAAGATTCTGAGAGTTGCCAATGAAAAGGCATTTAGTGGAAGGAAAAGCAAATCTGCAGAAGGTGTCCAACATTTCTCCCTGGTCGATCAGGAGACGACCATTCAGAGAAGGGTTTGAGAAAAGGGGTGTGAGCTATTCATTCAATAGTATTTATTGAGCGCTTACTATGTGCAGAGCATTATACTAAGTGCTTAGAAGGTACAATTCTAATTCTTAGAAGGTAATACAATTCTTAGAAGGTACAATTCTGAGAAGCAGCGTGGCTCAGTGGAAAGAGCACGGACTTTGGAGTCAGGGCTCATGAGTTCGAATCCCAGCTCTGCCACTGGTCGGCTGTGTGACTGTGTGCAAGTCACTTAACTTCTCTGTGCCTCAGTTCCCTCATCTGTAAAATGGGGATTAAGACTGTGAGCCCCACGTGGGACAACCTGATTCCCCTATGTCTACCCCAGCGCTTAGAACAGTGCTCGGCACATAGTAAGCGCTTAACAAATACCAACATTATTATTATTATTATTACAATTCGGCAACAGAGAGAGACAATCCCTGCCTAATGACAGGCTCACAGTCTAATCGGGGGAGACGGACAAAAACAAGACAACATAATCACAATAAATAGAATCAAGGGGATGTACACCTCATTAACAAAATAAGTAGGGTAATAAAAATCTATCCAAATGAGCACAGTGCTGAGGGGAAGGGAAAGGGGGAGGAGCAGAGGGAAAGGGGGCTTAGCTGAGGGGAGTTGAAGGGGGAGGGAGCAAAGGGCAGAGGGGAAGCAGAGAGGGGGCAGAGGGGAAGCAGAGGGGGCAGAGGGGAAGCAGAGAGGGGGCAGAGGGGAAGCTGAGAGGGGGCAGAGGGGAAGCTGAGAGGGGGCAGAGGGGAAGCAGAGAGGGGGCAGAGGGAAAAGGGGAAGCTCAGTCTGGGAAGGCCTCCTGGAGGAGATGAGCTCTCAGTAGGGCTTTGAAGAGGGGAAGAGAGTTAGTTGTTGAGGAGGGAGGGCGTTCCAGGACAGAGGTAGATTGTGGGCCAGGGGTCGACGGCAGGACAGATGCGAACATGGGACCGAGAGGAGGTGAACGGCAGAGGAGTGGAATGTACGGAGTGGCCAGTAGAAAGAGAGAGGGGAGGTGAGGTAGGAGGGGGCAAGGTGATGGAGAGCTTTGAAGCCAAGAGTGAGAAGTTTTTGTTTCATGTGCAGGTTCATAGGCAACCACTGGAGGTTTTTGAGGAGGGGAGTGACATGCCCAGAGCATTTCTGTAGCAAGATGACACTAGCAGCAGAATGAAGAATAGACTGGAGCAGGGAGAGACAGGAGGAAGAGAGATGAGAGAGGAGGTTGACACAATAATCCAATCGGGATATTATGAGAGCTTGTACTAGCACGGTAGGGGTTTGGATGGAGAGGAAAGGGCGGATCTTGGCGATATTGTGAAGGTGAGACTGGCAGGTGTTAGTGACTGATTGGATGTGTGGGATGAATGAGAGAGCTAAGTCAAGGATGACACCAAGGTTGCAGGCTTGAGAGACGGGGAGGATGGTCGTATCGTCCACAGTGACAGGGAAGTCAGGAAGAGGACAGGGCTTGGGAGGGAAGATAAGGCGCTCAGTTTTGGACATGTTGAGTTTTAGGTGGCGGGCAGACATCTAGGTGGAGACGTCTTGGAGGCAGGAGGAGATACAAGCCTGAAGGGAAGGGGAGAGAACGGGGAGGAGATGTAGATTTGGGTGTCATCTGCATAGGGATGATAGTTGAAGCCATGGGAGCGAATGAGTTCACCAAGGGAGTGAGTATAGATGGAGAACAGAAGAGGGCCAAGAACTGACCCTTGAGGAACCCCTACAGTTAGTGGATGAGAGGGGGAGGAGGAGCCTGGGAAGGAGACCGAGAATGAATGGCCAGAAAGATAAGAGCAGAACCAGGAGAGATGGAGTCCATGAAGCCAAGGTGAGATAAGGTGTGGAGGAGAAGGGGATGGTCTACTATGTCAAAGGCAGCTGAGAGGTCGAGGAGGATTAGGATAGAGTAGGAGCCGTTGGATTTGGCAAGAAGGTCATGGGTGACTTTTGAGAGAGCAGTCTCGGTAGAGCTATTCAGCAGGAGGGAAAGAGGAGTCAGTCATTCAAATTGAAACCAGCACACATCCTTGAGGAAGGGCTAAACTGACCAGGAGAACCTCATTCTGACAGATTCAGGGAGGAAACCTTGAGGGAAATATATAAACTCTGGGAGATGCAGAGAGAGGTAACTCTTTCTTCTAAAACTGTGGTTGAGAATTCTGTGTCCCGATAGCAGAATGCCATGCCAGTTTGTCCTCAGCCATTAACTCCCAGTTTGCATCTGGGATGCAGTATTGTCTGAGACTTTGCTTTACCGTGACCTTAAAACTCATCCTCTGCCCCACTTGCTTTTGTTTTCCTAATTTCAACCCTCCATAAGCGGCTTTTTGGGTATCCTGCTTGCACCCGTTCTCTTCCCATGCTCCATCCAGCATAGCTGTGTTAACGTGAGCATAGCTTTGATGCTAACACTTTTTCTCCTCTTCTTGGTACTTGCTGTCTCTGGATTCTGATTTTTCAGTGTCGCTACATGCTAATATTCATGAACTCAATTAGTTTGGATAGAAATATTCATGGTAAGCTGCTCAAATTACTGCTGATCATTTAGTTGAGGCCCTAGCAAGTTAACCTTGAAACAGGAATAAATGTCTTTAATACATCTTTAGTGGGTTCTCAAATACTTTAATTGAAATGATGAAGGTAAAATAAAGCATTCCAATTTTGGAAGAAAAATAGAAGGAGCCCACCATTAACACGACACTAATATCGCCTGAAAATGTAATTTGTACTTGTTTGGTTCTATTTATTTGGATTGGCTACAAGAGTTCTTTAGGTTCTAATAATCCAAAATATATGTACTTTAGGATTGGGGTTTTGCATCCAACTGTATGATTTATCTCCTAAGAAATAACGCTTCCAGTGGTTCAGCTTACTTTTCATTTTTTCACACACACAAGCCACTGCATACAAAATAGACTTGGTGGTTTGATGAAAATGAACTCACACCAGTCGCCTCCTGGGAGTCAACTCCCTGTGTGATTTGGTAAGTACTTAAGCAGCCCTAAAGAATTTATTGAAGTGGGGGGGCGGGGGAAAGAAAGTGTCCACTGCTGATTAGAGTATTTTGAAGGAAGAGCAATAACCTTTGGCTAACCAGATGGATAAACATTATCAGATCTTTGAAGCCACCTGTTTTTCTGACTCTACTCAACCCTATCATCTGCCATCAGTTGGGTGGGTGTACTGTGTGAAACTGATTACATAAACCCCAGATAAATCACGACACGTGTTTTCAGTAAGTTTTTTTAAAGTTTCTGTTTTTAATGGAATTCTTGCACATTGATCTTTTTAAAATAATATTAGAGGATGACTCAATGCTCCACTCTACTGCAATCTCACCAGTCTTCACTTAGCACTCCAGGGTCTTAGACTCCCACCACAGCCTTTGGCTATTCCTCCATTTTTATCTTTTATGGTATTTTTTAAGCACTTTCTGAAGCAGCGTGGCTTAGTGGAAAGAGCACAGGCTTGGGAATCAGAGGTCGTGGGCTCTAATCCTGGATCTGCCACTTGTCTGCTGTGAGACCTTGAGTAAGTTACTTAACTTCTCTCTGCCTCAGTTACCTCATCTGTAAAATGGGGATTAAAAAAAAAACAACTGAGCCCCACGTGGGACAACCTGTTTACCTTGTATCTACCCAGAGCTTAGAACAGTGCTCAGCAAATAGTAAGCACTTAATACCAAAATTATTATTATTATTATTATGTGCCGGGGTAGATGCAAAATAATCAGGTCAGACAAAGTCCATGTCCCACATGGGGCTCACTGTCTCGGTGATGGTATTTGTTAAGCGCTTACTGTGTTTCAAGGACTGTTCAGTCCTTTTCCTCATTTTTAAAGATGAGGTAAGGTATAGAGAAGTTAAGTGACTTGCCCAGGGTCACACAGCAGACCATCTCAGGCTGAATCAAAGTACCCAAGGGACGAGAAAGCACCCCAAAAACTAGGCTTCTGATAATTACCAGACCTTTCAAACTGTCTTCCTTTGGGCTCTTAACCAAGTCTTCACCTTCTGCATTTAGTAATCAATAAAAGGTGTTTCTTGAGTGCTTACTTTGTGCAGAACACTGTACTAAGCACCTGAGAAAGTACAATCCAACATTCTCTGGCCACGGGGAGTTTACAGGCTACAGGCAAGCCACAGTACTCTGAAAAGAGGTCCATAACTTTCCTCTCCCTTTCTCTTGCTCAGCACAGAGTCATCGGGAGCTGGGTGTGGGGTGGTCTGAGCCATGCCCCGGGTGTCTCCGTCTCGGAGCTGTCACTGCCGCCCCTCCAGACCTCTCCAGCTTGGACCAAGGTTGTCAACAGGAACCAGGGTTGCTAGAGCATCTGGAAAGCAGGTGGTTGAGGTGGAAACCCTCACTCAGGATGGAGAAGGCTAGAGGCAGGCCCACTGAGGCGGTTGCACAGCTCTAGGCTCTAAGCTCACTGTGGGCAGGGAATGTGGCTGCTAACTCTGTTGTACTCTGCTCTCCCAAGCAGTTAGTACAGTGTTCGGCACATAGTAAGCGCTCTGTAGAAACCATTATCGATCGATCTAGGGCCCCCTCTAGACTCTTAATAATAAGAGTAATAATAATAATAACTATGTTGGTATTTGTTAAGCGCTTACTATGTGCCAAGCACTGTTCTAAGCGCAGGGGTAGATACAAGCTAATCAGGTTGCCCCAAGCAGGGCTCACAGTCTTCATCCCCATTTAACAAATGAGGCTACTGAGGCCCAGAGAAGTGAAGTGACTTGCCCAGGGTCCCACTGCTGACAAGCGGTGGAGCCAGGATTAGAACCCGTGACCTCTGACTCCCAAGTGCACACGGTACATGCTGAAATACTGATGGTGATGATAGGCAGCCCTTGCACCATTTATTTATGTAAAGCCCAGGCCGTGACCTGCATTTCTATTTGTCATAAGCCCTGTTTACCTTTATGATCACACACTGCCCACAATTGTCAGAGAACTTAATTAATTCTGGTATTTGTTAAGCACTTACTATGTGCCAGGCACTGTACTAAGCGCTGGAGTAGATACAAACCAATCAGGTTGGTGACAGTCCCTGTCCCACATGGGGCTCACAGTCTTCATCCCCATCTTACAGGTGAGGTAACCGAGAAGTGAAGTCACTTGCTCAGGGTCACACGGCACAGAGGTGGCGGAGCCGGGCCTAGAACTCAGGTCCTTCCGACTCCCAGGCCCGTGGTCTATCCTGTAGGCCACACTGCTTCGAATCCCAGCTCTGCCACTTGTCAGCTGTGTGACTGTGGGCAAGTCACTTAACTTCTTTCTCTGTGCGTCAGTTACCTCATCTATAAAATGGGGATTAAGACTGTGAGCCTCAGGTGGGACAACCTGATTACCCTGTGTCTACCCCAGCGCTTAGAACAGTGCTCTGCAAATAGTAAGTGCTTAACAAATACCAACATTATCATTATTATTATTATTGTTACACTGGAGATGGTCTCACCATTGATTTAGGATGACAGTGAGAACCCTTTAGTCAGGTTGTTTCCTCTCCTACACCTTCAGTACTCCAACACCCTGCTGAACCCCAGCTGGTGATTTCCTGCCCTTAATTTTGCTGTCTTCAATGACATGAGTCACCGCTCATCTCACCGAGATGAAAATAGTCTTTGTTACATTTCCTTCATTCCATTTTCCTCAGAGGAGCTTCAGTGTCTCTACTTAAATCCCACTTCACTGTCAAGCTGACTTCACACGTTCTGCTAGAATATTCCGTTGTCCAGCTGGCTGGATTTATCACTTCCTCTGGGAGGCTCCCTCAGCTGGCTTTTGTTACCAGTCATCGTGGTTCTGGGATCAGAAGTCTTCTCACCGGGTTGAGAACCAACGCCAGGGCAACGCTGTTGCTTAGCTTTCAAACGAGTTGGGGTGCACGTCAATAATAATAATAATAATGTTGGTATTTGTTAAGCGCTTACTATGTGCAGAGCACTGTTCTAAGCGCTGCGGTATACACAGGGGAATCAGGTTGTCCCACGTGGGGCTCACAGTCTTAATCCCCATTTTACAGATGAGGTAACTGAGGCACAGAGAAGTTAAGTGACTCGCCCACAGTCACACAGCTGACAAGCGGCAGAGCCAGGATTTGAACCCATGACCTCTGACTCCAAAGCCCGTGCTCTTTCCACTGAGCCATGCTGCTTTGCCAATACAGCTTCGTGGGTCACCTCAGGCCTGGAAACAATTCTGGAAAAAGGTCCTAGAAACACCCCCAACATCAACATCATTCCCTTTGCCTAGTTCCACTGATTTTTTTTTTTAAACTCCTCTCTAGACTATAAACTCATTGTGCATGGGTGATAATAAGAGAAGCAGCGTGGCTCAGTGGAAAGAGCCCGGGCTTGGGAGTCAGAGGTCATGGTTTCTAATTCCGGCTCCTCCACTCATCAGCTGTGTGACTGTGGGCAAGTCACTTCACTTCTCTGTGCCTCAGTTACCTCATCTGTAAAATGGGGATTAAGATTGTGAGCCTCACATGGGACAACCTGATGACACTGTATCTACCCCAGCGCTTAGAATAGTCCTCTGCACATAGTAAGGGTCTGAGCTCCCCAAAGTCACCCCTCCGCCTCTCCCCTCCCCCCCAACAACCCCCTCCCCTACTTTCCCATCCTTCCCTGCAGTATCCTCAGAGGAGATCTCCTCCCTCCTCGCAAGTGCCACCCCCTCCACCTGCGCCTCGGACCCCATTCCCTCTCACCTTCTTAAAACCGTCGCCCCTGCCCTCCTCCCTTCCTTAACTTCTATTTTTAACCACTCAATCTCCAAGGGCTCCTTCCCCTCTGCCTTCAAACATGCCCACGTCTCCCCCATCCTAAAAAAACCCGCTCTTGACCCCACTTCCCCCTCCAGTTATCGTCCTATCTCCCTACTACCCTTCCTTTCCAAAATCTTAGAACGAGTCATCTACAATCGATGCCTAGAATTCCTTAACTCCCATTCTCTCCTAGACCCCCTCCAATCTGGCTTCCGTCCCCTCCACTCTACCGAGACTGCTCTCTCTAAGGTCACCCATGACCTCCTTCTTGCCAAATCCAATGGCTCCTACTCCATTCTGATCCTCCTTGACCTCTCTGCTGCCTTTGACACTGTCGACCATCCCCTCCTCCTCCATACCTTATTTCACCTTGGCTTCACGGACTCTGTCCTCTCCTGGTTCTCCTCTTACCTCTCTGGCCGATCATTCTCGGTCTCCTACGCTGGAGCCTCCTCCCCCTCCCATCCTTTAACTGTTGGAGTTCCTCAAGGGTCAGTTCTTGGCCCTCTTCTGTTCTCCATTTACACTCACTCCCTCGGTGAACTCATCCGCTCTCACGGCTTTGACTACCATCTCTACGCAGATGACACGCAGATCTACATCTCCGCCCCTGTCCTCTCCCCCTCCCTTCGGGCTCGCATCTCCTCCTGCCTCCGGGACGTCTCCACCTGGATGTCGGCCCGCCACCTAAAACTCAACATGAGCAAGACTGAGCTCCTCATCTTCCCTCCCAAGCCCGGTCCGCTCCCAGACTTCTCCGTCACCGTGGATGGCACGACCATCCTTCCCGTCCCGCAGGCCCGCAATCTCGGTGTCATCCTTGACTCGTCCCTCTCGTTCACCCCACACATCCTATCCGTTACCAAGACCTGCTGGTTTCACCTCTACAATATCGCCAAGATCCGCCCTTTCCTCTCCACCCAAACGGCTACCTTACTATTACGGGCTCTCGTTATATCCCGGCTAGACTACTGTGTCAGCCTTCTCTCTGACCTCCCTTCCTCCTCTCTCGCCCCGCTCCGGTCTATTCTTCACTCCGCTGCCCGGCTCATCTTCCTGCAGAAACGATCTGGGCATGTCACTCCCCTTCTTAAACAACTCCAGTGGTTGCCTATCGACCTCCGCTCCAAACAAAAACTCCTCACTCTAGGCTTCAAGGCTCTCCATCACCTTGCCCCTTCCTACCTCTCCTCCCTTCTCTCTTTCTACCGCCCACCCCGCACGCTCCGCTCCTCTGCCGCCCACCTCCTTGCCGTCCCTCGGTCTCGCCTATCCCGCCGTCGACCCCCGGGTCACGTCCTCCCGCGGTCCTGGAACTCCCTCCCTCCTCACCTCCGCCAAACTGATTCTCTTTCCCTCTTCAAAACCTTACTTAAAAATCACCTCCTCCAAGAGGCCTTCCCAGACCGAGCTCCTCTTCCCCCTCTACTCCCTCTGCCATCCCCCCTTTACCTCTCCGCAGCTAAAGCCTCATTTTCCCCTTTTCCTTCTGCTCCTCCACCTCTCCCTTCCCATCCCCACAGCACTGTACTCGTCCGCTCAACTGTATATATTTTCGTTACCCTATTTATTTTGTTAATGAATTGTACATCGCCTTGATTCTATTTAGTTGCCATTGTTTTTACGAGATGTTCTTCCCCTTGACGCTGTTTAGTGCCATTGTTCTTGTCTGTCCGTCTCCCCCGATTAGACTGTAAGCCCGTCAAACGGCAGGGACTGTCTCTATCTGTTGCCGACTTGTTCATCCCAAGCGCTTAGTACAGTGCTCTGCACATAGTAAGCGCTCAATAAATACTATTGAATAAGCGCTTAACAAATATCAACATTATTATTATTATTAATAATTATGGTGTTTAAGTGGTCACTATGTGCAAGGCACTCTACTAAATGCTGGGGTTAGCAAATCAGGTTGGATATAGTCCCTGTCCCATGTGGGGCTCACAGTCTCAATCCCAATTTTCCAGATGAGATTTGTACTCTCCCAAGCGTTTAGTACAGTGTCCTGCACATAATAAGCACTCGATAAATAATACTGATCGATTGATGGCTGATTTATAACTAACCTTTCCACTGTGCTTGTAATTAGGAGTGCTCTTAGAGTTAATGCAGTGCTTATCCATTTGTGTTCTCTGATTTAAAAATAAAAACTTCTAATCAGTGTATAAAAGTTGATTTAATGACTGAAGCACATTTTCTTCTTTCCCTGGTTCAGCCTTATGCACACTGAAGTGAACTTAAGACATATTTATCTGCATTATCAGCACAGAAGTTTTTACATTTGTTTCAATCCAGGGCGTTTTCACAACTACTTGTAATGAAAGTAAAAGTGAACTAGTGAATGTGAGGGAGCCCAGTGGAATACAGGAAGCAGCGTGACCTAATGGAAAAAGCACAGGCCTGGAAATTGGAGGATTTCTGTTCTCATTCCAACTCTCCCTGTTGCTTGCTGTGTGACCTT
This sequence comes from Ornithorhynchus anatinus, assembly GCF_004115215.2. Lineage (NCBI taxonomy): Eukaryota > Metazoa > Chordata > Mammalia > Monotremata > Ornithorhynchidae > Ornithorhynchus > Ornithorhynchus anatinus. The sequence goes on from NC_041728.1 coordinate 161,416,117, forward strand.
GGGCAAATCACTTAGCTTCTCTGTGCCTCCATTTTCTCATCTGTAAAATGGAGACTCAGTGCCTCTTCCTTTCCCATTTAGACTGTGAGCCCAGTGTGGGATAGGGACTGTGTCCAACTTGATAATCTTGTATCTTCCCCACTGCTTAGCATGTAGTACATATTTAATAAATATCATCGTTATCATTGGATAATCTCTCCAGAATTTTGTTGGGAAATTTAGTGAAAAGCCATTATGGCATCCTTTTATCTTGGCCATAGATACCAAGAATAATGATTGTAGTATAATAATAATAATAATATTTGTTAAGCACTTACTATGTGCCAAGCACTGTTCTAAGCACTGGAATTGATACAAGGTAATCGGATTGTCCCACGTAGGGCTCTCAGTCTTCATCCCCATTTTACAGATGAGGGAAATGAGGCAAAGAGAAGTTAAGTGACTTGCCCAGGATCACACAGCTGACAAGCGGCAGAGCTGGGAATGGAACCCATGACCACTGACTCCCAAGCCTGGGCTCTTTCCACTGAGCCATGCTGCTTCTCCAAGTATTTGTTCAGCATTTATGAGCCAAGCACTGTACTTGTGGGGTAAATACAATACCTATCCACATGGGGCTCATAGTCTAAAAAGGAGCAAGGAGTCCCCATTTTACAGGTGAAGAAACTGAGACAAAAGTTAAGTGACTTACCCAAGGTCGCACAGCCTGCAAGTTGCAGAGCCGAAATTAGAACCGACGTCTTTTGACTCCCAGACGCCTGCGCTTTCCAGGCCATGCCGGACATAGTCCCTGTCTCAGATGGAGCTCACATTCTAAGGAGGAGGAAGAAGAGGTAATCAATCCTCGTTTTACAGATAACCTCCAGTGGTTGCCTATCAACCTCTGCACAAAACAAAAACTTCTCACTCTAGGCTTCAAGGCTCTCCATCACCTTGCCCCCCCACCTCTCCTCCCTTCTCTCTCTACTGCCCACCCCGCATGCTCCGCTCCTCTGCCGCCCACCTCCTCACCGTCCCCTATTCTTGCCTATCCCACTGTCGACCCCTGGGCTACGTCCTCCTGCGGTCCTGGAACGCCCTCCCTACTCACCTCCGCCAAACTAATTCTCTTCCCCTCTTCAAAACCCCACTTAAAGCTCACCTCCGAGAGGCCTTCCCAGACTGAGCTCCCCTTTTCCCTCTGCTCCCTCTACCCCCCCTTCACCTCTCCGCAGCTAAACCCTCTTCTCCCCCCTTTCCCTCTGTTCCTCCCCCCTCCCGTCCCTTCCCCTCAGCACTGTACTCGTCTGCTCAACTGTATATATCTTCATTACCCTATTTATTTTGTTAATGAGATGAACATCACCTTGATTCTATTATTTACTGTTGTTTTAATGAGATGTTCTTCCCCTTGATTCTATTTATTGCCATTGTTCTTGTCTGTCTCCCCAGATTAGACTGTAAGCCCTTCAAAGGGCAGGGACTGTCTCTGTTACCAATTTGTACATTCCAAATGCTTAGTACAGCACTCAATAAATACTATTGAATGAATTGAATAAAAGATAAGGAAACTGAGGCATAAAGAAGATAAATGATTTAACCCAAATCGCACAGCAGGCAAGTTTATAGCCACTAAAGTCTCAGAAGGAGTGGGGATCTTGTTTTCTTACTCTATTGCAGTCTTCCAAATGTTTAGTACAGTGTTCTGCATACTGTAAATGCCCCCCAAGTACCATTATTAATTGAGCATCATTGTTATTTTCCCTCAGATATGGAAACCGAAGCACAAAAAATTGAAATTTCAGGCATCTGAACGCCATGTACTTGGGTGAATGGATAATCTCAGAATCAAGACTCATCCACTGTTCCCAATAATAATAATGATATTAAGCGTTTACTATGTGCCAAGCACTGTTCCCAATGAAAGACTCCATCAGCATTAGCAGCCACAGTACAATCATGACCTCCTCTAGGTCAAATTCATAAATGTTTAATTTGACATCTGTAGCTGTGGTTAATTCGTCGAACATCTTTCCAGAGTTCACTTGCCAAATCAATAATATTTCAGATGTTCAGCAGAGCTGTGGGTTTATTTTCATCTCCCCAGGCCCAGATGTAGTCTTATATATGTCAGTAAGAGGCCATCAAATATGTGGAGATTTATGATGAGACTAAAGTTCCACCGCTATCTTTAAGTATGACAGTGTACTCTTTGCACAGGTGATAGAGGCCAGATTCTAAGCTATAAATGCAGTGAGAGGTGGTGTTTTACCATCAAATCATCATGGATTCACTAACTGAAAGTAGTACACGTCCCTACTTGACTGTGAATTAATTACCTGACACGAATTGCTAGTGAATCTGATCTTTGCCTACCAACATCCCTCAACTGTGACCTGCAGGAGGAAAATTTAATTCATCTGTAGTTGATTTGGGTTGATATATTTTCTTAATGTCAAAGATGATGAAAGTTTTGTCGTTACAATCATGGATATTATTAAAAAGACAAACATAGATAAAGACTTGGAACATAGCTAAGATGCTGTAAAATCCAACTTGAAAAGAAAGTACAAAGCTAATCAAAGTCCCAGTTTAAATATCCGTGTGAGTTATTGCTGAGCTCATTATGTTTGATGCATTTGCCCGCAGTTTTTACATTGCTAAAGTCTAATTGACAGTTGTATTAGTTTCACCATAAAGCACTTCAGGATCTATTGGTATAAAGATGCTACTGAAAAAACAAATTACTTTCATAATGCTTAATTTGATTTTATGTCTGTCATATAATATGCTAAGTTTTTTTTGCTTCTAATTCCCTCTACTAAATACACCGTCGATACTGGTAAATTGGGCTGATGCCATCATCTCAAAGGACTACAGGAATTTCTGTTGCATAAGTGACAGCTTTCATCATTTATAAACCACGCTTCAGTACACGTGACAATGTTGCCTTCGGTTTGAAACTGCAATGGTTACAGCTGGCAGCCACATATGGTGGAAAGTTAGCTACTGCCCTTTTAATTGAATTACAATTGGGAAATTAAGTTCTAGGAGCATCATGATCCACCACACATCTTAGAATGGGTGGAATCTTAGAATGTGTGGTTTACCCTAAATGAATAAAATACCATGCCAACAAGCAGAGGGTAAAGTTATTTTTAAAGTCTTAGAGGCAAGCGAGATTGTCATGGGCAGGGAATGCGTCTTTGTTGTACTGAACTCTCCCAAGCACTTAATACAGCGCTTTGCACACAGTAAGTACTCGGTGGTTACAACTGAATGAATGAGGGAAGTACTCGTTCAATATAATGAATGTTTAGAGGTACCTTGGATATTTTATTTTCCTAATGGTATTTGTTAAACGCTTACTATGTGCCAGATGCTGTACTAAGCCCTGGGGTAGATACAAGATAATCAGGTTGGACACAGTCCATGTCCCATATGGGGTTCACAGTCTTAATCCCAGTTTGCAGATGAGGTAACCGAGGCACAGAGAAGTGAAGTGACTTGCCCAAGGTCACACAGCAGACAAGTGGCAGAGCTGGGATTAAAACCCAGCTCCTTCTGACTCCCAGGCCTGTCCTGTATTCACTGGGCAATGCTCTTTCTAAAACACTATATTGATTGGGGATTGGTGTCTAGGATGTTTCAGTGTAAGTGGGTTATATTTTGGGCAAGCCTGAAGTTGTGAACACTATTCAAAATAATAGATATGATTGAGCTTGTATTTCAAAACTTCTTTTTTTCATTAAGAGACTTCAATTCAGTGCAGTAGAAGTGCCTGCTATATTTGTGGTGTCAAATTCAAGTAATAAAAAGATTCACTAGGATCCTAAACCTAGTTACTGATGGATTTTGATTATATGGAACAAGTTATTATGTAATTCTTTTTTTCATTGAAGTTTGTCATTCTCTCATTTTCTCAATTTTAAAAAAAAAGACTTTTGGCCTATGAAAATCTAAAACTGTTCATCACAGTTGAAAATCTCATATCTTCCACTCCTTGTCCTACCCAAAACTTCCTTTTTAAATGATGTTTTAGCTAATGTAAACTTCTGTGGTTGTGTTTTCAATACTATGGAAAAGTGTTCTGATTGTTTTCAACTGATTGCAGAGAATATAGACACTACAACCAAAAAGATATATTTGGCTTGAAGGTGTCGCACCTCAGCATGTAGTGAATGCAAAAATCAACAGATGGTGTTAACTGCTGTAATCATTACTAACAATCTTGCTGATTTTAATGTGACTATAATTCCACACTCCCAAACCAATTAGCCCAAATCTAACAATTTTGAAACTTGCCATGTAGCCATGCTGTTTCCTTCACAAGGTCCTTCATTTCTGCCCTTATCCACATTATCTTAATAAAACGGTATTGAGCTCAGGAAGGCTTGAGGATACATTTCCCAAATGGGGATTTACTTATATCCCTTCTTCCTTAAAAGGGGTTGGATATAGTTAGACATACCAGTTGACCAATTTATGGTGAAAAACATGTATATGCTCATGCCTGGTCTCATTTTGTCAATCATTAATGTAGATTCAGCAGTGGAAAATTGAGGGTTTTAGAAACTTGTTTTAGAAACTTTTTTTCAAGTAGTTTTGTTCCTCTTTAACACAGTTCTTCCTGTAGAGCTTTCCCCCGTTTATAATGCTCGTGTTTGTACTTTTCCATTATAGCATTTTGAATTATAATGTCAGGATTCCTTACAGTTTTCTTACATGTCGTGATAGTAGTCTGAGCAAAGAAAAGTCAGTCTGGTGTGGGACTCAGGTGTGGTGTGAGACCTTCATCATCATCAATTCTGCTTACTGAGCGCTTACTGTGTGCGGAGTAGTGTACTAAGTGCCTGGGGGAGTACAATAAAATCTCCCTTGCACCTACCATTTTAATTGGACTGACCAGTCAATTTCCCTTGCCATTTACTGGAATGAGAGAAGTGTGTATTTGTGATAAGTAGCACAGATGTCCTAATCTCTGTTCCTGTACCTCATTCATTTGATCAATCAATTTGTCAGCCAAGCCATAAACAGGTATATAAAATGCCTACTAATTATTAACATAATAGTAATGATCAAAATGTATTGGAAAAACCACCTTGTGATTTTTGCCCAACGTCAGAACCTATCCTAAGGATTCTGGTTTTGGCTCCGTATTCAGCCAAGCTTTCTACTCCTGCTCATTTATCCATTCTTCTGCAACAGAGTCCAGTCTGCTTTTCTCCTAGCCATTACTATCCCTCACACATTGTTTTACAAATCACAAGCAAGAGCAGGCAATACTGTTTTCTGCAAAGCACTGGTGCACTTAACTGTTTTAGCTGAAAACCTGCATAAGGCAATATAAATTACAATTTGTGTGCTCTGTCAGTCATAGAGATAAACCCAAGCCAAGAAGCACATATTATCCTGCACTCTTTTTTAAAAATTCACCTAGTGCGTTTGTTTATGTCAGTGCCTTATCGATCCACATATAAATAACACTATATTGCCATACACGTAAATCAATACTTTTCAAAGTGTATGGGCAAAAGGCTTGCCTTATCCTTTTTACAAGTGTAAATCATTTTGAGCCCTAGCGATGTGCATTTCTTACTGCTTTATTATTTACTGGACCATCTTGAAGCGTTTCTTCACGTAAGGAATCCAGTTCATGCTTAACAAGTGCTTTTATCACCACCAGAAATAAATATTACTAGACTGTGTACAATTTATTATTGCATTTATATTGTCTGTCTTCCCTGTAGGGTTTAAGCTCACTGTGGGCAGGGAACTGGTCTGCTACCTCCCACTTGTCAGCTGTGTGACTGTGGGCAAGTCACAACTTCTCTGTGCCTCAGTTACTTCATCTGTAAAATGGGGATTAACTGTGAGCCTCACGTGGGACACCCGATTACCCTGTATCTACCCCAGCACTTAGAACAGTGCTTGGCACATAGTAAGCACTTAACAAATACCAACATTATTATTATTACTCTCCCAAGTGCTTACTACAGTGCTCTGCGTATAGTAAGTATTCAGTAAATACCACTGACAGATTAAGGTTCCCATTAGGGTTATGGGTAATGCCGACGTAACGCAGATTTGAGGTCTGAGGTCAACTCTTCCCAATACTCATTCCCGACGTCTAACTGTATCTCAGGTGTCCTTTCCACTCATGCTTCAGCATTCCTCATCACTTTTCATTCCACTATACCATCATTCATTCATTTAATAGTATTTATTGAGCACTTACTATGTGCAGAGCACTGTACTAAGCGCTTGGAATGTACAATTCAGCAACAGGTAGAGACAATCCCTGCCCATTGATGGGCTTACAGTCTAATCGGGGAAGACAGACGGACAAAAACAATAGCAATAAATAGAATCAAGGGGATGTACATCTCATTAACAAAATAAATAGGGTAATATAAATATGTACAAATGAGCGGATGAGCACAGTGCTGAGGGGAGGGGAAGGGAGAGGGGGAGGAGCAGAGGGAAAGGCAGGGGGAAAGGGGGCTTAGGTGTGGGGAGGTGAAGGGGCAGAGAGGGAGCAGAGGGAAAAGGGGAAGCTCAGTCTGGGAAGGCCTCTTGGAGGAGGTGACCTCTCAGTAGGGCTTTGAAGAGGGGAAGAGAGTTCCCATCATTCCTGGGATCCCTTAGGTTTCTCCTGCTTTCCATTGAAATATTGCAGCAGCGTGGCTTAGTGGAAAGAGCACGGGCTTGGGAGTCAGAGGTCATGGGTTCAAATCCCAGCTCAGCCACTTGTCAGCTTTGTGACTTTGGGCAATTCACTTCACTTCTCTGTGCCTCAGTTACCCCATCTGTAAAGTGGGGATTAAAACTGTGAACCCCACGTGGGATAACCTGATCACCTTGTATTCGCCCCAGTGCTTAGAACAGTGATTTGCACATAGGAAGTGCTTACCAGATGCTATCATCATTATTATTATTAATGCCCTCTACCTCTTCTTGAACAGCAGAAGTGCCAACCTCAATAGAAGTAGGTGAAAGATGCAGTAGGTCTAGGATAGGACTTTAGTAGCAGCATGGCATAGAAGAGAATCAGCATAGCGTAGTGGGTAGAGCATGGGCCTGCGAATCAGAAGTTCATGGGTTCTAAACCTGGTACTGCCACTTGTCTGCCGTGTGACCTTGGGCAAGTCTTTTCACTTCTCCATGCCTCAGTTACCTCATCTGTAAAATGGGGATCGAGACTGTGAGCCCCACATGGGACAGGAATTGTGCCCAACCCGTTTAGCTTGTATCTACCCCAGTGCCTAGCACGCAGTAAGCACTTAAATGCCATAATTATTGATATTATTGTTATTTCTTCAGATGTAGTTCATTCAGCAAGTCGTCTAGAATTGTTGCCCCAATTCTGCAAGCTTTCTTAATAAAAATAATAACTGTGATGATGATAATAATGATGTTAAATGGTATTTGTTAAGTGCATATTATGTGCCAGGACTCTACTAAGCCCTGGGGTAGGAACAAGCTATTCAGTACAGAAACAGTTTCTTTCTCATTTGAAACTCACAGTCTGAGGTAGGAGGGAAAACAGGTTTAGAATCCCCATTTTACAGATGAGGAAACTGAGGCACAGAAGTCAAGGCTTGCCCCAGGTCACACAGCAGGAAAGTGACAATGATGATTATGGCATTTGTTAAGCGCTTACTATGTGCCAATCACTGTTCTAAGCACTGGAGTAATAATAATAATGTTGGTATTTGTTAAGTGCTTACTATGTGCAGAGCACTGTTCTAAGTGCTGGGGTAGATACAGGGTAGTCAGGTTGTCTCTCTCGTTCACCCCACACATCCTATCCGTTACCAAGACCTGCTGGTTTCACCTCTACAATATCGCCAAGATCCGCCCTTTCCTCTCCACCCAAACAGCTACCTTACTGCTACAGGCTCTCGTTATATCCCGACTAGACTACTGTGTCAGCCTTCTCTCTGACCTCCCTTCCTCCTCTCTCGCCCCGCTCCATTCTATTCTTCACTCCGCTGCCCGGCTCATCTTCCTGCAGAAACGATCTGGGCATGTCACTCCCCTTCTTAGACAACTCCAGTGGTTGCCTATCAACCTCCGCTCCAAACAAAAACTCCTCACTCTAGGCTTCAAGGCTCTACATCACCTTGACCCTTCCTACCTCTCCTCCCTTCTCTCTTTCCACCGCCCACCCCACATGCTCCGCTCCTCCGCCGCCCACCTCCTCACCGTCCCTCGGTCTCGCCTATCCCGCCGTCGACCCCTGGGCCACGTCCTCCCGCGGTCCTGGAACGCCCTCCCTCCTCACCTCCGCCAAACTGATTCTCTTCCCCTCTTCAAAACCCTACTTAAAACTCACCTCCTCCAAGAGGCCTTCCCAGACTGAGCTCCCCTTCTCCCTCTACTCCCTCTGCCACCCCCCCTTTACCTCTCCACAGCTAAACCCTCTTTTTCCCCCTTTCCCTCTGCTCCTCCACCTCTCCCTTCCCATCCCCACAGCACTGTACTCGTCCGCTCAATTGTATATATTTCCATTACCCTATTTATTTTGTTAATGAATTGTACATCGCCTCAATTCTATTTAGTTGCCATTGTTTTTACGAGATGTTCTTCCCCTCGACTCTATTTATTGCCATTGTTCTTATCTGTCCGTCTCCCCCGATTAGACTGTAAACCCGTCAAACGGCAGGGACTGTCTCTATCTGTTGCCGACTTGTTCATTCCAAGCGCTTAGTACAGTGCTCTGCACATAGTAAGCACTCAATAAATACTATTGAATGAATGAAAGGTTGTCCCATGTAAGGCTCACGGTTAATCCCCATTTTACAGATGAGGTCACTGAGGCACCGAGAAGTTAAGTGACTTGCCCACAGTCACACAGCTAAGTGGCAGATCAGGGATTTGAACCCATGACCTCTGATTCCCAAGCCCGAGCTCTTTCCACTGAGCCGCACTGCTAGATACAAAGTAATCAAGTTGTCACTTTTGGGGCTCACAGACTTAACCCCCATTTTACAGATGAGGTAACTGAAGTTCAGGGAAGTTAAGTGACTTGCCCTATATCACCCAGCTGATCACACAGTGGAGGAGCTGAGATTAGAACCCATGTACTCTGACTCCCAAGCCTGTGTTCTTTCCACTAAGCCACGCTGTTAGAACTTGGGTCTTATGACTCCCAAGCCAGTGCTCTTTCTACTAGACCATCCTGCTTTTTACCTTCTTCCATAGCCTTTTTTTTCTCATAAAGCCCCAGTGCTGAAAAATTCAGTATTGTCTTTGTCTAGATGACATTCTGGACACACAAAATCAAAATAATGAAAACTAAATGAACTGCTAGAGAGTATTCAAGTGTGTCTGAGTATTTTTTTTTTTTGAATTGAAGTAATGGAATCTGAAGTGTTTCAATATGGTTGCAGAGTATATATAGCACCTGAAGTTGAATATCAAGCTTCATCATCTGGAATCCGTGCAAATCAACTCTAGTTAAGCTCTAGCAGGTGACAGATCTTTCCTGCTTTTTTTCTGAGGCATGGACTGAAAGACATACTATATTTTATAAACTGCTTCCAAGAAATGTAATTTGAATGGCAAAGACTATCTTTATTCCTAGTAAAATCCTGGAAATAAAGTGGATGTTTGTGATATCTTACTGCAGACTAAGTCAGAGTGACTCTGAACGACATTATGCAATTTATAATCTATCCGTTGCTGAATTGTCCATTCCAAGCGCTTAGTACAGTGCTCTGCACATAGTAAACACTCAATAAATACTATTGAATGAATGAATGAATGAATGAATAATCTTTCGTTGTTAGTAGTGAAGGTCATGACCTTGAAGGTCATGTATCTACCCCAGCACTTAGAACAGTGCCTGGCACATAGTAAGTGCTTAACAAATGCCATGAGTATTATTGTCTGCTGTGTGACCCCCTTGGGCAAGTCACTTAACTCCTCTGTGCTTCAGTTATCTCATCTGTAAAATGGGTCAAGGGGCTGCATCCAACCCGATTTGCTTATATCCATTCCAGAACCTTGTAGAGTGCAGGGCACAGAGTAAACACTGAATACCATAATAATAATAATAGTTATTATTATTATGTTGTCTGCCAACCCTTTTATACTGAACTCTCCCAAGTACTGAGACCAGTGCTCTGCAGGCAGTAAGTGTGTAAGAGAAGCAGCATGGCTCAGTGGAAAGAGCCCGGGCTTGGGAGTCAGAGGTTGTGGGTTCAAATCCCGGCTCCACCACTTGTCAGCTATGTGACTTTGGGCAAGTGACTTCACTTCTCTGGGCATCAGTTACCTCATCTGTAAAATGGGGATTAAGACTGTGAGCCCCAAGTGGGACAACCAAGTCACCTTGTATCCCCCCAGCGCTTAGAACAGTGCTTTGCACATAGTAAGCGCTTAACAAATATCATTATTATTAGTAGTAAATATCAACCAGTCAAATTGATCACTTATTATATGTAATAATGATGGTATTTGTTAAGCACTTACTATGTACCAAGCCCTGTTCTAAGTGCTGGGGTAGATAGAAGGCTATCAGGCTGTCCCACGTGGGGCTCACAGTCTTAATCCCCATTTTACAGATGAGGAAACTGAGGCACTGAGTAGTTAAGTGACTTGCCCAGTCATCCAGCTGACACGGAGCAGAGCCGGGATTAGAACCCATGACCTCTGACTCCCAAGCCCGTGCTCTTTCCACTAAGCCACGCTGCTTCCAAACTGTATCAAGCACTTGGGAGAGCACAATACAACAGAGTTGGTATATGTGTTCCCTGACCACAAGGAGTTTACAGTCTAGAGGAGGTGAAAGGTATTAAAATAAATTGCAGATTTATACCCGAGTGCTGTGGGGTGGAGGATGGGTGAATATTAAGTACTCAAAGGGCACAGGTCCAAATATTTAGGTGGCACAGAAGGGAGAGGGAGTAGAGGAAGCCATCTTGGAGGAGGTGTGAAGACTTGGAATAAGACTTGGAAGTTGGGGAGAGTGGTGGTCTATTGTATATGAAACGTGAGGAAGTTCTAAGCCAGCGGGAGAAATTGGGCAAGATGTTGGCCGCAAGATAGATGAGATCAAGGTACAAGAATATGATGATATTAGAGGAGCAAAGTGTATGGGCTGAGTTGTAGTAGGAAATCAGTGAGGTAAGACGGAAGGGGGCAAGCTGATTAAATGTTTTATAGTTTAAGGTGAGGAGTCTCAGCTTGGTGCAGAGATAGATGGGCAACAACTAGAGGTTCTTGAGCAGTGGGGAGATGCGGGCGGAATGCTTTTAAAAAACAAACAATTCCAGGAAGTAGAATGAACTACGAACTGGAGTGGGGAGAGACCGGGGGCAGGGAAGACAGTGAATAGACTCATGCAGTAGTCAAGGTGGGATATTATGAGTGCTTGGATCACCATAGTAGTAGTTAAGATGGAGAGGAAAGGGTGGATTTTAGTGATGTGAGGAAAAATATCCTTGATTGAGAAGTGGCCTCTCTCCCAGTTGCTGCGGTTTGAGCTGTGTGACAAAAGTAGAATAGAAAACTTTATTTTTTTCTGGGAAAGGAGATCTCTAGCGGACAGAATCCTAACTTCCTGTCTCTGTTTATGTGTATTAAGAGTTCATTTGGGGAAAAAGACATATGGTACCCCAAGTTTTGGGTCTGAATGCATGTAATAATAATAATAATAATGTTGGTATTTGTTAAGCGCTTACTATGTGCAGAGCACTGTTCTAAGCGCTGGGGTAGACACAGGGGAATCAGGTTGTCCCACGTGGGGCTCACAGTCTTCATCCTCATTTTACAGATGAGGTAACTGAGGCACAGAGAAGTTAAGTGACTTGCCCACAGTCACACAGCTGACAGGTGGCAGAGCTGGGATTTGAACTCATGAGCTCTGACTCCAAAGCCCAGGCTCTTTCCACTGAGCCACGCTGCTTCCCTATTGGTGGGCCAAATCAAGGGAGATTGGAAACAGTGATTGGAGAGAGCCTGGGGGAAAGGAGTGGAACAATTAATAATATCCTCCCCATCTTTCATTGCTGGGCTGCTTTCTGAAAGAGCTGACAAAACACCCCACTTCAGTCAAGTGGTCATGCTTTTGGGGGTTCTATCCTGCCACCCCAAAGGTCTATGGTACAACTCATTCGGTCTGTCTTATGCTGTCGAGTCATCTCCGACCCCTAGTGACATCATGGACACATCTCGCCCAGCACTCCCCACCTCCATCTGCAATCGTTCTGGTAGTGGATCCATAGAGTTTTCTTGGTAAAAATCTAGAAGTGGTTTACCATTGCCTCCTTCCACGCAGTCAACTTGAGTCGCCACCCTCGACTCTCTCCCGAGCCGCTTCGGCCCAGCAGGGGTGAGTTTTGACTTGTTGCAGATTGCCTTCCACTCGCTAGCCACTGCCCCAGCTAGGAAGGGAAAATGCCTCTCCTTGACTCTCCCTCCCCCAGTTGAGACTGGTAGAGAACTGGAAACTCTCCAGGTGCGACCCTGAGAGGGGATGACTCATTAAGGTCCTGCTTTTAGGTGAAGCAGCAGACACAACTGATCTGTAAAGGAAGTAGTCATAAAAATGACAGTGGCAGTTTTTGCTGGAAAAGGAGAGGATTATAATAATAATTTTGGTACTTGTTAAGCACTTACTATGTGTGAAGCACTGTCCTAAGCACTGGGGTAGATACAAGTTGGTCAGATTGGACACAATCCCTGTCCCATGAAGGGCTCACAGTCTTAATTCGTGTTTTAAAGATGAGGTAACTGAGGCAAGGGAAGTTTAGTGACCTACTCAAGGTCAACACACAGCCGACATGTGGCAGAAAGTGTCAGCTTCTCATCTTCAGCTGCAGAAACAGTCCTCACTAGGGTGGGCCAAACTTGTCCTTTCAGGGTAGAAATATTCCTTATGACTCTGCTGAAGACCCCTATTAATAACCCTGAAATGCCCATTTTGGCACCACCAGATAGCAGGTGTTGCTGTTGGCCCTGTCTACCCATGGCTAGCACCCCACTCGAGTGTTGGGTGCTGTGGACATGGAGGGTACATCTATTTTAAATCATAATTTGTCAATGGGGTGAGCACCCAGAGGTAAGTAGCGCTTCATTAATTAAAAAATAATGTCAACAGGACAGGTTGTTGCCGTAGGATAGACGTCTGCTACAACTATATAATAAGTGTAGTGAAAGCGTTTATCAAAAGTCAACCTGGAGTGGAAATTGAAGCATCTTTTTTTTTGAAGTAGGAGGTGTTAAACCGTGCTGACTTTCTAGTCCTCTGAATTAATTTTGGTCCATTGAGCTACCTGAGATGCCATGAAGCAAAGGAAAGGATTGGCTTATGGGCCATATCAATAGTCAGCCATATTTATTGGGTTCCTACTGTGTGCAGTAAGTGTACTAAGTGCTTGGACGAGTACAACAGAATTGATAGATATATTCCTTACCCTCAAGGCCACATGACTTTTTTTGGCAAAGTAACTGCTCCTTTCTTCTCTGGTTTGTTTTTGCCTGACCATAGACGATGCCACAGATTATGAAGTGCTAACTATGTTTGGGTTTAGAACCTGAAAGTTTGAAATTTGGCCAGTGTTCATTGTGGACAGGAAGTGTGTCTATCAACTCTGTTGTTCTCTCCCAAGCACTTAGTACAGTGTCCTGCACATAGTAAACATTCAATAAATACCCTTATTGATGATGATGCTTTCTTTTGCATTGTTGAGATATAGTTACAAGCTGCATTTAAACATTGCCCCCTAAAGAGTATCTCTGTTTTCTACTCTGTTTCTGAGGAGAGCCACCCCTCTCCCTATTCCTCCCTTCTGGGCTAATTTATCAGCCCTGGTCTCCTAAACACCCACTATCCCAATGCTTGACACGAATTCCTAACTTTTTAAAAAATATGAATTCTTCCATCCCTGTTCGTGCATGCTTTCTTTCGTTTCACCCTACAGCAGCAGCAGTGGGCCATTTTGTCATCTTTATTGTTAAGAAGAGGAAGAGAATTTCCATGTATTGATTTGTAAATCTCAATTCACCCGTTTAGCTGAAGCATCAATAAATCATTGCTGTGGACGGTAGTTTATTTGGACCATTTTTGAAAATGGTGTATATGAGCAGAAATGGACAGTAGGTGGTCCCCACTCATTGGGTGGAGTGATTATTTCAGAGTGGTCTGATTATTACAATGAGAATTGATTGATAATGCAATTTTGTGGTTTAACCTCTGGGGAAAGAATGGGACCATTAATCTGTCAAAGGCCTAAATGATGCATCATCCAGACATTAGATTATGAGACAGGATTGGACTTTGCTAGCCATGATTTCAAACCCAGGAGAAGCTACTCCATCAAAATTAGGATGGTCAAATCAAAGCGGCAGTGAGCTACAGCCATTATAGACCTTCCCAGAACAAGAGAGCATCAGACATTTGGGAGCTTCTATTGTCCTGGTTAAATTTGGCTGTTTCTTTATGCTTTAGGATTTCCTGTTAAAAAGAGAGCCACTAGATTTGTCTTCCCTCTCAGCCCCACAGCACTTATGTACATATCTGTAATTTATTTATATTAATGTTTGTCTCCACCTCTAGACTGTAAGCTCGCTATAGGCAGGAAACACGTCTGCTAGTGCTGTTATATTGTCCTCTTCCTCATGCTTAGTACAGTGTTCTGCACAGTAAGCTCTCAATAAATTACATTTGGTTCATTGATTTGTGAATTGATCCTAAAACCAAACTTTCTTGAAGACTATTCTTCCCCTTCACTTCCCATCTGCTGTGCATGTTTTCTTTCCTGCAGATCTTTCATTCTTCTCTGCACACCAGGAAGCCATATTCCCATTTATTCCCAGATGCCACATCTGACAGTTTATGGAATAGGTAAGGGCTGCATGTGAAGGGGTACACACCTCATTTTGTGGCTCAATTGAAAAGCAGAAAAATGGCCAGGCTGACTGAATAGTTTGAGTATTTCAATCTAAGCCTTCCCAATCTCAATCATGTTTAATATCTTTGCTAATATAATAACACGTCTCTTCCATCTCTTGGCAGCCTGTTTTTAGGAAAGTTTGCAAATACAGAGTTATTTGCTGAAATTTAAATTGCCAAGAAATTTCTATGATCTGGTGTGGAAGTCCGATGAATTTAGCCATAATGGAACATATAATAATTGATATTGTGTCCTTAGTCCTGCCCTCCGTTTAGTAGTAGCGTGGCTTAGTGGAAAGAGCCTGAGCTTGGGAGTCAGAGGATGTGGGTTCTAATCCCAGCTCTGCCACTTGTCTGCTGTGTGACCTTGGGCAAGTCTCTTAACTTCTCTGTGCCTCAGTTCCCTCCTCAGTAGAATGGGAATGAAGACTGTGAGCCCCACATAGGATAACCTTATTACCTGGTATCTACCCCAGTGCTTAGAACAGGGCTTGGCACGTACTAAGTGCTTAACAAATACCGTCATCATTATTATTATTGGTAAGCTCTTCATGGATGGGGATGACTCCTTTTACTCCATTTTTGGAGGGTTGTTGCCCAACCCCTTCTTCCATGCTCTGCATACCTTTACATGCTCAAAAATAGTTTTATAATGAAGTGTGGTTGGTAAAATCTGGCCCCTGAACCTCTTTTTTGATCTCTAATTGTATCTGTGAAATTGTTTAATGCAATTGGGTAGGACAGAGAGTATGACCTAGACCTACACGTTTATGAATTGTTGATATTTACAGAAAATGGACAATGTGAATTGAAAATTTTTCATTAAGTCAGTCAATCGCACTAATAATAATAATGTTGGTATTTGTTAAGCACTTACTCTGTGCAGAGCACTATTCTAAGCACTGGGGTAGATACAGGGTAATCAGATTGTCCCACGTGAGGCTCACAGTCTTCATCCCCATTTTATAGATGAGTTAACTGAGGCCCAGAGAAGTGAAGTGACTTGCCCACAGTCACAGCTGACAAGTGGCAGGGCCGGGATTCAAGCCCATGACCTCTGACTCCCAGGCCCGTGCTCTTTCCACTGAGCCACGTTGCTTCCCATTCCGCTGTGTGCGGAGCACTCTCCTAAGTGCTTGAGAGAATGCGATATAATGGAGTCTTCTAGACTGGAAGGCCATTATGGGCAGGGAGCTTCTCTGCTATTTCTGTTGTAGTGTACTCTCCCATGTGCTTAGTATAGTCCTCTGTACATAGCGCTCAGCGTGGCTCAGAGAAGCAGCGTGGCTCACTGGAAAGAGCACGGGCTTTGGAGTGAGAGGTCATGGGTTCGAACCCCGGCTCTGCCACTTGCCAGCTGTGTGACTTTGGGCAAGTCACTTAACTTCTCGGTGCCTCAGTTCCCTCATCTGTAAAATGGGGATTAAGACTGTGAGCCCCACGTGGGACAACCTGATTCCCTTGTGTCTACCCCAGCGCTTAGAACAGTGCTCGGCACATAGTAAGCGCTTAACAAATACCAACATTATTATTATTATTAAATACTAATGAATGATTGATAGGCATGTTCCTTGCCCACAATAACTTTGCATTCTGCAGGAGACAGACATAAATATTAATAAATTACAGCTATGTACATAAGAGCTGTGGGACTGAGGGAGGGGTGAATTAAGGGAGTAAATTCAAGTACAAGGGTGGCGTAAAAAGGGAGTGGAAGAAGAGGAAATGAGGTCTTGGTCAAGGAAGCCCTCTTTCAGGAATTGTGCCTTCAAAAAGCATATCTTTAAAGGTGGGGAGAGTAATTGTCTATTGGATATGCAGGGGGAGGGCATTCCAGGCCAGAGGCAGGACACGGGTGAGAGGTCAGCAGCAGGATAGATGAGATCGAGGGGCAGTGAGTAGTTTGGCAATAGAGGATTGAAGTGTGTGGGCTGGGTTGTAGGAGAGCAGCGAGGTAAGATAGGAGGGGGCAAGGGTCAGCTCTTGGCCCTCTTCTGTTCTCCATCTATACTCCCTTGGTGAACTCATTTGTTCCCATGCCTTCAACTGTCCTCTCTATGCAGATGACACCCAAATCTACATCTCCTCCCCTGTTCTCTCCCCCTCCGTCCAGGCTCGTACCTCCTCCTGCCTTCAGGATGTCTCCATCTGGATGTCTGCCCACCACCTAAAACTCAGCATGTCTAAGACTGAGCTCCTTATAATGTTGGTATTTGTTAAGCGCTTACTATGTGCAGAGCACTGTTCTAAGCACTGGGGTAGATACAGGGGAATCAGGTTGTCCCACATGGGGCTCACAGTCTTCATCCCCATTTTACAGATGAAGTAACTGAGGCACAGAGAAGTGAAGTGACTTGCCCACAGTCACACAGCTGACAAGTGACAGAGCTGGGATTCGAACCCATGATCTCTGACTCCAAAGCCCGTGCTGTTTCCACTGAGCCACGCTGCTCCAAAACCCTGTCCTCTCCCTGACTTCCCTGTCACTGTGGACGGCATGACCAACCTGCCCTTCTTACAGGCCCACAACCTCGGTGTCATCCTTGACTCTGCTCTCTCATTCACCCCACACATCCAATCCATCACCAATGCCTGCCGGTCTCACCTTCACAATATCGCCAAGATCCGCCCTTTCCTCTCCATCCAAACCACTACCGTGCTGGTACAAGCTCTCATAATATCCCGACTGGATTATTGTGTCAGCCTCCTCTCTCATCTCCCTTCCTCCTGTCTCTCCCTGCTCCAGTCTATTCTTCATTCTGCTGCCCGGATCATCTTCCTACAGAAACGCTCTGGACATGTCACTCCCCTCCTCTAAAACCTCCAGTGGTTGCCTATCAACCTGTGCACGAAACAAAAACTCCTCACTCTTGGCTTCAAAGGTCTCCATCACCTTGCCCCCTCCTACCTCAACTCCCTTCTCTCTTTCTACTGACCACCCTGTACACTCCGCTCCTCTGCTGTTCACCTCCTCACCGTCCCATATTGGCGCCTGTCCTGCCGTCGACCCCTGGCCCACAATCTACCTCTGTCCTGGAACGCCCTCCCTCCTCACATCCACCAAACCAACTCTCTTCCCCTCTTCAAAGCCCTACTGAGAGCTCACCTCCTCCAGGAGACCTTCCCAGACTGAGTACCCCCTTTCCCTCTGCTCCTCCTCTCCCCATTCCCCCTTTTCCCACCCTCTGCTCTTCCCCCTTCCCCTCCCTTCAGCACTGGGCATATTTATATATATTATTTATTACTTTGTTTATTTTGTTAATGATGTGTGTATATATATATGTGATTCTATTTATCTTCCTGACATCTGCGCCAGACTACTTGTTCTGTTCTGTTTTGCTTTGCTGTCTGTCTCCCCCGTTTAGACTGTGAGCCCGTCACTGGGCAGAGATTGTCTCTATCTGTTGCCAAATTGTACGTTCCAAGCGCTTAGTACAGTGCTCTGCACATAGTAAGCGCCCAATAAATACTTTTGAATGAATGAATGAATGAGAGCTTTAAAGCCAATGGCAAGGTGACATTTGCAGGAGAGGATGGGCAACTACTGGAGATTCTTGAGCAGTGGGGAAACATGGACTGAACATTTTTATAGAAAAATGATCCATGCAGCAAAGTAAAGTATGGACTGGAGTTGGGGCGAGACAGGAGGCAGGGAGATCAGCAAGGAGGCTGATGCTGAAATCAAGACAGGACAGGCTAATAATAATACTGGTATTTAAGTCCTTACTATGTGCCAGAGGTAAGTGCTTGAATTTATCTGATAGGAATTTGGATGGAGAGGGAAGAGCAAATTTTTGCAATGTTGTGAAGTTTGAACTGACAGGATTTAGTGACAGGTTGAATATGTGGGTTGAATGAGAGAAATGAGTTGAGGATAATGCCAAGTTGGGTTTTTTGTTTGTTTTTTATGGTATTTAAGCACTTTCTATGTGCCAGGCATGATTCTAAGCACTGAGATAGATACAAAGTAATCAGGTTGGATCCAGTCCATGTCCTAACTGGGGCTCACAGTCATAATCACCATTTTACAGATGAGGGAACTGAGGCAGAGAGAAATTAAGTGTCTTGCTCAAGGTCCAACAACAGACAACTGGCATAGCTGGGATAGAGAAGCAGCATGGCTCAGTGAAAAGAGCACAGCTTGGGAGTCAGAGGTCATGGGTTCTGATCCCGGCTCAGCTGCTTGTCAGCTGTGTGACCTTGGGCAAGTCACTTTACTTCTCTGGGCCTCAGTTACCTCATCTGTAAAATGGGGATGAAGACTGTGAGCCCCACGTGGGACAACCTGATTACCTTGTATCCCCTCACCAGTGCTTAGAACAGTGCTTTGCACATAATAAGCGCTTAACAAATACCATCATTCTTATTATTAGAACCCAAGTCCTTTTGACTCCCAGGTCCGTGCTCTATCCACTAGGCCTTGCAGTTTCTTTAGCTTGTGAGACCGGAAGGATGGTGGTGCTGTTTAAATGGTGGTGCTGTTTACAGGAAAACAGTGAGGAGGACAGGGTTTGGGTGGAAAGATAAAGAGTTCTGGTTTGGATATGTTAAGTTTGAGGTGTCAGCGAGACATCCTAGTGGAGATGTTTTGAAGGTAGGAGGAAATGCCTTTCTTGATTAGATATCATTAAATTAATGAGTTTTAAAGTGTGGTGTGGAGGAAGTAAAACATTATTTTCATTCCATACAGCTGTATGCAGTGATGGGCTGTGGGAAAAGAGAACACTGAGGCTGTGGTGGGGTTGAATCATTGAGTGATTATTGTATCAGCACTTGGGAGAATGCAAGTGAATTAAGAGACTCAGTCTCATTTCCTCTTACCTTTCTGTTCCATTTCCCCTTATTGTCTCATCTTTTCTCTCCTCCTCCCCTTTTTTACTAGATGTAGTTGTTACATGGACCACATAATAGCCTGCCAGATATAGGACACCTTGCCAAATTACTTAGAGTGAGAAGCAATAGCCCTATTTCAAACCTCACATCCAAAAAGAATCAGAGATGTGGAATCTGCCCAGAATCTGAAAGGAAATTCTGCTGAATACTCTGAAGAACTATAAAACTGTGTGCTGACAGATAATATTTTAATCAGCGACACAAGTGAAGTGGATGCAGGAAAATAAATTCAAGGATTTTAAACCACAAGTACCCATTACAGTTTGCATCAGAAAGCTCCAAAATAGATCATTAATTCCCTCTTCCCATCAGATTCATTAAGGGGATAAGGGCTTACCCTGAGGAGCCAGCCAAGTTCTGCAGACTTCCTTCACTCATCCGACATCAGGAGGAAAAAAGCGAGAGAGCAGAAATCCCCCCACCCTTATCAAGACCAGGCAAGGGCTCGATTCATCCCAGGGCCACCACCTACAGTAGTGAAGAGGTCAGGTGTCAAACCACATTGTTTTCTGTCTCCTTTTCCATTTCTAGTAATTCCCTTGCCAACCTCAATAAGCTCTTTTGGATCATCATCAGTGGTATTTATTGAGCACTTATTGGATGCAGAGTATGAATTAAGGCCTTGGGGGAGTACAGCGTAACAGAGTTGGTTGATGCATTCCCTACCCACAACGAACTTACAGTCTCGACTGAGCCAATGCAGCACCACTATCTCAGCTCCACACCTGTTTTGCGGTTACAAAAATGATGTAAAAATGGAGGACAGTTATACAGGTTAAGATGTATTTTGCTGCTTTGCTAAAGATTTAATATACCAGTGTGAAAGAAGAAAAAGCTGGTGTTGTGTTCAATGTATTAGAGTAAAAAATCTAGAATTCCAGAGAATCAACCAGTCAATTAATGTGTATTAAGCACTTACTGTATCCAGAACATTATACTAAGTGCCTGGGAGAGTACAGCACAGTAGAAGTGGTAGACATGATCCCTGCTAGCAGCTTACAATGTAGAGGACCTTTGAGGAAAGCATAGTGTAAGACACAGGTAAATATATTGGTGAATTTCAACTTAATCTTATAGTTATTGTCAAATTTCTGAGGACTGGCAGCGTATGTAAAGACTTGGAAATATGAATATAAAAATGGGACAGAAAAGCATCCATGCTCACAAGGCATGTAGATTTTACAGTGTACTCTCCCAAGCACTTAGTAGAGTACTCTGCACACAATAAAATACTCAGACCATACTCTAGTGCTCAGTCTAAAGTACTCTAGACTGTAAGCCCATTGTGGTCAGGGAATGGGTATGTCGTTGTACTCTTCCAAATGTTTAGTGTAGTGCTCTGCACACAGTAAGCGCTTGATAAATATAATTGCCGGACTGAGTAAATCCCATTGATTTACTGATAGAGTGAGAGGAGACGAGAGACAAAGGGAAACTTGAAAGAATTTGCATCAAAACAAACATAACTCTGCGAGATTGTTCAACACAGCAGGACCATCTCCCTCAAAACTTTTAACACCACTCACCCTGAGTCCGGTAAGCAGTCAGTTCGAAGCTTTTCCTCCAGCCACCGCCTCACTTTGGGGCGGGGCCATATCAGTCACTCATGTGGGCCCAGGGATAATAGATAATATGGGCCCTCCCCTGATTTTGGTGACATCATTACTTCACGCCGCATACAGCATTCAAGGAGGTTCTTTAGCCTCACTGATGAGAGCCCGTTAAAGAGTCCCGTCCCTCCGCCGTTGGCTTATGGCATCACACTCCTGTGCCAACAGGGGTCAATCATTCATGATTGACACATTTGACACACACGTTTGACACATCAAACGCCATAATGGTCACTGATGATTCTGATAGCATGTCAGATCAGGGGATAGATGCTTTCTTGGGGTGCAGCTGGTCTTGCTCTGCCCAAGCCGTCTCCCTCATAGCCAAGAGATCTGGGGACAGGAAAAGGGAAGAAGCACCATGGCCTGGTGGAAAGGGCACAAGACTAGAAGTCAGGAAAACTGGGTTCTGTTCCCGGTTCTGCCAGTCGGCGGCTGTGTGACCTTAACTTCTCTCTGCCTCCCCTCAATAAGTACAATTGAAAGAGTGAACTAGAAGCTGCATGTGGGGTGATCTGATCAGCTCGTATGTTCGCCAGCACTCAGCACAGTGGTTGCTACATCGTAAGTTCTTAATAAATACCACCGTCATGACGGGTCGGGGGGGAAGGGGGTGTGGAATCCTCCTGGCCCAGCTTCTCTCCCACCCTAACCTACTGGATCTCAGTCGGAGTCTTTGGTGTACGGACTATGACAGCTATGGTCCTGGCCAAACCGGCTCCAAAGGAAACTGTGGTCACCACAGGTTCCCGAGCACTTGCTGTCCCCAACAACAGCCATGGGTGGGACAGTGGGCGGGGAAAAGCGAGCTCTCCTTCATAATAATAATGGTGGTATTTGTTAAGCCCTTACTATGTGCCAAACACTGTTCTAAGTGCTGGGGTAGATACAAGGTCATCAGGTTGCCCCACAAAGGGCTCACAATCTTAATCCCCATTTTACAGATGAGGGAACTGAGGCACCGAGAAGTTAAGTGACTTGCTGAAGGTCACACAGCAGACAAATGGCGGAGCCGGGATTAGAATCCACGGCCTCGGACTCCCAAGCCCATGCTCTTTGCACTGAGCCACACTGCTTCTTCATCTGTGCCTGAGGTGAGAGTGGCAGCTCTCACAGCCGGGGGAAGCAGTGTAATCTAGTGGGAAGACCACCAGCTCGGTTTCGAATCCTCTAGACTGTATTTTCTTCTGGGGCGAGAAACGTGGCTACGTTTATGTTGTACTCTACCCAGTATGGTGCTCTGGACACAGAACTCAGTAAATACAATTGATTAATCCTGGGTCCACCACATGCCTGTTGCGTGACCTTGGACCAATCATTTAGCTACTCTGGCTATTGATGCCTTTCTACTTGTTTTGTTGTCAGTCTCCCCCCCTGCCCCATCTAGACTGTGAGTCTGTCATTGGGCAGAGATTGTCTCTATCTGTTGCCCAATTGTACTTTCCAAGCGTTTAGTACAGTGCTCTGCACACAGTAAGTGCTCAATAAATCCCGTTGAATGAATGAATCTATAAAATAGGGATTGAATACCTATTCTCCCTTCTCCTTAGACTGAGTCTCATGAGTCCCCACAAGATCATCTTAAATCTACCCCAGCGCCTTGTTTAGTGCCTAGGACATAGTAAATGCTAAACAAATTCCTCAGTTCCTATTATTGCATTTTCCAATGTTCAGAGCCACGGCCTTGTTGGGAAACATGGTGACAAGCCACGGTGACTGGAGGCATGGTGGCGTTGGCAGGGGAGGGTTTGGGGCACATTTGGATGGGCACCAAGGTCTTCGATTAAGAGTGTGAACCCCCTGTGGGACCAACCTGATTAACTCACATCTACCCCAGTACTTAGAACAGTGCTTGGCATATAGTAAGTGCTTAACAAGTACTATGATGATTAATTATTATTGTTATTGTTTGACTCCTCTAATGAGCCTAGCCCAGCTGTCCTCTGCTACCATGACTTGGGGGGCTTCATTTCACAGGTGACTTGGGATTTAGTAATGAAAAGTTAATAATAATAATAATAATAGTATTAAGTGCTTCCTATGTGCCAAGCACTGTTCTAAGTGCTGAAGAATGTAATGGATCGAGCCTGTTGGATAGTGCAGACGAATGGTCAGACAGAGCTAGGCTCAGTTCGTAGAGCTGTGGCTCAGATGCATCCTTCTTCAACCCCACCGTGCTGTTTTATCACACCTAAATGGAGCATCCACAACTCAGGAATAAAGAAAAAAAATAAAGACTATTACAGATATGTAAATAAGTGCCATGGGGCTGAGATGGGGGATGAATAATAGGAGCAAGTCAAGATGGTGCAGAAGGGAGTAGGAGAAGAGGAAAGAAGGGCTTAGGGAGCACTATATGCCTCAATACTGTAATCCTTGTCTAATACATATCTTTAAAATATTATAAAGTACTTCTTTATTCATATTAATTCCTTTCTTCCCCTCTAGACTGTAAGCTCATGGTGGTCAGGGAACATCTGCTAATTCTTTGTACTGTACTCTCTCAAGTGCTTAGTACATGCTCTGGACATAAGTGAATGTAAATGATTAATTGGTTGTACCCTACCCTCCTCTCCCCACAACCTGCCACTGAACACTTGCTCGTCCTTTTGATCTACAGCTCGTCGCCATATCATGTTTTGGGTTTGCATCTTTTCAATTTCAAGTCGAGATCTCGGATTTTCTCGACAATTAAACCACCTTGTAGGTTGAAGTAGTTGTCTCGATCGCTGCCAAGATTCATTCTGACTGCCCTAGTCTGGCCAACCGTCCAAGATCCCAGTCAGAGGAAGCAGAGTCAAAGGCACTGCCCTCCCTCCTCACCTCTGCCAAACTAATTCTCTTCCCCTCTTCAAAGCCCTACTGAGAGCTCATCTCCTCCAAGAGGCCCTCCCAGACTGAGCCCCCCTTTCCCTCTGTTCCCTTTGCTGCCTCTCTGCCCCTCACTTCACCTCCCCTCAGCTAAGCCCCATTTCCGCCCTTTCCCTCCGCTCCTCCCCCTCTCCCTTCCCCTCAGCACTGTGCTCGTCCACTCATTTGTATATATTTTTATTACCCTATTTATTTTGTTAATGAGATGTACATCCCCTTAATTCTATTTATTGCTATTGTTTTTGTCTCCCCCGATTAGACCCTAAACCTGCAATGGTCAGGGATTGTCTCTATCGGTTGCCAGATTGTACATTCCAAGTGCTTAGTACAGTGCTCTGCACATAGTAAGCGCTCAATAAATACTGTTGAATTAATGAATGAGTGAATGGTTCTCCTTCCTAATGCAGGCCTGCAAGCTGGGCCCTGAAGTTCTACTGTGCTTATTTGACCTGTTTTTACAAAAGTAATTGCTTGGTAACGGTGCCCAGGGGTGTTGCCACATATGATAGAAGTAATAGGGCATGCTTTCTCAAGCTTTCCATAAAATAGAGACTTATTCCTTAGGTCCGGAATATGGGTTTGTCCTCTTCTTGCCATAACGAATGACTACAACTTGCCACTACAATGTAATATTCAATTCAGACCTCCCCATTTCCTTGAGTTTTCAATTTTGTAGTTGATTACAGTAATCATATTTGTCTTACAGCTCCGAAAGCTCTCCAACATGCCTTCCCTCGGACTTTTGACCCTCCTGGTTCTGCAAAGTATGGCTTTCAGTAGCAATTTTCCCGATGAAACCATTGCGGAATTATCCGTAAGTGTTTACAATCACTTGAGAGCTGTCGGGGAAGATGAAAATATCCTCTTTTCTCCTTTGAGTATTGCAATTGCCATGGGAATGGTGGAACTTGGAGCCCATGGATCCACTCTAAAGGAAATTCGTCATTCCTTGGGATATGACAGCCTGAAAAATGGTGAGTATTCTTTAGGGCCTTCCACTCCCACTTACCACATAACTACTGCAACAGGTATGCTTGTGCCTAGTGGCAAGAGCCCAAGCTTGGGCTTCAGAGGACGTGGGTTCAAATCCTGGCTCTGCCACCTGTCAGCCGTGTGACTGTGGGCAAGTACTTAACTTCTCTGTGCCTCAGTTACCTCATTTGTAAAATGAGGATTAAGACTGTGAGCCACACGTGGGACAACCTGATTACCCTGTATCTACCCCAGCACTTAGAACAGTGCTCTGCACATAGTAAGCGCTTAACAAATACCAACATTATTATTATTATTATTATTACCCCAGTGCTTAGAACAGTGCTTGGCACATAGCAAGCACTTAGCAAATACCATCATTATTAAATGGCTTCTTTATATACAAGTTAAGTAAAGAATGTCATGGGGACAGCTCCTCCTCCCTTCCCCATCGCCCTGACCCTCCCTCTGCTCTACCCCCATTTCCCCCCACGGCACTTTTGTGTATATATATATACATATTTATTATTCTATTTATTTTATTAATAATGTGTAATATATGTATAACTCTATTTATATTGATGCTATTGATGCCTGTCTACTTGTTTTATTGTCTCTCTCCCCGCTTCTAGACAGTGAGCCCGTTGTTGGGTAGGGATTGTCTCTCTTTGTTGCCGAATTGTACTTTCCAAGCACTTAATGTGGTGCTCTGCACACAGTAAGTGCTCAATAAATACGATTGAATGAATTGAATGAATGAAAGAAGCAGCATGGCCTAGTGGATAGAGACTAGTGGAGTTGGAAGGAACTGGGTTCCAACCCCGGCTCTGCCACTTGCCTGCTGTATGACCTTAGGCGAGTCACTTCACTTTTCTGTTCTTGTTACCTCATCTTTAAAATGGGGATTAAAAGTGTGAGCCCACTGTGGGACAGGGACTGTGTCCAACCTGATTAGTTTGTATCTACTCAGCACTTGTACAGTGCCTAGCACATAGTAAGTGCTTAACAAACCTTTTGAAAAAAAGAGTACACCTCTGGAATGGAAATTAAAAAGAACTAGTTCCTATTTCTGGCACTTTCCGTGACCTACCAAGACTCAGGTTAAGTCACCTGGTAAATATGATTATTTTTGTATTTCTCCAGATGATTATTGTGTATATTAATGAATTCCTTGTGCTCACCAATGCAGTCCTTACAAATTCATTCAGTCGTATTTATTGAGTGCTTACTGTGTGCAAAGCATTGTACTAAGCTCTTGGGAGAATACAACAATAGACAGGCACGTTCCCTGCCCACAACGTGCTTACGGTCTAGAAGGGGAGACAGACATCAATATGCACAAATAAATAAATAAATGATATATACATAAGTGCCTTGGGGCTGAGCTGTGGCTTCATTACATTAGGCTTCTTATGTAGATGGAGTAGGAGGGGGATGCAGATTTTTCCCCAGCTCCCAGGGGCTAAGTGTCTGAAGCCGCCTGGCTGGCTGTTCTTGGAGTGGGGAGGCAACAGGAAACACAGCCAGCAAAGGGTCTTGCTGCCTGTGTCTGATCTGATTCTGCCTACCTTTCATCGTCATAAATTGCTCTTAGTAATTGAGACCTGTAGACCTGTAGACCACACTGAGCCCTAGGGCAAATACAACAGAAGCACAACTGCCATTCCCTTCCCAAAAGGAACTGGTACTTTATCATTTTTGTTGGTTTGAGGAACAGACTAAAGTCAGGAGAAGCCCAGGAGGTTATACAGTGGCGTGATTTGTAGACGAGTTGGAGAGGGAATGATGCTGGATGAGGTGGTGGTCTCTCTTGATAAGCCACCTCTTTGCCTGCTTTCTTTCTCCCAATTTCCTTATCCTTGGCTACTGCCCTCTGCACTTCCTGCCAACCTCCAGTCTCTTCCTATTAAACACAGTTAACATTTAAAAGGTGTTGTTGTTTTCCTACTCTGTCTGAGTCACTGGTACAAATCTCTCCACCTCTAGGCCGTAAGCTTGTTGTGGGCGTGGAATATGACTATTTATTGTTGTATTGTACTCTCCCAAGCGCTTAGCACAGTGCTCTGCATGCAGTAAGCACTCAAATACGATTGAATGAACGAGCGAAAGCATCTAAATACTGCTGAATTGGTAAGGGTCAGGTTAAATAAGTATATAGACTGTAAGCTCGTGGGAAGGGAATATATCTATCAACTCTGTTATAGTGTACTCTCCCAAGTGCTTAGTACAGTGCTTTGCACACAGTAAGCCCTCAATAAGTACAGTAGATTTAGAAGCAGCATGGCTTAGTGCGAAGATCACAGGCTTGGGAGTCAGAGGTCATGGGTTCTAATCCTGGCTCCACCATTTATCAGCTGTGTGACTTTGGGCAAGTCACTTAACTTCTCTGTGCCTCAGTTACCTCATCTGTAAAATGGGGATTAAGACTATGAACCCCACGTGGGAGTACCTGATTATCTTGTAGCTACCCCGCTGCTTAGAAAAGTGCATGGTATATAGTAAGCACTTAACAAATACCATTATTATTATTATTATCATAAAACTTGTTGCTTAAAAAAAGTCAGGCTCTGTTCCAGGTCTTGAAACCTGCAATCATTTAACCATTTGGAACTGCTTTTGACTTACAGACATTGTCATTTGGACAATTGACATCTTTTTCCATGTTAATGTAGGAAAAGTGGGAGACACAATGCAGATTATATAAATAGTGAGGGTGACATAGGCCATCTCAATAATTTGGGGAGGCAGCTGCCTGGATCAGAAATGGCCCTTGGAGAGTAGTTTGGAAAGAGCCTCTCTTGTAAAACTACACATTTCCAAGAAAGGGAGTTCTCTACCTACAAGTGAAAGGGAGTTCTCTACCCACAAGTTTACAGTCTAGAGTCGACCAAATCCAAATCGTACAGCAGCACCAGTAACACAGCTCCACACCTGTTTGAATGTTACAGAAATCATGTAAAAATGGGGGATAGTTATACAAGTTAATATGTATTTTGGTGTTGATTCACAATAATATAGTAATGAGAATAATTGTGGCTTTTCATAACCCCTTACTATGTGGCAATTCATTCATTCAATCGTATTTGAGTGCTTACTGTGTGCAGAGCACTGTACTAAGCGCTTGGAAAGTACAATTCAGCAACAGGTAATAATAATAATAATGTTGGTATTTGTTAAATGCTTAATATATACAGAGCACTGTTCGAAGTGCTGGGGTAGATGCAGGGTAATCAGGTTGTCCCTCATGAGGTTCACAGTCTTCATCCCCATTTTACAGATGAGGGAACTAAGGCATAGAGAAGGTAAGTGACTTACTCAAGGTCATCACCAGGCAAATGGCAGAGCGGGATTAGAATCCAGGTTCCTCAATTGCCAGAGTTTAGGAGCTCTGTTGAAGTGAATTAGGGGTAGGTATCTGTCAAAATTCAGCATTGTTGCTTTGATTTAGATGATGGATTTAGAATAACCAAATGAAAGGTCAATGTTAAATCTCACATGAACTGAAAAAGGAAAAAAAAAGTTTTCCTCAATTTTCAAGTATTCCAAGTTGACATTCTTTTCCAGCAATATGTTTCTACTAAGAACTTGTAGGGAAAGGCACTTTTTTTTTTACAGAATATTTGCTACATTAATCAGCCTTTTCTTACTTTTTAAAGGTGAAGAATTTTCATTCTTGAAGGATCTTTCTGACATGATAACTACCGAAGAAAATCAGTACGTGATGAAAATTGCCAACTCCCTCTTTGTGCAAAATGGATTTCACATCAATGACAAATGTTTGCAGATGATGAAAAAATACTTTAAGGCTGAAGTAGAGAATGTAGATTTCAATCAAAATGTAGCTACAGCCAACCACATCAATAAATGGGTGGAGAATAACACAAATGGTATGTTCTTCAGTTCTTTTTGTTTCCTTAATGACTGAATGTTACAAATGTTTCCTTTAAAAAAAATTAATATTTAAAACTTTTGGAGAAAGATCCAGCTAAATGGAAAAGCACAGTTTCCCTTTTCAGGGTAAATGCCTTGGCATTTCCTTCAGGTTATTGCTATTGGGTGTCCTGTCAGCAGCTAAAGTTCAATACATCAAAAACTGAACTCCCTATACATCCTCTCCTCCCATCACGTTGTGAGATCCTTGAAGTCAGAAATCATGTCTACCAACCCTATCATATTTAACTCTCCCAAGTGCTTAGTGCAGTGATTTTCACACAATGGCTGCTCAGTAAATAACACTGATTAATCAGTTGATCACAGCTGAAACTCCCACATTCTATCTCTGAGACCTGTATTCTTGACATTATCTTTCACTCTTCCTTTGCTTTCAACTCCCATATTCTGTGACTCACCAAATCCCGTTGGTTTTTCCTCCACATTCAAATGGCCGCCACTCTGGGACACTTGTCGTATCACAACTTGATAATAATAATAATAACTGTGGTATTTCAGTGCTTACTATGTTCCAGGCACTGTACTAAGCACAGGGGCCAGGGTGGGGATACATGCAAATGGGGTTGGATACATTGACTACTGCATAAAGTTCTTCTGTGGTTTCCCTGCTCTGAGCTCTTTCGTACTACAGTCTATTTTCCCTTTGCTGCCTGAATTATTTTTCTGAAATGTCAATCTGCATATACTCTCCACTCCTCAAAAACTTCCAACAACTAACCATTTCTCTCCAAATGGAAATTTCTGACCATTTGCTATAAGGTATCCAACTAGGTCTGTCCCTCTTATTTTTCCTCTCTAATCTGTCATATACCCAGCTCACACTCTTTGTCCCTTTCAAGTGAGCCTATTCATTGGCCCTTGTTTTGTCTCCACCACTGCCAACCTGCCTGGAATTCTCCTTCTCTTCAAATTTTATCAACAACGTCACACCCTATTTTCTAAGTCCTTCTGAATTCACATCTCCTCCAGGAGGTCTTTTCCCTGTTAATTTCTATTCTCCCCGACTTATATCCACTCTACTGCCTGCTCAGCACGTCTGCACTACATGGCCTAGTGAATAAAGCATGGGCCTGGAAGTCAGAAGGACCTGGGTTCTAATCTCAGCCCCACCACTTGGCTGCTGTATGACCTTGGGCAGATCACTTCAATTCTCTGTGCCTGTTACCTCATCTGTAAAATGGGATTAAGACTGTGAGCCCCAAATGGGTCATGGACTATGTTCAATAATAATAATAATGATAATAATAATGTTGGTATTTGTTAAGCGCTTACTATGTGCAAAGCACTGTTCTAAGTGCTGGGGTAGATACAGGGTAATCAAGTTGTCCCACGTGAGGCTCACAATTAATCCTCATTTTACAGATAAGGTAACTGAGGCATAGAGAAGTTAAGTGACTTGCCCACAGTCACACAGCTGCCAACCTGAGTAACTTCTATCTACCTCAGTATTTAGTTTAATACCTGGTACATAGTAAGCGCTTAACAAAAAACAATTAAAAAAATACTCAGCCTCCTATAGCACTCTTGTACATGTCTTATATACCTTGCTATTCTGTGCAGATGAAATCCAAATCTACATCCTGAGTTTCTTCCTTCCTCTAGACTTTGTTTCTGATGGGCAAGGATAGTGCCCAACAACTCTAGTGTTTTGTACTCAGCCATGTGTTTAATTCAGTGCTTGTCACAGAGTAAGTGCTCAATAAATATCAAGCAACCAATCATATTTATTGAGCACTTACTCTGTGCTAGAGAGAGCACAGTATAACAGAGCTGGTAGATATGTTCCCTGCCTACAGTGAGTTGACAGTCCCGAGGGGAAGAGAGACATTAATAAAAGTAATAAATTACAGACATGAATATTATATGCAATGAAGGTGAGGGGAATAAAGGGTACAAATCCAAAGCAAGAGTGATTCAGAAGGGAAAGGGAGTAAAAGAAATGAGGGAAATGAGAGCTTTAAAAATGGAGAGAGCTAGATAATAATAATAATGCTGGCATTTGTTAATGCTTACTATGTGCGAAGCACTGTTCTGAGTGCTGGGGGCATACAAGCCTATCAGGTTGTCTCACGTGGGGCTCACAGTCTTAATCCCCATTTTACAGATGGGGTAACTGAGGCACAGAGAAGTTAAATGACTTGCCCAAAGTCACACAGCAGGCAAATGGTGGAGCCGGGATTAGAACCCACGACCTCTGACTCCCAAACCCATTCTCTTTCCACTGAGCCATGCTAGATGTGAAGAGGAGGCAGGGGTCAGAGGCAGGACATGGGTGAGGGGGTGGCAGTGAGTTAAACAAGATCAAAGTACAGTGAGTAGGTTTGCATTAAAGGAGCAAAGTGTGCTGCCTGGGTTGTAGTAGGAAATCAGTGTTAGGAGGGGGCAAGGCGATTGAGTGCTTTAAAGCCCCCGGTAAGGAGTTTCTTCTTGATGCAGATTTGGATGGGCAATCACTGGAGGAAAGTTCTTGAAGAGTGGGGAAGCACAGACTTAATGGTTTTGTAGAAAACTAATTTTGGCAGCAGAGTGAAATACACGGACTGAAGTTGGGAATGAGAGGAGGCAGGGAGGTCCACAAGGAGGGGGGATAGAATGAGTGCTTGGATTGATATGGCAAAAGTGTGGATTGAGAGGAAAGGACCGATTTTAATCATGTTTTGAAGTTCAGACTGACAGGATTTGGTGTCAGATCTCTTTTCTGCAATCTCTCAGATGCCTCCAGAACATTTCTGTGTGGATGTCCACAACACCTCAACCTCAACGTGTCCAAAAACTGAGCTCCTTTTTTCTTTCATATTTTCTCATCCACCTAGCTTTCCCATCACTGTAGACACCACCACCACCCTCCTTGTCTCAAGTCCACAACCTTGGTGTTATCCTTGACTCCATCCTCTTTCAACCTCTAGATTCAGCCTCTCCTCAAATTCTGTCGGCCTTTCCTTCACACCTCTAGAATCCTCCCTTTCCTCTCTAGCCAATCTTCCATCCCACCGGTTGATCACATGTCATGGCCTGCCTCGGCTACTACATCAGCCTTCCTTCTTACCATCCTGCCCCCAACTTCTTCCCTCTCCAGTCATAGCACTTAGTACAGTGCTTGTTTCCACCCCAGATTGTGTTTCTATCCACCCCAGCGCTTAGAACAGCGCTTAGCACATAAGCGTTTAACAAATACCGTCATTATTATTATTATTACTCTATCCGCCAAGCCAAATTACTCTTCTTTCTGTATAATGCTTGCTACCTTAGTCAATCACATTGTCCTTGAATGCTGCAGGTTGTTCGTTTCTCATGGGATGTTCAAGTATGCACAGTTTTGTCATTCACACTGCAGTCTACAGATCTTTCTAAATAATGCAACAATATCAGAGAATTCTTCGCTAATGTGAATTTAATGCTGGGATGGCACATCTCTTGATAATCTTAATAAAACATCTGCATTTCTCTAAAAGGAATAATTTAATTTAAAATTGTGCGAAGTGTCCTTTGAGATATATTTTTGTTTCATGTCAGATTTAACCAGAAATGTTCTTTTTTCGGTTTGCCTTCTCTTTCCCTTTGTTCCCTTACCCCTTCTGCTCATTTCCTCTTTCCCAGGTCTCGTAAAAGACTTGGTGTCATCAAGGGACTTCAGTGCTTTTACTAGTCTGGCCCTCATTAATGCGATCTACTTCAAAGGAAACTGGAAGTCACAATTTAGACCTGAAAACACAAGGACCTTCTCATTCACTAAGGATGATGAAAGTGAAGTTCAGATTCCAATGATGTACCAACAGGGAGAGTTTTATTATGGTGAGTCTGGGTTTTGATAGACAGCTGATTGTGGGTGGGGCTGTACCTTATAAACATACAAAGTTGTCACCCCATCATTGTGCTCCCTAAAACTACTATCTTCACATCTCCAAAGTTCTGCCCATCTTTTTTTAATCTCTCAATCCGCAACACGGCCCTGGTGGATAGGGCACGGGCTGGGAGTCCGAAAGACCTGCGTTCTAGTCCTGACTCTTCCACGTGTCTGCTTTATGACTTTGGACAAGTCACTTCTCTGGGCCTCAGTTACTTCATCTGTAAAATGGGGATTCAGATTGTGAGCCCCAGGTGGGACATGCACTGTGTCCAGATGGATTGCCTTGTATTTACCCCAGGGCTTAGAACTGTGGCTGACACATAGTGTTTAACAAATACCATTTTTTAAAAAGAAATTGTAAATGACTGACCTAGATTAGTCAGATATCATCTTCATGTCACTAGAGTGTAAGCTCACTGTGGGCAGGGAACGTGTCTGTTTATTGTTGCATTGTAATAATGTTGGTTTTTGTTAAGCGCTTACTATATGCAGAGCACTGTTCTAAGCACTGGGGTAGATACGGGGTAATCAGGTTGTCCCACGTGAAGCTCACAGTTAACCCCCATTTTACAGATGAGGTAACAGGCACAGAGAAGTTAAGTGACTTGCCCACAGTCATACAGCTGACAAGTGGCAGAGCTAGGATTCGAACCCATGACTTATGATTCCCAAGCCCAGGCTCTTTCCACTGAGCCATGCTGCTTCTCTAAGCACTCTCCCAAGTGCTAGGTACAGTGCTCTGTACCCAGTAAGCACTCAAAAAGTCTGATTGAATGAAAATCCACCATCCTCAGCTGAATGTCCCTGTAGCACAAGGTTTGGAAACGACTTTGTGCAGAAAAGCCGAGTCCAAGGGAAACTCTAGATGGTTGGTGCGTTGAGACAGTCAAACAATTTACACACACACACACACACACACACACACACACACATAACATAGGAATCTAACTATTAAAATGCATCATTCCTCTTCTTTGTGTCACTCGCCGGTGGCAACTGGACCTGATCTTACAGCCGTCCTCCCCAGAGCTCCTCTCTCCTGCCCTGGGGTTCCTTGGCTTCATGGGTTCCCTATGTGGCAGATGACATTTTATGTCACACTGAGCCCGATGCAATTTGTACCATGCAGCAGTAGCTGCTAATAACATTAGGGGAGAGGAGGGGGAAGAAAAGAGGATGAAAAGGAAGAGAAGGGGAAGGTGAGGGAATGGAGAAAGAAGGAGGGTTTGACCTCATGAGATGCTGGTACTGGCAGAGGTTAGTATCTTCCAGTTTTCATTCATTCATTTGTTCAATTGTATTTGAGTGCTTACCATGTACAGAACACTGTACTAAGCACTTGGAAAGTACAGTGCAACAATAAAGAGACAAACCCTGCCCACAATGGGCTTATATTCCTCCTCTTGCACTTCCCCTCTCACTCCTGCCATCTTTACAGATATGTACAGGTGTATATATATATATCTGTAATTTATTTACTTATAAATATGTCTGTCTCCCCCCTAGACTATACGTTTGTTGTGGGCAGGGAATGTGTCTGGTACGCTGCTATAGTATACTCCCCCAAGTACCTAGTACAGTGCTCTGCACACAGTAAGCACTCAATAAATATGAGTGACTGAGTCCTGGGGTGTGAAATAGCCATGCTCCAACCTGATTTACTTATACCCACCTCAGCACTTAGTACAGCTCCTGGCACATAGTAAGCACTTAATAAATACCATAATTATTATTATAGCCCAAGAGCATCCACTTCCTCAATCCTGGGCCCACCAGGACAGACAGGGACCCCTCGCCTCCTTCCTAAGCCCCCCTGGGAGAGCTCTAGGGACATGCAAACCCTCTATTCGCTCTCTCCCCTCGCCGCGGCCCACAACAGGATTCAGCTGTGCAGCTCGGGAAGGGACAGAGTAAGATTTTCCAGATTCCCAGGGCTGTAGAGAAGGCCTGGCCCTGCTCCTGCCCTGGCCTGCTCCTGCCCTGGCCTCTGCCACTACTGCTGCTGCCTTGACTCCTGGCTTTAGCTTCCAAGCAGTGTGGCTCAGTGGAAAGAGCCTGGGCTCTTGGTTCTAATTCTAATTCTAAAGAGTCTTGGGTTCTAATCCCTGCTCCACTACTTGTCAGCTGTGGGACTTAAGGTAAGCCACTTAACTTCATTGTGCCCCAGTTATCTCATTTGTAAAATGGGGATTAAGACTGTGAACCCCAAGTGAGACAACCTGATTACCTTGTATCTCCCCTAGTGCTTAGATCCGTGCTTGGCACATAGTAAGTGCTTAACAAATACCATCATTATTATTATTTAAAAAGCTAGTAGGCCCGTGGGAATAGCCAGGTTAGGCAGAAATTCCCCTCCACCTGGGACAGGAATTCATTGACTGTGTGGCCCCAGTCATTCATTCATTCAATTGTATTTATAGACCACTTACTGTGTGTAGACCACCATACTAAGTGCTTGGGAGAGTACAGTATAACAAATATTTCCCAGGCCAATTGGCATGAGTGAGGAGTCTGAGCGGCATGGGTATGGCCCCACCCTGGTTTTTTGCCAGGCCCCTGAGTCCTTTGGGACTCTACTCGGTCCACGGAGAAGGAGCATGGCTTAATGAAAAGAGGCCTGGAGTCAGGGAATCCCAGCTTCACCACTTGTCTGCTCTCTGACCTTGGGTAAGTCACATTACTTCTCAGGGCCTCAGGTACTTCATCTGAAAAATAGGGATTAAGACTGTGAGCCCCGTGTGGAACAGGGACTGATTAGTTTCTGCCTACCCCAGTGCTTAGAAACGTGCTTGACACATAATAAGCCCTTAACAAATATCATTGTTGCTGTTATTTTTTTAAAAATCTCAGCTCTGCTACTTGCCTACTTGGACAAGTCACTTAATTTCTCTGTGATAATAATAATAATAATAACAACAACAACACTGTGGTGTTTGTTGAATACTTACTATGTGCCAAGCAGTGAACTAAGTATTGGGGTAGATACAAGGTCATCAGATCTCCACTCGGGTCTCATAGTCTAAGTAGGAGGTAGAACAGCCATTGACTCCCTATTTTACAGTTGAGAAAACTGA
Source organism: Ornithorhynchus anatinus (assembly GCF_004115215.2). Lineage (NCBI taxonomy): Eukaryota > Metazoa > Chordata > Mammalia > Monotremata > Ornithorhynchidae > Ornithorhynchus > Ornithorhynchus anatinus. The sequence goes on from NC_041728.1 coordinate 161,452,216, forward strand.
GGCGCAGAGAAGTTAAAGTGACTTGCCCAAGGTCTCACAGCAGGTAAATGGCTTATCCGGGTTTAGAACCCAGGGCCTCTGACTCCCAGACCCCAATCTTTCCAGTAGCCCACGCTGCTTCTATGCCTCAGATTCCTCATCTATAAAGTAGAGATTCAATATCTGGTCTCCCTCCTGAGTAGAATGTGAATCCCATGTAGATAGGGGCTTTGTCCAATATGATTGTTTTGTATCTACCCCAGTACAGTACTAAGTGCAGAGTAAGTGCTTAAGAAGTACTACTATCACTAATATTATCATTATTGTAATTACTATTATTTTTATTATTACTTTTTTTCCAGGAATCAATGCCATTAGATATTGAGATTTTTTTTTTTCCTTGGGCGATAAAAGTTGCGATCACTTATCTGTACAACCCCAAATCAGAACCAAAATTAGCCATGTGGTCTTTAGGGTAGCCAAGGAAAATAAGGGAAGCTCCATCCAGGATCTGTGAGGGGCCTAGTGACCAAGGCCCAGCCAGATTCTTATACACAGAGACGATTAAGGTCAACAAGAAAACTGGATCAATCAATTAATCATATTAATTGAGGTGCTTGCAGGGGGCAGAGTACTGTACTAATGCTTGGAAGAGTACAGTGCATGGCACAAAGTAAGCACTTAACATATATCATAATAATTATTATTATTGTCATTATCATAATATAAGAGAGTCAATAGACATGTTCCCTTCCCACAGTGAGTTTACAATCTAGAGGGGGAGACAGACATTAGTATCAGTAAATGAATTAGAAATTATACGTAATTGAAGCAGCGAGGCTTAGTGGCAAGAGCCCGGGCTTGGGAGTCAGAGGTCGTGGGTTCTAATCCCGGCTCTGCCACTTATCAGCTGCATGACTTTGGGCGAGTCACTTCACTGCTCTGGGCCTCAGTCACCTCATCTGTAAAATTGGGATCAAGACTGTGAGTCCCATGTGGGACAACCTGATTACCTTGTATCTACCCCAGCGCTTAGAACAGTGCTTGGCATATAGTAAGTGCTTAACATATACCATCATTATTTTGTTAATTGCTGTGGGGCTGAGGGAGGGGTGTATAGAGGGTGCAAATAGATGTGTTAGTGTGATATGGAAGGGAGTGGGAGAAGAGAAAACGCAGGCTTAGGAAGGATTCTTGGAGGAGATGTACTTTTAATAAGGTTTTGAAGGTAGAGAGATTGATAATCTATCAAGTATGAAGAGGAAGGATACTACAGGCCAAAGGCAGGATGTGGGTGAGAGCTCAGCAATGAGAGAGATGAGATCGAGGTCCAGTGAGTAGGTTGGCATTAGACAAGCAAAGTGTGTGGGCTGGGTTGTAGTAGGAAAGCAGTGAGGTGAGGTAGGAGGGGGCATGATGACTGAAGGCGTTCAAGCCAATGGTGAGGAGTTTCTGATTGATGTGGAGGTGGATGGGCAACCACTGGAGGTTCTTGAGGAGTAGGGAAAGTGCTTAGTACAGTACCTTGCACATAATAAATGCTTAACAAATAGCAGCTTGGCTCAGTGAAAAGAACGCGGGCTTGGGAGTCAGAGGTTATGGGTTCGAATCCCGGATCTGCCACTTGTCAGCTGTGTGACTGTGGGCAAGTCACTTTACTTCTCTGTGCCTCAGTTCCCTCATCTGTAAAATGGGGATTAAAACTGTGAGCCCCACGTGGGACAACCTGATCACCTCCTATCCCCCAGCGCTTAGAACAGTGCTTTGCACATAGTAAGCGCTTAACAAATGGCACCATTAATTTTTAGACTGTAAGCCCGTCAATGGGCAGGGATTGTCTCTATCTGTTGCCGAATTGTACATTCCAAGCGCTTAGTACAGTGCTCTGCATATAGTAAGCACTCAATAAATACTATTGAATGAATGAATAAAAATAATTATTATTATTATGTCCTGAACATTTCTGTAGAAAAATCACCTGAGCAGCAGAGTGAAGCATGGACTGGAGTGGGGAGAAACAGGAGGCAGAGAGGTCAGCATGGAGGTTGATGCAGTAATCAAGGCATTCTGTCTTGAATATCTCTCTCCAAATATATTCCTTTTTTCCAGATAACTCCATATACATATCCCACAGGCAGATTGAAAGGTGTAAGTGTCACTCTCCTGGAATCATTAAAAGGTTTGCAATGGTCTTGTAATCCTTCTTTTTTAGGGGAATTCAGTGACGGCTCCAATGAAGCAGGAGGTATCTATCAAGTTCTGGAAATACCGTATGAGGGAGATGAGATAAGTATGATGCTCATTCTTTCCAGACAAGAAGTGCCATTAGTAACCTTGGAACCGTTAGTCAAACCTCAGCTGATTGAAGAATGGGCCAACTCTGTGAAGAAGCAAAAAGTGGAAGTGTACCTGCCGAGGTGAGGCATAATCCTTTTTTTCTCAAGATGGAGCGAAACAAAATTGCATCGAGTCAGAACCTCTGGTAAAAGGAATGATTAAACTTGGGTTGCTAAACCTAAAATCCTGCCGGGTTGTTCTGAATGTTGTTAGTGTGACTTGCAAACCTAGAATTTGGAAAATAATGAAAAGATAAGAGAATATCTAAAAGGTTACTGCCCCATCCAGAAATAGAAATATTAGTCCATTAACCAATATCTGTGAACTTTGTGTGGGACAGGGACTTTGCCCAACCTGATTGACTTGTATCATCCCCTGTGTTTAGCACAGGGCCTGGAACATAGTAAATGCTTAACAGATACCATAATTATCATTATTATTGCTATTATTATTATCAAGAGGTACATATTAATAAACAACTTAAGCATGTTCTAGTTTTGTAATGCTCAAAATGTTCATTGGATTCATATTAAATTTTATAAATTGGGAAATAAAATACTTTTCTTCATATTAGTAAAATTATGTCCCCATATCTTAGTAAAATGTAGCCTACAGTGCTTTAACACTTCTTTTTTAAGTCATGTACATTTTTCTTTATAGCATAATGGAGATATCATGTGAAAACCAAAATAGAGTCATGTCAAGATGCTAAAATTTTCTTCCAAGGTGTAACTTCTGACACCCTACTTGTCACAGGCAATGTACTCAGCAAATTAAGGAAGTGAAAGAATAGTTGGAAGATCCATGGCTCTCCTTCAACTCAGGCATTTACTGTGACTACCATTTTGTTTATATTCTGGATTGACTCCTCTTGATCATGTGATCACAGAATATGCTTGTACTTTCACAAGATGGCATGTTTGAGAAGCAGCATGGCCTAGTGGGTAGAGCACAGCCTGGGAGTCGGAAGGTCATGGGTTTTAATCCCGGTACTACCATTTGTCTGCTATGTGAACTTGGGAAAACGCTTCACTTCTCTGTGCCTGTTACCTCATCTGTAAAATGGGGATAGAGACTGTGAGCCCCACATGGGACAGGGACTGTGTCTAACCAATTTGCTGTATGCACCCCAGTGCTTAGTACAGTGTCTGACACATAGTAAGCGCTTAAATACCATAATTATTATTACAGGTAGATTTAATACTGGCTTGTCAGAAATTTCCGGCTACCGTATTATCAAATTATAAATTCTTCTCATGTCACTAGAAACCTACGCAGGTTCTACTTAGAATTTTCTGCACATTCTCTAGGAAATGTAAAGAAATTCTAAATCATAAATCTCATTATCCCTCTTACAAACAGGGAAGGTAACTATGGTTAAGTGGCAGAGAAAGACTGAAGGTGTATTTTCAGGGAGATGATATTTCATGAGAAAAACAGATGTCTGAATAATTGGCTTCAAGATGTTTGATTTAACAATATACAATTTAATCTAGTAGAAAATTTGTGGTACTAATCATTTTTAAATTCATATAAGTATGATTTCACTTGACTTATTTATTTGAATTGTAGGAATTATGAATCCTATTTATTACTGGAAGATTTACTTTTAATGTAAATACATATTAATAAATGTGTAAATTCCTTAAAACCCACACTAGGCTTGAAATTCAATATAGTGATACTCTTTTTTCCTAATTGAATCCAATTTACTGCAATTTTCCCCATGTACTGGATTTCTATTAGGATTCAGAGGTGTCAGCAGGATTTTATCAGTGGGCTAAAAAAACATTCCACCAATATTTTGTGTGTTCATTCAAGAATGCTTGCTAAAAATGTGACCTGCCAACTCCGTCCACTGAGAAATTAAAAGCAGCAGCTGTAGAACAAAATAAATTTTCCTATTCTAAAATATACTCTCCAGCTATGAAGTGGATTTGTTTCCCATTCATTAGTAATAGTACCCAAATTACTAAATGTAGCTCTTACTTTGAATTTCCAGGAAGGCCTGTACAGATGTTAAACTATATTCTTTTTTGAGTGTTAAATTATTATTTTCCATTTAAATGAACTAATGTGTTCTACAATTTAATCCTGTTTTTTAATCAGTTGAAAGGGAATATGAGCTGATGAAAATGAATCATAAAGCATCTCCAAGTTTATAGGTTTTTTATTTCAATTATGTTACTTCTGCCATCTCTGTTGTATTATCCTCTCCCAAATGTTTAGTATAACGCCCTGCAGATAGTAAGCACTTTATAAATACCATTGATGTTGTGTTTTCAGTAAAAAGTGCAAAATCTGTCATGTTTTCACAAAGAGGAAATTCTGTCTGCAAAAGGGAAACTCTGTGTAAGCAATTTGGTACAAGTTATGGGGTGAGGGAACATGATCTGAGTTCTCAGATCTTTCTCTCTCAGGGTATCAAAGACAATCAAAATAACTTAGCTTTCTTACTTTTTTTTCCTTGCTTGATTACCTCATTTTTCTTACTAATTGAAAAAAGTAGAACGCCAGTAACGTTAATCGGTTGCATTGAGACAATTAGATTTCTAAATAAAATTAGGTCTAGCTTTCTCATGCAGGATGTTGTCCAATATAGGAGTGTTGGCCATATTAACCTAAATTTTAACAGTTGGTTTAGATAACTATGCTTAGATAATTTGTGTTCCAATCAACACCCTATCAGCCACATCTAGAGTCCAGTTGCTACTTAAAGAACCAAAAAAGGAAGTAAAAATGTGATCCCTGCCCATGATTAGCTTGATGATTTGAGGAGACAGTAGACATAAATGAATGTCTCCATTGTTAGGGTGTAAACATCTTGTGTACAGCGAATGTGTCACTCCCTACTTTATTCTGTATTTTCCAAACCTCTAGAACACTGCCTTCCACCAAGTCTGCTCACATCTCCCCCCTCCTCAGAAACCTCCAATGGTTACCCATCCATCTCTGCATCAAACTCCTTACCATCATCTTTAGGGCACATGATCAACTCTCCCCTTCGTACTTTACCTCTCTGATCTCCTACTGTGTCACTCATTACATTAGTCACTGTACCTTGATCTCATCTCTCCTTCTGCAGATCTCTTTCCAGGTCAGAGGAAGACCCTTTGGTCTAGAACTCCTCACCCTTCATTTCCATCAGACCACCACTCTACCCATCTTCAAAGCCCTACTAAAATCATAACTCTTCCAAGAGACCTTTCCTGATGAACTTCTTATTTCTCCACACTATTAGCCCTCCCTTCTGCATCGCGTAAGCATTTGGGTCTATACCCTTTAAGCTCTTTGATACTCACCCTACCCCCAGCCCACTTTCCCTAGCTGTAATATATTTTCATGTTTATCTCCCAACTAGAATGTAAGGTCCTTGAGGGCAGAGATCATGTCTTTCAACTCTATTGTAAGTATCCTACTCTCCTAAATGCTTAATATATTGCTTTGCCCATAGTAAGTAGTTTGCCCATAGTGAGTGCACTAATACAGTTACTAAATATGCATGATTTGACAAGTATGTTTACTGAATCTATAAAAAGGCCCTTTTTGAAGACAAATGTTATGGCACTGTAAAGACTATGTTAAATTGATGTTTATATTTGTGTACACACACATGTAATTGTTACATATGTGTGTTTAGCAAAATATAACAGCAGTTGAATATTTGACTTAATCCTTAGAATTATAGGAAAAGAGTGTAGGACTGGAAGTCAGAAGAGCTGCATATCCACCTAAAGGAAAGATGTAATTTTAGTAGTCTTGCTGAATCTTCCTTCCCAAAATTGATCTCTTGGCCTAACTGACCATTCTTCTATATGAAGGCTTTAATACTGAGATTCCCCCGTAGTTGTCAAACTAAGTTTGAATTCCTTCGCCTGGCAGGAGAGACATACTGATCATTGATTAATGGGAATTAAAGTGAATTTCCCACAGCAACAGATTGCCAAATTATGGGGGAAAGCAGAAATCCCCATTATCCTTCCTTTTTTTTGCTAGAACCCCTATCTCGTCCACTTCTTACCTCTAATCAATAGTACAATAAATCAGTAGTACAGAGAATAACCAAAGAAGACACTATCCCTGCCCACAAGGACCTTGTAATCTAGTGAGGAGTTTGTAATCAGCCTCAACCACTTCTTGTCCCTCAAAACCATGGGGGACATGAGTATTCTCCTTCCAAATTAGCCTATCAGCTATCAGAAAACTCTGAAAAGGATGTTCTAATTAGGTTTAAACCTGAGAACTCCCAGTCTTTTCCCAATCTAAAATATATTTTTTTTAATTTCATCTACCAAATTCTATTCTCTAGATGGTAAGCTCGTTACGGGCAGGGAACATGTCTGCCAATTCTGTTATACTCTCCCAAGTGCTTAGTACAATGCTCTGCACGTATTGACTGCTCAATAAATACCATTGACTGATTGATTACTTTTGATACTTTTTACATATTATCTGCAGTATTCTTCATGATGTATATGGTGCTATTCTTTTTTTCATCTACTTCTACCCTGGCTTATCAACTGAATGTGAGCATTCTGCCAACTGTTCTTACTTGTCTCTGATTCTCAGTAGCAGCTAAGTAAAGCTAACGATTTTCATCACATTATTCTTCCCAAGGCAATTTTTAAGAGTTAAAACTAATGATATCCTGATTCTCGTTTTTGTCAGATCCTTGGCCTTTTATTGACATCATTCCCTTGCATGCTCAGCTAACAGACAGAAAGAGTTGTTTAGCACATCTGAAATGTTTATGTCTGAATATTTGGGTAAGAAGACTGAGAAAACTGGTGTTAAAAAATTATAAAACTCTAAGTTTTAATCAAATTGATCTTATGTCCTATGATTTTCTGAAGAAAAATATGTGGAGAAGACTAAATAGTGATGAACTCCTATCCTCTACCACTGTGATTTTATTCCGTAGTTATTAACTTCCTGGTCATACCATGGAAATTCTTCCTATTTTATGTTCTGGTCATTTTCATAGATAGGTTTTTATCTCAAGAAATTTCTAATTAAGCATTTCCATGTATCAATAAAGGTCTATGTCACTACCAGTTTACCTGTAATTTCATGTTTTCCTTTCTTCCTTTGTTGTTTTTTTTTCCAAAGGAAACTTTACTGCAGTAGCTGAAACAGTAGTTGAATAGTTGAATATTTGTGAGAGAATATGTAACATTCATCTTCAAAGATTACTACTGATTTTGGTGATTTGGGTTCTCATGTGTATTTCTGTGCAATTAGAAGGACTGATTAATGATTAATACAGCCATGAAAATGGATCTTCAACATATTGTCTAATATTTAAGAGATATTTGTGTCTACTAACTCTACTACATTGAATTTTCCCAAGTGCTTTGAACAGTGAAAAATCTACAATAAACTCTCAGTAAATACCTTTGATTAGGGCAGGAATAAGGAATCCTGAAAAAGCACTCTGTTTCTCTTCTCTACTGCCATTCCCTTTGATTTCAAGGAAATCAACTTTTGTGTAGGAACTCTGAAGATAAGTTTTTAGTTTCTTAAAATGAACAGTTGAAATACGTGGAGTTTCATGAACAAGGAGAAAATGGCATTAGTTAGCCTGCCAAAATGCCAGTAAACAATTATACCGACAAAATTAGAGCAAATATTTGCAGACCCAAAGTGTTTCAAAACTGTATTTAAGACTGTTTTAATATCACCCTTCTGCCCCTCTTTTACCTCAAGCCCTAATCTTTCCACCTATTCAGTTTAGTCTGTTTTGTGGTCTTTTGCATATTTTTTCTAAATGACCGCATGTGTTTTGCATTCCCTATTTTTAAAGTTTCCTTCCATTCAGGAATGGAATAAGCACTTGCCAGTGTAGGGGGATTACTTCAGGATCATAATGTCATGGTTATGAGTAATTTTTGAAACTTGCAAGGAGAGAGGTAGTAACTTTGTTTTGTGAGCTTTGAAAAAAAAATCACTGCATTTTTCCTTTCCTAAATAGCATCAAATGCTACTAATGATGAAACCTTGTTTTGACTTATTTAGCTGTCACATCTTATATTAATTAGTAAGTACATTATTATTCTTTTCAATATTTACCTAGGCATATAATTAATTCTCCTTACAAATATATAAGTAAAGAGTGAATAGTCTCTCTAGACTGTAAGCTTCTTACTGTCTGCTAATTCTGTTGTATTGTACTCTCCCAAGTATTTACTACACATAATAAGCACTCAGTAAATACGATTGATGTTGATGATGATAACATCAGTATATTTTTCTTCCAGATTCACTGTAGAACAAGAGATCGACCTGAAGGAGCTTTTGAAGAGTCTTGGGATTACAGAAATTTTCAACAGAAATGCAGATCTGACTGCACTGTCTGGTAAGATTTCCTTACAGCTCCCTTGTATTAGTATAGCATTAGTTCCACAGAATCAATTCTTCAGTAATATACCCTCTGTATCGAGCTGTTTGAGGTGAGGGTGTGTGAGTGTAAAATGGCTTCTCTGAGCCAGGAACCAGATTACTATCAAGTTGATCTAGAGGTTAACATAAGGAAAGGGACAAGCCATGAATCCTAGAAATCTAACGACCTAGGAAATAAGCACTCGCCAGTGTAGAGGGATTACTTCAGGATCATAATGTCATAGTTATGAATAATTGCTGAAACTTACCAGGTCTAGAGTATTGATTGCCTAGGAAATGTGAAGGGAGAGAAGGGAGTTAATATATTCTGTGTTCTGAGACTGGGGGAAAAAGGAGATAAATAAGTAAAGAGTGCCTGCCTGGGTTAAGATGAAAGGTGGAAAGAATGAATGCCCACTTGGAAGGATTCTATTATAAACCTTCAATCTAGGAAGAGAAGATCAATGAGGTTTTCTTTGGTCAGTAAACCAAAGGGATGTTATGTTAAGGTCTGGTCCTAACAGGGGACTTTAGCCACAGATGAGCAGGAAGAGAAATTCAACAAGCCTTCAGTAGTTACAAAAAAAGTCATTGTTATATTAAGCAGGAGAGGAAAATGTCACCACTCTGGTGGACAGGAAGAGAAAGCTGATAACCGACCCTGAAATGACAAAGGCTTTTAATAATTTTTTATTCATTTTAATTTTTAAAAAAGTAAGTAAACAGTTGATGAGTGGCACCCACTTGAAGAGTGGAAAATCAATCTAGAACAGGAAAAGAAACTATTCAAGAAAAGAGGATGTATTAAATTTGTCATGCCTCATGACAGGCATCCTAGAAATGAACAGTACCAGTAAAATTTTTCTACAAAAACATTCAAGACGTCACCCCCTTCCTTAGAATTCTCCAGTGGTTGTCTAGCCACCTCCGTATCAAACAAAAACTCCTCACTATTGGCTTTAAAGCAGTCCATCACCTTGACCCCTCCTACCTCACCTCGGTTCTCTCCTTCTATAACCCAGCCCGGTACTTTGTTCCTCTGGTGCTAACCTTCTCACTATGTCTCGATGCCGACCCCTTCCCCAAATCCTGCCCCAGGCCTGGAACGCCCTCCCTCCTCAAATCTGACAGACGATTACTCTCCCCCAACCCTCAAAGCCTTATTGAAGGCGCATCTCCTCCAAGAGGCCTTCTCAGACTAAGCCCCATTTTTCCTCATCTCCCACTCCCTTCTGCATCACCCTGAACTGCTCCCTTTGATCTTCCCCCAACCCCAGCACTTATGTACATATCTGTAATTATATTTATTTGTATTGCTGTCTGTCTCCTTCACTCTAGACTGTGAGCTCGTTGTGTGCAGGGATTGTCCCTGTTTATTGTTGTATTTAACTTTCCCAAGTGCTTAGTACAGTGCTTTGCACATAGAAAGTGCTTAATAAATACGATTGAATGAATGATGAAATACCCAACAGGTGCAGTGAACTCTGAGACATGAGACTGTACTGTTTAACCTTGGGCAAATCACGTAACCTCTCTGTGCCTCCGTTCCATTTTCCTTAGGTAAAATGTGATAAGGTCCTTCTAATCCTTCTTAGACTGAGCCATTTTGGGGTAGAGAAATCACATTTCTTCCAAAGGAGATAAATAAGAGTGACTGGGTTATCTGTACCAGTATTGAGCAGTAATAAGTGCTTAGTAAATAATAATAATGTGTGGTATTTAAGTGCTTAGTATGTGTCAAGTACTAGTAAGTGCTGGGTAGATAAAAGATAATTAGGTCCCACTTGGGGCTCACAGTCTAAGTAGGAGGGACAACGAGTATTGAATACCCATTTTGCAGATGAGGGAACTGAGGCACACAGAAATTAAGTCACTTGCCCAAGGTGACAGGTGGAAGAGCTGGGATTAAAACCTAGTTTTGCCTAGTGAATAAAGCATGGGCCTGGTAATCAGAAGGACCTGGGCTCTGTTCCCGGATCCACCACTTGTGTGCTTTGTGACCTTGGGCAAGTCATTCTCTGCCTCAGTTACCTCATCTGTAAAATGGAGATTGACTGTGAGGTCCATGTGGGACAACCTGATGACCTTGTATCTACCCCAGCGCTTAGAACAGTGTTTGGAACATAGTAAGCACTTAACAAATACCTTAAAAAAGAGAGAGAGAAGAAGGTAGGAGAAACATAGAAGAAAAGAGATTGAGTGAAAACAGATTCCTGGTCACCCAGCAGAGTGGCAGAGGCAGGATTAGAACTTGGGTCTTCTGACTTGCAGGCCCATGATCTTTCCATTAGTCCACGGTGTTTCTCTGTCATTAAATATGATCCCTGTTATCAACAAATTTGCCATAATAATAATAACTATGGTACTTGTTAAGCACTTACTGTGTGCCAAGCACTGTTCTAAGTACTGGGGTAGATACAAGGTAATTAGGTTGTCCCACCTGGGCTCACAGTCTTAATCTACATTTTACAGAGGAGGTAACTGAGGCAGAGAAAAGTTAAGTGACTTGCCCAAGGCCACACAGAAGACAAGTGATGGAGCCGGGATTAGAACACACATCCTCTGACTCCCATGCCTGGGGTTTCCATAGGGAGGCAGGCACCTAAATAAAATACAGGTAGGAGGTGGTAATTGTATATAAATATTTGTACTCTGAGGTCATGGGTTCAAATCCCAGCTCTGCCACTTGTCAGCTGTGTGACTGTGGGCAAGTCACTTCACTTCTCTGTGCTTCAGTTACCTCATCTGTAAAATGGGGATTAACTGTGAGCCTCACGTGGGACAACGTGATTACTCTGTATCTCCCCCAGCGCTTAGAACAGTGCTCTGCACATAGTAAGCGCTTAACAAATATCAACATTATTATTATTATTTGTACATAAATTCTATGGGGGCAAGGGAGAATTGGAAATATTCAAGTGCTCCAGTGAAGAGGACATACTGAAGTAGCAGTGTTGGGGTAAAAATAAATTGCAGGAGGTGAGAGATTAATCAGGGAAGGCCTTCTGGAAGAAATGTCATTTCAGAAGGGCCTTGGAAATGGGAAAACTGTGGTCTGTTGGATGTAAACCGGGCCCGGGATTAACAATCCTAGATCAGGCAACTCATCCCTCTAGGCTGAAAACCCCCTTTGGTCTGTAAACTCATGGTGGGCAGGGAATGTGTCTGTTTATTGTTTTATTCTACTCTACTTTACCACAGTAAGTGCTCAGTAAATACAGTTGACTGACTGGGCCCACTGCCCACTCTCAACAGCCCTGCAGAGGACTCTTGTCCAAGCTGTCGAGTCGTCTCTGACCCATAGCGACGCCGTGGATACATCTCTCCCAGAACACCCCACCTCCATCTGCAGTCATTCTGGTGGTGGATCCATAGAGTTTTCTTGGTTAAAAAAAATATATATATATAGAATATAGTAAACCTGAGTCTCCGCCCTCGACTCTCTCCCGTGCCGCTGCTGCCCAGCACAGGGAAGCCTTGACTTGTAGCATATTGTCTTCCACTCGGTAGCCCCTGGCCAAGCTAGGAATGGAATGGGTAGGCCTCTGCATGACTCTCCCTCCTCTAGTGGAGACTGGTAGAGTGCTGGAAACACTCCAGGTGCGACCCTGAGAGGATGCAGAGGGAGTACTAATTGAATAGTAGTAGAAAGTGCCCAGGCCTGGAAGTCAGTAGGACTTACATTCTTATTTCACCTATGCCATTTGTCTGCTGTATGACTTTGGGTATATCCCTTTACTTTTCTATGCCTCAGTTTCCTCATTTGTAAAATGGGGATTGAGACTCCGAATCCCAGGTGGAACATGGCTGAGTCCAGCCTGATTATCTTGTCTCTACCCAGCTCTTAGGACAGTGCCTGGTACATAGTAAGTGCTTAACAAATACTGTAAAAAAGAGAGAAAGGGGGAGGTAACAGAGACACAGAAGAGAGATTAAGTGAAAAACACATTCCTCATAGTGCAATGAGAAGGAAAAAAGGAAAGGGGAAATGGAAGAGTAGAATTCCCTAAGAGATGTTGATATTGGATCAAAGGGTCAGGAAACTCTTAGTAGTTGTTTGGTGATGGCTTGGGTGGAGCATTTTTTTTTTTAGTAAAAAACCAAATCTCTTGCCTCCGTTTACTCCAGTGCCACTCTGTTCGTTGTTAATTTTTATGCTTTGCATATTTCATCCCCAGTTAGACCATTCCATTGTGTTCATATAGAAAGAAGGTGCAGCTAGCTTTCAATTACACATTCTTCATGGTATAATAAATGGTATTTTTAAAACTATTTTTTTAACAATGTTAAGAGAAAAGTGTAGGGCATTATTTAGATGCTTTGTTGAGAAAACATTCATTTGACCAAATAGAAAAGTTGCAAAATTCTGGACTTGTAATTTTTGGAATACTAGCAAGGTCTTAGGTCCCTGATAATGCAATATCAGAGAAGCAGCGTGTCTCAGTGGAAAGAGCCGGGCTTGGGAGTCATAGGTTATGGGTTCTAATCCCGGATCCAGCACTTGTCAACTGTGTGACTTTGGGCAAGTTACTTGACTTCTCTGTGCCTCAGTGACCTCATCTGTAAAATGGGGATTAAGACTGTGAGCCCCACGTGGGACAACCTAATCACCTTGTATATCCCTGGCACTTAGAACAGTGCTTTGCACATAGTAAGTGCTTAACAAATATCAGCATTATTATTAATATTGTCTTGGGTTAATTGCCTTCTTTTAAGCCTTTATAATACCAATATGGTAACAATGCCCCTATTCATTCATTCAATTGTATTTACTGAGCACTGTACTATGAGCTTGGGAAGTATGATACAACAATAAATGGACACATTCCCTGCCCACGATGAGTTTACAGTCTAGAGGGGAGATTACAGACATCCATACAAATAAATCAATTACAGATCTGTACATAAGGGCTGTGGGGCTGAGAGAGGGGAAGAACAAAGGGAGCCAGTTGGGGCAAAGCAGAAGGGAGTGGCAGAAAAAGAAAGACGACCCCTTCACTGGGAAGGCCTCGTGGAGGACATGTACCTTCATTAAGGCTTTGAAGGGAGAGGGGAGTAATTGGGTTTCAGATTTGGGGAAGGAGGGTGTTCTAGGTCAGAGGCAGGACACGGGCTGGGGTGGTGGGCAGTACGAGGGGTAAAACAGACTCAGAGTGAGAAATTTAGCATTAGAAGAGCGAAGTGTGCGGGCTGGGTTATAGAAGGAAAGTAGCAAGGTGAGATAGGTGGGGCAAGGTGGTGGACTGCTTTTAAAGCCAATGGTGAGGAGTTTTTGTTTAATGGGGAGGTGGATGGGCAACCACTGGAGTTTTTTGAGGAGCGGGGTGACATGTCCTGATCATTTTTGTCAAAAAATGATCTAGGCAGCAGAGTGAAGTATGGACTGGAGTGAGGAGAGACAGTTACACATCTCAGAAAAGTACTGTGAAATCTGGGTTTGAAAGAATTTAGGGTAGATAATAATGTTGGTATTTGTTAAGGGCTTACTATGTGCAGAGCACTGTTCTAAGTGCTGGGGTAGATACAGGGTATTCAGGTTGTCCCACGTGAGGCTCACAGTTAATCCCCATTTTACAGATGAGGTAACTGAAGCACAGAGAAGTTGTGACTTGTCCACAGTCACACAGCTGGCAAGTGGTAGAGCCGGGATTGTAAAAGAGAAATGAAAAAGCAGAAGTCCAACACATGCTCTGTTAGCCTCCTAGCCTCATCAGCAGCCCTGATTTATTTTAATGTCGTTAAGTGCTTATTATGTGACAGGAACTGAACTAAGTGCTGGGGTAGATAAGGTAATCAGGTTGGAAATATTCTGTATCCCACATGGGGCTAGCAGTCTTAATACCCATTTTACAGATGAAGTAACTGAGGCAGAGGCACAAAAAAGTGAAGTGACTTGCCCAAGGTGGCACAACAGATAAGTGGTGGAGCTGAGATTAGAACCCAGATCGGCTGACTCCCAGGTCCGTGTTCTTTCCATTAGCCCATGCTGCTGCTTTATGACATGATATGAATTCTGAATCTTGATTCCTTTGTGTAAAAATTTAGAAAACTAATGTAGTGTTTTGTTTTTTGTTTTGTTTTTATCCCTTTCACACACTGCTTCCCAACAAAAGAGAAATGGAACATCCTGGCTGTAAATTTAAATTTTAAAGTCAATCCTCCTAGCTACTGATCCCTTCAGATCTGTTGTCCAATGAGGACTTTATTTTGGTGATCATGCAGGTCCCCAGGCTTTCTCTTTGAATTAGTAATAAATTCAGGAACAGAGCATCGAGTAATTTAAAACTCCTCTGTCAATCTCCTCAAGAATAAAGAGTGTACCCTATCTTTTTGGCTGAATTCCAAATTATATCCTGCTTCCTTAATACTTACATTCTTTTCAGCTTGATTCAATCACTATCTTTCCTGTAAAGCAGATTAGAGGAGGTTCCCACATCTAGAAAGTATCTGCTTCCATTCAGCCCAGAGGTTTCCTTTGTAATGCAGTAATAGATATTAGCGTATTTTGCCTATGTACACATGCCAAATTGTACATTCCAAGTGCTTAGTACAGTGCTTTGCACACAGTAAGTGCTCAATAAATACGATTGAATTAATAGCCTACAGGTTCCACTTCAAATTTGAAGTGGCAGGCTGTTTAGTGGCAGGTTTTCTCCTTCAGAAAGGAGGAACCATATTTTGTACGTACATATTAATTAATGTTGGTATTTGTTAAGCGTTTACTATGTGCAGAGCCCGTTCTAAGTGCTGGGGTAGATTCAGGCTAATCAGGTTGTCCCACATGAGATTCACAGTCTTAATCCCCATTTTACAGATGAAGTAACTGAGTCACAGAGAAGCTAAGTGACTTCCCCACAGTCACACAGCTGACAAGTGGCAGAGCCGGGATTCAAACCCATGACCTCTGACTCCCAAGCCTGTGCTTGTTCCACTGAGCCACCGCTGCTTCTGGGTTCTAATCCCAGCTCCACACCATGTCTGCTGTGTGTCCTTGGGCAAGTGACTTAATTTCTCTGGGCCTCAGCTACCTCACCTGTAAAATGGGGATTAAGACTGTGAGCCCCATGTGGGACAGGGACTGTGTCCAACCTGATTAACTTGTGTCTACCCCAGTGCTTAGAACAGTGCTTGGCACCTAGTAGGCACTTAAGTGCCACAATTATCATTATAAGGTTTCTTATTTGTGTAATGATGAAACTAAATGTCAGGATATTTTAGCCGGTGTCCTACATTTTATAAATAATAAATGGGGCCTTAGTCACAAAGACTTAAGTCCACAGACTTTACTGCAGATGAGATTTCCCTGCCCCACAGCACTTAAGTATATATGTACATATCTCTAATTCTATTATTTTGATTCCAGTTTACTTGTTTTGATGTCTGCCTCCCATCCTCTAGCTGTAAGCCCATTTTTTGGCAGGGATTGTCTCTATTTCTGTATTGTACTTTCCAAGCTCTCAGTACAGTTCTCTGCACACAGGAAGTGCTCAATAAGTACAATTAAATGTATGAATGAGTGAGATTGATAGGTCCAGGTCTTCCCTTGGAAGCACCTAAGGAGACTTTCCTTTAGCATCCATCTTGCTGAAACTTTGGGCACACATGCATATCTCCCCTTCTTTCCTCGCCTTACTCATTTTCTTTCTTCCCCTTTTCTATATTCCCTTCCCCTGTTTATTTTCCCCTTCCTTTCTCTTCCCATTCTCCTTCCTGTCAATAATAGTAATGATGATCACGGTGTTTGTGCTTACTATGTGTCCAAACCCTGTTCTAAGCACTGGGGTAGATACAAAGTAATCAGGTTGGACACAGTCCCTGTCCCACATGGGACTCACAGTCTTAATCCTGATTTTAATGAGGAGGGAACTCAGGCACAGAGACGTGAAATGACTTGTCCAAGGTTACACAGCAGACAAGTAGCGGGGCCAGGATTAGAATCCAGGTCCTTCTGATTCTCTGGCCTGTGCTGCTTTCAAAGTTCCTCAGAATAACTAATGGACCATCCTCAAGAGCATATATATACCAGACAGTAATTCTTGGGAAAAACAGGGGTATTTGTTTTTTATTACTAAATACTTATAATAAGTGGTATGTAAGTACTTACTGTGTGCCATGAACTAAACTAAGCTCTGAAGTAGATGCAAGATAACCAGATTGGATGCAGCCCTGTGCATGTGGGCCTCACAGTCTAAGGGGGAGAGAGAATAAACATTCAATCCCCATTTTACAGATGAGGAAACTGAGGCATAGATTGTGAGGACCTCAAGGGACAGAGTCTTTGTCTAGTCCAAACTATGTGATACAAATGATGTGTGTATATATAATAATAATAATTATGGTATTTGTTATGCACTTCCTATGTGCAGAGCACTGTTCTAAGCACTGGAGTAGATACAAGGTAATCAGATTGTCCCACGTGGGGTGCACGGTTTTTTTTAATTCCCATTTATACAGATGAGGTAACTGAGGCACAGAGAAGTTAAGTGACTTGCCCAAGGTCACACAACAGACAAGTGGGGGAGTCAGGATTAGAACCCACGACGTCTGAAATCGATGCTTAGAATTCCTTAACTCCCATTCTCTCCTAGACCCCCTCCAATCTGGCTTCCGTCCCCTCCAGTCTACCGAGACTGCTCTCTCTAAGGTCACCCGTGACCTCCTTCTTGCCAAATCCAGTGGCTCCTACTCCATTCTAATCCTCCTTGACCTCTCTGCTGCCTTTGACACTGTCGACCATCCCCTCCTCCTCCATACCTTATCTCACCTTGGCTTCACAGACTCCGTCCTCTCCTGGTTCTCCTCTTACCTCTCTGGCCGGTCATTCTCGGTCTCCTTCGCTGGCGCCTCCTCCCCCTCCCATCCTTTAACTGTCGGAGTTCCTCAAGGGTCAGTTCTTGGCCCTCTTCTGTTCTCCATTTACACTCACTCCCTCGGTGAACTCATTCGCTCTCACGGCTTTGACTACCATCTCTACGCAGATGACACGCGGATCTACATCTCCGCCCCTGTCCTCTCCCCCTCCCTTCAGGCTCGCATCTCCTGCCTCCGGGACGTCTCCACCTGGATGTCGGCCCGCCACCTAAAACTCAACATGAGCAAGACTGAGCTCCTCATCTTCCCTCCCAAACCCAGTCCTCTCCCAGACTTCTCTATCACCGTGGATGGCACGACCATCCTTCCCGTCTCTCGGGCCCGCGATCTCGGTGTCATCCTTGACTCGTCTCTCTCGTTCACCCCACACATCCTATCCGTTACCGAGACCTGCCGGTTTCACCTTTACGATATCGCCAAGATCCGCCCTTTCCTCTCCACCCAGATGGCTACCTTACTGCTACGGGCTCTCGTTATATCCCAGCTAGACTACTGTGTCAGCCTTCTCTCTGACCTCCCTTCCTCCTCTCTCGCCCCGCTCTGGTCCATTCTTCACTCCACTGCCCGGCTCACCTTCCTGCAGAAACGGTCTGGGCCTGTCACTCCCCTTCTTAAACAACTCCAGTGGTCGCCTATCAACCTCCACTCCAAAAAAAACTCCTCACTCTAGGCTTCGAGGCTCTACATCACCTTGCCCCTTCCTACCTCTCCTCCCTTCTCTCTTTCTACCGCCCACCCCGCACGCTCCGCTCCTCCGCCGCCCACCTCCTCACCGTCCCTCGGTCTCGCCTATCCCGCCGTCGACCCCTGGGCCACGTCCTCCCGCGGTCCTGGAACACCCTCCCTCCTCACCTCCATCAAACTGATTCTCTTCCCCTCTTCAAAACCCTACTTAAAACTCACCTCCTCCAAGAGGCCTTCCCAGACTGAGCTCCCCTTCTCCCTCTACTCCCTCTACCACCCCCCTTCACCTCTCTGCAGCTAAACCCTCTTTTTCCCCCTTTCCCTCTGCTCCTCCCCCTCTCCCTTCCCATCCCCTCAGCACTGTACTCGCCTGCTCAACTGTATATATTTTCAATAACCTATTTATTTTGTTAATGAAATGTACATCGCCTTGATTCTATTTAGTTGCCATTGTTTTTACGAGATATTCTTCCCCTTGACTCAATTTATTGCCATTGTTCTCGTCTGTCCGTCTCCCCCGATTAGACTGTAAGCCCGTCAAACGGCAGGGACTGTCTCTATCTGTTGCCAACTTGTTCATTCCAAGTGCTTAGTACAGTGCTCTGCACATAGTAAGCGCTCAATCAATACTATTGAAAAGCCCATGCTCTTTCCATTAAGCCATGCTGCTTCTCATAATCTGTGATTCTATTTATCTTGATGATACTGATGCCAGACTACTTGCTTTGTTTTGATGTCTGTCTCTCCCGTTTTTGATGGTGAGCCCGTTGTTGGGCAGGGATTGTCTCTATCTGTTGCCCTTAATACAGTGCTCTGCACATAGTAAGCGCTCAATAAATATGATTGAATGAATGAATGAATAAGTGCTTGGATGAGCATAGTAACACCTTGGATGGAGAGGCAAGGGTGGATTTTAGTGGTGATGGATGAACCAATAGAATTTGGTGACATTGAATTTGTGGGTTGAATGAGAGCAATGAGTTGAGGATAATGCCAAGGTTACCGGCTTAATAAGCTTAATGAATGCTATTACTACTATGGATAAATCAAGTAATTTGCCTAATGTCACAGTGCAAGCAAGTGGCAAAACTGGAATTAAACCCTGGTCCTCTAATGCCCAGGCCCTTTCCAGTAGGCCGCACTGGAGAAGCAGCATGGCTCAGTGGAACGAGCACGGGCTTTGGAGTCAGAGGTCATGGGTTCGAATCCCGGCTCTGCCACTTGTCTGTGTGACTACGGGCAAGTCATCTAGCTTCTCTGTGCCTCAGTTACCTCATCTGTAAAATGGGGATTAAGACTGTGAGCCCCACGTGGGACAACCTGATTCCCCTGTGTCTACCCCAGTGCTTAGAACAGTGCTCTGCACATAGTAAGCGCTTAAAAAATACCAACAACATTATTATTATTATTATTCTCTAACTTTGTGTAACTATGGGAATCTATTTCCAGCACCTACACAACTCCACAAGAGATGGTAAGCCCCTCTAGACTGTAAGCTCATTGTGGGGAAGGAATGTGTCTGCTGTTGTACTCTCCCAAGCACTTAGTATAGTGCTCTGCGCTCAGTAAGCACTCAATAAATACGATTGAATGAATGAATGAACAGCGAATCTACCCAGTTACCTTTATTTTTAAAGTCTTTCTCATTGGAATCAGCTTCTCGGGATTGCAGGACTTTCTGCAGTAACTCGACACCATGGTGAGATGAGAGAATGGCTTGGGGTGATTAGCAAGCAGCTACAACTAACGCGGTCCGCCCCTTGGCATCTCACAGGAAATAGAGCTACAAGAATCGGTCAGCCACGGTCGCTCCAAGCTCTTGCCTATTCCCTGTAGTAGCTGGCGTTGGGCTCTTTCTGGCCCCTGGGACTACACTTTTGCTCAGGAATAAGCTATTTCCAGGCCCAATCCTGGTCACTTTACTCATCATTTATCTACTGTTGCTAAAATAATTCATTTTCAAAGGAAGAAAACCTGTTATACTTGTAATGTTTGCTTCTTCATTTCAACCAGTCAGGAGTCTGTATCGAATGCTTACCACTGCTATAGTCAGTTTGGAAATAAGAAAGTTGTAAACTATAAAATGCAAGAAAATCTTCTGAAACAACATGATTGATCAATCAGCAGCATGGCCTATTGGATGGAGCACGGGTCTGGGAGTTCGAAGGAGCTGGGTTTTAATCTTGGCTTTGCCACTGGTCTGCCGTGTGACCATGGACAAGTCTCTTCACATCTCTGCGCCTGTTACCTCATCCGTAAAATGGGGATTAAGACTGTGAGCCTTGCGTGGGACCTGATGCTTAAGCCAGAAAAATTGGTGTGTGCAGCAGATCCACAAAAAAATAATTGTATTAAAGATTATTCACCATGCCTGGGAGATGCCTGAACTTTAGAAAGCATGAAACCTAAGCTTAAATCTTTTACAATACTTAGTAGGCGACTTTATGTCTCACCATATGGAGTCTCGTAGCAAATCAATTGATACATTTATTCAGCTAGGCTGGGCATCTGGAGAGAGGTACATTAGTTGTATTTCCAAACAGTGTACTTGAACTGGAATTAGACCGCCTGAAGTTCAGCAGAGGGATATAGGACTGAGTTATCCTTTGATTCCATTATTCCATTTTGGTTATGGCTTTTTTTGGAAGTTGTAGGATTTAAGAGATGGCAGACAATTGATTCGAAACCCAAGATTTTTTTTTTAAGAGAATGAAATACGAAGCTAATCTTTTCTAATATTGTCTTTTACCATAATCATTATTATTTATTACTGCAACTCTTCATAGGTAATTTGGAAAATGGTAGTAATATTGAAAATGAGTTAACTGAACTCAAAAATCCAGTGCAATGCATTAAATCTATCACCGACTGAGAGGAAAGAATTTTTATATCACTGTGACTCACTTTATATGTGTCTACTATAAATACCTTAAATTTCATGATCATAAAAGGATAAAAAGGAAGCAAAATAAAATTGGAGGGAGAGATAAGCAGAATAATAATATTAATTATGGTACTTATTAAGCACTTACTATGTGCCAGGCACTGTAGGAAGCACTGGGTTAGATACAAGCAATTTGGGTTGGACACAGTCCCGTTCTTACGTGGGGCTCATAGTCTTAATCCCCATTTTATAGATGAGGTAATTTATTCAATAGTATTTATTGAGCGCTTACTATGTGCAGAGCACTGTACTAAGCACTTGGGATGAACAAGTTGGCAACAGATAGAGACAGTCCCTGCCATTTGACGGGCTTATAGTCTAATCAGGGGAGATGGACAGACAAGCACAGAGAAGTGAAGTCACTTCCCCAAGGTCACACAGCAGGCAAATGGTGAAGATATAATGTCTTTATCAATTAATTGAGGAATAATTTGAAAGAGTCCCTTTTCTCTTTTTAAAAAATAGTTCACTTAAAATATAAAGCCAGTTATTGTCATGAAAAATAATACTATTCGAAATTCCTCTCCTGCCATTTGGAACATATTTTATTTTGCTATACTCCACCAACTTCCATCTTTTTAGTTTTTCCAAGAGTGATCAGTGCAAGAAAATGAAAGTATTTAACAAAAAGGTTGAGAAAATGAAATCTGGGAAAAGATCATTTAGAACCAAACATCCTCCCAATTAGAGTATGTACTGAGATGGCAAACTGTTTTCCAGTCTTCAAACTAAGAAAGTGCTCCATATTCTCTTTTACAGATGACAAAGATGTTTTCCTTTCCAAAGCGATTCATAAATCCTTCATCGAAGTTAATGAGGAAGGTTCCGAAGCCGCTGCAGCTTCAGGTACCTCTTTTTTTTTTATTAATGTTCTGTAGTCTGGACTGGGCTTCGTGATCTACCAAATCTCTTGGTTGTATTTAAAAATTAACAAAACTCCCCACCCCCAAGAAGACTATTTTCTATCTCAAGAAGCAAGTGGCTTTCTCACCATTGGTATTTTCTAGTAATGGTAATAATTGTGGTAATTAAGTGATCACTCCGTGCCAAATACTGTTTTAAGCACTGAGGTAGATACAGTACAGTTTGATGATAACTGTGGAATTTAAGCTCTAAGTATCTGCCAAGCATTATACTAAGTGCTGGGATCAAAGTCCCTGCCTCACATAGGGCTCAGGGTATAAGGGGAACCAAGAACAGGTGTTTAATTCCTATTTTACAGATGAGAACTGAGGCCCAGAGAAGTTAAGTTATTTGCAGAGTCGCCTCGCGGACATTTGATGGTGCCAGGAATATGATGAAAGCAATGCTATATTAAAGTCTTGTTCTCTTCACATTTTTCCCTCTAATGATTGGTGGGAAGCATTAACACTAGTTTACAAAGGATACATTTTCTCTCTGTGATGTGCGTTTGAAGTTTCTGTCATTTTTAAGAAGCGCTTTGGCAACGAACAGGCTGGTGTTTTCCCACAGAATGACCCACTATGGAAAAGTATTGTCATATCAATAGACACAGTGAGAAAGAAGCAGTTTAGGAAGGAATATAATCACTGCAAAAGGCTTAGTTGACATAAATCATGGGTCAAGAGTAAGATGCTTAAAATGCTGGTTATTATATGAAGCTTTGCTTATCTTTCTTTCTCCTTGGTACTTTTTCCTGGTTATACTGAGGAAAGATTTGTTTGCCCAAGAGTGCTCTTTTAAAATTCTGTATTTTGGGATTCATTATCAGCCCACCTCTCCTGAATGTATTTAAACAGTAATCAGTTTTAGCATCCTGAGAGTAATTGCCCAGCAAACCAAGCAACCTTTAGAGTGAAATCTTCAATCAGTTTTTCATGCTGAAAAGAGGGTGTGCTTAAAAGAGAATTAACACAAACCAGTCAGTATTTATCTAGTACCTGCTGTACAGAGAACACTATAGTAATAATTAATGTTGATATTTGTTAAGCGCTTGCTATGTGCTGAGCACTGTTCTAAGCTCTGGGGTAGATACAGGGTAATCAGGTTGTCCCACTTGAGGCTCACAGTCTTAATCCCCATTTTACAGAGGAGGTAACTGAGGCACCGAGAAGTGAAATGACTTGCCCAAAGTCACACAGCTGACAAGTGGCGGAGCCGGGATTAGAACCCATGACCTCTGACTCCTAAACCCGTGCTCTTTCCACTGAGCTGTGCACTTAGAAGAGGACAAGAGAAGTTGAAGGTCTGACTCCTGCCCGCAAGAAGTTTGTTTATAGTCCAGAGGGGGACCCAGACATAGAACAATTTTCAAATAAAAGAAAGAACTGTTCAAGTGAGAATATGTAAATTTATATATTCAAATAGAATGGATTTCACGTAGAGACTTATAACAATTGCCTAATGAAATAAAATGATGTAAGATTTTTTTAAAATCAAAATTCAGAAATTGAGAGAACCAGAATTTAACATTGTAAGAAATGAAGAGTATATTATAGAACCCTATGTGGGACAGAGACTGTGTCCAACCCAATTATCTTGTATCTACCGCATGTACATAAGGGATATGTACATAAGTGCTGGCACAGAGTAAGCACTTAAACCATTAAAAAAAATTTTTAAACCCACTTTGTAAATTTAGCATCTCAAAGGTAAAGCAGCAATGTGTGGCTTTTAAAAGGTGGCACACTAATGTTTGATTTTTCTATGCCCAAGAGTGAAGACAGTGAAATGATGCAGTAGGATAATTTCACATTAAAATGAAAAAGCAGTAGGGTCGTTGCCACGACCTTTGGGGCACAATGTGTAGCTATAGTTTGATGTCCCTGTTCTTGGAGCCGGGAAAGGGCCAGAGATCTAGAAGTTCTGTAATCGTGACTGTGTTCACTGTTTCGATAATATTTTGAATATGGGTCAATTTTCCATTTTTTCTCCTCAGGAATGATTGCCATCAGTAGAATGGCAGTGCTCTATCCACAAGTGATTATCGATCATCCTTTTTTCTTTCTCATAAGAAACAGGAGAACAGGTGAGTCGTGAAGTTTAAGCCATTCGTCGGGGGCAGGTAATGTGTCTGTTTATGGCTGCATTGTACACTCCCAAGCACTTAGTACGGTGCTCAGCACACAGTAAGTGCTCAGTAAATATGATTGAATGAATGAATGAGTACCACTGAGTTCCTCTCAGAGGACTGTAATCTAACTGAGTAGTAACCTTTTGTGAATACATTAAAAACAGCACAGGGAGTAAGATGGGACTTAGCTAGGGGGTATTAAAAAGCTCTGGGATTTTTATTCCAAGGTGATAGGAAGGGGGAGGCTCTCGACTCTGGGCTCTTGAACCCTGTTTCATCTTCAGGAGTTATTCAAGGTACCAGTAGTTTTCAGCCTGCTAATTTATGAGTTCCTTAACAAATAAAAGCTTCCAGGGAAATCTTTATTGTTCAGATTCCCCCAGTTCAAACAATGATTTATGATCTGCCCCTCCCTCTTCTGATTGGTTCTCCAGCCAAGATCGGATAGGTAGGAAAATCTGTTGAGTGTTTGCTATACCTAAACTGGATCCAATTAGCAGGAAAATCCATCAGTTGCATACTGTGGGTCTGAATCAATAATAATAATAATAACTGTGGTACTTGTTAAGCACTTATGTTCTAAGTGCTGGGGTAGATACAAAATAATCATGGGGCTCACGGCCTTAATCCTCATTTTACAGATGAGGTAACTGAGGCACAGAGAAATGAAGTGACTTGCCCAAAGTCACACAGCAGACATGTCGAAGGCTGGGATTAGCACTCAAAGCCTCTGACTTCCAGGCCGGGGATCAATTGTATTTATTGGGTGCTTACTGTGTGCAGAGCACTGTAGTAAGTGCTTGGGAGAGTACAGTATAACAGACGCATACCCTGCCCATAATGAGCTCACAGTCTTGAAGGGGAGACAGACATGAATATAAATTAATAAATTATGGATATGTACATAAGTGCTGAGGGAGGGTTGAATAGAGGGGGAGCAAATTAGGGCAGAGTAAAATGAAGGCCCTTTGAGGAAACGTGTCTTTATTAAGGATTTGAAGGTGGGGAGAGTAATTGTTTGTCAGATATGAAGAGGGCAGCAGCCCGCGCCCACTTCATCCTTTCCCAACCTGGACCTCCGCACCCCTGCTCGTGAACTCCGACACTAAGGATCTTCACCCCCACAGACCCCCAGCCACCAGCTCCCATTCCACCTCCCCCGGCTCGGGCCTGGGGACATTGTGCTCCCCTGCTCAGCCCTAGGGACATTGTGTCCCCTGGGGACATTGTGTCCCCCTGTTCGGGCCCGGGGACATTGTGCTCCCCAACCCCCCCCCCCCACTCCGCCTGAAGGGGCCATTTTGGGAAGGTCTCACTCCCTCTTCCCCCTTGAGGTGATTCATCTCCCCCGCCCCCACCCCGGGCGACGATGTCCTTGTCCTCACCGTGTTACCCTACCTTAGCCGCCGCCTACGGCCGCAACCCACCCCGGACAACCTCAGGGCCCCCACCGCCACCTCAGGGACATTTGGTCATGAGCTCTGGGACTCTCTCGGCCGCTAGCCGCTTGACTTTGTCTGATCGGGTCAGGTCGGGTCGACCCCCGACCCTGGTCATTGCCTGCTTGTGAACACTATTGTATTGTATCATACTATACCATGTTGCTATATTACCGATTTCGCTTGTTATTGTTTATTGTTGTCAGTGCTGCCACCCACCTCTCTGGCCTCACCATGTCCCTCCTCCCCCCCTCCTCCCTCCCGCCCCTTCCTATCCTCCCCTTCCCTTCTCTCGCTCAGCTCTTTCCCGCTCTCTCCTCTGCCTCCTCCCCCCCACCGCCCTAGAACCCCACTTTACCAGTGCTACCCCTCTTCCCCCTCCCCCTACTGTCCCCCCCACCAAACCCCCTCCTCACCCCCTCCCCCCTTCTCTCTTCCCCACCCACGCCCCATCCCAGTCCTCCTGTCCCACCGCTACCCCTCATTCCCCTCTCCCCGTCCAGGGCCCCGCCACCTCCTTCCCATCCAAACCCTCCCCTCCCCTCCCCCCGCTCCCCCCCCCTCCCCGCCTTGCACCCACAGCTACTTTCAAGTGTGGCCTCTGGAACCCCCTTTCCATCACAGGTAAACTACCTTTTGTCCATGACCTTTTCCTTTCCCGCTCTCTCCTCCTCCTCACCCTTTCAGAAACGTGGCTCACTCCCGAAGACACAGTCTCCGCCACTGCTCTCTCCAGCGGAGGCCTCTCCTTCTCCCACTCCCCCAGACTCACTGGAAAGGGAGGAGGCGTCAGCTTCCTCCTCTCACCCCGTTGCCGCTTCCGCACTATCCCTCCTCCCCCTCCCTCTCCTTCCCCTCCTTCAAAGCCCATATCATTCGCCTCTACCACCCCCTCCAGATACTTGTCGCCGTCATCTACTGCCCTCCTGGTCCCACCTCCGACTTCTTCAACCACCTAGACCCCTTTCTCACCTTCCTTCTCTCCTTCTCTCTGCCCACTCTGATCCTCGGAGACTTCAACATCCATACGGATGTACCCGACGACTCCTCTGCCACCCGCCTGCTATCCCTCCTCGACTCTGCCGACCTCCTCCTCCACCATACCGCGCCCAC
The DNA here is from genome assembly GCF_004115215.2 of Ornithorhynchus anatinus. NCBI lineage: Eukaryota > Metazoa > Chordata > Mammalia > Monotremata > Ornithorhynchidae > Ornithorhynchus > Ornithorhynchus anatinus. The sequence goes on from NC_041728.1 coordinate 161,478,995, forward strand.
TCACCGACTCGGTCACACCCTAGATCTCGTCATCTCCTACCGCTGCACTATCTCCTCCCTCACCGACTCTGAAATCCCTCTCTCTGACCATAACCTTCTCACCTGCCTTAACTCTCACACTCCCTCCCCCTGCATATCTTTGCTACTGCCCCACAGAGACCTCCGCTCTCTTGATCCCATCCATCTTTCCAAAAGCATCTCGCCTCACCTTGCCGCCCTGTCCTCTCTTCCCGCTCTCGACGATCAGGTCTCCGCTCTCAACTCCACCCTCCATAGGACCCTGTTCCTCCCCCTCCCCCATCTCTCACCCCCAATGATCTGGCCACCTACTTCATCACAAAAATCAACACAATCAGGTGTGAGCTCCCCAAAGTCACCCCTCCGCCTCTCCCCTCCCCCCCACCAACCCTCTCCCCTACTTTTTCATCCTTCCCTGCAGTATCCTCAGAGGAGATCTCCTCCCTCCTCGCAAGTGCCACCCCCTCCACCTGCGCCTTGGACCCCATTCCCTCTCACCTTATTAAAAACATCGCCCCTGCCTTCCTCCCTTCCTCAACTTCTATTTTTAACCACTCCATCTCCAATGGCTCCTTTCCCTCTGCCTTCAAACATGCCCACGTCTCCCCCATCCTAAAAAAACCCGCTCTTGACCCCACTTCCCCCTCCAGTTATCTCCCTATCTCCCTACTACCCTTCCTTTCCAAAATCCTAGAACGAGTCATCTACAATCGCTGCTTAGAATTCCTTAACTCCCATTCTTTCCTGGACCCCCTCCAATCTGGCTTCCGTCCCCTCCACTCTACCGAGACTGCTCTCTCTAAGGTCACCCGTGACCTCCTCCTTGCCAAATCCAATGGCTCCTACTCCATTCTAATCCTCCTTGACCTCTCTGCTGCCTTTGACACTGTCAACCATCCCCTCCTCCTCCGTACCTTATCTCACCTTGGCTTCACGGACTCCGTCCTCTCCCGGTTCTCCTCTTATCTCTCTGGCCGGTCATTCTCGGTCTCCTTCACAGGCGCCTCCTCCCCCTCCCATCCTTTAACTGTTGGAGTTCCTCAAGGGTCAGTTCTTGGCCCTCTTCTGTTCTCCATTTACACTCACTCCCTTGGTGAACTCATTTGCTCTCACGGCTTTGACTGCCATCTCTACGCAGATGACACACAGATCTACATCTCTGCCCCTGTCCTCTCCCCCTCTCTTCAGGCTCGCATCTCCTCCTGGCTCCAGGATGTCTCCACCTGGATGTCGGCCCGCCACCTAAAACTCAACATGAGCGAGACTGAGCTCCTCATCTTCCCTCCCAAACCCGGTCCTCTCCCAGACTTCCCTATCACCGTGGATGGCACGACCATCCTTCCCGTCTCTCAGGTCCACGATCTCGGTGTCATCCTTGACTCGTCTCTCTCGTTGACCCCACCCATCCTATCCATTATCAAGACCTGCCGGTTTCACCTCTACAATATCGCCAAGATGCGCCCTTTCCTCTCCACCCAAACGGCTACCTTACTGCTACAGGCTCTTGTTATATCCCGGCTAGACTACTGTGTCAGCCTTCTCTCTGATCTCCCTTCCTCCTGTCTCTCCCCGCTCCGGTCTATTCTTCACTCCGCTGCCCGACTCATCTTCCTGCAGAAACGATCTGGGCATGTCACTCCCCTTCTTAAACACCTCCAGTGGTTGCCTATCAACCTCCGCTCCAAACAAAAACTCCTCACTCTAGGCTTCCAGGCTCTCCATCACCTTGCCCCTTCCTACCTCTCCTCCCTTCTCTCTTTCCACTGCCCACCCCGCACGCTCCGCTCCTCTGCCGCCCACCTCCTCACCGTCCCTCGGTCTCGCCTATCCCGCCGTCGGCCCCTGGGCCACGTCCTCCCGTGGTCCTGGAACGCCCTCCCTCCTCCCTCCTCATTCTCTTCCCCTCTTCAAAACCCTACTTAAAACTCACCTCCTCCAAGAGGCCTTCCCAGACTGAGCTCCCCTTCTCCCTCTACTCCCTCTACCGCCCCCCTTCACCTCTCCGCAGCTTAACCCTCTTTTCCCCCCATTTCCCTCTGCTCTTCCCCCTCTACCTTCCCACCCCCTCAGCACTGTACTCGTCTGCTCAACTGTATATATCTTCATTACCCTATTTATTTTGTTAATGAAATGTACATCGCCTTGATTCTATTTAGTTGCCATTGTTTTTACGAGATATTCTTCCCCTTGACTCTATTTATTGCCATTGTTCTTGTCTGTCTGTCTCCCCCGATTAGACCATAAGCCCGTCAAACGGCAGGGACTGTCTCTATCTGTTGCCGACTTGTTCATTCCAAGCGCTTAGTACAGTGCTCTGCACATAGTAAGCGCTCAATAAATACTATTGAATGAATGAATGAACATGGGCAAGAGGTTGGCAGTGAGATAGTCGAGATTGGGAGGGTGGGTGTGATGGACCCTCAGCACCCATGGTTTGTTGCTTCTCATGGCAGCAGACACTCTGCTTCCCAGATCTCTTGACTACCAGCTCTCTTTCTGTGGGAAAGGGATATCAGAAACTACAGGATTCCAGGGTGATGCTGGGGACAGTGGCAGTATGGTTCCGATCACTGTAGTTTGGGGTGGAAGGGAGACCCTGGCCAAGTTTCAGTAACTTTTGGAGTTGATAATGAACTGTAATCAAGTGAGAGGGAAAGGAGAAAATATTCTTCCTGGTAGCTTTTCTCCTACTTCCCCATGAATCTCTGCAAAATTCCCATAGTTTTTGTCCTTTCCAGGGGGATAGTGTTGGGGGAGGAGGAGGTCTGGATCAGCTTCAGGAAAATTGGGGTGAATGGGTGGTCTCTAGGGTGGGGTGGGGGTTGGCTGGCCCCTGAAAAACCCAGGCAAGACCTTATCCACCCTGCCTCCTCCCCCTGCCCTGAACTCTCTTTGCTAGCCGTGCTGAAATTGAGCCTTAGTGGACTTGAGAGAGGAAATAATTGCTTCGTTGAGCCATATCAAAAAAGAGTTTGGGGAATTTGCCCCATCACAAGGATTCTGTCCATAAAGTTCAGATTGGCTTTGCGGTACCACTCGGTAGCCACCTCCTTTCCCCTCCTAAAGCCCGCTCATTTTTCCCTATTTTTCCTCAAGGCTATTCCTTCTCCTACCCCTACAATCCCACTTTCCCCCGGGATGCCTGGCCACCAATATTTCCGAGTAGAAAATTTTTTTGGCTTTCTGCCCTATAGCCATAGAGTACAGCCGTAGCCATGGAGAAGCAGCGTGGCTCAGTGGAAAGAGCCCAGGCTTGGGAGTCAGCGGTCATGGGTTCGAATTCTGGCTCTGCCACTTGTCAACTGTGTGACTGTGGGCAAGTCACTTAACTTCTCTGTGCCTCAGTTACCTCATCTGTAAAATGGGGATTAAGACTGTGAGCCTCACATGGGACAACCTGATTACCCTGTATCTACCCTAGCGCTTAGAACAGTGGTCTGTACATAGTAAGCGCTTAACAAATACCAACATTATAATCATTATTACAGCCAATGATTTGTTCATGTGCAACAGAGCTCATGTGGGAGGTCTCTAACCAGAATGGGGGATAGAGATTATCCTCCTTCAACCGACTCACCAAAATCCTCAGGGAGAGAGGGAGAGGAAATGCGCGTGCCGGGCTTTTAGGAAGTCTGATTTCTCTTTTTCCCCTTTTCATTAGGTACTATCTTGTTCATGGGAAGAGTCATGCATCCAGAAGCACTGAATGCAAGTGGCCATGACTTTGAGGAACTTTAAATCAGTATGCATAAAATGCAAAAGGAAAACATTAAATAAGCACACCATGTTTGCCAATGGTATATTTAAGGTTTGATGTGTTTTACAGTGTATTTCCAAGGCACTGTTTAATTAATTCCCGATATGACAGTGTAATGACTCCAAGCCTGCCTTGTGTGGAGTGGAAAAATGCTTTAAGTATTACTAAAATGATGGTTCTGTTGATGTTGTTGTTGTTGTGTTGGTATTTAAAATAAAACCATATATTCTATGTCACAGATGTTTTGTTTCTTTTTTTAGGCACCATATTTAAGGTATGTGTCAAGAGCTGTTCCGAGTTCTGGGGTAGATACGAGACAATCAGGTCGACATACTCCCTGAACCACATAGGGCTTATAGTCCAATCAGAGGGTGGAGAGTTAATTCCCATTTTACAGGTGAGATACCTGAAGCCCAGAGAAGTGAAGTGATTTGCCCAAGGTCACACAGCAGACTAGTGGTGGAACTGGGATTAGGACCCATGTCCTCTGATTCCCAGGCCCATTCTCTTTCTACTAGGCCAAACTGCTTCTAAGTGTTTCTAATGAAAAGCCATGGTACAAGCAAAGTATTTCATAAGTCAGGGAAAATGAAAACAGCAAAAGTGATTAAAAATTGAACTCATTTTGGCAAGAAGAAGAACTAGGTTGTGTTACACATCACCCTCAGCTGTACGAAGTAATTAATATATGCAATAATTTCACAGGGTAGATATAGTTTCCCTTCAAAGTATGTATATTTTATGATTTTGTCATTCCATTTAAATAGTTCAGTTTTATCCTTGGAAAAGGTAAAAACTTCACTTGCTTCACTGTATATATGTGGGTGTTTGGTATTATTAACTAGTGTGATGTTTTAATTCCTCTTTTCACTGCTCATAAACTAAAATCAGAATATTTGCTATTTACACAAAGGAGCTGTGTGTTGGAAACTAAAAGCTAATCCATTAAATATACTTGCGCTACAAGTTGTTAAAGTTATAAATTGGAATAGATACATTTGGGTAAATAATCAGCCAATCAAGGGTATTTGAGTGCATACTCGTGGACAGGAAACGAGTCTACCAACCCTGTTGTACCGTATTTTCCTAAGCATTTAGTACAGGGCTCTCCACACAGTAAGCACTCAAATATGATTGATTCAGAGCACTGTACTAAGAGTTTGGGAGAGTAAAACCGAGTTGGTAGACATGTTCCCCGCTCACATCAAGGTTGCAATCTAGAGAGGGAGAAAGACATTAATACAAATAAATTATAGCTATGTACATAAGTGATGTGGGGGCTGAAAGTGGGGTGAATATCAAGAGAAACAGTATGGTCTAGTGAATAGATCATGGGACTGGGAGTCGGAAAGACCTGAGTTTTAGTCCTGTCTTCACCACCTGTCTGTTGTGTGACCTTAGCCAACTCACTTAGCTTCTCTGTGCCTCAGCTACCTCATCTGTAAAATAGGGATTAAGAATGGGAACTCCATGTAGGACATGGATTGTGTCTAAGTTGACCAGGCTTGTACCTATCATGCCTGGCACATAGTAAGTGCTTAACAAATACTATAAATACAAAAATTGCCTAAGGGGCACAGATCCGGTGCATAAGTATCACAGAAGGGCGAGGGAGTGGGGAAAAAGAAGACTTAGTTGGGGAAGGCCTCTTGGAGGAAATAGGACCTTTATTAAGACTTTGAAGATTTCAGGGCTACTATGTTTCTCTGATACTTGTTGGGTTACACCAGTTGGTGAAATAAGAATAAATTACTTTGGGAAAGTGTATAAACTATTTAAGGTAACTCAATGATAACCTAGTGGCCAAAATTAGTTGACGTTCCTTATAAAGTGTTAGTAGTTTAATCTTTTGTTCCTAATTGGTATGTTAAGTTTGAGTCAATATATTCTAGGAACTGCCAAGCAGCAATTGCTGAAATTATTTATTGAAACTGAATAGCAGTCCAATCTGAGGTTTTTGGTTTATTAATCATTAAGTACTTTCCATAGTACAGGTGTGTGTATGAAACTCTAACTGAATTGTTTACAAGGTATTTGTCCAGCTCATAACTGTGTAGAAAAGGTTCATTCTTGATGAGCAATCTTTCCCCATCCGTTTTCCAAGACATAGCCATGAAACTAAAATGTTTTCTCGTTTGAGTTTTTAGTTTCTATGTAAAGTATAAAAGATATAACAATGTTGGAAGACATTTTTTATTTATAATTTTTAAAAGATTTTTTATATTCATTCATTCAATAGTATTTATTGAGCGCTTACTATGTGCAGAGCACTGTACTAAGCGCTTGGAATGTACAAATCGGTAACAGATTCATTCATTCAATAGTATTTATCGAGCACTTACTATGTGCAGAGCACTGTACTAAGCGCTTGGAGTGCACAAATCGGTAACAGAGACAGTCCCTGCCCTTTTACGGGCTTACAGTCTAATCGGGGGAGACAGACAAGAATAATGGCAAATAGAATCAATAGAATCCAAAATCAATAATTTTATATTAACCTTCTCCCCAAAATTTAATAAAACCTAAGAACAAGGGTCCAAAATATTGAAGTATCCATAGTCTGTAATATTTCATTTAATGATTCCAGTTGGTTGCTACCGTGATTAAGAATTCATGATTGGGCTAAGCGAATTTGAGTCACATTACATTCTCTAGTTCTGATAGTCTTAAAGAGTTTGAATTATTGAAATGCTGTTTATCTCATTGTTACTTTACATTCTTATTAAATAAGTAGTTTTGCAAAACTAAGAACAAATATGTCATTAGGCAATCGAGTACAAGTTTGCAAGCAACAAAATGCTCATTTGCTTAAATGATCTATTTTGTATTCTGTCCTTCAGAAAATCTTCATCTTAAATTATTTAAATATAATGTAGCTTTCACCTTCTAAAATAGCTTCTGCCTAGTTTGCAGTTATTATACAAGTTTAAGCAAGTACATGGGAACTCAAAGTTCAGTCTTCTTTCTCTTTTAGCCATTTACTTTTTCATGTTTTCCATATTGTCCATTCTTCTCATACCCCTTGTAATAAGTATCATTGCATTCTTCAACCCTATAAAAGACCCGTACGTTGAGTGTGTGGTCGCCTTGGCATAGGCTTAAAGTATTTCCCCCTATTGGATGAATAACCGAAGCTGTCTGCTTCAGTAAACTACACATTTCGGTTTTGCAAAATCAATCCAATTTTATTTATTTAGCAGTTATTGTTTGCAGAACACTGTACTAAGCGCTTGGGAGAGTACAGCACAACGGTGTTGGTAAACAAAGAGCTTACAGTCTATAGGAACAGGAATCTATATAACTGTCATTTACTAAAATGTCCTTTTCCTTTCTGAGTACCTTTTTTGTTAACTCTCTCACCTCCTGTATACAGTAGCTTCTGAAGCTGCTATCGTGTGTGAAAACATCATCCCAAAGACATTGCCTTGGATTTTCTATAAGAATTAGCTACTGGGAATTTGGAATGCTTTTTCAAATTAGAAAAAAAAAATAAAGGGAAGGCTCACTTCCAGTTGGACAAAGCCATGACTTTAAAAATGAAAATGTTTTTTGAACTTAGCATGATAGCCAAAGATCTTACCTGAAAAACCACTTTCCTTTATCAAGCCCCAGGATTTCCCCAGGTATTCCAGTTCGTGGCCAAAGAAAACTTGGGATTCTTCTCTCCAGCAGTAAGGTAGTTGTAGCAATCTTAAGAGTGAATGGATACAACAAGAACTGCCTCAGAATTTAGAACCAATGCCTGATGCATGTCATTTCCATCCTGTTATGTTTTAAATACAGCTGAGAGATTGTTTCAGTAAAGATGATGTGCTACTTAAAGGTAGTAGCGATTGAAGTCATGCAGAATTGGTTTTAATCTGCCCATAAAACTTGCTTGTATTCTGGCCAGGACATACGGCTAATTTCCCCTGTCCTATACTCTCCCAGCCTGGATACATACATATCAGTAATCTCCTGCCTCGGGTTGCATTGATGCCTTTTTCAAACCACTATTCCGATTGTAGTGACTGACAACATTTCAGCTCTCTGAAAAATTCACTTTTGGATCTAAATTAATCCTAACGACTGAAAAGCAGCACGCCCTAGTGGAAAGAGCACGGGCCTGGGAGTCAGAGGACCTGGCTTCTATTCCCAACGGCACCACATGTCTGCTGTGTGAGCTTGGGCAAATCATTTCACTTCTCTGTGCCTCAGCTACCTCATCTGTAAAACGGGGATTAAGACTTTAAGTTCTATGTGGGACATGGACTGTGTCCAATCTGATTAGCTTGTATCTACTCCAGTACTTATTACAGTGACCAGCACATAGTAAGTCCTTGACAAACACCATAAAGAAAAATGGGGATCAAATGAAGTGTTTGTTATAGAAGCAACCAGATCCCCATCCCCCAGACCGAGTACAGTGCTCTGCACAAAATAAGCGCTCAATAAAATACAATTGAATGAATGAATGAATTGACGGAGACAGCACTGCAGACCTTTAGTAATCTCATTCCATTTCCATCCTTAATCTGCTTCCAACCTGTTGGGCTCCAGGTCCAGACATCTGGTTGAGTAGGAAGAAGGTAGAGCTAGTAATAGTAATAATGTTGGTATTTAAGCGCTTACTATGTGCCAAGCACTGTTCTAAGCACTGGGGTAGATACAGGGTAATCAGGTTGTCCCATGTGAGGCTCACAGTTAATCCCCATTTTACAGATGAGGTAACTGAGGCACCGAGAAGTTAGTGACTTGCCCACAGCTGACAAGTGGCAGAGCCGAGATTTGAACCCATGACCTCTGACTCCCACGCCCGGGATCTTTCCACTGATCCACACTGCTTCTTGTACCCAGGATAGTACCTAGGATACTAGTAGGGGCCACAGGGCCAATCAACGAGCAGTCAATAAATCCAATAAACCTGTTTCTTTGTTACCAACCACCATCTCAGAGAGAAATTCCTAAATCAAGACACAAAGTATTGGAATCAATCCACACCTGCAAGATTGAGAATGAGGCTGGGATTGGAATGGCCTTTAAATATCAGCCAGTATGCCTTATATTATTTTCATTTTCTCTACAAACTACAGGGCAGATTGTCTGAAGTGGACATGATGTGACATCTTTGGTCTCCTATTCCTGGCTAAGTAGTATAGATAAGGTGAATTTGCTTCCTCCTGATGACCCAAGCATGCTTTAAAAGTTGAGTGACATAATTGGGTATGTATGCTGATTTTAGTTTTGAGTTGCAATGGGCCATCAATGGTATTAACTGAGCTCTTTCTATGTGTAGAGCACTGTACTAAGTGATTGGGAGAGTAAAATGCAACAGAGTTGGCAGACACGTTTCCTAACCACGATGAGCTAAAAGTTACAGTTAGATACTAAAAGTTGCCTATACACTGACTTATTTTTTGAGTCTTGAAATGATATTTTAAAGGACAGTGAGCTGTCTGGGTGTGCATGGAGCTCTTATTTAATGCAATATTCATAGACACTAAACTGTACTTTTGTCTTTCACATGTCTGCTCTAAGACACTGTAGTAGGAAAGAGCAAATATGGGAATTTGATTTATTTAAGGAAGTGAAAAGCACCTAGGGATTTTTTGTCCTCTAATCCATTCATTAAATGTTGAATGAAATATTAAAAAGGAAAGTCTAAAACTAAGACTTATAATCTAGAAATGGTGAGTAAATATATATCAGCATGTTTTCTATAATCTACAAGTATCAGACAGGAGTTACAACTCCTTTGCATTTATGTATCTTTTGAACATACATTATCCTAAAATAAGGGAAAGATTTCCTTTTAGGAAGGTCAAAGAAAAATAGAGAACAAGCTTTATGTTGAAAGGGAGAAAGTCTTTGATTGCGTGCTCCTTGAAGCAGGGTCATGTCTATCAACTCATTTATTCATTCATTCAGTCATACTTATTCAGCGCTTACTATGTGCAGAGCACTGTGCTAAGCTCTTATTAGCTTGTACTCTCCCAAGTGTGTGTTCTGCACACAGAAAGTGCTCAATAAATACTATTGATTGATTTTTGATAATGTTTTTTCTTGGATTTTTGCTGACCCACGGGATACAACTTTTAGACCAGGCTTAGGCTTAATAAATGTCCACAATGTACATGAAAATGAAAAATGAAGTTGACTGTAATATGAAGGAAATTTGCCTCAGAAGATAGTTAACTGATTCTCTTTCCCTCTTCAAAACCTTACTTAAAAATCACCTCCTCCAAGAGGCCTTCCCAGACTGAGCTCCTCTTCCCCCTCTACTCCCTCTGCCATCCCCCCTTTACCTCTCCGCAGCTAAAGCCTCATTTTCCCCTTTTCCCTCTGCTCCTCCACCTCTCCCTTCCCATCCCCACAGCACTGTACCCGTCCGCTCAACTGTATATATTTTCGTTACCCTATTTATTTTGTTAATGAATTGTACATCGCCTTGATTCTATTTAGTTGCCATTGTTTTTACGAGATGTTCTTCCCCTTGACGCTGTTTAGTGCCATTGTTCTTGTCTGTCCGTCTCCCCCGATTAGACTGTAAGCCCGTCAAACGGCAGGGACTGTCTCTATCTGTTGCCGACTTGTTCATCCCAAGCGCTTAGTACAGTGCTCTGCACATAGTAAGCGCTCAATAAATACTATTGAAGAAGAAGAATAGTTAATTACAAACTCGTGGCTTAGTGGATAGAGCACAGGCCTGGGAGTCAGAAGGACCTAGGTTCTAATCTTGGCTCTGCCACATGTCTATTGCATGACGTTGGGCGAGTCACTTCACTTTTCTGGGCCTCAGTTACCTCATTTGTAAAATGGGGGTTAAGACTGTGAGCCCTGTGTGAAACAGAGACTGTCCAACCTGATATTAATTTCTATCTCCCCCTGTACTTAGAGTAATGTTTGGCACATAATAAGTGCCTAATAAGTACCACAATTATTGCAAACTGAATATTTTATTAATAATAATTGTGGTATTGGAGAAAAACTGTGGCTCAGTAGAAAGAGCACGGGCTTGGGCTCTGCCGCCTGTCAACTGTGAGACTTTGGGCAAGTAGTACAAGCAGCATGGCGTAGTGGATAGAGCATGGACCTGGGAGTCAGGCGGTCATGAGTTCTAATCTGGACTCTGCCACTTGTCTACTGTGTGACCTTGGGCAAGTCATTGAGAAGCAGTGTGGCTCAGTTGAAGGAGCACGGGCTTTGGAGTCAGAGGTCATGAGTTTGAATCCTGACTCTGCCACTTGTCAGCTGTGTGACTGTGGGCAAGTCACCTCACTTCTCTGTGCCTCAGTTCCCTCATCTGTAAAATGGGGATTCAGACTGTGAACCCCACGTGGGACAACCTGATTCCCCTGTGTCTACCCCAGCGCTTAGAACAGTGCTTTGCACATAGTAAGCGCTTAACAAATACCAACATTATTATTAGAGACATATAGTAAAACAAACACAAACAAAACATCTGTTGGGGGTCTGCTGATAGCGATTGAAGATAGTGAACGATTCAGTGAAAAGAAAATTTTAAATCTGAAAAATCTGGAACGTATGAACTTTCCAGTGAAAACTTGGATTCCAAACGCATTTAGTAAAATTCTACCATTACAGTGTGAACAATTTCTGCTACTGCAGTACCTTTAAATCAGTCGCAGCCCTAAAATCAAATAGCTAGGAAAAACCGAGCCCATTTGCTAATCTGACCTGAAGAAGGAGAAGAATATAGAGAACTTCAAGGCGAAGGTGGTGGGAAATATAGCCCATCTCTTTTGATGCCAACCTTCTTTGGGAATTGAATTTAACATCTGATGGCATCATCTCATCTCTCAGAAATAATGATGTTGACTGAATTGTCACCCATTTCCATTCAGAAGAGTACATCAGTCCTTAAAACTAGATAGAGCTCTGCTATGTTTTTTTAAAAAAGTTCTTTAAGGATTCAGCAGTTCTTCAACTTCTCACTTAATAGAATACTCAAACAATGACCCAGATAAAACACTTGAGATCAGCTGGGGTTACTAGCCTATGAAAAATTACAAATTGTTACATGCCCTTGAGACAATATTTTTGTCAGCTTTTCTTGTACATTGGATGTACAAGCTGGAAAAGGTCGAAAGAGGGCCAACAATTTTTAAATCTAAATTGCCAGTTGGGTAATGAAAACATAAAAATAAATAACTGTTGTATTTGTTAACTGCTTACTATGTACCAGCCACTATACTAAGCGCTGGTGTGCACACAAGCAAATCAGGTTGGACACAGTCCCTGTCCCACAAGGGGCTTATGGTCTCAATCCCCATTTTACAGATGAGGGAACTGAGGCCCAGAGAAGTGAAGTGACTTGCCTAAGGTCACATGGCGGACAAGTGACAGAGCCTGGTTCAGAACCCATGACCCTCTGATTCATAAGCCCGTGCTCTATCCACTAGACCGTGTTTTGTTTCACACCCTGACATTCAAATAACAAGATTTTAAAATAATCCAGATTGTTCATGATGTCCACTAGTTTAACTCATATTCACAGTTCTGTCATAGAATAATGATTCTGGTATTTGTTAAGCACTTACTATGTGCTTAGCACTGTTCTAAGAGCTGACCGATCACAAATTTGAATTGGATGTATTTATTTTGACTAATCCTGTGTTAATGATGCATGGAAATGAAAAAGGCTGAGAGAATTAGTAAAGAGCAATTATAAAAAATAGCTATCCTCACCTGAGCCTTCCAGAGGGTGTTTCGCTCATTTGCTACTCGGTAATGTGTGTCTGCCATTAGAGCAATTAAAAGATTCAAAAGCAAAATGAAAGCAAACAGCATGTAAACTGTATAAAGGATAATGATGATGTTGGGCAAGATGATATCATCAGTTCCAGGGAATTCAGTTAATCCCATCATTAGCTGGAATAGTGTAAACGTGGTCATTGGAAAGTCCCTGAAATAAGGAAACTTCTTTACATCCATAGTTTGGAAGTGCACACTGAAAGCTGCAATACGGAAAAGAGAACGTGTTACTAAAATTCAGGACTTCTTTTTCCAAAAGCATCTATTAAAGGGACTTAATAATGTACTCATTTTATGGAATCATATGCTGATTGAGAATAGGTCAAGAAGAGGCCAGCAATTTACTAGGCAGAAAGAGCAGCTAAAATCTTAGTACAACCCTCATAAAACAGATTTTCCCCAATAAAATCATATCTCCAGCAAGACTTTTTTAATCAATGAGATGTAGTGATCCATAAAAAATCTAATACAGCAAATCATTTCTTAAAAGGACTTGGATCTTACAGTTTTCGCTTGGCTCGCATTTCTAGAGAGAACGATCCTAAGGAGCAATGGGGTCAGTTTGTTAAAACACTGAAATGGATCCACTGAGGTTCAAAGATTTCTTTTTGGAAAAAACTAAGGATTTTTTTTTCCAAATGTGTGAGAAAGGAAGGAAGGCAAAGATTCTGCATGAATATGATGCTCTTTGTAGGAATCTTTGAGTTCCCTTGGAGTGTACCCACCCAGTTACTACAAATGCAGAGAAAGCTTAAACACTAAAGTTTTTAAATGGGCTGCAGCCTTAAAGGGGAAGATGATATACCACAAGATGTCAGTGTAGCCTAATGAACTGAGAAAACGCCTGTTAATATCCATTACTCATTTCTGAAAACCAGTGAGAGTCTCCCTAACAGTGTAGGAAGAGAGGCTGCCAATTACAGGCATGAAAGCAGGTAATGTAAGCATGAAAGCCTCCTAATACTTATCAGCTTAATCTTTTCATTCTTTTAGCCTTAGCATCTGATTCAAGCGCACCCTGAGATAGAATTCGATTAAGTACAGTGGTAGCTTTGGTAAGGTGGAATTGGAACATACTGGTGTATTAATGGGAAGCAAGGTGATCTCCAGTTCGTAGAACAGTTCTTTCTAGTCTGCTTAGCTTTGGGCATCCATCAAATTTGAAAGGAGATGATAGTTTTAGCCACAGTTGAGGGAAGATGTCAAGAACAAAATGTACAGATAAAGGTAAAGGACAAAAAAATGGCTGTGACTTGTTATGAATGCTACTAAATATGTAGTATTTACGTATTTCATACGTAAATTCATTGTACGTCTTTCATAGCTCTCTTGCTTTCGACTTCTTGTTCATGCTCCCCTCCTGGCTGGAATCTTCACATCCACACATCAAGTCCTGCTCTCCCCATTTTCCAACTAAAACCACATCTCCATTAATCCCTCAACTGCCAACATTGTTTCTCCCGCACTACCACTCCAGCACTTCCACATCACCTAAACTCATCCTCATACGCCCAAAAAGGTAGCACTTTTTTAAACAGTATTTGCTAACCACATATTTTACGTCAAGTACTGTTTAAAGGGCTTGGGTTGGGTTGTGGAAGCAGCATGGCGTAGTGGATAGAGCACGGACCTAGGATTCAAAAGGTCATGGGTTTTAATCCCAACGCCATCTCTTGTCTGCTGTTGACCTTGGACAATTCACTTCACTTCTCTGGACCTCAGTTACCTCATATGGAAAATGGGGATTGAGACTGAGAGCCCCACCAGCGTCAGGGACTGAGTCCAACCCAATTGGCTTATATCTACCCCAGTGCTCAGTACAGTGCCTGGCACATAGTAAGTACTTACCAATCAATTGATGGTATTCATTGAGCACTTAATAATAATAGGAATAATAATAGTGTTTATTAAGTGCTTACTACATGCCAAGCACTGTTCTAAGCACTAGGGTAGATACAAGGTCATCAGGTTGTACCATGTGGGGTTCACAGTCTTAATCCCCTTTTTATACTTGCTCTGTGCCAAGTAAATCTTCCAAAATCAGTTAATCTGTAAATCAGTCAATTGCATTTATCGAGCACTTACTGTGTGCAGAGCTCTGTACTAAGCACTTGGGAAAGTACAATATAACAGAGCTGATAGACACGTTCCCTGCCCACTACAAGCTTATAGTCTAGAAGCAGAGACAGACTTGAATATAAATAAATAAATTACAGATAAATTCAAGTGCTGTGGGGTGAGGGAGGAGTGAATAAAGGGAGCAAAAGCAAGTGCCAGGGTGACACAAGGGAGTGAGAGAAGAGGGAAGGAGGGCTTAGTCAGGGTAGGCCTTTTGGAGGAGATTTGTCTTTCAGTTATGAAAAGGCAGGGTGTTCCAGGCCAGAGGCAGGATGTGGGCGAGAGGTCGGCAGTGAGGTAGATGAGATTAAGGAAGAGTGAATAGACTGGCATTAGAGGAGTTACGTGTGTGGGCTGTGTCGTAGTAGGAAAGCAGTAAGGTAAGGTAGGAGGAGGCAAGTTGATTGAGTGCTTTAAAGATGATGAGAAGGTGTTTCTGTTTGATGCAGAGGTGGATGGGCAACCACTGGAGGGTCTTTAGGAGTGGGGAAACACGGACCTATATGCAGGAGACCCAAATATCTGCTGTATAATAAACTGAAACTGGGAAACCAAAAGCAAGGAGGGCAGAGGAAACATTTTAATCAATCAGTCAATCAATCAATGTTATTTATGGAGCACTACTTCCATGAAGAGCACTGTCCTAAGCTCATGAAGTACAATACAACAGATTCCATAGGTGTGGTCCCCACCCACAAGGCACTTAGAGTCTACTTGGGGGATAGACACTAAAATTAAAATTGAAGAAAGGGAAAATAGTAGAATATATCTGAGGTATCAAAGTATTTAGGGGTACACAGCCATGTCCATAGTCAACCCAGAGAAGAAATAGGGAAATAAGGTCTTAGGGAAAGCTTCTTTGAGGAGATAGTAACTGTGGTGTTTGTTAAGCATTTACTGCGTACCATTAAGCATGGGGTATACACAAGATAATCAGATCCCATTTGAGGCTCGCAGTCTAAGTAGAAGGGAGAACATATACTAAATTCCCATTTCGCAGATGACAGAACTGAGCCCAAGGGATGTTAAGTGATTTGCCCAAGGTCACATAACAAGAATGTGGTACAGCCAGGATTAATCAATCAGTGGAATTTGTTGAGTGCTTTCTATGTGCAGAGCACTGTCCTAAGCACTTGGGAGAGAACAACAGAATTAGCAGACAGATTACATTAGAAGTCAGTCATCTGTCTCTCCAGTCCATGCTCTTTCCACTAGGTCACACTGCTTCTCTGCTTCTTAGACCAAGCTGGGGTTATATTTTTTTTAAGACTAACGTCTGGATTTAAAGAGCTCTGATTTAAGTAGGGTTTTGAATGTGGGGAGAGTGGTGAAATGTCAGGGAGGAAGTTCCAGGCTTAAAGGAAGATGTGGGCAAGGGGTCAGAGGCAGGTTAAAGGAGATTAAGGTTCAGAGAGTAGGTTAGTTTCACAGAAATGGAGGTAAAAAGAGATAATACACTCTTAACAACAATACTAAAAAGCAAGCCTAGCTGCAGTGCTCTATTTTTTACAGAAAGAAAAAAAACTAATCACCAGCAGGCAGATTTCTTTCAATATTTTCAGCATGGAACTGTAACTTTACCGTCTGCATCTCAAAGAGTTTGAGGCCAGGAAAATCTGAGTGCATAATACTGTATAAATCTGAACATGTCTAAAAATAAATGGCCCCATCTTGGGCTAAGAAGCTCAAACCACAATGATGAAATTAATGCTTAATGGAATATTTGGTTCCTTTCCTCCAGTAAGGCTTAATCTTTTCTACTTCTCTGATCCTATATAAAAGCAAGTTCAAATAAAAACTGAAAAAACAATAAATCAAAGTATGATCCATTCTACCTGATATGTTGGCCTACCACTACATCAGTATTATGTTAATCCCATTTGTCTGCCTTTTAGAATTATTTTTGCTTTACTGAGTAGTTTAGTAAGAATTAACACCAAGATTTTATAATTCACACAACACAATTAATACCTGAAAAAGACACAGGCTACAGAAGAAAGGAAAATCTTCCTCAAGAAATGCTCCATGAAATATTCTTCAAGATAGTTGCAAATTCATTCTGCAGCATATATTAATCTCATTCCACCCCATTTGAAGGAAAGAAGTGATTTTCTATTGACTAAGTTTGGAAGGAAGGCAAAAGATGCTGCCTCAGGAGAAGATGAAAGTGGGCAAATCTCATTAGTATTTTTTTAATCAAAAGACCTAACTTCATTGATTAAACATAGTTAAAGCCCTAAAATTGGAGGGGGAAAGCTTCTTCAAGGGACATTGCAGTTGGCTTAATTTCTTTTCATCTCCCAGATTCTATACATTTTTTTACAATTCCACTATTTAATTAGTTCTAGAGAATACTGAACAAGGGAACAAGAGAGTCCTGACCTAGAAACAAAACCAAATCATTCCAAATTCATGCTGGCCTTAAAGGGTGTATCAATTTAGGTAGATTCTTGAAGTTCATGTTAAAAAGCTTCAGATGGCTGCCGTACTCTGGTAAGCACTTTCTGTCCTATTAGAATATAGAAACGCTACTTTTAGCAGTGACCTCTGGAAATACATTTCAAATGTTCTCAGTGCTTTTCCAAGTATGAACTAAGCCAACCATGCAATTCAAAAAATAAAAATGAAATAGGTAGAATGAACTCCAAATGAACAGCAAATATAGGCTTTTGTTTCTAAGTCATCCTTGATCATATGTAAATTATTATTATTCAGAACATGTTGTTTTGGGAGACATTTTTTCTGACAGAATGGTTCTGGTGAGCACTGCCCTATTTGGTATGGCCCGAGTTGAATTGTCTGCCTCCTATTACTCATGGATTGGAGGCAAGCAGCATATACAAGCAATCCTGTCATTCATTCATTCAATAGTATTTATTGAGTGCTTACTATGTGCAGAGCACTGTACTAAGCGCTTGGAATCTACAATTCGGCAACAGATAGAGACAATTCCTGCCCATCAATGGGCTTCTGTCCATCTCCTGACTTTCCCATCATTGTAGACAGGACCACCATTGTCCCTGTCTTACAAGCCCGTAACTCTGGCATTACCTCTCCCAAGTTCTATACTTTTTTTTTTACAGTTCCACTATTTAATTAGTTCTAGAGAACACTGAACAAGGGAACAAAAGAGTCCTGACCTAGAAACAAAATCACATATTCAATCCGTTGCCCAATCCTCTTGGTTCTAACTGCAACATCACTAAACTAGGAGTCACTGTTCTAAGCACTAGGGAAGATACAAATTAATCAGTGCCTGTCCCCCATGGGACTCCCGATCTTTTCAGGAGTTGGGCCAGGGTGGGACTCCGGTTGCTGACTCCAGATGGGACATCAGCATGGGGACAGTCTCTCCAGTGGGAAGGCCGGGCCCACCTCGGGTCTAGGAGTCAGAGGACCTGGGTTCTAATCCTGATTCTGCCACTTGCCTGCTGTGACCCAGGGTAAATTTGGGATTCAGTACCTGTTGTTCCTCCTATTTCACCTCTGAATTCCATGAGGGACAAGTACTGTGTCTGACCTGATTAATTTGTATCTATTCCAGCATTTAGAATGCTGCTTGGCACATAGTAAGTGCTTAAATTATCATTATTATCATTATTAATATTATTATTTGAACTCACCCACCTTCAAAGCCCTTCTGAATAATAATAATAATGATGGTATTTGTTAAGCACTTACTGTGTGCCAAGAACTGTTCTATGCGCTGGGGGAGATACACGGTAATCAGGTTGTCCCACGTGGGGCTCACAGTCTTAATCCCCTTTTAACAGATGAGGTAATTGGGGCACAGAGAAGTCAAGTGACTTGCCCAAAGTCACACAGTCAGTGACGGAGACGGAATTAGAACCCACGACCTATGACTACCAAGCCCGTGCTCTTTCCATTAAGCCACACTGCTTCTCACACCCCCATAAAATCTGCCCTGAAAGTACCTCTCTCAAGTTATATTTCAATGATTACCTCAGCACTTCATGCCAACTAAATTACACACTCGACTTGCATTCTCCCTTTTAACTTGTGAATGTTTTCGATTTTATATTTAAGCACTTATCACTCAATCAATTGAAGGCATTTACTGAGTGCTTACTATGTGCAGCTCACTGTACTAAGAACTTGGGAGAGTACAATACGACAGAATAGTAGACAAGTTCCCTGGCCATAACAAGCTTACACTTACTTTTCTGCAGATCCATTTTCCTTTCTTTTCCTTTATCAGTACATTGTTTTGCATCCCTGCTGGTCTGTAAGCTCCTTGAGGGCAGAAATTTTGTTTTCTAACTCTCCCAAGATTTTTAGTACAGTCTCCTGTACACAATAAGCACTTATTCTTGAGTGCCCTGACATTTGCCAAGGCTTACTTAGATATAGACAGCTACTCAAAGTAACTTTTTACCCCATTCTACCATCATAGAAACTTCAGGCTTTCCTTATTTGACTGAATACAGTGAAAGTGTTTTTTTTTGTTTTGTTTTGTTTTTAAAAGGCTGATATTTGAAAAGAAATGAAAGTTCTCTCCTTTAAACTGTTATAAGTTTCTCAACTTCAGCTAATAAAGAAACAACATACTCCTGGGTCACAGTTCATGCCCAATTTACTTAAAGAACGTCTTTACTATATTTTAATTGTGCTGAAGCTCACTGCTTTTGTGTGTTCTTAGTAATCTGGCCCATTTTCCACATTTTATGGCGGTTCCCCTTTTTAGGCACAGCTAATGAAAGTCATGCTAAATCACTTTGAAAATATGAAATCGGGCAAGTTCTAAATAGCAGTGGTACAGATGGGGAAAATGGCACAAAACAGCTTAATTTATCCCTTAACGAAAATGACTGTGTCAATAGCATCATCAGAAGGAAAATATAGCACTGAGAATGATGTCGGAGGGTATCACGGTGCATGCTCAAATACCTACCTGCCCCAAACCCTATAATAACAATGATCAAAATAGTACAAAATCTCATCAGGTCTCCAAATAGCATCTGTAACAAAGGAAAAAAAAAAAGGTTCAGGAAAAAAGCACCGGCCCAGGGAATTGAATTCTTCTAGACCTAATAGAGACTATAGGTTACATCACGCTGACCTCCTTGACCTGCTGGGCGTGGGAATATGAAGCTTATTTGCCAGCTGAATCAAGTCACCACTGTGGAAAGTTTACCTAGAGGGGCCCTAAAGGAGTCTTGCAATGCGGATTGATTGGAGCAATATCCAGCCTGCAAGAGTAGAGTCGGGAAAGTTTCCCCACACATCCCCAAGGACTCCAGTTTCTTCCTCTTCCCATCTCTGAGACCCAGCAGCCTCAATGCTCCTCAATGATTTAAATCTTCCCCAGTCAATCAATCTGTGGTTCTTACTGAGCACTTTCTGTGGGCAGAGCACTGTTTTAATTTCTGTTTTCACTAGGTTATATCCCCCTAACTAGCACTTCAACCATTCTGTGCCAGTTATGCACTTTTACACTCACAACCACCCATGACATTTCTATACAAACTGACTCTCACCTGTCAATTGAATCAGTCATATTTATTAATTGATTGAAGTAGAGCACTGTACCAAATGCTTTTGTGCCCTACTATTTAAGAACACACATAAATATTTCCTTTTATTTCTCCCCCTCATTTCACAGGCTATTTGCCTTCCCTAGTGCCTCATCCACACACTTAGTACCGCTCCCAAAGCACTTAGGTACTTCCCCCCCAACCCTGCCCCCAATTACACACATCTACTCAGTTGTTTCGGCTTCTTTCACCTGTAGTTCATTTTAATTTCTGTTTTCCCAACTAGAGTGCAAGCTTCTTGAGGGCAGGGATTGGTTATCTCTGGGAATGGGAAATGAGGAAAAGTGGGGCTTAGTCTGGGAAAGCTCTTGTGTACTTTGTCAATCAGACATCACACTGAATTTGGGGGTTTCACTAGTCTACCTGGATTTTTAATAGGGAAAAATCCCAACCAGATCTTTCTTTTTATGACATCTGTTAAGTGCTTACTATATGTCAGGCACTGTGCTAAGCACTGAGGTACATACAAGATAATTGAGTTGGACAGAGTCCCTGTCCCACATAGGGCTCACAGTCTTAATCCCCATTTTACAGAAGAGGTAATTGAGCCACAGAGAAGTTAAGCGACTTGCCCAAGGACACACAGAAGACAAGTGACAGAGGTGAGATTAGAACCCAGGTCCTCTGTCTTCCAGGCCCATGCTCTTTCCATTCGGCCATGCTGCTTCTCCCTTGAGATCATTGCTCAAACCCCCTTCTATCTTGAACTTAGAAAACCTACCCATTATTGCATTTGAATCTCTAGGAGAAGCGGCATGGCCTATTGGAAAGAACAGGGCCTGAGAGTCAGAGAAACTGGATTCAAATCCTGGCTCTGCTACTTTCCTGCTTTGTACTTTGTGTAAGTCACTTCGCTTCTCTGTGCCTTGTTTTCCTCATCTGTAAAATGGGGATTCAATCCTTGTCTCCCTCCTACTTAGACTGTGAGCCCTGTGTGGGACGGGGACTGTGTCTGTCCTGATTAATTTGATTAACCTAATTAACCCAGCAATTAGAACAGTGCTTGACACACAGTAAGCACTTATCAAATATAATAATAATACCCTTTAAGCACTTAATAGTCACCATACCCTCAGCTTCACAGCACTTGTATCCATTATTTATTTTAAAGTCTGTCTCCCCCTCTAGACGGTAAACTCTTGTAGCCAGGGAACATGTCTACCAACTCCATTATATTGTACTCCCCCAAGGTTTCAGTACAGTGCTCTGCACACTCAATAAATACCATAGATTGATCGATTATTTCGGTCAGCTGGGTATCTTCATCAATTCCATTATCTTATTTTTCTTCTTCATTTTAGAATTCTACTCCACCTATGCCTAAAGACAAAGCTGTACTGAGGAAGTGATCTATCGATTACTGACCTTTTGAATCATGATACACAAAGGCCCCAGGAGCTTGAATCCACGAGCGAAATAGATGATATTGCACCAAGCATTTACAAGGGCCAAGGACATCACCACTGTTTCCCCTTCACTGGCTAAAATTCTTAATATCATGATGATGACAATGAGGCAGGCATAAACCATCCTAAGGCATAAAACATCATTATTTCTTGTTACATATTAGTGAACATCACATTTCAAGCATGGCAAACAGAGGCAGCAATTTCAGGTTATGGCAAAACAAATCACCAAACCCCCATGCAGCTTCCCAGCTCAAAATCGGGAATCGAAAGGAGCAGCTCTTTTTGAGCAGAAACTTCACAACGATAGCAAGGCAAAGAGGCAAAAATCAAACGTAACATCAGGTGCTGCAAACAACACCTAAGACAAGCAAAGGACAGTCTCTGGGGCATAGTAGCAGTATCAGTGTGAGAAGCAGCGTGGCGCAGTGGAAAGAGCACGGGCTTTGGAGTCAGAACTCATGAGTTCAAATCCCAGCTCTGCCACTTGTCAGCTGTGTGACTGTGGGCAAGTCACTTAACTTCTCTGTGCCTCAGTTCCCTCATCTGTAAAAATGGGGATTAAGACTGTGAGCCCCACGTGGGACAACCTGATTCCCCTGTGTTTACCCCAGCGCTTAGAACAGTGCTCTGCACAGAGTAAGCGCTTAACAAATACCAACATTATTATTATTAGCATTTATTAAGTAATCACTTGGGGTGGTACACTATTAGGTGTTGAGGAAGTACAGAAGAATAAAGTGACATGTTCCCTGCTCACAAGGATCCTACACTCTTAGGGTTTGTGCAGAATATGGTCAGGACTGGGTATCCTTCTTTGCAGTGTGGACTAGTGAAAAGAGCATTAATGACCTGGATGAGAGTTCACCTCCTCCAGAAAGCCTTCCCAGATTGAGCCCTCCTTTTCCTTCTGCTCCTTCTCCCCTTCCCATGACCCTACTCCCTCCTTCTGCTCTTCCCCCTTCTCCTCCCCAAAGCACTTGTTCATATTTGTAGGTATTATTAATTGCTCTATTTATTTTGTTAGTGATGTGTATATATCTGTGATTCTATTTATTTTGTTGATATTGATGCCAGATTGCTTGTTTCGTTTTGTTTTCTGTTTCCCCCATTTAGACTGTGAGCCCATTGTTGGGCAGGGATTGCCTATTGACAAATTGTACATTCTAAGCGCTTAGTACAGTGCTCTGCACATAGTAAGTGTTCAATAAATACGATTGAGTGAATGAATGAATGTCAGAGGACCAGGGTTCTAATCCTGATTTCACCCCGCACCTGCTGAGTGACCTTGGACCATTCGCTTCACTTCTCTGTGCCTTAGTTCCCTCAACTGCAAAATGGGGAGTCAATTCCTGTTTTCCCTCCTACTTAGACTGTGAGATCTGATTATCATGTATCTACCCCAGAGCATGATACAGTGCTTGGCACATAATAAGTGCTTAACAAATACCTCTGTTATTATTATTATGTGTAATAATAATAATAATAGTGTTGGTATTTGTTAAGCGCTTACTATGTGCAGAGCACTGTTCTAAGCACTGGGGTAGATTCAGACCAATCAGGTTGTCCCACATGAGGCTCACAGTCTTAATCCCCGTTTTACAGATGAGGGAACACACAGCTGACAAGTGGCAGAGCGGGGATTCGAACCCATGACCTCTGACTCCCAAGCCTGGGCTTTTTCCACTGAGCCACGCTGCTTCTCCCTATACGTACACCCATAGGTAATTTTCACTATCACTGTCTTCTTCAAGTACAGAGTTTATAAATGTCTTAACTTCTTGCAAGCTCCTCTGGTTTATAAGACAGGGGTTTTGTCTACTAATTCTGTTGACTCTCCCAAACACTCAGTACAGGTGTAGTGGATCGAGCCCGGGCCTGGGAGTCAGAAGGTCATGGGTTCTAATCTTAGCTCTGCCACCTGTCTGCTGTGTGACCTTGGGCAAGTCACTTCACTTCTCTGGGCCTCAGTTATCTCATCTGTAAAATGAAGATTAAGACTGTGAGTCCCATGTGGGGCAAGTGTGTGTCCAACCCAATTTTCTTGTATCCATCCCAGTGCTTAGTACAGTGCTTGGCACATAGAAAGCACTTAAATGCCGTAATTACTTTATTATTATTATTATTACAGGGTCCTGGACAAAGTAAGCACATAATATTATGTACTTTGTATATAAAGATAATAATAATGGTGGTATTTGTTAAACGCTTACTATGTGCCAAGCACTGTTCTAAGTGCTAGGGTAGATACAAGGTAATGAGGTTGTCCCACGTGGGGTTCACAGTCTTAATCCCCATTTTACAGATGAGGTAACTGAGGCACAGAGAAGTTAAGTGACTTGCCCAAAGTCACACAGTTGACAAGTGGCGGAGCCACAGGGATTAGAACCCATGACCTCTGACTCCCAAGCCTGGGCTCTTTCCACTGAGCCCCGCATTTACATGCCATTCCAAGGTATTAAAGGCTCATTTCTCCCTCTGTATGTCTTAAGCCTCTCCCAATAAGAAGGCTAGGAAAAAATCAGAGGAAAATGTCCTACCCCTCTGCTCCCAATTGATCTCTCAAATAAATCACATCAAATTATGTATAGATTACAAATGACTGTACGATTATATAAATCAACCCTCTTTGTACAATAATATTGGATGTACTTTCTTTTCTTATCTATGCTTGCTTTAAGGAGTTAAGACAGTGATCGATGTTTAATAGAATAACTGCCACAGGATAGCATACACACAAGTAAAGGAATGACACTGTAATTGTGAACCTGCATTTTTTCTCACATTGCCTTTTCTTCAGTTATAACTTAGGGACACGTTCCATTAGCTTTGGTTTTCTATTATTCATTCATTCATTCATTCAATAGCATTTATTGAGTGCTTACTATGTGCAGAGCACTGTACTAAGTGCTTGGAATGTACAATTCAGCAACAGATAGAGACAATCCCTGCCCAACAACGGGCTCACAGTCTAAATGGGGGAGACAGACGGTAAAGCAAAACAGAACAAAACAAAACAACATTATCAAGATAAATAGAATCAAGGAGAATCAAGGAGATACACACCTCATTAACAAAACTAATAGGGTAATAATATATACAAATAAGCACAGTGTTGAGGGGAAGGGAAGGGAGGAGGAGCAGAGGGAAAGGGGGGCTCAGTCTGGGAAGGCCTCCTGGAGGAGGTGAGCTCTCAGTAGGGCTTTGAAGAGAGTTAGTTTGGCAATAAGTATGGTGTTTGTTAAGCGCTTACTATGTGCCAAGAACTGGGGTAGATCAAGGTAATCAGGTTGTCCCCCATGAGGCTCACAGTCTTAACCCCCGTTTTACAGATGAGGTCACTGAGGCACAGACAAGTGAAGTGACTCACCCAAAGTCACACAGCTAATAAGTGGCAGAGTCAGGGTTAGAACCCATGACCTCTGACTCCCAAGCCCAAGCTCTTTCCACTAAGCCACATTGCTGGCCTTAATATTATGGCCTTATTATGCATTATCTATCAAATCATATCTCAGTGAATGTTTTGTCTGAGCTCCCTCAATCTGAATCTCACTTGGGTCCCAATCAGAAGAAAATATATTCTGTTCTTTGAAAGCACCTTGTACTGTAATAATAATAATTATAATGATGATGATGGTATTTGTTAAGCTCTTACTATTCATTCAATCATATTTACTGAGCACTTACTGTGCACAGAGCACTGTACTAAGCACTTGGAATTTACAATTCAGCAACAGATAGAGACAATCCCTGCCCAACAACAGGCTCACAGTCTAAAACGGGGAGACAGACAACAAAACAAAACAAGTGGTCAGGCATCAATACCATCAAGATAAATAGATCATAGATATGTACACATCATTAATAAAATAGAGAAATAATATATACAAATGTGCACAAGTGCTGTGGGGAGGGGAAGGGGGAAGAGCAGAGGGAGGGAGTAGGGGGAGGGCATTCCAGGTCAGCGGGAGGACATAGGCCAGGGGTCAGTGGCGGGCCAGAGGGGAATGAGGCACCGTGAGCAGGTGGGCGGCAGAGGAGCAGAGTGTACGGGGTGGGCTGGAGAAAGAGAGAAGGGTGGTGAGGTAGGAGGGAGCAAGCGGGTGGAGAGCTTTGAAGCCGTGAGGAGTTTTTGTTTCATAAGAAGGTCGAAAGGCAACCACCACTGGAGGATTTTGAGGAGGGGAGTGACAGGCCCAGAGCGTTTCTGTGGGAAGATGAGCCGGCCAGCAGAATGTAGAATAGACTGGAGCGGGTAGAGACAGGAGGAGTGGAGATCAGACAGAAGGCTGACACAATAATCCAGTAGGAATATTATGAGCAATATGAGGAGCAAGACACTGAGTCACAGCCATGAGCGGGGCCGGAAAACCTTCAGACCATTATGCTTGGGCACGGGCCTAGATGTCAGAAGGTCATGGGTTCTAATCCCGGTTCCACCACTTGTCTGCTGAGTGGCTTTGGTCAAGCCA
This sequence comes from Ornithorhynchus anatinus, assembly GCF_004115215.2. Taxonomy (NCBI): domain Eukaryota; kingdom Metazoa; phylum Chordata; class Mammalia; order Monotremata; family Ornithorhynchidae; genus Ornithorhynchus; species Ornithorhynchus anatinus. The sequence continues at coordinate 161,505,075 of NC_041728.1, forward strand.
CTTCAGAGGGCTGTCCTCCTACTCTGGGCACCTGCCTACTTCCCTGCTTCTGGGAAACCCAACTCCATCCAGGTTTTGGGAATTCTAGTACAAGGGAGCCCAGGAGGTCTCATGGTGCCAGTTCATATGGGTTCCCCTTGCAGTCACAGATTCCCCACCATGACTGCTGATGAGACACTGAGCTATTCTGGGATTTTATGCAATCACAATAATAAGTAAATGGATGGAAATGGGGCAGCTGCAGTTTTGAATCACCCTCATCATAATTTTGGTTCTTCCTTCAGTTTTCCCTTTCTGTCAATAACTTCTATTTGTCTGGCCCATTAAGTTGTTAGGCTCCTGAGTGTAGGGAGTGTGAGCTTGCTTACCCTTCAGTAAGTGCTCTTTTAATTCCACTCTTTGCTGTTCTATTGCACTCTTCCAAGCCCTTAGAATAGTGCTCCACACATGGTAAGCGCTCAGCAGCATGGCTTGGTGGATGGAGCATGGGCCTCAGAGTCAGAAGGAGCTGGGTTCGAATACCAGCTCTGCCACTTGTCTGCTGTGTGACTTTGGGCAAATCACTTAATCATTCCTTGGGTTTCTCTTCAGATTTTAAACAACTTCAGTTCCCTTAACGACTCTTAAGACCTATTTTCCAGCCCTCTTGTTGGAAATAATTGGAGAGCTGAGGGGCATGAGCCAGAAAAATCGACCACCACTGTAGAATGCGAGTCACTAAAGGAGTCCCAAGTTATAACCACATTGCAGCCTGAACACATAATCAGCATGGGCTAGTGACCAGGGCCCGGGCTTGGGAGTCAGAGGATGTGGGTTTCAATCCCAGTTCCGCCACTTGTCTGCTGTGTGACCTTGGGCAAGCCACTTAGCTTCTCTGTGCCTCAATTACCTCATCTGTAAAATGGGGATTAAGAGTGTGAGCCCCATGTGGGACAACCTGACTACCTTGTATCTCTCCCAGCACTTAGAACAGTGCTTAGCACTTAGAAAGCGCTTAAAGACCATAATTATTCATTATTATTATAATTTAACTTCTCTGTGCCTCAGTTACCTCATCTGTAAAATGGGGATTAAGACTGTGAACCCTATGAGGGATAGGGACTCTCTCCAACCTGATTAATTTGTATCTACCACAGTGCTTAGAGCAGTGCCAACACTTAAAACAGTGCTCAGTACTTAGAACAGTGTTTGGCACGTAGTAAGCACTTAAATAACATCATCACATAGTAAGCCCTTAACAAACATAATTATTATAAATACCATTAATGGTGAGTGATTGATTTATTGATCATCACTATTTATTGAGCCAGCATGGCCTAGTGGGAAAAGCATAGGCCTGGTAGTCAGAGGACTTGGGTTCTAATTCTGGCTCTGCCAATTGCTAGCTGTGTGACCATGGCCAAGTCATTTAACTTCTCTGTGCCTCAAATTCCCCAAATGTTAAATGGGGATTAAATGCCTGTTCCCCCTCCTACTTAGACTGTGAGGCTAATGAGATACAGAGGCATAATAATAATGATAACAATAATGAGTAAGAGTGCTATTGTGTACCTTATGAGGTCCCTTTCAGGGTCACACCTGGAGAGTTTCCAGTCCTCTACCAGTCTTGACTAAGGGAGGGAGAGTCAAACAGAGGCCTGTCCCTTCCATTTCTAGCTTGGGCAGTGGCCAGTGAATGGAAGCCAATCTGCTACAAGTCAAAACTCACCTGTGTTGAGCAGCAGCAGAATGGGAGGGCAGAGACTCAAGTTTACTGCATGGAAGAAGGCAATGGCAAACCACTTCCAGATTTTTCCCAAGAAAATTCTATGGATACACTACCAGAACGATTGCGGATGGAGGTGGGGCGTTCCGGTAGAGATGTGTCCATGGTGCTGCTATGGATCAGAGATGACTCAACAGCATATGGCAAGACAAGACCTTCTGAGGACAGAGATTTTTTTTTTTGTATTTGTTAAGCACTTACTTTATGTACTAGCACTTGTTGCCCCTATAGTCTTTGTATAAATAGAATTTCACTTAAGAATTGCACATGGACAGAAATGTCAAAAAATGCAGTAAACATTTCATAGGCTAGAATATGCTGCCTAGAGAAATTTTTAAAATTGGTGTTTGTGGCTCTAATAGTATGCTGAAAGGTCTGATTTTATTCCACTAAACCTCAAAAATGCAATACCGATCAAGTTTATTGCATAGTCCATCCACTAATTACAGTTTGAAGCACATAAACAATGCTGTCTTTTAATCAGGCATTCAACTTTACTTGATAAATGTATTGTCACTGCTAAATGCAGAGACCCAGAAGATAGATTGTTGTAAAATTATTGATTGAAAACCTTACTGCCGAGTGGTTCTGTAGAGTCAACTTAAAAGAAATAGTCGCGCAAAGGTTATTTCAAACAGAAACTTACATGCTAATGTAAAATGGACCTCCAGCTGTTGCAGTTCCAAAAAAAACCTTATGCCCTGCTTGAAACAGCTGTGGGATCTAATTAAGAAAATCAATAAAATAGAAACATGAAAGAGTTGTAAATATAGCCATGCAGTCACAGAATAATGTCACTAAAATGCATTTCCTGTAAGAGTAAACAAGGGAGCTTGATATTTATTCCTGCAGGTTCCCTCATTTCCTCTAGCTGTAAATACACATTTTTATGCTTGTCTTCCCCACTAGAACACCCCATTAGAACACTCTGGGCTTCAAGGCTCTCCATCCCCTTGCCCCCTCCTACCTCACCTCCCTTCCCTCTTTCTTCTGCCCACCCCGTACGCTCTGCTCCTCTGCCACTCACCTCCTCACGGTCTCCCGTTCGCACCTGTCCCGCCATCGACCCTTGGCCCACCTCCTCCCGCTGTCCCGGAATGCCCTCCCCTCCTCACCTCCGCCAAACTAACTCTCTCCCCCTCTTCAAAGCCCTACTGAGAGCTCACCTCCTCCAGGAGGCCTTCCCAGACTGAGCCCCCCTTTTCCTCTGCTCCTCCTCCCCCCCTCCCCGCTCCTTCCCCTTCCCCTCCCCTCAGCACTGTGCTCATTTGTATATATTATTACCCTATTTATTTTGTTAATGAGGTATCCATCCCCTTGATTCTATTTATCTCGATGATGATGTTTTGTTTTTTTCTGTTTTGCTTTGCCATTTGTCTCCCCCGTTTAGACTGTGAGCCTGTAATTGGGCAGGGATCATCTCTATCTGTTACCGAATTGTACATTCCAAGTGCTTAGTACAGTGCTCTGCACATAGTAAGCGCTCAATAAATGCTATCGAATGAATGAATAGAACATAAACTCCCCGCAGGCAGGGAATATGTCTCTTTTTTGTGCCGTACTTTCCCAAGTACTTATTACCGTGCATTACAGTGGTCACTCAATCATTAGCGCTATTCATTCATTCATTCCTGCAATCGTATTTATTGAGCCCTTACTGTATGCAGAGCACTGAACTTAGCACTTAGTGGAGTACAATACAACAATAAACAGACACATTCCCTGCTGACAATGAGCTTACAGTCTAGAGGGGGAGATAGACATTAATAAAGATAAATAAAATGACAGATATGCTCATAAGTGCTGTGGGGCTGAGAGTGGGGATGTATAAAGGGGGCAAGTCGGGCAATGCAGAAGGGAGAAGATGAAAGGAAGTCTTAGTCTCAGCATGGTGCTAAAGGCTTAGTATAGTGCTAAGTGCTTACTACAGTGCTCTGCACACAGTAAGTGCTCAATAAATACTATTGAATGATTAGTCAGGGAAGGCCTCTTGGAGGAGATGTGCCTTTGATAAGGCTTTGAAGGTGGGGAGAGTAATTCTATTGGCAACGTTTTAAAGGAAGATAATTATTGCAACATAAAATTCCAGGGATAATTACAAATGATATTCCAGTGACCTTACTTCAATAAGAAGAATTAAGAATGCTCCAAGTACTATCGTTATTTCACCAGCCATTCTGACAAAATCATCAGACATAGAATATGCTTCCTACAATGGAAAAAATATTATCCTGTTACACATAATAATAATAATTATAATGGCATTTGTCAAGCACTTACTATGTGTCAAGCATTGTTCTAAGTGATGGGGGAGATACAAGGTTATCAGGTTGCCCAAGGTGGGGCTCATGGTATTAATCCCCATTTTATAGTTGAGGTAACTGAGGCACAGAGAAGTGAAGTGACTTGCCCAAAGTCACACAGCTGACAAGTGGCAGAGCCAGGATTAGAATCCACAACTTCTGACTTCCAAGCCCATGCTCTTTCCACTAAGCCACACTGATTCTCATAGAAGTATTATATATATACATATATATTAATCCAAATAGTTGTATCAAATATTATGAAATTGCCTCCTCAGGAGCCCACTCCAGCTCTCTCTCGTATTATTCAAGAGTCTCAATCCCCACCTAGCTTGCACCACCCCAAGCAGGAAGGCAGCAGCAGCCACACTCTTCTTCACAATAGATCAAACATGTGGCTTTGGAAGATCTTACGTGTAAAAGAGAAAAGAAAAAAGGACTCACGTTTATCTTTTTCATGACCTTGAGAGTTGCATTTTCACCATTCTTGATAACTGGGTTAATGGGCCGATAAATACAACACGCTGTAAAAATGAGCGTGTATGCGACCGAGAGAACCGTCCAAAGGAGGAAGTACTTGTGGCCAAACTTTGTCCACTTGTGGTGCAGGAGTTCCTTTAATGGAGTCACTTCCAAAAGATGGCGTGCCTGTGGGCACGGAGAGAGGGAATGAAGGGGGTTGGAAGGGAGGCAGTGAAAACCAATTTCACTAATTGTATTGCAGGAATAAGGATGATCAAGTATCAATTTAATCTGTAATTCTTCCCATGGGGGCACTATGATCTAATATGCAAAAGATAAAAGAGGCAGTTAACTTTTTATTTGTAATTTCTTCAGGAGTGATTTTAAACTGCTTCTTCCAAACTGCCAGGTGTTACACATTGATGGTAAGTCTAAAGAAAACTGAAGTGATGTATTAGATTCACTGGGATAGAAATAAGACAATTAATCGACAATATTTATCGAGTGCTTACTATGTACAGAGCACTGTACTAAGTGCTTGGGAAAGTATGAACACACTCCCAAGACACACCGGACAAAGTCTCTGACCCACAAGGGGCTCATGAGTTAAGGGTGACGGAGAACAGGTATTTTAATCCCCATTTTAGAGATGAGGAAACTGACGCACAGAGCAGTTAATGACTTACCCAGAGTTGCATATTAGTCAAGAGCAGAGCTTGGATAAGTTCACCAACTCTCTAATTCTCAGGTCTGTGCTCTTTCCACTAGGCCATTCTGTTCAAATTACTTTCTGATGCCCCTTACCCTCACCCACTTAGTTTTCCTATCTGCTTCTAATGGGAAAAGAGGGGCAAATTGCAGTAACTAAAGAGTGGCAGATGAGAAATGAATCGGAGTTGTCCCGTGTCTCCTCCAGGGGCCGGGGCAGCGGCAGGCCTGGTTTCCAGGAGCCATCCCATAGGCATAGCACATCATTTAAATGTGAGGCTAGACCCGCTTCCATCTGGGCTCAGAAATAATTGGGCCTAAACTAGGCCAGGACCGATTCAGACCAGATCGAATAGGGCCAGGCCCCAGAATCTGGCCCATGTGGAGATCTAACCTCTCTGTTACAATGTATAAGTGGACCTTTGGTTTGGAACCTGGGGGTCTTGATCTTACACTGAGGAGGGGATCATCCCCCGTATCTTCCCTCACCTACTCTCCACTTCCTGCTCTGGCTCCTCCTACTCCAACCCCTCATTCCAGTCTTCTTCCCTCAAGTCTCTTCCATCCAGTCTTTTGCCAGTAGTACTGCTGCTGCTCCTTTGGGGCAGGGAATGTTTCCATTTACTATTGTATTGTACTCTCCCAAGCTCTCAGTTCAGGCTCTGCACACAGTAAGCACTCAATAAACAAATGAATAATTGCAGACTGCTGCTGCTGGGATCTGAATCTAGAGATCCCAGGAAATGCAAGGATCCTGTCTCCAGAGCTCCAGTTTCCACTGAAACTTGAAACAAGGCTGACTCCACCTCCACAGGGGTCTCCATGAGGGCTTATAAATCAGTAACCCAGGAAGCCACCGGGGAAATATTCTACTTCCTAGTGGAAAACCTAACCCTGGAGTTTGGCAAAAAAGGGACAAACATTCTCCAAGGAGAAAGCTCTGGAAATAGGTCAAGTGCAGTGCTCTGACTCCTGAGGATGCTTGTTAACTGAATTTATTTCCTGTTGCTTCACTTATTGAGCCACACAGCCTCCTCCCTTCAACAAAAAGGAAGATCTTTATCTCCCACTTTCCCAGACTTCTCTAACCTAAACTTTAATACCATGAGCCACAAAAGTGCTGTAATTACCTCACTGGAGAAAATGTTTCAATGACTAATGGCCTACTCTGACAAAGATGCCCTAATTTTAGTAGAAGATAAATGTGGCCTTTTCTAACTTGGCTTCTTTTTTTCCTCTCTAGTTTTATCAGCATTGCAGAGACTCTAACCTAAGCTCATAAGACTTATGTGTCACCTACTTTTCACTCAGCTCACAGTGTTAGTGAAGATGAAAGAATGACACAGGTACGAAGCATCGCCATAATCATTTGTTCTTCAAATAGGTCTTTGATTTTCAAATAACTGGTCGACTAAAATGATCCACTATCGATGCCGAGAAGGGAACATGGTGCACTTTAGTACCATTAATTTACCTTCAAACTATTTTTGAAAATGGGGAAGCACAAAAAAATAGCCATAGTGAATGAAAAACTAAGTATAACTCATTTTCCAAGGCAAGACCTAAATACGAAAGACTGACCATTATGTCCTCCCTACATTTGAGTCTGTAGTGACTGTAGATAACTCTAACTTCTTATAGCTCTCCAAATTAACACCTCGTGAGGATCAAAAATAGTCCTAAAAATTGCAAAATCAGAGCAACTCTGCATTTTTAACTGGGGAAATGATTATGGCTTTTGTTCCCAAAGAACAGACAAAAAATGATTCCATTGCTTGGAAAGTAGAAATAACAGTTTTTCACTCCATAACGTTCCCTACAGCTTGTAATCAACTTGGTTTAAGTAGATTTGGGTTGAGTCACTTTTCGTGCTAAACTAACTTTGACTGCAAAAGCCTTTGGATTTTTCATCGCCCTATTGAAATACAGTTAAAAATATGAACGCTGCAATGGACAAAAAATGGTGTTTGCTAGGGAAAAATCATCCCGTTCTGGGCATACCATCCAGCATTTTATTTCCTCTTCCAAAAGGGGCAAGAGATTAGCAAGGAAGAGCAGCTGAAATGAAACAGCACCATGTGGTAGAATAGGCATTCATTCATTCATTCATATTTATTTGAGGTGTCACCTCTACTGTCAATTTCCTCATATTTTCCTTCTCTATAAACAAGTCCACTTCCAACTCCTTATCTTCCCACCCAAACCCTGCCCTCCCCATGACTTTCCCATCACTATAGACAGCACCACCATCCTTCCTGTCTCACAAGCCGTAACCTTAGCATTATATTTCACTTCTCTCTCTCATTCAACCCACATATTCGATCCATCACTAAATTCTATCCGTTCCACCATCACAACATTGCTAAAATCTGCCCTTTCCTTTCCATCCAAAATGTCACCATGTTAATACAATCACTTATCCTATCCCACCTTGATTTCCATATCAGGTTCCTTGCTGACCTCCCGGTCTCCTGTCTCTCCCCACCCCAGTCCATACTTCACTCTGCTGCCCAGATCATTTTTCCACAGAAACATTTAGGACGTATTTCCCCACTCCTCATGAAACTCTAGTGGTTGCCCTTCCATCTCCACCACAAACAAAAACTCCTTACCATCAGTTTTTAAAACACTCAATCAACCCACCCTCTACCTCACCTCACTATTTTCCTACTACGACCCAGCCCACGCACTTCGCTCCTCTAATGCTAACCTTCTCACTGTACCTGGATCTCCTCTATCTTGCCACCAACCCTTCATCCATGCCCTGCTTCTGGCCTGGAAGGCCCTCCCTCCTCAAATCTGACAATTACTCTCTCCTGCTACAAAGCTTTATTGAAGGCACATCTATTCCAAGAGGACTTCCATGACTAAACCCTCCTTTTTCCTCTTCTCCCACTCCCTTCTTCATTGACTTGCTCCCTTTATTCATCCCCACTGCAAGCCCCACAGCATGCATGTACATATCTGTAATTTATTTGTTTATATTAACGTCTGCCTCCCCTTCTAGTTTTCAAGCTCATTGTGGGCAGGGAATGTATCTGTTTATTGTTACCTTGTACAGTGCTCTGCACACAGTAAAGTGCTTAATAAATATAATTGATTGAATGAATAAAAAATACCTATGTAACTAATGCTATTTGATTTTTTAAATTTTTTTCCCACTTCTGCATTACTTCTTTATGATGCATTGTTTTACATGGTTTGAGAGGTTTTATTCCGTGTATGAATTTTGTGAAGTATATTAAAGTTATTCAATAAATGCTAAATTGGAATGAATTAAATGCTCAGCTACAAAATCCAGACCTATCTATAAAATTTCATTCTCTTTGCCAAACTACCAATTTTGATTCCTTTGAATAAATCGACCTGTCCAATCACCTTCTGCCAAATGCTGGCAGTTCATATATATAAGGCCTATTACTTGGATTTCCAGGAGGATTTCTATGAATCATAGATGATGAATGCTCCTTGTTTACAGACTGAATTTTGGATTTATGCAGACTCTTGAACTGGATTCATATTGTGATATTTTTTCAATGTCCTGAGAAACTCAGCTTTCCATTTGCAAAATATAAAGGATAATTTGGCTATAATAACCAACCTGATTAGAGATGGCAATTCAATTAGGAGGTGAAAGAGAAATAAGGGCATATTCGTGGAGTTTTCAACTAATATAACGGAAAATACATTCCTGAACTTGAATCGCTCATGATAAGAATTTCTCTATGACTTGCTAGTCAACCCCTGTGAAAACCAAGATAAGATTCAATTTTCCTAAATCAATAATGGCCCGACTTCCTCGCTTATTAAAAACTCTTGCTGAATGGATGACAACTACGGTGCTGTGCATAAATAATTATTAGCAAAGACAAGACTGGAGAAGCATCATGGCTTAGTGGATAGGGCATGGGCCTGAGAGTCAGCAGGATCTGGGTTCTAATTCCAGCTTCCCTATGTGTCTGTTGTGTGACCTTGGGTAAGTCGCTTAACTTCTCTGGACCTCAGTTACCTCATATATAAAGTGGGCATAAACACTGTGAACGCTGTGTGGGACAGGGATTGGGTCCAACCTGATTAGCTTGTATCTACCCCAGTGCTTAGTACAGTGCCTAAGACATAGTAAGTGCTTTACAAATACCATAAGAAAAAAAGACTACCAGGATTTTCAGCCTACAGCAGAGATAGAATTAGGATGGTGAGGTTGAAGAAGATGATGGTGATGGAGTCTCCCATCAAGAAGGATGGATGAGCGGTGGCCCTGAGATTTCAAGATCAGGAAGTTGAGCAAAGGGTTTACCAGATAGCCCTGGGGCTCGCTCACCATTCATGGGGTGAGGAGTGCAATGGGTAGAGATGCAGTGAACTGCAAAGTTCATGCAAAGATTTTTAACCTACAGAACCCATTTATGGACCAAGTGACTGCAGTGTAGTGCTGAAGTAACTCCAAAGCCCAACAGGTGGTTGATGGTCTTGGTAGCTGCTACAGTCTTTAGCACCCTTATTGACCACCTAGTTTTCAGAATTTCCCTCGGGCCTGTCCACCTCACGGACTGCCCTACGGGTCAATGGTCAGAGCAGTGTTCTGAACAGAGTAAGTGCTCAATAAATACCACTGAATGAAGTTCACTACTAGTGACGTAGCCTCATCAAGCCTTCTACTGTTTGCAGAGCTGGGTCCACTTTCCACTGGGTCTAAGGCAGGATTGGATTTAGATATCTGGCTGCCACGAAGCTGGAAAAACCTCTCCTGTTCCCCTCTATTCCTTGAGACAGCATGGCATTATTTGGTGTGCGTTACACCATGATATAATCTGGATATGTGCCCAATCCATCAGTCGATGGTATTCATTAAGCCCTTACTCTGTGCAGAGCACAGTACTAAATGTTTCAGAGAGTACAATAAAGTAAGTAGACATGGTCCCTGCCCTCAAACATCAGGGAATACAGTCACTAAATTCAATTTACCAGTAGGGAGAAGCAACATAGTTTTAAGATTTAGACAAAATTGCTTGTTTAGTGCAGGTAGTGTGCATACCTAAATGTTTAGAGGATGAAGACTCAAGTTCTTTCATTCATTCATTCATTCAATCATATTTATTGAGTGCATACTGTGTGCAGAGCATTGTACTAGCACTTAGGAGAGTACGATATAACAATTAACAGACACATTTCCTGCCCACAATGAGCTTAGAAGTCTAGACAGGAGGAGACAGACATTAATATAAATAAATAAATTACAGATAAGTACGTAAGTGCTGTGGGGCTGGGAGGGGGCATGAATGAAGGCAGCAAGTTAGGGCGACACAGAAGGGAGTGAAAGAAGAGGAAGAAGGGCTTAGTCAGGGAAGGCTTCTTGGAGGAGATGTGCCTTTATATTGTACTCTCCCAGTTGCTCTGCATACAGGAAGTGCTCAATAAATTGGATTGATTCCTTCTAGTTGAGAACTAGACCGAGCTAGAAGGAAAATCCTGAGACATACAGCTGCTTCTAGGCTTTCCCCTTTTGCAAAACTATCACTCCCAACAAATCAATTAGAGAAGCAGCGTGGCTCAGTGAAAAGAGCACGGGCTTTGGAGTCAGGGCTCATGAGTTCGAATCCCAGCTCTGCCACTTGTCAGCTGTGTGACTGTGGGCAAGTCACTTAACTTCTCTGTGCCTCAGTTCCCTCATCTGTAAAATGGGGATTAAGACTGTGAGCCCCACGTGGGACAACCTGATTCCCCTATGTCTACCCCAGCGCTTAGAACAGTGCTCGGCACATAGTAAGCGCTTAACAAATACCAACATTCAAATCAATAAGGTGTATATCTTGATGTACTAGGGGTTCCAAACCCTTGAAGCTATAGTATTTCATGTTTAAGAAATATGACTGAATGAATGAATTGAAACTATAATATTTCTTGGGGCCTGAAGGCCTGAATCCCCTGCCCTTTACCCCACAGCCATTGACTCTTTTCCTTCCAAATCTCTGTTCACATAAGTAATGCTTCTGACTTAAACAGAGTTCACTTTGACTCTGGAGGGGGAGGGAAGAACACTGGGGGCTTTTTCATTTTCATGTATTCATTCAATTGCATTTATTGAGCGCTTACTGTGTGTAAAGCACATTTTCAACTTCTGCCACTCCACTGACATGCACACTAAGGGCGCTGCCTTAGTCTTAGAGTCTGATGCATGCCCTTTCACTAGAGAAAGGTAAAACTTGGCAAATACTCACTGCTTTATTTTTACTGGTGCAGATAATATCCATTACAGACTTTTGATCCTCCCAAGTGTCTATCCCTGTTAAGTCGTACAAAGATGATATCACAGGTCCAAAGGTCCAGAAGGTGAGCCTTTTTTTCCCTATAAAGTACTTGAACATCTGTAGTAGAAAAGCAGTTCAGATCCGCTGCATTAGAATGATCACATTTACAACAGATAAATACCTCATTTCTTCATCGTGGCCCATTGATTCTAGTACACAAATTCCATCAACCACTTAAAATAACTTCCTCAGCGATCCTTCCTCAAATACGTGTCTAAAAGGGCACCCAAGATATAAATTATCAGAAGTTAGCAAGAGTCATAATCAACCTGACTCTTGCTATTTCTCCAGAGTCAAAGCAAACTGGAGGGTTAAGCAAAAATCTAATCAGTTTGCACAGTGTAGAGAGAATCTAAATAGATTCATTCAACTATATTTATTGAGAGTTTACAGTGTGCAGAGCACTGTAGTAAGCACTTGGAAAGTACAATAAAGCAAATAAAGCGAGGCAATCCCTGTGCACAACGGGCTCACAGTCTAGAAGTGGGGAGACAGCAATACAAGAAAACAGGCATCAGTATTAATAATTATAATTATAGATATATAAGTATATACATAGATACTGTGGGGTGGGGAGATGGGGAAGAGCAAAGGGAGCAAGTCAGTTTGATTCAGAAAGGAATAGGAGCTGAGAAAAGAGGTGCTTAGTCTGGGAAGGTCTCCTGGAGGAGGTGCACTTCAGTAGGGCTTTGAAGGGTAGGGGACAGTGACTGTCTGGAGGATTTGAGGAGGGAGGGTGTTCCAGGCCAGAGGTAGGACGTGGGCCAGGGGTCAATGGCAAGACAGGTGAGATTGAGGCACAGTGAGAAGGTTAGCAGCAGAGGAGCAGAGTGTGGGGGCTGGACTGTAGAAGGAGAGAAGCGAGGTGAGGTAGGAGGGTGCAAGGTGATGGAGAGCTCTGAAGCCAATACTGAGGAGCTTTTGTTTGATATGGAGGTGGCTAGGCAACCACTGGAGATTTTTGAGGAGGGGAGTGACATGCCCTGAACATTTCTGTAGAAAGATAATCCAGGCAGCGGACTGAAGTATGGACCCAAGTGGGGAGAGGCAGGGGGTTGGGAGGTCAGAAAGGAGTCTGCTGCAGTAATCTAGGTGGAATAGGATGAGTGATTGAACTAACAGGGTAGCGGTTTGGATGGAGAGGAAAGGGCGGATCTTGGCGATGTTGTGATGGTGAGACCAGAATCTGGTGATGGATTGGATATATGGGAGATGGGTCTCTAGAGTCTCTACTGCTTAAAGTGGTACAATTAACAATTCTATAATCTAAGCAGAAGGGAGTGTGGGGAGGGGGAAATAAGGACTCTGTTAGGAAAGGCCAGTTGGGGGAAATGTGATTTTAGGACTGATGTGAAGGTGGGAGAGTGGTGAACTGTCAGATGTAAAGAGAGAAGGAGATTGAGGGCAGAGGAAGAATATGAGCAAGATATGGGTTGGGTTGTAGAAAGAAATCAACGAGGTAAGGTAGGAAGGAAATAGCTGGTTGAATGTCTTATGGCTGAAGAAAAGTATTTTTTGTTTGATGGTTGGGTAACCTTTGGACGTTTCTGTGGAGTGGGGAGAGAGGGACTGAATGTTTTCCAAAAAAAATGATCTGGGCAGCAGAGTGAAGTATGAACTGGAGAAGGGAGAGACAGAGGAAGGGAAGTGAGGGAAGAGGGTTATCCAAAGCTGGAAATAATAAGTGCTTGAATCAGTATGGTAGCAATTTGGATGGAGAGGAAAGGGCAAATCCCTGAGATGCTGTGAAGGTAGAACTGACAGGATTTTGTCAGAATACTGACTTGGGCTCCTGAATTGTGCATTCACTGTGGCAATGCACAATTGGGAAGCAGTGTGGCTTATGGAAAGGCCATTGGACTGGCAGTCAGAGGACCTGAGTTCTAATCCTGACACTGCCATTTGTCCACTATGTGACCTTGGGCAAGTCACTTCACGTCTCTGTGCCTCAGTTGCCTCATCTATAAAATGGGGATTAAGACTGTGAGCCCCATGTGGGACAGGGAGTGTATCTAACTCGATTTGTCTGTATCCACCCAAGTGCTTAATATAATGCCTGATGCACAGTAAGCACTTGACAAATACCATAAAAAATGTACCACATAATCTTCTAATTGATCTTCTTGTTAACATTCTTCCAGCGAACTTCCTACCATGGAGTAAATTTATGTCCTGGGAGAATTGGGCTTGGTATTAAATTACCCAGAGGTAAGCACTCCTCTGACACCCCTCAGATAGCAAAGAGGAATTTATTTAAAGAGCTAGACTAGCTTTGGTTCAACAAAGATTATGATGATGATGATGATTTTCCATTTAAAGCAGCATTGATAAAGCTATAAAATATACCACTCTTCTCAATAGAAATGTTTCCACTGGAATCAGTATTAGGCAGCTCCCTGAAAGCTCACAAGGAGAAGAGCTTCTCAGAGTGGTATGAAAATGAAATTACATTTCAGAAATATGTCTCCCTGGGAGATATCGGATTGGCAGCACAGAAATCCGAACCATTAATTTTTATTAACATGAGTGATAGCAGCCTCTTTAAATCTCTTACAAAACACTTTGTAAACCTCTACAAGAATTCTCTTTGCTCATCCTCTGGGCTCCTTTGTCTCTCAAACCCGTGGTTCCAACTTGTAAAAGACTAAGTCAAATTATGCCCAGTCCAGTGGTTTCAGTGTGTGATTAAAGAACCCCATCATTAGAATATCACTAATAGTCCAAAGTCATTTTACATAGCTTGGAAATGGAAGTGTCACCTTGGATTTTATTAGAAAGCCAAACTTTGCTTTTAATACATTTCTCATTTCTATTTTCCATGACTATGTGAGCCTTTGGAAACACTGAGTTGAAGGAAGTCAATTCTCTTTAGGTACACTGCCAATCACCTATTTTCCAAGAAGGCATAGTTTATATTGGGGAAAAACAGAGTAAGGAAGAAAACATCACTTTCTAAGACTTTAGAGTTTTTGCTCAAAATATGAGACTACAGATTTCTTAAATGAAGAAATTCACAGGAGAAACAAACACATCCTTCTTACCTTTGGATTTCCTTCATGAGCAGCTAATTTTAGTGGAGTAAATCCCTCCTTGTTTTCAATGCTTTCCAAATAAGGGACTTTTTCTTTGGAAATGAGGGAGATTAGGAAATCATATATTTTACAGGCCATCATTTTATTGGGGTGCAGGACTAACATGTGGAAAACAGTATTTCCTGAAAAATAAAAAAATTAAAACAGGACTATGTTGCAATGCTCTTCACTGGAATAGCATGGAGCTACAAAGAGTAGCGTGGTCTCTTGGAAAGAGCATGGGCCTGGGAGTCAGAGAACCTGGGTTCTAATCCCACCTCTTCCAGTTACCTGCTGTGTGACCTTTGGCAGCTCACTTAACTTCAATATGCCCCAGTTTCTTTATATGTAAAATGGGGGTTCAGTGTCTGTTCTTAGGCTGCAAGCCTCATGAGGGACAGGGACTATGTCCAACCTGATTAACTTGTATCTAGGTGAGAACTTAAAACAGTGTTTAACACATAATAAGTGCTTAACAAATATAATGATGATGATGATGATAACACTAATAATAATGATAATCATAATAACACCAGTTGACAAATCCGTTCCAAATGGCATGTACCAATTCATGGAACTTCAGTCTGGTTTAAAAGAGGTAATTCACTGACATACTCCTCTCCTGGTTCTCCTCCTATCACTCTGGCTATTCATTCCCAGTCTCTTTAGGAGTCTCTTCCTCTGTCTCCCTATCCGCAACTGCGGGAATCCCTCCAAGCTCAGTTCTGAATCCTCTTCATTCTCCACTCCCTTGGAGAAGTCATTTGTTCCCATGGCTTGAATTACCATCTCTGTGCAGATTTCCAAACCTACATCCCCAACCCGGACCTCTCTCCTTCTCTGCGGTCTCGTATTTCCTTCTGCTTTGGAGATATCTCTCCTTGGATGTCCTACCAAATCTCAACTTAACATGTCCAAAACAGAACTCTTTATCTTCCCACCTAACCCTGCTCTCCCTCTGACTTTCCCATCACTTTAGACAGCTTCACCACCCTCCCTGTCTCACAAGCCTGGAACTTCGGCATTATTCTTGACTCATCTCTCTCATACAATGCAGATATTCAGTCTGTCACCAAATTCTGTCAGTTGAACATTCACAACATTACTAAATCCACCTTTTCCTCTCCATCCAAACTGCTAGGGGGTTCATCCAAGCACTCATCCCTTCATGCCTTGAATACTGCAATAGCCTCTTGCTTATTCCCTCCTTTCTCCCCCAGTCCAGTCCATACTTCATTCTGCTGTACTGATCATTTTTCTACCAAATCTTTCAGTCCATGTTTGCCCACTCCTCCAGTGCTTGCCCATCCAACTCCGCATTAAACAGAAACTCCTTGTTGTTATCTTGTGTTGTGGAGTCATGTTCAACCTGTAGCGATGCCATAGACACTTCTCTCCCAGAATGCTCCACTTGCATATGCAATCATTCTGGTAGTGTAATAATAATAATAATAATAATAATAATAATAATAATGGTATTTGTTAAATGCTTACTTATGTGCCAAGGGCTGTTCTAAGCAATGGGGTAGATACAAGGTAATCAGGTTGTCCCACGTGGGGGTCATAGTCTTAATCCCCATTTTACAGATGAGGTAACTGAGGCACAGAGAAGTGAAGTGGCTTGCCCAAGGTCACACAGCAGATGAGTGGTAGAGCCGGAATTAAAACCCATGTCCTCTGACTCCCAAGCCCGGCTCTTTCCACAAAGCCACGCAGCTTCTCTGTGTATCCATAAAGTTTTCTTGGTAAAAATACGGAAGTGGTTCCGCGCAGTAAACGAGTCTCCATCCTTGACTCTCTCCCATGACACTGCTGCCAAGCACGGGTGAGTTTTGACTTGTAACAGACTGCCTTCCACTCTCTAACTACTGGCCAAGCTAGGAATGGAATGGGTAGGCCTCTGCTTGACTGTCCCTCCTGTAGTCGTGACTGGTAGAGTACTGGAAACTCTCCAGGTGTGATCCTGAGGGGGGAGAAACTCCTTACCATAGGCTTTAAAGCACTCAATCACCTTGCCCCCTTGATCTTACCTCCATGATTTCTTACTATAACCCATCCCACATACTTTGTTCCTCTAATGCCGACCTATTCACTGTACCTCGATCTCATCCATCTTGCTGTTGACCTCTCTCCCGCATCCTGCTTATGGCCTGGAATGTTTTCCCTCTTCGTGTTCAACAAAGGATCACTGTCCCCACTTTCAAAGCCTTATTAAAAGCACATCTCCTCTAAGAGGCCTTCTCTGATTAAGCCCTCATTTCCTCTTCTTCTTCTTCTTCTCCCTCCTGCATTTCCCTTACAACTAGATTTGCACCCTCTCTTTACCCCTCCCTCAACCCCACAGCATTTATGTATGTATCTGTAATTTATTTATTTTTATTAATATTTGTATCACTATCCAGACTGTAAGCTCTTTGCAGGCAGGGAACAGGTCTACCACCACTAATGGATTGTATGCTCCCAGGCACATAGGATATGGCTGTGCATTCAGTAAGTGCTCACTAAACACACTCACTGTGTGCAGAGCAGTGTCCTAAGCACCTGGGAGAATACAATATATTAAAGCTGCCTACAGTGAGCTTACATTCTAGAGGGTACGACAAAAAAAAGGGCCTCGCTCAAATAGTGGTTTATGTTTACATTATTTCTTCCTTCCAACAAAACTCGATGAGGCTCTAAGTGCTATGGAGAATTGACTCAGTGAAATGCAGTAAGATAGGTTGAAACCTAGAAACCATGGTAACACCTGGACATAATACAAGAGGTGAAAGACAACTTTGGCAAAAAAAACCCAAGTGAGTATATGACTGGATAAATGTAATTATCAGCTGGAATAAGACCAATGCAATGAGCTATGTGACTGAATTTTGAGAACAGGGAAGCACTGTGGTACTAGGTTGGATAAAATCTCATGTGGGACAGAGACTATGTTCAACCTGATTATCTTGTGTCTCCCCAGAGCTTAGTACGTTTCTGGCACATTATTCTTATTATTATCAAGTGTCGAGTCATTTCCAGTTCATAGCGACTCTATGGAGATATTTTCTCCAGGACATCCTGTCTTTTGCCATAATCCATAACCTTACTAAGGGTTCTTCTGTTATCGTTATGGTTTCTATCCATATAGATGCTGGTCTGCCTCTTCCATTTTTTCCCTGGACTTTTAACATTAGTGGTTTCTCCAGAGAATTGGCCCTCCTGATTATGTGTCCAAAATATGCTAATCTAAATTGAGTCATTTGGCCTTCCAAAGACCACTTTGGCTTAATTTGCTCCAAAATCCATTTGTTTGTATTTTGGGCAGTCCATTGTATTCGCTAAAGCCTTCTCCAAGACCACATTTCAAAAGAATCGATGTTCTTTCTATCGTGTATTTTCACTGTCTAGCTTTCGGAATCCATACATAGTCACTGGAAACACTATGAATCAATGTCTTACTGTGGCAGGATAGTTTGCATACGTCCATGAATCTTAGAGCTATGCCACTGAGATACACTCTCGCTGGGGTTCCCCATAGTGGAAAGGTCTAAGCTGAAGCGTCAGTCAAAGCCCAGCACATAGTAAACACTTAGCAAGTAGCCCTAAAAAAAAACACCAGGTAAATTCACAATGCTAATCTTCTAAGGGCTAAGAGTGTCCAGGAATTTTATCTTATGCTTTTCGTCCCAGTAACAACTGGCTTTTTTTTCTGCCACCCAGTCAGTCAGTTGTATTTACTGAGTGCTTACTGTGTACTGAACACTGTACTAAGTGCTAGGGAGAGGACAATAGAACATTAAACAGCCACATTCCCTTCCTCACAGAAAGCTTCAGGTCTGTCTAGCTTGTAGTAGTAATAAACTAGAAACCCAAAGTGAGTGGAGAGGATGGGGGGAGGGTGATTTTTATTTTTTTTGACATGGAGGACAAACCCAAGAAATTCAATGTTCTCTTTTTCACTAATGCAATAAATTCAGGGTATACATTCTAATAGCTTAATTCTAACGGGAAGCAACATGGCCCAGTTGAAAGAGAATGAACCTAGGAGTCAGAGGACCTGGGTTCTAATTCCCACTCTACCAATTGCATGCTGTGTGACCTTGAACAAGTCACTTAACTTCTATCAGCTGCCGTTTCCGTTTGTTAAAAATGAGGATTCAGTACTTGTTCTCTCTTCTACTTAGACTGTGAGCCCCATGTGGGACAGGGACTGTGTCTGACCTGGTGAACTTGTATCTATCCCAGTGCTTAGAACAGTGTTTGACACACAGTAAGAGCTTAACAAATACAATGATAATGATAATAAGACAAGAGGAAAATCCTTCAATATAAGCAGTGAATAAAATTTCTTCATATTTAGGAATATTTGGTAGTGATTGTTGAAGGATCTCAAAAATGTAATAAATGAGTTCAGTAGCTGAGAGACCTAGCTTTATTGAGTTAGGACCATAATTTCAACTCATTTTTCAGTCTCTTATTGACACAAGTCAACATGAGCCAAATATCTACTAAATACTGAAATTTATCATCTCCAGCTCCTTCACACCAGTGAAAGTAATCAGTCCAATATAAAATGCACAGAAAACCTGCAGAGCCAGGCATGTAATCCCAAATCATTAGCCAAATACTCGGTGGGACTAGAACTTTCATTCATTCATTCATTCAATCATATTTCTTGAGCGCTTACTGTGTGCAGAGCACAGCACTAAGTGGTTGGAAAGTACAATTCAGCAACAGATAGAGACAATCCCTACCCAACAACGGGCTCACAGTCTAGAAGAGAGAGACAGGAAACAAAACAAGTAGACAGGCATCAATAGCATCAAAATAGATAGACAGAATTATAGATGTATGCACATCATTAATAAAATAAATAGAATAATAAATGAGTACCAACCTACACAAGTGCTGTGGGGCGGGGAAGGGGGAAGAGCAGAGGGAGGGAGTAGGAGCTATGGGTGGGGAGGAGCGGAGGAAAAGGGGGGTTCAGTCTGGGAAGGCCTCCTGGAGGAGGTGAGCTCTCAGTAGGACTTTGAAGGGGAGAAGAGAGCTAGTTTGGCAGAGGCGAGGGAGTGCATTTTAGATCAGTGGTAGGACGTGGGCCAGGGGTCGACGGCAGGACAGGCGAGAATGAGGTGCAGTGAGGTGGTTAGTGGCAGAGGAGCAGAGTGTGCAGGCTGGGATGTAGAGAAGAGAAGGGAGGTGAGGTAGAAGGGGACAAGGTGATGGAGAGCTTTGAAGCCAAGAGTGAGGAGCTTTTGCTTGATATGAAGGTTGATAGGCAACCACTTCAGATTTTTGAGGAGGGTGGTGACATGCCCAGAGCATATCTGTAGAAAGACAATCGGGTCAGCACAACCACCTCACCTCCTCATCCCCACTTCGACTCTGTAGGGGGTAGGAGGAGAGTCCCTTTTTGTTAATTATTACTCTGTTATAAAAATTTTAAATCCATATTCAAAGTGAAAATGTTAAATAACAATTATACTATTTTTTGGCATTTAAGCACTTATTGTGTGCCAGGCAGTGTACTAAGTGCTGGAATGGATATGAACAAATTGGGTTTATTCATTCATTCATTCAACCATATTTATTGAGCACTTACTGTGTGCAGAGTACTTCTCCTAGCACCCCCACACCAGAGAGCCACTCTGCCTCTCTGGAAACTGGCACCGGCTCCCCTCCATGCCAATGAAGAGCCACCATCCTGTCCTGTCTCCCACCACCCCAGTGGGAAAGACAAGAGCACATACAGCAGGAAGTCTCCACAAAACCACAGGAAAAGTAGTGGTTGCTCTAGTGGTCACTGTGACTATGGTGTGCCTTGGGCTCTGATCCATGAGGAGCCAGAAATTCTTCTCCTCTAGTCCCAACACCCTGCTAATTTTTGTTTTCATTTGGGGTGCAATGCCGTTTCAGCAGTTTATTGTTTGATGGTTCCTTATGTGTCGGTTGCTAATTCCCTCTCCCAGCTTATATTCTTAGATGACGAGCCCCTCGGAGTCAGAGACTAGGTCTAATTCCCACCTGTGTATTCAGTCAGTCAATTAATCTATCACTGACATTTATCCAGTGCTTACTGTATGAAAGCACTACTCTAGGCATTTGGGAGAACACAGGAGAGGCTAGGGGTATGTCCAAAATTGTGGGCCTGCAAATGCTTCCAGGAAGCCTTTAAGGGGCTTCATTCAGCCTTCCACTTTCATCCCCCCAACAAAATGATTCTCACAGAACAAAACCCTCCAAATGCTGCTACAGGCATCAGGGAAACCAACAGCATAAAGGGCAAGGGGTGTGGGTGCTATGGAGAGTAGTCTATGGACCCAGGCTCCACAGTGGCCTTTCCCCTGTCCATTACCACCTCACCTCTTCCCCATTTCTTCTCCAAACCTGCTTAGACCACTGACATTTTGGTCACTACCTGGTCTTCCCTCACAATCCTCAGACCATTGGAAGTCATTGTTTGTCAGGCCACGGTTTGTTACACAACCAGTGGAGAGTCACAACTGTCATTGATTCAGGACTCACCTTCGTCAAACAGAAAAAACACCTCAAAATACACAGAGAAATCTCTATTCTCTTGTTTCCATATCCCCCTCTTCCTATTGTCCCATCTTAGTCCATATCTTTTCACTTTTTGAAAACTTCCAGTGGTTGTCCATCCCCTCTGCCTCAAACTCCTTAGCATCAGTGTTAAGATACTCAGTTAGCCCGCCCCCGTCTTTGATCTAACTACAATCAAATTGGCAGTCTGCTTCTCCAATGCCAATTAATTTACCGTACCTCAATCTGATTTAACCTGTTGGTGAGCCCTAGCCCATATTCTCTTCAGTCCTGGAACTCCCTCCCTCTTCATACCCAACAGTCCATCACTCTCCCCACCTTCAAAACCCTCATGTCTCTCCCAAGAATGAACTCTCATTCCCTTCCCTGCCCTCCTCTGCCTTGCCTGTTCACTTGGTCATGTATCTCTTAAGCACTTTGATACTCACTCCAGATCTGCAGCACTTACATAACATCCTTATAATCTACTTTTTCCTCTCTCTGGAATATATTTTAATTTCTGTCTCCCCCTGTCAACTGTGGACTCCTTCTGGGCAGGGATCATGTCTACTGACTCCGTTGTCCTGTACTTCCCCAAGTCCTTATTATAGTGATCTGCACACAGAAAGCACTCAATAAACAACATTGATTGATTAGTGCAGGAATAAGCTCTTTTAGACCTTTGGAAGCTTCTCTATTTAAGAATCTATTTAGGGGTGGGAACATTTTCCTTCTGCTATTCTGAGCTCCCATGGTGTAGTAATAATAACTGTGGCATTTGTTAAGTGCTTACTATGTGCCGGGCACTGTACTAAGCACTGGGCGGGGGTGGGGGGGGTGGAAATTCAAGCAAATCAGGTAAGACACAGTCCATATCCCACATCAAGCTCATAATCTTAATTCCCATTTTACAGATGAGGTAATTGAGGCATAGAGAAGTGAAGTGACTTGCCCAAGGTGACAGCAGAAAAATTGTGGAGCCAGGATTAGAACCGCTGACCTTCTGACTCCCAGGCCCGTGTTCTTTCCACAAGGCCACGCTGCTTCATGTAAGCAAAGTGAAATGCAATGAGGCATAGTTTGGGGCAAACTGGAGGCTGGGTGGTAGTCACACTGGGAGAGGCCTAGTACTGGGCTGCTGAAACCATCTTTTTTCCTGTCTCCAAAGCAGCAATTATTCCCTGGAAATGGCTTTCATCCAGATAGAAAACTGGGCCTTCTGAAAAGAAAATATTGACTCTCCTTTTTCACCCACTGTTCTATGCTCAAACCTTGTTTATTGTTTCCTCCCAAATTGATCTGAATTGAAAATCAAATATTCGATCCTGCTTCTAATATGCAATCATGGCCTAGTGGATAGAGCAAAGACCTAGGAGTCAGAAGGCCTGGGTTCTAATCCCAGCTTCACCACTTTTCTGCTGTGTGACCTTGGGCAAGTCACTTCAATTCATGTAGGACATGAACTGTGCCCAATCCGATTATCTGATATCTACCCCAGTGCTTTATACAGGGCCTGGGACTCAGTAAGTGCTTAACAAATACCAAAAAAAACCCTCTCATCTCTTCCTCAAGTCTGTAAAGGTTGGACACAATGAGACATGGTAAAAACAAAATCAGCAGATTCTGAATACCAGATGTGAAGGGAGGAAAGCATTCAGATTGGGTCAGAACAAAACGTTTTTAATAACAATTCCTTCTTATTGGTGCACTCACCTTGTTTATCCTGAGCGTGCAGTGGGGCTCCACTTTCCACCAAGAGCTGGAGAATCTCTTCATTGCCAATGCAGGCAGCAAATGATAATGCATACTCCCCTGAAGTGGAACAAATTGACTTTAGAAAAACAACTGAAGGGAAAGGAAAAAAATATTTTACCGTAGAACTATTTTTCCATGGCACATTATGCTTGTCACTGGTTATTTGAATGCAAGAACCATTCCCCCCCTTTTTTTAAGCTAGCAGATTAGATTTGTCTTTCTTTGTATGGAATATATTCAGTTCAGTTCTTACCACATTTGAAATATATCTTTATCCACAACCTGAGAGCCATAGAATTACGTGGTTCTCAATCATTAGAGGTTCGTTCAGTGAATGCCCAAAGTCACCGTTAAAACAGCAATGGACACTGCTAACTTTTGGCAACATTTTTCTGCTGCTGGAAGTAAACTTGGAGCATGTGTGTGTAACCTGTTCAAGACTGGACTAGTTCTGAAATGCCTCGTTGGAATCTGTGTAAGAAATCAGGGGAAAGATGGAGAAAGACAGAGCACGTAACAAGAATAGTTACAAGACAGAGCATAGTTAAATGCTTACTATATGCCAAGCATTGTTCTAAGCACTGGAAATCAGATTGGACATAGTCCTGGTCCCACATGGGACTCACAGTCTTAGTCCCCATTCTACACATGAGGTAAATGAGGCACAGAGAAGTGAAGTGACTTCCCCAAGGTTACCCAGCAGACAAGTGGTAGAGCCAGGAGTAGAACCCAGGTCCTCTGACTCCCAAGTCTGTGCTCTTGCCACTAGGCCATGATGCTTCTGGAAGCTTAGATTTTTCAGTTGACCCTCTATAACTGGCCATCATCTGCTATTTCAAGTAACAATATTTATTGAGAGCCTGTTAAGTGGAAAACACTGTACTAAGAGATGTAATATTGCTGTGGGTTCTGAGAAGTGGCTGTTTACAGCCAGAGACAACTCACATGACCTGTTAGCTTCCAGTCTTTGGGATTTTTCTCATATCCTGTTGTACTTGTCTGGACCTGCTCTGTTCTTTTCCAGGTCAGGAAGTCAGTGGCATCCCCTTTTGACTGTAAGCTCATTGTGGGCTGGGAATGTGTCTACCAACTCTACTGTACTGTACTCTCCAAAGAGCTTAGCTCTCTCAGGGTCACACCTGGAGAGTTCCCAGTACTGTACAAGTCTCGACTACAGGAGGGAGAGTCAGGCAGAGGCCTACCCATTGCATTCCTAGCTTTGCCAGTGACTAGCGGGTGGAAGGCAATCTGCTACAAGTCAAAACTCATCTGTGCTGGGCAGCGGTGGCATGGGAGATAATCAAGGGCAAAGACTCAAATTTACTGCGTAAAAGGAGGCAATGGAAAACCATTTCCATACTTTTATGAAGAAAACTCCATGGTTCCACTACCAGAACAACTGCAGATAGAGGTGGGGTGTTCTGGGAGAGAGGTGTCCGTGGGGTCGCCATAGTTCGAAGATGACTCGATGGAATAAATCAAGACAAGAGCTTACTACAGTGCTCTGCACCCAATAAGCACTCAATAAATACCATTGATGATGATGATAATGTTTTATTTAGTGCATATTTTGTTTATTGTATTGTGCTCTCCCAAGTTTTTAGTAGATGCTTTGCACCCAGCAAGTACTTGATAAATACTACTGAACTGAATTGAATTACTGGGTGCAAAGCACTGTGCTAAGTGCTTGGAAGGCTACAATATAGTAGACCTCTCTCTATTTGGACCTCCACAACTCTCCCTCTAGGCCCACATTTCATCCTAACATTACCGTCTTAGCCAATACCTCTCTATTGATTCCTGTTTACTTGTTTTGATGTCTGTCTCCCCGCTTCTAAACTGTGAGCCCATTGTTGTGGGCAGAGATTGTCTCTCTTTGTTGCTGAGTTGTACCTTCCAAGTGCTTAGTACAATGCTCTGCACACAGAAAGCACTCAATAAATGCGATTGAAGAATGAATGAATGAATGAATGAATGAATGAATACCATCACCACCCCCTCTCTCCCAAAGCTTGCAAAATTGGTGTCATCCTCAACTTATTGCTTTTCAACTCGCACCTTCAATTGACTGCCAATTGACTTCAGTTGACTCCTCTAAACTGTGAACTTCTTATGGGCAGGAATGTGACTGTTTCTTGTTATATTGTACTCTCTCAAGCACTTAGTATGGTATTTTGCATCCAGTAAGCGCTCAATAAACATGATTGAATGGATGAATGAATGTCAAATCCTACACTGTGTTTTGTGGATCCATCCCTAAATTCCTGCCACTAAAATTTCTACCATCCTCCGATAGACAGTTGCATCAGCTTCTTCCCTGGTCAGCATTAGAATCAGCTACATGGATCACTCAGCCCACAGTAATCAATAGTATTTACTGAACACTTACTGTGTGCAGAGCACTGAACTAAGTGTTAGGGAGAATACAGTATGACAGAATTGGTAGACACGTTTCCTGCCCAGAAGCAGCTCACAGTCAAGAGAATTTCTCCTTGCCTGAACACCTTCACTGGTTTCATGGATCTCTGCATCAAACAAAACTCTTCTCATCTGGCTTCAAGGTTCTCCACCAACTTGCTCCACATTAGCTATTCCCCAAGTCAATCCTTATCAAACAGTCACATTTATTAAGCACTTACTAGGTGCAGACTTCTGTATTAAGCGCTTGGGAGAGTACAAAAAAGAGAGTTAGGAGAAATGTTCCCTACCCTTAATGAGTTCCTATCCAAGTTGATTCCCCTGCCTCTGTTCTCTAGCTCATGTTGCTTCCCTCCCTTACCAAATCAGATTTCAGCTCAAGGGCCTCCTAAACTCTCACCTTCTCCAACTAGCTTTCTCCAATTAATTTCCAACACCTTATAGCTTTTAAACACATCAGCAGCCAACTCTAGTACTTATGAATTTAATTTGTATCCATCCTCGGTACACTTGCATGCATTTATTCAACTGTATATTCAATTATTTATTACTACTCCTCCTCCTTAGGAGAAGGGACTGTGTCATATTTTATTTTCTTCTTCCCAAAACCCTAGTACAATGTACTGTACCAAGTGGATGCTCAGTACATTCTATGACTACTTCTCTGCATACCCTCCATACATAAATACTCCATTTTTCCAGGACATATAACTACAGTTTTTGATAGAGTGTGATGGCAGCATTTATAGAATATTTTTTTCAACTCCATGCGCTTCTCTGAGAACAGCAGCGATATGGGCTTTGTGAGGAAATGGTTGTACGCACACCCGCAGCATTAGACATTGGGAGATTACTACTAAGAAATTTTTCTGTTATGTGGGGGTTTCCCAGGAGTTCAACCCCCAAATCATAGGAAAGCTGGGTGTACTAAGTAGTAGTGATAGTTACTGTAGCAGTAATAGAAAGAGTATTTATTAAATGCTTACTGTGTGCAGAGCATGGTGTTAAGTGCTGGGAGAGAGGACACAGGTGGGAATTAGACTAAGCATTCCTTTTCCTCAGTTCCCCCTCCCCACCCCACCTCGCCGACTCTCTCCTTTTGCTCTACCCCCGCTCCCTGCCCCATAGCACTTTTGTATAATTCTATTTATTTATATTAATGCCTATTTTACTAGTTCTGGTGTGCATATATATCTCTAATTCTATTTATTTTTATTGTGCCAATGATTCCTGTTTACTTCTTCTGATGTTTGTCTCCCCCCTTCTAGACTTTGAGCCCACTGTGCACAGGGAGTGTCTCTCTATGTTGCTGAATTGTACTTTCCAGCACTTAGTACAGTGCTCTGCACACACTAAGCGCTCAATAAATACGATTGAATGAATGAATGAACAAATGTCCCTCAAGGGGCTCACAATCTATGAATATAGGTGAGAAAGAGTACTTAAATAGACACATCAGTAACAACAAAACAATAAATAAAACATTAAAACAGCATGAGACATGGAAAAAAATACATATACAAAATAACAACAAAGATCAGTAGGGTGCTGTGGCTGGAGGAGCAGAATTTCAGGTTCCTTGTGATTCAGGATCCATGGCATACCCATAGCCAAAACAATGTCTACCACAGCTATTAGCTTTCCAGAGGTTTTGCCTTCAAATATTGGACAAAACTTTAAAAGACAGGGACTAAAAGGGTCAGAATTGAAAACAGAATACTAGGAGTTTTACGTATCCTTTGTTGAAAGTTGAGGAGAAATTGAGCAGAAGGCAAAAGACACACTACATAAATAGCAAATGAGTGAAAAACACCACCTGAACATACCATAGTAACATTGTCCTCTTTTTCCTGGTGCAAAAAAGTCACCAGTGGCCCGAGCACCATGAATATCAGCCTTTCGTGCAAGTAATTCTCTCACCACGGCCAGATTTTGATTTATTATAGCAATATGTAAAGCAGTTTCTCCTATAAAGACAGACAATAATATACTGATTTGGGCTGCAATTGAACTAAAACACCAGTAAAAAAAAAAAAAAACCAAAAGCAAAATAAATTGATGTTCTTCAGTGATGTAGTGTTTAAGAGCTAACACTTCCCGGTACCATGAAGGTAATCCAACTTTATCAACAGCGATCTTCAGGTTTGGTGAATTCTTCAAGATTGGTAGATTTAGAGGTGGCTTCACAAAGTGATTATTCCCCTTCTCAACTCTAGGGAATTGCTAATGAAGATGGGTCAGGGTGTAGGGAAGAAGTAGGCTAGAACAGGGTCCTCCCAAGGCTTTTGGTGGAGATTTGCTGGGAAGCAGAAGAAAAGCTTCAGGGAAGATTGTTCAAGTCTGTACTTGGTGTAGGACAGGGGTCTACCCAATCTCCCTTCCCCCAAATCCCCACCTGCTTCAAAACCATCCATTTACCAACAGTTTTCCTGGAGCTGGAAGCCTGGATCCTGAGTGAGTGTGATTCAGATTAGAATCACCTCTTTTGGTCACCTGTGTGTAACAAAAATCTCCAATTCTTGTGCAGAGGTTGGAGAATATTTTCTGCTTTCCCTTCCACTCGTTTGCAATTTATTATCAGACTTCAAAAGGAACTGAAACCCTACCAGGCTTGTAAGGGTAGAAAAACATCTCTTCTCCTTCCACTTCAAACTCTAGCCATCATGTTCAGACTCCACCAACCCTTCTCACCCCCTGCAGTTTCTGGTATTCCTTTTTCCAAAATTTCTGCTTCTGCTACCATAAGAACAAGGGACTTGCTGCCAGGAGACATGGGGATTGGAGTATCTGTTGCCATGAATAGTAAGATACACTGGGTGGTGAGTGTCCATTGCACCAGCCCTCCCAGATTCACTCCAAAGGGATTTAACAGGTGGATTTTTCCACCAATTTAATCCAGCATAAACTGCATTTAAAAGTCAGATTTCATTCATTCATTCAGTTGTATTTATTGAGTGTTTTCTGTGTGCAAAGCACTGTATTAAGGCTTGGGAGAGTACAATATACCAATAAACAGACAATCCCTGCCCACAGTGAATTTACAGTGTAGAGATTTGCCCACCAATCAGATCTTGCCTGGGGAACCTATTGAAGGAGGGGGCCAGAGGCGCAGATAGAAAGCCCGTGTTTTACTTGGAGGAATCTGAACAACAAGAATGTTCTGAGAGCCTTTTGTTTGTGAAGGAACTGTAGATTAGCAAACCGCAAACCTATCATGTACTTGAATGGAGGAGGTTTCATTCTCATAATCTTGGCCCGCCGCAGATCACATTTCTTTTCTGGATTTAAAGATCAATCAGACATACCCCGCCTTCCCCCTTTCACCACACACTTAAGTACTTGATGCTTAAAAGAGATAATTTACTTTAGTTCCTCATTATTAGTGTGATTAATGATGCCAAAGGTTTGTGAGTTTTTGTTAAGCAGTTTCATCCCTAGACTTTTTTTCAGTAGGAATGTCTAGAAATGGAGTTCCAGTATCTCTATGAAAGAGTGAGATTATATAAGGCAAATGGAGGTAAGTACTAAGTACGGTCCACAAAAAGGGTTGTGGAAGAAGGGAAATGGGAGGTGAGCGTACATTTAGGCTTCACACACACTGTGGCTCTGCTCTTCATCTGTCTTGCCAGAGAGGAAATCAAGGTGGGGCAGCAACAGGATGCTTTGAAACATTTTAAACATGGAAAACTGATGAATGGATGAATGAGTGAATGGACAAACAATCTGATAGGAGAAAGTCATGTTTTCCTTTAGTTTGTTTTAGAGGTACTTTAATCTGGCTACCGCCACTCAGAGAGGTTCAATTCTCGCTTCAGAATTAGCTTACTACAGAATCCTCAGATAGAATGCTTTCATTTTCCCATCCAAATCCTGTCTTCTCCTTGATTTTCCCAACACTGTATACAGCTTGACCATAGTTCCTGTCTCGCAAGCCTTGCCATTATCCTCGGATCACCTCTCTCATTCAACCCACATATTCGATTTGCCACCAAATCCTTTTGGACCTTCACAGTACCTTCACAGTACTGCTAAAATCCACCCTTTTTTCTCCATCCAAACTGCTATCACGTTGATCCAAGGACTTATCCAACCAGCCTTGATTATTGCATCAGCCTCCTTGCTAATTTCCCTACCTCCTGTCTCTTCCTACTCGAATATATATTTCATTCTGCCGTCTGGATCGTTTTTCTAAAAAAACCCCATTCATTCTATGACTCCTCCTCCACATCTCCCCATCCCCGTCTCCCCACTCCCTGCCCATCCACCTCAGTGTCAAAGAAAAACCCCTTACTATCAGTTTTAAGGGACTCAATGAGTTTGCCTCCTCCTCCTACCTTGCCTCATTGATCTTCTACTGCATCCCAGCCTGCGCACTTTGCTCCTGTAGTGCCAGCTTGCCCTAATGTCATCTTTTCCATAACTGTCCCCTTTCCCACAACCTCTCTCTGACCTGGAACATCCTCCCCCTCCATATATGACAGACAACCACTCTCCCCATCTTCAAAGCTTTTTTAAAGTCAAATCTCCTCCAAGAGGCCTTCTCCAATTAAGCCCTCTCTCATACTGCCTCTTCCCTACTATATCATCTCTGCACTTAGACCTGTAACCTTTGGGCACTTGATATTCGCCCCCACTGCACTTATGCAAATATTCATGTTATTGATTTATATTAATGTCTGACTCCCCCTCTAAGCTGTAAGCTTATTGGGGCATGGAACTTGTTTACCAGCTCCTTTGTAATCTCCCAAGTGCTTAGTACAGTACTTTGCACTTCAATAAATACCATTGATTGACTGATTGATCTTCAAAGAATCTTGCTCTGTTAACTAGAACTAGGCATTTTGATTCATTTCCAGAAAACAAGATGAAATACAAGTGAAGAACAATGATGAACAATTAATCAAATGTATTTTCCATGATTTTGCATATCACCATATATTCAGTTCAGTCAAAATGTGTTTTTCCTGAACATTTGGCTAGAATTTGGTGCCAGAATTAAAGAAGTTTCTTTTGACAATCATGTCTGTCTGTTTATAGTCGAACGCAATACTAAAATAAATTGTTGTACTCAAGCACATGTATGCAGAGCACAGCTTCAAACATAGTGTGTACTCAGCATGGGTCTAACATGGTTCCTGAAAGATACAATGTGTAGGCCATAGGAAAACTACGTGTGCCTGAATTTGCACCCATGCCTTTAAAATACATGGTTTTGACAAAAAGACTATAAAAGCAATGCTGTTCTTTGATTTTCTAGACAATAATAATAATAATAATAATGTTGGTATTTGTTAAGCGCTTACTATGTGCAGAGCACTGTTCTAAGCGCTGGGGTAGACACAGGGGAATCAGGTTGTCCCACGTGGGGCTCACAGTCTTCGTCCCCATTTTACAGATGAGGTAACTGAGGTACAGAGAAGTTAAGTGACTTGCCCACAGTCACACAGCTGACAAGTGGTGGAGCCGGGATTTGAACCCATGACCTCTGACTCCAAAGCCCGTGCTCTTTCCACTGAGCCATGCTGCTTCTCTGACAATGAAATTGCACTTCCCTTACCTTTGTAGGTCTCACATTCCATCGGATAATTGATGAGG
The DNA here is from genome assembly GCF_004115215.2 of Ornithorhynchus anatinus. Taxonomy (NCBI): domain Eukaryota; kingdom Metazoa; phylum Chordata; class Mammalia; order Monotremata; family Ornithorhynchidae; genus Ornithorhynchus; species Ornithorhynchus anatinus. The sequence goes on from NC_041728.1 coordinate 161,535,982, forward strand.
AATGGGTAAGCGTCTAATAGTGCGATGAGGATTTCATGATTGTTATAGAGTGCTGCAACATGTAAAACCCTTTCTCCAAAGGCACCTAACATCAATAGGTTAGAAGAAAAAATGTTAACTCCACTGGAGAAAAGAATCAAATTTTACATCAAGTATATCTTAGGGGAACAGCACAGGCCTGTGAGTCAGAGGACCTAGGTTCTAATCCCAGCTCCTCCATTTGCCTTCTGTATGAACTTGGACAAATAATTTAACTTTTCTGTGTAAATTTCCTCATCTGTAAATTGGAGATTAAATGTCCGATTTCTTCCACTTAGACTGTGAGCCCCATGTGGAACAGGGACTGTCTCTGTAGACTGTAAGCTCGTTGTGGGCAGGGAATGTGTCTCTCAAACACTGTATTCTCCCAAGCACTTACTACAGTGCTCTGCACACAGTAAGCTCTCAATAAATGTGATTACCTGACTGACTGATCTGACTGTATTACTATTGCCAGGCTCATAGTAAGACGTTAACAAAAACCACGGTTACCATTATTTTTATGAGTTAACTCTGTCAGGCCCCCAGGTACCATTTGGTAACTGATTTTTATACACTTAAATGGTACCCGAGCCTGATGGAGATAGCTCATCATGATTTGGAATATGGCAGTGACCCTAGAGATATGTATAGCTGTCCATCATTCTCAAAAATCACACTGTGAATGGTTAGATCCCATCCATGTCTATGAGTGAGACTAAAAAGGCAGATGTGGGATCAAAACACCTTCAAACATTTTTCATGAGTAAAGATGAATCAATCCTTCCTGCACTGATGGGTTTGTTCCACAATAATCTTTCTCTTTCAAGTCTTTTTCCTTAAACCCCTATTTTCATGTAGCGGCTACAAATTTTGCTGCAAACTCCTCAAATGACTGTAAGCTCCCCTGATAAAATGTAAGCTCCTAGAGAGTAGGGGGTCATATCTTCTAATGCTATTGTAGTCTGCCCAGCTCTTAGTACAATGCTCTGCACACAATAACCCCTGAATAAATTTGGTTGATGTCTTTCCACAAGACTGCTGTGGTCTTGTGGCTGGCTATGCAGCATTGTTAGAAACTGCTTCACCGTGCCTTTAAATGTGTGTTTTTGTTGTTTTTAAGCTCTGGGCTTGTGTGTAACCCCATTCCATTTCCAAACAGAATCTGCTTGAGTTTCCAGCTATTGAGAACTCTTTTCCCATGCCTTTCCCAGTGGAATTGTAATGATGTGATTATTGACTCGAGGCCTTTTCTAACGAAGCCCTCATTTCCTCTACTCCCTCTTCCTTCTGCGTCACCCTTGCACTTTCATTTGATTTATGTCACCCTTTATTCACCCCATCCTCAGCCCTACAGCACTTATGTACATCTCTCTATTTTAGTAAATTAATGTCTGTCTTCCCTTCTGGGCTGCTTCTGGTGGGCAGGGAACATGTCTTTCAACTCTGCTATATTTTAATCTCTCAAGCACTTATTCTGGTGCTCCACACATAGAAAACGCTCAGTAAATCCAACTGATTGATTGGCAGCATCATCAATCGATCCAGTGTTTTTACTGAGCATTTCTTGGGTAAAGAGCACTGTATTAAGTGCTTGGGAGAGTGGAATATAACAGAGTTGGTAGACATGTTTCCTGCTCACAACAAGTTTATAAGACTATGTTTTTGGTAATCCTGACCTGTAATTCAACTATGAATTATATTGATAGATGATGTTGATGAAATTGCTCCAGAGCTGAAGAGACCTTTTGATCAAAGAATATGTCAACAGATTGAAAAAAGCTTGCTGTGGGAAGGGAATGTGCCTGTTTATTATTATATTATACTCTCCCAAGCCCTTAGTAGAGCACTGTATACACAGTAAGCACGCACTAAATGCGACTGACAAAATTTTGTTTTTGCCCAGCATCCACAATAATATAAGTGGCTGTACAGTTCCTTGCCATTGATAAGGTTATCAATTTTCGAAAAAGAAAAGAACAAGCCTACCTTTCTCAAGTGGGTCTGTGCTTGCATCTCCTATTAACTTCATTAATGACTTCATATCATTTTCCTTAGCAGCTTGAAATAAAGGGATTTCTCTCCTATGTTGGAAAGAAAAACATAGCCATCAAGGGAGGATTTTTCCTTCTCTAATAATAATAACTGTGGTATTCGCTAAGCACTTACTATGTGCCAGGCACTGTACTAAATACTGGATACAAGCAAATCGATTTGGACACAGTCCCCGTCCCACATCTGGTTTATGGTCTTGATCCCTATTTTACAGATGAAGTAATTAAGGCCCAGAGAAATGAAGTGACTTGCCCAAAGTCACACAGAAGATAGGAAAAGAAATGTGTCCAATCCCTTCAGCTGGCTACCTTTTAAAAATTTCCAAGTGGTGTCATGTTGCTAATTTTCCCGGAGGTCTCTCATATGATGATCCCTGAAATACTCTCTCCTAGTATGAGGATGCAGAATGAGTATGGACTGTATTCTAGTCTAGATCTCTAGATTTTTCACTAGACTAGACCTCTAGACTGTAAGCTCCTTGTGGGCAGGGAACTTGTCTATCAATTTCTTATATCATACTCTCCCAAGCAGTTCGTACACTGTACAAAGTAAGCACTCAAAAAATCTGATTGATTAATAATAGTAATAATAATGATGTATTTGTTAAGTGCTTACTATGTGCCAAGAACTGTTCTAAGCACTGCAGTAGATACAAGGGAATCAGATTGTCCCAGGTGGGGCTTACAGTCTTAATCCCCATTTTACAGAAGCACAGAGAAGTTAAGTGACTCACCCAAAGTCAAACAGCCGACAAGGGGCAGAGCTGGGATTAGAACCCACGTCCTCTGACTCCCAAGCCTGTGCTCTTTCCACTAAGGCATGTTGTTTCCCTAATTAATTGATTGGATTTAACATCCCCAGGAGATTCCATTAGTCTCCAAGGGACTTGGGAATGGACTGATTGTGGGGCCAATTTGGAAAATTTCTGGGGTCATCAGAACCCCTTGGGTGAATGAAACTGGGTCAACTGGAGTGTCCCTAGTTTAGAAGAGCTCTCCTGAGTCAAGTTTCAGGTTAGAACAGGCTCCACAGAGCCATCCTAGAGGCCATGAGTCGCAGGCAGCAGAACCGATAGATTTATTATACGCTAGTTAATTGGAAAGTGGATTTGTCTTTGGGCGACTTAGTAAGGCCCAAACTGTAGGAAGTGGCAAATTAACATAAGTCTCCAAAAAGGCACACGGCACTACCGGAATCCCTAACCTACTCTAGGTCTTGCTCTCATGAAAATATAGAAGAAATAAAATTCTATTTCTCTTTCATCATAATTCATGGCAGAGTGGAAGTAACAAGTACACTTGCATGTCTAAGTGGTTGACTACAAGTCTTTAACCTTTCATTTTAAAAGTTACTCATTGATTTGACAAAATAGAAGTTCAGAATTTTGTTCCACCAAGTATTTTTTTATGATTTAAAAATCTTGAATCTATCCTAGGCCGTGGCCCAGAGCAAGAGCTTAATAAATACCATAAGTACAATTACTAGTTATTAATGCCATTTCAAAATCATTAATACATTCTAGTGTTTGAATAGGTCTGGAATGAATTATGGTAAAATGGTATTGGTCTTACTCATTTTTCTCTTTATGCATAATATTATTATAGTTCACATTAAAAGTTGAATAAGGCCCAAAATCAATAATTTAATGATCAAGAGTATTGCATTTTTATTCATGGATTAAATAATTTCCACAAATAATACATGTAATCTACTTTGCTGGGAGATCCATATATCATTTTTGTATAAGACATAAGATGATGAATGGATGGGGTTATCCATTTGGCCTTAGTTGAAGACTTTCTAATGCCTTATTCTCATTCATTTTTATAACCATTTCAATGCATTTTTTTAAACCTAATTTGGGGATTCTGCTTGATTTTGTTTGCAGTCTATTAGTTTCCAGGACCACTTTTAGAAGAATCAATCTAGTAAATACTGGAAAGACTCCATCCTTTTGACCTCATTCAAGAACATTGTTATCAGAATATAAAGCCCTAAGAATCATTTCTTACCTACATATTAGATGCAGAAGCTGAATCAAAAGACATTTCCTCCTTCTTTCTTATTATTCCACGTATTATACCTTTTCATCCCTTTATTACTTGGTTTCTAGTGCAAGGTATCATCTGCCATCTAGTGGCATTTTCTTCAATTTGGGCCTCGCTCAAATCGCCCAAAGTAGTATTTTAAAAGATCTGTTTTTAAAAAAACCTGCAGTTGTCTCTTTAATGGTAGAAAACAGGGAAATCTGATTTCTGAACTCCTTTCCATTTTTTCTTGTTGCAGTGTCAGAGAATCTGCTTCCCCAGCTAAACAACGGTGCCCTTTACACCTCCAGATTGGATCTATAAAGCTCTCTCTGTCTCGGAAATTTATGTATCTTCAAGATATTCCCCCCGAAAGAGCTTGCATCTTTGTTCGCAACAGAATTTTGTAACCGAAAGGGTAGCTAATTTAAAAGTTAATTAACTTTCTCATTTTGACACACTACATTCATGTTCTCTTTAAAAAAGCAAGCTCTTAAATATATTTTCTTTGGGAAGAAATACATGATATATATGAATGCATGAGAAGAATATATGAGAATATACGAGAAGTAGTGTGGAAAGAGCACGGGTTTGGAAGTCAAACGTCATGGGTTCTAATCCCAACTCTGCCACTAGTCAGCTGTGTGACTGGGCAAGTCACTTAACTTCTCTGTGCCTCAATTACCTCATTCTGTAAAATGGGGATTAAGACTGTGAGCCCCACCTGAGACAACCTGATAAACTTTTACCTCCCCCAGTGCTTAGAACAGTGCTTGGCAAATACGATTATTATTATTATTGCTTTCTTGAGGAAAAATTTAATAGTAAAGAAACACACAATCATTAAGCTCGCTGTGGTCAGGGAATATCACTATTTATTGTTCAATTGTATTTTCCCAAATTCTTAGTACAGTGCTCTGCACACAGTAAGTGCTCAATAAATACAATTGAATGAATAAATGAAGCTCATCTAATTTCACTATAGCTATTTTATCCTTCTTCATATAACAGGTGATTGTATCAAACAAAATCTAACTCAAAATACAAACGATTATGTAACATTTCCTTTCCAAATATATTCTTAGTAAATATTACTGTACATATAATTATTCCCCATCCCTTTTGAGTCACCTATGCTGCTTGGTCTGTATCCAGCATGGCTCAGTGGAAAGAGCCCGGGCTGGGGAGTCAGAGGTCATGGGTTCTAATTCCAGCTCCGCCACTTGTCGCCGTGTGACTTTGGGCAAGTCACTTAACTTCTCTGGGCCTCAGTTATTTCATCTGTAAAATGGGGATGAAAACTGTGAGCCCCATGAGGGGCAACCTGATCACCTTTTATCCCCCCAGCGCTTAGAACAGTGCTTCGCACATAGTAAGCGCTTAACAAATACCAACATTATTATTATTATTATTTTGACATTTACCCTACCACCAGCCCCACATCATTTACGTATATTCTTATACTCTGCTGCTTCCCCCATCTGTAATTTCTTTAAATGTCGCTCTCCTCCACTCACTCGTAAGCTTAAGAGCAGGAAGTTATGCCTACCAACTCCACTATATTGTACTCTCCCCAAGGGCTTAATAGACTGGTCCTGCAAGCAGGAAACATTCAATGAATACCACTGAGTGATGAAATTATCAATCTATTCTTTCACAAAAGGCAGGTCACCCACATGGAAAGTATATCTTTATTCATTTTAAGGATTTATTTTTAGCTATTTTCTGTCTTGACCTGTGTGCCCTAACTTGAATTGTACATTCCAAGGGCTTAGTACAGTGCTCTGCACCTAGTAAGCGCTCAATAAATACTATTGAATGAATGAATGCCAGCCTCCACCAAAATAAACAGTGTATTCTGCAAATGTATCATACCCTTTGCTATTCCAACTGAGAACATACATTGCAATTTTCACCCCTGATCCAAGAAAGGATGGTATGAAATCACAGACAATATATGGGAGCAGTAAAACATTTAATAGTGTTGATTCCTGAATAATCAGCTGAAATAGCCAGCACGAAATTTAACTATGTTAAGTTTGAAAACTGGCCATATTTTACCAGGCTGGTGAGTTATCACGGTAGGAGAAAATGGCACCAAAATTTCCTCCAGACTACTAGTGAGGCCTTAGGAAAGAGTAAACCTATTGATTAGATCATCAGCAACACTTCAGAGTATGGTCCAGAAAAGGGTGTGACCTTGGGCAAGTCACTTCACTGGGCCTCCATTACCTCATCTGTAAAATGGGCATTAAGACTGTGAACCCCTTGTGGGACAGGGACCTTGTCCAACCGGATTGACCTGTACCTACCCCAGCACTTAGAACAGTGCTTGGCACATAGTAAGAGCATAACAAATACCAAAATTATCATTATTATTATTAAAGTCTTCGATGAATTTGTTTTTTAATATCTGACTGATTTATTTCAGAAGCCACATGGCATAGTGGATAGATCATGGGCCTGGGAGTCAGAAGATCAGGAGTTCCAATCCCAGCTCTGCTACTTGTCTGTTGTGTGCCCTTGGGCAAGTCACTTCACTTCTCTGAGCCTCAGCAACCTCGTTTGTAAAATGGGGATTGAGACTGTGAGCCCATGTGGGACCGGGACTGTGTCCAACCCGATCTGCTTGTATTCACCCCTGTGCTTAGTACAGTGCCTGGCACATAGTTAAGCGCTTAACAAATACCATCATTATTATCATTATTTAGAGACATCAGTGAATTTGGTTTTGAACATCTGACTGATTTATTTCATCAATCAATTTTTTTGAGAAGATCTCAATTGAGTCTAAGGACCTGGGAAAGTACAATGCAACAGAGTTGGTTGATGCAATAGCTGCCCAAAGGAGAAGCAGCGTGGCTCAGTGGAAAAAGCACGGGCTTGGAAGTGAGAGGTCAAGGGTTCGAAACCCGGCTCTGCCACTTGTCAACTGTGTGACTGTAGGCAAGTCACTTAACTTCTCTGTGCCTCAGTTACCTTATCTGCAAAATGGGGATTAAGACTGTGAGCCTCACGTGGGACAACCTGATGACCCTGTATCTCCCCCAGGTCTTAGAACAGTGTTCTGCACATAGTAAGCGCTTAACAAATACCAACATTATTATTATTACAGTCTACAGGGGGAGATTATGAAAGATCCTCCTGTTTCTTCACAAGGGACTGTTTCTAATCCGATTATCTTGTATCTACCTCAGTGCTAACTACAGTCCCTGGTACATAGTTAGCATTTAACAAATACCATTTTAAAAAAAGGGAGGGGGGAATGGAGGGAGCCAAAACTACTGAAATTTCCTGGCTAAAAAAAACTCTGTGAAAACTAATTGTATCAGAAGGGTCACCCATAAAAATTTAAAAATTTGGCCCAATTGAAAGAGATCAGGCCTGGGAGTCAAAAGTACTGGGTTTTGAGGAGTTTTGCAATGGTATTTGTTAAGCATTTACTATGTCCCAGGCACTGTTCTAAGTGCTGGGGTAGATAAAAGATATTCAGTTCGGACATAGTCCATGTCCCACATGGGGCTCACGGTCTTAACCCCAATTTTACAGATGAGGTAACTGAGGCCCAGAGAAGTTAAGTGACTAGCCCAAGGTCACAAAGCAAACAAGTGATGGAGCTGGGATTAGTACCCAGGTCCTTCTGACTCCCAGGCCTGTGCTCTATCCACTAGGCCATGCTGCTTCCCCATCCTGCCTCTGCTACATACCTGCTACATACTTGCTACATGGACTTTAGACAATGAATCAATTGATCAATCAATCAACTGTATTTATCGAGGACTTACTGCATGCAGAACACAACACTAAACACTTGGGAAAGTACAATATAACAGAGTTGGTAGAAACGTTCACTACCACAGTGAGTTTACAGTCTAGAGGATGAGCTTACAGTTTGGTCATTTACCCTCTCTGTGCCTCAGTCTTCTCATCTACAAAATGGAGATAAAAGACCTGTTTACCCTCCCTCTTAAAATGTGATTCCTGTATTGAACAGAAAGTGGGTCTGATTGATTATCATGTATGACCCCAGCCCTTTATCACAGTGCTTGGCATATAGTAAGCTTTGAATAAATACTCCTATTATGATTATTATTATTTCATGATATGTATTAAGCGCTTATTATGTGCCAAAACTGCTCTAGACTGTAAGCTCATTATGGGAATAATACTACTAATAATAATGATGGTATTTAAGCGCTTACTATGTGCAAAGCACTGTTCTAAGCGCTGGTGGGGATTCAAGGTGATCAGGTTCTCCCACATGGGGCTCACAGTCTTAATCCCCATTTTACATTTGAGGTAACTGAGGCACAGAGAAGTTAAGTGACTTGTCTAAAGTCACACAGCTGACAAGTGGCGGAGCTGGGATTAGAACCCATGACCTCTGACTCCCAAGCCCGGGCTCTTTCCACTGAGCCACACTTATTCTTGTCTTGTACTCTCCCAAATGCTTAGTACAGTGCTGTGTAAGACAGTAAGTGTTCAATAAATACTAATGAATGAAGTATATTATCACATAATTGTTTTCCTTACACTTTATATTTCTGTGAGGTATTTATAAGTGGAAAAATCAGAAATCTTCACTTGCTTAGTGACATAATTGATCTCTGAATCAAATAACTTTGCTTTCACAAACACTTTCACTGTTGGAGAATTAATTCAGAAGATAAAAATGGAAGGGAAGGATGTGGCAATTTAATTGTCTGAAGCAATCATTCTAAGAAACAACCACTTTGAGGATAATGCTTATTACCAACAGGACAAAACTATTTTTTCCAATAAAAGCAACAGTACAATTTGCAGTTTCTTTGACCGATTAAAGTTAAAAGCTTCAGCATAAATTCACTTACCCTGTGTTTTTGCTATCCAAGATTTTGTTCTTCACTTTTAAAATGTTCTCCATAATTTTCAGTTAAAACCTGTGTAATTGGGATTTTAAGAGGATAATGGAGTCTGAAAATGGTTGAAGAAAAAGAAATATCCACTGGGAGGAAAGCCTTACAACTGTTATTTTCATCTTTTTATAATAAACACCCTCAGAACAGTCTGACTATATGTTGACAAACAGCCAACTGAAGTGATAGCAGATTCAGAAAAAAAATAACTGGTATTATCTGATTAGTTTTGTATGGCAGAATCTAACATCATAGAATTCATAATTACAAGATGCAGGAGTAGTTGATAATTCTTAGAGTCATCCACCAAAACAAAAGCCTGAATGGGGCCTCTACATTATGGATATTCAATATGCATTTAGAAGTGACTTTTACTGGTAATGACAGGTTAATTGGCTGCTTAGAGGAAAGTCACAGAGTCAGCATGAGACACTATAAACAACCCTGCTTCTGTTCATTGATGTGGTATGTGGATAAAGGAATAGTGACCACAAACTTGGGGATGAAGGCACGGTACAAAAGGGAAGACCAAAGAACACAGTGACACCATTATAAATGTCTGTTGAACATCTATTAACTAAAGAAAGCCATGGCTTCTTATTGTCTGAAAACATAGCTAGGGAAAAAAAAGGCATTTTCTCCTATGAAGCCCACACAGAGTCCCTTTTGTAAATCAAATTCACTTTATGTCCAATGCAAACTTGAGAATACATAATAATTTAGCCTCAAATCTTTCCACACTGAATCTCAGTGGTGCTTAAAAACTAAGCACTGTCATAAAAAACTTGCATCTGGGTCTGAGAAATTCTGATTACAGTGAAAGATGTAATCGATGTCATTGAGGAAACTAGTTAGGAGGAACTTTAGTGGTCACCTTGTCCATTTCCTTGTTTATAGGCCAACTGTTTATGGAATCTATTCTCATCAAATTAATATGCTAGCTTCCTCAACTGGAAAATAAAGATTCGTTAACTGTCCTTCCTCCTCCTTAGACTGGGGGTCCCATATACATAGAAGCAGCATGGCTTAGTGGAAAGAGCCTGGACTTGGGAGTCCGAGGTTGTGGGTTCTAATTCCGGCTCTGCCACTTGTCTGCTGTGTCACCTTGGGGAAGTCACTTAACTTCTCTGTGCCTCAGTTACCTCATCGGCAAAAATGGGGATTAAAAAATGTGAGCCCCGTGTGGGACAATCTGATTATCCTGTATCTACTCCAGCACTTAGAACAGTGCTCTGCACATAATAAGCACTTAACAGATACCATAATTATTATCATTATATGGGATGGGGACTGTGTCTGACCTGATTAATTTGTTTCTCCCCCAGAGCTCAGTGCCCTGCACATAGTAAGCATTTAACAAATACTACAGTAATATGAGATACCAAAATCATAGGCCTCTAGTGGAGATTCAAAAACTAGAAGAAATGAGATTAGTGGGTAGATAAATGGTCCATGTTGTCCACATTTTGTCTCTGATCATGGCTTGGAGGATGTGTCATATTAGCCCAATCTTCTGGACATTCATCAAAGAGTTTGTTAGTACTCAGTCTAACTGGACTTATTCTAATTCCTTATACTAATCCAGTCTGAATCAGTTATCCATGATTTGATGCAAACCCCTTTAACCTGTTGATATTTTCAACTTCCTGAGAAAATGCATAATTTCCTGAGAAATTGAATTCTATGTGTTCACTGTGTAGAAATTGCTTGTTTTCTTTTGATTTTAACCTACCACTTCCAAGGGTCAGTGACTGCCCCCTTGTCCTGGTGTGGAACTTTTCTAATATTTCTGGGCCCACCTTATCCACACCCTTCATGGTTTCGATAAACGTCAATCATGTCTCCACTTGTTTTTCATCGTTGCAGACTGAAGAGTTCTATTTTTCAGTCTTCCCTCAGAGGAAAGATTCTCTATTTTCCTGATCTCCTCGTTTGCCAGTTTCTACACAATCTGTAACTCTAGTATATCTCTGCTGGTGACAGAAAATATATTCAATATTACAAATGTGATCATAACTTGACAATGCACATTTTATAGTGTGATGAACTATAAAATACCTTTAGTTTTTCTTTCTATCCCATTCTTGATGATGCCCAGCATATGGTTAATTTCATATGCTACCATAAAGAGGCCAATGATTTGAAGAGAATTGTAACGGTGACTCTAATTTGTCCTAAGAAATGTCTGATAGCTCAGTGCCTATAATCATGTATTTATAATTTGAATTATTTTTCTCTTTTACCTGGTTCTTGCCCACACTGAACCTCATAGCTCAGATTTTTGGCCCATTCACTCCACATGGTCTTCCTCCAGCTCATCCTCAGATGTTATGACATTTTTTTTCAAAAGTACTTCCTAAGTGCTAAGCATATGCCTAGCACTGAACTAGTTGCTGGGATAGGTACAAGATAGGTTGGACATAGTCCCAGTCTAACCCGGGAGTTAGGAGGGAGTAGGATTTAATCACCATTTTACAGATGTGGTAACTGAGGCGCAGAGAAGGTAAGTGACTTGTCCAAGGTCACACAGCAGATATGTGGCAGAACCAGGATTAGAAACCAGGTCCTCTGACTTCCCAGGCCTGTGCTCTTTCCACTAGGTAATGCTGCTTCCCCACCTGAAAGAGTTTAATGTGCCATCTGCAAAACTGGTGATTACTTTCACACACTCCCTCTTTGGGATCATTTATGAAAATGCTAACAAAATAGATCTAAGTATAGTGGGATCAATCAATACTATGTGGAGAGCACTGTACGAAGCACTAAAGAGGCTACAGTATAATAGAGTGGTGCAGGCAGGATTAGAACCAATGACCTGTGAGTCCCAAACCCATGCTCTTTCCACTAAACCATGCTGCTTTCCCTAAAGCATTCAGTGCATGCAGAGCACTGTGCTAAGCATTTGAAAAAATTAAGTACGTTTCTACAAGAACCTTACAGTCTAGGTGAACTGAAATTAATATAAACTGTAGATGTGTACATAACTGCAGTGGGGCTGAGGGTAGGGGTGAATATCAAGGGCTTAAAGGGTACAGATTAGGATATAGGCGATGGAGAACAGAGAGGGAGTAGGGGAAAGAAGACTTAATTGGAGAAGACCTCTTGGAGGAGATATGATTTTAATGTGAGCCCGTTTTTGGACAGGGACTGTCTCTATCTGTTGCCGAATTGTACATTCCAAGTGCTTAGTACACTTAGTGCACTTAGTGATCTGCACATAGTAAAAGCTCAATAAATACTATGGAATGAGTGAATAAGACTTTGAATATGGTAAGACTGGAGCTCTGTCTTAAATCGAGGGGGAGGGATTTCTAGACCAGAGGGAAGAGATGGGACAAGGGGTCAGCGGCAAGATAGATGAGACTGAGGTATTGGGAATAGATTGCCATTACAGAAGCAAAATGTACAGAATGTGGGTAGTAGAAATCAGAAGTAAGGTAGTAGACAGAGAGCTGATGAGTTTCTCTGTAATGTGGAGGTGGATGGACAGCCACCGTACGTTCTTGAGAAGGAGTGGAGAGATGTGGAATGAGTATTTTTTAAAAAGAATAACAATAATATCAAAAATAGTAGTGGTACTGCAACACAGTATGTTCCAAGCCCTGTACTAAGACCTGGGGTCTATAAAAGATAATTTGGTCAGATCCAGTCTCTGTCCCACTTAGCATTCAGTGTCTAATTAAGAGGAAGAAGGTGAAAGAAAGTGACTTGACTAAGGTCACACAGCACGGAGGTAGTAGAACCAGGATTAGAATCCAGATCTTCTGACTGTCGGGCCCATGCTCTTTCTACTAGGTCAGGCTATGGTATAAGGTACATTAAACATAGAAGACATGATCCCTGCCCACAGAGAGTTTACACTCTATTAGGAGAGACAGGCAGACTGAAATGATTGATGAGTAGAGGAGGAAGATACACGGGTAATAGCATTCGTATGGAAAGATGAATTGATAAATTAATAAAGTGAAATTAATAAACTGGGCTACCATGACTTGGGGATGGAAATCTATCATCAAAAGCTTTCTGGAGGAGAGATGGTATTTCATAAGACTTGAAAGCTGATGCCTTTGAGTTCCAGGTGGAGGGAAGGATGTGAGCAAGGGGTTGGAGGTGAGAAAATCAAGAGTAAGATACTGTCAAAATAGATTGGGGTGAATCAAATAGGCCAGCTGGGGAGTTGTCCATAAAGGAAGCAGAAAGAAAGCAGTTAATTATACACTCATTGTGTGCTGGGATCAAACTTCTATTCCATCCCAAGTACTTAGTACAGTAAGTGCTCACTAAATACAACCGACTAATTGAAGGAAAGATCTGGTAAAGAATCTTGAAGCCAATGGAAAAGAGTTTCTGTTCATGCGGAGGGAAATAGAAAGTCATTGGGATTCATGAGGGGTAGAGAAATGTGTGCTGAAGGGTACTTTAGGACAATAATCTGGACAGCAAAATGCAATATAGTCTGAAGAGGATAGAGGCAGGGACATCATAGAGGAGGTTAATACAGTAGTCTAACTCATGAGCTAATGAGAGCTTGAACCTGGTTGACAGCTGTTTGGCTGAACAGGAGATGGTGAATTCTTTGAAGGGGTCATTAAGAAATAGACATGAAACTAACTGGCCATAATTCCCAGGTTGAGCTCTAGTACTCTTAAGGGATATATGCTAAGCTATTAAGTTAGATAAAACCCCAAGTAGAAGTATTTAGTATGTTTGAGGTCTTTCACAAAATGAGGGTTTTTTTCTATTTAGATGATATTCAGAATATATATATATATATATATATATATATATATATATATATATATATATGGCAAGGTTCCATGGAGGATTATTGCTATTTTGGACTATGACCCATTTATCTGGCAAACTCCTTTAAGGTAATCAGATCATCTGTTGCGGAATTTTGTTACCTCATAATAATGATGGCGGCATTTGTTAAGCACTGACTATATGTCAAGCATTGTTCTAATCACTAAGGCAGATAACAAGCTAATCAGGTTGGACACAGGCCCCATCCCACATGGGACCCACAGTCTTAATCTCCATTTTGCAGATGAGGTAATTGAGGCCCAGAGAAGTGAAGTGACTTGCCCAAGGTCACACAAAAGACAAGTGGCAGAGTAGGGATTAGAACCAAGATCCTTTTGACTTCCAGGCCTGTGCTCTATTCACTAGGCCATGCTGCTCCCCACTAGGCCATGTTGCTTCCCGGTGGCTGTATTTTGCTACCTCATTCACTGTCTAAATAGTATAAAACTATGTGAACCATCGGTCTAGCAAAAAGGGAGCGATACTGGGGAAGAGGGAGGTGAGACATTGTGATGAGCTCATATTCTCCCTTTCCACAGCAGCCTCTCTGTCACCTTTCACCGACCACCCATGCTGGTGCTCCACTCCACTGCCTATCTGTCCTCCGGAGGGGTGGCTGCGGTGACACAGGCAGCAAATCCCCAAAGTCCCTCTCTGCCTCCTAGAAACAAGTGGGTGGATCCAGAAAAGAGGGAGAGTGGGTTAGTTTGGCTCTCGGTGCTCAGTATTCCCTCTCTCCCACTCCCATCCCTGCTTCTTTTCTGTCTCTTGGAGGTACAGTGCCCATGGGGTGCAGGGTAATGAAGGGGAATATTTTATGTGGGCAGTGGCAGACACGACCGCACTCCCTAAGGAGTCGTTCTGTGGGGCACATAGAGGTGCTGGAACGCAACATTGTGAAGCTCGTGGGGGAATAACCTGGAGGAATAACTTGGTGGAGTTTTGTGAGAAAAAAGTTAAGCGTTCTATAGCACACAAAAATCTCTGGCCTGAAATTTCTTGCCGACGGCTGTAATGACAAGCAGCAATGCGAGAGAAAGACTTGGTGTGAGTGACAAATGTTCCAATCAATCGGATCCTGTCCGCAGGAACCAATCAAGGGACATGGCTCATGAGGGTGTCATAAATCAACCCCTTCAACTGGGTGAAGGACCATCAAATTCAGGCACCAGGGCACACCTGCAATCCAATCAAACACACATTAGGCAATTCACACCCGTATTCTGTATCCTATGGGAATACCAATTGATGTTCCCAGTCTCCAAATGTTCACCTTCATAAAAAACAAAAAAATAGCTCCTTGCGATACATACCACAATCACACTAGCAATTATTGGATGACTCTGAAGCAAATGAATACATATATAAATAAGTACACATAAAAAATAAATCTATTTTAGGCAGAAACCTGACATGCTTAATTTTAGTCTAGAATAGCTTTTTGTAGGTATTTCCTAATCTCTGACAAATGGGTTTTGAAATGAGAGTGCTGACACAAACTTAATGTAGCAGGGTGAGGAAATGACCTGAGGATAATTTTTCAAATTTTGGTCCAAAGTAAATATGGATGTGGACAGACCTTTGATCCATTATGGAGATTAATGCTTTTGTTCACTGAGGAAAAAAATAACTTTAAAGGATTGGGCAATTCTATTTGTACAGGTATGAGGCAGATGGTTTTGCAGTAGGAATTTGTAAGAGATTATCTCACACGCTCTAGGTTGCCTGAGGCTACAGAAAATTCTGAAAATTTTAATATAACTCCATCAACTCTCAACTCCCTTGGCCCTATTCCCACTTGTTTCCTTTTCTCTCTTTCCTTTGCTTCCACCAATTTCTTGATTTCTTCAGTTCACAGTACCAGGGAAGCAGAATGATCAAATGGAAAGGGCATGGGCCTGGGAGTTAGAGGAAATGGGTTCTAATCCAAGCTCCATCACTTACCTGCTGTACGAACTAGAATGAGTGACTTAATTTATCTGTATCTCACTTACCTCATCTGCAGAATGGGGGACTACATCCTGCTTCCTCCAGTTTAGATTTTAGCTCCACGTGGGACAGGGAAGGGCCTCAACTTAAATATCTTGTATCTACTCCAGGGCTTCATACAGTGCCAGGCACATAGTAAGCATTGAACAAATACGATAAAAAAGTACCATTCTCTTCTGATGCATGATCTTTCTACTTGATTTTGTATTTTCTATAGAACATCCATTCTCCACAGCAATGAAAGCAGTAGCCCAGGACAGGAATTGCCATGTGTCATGCTCTGCAAAAGGCACTTGGAAGTATCAAATAATAATAATAATTCATTCAATCATATCTACTGAGTGATTATTCATTCATTCATTCATTCAATAGTATTTATTGAGTGCTTACTATGTGCAGACCACTGTACTAAGCGCTTGGGATGAACAAGTCAGCAACAGATAGAGACAGTCCCTGCTGTTTGACGGGCTTACAGTCTAATCTGGGGAGACGGACAGACAAGAACAATGGCAATAGAGTCAAGGGGAAGAACATCTCGTAAAAACAATGGCAACTAAATAGAATCAAGGCGATGTACAATTCATTAACAAAATAAATAGGGTAATGGAAATATATACAGTTGAGCGGACGAGCACAGTGCTGTGGGGATGGGAAGGGAGAGGTGGAGGAGCAGAGGGAAAAGGGGAAAAAGAGGGTTTAGCTGCAGAGAGGTAAAGGGGGGGTGGCAGAGGGAGTAGAGGGAGAAGAGGAGCTCAGACTGGGAAGGCCTCTTGGAGGAGGTGAGTTTTAAGTAGGGTTTTGAAGAGGGAAAGAGAATCAGTTTGGCGGAGGTGAGGAGGGAGGGCATTCCAGGACCGCGGGAGGACGTGGCCCGGGGGTCGATGGCGGGATAGGCGAGACCGAGGGACGGTGAGGAGGTGGGCGGCAGAGGAGCGGAGCGTGCGGGGTGGGCGGTAGAAAGAGAGAAGGGAGGAGAGGTAGGAAGGGGCAAGGTGATGGAGAGCCTGGAAGCCTAGAGTGAGGAGTTTTGTTTGGAGCGGAGGTTGATAGGCAAACACTGGAGTTGTTTAAGAAGGGGAATGATCGTTTCTGCAGGAAGATGAGCCGGGCAGCGGAGTGAAGAATAGACTGGAGTGGGGCAAGAGAGGAGGAAGGGAGGTCAGAGAGAAGGCTGACACAGTAGTCTAGCCGGGATATAACGAGAGCCCGTAACAGTAAGGTAGCCATTTGGGTGGAGAGGAAAGGGCGGATCTTGGCGATATTGTAGAGGTGAAACCGGCAGGTCTTGGTAACGGATAGGATGTATGGGGTGAACGAGAGAGACGAGTCAAGGATGACACCGAGATTGCGGGCCCGAGAGACGGGAAGGATGGTTGTGCCATCCACGGTGATAGGGAAGTCTGGGAGAGGACCGGGTTTGGGAGGGAAGATGAGGAGCTCAGTCTTGCTCATGTCGAGTTTTAGGTGGCGGGCCGACATCCAGGTGGAGACGTCCCCGAGGCGGGAGGAGATGCGAGCCTGAAGGGAGGGGGAGAGGACAGGGGCGGAGATGTAGATCTGCGTGTCATCTGCGTAGAGATGGTAGTCAAAGCCGTGAGAGCGAATGAGTTCACCGAGGGAGTGAGTGTAAATGGAGAACAGAAGAGGGCCAAGAACTGACCCTTGAGGAACTCCAACAGTTAAAGGATGGGAGGGGGAGGAGGCTCCAGCGAAGGAGACCGAGAATGACCGGCCAGAGAGATAAGAGGAGAACCGGGAGAGGACGGAGTCCGTGAAGCCAAGGTGAGATAAGGTATGGAGGAGGAGGGGATGGTCGACAGTGTCAAAGGCAGCAGAGAGGTCAAGGAGGATTAGAATGGAGTAGAAGCCATTGGATTTGGCAAGAAGGAGGTCACGGGTGACCTTAGAGAGAGCAGTCTCGGTAGAGTGGAGGGGACGGAAGCCAGATTGGAGGGGGTCCAGGAGAGAATGGGAGTTAAGGAATTCTAAGCATCGATTGTAGACGACTCGTTCTAGGATTTTGGAAAGGAAGGGTAGTAGGGAGATAGGGCGATAACTGGAGGGGGAAGTGGGGTCAAGAGCGGGTTTTTTTAGGATGGGGGAGACGTGGGCATGTTTGAAGGCAGCGGGGAAGGAGCCATTGGAGATTGAGCGGTTACAAATAGAAGTTAAGGAAGGGAGGAGGGCAGGGGCGATGGTTTTAATAAGGTGAGAGGGAATGGGGTCCGAGGCGCAGGTGGAGGGGGTGGCACTTGCGAGGAGGGAGGAGATCTCCTCTGAGGATACTGCAGGGAAGGATGGGAAAGTAGGGGAGAGGGTTGGTGGGGGGGAGGGGAGAGGCGGAGGGGTGACTTTGGGGAGCTCAGACCTGATTGTGTTGATTTTCGTGAGGAAATAAGTGGCCAGATCATTGGGGGTGAGCGATGGGGGAGGGGGAGGAACAGGGGGCCTAAGGAGAGAGTTAAAGGTCCGGAACAATCGGCGGGGGTGACGGGCATGGGTGTCGATGAGGGAGGAGAAGAAGTTTTGCCTGGCTGAGGAGAGAGTAGAGTTAAGGCAGGAAAGGATAAATTTGAAGTGTGTGCAGACCACTGTACTAAGCGCTTGTAATACCAATATTTGTTAAGCACTTGGTCTGTGCTAGGCACTGTACTAAGTGCTGGGGTGGACACAAGCAAATTGAGATGGACACAATCCCTGTCCTACGTGGGGCTCACAGTCTCAATCCCCGACTTACAGATCAGGTAACTGAGTGAAGTGACTTGCCCAAGGTCAGTCACGCAACAGGCAAGTAGAGGAAGTGGGATTAGAACCCATGACTTTCTGATTCTGGGCCTGTGCTCTATCCACTGTGGCACACTGCTTCCCTTCTCTAGGAGTTTATACTCTTAGAGGGGACAGAAACAAACATCATTTCAACTGGAATAAATTGAGAAAAGAAATAAATTGAGAGCAGACATAGGCATCCTCTTACACAGACACTAACTCTAACCCTAGGTAGTTCTCTCATTATATAATAATGATGATATTTGTTAAGCGCTCACTATGTGCCAGGCACTGTACAAAGTACTGGGGTGGATGCAAGCAAATCCAGTTGGACTCTGACCCTGTCCCATGGAGGACTCACGGTCTCAATCCCCATTTTACAGATGAGGTAACTGAGGCATAGTAAGTGCCTCCGTGACCTTAGACAAGTCACTTCACTTCTCTATGATAATAATACAATATTATTATACAATATATTGTATACATTACAATATACAATTATGCAATAATAATACAATATTATTATGAAGAAGTGAATTAATGTAATAATAATACAATATTATTATAGAGAAATGAAGTGACTTGTCCAAGGTCACAGAGCAGACAAGTGGCAGAACTGAGATTAGAACCCATGACCGTCTGACTCCCAGGTTCGTGCTCTCTCCACTATGTCATTTTATGTAGAGACACGAGAGAGAATTTGGAGAGAAACCTAAAGTATGTTTATATCACTAAAACTATATGTGCTGGAATAACCACTATGATACCACAATCTAAACTTTCACTGGTGAGAAAGAAACAGAGTAGAAAACCAAATCAGTAAGTTTATGAATCCTCCAGATCTTAAGCTTGTTGTGGATTGTGGACAGGGAAGATGCCTACCAACTCTGCTACTGGGTCTCTCCCAAGCGTTTACTACAGTGTTCTGCTCATGGCTAGCACTCAATAAATACGATCGATCGGTTGATTAATTTTGGAGGGTGGACAGATTGTAATAATGTTGGTATTTGTTAAGTGCTTACTATGTGCAGAGCGCTGTTCTAAGCGCTGGGGTAGATACAGGGTAATCAAGTTGTCCCACGTGAGGCTCACAGTCTTAATCCCCATTTTACAGATGAGGTAACTGAGGCACGGAGAAGTTAAGTGACTTGCCCACAGTCGCACAGCTGACAAGTGGCAGAGCTGGGATTCCAACCCATGACCTCTGACTCCCAAGCCCATGCTCTTTCCACTGAGCCACACTGTTTCTCCAAGAATACCAAAAAGCCATCAATCTTCAGAACAATCTGATTTGTAAAGCAATCCACAATCCATAGAGGCCACATCTGGCTTCGAAAGCAACGCTATTAATGCCAAGAAATGTCCACGATCAACATCGAAAGGGAAACAAAACTCAGAAACTAGCACACTGAAGCCACGTCTCTATCACGGAGCATTCTGGAGCAGAAGAATGGATGGTGGCAGAAATAGCCAAGCAGCTGTTGCCTGGTAAACTGAAGTGGGGAAACCATAAATAAGGAAACCATAAATAAGGAAGCAAAATGAAATTTTTAAATATGACGGAGGCAGAGCTGTAGCCAGCTGGGAAAGAACACCAAAGGCAGTACAATCTGGTCTGCAGCAATTCAACTGGAGGTTCAAAAAGATGGAGCAAAGATCTCAAGATGGAGCAAAACACAGCTTCTTCTGGCCTTCGGGGGACCAGATGGAACCGTGTCGCATATCACTGTCTTGACGTTCCATAGCCTGTGAGCCATCTGCATCAACTCCGTTCTTGCCTATACGCCTTACGCACTTTGATACTCTCTCCAACCCCGCGGCATTTACATGAATATCCTAAAATTCTACATCTTCCCCTGCCTGTAATGCATTTTAATATCGGTCTCTCCATGTCATCTATAAGCTCCTTGTGAGCAGGGATTGCACTGACCAACTCCATTGCATTTTGCTTTCCCAAGTGATCGGCACAGTGATCTTCACAGTAAGTACTCCAAAAATACACCGATCGACTGATTGATCGAAAGATATTGCTTTCAGAGAAGCAGTGTGGCTCAGTGGAAAGAGCCCGGGCTTGGGAGTCAGAGGTCATGGGTTCTAATCCCTGCCCAGCCACTTGTCAGCTGTGGGACTTTGGGGAAGTCACTTCACTTCTCTGTGCCTCAGTTACTTCATCTGTAAAATGGGGATTAAGACTGTGAGCCCCACGTGAGACAACCTGATCACCTTGTATCCCCGCCCAGCGCTTAGAACAGTGTTTCACACATAGTAAGCGCTTAAATACCATCATCATCATTATTATTATATTGCTAGCAGCATGACCTAATGGACAGAGCATGGACCTGGAAGTCAGAAGGACCTTCATTCTTTCATTCATTCGTATATATTGTGTGCTTACTGTGTGCAGAGCACTGTACTAAGTGCTTGGAAAGTACAATTCAGCAACAAATAGAGACAATCCCTACCCCACAACAGGCTCACAGACTAGAAGAGGGGAGGCAGACCTGGGTTCCAATCCCGCGTCCCTTGTCTGGCATGGGACAAGGTGCGGGCCAAGTGACAGGAAGACGGGGAAAGCTCAAGGGAAGTGGTTTAAAACTGGTCCATGGAAGGAAGAGTCAATGGAGAAGCAGAGAGCCAAACAAAGAAAAATGAATTAATGAAAATGCTGCTGTGGCTCTCTAGCATTGTCAAGAACTAGTGGAGGTCAGGTTGTCAAGGAATCAATTCAAGGTAGAAAATTATTAACCGATGGAACTTGAGCTGGAACTCAGGAGTCTAAATTGGATTGCTCGACTACACGTTTTAGTTTAATTTTAAAAGAAAATATTGTCTTGGTATTGATTAGCACTCTGAAATAATGATAATAATCGTGGAATTTATTAAGCACAACTATGGGCCAACTACCATTCTAAGTACTGGGTAGATACAATATAGGCAAATTGGACATCATTTCCCTGTCCCACATGAAGCTCACAGTCTAAAAGGGAGAGAATACACTTTATTTCCATTTTTACAGATGGGAAACTGAGGCACATTAAATGACTGGTCCAAGATCAAACAGCAGGTAAGTGACATTTTCCAGAACTGGAACCCAGGACTTTTCTTTTAATGGCATTTGTTGAGCACTTACTATGTGCCAGGCACTGTACTAAGCACTGGGATAGATACAAGCTAAGCAGGCTGGATACAGTACCTGTCCCACAAGGGGCTCAAGATCATCATCCCAATTTTACAGATGAGGTAACTGTAGAAGAGAAGTGACTTGACCAAGGTCACACAGCAGACAGGTGATGGAGCTGGAATTAGAACCCAGGTCCTTCTGACTCCCAGGCCCATTCTCTATCCACTGGGCCATGCTGCTTCTTTTGACTCTTTGGACTCCCATGACCATCATCTTTCCAGTAGGCTATGCTGCTTCTGAAATCTGTTTCTGAAATCTACTAGCCATGCTTCAGGAGAACAATAATGATGAGATGAAAAGCAGCATTGCCTAGTGGATAGAGCATGGTTCTGGGAGATGATCTGGTTTCTAATCCCAACTCTGCCATGTGTCCATTGTGTGATCTTGGACAAGTCATTTCACTTCTCTGTGCCTCAGTTACTTCATCTGTCCAAACCAATCGATCCTCCCCAGGGTTTAGTACAGTGCCTGGCACAGAGTAAGTGCTTAACAAATACCACAATTATTATTATCAACTATATCTTATTATAAGAGGTGGTTAGTTTTCCATATTGGAAAAACTACTGCCCCCTATTACTGTACACTCCAGATAAACATCTTATTGGAACATCATCTAAAAAAAACATACCCACAGAGACAAGCAAACTGCATAAACCTAGTGCATTGAGGAATGTGAGCTTTATGCTTTAAATATGTTCCTATCATTAGAATTTGGAAAAGAAAGAGGTCAACCCAATGACCATATTTCTCTACTTAAGCTTAAAGAAATAGATCACATTAAAACAAGGGGAAAGAAATATTTTTTCTCTTTGTCCATTTGTGCCTTAGTTTATTGTTGGGAGAAAAAGGCCAATTGTGAATTCTAACAAGAGTAAATAATTCATTTCAATCAGACATCCCATAGTAGTTAGGATAATCCCAGGAGAGAAATAAGTAACTGGTTACCACCATATGATCAAGTGGAACTATCCTCCGCCAAACCCAAAGCAAATGAAAACAAAGCAAAAAAATATGAAATTGACTACAGAGAAGCACTTTCGAAACTCCAAGGGTTAATCACCTATCTCTAATAACTTATCTTGCTTTATGTATCCCCAACCTAATTTCAATCAGTTCATACTGAGGACTAACCTCTGAAAAGTGTCTTTACTGTAACAGACTCCAGCAGCCCAGGAATTCTTTTGATGGGGTTTGGGAGATCAGTTACAAAACCTTCTAAAATGACAATGTGTTGCCAGGAGATATGTGGTTCCTTGTTCTCAGTGAATCCCAGGCTTCCTGTTGGAGACTCAAAGTTCTCAGGCAGCAGCTCTAACAACTCTCCATGGGAAGATGATGAAGAAGGCTTTAAAACAAACAATTCAATGAAAGTCAGGTGGATTTTGCAGAACAGCAAGACATGTCTGAAAGGTAAGAAGATAGAATGGTAAAGCAACTTTAGTCATGACCTTGTTGACTTGATACAGCATGTAAACAGAGATAGTGTTACAGGATGAGGTTTCTTTTAAAATAAACTTATTCCTGTCCAAGAGAGGCAAAGAATTAATATCGTATCCCAACTCTTGAAAGACAGTTGGAAAAATCTGTTTTCACATAAGGCAAGTTGTTGTTTGGAATACTTTGTTTACAATATGCAAATGAAGAACCATGGCATTCCAAGGGGTCCATATGTCTTTCAGAAATTAGATGAGAAATGTATGCATTAAGGAAATCAAATAATTTCATGGAAAAGCAAAGTTTTTTAATCCTATCAAAGCCCTGTATCAGGCACTTGAGAAGCATTGAGACCTGATGGAGAGAACCCAGGATCAGAATCAGAGGACGCGGATTCCCAGTCCCAACTACACCACTTGTCTGCTGTGTGACCTTGGGCAAGTCACCTCATTTTTCAGTGTCTCAATTTCCTCATCTGTAAAATGGAATTCAATATCTGTTCCCCCTCCTACTTAACTATGGGCTCCCTGTGGGACAGGGACGAGGTCCAACCTGATTAACTTTTAACTAACTACCCCAGCTCTTAGAAGCCTGCTCGATGCATTGTAAGCATCTAACCAATACCATTATTATTATCAGATGATTATAGAAAGTTGAAATTCTAACTATTCAATGACAACTAAGTTTTACGCAGCTCCTAGAATAAATGCTTACAAGATACATTTATATAGTGAGATAAGGTAGAATGAATTCAGGTTTAAATAGGCACATTTTATGAAACCAGCTTTTTTTAAAAAAAAAGAATTACAACTACAAATTTTCAGTAGGTGCCACGCAATCAGCCAATGGCTCTCATTGGCTAATTGAGCAGTATCACAATTAAACGTAAAGGGGAAAGGTAGTATGCTAATTTTGTGTTTGGCTCTCACAAGGAAAACAAGGGTGTGGCTAGCAGATAGAGCACAGGCCTGGGAATCAGAAGATCTTGGGTCCTAATCTGGCTCTGACAGTTGTCTACTGTGTGACCTTGGGCAAGTTGCTTAAATTCTGTGTGACTCAGTTACCTCATCTGTAAAATGGGTTCAAGATTGTGAGCCCCATGTGGGACTTGGACTATGTCCAAACTGATTGTTTTGTATCTACCTCAGCACCCCGTACAGTGCCTGAATAACAAATACCATTTAAAAATGTGAAAAAGGGCCAGAAGTGGTGGATGATGACAAATAAAAACCAAACTTTTTCCCTGGAATATACAAAGGTATCCTTTGCTCAAATTGTTGAAGCTCCCCAGGTACATTAGGAAATGCTGGTTCAAAAGTCAATCAATCAATTATATTTACTGAACACTTACCATGTCCAGGGCACTGTACTTAAGAAAGCACAATACCGGAACTGGTAGACAAGTTCCCTAACCACACTGAGGTACAAGTCTAGAGGGTGGGACAGGCATTAACATAAATGAAAAAATTATGGATATTTCCATGTTGTCACCGTGAGAATCAATGTGGCCTAATGGATAGAGCACAGGCCTGGGAGTCAGAAGGACCCGGCTTCTAATCCTGTTTAGCACAGTGTTCTGACCTTAGTAAGCACTCAATAAATACAGTTGTTTTATTGATTGATTGATTGTCTGCTGTGTGACTTCGGACAAGTCTTTTTACTACTCCAAGCCTCCATCTGTAAAATGGGGATTAAGACTGTGAACCCTACTTGGAACAGGGACCGTGTCCAACCTGATTAACTTGAATCTACCCCAATGCTTAGAACAGTACATCGTCGTCATCATCATCATCAAATGCCACTGAGTCGTTTCCTACCCATAGCGACTCTATAGATGTTTTTTCTCCACAATGTCCTATCTTTGCTCTTCTGTAGTCATTCTGGCATGTATGTATCCATAGAGTTTTCTTGGAAAAAAAATATGGAAATGGCTTCATTCACTGAATCAAATTTATTGAGTGCTTACTGTGTGCAGAGCACTGTACTGAGCACTTGGAATGTACAATTGGGCAACAGATAGAGACAATCCCTGCCCAACAACGGAATCACAGTCTAAAAGGCAACAGACAACAAAACAAAACAAGTAGTCAGGCAACAAAACAAGTAGGCAATTTCTAATTGACTTCTTCCACACAGTAAAAACTTAAGTCTCTGCCGTTGTCTTTGATCAACATTTTGATCACTTGATCATCTGCCTTTGAATCTTTCCCGTGTTGCTGCTGCCCAGCACAGGTGAATCAACTTTGACCGATGCTTTGGCTTAGATCTTTCCATTATGAGTAATCTTGGCTAGAGAATATTTCTCAGTGTTATAGCTCTAAACTTCACTGATGCACACAAACTCTCCTGCCACAATAAGGTGTTGATTCATAAGAGAGGAAACAGTACAATTAAAACGATACCATTAATAAAAAAGTGCTGTGTGGCTGAAGGCAGGGTGAATATCAAATGCCCAGAGGGTACAGATCCAAAGTGCACAGATGATGCAAGGACAAAGAACGAGTCAGGAGAAATGGGGGTTTGTTGGGGAAGGCCTTTTGGAGGAGATGCGATTTTAATAAGACTTTGAAGATGGGGAGAGTGGTTGTATTTAACCCAGTGCTTAGAACAGTGCTTGGCACATAGTAAGCGCTTAACAAATACCATTATTATTATTATATGAAGGGGGAGGGAGTTCTACGCCGTGCATAGGTTTGAATCCCAGCTCTGCCACCTGTCAGCTGTGTGACTGTGGGCAAGTCACTTCACTTCTCTGTGCCTCAGTTCCCTCCTCTGTAAAATGGGGATGAAGACTGTGAACCTCACGTGGGGCAATCTGATCACCCTGTATCTATCCCAGCGCTTAGAACAGTGCTCTCCACATAGTAAGCACTTAACAAACACCAACATTATCATTATTATTATTAAGCCAGAGCTAGGACATGTGGCAAGGGGTTGGCAGCAAGATAGACGAATGATGTTACAGGGATATTAGAGGAGCAAAATGTGCAGGGTGGGTTGTAATATAAAATCAGTGAGGT
The DNA here is from genome assembly GCF_004115215.2 of Ornithorhynchus anatinus. NCBI lineage: Eukaryota > Metazoa > Chordata > Mammalia > Monotremata > Ornithorhynchidae > Ornithorhynchus > Ornithorhynchus anatinus. Next base: position 161,562,173 of record NC_041728.1, read on the forward strand.
AAGGTAGGAAGGGGCAAGAAATCCAAACATCTTGGTGTTATAGACTGGCAAACCCTAGGCCTAGTGTGAACTCCTAGAAGGAAGTCTAGAAAACCTCATTTGGCAAAGAAATCATAAAACATTCAGGAAGTTTCAAGGAATTAATTAATTATTGGCCATTAGCTATTTGAGTTTCTGGATCTTGAAATGTTTTCACACCTGCAACTGAATCAACTTGGAAATGCAACCATACTCATGACCTGAGCAATTAGTAGTAGCCGTAAAGCATTTATTGAATATTCTCTGTACTGCAATCAACTAAGCACCGGGGAAGTACAGAAGAAGGAAATGTCAGTCTCCCTACACTCTAACTAGGGAGACAAACAGAAAATATATACAACTAGAGATTTCAAAGTAGATGAATTACATTGACATATTGAGAATGTTGAGTAAGTTGTTCTTAAAAATATATATTTTAGCAATAGTGGTCACAAAATAATGTTAGAAATTTGGAATGGGTTAGATGCTCAATTCATAAGGGGTTAAAATGTGATTAGCATTGTGCTTTGAAAAATGAACCAGGTAGTGCTTGTCTGTCCGTGTCCCCCAATTAGCCTGTAAGCCCGTCAGAGGGCAGGGACTGTCTCTATCTGTTACCGATTTGTACATTCCAAGCGCTTAGTACAGTGCTCTGCACATAGTAAGCACTCAATAAATACTATTGAATGAATCAATAGTGCATGTTTTTTTAATTCACATTTATTTATTCATAGGTTTTAACTATTTAGAAGCAGATATCTCTCATTTCCAATGTTATCGCTCTGTGCTTTCATTCATTCATTCAATCATATTTATTGAGTGCTCACTATGTGCAGAACGCTGTACTAAGCGCTTGGAATGTACAATTCAGCAACAGAGACAATCCCTGCTCAACAACGGGCTCACAGTCTAAATGCGGGCGACTGACAACAAAACAAGTAGTCTCGCAAAACAAGTAGTCTCCACCCTAGGCTGCAGTGGTCCCTGACTACCTGCCTTTGGAACTTTCCTAACGATTAGAAAAGTGTATTCTTTTAAAGTTTTCCAGCACTGAGAATGCCTTTATCTAAAACCAAAGTTTTCAATCAATCAATTGTATTTATTAAACGCTTACTGTGTGCAGAGCACTGTACTAAGCACTTGGGAAAGTACAACAATAAATAGTGACATTCTCTGCCCACAGTGAGCTTACAGTCTAGGGTGAGTCGAGACAGACGTCAATAGAAATAAATAAAATTGTGGATATGTACATAAGTGCTTTGGGATGGGGGGGCAAAGGGAGCGAGTCATAATGATGCAGAAGGGAGGGGGAGATGAAAGTGGGGCTTAGTCTGGGAAGGCTTGATTCTATTTAGTTGCTATTTGCTATTGTTCTAATGAGATGTTCTTCCTCTTGATTCTATTTATTGCCATTGTTCTTGTCTGTCTGTCTCCCCCGATTAGACCGTAAGCCCATCAAAGGGCAGGGACTGTCTCTATCTGTTACCGGTTTGTACATTCCAAGCGCTTAGTGCAGTGCTCTGCACATAGTAAGCGCTCAACAAATATTATTGAATTTTATTAAATTTTAAATTAAATTTAAATTAAATTTTATTGCCATTGTTCTTGTCTGTCCATCTCCCCCGATTAGACTGTAAGCCCGTCAAACGGCAGGGACTGTCTCTATCTGTTGCCGACTTGTTCATCCCAAGCCCTTAGTACAGTGCTCTGCACATAGTAAGCGCTCAATAAATACTATTGAATGAATGAATGAATGAATGAATGAATGAATGGCTTCTTGGAGGAGATGTGCCTTCAATAAGGCTTTGAAAGGGGGGAGAGTCATTGTAGGATTGAGGAGGGAGGGTGCTTACTGTGTGCAGAGCACTGTACTAAGCACTTGGGGGAGTACAATACAACAATAAACAGACACATTCCCTGCCCACAATGAGTTTACTATCCATCCCAGGCAGAGGCTCACATCTGGGCCCCAGCCCCATGGGGTAAAGAGGGGGAAAATAGCAGGTCCAGAACCCAGGGGGGCTTTCCGCCTCATGGCATCCCCTCCCCCTCGAGACTGTAAGCTCGTGGGCAGGGAAATTATCTACTAGCTCTACTATACTGTACTCTCCTCTTTACTATAAACTCATTATGGACAAGGAACATGTCTGCTAATTCTCTTGTATTGTACTCTCTCAAGCACTTAGAACAGTGCTCTGCACCTAATAAGTGCTCAGTACATACCACTGATTGATTACTTAATACAGTGCTCTGCACACAGTAATTGTGGAAGAAGCATGGTGTAGCACAAAGCATGGACCTGGGAGTCAGAAGGACATGGGTTCTAATTCCGGCTCTGCCACCGGTCTACTGTGTGACATTGGGCAGTGCCTGGCACAGAGTTAAGCAATCAATAAATACCATAATTATTATTATTACTTCACTCACTCATTCAATTGTATTTACTGAGAGTTTACTGAATGGAGAGCACTGTACTAACATCTTTTCTTCACTGTTTCTCAGTTACCTCATCTGTTAAGTGGGGATTAATACTGTGATCCCCATAGTCATTCATTCATTCAATCGCATTTATTGAGCGTTTACTCTGTGCAGAGCACTGTACTAAGTGCTTGGGAAGTACAATTCAGCAACAAAGAGAGACAATCCCTGCCCACAACGGGCTCACAGTCCAGAAAGGGGGAGGCAGACACCAAAACAAGTAAAAAGGCATCAGTAGCATCATTATAAATAAATAAAATTATAGATTACATACACATATCAATATAGATAGAATTATAATTTTAAATATGTACATATATACACAAGTGCTGTGGGGCAGGGAGGGGGGTAGAGCAAAGGAAGGGAGTCGGGCGATGGGGAGAGCAGGAGGAGCAGAGGAAAAGGGGGGCTTAGTCTGGGACATGGGACATGGACTGTGCTTTAAACTGAAAATATAAGTCATTACTGTGTGTGGAGCACCATACTAAGTGCTTGATAATGATGATAATAATGATGATGGTATTTGTTAAACGCTTCCTATGTGCCAAGCACTGTTCTAAGCACTGCGGTAGATACAAGGTAATCAGGTTGTCCCACGTGGGGCTCAGGGTCTTAATCCCCATTTTACAGATGAGGGAACTGAGGCACAGAGAAGTTAAGTGACTTGCCCAAAGACACACAGCTGACAAGCAGTGGAGGTGGGATTAGAACCCGTAACCTCTGACTCCCAAGCCTGGGTTCTTTCCACTAAAGTCACTCTGCTTCTCACATAATAATAACTCTGGTATTTGTTAAGCACTTACTGTGTGCCAGGCACTCTACTAAGCTCCGGGGTGGATACAAGCATATCAGGTCGGACACAGTCCCTGTCCCACATGGGGCTCATGGTCTCAATCCCCATTTTACAGATGAGGTAACTGAGGCCCAGAGAAATGAAGTGACTTGCCCAAGGTCACACAAGGAGCCAGGATAAGAAGCCAGGTCCTTCTGTCTCCCAGACTGACTTTAATTGAGCAAGAATCCTTAATATTGAACTTAGAATCAATTTTAAGACAGAATTCTTGGTTAAAACCAAGGAACATTAGGCTAGCAATATTTAGACTATTCATTCTAAATATTAGATGTGATATTAAATCTCTAAGAATCACAGAGAGATTATCAATCTATCATATTTCTTGAGCATTTACCACATGCAGAGAACTCTACTAAACACTTGGGAGAGTATGGAATAACAAAGTTGATAGACACATTCCCTGTTACTTTATCAATATGATGGTGGAATCAATATGATGGAATCTCTTATAAAGAACTATGAATGATACTCAATCCTGAGACTTCAGGTCCAAGAAACCACTCAGAGGAATTGATTCTAGTGATTGTAGCCTGCAGTACCACCTGCACTCTTTCATACCCATTGGTTACTCACCACCGTGACAAGAGATGCAACAAGACAATGATGACGAAGATTGTGGTATTTGGTAAACACTGTCAAATACCGTTCTAAGCACTGGTGAAGATAGAAGATAATCAGGTTAGACACAGTCCCTATCCCACATGGTGCTTACAATCTAAGTAGAAAGGAGACTAGGTATTGAATCCCCATTTTTAGTTGAGGTCACTCTGGTGATTTAGCCAAGATCACCCAGCAAGTATGTGGCACAGGTCTTCTGAATCCCAGGCCCTAGCTCTTTCCACTAGACCACGCTGCTCCTCTATGTAAAATCTGCATAAAGATTTTCACATGCAGGATCCATTTGTATCCAAAGTGACCACAGCACAGGGACTATATTCATCTTGAATCAGTACAGTATATCTGATTTGGTATTTCATTTCTTTTAATAGCTGAGTTTGGTTTCAACCATAAAAAGCAGCCCAGCAGAAGTAATGTTGCCTAGTGGAAAGAGCACAGGCCTTGGAATCAATCAATCATATTTATCAAATCTCTTGCCATGTGCGGAGAACTGTACTGAGCGCTTGGGAGAATACAACACAGCAGAATTAGCAGGCACTTTTCCTGCCTATAACAGGCTTACAGTCTAGAAGGGGATACAGACATTAATACGAATGAGTAATTTATAATATATAATTTAAAGGTATATACATAAGTGCTGTGGGGCTTTGGGTGGGGCAAATATCAACTGTCCAAAGGTCATAGATCAAAGCAGGGAAGCAGCGTGGCTTAGTGGAAAGAGCATGGGCTTGGGAGTCAGGAAGTCATGGGTTCTAATCCCTGCTCTGCCACTTGACTGCTGTGTGATCTTAGGCAAGCCACTTAACTTCTCTGGGCCTCAGTTACCTCATCTGTAAAATGAGGATTAAGACAGTGAGCCCAACCTGATGACCTGATATCTACCCCAATGCTTAGAACAGTCTTTGGCACATAATAAGCGCTTAACAAATACCATTTTTAAAAAAGTGCATAGATAATGCAGAAGGAAGAGAGAGTCGGGAAAAGAGGGCTTAGCTGGGGAAGGCCTCTGGAAGGAAATGTGACCCTAGTAATGTTTTGAAGGCGGAGAAATTGGTGGTCTGGCATATATGGAGGGTGAGGGAGTTCCAGGCAAGGGAGAGGATGTGGGAAAGAAGTCAGAGGCAAGATGGATGAGGCTGGGGCCTAGAGAGAAAGCTGGAGCTAGAGGAGCAGAGTGTGGGGGCTAGGCTGTAGTAGGAGACTAGTGAGATGAGGTAGGATGGGTCGAACTGATTGAGTCCTTTAAAGCCAATAATGATATGGAGTTTCTGTTTGATGCAGACAGAGGTGGATGGGCAGCCATTGGAGGTTCTTGAGGAGCAGGGGGACGTGAACTGAATTCTTTTTGGATACATGATTCCTGCAGCAGAGTGAAGTACAGATCGGAATGGGGAGAGAAAGAGACCATGAAGTCAGCGAGGACGCAGATGAAGTAGTCAAGGTGGGATAGGATAACTGCTTGGGTCAGCATTGAAGCAGTTTGGATGGAGAAGGGTGGATTTTAGCCATCAGAGGACCTGGCTCCTAAAACGGCCTCTGTCACTTATCTTCTGTGTGACCTCGGATAAATTGCTTAATCTGCCTGTGCCTCAATTTCCTCATCTGTAAAATGGAGACTAAATCCCTGTTCTCCCTTCCCCTTAGTCTGTGAGACTTATATGGCATAAGGACTGTGGCCGATCTGTTTATCTTGTATCTACCTCAATGCCACATAGCAAACGGTGACAGGCCACTACTATTATCATTATTCATTACAATAAGCCCTGTTCTAAACCACTGCTTCTGCTTTTTAAAGTGATGTTATTTTGAAATGTGATTTCCACAGTATTCAGGTATTAGGATTACATTTTTATGCCAGATCTGTGAAAATATCTATGGGGCATTCTGGCAACCTCAGAACTTGATAAATGTTGTTACCTGTAAGCAAAATTGTAATGACCTAGTTACTTCAAGGAAAATATATTCTATGCTCAGGATTGCAAAAATCTGTCAGTAGGAAAAGGATGAAAAATTAGAGAGAAAATCCCCATGTTTTACTGCAGAGTAACCTTTTTACTCACTTTAGTGCTAGTTTATGGGTTTTTAAATAGTAATGACAAGACAAATTAACAAATGTTAGTGGAGGAGAAAGAATTATGTTTTAAATGGGGCACCTGAAGAAACAAACCAGAAATGACGACAGGAGAAATAGTGTGAGGGGCTTTTGCATTACTGTAGTTTTACCCTGTGAAAGCACAATTATTTAGGCTACTGTTATATTAGTGGAAAGACATCCTAAAGTTAATTGAGTCTAATTAAATTGACATTCTCTTTCTTTAGTCAACATTGACTCCAGGAACCTCTAGTCTTTACTTACAACATATATATATGTATATATATTTACAAAATGCTTATACATACTGCCATTTGTATCCTTATATGTCATTTGCATGTGTTTTTTCTTGCATCATCAAGAATAACAACTGAGCACTTACCACACATCTAGAACTGTACCAGACACTTTGGGAACAAAAATAAAAAGTAAAACCTAGAGTCTCTTCTTTGAGAAATGAACATTCTCATTGAATTATAATGTGTGGAAAAGCCTTCAACTGGCACTCGACCTTTTTCAAACTGCAGAAAATTCATACTAGGGACTAATCTTACGAATAGAGTCAGGGTGGGAAAATCTTTGATTAAGGATTAAAGTCATTAAACCTAAGACTACTCCTTACTGGAGAGCAAAACCTCTGGATATAATGAATTGGAAAAATGTTTAGTCATCACTCAACTTTTTCTACCTCAGATAATTTATTAAGGAGAAAAACTCTACAGGGCCCCGTTCCAAACATGCTCTGTATACTCTGGGCTGTGGTGACAAAAGTTGCCGCCATGCGCTCTTAGTGTCCCCCCAACCACCAAATAGTCAGCCATGATAACTCCTCGGACACAGGCACAACCTCTTCTCTGCACTATCAAGGACACTCCATCCCATCCTGCCTTCCATCACCCAGCAGGAAAGAGATCTGCAGCTGCCACATGAGGCCTCCTCAAAACCTCGGGAAAACTGATGATGGCTTAGTATGGCTAATGGTGTGCCTTAGACTCTAAGCCAAGAGGGGCCCGAAATTCTGCTCCCTTAAGAACAGCACTGTGTGACCTTGGGCAAGCCACTTAACTTCTCTGTGCTTCACTTACCTCATCTGTAAAATAGGGATTAAGACTGTGAGCCCCATGTAGATCAGCCTGATTACTTTGTATCTACTCCAGTGCTTAGAACAGTGCTAGGCACCTAAGCACTTAAATACCATAATTATTATCATTCTTGTGCATTTCTTCTTGTCTTTTATGTTGTTTTAGAGTTTCATTGCTCCTTATGTATCTGTTTCCTGTCCACTCTCCCCTACTTGTTTTCATAGATTGTGAATCCTTCCAAGATACAGTTCATGTTAAATGCCCACCTGTGTACTCTTTCTCAGCACTAAGTATAATGTTTTGCACATAGTAAGTACTTAATAAATACTATAAATACTTCTGTGGAGCAGATAAGAAAATATAATTGTATCTCTCACTTGCATCTCTCACTTCTGTTTTGTTCATACAGTTTCACTAGTCTTAAATTCCTTCCCCATCCCAATCTGATATGCCACAACTCTCCCCAGCTTCAAAGCCCTCCTAAAATTCATCTTCCTCCTACCTAGGGTTTGGGTGGAAATTTTCAGGGAAGCAGAAAAAAACCAATAAAACATCCAGGAAGTCTGTCAGTTCCTGGCTGGGATCAAGGTCCACCAATCTCTCCTCCTCCAATCCACCACCTCCTTGGAAATCATCTATTTATTACCATTTTAGAAGAACAGAGAGGTTAAATGGCTTACTCACAGTTATCCAGCAGGCCAGTGGCACATCTGAAGAAGTGGCAGCTTCTAATTTCCAACTCTACACTTTCTCCAGTGGTTGATGCTGATTCATTATGGGATCTCCCCCGATTCCATTCACTGGTGGAGACATGCAAACTAACAGCACTAGAATCAATTTCTTCATGGAAATTCTCAGCCCTAAAGTCTTCATGACTTGACTATCATTTACAATGGGAGGCTCCATCATCAGTTCAGTATAAGCACTGGTAGCCATCGCCATGATCCAACCTTTCATTTAATCCACTCAGGAGGTTGGAATGAGATTCCATCATATTGATTCCACCATCATATTGATAAAGTAACAGGGAATGTGTCTATCAACTTTGTTATTCCATACTCTCCCAAGTGTTTAGTAGAGTTCTCTGCATGTGGTAAGTACTCAAGAAATATGATAGATTGATAATCTCTCTGTGATTCTTAGAGATTTAATATCACATCTAATATTTAGAATGAATAGTCTAAATATTGCTAGCCTAATGTTCCTTGGTTTTAACCAAGAATTCTGTCTTAAAATTGATTCTAAGTTCAATATTAAGGATTCTTGCTCAATTAAAGTCAGTCTGGGAGACAGAAGGACCTGGCTTCTTATCCTGGCTCCTTGCCTGCTGTGTGACCTTGGGCAAGTCACTTCATTTCTCTGAGCCTCAGTTACCTCATCTGTAAAATGGGGATTGAGACCGTGAGCCCCATGTGGGACAGGGACTGTGTCTGACCTGATATGCTTGTATCCACCCCAGAGCTTAGTACAGTGCCTGGCACACAGTAAGTGCTTAACAAATACCAGAGTTATTATTATGTGAGAAGCAGAGTGACTTTAGTGGAAAGAACCCAGGCTTGGGAGTCAGAGGTTACGGGTTCTAATCCCACCTCCACTGTTTGTCAGCTGTGTGTCTTTGGGCAAGTCACTTAACTTCTCTGTGCCTCAGTTCCCTCATCTGTAAAATGGGGATTAAGACCCTGAGCCCCACGTGGGACAACCTGATTACCTTGTTTTGATTACCTTGATTACCTTGGAAATATGTTCATACATATGTTTTCCCCCGTTAGACTCTCCCCCGATTAGACTTCTCCCCCGATTAGACTGTAAGCCCGTCAGATGGCAGGGACTGTCTCTATCTGTTGCTGACTTGTTCATTCCAAGCGCTTAGTACAGTGCTCTGCACATAGTAAGCGCTCAATAAATACTATTGAATGAATGAATGATCTGGCATTAATATAATGCTAGAAGCAGTGTGGCCTAGTGGAAAGGGACATTGGCCTGGGAGTCAGATGATAATAATGATAATAATGATAATAATAATAATAATGTTTGGTATTTGTTAAGTGCTTACTGTGTGCAGAGCATGTTCTAAAACGCTGGGTAGATACAGGCTAATCAGGTTGTCCCATGTGAGGCTCACAGTTAATCCCCATTTTACAGATGAGGTAACTGAGGCACAGAGAAGTGAAGTGACTTGCCCACAGTCACACAGCTGACAAGTGGCAGAGCTGAGATTCAAACCCATGACCTCTGACTCCCAGCCCAAGCTCTTTCCACTGAGCCACGCTGCTTCTCTAGGTTCCAGTCTTGGCTCGGCCAGTTTGTCCATTGTGTGACCTTTGACCAAGTCACTTTAATTTTCTCTGCACTTCAGTTCTTTCCTGTAAAATGGGGCAGGGATCATGTCCCAGCTTGCATCCACGCCTAATGCTTACTAGTGATTGGCACATAGAAATACCACAGTTATTATTATTTAATTTAAATCTTTTTGAGAACAAGTAAGTCTTGTTTCTTTTGTCCAAGGCTCTTGTCAGTCAATGATGTACTATCATGGCGGTCTCTCCATCGTGTAGCAGCAGAGTACAGATCTTCACACACGCACCAATTAGGAAATTCATGCCAATAATTGGATAAGCTATCATTTGCATTAACTGGTGATGTTCAGCAATTATTTGTGTAGTATGGGACATGACACATTTCCTGGGGAAAGGTTCTGCTCTGGAGCACAGTATTTATTATTTGACCAAAGAATAGGCTTTTTTTTTTTTTAAGAATAGTTCAAGTGGTAAATGTTTCACATCAAACAATGGAAAAGGAATTTGTTTTATATTCTAAATGTTCTCTCCCTCAGTTCCTCAGACCTGAATACAAGCAACGATGAGATTTGTAAATCAAATTTATCTCACTACTCCAATCTGAATGAGAACAGAACTGGGCCAGTTCTTTCGAGAAACAGAAGAACATGCCATCAGAATTGTGATTCAGGCAGAGTATCATTGGTAAATATTTTCAGTTATCCACTCATGTTTGAAGATATTTATACAACACTCCTTGAAGAGATTAAAATCCTTTAAATAAGATCATCTTCAACTTCCAAAACAAACCAGTGGCCTAAATTATCAGAGGGTGAGAAAGGGTGGGTGGTGGAGGAGGGGAAAAAAGGTCAGAGCAGATAGTCTCCATCTTTATTTCTCTTACAAGAAATGATCCAAACTGTAAAGTCTCCTAAAATTCTTGTTTTATGCCATTGTCGTTTCCAACCCATAAATAATAATAATAATAATAACAATAATAATAATAATGTATTTGTTAAGTGCTTACTATGTGCAGAGCACTGTTCTAAGTGCTGGGGTATGCAGGGTAATCAGGTTATCCCACATGAGGCTCACAGTCTTAATCCTCATTTTACAGATGAGGTAACTGAGGCACAGAGAAGTGAAGTGACTTGCCCACAGTCACACAGCTGACAAATGGCAGATCCAGGATATGAACCCATGACCTCTGACTCCCAAGCCCGTGCTCTTTCCACTGAGCCATGCTGCTTCTCTATAGCAACCCATAGCAACACCATGGACACATCTCTCCCAGAACGCCTCGCTCTCCATTTGCCATCGTTCTGGTGGTGTAGCCATAGAGTTTTCTTGGTAAAAATACACAAGTGGTTTACCATTGCCTCCTTCCACGCAGTCAACTTGAGTCTCCACCCTCGATTCTCTCCCATACCGCTGCTGCCCAGCATGGGTGAGTTTTGACTTGTAGCAGATTGCCTGCCACTCGCTAGTGACTGCCCAAACTAGGAATGGAATGGATAGGCCTCTGCTTGACTCTCCCTCCTGTAGCCGAGATTGGTAGAGTCCTGGAAGCTCCAGGTGCGAACCCGAGAGGGGTCTCCTAAAATACCAATCGGAATAGTCTGTCAAGAAACAAAATGGCTCATCCTTTACCTTTGTGACCCATCTACAGTTTGAAACAGTCATTTTGCATTTGTAAAGTTGCCTGTGATTTGTTAAGCAACCTAGGTTTGCTTAAGCTTCCCATTCTTTGGCTAGAAAAAAAACCAAGATTCCTATGACCCCAGATATAACAGACCCCATTCAGACCCTTGTAAACTTATATTCTTATGAGAATATGCACTAACACCTTTCCTGCAACAGCATAATAATAATGGTGGTATTTGTTAAGCGTTTACTATGTGCCAAGCACTGTTCTAGGCACTGGGGTAGATATAAGGTAATCAGGTTGTCCCACGTGGGGGTCACAGTCTTAATCCCCATTTTACAGATGAGGTAACAGGCACAGAGAAGTGAAGTGATTTCCCCAAAGTCACACAGCTGAGAAGTGGCAGAGTCGGAATTAGAACCCATGACCTCTGACTCCCAACAGCTGGGGATCATGAAAACTCAAGGCGGTACCTAACACATTAACAGAAGGTTAAATAAAAAGACCACCAATTCTGAGGCAAAACTTTATATAGTTATCTCTTAACTGTCTCACATTTGGGAACATTTCCACGAGGGATGAGGATCTTCCCAAAGCTACTAAATAGCTTATTCTAGGGTGCTCTGGATTCTTGTCACCTTAGATGGAAGGAAACAGGAATAAAAGAGGATGGATAGGGAGAGTAATGATAGAAGAGAGATGTGGGGATGGGGCAGAACAAGTGGAGAGGCAGAGAATAGAGTGGAATGGAGAGGAAGACAAGGAGTAGAGAAGGGTGTGGGACAAAAGGGAAAGCGTCTGGCATCAACAGGGCAAGGCACTCTGCCCTCTACCTCAACTACTTCCCACTATGTAAAATGGCAGTATGAACATATTTCCCCTCACTTTTGACCCCTCCCATCAGTTGAGATGTGCATCTATCCCAGCTGACATTGTTTTTCTTTTCGGTTTTTAGGCGCAAGGTCAGGACTTGGAGCAGCAGGTAAGACAATCCGGCTTTGACTACCGGGAAGTCTCACCTATCCCGCCGTCGACCCCTGGGCCACGTCCTCCCGCGGTCCTGGAACGCCCTCGTCCTCCTCCTCCGCCAAACTGAATTCTCTTCCCTCTTCAAACCCTACTTAAAACTCACCTCCTCCAAGAGGCCTTCCCAGACTGAGCTCCCCTTCTCCCTCTACTCTCTCTACCCCCCCCCTTCACCTCTCCGCAGCTTAACCCTCTTTTCCCCCCATTTCCCTCTGCTCCTCCCCCTCTCCCTTGCCATCCCTTCAGGCACTGTACTCATCTGCTCAACTGTATATATTTTCATTACCCTATTTATTTTGTTAATGAAATGTACATCACCTTGATTCTATTTAGTTGCCATTGTTTTTACGAGATGTTCTTCCCCTCGACTCTATTTATTGCCACTGTTCTTGTCTGTCCGTCTCCCCCGATTAGACTGTAAGCCCGTCAAACGGCAGGGACTGTCTCTATCTGTTGCCGACTTGTTCATTCCAAGCGCTTAGTACAGTGCTCTGCACATAGTAAGGGTTCAATAAATACTATTGAATGAATGAATGAACAATCCGTGACCCTGTGAGACTGCCCTACCTAAATCAGGATGTCTGCCACCTTGGCTCATTCTAACAACCTTTTCCTACCAGAAATTAAATTTGGGGATTCATTCCAACCTCCTGAGTGGATTAAATGAAAGGTTGGATCATGCCGGTGGCTACCAGTGCTTATACTGAACTGATGATGGAGCCTCCCATTGTAAATGATAGTCAAGTCATGAAGATTTTAGGGCTGAGAATGTCCATGAAGAAATTGATTCTAGTGCTGTTGGTTTGTATGTCTCCACCAGTGTTTTCTCATTCCTGACACTTGTAGTCCCACTTTCATTCACTCATTTATTCATTTGCATTTATTGAACAGTTACTGTGTGCAGAGCACTGTACTAAGCACTTGGGAGAGTACAATAGAACAATAAACAAATACCTGGCCCACAGTGAGCTTACAGTCTAGAGAGGGAGAAAAACATTAATATAAATAAATTACAGATATGCACATAAACATGCTCTGGGGATGGGCCTGGGGGTGGTGGTGAATGAAAAGAAACAATAATAGTAATAATAATGTTGGTATTTGTTAAGCGCTTACTATGTGCCGAGCACTGTTCTAAGCACTGGGGTAGACATAGAGGAATCAGGTTGTCCCACGTGGGGCTCACAGTCTTAATCCCCATTTTACAGATGAGGGAACTGAGGCACAGAGAAGTTAAGTGACTTGCCCACAGTCACACAGCCAACAAGTGGCAGAGCTGGGATTCGAACTCATGAGCCCTGACTCCAAAGCCTGTGCTCTTTCCACTGAGCCACGTAAACAAGTCAGGATGATGTGGAAGGGAAAGAGAGAATAGGAAAGGAGGGTTTAGCCCAGTTGGGTCTGGATTGTAGTACACAAGTAGGGGGTCAGGGGCATGAGGCCATAATCAGTTTCCTCACCTGGGGATTTCTATCTCAAAGTCTCTGTAACTTACTGAAGCTCATCCGTTGTTTCCAACAGGAGACATCATTTTCATCATACTCCATTTTCTTCATCACCACCATCATCATATAAGAAAACCTCAAAAATAGAGCTATTCAATTTCATTAATTTTGCAATATTTACCATCTAGGAGAGTTATTATTTTACTTTTGTTTCAAGCTTTCAGCAAATTCTTTTAGGTATCTTACTTGGCACCAGTTAGAAGACCATGAAGTTCAAGGAAATCAACTTTGTTGTCCCAGAGTACGCGAAGGTAAACACTGTGGTCTTTCCAAGTTTATCTTCCAATAATGGATTACAAATCGGCAGGGAATGAGTACACTAATTCTGTTATATTATACCCTCCCATGTGTCTGTACAGCACACTGTCTATAGGGAGTGCTCCATAAGCACGATGGATTGATTTGTTGATTTGAAACCTAGCACTAAAGAAAGTTTCTTCTTTTGAGTCCTGAGAATGTAAGTCACGGTGATAGTCTATTGGATCTTGAAAATTAAGATACAGTTTTGAATAGTAATAGCTTCAGACAAAATCAAAATAAAATGCCTGTGATTTTATGAGCTTATTATTCAGTGTGGAAAAGTCCTTTTATTCACCTATATTTACTTACCTATGTCTGTTACCATGTAAATTATTGTAGAAATATTACTAAAAGTAGCTTTTCTGATAAGTTCAATTTTAAATAACTTTTTCTGCTCTCTTTATAATGTCAAAATGATAAGAAACATTATAATGTAGACTTATTATACTACAATAAATATAACATATTATCTAACAATATATCATTTAATAAAATATAATGAATTCAGGAGAAATGCCTGGAGCAATGTGATTAAAGATTAATGAAAGATTAAGGATAAGGCACATTAAACTAGCACATCCATCTGAACCTCGTGATGAGGACATTCACCGCAGTAATTCTATTCTCTTTTGTGAAAGAACAGATATAGAAAAAAAACCACAATGAAAAGATACTAACAAATAAATAAGTTCACCATACATCAGGCCTGAAGTGGCTACTGAGTAAGCTGGCTAATGACACCACAGCATTACAGATACAACTTTGGCCAAAAACCCCTCCCCATTTAATTTAAAAAATGAAGTAATAAATATTAAAAATATCAAAAATAAAAATCCAGCATATATTGATCTTGTGGGAGCGGCTAGTATTTTGTCCATTCCTGAAACATTCATATCTTCAGTTTCTCCAGACTGATTTTGACAACCATTTTCTGGGTCATCACAATGTAAGCAGCAGTAAAGTAACTTACTTTATTGTGGTACAAAAGGACATTTTAAGGACTCAAAGAATAAATATCTCTGTGAAAAGTCACAGAAACCATAGTTGTTGAATATATCACTGGATGGACCCTTAATAATTGAGCCCGTTGTTGGGAAGGGATTGTCTCTATCTGTTGCCAAATTGTACATTCCAAAGGCTTAGTACGTATTCTGCACAGAGTAAGTGCTCAATAAATATGATCGAATGAATGAATGGCTGGTACTGTTAAGTGCCTACCATGTGCTTGGCACTGTACTAAGCGCTGAGGTAGACACAAGCAAAAGAGGTCCTAATTGGCTCACAGTCTTCATCCCCATTTGACAGATAACGTAACTGAGGCACAAAAAAGTAAAGTGCATTTCCCAGGACCACACAGCAGACCAGTGGCAGATCTTGGATTAGAACCCAGGCCCTAATCCAATTGACTCCTATAGGACTCCTAGGCCCGTGTACTATCCACTAGGCCACCCTCCTTCCCCTTGGCATCTCCACTGCTCTAGAACTGTTACATTCTCCTCTGAAGTTCCAGTAAACATGAACACTGCTTCCAAGCCATGGAATTTGGTGACGGGGTGGCCATAGAGGGTAGCTGGGCATTAAAAGTGAAAACACTGAATATAAAGGCATCTAGTGCCATTTCAGAACTAAACAGGGTCAGACTAAGTGAAAAACGAGCAACCTACTAATTGGGAAGGCATAACTCTGGGGAGAGGAGGATCTGTTAGGAAATGTCGCTTTGAGAGAATAAGTCGAAAGAAGCACCATGAAAGAGGGGGAAGGATATCTCAGTAGGAGCAATGGGTTGGAAGCATGAAAACCTAGAGTAATGGGTGATTAAACAGTGTGTTTAAAGAGCATGTTAGGGAAGAGAACAGCTAAGGTAGAGGAAATCAGTTACTAAGACTTCAAAGCCATTAGACACTTTTAAGGAGGTGAGTGAAAAACAGACTACGCCCAAGGAGTAATAGACTGCATCCAGTTTCTAATCAACTAGAAGATCGGTCACATTTTTTGGTAAATTTCTAAAGTCAGGAATTTTATAAAATATGACCAACATTAGAGAAGATGAATCAATCAGTGGCATTTATTGGCATAGTGGATAGAGCATAGACCTGGGAGTCAGAAGGACCTGGCTTCTTATCCTGGCTCCCTGCCTGCTGCGTGACCTTGGGCAAGACACTTCATTTCTCTGGGCTTCAGTTACCTCATCTGTTAAATGGGGATTGAGACTGTGAGCCCCATGTGGGACAGGGGCTGTGTCCAACCTGATTACCTTGTATCCACCCCAGCACTTAGTACAGTGCCTGGCACAGAAGCTTAACAAATACCATCATTATTATTATAATTATTTATTGAATGTTTTTTCTGTTTGCAGAGCACTACTAAGCACTTGGGAGAATACTAAACTATAGAGTTGGTAAACATGATCCCCACCCACTGGGGATACTGTGGAATAGCTTACAATCTAGTGGGAACAGGGTACCTAGATAATTCAGGTGCACCATGATTGTAATAATAATAATTGTTAAGTGCTTACTATGGTCAAGCACTAGGGTATACAAAAAGTCCCACATCAGTACCTCATAGGGCCCACAGTCTAAGTAGGAAGGAGAAGAGATATTGAATCCCCATTTTGCAAGTGAGGGTACTGAGGCACAGACTTGCCCAAGGAGACAGGATTAGAATCCAGAGCCTCAGACTCCTAAGCTCATATTCTTTCCTCTAGGCTAAGCTGTTTCTCTGCATGGAAATAATTAATGGATGAATTTATTCTGTAAATAAGTTAAAATATTAACAAATGAAAAACTGAATCCTCTTTTTATGGAATATTCATAAGCTTTAAAATTGTGAGAAAACTGTATGGGCAAATGCATTTTATATGACTCAGTAGACAACAGAAAAAGATTATGCAGCTTATCAGCCTATCACTTCATGAATTATGAACAAGATATCTCATTATGGTTTCTGACCAGGACCACCAGAAGAAGAGTTGAAATTCAGACAGGAGGAATATGCTCTGCCTCCAAGAAAGAGGACTCCTGAAAAAGGCAAATGGCAAGAGTGGCTACAAGAAAACTGGGAGGAGTGTTTGGTAAGGCTCAAAGGAAAAGGAATTGTGGGCCAAATACAGAATAGATTCATCATTCCCTTTGGGATGATTTGGGCTACATCCTTGGGATTTTCATGGCTAAACACTCAAATTAATCAGCCAATGGTACTAATTGGGCACTTCATATGTGCAGAGCACTGTACTAAGTGTTTGGAAGAGTACAAAGCAACAGAATTAGCAGACACGTTCCCAGAACACATCTGCATTTCTGTCAGCCTTCCCAAACCAGGATTTTCCCCAAACTCATTGGGTTTTATGAAATCACAGTCTTTCATACCCTTTTGGGAATGTTGCCTACTAAAGTACTTATAAAAACTAAAGATTGGTTTGAGAACTAGGGGAAATATGGTAATGAATTTTAATTAACTTTATCAATCAATGGTATTTGAGTGCTGACTACATGCAGAGGACTGCACGTTGCACTTGGGAGAGTACAATACAACAGAGTTTGTAGATACATTCTCTGCCCACAATGAGCTTACAGTCTAGAGGGAGAGACAGACATTAACATAAACAAGCAACTTATAATACATAAACTTTACATGAAGCAATATGGTTAGTGTTAAATCATGACTATTAAATAAAATTCAGTCGTAGAAATCATTCTTATAGAATATCCCAGTGTCTATATTCATAACCCATTCAAATTATCCATTTACACATGGATTCTTCAGGGGTAGTTCTCTTTCTACATTGTGTGCTCTACTTCCAGCATGACTCTCCATTCATTCAATCATATTTATTAAGTGCTTACTGTGTGCAGAGCACTGTACTAAGCACTTGGGAGAGTATAATACAACAATAAACAGACACATTCCCTGCCCACAAAGAGCTTACAGACTAAAGGCTTAATCAGACACCTCAGGAATAATCAAATTCCAATATCTATGTTACTCTAAGAGAAAATAAGAATACAGTATGTTCTCTTTATAAATTCAATCTCAAAAGGAGATAAAAATCAACTGCCTGGTCCCCACATTCCTCCCCCCGGTTCATCTAACGTTTTCTCAGAATTTCCTTAATTAAAAGCCTTGGACTTCATAACAAGTTGGTGATGTCGCTAACTTTTAGAACAGTCAATCAGCCAATGGTATTTATTGAGCCCTTTGATCAATTAACTAATAGTATTTATTGAGTGCTTTCTGTGTACAGAACATTACTAAATGCTTGGGAAAGTACAATATGCTTGAGTTGGTAAACATGATCCCTACCCTCAAGGAGCTTATAATTGAATGGACGAGTTACACATTTAAATCATTACAGTTAGGGGAAGTGGCAGAATATAAGGATGTGTACTGTGCTATGGGATTGGGGAAGGGGTGAGTAGCAAAGTGCTTAAGGAGTACTGACTTTAGTGCCTAAGTGACACAGATGGTAGGATGTGGAAATAAGGGTGTAGAAAGACCTCTTGGAGGAGATGTGATTTTATGAAGCTTTGAAGATGGGGAGGGTGGTGGTCTCTCACACATGAGAGAAACAGCGTGGCTCAGGGGAAAGAGCCTGGGCTTGGGAGTCGGGAGAAATGGGTTCGAATCCCAGATCTGCCACTTCTCAGCTGTGTGACTGTGGGCAAGTCACTTAACTTCTCTTTGTCTCAGTTACCTCATCTGTGAAATGGGGATTGAGACTGTGAACCTCACGTAGAACAACCTGATTACCCTGTATCTACCCCAGCGCTTAGAACAGTGCTCTGCATTCATTCATTCATTCATTCATTCAATAGTATTTATTGAACCCTTACTATGTGCAGAGCACTGTACTAAGCGCTTGGAATGAACAAGTCAGCAACAGATAGAGACAGTCCCTGCTGTTTGACAGGCTTACAGTCTAATCGGGGGAGACAGACAGACAAGAACAATGGCAATAAAAGAGTCAAGGTGATGTACATTTCATTAACAAAATAAATAGGGTAATGGAAATATATACAGTTGAGCATACACTGAGACGAGTACAGTGCTGAGGGGATGGGAAGGGAGAGGGGGAGGAGCAGAGGGAAATGGGGGGAAAAGAGGGTTAAGCTGCGGAGAGGTGAAGGGGGGGCGGTAGAGGGAGTAGAGGGAGAAGGGGAGCTCAGTCTGGGAAGGCCTCTTGGAGGAGGTGAGTTTTAAGTAGGGTTTTGAAGAGGGGAAGAGAATTAGCCTGGAGGAGGTGAGGAGGGAGGGCGTTCCCCAGCCACCAGGACACGGGAGGACGTGGCCCAGGGGTCGACGGCCAGGATAGGCGAGACGAGGACGGTGAGGAGTGGGTGCAGAGGAGCGGAGGTGCGGGGTGGGCAGTGGAAAGAAGAGAAGGAGGAGAAGTAGGAAGGGCAAGGTGATGGAGAGCCTGGAGCCTAGAGTGAGGAGTTTTTGTTTGGAGCGGAGGTCGATAGGCAACCACTGGAGTTGTTTAAGAAGGGGAGTGACAGGCCCAGATCGTTTCTGCAGGAAGATGAGCCGGGCAGCGGAGTGAAGAATAGACTGGAGCGGGGTGAGAGAGGAGGAAGGGAGGTCAGAGAGAAGGCTGACACAGTAGTCTAGCCGGGATATAACGAGAGCCCGTAATAGTAAGGTAGCCGTCTGGGTGGAGAGGAAAGGGCGGATCTTGGCGATATTGTAGAGGTGAAACCGGCAGGTCTTGGTAACGGATAGGATGTGTGGAGTGAAAGAGAGAGACGAGTCAAAGATGACACCGAGATTGCGGGCCCGAGAGACGGGAAGGATGGTCGTGCCATCCACGGTGATAGGGAAGTCTGGGAGAGGACCGGGTTTGGGAGGGAAGATGAGGAGCTCAGTCTTGCTCATGTTGAGTTTTAGGTGGCGGGCCGACATCCAGGTGGAGACGTCCTGGAGGCAGGAGGAGATGTGAGCCTGAAGGGAGGGGGAGAGGACAGGGGTGGAGATGTAGATCTGCGTGTCATCTGCGTAGAGATGGTAGTCGAAGCCGTGAGAGCAAATGAGTTCACCAAGGGAGTGAGTATAAATGGAGAACAGAAGAGGGCCAAGAACTGACCCTTGAGGAACTCCAGCAGTTAAAGGATGGGATGGGGAGGAGGTGCCTGCGAAGGAGACCGAGAATGACCGGCCAGAGAGGTAAGAGGAGAACTGGGAGAGGACGGAGTCCGTGAAGCCAAGGTGAGATAAGGTGTGAAGGAGGAGGGGATTGTTGACAGTGTCAAAGGCAGCAGAGAGGTCAAGGAGGATTAGAATGGAGTAGGAGCCATTGGATTTGGCAAGAAGGAGGTCACGGGTGACCTTAGAGAGAGCAGTCTCGGTAGAGTGGAGGGCACGGAAGCCAGATTGGAGGGGGGCCAGGAGAGAATGGGAGTTAAGGAATTCTAAGCAGCGACTGTAGACGACTCGTTCTAGGATTTGGGGAAAGGAAGGGTAGTAGGGAGATAGGGCGATAACTGGAAGGGGAAGTGGGTCAAGAGCGGGTTTTTTTTTTAGGATGGGGGAGACGTGGGCATGTTTGAAGGCAGAGGGGAAGGAGCCATTGGAGATGAGTGGTTAAAAATAGAAGTTAAGGAAGGGAGGAGGGAGGGGCGATGTTTTTTATAAGGTGAGGGGAATGGGGTTCGAGGCGCAGGTGAGGTGGTGGCACTTGCGAGGAGGGAAGAGATCTCCTCTGAGGATACTGCAGGGAAGGATGGGAAAGTAGGGGAGAGGGTTGGTGGGGGGGCAGAAGGGGAGGGGTGACTTTGGGGAGCTCAGACCTGATTGTGTTGATTTTTGTGATGAAGTAGGTGGCCAGATCATTGGGGTAAGCGCTTAACAAATACCAACATTAGTATTATTATTATTATGAGGAGGGAGTTCCAGACAGGTGGGAATCATGGGTAAGAGATTATCAGTGAGACAGATTAATATACACCACCGATTAATTTGGATGTAGAGGAAGGGGTTGAGGTCTAGAGATGTCGTCCAGGTAAAACCAACAAAAGTGACGGAATGAATACACAGGTTGAATGGATTAGATGAGACAAAGTTAATACAAGCTATCTTATAACAATAATAATAATAATAATGGCATTTGTCAGGCACTTATGTGCCAGACCCTGTTTCTAAGGGTGGTTAAAAGCAATCGAGCTGGACATAGTCCTGTCCCATGTGAGACTCAGAGTCTCAACTCCCATTTTACAAATGCAGTAACTGAGGCCCAGAGAAGTCAAGTGACTTGCCAAGGTCACACAGAAGACAAGTGGCAGAGCTGGGATTAGAACCCATTACCTTCTGACTCCAGGCCGGTGCTCTATCCACTACTCCACACTGTTTCCCCAATGTTGATGGTGTCTCCATGATGGGAAAGTAAAAGTGATAGCTGAAGTTGTGGAACTGAATGATTTCTCCAAGGGAGTGGGAATAGAGGTGGAACAGCAAGGGATTCAAACCTGAGTCTTAAGGAATTCCCACAATTAGGGGAATGAATCCAAAGTTTCATTTTAGATGATATCTTTCCTGCTAGATGTGCATGTTAAATCAAGCAGGAAATTAGAGCCTAGGAATATAGCAGTGGTCTTCAGAACCTCTTCTGCTACTTAAGGGCATAGGGCTGTAGCTGTCCAAGGTGGTTTGTTGGTACGGTTCAGATATTAAAAATTCTAGACATATTGTTACAAAAGATAAATCATCTAAACCTCCAAACTACCCCATCCTTCTTGAATTTTTCTTGGTATGAAAAGATTATGAACTTATAGATAACATTCTCAAAACCCTTCAGAATTTGGTGGCAAGTTTGTTGGTC
This sequence comes from Ornithorhynchus anatinus, assembly GCF_004115215.2. NCBI lineage: Eukaryota > Metazoa > Chordata > Mammalia > Monotremata > Ornithorhynchidae > Ornithorhynchus > Ornithorhynchus anatinus. The sequence continues at coordinate 161,583,879 of NC_041728.1, forward strand.
ACTTTTTCAGGTATCATTTTAAGTAACCTGACTCCTTTTTTTTGCTTAGTGGATCTTATTTTTTATGCTGATGAAGGGGGTTGGAATTAGATTTAGAATCTTAATGGATTTTTTTGGCTCTTTTTGAGCACTGACCAGCATGAAAAAAAGAGTAGATGACAATAGCTCTAAGTTCTAACCCACATTCTCCAAACTAATCATGCAACTTCTAAAAATGAAGTTAAATGAGAGCAGCGTGACATGGTGGAAAGAGCCCAAGCCAGTGAGTCACAAGGCCTGGGTTCTAATTCTGTCTTGGCCACTTGCCTACTGTATGACCTCTAGCAAATCATATAACTTCTTTGCGCCTTAATCTATTAGGAGGCTTGTCTTGTCTTATGCTGTCGAGTCGTCTCCGACCCATAGCGACACCATGGACATATCTCTCCCAGAATGCCCTGCAACTCTACCCGCCATCATTCTAGTAGCATAACCATAGAGTTTCTAGATAAAAATATGAAAGTGGTTCATCACAGCCTTCTTCCGCACGGTAAACCTGAATCTCTGCCCTCGACTCTCTCCCATGCCTCTGCTGCCCAACATAGGTGATTTTTGACTGGAGGCAGATTGCCTTCCACTCGCTAGCCACTGCCTAAACTAGGAGAGGAATGGGTATTCCTCTGCTTTATTCTCCCTCCTGTAGTCGAGACTCACAGAGTACTGGAAATTATCGAGGTGTGACCCTGAGAGGGGCTAGGAGACAGAGGCATTAAAATAAATAAATAATGGATATGCCTATAAGTGCTGTGGGACTGAGAGAGGGGTGAATATCAAGGTGCAGAACCAAGTGCATAGTAATGCAGAAGGGATAGGGAGTCGGGGAGAAGAGGGCCTAATCAGGGAAGGCTACTTGGAGGAAATGTAATTTAGTAAGCCTTTGAAGATGGGGCGAGTGATGGCCTGTCGTATATTGGTGGGGAGGGAGTTCCACACCAGATGGAGGAAGTGGGCAAGGGGCAGGCAGTGAGCTAGAGGAGACCAAGGTACATTGAGTAAGTTGGTGCTAGAAGACCAAAATGTTTTGGCTGTCCTGTAGTAGAAAATCAGAGAGGCAAGGTAGGAGAGGGCAAACCGATAAAGTGCTTTACAGCTGATGGTTGAGAGATCCTGTTTGATGTTATAGGTGGTTGAGCAAACACTAGAGGTTCTTGAGGAATGGGGAGAGATGGACTGAATTTTTTTTTTTTAGGAAAATGATCCAGGCAGCAGAGTGAAGTATGCTTTTTGTCTTACATAAAATTATTTCTTGTTATTTTCCCAATTTAATAAGTGGAAATAACACTTTCTCCTTTTCATTTACATGTTTTCCACTGGAAAGCCTATGAAGTTGTAGGAAAAGCTAATGAACTAAGGTTTGATAAGTACTCTGTATATGGCCTTTTGATAAACCTTTTGTTAAAATTGTTAAATCTAGATTGTCAACTCACTGTGGTCAGGGAGTGTGTCTGATATTTTGTTAAATTATATTATCCCAAGCACTTAGTACAGTGCTCTGCACACAGTAAGCACTCAGTAAGATCGACTGACTGCCTAATCCATGGGTTTTAAAAAAATGAAAATTTCTGTTTCTGGCAAAGGTCAGAATGGCATCATATGGCTACTGTAAATGAATCCATTTAAATGCAAAAGGTTAAATGACAAATGATTATCATGTAACTTGTCAAAATAATGTGGATTTTAATTTTCTTTCCAGAGGCTGAAATGTTTCATCAATTTTAAATAACAAGTCTATTCCTTTTTTGATGACAAATCAAAAATGAATGATGACTTCCCCAATTTAACTATCTCATTAATAGACACCAAGTAAAAATCAAGAAACAAATACCAAAAAGGCTTATTATACTAGTTTTTTTCTTTTAGAGTGTATGATTTGGTTTAGAAATCAGCATTAATCTTGTATTATCATCCTCTGAAAATAAAAGTGTGGTGAATCTGGGAGGAGGGATTATGTGGTATTATATTGATTATGCCCCTAAATTTAGAGTTTCTATTTGGAGATTTTTCCAAATTCATAGTAAGACTATGAGTAATATTTACTGAAAAGATTTGCAAAATAATTGCTTTTCGATTCTTTTCCCTTCTCCTCCAGAACTTAAATCTTTCATTTCAGACTTGGGAGATCCTTATCAAGAAAAAAATTTTAAGAGGATTCTACGCAGGTTAATTCGAGTGGAAACACTATGGTTGGTGGACAATTCTTTGAAGGACTTAAGTTCCATAAGGTTGCCCAGGTATTTACTACATATCATATTTTAGATACTATCTCTAGCATATAAATGAGAAAATATGCAGGAAATCTCTGAAGAACTATAGAAGGAAGTTATTATACCAATAAAACAAATCAATCAGTGGTACTTATTGAGCACTTAATGTGTGCAGAGCACTGTATTAAGCATTAGGGAGAGAACAATACAAATATTTATTTAATGCTTTTTACTAGTACAGGCTCAAGGATCATGTCCATCTGTTTATCTTGTACCTGTCACAAGCACTTAGAACAGTGCTTGGCATATTAAGTGCTTAGTAAACCACGTCATTATTCTATTTTCATTCATTCGATTGCATATATTGAGCATTTACTCTGTGCAGAACACTGAACTAAGCACTTGGGCATACAACTAAACAGATACTTTGTGCCACAACAAGCTTACAGTCTAGAGGAGGAAGACAGGTATTAGTATAAATTATAGATACGTACTTAAGTATTGTGGGCTTGTATGGGAGATTAATAAAGGGAGCAGGTCAGGGAGACGCAGAAGGAAGTAGGAGAAGAGGAAGGAGGACTTAGGGAAGGCTTCTTGGAGGAGATGTGCCTTCAGTAAGGCTTTGAAGGGGGAGAGGTAATTGTCAGACAATTCATTCTCTGTTTTGGGCTGCTTCAAAAATGTACATTATTTAAGTCTCACTCGACAAGCTTGAATGAGACTGTCCGTGACAGGTGAAGGGTGACTTCACAAAGACAAGGGGCTGTTTGGAAGAGGTCAGTGGAAATATGATGCTAGTTGGGAAAGCTCTTCTATTAAACTTTACAAGCTCTAATTGCTATCAGAATCAGTGGAACCGGAATTGTGAAGACACTTTCTAATTTTCTTTCAGGATTTAATGGCATAGTCACTTTGCTAAAAAAAAAAAATATGAACTTATTCTAGTGAGAGTTTCATTACAAACTATGATTGCCACATCACATCATTTTATACATTCATTCAGCCATTCAGTAGTTGTATTCAATGTCTTTGTGTAAAGCACCGTATAAATTTGCTGGAAAAGTACACAAACGAAAATTAGACATGGGTGTCGCCTGGTCTTTAAGGAGCTCCCAATCTAAGAAGGGAGAAAAAGTGTTGCCAACAGACATATAAAATAAGATGAAATAATAAAAAATGCAAGGACCATCTAAAAGACAGGACAGCTACAATTACACCAAAGAATAAAGAACACTGTGGCTTGAGGGAGCAGAGTTTCAGGTTCCTTGATGCTCAGGTAGGGCTGTTTCTGAGTTAAACTGGCAACGACAGGCGCTTCCCAGTATTCCAAAGAGTAATAATCAACCAATCTTGGTTACTGAGCACTGAACTGAACTTGTGCACTGTACTAAGTGCTTGGGAGAGACACGTTCCTGCCCATAAGGAGCTTCAGTCTAGACAGGGAGACAAACACGTGGCTCAGTGGAAAAGCCGGGCTTGGGAGTCAGAATATGGGTTAGAATCCAGCTCTGCCTTGTCAACTGTGTGACTGTGGGCAAGTCACTTAACTTCTCTGTGCCAGTTATCTCCTCTGTAAATATGGATTAAGACTGTGGGCCTCACGTGGACAACCTCATTACTTGTATCTACCCAGTGCTTAGAACAGTGCTCTGCACATAGTAAGCATTAAATACAACATTATTATTAACATAAATTACAGATATAAACATAAAATGTACAGGAAGAAGCTCAAACTCTTTTGCTCACCTGACTAGCTGGACAGAAGGAATAAGGAGGAATAATGAACATTCTATGGGACACTCACAGACTCACAAATGAATAAAATCAGAAACAAAACTATAACTATAAACTAGAATGAAGTCTTCTTTGAAATGTATGAGTTTTCTTGATCAGATTTGGCATGATTATGTGAATGAATGAAGTCTCTACTTTCTGTGATCATTCACATAATCATGTTAGATCCCCTGGTAGCTGTCATGTCTATAACTTGGATTATGCTATCTCAATATAACCTCTTGGGATTTTTGCATTCATATTTAAATGATAAGCTGAAAGAAGAGGCTTTTTTCTTTATCGTTATCTCATCACTACTGTGGCTTACGGTGGTTTTGCGGGGGATATTTATGGGGTTATTTGGATTCTTTTAGCTTAGTGAACAAAATTCAGGCCCATTTAACTCTTCTTTGAAGGTATCTTCACTCTGTAGACTACTGTTAGCCCGGGCTTTGGCTCTCCAATCATGTTTTCAAAATACACAACTGGTCTAATTCACTTTTGATGTCAATAGTAAGAATAAGCCATAAATGTTTAAATAGTTTCCTTTTGAATTAAGGAAGTTTCCAGTGGAGACCAAGAGAAATGATATTATCCATGCTATCATCTTGAGTATTCATGGACTCGTTCAAGGAAATGCATGTTTACATTTAAAGCTCATTGGGATATTTCTGTGGAGTTTGAAAATATTTCATTACCAAAAGCCTTGAGGCTCTGGTATTGATGAGTACATAATATGCTCTCTGCCAGGTTTTTTTTGCATTATGGTTTATTGTTATTCATTAATGGTCATTATTTTTCAAAAATGTATGGAAGTGAATTTTTTCTACGTGTTTTCTCTTCATCTTAGATTATTCGAGCTCTAGAGGCAATCCGCCTTTTCTATGTCTTATACTTTCCGTACTTGGTATGGAAAATCTGCAAAGGAAGGCTATAGTTTTGGTTAATTATGTGACATCTTTTGGATATAAATTATGATAATTTTTTTCTCCGCAGATGTAAAATTGAATATCAGTAAAATCATTTTTACATTTTCAACATTACAAATATCATGATATACTTATTCTTGGCTGAACCATTAACACCTACAGTAGGGCTCTCAGATTCATTTACTCCTTTGAAATCATTATCTTAAGCGGAATCCTGTGAGTTTGATGAATAGACAAAGTAGTACAAATCTTTCTCTTTCAATTTTGCTATTTCAAACCAACCCTTGGTGTGGATGGAACGATGTCTACAACTCTATTATATTGTATCTCCAAGTGCTTGTACAGTGCTCTGCACATAATAAGCACTCAATAAATACAGTTGATTGTTTCTCATTGGCAACGGAAGCCACAATCCCTGGATTCCACCAAAGGCAAGCTGAAATATTTTAATCTTGACCACAGTGTAAGCTAGAAATTAATTCATAGTTGTATTTGTTGAGCACTTACAGTGTGTGAGCGCTGTACTAAGCCTGGAGAGTAACATAAAGATTTGGTAGACACGTTCTCTGTCATACTGAGCTCACTGACTAGAGGGGGAGACAGGTATTAATATACATAATTAATCACATATATGACACAATGCCAAGGGGCTGAGGGTGGGGTGATTAAAAGGGTGCAGATCCAAGTGCATGAGGAAGCAGAAGGGAGAGGAAGAAGAGGAAATATAATAAATAATAATGTTGGTATTGTTAAGCGCTTATATGTGCAGAGCACTGTTCTAAGCGCTGGGGTAGATACAGGTAATCAGGTTAAGTGACTTGCCCACAATCACACAGCTGACAAGTGGCAGAGCCGGGAGTCGAACCATGACCTCTGACTCCAAAGCCAGGCTCTTTCCACCGAAGCCACGCTGAGAACTTAGGTTGAGGAAAAACATCTTGGAGCAGATTGGGAGTTTAATAAGGCTTTGACAGTGGGGAGAGTGATGGTCTGTCAGACTTGAAGAGGGAGTGCATTCTAGGCCAAAGGCAGGATGTGGGGCGAGGGGAAGTAGATGAGATCAAGGTGCTGTGAGTGGGTTAGCATTAGAGAGGTTAAGTCTGTAGGCTGGGATTTAGTAGGAAATCAGGAAGGTAAGGAAGGAGGAAACAAAGACGATTGAGTGCTTCAAAGCCAATAGTAAGGAGTTTTTGGTTGATGTCAGGTGCATAGTCAACCACTGGCAGGTTCTTAAGGAGTGGAGAAACATTAACTGAATAGTTTAATAAAAAAGCTTTCCAAGCAGCAGAGTGAAGAATGGACTAGGGTGGACAAAACCTGGAGGCAGGGAGGTTAGCAAAGTGGTTGATGCAGTAATCAAGGCGGGTTAGGAAAAAATGCTTGGATTAACATGGCATCTTGATTTTCAGCTTTCTACTTTGTATCAGCATATCTTTGGTATTTCTTTATCCAACTTCTATTCTAGAGTCTTCTCCTGTCTGCCAAACTTAAAAATGCTGGATGGAGTTCCGAAGAAAACCGGAAGATTATTCGCAGCCAGAAAGCAATATTCTTTCAAAAATGTGCACCATTTTTTAACTGCTTTATTTTATAGAAATAAATCATCAGTATTAATAAAACTGTAAAAGCATATTAAAGTGACAGCTTCTCTTTATTAGCTATAGTGTCTTTTGTTTAAATAATTGAACAAAACAAAAGGAAAAGGAGAAACACCTTATTTTGAAACCTATTTGTTTAGGTTGAGTAGCATTGACTTCAGTAGCGTTTTACTCATTACACAGAAATTGTGAACTTGACTATGGTCAAATCTTGAATTATTTCTTATTGTATTATAAATGTTATTAAAATTAATCGATAATGTTCTTTATGGTATTTGTCAAGCACTTCTATGTGCCTCACTTTTCCTAATCTCCCACTAAGCCTCACAGCACTTACGTAGATATTCATTCATTAGTATTTGTCTGTAATTTTAGTTATTTGTACTGATGTCTGGTTTTTTTTTTTGTCTCCTCCCTCTCTAGACTGTGAGCTTGTTGTTGGCAGGAATTGTCACTCTTTATTGTTGTATTGTACTTTCCCAAGCGCTTACCGGTGCTGTGCACACAGTAAGCACTCAATAAATACAATTGAAAGAATGAATGAAAATCCTAGACATTATTTTCCACCCTAACCCTAAGGGGAGACGGTGAGAGAGGAAAGCAGCACATCTTTCCTTAACACTCTGCTGCTGCTTTGAGCTCTCACCGGGGGTATTTGAAAGTGGCATTATTACAAAGGAAGTGTCAATTTTCCAATTTTAGGATCACTGGGCATATTGTAAACAAAGGCTGCTGCAATAGCTCCAACATCTCCCATTCTCCTCAACTGTAAAATGGGGATCAATGCTTAGATTGTGAGCTCAAAGTGGGATAGCTCAGTTAATCCAACCTGATTAACTTGTTTCTAACGCAGCACTTAGAATAGTGCTTGATGCATAGTAAGAGTTTAACATACACTATTTTTTTAAAAAAGAAAAAGGTAAGAACAGAATTTATTCATTTGTTCAGATTTGAGGAAAATAATCTGAGGTGAAAATAATAATGTTGGTATTTGTTAAGTGCTTACTATGTGCAGAGCACTGTTCTAAGCACTGGGGTATCAGGTTGTCCCAGATGAGGCTCACAGTCTTAATCCCCATTTTACAGATGAGGTAACTGAGGCACAGAGAAGTTAAGCGATTTGCCCACAGTCAGTTGACAAGTGGCAGAGCTGGGATGCTGTTCTTAGCAAGGATGTGGTATGCTCCAGGGGCACAAAGACAAGCTGGAAGTTTCCTAAAATCATTTCCTTTCGCTGTTTTTTAAATTAATATCACCAAACATTTTCGACTCCTTTAGCAGTTATCTATTTCCATTAGTTCATTTCTGAAAAAGTAATTATAACTAATGGCTTGTCATTACACAACTCTGCTGACTGGAACTGCCCTGATATTTTCAAAAGCCAACCACTGTCATGAAACACAGGGCTTCCGATTAATTAAAGCACTGATATTTGTTTCAGGCAGGTACAATTTCATTTCTCTGCCCCTTTTTCACCTTGGAGTGTAATCTGTCTGGAACATCCACAGAGACAGACCCAAAATACAATACAATTCAACAATCATCTGAAGGGAATAATGGCGTTTAGTTTACAAACTAATACACGAGAATATTTAGTGCTGATAGCTGATGATGGAAATCAATATTTTAGCTAATGTCAAAAAATACAAGTGCAAGAAGACCAAGCACAACTGGGTTCAACAGGAATTAATTTAATTCTTACTGTGTATTAACATTTATGAATATTTCTGTGAAAAAGAAAAATGTATACTACGAGTGACAAGTCATTTGAACTGAAGTTCTGAATAGGTACACTTTTCTAGGTTCACATCTATATTCATTCATCCACATCATTCGTTTTAGCTTTTGACGTTTGCACTTGATTTGTACCTACAAGTCTACTACTACAGATCTGTATTCACAGATTATCACAAAAACAGTTGGTGTTAATTGTGTTAGAATGAACAGAGACCTCGCTTCAATACCTCTATGGCTACTAGCCTACTTTTAAAAATTAAATGTCAAATGAATTCACTTTTCGCAAGGACTGAATAGCATTGTTTGTATCTATAACATTTGGTCAAGGAATTTTTTTTTTAGCTAAACTGATTCAAATTGTACAGGTAGAAATTTGATAGTTCTTATAGTGAAGAATTTGACTGGCTAGAAGGGAGCCAGTAGCGTGATAGAAATATTGGGCGCAGATACTGGGAAACACTCACAGGAATGTTAGAGTTTGTGGGATGTTAAGGAAACCTTCATTATAATACGGTTTCACCTATCTAGGTTAAAAAAACAGTAGAGGAACAAAGCTCCAATCAAGTCAATCAATGGCATTTTATTGAGCATTTACTGTGTACAGAGGACTGTACTGAGCACTTAGGAGAGTGCAATATAACAGAGTTGGTAAGTACGTTCCCTGCCCACAATGAGTTTACACTCCAGGAGGCAAATTAATGATCTCTGGTTACTGTTCCAAATACTTCAAGGAACTTCTGGTTTTAGTTGGGGGCACAAGCACATGAGAGGAAGTTGTATAGAAATGACAAAATTGGAGGATTGGAGAACACCAAAGGAATCACTAATTCCAACTCTAGAGATCCTGCATGAATTCCGAGTCATCTGTGGTCAAAGAGATTCGGAGAGTAGCTTACACTTGCTTTCTGACTAGGTACCCTCCCAAACCTGGTCCTATTGTGAGTTAACACATGGGGACTACTCCACCCATTTTCTTCCCCCCTGCAAGGCCCTAGATTTTAGGGATCTGTTTGAAACACGCTCCAAGAGGTAAGCAGCGTGGCCTAACGGGCTTTGGAGTCAGAGGACGTGGGCTCTAACCCTGGCTCCACCACTTGTCTGCCTGTGTGACCTTGGGCAAGACACTTCACTTCTTGTACTCAGTTACCTCATCTGTAAAATAGGATTAAGACTGTGAGCCCCATGTGGGACAACCTGATTACCTTGTATCTACTCAAGTCTTAGCACATAGTAAATGCTTAAATACTATAATAATAATTATTATAATTGCCCCAAAGCCTTGAATGAATTCAAGGTGCAGGCACACAAATATGGATTTCCTGTTCCTAAGGTAAGCACACAATGATCTATTGTCCCACAGGATACCTAATAAAGCACAAATAAATGTTTGGAAATAGATTGCACAGATAACCTAGCTGCAGGAATGTCATCATTTTTCTAATTAGCATCTAGAGGGAGTACCCCATGCAACGATCCCCTACTCTTTCCCTTAGTCCCAGCACCCTCCTCTCAGCTCCATTACCCCTGGTAGGCCCATGACTAAAATAATCATTGGGCTGAAGTGGTCAGTAGACACTTGTCATTACCAGCGTTAAAGTCCGCCATTTCAGAATCCCAGGACATGCAACATTAACAAAAATACTATTGGAGTTTGTATACTATGGATACCGCTGCGCTTGACTCTTAAGAATATTCCGGAAAAGAAAAAAAAAGTACCACAGTTGCTGCCCTCTTAAAGCTCTACATTATAAGGAGCAAGAAACAATAGCAGTGACCAGTTCAACATTAAAATTTCAAATAATCATGGAATATGCTTAAAGCCAGTGCAGAGAAGCCCCTCAGAGCACTTACTGCCAAAGTATTTATTGAGTGCCTACTGAAGACAGAGCACTGTAAATATTCCAGAGAGGACAAAGATTTAGAAGACTAGATCCTTGCCCTGAAGGAATTCACATCACTCCTCCCTGACCCCTGTGTCAGATTTCACCAATATTCTAAAGTTTCTGAATGCTTCATTTTAATTTTGTGTCCCTTTCCCTCCTGCTCAGACACAACAAAAACTATGAACATCATGAGAAAGTCACCTCTGCATCCCCAATTCGAGGCCAAGAAGGACCATGAGCCCTTCTCTCTAAAGTAGTGAGGAAGTCTTTTCTGATCCTAGCACACTGACCATGGGCAAGTCACTAATTCTAGGGGCCTCAGTTACCCTCATCTGTAAAATGGGGGATAACTGAAGACTGTGAGCCCTTTGTGGAACAGGGACCTTGTTCCAACCTGCTTAACTTGTATCTACCCCACTGCTTAGAACATAGTAAATTGCTTAACAAGAACAATAATAATAATATTATTATTGTAGGTGGAGGAAATGGGTGAACAAGGGGGAATGGAAGAAGGTGATATGAGAGCAAGGCCCAGTGAATACGTTAACTTGAGAGAACAAAGAGGAAAGAGCCCCCAAACTGTTTTCTCATGTCTATGTTTGCCCATGAACCAATCGAGGCAGAAGAAGTGAATTCACCCCAAACTAACCAGTCTTCCACTGACCTCACTCTTAGTTCACAGCTCAGCTCACAGTATCGAGTACCTAAAGTTTTCCTCTTCTAGACAGTAATATTGCTGTGGGCAGGGAACATGTCTACCAACTCTATTATATCGTAGTCTCCCAAGCAATTAATACAATACTCTGCACACAGTAAGTGCTCAATAAATACAAGTGATGGATTATGATTGGGTTGCAGTCCCAAAGGCTGTGAGTTACAGACAAAAAATGCTAAAAACTATTCTAGCAGCCTCAAAGCGCTTCTGTATAGATCTGCAATTTATTTATATTAATATCTGTCTCCCCTGCTAGACTGTAAATTCACTGTGGGAAGGAATTTGTTTTCTATATTGCTATATGTACTCTCCTAAGTGCTTAGTATAGTGCTCTGCAGACAGTAAGTATTCAAAAAATATGATTGACTGAGAAATATGTATTCTGTGCCTGAGGAAAAAAGTCATGTGTTAGAAGGTGACCATTCTAAGAAACTATAACAAAAAAATCTCAACTCAAACCTTCCCCCAGAATCTCCAAATACCAGCTGTATTATAGAACAAGCCTTTTTTGCCACTGGAATTTCAATTAAATAGATTAAATAGGCCCTTTTTTCAATCCAAGGCTGTGGCAAGGAAGGAGAGATAGATAATTGTGACTTATACAGTGATTAAAATGAGGTTGATTCAGAGAGCTCTTTCAAGTTCAGGATTCTTGTAATGTTTTTCTGACTACATCCCAACAAATAACAGATCGTTGTGATATTCATTCCAGCTGCAGGGATTTTTGCAGGTCCTGTGTTTCATTAGATATTTCTTCCACCCTGATGATAAAATAAGAGGGAAAAAGAGGAAATAAGGGGAAACAAATGACCACAGATGCAAATCACATATATAAACTTCTCGGTGCCTCAGTCACCTCATCTGTAAAATGGAGATTAAGACTACGAGCCCCTTGTGGGACATGGACTATGGACAACCTGATTAGTGTGTATAATAATGATGATATTTGTTAAGCGCTTTACAATGTGCCAAGCCACTGTTCTAAGCACTGGAGTAGATACAAGCGAATCAAGTTGTCCCACATGGGCTCCCACTTTTAATCCCCATTTTTGGCAGATGAGTCTCAGAGAAGTTAAGTGACTTGGCCAAGGTCACACAGCTGACAAAGTGGCAGAGTCGGAATTAGAACCCACATCCTCTGACTCTCAAGCCCGGGCTCTTTCCACTAAGCCACATTGTCCACCCAAATGCTTAGTAGAGGGAGTGGCATGTATAAACTTGACAAATACCATAAAAATGGACTGTGAGTCTCATGCAGGGATTGGGACTGTTTCTAATGCTGCATGTATTGTATCTATACCAGTGGTTAGTACAGCGTGGCTCAGTGGCAAGAACCCGGGCTTGGGAGTCAGAGGTCATGAGTTCGAATCCCAGCTCTGTCACTTGTCAGCTGGGTGACGGTGGGCAAGTCACTTAACTTCTCTGTGCCTCAGTTACCTCATCTGTAAAATGGGGATGAAGACGGTGAGTCTCACGTGGGACAACCTGATTATGCCGTATCTAACCCAGTGCTTAGAAAAGTGCTCTGCACATAGTAAGCGCATAACAAATACCAACATTTATTATTATTATTACAGGGCTTAACACATAGTAGGAGCTTAACAAACACCACAGTGATCATACACAATACCCAATACAAGGGGGCCTTGCTTGGCTGCAGCACAGTTGGTAAAGGGTGTTTACAAGGAGGAAGGGAACACTTCTGCCTTCAGTAGTCAGCAGCATTATTATGTATATCTCTATGATTCTATTTATCTTGATGAGTGTCTGTGCTACACCTTCTTTGTTTTGTTCGTCTTGCTTTGCCGTCTGTCTCCCCCGTTTAGACTGTGAGCCTGTTATTGGGCAGGGATTGTCTCTGTTACAATGGGACTGTACATTCCAAGTGTTTAGTACAGTTCTGCACATAATAAGGCTCTCAGTAAATACTACTGAATGAATAAATGGAGGTAAAAGGAAGATTCCAAAGTACAAAAGTGTTCGCCTTTACCATCATCTTTATCATTTCCAGTACAATCAATTCCTAAGGCCAGTATTTTCATTCATTCATTTATTCAAATGTATTTACTGAGTGCTCAGTGTGTGCAGAGCGCTGTAGTAAAGCACTTGGGGAGAGTACAACAATAAACAGATACATTCCCTGCCCACAGTGAGCTTACAGTCTAGAAGGGGAGACAGACATTAATATAAATAAGTACTGCACTTACTGTGCTGAACCATACCAGTATAATGCTCAAATTTGGGGTGGGACTTCTTAAAGTCATATGATCACTGATTTTTTTTTATTGTACCGCCAGGGCTTAGCACAATTTTCTCTGCACAGTAAGTGCTTCATAAATAGCATTCATTGATTGAATTCATTAAGGATTCATTCATTCACTCAAAGCATTATTGAGTGTTTACTGTGTGCAAAGCACTGTCCTTCAGTGCTCGGGAGACCAAAGTAGTCCAGTTAGCAAAGAATATTAATGTGTAATAAAAATAATCAGTCCTTGTAGCACCATCTTTGAATATACAGAACTCCTATTACAAGTATAAAATAATAATAATACAATAATGATAACAAAATGGTTGTGGTATTTGTTAAGTATGCTTATTAATATCACTTTTTTGTCAAGCACTGTACCAAATTCTGAAGTAGATACAATAATCAGGTCAGACACAGTCCCTGACCCACACGTGGCACAGGCATACATTTTCTAGAAGTATCTAGAAATGTCTAGAAATATCTAGAAAATACAAAGGGATTTCAGCATAGATCATGGCAGAGCACTTTGGCTTCAAAGCTTTCCATCACGATGCCCCTCCTACCTCACCTCCCATCCCTCCTTCTACTTCCCAGCCTACACACTCTGCTCCTTTGCCGCTCACCTCCTCATTGGGCCTGGTTCTCACCCATCCCACCCACCCGCCCGTCCCGTGGGTCGACCCTGGCCCACGAACTACCTCTGGCCTGGAATGCCCTCCTCCTCAAATCCACCAAACTAACTCTCCTTCCCCCCTTCAAAGTCCTACTGAGAGCTCACCTCCTCCAGGAGGCCTTTCTGGACTAAGTCCCCCTTTTCCTCTGCAACTCCTCCCCTCCCCTTCGCCCGCTCTCACTCCCTCTGCTCTACCCCCTTCCCCGCCCCACAGCACTTATTTGTATACAGATGTACATATTTATATTCTATCTGTTTTATTAATGATGTGCATAGATCAATAATTCTAATTTATCTATATATGGATGCTATTGATGCCTGTTTACTTGTTTTGATGTCTGTCTCCCCCCGTAGACTGTGAGCCCACTGTGGGCAGGGATTCTCTCTATTTGTTGCTGAATTGTACCTCCCAAGCACTTAGTACAGTGCTTTGCACACAGTAAGGGCTCAATAAATACGATTGAACACTCAAACATTATGAATCCACAATGTTGATTATATTGGGACTTATTTCTTGGAGCAACCATTGCTCTTCCTATGTAAACTAACTTAACTTGATGAAGAAGAAAAATTGTAGGCCCCCAGGGAAGGATACTCCATATGGATGAATGCCAAACACAACTCTGTGGAAAGGCCAGGAATGAAAGTGGTTTCACAAATCAACTTAACTTTTCAGAAAGTGATTATCCCTAAGGAACCGATTAACCTGAGGAATAAATGGTGGGTTTTCTGCTACTTACCCAAGATACCACTTATTGTCATCATACCCAAGAGCATTCCCAGGAATTCCAGATCGAGTTTTAAAGCATCTAGGTGCTCGCCTCTCTAGTACAAGGATGGTTGCAGCAACCTACAGAAGAATATGTTTTGATAATCAGTTCCTGGGATGAAGCAACTGAAAGTCAGTGGGAAGGCTTACAATTCTGCAGGGTACAATCAGCCAAGGAAGGGATTACTGTCTCCTTACCTAACTTACGCAATGAGACATTTAAATAATTCAATATACGCTCAGACTGGCTCATCATCGACAGTATTTATTTAGTTAATATTGTGGGCAGAACAATATACTAAGTGATGAGATAGTACTGTAGAGTTTATAGACATTATAAACTCCTCGAGGACCAGTATCATCTACTAAAGGAGACCAGACTAAAATCATTTAGTAAGAAGCAGCAAGGCCTAGGTGGCAAGATCACAGGCTTGGGAATCAGAGAATATGGGGTTCTAATCCCGGCTCCACCATTTGTGGCTGTGTGACCTTGGGCAAGTGGCTTAATGTCTCTGTGCCTCAGTTTCCTCATCACATGATTAAGACTTGGGTAAACCTGATTACCTTGTATCTATCCCAGCACTTACAGCAGTGGTTGGCCCATAGTAAGTGCTTAAAAATACCATAATTATTATTTACAGATGGAAGAAGGAATATGAGTTAACATTTAAGCAATAGGGTATAAACATATGCATGAAAGTGGTTTCAGGTGGTTGTGAGTAGGTAGGTTCTTGGATGGTGTGGAAGAGCTGAAGTAGCAGTTTGTGGGATATAAGTGAGACAATCCCTGACTTGTCCCCTTTATTCATGCCCTCTCCCAGCCCCACAGCACTTGTGAACATATCTGTCATTAATATAATTATATTGATCGTCTATCTCCTCCTCTAGACTATAAGGTCAATGTGGGCAGGGAATATGCCTGCTATATTGTTATATTGTACTCTCCCACACACTTAGAACAGTGCTCTGCACACAGTAAGTGTTTAATAAATATGATTGAATGAAGATGAGAGATTACTCATCTGGCATAGTCAAGTGACCAACATACTTCAGTTGATACTAGATGATCATATTGGACCTAAACCACATTTGACATGGGTGAGAGAACAGGTATTTTATCTCCATTTTACAAATGAGGACACAAAGAGAAGTAAAGTGACTTCAAGGTCACTCAGTAGCAACCGCCCTGAAAAGTTTCCTTATTTTCTCCTACTGTTCCCTCTTCTTCTCCATTCCCTTATTTACCTGACAAGAGGAGGGAACATATTGTCTTTTAGCCAGAAATATCTGCAAGAGACAAAAGATAGGCTAGATTTTAAGCTCAGGTTGGGATGGACTGCAATGGAATTGGGAAGGGCATTTAAAATAAAAATAATTATTTCCTGACTTAGATCAGCACACGAAAACTAATAAATATTTGATCAGCATAATGTCCTCCAAGAGACTTCAATTGCTCTATCTGACCCATTGCAGATTCTTTCTCCTCCTTCTTACTTCTCCCCTCCCCCTTCCCCCACCAAACACTCGGATCTCATGTTTCCCAGTTGCTGAACTTTCAACTAGGACTTACAAACTAAATAGAGGGAAAATTAATTGATGAGAAATTCCTCCAGCATACCTTACTGTGCTCTCTCTCCCTATCTCCAACCCACCAACCTCACCACCAAAAAAAAAAAATTCCCCCATTTCCAGCCAATTTCATCTTTGCTCATCTTGGACAGTGTCACTACAACCCAACCACTACAGTCCATGTATTCCCCCGAGCATTCCTGTTATGATTCTCATTCCAAAATGCAAAATTCTATAAGTTTAACTACCTGTACTTTCCACAGTTCTTCTCTTTCTTGTGCTACTCTCCAGTAGGTATCATCTATCATTGCAATCAGCAAGTTGAGCATTAGCAGGTAGGCAAATACCATATAGAAAATATAAATAATGTAGATCATGGGAGGTGGTGGTACATCCACGGGCACTGGAAAAGCTATCAAACCCATCATCAATTCAACCGAAGTGTATAGCGTATCAGGATAGTTTTGAAAAGCTGAGTAGGTTCTCAGATCTAGTGTCTGGAACAGGATGTAAAATGCTGGGGAAAAATTAAAAGCCAAAATAATTAGTACTAATTAGGGGTGGGGAGTGACAAATAGTTAACCTGAAGCTTTATGTTTATGCATCTCCAATTGCATTTTGGGAAAATAAAATTGAAATTAAAGTAATTTCAATAATTAATTTGAAATTAAAAGTCTGTAGGTGACTGAGCATATTACTCAAAATATACTAGAATGAATTTTTTGTATAAAGTTGAATCACTGCCTACTTTCTCATAAAAAAGCATCAGTTTCTGTTGGATTCAGACACCCTGGTAATATTTTGGATGAAAATCAGAAATAATACCGTACTGTGAGATAACCACAGGAACTGAAGTATTAACAGATCCAACCACAGGCATAGACTAAGAATCCCTGCATAGATCTTATAAGAGTTTAAAGTAGGGGAGATAGTAAGTAACAGACTTGTAGTACCAGAAGCATCTATTGAACACCTAATGCAATACACTGCACTATCTGCTTTGACATTACAGAAGAACCCAGTGACACGTTCCTTATCCACAAGGAGCTTACACTTTAATGGAGGAGACAAACGTGTAAATATTCACAACTCTGTCAAAAGTTTTAAATTGGACAGATATGTACCCATGAGGGCCAAGGAGAGTGTAAAGAAGGGCTAAATGTCAGAGATGGTTGAAGGGACAAGATAGTTCAGGATACTGGGAAATAAACTGGGTAAAGTTTGTTGGAGAATTTTGAACGTGGGGAGAGGTGCAGTCTGTCCGATGTGGGGAGGGAGGGAGAGATACCTCCAAGATGAGGGGAAGGCGCAAGCAAGGGGACGGAGTTGAGAGAGTTGAGGTACAACCGGAAGGTTGGAATGAGGAAAAGAAAGAAAGCCCGGGTGGTGGAGAGCCCTGAAACCAATCGAGAATATTTTTTGTTTGATGAGATAAAAAGAGCCAGTGGAGTGATCTGACGAGAGGGGAGTTGTTGGCAAGTGACCCTTGAGTCAGATGAGCCATGCAACATTACATACTATAAATTGGATGGGAATAATGCTGCAAGTTGGGAGACCAAAGAGAAGGCTAATGCAATAGTTAAGTCATGGTAAAATTAGAGCTTGTACAAAGGTAGTAAAAATTTGGGTGGATAGGATGGGGAGGATCCTGAAGGTACTGTGCAGAGAAAAAAAATGACAGGATTTGGCAGTGGACTGAACATGAGAGGTGTTTGGCAGTGGACTGAACATGAGGACGCTCCTCGAATCCCAACCTTCTCATTCTACATTGATCTCGTCTAGCAATGGATCTCTAACCCACCTTCTGTCTCTGGCCTGGAACGTCCTCCCATTTCACATGTGACAGACAAATACTCTCCCCACCTTCAAAGTCTTATTGAAAGACACCTCCTCCAAGAGGTCTTCTCTGACTAAGTCATCTTATCCTCTTCTCCTCCTCCCTTCTGCACTGCCTTGCTCCCTTTATTCATCCCCACAGCATTTACGTGCATATCTGTAATTTTATTTATTTAGATTAATGCCTGTCCTCCTCTCTGACTGTAACTCGCTGTGGGCAGGGAAAATGTGGTCTGTTACAGCGTACTCTCCCAGTGCGCTTAGCACAGTGCTCTGCACAAAATACGCACTCAATAAATGAGATTGACTGACATGAAAATGGGCAGGCTTCTCTTAATTGGGAGGAAGGTGTAATTTCAACCGAAAATGACGAAGAGTTCAGTTCTGATATTTTGAGGTTGACGTGCCTGTGAGACAAACAAGTGGAGACATCTTGGAGACTAGAGGGGATGTGGGATTGAAGGTCACATGAGAGATCAGGGCATAGAGGTGGTTGTAGTTAAAGCTGTTTGGTGAGATGCCCAGGGAGTATAAAATAAGTTGTCACTTTTATAGAATAAGAAGAATAGGAGTAAGCTAGACTGTAAATTCCTTGTGGGCAGGGAACATGTCTATTCTGTTATAATGTACTCTCCCAAGCACTTTGCACATAGCAAATGCTCAATAAATATCACTGATTTGTTGAGAAGAGTAGAAGACCTAGAATAGAGCCTTGGGGGACACCCACAGAGAGAGAATGTAAGACAGAGGGGAAGCCAGAAAAAGAAAAATGGTTCATATTTAGTGGCACAAAATTCACAAGCATGAACCAATAGTGAGGACTAGAATTGAAAACAAACTAACAGAATGTTTAAACTCTTATTGCCTGAACTACACTCCTCCAACAGATATTACAAATTGAACAAGATGGCTAAAGGCTCACACACTCTATGGAGAGGACAAGTCCCAATGAAAAGAAGCAATGTGGCCAGCAGAAACAATTACAGGCAAAGAATCTAGAAGGTGGGGGGATAAAGGGAGGGGGAAACAGGAGCAGAGCCAAACTTTAGGAGAGAGAAAATAGCCCACTCGACCCATTTTTAGAGCTCCATAGCCCTGAGCACATAGAAAATTAGTGTAAAGCCTTCTGGTGAGCTCTGTTATTTTTGATTCCTGTTTAGGAGCAGGGATGCCCTTTTATTCATATTAATGTCTGTCTCCCCATCCATAGACTATAAACTCGTTAGGTGTGGGGAAGGTGCCTGCTAATCTTGTTGCATTATACTCCCCCAATCACTCAATACAGTGCTCTGCATGTGATAAGTGCTCAATAAATGTGATTGATTGATTTGCCTTCTGGGAAATAAAGTCTCCTTTGGAAGAATTGCTGGATAAGTCTCCTTTACTCCTCAGCTTCTTGGCTCTGCCTCCAAAAAGAGAGCTGAGTTTGTAAAACAACGCAGCCCAACATTTTCTTTCTACCCACTCTTCCTTATTATGATAGATTTAGTGGGAACTTAAGGAAGATCAGAATTTTGACATGAACAGGAAAGTTGGAATCACATTTTAATCTTGATCCTCCCTGAACTGTAGGAAGCTATTCCAAGCCTAGTCAAATGACTCTGGAAAAGTCATTTCTCTTCTTTGTCCAAGCTTCTCTATTAAGGTCCGGGGCAAGCCTCTAAAAGGAGTCTTTGAATTCAGATGCCTTTTGGACAGATTACCCTTTAATAGCCTTAATTTCTCCTTCCACCTCTCTGCCACATTGCAGTGAACTTCAGAAAAGTTTTGCTATCTTACCATAATAATTTGGGTTTTGTAGAGCTCTATGACTCCCAAAGTGCTCTCACATCACTCATCTCCTTTTTGCCCTCATAACAACACCACGAGGTAGGTAGAAAGGCTGGTATTCTTTTCCTCCATTTTAAAGATAAGGAAACTGAGGGACAGAGACGTTAAATGACTTACCCACAGTTGCACAGCAGAGGTGGCAGAGCTCAAACTCAAACCTGGCTCCTCTGATTTCCAGGCCAGACTTTTTTCACCTCACCTGTCTAGCTCACCTGTCATAAGATTAAAGGGCTTGCAATAACAAATTTCCTCCCTATCCCTCTCTTCTCCCCTTCACTTCTGCAGATGAGCTCACCTCAGCTGGCTGTTTGCAGTCAATCTTCATCAGAAGATGTTTGCATAGGTCTTTAGCTCACATCCCCCCTGACATTCTTTTCCTTGGTTCCTTAAGCCACTGTAGGCTCAGACCTTTGGTTGAGTCCAAGTAAACTCGCATTCTGGAAGTTCCCTATATTACTGGCAGAAGTCCTGGCTAGTTTCCAGCACTGAGATTACTATAGGGCTTTACAGAGGCAGAGTTCCCTATGCCTCAGAATTTGCCCTCTCCCATCATAGATGGATGGAGGGAGAGGAAAGAGGCATGAGTAGCCAAGAGGGAAGATATGTCTTGGTTCCTAACCAAGCAGTATAGGAAGGTACATAGAATACTGCTTTATTCCCCATCCAACCTCACTTCTTTGCCAGGGAGTCCTCAGTACTCTCGTCCTCATTTACACCTTCCTATCTAATTTTTAAGGTTTTTCTTAAAGCTTGACTTGTGCCAGTCACTGCATTCACTGCTGGGGTAGATACAAGCAAATCAGGTTGGACATAGTCCCTGTTCTACATGGGGTTCACAGTCTCAATCCCCATTTGCCCGATGAGGGAACTGAGGTATGGAGAAGTGAAATGATTTGCCCAAGGACACTCAGCAAAGGGTGAAGACAGGATCAGAGCCAGGTCTTTCTGACTCCCAGGCCTGAGCTCTATCCACTCCCTTCCAAAAGAACACTACCAATATTTATTTTCCTATTGCTACTCAGTATCACATCCCTAAAACCTCCAACAGCTACCTCTGTATTGACATTTATTTTTATCCTTCTTCAGCAGTACTTGTGCAAATTACCGTATTCACTTGATGTTGCCTATTGATTCTGATTATTTGATTTGCAAATATTTCTATGCCCATCCCCCTTTGCATGTGTAAGCTTGTTATGGGAAGAGAATGTGTTTCTTCTGTATGCTACACTTTCCCAAGTTTTTACTACAGTTCATTCATGCAGTTCGAATGGGGCTCATGAGTTTGAATCCCACTCCGCCACTTGTCGGCTGTGTGACTGGGGGCAAGTCACTTAACTTCTCTGTGCCTCAGTTCCCTCATCTGTAAAATGGGGATTAAGACTGTGAGCCCCAGGTGGGACAACCTGATTCCCCTATGTCTACCCCAGCGCTTAGAACAGTGCTCGGCACATAGTAAGCGCTTAACAAATACCAACATTATTATTATTATTATGCATTTAATCATATTTATCGAGCGCTTACTATGTGCAAAGTACTGTACTAAGCACTTGGCAGAGTAAACTATAACAGTGCACTGTCCCCAGTAGATGCTCTCGAATAAAAGTCTTTATCGGGAATCAGTGCTGCCTCTTGGAGAGAGCAGAAGCCTGTGAGTCAATTCTGGCTACGTGACCTGTATGTTGTGGGAATTTAGGCAAGTCCCTTCACTTTTCTGTGCCTCAGTTACCTCATCTGTAAAGTGCATATTAAAGCTGTGAGCCCCAAGTGGGAAGTGGATTTTATCCCACCTGATTTCCTTGTACCTACCCCAGCACTTAGTACAGGGCCACCCACACATGAGTGTTTAGCAAATACCATTACAAAATTACTGATCGTGGTATTTGTTAAGTGCTTACTAAGTGCTGGAGTAGATCCAAGGCAATCAAGTGGGTCCCACATCTCCCTCTTCTTCATTCTCCTCCATTTCCTAAAGAATGCCAGGGGGCGACAGGAGGGGATGGAAACGATGTGGGTGGCACCCCACATTCCATTCTCATACAATGGTAGCTGAGAATTTTAGCTATCCAAAAATCAGGATCGATCAATTAATCAGTGGTATTTATTGAATGGTTACTGCATAAAGAGCACTATACTAAGCACTAGGGAGAGGATGATACAACGGAATTGGTAGAAACGTTTTCCGCCCACATCGCACTTACAGTCTAAAAGAGGAGACAGACATTAATAAAAAGTTACAGATATATACAGGAGTGCTGCAGTACTGAGGGTGGAGTGAATAACAAATGTCCAAGGAGTACAGATCCAAGCACAAGGATAATTTGCCCAAGGATGTAGGCAAATCATTTTAATACGAAACCTTTCCAGCATCAGTACTGCTTAGATCTTCTGGACAGGGAATGTATCTACCAACTCTGCTATACTGTACTCTTCCAAGTACAGTGCTCTGCACAGAGTACACACTCAATAAATAAAGCCATTGATTGACTGAATATTCCTATATCCCTGATAGATTTTGGATGGACAAGTAACACTATATTTAGTGATAGAGATAGAGATAGAGAGCCCATCTATTGTATTTTCAGATAGATAACCTGGAACCTCCCCTCCAAGTTTTTTTTTGTCATTTTGTGGCCAAGTCTCACTGAAGGGCTAAGTTGGAAGCAGAAAAAAAAAATCAGCTGTCTTCTCTTTGACAATAAGGACAACATTTCTAATCCTTTCCTAAATCTCAGCAAGAACCAGAACTGGCCCTGTTTTCCTGCTTTTTAAAAAGTTGTTGTTTATCTTCTTTTCTCATGACAGAAAAGAGGGAAGCAACATCAGTAAGGCAGCAGAGCTGGTAAGCTTTCTGCCACTAGTCCTTCACTTAACTCTTGGGCACGAAATGCATTGTGTCCCTAAGGACACGTCAAAGGAGTGAAGTATGGTAGTTTGAAAATAGCTCCCTTTTTCCAAGATACTTACCAGAGGAGAAACCAATCATTATGAGGAAGAGCAAGAAACACCATGGTAAAAGGTCTCCAAAAATGATCTAGATAGATAAAATATATTTTACAGTGTGTTAAAAATAAGAATGTTTTTGATGTATAAAATTCATAGAAACAAAATGACTGCACTTAAACAATACTAGAGAAATAATTCTATTTGCCACGATACAAACTTGAATTTCTTTGAGCACTCCTATAAATTTCCATGTGTAAGGTTTGCTTTCATATTCTGTCTCCTTCTTAGGGACAATGCCTTAGAGCCAACAGAGCCTGAAGATAACTCCAGAATCTGTAAAAATCTCCGTCTCCACATTCTTTGTTGTTGAAAAAAACATAGGTCAGACCATCTTTAGGACAAAAAATTATTTCCAAAGAGTTGATATAGCATTAGCATCAACTTAAGATACTACAGACCCATGAATACATTCCACACTATTTGCTGCTTCATCCCTGCATCCTTAAAACCTGCTCCCAAATTAAGATTAAGTCAGAGCAATTTCCTCCCCAGCCTTTCTCCTAGTTCAATTCCTTCTCGCTCATCCCTCTTCCACACACACACACACACACACACACACAAACACACACCCAAACCCCTGCACCCCAAACCCATTCCTCCAT
The DNA here is from genome assembly GCF_004115215.2 of Ornithorhynchus anatinus. NCBI lineage: Eukaryota > Metazoa > Chordata > Mammalia > Monotremata > Ornithorhynchidae > Ornithorhynchus > Ornithorhynchus anatinus. The sequence continues at coordinate 161,607,287 of NC_041728.1, forward strand.
CTCTCCCTGATGCTCTAAACAGAGCACAGACTTGGGAGTCAGAAGGGCCCAGGTTCTAATCTCAGCTCTGCCACTTATCTGCCACAAGACCTTGGACAAGTCACTTAATTTTTCTGTGCCTCAGTTACTTCATCTGTAAAATGGTGATTAAGACTGTGAGCCCCATGTGGGACACGACCTTTTTATCCAACCTGATTACCTTGTTTCTACCCCAGCACTCAGTACAGGACCCCACACATGAGTGTTTAGCAAATGCCATTACAAAGTTAATCATCGTGGTATTTGTTAAGCGCTTACTAAGTGCTGGAGTAGATCCAAGGCAATCAAGTGGGACGCAGTCCTTGTCCTCCATCCCTCCAGAGAATAGAAAGGAGGCACTAAAGCTGCTGCAGGAAAGTTAGGAACGGGGAATCACAGAATGCCTCTCACCAGCACTAAACCAGAAACTATGCACTTTAAATTGCTTAGAGGTGGTGATAAGGTAAGGTAGCCTCTTATCCTGTCATCTTGAAGGACATCTGATAAACGTGTCACAGTTCTAAATGACTAATCCTTCGTGCAACCTGGGCAATCAATGGTTTCTCAATAAATACCATAAATACATATTGGTATATATAAATATATATTTATATAAATATACATACACACTTACACACACATTTCTAGAATGAGGTGGGACATTTATTGTTAAATCAATATGCTGTGACCAAAGAAAATGACATGTTGGAACAGACCACCTTGCTGATAGCCTGCTTCTTGTCACAGCTGTTACCTAGCAAAAATAGCAGCCTAATTTTGGAATTGGTCTAAATTAAATGTGTACTTTTATATGGATCTAAAGGCTTTTGTTTTTCAGGAAGTATTCATCTGCTTCAATGAAGCTGGGAAATGTGGACTGTAGACAGCTCTGGCCACTTGTGATGCTATTATTCACAGGGTTGTCTAATGATTTCCCATATAACAACATGACCCAAACTCATAAAAAAGGTTGCTGCTCAGACCCGAGTCTTACCTTTTGAATCATAATTGAAAACTGACCCAGCATTTTAAATCCTCTGGCAAAATAGATTAAATTGCACCATCCGATAATCAGAGCAATGGAGAGAGGAATAGTCTCCCAGCTGTGTCCAAGAACTCGTAATATAGCTGCCGCAAATATTAAAATGGAATACACCATCCTAGCAAAATAAATACACCGTTCAGAAACATGGCCAGTTTTGACAAAATAAATTTGGAAAACATTAAACCAGAAGAAATTTACGGCACAATTACCTTTTCTAATTTGTCATTTCCAGCAAGGGAAAAGAAAACAACTGTAGTTCGTTTTGCTGCATATAATCTTGTCTAACCAGGAAATACATTCCTCATCATATTAAAACCTTTGTTTTGCTATAACGGTTGGAAACACTAATGCCATAATTTAGTGGAGACCTCCTAAAAAATAGTGCTCACCTATAAACTGCATATTGCTCATTTACTGTAAAATATTCACTGAAGCTGCTTGTATTTCAACGAGGAATTAATTGCTCGCTGCAGGACTTGCACCCAAAGTGGTGAGAAAAGGGGTCCATTAAGTATGGAGTTCTCCTAACTCCAAGAATGCTAGGTCAGCGTCTCTGGACAGCTTGGGGGCAGAGGGGTTATGAACACACATAAATCACCTCAATGTCCCGCTTCAGGAAACCTTTGCCCTGGGAGCGCAGCTAGAAAAGTGCTTCTGCGAACCACAGAGCTCCCTGTCACGAAGAATCACTAGCAAGGGCTTGATCTGGGAGGCTCAGCTTTCACGACAACAACTCCACCTTGAAATCCTGTCACTAACAGGAGGCTGATCCCAGAGGAAACCTGAGCTGAAGCCAGACCATCGTGCCATCGGGAGGCAGCGATGATGAAGATGATGGTGGTATTTGTTAAGCGCTTACTAGGTGCCAAGCACTGTTCTAAGCTCTGGGGTAATAATAATGTTGGTATTTGTTAAGCGCTTACTATGTGCCGAGCACTGTTCTAAGCGCTGGGGTAGACACAGGGGAATCAGGTTGTCCCACGTGGGGCTCACAGTCTTAATCCCCATTTTACAGATGAGGTAACTGAGGCACCGAGAAGTTAAGTGACTTGCCCAAAGTCACACAGCTGACAAGTGGTAGAGCCGGGGTTCGAACCCATGACCTCTGACTCCAAAGCCCGTGCTCTTTCCAGTGAGCCATAATCTTGGGTAGATTCGAGGTCATCAGGTTGTCCCATGTGGGGCTCATAGTCTTAATCCCCATTTTACAGATGAAGTAACTGAGGCACAGAGAGGTGAAGTGACTTGCCCAAAGTCAGACAACTGACAAGTGGCGGAGCTGGGATTAGAACCCATGACCTCTGATTCCAAAGCCCATGCTTTGGATACTAAGCCACGCAGCTTCTCTGCGTGTTTCTCTGGGCAAAAGGGAGACAAGGAGGCAAAAGAGAAAACAATGGCAGCCATAATAAACACTAAGCAATACAACACAACCAAGAACAACCTTTTTGTATGACTAATGTGGAATCCCCAGTCAAAGCCACTTTGGTCTTTTCAGCCACACGTGCAGTCATTGGTGAATTTCATTATCATCGGTTCTCCTTCAGATACGAAGGACACCCACACAACAGTACATATATTAGGAGTTAGGAACTGTTTACTGCAAGACACTGGGCTACGCTGAGATGGTATTCTGACAAGCCAATCCATTGGACGAAACCTACTTGCTGCATACAGAACTTATGGTTTATTCATTGACAAATTCCTTCCACTGAACTTCAAATCCAGCTAAAAAGCAACAATTTCCCAGAATGGAAGGAGCGATGATCTCCACAGAGGATATCACGCCTGAGCAGAGATATAGAAAAATGAAATTCCACAAAACAGTGAAGTTAACTACAATACAGTAAAAAGAAAAGGTAGCTTCAATTAATCAGTTCAACCCCCAGTTTTGAGCGGAATTCCCCGTATAGGTTACATATTTCATTTAACTTGAGACATGAAATGGAAAAGTTTTGAATGCCATGTTTACAAGCCTCTGCATATAGGCAGAGCATACAAATGGAATTCAGGACCATCTTGTAAAAATGTCACGTAAACGGAAATGAAATAGGCTTCTGTCCCCCATTAAGTGTGGCAGGGAAATGATTCTTAGGCCACATAAAGAGGGAAAAACCATTAGTGCTTCATTTCATATTATAGCCACATTCCTATGCTTTTTTTTGTGCCTCTCTTTCACCCTTTCCCACTACATCCCTCCACTACTAATAGCCCATCTCCACCTCCCAATCATTCCTCTAGATGACTCATATGTCCAGGAAATCTATAAACTGATGAATACACAGAGCTTTCAAAACATGAGAGAAGATATAAAAATATAGAAATAATACTTTGTACCTTAATAAAATTTAGGTAATAGAATAAATGACATAAAAGCAAAGTGGCCAGCTAGGATAAGGTAAAAATCAAACTCCTCATTCCTAATTATTACTCTTCTTTATTTAGAACCTCATGGAAAGAATCAATAGAAACTAACCCACACTTCACTGTCTTGCAAGTTAGCAAATGCAATCCCAAAATGGAGTAATTGCAGCTAGATCATCAATTTCCACACAGAAAATAACACAATGTTGATTAAATGGCATGTTCTTCAATATTCAAAGATACTATATAAACAGCAGTAAGTATTCCACAGTAATAGAAAATTTTGATGACTTCCTTTGATAATTTCTCCCTCCCTATAACAGATATTAAAACATCTATTTGGGGTTTCAAGACAATCAACATCCCGCATAGTAGATTTTCTAAAAATTGCTTACATGAGTAAGGAGAAAGGTCCTCCTATTGCTGCATTGCCAATGTAATTTCTAGGTCCTATTCTGCACAGATACGGAAGCTGAGGAAAAACAATTGTCAGTTGCTTGTCAAGTGAGACTATAACAAAGTTTATCCCTAAAAGAACTTTCAAAAAATATATTGGATATGATGAGGGGAAACAAAAAAGTCAATAAAGATAACCAAAGGCCTCAAATACAAAAATGCATGTGTGTATCTATTGGCTACATCTAAAATAACTGGCAGCAGAAAATAGATTGGGGAATTTTTAGTACAGTATAGTAGTCAAGTGCTTAGAGCAGTGCCCTGCATCAAGTAAATGCTCAATAAATGATTAATTTTTTTTCAGTAGTGACCTTTAATTGGGAAGGTCAGATCACACATGCATACCCTTTTATTAAAAAAATTCCCAGTTCTACTGAAGAGGCTTATCTAATCAATCAATCAGTGATATTCACTGAGTGCTCACTGTGTGCAGAACACTATATTAAGTGTTTGATCTAAGTCGTGTTCTAAGTCAAGCCTTCCCCCAACAGATGACTAAAATAATACAAATGACAGAGAAATGAACTCTTCTGAGAAAGAATCCTATCGCCACCTAATTATACTCCCTATATGCTCAATGAACCCAGAGCTGTGCTAGCCACCATCTAAAATTTGCCACATGATAGACTCCTCCCTCCCCCCAAGGAGTTTACCTTTTAATCTAACAAGCACCCAGAGGACAAGGCGTATGACTAGACTGTGAGCCTGTTGTGGGCAGGGATTATCTCTGTTGCTGAATTGTACTTTCCAAGGTCTTAGTACAGTGTTCTGCACAGAGTAAGCGCTCAATAAATACGAATGAACAAAAGTCCAAATAGGGACACTCATAAAATAACATTCTTGTAGCCATATTATGACAGCTCTCATCTCAATGTTGAAGAAACTGTACTGAAATAATATCATGGGTCACATCTTCTCATCAGAAGCAAGTTGATCCTTTAAGGAGGCTGCACTACTTTTTGGGATACTTGAGCACTATTTTGTACAACAGGTAAAACCTTTGGTTAATATGTGTTAAAGTGGATTTGTTTGTAAAAGGAATATCGTTAGGTATAAAATATCAATCCACAAACTTACCTCATTAATGAGTATACCAATTGCTCCAAGAATTGTTATTAGCTCTCCCACAAGTCTTAAGAAATCATCCTTTGTGACGTATGATTCCTTAAAGCATAAAACCAATATCATATTTTTAGTCTATCACTTTAAGGGGAAAATGTTCAATTACAAATACCTTCTAAAAGATGATTTTCATTCTTAAAATCAAAGGCACCTACCAGTTTCACTATTTAGATTGAGAGGAAAGAGACTTGGTTTGTGTTCCTAACTTATTCTAAGATGATTCCAGAAGAGCCCGCTGAACGTGGTACACGGCCGAAGGTGTCATCGGAAAAGGAGTGTGTGCTCGCTAGAGCAGGGTGATTTTGGACACCAGCATAGTATCGGTGCCATAAATATACCACTTCTTGAAATTCTCCCAGCCTAGGCTCCTTATGTGATTCTTACTGATTATAGTTGCACACTGTAAGGTTCTTGTGGGCAGGGAACACATCCAAAATCAGTTGAGCAAGTAAAAGTACTTACTCAACACTTACTATGTGCATAGCACTGCCCTAAGCCTGATCCCTGCCCACAAGGAGGTTATAGTCTAGAGGAGGAGGCAGGCATTAAAATAATTCTTACAGATAATAATGATGGTGTTTGTTAAGCCCTTACTATGTGTCAAGCACTGTTCTAAGCACTAGGGTAGATACAAGGTGAGCAGGTCGTCCCACGTGGGGCTCACAGTCTTAATCCTCATTTTACAGAGGAGGTAACTGAGGCCCAGAGAAGTCAAGTGGCTTGTTCAAGGTCATCCAGCAGACAAGTGGAGGAGATGGGATTAGAACCTCTGATCTCTGACTTTCATACTCCCCTGCCCGGGCTATTTCCACTAAGCCACACTGTTTCTCTAAATGCAGAGTGTAAGGATATGTACATAAATGCTAAGGGGCTGAGGGAGGGGTGAGTATCAAGTGCTTAAAAGGTACAGACCGGAATGCATAGCCAACACAGCGGAGAGGGTGGGGAGGGAAAATAAGGGCTAGTTCGGTAAAGGCCTCTTGGAGGATTTTAGTAGTTTTAGGAGGGCTTAGAGGATGAGGGGAGTGGTGATCTGGCTGACTGACTAAATGAATATGAAGTCGGGATGGAGTTCCAGGCCAGAGGCAGGACACGGGCAAGGGTCGGTGGTGAGGCAGACGAGATCAAAGTGCGGTGAGTAGATTGGTGCTAGGGTAGTGAAGTGTGTGGGCTCGAATACAGTAGGAGATCAACAAGGTTCCTTTTTCTCTTTCAAGCGTCAGTCATTTACCAAGTCCTCCCAATTCTTTTATCACAACATTTCGATAATCTGCCCCTTCCTCTCCCTCAAAACCGCCAGCTCGCTGGTCCAACCAGTTGACATAGTCCATCTTGACTATTGCATCAACCTTCTCGCTGATCTCCCTGCCTCCAGTCTCACCCATTTTTTGTAAATTATTTTGGGCTTCACCTCCATTAAAGTTCTTTGGGGGCAGAGAATGCTTCTTTTATGTTCTCTCTGGCACTTTATGCAATGCTCAATAAGAGCTAAGTTCAATTAATGTGATGTGTGATTGATTGATAGCCAATTAATGGCATTTATTGAGTGCATACTGTATACAGGGCACTAAATTAAGCACTTAATAATAATAATGATGATGGTATTTGTTAAGCACTTACTATGTGCCAGGCCCTGTTCTAAGCACTGGGGTAGATGCAAGCAAATTGAGATGGACACGGTTGCAGTCCAATGTCAGGCTAACAGCCTCATCCCCCAGTATACAGATGCAGTATTTGAGGCCCAGTGAAGAAAACTGGCCAAGGTCACACAACAGACAAGTGCAGAGCTGGGATTAGAACCCACAGCCTTCTGACTCACAGACCTGTGCTCTATCCACTATGCTGCTTTGCTTGGGAGATTACAAGGAGTTTACAATCTAGTCTGTAAGCTTCTTGTGGGAAGGGACTGTCTCTCCCAGGCCCTTGCTACCCAGCACAATAAATACTCAATAAATACCATTGCTCAATTAATCAACTAAGTAATGTGATGGGCTGAGGAGGCAGGAAAAGTGCAGCACTAGAATTTCCTTAATACTGTGGTGGTATTTGATAATAATGTTGGTATTTGTTAAGCGGTTACTATGTGCAGAGCACTGTTCTTAGCACTGGGGTAGATACAGGGTAATCAGGCTGTCCCACGTGAGGCTCACAGTTAATCCCCATTTTACAGACAAAGTAACTGAGGCACAGAGAAGTTAAGTGACTTGCCCACAGTCCCACACCTGACAAGTGGTGGAGTCGGAATTCGAACCCATGACCTCTGACTCCCAAGCCCGGGCTCTTTCCACTGAGCCACGCTGCTGTTTAGTAGAATAGGGCTTCATGAAACACAAAACCAAACCTTATCCCACCCTTTTCTCCAGCCTGTAGGAACAGTTAGGGAAGGAACACGGTTTGTAGGAGTGACTTGGAACTGATTTTCAAAACCTATTTCCTTCTTTGTAAATAAATAGCTTACTAAATTGTCTATCTGTATTAAATTCTCTATATGTATTGACTCCCATCTAATACCTGTGCTTTGGCCATATTGTCAAACGTTAAGCAATAAACTGCTATTTAGAAATACAGTAATAAAGCTACACCAACTGTTAAATCACAGCAGTGTGCTCTGAAGGGTACTAATATGACTTTTATAATTCGTACATTAAGGAGACGTAGTACTAGAATGAGGTCTCTCCTCTGAAAGCTTTATTCTAGGCCCATTCCTTACCTTCAGGGATTTGTGTGTCATTGCAGTGATGTTATTTCCCTCTCCTGGGGGAATCATTTGTAAGGGTCGGTATAAACAGCTCAAGGTAAATATCACAATATAAAGGATATAACTGCAGAGCCAAACCAGAAAGTGTCTGTACCCAAAACATTTCCATTTCTCATTTAACAGTTCCTTGATTGGTGTGGCATCAATAAGCTTCCGAACCTGTAAACATTTAGTGAAGGATCATTAATCGAAAGCATCCAATTCCCAACAGCAGAGAAGCAGTGTGGCTCAGTGGAAAGAGCCCGGGCTGGGGAGTCAGAGGTCATGGGTTCGAATCCCAGCTCTGCCACTTGTCACCTGTGTGACTGTGGGCAAGTCACTTAACTTCTCTGTGCCACAGTTACCTCATCTGCCAAATGGGGATTAACTGTGAGCCTCACGTGGGACAACCTGATTACCCTGTATCTACCCCAGTGCTTAGAACAGTGCTCTGCACATAGTAAGCGCTTAACAAATACCAACATTATTATTATTATTATGTACATATCTGTAATATATATGTTATTTATTCATATTACTCTCTCTCTCCCCCGCTTTACCGTAAGGTCACTGCGGACAGGTAATGTGTCTACCAACTCTGTTTTATGGTGCTCTTCCAAGCACTTAGAACAGTGGTCTGCACAGTAAACACTCAAAAAAATAGAATTGATTATGCTTTCTACCAACCTTTAGAATTTAGGCATATGTGATTATGCGTGTTCCCTCTCAGGGTCACACCTAGAGAGTTCTAAGTACTCTACTGTCTCAACCACAGGAGGGCGAGTCAAGCAGAGGCCTAATCCATTCCAATCCTAACTTGGGCAGTGGTTAGTGAGTGGAAGGTAATCTGCTACAAGTCAAAACTCACCGGAGCTGGGCAGCAGCGGCACGGGAGAGAGTCGAGGGAGAAGACTCAAGTTTACTGTGTGGAAGGAGGCGATGGTAAACCACTTCCGGACTTTTACCGAGAAAACTCTATGGAGACACTACCAAAATGATTGCCGACGGAGGCGGGGTGTTCAGGGAGAGATGTGTTAGTCGTTTAGACTGTGAGCCCGTCATCGGACAGGAATTGTCTCTATCTGTTGCTGAACTGTACATTCCAAGCACTTAGTACAGTGTTCTGCACATAGTAAGTGCTCAATAAATACAATTGAATGAATGAATGTGTCCATGGCGTCGCTAGGGGCCGAAGACGACTCGGCGGCATAAGACAAGATTATGCGTGGGGGTGTTTTCAATTGGACATTCAATTATTTGTTCACATATTCTGACCTCACGTCGGGTATGGTCATGCGGTTGTGAAAATAAAATGAATAAAAATGTTTAGCGTCGACACCGAAGACATCACACCAATGGCAGACACCTAGCATAACCTGATGACAACACAGACCTGATGACACACACACACACACCTCAGCCTCCTCCTCTTCCTGTCAGACAGGGGTCAGAATATCATTCGATCAAAGGAATTTTGCAGAGTACTTATGTGTACTGATCACTGTACTAAGTGCTTGGGAGTAGAGTGCCGGTTTGGGAGTAGAGTTGGTAGGCATGCTCCCTGCCCTCAGGCCGGGAAGAGACTCCTATCAATCAGTCAATCAATCAACTGGCGTTATGGAGTGCTTACTGTGTGCAAAGCAGGAGAGCTCTCCACTTCCTCCCTCCCTCTCCAAGAACCTCTCTCAGAGCTCTTGGTGGGAGCCAAGGCTTATGGTTCTGAAAGTATGAGGTCAGAGGGACGGGCTGGCCCGGTCTCCCTCCTCACCTCTCTCCAACCTAATAGTAATAAAAATAATTGTGGTATTTGGTAAGAGCATTCTACGTGTCAGGCACTGTACTAAGCACTGACAAGGGGTGGATACAAAGAAATGGGGTTGGGCATAGTCCCCGTCCCCCATCGGGTTCACAGTCTCAATCCTCATTTTACAGATGAGGTAACTGAGCCACAGAGAAGTGAAGCGACTTCCCAGAGGCCACACAGCAGATGAGTGGCAGAGCAGGCTTAGAAACCACGTCCTTCGGACTCCCAGATCCTTCTAAGCCATGCTGCCTGGCATGTCCTCCCTGGAAGCACCCCCTGGTTCCCATTCTAAGCAGTCTCATGGAGGCAGCAAGAGTCGTGGGAGGGAGAAAAAAAAAGGATTAGAGGAAGGAGGAAGAAGGTGAAGGGGAGGTGGGAGGAGAGAGGCGATGACCTGAGTACCCTGACAGATGGCAAGATAACACCTTAGAAGCTGGACTGAATCAACTGGACTGGATCAATCACTCCATCAGTGGCATTTATTGAGTATTTACTGTATGCACAGTTCTGTCCTAAGCTCTAAGCCTAATAATAATAATAATAATGGTGGTATTTGTTAAGCACTTACTGTGTGCCAAGTATCTTGTATCTTATAAGATATAAGGTATAAGATATAAGATATAAGGTAGATATAAGGTAATCAGGTTGTCCCACGTGGGGCTCACAGGCTTCATTCCCATTTTACAGATAAGGTAACTGAGGCACAGAGAAGTCAAGTGACTTGCCCAAAGTCACACCGCTGACAAGTGGCAGAGGTGGGATAGTGCTTGGTACATTGTAAGCGCTTAACAAATACCTCATTAATAAGCGCACCTCTAAACTCTGAGATCACTGAGGGCAGGGAATGTTTCTGTTATATTGCTATATGGTACTCTCCCCAGCGCTTAGCCAAGTGCTATGCTCAGCTCAATAAATACGAATGACCAACTATGATACACTAGAGTTGGTGTCACGATTCCTGCCCACAAGGAGCTTAAAATCTAATTATTGAGGTATGTGTGGCATTTGTTAAGCAATTACTATGTGCCAAGCACTGTATTAAGTGTTGGGGTAGATATAAGATAGTCATGTCCAACATGGGGCTCACAGTCTCAGCAGGAGGGAGAATGGACATTGAATCCTCATTCTGCAGATGAGGGAACTGAGGCACAGAGAAGTGAAGTGATTTGCCCAAAGTCACCCAGCATGCAAGTGATGAATCCAGGCCCTCGAACTCTCCAGAGGTGTGGATCAGTGGAAAGAGCCCAGGCTTGGGAGTCAGAGGTCATGGGTTCTAATCCCACTCCGCCACTCGTCAGCTGTGTGACTGTGGGCAAGCCACTTCACTTCTCTGGGCCTCAGTTCCCTCATCTGTAAAATGGGGATTGAGACTGTGAGTCCCATGTGGGACAGGGACTGAGTCCAACCAATCTGCTTGTATCCTCCCCAGTGCTTAGTACAGTGACTGGCACACAGTAAGTGCTCAACAAATACCATAATAATTATTACTATTATTACCTAGCACAGTCCTGCAGTCCCCATACCAATCCTTCCAATAACGTCAGCCAGCAACACCCACTCCCACGATAAAAATAATAATAATGTTGGTATTTAAGTGCTTACTATGCGCAGAGCACTGTTCTAAGCACTGGGGGAGATACAGGGTAAACAGGTTGTCCCACATGAGGCTCACAGATAATCCCCATTTTACAGATGAGGTAACTGAAGCACAGAAGCACCCCAGCATGCATCCAAGGCCACCTCCTCCGAGTCATGTGGAAAGAATAAGCCCCGTTCTTAACAGCAGACTTAAAAGATTCACCGTGTTGATGACAATTACCTGCTGATTTTTACTGGAAGTGATAATATCTAGTACAGAACTCTGGTCTTCCCAGCTGTCGATGCACGTTAGATCATAGGTACAGTATGATATAGTTCCCATTGTCCAGTATATATTTTTTTGTCTTTGAACAAGATAACTGAACATCTAGATAGAACAGGGCATCCAAGTTACTTTAAAAACATAGGTTATGTCATAATGTTAATAAATCGAGCATTTCTCCACACCCAGATTTCTTTGGAAATAAAAAACACTGTCACTCATCTGCTGTGTGATCTTGGGCAAATCACTTAACTTCCCCGTGCCTCAGATACTTCATCTGTAAAATGGGGATTAAAACTCTGAGCCCCATGAGCGATATGGATTGAGGACAATCTGATTAGCCTGTAGATCCCAGTGCTTAGTACACTGACTGGCACATATTAAGCACTTAAATATTTAAACAACAACAACAAAAAAAACCTCCCCAAGTGGTAAGAACACTCTGAGGCTGGTAAACCCCTTTAAAAAACTGACTAGCTGTAAACAGTTTTTTCCCTGAAAAATAAAAACATAGGCAGCCAGCGAAGGATCATGCCAAATTTTTCAAATAATGAAACCTAAGCTAATCTTGAACAAGAAAAATCAAAAATCAAAATAAAACTGAAAATAAAATTGCCTCATCTCTCTTTCAGAAATTTAGTAGTGCTCTAGTTATGAGGCCTCTGATAGTTCCATAAAGCATTAAGCCACAACAAGTTTTCTTAACCATTTGTTCTATTTTTATTAAAATAATTTCTTATAATGAAGCTTTATTTAATTAGACCCAGCTTAATTTTTCTTGTATCCTGTGCTGTAGATTTAAGTTAATTTTTATAGCTGCTCAGTGGCCTTATGACTGAATCAATTTTCCTGCATTGATGCAAGAGAAATCTCCTACCACAGTAATTCCAGGAATAAGCTTAGAATATTTTATGCTTAAATGGATGAATTCTGGAACTGTCATGTACTGCATGATCCAAGCCGAATACTTGTAAACGTGGTGTGTGTGCTTGTGTGTTTCTGTGTGGTAGTTGAACACAAAGAGAAAAAACAAAGAATGGTTGGATAATCAATAACAATAATAATAATAATGTGGGTATTTGTTAAGCATGTACTATGTGCTGAGCACTGCTCTAAGCACTGGGATAGGTACAGGGTAATCAGGTTGTCCCACGTGAGGCTCACAGTTAATCCCCATTTTACAGATGAGGGACTGAGGCACAGAGAAGTTAAGTGACTTGCCCACAGTCACACAGCTGACAAGTGGCAGACCTGGATTTGAACCCATGATCTCTGACTCCGAAGCGCAGGCTCTTTCCACATCAATCGATCCAATTCACTGAGCATTTACTATGTGCAGAACACTGTACTAAGTGCTTGGGAGAGTACAATATACATTGAGAGACATTTCCCTGCCCACATCGAGCTTACCATCCTAGAGGATAGCAAATGTTTAATGACCATTCTCCCTCCTACTTGGGCTGTAAGCCTCATGTGGGTTCCCATCCTTCCCTGCAGTATCCTCAGAGGAGATCTCCTCCCTCCTCGCAAGTGCCACCCCCTCCACCTGCGCCTCGGACCCCATTCCCTCTCACCTTCTTAAAACCATCGCCCCTGCCCTCCTCCCTTCCTTAACTTCTATTTTTAACCACTCAATCTCCAAGGGCTCCTTCCCCTCTGCCTTCAAACACGCCCACGTCTCCCCTATCCTAAAAAAACCCGCTCTTGACCCCACTTCCCCCTCCAGTTATCGTCCTATCTCCCTACTACCCTTCCTTTCCAAAATCTTAGAACGAGTCGTCTACAATCGATGCCTAGAATTCCTTAACTCCCATTCTCTCCTAGACCCCCTCCGATCTGGCTTCCGTCCCCTCCACTCTACCGAGACTGCTCTCTCCAAGGTCACCCATGACCTCCTTCTTGCCAAATCCAATGGCTCCTACTCCATTCTGATCCTCCTTGACCTCTCTGCTGCCTTTGACACTGTCGACCATCCCCTCCTCCTCCGTACCTTATCTCACCTTGGCTTCACGGACTCTGTCCTCTCCTGGTTCTCCTCTTACCTCTCTGGCCGATCATTCTCGGTCTCCTACGCTGGAGCCTCCTCCCCCTCCCATCCTTTAACTGTTGGAGTTCCTCAAGGGTCAGTCTTGGCCCTCTTCTGTTCTCCATTTACACTCACTCCCTCGGTGAACTCATTCGCTCTCACGGCTTTGACTACCATCTCTACGCAGATGACACGCAGATCTACATCTCCGCCCCTGTCCTCTCCCCCTCCCTTCAGGCTCGCATCTCCTCCTGCCTCCGGGACGTCTCCACCTGGATGTCTGCCCGCCACCTAAAACTCAACATGAGCAAGACTGAGCTCCTCATCTTCCCTCCCAAGCCCGGTCCGCTCCCAGACTTCTCCATCACCGTGGATGGCACGACCATCCTTCCCGTCCCGCAGGCCCGCAATCTCGGTGTCATCCTTGACTCGTCCCTCTCGTTCACCCCACACATCCTATCCGTTACCAAGACCTGCCGGTTTCACCTCTACAATATCGCCAAGATCCGACCTTTCCTCTCCACCCAAACGGCTACCTTACTATTACGGGCTCTCGTTATATCCCGGCTAGACTACTGTGTCAGCCTTCTCTCTGACCTCCCTTCCTCCTCTCTCGCCCCGCTCCGGTCTATTCTTCACTCCGCTGCCCGGCTCATCTTCCTGCAGAAACGATCTGGGCATGTCACTCCCCTTCTTAAACAACTCCAGTGGTTGCCTATCGACCTCCGCTCCAAACAAAAACTCCTCACTCTAGGCTTCAAGGCTCTCCATCACCTTGCCCCTTCCTACCTCTCCTCCCTTCTCTCTTTCTACCGCCCACCCCGCACGCTCCGCTCCTCTGCCGCCCACCTCCTCGCCGTCCCTCGGTCTCGCCTATCCCGCCGTCGACCCCTGGGTCACGTCCTCCCGCGGTCCTGGAACGCCCTCCCTCCTCACCTCCGCCAAACTGATTCTCTTTCCCTCTTCAAAACCTTACTTAAAAATCACCTCCTCCAAGAGGCCTTCCCAGACTGAGCTCCTCTTCCCCCTCTACTCCCTCTGCCATCCCCCCTTCACCTCTCCGCAGCTAAAGCCTCATTTTCCCCTTTTCCCTCTGCTCCTCCACCTCTCCCTTCCCATCCCCACAGCACTGTACCCGTCCGCTCAACTGTATATATTTTCGTTACCCTATTTATTTTGTTAATGAATTGTACATCGCCTTGATTCTATTTAGTTGCCATTGTTTTTACGAGATGTTCTTCCCCTTGACGCTGTTTAGTGCCATTGTTCTTGTCTATCCGTCTCCCCCGATTAGACTGTAAGCCCGTCAAACGGCAGGGACTGTCTCTATCTGTTGCCGACTTGTTCATCCCAAGCGCTTAGTACAGTGCTCTGCACATAGTAAGCGCTCAATAAATACTATTGAATGAATGAATGAATGACAGGGATTTTTCTGACCTGATTAACTGGTATCCATCCCAGTGCTTAGAATGGTGTTTAACACAGTGTTTAAAATAATAACAATAATAATAGTAATGATAATATACTACTGATTTTATAGTAGAGTTAGATATGATAGTATTAAGGGGATGCTCTATAGATCCCCTACCAATACGACTGGAGATGGAGGTGGGGCATTCTGGGAGAGATGGGTCCACGGCGTGGCTGTGGGTCAGGGACAACTCGACGGCCCAAGACAAGATAGTCAGCAGTTACGGCAAAGACAGCAGCAGAGAGAGGGGGATTAATTTCTCGGTGGTAAGAAAGATTTGGAATTATAATGTTAAGTAGAGATGAAAGTGAAAATGTTTACTCTATATATTTGCAATCAGAATTTTTCTCTCTGCCGAGGCTGTTATAATTTGCTTCCAAGAGGCAGTCTTACTAGAGTCCAATTCTATTGGGAATGGCACATGTGCCATTCCTCTTCTTGGAACTTTGTAGAACTCACAAATCAGAAGTAAAATTTTCCATATCTGCTAGAATCAGAAGTATTTGGGGGAATCAAGGTTTCCCTCAACAATCCAGGTTAATGTTCTATGAGAAAATTATATAAGCAAAGGCCAAGATCATGCAAAGGCCAAGATCTAATGACATTCCTGAGATTTTTCTAATGATTCAAATAATGTGTTATTTATTAAACTCTTCTTATATACTGAACTAAGCACTGAGACAAATAGAAGAAAACAGGTCTGGAACAGCCTCTGACCTTCATGGGGTTCACAGTGTATGGGGTAGGAAGAGGTAGGAATTAAATTCCCATTCTACAGGAAACTGAGGTCCCGAGAAATGACTTGCCCTAGGTCACATAGGAGTTAAAATTCAGAGCTGTGATTAGAACCCAGATCCCCCATTCCCAAGCCTGTGCATTTCCCATTAGGCTACGTTGTTTCATACTTCAAAATGCAACTATCCTAAACTATTAACTCCAGAAGTTCGGTTTCCAAAGAAACAAATGTTCAGGCGCCCCCACCCCACCCGCCCCCATTAGTGGCACTTACGAACAGCAATTTACAGTAGTTACTGTTCCTCCAAAATGAGAGTATAGAATTATTACAAACTACAGTGGACTGTAGTAGGTACCTTCTAGACTATAAACTCATAGGCAGGGAACGTATCTATCAACACTTGCATCGTCCTCTTCCAAGCACTTAGTTCCACTGCTCTGCACACAGTAAGTGCTCAAAAATTCCACTGATAATATGATGAGTTAATAAATACTAATGCTACTATAGAATGTTGCTCAGGCGTAGTCATAAAAAGTGATTTTTCTCCTCTCATTTACTCTCTGAAAAATAGAAAGGATTGGGATTTGTCAATATGGACTAGCTTCAAGACAAACAAAAAGAAATGATTTGTCCCTCCGGGAATGTGGCAGACATTGGAAATGCATTACCGTACGAAGTTGTCAGCCTGGAAATTTCATTTAGTTCAAGGAGGGTTCATTGATATGAGGTTCAAAATGGGTTATTACAGGGGTAATTTGGGGATGCCGGAAGAAATGAATAAGTGCTCTATGCTAGGTAGTCAGAGGAAAACCTGGGAGTGTTAAATCATCAGTAACTGTGGAGATGGGTGGGTGTCGAGGAGGGAAACTGTCAAACTTTTTCTGGGCATTCTCTGTTGCCCATCACATCACAGAATATTGAGCTGAAGTGGTGCTTGCTCTGACCCAGGAAGACATTTCTTATCCTCTTACACTCTCTTTGAATGAGTACCGTTAGCCATCTCCCAAAATGTCCCAGAATGGCATCAGTGACAATCGAAAAGGCAGCTCCGAAAAATAGCTATTACTACTGCTACTACTGGGTAATGGAACCGATAACAGCACTAACGTCCAGATTTCCTTCATGAGCTGCAAGCTTCAGTGGAGTGAAACCATCACTATTTTGGAGGCTTTCGACAAACCAGCAGTGTTTTTCGGGAACAAGGTTCACGATCAGGTTGTACATATGATGAGCAAGTTCTTTGTTGGGTTGCAACACCAGCACATGGAGCACGGTATTTCCTGCCAGAAAATAAATGCTGAATTTCGGGGGCTGAAAAACAAAAATTCTGCAAAACTGGTTTATAAACCACCCTTTTCTATCGGCGTAAAAGATATTTGAGAAATTATCTTCAGTTTCCTTACAGGACCCTGAAAAATAATTGGGTGGCTTTAAAGTAATCTTGACAACGATCAAGAGAAGCAGTGTGGACTATGGAATTATTAATAATTATTGTCTTTATTAAATATTTACTATGCCCCAAGCATTGTGCTCTGTAGCTCCATGGCCTAGTGGAAAGAACACAGGCTGGGGAGGCAGAGGACCTGGGTTTTAATTCCAGCTCTGCCATTTGTCTGCTGTGTGACCATGGGCAAGTCTCTTTACTTCTCGTGCCTCAGTTACCTCATCTGTAAAACAGGGATTAGATGGGACAGGGACTGTGTCTGATCCAATTATCTTGTATCTTTTAGTACAGTGCCTGGTGCATAGCAAGTGTTTAACAAATACCATAGCTATTATTATTGATAGTATTATTATTATTACAAGATCAGATCAGACACAAGTAGGAGGGATATTTAATATCCATTTTAAGGAAAGTGAAGTAGAGTAAGACTGGGTGATTTACTCTAAGTCACACAGCAGGAAGGCCACAGAACCAGAATTAGAACCTGGGTCACTGGGCTTAAACCCATCCTCTTTCCACTAGGCTACACGATAGTGATTTTTATTACCACAATGCGACAGCTCGAACGCCAAACGTGCTGAACACCCTGAAGGTGGCATTAGCCACACTACATTTTAATGTGCTTTATAGCATTTAAAAAAAGTAAATTCCACAAAAGACCACAGCTATTTCTTATATTTTCAATCCAAAAAGCAATGACACAATTATCATCACTCTCACCTAAAGAGTCCTGGGCTTCCAAAGGAGCATTGTGCTCCATTAAAAGTCTTAAAATTGCTTCATGCCCGACACAGGCTGCAAAAGATAATGGATACTCTCCTGTGAAAATTTATAAATAAAATTGAAAAACATTAACTTCTTGGAACATTTTGAATGGGAAACTTTAAATGTACTCATACGCATTCTTATTTTCTACTGTGTCTTAACAAATAAAGAATAGAGTGGCAGAAAGAAGACTATGAAATGTACTGGAATTATATTGTACACATTTCATGTTCAGAAATAAATTATTGTATTGAGGTCCTTACCAAAGTAACACTTTGATTCTTTTCCAGGAATAAACCAAGTTTCCGTAGCTTGTAGCTCTGTAACATTAGCACCACACCTGAGGAATTCTTTCACATCCTTGTGGTCTTGTGTGAGGGCGGGTATGTGCATCGAAGTTTCACCTGAAATGTGTAAACACCCATTCAGACATCTTTGGTTTCAATATTACTACTGGGACAGGGACTGTGTCTGACCCAATTATCTTGTACCTTATAATACAGTGCCTGGCACATAGCAAGTGCTTAACAAATACCACATTTATTGTTATTGTTATTATTATTACAAGATCAGATACAAGGAAGAGGGATATTTTACAGATAAGGAAAGTGAAGTAGAGTAATATTGAATGATTTACTCGAAGTCACACAGTGGGAAGGCCACAGAACCAGAATTAGAACCATTCTGTAAGAAGAGTCGACTTGAAAGCAAGGCATACAGATGAATATCAGGTACGTAATGGGTGACTGGTTGATGGTAGGCCCAGCCTTTGATCATACCCGACCTATTTGAGGTGGTTGATTTTCAGTACATTCATGAGCCAGATCCTCTGATTGGATCCCACGAATGAGATCTGATGGGTTGGGCACATTTGCCAATCATTTGATGTAATCTAAATCGGATTGGGGGGCCCAGTCATTTACACTTTACATTTACTAAATATTTATTAAACTCTTCCTCCATTCCCAGATAGAAGTGGGATTATAATCGAACACAGAGTCAGAGAGAAAGAAGACAGAGAGAACATTTCTGAAAAACACACAGTAAGCACTCAATGAGTACTATTGATTGACTGAAAAAACAAAATCGGTATACTTCCCCACCCCATCGACATTTCCACGCCACACTTGCTTCCTCCCGGCCAGGCATGGAAAGCCATCACTGTCACCCCTGCAAATCTCAAAATTCCCTCCATAAAATGCAGCCAGTTCCCTGCCACCAGCCCAGACAGAGTGAAGGATAACTTAGGGTGCTTCAACCCAGCTCCTCTGGAAGGATTGTGTCCACCTTGAGCCTGTCCCTCCATAGTGAAGTAACGTGGTCTAGAGTAAAGAGCACAGGTCTGGGAGTTAGAGGACTGGGTTCTAATCCCAGCTCCACCCTTTGTCTGCTGTGTGACCTCGGGGAAGTCACTGGGCCTCCATTTCCTCATCTGTAAAATGGAGAGTAAATCCTACTCCCTCCCACCTAGACTGTGAACCTCATATGGGACAGGGACTGTATACAAATTGATAACCTTCTATCTACCCCAGCACTTTCATTCAATAGTATTTATTGAGTACTTACTATGTGCAGAGCACTGTTCTAAGAGCTTGGAATGTACAAATCGGTAACAGATAGAGAGAGCCTCTGCCCTTTGACGGGGTTACAGTCTAATCGGGGGAGATGGACAGACAAGAACAATGGCAATAAATAGAATCGAGGGGAAGAACATCTCATTAAAATAATAGCAAATAAATAGAGTCAGGGTGATGTACATCTCATTAACAAAATCAATAGGGTAATGAAGATAGATACAGTTGAGCAGTCGAGTACAATGCTGAGGGGAGGGGAAAGGAGAGGAGAGGGAAAGCGGGGAGAAGACGGTTTAGCTGCGGAGAGGTGAAGGGGGGGTAGAAGGAGCAGAGGGAAAAGGGGAGCTCAGTCTGGGAAGGCCTCTTGGAAGAGGTGAGCTTTAAGTAGGGTTTTGAAGAGGGGAAGAGAATTAGTTTGGCAGAGGTGAAGAGGGAGGGCATTCCAGGACCACGGGAGGACGTGGCCCAGGGGTCATTGGCGGGATAGGCGAGAACGGGGGACGGTGAGGAGGTGGGCGGCAGAGGAGCGGAGCGTGCGGGGTGGGCAGTAGAAAGAGAGAATGGAGGAGAGGTAGGAAGGGGCAAGGGGATGGACAGCCTTGAAGCCTAAAGTGAGAAGTTTTTGTTTCGTGCGGAGGTCGATAGGCAACCACTGGATGTTTTTAAGGAGGGGAGTGACATGCCCAGAGCGTTTCTGCAGGAAGATGAGTCGGGCAGCGGAGTGAAGAATAGACTGGAGCAGGGAGAGAGAGGAGGAAGGGAGATCAGATAGAAGGCTGACACAGTAGTCTAGCCTGGATATCACGAGAGCCCGTAGCAGTAAGGTAGCCATTTGGGTGGAGAGGAAAGGGCGGATCTTGGCGATATTATAAAGGTGAGACCGACAGGTCTTGGTAACAGATTGGATGTGTGGGGTGAACGAGAGAGCCGAGTCAAAGATGACACCGAGGTCGCGGGCCTGAGAGATGGGAAGGATGGTCGTACCATCCACGGTGATAGGGAAGTCAGGGAGAGGACCGGGCTTGGGAGGGAAGATGAGGAGCTCAGTTTTGGTCATGTTGAGTTTTAGGTGGCGGGCAGACATCCAGGTGGAGACGTCCTGGAGGCAGGAGGAGATACAAGCCTGAAGGGAAGGGGAGAGGACAGCAGCAGAGATGTAGATCAGTGTGTCATCTGCATAGAGATGATAGATGAAGCCGTGAGAGCAGATGAGTTCACCAAGGGAGTGAGTGTAAATGGAGAACAGAAGAGGGCCAAGAACTGACCCGTGAGGAACTCCAACAGTTAGAGGATGGGAGGGGGAGGAAGAGCCTGCGAAGGAGACCGAGAATGACTGGCCAAAGAGATAAGAGGAGAACCATGAAAGGACGGAGTCCGTGAAGCCAAGGTGAGAACTGAGAACACTTAGAACTGAACTTGGCTCATAGAAAGTGCTTAACAAGTACTGTAAGTATAACCCAGCTCTCCATGGCTGCCATCCTGGAAGGAGTCAGAGAAGAGGTGGAGGTGGGCTCCAGGAGGGGTCTGGGTATGTCACCACCAAAGAGAGCACAAGAGGTCTTAAGGGGAGGGGTAGGGGAATGTCCAAACCTCCCTCTTCCCCGACCCCATCCCCTTGACACTAGAATAATGACAAACATAGTTTAAATCACTCGGACAATAGATGAGGTGCCAAGATACTGTGGCAATTTAATTATCCTGGGGGATTTAGCCAGATACCGGGGTTATCTGTTTATAACTGGTAACATCTGCTTGAGCGCAGCTGGTGTGCAATCTGTCATATGACGGTAATAAAAATCACTACTGTGGGCCTAGGGGAAGGAGAATGGGATTTAGGAGCCAAGAGAGCCAGGTTCTAATTCTGGTTCTGTGACCTTCCTGCTATGGGACTCTGGGTACTCCTTAAGGAAACCCTCATCATGACATTCTGGCATCCTATTCATTCAATAGTATTTATTGAGCGCTTACTATGTGCAAAGCAATGTACTAAGCACTTGGAATGTACAATTCGGCAACAGATAGAGACAATTCCTGCCCACTGACGGGCTTACAGTAAAATCGGGGGAGACAGACAGAAACAAGACAACTTAATAGCAATAAATAGAATCAAGGGGATGTACACCTCATTAACAAGATAAATAGGGTAATAACAATAATAATAATAATGTTGGTATTGGTTAAGCACTTACTATGTGCAGAGCACTGTTCTAAGCGCTGGGGGAGATACAAGGTAATCAGGTTGTCCCATGTGAGGCTCACAATTAATCCGCATTTTACAGATGAGGAAACTGAGGCATAGAGAAGTTAAGTGACTTGCCCACAGTCACACAGCTGACAAGCGGCAGAGCAGGGATAAAAATATGAAATATAAATATAATGATATAATATAGTATAAATATTATATATTATATATATAAAATATAAAAATATATACAAATGAGCACAGTGCTGAGGGGAGGGGAAGGGAGAGGGGGAGGAGAAGAGGCAAAGGGGGGAAAGGGGGCTTAGCTGAGGGGAGGTGAAGAAGGGGGCAGAGAGGCAATCCTTGGACTTTTGCCTCAGCTTCTGGAATTCAAACCAGACTAGTATCTGCTAGGTCTTCTAAGCCTTTGAATGCTCCTCCTGTAATCCACAAGGCCTCAGAATCCACAGGGAGTATTGGTCCAATCAGGAGGCTCAATCTGGACTGGAAGTATTTTGGAAGATAGCAACCATCAGGTCTGAGTGTCTGGCACATAGTAAGCATTTAACAAATACCATAATTATTAGTTATGTGGGGCAAGAACTGTGTCCTATCTGATGACGCTCTATCTACTCCCCATCATTTAGCACAGGGCTTAGCAAGTAGTAAGCACTTACTAAATACCATGATTAAAACTAACATTCATTCATTCAATCATATTTATTGAGCACTTACAATGTGCAGAGCTCTGTACTAAGCATTAGGAAAATACAATTCAGCAACAAATAGAGACAATCCCTGCCCAACAATGGGCTCACAGTCTAGAAGGTGGAGGCTCTGCCACTTATCTACATGTTTATTAATTTTAAACACTCCACTTTCCCTTCTATCTGCAATAATCAAAACAGGGAATCTGAATTTCATGAGTAATCCATCATATTTATTGAGCACTTACTGTGTGTAGAGCTGTGTACTAAGTGCTTGGGAGAGCACAATAAAACAGAGTGGGAAGACAGACATGTTCTCTGCCCACAAGGAGCTTTCAGCCCAGAGGGGGAAACAGACACTAAAATAAGTTACAGATAGTCACTCATTCATTCAATCGCATTTATTGAGCGCTTACTATGTGGAGACCACTATACTAAGCGCTTGGAATGTACCATTCGGCAACAGATAGAGACAATCTCTGCCCAACAGGCTCACAGTCCAAACAAAGGTGCCATGGGGCTGAGGGTGGGGTGAATAAAAGATACAAATTCAAGTTTACCTTGTGGAGTGCCGTAGAAGAGAGAGGAAGTAGGGTAAGATATTAAAATGGTATTAAAATATGAAAAATTAAACATCTTTTAAAGGATTTTGATACTATACCTCTATATGTGTTGGATGTCACTGGCTCATTAATCAAAGAGGGCACCTCATCCAAAATAACTTCAACAACTTCTTTACTGCCACTAAGTAAGGCTGCATGTAGAATAGTTTCTCCACATCCCCCTATGAATAAGAATGAAATTAACAGCAGGTATTGGAGAAATCTTGTTAGCAGTCACCTTCAAAACTGTGTTTCCTTTCACATTATTTCTGCAAAAAAAGGCCAGCAAAATTAAAGGCAACATTCAATCGGTGGAGGTTTTATGTTGGGCAGTGATTTCATCAAGTAGAGAGGAAATAAGCATTTAAATGTTCTTCTGAGAGGGGATTTATAAAAGGATGGCTTTACACTACCTCTCACAAAAGAATCAATATCTCCTTTTTGCAGTAGTGCTTGCATAGTGAAAAAATCATTCATCCTTGCAGCTTTAAATAGCTGACTTATATCCCTAAAAAAGAGAAAAGAATTTTGTAGCATGACTTTAATGAGAAATTAAAAGCACTCACGGTCCATTTAGATAGAACTGGGATTTTCACAACTAAAAACCTAGCGTGATTTCCCACCAAGCAGTAACTAAGTCCTATTTACACTGGGAGCCACATGCAGGAAAGGGACTGTATCTGATCTAATGGACTTCTATCTACCCCCAGGCTTACAAAAGTGCTTGACTCATAGTAAAAGCTTAACAAATCTAATAATAGAGAGCAAAATGTTATCTACCGGACTACTGAATGTCCCACGTTTCATTGGACAAGAGGGATGCAAAAAGAAACTTACAAAAGAGGCCAATTCACTGGCAGTGCTGAGTAAATATTTACAGACTGGAGAATGGTGGAGTAATAAATTAAACCATATATTGTTGTCCTCTTTGTAATTAAGGGAACCTTTCTCTGGATGTCAGGGAAGCTCAGCCCATCAAAATTTCTCAACATATTCACTGGGATAATCTAATACAGAATTTACCCCAAAGGCCCACATGTTGCATATTATAGTAGATCTGCTATTCTCAATCAATCTCAATTCTTTGCACAATGAAATGCTTTTTTTTCAATCAAGTAGATTGAAAAGAGACTTACATAAGACCCAATGGGAAAACGTTTTTTGTGATTTTAAAAAATGATTGCTACCATACCTGAGTGATTCATCCATACTGACAGTCAGATGCATACAGATCCTCAATGAATGTTATACTTAAAAAAAACAAAAACACATGCCATGTAAATGAAATGAACTATGCCTCATCCGAACAGCTACCTTGGTGGTACAAGCTCTCATAATATCCCTACTGGATTATTGTGTCAGCCTCCCCTCTGATCTCCCATCCTCCTGTCTCTCCCCGCTCCAGTCTATACTTCATTCCACTGCCTGGATCATCTTCCGTCAGAAAGGCTCTGGGCATGTCACTCCCCTCCTCAAAAACCTCCAGCGGTTACCTATCAACCTTCGCATGAAACAAAAACTCCTCACTCTTGGCTTCAAAGCTCTCCATCACCTTACCCCTACCTTACCTCCCTTCTCTCCTTCTACAGCCTTCCCCAGAGGTTCCGCTCCTCTGCCGCTCACCTCCTCATTGTCCCCCGTTATCTCCTGTACACTCCACTCCTCTCCGGTCCCTTGTTTGTGCCTGACCTGCTGCTGACCCCTGGCCCACGTCCTACCGTTGTCCTGGATTGCCCTCCCTCCTCACATCTGCCAAACTAACTCTCTTCCCCTCTTCAAATCTCTACTGATAGCTCACCTCCTCCAGGAGGCCTTCCCAGCCTAAGCCCTCCCTTTCCCTCTGCTTCTCCTCCCCTCCCCATTCCCCCTTCCCCTCCCCGCAACATTTGTACATATTTGTTTATATTATATATTATTTATTACTGTATTTATTTTGTTAATGATGTGTATATATCCATGATTCTATTTATCTTGATGATATTGACACCAGACTACTTGTTTTGTTTTGTTGTCTGTCTCCCCTGTTTAGACTGTGAGTCCGTGTTGGGGAGGGATTGTCTCTGTTGCTAAATTGGATAATTAATAACAAAGAGCATATCAATCACTCAATGGTATTGACTAAGCACTTACTTTGCGCAGAACACCGTTCCAAGTGTTTAGAATAGTAAAAAGAAATAGTGTTACTACATATTCAGCTGTTACATTCAGGGTTTGACTGGAAAAAATTGCGATTAATTACAATATAATTTTTGACTAAGCCAAGAAAATACAAAGTTAAAGGATACGTGGAAGGTTGAATTATGTGTATTTCTGTTCAAAAATTTGTATATGCGTAAATAATGAATAGCTCCAGATTTTAACATACAAATTTAGAACATATGTATAAAGAAATTATGCATTATATCACATTTTTCTATGACTTTAAATACTTTTCCATTAGCGATATAAGAATGTTTCCTGGTTGTGCCCTAAATAGAATTCTGGTAGCTTACAAATAGGTTTTTTTTTTTCCTCTCTCCATTGTTTTTACATCAAAATAGACGGAAAAAATTTCCTTTTTTTTATGGTATTTAAGCACTGTCAGGCACTGTACTAAATTATGAAGTAGATAAAAGTTAATCAGGTTGAGGACAGTCCCTGTCCCACACCTCCTCTCTGATCTCCCATCCTCCTGTCTCTCTCTGCTTCAGTCCATACTTCACTCTGCTGCCCAGATTCTCTTTCTACAGAAATGCTCTGGGCATGTCACTCTCCTCCTCAAAAACCTCCGGTGGTTGCCTATAGACCTTCGCCTGAAACAAAAGCTCCTCACTCTTGGCTTCAAAGCTCTCCATCACTGTGCCTCCTCCTACCTCACCCCCCTTCTCTCCTTCCACAGCCCACCCTGCCCATTTCACTCTTCTGCCGCTCACCTCCTCACTGTGCCTTGTTCACACCTGTCCTGCCATTGACCCCTGGCCCACGTCCTACCACTAACCTGGAATGCCCTCCCTCCTCACATCTGCCAAACTCTCTTCCCCTCTTCAAAGCCCTACTGAGAGCTCACCTCCTCCAGGAGGCCTTCCCAGACTGAAGCCCTCCCTTTCCCTCTGCTCCTTCTTTCCTCCCCATTGCCCCTACTCCCTCCCTCTGCTCTAACCCCTTTCCCTCCCCACAGCACTTGCGTATATTTATATATACACAAATTTATTTTATTAATGATGTGTATATATCTATGATTCTTTTTATCTATTTTGATGGTTTTGATGCCTGACTACCTGTTTTGCTTTGCTGTGCATCTCCCCCTTTTAGACTGTGAGCCCATTGTTGGGCAGGGAATGTCTCTGTTGCCCAACTGTACAATCCAAGTGCTTAGTACAGTGCTCTGCACACAGTAAGTGCTCAATAAATACAATTGAATGAATAATCCCCATTTTACAGATGAGGTAACTGAGGCCCAGAAAAGTGAAGTAACTTGCCCAAGGTCACACAGCAGACACACGGCAGAGTCAGTATTAGAACCCAGGGCCTTCTGACTTCTAGGCCTGTACTCTATCCCCTAGGCAACACTGCTTCTCATTGCTCTCTCCCTGAGGACCTCAATCTAACTCTAACAAATGTATTGTACTGTTCCGAGTGTTTAGTACAGTGGTCTACACAGAGTAAGCTCCCAGTAAATACTATTGATTTGACTGAGGTGATCTCAGTATAGTGGTGATGTTGTCCCGTATCACCTAGCCAACAAGCAGCTGTTTTAGTTTCATTTAGAAACTTCCACCCGATTCTATAGTCCAGAAGAAAATCCCTTATTTCTAGAGCCTGAAACTGAAAACCAGGTCTTCTGTTGCCAGAGCCGTGTTCTTTCCACTAGACCATCATCAAGTTACTCTTGATTAGCCCTTCTCATTGTCAGCCATTCCAATGCTATCACGGCCAAAGTTTTATCACCGCTTCCCAAGCTATTTCTCACGATTTTGGAAGGCATTCCAATCTGCACACTCCAACCTCCTTTATTTCTCATCCAGTTTTCTTTCTCCCACCTCTCTTCTCTCTACAGAGTTCCTTCCATCTCTGTGAACTTGATGTGTAAAGGCAGGGAAGTGGTGTTGCTGAACCACATTTGTAAATTAAATGTGCTTTTGTTCCTAAAATATCCTGGCCCCAAAGCTTCTTGGCTTTAGAGCAATGTGGCCTGTACTTTGACAATGATATACTACAGAATCATTATCATCATACAACTGAATGAATGAATCATCAGTGGTATTTGACCAGTGCTTATTATGTGCAAAGCACTGTACTCAACAATTGGGAGAGTACAACAGGGTTGGGAGACATGTTCCCTGTCTACAGTGAGCTTACAGTCTAAAGAGGGAGACAAACACACAGATAATTTATAATATATAATTTATAGATATGTACATAAGTGCTGTGGGGCTAAGGATGGGACCAATATCAAAAGCCCAAAGGTCACAGATCCAAGTGTGTTGATGCCCCAGAGGGGAGAGGTAGCCGGGGAAAAGAGGGCTTAATCGGGGAATGCCATGTTGGAGGAGATGTGACCTTAATTAGGCTTTGAAGATGGGGAGAGAGGTGGTTTGCCATTATGGAGGAGGAGGGAGTTTGAAGCTAGAGGGAGAATATAGGAAAGGAGTTGGCAGTGAGATAGATGAGATTCATTCATTCAATCATATTTATTGAACACTTACTGTGTGCATTGCAGGGCACAGTGAGTAAGTTAGAGCTAGAGGGGTGGAGTATGTGGGCTGAGGTGTAGTAAGGAGATAAGTGAAACGTCGGCAGGGACAAGCTGAGTGATTTCTTTATAGTCAATGGTTAGGAGTTTCTGTTCGATGCAGAGAAGGATGGACAACTACTGGAGGTTCTTGAGGATTGGAAAGACATGGACAGAACTTTCTTTTGGAAAAATGATCCATGCAGCAGAGTGAAGTAGGGCTGGAGTGAGGAGAGACTGGAGGCTGAGGGGTCAGCAGGGAGGCAGAGGAAGTAGCCAAGGTGGGACAGGATAAGTGCTTGGACCAGCACGGTAACAGTTTGGATGGAGAGGAAAGAATGGATTTTAGCAATTTTAGTAGAACTGACAGGATTTGGTGACAGATTGAATATGAGGGTTGAATAAGACATGAGTAGAGGACAAAGACAAGATTATAGGCTTGTGAGATAGGGATGATAGTGGTATTGTCTACAGTGATGGGAAAGTCATGGGGAGGAAAGGGTTTGAGTGGAAAGATAAGGAGTTCTATTTTGGACAGGTTTAGTGGTTAATATTGGTAATTCCTTCTAGCATCATTCATTCTTTGGCAGGTTTGCTCAGTGTGAAAATTTTCAAATTCTATACATACATCATTTCACTGGTCCCTGTTGAAGTTGTGAAATCAAGAATAATACTAATTTTGAAAGACTTTGCTATTCTGCATCAGAATAAAAATCATAGAATGCTTTTTACAGCAATCTTCTTCATGTCAAACTTTTTCATCTTCTCTATTAAGGGAATTTAAAACACTTCCCGGCATATTTTTACAGTTCCTTCCATGACCACAAGAAGTGTCATTGCTAAATTACCCCTAAAATCTAGTGTGGTTTAGTGAGAAAAACCACAGGCCTGGGAGTCAGAGTCTAGGGGTTCTAATCCCAGCTCTGCCTTACCCGCTGTGTGACCTTGAACAAGTCACTTCACTTCCTCAATTTCCCCAGCTGTAAAATGGGAATTCATATCTGTTGTCCCTTCTTTTTAGACTGCGAGCCCCTGTGTGACCGGGGCTGTGCTTGGTCTGATTTTCTTGTTTCTACCCCAGTTTTTAGTACAAACGTGGCACATAGTGAGCATTTAAACAAATACCCCTATAATTATTTTTCATCCCACTATTCTATCTACCTATAGATCTTCCATCCTAATTGTTAGAAATGTACCATCTAAGATCCCTAACTGTTCCCCTAGTGATATGTAACTGTCTTTAAATGCTCATTCCAGACTAAGGGTTGGATTCTGTTCTATACTCTTTATGAAAATATAGCTCCCTCATTTATCCTCCCGATTGTGTGCTGCTAGGAGAGATTTGAATTCTCATCCAATCAATCAATGGTATTTCTTGACGGCTTACTATCTGCAGAACACTGTACTAAGTGTTTGGGAGAGTAAAATACAGCTTCCACTCATATTTTGCCTCAAGACTCTATTTTTTCCATTATTATATGAATGGATTCATTGCTTAGTTCTAATCATTTAAAATCTCTTTCACTTTGATCCTAGGTCATTAGTACTTTGGACCCTGCATTACATCTGAGAAAACTAAGAATCTCAATAAATATTTGACATAGAAACTGTAAAGAGTTCATAAACAGTCAACTTTTCTAGTAATTCAAAAGAGGCTCATTGGCAAAGGAAATAAGGCATGCATTGTTCTTCGGGAAGAATTAAAACAAACACCTATTTTTAAATTGTAGATGTTCCAGATGACAGATTTAGCACAAGGTTTTAAGGAGACTAATTTATCCAATTAGTTTGGTAATTAGAACTCTACAAATATATCTATATACATGTGTGAGAAATTCATGCTAAAAATAAAAGAAAAATGTCAATTCTTACCTGAGAGCAATTCTCAATCCAAGCGTAATTTACTTCTGCTGTAGTCCTTGCACTATGAACAAGTCCTTGGAGAAGGACAGGTTGGATTTGCCTCAGTGTTGTAGTGAAAAACAGGCCATTTCTCAGCCTGTTCTTGATGCAGCAGAGAGATTAGGAAATAGCTATTGTCCTATCTGCATACCTTATTTTGGAAGCTGTTTATTTGTTGACTCGTTAAATGGCTTTTAGGTATTAGAAATTTACTAATATGAGGTTGTGTGTGGGAAGCAAATGTAGTCAGTCTACTGAGTTTGCAAACTGTTAAGGAAGAAAATCTTTCTACCTTTAATTTTGATAAAGAAGCAGTGCAGCCTACAGGATTAGAGCATAGGCCCGAGAGCCGAGGATCTGGGTTCTAACCCCAGCTCCCCCACTTATGCTGTGCGACCTTGAGCAGCCTTTCAGTGCCTCAGTTTCCTCAACTGCAAAATGGGTATTCAATACCTGTCTTTCCTACTACTTAGACTGTGATCCCCATGTGGGACAGGGCCTGTATCCAGCCTGGTTGACTTGTATCTATCTCAGTGGTTAGAGCAGTGCTTGGTGCATAGTAAGCGCTTAAACACCAATAAAAAAGGAAAAACTTCCTAGACAATTTCATGACTCTTCAGTTATAGGAGAAGTTTGAATTCTGTAAAATTAATCTGTGCCATTGAACTTTAGTGATGCTGGTTTTTATGTTTTTTTAGTGGTATTTACTAATGGCCAGCTGTAAGCCAGGTACTATACTAAGCATTGGGGAATAATAATGATACAAATAATATTGGTATTGATAAGTGCTTACTATGTGCCAAGCA
Source organism: Ornithorhynchus anatinus (assembly GCF_004115215.2). Lineage (NCBI taxonomy): Eukaryota > Metazoa > Chordata > Mammalia > Monotremata > Ornithorhynchidae > Ornithorhynchus > Ornithorhynchus anatinus. The sequence goes on from NC_041728.1 coordinate 161,637,620, forward strand.
CTGTTCTAAGCGCTGGGGTAGATAAAGGGTAATGAGGTTGTCCCACGTGAGGCTCACAGTCTTAATCCCCATTTTACAGATGAGGTAACTGAGGCACAGAGAAGTTAAGGGACTTGCCCAAAGTCACACAGCTGACGGAGCCAGGATTAGAACCTGTGACCTCTGACTCCTAAGCTCGTGCTCTTTCTACTGACACACTGCTTCTCTAGACACAAGCTAGTAAGGTTGGACAAAGTCCATGTCTCATGTGGGGCTCACAGTCTCAATCCCCACTTTACAGATGGGGTAACTGAGGCACAAACAAATTGACTTAATCAAGGTCACACAGCAGATATGGGGCAGAGCTGGGATCAGAACCAGGTCTTATGAGTCCTCAGCCTCTTTTATTTCCCCTAGGCCATGCTTGCCACGTTACTTATTTGTCTACATTTGGAAGCACCCTTTTGTTAACTATTTTACATGCTTGAAGCTTATATTTGCTTTGGGACAAGAAACTATACAAGAGAAAGACAGCTCAGAGCACTGGCTAAAGACTTGTAGATTTTCTCTGCAGTCACAACACCAGGGAAGAATTAAAACCATTGAGAAGAAACCTCTGCCTGCTGCTGAAATAGAAGGTAAGTATTACAGAGCTACGTTATTTTTAATTAGTTGCTTCTGATTCAATATTCATTTATAATGATAGTAAAATAGTAATATTAACGGTATATATTTAATTGCTTAACATAAGCCCTGGGGCAATCTAAGAAAATCGTATGGGACATGGTACTTGTCCCACAGAGGACTGGTAAATTGAAAGGAAGGAAAACATACCTGCATTTTTAGATAATACAGAGATTAAGTGAAGCCCTATGGTCTAGTGGACAGAGCACAAACCTAGAGACCTGAGTTCTAATGCTAGATGCCTGCAGTGTTACCTTGGGCAAGTCACTCAACTTCTCCATGCCTCAGTAGGCACTCAAATTCCACCCACTGATTTGAGCACAATCATTTTGGAAGGTGAGAGGGAAGGAGATCAGAGGCACTGGCAGAAGGGATAGACTGAGAGAACGGGGCAGGGAAATCTCTTAAAGCATGGTTGGGGAGGATGAGAAAGGCTGTAGGTGTGGTAGAGAGTTGGAGAAGTGGTCTGACTTTAGTTAATGGTTATCATCAATCCTTGGAGCAAAGGCAGCTTGGCATTCTCTCTCCCTAATCAACCAAGAAATCTGAGTTTCCATGAGTTGAGGTTCATTGCAGAGAACTGGCTGAACTCCAGGATTTCCTTGTCCAAGACCTTGTTGTAGAATTCAAGGTTAAATCAGCTACTCCGTACACTAATCCAAAAGATTCTGGGATCTTGTGTTTACTCCTTTGCCTGTCTGTATACCAGAGGGACAGTAAATAATGCTAAAATATCACCAAACACTGTTCATCTATATTGGTGAAACCCAAACAATACCAAGGATCATCAAATTCAGAAAATGTAGAACTTACATACAAAATTACATAATTAAGGAAGTTCTAGACTGTGAGCCCGTTGTGGGCGGGGATCGTCTCTGTTGCTGAACTGTACCTTTCAAGTGCTCCGCACACAGTAAGTGCTCAATAAATACGATCGAAAGAAAGAATGTGAAGATTAAACATAGCCACTTCCACTGGGATCTTTTGAATCGGAAAAGCAGTTGTATGCTTAATTCTCAGAGGTGATGGGCATGAAGGGTGCAAATTCACAAAATTTGTTCCATTTGACTCCAAAATACATGGAACTAGAAGCCCTTCCTAGTTTAAGGGGAGGATTTATTTCCTTAATACTCTGCTCCTTTTCTTGTAGAAATGTCAGCTTTTTTGTTTTCTTTTAGACTCCCAACTAGCACCCCTGGAATTGAAAGACTGCACCATTGGGGCTGGAGGAGAAATTGTCCCTACAAAGAGTGCTTAGGAACTCTGTACAATAATATTTAAATCAAAATCATTTTCTCCCTGCTAATTCCCTAAAGGCTACCTGTTCTATTGAAGACTGGACTGAAGTCAATTCATTGTCTTCCCATCCCAAATGAGGGGAGAGAGCATTTGTTCACCATCATTATACACAACTAGACTGTACTGTGAGCTTGTGTAGGCAGGGATTGTCTCTTTATTGCTGTAGCACAGTTTCCCAACTGCTTAGTACAGTGTTCTGCACACAGTAAGCACTCAATAAATACAATTGAATGAATGAGTGAACTATGCCATATTGAAGACTGTGGTCTGTTCTCTCGTAATGTGTGTTTTCACTGTGCATCTTGATATAACACTATTGTAGAATTGTAGAAAGTTATTTATTGCGATTACGTTGTCTTGTTTCTGTCTGTCTCCCCCGATTAGACTGTAAGCCTGTCAATGGGCAGGGATTGTCTCTGTCGCCGAATTTACATTCCAAGTGCTTAGTACAGTGCTCTGCACATAGTAAGCGCTCAATAAATACTATTGAATGAATGAATTGGGCTTTTATTTCCTCCCCTCAAGACAAGACTGTAAACCTGTTATGTGCAGGGAACATGTCTGCTAATTCTGTTGCATTGTACTCTCCCAAGTGCTTAGTAAAGAACACTGATTACTGATTACTGCATCCGCATCCTTTATCAACTGCCAACCTCCTGTCTCTCTTCACTTCACTCCACTGCCTGGATTATTTTTCTACAGAAACGCTCTGGGCATGTCACCCACTCCTTAAAACCTTCAGTGGTTGCCCATCAACCTTCAAATCAAGCAAAAACTCCTCACCATTGGCTTCAAAGTTCTCCATCACCTTGCCCCCTCCTACCTCACCTCCTTTCTCTCCTACAGCCCAGCCCGCACACTCTGCTCCTCTGCCGCTCACCTCCTCACTGGGCCTCGTTCTCGCCTGTCCCGCCATCGACCCCTGGCCGATGTCCTACCTCTGGCCTGGGATGCCCTCCCTCCTCACATCCGCCAAACGAGCTCTCTTCGCCCCTTTAAAGCCCTACTAACAGCTCACCTCCTCCAGGAGGCCTTCCCAGGCTGAGCCCCCCTTTTCCTCTGCTCCTCTTTCCCTCTGCATCTCCCCTACTCCCTCCCTCTGCTCTACCCCCATCCCACCCCACAGCATTTGTGTATACATGTATTTATTATTCTATTTATCAATGATGAGTATATATCTATAATTCTACTTATTTACATTGATGCAATTTATGCCTGTCCACTTGCTTTGCTTTCCTTTGTTGTCTATCTCCCCCGTTCTAGACTGTGAAGACCAATGGGTAGGGATTATATCTGTTGCCGAATTGTACTTTCCAAACGCTTAGTACAGTGCTCTGCACACAATAAGCGCTCAATAAATATGACTGAATGAACACGGCAGTCCCTCCAAATGCTCTATAGTGCTCTGCACATAGTAAGCACTCAAATACCATTAATAAAATACTTACCATAACAGAGGAGAAACCCGGTCATGCTTGTTGTGGGCAAGGAATGTGTTCACCAACTCTGTTACACTGCACTCTTTCAAGAGCTCTGCACACAGTAAGCACTCAAATCCATTTGATATACTCGCACACACACATTTATATACATATACACACACACATATATATATGAACACATACACACTTTTCCTAAATCATTCATGCAGTATACTCTAGTGGAAATGGGCTGCAAATACCTAGGTATGGTACACTGACCACACACAAAAAAATTAGAAATAATCAGGATTACACATTGTTCCCTTTCAATATTTTGCTGATCTGATGCTGAGATTACCAAGTTTTACAGAGGCAATGATGAGATGTACGCCCAATCCCGACCATTCCTCTTTTATCAATTCCCCTCTAAGAACAACTTTCCCAAGCAGCCAATTCTTCTCGTGACACTTGCTATATGGAGAATATGATGTGCAAACAAATAAACAGAAATGACATTTAATTTCAAGCTCCATTAGAAACATATAGAGATGGAGTACAACAAGGTCTGCCAAAATGGTAAAGGACAAATATATTTCCGATCGATTGCTTGAAAAACTATACAAACCCAGAAATCAGACCAAATGCTGAACACTAGTCAAAGTCTCTTTAAAATAGTCTGATTTAGAATATACTGAATCATACGTCGTGCCCGTATACTTAGGATTAGCACTTTTACAGAAATTATTCCTTTCACAAAGTTTTTTGAGTCCCTCAGAAATTTTGGAAACCAGGCCTATATGAAAAATTTTTAATCTTTTTTTAAAAAAAACCTATCAGCAGTCCATGACAGTAAAGACTTAAATGTGGAAAAAAAATTTGGAGCTAAACACATCAGCAAGGTGTCTTAGACAACTCTGTACAATCATATCTGCCATAATGTGCTTTCACTAAGCATTTGGCTAAAACACTATAGTGGAATGAGGAAACATTCTTCCGACAGTGGGTATCTTGCAACCACAGCTGGGTGCTGTTGCAACAAACAACTGGGAACATTTGTGTGACACTATGTGTTAGCCTTACCGCATGATTTTTCACAAGAAGACGAGCCCCACATAATAAAATACGCGACATGCCAAGCTTAGGAATCAGAGGACCCAGGTTCTAATCCTGGCTTTACCACTTTGCTGTGTGACCTTAAACTAGTCACTAACTACTCTGTGCCTCAGTTTCCTCATCTGCAAAACAGCAATTAAACCCCTGTTCTCCCTCTTACTGGGAGCCCCATGTGGGACAGGCACTGTGTCCAATCTGAATAACTTGCATCTACCCCACAGCTTAGAACAGTGCTTTATACACAGTACACTCTTTACTAATACCACAGGAGAAAAAAGTGAGGTACTTGTAAAGTAATTCACACCGAAGCTTTGCTATATTGTTGGAGAATTGCTCTTCCTCATTCCAAATGGCCATAGACGGTAAAAATTATCGACGGAAAGTGTAACTGTATTAATTAGATCATCATATTCTTATTACATTTGTTGGGTGAGAAACCTGCCGTGGGTTATTAAAATAAAAGTTTTAAGAAGGGTAAATATCAGCCTCTTCACTTATCTCCCAACCATCCGTCTCTTCCCCACTCCAGTCCTTATTTCATTCTGCTGCCCAGGTCATTTTTCTTTTTTTTTTTTTTTTGAAAAAAAAAAGGTCAGTATTTCCCCATTCCTCAAGAACCTCCTCGGGTTGCCCGTCCACCTCCACATCAAAAGGAAACGCCTTAGCAACGACTTCAAAACGCTCAATCAGCTCACCCCTCCTACCTGACCTTTATGATTTCCTAGGACAATCCATTGTGCACGCTTCACTCTTGATATGCCCATTTACTCACTGCAGGAAACATTTGCCATATAGGCAGACTAGGAAGCTGTGCAGCCCAGTGGGAAGAGCCCCGGAGTCAGGACCTGAGTTTTAATTCCGGCTCTATCACTTGTCTGTTGCGTGACCCTGGGCAAGTCACTTAAGCAGCTGCACTGGGGTGAATACAAGCAAATTGGGTTGGGCACAGTTCCTGTCCCACGTGGGACTCAGTCTCAAATCCTCATTTTCCAGATGAGACTGTAAGCCCGTCAAAGGGCAGGGACTGTCTCTGTTACAGATTTGTACATTCCAAGTGCTTAGTACAGTGCTCTGCACATAGTTAGCGCTCAATAAATACTATTGAATGAATGAATGAATGAAAGAGCCCGGGCTTGGGAGTCAGAGGTCATAGGCATGAATCCCAGCTCCGCCACTTGTCAGCTGTGTGACTTTGGGCAAGTCACTTAACTTCTCTGTGCCTCAGTTACCTCATCTGTAAAATGGGGATTAAAACTGTGAGCACCACGTGGTACATCCTGATCACCTTGTATCCCCTCAGCGCTTAGAACAGTGCTTTACACATAGTAAGCGCTTAACAAATACCACCATTATTATTATTAATTTCTCTATGCCTCAGTTACCTCGTTTATAAAATGGGAATTAAGACTGTGAGCCGCATGTGGGACACGGACTCTGCCTAATCTGATTAGTTTGTATCTACCTCAGTGCTTATTACAGTACCTGGCACACAAGTAAGCATTTAACAAATATCATAAAAAAGCAAAATAAAAAAAGAACTCCGTGAATGAACATGCTTTCGATAATTTAGTACAATGCTTTTCACACAGCAAGTACTCAATCACTACAATTCACTGATCGACACAGACAGAGAATATTGGGCTGAGCTGATCCAGTAATGTCATTCATGCTAATAATAATGATAATCATTGTGGTGCTGGAAAAGTAGCATGACCTAGTGGAAAATAGCCCAGGCCCAAAAGTCAGTGTTCTAAAGCTGGAGCTGCCACTTGGCTACCATGTAACCCTGGGTAAGTCACTTAACTTCTCTTTGCCTCATTTGTAAAATAAGGATTAAATACCTGTTCTCCCTATTCCTTAGATTTTAATGTCTGGGTGGGACAGGACTGTGTCCGTTCTACAGTCTATCGTACAATGCTTGGTAGATAATAAGTTAACAAATGCCAAAATTATCATTGTTAAGCACCTATTATGTGCCAAGCACTGTACTAAGCGCCGGGATAGATATAAGTTAATCAGGTTGCCCTATCCCTTACGAGGCTCATATTCTAAGGAGGAGGGGAAACGGCTATTGAATCTCCATTTTACAGGTGAGGAAACTGAGACCTAGAGAAGTTCATTCATTCATTCGATCGTATTTATTGAGCACTTACTGTGTGCAGAGCACTGTACAAGTGCTTGGAAAGTACAATACAGCAAAAAAGAGAGATAAACCCTCCACGCAAGTTGCAACTTGGCCAAGCTCAAACAGTAAGCAAGTAGCAAGGAAGCATCAAATAATGTGGTGCAAAAGTCCCAGCTGACATTTTAAGAACACAAAGGAAGATCATTTAATCGGATTTTCTAGCTTCGGAAAGGCCTGTACTGGCCTACATTACATGTTCCCAGATAATTGCCTATATACCTCTGCAGAAAATTCCATAACCTCTATCTGTTTAATATGTTCTACTATAAGCAAATCATTCCTATCTAACCTACCCATTAGACCATAACTAAACAACTTAAGTTTTCATGTTAATTTCACTGTAGATACAGAACAGCTAATTATTTACAACCTTTCGTCAAACAACCACTCGCTTATCGTACAGGATGACACTACGGCTCCTACACTAAGGCAGTCCAAGAATTGTAACGCCAATTTTCAAAATCATCTATTTTGAACTTGACCGGTTTCAAGTTACTATGCCTCAAGCACCTAAGTGCTGGGAGAGATACAAGTTAGTCAGGAGAGTCCCTATCCCACATGGGGCTCGAAGTCTAAACAGAAGGGAATACAGGTATTAAATCCCCACTTTACAGTTGAGGAAACTTAGGCACCAGAAGTCAAGTGTTTTGCCTAAGGTCACAAAGCAGGCAAGTGGTAATGCCAGAATTAGAACCCAGGTCCTCTGACTTCCAGGTCCTCGTGCTTTCCACCAGGCCATCCTGCTTCTCTGCGGCACTGTTTTTATCAAGTCGATCAAGGAATATCTTTATGCAACTGCTTCACTTCATGATAGTTCTTTCAGCTAGTCATTAGATTTTCTTTCCTTTTATGAGCTGTAAATAAGTGTACTTAAAAGGAGGAAGGGTAGATGTGAGATCTGAGATAAAGAAAAGGAGAGAAAAATGTTTTCTGGGTGGTTTAGAGAGGAAAATAGGTGCTTCAGAAGAGTAATGGCAGACCCAAAGAGATAAGCTATTTTTCCAAAACATCATGGGGTAGAGTGAGGGGAAAGGATGGAAAGAGGGGAGATGGACAATTCTTAAAAGCAGGGTTATCTTATTTCTGAACAAACGTAAATCTTCCTTTAACTTTTCTTTCTTGCCAAAATGATCCAAAGCACATTCATTTCCTTCCTAGATCTTGTACTCGAAGCTATGAGAGAGAATGAGTTCTCCGAAGGAGTATCTGTACGTGGACAATAGAAGGGGACCTAGAATTCAGGCTTGAAGGACCCTCGCAGAGGGTGGGAGGCGGAGGAGGAGCCTGTGAATGAGACCGAGAATGAGCGGGCAAAGAGGAAGAAAACCAGGAGAAGACAGTGTTAGGTTGAATGAAGTTTCCAAGAGAAGGGGGTGTTTAAATGGTGTTGAAGGCAACTGAGAGGTCTAAGCCGATTAGGATGAAGAGGCCATTGAATTGGGCCAGGAGGAGGTCACTGGTGTCCTTAGAGTGGGCGGTTTTTGTGGCGTGTAGGGCCTGAAGCCAGCTTAGAGAGGGTCAAAGAGGGAATTGGAAGAGAGGAAGTGGAAGCGGCGGAGGGGGGGCTTTTTTAGGATAGGGGAATAAATAAGCATGTTTGAAAGCAATGGGGAAGAAGCCAATGAAAAGTGAATGGTTGAAGATGGCGTGCGGGGAAAGAATAAGAGAGGAGACATGTTTTGATAAGGGGCCAAGGGATGGGATCGGAGGTGCAGGTGAAGGGGTTGGATTTTGAGCGGAGGCAGGAGTTCTCTTGCAATACTGCTGGGAATGATGGGAGAGTCAAAGAAGGGGCGGTGGGAGTGAGGGACTGGAGAGGAATAGGGGAGTATCAACAGTTATGGATGATTATGGATATTATGGTTAGGAGAAGCAGCGCAGCTCAGCGGCAGGAGCATGGGCTTGGGAGTCAGAGGATGTGGGTTCTAATTCTGGCTCCGCCACTTGTCTGCTGTGTGACCTTGGGCAAGACGCTTAACTTCTCTGCGCCTCAGTTATCTCATCTGTAAAATGGGGATTAAGACTGTGAGCCCCAGGTGGGACAACCTGATTACCTTGTATCTATCCCAGCGTTTAGAACAGCGCTTGGCACATAGCGTGGCTCAGTGGAAAGAGCACGGGGTTTGGAGTCAGAGGTCATGAGTTTGAATCCCAGCTCTGCCACTTGTCAGCTGTGTGACTGTGGGCAAGTCACTTAACTTCTCTGTGCCTCAGTTACCTCATCTGTAAAATGGGGATTAAAACTGTGAGCCCCACGTGGGACATCCTGATTCCCCTGTGTCTACCCCAGCGCTTAGAACAGTGCTCGGCACATAGTAAGCGCTTAACAAATACCAACATTATTATTAGTAAGCACTTAAATACTATTATTATTATTGTTTTCCAACCTTTTGTCTTGGTGCTTTTCCTTGGAACTCTCTCTCTCTCCCCTCCAACCTACTTCTGCAGCTCACAACCTAAATGGGGAAAGGCATACACGTAAAAGCAATGAGAAGGTATTCAGAACCAGAAACATATTCAAAATTCTACAAGTCCAAATTTACAGAAATGAAATCCAAAGATCAACCACCACTCTCAAAACCCTACTCAAAAGCCCATCTCCTCTTGGAAGCCTTCCCCAACTACTCTCATCTCCCTCCTTCCTGCATCGCTGAGGCACTTGAGTCAACCGTTAAGGACTTCTCACCCCACAGCACTTCAAATTTATTTTTGTGTTTTAATATTCAATCGTACTCTTTTCTAACCTCTCATTTCCCTAACCTATTCACCCTCTCTTCCTGCTTCAACTATGGGTCTGAACTCCTTAAGCCCCAGAGCGGTACATAATCTTATACCCTGCCACTTCCCTATCTGTAAATTTTAATGTCTTTCTTGTATTGTACTCTTAGTACAATGCTCTGCACACAGAGAGCACTAATAAACTGTGCCATTTTCATATTCTCATTTGCCTCTCCTGAAGAAGACAGAAAATTAGATAAACTACAAGAAATCACACTCCAAAAAAGATGACCCACCTTCTACTTTTATTGCCTGAAACCAAGTTTCGTTATGCTTCAAATCATTAAATACTGCAACTATGATATTAAATACAAACTAATTTACCAAAATAATTGAATTCTGAATATTATATACAGTAATATACATTTTACATTACACAATCAGGGTTTTATTCACAAGGAAAATCTGATTCAAAAGTTAAAGTTGCCACACTAGAATACATTTCACCCAAGCGGTCCTATTCATACTCCAAAAAAACCCCTCAAAAATAGGCAGGGATAGTTAAAAAAAAAAATCACACATGAACATGCACTCAACCAAGTTAGTCCAAAATTAATTAAATTTCATTCATAGCAAAATAGTAAAAGTGTCCATTTTGAATATAAAAAAGATACAAACTCTAAAATTATATGGGTTGTAAAAAGCTCCTTTCCTACACCTTTATTATGCTGGTGATTGAAAATATTCCATTTTAAGAAACTAAGCCATTTATGAAATCCAGACTTCCAACCTTAAGAATTAGTTTAGGATCACCCCAATGCTATATAAGAAGGGAAAAAAACAACAACCCTAAACCGAACCCCTTCGAAGAAGATTAAAACCGCAAGCAAGAGTTTATATCATCAAAATGGATATAGTTGCATATGGTTTCGTGCAATGCAGTTTATCAAAGTCATTCACATGAGTCTATTTTATTCAACTGGTTAACCCTCACTTCCCAACCATAAAGAGAAAAAGCCACTGGAGTAGAACAAAATATTCATCTCAGATGGAACACAATTTTTAGGATCTCGATCTCACCGGGCTAAATTAGGGAAGAAAATTTAGGAGTCACAAAACCTGGTAGTGAATACACTCTCCCAACTCCCCCCCAACACAGCAAGCTCCCTCAAAACTCTCAAGAGGGACGAATCTTCAAGGCCCATTTGATCATTAAACAAAATATAATTAATTGGCCAGTCTGATTTCATTGTAGTTTTAGCACTACCAATTTATTCCCATCGCAAATTCCAATGCCTCTTATAATACAGAGCAGAGAGTTACATACGGTTCTGAAGAAAGGAAACTTCACCTTCCCCAACACATTCTCACTCATTTGGTTTGACTGCTTGAAAAATCCTAGTCCCCACAGAGCAGAAACTGTAAAGCAACCATTATTTCATTTTGCACCAGATATTACATCTTTGTTGCATACGACAGAGACAAAATTATAATACACCAATACATAAGGAGCAGTTAATGTGAATTGACCTGATTGTTTTCCTGAAGCTTATAAAACTACACATCACATATTTCAAGGCGCTAGGTTTTTTCCCCCCATAATAGAAAAAGAATATATGTATATAAACTAGAAGTTACATGTTTAATCACATAGAAAATTTTTCTTTTGTAAAACATTGCAAAAAACCCTTTGAAAAATGTGCTTCAGAAGCCATTTTAATTGTGTTTGACATTTTACATTAGGTTTGGATATAAAAAGCAGCACTAACCTAGAATATCAAAATAGCATATCTATATAAATGTCAGAGCATCTAATACAAAAGTAAAAAAGTCAAAATTTTAAATTCCTGTAATTAAATATCCTAGAGTTCAGTAGGCCTATTTTTCAGCAGCTTCAAGAGAGTCTCTTGGCTTTTCCCGTAGAACTATGCAAATTACATTTCAGCTCTTCTGTGGGATTTCTCTGCAACAGCCCCCGCTTCCTCATCTTCTTCCTCCTCGTAGTTGTCCTCGTGCCCTCTCGGATGATTTTCTTCTTGAACGTCCTGTTCTTCACCTTCGTTGTTTTTTTCATCAACCTGAAAGTTTCATTGGGAACATAATAATAATAATGTTGGTATTTGTTAAGCACTTACTATGTGCCGAGCACTGTTCTAAGCGCTGGGGTGGACACAGGGGAATCAGGTTGTCCCACATGGGGCTCACAGTCTTAATCCTCATTTTACAGATGAGGTAACTGAGGCACCGAGAAGTTAAGTGACTTGCCCAAAGTCACACAGCTGACAAGTGGCCGAGCCGGGATTCGAACCCACGATCTCTGACTCCAAAGCCCGTGCTCTTTCCGCTGAGCCACGATGCTTCTCTAACATACTGGATGACAGGTGGCAGGGACGAGAGGGACCTCAGTGCCCCATTTTCCTCCACACAGACACACACAAAGAAGAGGGCTGAGAAAGAGCAGTCTCTACTTCTACAGGAGGGAGCCAGGCAAGAGACTCCACAGCCGCAGAAATTCAGCAGTTGTTCATTTTCTATGCTCGGTCTGAAAAGACCGAAAAGGGAATGCTTTAGAGAAGCAGTGTGGACTAGTGGGTAGAGCATGGGCTTGGGAGTCAGAAGAACCTGGGTTCTCACCCTGGCTCCACCACTTGTTTGTTGTGCGACCATGGGCAAGTCGCTTAAGTTCTCTGGGCCTCAGTTCCCTCGTCTGCAAAACGGGGATAAAGACCGCAAGTCCCATGTGGGACATGAACCACCTCCAAGCTGATGAGCTGGTATCGATCCGCTTTGATCCGACACCTTTGGTCGTTTGATTTCATCCCGCCCCCAACCACACGGCACTTCTTATAACATCTAATTTATATATTATAAAGTGACTTCTTCATAATAACATCCGTCTCCCCCCAGACCATATGCTTCTTATGGGCAGGGAATGGCGTCTGTTGAGTCCGTTGTGCCGTACGCTCCCAAGCGCTCGGTATAGTGCTCTGCACGTAGTAAGCATTAAATGAACACAACTGAAGGATTGATATCTACGCCAGTGCTTAGCATACTGCCTGGGAGGGCATGGAAGCAGTAGCAGGGAGAGTCCACAGCCAGTCCCTTACGCTAGATGGCCAGGTCTTCCTGCACAGGAGAGTCAGTCATTTGTATTTATTGAGTTCCTACTGTGTGCAGAGCACTGAACTCAGTAGTTGGGAAAGTACAATATAACAATAACACACTCCCTGCCCATAATGAGCATACAGTCTAGAGAGGGAGACACTGATAGAAATAAATGAAATTGCAGATATGTACACAAGTGCTGTGGGGCTGGGAAGGGGACACGAATAGAGAAGCAGCGTGGCTCAGTGGAAAGAGCATGGGCTTTGGAGTCAGTAGCTCATGAGTTCGAATCCCAGCTCTGCCACTTGTCAGCTGTGTGACTGTGGGCAAGTCACTTAACTTCTCTGTGCCCCAGTTCCCTCATCTGTAAAATGGGGATGAAGACTGTGAGCCCCACGTGGGACAACCTGATTCCCCTATGTCTACCCCAGCGCTTAGAACAGTGCTCGGCACATAGTAAGCGCTTAACAAATACCAACATATATACATATATATATATATAAAGTGAACACGTCAAGGCGACGCAGAAGGGAGTGGAAGAGGAGGAAAGGAGGCTTAGGGAAGGCCTCTCGGAAGAGATGTGCCTTCGATATACGGCTTGCTTTGAGGGAAGGGAGAGTAATTGTCGATCGGATATGAAGAAGGAGGGCATTCCGAGCCAGAGGCAAGACATGGGCAAGAGTCACTGGCGAGATAGACGAGATCAAGGTCGAGTGAGAAGGTCAGTATTAGAGAAGCAAAGTGTAAGGGCTGGGTTACAGTAGGAGAGTAGCGAGGTGAGGTAAGAGAGGGGCAAGGGGATTAAGTCCTCTAAAGCCAACGGTGAGGAGTTTCTGGAGGTTCTTGAGGATTGGAGAAATGTGACCTGAACTTTTCTGTAGAAAAAGGATCCGGGGAGCAGAGTGAAGTACAGGCTGGAGTGGGGAGAGGCAGGAGGCAGGGAGGTCAAGCGAGGAAGCTGATATGATAATCATGGCATGACAGTATACGTGCTTGGAATATCATAGTAGCAGTTTGGATAGAGAAGAAAGGGCAGATTTTATTATTGATAATAATAATAATGCTGGCATTTGTTAAGCGCTTAACTATGTGCACAGAACTGTTCTAAGCACTGGGGTAGATACAGGGTAATGGGGTTGCCCCATGTGAGGCTCACAGTTAATCTCCATTTTCAGATGAGGTAAATGAGGCACAGAGAAGTTAAGTGACTTGCCCACAGTCATACAGCTGACAAGTGGCAGAGCCGGGATTCGAACCCATCACCTGACTCCGAAGCCCAGGCTCTTTCCACTGAGCCACATGATGGTCAAAATGACAGGATTTAGAGATGGATTGAATGAGAGGGAGCAGTCAAGAATAAGGTCAAGGATACGGGCTTGGGAGACAGGGAGAATGGTGGTGCTGTCTACACTTGGGAAAGTCAGGGGAAGGACAGGGTTTACGCAGGAAGATAAGGAGTTCTGTTTTAGACATGTTGAGCTTGAGATGACAGCGGGACAGTCAAGTAGAGATGTTTTGAAGGCAGGAGGAAATGCGAGAATGCAGAGAGGGAGAGAGATCAGGGTAGGAGAGAGGCACTTCCCGCCTTCCTCACTCTACCGGCGCTCCCATCAGCCCCAACTCCAACAAGGAGCGTGAGGGTGACTCGCCTAGACACACGACTCAGAGCTCATGGTAAGCAGGCAACGGTCTACCAACTCTGTTAAAGTGTAGGCTCCCAAGCGCTTAGTACAGTGCTTAACACATTATGAGCACTCAATAAATTCAATGGAATACCCTAATCTTCTTGATGTATACACCATTATCCTTGTATTTTTTTGGTTGTTTTTATGATTTTATTGTTTCATCCTTCCTTAAATGTCTGTCATGCCTAAGTCGTCCTTAATTCACGGACTGTTAGCCGCTTGAGGGCTAGGGAACGATATTTAATTCTCACCTTTGCGATATTTTTTTTTTCGAGCTCCTAGGACCGTACTCTGAAGTCACAGAGTATTTACTGAGAGGTTACTATATGCAATGCTTGGGAAAGTAAGCCCTTGATAAGTACCCCTTAGTATTACTGCTGTTACAACTACTAAATAAAGATGGCATTTGTTAAGCTATGTGCCAAGCACTGTTCTAAGCGCTGAGGTAGATACAAGGTAATCAGGCTGTCCCACATGGGGCTCACCATCTTAATCCCCCTTTTACAGATGAGTTAACTGAGGCACAGAGAAGTGAAGTGACTTGCCCAAAGTCGCACAGCTGATACATGGCAGATTAGAACCCATGACCTCTGACTCCCTAGCCCGTGCTCTTTCCACTAAGCCATGCCACTTCTCTACTACTTCTACGACCTCGACAATGACGAAGAACTGGGGTTTATCATCTCTTCCTATCTCTAGTCATTCATTATTTTCTTAAACTGGATTGACCCTGGAAACCCGGTGGGGCAAAGTTCCCTCTGACTGTCTTATATATCGACACCTAAAAGTTTCTGCTCTGAACAATGCCGAGAGTAGACCATAAAAACACCACAGTTTTCACGTACATTTTCATCGTTTTCACCATACGGCTCTTCGGGATTTTGTTCCAATTCCCTTTTCTTCTCTTCAGTCAGATCATCCTGTACCTAAACAAAGCACATAAGTATAATGTAATTTAATGTATCTTATTACCCTGGTCTAACTTTTGGTTCTGAGGATGTCGGGGCAAATTTAATGGGCAATGTGTAAATATGAAATGTGAAGCTACTGTTTTACCACGGCTGCCATAGCAGTAGCGTGGTCTAATCACTAGTACTCATCTGGAAATCTTGCCCCTCTATTCCTCTGCGAGCCAGTGAATTTCTGGCCACATCACCGCCTGTAAGGTTTTAGTTCTCCCTCCCTCCCACTGTGAGAATGTGAGTTAAGAACTACTCCTTATTTGTCTTGAAATCGCCTATCCTAGTAATCAGCACGGTGCTTAGCTGTAGTTAGCCTTTCATAAATACTATATTTACTTGCATAACTGTACCATCTTTTTGCGCAATTTCTGCAGCCCTCAAAGAGGGCAAAGGCTATTACGTGGGAAATTAAGTTTAGCAATAATGAAGCAGATGAAAAAAAGGGAAGGAAACACAGAGGACGAGGAAAGGAGGGGAGAAAAAAGAGGGAGATAAAGGGGCATTTGAGGCTGGGTCTCCCAAGCGCCGCACACAGGAGACGTTCAATGATTTGTCTGTGCTAAAACGATGATAATAATAACAACAACAACAAGAGGGCACTTGTTAAGCACTTACTTGTCTGTGCCAAGTGCTGGAGTAGAGATGAGATAATCAAGTTGGACCCAGTCCCTAACCCTGTCCCACATGTGGCTCATAGCCTTAGTAGGATGCAATAGGATTTAATCCCCATTTTACAGGAAGGAATTGAGGCACAGAGAAGTTAAGGGACTTGTCCAAAGTCACACAGCAGAGAAATGGCAGAGCTGGGATTAGAAGACAGATCCTCTGCCTTCCAGGCCCAAGTTCTTCCCACTGAGCCACACTACTTCCCACTCTCACCCTTCTACTTCTCAAGAGCTGGCTCACAGCCAACCTAATGAATTAACTATCCATCCCCACACCATCCAACAATATCCTGTTTTACTTCTCCTCCTCCCCGGTATCACCACTTAAAATGTATATGGTTAAAAAAGAGTAATCTTTTTTGAAGAACTGGTGAGGGGCAAGTATGCAATAGAGACAACTATATCAGTGAATGTAATACAAACATTGTTATTGTGGTTACTATTATATTACAGTTCCCACTAGGAATGCAGAGATAGAAGTTTCATCAAAAAAGTAATATAGATTAGAGCATCTCTAACTTTAAATGGAAGATACCCTACAAATTCCAAGCAACAGCACTTTCCATACAGTATTTCATTTAAAAAGATAGGCACAGGAAGCAAACACTGCATAAAAGTAGAGGCAGAAAAATACAATCTTTAGAGAGCAGTCCTGAGAAGCAACACTGCCCGGTGGAGAGAGCACGGGCCTGGGAGGTCAAAAGACCCGGATTCTAATTCCGGCTTTGCCACTTGCCTGTTGTGTGACCTTCTCTGTGCTTCTACTTCCTTATCTGTAAAATGGCAATTCAATGCCTGTTCTCATTCCTCCTGTGAGTGGGAGCCTCATGAAGAACAGGGACTTGTGTCTGACCTAATGACCTTTTTATCTACCCCAGCACTGTGCATCCATCCCATCTATCTCGCCACCAGTTCCTTGCACACATCCTGTGTCTGGCCTGGAACTTCCTCCTTTCTTTGTATCTGGCAGACTATCACTCTCCCCACCTTCGGAGCCTTAATAAAAGCACATCATCTCCACGGCTTCCCAACTAAGCTCTCTTTTCCTTTAACTCCCTCTCCCTCCTGCGTCGCACCTGCATCTAGATTTGCACCCTTTATTCATGCTACCCTCAGCCACACAGCGCTTATGTACATATCTGGAATTTATTTTAATGTCTAGACCAGAAGTTCCTTGTGGAGAGGGAACGTTTCTACCAACTCTATGATAGTGTTCTCTACCAAGTGCTTAGTAGTGTGCTCTGGATACAGTAATTGTTCAATAAATACGATCGAATGAGTAGAGGTTACATTATGATTGCTGTACTCACAATGAATTACCTAATGGTTAATTTTCAAAGCAGGAAATGAAAATGCCATTGACTGGAAAAAAAAAACACCGCTAGATGATTCTTAATTAAAATTTCATAAGGTTCTGTTCTCATTTAGGTCTTGATTCCTTCATATTGATCCTAAAAATACATTTAGCTTTGTTGGCAACCAAAATAAAGCTCTTGGTGGTTAACTGAATTTAATTTTTTAACCTCATTAGATTGAAAATTTTACATGGAGTCAATTACATCTGAAATCTTTACAAGTAAGTTTGTTCCACATGGAAGAAAGGCACATGGCTTTCCTTCTTCCACTAGGATCCAGGTGACACCGTATGCTACTCCCATGCTAAAACTTCTACCTGACCTAGTTTGGGTTTCTCCCATCTCCACCTTTGGTGCCTTTCTACCTTCAAGGAACTCCCTCTCTGCTCAAATCTGTAAAGTCACTCATCCTTTGGCTCATATTCCTCCTAAGAGGTTATCTTTTCAAAAGACGCCCATGACTAACTCAGACTACTTTCTCACACTCCTTGTAACATCCTATTGTCTTCTCTAGCATTCACGTGTGTGGGTTGGGGGGGGGGGTGTATACATATACTGGTTAAAAATTTACTTCTGTTTTAATTACTGGTCTCAGGTTTTACTCCTTTATTCACTGATTCTATATTTGGCCATTTGGCTCTGTCTCCCCACCAGATTGCAGAGCACTGTACTAACCGCTTGCAAAATGCAATACAGCAACAAAGAGTGACCATCCCTGCCCATAACGAGCTCTCAGTCTAGAGGACCCCACTGATCGACTGAGTCACCCTGAAAATAACCTCTGTGACTGATTAGGCTCCCTCACCACCCGAAACAAAATCCATGTAGGTCTTGGTTCTTAGTATTAACAGTGACTGTGAAACCTCCACCACACTGTGGGCACGGAGCACGTAGTCTTTACTGCGGAACTCTGCACACTGTGAGTAATAAATGTTACTGGCTCACTAAAGATGAAGTTGTAGGATTCACTACAATTCTCTTTAATATCGTCAATGACATATACAACTAAAACTAAAGAAGGTTTTCTGTGCCCCGCAAACAGGAAAAAAAAAAAATCGAGAGCAATAAAAAGGGAAGGCTACAATCTAAAGAACTACTCTACTGTGATGTACGCATACTTCGGCATACAATCGCTCGCCGGCCCACAGAATCTTAAAAAACACATCAGCAACGGCTACTTGCGAGTGAACGATAAACAATGATCGTTACTTGGGCAGTAAAAACTGAAAATGCTCCAGTTGTGTCAATGTAAAAGCAAAAGAAGAGATTGGGATTTTAATAATAATAATAATGCTGGTATTTGTTAAGCGCTTAACTATGTACAGAGCACTGTTCTAAGCGCTGGGGTAGATATAGGGTAATAAGGTTGTCTCATGTGAGAGTCACAGTCTTCATCCCCATTTTTACATATGAGGTAACTGAAGCACAGAGAAGTGACTTGCCCAAAGTCACACAGCTGACAAGTGGCAAAGCCGGGATTCAAACCCATGACCTCTGACTCCCAAGCCCGGGCTCTTTCCACTGAGCCACACTGCTTCCAGTTTAGCAATTCACAAAAGAGAAAAAGATCAATTTTTTTTTATATTTTCTAATATTTACCCCCATTTCTCAGCGTGACTCTTTTGTGATACCAAAAAAATTAAAGGGCAGGAACGCGAATCAGGACAGAAGTGAAGTTGAGTAACGTAGTTTTTAACTGAAACAGCGTGGTCTCGTGGAAAGAATAATAATGGTGGTATTTGTTAAGCGCTTACTATGTGCAAAAAGCACTGTTCTAAGCGCTGGGGGGATACAGGGTGATCAGGTTGTCCCACGTGGGGCTCACAGTCTTAATCCCCATTTTCCAGATGAGGTAACTGAGGCACAGAGAAGTGAAGTGACTTGCCCAAAGTCACACAGTTGGCAAGCGGGAGGGCCGGGTTTCAAACCCTTGACCTCTGTCTCCCAGGCCTGGGGTCTTTTCCACTGAGCCACGCTGGAAAGAACACATGCCTGGCAGTCAAGAGATCCGGGTTCTAATATGGGTTCTACCATTTGCCTGCCCTCAACTTGGGCAAAGTCAGTTGACTCCTCTGTGCCTCCGTTTCCACATCTGTCCAACAGAGATTTAAATATACCTGTTCTTCTTCCCACTTTGACAGTGTGTCCCACGTTCCTCACCGTTGGTACTCAATCGGCTCTCTCCATCCTACCTCTCCTGGTGCCTTGCCCATTACATCCCAGCCCGCTCACGTCACTCCTCTACGACCAGCCTACTTACACCTCCTCCATCTAGTCTCTCCCGCCGTTGACCCCCTGCTCCTTCCTGGACTCCCTCTCCCCCTCTTCAAAGCCCTATTAAAATCATCTCTCCTCCAGGAAGCCTTCCTTGACTAATGTAGTGCACTTTCCCAACTGCTTAGTACAGTGTTCTGCACACAGTAAGCACTCAATAAATACGATAGAATGAATGAGTGAACTACGCCCTATTGAAGACTGTGGTTAGTTCTCTTGTAATGTGTGTTTTCACTCTGCATCTTGATATAACACTATTACAGAATTGTAGAAAGTTATTTATTGCAATTAATTTGTCTTGTTTTTGTCCGTCTGTCTCCCCCCGTTAGAGACAATCCCTGCCCATTGCCGGCTCACATTCTATCTGTTGCCGAATTGTACATTCCCAGCACTTAGTACGGTGCTCTGCACATAGTAAGCGTTCAATAAATACTATTGAATGAATAATCTCTCATTTGCCATTCTCTTCTCTCCTCTCCCCCCGCCTTCTGTGTCGCCTATGCACCTCAATCAAATGCAGCTGGGCGCTTACTGTGAGCAAAGCACTGGACTGAACACTTACATCAGCACCCCCAGGCACCTGATCCTCATCCCACCCCCACCCTCAAAGCAATTACTTTCATATTCTTATACACCGTTGCCTCCCCCTTCCCTGTAATTTAACAGCCTCTCCCATTAGAGCCTAAGCTCTTTAGGAAAAAGGATAGTGTCTAATAATAATGATAATAATTCCAGTGTATGGTATAGCCAACTCTGTTGCATTGTAATAATCATTATGGTATTTATTAAGTGCTCACTATGTGCTGAGCATTGATCTAAGCACTGGGGTACAGAGAGGGTAATTAGATTGTCCCACGTGGGGCTCACATTTTTTAATCCCCATTTTTACAGATGAGGTAACTGAGGCCCAGAGAAGTTAAGTGACTTGCCCAAGGTCACACAGCAGACAAGTGGTGGAGCCGGCACTAGAACCCATGACCTGTGACTCCCAAGCCTGTGCTCTTTCCACTAAGCCACGCTGCTTCTCTGTACTCTCCCAACTGCTCAGAAGAGTGAGAAACTAGCACGGTCTAGAGCATGGGCCTGGATTCTAATCCTGGCTCCTCCACTTGTCTGCTGGGTGACCTTGGGCAAATCACTTAACTTCTCTGTGCCTCAAGTACCTCATATGTAAAATGGGGATTATGACCGTGAGCCTGATGCGGGACAGGATCTCTGTCCAACCTGTTTAATTTGTACCTACCCCGGCCCTCAGGACAATGCCTGGGACACAATAAGTGCTCAACAAATACCATTAAAAAAAAATACCAGTACTCTGCACACAGTAAGCACTCAGTAAATATCACTGATTGATTGACAGACTTCTCTGGCCTAGGTCTATTCTTCTGTGAAACTGGGAACACCTTTTCTCCTTCCTATTTTTTATGGTTCATTCATTCATTCAATAGTATGTATTGAGCGCTTACTATGTGCGCAGCACTGTACTACGCGCCTCGAATGTACAATTCGGCAACAGATAGAGACCATCCCTGCCCAATGACAGGCTCACAGTCTAATCGGGGGAGACGGACAGACAAAAACAAGACAACATAATCACGATAAATAGAATTAAGGGGATGTACACCTCATTAACAAAATAAATAGGGTAATAAAAATATATAAAAATATGGAACGCTTCACGAATTTGCATGTCATCCTTGCACAGGGGCAATGCTAATCTTCTCTGTATCGTTCCAATTTTAGTATATGTGCTGTATTTACTATGTGCTAAGCACTATACTAAGTGTTGGGGTAGGTACAAACTAATCAGGTTAGACAGAGTCTCTGCCCCACATGGTGCTCACAGTCTTAATCCCCATTTTACAGATGACATAACGGAGGCACAAAGAAGCTAAACGACTTGCCCAAGGTCCCACAGCAGACGAGCGGCAGAGCCAGAATTAGAACCCAAGTCCTTCTAACGCCCAAGCCTGGGATCTAGCCACTAAACCACGCTGCTTCTTCTACATGGTGATCACAGTCTAATAATAATATTAATAATAATAATTATAATGTTGGTATTTGTTAAGCGCTTACTATGTGCAGAGCCTTAGAACAGTGCTCTGCACATAGTAAGCGCTTAACAAATAACAACGTTATTATTATTACTATTCGACTATGATCACCATATGGAAGATGGACCGTGTTCGACCTGATATCTTGCCGCTACCTCAGTACGGCCCTTGGCAAGTCGTAAAGCTTAGCCAATACCACATCTGTCGGCATTATTCAATTTCATTACCTCTTCCTCTCCCTCTTCCTGATACTGTTCATCGACATTATCTTCCTGTTGGTCTGGATTTCCTGCCATCTGTCAAACCAAACGGAAGGGTAAAGTCAAAACTCGTCAAATATGGAATGCAGGACTGCACACACGACGGCTAAAAGTACCCTGTGAATGGATCAGCGGACACAAAGCAATGAAGGATCACTCCACAATTAAAAACCTAGATGTTTGCCCCGCTCGTCTGCAGGCTACCATTTAATGGAGACCCTTCAAAGCGGAGAAGCAGCATGGCTCAGTGGAAAGAGCATGGGCTTTGGAGTCAGGGCTCATGAGTTCGAATCCCAGCTCTGCCACTTGTCGGCTGTGTGACTGTGGGCAAGTCACTTAACTTCTCTGTGCCTCAGTTCCCTCATCTGTAAAATGGGGATTAAGACTGTGAGCCCCACGTGGGACAACCTGATTCCCCTATGTCTACCCCAGCGCTTAGAACAGTGCCCGGCACATAGTAAGCGCTTAACAAATACCAACATTATTAAAGCGCCCTGAGATAGGCGCCTTCTGTCTATTTAGACGATTCTTCTATTTTTATGTAATTAATGTTGGTATTTGTTAAGCGCTTACTATGTGCAGAGCACTGTTCTAAGAGCTGGGGGAGATACAGGGTTATCAGGTTGTCCCCAGTGAGGCTCACAGTCTTCATCTCCATTTTACAGATGAGGTAACTGAGGCACAGAGAAGTTAAGTGATTTGCCCACAGTCACACAGCTGGCACGTGGCAGAGCCGGGATTCGAACCCATGACCTCTGACTCCCAAGCCCGGGCTCTTTCCGCTGAGCCACGCTGCTTCTCTTCATAGTACCAGGCCGCAAACAATTTCCGTGCTTGCCATTTACTTACCACCAAATGTTCGTCCATTCCCGCATTCTCCGGTTTTTGATGGCTGAGTTTACGCTTCTCACTCTCTTCTGGCAAATTCTCTTCCCTCGCTTGCTCGGCTTCCTCAAACTCATCTTCTCCCTGATTGTTCGGGTCATCCGCCGGATTCACGTCCTCCTCAGCCGCCCTCTGTCATTTCAGAAGAGCAATAAAGAAAACACATTTTTACCAAGTGAGATATCAAGCTTAATTTGAACGTTTAATTTGATCTATAATTCTATTTATTTATATTGATGCTATTTACACCTGTCTACTTGTTTTGCTTTTTGTTGCCCGTCTTCTAGACTGGGAGCCCGTTGTTGGGTAGGGATTGTCTCTATTTGTTGCCGAATTGTACTTTCCAAGTGCTTAATACAGTGCTCTGCACACAGTAAGCGCTCAATAAATACAATTGAACGAATTCACTGAATGAATCGATGAAGCACTTGGAAAGTACAATTCGGCCAAAAGAGGCAATTCCTGCTCATTACGGGCTCACGGGCTAGAAGGGGGGAGACAGACATCAAAACAAGTTAACAGGAATCAATAGCCTCAATATAAATAAATAGAATTAGAGATGGGAATGTGGTTAAGAGACAATCTCCCACATCGTACACGGGAGGGCATTTCTCTCGTTCCTTCTGGAAGGAACATTACATCAATCCATTAGTTATATTCACTGAGCACTCACTACGTGCAGAGCACTAAACTAGGCACTTGAGGGACTACAATTCAACGGTTTTTACTGAACAACAACTGTGTGTGAAACAAGGTTTTAAGAGCTTGGAGCTCAAGAAGCTAACAACCAGAGCAGGAGACAAAATTCTCTAAATAATGTTGGTATTTGTAAGCGCTTACTATGTGCAGAGCACTGTTCTAAGTGCTGGGGGAGGTACAGGGTCATCAGGTTGTCCCAAGTGAGGCTCACAGTTAATCCCCATTTTACAGATGAGGTAACTGAGGCACAGAGAAGTGAGGTGCTTGCCCACAGTCTCACAGTTCACAGATCCGGGATTCGAACCCATGACCTCCGACTCCCAAGCCCGGGCTCTTTCCACTGAGCCATGTTGCTTCTCTAAAGAGTGTTACAAGCTAGTATACCAGGAAGTGGCTCAAGTAGATCATAATGAGATAAAATAAGTGAATGAAAAACCAAATATATCCACCTAAACGTAAGTGTTGATGATAGGAAATGCCAAAAACAAAAAAAGCAGCTATAAATTACAAGAGTTGGGGAAAATCTTCCTGAAAGAGCTGGGATTTTAGGAGGTTTTCGGAGACAGGGAAGAGATGCATTCTAGCAGATTTGGTGGGGAGGCAGTTCCGAGACCAGAACAACAACATGAGCAAGGGGTTGGAGGTTGGAGAGTCCAGACCAAACTACAATTACAAGACGATACTGCGAGGAAGGAAAATAATTTGGGAAGAAGGAAAATAATACAAGTTGGGAAGCAGCCAATAACGATGTCCAATGTATAGGAGAGTGAAAATTGGTAGAGAGCCTTCTAGCCCAATATCGAGAGATGTTTTTCCTTTTTTTTTATGGCATTTAAGTGCTTACTACTACTAATAATAATTATGGCATTTGTTAAGAGCTTACAATGTGCTGAGCACTGAGTGTCCCACGTGGGGCTCACATTTTTTTAATCCCCATTTTTAAAGATGAGGTAACTGAGGCACAGAGAATTTGTGTGACCTGGGGCAAGGTCACACAGCAGACAAGTGGCGGAGCTGGGATTAGAAGCCATGACCTCTGACTCCCAAGCCCGTGCTCTTTCTCCTAAACCACACTGCTTCTCTACTGTGTGCCAAGCACTGCACAAAGCACTGACTGGGGACAACCCAATTATCTTGTATCTACTCCAGTGCTTAGAACAGTGGCCTGGCACATAGTAAGCATTTGACAAATATCGCCATTATTATTACAAGCTAATCACCGTTCATGTCCCACATGGGACTCTCAGTCAATTTCCAGTTTCCAGATGAGGGAACTGAGGCACAGCGAAGTTAAATGACTTGTCCAAGAAGATACAGCTGATAAGTGGCGGATTAGAACCCTGGTCCTTCTGACTCCCAGGTCTGTGCTCTATCTCCTAGGCCAAGCTGCTTCCCTAATGATATTAAACTTTGATGTAAAATATTCTTAGGAAATTTGAGGTTCTGTCTGGATGTAGAGGCAAATGGAAGCATTTGAAGATTTCTGAGGAGTTGTGAGACTTTTTCCCAACCCCCAAGGTGATTTGTGAGAATGAAGTATATAGTAGAGGAGGGAAGAGGTTGTAATAATAATAATAATGTTGGTATTTGTTAAGCGCTTACTATGGGCAGAGCACTGTTCTAAGCACCGGGGTAGATACAGGGTAATCAGGTTGTCCCACATGAGGCTCACAGTCTTCATCCCCATTTTATAGATGAGGGAACTGAGGCCCAGAGAAGTGAAGTGACTCGCCCAAAGTCATGCAGCTGATAAGTGGCAGAGCCGCGATTCGAACCCATGACCTATGACTTCCAAACCCGTGCTCTTTCCCCTGAGCCACGCTGAGACAAGTGAGTGGCTAATAGGAGAAAAGGATAGGCGCAAGCCATTCCCCAATACTGTGCCTGTTGTTGAGAGCATGGGGATAGAAGGAAAAATCGGTGAAAATTAACCTACATCGAGATGTGCAAAGCACAAGCATTTCATTCAATAGTATTTATTCATTCAATAGTATTTATTGAGCGCTTACTATGTGCAGAGCACTGTACTAAGCGCTTGGAATGAACAAGTCGGCAACAGATAGAGACAGTCCCTGCCGTTTGACGGGCTTACAGTCTAAGAAGATTTTAGATTTTAGGAACAAAGGAGTGAGATCTAGGTAACAGCCCTAAACCAAACACCAAGTACAGTGCTCACCACGCAGTAAATGATCACTAAGTAGCACTGACTGATTGATAAGTGAGCCACTATTTAAGGCTCTGCATCAAATCTTCCCATCCTTTAAGTCAACTGTGAGGAGTTTGGATTTGATGAGAAAGAAAAAGAAGTAACTTGTACTGACCCTGAAATTCTGCATACCTAGAAAAAACCCAGCATCAGTAGTGCAGAAGGACTCACAGACCCAAAGCTAAGCAAAGGATCCATTTGCCAGGTTGTACCAATCTAAGTGCTAAGTGCAGTTGCTGGATCGATCATATTTATTGAGCGCTTATTATGTGCAGAGTATGAAGCCTCTGGGAGAGCATAATATAGAATTAACAGACACGTTCTCTGTCCACAACAAGCTTAGAGTCTAGATGGGGAGTCAGACGTTAATATAATTTACAATACCTGCGTGGATACGACGCAAGAAGTAATGATAATAATAATAATAATTATGTTGGTATTTGTTAAGCACTTACTATGTGCACAGCACTGTTCTAAGCGCTGAGGTAGATACAGGGCAATCAGGTTGTCCCACGTGAGGCTCACAGTCTTCATCCCCATTTTACAGATGAGGGAACTGAGGCACAGACAAATAAAGTGACCTGCCCACAGTCATACAGCTGACAGGTGGCAGAGCTGGGATTTGAACCCATGACCTCTGGCTCCCAAGCCTGGGCTCTTTCCACATTCACCCTGCTGTGAAATGTGAAATGTACAGGCTGGGTTGTGGTAAGAAATCAGTGAGGAAAGGTAGGAAAGGGAGAGTTGATTGAGTGCTTTAAAGAGGTTGGTAAGGAGTTTCTGTTTGATCTGGAGATAGACGGGCAACCACTAGAAGTTTTCGAGGAGTGGGGATGTGGACTGAACCTTTTTTTTAAGAAAAGTGATCTGGGCAGCAGAGTGAAGTAAGGACTGGACTGGAGAATGAGAGATTGGCGGCAGGGAGGTCCAGGATAAGTGCCTGGATCAGCAAAGTGGCAGTCTGAACGGAGAGGAAGGGGTGGGTTGTAAAGATTTTCTAAGGCAGGACTCAGAGGATTTGGTGACGGATTTTGAACACGTGGGCTGAATGAGAAAGATAAGGCCAGGATAAGGCCAAAGCTATAAGGTAGTGATAGGAAGAGAGTGGTGTTGTCTACAGTCTTGGGAAAGACACGGGAGGGATATAAATTGTAGCAGGAGAGATTTGGGAACCAGCAAGAACTTTCCCACTGGAAGAACTGTTGGCCTAGGAACCAAAAGACGCCAAAGACTTTTCCGCTGGTGATGTCAAGGGTGGCAAGAAACTCTCTGTGATGATACCAATCTGTTTGAAGACTGGGAGTGTGAGATATAGTCAATCCTCACCAAATCCCACCCACAGAGGGATTTGCTCTTAGAACTGGAATTCCCTTAGTACTTACATCAGCCTCTGGGTTATCTCCTTGGTGCTCTTGTTCTGGAGACTCATTTCCATTATGAGGATCTTCTTCAGCCTCATCTTGGTGATGGGTGTCCCTTTCATAGGCTGCAAAGCATAAACATATTAAAATCTCTGTGCTGTATTTATACTTTGTTGTTTCCCCTTCCTGCAATCTAATGTCCCTCTCCTCCCCTAGACTGTAGGCTCCTTGAGGGCGGGGATCATGTCTACCAAATACCACAATTATTATTAATTACTACTGTACTTTCTCAAGCACTTAGAACAGTGCTCTGCAAACAAGTGCTAAGTAAAGACCACTGATTGACTGTTCGATAAAGCCAATTTTTAAAGCCTAGGTGATCATCCTAGAGTCATCCTCCCACTTCCTTTCTAGACATTCTTACGCTTAAATGGAGAAGCAAAACAGGGCGGGGAAATAACTGGGTTTTGCCTTGAGTAGTTCCTGCTGCCTACTCTTCTCCCATATTTTGACAGGGCTGGTGCTCTCTTAACAAGGCAGCAGCAGGAGAGAGATTCCCAAGATTCAAAAAAGGACTAGAAGCATGGGATTAGAGGAGGACTCTATGGTAAAACAGATGCCATTTCTTGGGTTATTTTCCCGGTGCCCCTCCCCACCTCAGATGCTTCCTCAATCGCAAGATCCGTCAAATTCTCCGTCTATGGTCTCGAGGATACTTCTAGCTCTAAGCATTAACAGATTGAAAATTTTTAAAAATACATTTGAGAAGGCACTCTAGAGGTCTGCATCTTGCTTTACCTCTAGTTATAACAATTTACCATGTTAAGTCAAAGAGTCCAACTCAGAGAATATCACATTTGACATCCCCCAAACCTTGGACCCGATGATTTGGCAGAAAATTCACGGCAGGATAACTGATAAGCATCTCCCTCCCCTTTAGGTCTCCTGCCCAAAACAGGATCAAATGGAGGAAGCTAGCTGGCAGGAGGAAAAGAAATATATCTTCTTGGGTAGATTTTGCCCGGTTAAATCCACCGCGAGGATATCCTCTAGAATCCAGAATGAAACGCACAGGCCCCACAAATCTCATTTTCCTCATACGGCATGACACGACATTTTTTAATATTGTTCTGAAAACCAATTAATTCCTCCCGGATTTAACGCTCTCACCACCTCCATCCTCTTCCTGGATCCCCTGCTCCTCTGCTCCTTGAACAATATCATGATCCATGGCATCATAATGGGCTCTCTGCCTACAATCAATACGTAACACAAGTAACTCAGTTAGGTAACCATCCCATTTGGTGCAACCCGATTTGCATAGACTTAGCCACTTGAAGAAGTACACGGTAAGAATTTAATCATATCGGAAAGGAAACCCAAATTTTAAAATGATAAAAAAATGACGAAAATAATAATTACAGCATCTAACATATACCTCCAAAATATGCTTCAGGTCACCCAATAGTAAAGCGGTCAAATGAGAAAAAAGTTCTAGATTTCCTCTGCACTGCTTTACCGTCTTCTGGCTCCCACAACCCTCTAATATTTTTTATTCAAGTGTTCAGTTTAATCTTTTCGAATTGCCGGGCTACTCAAGTAGTGAGCAAGTAACGTCCATTAAATTGTTTCAAATTCTGAGAAAACCGGCTTTTCACATCCTTCTTAAAGGACACCATCATCCGGTTGCAAATGCCTCTTGGAAAATACAGAATTTAAACATAAAAAGAGATGAAATATTCAGGCTGGGAAGAAATTTGACCAAATCGGGACATTTCATTTTTAACTCATCCTTTCGACCAGCCTGCACTCTCTAAGTCTGATGCTGTTGCTCTCTTCGGCAAAGAGCATTCCACATCCTTTTTTTCTTCGGAATCGGGGGCCGCATCTTCACGCACACAAAATAAACGCACCTCAGCAGGTTCTGGTGACGCCGCTCTTCTTCCAGTTCCGCCTGCCTCCGCCGGGCCCGCTCTCTCTCCTGGAGTTGTTGCTGCTGTCGCAACACGTGTCCTTGGAGCCTCTGTTGATGCAAAGATTCCTGGCGTTCCCGCAGTTGGCGGGCTTCCTCAGCCCTCTGGGCTGCCAGGCGCTGTTGCTCCCGCTGTTCTTCGTAGGCCGTCTTCACCCTTGCCCCGGGCTTCGCTGAAGGACGTTCCTGTAAAATGAGCAATTTGTTCGGAGAGAATTTTGAAATCAGTCCAATGGTATTTACGGAGCGCTCGCTCTGTGTAGGGCACTGTACTAAGAGCCTGGGGTTGGGAGTCCGAGGGCGTGGGTTCTAATTCCGCTTCTGCCACTTGTCGGCCGTGTGACTCGGGGCAAGTCACTTAACTTAGAGAAGCAGCGTGGCTCAGTGGAAAGAGCCCGGGCTTGGGAGTCAGAGGTCAAGGGTTCTAATCCCAGCTCCCTCACTTAACAGCCGTGTGGCTTTGAGCAAGTCACTTCACATCTCTGTGCCTCCGTTCCCTCATCTGTAAAATGGGGATGAAGATTGTGAGCCCCACGTGGGACAACCTGATTACCTTGTATCCCCCCAGAGCTTAAAACAGTGCTCAGCACATAGTAAGCGCTTAACAAATACCATCATTATTATTATTATTCTCTGGGTCTCAGTTTCCTCACCTGTAAAATGGGGATGAAGTCTGTGAGCCCTACTTGGGACACCCTGATTACCTTGTATCTACCCCAGCATGCAGAACAGTGCCGTGCACAGAGTAAGTGCTTGACAAATGTCATCATTATTATTGTTATTATTACTATGTACTTGTAAGAACGTAATACGACAGATGGGAGACACATCCCTGCCCTCAAGGAAATTACAGTCTCGTTGGGGAGAAAGGCATTAAAATAAATTATAGAGAGGGGAAATGGCAGAGTATGAGGAAATGTCCATAAGTGCTGTAGGCCGGTACTGGAGTGTTTCAGTTTTCTAGGGGTCCAGACCCAAGTACGAAGGCGACACAGAGGAGAGGGTAGATAGGGAGGGAAAATGAGAGGTTAGTCAATTAAGGCTACTTGCATCACATGGTTTTCGTTTTAAAAAATGAAAACATCGACTACCTTATGCTCCCAAGGAAATGTAAAGATAGATTAACACCGCTAAAGAACTTCCAAACACGATGAAAAGAAGAAAGCTAGACAAGGAGATACAACACATACACGGTCGTACAACCCAAGCCTCGCACGGCTGTAGCTCTCCTGTACTGACAGCTGGGGACGATATTTAGACCGACTGATGAGAGGAGACGATTTGCGTATTAAGTCTGTCAAGAGGGAAGATGGAACATGCAGATTTAAAAACGAAAGCCAGGCGTCCCACCCTAACTGGGCAGGAGCGTGCGGGTGGGTGTTGCTTTATAAGGAGACTTTTTCAACCAGAGTAAAATGGAGGGGCCTGAACCTCTGAATGAGCGTGTTCTCCAAGGAGGTTGGTTTCTTCCTCCTTCTGCTCCCGCTGCTCCTTCCAATGTCGATCCTGCTCTTCTGGAGCCCGGTCCTGTTCCTCCTCCAAGTGCTCGGCTTGTCCAACTTGCTCCATTTCCTCTTCCTCGAGCTCCTTTTTGCGCTCTTCTTCCACCTGCCGCTCCTCTTCAACGTGCCGCTCCTCCTGCGCGGGCGGCTCCGCAGCCTCTCCGTGGTGACTTCGCTCCACCGGAGGGTCCAACTGCTGCTTCTCCTTTGAGGCTGGGCGAAAGGGCTGAGCTTCCTCCATTCTCCTCGCGCCATCTCCCTGCTCGTGCTCTTGCCGTTTGGCGCTGTTTCGGAAAATCTACACCCACCACAACATTGGAAAACACCGTTCAAGACTGGGATGCTCACGTCACACAACCTAACGATCTGATACCATTTAAGAATAAGCCTAGAGTCTAGATCTACGCTTTGGGCTTTGTGAGCTCTCTCTCTGTCATTATAATCATCTCGAAGAAGCAAAGGAACTACGCGCTGCATTTCTAAGGCTTCACCTGCATTTCAAAGATAAAGCCAGGAAAAGCTCGAGGGGAAAGCTCCATTTACCAAAGTTCGTCCCGTACTGCCACAAATGTCAGATACTTTTGTCTGGCAACGAGTAACTCACTTCTGTACTATATTCCTTCTCTAAAAGATTAAAGTCCAGAATTCTTAACTGATTTATTGAAGACGATCATTATTCTGGAGTTATTGGACCGCCCCCTCATAATCAAACCTCAATATATACTACTCAAATACTGGAAAAATATAATTGCACTTAATCCCTCATGCCAGCTCTGTGAGTAGGCAGGAACGAGTATAATTTTCTCCATTTTACAGATGGGGCGGAGGTGGGAAATCAATCAATTGAAGTTATCGAGTGCTCACTGTGTGCAGAGCACTGTATTAAGCGCTTGGGACCGTACAGAGTTGGAAGACGTATTCCCTGCCCATAAGGAGGATCTCACAGTCTAAGGGGCAGAGAAAGACAATCAATTAAATTATGGATAGGTACATGAGGGCTGGGAGGCTGAGGGTGGGGTGTACGTCAAGTGTTTAAAGGGTACCAATCCAAGTGCCTGGATGGCACAGAAGGGAGAGGGAGTAAGGGAAATGAGGGCTTAGTTGGGGAAGGCCTCTTAGGAGATGTGATTGAATTTAGGCTTCGGAGAGAGTGGCATATACGGAGGGGGAGGGGTCTCTCAAATATGGAGAGGGAGGTGCTCCCAGACCTGAGGACATGGGCAAAGGGTCGGTGGTGGGAATATAGACCCAGAAATTATAGCACATTTACAGTGTTAGCCATGGAGATAACTGAGATCCCAGTCTCTCTACTCCCAAATCCTCTTTTCTGCTTTTATTTTCACGGTATTAGTCATTTTTTAAGAATTTAAATTAGGAAACCCTAATTAATTCAGGCTACAAAATTGGTGCCCAATTTGCAACATGTGCAACTTTTCTCTAGTTAGAAAGTTTCACTGAACAATCTGTATTCATTCATTCAATTGTACTTATTGAGAGCTTACTGTGTGAAGAGCTCTGTACTAAGCGCTTGGAAAGTACAATTCAGCAACAAAGAGAGACAATCTCAGCCCACATCGGGCTTACAGTCTAGAAGGGGGGAGAGAGACAGACATCAAAACAAGTAAATAGGCATCGATATAAATAAATAGAATTACAGATATTTACATATATACACAAGTGTTGTGGGGCGGGGGGGGGGGGGGGTAGAGCAAAGGGAGCGAGGCTATGCGGAAGGGAGGGAGAATTAAGGAAAAGGGGGCTTAGTGTGGGAAGGCCTCTTGGAGGAGGTGAGCCTTCAGTAAGACTCTGAAGTGGGGGAAGAGTGATTGGCGGATTTGAGGAGGGAGAGCGTTAATTCAAGGAATGGCTTCCCCACTGCTTTCAAAGATGCCCATGTTTTTCCATCCTTTAAAAAAAAAAAAACCTCTCCCTCCACTCCACGACTCCCCCCCAGTTATCGCCCCATCTCCCTCCTACCATTCCTCTCCAAACTCCTTGAGCGAGTTGTCTGCAACTGCCGTTTCAAGTTCCTCTCTTCCAATTCTCTCCGTGATCTTCATCAATCTGGATTCCTTCTCCTTCACTCCATAGAAACCACTCTTGCAAGATCACAAATGATCTCCTTCTTGCTAAATCCCACAGCCTCTACTCCATCCTAATCATCCTCTACCTCTCGTCTGCCTTGGACACTGCCGACCATCCCCTTCTCGTGGAAACGTTATCCAGCCTCGGCTTTACTGACCACGTCTTCTAGTTCTCCTCTCTCTCTGGCCGCTGATTCTCAGTCTGGGTCCCTTTTCTCATTCACTCCTTGGAGAACTCATTCACTCACATGGCTTCAAATCTGTTGCCGACTTGTTCATCCCAAGCGCTTAGTACAGTGCTCTGCACATAGTAAGCGCTCAATAAATACTATTGAATGAATGAATGAACCACCACCTCTACTCAGACTATTCCCAAATCTATATCTACAGCCCTGATGTCTCTCCCTCTCTGCAATCACACATTTCCTCCCGCCTTTAAGACATCTCTAACTGGATGTCCCACCATCACCTCAAACTTGACTGTCTAAAGTTTAACTCCTTATCTTCCTACCCAAACCCTGTCCTACCCCTGACTTTCCCATCATTGTAGACCGCACCCTTAACTCCTCTCTCTCATTCATTCAACCCATCAGTTAATCCTGTCGGTTCCACCTTTGCAACATGGCTAAATTCTGCCTTTCCTCTCCATCCAACCTACTACCACATTAATCCTGCCCTGATTACCGTATTAGCCTCCTTGCTGACCTCTTAGCCTCCTGTCTCTTTCCACTCCAACCCACATACTTCACTCTGCGACCTGGATCATTTTTCTCAAAAACATTTAGCATTTAACATTTACCCATTTCTTAACCTCCAGTGGTTGCCCATCCACATCTCTATCAAACAGAAACTCCTTGCCATCAACTTTAAAGCACTCAATCACCTTGCCCTCTCCTTCCTCACCTCGCTACTCTCCTACTACAACCCAGCCCACACACTTCACTCCTCTAATGATGGCCTTCTCACTGTAGCTCGATCTCATCGATCTCGCCACCGACCTCTTGCCCACATTCTGCCTCTGGCCTTGGAATGCCTTTGCTCTTCATATATGACAATTACTCTCCCTGCATTCAAGGTCTTATTGAAGGCACATCTCCTCCAAGAGCCCTTCCCAAACTATGCCTCCTTTTCCTTCTCTTCCATTCCTTTTCTGCTTCACCCTGACTTGCTCCCTTTATTCATTCCCCCTCAAAGCCCCAAAGCACTTATATACATATCTGTAATTTATTTATATATATTAATGTCTGTCTCCCTTCTAGAATGTAAGCTCACTGTAGGCGGGCAATGTGTGTTATATTGTTATACTGTATTCTCTCCAAGGGCTTAGTACATCGCTCTGCACACAGTAAGTGCTTAATAAATACAATTAACTGACTGGCTTATTTGAAGAAGTGGTGGAGCTGGTTCTCATCTCAGCTCTGCCGTATGTCTGCTGTCTGACCTTGGGCAAATCACTTCATTTGTCTGGGATTCGGTTATCCCAACTGTAAAAAGGGGATGAAGACTATTTTATTTTGCTGTCTGTCTCCCCCTTTTAGACTGTGAGCCCGTCGTTGGGCAGGGGTGGTCTCTATCTGTCGCCGAACTGTACATTCCAAGCGCTTAGTACAGTGCTCTGCACACAGTAAGCACTCAAGAAATACGACAATGAATAAATGTGGGACAGGGATTATGTCCATCCTGATTAACTTCTATCTACCCCAGCACTTAGAACAGTGCTTGGCACATATTAAGCATTTAACAAGCACCATAATTACCATCATTATTATTAAGTGCCCAGGTCAAAAATACTCAGGAATCTACTTAAATATCTTCATCAATCACTCTCTGACTGATCAGCTCTCTAATTTTAAATCCTGCTCTTCTGCAGGCAAAATAAACCCTTCAAGTTTTACTGGGTTTCCTGAATTTAACCAATGGGGTATTTTACTGTAATTTGCTAAATTAAGGGTTAATAAATTCATTTAGCACTAAAATAATGCCTAAGCTAACCTCCAAATAAACTGCATTTGCATATATACCTATTGAGAGTTCACCCACTCAGCATGTGCTCAAAGTACTTTTTACTGGGTTTCCTGAATTTAACCAATGGGGTATTTTACTGTAATTTGCTAAATTAAGGGTTAATAAATTCATTTAGCACTAAAATAATGCCTAAGCTAACCTCCAAATAAACTGCATTTGCATATATACCTATTGAGAGTTCACCCACTCAGCATGTGCTCAAAGTACTCTAGTATATCCCATTTATTCTAACCCTATTCTGACACATATACAGGAACAATTTTTCTCCAGTTTCATTATGGATTAAAGGAGTGGTTTAAAGAACAGCCTAATTCCATTAACCACTCCAGTGCCCTAATCATTAGACTTCATTATTCTCTTAAATATGCACACCATGTGCATATCGTATGTGCAATTATTTAATCTGACCACTCTAGTTGTATATATTTTTATGTTTGTTTTCTTCTTTAAAGTGAAACCTCCTTGTGGGTCAAGAATGTGTCACTTTATTCTAGGCTTCCCGAACACCTAGTACAGTGCTTACTCAACTTATGCTACAACTATGCCTTGAAGCAGTATGGCGTAGTGAATAGAGCACGGGCCTGGGAGTCAGAAGGTCATGGGTTCTAATCCTGACTCCACCACTTGTCTGTGTGACCCTGGGCAAGTCATTTCACTTCTCTGTGCCTCAGTTACTTCATCTGTAAAATGGGGATCGAGACTGTGAGACAGGGAGTGTGGGACAGGGACTGTGTCCAACCCAATTTACTTGTATCCAACCCACCGCCTAGTAAAGCACCTGGCACACAGTAAACACTTAACAAATATCATAATTTTGATTACTATTACTACTATCATAGTTATTACTATTACTATAATTATGATTACTATTGCTACTATTATTATAACTACTCAAAGCAACCCAAATTGAACCACATTACCAGAACAATGCGCTCCTAACTTCATTTGCACTCATTATAATTCCCAAATAAGAAGACATGGGACTTGTGAGTTTCTTCAACACAAGGCCGTAATATTAGGCAATATTATTCATGCTTATGCCACATACAGTTGTAGACGTCCTTTCCAATAAATGATCTCCAGTGAAGTCAGGACTAAAGTTTAATTTGTGCAAACCAAAAGCACAAATTACCTGTGCCCCTAGAATAGCATCAAAAGTTGCCCAGCTACTCGCAATGACTACATTGGGTTTATCCCCCCAAATCTAGAGTGAATCTGCTTGAACATTTTAGTCAAAATGAATCTTCCTGAATGACAACATAGCTGGAACAAATAATTTCCAAGACCACAGAAACCTTTCATTTAATAAAGAATTAAGCAGCACAGGAAGCAGGATGAGCCTGGGAGTCCACGCAGATGGATTCTAATCCCAACACCACCACTGTTTTTTTGGTTTTTTTGAAATGGCATTAGTTAAGTGCTTACTTTGTGTCAGGCACTGTAAGCGCTGAGGTAGATACAGGGTAGGACACAGTCCTTATCCCATGTGGGGCTCATAGTCGCAATCCCCATTTTACAGATGAGGTAACTGAGGCCCAGAGACGTGAAATAACTTGCCCTAGGTCACCCAGCTGACCAGTAGTGGAGCCGGGATTAGAAACCAGGTTCTTTTGATTCCCAGACCAGTGCTCTATCCACTATCCATTTGCCTACGGTGTGACCTGTGAGCCTGTCTTCTGGACTGTGAGCCCAGTGTGGGCAGAGACTGTCTGTCTCTGTTGCTGAACTGTACTTTCCAAGTGCTTAGTACAGTGCTCTGCACACAGTATGTGCTCAATATATACGACAATGAATGGATGACCTTGGGCAAGCCACATAACTTCTCTGTGCCTCAGTTTCTTCAACTAAAAATAGATTCCAAAACCTGTTCTCCTTCCTACGTAGACTGAGGGCTCCATACGGGACAGAGACCATCTGACCTGATTAACTCACATTTACCTCAGCCCTTAAAACAATGCTTGGCATAGAGTAAGAGCTTCACAAATATCTTAGAAAAGGAAACTACTGGTGAAGATGATAAATCCACGAATAAACAGTACACTTTTAATACCTCTCTTTGATCTTCTGCTATCTCTTTCTCACGTGCTGTGACGGCACCTCGTGGAGAAGGAGCTACCTGTGGGACGTTTTGTGGGTCTGTCCTTTCAGGTTTTCGGAAGCTCGGAATCATATTCAGTGTGTCCTTCAGTTGTTTATATTCTGCGACTTGGGTCTGATTGTAAATTACACAAAGTGAGTGGGGGGAAGAGGGGAGAGAACGGTTATTCATATAAGCTCCCAGGAAGCTGGCGATCACAGGAGCGACAGTCACGGATTTCATCCAATACGGCTACCGATCAGTTTGTAAAATATGCAGATTGTCCCATGCTGCATTTCAGTGAACCCATCAATCTGAAGTATGTTCCTACTCGGGAACATGCTCGACCAGTTCAAAGCGCATGCAAATTAATCAAATAGCTAGAAAGGAAACTCAGAAAAAAGTTCAAAGACAGATGTTAGTTTTCCATGCTGCATTCAAAGAAGCTGCTGTAAAGTTGACAATTTAAAGTCACACAAATTGCACCAGTAAGTGTGAGAAAGCTCGGCAATGTGTTCTCCCTAATTTTAAAATATCTATGGGGAAGTACAAAATTATAACTATCTGTTTCAGGAATCAATCGATGGTACTTACTGAGCAATTACTACGTGCGGAGCCCTTAATAAATACTACTGACTGATTGATAAAGCAAAGATAATGATGATTTTGCACTTTCCCCATACATATTTTAAAATTCGACAGAAAACGTCTACCTTTCCCCCACTTACTGGTGAATCAGTAACCTTTCTTTCAGTCAGGGAGCAAGGACAGGATCCTGGTCGATATGGAGTTTGCACGATTTGGAATTTATAGAAAATCAAAGAGACCAGGCCGCAGGGCACTACCCTACCCTACCCGATCTTGGGTGAACAGGGATAAGTGGGATGCCAGAGCGGGGCGTGGGCAGAGAGCTGATGGCAAGGGAGCTTAGGGATGACAGAAGTTCTGCTTAGCCAGGTAGAGACGCTGGCTTTAAATATTTTAGATTTACAGCTCGAAAATTATAGAATCACTGTTCATACAATATACATCCTGAGCTCTGTTTTAACAATCAATCAGTGGTATTTACTGAGCACTTATCGTGTGCAGAGCATTGTACCGAGCACTTGGAAGTTGGTAGATAAGAACGTGTCCACTAATTCTTATATTGTACTCTCCTAAATATTTAGTGCAGTGATCTTGCACACAGTAAATGCTCAATAAATCTGACTGATTGATACCTGTCCACAAGGAGTTTAGCATCTAGTGTTCTCCACACTTAAGATGTTGAAATCAATCCATCGATAAATCAATGGTATTTACTGAGTGCTTAATTATGGTATTTATAGAGTGCTTGAGTGAAAAGACCACTCCCTGGGTAGAAAACAATTTCCTTGACTGTTCACCTCCGCCCACTGTCCCAGGCACTGTTCAAAGCCTGTGAGTAGCAGGCTTGCTGTTCAACCCCTGCGTCCCAGCTGTTCTCCATTTCCTTCCAAGAAGGAAAACTGAGTTTAAGAAGTGCCGCAAAGGCACACCAATAAAAAAACAGCCTGAGGGGGAAGCTACTCAAATCTTAAAATGAGTTTTCCCAGAGAGGCCTTGAAAAGTAATAAATCCAACCAGCATTAGTATTTCCTGAAAACCTAATGTGCATAGACTGTAAGCTCCTTGTTGGTCGGGATCTCGCCTACCGACTCTACAGTGCTATACTTTCCCAAATGCTTAGTACAATGTTCTGCACTTACTAAGTGCTCAATAAATACCACTGACTCATTGACTGACTGCATAGCACTGTACTAACTATATATGATCCCTGCCCACAAAGGGGTAACCAATCTAGTGGAGGATAAGATGAGAGATTGTCATCAAGCAGGAAAATCGTTTAAGTGTGGTGGTGCCTGAGGTCTAACCGCCTTAGGTCCCTCCCTTAGTCTAAGACTATGAAAGGCAGATTCTAAGTAACAATTTTTGAGTACCACATTTCTTCTCCTGATCCTTAAGAGTCTCTTCAATCAACCAAGTGGATCAGGGTTGCAGTTACTACTTGACACCTGGGTTCAATCTATCCTAAAGCTATCCCAGGGTTTAGCACAGTGCTTGGTACACAGTAAGCATCAATATCATCATTATTATTATCATCATTATACTTTCTATGTCACCAGGGAGAACACAAATATGTTCTAATTCAATGAACTCCTCCTGCTGGGTGGAGGTTTCCCCTCAGATAATTCAAAAGGCAACAATTCTCTTGCACTGAGGATACTGGCTTCCAGAAATAAAACTGGCAAAATGCCAGATGACACCGCTTTTATTATGTTTACGTGGGTATGCACTAAGGAGTTCATTGTTTCGAGGCTGTTGGTCCAGTAGAAAGGGTGAGGCGGTGGAAAATCAGGCACCCTGAGTTCTAGTCCCGGTACTATATCAGCGGTTATGGTTCCCGACCGAAGAATCAGCCAGGGCATTTTGTGAGGTGAAAGGCCCAGGAGGAATCCTGAAAAACATCTGGCTAATGTGGCCAGGAAAAGTTGAAACGGCTACTGGGTTATGATGATATAACAGATCCGCCACTATACTGGGTCACTTCAGGTATAAATGGGTCCATCGGTCGGTGGTATTTATTGAGAGCTTACTGTTTGCAGAACACTGTTTGGGAGAGTACGATCCAACGGAGTGGGTAGACGTATTCCCTGCCCACGATGAGCTTACATTCTAGAAGACTCCGTTCATCATCAGCTTTTGCCATACTTTGAAATAAGCTGCACCTCCGCCCATCTATTTGCTCACCACACTCCAGGCTGCAGAGAGGGAATCCTGTCGGCAGGAACAAGAGCGTGAACGGCACTGTACAAACTCCCGTCACAAAAATTGGTTCCTTCGAGATTGTTCCCAGTCTTGATGTCTCAAAACTAGGGCTAGTCCATCTAACAAGTTTGTGTGACTTGGGCAAGTCACTTCACTGGGCCTCAGTTAACTCACCTGTAAAATGGTGATTAAAATTGTGAGCCCCTTGTGTAAGTCATTGTGTTCAACCTGATTAGTCTGTATATACCCCAGTGCTTGGTACATAATAAGCACTTAGCAAATACCATTAAAAAAAATGGTGGCAAGAGGATCTAATTCTTTGGGCACATGACAAAAAAAATCCTGTCTTTTGCGTGAGGTCCTCTGGCAAAACCTACACTAACTCTAGAGGATATTTCTAGTTTCCATAAAGCCATCTGGCCTGAACAAGTTTTTGTATGCCATATCTTGAAATTTCCCATTCCTGACAAGGGATGAGATGGACTGGATAGACCCTGCCTCTGTGGCATTTGAAGTCTCTTTGGCAGCTGAGCAGGAGGTGGGAAGAGAAGGAAGTGGCAGACTGAGGAGTCTGAAATTTTTAGGCAAAATCCCAACCAGGCAAAAGCACAATTGCTCTTTCAATGGAAATGGAAGCATTCTGTAGTCACACTTAGGACTTAGGGGTAAAGAGGGAGGCAGCATGCTCTAGTGAAGCATGGGCTGGGAGTCAGAGAACCTGGGTCCTAATTCCACCTTCACCATTTGGCTGCTCCACAAACTTGGGCACGTCATTTAACTCTCTGTATTTCAGTTTTCTCTTCTATAAAATGGAGATTTGGATTTTGGTGTAGTGGGATAGAGCATGGGTGCGTGAGTCAGAAGGTCATGGGTTCTACTTCTGGCTTCATTACTTGTCTGCTGTATTGACCTTGGGCAAATCACTTCACTCCTCTGTGCCTCAGTTACCTCACCAGTAAAACAGGGAATGAGACTGTGAGCCCCACATGAGACAAGGACTGTGTTCAACCTGATATGCTTTTAACCACTTGAGTGCTTAGTAGAGTGCCTGGCACGTAGTAAGCACTTAAACAAATACCACAATTATTATTATCCTATGCCCCATGTTCAACAGGTGGTGATTGACTTGATTTTCTTAAACTTGACCCAGCACTTAATACAGTGCTTGGCACGTGGTAAGTGCTTAATAAATACTTCAGTTAATATTATTATTATTAGGATTAGGGGAAAGTGGTGACAACAGATATAAGCCAAGCTTTCTGGGGCCAACGCATAATCAATCAAGGGTACTTACTGGACACTTACTGGGTGCTGAGCAGTGTACTAAGCAGTTGGGAGAGTACAACAGAGTTGACAGACACGATTTCCTGCCCTTACTCTAGTACAGTGCCTCCCAACCACTAAATTGGAATACATATTTTGCAAACCTTGGAATACATCCTCTCATCTCTACATTACAACTGGAGGAGGGGTGGTGGGGGGGAGAGAGAGGAAGAGAGAGAGACCTAGATTGTTGAAAATCAGGCAAACCTGGCACCATAATTAATTTGAAATCACCTTCTTTTGAGACACGCCAGATGCTATTTTAAAATCCTGCTTGCTCCATTTGTGATTTTGAGAGTTCTAACTATGGGGGACTAATTTCACAATGAAAGTTCCAATATGAGCAAGACCGGGAGGAGTTTTGGGATTATGAGATGAGCCAGTATTATTTTAATTAATACTGAAAATATGAAAATAAGAAAATATTTCAAGAAGTATTTAAATAAGCCTTTTTTCTCTTTCAACTAATATGTTTCTATTCTTTGGTTTAATAAAACACAGTCGAAGATAGAAAACTTATTTTTATCTGCTTAGTTAAGAAATCTTTTCCTTTCCTTTTCCTTTCTCCAGCTATGACAAATTTAGCTGATCTGTTTTCTTTTTCCTTCATATTTTATTCATCTGATGCCACTGCGATAGGTCAAGTTTGTTGTTGGAGAAAGCAGACACAGTGTGACCTGGTGGAAAGGTCACAGGACAAAGTCAGGAGACATGAGTTATAGTCCGTTTAACTGGCTGTGTAAACGAGGGCAAGTTATTTATTATTATTGCCAATAATAATAATAAAAACAATAATTGTGGTACTTGTTAAGCGCTTACTATGTGTCAAGCATTGTCCTGAATGTTGGAGTAGATACAAGATCATTGGGACCCACACAGGGCTCACATTGTAAGGACGAGGAATTACAGGTACTAAATCCCCATTCTGCGGATGGGAGAACTGAGGCACAGAGCAATGAAGTAACTTGCCCAAGATCACACGGCAGGTAAGCGATAGAGGTGGCATTAGAAACCGGGTCCTCTGACTCTCAGGCTCATGTTCTTTCGACTAGGCCAGGGTTTGTGGGTTATCTTACCTGGGTTTCAGTTTCTGTAAAATGGGGATTAAACACCTTTTTTCCTTCTCCCTTATATTATAAATCTCATGATCATCATGCTTGGCACAAGGCAAGCACTTCAAAAATGCTACAATTATTATAAGTATGCCCTGCCATCTACTACTATCATAAGTCCCAGTGTAGTACTTCTGGCCACTGAGACTGGTCCGAAGAAAAATGAGCTGCCGTTTCTGTGGTTTCAAGTTTGCCATCCATCTCAGAGGGCAAACATGGACCCCAATGCGGGCAAAAAAAAAAAAAAAATGCAGAATGCCCATCACATTTCTAACACCTCACGGATACGCAAAATCCCCCTAACTTTACCCCTGAGTTATTGAAAGGTCTACGGCATTAACAGAAGAGGGATTCCATTTCCTCCCAGCAAGAACACAGTGCTTCCCACCATTACTTAGAATTGTTCATCTTAGCGCGAAAACCTTTAAGAAAGTCAGGAGAAATGGTTAGCTCTCTTCCCTTTCCATTCCAGTAGCCCCAGCCCTTCAAGCATGCATGTTTCGTGAGGAGGACATCATCTTAGGCCAAGAAACATACTGGCAAGAGATTCACTTGCAAAGAGTCGCATGCACGAAGCAATTCAGAGGATTAAACAGAACGGATTTAAGCTGCCGCTCTTCTAACCTGTGCAGCGGCTAGGGCACTCTTGTGGTCTTCCAAAGTCACTACAAGTTGGTCATGCTCGGAGAGTAAATTCTTATGCTGTTGCTATGTGAAAAAGAATTTTACAAGTTCAGCTTTACATTCCAAAGAAATTCTCTCTTGGATCGGGGGGACCGGCTCCTTCCGGCTCGAGTCTCAGTGAAGATCGTGAGCCCCTCAGGAGACAGAGATTGTGCTTAATTTCCACTTGCGCATTCTATCCCAAGGCTTAGTACAGTGCTCTGCACACAGTAGGCATTTAGTACATCTATCCCAGTGCTTAGTACAGTGCTCTGCACACATTAAGTGCATAATAAATGTTAGGGCTACACGAGGACACCCAAACACCTATCTGCTCACGGAAACAGCTCAAAGGGAGGGTGCATGTGGCTTGAGTCATACCACTGGGCTGTTTGCACGATATCAAATCTTCCAGAAGGATCATCAGGCCTTCAAGCTGAAGCTCCTTTTCAAAAATCTTTGAGTCAAAACCTTTAAGTTACAAAGTCATAAGTGAAGAACACTCTAGGTCGAGAAGAATGTTTTAAAAATTCTTGAGAGAGCTTTAGGAGCAATACGAAGTTTAATTTTCATTCCTGAACCTTGGAAACAAGAAAATGAACGTTCCCTCCCAGAAAAAAGATGTTTTGTCCCAACGTTATGTGCCTACGATCACCTTCAAAGTATCAATACTCGAAGCTATTGGAAAAATACGAATATCCGAGGACTGCTCCTTTCTGCAAATAAAGAAGCACAGTGTAATGGATGTTCCTTTAACCCTGGTTCTGAGATATGGCCTTCAGTGAGGCTACAGATAATTCCCTGGAATAGATAACTGATTAAGTCGGTTGGGAAAATTTTGCCAACTTTCCTAGAAAATAAATAGAAAGTGAAAGATAAACAGTAGGGCACAATAGATACCTGAATATAACCGTCATTCTTCCATTTCCCTCAGACATCCACGCTCAAGTAGTGACCAGAATATCATTTGAGAGAGCTTTTCATGCTGCTCTTTAAATTCATTTTTACTCCTCACATCTCTTGAGAATACTTAGAAATCTCTCAAAGATTTGCAGATAATTAAAAAACAGTTACAAAATTGAGAGCGGGTGTCACAATTCCACAATCCAGAATTACATCCAGAGTCATTGTTAACTTGGCCTAAACTCTGGACGTTAAGCTACAGTTACAAAGACGCACAACAGAATGCCAAAAATGCCAGTGGGATGTATTGAACTGCCTTTTTTACTTAATGGAAAGCTTACCTTCACATCTTGAAGCTGGGTGTGAATATCTTGATGGGCTTTTCTCAGCTGTCTATTCTCTTCTCGCAAATTGTACACCGTTTCTAATTTTTCAAAAGAAGTTACACAAAGTGAGCCTTTAAGATTTACAGTTGAAAAGTTATGGCATCAAAATTAATAAAACAAATGCTTATACTGAGCTCTATTGTGTCAATCAGTCCAATTAATGGTATTTATTGGGCACCTATTGTGTGCAGAGCACTATACCTAACCATTAGTAAAAACAGAATTGGCAGATGTGATCCCTGCCCACAAAAAGTATAATAATAATAATAGTACGTGGCTCAGTGGAAAGAGCATGGGCTTTGGAGTCAGGGCTCATGAGTTCGAATCCCAGCTCTGCCACTTGTCGGCTGTGTGACTGTGGGCAAGTCACTTAACTTCTCTGTGCCTCAGTTCCCTCATCTATAAAATGGGGATTAAGACTGTGAGCCCCATGTGGGACAACCTGATTCCCCTATGTCTACCCCAGCGCTTAGAACAGTGCTCGGCACATAGTAAGCGCTTAACAAATACCAACATTATTAATAGTACTTGTTAAGTGCTTACTGTGTGCCAAGCACTGTGCTAAGTGCTGGAGTAGATACAAGTTAGGTTGGATACAGTCCTGTCCACCATAAGGCTCACAATCTTAAACCCCATTTTACAGATGAGGAAAGTGAGGCCCAGAGAAGTGAAGTGACATGCCCAAGCAAAATGGGGATTAAACACCCCTAACCACTAAGTCATGCTGTATACAGTCTACAGTCCCAGTTTTAGTAAAGAGGGCTTGGTAAAATAGAGTTATGAAAATGGTATTGGCTAGCCAGGAATGAGTCCTGGAACAAATGTTTCTTCACAATCGACGATAGCCATTTCAAATGCTCAGCGCAAGTGCATTCCTTTTGA
This sequence comes from Ornithorhynchus anatinus, assembly GCF_004115215.2. Taxonomy (NCBI): domain Eukaryota; kingdom Metazoa; phylum Chordata; class Mammalia; order Monotremata; family Ornithorhynchidae; genus Ornithorhynchus; species Ornithorhynchus anatinus. Next base: position 161,682,246 of record NC_041728.1, read on the forward strand.
CAGTTCCAGATTGTAAGTTTGTTGTGGGCAGGGAACACGTCTATGAACTCTGTTACACTGGAACTTGCTAAGCACTTAGTACTGAACTCTGCACAGACTAAGCACTAAATAATAAGACTGATTGCCAGCTGTATAAAGGTTACATGTAAGGCGAACTAGGACAGATAACTTCTCCGCTTTTGAAACTAGTGACAGCTTTGAACTTTAAGCAATGAGAGATCAGCAGGAACCCTCAACTTCAAGAACTGCCCTAATACCTCTTCAAAAGACATTTCACACACGAGATGATCAGCAAGGTGAGAATCAGGAGGCACATCCTCCTGAAGATCTGACTGTACTTCTCTCCATTAAGTTTGGAGCAGGGTCTAGTACGCGAGATGGTGCAATAGCAGACTCTTTTTGTAAACTTTTCACCAGTGAAAACTCGTGGAGCTTTCCTGATTATGGTACAGGATGGTCAAGAGGGACTTTGGCTACTACTTAATCCCATGGGCATTCTCAAGCATGGGCCTGGGAGTCAGAGAACCTGGGTTCTACTCCTGGCTCCACCACTTGCCTGCTGTGTGACTTTTTTTTTTTTATAATAATGTTGGTATTTGTTAAACACTCACTATGTGCCAAGCACTGTTCTAAGCACTGGGGTAGATACAGGGTAATCAGGTTGTCCCATGTGAGGCTCACAGTCTTAATCCCAATTTTACAGATGAGGTATCTGCTAAATCCTTACTATATGCCAGGCACTGTACTAAGTACTAGGGTAGATACAAGATATCATTTTGGACACAATTTTGGGGCTCACAGTCTTAATCCCCATTTTAAAGAGGAGGTAGCTATTAAACAGATAATCAATCATATTTCCTGAGCGCTTACTTTGTGCAGAGCACTGTACTAAGCACTTGGGAGTGTATAAAATGATGAAATTAGACACGATCCCTGCCTGTAACAAGCTTTCAGTCAAGAGGGAAGTGAAGTGACTTGTTGAAGTCACAGTGCGGACAAGTGGCAGAGCAGGGATTAGAACCCAGGTCCTCCGACTCCCGGGCCCATGCTTTTTCCACTAGGCCATGCTCCTTCTCTTATACAAATCACTCACTTCTTTGGGTCTCAGATCCCTCATCTGTAAAATTCAATATATTTTCTTCTTCCTACTTAGCCTTTGAGGCCCCTGTGGGACAGGGACTGTGCCTGACCTGATTACCTTGTCTCCATGCCAGCACTCAGTACATACTAATTGCTTCACAAATATGTTATTATTATTATTATTATTGTTAAAGCTACTGTCACTGACCCCACTGACCGCTATCCTCAACCAGCCTGCATCAGCAGTCGGGCTAGTTAGGAAATGGAAGCAACTTAAATGACAGGTTTCAGACCCGACATTCAGAGAGCCATTTATCGATGATGTGATGATTGAGAGAAAAAAAAAAACTACTGGCCATCTCAATAAACAAAGGTCCGTTAAGGACTGGGAATGAGACTGACTAAACCCAAAAGTGACGTCAAATGCTGAAGACGAGGCAACCTGCCCAATGTATGCCGAATGTCAATGTCGCCAAACTAAACAAAGAATTTACTGGAGATGAGTTTAAAGTACTGGTATGAGGCATGTCTTTGTAGAAAGTGGGTGGACAGAGAACTTGAAATACCTTTAATTTTGGAGAGCTCCTGTTCTTTCTCTTGCTGGAACTGTAAGTACCTCTGCTTGTGATCACTAAATGTTCTAGTGAAATCATCGCCTTGTTTGCGATGTTCCTCCTCTAGGGTGCTGTGCTGTTTCTTCAGTTCTTCATGTTGACTCTGAAAATGCCAAATTGGGTGAAGAGCAGTTAGTTCTAGAGCAGCAACAGGGTGGAGTCTGGTATCGTTTCTTGCAAACGTGATTCTCCTCTGAGGGTAAGATGGGATGGGAAAAGAGCAAAACAGCAAACTAAAGTAAAATAAGCAAAGTATGATGCTTTGCTTCCCTCCATCCCTCTCTATGTCAATGGAGACCACTCATACTAACCCTCTGCTGCTGTCCTCTACCACTCTCTATTTATCCTCAGGTTTACTCTCCCAGCTTTTTGCCATGAAGCAATTCGGGGCAGTTCAATGATGGTCTCATTTTTTTTTTTAATGGTGTTTTATGTCATTACTCTATATTGTAAACTCACATGGGCAGGTAACAAACATGTCTATCAACTCTGTTATACTGTACTCTCCCATGCCCTTAAAGGCAGTGCTCTTCACATAGTAAGTGGTCAATATATGATTGATTGGTATTTGTTAAGCGCTTACTATATGCTGACCACTGTCCTGAATGCTGGGGTAGACACGAGGTAATCAGGTTGGACACTGTCTGTCCCACAGGGTCTCTTAGTCTAAGTAGGCGGGAGAATAGGTACTGGATTCCCATTTTACAGATGAGGAAACTGAGATACAGGGAAGTTAAGTGACTTGCCCATGGTCACACAAGAATACAAGACTATAAGGCATTGCTTACACATCATAGACAGAAAACTCTAAGGACCCAGTGGGTCGGATAGTCATTTTCACGCCTTGAAAAATGGCATTCTGTGAGACTAATTTTCATTTCTGTTGGCTTCAGAGAAATGCTGGATCCTACTTCTGACGTTTTTAACATGGAAGGAGAATCTGTAAACATCAACTCCTTTTCTACTTACTAGATAGGACACATACAATTAGCCACCATTTAAAAAGTCCCACTCAATCTGTGACATTTCTGCTTAGAAAAGAATCTTCAAAACACATAAGATAAAAAAGGAAAGGATGCCGAAGACAGCAGTACAAATAATTACATTAGACAGCTTAATAAGTGCTTAACAAACACCATCATTATTGAAAGACAAAAACAGAAATACATACATTTTGTCAAAATGATGACTAGGAATTCTAACCATGCATCATTTTCTACCACTTTTAAATTTTATGTTAGATTTCTAGGCAAAGCAATCTTCCATAACATTTCTTTTATCTCCTAACGGTGTGGTAAAGCTAATTTAATGAAATTACAGCTAATCCAACACTTCATTCACAAAGAACAGTCAAATTTTCGAAAGGTTTTTCAAAAGGCTTTTTTTTCCTTAATACTCACTTTCAACATCTGATGCTGTACATTCAAAGCACTATATCTGCTATTGGAATCTTGCTGGAAAATTCAAAGAAAATGGTTAACCTGGAAGGAATGAAATGCATTCTAACAGTAAACGCAGCCTAAAACTTTCACATTCAGAAACTAAACTCGATTCAGAGTTTGAATAGAGTGGCTCTGGAATTCTATTTTTATTTCGGCTTATAGTATACCAAAATAATAGGCTGTCAAACACCAAATTGAAGGACATTTGTAACCATCCTAGCTTTCTTTTCCCCAACCGCTAAATCTTATGTCTGGTGCCGGCCTTGATTTTCACATATGACACATTACTTGAATTAAAATCTTATGGTTCCTTCTTATAATTACAATTTTCCAGTAAGGTATTTCTATCATCAGTCACACAGCCTCTCTAACAAAGAGTGAGGAAATACAATTGGGAAATAAACGCCAAGGAGTAACTGAGTGTCTGGGAACCATTTAGGATAAGAAATGTGTTTACTAAGCTAATTCATCTAAACTATGAAGATCTTTCTATTGTTAATTCCAATTGAAGGAATGACTAATTCTTACCATGGATAATTGGTACATGTTTACATTAGGCATTCAATAGGTAACTATGGATAAATTGATTTGACCTGACAAGTTTGAAGATTTTCTTGGGGGGGGAGAGGAGGAGGGCGGCGGTACTTATCTTGAATTTTGTATATTCCTCTGATACTAGGCTTCTGTGGAAGGGGGCAGGGGAGAACTGCACTTATCTTGAATTTTGTATATTCTCCTGATACTAGGCTTAGGCTATGGGGAGTGAAGTCTGAGATTGCAATGACTGTTCAGGAGAGAAGTGGGTATTCAGTCATGTCATATCAGCATTCATTCAATAATATTTATTGAGCGCTATGTGCAAAGCACTGTACTAAGCGCTTGGAATGTACAAATCAGTAAGAGATACACACAGTCCCTGCCCTTTGACGGGCTTACAGTCTAATCGGGGGAGACAGACAAGAACAATGGCAATAAATAGAATCAAGGGGAAGCACATCTCATTAAAACAATAGCAAATAAATAACTCGTGCCTACCCCAGCGCTTTGAACACTGCTTGGCACACAGTAAGCGTTTAACAAACACCATAATAATAATAGAGGGAAATCAATCAGTGGTATTTGCTGAGCGGTTACTGTGGGCAGAATACTGTGCTAAGCGCTTGGGAGAGCCCAATATAGCAGAGTTTCTGCATATGGTGCCTGCCCAAAAGAAGCTACCATTCTAGAGGGAAATCAATAAATCAATCAGTGGTATTTGCTGAGCGGTTAGTGTGTGCAGACTAATAATGTTGGTATTTGTCAAGCGCTTACTATGTGCAGAGCACTGTTCTAAGCACTGGGGTAGACACAGGGGAATCAGGTTGTCCCACGTGGGGCTCACAGTCTTCATCCCCATCTTACAGATGAGGGAACTGAGGCACAGAGAAGTGAAGTGACTTGCCCACAGTCACACAGCTGACAGGTGGCAGAGCCGGGATTCGAACCCATGACCTCTGACTCCAACGCCCAGGCTCTTTCCACTGAGCCACGCTGACTACTGTGCTAAGCGCTTGGGAGAGTCTAATATAGGAGAGTTGCTGGACACACTGCCTGCCCACAAGAAGCTAACATTCTAGAGGAATCAGAAGGAGGAGGAACAAGAGAAAGAAGACGAGGAGAGGGAAGAAGAGGAGGATCAGAGGGAAGAGAGGGGGAAGAGAGGAGGAGAGGAGAGGGAGAAGGAAGAGGAAAGAACAAAAAGCAGGGTAAAGAGGAGGATGACAAAGAAAAGGAGACTGAAGAGGAGGAGAAAGAGTTGGGAGAAGCACCCCGGCCTAGTGGTTAGAGCCTGGGACTGGGAGTCAGAAGAATGTGGGGTCTAATTACAGCTTTCCACCACTTGTCTGTTGGGTAACCTTAGGCAAATCACTTCACTTCTCTGTGCATCAGCTAACTCATCTGTAAAACGGGGATTAAGGCTGAGAACCACATGGGACATGGACTCTGTCCCAACTGATTAGCTTGTATCTACCCCAGTGCTTAGTACAGTGTCTGGCACATATTAAGATCTAGACAAATACCACAAATAAAACGAAGGGGAGGAGGAGAAGAGTATTTGTTAAGCAACTGTGTGCCAACCACTGCCCTAAGCATTGGGGCAGATGCAGGATGAACAGTTCGATACAGGCCGTTCCTGCCCCATAGGAGGATCACAGTTTAAGCAGGAGAGTGTAGACTGTCTATTTTAGATTAAACGAAACTAAGGCACAGAGTTAAGTGATTTGGCCAAGGTAAAAAAGACAGAAAGCAGCAGAGGCAAGATGAGCACCTGGGTCCGCTGACTTCCAGATCTGTGTTCTTTCCAATAAACTAATGTTGGTATTTGTTAAGCGCTTACTATGTGCCGAGCACTGTTCTAAGCACTGGGGTAGACATAGAGGAATCAGGTTGTCCCACGTGGGGCTCACAGTCTTCATCCCCATTTTACAGATGAGGTAACTGAGGCACCGAGAAGTGAAGTGACTTGCCCACAGTCACACAGCTGACAAGTGGCAGAGCCGGGGTTTGAACCCATGACCTCTGACTCCAAAGCCCGTGCTCTTTTCCACTGAGCCACGCTGCTTCTCTAACTATGCCGCTTCCTGCTCTACTTCCCAATATCGAAGAAAAACTAGTGAGAAACCAACTTTTCATTCATTATAGAATACTGGGGAAACTTGGACACTTCAGACCTTGGGCCTGGCTGCTAACTGCTTTGGAAGGTTTGGAAATTTATCTAATTCTGAGTCGTTACTACCCGACTCTCCCTTCCAATTTGGATCTGGAACTTCTGTATTCATTCATTCATATTTTTTAAGCGCTTCCGTGTGCAGAGGACTATACTAAGTGCTTGGAAAAGTACAAAAGTAAACAGCGACAATCCCTGCCCGCAACGAGCTCACAGTCTGGGGGCGGGGAGACATTCATCAATAAATAAAATTACAAGTTTACGCATAAGAGCTGTGGGGCTGGGAGGTGGGGGAAGAGCAAAGGGAGCAAGTCAGGGCGATGCAGGAGGGAGTGGGAGATGAGGAAAAGTGGACTTAGTCTGGGAAGGCCTCTTGGAGGAAATGTGAATTTAACAGGGTTTTGAAGGTGGGGAGAGTAACTGTCTGGTGGATCTGAGGAGGGAGGGAGTTCCAGGCTAGAGGCAGGACATGGGCCAGGGATTAGCAGTGAGACAGGTGAGATGGAGGCACAGTGAGAAGGTTAGCACCAGAGGAGCAAAGTGTACGGGCTGGGTTGCAGAAGGTGAGAAGTCAGGTGAGGTAGGAGGGGGCAAGGCGATGGACTGCTTTAAAGCCAATGGTGAGGAGTTTTTATTTGATACGAAGGGGCAGGGACCGCGTCCGCTCATTTTCAGTGTATCTGGACGACTGATTCTTTCACTGAAATGAAACCAAAATACAGCCAACTTACCCTTCCTTTATTTAGAGTTTCTTGTGCTTCTAATTTATAAACAAGAAAATCTAGAGAAAACATATTGGGAAAGAACAGAGAAATTTGTAAGGGTCAAGTACATCATCTTCAATTTAACAAGCTCCAAATTCAACTATTCATTAAAACAAAAATGATCCTTAAGCACTTCCTAGAATATAGCTAGGAAAGTTCCCCAGTCAACACTAAGGTGGAAAGGAAATTAAAGACATCTCAGATGATTTCTGAGCCTTCTAGACTGTGAGGCCGTTGTTGTGTAGGGAATGTCTCTATCCGTTGCCGAACTGTGCTTTCCAAGCATTTATACAGTGCTCTGCACACAGTAAGCGCTCAATAAATACAATTGAACGAATGATTTATCCAGCTAGCGGGCCACTATATGCAAAGCATGTTCTGAGAACAATTTCCTCCCTTTCTTCAAACCCCGAAGAAACAAGAAAAACACAACTACCTTAAAAAGAAAAACACAACACAATTACTATAGCGTTAATTTTCTTAGTGACTTGACTTTCACAAGAGGAAAAAAAGAAAAAGCAGCCTCCACACTGAATGATTTATTACATTCTAGAGGACACACTAGATGGCACCATAAAACCACTCCAGATTTGGAGAGAAAATCCCAAATCAGGTCACACCATCTTCATACTTTTTAAGTGTTATCCACTAGGTGGAACCATAAAACGAGGATCAAGATTTATTGGCAGCGGACCAAGAGTTGTCAAAACAATTTTTTTTTGTATTTTGAATATTTTTACCAGATCATCTAAATGAATCATTACTTCAGTAGTACAGTGGCTGAATTCAGAAAGAACTCTTCTCCAAAAAAATGTCATCAAGGAAACCTTTATTATTTCTTGCTTTGGGATTAAATAAAATGTATACATTTACATTTTAAAAAGCCTAGCAGTAATGGTGCTGCTGAAAAGTTGAGGACGCAGAATTTAAGTATCATTACAGCAAAGGCAGATGCCACAAAGCAGAGGTCATTTACAACAATCATTGTGCACGGGAAGGCCAGCTGTACTTTAGATACCATATATGAAGAGCTCTTCAATGTCACCGATGACAACTTGATGCCAAAGAGCAGATGTAACAGTCACCATTCCTTCAATCGTAATTATTGAGCACTTACTGTGTGCAAAGCACCATACTAAGCGCTTGATTAACCAACCCTAACACCCTCCCATCCACCCACATATGTACAGCACTTCTCCGGTTTGAGTAATCAAATGACCCTGACCAAACTATAGTTAAAAAGGAACTGAACAAATTCATTCAATCGTATTTCACTCAATTGTATTTATTAAGCTCTTACTGTGTTCAGGGCACTGAAACATATCTTCCAACTCTATGTTAAACTTTCCCAAGCACTTAGTACATCTGCTCTATACACAATTAGCACTCAATAAATATCATTAACTGACTTGAATATAGAAGCTCAACACTGGCATCAACCCAAATTATATAGAACACAGATATGTATTAATTTATTCATTCCGTCGCATTTATAAGTACACACTTACATGCATATATAATCGCATACCTCAATACAACCTCATATACATTTTAGAAATTATACACTTTTTGGCAGCCTATCCTAGGCAAAACCGGAGAAAACATTTGAAGTGGTTTATAAATACAGAATTGCAAAAATATAATGGAATGAAAAATACAACTTCACCTTCTTTTGCTTTTTTGTGTTCAAGTCTTTCCTTCTGTAAGGATTTTTCTAACCTTGATCTGTGTTCGTAGACAACTGAAAGGGGAGGAAAAAACAGTTTTAGATTAAAACTAAGGAATTCCAAAAGCAAATTAGTATACTTACCAGACTGGGTTGGAATCATAAATTAATTCATTCATTCAATAGTATTTATTGAGCACTTACTATGTGCAGAGCACTGTACTAAGCACTTGGAATGTACAATTCGGCAACAGATGGAGACAATCCCTGCCCTCAATCCGTTTATGATAGCTGACGCTTTACCATTTGTGGAAAGTGGCCCGCTTGTCATGTTGTATTCTTCCAAGTGCAGAGTAGTGCTTTGCACAAAGTAAGTGCTCAATAAATGAGTGAATAAATGAGCAAGGAGGAATCAAAAGATGCTGGAAATAGTCTCCTGGTTCTTATTATCTGTTCCAATACAGTACTGGTAGTTATTTGAGTCACCTACAGGCTCAATTCCAGACCAAAGTGATTCAAGGTTCTAGTTTTTTCTACAGTTTTGGCTGTCTTCCCAGAAAATTCAAAAAACAGGACACTGGAGGATGTACGTATGTGCTACCGCTCTGGGAACACATCTGTCTCCCTCTCTAGACAGGAAGTGCATTGTGGGCAGGGAACATGATTACTAACTCTGTTATACTCTCCCAAGCGCTTAGTACAGTGGTGTCTTGGCACCCAGTAAGCACTCGACGAATACCACTGACGAGGATGATAACCCGAGGGAGGAGACTTGGTCCCCCAGAAACTCTTGGCTCCAGGGGGCACCCCACAAACTAATAATAATATCGGTACTTGTTAAGCGCTTACTATGTGCCAAACACTATACTAAGCGCTTGGATGGATACGGGTTAATCAGGTTAAACACAGTCCCTGTCCCACATTGGACTCACACTCTTAGTCCCTGTTTTTTTTTTTTTTTTTTAACTGATGAGGCAACTGAGGCACCGAGAAGTTAAGTGGCTTGCCCAAGGTCACTCAGCAGATACGTGGAAGAACCGGCATCAGAACCCAGGTTCTTTCTGACTCCCAGGCCCATGCTCTATTCATTCAATAGTATTTACTGAGCGCTTACTATGTGCAGAGCACTGTACTAAGCATTTGGAATGGACAATTCAGCAACAGATAGAGACAATTCCTGCCCAGTGACAGGCTCACAGTCTACGCTGTTTCTCACAATCCTAATCTCTGAGTTCCCTGCATGCAGAATAATTCAAACATTCAATAGTATTGAGTGCTTACTACCCTTCTAATAACGCTAATAATAATAAAGCAGCGTGGCTCAGTGGAAATAGCACGGGCTTGGAGTCAGAGGTCATGGGTTCAAATCCCGGCTCTGCCGCTTGTCAGCTGAGTGACTTTGGGCAAGTCACTTAACTTCTCCGGGCCTCAGTTGCCTCATCTGTAAAATGGGGATTAAGATTGTGATCCCCACCTGGGACAACCTGATTACCCTGTATCTATGTATCTACCCCAGCGCTTATACCAGTGCTTTGCACACAGTAAGTGCTTAACAAATGCCATATTATTATTATTAATAATAATTATAATAGCAATAAGTACCAGTAATAACAATAATAGTAAGTTCAACACTTATGTGCCAAGCACAGGACTAAATGCTGAGGAAGGGACAAGATATTTACGTCCTACAAGGAGCTCCAAGTCTAAGGGGAGAAGGGAACCAGTACTGAACTCCCCATTTTTCATATGGGGAAACTATATGAGAAAATACAACTTCAAAAAGTGGGGCCGTCACTTTATGCATTCATTCATTCAATCATATTTAGTAAGTGCTTATCTAAGCGCTTGGGAAAGTACGCTTACACAATATACAAATATAACATCGGACACATTCCCTGACCACAGCGAGCTGACGGTCCAGAGGGGAGCTCACAGTCTGCTCTCACATTTTCCCCACGCTAGGGAAGATGGCCCCATTCCTCCATTAAACTGTTAGCTTCTATTTGGAAGAAAGGTGTCTCGCTACTGGTGAACTCTCCCAAGCTTTTAGCGCAGTGCTCTGGGAGCAGTAGATGCTCAATACACAGCACTGATGAACTGAAGGCATACTAGTTTGAAAAATGGTATCACAGGGATGAAGTTGAAGTGTTGGCTGGTGATCCCACAAGCCACATGAAGTCTGTCATTAGAATATTCAAACATTTGGTAGACTTGGATAAATGTTAATCGAGAGCAATTTGGATAGACAAGTTTGTACGGCAGAAATGCTCCATTCCCAAAGCTTAATGTCAGGATTACCAATTAAAATAGGCAGAACCGCTCCAGAGTACAGGACGTCTAATGAAATGGATGGGGAATGTTTGCAAAATACATGCATCTAGTTGAGAAATGCCTTTCTTCCCAAGGCAAATAAGTATCTCTTATCTTTCCTGAAAAAGAATTCACAGCATCATGCTTTTCTTCATTTGAAAATATACCACCATAAATCCCTGTAAATACAAAGCTCAAAGACCAAAGTACTTCAAAACTCATCTTTGAAGCATATTGTTCCACTAAGATTCTCTGAGGCCTTGGAAATGAAAACTCAACAGGATCACAGGAGTGGGGCAGAGAAAGGAAGGGGGCAGGGAAATAATAATAATGATAATGTTGGTATTTGTCAAGCGCTGGGGTGGATACAGGGTCATCAGGTTGTCCCACGTGAAGCTCACAGTTAATCCCCATTTTACAGATGAGGTAGCTGAGGCACAGAGAAGTTAAGTGACTCGCCCACAATCACAGAGCTGACAAATGGCAGAGCCGGGATTCGAACCCATGACCATAAAGGAACATAACCAGGGAATGACCAGGGAAAGTAACATAACCAACCCAATCAGCCAAAAGCAAGACAGTGTCACATTGTCGTGGCCTTAGTTTGCATTTTCATCATCAATAACTTGGTTGACGAAAGAGACATCGGGCTCACCAGCCTCCTGAATTGTCAGAGGTGGGTGTCAGACAGAATCTTAGCTAGGATTACCGGGGAGAAGTCATAAGGATCGGGAGAAATCATCAGTCGAGAAAGAAGGAAGGATTGATGGTGGGTAGGACACTTTGGGAGGAAACACAAATAGCACAGATGTAAGAGGGAATGGCAGCATGCGCGATTAAAGAAAAAGAGTCGGTGTGCTCAACCAGGACTCCGGATGTAGGCCATTCTCACTTTATTCTCGGCACTAGCGAGATCCTTCCCAGTGCCGGGTGTCCCGACCTCGACTGCACATAGAGCTAAAGAAAAATGTGGAGAATGCAGAGGGGGTGCTCTTTGCGGAACAGGGCTCTTTGCAGAGGGTCACGGATGACTGAAGGTGGAGGAAATCAGAAGCGCTGCGGCAGAGCTAAAGAAGTGGGGATTATTTAGTCTGGAGAAGAGAAATTTGAGAGCGATTTATTAAGGTCGGGCTCTCCATCTCCCGGGGACTGGCAAGAGAAAACATTCTTCGGTGGCAGTCTGAGGAATATGAGCCAGGTCAAGCTGGGTGGCCAGATACGTTTGACACTGTGAAGAAACGGACCGTTCAAAAAACAGGGTGTTGGAAAGTTTATAGGATTTTTCTAACTTGGATGTTAAGTAATGAAAAGATTATACCTTAAGCCAAACGTATCTGGATTTGCAGAGGGGGCTTGCTGCTCAGGGTAAGCCTTTCAACTGATTTTTCTTCACTCTGCCCGCTCAATAATAATAATAATGATGTTGGTATTTGTTAAGCGCTTACTATGTGAAAAGCACTGTTCTAAGCGCTGGGGGAGGTAAAAGGTCATCAGGTTGTCCTACGTGGGGCTCACAGCCTTGATCCCCATTTTACAGATGAGGTAACCGAGGCCCAGAGCAGTGAAGTGACTTGCCCGAAGTCACACAGTTCACAAGTGGCGGAGCCGGGATTAGAACCCGTGACCTCTGGCTCCCAAGCCCAGGCTCTTGCCACTAAGCCACGCCGTTTCTCCCAGCAGCTCCCGCCCTCTCCCCACCTCCACACTGATCCCCCGGAAAACCTCCCTCGTCCAGCCCTGACCCTCAAAGCCGCCCTCTCTCTTCCTACAATCCTCCCGCACCTCCAACCTGAACCCGTCCCATGTGGTTTGCTCTTTTGAAGCCTTGTTCTTTCACCCTGTACTTCCCTGCAGCACAGTCCATTAATCACGGCGTTCGTTAAGCCCCTACTGTATGCGCCAAGCACAGTACTAAGCGCCTACCGGAGGAGGTGGCGTTCCAATAGAACTCCGAGAACAGGTCTCTCCTCTGACACTTCCCACTGTGTGACTTTGGGGAAGTTACTAAACTTCTCTGGGCCTCAGATCCTCAGCAGTGATGATCATCTTGATGATGTTGCTTTGTTTTGTTCTGTTTCGCTTTGCTGTCTATATCCCCCATTTAATAATGTTGGTATTTGTTAAGCGCTTACTATGTGCAGAGCGCTGTTCTAAGCGCTGGGGTAGATATAGGATAATCAGGTTGTCCCACGTGAGGCTCACAGTCTTCATCCCCATTTTACAGATGAGGTCACTGAGGCCCAGAGAAGTGAAGTGACTTGCCCACAGTCACACAGCTGACAAGTGGCAGAGCTGGGATTCGAACCCATGACCTCCGACTCTCAAGCCCGGGTTCTTGCCACTGAGCCGTGCTGCTTCTCATAAGATTTAGACTGTGAACCCGTGATCTGGCAGGGACTGTATCTGTTGCCGAATTGTACATTCCAAGCACTTAGGACAGTGCTCTGCACATAGTAAGCGCTCAATAAATATGATTGAATGAATCTGTAAAGCGGGGCTTCAATGCCCCAAGAGGGGCTCAGAGACTACAAGGACGGGAGAACAGAACTTTAAACTCCATTTCCCGGATGAGGCAACAGAGGCACAGAGAGGTTAAATCAATTAATCACAGGTATTTACTGAAAGCTTTCTGAGTGCAGAGCAAATAGTAAATAGTATTGTCTATAAACGTCTGTGAAAATACGTCTGTGAAAATTGTCTATAAACGTCTGTGGAAACTCCAATAGAGTTTGGAGATAATAATAATAATAATAATAATAGTGGTATTTGTTAAGTGCTTACTATGTGCAAAGCACTGTTCTAAGCACTGGGGGGATACAAGGTGATCAGGTTGTCCCACGTGGGGCTCAAAGTTTTAATCCCCATTTTCCAGATGAGGTAACTGAGGCACAGAGAAGTGAAGTGACTTGCCCAAAGTCACACAGCGGGCAAGTGGCGGAGCCGGGATTAGAACCCACGACCTCTGACTCCCAAGCCTGGGCTCTTTCCACTGAACCATGCTGCTTCTCTGATCCCTAATTGCTTCTGTAATCCCTGCCTCGAGGATTTCTTCCAATCTAGTGTGGGAGCCGGACATTAAAATGAATTACAAGTCTGGGAAGTAGCAGAGTATAAGGATAATAATAATAATAATAATAATGTTGGTATTTGTTAAGCGCTTACTACGTGCCAAGCACTGTTCTAAGCGCTGGGGTAGACACGGGGGAATCAGGATGTCCCACGTGGGGCTCACAGTCTTAATCCTCATTTTACAGATGAGGTAACTGAGGCACCGAGAAGTTAAGTGACTTGCCCACGGTCACACAGCTGACAAGTGGCAGAGCCGGGAGTCGAACCCATGACCTCTGACTCCGAAGCCCAGGCTCTTTCCACTGAGCCACGCTGCTTCCACATATGTACATAATACATATGTACATATGTAGGATATGTACGTAAGTGCTGTGGAGCTGAGAGTGGGGTGGCATCACATTGCTTTGGGGGTACGGACCCAAATGCAACGGTGACGCAGAAGGGAAAATAGGGTGGGGAGATGAGAATTTAGTCATGGAAGGCTTGTAGGTGAGTTGCCCAAGGTCACGCAGCAATCAATGGCGTTTACCGAGCACTCCGTGTGCAGAGTACTGTACTAAGCACTTGAGAAAGTATGATATAATGGTGTTGTTAGACTCCTTCCCTGCCCACAGCCAGCTTATAGTCTAGAGTTTACAGCAGGTAGGTGGCGGGACTAAGCCTAGACCCAAATTCCCTGACTGCCAGGTCTGTTCGCTTGGCACTAGGCCCCGATGTTTCCCTAAAAGGGAAGCAGCGTGGCTCAGTGCAAAGAGCCCAGGCTTGGGACTCAGAGGTCATAGGTTTTAATCCTGGTTCGGCGCTTGTCAGCTGTGTGACTTTGGGCAAGTCACTTCACTTCTCTGGGCCTGTTACCTCATCTGTAAAATGGTGATGAAGACTGTGAGCCCCATGTGGGACAACCTGATCACCTTGTATCCCCTCCCCCAGCGCTCAGAACAGTGCTTCGCACATAGTGAGCGCTTAATAAATGCCATCCTTATTATTATTAAAAGCCCACGCTGCCCAGGATCCCTGAAGCTGTCGAGATGGAACTGGCCCAGGGGAAGAAGGGAGCGGTCCCTCCGTCCGGGCCTCACCCCAACCGGAATGCCCAGAGACCTACTCTGGGAAGACGTACGTGACGACACTCAGCGTAACGTGAGAGAGCCAAACATGCCATTTTGAGGCGGTCTGCCTGCTTTCTGCCAAATTCCTGGGACTTCGGGCATCTCTTTGGGGTGAACAGACCTTCCGCTTGCCCCGCAGGCACTGAGCTCCCCTCTCAGGCCCCTCTGAATTTGGCCACGGGCCTGGCGTCGTGGAACTTCATGTTGGAGATGAGATGGAATACGCCACCTTATTACACCCCGGAACAGGGTCTGTATCAGACAGGGGCAGACCAATCCGAAACTGGATGAATGGTCGTCTTATGAATGGTAGTCTAGTCCCGTCCCTGTGGTGGGGCAGGAGTGAATGCAGTACACCGGCGTTGGAGGAAGAAGTGTCAGCTGGGGTGGTGAAGGATGCCGAGCTGACCCAAAGAGGGTAAGAGCTGCAGAGTTGTTCAAGCTATACAACCACACACAAAAAACAAAACTTGAAAACAAACAGGACAATGAATCAAATAAGAGCACGGCCCTGCGAGCCAGAAGACCTGAATTCTAATTCTAGCTCCACTAATTGCCTGCGGCAAGTGATTATGTTGTCTTGTTTTTGTCCGTCCGTCTCCCCCGATTAGACCGTGAGACCGTCACTGGGCAGGGACTGTCTCTATCTGTTGCCGAATTGTATATTCCAAGTGCTTAGTACAGTTCTCTACACATAGTAAGCGCTCAAATACTATTGAATGAATGAATGTCACTTTGCTTCTCTGGGCCCCAGTTTCTTCATCTGTAAAATGGGCTTTCCCCTCACCCTTAGCCTGTGAGATCCCAAATGGGACAGGGACCATTCGGAACTGCTTGTATTCTGTTAACCTCAGCACTCAGTTCAGAGCTTGCCACTTAGCATGTGCTTAACAAAAATCACAATTAATCCATCGATAGTATTTAATGAGAGCTGTGTGCAGAATAACGCATTAAGTGCTTTAGAAAAAAGTGCATGTCATAGGTTTTTCTCCCTGAATATTTGAGGAAAAATAAGGGATGTGATTGGCAAATGGGTGTGGAACCATCACACCTAGAGGGGTATAGAGTGGACAAGGGCTCATCTCTGGTGAATGCCTTAAGAACATCCAGCCTGAATGGGATGAACTATAATTTGAGAAGCAGCGTGGCTCAGTGGAAAGAGCCCGGGCTTGCGAGTCAAATGTCATGGGTTCAAATCCCAGCTCTGCCGCTTGTCAGCTGTGTGACCTTGGGCAAGTCACTTAACTTCTCTGGGCCTCAGTTACCTCATCTGGAAAATGGGGGTTAACTGTGAGCCTCACGTGGGACAACTTGATTACCCTGCATCTGCCCTAGCGCTTAGAACAGTGCTCTGCACATAGTAAGCACTTAACAAATGCTAACATTATTATTATACTTCCCTCAAAGTAGCTTCTAACATTATGCTTCTAAGACAGTCATCAAATCAAAGGAGCACTGTTGCCTAGTGGAAAGAGCAGGGGCCTAGGAGTCAGACGACCCAAGTTCTAATCCTCGTTCTGCCATCTGCCTTCTGGGTGACCTTACACAAAAGGCACTTAACTTCTCTGGGCCCCAGTTATCTCATCTGTAAAACGTGGGTGCAACATCGGTTCTCCTTCCTAGTTAGATTGTGAGCTCGTGAGGTACAGAGAACACGTACGACTGGATTATCTTCTGCATCTTCTCCAGCGCTTAGAACAGCACTGGACATATAGTAAATTCTTAAGAAATACCACTATAATCATTATTACTGTTATTATTATGACTGATTAGATATCGGTCAGACCTCCAAAAGTCCAAGGGGTGGGAGGAATCACAATATTTTTTTTTTTTTACAGGCAAACAAAATCTTGTATGTTAATTTTAAGAGGTCCTGTCACACAGTGGGTTATTCTCGTATTTAATCAGAATGATAAACACAATTTTCCTGAAAGATGAGCTACAGAAAGTAAAACAGACCATAAATAATCAGCTTTGAGAAAAATGATCTTGGCAGCTATGAAAGCAGTTTCACAGCTCCCAACCCACAAAAAACAAACAGACATACAAAAATGGTTTTGTTGTAATTCCTCTAACTGGCATCCTCCAGGCTTTTTAAGTGAATGATTTATCTCAATGGTCTCTCTGTTTCACTTAGAAACAGAATTGCTAATCTATCCTTGTCACCTAACTCTATTTTCTATTTATATTCTACAGTCAAGGGCATCAGTCAAGATGAACTAATGTTGTAAAAAAGACTCTGAAACAAGAACAGTGCACAATGAATAGTCTTAAGTCACCAAGTAAGTGGCACAGAAAGTTAATTCACTAGTAATGGTTCACCCTCAGCAACCAGGATCTTTGATGCAGAATTACAGGGCCGAGGGAGAAGCATCAATTTGGGAAGCGGTCCCTTCCACAGCATACCTGGGACGTATGGGTCCTTCCCAGCCAACTGAAAAGCAAACTACCATTTTCTATTCAGTTGGGAGTGGACATTTCTACCACAAAAACCTGCACAAAATTGATCATTTCACATCTAGAGATATGCCTTTCATCTTCGAATTATAACATGATCGCGACTGAACCATTCGCTCAGTGACATCTACGGTTTTATATACAAATGAGGGAAGCGGAGTGGCCTAGTGAAAAGAGTCTGGGGGTCAGGGGCCCTGGGTTCTAATCCCAACTCCATTTGCCTGCTGGGTGACCTTGTCAATCAATCACTGGCAGTTATTGAGCATTTATTCTGTGCAAAGCACTGTATAATGCCCTTGGGAGAGGAAAACACAATAGAGTAGGCAGATACATTCCTTACTCACAAGGAGCTTACAGTCTAGAGAGAAAGATGGACATTAACATGAATAAATGAATTACAGATATGTACACGAGTGTTGTGGGACTGAGGATAGGATAGGATAAGGGGTGCAAATCTAACTCCCAGACTAAACCCTTTTCCTCAGATCCCACTCCCCTATCGACCCGACTCGCTCCCTTAGCTCTATCCCCCTTCCCTGAACAGCACTTGTGTGTACATACGCTTAATTCTACTTATTGATATTAATGCCTGCTTACTTGTTTTGATGTGTATATATCTATAATTCTATCTATTTACATTGAAACTACTGATGCTTGTTCACTTATTTTGACGGCTGTCTCCCCCCTTCTAGACTGTAAGCCTGTTGTGGGCAAGGACTGTCTATTGCTGTATTGTGCTTTCCAAACACTTAGTACAGTGTTCTGCACACAGTAAGCGCTCAATAAATATGACTGAATGAATGAGGTATAAGGGTGATATACAAGGGAGTGAGAGATGAGGAAAAGAGAGCTTAGTCAAGGTTTTGAAGGTCAGGAAGTGATCGTCTGCCGAGGAGTTCCAGGCAAGACGCAGGACGTGGGCAAGGGGTCGGTGGCGACATCTATGAGACTGGGGTACAGGGAGTAGTTGACTTAAAGGATGGGAAGATTTGATGCAGAGCCTTAAATAGTGGCTCATTTATCAATCAGTCAGTGCTACTTAGTGATCATTTACTGTGTGGTGAGCACTGTACTTGGTGTTTGGTTTAGGGCTGTTACCTAGATCTCACTCCTTTGTTCCTAAAATCTAAAATCTTATTTGACTGTAAGCCCGTCAAACGGCAGGGACTGTCTCTATCTGTTGCCGACTTGTTCATTCCAAGCGCTTAGTACAGTGCTCTGCACATAGTAAGCGCTCAATAAATACTATTGAATGAATGAATGAATGAATGAGTAGGACAGCACATCCCTTATACCCCTCCCCCTGCGTGGACTCCCATCAACTCGCTTCATTCCAACCTCTCCTCGCCCCTTGTATCGCCCCCACACCTGTCATCAGTGCTTTGCACACAGTAAGTGCTCAATAAATACAACTGAATGAACGAATGAATGAATCCTATCCTAGCACCACCCCTCGTCCCCCTCGTCCCCCGTGCCGGCCCCCATCAACTTACTCCCATCCAAACCCTCTACACCTCTCGTGCTGTCCCCTCCCCACTACCCTCACCCCAGCTTCAGCCAAGTGTGGCCTGAGGAACCCCCGTTCCATCACGGGGAAGCTTCCCTTCATCCTTGACCTGTTCCTGTCTCAGTCACTCCTCCTCCTCTTCACCATCACTGAAACCTGGCTCTCTCCAGATGCCAGGGTCTCCAGAGGGGGCCTCATCTTCTGCCCCTCCCCCGGGCTCACTGGGAAAGGAGGAGGTGTGGCTTCCCCCGCACCTCTCCCAATCCCTTTCCTTCCTTTCTAATGAAGCTCATATGATCTGCCTCTACCACCAACTCCAGATTCTAGTAGCCGTCATCTAGTAGCCCTCCCAAGTCCCACCGCCAACTTCTTTAACCATTTTGACTCCTTTTTTAAAGGAAAGTCTTTCTCTTTCTCCGTGCCCATATTGATCCCTGGTGACTTCAATATCCACAGAGATTTTCCTGACGACCTTTCTGCTTCCCGCCTTCTATCTCTCATCAACTCGACCGACCTACTATTCCACCCCATCTTGCCCACTCACCAACTTGGACAGACACTCGATCTCATCATCTCTAACCACTGCACAATCTCTACCCTCCCCAACTCTGAAACCCCTCTGACCACAATCTCCTCACTTGCCTCCTCTCCCTCACACCTCCTCCCCATAGATCTGTACTATTCCCCTTCAAAGACCTATGATCTCTGGACCCCATCCAATTTTCTCAACTCACCAGACCCCACTTGGCCTCCATAACCAAACTACCCTCCCTTGATGACCAAATAGATATTTTCAACACCACCCTCCCTACTGAACTCAACTCACTCACTTCCTTACCCCTTCATCAGTCTCGTTCCACTAACCCACAGCCCTGGATTATCTGCACAACCCGCCTCCTCCGCTCTTGTGCTCGAGCCGCAGAGCGCTGCGGGCGGAAATCTAAATATCAGGCTGTCTTTGGCTTCTTTCAGTTTATTCTTGCATGCTTTAATTCTGCCCTCTCCTCTGCCTGGCAAAACTATTCCTCCACCCTTATTGACCCCCTTGCCCATCGCCCTCGCCAGTTGTCCCAGACAATTCACTCTCTCCTCAGGCCCCCTGCTCCCCATCCCTTTCCCCCAGTAACCTGGCCATCTACTCTAAGAAAACTGACACCAACAGGTGTGAGTTCCCTAAAATCACCCCTGACCCTCCTCAGTCCCTCCCCATTCCAGCCCTCTTCAATTCTCCCATCCTTCCCAGCAGTATCTCAGGGGATCTCCTGCCTCTTCTCAAAAACCAACCCCTCCACCTGTGCATCTGACCCCTTTCCTACAAAACTTAATCGAAACTTCCCTCCCCTTTCCTTCTTGCCTCCTTAACAGCCAAGTTCAACTGTTCGCTACCCAGTGGCTTTTTCCCTACTGCTTTAGAACATGCCCATGTCTCCCCTATTCAAAAAACTCATCCCTCGACACCAAGGCTCCCTCCAGTTAACACCCCAACTCCCTCCTCCCCAAATTCCTTGAAAAAGTTGTCTGCACCCGCTGTCTCAAATTCTTCTCCTCCAATTCTCTCCTTGACCCCCTCCAATCTGGCTTCCGTCCCCTTCACTCCACAGAATTCAACCTCTCAAAGGTCACCAACGACCTTCTTCCCAAATCCCACAGCCTCTACGCCATCCTAATCCTCCTTGACCTCCCTACTGCCTTCAACACTGCGGATCAACCCCTTCTCCTGGAAACGCTATCCAACCTTTGCTTCACTGTCCTCTCCTGGTTCTCCTCTTATCTCAATGGCCATTCACTCTCAATCTCCTTTGCAGGCTCCTCTTCTGCCTCCCACCCCCTAACTGTGAGTGGGTCCCTCAAGGTTCAGTTCTCAGTCCCTACTAATCTCCATCTACACCACTCCCTTGGAGAATCTATTTGCTCTCATGTCTTCAACTACCTCCTTTATGCAGATGTTGCCCAAATCTACATCTCCAACCCTGATCTCTCTCCCTCTCTCCAGTCTCACATCTCTCCTGCCTTCAAGACATCTCTACTTGGATGTCAGTTCAATTCAGTGTACTTACTGAGGGCTTACTGTGTGCAGAGCACCATACTAAGCACTTGGGAAAGTACAATACAGCAATGAAGAGAGACAATCCATGCCCACAAGGAGCTCACAGTCTTGGGGGGGGGGAAGGGGGGGGAAGGGGGAGACAGACATCAATAAAAATAAACTTTCCAGTCACTTCAAACTTAACATGTCTAAAACAGAACTCATCTTCCCATCTGAACCCTGTCCTCCCCATCACTGTAGGCGGCACCACCATCCTTCCTGTCTCACAAGCCTGTAACCTTGACATTATCCTTAACTCCTTTGTCATTCAATCCACATATTTAACCTGCACTAAATCTTGGTTGACCCACCTTCATGACATTGCTAAAATTCGCCCTTTCCTCTCCATCCAAACTGCTACCTTGCTAGTACAATCACTCATCTCATCCCACCCAGATTACTGCATCAGCCTCCTGTCTCTCCCCACTCCAGTCCATACTTCACTCTGCCACCTGCATCCTTTTTCTACCAAAACGTTAGGACTTGTCACCCCCCCCCCCCAAAAACCTCTAGTGGTTGCCCATCCAACTCCACATCAAACAAAAACTCCTCACCACTGGCTTTAAAGCAGTCCATCACCTTGCCCCTCCTATCTCACCTCGCTTCTCTCCTTCTACAACCCAGCCCGCACTCTTCGCTCCTTTAGTGCTAACCTTCTCACTGTGCCTCGATCTCGCCTGTCTCGCCACCGACCCCTCGCCCACGTTCCTGCCTCTGGCCTGAAATGCCCTTCCTCCTCAAATATGACAATTTGTCTCCCCTCTTCAAAGCCTTACTGAAGGCACATCTCTCCAAGAGGCCTTCCCACACTAAGCCCCACTTTTCCTCTTCTCCCACTCCCTCCTGCATCACCCTGCCTTACTTGTTTTGCTCTTCTCCCCACCAGCCCCACAGCACTTACGTACATATCTGTAATTTCATTTATTTGTATTTATGTCTTTCTTCCCCACTCTAGACTGTAAGCTTGTTGTGGGCAGGGAATGTGACTTTATTGTTGTATTGTACTCTTCCAAGTGCTTAGTAGAGTGCTCTGCCACAGAGTAAGCACCCAAATAAGACAATGAATGAATTAGAGAAGCGAAATGTGTGGGAAGGGTTGTAGTAGGAGAGGACAAGATTGATGGCCCTAAAAATGGATAAGGAGTTTCTGATCTAGACTGTGAGCCCACTGCTGGGTAGGGATTGTCTCTCTCTGTTGCTGAATTTTACTTTCCAAGAGCTTAGGTACAGTGCTCTGCACACAGTAAAAGCTGAATAAACACAATTGAATGAATGAATGATCGATGCTGAGATGGATAGAGATGACTTGAAGGCCGGAGGAGATCTGAGACCACAAAGAAGGAAAATGATCAGGGCTGGAGAGGTAGATCTGGGAATAATAATAATGTGGTATTTGTTAAGCGCTTACTATGTGCAAAGCACTGTTCAAAGCACTGGGGGGATACAAGATGATCAGGTTGTCCCGCGTGGGGCTCACAGTTTTTAATCCCCATTTTACAGATAACTGAGGCACAGAGAAGTTAAGTGACTTGCCCAAAGTCACACAGCTGGCAAACAGCGGAGCCGGGATTCGTAGAGATGGTAATTAAGTCCCTTAACTTCTCTGTGCCTCAGATTCCTCATCCGTAAAACGGGGATCCAATACCTGTTCTCCCTTCTACCTAGACTGTGAACCCCATGTGGGACGGGGACTGTCCCTGACCCGATTAATCCATATCTACACTAGGACTTAGAACAGTGCTTGACAAACAGTAGTGAGAGTTTAAACACCATTTTGAAAAAAGGGGAGGGGTGTAGCAAGGACTGGAAGAACACCTACGAGACAAAATTTAATCAGTTGCTACTTTCCAGAAACATAGTACACAGGAACCTTTATGGAAGTTTTTTTTTTCTTTTTTCTTTTTTTTTTTTTTAATATATGCCAAACCTGAAGAGGGTTTCTGTGAACAGGAGCGATGACCCGAGGAATTCCCCACTGAGCTTTGCTTCCTGTTGATGAGGAAGACTGGCCAAACTCTCATTCGTCAAGAGAATTTGACTCAGTATAATATGATTTTCGTTACTGTCTGCCAAGTTCATCATTTAGAAATGTCTAGACTCTTTCTGTATAATGTAACACACTCTCTCTCTTTGAAAACACAGTCATTAGGATAGGGTAAAAGACCTTAAAAGGAGGAAAATTCCAGAAGTAGACAGGACACGCTGCTGCCGAAGATTGAGAACAGAGGTAGAAGTGCAAGCAAGAAGAACATGACTGGCCCTTCTCGGTATCTTTCTCGGGAGCCTCCTCTGCCTTCCACCTTCCAGCTGTAGCAGTCCCTCAAGACTCACTTCTGAGTCTCCTTCTATTCTCCATCTACACACCCATTCCCTTGGAGAATTCATCTGCTCTCACAGCTTCAACCACCATCCCTCCACAGATGATTCCCAAATCTACATGTCCAGCCCTGATCTCATTCCTTCTCTGCAGTCTCAGACCTCCTCCTGCCTTCAGGATATCTCTACTGGGATGCCCCGTTGGCAATCAAACCTGACCCAAACAGAGCGCCTCAGCTTCCCATTCAATTCATTCTCGTCACCACGGGTAACATCACTATTCTCTCTCACAAGCCCTCCACTTTGGCATCCTCCTCGACTCAACACTCTCATTCAACCCACATCTTCGATCCATTACTAAATCCTGTCGGTTCCACCTTCACAACATCACTAAAATCCGCTCTTCCTCTCCATCCCAGCTATTTCATTGATCAAAGCACTTATCCTATTCCACCCTGACCAGTGCATCAGCCTCCTTGCTGACCTCCCTGCCTCCTGTCTCTCCCCTCTTCCATACTTCACTCTGCTGCCCAGATAACTTCTCTTACAAAATGTTCAGTCCACATCTCCCCACTTATCAAGTCCACTAGTTACCCATTTATCATTGGCTTTAAACCTTATCTAACAGATTTCCTACATGATCCAGCCCACACTCAGCGTGGCTCAGTGGAAAGAGCACGGGCTTTGGAGTCAGAGGTCATGGGTTCGAATCCCAGCTCTGCCACTTGTCAGCTGTGTGACTGTGGGCAAGTCACTTCACTTCTCTGGGCCTCAGTGACCTCATCTGTAAAATGGGGATGAAGACTGTGAGCCTCACATGGGACAACCTGATTATCCTGTATCTACCCCAGCGCTTAGAACAGCGCTCTGCACATAGTAAGCGCTTAACAAATACCAACATCATCATCATCATCATCACTCTTTGCTCCTGTGCAGCCAACGTACTGGCTGAACTGTGATCTCACTGATGTCGCCACCAACCCCTTGTCCACAACCTGCCTCTCTCCCCACCCCGTTTCAAAACCTTATTAGAATCACATCGCCTCCAAGAGGTCTTCCCTAACGTAATAGTAATGATTAATAATAATTGTATTTGTTACGTTCTTACTATGTGTCACGCACTCTCAGTAAGTGCTGGGGTGGATACAAGCAAATAGGGTTAGACACAATCCCTGCCCCACATGGGGCTCACGGTCTCAGTCCCCATTTTACAGGGGAGGTTACTGAGGCCCAGAGAGTGAAGTGACTTGCCCAAGGCCACGCAGCAGACAAGTGACAGAGCCAGAATTAGAACCCATGACCTACTGACTCCCAGGCCTGTGCTCTAGCCACTCCACCATGTAAACCCTCCATTCCCTTATCCCACCTCCTTTCTGAATCACCTACACACTTGGATCTGTACCCTTTATGTCCCGTAAGCTCCTGGTGGGCAGGCAATGTATCAACCAACTCGTGAGGGTTTAGTACAGGGTTGTGCTCACAGTAAGAACTCAAATACCATCCATTGATTGACTGATTAATTTCCTTGCAAGTACCTGAATCCAGCTACCAGCCATTTGGTGTAGTTCACTACAGCGTGGGTTCTTCAGAGAAGCAATCCTCTTGCCACAAAAGTGTATTCCTACCCTGAAGTATGTGTGCACATGTGTACACATGAGAAAAGCAGCGTGGCTCAGTGGAAGGAGGACGGGTTTAGGAGTCAGAGGTCATGGGTTCTAATCCCAGCTCCACCACCTGTCAGCTGTGTGACTTTGGGCAAGTCACTTAACTTCTCGGTGCTTCAGTTCCCTCATCTGTAAAATGGGGATGAAGACTGTGAGCCTCACGTGGGGCAACCTGATTAGTCTGTATCTACTCCAGAGCTCAGAACAGTGTTTGGCACATAGTAAGCGCTTAACAAATACCAACATTATTACACATACACACACATACACGAAATCCAGCCCTGACACTCTCAGCCAAGCTGCCATAATAGCCTAAGATGCCCCTTTTCATTTATTTTTCTTTCCCCCTCCTAATTTGCTCAGAAGGCCAGTCTCAGGAGGAAAAAAAGGAGTCCTCTTTAAAATAATGCTGGTATTTTAAATAATGTTGGTATTTGTTAAATGCTTACTATGTGCAGAGCACTGTTCTCAGAGCTGGGGTAGATACAGGGTAATCAGGTTGTCCCATGTGAGGCTCACAGTCTTCATCCCCATTTTACAGATGAGGTAACTGAGGCCCAGAGAAGTGAAGTGACTTGCCCACAGTCACCCATCTGACAAGTGGCAGAGCTGGGATTCGAACCCACGACCTCTGGCTCCCAAGCCCGGGCTCTTTCCACTGAACCACCCTGAAACCTCTCTTTTGAGACAATATGAGAAATCTGCACAGACAACTTGTCACTACAGGGTGGATGTCTACTCTCTCTTTTCTTCCTGCTTCCCTACCCGCTGCCCCCCACCCATTTTTATGGTATTTGTTAAGCACTTACTATGTGCCAGGCTGTGTACTAAGTGAGCACTGGGACAGATATAAGTTAATCAAGCTGGACAAAGTCCCTGTCCCACATAGGGCTCACGGTTTAAATCCACATTCTACAGATGAGGTAACTGAAGCCCAAAGAAGTCAACTGACTTCCAAGGCAAAAAAACTTTGGGTCACGGTTCCAAGGCAGAGCATCAGCACAAAGCTGGGCTCACTTCACTTGAAGATGGAAGCAGAACCGTGGCCTTAGTGGAAAGCGCCCTGGTCTGGGAGTCAGAGGACCTGGGTTCTAATGCCGGCCCTGCCAATTCCTTGCTGCGTGACTTTTGGCAAGTTACTTCTCTGTGCCTCAATTTTCTCATCTGGCCCTCGTTTGGGGCAGGGACCGTGTTTATCCTGGTAAGCGTGCATCTACCCTAGCGCTTAGATCAGTGCTTGACACATAGTAAGCGTTCAATAGATATCAAAAAAATAGATCCTGCATATTAAATAACTTCTGCCTACGCTTCAGAAGGTGCTTCACCACCGCTCGCCGACTGCCCCACTGCCAAAGGAACGTGACTAGGGGAGAGGAGCTTAGGAAACCTTTTAGCACTATAATCCATTCCTCCCCGTAGGCTCTCAGTCTTGAAGTCCTAGATAGTAATAGTAATAATAATATTTGTTAAGTGCTTACTATGCGTCAAGCACTGTTCTAAGGGTTGGGGCAGATAGAAGCTAATCAGCCACAGTCCCGGTCCCACAAAGGGCTCACAGTCTTAATCCCCATTTTATAAATGAGGTAACTGAGGCACAGAAAAATGAAGCAAATTGGCCAAGGTCACATAGCAGACAAGTGGCTGAGTTAGGATTAGAACCCAGGGCCTTCTGATTCCCAGGCCTGACTGTAAGTTCCTTAACAATAGTAATTATGGTATTTGCTAGGTGCTTACTATGTGCCAAGCACTGTTCTAAGCACTGGAGTAGATACAAGTTAAACTGGTGGGACACAGTCCCTGTCCCACATGGGACTCACGGTCTTCATCCCCCTTTTACAACTGAGGTAAATGAGACCCAGAGAGATTAAGGGACTTCCCCAAGGTCAAACAGCAGACAAGTGGTGGAGCTGGGATTAGAACCCAAGTCCTTCTAACTCCCCAGCCCGTGCTCTATCCAATACACCACAGAGGTATTGTGTTTGCTAGCTTAATTGCATTGTGTTCTCCCGAGGACTCAGCACAGTGTTCTGCACCCAGTAAGTGCTCAATAAATAGCACTGATTAATTGAAGTGGGGCTCAAACATCATTCTTGATGAGAAACACTCTCTACTATAAAACACACAATAGACGGCAGTACAGATTGAGTTTTTTAAAACAAAACAAAAACAATCATTTTAATATCCCCTGTCATTAATCACACCACGTTACTAGCAGCCAGCTTGGGACAACTCTGTAAAAGGAAGAGTTTTGGCTCAGCGCGATGTACAAGAATTCCAAGTAATTACAGTGCTTGGTTCATAATAAGTGCTTAAGTGCATAATAATAGTCATTATTATGGTACTTAAGTGCTATTTTTGATTCAATAATTATAAAAATAACTTTATCAGAAAATTGCAACAGGCCATACCTATTCTAATGTCTGTGATAAAGTTTTTCATACTTAAAAGCACCACGTAATCTAAAAAATGTATTATAAAGCTCTAGCTCCAATTTCTGAATGCATTTTCCTACTCCACAAACACTGGGATATACAGCTAAGGGAAAATGTGGAATCTTTGTGTTTGGAATCCTTTAAAGGACAGCACAGACAGCTAGTCTTTCTGGATACTTGAAGTAAAATTCTACATGGAGGCAGAAGACTGTTTTAGGTGATGAGCATCTGGGCATTCGTGCGGCACTATGTACCATGGACCATACCAAGTGCTGGGACAGATACAAGAAAATCAAGTTGGACACAAGCCCAAACTCACTGTCTAAGGAGGAAGGAGAAGGATAATCCTCATTTTAATAATAATAATAATGGCATTTCTTAAGTGCTTACTATGTGTCAGGCACTGTTCTAAGCTCTGGGGTAGATACAAGATAATCGGGTTGGACATAGTCCCTGTCTCACATAAGGCTCACAGTCTTAATCCCCATTTTACAGATGAGGGAACTGAGGCGCAGAGAGGTTTAGTGACTTGCCCAAGGTCACATAGCAGACAAGAGGTGGAGCTGGGATTAGAACCCAGGTCCTTTTGACTCCCAGGCCCATGTCCTACTAGGTCACACGCTTCTCAACACAGATGAGGAAATTTCTACAGATCTCTTAAAGAATAGGAAACTGTTGCCCAGAGAAGTTAAGTGACCAGCTCCAGGCTACCCAGCAAGTAAAGCAAGCAAATCAGAACCGTAGACTGTGAGCCTCATGTGGAACCTGATTAACTGATATCTACCCCTGCACTTAGTACAGTGTTGGGCACATAGTAAGTAAGCACTTAATGAGCACCACAGTTAGTAATTTCTTTTGTTAAAGAGGTGTACATCCCCTTGATTCTATTTATCATAATTAAGTTGTCTTGTTTTTGTCCATCTGTCTCCCCCAATTAGACTGTAACCCCGTCAATGGGCAGGGATTGTCTCTATCTGTTGCCGAATTGTACATTCCAAGCACTTAGTACAGTGCTCTGCACATAGTAAGCGCTCAATAAATACTATTGAATGAATGGACGAATAATTGTATAGGAAAAAGTAGGTTTAGAATTAGGTCTGGGAAGCCATCTACTTAGGGCCTATTTCTCCTCAACCCCGGGCTTCCTCTGCACTGGGGCATCCGTTCTCGCTCACTGCCCTGTGTCGCCGGCAGTGAAGGTCAATGTAAGAAGCTATTTTAACATGGTACGTCTAAGCCAGGTTTCTAAGGAAAAGCTTTCGTATCACTTCTGAAGACCTTCGAACGTCTCTTCACGACTACGTTGTACTCTCTCGAGAGCTCTGCATACAGGAAGCGCTCAATGAATACAACTGAATGAACATCTCATATGTCCTATTTCGTGGGTAATAATTAATATTTGTCTTATGTCTTCCAACTCTGTTGTTCTATACTCTCCCAAATGCTTTGTATGACACCCCGCACTAGTAAATGGTCAATAAATACCATTAATTGACAATGACCTGCGCAGAGTAAGCACTCAAATGCTGAATGATCATACCAAAAAATAAATCACAAAATAGTATTGAAAGCTTTAGAACGGCATATTACCCTTTAATTACATGACATAAGATCAGATGCCATACTTTCTTTGGCCCAAGGCAGCACAAGTAAGCATACTGAAGCACATTAAAAAACCTACTTTATTGCACTGGAGACAGATTCCCACATTTTTCATACTGAAATTCCATTAGGACAGACTGCATGCCTCTTCCTAGAACTATATACAACCTAATTCTTCCATATATAATGGTTGAATTAGGACACATTCTTCCAACAATTGGTTCAGGACAAAGCAATGTCCAAAGAAAGGATTCTGCACACTGGGGCCAGTTGGACACAAGCTGAGTAGCAAAACGCAAGTCTTCTTTAATGTGGAGTTCTTCAGGAACACAATCTCTGCATTACAGAAGAACTATTTACAGTTCATTCAAATGTTTTTATTGAGCACTTACTGTGTGCAGAGCACTGTACTAAATGCTTGGAGAGTACAATACAGCAATGAACAGTCACCTTCCCTGCCCAAAATGGGATTACAGTCTACAGTGGGGGAGACAGACATCAATACAAATAAACAAAATTACAGATATGGACATAAGCATTGTGGCGCTGGGGCGGCGGGAGAGGAGGAAAAGGGGGCTTATTCTGGGAAGGCCTCTTGGAGGAGATGTGCCTTCAATAAGGCTTCGAAGGGTTATTAGACGTATTCTGCTGCCCAACACTACAACTACTTTGAAACCCTCAAAACCATGCACATCCAACTCTGACATGAAAGCCGTCTGAAAACATTTCCCTGCAAGGCACTGAGATTAAGCAAGCCATGTTTTAAGGATAATCCCTAAATCACCAGTATCTGAACCACATGGACTGTTAGCAACATCACACACAGATAAATCACTCCTAACATCATCACTTGGAAAGTCTTTCTGGCTTCAGTATAATTCACTGTTCAGAACTGGAAATTTCCTAATAATCGTAAGTTAGCCTTATATTTTGCATATTTAGCTTCTTGACAAAAAACATTCCAAATGTATACCTATAAACATCTTATTTCTAGACTCTATGTAGTGTGAAATTTTTATATCGGAATGAACGGAATAGCACTTTTCTTAAAACTGATAAGGAGTAGGTGTAACAGACTAAATATAGGTCCCTGCACAGGCCTAAGTAGTATTTGGGGAGTTGGTTAAACTACCAGAATGTATCTCATGAGGTCAAAGGAAAAACACAAACCATCTCCCTCTGAACACTTCAATGTCAACAGCTTTAAGTATGTCTTCCCTGCTTGCAGCGTGGCTCAGTGGAAAAGAGCCCGGGCTTGGGAGTCAGAGGTCATGTGTTCAAATCCCAGCTCTGCCACTTGTCAGCTGTGTGACTGTGGGCAAGTCACTTCACTTCTCGATGCCTCAGTGACCTCATCTGGAAAATGGGGATTAAGACTGTGAACCTCACGTGGGACAACCTCATTACCCTCTATCTACCCCAACAGTTAGTACGGTGCTCTGCACATAGTATGCGCTTAACATTATTATTATTATTTCCCTAAACCGCCCTCAAGCCCTCCCCTCCTCCGATTTTTTTTTTTTAATCAGCACCCTGAATGCTACCAACCTTTCACTCAGCCCTTGCCTTCTGGTATTTAGTTGGGTTTATCAACACTTGTGCGCTAAAGTAGATCTGAAGGAACTTTCAATGCTCTCTATTCTATTCTGCTTGGAAATACTTCTAGGTCCATTTCCCTCGTTTAGCTGTAAGGGAACAAATCTTATGGTTCTGTGATATGCCTAAATATGGCCCAGTGGATAGAGCAGGGGCCTGGGAGTCTCAAGGACCTGGGTCTAATCCCGGCTCCATCACCTGTCTGCTATGTGACCTCGGGCAAGTCACTTGACTTCTGTGCCTCAGTTTCTTCATCTTTAAAACAGGGATTAAATGCCTGCTCACCCTCCTATTCTGACTGAGAGCCTTAGGTGGGACAGATATTGTACCTGACCTGATTATCTTGTATCTACCTACCTCGGCGTTTAGTACAGAGCTCGGCACATAGTAAGTACTGAACAAATAACATTTAGAATCATAATGAACCTCTTTACCTGGAATTTGCAAACATCTTCTTGAACGTTTTCCTGTCTACCACTTCCTGTGTCAAAAAGTTCTCTTCTCTTTCATTTATTCTGAATCTACCATACTTGAGCTTTCTTTCATAAGGCCCTAGAGTTGTGGGATGGGCATTGTTTTTATGATTTATTAACTTCGGTCATGTTTCCCCTCAACCTCTGTCCTTCTAGTCCTAGGAGTCTTTAGACCTCCTCTCACCCCATCGTCACAGTCCCACTAGAATCCTAGTTCCCCCGAGAAACCTTCCCTGACTAAACTCTCCTTTCCTCTATTTGCCCTTCCTTCTGCATCACCCATGCACTTGGGTTTCAAATCATGCACCTTCCCTCTCACTTATTAAAACCATCGCCCCTGCCCTCCTCCCTTCCTTAACTTCTATTTTTAACCAATCTCCAATGGCTCCTTCTCCGCTGCCTTCAAACATGCCCACGTCTCCCCCATCCTAAAAAAACCCGCTCTTGACCCCACTTTCCCCTCCAGTTATCGCCCTATCTTCCTACTACCCTTCCTTTCCAAAATCCTAGAACGAGTCATCTACAATCGATGTTTAGAATTCCTTAACTCCCATTCTCTCCTAGACCCCCTCCAATCTGGCTTCCGTCCCCTCCACTCTACCGAGACTGCGCTCTCTAAGGTCACCCGTGACCTCCTTCTTGCCAAATCCGATGGCTCCTACTCCATTCTAATCCTCCTTGACCTCTCTGCTGCCTTTGACACTGTCGACCATCCCCTCCTCCTCCATACCTTATCTCACCTTGGCTTCACGGACTCCGTCCTCTCCTGGTTCTCCTCTTACCTCTCTGGCCGGTCATTCTCCGTCTTCTTCGCTGGAGCCTCCTCCCCCTCCCATCCTTTAACTGTTGGAGTTCCTCAAGGGTCAGTTCTCGGCCCTCTTCTGTTCTCCATTTACACTCACTCCCTCGGTGAACTCATTCGCTCTCACGGCTTTGACTACCATCTCTACGCAGATGACATGCAGATCTACATCTCCGCCCCTGTCCTCTCTCCCTCCCTTCGCGCTCGCATCTCCTCCCGCCTCCGGGACGTCTCCACCTGGATGTCGGCCCGCCACCTAAAACTCAACGTGAGCGAGACTGAGCTCCTCATCTTCCCTCCCAAACCCGGGCCTCTCCCAGACTTCCCTATCACCGTGGATGGCACGACCGTCCTTCCCGTCTCTCGGGCCCGCAATCTCGGTGTCATCCTTGACTCGTCTCTCTCGTTCACCCCACGCATCCTATCCGTTACCAAGATCTGCCAGTTTCACCTTTACAATATCTCCAAGATCCGCCCTTTCCTCTCCACCCAAACGGCTACCTTACTGTTACGGGCTCTCGTTATATCCCGGCTAGACTACTGGTGTCGGCCTTCTCTCTGACCTCCCTTCCTCCTCTCTCACCCCGCTCCAGTCTATTCTTCACTCCGCTGCCCGGCTCATCTTCCCGCAGAAACGATCTGGGCATGTCACTCCCCTCCTTAAACAACTCCAGTGGTTGCCTATCAACCTCCGCTCCAAACAAAAACTCCTCACTCTAGGCTTCGAGGCTCTCCATCACCTTGCTCCTTCCTACCTCTCCTCCCTTCTCTCTTTCTACCGCCCACCCCGCACGCTCCGCTCCTCCGCCGCCCACCTCCTCACCGTCCCTCGGTCTCGCCTATCCCGCCGTCGACCCCCGGGTCACGTCCTCCCGCGGTCCCGGAACGCCCTCCCTCCTCACCTCCGCCAAACTGATTCTCTTCCCCTCTTCAAAACCCTACTTAAATCTCACCTCCTCCGAGACGCCTTCCCAGACTGAGCTCCTCTTCTCCCTCTACTCCCTCTACCACCCCCCCTTCACCTCTCCGCAGCTAAACCCTCTTTTCCCCCTTTCCCTCTGCTCCTCCCCCTCTCCCTTCCCATCCCCTCAGCACTGTGCTCGTCCGCTCAACTGTATATATTTCCATTACCCTATTTATTTTGTTAATGAATTGTACATCGCCTCGATTCTATTTAGTTGCCATTGTTTTTACGAGATGTTCTTCCCCTTGACTATTTATTGCCATCGTTCTCGTCTGTCCGTCTCCCCGATTAGACCGTAAGCCCGTCAAACAGCAGGGACTGTCTCTATCTGTTGCCGACTTGTTCATTGCAAGTGCTTAGTACAGTGCTCTGCACATAGTAAGTGCTCAATAAATACTACTGAATGAATGAATGCACCTTGCTACTCACCCCCATTCCCAGCCCCACAGTATTTATTTACATATTCATTCATTCAATTGTATTTATTGAGTGCTTACTGTGTGCAGAGCACTGTACGAAGCACTTGGGAAAGTACAATATAACAATAAACAGTGACATTCCCTGTCCACAAGGAGCTCACAGTCTGATGGGGGAGGGGAGAGAGACTTCAATATATAAAATTATTCATTCATTCATTCATTCAATAGTATTTGAGCGCTTACTATGTGCAGAGCACTGTACCGAGCACTTGGAATGTACAATTACAGATATGTACATAAGTGCTTTGGGGTTGGGAGGTGGGGGAAGAGCAAAGGCAGCATATTCTTATACTCTGTGGCTTCCCTCATCTATAATGTATTTTAATGTCTTTCTCCACTGACCTGTAACTGTCTTGAGGGTAGGGATCATATGTACCAACTCTATTGCACTGCAGTCTTCCAAGCGCTTAGTACAGAGTTTTGCACCCTGGAATGGTCAAATACCAATTACTGCTTGATTGATCCTAAGCTAAAAATCAGTGGTTGACACTCAACAGGAACTCAAAGGGCATCGACTGATTGCCTTGATTGTCCTCCTCTCTACTTTTACTCCCTGTATTGTCTTCAAGTTCCATCAGCTAGAGTCATTATTAATAATAACTGTGTTTATATTAAGCACTACGTGCCAAGGTACTGTACAGAGCCTGAGGGAAGATTCAAAAATTCAGATTGGGAGTCCTATGAGGGACAAGGACTTGTGACCGACTTGATTATCTTCTACCAACTGCATCTTGTACTTACTGCACTTAGTACAGTTCTTGGTACATGGTAAGTCCTTAAACATCACAATTATCATTATTCTTATAGTTATTAATAAATCCAGCTGCTGTGAAACAACTGTTTATTGTTTCTATTCACTCCACCCCCACAGCACTTGCTCTTTCCCCAATCCTGAGGCCCCTTTAAAGCTGTTTTTGCCACTCCTTGCTACTTCCTAAGTTCTCATACCCTTTTTTCCACTGATTGTGGGCAAGTCACTTAACTTCTCTGTGCCTCAGTTACCTCATCTGTAAAATGGGGATTAACTGGGAGCCTCACATGGGACAACCTTATTTCCCTGTATCTCCCCCAGCGCTTAGAACAGTGCTGTGCACATAGTAAGCGCTTAACAAATACCAACATATTATTATTATTATTATCTTCTCTTACGCTGTCAAGACATCTCCGACCCATAGCGACTCCATGGATGCATCTCTCCCAGAACGCCCCACCTGCATCTGCAATCATTCTGGTAGTGGATCCATAGAGTTTTCTTGGTAAAAATACAGAGGTGGTTTACTTCCGCACAGTAAGTACATTTGAACCTCCACTCTCGACTCTCTCCCATGCCACTGCTGCCCAGCACAGGTGAGTTTTGACTTGTAACAGATTGCCTTCCACTTGCTAGCCACCGCCCATGCTAGGAATGGAATGGGTAGGCCTCTGCTTGACTCTCCCGCCCGGAGTGGAGTCTGGTAGAGTACTGGAAACTCTCCAAGTGCAAGCCTGCACACTTACATAAATATCTTTATATTTGGCAGACACACCTAGCAGTAATTTATTTTAATGTCTGTCTCCCCAGTAGACTGGAAAATCCTGGAGGGCAGGGTTTTTTTTCAACAATTTTATTGTACTGTACTTTCCCTAGTGCTCTGCATAAAATAAGTGCTCAATCAATACCACTGATTTCTACCCAAAGGGATTCTGCTATTACTCTTCATCTTGCTCCCTTACTTAAAAAGCCACACATCTTCCTTGCTGCTTTCCACTGTCTTTCCTATAGGTTTGATAGATCAGAAGCAATGCCCTGGGAACATCAAAGCACTATGACAAACTGAATGGCGGGGGCCATCTCATCAATGAGCTATCCTCTCGGGCTGGAGGTTCACTTTTTTTCTATTCCACAAAATTTATGTTTTCTACATATCTAGTTACTTAAACACCTCATTCCATTAATAATCAGTGGTATTTATGGAGCACTTCCAGTATGCAGAACTCTGTTAGAGAGTTGGTAATAATAACTGTGGCATTCATTAAGCGCCAGGGATTGCACTAAGCACTATGGAAAATACAGGATAATTGGGTTAGACACAGTTCTTATCCCATATAGGTCTCCCAGTCTCAAACCCCAATTTACAGATGAGGTAGCTGAGGCACAGAGAAGTGAAGTGACTTGCCCAAGGTCACACAGCAGACAAGTGGCGGAGCAGGGATTGGAACCCAGGCCCTTCTGACTCCCAGGCCCGGACTCTATTCACAGGCCACACTGCACAAAAACTCCTCACCACCGAATTTCAAGCAGTCCATCACCTCGCTTCTCTCCACCTCCTACCTCACCTCGCTTCTCTCCTTCTATAACCCAGCCCGCACATTTCGCTCCGCTAATGCTAACTTTCTCACTGTGCTTCCATCTCGTCCGTCTCACCACCGACTCCTAGTCCATGTCCTGTCTCTGGCCTGGAAAGTCCTCCCTCCTCAAATCTGATAGACAATTACTCTCTCCCTCTTCAAAGCCTTATTGAAGGTGCATCTCCTCCAAGAGGCCTTCCCAGACTAAGCCCCCCACTTTTCCTCATCTCCCACTCCCTTCTGTGTCACCCTGACTTGCTCTTTTTGCTCCTCCCCCCACCAGCCCCATGGCACTTATGTACATATCTGTAATTTTATTTATTTGTATGGATGTCTGTCTCCCCTCCTCTAGACTTTAAGATTGTTGTGGGCAGGAAATGTCACTGTTTACTGTTTGTATGGTACTTTCCCAAGCACTTAGTACAGTTCTCTGGCAGTCCACAGCCACAAGCAGCTGGCAGTCCACAGGGGGAGATGGGCATTAAAATATGTTATGGATAGGGAAACAGTAGAGGATAAGAAGATACATAAATGATCCTCATCCCAGGCCCGCAGCAAAGAGCTTAGAGAGGTACCCAGCCAAGTCCATAGTCAACACAGAGGGGAGGGCATAAAGAGGAAATAAAGGTTTAGGCAGGGAATACCTCCTGAAGAACGTGTGATTTTCGAAGGGATCGGAAGATGGGAAAAGTGGCTGAATATGAAGAGGGAGAGAGTTCAAGGACAGAGAGAGGACTGTGTCCGACCCCATTTGCTTGTATCCACTCCAGTGCATAGAAAAGTTCCTGGCACGCAGTAATCGCTTGATACCATAATAATTATTATTATATTATAATTGTTTATAATATTAATTAACCAACAAATTAACAATGTAATAATAACTATAATATTAATTGTAATATTAATGATATGGTTATTAATTTATTCCTGACAGCTCCTGCTGGATCATCAACTTTCCCAGGGTTCCCAATTTACCACTGCGTCACCAGTATGACAATGTGGTTGGGGGCAAAACTGTGTCCCCTTCAATTTATTAGATTATTTCCTTTAAATATTGTGCTGCGGTTTATTTAGAGAGGCTCCCGAAGCAAAACAAAATCAAAGCTGTGCAGAAAAGCTAAGGGAAGACTTAACAGCTTTCAAGTGTATGATCCAAGACTGCAAGTGTGTCGGTGAGCAGCTGTTCTCTACTTCCACTCAAGGCAGGGCAAGAGGAAATGGGTTTAAATTGCAACAGGGGGGATTTTGGCTGGGATTAGAAGAATTTCCTGCCTTAAGAATTTCCTGACATTCTGGGGCAGATTACCAATGAGGTCTTTAGAAATTCAGAAAGAGGGTTGGTGAGCCTCGTGAATGATTTGAGAAAATGAGCTTTGCCAAATTGAAACCGGCTCATAAACCGGCATTTGGCCGTATACTGATAGCTCCCTAGTACTTAGTATAGTGTTTTCTGCACAAGAGTGCTCGAAACAAAATATAAATAAATAAAAATGATTGAATAGGTTCCCATTAAACACACACTTCCCCCCATAAGACAGTTCCTGGGAATGACTACCACCAGCTAAAAGAATGTTGAATTTCTTAAAATCTGTTCTTACCTTCAGCAATTTAAATCTATCCATTTCTAATTGCCCAAGAAAAGAATTTGGATTCGGACTTTTCACGGCTGCAGCCGACCACTATTTTCTTGAGATGTCGGTGGCCACGCTCCTAGGGTGACATCTCTCCCCGCTAGATCGTAAACTCCCTGTGGGCAGGGATCACCTCTACCAACTCACTTCTCTGTGCCTGAGTTACCTCATCTGTAAAATGGGGATTAAAACAGTGAGCCCCACATGAGACAACCTGATTACCCTGTATCTACCCAAGTGCTTAGAACAGTGCTCTGCACATAGTAAGCACTTAACAAATACCAACATTATTATTACCTTACTCACCAGTTTTATATAGTGCTCCTCCCTCTTTTTGAATGGGTCCTTGCAGGAGTTTTACAAGAATTTACATGCCAGCACTTCTAAAACTATTTCTGAACTTTTATTGCCTATAGTGCAAACATACTTATCCAAAAACAATCTCTTCCTTTTCCCTTTTTTCATTAAATGCATAAACTAACAGAAGAATAAACTCAACTCAAAAGTCTGTATATTGGAAGAGACCCACCTTCTAATGATTCAATTCACCTTTTTCTCCAGCCAGTGGTTTCATTCTTTTTTACTGAGATCATTTGGGAGTTGAGGACAAAGTTAAAATACAGAAACCACTGTCCAAAAATCGATTTTCTTTAGCTAAAGCAGTAAGGATTAATACCTCATTCCATAGAGAAGAGCCTAAATCTGGAAAAAAATGAAGATCGTAATCACAGGACAAAAATCTTCAAGAAAAAATATCTATCAATGCTATTTATTGAATGCCTCCTCAGTGCAAAGCACTCAACTAAGCATTTAGAAGATATTGTTTTCGTCAAGAATCTTAGAATCTAATGTTCTAGAAGTTCAATACTAAATTTTAGAAATCTCTCATCCTAAAAACATTACATCAGGCATTTCTAGTGTCATTGCAATGATGGCAATAAATATCAGTAAACTGAGCTACAGTAATGCCCTGAGCTGCAAGTTTCCTGTGGGGAGGGAACATCTACCAACTCTATGATACTGTACTCTCCCAAACACTTAGTACACCAATGATATGCACACAGGAGGTGCTCAATAAGTACCACCGACATATTAAGAAGCAGAATGACCTAGAGGCTAGAGCATGGACCTGGGAGCCAGAAGGACCTGGGTTCAAATTCCAGCTGTACCACCCGTCCGCTGTGTGACTTTGGGCAGTCACTTCAATTCCCTGTGCCTCAGTTACCTCAGCTGCAAAACAGGGATTAAGATTCTGACTCTGGACTGTGTCTGACCTGATTACCTTTAATCTACTCCAGTGCTTAGAACACTGCCTGGCACGCTGAGAAGCAGCGTGGCTCAGTGGAAAGAGCACGGGCTTTGGAGTCAGGGCTCATGAGTTCGAATCCCAGCTCTGCCACTTGTCGGCTGTGTGACTGTGGGCAAGTCACTTAACTTCTCTGTGCCTCAGTTCCCTCATCTGTAAAATGGGGATTAAGACTGTGAGCCCCACGTGGGACAACCTGATTTCCCTATGTCTACCCCAGCGCTTAGAACAGTGCTCGGCACATAGTAAGCGCTTAACAAATACCAACATTATTATTATTACTTAAATTCCATAAAAAGTAGTGAATTATGGGGTCTTTTTGGTCTACTGGGTGCCAAGCACTGAGTTAAACACTGGCCAACATCATCAGATGACACGCAGTCCCTAAACTACATGGGGTTTTAAGAGACAAGGGAGAGTATTATTGATAATTAATCCCTCTTTCAGATTTTGCAACTAAGGCCCAAAGAGGCTAAGTAACTTGTCCAACGTTTCCAAGCAGGCCTTTGGCAGAACTGGGACTAGAATCCATGTCTCCTAAACTCCCAAATTTATGCTCACTCCAATAATATTTATTATAAAAATAAGTTTGGCATTCAGTGCTTACTTTGTGGCAAACACTGTAGTAAGCACTGGAATATAGATAAAAGATAATCAGGTCCCACATGGGGCTCACAGTCTATGTAGGGGGAAGGACAGATATTTTGCAGATGAAGGAACTGAGGCACAGAGAAGATTTATCCAAGGTCACATAGACAAGTAGCAGAGACAGAATTAAAACCCAGGTCCTCTGACTCCCAGGCCCCTCCTCTTTCCATTAGGCCACACGGCTTAGTTTCACGTAAGTGTAGGATCAAAATCATCAGAGTCCTTTGGGACAGCATGTAGTTAAAGCTTGCCCAGTCCTCTAAACTCACAACTTAAGAAAGAACAGCTAAATCATTGCTACTGACAGTGGGGAATCTGTACGACACGACGACGGAATGTCTTTCAGGAATCCGTTTCTCAGTTCACTCATGCAGTCGTATTAATTGAGCACTTACTGTGTGCAAAGCACTAACACAAGAGGGCAATTTTTAGCAGAATATAATATTCCCAAAAAAAAAACCTGCCTGAATCTGGTTTGGATTGCATTTTCTTCCTGTGTTTCAAGCCACTGTTAAAAATCATCTCCAAATATTGCCCTGCAGGAACAAATTTTGTATTCCTTCTCTTCCTTGGAACAATCACATTTACTTGTCTTTCACACCTGTCCTGAGAAGGTTATCAGGACTAAGTATTTTTTTTTTTAATTTAAATGCTATTTGTTAAGTGCTCACAATTGTGCCAGGCACTGTTCTAAGCGCTGGGGTGGAGAGAGGGCAATCAAGTTGGACAGAGTCATTGTCCCTCATGGGGCTCCCAGTTTTAATCCCCATTTTACAGATGAGGGAACTGGGGCACAGAGAAGTTAAGTGATTTGCCCCAAGTCATCCAGCAGACAAGTGGTGGAGCTGGGATTAGAACTCAGGTCCTTCTGTCTGCGCTCTATCCACTAAACCACACTGCTTCTCCAAACACAGCCCAGTACTAGGAAATTAGAGAACATCCCAAAGTCAAATATGTTAACAGCTTCTTGAGAACTTTAAATCAGGGTGTGTATACTCCATAGTTTGTGGATTGTACTACTGGGAGGGAAGACCTTTAATAGAGCTTTTCATTTACTCCTTAAACTCAACTCTTATGCTTAGTCTTTCACCGGTCTCATAAAATTTAGTCTAATTCATTCAATAGTATTTATTGAGCGCTTACTATGTGCAGAGCACTGTACTAAGCGCTTGGAATGGACAAATCGGCAGCAGATAGAGACAGTCCCTGCCCATTGACCGGCTTATAGTCTAATCGGGGGAGACAGACAGACAAAAACAATAGCAATAAATAGAATCAAGGGGATGTACTTCTCATTAAAACAATAGCAATAAATAGGATCAAGAATAAATAGAATCACCCTAAGTCACATTATCCCATCAGCCTATTCTAAACTTATTTACTTCTTTCTTAGCAGTTATATATATATATGTATAAGTCAATATGTATATATATCTATGAGTACATATGTACTCAGATATATATATATACACACACACAACTATATTTTTTATTATGTTAGAGAAGCAGCGTGGCTCAGTGGAAAGAGCATGGGCTTTGGAGTCAGGGCTCATGAGTTCGAATCCCAGCTCTGCCACTTGTCGGCTGTGTGACTGTGGGCAAGTCACTTAACTTCTCTGTGCCTCAGTTCCCTCATCTGTAAAATGGGGATGAAGACTGTGAGCCCCACGTGGGACAACCTGATTCCCCTATGTCTACCCCAGCGCTTAGAACAGTGCTCGGCACATAGTAAGCGCTTAACAAATACCAACATTATTATTATTAAGTATTTACTTTGACTATTTTGGTTGCATTTTTGTCTCATCCTTTCGAGTGTATTCTATAAATGGCATTTATTGAGTGTTTAGTGTGTGCAAAGCACTATACAAGCAGCTTGGGAAAGTACAATATAATACAGTTGGTTAAAGATAATCCCTATCTATTAGGAGTTTACAGTCAAGGTAGTCTAAGAACAAGCTCTCTGTGGGCAGGAAGCATCTTACTTCTTTATTCTGTACTTCCCACGTGCCTGGTAGAGAGCACTGCATCAAGGAAGTAGCGTGGCCTGGCGGAATGAGCAGGGGCCTGCGAGTCGGATAACCTCAGTTCTAACGCTGGGTATGTCGCCTCGTTGTTATGTGACTTCGGTCAAGTTATTTAGCTTCTCTGTGCTTCAGTCACCTCATCTGTAAAATGGTCAATAAATCCTCCTTCCTCTGACTTTAGTCTCTGAGCCCCATTTGGGACAGGGAGTGTGTCCAACCAGATTATCTTAAATCCGCCCCAGTGCATGGGACAGTGCCTGGCACTTAGGATTTAACAAGTACCTTAACAAGCAACTTCACAATACTGTCAATATCCACCCTTTCTTCTCCATCCAAACTGCTATGGTACTGGTACAAGCTCTCATAATATATCCCGGCTGGATTATTGTGTCAGCCTCCTCTATCTCCCTTCCTCCTGTCTCTCCCCACTCCAGTCTATTCTTTATTCCACTGCCCGGATCATCTTCCTACAGAAACGTTCTGGGCATGTCACTCCCCTCCTCAAAAACCTCCAGTGGTTGCCTATCAACCTCCGCACAAAATAAAACCTTCTCACTCTGGGCTTCAAGGCTCTCCATCACCTTGCCCCCTCCTACCTCTCCTCCTTTCTCTCTTTCCACTACCCACCCCGCACACTCAGCTCCTCTGCCGTTCACCTCCTCACCGTCCCCCGTTCTCACCTATCCCGCCGCCGACCCCTAGCCCCTGTCCTCCCACTGTCCCGGAATGCCCTCCCTCCTCACCTCCACCAAACTAGCTCTCTTTCCCTCTTCGAAGCCCTACCGAGAGCTCACCTCCTTCAGGAGGCCTTCCCAGACTGAGCTTCCCCTTTTCCCTCTGCTCCCCCTCCCCTCCCACCCTCTGCTCCTCCCCCTCCCCCTCAGTAATGTGCTCATTTGTATATATTAATTACCTTATTTTGTTAATGAGGAATATATCTCCTTAATTCTATTTATCTTGATGATGATGTCTGGTTTTGTTTTGTTCTGTTTTACTTTGCTGTCTGTCTCCCCGTTTAGACTGTGAGCCCATCACTGGCCAGGGATTGTCTCTGTTGCCGAACTGTACATTCCAAGTGCTTAGTACAGTGCTCTGCACATAGTAAGCGCTCAATAAATACTACTGAAGTACCATAAAAAAGTGGGAACTAAATAAATGCCGCTACTACCAGAAAAGCATCAAGCTGAGGAAAAAAATGAAGAGTATTGGGGAAAAATATTAGAGGGAAATTTAAAATTTTACCAATCACTTTGGAATTTCAAGGGAAGTGAGTAACAATTCCAATATGTTCACCCAGGAACCTATTTCTGCTCCACAAAAGTACCTCAAAAAAAATAATTCCTGCAATAAAGATGGTATACCTTCAGCCTACTTTACTTACCCAGAAAAATCTGACGAAAATGGCTAAAGGGTGACTATCCCTTAACTCCTAAACCTACCCCTCCAAACCCGCTTTGTTTTAAAGGGAAAAATTACAAGTCCTAAGCATTATTTTGTAACTATTGAAATGATACTCTCCCAACTCCTTAGTACAGTGCTCTGCACACAGTAAGCGCTGAATACATATGATTGACATTCTCATAATATGATCATACACCATTGTTCTTTTCTTCATAGATGTAAAGATGTCCAACAAGTCTTCTTCCATTACTTTCCAAAGTTATGCTGATGTTAGAGCAAAATATAACTCTCATATCCCTATCACCAGTTTGCAAACAGAGAAAAGATAAAGGACTCTCTGAGATGGAGCAAAAAAAGGGAAAGACGTCAAGTTTTCCACCTTGGTATGATGTGCTTACCTTTACCTTAGGGTGTTAACTTCTGAAGGTACTGTGGAATCCTTTCTCCCCATCCAGACTGTACGCTCATTATAGGTAGGGAAACAAGTCTACCAACTGTGCTATACTGTATTCTTCCAAGTGCTTAGTACAGTGCTCTGCGAACAATAAGCGCTCAATAAACCATTACTTGCTTTGATTTGCACAAAATGTGTCCCTAAAGATCATATTTTTCCTTTTCCTTCCCTGAAATATGAAATCCCCACACATAAATATAGATCATCAGAAAAAATTAAAATAGCGTCAGTGATTTGAAGAGTCAGTTAAATGTATTTATTGAGTACTTATTGTGGGCAGAGCACTGTATTAAGCACGTGGGAGAGTACAATATAAACTATAATAGACACATTCCCTGCCCACAATGAGCTTCCACCCTAGATGGGGGAGATAGACATTTTCTCTTTTGTCCCTAGAATCAATAGCTACTTCTCAAAGAAACCTAGGAGTCCGGAACTCATTGAAAAAAAAAAAAATCACTGCAGGCATTCCTTCTTTTGGATTCACTTTTCTTTCAAATACGGTTTGTTCTTGAACCTCTTCCAAAGTGT
This sequence comes from Ornithorhynchus anatinus, assembly GCF_004115215.2. Taxonomy (NCBI): domain Eukaryota; kingdom Metazoa; phylum Chordata; class Mammalia; order Monotremata; family Ornithorhynchidae; genus Ornithorhynchus; species Ornithorhynchus anatinus. Next base: position 161,725,708 of record NC_041728.1, read on the forward strand.
CTTGAAAATCTGAGAACTCATAGCATCACTAATGAAGGGGAAAAATAACCTCTATTAACACATCCAATAAGTGAGGTTGTTGAGCCCAATCTTGTGATTTGCAGCTGCTAAAGGGAAAACAAGTAACAAAGCATAATCTTGGACCTGGTTTAAATCACACTGTGTGATACTTAAGCCTAATATTAAAGGACAGCAAGTTCTCTAGCAACAATAAAAATCTACAAGTGCAGTAACTGGTTGCAAGATTACCTTGTCCCTTACCAATTCACTTTTTAAATAATGATTTTGCAATTTCCCACAACCAAAATATCTCATATTACAAAAAAGTTTTTATCATTCCCACAACTAAATTCCTAAAGCCATAAATTTTGCTCTCCTATCAGATCACTATCTAAAACAAAATAACCTGTCACTCATTCAAATTATTATGAAAATTTATTATGAGTATTTATGAGCTGTGTAGCCTAGTGGACAGAGCAGAGGTTTGGGAATCAGAATGACCTGAATCTAATCCCAGTTTAGCCACTTGTCTGCTGTGTGACCTCAGACAAGTCACTTTACTTCTCTGTGCCTCCGTTACCCCAGCTGGAAAATGGGGATTAAGAGTGTGAGTCCCATGTGGGACAGGGACTGTGTCCAACCTGATTACTTGTATCCCAGTTCCTAGAATATTGTATGGCACATAATAAGCACTTAAGTACCATTGTTTTTATGATAATTTTCAAATATGTCACTAAAACAGTGAGAATCCTGTTCACGGAAGCAGGCAGGGCTGAAGAAACCTCCGCTCAACCAAAAATCCAACCCATATTAAGTACACCAGCCTCTTTCCCACCGATGCACTGGCATGTCGTCACCTGCAGAACCTGTCATTTTTTTTCCATCTGCTCTCTGATCCCAGGTTTTGGAAAGTTGCAGAAATCAAGGAGAAATCAGACTGGGCTGCAGTGAGACCACCCTTCACTTGTCTTCTGCCCTACCCATTTATTTATCCCCACTTTCAATCCACACTCCTGCAAGATGCTTGGGAATCTGGCTGGAGTCCATTCTCCTCACAGGATTCACCAGGGAAGCTGTGGGTCATAACCCCTGGGGCGCAACGGTGGTGAGCTCTCCTGTCATTTCACAAGAAGTATGACTCCCCAGATTTCGCTGTACTCTCCCAGGCACTTAGTACAGTGTCCTGCACACAATACATGCTCAACGAATACCATTCGTCGACTGATAAGTGACATGGCTATAAATGCTCAAGGCAGACGTGCATCTCCGGAAGTTTCGGGTCTCACAGCCTGTTTCTTTAAAAACATTCAGTTAGCATGAAGCTCAATACTGTCATCACCCTTTCAATAAGACAAAACCAATGAGAGACAAGGAAGTGAAAAAAAAAATTGTTTGCATTTGCTTAAATAGTAGAATGACTGTAGTATTAAGATACCCGCTCATGAAAACCTTACACCAGTGCTTGTGGGACTGACAGTGGGTGACTTTCAAGTGTTTAAAGGGTATAGACCCAAGTCATCCTCAATAGTTACCTTTAAGTAGATTATTATTGTAAAATATGAGATGAGAAGCAGCGTGGCTCAGTGGAAAGAGCATGGGCTTGGGAGCCAGAGGTCATGGGTTCAATCCCAGCTCAGCCACTTGTCAGCTGTGTGACTGTGGACAAGTCACTTCACTTCTCTGTGCCTCAGTTACCTCATCTGTAAAATGGAGATTAAGACTGCGAGCCTCATGTGGGACAACCTGAGTACCCTGTGTCTACCCCAGTACTTAGAACAGTGCTCTGCACATAGTAAGGGCTTAACAAATACCAACATTATTATTGTTAATATTTTAAGCACTTACTATGGGCCTAGCATCATACTAAGCACCGGGGTTGATACAAGATAATCAGACCGGACACAGTCCCTATTCAACATGGGGCTTACAGTCTAAGAATTGTATACTAAATACTGCATATTTCTCAAAAAGTTACCACTGCTTCATTCTTCAAGTTATCCGAGTACCTTATCTGTTAATTCTAAAGAAAACTAAAAGCTGATAAGAATAACGGTAACTCATTTCCCGATCCTAAGGAAAAGGCCGCCCCTTTCACTAAGCCACATTAAGTCTATGCAACCAAAGGAGATGGGAACAAGCAGCATTGCGATACCATAATCCTTGCTAGGAGAAACTAAAATGGCCTTAATCAGCTTCCTTTTTTCTTTGTTTATGGCATTTGTTAAGTGTTGTGTAAGTGCCAGGCACTGTTCTAAGTGCACAAGTAGATTCAAGGAAATCAGGTTGGACTCAGTCCATCTCCTACATGGAGCTCGTACTCTTAGTACCATTTTACAGATGAGGTAATGGAGGCACAGAGAAGTGAACTTACTTGCCCCAAATCACACAACAGTGACGTTGCAGAGCCAGGATTAGAACCCAGTTCCTTCTGACTCCAAGGCACATGTTCTATCCAAACAATCGATGCTTAGAATTCCTTAACTCCCATTCTCGCCTAGACCACCTCCAATCTGGCTTCCGTCCCCTCCACTCTACCGAGACTGCTCTCTCTAAGGTCACCCGTGACCTCCTTCTTGCCAAATCCAATGGCTCCTACTCCATTCTGATCCTCCTTGACCTCTCTGCTGCCTTTGACACTGTCGACCAACCCCTCCTCCTCCATACCTTATCTCACCTTGGCTTCATGGACTCCGTCCTCTCCTGGTTCTCCTCTTACCTCTCTGGCCGGTCATTCTCCGTCTCCTTCGCTGGAGCCTCCTCCCCCTCCCATCCTTTAACTGTTGGAGTTCCTCAAGGGTCAGTTCTTGGCCCTCTTCTGTTCTCCATTTACACTCACTCCCTCGGTGAACTCATTCACTCTCACGGCTTTGACTACCATCTCTACGCAGATGACACGCGGATCTACATCTCCTCCCCTGTCCTCTCCCCCTCCCTTCTGGCTCGCATCTCCTCCCGCCTCCGGGACGTCTCCACCTGGATGTCGGCCCACCACCTAAAACTCAACATGAGCGAGACTGAGCTCCTCATCTTCCCTCCCAAACCCGGGCCTCTCCCAGACTTCTCTATCACCGTGGATGGCACGACCGTCCTTCCCGTCTCTCGGGCCCGCGATCTCGGTGTCATCCTTGACTCGTCTCTCTCGTTCACCCCACACATCCTATCCATTACCGAGACCTGCCGGTTTCACCTCTACAGTATCGCCAAGATCCACCCTTTCCTCTCCACCCAGACGGCTACCTTACTATTACGGGCTCTCGTTATATCCCGGCTAGACTACTGTGTCAGCCTTCTCTCTGACCTCCCTTTCTCCTCTCTCGCCCCGCTCCGGTCTATTCTTCACTCCGCTGCCCGGCTCATCTTCCTGCAGAAACGATCTGGGCATGTCACTCCCCTTCTTAAACAACTCCAGTGGTTGCCTATCGACCTCCGCTCCAAACAAAAACTCCTCACTCTAGGCTTCGAGGCTCTCCATCCCCTTGCCCCTTCCTACCTCTCCTCCCTTCTCTCTTTCTACCGCCCACCCCGCACGCTCCGCTCCTCCGCCGCCCACCTCCTCACCGTCCCTCGGTCTCGCCTATCCCGCCGTCGACCCCTGGGTCACGTCCTCCCGCGGTCCTGGAACGCCCTCCCTCCTCACCTCCGCCAAACTGATTCTCTTCCCCTCTTCAAAACCCTACTTAAAACTCACCTCCTCCAAGAGGCGTTCCCAGACTGAGCTCCTCTTCTCCCTCTACTCTCTCTACCACCCCCCTTTACCTCTCCTCAGCTTAACCCTATTTTTCCCCTTTTCCCTCTGCTCCTCCACCTATCCCTTCCCATCCCCACAGCACTGTACTCGTCCGCTCAACTGTATATATTTTCGTTACCCTATTTATTTTGTTAATGAATTGTACATCGCCTCGATTCTATTTAGTCGCCATTGTTTTTACGAGATGTTCTTCCCCTCGACTCTATTTATTGCCATTGTTCTCGTCTGTCCGTCTCCCCCGATTAGACTGTAAGCCCGTCAAACGGCAGGGACTGTCTCTATCTGTTGCCAACTTGTTCATCCCAAGCGCTTAGTACAGTGCTCTGCACATAGTAAGCGCTCAATAAATACTATTGAATGAATTAGGCCAAGGTATTTCCTCACAAGGCTCAATGGAAGATTCCAAAGACTCCATCTAAGCAAGAAAAGTCCCCTTTCTGCTGCGCTGCCTGGTCGCTTCTCTGGGGACTGCAGGTGGCTCCTGGGGAAGGTTTTCTCTCCCTGGAGGCAGTGGCAGTAAGCTTTCTAATACAGCACAGGGCCAAAAATCTCTCTCAGTACATAATTCATCATAGCTCTGAGATGAGTCATTATTCCTAGTCTGAAAAAGACTATTCTACACTAGTCAGTAAATAGTTACAGGAATAAGAGCCAAAAAGAACACAGACCATCTACCCTTTAAGAGTTTACACTCCGAGAAGTTGCTTTAATCAAAAATGTATAGGCCTTGACCTCGATTAGCCATTTTTCAGAAAGCAGGATAGAGCTTAACACATATGGCATAAAGAATGTGAGTCAAACTATCATAGTTTATCCACTTGTGCAGAAGGTCATTCAATGCCGTGCTTTCAACTTAACACGAGGACCCAAACACAGGTTAACGGGAATGAGGCAGGCAGAATCATTTACTCTGTGGGAATATTACTGCTCATGGAGCCGTTCAGAACTCAACATTAGTTCATAATACATTAATCTGCTACCTCATTATCAGCAATATTTGAGTGTGTGGAACACACACTACATAATTAGCTTGTACATGTAGAGCACAATATGAATGCTTGGAGAACATATGAAAGAACTAATCCCTTTCTTTAAAAGGTTTACAATCTAGTGAGGGAAGGCAGGGAGAAAAACTGGCCAATAAAACAGTAGATCATGTGCAAAGCACTGCACTAAGAGCTAGGGAGACTACAACAGAGTTAGCACACATTTCCCTGTCCACAACAAGTTTATACTCTAGAGATAACAAGAGCACAAGAAGAGAGAAGAATGACAAAAATAAGTGGATAAACCATTAAGTAAACAAAGAGGTGCCACTGACTTGCAGAGACATGTAACATTTTTCCTTAAATTCTAATAGTCCTGAGTAATAATTTGGACATCTTCCTGGAACTGTAAATTGCCTGGAGACATATTTTTAAGGCATGTTTGATGCCCTACAATGTGATAAAACTAAATAGGCGCAGATACTTTCCTTTGCCGAAAAGAGTAGAAAATACCTTACTCAGATTCACGGCACTCTTCATTTTCACCTAAAGGCACATCCGACAATCCGTGTCAGTTTATGCGCCCAATTCAGCCTACAGGATCAGTCAATCATATTTATTGAGCACGTACCGTGTGCAGAGCACTGTACTAAGCGCTTGGGGGAGTACAACATCACAGAGTTGGTAGATACGTCCCCCACCCACGACAAGATTGCAGTGTAGAGGGAGGGCAGCGTTCAATTGTGCCAGCTCTCAGCTCGGTGTTTAACACCATATGGGTAATTAATCTTTACAAATATTGGGAGTCAAAATGTAGCAAGTTACTGACCAGTCAAATATCTTATCAGCCAGCTAAGAGGACTGTGATACTGCCTTCTTCCAGCATCAGCTGACAGCTGGTCTTCGTGAAAGATTAGAATTTATCACACAGGGGAGAAAGTACGCCAACAAGGGAGGCCAAAGACTGTACGTGAAATGAAATAGATTCAGTTAAATTCTAAATTAAAAACATAACTTGTGGCTGTTCCCGAGATGTGAAGAAGAGTTGGGAAGTGGGAAACGCCAAGTTTCTGAAGGAGAAACAGGATGAAAATTCCAGGACAATCTCTCCCAGGAGAACATAATACCTTCCAGGCTCCATTTCCAATGCTGAATCCCGGGGTTTCTGAGAAACAACATGTACACCTTACCTGCAAGTGAGGGCTTAGAGTAATAATAATAATAATAATATTGGTATTTGTTAAGCGCTTACTATGTGCAGAGCACTGTTCTAAGCACTGGGGTAGACACAGGGTAATCAGGTTGTCCCACGTGGGGCTCACAGTCTTAATCCCCATTTTGCAGATGAGGTAACTGAGGCACAGAGAAGTTAAGTGACTTGCCCACAGTCACAAGTCCTTCCATTCCAGGCCGCTTCGACAGCCCATGTGACCCTAGAGGACATTACAGTCTTTTCTGCACTGACAGAGTAAAGTAAATGTTTCATGCCAGGGGTGGGAGAGATAATTATGCCAGTGCACAGCTAAGGAGACAGTAGATTCTGCTGCCTATATGGTGGGGACGGAGATAGGATAGCGACCTGGAGGAGGATAGGTATAGGATAAAGCAGCAGCCGGGTTTAGTGGCAAGAACACGGGCTTGGGAGTCACAGGTCGTGGGTTCTAAACCTGACTCTGCCACTTAGCTGTGTGACTTGAGACAAGTCGCTTAACTTCTCTGTGCCTCAATTATCTCATCTGTCAAATGGGGATTAAGACTGTGATCCCCATGTGGGACAACCGGATTACCTCATATCTACCTCAGCGCTTAGAACAGTGCTTGGCACATAGTGAGCACTTAAATATCGTCATGATGATTATTATAGGTAACAGGAGAGTGGTAATGATCATAATGACAGCACTAATGTAAGTACTTACCATGTGCCACACACTGTACTAAGCACTAGTGTGGATATAAAACAATCAGGTTGGACAGAGTCCCTGTCTTACATGGGGCTCACAGACTCAGTAGGAGGGAGAAGAAGCGACCTTGAATTTCCATTTGATAAATGAGGAAGCTGAGGCCCAGGAAAGTTAAGTGACTTGCCCAAAGTCCTAAAGCAGGCAAGTGGCAGGGCCAGGATTAGAGTGCCCATCCTCTGACTCCGAGGCCCGGGATCTACTAGGCCACGGGAGCCCAGTCAAGGAGGCAGTAGAAAAGAGAACAGCCTTAGTGGATAGAGCAAGGCCTGAGAGTCAGTAGAACCTGGGTTCTAATCCTGGCTCCACCACTTGTCTACTGTGTGACCTTGGGCAAGACACAACTTCTCAGTTCCTCAGATGTCAGCTGTGAGATTGTGGGCAAGTCACTTCACACTTCTCTGTGCCTCACCTCATCTGTAAAAATGGGGATTAAGACTGTGAGACTCGCGTGAGACAACGTGATTACCCTGTATCTACCCCAGCGGTTAGAACAGGGCTCTGCATATAGTAAGTGCTTAACAAATACCAACATTATTCATTATTATTATATCTCATCTGTAAAATGTCCCTATTTTAAGATTATGAGTCCTATATGGGACAGGGACTGTCCAACCTGATTAACTTGGATCTATCCCAGTGCTTAGTACAGTGCCTGGCACAAATTAACCACTTAAATACCATTAAAACAAGAAAAAAAAAGGGAGGCAAGAGGGCCTAGAGCAGAGTTCCAGGCCAGCCAGCCTCCGATAGACCCAATGACACAGTCCAGAAAGCAAACTCCCTAAAGTAGAAACCTCCTTCAGTCTTCATCTACTCTCCAGGGCGGAATAGTCAGTAGACTGTAACTTCCTGCCAATCACCAAGCTAGAAGTATTCACATAAACTGCATATTCCAATTCCAAATAACTATTGTTCAAAACCAAGCCTCCTTCTGACTTCCTGGCAGCTTCTCAGGACAACCTATTGAGACGTGCCAGGAATCTCACAGCTAATATGGCTCCACCCTGAAACAACTTCTGCCATTTTACACACAGAAAGGTGAACCTAGTCAGATATTTCTAAATAAACTCATAGTCAGTTACTCAAATGTGTGTGGATGATGTAAATGACAACAAATATCATGCAGGAGAATTATTTAGAAATAACTCCTAATTTCCTTATTTAACCTTAAGCAAACTGAAAAATGTACTGCTGAAGCATTTGAGTTTCGATCATACAGCGGTATTTCCTGTGCTCAAAAAAACCAAAATAAGCACTTGGACAAATACAACCAAAGCAGCATGCATTTATGCTCCTGGTCCTCAAGGAATGTAGACTTTAAAAGGGAAGAATGGCTGACAAAAAAACTATTTATAAAGACTGTGTGTACAAGGATGTAATTGGCATTTTAAAAAAGAATTACAAATATAACGAATATATAACAAATATAACGAGAAGGAAGATATAATAGGAAGTACTTCAAGAAGATCACCATGAAGAGAATTACTGAATGTAAAAATGAAAATTAAAAAAAAAAGGCATACCTGAGTACATGTGTGAGTGCCCCCTCCCCCCACACAATCACTAGGGATAAGAATAAAACACATGGAAGGGTGGCTCCTTAGTGAACTCATTCATTCGATCATATTTATTGAGCGCTTACTACAGGCAAAGTACTGTATTAAGCGCTTCGGAGAGTACAATACAATGCAACTTGCATGTGGTAAATTATTCAGGAAAGGCTTCCTGAAGGAAATGGGATTTTAAGCGGTCTCTGAAGATGGGGAGAGCGGTGATCTCTCAGATTTAATAATAATGTTGGTATTTGTTAAGCGCTTACTATGTGCAGAGCGCTGTTCTAAGCGCTAGGGGAGATACAGGGTAATCAAGTTGTCCCACGTAGGGCTCACAGTCTTCATCCCCATTTTACAGATGAGGTAAGTGAGGCACAGAGAAGTTAAGTGACTTGCCCAAAGTCACACAGCTGACAAATGGCAGAGCAGGGATTCGAACCCATGGCCTCTGACTTCCAAGCCCGTGCTCTTTCCACTGAGCCACGCTGCTTCTCATAACTAGATTTGCATAACTAGATTTGGTGATCAGGGTGAGGTTTCCGGGCCAGGAAAATCAGGACAATGACATAAGCAATGGATTTTATTCATTCAATAGTATTTATTGAGCACTTACTATGTGCAGAGCACTGTACTAAGCGCTTGGAATGAACAAGTCGGCAACAGATAGAGACAGTCCCTGCCGTTTGACGGGCTTACAGTCTAAGGGAGTGAGATCTAGGTAACAGCCCTAAACCAAACACCAAGTACAGTGCTCACCACGCAGTAAATGATCACTAAGTAGCACTGACTGATTGATAAGTGAGCCACTATTTAAGGCTCTGCATCAAATCTTCCCATCCTTTAAGTCAACTGTGAGGAGTTTGGATTTGATGAGAAAGAAAAAGAAGTAACTTGTACTGACCCTGAAATTCTGCATAACTAGAAAAAACCCAGCATCAGTAGTGCAGAAGGACTCACAGACCCAAAGCTAAGCAAAGGATCCGTTTCACCTTGGGCCACGGTTCACTTGGCAACCGGCATTCACCACAAGTCATCTGAGACCAACAAAAAAGGCTCCCTAAAAGGAAGACACACCATCATCATTTTCTACTTTACGTGTATCGTTTTCATTCATTCAATAGTATTTATTGAGCGCTTACTATGTGCAGAGCACTGTACTAAGCGTTTGGAATGTACAATTCAGCAACAGATAGAGGCAATTCCTGCCCAATATCAGGCTCACAGTCTAAGCAGCTACAATTCTGCGAATCTGATGCTGCGATTCCAATTTATGGATCTCAGTGCAGTGTCACGAAAGAGACGATCACCACGTCAGTAGGGCTTCACGAGCACCAACTATGCGTCGAGCACTGTACTCGGCAAAGCACTGTAATTATGATGATGGTATCTGTTAAGCACTTACTATGTGCAAAGCACTGTTCTAAGCGCCGGGGAGGGATACAAGGTGATCAAGTTGTCCCACGTGGGGCTCAGAGCTTTAATCCCCATTTTTCAGATGAGGTAACTGAGGCAGAGAGCAGTGAAGTGACTGGCCCAAAGTCACACAGCTGACCATCGGCGGAGCCCGGATTAGAACCCGTGACCTCTGACTCCCAAACCCGGGCTCTTTCCGCTGAGCCACGCTGCTTCTGCAATCGTTCAATGGCATGTATTAAATGCTTCCTGTATGAGGCACTTGTGAGTGTTTCAACGAGAATAAGTAAACAGGATCCCTGGCCTCGAGCATTTCCCAATCTAATGAGGCGGAAACATGCACAATCCATTCCGTTATCCTTCCTCATAAGTGTAAGCTTAAATCCGCCATAAAAAAAAAATCTGTGCAATCAGTAGGTGAATAAATAAAAGTGCTAAGGACACTGTTGAATGGATGTGACGCTGGGGAAGAGGGGTCTTCAACTCGGAAAGCTGCTGGAGGAGATGGTTTTTCAGGAGATCTTTTAGAAGCAGCTTGGCTTTGTGGAAAGAGCAGGGGCCTGGGAGTCGGAAGGACCTGGGTTCTAATCCTGGCTCTTCCACTCGCCTTCTGTGTGATCTTGGGCACGTCATAACTCCTCGGGTCCTCGGTTTCCTCATGTGTAAAATGGCGATTCGATACTTGGACTCCTTCCTACTTATGATGATGATGATGGTATGTGTTAAGCACTTACTATGTGCCAAGCACTGTTCTAAGCGCTGGGATAGATTCAAAGTTAACAGGTTGCCCCACGTGAGGCTCACAATCTTAATCCCCATTTTACAGATGAGGGAACTGAGGCACAGGGAAGTTAAGTGACTTGCCCCAAGTCTTACAGCTGACAAGTGGTGGAGCCGGATTAGAACCCACCACCTCGGACTCCCAAGCCCAGGCTCTTTCCACTAAACCACGTTGCCTCTCATGCTTATACTGTGGGCCAGATGTGAGACGGGGACTGTGTGTCCAACTTGATTGTAACATCTACCCCAGCACTAGGTACAGTGTTTGGCACCATAATAAGCACTAAATACCACAATTATCATTGCTATTTAAGATGAGGAGAGCTGTGGTCTGGCAGATTGGAAACGCATGTTCCTGGCAGCAGAAAGGATGAGTGTATGAGATCAGAGGAAGGGCTGTGAGCCCATTATTGGGCAGGGATTGTCTCTATCTGTTGCCGAAGTGTACATTCCAAGCGCTCAGTACAGTGCTCTGCACACAGTAAGCGCTCAATACTATTGAAAGAATGAATGAATGAAGGGCAATGGGGGGGGGGGGGGACACTTCCGAGGAATGAAGATACTAGCTGAGATGTAGTGGGTAAAGATGGATGATGGGTAGAGAGAGAGCTGACAAATCCTTTAAAACCAATGATGAGTAGTTTCTGCTAGATGGGGAGAGAACTGGGATGATCACTGAAGGCTGGAGAAGTGGGCAGTTGTAAGCTGAATGTAATTTTAGAAAAATGAATAGGACAGCAGAGTGAAGTGCGAATTGGCCAAGGGAGAGTCTAGAGACAATGGATACAAGTGCTTCAACAAAGACTCTTTTCTAGTGAGAGCTAGTGTAGGGGATTCAAAATTAGAAGGCATTTCTTTCATCTCACAGTAAACCAACATTACATGCTGAAATTGGTATATCTAATTTTAGGGATAAAGTTCCACCCTGAGTGGTGGAATTTAAGCTCTGAGTCAAGCTCAAATAAGCTCTCCACAATTGAATGAAATCACTGTTTACAACAGTTGAAGGTATATTCACAAGATGATTCACGATGAGGCTTTCAACATACGTTCCAACCAGTGCAGTAAGAGTCCTTTAAAATAAATGGAACTATTTTAAACCAATGATCACGAGACAGGAGAAAAAAGTCTTCTCCAAGAGAAGGAAAATAATAAACACTGCATGTACTTCTTTAGACACCCAATATATTCTACTTTCCTCTCTGTTACCCAAGCTCCTAGGAAATTTGTTACATTTTGCTGAAATGGCTTGGATGATCTTGCAATTTACTGTATCCTGACAGTCTGAAGGAGACCAAAGCCTTACCAACAAATCCTACTAGAAGAGATAGCATTTTTCCAACAATAATATTATAAAGTATTAAAGTAACAATTGGTTGGAGTTCAGGGAAAGAAATGTTTCCCACCTAAACATACACATTTGTGCACCGGGGGTGGGGGGTGTACACCATATAAAATCAAGTTCACTTTTGAGTGGCAAAGTTACAAAAGTAAATTTCACAGAACTTTTCACCCAAAGCCTTCAAGAAGCAGTGTGGCGCAGTGGAAAGAGCACGGGCTTTGGAGTCAGGGCTCATGAGTTCGAATCCCAGCTCTGCCACTTGTCAGCTGTGTGACTGTGGGCAAGTCACTTAATTTCTCTGTGCCTCAGTTCCCTCATCTGTAAAATGGGATTAAGACTGTGAGCCCCACGTGGGACAACCTGATTCCCCTGTGTTTACCCCAGCGCTTAGAACAGTGCTCTGTACATAGTAAGCGCTTAACAAATACCAACATTATTATTATTATTCAAGACGGGTCTCACGTAACCAACCGCTATGATTTTTAATTAAATCTCAGGAAAAAATAAAAATAAAAAATAAAAAATAAAAAAAATAGATCCCGGAGGCTGGGTTTGTAGAACCAGATTCTCTGGGCCACTAGTGGATCCCAAGGCCCTTCCGGGGTCCTTGGTGCCAAACCTGCAACAGACTTAGATTGTTACAGTCACTGACCAACTCCAACTCGTGTGCCAGAGGTTGACATGCCATGCCATCCTGGATGGGGCCGGATGCTAGCAGTGTGAGCTAGTGTTGGGTCCCTAAATCCACTTAGGTGTTTTCTAAATGGAGATCGCTGCCCCTAAATCCCGGCAGCACCTCCTTGTATTCCCCCTCCACCCCTCTTTTAATCTGCTCTCCCTCTCGGGCAGTAGGAGCCCGATGGGGAAGCCAGCATGTTGGTGTGGAGTCAGGGAACTGAACCTTCACAACACTGCTAAAATCCTCCCTGTCCTCTCCATCCGAACTACCACGTTATTCATTCTACCCCGTCTAGATTACTGCATCAGCCTCGTTGCTGACCTCCCAACCTCCTGTCTCTCCCCACTCCAGTCCACACTTCACGCCTCTACACGGATCATCCTTCTACAAAAACGTTCAGGACATGTCACCCCCCTCCTCAAAAATCTCCTGGGATTGCCTAGCCACCTCTGTATCAAACAAAAATTCCTCACCATTGGCTTTATAGCAGTCCATCACCTTGTCCCCTCCTATCTCTCCTCGCTTCTCTCCTTCTAAAACCCAGCCCGCATACTTAGCTCCACTAGTGCTAACTTTCTCACTGTTCCTCGATCTCGCCTGTCTCACTTCCAAACCCTGGCCCACGTCCAGCCTCTGGCCTGGAACACCCTTCCTCCTCAAATCAGACAGAAAATGATTCTCCCCCCATCTTCAAAGCCTTACTGAAGGCACATCTCCTCCAGGAGGCCTTCCAAGATGAAGCCCCACTTTTCCTCATCTCCCACTCCCTTCTGCCTTGCTCTGACTTGCTCCCTTTGCTATTCCCTGCCCCCCCACCCCCCCCACCCCACGGCAGTTAGGTACTTTTGTTTTGTAATTTTATTTATTTGTAGTGATGTCTATTCTCCCCCCACCTAGGTTGTGAGCTCGTTTGGGGTAGGGTACGTAACTGTTTATTGCTGTATTGTACTATCCCAAGTGCTTAGTACAGTGCTCTGCACACAGTAAACACTTAAATGATGGAACAAATGAACCCGGTTTTGGCAGTGGAACTCTGAACCCAAGCAAAAACCGGGCCATTTCTCCTAGTCCCCGCAAACTGGCACGGCAAATATTTGTCTGTGTGGAGGCCTTGACCATTTGGCAGAGAGAAAAAGGCAAAAGGGAAGATCTGATGTTAAAGCACAGGTCATTCAGGTAGTCTTCAAAGGAAGTGTGAGGACGACGACTATAAATTCCTCCGCTAAGCAGTTCGCTTCTTGGAAGCGGGGATCGTGTCTACCAACTTTATTATATTATTCTCTTCCAAGCGCTCAGAACAGTGCTCTGCCCCCAGGAAGTGCTCCATAAATATCACCGTTTGATTGACAAAGGTAACAAATCATTCATGGCCTAGAGAGCTTCTTATATAAACACAGACTAAATTCCATTACCGGGGGTGGCCGGATTGGTAGCATTCATTCATTCGTCGTATTTATTGAGCACTTACTGTGTGCAGAGCACTGTACTAAGCGCTGGGAAAGTACAATTCGGCAACAGATAGTGACAATCCCTACCCAACAACGGGCTCACAATTTAGAAGGGGGAGACAGACAAAACAAGTAGACAGGCATCAGTAGCATCAAAATAGATAAACAGAATTAGATACATACACATCAATAATAAAATAAAGTAATAAATATATACAAATATACATAAGTACTGTGGGGAGGGAAAGGGGGAGCAAAGGGAGGGAATGGGGGAATGGGGAGGGGAGGAAGAGCAGAGGGAAAAGGAGGGGTTCAGTCTGGGAAGGCTTCCTGGAGGAGGTGAGCTCTCAGTAGGGATTTGAAGAGGGGAAAAGAGTTAGTCTGGCGGAGGTGAGGAGGGAGGGCGTTCCAGGATGGCGGTAGGACGTGGGCCAGGGGTCGACGGCGGGACGGGTGAAAATGAGGGACCGTGAGGAGGTCAGTGGCAGAGGAGCAGAGCGTGTGGGGTGGGCAGTAGAAAGAGAGAAGGGAGGTGAGGTAGGAGGGGGCGAGGTGACGGAGAGCTCTGAAGCCAAGAGTGAGGAGTGTTTGCGTCATACGAAGGTTGATAGACAAACACTAGCAGTATTGGCAGTGCTAACACTTATTGAACTTCCCCTTGGTGCAGTGCACTGGACTAGACACTCAGGAAGTGCAGAAGAATTGACACTGCTGGCGGAAGTGTACTTTCACAACAATCTGAAATGCCTCACAAATAGATGTGTGGAGTCACACGGTTCTGGGTCTAAGATTTGATCTCTTACATGCCATCTTGTAATCACACCCCATTCCGGTCCTTCTTTCAATCAATCAGTGCTTACCTTACCATACTAAGCACTTGGGAGAGTATACTATAAGAGTGTTATTATTATTATTAAACAGTGCCTACTCAATGTTGGCATTTGTTAAGCAGTTACTATATGCTGAGCACTGTTCTAAGCGTTGGGGTAGGTACAGGGTAATCAGGTTGTCCCACGTGAGGCTCACGGTCTTAATTGCTATTTTACAGATGAGGTAACTGAGGCACCAAGAAGTAAAGCAGCGTGGCTCAGTGGAAAAAGCTCGGGAGCTAGAGGTCAGGGGTTCATATCCCCACTCTGCCACTTGTCAGCTGTGTGACTGTGGGCAAGTCACTTAATTTCTCTGTGCCTCAGTTACCTCATCTGTAAAATGGGGATTAAGACTGTGAGCCTCATGTGGGACAACCTGATTACCCTGTGTCTCCCCCAGCGCTAGAACAGTGCTCTACACATAGTAAGCACTTAACAGATACCAACATTATTAAAGTGACTTGTCAAAGTCACACAGCTGACAGGTGGCGGAGCTGGGATTAGAACCCATGACCTCTGACTCCTAAGCCCATGCTCTTTCCACTGAGCCACGCTGCTTCTCTACATCATAGGCCCAAACTCCCCGGATCCAAGGCTCACACCCCATCAGCTCACACCCACCCAACCCCATCCCCTGATTAGACCGTGAGCCCGTCACTGGGCAGGGATTGTCTAACTGTTGCCGAATTGTACTTTCCAAGTGCTTAGTACAATGTTCTGTAAATAAATACTAAATATACTAATATATAAATACTATTGAATGAATGAAGGCCTCCTCTCTCCTTATCCTAGCCCAGTGCAGCCTGTAGAACACCCGTCCCATCGTGGGCAGAATCCCCTTCAGCCTCGGCCTGTTTCCAACCCATTCATTGCTCCTCTTGCCATCACACTAAAACCCCGATCACAATCGATCGATCAATCGGTAGTATCTATTAAGTGCTAACAGTCTCTCTTGAAGGCATCTGCTCCCGCGCCCCAAGATTCACTGGGAGGTATCCACCTGCTTCTTGCCCTCCTTCTTCCCATGCTACTTGAGCACAATCCCACCCTATCTGTTCCTCTTGCTTTTTCTTTCGAAGGTTTATTAACTGCAAAGCCCCCACAAGCTCAAAGCCTTATGGAAAACACATCTCCTCCAAGAAGTCTTCCCTGACTAAGCCCTCACTGCCTCTTTTTCCATTCCTTTTTGTGTCACTCTGACTTCCTCCCTTTATTCACCCCTCCCTCAGTCCCACAGCACTTATGTACAGATCCAGAAATTATTTATATTAATGTCTGTCTCCCCCTCTAGCGTGTAAGCTCGTTGTGGGCAGGGAACAGATCTAACCTCTTGTACTGTACTCCCCAATCACTTAGAACAATGCTCTGCACACAGTAAGTGGTCAATAAATACAATTGATTGATTATGAGACCCATAACCCCCCCGATTAGACTGTAAGCCCATCAATGGGCAGGGACTGTCTCTATCTGTTGCTGAATTGTACATTCCAAGAGCTTAGTACAGTGCTCTGCACATAGTAAGTGCTCAATAAATACTACTGAATGAATGAATAACCATTACTAGTTGTCACTGTCTACTTTTCCCCCTTAATTTTGATGTCCCTCACCTTCCTTCTCTCCTCCATCCCTACATTAATCCTTGGGAATTTAAAATGAAATTAATAATAATAATTGTGGCCTTTGTTAAACGCTTACTATGCGCCAGGCATGGTACTAAGCGCTGGGGTGGATACGAGCAAATCGGGCTGGACATAGTCCCTGTCCCACGTGGGGCTCACAGTCGCAATCCCCGTTTTACAGATGAGGTAACTCAGGCCCTGAGAAGTGAAGTGACTTGCTCAAGGTCACACAGCAGACAAGTGGAGGGACCAGGATTAGAACCCGTGACCTTCTAACTCCCAGGATAGTGTGCTCTAGCCACTAAGCCAGGCTGCCTCTCTATGTGGATATCCCTTACCGCTTTCTCCTCACTCTTCCACTCCAGTGACCTTTTATTCCCACCTCATTTCACCCACTCCCCAGCTTGGACACAAACTTGATTTCATCACCTCAAATCACTGATGACTGCAAATTCTCTAAACCTCACCAGTGATAAATCATTAATTTATTCCAATCTCTGGCCATCACCCGCCTTAGCTGTCTTTTTTCTCAACTCCTCCCCCCAAAACTGTCCTCTCCCCCAACAGAAATCTCCAATCTCTTGACCTCCTCCACATTTCCCAGACCAAAATGCCCGATTTAAATTCCCTCCCCCAACTTCTCTCCCAAAGCACAAATCCATGCCTTTAACATCATCCTCTCCTCCAAACTCAACTCCCTCCTTCCGCTGTCCCACGTGCTCTACCATTCCCAGTGTTGTCTCCACTCCAATCCAGTTCTTCTGCTCCTCTGCTTAGACCGTTGCGTGCTATGGGCAGAAACCCAGGCTCCAGGGCAACTTTGTCTAACCGAAATTCATCTTCACCTGCTCTGACTCTGTCCTCTCGCTGCCCAGCCACAGTACTTCTCCTGCATGTCACCACCTATAGCAAATACACCCGACTTTTCCAACTCCTTCCTCAAAACTTTAGTGATCCCACCATTCTAGCATGGTGTAGTGGATCGAGCACGAGCCTGGGAGTCAGAAGGTCACAGGTCCTAATCCCGGTTCTGCCACCTGTCTGCTGTGTGACCTTGGGCAAGTCACTTAACTTCCCTGTGCCTCAGTTATGTTCTGTGAAAAATAGAGATTAAAGCTGTGAACACCATGCAGGACATAGACTGTGTCCAACAGCACAGTACAGTGTCTGGCACATAGCAAATGCTTATATACTTTAAAAAAAAAGAAAAATAAAGAATGGCAATTGGGAGAGTTCAACAGAAGTAATATCACTGCACACTACAAACCCAAATCTTATGGGGTAGGAAGATAGGGAAAAATGTTTTAGAAAGAGTGGGAGGGGGAGGAAAAACAAGGACATAAGGGGAAGTAGTAGATTAACTGCATCAGATGGAAATAGCCAAATAAATAATAATGGCATTTATTAAGTGCTTATTATGTGCAAAGCACTGTTTTAAGCACTGGGGAGGATACAAGGTGATCAGGTTGTCCCACAAGGGGCTCACAGTCTTAATCTCCATTTTACAGAAGGTGTAACTGAGGCACAGAGAAGTTAAGTGACTTGCCCAAAGTCACACAGCTGACAAGTGGCTGAGCGGGGATTTGAACCCATGACCTCTGACTCTAAGCCCGAGCTCTTTCCACTGAGCCACGCTGCTTCTCCCATTCCTTTTTGTGTCACCATGACTTCCTCCCTTTATTCACCCCTAATTGGATAGATAAGTAAAATCATATAGTGGTGCTGAGCAGAAGAATGAAATACAGCTCCTTGTGTTCGGGGAACGCATCTACCAACTCGTACTTTCCCCAGCGTTTAATACAATGCTCTGCACACAATAAGCACTTTGATAAATATGACTGATGTACGCACTTGGGTGGTACTGGTTTACATGTCTGAGGCATTGTGCAATGATTAGAAAAGGCCTTTCAGAGTAGATTGAATGAATGAATGTTGTCCTCCTCCCCATCGCGGTCAGACCTGCCAAATGCCCCCGATCGTGGCTGTGCCCCTGCTGACCTTGAGGGCTCCCCGTTTAAGATTAACAACTTTTATTGAGCTCCTAATGTGCGTAAAGCACTGTGCCTTTGCCTCAGCTCCCCCTCCCTTCCGCCTCACGTTGGAGTTTTAGGAGGGCTTTGAAAAGTGGGAAGCTGGGGAAGTCTGGCAGATCTTATGGGAGAGAGTTCTTGAGCAGGGCAATAGTGTGAACAGGACTCAGACACTGAATTAAGCAGGACACAGCTAGAATGTAACCTTGGAAGAAGGGAACTGTGGAATCTGGGATTAAGATAATAATAATAATTTTGGCATTCGTTCAAATGTTTCCTATGTGCCAAGCCCTATACGGTGCACGGAATACATACAAAATATCCAAGTCCCACACCGGGCTCACAGTCTAAACAGGAGGGAGAGCAGGCACTGAGTCCCCATTCTGCAGATAGATGAGGGAACTGAGATACAAAGAAGTTAAATGAATTTACCCAAAGTCACACAGCAGGTATGTGGCAGAGGCTGAATTAGAACCCAAGACCTCTGCCTCCCAGGTCCACGCTCTTTTCACTAGGCCACGCTGCTTCTCAAAGTTGGTGGCAGATGTTTGAACAACTATTATTATTAACAATAATAATAATAATATGAACAGTAATGTTTGTCTTTAAGTGCTTACTATATGCCGAGTACTGTAGTAAATGCTGAGGCAGATAGAAGATAAATGGGTCCCGCAGTTTAAGTGCTGAATCCCCATTTTGTAGATGAGGGAACTGAGGCACAAAGAAGTTACCTGAGCAAAGTCACACAAGAGATAAGTGGAGTAGCCAATTTAAGAACCCAGGTCCCCCGATTCCCAGGCCCGTGCTATTTCCACTAGGCCACGTGGTTTCTCTTTGGAAGTCAATGGTAAGAAGTTTCTGATCGATATGGAGAGAGAGAATAGCCACTGGAGGTTCTTGAGGAGTCTAGATGTGTTCCAAGTGATGCTTTAGCAAGATTTTTGTGCAGCAGAATGTAGTGGGAAGCAACGTGGCTTAGTTGCTTAGAGCACGGGCCTGGGAGTCAGAAGGTCCTAGGTTCTGATCCTGGATCCGCCACCTGTCTGCTGTGTAACCTTGGGCACGTCACTTCACTTCTCTGTGCCTGAGTCATCTCAACTGTAAAAAGGGGATTAAGAGTGTGAGTCCCATGAGGGACAGGGACTGTGCCCAATTGATTAACTTGTATCTACCATAGCACATAGAACAGTGCTGGGCACAGAGTAAGGGCTTCACAAGTACCCTAATTATTATTATTATTGTTAGTGTAAACTGAGGAAGGAGACCAGGGAGGAGACTGACAAGGAGCCTGATCGTCTCAGTGTGACACGACAAGAACTGAACCAGCGTGGTGGGTGTTTGGGTAGAAAGGAAGAAGTGAATCTGTGAAAGATTATGGAGGAAAAACTGAAGAGTTTTAGCCATCAAGTATTTTCATATTCATACTGTGACAACTGTCGCAGGTCCAAAAGTCATGAGCAATAAGGCGGGGGGGGGAACAATTAAAGCTGAAATTTAAATTCTCTCCTGATTTGAAAATTTCAAATTGATCCGGAGTCAATACGTTTTCCTCTTCCCAGACTTAGAAATAAATCTAAACATCAGATCACCTAAACAAAAATAAATGGAAAAGAGGAGCAATGGGGTAAAAATTCACTTTATTAATAATGACGATAGCGGCATTTAAGCACTTCCTATGTGCCAGTCAGTGTATTAAGCGTTGGGATCGATACAAGCAAATAGGGTTCGACGCAGTTCCTGTCCCCCATTCTTAATCCCCATTTGACGGATGAGGTAACTGAGGCACAAAGTGAAGTGATCTGTGCAAGGTCACCCAGCAGACAAGTGGCAAAGCTGGAATTCAAGCCCACGTCCTTCTGACTCCCGGGGCCGTGCTCCATCACTAGGCCATACTGCAGTCTCCAAATCCACAGCAGCCAACAAGGAGAAATTACTTGAACAGCTCAGTTGAACATCATGCTGAGAGCAACAAGGGATACCTTCTAACCACTTGAGTTAATTTAAGAAAAACTATTTTTCTTTTTCTGCTTTCAAAACAAAAACAGAGAAAAAACTGTGGGAAAGCAGAACTTTGAAAATGCCCTTTCACTGAAGGGTGGTCAATCTCTACATCCTCATCTCATTGCTGCCAGATTTCAAGTTCCCAAAGTGGGCCTACACCGAACTTCAGACTTTCCCATCATTTTCCAGGGAGAAATTTCTAGGACAACCATTGAGGTTTCCAAGAGAATCACTTCATCACTGGCACCACACTGGATGTGGAAGGAGCAGCTAATAATAGCTCCACACATCTCAAGGGCCAAACTAAGTTACAAAAACAAAAACAGAAGGAAATATGTTTTCCTTACAAAGGTTTTTCAATGGCCCAGGGCTAGATCTAATGAGCTGATCTGCCTAGTGGAAAGCCTCGGGCCAAGAAAACAGGAGACCTAGCTTCTAATTCCGGCTCGGCCACTTCAATCGATACCACTTACTGAGCACTCACTCTGGGCAGAGCGCTGTATTTGACCAATACCGCTTTGGAAGAGTACCACAGTACTATGATCCCTGTCCTCGGCGGGGTGAATGTCACTAAAATAATTCAGAGATGGGGGGGAGGGCAAGAAAAGCGGTTGTTTCTACGAATTAGAGCTTCAAGCGATAGAGTAAGATGATACGATAACGCCACGGTTGGTATGGGGCACTCTTGTGCCTTTGTGTCCTGGAGGAGATGTGATTTCAGGGCTTTAGCCAGAATGGAGAAGCACCAGCTGCACTCATTTTATTTTTAAAAAAGCAAAATTGTGGCATTCCAGTTCTTCCACAGTTTTCAGTATTAGACACCATTTCCCCCCAGTTTTTACAAATGCAACACTGCTTTAGCAGAATCACAATTCACAACTCAAAATTTGAAATAGTTCAATGACTAACAAAAACGTACTATACATTCTATATCGATATATCTATTATGCAGTACAGTAAAGCCTCCTTGAATTAACTTTTACCAATCAAAACTTTCCACGTGATTGTTTTCTTCGGGCCCGGGACACGGCACAGAAAGCCTCATACAAAGAATTACTATAAAACAACCCTCGAGTGGATACCTCTTCCATTATACCTAGATCTCTATCCAGTCGGGGCTATATCCGACTTGCCCAAGACTATGTATAAAGATTCACAGCTATTCACAGATAAAAGCAAATGCACATTTCCCAAGTCGGTGGTGACAAAAATCCTTCAGGCTACAAAGTTCCAAACCTGTGGAAGGGAAAGCCAAAACGGCCTTAGGCTCAGAAAGACTTGCCCTTTTGTTTGTTCACTGGGTCATGGCTTAGTTATTAATTTGGCAGTTGCATTTGAGTCAGGCTGGGCACAACAACCTTTTAATATGGATTCCGTGGAGACCTAGCTAAAGCAAACTGAAAATGACACCTCCCAAGGCTAAGGAAAGCTGCCCGATGAAGACGGAAAAGTACTGATCTGAGCTCGGGGGAGGTCCGAATGCTTTTTTCAGCTTTGCCTTTGACCCTCTAAAACCAGACTCCAGTTATGAGGCCTCTGCACCCCAGGATATTTGGAGAATGAAAGACTGACACGGAAGAACTCCGAACCTATTAAAACCAGAAAGCCTGGGAACGTTCAATAGTCAGGTACACGTACACACAAACGTGAATCGGAAATCTGACCATTTTCTGGTTCACTCGCTCCATGAATCATCCGGATAGACTCTCTACAAATCAAAAAATTACACATTTGAATGATCTGAAGCTACTACCTTCACGGAACAAAGTTAATCCGATAATTTGCCCTTTTCTCTGTTCTAGACAGACCCAACTACTAAATGTTTGGAGACTCAGTGATTCCCTGGAGAAAGATGCTCCACAGACCCAAGTTCGGATGACCCGCGACATCAACCAGTGCGGTCCAAAACACTTTAAAGCAGGGATGACTATTCTTCTCTGCATAAAACGTGTTCTCTGCCAAGAACACCCCTAAAGCATTTGGGGATTTCTGAGAGCCAAATGTGCTCCTCGACGGAAACAGCTCAAACAATAGTATTTACTGAGCGCTTACTGTGTGCAGAGTACTGCGCTAAACGCTTGGGGAGAGTGCATTAGAACCGAGCTGATACACCCATTCCCTGCCCACAACAAGCTTACAGTCTAGAGGGAGGTTAATCAGTGGTATGTATTGAGCGCTTACTATGTACAGAGCACTGCGTTAAGCAATTGGGAGGGTCCAGTATAACAGAGTTGGCGGACACCTTCCCTGCCCATAGCAAGCTTACAGTTTAGAGAGGAATCAATCAACAGTAATTACTGAGCACTTACCGTGTGCAGAGTACTGTGCTAAGCACTTGGGAAAGTCCAATATAGCAGAATTGCTGGACACATTCCCTGCCCACAAGCAGCTTACATTCTAGAGCAGTGTGAAGCAGCATGGCTTAAGGCGGAAAGAGCCCGGGCTTGGAAGTCAGAGGATGTGGGTTCTAATCCCTGCTCTACCACTTTACTGCTGTGTGACTTTAGGCAAGTCACTTAACTTCTCTGCGCTCAAGTTCCCTCTTCTGGAAAATGGGGATTAAGACTGTGAGCCCCGCCTGGGACAATTTAACTCGTGTCTACCCCAGAGCTTTGAACACTGCTTGGCATACGGTAAGCGTTTAACAAACACCATAATAATAACAGAGGGAAATCAATCAGTGGTATTTGCTGAGCGGTTACTGTGGGCAGAATACTGCGCTAAGCGCTTGGAAGAGTCCAATATAGCGGAGTTTCTGCACATGTTGCCTGCCCACAAGAAGCTTCCATTCTAGAGAGAAATCAATAAATCAGTGGTATTTGCTGAGCGGTTAGTGTGTGCAGACTACTGTGCTAAGCGCTTGGGAGAGTCTAATATAGGAGAGTTGCTGGACACACTGCCTGCCCACAAGAAGCTTCCATTCTAGAGGAAAATCAATCAATCAGTGGTATTTGCTGAGTGGTTACCGTGTGCAAAACACTGTGCTAAGCGCTTGGGAGAGTCTAACAGAGGAGAGGTGGATGCAGTGCCTGCCCGCGAGGAGCTTTCTTTTTAGAGGGGGATGAAGAGAATACTTTCGAGCGGGACACCTGTGGGAGGTCAAAGTTTTTGCAAGGAGGCTTGGTGGCCCCGGAGCCCCCAGCCCCCAGTTCCTGCCCCTCAGGACCAGTCCCAGCTCCCAGCCCCTGACCCAGTCCCTAGCCTCTGCCCCCAGGCCCAACCCCAACCCCCGGCCTCTGCCCCCAGGCCCAGCCCCTGCCCCCAAGTCCAGCCCCCAGTCCCAGCCTCTAGGCCCAGCCCCTGCCCTCAACCCCAGCCCCCGTCCCCTGCCCCCCAGCCCCTGCCCCCCAGCCCCTGCCCCCCAGCCCAGCTTCTGCCCCCCAACCCCTGGCCCCAACCCCTTCCTCTGCCCCCAGGCCCGCCCCCTGCCCCCCCGCCCCCCAGCCCCCTGCCCAGCCCCCCCAGCCCAGTTTCTTCCCCCCGGCCCCGTACCTTGCAGCTGTGCGGAGAGGGCCTCCTGGTGCTGCTGGTATTTGAGGGCCACGGCCTCGGCCCTGCGCAGCTGGGTCTGCAGCTCGTAGTAGAGCGCCGCCCCGTAGACGAAGCCCAGCGCCACGCTCAGGAGCAGCAGCGTCTGCAGGATGCGCTTCTGCTTGCGGGAGCACAGCCCGTTGCCCATAGTGCCGGCCTCGGCCCGCCCCGGGGGGGAGGGCAGGGGAGGGAAGGAGGGAAGGAGGGAGGGAGGGAAGGAAGGAGGGAGGGAGGGAGGGAGGTCCGGGCCCGCTCAGCGGCGGGCGGGGTCCCGGGCGCAGCCCGCCGCACAAGGCGTAGCGCAGGGCGCGGCCGCCATGGGGGCCGGGTGGGAGGGCGGCGGGCGTCGGGGCGGCCCGCTCGGCTCGCTCCCCGACCCCGGCCCCCCCGGCCTCCGACACACCCACTCGGCGCCTGCGGGCCGGGCCGGGCCGCAGCGCACCGCACAGCACAGCACAGCACCGCAGCGCAGCGCACCCACCGCCGCCCGCACAACTTACGTGTCAGGGCGGGCGGGGCGGGCGGGGCGGGCTTCTATCCCTCTCCGGCCGCCCGCCCGCGGACCCCCGCGCCCATTGGCCCCCCGGGGGAGGCCTCCCGGCCCCATTGGACCCCGCGCCTGTCCGTCCGCCGGGCTCGCCCCGCCCCCCCCGCTGCTCCGCCTTCCGCCGCTCCTCCCTCCTCCCCCTCCTTTGTCTCCTCCCCTTCTCTTCTCCTCCCCTCCTTCTCCTTTCCTCTCCTTCTTCTCCTCCCCCTTTCTCCTTCTCTCCTTCCCTCTTCTTCTCCCCCTCCCCTCTTTTCTCCCCCTCCTTCTCCTCTCTCTCCCTCTTCTCCTCCCTCTTCTCCTTTCTTCTCCTCACTCCTTCTTCTCCTCCCCCTCTTCCCCTCCCCTCCTCTTCTCTTTCCCCTCTTTCTCCCTTCTCTCCTCCCCTTCTCTTCTCCTCCCCTCCTTCTTTCTCTCCTGCCCTCTCCTTCCTCTCCTTCTTCTCCTCCCCCTTTCTCCTTTCTCTCCTCCTCTTCTTCTCCCCTCCCCTCTTTTTCTCCCCCTCCTTCTCCTCTCTCTCCCTCTTCTCCTCCCCTCCTTCTCCTTTCTCTCCCCACCTCCTTCTTCTCCTCCCCCTCCTTCTTCTCTCTCTCCCTCTTCCCCTCCCCTCCTTCTTAATAATAATAATAATGTTGGTATTTGTTAAGCGCATACTATGTGCCGAGCACTGTTCTAAGCGCTGGGGTAGACATAGGGGAATCAGGTTGTCCCACGTGGGGCTCACAGTCTTAATCCCCATTTTACAGATGAGGGAACTGAGGCGCAGAGAAGTGAAGTGACTTGCCCACAGTCACACAGCCGACAAGTGGCAGAGCTGGGATTCGAACTCATGAGCCCTGACTCCAAAGCCCGTGCTCTTTCCACTGAGCCACGCTGCTTCTCCAAGATTTGCGGATGTCAGAAGTGGGATTCGAACCCACGCCTCCAGGGGAGACTGCGACCTGAACGCAGCGCCTTAGACCGCTCGGCCATCCGGACTGACTTCTTCTTTCTCTCCCCCTCTTTCTCCTTCTCTCCTCCCCTTTCTCCTCCCCTTCTCTTCTCCTCCCCTCTTTCTCCTCTCTCTCCCTCTTCTCCTCCCCTCCTTCTCCTTTCTCTCCTCCCCTCCTTCTTCTCCTCCCCTTTTTCCTCTCTCTCCTCCTCCCTTCTTCTCCCCCTCCTTCTCCTCTCTCTCTCCCTCTTCTCCTCCCCTCCTTCTTCTCCTCCCCCTCTTTCTCCTTTCTCTCCTCCTCCTTCTCCTCCCCCTCCTCCTTTCTCCCCCCCTCCTCTCCCTCCTTCTCCTCCCCTCCTCCCCCTTCTCCTCCCCTCCTCCTTTCTCCCCCTCCTCCTCCCCTCCTTCTCCTCCCCTTCTCTTCTCCTCGCCTCCTTCTCCTTTCTCTCCTCCCCTCTTCTTCTTCCCTTCCTTCTCCTTTCTCCCCTCCCTCTGCTCCTCCCCTTCTTTTTCTCCCCCGCCAGAGAGAATCATTCATTCATTCATTCAGCGTATTTATTGAGCGCTTACTGTGTGCAGAGCACTATACTAAGCGCTTGGAATGTACCATTCGGCAACAGATAGAGACCAGACCTGCCCAACGACGGGCTCACAGTCTAAAAGGGGGAGACAGACAGCAAAACAAAACAAGTAGACAGGCATCGATAGCATCAAAATTGCTAAATAGAACCATAGACAAAGGCACATCATTAATAAAAGAGAGAAATAAATACGTACAAATATGCACAAGTGCTGTGGGGAGGGGAAGGGGGTAGAGCAGAGGGAGGGAGTTGGGGGAATGGGGAGGGGAGGAGGGGCAGAGGGAAAGGGAGGGCTCAGTCTAGAAAGGCCTCCTGGAGGAGGTGAGCTCTCAGTAGGGCTTCGAAGAGGGGAAGACAGTTAGTTTGCGGAGGTGAGGAGGGAGGGCGTTCCGGGTCAGTGGTAAGATGTGGGCCAGGGGTCGGTGGTAGAACCCTCTTCTTCTCCCCCACCTTCTCCTTTCCTCCCTCTGCTTCTCTCCTTCTTCTTCTCCTCCCCCTCCTTCCTCTCCCACTGCTTCTCTTCCTGAGAAGCAGCGTGGCTCAGTGGCAAGAGCCCGGGCATGGGAGCCAGAGGTCGTGAGTTCCAATCCCAATTCCACAATTTACCAGCTGGATGACTTTGGGGAAGTCACTTCACTTCACTGGGCCTCAGTGACCTCTTCTGTAAAATGGGGATGAAGACTGTGAATCCCACCTGGGACAACCTCGTTACTTTATATCTACCCTGTGCTTAGAACAGTGCTTGGAATTAACAAATTCCATCATTATTATTATTATTGTTCCTCCTTTCTGTCCTCCCCTTCTTCTCCATCTTCTTTCTCTCCTCCCCTTCTCCTTTTCCTCCTTGGTCTGTCCCCTCCACACCCTTGGGCCCACGGGGTCTCTCGGTGGGAAGCGAGGTGGAGAGAGACAGAGAGAGAATCATGCTTACTGTGTGAGCTGCACTTGTACTAAGGGCTTAGGAGCGTGCCGTGCAACAATAAACAGACATCCCCTGCCCGCAGTGAGCTTACAGACAAAAGGGGAAGGCCGATATGAGAAGCGGCGTGGCTTAGTGGAAAGACCGCGTCCTGGGTAGTCAGTGGTCATGGGTTCTAATTCTGGCTCTGCCACGTCAGCCGAGTGGCTTTGAGCTAGTCTTTTTTAATTTCTCTGTGCTTCAGTTACCTCGTCTGTAAAATGGGGATTAAGACTGTGAGTCCCACGTGGGACAATCTGATGACCTTGTATCTACCCCAATGCTTAGAACAGTGCTTGGCACAAAGTAAGCACTTAACAAATACCATCACTATTATTATTATATTAATAGGAATAAACTACAGACATGGACATAGAGAAGCAGCGTTTCTCAGGGGAAATGGCATGGGTTTGGGAGTCGGAGGATGTGGGTTCTACACCCGGCTCTGCCACATGCCTACTGTGTGACCTTGGACAAGTCACTCCACTTCTCTGTGCCTCAGTTCCCTCATCTCTAAAATGGGGATTAGGACCCTCGTGGGACAACCCGATTACCTTGTACCCGCCCCCAGCGCTTTGAACAGTGCTTGGCACATAGTAAGCGCTTAACAAATACCATCATTATTATTTTAAAAAGAGTGTGAGTGTATGTGCACGTTTGTCTTCCAAACAAGAGTGTGAAAGCACGACTGAACATGCACCGTAAATGTAGGGTTCCCGGCCCAGAGGGAAACGACAAAGAGATTAGAACCGTGCTCCAGCGCTTAGAAGAGGGCTTGGAACATAGTAATCGCTTAATAAATGCCACCGACATCATAGAGATGGACGAAGCACGTATACGCTGCTTCCTCCGGGGCGGAAAAGCTGCAGGCCAGGAAACGGACAGGCCCGCTTGGACCGCAGCCGCCGGAATCCTTTTGGAATAAGGAACAACCGTGTGCAGCTTCTGCATAGTTTTCTTCCAGGAACAGGACTTTCGAGACCTCTGAATACAGAATTCCAGATGCACACCATGAGCAGGGAAGGTGTCTCTTATATTGTCCTAGCTTACTCTCCCAAGCACCTAGTACCGTCCTCTGCACACAGTAAGGGCTCGATAAATATGACTGACTGAATGGGTGGATGCACATCCCCAGATGGGAGAGATTGGAGGGGATGGGAGGGATGGGGAGGGGGTGGAGTGTGCACAGTCCTCCACGTGGGAGGATGGAAATCGGCCTGGTACTGGCACAGAGAAGAAGGATGAGCTCATACTTTCCCTCTGGTTACAAACAGGACAATTTAAAAAGAAATTTAGCAGGCTGCAATGACATTCCATTTGCTTTGTGATAAAGATCACAATTCAGTTAGGGAAGGAGTATCCGAATTAATAATGATAATAATAATGTTGGTATTTGTTAAGCGCTTACTATTTGCCGAGCACTGTTCTCAGCTCTGGAGTAGATACAGGGTCATCAGGTTGTCCCACGTGAGGCTCACAGTTAATCCCCATTTTGCAGATGAGGTAACTGAGGCACAGAGAAGTCAAGTGACTTGCCCACAGTCACACGGCTGACAAGCGGCAGAGCGGGGATTCGAACTCATGACCTCTGACTCCCAAGCCCGTGCCCTTTCCCCTGAGCCACGCTACTTCTCTCAATTAAATTTAGAGCCTAAATAAAATATCTCCCTATTTCAATTGCCCATGCATTTTCTTACCGCGTTATTTGGTCAGGTTGGTACGGATTTAGGTTTTGTTTAGACAAGTGGAAAGTGATAGGTCAATTCTGACAGTCCTAATCAAATTCCTCTCATTTTGCTATTGCTGCCAATTAAGACATGCAGCAACCAAATAAATAAAATAATAGTAATAGTGAAGCAGCGTGGCTCAGTGGAAAGAGCCCGGGCTCGGGGGTCTGAGGTCATGGGTTCAAATCCCAGCTCTGCTACTCGTCAGCTGTGAGACTGTGGGCAAGTCACTTAACTTCTCTGTGCCTCGTTATCTCATCTGTAAAATGGGGATTAACTGTACGCCTCACTTGGAACAACCTGATTACCCTGTATCCACCCCAGCGCTTAGAACAGTGCTCTGCACATAGTAAGCGCTTGACAAATACCAACATTTTTTGTTAAGTGCTTACTATGTGCCAAGCACTGTTCTAAGCACAGGGGGAGATCCAAGGTAATTAGGTTGTCTCACATGGAGCTCACAGTCTTAATTCCCATTTTACAGATGAGAGTACCGAGGCATAGAGAATGCTGATGATAATATTGTCTTATGACGTCGAGTCATCTCCTACCCCTAGCGACGCCACGGACACATCTCTCCCAGAACATCCCACCTCCATCTGCAATCGTTCTGGTAGCGGATCCTTACAGTTTTCTTGGTCAAAATCCAGAAGGGGTTTACCATTGCCTTCTTCCGCACAGTAAACTCGAATCTCCGCCCTCGACTCTCTCCCGTGCCGCTGCTACCTAACACGGGTGAGTTTTGACTTGTAGCAGATTGCCTTGCATTTACTGGCCACTGGCCAAGTAGGAATGGAAGGGACAGGCCTCTGCTTGACTCTCCCTCCCTTAGTCGAGACCGGTAGAGGACTGGAAACTCTCCACGTGACACCCTGAGAGGGGACGTACTGGGGTAGATAGAAGTTAACCAGGTTGGACACAGTCCCTGTCCCGCGTGGAGCTCACAGTCTAAGGAGGAGGGAGAACAATCAGTGGTATTTTTTAAATTTATGTATTAATCATTTATTATGTGCAGGACACTCAACAAAGCCATTAGGAGAGTACAATACGACAGAATTAGCACGTTCCCTAACCGTAATGAGTTTACAAGTAGTTTAGCATTTTACAGATGAGGAAACTGAGGCACAAGACGTTAAGTGAGACTTGCCCAAGGTCATAAGGCGGGTAAATGGCAGAGCTGGGCTTAGAACAAAGATTCTCTGATTCCCAAGCCCGTACTCTTTTCACCAAGCCATCCTGCTACTCCAAATACATTCATTCAGAGATTATGGTGATTAGACTGATTAAAAAAATGTAGCATTTTGTACATATATGTATGCATATATATGTATTAGTCTTTTATCATCATCTTCATAGTGTGGAATTCACCATGGCTCAGTGGAAAGAGCACGAGCTTGGGAGTCAGAGATCATGGATTCAAATACCCGCTCTGCCACTTAGCTGTGTGACTGTGGGCAAGTCACTTAACTTCTCTGTGCCTCAGTTACCTCATCTGGAAAATGGGGATGAAGACTGCGAGCCTCACACGGGACAACCTGATTACCCTGTATCTACCCCAGTGCTTAGAACAGTGCTCTGCACATAGTAAGCGCTTAACAAATACCAACACTATTATTATATGTTCACATCTTTTCTTCATAAAACAATACTTCAAAAATAAATAAGTTAAGAAATCACTTTCTCCAGTTAAATTTTCTAGAAATAAGGAGGAGTGGCGTAGCATAGCCGAAAGAGCACAGAACTGGGAGTTAAACTATTTCTCATAGAAAGAAGGAGGGACAGTGTAGTGGAAAGAGCATGGGCCCAGGAGTCAGAGGACTTGACTTCTAATCCCAGCTCTGCCAATTGCTTGCTGTGTGGCCTCAGGCAAGTGACTTAACTACTCTCTGCCTCTGTTTTCTTACCTGTAAAATGGGAATTCAAAACCTGTTCTCCCTCCTACTTAGACTGTAAGCCTCAGGTAGGACAAGGACTAAGTCCAACCTGATTGTCTTGTACCTACCTCATCATTCATTCATTCAATAGTATTTATTGAGCGCTTACTATGTGCAGGGCACTGTACTAAGCTCTTGGAATGTACTTAGTATAGCTCTTGACACACACTATGTGCTTAACAATTAGTTTGATCAAATCAATATTTATTTTTATGTGCGTTTTTACAGTCAGTCTACCAGCTGGCTAGATTTATGTGAAGAATAGATGACAGAGTAGGTTAATCGAACAGCTCAGTGAGCTGAACTGCGCAACCAGAAGCCAAGGAAACATGTCAAGTATGCAACGAAAACGCTTTCTGCAATTGGAAAATAGAATATCTTTAAGCAGAATATTTGAGAGGAATATGACCTGCAAAAACAAGATTGAAAATAGCACCAGGTACCACAAACAACAAACATGTTAACTGTAGCTGTACTATAGGAGCCGTGTGGCCTAATAATAATAACGATGGTGGCATTTGTTGAGAGCTTACTATTTGCGAAGCACCGTTCTAAGCACTGCGGGGGGGAATGCAAGGTGATCAGGTTGTCCCACGTGGGGGTCACAGACTTAATCCCCTTTTTACAAATGAGGTAACCGAGGCACAGAGAAGCAAAGTTGCTTGCCCAAAGTCACACAGCTGACAAGAGGTGGAGCTGGGATTAGAACCCATGACCTCTGACTCACAAGCCCAGGCTCTTTCCACTGAGCCATGCTGCTGGCCTGGGAGTCAGAGATTCTGGGTTGGAATCCGGACTCCACCTTGGGCAAGTCACTTACTCAGTTACCTCATGTGTAAAACGGGGATTAAGACTATGAGCCTCATGTGGGACATGGACTGTGTCCAACCTGATAACCTTGTATCTTTCATTCAATCATATTTACTGAACGCTTACTGGGTGCAGAGCACTGTATTAAGTGTTTGATGGTACTGATGCCTTTCTACTTATTTTGTTTTGCTGTCTGTCTCCCCCTTTTAGACCGTGAGCCCATTATTGGGCGGGGATTGTCTCTATCTGTTGCCGAACTGTACTTTCCAAACGCTTGGTACAGTGTTCTGCACACAGTAAGAGCTCAATAAATACGATTGAATGAATGAATGCTTGGAAAGTACAATTCAGCAATAAAGAGAGACAATCCACCCATGTCTACCAGTTCTGTTATACTGCACTCTCCGAAGGGCCTAGTACAGTGTTCGATAAATAACATTGATTAATTGATCTATGCCAGCAAAAAAAAAAAATTCACTCCATCCTAGGATGTTTCTCTTGGGCCCTGATTATTTCTGAAGTCATCTGATTCCTCAAGTGCTTCAAAATGCTTTGCCTTTTGTTTTGAAACCAGGTGTTAAACAGCTGGGTCCAGTATCTGTGGAACAGCAACTCTATTATTCTGTACTCTCCCAAACGCTTAGTACGAGTGCTTTGCACAGAGTAAGTGCTCAATAAATACCATTGGTTGATTTATTGATAAGACCCATGGGTTTGCAAACCCTAATGAATGGTCTTGTGAAAAGACGGGAAGGTGTTTGCAGGGAAGGAAGGGAATGGAACTACACCCCCGCCCCCCCAGAAAGCAAAGGGCCTGGTGGCCAATATTTCCTAGAGGCCATTAAGGATTTATTTCTAGGAGGAGTTTCCCTTCACTGCCAGGAGCAGATAACTGCTCTTATTTCTGGGGCAGAGGGGGAAGTAGCCTAATCAAGTAATCAAATCATATTTAATGAGTGCTTACTAAGTGCAAAACACTGTGCTCATCTCTTGGCGGGCCTGGGAGTCAGAGGTCATGGGTTCTAATCCCTACTCCGCCACTTGTCGGCTGTGTGACTTTGGACGTCACAACTTCTCTGTGCCTCAGTTCCCTCCTCTGTAAAATGGAGATTAAGACTGTGAGCCCCACGTGGGACAAACTCATTATCTTGTATCTACCCCACTGCTTAAAACAATGTTTGGCACATAGTAAGTGCTTAACAAATGCTATCATCATCATCATTATTATTATTACAATACAGGAGAGTGAGTAGACACGTTCCTTGCCCACAGTGAGCATACAGTCTAGAGGATCTTTACAGATGATGAATCAAAGGCCAAACCCCTTTTGGTTGCTCTGCTTTGTGTCTGCCTGCTATGACCCCTGGGAGGAGGAGAATCAATCGATAGCATTTATATTCCCTGCCGACAAGGAGCTTACAGTCTCCCGGGAGAGTTAGACATTAAATTCAATTACACATACGCATGTAAGTGCCGTGGGGCTGAGGTTATGGTACATATCAAGTATTTAAAAGGTAAAGATCCAGATATACATATAGGTGATGTAGAAGGGGAAATGAGGCCTTAGGAGGGAAAGACCTCTTGGAGATGTGATTTCCAGGAGGGCTCTGAAGGTGAGATAGAAAATGAGGTGGAGCGAGAAGGTAAGAATTAAAGGAGTGAAGTTCTGGGCTGGATTGTAGCAGCAGATCTGCAAGGTAAGGTAGGAGGGAATGAGCTGACTGAGTGCTCTGAAGCAAAGGGTAAAAAGTTTCTGTTTGCTGTGGAGGTGGATGGGCAACCACTGAAGTTTTTTGAGGAGTGGGGATATATGGACTGAAAGATTTTTTAGAAAAATAATCAGGGCAGCAGAGTGAAGTAAAGACTGGAGTGAGGAGAAACAGTAGGCAGGAAGGTCATAGAGGAGGCTGAAGAATTACTAAAACCTGCCCTTTCCTCTCCATCCAAACTGCCGTGAGAGTGATCCACGCACTTTCCCTCTCCCACCTTGACGACTGCAGTAGCCTCCTTGCTGAGCTCCCGGCATCCTGTTTCTCCCCACTTCAGTCCATACTTCAGTCTGCTGCCTGGATCATTTTTCTAAAAATATATTCAGGCCTTGTTTTCTCACTGCTCTAGAACCTCCGTGGTTGCCCGTGCACCTCCGCATCAAGCAGAAACTTGTTACCAGTAGTATTAAAACACAGTCACCTAAACCCCTCCTATGTTAACCTTGCCGATGTCCTACTACGACCCGGGATGCTCATTCGGCTCCTCTAACGCTAACCTAAGCACCGTTCCTTGATCTCATCTATCTCACTGCAGACCCTTTAACCACGTCCTCCTTCTGGCTTGGAACACCCTCCCCCTTCATATCTGACAAACACCCTCCTCTCCTTCGAAGCTCTATTAAAATCCCATCTCCTCCAAGAGGCCTTCCCCGACTAAGCCCTCATTTCTCCTACTCCCTCTCCCTTCTGTATCCCCCCATCCCTTTGATGTGTACCCCTTTTTTCACCCCACTCTCAAGCCCTCAGCACTTAGGTACCTATCCATGATTAATTTTAATATCTGTTTCCCCTTTAGACTTTGAGGTCTTTGTGGGCAGGGAACGTGTCTTCCATCTCCGTTATACCGTACTCTCTCAACCACTTAGCACGCTGTTCTACACACGGTAAAGGCTCAATAAATGCAATTGATCGATTGATTGACTGATTGCATTGTCAAGGTGGGACATGATAAGTGCATGGATCAGCAACATAGTAGTTTGGATGGAGATGAAAGGTCGTATTCTGAAGGTAGAACCAACATTATTTGATGACAGATTGAAAACATGGATTGATAAATTTCTATTCATTCGTTCGTTCGTTCAGTTGTATTTATCGAGCACTTACTGTGTGCAGAGCACTTACTAAGCACTTGGGTATGTATAATACAGCAATAAAGAGAGATATTCCCTGCCCACAGTGAGCTCACAGTCTAGAGGAGACTATCTCCCTGTGTGTGTCACCAAGACTTCTATCCTAGGTTCACTGACCTTAGAAAAACAGTCACCATCAGCAGACTACGACCGGGGAAATTTCACAGTATATTTGGCTGGCCCGAGAAATCCACCAGGAACCTCAGCCTACTTGCATGTTGGGAAGCTTGACAGTGATGGAGTTGTGGAGTCGAAGATGCCCTGCCCGACCCTTTCCCCATAACTACCTACTACGATAGGCTGCGGTCTCAGATGGCCTAGTGGAAAGAGCACGGCAGCCCACCTGGGAGCAATCGGTTTGCCGGTACCCAAGGAATGTTCACAGCCAAACAGCTCCCTGGGCAGCACATGTGATAAGACAAGATGACAACATGATAGCAGTCCTTTGCTACATGAAGCAGCGTGGCTCAGTAGAAAGAGCACGGGTTCGGGAGTCAGAGATCATGGGTTCCAATCCTGACTCCGCCACTTGTCAGCTGTGTGACTTTGGGCAAGTCACTTAGCCTCTCTGTGCCTCAGTTACCTCATCTGTAAAATGGGCATTAAGAGTGTGAGCCCCACGTGGGACAACCTGATCACCTTATATCTTAGATCAGTGCTTTGCATATAGTAAGCACTTAACAAATGCCAACATTATTATTATCAGTTAACTAGCGACCATACGGAACCCAGCAGGTGAGCAGCTCCACGATGGCTGCGTTCCCTATCGTTCACTCTGTCTGGCCATTTTTCAGGATTTCTGCTCCACCTATCCACCTCTCAGAACACCCTGGGTGGCTCTTGGGTCAGGAACCTTCAGCCCCGATGGCTTACTTTTCAAACTTTTGCGGGCTCTTCACGATGAGCTTCACCCTTGCCTTCCTCCACGTTTGCTGGACTCTCTGGTTCAGAGAAAAGATGACCGGCAGGGCAGAGTGTTCAAATAGTACCATACAAACCACTAGCACTAAAATCAATTCCTTCACACAAGTTCTCAGTCCCTGACCATGTGAAGGGAACTGTGCTAAGTACTTGGGTACTTGGGAGAGTAATAATAATAATGATGTATTTGTTAAGCCCTCGCTATGTTCCGAGCACTGTTCTAAGCACTGGGGAAGATACAAGGTAACCAGGTTGTCCCACGTGGGGCTCACAGTCTTAATCCCCTTTTTACAGATGAGGCACAGAGAAGTTAAGTGGCTTGCCCAAGGTCACCCAGCAGACAAGTCACGGAGCCGGGATTAGAATCCACGTCCTCTGATTCCCAAGCCTGGGCTCTTTCCACTGAACTAGGCTGCTTTTCTTATGTAACAGAGTTGGGGGACATGTTCACTGCCCACAAGGAGAAGCAGCATGGCCTAGTGGATAGAAAATGGACCTAGGAGTCAGAGGACTTGGGTTCTAATCCTGGCTCTGCCACTTGTCTGCTGTGTGACCTCCAGCAAGTTTCTTAACTTCTCTGTGCCTCAGTTTCCTCATCTGTAAAATGGGGATTAAGACTGTGAGCCCCACGTGGGACAAGGATTGTGCATAACCCGATTATACTGCATCCACCCTAGCGCTTAGTACAGTACCTAGTACATAGTAAGCACATAAATACCGCAGTTATTGAGGAATTTGCTGTCTAGAGTTTCCAGTCTATCCTATACTTTTGGATTGCTATGCTATCTTTTACTAGCTGAAATAATAATAATAATGATATTTGTGATACGTGCTAAGTCCTGGGGTAGACACAGTCAGATGCTCTCTGGTCCCCAATGAGACTCACAGTCTAAGACGGAAGAAGAAGTCCTCATTTCCTCATTTTACAGATGAGGAAACAGATACACAGAAGTTAAATGACTTGCATAAGGTCACCCAGTAGTTAAGTCGCAGAGATGAAATTAGAACCCAGGTCCCTTGATTTCATGCTTTTCTCGTTAGGCCACAATGCTTCTCCAAGGAGAGAGATGAAGTCATTACTTCCATTCCTTAGGGAAAGAAGGTTTTATTTTTTATGGGTGTTTTTAACCTCTGGAATTACTTGGATGGTAATTTCAATTCTCTGCTTTGATTTGACCTAGAAATTTTGCCTCTGGCTGCTGGTCTTAACTAAATAGTATCATTTCTCCCAAAAGACCACAGCTCTGCTTCATAATTATAACCTTAGGTCGAGTGTTTCATTGTTTTATAGTAATATCCCTTAAAGGATAGTCTTGTCTAAACAGTGTTTCTTTCTTGTTTAAGGAGAAACTGCAGAGTGAAGAATGTAGCTATGTTTGGGAAAGGTCTAATTATTACTGAATGCTACATATGATTTTACTCTTGAGTAGAAAATTATAGAAAAATTGTTTGAAGGGGTAATAGTCATTGGAATGTAGAGAACCGAGTTTTTGAGGAACTCAAAAAATCCATTTTTTTCTGCCTTTGGCACTTTCATTCATTCATTCAGTAGTATTTATGAGCTCTTACTATGTACAGAGCACTGTACTAAGCGCTTGGAATGAACAAGTCGGCAACAGATAGAGACAGTCCCTGCCGTTTGACGGGCTTACAGTCTAATCGGGGAGACGGACAGACAAGAACAATGGCAATAAATAGAGTCAAGGGGAAGAACATCTGTAAAAACAATGGCAACTAAATAGAATCAAGGCGATGTACAATTCATTTATCTGCATGTTCTTGCTTTATTTCTCATTGAGAATCTTCCTGACTGTCAGATTCATTGATTCCTATTCTCCTAAACTCTCTCATAGCTGGAAGATCTTATAAACTCAGTACGAGTTTATGTTGAGAAGAAAGGTTAAATCCCTGTCTTCCTAATTTCAGGGCTGCTCCATCTGTTCATAATAATAATAATTATGGTATTTGTTAAGCACTTACTATGTGCAGAGCACTGTTCTAAGTGGGGGGTGGGGGGTAGATACAGAGTAATCAGATTGTCCCACGTGGGGCTCACATTTTTTTAATCCCCATTTTGACAGATGAGGTAACTGAGACCCAGAGAAGTTAAGTGACTTGCCCAAGGTCACACAGCAGACAAGTGGTGGAGTCGGGATTAGAACCCATGACCTCTGACTCCCACACCTGGCCTCTTTCCACTGAGCTATGCTGCTTCATGAACCTAGCACATAAAGGCTGCTAGATCGCAAGCTTCCTGAAGGCAGGGATCATGCCTATCAACTCTAGGAATGTTGAAGCAGCATGGGAAGCAACATGGTGTAATGGATAGAGCAAGGGTCTGGAGCCAGAGGTCACGGGTTCTAATCCCGGCTCTGCCACTTGTCTGCTGTGTGACCTTGGGCAAGTCACTTCACGTCTCTGGGCCTCAGTTACCTCATCTGTAAAATGGTGTTTAAGACTGTGAGCCCCACGTGGAACAACCCGATTACCTTGTATCTCCCGCAGCCCTTAGAACTGTGCTTGACACTTCATGAGTGCTTAACAAATATCATAATTATTATTAACTGTACTGAACTCTCCTAAGTGCTTTGTATGGTTCTCTGCACAAAGTAAGCAGTCAATAAATACCACTGATGGATTGACTGACAGAGTGTACTTAGGGCAGTGTAGAAGTCCACCTTGAATTGAGAATCTTCCATTCCATTCTAGGAATCTGCAACTGCCCTGCAGCTGACAGCATGGAATGCTGAAGACTCTAGAACGATAATTTCAAGGAAATCATAAGCCCAGCTCAGAGACACTAGGACTTTCTCTTCTCCGTATCTGGAAGGCTGAATTTTTTTGTATCCTCCTGGTTGCTGAGGGAAAAATTAGAGGGTGCATTTAGAAAGAATGGAATTCTGAAAAATATCAAAATGCTTTTGGGTGGAAACTACAATCTGTGTAAATGAGGTTTTTTATGGTATTTGTTAAGTGCTTATTATGTGTCAAATGTTGTTCTAAGCGCTCGGGCAGGTACAGGTCAATTAGGTGGAATACAGTCCCTTCATCACATGAGGCTCTAAGTAGGAGGGAGAATAGGTATTGAATCTCTATTTTATAAATGAGGAAACTGAGGTACAAAGGTCTCACACACAGCAAGCAATCGGCAGACCAAGGATTAGAACCCAGGTCTTCTGACTAGGTTGAATGTTAAGCCTATCAATATGCAAAGTAAGTGTTTTCTGTCAACCTGAATTATTTGATTCAATAGTATCAGTAACAACTCCCTGTACTAAGAACAACCAAAGTGCAGTACCCATTCCCTGGCCCAGAGGGAATTTACACTAGCAGGGGAGAGAGACAAAAAATACTTACAAACGGTGGAATCAGAGTGAAAAAAGTGGTGTTCAATGAACACACATATGTACCCCAGCACTGAAGATGGGCAGAAATGAGTACATAGGAGCTAAAAGGAAGTAGCTTAAAGCTAAGACGGGATGAGATCTTAATGATTAATAATAATGATTATGGTATCTGTTAATGTATATGACCAGATATACATATACAGACAGTTCTTGTCTGTCTGTCTCCCCCGATTAGACTGTAAGCCCGTCAAACAGCAGGGACTGTCTCTATCTGTTGCCGACTTGTTCATTCCAAGCGCTTAGTACAGTGCTCTGCACATAGTAAGCGCTCAATAAATACTATTGAATGAATGAAAGATATGGCCCAACTGGCCATCAGTTAGAAGACTTTGTATGATAATCTCTCAATATAGTTCAGAATTAAATATCTATATTATTTTTATTAGACATCTTCACAGGTAATTAAACATTCACTGCTTTTTTATGTGTATTTGTTAAGCGCTGGGGTACGACCAAGCTAATTAGGTTGGACACATTCCATGTCCCACATGAGGCTCACAAATCTATTCCCATTTACAGGTGGGGTAACAGAGACATAGAGAAGTTAAGTGACTTGGCCAAGGTCACAAAGCAGACAGGTGGCAGAGATGGGATTAGAACCCGTGTCCTTCCAAAAGGTCAGGCTGCTTCTCTGTTATTCTCTCTGCTTATTTAAAGTAATATCCTTTCTTTACAGGACTTAATGTACTGTGACTCTCTCTCTCCTGTTCTGTTCTTCTGCTAATTCACTGGTGCTCTAGAGCAATTTCTCTTTCTGGAATTTTCTTTCACATGCACAATTGTTAATTGGCTAATTCCTTCCTTAAAAGCTTGCTTGCTGCATGTAAACACCAGCATCATGAATGGAAACAGCTCCACATCATAGTTATGTAATTCTTGTCTACCATGTGCAATGATAAGCCTTCTTAATCCACGTGATTTAGTACGATTTATATTTTCATCACATCTATATTCTTTCTAGCTCTGAGTAGTCATTTCAAAAAAAGTCACAGATTTAATTTTCTCACTAAATCACAATGGATAAAAACAAGGTGTCAAACACATTTGCTTTAAGGTTACATTACAGAGTGTATGTATTGTTTACAACAGGGAAAAGAGTTTGGTACTTTGAAAACAATAGTAAAATTCCCCCAAACTAATTTGCTAATTTAACAGCCATTGAAGTCTTAGTCTTGTTTCATGTCTACGTGACTCATGTGTCGGGTGGTGTCATGTTATTCTTAGAATAGGAATGCCACCTATATTCCCACAACCTTCAGAAAAAAGGGTGATACCTGCGTGCCAGGGTGACCTGAGAGTATCTTGGAAGTGGGGCAAAGCTTTCTGGGCAAATCTTATTCCAATAATAATAATGATAATAATAACATTAATAATATTTGTTTGGCATTTACTATATGTCAAGCCCCGGGGTGGATACAAGCGAATCGGGTTGGATACGGTCCCCGTTCCGTGTAGGGCTCACAGTCTTAATCCCCATTTTACAAATGAGGTAACTGAGGCACAGAGAAGTGAAGTGACTACCCAAGGCCACACAGCAGCCATGCTACAGAGCCTGGATTAGAACCCAGAGGACTCTGTCCTCTCCTGGTTCTCCTCTTACCTCTCTGGCCGGTCATTCTCGGTCTCCTTCGCTGGAGCCTCCTCCCCCTCCCATCCTTTAACTGTTGGAGTTCCTCAAGGGTCAGTTCTTGGCCCTCTTCTGTTCTCCATTTACACTCACTCCCTCGGTGAACTCATTCGCTCTCACGGCTTTGACTACCATCTCTACGCAGATGACACGCAGATCTACATCTTCGCCCCTGTCCTCTCCCCCTCCCTTCAGGCTCACATCTCCTCCTGCCTCCGGGACGTCTCCACCTGGATGTCGGCCCGCCACCTAAAACTCAACATGAGCGAGACTGAGCTCCTCATCTTCCCTCCCAAACCCGGTCCTCTCCCAGACTTCTCTATCACCGTGGATGGCACGACCATCCTTCCCGTCTGTCGGGCCCACGATCTCGGTGTCATCCTTGACTCGTCTCTCTCGTTCACCCCACACATCCTATCCGTTACCGAGACCTGCCGGTTTCACCTCTACGCCAAGATCCGCCCTTTCCTCTCCACCCAAACGGCTACCTTACTGTTACAGGCTCTCGTTATATCCCGGCTAGACTACTGTGTCGGCCTTCTCTCTGACCTCCCTTCCTCCTCTCTCGCCCCGCTCCGGTCTATTCTTCACTCCGCTGCCCGGCTCATCTTCTGCAGAAACGATCTGGGCATGTCACTCCCCTTCTTAAACACCTCCAGTGGTTGCCTATCAACCTCCGCTCCAAACAAAACTCCTCACTCTAGGCTTCGAGGCTCTCCATCACCTTGCCCCTTCCTACCTCTCCTCCCTTCTCTCTTTCTACCACCCACCCCGCACGCTCCGCTCCTCTGCCGCCCACCTTCTCACCGTCCCTCGGTCTCGCCTATCCCACCGTCGACCCCTGGGTCACGTCCTCCCGCGGTCCCGGAACGCCCTCCCTCCTCACCTCCGCCAAACTGATTCTCTTTCCCTCTTCAAAACCCTACTTAAAACTCACCTCCTCCAAGAGGCGTTCCCAGACTGAGCTTCCTCTTCTCCCTCTACTCCCTCTGCCATCCCCCTTTACCTCTCCGCAGCTTAACCCTCTTTTTCCCCTTTTCCTCTGCTCCTCCACCTCCCCTCCCATCCCCACAGCACTGTACTCGTCCGCTCAACTGTATATTATTTTCGTTACCCTATTTATTTTGTTAATGAATTGTACATCGCCTCGATTCTATTTAGTTCGCCATTGTTTTTACGAGATGTTCTTTCCCTCGACTCTATTTATTGCCATTGTTCTCGTCTGTCCGTCTCCCCGATTAGACTGTAAGCCCGTCAACGGCAGGGACTGTCGCTATCTGTTGCCGACTTGTTCATCCCAAGCGCTTAGTACAGTGCTCTGCACATAGTAAGCGCTCAATAAATACTATTGAATTGAATGAATGAATGAACCCATGACCTTCTGACTCCCAGTTCTCTGCTATGTCCATTATGCCACACTACTTCTATTCCTAGGTCAGTCAAGGCAGGAGGCAAATTGTTGAGGCCTGATGCAATTTGACCAAATCTCCAGTGGCATAGAGAAATAAATATTTGATGAATTACTCCCTTTGTTTCTCAGGCCAAAAGTCTGCTTTGGCCTTAATAAGCCATTTACTGTTTCTAACAATCAATATGAAAAAAATCCTTCTTGGATCATTGAGTGAACAAAATCTCTTTTTGCCCTTTAGCATTTTCTGAGTGTTTAGGTTAAACGGGAGTTTAGGTTTGAATTTAAAGATTATTTCAACTCGATGCAAAGGAACTGCACTGCAAAGTAACCCATCAATCAATCTGTGGTATTTATTGAGCGTTCACTTTATGGAGAGAACTGTACTAAGCACTTGAGAGAGTAAAATATAATAGAGTTGGTAGACACGATCACTGCCCTGAAAGAATTTACAGTTTAGGAGGATAGACAAGATATTGAATTACAGATAGGGGAAGTAGCAGAGTGTTAGTGGAAGAGTGTAAGCAGCATGACTCAGTGGAAAGAGCCCGGGCTTGGGAGTCAGAGATGGGTTCGAATCCCAGCTCTGCCACTTGTCAGCTGTGTGACTGTGGGCAAGACGCTTAACTTCTCTGTGCCTCAGTTACTTCATCTGTAAAATGGGGATTAAAACTGTAAACCCTATGTGGGACAACCTGATTACCCTGTATCTACCCCAGGGCTTAGAACAGTGCTCTGCACATAGTAAGCACTTCACAAATACCAACATTATTATTATTATAAGGATCTGTACATAAATGCTGAGGGACTGAGACAAGGTATCATCATTAGCATCACTGACATTTATTGAGCTCTTTTTTAAAAATTGGTATTTGTTAAGCACTACTATGTGCCAAGCACTGTTCTAAGCACTGGGGTAGATACAAGGTAATCAGGTTGTCCCACGTAGGACTCATAGTCTTCATCCCCCATTTTAGAAGATGAGGTAACTGAGGCCCAGAGAAGTTAAGTGATTTGCCCCAGGTCACACAGCTGACAAGCGTTGGAGTCGACATTAGAACCCATGACCTCTGACTCCCAAGCCGGGCTCTTTCCACTGAGCCACGCTGCTTACTGTGTGCAGAGAGCACTGTACTAAATGCTTGGGACAGTACAGTACAACAGAGTGGGCAGACACATTCCTGGCCCACAGAGAGCAATGCTCAAATTTCAATTCATTTCTCTTTATTAATGTTAGCATTCTTCTGGCATTTACTTACACAGTCTCCCTCTAAGGTCCTCAGGGCCTCTCAAAACATGTCAAAATCCTGCTGCAGTTCAACTGAAGGGCAGTTATCTGGAGCAGAGAGAAACAGATTCCCATCTTTTTCCACACTGACTCACCTAATTTAGATAATTAGTTCATTAGGCGGAGGCTCTTTCAGATTTTAATGTTATCTTCAGAGACTAACATCTGTTGAAGTTCAATAAGTATCACAAAACAATAAGGCCTTCTTTGTTTCCCCACCCAGTAAAAGAGGCTGGGCTGCTAGGAAGGGGCTGGAAAGGGTGTGAATATTTTTAACTTAAAAAGATGGTAAGAGGGGGACTTTTAGGTGTATGGGAGCGGTACATAAGGAAAGAGAGTAGGCTGCTAACAATGGCCTGAGGGATTTTCCCGCTTTCACTTATTGTTTTGGGTACTGATGAATGTCTGTGTTAGCAGCGTGGCTCAGTGGAAAGAGCCCGGGCTGGAGAGTCAGAGATCATGGGTTCAAATTCCGGCTCTGCCGCTTGTCAGCTGTGTGACTTTGGGCAAGTCACTTAACTCCTGTGGGCCTCAGTTCTCTCATATGGAAAATGGGGATTAAGACTGTGAGCCCCACGTAGGACAACCTGATCACCTTGTATCCTCCCCAGCGCTTAGAACAGTGGTTGGCACATAGTAAGCGCTTAACAAATGTCAGCATTATTATTATTAAATCACTTTTTCCTGAAGCATGGGCTTTAATAGTCTGATTTTCCCCAAAGCCTGGAAGGTTGCTATGACCATCAGAACATGGAGCAAGAATAAAAGAATGAGAACTGTTGCGGTGGAAGTGCTTTGCTTCATATCCTGTGCTCCCCTGGCTAATAAAAAAAGGGCTTCAAAGACAAATAACAGTGGGAGAAGCAGCCTGGGCCGGGAAGTCAGAAGGACCTGGATTCTAATTGCCAGTTGCTTGCTGTGTGAGACCTTGGGCAAATCACTTAATCTCTGTGCCTCAGTTTCATCAACTGTAAAATGGGAATTAAATACCTGTTCTCCCTTCTACTTAGCCTGTGAGTCCCACGTGGAATAGGGGCCGTGTCCCTTATAATTAGCTTGGGCCAGCCTAGTGCTTGGAACAGTGTTTGACCCAAAGTATTTACCAAATACCTTTAAAAAAAAGTAACCCAGAACCGCTTCATTCTTGGGGAGAAAAGTATAGTGTAACAAGATAGTTTTCAATCTAGGGTAAAACAAAAATGCACAGTGTATATGTCTCAATTCTATTGTTCTGATGTTTGACCCTAGAAGTTATATTTGCATTTGTTAAGCCCTTACTCCGTATCAAGCACTATTACAATTACTCTTAACTTCTTCAAAGCCTTACCGAAGACTCATCTCCTCCAAGAGGCCTGACCAAGCCCACTCCTTTCTGCGTCACCCTAACTTGCTCCCTTTATTCATGTCCCCTCCCAGCCCCACAGCACTTATGTACATATCTGTAATTAATTTATGTTAACGTCTGTCTCCCCCTCTAGACTGTTAGCATGTTCAGGACAGAGAATGTATCTGCTAATTGTTATATTGTACTCTCCCAAGC
Source organism: Ornithorhynchus anatinus (assembly GCF_004115215.2). Classification (NCBI taxonomy): domain Eukaryota; kingdom Metazoa; phylum Chordata; class Mammalia; order Monotremata; family Ornithorhynchidae; genus Ornithorhynchus; species Ornithorhynchus anatinus. The sequence continues at coordinate 161,770,243 of NC_041728.1, forward strand.
GCTTAATACCGTGCTCTGCACACAGTAAGCGCTCAATAAATAGGGTTGAATGGATGAACGTGCTGGGGTAGAAACAAGACAGCCAGGTCAGATACAGTCAGAGAGGAAGAGAGAAAGAACAGGTATTTAATCCCCATTATACAGATGAGGGAAATGAGTCCCAAAGAAGTGAAATGACTTCTATGGTGGTATTTGTTAAGCGCTTTACTATGTGCAAAGCACCGTTCTAGGCCCTGGGGGGATACAAGATGATCAGGTTGTCCCACGTGGGGCTCACAGTTTTAATCCCCATTTTACAGATGAGTTCACTGAGGCACAGACTTGCCCAAGACTTAAGTGACTTGCCCAAAGTCACACAGCTGGCAAGCAGAGGAGTCGGAATTAGAACCCATGACCTCTGACTCCCAAGCCCGGGCTCTTTCCACTGAGCAACAGTCATACAGATGGAAAGTGGCAGACCCAGGATTAGAAAGGTCTCCTGACTCCCAAGCCCATGCTATTCTTGTCGAGTCATGTTGCTTTTTGAATTTACAATTTTGGACTCATTTTATGATTAAACTTAATACAGTGCTCTGCACTAATCTCTTGATGGATATTATTGAAAAATGTGAACGTTAAAACAATAGAATTCTATTTTCATATTCAAATACACTCTTCAGATCTTTTCATGTGCACAATATTAATAAAATTGGTATTAGACAAAAGAATTAAGTAGGAGATCTGTCTCATGCAATGGTGGCAGGAAAAGCAAACATTTTCAGTATTATTTCAACACATAATTGAAGGCTGTTTCTTAAGTCTAAATTGAATTTGCATATAATATTTTTGGCCCAGATTTTCAATTTAATTTTATATTGATCAATTACAACAAATTCTAGTATTCCAAATGTTTGTGATTGAATCAATTTGATATTCCCAAATATTCCAGGTAATTATGATGGAGAGGCGTTCCCAGACTGAGCTCCTCTTCTCCCTCTACTCCCTCTGCCATCCCCCCTTTACCTCTCCGCAGCTAAACCCTCATTTTCCCCTTTTCCCTCTGCTCTTCCACCTCTCCCTTCCCATCCCCACAGCACTGTACTCGTCCGCTCAACTGTATATATTTTCGTTACCCTATTTATTTTGTTAATGAATTGTACATTGCCTCGATTCTATTTAGTTGCCATTGTTTTTACGAGATGTTCTTCCCCTCGACTCTATTTATTGCCACTGTTCTTGTCTGTCCGTCTCCCCCGATTAGACTGTAAGCCCGTCAAACGGCAGGGACTGTCTCTATCTGTTGCCGACTTGTTCATCCCAAGCGCTTAGTACAGTGCTCTGCACAGAGTAAGCGCTCAATAAATACTATTGAATGAATGAATGAATGCCAATATCCTCTTGATGAAAACAGAGATACCTAGTGAAGGATTAGATATTTTTAGACTTGCACAGGCCTAGCACTTTTTTTTAACACTCTTTCACATGCCAGACAGATAGTAAGTGCTTAATAAATACTAAAAGCAGATTGGCCTAGTGGATAGAGCACGGGCCTGGGAGGCAGAGGACCTGGGTTTTAATCCCTGCTTCTCCACCTGTCCACTCTATGACCTTGGGCAAGTCACTTCACTTCTCTGTGCCTCAGTTACCTCATCTGTAAAATGAAAATTAAGACTGTGATTCCTATGTGGGACAGGGACTGTGTCCAACCTGATTATCTTGTATCTACTCCAATGTTTGGTACAGTTCCTGGCACAAAGAATTCACCGAACAAATATTATTATTTTTAAAGAAAGTATTGTTTAATGTCACACTGCTGGCCAGTGGCAGAACTGTGATTAAAAAACAAGGTTTCTATCCCCAGGCTGCTGTTTTGGAGTTTTTAAAATATCTGTTAATAACAATAATAATTTTGGTATTTGTTAAGCACTTACTATATGCCAGGCACTCTACTAAGTGCTGGGGTAGACACAAGTAAATCAGGTTGGACACTACATGGGGCTCACACTCTCAATCCCCATTTTACAGTTGAGGTAACTGAGGGCCAGAGAAGTGAAGTGACTTGCCCAAGGTCACAAGCAGACAAGGGGCAGAGCCGAGATTAGAACCCATACCCTTCTGACTCCCACTCCCATCCACTACACCATGCTGCTCTTCTGGTAAGCACTCGCAATGTAGTCTCCACTAGATCACTGTGTTACCCTTGCATTTCTGTTCGCAATGTGGGGATGCTGGAAGGAAGGTGACACTCGGGTCTTATTTAATAATAAATGGTAATATTTAGCCATCACTGTTGCAGTGAATCCTAACACACTCTTAGGGACAAAAAAATAAAAATACGAAAACCCGAAATGAAAAGTCCAGGTGAAAATTAATTAAAAAAGTGAAGGGATCTCCATCCAGCAGACCTAAAAACTCACTCAGCACTCAAGATCTGTGAGGGAATAATGGTCTGCCCCACAAAAGTGAATGAAGAGACTAACTGCTGGGTTGAATTGCCTCCTACATCCTCCTTGCCAGGAACAGTGCCTGGCAAGTAATAATAATAATTATAATAATAATGGCATTTGTTAAGCACTTACTATGTGCAGAGCACTGTTCTAAGCACTGGGGTAGATACAGGGTAATCAGATTGTCCCACGTGGGGCTCACATTTTTTTTTTTAATCCTCATTTTTACAAATGAGGTAACTGAGGCACAGAGAAGTTCAGTGACTTGTCCAAGGACACACAGCAGACAAGTGGCAGATCGGGATTAGAACCCACAACGTCTGACTCCCAACCTCGGTCTCTCTTTCCACTGAGCCACGCTGCTTCTCTGAGTAGTAAGCGCATACTAGTAGTAGTTGGTATGGTATTATTAATATCGTAATAGTAATAAATAGGATATAGCTCTGGGTTTGTTTAGCTCTCTGCAAGAGTCGTCTAAGTTTCATTTAGAGCATAGTAGTTGGTTTCACCCAAAATTCACCTTGTAACACAATTGGAGTCCATTCGGTAGTGTCAATCCTGACAGATTTGCCATTAGGTCAACAAAATAACAACAATAATAAGAGGCCCAGAGAAGTGAAGTTACTTGCCCAAAGTCACCCAGCTGACAAGTGGCAGAAGCGGGATTAGAACCCATGACCTCTAACTCCCAAGCCTGGGCTTTTCCCATAAACCATACCCAGGATGGAAAAATTTAGGGGAATGAAGCTTTTGTGACTCCTGTCCCATTTCTGCCAGTTGTCAGCTGTGTTACTGTGGACAAGCCACTTAACTTCTCTGTGCCTCAGTTCCCTCATCTGTAAAATGGGGATTAAGACTGTGAGCCTCACGTGGGACAACCTGATTACCCTGTGTCTACCCCAGTGCTTAGAACAATGCTCTGCACATAGCGCTTAACAAATACCAACATCATTATTATTATTATTATTATCTTCCTATGCTAGACTGTTGTCTACTCCAGATTGATCTGTACCAACATTGCTTAGTGGATAGAGCACAATCCCAAGAGTCAGAAGGATCTGGGTTCTAATCCCAGCTCCACCACTTGTCTGCCACGTGACCTTGGACAAGTCACTTCACCTCTATGCCTCAGTTCCCTTGTAGGTAAAATGGAGATTAAGACTGTGAACCCCACATGGAACAGGGACTGTGTTCAACCCCAGTGCTCAGTATAGTGCCTGGCACATAGTAAGCATTTAACAAATACCACAGTTCTCATTATTATTATTCTTATTAAATGCGTGCCCTGACTGCACAGCTGCTCAGGATATTTTAATCAGACCAAATAGGCCTGCAAATCAGGATCTTAAACGTTAAGATTCTTGCACTCTGTGAGTTTCCCACTATTGAATTATGTTCATAGCACCACAGTTTTCCTGTGTAGTACACCTCATGAGAATTAATAATCTCATGAAACCCAAGAAACTTCTATTTGTGACTATGACTATAAAGTGACTATGGCCAACAAGGAGGACCTCACAAACAGCTTACAGACAAAGTGACACAGTCTTAAAAAATGTGCTAAAACCATCATCTGCAGAGAGACAAATGCAGCAGACAGACCAGCCTGGGGTGCGGCAATCAGATACTTGCTCTCCAAGGATACTTGCTCTCTGTGGTAATCAGGTTACTCTCTGGGGCAGTTCTGGTAATCGGAATCTAGTAGGTAGATTTGCATATGAACCGCATGTGTGGCAAATATATCATTTATCACACCAAATGGCAGCTTTTCTTTGAAACCTTAGCTGATGTTAGCTAATGGAATGCTGGTCAGGTGCAGGTCTTTTCTGTCACTCGTGGAATGGATCTCATGTGTTCAATAGCATCATTTTCTTTAATGAATGAAAGCCAAAGGAAATAAGTAGAGAATTGTGTCTTTTTTTTAGGTTTTTATTCATTCATTCATTCATTCATTCATTCAATGAAGCAGCGTGGCTCAGTGGAAAGAGCCTGGGCTTCGGAGTCAGAGGTCATGGCTTCCACTCCTGGCTCTGCCACTTGTCAGCTGTGTGACTGTGGGCAAGTCACTTCACTTCTCTGTGCCTCAGTTACCTCATCTGTAAAATGGGGATTAACTGTGAGCCTCACGTGGGACAACCTGATTACCCTGTATCTACCCCAGCATTTAGAACAGTGCTCTGCGCATAGTAAGCGCTTAACAAATACCAACATTATTATTCAATCAGCCATATTTATTGAGCGTTTACTGTGTGCAGAGTACTGTACTAAGCAGTTGGAAAGTACAATTCAGCAACAAACAGAGACAATCCCTGCCCACCCTGGGCTTGCAGTCTAGAAGGGGGGGACACAGACATCAAAACAAGTAAACAGGCATCAATATGAATATATAGAATTATAGATATATATACATCAAAACAAGTAAATAGGTATCAATACAAATATATAGAATTATAGATATATGCATATATACATAAGTGCTGTGGGGTGGGGGGGTAGAGCAAAGGGATTGAGTCGAGGTGATGTGGCGATGTGGAGGGGAGGGGGAGCGGAGGAAAAGGGGAGCTTTCTGGGAAGGCCTCTCGGAAGAGGTGAGCCTTCGGGATGGCTTCGAAGAGGGGAAGAGTCAGTGTTGGCGGATTTGAGGAGGGAGCGCGGTCCAGGCCGGAGGTAGGACGTGGGCTAGGGGTTGACGGCGGGAGGCGGGACAGGCGAGAATGAGGCCCAGTGAGAAGCTTAGCATCAGAGGAGTGGAGTATGCAGGCTGGGATGTAGAAGGAGGTAAGAAGGGGTAAGATGATGGAGAACTTTGAAGGCAATAATGAGGAGCTTTTATTTGATACGGAGGTTGATAGGCAACCACTGGAGATTTTTGAGGAGAGGGGAGACATGCCCAAAAATGTTTCTGTAGAAAGATAATCCAGGCAGTGGAGTGAAATATGGACTGAAGTAGGGAGAGACAGGAGGTTGGGAGGTCAGAAAGGAGGCTGATGCAGTAATCCAGTCGGGATGGGAGCAGTGACTATACTAACATTTTCATATTACTCTCCATGTGCTGAGGGTGCTGTATATTATAGATTCCAAGTGCTTTTTTGATCACGCCATAGGATAACTACTCATTTTGTAAATCGGACTCTTCCAGATACTTGAGATTTCTTCTGATTTTGTTGACTCCTGCAACGTTTTGACCCTTTAAATATTGTTTCAAAACAATCATGATGTGGCCTTTCAACAGCCTTAGAATTTGTTTCTTTTAAGTTTCTTGGAGGTACTTAAGCAACTGAAGTAGGCCACACAACTTACTATGTCATTTTAGAGCCCCGTGGGCTGGTAACATGTCTATGAGAAGCGACGTGGCTCAGTGGAAAGTGCCCGAAGTTGGGAGTCAGAGGTCATGGGTTCGAATTCCTGCTCTGCTACTGATCAGCTGTGGGATTATGGGCAAGTCACTTAACTTCTCTGTGCCTCAGTTACCTCATCTGTAAAATGGGGATTAAGACCGTGAGCCTCACATGGGACAACCTGATGACCCTGTATCTACCCCAGCGCTTAGAACAGTTCTCTGCACATAGTAAGCGCTTAACAAATACCAACAGTATTATTATTACCCACTCCGGTGTACCATACTCTCCCAAGCGTGCAGTGTAATGCTATGTAAATAGTTCTCTCTCAAGAAATTCCACTGACTGATGTTAGTTTTCCTTTAGCATAGATTTAAAAAGGAGTGTATGTGGAGGAAAACTGTATTCCTACTGAAACTACTTTTCCATGGAAAGTGAAGACATTGTAAATGGGGTTTAATGACTTTAGACTGTTACAGGCAGGAAGCTTGTCGAGAGAAGCAGCGTGGCTCAGTGGAACGAGCAGGGGCTTGGGAGTCAGAGGTCGTGGGTTCTAATCCCTGCTCCACCACTTGTCAGCTATGTGACTTTAGGCAAGTCATATAACTTCTCTGTCCCTCAGTTCCCTCATCTGTAAAATGGGGATTAAGACTGTGACCCCCACGTGGGACAACCTGATAACTTTGTATCTACCCCAGCGCTTAGAACCGTGCTCGACACATACTAAACATTTAACAAATACCAACATTATTATTATTATTGTCTGCTACTTTGCTAATTCTGTCACACTGTACTCTCCCAAGGGCTTAGTACGGTGCTCTGCACACAGTAAGTGCTCAATAAATACTACCGATCGATTGATTAAGCAGCAACAGGATTTGAGTTCTTAGTTCAAAGCCGGTTTGGAAAGAGAAGAAAAACAAGTCATTCAGGAATTGCTAGATTAAAACCATTTATAAAGATGGTTGATATAGCGATCGAATGGACCTGATTAATTACAAGAAAGAAAAGGGCCTTTCAATCATTTAGGAATGAAAGCAGTAAACTATCAGTGAAAATCCTCTGTGCCAAGGCCATCTAGTGGCAAACTAAAGAAGGCTGGGATGAAATCAGTGACTGATGTGGGCTCCAAAAGACCATCTTGACGATGATAACTGAAAGATTTACAAGGTGATGACAAATCACACACATTTGGACTGACAACCTAGCAGAGAAATAGCGGATGGTCAGAATCTGCCGTGCCAGGTAGTTCACTTAAACTTACTACAACTTAGAGAAGCAGCATGTCTTAGCGGAAAGAGCCCAGGGTTGGGAGTCAGAGGTCGTGGGTTCTAATCCCTGCTCCGCCACTTATTAGCTATGTGACCTTGGACAAGTCACTTAACTTCTCTGTGCCTCAGTTCCCTCACCTGTAGAATGGGGATTAAGACTGTGAGTCCCACGTGGGACAACCTGATTACCTTGTATCTACCCCAGCGCTTAGAAAAGTGCTTGGCACACAGTAAGCACTTAACAAATGCCAACATTATTATTATAACTGGGAAACACTACGAACTAATGGAAAGAGCACAGGACTGGGTGTCAATCCATCAGTCAATCAACAATATTTATTGAGCACTTGCGGAGCACTGTACTAAGCACTTGGGAGAATACCATATAACAGAGTTCGTAGGCACGTTCCCTGCCCACAGAATGAGCTCCTAGCAGCGTGGCACAGTGGAAAGAGCACGGGCTCGGGAGTCAGAGGTCATGGGTTTGAATTCCGGCTCTGCCGCTTGTCAGCTGTGTGACTTTGAGGCACAGAGAAGTTAAGTGACTTGCCCAGTTACCTCATCTGGAAAATGGGGATTAAGACTGTGAGTCTCATGTGGGACAACCTGATTACCCTGTATCTACCCCAGTGCTTAGAACAGTGCTCTGCACATAGTAAGAACTTAACAAATACCAACATCATTATTATTATTATTATTGTATTTATCCACTTCTTCCTCTTAGTTGTAAATCATTTCAATATCTGCATCACCCACTAGATTCTAAGCTCCTTGAGAGCAGCGTTTGAATCTACTAAATATATCGTACTCTCACAGGCACTTAGAACAGTGCTCCACACACAGTCGGCACTCACTACGTTCAGTGGCTTGATTCACGGTATTTATTACCAGTTTTTACATTGTGCCAAGCACTGTGTCCACCCCTCGGGTAGATAGAAGATCATCAGAAAGGATGCAGTCGCACATGGTCTCACACGCTAATAAATAGGAGAGGCAGCTATCTTATTTCCATTTTGCAGATGAGAAAACTGAGTTTCAGAGTTTCAGAGAAGTGATTTGCCCAACGTCGTCCAGCAGGCTGGTGGCGGAGCTGGGATTTGAACCAGTGTCCCTTAGCTCCCAGTGCCATGAAGTTCATTCATAAAACCAAATGCTAACCTTCAACTGGACCTCACCCATGACACTTGTCTCTGACCCATGGCCCGGGTTCTTTCCCCACACATAGAACTCCATCCTACCCCCCCTCTGTGAAACCTCCTATCCTTCAAAGTCTTCCTAAAATCACTTCTCACAAAAGGAATTCCCTAATTGTCCTCCTTTCTGAATTCATGTATGCATCCTAGCAATGATTTATACCGTATACCTATATATTTATATTTATTTTCTTGTGTGTTCTTTGTATACTTTAAATCAAAGCAGTGCCTTTATGTCGGTTTCCCGGTGCTGTAGGAATAGTTTGGAATCTGGTTAGATCGAATATTTAATTGATACCATAGAGTTTGGGCCTGGGAGTCAGAAGGACCTGAGTTCTTATTCTGACTCTGCCATGTGTCTGCTGTGTGACCTTGGGCAAGTCACTTAACTTCTCTGGGCCTCAGGTACCTCAACTGCAAAATGGGGATTAAGATTGTGAGCCCAATGTGAGACAGGAATTGTGTCCAACCTGATTGACTTGAATCTACCCCAGCACTTAGAACAGTGCTTGTCACATAGTAAGTGCTTAACAAGTATTATTATTGTTATTGTTATGGTTATTATTATTAATGGAAAGCTGGGATCCCAATCCCACAACACCTATGAATGTATTCTCTGCTGCTTCCCCTATATGCAATTTATTTTAATGTCTGTTTTCCCCAGTGGGCAGTGATCATGTCAAAATTTTCTACTGTATTGTAGTCTCCCAAACATTTATATCAATTGATCGAAGGCATTTATTGAGAAGTTGCAGAGTCCTGTACTAAGCACTTAGGAAAACACAATGCAATAGAGATGCAATAGAGAGCTTACAGTTGACAAGGTAAGACAGACATTAAAATAAATTACAGATAGGAGAAATAGGAAATTATAAGAACATGTAAATAAGTGCTGTGGGTCTGGGGTTGGTATCTAAATGATTAAGGGGTACACAGCCAAGGGCATTTATGATGCAGAGGGACAAGGGAATCAGGGAAATGAGCGTTTAAGGGAATAGAAGTAGTGTGGGCTAGTGGACAGAGCATGGGTTTACGAGTCTGAAGGACCTGGATTCTAATTCCAGTTCTGACACTTGTCTGCAGTGTGACCTTGTGCAAGTTACTTCACTTCTCTATGCCTCAGTGACCTCATTTGCAAAATGGGGATTAAGACTGTGAGCCGACTTGAGTATCTTAGCACTTAATACAGTGCATGGCCCATAGTAAGCACTTAAATATTATGAAAAAAAGATCTGGAGGAGATATAATATTGAGAGTATCTTGAAGGTGTAGAGTGTGCTGGACTGTCAGATATGAAGGAGCGTGGCTCAGTGGAAAGAGCCCAGGCTTGGGAGTCAGAGGTCATGGATTCGAATCCTGGCTCTGCCACTTGTCAGCTGTGTGACTTTGAGCAAGTTACTTAACTTCTCTGTGCCTCAGTTACCTCATCTGTAAAATGGGGATTAAGACTGTGAGCCCCAAGTGGGACAACCTGTTTCCCCTGTGTCTACCCCAGTGCTTAGAACAGTGCTCGGCACATAGTAAGTGCTTAACAAATACCAACATTATTATATGAAGGGGAAGGAAGTTCCAGGCCTGACTGAAGACATGGGCAAGGGATTGATAGTGAGATGAGACAAGATCAAGGTACGGTGGGTAGGTTGGTGTTAGTAGCAAATGTTTAAGGGGGGTTGTTAGCAGGAGATCGGCAAAGGAAGGTAGCAAGGAGACAGGTGACTGAATGCCTTAAATTCATTCAATCGCATTTATTGAACGCTTACAGTGTGCAGAGCACTTAGCACTTGGAATGTACAATTCAGCAACAGATAGAGACAGTCCCTGCCCAACAACGGGCTCACGGTATATCCAATGGTAAGGAGTTTTCATTTGCCGTGGAGGTGAATAGCAATTATTGGAAGGGGGAGATAAGGGGCATGAATTTTTTTTTTTAGAAAAATGATCAGGCAGTTTAGTGAAGTATGATGGATGGACTGTAATGGGGAGAGACAGCTGTCGGAGGTCAGTGAGGAGGCAGATTCAGTATTCTAGTGGGAAATGATAAGTGCCTGGATCGGCATGGTAACAGGATGGATGGAGACGAAAGGGTGGATTATTTTCCCACCTAAACCCTGTCTTCCCCTTACTTTTCCCATCACTGTAGACAGCACCACCATCCTTCTTGTCTAACAAGCCCGTGACCTTGACGTTATCCTCAACTCATCTCCCTCATTCAATCTGCATTTTCAATCTGTCAATACCTTCTTTCAGTTTAAAGTTCACAACATCGCTACAATCCACTTTTTCCTTCCCATCCAAACTGCTACCTTGTTGATCCAAGCACTTATCCTATCCTACCTTGATTGAAGCAGCGTGGCTCAGTGGAAAGAGCCTGGGCTTGGGAGTCAGAGGTCAGGGGCTCAAATTCCGGCTTTGCCCCTTGTCAGCTGTGGGACTGTGGGCAAGTCACTTAACTTCTCTGTACCTCAGTTACCTCATCTGTAAAATGGGGATTAACTGTGAGCCTCACGTGAGACAACCTGATTACTCTGTATCTACCCCAGCGCTTAGAACAGTACTCTGAACATAGTAAGCACTTAACAAATACCAACATTATTATTATTAATATTATTATTATTGTTTCAGCCTCCTTGTTGACCCTCCGCCTCCTGTCTTTCCCCACCCCAGTCTATATTTCCTCTGCTGCCCAGATCATTTTTCTTCAGAAACATTCAGAGCAACTCCACAAGAACCTCAAGTGGCTATCCATCCACCTCCTTTCTAACGGCTTTAAAGCACTCAACCACCTTGCCCTCTCCTACATTACTTTTCTGATTTCCTATTACAGTCCCTCTGATATCAACCTACTCAAAGGACTTAGATCTCGAAAATCTTGCCGCCAACCTCTCGCCCACATCCTACCTCTAGCCTGGAACACCCTCCTTCATATCCAACAGACAGTGACTCTCCTCACCTTCAAAGCCTTACTGAAGGCACATCTCCTCTAAAGGGTCTTTTCTGACTAAACCCCTTCATTTTTTCTTCTCCACTCCCTTCTGCATCGGCAGATTTACTCCTTTATTCACCCCTCCATCAGTCCCACAGAACTTATGCATGTATCCATAATTTTTTTATATTAATGTCTCTCTCCCCCTGTAAAATGTAAGCTTACTGTGGGCAGGGAATGTGCCTACCAACCTTGTTATATGGTTACATTGTGCTCTCCCAAGTGCTTAACACTATGCTGTGCACACAGTAAGTGCTCAATAAATAATGATAATAATAATGATGGCATTTGTTAAGCGCTTACTATGTGCAAAGCACTGTTCTAAGCGCTGAGGAGGATACAAGTTGATCAAGTTGTCCCACGTGGGGCTCACAGTCTTAATCCCCCCATTTTACAGTTGAGGGAACTGAGGCCCAGAGAAGTAAAGTGACTTGCCCAAAGTCACACAGCAGACAAGCGGCAGAGCTGGGATTTGAACCCATGATCTCTGACTTCCCAGCCCATGCTCTTTCCACTGAGCCACACTGCTTCTCTGATTGATTAATTGATAGAGATGTTGAGAAGCTAGAATCAATTTGATTTTGTGCTACATCGAATGTGGGGGTTGAATGAAAGAGATGGGCAAGGACTGTCACCGTTGCCAAATTGTACATTCCAAGCACTTAATACAGTGCTCTGCACATAGTAAGCACTCAATAAATATGATTGAACGGATAATGAATTAATGCACATAGTAAGCATTCAGTGAACACCATTAATTGATTGAAAATGAAGGACAAAGTACCCAGGTGTGTGTATGCAGATCTCTATGTTATGTGTAACTATGACCAAATCATTGCTAGACTTAAAAGGAGCATAATAAATCTATCCAGGCTTTCCTTCCGTATTTTAAGAAGGCCATATTACATTTGGAGCAATTGAATTTCAGTGACACTGTGGTCTCATCAAGTCTTATGGTATTTGTAACAGGGCATACTATCTGTCGCATTGGAAGGAAACAGCATGGTGTAGTGGATAGAGCATGGGCCTGGAGTTAGAAGGTCATGGGCTCTAATCCCAGCTCCACTATTTGTCGGCTGTGTGACCTTGGTTAAGTCACTTTACTTCTCTGGGCCTCAGTTACCTCATCTGTAAAGTGCGGATTGAGACTGTGAGCCACATGTGGGACAGGGACTGTGTCCAACTTCCACCCCTGTGCTCAATACAGTCGCTGGCACATAATAAGCACTTTACAAATACCAAAATTATTACTATGTGTTGAGCACGGTACTAACCATATTAAACAAAAACTCCCCACTATTAGCTTCAAAGCTGTCCATCACTTTGCCCTTTCTTATCTCACCTCCCTTCTCTCCTTCTACATCCCAGTCTGCACAGCCCGCTCCTTTGGTGCTAACCTTCTCACTGTACCTCGATTCATTCATTCTTTCATTCAATCATATTTATTGAGCAAGTACTGTGTGCAGAGCACTGTACTAAGTGCCTGACAAGTACAGTTTGATCTCACCTGTCCTGTCATCGACCCTTGGCCCATGTCCTATCTCTGGCCTGGAACACCCTCCTTCCTCAAATCCTCCAAACAATCACTCTTCCCCCCTTCAAAGCCCTACTGAAGTCCCAACTCCTCCAAGAGGGCTTCCCTTTTCCTCAGCTCCCCCATCTTTCCGCGTCACCTTGACTCGCTCCTTTTACTCTGCCCCCCTCTCCCTAACCCACAGCATTTATGTATATATGTATTTATCTATAATTCTATTTATTTATATTGATGCCTATTTATTTATTTATTGATAGCTGTCTTCCCCCTTCCAGAAGTATGCCCGGTGTGGGCAGGGATTGTCTCTCTTTATTGCTGAATTGTACTTTCCAAGTGCTCAGTATAGTGCTCTGCACAGAGTAAGTGCTCAATAAATACGATTGAATGAATGAATACTAAGTGTTGGGATAGAAACAACATACTCAGTTCCCACACAGTGCTCACAGTCTAAGTAGAGGGGAGAACCAGTATCAAATACCCCTTTTGCAAACCAGGGGACTGAGGAACAGAGAATTTAAGTGATTAGTCTAAGATCACACAGCAGGTAAGTGATGAAGCCTAGATCAGAACCTCTGACTCTTAAACCCATGCCCTTTCCACTAGTCCCTGCTGCTTCCCTGCTGGTGGAATGCTGGGGAGAGTGATCATCTGTTGAATAATCAAACAATAGTATTTATTGATCGCTTACTATGTGAAGAGCACTGTACTAAGTGCTTGAAAGCGTACAACAGAGTTGGCCGACACGTTCCTTGCCCACAATGAGCTTATTATCTGTTCTCCCTCCTGTTTAGGCCGTGAGCCCAATGTGAGATCTGACTATCTTGTAAATACCCCAGTTCTTAACACAGTGATTGGCACATAGTAAGTGCTTAATAATGATAATAACAATAACAATAGTTAAGATGTTTTATAAGCTCTTACTATGTTCCAGGCAGCGAGTTAATCAAGTTGCACACAGTCCCTGCCCCACAATGTCACCGTCTTAATCCTCATTTTACATTTGAGGTAACCGAGGCACAGAGAAGTTAAATGACTTGACCAATGTCTCACAGCAGACAAGTGGTGGAGCGGGGATTAGAACCCAGGCCCTTCTGACTTCCAGGCCCATCAGATTCCGAGGTCCATGCCAACAAACACCACACATTATTATTGTTACTACTAATAATAATTGTAGTTTTTGCCAAGCACCGGAGTAGATACAAGATAATCAAATTGGACAGGATCCCTGTCCCTCATGAGACTCACTCTAAAGGGAAGGACAACATGTACTTTATCCCTATTTTACAGAAGAGAAAACGGAGACACAGAGAAGTTAGTGACTTGACATCAGAGAAGTTAGTGACTTGACATAGGTCGTACAACTCACAAGTGGCGGAGCCTCTGTGAGTAGCCTCATTTTCAATCCAAAGACGGGGCACTCCATAATTCCAGTTCTTTATTCACACTTTACCATGGCAAGGCTGGAAAACACTTTTGAACTCCTTCACGTGTGATTCTTAGGAGCTCTCCTGACTGTGGTCACTGTCTGAGATTACCAGTAACTCTGCCTTTCCCTTCTCCTTCCCCTCCCCTATTCCAATCGCCATCCATTGCTGACTTAGTCTGTTCTCTGAGGAAAGCCGAGCTGCCCTAAGACAGCAGCAGGGCAAAAACCCTGTCCTCCCCCTGACCTCCCCATCACTTATAGATCATTTCTACAAAAACGCTCAGGCCACATTTCCCCACTTCTCAAGAACGTCCAGTGGTTGCCCATTCACCTTCACATCAAAGATAAACTCCTCACCGTCGGCTTTAAAGCAATCACCTTGTCCCCTTTTACCTCACCTCGCTGCTCTCCTAGTACAACCTAGCCCACGCACTTTGCTCCTCTAATGCTAACCTTCTCACTCTTCCTCAATCTCGTCTATCTCGCTGCTGACCTTCCTCCTACATCCTGCCTCTGGCCGGGAACCTTCTCCCTCTTTGTGTCGGACGGACAATTTACTCTCCTTCCCTTCAAAGCCTTGTCGAAGGCTCATCTCCTCCAAGAGGGCTTCCCCGAAAAGGTACTCTTTCTTTTTTTTCCCACTCCCTTCTGTGTCGCACTGGCTTGCTCCCTTTACTCATCCCCCCTCCCAGCCCCACAGCACTGACATAAATAATTAGTAATACAAATTATTTATTTGCATGGACGTCTGTCTCCCCCTCTTTACTGTAAGCTTGCTGTGGGCAGGGAATGTGTTATAATGTACTCTCCCAAGTGCTCTACACACAGTACAGTACAGTGCTCTGCACACAGGAAACTCACAATAAATACTATAGATTGACTGATTGATGGGAAGAGTGTAAAAAGCTCTGAGAGAGTCTCTGTGTCTATTATATTGTTATACTATACTCTCTCAAGTTCTTAGTATTCATTCATTCATTCAATAGTATTTATTGAGCGCTTACTCTGTGCAGAGCACTGTACTAAGCGCTTGGGATGAACAAGTCGGCAACAGATAGAGACAGTCCCTGCCGTTTGACGGGCTTACAGTCTAATCGGGGGGAGACGGACAGACAAGAACAATGGCACTAAACAGCGTCAAGGGGAGAACATCTCGTAAAAACAATGGCAACTAAATAGAATCAAGGCGATGTACAATTCATTAACAAAATAAATAGGGTAACGAAAATATATACAGTTGAGCGGACGGGTACAGTGCTGTGGGGATGGGAAGGGAGAGGTGGAGGAGCAGAGGGAAAAGGGGAAAATGAGGCTTTAGCTGCGGAGAGGTAAAGGGGGGATGGCAGAGGGAGTAGAGGGGGAAGAGGAGCTCAGTCTGGGAAGGCCTCTTGGAGGAGGTGATTTTTAAGTAAGGTTTTGAAGAGGGAAAGAGAATCAGTTTGGCGGAGGTGAGGAGGGAGGGCGTTCCAGGACCGCGGGAGGACGTGACCCAGGGGTCGACGGCGGGATAGGCGAGACCGAGGGACGGCGAGGAGTGGGCGGCAGAGGAGCGGAGCGTGCGGGGTGGGCGGTAGAAAGAGAGAAGGGAGGAGAGGTAGGAAGGGGCAAGGTGATGGAGAGCCTTGAAGCCTAGAGTGAGGAGTTTTTGTTTGGAGCGGAGGTCGATAGGCAACCACTGGAGTTGTTTAAGAAGGGGAGTGACATGCCCAGATCGTTTCTGCAGGAAGATGAGCCGGGCAGCGGAGTGAAGAATAGACCGGAGCGGGGCGAGAGAGGAGGAAGGGAGGTCAGAGAGAAGGCTGACACAGTAGTCTAGCCGGGATATAACGAGAGCCCGTAATAGTAAGGTAGCCGTTTGGGTGGAGAGGAAAGGGCGGATCTTGGCGATATTGTAGAGGTGAAACCGGCAGGTCTTGGTAACGGATAGGATGTGTGGGGTGAACGAGAGGGACGAGTCAAGGATGACACCGAGATTGCGGGCCTGCGGGACGGGAAGGATGGTCGTGCCATCCACGGTGATGGAGAAGTCTGGGAGCGGACCGGGCTTGGGAGGGAAGATGAGGAGCTCAGTCTTGCTCATGTTGAGTTTTAGGTGGCGGGCCGACATCCAGGTGGAGACGTCCCGGAGGCAGGAGGAGATGCGAGCCTGAAGGGAGGGGGAGAGGACAGGGGCGGAGATGTAGATCTGCGTGTCATCTGCGTAGAGATGGTAGTCAAAGCCGTGAGAGCAAATGAGTTCACCGAGGGAGTGAGTGTAAATGGAGAACAGAAGAGGGCCAAGAACTGACCCTTGAGGAACTCCAACAGTTAAAGGATGGGAGGGGGAGGAGGCTCCAGCGTAGGAGACCGAGAATGATCGGCCAGAGAGGTAAGAGGAGAACCAGGAGAGGACAGAGTCCGTGAAGCCAAGGTGAGATAAGGTCTGGAGGAGGAGGGGATGGTCGACAGTGTCAAAGGCAGCAGAGAGGTCAAGGAGGATCAGAATGGAGTAGGAGCCATTGGATTTGGCAAGAAGGAGGTCATGGGTGACCTTAGAGAGAGCAGTCTCGGTAGAGTGGAGGGGACGGAAGCCAGATTGGAGGGGGTCTAGGAGAGAATGGGAGTTAAGGAATTCTAGGCATCGATTGTAGACGACTCGTTCTAAGATTTTGGAAAGGAAGGGTAGTAGGGAGATAGGACGATAACTGGAGGGGGAAGTGGGGTCAAGAGCGGGTTTTTTTAGGATGGGGGAGACGTGGGCGTGTTTGAAGGCAGAGGGGAAGGAGCCCTTGGAGATTGAGTGGTTAAAAATAGAAGTTAAGGAAGGGAGGAGGGCAGGGGCGATGGTTTTAAGAAGGTGAGAGGGAATGGGGTCCGAGGCGCAGGTGGAGGGGGTGGCACTTGCGAGGAGGGAGGAGATCTCCTCTGAGGATACTGCAGGAAAGGATGGGAAAGTAGGGGAGGGGGTTGTTGGGGGGGAGGGGAGAGGCGGAGGGGTGACTTTGGGGAGCTCAGACCTGATCGTGTTGATTTTCGTGAGGAAATAGGTGGCCAGATCATTAGGGGTGAGAGATGGGGGAGGGGGAGGAACAGGGGGCCTAAGGAGAGAGTTAAAGGTCCGGAACAATCGGCGGGGGTGACGGGCATGGGTGTCGATGAGGGAGGAGAAGAAGCTTTGCCTGGCGGAGGAGAGGGCAGAGTTAAGGCAGGAAAGGATAAATTTGAAGTGTGTGAGGTCGGCTTGGTGCTTGGACTTTCGCCAGCGGCGCTCAGCAGCTCGAGCATAGGAGTGTAGGAGGCGGACGGAGGAGATGATCCAGGGCTGTGGGTTAGTGGCGCGAGAGCGGCGGAGGGAAAGGGGGGCGAGAGAGTCGAGATGAGTAGAGAGGGTGGAGTTGAGAGCGGAGACCTGATCGTCGAGAGTGGGAAGAGAGGACAGGGCGGCAAGGTGAGGCGAGATGCTATTGGAAAGACGGATGGGATCGAGAGAGCGGAGGTCTCTGTGGGGCAGTAGCGAAGATTTGCAGGGGGAGGGAGTGTGAGAGATGAGGCAGGTGAGAAGGTTATGGTCAGAGAGAGGGATTTCAGAGTTGGTGAGTGAGGAGATAGTGCAGCGGTAGGAGATGACAAGATCGAGGGTGTGACCGAGTCGGTGAGTGGGCGCGGTATGGTGGAGGAGGAGGTCGGCAGAGTCAAGGAGGGATAGCAGGCGGGCGGCAGAGGAGTCGTCGGGTACATCCGTATGGATGTTGAAGTCTCCAAGGATCAGAGTGGGCAGAGAGAAGGAGAGAAGGAAGGTGAGAAAGGGGTCAAGGTGGTTGAAGAAGTCGGAGGTGGGACCGGGAGGGCGGTAGATGACGGCGACAAGTAACTGGAGTGGGTGGTAGAGGCGAATGATATGGGCTTCGAAGGAGGGGAAGGAGAGGGAGGGGGGAGGAGGGATAGTGCGGAAGCGGCATCGGGGCGAGAGGAGGAAGCCGACGCCTCCTCCCTTACCGGTGAGTCTGGGGGAGTGGGAGAAGGAGAAGGAGAGTACACAGTAAGCACTTAATAAATACCACGGATTGATCGACTGATTGATTGGATCAGGCCCATATGCCAACAGCAGAATTCCTGGAATAGGCTTGGAGGTGGCAATTGGATTGAGGTTCTTCTTATTGTTTGTTTGGATTTTCCTGACTCGGGAATTGCTAACAGCAAATTGGCACTGAATGCTAATTTGCTCCTTGTCTTCAAAGAATCAAAATGTTATTTTCAATGCAGAATTTCCCTCACCGATAATATATTTAGACATATTCAAACTAATTGCATTAGGAGATATAAGTGAAATATCTGATTGTCAAAACAAATACAGAAGCAGACGGCCTCAAGAAAGTAAATTTCTTACCCCAAAAGGAGAGTGAAAATGATATTTTCAATGAAAAATTTATCTCTTCTAAAATGTACTTAGACATATTCAAGGCACTTAGGTTAATAGTTATAGACAAAATTAAAATATTGGCACAAGAAATTCAGAAGCAGAATCACTTCAAAAAAGAAAGTTCTTTCCCCAGAAGGAATAGTCTCAACTAGGCAGTTTCTGATTTGTATCTGTAAAGCTTCAGTCCAACAGTCTACAGCAAACTAGCCTATGCCCTCTGATTTCATAAAAGAAAAGCAGTCAAATTCAATTGATTTCTGCAAAAGCAGTGCAAGTGGATGTGGGTATTACTCTAAATTGCCCTTCTGTATTAGATTCTCTGATTTTCTTCGGTGAACTATATGCATCTCACTATCTCGATCTGTCCACTTGACCCTCTGGAAGAAATATAATGATTAATGATAATGATGGTATTTGTTAAGCGCTATGTGCCAAGCACTGTTGTAAGCACTAGGGTAGATACAAGATAATGAATTTATCCCATGTGGGGCTCACAGTCTTAATCCCCATTTTACAGAAGAGGTAACTGAGGCACAGAGAAGTTAAGTGACTTTCCCAAAGTCACACAGCTGACAAGTCGCGGAGCCGGGATTAGAACCCACAGCCTCTGACTCCCAAGCCCATGCTCTTTCATTCATTCATTCATTCATTCATTCATTCATTCATTCATTTAATCATCATTTATTGAGCACTTACTGTGTGCAGAACACTGTACTAAGCCCTTGTGATGTACGATTTGGCAACGGATTTGGCTTTCCACAAGCCATGCTGCTTCTTATTAATCTTCAGATAATCAATAATTAGATATGTTAATGATATGTTTCCTCTCTGAGTCTACTTTTGTGATCAGTATTTAAACAAATGCAATCACTCGGTTATGTTTATTGAGTTCTTACTGTGTGCAGAGCACTGTACTAAGCACTTGGGAGAGTACTGTATAACAATATAACAGACACATTCCCTGACCATAGCGAACTTACGGTCTAGAAGATACAAATTGCAACTGTTTCACCAAACACAGTTTTCTCTAAGTGTGGGGGGTGATCTCATAAACTTAAATCACTTTAAAGTTGGGTTTTGAGGTAAATATTGTGGGCAGGGATTGTCACTCTTTATTGCTGTATTGAACTTTCCCAAGCGCTTAGTACAGTGCTCTGCACGTAGTAAATATGATTGGTTGAATGAATGGAATATTGCATTGACTCTAAAGATAATAGTTTCAAAGCTCCCTAGGAACTATCCTTCAGAGGGAAGTATCTTTCGTAAGCAGCCTGGCTCAGTGGAAAGAGCCCGGGCTTGGGAGTCAGATGTCATGGGTTCGAATCCCGGCTCTGCCACTTGTCAGCTGTGTGACTGTGGGCAAATCACTTAACTTCTCTGTGCCTCAGTTACCTCATCTGTAAAATGAGGATTAAGACTGTGAGCCCCATGTGGGACAACCTGATTGCCTTGTATCTACCCCAGGGCTTAGAACAGTGCTCGGCACATAGTAAGCACTTAACAAATACCAACATACTTACGATATAAACAGTTAAATAAGGCTTACTGTTTTCTTTAAGTGATAGATTGAATATACGACATTGGAAAATCTATTTCCTTTGAGTTGGAGAGAGACTGCTCTGTGCGTACCTCAGAAAATTGACTTGACTGACAAGTCCTATGAAGTGGATCCTGCGAGAGCCAAGATTTTTAAGAAACTGAACCATGATGACGATGGTGCTGTTAGTGATGAGCTAACCCTTGGCCTTGAGAGGTTCATCTGCCATGCAGCCTTGCAATCCATCATTCTCTCTTTAATTGAATAAAGGAATGGAAACATCTGGGTTATAGGTTGACGTAAACGAACTGAAGAGTAAAAAAAAAATAAAAAATTGGAAATTGGACTGAAAAACCTAGTTGTGTGACCTTACTGGTGGATGAATTATTTACTTCTCTGTTAGCTTGTGGTTTGTTAACACACAAATCCCATAAATGCACCACAGGATTTCATAAACTATTGTTTGTAAGGTACTTTGAGGACTTAGAGAAATGTAATAATTATGGTATTTGTTAAGCACTTACTCTGTGCAGAGCACTGTTCTAAGCTCTGGGGTAGATACAGGGTAATCAGATTGTCCCCCGTGGGGCTCACATTTTTTAATCCCCATTTTTACAGATGAGGTAACTGAGGCACAGAGAAGTTAAGTGACTTGCCCAAGGTCACACAGCAGACAAGTGGAGGAGCCGGGATTAGAACCCACAACCTCTGACTCCCAAGCCCGGGCTCTTTCCACTAAGCCACACTGCTTCTCTATGTTACTAGTGTATCTGTACTTCCCTGTCTAAGCCCTCCTTTCCTCTTCTCCCACTCCCTTCCACATCACCCTGACTGGGAAGGGAAGCAGTGTGGCTCAGTGGAAAGAGCCGGGCTTGGGAGTCAGAGGTCATGGGTTCGAATACCGGTTCTACCACTTGTCAGCTGTGTGACTGTGGGCAAGTCACTTAACTTCTCTGTGCCTCAGTTACCTCATCTGGAAAATGGGGATTAGGACCGTGAGCCTCACGTGGGACAACCTGATTACCTGATATCTACCCCAGCGCTTAGAACAGTACTATGCACCTAGTAGGCGCCTAACAAATACCAACATTATTATTATTATTCATTCCCCTTCCCAGTCTCACAGCACTTGTGTACATATCTATCATTTATTTGATGATACTAATGTCTGTCTTACCTCTAGACTGTAAGCTCACTGTGGACTGGGAATGTGTCTGCTATATTATTTTGTACTCTCCCAAGTGTTTAGTAGAGGGCTTTGCACACAGTAAGGGCCCAGTAAATATGATTGATTGATGGATCGATTGTGGGTGGTAGCTGATAGGACCAATAATAATAATGATGATATTTATTTAGTGCATGTATCAAGCACTATGCCAAGCGCTGGGAAAGATAGAAGCTAATCAGGTTCGACACAGTACTTGTCCCACGTGGGTTTCACCTTCTTCATCACCGTTTTTCAGATTAGGGAACTGAGGCCCGGAGAAGCGAAGTGACTTGTCCAAGGTCACACAGCTAAGTGGTGGAGCTGGGATGAGAACCTAAGTTCTTCTGACTTCCAGGCCGTTGTTGGAGTTAGTTTCCCAGGATGAGTGGATGATGGCTTAAAAGTAAAATGCTCATAGTAATTCTAGCGCAGGTCCTCATCTTCCCATCCGAAGCCTCCCCTCTCCCCAATTTTCTCATCTCTATCGACGACAACACCATTCACCCTGTCTCACCGACTCACAACCTTGGCATTTTCCTTGACTCTTCCTCTCCACCCAAACTGACACCAGGCTGGTCCAAGCGCTTCATGCTAAATAACGGTAGTATTCGTTAAGCGCTTACCATGTGCCAAGCACTGTTATAAGAGGAACATCTAACTCCCTATCTCCTGTCTCTCCCCTCTCTAGTCCATACTTTCCTTTGATGCCGGGATCATTTTTCTAAAACATGGTTCCGCACACATTTGCTCGTCGATCGTATTTATTGAGCACTTACCGTGTGCATAGCACTATGCTAAGCACTTAGGAGAGTACAATAGAACAGAGTTGACAGACACATTCCCTATTAAGAATGAGTTGGTAGATGCAGAAGAGCAGCGTGGCTCAGTGGAGAGAGCATGGGCTTGGGAGTCAGAGGTCATGGGTTCTATGTGTCAGCTGTGTGACTTTGGGCTAATCACTTTACTTCTCTGTGCCTCAGTTCCCTCATCTGTAAAATTAAGACTCTGAGCCCCATATGGGACAACCTGATTACCTTGTATCTACCCCAGCGCTTAGAACAGTGCTTGGCATGTAGTATGCACTTAACAGATACTATAATTATTAATTTTTATTATCATCCCTACTTTCGAAAAAGCAACATGGCCTAGTGACAAGAACAGAGATCTAGGAGTCAGTGCATTAGGGTTCTAATCCCAGCTCTGCCACTTGTCTGCTGTGTAACCTTGGGTAAGTCACTTAATTTCTCTGTGCTTCCATTTTCTCATCTGTAAAATGAGGTTGAAATACGTGTTCTCCCTCCTACTTAGATGGTGAGCCTCCTATGGGACAAGAACTGTGTCCCAGCTGAGTATAGTATTTCTATCCCAGTGCTTGCCACATAATAGGCACTTAGTATCACAATTATTTATTTATGGCATTTGTTAGGCGCTTACTACATTCCAGGCACTATTCTAAGTGCTGGGTTAAATAGAAGATAATCAGGTTAGACACAGTCCATGTCCCTCTTGTGGCTCATAGCCTGAATCCCCATTTTACAAATGAAATAACTGAGGCACAGAGGCATTGTGACCTGTCCAAAGTCACATAGCAGACAAGTGTCAGAGGCTGGTTCTTCTGACGTCCAGTCCTATGGTCTATCCACTAGTCCATGCTGTTCAAGTGCTTAATACAGTGCTCTGCACACCGTAAGCACTCAATAAATGCCATCAATTCGTTGAAAGAGCTTACAATCTAGTGGGGGAGACAGACATGAAAATAAATTACAGATAGGAGAAGCAGCAGGATATGAGGATATAAATGTAAATGTGGATGGGGGTGGGAAAGGAAGATGAATATCAACGTTTCTAGTGAGTAATGTGGGTAGTGATAGTGGATAGTGGATAGTGGTGGATAGTGAGAACTATCATCTCTATGCAGATGACACACAAATCTACATCTCTGCCCCTGTCCTCTCCCCCACCCTTCAGGCTCGTATCTCCTCTTGCCTCCAAGACGTCTCTACCTGGATGTCTGCCCGCCACCTAAAACTCAACACATCCAAAATTGAGCTCCTTATCTTCCCTCATTCATTCATTCATTCATTCATTCATTCATTCAATAGTATTTATTGAGCGCTTACTATGTGCAGAGCACTGTACTAAGCGCTTGGAATGAACAAGTCGGCAACAGATACAGTCCCTGCCGTTTGACGGGCTTACAGCCCTGTCCTCTTCCTGACTTCCCTATCACTGTGGACGGGACGTTTGTACCGCAACCTCGGTGTCATCTTTGACTCGGCTCTCTCATTCACCCCACACATCTGATCCATCACCAAGGCCTGCCGGTCTCACCTTTATAATACTGCCAAGATCCGCCTTTTCCTCTCCACCCAAATGGCTACCTTATTGCTACAGGCTCTCATAATATCCCGGCTGGATTATTGTGCCAGCCTTTTCTCTGATCTCCCTTCCTCCTCTCTCTCCCTGTTCCAGTCTATTCTTCACTTCGCTGTCCGGCTCATCTTCCTGCAGAAACGCTCTGGGCATGTCACTCCCCTTCTTAAAAACCTCCAGTGGTTGCCTATCGACCTCCGCACGAAACAAAAACTTCTCACTCTAGGCTACAAGGCTCTCCATCCCCTTGCCCCCTCCTACCTCTCCTCCCTTCTCTCTTTCTACCGCCCACCCCGCACGCTTCGCTCTTCTTCCATCCACCTCTTCACTGTCCCCCGTTCTCGCCTATCCCGCCGTCGACCCCTGCGTCCTCCCGCCGTCCTGGAATGCCCTCCCTCCTCACCTCTGCCAAATTAATTCTCTTCCCCTCTTCAAAGCCTACTGAGAGCTCACCTCCTCCAAGAGGCCTTCCCAGACTGAGCTTCCCCTTTTCCCTCTGCTGCCTCTCTACCCCCCACTTCACCTCTCCTCAGCTAAGCCCCCTTTCCCTCCTCTTTCCCTCTGCTCCTCCCCGCTCTCCCTTCCCCTCCCCTCAGCACTGTGTTCGTCCACTCATTTGTATATATTTTTATTACGCTATTTATTTTGTTAATGAGATGTACTTCACTTTGATTCTGTTTATTGCTATTGCTTCGATGATATGTACATCCCCTTGATTCTATTTATTGCTATTGTTTTTGTCTGTCGGTCTCCCCGATTAGGCTGTAAGCCCATCAGTGGGCAGGGACTGTCTCTATCTGTTGTCGATTTGTACATTCCAAGCACTTAGTACAGTGCTCTGCACATTGTAAGCGCTCAATAAATACTATTGAATGAATGAATGAATGGGTGATGCAGAGGGAGGGAAAATATGGTGGGGAAATGAGAGGTTACTCAGAGAAGGCTACCTGGAGGAGATTGTGATATTTGTTAAGTGCTCACTATGTGTCAGGCACCCTACTAAGCACTGGGATGAGTACAGGCAAATTGGGTTGGATAGAGTCCCTGTCCCACAGGGAGCTCACAGTCATAATCTCCACTTGACAGATGAGGTAATTGAGGCACAGAGAAGTGAAATGACTTTTCCAAGGTCACATGGTGGACAAGTGATAGTGCCGGGATTAGAACCCAAGTCTTTCTGACTCCCAGGCCTGTGCTCTATTCACTAGGCCATGCTGCTGGGAGATGTGAGTCTCCCTGCTTATTTTCACAAATATGCCACATTCTCCCTCTCAGTTCCTCCACAGTTCCAAGGTGTCTGGTGCCTGGTGGGTTTGGGGAGATTGTGTCTGGGGGATGAATAACCACTTATAATGGTAGATCCTATGCTTCTTCCGCCCTCTTGGTATTGAAACAGTGGAGGTGGGCATACCCTATGTCTACACAAATGCCACACTTGTTCTACTCTTGGCATGATTTTGATCCTGGAAATCCATACCAGTGAAATCAAGTGCCGGCCACCGCCTTCCCATGACTAAGTAATCATTGGCAACCTAGTAGTTTGGCTCTTACCCCCTGGAATCCGGTCTTGTCTTATGCCATTGAGTCATTTACGATCCATAGTCACACCATGGACACATCTCTCCCAGAACGCCCCACTCTCCACCTGCCATCGTTCTGGTTGAGTATCCATAGAGTTTTCTTGGTCAAAATCCACAAGTGGTTTACCATCACCTCTTTCCACGTGGTTAACTCGAGTCTCCACCCTCGACTCTCTCCCATGGCGCCGCTGCCCAGCACCAGTGAGTTTTTGACTTGCAGTAGATTGCCTTCCACTGGCTAGCCACTGGCCAAGCTGGGAATGGAATGGATAGGCCTCTGCTCGACTCTCTCTCCCATAGCTGAGACTGGTAGAGGACTGGAAACTCTCTAGGTGCGACCCTGAGAGGGAGCCTCCGGAATAAGAAGCCCTTAATAGCGCATGCCATTGAAGGCACCCTAGAGTATCGGCCAGGGGGCCGCACAGAACTTCACACTTGTTGCTGGGCATACAGCACAAGGGGTGATATCTTCAGAGCCGTTTTGCGGAAGCATAACAATTTCGCACCATCCATTAGCTCCAGTAACTGGGCGACTCCTCTAGGAGCGGTGTGAAACCTGGCATGGCCTCCCAGCTGTGGGACCTGGCGCCCGGAGTTGCAGTGGGCTACGCCTTGGGCCTGAAAATAAACTGTAGCGTCATCGGGGTAAGTTGAGGACAGGGAACGGGGAGGCTGAGGGCCGGACCGCTTGTTGTAAAAGTGGGCAACTGGTCATCCTCCCCACCGCCTCAGCAAGTGGCGACAATATAAAATCCAGGATCCGACAGCTCCTGGTCAGCTCGGGCCCGCAGGAAGCGACATCAAGTGATAGGACAGTAATAATAATGATGATGGTATTTGGCAAGCGCTGACTTTGTGTCAAGCACTGTTCTAAGCACTGGGGTAGATACCAGCTAATCAGTTTGGACACAGCCCATTGCCCACATGGGGCTCCCAGTCTTAATCCCCATTTGACAGAGGAAGTAACTCGAGGCACCTAATAAATGAGTTGCCCACAGTGACACTGCGACGTGGTGAAGTCGGGATTAGAACCCAGCTCCTTCTGACTCTGAGGGCCGTGCTCTATCCACTAGGAACAACTGACCGGTCTGGTCCAAAAGAGGAAAGTCGTGAAGGACAAGCCCACCAGAAAGCAAAAAAGAGAGGGAAAGAGTTAACTTCCATAGGCTGATGAAGAAAGCCTTATACAAAATATCCACCAGATGGCAAAAGAACACCAGTTTAGAAACGTTGAGGGGCCAAAACCATCCTCTGAAAACCACGAAGGAAAAGTTTTACACTTAGGCATTTAAAGAGACCTTTATTTTTAGACTTTTGAAGCCATCCCATTCCTTTTGAAATGAAAAATCAAAGTAATATTTAAAAGTAGTCAAATCCGTACGGGCCTACTTTCTAAGGTCACAAAAGAAAACGGATCCCTGAAGGCCATTAAGGCACCATCACATTTAAGAGACGAATGCTCTTGTTTCAGTTGACTGAGGCCACAAGTTGAAGATGGAATGGGGAACATGACTTAAAAATTTTGCTGAAACTGTTTCAATTGATCCCTCTGTTTAGCAACATGCTAAGCACTGTATTTCATAGGCCCACATTTCTCTGGAGAAAAAAAAAAACCCACACAATTATCCCTAACCACTGTCGAGAATATATAACGGCAGACCTGAGAAGCAGAATGTCCTAGTGGAAAGAGATGGGCCTGTGTGTCAGAGGATCTGGGTTCCAATCTGCGTGTTCTTGGGCAAGTCACTTAACTTTTCTATGCCTCACTTTCCTTATTTGAAAAATGGGGATTCAATATCTGTTCATTCACCCTCCTAGACTGTGAATTCCATGAGGGAGGGGACCTGTGTCTGAGTGGATTATTTTGTGCCTTTCCCAGCATATAGTACAGTGCTTGGCACATGATAAGCACTTAACAAATACCATTTATAATTTATTAATGACTTTCTTGGGGAAGCTCATCCACTCATTTATGACCTCTCTAAAGATGATTCCGTTGTATTGAGTCTACTTCATTAGTCTTGCCTTTCTCTGCCCTGCAATCTCCCGTTTCCTGTTGTCTCCTCCCTCCTGCCTCCACCTTAAATTTACATGGAGGCCCTGCTGGCACTTCAAGCTTATGTCCAAAAGAGAATTCCATCTTCAATTGCAAATCCTTTCCATGTGACTTTCCAATTATAGTTGACAAAGTCACAATCCTTCCTGTCTTCGAGGCCCTCAAACTAACAATAATAATAATAATAATAATAGTGGTATTGGTTAAGCATTTACTATGTGCCAGGCACTGTTCTAAATGCTGGGGTAGGTAAAAGGTAATCCGGTTGGACACAGTCCCTGTCCCATAGCACTCTGCACACAATAAGTGCTCAATAAATATGATTGAATGAATGAATGAATTTGGGGCCCACAGTCTTAATCACCCTTGTACAGATGAGGTCACTGAGACATAGAGAAATTAAGCATCTTGACCAAGGTCACACAGCAGACTAGTAACAGACCTGGGATTAGAAACCAGGTCCTCTGACTCCCAGGCCCATGCTGGTTCCACTAGGCCACCTGCTTCTTTGTTTCATTTTATTTGAGTAGGCATTTTATTTGACTCCTTCCTCTCTTTCAAACCCCAAAGTGAAACCACTGTCAAATCCTGTTGATTTTTTACTCCACAGCTTTTTATTCTATTTGTTAAGCATTTTACTAAAAGCTGAGGCTGGACTTTCATTCAATAGTATTTACTGAGCGCTTACTATGTGCAGAGCACTGTACTAAGCGCTTGGGATGAACAAGTCGGCAACAGATAGAGACAGTCCCTGCCGTTTGACGGGCTTACAGTCTAATCGGGGGAGACGGACAGACAAGAACAATGGCACTAAACAGCGTCAAGGGGAAGAACATCTCGTAAAAACAATGGCAACTAAATAGAATCAAGGCGATGTACAATTCATTAACAAAATAAATAGGGTAATGAAAATATATACAGTTGAGCGGACGAGTACAGTGCTGTGGGGATGGGAAGGGAGAGGTGGAGGAGCAGAGGCAAATAAATAGAATCAGGGTGATGTACAATTCATTAACAAAATAAATATGGTGATGAAGATATATACAGTTGAGCGGACGAGTACAGTGCTGTGGGGATGGGAAGGGAGAGGTGGAGGAGCAGAGGGAAAAGGGGAAAATGAGGCTTTAGCTGCGGAGAGGTAAAGGGGGGGTGGCAGAGGGAGTAGAGGGGGAAGAGGAGCTCAGTCTGGGAACGCCTCTTGGAGGAGGTGATTTTTAAGTAAGGTTTTGAAGAGGGAAAGAGAATCAGTTTGGCGGAGGTGAGGAGGGAGGGCGTTCCGGGACCGTGGGAGGACGTGACCCGGGGGTCGACGGCGGGATAGGCGAGACCGAGGGATGGCGAGGAGGTGGGCGGCGGAGGAGCGGAGCGTGCGGGGTGGGCGGTAGAAAGAGAGAAGGGAGGAGAGGTAGGAAGGGGCAAGGTGATGGAGAGCCTTGAAGCCTAGAGTGAGGAGTTTTTGTTTGGAGCAGAGGTTGATAGGCAACCACTGGAGTTGTTTAAGAAGGGGAGTGACATGCCCAGATCGTTTCTGCAGGAAGATGAGCCGGGCAGCAGAGTGAAGAATAGACCGGAGCGGGGCGAGAGAGGAGGAAGGGAGGTCAGAGAGAAGGCTGACACAGTAGTCTAGCCGGGATATAACGAGAGCCCGTAATAGTAAGGTAGCCGTTTGGGTGGAGAGGAAAGGTCGGATCTTGGCATTATTGTAGAGGTGAAACCGGCAGGTCTTGGTAACGGATAGGATGTGTGGGGTGAACGAGAGGGATGAGTCAAGGATGACACCGAGATTGCGGGCCTGCAGGACGGGAAGGATGGTCGTGCCATCCACGGTGATGGAGAAATCTGGGAGCGGACCGGGCTTGGGAGGGAAGATGAGGAGCTCAGTCTCGCTCATGTTGAGTTTTAGGTGGCGGGCCGACATCCAGGTGGAGACGTCCCAGAGGCAGGAGGAGATGCGAGCCTGAAGGGAGGGGGAGAGGACAGGGGCGGAGATGTAGATCTGCATGTCGGAGATGTAGATCTGCGTGTCATCTGCGTAGAGATGGTAGTCAAAGCCGTGAGAGCGGATGAGTTCACCGAGGAAGTGAGTGTAAATGGAGAACAGAAGAGGGCCAAGAACTGACCCTTGAGGAACTCCAACAGTTAAAGGATGGGAGGGGGAGGAGGCTCCAGCGTAGGAGACCGAGAATGATCGGCCAGAGAGGTAAGAGGAGAACCAGGAGAGGACGGAGTCCGTGAAGCCAAGGTGAGATAAGGTCTGGAGGAGGAGGGGATGGTCGACAGTGTCAAAGGCAGCAGAGAGGTCAAGGAGGATCAGAATGGAGTAGGAGCCATTGGATTTGGCAAGAAGGAGGTCATGGGTGACCTTAGAGAGAGCAGTCTCGGTAGAGTGGAGGGGACGGAAGCCAGATTGGAGGGGGTCTAGGAGAGAATGGGAGTTAAGGAATTCTAGGCATCGATTGTAGACGACTCGTTCTAAGATTTTGGAAAGGAAGGGTAGTAGGGAGATAGGACGATAACTGGAGGGGGAAGTGGGGTCAAGAGCGGGTTTTTTTAGGATGGGGGAGACGTGGGCATGTTTGAAGGCAGAGGGGAAGGAGCCCTTGGAGATTGAGTGGTTAAAAATAGAAGTTAAGGAAGGGAGGAGGGCAGGGGCGATGGTTTTAAGAAGGTGAGAGGGAATGGGGTCCGAGGCGCAGGTGGAGGGGGTCATAGTCCGTGTCCCATGCAGAGTTCACAGTTTTAATCCTCGGTTTTACTAATGAGGTAACTGAAGGAGAGAGAGGTTAAGAGACTTGACCAAGATCACACAGCAGACAAGTGGTGGAACCAAGATTAGAACCCAGATCCTTCTGACTCCCTGGCCCATGCTCTATCCACTCGGCCACACTGCTTCTCAACATGCTGCTGCTTCTCCACATTTCCAGTATCAGCCCTTTCTTCTCCATCCAAATTGCCATCACACTTGACTTGACTAGAAGCAACATGGCTTAGTGGAACAATCTCGAGCTTGGGAGTCAGAGATTGTGGGTTCTAATCCTGGCTCCACCATTTATCAGCTGTGTGAGCTTGGGCAAGTCAATTATCTTCTCTGTGCCTCAGTTACCTTGACTGTAAAATAGGGATTAAGACTGTGAACCCCACATGGGACAACCTGATTACCTTGTATCTACCCCAGCGCTTAGAACAATGGTTGGCACATAGTAAGCACTTAAATACCATCATTATTATTATTATTGCATCAGTCTCCTCACTGATATCCCTGCTTCTGGTCTCTCCCCTCCCCAGTCCGTAACTCAGTCTACCGCCTGGATCATTTTCCTAAAACATCGTTCTGCCCAGACTTCCCCTCTTCTCAAAAACCTTTCATAGTTACCCATTCTTTTCATCATTAAGCAGAAACTCCTGACCATTGGCTTTAAGACACACGATGAGCTGTCTTCCTCCTACTTATCCATTCTACAAGGGATGGTGATGGAGCTATGACAAGCCGACCCCAAAGGGCTTTCAAATCAGCTGCCACACCGGCCTGTTCTTGCCTACGGTGCCGACTCGGTTGCTTTACTTTGGCTTGGGGACACTGATTGCCCCTGTCTGAGTTCATCAGCAGTGGTTCTGACCTGGCTGCCATCCAAGGGGTCGATCCACAGCTCCCAGGAGGAAGAGGAGTGAAGATCGGGACCGTGGAGTCCTGCCGCTGGGGATCTCAGCCGGGACCTCTGGTAACATTATATTGGAATGCTTCCTGGGTTTTGTGCACTCTCGAATGTGGTAACAGAAATGTAGAAGCGAAAGACGCTTCCACGGAGAAAGGAGACAGTGGAAACAAATTAATGAATATACCTTTGTTAAGAATGAGAGATCTCATAAAAATAACAGATGCGAGTAAGTAACAGGTAAAGAGATGAATCCCTAAGTGTGAAGGTAACTGATAGGATGGTTTGACTAATAAGTTGGGGTGGGAAATAAATAAAACAATTATTTTGAAAGAAGTAACACTGTAGAGGACTTTGAAGGATAATAATAATAATGATGGGATTTGTTAAGCATTTACTATGTGTCAAGCACTGTTCTAAGCCCTGGGGGGGGATACAAGATAATCAGGTTGTCCGGGGTGGGGTTCACAGTCACATTTTCCGGATGAGGGAACTGAGGCATATAGGAGTTAAGTGATTTGCCCAAAGTCACATAGCTGACAAGTGGCGGAGCCAGAATTAGAACCCATGACCTCTGACTCCCAAGCCTGTGCTCTTTCAGCTGAGCCACACATGTCAGGAAAGGAGAAGTGGATGAATGTGTTGTAGCAGTCGCTGTGGCCACAGGTATGCTTTGGACACTGAGCCTCAAGGTCCTGCACTTCTTCTCATCTAGCCCTAGGATTCTATTGATTTTTGTTTTTACTTTGTGTATTTGTCTTTGTCTTATGTTTTTGTTGTGTTTTATTATTTCAGCTCTCCTTATGTGTCTCTCTCCAGGCCCCTTCCCCAACTTATAATCTTAGATGTGAGAGTCTTGAGGGTCAGGGACAGTGTGTAACCCCCACCGATGGATTCTTTCCCAGAACCTGGTACGGTGCTCTGCACACAGTAAGAACTTAGTAAATCCTATTACCACTACTATCACATGGGGAGTCAGCAGTGCAGAGCAGTTAATAGGGGGCCAGCTGATGGAATGGACTAGCATTACCAAATGATTTTATAAATATTTTTATATCTGTCTCCCACTTAGACTGCAAACTAATTTTGGGCAGGTAACATGCAGTTTCTTTAATTTGTACTTCCAAAATTCATAGTATAGTGCATTATACTTACCAGATGGCAATCCTACTACTAAGTATGCTAAAAACAAAACAGCAACCAAAAAAGCACACCTCAAAATACCTTTCCCGTACTTTGAGCTGCACAACTTGTCTACACTGGCAAAGCGAAATCAATTTTCTTTTCCCATTTCCCATTGAACGTTCATCAACTATTTACCTCAGACTAGTGCCTCTAAGCAAAGCTGATTTTTACTAGGAATATTTATTATCCAAAAAGATGCAAGCCCATTTTGAAAGCAGTGTCATTGAAATGCATCTAATGACCTATCCATCAATCAATCAGTGGTATTTACTGAGCACTTACTGTGTTGCAGAGCACTTTTCTGAGCACTTGGAAAGTAATAATAATAATAATTATGGTATTTGTTAAGCGCTTACTATGTGCCAAGCACTGTTCTAAGTACTGGGGTAGATACAAGGTAATCGGGTTGTCCCACATACGGCTCACTGTCTTAATCCCCATATTATAGATGAGGTAACTGAGGCCCAGAAAAATTAAGTGGAATGCCCAAAGTCACACAGCAGATAAGTCGCAGAGCAGGGATTAGAACCCACATCCTCTGACTCCCAAGCCTGTGTTCTTTCCACTAAGCTACTCTGCTTCTGGGAAGCACATTACCACAGAATTGGTAGATGCAATCTCTATCCCCATCGAGTTTGTAGTCTAGTGGGGGAGACAGATATTAAAAGAAATTACAGATAAAGGAAAAGCCCTAGTGTACAGCTAAACTCATTCTACAATTAGGTAAAGATCTCGCTGATGAGAATTTTATAGGTGAGAGCCATTCTGGAAGACTTGTTTTTATAAATGGGAAGATAGGTATTCATTCATTCATTCAATAGTATTTATTGAGCACTTACTATGTGCAGAGCACTGTACTAAGCGATTGGAATGTACAAATCGGCCACAGATAGAGACAGTCCCTGCCCATTGATGAGCTCACAGTCTAATCGGGCGAGACGGACACACAAAGACAATAGCAATAAATAGAATCAAGGGGATGTACATCTCATTGAAACAATAGCAATAAATAGAATCAAGGTGATGTTCATCTCATTAACAAAATAAAAAGGGTAATGCAGATATATATAGTTGAGCAGATGAGCACAGTGCTGAGGGGAGGGGAAGGGAGAGGGGGAGGAGTAGAGGGAAAGGGGGGGGGAAAGGGGGCTTAGCTGAGGGGAGGTGAAGGGGGGGCAGAGAGGCAGCAGAGGGAGCAGAGGGAAAAGGGGAAGCTCAGTCTGGGTAGGCCTCTTGGAGGAGGTGAGCTCTAAGTAGGGCTATGAAGAGGAGAAGAGAGTTAGTTTGGTGGAGGTGAGGAGGGAGGGCATTCCAGGTCAGCGGGAGGACGTGGCCCAGGGGTCGACGGCCGGATAGGTGAGAATGGGGGACGGTGAGGAGGTGGGCGGCAGAGGAGAGGAGTGTGCGGGGTGGGCAGTAGAAAGAGAGAAGGGAGGAGAGGTAGCAGGGGGCAAGGGGATGGAGAGCCTTGAAGCCTAGAGTGAGAAGTTTTTGTTTCGTGCGGAGGTTGATAGGCAACCACTGGAGGTTTTTAAGGAGGGGAGTGACGTGCCCAGACCGTTTCTGCAGGAAGATGAGCCAGGCAGCAGAATGAAGAATAAACTGGAGTGGGGAGAGACAGGAGGAAGGGAGATGAGAGAGAAGGCTGACACAATAATCCAGCCGGGATATTACGAGAGCCCGTACCGGTAAAATAGCCGTTTGGGTGGAGAGGAAAGGGCGGATCTTGGCGATATTATAAAGGTGAGACCGGAAGGTCTTGGTGACGGATTGGATGTGTGGGATGAATGAGAGAGCTGAGTACTGAATACTGGTAATGATTGATTTCTGAATTTCCCATGTTAACTACACTACATGCCAAAACTATGGTTCTTCTTTGGTCTTTCCCCATGTTTTGAGGTGGGAATAATCTGGTTTCTAGTGGGGAACCACTAGGTTTCCCAGGGTTGTTGAGCTTAATGAAAAATGATTCATGTGGATTTATCTTTGTAATTTGACTATGATCAATGTGGGATTTTTTTTTTTCCACTAAGTGACAGGCATATACATTTCCCAAAATCCGTGTTGAGGACATACTAGCCGGGTACCTTGGGAGAGAGCAGTGGTTCGTCCTGAAATTTTGAGGGGGCCATTCCAGGAGAACCCATGCATCTAAATGCAAGCGCAGTGTCAAATTTGGGGACGGACCACTGATTTCTCTCTCCTCCTGGCAGGCCACACTCTTTTTGGGCCCTTACACTCTTTTCCTCAAAAAGTACCAGTTCCCACGGGGACGACACGTACACACACTCACACACACATGTCTACACACATTCTGTTTCACAACAGGTGTATCTTCACTGGCACCTCCCACGACGGGAGGGCTCACTATCACAGTCTGCTCTGGAAACCATAAACCCTGAGACAACAAAGATCCTATGCTTTCCTTGGCATCAAACTCCTCTCACCCAAGCAAACTCCTTCCAACTCCTCCCACTAATTAACATAACTCAGGGTCCAGTCCTCAGCAGGTCCCCAGATGCCCCCATTGTCCTTCCCCTTGCAGGGACAATTATGCTCTGTAGTCACCAAGGTCATTTAGAGTTCAAAAGAGTTCAACTCCCAGGTGGAAAGCTATTCTTTTTTTCCCCAGCCTTTGAAACATGCTGTTAAGTTCTGAGTTACTTCTCAACTTTCTCTGGAATCTATCCGATCAAGTGCCTTTCCCGGCCTCTATGGTAACCGCCTTCACCAACCCCCACTCCTAATGGCTGTTACAGGTGGTACATGCTTGTTTGGTGACACTTGGTTACTCACAGAGATTTCAAAGTACTTTGGGATCATCCAGCTTGAAAGGCGTGAGATAACATGAAGTCGCTATTAACTTTTTCAGTCCCAGCTAGGGACGTTGCCCGTGTCTGTCTATGGAAGCCACCAGGGCAGCTCTTCCTCCGGATGCAATTATCTGAAAGAAACAAACTAACAGAGAAGAGACCCCATGTCTTCAAAGTCATTTTATTAGGAGTAAATTAGGTTGGAAAAAATGATAGTCTAAAATGCATTTCCAATAGATTGCTGTCTCAAATACATTTTCAATAGATTGCTGTCAGACTCGGAGCCTGTCAAACAGAGAGGCCTGAAGTTTCATGGTGACATATAGATTAGCCCAGTCTTTCCCGCAGCGAGAAAACAAAAGACAATTGGTGATGCATGGAGCAAACTCATCTTAAAACAGAGATATCAACAAAGGAATATGACAGCATGAAAAGACAGAGTGCAGTCCGCTGTCCATATTTGCAAAGAAATCCTGTCTGAATCCATAACTTCAATATACTGTGAGACAGAAAAAGAGCAAATAGGCATTAGCTGAAATTGTTTACCGGGTGCACCGTTTCAAAAAATCCTGTATTTCACATTCTGAAGTGGGGGAGATGAATGAGAACAATGGAATAGATGAGGGTAGTTCTAAAAAAAATCATTAAAGAGAATTGTACAAATCAAAATGATTTGATTTTTTAAAAAATCATCCTTCTGGGTCTTCAAATGTATATGTCCACTTCCAAAGAAGTAATCAATGAAAGAGAAGTTATAGAAAAGCTCTAGGACACTGCCTCTGCTCCCTCTAACCCTCCTCTGTGAAGAGTACTACATCATGTCCATAGGGTCAGTGAATTTAGAATTTATTGGAAAAAATGCTTTGTTTAAAAAAAAATCATATGAAACTGCTTAGGCATGGAAAAATACCGAATAGATTTCTTTTTTCATTTTATTTCCCATGTGGACAATTACATTCAATTCTTGTCTGAAAAGTAACTTCCAATTATGTAGAAATGAAAGTTCTTCTAATAGTCATTTTACTCCATTATTGCATGAGTATGCACAAACAACTTAAATAAAATATGGCAAATGACCTATAAAGTTGGGGAAGCAAAGAGTAAGTTATACCTTATGAAAACTGTGGAATGAAAAATGTGTTTTCATTCCATGGTTCCCATTTAAAGAACAGAGAAATGATTTACAAAATAGAAACCTGGTCTATCACACTCCGGGGGGTGCTTACACAGCCTAAGGTGGGCATAGGTGTGCAGTTGTACTTGTGTGGGTCAAGTCGCATCCTGGCCTTCGGGGACTCAGCCCATTGCCAACTGGAATACCCTCAGAGCCCAGAACAAATTCCTTTGGGAGACCTCTGGAAGCTGGTCCCTCTTATAGAATTATATCCTTAGGCCTTCCCTGTTCTGGGCCCCAAAGAACCAGGATCCCGGAAAGTTCTGCAGCATCCAGGGCCTAAAGCTTGAGTGGGAAACTTCCACCTTAGCAATGTTATTCCATTTTGCCTACTCTGGGTGGGACTTAATAATAATAATTATGGTATTTGTTAAGCGCTTAACTATGTGCCAGCCACTGTACTAAGCACTGGGGTGATACAAGAAGATCAATCCCTGTCCCGCGAGGGGTTCACCATCTCAATCCCCATTTTATAGATGAGGTAACTGAGGCTCAGAGAAGTGGAGTGACTTGCCTAAGGTCACACAGCAGACAATAACGTTGGTAATGTTGGTATTTGTTAAGCGCTTACTATGTGCAGAGCACTGTTCTAAGCGCTGGGGTAGACATAGGGGAATCAGGTTGTCCCACGTGGGGCTCAGAGTCTTAATCACCATTTTACAGATGAGGTAACTGAGGCACAGAGAAGTTAAGTGACGCCCACAGTCACACAGATGACAAGTGGCAGAGCTGGGACAAGTGGTGGAGACAAGTGGTGGACCTGGGATTAGAACTCACGACCTTCCAACTTCCAGGGCCGTGCTCTATCCACTTGCCATTGCTTCGGCCTTGAAGAGAACTGGCAGGCAGTCAGACAGTCCGTTAATGGTTTAAGGCATTCAGTCAATAAATAGGATTGACTGATCGATTGACAAAACTGGCAGGCCAATCCCCCAGTTCTTTGGGGTGCCCCACCATGGGTCATCTTGGTAACCATGGGGCAGCTAAAATGACTAACATTTCCAAGGCTAAGCTTCTTGACTAAAGAAGGTGTGGAAACCAACTCTTAACCTGCCGTTCTCCATTTTGTTTTCAGTCACCATTTGCATTAATCTATCTCGGTTTCCTAAATGATGCTTTAGCCACACCCTTCTCTTGCCTTCAATTTCAGCCATAACCTGTCTTCAGTTAACAAAACTGGACCCACACTTAATTGGATTCTGTTGTTGGTGTGAAGGAACACCACACCTACCACAGGCTACAAAGAGCTTCCTCTCCCATCCTTCGGTGATGCGGTTGAGCCCACTTTTAGGGCGGTTGGTAATGCCTGCCTTCATCCCTATAGATATGTATAAAATATTGCAATTAAAAAAAACCCTTGTGCTGTGTTACTGCGACTTGATTGCTTTTGGGCTCCATATTTGGGGGCTCGTCTGGGATCCATGCGAGTTAATGGGAAAGCCTGCTTTGGACCTCCTGGAATGAAGACTCTCCTCAGCGCAGTGAACACCTCGGTTAGGGACCCTTTTGAAATCTCTTGGCAGAGAACTTCCCCGATCCACTACCAACTGGGGGTCTCCCTGGCCATCGATGAGAAGCAGCATGGCTTAGTGGAAAGAGCATGGGCTTGGGAGTCAGAGGATGTGGGTTCTAATCCCAACTCCACCACTTTGCTGTGTGACCACTAAACTACTCTGTGCCTCAGTTACCTCATCTGTAAAATGGGGATTAAGATTGTGAGCCCCATATGGGGCAACCTGATTACCTTGTATCTACTCTAGTGCATAGAACAGTGCTTGTCACATAGTAAGTACTAAACAAATACCATAATCATTATTATTATGAATAACAGCAACTTCTGGGAGGAACTGCAGAGCTACTGGGATATGGATACCCAGCAGGGACTCTTGACCTTGGGGCTAGGACTATTCCTCGGGTTCTGTAAAGCCCCTCCTGAACCCTTCATTGGGTGGGTCTGATATCTGTACCTGTCGGGAGAATAAACATTCACCCTGCCTCAAATCACATACTCCCATTCAGAGTGGTATTGGGTTTTTGGCATCCAAAATTTTTTCTGCCCTAAAGCCCACGTCCTCCAGGAGGCCTTCCCAGACTGAGCCCCCCTTTTCCTCCGCTCCTCCCCTCCCCATTGCCCCGACTCCCTCCCTCTACTCTATTCCCCTCCCCTCCCCAAGTGCTGTGGGGCAGGGAGGGGAGTAGAGCAAACACTTGGGTATATATGTACATATTTATTATTCTATTTGTTTTATTAATGATTTGTATATATCTATAATTATATATAGATTATATATATATAATTTTATTTATTTATTTTTATGCTATTGATGCCTTTCTACTTGTTTTGTTTTGTAGTCTACGAGAACCAACCGACTGGCAGCCGGATCTATGGAGCAGAACTGAGAGGACAAAAGTGACTCCATTTTAGTGATTTCAGGACTTCCTCCATTTTATGATTCTCTCCAGTTTGTGTAACTGTTGATCTTCAGACAAGAAAGATAACCGAAAAAGGAAAAAAACTTGACTTGTTGATTCCCGATTGGCCACTCAAGTTGAACAAAGAACAGGGAGGGGGAGAATGGAAATTTCCAATGTGAGAACTAATGAATATATCCTGAAAGCACAGTTCAGTAAACGACACAGCAATTCAGGGGTTCAGGGCTGCACGCCACTTGTATCCCACTGGGATGAACAGATGTGTAGCCACTTTCCTCCTTTTCTGTGCTATCCCGACTCTTGTCTCTGAGTCTTTCTATCTACAGCACCGCCTAGGGTAATCGAACCCTATGATCAGAATTGCTGATCTTCACTCTGACACTTTTAGGTTATTTTTCGAGGACAGTTTTCTTGTCTGTCTCTCCCCCTTCTAGACTGTGAGGCCATTGTTGGGTAGGGATTGTCTCTATCTGTTGCCGAATTGTGCTTTCCAAGTGCTTAGTACAGTACTCTGCACTCAGTAAGTGCTCAATAAATTGAGCGATTGAATGAATGCAGGGTAGAGCCATAGATAGCATAAGTGGCTTTGCCAGGTTAATAGAAGAAGTTCTTAACCGAACAAGCAAAAGCCCTCGGCTTATTAAGCAAGGGGGTTCAGGCCACCGGCCTCATTGTCCTACAGAACCGTATGGTTTTAGACATGTTGCTTGCCGCTCAAGGTGTGGGCTTGTGTTGGCCTTGGGGCACAGTGCTGAATATACTTCCCTGATAACTCTCTCATTCTTATAACTCTCTAAATGGGGCTATCTCAGTTAGCCAAGGGACTAGAGGAAGCACGTGAAATCTCCCAAGATGGGGGAGAGCTGTGATCTATTCTCATGTCTTGTTTCCCAGTGGGAAGGACGGGGCTGAGAATATACTCCAGTTCCTAGGTCTGGGAATCCACATTGTCCTAATGACCTGTTTCTGTTGTTGTTTGCACTTTAAAGTATTGCCATAAATGTAAGCAAGAGTCTGCTAATGTGAGTTAATAATAATGTTGGTATTTGTTAAGCGCTTACTATGTGCAGAGCACTGTTCTAAGCGCTGGGGTAGATACAGGGTAATCAGGTTGTCCCTCATGAGGCTCACAGTCTTAATCCTCATTTTACAGAAGAGGTAACTGAAGCACAGAGAAGTTAAGTGACTTGTCCAGAGTCACACAACTGACAAGTGGCAGAGCAGGGATTTGAACCCATGACCTCTGACTCCCCAGCCCAGCCTCTTTCCACTGAGCTACGCTGTTGACTGGAAGGGATAGTTTCTACAAGTCCTCAAGAAAGAGAAGGACAGATACAAACCCCCAAACTGCCTCATGATCCATGCCAAAGGTACTTGTCCACTCAACTACTCAGTGACGACGGGGATCGGGTCAGGTCGAGTTCATGAGGAGGGAAGGTAAACTGCCTAAATTGCGGCACCGTCCAGGTATGGCTGAAAGGGAATTGAATACAGAATTTTCTGTGGTGATGCCACTAAGGCATCAAAGAGGGGAAAGTAGAAGCCAACTCTTAACCTGCCTTACTCCATTTTGTTTTCAGTCTCCATTTTGCATTATATTACCTAGTTTTCCTAAATCATGCTTCAGTCGCACCCTTTCCCTGTCATCAATTTCAGCCACACCCTGTCTTCAAGTACAAAAACTGGAGCCACACTTAATTGGATTCTGTTGTTGGTGTGAAAGAATGCCACACTCACCACAGAGTATAAATATCAACTTCTCCCACCCTTGAGTGATCAGGTTGGTTGAGTTTGCATTTAGAGTCGTGGGTGCCCTCACCCCTGCAGATATGAAGTAAATATTGCAATAATAATTGAAAAAAATTGTGCAGAGTTGCTTTGGCTGTATTTTTGTTTTGTTGGACTTGACAGTGGCTAGGCTCTGTTTCCCTTTACAATTATATTGGGGAAAATTGGGCCCGGAATCATCTTTTTCCTGCTTGTTGATGTGATTAGAGGAGAGAAATTGGGGCCTCAGCTGATCTCAGTTGGAAGAAGAGGTGGGGAAACTTGGAATCTTTTAAAAAATCAACAGAAATTGAAGCGCTGCCTTTAACTTGTGCTACCAAACTACCACTTGTTTACAAGAAATTGAGTCATGAGTCTTTAGATTCTTGGAGATTATTGCCCAAATGGAAAATTAAATATTTGAAATTTATGGAAGAGATGGTTGGGTTGTCTGGGCACATTCAACTGCCTCACTACCTTCTTTCTACTTTGGAATGTTTTCAAATGGTTAATACTTCCAATGAAAATAAATTACTCATATTTTTAAAATGGACAACACTCTGTATTTCCATAAGATTAAAAAGTTTGTGTTTCTCTACCTCCAATACTGACAATTCCTGCTGATCTCCTGTCCCAACGGAGTCCATCCCTGGATAATTCCACACCACAAGCCATCAGTTGGCATTAACAACTTCACAGTTCTTTCGCATAATAGCCTTGGTTTAATCACTTTAAGTAGTCTCCTGTGAGTTGTAAAGAAATGTTTTTTTGTTGGATAATCCTAATTTTTAGATTTCAGGTAGATTCCAGCATGCTCCTCTAGCCCTCCTGCATAATTTTCTATCCATGTGATATATTGAATTTCTATACCAATTTTCTGTAATTTTACTTGAGGGACACTTAGCACTTGATAATTGGTTTTTTATCCTTAATTGAGGCACCAGAACCTTTGCTTTGTGTCTTTCAGTCTAAATGTTTAAAAGCAAGAACTACTGACAAGATTTTTTATTTTTAAATGGGACATTCTCCAAACCCTTTGTCCTTCAGACCCCATTTATTTTACTCTGCTCCTTCCACATGGACTACCCATGTTCCAGAAATTCTTATTCACGCTTGCGTAACACACGCTATTCTAACTTCACCAACCTTATCTTTTATTCCCCCCCTTCTTGTTGAGAATGACTTCTGGGAGTTGGAAGAGCTGAGTTCTAATTTTAGCTTGGCTACTTTCCAGCTGTGGTAATTTAGGGGTCATTTAGCTTGTCTGGGCTCTGTTTCCTCATCTAAAATGGGGATTAAATTCCTGTTCTCCCTCTCTCCTAGAATGTGAGCCCCATGTAGGACAGGGACTGTGTCCAACCTATCTAGTACCCTAGTACTTTGTACAGTATTGACACACACTAAAAGCTTAAAAATGCTACCACCATAATATACTATGAATTGCCTCTATTGTGTATTTGATTAAGCTGCATTTTAATCGTTCATCACTCATATTTCTGTCTCCAAACCCTTCTTGCCACCTAAAAATCTTAGATTGTGAATTCCCAAGGAGCTGTATTTGCTTACTGCAGTGCTCTGCACACAGTAAACACTTAATACTCCTATTGCTGCTCTTAGTAATATTATTAAATTGAAGGTAAGGACTGAGGTATTTATACAGTTAATCTATTTTTTAAAATGCAATATGTATAGCAAAGAGAGGAGGCTTTGTCTGAATCATCCAAATTTGTTGACTAAGATCTCATTTAATTAACTCTGTCTTTCACCTGGCCTGGGGAGATACAGCCTCTTCCAATTGTCAATATTGATTTGCTGCAATTAAACAGATCCTTTACCCAAGGCCTTGAATGTATTTTTTTAATGTTTCTAGAGAAATGTTCTGAGTTGGGGAGGTGGAAAAAGTATATTTCCCATAGTTCAGAGTTGGAAAGGTACAACCATCCCCATTTGGCAGTGGAGAAACTGAGACACTGCTGATCATAGAGGTCAGAAGGGGCTGAGGCAGAGCCAAAACTACAATTTCCCCTGTTCCCATTAGAGGTACATGAGAGCTTTAATGATGCTGAGAAGTAACCTGATTTTTTTTTCCACCTGTTCCGATAGACCACTGCCTCAGCTTGCTTTGGCAGACTTCCTTATCCTTTTCATTTGGTGTCACAATAGCCTGGAAAACGTCTTCCATTTGGTAATGGCATGAATCTTAAGATGGCAATGTCTCAGAGCAGATCAAGTGCTTAGTACAGTGCTTTGCACACAGGAAGCTGTTTCTTATTTCGATGTCCGTCTCCCCCCTCTAGACCGTAAGCCCGATTTGGGCAGGGATTATCTCTCTTTATTGCTGAATTGTAATAATAATGTTGGTATTTGTTAAGCGCTTACTATGTGCCGAGCACTGTTCTAAGCGCTGGGGTAGACACAGGGGAATCAGGATGTCCCACGTGGGGCTCACAGTCTTAATCCTCATTTTACAGATGAGGTAACTGAGGCACCGAGAAGTTAAGTGACTTGCCCACGGTCACAC
Organism: Ornithorhynchus anatinus; assembly: GCF_004115215.2. NCBI lineage: Eukaryota > Metazoa > Chordata > Mammalia > Monotremata > Ornithorhynchidae > Ornithorhynchus > Ornithorhynchus anatinus. Next base: position 161,813,112 of record NC_041728.1, read on the forward strand.
AGCTGACAAGTGGCAGAGCTGGGATTTGAACTCATGACCTCTGACTCCAAAGCCCGTGCCCTTTCCACTGAGCCACGCTGCTTCTAATTGTACTTTCTAAGTGCTTAGTACAGCTCTCTGCACACAGTGAGTGTCCAATAAATAAGAATGAGTGAATGAATGAATGAAATTAGTGCCATCTTAGAATTCATCACATTTCCAAGTGGTGGAAGTTTCCAAGCTACTGCTAAAGCTTCGCATTATAGTGTATTTCCTATGCCGGGCACCAGGAACATCAGAGGGATCCCACATTGCATTTGTTACATTCTGTTTGTTGTTTGTCTTTAGTGTTGGGTCTTAAGTTATCACCGAATTAATGTGCAGACTTGCATAAAATATTGAATTACAATCATCTTACGACAGTAAAAAACTCGCCACTTCATGGAGCCAGGTCAGCACTATTCTGTGCTCTCAGAATGATTTTATTTGTATTTGGGTAACAGTGCTGATGCTAATATTAGCTTCCCTTAAAACCTTTTCCACTGAGAACTTATTAACCAATCTCCAGCTCATCAACTCCCAGTGGACAAAAGCACTTTCACTTTACTCACTAATGTGCTCAACACTTCAGTGTCAGGTTAAGTAGAATGAGGGGTAGGACCTCTTCCTTGAAATTGATGGGTTTCTTGCAGACTTGTAGTTGGAATCTGCTCATCAAAAAATAAACCTTCTTCAGACATGCGTGGCTAGTAAGATAGAACCCTTAAACAGTTAACTTTCATTATGGGATTTTTGGCCTACTAGAGCAACAGCCAGAATTTGAGGAAAAAGAGGAGAGTTTTGATTAGCAACTTCTCACTGAACCCCTTGGGAACTTGACCTTTTCTTACAAAGTCCATGTGAAAAGAAAAATAGATTGGAAATTAGCTAGATCATGTTCATAGGATTTATTAGACTTTTGCATTTAAATTTAGTACAAAGGTGTTCTAAAAGGTTAAATTTGAGGTTCCCTAATAGTTCACAAGGGGGAAATTGGGTGTATTAGCTGGCCACCTGCATATTGGGATGGGTGTCATGGAGAATTGACTCTTAGGACAATCCCAGCCCAATTATGCAAGAAACATTATCTACCAATGTGACCAACAACTGAGCATCTCTTCATATTAAGACTGTAATGAATATTCTTAACCAGAGAGCCTTCGAGGCTGGGGTGCTGTCAGAAGTAAATATCAGAACTGATTTAATGAGAATAAATCAAAGATCAAAGTGTTATCTTCAGAGAAAAAAACGATTCATCAACAACACCTTGTGGATCCTCCCCGCATCCACAAAGGGGATGTTTTTTGAAGTTTATTTTGTGAAATTCGGAACAAGCATAAATGACATGTGGCAGGATGCTAAGGATACATAGATACAAAATTAACATCATTATTTCTAGACTGCGAGTCCATTGTGGGCAGGGATTGTCTCTTGTTGCTGAATTGTACTTCCCAAGTGCTCAGTACAGTGCTCTGCACATAGTAAGCGCTCAATAAATTCGATTGAATGAATGAATGAATGAATTTAGCACCAAAATAATCCAATGACTTCTCTGACCAAGTGCCACTGAAAATCGGAGATGGCTCTACCTTAATCACAGGCAAAAAACAGTATGATTTTACAAGGACTGTGATACAAGTGTTTAGTACAGTGCTCCGCACACAGTAAGCACTCAATAAATATGATTGAATGAATGAATGGGGACAAACATGTAGATGGTTGTGAGTCAGTAAGGTTCTGGACATTCACAATTAGCCTGAAGGAAGGACAAGGTTCTCTGCATCACCCAATACCAGGATAACTCCATAATCTCCATAACCTGACAAGGATTTTCTAACATAATGCTAAATGCTATCACCGAATTACATTATTTAAAGTATGTACCAAAGAGCACTCAATCCAATGAATCAGAGGGAATGGAAAAATAAATCAAGAAGACCAATATATCCTTTGGGAGACTGCCATCTGAACTATGGTGCTGATGCTATTATTATTATTACTATTATTTCTAGCATTTTCTATATTTAAAGCTTTGCATGGTTACAGATTTACAGGGGATTACAATCTAAGTGAGTGAAGACACTTTCATAGCGCAAAAGACTGTCATGCAACTCAGGAATAACAGATTAAACTCATAATCAGTTTGATCAATCAAAAATATTTTTTGTCACTTTCATTCATTCAGTCATATTTATTGAGTGCTTATTGTGTGCAGAACACTGTACTTACTATGTGCAGAGCACTGTACTAAGCACTTGAGGGAATACAATAAAGATGGCAGATGTGACCCCAGTAGTTAAAGAGCTTACAATATATATGTGTGTACCTGGATATATTTGCATAGAGATACAAATATAAATAAAAAGAAATGATGGTATTTGTTAAGCACTTACTATGTGCCAAGCACTGTTCTAACCGCTAGGGTGGGTACAAGGTAAGCAGGTTGTCCCACGTGGGACTCACAGCCTTAATCCACATTTTACCGATGAGGTAACTGAGGCCCAGAGAAGTTAAGTGACTTGCCCTAAGTCACACAGCTGACAAGTGGAGGAGCAGAGATTAGAACCCACGACATCTGACTCCCAAGCCCGGGCTCTTTCCACTAAGACACGCTGCTTCTGAAGGACTTGTCCAAGGTCATAGGGCAAGCAAATGGTGAAGCTGGGACTAGAACCCAAGTCTCAACTTCCACTCTCATGCTCTTTCTGGATCAATTAATCAGTCGCTGGTATTTATTGAGCTTTTATTTTGTGTAGACCACTAGGCCATGCTGCCTTGAGTGGATGAAGGGTGAGTCTACTGGCTCTATATCTTCTTCAGGAATTAAATCCAGTGACATACGGTAGCTGTAATCAATCAATCAATCAGAGGTATTTATTGAGGCCTTACTATGTGCCGAGCACTGCACTAAGCCCTTAGGAGTTCACCTATTCACCTATTGCCTGGAAGATCAGCTACCACTAATTTGGGGGATAAATAAATCTAAAAATATGGAGGAGGAAGAGAAGCAGCGTGTCTCAGTGGAAAGAGCAGGGACTTGGGAGTCAGAGGTCATAGGTTCAAATCCCAGCTCCTCCACTTGTCAGCTCTGTGACTTGGGGCAAGTCACTTAACTTCTCTGTGCCTCAGTTACCTCATCTGGGGAAGCAGCGTGGCTCAGTGGAAAGAGCCTGGGCTTTGGAGTCAGAGGTCATGAGTTTGACTCCCGGCTCTGCCACTTGTCAGCTGTGTGACTGTGGGCTGGTCACTTAACTTCTCTGTGCCTCAGTTACCTCATCTGTAAAATGGGGATTAACTGTGAGCCTCACGTGGTACAACCTGATTACCCTGTATCTACCCCAGTGCTTAGAACAGTGCTCTGCACATAGTAAGTGCTTAACAAATACCAACAGTATTAAAATGGGGATTAAGACTCTGAGCCCCATGTGGGACAACCTGACCTCCTTGTATCCTCTCCAGCACTTAGAACAGTGCTTTGCACATAGTAAATGCTTAACAAATGCCATCATTATCATCATTATTATTATTAATAAAGATTGTCCGAACATTTTCCATGGCTTTCTGGGGAAATTGGCAAATCATAGCTAACATTGTTTTTTATTATTGAGATGATTCTGCTTAGAAGCTGTTTGCTGTATTTCTCATATCGTTTTCTTTGTCACTGGAAACATTTGCATGAAAAAGGATGCCTGAGCTAAGTTCAGCTGGCCTGCTGCTTATTCCTCTCTTGAATTGGTCTTCGTTTGTGGCACTGCAATTAAGTGCTGTGAAGATGATTATATCTCAAATAGAATATTATAATTTCAGGATATAAATAAATTGCCAAATCCAGATGAAATCCCAAGAGATAAGAAATCCTCTTTAGTAGAAGGAAAAAGTCCTTGGGCAATCTGCTACACTCAGAATTTTTTTTTTTTTAATTAACAAAATTGTTCCCAAGTGGAACACTTTCCAAAATGCTTTGTGAGACTAGGGAATAATTTCACCCAGAGCAGGGTTAGAGGGCAAAGACATTGATGATTACTATTTCCTTTACCCTCCTCAAGCCTTTTCAATGCCAAGGTGTTTTTTTTTCAAATGGTTTCTTCTAAGTTAATGAGGCTTGGCAAAGTGGTGTGGTCTGGATTCCTGTTTTCTAATCCTGGTCCTTTGACAATAGTTTTTCCTCCGCAGCCTTGGGGAAAGTCACTTATGACTAATTAAGCACTAAATTGTTCTCACAAATAGGTGGGCCTGGTGGGTAAGGGAGTATATCCCCTGGTGTCTGGTGTAAGGCAACTGTGGTATCTGGGGCTGCACTAACATATTAATCCAATTTTTCCTCCAATTATATTGACGGGAACAAGTCATTACTGATGGTGAGAAAGGGTGGGAGAGAAGGATTTAACAGGAGAAATTGAATTGAGCAGAAAGAGGTGCCTTTATTCTCTTTTCCCTCAGGGTAAGGGAGGAAGATTGTTCCTTAGCTGCTAGGTGCTTCTTGTCTTATGTTTCTGTCACTTGAATTTTATTGATCCTTTTGTGCATATGTAGCTGAATAATTCCCTTTCTAGATTTAAGTGCTTTGAAGCCAGAAACCATATCTCGCTTTTCCAGTAAACACTAATAATGATTAGGGTGCTATCTGTTAAGCACTTACTATGTTCCAGGCACTGTACCATAAGCACTGAGGTAGACACAAGATAAGCAGTTCCCATCTGGGGCTGATAGTCAAAGTAGGAGGGAGAATGGAACAGGGTCTGTGTGGTACCCCCCATCTAGAAACTCTCTCTCAGTGCTTAGTACAGTGCTCTGCACACAGTAATAATTATAATGATAATAATTGTGGTATTTGTTAATCACTCACTATGTGCCAAACATTATATTAAGCACAGGGGTAGACACAAGATAATCAGGTCCCATATGAGGCTGATAATCTAAGGAGGTGGGAGAATTGGGCAGGGTCTGTGTCATACCCCTCCATAAACTCTTTCTCAGTGCTTAGTACAGTGCTCTGCACTCAGTAATAATGATAATAATTGTGGTATTTATTAATCACTTACTATATGCCAAACATTATAGAGAAGCAGCATGGCTTAGTGGAAAAAGTCCAGACTTGGGAGTCAGAGGTCGCAGGTTCTCATCCCGGTTCTGCCACTTGTCAGCTGTGTGACTTTGGGCAAGTCATTTAACTTCTCTGTGCCTCAGTTACCTCCTCTGTAAAATGGGGAATGAGACTTTGAGCCCCATATGGGACAACCTGATTATCTTGTATCTACCCCAGCTCTTAGAACAGTGCTTGGCACATAGTAAGCGCTTAACAAATGCCAGCATTATTATTATTATTATATTAAGCACTAGGGTAGATACAAGATAATCAGGTCCCACTTGGAGCTCATATTCTAAATTGGAGGGAGCACAGGTACTGAATCCCCATTTTTCAGATGAGGGAACTGAGGCACAGGAAAGTGAAGTGACTTACCCAAGGTCACACAGAAAGTCAATAGCAGAGCTGGAATTAAAACCCAGGTCTTCTGACTTCCAGTCCCATGCTCTTTCCACTAGGTAACACTGCTTTTCTGAGTGTTTAGTAAGTGCTTAGTAACTGCTTAATAGATATTATCACTACTACCAAGCAGCAAGAGAGAAGCAGCATGGCCTAGTGGATAGAGCATGGGCCTGGGAGTCAGAGGGACCTGGGTTCTAATCCCAGGTCCTCCACTTGTCCATTTTGTGGCCTTAGGCAAGACACTTTACTTTTCTGCGCCTCAGTTCCCTCATCTGTAAAATGGGAATTGATTGTGAGCCCTATGTGAGCGATATATCAGTGTGGCTTAGTGGGAATAGCATGGGCTTGGGAATCACAGGTAGTGGGTTCTAATCCCGGCTCAGCCAGTTGTCTGCTGTGTGACCTCGGGAAAACCATTAACTTCTCTGGGGCTCAGTTAACTCATCTGTAAAATGGGGATTAAGACTCTGAGCCCCACGTGGGACAACCTGCTTACCTTGTATGTACCCCAGCGCTTAGAGCAGTGCTGGGCACATAGTAAGCGCTTAACAAATGCCATTATCATTATAATCATTATTATTATCAATACCAAATTATTAAGTCAGGGTCTGTTAAAATCAGATCTTTGAAGGGATTTAATCAGAAAATAACAATTAGAGGGATATCATCAATCTTTTGAGAGGCTGGAGGTTTCAGCCTGAACAGGGCAATTCTCCCAACAGGACTCAATAGGCTTGTCACCCTATGAGCAGGCCCAACTGTGATGCCCAAAAGCTGGCCATCAGGGGCATTCTTTAGGTTCACAGCACAACTTCAAAGTGACGCCTTTGCCCTTCCCTCTCTGCCAAGCTTGCCCCAAGTGAAATTAGAATAGGCAAGTAGTGAGCTCTAGCAGAAAGACTGCAGGACTGGGGTCAGGATAACTGGTTCTAATCCCGGCTCTGCCCCTTGCCTATTGTGTGACCTTGAGCAAATCACTTGTCCTTGCTTCAGTTCTTCATCTGCAAAATGAGGATTAAGGACCTGGGCAGGGACTATGTCCTTCCAGACTGTACTCTTATCTAACCCAGAACTTGGCACATTGTAAGCATTTAACAAATATAATTGTTAGTACTATAATCCTACATCTAGTGATGCCAGTTCTGAAGGGCAGGACTAGCATCATCGATTGACAAACCCCGATCTGGGATTGGGTCTGTATGGGTCACAGACTCAAGTACTTAATAAATACCACTATTATTATTACCTCTTGGGTCCTCTTTTCTGGATTCCTGGAAGCCATGTTCCTTGGCTTTTTAGGTAGGAAAGGCATTCTTAGTTATACTATCCTTTACTACTTCTCCCCCTTTTTTTGGAGCAGATTGGAAATGAGAGGAACCTGGGTTAGCCAAGATGGCAGCTCAGTTTCTGGCTTCTCACCCATGCTTGTTCTCTCTTGGTCTTAGGTTTCCCACCCAATTCTCTATCCCTAACTCAATTTGGGTTTCTCATTTCATCTCTGTAATTTATTTATTTATATTCATGTCTGTCTCTCCCTCCAGACTGTAAGCTCTTTGTGGGCGGGGAATGTGTCTGTCATATTGTTATACTGTACTCTCCCAAGTGCTTAACATGGTACTCTGAATGCAATCAGTGCTCAATAAATACGATTGACTGACCAACTGATTTTCCTATCGGAATGTCTCTGTCTCTCTGATTGGGTCTTGCCTCTCTAACTCCTTTCACTATCTCTCTCTGGATGTTTTTGTCTCTCTAGCACTGAATGCCATTTCAGGGATCAGGAGCCTGTGGTGGATAGAGGATGGGCCCGGGAGTCAGAAGGTCATGGGTTCTAATCCCAGCCCCATCACTGTTCTGCTGAGTAACCTTGGGCAAGTCACGTCACTTCTCTGTGCCTCAATTATTAGGGATTGAGACTGTGAGCCCCGCGTGGGACAGGGACTATAGCCAACTCGATTTGCTTGTATCCACCCCAATAGTTAGTACAGTGCATAGCACATAGTAAGTGCTTAATAAATACCGTTATTATTACCTCTTGGGTTCTCTTTTCTGGATTCCTGGAAGTCATGTTCCTTGGAAGCATCGTGGTAAATGCATTCTCATTCTCCAGATGAATCGTCAACTACTAACCCTACTATATCATTCTATGCTGAGGTGTTGAGAAAAGTATATTGGAAATTCTGCATGATTATAATACCGACCCTAGAGAGAAGGAATACCACTCTGAACAAACTTCTGTTTATTTACACAAAATTACATTTTATTTCATAATTGTTTTTTGTAGGATCAGAAACTTAAAATAACAAGTTAAGTCTTTAAGGCATATGCAGTAAGGTAGCTCAGCATCTTGCTCCTTAATAAAGAGTATTTGCATTTGTTTTAATGCTTCTTTACAAAGAAATTGGGATTTAATGCTTGTCTAAGCTAATAGAATCAATGGTACTTTAATATGTATTTAATGGCATTTCAGCTCCCTCTGTAGCAGAAAACAATGGTGATTATTAACAATACCCACTAGTTTTGAATGAAACAAAAATGTGGACATTTCAGGGGAGGCAGGCATGGTATTTTATAGTCCCACAATCTCCTTGATTTAGCTGGATATCAAGCATTTAAAGAGGAGGGCAAAGCTTTCGCCTTCTATTTAGTCTCAAGAGTTAACAAAATTTCAGTGAAAAAGCATGAGGTAAAGTAATACACCTCATCAAAAATGAAGGAAAAGAACAAGTTTCAAGTCCTGTCCTTATGATATTTCAATGAAACACGGGCTGTCAGCCTTGAGCTCTAGGAAAGGAGTATTCCTAGCAGTATAAATATCTTCAAAGGATCAGCTGAATGAAGAGGAAGCAGGTTCCAAAAAGAACAGAAAATCTCATGGGTAGAACCACAACTCTGATCACCAGTCTACCACCAAGGTGCACCTATTAATAGCTGAGGCAGAGTTGTCTGGACTGCTAAGGCTTTTGTTAGACCGCTTACTTTTCATTTTGAATTTTTTGGTCTTCCTTTTGAAGCTGTAAATCTGCCTATAAATGATATATTTTAAAGAGCCAATGTGTTGTAAGGTGGGATTCTGGAGAAAATGTGTGAAAAGCACACATCCATTTGCTTTCAAAGAAACTACTTTGAACTAGAGTCTATGCCAAAATGACCCAATCCGTTTTCAGACTGAGTTCTTGGATCTTTTAAAATTCAAGTGAGAAACCTCTGAAGTTGTATAGTAAGACTGTCATTTCGAACTGGCAAATGATCCAGGGGGATGGCCAAAGTGTTCCATTAATTCGTTCCTAACATTCAGATTTCTAATTTTAATCATTTTAGGACACCTACTATAAATCTGAGTCCCTAACTCCACAGGACATGAGAAAATGGTCTTCAGGGTCCAGCTGGTGAGCATGGTGGCATAGTGGATAGAGCATGGGCCTGGGAATCAGAAGGTTATGGGTTCTAATCCCTGCTCTGCCACTTGTCTGCTGTGTGACCTTGGGTAAGTCACTTCTCTGGGCCTCATTTACCTCGACTGTAAAATGGGGATTGAATCGAGACTGTGAGCCCCATGTGGGACAGGGACTGTGTCCAACCCGATCTGCTTGTATCCACCCCAGCTCTTAGTTAATAATAATAATAATGTTGGTATTTGTTAAGCGCTTACTATGTGCCGAGCACTGTTCTAAGCGCTGGGGTAGACATAGGGGAATCAGGTTGTCCCACGTGGGGCTCACAGTCTTAATCCCCATTTTACAGATGAGGGAACTGAGGCACAGAGAAGTTAAGTGACTTGCCCACAGTCACACAGCCAACAAGTGGCAGAGCTGGGATTCGAACTCATGAGCCCTGACTCCAAAGCCCATGCTCTTTCCACTGAGCCACGCTGCTTCTCAGTGGTCTCTAGTTCAGTGCCTGGCACATAGTTAAGTGCTTAACAAATACCATTATTATTATTATTATTATTATTATTTAGGCATCTGATCTCAAAAATCATGACTGAAATCTCAAAGCAATCTTCTCTGAAACACAACCTACATTCAGGTGTCTCTGGGAAACACAATTGATTGAATCATTTGTTAGTAATTTGTGCAAAGTGAAATGAGGCAATGAAGTTTAGTGTCTGGGTACCAGGAGAGAAGAGTTCTTGTATCAGGTCTGCTCCTGATTAGTGGAACTTTTCTAGATTTCAGATATGTCTACCACCCACCTGCCCAAGTTGCTCCAAAGCTCAATAAGGCAGTTTAAGCCAAGTACTTTGTATTTTTCAGAAGAAAGCTGCCTTATCGATATAAGGCATTAATGTTTGTCACTTAGAGTGTCATCAAATCTAGGAGTCGATCAGACTTCTCAGTTGTTACTGTCTAGTTACATAAAACACTTTAGGATTATACAATTCCATATTCGTGACAGGGTTTTTGTTAACTCACTCTAAAAGGGAATGCTAAGCGGTGAGATCTATGGGCCTTTAGAAGTAACTCTGTATGTGGGCATCTTTTTTCTTCCTAAATCTTCTCTGGTAGCTACCTAAAGGAGTACTTTCCAGCCTTGAATTTCAACAGATTTCATTGACTAGTTGCCTCACCGAGTTAAGCACATTTCTTGAACCAGTTCACTCATTTTTTTAAAAAAGAGAAACAATAAAACATAGAGGGAGCCGATGTATAATAAATATGAGTGGCAATTCTGTTATACATTTCTGCCAAATAGTTGGAAGTGAGTCAGAGCAATAGCGTTTGCAATGATTGAAGCAGAAGTTTCAATCCAAAGCTAATGGACCGCTTTAAAGGCTTGTTTATAATTTTTCCCCTCTAAGTGTAGCTATTTGCAAATTTTCCTGAAAGTATGTCAGATAGGATCTCGAGCACTTGAAAGCAATACTGTTTCTTTCCTTCATATTTCCATCAGGGTCAATAACTAACATCATCCGAACTAACTGAAAATTCAAGCCCATGTGTCAGAAACTTTCGACAATTCAGGAAAGATAAATTGGAAAAATACCATAGGCATTAACTTGCATAAATGCTTAGTTTGTGAAGTGGGAGACTGTTCACTTTTAGAAGAAGATGATGGATAAAATGAAATTTTCTGCTGCATTCTCAAGTCTGAATATGGAACAACCTCCTGAGTCCAAACTGGTTTGGAATTAACCTATGCTGGAAAATTCCATCAGTGCATTGCTCTTATTCAATAGCTTGACCAAAGTAAAATTGGATTTCCATCTTCCTAGCTCATTAACTAGAGTAGCTCCAGGATTTCAGCAGAATCTCAGATCAGTCACTCAGTCAGTGGTCTTTAACTCTATGGATGCACTACCAGGATGATTGTAGATGGATAACGGGCCATTCTGGGAGAGATGTGTCCATGGAGTCTCTATGAGTCGGAAATGAATCTACAGCATAAGGCAAGATAAGACAAGACTGTGAACAGTGTACAGTGTACTGTACTGAGCTCTTGGGAGAGTGCAGTCAAGGGATAATAATAATAATAATAATAATAATAATAATAATAATACACATGCTGTAGCCCTGCCTTTGACTGCTTTTTTCAATGTGCGTGCTTTTTTCAATGTGTTGCCAAACTGAGTCATAGAGAGACTGGGAAAATATTGTCCGGCAAGAGCACAGAGATTCAGCTGATGTTTTCCCTTAAAATTCCTACCTCTGGGCTGACGTACCATGCAGATACTCCTTCTCTCTCGCTCTACACAGCTGGCTCCAGGAGCCCAGGACTGAGCGGCCCCTGGAGAAACTCTAAGCGGAGAATGAAATTACTCTTCTCCAGAGAGAACCGATCTCAGATGGAAAGCTAGTACGGAGCCCAGTGCAAACACATAATTTGGAAAGATTATGATTACCTCCCCAGTGAAACCCTCTGGAGATTTTGAAAATACTTTGAGATGAAAAATGCTGGCACATGTGCCATTTTCATCTGTAAATTGATCTTTCACATACAGCTTTACTTCACTTTACTTCTCTTCTGAAATCCCATCTTTCCCAGGAAACGTTCCCCAATTAAATTCACGTCTCCCAGCTTAATGTTTCCCCAACTGCCATATCAGCAGTTTCACCTCCTAAGCACCAAGTAGAGAAGAAGCATGGCCTAGTGGAAAGAGGATAGACCTGGGAGTCACAGGACCTGGGTTCTAATTCCAGCTCTGCCAGTTGCTTTCTGTGTGACCTTGGGCAAGTCACTTTACTTCTCTGGCCTCAGTTTCTTCAATTATAAAATGGGGATTTTCCCTCCTACTTACACTGTGAGCTCCTTGTGGGACAGGATTGTGTCTGACCTAATTACCTTGCATATATCCCAGAGCTTAAAACAGTGTTTGACCCATAGTAAGCTCTTAAGAAATGCCATAAGAAAGCTCAGTCATAATAATGAAAAGAATGATATTCATTTGGCCCTTTTATATTTTTTCAAGATCGCTTCACATCATTCCTTTGAGATTAGCAGAGGCAGGTGCTCTGTTGTTATCCTCATTTCACAGAGGAGAAAACTGAGGCCCAGTGAGTTTAAGTGATATTTTAAAGGGAATATAAGAGGCACAGAAAGAGCTGGTCCTAGAATCCAGTTCTTTTGACTCCAAGATCTGCGCTCTTTCCATTAGCTCTTCTTGTCCTATTCTGTTTCCCACTGTTCAGAGAGTTCATCCAGAGAGTCCAGACTATCTACACTCATCACGCCAGCAGAGATTGTGGCGTCGGCTTATTCTCCCCACAGAGTGACTCTTTAATATCCCTCAGAAAAATGTATAACTCGTGTGGATCCAGGCTATTTTCTTAGCATTATATAGGAATTTCTTGCTTGTGTTCAATTAATGTTGATTCCTTCACATCTCCGAACTGGCCAGGTCCAAAGAGGCAACATGTAGTAGAGGTTTGAGTAATTATTGCAGAGAAGTAACTGGTCACATATGTCAGAGAATCTATTGCAAATCCCAACTCTTGGTTGATAGCCAAGCAAAACTACTTCAGTGAGGGCAAAACCAGTGGCAGTGAAACCAAAGAAGGAATGATTGCTCACTTCTTCATTCATTCAATCATATTTATTGAGCACTTACCGTGCGTAAAGCACTGTGGAAAGTCCGACTGGTCATTCTGTTTTTCCCAGGATGAACATTTTAATGTGCAAGGTTCATTAACACCTGTGTCATTTTCTCTAAAGGCAATTTATTCCTCATTCAGGTGGCATGTTTCCTTGAAGAATTGCTTTTTGATCTTCCCCTTCTTATAAGCTTCAAGATGAAATGTTCTGCTGCTGCTCTCCGATCCCCTATGGCAATGGAAGTTTTGTCAGCAGAAGGAGAACAAGGATAGTTCCTTCGCAGAAATGTGTTTGCATTAGCACGCCTGCAGAACTGCATGGATCACCAATTCCTCAATTAGAGGAAGATACACGAGAAGATAAAGTATCAGATGTCTATAAAGCTTCAGAGGCAGCTGAGAAAGATTTTGAAAACATCTGGCAATAATCTATTTCTTTTAGGTAAGCATTCCTTTTTATATCTAGCATACATAAAACATGGAATTGGAATATCCTTTCCCCTTAACTACAGAGAAGATGATGAGATTTATTACTTCTTTGAAGCTAGTCTAAGGGGAGAGCCAAATGCTGGTGCGTATTTCACTACACATGCCCCAGATTCACTGGACTTTTTTCTAAGAGAAGATTTAAGAACTTGACAATGTCAGTCATGTCAGGCATTATTTGTAAAAGCAAAACATACTTCACAGTGTTTCTCAGTTTTACTTTGCTTTCACATAATTTAAGACTGATCAAAGAAGGTGGTTATACTCTCTTCCCTCTCCCCCAACCCCATCAGCACCTTTCACCAACTCCCATTTCTCTTCCACCATAGAAATGTTTTACCTTACCTGATTCATTTTTAATACGTTTGGTGTTTGTTTATTGATGACATTTCCTTCATTTTTACCAGTGAGAATAGAATGGCTTTGGTTTCTATTTTGATAGTTCGGTATGATAATATGCCAATATTATCGTGAGCACTGTGAATAGAAGGATGACCCCGAGTTTGGGTCCTGAAATAGATACTTGGGAAACATGCAGAAGAGACCTAAAACCTAGTCCCTGGCCTTACAATCTATTGTAATGGAAAGAGAAGTATGCAGGAATGTGACAAATATTCAATAGTTAAAAGAATATGAGGAAACACAGGAATCACAATGAAGACATTAACACCGTAGATAAATAACAGAGGGGCAAGAAGTGCATCATGGTTTGGTGGGGTGGGTGATAACATGACTAAGGTGACAAAGGAATTAGGAAACACCTTATGGAATAATAGAAATTATGTTATGTAGTAAATAGTAAGTGCCAAGCACTAAGCATTGGGGTGGACACAAGGTAATCAGATTGGACACAGTCCCTGTTCCACATGGGATTATAAATAAGAGGGAGTAGAATTGAATCTCCATTTTACAGATGAGGAAATTGAGGCACAGATAAATGGCTTGCCCGAGGTGACACAACAGACTAGTAGCAGAGCTGGGATTAGAAACCAGGTCCTCTGACTCCCAGACCTAGGCTCTATCCACTGGAAGAGTTGACTTTTTCATGGGACTTGGAATTTAACTCCTCCATGCCTCAGTTTCCTCATCTGTTAAATGAGGATTAAATACTTGTTCTCTTCCTCTTTAGGTTGTGAGCTCCATTTGGGTCAGGAATTGTGTCAGGAATTCCATGACACATAGTGAGCATTTAACAGATATCACACTTGTAATTATTAAGGATAGGAGAGATGCGATTTGGCAAAACCGAGGTCAGAAATGTTTGTCGACTAGTCTGCTTCCACATGTTATTGCCAGTAGGTTAAAAAATCCTCTCCTTTGGAGAGCTATCAGAATAAAAAAAACCATGTTGAATATCTGTGTCCTTTGAAAAGCAGGCATTAGGGCTGGAGAAGGGGGGATTATTATACTAATTCAGGAATTTATGTCTGTTTAAAATCCTCTAACTATATCTTAATAAAAATATGGATGAGGGTATGAAGATACATTTTAAAATTCCAGGAGTTAGGTTTTAGTTTAGAGCAATTACTCAAATGTCAGTATGTTTACATTTTAAAAATTAAATGCTATTCTTCAAATAAACAGTACTAAAATATAACTATCACCTCCAAAGGACTTCAAACATTAATGTATCTAATTGATCTCTTTCAAAAGAGATTTACTGAAATATTGGTTAGTTTTCTAATTTTAGAATTTACATATTCCTCTTGCACCAAAATGATTATTATTCCTTTAATAGAAAACTATTCAATGCCCGTTGTCGGGCGGGGATTGTCTCTATTTGTTGCTGAATTCTACTTTCCGAACGTTTAGTACGGTGCTCTGCACATAGTAAGCGCTCAATAAATATGATTGAATGAATGAATCAGATTATTTTTGCATCCCTATATATTATCTTTCTTTGTAAAAACAAAATTCTAGATTTTATCCGTGACACCAAGTAAAATTTAATTTTATTTATTTGGATTGAAGTCTGTCTCCCCACCTCTAGACTGTGAGCTCGTTGCGGACTGGGGATGCCACTGTTTACTGTTTTACTGTACTTTCCCAAGTGCTCAGTAAAGTGCTGTGCACACAGTAAGCACTCAATAAATATGAGTGAATGAATGAATGAAGGAATGATTGTTATAAAGGAAGAATCATTACTCAGGAACAGTTTCCTGAAGCATGAAGAAAAAAATGATTAGAAACTTTGTACATTCCAGGGATAACTGATTCTCTTTCCCTCTTCAAAGCCCTAGTGAGAGCTTACCTCCTCCAAGATGCCTTCCCAGACTGAGCTCCCCCCTTTTCCCTCTGGTCCTCCTCCACCTTCTGCTCCTCCCCCTTCCCCTCCCCTCAGCTGAGCCCCCTTTCCCTCTGCTTCCCCTCCCCTCCCCACCTTTCTGCTCCTCCCCCTACCCCCCATTCCCCTCCCCTCAGCACTGTGCTCATTTGTATATATTATTTATTACCCTATTTATTTTGTTAATGAGGTGTATATCCCCTTGATTCTATTTATCGTAATAATGTTGTCTTGTTTTTGTTTCATTCTGTTTTACTCTGCCGTCTGTCTCCCCTGATTAGACCGTGAGCCCATCATTGGGCAGGGATTGTCTCTATCTGTTGCCGAATTGTCCATTCCAAGTGCTTAGTACAGTGCTCTTCACTTAGTAAGTGCTCAATAAATACTAGTGAATGAATGAAAAATTAGATTAACTGATTTCAGAGTTCTGCCAAATTAAGGAAAAGGTTTAGCAAGTCATAGGAAACTTCAGTGTTCACTTAGCCCTCATCAAAGCCATCCCTCCAATACAATGTTACCGGAGTTTGACCTCAGGGATGAAGCAGCTGGGCCATAATTGATGTAGTTCTGTTTCTTTAAATGGTATTTGTGAAGTGCTTGCACTGGCAGAGCTGGGATTAGAATCCAGGTCCTCTGACTCCAAGGCCTTTGCTCTTTCCCAGGGGCCAGACTACTTCTTTTTGGATATTTTCCTTTCTAATAATAATAATGTTGGTATTTGTTAAGTGCTTACTATGTGCAGAGCACTGTTCTAAGCGCTGGGGTAGACAAAGGGGAATCGGGTTGTCCCAAGTGGAGCTCACAGTCTAAATCCTGATTTTACAGATGAGGTAACTGAGGCACAGAGAAGTTAAGTGACTTGCCCACAGTCACACAGCTGACAAGTGCAGAACTGGGATTCAAACCCATGACCTCTGACTCCAAAGCCCGTGCTCTTTTCCACTGAGCCACGCTGCTTTCTGTCATTTCACTGCTCTGTTCACCATCGCTTCCACTAAAGGGAGGGGAAAGAAATGTTCAATCAGACTCTGTTGCTTCTTGCTAACAGCTCGATTTAAAAGCTCTACCTCTGGTGGCTGAAGTTGAAAGTAACTGCCGATAAATGTGATTTTGGCTTATTTGTGGGGTTTAGTTATTTACAGCGTTTCCAACGTCCATTACCATGGTGAATTGAGCATTAACCGTCTCTAAATTGATGTTCTTCATGGTCCAAAGATCATGGTACTGACGGTCAGATTTTATCCATGTGAAAGTGTGATTGACAATCATTTCCACATTGCATGCCTATAAAGATTGTAACTTACTGTCACATTTGCTAGCTGTATCGCTTGGTGCCATTTTCCATTCTGATGGCATTACTGAGGAGACCGGACATCCCCAAATGGGTGTGATCCCGTTTCTGATTCTGTTTTGCCACTCCAAAGGCTCAAGGAAAGACCCTTTATGGGTCCTCCTTGTTCTAGAGTGGGAGAGAGAATATTTCAGCTGAAACAGCAGTGGTGATGATATAGGCAGTGATGGCAATACTATCAGTCAATCCCTCAGTGGTATTTATTGAGCTCTTAATATGTTCAGAGCACTGTACTGAGCACTTGGGAGAGTACAATACAACAGAATTAGCAGATACATTCCCTGCCCATGATGAGTTTACAATCTAGAGGAGGAGACAGATATTTATATGAATGAATAAGTAATTTATAAGATACAATTTAAAGGTATGTACACAAGTTCTGTGGGGTTGGGAGTGGGGCGACTATCAAACATCTGAAGATCACAGATCCAGATGTATACTACCACCACCATGGCCGCCAGAGTTGAACTGGTCTGTCCAGCTTATGGATGCGAATTTTCTGTATCGCCAGAAAACCGAGTCACACAGTCATATTGGAAGCTCCCATCTATAGCCTGAAGGGCTAGTTTGGTTTGGTCAGGCAGATGGCTACTAAGGCCATTTTTTAAGAGTCCAGATGGCAACAGTAATTTAGGTGAAGATAAGTACTCCCCTTCTACCTCTCTCCACTCCTCTCCCACCCCTCTCCCTTTCTCTCTTCTCTTTTATCTCCCCCTCCGTAGACTGCAAGCTCATTGGGTAGGGATTGTGTCTGTTTGTTGTTTCATGGTACTCTCCCAAGTGCTTAATATAGTTCTTAATAAATACAATTGATTATGAGTATGTTTACCTTGATGTGTGTATGGGTCTGTGTGGGTTTCTATACTCCCAACACCTTGGTATCTTTCCCAAGTTCTGCTGTCCCCATTCTTTCCCTCTCTTTCCCCAGCTTCATTTTCCTCTTTATCCCCTCTTTCTCTATTGTTCCTCTCAGCAACCCTTCTCCTTGCCTTCTTTATTTTTTTCTTCTCTCTCTCTTTAAATCATACAGAAAGGTGGGTATTAAAATATCAAACTTCAATTTGTTGATGTTCAATGCACATTCTCCTGGATTCATTTTTCATCATTACTGTAGTGTCACTGGAAAGGGGATTCCTAGGTAGCAGAATTCAGCTGCACCATCTAAAGCTTTATTTCCAGTGGAAATCTTTTTTTTTTAAGGGTTTCCAGGTACCGACTTGTTGTGACTTTGGTCTTCATAAGGTAATTATTAATCCATAGCACTTGTCGATTCTGAGAAGCAATTCATAACCACCTGCATAGCTTCTTAAATGTACATTTGTAGATCACATTCATTTGTTAATAGCACTTCCTCTGAAATGATTCAAGGACTGTTGATGTGGCTCTCAGACCCTTGAATTGTAAAAGTATTAATAATATTATTTCTCAAGCATCTACTGTATGCAGAACACTGTACTTAGATCCTGGGAAAAGTTCACAGATGAGAATTAGACATGGCCCCTGCTCCTCAAGTTGGGTCACAATTACAGAGTAATGGGTCATCTAAGGTTTTGTAACTCCAACTACCATATCTGCCTCACCTATTAATCGATGCCTAAAGGTGGCAGGAGAGTTTACGTATGCTAATGAAGTTGAGGGCAATGCCATTGAGAGATATTCTCTCATCAGGGTTACCCTTAATGGAAAAATCTATGCCGAAGCATCAAAGTTGATTCACCTGTGCCTGGCAGCAGAAGCCTGGGAAAGAGTCAAAGGCGGATGATCGAGTGATCAAAATGTCGATCAAAGACAATGACAGAGATTTAAGTTTTTCCCGCACAGAAGAAGGCAGTGGTAAATCACTTTTGTATTTTTTACCAAGAAAACTCTATGGAAAAAGAACCATGATGTCACTGTGAATTGGAAATGATGCTATAGCATCTAACAAGACCACCATCTCTGCACTTCCACATCCCCTAACTTGTAAAGTACTCACAGTTTTAAAGCCCTGTATTAAAACTGAGGTAGATACAAAGTAATCCTTATGGACTCAGTCCCTGGCCCACATGGAATGACATCTAAATGGTTAATGTGGTATTTGTAGGCACTTACTATGTGACAAGTACTGTATAAGCACGGGGGAAGATAAATAATCAGTTCCCACATGAGGCTCACAGTCTAAGTAGGAGGGAGTAGTTTTAATCTCCATTTTGCAGATATAGAAATGGAGCCACCAAAAAGTTAAGTCACTTGTCCAAGGTCACAAAGCAGGCTAGTGGCGGAACTTGGACGAGAACCAGGTCTTCTAATTCTCAGAGATGTGACCTCTTTCTATGAGGTCACATGGAAGAGGTGTTAGTAGAGTCAGTCAGGATCTGAAAACAACTGTGAATAGAATCATCTAATTAAAAGGGTGCTGGGGAGCAAATGGAGAGTTTTAAAGGAGGACATCATTCAAAATATGGATGGGAGGGTTTAGAGACTGTGGTTTCTAAAGTTTAGGGAATCAAAACAATAAACTACGCCATGGTGCTAGCTGACTTGTATTCTGGAGGGTTGAATGATTCTGTAGAAATTATGGGTTCGAATCCTGGCCCCTTCTCGCTGCAGGGCAGGATGGACCATGGATTTTTATTTTCCTGAAATAGGCTCCAGAGATTTTTGTTCTTACCGATGGCAGCTGACACCAGACAACATAATGGCCTTGAGGGTTGAGGCAGCTGGCTCGGAGCTGAATCCCAGGCTACCCTGTTTGGACCCAACAAGCTACAGGTCTGGCTTTTTGCGTGTCAAACAGAAACGGCCCCAAAGAAGGCGGATGGGAGGGACCTCCTTTTTTGAGGTCGAATGTGAAAAAAAAGAGGATCGATAATTAACAGCTGGAAGGAAAAGGTGGCCAGTTTCCTGAATCCATCTGGGACTCAATGAAGACATGTTGCCTGACGGTCTAACTGGTCTGCTTGAGAAGAACTCTCCTAAATCGGACAGGGGGACAGGCTGGTACCCAGTCCAAGCACGGATGCGTCCGGAGATCTGATCCCGGCCAGGAAGTCAAGGGTCTCGCCAACGGGGTGCATCCTCCCATGATTTAGGTCTCTTTGTTACCCTGGTGGCCTCCCTGGAGGTATCAAGAATTGCTCCTGCTTCAACCTGCTTGATTCTCTGAGCGGGGAAGGGTAATTGTTTAAGTCTAATTGTTTCTGATTCCTAGCGACTCTATGGATATTTTTAAATAATACTAATTATGGCATTTGTTAAGCGTGTATTCATTCATTCCTTCACTCAATCATATTTATTGGGTACTTATTGGGTGCAGAGCCCTGTGCTAGGTACTTACTGTATGTCTTCTGGTTTGGGGGTACCTTTTGGGGCCTTCTCTTCCCGGGCTGGTTAAGTGATGCTCCGGTCGGGTTGGTGCCTGGGAAGGCTTTATGGATATCTTTTAATAATAATAATAATGTTGGTATTTGTTAAGCACTTACTATGTGCAGAGCACTGTTCTAAGTGCTGGGGTAGATACAGGGTAATTATGGTATTTGTTAAGTGCTTATTCATTCATTCCTTCACCCAATCTTATTTACTGGGCGCTTACTGGGTGCAGAGCCTTGTACTAGGTGCTTACTGTATGTCTTCTGCCCTTTTGAGGGCTCCTCTTCCCGGGCTGGGCAAGAGATGCCCCAGTCGAGTTGGGACCCTGCGAGACTCTATGGATATCTTTTAATAATACTAATTATGTGGCTCAGTGGAAAGAGCCCGGGCTTGGGAGTCAGAAGTCATGGGTTCTAATCCCCACTCCGCCACTTGTCAACTGTGTGACTTTGGGCAAGTCACTTAACTTCTCTGGGCCTCAGTTACCTCATCTGTAAAATGGGGATTGAGACTGTGAGCCCCACGTGGGACAGGGACGGTGTCCAACCCGATCTGCTTGTATCCACCCCAGTGCTTAGTTCAGTGCCTGGCACATAGGTAAGCACTTGGAGAAGCAGCGTGGCTCAGTGGAAAGAGCCCGGGCTTTGGAGTCAGGGCTCATGAGTTCGAATCCCAGCTCTGCCACTTGTCGGCTGTGTGACTGTGGGCAAGTCACTTAACTTCTCTGTGCTTCAGTTCCCTCGGCTGTAAAATGGGGATTAAGACTGTGAGCCCCATGTGGGACAACCTGATTCCCCTATGTCTACCCCAGCGCTTAGAACAGTGCTCGGCATATAGTAAGCGCTTAACAAATACCAACATTATTATTAACAAATACCATAATTATTATTATTTTTATTTGTGAAGTGCTTATTCATTCATTCCTTCACTCAATCGTATTTATTGGGTGCTCACTGCGTGCAGAGCCCTGTACTAAGTGCTTGTTGTTTGTCTTCTGGTCTGGGGATACCTTTTGGGGGCTTCTCTTCCTGAGCTGGGTAAGTGATGCTGTGGTCGGGTTGGTGCCCGGGGAGACTCTATGGATATCTTTTATCCATAGAGAAGCAGCGTGGCGCAGTGGAAAGAGCACGGGCTTTGGAGTCAGGGCTCATGAGTTTGAATCCCAGCTCTGCCACTTGTCAGCTGTGTGACTGTGGGCAAGTCACTTAACTTCTCTGTGCCTCAGTTCCCTCATCTGTAAAACGGGGATTAAGACTGTGAGCCCCACGTGGGACAACCTGATTCCCCTGTGTTTACCCCAGCACTTAGAACAGTGCTCTGCACATAGTAAGTGCTTAACAAATACCAACACTATTATGGTATTTAAGCACTTATTCCTTCCTTCCTTCACTTAACTGTATTTATTGGGTGCTTACTGGGGGCAGAACCCTGTACTAAGCACTTACTGTATGTCTTCTGGTTTGGGGGGTATCTTTTGGGGGCTTCCCTTCCCTACCAGGGCAAGTGATGCTCTGGTCGGGTTGGTGCCTGGAGAGAGACTCTATGGATATTAATTAATTCCTTCAATAGTATTTACTGAGAGCTTACTATGTACACAACACTGTATTAAGCGCTTGGAATGTACAATTCGACAACAGAGACAATCTCTTCCCAATAAGGGGCTCACATAATACTGATTATGGTATTGTTAAGTTTTTATTCCTTCACTCAGTCGTATTTATTGGACGCTTACTGGGTGCAGAGCCCTGTGCTAAGCACTTACTGTATGTCTTCTGGTTTGGGGGATACCTTTTGGGGACTTCTCTTCTTGAGCTGGGCAAGTGATGCTCTGGTGGGGTTGGTGCCTGGGGAGAGACTCTATGGATATCTTTTAATAATACCAACGATGGTATTTGTTAAGCTTTTATTCCTTCATTCCTTCACTCAGTCGTATTTACTGGACGCTTACTGGGTGCAGAGCCCTGTGCTAAGCACTTTCTGTATGTCTTCTGGTTTGGGGGCTTCTCTTCCCGAGCCGGGCAAGGGATGGTCCGGGCCCCAGGCTACTCAGGGCCCCCCTACCCCCCCTCCCGCCATGGAGAGGGGAGAGGAGAGAGTGGGGTGCGGTCCCGGGTGGCAGAGGGAGGGTCCTCTGTCTCTTTAAAAGAGCCCCGGGGGTTGGTCGGCGTGTGGCGTTGCCATGGAGCCGCGGGTCACGTGGGGGCCTGGGCGGAGGGAGGGACCACCCCCCCCCCTTCATCCCCTCCCGCCCGGCAGAGATGCTCCGACCAGAGACAGGGATCCCTTGGCAGGGAGAGGCAGAGAGACGTCTGCACGTGTCTCTGGCCGGTCCTGATGCCAACTTGGGCCGGGCTTCCCCAACTTCTCCCTCGGACACCCCCTGTGCCCGGGGAGATGCTGCCCGGGGAGATGCTGCCCGGGGAGATGCTGCCCGGGGAGATGCTGCCCGGAGAGATGATGCCCTGGGAGATGCTGCCCGGGGAGATGCTGCCCGGGGAGATGCCGCTGCCCCCCCGCAGCTCCGACCGGCCAGGGGAGGGAGAGGGGGTCCTGCCATGCCGGCCCTGTTCCCGGGGAGACCCTCGGGGGTCCCGACCAAACGTCCAGCCCGGAGGTGACCGTACCCACTGGACGGGACCGCCTCCCTCCTCCCGGACCCCGTCGCTCTCCACTGCCAGAAAGTCCAGCCCCAACTTCGCCATCTCCCATCTTTTCCCTCCTTCCCTCCTCCCTCTCCCTCTCCCGGGCAGCCACAGTCCGCTCCGTTGGTCCTTCCTCGCACCTTGCTAAGCGCCCTTGGGAGCATCCTGCGGGTGGTCAGTGCAGAGAGGGCTGGGACAAACCCTCCACCTCCCAGACTCGCTCGCCCTTAAGCCAAAGGCCACCTGCAATTGCAGGCACAACTTTCCCGAGGCGCAGATGTGGGACGACGAGGGGCCAGCCGAAAATCTGCTCCCCTTGGGGTGGGAAGGAGATGGGAAGGATCATCTCATCTGCTGGAACCGGTAAGGACCAACAGTTGTCAGAAAAAAGGCCAGCCTACTCAAAAATGGAAAGCTTAAGTGGAGAAGGGAAAAGCTGAAAAGGGGAAAAGCGTCAGGCCAGGGAGTTTTGGGTTGCAGAGAGGTGGCCGGTGCCGGTACGTAGTCATCGTGGGTCAGTGTGAGTCAAGTGTCACAGAACCGGCTGCTGATGTGGGAGTAAGTACTTCCTAAGTTGACTATTTCTTGGATATTTTAAGAACTGGAAAGAAACGCTGTCACCTGAGACTTTGGAAGAGAGCAGAGTATGGGGTTTGGCTGGACTTTCCTATAAATGGAATTTGTGTGCTTATTTGAGCCCATCCACTCTCGGGCTCTTCCTCTTTATAAGACTATGTGAAATTTCATTTATGATATTTGAATAACTTTGCTGTCTTCTGAAATGTTGATGTTCAGATGTGCATGCACATGTATGTGCTAGCTTAGCTTGTTTTTCTCATTTTCTGGTGCTTTTTTTTTTTAATTTTATCTTTCGTGCAAGAATCAATTTGTTCACCGGTTACTGTGGCTGTCACCAACTATAAATCTCCAGACACGCCTGGGATTGCTTTGGCACTTCACTTTAATGCTTCTCTGCAGTATACTTTGTAAATATATATTCAGGAATACTGCAAGGAAGCATTTCTCCTCCAGTTGATAAGGCTCGTCTAGTTTGTTTCAAGGAGATTATGGCTTTAGAGTCCCCCCGCCCCTGTCTATCTCAGGCATTTCTCTGGGGAGCACCTGCTTCATGGATGAATGCTCACTTCCAAGAAATCGTTTTAGAAGACATCAAGGTGTTGGGTAACTATGCCCTCAACCTTTGAAGGGTTGACTTGAGTAATTCTTTAGCTTAACTCTAGTGTCCATTCTGGAACCCCCAAAGATGAATACTGGAAAACTGTTACCAATTATAACTGTGAAATGGGTGAGTTTACGGAAGTATCTAATCACCTCTTATTCCTTTTGTTTTAATGAGCCTTTCATAACAGGGCATGTGAAAATGCCTGAGGGCTGAGGGAGCGTAGGTCCAGGCAGAAATGGTGTCCTGGAATAATGTGTTATGAACATTGGCAGAGCAGTATAATATTAGTCTAGTAAAATGAGTTGATTCTAAAGACCAAATAAGTCCCTGTATGTCTTTAAAAAGCTGGCAGCTATTTCTGGCAGTTATCAGAGTATTGACTCCTTTCTCTTTAGTAAGACTAAAGGGCAAAAATGTTGTCAAAGTTGTTCTCAGTACCCTGTTTTTGCATTTTCTCTTAGGCAGCGTGGAAAAAAAACCCACCCTATCTTGTTAACAGTTAGAAATGCATTTGCTGTCCATATTGGCTTTTGTTGGAAGGAGGTGGAGAGTAACCAATTGTATCTCTTGACTTCCCTGCAACTGTCCACCTTTTTTAAATTAAGGCAAATTCTTTCTGAGGTTTTTGTTGACCTCTGCAGTCCATTATCATTGAAGGATGGCCTGCTAATGAGCCAAAGACCACTAATGAGAATTCATCGTCTCACTGACTGGCATTCTCCTGGATGATTAATGCCGGCAAGAGTTTAGGCTCAACAGACTTCGGTGTGAGCCTTGCTCCTAATGCTGTTAAATCGAGACTGGGCACCCCACTGGTGTTGAAATCTGGTATGTGAATTCAGTAATCTCTTGCTTATTTCCTAATCTCAGAGGAGAGCTTTAATAGATCACAGGGGAGGCTTCCTCCCTCCTGAAATCATCAGCCTTGGCTGGTATTGCCCTAGAACTTGCCATGGAATGTGATCTCATCATGGTTGAGACACCCAGAACTGGACACTTGGCTTCCTTCCTTAACCTCCTTCTCTAACCTGGAAACTCCTCGTGGGCAGTGATTGTCTGCACTCTTGTGTATTGTATGTACTCCCCTGAGCAATGTAGTACAGTGCTCTCTTCTCAGGAAGTGCTCAAATACCAAGATTTTATAGGAGTCAGGAATTTCACTTGTTAAAATGGTGAATTTAAAGTAGAAAGATTGGAATGTATTTGGAGAAGTGAATTATGACTGGCAGAATCTTCATAATTAGTGCAAGTGTGGCTAAAGGATCATGGAGCAGCAGACCCCACTGAGTCTAGACATGCAATGCACGATAAAGAATTGCATGGGGGACCGTGCAGTGAGTTAGCAGTTGTTCAAAAGAAAATACATCTCTGTCTTATAAATGAGGGGAATGCTTTGGCAAGCTATATACATAGGTGTGGTTGGAAAAATCCAAACACCTGCAAATATTTTCCACATATATATTTTTAAACACTCTTTGTTTTAAATTGTTGACTTCCTCTCTCTCTTTTTTGCTCACAATTGTTCACACTCTTAGTTAATGATAAACATTCCAATTATTTTGCTGCATGGCTTAGTTGGTGTTCTTTTGCTGGCTACTTGATGTCACCACATTTCACAGAAATGGTCCACTCTCTGAAGTTTTACTTCAGGGTGTCCTAAAATATTTTCCCCATCCACCCTACCTCTGGTCACACCATTTCAGCTCAATTATAATGGTTGGATATCTTATCACTTATTCTGTCTACAAATCTGCAGTCCAAGTTCCCAGCAGATGTCTAACAGTGAATGTCTTTGAGCAGGAGGGAGCAGGTGAGAGTGTTTGGTGCAAAGCAAGCTAGAAACACCATGGCAGAAATCCATGTGCATGTCCTGGAGGGGTGGGGTTCCTAAGTGTGCTATATAAGTAGACAGCCAGCATATTGGGGTCACAGACACTGGTGAGACAGCTGTCGTGTTTAGCACTCTGTTACTAACCCACTGGAGAGAAGGGCTTCGGCATTGCCTGCCTAATACGGCAGGGAAAGTAGAAGGGATATGTTTACTGAGGTGCAGCTGGTGGTGAGCAAGAATGTGTCTACTATTATATTGTTCTCTGTAGGAACTTTAGTACAGTGCTTTGCACATGGTAAGCACTCAAATACAATTGAATCTAAGATGTAGTTTCCCTTATAATAATAATGTTGGTATCTGTAAAGCGCTTGTTATGTGCAGAGCACTGTTCTAAGTGCTGGGGTAGATACAGGGTAATCAGGTTGTCCCACGTGAGGCTCACAGTCTTAATCCCCATTTTACAGATGAGGTAGCTGAGGCCCAGAGAAGTTAAGTGACTTGCCCACAGTCACACAGCTGACAAGTGGCAGAGCTGGAATTTGAACCCTTGACCTCTGACTCCCAAGTCTGGGCTCTTTCCACTGAGCCACGCTGCTTCTCTATGCCACATAGTATACCAAATCAAAGTGTTAGGAAGATGCCATAGAGGTCTGTCTATCAAGGATGTGTTGGATTTTGTTAACCAATATTTGGCAGAGGTATTGTAGTTTCTCTAATGGAATCACTAGTGGCAAGAGCACAGGATTCAGGATTCGAACACAGGTTCTTTTGAAGGAAATTGAACGTTGCTTAATTGCCCTGTGACTTCTCATATTTTGCTTTACGAACAAGGAAGCAAATCCCCTATCCGGAATATATTTTATAGAAAAGCAGAGGAAGAAATTGTGTATTCTGCTGAATTCCTCACTTTACAATCAAATTTTCAAATGCATTTTGTTTTTAACCCTGATATGGCTGAACTGAATCAAACTGCTCGTTCGTTACTGTGTGGGAAAACAGATTTCCTTCTGGACAAGGTCTACCTCCTCCTCTAGGTTCTGTAAAGTGCCAGGTGGCTACTGAGGGATCGATGATTTTTTTAAATTGTTGATGAGGAAAGATGCATTTGGTGTGAGGGCCCACCTGAAATCCGTCTGCAGGGTGAGTAATTCCAAGAGACAGGATCCTGCCGCAGCCTCACCCTTGAGGGATGAATCCATTTCTGAAGACTTGAGGTTCAGCTTTGTCATATGTGAAGAAGAAACAATTCCTTTTCTAACAGTAGGAGTTGCTTACCAGGTGACAAAGTAATGCTCTTAGAGGACCACTTGCTCAAGAAGTTGGGAGTTCTAATTTATTACTCAAACACCTCTCGTCTATGCTACATGATGCACATTTTGTTTTCTACTGTGAAGTGTTTGGTTCATTAACAAAAGCATTTAATCGATTTCAACGATACCTGAAAAACATTATTGGTGGTCTAAAGGAATTTTATACTCCTTTTGTTTATTATAACTGATAAGAAACAATTAGCCTGGGAATGGATTTTCACAAAAAATGTATTTTCCAATGCCTTTCTTCATTTATTCATCTTGAGAATTGTCTCTTAACTCTTGAGCTTCCTGTTTGATGGAATGAACAAAAAATGTAAGCAGGTTTCCTCTAGCTGCAGCAGAACATCACGCAAGAAACAAATAAGTGGGAGCTGTTCATTCTGCAGGTGCTGTGGTGACTATTGCATTCAGATGGTAGAGACTCCTTCAGCACTCAGCATCCTATTTGTTCATTCAGTCGTATTTATTGAGCGCTTCCTGTGTGCAGAGAACTGTACTAAGTGCTTGGAAAGTACAATTCAGCAATCAAGTGGCACAATCTCTGCCCACTCCGGGTTTACAGTCTAGAGGACCCCCATGTTAGAGACAACACTCTACTCATTCATTCAATCATATTTACTAAGTGCTTATTATGTGCAGAGCATTGTACTAAGCGCTTGCTGCTTATTATATAGTACTCACCCAAACATTTAATACAGTGCTCCACACACAGCAAAAGCTCAGTAAATATGATTGAATAAATGAATATGCAGCTTGACATTCATCTCCCCTATTAGAAGGTAAATTCCTTGTGGGTGGGGAGTTTTTTCTGGTGCTGTTCTTGGTACGTAATAAGGACTTAATAAATAGCATAATTATTATTATTTGTTATGTGTTTATCATGGACAAAGCACTGTAATAATAGTAATAATAATTATGGTATTTGTTAAGTGCTTACTATGTGCCAAGCTCTGTTCTAAGCCCTGGGGTAGATACAAGTAATCAGGTTGTCCCACATGGGGCTCACAGTCTTCATCCCCATTTTACAGATGAGGTAACTGAGGCACAGAGAAGTGAAGTGACTTGCCCAAAGTAACAAAGTTGACAAGTGGCAGAGCCGGGATGAGAACCCATGACCTCTGACTCCCAAGCCTGGTCTCTTTCCACTAAGCCAGCTGCTAGTCCCACTTCCCAGGCACGGGAAGGGGAAAGCAACCTACTTTTACCCCAGGATAGTTAGCAAAATGTTGCAGGGCAATAAAATTTCCAATATTCCGGAGGAAAATACTGAGCCTGTATATTTTATTCTGTGTGTCTCTCTCTTAGCTGTGTTTTTGTTTTTCCTTCTGCTTTATGACGGTTAGATTTGAATAGCCTATGTGGCTCAGGAATTTTTTTTTTCTGCTCATGCTTTTAACCAGCTATTATAAAGGGCTTTTTTTCTTCTTTTCCCCAGGTTGAGGGGTATATTTCCCAAGGGTAGGAAAACAATATGCATGGGGACTCCCCCCAGATTTGTTCGAAAAAGAAAATGGGGGAAAAAATTATGCCATGCCTAATAACATTCTCCTGTATAATTTGAAAGATCCCAATAGTACTTGTGGTTGAGTGAGTTTTGTACTTAGCAACATTGTAAAAATCAGCCTGGAATCCATCAGTACATGTGTCTGGGTTGGGCTGGAAGAGATATCTTGCTCCAAATCCATGGACCGCACCTTTAATCCAGAATGGCTTTCTCACAATATATGTCAGTGATTGTAGAGGGATTGGGTGAGAGAGAGTATGATGGTTTAGCCATCACAACCATCACCAGTACTAAAAAAACAACTCCAGCATACACCCTTTTTTTTTTTGAAAAACCAAAGCAAAAGTTCATTCATTCAGTTATTTATTGAGCCCTTTTTGTGTGCAGAGCGCTGTACTAAGAGCTTGGGAAGTACAATTCAGCAACAAATAGACAATCCCTGCCTGCAGTGAGCTCACAGTCTAGAATGGGGGAGACAAACATCAAAAGAAGTAAACAGGCATCAGTAGCATCATAAATACATAGAATTAAATATAAGCACATCATTAATAAAAATAGAATTACAATTATAAATATGTACATATATGCACAAGTGCTGTGGGGCAGGGAGTGGGGTAGAGCAAAGGGAGAGAGTTGGGGTGATGAGGAGGGGAAAAGTCTTAGGTGAATTAGCAATGGGAATAATAGTAATTGGGTGGAAAGAGCAAAAGACAGGTTAGCCATCCAAGGGAAGTTGACATCCAAATGGTAGATACAGGCATAAAACTATTTACAAATAATGGAATCAGAATAAATAATTGAACAGATACATACACAGGTGCTGAGGGAGGGTATGAGTAAATAATAATAATGGCATTCGTTAAATGTTTACTATGTGCCAAGCACTGTCCTAAATGCTGGGGAGAGAGAAGGTAATCAGGTTGTCCCACGTGGGGTTTATATTCTTAATCCCCATTTTACAGATGAGGTAACTGAGGCACAGAGAAGTGAAGTGACTTGCCCAGAGTCACACAGCTGACAAGTGCCAGAGGTGGGATTAGAACCCATGACCTCTGACTCCCAAGCCTATGCTCTTTCCACTGACCCACACTGCTTCTCTACATGCAGGGGTTGGCCTTTGGGTTAATATAACTCAAGGTCAGGAATTAATGGGGCAAGGTTTGGCAGAGGTGGGATTGGAATTGGGCTTTGAAGGTGGGAAGGACTGAGGTCTGGTGGATTTGAGGGGGAAGTTGCAGGCTCGGGAAACAGGCAGATGAGGGATCAGGGTACAGTTAGGAGGTGAGCTTGGCATTAGTTTCCTCCAAATCGACAACTCTGCCCTGTCTTTGAAGTCCATAATCTTGGCATTATTTTTGATTCCTCCCTCACACTGCCCCATATCCAGTCTGTTTTAAAGAAATGGTGAGACGACAACAAGCTGCCTTGTTAGTGGCTGTTTGTGATCCCACGAACAACAACAAGGGAGAGACTTTGCAAAGGCACTGATGGGCTTTACTTGAGGTCAGGTGACTGTGGGCCTGTGGGGGTGGAGCATGGTAGGAGACTGGGCTTTCCATCCTTGTTCTTCCCAGTAATGGGCCTGGACCAGTCACTGACTGCCACGTAGAGCCACAGCTACCCCCCACCCCCCCACCAGGGCACATAAAAGGTGGTTGCTTTGAAGCATCCACAGGAGGTATCAAGCAGTGAAGCAGCAGGAGAACAGTCCTCAAAAGCAGCAGCCCTTGGAAGCAGAAAGAAGAAGTATCGGCAGAATGGGCTCCTTTGACCACAGACTGGTATTGGACCCTTGGGTGGTGGAGTGAGTGTGTGTATGTATGTATGTGTCACTCCCTTGCCTGTTGGTAAAACTAAATAAACTAAACTAATAACTAAATAAATTTCTGCTTGATTACTGCATTGGCCTTCTCACTGATCTCTTGTACCTTCCCCCCAGTCCCTACCAACCCCCCACAAGTCTCTCCACTCTTCAGTAGGAAGGGTTGCATTTGAATGCCCAATTAGTGTGGTCCATTGTTTTAGGTGCTTAGGGAGTACAGAATGAGGGACAATTCACTAAGTATAATGCTTACACTCTGATGGGGGATACAAACATAAAAATAGTTACAATTAGAGAGGTCAAAAATACAGTAGACCTGCTTCTCACTCCTGCCTTGATCATTTTTCAAGAATATTATTCTTCCCAGCACTCTAAAACCTCCCAAGTCTCTCTATCCCTCTCTGCATCAAACAGAAACTCCTGACCCCTGCTTTTAAGCCACTCAATTGGCTTTCACCCTCCCTCCTTCCACTTTTTTTCTTTTACTACCCTTCAACTTGCATTCTTCATTTCTCTCAAGCAAACCTATTCCCCAAGTCAAGTTCTCATCTCTCTCTCATTTCATCTCTGCTATTACCGACCTCTTGCTCACGCCCTCCTTTTTGCTTGGCACTCTCTCCTCCTTCATATCCATCTGATCACATCTCTCCCCTTCTTCAAATCACATCTACTCCAGGAGTGGTTTACAATGTCAAAAGCCACAGCGTGATTGAAGGGATCAAGATAGAGTATAGTTCTTTGGTCATGTATATAAGGAGGTCATTGGTGACTTTGGAGTGAAGTTGTCAAAAGCCAGACTTTAGAGGATCATAAGGAGAGTTGGTGCAGAGGAAATTAAGGCAGTGTTGGTATGTGACCCATTAAAGGTGTTTGGAGAGGAGTGGGAGTAGGTCATGAGTGGGTTTTTTCTCCTTTAAATGGGGAAACTATTTTTTAAGAGGAAGGAAAGGTTGGAGACAAGTTGAAAATGGCAGTAAGGGAGGGAAGGAGTGAGTCATTTTGGAAGGTGAAAGGAGAGAGGGTCAGAAGTGCAGGCAGAAGTAGATTTATAAAGCAGATGGTAGAACTCTTGGGAGACTGCTAGGAAGCAGGAATAGATATAGGGAGACTGATCATAACTCCTGACTGCCTTCAGGAAGATGATAAAGTCTTCATGTTTAAAGATTTGTTGTATTGAGGGTGTGTATTTTATCAGTGAGTAAGAATGTGACTGACTGTGAGTTCATCCTCCCTCCCTTGAGTGCATGGAAGGATTGTAGCTAGGCACAAGCTTGTAGCTGTTCCTCACAAGATCTGGCCCTTTATTTTCCTCTTTGGTTTCACAATATTTTCAAAATCCCTGCTCCAAGACAGCCACTCCATTTCTGATTGCTGTACACCAGTTTCACCCATCTCCATTTTCAGTCACTAATCCATATTGTTTGAGCATCAGTGTATTTAAAAGGCTTCTTCTGCCTATCTCTTATTTCAGCTCATCCAAGACCAGTTGCCGGAGTGTTCCCCTGCCTTCTCTTCTCCTCACTTAGCCTGTTAGCTAATGTGGGATTTCTTGAGCTGCACTGACTGTGTTTCCAAATTATTTATGGTCCTGTTCTTCCAGCTGAGGTTAAGTACTGGTAGCCCTGCTCTTGGAATTGGATAGGGTCTAGGAGATAAGTCCTAACTTTATCAAGCATTAGCATGATCTGAATTGCAATGCCATGCTAGTGCCAGGGACTGGGTGTGAATCTTCTTTCATTCAGTCATGTTTATTGAGTGCTTACTCTGTGCAAAGCACTCTACTAAGTGCTTAGGAGAATACAGTATAACAACAGACACATTGCTGCTCATAATAAGCTCATGGGGGAGATAGACATTAGTAATGTCTCCCCCAATTAGACTGTAAGCCCGTCAAACGGCAGGGACCGTCTCTATCTGTTGCCGACTTGTTCATCCCAAGCGCTTAGTACAGTGCTCTGCACATAGTAAGCGCTCAATAAATACTATTGAATGAATGAATGAATAGAAATAAATAGATAAATTAGATATATTTTAAATTACAGATATACATGTCTTCTAAAGGACATTCTAGTCTTTTGGATTTGGTTTTCTTCTGGCATATCTTTGCATGAAGGGACAATATGCAGCCTCTGTAGGAACAAAATTTGGGCCAGCTTCCAATCCTGCATTCATTCATACAGTCATATTTATTGAACACTTACTGTATGCAGAGCACTGAACTAAGTGCTTGGGAGAGTACAATATAACAATAAACAGATACATTCTCTGTGCACAGTGAGTTTATGGTCTAGAAGGGGAAAAACCAAAGGG
Organism: Ornithorhynchus anatinus; assembly: GCF_004115215.2. Lineage (NCBI taxonomy): Eukaryota > Metazoa > Chordata > Mammalia > Monotremata > Ornithorhynchidae > Ornithorhynchus > Ornithorhynchus anatinus. The sequence goes on from NC_041728.1 coordinate 161,845,723, forward strand.
TACACCCCTGGGTGACCAACCTTTTGTGTTAACAGCGAATGTGCTAACCAGTTGCACCACAGAGTGGAGATCCTTGACTATATTCAGGATTTAACTATGAGCTGTAATTTGCAAAAAGTTCCTTAAGCTACCAAATCACTATTTCAGCAATTTATCTTCGATCCTCATAAGGGCCCTGTGAGTTACAGTAATAATAACAATGATGATGGTATTCGTTAAGTGCTTATTATGTGCCAAGCACTGTTCTAAGCGCTAGGATAGCTATAAGGTAATCAGGTGGTCTCACGTGGGGCTCACAGTCTCAATCCCCATTTTACAGATGCAGTAACTGAGGTACAGAGAAGTTAAGTAGCTTGCCCAAGGTCACACAGCAGGTAAGTGGCAGAAAAGGGATTAGAACCCACATCCTCGGACTCCCAAGCCCATGCTCTTGCCAGTAAGCATATCCTATCTCCATATTACTGATAAGAACACTGAGCCTCAGCCAGTTGACATGTTCCAAGTCACAGAATGGGCCAGTGGTAGAGCAGGGAGTAGAACACCAGTTTTATGACACTTCAGCTTTTTGCACTAGAAGATTGCTTAACTATCAGTCACTATGATGTGTTTTATAAGCCTTGAATATGGTAACTTGTTAGTATGGGAAGTACTGTATTTCATTTTTACAACATGAAGGTCCCATTTACTAGCTTATCCTCCCAGCAATTCCGGAAGATTGGTTAATATGAGTTTCAAGACTGTGGAAATAGAACGTTTAAGTGGACTGCCTAAAGCTACATGGTAGGCCAATGCAAAGTGATCATGGTCCCAAATCTGACACCCCACTAAATGCATTTGTTCTTTTTTTTAATTGCTGGTCTTCAGAACAATTAGGTTGAAAGTAAGTTGCTGAGCAAAAATATTCTTACAGCTGTACTCCCAGGATGACATCGTGGTGAGTCTCCTGTTGCATTCAATAGTATTTGAGAGCTTATTTGGTGCAAATAATTGTACTAAGCAATTGAGAGAGTGCAATAAGATTAGTAGATATCATCTCTCCTTTGAGCTTACAGTCTAGTAGGAGAGAAGTACTAAAATTAGTCACACATAAGAGGAAGAGCATTGTATAACACACATACATAAGGGCTATAGATGACCGGTGATGTGGTCAGGGGGGACGCATCTGCCAACTTTGTTACATTGTTCTCTCCCAAGTGCCTAGCGTAGTGCTCTGCACACAGTAAGCGTTCAATCAATACGATCAACTACAGGGAGAAGGGACTCCCATTCTGAGCCCTCCCCCTTTCCCTCTGCTCCCCCTCCCCTCCCCTCCCCATTCCCCCTTCTCCCACCCTCTGCTCTTCCCCCTTCCCCTCCCCTCAGCACTGTCCATATTTGTATATATTATTTATTACCCTATTTTGTTAATGATGTATATATCTCTATGATTCTATTTATCTTGATGTTGTTTTGCATTGCTTTGTTCTGTTTTGCTTTGCTGTCTGTCTCCCCCGTTTAGACTGTGAGCCTGTTATTGGGCAGGGATTTTCTCTATCTGTTGTCGAATTGTACATCCCAAACGCTTAGTACAGTGCCCTGCAGGTAGTAAGTGCTCAATAACTACTAGTGAATGAATGAAAGGGATGGATACCTTTATGCATAGGGGATGTGGAAGTGCTAGAGTGTCAGCGGGGAATGAAAGGGGATGTGGAGTTGAGAGAGTATTCAAGGGAAGCTTCCTGGAGAAGCAGTAGGGCCTAGTGGATAGAGCACAATCCTGGAAGTCAGAAGGACCAGGGTTCTAATCCCCGCTCTTCCACTTGTCTGTTGTATGGCCTTGGACAAGTCACTTCACTTTTCTGTCCCTCAGTTACCTCATCTCTAAAATGAGGATTACGACTGTGAGCTCCATGCTGGATAGGGACTGTGTCCATCCTGACAAGTTTCTATTTACTTCAGCATTTAGTACAGTGCCTGGCACATGGTAAGTGCTTAACAAGTACCACTGGGGGGAAAAATGTGATTTTAATGGGGTGTTGGGGATGGGGAAAGTAGTGCTTTGCCAGATTTGAAGAATAAGAGTTTCAGGCAGGACTGGGAGGTGTGAGCAAGACGTCGGTACTAAGAGAAACGAGGTTCAGGTACAAGGAGTAGGTTGGCTTGGGAGGAGCAAAGCATCTGAACTGAGTTTTAGTTGGAAAGAAGTAAAAGTATGTAGGAAATGAGTTCCTTGAAGCAATAAAGATTTAAGGGAGTCTATAGACAAAGGCAACTCCAAACAGTGTCTGCCATTTTGAGGTGTTTTTTTTTTTTCCCTCTTTATTATTTAATAAGCAGCTCAAGTAAGGAGCCAAAGATAATTTAGCCAATTTTTTTCTTCTTTTGGAATTGTTTGAGAATCACTGAAAGTGCTATGTAAGCACATTATACCTTGATGGGTAGAAAAAATTATAGTCCAAAACAGCGTAGCCAAGGTATAGTGCAAATTAACTCTTGACCTTCTCCCAAATAGAAAAGAGGAAGATGGTAGGACAGTCAGGGGAATCAATAGGCAATCATGCAACCCTGCAGTAAATTTGTTTCCTGTTGGCTTTCAGGTACTCCCGAGAGTGGAAAGTTTACAGAATTTGTCTTTGTTATGTTCATTTGAACCAGATATTCATCAGTATTCAAGGGATTTTGTTTGCTTAATGGAGATCTAGAAGCCTTTGGTTACTTAATATTGAACTTTCTGATATGTCAGAGAGCATTTCACGCAGCGAAAGACAGTCCATAATTCATAAAGTCATACCCATTTGGGCATTAGGGGATTGTGTTTCCATTGCTAGAACCGGATTATCAAAAACTATAAATGTATGTTTGTTAAACCTTATCAGTCTGGTAGGACCACTTAATTGCTCCTTTTGGAAAAAGGGTTTCTTTCTATCATCACCCTTTGCTTCATTTCTCCCTCTGCTAGAATTGGGTATTCATACTTGACCCTTCCTATGTCAGAGGGCTAGCAGGAGAACAAAACAAGATCATATGTAAGTGGTTTTTGTGTTCTGAGGAAAAGTGCTATACAATCTCAGGGTCATGATGTGTAGGCATGATTTTCTTCCTTTATTATAGATATGTAAAGATACCTAAGCCTTTTTAATGAATGGGAAAAAAAACCACCTTCCAAGAGCATTCTAGTTTTTACTGAAGTTATATCACTTGGTATCTCTCAATGACATTTATTGCGTTCTGACTTTTACTGTGTGAAGGGCAGTATACAAAGCACTGAGGGAGTATACTACACAGAGTTGGTAGAAATGTTCCCTGCCCACAAGGAGCTTACAGTCTAAAATGGGAGAGAGGCATTAAATTATGGAATGAACACAAGTGCTGAGGAGGTGGATATCAGGTACAATATCAAAGATATGGATTGTATTTCTTGAGCAATTACCATGTGCAGAGCACTGTACTAAGCACTTCAGAGAATACAATAGGTGGTAGATATATTCTCTGCCCACAACTGGCTTACAGTCTAGAGGGGAAGACAGACTTTAATAGAAAAAAAGACTCACATAATGATTGAGGGGAAGAAGGAAGGGTGAATAAAGGATGCACATCTAAGTACAAGGGCAACGTGGAAGGGAGTGGGAGAAGGGCAAATGAGGGCCCAAGTCAGGGAAGCCTTTTTGGAGATGATGTGCCTTTGATGATGCTTTAATAGTGGGGAGAGTGATAGTCTGTCCAATATGAAGGGTGTGGGGAGAGGGGCGATATTCTAGGCCAGAGATAAGATATGGGTGAGAGGTTGGTGATGAGATAGATGAGATCAAGGTACAGTTTGGTAGTAGAGGAGAGAAAGTGTGTGTGGGCTGGGTTGTAATAGGAAATGTTGGTATTTGTTAAGCGCTTACTATGAGCAGTGCACTGTTCTAAGCACTGGGGTAGATACAGGGTCATCAGGTTGTCCCACATGAGGCTCACAATTTTAGGAAGGAGCATGGCTCAGTGGAAAGAGCACGGGCTTGGGAGCCAGAGGCCATGGGTTCGAATCCCAGCTCTGCCGCTTCTCAGCTGTGTGACTGTGGGCAAGTCACTTAACTTCTCTGTGCCTCAGTTACCTCAACTTTAAAAGGGGGATTAAAATTGTGAGCCTCATGTGGGACAACCTGATTACCCTGTATCTACCCCAGCGCATAGAACAGTGTTCTGCACATAGTAAGCACTTAACAAATACCAACATTATTATTAATAGGGAATTGGGGAGGTAAGGTAAGATGAGGCTAGATGATTGAGTGCTTTAAAGCTGATGGTCAGGAGTTTCTGTTTTGAAGTGAAGATGGATGGGCAACCACTGGAGGTTCTTGAGGAATGAGAAACATGGACTTAATGAAAGTGCACAAATCCAGTGGAAGGGTGATGCAGAAGAGAGAGGGAGTAGGGGAAATGAGGGCCTCAGCAGGAAAGGTCTCTTAGAGGTGATGTGCTTTGAAGGTGGAAAAAGTGATGGTGGTTTCAGTCAGGCAATCATATTTGAGTGCTTACTGTTTGCAGAGCACTATACTAATCATGTGGGAGAATATAATATAACAGTATGCAATATAACAATTAACAGACATATACCCACAGTGAGCTTACAGTCTAGAAGACTGTTAGGCTAGAGTATGGAGACAGGCTGTGGGCAAGGGGTGTGGCTGCAGCTGGATTTATGCAGGCACATGGTAACCTGTGATGAAAAGTTCCTTCACTGGCACAGACCCATAGTGCTTTCTCACTTTTAGACCACGGGTTAGGTTTTTGAGTTGCCTTTGAAATGTGTTCCTTGCCATTCAGAGCTGATACCGATGGTGAGGCAAAAAAAGTTTGAAATACTAAACCACTTTTCAGATAGATGAGTTCATTTAGATAATCCACATTCCTCAATTGTCCAATCTGGGGTTTGACAGCTGGAGAGAAATACGGATGAGAAAAAGTGACTTGGACATAGACCCTAGAAGTGAACCACCATTATCCCTATCAGTGGTATTTACTGAGCTCTTTCTAGATGCAGACCATGGCACTAACCACTTAGGAGAATTCAGTAGTTAATAGATGTGATGCTTGCCTCCAAGAAGCCTAGGGGGTCCTGGTAGCAGGTTCACAATCGAAGAGGGTCAGACAGAAATTGCCTACAAATAATAAGACTGGAAGAAGAAAAATAGTGAAATGAGGAAAAGGAGGAGCAATTTGGAGGTCATGCAAGCAGAAATATGGACTATAATTTTGATTAATATTTCTCTATTTTGGGCTGGGGTCTCTCTTGGGAAATGGCAGGAATTCTGAGGGGGTTGTAGAGCTCAGAACTGTAGAAAAGTGAATCATTGGTGGCAATGAAAACCGTGGACAATTTGGTCTCCTCTCCTGTGAACCATTCTTAATGTCCAATAATATCTGACCGGATCCCAAGAGGAAGGGAAACTGGGCTGTGAGTCTGAAAATGTATGTCAAATAGGTGGGGATTGGATGAGGAGTGAGATGAGCTATTGAGAATCAAGTGATGAAAAGGTAAGAATCAGTTTGGTGCATGATGGTGACCAGATAACTTCCCATCTTCACAAAGAACAAAAAAGATTCTAGTAGGAGGCTAGCGGGTCAAGTAAGGAATAAACTACATTTGGGGAGAAAAAAAGATGTTTCAGATATTGAGTTTCTACGTTTTTGAGTGGTCCTTACACCTGTCCCCTCCAAAAACTGGATGAAGAGAATAAAGACTCTAAAATATGTAACTTTCACTTGGCTAATATTTTTGAGAGCAAATGTTTCTACCGTGAAGATTCTAGGTAATAAAAACTGATAGTCATGTGATAATATGAAAAATGACTTCATCTTTTTGACATTTTAAAAAGCCTTAGAAATTTGCCTTTAGTAATGCATTGTCTTACCAAAATGGATTGGGAGTCATAGTAAATACTTGCAAACATAAAACTTTATGTACAAAATGTGATTGATTTTTTTTTAACCAGTACCTATTTTATTGATTTTATTTCTTAGTTCCTGAATCAAGTTTTCAGAAAATCCAGATGATTTTTCAGGGTGTATATGCTGATTTACTGCATTGATTGTAAGCCACAATGGAAGGAGTGGTCAGTGAGGTCTCAGTTAAATCAATGGTTTTTATTGAGCACTTATTTTGTGCAGAGAATAAATAATGTACATGCCATCAATCCATGGTATTTGAGTGCTTACTGGGTATGGGACACTGTATAAAATGTTTGGGAGGTACAACAGAGTTGGTAGAGTCTTTCCCTGCTCAAAGTGAATTTACAGTCTAGACAGGGACACAGACATTAAAATAAATAATTTACTCATCCGCACATAGGTACTGTGGGGTGAATACCAAATGTTTAACGGGTGCAGATCCAAGTGCATAGGTGATGCAGAAGGGAGAGGGTATCAGGGAAAAGGGGGCTTAATTGGGGAAGGCCTCTTTGTGGAGATGTGACCTTAATTAGGCTTTGAAATTGGGGAGAGTGGTGATCTGGCATATATGGAAGGGGAGGGAATTCCAACTGGTCAGAGGGAAGAAACTAAAACTTGGCTGTTGAATTTTGGATTAATACTCTGTCATACAGACATTACATTTTGATTAGTCAGAGTAATGTCCTGGATTTGGAGATAAGTGGTGGGGGAAAGAGAGCGACAAAAAAATACTGACACTTCCTTGTGGTTTTCCTGGAAGGTTAAAGGTACAGGCAGAGCAGCGTGGCTCAGTGGCAAGAGCCCGAGCTTGGAAGTCAGAGGTCATGGGTTCGAATCCCGGCTCTGCCACTTGTCAGCTCTGTGACTGTGGGCAAGTCACTTCACTTCTCTGTGCCTCAGTTCCCTCATCTGTAAAATGGGGATTAAGACTGGGAGCCCCACGTGGAACAACCTGATTCCCCTGTGTCTACCCCAGCGCTTAGAACAGTGCTCGGCACATAGTAAGGCTTAACAAATACCAACATTATTATTATTATTATAAATAATGAATGAAACTCAGAAAATAAACTGGCCATTTCAGATTAATGTAATCTTAAATATTACACCAACTTTCCTGGGTACCTAAGGGACTTTGAAAATTCATGACTTAACTGTCATAAATTTTAATTCACTAACAAGTTTGGATTCCGTATTTAGGCACTCTTGCTGTACAATGGAAAGAGACCACCCTGGGAATCAAGAGACCTGGGTTCTAGTATTGGTTTTACTTGCAGGATCTAATGATAATAATAATAATGGTATTTGTTCATCCCTTACTATTTGCCAAGCACTCTTCTAAGTGCTGGGATAGATACAAGGTAATCAGGTTGCCCCATGTGGGGCTCACAGTCTTAATCCCCATTTTTACAGATGAGGTAACTTAGGCACAGAGAAGTGGCTTGCCCAAGGTCACAAAGCAGACCAGTGGAGGAGCTGGGATTGGAACCCTTGTCCTCCCAAGCCTGAGCTCTTGCCACTAAGCCACGCTGCTTCTCTAATTACTCCATTATTGGCGAAAATTTATGGAGAACCTTCAGGGTATTCTATGAGGTGGACAGGCCCAGCAGGAAGCCTGAAAAATAATTGACAATGTGGGTGGCAGAGGTCTCAGGTGCTCCCATGACAACTGTTTGCCGGGTCCTTGTGCTGTAGTACAACCCTGTGCTCTGCTATGATCACTTTGGCTGTGATTCCTGTATGCACTGCACACAGTAAATGCTCAATAAATACGATTGAATGAATGAGGGGTAGAGGGGGAAGGCCGCTTTGTGTGAGCTTCATAATGTAGTGCAATCCTGTCTTTCTCGCTTGTTGCACTCCATATCCCAGCAGGAGTATGACTGTCAGGGAGAAGAGTGTGAGAAAAGCCCTTTAATAGTAATAATAATTATGGTATTTGTTACCACAATCAATCAAAGGTATTTAATGAGCACTTACCTTGTGCCGAGCTTTGTACTAAGCACTTCAATACAACAGAATTGGTAGACTTATTCCTTGACCATGAGGAATTACTCATATATTCCTGCATTCCACGCTCTCACAGTAGGACACGGGTGTGGGCTTGGGACAGGACCATTTCCGTGCTTTGATCCCAGTCTGGCATTGGGAGGCCCGGCCCTTCTAGACTGTAAATTCATATGGGCAGGAAGCTTGTCTACCAGCTCTGTGGTGGTGTATTCCCCCAAGCGCTTAGTAAAGTACTCTGAGTACTCTGAGTATGCTGAGAAGCAGCATGGCTCAGTGGAAAGAGCCCAGACTTGGGAGTCAATGGTCATGAGTTCGAATCCCAGCTCTGCCACTTGTCAGCTGTGTGACTGTGGGCAAGTCACTTAACTTCCTGTGCCTCCGTTACCTCATCTGTAAAATGGGGATTAACTGTGAGCCTCACGTGGGACAACCTGATGACCCTGTATCTCCCCCAGCGCTTAGAACAGTGCTTGGCACATAGTAAGTGCTTAACAAATACCAACATTATTATTATTATTACTCTGCACTCAGTATTTGCTCAATAAATACCATTAATTACAAGAAATTAGCAATCTAGAGGAAGAGCATAGTGTAATCATAATGTTGCTCCATGTGATTTCTTGGTTCTGAAGTCTCAGGTTGAAGATTCATCTGCCAATAAGCAGCCAAATGATAATAATAATGTTGGTATTAAGTGCTTACTATGTGCAGAGCACTGTTCTAAGTGCTGGGGTAGATACAGGTTAATGAGGTTGTTCCATGTGAGGCTCACAGTCTTAATCCCCATTTTACAGATGAGGTGACTGAGGCATAGAGAAGTTAAGTGACTTGCCCACAGTCACACAGCTGACAAGTGGCAGAGCCAGGATTTGAACCCATGACCTCTGGCTCCCAAGCCTGTGCTCTTTCCACCGAGCCACGCTGCTTCTCAAAGAATAACATGCTTGCCAGCTGGTTCCTAAGGCAAGCTCAAGGGGTTATATTTATTTGTAACTCTTGGAGACTGGCCTGAAGTCCACCCTGGTGCATCCCTAGTGAAGTGTGGGGTCTTGCTTGTCTTATGCTATCGACTCATCTCCAACCCATAGCGACGCCATGGACACATCTCTCCCAGAACGCCCCACCTTCATCTGCAATTGTTCTGGTATTCTATCCATAAGATAAAAATACCAAAGTGATTTACCGTTGCCTCCTTCCACACAGTAAACTTGAGTCTTCGCCCTTGACTCTCATGCCTCTGCTGTCCAGCACAAGTGAGGTTTGACTTGTAGCAGATGGCCTTCCACTCACAAGCCACTGCCCAAGCTAGGAATGAAATTGATATGCCTCTGCCTGACACTCCATCCTTTGCTCTATACTGGTAGAGTACTAGAAACTGTCCAGATGTGACCTTGAGAGGGGGAAGTGTGGGGTAGAAGGACTTAAAGAACAGATGGTCCACCCTTAAATCACTTTTTCTCTCATGCCTGCCCCAAAACAATGAACCTGGGCTCATAAAATATGCTCCGTGACTAGGGCCCGAGGAGAGCAGGGGCTGCAGCCACAGCCCTAGATTCCAGGCTGAGGGGAGATCACAGAAACTGCCTGAGATGTACAACTGACTCAAGCTGCCTCTATTTCATATAAAAATCACGTGTTTCTTGACCGTCCAACCGGGGTGCCACTCGGGATTTGGACAGCCTTTCTGTGTGCACAGTGTCGCCACAGCTGTCGATGCTGCATTGTTCTCTTCATCCACACACTCTCATGGGCATTAAGCACTCAGAAAATACCACTGATTGAGAGTCAAACTTCACTGTCAGTCGTGTTTTCTTCTAATATGGACAACCCTTTGTGTATGTTTGTAAAAGAAACATGGCCTAGTGGAAAGAGTCTGTTCTCTGCCATTTATCTTGGGCAAGTCTCTTAATCTTTCTGGGCCTGTTTTTTCAACTGCAAAATGGGGATTCAATGCCCGTTCCTCCTGCCCCTTGTATTGAGAGCCATATGGGTCTGAGCTGATGTCTTGTATCTAACCCAGATCTTAGTAGAGTGTTCGTTCATATTAAGCACTAAACAAATACCACTATTATTGTATGCATATGTAGGCCTGAATCAGACCTTCTCAAAATGCTGCTGATCATTTGTAATGTCACTCATGAGTAATGGTCCCTGCTGCTCCAACCCTGCCCTTCTTTCCTCTTCTGCACACATGCAGCAGCCATTTTACATTTTTCCACTCAGTCCAGTGCTTTGAACACAGTAAGCACTTAATAAGTATGACTGAATGACTCAACTAACAGGTGAGAAGTTGTTGAAAGAGCAGAAGGAGGAGGAGATCATGTGGGGCCACAAACATAGAATGGAATTCTGCCAGCCCCAGGATCTTCCCTGGACTGTCTCTGTCCTGCCACCCCTCACATCTTCCCGGCTAAGTCCAGCCCCGGGAGGAGGTGGCCCTTGCTGGGCCACTTGCTGTCTGGCCTGGAACCAGCACGCCCAAGTCTCTCAGCATCAGGTTGGGTCAGGAGAAGGTGGCCTGGGAGAGGTCACCTGTCAATCTCATCTATCTCATTGCCCAACTCTCACCCACATCCTGACTCTGGCCTGGAATGCCCCTCCCCCCCTTCATTTTTGACAGGCAGTTTACTCTGCCCACCTTCAAAGCCTTAATGAAGGTACTTTCCCAAGACTCTTCCCTGACTAAACCTCTAGGTTTAACTGGCAAGCTGTACTGGGACTGTTGCATGCCCTAGGGGAAGCGCATTCTGTGGATTTTACTTACTTGGGAAGCAGTGTGGCCTAGTGGATAGAGGACGGGCCTGGGAGTCAGAAGGACCTGCGGTCTAAGTCCGAATCTGCTTCTTGTCTGCTCTGTGACCTTGGGCAAGTCACTTCACTTCTCTAGGCCTCAGTTACCTCATCTGCAAAATGGGGATTAAGACTGTGACGCCTTTTCCACCCCCCCCGCCCCCTTCCCCAAATGTGGGGACAAGAACTGCATCCACTTGATTAGCTTATATCTACCTCAGTTCTTTGAACAGGGCTTGATAAATAGTAAATGCTTAAATACTATTATTGTTATTATTTCCTCTTCTCTCACTCCCTTCTGCACCACCCTCACGCTTGGATTTTTCTCCCTTTATTCACACGTCCCTGAGCCACACAGTTTTGTACATATCCATATTAATGTCTCCCCCTCTAGACTGTAATCTCATTATGGGCAGGGAACATGTCTACCGACTGTTTTATATTGTACTCCCCCAAGCAGTTAGTACTGTGCTCTGCACATTGTGAGCGTTCAATGAATAAAATAAGCTGATTGGTTGGAGGTCCTCCAGAATCAGCAGACAGCCTAGGACTGTCAGATCCTTTCTCCCTTCTCTCTCCATCCTGACTTTCAATGAAATCCCGAATCCTGGCTTGCAAGCCCTGGGATCTGGAATATCAATCTTGGCTTGGGTCCTTGGGGGTGAGGGTTTGGTGTTCTCTCACTTATGCCTGCTCACGCACTCTCTCCTGCCCCTCCATGCTGTTCAGCATTGGAGTGGAATCCTCTGCTCCGGCAAATGCATGTGAACAAAGTGAGATGTACAGACCCAGCTTGTGAAAGTCTAGTCCAGAGAATGCCATCCCTCAAGTCTTCCCCTTTCCTTTCTGCTCCCCTTGTAGGCTCCCTCATCCCGATGGTGTAGAAGACAAAGTTAAAGGGCTTCTCCAATAAAGTGGTGGGAGCATGGACATGTTACATGTGCCTTTAAGGTGGGAAGGCTTCCAATGCCCAGCTCATTGCTTAGTGCTGAATTCTGGATTTCCCCACAACCCCTTCCAGTTTTGTTTTGTTTTATGTAATTTGTTAAGCACTTACTTTGTGCCAGGCACTGTTTCAAGTGCTGGGGTAGATACAAGGCAATCAGTTGGACACATTCCCTGTCCCACGTGGAGCTCAGGCTTAATCCCCACTTTACAGATGAGGGAACTGAGGCACAGAAAAATGAACTGACTTGCCCAAGGTCACACAGCAGACAAGTGGCAGAGCCGGGTCTGGAACCCAGTTTCTGCCCAACTCCCAGGCCCATGTTCTATCCAGTAGGCTACGGTTCTCCTCTAGGCCTAGACAGGGGAGACGAGGTGGGAAGGTGAAGGTGGAGAAGGTAGGCAGGGTGCTGAGAATGATGTCATTGGTTCCCAAAGGGGGAATGGTTTGTTGGGTTCTAATAATAATAATAACAGTAATAATGACAAAAATAATTGTGCTATTTAAGAGCTTACTATATGCCAGGCACTGTACCATGCACTGGGGTACATACAAGATAACTGAGATGGACACAGTCCCTGCCCCACTCTGGATCACAGTCTTAATCCCTATTGTTCAGAGAAGGAAACTGAGGCATAGAGAAGTGAAGTGACTTGCCCAAGATCACATAGCAGAAAAGTGGCAGAGTCAGGATTAGAACCCGGCTCCTGCTACAGGCTATAGGATCCCCCTCTTGCCTGCTTTCAGTCATGCTATGCAATAGAGTCCTGCTCCCTTGGGAGAGGGGCTATCCTGATGGATCCAGGGTCACTGCCTCAACTTGGCCTATGAAAGGGATCTCAGGAATCCTCTTGGTGGCAACTGCCCCAGATGTACGATAGATGCTCAAATAACAGTGGTAGGGAGAGGGCAGAGGAGGACGAGACCTAGGAAAATTTGGGTGCCATACAAATCTGTTTCAGGCCATTTGAGGTGGTGGGAGATAACTATGGAGGGTGGGCATCCTGCATACAAAAGTAGAGTGGCCCTCTCTGTACAGAAATTTCAAGAGGATTGTGAAACTGAGGCCAGATTGAGATTAGCTCCAGCATATCGAAGGATAATTTGTGTGCCCCCGGTGTGATAGAAGCTCATCAGACTTTTCAGTTACATCCCCGTCCTTTAGATAAAAGTCACTGTGAGTGGACTTGTCTTTACAAATGAAGGACAAATAAGCATCTACATGTGTAGCTTACATATTATTAGGCATGCGGAAATATTTGAGTAAGAAAATGAACTAAACAGAGGGAAACCTTCTCTGAATTTAACAGATGGGAGAAGCTGCTTTGCTCTTTCCAAGCTTGGTGGCTCTTATTCATCTCTAAAACCAATCAATTTGTGAGTCTAATCTACAGGAATGCTATTGACTTCAGAGCAATCTGTAAGCAGACAGGCTTTCCTATCCCTTTTTCCCCCACCTCCCCCAACACATTCTGTTTCTAGTCTTATTTTTCTGAATTTATTTAGGTCGAGGGCGGCTGTGTTCCAGTGGGGAACTTGCTGCTGCTGTCATCACATCCTGCTGTGGCTCGGGATCCCCCTCCTTTTGGGTCTGAAAAAATCAGGGTGCCATGTTTGCACTGGGGTGGGGTTGTGTGTGACAGAGGTGCAGTTTTAGCAGAGAAGAAGATCTATTGGTGGGAAAGGAGGGGGCTGCTTGACCCATCTTCTCCCTTGCTGCCTCTTTCCTGTCATCCATCCCTTCCCAATCCAGCTCTGACTCCCCAAAATTTGTAGCCCCTGGAGGTTGGGACTTTATGCTGTGGTGACAGTGACATTAGCTTGATGGAACCCAGGAATATTACACTGGAGCTGTTAAATTATTCACTTTAAAAGGGAGCTAGAATAATGGGGAAAAATGTGGTGGGTGGTGGTGCTGGGGATAGGGACAAATCCTCCAAGAAGCCTTACCTGACTGAACCATCCTTTCCTCTTCTTCCACTCCTGTGTTACCCTGATTTGCTTCCTTCATTCGTCCTCCCTCCCATCCCCGTATGTGCAGAAATTAATTTATTAATGTCTGTCCCCCCGTCTAGACTGTGAGCTCGTTTTGGGCAAGGAATGTGTCTGATGTTCTAGCATACTCTCCCACATGCTTAGTATAGTGCTTTGCACACAGTGCTCGATAAATATGGTTGAATAAATGAATTTGGGATGTGGGATGACAGTACAGGAAATCTGTACCGGTAGTGGTAGTGACAAAGAAAGACAGGGAGGGGTGGAGTTATCTTCCTGAGGAATTTGTAAAAGCATTCAATCGATCCTCTTACTATGTGTAGAGCACTGTTCTAAGCGCGTGGGAGAATACAGTATAGCAGAGTTGGTAATCACATTCCCTGCCCACAATCTATTGTAGGAGACAGACATTAATATAAATAAATTATAGATATGTACATGTGTGCCGTTAGCATTCACTAGAAGAGCAATCACAGAGGAAGTGATTTCCATGAAACTGATGTTTAAAAAAAAACAAATTTGGAGAAAATTTTAGAGCAAATTTGTTTTTTTTTTTTTTTTACCATTTTTACTTACTAGGACTGTGTTTACACATTTTTTAGGAAAAAAAAAAAAGACATCCTGAATATAGGCTCAAATTATACCCTTGCCTCAGATGGAATCAAAATGAATACAATCTTGAAATTTTCCTGTGTCTGAAAACTTAATTTGATATTTTCTATTCCACATTAGTGATCTGCAGACAGCACAGACTGTAAAATTAATTGAAGCAGCCATCTCTTCTGGCTCATCTAATCTTACATCTAATTATCTTATCTGAAGCACAAATACAGTAGTTATATGTCTCTGTTTAAAGGGCAGCTTCAAAATGTAAATATTAAAAATGAGCTCTCTGGTTTTCTAGAGACAAATGGGCATTATATTATACTACATGGCATAACTCATGGATTTAGCTGACAGAAATATATAACAGTTCTGCTGATCACGTTACTGTATCAATAAAATGTAATGCTGACCCAGAAATCTCTGCTTTGCTTATTTTAATCCTTAACCTACATAAGCATTCCAGAAATTTAAGAATAAAATCTTAAAAATCTTTTCCAAGGATATGTTGTCAGATTAACCCATCTCCTAAATAAGAGACTGTTAGTCACGATGAATGATGAGTTGATATTCTACAACGCATAATCTTAATTAAAATATTATGAGCAATTAAACTCTGCTCATGGAGCTATAACATTTTTATATATAACACAATAAAACAGTGCTAGGGACCGTTCAAGCTTTCTGTATGAATCTAATTAGCTCTGACAAGTGTGATTTTTTTTTCTTATTCAAAATCTTGTAGATTTATCAAGTTGCATTTGGAAAGCTTTAAACAGTTTGGTGTTTAAAACTGATATTTTATTAGTACTTAGGTCTCTGGAAAGCTGACATACATCGAGTTGAAGTTTTGCTGATGTAACTGCAGCACCTGATTGTTGTTGAAAGAGAAGTCTGAAGGGCAGATCTGTCCGTAGGAATTTTCTGTGTCATTTAGGGGAGGAGGCTGCAGTTTTCCATTTCAGGAATGGGCACGAACTTCCTCTCTCCAAGCGACATCCCAGTTCACAGTTTTTGTTTTTGTTATTAAGCATTCACTTTGTGTCGGACACTGCTCTGAGCTCTTGGGCAGATACAGGTTAATCGGGCTCCTTGTGGGCAGGGGATGTGTTTCTTTATTGTTCTATTATACCCAGTGATTAGAAAAGTGCTTCATTCATTCAATCTTATTTATTGAGCGCTTACTGTGTGCAGGGCACTGTACTAGGCACTTGGAAAATACAATTCAGCAGCATATAGAGACAATTCCTACCCTGCAATGGACTCATGGTCTAGAAGTGGGCTCACAGTCTGAAATTCAACCTAGCTTCAGATGAAAGCGTGGCGGAGCGGACATGATCTATGCTATGCATCTGATTCAGGATGAGCCCAGGAGATCACACCACATCCTCTATATGGACCTGACCAAAGTCTTTGATACCATCTGCAGATCTGGATTTACTGTGGATTTACCATGTTAATGCAATCACTTGTCCTATGCCTCCTGGCTTTTGGCACATAGTAAGTGCTTAACAGATACAGACATTATCATTATTATCCTCGATTAGACTGTAAGCCCATCAAATGGCAGGGACTGTCTCTATCTGTTGCCGACTTGTTCATTCCAAGTGCTTAGTACAGTGCTCTGCACATAGTAAGCGCTCAATAAATACTATTGAATGAATCCTCTCCCAAGCCCTTAAAACAGTGCTCTGCACACAGTAAGTGCTCAAGAAATTTGGGAATGAACACAGTCTCTGTACCACATAGAGCTGACAGTCACTGACCCTTCCTAACAGTTCACCACTTGTGCCTCTCCTGCCTCTGACCCAGTGTTCATGAGATTCCACTTACTTGCCTAGTAATAATGATAATAATCCTGTTATTTGTTAAGCACTTACTGTGTGCCAGGTATTGTGCTAAGCACCGGAGTGGATACAAGAAAATTGGTTGGACACAGTCCCTGTTCCATGTGGTCCTCACAGTCTCAATCCCCGTTTTACGGATGAGGTCACTGAGGTCCAGAGAAGTGAAGTGACTTGCTCAAGGTCACACAGCAGAGAAGTGGCAGAGCAGGAATTAGAACCCATGACCTTCTGGCTATCTCTTCTTTCAAACCTGAAGCAGCGTGGCTCAGTGGAAAGAGCACGGGCTTTGGAGTCAGGGCTCATGAGTTCGAATCCCAGCTCTGCCACTTGTCAGCTGTGTGACTGTGGGCAAGTCACTTCACTTCTCTGGGCCTCAGTTCCCTCATCTGTAAAATGGGGATGAAGACTGTGAGCCCCACGTGGGACATCCTGATTCCCCTGTGTCTACCCCAGCGCTTAGAACAGTGCTCGGCACATAGTAAGCGCTTAACAAATACCAACATTATTATTATTACCTAGAACTACCTCCTCTTTCAAACCTATCAAACCGGAACTGCTCACCACTGCCTTTAAGGCCATTCAGTCATCTCTTCCCCCATCCTGCTTAGTCTTCCTCCTCTCCCACTTCAACTCAGTTTGCAAACCTGACCCCTCTAACAATAATAATGGTATTTGTTAAGTGCTTACTGTGTGTAAAACACTGTTCTAAGCACTGGGGGATACGAGGTGATCAGGTTATCCCACGTGGGGCTCACAGTTTTAATCCCCAATTTCAGATGAGGTAACTGAGGCACAGAGAAGTTAAGTGAATTGCCCAAAGTCACACAGCTGGCAAGCGGCAGAGCTGGGATTAGAACCCATGACCTCTGACTCTCAAGACCGGGCTCTTTCCACTGAGCCAAGCTGCCTTCCTTTTCCTCAGCTCCTCCTCTCTTCCCCATCTCCCCGACTCACTCCTTTTGCTCAACACCCCCGCCCCACACCACTTGTGTATATTTGTACTTATCTATAATTCTATTTATATTAATGCCTGTTTGTTTTGATGTGCATATAACTATAATTCTATTTATTTATATTGATCCTATGGATGCCTGTTTTCTTGTTTTGATATCTGTCTCCCCACTTTTAGACCGTAAGCCCAATGTGGGCAGAGACTGTCTCTACTGCAGAATTGTACTTTCCAAAAGCTTAGTATAGTGCTCTGCACACAGTAAGCGTTCAATAAATACGACTGACTCAATGAATAAATGAGTGCCATGGGGAAGAGATGAGTATCAAAGTGCCTAGGGGATACAAAACCAAGAGTGCAAATGAGAAGTTAATCAGGGGAGACGTCTTAACGAAGAGTGCCTCATTCTTGTCTCTCTCACCTTTCAGAAGGGCAGTATTTCCTGGTGGATAGAGCATGGGCCCGGGAATCAGAAAGACCTGGCTTCTAATCCTGGATCCTCTACTTGTCTGCTGTGTGACCTTGGGAAAATTACTTCCCTTCTCTGGGCCTCAGTTCTGTCATCTGTCAAAAGGAGATTAAGACGGTGAGCCCCATGTGGGACAGGGACTGTGCCCAAACTGATTAGTTTGTATCTACCCCAGTGCTTAGAACAGGGCATGACACATAATAAGCACTTAATAAATGCCATCATTATTACTATTATTATTATGTTTTTGAGCTGCCCCCTGCCTGGAATTCACTCCTATTTCCTATTTGATCACCACTCTCCCTATCTTCAAAACCCTACTAAAAATCTTACACCTCCTTTAAGAAGTCTCCCCTGACTAACTTGCCATTTCCCCATCATTTGTGCACTTGCTTTTGTATCCCCTAGGCACTTTGATACTCATCCCATCCCCACAGCACTCTATTCATTCACTCAGTCGTATTTATTGAGCGCTTACTGTGTGCAAAGGACTGTACTAAGCTTTTGGAAAGTACAATTCAGCAGTAGATACAATCCCTGCCCACAGTGGGCTTACAGTCTCGAAAGGGGGAGACAGACATCAAAACAAACAAATAGGCATCAATAGTATCAATATAAATAAATAGAATTATAGTTATACACATCAAAACAAGTAAGCAGACATTAATATAAATAGAATTATAGATATGTGCTGTGGGGCAGGGGCATCGAACAAAGGGAGCGAGTCGGGGTGATGGGGAGGGGAGAGGGGCTTAGTCTGGGAAGGCCTCTTGGAGGAGGTGAGCCTTCCTATCCTTATACTCTGTTGCTTCCCCAATCTGTAATTCATTTTAATGTCTCCTCCACTAGATTATAAACTCCTCCAGGGCAGGGATTGTGTCTACCAACATTATTGTCTTGTACTCTCCTATGTTCTCAGCCTGATGCTCTGCTCAGTGTCAATGACATAAGCTCCTCGTGGGCAGGGAAAGTGTCTGCCGACTCTGTTGCATCATACCCTCCAAAGTGCTTAGTTCCAATGTTCCATAAATACAGTTGGTTGACTGAAATATTACTGATTGATTGAGACCTGCCAAACTAATAGTATCCCTCTTAAATTTTAAACCTCCCCAAAATCTAAGAGCATAAGAAATGACATTTCTCCATGTGAGGACATTGCTCCACTGAGATCAGTATTCTGTCTCTGACACTGGCAAAATGCTACTCTGAGAAATCTTGGGATGACTGTCCTGGATGTTGATCCTTAAATTTAGAGAAATGTCATTTCACAGCCATCAGTCAATGACATTTATTGAGTGTTTACTAATTGCAGAGCACTGTCCAAAGCACTTGGGAGAGTACAATGCAACAGAGTTGGTAGACACTTTCCATTTCTATACCATGTTTAGACATTCTAGAGGGGGAATTTAACACCATTAACTTTCTTTCTAGTGGTCCATTATTGTCTGCTCATCCCCATTCATTTATCCAAGTTCCTCTTGAGCTTTTACCATTTTTTTTTGTCTATTGGGTATTATTCTCTGATTCTCCAGTGTCTAAGATACTCCCTATTAGGCACATTGTAAAGAGCCTTAACTCTTGATATCTCTAGCGGATATACTTTGTGAGTTGTTATAATTATTAGGCATGCATTACATTTAAAGGTCTTCAGTGTCTTGAAGAGTTAATGCTTCTCTCAACTGCCAGGGAATAGCTTCAGTCACCAGCAGAATTGGGATCAATATTTTCTAGGGACCAAGTTCATTATTTCCAAATTGCTTGGAGCTTCTTGGAATGAAAGGAACAGTATAAGGCCAAAACTGTAGCTAGGAATCTAGGCCATACAGAGGCAATCTTTGTTTTCAAGTGATTGAAATATTTTTCATGAAGGAAAATCATTCTTCATAATACTACCAAATTTTACAGTCATCACTAATCTTTGAGTGCCTCTTCCAATCAGGGGACTGTTCTAAGCATGGCCAACAAAGTCTTCCTATGAATTAATTGTGGTCTCCCATATGAAAACTGGGTCTCTTCATTTCTATAGTGAGTCTTCTTCCTTGGGTTTGTAGTAAAATGTTTATTTTCCTTTTTTTGAAAAATGAAGGAACTGAACTTTGCAGCGGTGATTGTCTGACTCCATTCAGTCTTCTTGATAATTTTCTCGAATCTGTGTCAGATGGTTCTATTATTCAGTGCTTCCCAAAACAATGGGTTTGTAAACTTGAATTGATGTGCTGCTTTTACTTTTTTCTCCCACTCGTTCTAATAAAAAAGGTCTCTTTGACATTTAATTCCTCTCTAATTCAGCAGTTCATCTCATTTGTAATCTGGCCAAATCGGAGACTGACATGGGAAGTTACCCATGTGACACTCATCTGCTGAGAATGGATTGAAATGGATTCTGGGATCCTTTCGGATTAATTCCCTCAATTTTTAATCAGCAGAATAAAGGTCTTATATTTAATAGACAACATACCTGGGAGGAACCTAATCTATTCTTTCGAAGTCGGTCAGAAGCACACCTGCATTCTATCAAACGGAGGGAAATCTCTCCTATTTCTTCTCCCTTGGTGATCCGCCCTGTTATTTAACAAACCCTACCAGGAAAATTGTAAATCCAGGCTAAATCCCTCATGCTGAGGCTTGTCATTTCTTGTTCTGCTCACAGTGGAACTGGAAGCAAACTGGTCACCGTCCTCTGTATAATAACCCTTTAAAGACATGAAGACTTTAGGTAAATTGCTGCTCTCTTTCCTCAGGTTAAATAATCCCAGGTACTTTAGTCTGTCCTTAGAAGCTATTTCATTTTGATCTAGAATAGAGTGATAGTTGAAAAAGAAAGTTATGATCTTTGAGAGAATTGTGAGCTAGGCAGGGAAAAGTGATGCATTAAGATAGTCCTTTACACTGAGCTGACCTAGGGACTTCAAAGGAAGCCTTAAACATGCAGAGGAGGATTTGGACAGTCACCCTAAAAATCCCTGGATTGAAGTTGGTCCTGAGAAACGTAAATGTATCATTGTAACTTAAAACACTCAGTGGCAACCAAATACTCAAAATGTCTTTCTTTAATGTCTCCACTGAGGTCAGATGATTCAGAGGCAAATGCTCTACATGACTTGATAGGTATTACTTAAGGAGTTCTAATTATAGGTGATCCAGGAAGTGACACCTTTATGCAGATGCTGATCAGTTATTAGACTCAACTATAAATTAGCTGACCATTTTGTTTTTGTTGAAAAGCAAAAGTTCGGAATGTCAGAATACAGAAGCAGCATGGCTCAGTGGAAAGAGCATGGGCTGGGGAGTCAGAGGTCATGGGTTCGAATCCCACTCTGCCACTTGTCAGCTTTGTGACTGTGGGCAAGTCACTTCACTTCTCTATGCCTCAATTACCTCATCTGTAAAATGGGGATTAAGACTATGAGCCTCATGTGGGACAACCTGATTACCCTGTATCTACCCCAGGGCTAAGAACAGTGCTCTGCACATAGTAAGTGCTTAACAAATACCAACATTGTTATTATTATTATTATTATTGTTATTATTATTAGAACTTCTTCCTTTCCTTCTTGATGTGCACAACTGAGACAAAGATGTGAGAGGGTGAGAAATCCAAGTCTCCTAGACATCCAGGATTTAATTGCCCTCAGCAGACTACAGCCTAAAGTAAAAGTACTAAAAAAGTGAAATGAACAAGGACACCTTGGGGGGGGGGGGGCCGGGGTTCAGTGCAAATAGGCTAACCAGAGCAATCCCAATTTGGAGACATAACTATATTTTTCTCTAATTGCCACTGTAATGGCTCTCCAATCCTGGATAAAGAATTAGTTCTACATATTAGGGATGTCATGAGCTTATATAGGATGTTGTGGCAAAAGTAGAATGGCGGAGTGGATAGAACACGGGCCTGGGATTGAGAAGGTCCTGGGAGTCAGAAAGTCATGGGTTCTAATTCCTGCTCTGCCACTTGTCTGCTGTGTGACCTTAAGCAAGTCACTTCACTTCTCTGGGCCTCATTTACTTCCTCTGTAAAATGGGGATTGAGACTGTGAGCCCCATGTGGGACAAGGACCGTGTCCAACCCCATTTGCTTGTATCCACCTCAGTGCTTAGTACAGTGCCAGGTACATAGTAAGTGCTTAACAAGTACTACAATTATTATTCTGATTGTTGTTAATAATTATTAAGATCAATTTTTGGTATTTGGGAACACTTATTGTGTACATTGTACTAAGAGATTGGGAGAGTACAATAAAATAGACCTGATGTTCCCTGCCCACAAGGAGCTTATAGTCTAGATGGGGGAGACAGAAATTAAAATAAGTTATGGATAGGGAAATGCTGATTGTAGTACCATGTACTTGAGTTTTGTGGAGTTGACGGTGGGGTGCGTAACAAGTGCTCATGGGGTGAAAATACAAATGAAGCTGGGCGGTCTAGTTAATTGAGCACAGTGTAGTAGTCACAGGGACCTTCCCACCCACTTGTCTTCTGTGTGATCTTGGGCTTGGGCAAGTCACTTCACTTTTCTGTGCTTTAGTTATTTTATCTATAAAGTGGGATTACTTAAGGCTGTGAGCCCCATGTGGGATATGGACTGTGTCCAACTTGATTAGCTTGTATTCCCAGTACTTAGTACAGTGCCTGGCACCTACTATGCACTTAACAAATAGTCAATCAGTCAATTGTTTTTACTGAGTGCTTACGGTGTGCTGAGCACCGTACTAAGTGCTTGGGAGAGTAAAGTATAACAGACACATTCCCTGCCCAATTCCCTGCCCACATCGAGCTCTCAGTATAGAGAGGGAGACAGACATTAAAATAAATGAATCGATTACAAATATGTACATAAGTGCTGTGGAACTGAGGGAGGGGTGAATAAAGGGAGCAAATCAGGGTGCAAAAGGGAGTGGAAAAGGAAAATATGGGGTTATTCAGGGATGGCTACTTGGAGGAGATGTATCATGCAGAGTTAGACAGTCAAATACCGTAAGAAAAATGCATGGGTAACACAGAAAGGAGGGTAAATGGAGAAAATGAGGGTTTGGGGAAGAAAATGGGGTAATATAATGCAAATATAATGCAGATTTGAGTAGAAATGGTTTGGGTCTTGTCTAGGAGAGCTAGGAAATTTGCAGTGAAAAGTGAAATGAAAATTGTAGGTTTTCTTTTAAACCCAGATTTGAAATAAGGAAATGGGTAATTGACTATTGGCTTCTTGCGTTCCTTGATCAATACCGGTCTCTTATTCCTATTAAATAGTTTATGGATAACAATGAATTGTCCAGGGAACACAAAGGATCATTTGTAATTGTTGTTTGAATATTTTATGTGAAAGCTAATCTTCTAAAGACATAGAGAAATCATCTTAGATTAAAGCAAGAAATAAAGATTTGCATTTATAAGAAATTAATGATCTTCTTGAAATTGAAAATCCATTTAGCGTTAGAAAAAATAAATACAAATTACAACATCTGATAGTTTTGTTTAGATTGCTTCTGGTGATAACCCGTCTATAATATAAATCAAGGAGTAGTGTTTGCCATACATTTGCAATGTTTAGCATAATTTTTCTTTTGCATTTCATACAAAAGTGACATTGAGAAGTATGAGATTAATAGTTGGTTATTAAGTGAAAATGACTTCCATGTCTGCAGTCATTTTTAGAAACTGTTATGTGTAATTCATTTAGAGACCAGAGAAAATCAATTTGCAGCTGTGGCAGGAGGGAGAACCACTGAGTAAAATGGCATAAAGCTAACTAGAGTCATAAAGTTCTAGCGGCCATAATAGTAATAGTATTTTTTCATCACCTACTGTGTGGAAAGTCTTCTACTGAGCACTCTGGTAAAATGTATGTACATAAACATATAAATTGAGAGAATTAGTCCCTGAGCCCCAGGGGTTCATAATCTAGAAGTAAGGCTGGAGAAATTAGATTATTATTATTATAGTATTTAAGTGCTCACTATGTGCCAAGCACTGTTCTAAGCACTGGGGTAGATACAAGGTAATTAGGTTGTCCCACGTGGGGCTCATAGTGTTAATCCCCATTGTACAGATGATGTAACTGAGGCACAGAGAAGTTAAGTGGCTTACCTAAGGTCACACAGCAGACTAGTGGCGAAACCAGGATTAGAACCCATGTCCTCTGACTCCCAAGCCCGTGCTCTTTCCACTAAGTCATGCTGCTTCTCTAGATGACAGACATGTAAGAAAAGAAGGCAACAGAGCCACAAACCAACGTCAAATAATAATTGTTGTATTTGTTAAGCACTTACTATGTGCCAGGCACTTTACTGAGTGCTGAGTACTGACCCCCCAGAGGTTGCTGGTCCCTGTCCCACAGGGGCTCATTTTCCCTATCTACCCATTTTACAGATGAGGGAACTGAGGCACAGAGAAGTAAAGTGACTTGCCCAAGGTCACCCAGCAGACAAGTGGCAGAGCTGGGATTAGAACCCAGATCCTTCTAACCCCCAGGCCCATACTCTATCCACCTAGCCACGCCTTTCATCACCCCCTATAACCCAGCCTGTGCATTTCGTTACTTTAATGCCAATTTACTGTCCTCAATCTTGTCTCATTTGCTGTTGACTCCTTGCTCATATCTTACCTTTGGCTTGGAACTCCCCTGCCGCTATGTATCTGACAGACCACCACTCTCCCCCTATTCACAGCCCTACTAAAATCCCATCTAAGAAGTGCTTATTCTCTGTGGAGCACTATGCAAAGTACTGGAAAAAAATTCACCGATGAGAATTAGACCCTATCTCTGTTCCTCAGGGAGTTCATCGTGTAAAAATAGAGGGAGAGAGATTGGCATCAGACACATAAGGAGTGTTGTAAACAAAACACCAACACAACACAAAGACAAAAACAAAGCTCAGCAGGGCACTGCGACTAGAAGAGCCGAATTTCAGGATCCCTGGAGGTGAGAATCTGCAGTCACAACTATGCAGCCGAAGTGCCAAGTACCACAAACTTCCTTAACTAACCTCTCATTTCCCCACCCTATTCACCCTCTCTTCTGTGTTGTCTTTGCACAGGTGTGTGTACTCTTTAGGCAGTTTAATTTTTTTTTTTTATGGTACTTGTTAAGCATTTACTCTGTTAGGCACTGAACTAAATGCTGGAGTAGATACAAAATGATTAGATTGGATACAGTCCATGACCCACATGGGGCTCACGGTCTAAATAAAAGGGAGAACAGGTATTGAATCCCCCTTTGACAAATGAAGAAACTGAGGCCCAGAGAAGTTAAGTGACTTGCCCAAGGTCATCCAACAGACAAGTGCCCGAGCTGAGATTAGAACCCAGAATTAGTCCTCTGACACCCAAGTTTGAGCTCTTTTTACTAGGAACTCATACACATATTCTTATATTCTGATGCTTCCACCTGTAATTTTTTTATTGTCTGCTTTCCCTCCTAGATTGTAAACTCCTTGTTGAGGGCAAAGGTTGTGTTTACTTACATTGGGCTGAAAATGGTACAAAGGATAAGATAGTTTGATATTAGAGAGATTACATTGCATTCTCCCAAATGCTTAGTATGCTGTTCTGCACAGAGTAAGTGCTCCATCAGTACTACTGATTGAGTGACTGAAAGGATTGAAAGAACAGGGATGAGAATGAGGGTTCAGCATGTTGGAGAAGCTTACCAGCAAGCTTCTGGGGGGTCAGCAGCTGTTATTCCAAAGCAGTAATTCTCCTGCCATCCTTGTCTTCCTAAATGCTTCATTTCTTCTTCTGTCTTACTTTATGAGACCATCCCACAAAGTCAAAGTCATACTTTCAGAGCCGGCTACACCCAGCTAAAAATCAGCCCTTTTCCTCGCCCCTGCTCCAAGCTCTCCTGGGGAGGAGCCATCTGTCTACTAGGCCTGTGTAACCATTTGGCCAGGGCTGTTGTGGAAGCCACTTGCAACGTGGCCAAGGGTCCTTATGCACTGGTTCCTGCTGAATGCCGAGCTACTTGGGCAGGAGCCAGAGTGCGGCAGAGCAATCCAAAGAAACAGGGCTTGCGGGGGGAGACTAGAAACACTGGCTCTCCCCAGATCCTTCCAACTGCCCCCTCCCTTGCCTCCCCGGGGGCTTAGTCTGACCAGGGAGTTAGTTCTAGCCTCCAGAGAGGAGAGGTGCACTAAGAAGTATGGGGGGTGCCAGACAGGGGAGTGGGGTTCAGAACTGCTGCAGCTCAGTTGGGAGAGGGGGTCCTTTTCCCAGCTCACTGTGGGCAGGGAATGTGTCTGTTCTTTGTTCTGTGGTACTCCCCTAAGTGCTCAGTACAGTGAACTGCAGACAGTAAGTGCTCAATAAATAATAATAATAATGTTGGTATTTGTTAAGAGCTTACTATGTGCCGAGCACTGTTCTAAGCACTGGGCTAGATACAGGGTAATCAGTTTGTCCCACGTGAGATTCACAGTCTTCACCCCCATTTTACAGTTGAGGTAACTGAGGCACAGAGAAGTGAAGTGACTTGCCTACAGTCACACAGCTAAGTGGCAGAGCTGGGATTTGAACCCATGACCTCTGACTCCCAAGCCTGCACTCTTTCTGCTGAGCCACAGATTCGGGTAAATAAATATGACTGAATGAACGGCATCCCCTGCCAACACAGAGGGGCTCCAGAATACCATGAGGAGGCGTGGGAGGGACCTCCATTCCGCCTTGGGAGGAGCTGGGTGAGAGACCAAGTTGAAGCTCTCCACATGCCCCAGTGTCCATCACCTCTGGGATTGCAGGGGGTGGGGATGAGTTAAGGGAGGGAGCAATGGGGAGACACCATCAAGGCTCTTTCCAGGGTGGCAGGCCGCAGAAAACTGTCCTCTGTGCCCCTTGGAGAAGGTGGCCCCAGTCCTCTGTCTTGGGAGTTCCAGAATCAGTCACCTGTGGTTCGTGGGCCTTCCCTATTCAGGGTAAGTAGCAGGGAAGAGTGGCAGGTTAACAGCACTCCTGCCTCAGCTCTATCACTGGGCTGCCCGGTAACCAAGGGCAAGACAAAGTTCCTTCATCTTCAGTGTCCTCATCTGTGTCAACCCAAGTATTAGCACTTGCCCATGGGGTTGCAGAAGTAGAGTGAGTTCTCTCAGCCTTATCTCTCTAATATCAAACTATCTTATCCTTTGTACCATTTTCAGGAAAATTATAAAATTCCTGATTTTAGTCATAGGATTTGTAAAAATCACTTTCAGCAGTTGACAACAAGCCAATGAGCCAGCAAGGCAACCAGTAACCCTGACCCCGGAGCCATCCCTAGGTGACTGCTTCGCTTGCTTCCCATCTGAATCTGTCCCTGCAGCGTTGAAGGATTGTCCCCTTGGCCGTCAATGGATTCTGCAAATCTAGAACCATTAGGTACATTTCACAATGTGATCTACTACTGCCTGCCTACTTGCTTATTGCAGCCTGCGTCCAATCAACCTACTAATGGTGTTTATTGAGGGTTTACTGTGTTCAGAGCACTGTACTAAGCTTTTGCCCAGCGGGATCATGACTGATAGGGAAAAGAGAATTAGAGTGTCTGCACGAGTCACTTACTCTGTAATTAATTCTTTCACTCAGGTCCTCGGTCCTGAAGTATTACGGTCAAGGCTCACCCACGATTCTTTATTGTCATGTTCAGCTCTTTTCATTTACTGCACCCAAACTCACCTCCTAATTGTGTCCGTCTCTCAACTCTCAGGCCTCCAACCTTTATTCATGCTGTTCCCCCAGTCCTGGTTCCTCGTCTCACCTCACAGTTATCGTCTTCAAAACCTTATTAAAAACCCCACTTCCTGTGCGAATCAATCAATAAATCAATAGTATTACATATTAATGAGCACTTTCTGCATTCAGGGCACTGTACTACACTCTCGAGAGAGAATAATATAACACAGTTGGTAGTCCTGTTACCTGACCACAAGTCTAGAGAAGGTTTCCCTGTTTAGTTCACAGCACCCCAGTCCTGTCAAGTCAACCCCACACCTAGCAATTTATGTAATTCAATCCTGTCCTCAGCATTTATGCATGGCTGTATATTTTTATTTTTATCTATATTCAGCTATTTCATCTTGTTATATGAAAGAGACCTAGTGGAAAAAGCCTGGGTTTGGGACTCAGAGGATGTGGCTCTGCCACTTGTCTGCTGTGTGACCTTGGGTAAGTCACTAAACTTTCCTGTGCCTCAGTTACCTCATCTGTAAAATGGGGATTAAGACTGTGAGCCCTTTGTGGGACAACCTGATTGCCTTATATCTACCCCAGCACTTAGAACAGTGCCTGGAACATAGTAAACACTTAACAAATACCATAATTATTATTATTAAATACAGCATAATCCCCTACCCTTACTATCTGTGAGTTCTTTTTGTCTATCTCCCAAAATTCACATTGCTAGCTCCTGGAAGGCAGTAAGTATGTATCTCGCTTCTGTTCTACTCTCCCTAATGCTTTGTAAAGTGCTTTCCATCTAGCAGGCAAATAAACGAATACCACTGATGATAATAAAGATACCTGGGAAGTGTTGGGTAAAGTGATGACCTGGGGCATAGTATAGACAAGATTACATTTTTATTAGTGTTTCAGGAAAGGGTATCTTATTAGATTCTGATAAAGATCACTCATGGTAATACACTGTCCACCTCCATTTATTTTACCACATTCCAACTAGCCTGTGAATTTTGCTTTTTAAAAAATATAGAATCAAATTGTTTCTAATGGACCCGGCTTAGAATGCCTAGAGCTTAGAAGGAGGGTTTGTTGTTGAGCAATTCTGTCAACCGTCAAACAAGCAATGGTGGACTCGTTTACCCCTCACCTGCCCTTTGGCCCCATAATCTTCCACAGATTCTGAGGGGCAGTGCTAGGAGGAGACATAATAATAATAATAAAATAATAATAATAATGGTATTTAAGCACTTACTATGTGCCAAGCACTGTACTAAATCCTGGGATAGAGCCTGGTGAGAGTGTTGGATTTAAAACATCCTTAAAACCCTTTGTTTTATGTGTCATAGCTACCATCTAGGTGACATTTTATGAAACCACACCTATCATGGCAAGTGGTGGAGGAACCAGAGAAAAAGTTTCTATCCTTACACATCTCATCGTGTCAGCCTCCTCATTGGCCCCTCAGCTTCCAGCCTCCCTTCATGTTTCCCCCCCCCCCTTTTAATCTGCCTCTTCCCTGCCCTGCCTGCTGCTACTTGGATCATCTTCCTAAAACCTAATGTGGTGTGGCTCTCCCCACTTCTCAGATCTCTTCATTGGTTACCCATTTCCTTCTGTATCAGTCAGAAAGCTCTTTATCATTGACTTCAACCAATCCAGTGGTATTTATTGAAGAACTACTGAGTACAAAACACTGATGCACTTGAGGAAATTATGATAAAGGAAAACATAAATCTGTGAAATGGAGTTTCAGTACCCGTTTTCCTTCCTACTTAGACTGTGAGGTCCATATAGGACGGGGTATGTGTCTAACCTGATTATCTCATCTATCCCAGCTCAAATAATGGTGCTCGGCACTTAGTAAGCATTTAACAAATACCTCAATTATTAGCTGTTTACAAGGAGTTTACAATTCTACTAGGGGACACAGACATATAAAGCATTTACAAAGACTGACTGAATTCAATTCAGTCATATTTATTGAGTGGTTACTGTGTGCAGAGAACTAATCGGGAGAGTACAATACGACAGTCATTCATTCAGTTGTATTTATTAAGCACTTACTGTGCGTGGAACACTGTACTAAGGGCTTGAGAAACAGACATATTACCGACCCACAGTGAGCTGACAGTCCAGAGACTATACAGGATACACCAGGATAGGACATAGAAGTCAGGATGAAATAGAGTAAATCAGAAAAATATAATCAAATGCACAGTTGACATCAGGGCTGAGGCTAAGTTTAAGTGTGAAGGTGGCTGTTTGGTTGATTCAGATGAGTATGTTGGGAAGTCATTGGGAAAGTCCTCCTGAAGATAGTGGAATTTCAAGAGGCATGCCATTTGAAGATAGCTGAGGCATGCCATTTTTTGGGTAGGGGGAAGAATTCCAGGCCAGGGAAATAATGCCATCATGAAGTTGTAGTTGGCAGAGTCAAAGATAATAATAATAATGTTGGTATTCGTTAAGTGCTTACTATGTGCCGAGCACTGTTCTAAGCGCTGGGGTAGACATAGGGGAATCAGGTTGTCCCACGTGGGGCTCACAGTCTTAATCCCCATTTTACAGATGAGGGAACTGAGGCACAGAGAAATTAAGTGACTTGCCCACAGTCACACAGCCGAAAAGTGGCAGAGCTGGGATTCGAACTCATGAGCCCTGACTCCAAGATGAGGTACAGATCACACTCCCTATATTCCATATGCATTTTCTTCATTTGCTTTACTCTAGTCTTCACTCTTCACTCCTTCCGAGTTCCTCATCTATTCCCTTTCTCCTCCCACATCCCAACAAATTACATCTCCACCCCCATTTCTGTGGCATCAGCTAACTTGGGTAGACAGAACTGCAAGTTGGGAGAGGGAAGGAATGGTCATACCAAAATAGAAATATTGGACTTTGAGGTAGGTAGGCGAGGAAACAAAGGAGGTGAAGGGGAAGGACCAACTTAAGGTTGTTGAGGAAAGAAAGCTGACGGGTCGGGTAGGAAAGCCAAGGGGGCAGGGAAAAGAGAGGAAGGGGAAGAGTGAGAGGAGAAAGAGATGGGGAGGGAATTGACTTACTCGCAGCAAAAGGGTGAAAATTTGAGGTTGTGCGTATGTATGCGGGAGAAAGTCACTACCTAGTGTAGGTCTTATTTCCGATTGCATGTATTTTGGGATATGCCTGTTACTTCCATGTGTTTATATAGGCTGAAAGACCTTGTTGGATTGCTATGTTTTGTATGTTTTATGCAGTTAATGCCTTTTTCTTTTATTTAAGGCCAAATGTACGTGAAGATCCAGAGTCAGCAGTAGTGAGACATCGATAGCCATGTATTCAGACCTTTTCTCAAGCAATTAAGTGATGGAAACAGGCTGCCTAAGACCAAGATGGCGTATGGGATATGAAAGAAGGTAACACATTATTCCCTTCTAAATGCTTTTTAATTTGATGGGATCTATTTAATGCTTTTGTTGAGATAATACAAGGAGGAGTAAATGGGGCTTACAAAAGCAGGCATCTACTAATCACTGATGGAGTGCAAAATCAATTCTGACAAGCATGCTGCCTCCATAATCCTATATGTAGTATACAAACACAGTAGAGATGGAAGCAGCAATATGGAGAAGTCATCAAACTAGCTGCATGAGGGACAGGGACTGTGTTTGATCTGATAATCTTGTATCTACCCCAAGTCTTTGCACAGAATTTGGCATAGCATAAATCCCTAATAAATAGTGTTAATATAAGTAGAGGCAGAAGCACCTGACTGCTGATAGCTGAGTTTGACACATGCTGGAGAGAAGCATTGGTCGATCCCTGGAAAGTTACATCAGTTGATAGCTGGGTAGTCGCTAGATTTACTTAGTTAAAATCTTGTTTTTCATTTAGGTTAAATAAGATTTATATTTTTATGAGTTGACTGGTTCTATTTTAATGTTATTTTATTAAGTCCTAAAACAGTACAAGTTCTTTTGAGTTAAATGATAATTGTGGTATCTAAGTGCAAAAGCATCTCCAGCTCTGTATAATAATAATAATAATGTTGGTATTTGTTTAGCAGTTACTATGTGCCGAGCACTGTTCTAAGCGCTGGGGGAGATACAGGGTAATCAGGTTGTCCCACGTGGCACTCACAGTCTTAATCCCCATTTTACAGAGGAGGTAACTGAGGCCCAGAGAAGTTAAGGGACTTGCCCAAAGTCACACAGATGACAGGTGGCAGAGCCGGGATTAGAACCCATGACCTCTGACTCCTAAGCCCATGCTCTTTCCACTGAGCCACGCTGCTTCTCTGAGCTTTTAATCTATTTATTTTTACTGGTACTTGTTAAGCACTTACAATATGCTGGGGTAGATATAAGATAAACAGGTTGGATGCAGTCTCTGTCTCACATGGGGCTCACAGTCTAAGCAGGAGGGAGGAGGATTTAATCCCCATTTTACAGGTCAGGTAACCGAGGCACAGAGAAGGTAAGTGATTTACTCAGCGTTACACAGCAGGCAAGAGGCAGAGCTTGAATTGAATCCAGGTCCTTTGACTCCTAGACCTGTGCTCAAAGACTTCTTTAAAACTTGAGGTGAATAGCAAGATTAAAGAGAAAAAAACCTAGAAATAATATGCAAGATTTGGAAAGCTTCTGCAAATCCAGGAGTGCCAGGTTTGACCTATTTCTACACCTGATGGCATTTTGGAGGAAGCTTGGTTGAGTCCTCACTAACTTGAACAGAGTCTTCGATTCACATTTCTTGTAATGATGGTATTTGTTAAACGCTTATTATGTGTCAGGCACTGTACTGAGCCCTGGGGTAGATACAAGGTTGTCAGGTTGGACACAGTCTCTGTCCTGCATTCTTTTGTAAGAATTACTTACAAAAAATAGGTATGGTAAGATATAATATGAAGTAATTAAAAAATATCAGGATAATGCAGAATAGGTAATCAAATATACAAATGAAAATCCAAATCCATCAATGAATCAATAGTATATTGCTTATTGTTCCAAGCACTGTACAAAGTGCTTGGGAAAGAAAAATATAATAGAGTTGGTAGATGCAATCCCAAGATGAAAAGCTATCCATAAGTGTTGAGTATAAGGAATAAAATAAATAGGTGCTGAGCCTGACAGGTTGATGTGATGAGAGAATTGTGAATTAATTAGGGAAAGCCTTCTTAAGAAGGTGAGATTTTTAGGAGGGTTTCAAAGATGGTGAGGAAGTTCAAGGCCAGGGAAATAACATGAACAGGAATTGAAGGTGGAAGAGTATTCATCCATCCATCCATCCATCCATCCATCCATCCATCCATCCATCCATCCATCCATCCATCCATCCATCCATTCATATTTATTGAGTGCTTACTATTCATTCATTCATTCAATAGTATTTATTGAGTGCTTAATATGTGCAGAGCACTGTACTAAGTGCTTGGAATGTACAAATCGGAAACTGATAGACAGTCCCTGCCCTTTGACAGGCTTACAGTCTAATCGGGGGAGAGTACAATAGTGAGGTGTAGTTAGGTGAGTTTGGAAGAATGTGAGTAGGGAAGGAACAGCTGAAGAGAGTCCATTTGTAAAATGGAAAGAGGTGAAGCCAAGTGTGAGAGGTTTTTGCATGAAGTAGAGGGACAAGGGAAGCCAATGGAGGAATGGAGAGTTGTGTGCTAAATGACACTTCAAAAAGACAATCCATGCATCAGCAAGGAATATAAACTTTGAAAAAATGATCTGTGCCGTGTAATTAAGCACTGAGATCTGATTAGCTATGCCCACAACATTGGAAACTCATTGTAGGTAGGGATCTCTGATCTACCAACTTGTATTTTTTCCGAATACTTAGTAGAGTACTCAATAAAGAGAGGGAAGAGGCTGGAGGGAAGGAGATCAGTGAGGAGCCCAATGAAGTAATCTAATTGGAAATTAGATCATTTGGGAAAGTGGAATAGAAGTAGGAGACACACTTCCTTACATTCTAACCAGAGAGACAGTTGCATATATTTAAAAGTGGAGTAATCAGAATACTTTTTTATGGTATTTGTTAAGTGTTTACTATGTGCCAAGCACTGTACTAAGTGCTGGGTTACATACAAGCTAAACAGTCCATGTTCCAGCTGGGGCTCACAGTCCTAATCCTACTAAGAGCTCACCTCCTCCAGGAGGCCTTCCCAGACTAAGCCCCCCCTTTTCCCTCTGCTCCCCCTCACCTCCCCACCACCCTCTGCTCTTCCCCCTCCCCCTCCTCTCAACACTGTGTTCATATATACAAATGAATTTAAATTGATGATGTCATGTTTTTGTTTTGTTCTGTTTTGTTTTGCTGTCTGTCTCCCCCATTTAGACTATAAGCCCGTCAATGGGCAGGGACTGTCTCTATCTGTTGCCCATTTGTACATTCCAAGCGCTTAGTACAGTGCTCTGCACATAGTAATTGCTCAATAAATACTATTGAATGAATGAATTTTACAGGTGAGGTAACTGAGGCACAGATAAGTAAAGTGACTTAGCCAAGGTCACACAGTGGACCAGTAGCAAAGGCAGGACTAGAACCCAGGTCCTCTGACTCCCAGGCCTATATTCTTTTCACTAGACCATGCTGCTTCATTGAATGAACAATTGAATGAACAATGGATTATTCATATATATAGAAATTCTAAGGATGAGTATAGTTAAATCCGTAAATGCTCAAATTGACTTTTGGGTTGATACACTTCAGAGTGTTGGTGAAGCCTTGTTGTAGGTGGGTTCTTAGGTGGGCTTTTATCATAGAGTGGTGGGCTGTCAGATCTGTAGGGAAATTCCAAGCCATGGGTTAAAACACCACAATCCTGCCAATCTCTCCAATCTGTAATCTTCACACTATCTTCACCTCCTCCCTTTCTATCAATCAGTTGCATTTATTGAGTGCTTACTTTGCACTGAGCACTGTACTAAGCACTTGGGAGAGTGTAATACCACAGAATTAGTAGACATGTTCCCAGCCCATAACAAACTGAAAGTCCAGAGGGACTATCCCAGTATTAAGTCTCTTGCCAAATTCTCTTGGTTGTTTCTTCATAACATTTCTAAAATCTGTTCCTGCGTCTCCAGCCAAACTGCCATCATGCTGGTCCAGGCACTGGTCAATATTCTGACTTGACCATTGTATCTGCCTCCTCATCGATCCCTTTGTCTTTATTCTCTCCCCTCTCCAGCGCATATTTCACTCTCCAGCCTAGATCTTCATCTATAACACTGTGCTGCATAAGCCTCCCCATTGGTTTTTCAAAAAAAACAAACCAAAAAACCCTCTCCAGTTGTTACCCATTTCTCTCAGTATCAAAAAGGAGTGCCTGACTGCTGGCTTTAAGGCATTTGATGATCTTTTTCTTCCCCTTACTAATCCTCATTTTTCTCAGTATCCCAGTTCGTACATTTTGTTTCTCTCAAGCCAATCCTCTCATTGTACTTTTTTTTCTCATCTCCATGCTCCCTCCCCACCCAAAGGGCTTAACACTGACCCCTTGCTCCCTTCCCCTTCATATTCGCAGAATATGCACTCTCCGTCTTCAAAATCCTTTGAAAATGACATCTTCAGTAGGCCTTCCCTAAACAATTTCTCAATTCTCCATCTTAGGTCTACCCCAAATTTGACTCCAGCAATTCCACATAATTTAAGCAGCACTTGGGTACTCACAGTACCCTGGAGCATTTAAGTACACATTGTCTTTCTCAATTGTTCCTCTCATATGTAATATATTTTAATACCTGCCGGTTTTACCCTTTTAATCGTGAGCTCCTTGAGGGCATGGATCAGGTCTACTAATTTTATTATACACTTCCATATGTTTAATGGAGTGCTTTTCATACAGTAAGCACTAAGTAAATATTACTGATTGATCAGGACAAGCTAGGGGACAGAGGTGGGAGAGTTGAGAGCAGAGTTCAATTAGAATGCGAGAGGAATAGGGTTGAAGTGTAACTGGTGGAAAGAGTTGGTAGTTTTGAAATAATTAGTAATTTCTTCAGGACAGGGAGGTAAACCATTGGATGTTTTTGAGATGTGAAAAGACGTGTACCAAACAATATTTTCACAAGATTTGATAACAGACCGAGAGAACTGAATGATAAGAAGAAGTGAAAGATATCACAGAGTCGCAGGTTTCTGGACCTGGGAGGATAGTGTTACTGTCACCTGTGATGGAAAAATTGAGAGGAGGAGTTGGTCTAGGAGGGAATATGAGGATTCTATTTTAGTGATGTCAAGCGTAAAGTAGTGGCAAGACAGTCATATGGAGATATCCTGGGTCCAGGGTTTGTCTATATCAACCAATCAAATGGATTTATTGAGTGTTTACTCTATGCAGAGCACTGAACTGAGTGCTTGGGAAAGCATAATACAATAGAGTTGGTAGACCTCATCCTTGCCCACAAGGAGCTTAAAGGCTAGAGGGGGAGATGACATAAAAGAAGCAGTGTGGCCTAAGAGAAAGAGCATGGGTGTGGTAATCAGGAGACCTGGGTTCTAGTTCTGATTCTGTTGCTTGCCTGCTGGGTGACTTTGGGCAAGTAACTTATATTTTCTGTGCCTCAGTTTCCACATCTGTAAAATGGGATTTCAATACCTATTCTCCCTCCTCCTTAAACTGGGTGCCCCAAATGGGACAGGGTCTGTGTCCAATTGGATTATCTTTTATCTATCCCAGTGCTTAGTCTTTCATTTGGCACATAGTAAGCGCTTAACAGATGCTATTTTTATTGTCATTCATTCACTCAATCATATTTACTGAGTGCTTACTGTGGGCAGAGTACTGTACTAAGCGCTTGGAATGTGCAATTCAGCAACAGAGAAAATCCCTGCCCAACAACGGGCTCACAGTCTAAAAACTATCACTATTATCACTATTATTGTTATTATTGTTATTTTTATCACTTACAGATAGGGGAAGCGGCAGTGTTTAGGAACATTACATAAGTATTGTGGGACTGGGAGTGAGATATCAAAGTGCTCAAGTAGTACATACCAAGTGCGTAGGTGATACAGGGGGTGGAGAATAAGATGGGGAAATAAAGGGCTAGAGAGAAAAGGCCTCTTGGGGAGGTATGATTTTAGTAAAGCTTTAAAAATGGGGAGAGTGGTCTGTTGGATATGAAGGGGGAGTTCCAGTCCAGAAGGAAGACATGGGCATGGATCAGCAGCAAGACAGATGAGATTGAGGAAGAGTGAGCAGGTTAGTGATGGGTGATTGATGTGTGCGAGCTGAAATGTAGTCAATTAATGGGACAGAATGAGAGGGGAGACCTGATTAAGTGAATTATAGCCAATGGTAAGGAGTTTCTCTTTGATGTGGAAGTGGTTGCATACCATTGGATGCTTTTGAGGAGTTGGGACATATGGATTGAATGTTTTTTTGTTTGTTTTTTAAAATGATCTGAGCCACAGAGTGAAGTATGGATTGGAGGCAGGGAGGTCAGTGAGGAGGCTGTTGCAGTAATCAAGCAGGATATGTTAAGTGCTTGGGTGAACATGGTAGCCATTTGGATAGAAAAGTATGAACAGGTTCTAGAGATGTTCTAAAAGCAATAGATCCTATAGGATTTGGTGAAAGATTGAATAAGTGGACTGAATGAGAGAGATTCGTTGAAGATAATGTGAAAGCTATAGGCTTTTGAGAGGGAGGAGGGTGATGGAAAAGTCTCGGGGCAGACAGGACTTGGGTGAGAAGATGAGAAGTTCTGTTCCAGACATGTAAAGTTTGAGGAGTCAGCGGGTCATCCAAGTAGAGGCGTCCTGAAGGAGGGAGGAAATGCAAAATTGCAAAGAAGGAAAGAGGTCAGGGCTGAAAGAGAGTTTTGTAAATCACCTGTATAAAGATATTAATTGAAAGTGTGGGAGCAAATGAATTTTCCAAGGGAGTGGATGTAGATGGAGAACAGAATGGGACCCAAAACTGAGTCTTGAGGAAGACCCATAGCTAAAGGATGGGAAGAAGAAAAGAAGATGGTGAAAGACACTGAGAAGAGGCAGGCAGAGTAATAAGAATGAAAATAATTATGGCATTTAAGCACTTAATATGTGCCAGGCACTGTAGTAAGCACTAGGGTGGATACAAACAAATAGGGGTAGGTCTCAGTGCCTGTCCCACGTGGGGCTCACAGTCTCAATCTCCATTTTACAGATGAGGTAACTGAGGCACAGAGAAGTTAAGAGATTTGCCCAAGGTCATACAGCCGACAAGTGGCAGACCCGGGATTAGAACCCATGACCTTCTGATTCCCAGACCTGTACTCTATCCACTGTGCTGTACTGCTTCTAATAGGTGTAATAGGATTAATAGGTGGAACACCAGGAAGAGGACAGTTTCAGTAAAGTCAAAGTTAGATAGGGTTTCCAGGAGAAGGGGAAGGTCCAAATGTCAAGGGCAGCTTTACTGTCTAGGATGATGAGGACAGAGTAGAGGCTACCCGATTTGACAAGACAGAGGGAAATTTCCTTGAAGTAGAAGGGACAGACTCTCCTATGAATCAATGCCTTATTGTGACAGGAGAGTTTGTGTATGCATTATGAAGCTTACAGTTTGGCCATATAGGGCCATTCATAATGGAAAGATCTAAGCCAAATTGTCAGTCAATTGACCTGTGCTGGGCAGCGGCGGCATGGGAAAGAATCAAAGGTGGTTTATCAAGTGTTCAAAACATTCATCAAAGACAATGGGGGAGACTCAAGTTTTTACTACATGGACAAAGGCAATGATATTCCACTTCCATATCTTCACCAAGAAAACTCCATGGATACACTCAACAGAACAACTTTGGCAGAAGATAGAACATCCTGAAGAGGGTGTGTCCATGGAGTCGCTAGGGGGCAGAAATGGACTCAACGGCATTTGAAGATGAAGAAGGGACAGAACCCAGATTGGAGGCTGTCAAGGAGAGGAAATGGAGGCAGATGATGTAAACAACTCCCTATTGGATTTTGGAAAGGGAAGGTAGGAGAGGGATGGAAACATAATTGGAGGGTACTATGGAATCAACTGAGGGGATTTTTAGAATAGGGGTTACATGGGCATGTTTGAAAGCAGCAGGAAAGGAGCCATTGGAGAGTGAATGGTTGAAGATGGTAGAAAGAGAGGAGCACATATTTTAGTAAGCTACAAAGGGATGAGGTTGGTAATGTATTTGGAGGGGATATATTTTGAGAGGAGGTGGGACAAGTCTTGAAATGCTCTTAAGAAGAATGGGAGAGTCAAAGAGTGAGCAGCAGAGAGGAGGGATTGGAGAACCTTAGGGGATATTTTAAGGGGAACACGCTGAATGATTTCAATTTTATTGACAAGATTGGTGACAACCTAATTAGGGGAAAGATACAGGAAAGGCAGGGGGACAGGGTTTGAGGAGGGAGTTAGAAGTCTGAAACAGCTGGCATGAGTGTGGGCGTGGGAGTCAATAATGATGAAGTATTGTAGGGCAGAGGAGAGGGCAGTTAATTCAGACGAGGATGAGTTTGAATTGCGCAAGGTCAACCTAATGTCTGGATTTTCATCAGATCTGTGGATTGAGTGTGAGAGCAGAGGAATCTTACTGTGGAGGAGATACAGGGCACGGTTTGGCTGTGTGAGATTGATGGAGGGATAGGGGAGTGAAGGAATTAAATTTGGGAGAGAGAGTAGAGATGAAGGCCAGAATCGAGGGTTCTGTAGTGATATATGGCTGATTAAGCAGTTATTGCTTCTGACACCCTCACCTGTAACCCTAAAACGGACTCCTCTCTTTCCCTTCAGTCCCCGCTTTCCAATCAGTCGATATCTGTCCTTTCTCCCCCAACCCCTCCGCACCCCTTGTGACATTCCCTCCCCGCACATCTCAGCACAGCCTCAGCCTGTGGAGCTCCTGCTCCATCATGGGAAAACTTCCCTTTATTTTTGACTTGTTCCTGACCCAGTCACTGCTCCTCCTTTGTATCACTGAAATTTAGCTCTCTCCAGATCACATTGCCTTACCTGCTGCTCTCTTTAGAGGGAACTTCATCTTCTCCCCCTCTCCCAGACTAACTGGGAAAGAGGGAGGAGTTGGCTTTCTCCTTGCTCCCCAGTGCCACTTTTGCACCATTCCACCTCTCCCATCCCTCTCTTTCCCTTCCTTCAAAGCCCATATCATTCACCTCTACCACCCACTCCAAATCCTAGTCAGTCATCTACTGTCCCCCAGGTCCCATCTCCAACTTTCTGAACCATTTTGATCCATTTTTCACATTCCTTTTCTCTTTCCCCATTCCCACATTGGTCCTTGAGGGCTTCAATATCCATTTGAATGTTGCCGGTGATCCTTCGGTTGCCTGCATCCTCTTACTCCTCAACTCCACTGACCTGCTGCTCCACCCCACCTCATCCACTCATCAACTTTGATGCACATTCAATGTCATCATTTCTAGTCACTGTACAGTCTCTATCCTCACTGATTCTGAAATCCATCTACCCAACCATAACTTCCTCACCTGCCTTCTCTCCCACACACCCCACCCCTGCAACCCTGATTCTCGATTTGCACTAATCTTTTGATCTGCACTAATTTTCTCAAGTCATCTTACCCATCTAGTTTTCAAAGCCAAATTACCTTCCCTTGATACACAAATTGGCATCCTCAACCCCATTCTCACTAATGGACTCAACTCACTTGCTACCCTATCCTTTCGCTGATCTTGTACAACTAACCCACAGCCCTGGATCAACTTCACAGTATTCTTCCTTCACTTCTGTGACTGTGTTGCAGAGCACTGCTGGTGAAACTCCATATATCAAGTCAATCTTGTCAATCCTGATATTAATCCTCATCTGCTTTAACTCTGCCCTCTCTTCCACCAGGCAACATTATTTCTCCACCTGTTTTCACTCCCATACCCACTGACCACTCTGATTGTTTCAGATACTAAAGTTCTTTCCCAAACCCTCATCCCTCCTCTTCCTCTCCATCTCTTACCCCTAGGGACCTGGTCATGTACTCCACTGAGAAAATTGAAACCATATATAATCCCCCCTGTTCCTTTCCAGTCTTTCTTTCCTCATGCTCCTTCTTTGACTCTCCCATTTTACCCAGCTGTACCTCAAGAACTCTCACACCTCCCCACCAGTGCTTCTGACCCCATTCCTTTACACCTTATCAAAACATTTGCCCTCTTCCTAACTGCCAAATTCAACTGTTCAATCTCTAATGACTTCTTCCCCACTTCTTTCAAACACGTTCATGTGTCCCTTAACCTAAAGAAAAAATCCCTCCCTTAACCCCATGATTCCCTCTAGTTATCACTCTACTCCCTCCTAGCATTCCTCTCCAACCTCCTTGGGTTAGTTGTCTACATCTGCTGCTTCCACTTCCCCTCCTCCAATTCCCTCTTTAACCCCCTCAAATCTCACTTGTGCACCCTTCTTTTCATGGAAACTGCCCTCTCAAAGGTCACCAGAGATCTTCTTGTCAAATCCAACAGCCTCTACCCCATCTTAATCCTCCTCAACTTCTCAGCTCCTTGCAGTACTGTTCACCAGCCCCCTCTCCTAGAACATTATCCAACCTGGGCTTCAGAGACACTGTCTTCCTCTGGTTCTTCTCCTATCTCTTTGTCTCCTCATTCCCAGTCTCTTTTGTGGGCTCCTCTTACGTCTCCCATTACCTAACTGTGGGCATCCCTCAAGGCTCATTTCTTGGGTTCCCTTCTATTTCCCATCTACACCTACTACCTTGGAAAATAAATTTTCTCTGATGACTTCAACTACCATGCACATGATTCCCAAATATACATCTCCAGCCCTGATTTTTCTCCTTCTCTGCAGTCTCATATTCCCTCTTGACTTCAGACCATCTCTATTTGGATAGTCCAGTGACACTTAAAACAGAACTTCTCATCTTCTCACCTAAACCCTGCCCTCCCCCTGACTTTCCCAAAATGTAGAAAGCTCCATCATCATCTCGGGCACACAATTCCAAAACCTTGGCATATTATTCTTCACTCATCTCATTCAGCATACATATTCAATCTGTTACCAAATCCTGTAGTTCAACCTTCAAAAAATCACTAAAATCCACCCTTTACTCTCCATTTAAACTGATACTACATTGATCCAAACACTTATCCTATCCCACCATGACTCCATTATAAGCCTCTTTGCTGATCTCCTTGACTCCTGTCTCTCCCCACTCCAGACAATACTTTACTCTGCTGAACGAATCATTTTCTAAAAAGTCATTCAATCCATGTTTCCCCACTACTCGAAAACCTCCAGTGGTTGCCCTTCAAACAGTAATTCCTTCCATTGGATTTAAAATATTCAATCATCTTTTCCTCTCCTATCTTACCTCACTGATCTCTTTCAACAATCCACCCCACATACTTCATTCCTCTCTCCCAACCTACTCGCTGTACCTCAATCACGTCTATCTTGCCGCTGACTCCTTGTCCATATCCTGCGTCTGCCCTGGAACTTCCTCTCCCTTCTATCCAACAGGCAGTCACTTTCCCCACCTGTCATAGCCTTAAAATCATTACCTCTTTAAGAGTCCTTCTCCATCGAAGCCCTCATTTTTCCTGTTCCTTCTCTGTTCTGCACTGCTCTTGCACTTGGATCTGCAGGCTTTGTTCACCCCAGCCTCACAACATTCATATGTATTCTATAATTTATTTTAATGTCTGTCTCCCTTTATATACTGTAAAATCCTTGTGGGCTTGGATTGAAACATGTCTGCCAAATCTCCTGCTTTGTACTCTACCAAGCACTTAGAACAATGGTCCCACCCATGGGAAGTGCTCATTTGATAGAGTGGTAATTTGGCATGGGATTGGAGTGGCCAGCCTAGTCAAATAATGTGGGGAAATGAATGGTTTAGGGATAAATTGGATCCCATTTTATTTATATATTTATAGATGTATTCACAACCCCCCCCCCCCCCCCCGACACACATATATAATGTTATTTATTAAGCGTTTACAAAGTTCCAGGCACTATACAAAATGCTGGGGTAGATACAAGCTAATCAGATTGGACATAGTCCATATCCACATGGCCATCACACTCTTAATCCCCGTTTTTTACAGATGAGGTAACGGAAGCACAGAGGAGTGAAGTGGCTTGACCATGGTCACACAAGAGACAACGGTAGCCAGGATTAGAACCCAGGTTCTGGTGACGCTAACTACTTCTGACCTATATATTGAAGTCTCCTATAGTCAGAGTAGGTCTTGAGGAGGAGTGAATATATATGAGACATCAAGATCTTTCAGAAGTGTGATAGGGCTGCCTGGAAGTTGGCAAGTTATGTCTACTATTTTATGTAGTGGATGGATAAGGATATGTGATGTGAAAATGATTGGTGTAGATCGTGAAATGGTTTAGACTACAAGCTTCTTTTGGGCAGGGATTATCTATACCTACTCTTTTATATTGTATTCTCCTAAGCACTTAATATAGTGCTCTGCACACAGTAAGCACTCAATGAATTCTTTTGATTGATAGAAACATTATGGAACAAAGGGTTGGCTGATACCCCTATCTTTCCATGTGTCAGAGAGTGAGAGAAGATGAAGCCACTTCATGGGAATGGCTGGGGATACAGTACCATCAGGAGGTAACCAGACTTTGGCATTGGTTGCGAGCTGGAGTAAGGTGGTAAAGAGCAGTCTACAATGGAATAGGCAGGTTCCATAAGATGAATTAAAACTATTTAAGAAGGGATATTTTCCAGTAGGATGAATCCATGAAATGAAAGCCTGTGACCTATATATTTTTAATCGGCAGAAGGTTGAAAATGTCAATATTTAGCATAATGTGACTTAGGAAGTGTTTACAGGAAAAAAAATCCAAAGTTGTGAGACCTTTGAAGACCAAAAAATCTAGGATACTCCCTTCTACAGAAGAATCACCTGGTCAAAAACAAACAATTGAATATTAAATTTACCCTAAAATAATGTAAAAGAACTATGAATACATGTTCACATTTTACTCCTGGGGAGATTTATTTTGTTTGATTGCTAATATTTTCTGGCAGATCAGATCCATTTGATCACCCAGTATTTCCTGGCAGATCATCTATTAGGTTTTACAGCAATAGCCGCAGGAAAATAAACTGCTTGTATGTAATCTTCAAATACTTATCAATGAGAATGATTCTTTATACAGATCTGCAAAATTTGGTCTATTCTAGGAATTTTGGAGTTTACGGACACGATCCCTTGTACCACATTTTAAAATGCGGTAACAAGCTTATCAAAAACGTAGGAAAGGAGATGTAATTCTAGCACTAGCCACTACAGTTTCTTTACTCATGATCAGCAGATTGTGTGCATAATGAAAATTTGATTCTGCCAAATGGAAAAAAGAGCAGGGAAGTAAGTGGAGTAATTAACACAACAGTTCAGATTAGACACTTCAGAGGAAGTATTTTGTAATGGTATGTAAGCGCTTACTATGTGCCAAACACAGTACTGAGCATAGGAATAGAAGCTAATCAAGCTATCTATGGAATTTTCCCTTTGGTTT
Organism: Ornithorhynchus anatinus; assembly: GCF_004115215.2. Lineage (NCBI taxonomy): Eukaryota > Metazoa > Chordata > Mammalia > Monotremata > Ornithorhynchidae > Ornithorhynchus > Ornithorhynchus anatinus. The sequence goes on from NC_041728.1 coordinate 161,889,367, forward strand.
CCTAGACAATACACTACATAGTTCTAAAACAGGTGTGCAGCATAGAGCCCCAAGCTGTCTACATGTGCTGTACTCGGTGAAGCTAGTGGAAGAGTGAACCCGGCTTCTTGCCTGGTAATTTGTAATCACTGATGACCAACATTATTTCATCATTAGACTGAACAAACATGGCCTGCCTGTGGTTTTTTTGGTGTTTGTTTACTTTTTTGGTCAAATTGTGCCTGCTGGGTTTTAGCTATATTTAGGATTTCTACAGCTATAGGTCACATAATATGCCAAAGAGCATCGAAAGATACCTGTTTGAAGAGAACATTTTCTCCCAATATGTGTCAGAGACATTTTTTGTTAAGACTTCCAGAGACAAGGCAGGTCCAGCTGAAGCACATCCCTTTTACATTTGTGGACTTTTCTGGGTGATTTTTAAGGTGGATAATTAAAGCCAAAAACCCTTCATGACACATTTCCATATTTTTTTTCATTTTTCTTATTTCATCAAACCAGCTCAAAATTCCCAAGGAAAATTCCCATGTTAAGTCTGAATGGGGTTTCTTAATTTTGCCTGTCATGTTTAATTGATGTATTTAGATAATTGTTAACATTTCAAGTAGCTGGTCATAGTCTTTGCTTGGCAACATTTGAATAGTAGAACCAAATCCACTAGGGAGAACGTTTACAGTGAGTGACCTGGCTCAGTTTAGTTAATCCTTCACCTGTATTGTCAATAACTTTACTCCTCTAATAGTTCTACATATTCCACTCATTTGTAGCCCTAGAACCCAGCAGTTCCTCTGTCATCTCTTACCTTCACTGGTGCCTTGCTTTCCTTTATTGAAATGCCTCCATAAAAGCTTTCTATCCCATTCCTTCCATTTGGTCATGCACAGTGATAATTGCTTATTTTATCTGGATCAATGCCTGGTGGTTGGTAGCTCATAGTTTAGTGAAAAATTTGGCTGAATGGATATATTTAAGATGGCATCACTGTGGACTTCTTTGGTTGTTCTGTAAATTTATCCACAGGATGGATAACCCAATGGAAGGTAGTCTGCATGTAGCTGAAAACACCATTTAACTTTGTCTCACTAAGTCAGTTGGTGAATCTGTAGGTTAATATTGAAATGCCAGTCAGCAAGTTTCTCCTCTGAATTTCCTCTTTGTTCTTTTCAGCCCCCTCCAAGTATCATGCTCAATAGACACTTGTTTCAGTGGAGGAAAATGCTCCAGTGATGGAAGTTAAGTTCTGCCAGTGTTCGGGAGGGTTTCAGGGACCCCACTGTCAGTATGGTGAGTTGAAAACTAGACCATTATAGAAAATCATTTTGCTGTGGCTTCATTGCTTTTAGGAGCACAGTTGAATTTCTTGATTAAGATAATTGACAGAGTGACCCCCTAGGGAATACTGGGCATTTCATACCAGGTAGTAAACAAAAATCCCACAAGGTAATCAGCATCTCACAATGTAGCTTGTTGATTTGCTGTGAATATGTGCAGTTTAGCTTTCCTTATTCACAGTGACAGCTCAGTCTACTTGGCAATATTGATTAATGGGGCACATTAATAAAATAAATGACATTTTACTAATGGGAAGACCTCATTCTGATTCTGTTAGGAGGTCTTTAATGGTAAAGACTTGATATTTGAGCTCCATTCAGATTCTGAATGAAAAAGTGAAGGTTAACATAGTTCTATTGGAGCATGCCATTCACTACCTTGGCTCCTGAAATGCATTTTTTTATTTTAAGTTTTTTTATTGGTCCTGCCCAGTTTCTGAATAGTATATCTGTTTTCCAAGATTTCATTTGACTGGCTGGAATCTCAAAAATGTATCTATGTAGAATTTTGCTCTTGGGCAAAGTGTTCAAAATAAACTTTATTGTGGGATTGAGGCCTAAAAATGTATTTGCCATTTAAAGCACTTTCCACTAGACAGGCTTTTTTATATAAATGTGATTGAATTAGATGGAATTAAAAATTTAATGTCTGAGGTGAAAGTTGAGACTATAGTCTTAATTCTGAGGTTCCTATAGACTGTAAGCCCGTTGTTGGGTAGGGATTGACTCTATCTGTTGCTGAATTGTTCTTTCCAAGGCTTAGTACAGTGCTCTGCCCACAGTAAGCACTCAATAAATACGATTGAGTGAAATGAATGAATGAATCAGACAGTTTGTTACGGTCACCTGTTCTTTGTTCATCTTGGCAAACTTGACTGTAGAATGGATTGAATGTTTTTTCCATATTCCATGGAGCATCAGAATGTGATTTATGTTCTTTTATTTTTCACCTCTTGTAGTGGTTAATCTTGAAGGAATATATTGTTTTCAGATTGTGAGCCCCCCAAGGGAGAAAGACTGTGTTTAATTCCCACTTGTGTATTTTCTCCCAGCACTTAGTACTGCGCTCTGCACACAGTAAGCATTTATTAAATGCTATTACTACTATTTCTATTTTCAGTATGTGAATACTGAGAATCAAAAGATAAAAAGTGCTCAAATTAAATTTCCAGAATTGTACTGTCAACCCATTATTATGTAGGAGTTGGGTTTGATGAGTAATGAGAGATAAATCAGTGGTAGTAAACATTTTAGAAATTTCTGATCATTCTTAACTCTGAAAGGAATGAAAAGCACAGCCAGGAGGTGACAAAGTGAATACTAAATTGTTTTAGAAATTTTATTTATGAATTACCGTTTGAAGCATTAAATTTAAAAGGTTGGCTCCATTTTTTTCAAATCTCCATTTATGAACAGAATTTCAGAAGGACCTGGGTTCTAGTTGCAGCTCTACCATTTGTCTGCTGTGTAACCTTGAACAGTCACTTAAATTCTCTGTCTCTTCATCTGTAAATTGGGGATTAAGCCTGAATGCCCCATGGTGGAACATGGACTGTGTCCAACCTGATTAGTTTGTGCCTGGCACATGGTAAGTGCTTAACAAATACTAGAAAAATAAGAATTCCAACTACTGCATTTACATACTGGATAGAAGAGACTATGGTTGCCTATCTGAAAAAGATGGTGGTACTTTCTGAAATGTGGAATCTCGTCATAGAGGTGTGTGTGGGGGTGTGGGGATTATCTTGGATTATTAAAGTTAATGCCAGATGCAACAGTTGCTAGGACAATTGCATTTAAAAAATGATTTGTTTTGAATTGATCTCTTAATACACTAGTCTCCAATGAATTTGTCTGTATTCCACTAGGAAGCCTCAATTGATAGTTTTTAAAAAATTAACTAGTGTCTTCAGGTCTTGATCAATACCTTACTAGCTGACCACCATATGATAGTGCTTTTTAATTACAATTCTGTGAAGTGATAGTTTGATGAAGAACCTGCTAACTATTCAGTTTTCTGTCTTCTATTTGCCTCTAAGGTACTTCACATAATTTGCATTATTATCCCCCTTTTCTCAGTACTCTCTTTCTTTATCTCCTGAATTAGCTGGTGAATATTCGTATCTCAAACCTATTCACTTGCTCAGTTATAGAAGGTTAACCCTAGGTTGTCATGAGTGCTATTCCCTTAAGTGACTCTTGATACCCAAATCATGCTAAACAGCATACTATGTCTGTATAAAGTAGAAAATATTTTTGGAGCTGAATGTACTCTTAAATTCAGTGAATCGTTCTGTGCTATTCTATTAGTAGTGGGTCAGTGTTTTTTAAGATTTGCTCACTAGTAGAATTCCCACTTTGGGAGAAGTATTAACATTTCTGGGCCTCAAGGGAATTATTTAGTTTGATTGCTCTGTTTTGAGAAAGCCAGAACTCTTTCAGGTCACTGGAGAATTATTTAATTCACTGCAGCAGTGTTTTGACAATAGCATTTAGTCTGTGTCAATCTTTTCTGGATTTTTTTTTCTATTTACTCAGTTTATTGCAAGGCACTGGAAAGTTCCCTAGTTGTCTGAAAGAGTTAATGTACCTTCCTAAGTGAAGATATTTTAAGAGAAAATTAATATGGATACTGGAAAAATTTGGAATCGTCACTAAAAAAGGAGTCCATTCCCATTTTGAGTTTTTAAAATATCTCGTTTCTTTCCTTCACAACATCTTATCGTCAAAATGCCACTTAAAATTATGCCAAATGAACTTGTGGTTTAAAAACTGAAGCCTAATTTAATGAATGGATATTTAACTTGGAAAAATGTCATCTAGTGATATTTGAATATTTAGTCTGTGCAGAACACTGTGCTAAGCACTGGGGAGAGTACACTAGAGTTAGACACGATCTCTGCTCTCAAAGAGTTTAAATATAGAGGGGAAGACAAAGACTAAATTAAATTACAAGTAAGGGAAGCAACTGAATATAAACATATGCCCTCAATTGCTGAGGGGCTGGAAGTGAGGGTATCTAAGCGCTCAAAGTGTAAGGTGTAAATTATATTGGTGAAGCATTGAGGAACAATAGATTAGGGTAAAAAGCGCTTAGTCAGGGAGGGTTTCCTGGAGGAGATGTGATGCTCAGGGGTCATGTAACTAGCTAAACATTAATCCATGGTCCTAAATGAAAGTCAGTGGAAGAAAAAAATCCTATGAAGCAAAAATGAAAGATAAACTATTCAGTCATTTAATATGAACTTTTAGGATGCCAGTGTGAAATTCACTGATATTTTGGTTTTCTCATAAAGCTGTATTACACACAGAATGAGCTTTCAGTATGATTTTGGTGAGACTAAATATAGAATATTGTGTTTTGCTTTTCATGACAGTATCAGAAAGACACAGAGGTATTGGCACGAGCAGAAAGAAGTGCAATTAAATCATGGAGGAATTATTTAACAGGAGAGATTGAAGTCAAAACTATTTGGAATCTTTATGAGCATTCAATAAAATTTCATTTTGCTCTTTAATCCTTGAGGGAGATTTGATGCTCCAACATTAGATTCAGTACATATTCTCAAGAGGGAAACATCAACATTGTGTGATTGAAAGGACAGGCTCTAAGTGGACTTTATCATTATCGATTTGTATGTGAAACAGAAAAATCAAAGGAGAAAATAAGAAATAGGGAAAAAGTAGAATGGCATGGTCTAAAAGATATAGCACCAAATGAAATTAAAGAAAATTATAAAGCCAACTATAGAATGATTGGATAATAGAATCTCCCTAAAGAGAAAGTGGTCAAACCTCTTCTGTACATTCACCTGTCCATTTTCAAAGATGACATTACCGCCTGTGGGATCCTATCTCTACCTGTGAAAGTGGTTGGAACGACTGATTTGTGATCAACACGTCTTTTCTTATGGCATTTGTAAAGTGCTTTCTCTGTGCCAGTCAATGTATTCAGCACTGGAGTAGATACAAGCTAATTAGGTGGGACACAGCTCCTGTTCCACACGGGGCTCACAAACTTAATCCCCATTTTACATAGGAGGAAACTGGAGCCTCAGAGAAGGACACGTCCTTTGAGATAATCTCTACACTACTATAGTAACCCCATTTGAGCCTGCCTCTTGGCATACTGATTTTTGTGAAGTTTTTGCCCAGGGAGAGCATTCTCTCTTCTGATGTACATCCTGTAGGCTAGATTACCTGTTAGTGTTCTTCACTCAGACCACTGCTATTGCATGGCCAGAGGCTCTGCTTCCCAATTCCACTAAATCATTATTCTGCCCGCCCAGTTTATCTGGGCCTCCTTTCAGAACATCTCAATGTGGAATCAAAATCGAGATGTGGTGTTAGGACTTATAAATTTTGGCAAGAGGATTGATGGATTTAAAAGAAAATTCCATGTTTTTAAGAAGCCCAGAGAAAAAGATTTTTGATTGAATAGCAAGTAGTCATTACAGAGATTCACTAATAAAGTCAGTTGTCTTTTCATTGCCTGCAGCCATCTGTCTTCTAATAATAGACTTATCAGTTGCAAGAGAACACTGTAAAATGTCCCTTTTTTCTTATTTTTCTTGTTAATGTTAGAATCCTGGGAAATTTTCACCTCTCTGGATTCAATTTGGGGCCGCTTTGCTGTAGGCTTTCAAACTTTGGCTAACATTACTGACCACGCTTAAGTCAACTTCACCCGAAGCACATTTGGAATTAAGGACTCTCACCAGCAACCAAATGGTAGAGCTGTTTAAGGTCCTTGCAGGCATGATGGACATACCCTCAAAATGACAATCAAGATTTACAATAGTAACACAAATAAAGGGAGATCACAAAAGGGTATTATGCAAGTCAAAACAAAGGGAGAAATGCAGGGATGACAATTTTTCATTTTGAATTCAGGGGTGAAAAGGGCAAAGAGATTTTAGTCAGGGGTGAGAATTGGGAAAGGGCAGACTTGATGAGCCAATAGATCAAGCCATGATTTGGGGCCTTTACAGCCATTTTCTCAAACTCTCAAGTCTAGTTAGAGACCTGAGATGAGGAACTCTGGGAATCCAGCCCAGAGAACTGTGGGGGTCATTGTCCCACTCACATGTGGAGTGGGCACATATGGTAGACAGGCACCACAGAGAAGCAAGGAATTTGAGATTAGGACACCAAGATTGAAGAATAGATAGTTTGTGTGAATTAGCTGGGGAGAAGCCAAAGAGAATAGTTAAGCAGAAATGTAGGAATCGGCTTAGAGGGAAAGAGTCGATAATGAACATTTAACTGGTTTTGTGTTATTGTACAACTGAGTGAAACCTGGACCTTGCTTTCTAAGAACCTATTTTCTTCATTTTAGGAACCACGTGAGTTATGTTTTAATCTGTCTTGTAATTGATACAGAAAGAAATAAGACACTTGAGGGATTTGCATCCATTTTGATTGGCCATTTTCTGGAATGAAATGGAATCTTTTATTTATGACCCAATGAGAGCCTGTATTCCCCAAGAGTTTATTCTTTATAATCTGCTAGTGATTTCTCCTGTAGTCTTGCCTGGTCCTGCCACTCTTGGTAGAAAGAATAATGAATCGGGTGATGAGTCTTGCTACCTGATACTTTCTCATTCTGTCCTTTTCCCTTCCCCTGTTGTAGGCTTAGTGGCATAAATGACAGTCAGAACCTTTTTGCACAGAAATTCCAAACAAAATTAAATCACTAAGCAAAGAGCCAATTATACAAATTAAACACCCATTACTTAATTACTTAATTGTGGAGCAGTAATTACAAAATCATGACAATAAGAATAATTTAAAGTTAATATTGAACTTACGTTGTCATTTTGTACTTGCAGTGGCATTTTCTATTAGAACTTAAAAGAGAGGAAGAGAGAGTGTGTAAGAAAGTGTCTTCATGACAGGAAGTAATTCCACAGCGTGAGTCAGTCAATGCTATTTACTGAGTGATGACTGTGTGATGATGATAGTATTTAGTAAATGCTTATTATGTGCCAAACACTGATTTAAGCACTGGGGTAGATACAAAGTAATCAGGTTGTCCCATGTGGGGCTCACAGTCTTAATCCTAATTTGACAGATGAGGTAACTGAGGCACAGAGAAGTAAAGTGGATTGCCCAAGGTCAGAAAGCGGACAAGTGGCAGAGCTGGAATTAGAACCCACGTCCTCTGAATCCCAAGCCCGGGCTTTTTCCTCTATATCACCCTGCTTCTCACGCTGCTGCTTCATTAGTACAGTGCAGAGCAAGCAACGTGGCTCAGTGGAAGGAGCGCGGGTTTGGGAGTCAGAGGTCATGAGTTCAAATCCCAGCTCTGCCACTTGTCAGCTGTGTGACTGTGGGCAAGTCACTTCACTTCTCGGTGCCTCAGTTCCCTCATCTGTAAAATGGGGATTAAGACTGTGAGCCCCACGTGGGACAACCTGATTCCCCTGTGTCTACCCCAGCACTTAGAACAGTGCTCTGCACATAGTAAGTGCTTAACAAATACCAACATTATTATTATTACTATTAATAATAAACATTTGGGAGAGAACAATAGAGTTGGTGGACATGATTCCTCCCCTCGAGGAGCTAAAAATCTCATAGATGTAGATTGCACTAGAATCTGAATGGATGGACCAGGAAGCTACAACCTAGAAAAAGCAGCTCTTGTTTCTTTCCTCTTGACTCACCCAGCTGCACCTCAGTTCCCAGTCCTCGCTTCCCTCTCAAAATGCTAGACTTCCTGCCATTCAGCTCCAGGGTTGAGGCTGTCTCACTGGTACATCCCTCGTGGTGAGGTCACAGTTCTTTTGATTCTTACTTTCTCTGATGAATGGCCATTTGGGGCTAAACTGGAAGGAAATTCCCTATTTGCATTAGAGTTGGCAAAAGAAGCTCGGTAAGGAGGGGAAGGGAGATTTGATGAAGCTGGAGTTTGCTGTTATCCTACCTACCCTGCTAACGATGGGTGGAATAGGGAAGACAGAGAAAAAAAGACACACACACACACACACAAAGAGGAGAGACAGAGAGGAAGAAAATTAATTCCTGGTTGTTTTCTTGCTTCCTCTTTCTGAGCTGCAGCAGCCCAAGGCAGTTCTTGACCCTGAGGTCCACTGTGGGGTTGGGGGTGAGTGTCCCCTTCCTTGTCTAGCTTGGCTGGACCAACCAGCAATCAATCATATTTCCTGAGCATACTTGGGAAAGTACAGTGTAACAGAGTTGGTATACACAGTCTTTGCTCACAAGAAGCTGACGGTCTAGATGAAGACAGACATTAAAATAAGTTATGGATATGGAGTCAGAAAGTCATGGCTTCTGATATCTGCCACATGTTTGCTGTGTGAGCTTGAGCAAGTCACTTTACTTCTCTGTGGCTCAGTTACCTCATCTTTAAAATGAAGATTGGCACTGTGAGCCCCACACAGGATAGGGACTTTGTCCAGCCCGATTGGCTTGTATTCATCCCAGTGCTTACTTAATACACTGTCTGGTACATAGTAAACACTTAATAAATACCATAATTATTATTAGTATCATTAGGTCTGAGGGCAGATGAATAAAGGCACCAGTGGGACCTAGTGGAAAGAACATACTCTTGGGAGTCAGAGAACCTGAGTTCTATTCCCAGCTCCACTCTGGTCTGATGTGTGTGACCTTGGGCAAATCACTTCAGTTCTCTGTGTCTGTTATCTCATTTGTAAAATGGGGATTAAGAGTGGGAGCCCTGTGTGGGACAGGGCTTCTGCCCAACTTGATTACTCTGTATTTATCCCAGTGCTCAGTACAATCCCTAACTCCTAGTAGCATTTAACAAACACTATTGGAAAAGAAGAAAAAGGGAGAAGATGCAGAAGTGGGAGAGGGAGCAGGGGAAATTAAGGCTTAGTTTGAAAGAGATATGAGCTTAATAAGGCTTGGAAGGTGGGAAGAGGGAGGGAGTTCCAGTCAAGAGGCAGGATGTGGGTGAGGGGCTGATGGCAAGATAGACAAGAATAAGGTACAGTGTTTGTGTTTATAGGGGCAAAATGAATGTGTTGGATTATAGTAGGAAATCAGTGAGGTAAATAAATAAGGAGAGAGCAAGGTTCATTTGTAGGGCATCCTAGAGCAGCTCCAAATCTCCCTGTCCCTTCTAATGGCTTAATGGCAGAGTGCAGGCTTGGGAGTCAGAGGTTGTGGGTTCTAATCCTACCTCTGCCACTTGTCAGCTGTGTGACTTTGGGCAAATAACTTAACTTCTCTGGGCCTCAGTTACCTCATCTGTAAAATGGGGATGAAGACTGTGAGCCCCACATGGGACAACCTGATTACCCTGTATCTACCCCAGCTCTTAGAATAGTGCTTGGCACATAGTAAGCACTTAATAAATACCACAGTTGTTATTATTATTCTAGACTGTCAGCTCACTGTGGGCAGAGAATGCCACTGTTTATTGTTGTATTGTTCTTTCCCAAACGCTTAGTACAGTGCTCTGCACACAGTAAGCACTTAATAAGTACGATTGAATGAATGAATGAATGATTACTTTCTGCCAACAGAGGACAAGTAATGTCCCTGTCATCTTGGCTTCACTCCGTTGTTTTCTGGTTTAAGGTGGTGATGTGGACCAGCTAATTATTGGTCAAAATCTGAGCGGACAGACTAGTGGGGTCACCCCTACAGGTAGCATCTATGTTCAAAATCCATTTTTGGTTCAAGAGGAACATTTATGGCTCAAGGGTCATAGGTTTATCAGCCCCTGGGCTAGAGACCTGGCTGCAGTTAGGATTGAAGGTTGCTTATAGAAAGCGCTTTAAAAGACCAAATTTTTCTTATAATCGTAATTTTACACTAGTTTCAGAACTTCACTGAAGCTTCAGAGCCTCCACCCTGTACCTTACCTCTTCTGCCGAACTCAGAAATCAAAGTGAGAAATAAAGGAATAAGAGGCTCCGAGTGGGTGTGGTTAAGTGTGACATGCTTTTGGTCCTTGGGAAATATAAGTCTGGAGATCAATGAGCTTCCTCTACTAGTTCACAGGTGGAGGAGCTGTGGCTATTGACTTTGTGTAAAATCAAACACCTAAAGGTCAAGTATCAATAAGTAGATACTAGATTTCAAAAACCTTGAAGGCAGAGGTCATGCATATTTGATCTACTGCCTCTCCCAAGTGCTTAGTAAATTGCTGTGCACAGAGTCAGAGTTCAATAGACACTATTGATTCATACTTAACTGGCTTGTTGCATTAATCATTTAATGGTTCATGATGTATCAGTGCTTAAACCATGGTTGATTATTAATGATATCTTTTAATATCAACAGCCAAACCAATTGATATTTTTAATTTTCTCTTTCCAGCATGTCTCTAGACCCTGTTTATTGTTAAGGAAGCAGCACAGTCTAGTAGAAAGAGCATGGGCCTGGCAGTCAAAGGACCTGGATTCTAATCCTGGCTCTGATGATGATGGCATTTAAGTGCTTACTATATGTCAAGAACTGTTCTAAGTTCTGGGGTACATTTAGGATAATCAAGTTGGACATAATATCTGTTTCCAATGGGGGCTCCTAATCTTAATCCCCATTTTACAGGTGAGGTAATAGGAGAAGTGAAGTGACTTGCCCAGGTCAAACAGTAGACAAGTGACGAAGCTAGGTTTCGAACCTAGGCTCTGCCACCTACCAACTGTCTGACCTGGAGCAAATTACTGAACTTCTGAACTTTTAAAGCACTTAATCGCCTTGCCCCCTCCTACCTCACCTCACTACTCTCCTACTACAACCTAGCCCACACATTTCTTTCCTCTAATACTAACCTTCTCACTGTACCTCGATCTCATCTATCTTGCTGCCGACCTCTTGTCTGCATCCTGCCTCTGGCCTGGAATGCCCTCCCTCCTTATAGCAGACAGATAATTGCTCTCCCCTACTTCAAAGCCTTATTGAAGGCACATCTCCTCCAAGAAGCCGTCCCTGACTAAGCCCTCCTCTCCTCTTCTCTCGCTCCCTTCTGTGTCACCCTGACTTGCTCCCTTCATTCATCCTCCCTCCCATCCCCACAGCACAGATGCATAAATCTGAATATATCTGTAATTTATTTATTAATGTATGAATAATAATATTGTCTGTCTCACCCTCTAGACAGTAAGCTCAGCATGGGCAGAGAATGTGTCTGTTTGCTGCTGTATTGGAGTCTCCCAAGCACTTAGTACAGTGCCTTGCACATAGTAAGTGCTCAAAAAATATGATTTAATGAATGAATGAACTCTGTGCCTCAGTTCCCTCACCTGCAATATGGGGATTCAATACCTATTTCCCCTCCTACTTAAACTCTGAGCCCCATGTGGGACCTAATTATCTTATATCTACCCCAGCACGCTTAGCACAATGGTATGCACACAGTATTATCTTCAACAAATACTACTATTATCATTACTATTATTATTATATGATTCAGGCAACATAAGGTGGCTCAGTGGAAAGAGCACGGGCTTTGGAGTCAGAGGTCATGAGTTCGAATCCCAGCTCTGCCACTTGTCAGCTGTGTGACTGTGGGCAAGTCACTTAACTTCTCTGTCCCTCAGTTACCTCATCTGTAAAATGGGGATTAAGACTGTGAGCCCCACGTGGGACAACCTGATTCCCCTGTGTCTACCCCAGCGCTTAGAACAGTGCTCGGCACATAGTAAGCACTTAACAAATACCAACATTATTATTATTATTATTATAAGGTGTTTGGTATTACTTTCCACCTACAATGATAATATGAAAAGAAGCTAAAAATTACATCAGGCAAGGAACATTAACTCTTTCCATTTCACTTCTCATTGTCTCTCTCCCTTCCCCATGTGATTCAAGCTATAGATGGCTCTTATGATATTAATGCTTCCTGGTCTGTATGTAGGATCATATGCTACTATACACCTTGTTCATTAGTACTAACAACCCCTGTGTAAGATTTCTTAATCAGGTGGTCTTTAATGCTTTCATTGTGTCATTGCTCTGTACACAGTGAGTGTTCAGTAAATATCATTGATGGATCGATTCATTGAATTTGATGGTGCATTGGAGAAAGTCAATGCTAAAATTTCTCCCCTAGGAATCCATCAATTCTGAACAATGTGCCGAAGAACATTAGTGAATTCCATTGGCATTTTGACCCAAACCTCTGAATTCCTGGTAATGACTTGTTTGCTGACAAATATTCCTCAGGATCTGTAACTGTTAAATCTTCATTATTTAGCTCTAGAAAAGGCTCTTTTTTTCCTTTTTGACAGAAGGTATAATATGTTTTGTTGAATTTTGACTCACAGTGACCCTTGCTTAGATATCATTTATCACAAATAATCTCTTTGGAATTTTGCAATTGCTGCAATTTCGAGGTGCCTATATCACATTTGACCCTGGAGTCAGGATAAAACAAAAACTTTGAATTAGTTAAGAATATATTATTGCTTTATTTGGATCACTTCAGGAATACCTGAAAGAACATCTTCACCAAGGAGTAAAACTGAGATCTTCTCTATCTTGGGATGAGTAGAGAGTTAGTTGTCTCATTCTCTTAGAAGGATAGATGTGGAAGATTCTGTCTAGGTTGGCAAGCTAGAATGTAGAAGCAAAGAGAAAGCCATGTCAATCAAGAACATTGAGGATTATTGAGCATTTACTTTGGGTAGAGCACTGTAATAAAGTTGGGAAAAAATGATAGCAGACACGATTCCTGCCCTCAAGGAAATTACCATCTAGTGGGAGTGACATAAAAAAAAATCTTTTCAGGTAGTGGGAAAAACAGTATTTAAAGATAGGTAAATAAGTGCTACAAGGGCTGGGGGGTAAGTACTCAACTACACAGAAGTGAAGTGTGGGAGTGTCATTAGGGAGGGGAATAAAGCGGAGAGATGAGCAATTAATCAGGGCAGGCCTTGTGGAAAAGATGTGATTTGTAGAAGGACTTTCAAGATGGGGAAAGCAGTGTCAGGAGCAGGGCATTCTAGAGAACTTGGATGATGTGAACAAGAGGTCATCAGCAAAACAGATGAGAACAGAGCTCAGAGAGCAGGTTGGTTTGAGAGGAGGAAAGAGTTCTCTCTCCCTCCAAGCTCGCATCTCCTCCTGCCTTCAGGCCATCTCTACTTGGATGGCCTCCTGCCACTTAAAACTCAACGTGTCCAAGACAGAGCTCCTTATCTTCCCTCCCAAACCCTGTCCTTTCCCTGACTTTCCCATCACTGTGTACATCACAACCATCCTTCCCATCTCCCAAGCCCGCTACCTTGGTGTCATCCTTGACTTCGCTCTCTCATTCACCCCACATATCCAATCCATCACCAAAACCTGCTGGTCTCACCTTCATAACATAGTCAAGATCCGCCCTTTCCTCTCCATCTAGACGGCTACCACATTAGTACAATCACTAATCCTATCCCGACTGTATTACTGGATCAGTCTCCTTTCTGACCTCTTAACCTCCTATCTTTCCCTACTTCAGTCCATACTTCACTCTGATGCCCAGGTTATCTTTCTACATGTCACCCCACTCTTCAAAAATCTCCAGTCATTATCAACCTTTGTATCAAACAAAAACTCACTATAGGCTTCAAAACTCTCTATCACCTTGACCCTTCTTACCTCACCTCCCTTCTCTCCTTCTACATCCCAACCTCTACACTCCACTCCTCTGTTGCTAACCTTATCTCTGTGCTTCGTTCTCATCTGTCCTACCGTCTACCCTTGGCCCACATTCTACCTCTGGTCTGGAGTGTATTCCCTCCTCAAATCCACCAATTATATTTCCCCCCGTTCAAAGCCCTACTGAAGGCTTACATCCTCCAAGAGACCTTCCCAGACTAAGCCCCCCCTTTTCCTCAGCTCCCCCTCCCCTCTGTGTCACCCCAACTCACTCCCTTTGCTCTACCCTCCTCTCCCCACTCCACTGCACTTGTTTATATATGTACATATCTGTATTTCTATTTATTGATATTGATGCCTGTTTTCTTGTTTTGATGTCTTTCTCCCCACTTCCAGACTGTAAGTCTGGTGTGGGCAGGATTTGTCTCTTTTAATTGCTGAACTGTACTTTCCAAGTGCTTAATGCAGTGCTCTGCACACAGTAAGTGCTCAATAAATACAAATGAATGAGTGAATGAGGGCCTGCTGGGTATAGTGGGATGGGAGTGAGTCTAAATATGGGGGAGGAAGTTGATTGAGGACTTTGAAACCTATAGAAAGGAGTTTCTACTTGATACTAAGGGGAATGGGAATAGAACACTGTCCTGGAAGTCAGAAGGATCTGGGTTCTAATCCTAGCACTGTCACTTGTTGTCTGTGTGACTTGGGAGAGTCATCTCTATGCCTCAGTTACTTCATCTGGAAAACTGGAATTAAGTCTGCGAACCCCATGTGGTCCGTGGGCTATGTTCAACCTGATTAGTTTGTAGTTACCCCAGCATTCAGTATAGTGCCTGGCATATAACAAGTTCTTAACAAATACCATAAAATAGAAAACAAACTGAAAGCTTGGAAAAGTAGAAAGGTGTGTGTGAGATATTTCAGAAAAGTAATTCAGTCAGCCGAGTGAAGCATGGACTGGAGAGGGCAAGTCTGCAGGCAGAGTGGGCTGAGAGGTGGTTGGTATGGTAGTCAAGTCAAAAAATGACAGGTGCTAGAATTCTGAAAAGGATGTCTCTGAAAAGGACTGTGTCTTTACACAACAGGTGATAAGAATGGAGAATTTTCTTTCAGAATTTGTGGAAGTAGGAAAATGTCACCAGATCCTGAAGAATTTGGAAAATAAATGACATGTTAAATAAAGGTCTTGTCTATCAACTCCACTCTACTGTACTCTGCCAAGCTCTGAGAGTGCTTTCCACATGGTAAGCATTCAGTAAATATACTACTGATTGATTAATTGATTAAATTGACTACTAGAGGGGAGAATGCATTCCTAATTCTCAGGATGGATGTCAAAAGAACAACCTTTAACCCTACTCCTGGCCTAGGGGATAGGGCAAGAGCCTGGGAGTCGGAAAGACCTGATTTCTAATCCCGGCTCTGCCATATTCATTTTCAGCTCTGTCATTTTCCTTCCCTGGGCTTCACTTACTTCATCTTGTAAAATGGGGTTTAAGATTGTGAGCCCCATATGGACAGGGACTATATCCAACCTGACAACCTTGTATATACTCCCTGTGCTTAGTACAGTACCTGGCACGTAGTCAGTGCTTAACAAATATCATTTAAAAAAATGGGACTGGTTAGACCCATGGTCAGTGAAACTCAGTGTGACTTATTTTGGTTATGTTTTAAGGAGTCCTTAGTTTTCTTTTCCTTGAAGCAAACCTTGTCATTTTTTGTTAGGTTTCAGTGTTGGTACAGCATCGTGGCCTAGTGGAAAGCATACAGACCTGGGACCCAGAGGACATGGGTTCTAATTCCCCTTCTGTCTCTTGCCTACTGTGGGACCTTCAACAAATCCCTTAACTTCTATGTGCCTCAGTTTCATCATCTGAAAGATGGGGATTCAATATCGGGTCTCTTTTCTACTTAGTCTATGATCCCCATATGGGAAAGGGACTAAGGTAAGTCAAACCTAATTATCTTGAGTGTACTCTAATGTTTAGTACAATGCTTCACACGTAGTAAGTGATTAGCAAATATAGTAGTTATTACTATAGGTGCAGAACAGAAAATGCATAATGAAAGGGAAAAGATTCCAAAGAATCAATTATTTGGTTTTTGAAACCTTTTGTTTTCTAAATTTTCCTATATGAATAACAATATGAATATTGCCCTCAGTTCCTCCTACCTTCCCAGATTTCCCTGGAGCCTGGAAGGAGTTTGACAATAGACATAATGTACATTTTACAGTAACTTGAAAATATCAATATCTACCTGTATAAGCAGCTGGTGGTCACAAATCTGTCTTTACTTTTTAATCTCTGCATTTCTATCCTTCCTGACTTGGAGTCAGTAGACCTCAGATTCAAATTCTAGCTCCTCCACTTGCCTGCTTTTGCAACCTTAGGCAAGTAATTGAACTTCTCTGGGCCTCAGTTTCCTCATCCAAAAATGGGGATTAATTATTTCATTCATTCATTCAATAGTATTTATTGAGCGCTTACTATGTGCAGAGCACTGTACTAAGTGCTTGGGATGAACAAGTCGGCAACAGATAGAGACAGTCCCTGCCGTTTGACGGGCTTACAGTCTAATCGGGGGAGATGGACAGACAAGAACACTGGCAATAAATAGAGTCAAGGGGAAGAACATCTCGTAAAAACAATGGCAACTAAATAGAATCAAGGCAATGTACAATTCATTAACAAAATAAATAGGGTAATGAAAATATATACAGTTGAGCGGACGAGTACAGTGCTGTGGGGATGGGAAGGGAGAGGGGGAGGAGCAGAGGGAAAAGGGGAAAAAGAGGCTTTAGCTGCGGAGAGGTAAAGGGGGGGTGGCAGAGGGAGTAGAGGGAGAAGAGGAGCTCAGTCTGGGAACGCCTCTTGGAGGAGGTGAGTTTTAAGTAGGGCTTTGAAGAGGGAAAGAGAATCAGTTTGGCGGAGGTGAGGAGGGAGGGCGTTCCGGGACCGCGGGAGGACGTGACCCAGGGGTCGACGGCGGGATAGGCGAGACCAAGGGACGGTGAGGAGGTGGGCGGCAGAGGAGCGGAGCGTGCGGGGTGGGCGGTAGAAAGAGAGAAGGGAGGAGAGGTAGGAAGGGGCAAGGTGATGGAGAGCCTTGAAGCCTAGAGTGAGGAGTTTTTGTTTGGAGCGGAGGTTGATAGGCAACCACTGGAGTTGTTTAAGAAGGGGAGTGACATGCCCAGATCATTTCTGCAGGAAGATGAGCCGGGCAGCGGAGTGAAGAATAGACTGGAGCGGGGCGAGAGAGGAGGAAGGGAGGTCAGAGAGAAGGCTGACACAGTAGTCTAGCCAGGATATAACGAGAGCCTGTAACAGTAAGGTAGCCGTTTGGGTGGAGAGGAAAGGGCGGATCTTGGCAATATTGTAGAGGTGAAACCGGCAGGTCTTGGTAACGGATAGGATGTGTGGGGTGAATGAGAGAGACGAGTCAAGGATGACACCGAGATTGCGGGCCTGAGAGACGGGAAGGATGGTCGTGCCATCGACGGTGATAGAGAAGTCTGGGAGAGGACCGTGTTTGGGAGGGAAGATGAGGAGCTCAGTCTTGCTCATGTTGAGTTTTAGGTGGCGGGCCGACATCCAGGTGGAGACGTCCCGGAGGCAGGAGGAGATGCGAGCCTGAAGGGAGGGGGAGAGGACAGGGGCGGAGATGTAGATCTGCGTGTCATCTGCGTAGAGATGGTAGTCAAAGCTGTGAGAGCGAATGAGTTCACCGAGGGAGTGAGTGTAAATGGAGAACAGAAGAGGGCCAAGAACTGACCCTTGAGGAACTCCAACAGTTAAAGGATGGGAGGGGGAGGAGGCTCCAGCGAAGGAGACCGAGAATGACCGGCCAGAGAGGTAAGAGGAGAACCAGGAGAGGACAGAGTCCGTGAAGCCAAGGTGAGATAAGGTATAGAGGAGGAGGGGATGGTCGACAGTGTCAAAGGCAGCAGAGAGGTCAAGGAGGATTAGAATGGAGTAGGAGCCAATGGATTTGGCAAGAAGGAGGTCATGGGTGACCTTAGAGAGAGCAGTCTCGGTAGAGTGGAGGGAACGGAAGCCAGATCGGAGGGGGTCCAGGAGAGAATTGGAGTTATATAACTATCTCTCCCCCTTAATCTGTGAGCCCAATGTGAGACATTCATCTAATCTGATTAAATTACATCTACCTGGTGTTTAGCCCAGTGCTTGGCACATTTTAAGTGCTTTTCAAATATGACTATTAATATTGTTATGCTCATTATTTTTTTTCTGATAGACAGCATCCTTCTTGTGTTCACTGGGCTTTCTGGATCATGAACTGGTTTTTATAAGACCAACTAAAATATTACTAACCTTAAAAACCAAATCATTATCAAAGAGCTAATTCTATGGATTTTAATTCTATGATGAGATTTAACTTAAGAGTGCTTGATTAGACTGGGCAGGAGAAAGGGCAGGCTAAAATTTACTGACAACTTAAAATGAGAATAATTGAGGGAAAAATGGTACTAGATAGCTTAGGAGAAATTTGGAAAAAAAAGTCTACTAATTTTGTTCTGGTACATTGCAGGTATTTCTCAAAATCACCCACTCTTGCGTAAGTTGTTTCCATACATTCGTTAAGGTCTATCCCTATATTCGTTACCATAAAACTTGAGGCTGTTCTTTCCAGTCTGGTTGACCAATTTCATTTCAATCAAAACTGGAAGTGCCTACTAATGATTTGCAATGTAGCAACCTAGCCTCGACTTATCCAGATGTCTGTGTAGTTTTGGTAGTACCTACTATGACCAGATATTAAAAAGACACAGAGCTGTTATTGTCAGGCCATAGTTTAATTGGGTTATGAGAACTCTACCCTTCTGTTGACCTGGTTTCAAAAATCAATCCCCTGATGACAGGAAGGTCTAACGTACACTTCAAGAAATAGCTTAAGTTCATATAAGATGCATATTATCTACAGGGACTACTGAGGGCTAGTTATCCAAAGTCATTTATTGGAAAAATAAATGCAGTGCCCCCAGATAAAGACTACTTTTAGTATCTGTTAAAAGTAAGAGGTTGCTGGGTCATTTTTACTATCTGTCAAATGGAAATAGTAAATGCCAATTGAAAAATTATCTGTCAGCTACCAGATACTGTAGAATAGAAATAGTCAGTTCGTATTTTGCAAGGGCTGAAACCTTTGCAGGTATTTAGTTCAGATCAGGAAATAGAAAAGCAGAAGTAGAGCAAAGTAGCAAACAAAGCAGTTGCAGCTTGCTTGAGAAATGGGATTTCATTGTGTGTTAAAGTAAATGAATTCAAGAATAACCACTTGACAGAAAATTCTCTTTTAATGTCTTTAGTGAAAAAAATCTGTTCATGTTGTCCTGGCTGTGAAGAGTAAGATTCAGAGAGGTAAATTACTTTCAGGCTACTAGCATTCAATTGCTCCTAGCTCCTAGTGCTAGCTGGCCTTCCCAAGGTGGAACAGAAAAGAGAGTAGTTTGCATTTTCCCACTAATTGAAATGGGAGAGTGACACTGAAATCCTACAGAATGCTGAGATATCTGGTGGCAAAGTTTAGGAATGAGGATAAACATCACATTGTGAGCTTCATTAAGAATCACATAACTGTCTTACATAGAAAAGCAGTGTGCTTAAGTGGAAAGAGCATGAGCCTGGGAGTCAGAGGATGTGGGTTCTAATCCTGACTCTGCCCCTTTTCTACTGTATGACCTTGGTCAAGTCATTTCACTTTTTGGGGACTCAGCCTTCTCATTTGTAAAATGGTGATCAATAACTGTTCTCTGTCCTGCTGAATCCCTTTTGGGGCAGGGACTGTGTCCAATCTGATTATCTTGTAACTATCCCAGAGTTTAAGGACAGTGCTTGGCCTGTTGTCAGTGCTTAATAAAAGTATGATGATAATGATGATGAAAAGAATAGAGAAGTTATCAGATGGCTGGGATTTCTCTCCCTTTCCCCCTGGACACTGCTAGAAACCCCGCCTTTACAGGAGGGGAAGGTATTAGCAGCTTTTCCCTAGGATGTTTCTTGCCTGAAGTAGTAAATTAGCTCAAAACTGATTCCTGATTATCTCTTCTATGTATTATAATGGTTTGTTGTTTGGATTTGTTTAATTTTAGTCCTTTTTTTCTATTCTGATTTTATTCTATGGCCATTTCTTCCCCCACCTTGTCAGCTAGGGGTCTCATCTTTAATTGAGTCTTTTGAAACCACCCCAGAATAGCATAGTGCTTTACAAACTGTAAGACTTTAACAAATCATAACTGTAATAAGAATATTAATATGAAGGAGAAGAGGCAAAGTGGACTCAGAACCATCAACTAATCAATCAACGGTATGCATATCAATAGGAAACCATGTAATCATAAAATTAATCAATTCATATTATTTACTGAGCAGTTAGTATCTGCAGGGCAACCTATGTGCTTGGGACTGGGACAGATCACTCAATGAAGATAGAAGCTGTGCTCCTTGTCTTCAAGGAGCTTACAACCTAATGATGGGGAGAGTCACAAAGTTATTTACAGTAAGGAGGAGGAAATGCTTAAATAAGTAGAGTCAGTAAAGTGATGTGTAGAAATATGCTCTCTTGGCATTACAGTTGACTCTTTCAACCCCCGTATTCAGTATAACATTTAATCGTGACACCTCTTCCTCCAGAAAATTGTCTTGATAAAACCCTGCCTCTCCATCCAAATGGTCACCACCCTGGTTCAGGAACTTGTCATAGTAGAGAAGGAGAGTAGTCTGCATTGGATAGAGGACAGAACTAAGAGTTAGGAGATCTTGGTTCTGATTCTGGCTCTGACAATTTTTTTAATGATCTTTGTTAAGCATTTAATAATAATTATGGTATTTGTTAAGCACTTAATGTGTGCCAAGCACTGTTCTCAGTGTTGGGCACTCTAGTAAGTAGTGAGTGTAGATACCAGATAATTAGCTTAGACACAATCCCTGACCTACATAAGGCACACAGTCTTAATCTTCATATTACATATGAGGTAACTGAGGCATGGAGAAATTAAATAACTTTCCCAAAGTCACACAGCTGACAAATGGAGGAGGCAGGATTAGAATCCAAGCCCTTTGACTCCCCAGACCATGCTTTTTCCACTAAGCCACACTGCTTCTGTCTGCTTTGTGAACTTGGGCAAGTCACTTAACTGCTTTGTGCATCAGTTTCCTCATTTGCAAAAAGGAAATGAAATGCCCACTCCTCTTTCCACTTTAGACTCTAAGCCCCGAGTGGGATTGGAACTTGTTCTGAACTGATTATTTTCTATCTATCTGGTACTTGACACACAAAAAGTGCCTAAAAATACTACAATTATCATTATTATACTTGTTTGACTACTGAATCAGCCTTCTCACTGCTCAATCAATCAATCAACTGGATCAGCCTCCTCAATGATTATTCAGTCCATCAGTGGATTTATTTATTTCGTGGTATTTAAGCACTTACTATGTACTCACCAATGTACTAAGCATGGGGGTTGATACAGGCTAATCAGGCTGGACACTGTCCATATCCCATATTGGGCTCACAGTCTTAATGCACATTTTACAGATGAGATAACTGAGGCACAGAGAATTTAAGTGAATTGCCCAAGGTCACACTGCAGACAAGTGTCAGAGTGCTTCCTGTGTGCCGAGCACTGTACTAAGCACTTGGAAAAGTATACTATGATGGAGTTGGTACATGCGATCTCTGCTCACAAGGAGGTTGCAGTCTACAGGCAGAGACAGACATTAAAATAAATTATATATAAGAGAAATAGAAAAGTACATGGGTATTTACATAGATGCTATGGGTTTGGGGTGAATATCAAAGTACTAAAGGGATACATAGCTAAGTGCATCGTTGACACAGAAAGGAGGGAGGAAACAAGGGTTTAGTAAGGGAAGGTCTCTGGAATCAATCATATTTATTGAGCGCAGAGCACTGTACTAAGCACTTCATCATGTTGGTATTTGTTAAGTGCTTCCTATGTGCCAAGCACTGTTCTAAGCGCTGAGGTAGATATAGGGTAATTAGCTTGTCCCATGTGGGGCTCACAATCTTCATTCTCATTTTCCAGATTAGGGAACTGAGGCACCGAGAAGTGAAGTGACTTGCCTAAAGTCACACAGCTGACAAGCAGCGGAGTCGGGATTCGAACCCATGACCTCTGACTCCTAAGCTCAGGCTCTTTCCGCTGAGCCATGCTGCTTCTCTGGGGGAGTTGGGGGAGTACCATATAGAAGAGTTGGTAGAGGACAAGGTAATGTGATTTTTAGAAGAGTTTTGAAGATAGAGTTCTGGACTGTTGGATATGAAAGGGGAGGGAGTTCCATGCCCAAGGGAGGCCATGGGGAAAGGGTTGGCGGTGGGATAAGTGCAATTGAGGTAAAGAGAGCATAGGTTGACATAAGAGGAGCAAGCGGTGCAGATCGGGTTGTAGTAGGAAATCAGTGAGGTAAAGTAGGAAGGAGCAAACTGATCGAGTTGAGTACCTTAAAGATGATGGCAAGAAGTTTGTCTTTGCTGCAGAAGTGGATGGGCAACCACTGGGCATTTTTGAAGAATGGGGAGATATGGACTGAATGGTTTTTCAGAAAAAATGATTCAGATAGCACAGTAAAATATGGGCTGGATGGAACAGGCAGGAAGCAGGAAAATTAGCAATGAGACTGACTGCAAGAGTCTAGGAGGAAAATAGTGCTTGGATCAGTGTGATAGCAGTTTGGATGAAGCACTGGTCTCCCTATTTCTAGTCCCTTTTCTCTCCAGTTCATTTTTCACTCTCCCTGGATCGTTTTTCTTAAATCTTGCCCAGCGAAAGTCTCCCCGCTCTCAGAAACCCCAAAGGACTGACTGCTTATTCCTCTACATATCCAGAGAAAATCCTGACCATTAGCATTAAGGCATTCCATCCTCTCCCTCCCTCCTACTTACTCATTCATTCATTCAGTAGTATTTATTGAGCACTTACTATGTGCAGAGCACTATACTAAGCACTTGGAATGTACAAATTGGCAACAGATGGAGACAGTCCCTGCCCACTGACGGGCTTACAGTCTAATCGGGGGAGACAGACAGACAAAAACAGTAGCAATAAATAGAATCAAGGGGATGTACATCTCATTAACAAAATAAGCAGGGTAATAAAAATATATACAAATGAGCAGATAAGCACAGTGCTGAGGAGAGGGGAAGGGAAAGGGAGAGGAGCAGAGGGAAAGTGGGAGAAAAGGGGGCTTAGCTGAGGGCAGGTGAAGGGGGTGTAGAGAGGCAGCAGAGGGATCAGAGAGAAAAGGGGAAGCTCAGTCTGGGAAGGCCTCTTGGAGGAGGCGAACTCTCAGTAGGGCTTTGAAGAGGGGAAGAGAGTTAGTTTGGCAGAGGTGAGGAGGGAGAGCATTCCAGGAAAGCGGGAGGACGTGGCCCAGGGGTCGACGGCACGATAGGTGAGAACGGGGGACGGTGAGGAGGTGGGTGGCAGAGGAGCGGAGCCTATGGGGTGTGCAATAGAAAGAGAGAAGAGAGGAGAGGTAGGAGGGAGCAAGGTGATGGAGCCTTGAAGCCCAGAGTGAGAAGTTTTTGTTTTGTGTAGAGGTCGATAGGCAACCACTGGAGGTTTTTAAGAAGGGGAGTGACATGCCCAGAGTGGTTCTGCAGGAAGATGAGCCAGGCAGGGGAATGAAGAATAGACTGGAGCAGAGAGAGACAGGAGGAAGGGAGATCAGAGAGAAGGCTGACACAATAATCCAGCCGGGATGTTACAAAAACCTGTAGCAGTAAGATAGCCATTTGGGTGGAGAGGAAAGGGCAGATCTTGGCGATATTATAAAGGTGAGACCGGCATGTCTTGGTGACGGATTGGATGTGTGGGGGGAATGAGAGAGTCAAATCAAAGATGACACCGAGGTTGTGGGCCTGAGAGACGGGAAGGATAGTCATACCATCCACAGTGAGAGAGAAGTCAGGAAGAGGACAGGGCTTGGGAGGGAAGTTAAGGAGCTCAGTTTTGGACATGTTGAGTTTTAGGTGGCGGGCAGACATCCAGGAAGAGACACCCCGGAGGCAGGAGGAGATACGAGCCTGAAGGAAGGGGGAAACGACAGGGGCAGAGATGTAGATTTGTGTGTCATTAGCATAGAGATGATAGTTGAAGCCGTGGGAGCGAATGAGTTCACCAAGGGAGTGAGTGTAGATGGAGAACAGAAGAGGGCCAAGAACTGACCCTTGAGGAACCCCTACAGTTAGTGGATGGGAGGGGGAGGAGGAGCCTGCAAAGGAGACCAAGAATGAACAGCCAGAGAGGTAAGAGGAGAACCAGGAGAGGACGGAGTCCATGAAGCCAAGGTGGGATAAAGTGTTGAGGAGAAGGGGATGGTCAACAGTGTCAAAAGCAGCTGAGAGGTCAAGGAGGGTTAGGATAGAGTAGGAGCCATTGGATTTGACAAGAAGGTCATGGGTGACCTTAGAGAGAGCAGTCTCGGTAGAGTGGAGGGAACGGAAGCCAGATCGGAGGGGGTCCAGGAGAGAATTGGAGTTAAGGAATTCTAAGCAGCGAGTGTAGAAGACTCGTTCTAGAAGCTTGGAAAGGAAGGGTAGTAGGGAGATAGGGTGATAACTGGAAGGGTAAGTGGTGTCAAAGGAGCTTTTTTTGGATGGGGGAGACGTGGGCATGTTTGAAGGCAGAGGGGACGAAGCCATTGGAGAGTGAACGGTTAAAAATAGAAGTTAAGGAGGGGAGGAGGGAAAGGGTGATGGTTTTCATAAGGTGAGCGGGAATGGGGTCCGAAGCACAGGTGGAGGGGGTGGCACTTATGAGGAGGGAGATCTCCTCTGAGGATGCTGCAGGGAAAGATGGGAAAGTAGGGGAGAGGGTTGGGGGGGACGGACTCATTCTCTTGTCCCTCCACACCACAAGTTACACTCTCTGCTCTCTCAAAGAAACCTGCTCACTGTGCCTCTTCCTCATCTTCTGTCCCTCATCAATTGTCACTGACTCCATGCTCATTCCCTTCCTCAGAGACAGAGAGAATGGTGATATTGTGATGGGAAAGTTAGGTGGCAGTTAGGATTTAGAAGGGAAGATGTTAGACTTGTTGAGTTTAAGGAGTTAGGGGGGCATGCAGATAAAGTTGTCCTGTGGGCAAGAGGAGGGAGAAACTACTTGCCAAGAAATCAGGCAGTCCAAAGAAAAAGCTAAAATAGTTAAATCTCATTATAATATTTGATGTCCGTGAAGAATTTCGTTTTCTTTTCCCTGTGGTCCAGCAAATTGCCTTCCTTGGACCACACCCTGTCTTCCCTCCCTGCAGGAAGCCCTGCTACCTGGGGCAGATAGGGCAGAATATGACAACTCTATTTTCCAGAAGGGCAAGGGTGGGAACTCACATGATGTAGACATGTCCCCTGTCCCCTCTAGCCAATTAGCAGCATCACCTGCCCCCTGGGCAGCATCACCACAGAGGAAAGCACTGTGGTAATAACCACTGACTGCCTATAGAGAAGCAGCATGGCCTAGTGGATAGAGCCTGGGCCTGGGAGGCAGAAGGTCATGGGTTCAAATCTTGGTTCCGCCACAAGTCTGCTGTGTGACCATGGGCAAATCACTTCACTTCTCTGTGCCTCAGTTCCCTCATCTGTAAAACGGGGATTAAGACCGTGAGCCCTCTGTGGGACAGGGACTTTGTCCACCCCGATTATCTTGTATCTACCCCAGCACTTAGAACAGTACCTGGCACATAGCATTTAACCAATACCATTATTATTATTATTTTGTCCCACATTCATTCATTCATTCATTCACTCATTCAATAGTACTTATTGAGCACTTATTATGTGCAGAGCACTGTACTAAGCACTTGGAATGTACAATTCAACAACAGATAGAGACAATCCCTGCCCAATGATGGGTTTACAGTCTAATCAGGGGAGACAGATGGACAAAAACAAGACAACATAATCACGATAAATAGAATCAAAAGGATGTACACCTCAATAACAAAATAAATAGGGTAATAAAATATATGCAAATGAGCACAGTGCTGAGGGGAAGGGAGAGGGGGAGGATTAGGGGGAAAGGGAGCTTAGCTGAAGGGAGGTGAAGGGGTGAAGGGGGAGGGGTCTTGCTCCCGGCATGCTCCATAAATGCTGGGCTAGAGATGAAAGCTGCTCTCGTGTGCTCTTGCACTCCCCCATCCCCACCGAGGAAGATATTCATGGTCATTGCGCCCATGAGTGGCGACATCAGGATGTGTCCACAAAACCCCAGGAAGCCTTGTGCCTGCTGTAATGGTTGCTGTGGTTATGTGTGTGTCATAAACTCTGAGCTTATTTTGTGTATTTGTTTGGTTTTGATATATCATTATTCACCCTGTGTCCATCCCCATCCCTTCCCCTCACTTAGATTGTGAGCCACCTGAGAGGCAGGGACATTGTCTAATTGCTACATTCATTGATTCATTCAACCATATATATTAAGTACTTACTGTGTGCAAAGCACTGTACTAAGTGCTTGAGAGAGTACAATATAAAAACAAACACATCCTGCCCACAACAAGCTCACAATCTCGAGTGGGAGACAGACATTAGTGTAAATAAATGAATCAAAAGATAAATGAATTACAGATATATACAAATACATATGTATATGCTTTGAGGATGGGAGGGAGGATGAGTGAAGGAGCACTAAAGGGTAATGCAGAAGGGAGTGGGAGAAGAGAGGAGGACTTAGTCAAGGGAGGCTTCTTGGAGGAGATATGCCTTCAGTAAGGTTTTGAAGTAGGGGAGAGCAATTATCTGTCTGCTCTGAGGAGGGAGGGCATTCCAGGCCAGAGGTAGGATGTGGGCGAGAGATCGGAGGGGAGATAGACGAGGTGGAGGTACAGTGAGAAGGTTAGCATTAGAGGAACGAAGTGTGTGGGCTGGGTTGTAGTCGGAGAGTATTCGTTCATTGCTTCAGTCGTATTTATTGAGCCCTTAATGTGTGCAGAGCACTGTACTAAGTGCATGGGAGTGTACAATACAAAAGACACATTTCCTGACCACAATGAGTCGAGGTGAGGTATTTGGGGGCAAGGTAATTAAGTGCTTTAAAGCCTTTGGTGACACAGCAAATGCTTAATAAGTGGTATTGTTGCTACCATTTTACTACTCCTGGAGTGTGAGCTGTGGTGTCCTTTTCTCCTCTTCAGATGGGTGGGAATAGCCTACTTGTTGCATCCAGATCAGGTGTGTCATCTTTGGCCTTCTCTTACTCCTTTTCCCTGGTCCCAGGGTCCCAACTGTGAGCTCCCCATAGGTACCCCCCCTTACCCCCTCTACTACCCACCTTTCATAATGCTATTTGTTAACTATATACTATGTGTCAAGACCTGTTCTAACAGCTGGGGTAGATTCAAGTCCATCAGGTGTTACACAGTCCTTGTCCCATATGGGGCTCAGTCTAATAGGAGGAAGAAAAGTTATTGATCCTCACTGTATAGTTGAGGAAACTGAGACATAGGGAAGTTATGACTTGCCTAAGGTCACACAACAGGCAAGCGGCACTGCCAGAATGAGGACCCAGGTTCTCCGGTTCCCAGGCCCGTGCTCTATCCACTAGGCCATGTTGCTTTAGAGCCCTGTCCTCATTGCCCATCCTGTTTTTCAGATGATACAGTGAGCAGTGTACCCCTGTGCAACTGCAGGATGAAGGAAGGGGGAGAAGGGGAAAAGGAAGATCCTTTATACTTTTCCTTTCTCTTTGTCCTTTCCTGTTATTCACTCCTTTTTCTCCCTGTGATTTACTTCCTCCTCCTCCTTCTTCTTCCCCTTTCCATCTTCTATCCCTCCCATCTCTTTCCTCCTTCCTATTTCCATCCCAATCAACTTTCCCTTTTCTCCTCCCGATTTCCCCTGACCACCCCCCCCTCCTACACACACACACACACACACACACACACACCTTTTTTTTTCATTCCCCCTTTTCCCCTTCCTACCTCCCTTCTGCTTTCTGGCTTTGCCCCTTCTCCCCCCATTGCTCTTCTCCTCCTTCCTCTCCTTTTCACTTCTTCCTTCCTCCCTCCTATCTCTTTTTGTATTTGTTTTTTCTTGATCCCAGGTCAGTTTGCCATGGTAAAAGGAGCTGCTGCTTGATATCCTTGGGATAGGGGGTGACAGGAAGGGAGGAAGGAAGGGGGTGAGATGTGGTTTCTGGGCTGTGACCTTCACTCTTTGCTCCCCAACCCCTCTCATTCCAGAGATTTTATTTTCTGCGGCAAATTTGTTGGGAACTTGGTTTTGATACCTTTAGGCTAGAAAAATGCCACAACTGATGCCCAATTATCATTTTATATATGGAAAATTAAACCAGAAAAAAGTTGGAAAGTCAGCAGTTTTTATTTATACCATTAAAAAAAAAAATCATTCCGGCAGTTGTCCATCCTGGAGGCTAGTACCTCAGATCTGAAAGCTGTCTGCATTGAGATGGAAACTGAAGGTGTGGAAGTCAATGAGCTTCCCAAGGGAGTGAGTTGAAAATGAGCAGTGTACCCCTGAAAAGAGCAGGTAATCCAAAACAGAGCCTTGAGGGAAAACTAGAGTTAGGGGGTGAGATACAGATAAGGAGCCACCAAAAGAGACTGAAGTAGCAGTCAGACAGGTATGAGATCTCCCTATCTAGACTGTAAGCTCCTTGAAGATGATGATGATGGTATATGTTAAGTGTTTACTAGGTGTCAAGCACTGTTCTAAATACCTGGGTAGATACGGGCTAATCAGGTTATATACAGTCCCTGTCCCACATGTCTCAATTGTCCCACATGCTCACAGTCTTAATCCCCATTTTACAGTTAAGGGAACTGAGGCACAGAGAAGGTAAGTGAATTACCCAAGGCCACACAGCAGAAAACTGGCAGAGCTTGGATTAGAACCAAGGTCCTTCTGACTTCCAGGCCTGTGTTCTATCCACTAGGCCATACTGCTTCTCTAAATAAACTGTGATATTTATTAAGCGCTAACTATGTGTCTGGCACTGTATTAAGCACTGGGGTGAATACAAGCAATTCAGGGTGGACACAGTCCCTCTCCCACATGGGGCTCAAAGTCTCAATCATCATTCTACAGATGAGGTAACTGAAGTACAGAGAAGTTAAGGGACTTGCCCAAAGTCACACAGCAGACAAGTAGCGGAGCCAGGATCAGAACCCATGACTTTCTCACTCCCAGGCCCATGCTCCTTGTGGGCATTGGATGTATATAACTTAAGTTATATGACTCTGTTATATTGTATTCTCCCAAGCACTTAGCACTGTGCTCTGCAAACAATAAGCATTCAATAAATTTGACTGATTGATGAGGATAACGAGGAGGGAACTGTCAGAAAAATATCAACAATAATGCTTCCAGGAGGAGAGCATGGTTCTTTGTTCCTAAGGCAGCTAAGAGGTGGAGGGGGATGATGACCAAGTACAGCCCAGTAGATTTGGAAAGGAGGAGGTCATTGATGACACTTCTCCAGCTTTTTTGGTCTGAAAAAATCTGCTTACAGACCCTAATCAATCAAATCAAATCAAATCAAATCAAATCAAATCAAATCAAAGTGATTTGTAAACAGAGCTACATTTGCCTTCTTAATTTCAGCTATGATATGATAGACAAAAAAAGCTTGGGAATCTTTGGTCAGTATATAGTCATTGGAATAGCAATGTAAACAAAACAGTCAAATTTTGTACAGGAAACAGTACAATTTTAATTAATAGTTGTTCATTTAGCCACTCAATATGCACTGTTTTTTATAATGAATGATAAGCTCATTTTCAGCTCATAAGGCTCTATTAAACATAAAGCCAGATGCACATCAGTTGTGAAACAACACTCATTTTTGTTAGTAACAATATGTATTAAACCAAAAGGGATCAGTAATTAGGAACAAAAGTACTAAAATTTTCCCTCACCAGTTGTTTTATATGCCGATCTCCCTCCTCAAGTCCCCTGTCCTTCTACGACTCCTCCTCCTGCTCCCCATCTTTTGCCCTTAATGGCCCTGGCCATGCACTTTATTGAGTAAGTGGAAATGAACCGTCATGTTCTCCTTAAAATCTTCCAATCTTCCATACTTCTCTCCATTCCATCCCCCTCCTGCCCTTTTTCAGAACTCCCATCTTTCCCAGAAGTATCTAAAAAGATTCCTGTCTCATCTCAAAATCCACCCCCTCCATTTATGCCTCCTACCCCATCCTTTTTCATTATATCAAAACACTTGTCCCCTCCCTTCTGCCCTCTGTGACTGCCATTTTCAACTGTTCAGTTTCCCCTGGCTTTTTCCCCAAGGCTTTCAAACATGCTCATGTATTTCCTATCCTGAAAAAAGACCTCCTTTGACCCCCACAACTACCTCCAGTTACTGCCTAGTCTTCCTTCTACCATTCCTCTCCAAACTCCTTGAGTGAGTTGTCTACAACTGCTGTCTCCACTTCCTCTCCTCCTATTCTCTCTATGACTCCCTTCACTCCAACACCTCTCTCTCAAAGGACAATCAGTCAATCACATTTATTGAACACTTACTCAATGCAGAACACTATACTAAGCACTTGGGGGAGAGTACAGTATAACAGAGTTGGAAGAGCACATTCTCTGCCCACAATGAGCTCTCAGTATAGAGGGGACATTAATATGAACAAATAAATTACAGATATATATGAAAGTGCTATGGGGATGATGGATGGTTGAATTAAGGGTGAAAATCCAAGTGCAAGGTTGATACAGAATGGAGTCTTGTCTTATGCCACTGAGTATAGGAGAAGGTAAAATGAGGGCTTGGTCAGGGAAAGCCTCTGTGTCTTGAAAAAGGATTTGAAGGTGGGAAGAGCGTTACTCTGTCAAATATGAAGAGGGATCGTGTACTAAACCAGAGGCAGGATGTGGGCAGTTTTGAGACAGATGAGATGGAGGTCCAGTGAGAAGATTGCCATTAGAGGAGTAAAGTGTGTGGGCTGGGTTGCAGTAGAAAGTCAGGGAGGTAAAATAGTAGGGGGCAAGGTGATTGAGTGCTTTATAGTCAGTGGTAAGGAGTTTTTCTTTGATATGGAGGTGAATGGGCAGTCAGTGGAGGATCTTGAGGAACAGGGAAAAGTGGACTGAACTGTTTGGTAGAAAAATGATCTGGGTAGCAGAATGAAGTATGGACCATAGTGGGGAGAGACAGAAGGCAGAGAGATTAGCAAGGAGGGTGATGTAATAATCTAGGCGGGGTAGAATAAGTGCTTGGCATAGCATAGTAGCAGTTTGGATGGAGAAGAAAAGGTAGATGTAGTGATGTTGTGCAGTGTGCACTGACAGGATTTCATGATAGATTGAATACCTGGGTTGAATTAGAGGAAAGAGTTAAGGATAATGCCAAAGTTAGGGCCTTGTGAGGCAGGAAGGATGGTGATGCTGTCTACAGTGATAGGAAAATCAAGGAGAGGACAGGGTTTGGATGTGAAGATAAGGAGTTCTGTTTTGGATAAATTATGTTTTAGGTATTGGAGGGACATCCAAGTAGAGATGTCCTGAAGTCAAGAGTAAATGCAAAACTGCAGAGGAGGAGAGAGATCAGGGCTGGAGATGTAGACTTGGGACTCATTTGCATATAGAGGGTAGTTAAAGCCATGGGAGAGAATAGGCTCTCCAGAACTGAGCCTTGAGAGACTCCCAAGGTAAGGGCTGCATGGCAGAGGAGGAGCCCAAAGAATAGATTGAAATGGAATGGCCAGAGAGATAGGAGAACTAGGCCAGGACAGTGCCAGTGAAGCCAAGGTTAGGTAATGTTTCCAGGAGAAGGGGATGGTCAGCAGTGTCAGAGGCAGCTGAGAGGTTGAAGAAGATTAGAATGTAGTAATGACTGTTGGATTTGGCAAGAAAGAGATCATTGATAGCTTTGGAGATGGCAGTTTCTGGAGTGAAGGGGATGGAAGTCAGATTGGAGGGGTTCATGGAGAGAATTGGAGGAGAAGAACCAGAGACAGTAGATGTAGACAACTTGCTCAAGAAGTTGGAGAGGGATGGTAGCATTGAGGAAGCAGAGTGGCGCAGTGGAAAGAGCCTGGGCTATGGAGTCAGAGGTCATGGGTCGACTCCCGGCTCTGCCACTTGTCAGCTGTGTGACCGTGGGCAAGTCACTTAACCTCTCTGTGCCTCAGTTACTTCATCTGTAAAATAGGGATTAACTGTGAGCCTCACTTGGGACAACTTGATTACCTTATATCTACCCCAGCGCTTAGAACAGTGCTCTGCACATAGTAAGCACTTCGCAAATACCAACATTATTATGGTAGGTGGGAGATGATGCAATAACTGGAGGAAGCTCTGGGCCAAGGAAAGGTTTTTTAGGCCATGAACATGCTTGAAAGCAGTGGGGAAAATGCCACTGGAGAATAAACAGTTGAAAATGGCAGTCAGGGAGTGAAGAAGGGAGAGGGCAAGTGCTTTGAGAGACTTGTATGAAGGGGTGGGGTCAGAGGCACAGACAGTGGGGAGGGAAGTTTGAGAGAAGACAGGAAACCATCTCTTGAGGTACTCCTGGGAAAGATGGGAGGGTTGAAGAAGGGTCAGAAAGAGGGAGGGACTGGAGAGGAGCAGGGGAGATTTTAGGGAAATCATACATGATGGTTCCAATTTTCTCAGTAAAGTATGTGGCCAAGCCATTAAGGGAAATAGATGGAGGAGGTGACGGGACAGGGGAAACAACTGGCTAGGACTGTGGGCAAGGGTGTTACTAAGAATGGAGAAATATTGTTGCCGGGCAGAGGAGAGGGTAGAGTTAAAATGGGCAAGGATAAACTGAAGTGGATGAGGTTGGCCTGATATCTGGATTTCCTTCAGCAGAGCCCAGCAACTCATTCACAGGAGCACAGGAGGTGGACTGTGCAGGTGATCCAGGCCTGGGGTTCAGTGGTACAAGATTGGCAAATGGATCCTGGAGTGAGTGAGTTGAGTTTAGAGCAGTGAGTTGTGTTGAGGGAGTCAGTTTGGTCATCAAGGGAAGATAGTTTGGGTATGGAGACTAAAAAATGCATTATGACTTGAGAAAATAGGATGGGGTCAAAAGATTGGAAGTCTCTATGGGAGAAAAGGACAGATTTATGGGAAGGAGATATGTGGAAGAGAAGGGAGGTGAGGAGGTTGTCGTTGGATAGAGGGATTTCAGTGTTGCTGAGGATAGAGATTGCAGAGATAATGAGATTCAGTGTGTGTCCAAGTTGGTGAGTGGGTGAGGTGGGGTGGAGCAGAAGGTCAGCAGAATTGAAGTGATAGAAAGTGGGCAGAGGAAGGTTCAGCAAGAACATCTGCATGGATATTGAAGTCCCCAAGGATCAGTGTAAGGATGGAAAAAGAGAGATGGTATGTGAAAAAGGGATCAAAATGGTGTAGAAAATTGGAGGTGGGGCCTGGGAGGCAATAGATATCTGTGACTGGTATCTGGATTGGGTGGTGGATTATATGGGCTTCCAAGGAAGGGAAAGAGAGGGAGGTAGAATGGTGTGAGAGCAGCACTGGGGAGCGAGTAAGTCCGGGGAAGTAGGAGAAGATGAGGCCTGCTCTAGAGAGAGGAGCAGGGAAGAGAGCTGGGAAAAACCAGGTTTCAGTGATGTTGAGGAGCAGGAACTGGGTCAGGCACAGGTCAAGGATGAGGGGAAATTTTCCCATAATGGAGTGCGGATTTCACAGGCTACTCTTGGCTGAACAGTGAGGGTGAGGTAGAGGGAGGGGATGATGTGAGGGATTGTGAGGGGTTGCATGTAAAGTGAACTGAACGAGGGCTGGAGTTGGGAAGGGATGAGGGGCAGCACTGGGGAGAGGATAACAGGGATTGGGTGGGGGCTGAAGCTTGGGGCATCACAAGGGGTGGGGAAGGGTTGATGGGATAGGAGGGAGTTTGTCCTGGTGGATAGAGCACCGACCTGGGATTCAGAAAATCCTGGGTTCTAATCCTGGCTCCGCCCCTTGTCTGCTGCGTGACTTTGGGCGAGTCACTTAAGTTATCTGTGCTATAGTTACCTCATTTGTAAAATGGGGGTTAATGCTGTGAGTTCCATGTGGGACGTGAACTGTGTCCAACCTGATTAGTTTCTACCTGCCCCAGTGATTAGCACAGTACCTGACAAATAGTAAACACTTACTAAATAAAATTTTAAAAAAGGAGGGGATTGAGTGGACATGGTAAAATCAGAGAGGTTTAAGAGATGTAAGGTTTTCAACAACAAAAACTAATCGATCTGGTGTTTTGTTGATTGAATTGTTGAATTACACATGGGTCCTTGGGTCCTGAAAGTGAAGAAGCGAATGTGTAGGGATATATTGGCCATCAATGATTTCCTTCTTGTGAAATCCAACGGCTTCTACGCCATGCAAATCTGCCTTGACCTCTCAGCTGCCTTTGACCCTGTTATCCACTCCCTTCTACTGGAAACATTATCCAACATTTTTTTTTTTTATAGCATTAAGCGCTTACTATGTGTCAGGCATTGTCCTAAGTGCTGGGGTAGATACAAGGTTGTCAGATTGAACACAGTCCCTGTCCCACAAAGGGCTCACAGACTTAATCCCCATTTTACAGAAGAGGCAACTGCGGCACAGAGAAACGAAGTGACTTGCCCAAGGTCACACAGCAGAGAAGTGGCAGAGTGGGATTAGAAGCCAGATCCTCTGACTCCCAGGCCTGTGCTCTATCCACTAGGCCACGTGGCTTTATTGACACTGTCCTCTCCTGCTTCCCCTCTTTTCTCTCTGGTCATTTATTCAAAGTCCCTTTCATGGGCTCCTCCTCTGCCTTCTACTCCCCTAAATCTCTCAAGGCCCATTTCCAGGTCCCCTTTTATTCTTCATCTACACCCACTCCCTTAGAGAATTCATTCTCTCCCATGGCTTCCCATACCATCTGTATGCTCATGAATCTCATATCTTCTCCAGCCCTGCCTTTTCCCCTTCTCTTAGATACCCCCTAGTCATCTCTGACATCTCTAGTTCAAACTTAACATGTTCAAAACAGAACTCCTCATGTTCACATTCAAATCCTGTCTTTCCCCTGACTTACCCACCACTGTAGACAGCACCACCATCCTCCCTGTCTCTCAAGCCTATAATCCCAGAATTATCCTTGATTGAGCACTTCAGTCAACCCACACAGTCAATCTGTCATCAAGTCTTGTGAGGTCAACCTTCACAACATTGCTAAAATCTGCCCCTTCCTCTCCATCCAAATTGCTATTGGTATTCCAAACATTTATCCTGTCCCTCCTTGATTACTGCATCAGCCTCTCTGTTCCCTGCCTCCTGTCTCTCCCAACTTCAATCCATGCTTCATTTTACTTCCCAGATCATTTTTCTGACCAACAGTTAGGTCCATTTTCCCCTCCTCTTCTCAAGAGCCTCCAGTGGTTGCCCATACATTTTCATAGCAAAGAGAAACCCTTCAACACTGGATTTCAAGCACTTAATCACCTTGCCCCCTCCTACCTTATCTCTGTGATTTCCTACTGCATCCCAGTCCAAACACTTCACTCCTCTAATGCCAACCTATTCACTGTACCTTAAGCTCCTCTATCTCACCACCTATGTCCTGCCTCTGGTCTGGAACTCCCCCTTCATATCCAACAGACAATCACTCTTCCTGCTTTGAAAGACTTAGTAAAATCACATCTCTTCCCTGACTAAGCCCTCATTTCTCTTCCCCGCTCCCATATGCATCACCCTTGTAGTTGGATTTGCAGTGTACTTTTCCAAGGGGGTTTTAGTACAGTGCTCTGTACATGATAAGTGCTCAATAAATACCACTGACTAATCGATTTATTCATCCCATCCTCAAGCGCTATTTATTTATATCTATGTCTATCTCCCCCTCAAGGCTGTGAACTCGTTGTGGACAGGGACCGTTAAACACCACATGCGCTGTGTTTTAGACTGCAAAAAAGAAAAGGCATGGGATGGTAGTTCACACCTGCCCTACATCTCAAAATCTAAATATGGCCAAAGTATTTTTTGAAAAGGGATAATAGATATTAGCAGTCATCTACTAGAACCTACCAATGATTGACTGGTATAAAAGACATCCATTCAGTTTAACCAAATTCCTCTCTTTAGTATTGAGTGTAGTTTAACTCACAGTATTCTTTAGCTCTCATTTTTATTTGATCTTAAAAGGACAGAGAAGTTAATTAGGTTTCTAAAAATGAGAAAAGAATCCCTTCCACAACCACTAAGCATCAGCACTAACTTTGATACGATCAAACTCATAGTAGCGGTAGCTGGATTTAATTCTGTTTGCCAGGCTATGGTTTTGTGGCCGTTGCCTCAGAGCCACTCACACTGGAGCTAAAATCCTAGTCATTCAGTCAGATGTCTAAATCAGTATTAAAACAAACAAAGATTTCCCAAGGACATTTTGAGACTCTCTTTGTTTTGTCCATTTGGCTTCCCCTCAAACATGTCAGACACTTAGGTTCTTTTTCTATTTTCAATTTAATAAAATGTTTGCCTCCAGTGAAGAAAAGAGTAGCAATTTAGGAACCTTTACCTAATTGTCCAAATACTTATTCAGTTCAACAGTTGAAAAAAAAATAAAATGACCTTGGTTGTTTAGATTATCTCAAAAATAGCTAAAAAGTGAGTTAAACACCACTTGCGCTGGGTTTTAGACTGTAAAAAGGAGAAGGCATGGGATGGTATTTCACACCAGCCCTACATCTCAAAATCTAAATATGGCTAAAGTATTTTTTGAAAAAGGATAATAGATATTAGCAGTTATCTGCTAGATCCTACCAAACGGTTGGTTCAATATCTCACCAGAAAGTTGAGACTTCCATCTCACCTCTTGCAGGGATATATTTTAAGAATGAGTTGGTGTCTTCTTGGGAAATTGTATCCACTGGATTTTGCAATAGAAGCAGCATGACACTGTAGTGCTTTTTTAAGTTATTAGCAGTAGTGGTAACACAGAATTGCCCAAGACATCTCTACTCTTTAAGTACTCAGACTCACAGCACTTGTCCTGTTGGAAATAGCTGGCTTGAAAGTCAGAGGAAGTGCTAATCCCAGCTCTGCCACATGTCTGCTGTGTGACCTTGGGCAAGTCACTTCACTTCTCTGGGCCTCAGTTCCCTCATATGTAAAATGGGGATTAAAATTGTGAGTTCCATGTGGGACAGGAACTGTGTCTGACCTAATTACCTTGTATCTATCCCAGTGCTTAGAACAGTGCTTGGCACATAGTAAGTGCTTAACAAATACCAAAATTATTATTTATTACTATACATAATTTATAGTAACGTCTGTCTTCCCCTTTAGACTGTAAGCTCCTTGTGTATAGGAAACATGTCTACCAACTCTGTATTCAATCAGTCGTACTTATTGAGCACTTAACTATATTCAAAACACTGTACTAAGCGCTTGGGAAAGTACAGTATAACAGATTTGGTAGATTCCCAGCCCACAAGAATCTTACGTTCTTGAAGAGGAGCGACTCCTTGAAGAGGATGACTCCCCCAAGTGCTTAGTATAGTGCTCTGTACACAGTAAGCCGTCAGTGAATACCAATGATTGTAGGAAAGAAAGAAAAAAAAGTAGGTAAATTCTCTGCTCATCAGTTCTTCGCTTAATTGTGATTCCCCACACTACTAAGAAATAGCCTTTTTAAAAACAGATGGGAAGCAGCAGGATTCAGAAAGAATCAAATTAATATTCAATTAATGGCTTTTCATAGATTTTGCTTTGTTTTCTAAATGGGGAATTTCAGAATTGTACCAGTCATGGTGATTAATTAAGGAAAACTTTTCATGATTATTGGTAGTCATTTTCTTAATTTCTGGGTATAATCTGTCCAATTATCTAATAAGCAATCACTTTTTGAAAAGGATCAATGTCATTAGCCTCAATAAGTAAGCCAAGAGAACCACATTTCACAGAACACATGGTTTGTAGTTATTCGTTGTTCAAGATTAGAAAGTTTTAGGAAGCAATTTTCAGTAGAATGAATCCTGCCCCATTAGCTAATAAGAAATCAATAGTAATTTGGAAAAATAAGTTTTATCTGATGTTGACTGTTCAAAAAATTGTCCCAACCTCATTGTATTGATTTTTAAAATGCCTCTGGAGCTGTATAGACCGTCAAATTATCTTCATTTTCAAAGCCCCAGACTCAGGATGTGGGGACTTGAGGATTCCCCAGCTAGGTCTTGAATTGAACCTAAAACACCAATCATCCCCATCTAGAATATGGCAGTGCCATTCACATGTCCCCTAACTATCATGATCATGTGTCCCTCAAGATGGGGTTAGGAGGATTAATTAGAGGCATAGTGTAAAGTGCCTTGAGCTATATAAATTCAAGATATTCATGTTTCTCCTTTGTTCACTCCCCCATGCCATAATATTTGGCCTGTCTGCTCTAATCCATCCATTTAGCTGTTGGGGGCTGATTAAACTGTTACTCACACTTGCTTTCCCAGCTGTGAGGCACAGTATTACCGTTTCAGTTTGTTGAGGGAGTTGAACCCTACCATGTCTAACAGACTTGGAACTCATCTCTTAAATGCATCTCTACAGGTCCAAGGTCCTGCAATAGCCAAGTTTAAAGCCCCAACTTAGTTTCAGAGTCACCTTGGATAAAATTGACTTCTTTTATTTTTTTGAACGTTTGAAATATTCTGATACAGACACTATCAGTTCTGATGTACCCTGTGTAATGAGAATAGTATCCATGCTATCTTTTATGGAGAACTTATTTCTAACAATTTACCTTTTGTAAATCTAATTGCTTTTGGTTCACCAAGAATTCACGGGCAATTGCTTTTCTCACTACTACCAATATATTTCAAGTAGAGGTTTTATATGCAGGGTTGCTGACCTGAATCTGTTTTCCTTCAGAGTAATCTTGTACTGTTTCTGAGTTTAGGAAAACTGACAGAGTTTGAAGAGACGATTTCATCAGCTGAACTGTTTTTGCATCCTTAACGTATCATTGCCAGAAATCTTATTAATGTCCATCTTTGGGCCTACTGCTTGAAGATATATGATTGTTAACTTTGCAGTACTGATTTAAAGGCTCACAGGAGCACCACACTTTCCTTCATTTTTGACTCAAATTTATCTCTATCCCACACAAATTTGATGTTCTCTATTTCTGTTTAAATAGTCTATATTAGAAATAGAGCAACTTGGAGCAGCGATTATAAGAAATGTCACTTTATATTAAAAGTAAATTTCCTCAAACCCCATTTATTAAGTTTCTGTCTGATCTTCTATTGAGGTACATTTTAATTCTGACTGGCTGAGGCAGAGCTTTCATGAGTTGTCTCAAAATTCCTTTTTTTGCACCGTTATAGAACCCAGGCCTTTCTAATATGTATGGTGGA
The DNA here is from genome assembly GCF_004115215.2 of Ornithorhynchus anatinus. NCBI lineage: Eukaryota > Metazoa > Chordata > Mammalia > Monotremata > Ornithorhynchidae > Ornithorhynchus > Ornithorhynchus anatinus. Next base: position 161,928,638 of record NC_041728.1, read on the forward strand.
ATATTTTCTCTGAAGCAATTTTATTAATATCAGTAGGATCTCCTGGCTTCTTTAAAATATCTGCTAAATATTATTGCAAAAATTATTGAGCACAATTATTGTCGGCACATTTTGCTAGTGAGTTTACGTGTTCATAATATCTGTACATTATCATTCATTACTTCAGCAGGCTTTTGTAAGCATTAGACTTTCTTTAGCCTTTCTTTAGAAAAAATACCAGGAAGTTACCTTCTGATTTATATTATTAAGCTTGCTTCCATTTTGTATCTGACTTCCTGGTTTGACAGTCTTAAAGGGTTATTTTAATCTGTGTATTTCTAAACATGCATATTGAATTTGTGGAAACTGAACTCACTTGGGGATATTATCTTGCCTGAGTGTTAAACCTCTGGTGCATTTAAGGATAATTTTGAGGAAAATAAAATAAGCTTCTCATCCTCATTAAATTGATTCTAATAACACTTTTCAGTGAACAAAGATTTGACAATGGTTTATTCAAAGCTATAGGTGGCAGATTTGTCCTTATAAAGTGTGCAGCATCTGTGGAGCAGATAGCAGGACTCACTTCAGAGTGTAAGGAAGGTACTTGACTGAAGGGCATCCCAGGAGAAGAGCCCACAGGAGGCTGCTGTTCAAAATTTGAAAGAGCCCAACTTCCCTTTCTCTGAGTCGGAGCCACATGAGTTAGCAGGAACATGGGAAGCAATGCCACATCTCTGAGGTTGGGGGAGAACATGAGATTCCTGTCCCACCCCTAGAGAAATGTTTTAGTCTAGGAAGTTGGGGCAGGCCTCCTGTATGATGCATCATTACATTACCTTGGATTCCTGGAATTAAACCAGCAGCTTTGTGTAGTGATGTCATACCCAGCAGGCATGGAACAACATAATTTTCCTTGCCTAAGTATGGCCAAGTGTCTGAAGCTCTCCCAGAATGGTTGCTTAAACTTGTAATCACTTGGTAAATTTCACTTGGGAATCACTGTGGGGATTGACCCACTATCAAAACACTTGTCCCCTCCTTTCTTCCCTCCATCCCTGATTGCCATCTTCAGCTGCTCATTTCCCAGTGGCTCCTTCCCAACTGCTTTCCAACCTGCTCCTATATCACCTATCCCCACAAAAACCCCTTCCTTGATCCCACGGCTCCCTCCGGTTATCACCCCATCTGCCAAACTCCTTCAGCGAGTTGGCTAAACTTGCTGTATCCACTTCCTCTCCTCCAGTTATCTCCGTGGTAACCTCCAATTTAGCTTAGACCCTCTCCAGCCCTTCCGAAGTCCCCAGTATCCTCCTTGCTAAATCCTAACACCTTTACCCCATCCTAATCTTCCTTGACCTCTTAGGTGCCTTTGACACTTGTGGGGCATCTTCTACTCCTGGAAACATTATCTAACCTCGACTTCTGCCAAAGTCTTCTCCTGTGGACAAAGTAAGCATATAAAGGCTGCAAACCCAGGTTCAAAGGCAATGCACCCTTTATTCATCCCTCTCAGCCCTATGACACATGTATAAATCTGTAATTTATTTATTTATATTAATGTCTGTCTCCCCCCTCTGAACTTTGTTTGTTGTGGGCAGGAACCTATTTACCAACTCTGTTATACTGTACTCGCCCAAGTGCTTAATACAGTACTCTGCACAAAGCAAACACTCATTAAATACAGTGGAAGGATTGATTGTCCTCTCCTATTTTTCCTCAGTGATTTCCTATTGGCACCCAGGTCACTCACTTGGCTCCTCTAACGCCAAACTGCTCACTGTACTGTGATCTCACTTATCTCACTGTTGACTGCTCTCATTCATTCAATAGTATTTATTGAGCGCTTACTATATGCAGAGCACTGTACTAAGCACTTGGAATGTACAAATCGGTAACAGATACAGTCCCTGCCCTTTGACAGGCTTACAGTCCCCCATTCACCTTGCAACCCTCTGGCCTGGAACCTCCCCTGCCCCTCCCTGCCCACCCCATATATGAAAGACCACTTCTCTACCCACCTTCAAAGCCTTATTAAAATCACATCCCCCCCGAAGAAATTTCCTTGTCTAATTCATTTCCCGAACACCTTCTCCCATCTGTGTCGCCCTTGCATTTGGATTTATATTTTTTGAACACCTGATAAAATGATAATAATGTTTATAAAGCTTTTACTCTATGCCACGCACAGTCCTAAGAATTGGAATAGCTACAAGATCATCAGGTTCCAACTGGGGCTCACAGTCTAAGTAGGAAGGAGAAGAGGTATTGAATCCCCACTTTGCAGATGAGGGAACTGAAGCACAAAAAATTTAAGTGACTTGTCTTAGGTCACATGGGGGTATGTGGCAGAGGCAGGAGTAGAACCCGGTCCCAGTGACTCCCAGGCCCCTGCTGTTTCCACTAGGCCATGCTGCTGGATATTCATTACATCCTCAGGCCCATAGCTCTTATGTACATATCTGTAATTTATTTGCATGTCTGTCTTCCCCTCTAGACCTATAAGGTCTTTGTGGACAAGGAATGTGTCCACCGACCCAGTTGTATTGTACTCCTCCTAAGTGCTTAAGACACTGCTCTGCACATAGTAAACTCTTAAATACTGTTGATTGATTAGTGGATTGAGTGAAGATAGTAGTAGTAATATGTATTATGGCATACCCACTTGGCATGGTGCTTGTGCAGTACAAAGTAAGGAATTGAAGTTTCCTTTCATTCAATCATATTTATTGAGCGGTTACGATGTGCAGAGCACTGTACTAAGCACTTAGAATGTACAATTCGGCAACAGATAGAGACAATCCCTGCCCAACAATGGGCTCACATTCTAGGGCACAAGGAGTTTACACACTAATGTGGGGAAACAAACATGACAATATTTACAACTAGACTGGTAAGACCAAAGAAATGAGAATATAACATTGTCAGAGAAGATTTGAGTTGCAATTCTTCATGCATCGATAAATTACTGTATCAATAAGCCCAAATGCAGATACAGAGTTTTCCCTGAAAACTGAAACAGGGTTCGTTGTCATCAATATCATCATCGCAAATATTAATTGAGCACTTATTACATGCAGAGCCTTGTACTAGTTTGCTAACATACACTAGAAATAGTTACTGAAGTTGTAGAGAGTGCTTTAAAGTTACTTTGAGAGACTGAAAAGTTGTATTTTCAACTTGGATTGGGATGTTGTTTTATTTTTTATTTTTAAGGAGGGGGAATCATAATTTCTTAGAATTAATCCATTCTTTCTATGTCTGACCACACTAGCAGACAATAAGAATCTAACCTATTTTTAAATACCCATAAGAAGAATCCTTGTAAATCCATTTCAAAGATTAACAAGTCTGCCTGTCCACTAAAATGCCCTTTATAGCTAACGTAAGATATCCCAGCAGTCTTCTCTTCTCTCTTCTGCTTCTCTGAAGCAGCATGGCACAGTGGATTGAGCATGGCCCTGGGAGTCAGAAGGTCATGGGTTCTAATCCCGACTCTCCCACTTGTCTGCTGTGTAAACTTGGGCAAGTCACTTCACTTCTCTATTTCTCGATTTCCTCATCTGTAAATTGGGATTGAGACTGGTAGTCCCATGTGGGACAGGGACTGTGTCTAACCCGATTTGCTTATTTATATCCACCCCAGCGCTTAGTACAGTGCCTGACACACAGTCAGAGCTTAAAAATACCATTATTATCATTCTATTTGTAAACTAAATAATTATAATAATAATTATGGCATTTGTTAAATGCTTATTATGTGCCAAGCACTGTTCTAAGCACTGTGGTAGATACAGAGCAATCAAGTTATCCCACTTGGGGCTCACAGTTTTTAATCCCCATTTTATAGATGAGGTACCTGAGGTATAGAGAAGTTAAGTCATTTGCCCAAGGTCACACAGCCGACAAGTGGCAAAGCCAGGATTAGAACTCACATACTCTGACTCCCAAGCCCATCCTCTTTCCCCTAAGCCACACTGCTTCTCTAGTACTATTTCCTTTAACTTTACGCTTTTTTTCCTGATGAATGCTTTTAAACATTTTTTGGGGGGATGGACTTTCCTCTGAATCCCCTTCAAGTTCTTTAGTACTTTTAAATTGTAGCACTAGGAACTGGATGATATGCTCTAATAAAAGATATTACTGATTGTGGGGCATGTCAGAATTGTTTCTAGGTTCCTACAATTTGGATGAGGATCTCATAAAAATGAGTTGAAAAGTAGATAGCAATTACAAACTGATACATATTCACTAGATATTACAACAAGTTGTTCCTTCTGACTGAAGATAAGTAGTGAATTTACTTTTTTATGGTAATCATTGAGCCAAAATGGTTTTAAGCACTGTGGGTTAAGGTGCCCAAATCCTCTGATTCCCAGGCCATTGCTCTTTCCACTAGGCCACACTGCTTCTACTGGCCCAGACCAATCCAATCAATGGAATCAGTATTGCTCATAATGTACAAAGCATTGTGTATGAAGTACATGTGAGAGTACAGTGGAGTTAGTAGACAGAAACCCTACTTTCAAGGAGGTTACGATCTAGCCGAAGCCATAGAAAGACAAATGAATTAAAGGTTTGGGGAAGTAACAGATTTTTAAGATAGGTCCATAAGTGCAAAGACTTAGTAGCCAAGTGCTTAGCTGACACAGTGGGAATGAACTGGCAGTAGGAAGGGAAATACACTGTGGACTTCCTTTTTTTAAAATGGTATTTGTTGAGTACTTAATATGTGCCAGGTACAGTATCAAATGCTGGGAGAAGTGAAAGATAATCAGATTGGACCCAGCCCATGTACTCCGAGGGCTCACGGTCTTAATCTCAATTTTGCAGATATTGGAACTGAGACAGGGAAGGTAAGCCACTTGCCCAATGTCACACAGCAGACAAGTGGTGGAGATGGGATTAGAACTCAGGTCCTTTGGAGGAAATGTGATCTCTAGACTATAAGCTCATTTTGGGCAGGGAATGTGTCTGCTTATTGTTATATTGTACTCCCCCGAGCGCTTAGTACACTGATCTGCATATAGAAAGCACTCAATAAGTGCAACTGAATGAATTTCAGAAGGGCTTTGAAGATGAGAAGAGTAGTTGTCTGTCGAAGGTGAAGGGAGAAGGAGCTCCAGGGAGAAGGGAGTGAGCGAACAAGTGCTTGGAGGTTAGATTAATGAGAGCAAGGCCCAGTAAAGAGTGAAGCCTCATCTAGTTGATGAAACTTGCTAGTTATGACTGGGATTATACTGCCTGATTTCATCATGCTGCTGAGAAGCAGTGTGGCTTAGTGGAAGGAGCGTGGGCTTGGGAGTCAGAGGTCATGGGTTCTAATTCTGCCTCTGCCATTTGTCAGCTGTGTGACTGAAAAATCATTTAACTTCTCTGTGCCTCAGTTACCTCATCTGTAAAATGGGGGTGAAACTTGTGAGCCCCACATGGGAGAACCTGATTACTTTCTATCTACCCCAGTGCTTAAAACAGTGCTTGGCACATAGGAAGTGCCTAACAGATACTATCATTATTATTATTATTTGCTGCATATTCACTGCATATTCTTAATTTTGGCAGCCATGCAATAAGAAAAATTAGAAATAATTTTCTGTTAGTATCTTATTTAGTGATGTAATCTGCCTTGGAGGGCATTTTTGTCTTGGCTAAATCAAGTTCCTGTTGACTTGATAAAACCATGTTTTCTAGAACTATTTACTTATTACATTTTATTATGTGGCTGACCTGTTTAAACCTTGTAATGCTCTTCAAGTATAATACTAAACTAGTTTAGATTCATTATGCTAATTTTGAAGGTCTTTTCTTCATGCTAACCTGCCTTACTATAGATGTGGATAGATCCTGTGTTCTTCAAAGATCTGGCTGTTCATTCTCAGTCTCCTTTGCGGGCTACTCCTCTTCCTCCCACCTCCTAACTGTGGGATCCCTCAAGGTTCAGTTCTGGATCCCCTTCTATTCTCCATCTACACTCATTCCCTTGGAAAACACATTCGCTACCATAGCTTCAACTACCATCTCCATTCATTCAGATGTGTATATATTTTTATTACCCTATTTATTTTGTTAATGAGGTGTACATCCCCTTGATTCTATTTACTGCGATTAAGTTGTCTTGTTTTTGTCTGTCTGTCTCCCCCAATTAGACTGTAAGCCCGTCGATGGGCAGGGAATGTCTCTATCTGATACTGAATTGTACATTCCAAGTGCTTAGTATAGTGCGCTGCACATAGTAAGCACTCAATAAATACTATTGAATGAATTTAGTGAGGGCTTACAGTGTGCAGAGCACTGCACTAAGCGCTTGGAATGTACAATTTGCCAACAGATAGAGACACTCCCTCCCAACAATGGGCTCACAGTCTAGAAGGGGAAGACAGACAGCAAAACAAAACAAGTTGCAGATGATACCCAAATCTACATCTCCTCCCCAATCTCTCCCCTGCCTCTAGGTTCATATCTCCTCCTGCCTTCAAGTCATCTGTACTTGGATGTTCTCCTGTTATCTCAAACTTAACATGTCTAAGACAGAGATCCTTATTTTCTCACCCAACTCCTCTCCTCTCCATGATGAGATGTTCTTCCCCTTGACTCTATTGCCATTGTTCTTGTCTGTCCGTCTCCCCCAATTAGACTGTAAGCCCGTCAAACGGCAGGGTCTGTCTCTATCTGTTGCTGACTTGTTCATTCCAAGCGCTTAGTACAGTGCTCTGCATGTAGTAAGCGCTCAATAAATACTATTGAATGACTTTCCCATCACTGTAGATGGCACCACCATCCTTTCGGTCTCCCAAGCCTGTAACCTTGGTGTTAGCCTTGACTTCTCTCTCTTATTCAACCCACATATTCAATCTGTCACCAAATCCTGTTGGTCGTACCTTCACAACATCGCTAAAATCCACCATTTCCTCTCCATCCAAATGGCTACCACATTAATGCAGTCATTCATTCTATCCCACATAGATTACTGCATCAGCCTCCTTGCTGACTTCCCAACCTCCTGTCTCTCCCCACCCGAGTCCATACTTCACGCTGCTGCCCAGATCATCTTTCTACAAAAATGCTCAGGACATGTCACCCCTTCCTCAAAAATCTCCAGTGGTTGCCTATCTACCTCCACAAAAACTCCACATCATTGGCCTTAAAGCACTCCATCACCTTGCCCCTTCCTACCTCACCTCGCTTCTCTCCTTCTACAACCCTGCCCACAGACTTAGCTCCTGTGGTACTGACCTTCTCACTGTGCCTCGATCTCACCTGGCTCACTGCCAACCCCTGGCCCACATTCTGCCTCTGGCCTGGAATGGCCTCCCTCCTTAAATCTGCCAATTACTCTCCCCCTCTTCAGAGTCTTATTGAAGGCACATCTCCATCCAAGAGGCCTTCCCAGACTATGCCCCACATTTCCTCATCTCCCATTTCCTTCTGCATCACCCTAACTTGCTCCCTTTCCTTTTCCCTCTTGCCAGCCCCACAGCAATTAGGAATACATCTGTAATTTTATTTTATTTGTATCAAAGTCCGTCTTCCCCTGCCAGACTGTGACCTTGTTGTGGGCAGGGTTTGTCACTGTTTATTGTTGTATTTTTCTTTCCCAAGTGCTTAGTACAGTGCACTGCACACAGTGCTTAATAATAATAATAATAATGATAATATTGGTATTTTTTAAGCGCTTACTATGTGCCAAGCACTATTCTAAGCACTGGGGTAAATAAAAGGTAATCAGCTTGTCCCATGTAGGGTTCACAGTCTTCATCCCCATTTCACAGATGAGGTAAGAGAGGCACAGAGAAGTTAAGTGCCTTGCCCAAGGTTACACAGCTGACAAGTGGAGTGGGGTTTAGAGCCCATGCCCTCTGATTCCCAAACCCGGGCTCTTTCCACTGAGCCACGGGTTAGAATGAATATAAATCTAGGGAACACTGGATTAACTGAGTAAAAAATTAGCTGAGTAAAAAATTAATTTCAGGTATGTGGTTACAGCCCTTAACAGTAACAAATATGAGTACAGATATGTATTTACTCAATCATAAATTAAAACCAAAAATAGATGACACAAGAGCCTTCTGTTCCTCATCTTTGTGGATTAATTTAGAATGCAATTGAAAGGCTTTCCAGGATCTCTAATTCCTACAATGTAATGTAATAGAAATTTAATATGTAAGAATTCATTTTTTATTTCACCCAAAGTCCTTCTAAACAAAAAAATAAAAAAAAAATATTAGTGGGAAAGAATTGTGATGTCTGTAAATTTCTCATTCTCCAACTGTAGTTGCCTTTCATAGTTGATTGCAATGGTGTCATGACTAGTTAAAGATGGAGGAGTTTTCCAATCTCCGCGTAGGTTTGGGGTTGATTTTACCTTGTATTCTGTTCTGATTGTGCTGTTTTTGGCAGAAATAATTGATGTTTTTGTATGAATTTTGATAGGCACGAAAACCTAAACAAACTACAGAATAGAAGATGTTTGAAAGTACAGAATCACTTTGGAGCTTTCTCTAGTGCTATTTTGTCTTGTGCAAAGGATAACTTTGTTTAACTTTTGATGTTGTTATTGCTGTTTGGATTCTTTGTTTTTTTCTTTTCCCTTGCTGTGGTCAAAAAGGTCCAGAAATTCTACCAGCTGTCCTTACTTAGCCAATCTGAATATCATATGCAATGATATGTTCCTAAATGGGAGGGAAGAGATACTTCTATGCTAGTTTGGGGTCAAAATGGCTTAGTTGATAGTATATGGGTCTGGAAGTCAGAAAGTCATGGGTTCTAATCCTGGCTTTGCCACTTGTCTGTGGTCTTTGACCTTGGGCAAGTTTCTTCACTTCTCTGGGCTTCAGTTACCACATCTGTAAAATGAGGATCGAGATTGCGAGCCCCACATGGGACAAAGTCTGTGTCCAACTTAATTTGCTTGTATCCACCCCAATGCTTAGTATATATAGTGCCTGGCACATAGTAAGTTCTTAAGACATACCATCATTATTATTATTAATATAGATTAAGGCCCTCAGTCCATTCCCTCTCTCCTACCTATCTTTATGAATTTAGTGAGGGCTTACAGTGTGCAGAGCACTGCACTAAGCGCTTGGAATGTACAATTTGCCAACAGATAGAGACACTCCCTCACTCACCACTACAACCCAGCCCACGGTTTTCACTCTTCTAACACTAGTTTCTTAACTGGGCCTTGATATTGTCCTTCTCATCATCGAGTCTTCTTTGTTCACTCCTTCTGTCCTGCCTGGAACTCCCTCCCACTTCATATCCAGCTGACCACAAGTCGCCCCATCTTCAAAGCCTTCTAAAAACTCATCTCCTCCAGATAGCCTTTCCTGACTAATATCTCCTAATCTAGTCTATTCTCCCTCCTTCCTGTCTCTTGGGGCCATACCTCATACCTCATAAGCATTTTGATTTTCACCCCACTACAGCCCCCCAGCACTCAGTACATATACCTTATATGCTGTTGTTTCTCCTATCAATAATTTCTTTTTTCATTTCCCCAGTCAGATTGAAAGCTCCTTGTGGGCAAGGAACATGTCTACCAACTCACTTGTACTCACCCCAGTGCTTACTGTAATAAACACTGTTGATTGATTCAGTTCTGTGAGTACAGATTAATAATAATAATGTTGGTATTTGTTAAGCGCTTACTATGTGCAGAGCACTGTTCTAAGCGCTGGGGTAGACACAGGGGAATCAGGTTGTCCCACATGGGGCTCACAGTCTTAATCCCCATTTTACAGATGAGGGAACTGAGGCACAGAGAAGTGAAGTGACTTGCCCACAGTCACACAGCTGACAAGTGGCAGAGCTGGGATTCGAACTCATGAGCCCTGACTCCAAAGCCCGTGCTCTTTCCACTGCGCCACGATTGCCTATGGGCCATCTTGCAATGTGGTCTACTGGGCACCAGAATGCTGTGCAAGAGGGTGTTAATGGTTCTGCACAAACCATCACTAATATTGCAAAAAAGTCAACTCAAACACATCCTGGTTGTGTAGGACATGCATTTTTCTAATTAATCATTTAGCAAAGCTCACTAGAGTGGTAAGGGGCCAGAAAAAGGTGTACTATTGCCTATTCTTGTATGCAATAAATTCTCTCTCAGAGACACACACTCATGAATTCAGCCTCATGGTTTGTTCCATAATCTTTAATGGCTAGATGTAGTCCATACTTGGAAAGGTAAACTTTTGGTATAAGACAACTGGCCTTAGCACTAGTTGTTTAGAGTGTTTACCTCTCTAATTTTAGGCTCCCTGAAATAGTATTGACTTGCTCATGGACTAGATGAGTCATGTCCAACCTTAGAAAGATACTGGGCCAGTAGTGAGAGGCAGGATATGGGAGTGAGATATGAGCTCCCCCAGGCACACTTCTTAGCTTCTTAAATCCATTTTTATAGAAGGATTTCATTGCTCCTGTTTGAGAAATGGACTGCTTTGGGTTGAAACATAATGGAGGTTTTAATTGAGCTGTAATTAAATGTTTTCTGTGACTATTGCAGGAAGACAACATAGATTTTAATTCCTTTAAAATTTAACATGTGTAAGGATAAACTATCATCATCGTCATCATTATATTTAAGCTCTTTAATATAGACTGAAAGATCCTTATCACCAGGAGACGTGTCTACCAACTCTATTATATTGTACTCTCCCAAGTGCATAGTACAGTGCTTTGCACACAGTAAGTGCTCAATAAATACAATTGAATGAATGAATATGCCTAGCACTCTACTAAGTATTTGAATAGATATAAAATAATCAGATTGGACATAACCCCTGTCCCACGTGGGGCTCACAGTTTAAGTAGGAGGGAGTAGGATTTAATCCCCATTTTACATATGGGGAAACTGAGGCAGAGAGAAGTTAAATGAGTTATCCAAGGTCACATAGCAGGCAAGTGGAAGACCTGGGATTAAGACCCAAGTCCTCTGACCTCCAAGCCTGGGCTCCTTCAGTAGGCCATGTTTCTTCTCTAACAAATCCACATGTGCTCTAGGAATCCACAAGCTTTCAAATAACTTGCAATAAAAAAGGCATATTATATATCAAATTTCATAAAGTCCATGAATAGATTTAATAGAATGGCTGAATACCCATCCCCTCAGCACTTAATGCACATATCCTTCCTTATAACTCGTTGCTTCTCATATCTGTTATTTAGTTTAATTTATTCTTTGATTCCACCACTGAATTGAAAGCTTCCTGGGATCAGGGATCCTGTATTTAAACTCTGTTGTACTCTCCCCCAAGCACTTAGTACATACAGTGCTGTGCACACAGTAATGGGTCAGTAAACACCATTAATTGATTAACAGAGCACTGCTGAAATCTGGAGGCTTTTCAAAGGTAGGATGGCCTTTTGTCATATTTTCAGGCCCTTGTCTGGTAGTGGTGTGTGGCCAGATGTCTTTATTTTATCCCAAAATTTTCATTTTAAATGCCCAGCTTCCCTCTGCTTTGGCTCCTGCTTCCAAAGGCTGATTCTAAGAAGAAGCTTGCCTCTATTGACAATAACCAGGATGGCAGTACGGAGTTGGGAGCACAACTGGGCTAGGGAAGAAGGGATCCTTCCCCCAAGCCTAGCACACAATCTAGGTTGAGAGGAGCTCTGTAAAATATCACAGTGGACAGTGCTATATTGTGTAACCTGAATAACACTCATTGTATAAGTACCACTTATTGATTGATTGATTGAGTGCAAAGACACTTCAGGAGTCTGTTTAAATGCCATCGGTGGTCACCCTACTAGAGGGGTAAAATTTTCCCTTTTATTTTAAAATTCAGCCATTTAATTCCATTTGAAAAGGCTGTGTCTTATGGTTGCCTTTGAACATGAGTATTATAAAATTTCAGGTTGGCAGAATATAAACTTGTTACTTAGCTGAGGTTCTTTTTCTAGCATTTGGTGAGTTTGATATAAATCAGTCTCTCCTCACCCCTTCATCAGGTTGATGCTCTTTCACAGGAAAAAGCCTATTAAAAATGTGCAGTGGGGGTGTAGCCCATATTCTTCTCCTTGTCTATTTGTGTTTGCCTCAGATGCTCTCAGATAACAAAAAAGCACTTAGAGTTGCTATTTTGAAGCTAAGATCGCTCTCCCTCTTTTCCTTTTTCTTCTCTATAATGATCAGCACCAGTTCAATCTTTCTCGAATGCTTTTAAAATATACTGCTTTCAAAGCTTGAAATATCCAATCCATTTCTGTTGCCTAAGTAGCTAAAAAGAAGTCTAACCTTTAAATGTAAATACTAAATTATCGGTGTTCTCTCAGGATCTTAACTATGGCACCTCTTTAATGGTTTGGGGAAAAGGGCGAGGCAAGAGGGGAAAGGGATAAGAAATAAATATTAAATGTAATAAAAAATTAATTCACTCCTTTTAAATATATTTCCTTTGATCACAAAAGCTGGCATTAGTTTGCTGCTTCAGATTCTCTTTCCCAATTTGCTTGCTTTTTAAATCAAATAATAACTGTAGTATTTATTAAGCCCTTACTGTGTGCAAAGCTAAACTCTGGGGTAAGCAACAAAAAATCAGATTGGAAACAGTCCCTGGCCCAAATGGGGCTCACAATCTATTTGGAAAAGGGACTTCTGAGGGGTAAACCACTTGATCTTTATCTTGGAATATATTGCTACTTAAGCTAGTTGGAAATTGACTCAGAGATGTTAAATACATTAGATGCTTGGGACATCAAAGCACTTCAGGAAAGAACCAAACTAAAACAACAACAAAAAAAACTATCTTGGCCCTCATAGAAACCTCAAAATTGAGGAAAACGCATCAGTATTCCCCTGGGAAAAAGAAGCAGAGATTCAAACCCTTGTTAATTGTCAGTCTGTTGTATTTAATGAGCGCTTGCAGTGTACAGAGCACTGTATTAAGTGCTTGGGAGGGTACCATATAACAATAATCAGACATTCCCTACCCACAACAAGGTTGCAGTTTAGAGGGGTAGATGGACATTTGCCTCAATCTTGGCTGCCTCCTTGCCAACCCCTGGCCCACATCCCACCTCTGTCTTGGAATGCCCTCCTTCCTCAAATCTGACAGGCAATTGTTCTCCTCTCCTTCAAAGCCTTATCAAAGACACATCTCTTCCAAAAGGTCTTTCCAGACTGTTCCACTTTTCTCATCTCCCATTGGCTTCTGCGTTGCCCGGACTTGCCTCCTTTGCTCTTCCCCCCGACTTCCAACCCCACAGCATGTATTCTTATGTCTGTAATATTGATGTCTGTCTCCCCACCGTTGTGGGCAAGGAATGCCACTGTTCATTGTTGTATTGTACTTTCTGAAGCGCTTAGTACAGCGCTCTGCACACAGCAAGTGCTTAATAAATGTGATTTGAATGAGTAAGTGTTTACAAGTAAATTACAGGTATGCACATAAGCTCTGTGGGGCTGGGACGGAGGGATGAATAAATTGACTCGGGGTACAAGAGCTGTAGAAAGGATCGTAGTGTCCTTTGCTTTTTCATTGAAGATGCATTGAGAGAAAATACAGAGTAGTAGAGGTAAAATATAAAGCAAAGCCAGTTTTATTAAATATATGAGGAAAGTGACTGGTTCTAGACCAAAAGTGAGTTAAGAACCAGTCAAAAGCTAAAGATGCATGTAATTCTCCCCTTTCGCTCATTTATTCAATCATATTTATTCGGTGCTTACTGTGTGCAGAGTACTGTACTAAGTGCTTGGAAGAATACAATATAACAATAAATATATTCCCTGACCACGATTAGCTTACAGTCTTTCCGCAGCGTGGCTCAGTGGAAAGAGCACGGGCTTTGGAGTCAGGGCTCATGAGTTCGAATCCCAGCTCTGCCACTTGTCAGCTGTGTGACTGTGGGCAAGTCACTTAACTTCTCTGTGCCTCAGTTCCCTCATCTGTAAAATGGGGATTAAGACTGTGAGCCCCACGTGGGACAACCTGATTCCCCTGTGTCTACCCCAGCGCTTAGAACAGTGCTCTGCACATAGTAAGCGCTTAACAAATACCAACATTATTATTATTATTACTCCGAATCCCGTGGGAGAGAAGTTAGCCACTGACTGACAGTGCTCCCAGGAGAGAGGAAGGGTGGAGGTTTTGCTGGGCTGAAGGAGAAGTGGCTGTCCGACTCCCACCTCCATCACAGTTCCAAAGTCAGGAGGATAGATGTTGACCTCCTCCCCAGCCACTTTGGTATTCCTCCTGGCCTGAGGGGATGTCCAAACCTTCAGAAGGTTGTGACTTCATTAATGTTGGATTGACAGGCCAGCCAGAGGGCTGAAAACTCCCTCCCTCTGCTCTACCCCCTTTCCCTCCCCACAGCACTTGCGTATATTTGTATATATTATTTATTACTCTATTTTATTAATGATGTGTATATATCTATGATTCTATTTATCTATTTTGATGGCATTGATGCCTACTTGTTTTGTTGTCTGGTCCCCCTTTTAGGCAATGAGCCCATTGTTGGGCAGGGATTGTCTCTATCAGTTGCCGAATTGTACATTCTAAGTGCTTAGTACAGTGCTCTGAACACACTAAGCGCTCAATGATTACTATTGAATGCATGAATGAATGAAAACTGCTCCTTTACCTATAGTGTACCATAGCTCTTAATAATAATAATGATTTTGGTATTTGTTAAGCGCTTGCTATATGCCAAGCACTGTTCTAAGCACTGGGTGGATACAAGATGATTAGGTTATCCCATGTGGGTCTCACAGCCTTAATCCCCATTTTCCAGATTAGGTAACTGAGGCACAGAGAAGTTAAGTGACTTGCCCAAAGTCACACCAGATGAAAAGTGGCAGAGTCAGAATTAGAACCCATGACCTCTGACTCCCAAACCCATGCTTTTTCCACTGAGCCATGCTGAGCTCTTATTGCTTCTATGGTCGTCTTTGTTGTTTATGTTGTTTGGCTGCTTTAAATCAGGTCAATCTTTGTGTGTTCATTGCTGAATTCTCCTTCTTTTTCTTCAGTGTTAAGTACTTACTGTGTGCCAGGCACCATGCTAACCACTGGGGTAGATATAAGATAATCAGACTGGACACGGTCCCTGTCCCACATGGGGCTTAAATTCTTAATCACCATTTTCAGATGAAGAAACAGTGGCTCAGAGAAGTTAAGTGACTTGTGCCAAGTCACCCAGCAGGCAAGTGTTGAAGCCGGGATTAGAACCCAGGTCTTCTGACTCCCAGGCTCGTACTCTTTCTGCTAGGATATGCTGCTTCACTGAAAATCCTCTGTGGGCCAAAGTCATTATCCAAATGAACATCCTTGTACCTTGGAGAAAGTAGGTGCTCAGAAAATAACACCAAGCAACCATTCTGAATTCGTGGAAAACACTTAATAATAATAATAATAATAATGTTGGTATTTGTTAAGCGCTTACTATGTGCCGAGCACTGTTCTAAGCGCTGGGGTAGACATAGGGGAATCAGGTTGTCCCACGTGGGGCTCACAGTCTTAATCCCCATTTTACAGATGAGGGAACTGAGGCACGGAGAAGTTAAGTGACTTGCCCACAGTCACACAGCCAACAAGTGGCAGAGCTGGGATTCGAACTCATGAGCCCTGACTCCAAAGCCCGTGCTCTTTCCACTGAGCCACGCACTTTTTCCCCATGTTGGTTTAAAAGTTTAGAGGTTTAGAGAATGATACCATAAATGGTTTGGGGAGGCTTATTTAAATGTGGTTGAAATGTTTCATGAAAAATGTGGTCTTAAAATGTAAAAGTCAAAATTGCATTTATATTCCTTTTTTTTTCAGTTTTTGTTTCATTACAGAAAGAAATATTCAGGAATAGAGTGGGTGTTACACCAGCTGTTAGGTACTGAGAATGTGATTAGGACTTAAAGAAACTACAAATAAGAAAATTTAAACAATCCAGATGATTCTGCCATTTTGCTTGTTCATATCATCCAGAGTGTTGTAAAGGGACATATTGAACACATTTTAGAATTTGGGTTAGAAGAAAAATAGGTAGGGAATTTATAGACCACAAAATGGTGGCTTGGATTGTCACAGTGACATCTCAGAGTGGAAGGTATTTCTTCCAGCTGTGGAATGGTGGGTTAACAAAAATGTCATATTCTTTTTTTTTGTTCCTCTTGAAGTGAATTTCCATATGCTATATCAGGTGCCAGATTTTCAAAACCCCTGGAAACTGAAGCCCTTTTATTCATGGAGTGCACATTTCAGGGACTATTATAATGCAGTTCTCTTGTCATCACTTCTCTACAGGCTTTAAACCACTCTGGCAGGACCACCTCTTTGATAGTAAGACTAAGTTAGTTTTGGCTTCCTTAGCTTTTGGCCTTTTTGTCCAAGACATCTAGAAAATTATGCTGTAAACTTCAGTACCATGAAAGCTTATCCCTTGGGAAATAATTTTCTTATGGGGCACAAATCTCTTGAAGAGTTTGAAAGGTTTCCTAAGATTAATAAGGGCAAGAAATGGAGCTTTCCTAATGGTAGCTTCTAAGTAGGGTTTAGCTTATGTCAGCAGGTTGCGGTTAAAGTGTGTTCTGAAATTAAGGTTTGTGTTGTAAGGGTTGCAAGGGGAACCAGATGAGAGTAGTAAGGCGTTGTAGCAGATCATGGCTACAATTTCAACTGCCTTAGGGCATTTCATGGTGCCCAAGGTCATATACCTATCCCACCTACCTCCACAAGACCCAAGCCTGGAGGAGGGTGGCCTATTGGAAAGAACAGCATCCCAGAAGTCAGAGGAACCAAGTTTTAAACCTGCTTCCATCACTGGCCTGCTGCCTGATCTTGGGCAAGTCACTTAACTTCTCAGTGCCCCAGTTTCTTCATCTCTAAAATGTGGGTTTAAGATCTATTTGCCCACCCCTTTAGACTATAAACCCCTTGTGGGATGTAGGCCGTTGTCCAACTTGATTATCTGGTCTTTACCTGAGTACTGAATACAGTGCTTCTCTCATAATAATAATGATATTTGTTAGGCGCTTATTATGTGCCAAGCACTTTTCTAAGAACTGGGGTAGATACAAGATAATCAGGTTATCCCACTTGGGGCTCACAGTCTTAGTCTCCATTTTACAGATGAGGTAAGTGAGGCACAGAGAAGTGAAGTGACTTGCCCAAAGTCACACTGCTGACAAGTGGCAGAGCCAGAATCAGAACCCATGACCTCTGACTCCCAAGCCCGGGCTCTTACCACTACGCCACGCTGCTTCTCCACAGTAAGTGCTCAACAAATACCACTTTTATTATTATTATTTTTTATGATGATGATGATTATTATTATTATTTTGTAAAGGGCACCGCAGTTCATAACTGATGCTTGACCTAGTGGGAAGCAGAGTGGCCTAGTAGAAAAAGTATGGGCCTGACAGTCAGACAACCTGGATTCTAATCCTGGCTTCACAATTCATTGGATGTGTGACCTTAGACAAGTCACTTAACTTCTCTGTGCCTCAGTTCCGTCATCTGCAAAATGGGAATTCAATACCTTATCTCCCTCCTATTTAGAATGTGAGCCTCATGTGGGACCGGGTTATGTTGGATCTACCCCACTGGTTAATACAGTGCTTGGTACAAGTAAGCACTTAATAAATACTGTTATTATTATCATTGTTATTAATAATAATATTATTATTGGGAGTTAAGGTGTCTGAATACTGCCCTCTCCCAATATTTTGAGTCTGCTCTCCCCAACAGATTGCCAGCCTCCTATGGTCCAGAAACCATATTTTATTTTATAATACTATTAGAGACACTGTGCAGCTCTGAGTACTATGATATAATTTAAGCTCACTGTGTTCAGGAAATATGTCTGTTTATTGTTATATTGTAGTCTCCCAACCTTTTAGAACAGAACTTTGCACACATTAAGTGCTCAATAAATACAAATGAATGAATAAATGAATGAATGAATGGTCTCTTAGTCCTGGCCCTTTCAAAATCTGCAGATTGTGGAATGAAATCAATTAATCAATGGTATTTATTGAGTGCTTGTTTTGTGAAGAGCACCATATTAAGCACTAGAGAGTTGGGGAGCATGAACCCTGCCTTAAAGAAGCTTACAGTCTATTGGGGAAGATGAAGATTAGTAGTACAGGGATTTGCAACAGTAAGCAATCAACAAACACTATTGTGTAATAAATTATGGATAAGAAAGCAGCTGAGGATAATGATATGTACCTAGGTGCTGTGGGGGTAAGGTAAGAAACTAATTGTTTAAGAGTAGGCCTAAGTAAGGACAAAGAACTAAAGTAGAATTTTGCAAGGTTTTTGAACCTGGGGCAGTGGGAACAATAAGAGATGGGAAGAGTATAAGCAATGAAACAGAGGTATCATCTTCATATTAAACTGAAACTTCTGGTTATATGCATTAAGGCACTCCCTCAGAACTTAGACTCTTGCATATTAACTCCCTTCTCAATCAGTCACATTTGAATTCTTACTATGTGCAGAGCAGTGTACTACACCTCAGATCACGCTCTGTTTTTCCCAAGCTCACCTTCTCATCTGTGTCTTATTCTTGATTCTCCCTACTTGAGATTTGGCTCACCTCGTTCCTTATACCCAGAAATCCCTCCTGCTTCAAATCTGCTGAAAATGGCCCTACCCATCTTCAAAACCTTTTGAGATATCCCTGTTTCTCCAGGAGTTCTTTCCAGATTAATTGTTTTCTTGCTACTCCTCAGATCACCTTCTTTCTAATATAATTTCAGCACTTCAATAATAGTAATAATCACTGTGGTGTTTGTTAATAATGTTGGTATTTGTTAAGTGCTTACTATGTGCCGAGCACTGTTCTAAGCGCTGGGGTAGACACAGGGGAATCTGGTTGTCCCACGTGGGGCTCACAGTCTGTTAAGTAATTACTAATTGCCAAGGCCTGTTCTAAGAGCCGTGTTGGCCACAGTTCCTGTCCCACACGGGGCTCAGTCGTGAGCCCCATTTTACAGATGAGGTAACTGAGACCTAGAGAAGTGAAAGGACTGTCCAAGGTCACAGAGCAGACAAATGGTAGAGCTGGGATGAGAACACAGGTCCTTCTGACTTCCAGGTCTGTGCTCTTTCCACTAGGCCATGCTTCTTAGTACCACTTTAACATACCTTTGCACTCACTGCTTTTTGGTGAACTTTTGTATATCATTTAAAATATTCTGCTATTTGACCACTTCTTCCCCCTATTTTTAAATTGCTTTATGTCTGCTTACCCCCAACTAGATTGAAAGATTCTTTGTGAACAGAGATCATATCTTCTTAAGTGTACTCTCCCAAGCACTAAAGTACACTGTTCTCTGCACACAATAGATGTTCAAGAAATACTATTGATTGATTGACTGGGAAAGTTGGTGTTGTTGTTAATGGTATTTGTGCTGGGGCAGATACAAGATAATCAGGTTGGACACAGTCCTTGTCCCACATGGGGCTCAAAATCTTAATCACCGTTTGACAGCTGAGGGAACTGAGACACAGAGAAGTGAAGTGGCTTACCCAAGGTCAGCACAACTGACAAGTGGTAGACCCAGGATGGAAACCCAGGTCCTTCTGACTTCCAGTCCTGTGCTGGGAGTGAGGTACAGTAAGAAAATTAGCTTGAGAGGAGCAAAGTGTAAGCTTTGAGGAATAATGGAAGGAGAGAACCAATATGAAAGATGGGAAGCCTTGAAGCAATTGTGAGGAGTTTTGACTTGTTACCGAGGGAACTGGGAAGCCATTCGAGGTTTTGAAGAATAGAGAGAGATTTGCTGAACAACACTTCAGCAAGAATATCCTTGCAGTAGTGTGAAATCAAACAGTGGTATTTATTGAGCACTTACTCTTTCAAGGTACTGAAACTAAGCCTTTGAGAAAGTACAATACAACAGACTAGGTGGGTACGATCCCATTCATTCATTCAATAGTATTTATTGAGTGCTTACTATGTGCAGAGCACTGTCCTAAGTGCTTGGAATGTACAAATCGGCAACAGATAGAGACAGTCCCTTCCCTTTGACGGGCTTACAGTCTAATCGGGGGAGATGGACAGACAAGAACAATGGCAATAAATAGAGTCAAGGGGAAGAACATCTCATAAAAACAATGGCAAATAGAATCAGGGTGATGTACATCTCATTAAACAAAATTAATAGGGTGATGAAAATATATACAGCTGAGCGGATGAGTACAGTGCTGAGGAGTGGGACGGGAGAGGGGGAGGAGGAGAGGGAAAGGGGGGAGAAGAGGGTTTATCTGCGGAGAGGTGAAGGGGGGGTAGAGGGAGCAGAGGGAAGAAAGCGGGGAGCTCAGTCTGGGAAGGCCTCTTGGAGGAGGTGAGCTTTAAGTAGGGATTTGAAAGGGGGAAGAGAATTAGATTGTCGGAGGTGAGGAGGGAGGGCATTCCAGGACCGTGGGAGGACATGGCCCAGGGGTCGACGGGATAGGCGAGACCGAGGGACGGTGAGGAGGTGGGCGGCAGAGGAGCAGAACATGTTGGGTGGGCAGTAGAAAGAGAGAAGGAAGGAGAGGTAGGAAGGAGCAAGGTGATGGAGAGCCTTGAAGTCTAGAGTGAGGAGTTTTTGTTTTGAGCGGAGGTCGATAGGCAACCATTAGAGGTTTTTAAGAAGGGGAGTGACATGCCCAGAACATTTCTGCAGGAAGATGAGCCAGGCAGAGGAGTGAAGAGTAGACTGGAGCGGGGCGAGAGAGGAGGAAGCTAGATCAGAGAGAAGGCTGACACAGTAGTCTAGCCGGGATATTACGAGAGACCGTACCGGTAAGATAGCCGATTGGGTGGAGAGGAAAGGGCAGATCTTGGCGATATTATAAAGGTGAGACCGGCAGGTCTTGGTAACGGATCGGATGCGTGGGGTGAACGAGAGAGATGAGTCAAAGATGACACAGAGGTTGGGGGCCTGAGAGACGGGAAGGATGGTCGTACCATCCACGGTGATAGGGAAGTCAGGGAGAGGACCGGGCTTGGGAGGGAAGATGAGGAGCTCAGTTTTGGTCATGTTGAGTTTTAGGTGGCGGGCAGACATCCAGGTGGAGACGTCCTGGAGGCAGGAGAAGATGCGAGCCTGAAAGGAGGGGAAGAGGACAGGGGCAGAGATGTAGATCTGCGTGTCATCTGCGTAGAGATGGTAGTTGAAGCCTCATCCCTGCAGGTGCGGAGCTTACGAACTAGAGGGATTATAGGTTGGAGTACAGGGAGTTTTGTGTAGTATAGGTTCTTGTTTAAGAAGTGTTGTATAGTGTAGATTGAAGTGTAAGGAGTATCTTATAGTATAGGTTGGAGGAGAGAGAGGCTAGAGAAAGGAAGACTAGTGAAGATGCTGACACAGTCGTCTAGTTGCTATAGGAAAAGTGTTTGGAACAGGGTGGTAGCTGAGTGAAGAGGAAAGGATTAGGTCCAGGAAATCTTGTGTAGGGAGAACGAGCAATTTGAATGAGAGAGATAAAAGTCAGTGAGTGATCAAAGTGAAACCAAGGTTGAGGGCTTTAGGGAAGGAAAGATTGTAAAGTTATTAACAGGTGGGGAGGAGGAAGAGTAAGTGGGTCTAGAAAAGAAAATCAGTCCTTCAGTTTTAGACAAGATAGACATTATAGCCCACTCAGCCACAAATTTATTCAAACCCTTCTTAAACCCACCATTTTTTTCCTGAAATATTTCCTGTGATAAGTACTTCCATATGTTTATGTGTACTTTATGAAAATGATTTTCCTTCAGTTTGTTTTTCCCCAACACCTGTTACCTTCAAAGTACAAATATACTCTTCCCCAAAATAGTATATGATTAAGTAGTAGCTTAGGTGAGATTGTGGCCCATTGTGGCTATTTCAACTAGCTAATAATGGAAAGAACTCTCAAGGATAAGAAATACAAAAATCAAGCAGAAAGGTGGCAGTGGGTGAGGACCTTCAAATAAATTCCCGATTTTTCTAGACATTTACAAAGGAAAGGTGACTTTTTCTATTTAAAGGAGTTGCTTGCTCACAAACAGATTTAAATTCTATATGCAAATATGCTTTTTTCATTCTCCATATTCTATGAAGCTCCTCTCCTTCAAAGGTCTTTTTCCTATTTATATCTTCTCTGCCCAAGGTTGGTAAAGGGGTAATGTGACTCAGTCCCTAGGCTGTAAAATTCAAAATACCTTTTAAGCCTGTGATAGTCACCCCATCTTCAGCCCCATAGTGCTTAAATATATATAAATTATTGATTTATTGAAATGTCTGTTTCTGGGTACATGACACCTGTGCAACATGCCTAAACTACAGACAATGGATTTTGGCCATCGTGGCAACACCCATCTGATCTTCCTTCATTCATTTGAAGGGGTTAATTTATGATCTAGTTTTGACTCATATCACTAGATTGGTTCCTGCTGATATGAGCAGAGAGATGTACTAAGTGCTTGGGAGAGTACAACCGAATTAGTAGATCTGTTCCCTGTCCACAATTAGCTTACAGTCTAATGACTGTATTTTTTATTAGTTTCTGCTGACAGGATCTGAAACTATTGAATTAAAAGACAGAAGGGGATAGGGGAGAGGCAGATGTGGGATCTGGGACATGTAGAAACAAGGTGTAGTTGGGACCAACTTCAATTGCCCTTTCTTCTTAGGGAACAGAGCCACAGAGGGAAACAGAGAAGAGGTGAGAGGCTGTTGAGTGGAAAGGATAGAAGCCACACTCACCAGCTCTGGTGGATTTGTCTTTATTTAGGGCAGCAACAACAGCAGCCCCTCCCCATATGCACTTAATAATAAGCAGAGGTGGATGGGCAACCTCTGGAGATTCTTGAGAAATGGGGAAACATGGACTGAACTATTTTTAGGAAAATTATCTAGGCAGCAAAGTATAGACTGGAGAGGGGGGAGACAGGAGGCAGGGATAGCTGAGATAGGATTAATGCTTGTAACCGAGTGGTATCAGTTTGGATGGAGTGGTGAGGGCAGATTTCAGTGACGTTATGAAGGTGGAATCAAGAGGATTTGGTGATATATTGCATTTGAGGGTTGAATGACAATGATCGGTCAAGGATAATGCTGCAGTTATGGGCTTATGAGACAGGGAGAATGGTAGTTCTGTCTACAGTGATGGGAAAGTCAAGGCGAGGACAGGATTTGGTTGGGAAAATGAGTTTTGTTTTGGGCTTGTTAAGCTTGACGTGTCGTGGTACATCCAAGTAGAGATGCCATGACAGCAAGAGGAAATATGAGACTACAAAGAAAAGAGAGAGATCAGTGCTGGGGATGTAGATATGGAAATTGTGTGCATAAAGATGGGTGTTGGAGCCATAGAAGTGATACAGATCTCCTAAGCATGGGCTTGGGAGGTGGAAGACCTGGGTTCTAATGCCGGCTCCACTGTTTGTCTGCTGGGTGACATTAGACAAGTAACTTCATTTCTCTGTGCTTCAGTTCCCTCACCTGTAGGTGATCCTGTGGTGTAATGAGGTAGGACGGCTTACCCACGCTCATGGGGATGGTCCCATCTCCTGCCAGCAGTGCTGTGGTTTGGGCTAGGATTGTTGGGTGGGGGTGGGGAGGGGCAGGGCAAAGGCCACAGTGGCTCCATGAAATCCCTGGCCCTTGTCCTTCCCATAACCATCCATTAGTCCTTTCCTGGCCCTGGCCAGAGCAGGATCTGTCTGACTGTTACTGCTGTAGGGGCAGGCTCCTTTCACTATCCTCCACTCTGAAAAACTTTCCTCTTTTCTCCCACTTAAAATTTTCTAGATTCTAAGAGCCTCAAGGGCAGGGATTGCATCTACCAATACTATTGTACCCTCCTAAAGGCTCAGTACAGTGCTCTGCACACTGTAAATGCTCTGCACATAAAAACTGTTGATTGATTCTTACCTCTTCCTTCTGACAGTCATTTTCTTTCTGTCACTTTGTGTGACTGGTTTATACTTGTCTGTGTGAAGGTGAATGTGGGTAGTAGAGGAGGAAAGGTGAATGAGGATGAGGGAAAATGGTATTGATGAGGGTGGAGGAGCTCCGAGGTACTGTGAATGTAAGAACAGGTGTTCCTGCCCACATCTCTCTCCTATTAGAAGTAGGAATAGTGTTTTAATGCTACTTAAAATCAAAGCATAGGGGTAATTGAGAGAAAACCAAATTCTGCCTTTTGTTGCCTTCTCTAGTGATTCCTGAAGCCACTGACAATTGAATCTGTACCTGTTTCCCACCTCACCTGGCTACTCTCCTACTACAGCCCAGCCTACATACTTTGGTCCTCTAATGCTAACCTTCTCACTCTATTTTGATCTCATCTCTCTCGCCACCGACCTCTCACCCACATCAGACCTCTGGCCTTGAAAGCTTTCCCTCTTCATATCTGGCAGTTACTCTCCCCTGCCTTTCAAAGCCTTACTGAAGGTACATCTCCTCCAAGAGGCCTTCTCTGTCTAAGCCCTCTTTTATGTCACCCTGACTAGTTCCCTTCATTTATTCCCCCCTCCAAGCCCCACAGCACTTACGTACATATCCATATTGTATTTATTTATATTAATGTCTGTCTCCCCCTCTAGGCTGCTCATTCCCTGCTCATTGTAGGCAGGGAATGTGTCTGTTACATTATTGTGTTGTACTCTCCCAGGCGCTTAGTACAAGTTCCCTGCACACAGTAAGCGCTTAAATACGGTTGATTTATTGATACAGATCCAAGTGCGTAGGCGATGAAGAAGGGAGATGGAGTAGGGAAAAAGAGGGCTTAATCGGGGAAGACATCGATGAATACATGTAGAAGTGATGTGCCATGGTTCAGTGAATCAAGCCAAGCACAAAATGGACAAGAAATAGGGCCTAGTATATCGCCATGCTCATTCTCATTCATCTTCAAACTGGTGACAGTTTCGTTATTGCAGAGGAACTCAGTATGGGTGAGATGTCAGGAATGCCAACAGGGAGGAAGTCTGGTTCTTTCAAGCCTGGGTTTTTCTTTTTTGGCTGAGGCTACTGAGTTACCCAGTGGGGTCTGATATAAAGCAATGTGCCGGACTTGGCAGAGAATTAGAGATAACAAGACATACTTCCAGAAGACTGTCCAAGCCGCATGCTAAATTTTGCCCATCTGTCATCAGTCTCCTTTATCCCATGTCAGAATGAAATTTGGAATCCGATGACTTCAGAGATGCTTGTTATGCCTGGCAGTACAAAACCCAAAGGTCTTATTGTTCATGACAGTTCGGATGTATTTGGCCAGTAATTACTGTTGGTATGGATTTCCTTGTGGTGCTCTCCTGTTTCGTAAGCTTCCATCTCGCTCTAGTTAGTTCCCAGTGAACAAAGTATTGAATATTAAATGCAGCGAGAGTTGAAACTGCAGATCTTTTGACAAACCACAGAGGATGAAAAATGCTCAACATGTAGGTGAAAGGATGAAATGTATGCGGGCACAGGTTGAAGGTACTGCAATTCATTCTAACCATGGCTATCTTGAAAAAGATAATGAATCACAAGTAATTTTTTAAAATAAACCATTTCAGCTAGGCTATCTGCTTTTAATTAAAAATGATTGCCAAATGGGAATTGCAAAATGATCAGTCTTCACTTAGGATTACTGAACTTTGGTGAAAAATGAATTTGTCTGTAGAACCACGACAGTCCTGTGTATCAGTAGTCATTTTATAGAGAAGTATAGTATTTTGAAATAACTATGATTCCATCTCTGCTTTCATATTAGAAGAAACCTACATCTATGCTCTAGAATTTGTATTGACTGAATTTATCTTTAAGTATTATTGCAGACATTATCATATCTTAGGAGTTACAGCAAAAGCGGTATTTCAGGCAAACTAAAATAGAAAGTTATAGAAATCGAGTGGGAATTAAATATCAAGTAGGAATTGTTTTCTAAAAGGTACTTCATAAATATACTCCTTGTGGAAAATTTTTTTGCTATTCTGATTGCTGTGTTCATGTTTATTCTTTATTCTCACAGGGAACAAGTTATTACTTTTGGCTTTTCTAGTTCAGAAACTCTTGATTCAGTGGAACAAAATGAGAAACATTAAGAAAAATACCCTTTAAGAAATGAAAGCATCTCAATTTATTCACTGTTTTGGAGAATAAAGATTGAAATGATAAAAATTACTACACGCATAATAGGAAAGGTAAAATAGAATGAAAGAGAGTGAAGAATAGCAGACAGATGAATGGCATCTCACAGCAGAGTATGGAAATCCTGGATTGAGGCAAGCTACAGGCTGAAAAATACACATGGAAATTAGAATAATAATAATAGTGATAATCGTGGTATTTTTTAAAGCACTTACTATGTCGCAAGCAGTATACTGAGTGCTGGATAGACAAAAAATAATTCGGTCCCACATGGGACTCATGGTCTAAGTAGGTGGTAGAACAGTTTTGAATTCCCATTTTGCAGGTGAGGGAACTGAGGCACAGAGAAATGAAGTGATTTGCCAAGGTCACATAGCAGATAGGTGGCAGAAGCAGGATGAGAACCTAAGTCCTCCGATTCCCAGACCCAGGCTCTTACCTCTAGGCCATGTTGCTAACTGAAGGAAGAAGGAATTAGATGTCACTTTTCTGTTCAGTACTGGATTGCTTTCACTCATGAACCTAACTATACTTCTGATCAATCAATAAGTAGTATTCATTAAGTGCTTGCTATGTGCACATTTGGGAGGTTTTTATGATCTTTGCCTAAAAACGAGCTTACAGAATAATTTCTCTTATCAATAAATATCAATTGAATTATTGTTTTCTACTATTTTATGCATTATTTTGTACAAATACTCATTAAGGCAAGTCTTTTTATGAGTGTTCCAATTTGCTGTTTAGCCTATTAGTCAGTGAATTGTGGTATTTGTTAAGCACGAGGTCCTCTTATGTCTCCCACTCTCTAACTGTGGGTGCTCCTCAAGGCTGGGTCCTCTTCTATTTTCCATCTATACCCAGTCCCTTGAAAAATTCATTTACTCTCATAGTTTCAACTATCATCTGTATTATTATTACTATTATGGTATTTGTTAACTGCTTATTATGTACCAGACACTGTACTAAGCACTGAGGTTGATATATGCAAATTGCGTTGGACACTCTCCCTGTCTCACATGGGGCTCACAACCTTAATCCCCAATTTACAGATGAGGTAATTGAAGCACAGAGAAGTGAAGTGATTTTCCCAAGGTCAAACCTCAGACAAGTGATGGAGCCAGGATTAGAACCCAGGATTTTCTGACTCACAGGTCCATGCCTTATCCACTAGGCCATGCTGCTCCTCCTCATCAATTACTAGTACCTATTGAGCACCTATCAGGTTTATATTTATTTAAATTTATATATGTGGTTTGACACAGTTGCCTTTAAAGTTACCAGAGCAACTGCCAAAAAGACTGGAGAAGTGGCCACCAAAGCCACCCCAACCCCAGTATTTATAGGAATCCCTGTCTAGACTGTAAGCTCCTTGTGGACAGGGAATGTGTCTACCATGTCTCTTATATTGTACTCGCTGCAAAAAGTAAGCACTCAGATACCACTGACTGATATAAAATTATTTGTGGATTTGAAAAATTTGAGCCAATTTTGAGAGATTGTCCTTGAATTTAGGAATGGTTGCAAACATTGCATACACAGTGGCCTATATTATAGTACACTAGGAGCTATGATCCCTGGGCAAAAAGCGCTTACAATCTAATGTGTTTAACAATCTAACTCTCCTAATGTAGAAAAAGACTGAAGTATTATCTGTCAGTGGATAAGGAATCTGACTCTTAGAAAGATTGTAAGTCTGTGACTGAATATGAATAAACCAAAATCAATATACAAATTCTTGGAGCTATGTATTCCTTAAAGGTATTGTTGTATTATACTTTCCCAAGCACTTGTACAGTGTTCTGCACACATTAAGTGCTCAAGAAATATGATAGACCGATTGACTGAGTGCCTGGCTAATATATTTTGGCCTTATTTTCCAAGTAAAGAGAGATATTTTTGATGGCTATTCTGACATAATGCGTAGTGATTATCCACAGACTTGTACCGAAGGTATACAGGTGCATACACGGTTATTTGGACAATCAGTCAATCAGTGGTACTTACTGAATTCTTACTATGTTTGGGGCGCTGTATAAGCTGTACAATACAAAAGAATTAGCAGATAGTTTCCCTGCCCATCAGGAGTTTACAAACATGTATGTGTTTCCTGATTGGCCCCCAAATCCATCTGATTGACAGTTGTTGCCCAGGACCACTGAAAATGCTGAATTGCTCTCTTCATTCTGCTACTAATTTGTATGGAATCTGGAGTCTGTCTGGGGCCCACCAGACTGACAGTGAGTGGGGAAACAGGTAGGACTTGAAAAACCTCTGTAATTCAAGCTTGTCTATCTAGCTGCTGACCTCTGGCCCATGTCCTGCCTCTGGCCTGGAACGCCCTCCCTCCTCATATCCTATAGACAATTACTCTCCCCACCTTCAAAGCCTTATTGAAAGCACGTCTCCTCCAAGAGGCCTTCCCTGACTAAGTCCTTGTTTCCTCTTCTCCCACTATCTTCTGGCTCACCCTGACTTCTTCCCTTTCCTCCTGCCCCCCCAGCACTTATGTACATATCTGTAATCTATTTATATTACCATCTGTCTCCCCCTCCAGACTGTATGCTTGTTGTTGGTATGGAACATGTCTGCTATATATTCACACACAGTAAATGTTTAATGATAATATAATGTTGGTATTTGTTAAGTGCTTACTGTGTGCACAGCACTGTTCTAAGCACTGGGGGATACAAGGTGATCAGGTTGTCCCACGTGGGGCTCACAGTTTTAATCCCCATTTTACAGATGAGGTAACTGAGGCTCAGAGAAGTTAAGCGACTTGCCCGAAGTCACACAGCTGGCAAGCGGCAGAGCCAGGATTAGAACCCATGACCTCTGACTCCCAAGCCCGGGCTCTTTCCACTGAGCCACGCTGCTTCTCTTGCTACGACTGATTGATTGACTGCAGTCTATCAATGTGCCTGTGACACCTAGAGATATTTAGAAGCCGAACTATTGATATGCTTCTACAGACATTTTTCCCACCTTGAATACTGCCATCCCCAGAGATCAGACTCCATCTTTTGTTCACTTTGTGGGTCACACTTTTCAAAAGCTGTGCATTCCTGATGAGGTATTTGAAAATTGATTCATAACCTAATTAATGCATTACTATGAAAGAGAACATAAGTAATTGATATAAATGAACAGGACTTTCTTAATTAGCAAAATAATGTTAATGGAGAAAAAAATGTGAATCAGATATTACGGAAGAGGGAAAAGGAAGATCCCAACTATGTGTCCTGGAGCCAGAGAAGCACCACACACACATATCATGATCCTGTTTAATAATGATAATAGTGGTAATTGTTAAGCACTTACTATGTGCCAGGCACTGTACTAAGCACAGGGGTGGATACAAGCAAATCAGGCTAGATACAGTCCCTGTCCCACATGGGGCTCACAGTCTCATTCCCCATTTTACAGATAAAGGTAACTGAGGCCCAGAGAAGTGAAATGACTTGCTCAAGGACACCAAGCAGATAAGTGGCAGAGCCAAGATTAGAACCCATGACTTTCTGACTCCCAGGCCTGTTCACTATGCCATGCTACTTTTTCGATTGTATTTATTGAGCGCTTACTTTGTGCAGAGCGATGTAACTAAGTGCTTGAACTTGTACTGCCCTGCTTCTCTCAATCCTTTTTTATGGCAGCAGGGTGGAGGCAGCATGGCCCAGCAAAAAGAATACTGGCCTGGGAGTCAGGAGACATGTATTTTAATCCTGGCTCTGACACCTACCTGCTGTGTGACCTTGGGCAAAGTACTTAACTCCTCTATGTCTCAGTTTCCACATATGTAAAATGGGAATTCAATACCTGTTTTCCCCTGTACTTAGACTGTGAGCCCCATGTGGAATAGGGACTGTTATTTTGCATTAAACCCAAGGGCTTAGTATAATGCTTGACACGTAAATTCTTGCTAATTTTCATGAATTATTATTATTATTATTATTTTTAACTGGGATGCTGCTAGAACCAAAGAAGAAATGAGCTCAGTTATGTGACTCTCCATCTGCTTCCCTCTTATAAGCCTTCCTTGGTTCCCAGATAGCCTCACAGTTGGCTGCACACTTGAAATGCCTGCCAAAGACAATACTTCAATACAGGAGATGTGTTTTGTTGCATGTAGATTTATAAAATAAACAGTTATTTAGGAAAAATCTTGCCCTAAAGACTTAGGAAGAATTCATATTTATGTGAGCTTAAAAGCCCATTACCCCACAGTCATTGCTTAGTCCTTGGACACATAATTTTTCCATAATCAGTCAGATTGAATTTGGATAACAAGGCTAGAACACAGTCATTTGCTTAAAGGCACATGATAAATCCTTAGCGAGTTAAGATTTAAATACCTTTTGTTCTGATTGCTTAGTAAACAGCCCATCCCTAGCAAATGTAATTCATAAAGCCTCTGAAGCCATTCTGATTCTTTAGTTTGGCTTCCTCTCCCTCCTTCAATATTCACTTTTTTAAGGTATTTGTTAAGTGCTTACTGTGGGCCAGGCACTGTTCTAAGAGCTGGGGTAGATACAAGCTGATCAGGTTGGACACAGTCCCTGTCCCACATAGGACTCAAAGTCTTGATTCTCATTTGGCAGATGAGGGAATTGAGGTACAGAGAAGTGACGTGACTGGTCCAAGGTCACACAGCAGACAAGTGGCAGAGCTGGGATTAGAATCCAGGTCCTCTGACTCCCAGGCCTGTGCTCTATCCACCAGGTCATGCTGCTGCTTTTCAGTTCACTCTCAGGGTTCGCATTTTCTCAATTCATTTTCTACATGTTGCCAATGGCCCGCCCCACTCCTGACCCTCAGAGCCACAATCACGACCACCACAGTGGTCACTGCAACTTTCCCATTTTCTCCAGTATTAAATGTAGAGCTATCTGCCAGACTTAACTCAACATTTTACCGTTTTCTCTCTCAGTACAAGGATTAACAGTAACATTTGAAAAATCCAAATTGAAAGATGATAATAATAGAGCCTCCAGAGGGGCTCCTTAAATGACAAAAATTAAAAAAATAAAAATGATAATAATAGTAATTAAGTGCTTACTGTGTGCCAGACATTATACTAAGCATTGGGGTAGATATAAGGTAATTGGGTGGGATGCAATCCCTGTCCCACAGGAGGTTCACATTCTTAATCCCCATTTTAGAGAGGAGGTAACTGAGGCACCGAGAAGTGAAGTGACATGCCCAAGTTCACACAGCAAACAAATGGCAGAGCAAGGATTAGAACCCAGGTTCTCTGACTCCCAGGCCCATGCTCTATCCAGTAGGCCGTGCTCCTTCCCCTAGAAGTAGAATAGTGTCAGCTAAACTGAGGTTGTTCTTTTTCTGCTCTTTTGAATGACTAATTATTAATAATTATGATATTTGTTAAGCACTTATATATATGCTAAACACTGGGGTAGTAGCAGGATAATTAGGTCCTACATGGGGCTCAGAGAGTAATTAGTGATTCTCCTGTCTCTCACCACTCCAGTCCATACCTTACTCTGCTGCACGGATCATTTTTCTACAAAAACATTCCTTAGTCCATATTTCCCCACTCCTCAAGAATCTCCAGTGGTTGCTCATCCCTCTCCGCATCGAACAGAAACTCCTTTAAACTCCTTGAGCTTTAAAGCCTCAATCACATAACTCCTTCTGCCTTACCTCTCTGCTTTCCCTCTACAACACAGCCTGCATTCTTAGCTCCTCTAATGCCAACCTACTCACCGTAGTCAATCTAGTTTATCTTGACGCTGACCCCTCCCCTATATTTTTTTAAATGGTATTTGTTAAGCACTTACTATGTGCCAGACACTGTACTAAGCGCTGGGGTGGTTAAATGGGGTTGGATACAGTCCCTGTCCCACATGAGGTTCCCAGTCTCAATCCCCATTTTCCAGGTGAGGTAACTGAGACACAGAGAAGTGAAGTGACTTGCGCAAGGTCACACAGCAGACAAGTGGCATGACTTTCTGATCCCCAGGGATGTGCTCTAGCCACTAAACCATAAACATCCTGCTTCTGGTCTGGAATGCCCTCCCTCTTCTTATGCAATGGCCAATTACTCTTCCCACTTTCAAAGCCTATTGAAGGCCCATCTCCTCCAAAAGTCTTTCCCTGACTAAGCCTTCATTTCATTGATTCATTCACTCATATTTATTGAGTTCTTACTGTGTGTAGAGCACTGTACTAGGTGCTTGGAAAGTACAATTTGGGCAAGATAGATCCAATCCCTACTTCTCCCACTCCCTTCTGTGTCACCCTTGTTTCTATTTCCTTTGTTCAACCCTTCCCTCAGCCACACAGCACTTTTGTACATAACTATAATTCATTAATATTAATGTCTCTCACCCCCTCTAGACTGAAAGCTTGTTATGGGCAGGAATGTGTCCACAAACTCTGTTGTTATACTGTACTCTCCCAAGCATAGTACTCTGCACACAATAAGCACTCTATAAATACCATTGTTTGATAAGATGTTTCTGCAAGTTAGTTGTAGTTAGTGGTCTAAGTGCTTTCCTTTAAATTGGTCAATCCTGAGATCATCCAAAGAAATGACTTGAACATTCTTTGAATGATATTGACTTGATATTGATATTCAATGATATTGAAATGGATTCTTTTGTTATAATATGTAACTGCAAGAGTAGTTATAGAGTAAATGCATTGGTTTGAATGCAGTTCTGCTTCTCATTTTTCCTGAACCTTACCAGCTTCTGTACACTGACCATTGGTAGGGGATGATAATGTGCAAAGGTTGCTTTGCACATAAAAGCTAGTGCTGTTTTTTGATATGGATAAATCTCCATAGCCACATTTTGCAAATGGATCTCAGACCATCAATCAAATCCTGAGAGAAGGGTCAGTTTTTTTTCCTTCCCCTCTAGAACACTGCATGGCACTGAATTGTAATGTAAATCAGTTCAGAAAAAAAAAATTAAACTGTCCTTCAGATGATATATATTTGTCTATTGAAAGTAAGGTTTGACTAGGATTCCAGGAATTAGTTGTCCATTTTTGCCTGGAAGTTTTATAAAACACAATAGTCCACAAGCTCCATATCTATTAATTAAACACTGGAGATATGCTGTTAAGTAGTAAGGACTCAGAGGACATGCATTATAGACGCTAGTTGTATCATGGTACCAGGGTTTAAACAGATATAACTCCTCTTGCAGTTGGGTATTCTGATGCAATTATAAAATGAATAGCAACTTTTAATAATTCTGTGTTACTCAGAACTTCTATGCCCATTGAACTGTGTGGTTACATTAATTAACTCTCAAATTTCTAATAGCTGAATAGATCACTTGATTTTACTTGCCTACGCTTTTATGTTAATTAATGAAAACTATAAATTCTGAGCCCTGGCAAAGTGTGCTGCATCATTGCATTTAGAGCTCTTGTAAATCCTACACTTAATTAAATGATGAGCATATGCACATTCTTAGCTTGAAGTTATACTACCTTATGGCCAGAGATCAGATTTTTCTTCGGCCACTCAGACCAATTGGTTTCCCGTTTTCATAAAACAGAGTGTTAGTTTTTTACAGAAGCAAGCCAACCTTGAAACACTAAGGTTCATGAAATAAGACAATAGTTAGAAAGTTATGCATTCTACATTCTGACTCTCTCTGGATTGTCGAAAGGTTCTTGATTCGCTGGATGCCTTTGGGCAGCTTCACTAACTCCTCTTTGCGTCTGTTTCTACATCTTTAAAATTCAAATAAATTAATGAGTGAGGCTATTGGAAACTCTATAAAATTCAATGAAGTTAATGAGCATGGCTGTCAGAATGTTGGAATTTTCTAACCAAGAAATATCCCTTCTGCCTAGGAATATGGGCAGGGCTCGACTGCGGTAGCTTTGGGAAGGAGCAGGGGAAGGAGCAGGGGAAGAGGAAGGTGAGGAGAACTACTGGCTTGTCCAGCTAGCTGGTTGTTGCTCTCCCTAGCTTTTGGGGTGCAGGGTGGCTGATTGAACCAGGTTTCCCTCCATCTGGTTCTCTCTCCAGCAATTCAGCTTCTCCCACAGTCACCTCACGATGGCTCTCTCATAATGATCAATGGATAACCATGGTTAGTCAATAGAGCATGGGCCTGAGAGACAGAAGGACCTGGGTTCTAAACCCGGCTCCACCACATATCCGCTGTGTGACCTTGGGCAAGTCAAATGTGAGCCCGGTGTTGGGCAGGGATTGTCTCTATCTGTTGCCGAATTGTACTTTCCAAGCGCTTAGTACAGTGCTCTGCACACAGTAAGTGCGCAATAAATACGATTGAATGAATTCACTTCTCTGTGCCTCAGTTACCTCATCTGTAAGATGGGGATGAGAGTGTGAGCCACAAGTGGGACAGGGACTGTGTCTGATCTGATTAACTTGTATCTCCAGTGCTTAGAACTGTGTTTGTCACATAGTAAATGCTTAACAAACACCATAATTACTATGGTAATAATCATTATGGTACAGCTATTGAATCCCCATTTGACAGGTGAGGTAAGTGAGGTACAGAGAAGTTAAGTGACTTGCCCAAGGTTCGTTCATTCATTCACTTATACAATTGTCTTTACTGAGCACTTCCTGTGTGCAGAGCACTGTACAGTGAAACAGTAAACAGACACATTTCCTGCCCACAGCAAGATTATGGTCACACAGCAAGGACATACAGGAACTGGGATTAGAACCCGGTTTGTCTGACTCCCGGACCTGTGCTTTTTCCACTGAGTAACACTACTCTTTCTAGGGACAAATCCAGTAACAATATTAATCATAATAGAAATGGATATTTGATTTTTTTCTAATGGAAGCTTAGATGAATGATAACTTTAAGCTGAAAATATAGCCAATTAACCTTCCTACTACAGCTCAACTGTATTATACTCTCCCAAGCACCTAGTTCCATGCTCTGTATAGAGTAAATGCTCAATATCTATTATTTACTATACTTTGCATTTACTTGTGCACCCCATGATATGATGGTGGTGGAATTATATTCCTGAAAAATGTGGCTGTATCATAAATGTCGTGAGGTGCATGGTAGATTTATTTTCCCATAAACGTATATATTGTAAATTGGGATCTGTTTCAGAACTACTCAAAAAAATATGAAATTCCTTTGCTGCATAATGTTAAACATCACTAAACTATAATTTAATGGTTGTTAGAGTAATTTTGTGTGTAACATCATAACATTCATTAAATGAGGAGTTGTAGTATGATTATGAATCTCTGTAGGAGGTTGGAGAAATAGCTTGTTCTTATGACTGTTTTAGGGAAGCATACCATACCTTAAAATATCATGAAAAAAATGTCCAATATTGCAGAAGTCACATGGCCTAGTGGATAGAGCACAGAACTGGTTATCCGAAAGACCTGGGCTCTAATTTTTACTCAACCTCATGTCTGTTGAGTGACCCTGGATAAGTCCGTTCATTTCTCTGTGCCTCATTTACTTCATATATCAAATGGGGATTAATACTATGAAGCTTCAAGTGGGGAAATGGTCCATTTCCAACCCAATTACCCCATATCTGCTCCAGCATTTAGTACAATTCCTGGCATACAGTAAGCACTTAAAAGCATATAAAGGTTATACATTATTCTTTTGGAGGTCATGGGCCTTCAAAAAAGCTCTGAAGATGGGGAGAGTGATTGTCTATTGGATTTGAAGAGGGAGGGTGTTCCAGGCCAGAGGCAGGACGTGGGCGAGAGGTCGGCAGCACGATAAATGAGATCGAGGTCCACTGGCATTAGATGAGCCAAGTTTCTGGGCTGCGTTGTAGTAGGAGAGGAGAGAGGTGAGGTAGGAGGGGACATGGTGATTGAGTGCTTTAAAGCCAATGGTAAGGCGTTTCTATTTTATGTGTAATAGGAAAAGCAACCCCTGGAGGTTCTTGAGTAGTGGGGAAACATGGACTGACCATTTTTGTAGAAAAATGATCCAGTTAGCAGAGTGAAGTATGGACTGAAATGGGGAGAGACAGGAGCCAGGGAAGTCAGCAAGGACACTGACATGGATTCAAGGCAGGATAGGATAAATGCTCAGATTAATGTGGTACGACTTTGGATGGAAAGGAAACAGCAGAGTTTAGTGATGTCAGTCAGTCAATCGGCACATACCGCCAGCAGTGCGCTGTACTAAATGCTTGGGAGAGTACAATATAACAGTAAACAGACAAAGTCCCTGCCCACAACAATGTGAAAGTTAACCAAAGCAAGGTAGCTTTTACTAGCCTAACTTCTCCCGAATACCTTGGCACGTTTTTGAATTCCTCCTTTCAATAGGGTCTTCTTTATTCATTTTTGTAAATTCTTCCTCTTTTTTTGAAAATTGATGCAAGATTTCTAATTCCCCAAATCTCCACTGATGGGGGATTTTTTTTGGCATCTTGCTATGACACACTGGATTGTCAAAGCTTATTTTTAATAAGTCCTAATTACACAACAATTCCTCTGGCTTAGATGAAGTTAACTCCTGACATCTGTCTCATTCATGTCTAAATGGAGTTCCCTCCCTAGTTAAACAATTTCTTTGGCTATCTGCCCAAGAGTTTCTTCTACACCTCAAAAATTGGACACAAGAGCCTCCTCAAGAGCTGAGCTTCACTGACTACTTTCTCAACCCTGGTGGGAGAAGGCAGGAAGGATTTATTTATTTGAAGGACTTGGACAAAGGAACAAGAACTTGAGTTTTGGTGTAGGGAAAGGCATCATGCAGTATGAATTATACACCCCAGGGAGCTGGGGTGTGTGAAAAGTTGAATCATTAATCTGGGCTAAACTCTCAAACAAAAGCAGATGGAGCTCTGGATTGCATGTATCGTGGACTGGCTGTAACTTGGGGTATGCCTTTATTGATTTTAGAAAGTTAGAAGTGAAACATTTTTAGTGTTAAAATGAAGATATTCTATCCAACTTTATTTCCTTTGAGGATATGCTGGATTATGTTTCTTTCCATTAAGATGCCATTTAGAAAATAAGTAGCAGAAGGCTGATCTAGAGTCAGGTCTTGGAATTAGAAAAGTAAAGGGCTAATTTAAAGAGTATTTAGTAAACATTTGTAAATAATTTATTGTAAATGATTGAGATAGGTAATGCCATGAACTTCTTATTTTGAAATCTACATCTCAAATCGTGGAGCTCTATTTTCCCATTAAAATTGAATTAACAGTTTCATAATACCCAAGCATTCCAAATAAATGATTATCTTTCTATATTCCTTATGCTTGGCATAAACCCAGTTTATGACAATTGTTCGAAAGTAATACTAGAATAATAGTGTCTTCTGTGTATTTCATGGGCATATCTAGTTTAAGGAACTCACTTAGGAAAAATTTTGAATCCCTAAATTGAATGATGCTAAATAAATGTAAACTAGAGCTATATCATTATACAAGGATTTTAGTTCTGAGATTAAAGGTGTTTTTAGTTCTGTGACTGTCTTTAATGAAAGACTAAGTTTACTCAGGGAAGTGTGCCTAGAGATATTATTGCATACCACAACCCCTTAAATATTAATTGAAGATTCAGAGAATGCAAACAATTGTAATAGCCTTTATGGGTTTAATTATTGTTAGATGTGACTACTATTAAAGGAGTCTATAAATCTAATGAGATTGAGTTGGACGAAAATAATGGAATGAATGAATTGAGTAGAATACTAGAAAACACAGAATGAATAAATAACACCTATATTTTCCCATATGAATGGTAAATTATTTTCATCATTTTCAATATTGAACATCAATCACGCATTTCATGGAATTAAAGAATAGACAAATGTAATTTAAATAGGGCAGAACAAAGTAGATCTAGATCTGTAGGTAAATAATGAAAATTCTGTGTCTTCTTTTACTCATCATCCAAACTAGGTAATTGATTTTCCCTATTTAACATTAAGATGAATTTTCTCTGGAATAATAATGATAACACTGTGAAGGTCAATTTAATTTTACAGAAACATTTACTCCTTCGTGGATCTCATCCACTACACTACCACTCCTCAATCAACCTTGCTAGCCTCAACTTTTCTCCTACTCTGTGTAATTTCTCATTTCCTCTTTACCTCCAAGTCGTGTTGCAGATGAATGTTCTATCTGCATCTCAAACTTAATATGCCCAGAACTGAACTGAACAGTCAGAGGAGTTATGGTCTAACCCCAGGTCTGCCACATGCCTGATGAATGACTTTAGACAAGTCCCCTAACTGCTTTGTACCTCAGTTTCCTACTCTGTGAAATAGAAATTGAATATTTGTTCTCCCTTTTATTTACATTGTGAGCCCCATTTGAGACACGGACTGTGCCTGCCCTGATTATCTTGTGTCTAGTACAATGTTTGGTATATGATAAGCACTTAAAACTATTATGATGTTGATTATTAATGTTAAATCATGTATAAATCCCTTTTTTCCTCTTTCCTCATATCTTGCAAACTAGAAGGCAAGGTTCTTTATGACAGGGACCATTTCTACTAGCTCTATTATAATCTCTCTCTCTCTACTAAGTAATGTGCTCTGCAGTCAGTCAGTCAATGGTATTTACTAAGTGCTTAGTGTGTGCAGAACAATGTACTAAAAACTTGGGTGAGTACAATAAAACAGTTGGTAGTCACAATCCCTGTACATAAGATACTTTCCATCTAAAGTTCAGTCTAATCTGCACTCAAAAGTTGCCCCCAAAATACTATTCATTCAGTTGTATTTATTGAGTGCTCACTCTGTGCAGGGCAATGTTCTAAGCACTTCACTATCAATTGATTTACTGGGAACAAATTTGGCCCTCTTACTACAGGCAGTGAAGGAGAAAATTACTGCATAAAGTATAACTGAAGCTGGCTCACAGGCATCTTCCTTTTCCAAAATTTGTTGAGGGCACCGAAGAAGATAGTTGAATAGAGATAAGCATGATTCAGTGGCCACAAATGGGAATTGTCAATCCACTGCCATTGCTGTTTCAGTAAAAGCATTTCAGTTTCTGCCAAGAGCATCAAAACCACAACCAAAATAACCAAGAAAACCTTTGCACGGTGTCCTGAACTGCGCCCGGTGATTGAGGGTCCCCTGGTTTGTTTCTCTGCTTGCTGGAGTGTGAATCACATTCGAACCTCTTTGCCAAATTCCCCAAACAATAACCCCATTCTTACCATCTCTGCATGCAGATTTCATTTCTGTGTTGGGTGAGAGATCCATAGGGGGGTTAGTGAATAGCAGGGTTGGAACAGTACATGCTGTTAATTCCTGCTTGTGGTGCTGTTTAAAACACATCAATGCTCATTTGGATGGATGAACAAAAATCGGTTTCTTCCATTTCATTTTAGGGTTTTTGCACCAAAGGACACCTTTCTATAGTGTCTCATTTCCTCCTGAATTAGCCGGATCAGGATATGTAAAAGGCTTAATAAATCACAAGAAATTCAGGAAATTCCATTTTTCTTATGCACTTACACTCACATTGCAAATACGAATAGTTGTGGTATTTGTTGTGCATTTACAATATACTAAGCACTGGTGTAGACAGAAGATTATCTGATGCGCCACAGGGGAATGGGGAATGGATATTTAGTACTCACTTTTACTGATGGGGAAACTGAGGTCCAGAGAAGTGAAGTGACTTGTTCTAGGTCATGCACCAGGCAGTCAGTCAATCATATTCATTGAGTGCTTACTCTGTGCAGAGCCTTGTAGTAAGCACTTGTGAGAGCATAATATAACAAAGTGGGTAGACAGGTTACCTGCCTACAAACTGTTTAGAGTCTATAGGGGGAGAAAGACAGCAAAATAAATATTGGATATGTACGTAAGTGCTATGGATCTGAGGACGTGAAGAATAACTGGTACAGATCCAAGGCTAATGCAGAAAGGAGAAGGAGTAGGGGAAATGAAAGCTTAATCAGAGAAGGGCTTTTGAAGGAATGTGATTTTAAAAATGCTTTGAAGGTGTGGACAGTGATGGTCTTTCAGACATGAATTGGGAAAGAGCTTCAGACCAGAGGCAGAATGTGAGTAAGTGCCATAGACAGAATTAGAACCCAGATTCCCTGACTCTCTCAGGCCCACTCTACAAGAGGCTTCGATCTCCTAAAGATGGAACTGCCCCAGCTGCTTGAAGGTGTGGATTAAAGGAAATGAATAGTCAAAGTAATGCAGAAACATTTTCTGCTTTCTGATACAGAGCTGGAATCCAAATGGGAAAAAGTTACCTTTGAAAGCAGTGTGATCTATTTCTCCATGATTTCTCATGTTTTTATGTTTAAAAGAGAGCTCTGTTGGCCCATTCTGATTTTATTCTTCAACTGAAAACAGCATACAAATGAATAAAAACATTTCTTCTAACTAAAAAAGCTCCCAGGCAGCTTCATAAACTTTTTAGAGCTATTTATGAGCATGTTTATGATGTAGAGTTGGAAACAATTTGAATCTATAAAATTCAATAATACGGTCTGAATAGAGAAATTAATAATTGAGATATTTGAAACTTTAAGGAATATTTGAAGAAGCTATAAGTTCTTGATAATTATAGCTGTGGTACTTGTTAAGTCTTTATATTAATCAGATTGTCTGAAAGTCTAATAGATTCTAGTTGTTTTTCCAAGAATATTATATTTTCTATACTGGAAGATGGATAATCATTTTTTTTAACCATGGGAGTTCTGCCTTTAAAGCCAGTTTACCTCTCGGTTAAGTGCTACTTTCTTAATTGGATGGACTTGGTGATGAAGTCTTCTTTATTCTATGCAAAAGAGCCCAGTGTCATCCCTTCCAGTATTCCCTCTAAATATATACTGAGAATGAACATCTACATTGAAATTCCAAACTTTTCAACCCACCCAGTCCGGTGGCAAAGTGTCCCCCAGAGGTCTGATGACTCCAGATGACAGATAAAATGGGGCAGGGGACAGGAACTTGGCTTTGTGTTTTTATATGAATCAGATAGGGCAAAGTAGTAGCTTTTCCTCAGGGAAACACTACCCTGATGGCTTTTCTTCCACCTCTTCCACTCCTCTTTCAGAGCTGTATAACCTTGGAAACCCAGGATCATATTGTTGCTCAAGACCGTAGGCTGTATTTAGTCTTCTAGACTGTAAGGTCTTTATGGGCAGGAAATGTATGTGTTATACTGTTATACTTCCCCCAACACTTAGTACAGTGCTCTGCGTTCAGTAAGCATTCAATAAATATGATTGATTTATTGACTGACCACTCATCTTTTGGGCTGATTTTGGTAATGTTTGTCATAGAACCAAATTTTTCATTTCTATTTTTTACTGAGTATGAAGTTATTCAGGGGTTAAGCCTCTGTGGAGGCAACAGATTAAACATGACCCTTGACATTACCGAAAACATTGTGTTGATTTAAGTGATTTCTTCACTGGGTGACCAAGGCATATCCTGGAACACTAGCCGCACATAGTTCCTAGCACACATGTTAATTTAAAATCCTCTTTGTTCTTCTATGTTCTGGATTTGCACCCAATGGACATTTTGCCACAAAATGCCCATTTTGTTGAAGTGGTTAATACTACGTGAGCTGATCAGGTTGGCTGTTGAAGTCTTAGTGGTGGGTAGAGGGGTTGCTTCATAGAGAGATGAAGCAGCCTGCACACTTCATTCCTCTAATACTCACCTTCTCACTGTACCACTATTACACCACCGACTTCTTGCCCACATCATACCTCTGGTCTGGAACCCCTTCCTCCACATCTCAATCAGATAATTACTCTCCCCCACTTCAAAACCTTATTGAATTTACATCTCCTCCAAGAAGCCTTCCTTGACTAAGCCCTCCTCTCCTCTTCTCCCATTCTAGCACTTAGAACAGTGCTTAGCACATAATAAAAACTTAAGAAATACCATCATTATTATTATTATTGTTCCCTTCTGCGTCACCCTGACTTGCTCTCTTCATTCATCCTCTCTCCCATTCCCACAGCACATATTTATAAATCTGTTATTTATTTATTAATCTATGTATATTAATGTCTTTCTCCTCCTCTAGACTGTAAGCTCATTTTGGCAGGGAATGTGTCTGTTGTTATAGTCTACTCTCCCAAGCGCTTAGTACAGTGCTTTGCACACAGTCAACCCTCTATAATATGATTGAATTGATTTGAATAAAAACCCAGCAAACTAGAAATAATCTCTGTGGGCCAGTGCTTTCAGTGAAGAAATGTTTTTAGGCAGGTGGAAGAGGTATGATGGAGTCATAATTATCAGAGTTTGGCAGGGAAAATGAGTTTTTATTACTCAGTTCCATAGTTTCTCCCTGTGGTGAGCCCACAACAAGCTGCCTTATCAGTGACTGTGATTCCATGAACAGCAACTAGGAAGAGACTTGTGAAGGCACTGATGGGCTCTACTTGAGGATAGGTGGTTTCTGGCTGTGGAGGCAGATCATGGAGGGAGATGTGGCCTTCTCTCCCTGTCTTTCCCGGTAATGGGCCTGGACCAGTCAATGACTGCCACACAGAGCCACAGCTGTGATGCCTAAGACAGATAAAAGGCAGTCACTTTGAATCGCAACAAGGCATGCAGAAAACCAGGAGCATTGAGGCACACAGGGGAAGCAAGCATTCAGGAAAGAAGCACGCAGAGGGCAAGCATTCTGGGAGGAGCACACGGAGAGAAGCAAGGCAGGAGGGCTTCAAAAACTCTCAGTGAGAAGCAAGGCAGGAGAAAGAGAAAGCAGCAGAAGGCAGCAACACTAGGAAGCAGTGTTTGGGGGAAATGGCATGCAGAGGAGGCTTGCAGCATCGGCGATCCATGTTACCAGCGATCTTCTGCTGTGGGATTGACAGAACAGGCTCCTTTGACCTGGAGACTGGTACTGGACCTTTGGTGGAGTGGAGGGAGTGAGAGTGTGTATTTATCACACCCTTGCACGTTGGAAAGTAAAAAACATTCCACAGTAATCTTGGTGGTCAGTAATGAGGTTTGACTCTGTGTCAGTGAGGCTCTTCCGGTCCAGGAAAGTCCTAGTTGATATGATCTGGGGGCCTGTGACACTCCTCTTCTCTGCCACATATCTGCTGTGGGACCTTGGGCAAGTCACTTCACTTCTCTGTGCCTCAGTAGCCTCATCTGTAAAATGAGGATTAAGAATGTGAGCCCCAAGTGGGATATAGTCTGTGTCCAACCTGATTAGCATGTATCTAACCCAGCACTTAGAAGAGTGCTTGACAAATAGTAAGGGCTAAACAAATGCTATCATTATTATTATTATTTCTCACTTTGCAAATTCACTAGAATTTCCTTGTGATTTTGATGGTTCAAAACCTTTAAGTCAAATATTTTACCAAAGCTGCTATAGTTGAATTAAACTAGGGGTTAGATGAGACATCAATTTACTATCAGCAGATATTCATGGCATGCAATGCCATATCTCTCTGAATTCCTAATATTGCATCTCATTTTCTTTGCCACAGTTATTCCTTTAATCCCAAATCAGCTATTCAGAGTATAAAGCAAGATGGAAATTTGTGCTATGTTATATAGGGTACAGAGACTAATGAAAAACCACCATCTCTGCATTAATTTCAGATAAATATAAGGCATTATTTTTTGCAAAATGCATTTTGTATTAAGTTCATAGTTGATATCAGTCCAATATTTCCAGTGTACCTGTTGCCCATAACTGTCAGCTAGTTATTGATATAATTACTTAAGTACATAATGAATTGGTGTAGATCACAAAACACATTTATACCCTATCTATGTACCTCGTTTTAAAGGCTTCCTGAAATCCTTATCCCATCATTTGCACAGCTCAAGAAATTGTATTGATCAAGCCCTAGCAATCTGAATCCTCTGACAGAACTCCAGAAACTGGCCCTAGTTGAAGTTTCAGTGGATTTTGAAGACAAGT
This sequence comes from Ornithorhynchus anatinus, assembly GCF_004115215.2. Classification (NCBI taxonomy): domain Eukaryota; kingdom Metazoa; phylum Chordata; class Mammalia; order Monotremata; family Ornithorhynchidae; genus Ornithorhynchus; species Ornithorhynchus anatinus. Next base: position 161,972,502 of record NC_041728.1, read on the forward strand.
TTGCAATATTTCCTAAAAGCAACCTGGGAAGATTTTCAGAATATCTAGATGGACCCTCAGGAGAAAGATTTTCAGTGGTTTGAGCTCCAAAAAAATTGTAAGTATTTAGTTCAGTGCAGTGCATCTAGTGGGTGTTGAATAAATACATTTACTATCACTACTCATACCCACAAAATAAAACTGTAGAACTTGCTGAAGCAATAAATGTGGCAATTTGGCTGTGATATTGCATAGGCCAAAACCATCGTACTCACTCAGTATCTTTGCTCTGAACAATTCCGTAGAGCTGAACTTAGCTTTAAAAGTTGGTAAGAATTTAGCTATAGTCTCAGAGTCGCACCTGGAGAGTTTCCAGTACTCTACCAATCTCGACTATGGGAGGGAGAGACAAGCAGAGGCAAATCCATTCCATTTCTAGCTTGGGCAGTGGCTAGTGAGTGGAAGGCCATCTGCTACAAGTCAAAACTCACCTGTGCAGGGCAGCAGTGGCATGGGAGGGAGTCGAGGGTGGACACTCAAGTTGACTGCGTGGAAGGAGGCAATGGTAAACCTATTCCATATTTTAACCAAGAAAACTCTGTGGATATACTATCAGAACAATTGCAGATGGAGGTGGAGTGTTCTGGGGGAGATGTGTCCATAGTGTCGCTATGGGTCGGAAACTAGTCGACGGCATAAGACAAGACGACACAAGAATTTAGCTAGAATATCCAAAGTGAGTGGCTTCAGTTTCCTTCCAGAGTTAAGTGGTTCAATTATCCATTGTTACACTAATAAACTGATTGACCTGAGCTGTTGTTTTATAACAGCAAAAATGGTTCACTGGATGGTTTTATAACATTAATACATACCCTATTGTGTTGTATGTAGCAAGTTCTAATAAACATATATCTACAATATCCTCTCCAGTAACTCATACCATCATAAACAATAAATTAATAGTATTTCTTGAAAATTTACTGTATGTAGAATCCTGTACTTAAATGCTTGAGAAGGCACAATGGTGGCAGAAGACGTGATATCTTCTAAGAAGGAGCCTAAAGAACCGCAATGCCCTTTCCAAATTTTGGACCCTAGCTACAATCTCCTCAATGGTTGGGATGATTTTATTATGGGTTTAATAGCAGTAATACTACTGCTAGGTGCTTACTATGTAAAAAACTACTGGGCTAAGCATCGTTACAGTACAAGAAGCCCACAGCCTTGGTGTTTATCCCCAACTCTTCACCGTCTTCCAGCTCTCATATTCAGTTCGTTCATTTGTTCATTTAATCATTCACCGAATGCAAAGCACTGTACTGAGCACTTGGGTGAGTACAATACAACCACAAACATATTCCCTGCCCACAATGAATTTAGTCATTTCACACATCTCACTGGGTCTTCCCACATAACAATTCTCAGATCTCTACCTAAACAGCTTCCATTCTGCTCCAAACTCTGATCATAGTGCAAATATACTACCACATCAGGCATCCTCGCTGGTCTCCCCATCAACCCTCTAGTCCGCGACCCAATCCATACTACACACTGTCGGCATGGATTACCTTATTGTCATGACTTATTGTCATTTCTCCACTTCTCACACACCTCCACTGACTTCCAATTCACCTCTTCATCCTGTAAAGACTCATCACAATTGTCACTGAGGGTCAACATACCCTCTCTCCATCTTACATGTCTGCTTACTTCACCCCTTCTTCCCCAACTTGCTCTCTGCATTCGACCGAGGTGACTTTCTAACTGTACTTAGCTCTCAAGTCTCAATTACCAATACAGTGCTTGGTACATATGAATTACTGAAATACTTGATGATGATGATTGTTAATAGAACAAAGATCTAATTGCAATTTTGTCAAAGTTTTCAGAAGTATTGTCATAGAGTTTGTAATCTTTTCAATAATATAGTAGCTCACTCCCATTACATGTTGCTTTTCATTTATAAATCTTCAGTTTACTTTTTCAGATCTCTTCCTGGACCCCATGTTGCTAATCCTCCTTGGCTATCATCAATGTTATTCAATCAGTTGTATTTATTGAGTGCCTACTATGTGAAGAGTATGTACTAAGCAACTGGGAGAGTACCATACAACAGTGTTGGTAGACATGTCTCCTACCCACAGTGAGCTTACAGTCAAGAAGATGAGACCAGTCCCTTTTCCTAGAAATGTTTTCAGTTGTGATTTTCTCATTACCTTTCAGACTTGCATTCTTTCAATCTCCCTTCCACTAAGGCCAGAATCTTGTGACTCTTACTGGCATTGTTTAAAAGACACTTTTAGGAAGAGTGTCAAGAAGGGGGATAAAGAGTTTTCTTTTCTAGTTCACTTCTTGATTCCTTGAGTTAACCTATGTGGTGATCCTGGAAAAAGTTATGAAACAATCAATACATCTATTAGATTTCTAATTAAACAGCCTCATTTTGAAATGTGGATGTTTAGTACAAGTACTTAGTACTATGCGCTGAACACATTAAGCCCTTGATAAATATCATTGAGTGATTGATTACCTCCTGTTATGTAAATTTAGATTATTAGTAGCATTGTTCAATTTCTGAAAGAACTATTGATTTGTTCAATATAGTCTTCTCTTGGAAGGGAAACAGGAATTTAGTGTATAACTTTTTTTGTTGTTTTATGAGTAAAACATGTACAAAAGTGTTTTATAAACATTTTACTTTACGATCAGTAACAGAGCTAGGATTGGGCTTTAAGTGCTTAGTGCTTGGTTTTAGCTCGTACCATTTTCAAGGAATTTTCATTACACTTTTTCAAAATTTGTTGCTTCAAATGGCCCCCCCAGGGTTTTGTAGGGTGTGTGTTTACACAATTATTATCTGTTGTCAGCAGATCTGAATGGCTGGGAGGGAATAATTATGCAGTCCCTTGTGCCATAAGCCACTTCTGAACATATTGCAATATATACTGGATTCATTTTAAAGTAGTTGTAACTAAATGAATCACAACCTTTTGGGGATAGGGTAAAATAGTGTATTCAGACTGTGCAAAGTCTGTAAGAAGACGGTATATTAAAATCTGTCAGAAAAGGTCATCATTGACTATGGGCTAATATCTGAAGTCACTACCTTGAATAGTGGTAATATGTTAGGGCCTAGGTCTTTATCTTTGTTACAGAGCAAAGCAGGAAATGAGATGTGTACCTGGAACTTTGGGGACCTGAGACAGATTTGCAAAACTTTTGGTGGATAGCAGTTTTCAAGTGTTCAAAAACACTGAAGGCTCATTGGTGTTTAGTAGCATGTGGGATTGTATTGCCTCCGTGCTTGCTCCACTAGACCCAATAGAAATAGCCCCCTCTTTTTTCCTCCCTTCAGTCCAATTACCCTAGGAAAGTATGAGCTGTGATTTACTAATGAGTATTTTCGGGGGAAGTTTGGAAATAGCTCTGAACACAGAGGGACTCATAAGAGTCACTCTGGAGTCAGACAACCTGTCAGTCTATTTATCTGAAGGCTTATGTTTCCTTGGCTAGGCCTGTGGGCCAATTAGAGTGAAATTTCCTCAGAACGTTTTCAAGGAATCTGTCTTCTGTAGGCATTCACCAGTTGTGGGGTAAGATTGTTTGCCGGTTGTTATTTGGAAGAAGCCTGAGATGGATGTAATGACCAAGGACTTGGTGTAGGAAATATATCCTTATACTAAATCTTTGCATGAGCAAAAAGTTTCAAAGCATGCTGACTTGGTCACCTCTTTCATTAGTTCCTAAAAAACTGATTGTATACCCTCTATCCAAAATGGGGAAATGTAAGTTGACAGATGTATTTTGTGCAGTAGGATAAGATATTAGGTATTTCATTCATTCATTCAATCATATTTAATGAGCGCTTACTATGTGCAGAGAACTGTATTAAGTGCTTGGAATGTTCAATTTGGAACAGATAGAGACAATTCCTGCTCAATAATGGCCTCACAGTATTTAATATCATTATTATTAATAACAATAATTGTGGTATTTGTTAAGTGCTTACTATGTGCCAGCCACTGAACTAAACACTGGGGTAGAGAGAAGGTGATTGGGTTGGACATAGTCCCTGTTTCACATACAGCTCACAGTCTTAATCCCCATTTTCCAGATGGTGTAGCTGAGGCCCAGAGAAGTGAAATAACTAGCCCAAGGTCACACAGAAGACATGTGGCAGCATGGGGGTTAGAACCCAGATCCTTTTGACTCCCAGATCTGTGGTCTAATCATTAAGACAAACTGCTGAAAGAAGCTGAAAAGAACCCATCATGATGCAAGTCATCAAATCGCAAGAAAATCAATTAATAAATGGTATTTACTGAGCACTTACTGTGCGCAAAACACAGTATTAAGTCTTGGGAGAGTACAATACAGTGGGATCAATTAGCTGGCAATGAGATGGATGGGATTTAGGTATATTGAGTAGTTTTGCATTAGAGAAAAGAAATGTGCATGTTGGGTTGTTAGTAGGATTGAGACAGCTACTTGATTGACATAAAGCCAGTGGTAAGGAGTTTCTGTTTGATACAGAGGTAGATGGACAACCACTGGAAGAAGAAGTGGACTGAGCATTTTTTTTTTAGAAAAATAATCCAGGCAGCAGTGTGAAGTAGGACTAGAGAGGGCAAAGACAGGATGTGGGGAGGTCTGCGAAGAGTCCAGTGAGTACTCAAGATGAGATATGGAAAGTGCTTGAGTCAGCATGGAAACAGTTTGGTAGCAGTCTTGCTGGAGTGGAAGGGCCAGCTCTTAGAAATGTTATGAAGGTAAGGTTGACAGGATTTGATGACAATGAAAATTTGGGTTGAATGAAAGAGATGAGATGGGGTTGATGGTGGTGAGTTGGGGATGATGGTGGTGTCTACAATGATGGGAAATTCTCGGGGTGGGCATTCATTCATTCAACAGTATTTATTGACTGCTTACTATGTGCAGAGCACTGTACTAAGCGCTTGGAATGTACAAATTGGTAACAGGGACAGTCCCTGCCCTTTGATGGGCTTACAGTCTAATTGGGGGAGACAAAATGAAAAAAACAATAGCAATAAATAGAATCAAGGGGATGAACATCTCATTAAAACAATAGCAAATAAATAGAATCAAGGTGATGTACATCTCATTAACAAAATAAATAGGGTAATGAAAATATATACAGTTGAGTGGACGAGTACAGTGCTGAGGGGAGGGGAAGGGAGGGAGGAGGAGCAGAGGGAAAGGAGGGAAAAAAGGGCTTAGCTGAGGAGAGGTGAAAGGGGGGTAGAGGGGAAGCAGAGGGAGCAGAAGGAAAAGGGAGAGCTCAGTCTGGGAAGGCCTCTTGGAGGAGGTGAGCTTTAAGTAGGGTTTTGAAGAGGGGAAGAGAATTAGTTTGGCAGAGGTGAGGAGGGTGGGCATTCCAGGACCGCGGGAGGACGTGGCCCAGGGGTCGACGGTGGGATAGGCAAGAATGGGGAACGGTGAGGAGGTGGGCGGCAGAGGAGCAGAGTGTGGAGGGTGGGCAGTAGAAGGAGAGAAGAGAGGAGAGGTAGGAGGGGGCAAGGTGATGGAGAGCCTTTGGACATAGAAATATGAAGAGTTTTTTGGTACATTAAGTTTGAAGAGTCAGTGGGGCTATCCAAGTAGAGATGTCCTGAAGGCCGGAGGAAATGTGAGCCTGCAGAAAAAGAGAGGTCCGGGCTGGTAAGGGAGATTTGTAAAACATGGAGTTGGTAGTTGAAGCAGTGGGAGCAAATGAATTCTCCAAGGGAATGGGTGTGGATGGAGAATAGAAGGAGACTCTGAACTGAACCTTAAGGTATTTCCACATTTAGGGGTGGGAGGCAGAGGAGGGTTCCCTCCCAAACCCGGTCCTCTCCCAGACTTCTCTATCACCGTCGATGGCACGACCATCCTTCCCGTCTCTCAGGCCCGCAATCTCGGTATCATCCTTGACTCGTCTCTCTCGTTCACCCCACACATCCTATCCGTTACCAAGACCTGCCGGTTTCACCTTTACAATATCGCCAAGATCCGCCCTTTCCTCTCCACCCAAACGGCTACCTTACTGCTACGGGCTCTCGTTATATCCCGGCTAGACTACTGTGTCAGCCTTCTCTCTGACCTCCCTTCCTCCTCTCTTGCCCCGCTCCAGTCTATTCTTCACTCCGCTGCCCGGCTCATCTTCCTGCAGAAATGATCTGGGCATGTCACTCCCCTTCTTAAACAACTTCAGTGGTTGCCTATCCACCTCCGCTCCAAACAAAAACTCCTCACTCTAGGCTTCAAGGCTCTCCATCACCTTGCCCCTTCATACCGCTCCTCCCTTCTCTCTTTCTACCGCCCACCCCGCACGCTCCGCTCCTCTGCCGCCCACCTCCTCACCGTCCCTCGGTCTCGCCTATCCCGCCATCGACTCCTGGGCCACGTCCTCCCGCAGTCCTGGAATGCCCTCTCTCTTCACCTCCGCCAAACTGATTCTCTTCCCCTCTTCAAAACCTTACTTAAAAATCACCTCCTCCAAGAGGCCTTCCCAGACTGAGCTCCTCTTCTCCCTCTACTCCCTCTACCACCCCCCCTTCACCTCTCCGCAGCTAAACCCTCTTTTCCCCCTTTCCCTCCACTTCTCCACCTCTCCCTTCCCATCCCCTCAGCACTGTACTCGTCCGCTCAACTGTATATATTTCCATTACCCTATTTATTTTGTTAATGAATTGTACATTGCCTTGATTCTATTTAGTTGCCATTGTTTTTACGAGATGTTCTTCCCCTTGTCTCTATTTATTGCCATTGTTCTTGTCTGTCCGTCTCCCCCGATTAGACTGTAAGCCCGTCAAACGGCAGGGACTGCCTCTATCTGTTGCCGACTTGTTCATTCCAAGCGCTTAGTACAGTGCTCTGCACATAGTAAACGCTCAATAAATACTATTAAATGAATGAATGAAAGGAGGGGCCCACAAAAAAGCCTGAGAATGAGTGGCCTAAGAGATAGGAGGGGAACCATGAGAGAGTAGTGTCATTAAAATCAAGGGTAGATAATATTTTCAGAGGAAGTGAGTGGTCCACAGTGCCAAAGTCCCCTGAGAGATTGAAGAGGATTAGGATGGAATAGAGGCCATCAGATTTAGCAAGGAGATCACTGGGGACTTTAGAGAGGAGAGGGGAGAAATGGAGGCGAGGAAATGGGAGCAACGGCATAAACATCTCACCCGAGGACTTTGGAAAGTTATTGAAAAAGGGAAATGGGGAGATAGCTGGAGATGTTTGTGGGGTCAAGGGAAGGATAGAGTATATACGATGGTGCTTAAAAGCAGTGGGGAATGATCCATTTGGAGAGTGAGTGGTCAGGGAGGGAAGAAGTGAAGGGGCAAGTCTCTTAATAAAATGCAAAGGGATGGGGTCAGAGGTGCTGGTGGATGAGGTAGATTTTGAGAGGAAGCAGGAGATCTTATCTTTAGAAATGGCTGGAAAAGTTAGAGGAGTTGAAGAGGGGCAGGATAATGGAGGGGCTGGAGAGGAGCAGGGGAGATTTTAGGGTGATCACACCTAAAGGTTTGAATTTTATCAGTCAAATAGATTGCATAATCATAATGGAAAATAGATGGAAGAGAAAGGATAGGCAGGGAATTTGAGGAGGGAATTAAAAGTCTGAAACAGCTGGTATGGGAAGTGACCATGGGAATCAGCAAGAGTGGAGCAGTATTGTTTCTGGACAGAGACGGCAAAGTTAAAGCTAATGAGGATGAAATCAAGATGGATAAGATTGGTCTGATGTCAGAATTCATTCACTCGTATCTAGTGAGCACTTACTGTGTGAAGAACACTGTACTAAGTGCTTGGAAAGTACAATTCGAGCAGTGCTCAGCAGCTCAAGCTCAAGAACAGAGGAAGGGTATTCTGGATATGATGCAGAGCTGCAGCTTTGCGGTGTGATATTGCTGTAGGGATTGGGGAGTGAGGGAGTTGTGTTCAATGGAGAGGCAGAGTAGAGGATGTTGGTTTGTGTATCAAAAAAGGGAAGAGTAGGCATGGAAACCAAATGGGGTATGATGACTTTTGTTAAATGGGAGGTGATTGAGAGATCTGTCATTTTAGATAGGGAACGGGACAGAAATGTGGGGTGGTACTGCATAGGAGAGAAGACAGGTGAGAAGGTTATGGTTAGAGAATGGTGGTGAGAAATAAACCTGTTTTCAGGACTGGGCTGTTAAAATTTTCTTCTAAGTACTCTATGTTAGGGAAATTTTCACAGTGCCTAGAGGAGGAAATAACTAGAGAAGAGAGTGAATCACCTAGGATTAAGCCTGGAAGCTCTCCTACCTACTGAATTGCAGCTAGTTATAGAACATGTAACTGTCAGCAGTTTTATTTTAATTCTGTTAGGTGGAACTTCGGGGAGAAAGTATAGTTGAACATAAAGAAAGAACTTTTCTGAAATGATCAGTGTTTGAAGTATTGTGACTTTTCCATCAAAAATGATTGCATTTATTGTCAGTAGTTAAGGTCACTGAAAACATCACAAAAATAACTATTTTGATACCTTGCCCCACAGTCTTTATGTACATATCCTTTAATGTATATCTCCCTCCCTGAAGTGTAAGCTCCTTGAGGATAGGGATTATATCTTCCAACTATATTTAGTGAACTCTCCCCAGTGCTTAGTATACTGTACAGAGTAAGTGCTCAGTGGATACCACTGATTGACTAATTGATCAATGCTTCTTTATATAACTATGTATTTTAATGGAACATTTAGTTTATTCTTATTTCACTGTTTATGAATATTTAAGTATGTCTCCCTCTTAGAATGTAAGTTCCTTTTGGACAGGGACTAGGTCTTGTGATTACGATGTTCCTTCCCATGGGCTTAGTTTAATGTATTACTTTTGGTAATTACCATTACTATGAAAATACCATTATTATGATGATGATGGTATTTGTTAAGAACTTGCTATGTGCAAAGCACTGTTCTAACCGCTGGGGGGGATACAAGGTGATCAGGTTCTCCCACGTGGGGCTCACAGTTTTAATCCCCATTTTAAGGATGAGGTAACTGAGGCACAGAGAAGATAAGTGAATTGCCCAAAGTCACATAGCTGGCAATTGGCAGAGTCAGGATTAGAAACCGTGACCTCTGACTCCCAAGCCCAGGCTCTTTCCACTGAGCCATTCTGCTTCTACAATCATTCATTGGCATGTATTAATGCTTCTTGTACGAGGCACTTGTGAGTGTTTCAGCAACAATCAGTAAACAGGATCCCTGCCCTCTAGTATTTCCCAATCTAATGAGGGGGGCACATGCACAATTCATTCAGTTATCCTTACTTATAAGCTTAAATATGTCATACAAATCTGTGCAATCAGTAGGTGAATAAATAAAAGTGCTAGGGGAACTGTTGAATGGATATGATGTTGGGGAAAAAGGGTCTTCAACTGGAAAAGCTGCTGGAGGAGGTGGCTTTTCTGGACAGCTTTTAGAAGCAGCTTGGCTTAGTGAAAAGAGCAGGGGCCTGAGAGTCAAAAGGACCTGAGTTCTAATCCAGGCTCTTCTACTTGTTTTCTATGTGATCTTGGGCACGTCGTGAGTACTACTACTATGACAAATGAACATTTTTACTTCTGGTGAAGTGAATGTCAGCCCCACTATCTCTGGACTCTTCCTGTATCTTCAGGCAAAGCACCCTTGAACCCTAGACAAAAGCACTAATCAAACATTTGATTCACTTGGTTCATTACACCCCACCAATGGGTGTAGACTTCCTGGAAGGGATACAATTTCATATGGATTTTGAAGGTGGGGAGAGCATGGTGTACTGGATACGAAGTGTGAGGGGGTTCTTGACAGAAAGAACTTGTAAGTAAGAGGTCGATGACAAGAAAGATGACAATATGGCGCCTTCAGTAGGTTGGCTTGCAAAGAAAGAAGCATACAATTCAAGGGGGTAGAAGGAGAGGAGCAAAGCTTAGTAGGGGGAGAGAGTTGAGTGATTGGTAGCAGTTTGGATGGAAAAGAAAGGGTGGATTTATGATACTGTGAAGACTGAATTTACAGGATTTGGTGACAGATTGTATAGGTGGTTTGAATGGGAGAGATGAGGATAATGCCATCGTTACCGGCCTTTGAGACAGGGAGGATGGTGACGCCATCTACAGTGATGAAAAATCAGGAAGAGAGCAAGGTGTGGGTGGAAAGAAGGGAAGTTCAGTTTTGAACAAGTTAGGTCTGAGTTGTTGGCAGGACATCCAGTTAGAAATTGATTGAATGCTTACTGTGTGCCGGCTATTTCCCTAGGCACTTGGAAGGGTTCAGTGCTCATGCCACCCTTTTATCCATACCTGTTTTAAAACCACCAATTCTACGGTGATCTTGCCACTTAAAAGCGAAACATTAGAATACATGGGCATATGACATATAAGTTCCACAAATCTATTTCTCAGCTTTTATAAGGTTGGATTTTCCTATTTTACAAATGGACAAGGGAAGATTATTTGATTCCAAATCACTGAGAGCAAATGATTCAATATTTTAATATGTGATCTTGCTTTCATACCATTAGACCTTATTTTCATTTCATAGCTTTGATAATTTATTTGATTTATAAATTTTATTATACTATTAGAATAATTTCATGTAAAGAATGGTTTAAGCAGATGCTACAAATAGAATAGAATACATCTCTTAGGTGAATTTTAAGAATTCCCTATATTAAAGGGTTACAACAAGGTTATTTGAGACAAACTCAAGTTTAAGCATTTACTTAAATGAAATATTGTACTAGAAAACTCCATGAAACGTGGTGCTTTGTATTGTATTTGCTAACATTTTAAGGCATTATCTCCCATTCAAAGAATAAAATATGGTATATTGAATGAGTCATTTTCTTCTTAAGGAACACAAATTTGTCATCATATTTTTAATACAAATAAATTTAACCTTTTTGTCAATGGGCTTAAACTTATTGTACATATTTCTACTAACCCAAGACAGGGACCTATATTATTCTGTGCAGTTCCTTGAACATCATTACTGTAATCATTTTCAAGAACCTGATGGTGTGTATATTTATCGTTGTTTTTTTTTTCCTTTCAGCTTCCAGCAGGCAATTTGTCAGATAATGACAAAAGGGGATTCTATTCATTCAAAGATCGAATGAAGGTCTAGTTTTAGGTTTTGATTGCCCTGAGGACCGGGGCCATCTCTAATTTCCACCTTGGGATTCTTTTCCAGTGCTTAGTAGAGCTCTCTCATAAAGTAAGAGATTAAATACTATTACTTCAAAGAGACTACAGGATAAAACATTGAACACATCAACATTTGTTTCACCTTTATGTAGGAAAAGGCAAAAAAACATAAGCTATATTTTATTTCTCCTGTCTTAACTCACCCAGTTGATATTTCACTCTTCTTCTTGGATCATTTTTCTAAAAAAAAAAGTTGAGTCCATGACTCTCCACCTCCAAGAACCTCTAGTGGTTGCTGCATTTAATAAAAACTCCTTATTGTAGGCTTAAAAGCACTCAATCAGCTCGCCCCCACCTACCTTACCTCACTGATTTCCAATACAATCCAGCCCTCACATTTCACTACTTTAACACCAACCTACTAACCGTACCTCAAACTTGTCCACCTCGCTGCTGACCCCTAGCCCACATTCTTCCGCTGGTCTACCAGTCCCTCCTCCTTCACCACCACTCTCCCAACCTTGAAAGCCTTATAAAATCTCCTCCATGAAGCCTCCCCTGACTATGCCTTGATTTCCTCTATACTGTGTCAACTATGCATTTGAATTTGTACCCTATAGAGAAGCAGCGTGGCTCAGTGGAAAGAGCATGGGCTTGGGAGTCAGAGGTCATGAGTTTGAATCCCGGCTCTGCCACTTGTCAGCTGTGTGACTGTGGGCAAGTCACTTAACTTCTCTGTGCCTCAGTTACCTCATCTGTAAAATGGGGATTAACTGTGAGTCTCACGTGGGATAACCTGATTACCCTGTATCTACCCCAGCGCTTAAAACAGTGCTCTGCACATAGTAAGTGCTTAACAAATACCAACATTATTATAAGCACTTGACATTCACCCCATCCTCAGCTTCACAGCAGTTATGTGCACATCCATAATTTATTTCACTATCTGTCTCCTGAGCTCTGAACTATAAGCTTCTTGTAGGCAAGTATCACATTACCAATGCTGTTGAATGTATTCTTCCAATGTGTGACTGTGGGCAAGTCACATCACTTCTCGGTGCCTCAGTTACCTCATCTGTAAAATGGAGATGAAGACTGTGAGCCCCACGTGGGACAACCTGATTCCCCTGTGTCTACCCCAGCACTTAGAACAGTGCTCGGCACATAGTAAGCGCTTAACAAATACCAACATTATTAAACCCATTACTTAATAAATACTATTGATTGATTCTGAATCAATAAATAATTTTCAATAAGTGCTTAGATAGAGCTCTTTATTAAGTGCTTGTAAGAGTACAATATAATTGGTAGACAAGATTCCTCTCCTCAAGAATTTTGCAATCTAGCAGCAGAAGTAGAAACTAAATAGATTATACATAGAGGGAATTAATAGAGTAGACAAAATGTTACAGAATGTTATGAGTACTTAAGTGTTTAGATCTTGCAAAAGTAGTCATGGCAGTTGAATATGTCACCAAATCCTACCAGTTCCTTCTACACATCTCTTGAATCCACTTCTTTCTCTCTGTCTCCCCTTGGCAGCATGCTGGTCTATGTTCTTGCCATGTTACATCTGTACTATTGTACCAATCTCCTCTCAGATATCCCTGCATCCAGTCTCTCCTCTCTCTAATACACACTTCACTATGCTGCCCATTTCATTTTCTATAACACTGCTTTGTGTAAATCTCCCTATTCCCCCCAAACTCCAAAATAGCTGAAGTTACCTATTCCTACATTGCTTCCCTTACCTGCTATTTATTTTAGTGTCTCTTAACCCACAAGGCTGTAAGTTTCTAGAGGCCAATGATTGTATTTACCTACTCAACTGTATTCTCCCAAGCACTTAGCACAGTGCTCTGCAAACAGTGAGCGCTCAATTAATATTATTAATTGATTGTTAAGGGAGGTAGATAGATTGACAAGGGAGGGAACGTGGTTACCGACTCTGTATTGTACTCTCACAAACTCTTAGTACAGTACTCTGCACACAATAAGCGTTCAATAAATCCTTTGGATGTTGATGATGATGATTTGGGGACCATCTGCCTAGAGATGGTAGTCTATGGTTCCTAGATGTCTTGTGCCAAGTCCCATCATGACTTTGCTGAATACAAAAGCTGATGGTCTGAATTATCACACATTTTCATAATAGAAAAAGGTATGAAGATTATTTTTCTTACACCAATTTTCTTTTACCACTGAAATCAACTAAAGATGATTTCTGTGTAAGTTAGTAATTGCATATTCAAATGACTTCCTTGCAATTTTTCATTCTTCTGCTTTCACAGGAGTTTCCTTCAACCTGATTTGATTGTCAAACTATTGGGTGTTCTGAGGAGTTTTTTGTTGTTGTTCTCACTGATAGTTTCCCTAGAGTTCGTGAAAAGGAATAGAGAATATGTACTTCAGGTTTGCAGGTGGTCTCCACTAATATTCAGGCTCACAAAATTTGCATTGATCACTCTCACGTTTAACAATTCTCCTTCATATGCATTCCCCTCTTAGACCACTGGTTTTGAACCTCATTGAAAAGCAAGGAGAACACAAAGGGAAGTAAATGTAACAAGACACAGAAAAAAGGAAATTGATGGAATTGGTAAAGTTTATTTTTATTAGGACCAACCTGATTTATTATTTATTTTTCTAGCTATTTAGAGCTAAGTTTTAGAAGAAAGACTATACAGCAGTGGTTCTCAGTAATCTTGGTGAGTTGTTGAAGTATTGATAAAAAGTAATAAGTACTTCTCTGGCTCCCATTTCAGGCTTCCAACCCTAATCTACACTTACAGTTTGGCAATACTGAATTCCAGAACTGGCATATTCATGCAAATGTTTCATATACCTTAAGTATGCTGGAGGGTTTTTTTTATTATTATTATCATTATTCATTCAATAGTATTCATTTCATACAATAGTATTTATTGAGCGCTTACTATGTGCAAAACACTGTACTAAGCACTTGGAATGTACAAATCAGCAACAGATAGAGACAGTCCCTGCCCTTTGACGGGCTTACAGTCTAATCGGGGAAGACAGACGGACAAGAACAATGGCAATAAATAGAGTCAAGGGGAAGAACATCTCATTAAAACAATAGCAAATAAATAGAATCAGGGTGATGTACATCTCATTAAACAAAATAAATAGGGTGATGAAGATATATACAGTTGAGCAGACGAGTACAGTGCTGAGGGGATGGGACAGGAGAGGGGGAGGAGCAGAGGGAAAAGGGGGAGAAGAGGGTTTAGCTGCAGAGAGGTGAAGGGGGGTTAGAGGGAGCAGAGGGAAAAGGGGGGAGCTCAGTCTGGGAAGGCCTCTTGGAGGAGGTGAGCTTTAAGCAGGGATTTGAAGAGGGGAATAGAATTAGTTTGGTGGAGGTGAGGAGGGAGGGCATTCCAGGACCACGGGAGGACGTGGCCCAGTGATCGACAGCGGGAAAGGCGAGACCGAGGGACGGTGAGGAGGTGGGCGGCAGAGGAGCGGAGCGTGCGGGGTGGGCAGTAGAAAGAGAGAAGGGAGGAGAGGTAGGAAGGAGCAAGGTGATGGGGAGCCTTGAAGCCTAGAGTGAGAAGTTTTTGTTTTGTGTGGAGGTTGATAGGCAACCACTGGAGGTTTTTAAGAAGGGGAGTGACATGCCCAGAACATTTCTGCAGGAAGATGAGCCAGGTAGCGGAGTGAAGAATAGACTGGAGAGGGGAGAGAGAGGAGGAAGGGAGATCAGAGAGAAGGCTGACACAGTAGTCTAGCCGGGATATTACGATATAATGATTATCATTATTATTATCATTATTGAGACTGAGACTGAAAAGAGAACAAAACATTTCATTCATTCGTTCAATAATATTTATTGAGCGCTTACTATGTGCAGAGCACTGTACTAAGCGCTTGGGATGAACAAGTCGGCAACAGATAGAGGCAGTCCCTGCCGTTTGACGGGCTTACAGTCTAATCGGGGGAGACGGACAGACAAGAACAATGGCAATAAACAGCGTCAAGGGGAAGAACATCTCGTAAAAACAATGGCAACTAAATAGAATCAAGGCGATGTACAATTCATTAACAAAGTAAATAGGGTAACGAAAATATATACAGTTGAGCGGACTTTTGCTCTACTAGTAGCTTTTCAACAGTCGTAGGAAATCCAGATTGAGTAATAATAATAATAATAATAATAATGTTGGGATTTGTTAAGCACTTACTATGTGCAGAGCACTGTTCTAACCGCTGGGGTAGATACAGGGTAATCAGGTTGTCCCATGTGAGGCTCACAGTCTTCATCCCCATTTTACAGATGAGGTAACTGAGGCTCAGAGAAGTGAAGTGACTTGCCCACAGTCACACAGCTGACAAGTGGCAGAGCCGGGATTCGAACCCATAACCTCTGATTCCCAAACCCAGGCTCTTTCCACTGAGCCACGCTGCTTCTCTAAAACTTCTCTACTAAAGCTTCTCTAGTTCATATCTACGTGATCCGGTATTTGGAGTAGTCAGTCAATCAAAGAATCAAAATATTTGAGTGCTTACTGTGTGCTGATGACTGTACTAAATGGTTGGGAGAGTACAGTACAATAGATTTGGTAGACATGAAATCTGACTGCAAGGAGCCTAAAGTCTAAGATAGAGAGTTGGGCATTAAAATAAATGACAGATAAGGGAAATGGCAGAGTATAAGTATAAATGTGAACTGGGCTTTAGAATATAATGAATATAATAATAATAATAATTGTGATATTTGTCAAGCACTTACTATGTGCCAAGCACTGTACTAAACACGGGGGAGAAGCAGCATACCTTAGTGGAAAGAACACTGGCTTGGGAGTCAGAGGTTAGGGGTTCTAATCCCAGCTCTGCCATTGATTAGCTGTGTGATTTGGGGCAAGTCACTTAACTTCTCTGTGCCTCTGTTACCTTATCTGTAAAATGGGAATTAAGACTGTGAATCCCGTTTGAGAAACCTAATTACTTTGTATATACCTCAGTGCTTAGAACAGTGCTTGGCACATAGTAAGTGCTTAACAAATACCATCATCATTATTATTATCATTATTAGGTACAAGATAATAAGGTTCCACATGGGGCTCACAGTTTAAGTAGGAGGGAGATCAAGTTTTATATCTCCATTATGTTGATGAGGGAACTGAGGCACAGAGAAGTGAAGTGATTTGCCCAAGGTCACATTGCAGAGAGTGTTTGACAGGATTAGAACCCAGGTCCTCTGACTTCTGGACCTCAGCTCTTTCCGCAGTCCACTTGAATAGTAATAAAAAAAATGAAAGAAATGAGTCACTGAAAAATGGCTGCCTTGGAGAACAGGAAGACAGTTTTCAAACATAAAGATTAGCTGGGGGTGGGATGGAAGAAAGAGTGTAGTTGGAGGCAGAGAGAGAGGAAAGGCAGAAAGTGAGAGATCCAGAAAGGAGAAAAAGGGATAGAGGAAAAGGGAGAACTGGACTTGGTTTGCAGTTTCAAATTCAAGTCACCAACACCCCGTTCTCTCTTTCAAGAGAGAGTATAAGAGGAAGAGGTAGAACGATCATAATCGTTATTGCTCCTCCCTGATTCCCAACACCAGAATTTCCTTCTCTACCCCTTGGGTCTCATTTTTCTTGCTTGAAAATATCCTTTATCACTTCTTAGCTCAAAGTAATAATTCACATGAAGGATGCTTTGTTCAATCCAAATATCCAGTAGGAATAAAGGGATACACAGTAATAAGATGACATTTTAAAATGACACTTTTATAATTCAGACTTTTCATTAATTCTGATGTCTCCCCATCCATTCCCTTTTAGTCCAACCTAAAGGAATTTTTCCAATCTGTACAAAACTTGTAAAGTTAGGAACTTCTGATTAAACAATTGCATCTATTAACTGAAAAAAAGATGAGAGAGAAAATAAAAACCTTTGTACTTCCTTCTCCTAATCAGAATTCTTTTAAACTTCTGCTTACAATGTAAGGAAAATAACTATTTCAGGATTGTCCCGTAAGGGTCAATCTTTCATGTAAATGAAGTTAGATAATAAGGCTGTTGCATCTACTCTTGAATAGACAGATGACAAAATATTTTAAGACATAAGAGAGGTTAATTTGAGTTACTCATTCTTGATGAATGGACAAACTAGAGTAATTATGGTAAATCAAAATGGCCGAAAAAGCAGCTTTATTTTCCATAATTACTCCACTTTGTCTTTTCATCATAATAGCAGAAATGTCATTTCTGAAATTTAAAACTATTTTGTCATTTCCCATGCCAATTGAAAATATTTGATAATTATAATTATTTATTAGAAATAACAAAATATATTTTGTTCCCTTAAATTCTTTATGATGGTCAACTGCCCAAGACTTTTGTAGTTGTAAGGTTTCATTCGCATAATGAATGGTAAGTCATTTGCTTCTTGTCCCCATGAGGAATCAGTGTGAGACCAAATTTCTTAAGGCAGAGAGAATACCAGGCTGTTTCAAGAAGTCAGAAAAACTCCCTTTATTACCCCCATTTAAATACGATTTTGGAGGAAAGATTAGCAGAGTTTAAAACTGAATCCTGGATATAATAAGCAAAGTATGTCCTGGAGGAATCCCAAAGCAAAGATAGAATGGTAGACTGGTAGCAGATTTCACAGCAATACGACACTGTTTCTTCTAAGAGATAAATGAGATTCACAGGCGAGATACGGAAGACATTCTCCTACGTGAAATGTGCTGAATGGCTAGAGAGGATGTTTAGTGAATAAATTGTTTCAGAGGTTTTCTTTTTGACCTTCAACAGTACTTTTTTTTTTTTACTCTGCGCTATGTTGGAGTTTTTTTCAATTTTTTCACTCTTTATTTAGACTTTTTTCTGAAGTCACTCTGAAACGTCAAATGCGTTTTCTCTTTTTTATTTCTGAGCATAGGATAAAGCTTTGAATTAGTTATTGTAAGTGGTCTTGGCCCTGAAATAGTAATATTTTATTATTACTACTGGGGGTGTGTGGATATTTTCAATCAAAAGTGTTTCCTAGCAATTACATCAACATGAAAACGACCATCACCAGGGTGATATCTGATCCCTGCTAGTCATCCATGACTAGATTTGACTTCTAAGCTTGTGAGGGTTTGTAAAACCTCACTCTTCCTTTCATTCATTCATTCAGTCGTATTTATTGAGTGCTTACTTTGTGTTTTGGACAATAAACAATAACAATGAACCGACACACACTCTGCCCACAACAAGCTTACTTCCTGTTCTTCGTACTTAGATTGTAAGACTATCCACCTTATCCACCTTCCCCTCTGCGTTTCCTGTGGACTTGGATCTGTACGTCTTAAGCACTTGGTATTTACTCCACCCTCAACACTTAATGTACTTACCCTTCTATTCTGCCATCTCCCCTATCTATATTTTATTTTAATGTCTATCTCCTACGCCAGACTATTATCTCCTTGAGAGTAGAGATCTTATCAACCAATTCAATTGTATTGTATGTTCCCAAATGCTCAGTAGAGCACTTTGCAAACTGTAAGCATTCAACAAATGCCATTGATTGAATGATTAGTGCAATATCATAGTCGTGGCTTATATTTTGCTCTTGAGTTCTAATTTGATATTCTATGTAATTAGTGATTCCTTTTGATATGAATTCAAGAATCGTACATTTGTGATAGCAGTCTAAAACATCTAAGCTTGTCATTATTCATTTACTTCACCTAGATCACATAGGAGACCAATTTTCTTTCATTATAAGTGATATAGATAAATTTAATAAGGCACATCCCTGGATGTTTTTATTTTAATGCTGGATATTTTAAAAGCTAAATTTAGGAGTCATTAACTGAAATGAAAGTGAGCACTTACCCATCTTCAAAGGTGCTGAAGGAAAATCAGGCCAGCTTGAAAGAAATCAAACAGAGGGGCTGAAGTACATTTCATAAAATCACCCTATCTTTACACTTCCATCTGCATTATGTTTACAGGAGGTTCTGTGCTGGTGAAGAAGCTATGGAATATTTGCAACAGGTAGAGGCTCATATAGTTGTGGTGTTGGTTAAGCAATTATTAGAGCCTAGCACTGTACAAGATACAGAATATTCAGATCAGATATGGGGATGACCCAGATGGAGCTCAAAGCCTAGTGTTTGTGTGTGTGTGTGTGTGTATGTGTGTGTTGGGTCAGGGGGCTGAGGGGGTATGTTGTGGCAGGGGTGGGTATTAATTTACTGTTGAAGAGGGTGAGGCACTGAGAAGTTAAGTGACATGCCCAATGCCACACAGCAGGCAAATGGCAGGGCTAGGAATAGATTTTCCAGTCCTGTGCTCTTGGCTAATTACTGTGTTTTAGGAAATTTTCACTTGAGTAAAGTGAAAGAGGAGAAGGATGGCACAGGGAAGGGTGGCAAAGCCAACACCATTTTTTACAGGCCAGATTGAATTTTTGTTAACCCCCTGCATAAACTAAAATATTTCTGAAGCTCAGTGAGGCATGAGCTCAGAGAATTTGGACTGTGAAATTGTCTGCTCAACAACTAGTCTGATGAAGGAAACTTCAGTTCCAAACCAAACACCAATGAAGTCCAACCTAAATTCACCGTTCAGTGATGCATGTCATTGTGGTGGCTCATTCTGAATGGTTCATTGCTCGTATCAGGAGTTGGGCCCACTAGAGTCAAACGATTATCATTTCTTGCTGCCGCTGCTTGTAAAAAAAAAAAAAAAACCCTCTATGTATCACAGAGAACAAAAACCTTTTGTAGCCTTCCCTTTAAAATTAGGATAAAATGCAGCCATTTTCCCCAAGTCAGAAGTGTCACAGTCTTAAAAGTATATTACAATTTAGATGGCTCTATATGCATTTTCAAATCGCGTGAATGGACAAGGACTGCTGAGTGAATAATTTTTGAGAATGACAACTCAATGTGCTATCCTGCTTCAAATTGCTAGCTGTAAAATCCTCAGTATGCCCAATCTACTTTTAGAAGCTAATGTAAGTTCAATCTATTTTCATTTTCTGGTTGCACCTGAATTTAAAATGCCAGCCTTGATTCAGCTCTACTTCCAGTCAATGCCTGAAATATTTCTAAGGAATCAACTGGAAGTTATTGGATGGAAAACACAGGTAGTAAAATGGACCTTGGGTGGTGTAATCAATTCATCGATTTTTCAAAACAGGATTTAACTTTCCTTAACTCATGGTCAGTTTAAGAGTTTTGAAAGCAGGTGGACAGTTTAAATTCACTTTTCTTCTTCTCTTCCTTTATTATCCCATTGAAAATAAATTTTTGACATTTGTTTGGTGATTCTGTACTAAGGAAAAAATTTCAAAATCCTTTTAGATATTGTAATGAAAACCCTTGATACTTTTTCTATTGAAAATGACCATTTTTAGGTTGGTGATAATTTTCCTTACAATTTATATTATATTGCTGGGATGTGCTGACCCCTTTATTTTTTGCTTACCCACTACTCAGCCCCATCTAGCCTTGTGGATAGATCATGGGCCTAGGTGTTAGATGACCTGGATTCTGATCCTGGCTTCCACCACTTACCTGCTGTGTGACCTTGGGCAAGTGACTTAATTGAGAAGCAGCGTGGCTCAGTGGCAAGAGTCCGGGCTTGGGAGTCAGAGGTCATGGGTTCGAATGCCGGCTCTGCCACTTGTCAGCTGGGTGACTTTGGGCAAGTCACTTCACTTGTCTGGGCCTCAGTTACCTCATCTGTAAAATGGGGATGAAGACTGTAAGTCTTATGTGGGACAACCTCATTACCCTGGATCTCCCCCAGCACTTAGAACAGTGCTCTGCACGTAGTAAGCGCTTAACAAATACCAACATTATTATTATTACCTCAGTTTCCTCTTCATTAAAATGGCGATTGAATACCTATTCCTCCTCCCTTTAAACTGTGAACCCAATTTAGTACAGAGACTGTGTCTGATCTGATTATTCTGCATCTAGTTCATTGCTTAGTAGAGTGTTTGGCACAAGTGAGCCCTTAATCATTGTTATTATCACCAAGTTGCCTGCTCACCATTCCAGGTGCTGTGGATAGTGAATATACTATCAGTTATTAATGCGTAGCTACCCCTTTCGTTAAAACATTGTTTATCCTTCATTAAGAATTTAAAATACAACATCATGATATTAAAGGCATTGAGGAGCTGCAGTAAGATATGATTTGTTAGAAGAGATTGAAGAAATAGAATCTTGTTTTACTGTCTGTGGCAATGAAGAATTTATCCAGTTTGGTTGAAAATCTTTTCTTCCTAAAGCACCTTGTAGAAGACTGGGAAAAAGCATGGCTTACTGGAAAGAGGAGGATAATTCATGGACCCAGGAGTCAGAAAGACCTGAGTTCTAATCCCAGCTCTGCCACAAGTCTGCTGTGAGACCTCAGGCAAGTCACTTAAACTTCTCTGGCCATCAGTTACCTCATCTGAAAAGTGGGGATTAAGATTCTGGGATATGTCCAAACTGATGCATGTGGGTCAGGGACTGTGTCCAACCTAATAAACTCATATCTACCCCAGCACTTAGAACTGTAGATGATACATAGTAAGTGCTTAACAAAAACCATAATTAATTAGACTGACAACTTCTATTTATGCACCTTAGTACTCCTTTCTTGAATCATACCAAAATAACTTGCATATTTGCCCCACTTTGGGGCTTAATTTTTCCACCCTGAAAACAGGGAAGTTGCTATTATGTGGGAAATTAAATCTACCAATGAAGGGAGCGGAAAAGAGGAGGCGGGAGAGAAAGGAAAGAGGGCATTTTAGGTTCTGTTTCTTTTATCAAACTCTCCCAAGTGCTGCATGTAATAAACATTCAGTGGCTTTGTCCCTCCCCTTCTCCTTTCTCTGCCCTGGAGTTGGCACATCTCCATGACCCTGAATCCATGACATCTGAACCCACTCTTCTTTCTACCCCAGAGCTCACAACTCATTTCAAAGGAGTAAACCTTACTGTACAAGACTATATCTGCTGACATTTTGTCCTTAATCTCTTCTCTCTCCGGGTACAGCCCCCTCACAGCTTACAAAAAATTTAAGATAGAGGCTTTTATGTGAGTGAATGCAGTATTTTTAGATTCATCCACCTTCTTGAAAATTGATGAAAAGACTTATTAATAACCCAATTTTAGCTGATAATGGAGAAACCAGAACTCCTCCTTCCATCTACTTTTGTGTCTTGCATTGATTAATTGGATTGTCAGAGTTCATTGGACAAGTCTTCTGAATGAAATCCAATTAACTCATCACCATATCCGTCATCCATTTTTAAATTTTAATTGCCTCCCGGTTCAGCAAGTTCTTGGCTATCTGCTCAGGTCTCTTGTCAATACCTTGAAAATCTGACACAAACTTTGGGGACAACCTCCCTCCTTTAGGATAAACTTACATTCCCTCTTGCCTTGATAAAAATCTCCACACCAATATCCTGCAGGGATTTATTCCCTCCCCAACTCACTATCTTTCTAACTTCCCACCTCTGTCGACAACATCGCCATTTTCCTGTCTCAGAGGTTCACAGCTTTGGTGTCATCTTTGGCTCCTATCTTTCATCATTCAGTTTGTCATTAAATCTATCCAGATTGTTCCCCATAGCACTAGAGCTCCTTCCTTCTCCATTCATCCAAATGACCATCATTTGGATCAATCTTTTGATATTTTATGAATGAACTAACTAAAGGGGTAGAGAGCTGGTTTCCTTAAAGCCAAAGGTCAGAATTTTCAGCTGGATGAAGAGAAGAATGGATTTCCCTTGAAGGTTTTTGTGGAGTGGGACAAAGTTTGTTGAACAACTTAAAAATAATCTGAGCAGTGGAGTGAAGTATGAGATTGGAGCCAGGGAAGTCAGCCCGGAGGGTGATGCAGGAATTGAGACAGATTATTGCAAGTGATTGGAACAAAGTGATGACAGTTTGAATGAAGAGGAACTGATTCTTGAAATGTAGAGGAAGAAAAACTGGCAGGATTTGGCGACAGACTCAATATACATTGAAAGAGGAAGGAGTCGAAGATAATGCCAAGGCAATAGCCTTGATATATATAGGTAGGATGACATTTATTTCCTATCAATTGTGATAGGAAAGTTAGGTAGAGAAGACAAGAAGTAGCATTGCCTAATGGAAAGAACAGGGCATGGGAATCCTAGGGCTTGGTTCTAATCCTGGCTGGGAAAAAGCATGGCTGCTGTGTGACCTTGGGCAATAATAATAATGATAATATAATAATAATGATAATAGTCACAATTTATCTGTGCCTCAGTTTCCTCATCTGTAAAGTAGAAGTTGAAATCTGTCCTCTCTCCCACCTAGACTATGAGCCCCATGTGGGGCAGGAACTATGGCCAATCTAATTAATTTATATCTGACCCAGTACTTTGGAACAATGCTTGGCACATGGTAAGGGCTTAACAAATACCATCGTTATTATTAACATAAAGTAAGTTCCTAACAAATACCATAAAATAAAGATTAGGACTAAGATCATAGTTTTGGGTGATTTGGTTGATCTTGAGAATCTGGTGAAACATTCATATAGAGCGGTGAGGGAGTCAGGAGGAAATGCGAGATTCTGAAGGAGAGTCAGGTTTAGTGAGGTCAGTTTGGGAGTTACCTGTTTTAAGTGTTTGCTAAACGTAGAAAGAGAAATTACATTTAAATAAGGCTCACAGCACTTTTTATTAGATAATATGGGTGGTTTTACATGGAGCTGTGGATAGATCACTGGCCTGGGAGTCAGAAGATAATGAGTTATAATCCTGGTTCTGCCACTTGTCTGCTGTGTGGCCTTGGGCAAGTCAATTTACTTCTCTGTGCCTCAGTCCCCACATCTGTAAAATGGGGATTAAGACTATAAACTCCATGCGGGACAGGGGCTGTGTCCCACCTAATTTGCTTATTTCTGCCCCAGTGCTTAGTACAGTGCCTGGCACACAGTACATGCTTAACAAATGCCACAATTGTTATGATTAAGTAGTAGTAGTACTTTTCAATCTAATCCTGGCTCCACCACATGTCTGCTGTGTGACTTTGGGCAAGTCACTTCACTTCTCTAGCCCTCATTTACCTCATCTGTAAAGTGGGAATTAATAGTGTGAGTCCTGTGTGAGAAAGGCACTATGTTCAACCTAACTTGTATCTACCCAGGCTCTTAGAACAGTACTCGGTACATAGTAAGCACTAAACACAAACCATAATCTTCATCATTTAACTTGAGGCCTCAATTTACAATGAAAAGGGAAACTGCTTGAATAGAAGCTCTTTAAAGATCCAGCTTCTTGAGGACTGGGATCAGTTCTACAAATTCTATTGTGCCCTCTCTCCTAAGCACCAAATAAAGTGTTCTGCAATCAATCAGTGGTATTTACTGAAAACTTTCTGGGTGCAAAGCACTGCATTAAGTAATTGGGAGAGTGCAATACAACCGAGTTGGTAGAACTTTCCCTGCTCTCTGAGCACTTATAGTCTAGGAGGGATATTAATATAAATAAATAATTTGTGGTTATATACATAAGTGATGTGGGGCTGAGTGAGAGATGGATATTCAATCTGTCACTACATCCTGTTGGTTCAACCTTCAAAACATCGCTAAAATCCGCCCTTCTTCTCCATCCAAACTGCTACAACTTTAATCCAAGCATTTGTCCTATCCCACCTTGATTACTGAATCAGCCTCCTTGCTGACCTCACTGCCTCCTTTAGTTCCCCACTCCAGTCTATACTTCACTCTGCTGCCTAGATCTGTTTAGTTCATGTTTCCCCACTCCTCAAGAACATCCATCTCCAAATCAAACAGAAACTCCTTACCTTTGGCTTTAAAGCACTCGCTCACCTTGCCTCCTCCTACCTCACTTCGCTGCTCTCCCACTGCAGCACAAACCACAGATTTCACTCTGATGCCAACCTTCTCAGGGTAACTTGATCTCACCTACCTCGCCACCGACCTCTCACCCACCTGCGGCCACCAGCCTGGAGCACGCTTCCCCCTCAAATCCAAAAGACAGTGACTCTCCCCACCTTTCATACCTTATCGAAGGGACATCTCCACCCAAAGGACTTTCCTAAGTCCTCATTTCCTTTTCTCCCACTCCCTTTTGCATCACCCTGATTTGCTCCCTTAATTCACCTCCTCCCTCAGCCCCACAGCATGTGTCTACATATCCATAATCTACTTAAGGCTGTGAGCTCTTTGTGGGCAGGGAATGTTCTTGTTATATTGCTATATTGTATTCTCCCAAGCATTTAGTACCATGCTATGTGCACAGTAAGGCTCAATAAATTAGATTGAGTGTTTAATCCACCTCTCCCCCAACTTATTCTTAGATTAATGAGGCAAATGGCCTTTTTAATTCTCACTTTTGGATTTTTTCCAATGTTCAAGGCAGTACTTTGCACAGAACAAGGAGTTAATAATATTATTACTACTATGTCAACTGCACAAGGACAGTTTCTTTGACTGTGCACTTTATTCTTTTCAGTCACACACACACCCATAGGTAGACCTTAGCGTCAGTAATGCCCTCAAATGTGGAGGACAACTATGTCATCATTATGACCATTTATGCTGGTATTTATTAAAGGCTTACTATGTTCCATGAATTATACTAAGGACTGGATTAGTTAGAAGATAATCAGGTTGGATACAATCCCTTGCCTTTACGGGGTCACAGTCAAAATTAAGACTGTTATCATTGATCTTTTTGACTAAAAACAAATGATTAAATTCTCAGGCTGGAAGATCTGAATGAGCTATTTATTCTAATCTCCTGCCCCTGGGCAAGACAGAGTAAAGCATTTCTTTTTCATACAGATAGAGTGATCGTCTCATCTTTGTGGCTGTTCTCTTTCAAAGTGAATCATGAAAACTTTGGATACTGTGTCATTATACATATATGTCCATTAACTTCTTTCTGTATTTGGAAATCTCCCCAGATTGCTCTTTTTTTTTCCTCTTTTTTAAAAAACTTGGAGCACTGTTTCACAACCACTACTTCTAGTTAAATGCCTTTTCTTCCCTGTGACTTAGTCCTGTAGGCTGTCTTTTTTCCTGATTTATGGAGAGCACCTGTAAGCTCCTTGTGAGCAGAGATCATGTCTTCAACTACTGAACTGTACTCTTCCCAAGCACTTGCATGCAGTAAATACTCAAAAAGTTCCAATGATTGATGATTAATTGATCAAAACCCAGCTGAGTGCAATTTTGCACATTTAAAAAAAATCTTTGCATGACTTCCACAATATACCACACTCCTGCTTGCTTCTTGCTCACCCTCTGACCCCCTCCCAGCCTCCAGGGATAAGAGAGTGGGAGGCCTCCTATACAAACCACT
Organism: Ornithorhynchus anatinus; assembly: GCF_004115215.2. Lineage (NCBI taxonomy): Eukaryota > Metazoa > Chordata > Mammalia > Monotremata > Ornithorhynchidae > Ornithorhynchus > Ornithorhynchus anatinus. The sequence goes on from NC_041728.1 coordinate 161,998,957, forward strand.
ATCACTATAATCAATTTCTTGGTACAGGTTCTCAATCCTTTGGAATTGAATGTTACAATTTTTCAAAAAGCATTGTCTCACAAAGATTTATGGGGTAAAGGTACTTATAGTAAAACTCTTTGGGTTTTACTAATGTGATTATGTGGTCTGTCATAAAGAGTTCATTGTTTAATGACAAAGAATCAAATTTGTCAGTAGGCAGTGGAAGTTATGAATGGTTTCAAATAAATCAATTTTGAGCAAATTAGGTTTTAGGAACACTTCTTGTTCACTTTCCGCTTCAAAGTCATTACTGTTATGGAAGTAAAATGTAAAGCCCTCTTTTCATAGTACCAATTTTGATTTATATTGTCTTTACAATATACATTAGATGGTAAAATATTTTTTTTCTTTTGTCTCTACATTGTCGAAAAAAGAAAGTCGATTGTATTGCCTAGAGAAAAAAGTCCAGGGGATCTGTATTCTAATTCCAGCTCTGCCACATGCCTACTGTGTGACCTTGGGCAAATCACTTCTCTGTGCCTTGGTTTCCCCTTTGGAAAATGGGTATTAAATAGTTGTTCTCTCAGACTGTGAGTCCCATCCATGTGGAGGGGAGACTGTGTCCTACCTGACTGCATTTTATCTACCCCATGGTTAGCACAATGTTCAACACTTTGTAAGTGCTCAACATATACAATAAGTATTATCAGTAGTATTATTTTTATTATTATCATCATCATTCCAGATTTTCATGAATCTCCTTTCATTGTGCTTTACACTGTATTTTTAAGAAGTGAAGCACTTGAAAAAGACCAATTCCTCATTTACTTTGTGTCATTTATTGCCATTCCAATTACTCTACCAGTGAACATGGAGCTTTTGGTGTGGTTTTCATATAAGGCAAATTTATTACTGAGAAAAGGGAAAACGGTGTCCTTAAATTGCTGACCCAGTAATGGATTTTGGTAGATCAATATTTTGTTACTGAAACTTCAAAGACACATAATACATGTCTTCCTCTGTCTTGAGGCACTAATCCCATAGAACTCTCTTGTAATCATTAATTCATTGAAGTACTGTAATTTGTAAAGGATTTTATAGTAACAGTTACAGTGCTCTGACAAAATAGGTGCTCAATAGCTCAATAAATATGGTTGATTACATACATATTTTATTTTGCCATTTTCCTATCAGTAATTTATTTTAATGTCTATATCCCCCCCCGGTCTAGACTGTAAACTCGTTATGGGCAGGAAATGTATCTGTTAATTCTGCTGTGTTTTGGTCTCCTACGTCTTTAGAATAGCACTGTGCACATCAATAATCAATAAATATGATTGATTGAAACATCGTTTGGCATGTACCTCTGTATTCCGCCAGAGACAGCCAACGGCTCTCTATGTCCCTTTGCATCAAGCAGAAATTCTTGATCACTGGTTCTCCCTCAACTCTTATCATTTTATATATTAGTTTGCTTCACCTGATATTCCCAAATTATGATCTCTGGCTCTTCAAAGCTACCATTCCTGCTCTTGACTCTCCTTTCTTCAACCACTTGGTCGTGCTTTTCTCCTCTCCCTGAGCTCCCTTGCTCCCCACCAAATCTCCCGGCCATTTGTCTTAAAATCCCACTCCACCAGGAAACTTTTGTCCCTTAATTTACAATGTCCCAGTTGTACCAACCCAAATCCCAACTCAGTTGTCCCTTAACAATAATATTAGCAGGTGTTTGGGAAGTGCAATACAATAGAATTGTTAGGACAGGGCACAGGTGATTTGCCTCTATATTGTTGTACTCTCCCAAGTAATTACTACAGTGCTTAATACTCAGGTGCTCAATACATGCCTTAGCTTGACTAATATATTCATATTTATTAGACTATACAATGGTAGCTGACACATTACTGTAGACAACCTCTTCTAAATTGTAATCTGTAAAGATGGTCACTTCCTCAGATGCTGAATTTCCTCTGCCTCAGGGAGACAAACTAAAATGAATTACAGATAAGGGAAGCAACAGAGATAGGTATAGGTGTGTTGCTACCTTGGATCTTTAACATTTCTTCTGTTGTTCTTTTATATTGATATTGCATTTTGGTTCACCATAAAGTAGTTGTAAGACATTCTCTTCACAAGTGCTGTCATACAAAGATATGGTGAAACAATTGTGTACCAGGACTTTATTGCTGGTGAGTCTTTCTTGCCATTTCTTATAATAATGTTGGTATTTGTTAAGCACTTACTATGTGCCAAGCAATGGAGTAAATACAGGGTAATCAGGTTGTCCCACATGGGGCTCACAGACTTAATCCCCATTTTACAGATGAGGGAACTGAGGCCCAGAGAAATGAAGTGACTTGCCCAAGGTCACACAGCTGATTAGTGGCAAGCTGGGAGTAGAACCCATGACCTTGACTCCCAAGCCCATGCTCTTTCCACTAAGCCATGCTGCTTCTCAGTATAGCACATAGCAGGTGTTGAGGGACAAAATTATTTTATCCTCAAGGATGTTAGAAGTTAATTTGGGATTCAGCCTTTCAACATGAAATTTTCTAGGTATGGGACATACATAGGTAAATAATGTGAGACTTGATATTTTGATAGTGGATATTATCTACTTGTCAGCTGTGTGACCTTGGGTAAGTCACTTCACTTCTCTGGGTCTCAGTGATCCTATCTGTAAATTGGGGATTATGACTGTGAGCTCCACCTGGGACAACCTGATTACCTTTTATCTACCCCAGTGCTTAGAACAGTGCTTGGCACATAGTATGCACTTAACAAATACCTACATTATTATTATTAAAGCAGCAACACCACTGAAGGCAGGGATTGTCACTCTTTATAGTTGTATTGTTCTTTCCAAAATGCTTAGTACAGTGCTCTGCATGCAGTAAACACTTAATAAATACGACTGAATGAATGAATAAACAGTGAAAATCTCTTGTAGGAGATGAATTTTGAAGGAAGGAAAAAACACAGTTTGTCAAAGTGGAGTGGAAAGGCAATCCAAGGGAGGGAAATGGTATTTATAATCAATTAGTCAATCAATGGTATTTATTGAACTTTTACTTTGTGCAGAGCTCTGGACTAAGTACTTGGGAGAGTACAATACAGTAGAGTTAGTAGATATATGCCCTGTCTACAAGCAGCTTACAGTCTAGAGGGGCAGACAGATAGATGCACACACACATATATATGTCTGATATTTATTCTGGGTGTAATTTATGTCTGTAATTTATATATACATAAATTATGTATATGCACTTACATATTATCCGGTTGAGGGTAGAGTGATTATCAAGTCAGGAACATAATCAGTCAACTGTATTTATTGAATGCTTCCTTTGAGAATGGTGCAATGGATAGAGCACAGGCCTGCGAGTCAGTAGGTCATGGGTTCTAATCCCAGAACTGCTACCTGTTTGTTGTGTGACCTTGGACAAGTCACTTTTCTCTGGTCCTCAGTTACCTCATCTGTAAAGTGGGGATTAAAACTATGAGCCCTATGTGGGACAGGGACTGTGTCCAACCTGTTTTACTTGTATCCAACCCAGTGCTTAATACAGTGCCTGGCGCAGAGTAAGCACTTAATAAATACCACTGTACTAAGCCCTAGATCAAGAGCTTAAGAGGGATATGAACAGTCATCAGAAGCTTCTGTGAAGCTGTGAGAAAAGACACTACGTATTTTGACAAGCATTTGAGAAAGATATTTTTTGCTGTTAGACTGGAGAGCGGATAGACTGGAACGAGGAGGTTTTACTGTAGTTGTGAGCTGTTGATAGTTTGGATAGTAGCTTTCCTCTCCACCTAAACTGCTACTATGCTGATCCAAGCACTTATCCAATCCACCTTCACTATTGCATCCTTTCTCTTTGCTGACCTCCCTACCTCCTGTCTCTCCCCACTCCAGTGAACACTTCACTTTGCTGTGTGGTTCATTTTTCTAAAAAAAGGTTCAGTCCATTTCTCCCCAGTCCTAAAGAACCTCCACCAGTTAGTTGCCCATCCACCTCTGCATCCAACATAAATTCCTTTTCACTGGTTTTAAAGGATTCAATCAGCTTGCCCCTTCCTACCTTACATCACTGACCTGCTACAATCCAGCCTGAACATTTCACTCCTCTAGTGCCAGCTTAATTATTATGCCCTGATCTCACCTACCTCACCAAGATGCCTCTGCCATATCCTCCCTCTGGCCTGGAACTCCCTCCCTCTCCGTACATGTTGGACCGCCTCTCTGCCCATTTCATTAAGGTCATATCTCTTCCGAGAGGTTTCTGCATCATCTATGCTGTGACCTATGGACATGTGAAATTAGCTCCACAGCACTTATGTACATATCTATAAATTACACAATATAAATGATTTACTTATAGTCGTATCTGTGTCTCCCTTTAGATTGTAAGTTCACTGTGGGTAGGGAAAGTGTCTACTAACTTTGTTCATTGTATTGTCCTCTCCAAAAGGCTTATTATGGTGCTCTGCACACAAAAAAACAGTTATGCTACATCATGGATGATGATGATGATGATAGCTATGTAGTTGGGGATATAAAGACAGATTTATTATACTGGAGAGGAAAAAATAAACAACTTGGTGATAGTATGTAAGGGTAGTTGAAAAGAAAGGAGTCAAGGAAATTCCACAATTGCAACAGTAAAGGAAGAATGGGGGTAGTTATATTATTGTCAGTGTTATTATTGTCAGTGATGCGAAAGTTAGGCAGATGGGGAGAATAGGTGTGGGGGGCATATGAAAAGTTCAGTTTTTTAATATAATGAGCTTGAGATGGCCTAGGACATACAAGAAGAGAGACACCAGAAAACATTCATTCATTCATTCATTCAATAGTATTTATGGAGCACTTACTATGTGCAGAGCACTGTACTAAGCGCTTGGAATGTACAAGTCGGCAACAGATAGAGACAGTCCCTGCCGTTTGATGGGCTTACAGTCTAATCGGGGGAGACAGGCAGACAAGAACAATTGCAATAAATAGAGTCAAGGGGAAGAACATCTCATAAAAACAATGGCAACTAAATAGAATCAGGGTGATGTACATCTCATTAAACAAAATAAACAAAATAAATTGAGAGGAAAAGGAGGCAAGAGAAGGACTGGAAACCTAGATTTAGGAATTATTCATCTAGGGATGGGGGTCGAAATCACATGAGGGTTTAAGCTCCCCAGAGATGAGTAAACAAAGAGTAGTACTCTGTGGGACCTCTCACATTAATTGTTAAGGGAATGAAGAGGAGCAAGCCAAAGAAATAGGGGAGTGATCAGAGAATTCTGGGGAAAATAAGATGGAATTCCGTCTTCAAAAAGAAAGAAAGAGTTTTGAGGAATATAAAGTGGGTGATGTGGAAGGCCACAGAGAAGTGGAAAAGGATTAGAAAAGAGAAGCCTATGGATTTGTCCAGAGTTGTCATTAAGGACCTTAATGAGAGTGGTTTATGCTAAGTGAAGAGGAAGAAAATCTGATCGTAGGGGTTATCTGAGGCCACAGATACATTAAACCATCTCTTTACTGAAATTGCTCTACTTGGTTTCTCCTTCCTTGTTTAATTGCTGCCACTGCAGACTTAATTACATTTGTAGATGCATATTTTCAAAGTAAGTAATGTGTAACCAACAGCAAGGATAGCTACCATGACCTGAATGCTATTATTTCTTGTTAGAACAATTGAGTACTCAGGATAATGTAACAACACTCCTCTCAAATTTCATTCCAAAACATACTAGAGAGGTGTAAGATGCTTTAAAATACTTTGATTCTTATGAGTCAGCTCTCTGGAAAATAATACTGCTTTGACTTTTGGAATAACAGCTTGCAATATAAATTTTCAGTAGGGTTAGAGTCTTTGGAGTTCTCTTAGGAATAATGTGATACTTTATTCCAAGAAAGCTTAGTTTAATTTATTCATTTCAACTCAGAAAGTTTAGAATGTGGAACAATTAAAAACATGAAGATCATTTTAAATTGCAGTGGCCTGGTTGAGATGAATTTTGCTTTGAGTAAAATCATGTGTATTGATTTATACTTATGGAAGAAATCTCCAGGCCATCTACTTCCTCAGTTTCCAGGAACTGCCAGAATTAAACCCTCTGGACTAAGAGCATTTAGATTGTTTTTAGCAACTTCAGATAAGCTGGACTCACAGTCTTTCTTTAAGAGTCCATTTAAGCCCACAGTGTTTCTTTTATATCTAACCAAAATCTGTCCTGCTAACAGTCTAAACTTTTCTGTGGTCCCAGGAGAGTTTGATAGTAGCTGTATTGTAATATGCCTGAGTAGAAAATATTTAGCCAGTTTTCTATCCCTGCTTATCTGTTTGGGATTGGAAGCAGTGTCCTGTGATGGGTTAGGCAATTTGTTAAAGAACGAAAAGCATAATAAGGACAAATTATTGGGGCAAAACAACATGGGATAGTGAAAATAGTATGGGCCTTAAAGTCAAAGGACCTGGGTTCTAATCCCAGTTCTGTCATTCAGGTTCTGTGGCCTGGATAAGTCTTTTACAGGTGAATGAACTGAGGCACACAGAATTATTATTATTATGGTATTTGTTAAGCACTTACTATGTGCCAAGCACAGTTCTAAGCGCTGGGGTAGATAGAAGGTAATCAGGTTGTCCTACATGGGGCTCACAGTCTTAATCCCCATTTTACAGATGAGGTAACTGAGGCACAGAGATTTTAATTGGCTTGCCTAAGGTCACACAGCAGACAAGTGGCGAAGCTGGGATTAGAACCCACGTCCTCAGACTCCCAAGCCCGTGCTCTTTCCACTAAGTCACGCTGCTTCTCCTATGGATAGTGGATAGAGCACAGGTCTGGGAATCAGAAGGTCATGGGTTCTAATTCTGGCTCTGCCACATGTTTACTGTGTGACCTTGGGCAAGTCACTTAACTTCTCTGTGCCTCAGTTACCTCATCTGTAAAAAAAATAATGAATGGGGATTAAGAGTGTAAGCACAATGTGGGAAAGGGACTCTTATCCAACTTAATAACATTAATTGTAGTTAAGCACTTTCTGTATACCAGGCACTGTACTAGGTGCTGGGGTAGATACAAGCAACTTAGGTTGGACACAGTCCCTGTCCCACATGGGGCTCACAGTCTCATTCCCCATTTTACAGATGAGGTAACTGAGACAGAAAAGCAAGTGACTTGCCCAAGGTTATATAGCTGACAAGTTGCAGAGTTGAGATTAGAATCCACAACCTTCTAACTCCCGGGCCCATGATCTATCCATGATGTCGTGCTGCTTCTATAACTTGGTTAACTTGTACAACCCCAGCGCTTAGAACAGTGCTTGGCCTATTTAAAGCACTTAACAAGTACTATTATTATTATTCCTAAAAATGCCATGGCGGGGGGGCATGTAAAAAAAGGAATGAACAGGAGGCTTACAGGGTGTTGCTTGGATCAATTTTATTTATTATTTTAATGATCTATCATTAATAGTATTTTTTGAGTCTACTTTGTGCAGAGCACTAGTAATGCTTTGATGAGTACCATAGAGTGAGCAGATACCAGCGCTTAGAACAGTGCTTGGCACATAGTAAGCTCTTAACAAATACTATCATTATTATTATACCATTCCTCTTCTCAAGGAGTTCATACTCTACAGGGAGATAGACACTAAAATACATTTGCAGAGGGGAAGAAACCAAATATAAAGAAGAGTACGTGGGTGCTGTTCCAATAGGGCGTGCGGTGACCATCTACCTGCTTAGGGGTTACCATAGATTACATTAATGAAATATTTTAAATTCCCTGGAAGAGGAAGTGGGTAGTGAAATCTCAAAGTGGAAGATGATAGTTTCATATTTTTCATTTGGAAACAGCACTGTAATAAGCACTAAGGAAAGAAAGAGGATACTGATTCAGCCTAGGTCTTGGCCCTTAAGGCACTTGCGTTCTTATTCATTCATTCAATTGCATTCATTCATTCATCCATCCATTCAATCGTATTTATTGAGTGCTTACTGTGTGCAAAACACTGTACTAAGCGCTTAGCTTAAGGAAGTAGTGTGGAATAGACAAACCAGCAAATTAATAGCCTAGTTTAAGTAAAAAACAATAATAGAGTAACAAACAACAAAGGGGAAAAACAGCAGCATATTAATGCTGGGTTGGAATAGTCTTCTGCCCCTCACCACTCTGGGCCAGCCTGACTTAGGTCAACCCTTCTCATCATTCCCATGAATTTAAACTTTGGGCAGCCCTACCATTCTTTCCCTGGCAAAAGCACTCTCTGGGAATCAGGAGCCCAGGGATCTAAATCATTCATTTATTGTCATATTTATTGAGCGCTTTCTGTGTGCTGAGCACTGTATTAAGTGCTTGGAAAGTACATTACAACAATAAAGAGAGAGACTGTGAGCCCATTGTTTGGTAGGGATTGTCTGTATTCGTTGCTGAATTCCAAGGACTTAGTACAGTGCTTTGCACACAGTAAACTCTCAATAAATACAATTGAATGAATGAATCCCTGCCCACATCGGGCTTACAGACTGGGCCAGGCTGGGAGACAGACATCAAAACAAGTAAAGAGGCATCAGTATAAATGAATAAAATTATAGATATATACATATCTAATAATAATTCTGCCTGTTAGGCCTGTATCATCAATATAGAGATTTTCTGACTGAAAAACAAGTCTGGGCATTCTCCCCACAGGAATCCTGACAGGTAGCTGGCCAATCTGGGGACATCCTCAGGGGTAACCGGTTGGTTTGTTGAGCTACAGCATACTTCAGCACAATGCTGAGGTCCTATTGGCCACAAGCAGAAAGAACACAGGCTTGGGAGTCAGAGGATGTAGGCTCTAAACCCAATTCTGCCATTTGCCTGCTGGGTAACCTGAGAGAAATCACTTAACTTCTCTGTGCCTCAATTAGCTCATCTGTAAAATGGGGATTAAATCCTCCTCCCTCTGAATTAGATTGTGAGCCCTATGCGGGTTAGGGAGAGTGTTCGACCCGATCATCTTGTATCTACTCTAGTGCTTTCAAAGCTCTTGGGAAATAGTAAACACTTAAAATGTACCATTAAAAAAAAAGTTGATCTTAAACGTTACAAAAAACATAATGCTTCACGTGCATTTTTTTCACTTGGCAACATCCCAGCTACTGGATTATCTCATATGATAATAATAATAATTATGGTATCTGTTAAACGCTATGTGCCAAATCCTGTTCTAAGACCTGGGGTAGATACAAGGTAATCGGGTTGTCCCAAGCAGGGCTCACATTCTGAATCCCCATTTTACAGATGAGGTAACTGAGGCACAGAGAAGTCAAGTGACTTTGCCAAGGTCACACAGCAGACAAGTGGCGGAGCTGGGATTAGAACCCATGTCTTCTGACTCCCAAGCCTGTGTTCTTTCCACTAAACCACGCTATATATAGTCTCGTACTTTCTAGAGCACTTGAGATACAGTAAAGACTTAATGTGTTCCATAAAAAAAAAGGTGATCCTAAAAGTTTACAAAAACCAGAAAGCTTCATGTGCATATTTTCACGCAGCATCTCTGCCTGACTACTAGCATGGCTCAGTGGAAAGAGCCTGGGCTTCGAAATCAGAGGTCATGAGTTCAACTCCCGGCTCTGCCACTTGTCAGCTGTGTGACTGTGGGCAAGCCACTTAACTTCTCTGTGCCTCAGTTACCTCATCTGTAAAATGGGGATTAACTGTGAGCCTCACGTGAGACAACCTGATTACCTGTATCTACCCCAGCGCTTAGAACAGTGCTCTGCACATAGTAAGCACTTAACAAATACCAACATTATTATTATCATTATTACTCAAACGTTGCACTGTGTGGGTCCTGGGGAGAGCATGGTCATCAAATGTGAGAGGATTGGAAATTCAATAGTATTTACTGAGTGCTTACTTTTTGCAGAGAACTGTACTAAGCACTTGGGAGAGTACAATACAACAAAGAGAAGCAGCGTGCCTTAGTGGACTAAGTGGGTTCGTGGGTTTAGGAGGCAGAGGTCATGGGTTCTAAAACTATGTGACTTTGGGCAAGCTGCTTCACTTCTCTGTGCCTCAGTTCCCTCATCTGTAAAATGGGGATTAAGACTGTGAGCCCCACGTGGGACAACCTGGTAGATAGGTAGATACAGGGTAATCAGGTTGTCCCACGTGAGGCTCACAGTTAATCCCCATTTTCCAGATGAGGGAACTGAGGCACAGAGAAGTGAAGTGACTTGAAGTGAAGTGAAGTGAAGTGCCACAGTCACACAGCTGACAAGTGGCAGAGACGGGATTCGAACCCATGATAGAAACTTTGTTTGGATGAAGTACTGGTCAGATCCAATATAGGCTTGCTATGTTATTTGTTGAATGTGATGAGGGTGTACTTGAAAATTAAAGACAAATGAATGACCATATGATTTATAACACCAAGAAGATTGTTTTGTCTTCTCTTGGAGCATTTTCCCAATTCTAATCTATTTTAATGTCTGTCTGTACCTGAAGACTGTAAGCTATCTGTGGGAGGAACATGTCTACCAACTCTGATGTACTAAACTTTCCCAAGCACTTAGGATAGTGTCTGGACATACATGTTCAATAAATACCATTGATTGATTGATTGACTTCCTATTAATTTTGGTGGGTTGGAATAAAATTCAGTGTCTGAAATGTGTTTAAAAATGACACTTTTTCCAAAATTCTAAGAGCCAGCTGATATCCCTAAGTTACGTATTTGGTCTAATTCATGATATCTAAAGGCATACAAATAACCATAGAATTTACCTCCACTGCCTGTTGAAGTTGGTAGGAAATGGTCATTTTAGTAAAGAATTCAACTAAATGTTGAATATATAGGGATTAGAAAACAGAAAGATATTGAGTGAAGTTTCTGGCCTGGAAATGTCAGAAAGACAATTAAAGAAGAAGTTCATTAAAGTTTCAGTGAATGAAAACATAGGAAAAAGTAGTTTGCTGAACAAGCACTTTTTACGGCAGCAAGAATTGCCTTTTTTGGAAATGAATTGTCCTGTGGCTAGTTTGCTTCCTGGAACAGGTAATTGCATTAGGCTTATAGGGAATTGTTAGAAATCCTTGGAGACTCCAGGGTATAATTTGAATTTTGTGTGCAAGTTTCTGTTATCCTTCACTTTCCATCACAGTTTAACCTGATTCTTTGTTAGCAGAAGAGCTATAGCTAGAAAATGCAATTTTTATGAATGAATCTGAGTCATAAACTATTAATCAGCCCTCTCTACTAAATATATGATTTTTGAATGGTATTTAACCTCTTACCATGTGCCAGGGACTTTACTAAGGGCTTGGTTAGATACAGACTAATCAGGTGGGACACAGTCCATGTCCCACAAGGTGCTGACAGTCTCAATCCGCATTTTACAGATGATGGAGCTGAGGCACAGAGAAGTTAAGTGACTTGTCCAAGGTCACATAGCAGATAAGTGGCGGAGCAGGGATTAGAACCCATGTCCTCTGACTCCCAGGACTGTGCTCTTTCCCGTAGGCCACACTGCTTCTCAACTTGATATTCATTATATATCCTATTGTATTTGGTATAGATGTTGTCTTGTTTTTGTTTCGTTCTGTTTGGCTTTGCTGTCTGTCTTCCCCGTTTAGACTGTGAGCCTGTCATTGGGCAGGGATTGTCGCTATCTGTTGCTGAATTGTACATTCCAAGCACTTGGTACAGTGCTCTGCATGTAGTAAGCGCTCAATAAATACTATTGAATGAATATTCACAGGTGGGTGTATTTGCACTGACACACTTCTAGAAAACATAAAAACTCATTCATTCATTCAATAGCATTTATTGAGCGCTAACTATGTGCAGAGCACTATACTAAGCACTTGGAATATACAACTCGGCAACAGATAGAGACAATGCCTGCCCAGTGATGGGCTCACAGTCTAAATGGGGGAGACAGACAGCCGAGAAAAACAGGACAAAACAAGACAAGACAACATCATCCAGATAAATAGAATCATGAAGATATACACCTCATTAACAAAATAAATAGGGTAATAAATAATATATACAAATAAACACAGTGCTGAGGGGAAGGGGGAAGGACAAGGGGAGGGGAAGGGGAAGAGCAGAGGGAGGGACGGAGGGAAGGGGAGGGGAGGAGGAGCAGAAGGAAATGGGAGGGCTCAGTCTGGGAAGGCCTCCTGGAGGAGGTGAGCTCTCAGTAGGGCACTTGGGTAAGCAAAGCCAAAAGTGCAGCATGTGGTGATATTGACTTGAATGTGAAGTGTGGATGGAACTTGTTGGTAACCCACCGATAAACTCTCCTACATAATCTTCCTCCCCAAAGCTCAGGTATATAGGGCACATATCTTTTTTTTATTACAGTGGGAGATGTAACTATATTAATTCAACAAAAATATTAGTAATCTTAAGCTCCCATTCATGAATCAGACGTATATCATTATTATGAATGCTAATGATAAAAATAACAATGATGAATAATGACTGTGATATTGGAATGCTTAGCATTGTGCCACATACTGTGTAAATCATGCAGTAGATACAAGCAGCATGGCTTATTGGAAAGAGCATGGGCTGGGGAGTCAGAGGTTGTGGGTTCTAACCTCAACTCTGCCACGTCTGCTGTGTGACCTTGGGTAAGCCACTTCACTTCTCTATACCTGAAGTTACCTCATCTGTAAAATGGGGAGTAAGACTGTGAGCCCCACAGGGGACAACCTGATTACCGTGTATCTACTCCAGTGCTTAGAACATTGCTCAGCACATAGTAAGCGTGGAACAAATGCCATTATTATTATTATTTTCATTAAGATAATCAGGGTGGACAAAGTCCATGTCCTCCGGGGGGCTCACAGTGCAAATGGAAGGGAGAACAGGTGTTGAATCCTCATTTTACAGATGAGGAAACCGATGCACAGAGATGTTAAGCGACTAGCCTAAGGTCACCCAGCAAGCAAGTGACAGAGTCAGGATGTGAACCGGGACATCTGCGACGCAGATCTGTGCTCTTTTTACTAATGAACATCCACTCTGGGCACAGGAGTAAGACAGCCTGGGAGAAGTTTGGAGGGAAAGTAGATAGGGGCTCCATATATTAGTGTACCATCTGGGGCTACAGCATCCATCAGGAAAGGGTATGCTAGTCAATGGAGACATCACTGAAAAGCTTCCTAGCAGATAGTTTGAAGGAAGTTCTATATTCTTTTGCAAGCCTATAAAGGGTGTTGGGTTTCATATCAAGGTTTTAGCTCCTTCAGAAAAGTGTTGTGTGAGCATTACACGAGGGTTGTAATGCTCACGCTAAGTATATGGGAAAAAGTTTGAGTAGTGAAATGCACCAACTAGTGAGTGGGAGAATGGATTTGTGTATCTTGATCTAAGATCAGAATCCATAAGGAATTCTAAGATGGGATCAAGTGGGATTGCACATTCATGCTGCTTGGTTGTTGCATGGAGTAGTTATTGGATTTTAATTTTTATATATCATTCCATAAATATCCTATGGTTCGATTAACTAATAATTTTAGGAGGTATGAGCGACTTACTGTTCCACAATTCATTTGATTTACATCTTCTTGTGCATCTAGGTTAAAGATTTTGAAGCTACTTGTGATTGTGACCCAGTTGCATGGATACCACCTTTAAAAAAAAAATCATCATTTATTCTCCATTTCCACTTCCTTTTCTTACCAAATACTTGTACCTATTGAATCTGGACCTTTTATGAAGCTGTTAAGTTGTTTTCTTTGATACCAGACCCCAGGTTCAGTGCCCTCTTATTTGATTATTATCAAGAAACAAAGAGATCAAAAGAATGAATAGTAATTTTCTGTTTTCTTCTTATTTCAAATCCCCTATGCTCTTTGATGTCTTCATCAACTACAGAAGAAAGCCCCATTTGATGTTAGGCTAAAGGTCAGCATGCACTGTCATTTGAGTATAACAAAGGCCATTTGTTATGCGACTTGACTTTTATTTTTCTGTGGTCCACACCGTGTTAATTATAGATGTCTATGATTGTTTCTTCCGCCTTTAGAGGAATAGATGAAATGGATAATGAATAAAAAGATGCAATTGTTTCTTTCCCTTAAAACGCTTATAATTTGAAAAGTTATTAATTATTCACGCAAAGGCCTGTATCCTCTTTGGAACAAAAATTTTAATTACAACTCTGTTCTGGAGGAGGGAAAAGATACTCTGAGCAAAGGATGTACATTTGATGTCATTTTTTTCAGGTGTATTTTTATTCATTAGGCGGCGAGGCGTTCTGCTGGATAATTTCTGTTAATTAAAGTTGATAATCCCTGAAAATGAAGTCCTGAGCATTTATCTCCCGAGTCATTATATCTTCCTCTAAGTTTTGGATAATGAGGTCATCTGCCTCTTTGAAATGTCTCCTGACTTCTGAGCTCTGCTGTGAGACCGTCCATCCTAAGCAGATTGAGAGAGATAATGAGACTCTTTACCTTCTCCATGGAAGTGAAGAGTGTTTTTGCTTAGAACTGCTACACAAAAACAGAATTATAAATCTAGCAGTTTATGAATAATGATTTCTCCTCTAGGGTTACCGTTTCATGTTTTTATTCTAATACATCTTGTTAAACAATGAGGCAGGTAACTCAACCATTTGGCTTTAATGACTGGCTTCCCAAAAATGTAATCATTCATCAAATTTAGTATTTAATTAGTGTTCCCTAGGCCATTCACAAATATGCATTGAAACAGTTTATTAGTGTAAAGATTAATTGCTGTAATTTCATTGTCTAGGGATTAGATAAAGAGACCTTCAAAAACTCCTTTTGATAAAGTAAGCCATAAAATGTGGAAACAATCAGGCCTGAGGTTCAATATTTATGTGTCAGTGTCGGAATATTTATACAGTGTGGTTAACTCTTAAAGGTATTTGCAGGATAAAAATAATGCTGATTCTAGAAGTGCAAGCATAAACCCCTCTTCCCATTTGCAGCCCCTGGCAATGTCTAATGAGGTTTCATTCCTCCTAAAGGACCATTATGGCTTATTGACTTAATGATGCACATTTGAAAGTATTATGTAGTAGTTTTCTATGGTTATTCGTGCTCTGTAGGATTGCAAGATTTATACCGTTTCTGGATCTTCCCCTTCGAGGGACTGAGTACCTCAGGACAGAATTTGGCCTATGGGAAAAACTTCACTCCTTCTATGATTGGAGATCTGACACTTCCTGGAATATGTAACACCCCATCGAATCTACACTTGAACCAAGAATGTCAAACACCAGGAAGCAGACTGTAATTGCCTGTCTTGGAAATGATCCCAGATGCAGTGGTTAACTCTCAGTTATCCTAATGGAGAATGTGAGGAATTTGAATGTTCTGTGGTTGGTCCAATAATAGTCCTTCCAGAAGTAAAGTTCCTCGTTCCTTAATGGTGTATTGGATTAGATTAGAATACACATTGAAATCAGTTAGCTACTGGTCCCATAACCTCACTGGGCATTTTAAAATTCACCATGTATTTAGCCAGCTTGAAAAAAAGCATTACCAAGTTTAAACTTGAGGGAGAAGAGGAAGCCATTCTCATATTGCAGGTCAGTTTCCTTTTTCATTGAACTTGATGGGAAAGGTCTGGAGAATATGAATATGAACTATATACTAAAATGTGAAAAACTAAATAGTGTAAAATGAAAATATGAGCTTTCATTTATAAGTAAAAACTGACATTATTACTCCATTCTGGTTGAACTTTGTTTCTTACTGGTGACTCAGTATTAACCTGAGGAAGTGTGTGGTTTTGCCAGTCAGGGCTTTGTTTGGAACTTGTTCTACTCTGTAGCTTCACGATGGAACCAATTTAAGAAATGAAGTGTAATGTCCAACCTGTCAGCAGATTATACAGAGTGAGGTAGATTTTCATTCATTCATTCATTCAATAGTATTTATTGAGCACTTACTATGTGTAGAGCACTGTATTAATTGGAATGTACAATTCAGCAACAGATAGATTTTATAATATTATGGAAAAGAAGTATCACATTTTTAAAAACTCTGTGACCTTAAAATTAGAATTATATATTTTTATAAAAGCAAGATGAAATTCACTAGAGAAAAGTGCAAGGTTTCATTGGAATCAGCAAATACAAAATAAGGAAAAGTTACATTCCTGGGGAGCTATATGGAAAGAGTAGACAAATATGTGGTCTGGATGGTTAGTTTGAGCCATGTTACTCAGATCAGTTGATCAATCAATCAATCCTAGTGAATGTTTATTGTGTACCTAAGCAGCGTGACTCAGAGGAAAGAGCCTGGGCTTGGGAGTCAGAGTTCATGGCTCTGCCACTTAGCTGTGTGACCTTGGGCAAGTCACTTAACTTCTCTGTGCCTCAGTTACCCCATCTGTAAAATGGGGATTGAGACTGAGAGCCCCAGGTGGGACAACCTGATTACCTTGTATGTCCCCCAAGCGCTTAGAACAGTGCTCGGCACATAGTAAGTGCTTAACAAACACCAACATTATTACTGTACTAAGTGCTTGACAGAGTACAGTATAGCAATCGGAGACACACATTCCCTGCCCACAATGAGCTTACAGTCTAGAGCATAGGGGAATCCCCTTAGAACTACCCCCATAACTCCTCTTCTCCCAAATCTCTCTCCTTCAGGGTAGGCTTTTCCTACCTCCCCAACTCCCCAGTACCAGGGCAAGGCAACACAGAGTTGGAATTTTAAATGGAACACCCCTCTACACAGTAAGCTCCTTGTGGACAGGAATGCATCTAGAAACTCTATTGTACTTTCCCAAGCATCTACTGCAGTGCTCTGTACACAAGTCGTCAGTAAATTCCACTGCTTGATTGACTGATTCTTAAACGTAATGATGGATGTAAGGTATTCAAACTATTCTTCCAAGTAACCTCCAATGCCATTTCCAGAGTCAGAATCCTGAGCCAGGAAGACTATTGTTCTTACTGAGGTTGGTGTTTATTTCTGGTTTTATGTTACTAACCTCTAATATTGATTAACTGTCTGACTGCCTTGCTTGATCAACATTGAGGGGTATCAAAAATCCCCAATGACATCTCTCATTCATTTCAGGCCTACATAGAGCACTGACACCTGATTTTTAATACTGTTTTTAATATCTTTTTCTGAATCTGCAGGTCATATAGCAAATTTCCATCCCTCTCACCGAATTGCATTATTGAACTTTGGCCCAAATACAAGAACAGATTTCAGGTGCAGGTTAGAGACCTAAAATTATGAATTCCTAAAATGTCATATTCTAGAGGAGCAATATGAACTCTATGGAAAAAGGGCCATTTTGAAATAGCACCATATTTCTAAAATGTAGGAATGTGGACAGACTCTGGTTTCTTTTATGCACATGGATGTGTATTAATGTAGTAATAATAACAATTATGGTATTTGTTAAATGCTTACTATGTGCTGAGCACTGTTATAAGCGCTGGGGTAGATGCAAGGCAATCAGATTGTCCCACGTGAGGCTCACAGTTAATCCCCATTTTACAGATGAGGTAACTGAGGCACAGAGAAGTGACTTGCCCACAGTCACACAGCTGACAAGTGGCAGAGCCGGGATTTGAACCCATGACCTCTGACTCCCAAGCCCGGGCTCTTTCCACTGAGCCACGCTGCAAGTGAAGTGACTTGCCCAAGGTCACACAGCAGACAAGTGGCAGGGTTGGGATTAGAACCCACGTCCTCTGACTCCTAAACCCAGGCTCTTTGCACTAAGCCAAGCTGCTTCCCCTCTGTACGGCATCTATCCTCAAAGTATTGGTAATTACGAATGTATTTCAAAATAATAATTGTGGTACTAGTTAAGTGCTTATTTTGTGCCAAACAGTATGTTAAATGCTTTGGTAGATACCAGATTCTCTGTGACCCATGGGGATTGCAGTCAAATTGAAAAGGAGAAGGATTTAATCCACATTTTACAGATAAGGAAATTGAAGCCCAGAGAAACTTGTGACTTGCCCAGAGTCACACAGCAGACAAGGGGTAGAGCTGAAATTAAAACCCAGGCCCTTTGGCTCTCAGACCTGTGTTCTTTCCATGCTGCTTTTCATTACCCTCCTCAGAAGTTATTGTGCCAACTCTGTGCAGACAAATGTACTGAGTTTTTGGAAATAGACAGTAGAAGTAAAAGACATCATTCCCACTCTTGAGAAGCTAACAATCTAATGTATTACATATAGTATTACATGTAGTATTTGAGGTGTTTAGAGCTTTTTCCAAGTAAGACTAGTAGTTTATTTCTTTTGAGATGGTTGAATTCCTTTGATAAAGAATGAATTAAATTTCTGGACTTCTGAATGAAGAATGAAACATTAACTGCATTCTGCTTCTGTTTGACACCCATCTGTAACTAAATTTCATAATGTTCATGTTCTGAGAAGATACCTCCTGTAACTGAAGATAAAGGCTGAACTAGATAAGATGAATGAGTTCTGTCCTGCTCATTAGCAGTTGGAGATGTTCCTTCGGAACTTTGATGATGATACGGGTGATAAATTTCCTACTTTTAGTTTTTATTCTTATTTAGATGTGCTAGATGTGTGGGGAAGCAGCGAGGCTCAGTGTAAAGAGTCTGAGCTTCGGAGACAGAGGTCATGAGTTCGACTCCTGGCTCTGCCACTTGTCAGCTGTGTGACTGTGGGCAAGTCACTTAACTTCTCTGTGCCTCAGTTACCTCATTTGTAAAATGGGGATTAACTGTGAGCCTCACGTGGGATGACCTGATTACCCTCTATCTCCCCCAGCGCTTAGAACAGTGCTCTGCACATAGTAAGCGCTTAACAAATACCAACATTATTATTATTATTATTACAAGAAAATGCCTTCCACTTGAAAACAAAAGCTTCTAATGATGGCTGTTTACCAGAAATCAAATATCTAATAAAGTTTAGAAATGTATCCCCAAAATAATTACTTTGGTTCTCTTACTCTTAATTGGCATGTAATGAATTACTGAAGTGAGCATAATGGAAGAAGCTTGGAAATTAAATTTGGCTCTTCCTAAAATAGTGACAGCTCTGGAATAGTTAGAAAGAGGAAAACTAGTATTATACATGCTCATTAGCTTTGACTCTGTTATATAAAATTATTGTCACATGTGACTCATTGGAAAAAAATTTAATTGGACTAGGGACCTTGGCAACATTCCATAGTGGTTTCCATTT
This sequence comes from Ornithorhynchus anatinus, assembly GCF_004115215.2. Lineage (NCBI taxonomy): Eukaryota > Metazoa > Chordata > Mammalia > Monotremata > Ornithorhynchidae > Ornithorhynchus > Ornithorhynchus anatinus. The sequence goes on from NC_041728.1 coordinate 162,018,120, forward strand.
CAACAAGTTTCCATTCACTGTCAGTCAGTTGTATCTACTGAGCACTTACTGTGTGCAGAATGCTATACTGGTCACTTTGGAGTGGACAATATAACAATATAACAGACATATTCCCTGGCCACAACCTTACAGTCTAGAGGGGGACACAGGCATTAATATAAATAAGTGAATTACAGATATGTACGTACGTGCTGTGGGGCTGGGGTGAGGGGCGATGAATAAAGGGAGCAAGTCAGGGTGACACAGAAGGGAGTAGAAGAATAGGAAAACAGGGTTTAGTCAGGTAAGGCCTCTTGGAGGAGATGTGCCTTCAATAAGGCTTTGAAGAGGGGTCGCATAACTGGCACCAGTGATCACCTTCTTGTCCCTTTCTTCTGTCATCCACTGATCAGCATACATTAATGTAGAAATTCAGCCCTAGCTGTTCACTTAAAAAGGAGACCTTCTATGGCCGATTTATTCTCCCATGGAGATGGAAACCTCTGCAGTGGAAGAGCTTGTAGAGTGGTTGGCAGGATAATGCGACCAGGATGGGGTTACTCAAATCAGAGGAAACTTGGAACTGCTCCTTCTGAGGCAACTGGAGATTTTGGGGACTGAGTTGGTCAGGCAGTAGGAGCTCCCCAAGATTTCTGGGCGGCTCTTATTTAAAATGGCTCACCCACAAACCAACTCCAGATTTAGAAGTAGGTTCCTATGCCTAGTTTATCAGGGCAAGTGACATTCCTGATGAAGGATCCATAAATATTCATTCATTCATTCAGTAGTATTTATTAAGCGTTTACTATGTGCAGAGCACTGTACCAAGTGCTTGGAATGTACAATTCAGCAACAGATAGAGACAATCCCTGCCCATTGATGGGCTTACAGTCTAATCGGGGGAGCCAGACAAAAACAATAGCAATAACTAGAATATCATCTTTTATAAAAGAGTAAATTTCTTTATCAGTGAATCAATTCTCAAGTTTATTTTCCATGGGGTATTTTGAAAAGAGAATGTTGACTTTAAAGGTATTTCATATCTGGTCTTTGTTGTGGCAAGATTTTATTTATGATTGGTCTATGGCTACTTCTACTTATCTAGCCATCTAATTTATTAAGAAAATTAACATCATCAAGTGTGAGTTACCTAAAATCACCCTCGCCCCTCTTTAGTCCCTCTCCCTCTGGCCCCCTCTTAAACTTTCCCATCCTTTCAATATCTCCAGAGGAGATCTGCTGCCTCCTCTCAAATGCCACCCCCTCCACATGCACATCGGACTGCATTCCATCGCACCTGATAAAAGCTCTAGCCCCCACCCTCCTTCCCTGCCCAACAGCCATCTTCAACCATTCACTTACCAATGATTTCTTCCCCAAAGCCTTCAAATATGCCCATGTCTCCCCCATCCTCAAAAAATGCTCTCTTGACCCCATGGCTCCCTCCAGTTATCACCCCATCTTCCTTCTACCATTCCTCTCCAAACTCCTAGAGTGAGTCATCTACACCCCCTGCCTCAATTCCTCTTCTTCAATTCTCTCCTGGACCCCCTCCAATCTGGTTTCCAACCCCTTCACTCCATAGAAACCATCCTCTCAAAGATCACCAATGATTTCCTTCTTGCCAAATGGGGATTCTTGCCAAATCCAACAGCTTCTACTCCATTCTCTACTCCACTCTACTCCAATATAATAATAATAATAATGGTGGTATTTGTTAAGCACTTACTATGTGCAAAGCACTGTTCTAAGTGCTGGGGGGGAATACAAGCTGATCAGGTTGTCCCACATGGGGCTCACAGTCTTCAACCCCATTTTACAAATGAGGTAAATGAGGCCCAGAGAAGTTAAGTGAGTTGCCCAAAGTCACACAGCTGACAAGCGGCGGAGCTGGGATTAGAACCCATGACCTCTGATTCTCAAGCCCGGGCTCTTTCCACTGAGCCACACTGCTTGGTAATAATGATGATAATAATAGTATCATGGTAGACACAGTCCCTGCTCATGAGAAACTCACAGTTTAGTGAGCAAGACAGACACTAATCTAAATTATGGATTTGTTATAAATGCTGTGGAACTGAGGGTGGAGTGAATAAAGGGTAAAAAGGGCAATGCAGAAGGAAATAGGAGTAGGGGAAATGAGGGCTTATTCTGCTAAGGCTTCTTGGAGAAGAACCCTGGATGATTTTAGGAATACAAGTATCAGCACCAGGGAAACCTCATTTTCCAACATCACCTTCAGTTACAGAGTAGGCTCTGCCACTTGTCTGCTGTGTGCCCTTGAGCAAGCCACTTAACTTCTCTGCCCCTCAGTTACCTCACTCATCTGTAAAATGGGGATTAAGACTGAGCCCCACATGGGACACCCTGCTTACCTTGTATCTTCCCCAGTGCTTAGAACAGTGCTAGGCACATAGTCAGCGCTTAACAAATACCATAGTAATAATAATAATTATTAAAAGCTTCATGATGAATAATTGTACAGCATGGGACATCAATCTCTATACGTTTATTTTTTATTGGATTAATTCAAATTAGAAGTTCTGCTCATCTCATTTTTTCTGGAGAGCTGCCAAAGCATTGAGAAAGTGATAAAAGGTTTGGGTCTTATTCACAGAGAAAAGTCAGCCAGTCAATAGTATTTATTGAGCACTTAGTGTTTGCAGAGCACTGTACTAATTGCTTGGGAGAGTGCAATATAAAAATAGACACATTCTCTGCGCACAGCAAGCTTACAATACTAAAGGGAGAGACAAACATTAATATAAATAAATTACAGATTTGTACATAAGTGTTGTGGGGCTGAGAGGGGGATAAATAAAGGGATAAGAGAAAAATAGAAAAGAGAAGGGGAGAGGGAAGGGAGAAAGGATGAGGACAGCAGGAAAAGATGTAGATAGAACACAAACTGGTGGATAGAGATAAAGACTCAATAAAATGAAGTCTCAAATAATGCTGCACAGTATGATACACTGCTACCAGGAAAAGATAAGAAACAAGAGATAAGATGGAAAAAGAGAAAAGTCGGACATTGCAAGCATTAAAAATATCCATAGAATGAGCCACAAGTGGGACAGGATGTGTGTGTCATCTAGTTACCATGTACCTATCCTAATGCTTAATATGTTGTAATCACTTAAAAAATTCCCTAGAAGCAGGATGGCCTAGTGGATAGAGCCTGGGCCTAGGAGTCAGAAGGACCTGGGTTCTAATCCTGGTTCCATCACTTGCCTGCTATGTGACCTTGGGCAAATCAGTTAGCTTCTTGATGTTGGGCTGCAGCTGGGGCTCGGGGAGACACTCCCAGGACATGTGTGGATATTAGGAATTGCCGGGGAGGACTCTGTCCACAAACTTCCTGCAGCCAATACTGGAAAAACGATGGTGGGCTGTTCCCGATGAACTCTCACCTTTATGGAAATGCCTGGTCCCCATTCTAAGTTGGCAGTGATAGGGTTGCAGGGACTTGGGGAGCACTAAGTCCCCAAATCCTGTGTTACAAGAACAGGAGACCTGGAGGACTTTAGGACTCAGTAGAGGCTGACTGGAGTCTAAGCGCTCCTAAGGGCTCTTTTATGGGATTTAGGGTTGAGAACACCCGATAAGTATTAGGATATTTTGATTATTGACATGACCTCAAGACACTTCATTTTTGGCAATTTATCACCCAGCTGAAGTATCAAGGCCTGTTTCCTTTCCTTAGTTTGAGTCAACACTTGAATTCACCCCACTAGTAATTTAATGTTGGTATTTGTTGAGCGCTTACTATGTGCAGAGCACTGTTCTAAGCGCTGGGGTATACACAGGGGCATCAGGTTGTCCCACGTGGGGCTCACAGTCTTAATCCCCATTTTACAGATGAGGGAACTGAGGCACATAGAAGTGAAGTGACTCGCCCACAGTCACACAGCCGACAAGTGGCAGAGCTGGGATTCGAACTCATGAGCCCTGACTCCAAAGCCCGTGCTCTTTCCACTGCGCCACGTTAATTTGTGAACAAATTCAGAGAGTGACTTCCTTTGTGATTGAAACTTTATAATCCCTAAAAACCTCTTTATGGAAAAGGTCCTGATGTTTAGGATAGATTGAACTATTGAGGAAGCAAAATATGTGTGTCTGCTTCCTACTCGCTAAATGTAGAAGTCCCTTTAGGCTCAGTTCTGCATCCCCTTATATAGTCCATCTACACCCGCTCCGTTGTAGTACTCATTCGGTCCCATGATTTCAACTACCATCTCTATGCAGATGTGAGCAGAGATTATGAGCAGGGATTGTCACTCTTTATTGTTGTATTTTACTTTCCCAAGTGCTTAATAAATATGATTGAATGGATGAATGATTCCTGAATCTATATCTCCAGTCCTGATCTCTCCCCTTCTCTGCAGACTCACATTTCCTTCTGCCTTCAGAACAACACTATTTGGATGATCCACCAAAACCTACAGCTTAACTTGGTCAAAACAGAGCTCTTTGGCTTCCCACCCAAATCCTGTCCTCCTCCTGACTTTGTCATCAATGTAGACAGATCATCGTCCTCCCCTTCCTGCATCACAAGATGGTAATCGTGGTGTTATCCTCAACACACCTTTCTCATTCAATACACATATTCAGTCTGTTACCAAATCCAGTCGGTTCAACCGTCACACCATCATTAAAATCCTTTTCCCCCATCCAAACTGATGCCACGTTAATCCAAGCATTCATCCTCTCAATTTAATTACTTGATCCTCTAGGTTTCTGACTTCTCTGCCTCCTGTCTCTCCCCACTCCAGTCCATACTTTAATCTGCTGTCCGGAGAATTTTCCTTTGAAAATGTTCAGACCATGTTTCCCATACTTCAGGAACTTCTAGTGGTTTCCCGTCTACCTAGGCATCACACAAAAACTCCTTTAAACCACTCAATCACCTTGCCCCTCCCCACCATACCTCCCTGATTTCCTACCGTGAGCTAGTCCTTACTTCGCTTATTTATTCGCTTATTTACCTACTCACTATACCTCAGTCTCTCATCTCACCACCCACTTCTCACCCACATCCTGCCTCTGGCTTGGAACAACCTTTGTCCTCATATCTGACAATCATTCAAAGCCTTATCAAAAGCACATCTCCAAGAGAACTTCCCTAAGCCCCCATTTCCTCTGTTCCCATTCCCTTCTGTGTCAGTCTTGCACTTGTATTTAAACTTTTTCAATCTCTTCTCTTTTAGTCCTTCTACACTTATGTATATATCTGTAATTTTTCATTTATATTAATGTTTGTCTCCCCCTCTAGACTGTAAGATCATTGTGTGCAAGGAATGTGTCTACCAGCTCCATTATATTGTTCTTTCCCAAACGCTCAGTACAGTAATAATAATAATGTTGGTATTTGTTAAGTGCTTACTATGTGCAGAGCACTGTTCTAAGCGCTGGGGTAGACACAGGGGAATTAGCTTGTCCCATGTGGGGCTCACAGTCTTCATCCTCATTTTACAGATGAGGTAACTGAGGTACAGTACTTTGTCCACAGTAAATGCTCAATAAATATGATTGATTGATCCATCTACAGCTACTGCATAATCAATGACTATTCCAGAAACATGCATTTCAAATAGCATTAATCAGCAGCGTGGCTTAGTGGAAAGAGCCTGGGCTTGGGAGTCAGAGGTCATGGGTTCTAAACCCCCTTTTGCCATTTGTCAGCTGTGTGACTTTGGGCAAGTCACTTCACTTCTCTGTGCCTCAGTTCCCTCATCTGTAAAATGGCGATTAAGACTGTGAGCCGCAGCTGGGACAACCTGATTACCTTGTATCTACCCCAGCACTTAGAACAGTGCTTGGCACACAGTAAGCACTTAACAAATACCAGCATTAGTATTATTATTATTAAATATATTAAAAATCCACAGAATTCTAACACTCCATTTTGAATATGATTATACTGAAGAAAATATCCTTACATGTTGGCCAAATATTAGTATTAATTCATTTTAGCTCAAAATTTCTCCCCCGATTAGACTATAAGCCCATAAAAGGGCAGGGACTGTCTCTATCTGTTACTGATTTGTACATTCCAAGCGCTTAGTACAGTGCTCTGCATATAGTAAGAGCTCAATAAATACTACTGAATGAATGAATGAATGAATGAATGAATGAAAATTTTGTATCCTAAGAATCAGAGAGAAGAAATATTTTGTACAAGAAAGAGAGGTTTTGAGGACTATTTCATAAACTTTTTTTCTAGTTAGTTATGGTGAATTTTGTTTTGATGGAGTATAACAGATTTCAGTAGGGCTTACAAATTATATTAAGATACAATGTTCAATTATAATGGTGTAACCAATTGTTATAAAGGTTTGCTGAAATACGATAAGACCAGAATCTAGATAAAAAGTCAGGCGTTCAGCATGCTGATCAATTCAACTAATTAATCATGTGTCCCTTATCCTGTTATTTAAGAACTTCTGATCACAAGTGTATTGCTAAATGAGTAACCACATCTGCTTGATATCTGCATTTCAGATGTGGTTTATGAGTCTTAAACTGAGATTAGCGAGTGTTCTCATTCAGAACTCAATTCAGTTGCTTAAAGCATTTTATGATCATAAAATTGCCTCATATCATGAGCTAGACAGCATAAATAGGGGAAATGTCTTGTTGAAATTATTATTTGAGAATTATAGCATCTTGAATTTCCCACATGAATAGAGAACAATAAAAGCAGGTAAAGGAGAATCGAGGCTTGCAATGATTAAGCAAAGAGGACGGGGGAAGAAAGTTAGTTAAAACAAATTCTTAGTGCCAAGAGCTGGGTGATGATAAGACCCTAATTTTTTTTTGTTTTTGTTTGTTTTTATCTGTGTTATACAACAGATAAAAGATAAGGAATTCATAAAATATAACGACATCCCTGCCAAAGATCAATCATTTGTATTTACTAAGTGCTTTCTGTGTCTTGAGCACTGTACAGTGGACTTGGTGGAGAGTAATAAAATAGAGATGATAGACATGTTCCCTGTCCACAAGGAGCTTTCAGTTTAGAGGGGGTGTCAAACATTAAAATAAATTAATGATAGGAGAATTAGAGAGTATAAGAATATAGACATACATTGTTGACTGCAGATAGGGTATTATGTGTTTAAATGGTACCAATCCAGGTGCATAAGCAATTCAGAAGAGAGGAAGAATTAGAGAGATGAGGGTCTAGTTTAGGAAGGCCTTTTGGAGGAGCTTGGTATTTTGGTATTGTTTTGAAAATGGAGAGAGAGGTCGTCTGTGGAATGTGAGGGGGGCGTGAGGGCCAGAGACAGGATATGGTCAGTAGTGATATCAGGATACAGTGAGTATTTTGACATTGGATGAGTGAAGCTTGTGGTTTGGGTAGTAGTAGGAAATCAGCGAGTTAAGGTAGCTGGGTGAGTTCCTTAAAGTCAATGGTTAGTAGGGTCAATTTGACGTAGTGTAGGGATGTTTGGACAGCCTTTGGAGATGTTTGAGGAGTGGAGAAATATATACAGATTATTTTTTAGAAAAATGATCCAGACAGCAGAGTTAATATGGACTTGAGATGAAAGGGATGAGGTTAGAGAGGAAATTGATCTATTGATCAGTAATCAAGATGGGAAATGATAAGATCATGGATTAACATGACAGACATTTGGATGGAGAGGAAACAGCAGATTCTAGAGACTTTGTGAAGGTAGGCCAGCTGCAATTCTGTGACATACTCAATATGTGGGTTGAATGAAAGAGATGTGTTGAGGGTTGTGGGCATGTGAGATGGAGAATGACTTTGCTGTCTACAGTTGTGGGAAACAGGGGGAGGACAGGTCTTGCATTTGAAGATGAGTTCAGTTTGAATGTCTTAAATTTGAGGACTCAATGGGACATCCAAGTTGAGATGTCCTCAAGACAAGAAGAAGTCTGAGGCTGTAGAGAAGGAGAGAGGTCAGAGTTGAAGAGGAAGATTTGGGAATCATCTATATAGAGGCAATATTTGGAGCCATGGGAGCAAATGAGCTATACAAGGGAGTGGGAATAGATGGAGAATAGAAGAGGATCCAGACCTGTGTCCTGTTGGGAATGCTTCAGTTAGGGAGTGGGAGGCAGAGGAAATGTCACAAAAAAAGACTGAGAAGGAGCAGTCAAAGAAGTGTAGAACCAGGAAAGGACAGTGTCAGTGAAACCCAGTTTAGAGAGTGTTTCCAGAAGAAGGGAGTGGTCTCCTGTGTCATGGGCAGCAGCAAAGTGGAGGAGGATTAGGATGGAGTGGAGGCCATTAGATTTGGCAAGAAGCAATTTAGGGAAGGTAGTTTCCATGGATTGAAGAGGGCAGAAGCCAGATTGCAGGGCATTAAGGAGAGAGTTGGAAGAGAGGAGGTGAGGCAGCAAGTTTAAGTTTCTTCAAATTAACAGTAACTTATAAGAATGAATTTATCTGGGGCTACGAACATTTTTGGTGAGAGAGTTACCCTAAGAACTGGCTTTTGGTTAGGGATTTAAATGAGGATGGTAATTTATTAACTAACCTTAAAGTGATAATGATGTTTTGGGCAATTATGATGTGTGGCTTGGGGTGCACAGGGTAACAAAAAGATTGTGAGCCAAAAAGACAAGGAGGACAAATAATGTCATTCAATCCATCATTTGAGAAGCAGCATGACTTTCATTCAATAGTATTTATTGAGTGCTTACTATGTGCAGAGCACTGTACTAAGTGCTTGGAATGAACAAGTCGGCAACAGATAGAGACAGTCCCTGCCATTTGACGGGCTTACAGTCTAATCGGGGGAGACAGACAGACAAGAACAATGGCAATAAATAGAGTCAAGGGGAAGAACATCTCATAAAAACAATGGCAACTAAATGGCTTTGTGGATAGAGTGCAGGCCTGGGAATCAGAAGGACCTGGGTTCTAATCCCAGCACTGCCACTTGTCTGCTGTGTGACCTTGGGCAAGTAACAACTTCTCTGACCCTCAGTTACCTCATCTGTAAAATGGGGATGAAGACTGTGAGCCCCATGTGGGACAGGGACTGTGTCCAACCTGATTAGCTCATATCTACCCCAGCACTTAGAACAATGCTTGACACATAGTAAGTGCTTATCAAATACCAATATTATTATTATTATTATTGTATTTAATGAGTGTTTACACTGTGCAAAGCACTGTACTAAGCAATCGGGAGAGTACAATAGAGTAGGTAGCACAATTTCTACCCTCAAGGAGCTTACATCAGTGGTATTTATTAGGCACTAACTGTGTGAATAGCTTAGGTGAGTAGAGTACCTAGACACAATTCCTGAAGTAAACACACCATTCCAGCTCTTAAAGGAATTTACAATCCAGTGAGAGAGAAAGGCATTAAAAGAAATTACAAGTAAGGGAATAATAATAATAATGTTGGTATTTGTTAAGCACTTACTATGTGCAAAGCACTGTTCTAAGCACTGGGGTAGACACCAGGGAATCAGGTTGTCCCACGTGGGGCTCACAGTTTTAATCCCCATTTTACAGATGAGGTAACTGAGGCCCAGAGAAGTTAAGTGACTTGCCCACAGTCACACAGCTGACAAGTGGTGGAGCTGGGATTCGAACCCATGACCTCTGACTCCAAAGCCCGTGCTCTTTCCACTGAGCCATGCTGCTTCTCTAAGTAACAGAAATAGTCCAGAAGCAGTGGCTGGAGACAGAAAGTTATTTTCAGTCATTAGGACAGCAATTAGAAAGGAAAAAATGAAATAATTGGAGATTGTTTTCAAAAGCAGCAAATACAGAGGGAGAGAACAAAGCTAGAGAGGAAGAAGAGTATCTTCAGTAAGCAGGAGAACTCAGGAACAAAAAGCAAGAAAACATACAAGGACAAGGTTGGTTAAGGGGGGGAACCCAAGCATAGAAATGATTTGTGATCCGAAAAGGATAGTGGGTGAGGAAGATCATGGGGGACAATGAAATCATACCAACCTCATCTACATTCATTCATTCATTCAATTGTATTTATTGGGCACTCTGTGTGCAGAACACTGTACTAAGTGCTTGGGAAGTACAATTTGGCTACAGATAGACACAATCCCTGCCCAACAACGGGCTCAGCTTGTAAACAACAATGCCAAACACACTAGCAGTGAGGAGGTTGCCCTGGGGGCCCAACCAGGGAGGAATGTAGGCTGCTGAAAGGATTGATAGGGACTTGTATTCTGATCTTTGCTCTGCTCCACTAGATAGGGACCACTGGTGGGCATGCCAATGTGGCATGATGGGATATGACTTTGTACAGTTGAATCCCGGAAGCACACTGCTTTGGATCTCTTCATTCATTCAATCATAGTTACTGAGCACTTACTGAGTGCAGAGAGCTGTACTAAGAGCTTGGGCGAGTACAATTCAATGGTAAAGAGACTCATTCCCTGCCCACAGTGAGCTTACAGTCTAGAAGGGAGGACAGGCAATATAAATTACAGATATGTGCTTAAGTGCTGTGGAGTGCGGATGGGGGGATGAATTAAGGGTGTTAGTGTGATGCAGAGGAGAGTGAGAGAAGAGGAAAGGAGGGCTTAGGGAAGGCCATTGGATTTGTGCCTTCAATAAATCTTTGAAGGGGGGAGAGTACTGGCAAAAGTGTGGAATGCTTCACTAGTTTCATGATGATTATGAAGGGATGCTGGGTCAGGTGGTGGCTTCTGTGGGTTTTCTTTCAATCAGTAGGTGGTGTTTATTGAGTGTCTTCTATGTGCAGAGTACAGTAGTAAGCACTTGGGAGACTACAGTGCAAGAGTTCACTGACACATTCCCTGCCCACAACATGCTTACAATCCAGAGGAAGCAACAAACATTGATAAAAAGTAAAGAATTTGCAATATATAACTTAAATATAAACCAGAGGTGTTGTGGAGTTGAGAGCTGGACAAATATCAAATGCTTAAAGGTCACAGATCCAAGTGCATAGATGATACATTAACTCATTCAATCATATTTATTGAGCACTTACTGTGTGCAGAGCACTCTACTAAATGCTTGGGAGAGTAGAATATAATAGTAGGAGGGGAGCTGGAGAAAAGAGGGTTTAATTGGGGAAAACTTCTTGGAGGAGACTTGATCTTTCAAATGGCAACAGATAGTACCTGGATTTAGAATCATCATGGAAATTGGCTCAGGGGGTGTAAAGAAATATACAGTCAACAAGTGTGTATTTAAATGCCTGCTGGTCCACAACATTTTAATATAGAAGCTTATCCCCATATTAACCAAATCTGGTTGTGATAATATTCAGACTCTTCTAGGAAAAATTTCTCAGGTCAAGAGACTGAGGAAGTCATAGTAAGTAGCACCTACTTGGCAAAATTTTACATTTCCTGGAGTCAATCAAACTGGACAGAATCTTTAAAATAAGGTGGTAACCTTTACTGATGTTTGTGCTCTCTCTCAGTCTCTTCTCTCTTTCCCTCTCCTCTCCCCTTTTCTTTCCTCTTCTTCCCTTCTCTTTGTTTGTTGTCTGCTGGGACACTTCTGGTAGCCAATCAATCATATTTATTGAGTGAAACGATCAATTGTATTTACTGAGGGTTTACTGTCTGCAGAAAGAGCACTGTACCAAGTGCTTGGTAGAGTACGATATCACAATATAATAGAGTTGGTAGACCCTTTCCCTGCCCACAGTGAGCTTACAGTCTGGAGGGGATGACGGACATTAGTATAAATAAATCACAGATATGAACATCACTGCTTGTGGGGTTGAGGGAGGGAGTGTTGGATAAAGGGAGTGAATCCAAATTCATCATCAGGCACATGATATTGCCATGTGCTGTTTTTTAGTGCACAGGCTCAGAATTTTATCTGTGCATCTAAAGAGAACTTGACTTAAATATTTATAAGTTTATGGGTATTGAATCTTGTATATCCATCTATATTTGTAGGCATTTGAATATAATTTAGCTTTCCTCCTTTTTCTTCCTGTGCATAAAACTCAACTTTTGTGTCTAGCAATAATAATTCTAAAGTGCACATTTACTCTGTGCCAAGCATTGAACCAAGTGCTGGGAAAGGATACACAGTTGAGCTTTAGGGGCCCTCTGTCTATGTTTTGAGCATTTGGGAAATATCTATGAATACTGTAAATGTTCCTCCCCCAATAGCCTTGTTAGACCAGTTCTTGATTAAATGCCACATTGATAGTATAACTGCATGTCTGAAGCTCAAAATCCTTAACACGTTATAAAAGTTGAGATTCCAAAATCCAATCCATCATTTTTACTATCTAGAGAAGGACATAAAATGAATTGATTGTTCATTCCCAATAATCTTGAGGACAGATATGATGATAGGCCCATTTATGCCTGCAATTGCCTTATGCTCAGTATTTGAAAATGTATTTGACATGGAAAGTCTGTGGTTTCCATATTGAGACAATGCTTCCCTCTCTACCAAAATGTAACAAATCTAAAATGTGGATGTCCTCTTTCCCTCCTCCCCTTACATCAGCTTCAGCAGCTGTCTGATTATTGTCAGTTCTTCTTGGTCATCCTGCACACATACAAACTATCTGAATCAATTCTTTTATCGTCGCAACCCATTCCATCGTCTTCTGAGCATATTGATCTTCAGTCATGCACATACTCATCATACTCTTCACGGTGTTTCTGCCTGCAGGCTTCTCCTTCTCATTATTTCTATATTGGTCACTCTGTCCTCACAGCTGATGCCAATCATCCTTCTTACAAGTGCATTTCAAAGGCACTGGGCCTCTGGTGTGCCACACACAGAAAAATAACATTGAATTTCTCCTTTGTACCTGAAGAATCCATTCACAGCGCTGATTTAATTTAAATGCTAGTTAGATTTTTAAGACTTCCATGAAGGTATATTAATGTGTGTGTGTTTTTTCCTCCTTGTAAAAGAAAAAAAAATCCTTTTTTTAAAAAAAACGCAAATTGAGTGATTCCATCATATAAAAAAAGAAAGGATCGATATCGCCGTGACCGGCAGTCATACTATACTGGGCTGTGATCTTCTCAGATCTCATATCTGAGAGGGACATGGATGAAGAATATATAAAATATGAGACCCTTCTAGAATCCCAACTGGCCCTGGAAAGCACAGCTGGTGATTCACTTGAGGTTGGGGGAAGAGGGGTGCTAGCTAGCTGATGAGCACTGTTTCAGGAATTGGCATAGTTTGGTTTGCACTTTGTAAATGAGGAATTTAAAAAGAAAATTGTTCAACTCCAGTGGGTTCCTATCAAATTTTTGCAGTCCATTTCTGACCAACTCAAGTTAGCACCAGCTCCACCCAGGCAAGACAGATCTTCTTGATGCCAAAGGGAATGTTAGACTCCTAGAGCGGTGAAAGTTTAAGGAACTGGTGATTTCCCTTGTAATACTGTTCAGGGAGTTGGGTTGAGATAAAACGAGAGCTCAGTCACGATCTGGCAATAATACAGCCTAGTGTGTGGGCCACTGGGCATCTGGACAGTTTTCTGTCAGGGAATCTTTCCTGTTTAGCTTTCTTAGCTTAAGCATGATAAGAAAAATGCAAATGAAAGTGCTTCAGAATAGTACCTTAAGAAGAAAAGGCAAAGGTATTGTGGTGAATTAATGGATCTTTTCAAAGATATGCAGGCTGATTTTTTTGAGAGTAATGAGCAGCTGTTCTTAACCAGTGAGAAGAGGACAAGAGAAGGAAATAGGAAGAACCTGTATTGGATAGTGGTACCTTCTAGCTATCAGAGCTAATAGCCCCGAGGTTATCTCTGCTACATGAGCTCTCATCAGGTAAGCCATTTTTTTCCTTCAATTGTCTTGCCCATTTCTTGTCCCTCTCAACCACTTTTCAAATGGTCTTTTTTTTTAACTTTTTATCTCTGATAATCTGTGGTTTTGGGGGAGCCCCTGCTCCTTACCCCCGCCAGAACAGAATCCGAGGGCAAGAATTGAGGATGGCAGAGGCCAGGCCTGCTGGTCAAGATTAGATATGAACCTGTGGGGAAGGAAAGAATTTTTTGAAAAGTATGGTTGAATTGAGCTGGGGGGGGAGGGGGAAACGCCTATATGTACATTTTTCATATTCCAGGAGGCCGTCCCAGACTGAGCCCTCCCTTTCCCTCTGCTCCTCCTCCCCTCCCCATGCCCCCTTCTCCCACCCTCTACTCTTCCCCCTTCCCCTCCCCAAAGCACTGTGCATATTTGTATATTATTTATTACTCTATTTTGTTAATGATATGTATATATCTATGATTCTATTTATCTTGATGATATTTACACCAGACTACTTGTTTTGTTTTATTCTGTTTTGTTTTGTTGTCTGTCTCCCCCGTTTAGACTGTGAGACCATTGTTAGGCAGGGATTGTCTCTATCTGTTGCCTAATTGTACATTCCAGTGCTTAGTACAGTGCTGTGCACATAGTAAGTGCTCAATAAATATGATTGAATGATTGTACATATATATACATATATATATATATATACATATATGTGTAAATGAGAGTGTGTGTGTGTGTGTGTGTGTGTGTGTGTGTGTACACATATACTGGGGAGGGACAGTGGGAGCAGTAGGGCTTGGATATTCCCAAAGCTAGAATGGGTAAAGGGGAACAAAGCTTTTCAAAAGTTAAAAATAATATGGAGACCGGTAAGGTGTGAAGCAGGAATCAATCAGTGGTTTTTACTGAGGGACTACCGTGTGCAGAGCATTGTTATAAGTGCTTGGGAAAGTATAATGCCACAGAATTAACAGAAACACTCCCTGCCAAGTTTCCAATCTAGAGGAGGAGATGGATGTTAATACAAATAAATGCACGATTCATGATATATAATTTAAAGCTATGTACAGAAGTGTGTGGGGTTGAGGGCGGGGGGCATATCAAATGCCCAAAGTTCACAGATCCATGTGCATAAATGTAGAAGCCCACAGGGTACAGAGCAGAGGGCAACATGACTGAAAAGGAAGATTATGTCAGCAGTTAATAATAATAATGTTGGTATTTGTTAAGCGCTTACTATGTTCAGAGCACTGTTCTAAGCACTAGGGTAGACACAGGGGAATCAGGTTGTCCCACTTGGGGCTCACAGAATTAATCCCCATTTTACAGATGAGGTAACTGAGGCACAGAGAAGTTAAGTGAATTGCCCACAGTCACACAGCTGACAAGTGGCAGAGTGGGGCTTTGAACCCATGACCTCTGACTCCAAAGCCCGTGCTCTTTCCACTGAGCCACACTGCTTCACATTGGTAGCTTCACATTGGCAGTTGGTAGCAATAGCATTAATACCTAGGAAGAGGATGTATAGCAAGGGTTTGAGAAAGGACTTCTGTCAGAAATGGTTTAGCTGAAGGCTTTGAGGTAAATTAGTTAGCCTCGGTCTGCAATACTCAATTTTTTCAGAAGGTCCTTTTTTAATGGTATTTGTTAAGCATGCACTTACTATGTGCTAGGCATGTCACTTTTTTAAGCGCTTAGTACAGTGCTCTGCACACAGTGAGTGCTCAATAAATACGAATGAATGGATATAGTAAGTTCTGGGGTTGATACAAGTGAATCAGGTTGAATACAATCCATGTCCCGCGTGGGGCTCAATCTTAATCCCCCTTTTGCAGATAAAGTAACATGAGATGCAGTGACGTTAAGAGACTTTCCCAAGGTCATAAAGCAGAGAAGTGGCAGGACTAGATTAGAATCCAGGTCTCTGATTCCTTGCCTGGGAGTGGTGGATCTTGGTAGTCATGGAGCTAGCGCAAGAGGTTAGAAAAGCAAGAACTCCCTACTAAGTTTCTTCTAAGACACCTTTTTTCAGCCTACTGGATTCTGGTAGCTTATTAACAGACTTTTTTTCTGCCAGATCAACTCTTGATTATATGGGTTAGCACTCTGTTTATAACATAATTAATCAAAGACAAGGGCAGCCATCTTTGGGCTAAAGGTTGATGGGTTTCTGCTAAACATTCCGGGATGTCTCTCTGAAGGCATTTATCTTAACTTGTCATTCATATCAAAGATTCAGGGAGTGTGAGAAAAGCAATAGGCAGCTTCCCTGTTTGGTATGTGTTAGTCTGTTCTCCTGACTCCAGGAGGAGAAGAACATCTGTTTTGAAGACAGGCTGTTGGCTGGAATATTGGCTGAGAAAGCAAGGTGGGAAAGGAAATACTGAAAGAAATGTTAGAAAGGTACCTATGTAATATAATATATTAATAGTTTAACCTTTTCCTCAATTATTTCCCCTAGCTTTTCCCATTCGTGACCACTGTATAGAAAACTGAAACTAGGACAATCATCTGAGGAAAAGGAAAAAAAAATGACCTCATCTTTTATTACATTATGAGGATAATACAATGTGTTATTTTTTTTTACAAAAAAAGGTTAAGACCATTATCCAATAACACCTCATTAATCTTTTTAGCACTCAACATTGCTATTCATGATTTGGAGCTGTATTATATATGTAGTTTGGGAATTCCAGGATACTGGAGGTTAAAAGAGGTGGCAATACTTGACAGGACTGTGACACTGCTATAACTGTTGACTCTGGGTCAAGTGAAATACGTAGCAGCAGCCAAGGTGGCCAAACAGTGATGATTGTTCCTTGTTTCCTCTTCTTGCCTGACTTTTTAAAATTAATCAGTTCATCAGTAGTACTTATTGAGGACTCACCCTGTCCAGAACAATGTATTAAGCCCTAGGAAAAGTTGTTCTTGTCTTATGCTGTTGAGTCAACTCCAACCCATAGCGACTCCATGGATACATTTTTCCCAGAACGCCCCACTTTCATCTGCAATCATTCTGGTAGTGTATCTTTAGAGCTTTCTTGGTAAAAATATGGAAATGGTTTACCATTGCCTCCTTCCATGCAGAAAATGTAAGTCTCCTCCCTCTAATCTCTCCTATGCCGCTTTTGCCCAGCAAAGGGGAATTTTGACTTGTAGCAGATTGCCTTCTGCTCGGTAACCACTACCCAAGTTAGGAATGGAATGGGTAGGCCTCTGCTTGACTCTCCCTCCTGTAGCCGAGACTAGTAGAGTACTGGAAACTCTCCAGGTGTGACCCTGAGAGGGACTTGGAAGAGTACAGCATGGCTTAGTGGAAAGATCACGGGCTTGGGAGTCAGAGGTCATGGGGTTCTAACCCCGGCTCCGCCACTTGTCAGCTGTGTGATTTTGGGCATGTCACTTAACTTCTCTGGGCCTCAGTTACCTCATTTGTAAAATGGGGATTAAGACTGTGAACCCCATGTGGGACAACTGATGACCTTGTATCTACCCCAGCGCTTAGAACAGTGTTTGGCACAAATAACATTATTATCATTATTGTTATTTATTGATTAAGTAGACACAATCCCTGCTATAGAAGAGCTTATGGTATAACAGAGGAGACAGGCATTTGAATAAATTACATAGAGGGGAAGTAGCTGAGATGCGCATAAGGGCTATTGGGGCAGGTTGACAGGGTTGGTTAATACCAACGTGCTTAGTGGTGGGACTAAGTGCATAGATGGGGCAGTAGGAAAGGAAATAGGATGGGACTTGATAGTTTAATCCATTTCTGTTTCTCTCTTGGATGTACCAGAAAGTGGAGGCAGGACAGAATGGGTTTAACACCTTCCTTCCCTCCACCAATGTATTTGGGATGTCTCATTGAATGCCAATTTCAACAAATGAGGTCAGTCTAATTTTAGTAAATTTTTCCTATTTAGGATTGTCCTTCTTCCTCTTGGAGATCTTACAAGATGAATGCTTTTGTGTTTCATAATGGGCTGTCATGATTTTTACCGGTAGGCTGCAGAGAGCTTGGCCCAGAAGGTGAAGGAATATGTTGGGGTAGCAAAAGAATGAAAAGTGGAGTTTTGTATTCTCTAAATATTTCCGAGTCGTCTTGTCCAAGTAAGGCAATCCTGGAAGCACTCAAATATTGTAGGAGTACAGATTCTAGAAACCTTCAGAATTTTTTTTAATGGTATTTGTTAATGCTTACTATAAGCAAGGCACAGTACTAAGCGCTGGGGTAAAATCACTGGGTTGGACATAGCCTGTCTCACGTGGGCTAAGTCTTATCCCCATTTTTCAGATGAGGTAATTGAGGTTAAGTGACATGCCCAAGGTCACATAATAGACAAGAGTGAAGCAACATTGCATAATGGCTAGCGCATGAGCATGGGAGTAAGGTCACGAGTTCTAATCCCAGCTCTTCCACTTGTCTGCTGTGTGACCTTGGGCAAGTCACTTCATTACTTTGTGCCTCAGTTACCTCATCTGTAAAATGGGGAATGAGATAGTGAGCCACACAAGGGAAAGGAACTGTGTCCAATTTGATTTCTATGTATCCACCTTAGCACTTAGTACAGTGCCTGGCACATAGTAAGTGCTTAACAAATACCATCATCACCATTATTATTATTAAGTAGTGGAGCCAGGATTAAGACCCAGGTCCTCTGACTCCTAGGCCCATGATCTTTCCACTAGCCCATGCGGCTTCTGCCTGCATCACTGCTGTGCCTGACAGTAGTCCTTCCAATCAGATACTAATAATAATAATAATATTTGTTAAGCGCTTACTATGTGCCAAACACTGTTCTAAGCCCTGGGGTAGAGACAAGATAACCGGGTTGTCCCACGTGGGGCTCACAGTCTTAATCCCCATTTTACAGATGAGGGAACTGAGGCCCAGAGAAGTGAAGTGACTTGCCCAAAGTCACACAGCTGACAAGTGGCCCAGCTGGGATTAGAACCCATGACCTCTGATTCTCAAGCCTGTGCTCTTTCCACTAAACCACAATGCTTCTGCTCCCACACTCCTGGGCCCACTGGTTGAACCAAGACAGGTCACTTCAGTAGCTCACCCAGTACAGATGAAACAGTGTTATCATAAAGATGCTCTTGCAACTGGCTTTTTAATTTACTTTTTTACCTCAAGTGGGAGAATGTGAGTATTTAATGATATTAATGATAATAATAATTGTGGTATTTGTTGCAAGATCTATGTGCCAAGAACAGTACTAAGTAAGTTCAAGGTAATCAAGTCCCATATCGGACTCACAGTCTAAATTCGAAGAAGAACACATTTTGAATTCCCATTTTGCACATGAGGGAACTGAGACACAGAGAACTGAAGTGATTTGCCCAAGATCACGCAGCAGGTAAGTTGCAGAGCTGGGATTGGAAGGTCACAGAGAGGACCTCCCCAGACTGAGCTCTCCCTTTCCCTCTGCTCCTCCTCCCCTCCCCACTGCCCCTACTCCCTCCCTCTGCTATACCCCCTTCCCCTCCCCACAACACTTGTGCATATTTGTACATATTTATTACTCTATTTTATTAATAATGTGTATATATATGTATGATTCTATTTATTTTGATGGTATTGATGCCTGTCTACTTGTTTGGTTTTGTTATCTGTCTCCCCCTTCTAGACTGTGAGCCCGTTGTTGGGTAGGATTATCTCTATCTGTTGCCAAATTGTACTTTCCAAGAGCTTAGTATAGTGCTCTGCACACAGTAAGTGCTCAATAAATACAATTGAATGAATGAATGAAGTGCTTGGAGCATTTTGGGAGATTTTCCACCATTCAATCATTCATTCATTTTATCATTTATTGAGTGCTTACTCTGTGCAGAGCACTGTACTAAGCACTTGGAATGTACATTTTGGCAACAGATAGAGACAATCCCTGCCCAACAACAGGCTCACAGACTAAAAGGGAGAGACAGGCAACAAAACAAAACAGAACCAAACAAAACAAAACAAGTAGTCTGGTGTAAATATCATCGAGATAAATAGAATCATAGATATATACACATCATTAATAAAATAGAGTAATAAATACTATATACAAATATACACAAGTGCTGTAGTTGGGGGGAAGAGGGTACAGCAGAGGGAGAGAGTAGGGACAATAGGGAGGGGAGGAGGGGCTGAGGGAAAGGGAGGGCTCAATCTGGTAAGGCCTCCTGGAAGAGATGAGCTCTTAGTAGGGCTTTGAAGAGGGGAAGAGAGTTAGTTGGGCGGATGTGGGGAGGGAGGGCATTCCAGGTCAGTGGTTGGATGTGGGCCAGGGGTCAAACCATATATGTTTATGCTTATCATTGCCCTTGATGGAGTCTCTTCTTGGGAACGATGTATGAGTCTCAGTCCTGACAGTCCGAAAGTTTTAGGATCAAGAACCTTCACGAAGGATTTGTTTAATGCACGTGGATTTCACAGTGCTATTTGCACCCTCTCATCTCATTGGGGCCAGGCATACAGTGAGTGAGGTGATAGGCAGAGAATGCCGATGATGTTCTATAAAACCGTAACCTGGCCATTAAATTGCCTTGGAAGCCACTGCAGTCTTTACGGTTCTTCAGTCAGAAGCCTTCGTCACTGGTGGCATGGCCCCAGTAAGCAGAATGGCCCAGGGGAAAGAACACTGGTTGTGGAATCAGAGGAAATGAGTTACAGTTCTTGCTCCACCATTTTTCTGCCTTTTGGCCTTGGGCAAATTCTTAACTTCTCTGGGCCTCAGTTACCATATCTATAAAGTAGGGGTTCAATCCTCCTCCTTCTGACTTACTTTTAGCTCCATGTGGGACAACAACTGTGTCAGATTTGGTTATCTTATATCTACCCCATCACTTAGAGCAGTGTTTGACACATAGTAAGCACTTAAATACCATTTACAAAGAAAAGAAAAGAACAACAAAAAGAACAAGCAAAACCAGGAACAGATCTCAGAACTTCTGATTTCCAGAGCACTTAATCTCCTACTCAAGCTAATCTCCTAGTCAAGCTAATCATCACCCACCATGCTATATATGGCCATTATGAATCTTCACATCCTAAAACAAAGGAATTTGATCTTTTTGTAGCCTGGACGCTCCTTTCTAGACAGTAAGTCCCTTTTCAACAGGGAACTTGTCTACCAGCTCTCTTGTACTATACTCTCCCAAGTGCTTAGTATAGTTCTCTGCACATAGTAAGCACTCAGTATATGCTATCGATTGAATTCTCTCATTTTAAGAATCAGAAAAAAAAATGAGGCTGGGATTAAAGTGTTCTGGGTTTTAACCTCCAGAGTCAATTAAATATTATAAAGGTAAAAATTTCAAGTGTCTCTAATTTATGCAAATAACATATTCTTTTCATTTTATTTAGAGAGTCTGAACTGAACCAGTAACTTCTGCAAAACCTTTTAAAGAGGGTAATTTGCTCTCTCCAGGCCATAAGGCAGTAGTTGCATCAGGATATGCGGCAATATTCTTAAGTAACAGATGATCCCTTTTGGTTTTTTTTCAAAATCACTCCAATCAAAACAAGAAGAGTGTAAATTTATATGGGTGGGTGGGGCTTGGGAAGATAACTCTTTCCAATATTAACCAGATGAAAAGCTAGCATAATTTGGCAGTTTTTTTGCTACCTGATTAATTACTTCAGAGGAAGTTGGAGTGAAGTTCCCTATAAGCCACTCTACCAGCATCTTAATGAAATTTATTTCCTCTGGAGTGGAACGGAGACAAACTCGAACAAACTTCAATCAGCACCTGGGCGTACGTAGGAATTTGAATTTAAATTTTAAAGATTTGTGGACTGAAGCCAATTTGCAAAACATTTCAAATTCTTCAGTGATCTTTTTAAAATTCGTAACTACAGCTATGATGCTGTAATGAGTAAATGCATAAAACTATACTTTTAATCACCCACTTTTATGTGTTTGAGATTCTGTCACTCTCATCAGATAGAACCTTTTAGGATAGAAAATATAATTCTTCTACAATTATAAACACTATATTTGCATATGTTTATGTTATTTAATTTGGCATTTCATATTTCTTGAATGTGCATATTCATATACTCTTTGGCGGCAAGTTGCTATATGAGAAAATGCATATTATAAACATACATATGCCAGTGAGTATTTATGGTACATGCTATTTTTCTTTGCTCTTTTATGATGAATAATGTTGTGTCTGAGCTTTAATAGCAAGTATGAGTGATGCTTTTCTCCCTCTCTGAAAACTGCACTTTGAAATAGTGTATGGAAACTGACCCAACTGTTAAAAGAAGCTGGACTTTGTGTCTGGAACCATATTTGAAACATTTCTACACGACTGAACTTCTACTGCTAGTGCCCGAAAAACAGAACACAAAGGGAAATTGTAATGTTTGCAGAAAAGTGCATATTTCTGCTGCCTGGTTTGCTATATTTCTCTAAATTAAAACATTATACCAAGCTTTACTTGTTAAGATCACTCTAGTATGTTCAATAGTGTGTTTTTTTTAAAAAAAAGATGATTGACTTGTTTAACCTAAAGTGATAAACTGTCCGCCCACCCATTCAAGTATACACCCAGTCCTCCCTGTGACTTTCCCATTACTATATACAACACCACCATCCTCGCGGCTCAGAAACCCATAACCTTGGAATTATCCTTGGCTCATCCCCCTCATTCAACCAACATACTCAAACTGTGACCAAATCCTATACGTTCTACCTTCAAAATGCCACTAAAATTCACCCTTATCCTAGCACTTATCCTATCCCTCCTTGACTTGCATCAGCCACCTCATTGGTTGTCCCTGCCTCCTGTTTCTCCCACTATAGTCCATACTTGACTCTGTGGACTGGATCATTGTTCCAAAAAGAAGTTCGGTCCATATTTTCCCACTTCTCTAGAGCCTCCAGTGGTTGCCTTTTGACTCTCACATCAAACAGAAACTCCTTACCTTTGACTTTAAAGTACTCATTCACCTTACTACCTCCTACCTTACCTTGCTGATTTCCACCCAGCGTATTTACTTTGCCTCCCAGCATATTCATGTCACCCTCACGCCACCCTACTCTCTGTACCTCATTCTTGTCTATTTTACCATCCTGATCCTGCCTCTGACCTGGAACTCCTTCTTGCTTCAAATCGAACTGACCATCACTCTCCCCATCTTACAAACCTTATTAAAATAACATTTCTTCCAAGAGTCCTTCCCTGACTAAGCCTTCACTTTCCCCTAGTTCCTCTTCCTTCTGCAGTGTTCTGGTAGTCCAGTTTTGCAACCTAAGCTTCACAGCCCTTAGGTCCTTATCCGTACTTTATTTTAGTCTGTCTCTCCCTCGAGAATGTAAGCTCTCTGTGGGCTGGGAACGTGTCTACCAATTTTGTTATAATCCTCTCCCAAGTGCTTAGTACAGTGCTCTGCACATAGTAAGCTCCCAGTAAATACAATTGATTGGTTGATCATTTGATGACAACATATGAATATTTTTGAAACATTTTGTGTTACAACTGGTTAATCGATAGATCCTAAAGGGCTCTTTGTCAAAGAGGAGAGGTGAAAAAGTTAAATACATCAAAGATATAAAAGAATACAAAAAGAAAATGAATATACATGGTAAAATATTTTGTTGAGTAACACACATATCTCAAGGAATAAAAGATAAAGTCAAAGAGAAATTAGCAGGGAGGGATAAATGATCAAACTGAATTTGGTTTTAAAGATGTTATGGAACGTTTATTTCAAGCAAAGGTTTTGTAGTTTTATGACTCTTATGGGACTTCTAATAAAATTTCAATCAAATAGCCATCCTAGAGTCTGAAAAGCAATTTAAGAAAGAGATGAAAATTAGCCAAAGATCAGGAAATCTCTTCAAATAATTGATATACATTTATATTTACTGGATACTTTTGTGCAGAGCACTGTACTAAGTATTATCAAGGAAATTAGCATGATCCCAGCCCTAAAGGAGCTTACGTTTGAACACATTTATGAAATGGAAGTATGTGCATGGGTGATGTAGTTATGAGAAAAAGTAGAGCAGCGAGGTGAATTATTTCACCTACTTTGAGTTTCCCCTGTTGATTTTCACGCCAAAACTCGGATATATTTATCCATGTGTTTTCAGTGGTAATGTCGTACATAGCATGTGATTTTTCTAGGGCTATTTAAAACAACTTTAAACAATAACATCTTGCTGCCTAAGTTACAAATAGATTAAGTTGAATATTTCAAATCTAACATGTAATAATAATGATTGTATCTGTTAAGCGCTTACTATGTTAAGTGCTGACTGTTCTAGGCATTGGGGTAGATACAAGGTTATCAGATTGTCCCTCGTGGGGCTCACAATCTTAATCCCCATTTGACAGATGAGGTAACTGAGACACAGAAAAGTTAAGTGACTTGCCCAAAGTCACACAGCTGATAAGTGGCAGAGCCAGGTTTAGAACCCACCACCTCTGACTCCCAAACCCATGCTCTTTCCACTAAGCCATGCTGCTTCTCTAATAGTTGAGGGTCCGTTCTTCTCCACTGATTCATTCATTCAATTGTATTTTTTAGATTGTGAGCCCACTGTTGGGCTGTGATTCTCTCTATCTGATGCGTAATTGTACATTCCAAGGGCTTAGTACAGTGCTCTGTACACAATAAGCGCTAAATAAATATGATTGAATGAATGAATGGAAAGGGGAGTATTGGCAAACGCCCGGCAATCTGCCATCACGTAGGCACTGCTACTCCACTACCCACTCACACCTTCATAACAAATCTGTCTCCCCACTGCTAGACTGTAAAGCTCGAGTAGGCAGGGATTGTCTTTATTGCTGAATTGTACTTTACAAGCTGCTAGTACAGTGTTCTTCACACAGTAAGCACTCAGTAAATACAATTGAATGAATAATGAACAAAAAGTCTTATAAAGTTATGTTTAGCTGGAGTGTGATGGAAAACAGGACACTTGCTGCAACCCAAAGGTTCCCCTGTTACAGAAGCAGGCATGTCTGCTTCAGAAGGGGATTTAAAGGGAGATAAGGAATGTTTCTTAATCAGTTGTATTTATTGAGTACTTTCTGTGTGCAGAACACTGAACTAAGCACTGGGAGAATACATAGAGTTGGTAGACACACCTGTCTCCAGTCTGTAAATACGTTGTGAGCAGGGAATGTGTCTACCAACTTGTGTACAGTGCTCTGCACACAGTAAGTACTCAAAAAATATAATTGATGATGATGATTCTCTCCCCACAGTGACTTTACAGTTTAGATAGGGAGGTAGGCATTAATATGAATGAACAACTTATTATATAAAACATATAGATATGTATAATGTTCAGCCCTCAAGGGCTGTAATCCTGTGTTCTCAGGAGTCTCAGATAGTAAAGTCCAGTTTAAATATAATAGGTGGGCTCCCTTTACTGAATATACTGTCCAGGATTTTAATTATAAGGAAATCACTTAGATGAGATTATACTTCGTAAGGGAATACAATGGTAAAGAACACAAGAAAGGGTTAATCTATCAGGAAACCCCTCAATTCCTACTGTATGAATATAGGAATAGCTCCAAAGAGAATACTTAAAGTCTAGAAATGTCTTTTCTTGAGCTCAGGAACACAAGAAGAGTGGGTCAGAATAGTAGGCAGGTAGCTGATGAAATCACTTGAGGGTTGTGTTTCCTTTAAAACTTTAATGGAAGGGACGCTAATGAAGCTTTTAGGGAATAGGGCATGAAGGGGAGCAGAAGAGGTTCTGCTTCTGGCTAAGGTAATGAAGATGAGTTGCCACCAAGGAAAGAATTATGGTTTTTCATTAGCAGAGAAGGGAGAGTAGAGTAATGCAGCAGAGGTCATACGGTAGTGATCTTTATATGAAAGTTCAGAGCATTGGATTAATCTGGAATAACTGGGACCAGGACTAGTTGAGGACTGGATGTCCTCCCGTCTCCTCAGGCTTAACATGTCCAAAACAGAACTCATCTTACCACCCAAACCCTGTCCTCCCCCTGACTTTGCCATCACTATAGACAGCACCACCATCCTTCTTGTTTCAAAAGGCTGTAACCTTGGCATTACCCTTGATTCCTCTCTGTCATTCAACCCACATATTCAATCATTAAATCCTGTCCCACCTTCATAACACTGCTAAAGTCCACCCTTTCCTCTCCACCCAGACTGCTACCAGGTGAATGTAATCATCCTCTCCTCTTGGATTCCTGCATCAGCCTCCTTACTAACCTTCCAATAGCCTGCCTCTCCCCTTCCCAGTCTGTACTTCACTCTGCTGCCTGGATCATTTTTCTACAGAAACATTCAGGACATGTCACCCCACTCTTCAAAAACTCCAGTGTTTGCCCATCCACCTCTGCACCAAACAAAATCTCTCACCATTGGCTTTAAACCACTCCATCAACTTGCCCCCTTTTACCTCACTTCACTACATCCCAGCCCTCACACTTCACTCCAACCTTCTCATTGAACCTTGATCTCACCTATCTTGCCACCAGCTCCTGGCCCACATCTTGGCTCTGGTCTGGAGCACCCTCCCTCCTTAAATTTGATTGACAGTTACTCTCCCCCCATTCAAAGCCTTATTGACAGCACATCTCCTCCAGGAGGCCTTTCCTAAGCACCCCCCCTTACCTCTTCTCCCACTCCCTCTGCACCACCCTCACTTGCTCACTCTGTTCTTACCCCCTCCCAACCCTACATCACTCATGTACCTATCCATAATTTTTTTTTATATTAATGTCCATCTCCCCTGCTCTAGACTGTAAGTTCCTTGTGGGCAGGGAATGTGTCTGTGATATTGTTGTGTATTTTACTCTCCCAAGCGCTTAGTACAGTGCTCTGCACACAGTAGGCACTCAATAAGTGATTGAATTTATTGAATGAATGAGTGAATGAGTTCTACCAAAATTAGCTTGGCTTCTATTAACTAAAGTTTGTTTATCTAGATTAAATAAAACAAACAAGCTTTGGATAATTGGTCGACCAGATAACTGATATTTGAATGATGAACTCTCCCCTCGAATTTGACTATGGAGGAAGAACCAGTAGTAGTAACATACATAATAATGGGTATAATTAAATACTGTGTATTTTTTCACAAAACACATTATGTATTTTCGTTATTTTTCAGAACACTCATTTGCAGTATATGCTAAGATTTTACTATACTTTAACAACTATTATTTGAGGCTATTTTCTATGCAATGAAAGATTAACAGTGATGAGTTGTAGATATAGCAAAACTAGCTATTACAAGCTATTATTATTAGAGGAAGCAGCATGACCTAGTGGAAAGAGCATGGGGTCCTGGAATCAGAGCACCTGGTTTCCAATCCCTGCTCTGCCACTTACTTGGTGTATGACTCTGGGCAAATAATTTCTCTGCCTCAGTTTCCAAATCTGTAAAATGAGAATTCAATACTCGATATCCCTCTTTCTTTGACTATGAGCCATGTGGGGGGGAGGGACTTTGTCTGGTCTGCTTATCTTGTATCTGCCCCATTACTTTGCGAAGTGCTTGGCACACAGGTGCTTGAATATGAGAGTGATAATAATGATAATAATAATGATGTCGACCTTGACCACCTCTACTTCATCCTTGCCTCTCCTCGCCCCACTCCAGTCCATGTTTCACTTTGATGCCTGGATCATTTTTCTACAAAACTGTTCTCTCCATGTTTCCCAACTCCTCAAGAACCTCCAGTGGTTGGCCATCCATTTATGGTAAGCATAAATTCCTTACCATAGGCTTCTTAGCATTCTATCACCTTGCCCACTCCTGCCTTACTTCCCGATTTCCTACTACAACCAAAACCACAAACCTAACTCCTCTAATGCCAACCTACTCACTCGATCTCATTCTGGTCTGTTGCATCTCTGACCCCTCGCCCACATCATGCCACTGGCCTGTAACACCCTCCCTCTTCATATCCAACAGACAATCACTCTCTCCACTTTCAAAGCCTTACTGAATGCAGATATTCTCTATGAGACCCTCCCCTACTGTTTTCTCATTTCCTTTCCTCCCACTCCCTTCTGTGTTGCCGTTACATTTGGATATGCACCCTTTTTCTACCCCTTCTTCAGCCCCAAAGCACTTATGTACATATCCATAATTCATTTACATTATTGTCTGTCTCCTCACTCTAGAGTCTAAGCTCATTGTGGGCAGGGATATATCTATCAGCTCTGTTGTACTATACTCTCCCAAGTGCTTAGTATAGTACTATGTACAGAGCAATGTACTAAGCACTCGGGAGAGTACGGTACAACAGAATTAGCAGACACATTTCCTGCCTATAATGAGATACAATTGATTGCCAGGTTTTTCAAGTAAATTCCTGTTTATTTCAGCCCTCATTTCATGCTACAATTTAAACTGGCAGTAATTAGATATGAGCATCTCAAACCTCATTTCTTTTTTTTTTCCTTTTTTTTTGGGTCCTGTGTTCACATAATAATAATGATAATGAGGGCATTTGTTAAGTGCCTACTATGTGCCAAGCACTGTTCTAAACACAGGGGGAGATACAAGGTAATCAGGTTGTCCCACGTGGGGCTTCCAGATTTAATCCTCATTTTACAGTTGAGGTAACTGAGAAACAGAGAAGTTAAGTGACTTGCCCAAAGTCACACAGCTGACAAGTGGCAGAGCCGGGATTAGAACCCACGATCTCTGACTCCCGAGCCTGTGCTCTTTCCACTGAGCCATGCTGCTTATTCCTGATATATAAGTGGGATTTGACTTTTGCATATTGTGCTAAAATTTTGCTATTCCATTGTGATTGAGCATCAATTAAATGAATCAAAGACAAAAAGAAAAACAAATATTCCTTTACTTCCAGGTATTCATGGATTTGTGTGTGTGTGATTGGAAGATTCAAAAACAAAATTATCTTTATTTGGCGACTGGTAGAAAAAGTATATTAGCTTTTTAGATTGTGTTTAATGATTTGCTATTTCTTTGTCTGGTCAGTCTGTAAATTTTTAGGTGCATGATAAAAGTTAAAAATTTGGATGAAAGCAATAGGTGGCCTGGAAAGAAATATTTTACTATGGAAGATGGCTGTATTCGTCAGTCCAAAGACATCTGAAGTTGAAAACATTAGTGTATCTTGAGCCCATGTTGAACAGGGGCTGTATTGACCTGATTATCTTCTATATACTCAGGAGCTTAGTACAGAGCTTTACACACAGTAAGTACTTTACAAATGTCACCATTAATATTATTATTGCTGTTCTTGAGTTTTTTGCTGCATTTATTTATTTGAATTACTAGTAAAGGTGTGTGTTTGCTAATTTAACTGCACCATTAACAAAGCAGCAATATCTTCCATTCATTCTTATACTTTTTGAGTGCTTACAGAATAATGTATCAAGTGCTTGGGAGAGTACAATACAACAATAAACAGAAACATTCCCTGGCCACAAAAGCAACTCTTCTAATGGAGAGTTGCTTATAATACTACACAATATTAGGGGGGATAGATTTTATTGAAATAAATATTTGGAATCACAATTTGCACTCATTTCTGCCATTAGTGTTCTCATTGTTCCTGTACAAGTCTCCCATTTTAATTTTCCTGGGAATTCTGAGCCTCCGGGCAGATTGTCTGTTGACATTCTATAGGCTGAACACAGCATAGTTCTTTTAATTAGCTGACATTTATGAAACACTCACAGGGTCTA
This sequence comes from Ornithorhynchus anatinus, assembly GCF_004115215.2. NCBI lineage: Eukaryota > Metazoa > Chordata > Mammalia > Monotremata > Ornithorhynchidae > Ornithorhynchus > Ornithorhynchus anatinus. The sequence goes on from NC_041728.1 coordinate 162,047,500, forward strand.
GATGCTTTTCAGAGTATACCAAAAGCATGAGTCCCTCTTCCAAGAATATGTATTTCTCTGTAATGTAACTCTGAAAGAGGATCATCACTGAGTAACAAAAGACACGTAGAAATGTCATATTTAGGTGAATCTATTTATTTAATGGTACTTGTCAGGCACTATGGGCCAAGCACCATAATCCCATGCACTTACCACAGTGCTCTAAACAGAGTAAGCGCTCAATAAATATGATGGAATGAAGTGTTGGAGTAGTGATGAGATAATCAGTTTGGACATAGTAGTCCCTTCTATTATGGGGCTTGTCACAAGGCCCCAGTTCGTACCAACTAGGACCTTCCCGGACCGGGGGAGCCTCGGTGACACGTATTAGAAGTCAAACCACACCTCTGATCACCAAGGTTACTGTGGAAAGTTTTTACTTAGTTTTGCCGACATGCAACGGACTGACGCATCCACCCACTCAGTCCACTCCACCAAGGGTCCAATACCAGTCTGTGGTCAAAGGAGCCCATTCTGCCTGTGCTCCTTCTTTCTGCTTCTAAGTGATACTGCCTTCTGCTCCTGTTTAGTGGGGCTCTTCTGCTGCTTCTGTTCATTCATTCATTCAATAGTATTTATTGAGCACTTACTATGTGCAGAGCACTGTACTAAGCGCTTGGAATGAACAAGTTGGCAACAGATAGAGACAGTCCCTGCCGTTTGACGGACTTACAGTCTAATCGGGGGAGACGGACAGACAAGAACAATGGCAATAAATAGAGTCAAGGGGAAGAACATCTCGTAAAAACAATGGCAACTAAATAGAATCAAGGCGATGTACATTTCATTAACAAAATAAATAGGGTAATAAATATATACAGTTGAGCAGACGAGTACAGTGCTGAGGGGATAGGAAGGGAGAGGAGGAGGAGCAGAGGGAAAAGGGGAAAGTGAGGCTTTAGCTGCGGAGAGGTAAAGGGGGGGTGGTAGAGGGAGTAGAGGGAGAAGAGGAGCTCAGTCTGGGAAGGCCTCTTGGAGGAGGTGAGTTTTAAGTAGGGTTTTGAAGAGGGGAAGAGAATCAGTTTGGCGGAGGTGAGGAGGGAGGGCATTCCAGGACCGCGGGAGGACGTGGCCCGGGGGTCGATGGCGGGATAGGCAAGACCGAGGGACGGTGAGGAGGTGGGCGGCAGAGGAGCGGAGCGTGCGGGGTGGGCGGTAGAAAGAGAGAAGGGAGGAGAGGTAGGAAGGGGCAAGGTGATGGAGAGCCTGGAAGCCTAGAGTGAGGAGTTTTTGTTTGGAGTGGAGGTTGATAGGCAACCACTGGAGTTGTTTAAGAAGGGGAGTGACATGCCCAGATCGTTTCTGCAGGAAGATGAGCCGGGCAGCGGAGTGAAGAATAGACTGGAGCGGGGCGAGAGAGGAGGAAGGGAGATCAGAGAGAAGGCTGACACAGTAGTCTAGCCGGGATATAACGAGAGCCCGTAGCAGTAAGGTAGCCATTTGGGTGGAGAGGAAAGGGTGGATCTTGGCGATATTGTAAAGGTGAAACTGGCAGGTGTTGGTAACAGATAGGATGTGTGGGGTGAATGAGAAAGATGAGTCAAGGGTGACACCGAGATTGCGGGCCTGAGAGACGGGAAGGATGGTTGTGCCATCCACGGTGATAGGGAAGTCTGGGAGAGGACTGGGTTTGGGAGGGAAGATGAGGAGCTCAGTCTTGCTCATGTTGAGTTTTAGGTGGTGGGCCGACATCCAGGTGGAGACGTCCTGGAGGCGGGAGGAGATGCGAGCCTGAAGGGAGGGGGAGAGGACAGGGCCGGAGATGTAGATCTGCGTGTTATCTGCGTAGAGATGGTAGTTAAAGCCGTGAGAGCGAATGAGTTCACCGAGGGAGTGAGGGTAAATGGAGAACAGAAGAGGGCCAAGAACTGACCCTTGAGGAACTCCAACAGTTAAAGGATGGGAGGGGGAGGAGGCGCCAGCGAAGGAGACTGAGAATGACCGGCCAGAGAGGTAAGAGGAGAACCAGGAGGGGACGGAGTCCGTGAAGCCAAGGTGAGATAAGGTACGGAGGAGGAGGGGATGGTCGACAGTGTCAAAGGCAGCAGAGAGGTCAAGGAGGATTAGAATGGAGTAGGAGCCATCGGATTTGGCAAGAAGGAGGTCACGGGTGACCTTAGAGAGAACAGTCTCGGTAGAGTGGAGGGGACGGAAGCCAGATTGGAGGGGGTCTAGGAGAGAATGGGAGTTAAGGAATTCTAAGCATCAATTGTAGATGACTCATTCTAGGATTTTGGAAAGGAAGGGTAGTAGGAAGATAGGGCGATAACTGGAGGGGGAAGTGGGGTCAAGAGCGGGTTTTTTTAGGATGGGGGAGACGTGGGCATGTTTGAAGGCAGAGGGGAAGGAGCCATTGGAGATTGAGTGGTTAAAAATAGAAGTTAAGGAAGGGAGGAGGGCAGGGGCGATGGTTTCAATAAGGTGAGAGGGAATGTGGTCTGAGGTGCTGGTGGAGGGAGTGGCACTTGCGAGGAGGGAGGAGATCTCCTCTGAGGATACTGCAGGGAAGGATGGGAAAGTAGGGGAGAGGGTAGGTGGGGGGAGGGGAGAGGTGGAGGGGTGACTTTGGGGAGCTCAGACCTGATTGTGTTGATTTTTGTGAGGAAATACGTGGCCAGATCGTTGGGGGTGAGAGATGGGGGAGGGGGAGGAACAGGGGGTTTCTCTACTTGCTTCTGCTCCTCAACATGCCCACATGTTACACCAGGTGCCTCAAAGCAACTGCCTTTTATCCGCCACCTGTCAGCTAGGTGACTTTGGGCAAGTCACTTAACTTCTTGGTGCCTCACTTGCCTCATCTGTAAAATGGGGATTAAGACTGTGAGCCTCACGTGGGTCAACCTCATTACCTTGTATCTACCCCAGCGCTTAGAAGAGTGCTTGGCACATAGTAAGCGCTTAACAAATACCAACATTATTATTATTATTATTATTATCTGCCTTAGGTGTCAGAGCTGTGGCTTTACGTGGCAGTCATTGATTGGAATAGGCCCATTACTGGGTAGAACAGGGAGAGATAGCCCAGCCTCCCTCCATGCTCTGCCCCCACAGGGCCTCAGTCACCTGTCTCAGGTAGAGCCCATTAGTGCCGTCGTGAAGTCTCTTCCCTGTTGTTGTTCACAGGATCATAAACAATCATTAATAAGGTAGCTTGCTGTGTGCTCACCACAGGGCTCACAGTGTAAATAGGAGGGAGTAGGGTTTAATTCCCATTTTAGTGATGAGGAAACTGAGACACAAAGATTTCAAGTGCTAGCTTTTACTTACCTGCTGTCAAGTTCTGCAAAAATATTATTCCTTTCTCAAAATATAGTCATAGGAGAGGAAAAACAGTGTGAATTTCCAGCTTGGGTGTGTGATTTTCAGCTGAAGTTATTTATGTGATTCTTATTTTCCATGAACAGAAACTAAAGCAAATGACTTCACATCAATTTACCATGAATAACTAAATAATGAGTCCGTAATGGCATAGTCTTTCACCCAAGTGGCATCATATAAAACAAGCTGGGATGAATCTTTTAAGAAGTAGAAAATAGTGTCAATTTGAGACAATCATACTCAAAAGAGATAGCAAAAATAAGCAAACCCAATTGATTTCTGGACCGCAGATGAAAGAAAGATGGAGTGTTAATGTGAAACAGACAAATAATGGTTTTCTGTCTAGGTTTTGTTTCAGATTATTATATTATACACTGATTTAATCATTCCACAAAGTATGGGAAAGGCAACAGAAAGCCAACTCCTTACATTTCAGTGTTATAGCACTTTGGGCACTAGTATTTAAATGGCAGGAAGCAATGGATAGGTCAATCTAAACTTACTGGAGAACAGCATCAGAGCAGGAAAATTCATTCATTCATTCAGTTAATTTATTGAGCGCTTACTGTGTGCAGACCACTGTACTAAGTGCTTGGAATGTACAGTTTGTCAACAAATAGAGACAATCCCTGCCCAACAACGGGCTCACAGTCTAAAAGGGGAGGCAGACAAAAAAACAAGTAATCAGGCATAGTGCCTTCAAGGTAAATAGAAGCTACTAGTGCTTTTAGATAGCCAGTGCAGGAAATATTCTTAGCCATGACTGTCATTAGAAGATACTCTGGAAGATCCTATCAACAATTAATATATTTCCAATATTTAGCTAATGGATTGTAGAAGTCTTACTGTACCCGCTGAACTTCTGTCTTCCTCAGAACTTACTCCAGGCAGTGTTTCACCATTGCCTAGTGGAAAGAGCATGGGCCTAAAAGTCAGAGATCTTGGGTTCTAATCCTTGCCTTGGAACTTGTTTTCTGTGTGACGTTGGGCAAGCATTTCACTACTCTTTGCCTCAGTTTTCTCACCTGTAAAATAAGGATTAAGTACCACTTCTCTTCCTATTTAGACCAAATCCATTACGTTTCAGGGACTCTGAACTGCTGTGTCGATCCCAGAATTGGTAGAGTGCTCATACATAGTAAGTGCTTAACAAATACTGGCTGGGGCTAGAGGACAGGTAGCGCCTTTTCCAGTTTTCTTTTCTTTATCCCTGAAGCCGGCCCCTTGCCTGGAAGCTTGAGGACTCCAGCCCAGAGAAGCAGCGTGGATAGAGTTGTGGATAGAGCCCAGGCCTGGGAGTCAGAGGTTCCTAGGTTCTAATCCTGGCTCTGCCACTTGTCTGCTGTGTGACCTTGGGCAAGTCAGTTCACTTCTCTAGACCTCTGTTACCTCAACTGTAAAATGGGGATTAAGAGTGTCAGCCCCAAATGGGACAGGAACTGTATCCAACCTAATTAATTAAGCATCTGGTTAAGCATCTGGTAAATGCTTAACAAGTAATAATTATTATTATTCTTATTAATCAGAGGAGGAATAATGATGGGTCTTTTGTCCCCTTCAGGAAGTCGTGGGTTAGGTCCCCTCCCCTCGTCGGTTCCCAGCTTCAAACGCTTTGAGACCGAGGATAGAATTTTTCTTTGTCTCCTGAAACAAGCCAAGCACTGGTTTTCCAGATTGGGTATTCTGGTCATCTCACCTCTCTTCCCACCAAATTGGCTTCGGGCACCCAAACAGTAGGCAGAGCCAGCTGTCTTGAGCACTGCTTCCAGTGGGCTGAGCAGACACTGGCCACTCCAGACCAAGCTAGTCTTCCCAGGAGCAGCACGCCACCCTGCACCCCCGAGCCACCACTGGGGAAGGAACCAGTTCTGCCATCTGGGGGTGAGGGGCCACCTCCATGCCACCCTGTCATGGGGCCTGTGTGCCAGCCTCCCTACCCTTCAGTGGTCACACTCCCCAATGTGACGTCCTGAGGCCAGGACGGCCCCTCGGGCTAAGACTGGCTCGGATTGGCAGCTTGCCCTGCTCTTGGGCATCTGTATGAGAGCCTGGCTGAGCCAAGGTGTGACCAAAGATGCCCTGGACTTGAGTGTGGGGCTATGCCTGCTTCCAGCATCCTGATTTTACCTTTCTACATGGAGTATCAGTTCCAGGTAAAGATTCCTACAGCTAAACTGGCTCTGGCTCCTTTCCTGCAGGACTCTGCTGCTTCTTCCCCATGGCCTAGGATTTGGGGCTCATTCTGGGTCGGGGAGGCTGAGAGGCTCACACTGATGGAGAAGGTAAGAGTGAGCACCCCAGGCTGCTAGGCAAATGCCAGAGCCCCAGGGAGTGGAGCCCGGGAAGCAGGAGAAAGAGGCAGGCAGCCATCCCTCTGTTCATTTATGTAGAGGTCAGCCCCACAGAGGGGCAGTCAGTGTTTGTCTTCATTAATTCATTCAGTCACATTTACTTAGTGCTTACGTATGCAGAGCACCGTATTAAGCGTTTGGAAAGTACAATACAGAAATGTCTTCCCCTCTAGACCGTAAGCTCATTATGGGCAAAGAATATGTCTGCCAAGTCTGTTGTACTCTCCCTAGTACTTAGAACAGTGGTCTGCACATAGTAAGTGCTTAATAAATACCATTGATTAATAGTAAGGGCTGACATGCACCACGAAAAGCCTTTACTACTGTCCTACTATTTTCATTTTTTCTTGATCTCTACCTTCATTCCCATCTCATTTATAAGGTCACAGTTCATTCATCAGCCGCCCATCCCCCCCATCTCCCCTTGTCCTCCCAACATCACTGATAGGATGGTTTCTTGTCTCTCAACCTAATAACGTGATATACCTTATCATTCTTTTCTCATGGAAAGTATTTCAAGGGTCTGTCCAGCTCGAATGTAAGATCCTAGAAGGCAGGCCTCATATCTACTAATACCAAGTACTTAGTACAGTTCACTGCACCCAATAAGCCCTCAATAACCATCATTATTGAATTGACTGACTTAACAGAGAGTGAGCACCTGACACATACCATTTTCTTATACTAGTGAGGAGTATGATTCAGTAGCCTGTGATTTTGCAAGAGTTAAACTAGGGTGGTGGCTGTTTGGATGGACAAAAAAGGGTGGATCTGGGAAATGTGGAGGAAGAGCCAGCAAGAATTAGCAATTGATTGTGATACACAAATGATAATCAGGAGTCAAGAATGATGGCAAGGTTGTGGGATTCTCGGGCAGAGAGGATGGTGTTGAATTGATAGATGGGAAAATTATGAGGAAGAGTAAGTTTTTAAGGGAAGATGAAAAGTTCAGTTTTAGATAAGTTAAGTTTTAGGTTTTGGCGGAATATCCAAAAGAAGATGTCCAGGAGGTGAGAGGAAATGCACGTTGTAAATAAAATAGGATTCTCTCTCTTTATTGCTCAATTGAACCTTCCAAGTGCTCAGTACAGTGATCTGCACACAGTAAGCGCTCAATAAATGTGATTGAATGATGGCACGAAGGAATGAAAATAAAAAATATGGGCTAGAGAAATGGATTTGGGAATCACCAGCATTAAAAGGGTATCCGTAGCCTCAGACGGATGAGTTTCCCAAGAAAGAATATATCAGAGTTATTTATTGAGCACTGTGTTCAGAACACTGTACTAAGCTCTTGGGAGAGTACAGTACAACAGAATTGGAAAACATATTCCCTGCCCACAGTGATCTTATGGTCTAGTGAGGTAGACATACATTAATATAAACAAATGAATTATGGATATGTACATAAGTGCTGTAGGGCTGAGGGTGGGGTGAATACCAAATGCCCAAAGGGTCTGGATACTAGTTCATAGACAACATGGAAGGGAGAGGGAGTTTGGGGAAAAGAAGACTTAATTTGGGAAATCCTCTTGGAGGAGATGTGACCTTAATACAGCTTTGACTATAGAGAGAGTGGTGGTCTGGCATATATGGAACGGGAAGGAATTCCAGGCTGGTGGTCTGGTGTGTATGGAGGGGGCGGGAACTCCAGGCTTGGGGGAAGACGTGAGAAAAGGATCAGTGGTGAGATAGACAAGACCGGAGCACAGTGAGTAAGCTGGTACTAGAGGAGGGAAGTGTGGGGGTTGGATTGTAGTGGGAGATCAACGACATAAGATAGGCTTGTCCAAGAATAGATCGCACAGAAGAGAATTGTACACATAGGGGGTGAACAGTACAAGAGGAGGCAGTAATTGGTATGGAAAAAGAGGAGTCAGAGAAGAAACTGAGTTTGGTTTTGAAGAGTGTTTCGAGGAGGAAGGAGGAATTCACAAGGAAGGAGTGGTTTACAGTATTAAAAGTGGCCGAGAGTTCAACGACAATTAGGACAGACTAGGTGATGTTAGTCGTGTCTGTAAAATCACTGGTGTCCTTGGAGAGGACTGTCTCAGTGGCTTGAAGGTGGTGAAAATAGAATTCTAGTGCACTGAGAAGGGGAAGAAGAAATTGTAGTTGAAAGGAGATAAAGGTAGTGGGTGTAAATAATCTCCAACAGTTTTGGACCGGAATATGAGTGGGAAAATGAAACTATAATGGGAGAGATTTCCCTCTACTCCCCATTGCACTTCCCTTTTTCCCTTCTCCATATTTGATTCCTCCCTTGTCTACATGTTTATATTTTCTATGCCTTTTTCTCTCTCTCCCCAATCTCTCCCTTTCTCTCCCTCTCGCCTTCCCACCCCTTGCCTTTTCTCTTCTCTTTCCTTTTCTCTCTCCTCATTCCCAAGAGGCCAGCCTAATGGCATAACTGAGGATAGGATCAAATGTATTGACCCAACTTCAGTGGCGTTAAAATGGAAATTGTGCACAACTATTTCCCAGTGTCTTGTGGGTCAGTCCCAGTAAAGCTGATTGATCTAGTTATCTGCCAGAGAAATTCGACATGGAATTACTAGAGAGAAAATGGTCTCGCTTCATTTTGGACATAAATTCATATGTGAGGGTCACTGCATACTGCTTTTGGTGCACAAGCACCGCAATTAACTCTAAATGATGCCCTAATTGCCTAATTGTATGAGAGAGCTCAAAAGGGCATAATGGTCATTTTGATTCATCCTCTAAAATACACTTTTGGTGCTTAATAAGTTCAAAAATTGTTCTCTCTTAACATCTTTTCATTTCCCCACTCCTCCATTTCTAGCATAGATTAAAGGAATACTATGAGTCGTGACTTCTTTTTTTTTTAAAAAAAAGAAAAACTTTCAAAACCATCTGAATGAAGCAAAAATTGGTATTTAGGTTCACAAGATAACACTATTTTGAACATTCACTGTACATTTTTACTTTTGCTTTCACAGTTCTATTAATTTTCCAACATTTAATGAGGTTTGAATTTCATGTGAAGTTTTCCTTAACCCGTGATTTGTTTAGAATGTCATGGTTTAAATGCAAAAAAGAGTATGTTATCTCAATTTAAAAAAGCATGTCAAATACAAGAGCAGACAGACGGGGTTTGATTGATGTTTAGAAGTTATTTTTTTCTGTGAACCCTTGTCAGACTAGAAATCATAAAACAGAAGAGAGGCTTGGTTCAGTTCTCATTCCCTTAGGGGATGAACAGAAAAGTATTTAAAATTCTGGTAGAGTAACTTCAAAAAATGTAGCACTGAAATAATTTATTTGGCTACAGAGCACAACTGAACTCTTACATTGAAATTATTCTTTTTGAACTTGCACATGGAGCCAGTCAGGTACGATGGGTGTCGGATTTGTGGAGGGCAGGTTCTATCTGCTTCACCATCCAAAGAGCGGCAACTGTGTCGGTCATTCTTGTTCTTTTCCCATTGATTACTGACTGGACAATGGGAAAAAGCAGTAGGAAGTCAGATATTTAACAGATGGGAAAAGCAAGAGGAGCAGAGCTAAAATGCAACTGATTCCATTTCCTCAGGACATAGAGGTAATAATAGTAAAGATGATAATGGCATTTGTTAAGCACTTACTCTGTGCCAAGCCCTCTTCTAAGTGGTTGGGCTAAATATTCATTCAATCTTTCAATAGTATTTATTGAGCACTTACTATGTGCAGAGCATTGTACTAAGCACTTGGAATGTACAATTCGGCAATAGAGAGAGACAATCCCTGCCCAATCACGGGGTCACAGTCTAATCGATGGAGACAGACGGCAGAGCAAAACAGAACGAAACAAAAACAAGACAACAGTCCGAGATAATCAGGTTGGACACAGTCCCTGTCCCACATAGGGCTCACAGTCTTAATTCCCATTTTACAAATGAGGGAACTGAAGCACAGAGAAGTCACACAGCAGTGGTGGTGGTGGAGCCAAGACCAAGATTAGAACTCAGGTAATTTTGACTCCCAGGCCCATACTCTACCCACTAGGCCATGCTACTTCTCTAAGGTATCTTCTTACATGACTGGGGAAAAAGCCTCTCTAAACAGACATACTTTTTACAATAGCATTTGCCCATGTCTATCATAACTTTCAAAAATGTCAACCTCAACACAGCCAAAGACTACAAAAACGTATAATTGTAATCATAGTTTCTCTAGAATGGTTATTCATTCATTCAATCGTATTTACTGACCACTTATTGTGTGCAGAGCACTGTACTAAGCACTTGGAAAGTACAATTCGGCTACCAATCCCTCCCCAACAATGGGCTCAAAGTCTAAAAGGGGGGAGACAGGCAACAAAACAAGACATTTAGACAGGCATCAATAGCATCAATATAAATTGAGAATTTATTGGTATATGAATATACATAATATTATATGATATAAATGAATATTCTCATTAATATGAGAATAAATCAATATAAATTCGAGAAACAGCATGGCTTAGTGGAAAGAGCACGGGCTTGGGAGTCAGAGGTCATGGGTTCGAATCCTGACTCCACCACTTGTCGGCTGTGTGACTTTGGGCAAGTCACTTAACTTCTCTGGGCCTCAGTTCCCTCATCTGTAAAATGGGGATGAAGACTGTGAGCCCCACATGGGACAACCTGTTAACCTTGTATCTACTTAGAACAGTGCTCGGCACATAGTAAGCGCTTAACAAATACCATCATTATTATTGTTATAAAGTGCTGTGGGGTGGGGAGGGGGGAGAAGAAGGAGGGAGTAGGAGGAATGGGAGGGGAGGAGGGGCAGAGGGAAAGGGAGGAATCAGTCTGGGAAGGCCTCCTGGAGGAGGTCAGCTCTCATTAGGGCTTTAAAGAGGGGTAGAGAGTTAGTTTGGTGGATGTGAGGAGGCAGGGCATTCCAGGCCAGAAGTAGGACGTGGGCTAGGGTTTGTCAGCGGGACAGGAGAGAAGGAGGCACAGTGATGTTAGTGTCAGAGGAGCGGAGTGTGCAGGCTGGGCTGTAGAAGGAGCAAAGGGAGGTGAGGTAGGAGGAAGCAAGGTGATGGAGAGCTTTGTACCCAAGAGTGAGGAGTTTTTGCTTGATACAAAGTTTGTTAGGCAGCCACTGGAGATTTTTGAGGAGGGGTTTGACATTCTCAGAGCGTTTCTGTAGGAAGATAATCCAGGCAGCAGCATGAAATATAGACTGAAGGTTAGAATAGCATCAGATAGAAGAGGGGATATCCTGAATCCACTGATAGTTTGCGAACTCCTAACAAGCAGGGATGTTACACTGATTCTCTGGTATTTCCCAATGATTCCAGTTGCAGTCTCATCTGAACCACCTTCAAATGGATAATTATGAGGTCCTCAGAGGTGGGGACCCTGTCCTTTACTTTTCCTGTAATTCCCCAAGTACCTTGTACAGTGTTCTGCCTACAGATCCTCAACAATTACAGTGGATGAATGAATGGATGAATGAACAGAAAATAGTAATAATTATTATGATTTGTATTAGGTGTTTACAGTTAATTTTATGCTTAGTAAATATGTGTATGAATAGTAGCTACTGAGTACCTATTGTTAGCGGAGTACCATACCTGTGAAACGTATGAAAAAATAAAAGTGATATGATTCCCTGCCCTCAAGGAACTTATATTCTAATAGAGGAAAGAGCAAGGGTTCTTGAGAAGAGAGCTTCTGGGTCCAGAGTTTGGTCCCTCAGAATGATGATAATAATAATAATAATAATAATGATGGTATTTGTTAAGTGCTTACTATGTGCTGAACACTGTTCTAAGCGCTGGGGGAGATACAAGGTAACCAGGTTGTCCCACGTGGGGCTCACGGTCTTAATCCCCATTTTCCAGTTGAGGGAACTGAGGCTCAGAGAAGTGAAGTGGCTTGCCCAAGGTCACACAGCAGACAAATTGTTGAACTGGGATTAGAACCCATGTTCTCTGACTCCCAAGCCCGAGCTCCTTCCACTGAGCCAAGCTGCTTCTCAAAAGACAACCTTTCCTTCACAGCGTCTCTAAAATCCACTCCTTCTCCATCCAAACTGCTACTACACTGATTCATTCATTAATACTGTTGGTATTTGTTAAGCGCTTACTATGTGCAGAGCACTGTTCTAAGCGCTGGGGTACGTACAGGGTCATCAGGTTGTCCCAAGTGAGGCTCACAATCTTCATCCCCACTTTACAGATGAGGGCACTGAGGCACAGAGAAGTGAAGTGACTTGCCTACAGTCACACAGCTGACAGGTGGCAGAGCTGGGATTCGAACTCATGACATCTGACTCCCAAGCCCGGGCTCTTTTACACTGAGTATTTATTGAGCGCTTACTATGTGCAGAGCACTGTACTAAGCGCTTGGAATGTACAATTCAGCAACAGATAGAGACAATCCCTGCCCAATGACGGGCTCACAGTCTAATTGGGGGAGACAGACAAAAGCAAGACAAAATAATCATGATAAATAAAATCAAGGGGATGTACACCTCATTAACAAAATAAATAGGGTAATAACAATATATACAAATGAGCACAGTGCTGAGGGGAGGTGAAGGGGGAAGGGGGAGGAAGCAGAGGACGGAGGGGGAGCAGAGAGGGAGCAGAGGGAGCAGAGGGAAAAGGGGAAGCACAGTCTGGGAAAGCCTCTTGGAGGAGGTGAGCTCTCAGTAGGGCTTTGAAGAGGGGAAAAGAGTTAGTTTGGCGGAGGTGAGGAAGGAGGGCATTCCAGGACAGCGGGAGGAAGTGGCCCAGGGGTTGATGGCGGGATAGGCGTGAATGTGGCACGGTGAGGAGGTGAATGGCAGCAGAGTGGAGTGCGCGGGCTGGACAGTAGAAGGAGAGAAAGGAGATGAGGTAGGAGGGGGCAAGGAGATGGAGAGCCTTGAAGCCTAGAGTGAGAAGTTTTTGTTTTGTGCGCAGGTTGATGGGCAACCAATGGAGGTTTTTAAGGAGGGGACTGACATGCCCAGAGCGTTTCTGTAGGAAGATGATCCAGGCAGCGGAATGAAGAATAGACTGGAGCGGGGAGAGACAGGAGGAAGGGAGGTCAAAGAGCAGGCTGACACAATAATCCAGCCAGGATATTATGAGAGCTTGTACCAGTACGATAGCCGTTTGGATGGAGAGGAAAGGGCAGATCTTGGCGATATTGTAAAGATGAGACCGGCAGGCATTGGTGACAGATTGGATGGCTGGGCTCCCTTTTACCCTGCCTTGACCACTGCACCAGCCTCCTCACTGACATCCCTGCCTCCCAACTCTTCCCACTTCCAGTTCTTAGTTCATTTTGTTGCCTGGATCATTTTTCTATATAAACACTCTAGCAGCAGGGCTTAGTGGAAAGAGCACGGTTTTGGGAGTCCTCGTTTCTAATCCCGGCTCTTCCTCCTGTCTGCTGTGTGACTTTGGGTAAGTTACTTAACTTCTCTGTGCCTCAGTTACCTCATCTGTAAAATGGGGATTAAGAATGTGAGCCTCACATGGGATAACCTGATTACCTTGTATCTACCGCAGTGCTTAGAAAAGCACTTGACAAATACTATCATCATTATTGTTATTAGTCCATGTCCTTTTACTCTTGAGGAACCTCTCGTGGTTGCCCTGTAACTTCCACATATAAAAGAAAATCCTTACCATCGACTTTAAGACTCTCAGTCAGCTCTCTCCCTCCTGCCTTATCTTTCCAATTTCTTATTAGAAGCCACACCTCACACTTCACTCCTCTAATGCTAATCTGCTTACTGTATCTTTATCTCTTCTGTTTTACCACTAACCTCTTGCTCATGTTTTCCCTCTGGCCTGGAGCTCCTTCCATCATAGACTACAGGCCACCATTCACCTCATATTCAAAGCCTTACTAAAATCATATCTTCTCCAACAGGCCAAAGGCCTCTCCCTTCTGTTTCACCTCTGCACACGGATCGGTTCCCTTTAAGCATTTGAAATTCACCCCAACTGCAGCCTCACAGCACATATTTCCTTGTGGGCAAGAATCGTGGATACCAACTCCACTCTACTCTCTCAAGCACTTACTAAAGTGCTCCGCTAACAGTAAGTGCTCAAAAAAAGATTGATGGATTGATTTATTCTGTGAACTCCTACTTGATGGTGGACAGAGAGGCTGGGATGTGCAAGGTGAAGTTTTAACCTGAATCCATATGATTTTCCTTTTTTCTAGCATTGCTACTGGATGAGGTGAAATGTAGCAGTTTTGCTCAGAGACAAGAGTGGTGGGAGGGGAGCATAAGGATGAGGTGAAATATTCCTTCGTCCTTCACACACTTGTTCTAACATTCATTCAGAGATTGATTCCCCCCTTCACCAGCGCTAACCAATCACCCATGGATTCACACAGACCCACTCCTGACCAGGATGTGGCCAAGATTCTGGAAAAATGTTGCTATGAAGGTTGGAGCCTGCCTACCCTCCTGAGGCTGAATTCTGGCTTGGCAGCCATCTAAGGGAGCAAATCCTAAAAGCAGAAATGATAGTAAGCCAGACAGCCTGAATAAAGAGAGACATGGGGCCCAAAAGAATGGAAAAATACAGCATGGCCTTCTCTGTGCCTCAGTTACCTCATCTGTAATAGGGGAATTAAGATTGTGAGCCCCATGTGGGACAACCATTTACCTTGTGACAGTGCTTAGCACATAGTATGCCCGTAACACTTGAGACTATGAGCCTGATGTTGGGTAGGGATAGGGATAGGGATTGTCCCTATTTGTTGCCAAATTGTATTTCCCAAGAACTTAGTACGGTGTCTGCACACAGTAAGTGCTCAATAAATATGATTGAATGAATGAATGAATGAAATGAAAGGGTGAACCAGAAGAAAAGGGATGCATGACCAGAGGAAGAAAGGGTAAATAGAGGGGGCAGAAAATGCATGGGAAGAGAAGATAAGATTAGATAAAAATAGAACACTAATTGATCACGAGTGCATATTTATTGCTGAGTGAGACAGCATCTGGGTGGAAAGAGAGTTTGTGGAAGGTTGGTAGAGAGGTGGAACCCTGAGTAAATTAGTGGTATAAATGATGGGATAATTGAGTGGGAGAAATTGGTATGGTTTGCGTGTGTGTGTGTAGGGGAAAAGGGTAGTCATTTGGAAATAATAATGAAGAAAGCCAATAATGAGTAGTGGAACTGTGTTCCCAGAAGGACTGTTCAAAAAGTAAAAATAATCTGAAATAATATAATAGGAAACAGAATTGTCTGCTTTCAGATAGGGTTATTGTCCCTGATTTTAGTTTCAACATAAAAAAGATTAGAGCGGCTCTGTCTTTAAATGTTTTTGGCATTTGACTTTAGTTGAACCTTTCACTGAAAAACATCCGTACTTGCATATTTCTGTAAATGTAGATTCCACATCAATTGGTTTATAGAACTATGCAGTATAAATCTCATGTTGGCCTTACTAGGAAATTGTGGTCCCCTCTAAACTGCAGACTCCCTACGACCAGGGATCATGTCTACCAACTCTATTTTAATGTACCCCCAAGCCTTTAATACAGTACTCTGCACAGTAAGCATTCAATGAGTACCATTAAAACTTGATCAGTTTTAAAATCCTGACATCATTAGACAATTAAAAAAACAATAAAATCCTTCAGTTACAGCAAATGACCCAAGCAGCGGTGAAAAATGAATAGTAGTGGGGAAGCATGGTGGCTTAGTGGCTAGAGCAGCGGCCTGGGAGTCAGAAGGATTTGGGTTCTAATCCTGGCCCCACCACATGTCTGTTGTGTGACCTTGAACGAGTCATTTAACTTCTCTGAGCCTCTGTTACCCAGTGGAAAGAGCCCAAGCTTGGGAGTCAGAGGTCACAGGTTCTAATCCCTTCTCTGCCGCTAGTCAGCTGTGTAACCTTGGGCAAGTCACTTAACTTCTCTGTGCCTCAGTTACCTCTTTGTAAAATGGGGATGAAGGCTGTGAGCCCTACGTGGGACAAACTGATTACCTTGTATCTACCCCAGTGCTTAGAACAGTGCTTGACACAAAGTAAGCCCTTAACAAATAGCAACATTATTATTATTATTGTTATTATCATCTGTAAAATGGTGATTGAGTGTGAGACACATGTGGGACAGGAACTGTGTCCAACCTGATTAAATTGTATGTACCACAGTGTTTAGAACGGGGCTTGGTACATAGTGCTTAACAAGTACCATTATTAATATTGTTATTATTATTATTAACAAGGCCCTAGTCACGGCATGTGATTAAGTGATTTATTGCTGCTTTTCTATTGCAAACACTCTTAGGACTCTTAAGAAAAAGGAGGCAAAATATATCTGGTCTTTTTTTTTCTGTGGGATTTGTAAAGTGCTTACTTTATGCACTGTATTAGCGCTTGTGTAGATGAAAGATAATCAGGTTGAACAAAACCCCTCTCGCACATAGGGCTCACGGTGTTCCCATCTTGCAGATGACATAACTGAGGCACAGAGAACCTAAGTAGCATGCTCGAAGTCACACAGAAGACAAGTGGTAGGGCTGGGGTCATGTGATGAGCTAATAACTAAAAAGTAATAACTGTGATATTTTCAAGTGGTTGCTATGTGCCAAGCATTGTACTCATTGCAGAGATAGATATTAGATAATGAGGATAGACACACAGTTGATGGCCCACTTGGGGCTCACAGTCTAAATAACAGGGAGAATAGGTATTGAATCCCCATTTTGCAGATGAGGAAATTGAGGCACAGACAGAGAAGTTAGGTGACTTACCTAAGGTCACACTGGAATCCAATGGCAGAGCTGGGATTAGAACCCATGTCCTCTGACTCCAGGCCCAAGCATGCTCTTTCCACTAGGCCTTACTGCTTTGAAGATGAATCATTTTTTTCCAGAGTTAATCTAAACAAATCTTTAGATTATTTAGAATTTAATTAGCATTTTACATGGTCTTGAATTGAAATCTGATGATCCTTATGACCATTGGAACTGATAAGTAAACTCTATTTGCTAATCTTACAGGAGAAATTAATTTCACTTATTTTCTAACCACAAAAGGGGAAAGTGTTAACAGGATACTAAACTAACATAAACTGAATCTCATTACTGCAATCAGCTATTTTCATACTTCATGCACTGTTTGGGAAATCAGAAAAACAATAAACAACCAGAAGTCTTAAATTTAAGAACGGATTTTACTTTTTCTATTGAAATATTGCCATGCTCATACCTGCAAGAAATGTGGCTAATTATTCCATCTAATCAACTAGGGGAGCCACAGGTAGACTGCCAAAAAATCATCCTTTCAAGACATACCACTGCCAATTTACTTTCTTCTAGGAACACATTTTCCAGCAAAATCAGTGGCAGGGGTATTTGTACCATCAGAGTGATGTGTCAGGCATTGTGAAACTTGGGGAAGATACAGAGCACGGAAGAACCGCTAAAACAATCGGCTACGGCTTTCTTGTTCAAAAGAACATGCCTTAACAGGCATTGGTTTGGAGCACTGCTTTCTGATTAGGCTTTTACGTTCCAACTTTATTTCAAAAACCCTGGCTGAGGTGGATGGTGTGAAAGTAATCATAGGTTACTTTCAGGATTTGCAAATGTAGTGATAATAATACCCCTGTCGAGAGAATTCCTGCCGGAACCTAGCTTCTTGCTTCTAAATTTGCTATTTATAGTTTTCTTGTAGCTTTTTGGTGCTACAGGAAAGATCGTTGAAGGTTGTAGAAAATTATTTTGCACCTTGATCACGATGACTGCTATTATGGTGACCAACCCCTTAAGAAGCCAATAGCTCCAGAACACTTTTGCCGGCTGACGTTAGCAAGCTGTTTTACTCCAAGTGGGTTATGACAGTATAGATGCCCTGTAAGAAGCATCACATCCTACATCAAGCTAGCCGTAATCAAACTGGCTTGGAAATGAGGAGCAGGGCTCCGGGAAGGTCAAAGGCAAGCATTTTTTGCATTTGAAAAGACATTTTCTTTTGTATTCTAAAGGAATAACAGCAACACAAACCTACCAAGGAGTTTTTGATCAATCATTCAACCCAGATGTCTGGAATGAGAGAGAGCACTGCCTGGGAGTCAGGAGACTTGGGTTTTAATCCCGGCACTGCCATCTGCCTTCTGTATGACCTTAGCAAGTCAGTGTCTCAGTTTCCTCATCTGTAAAATGGGGAAAAGTACCTGTTCTCCCTCCCTCTATGGGACAAGTACCCCGTGTCCAACCTAATTATTTTATACAATAATATGGGTATTTGTTAAACGCTTACTATGTGCAGAGCACTGTTCTAAGCACTGGGGTAGATACAGGGTAATCAGGTTGTCCCACATGAGGCTCACAGTTAATCCCCATTTTACAGATGAGATAGCTGAGGCACAGAGAAGTTAAGTGACTTGCCCACAGTCACACAGCTGACAAGTGGCAGAGCTGGGATTTGAACCCATGACCTCTGACTCCCAAGCCTGGGCTCTTTCCACTGAGCTACACTGCTTCTCTATATACATCTCTACTCCAGCCATTTAATACAATGTTTGATATGTAATGAGCACTTAATAAGTATCATCTTTTTTTTTATTCCTATCTAGAGAGAACAAAATGTTTTGACAGACACTATAATGTTCACCCTTAGCTTTAGCACAAAAGCATATACATGGGGAATTTATAAATCCTTTTTCTATGAATGCACTTTGGGTACAGCATGGCTATGGGAAGCACTGTAGCTTAGTGGAAAGAGCTGGAGCTCGGGAGTCAGAGGTCAGGGGTTCTAATCCCAGCTCTGCCACTTCTCAGCTGTGTGACTTTGGGCAAGTCGCTTAACTTCTTTGTGTCTCAGTTACCTCATCTGTAAAATGGGGATTAAAGCTGTGAGCCCCATGTGGGGCAACCTGATTACCTTGTATCTACCCCAGTACTTAGAACAGTGCTTGGCACATAGTAAGCGCTTAACAAATGCCATCATTATTATTATTAAAAACTGGAAACATATACAGTGTTATCTCTGCATCCAAATACTTTTCATTCCAAAACAGTAAGTGCTCAACACCCTCCTCATCATCAGTGATATTCTACACTTTAAACCCTAAAACTACCCACTCACTGCTAGGTTTACTTCATGTTTCTATTCCAACATTCTTTACACAGACTATAGAAAATGTATTTGATTATGTGACCATGATATTCAGTTGTACAGTAAACACACATGAAACATGGTTGTCTAGAATGTTTTCAGATTACACCTTAAAAATGGTTTGGTAAATACATCTCTAGGAAAAGAAGAGATATTTTACAACTGTAAGGCATCCTTGGGTGGCAGGGATGTAGAACATTAATTTTCAGTAGCTGGAGGCAAAGCTGACAATCCATAAGTGGGAAATCCAGAGAGTTATGAAGATATTAAATCTCACATCTGGTGAGAAAATGTGTTATTTCACTGTAATGATTGATGGACATTTTCCCATTACACACTGCAATTTGGGAAACAGCACTGTTAATTGCTGGGGTTTTAGAGAAGCTCTGAAGTTCAATTCCAATTATTTAGGTTTCTGAAAAACAGAACAGCCTATGGGAAAATCACCCAAAGCTGCCACTGAGGAAAGACAAGGCCTCTATATTCTTTACACTTTTAATTTTTGCAGAACTATAGTAGAGTAGACCTTGAAGTAGAGGTCCAAGGCATGTTAGGCTTATCTCTTGTGAGTTTCTACCTTGACACTATCACAGTCTTGATTTTTTTTTTTTGCAACTCAGGTGATTATTGTTCTAATTATCATTTGCACTTAAAAATTTGTTAAGCGCTTACTATGTACCAAGCACTCTTCTAAGCGCTGGGAGAGATACAAGGTAATCAGGTTGTCCCACGTAGAGCTCACAGTCTGAATCCCCATTTTACAGATGAGGTAACTGAGGCACAGAGAAGTGAAGTGACTTGCCCAAGGTCACAGAGTTGACAAGTGGCAGAGCCAGGATTAGAACCCATGACCTTCTGACTCCCAGACCTGTGCTCGATCCACTACACCAGGCTGCTTCTCTAATGTGTTTAGAGGACTGTACTTAGCATTTGGGAGAATATAAAAGAGAAGACATTCATTCAATAGTATTTATTGAGTGTTTACAATGTGCAGAGCACTGTACTAAGCGCTTGGAATGTACAAATGGGTAACAGATAGAGACAGTCCCTGCCCTTTGACATGCTTACAGTCTCCTTTGAGCTTATAGTCTAGCAAATTGTAATTTTCTATTATTACTCCTTTCCCTTCACCAGATAGAGGTAAGAAAAGAAAATTCTTAGGTTCAGAGTGGTTCATTTCTTGCGTGTCAGTCCACAAGTTTTATGTTTTCCCTAAACAGTATTTTACTAGTGATCTTCAGGCTTCAATCGGTATAACTAATGTCCCATCCATATTCATGGCACTCTATTTACATATTTAATAAAACCATCATGATTATTGCTATTAGGTAAAATGAAAGGCCCTTCAGTAATGTCCAGGTCTGAGAGGGATTTTATTTAAGGAGTATTTTTCTATTATGAAACCTAAAGTAGATAGAAAAATGACATTCTCCACCTCTCTTGGCCTTCCTAGCCATATATGAAGAGAAAAGCCTCCACCTGCCTTTTTTTTTTTTAGTATTAAGCACTTACTATGTGCCAGGCACTTTGCTAAGCACCGGGTAGATAGGAGCTAATCAAGTTGGACACAGTACATGTCCCACCTGGGACTCAGTCTTAATCCCCATTTTAATAATGTTGATATTTGTTAAGTGCTTACTATGTGCAGAGCACTGTTCTAAGCGATGAGGTAGACACAGGGGAATCAAGTTGTCCCACGTGGGGCTCACAGTCTTAATCCCCATTTTACAGATGAGGTAACTGAGGCACAGAGAAGTTAAGTGACTTGCCTATAGTCACACAGCTGCCAAGTGGCAGAGCCGGCATTCGAACCCATGATCTCTGACTCCAAAGCCCGTGCTCTTTCCACTGAGCCACACTGCTTCTCCTAAGATATGAGAGCTGCCAAACTCCCAACCTTCAAAACAGTCCTAATCTCACATCTCCTCCAAGAGGACTGCCCTGATTAAGCCCTCATTTCCCCTCTCTGCCCTCCCTTCTTTGTCTATGTACCCCTTAAGCACTTTGATACTCACTCCAGTTCTACAGCAAGGTACAAGTGGAGGTGATAGATTTTGAAAGCAGGTGAGAAACTGTGTGGCCTACTAGATAGAGCAAAGGCCTCGGAGTTGTTTTACTGTTCTCTTAGTTTTACAGATAACTAGGGCACAGATAAGTTAATAGTAATAATAATAATAATAATTGTCATATTTGTTGAAAGCTTACTATGTGTCAGGCACTGTACTAAGTGCTGGAGTGGATGCCAGCAAATTGGGTTGGACACAGTTCTCTGTCCCATGTGGGGCTCACAATCTCAATCCCCAGTTTAATAATAATGATAATAATGGTGGTATTTGTTAAGCACTTACTATGTGCAAAGCACTGTTCTAAGCGCTGGGGAATACAAGGTGATCAGGTTATCCCACGTGGGGCTCACAGTTTTAATCCCCCTTTTACAGATGAGGTAACTGAGGCACAGGGAAGTTAAGTCACACAGCTGACAAGCGGCGGAGCCGGGATTGGAACCCATGACTCTGACTCCCAAGCCCAGGGTCTTTCCACTGAGCCAAGCTGCTGTTTACCGATGAGGTAACTGAGGCACAGAGAAGTTAAGTGACTTGCCCAGGGTCACACAGCCTCCCTCTCCTTCCCCTCCTTCGAAGCCCATATCATTCGCCTCTACCACCCACTCCAGTTACTTGTCGCTGTCATCTATCGCCCTCCTGGTCCCACCTCCGACTTCTTCAACCACTTGACCCCTTTCTCACCTTCCTCCTCTCCTTCTCTCTGCCCACTCTGATCCTTGGAGACTTCAACATCCATACGGATGTACCCGACGACTCCTCTGCCGCCCGCCCGCTATCCCTCCTCGACTCTGCCGACCTCCTCCTCCACCATACCGCGCCCACTCACCGACTCGGTCACACCCTCGATCTCGTCATCTCCTACCGCTGCACTATCTCCTCCCTCACCAACTCTGAAATCTCTCTCTCTGACCATAACCTTCTCACCTGCCTCATCTCTCACACTCCCTCCCCCTGCAAATCTTCACTACTGCCCCACAGAGACCTCCGCTCTCTCGATCCCATCCGTCTTTCCAATAGCATCTCTCCTCACCTTGCCGCCCTGTCCTCACTTCCCACTCTCGATGATCGGGTCTCCACTCTCAACTCCACCCTCTCTACTCATCTCGACTCTCTCGTCCCCCTTTCCCTCTGCCGCTCTCGCTCCACTAACCCACAGCCCCGGATCACCTCCTCCGTCTGCCTCCTACGCTCCTATGCTCGAGCTGCTGAGCGCTGCTGGCGAAAGTCCAAGCACCAAGCCGACCTCACACACTTCAAATTTATCCTTTCCTGCCTTAACTCTGCCCTCTCCTCCGCCAGGCAAAGCTTCTTCTCCTCCCTCATCGACACCCATGCCCGTCACCCCCGCCGATTGTTCCGGACCTTTAACTCTCTCCTTAGGCCCCCTGTTCCTCCCCCTCCCCCATCTCTCACCCCCAATGATCTGGCCACCTATTTCCTCACGAAAATCAACACGATCAAGTCTGAGCTCCCCAAAGTCACCCCTCTGCCTCTCCCCTCCCCCCCACCAACCCCCTCCCCTACTTTCCCATCCTTCCCTGCAGTATCCTCAGAGGAGATCTCCTCCCTCCTCGCAAGTGCCACCCCCTCCACCTGCGCCTCGGACCCCATTCCCTCTCACCTTCTTAAAACCATCGCCCCTGCCCTCCTACCTTCCTTAACTTCTATTTTTAACCACTCAATCTCCAAGGGCTCCTTCCCCTCTGCCTTCAAACATGCCCACGTCTCCCCCATCCTAAAAAAACCCGCTCTTGACCCCACTTCCCCCTCCAGTTATCGTCCTATCTCCCTACTACCCTTCCTTTCCAAAATCCTAGAACAAGTCGTCTACAATCGATGCTTAGAATTCCCTACCTCCCATTCTCTCCTAGACCCCCTCCAATCTGGCTTCCGTCCCCTCCACTCTACCAAGACTGCTCTCTCTAAGGTCACCCATGACCTCCTTCTTGCCAAATCCAATGGCTCCTACTCCATTCTAATCCTACTTGACCTCTCTGCTGCCTTTGACACTGTCGACCATCCCCTCCTCCTCCATACCTTATCTCACCTTGGCTTCACGGACTCCGTCCTCTCCCAGTTCTCCTCTTACCTCTCTGGCCGATCATTCTCGGTCTCCTTCGCTGGAGCCTCCTCCCCCTCCCATCCTTTAACTGTTGGAGTTCCTCAAGGGTCAGTTCTTGGCCCTCTTCTGTTCTCCATTTACACTCACTCCCTCGGTGAACTCATTCGCTCTCACGGCTTTGACTACCATCTCTACGCAGATGACACGCAGATCTACATCTCCGCCCCTGTCCTCTCCCCCTCCCTTCAGGCTCGCGTCTCCTCCTGCCTCCGGGACGTCTCCACCTGGATGTCGGCCCGCCACCTAAAACTCAACATGAGCAAGACTGAGCTCCTCATCTTCCCTCCCAAACCCGGTCCTCTCCCAGACTTCTCTATCACCATGGATGGCACGACCATCCTTCCCGTCTCTCGGGCCCGCGATCTCGGTGTCATCCTTGACTCGTCTCTCTCGTTCACCCCACACATCCTATCCGTTACCAAGACCTGCCGGTTTCACCTCTACAATATCGCCAAGATCCGCCCTTTCCTCTCCACCCAAACGGTTACCTTACTGTTACGGGCTCTCGTTATATCCCGGCTAGACTACTGTGTCAGCCTTCTCTCTGACCTCCCTTCCTCCTCTCTCGCCCCGCTCCGGTCTATTCTTCACTCCGCTGCCCGGCTCATCTTCCTGCAGAAACGATCTGGGCATGTCACTCCCCTTCTTAAACAACTCCGGTGGTTGCCTATCAACCTCCGCTCCAAACAAAAACTCCTCACTCTAGGCTTCGAGGCTCTCCATCACCTTGCCCCTTCCTACCTCTCCTCCCTTCTCTCTTTCTACCGCCCACCCCGCACGCTCCGCTCCTCTGCCGCCCACCTCCTCACCGTCCCTCGGTCTCGCCTATCCCGCCGTCGACCCCTGGGTCACGTCCTCCCGCGGTCCTGGAATGCCCTCTCTCCTCACCTCCGCCAAACTGATTCTCTTTCCCTCTTCAAAACCCTACTTAAAACTCACCTCCTCCAAGAGGCGTTCCCAGACTGAGCTCCTCGTCTCCCTCTACTCCCTCTGCCATCCCCCCTTTACCTCTCCGCAGCTAAACCCTCATTTTCCCCTTTTCCCTCTGCTCCTCCACCTCTCCCTTCCCATCCCCACAGCACTGTACTCGTCCACTCAACTGTATATATTTTCGTTACACTATTTATTCTGTTAATGAATTGTACATCGCCTTGATTCTATTTAGTTGCCATCGATTTTTACGAGATGTTCTTCCCCTTGACTCTGTTTATTGCCATTGTTCTTGTCTGTCCGTCTCCCCCGATTAGACTGTAAGCCCGTCAAACGGCAGGGACTGTCTCTATCTGTTGCCGACTTGTTCATCCCAAGTGCTTAGTACAGTGCTCTGCACATAGTAAGCGCTCAATAAATACTATTGAATGAATGAATGAAGTGGAGGTGCCGGGGTTAGAAACTATGTCCTTCCAACTCCGAGGCCTTTGCTCTATCTAGTAGGCCACACAGCTTCTCACCTGCTTTCAAAATCTATCACCTACACTTGTACCTTGCTGTAGAACTGGAATGAGTATCAAAGTGCTTAAGGGGTACACAGACAAAGAAGGGAGGGCAGAGAGGGGAAATGAGGCCCTAATCAGGGAAGTCCTCTTGGAGGAGATGTGAGATTAGGACTGTTTGGAAGGTTGGGAGTTTGGCAGCTCTCATATGAATGGGGAGGAAATGACAAGGGATAGATGAGATTGAGGTAAAGAGAGTAAATTGCTGTTATAACGACAGAGTATGCAGATTAGCTTGTAGTAGGAGATCAGGTAGATAAAATAGAAATTAAAGCTGTCTGACCTTGGGCAAGTCACTTCTCTTCTCTGTGCCTCAATTCCCTCATCAATGAGTAATGAATCTGTGAACCCCATGTGGTTTGGGGACTGTGTCAAACCCAATTTGCTGGTACCCACCCCAGCACTTAGTACAGTGCCTGGCACATAGTAAGCACTTGACAAATATAATAATACTAATGATAGGGATGAGAGTTGAAGACATGAGAGTAAATTAGTTTTTCAAGATTGGGTGTAGATGGAGAATAGAAGGGGACCCAACCTTGAGGAGCATCCACAGTTAGAGAGTGGGAGACAGAAGAGGACCTCATGAAAGAGACTGAGAAGGGACAGCCAGAGAGATAGGAGTAGAACCAGGAGAGGAACATGGCAGTGAAACCAAGGTTAGATAATGTGTTGAGGAGAAGGGGGTGGTCTACAGTGTTGTAGGCAGTAGAATGGTCTAGGGGGATTAGGATGGAGTAGAGACAGTTGGATCTATTAAGAAGAAGGTCATTGATGACCTTAGAGAGGGCCATTTCTGTGGAGTGAAGTAGTGGCCAACTTGACTCCTGAATTAGCCTCCCAATCGAATTTAACTTCCTTCAATCACTCTCCTCCCAAATCCACACTTCATTCCCTGACAGATCACATTTCTAAAATGTTATTCTTCACTTGTGTCTCAAATGGTTGCCCATTCCTCTCACTAAGCAAAAAACTCCTGGCCATCAGCTCTGAAGCACTCAATCAGTTGAGGCATTCAATCCACGCACTACCTACTGCTTATCCTCCCTCTTTTTCCAAAAAGTTCTGGCTTTCACAGTTCATTTTTCTCAGCCCAACCTATTTACATTGCCTTGTTCTCTTTTCACGATTGATCTTTGGCTCATACCTTCCCTCCTTACCTGGAACTCCCTTCCCCTTCACATCTGGTAGATTACCAGTCTCCCCATACTCAAGGCTCTTCTGAACTCACCTCTCCTCCAGGAGGTTTTCCCTGATTAATCTTTCACTTTCCCACAACTGCCACTTCAATCAATCAATCAGTGGTATTTGTTGAGCACTTACTGTGTGCAAAAAACTGTAGTAAGTGCTTGGGAAAGTATAGCAAAATGGAGTTGGTAGACATGATCCCTGCCTACAAAGAATGTGCAGTCTACAGGGAGAGACAGACATTAAAATAAATTACAGGTAGGGGAAATAGTAGAACACAAAGATATTTACATAATCATTTGGTTACTCACACCTTCCATGGTAGCACTTAAAAAATATTATGATACTCTATTACTTTCAATTTGTATTTTATTATACAAATTATAATATCATGATGCCCTATTACTTTCTATTTTAGTGTCTTTCTCTCCTGTTTAAGTCTTTGAGGGCAGAATTCCTGTCTATAATTCTAATGTTGTACCAAGCAGTCAATCAGTGGTATTTATTGAGCACTTATAGTGTACAAAGAACTGTATTAAGTATTTGGGAGGGTATGGTGGAGTTATTAGACGTGTCCCCTGCCCACGAGGTGTTCTTCAGAAGCAGCATGGCACAGTAGCTAGACCCCGGGCTTGGGATCCAGGCGGTCATGGATTCTAATCCCAGATCTGCCATTTGTTTGCTGTGTGACCTTGGGCAACTCATGTCACTTCTCTGGGCCTCAGTTCCCTCATTTGTAAAATGAGAGTGGAGACTGTGAGCCCCATGTGGGGCAGGGACTGCATACAACCCAATTTGCTTGTATCCTCCCCGGCATTTAGTACAGTTCCTGGCACACAGTAAGTGCTTAACAAATGCCACAATTATTATTATCATTATTATTCTATCTCAGGCACTTATTTTAGTATTCTGCCTGCAGTAGCCATGTAGCCAATATTATTGATAGATTTACTGATTGAACAGAAATATTATTCATGAGACCCAACTTCCTTCATCAGTAAGTTTGTTATGGGCAGGGAATGTGTCTGTTTATTGTTATACTGTACTCTCCCAAGTGCTTAGTAGAGTGCTCTGCACACAGTAAGAGCTCAATAAATATAATTGACTGAAATATAATTTAAATGATACAAAGCCCAATATTGTCATTATTATCAACATTATCAATACTACTTACTGACTACCGTCTGTATGCAAACACTGTGCTAAGTTAATGGAATAGTATACCAGGAACAAAAGATTATCCTTGCTGATTTACAATCTATATTGTAATAACAAGAGAAGTAATTATAATAACTGTGGTACCTTTGAAGTCCTTAAAATTTCTTAATAAGTTTGCACCTTGTTAATATATTCCCCCAAAATAAAAGACTTCTGGGATGTCTTTATTTTTTGGATTTTTCCAGTTAAGATATTGGCTTAACATCCACCTCTCCCAATCCCTCCTCTGATTCGTTCCCCCCAAGGCAAATTCTGATGGACGAATCGGTTTGAGGAATCCTTCAGGTAAATGTTGTAGTCCCCTGTGGTTCTCAGTCTGGGGTGGAGGGTCTGCGCTCAACACCCAGTGTATCTTGCTTCTCAGGTGGTAGTTTTTTTTTCCCTGGTTCCCTGATTATTGGCCCCATGCCCTTTTTGTAGCAAAAGCAGAAGTTCTGTTAAAAGGGATATCAGAATCTGTGGTAGGCAAGTGGCCTGGGAGGAATCTGGTTGTGATTAATGGAATTTGAAGTGGAAGGGCAGTTTTCCTCCCCTTTACAAACCTGGCAGAGTTTCAGTTCCTTTTGAAATCTTGTAATAAAGTGCAAGCAAGTGGGAGGAAAAGCAGAAAATATTCTCCAGTCCCTGCACAAGGATTGGAATCAAGCAGCCATGGGTGGTGATTCTGAGCTGAATTACAATTGTTCAGGACCCAGGCTTCCAGAGTCAGGAAAATTGGAGGTAAGTGGGTTGTATACCCAGAAAGAGTGTGTGTGTGTGTGTGTGTGTGTGTTGGGTGGGGTGGGGGTGGCGGGGAGAGGGGAAGGAGGGTGTGAGGAATTGGCTGAAGCCTGGTCTTGGTGGCTCAAGAGGTGGGGTGGGGCAAGGAGAACCTTCCTAGAAGTTTTTCTTCTGCTTCCCTGCAAATCTCCACCAAAAACCTGGCCGGCGATCCTGATCCAGCCTATTTCCTCCCTACACCCTGACACCTCTTCACTAGCAGTGAAAAAAACCTGAACTTTAGGGAAGTTGAAAAGAGGAATAATAGCTCTGTAAAGCTACCTGTGAAATGATCAATCTGGGGTAGATAGCCAAACAGGAGGATCTCTGTTCATAAAGTTGGATTACCTTCATGGAACTATGTGCTAAGTGTTGTAGTAGATATCATATCAGATCAGACACAATCCCCCTCACAGGGAGTTCACATTGTTAATTATTTTGGGTATGTTAAATAAATTATAAGAATCCAGTTGAATAGCTCCTCCTCTAGGCTATGAGCACCTTTTGGGCAGGGAAGGTATCTACCAACTCTGAGAAGAAATCTGGCCTAGTGGAAAGAGCACAGCCCTGGGATTCTCACAGGACCTGTATTCTAATCTTACCTCAGCTACTTCCCTACTATGTGACTTTAGACAAGTCATCATCATCGCTATCAGTGGTATTTATTGAGTGCTTACTGTGTGCAGAGCACAGTACTAAGTGCTTGGGGGAGTACAGGACAACAGATTTGGTAGAAATGTTCCCTGCCCACAAGGAGCTTACAGTCTATAGATAGAGACTGTAAATTATTGTAAATTATGGATATGTACAAAAATGCTGAGGGAGAGGTGAATATCAAGTGCCCAAAAGGTACAGATTCAAGTGCATAGTCAGTACAGAAGGGAGAAGGAGCTGGAGCTAAGAAGGTTTAATCTAGGAAGGCCTCTTGGAGGAGATACTCCTTCCACCATAGTGCAGTTGAAGCACTGGGAAAAAACAGGTGTATTAAAAGCCTGAATCTTTCCAAAAATCAGTCAATCCATGGTATATATTGAGTCACTTAATAATAATAATAATGGTATTTATTAAGTGTTCACTCTGTGCCAAGCACTGTTCTAAGCACTGGGAATGGTACAAGGCAATCAGGTTGTCCCATGTGGGGCTCACAGTCTTAATCTCCATTTTATAGATGAGATAACTGAGGCACAGAGAAGTGACGTTAATTGCTCAAAATCACACAGCTGACAAGTGGCGGAGCTGGGATTAGAATCCATGCTCTTTCCACTAAGCCACTTAACTTCTCTGTGCCTCAGTTCCCTCAACAAAGTATGTGTGATTCAATATCTGTTTTCCCTCCTATTTAGACTGCGAGCCCTATGTGGAAACTGACTATCCTGAAACTACACCAGTGCTTAGTAAAGTGTTGGCACAGTAACCACAATTCATTTATTCAGTTGTGTTTATTGAGTGCTTACCGTGTGCAGAGCATTGTACTAAGTGCTTGGAAGGTCACACAGCAGACAAGTGGTAGAGCTGGGTTGGAACTCAGGTCCTCTGACTCCCAGGCCAGTGCTTTATCCACTAGGCCAGGCTGATTCTCATTCTTTCGGAAAACTCTTTGGGTGCATTGCTCAGCTGATAGAAAATATTTTCAAACATTAATGTAAGTCTTTTAGGCATTTAAAGCCTTCATTACTCATCCCTTTCCTGAAGAGCTCCCTGAAACCTGTTAACCATGTGTAAACTACTACTCTAGAAGTATTTTCTCTTTTAAATTAAACAAATTTACTTAAATCAATCTCTTCTAATAGGTCATGCTTCCCAAACCGTCGCTGCTTCTAGTGAATTTCTATAGAATTCTCTTTAAGAGACCCATTTTCCTTTCAAATTATGATTCCAGAAATTGAACAACGTTCTCTTTATCTCGCCTGTGATGATTCCTGAGATGGGATTGTTTCATAGAGTTTTCATGGTTTTGGTTTTGAAACAATATTGCATTCTTATGTACTGTTCTCCAAATTCTTTCCTTTAACGTTTCCCAACTTGGGATGGCAGAGTCTTCCTGCTTTTCTTGCTGCTTACAGTTTCTACCCCTAGGCTCACTTCTGCTATTTGATCATATATTTTACTTTTAATTCTGCCTCCCAAATTACATTTCTGCACCAAACTAGAAAAATAGCTAAGAACCAAAGAGCTTTGGGTTTCTCTGTCTCCTGCCACAGAATCTAGGAATAGGTGTGGGAGAAATCTAGGAATACAAGGGGGATCAGGAGGGACCCTGATTGTCTTGAGTGAGAGGGCCCTGAGAACCCTTCTTCGGGGCTGTAGGATAGGCCTGCAAGTCCACATCACCTTGGGAAAGCACAGGCACTGTTTGGCCTGTTGACTATCAGACTGGTTTATTACAATAAAGTTCCACTAAATGTCCCTGACAGCAAGGTTATTACTGTATTGACATATTCTTAAGTGATACCTTTTAATTTTGAAGATGGGGCAAACAGGGTGAGAAAAATAATGGCTGTAGTTGATAAATGCTTAGTGTGTGGAGCTCCGTACTAAGCTGCTTCCAGGTTTCTGGGTCCAGTCTCTTGGCCCTGGCCAAGCACTCCTTCAGTAACCCAGATCACTTTGGAATCAACAGAGCTTAGTGGATAGAGCGTGGACCTGGGAGTCGGAAAGACCTGGGTTCTAATCCCAGCTCTTCCACAATTGTCCAGGCTACTGTGTGATCTTGGACAAGTCACTTCACTTCACTGTGCCTCAGTTACCTCATCTGTAAAATGAGGATTGAAACTGTGAGCCACGTGTGGCACAGGTTCTGTATCCAACCCGAGAAAATCTACCTCGGTGTTTAGTACAGTGCCTGCAACATAGGAAGTGGTAACAAATGCAATAATTATTATTATTATTTTCATTATTATTACTAAGCGCTGAGGTAGCATATGCAAGATGATACAGTCAGATACAATTCCTATCCTTCCGTGGGCTCATAATCTCAACAAGAAGAAGAACAGGAACTGAATTCCAATTCTACGGATGAGGAAACTGAAGCACTGAAAAGTTAGGTGACTTGCCTAAAATCAGCCAGAAAAAAAGTAGCTGGGTCCTCTGACTCCCAGTCCTGTGAGCTTTTCACCAGGTCATGCTGCTTCCCAGAGGACTTGGAGTCCTGAAAGAGCCCTACGCCAGACCCAAAAGGCTGGGCCCAGAAGCCTGAAACTAGAGTGAAGAGCCCTGAAGTAGCTCTTCCCTGAGGGTCGAGATCATGTCTAATAACTTTATTGTGCTCTCTCCCAATTGCTTAGTTAATTGTTCTGCCCACAGTAAATGCTCAATTAATACCACTTAATGATTGATTGATTGACTGATGGATCAATTGGAGCCTGACCATGTCCAGAGGAGCCCATTTGCTGGATCCCAGAACCTAATGGGATGATGACAAGTCTTGGATACTAATAAGGGGTGAGACGAGTCCCTCTGTCCCAGCTCTGGACCTTGGTGCCAACCCAAAGCCCACTGAAGCTCCATGGATGCCAAGGGAGTCTCCCAACCAGCCTCAGGTTCTCCCCCACCCTCGCCCATGGAGCCCTGGACCCTCCTGATGGAGTGGGATAAGCTCTGTTTGGTTCAAGGCAAATTTGGGTCATATGCATGTCAAGTCCTTGATGCGGAGGAATTCCAGAATCCAAAGTGGGAGAGTCAAGTAATAAGTGAGCTTGGGAGGAGTGGAGAGTGGGAGCTGGGGTATGGTGGGAGAAAAGAACTTATAAGTGAGAAAGATCTGACAGTGTCTTAAAACGTTCAGGGATTTCTGCTTTATGTGGAGAGGAAAGGGTAACCATCAACGTTTTTTGAGGAACAAAGCAGTGGGTGCAGAGCAATGTTTTAGAAAAATGATCTGATTGATAGAATACAGTTAAGCTCTGAGTAGTGTATGAGTACCTATTAATGACCTATTAATTCGGCAAAGAAACATTTCACTAAATTCTGGAAGAGTGTATTTAAGAAGAAGGCTGAAAGTCTTTTTGACTTCAGAAATTACAAAATGAACTGTGCTTTCCTAGCTTGACTGTCAGGTTTTTTTTGCCTAAGAAAGGAATTAAGCCCTGTTAGACCATTTTTTGACAAATGCTCTTTGGCAGCTATTTCATTTTTGCCCAGTTGCATGCAAAATGGGTTTAATTTTTATTTGTTTTAAAATGAATTGATCTACAGTTTGACCAGGGAAGGAAATTCATCTAACTGGACTTTAATTTTTTTGATTTCCACCTTATTCCTTAGTTTTTAAAAAGAGCTTTTTTTTATCCTTCCCTCAAACCCATTAAATTTGGGTGTACCCTATATTTTACAAGTTTCCAAAGATCAATAATGAATAAACGAACATAATTATTGAGCATTTACAATATGCAGAGTACAGTGAGCTCCTTGTGGTCAGGGAACATGTCTGCCAACTCTATGATATTGTACTCTACCAAGTGCTTAGTACAGTGCTCTGCACACAGGATGCATTCAATAAATAAGATTGATGGATAGATTGTACTAAATGCAGATGGCATTAGTAATTTCCTTACAAAGAATCTATTTCTTTGAGAATGTTTAGAAAAAATGTAGTCTGTGACGCTATCTTGAACTAGTTTAGCTTGACTGATCAAATCTACCCTATTTATGCTTCCAATTTTAATGTCATGCAGATGGGTGTTCCATGAACTTAAGCCTATTTGGGGGTGAAAAGTAAGACAAACTTTGTGTTCAATACCATGTGACCTCTGTCCTTAAATTCACCTCCTCTAGTTTTGCATTAGTTTTACATAATTTTGCTACTATAGGTTCTGCAATATGTTCCTTCCCCTTTTTTTGGAGTATGCTAATTCTTAGCCTTTTAAATTTTGTTCCATATGCAGGTGCTTGTCATTTTTGCTCATCCTTGGTAATTTTCTCTTGCTCCAAACTAAAGGATTATATTTTGAATATCTGAATTTGCCATGGTTTGGGTTTTAGGTAATTCAACCTCCTATTGTGCTTCTTGATGTGATATATTTTATTTTTAATAACGTTCTCCCAAATTCCACATCTTGTGATTTTGAAAACAGTTACAAAATTTATTCTGGTTTCACGATTGGGGGAAATTCGAGAGTGACATTCCACCAAATGCAACCAGGCAAATCAGAAAGGGAATTAAAGTCTTTTGCTTATCATCAATATTTTATCCACTAAAGTGACCTACATGTACTAAGAGTTATTAATGTAAAAGGAACGATTACCACAATAAATAGATTAGGCTTAAAAAGGAGCATATTCCCTTGGAAAGCTTTAGCTATGATGCTGAGCCAATAACCTGACTCCTCCAGGTTCTGGATTATAAAACATTAGTTAAAACACCTAAGGGCTAAATAAAGTCTGATAATTTGACCATTAACACTGTGAACCATGGCACAGTTGAGGACACCTTTCAGGTACATTGGTTAAGGTGGGTCATCAGATCTCCTTAAATGAGAATACCTGGGGAGAGAATTATTGAAGAGACTTAGCTCATTTGAGCCAGGTCATCATCAATTCAATTAACAAACCACTTGTCTGGTACATTATTAAATTTGTGCTCTTATCCTGGAATGAGGCATAGAAAGCAAGAAGACAAGAGGTGCAGTTGCATGAGTGTATTTTAAGTGAAGCATGGAAATCTCATTATCAAGGCAGTGACCAAGTGCTCAAGGGAGGTTTTTCATCAAAATACTGGCCTGAGGGGGAGACAAGTAGCTTTCCCATTCCTTTATAAAAATAGTTTTGCCATTTACACCTTTCACATTGTCCACTTACTTTTTATAGCATAATATGCAGAGTTTACTATGTGGTTTCAAAACTTGGCCAGCTTTCTGTGGCATACTTATCTTGGAAAGGGGATATCAATTCCTTGATTCAAAATTTGGGGATTGCCCAAAGGTTCCAATTAATCTCTAAGGTTCCAATCAATCAATCAATGGCATTTATTGAGCAATTACTATGTGCAGAGCACTGTACCGAGCACTTGGGAGAGTACAATACAGCAGAATTAGCAGTCAAGTACCCTGCCCACAACAGGCTTACAGTCTAGAGGGGGAGACAGCCTTTAATATGAATAAATAATTTATAATAGATAATTTTAGGATATGTACAGAAGTGCTGTGGGATTGGGGGTGGGGAGAATATCAAATATCCAAAGGACACAGTGTGTGGATAACATAGACATGGGATGGAAACAATCCAGTGCCAATATTGAGCATATTCTATAGAATTAGAGGATGGAATCAGTCAAATGGTTGTATTTATTAAGCACTTGAAATTAATTACAATAAATGTGGTATGTATTAAGCACTTACCATTATGCTTAGCACTGTACTAAATTCTGGGGTAAATTCAAGATAATTAGGTAGGACACAGTTCCTATCCTATATTAGTTTTACAGATTAAGAGGGAGGGAAAACAGACATTGAAGCCCCACTTTACCGATGAGGAAACAGACATGGTAAAGTTAAATGACTTGCCCAAGTTCACAGAGTGGGCAAGTGGCAGAGCTGGAGATAAAAACTCAGGTATCTTGACTCCTACACCTTGCTCATTCTACTAGCCAATGCTGCTTCCCATGGGCTAGTGAAGAACTTTGTACTGGAGTGCCTGGTAGAGTACAATAGAGAAAATAGAGATGAGCTCTATCCTCAAGGAGTTTCCAGTCTAGAGGAGGAATGCTGGCTAGAATCTTGCCAACAATGGAAAACAGTGTAAACACATTTGACATTCATTCAATTGTATTTATTGGATGCCTACTTGGTGCAGAGCATTGTACTAAGCACTTGAAAAGTACAATTTGGCAACAGATAGGGACAATCCCTACCCAAAAATGGGCTCACAGTCTAAAATGGGGAGACAGACAACAAAACAAAGCAAGTAGACAGGCATCAGTAGCATCAATGTAAATAAATAGAATCAGATCTATATACACATCATAATACACAAGTGACATGGAGCGGGGAGGAGTGTCACATGATTGTCACATCTCTCCTTTGCTTGTGGGGACACATGGGGAGAGTAGACATCATTAGGATACCAAAAAAACTGTTCTTGGGTGAATTTTGACTGTGATGACCTATGAAGAGGGAATGCTTTGAGGATACACAAAATGGCAACTGTTGTGTCAAAACAGTGAAGACTTGGGAGACAGCAGTAGAAGGCAAGTCCGTGTGCATGCTGCAATCAGTAATAAGAGTTCTTTAAACAGTAACACTGGGACACCAAGAGAAAAAATGAACAACAGCCCTGAACACTGTGGACAGCAAATTCACCAGTGTAGCAAGGGGAAATTTTATGTACACAAAATGAGGAAGGTATCGCTAGCGATGCTTTGGTCTTAACTGCGTCATCTGCTCCCTCACATACAGGTAAAATCTCATGGGCAAAAGTGTTATCTTGGAACTTGAAGTGGAACTGCGTGTGTGTGTGTGTGTGTGTGTACTTTGTAGTCATATTTCAGGTATCTATATTCATTCAATTGTATTTAATGAGCCTTACTATGTGCAGAGCACTGTACTAAGCACTTGGAAAGTACAATTCGGCAACAGAGACAATCTCTACCCAGCAATGGGCTCATAAAATGTCTTCATCTGGAAAAGGGATTTGAAATTTCAAATGGAGGACTATGAATATTCTGAGTGCCTTTAATATCATAGAGGTCTTTTTGCTGTTGTGAAATATTTAGTCTGTGATAAAAAATCCACTTCCTTAAGATTTTTCTGGTATTTTTTCCAGAATGACTCAGTGTTCTAACAAGAGTGTTATGTTTGTGTGGATAACATGTATCTTCTTTTCCTTTTAATTCCCTTTAATTCCAGGTCACTATGAGACTTCCTTTATGAGATTCTGCAGTCATACTTTTGCAAGCTTTTCAATACAGTGATTAATTACTGGCAGTTTTGACTCACACTTCCATTTCTTTTGGGACTAAATCATCAGTAGTAAATTAAAAAAAAACCAAAAAACCCTCTACCCCAAACCAGAATACTTTATAAAATTAAGGCAATTTTGATTTACTTATTTTTATTTGCTGTCAGTGAAACTTGTCCCCGTTCTATGAATGGCTTTCCTCACCTTCCACTGTTTAAAGAAAAGCTTTAGAGCTGTTTTATTTTAATGCATCTCTTTTCTTTAAATTTCTTATAAGTGGCATTTATGAGCAATTTCAGATTTATACCATTATAATGACATTTTAAAAAGATTATCCTTAGGCATTGCAGTGGCTTTAGAATAAATCTAGCACAAATCACTTTCACAGTGTAAAAAGGGAAAGTTCCCTAAAACGCCTTTAAACACAGTCCATCTTCTTTCAGTATTGAAAGGAGCTTCCGTCGCAGTATATTGCCCAACAGTAATTCTCAGCATTCATTTAGCATTGTGTATTTTCAAAGCACTTTACAATCATCAATTCATTTAATCATCCAGGAACTGAAACACAGAGCATTTAAGAGATTTAGGAGCAATGTTCCACATCAAGCTTCTCTCGTGGTGGGAAATGGAACTCAGGAGTTTAGTTCTTTGCTCAGATCAGTGTACCATATTATGATTAAACTTCAGGCACCCACGTGGAAAAAATAAATCCTTTTGCCCAACATAAGAGTTAAATGTAGGTGAAATTTCATTCTGCTCTCTACTTCATTATATGAAGCCAAATATCATAAATGAAGTGGGATCGAGGTCAGTACTGTACAATGTAGGTGGTAAGTTCCTTGTGGTCAGGGATCATGTATGCTCTGCACACAGTAAGCACTCAATAACTCAATAAATACGATTGACTCGCTGACCATTGTACTCTCCCAAGGGCTTAGTACAGTGCTCTGCATGGTGTTATCACTCAATAAATATCATATATAAGGGGCAGTTACTTGAACATATATATTAAACTATTTTAAAGCAGCAACTTAATGTGTTGAAGGAAAACACGAAGGAAGTAGAAATTATCCTTTGAGATGAACTTGAGTGTAGGGTAATTATATCCTAATTTGTGTCCACAACTGGCATTCAATTGATAATATTTACAGATCATCATACAAACGAGTGAGACAAGTGATTTGACAGAGTTGAGAGAAGTGATTTCTGCCCACAGGGAGCTTACATTCCAAGTGGCGAGACAGACATTAAACTAAATTAAAGAAAGGGGAAATAATAGCATACGAAAATATTTATGTAAGTACTGTGGGGTTGGGGTGAGTAACAAACTGCTTAAGGGAACACAGCCAGGTGCATGGTATAGTGGATAGAGCCCGGACCTGGGAGTCAGAAGGTCATGGGTTCTAATCCCAATTCTGCCACTTGTCTGCTGTGTGACCTTGGTCAAGTCACTTAACTTCTCTGTGCCTGTTACCTCATCTGTTCAATGGGGATTGAGACTGTGAGCCCCCTGTGGGACAGGGACTGTGTCCAACCCGATTTGCTGGTAACCACCCTAGTGCTTAGTACAGTGTCTGGCACATTGAAAGCACTTCATAAATACCATGATTATTATTAGTGTAGATGCGGAGGAAGGGCAGGGAGAGGAAATAAAGAGCTCAGTCTGGAAAAACCTCTTGGAGAAGGCCTGACTTTAGGATGTTTTTGAAGGTGGGGAGAGTGGTGAACTGTCAGATATGAAGGGGGAGAAGTTCCAAGCCCAAGGAAGAACGTGGGCAAAAGATTGGTAACTGAAAATATGAGATCAAAGTACAGAGAGAAAGTTGTGTTTAGAGGAATGGAGTGTAAGCAGTTTGGGTTGTAGTAGGAAATAAGTGAGATTAGGTAAGAGGGTGATTCTTGATTGAGTGTTTTAAAGCTGAAGAGGAGGACTTTCTGTTTGATACATTGAAAATTTTTGAGGTGGGGGGAGATATGGACTGAACATTTTTTTTTTTCATTCACTCAGTCGTATTTACTGAGCACTTACTCTGTGCAGAGCACTGTCAGAAAAATGATCCTTGCAGCAGAGTATGGATTGGAGAGGGAATAGAGGATGCAGTAGTCAAGATGGGGAAATGGTGAATGCCTGGATCAGTATGGTAGTAACTATTATGAGGCAATTTATCAGAGATTTTTATATGTCAGCATAAAAGACAAAAAGCACACTTTCTTGAGCTTTTTTACTCACATATCACACTGTATGAATATAAATGTTGGAACCAATTCTTGTCCATTTTCTGCTTTCACACCATCCTTCCATTCTTGTCTTT
This sequence comes from Ornithorhynchus anatinus, assembly GCF_004115215.2. Lineage (NCBI taxonomy): Eukaryota > Metazoa > Chordata > Mammalia > Monotremata > Ornithorhynchidae > Ornithorhynchus > Ornithorhynchus anatinus. The sequence goes on from NC_041728.1 coordinate 162,085,338, forward strand.
CTCTTCCCCTGCAGCCTGAATAATCCACCTCCACCACCCACATCATTATAGTCACCATCAACTGCCGTCTCCATGGCCCCACCTGCCATCCCTTGGGACTTTAATGTCCACATGGATACTCCTGGTGAACCCCTAGCTTCCTGCTTCCTCACAATCCTCAACTCTCTCAGTTTCCTAATCAACCTGACCTGCCCATTCATCACCGTGGACCACATCATAAATCAAATTTCATCATCACTAGTGGATTATACAGTCTTTTGCCTCACCAACTCTGAAATCAAACTCTCCAACCATAAACTACTTACCTGGCTTTTCTCCCCCATACATCTTTCTGGCAAAACGGACTTCTCCCTCAAGGCCTCCAAGTTTGTTTCTCTATTCAATCTCCCCACTCCTTGGTCTCAAATCCATCTTGTCCATGAAACACCAGTCCATTTCTCACCTTTTTCAAACCACCTACCCTAGCTACAGTACTTTTCACTGCTCTTCTGGCGATGCAAGAAATACAGGCACCACAATGTCCTCGCCCATTTTAAATTCAACCTACTCTGCTGTAACTCTGTACTGTCATAACATTATGTCTCCTCCTTTATTGACTTCCATGCCCACTGCTGAAATCAATTATTCTAGACCTGTAACTTCCTCCTTTAAGTCCCAGGGCCCCAGCTTCCTCCAGCTGTTCGGCTCTGACCTTCTCAACCAGCTCGTTGACAAAAACAGTCAAAGGTGTGAACTCTCTCTTACCCTCTCCATTCTCTAGACTCTATCATCCACTGTGCACCACCCACATCCTGGAAACATTATCCAATCTTGGCTTAACTGACTCTGCTCTCTCCTGGTCTCCTCCTACCTCTCTGGTCACTCATTCTCAAACTCCTTCATGTGCTCATCCACTGTCTCCCATCCCCTAATGGTGAGAGTCCCTTAAGGCTCAGGGTCCTCTCCTATTCCCTATCTATACCCACTCCCTTGAAGGACTCATTTGCTCCCATGGGTTCAATTACCATCTCTCTGTAGATGATTCCTAGATGTACATCTCCAGCCCGACACTCTCTCATCTGCAGTTTTGCATTTCTTCCCCCTCCAGGACATCTCTACTTGGATGTCCCACTGACACCTCAAATTTAAACGTGTCCAAATCAGAACTCCTTATCTTCCCACCCAGATGATGTCTTCCTCCTGATTTTCTGGCATCACTATCCTGTCTCATGTGCCAATAACCTTAGTATTATCCTCAACTCATATTCAATCCATCTTCAAATCCTGTCGGCTTTACCTTCACACCTTGCTAAAATCTGTTCTCTCCTCTCCAACCAAACTGTTTCCATGCTGATCCAAGCACTTATCCTATCTGTCTTGATTACTGTTGCATCAGTCTTCTTGATGACCTCCCTGCCTCCTGTATCTGACCACTCCAGTCTATATCTCACTCTGATCATTCTCCTACAAAAACGTTTAGTTCATGTTTCCCCACTCCTCAAGAACATCCAGTGGTTGCCCATCAACCTCCACGTAAAACAGAAACTCCTTTCTATCAAATTTAAAGATTATTTCCTTGCCCTTTCCTACCTTTCTTCCAGGATTTCCTAATACAACCCAGCCTGCTTTGCTCCTCTAATGTCAACCTACTTACTATACTTTTATCTCTTCCATCTCACTGCCTACCGCTCACCCATGTCTTGCCTGGAACATCCTTCCTCTTCATGTCGACAGATAATCAGTGTCCCCACCTTCAAAGCCTTATTTAATGCATATCTCCAAGAGGCCTTCCAGTCAATGATATTTATTGAGCACTTACTGTGTGCAGAGCACTATACTAAATGCTTGGGAGAAATGAGCCTTGAGGGACTCCTACTGTCAGAGGGTGGAAGGCAGAAGAGGATCCATCAAAAGAAACTGAGAAAGAACAGTCAGGTAGACAGGAGAAGAACCAAGAGAGAACAGGGTTGGTAAATCCATGGTTGGATAAAGTGTGTCCTAGTGGGTAGAGCACAAGCCTGGAAGTCAGAAGGACCTGGGTTCTAGTCCTGGCTCAACCAGTTGTCTGCTGTGTGACCTTGGGAAAGTCACTTAACTTCTCTGTGCCTCATTTCACACAATTGTAAAATGGGGATTAAGACTGTGAACCCCATGTGGGACATGGATTGTGCCCAATCTGATTACCTTGAATCTACCCCAGCTGTTAGAGCACTGCCTGCACATAATAAGCATTTAACATACCATCACAAAAAAAGATTTCAAGGATATGGGTATGGTTTACAGTGTCATAGGCAGCTGAAAGATCTAGAAGGATTAGGATGTACTATCTTCTAGCCATCAGATATGGCTAGAAGAAGGGCATTCGTTACTTTATAGAGGATTGTTTCTGTGTAGTGAAGGGGGCAGAAGCTTGGAGGGGATCTCGGAGAGAATTGGAGGATTGGAAGTGGAGAGAGATGGTGTAAACAACTCTCTAAAATAGTGTGGAGATAAGTGGCAGGAGGGAGATGGGGCAATAACTGGAGGAAACCATGATGTCAAGAGAGAGTTTTTTGTTTTTTTAGGATAGGGGATATATAAGCATGTTTGAAACCAGTGGGGAAGATTCTGTTGGAAATCGAACAATTGAAGATGGCAGTCCAGGAAGGAAGAAGGGAGGGAGCAAGTGTTTTAAAAAGGTATGAAAGAATGGGGTCAGAAGCACGTGGAAGGGGTAGATTTAGAAAGGAGGTGAGAGATCTCATCTTGAGTTACTCAGGGACTTTAGGGAGAGATGCAGAGCATCGGGGGTGGGATTGGAGAGGATGAGGGGAGATTTTAAGGAGATCATGTCAGATGGTTTCAATTTTGTTGATGAAGTATGTAGCCAGGTCATTAGTGGAAAGAGATTGTGGGGGCAGGGAGGACAGTAGATTTGAGAAGGGTGTTAAATGTCTGAAACAGCTGGCAAGGGCATGGGGTATGGGTGTGAATTAGGAAGGAGAAGTATTGTTGTGGAGAGGGCCGAATTGAAGTAGAAAAGAATGAATTTAAGGTGGACAAGGTCAGAGAGATGTCTGGATTTCCTCTATCAGTGTTCCACAGCTCAGGCACAGGAGCAGAGGAAGCAGACTGTGGAGGTGATCCAGGGTTGCGGGTTAGTGGTGCGAGATTGGGTGGTACAGGGGGAAGCAAGTGAGTTCAGTTCAGTAGAGAGGGTGGTGTTGGGTGTATTGATTTGTGCATCACGGCACCATCAAACCATTGCTCCACCTCCTTCTTACATTTCTGTTCAAACACTTTGAATGGGTTATTTACTCAGGGTACCTCCACTTCTTCTCCAGCACCATTTTTGATTCTCTGTACACTCTGGCTTTCACCTACTTTAATACACTGAGATTGCTTTCTCTTCAAGGCCACCAAGGACCTTCTTCTAACTGAATTGGATGGGGTCCCCTCCGTCTTGTCCTCACAGACCTCTTGCTACCTTTGATGCTTATTGATCACCTTGATTACCTTGTCCTGGGATCACGAGTTAACCTTCATTTGTCCAAGCCAATCTTTTGCTGGTTTTCTGTCTCTCTCTAGATGTCCTTAAGATTGTCAACTCTTCATGGGCTGGGAACATGTTTATCAATTCTGATATATTGTTTGCTCCCAAATGCCTATTAGGGTGCTCCACAAACAGTAAGGACTTGATAAATACAATTGATTGATGAATTTAAAGTCTCTTTAACAAGCTCTTCCTTGGCTTCCTTACTGTGGGTGGCCCTCAAAACTCAGTTTTTGGATAAAATTTTCAACTGAGAATTCCTTCATAGGGTCCTCTAGGACAATTCCTAATTCTATTTTACTTGGAATATGGAGGAATTGCCAAGGAAGACAGCTACCATCCCCTTCCTCATTACCACAACATATCTTTATCCCAGTTTACTTTCCTTCCCTCTAATTTATTTTAATGTCTGTCTCCCCAGTTGAAAAGTAAATTCCCTGAGAACAAGGATTGTGCCTACCAAGTGTACCCTACTCTCCCTCATGCTCAATACAGTGCCCTGAAGAAAATAAGAGCTGAGTAAATACCATTGGTAGATTGATTGAATTGGGACTCATTTTTATGGCCTGGGGATTTTATGGCATTGGGTTCTGGAACAGTTTTATGCTTTTTATCAATAGCTTTATTAACTTTGTCCACTTAAACCACATCTCCCCCACTTATGGAAATACAACTTGTAAATGTACTGAAATACTATAAAGTGCATATTTTCAGGAAAGCATATCTCTAGACTGTGTTACAGCAAATCTGAGTGATTACTAGTTTTCATAAGATAAAATGTAAATGTTTCTCTCCCAATTTAAATGCCTTTCTGAATATATCTCAAAGACAAGCCATACTAGGCTGAAATGAGGAATGTGATTGAATCATTTTAATAGTTCATAATATGTATGGAATGGAGATTGACCTCATTATGACATACAATTCCAACTAGATCTTTGCTTTAGGCACTGAAAAGTGTGGCATAATAACTTTTTGAAAAAAGTATTACTGTTGAAGATTTAGTAACAAGATTATCTAAAATACTTCTTAAATCAAATATGTTATTTAAATACTAGAAATTTTGTTAAACTTTGGTGTGGAAGCATATTGGACTACCTTCTTCTTTTCTCCAATCCTGGATTGCCATATATAATTTTATTATTATTATAGGGTTATAAATCTCAAAGACCAAATGAAGTGAAATGAATGAAAGGGAAAAGAGTTTTGATTAAATGGAGACATCAACCATACCTCATTTTCCAAATTATGATTATGCTAAAGGCATTTTAATTCTCACATTGTCAGAGCCTTTTATACTTCAATCTGTCATTTCCCTGAGCAAATTCCTGAATTGCCCATATATTCCCAAATATTAATACTTTACCTTACTGTATGTCATGTGAATATCAGCCAATTGTATTTATTGAGCACTTACTATGTGCAGAACATTGTACTAAGAGCTTGGGAGAGCAAAATATACAGGCAGATTCTCTGCTCACAACGAGCTTACATCATGCGTGACTCAGTGGAAAGAGTCCGGGCTTGGGAGTCAGAGGTCACAGGTTCTAATCCCAGCTCTGCCACTTGTCAGCTGTGTGACCTTGGGCAAGTCACATAACTTCTCTGTGCCTCAGTTCCTTCATCTGTAAAATGGGGATCAAGACAGTGAGACCTATGTGGGACAACGTGATTACCTTGTATCTGCCCCAAATGCTTAGAACAGTGCTTGGCACATAGTAAGCACATAACAAATACCAACATTATTATTAATATTATCATATCACATTTAGTTCTGTTTAAGACTTTTGAAAATCTTTGAATTGTCAGTTAAAGTTCATTAAAGATGTAGATATCTCATTTGTTGAGGTGAGGATACACTTAAAAAAGTAATCTAATGGGATGAAGGTTTTCCATAGCCTTGCAGAATGTAAAATTTCTATCTTGTTCTGCCTAGAGACACTACCACAGTAAGGTGAATATTGTGTAGTCTGACAAGTTTAAAAATCGAAATGCAGGAAATGGAAGTAACAGAGTAAATATGACACCACTAAAGTGTTCAACACCTGAATCAATCAGTGGTATTTATTGAGCACTTAATGTGCCCAGAGCACTCTACAAAATACTTGGGAGACTAAATGGCAGGGAATGTATGTTATATTGTTATATCGTACTCCCTCAGGTGCTTAGTCCAGTGTTTTGTACACAGTAAGCATGCAGTAAATATGATTGACTGACTGACAACGCAACAGTGTTGGTAGACCAGTTCTTTGCCCACCTGAAGCTCTTTCGTTGACTTTTCTTGTTACACACTGGATCCTACACTCTCCAAAGGAAACATGAACTTTGTGTTGCCACGTGTTCTGTAAAATCAACTGTCACTGGCTGCATTTTCAGAGCAGATGGTGTTGATGTCTGCCTGCCTGAAATAGGTTCATAATTCTTCCCTTACAGGGGAGGTGAAATATGTGCTCTCTACTAGCTATACTTACTGTTCAGAACTTTGACTCAAAACCCCTTCTCTCATTTTATGGATGAAGGGATAAAATATCACATTTCTCTTCATCAGAAATTCTATCTATGCATGTTTTGTGCCAGAAAATTTCTGCATAAGGAGATGGGAAAACTGAAAAGTATTAGCAATAATCTGAGCATTGTGCATGAAGATGTCAGTATTGCTCACGGACCCATGAGAGAAGACATGAGATGATACCGAATAGGAGTTCCATCTCCTAATGAAAGGGCAGAGAGCCGAATCAACCATCAACCAAGCGCATTCTAGTCAAGTTGATTCCGAACTTTTGGATTATATGAATCTGGAGAGAATGTATACTTAATTAGGGTATTATTATATGCTTGCCAGGTGCCAAAGCATTATGTCAGGCAGTGGGGTGGATACAGACAATCAGGTTAAAAATAGTGCCCATCCTATGAAGTGCTCACAGTCTAAGAAGTGGGGAAAGCAGGTATCTTATTCCCATTTTATAACTGAGGAAACTGAGGTTCAGAGGGCAAAGTAGCATTCTCAAGATCACACAGCAGGACAGTAATGGAAGCATTCCTAGAATAAGCCCAACTTTTTCTCAGCTCCCCCTCCCATGTCACCACAAATTGCTCCCTTTGCTCTTCCTCACTCCCTGCCCCCAAACACTTAAGTATATATGTGTATATCTATAATTCCATTTATAATAATAATAATAATAATGATGATGGTATTTGTTACATGCTTACTATGTGCCAAGCACTGTTCTAAGTGCTGGAGTAGGTACAATCAGGTTGTCCCACATGGGGCTCACGGTCTTAATCCCCATTTTACAGATGAGGTTATCTGAGGCACAGAGAAGTAAAGTGACTTGCCCAAAGCCATACAGCAGATAAGCGGCAGAGTTGGGATTAAAACTCACGACATCTGACTCCCAAGCCGGGCTCTTTCCACTAAGCCACGCTGCTTCTCTATATATTTAAATATCTATCTATCTATCTATCTATCTATCTATCTATCTATCTATCTATCTAGATATAGATCAATGCCTGTTTACTTGTATTGATGTCGCCTCATCCAGACTGTGAGTCCATTGAGGGCAGGAATTGTTTCTCTTTATTGCCTTATTGTACTTTCCAAGTGCTTAGTACAGTGCTCTGCACATAGTAAGTGCTCAATAAGTACAAATGAATGAATGAGTGAATGAATAGAATTCTGGTCTCCTTATTCTCACTCCCATGCCCTTTCCACTAAACTATGCTGCCTCCCTACTATTTGTGCAGTACACTAGTTTGAGTTGCTAAGCTATGCATTCCATTTATATGCTCAAAATGGTTTATTCATGTTTTAATCTTCTTTCTGGTAAAGTAATTTGGAATAAATTACTCTGCAGTGTAGCTCTTAGGATACAAACTCCTTGTGGACAGGCGACCCTGCTTTGTTTTGTAATGCTTAGTACTGTGCATTGCATCAAACAGAGGCTTATCAAATATTACAGATAAAAACCTTTTGTTTTCAGTCATTTATGAAAATGTTGTTTTTATTATTTATGAAACCAAACTGAAGGACATAAATAATATACAGATAAATACCTAATATACAGATTTAGTATAGGCAGAGATGTGAAGAGGGTTCATTTTCTAAATGCTGCTAATAAAGTGAAACAAAATCAAGTGAAAAATAAATAACTTGTTTCTTCTTTCCAATGATTTTAAACCTCAGCTCGAAAACTGGGCTCTAAAATTTTAGTGCTGACCCCCAAAATAGCTTGGTTTCAAACTAAAACTTTTTGCCTGAAATTACAATGAAAACATGTAAGGAGTTAACCACATTTGCATCATATTTCCATAATTAAGATTATTATTATAATTGTAATTACCAGTAATAATAACAGTGGTTTTTGTTAAGTGCTCACTATAGGCTAAGCACTGTAGTGAACAATGGGGTAAATACAAGATAATCAGTTCCCATATGGGGTTTACAGTCTAAGCAGGAGGGAGAACATACATTAAATCTGCATTTTGCAGATGAGGTAACTGAGGCACAGAGAAGTGAAGTGACTTACTCAAGGACCCACAGCCAGGATTAGAACCCAGATCCTCAAACTCCTAGGCCTAAGCTCCTACCACTAGGCAACACTGTTTCTCTATCTACAGCAATTACTAATGAAATATTAGCACAAGACCCAAGAAGCCTTTTCTTCAGGCCCCAACAGTTGCCAAAATAATCCTTCCATAATGTCCTTCCACTAGAATGACTAAGGACTTGGGAAAGGGATATTTTGTATAATGTTCCACTCTACTACCATTTGGTTCTCGCCTCAGGCAAAGTACACATGGTTTTGAGGATGTTTCAGAGGGCAGGTATTTAGATCTCCTGGTTTTTTTAGGCGCTACAGCACCATAGTGCAAGCATGCTTGACAAGGCTTTTTTGATTCAGCAACCCAACAGTTTGATTTGAATCTCATGGGAATTTCCCTTTCTATATCTGTTCTCTAAGGACAAGTGAAATTAATGATATAACTCAGTAAGTTAATAGAGTAAGTTGGAACTCATTTGTTTTCTCTGACATGTGTGAGTGAGGGTGTGCGTGGGTATGTGTGTGTGAGTGACTGGGCTGAAATGTTTTTGGAAAATGCTTGTGAAGCAAATAGATGCTTTGGAAATAAGATGAATTAGGAGAAACTGAATTTTAAACTATGGAATGAAATGAAACTGTAGTGAATGCTCTTATAAATTAAAAATTAAACTCCACATATGATGATGGTATTTGTTAAGCACTTACTATGTGCCAAGCACTGTTCTAAGCTCTGGGGTAGCTACAAGGGAATCAGGTTGTCCCACCTGGGGCTCATAGTCTTAATCCCCATTTTCCAGATGAGGTAACTGAGGCACGGAGAAGTTAAGGGACTTGCCCAAAGTCACACAGCTGGTAAGTGGTGGAAGCAGGATTAGAACCCACGACCTCTGACTCCCAAGCCCATGCTCTTTCCAATAAGCCACGCTGCTTCACAATGGTAACACTTCAGAGGTGAGGAAATCATTTATTTGGCCTATATCACAATGGAGGAGGGACATTTAGTCCCGTAGCAGTATTTTCAGCCACACTTGTACTCATAGGTAGAACATATACCTGCGAACATGAATTATAATAATGATATTTGTTAAGCGCTTACTATTTGCAAAACACTTTTCTAATCGTGGGGGGGTGGAGGGCGCGTTACAAGGTGATCAGGTTGTCCCATGTGGGACCCACAGTCTTAATGCCCATATATAAGCATCTGGGAGGGTACAACAGAGTTGGTAAACACATTTCCTGCCCCAAACAAGTTTTCAGTCTGCATTCTATAGTGCTCAATCCACTAGTCCACACTGCTTTTGTCCTGTCTTCAGTCTTCAGTGGGGGAGTTAAAAAAAAAATGAGGACAGAACTGGAAGAGGAGTGGAAGTGGAAAAGCTTGAACTATAGCCTGGACAATGAGGTAATAATAATAATGATAATAACAAACTTTGCATCCATCTCCTCAAATAAAGCTCTTTTTAAGCTGCCTTTTTTCATAGAATTAGTGACTTTTAGTATTGTTGACTAATGTGTAAGCTTCATGAAGGCAGGGATCATGTGTCTCATGTGTTTTGTACTCTTCCAAGTGCTTGGTACTTTACTCTGCCCACAGAAAGCACTCAGTAAATGTCATTTATTGATCCCATATATCATTTCTCTCAGATATCGTAAGAAGAGGTCACACCAAGAAATTTGAAAAGTGACATATACTTAGACTGTGAACCCTATATAGGACAGGGACTCTATCTGACCTAACTTGTATCTCTCACAGGGCTTAGAATAGTGCTTGACATGTAATAAGCACTTAAATACCATAATAATAAAGCATATCAATATGCTATGCTATACTGCACATTAATAATGGGAAAGGACAGAGTTCTTCCAACTCTAGACTGTAAACTTGCTGAGGGCAGTAAATCAAACCAAAACTCTTCATCATTGGTTTTAAAGCACCCAATCACCTTGCCCCCTCATACCTCATCTCGTTACTCTCCTACTACAACCCAGCCCACATATTTCATTCCTCTAATGCCAACCTTCTCACCGTACCTTGATCTCAACTAACTCGCCACTGGCCTCTCATGCAAATCATGCGCCACTGGCCTCTCACGCACATCATGCCTCTGTCCCGGAATGCCCTCCCTCCTCAAATCTGACAGACAATTACTGTCCCGACTTCAAAGTCCTTTTGAGGGTACTTCTCCAAGAGGCCTTCCCTGACTAAGCCCTCCCCTCCTCTTCTCCCACTCCCTTCTGTGTCACCCTGATTTGCTCACTTCATTCATCCTCCCTTCCAGGCCCACACCTCATATGTATATATCTGTAATTTATCTATTTATCTATCTATCGATCTATCGATCTATCTATTTATTTTAATAATGTTGGTCTCCCTTTCTAGACCATAAGCTAATTGTGGGTAGGGAATGTGTCCGTTTGTTGTTGTATTCTCCCAAATTCTTAGTACAGTGCTTTGCACACAGAAAGCATTCAATAAATATGATTGAATGAATGAATGAAGGAATGTATATGCTAACTCTGTTCTGTTGTACTCTCCCAATGCTTAGTACAGTATCACATTGTAATACACATTGTAAGCACTCAATTAAAACCATTGATGGATTGATTAATCTGATGCTACCAGCTATATCATCTTGGATTAATCTTAGAATCTGAATAAAGAGCAATGTTTATTCTATTGCCAGAGCCCAGGACCACTGAAATGGCTTACTGATTTTACAGGGATAAGGAACATCAAATAACAAAAATAAGAAGCAGTGTGGCTCAGTGGAGAGAAGCAGCGTGGCTCAGTGGAAAGAGCACGGGCTTTGGAGTCAGAGGTCATGGGTTTGAATCCTGGCTCTGCCACTTGTCAGCAGTGTGACTGTGAGCAAGTCACTTCACTTCTCTGTGCCTCAATTCCCTCATCTGTAAAATGGGGTTTAAGACTGTAGCCCCATGTGGGACAACCTGATTCCCCCGTGTCTACCCCAGCACTTAGAACAGTGCTCTGCACATAGTAAGCGCTTAACAAATACCAACATTATTATGTGTTATAATAATGATGGTGTTTATAAAGCACTTCCCTCATGTCAAACATTTGTCTAATCTCTGGGGTACATACAATTTAATCAGATTGGACACAGTCCCTGTCCCACATGGAATCAGTCTTAATCCCCATTTTCCAGAGGAGGTGAGTGAGGCATGGAGAAGTGAAGTGACTTGTCCAAAGTCACACAGCAGACAAGTGGCAGAGTCAGAATTAGAACCCAGGTCCTTTTGACTTCCGGACGAGTGCTCTATTCACTAGACCAGACTGCTTTTTTATGCTCTTACTATGTAGCAAGGAATGTAATGAGCACTGGGGTCATTCATTCATTCATTTATTCATTCAGTGGTATTTATTGCACGCTTACTATATGCAGAACACTCTACTAAATGCTCGGAATGTACAATGCGGCAACAGATAGAGATAATCCTTGCCCAATGACAGGCTTACAGTCTAATCGGGGGAGACAGATGGCAGAGCAAAACAGAACGAAATAAAAACAAGATAACATCATCACGAAAAATAGAATCAAGGGGATGTACACCTCATTAATAAAATAAATAGGGTAATAATATATACAAATGAGCACAATGCTGAGGGGAAGGGGGAAGGGGGAGGAACAGAGGGAAAGGGGGCTCAGCTGAGGGGAGGGGAGGGGAGGGAGAAGGGGGAGGAACAGAGAGTGGAGGGGGAGCAGAGGGAAAGGGAAGGCCTTTCTCAGTCTGGGAAGGCCTCTTGGAGGAGGTGAGCTCTCAGTAGGGCTCAGTAGGGTCGATAAGATAACCAGGTTGGACACAGTCTCAGTCCCCCATTGGGCTCACAGTCTAAGTGGGAGGGAGAACAGAACTCTCAATGTGATACCCTGCATGGTTCATGGCCACTGTGGCCACTCTGATCTTTCAGTGGTAGGTTCAGAAAGACTCAGTTTGGGATCTTCCGTTCATGGAGAGCCATGAGATTCCACCAGACTTTCTAGAGTCAACTCTCTCCCTCCCCTTAGTGAAGCTGGGAATTTTTTTTTGTTGTTTATGTTAAGTGCTTACTGTGTGCAGAGCGCTCTTCTAAGTGCTGGGGTAGATACAGCCTAATCAGGTTGCCCCACATGAGGCTCACATTCTTCATCCCCATTTTACAGGTGAGGTAACGGAGGCACAGAGAAGTTAAATGACTTGCCCACAGTCACACAGCTGACAGGTGGCAGAGCTGGGATTCTAACCCATGACCTCTGACTCCCAAGCCCGGGCTCTTTCCACTGAGCCACACTGCTTAATTTAATGGTGGCATCTTTAAAATCCTGTGGCAACTCTGTAGTACTTGATTTACAGGGCCCAGGCTTGGGAGTCAGAGGTCATGGGTTCTAATCCTGGATCAGCCATTTGTCAGTTGTGTGACTCTGTGCAAGTCACTTAACTTCTCTGTACCTCAGTTACCTCATCTATAAAATGGGGATTAAGACTGTGAGCCCCATGTGAGACAACCTAATTACCTTGTATCTACCCAGCGCTTAGAACAGTGCTTGGAACATAGTAAGCGCTTAACAAACACCATCATTGTCATATTCATCATCAATATACTGCCCTCCTGCAGGAACATGACTGGCAGCAGGGGAGACTTCTTCGTATGCAAGCTCCTCTAGACTATAAACTCACTGTGGGCAGAGAACGTGTCTACTAACTCTGTCATATTGTACTTTCTCAAGCGCTTAGCACAGTGCTCTGCACACATCAATAGGTCAATAAATATTGATTGCTTGATGATTGTGCCTTGCACCACACCCAGAAGATGACTGTTAGATGATCATCATAGGAGCAACAAGGACAGTGATTCGGAGGAAGACTGAGTTAATAATGATAACTGTGGTATTTGCTAAGCAGTTACTAAGTACCAGGAACTATACTAGGTGCTGGGGTGGACACAAACAAATCAGGTTGGAAACAGTCACTGTCCCACATGGGGCTCACAGTCTTAATCCCTATTTTACAGATGAGGTAACTAAGGCCTGTAGAAGTAAAGTGACTTGCCCAAGGTCACACAAAAGACAAGTGCCAGAGCTGGGATTAGAACCCAGGTCCTTATGGGTTATATACCAACCTTGCCGACAAAGCAGACAGACGATCAAAAATCAACACCACTGTTAGAATAGAATGCCTACTACTGAATCAGGTAGCACATTGGTCAGTGATTCATTCATTCAATCATATTTATTGAGCACCTAATGTGTGCGGAGCAATGATGCCAGGAAAGACAAGGAAATAGAAATCAGCAACACTAGGAGATTCTTTGCAGACTCAACAGTAGTGCATGACCCAACATGATATCTCAAATATTCCTTGTTTTTTGTCAACATCGCTGTTAGAGTGGAATGCTTGCCCCTGAATTAGGAAGCACAATATTCAATGATGCCAGGAAAGACAAGGGAGTAGAAATCAAGGAAGGTAGTATGTCCTATGCAGGCTTAAAAGCAGTGCATGCCACGTGCCAACGGGGCATCTAAAATATTCTTTTTTTTTTCATCAGCTGAAAGAGAGAGTTGGTGATCATAGGATGAATTTCAGCACATCCAATCAGGGACTGGAGACCATTTAATGGTGGTAGTGAGGGGGAAGTGGTCAATATAAAAAGTTGTAAACTGTGTCTTGGTGATTTTGTGAATTCCCTCAAAGTATGACTTTTTGCTAATAATTCTCATGGGAACAAGGATTTATATCTCAGCTGCTTAAAAGGGACTGAAATGATGCAGTTACTCGTTCTTTGTCATTCAAAAGTGCCTGATTAAAAGGATTGGCCTATCGCAACATTGCGGATCAAAATCAAGACCTGATTGTGTGTGGCGAAAGACCTGACTGTGTGTGGTACCTGAAAGGAAAGAATAATGTGTTGGCTGTGGTTAAAGTGACAAGGAGGTAATATTTCTTCTCTTAAAAAAGTAATTACTAGTGGAGGAGAATAGGCACAGTCATCCCAAGATTTAAGATGACATGAAGTAGTTGGTGTTACAGGTACAAAAAGTGATTTATCCTAGTGGGTCCAGATATTTAATGTAATGCAAACAACTGAATATTTTCACGGTCTGTATTGGCTTGAGTCTCTGAGATCTAAAAAAATCCCAGTCAAGAGAAGAACTCCATGATAGAGGACACATGCATAATTCATGTCCTATTCTCTCTCGTCTAAATCTTGTGATTTACAATAACCTAAAATACAGATTACCTTTCTTGGAACATTTTGGTGCTTTGAGGTAGGTGTGACATCATTATAATTAACCTAATTGTAGTAAATATTATCTACCTGAATACTTTCACGTGGAGATGGGTTTCTCTGCTGCCTATTGTTTAGCAAAAGATGTGTGGAATGTGTGGCTTGCCTGTCTTCAAATATAGATGTCCTGGGCTCCCGTCAAAGCACCATTGGGATTGATGAATCTGATCTGCATGTAAACTCACTGGTGTGTGAGATGAATAGCATTGAAAATGAGGAACGTAGAGCACTGAAATGTGAGTTTAGTCCGTTGCTATATTTAATCACAAATTATATTAAATCTTGTAATGCAATCATAGTAAAGTATAATTTAAATAATATAATTTTGCTGTACAAAGCGTTATGTTCTGAATTAAATAGTGCTTCCTACTACACTCTGATTTCTAGGTAAAATTCTAGAGTTTAAATTAATTCATTTTCAATGGGGTTAAATTCACAATTAGTCAGTCGGTGGTATTTACTGAGCACTTGCAGTGTACTGTAGTAAGTGCTTGGAAGAGTATTATTCAATAGAGTTGGTAGATAAGTTCTCTGCCCACATAGAGTTTACAGTACAGAGTAAGAGGCAGGCATTAATATAAATGAATAAATGATTTCTATATAGATAAGTGCTGTGGGGTTCAGGGTGGGGTGAATATCAAGTACTTACAGGGTATAGATCCATTTGCATAAGTGATGAAGAAGGGAGAGGGAATAGAGGAGAAGAGGGCTTAGTCTAGTGAGATAAACAGGAAATAAAAAATAGTTTCAGATAGGGCAAGCCAGATCTTTGTGAACAGGGAACGTGTCTACCAATTCTTGTATTGTACTCTCCCAAACACTCTACACGTAGGAAGTGTTAAATAAGTATTGAGGGATTGATCGATAAGAACATGTACCTCAGTGCTCTGGGAACGTAGTGAGCATCAAGTGCTCAGTGGGTATGGAAACAAGGGTGTAGGCAATGCGGAAGGGAGGGAGAAAATGGTGGGGTGATGAGAGGTTAGTCAGTGAAGGATTCCTGGAGGAAATATGATTTTATGCGGGCTTTGAGTCTGGGAAAGCAACGTTGCTTAGTGGATAGAGCATGGGCCTGGGAGTCAGAAGGACCTGGCTTCTAATCCCGGTTTGGCCACAAGTCTGCTGTGTAACTTTAGGTTAGTCACTTGACCTCTCTGAGCCTCATTTACCTCATCTATAAAATGGAGATTAAGATTGTGAGCCCCATTTGGGACAGGGACTGTGTCCAATCTGCTTAACTTGCATCTACCCCAGTGCTTAGAACAGTGCTTGGCGCATGGTAAGCACTTAACAAGTACAAAGTTTTTTTTTCATTATTATTATTTTATGGGGAAGGGAGATCTAGATAGGAAGGAGATATGAGTGAGGGGTTGATGGTGAGTGATAGATATGAGATCAAGATACAGTAAACATTATTATTTCCACCACTATTATGCTCTTTTTGACTCAGGGATGCAAATAGGGAAGAATGACCTGCGGTGGGGTGTCGGTGAAAGGCTAAGTGCTTGATTGCCCGTTCCATTTGGAATTGGGTAAAGCTGGTACTTTTTTTGTTTGTTTCAGGGAGACACAAAACCCAGGAACCTAGGCAGGGGACTGGGCTGCCCCTCCTTGGGGAGGACTGGACTGGGTTAGGCTGCACAACATTGGTGTCTGTGCCATGGGAGGAGGCTGGGCCTTGATGCGGTGCCAGCCAGCCCCAGTCCAAGGCTCGGATGCCAGATATGCCAGGCAGTCACCCGCAATGCACCCTGCCTTTGCTCATCAGCCTGCCTGGCTCCAGACCTGGGTCGGACCAGTTCTTGGTTGGTGTGGGGAGAATACTGTCTGGCTCTGGGCAGGACTTGAGGGCTGGGCCCTGGGAAGGGTTTGGGGGTCACTCTGGGATAGTCACAGGGGGAGTGGTGGCTTGGCTTATGGCAGATTTTGGGGGCCGCTTTGGGGTGGACATGGGGAAGTGCTGGCCTGGTTCCAAGCAAGGCTTGGAGGCCTCTTTGGGGTGGACACTGGGGAGAGTGAGCCAAACTCTCGAGAGGGGTTGTATTTTTGTGATGGAGCGATACCACAATGATCAGCATTTTTCTAAACAAAGTCAGTTCTTATCATGCCCATAACTAGCAGAATGATTTACATCCTCGCCACCTTATATTACTTTCCTGTAGCTGTAAAGTTGCTAAAACACCAAGAAACACAAAATCTAACACCATGCAGTGCAGTAAACCTGACATGACAGGCTCACAACCACTTTTTCAAACAAAGTCTACTTATATCTGCTTGTGCTGGTCATGGTTTAATGGCATAATAATAATGGTATTTGGTAAGCATAAACCATGTGCTTAGCACTGTACTAAGGACTGGGGCAGACTAAGCCTCACTTTTCCTCATCTCCCGCTCCCTCCTGCATCTCTCTGACTTGCTCTCTTTGTTTTTCTTCCGCCTCCCAGCCACACAGCAACTTATATATACATGTTTCTGTAATTTCATTTATTTGTATTTTATTAAATATTTTATTTGTCTGCCTCTTCTCTTCTAGACTGTAAGCTCGTTATGGGCAGGAAATGTCACTGTTTCTTGTTATATTGTACTTTCCCAAGTGCTTAGTAGTGCTATACACACCATAAGTGCTTGATAAATATGATTAAGTGAATGGATTAATGTAAATTAATCAGGTCAGATATAACCTGACCTGAAGCAGCACGGAAGCAGGGTGTCTTAGTGGAAAGAGCATGAGCTTGGGAGTCAGAGAACGTGGGTTCTAATCCCTGTTACGCCACTTGTCAGCTGTGTGACCTTGGGCAAATCACTTAATTTCTCTGTGCCTCTGTTACCTCATCTGTAAAATGGGGATGAAGACTGTGAGCCCTATGTGGGACAACCCGATTACCTTGTATCTACCCCAGTGCTTAGAACAGTGCTTGGCACATAGTAAGCGCTTAACAAATATCAACATCATGATCATTATTATTATTATAACCCCTATCTCACATGTGACCCTTAGTCTAATGGGAAAGAAGAATGGCTATTTAATCCTAATTTTACAAATAAGGAAACTTGGGTGTAGAAAAGTTAGGTGACTTGTCTAAAGTCACTTAGCAGGCAAGTGGCAGAGCTGGGGTTAAAACCCAGGTCCTCTGACTTACAGGCCCATTCTCTTTCCCCCAGACCACGCTGCTTCTCAGAATAGCCTTGTGTCAATCAGTGATATTCCTGAATACTTGCTTTATACAGAGCACTGTACTAAACTCTTGGGAAAGTACAATTTAATAGATTTGTTAGACACGTTCCCTGCCCACAAGGAGTTTAAAGTCTATACCAGGAAACGTGCAATTCAAAGCATTGCAGATAGGGAGGAAGTCCCAGATTTTCCCATTATGCATTATTCAAAATATGTAATGGAAGCACCCGGTTATACCAAACTCTGTTACATTTAGTGCTTACTATGAAAACACTTGGATATCTTAAGGAAAAGCATCCACCTCAAGACCATTTCCAATAATGCTGGGAGGGGTTTGGAGGTGTCATTCCGAAAGAGGTTCTGAGTGGTTTTTTTCTTTCTCTCATTCTGGCAAAATTTCGCGTATTAATTATTGACAGTCGTGAATTCACTTGGCTTTGGATTGATTTTCATGAAAGGTTCTTAATGGGTAAACATTAGTAGTAATTCTATACCTCATTCCCAAACCTCAGTTGAGGTCAATCAATTAGTCAATCTTATTCATAGAGCATTTATTGTGGGCAGAACACTATACTAAGCATTTGGGACAGTACATTATGACAGGACTCCTGGCTTAGTGGCTAGAGCACGAGCCTGGGAGACAGAGATCATGTGTTCTAATTCCCGGCTCCCTGGCTTGTCTGTTGTGTAAACTTGGGCAAGCCACTTCACTTCTCTGGGCCTCAGTTACCCCATCTGTAAAATGGGGATTAAGAGTGTGAGCCCTGTGTGGGACAGACTGTGTCCTACCTACCTTATATCTACCCTAGCACTTAGAACAGTGCTTGGCACATTATAAGTGCTTAACAAGTACCATAACTATTATTATTATTATTATTGTTAAAGTGACCTTCAGTGTAAGTAGGTTCTTCTCCTCTCAATTAATCACTTCTCAAAAGAAATTCCTCTCATGATGATGTAAACAGTAATAATTTCCCCTCCCCCCACCAACCCCCTCCCCTACTTTCCCATCCTTTCCTGCAGGATCCTCAGAGGAGATCTCCTCCCTCCTCGCAAGTGCCACCCCCTCCACCTGTGCCTCGGACCCCATTCCCTCTCACCTTATTAAAACCATCGCCCCTGCCCTCCTACCTTCCTTAACTTCTATTTTTAACCATTCACTCTCCAATGGCTCCTTCCCCTCTGCCTTCAAACATGCCCACGTCGCCCCCATCCTAAAAAAACCCGCTCTTGACCCCACTTCCCCCTGAGTTATCGCCCTATCTCCCTACTACCCTTCCTTTCCAAAATCCTAGAACGAGTCATCTACAATTGATGCTTAGAATTCCTTAACTCCCATTCTCTCCTAGACCCCCTCCAATCTGGCTTCCGTCCCCTCCACTGTACTGAGACGGCTCTCTCTAAGGTCACCCATGACCTCCTTCTTGCCAAATCCAATGGCTCCTACTCCATTCTAATCCTCCTTGACCTCTTTGCTGCCTTTGACACTGTCGACCATCCTCTCCTCCTCCATACCTTATCTCACCTTGGCTTCACGGACTCCGTCCCCTCCTGGTTCTCCTCTTACCTCTCTGGCCGGTCATTCTTGGTCTCCTTCTCTGGAGCCTCCTCCCCCTCCCATCCTTTAACTGTTGGAGTTCCTCAAGGGTCAGTTCTTGGCCCTCTTCTGTTCTCCATTTACCCTCACTCCCTCAGTGAACTCATTCGCTCTCACGGCTTTGACTACCATCTCTACGCAGATGACATGCAGATCTACATCTCCGCCCCTGTGCTCTCCCTCCCTTCAGGCTCGCATCTCCTCCTGCCTCCGGGACGTCTCCACCTGGATGTCGGCCCGCCACCTAAAACTCAACATGAGCAAGACTGAGCTCCTCATCTTCCCTCCCAAACCCGGTCCTCTCCCAGACTTCTCTATCACCGTGGATGGCACGACCATCCTTCCCGTCTCTCAGGCCCGCAATCTCGGTGTCATCCTTGACTCGTCTCTCTCATTCACCCCACACATCCTATCCGTTACCAAGACCTGCGGTTTCACCTCTACAATATTGCCAAGATCCGCCCTTTCCTCTCCACCCAAACGGCTACCTTACTGTTACGGGCTCTCGTTATATCCCGGCTAGACTACTGTGTCAGCCTTCTCTCTGATCTCCCTTCCTCCTCTCTCGCCCCGCTCCAGTCTATTCTTCACTCCGCTGCCCGGCTCATCTTCCTGCAGAAACGATCTGGGCATGTCACTCCCCTTCTTAAACAACTCCAGTGGTTGCCTATCGACCTCCGCTCCAAACAAAAACTCCTCACTCTAGGCTTCGAGGCTCTACATCACCTTGCCCCTTCCTACCTCTCCTCCCTTCTCTCTTTCTACCACCCACCCCGCACGCTCCGCTCCTCTGCCTCCCACCTCCTCACCGTCCCTCGGTCTCGCCTATCCCGCCGTCGACCCCTGGGACACGTCCTCCCGCGGTCCTGAAACGCCCTCCCTCCTCACCTCCGCCAAACTGATTCTCTTTCCCTCTTCAAAACCTTACTTAAAACTCACCTCCTCCAAGAGGCCTTCCCAGACTGAGCTCCTCTTCTCCCTCTACTCCCTCTGCCACCCCCCCTTTACCTCTCCGCAGCTAAACCCTCTTTTTCCCCTTTTCCCTCTGCTCCTCCACCTCTCCCTTCCCATCCCCACAGCACTGTACTCGTCCGCTCAACTGTATATATTTCCATTACCCTATTTATTTTGTTAATGAATTGTACATCGCCTCGATTCTATTTAGTTGTCATTGTTTTTACGAGATGTTCTTCCCCTTGACTCTATTTATTGCCATGGTTCTTGTCTGTCCATCTCCCCCGATTAGACTGTAAGCCCGTCAAACGGCAGGGACTGTCTCTATCTGTTGCCGACTTGTTCATCCCAAGCGCTTAGTACAGTGCTCTGCACATAGTAAGCGCTCAATAAATACTATTGAATGAATGAATGAATGATGGCATTTGTTAAGCACTTACTATGTGAAAAACAATGTTCTAAGCTCTGGACTGATTCCTTCTCCTTTCATGAGTAATATGTGAGCCCACTTCCCTTGGGAGAACTTTGTTTTGATAAAGTATGCATTAACCTTCTCCCTATACAGTTCCAGAGATGAGCAGATTGTCCACCCTGGACTGATGCAGGCCCAGATCAGGTATCTTACTGTGATTATTGAAAAGCAGCGTGGCTGCTTCTCGTGTGAGAAGCAGCATGGCTCAGTGGAAAGAGCCCGGGCTTGGGAGTCAGAGGTCATGGTTTGAATCCTAGCTATGCTACTTGGCAGCTGTGTGACTGTGGGCAAGTCACTTCACTTCTCTGTGCCTCAGTTACCTCATCTGTAAAATGGGGATTAAATGTGAGCCTCACGTGGGGCAACCTGATTACACTGTATCTACCCCAGTGTTTAGAACAGTGCTCTGCACATAGTAAGCGCTTAACAAATACCAACATTATTATTGTTATTATTATTATTCAGCTGGCATGCCACGTGCCCAATGCCCTGCCCCTTGGACTGCTGGTGAAGCAGATCATCATAGAATCAAATTTATTTTTTTTTATCATGGTGCCCTCAGTCTGTGCCAAACACCTGGCTAAGGGTATATGCAAGAAATACAGACATACTCTGTGACCCACACAGTGTTCACCAAATTTGTAAAGTTGGAAGTTAACTTCTAGCATCCATCTAGCATGAGATTTTAAATTGGAAGCAAGGAAACAGAGTTCATAAAACATAAAAAATCTAAGCATTTAGATGAAAGATCTTAAAAAAGATTTGATCACCAACCAAATCTTAAACCCTGTTATTTTGAATGCAAGTAACTCCTGCTCTCACACATATATTCCCTGGGGGAATAACAGGTGTGCAAGCATGAGAGTGTGAGAATTTACAGCTAACAATTGTGTCAGCCCCAAGGGTTTGGCAAATTTGTTAAGTACCTTCTCAGTCTAATTGATTTTCTTAAAGAGAACACTTGAACAAATAGCACTTGATTATGCTTGAATAAACATGCTTCAGTCAACTGAGAGTATGGGGACTGAAAATCTAGAAACAGCCATATTATGGATTTGAATAAATCCCAACTCTTTATAGGATTCCTCCATTCATTCATTGGATCTTTTAGTAGGCCCACCATGGTGCACCAAGGTCACCCCGCAGGCAACTGCTGGACCTGGGATTAGAACACAGGACTTCTGACTCCCAGAGCTGTGTTGTTTCCATCAGGCCACATGGCTTCTAATTCTCATATGACCACATGTTTTAATGTTACAAAAAGGATATAAAAAAGTCAGATTATTACATGACTGAATATGGTATATCAAATTGATAATGAAAGCCAGATATTCAGACATGCCATAATGTATGCAAATTCGACATTTGATGTACTTGGTAAGTAAAATTTACCCAGAGAGCTCAGTGATTTCATGTATTTTTTTTTTTTTGCTTATTTTCCTCTCAGAAGGGCTGTGGATTGTTACCAGTGTCTGACTAAGCTCTCCTTTCCCATATTAGCCTTTCCTTCTCCAGCACCTATGCACTTGCTATTCACTCCTCCCTCATTCCCTCAACTCTTATGTCTTCATACTTATATATCTTTATACATATCTTTATACTTTGCCACATCCCCATCTGTAATTTATTTTAATGCTGTATCCCTCACAAGACTCTAACAAATGCCATAGTTATCATTTTTATTAGATTTGCAGTAAGTGCTCAATAAGTATGATTGTTTAATTAATTGATTGTGCAGAGCACTGTACTAAGTGATTCAGACAGTACAGTATAATAACATAACAGAGTTGGTAGAAACGTTCCCTGCTGCAATGAGCTTACAGTCTAGTGGGAAAGACAGACATTGATATAAATAAAAATAAATTATGGAGATATAACTGCTGTGGGGCTGAGAGAAGGGTGAATAAAGACAGCAAATTCCACTGCAAGAGTGATGCAGAAGGGAGGGGGAGAAGAAGAAATGAGGACTTAGGGAAGGCCTCTTGGAGGAGATACACCTTCACTAAGGCTTTGAAGGTGGGGAGGGTGATCATCTGTTGGATATGAAGAGGGAGGGGGTTCCAGAACAAAGGCAGGATGTGGGCGAGAGACTGGGGGCAAGATAGACAAGACTGAGGCATAGTGAATAGGTTGGCATTAGATGAGCCAAGTGTGAGGGCTTGGTTGTAATAGGAGAGCAGAGAGTTGAGGTAGGAGAGGGCAAGATGAGTGAGTGCTTTAAAGCCAATTGTAAGGAATTTCAGTTTGATGCAGAGGTGAACGGGCAACCACTGGTTGTTCTTGGGGAGAGGGGAAACATGTCATGAACGCTTTTTTTGAAAAATGTTCCGGGCAGTAGAGTGAAAAATGGACTGGAGTGGGGAGAGGTAGTTGGCAGGGAGGTCAGCAAGGAGGCTGATAAAGCAATGAGGACAGGATAGGATAAGTGCCTAGATTACCATGGAAGCAGTTTGGATGGAGGGGAGAGGACGTATTTTAGCAATGTTATGAAGCTTGAACTGAAAGGATTTAGTGAAGATTGATTACATGGGTTGAATGAGAGAAAGAGGTCAAGGATCCCACCAAGGTTATGGGCTTTGAGGCAGGGAGGAGGGTGATGCCATCTAAAGTGATGAGAAAGTCAGGGAGAGGATAGGGTTTGGGGAAGGATGATAAGGAGTTCTGTTTTGGACATGTTAAGGTTGTGATGTCCGTGGCACATGTAAGTAGAGACTGCAGAGAGGGAGAGGGATCAGGGCTAGAGATATAGATTTGGCAATCATCCATATAGAGATTGTAGTTGAAGCCATGGGACCAAGTGAGTTCTCCAATGGAGGGGGTGTAGGTGGAGAATAGAAGGGGAGCCAGATCTGGATCTTGAGGGACACCCACAGATAGGGGGTGGAAGGCAGAGTGGGAGCTCATGAAAGAAATTGAGAATGAGCAGCCACAGAGATAGGTGGAAAAATAAGAGAGGCCAGTGTCAGTGAAGCAGAGGTTGGATATTTTTTCCAGGAGACGGGGGTGGTTGACAGCGTTGAAGGCAGCTGATTGAGAAACAGTGTGGCCTCATGGATACAGCACCAGTCTGGAAGTCAGAAGCACCTGAGTTTTAATGTGACTCCACCACTTGTCTGCTCTGTGACCTTGAGCAGGCCACTTCTCTTCTCTGGGCCTCAGTGATCTTATCTGTAAAATGATGATTAAGATTGTGAGGCCCATGTGGTACCTGGACTGTGTCCAACTCTATTTGCTTGTATCCATCGCAGTGCTTAGTACAGGAACCGGCACAAAGTAAGCACTTTACAAATACCACAAATATTATTAACTATTATTGATTGATCTGCAAATTACACTGGAGGAACTGATAATTATCTGAGCTGAAAAATATAATAGAATTACTATCTTTTATACCAGATATGTTTCCTTTCCTAAAAGATATCCTGACCCAAATGCCTGTAAGACATGATGGTAACATTTTCTTTATTAGCCCTCCTCTCGGTCTGGACTTGCAAGCATCGGAGATACTGGAAGTCAGTCGACGTGGCTCCTGTGGCCCCAGAAATCAAGGATGGGTGAGACCTCTTGCACAAGTGGAAGGCGACCCATACTTGGTTTCAGGGGCTTCCGGAATGCATCCCGTTTAGGACTGGAAGAGTGACACTTGTGGTTTTGATTTCCCTTTTCTAGAAGGAATCGGAACAGCTAACAATTATTTTACTCATCGTGGTTTTAATACTGATAAAAAAGGAGATAGGATGAGTGAATTCATTTATTTGAGAAGTTGCGTGACCTAGTGGATAGAGCACAGGTCTGGGAATCAGAAGGACCTGGGTTCCAATCCTAGCTCTGTCTCTTATCTGCTCTGTGACCTTGGATAAATCACTTAACTTCCCTGTGCTTCGGTTTCCTCATGCATAAAATGGGGATTAAGATTTTGAGCCACATGTGGGACATGGACTGGGTACAACTTGATTAACTTGTATCTAATCCTGTCTGAATTTATCCACAGGCTCTACCACTTGTCTGCTGTGTAACCTTGGGCAAATCAGTTAACTTCTCTGGGCCTCAGTTACCTCATCTGTAAAATGAGGTTTAAGACCATGAGCCCTTTAATGAACAGGGGCTATATCCAACCCAACTATCTTGGCTCTACCCCAGCGCTTAGAACAGTGCCTGGTACATAGTGAGCGCTTAACTAGTACCATAATTATTATTGTTATGATTATTATTTTTGTAAACACTTAACAAATACCACAAAAATCCCCCAAATTAATAAAGGCACATAGGATGAGGATCTGGTCATTCATCCAGTTTAAGTAGCTGAATTATTCACTGCAAGATGGTTTATTAGAATTCTAGCATATGAAGGTAACCTCTATTTTTTATCTAGTTCTTTTTGGCCTAAATATCAAAGTCCAAGACATTTTCTAGACTATCAACTGAGCACATCTGAAACACAACATGGAGATAAGGCAAATGCAATATGTATTCCTGATAACTTGTTCTTGTTCTTCACTTGGTGTGATATATTATTGGAATCCTAGATGCCATATAGTCTTTTCATGCTAAAAGAAGCAAAATGAAGGGATTCATTCTGGGGTTTTCATTTGTTTCATTTGGCTAGAAATTGGCTTTAAATAAAACATTTTAAATGTTGAAAATTCAGGTTTTGTTTTAGGTTTTAAAATGGAAAGAAGTCTGTAAAAGAAGCTGTGGAGGGTAGCACAAATGCTATTTACCAGAGTTGGGTTGGTGGGGGAAGATGTTGGAAGGACCTTAGTAAGCACTTAATATAGTGCTTTGCACACAGTGAGCGCTCAATAAACACGATTGAATGAATGAGCAAGAGTGATTTGGTGCATGAGTTGTTCGTGGCAGAGACTCTTCTGCTGATGATGGCTTGCAAGTCTTGGGGTCGAGTAGGCAGCACTGGAGAAAAAACAGAAGACTCTGAACTCTCCACTTCAGTCCATATTTCACTCTGCTGCCCAGATTATCTTTCTACAAAATGTTCTGGGCATGTCACTCCTCTCCTCAAAAATCTCCAATTGTTGCCTATCAACCTCCGTATCAAACAAAAACTCCTTGCTATTGGCTTCAAAGCTGTCCATCACGTTGCCCCTTCTTACCTCACCTCCTTTCTCTCCTTCTACAACTCAGCCCGCACACTCAGGTCCTCTGACACTAACCTTCTCTCTGTGCCTCATTCTCATTTGTTCTGCCGTCGACCCCTGGCTCAAGTCCTACCTTTGACCTGGAATGCCCTCCTTCCTTAAATCTGCCAATCACACTCCCCCCTTCAAAACCCTACTGAAGGCATACCTCCTCCAAGAGCCCTTCCCAAACTAAACCCCCCTTTTCCTCAGATCCCCTTCCCCTCTGCGTCACCATGATTCACTTCCTTTGTTCTACCCCCATCCCACAGCACTTGTGTATCCATGTACATATCTATAATTCTATTTATTTATGTTGATTCCTGTTTCCTTGTTTTGATGTGTATATATCTATAATTCTATTTATTTATATTGATGCCTATTTACTTGTTTTGATGTCTGACTTCGCCGCCTCCCCTGCCACCAGACTGTAAGTCCAGTGTGGACAGGGATTGTCTCTATTGTTGAATTGTACTTTCCAAGCACTTCATACTCTGCACACAGTAAGTCTAAATAAATACAATTGAATGAATGAATGAATGAACTAGGTGGAATTGCCGCTGTTGCAGTTTATCCTTCTTTGGTTTCCTACTTCTGGGTAACAGGGGAGCTAGGGAGAAAAGAGAGGGAAAAGATGAGAATGAGCTCGTCCCTCTAGATTGTAAGCTCACTGTAGGTAAGGAATGTTTATTGTACTCTCCCAAGCACTTGGTACAGTGCTCTGCACACAATAAGCTCTTAATAAATAAGATCGAATGAATAAATTAAATTTTCCTGGAGTAACGGCAGGAGGGCCAAATCTGAGGAAACAAACTGCAGAGCTCAAGGAAGCTCTGGAGTCAAAGGAACCCCATTGGTCTCAGACAGATTGTCACATTAAATGGGCAGAAACTAGGGTAAAGCCCTCTAAATCCAAACCCAACTCATTGACCATGTCTTCAGGGGTTACAGCTAAGGGCTGGTAGGAAAACTTTCTCAGATTCTGCTGACATCTTAGCGGAGCTAATGATATCGGAGGCAGGGCTATTTGAGAGTAGTTCTCTGGTTTATAGTTCACCACAAGGGTTAAAAGGAAGTAAATTGTTCTAATATCAGTGGGTAGGATACTTCTACTTGATAGTTCTTTCCTTCTGCATTTCCTGATTTAGTGGATAGTCCTGCGAAATAGTGTTGCCTAATGTAAAGAGCAAGGGAGTCAGAGGACCTGGGTTCTAATCCCCACTTTATGACTTGCCTCTTTTGTGACAGTAACAGTGCTCTGTACATAGTAAATGCTTAACAGCTTCCATTGGTGATGACCTTGGGCAAGTCACTTAACTTTTCTGTGCCTCAGGTTCCTCAACGGCATCCTCAGGATGTTTTCTCCCTCTTACTTAAACCATGAGCCCCATGTGGGGCCTGATTAGCTTGTATCCACCTCAATACTTAATGCAGTGCTTGGCACATAGTAAATGCTAAACAAATATATTATTATTATTATTATTACTGGGTCCTAGTTACACCACTGGGAGTTTGCAATTGGAGCTTGGTTTGAAAATATTCAGACATTCCTAATCTGTGTTGTCTGGAACCTTTCCCTTCGCAGTAAATTCAGTAAGGACCCTTCCAGGGTGTCATGAGCCCTGTCAGCTTGCACAAACCTAATGGTTAATTGAAATATTTTTGCAGAATCCCATTTTTTAATGGTTCTAATGCAAAATCTCCCTCTGTATTCTGTTGACAATGGGGTGATTTGTTAGTCCTGTTTTGTCATGGAGATGGAAAGGCAGAAAACGTTCTGTAGGTTGATGCAAAGTGTTTTTTTTTTCTCTTCTTAGTTTAGGACATCATTTGTGGCTCCGGATTGACTCAGTCCTTCTACTTGAAGACTGTTTCTCAGAGATGCCGAGTGTCACTCAAAGTGGCTCTGGGCCAAAGGGAGAGACTTGGAATCAGTAAAGTCCATAAATGCTATTCATTTATATGACAGAGTTCCAAGGCCAATCTCTGTTCATGGCTCAAGAAACGTTAGTCTTGTCTGCATGGGGTAATCCCCACTAATGTTACCTCACTGCTCAAAGTTAGGGTTTTCCCATATGTATACAAATCAAAAGAGAAATATGTTCCTTTCAATTCATGACTGAATAAACATGAGCTATTTGAGGATTTGCTCTTTTTGTCTTGCTTGGATCTGTAAGTGTCGGCGCTTCAGTGTGAAAATCACAACAAGAAAAAATACCACCAGATAACTGGAAATTGTGGGCCCAGACCTTTGGCTTTCAAGTTTTCTTTTATTTATGTAACTTGGAGAAGGTATGTGGCAAAGGTCTATTCAGATTTTCATAAATTGATGGGCATGTCCCTCTACAAGGCACACAATTTTCTGTTTATTCAGGAAAAGGATTTCACCTGTGACTCTTTGGGAAACCTAAAATGAAAAGAAACAAGCAAACACTCATACAGAAACATTTGCCATGCTTTACTCTGCTTTAACTACTCAAATAACCCTGTTCTTCCATTCTTTTCTGGGAACATAATTTTGGGATTCTGTTTCCTCTGAAACCATGTCTCAATTATGTTTCTTGAACCTCTGAAGAACTTGACAATTTCTTGGGAATTGGCTTTCCAGATGTCTTTTCTACAAGGGACATTAAAATTTAGAAATATGTTTAATGTCAATTTAATGGTTTTTCATTAATATGCATGTCAGGCAGGATTTTGGAGAAAGGACTGAAGAGACCAGCGGGAATGATAACGCAGTGGCCCAGAGGCAGAGTCAAAGAGTCATTTAGAGTGGAGGTAAACAGGTTAGCTTTGTTAGAGCGCATAGAATTGATCAATCAATAGTATTGCTTGCAAGCACACTCTAATCAAGAGGATTGTACTAAGCGCTTGGGAGAGTTCAGGAGAGTAATGAGCCAGAACCCTGCTCTCTAGGAACTTACAATCTAGCAGGGGAGTCATTAAAATAAATTAGGGGCAAGCAACCAAATATAAAGGTGAGTATATAAATGCTCTCTACTGGGGGTTGGGGTCAGGGCTCAAGTGCATGTGATGCAGTATGGGGAGAAATAGATTACTCAGGGAAGGTTAACTAGAGGAGACATAATCTGTTTCCCAGGCAACTAGGTAGAAAGGAGGGGAAATTGACTAAGGACCTTAAAGTCTGTCTTCAGACTTTATATTTAGAAGCTTTTAAATTAATTATGGGATGTCTATTATTAGGGGTCAGATGATGAAAGGTATTTGTCTTCTAGATGCACACCATAAAGTAGGTTATGTGCATGAACACATTTCCCTTTTCATTGGAATTATTGTTTTGTTAATGCCACCCTCTGCCCAGTTTTTCCCTGGCAACACCAGGCAGAGAATGGGCCAATTATGAGGATGATTCAGACAAGATTCAGCAGAAGATGTTTTATGGAAAAATGGACTTTTCTCCAAAAATATTGAAAATGGTCAATTTTCTAAGGTTTTTTGGGAAGCAAACACCTCCTTTTTTTAAAGATTTTTGCATTTTTAAACACTATGTATCAAGCACTGTTCTAAGTAGTGGGGTAGGTCTAAGATAATCAGGTAGAACACAGTCCCTGTCCCACATGGGGCTCACAGTCTTAATCCCCATATTACAGATGAGGGAAATGAGGCATAGAGAAGGGAAGTGACTTGCCCAAGGTTACACAGCAGGCAAGTGGTGGAGCTGAGATTAGAACCCAGACACTGATGTATTCCCCTCTCAGGATTATGCCTGGAGAGTTTCCAGTACTCTACCAGCCTGGACTATGGGAGGAAGAGTCAAGCAGAGACATACCCATTGCATTCCTGGCTTGGGCAGTGGCTAGCAAGTGGAAGGCCATCTGCTGCAAGTCAAAACCCACCTATGCTGGGCAGCAGCAGCATGGGTGAGAGTAGAGGGCCGTTACTCAAGTTTACTGCATGGAAGAGGGCAATGGTAAACATTTCCATATTTTTGCCAAGAAAACACCATGGATACACTACCAGAATGATTGCGGTTGCAGTGGGGTGTTCTGGGTGAGATGTGTCCATGGAGTCACTATGGGTCAGAAACAACTCGACAGCATAAGACAAGACTGATATATTCTACTTTCCCAAGTGCTTAGGACAGTGCACTACCCACAGTAAGCACTCAATAAATATGATTGATTGGTTTATAGTGATGTACAAATATGTAATGTTAACTTTAAAAAAATTGCATGGAATTCATTTAGTCTATCTCATCTTTAAATGCTAAACTAACAGTTGCCTTTTCTATTAATACATGTTTGCAAATCTGACAGCAAATATGTGTTAGCCAAATTATTAATCAATCAATAGTATTTATTGAGTGCTTTCTGTGTGCAGAGCACTGTATTAAGCACTTGGGATTGTAAAATACAACAGAGTACAATACAACTCTTGCTGCTCTCCTTGAGTTTACAGTCTAGAGGGTAAGATATGCATTAATATAAATAAATTACAGATATGGGCATAAGTGCTCTGAGGCTGAGGGTGGAGTGATTAAAAGGGGCCTAAAGGGTACAGATCCAAGTGTAAAAATGATACAGAAAGAAGAGGGAGTCAAGGAAAGAGGGTTTAATTGGGCTAGGCCTCTTGGAGAAGATATGAAGGAGGAGAGAGTGGTGGACTCATGTATATGTAATGGGGAGGAGATCCAGGCTAGAGGGAGGATATGATAATCGGGTTGGTGGCTACCTAGAGGAGATAGAGCATGGTAAACAGGCTGGTCCTAGAGGAGTGAAATGTGTAGGCTGGACTGTAGTAAGAGGTAAGGTTGGAGGAGGCAAGCTGATTGAGTGTTTTAAAACCTTTGGTGAGGAGTTTCTGTTGGATGTGGTGGTAGATGGGTAACCGTTGAAGGTTCTTAAAGAGTTGAGAGGTGTATCCTTAATGTTTCTTTAGAAAAAGGATCCAGATAGCAGAATGAAGTATGGACTCAAGTGGGGACAGACAGGAGGCAGTGAGGTTAGAGAGGAGGCATGCCATAATCAAAATGGGATTGAAAGGAGAGGAAAGGGCAGATTTTAGTAATATCATGAAGGTAAAATTGGCAGGACTGGTACCAGATTAAGTATGTGGGTTGTACGGTCGAGGATAATGCCAAGGTTATGGGCTGATGAGATAGGGATAGTAGTGGTGTTGTCTACAGTGATGGAAAAGGCATTGGGAGTACAGGGTTTGGGTGAGAATATGAAGATTTTGGACATGTTAGTTTGAAGGGTATATGGATCTGAAAGCTGGACAGCGAAAAAACAGAATAGAAAGAGCATCGCTTCTTATGAAATGTAGTGTTGGAGAGGGCTTTGGTGAATGCCGTGTACTGTCTAAAAATCAACCAAATGGGTTCTGGAACAAATTAAGCCAATGTGGTGTTTAGAAAGCCAAATAACTTGACTTAGATTAGGATGTTTTGGACACATCGTCAGGATGACTAGTTCTCTGGAGGAGACACTAATGCTAGGAAAAATCCAAGGAAAATGTAGAAGTGGCATATCAGCAGCTAGCTGGGTAGAAACCAATGATAACGGAAGAGTCACTAGCAAGGTCATGGCCAGATAATGTTAGAAGCTAGGATGTTTTGGAGAAAATATGTCTATAAATAAAGTTGCTGGAATCTGAAATGATTCAGCATTTGAGGTAGCAGAACATCCAAGTAGAGATGTTCTGAAGGCAGGAAAAAATATAATACTGCAGAGGAGAAAGGTGAGGGTTGGAGAGGTAAATTTGGATCATTTATGGATC
Organism: Ornithorhynchus anatinus; assembly: GCF_004115215.2. Taxonomy (NCBI): domain Eukaryota; kingdom Metazoa; phylum Chordata; class Mammalia; order Monotremata; family Ornithorhynchidae; genus Ornithorhynchus; species Ornithorhynchus anatinus. The sequence goes on from NC_041728.1 coordinate 162,116,748, forward strand.
ATCTATGTAAAATTGAGAGTTGAAAGCCATGGAAGCGAATGAGTGGATGAGAATGGAGAATAGTAGGGGATCCAGAACTGGGCCTTGAGGGAGTCCCAGTGTCAGAGGGTGGGAGGCAGAGGAGGATTCTGTAAAAGAGACTGAGAAGGAGCAGTCAGACAGATAGGAAGAGAACCAGAAAAGGAGGATGTCAGTGGAGCTAAAATTGGATAATATTTCTAGGATAGGGTATTTGTCCACAGTGTTAAAGATAGTTGAGAAGTCTAGGACGATTAGGCTATAGTAGAGACCATAGGATTTGGTGAGAAGTTCATTTGTGACCTTAGGGGTGGTTTCTCTGTTGTGAAGGGGCCTAGTACCAGATTCAGGGGTTCAAGGAAAGAATTGGAAGAGAGGAACTGGAGTCCACAGGTGTAGACTATGGTCTCCAGTGTAGACTTCCAGACTGAGCCCCCACTTTCCCTCTGCTCTCCCTCCTCTCCCCTCCCACCTCTGCTCTTTCCCCTTCACCTCCCCTCAGCACTGTGTTCATTTGTATATGTTATTTATTCCCCTATTTATTTTGTAAATGAGGTGTACATCCCCTTGATTCTATTTATCTTGATGATGTTGTCTTGTTTTTGTTTTGTTTTCTTTTACTTTGCTGTCTCCCCCATTTAGACCATTGGGCAGGGAATGTCTCTGTTGCCGAATTGTACATTCCAAGCTCTTAGTACAGTGCTCTGCACATAGTAAGTGCTCAATAAATACCATTGAATGAAAGAATGGACAGCTCTCTCAAGGAATAGCAAATAATCGATTATTCAAACTTCTAAAAGGCAGCTAAGCAGAAAGAAAAATGTTTAGGCTGTCTCTGGCTCACTCACTAGCCAATGGCCCAGTTGAAGCACCCTGGGAAAGTCAAGAGTCTAATACAAGAACTTGTAAAATCACTTGTAATGATCTGGAAGAAGGGAATTTAGCAACCTATGTCCTTGGGCAAGTCACTTAACTTCTCTGTGCCTCAGTTACCTCATCTGTAAAATGGAGATGAAGACTGTGAGCCCTATGTGGGATAACCTGATTACCCCAGCACTTAGAACAGTGCTTGGCACATACTAAGTGCTTAACAAATACCAACATTATTATATTATTATGTCTACCAATTCTATCATATTGTACTCTCCGAAGTGGTAAGTACAGTGCTCTGCACCCAATAAGCGCTCAATGAATACAATTGATTGATTGATTGATTGATTATATCTCCCACAGCACATACTGGTTCTAGTCTTTATTTTCCCATTTTCTCACCCTCCTATCCCTTCTAAGATTATTTTCTATAACCAGCTCAAAAACATTCTTTTAAAAATCCACAAATGTGTAGGTGAACATATGTTATCTGTCATGGTAGCCAATTTAGTAAGTAGCCTATTCTACTTTTCTATAGAACAGTACCTTTCCAGCTAACTGTCTTTCTGGAGAAAGTACTTGAATTGTTTGAAAGAGAACTCAGAGCTGTTGCACACTGACACAGTATAGGAAAAACTTTAATCAGCTTTCTAACACTTAATACAGTACTTACTTACACTTACAGTACAGTACAGTACACACTTAGAGAAGCAGTGTGGCGCAGTGGAAAGAGCACGGGCTTTGGAGTCAGGGCTCATGAGTTCGAATCCCAGCTCTGCCACTTGTCAGCTGTGTGACTGTGGGCAAGTCACTTAACTTCTCTGTGCCTCAGTTCCCTCATCTGTAAAATGGGGATTAAGACTGTGAGCCCCACGTGGGACGACCTGATTCCCCTGTGTTTACCCCAGCGCTTAGAACAGTGCTCTGCACATAGTAAGCACTTAACAAGTACCAACATTATTATTATTATTATTACTTCCCATAATCTTCAAAATAGGTTAATTTGAATCAGTCTTCCTATTAAAGCAATCCCAAACGTGGAAGTATTCTCTTCAAGACTACTGAAGACTTTAAGGTAAGACTTAAGTGAATGTATCTCTTTTTATTTCTTTTTTGGTACTTGTTGAGCACTTACTATGTGCCAGGCACAGAATTAAACCGTGGGGTAGATACGAGAATAATCAAGTTGGACATAGTCCATGTCCCACATGGGACTCACAATATTAATCCCCATTTTATAGATGAGGTAACTGAGACACAAATAAGTTAAGTAACTTGTCCAAGGTCACACCTCAGAAAAATGGAAGAGCTAGGATTAAAACCCTGGTCCTTTTGACTCCCAGGTCTACGCTCTATCTACTAGGCCTTGCTGCTGATTCAAATTTGTGCAGTGGCTAATATAACCCAGAGTAAGTTATTTAAAATTAAATAGTTTTAAAAGGTTGTCTGCTATTAAACAAATACCATAATTATTATTTCATTTTTCAAACTATGAGAAAAACATCTGGGGTTTCATTATCTCTTGAATAACTTTACCTGCTCTTACACTTCATCTAGTTGGCAATTTCCAAGTGATTCTGGGAACTTTCCCATATCCATATCCACTACCAATTTTTCCAAATGTTACCTCTTTCTCTATGATTTTTGCCCTACTTTCCCACCCTCCTTGAGTGAGCGTATCTTTCGTCTTCCTTATTTCTTTTTTTTAGATAGTTTCCTTTATCGTCTATTTCCTTGCTGTTGCACCTATTTTCCAGAGTTCTCTGTAATGATTATTGTATTCATCTTGTAATTACTCAAAATGGACACTGATTAAAATGGCTAATCTGTCCTTGCTTAAATAGTCTCTTTTTCTTATACACTGGTCCTCAACATATTCTCTTTAAAATTGAATTTTTATGTGTATGTATGTATAATGTACTGATTCCTGCTTTAATTTCTAATTTTTAATTTTACTGCAGAAAATCTGTGTGTGGTTTTTTTTTCTAGCTGTAGAACTATAAAAAATAAAAAAGTCTTTTAAGAGACATAAATTTGGATGTTTGATTACTCTTAAGGAAGTTAGATCAGATAGCATTGACTAATCCTTGATTCCAAATTTATCTTTGGAAAGGAAATAACAAGTAAATGAGAGAAGCAGTGTGGTTCAGTGGAAAGAGCATGGGCTTGGAAGTCAGGGATCATGGGTTCAAATCCCCGCTCTGCCACTTGTCAGCTATGTGACTGTGGGCAAGTCGCTTAACTTCTCTGGGCCTCAGTTACCTCATCTGTAAAATGGGGATTAACTGCGAGCCCCACGTGGGACAACCTGATTACCCTGTATCTACCCCAGCGCTTAGAACAGTGCTCTGCACATAGTAAGCGCTTAACAAATGCCAACATTATTATTATGATAGAAAAACTGTACAAACCACAGCCTCTTGCATTTTAGGAGTTATTGAAGCTGATTATAGGATCTGCAAATCCCATATGCTGTTTCTCCCCCTATTTTCCTTTAGGTATGTGGCCATCAACATCAGTACTTATTGAACAACTACTGTGTGTAGAGCAGTGTATCCCAAAGTTCTTGTGAAAGTTCCCTGTGCCTCTGAAGCATCTAATCTTATGGGGAATAGAGGCATATGGAGATAATGTACATGTATTGGGATGTAAAGGGAAAACATAGATATAATTAGTAACATTCAATGCAAAAAAAGAATAGACAGCTTACATAGTGGAATAAATAAACCAACATATACAGAAGCGCAAAGGTGGTTAATTAGTTGACTTGATCTAGAAATAAGTAAGAATTGGTAAGGCAATGGAACCCAAGGAAAAAGGTGTTTATAAAAGTTGTTTAAAGATGAGGAGGAAATACCAAGCAGAAGGAAGAATTTGAACAGTGGGCTGGAGACAGGAGAATCAAAATAAATTAGAAAGTTAACTTGACAAGAGGAAAGAGTATGAGAAAAGGCCAGAAAGGTAAGAAAAGCAGTGTGACCTAGTAGATAAAGCATGGGCCTGGGAGTCAGAAAGACCTGGGTTCTAATTGCAGCTCCACCAGTTTTCTGCTGTGTGACCTGGCCAACTCACTTAGCTTTCTGTGCCCATCACCTCATCTGTAAAATGGGGATTAAGACTGTGAGCCCCATGTTGGACAAGGACTGTGTCCAACCCAATTATTTTCTATCTACCCCAGCTTTTAGTAAAGTGCCTGGCACATAGAAAGTGCTTAAAAATACCATAAAAAGAGGCAGGTGGGAGAGATCAATAGATTTCCATTTAATATGGAGAGAAAAAGGTAGCCATGTGACTCTTTTAGGAAGGAACTTTAGGAAAGTGGTATAATCAACAGAGTTTAGGGAGATCAGGGAGGACATTGATCCCGTAGTTCAGCTAGGAAGTGTGATGGTTGATGGCCCGTAAGGAAGGAGAGGAAAGGCTAGATCCAGGAAATATTGTGGAGGGAAAGTTGGCAGGATTTAGGGACAGGCTGACTGGGGGAAGTGAGGGATGGAAGAATTCATTCATTCATTCATTCATTCAGTGATTTTTTTGAGCACTTGCTGTGTGCAGAGCACTGCATTAAGTGCTTAGAAGAGTACCATATAACAATAAACAGACACATTCCCTGTCCAAAATGAGTTTACAGTCTGGGGGTGGGGGACAGACATTAATATGAATAATTAAATTTACAGATATGGACATAAATGCTGAGGGGCAGGGAGTGAGGAGGAGTAAAAGGAGCAAGTCAGTGTGACACAGAAGGGAGTGGGAGAAGAGGAAAGGGGGACTTAGGGAAGGCCTCTTGGAAGAGATGTGCCTTCACTAAAGCACATGATATTATCAAGGTTATGAGCAATGATATTATCAATGATACATTAAGTACAATTGAATGAATTATTAAGCTTGATATTTATATTCTCAATTATAACATCAAGGTTATGAGCATCATGGAGAAGAGGACAGTGTGTGGTTTGTTGACTGTCATGGGAAAGAGGTTTTGGAGGGAAGGTAAGTTCAGTTTTTACCTTATTATTATGATCCAGTGCTTAGAACAGTGCTTGGCACATAGTAAGTGTTTAACAAATACCATTATTATTATTATAATTATTATTAATAAGCAATCACTCTGTGCTTGGTGCTGGGGGAAGTACAAGAAGATATGACCCAGCCCCTTTCCCACATGGTGCTTAAAGTCTAAAAGAGAGGGGAAACACACATTTCATCCCCATTTTGCCTAAGAGGAACCAAGGCACAGAGAAGTTAGGTGACTTGTCCAAGGAGTAGGTAAGTGGCAGAGCCAGAATTAGAACCCAGGACCTCTGACTCCCAGGCCCATGTTCTTTCCACTAAGCTATGTTGCCTCCAGTAATTGTGGTATTCCTTAAGTGCTAACTAAGAATCAGGCACTGAACTAACCAGATGCAAGGTAATTTGATGCTCACAGGTCCTCTCTGTGGAGCTGTACTAGAGAAAGGAGAAAATCCGGGGGTTTCAAGGTTAGATGAAAGGAAAAAGCTAGTGAGGGAGATTTGGGAATCTTCCAAATACAATTAATATTTAAATTATGACCAGGTGATCAGATGAATTCTGCAAAGCAGAGTCAGGAACAGTACTTACAAGACAAGGCATTTTTAGTATGGGGAAAAGCAGAGTCAGGAACAGTACTTACAAGACAAGGCATTTTTAGTATGGGGAGATTTGAACACATTTGAAGGCTTATAGGAAAAACCAAAGGAGAGCGAGAGGTCAAAAATGGGGATGAAGGAGGGGCAAAAGCAGGACCTGTGTTTCTGAGAGATGAGAAAAGATGGAACCATGATGGATAAAGGCATTAGACTATCTGAGGAGGTGAGAGGTGAGCAAAGATGGAAACCATGATGGATAAAGGCATTAGACTTTCAGTCCCCTCCCTCCTTCTAGACTATAAGCCCGTTGTAGGCAGGGATTGTCTATTGCTGAATTGTACTTTCCAAGCGCTTAGTAGAGTGTTCGTCCCACAGTGAGCACTCAATGAATATAACTGAATTTATGAGTGAGCAGGAGGGAAATCTTCTATGGACCACTTCTTTTCAGGGAAATGCTATCACATCTTGGTTTTGTTGTGGCCATTCTCTCCTGGTTCTCCTGTCACCTCTCTGGCTGATCTTATCGGTCTCTGGCTAGCTGCTGCTCTGCTTCCTACCCTTTCCCAGTGTGTTTTCCAGGATCTCTTTCCCTTCTTAGCTTTCATCCCCTCCTATGATTTCAGCTACCCCATATAATGTGAATGATTTCTAAATCTGTTGTTCTCTATTGTATTTTCCAAGCTTGCACTTGGATCCGTAACCTTAAAGCAATTGATATTCATCCCACCTTCAGCTCCACAGCATTTATGTACATATCCATAATTTATTATAACATCTGTTCTCCTTCTAGGTTGCAACCTTCCTGTGGGAAGGGAACATGATCAACTCTGTTTTATTATGCTCTCCCAACTGTTTAATACAGTGCTGTGCACACAGTAAGAACTTAATAAATGTCACTGATTTAATTTTTTGTGGTATTTAAGTGCTTACTATATGCCAGGCACTGTACTAAGCACTGGGGTAGGTAAAAGTTAATCCAGTTTGACAGAGTCCATGTCCCACATAGGGCTAACAGTCTTAATCTCCATTTTGCAGATGAGGTAACTGAGTCACAGAGAAGCTGTGACTGTCCCAAGGTGATTGATTTAAGTTCTGTGCTCTCTGCACATATGCCAAATAAATACGATTGATGGAGATGCCTGGGAGGGGAGGAGAATAGGGAAGTGAGAGTGAGAATAGATTTTCTTAATTCCATGGTATTTCTTAAGTGCCTGTGTGCAGGGCACTGTATTAATTGCTGGGAAGGAGTGCAAGAAAGGATAAGTAAGGCTCAGTCCCCCAATCTCAAGACACTTATAATCTCAAAATGGGGGCTGTGAAGTTGTCAATGGTCAGAAGAGGAACAAAAAGCACATGAAGGTAAAGCAACATAAGGCTAGAAGACCATTTCTCCCATTCCCTCTGCATCACCCTGACTTGCTCCCTTTACTCATCCCCACTCCCAGCCCCACAGTACTTAGAGAAGCAGTGCGGCTTAGTGGAAAAAGCCTGGGCTTGGGAGTCAGTGGTCATGGATTCTAATCCTGGATCCACCGCTTATCAACTGTGTGACTTTGGGCAGGTCACTTAACTTCTCTGTGCCTCAGTTACCTCATCTGTAAAATGGGGATTGAGACTATGAGCCCCACATGGGGCAACCTGATTACCTTGTATCTACCCCAGTGCTTAGAACAGTGCATGACACATAGTACGTGCTTAACAAATACCGTCATCATCATCATCATTATGTACATACCTTTAATTTATATTAGTATCTGTGTCTCCCTCACCTCTAGCTGTGTGACTTTGGGCAAGTCACTTAACTTCTCTGTGCCTTAGTTACTTCATATGTAAAGTAGGGATTAAAAGTGTGAGCCCCACGTGGGGCAACCTGATTACCTTGTATCTCCCCCAGTGCTTAGAACAGTGCTTGGCACATAGTAAGCACTTAACAAATACCATCATTATTATAAGCGTTTAGTATAGTGCTTTGCACACAGTAAGCATTCAATAAAATGAATGAATGAATGAAATAACTGTAAGGTTGTTGTGGACAGGGAATGGGTCTGTTTATTATCACACTGTACTCTCCCAAGTGCTTAATACAGTATTCTGCTCACAGTAAGCACTCAATAAATACGATTGACTGACTGACTAGTTGAAGGAATCATTTTCAGTACCTTTATGACTCATGTAGGCCTACCCACAAAAACACCCCCCCATCCACTGAGGAGCTAGTGCTTCTTCCACTTCACTCTCTTGCTGACCTGGTTAGGCCAGTTGGGACTCCTTTCATGGCCAAGTTCACTTCTTATGGCCTCAATTTTGCCAAAACATCTAGTCAGTCAATCGTATTTGTTGAGCGCTTACTGTGTGCAGACCACTGTATTAAGTGCTTGAGAGAATACAATATAAGTATAAACAGAGATATTCCCTAGTTCTCAGAGACAGTGACTAGTTGTGAGGAAGAAGAGGAAGGTACTCTGTGAGCCTTAATGATAAATGGAAGAAAAGTTCTGAGGAGTTGGTCGCAGTTGTGAAGTGTAAGTCCCCTCTCCAGTCTATTCTTCACTCTGCTACCAGGCTCATTTTCCTGCAGAAACGCTCTGGGCATGTCACTCCCCTTCTTAAAAACCTCCAGTGGTTGCCTATCAACCTCCGCACGAAACAAAAACTTCTCACTCAGGGCTTCAAGGCTCTCCATCACCTTGCCCCCTCCTACCACTCCTCCCTTCTCTCTTTCCACTGCCCACCCCACACGCTCCGCTCCTCTGCCACCCACCTCCTCACCGTCCCCTGTTCTCACCTATCGCGCCGTCGACCCCTGGGCCACGTCCTCCCGCGATCCTGGAATGCCCTCCCTCCTCACCTCCGCCAAACTCATTCTCTTCCCCTCTTTGAAACCCTACTTAGAGCTCACCTCCTCCAAGAGGCCTTCCCAGACTGAGCTCCCCCTTTTCCCTCTGCTCCTTCTGCTCCCCCTCTACCCCCCCTTCACCTCCCCCCAGCTAAGCCCTCTTTTCCTCCCTTTCCCTCTGCTCCTCCCTCTCTCCCTTCCCCTCCCCTCAGCACTGTACTCGTCCACTCAACTGTATATATTTTCATTACCCTATTTATTTTGTTAATGAGATGTACATCACCTTGATTCTATTATTTTGTTAATGAGATGTACATCACCCTGATTCTATTTATTTGCTATTGTTTTAATGAGATCCTCATCCCCTTGATTCTGTTTATTGCTATTGTTTTTGTCTGTCTGTCTCCCCCGATTAGACTGTAAACCCATCAAAGGGCAGGGACTGTCTCTATCTGTTACCGATTTGTACATTCTAAGCGCTTTGTACAGTGCTCTGCACATAGTAAGCGCTCAATAAATACTATTGAATGAATGAATGAATAAGTCAATGGAGGAAGCGTAGTAGAATCTTTGAGTAGAGGCAAGAGTGGGGTTATAATGAAAAGGGAAATCTGGAATAATAATAGATATGATATTTGTTAAGTGCTTACTATGTGCAGCATAGCACTGTTCTAAGCACTTGGGGGGATTCAAGGTTATCAGGTTGTCCCGCGTGGGGCTCACAGTCTTAATCCCCATTTTCCAGATGAGGTAACTGAGGCCCAGAGAAGTGAAGTGACTTGCCCAATGTCATACAGCTGACAAGTGGCAGAGCTGGGATTAGAACCCATGACCTCTGACTCCCGAGCCCGTGCTCTATCCACTGAGCCACGCTACTGGTTGAGATTTCTGCACCAAATACTCAGCAGAATCAGAGGAAATAGACTGCAAATGTTGTACCAGGAATGAGAAATAGTAGTGTGAGAGCAACAGAAGAACACAAAGGAAAAGAAGGTTGATTTTTATGGTATTTTCAAAGTGCTTTCCATGTTCCAGGCACTGTTCTAAGTGCTGGGTAGATACAAGAGTCCCTATCCTTCATGGGGCTCACAGTCTTAATCCCAATTTTACAGATGAGGGAACTGAGGCCTAGAGAAATGAAGTGACTTGCCCAAAGTCACACAACAGACAAGTGGTGAAAGCAGGATTACAACTCAGGTCCTTCTGACTCCCAAGCCTGTGCTCTACTCACTAAGCCACACTGCATCTCTAGTTGAGTTTAGAAGAGGGAACAGTGTTGAGCAAGTGAATCTATGCATTTGGAAATGGGAATGTTGTTATGGAATCCAGGAGACAGCTAGATGCAATTGATGTAGTTACGGAAGCAGCTTTGCCTAGTGGAAAGAGAAAAGCCCTGATAGTCAGAGGACATGAATTCTAATCCTGGCTCCAACATTGGCTTGCTGAGTGAACTTGGACAAGTCACTTATCTGCTCTATGCCTTAGTTCCCTCATTTTCCAAGTGAGATTCAATACCTGTTCTCCCTCCTACTTTGACTGTGAGCTCCATGTAGAACCTACACCATTATATAATAATAGTAATGTTGGTATTTGTTAAGCACTTACTATGTGCAGAGCACTGTTCTAAGCACTGGGGTAGATACAGGGTAATCAAGTTGTCCCATGTGAGGCTCACAGTTAATCCCCATTTTACAGATGAGGTAACTGATGCACAGAGAAGTTAAGTGACTTGCCCACAGTCACACAGCTGTCAAGTAGCAGAGCCGGTATTCAAACCCATGACCTCTGACTCCCAAGCCATGGCTCCTTCCACTGAGCCATGCTGCTCTAACCCAGTGCTTAGTACAATGCCTGGCACATAGTAAGCGCTTATCGAATATCACTATTATTTTAATAATAGTAATTGTGGTATTTGAAAAATGCTTACTATCTTCCAACCACTGTTCTAAGCACTGGAGTAGATACAAGATTATTAGGTTGTCCCACGTGGGCTCACAGTTTTAATCCCCATTTTACCAATAAGGTAACTGAGGCACAGAGAAGTTAAGTGGTTTGCCCCAGGTCACATGGAAGACAAGTGGCAAAGTCAGGGTTAAAACCCATGTCCTCTGACTCACAAGCCCATGCTCTTTCCACTAAGCCACGATTATTATCATTATCATCATCATCATTATTATTATTACTATTCATTGACAATCGATTCCTCACTGGATGCCCATAGAGTTCTTCGCTGCACAGCTGAATTTGCCAGTTGAAGAGCCTATGTAGATTCATTCAATAGTATTTATTTAGCGCTTCCTATGTGCAGACCACTGTACTAAGCACTTGGAATGTACAATTTGGCTGATAATCTAATCGTCCCATAGCTTTTACATAAGAAGATCTCCCATGAAACTAGAATGTGCAGTCTGTCAGTCAATCATATTTATTGAACACTTACTGTGTACAGACCAATGTACTAATCTCTTGGGAGGGTATGCTAGAACAATTTCACAGACACATATACCCATAATGAACTTCCACTCTAGAGGAGAAGACAGACATGAATATAAATAAATAAAATTACAGACATGTAAATAAGTGCTGTGGGGGAAAGGGGAATGAATAAAGGGAGCAAATCAGGGCAATGCAGAAGGGAATAGAAGAAGAGTAAAGGAGGGCTTAATCAGGGAAGGCCTCTTGAACGAGATGTGCCTTCAATAAGGTTTTGAAGGACAGGGAGTAATTGTCTATCAGCTATGAAGGGGGAGGCCATTCCAGGCCAGAGGCAGAATGTGGGCAAGAGGTCGGTGGCAAGGTGGATGAGATTGAGCTACCATGAGGAGTAGTGAGGTGAGGTAAGAGAGGCTAAGTTGGCTGAGTGCTTTAAAGGGTAAGCTATGTGTAGATTGTCAACATCCTAACTGCATGAGACCAGGCTTTATCAAGTCATTAAGGTGTGTATGCTTGCTTCCATCTACCCTATTCTTATTCATCACCCTGCTACCTGCTTGGTGCTCACTTATCATCCTTTCCCCAGATAGATTTCCGTGAAATTGTTAAACTACCTTGCTATTAGTCTCAGGGCCGGTGATATTACTGACCTCAGTACCTCATGATTGATGATGGAGTTTTTCCTTTCAGTGTTGAGTATGGTTGCTGGTAATCTTGTGAAGCAGCTAACTGGGGGAGGTCCTGGTCTCTCAGCCACATAGATGTCTGGACACTATCAAACATTAGAGACTTTAAATTTGATATATGGCATGACACCCCATTCATACCAAACTCTACCTGTCAAGTTTGCAACATGGGACCAACTTGTTTCTGTTTTCTATTCCTTTATCAATCCATCCTTCACTGGATAGTTTGGCACCTTGAGGAGCAAAACCCTTTGATCATTATGTTGCTTTCATTAAAATATATTCCTAGTAATAAAGCCAACAAGGGGACAATTACATAACCTTTCAAGATCCCTCTGTGAAAAAGATGAGAGTAGAATAATTGTGGTATTTGTTAAGTGCTTACTATGTGCCACGCACTGAACTAAACACTGGGGTGGATACAAGCAAATCAGGTTGGACGCTGTCCCACATGGTGCTCAAAGATTCAATCCCCATTTTACACACTGAGGTAATTGAGGTGTAGAGAAGTGAAGTGACTTGCCCAAGGTTATACAGCAGACAAGTGGTGGAGCCAGGATTAGAACCCATGACCTTCTGAATCCCAGGCCCATGCTCTATCCACTCTGCCATGCAGCTTCTCCAATGATGGTACTTGTTAAGTGCTTATTATGTGCCAAGCACTGTTCTAAGCACTGGGTTAGATACACATTCATCAAGTTGGACACAGTTCCTGTCCTACATAGGTGTCACACACCTAATCCCCATTTTACAGCTGAGGGAACTGAGGCCCATAAAAGTGAAGTGACTTGCCCAAGATCCCACAGCAGACATAAGGTAGAGCCATGATTAGAACCCATGACCTTCTGACTCCCAAGCCCGTGCTCTATCCACTAACCCAAGCTGCTTCTCACAAGGAAGTTTTTGCATTATGTGGGATTATTAAATTATAACGCTAACAGTGGGGTGGGAAAGCATCATTCAGTATGTAGTTAGAAAGAAGATATTAATGTTGTTATCAAAATCTGTCACCATGCTTTGAATAACTATTATTTTCACAGTCGTACCTCTGCAAGAGATTTTATTGCATTTTTTTTTGTTACAATCATGCTTGAATCTACCTGTTAGATAGCAAGCTGGATTTCAGCCCAGTTTCTGTAATAGGACAAAAATCCATTGTAAATATTGGTCGAGAAGCCAAATTTCGAAGGATTTGTATGGTTTGACCTCTTTTTTAGAGATTCATCGTCTATCAATATAAAGAGTTTTTAGCTCATATCTCTAGAAGGAATTGATTTTTAAAAAGCCCCTGATATGACAGCAGTTGCTTATGTTATGTATCTATTTAACAATTTCACTTTGGGGCTGGACTTGATTTGTTGTTGCCAAGTGTCATCTGAATCTGTCTACCAAGGCTCCTCAGCAGACTAAGAAAGTTAGAAAAATGCCAGTAAATGTTCATTACTGATTGGTTAATTCCAGGAGGCATCCGGAAATGGAAAGTCATCAATTTATCAGGGAAAAATGAACTTCTGTGCAAAATCCTAGGGATTTTTCCCCTTCTGTTTGCTCACATTTTTGTTAAGACAATCAGTGTCAGGATATATTTGGCTTGTTACTTGGATTGGCTGCTTCTCCCACTGCTTGTTATTCCTTTTGTTCAACTGAATAGTAAGAATACAGTCATTTTCACCAAAGATTCAAGTGGAGAAAAAGCACCGGAGTCATCAGCATTCCGACATAATTAGAGGCATGAAATTATAATCCACTGATAATTTACGTTACTATTTGTGAGAGGGACCATATTTTAGTGTGATAAACAGGACAATTAGCTGCTGCCACTGTTTTTCTGGAAATAGTAATATAACCTTTATAGCCACAAAATAACTGCCAGTCTTCCGGCCTTTAAATCCTTTTTTGGTTTATCTACAGTGAGTTAAATAAAGCAACCGTGTACAATCCACATACAGGCTGAGCCTTCCTTTACAAGAAGTCTTATTAATTTTATTGTTTTATTCTTCAAAGTATTTTTTTTCTGTATGGTCTTAATCTTTGTCATGAAATAATTTGTTGAGGGAATTTTTTTTCAGATGCAGTAATAGCTCTTTTGTGCTTGGGGAGGGTTTTTGCATTTGTGATAGAAGTTCTTAGCCCAGTTGGTAGGTTCTTTTTGATTCCATTAAGGATTTAATTTGCTTTGACAATATTGATGATATGACACCTGGATACCAATGATTTCTTCTTCCCATATAACAAATGCAGTTTAATTTTTTTATTAATCTCAACATTTTTATCTCAACCAAAGATTGACAGTTTGAAAAAAACAGTTTGACAGGTGCTGGTACTGTCAGGAACAGAACTGCATCAATGATTAAACTGTGTATATCCAGGAAAACCAACCTGCCGTGGCATAAACTGTATTTGTAGTGTTGGAAATAAATATGTCAAACTGAAATAATTGCATTTGCCTTAGCCCCCAATCCTGTGAGGCTTCAGTTCTAGCAATTTATCTGGTCTTTGACACTTCCGAGGAATTCATATCACAGAGGGACTAACCTTCTTAAAATTTTTCAGGGATATTTGAGCCATTTTGGAAAAAGGAACATTGTTCCAACTTTTTTTATGTAGAAAACGTTTGCTACATTGGTTCAGGGAAGGGAAAACAGACTTAAAGACAAATTTTAACTGTACTTATAAACACAGAAGGGAAGCATGGGGCAAATAAAGCAATAGGAAAATATTGAGCATATCACCTCACACTGCCTCCTGGTTTCAGTGTAAGCCTCTTGTGGGCAGGAAACACATTTCTTGCTTTCGTTCAATCAATCAATTGATCAGTGGTATTTTTTGAGCACTTGCTTATATACAGAGTATTATACTAAGCCCTTTGGAAAGTACAATACAATAGAGTGGTAGAAATGTTCCCTGACCACAAAGAGTTTACATCTAGAGGGACAGATAGCTATTAATTAGAGTCAGTGAATTTCAGATACGTGTATGAGTGCTGTTGGGCTGAGGATGAGGTGAATATCAAGTGATTGAAAGGTAGAGATCTAAGTGCAAAGGTGACACAAAAAAGAGAGCACAAGAGGAGTTAATCGGGGAAGACCTCTTGGAGGAGATGTGAATTTAATAAGGCTTTGAAAATGCGGTGAGTGATGGTCTATCATATACTAAGGGGGGAGGGAGCTCCAGGACAGAGGGAGGACATGGCAAGGGATTGCTGGTGAGATGAATGAGAATGAGGAAGAGTAAGCAGATTGGTATTAGAGGAGCAAAGCGTGTGTGTTGAATTGTAGGGAATCGGCAAGGTAAGCAAGATAGGTAGGATCAAAGTGATCGAGTGCTTTAAAGTCAATGGTAGGGAGTATCTGTTTGATCCTGAGGTGTAAGAGCAACCACTGGAGGTTCTTGAGGTGTGGGGAGACATGGACTGAACATTTTGTAGAAAAATGACCCAGGCAGCAGAGTGAAGTGTGGATTGAAGTGGAGAGAGAGAGGAGGCAGGGAGGTCTGCAAGGAGGCTGATGCAGTTATCAAGGTGGGTTAGGATAAGTGCTTGGATCAACATGACAGCACTTTGGATGGAGAGGAAAGGACGGATCTTAATGATGGTGTGACAGGATTTGGTGATAGATTGAATATGGGGATTGAAGGAGAGAGATGAGTAGTCAAGGATAATGCTATGGCTATGGGCTTGTGAGATAGGGAGCCTAGTGGTATTGTTTACAGTGATGGAAACACTGGTTTTGGGTGGGAAGATGAGGAGCTCTGTTTTGACCATGTTTAGTCTGAGGTGTCAAAAGGACAAGGTAGAACTGTCTGGAAGGAAAGAGAAAATGCAAGGCTGCAGAGAAAGAGAGAGGTCAAGGCCATGGGAATCATCTGCAAAAAGATTGTAGTTGAAGCCATAGGAGTGAATGAGATCTCCAGGGGAGTATGTGTAGATGGAGAATTGAAGGGGTATAAAACTGAACCTTAAGGGACCTCCAGATTTAGAGAGGGTGGGCGGCAGAGGAGGATCCTGTGAAAGAAACTGAGGAGCAATCAGAGACTTAAGAGGAGTATCAGGAAAGTACAGTGTCAGTGAAGCCAAGGTTGGATAACGTTTCAAGAAGGGGGTGGTCCACAGTGTCAAAGGTAGTTGAGAGATCAAAGAAGTTTGGAACGGAATAGAGGCCTCTGGATTTGGCAAGAAGTTGTTCATTGGTGACCCTAGAAAGGAGGGTTTCAGTCACTTGAAGGGAGCAGAATTCACATTAGAGAGGTTCAGTAAGAGAATTAGGGGATAGGAAGTGGAGGCAGCTCAAGGAGTTGGGAATCCTCCTGTTTTTCCCCGCTTCAGTCTATACTCCACTCTGCTGCCCAGATTATCTTCCTTCCTCCTAACTCTTGGCTTCAAAGCTCTTCATCACCTTGGCCCCTCCTAATAATAATAATGTTGGTATTTGTTAAGCGCTTACTATGTGCAGAGCACTCTTCTAAGCACTGGGGTAGATACAGGGTAATCAGGTTGTCCCACATGAGGCTCACAGTTAATCCCCATTTTACAGATGAGGTAACTGAGGCACAGAGAAGTTAAGTGACTTGCCCACGGTCACACAGCTGATAAGTGGCAGAGCCGGAATTCGAACCCATGACCTCTGACTCCCAAGCCTAGGCTCTTTCCACTGAACCATGCTGCCTTCTCTCTTTCTACAGTCCACCCCCTACACTCTGCTCCTCTGCTGTTAATCTCCTCCTGGTCCCTCATTCTCTCCTGTCCTGCCTTCAAACCCTGGCCCACATCCTACCAATGACCTGGAATGCCCTCCCTCCTCATATCCGCCAAACTAACTCTCTTCTCCTCTTCAAAACCCTACTGAGAACTCACCTCCTCCAGGAGGCCTTCCCAGACTGAGCCCTCCCTTTCCCTCTGCCCCTCCTCTCCTCCCCATTGCCCTTACTCCCTCTCTCTGCTCAACCCCCTTCCCCTACCCACAACACTTGTGTATATTTATATATATTATTTATTGCTCTATTTATTTTATTAATAATGTATGTACATTTTCCCCCTTCCCTTCCCCACAGCACTTGTATATATTTGTATATATTATTTATTACTCTATTTTATTAATGATGTGTATATATCTATGATTCTATTTATCTATTTTGATGCTATTGATGCCTGTCTACTTGTTTTGCTTTTAGACTGTGAGCTCGTTGATGGGCAGGGATTGTCTCTATCTGTTGCCAAATTGTACATTCCAAGCGCTTAGTACAGTGCACTGTACACAGTAAGAGCTCAAAAATACAGTTGAATGAATGAAAGGAATGGTAGAATGGAGATAGGGCAATAACTGAAGGGAGCTGTGAGTTCAAAGGACGGTGTTTTACGATATGGATACAAGAGCATGTTTGAAAGCACTGGGAAAGAATCCATTGTAAAGTGAACAGTTGAAGATGGTGGTTAGGGTGGGAAGCAAGGAGGAGGTGAGTGTTTTCATAAGGTGTGAAGGAGATGGGGTAGGAGGTCCAGGTGGAGGGGGTAGAATTTGAAAGGAGACAGGATGCCGCCTCTTGAGATATTGCTGGAAAGATGGGAGAGACAAAGAGTGGAGAGGGACTGGAAAGAAGTAGGGGAAATTTCAAGGAGATCTCGCCTGATCTTTGAACACTGGACTTATTTGTTCAATAAATGCTACTAACTATTACTTTTGCTACCACTGTTTCTAATACTTCTATTCCTCCTTCTCCTACCAACTACAGTGGTGGACATAGGATTTTTTCTCACAAATAGCCATTAAATATCTCGGACTTGGGCATGTGAAGATCCTCAAAAAATCAATTAATTCTATCAATAAAGTATTGGCCAGGACATTACGGGAAATAGGTGGGGACAGGGGGTTTGAGGAGGGAGCTAAACATCTGGAACAGCTGTTGGAGGGAGTGACTATGGGAGTCAATAAAGATGGAGATGTATTGTTACGGGGAGGAGGAGAAGACAAAACAGGTGAGAATCAATTGGAGATGGAAGTGGCGAGGCAGGAGGTTTTTGGATTTCCAGAAGCAGCAGCAGTTCCGGAGCTAGAGTGCAGGAGCAGAAGAAGCAAACCATGGAGGTGATCCAGGGTTGCGAATTAGTGAAGGTTCTGTTATATATTCACCAGCTATCAGTAGAGTACATGGCACTCATTAAATACCACAGTGACTACTGTTGCCCAATTCCTCTGCTTATTTACTCTAAGGGGACTGCTCAAATCCCATTTAATCCCCTGTGAGGCATAAATCTTTAGAGTGAATTTGGTTTTGGAAGGGAGTGGAAATGCCACAAAATGTCTGACAGCAGCCTCATTGGATTTTTTAAAATTAAGTTACTGAACGAATTTCATTAACTTGCAAATACACCTTGATTTCTTGGGCAGCGTTTTGATTCACACCCAATTTTATTTCCAAGGGGATGATCAAATATGCCAATTTGGAGGATATTCCATATGTGGCAAGTTAAATAAATTCATTTTAAGGCTGTCTGCTCCATGTTTTAAAATAGCTCTTAAAAACAATAACTATTGAAATCTAAACTTAATCTTTTACTCTTCTTTACACTATATATATTTTACATGATTTTCTAAAATGTCACCGCATCTCTTAATTCCCAGATCATATGATGCTTCTGAGTAAAAATAGACCAGGTTCTTCAAGCTCTTCTATTTTTCTCCATTTCCCTTTAGGTGAACTAGCACACTTTGATATGGAAAGGGGAAGATTCCTTATCTTCTCCTCTTTAATCACTTTTCAAGACACACACCTACACCAAGTTTATATCATTTCCCCAAAATGGCAATTTCATCTTCTTCTCTAAAAATACGGTGGTATAAAAGATGCTTGACGGCCGATAAGGAAGGTGACATATATTTTATTTCCTTTTAGACGAATCCTTATAAAACTTATTTAGTTACTAGAGGCGATGACAGTCTATCCTGCGAAATAATTGATATCCTTTCTGGGTATTTTACAAATGTTACAATGAGACCAGGCAGGCCTTCCCTATACCTAAACGGATCATGGATCCGAGAGCAGTGATTGACATATCAAATCTTCAACCTTCAACCAAATCTAGCATTTACGAGTGCATTTATAACCTTCTCTGGACTCATGCATTTAGTTATTTTGACCAATTGAGTTAAAAATATTTTTCTTTGTCTATGCTAAAGGAGTGTGAGCTCCTTGTGGACAGGAAATGTATCACTTCATTAGCCTTTACTCCTCAAGCACCTAGTACATTTAGTCATATTTATTAAGTGCTTACTGTGTCTAGAGCACTGTACTAAGCGCCTCACCCAGGGGATGCTCAATAAATGCTGCTCCTACTACTTTTACTACGGCTATTACAACCACTACAATGGTTAATGTGAGATTTTTTTCTCAAAAATGGCCAATGAATATCTTGCCTTGTGCTTGTGAAGTTACCCCCCACAAAATCAGAGAATAAATAATTTTTATGGACTATTATTATACACCGAACAGAAAGTAGGAGGGCCTTTATTTGGTTTTTACAATGAAATCTACAACCAGATGAATGTGTCTTTAGACTCATCTGAACAGTTTCAGTCAATCAGTCAATCCTACTGAGCACTTACTGTGTGAGCAGCATGTTCTAACTGCTTGGAAGGGTACAGTATGACAATAAACAGATGCATTCCATGCCCACAACCAGTTTACAATATGGCTAATCTTATAATTAGTATGCCTTAGTGCTGTGGGTGACATCCAGTCATGATTATTTTTCATTATGGGCTGAAAATCATTTCTATTTTGGATACCTATTGTTAGGTTTGAAGATCCTGGAAATATGTAAGAGAGGTAAAAGAACCAGATCGTGTTTTTTAGTTAACAGGAGAGACGGGTAAAGACAATTAGGAGTAGGAAAAATTTGCTGCAATTTGTAATAGCCCCAATATGTAAAGAAGAATAACCGATGAGGGAGATGGCCCAGTGAAAGGAGCAGCGTGATCTATCAGAAAGAGCATGGACCTGGGTGTCAGAGGACTTGAGTTCTAATCCCAGCACTGCCACTTGTCCGTTGTGTGTCCTCAGTCAAGTCACTTCTCTTCTCTGAACCTCAGTTACCTCATCTGGGGATTGATTCCTACTTCCTCATACTTAGATGGTGAGTCCTATGTGGGACAGAGACTGTCTCCAACCTGCTTAACTTGTATCTATCCCAGTGCTTAGAATAGTGCTTGGCACATAGTAAGCATTTAACAAATATTATACTACCACTATTATTATTAATAATAATAATAATAATGGTAAAGATAATTACTGCACACAGTAAGCATTTAATAAATATCACCGATTAATTAATAGTGGGGTTTGTCTCCTCTCAGGTTCATGCCTGAAGAGTTTCCAGTATTATAGCAGTCTCGGGTATAATAATAATAATGGTAATGACATTTAAGTGCTTACCAGGTGCCAAGCACTGTACTAAGCACTGGGGTTCGTACAGGGTAATCAGGTTGTCCCATATGGGGCTCACAGTCTTGTTCCCATTTTACAGATGAGGCAACTGAGGCACAGAGAAGTTAAATGACTTGCCCAAAGTCACACAGCTGACAAGTGGTAGAGCTGGGATTAATAATGATAATGACATTTGTTAAGGGCTTACTATGTGCAAAGCACTGTTCTAAGTGTTGGGGAAGATACAAGGTGATCAGATTGTCCCACATGGGGCTCACAGTCTTAATCCCAAACCCGCTGTCTTTCCACTAAGGCACGCTGCTTCGTTAAGGCTATGGGAGGGAGAGTCATGGAGAGGCATATACATTCCATTCCTAATTTAGGCAGTAGCTAGTGAGTGTAAAGCAATCTGCTACAAGTCAAAACTCACTTATGCTGGGTAGCAGTGGCACGGGAGAGAGTCGAGGGCAGAGACTCAAGAATTGTTGCATGGAAGAAGGCAATGGTAAACAACTTCCATATTTTTACCAAGAAAAGGATACATTACCAGAATGATTGCTGATGGAGGTGGGGCATTCTGGGAGAGATGTGTCCATGGAGCCACTATGGGTCAGAAATGGCTCAACAGCGCAAGAGAAGAGTGGGATTTGTGGCATGTGAGTCATTGAGGGAAGAAGTTAGTACAAGTGTGAATTTGTAATGAGAGAAGATACCCCAGAGTCTGGCTTTCTATCAGGTATGTTAAGCTGAATGGTGCAGAAGTGGAGAAAGCAGGTATGGCAGGAGATATGCCATGGGTTGGAGGCGTGAGAACGACAGGAGAAGAATCAGATGAGTTGAGGTAGGGGAGATTGTGTAGTTGAGAACTAGTATTTTGTGACTGAGGACTAGTATTTTGTGACTGAGGAGGTTTGGGTATGGTGAGATGATTGGGATAGGAGTGGGTGTAGTATATGAAGTCACGAAAGGAGGTAAGGATTGAATTTGAGGGGAAGAGTTGTGGTTGATGTGGAAGGCTGGATAATTGTATTTAGAAAGTAGCAGTGAGTCAAACCATCTTCCAAACACTTCTGGGCTCAGTCTTCCATCCCTGACCACCATTTTCAACCATTCACGTTCTTCTCCTCTACCTTCAAACACTCCCATATGTCACATATCATACAACAACCTACCATGCACCCTCCAAGCAGCGTGGCTCAGTGGAAAGAGCACGGGCTTTGGAGTCAGAGGTCATGGGTTCGAATTCCAGCTCTGCCACTTGGCAGCTGTGTGACTGTGGGCAAGTCACTTCACTTCTCTGTGCCTCAGTTACCTCATATGTAAAATGGGTATTAAGACTGTGAGCCCCACGTGGGACAACCTGATTCCCCTGTGTCTACCCCAGCACTTAGAACAGTGCTCTTCACATAGTAAGCACTTAACAAATACCAACATTATTAACATTATTATCTATTCTTGTCCAAAAAAGAGAAGCAGCGTGGCCTACTGGAAAGAGAATGGGCCTGGGAATCAGATGACCTGGGTTCTAATTCTCACTCCGCCAATTGTCTATGTCACCTTGGGCAGATCACAACTTCTCTTTGCCTCAGCTACCTTGTCTGTGAACCCCAGGAGGGACAGGGACTGTGTCCATCCTGATTATCTTATATCAACCCCAGCACTTAGGATAGTGCCTGGTACATAGTACGCATATAAAAAATAGCATTAAAACAATCCTAAAATAAGAGGAAATAATAAAAATAATAATAATGATATTTGTTAAGCACTTACTATGTGCCAAGCACTGTTCTAAGTGCTGGAACTCATCCATTGCCACCATTTAACCTGTTGCACTTTATTTTTTAACCTTCTTTTTTCAGTTTCCAGCCCCTGCACACTTTTGAGACCACTGTCTCCAAGGTCACTAATTGACCTCATTCTTGCCATATTTAATGGACTCTGATCTACCTCTCTCAGTAGCCGTCAGAAATATTAATAATAATGATAATAATGTTGGTATTTGTTAAGCACTTACTATGTGCTGAGCACTGTTATAAGCGCGAAGGTAGATACAAGATAATCAAGTTGTCCCACATGAGGCTCTCAGTCTTAATCCTCATTTTACAGATGAGGTAACTGAGGCACCGAGAAGTTAAGTGACTCGCCCAAAGTCACACAACTGACAGATGGTGGAGCCAGGATTAGAACCCATTATCCCTGACTCCTAAGTCTGTGCTCTGTCCACTGAGTCATGCTGCTTTTCTAACAGAACATCATAGATCACTCCTTCCTCCTGAAAACACTATTTTACGTCAGTTTTATGGGCACTGGCTCCTTCTGGTTCTCCCCTCACCTCTTTCGCTGATCCTGAGGCTTGTTCTTATTGTATGTGTTATGCAGTTGCTATGTGCAGGCACCATATAAAGTTCTGAGATAGATACAAGATAATCATATTGGACACATCACTGTTCCACAAAGGGCTCACGGTCTTAATATCATTTTACAGATGAGATAACTGAGGCAAAGAGAAGTTAATTGATGGTCACATGGTAAACAAGTGGTGGAGTCAGGATTATTCATTCATTCATTCAATAGTATTTATTGAGCACTTACTATGTGCAGAGCACTGTACTAAGCGCTTGGAATGTACAGGTCAGCAACAGATAGAGACAGTCCTTGCCCTTTGACGGGCTTACAGTCTAATAGGGGGAGACAGACAAGAACAATGGCAATAAATAGAGTCAAGGGGAAGAACATCCCATAAAAACAATGGCAAATAAATAGAATCAGGGTGATGTACATCTCATTTAACCAAATAAACAAAATAGGGTGATGAAGATATATACAGTTGAGTGGACGAGAACAGTGCTGAGGGGTTGGGATGGGAGAGAGGGAGGAGGAGAGGGAAAGCGGGGAGAAGAGGGTTTAGCTGCAGAGAGGTGAAGGGGGGTAGTGGGAGCAGAGGGAAAAAAGGGGAGAGCTCAGTCTGGGAAGGCCTCTTGGAGGAGGTGAGCTTTAAGTAGGGATTTGAAGAGGGGAAGAGAATTAAATTGACGGAGGTGAGGAGGGAGGGCATTCCAGGACTATGGGAGGACGTGGTCCAGGGGTCGACGGCGGGATAGGCGAGACCGAGGGACGGTGAGGAGGTGGGTAGCAGAGGAGCGGAGTGTGCGGCGTGGGCAGTATAAAGAGATAAGGGAGGAGAGGTATGAAGGGGCAAGGTGATGGAGAGTCTTGAAGCGTAGAGTGAGGAGTTTTTGTTTTGAGTGGAGGTTGATAGGCAACCACTGGAGGTGTTTAAGAAGGGGAGTGACATGCCCAGAACATTTCTGCAGGATTAGAATTATTAGAATTATTATTAGAATTACCAGGATTAGAATCCAGGTCCTCTCTCTTTTGTGGACTTTGCCTCTGCATCCCTCCTCTCTAATTTGGGACATCTCTCAAGGCTCTGTCCTATGCCCTATTCTTTTCTCACTCTACATTATCCTAAGACTAAGCCCTCCTTTTCCTTTGCTCCTCCCTCTCCACCACCCTGACTCCCTCCCTCTGCTCACCCCCCTCCCTGCTCCACGCACTTGTGGATATATGTACATATTTATTATTCTATTTATTAATGATGTGTATATATCTATTATTCTATGTATTTATATTGATGCTATTGATGCCCATTTGCTTGTTTTGTATTGTTGTTTGCCTACCCCCTTCTAGACTGTGAGCCCATTGTTGGGTAGGGATTGTCTCTGTTGCTGAATTGTACTTTCCAAGCACTTAGTACAGTGCTCTGCACACAGTAAGCACTCAATAAATACAATTAAATGAATACACTCAGACTTCTGGGGTGCTCATCCACTCCCATAGCTTCAACTACCACCTCTGTGCAGAAGACTCCCAGACCTCTCTCCTACTCTGCAATTTCACATTTCACTGGCTAGACTACTGTGTCAGCCTTCTCTCTGACCTCCCTTCTTCCTCTCTCGCCCCGCTCCAGTCTATTCTTCCCTCCGCTGCCCGGCTCATCTTCCTGCAGAAACGATCTGGGCATGTCACTCCCCTTCTTAAACAACTCCAGTGGTTGCCTATCAACCTCCGCTCCAAACAAAAACTCCTCACTCTAGGCTTCAAGGCTCTCCATCACCTTGCCCCTTCCTACCTCTCCTCCCTTCTCTCTTTCTACCGCCCACCCCACACGCTCCGCTCCTCCGCCGCCCACCTCCTCACCGTCCCTCGGTCTCGCCTATCCCGCCGTCGACCCCTGGGCCACGTCTTCCCGCGGTCCTGGAACGCCCTCCCTCCTCACCTCCGCCAAACTGATTCTCTTTCCCTCTTCAAAACCCTACTTAAAACCCACCTCCTCCAAGAGGCCTTCCCAGACTGAGCTCCTCTTCTCCCTCTACTCCCTCTGCCACCCCCCCTTCACCTCTCCACAGCTAAACCCTCTTTTTCCCCTTTTCCCTCTGCTCCTCCCCCTCTCCCTTCCCATCCCCACAGCACTGTACTAGTCTGCTCAACTGTATATATTTCCATTGCCCTATTTATTTTGTTAATGAATTGTACATCACCTTGATTCTATTTAGTTGCCATTGTTTTTACGAGATGTTCTTCCCCTTGACTCTATTTATTGCCATTGTTCTTGTCTGTCCATCTCCCCCGATTAGACTGTAAGCCTGTCAAACGGCAGGGACTGTCTCTATCTGTTGCCAACTTGTTCATCCCAAGCGCTTAGTACAGTGCTCTGCACATAGTAAGTGCTCAATAAATACTATTGAATGAATGAGTGAACATCTCTGCCAGTCTGTCCTGCTCCACATACCCGAAACTGAATTTTTTAACTTCTTTCTCAAATACTTTTTCTCTATCTACCATTTCCATTACAGTAGACAACACCACCATCCCCCACCCTAATTCTGTAATCTTGGAATTTGTCCTTTGAATCAATAAATGGTATTTATTAAGTGCTTACCATGTGCAGGATACTGTTCTAAGTACTTGAAGAGTACGATACAACAGAGTTGGTAGACAGCTTTCTGGGTCTACCTGCCTTACCTACTGCTAAACCCTAACTCATATGGCATTTATGTTCCCACCTTTACACCTAATTACTTCCTCCCCTCAGTAATTTATTGTAGTGTCTGTTTCCTCTTCTGGATCATGAGCTCTTCAACACATGGGTCATGTCTTCTAGGCTATTGTACGCTCCCAGTTTCTGAGTGCTGTGTTCTGCACACAGTAAACACTCAATAAATGCTACTTGAGTGATTGATAAAGCCGTTACATGCAGTTTCAAGATAGTCAAATTGAGATGACTACTATTATTTCTAAAAGGTTTTTCAGAAAAGCAGCATCAAAAGTTGGAAATCAGAGAATTCTTGACTGAGTCCTATTTTTTTTTTCCATTGAATGAATCCATGTTCAGTTTCCAGTACAAAACACATATATCTTTCTGTGCATTCCTCAATCAATTTTCTCCTTATTAATAGAAAGGACTTTGGTGATTTTTTTTAATTTATAGTTTATACTCTTCAAAAGTGTGAGTTTGTAAAATTTATGTACTGAATCATCTAAGCGCAAGAGAGGAAGCACCTGTAATGAGTCAAACTTAATTGATCTAAATGAGTACTGTCTTCTGAATAGTAATAATTCTGAATAGTAATTATTCAGTACAGTAATAGTATAGCAATAGTAATGAATAGTAATAGTTCTGAATAGTAATTATGAATAATAATTATAGTAATCGTAATAGTAATAATAATAATTATATTATTTCTATAGATTACAAATCCCGCAAACGCTGCTCTGCTTTCCATTTGAGGGCCTTAATTCCAATATGTTGGTTGTTCCCATAGCTTGTCAAAGCTCTGCTTCAAGCCATTTGGTGACAAATTGGATATCATAGATAATTTCTCAGTTTTCGAAAAATAATGGTTAGAGTGTACTTGAAATTTTTGCTCTTGTATACTGTACAGTCACCTCCTTGTAATCTCACATGTTCACCCTACAGCAAATGCATCAATTCACTGTAACGTTTTGGTAGTTGTTATAGTAATTAGATAATGCATTTTTATCTTCTTGAAAATCTGAGACATTGGAGAATACATGTCATGCTTATTACTTGATTGAAAGCCCATGTGTTAAGGCAGTGAGTAAGCAGTTCCATCCTTTAAATTTATGCCCTGCAGAGCTTTTGTGAATTTTAAGGGAGCTCTGGTAACAAGTGGAGTATAATTTGCTGCTCTTTCCTGAGGATCGGCATCAATACAATAGAGTGAATCATTTGATAAGTCACTCGGTCAATCAGTAGCATTTTTGAGCACTTTCTGGGTGTAGAGCATTGCTACCAGGGAAAAAGCCACCAGGTTAAGAGGCCCTCTGAGGGCTAGTTCTGGACTAGTGTGGACTTGTGAACAAGTACTTTAATAACAGGTCCTAGAAAAGACAGGAAGCCTGTGGGATTTAGTACTACCTTCCAATCCCAGTTTAGTT
Source organism: Ornithorhynchus anatinus (assembly GCF_004115215.2). Classification (NCBI taxonomy): domain Eukaryota; kingdom Metazoa; phylum Chordata; class Mammalia; order Monotremata; family Ornithorhynchidae; genus Ornithorhynchus; species Ornithorhynchus anatinus. The sequence continues at coordinate 162,143,081 of NC_041728.1, forward strand.
GATAACTGTCTCCCCATTCTTTTTTTCGTTTAATGGTGTTTGTTCAATGCTTGCTATGTGCTAGGCCTTCAACTACCTCTTCTACTAAGAGCTGAGGAGATACTAACTAATCAGGCTGGACACAGTCCATATCCCACAAGGTTCCACAGTCTTAATCCCCATTTTACAGATAAGGTAACCTAGGCATAGAGAAGCTAAGTGACGAGTCCAAGGTCACACAGCAGACAAGTGGCAGAGCCGGAATTAGCACTCAAATCCTGTGTTTTGCGGGTCCATGTTCTTTCTATTAGGTCATACTGCTCTTCGTTTCCCTGTGGATAGGGAATGGGTCTGCCAACTCTTGTACTGTACCTTCCCAAATGCTCAGTACAGTACAATAGTTGCTCAATAAATTCCATTGATAGAGTGATTGATTTTCTCAAAGAAGCAGCATGGTGGAGTAGATAGACACAGGCCTGGGAGTCAGAAGGAAAAGCAGCATGGCTCAGTGGAAAGAACCCGGGCTTGGGACTCAGAGGTCATGGGTTCGAATCCCAGCTCTGCCACTTGGCAGCTGTGTGCCTGAGGGCAAGTCACTTCACTTCTCTGTGCCCCAGTTCCCTCATCTGTAAAATGGGGATTAACTGTGAGCCTCACGTGGGACAACCTGATTACCCTGTATCTACCCCACTGCTTAGAACAGTGCTCTGCACATAGTAAGCACTTAACTAATACCAACATTATCATTAGATTCTAATCCCAGCTAAACCACTTGTGTGACCTTGGGGCTTATTTCTTTGTGCCTCAGTTACTTCATCTGTAAAATGGAGATTGATACTGTGAGCCCCACATGGGACAGGGACTGTATCCAACCTGATTAGTTTGTATCTGCCCCAGTAGGTAGAATAGTGCTTGACACTTGGTAAGTTCTTAACAAATGCCATCATTATTATTAATTATCATTATTATAATTAAAGCCTCCCCCTGAGTGGATCAGCTGAGAAGCCTAGTGGAAAGAACAGGGAACCACGGAGTCAGGAGACCTGGGTACTGATTCCCAATCAATCAGTTTCCTGCTGTGTGACTTTGGGAAAAGGCACTTAACTTCTCTTGGCCTTAATTTCCTCAACTGCAAAATAAGGATTAAATAGCTGTTCTCCCTCCCCTAAAACTGAGAGCCCCATGGAAGAGAGAGGGATGTGTCTCATCTGATTTTGTTGGATCTACCCCAGGACTTAGAACAATACTTGGCCCCTAGAAAGCCCCTAATAGTAGGGTGATTATGATTATTAACACCAGAAGGCAAAGGATGGAAAGGATGAAAAGGGGAAGAGCTGAGAGATTCTTTGACACTAGCCAGAGCCTGGAGAGCACCCCAAGGAGGGGGTTCTAGGGTACAGCAGGTCCCTGACCACTCCATCAGAAGAGGAAACCCAAGCATTATAGGATAGTTGCCCATCCCCACCTTCTTCAGCCTTGCTATTGCTATTAGAACCCTGATCAGTTTTTAAAGCCACCTGTACGTCCATAGCAGGACACATAGCAAGGGAGCTGTAGAGAGGGCAAATTGTTACAGTTTCATAATGAAAGGATGGAAAGTTCCATTTAGATTTCTTCCGTTCGTTAATAGTTAATGAATACTAACATCTGGGTGTTTCAGCCTCGATGGAGCTTCATAATTCTTTCCAATATATGTGTTTTCATTTAACTGGCATTCTCATCCAGCTTCTGATAACATGGGTGTTAACAGTGAACAATCACTTCTTAGGACTGTCAAAGTGCTCGGTCATTTCCCAGCTCTAAAATGGACTGATCTGAAGCAAAGGGGATTCACTGTGTAGGTTCCAGAGGGAAATTTGTCTAACTGCAAGGGAATATTGACAAGTGACCACAGATTTCAGAAAAGATACCCATGGAAAAAGTATAACTCTATCTGGAGGCATCTTGTAAACACTGTAAAACATCCAGAATATTTATTGAACCAGGCATATTTAATGGATTCTTTTTTTCTCCCTCAGAAGAACAATATAATTTCTGTCTGCTGAATACCCTACAAATAAATAAACTTTCTACTGGACCTGAAAATAGTAAAACATTTCTCCTATCAATATTTCACCAACCTCTTTCTTATCTCCTGATTATTTGGTAAGAAAAATACAAGATAAATCCTGGCCCAGGCAGAAGAACGACTACCATAAAGAATGTATGCGGAATACTAAATTGAGGTAACACCAAGTCAAACGGAAGCTAGCATACAGAAGGAAATTCTGAGCCAAGACTCTTGCTGTGTCTTTAACTTAGTCTCATTGTGCCCTGTTATTGTTGCATTTATAGTTGGGATTCTTGTTATTTATGAATTGAATTCCCAAGTTCTTATCTTGCTGTTATTGTAAAATGTCACATGATATTTTGTGCTAAATCAATAAATGCAAGTTGTCACCACTGTATTTATTTGCCGTTTGTAATCTCTGGGCTTTTACCCTTCTGCTGACATTTTCCAAGTCTCTTCTCACAAATCAGCTGGTCAGGAAACCAAGTTTCCTCACAGCAATTGACAGTACGCTGCTGTCTGCCTAGCCACCAATTCACACTCCAGGGAACACCCAGCCCTAGCAGGAGACTTCCTATGTGGAAGCTAGCACTTTTGTCAGTTTAAAAATTACCCATGGGATTCAACTATCTCACAGTTATTCCTGGAGAATCACCGGAAATATCAGCCATTCGAAGCTTCGGTTTAATAATAAAGAAAAGCAGTAAAGCAGATTTATAGAATCGGAGAGCTAGAAGTCATTAAAGCCGTTCTCTTGTTAAGAGAAAGGACTAAACTTAAACTATCTAAACACGATGCTGGCTACCTTTATCGACTGCATAATATTAAGGATCTTGATGGCAATTTTCTCAATGATCCATTGTATTACATAACAACTCCTAATGAAGATATTTCCTGCAGCAATTCAAATTTCTTTTTGATTATATTGAAATAAACAAACACTTTTTCAATTGTCTCAGGGTTTATATCAGATCCACAAATAGCAACTGAATTGATTTTCAGTCACTAGATCTAGTTTCCTTGTTTAATTAATTAAGCACCTTTTGTTTTTCCAAATTTTACCTTCATTTTTTGGGGGAAATGTGATGAGTAGTTCTATTGATGATTATTGATGAGACTATATGGGAATTATCTTGTTTGATCATGTTTCACATTCGATAGGCAAATGATAATTGCTGGCTGGGTGGGACATATGAGGAGAATGAGCAACCAATCCACCACTGTATGGAGAGCTGAAACTGGGAAACTGAAAGCCAGGAGGGCAGAGGAAGCATTTGAAAGACAGGGTAAAAACAATGCTGCATCTCAGCTGAAAACTGGAAGTCAATTGTTGAGAGACCTGCCTGGCACACTGTCATCAAGAATGCAGTAGCTCTCTTTGAGCAAAATCTGTGTGTGGAAAAAGAGACAAAGAAGCAAAACAGAAAACAGCACCAGGCATTCTAATCTTAAGTACAAAAACATAATAAGGAATGAATTTTTTGTGTTCTCATTGTGGTCAGGATTGTAGATCCCATATTAGCCTTTCATCCAACTTTACCATCAATGACAGCTTCTAAAATGATGAACAGATATTATATATATATCTATATATACACATATTAAATACATATAGATAGATATAGATATATACAGATATAGATATAGGTAGCTATAACTACATATATCTCAGTCAATTGAACCTTCTAATATAAAGTGTATATATATATGTACACACATATGTATAGAAATATAGGATCAAAGACATTGAGAGAAAGCACTAAATTGTCAATCTCATTTGGTTTTTTTTCTAATTCCTGTGTCATCAATGACCACAGCACTTATGTAGATATATGTAATTCACTTTTTTATAGTAATGTCTCCCTCCCTCTAGACTGTTAGCTCGTTGCAGGCAGGGAAGGTATCTGTTTATTGTTGTATCCTACTCTCATTCATTCATTCAATAGTATTTATTGAGCGCTTACTATGTGCAGAGCACTGTACTAAGCGCTTGGAATGTACAAATTGGTACTCTCCCAAGCGCTTAGTATAGTGGTCTGCATACAGTAAGAGCTTAGTAAATCCAGTTGATGAATGAATCAATCAACCAGTGACCTTATGTATTTTATCTTTTTAGGTGTCGCCCTACAGGTCAATTATATAGGGTCATTTCCACTGAGATATTATCTTTGCACACAACCATAAGATTTATAGATGAAAGATAACTGTGTTAATAGAAAGATCTTGTCTTACGCTGTCAAGTTGTCTCCGATCTATAGTGACGCCATGGAGACATATCTCCCAGAATGGCCCTCCTCCATCTTCAATCATTCCAGTAGTGTATCCATAGAGTTTTCTTTGTTAAAATACAGAAGTGGTTTATTGTTGCCTCTTTCTGCGCGGTAAACTTGAGTCTCCACCCTCGACTTTCTCTCGTGTCTCTGCTGCCCAGGACAGGTGAGTTTTGAATTGTAGCAGATTGCCTTCCACTTGCTAGCCACTGGCCAAGCTAGGAATGGAATGGATATGCCTCTGCTTGATTCTCCCTCCCATAGCAGTGAGAAGCAGCGTAGCTCAGTGGAAAGAGCATGGGCTTGGGAGTCAGAGGTCATGGGTTTGAATCCCGGCTCTGCCACTTGGCAGCTCTGTGACCATGGGCAAGTGACTTAACTTCTCTGTACCTCAGTTACCTCATCTGTAAAATGGGGATTGACTGTGAGCCTCACTTAGGACAACCTGATTACCCTGTATCTTCCCCAGCGCTTAGAACAGTGCTCTGCACATAGTAAGCGCTTAAGAAATACCAACATTATTATAGCTGACACTGGTAGAATACTGGAAATTCTCCAGGTGCAACATTGAGAGGGAAAAAGAAAGGTAACATTATTATATACAATCATTCTTCTTAAGTGTTTCCTAAATATGATGTGCATTCAAACCGACTGCATATTTTTATAAGTACTTCAGAATATGTCATTATTACATTATAAATTAAATTATAAAACAATGTTAACAATTCAACTCCAGTGTTCCTGGGGATAATGTTTAGAGTGGACCTGTGCTCAACTTTGAAATGTTGTTTTAATGTTAAATCAATTCATTCATTCATTCATTGAGTCACATTCATTGAGTACTTACTGTGTGCAGAGCACTGTACTAAGCACTTGGAAAGTACAATTTGGCAACAAATAGAGATAATCACTACCCAACAGGTTCACAGTCTAGAAGTGGGGGGGCATCAATGCTACTTAGTGAACGATAGCAAAGTCTTGTCAATAGCACAATGGTTACCAGGGATTTTATATGGAATGGCAGTCATAAACAGAATGAAGGGAGATAAACTGACACAAAATCAGACATTCTGACTTCTTTGAGTGATGGTGCTCATTGAAACAGATATGAGGCAGTGTCAAGAAACCTCAGAAAAGTCTTTGAATGTGTCTGGTGAAGATGTAGGCATTTGAATTGAGGTGAAGTGGGTAAGGCCACAATATCATCATTACACAATTAGTTATTAAGTTTCTAGTAATTTGTTAACTTATAGTAATGCCTGTCTCCCCGTCTCAGGGTTGCACCTGGAGAGTTTTCAGTACTCTACTAATCTCAGCTACGAGAGAGAGAGTCAAGCAGAGGCCTACCCATTCCATTCCTAGCTTGGCCAGTGGCTAGTGAATGGAAGGCCATCTGCTACAAGTCAAAACTCACCATGCTGGGCTGCAGGGGCATGGGAGAGAGTCGAGGGCAGAGACTCGAGTTTACTTCTCAGAAGGAGGCAATGGTAAGCCACTTCCTTATTTTTACCAAGAACGACTCTACAGATACACTCCCAGAACGATTGTAGATGGAGAGTGGGGAGTTCTGGGAGAGATGAATCCGTGGTGGTGCTATTGGTTGGAAACGACTCGATAATAATGTTGGTATTTGTTAAGCGCTTACTATGTGCAGAGCACTGTTCTAAGCGCTGGGGTAGACACAGGGGAATCAGGTTGTCCCACGTGGGGCTCACAGTCTTCATCCCCATTTTACAGATGAGGTAACTGAGGCACAGAGAAGTTAAGTGACTTGCCCACAGTCACACAGCTGACAAGTGGCAGAGTATAAGACAAGACCTCCTCTATAGTGGGAGCTTGTAGTGGGGAAGGAATGTGACCAAATCTGTTACATCATACTTTCCCAAGTATTTATTACAGTACTCTGCATGCAGTAAATACTTAATAAATATCATCAATTGATTGATAAGCATTGATTATTTTTTCTTATCTCGTCAAGTACTAGGTATAAGTGTCTGGGAGGTAAGAACATTGACTCGTTTTTCAGTGATTGAGGATGTACAAAGGGAAACCACATCATCCTTTGAATTGCCTTTTCTAAAGATCAGTCTTCTATCTCCTCCACCAAACTCCCCATCACACTTGACACCACCACCATCCCTCCAGTTTCCTGAAGTCTGTAATCTGAGAATTATTCTTGACTTCTCCCTCTCTTTCAGCCATTATATTCCATATGTCCCTTAGTGCCTGGTACATAGCAAGCACTTAAATACCTTAAAAAAAATGTTGTCTGTCTTTGTACCAAACACTTTACTAAGCGATTAACAAATACCAACATTATTATTAAACACTGGGGGGGATACAAGATAATCAGATCATATATTGTCTCTGTCCTTCTCTTTTCTCCATACCCCAAGTCACCTATTTCATCCCTTTCATGGTAGTATAGTTATTGTGCCTGATTTTTATCTCTCCCACTATTGACCTCTTGCTCCTGTCCTTCTACCAGCTGGAACAACTTGACACCCTCCTTCTTGAAGTCTGCCTGACCACAGCTCCAACACCCTTCTGAAATCCCAATTCATACAGGAAGCCTTACCAGATTAATGTCTATCCTCCCCAGGTTACATCCGCCAACTGTCATTTCAGTTTGTTGGCATCAACTATACACTTGTTTACTAACATCCACTGATAACATTTCATCACATAGCTGCTTATATACCCTACTATTTTACCTTTAATGAAATATACCTCCTTCTCTTTCTTCTGGACTGTAAATTCCTTGTGGGTAGGAACCATGTCTACCAACTCCGTGGTACTGTATGCTCCAAAACATTTAGTAAATGCTCAATAAATACCACTGATTGATCTGCAGTGATTTTAGTCTCTTCTCTGTTATAAAAACAGATGTTGGAGGGCAAAACTCATGTCTCCTTACTCTACTTTATCTTCGCAGGGACTCTGTACAGTGCTTGGCATACAGTAAGCACTCAGTAAATACTCTTGATTGGTTATTTGTCTGCAATCTAGTAGAATTCAGGAGACATGCATAATGATGATGATGGTGATGATGATGCTATTTGTTAAATGCTTGTCCCAGTGGGACTCACAGTCTTAATCCCCATTTTGCAGATGAGGTAACTGAGGCACAGAGAAGTTAAGTGACTTTTCCAAAGTCACACAACTGACAAGTGGTGGAGCCAGTATTAAAACCCATGACCTCTGACTCCCAAGCCCGGGCTCTTTCCACTGAGCCACGCTGCTTCATGTAACCATGCAGCAGGAATGTGTTGACGTGAACAGAGTTTCAGTGCTAGCAGAATCCACTATTGTCCTTCATGTGCAAAAAAATCAAGTCACTGATGGAAACATTCATCTATAGGTGGGGTGTAACTGAAAAACTCAGTAAGGGATACACCATCCATTGATGGGGCAGCATGTTGTTTGCAGTGTCTAGTTGTGTTTTCTGTTTTGTCTCATTGTTTCATAATGGTCAGGAAGTTGGGTGCAGTCTCTCTTTGGGAAACAGCATGTCCCTTATCAGTCCCCAAGCTGTAGACCCTATACCTTGGTCTTGTATATTTTTAATGGTGTTTTTAATGCTTAATATATTTCAAGCACTGCACTAAGCAATGGAGTATATGCAAGTCAATTAGGTTGGACACAGTGTCCGTGTCCAATAGGGGGCCCACAATCTTAATCCCCATTTTATAGATGAGGTAACTGAGGCATAGAGCAATGAAGTCACTTGCCCAAGGTCTCAAAGCAGCCATGTGGCAAAGTTGGGATCAAACCCAGATCCTCTTACTCCCAGGACTGTGCTTTTCCTATGAGGCCAGGCTGCTTCTCTATTTTCCAACAATCTATCAAAAGTATTTATTGAGCACCTACATTGTGCTGGCCAATTGTGTAATTAAATGATTATTGCATAATTAAATAATGAAAATAGTAATAACGGTATTTGTTAAGCGCTTGCTATGTACCAGTCACTGTACTAAGCACTGGGGTAGATACAAGATAGTTGGGTTGGACAAAGTCCCTGTCCCATTTAGTGTTCATAGTCTTAATCCCCATTTTCCTGATGAGGCAACTGAGGCACAGAGAAGAGAAATGATTTTGTTAAAGGTCACACAGCAGGCAAATGGCAGAGCTGAGATTAGAACACAGATCCTTCTGACTCCCAGGCCCATGCTCTATCCACTGAGGCACACATGCTCCTAAGCAGAGACCAAAAGGTTGCTCTTCTTTGAGGGGGATTTACAAGTTCAGTTTCTTCCTGAAGGTTTAGAACTCTAATTTAACCATGTATATATACTTGAATTTTTAGGAAATAATCAATCTAGCATATTGCAGACTACATGGGAGATGTGAAGTGATAAGTGGATAATATTTAAATGTACTACTCAAAGTACAAAAAACAAATACAAAAATACAAATTGTCAATTCTATGGTGTTTCCAATGACAATACTGGAAACTGGACAGTGAGAAAACAGGATAGAAAGAACATCGATTCTTTGGAAATGTGGTGTTGGAGAAGACTTTTGCAAATAGCATGATTGCCCCCAAAACAAACAAATGGATTTTAGGGCAAATTAAACCGAAGTGGTCTTTGGAATGACAAATGACTCAATTTAGATTAGTATATTTTGGACACATAATCAGAAGGACTAATTTTCTGGAGAAGACACTAAAGCTAGGTAAAGTCCAGGGAAAATGTGGAAGAGGGAGACTGGCAGCTAGATGGATAGAAAACATAGTGATAATGGAAGAAATGTTAGAAAGGTTGTGGATTACGGCGGGGAACAGGACATTCTGGAGAAGCTATATCCATGGAGTTGCTATGAATCGGAAACAACTCGATGGCACGTAATAATAATAATAACTACTCAAAGCCATAGTCATAGGTATTATTGAACACTTTTTTCTTTTAATGGATTTTTTGTTATAAAACTTTTGAAAGATGAGGAATAAGGGTAAACATTTTTTACATTTAATAATGTGTGTGGTATATGATGGTGTATATGTGTGTGGTATATGATGGTGGTCTGTAAGTATTGTCTTCTGCCTAGCCTAGTTCTTTCACACCAAGAATTTCTTCACTATCCAAGACTAAATTTTTCAATGTAGTTTAATAAAGGCACCTCTCCTGCAAACCTAACTTATGTGAATTCTGATGACTGAGACGTGTTCTTAAATTTTCTGAATTATCTAAAAATTCTGTAATCCTGTTTGTCCCCCCCCAAACTCATACATTCCTGTCTTAATTAAATCTCTCGCATTGAGCAGGTTTCTGCAGGATATAATCCATTCATTCAGGTGTGAAAGGCCAGAACCTATTTACATATTCACAACCCTGATAGCGGTGTCTGGGATAAAACAAATTTATTTCTAGGTTGTCTGGGTTCTGTAGATAATGCAATTACTATTGTATATTCAAGCCTTTTCCTAAACAACTCATTTAGGGAAGTTTTGAAGAATATGAAAATATGAAAATAGATTATAAGCTCTCGGGGCAAGGATTGTGTTTTATTTAGGCACTTTTTATTGCTCGAAAATGCTATGTGTGCTTATTGCATCTTATAAATATGTAAATAAAAATCCAGTGATTAGCTAAGGTGGAATAGAGAAAAGAGTTTCTTTATGAAAACTTCCTTGGGAGAAAAGAAGTGGTTTTATATAAAAAAAACTAAAAGGAACACTGGCATCCTTTTTCCATATCTGGTTGTGTCCTCTCAGGTTCATTTTTTTCCCCAGTCACAATGGAAATAATGGAACTCATTCAAAGCAGTCAATCATTGGTATTTATTGAGCCTTTAGTATGTGCAGAGCACTGTACTAAGCACTTGGGAAGATAGAATACAACAGAATAGATGGACAAAAATCCTGGCCCACAAGAATCTTAAGATCTAGAAACTAGATATACAACAAAATCAATTAGAGGTAAGTGAAATAGCAGAGTATGTGCACACATACACACACACACACACAAAGAAACTTTGGTGATGGGGTATATATAAAATAATGATAATAATTGTGATATTCCTTGAGCACTTACTCTGTGCCAGGCACTGTACTAAGCACTGAGAGGGATACAAGTTAATCAGGTCACACACAGTCCCTGTTCCACGTGGGGCTTACAGTCTAGTTAAGAAAGAGAACAGGTATTTAATGCCCATTTTACATGAGGAAATTTGGAGCTTGGAGAAGTGACTTGTGAAAGTCACGGAGCAGCCAAGTGGCAGAACTGGGATTAGAATCCAGGTCCTCTGACTCCCAGTCCCATGCTCTTTCCACTAGACCAAGCTGTATTCAAAATTCTTAACGGATACAGATCCAAGTGGAGGGGTGATGCAGCAGGAAGGGTGAAGGGAGGGCTCTGAAGGTGGAAAGTGTGATGATCTGTCTGATGAAAAGGAAGAGGGAGTTCCAGGCCAAAGGGAGGAAGTGGCCAAAGGTATGGTGGTGAATATAACCTGAGAATATAAATGGAGGGGAGAGGACTGGACACAGATACATCAGCAGTCTAGCCCGCAAGCTTACTATGAGCAGGGAATGTGTCTGTTATAATTGTACTCTCCCAAACGCTTAGTACAGTCCTCTGCACACAGTAAGCACTCAATAAATACGATTGAAGGAATGAATGAAGTGATGAAAGAATAAAAACGCTAAAAAAAAGGATAAAAAGCAAAGAGAAATGCACAGAATAATAACAAAAATCAGTAGGGTTCTGTAGCTAGAGGAGAAGAATTTTAGGCTCTTTGCGGCTCAGAGACCAGGGCACACCCATAGCTACAGCTACTACTATAGTTTCTGTGGACACATCATGCTGCCAGGGCTTTTCTCTTTCCTTCAGGGGTGGTGGAAGGCAGAATGGGGTGGAGTCTCCCGATGGGGCAGAGGGGAGCCCATGATGATTCTCGGGAAGGTGATGTGGCTGGAAGTCTGGTTGAGGGAGGGGGATGCAGAGAGGATGGAGCTGCAGCTTATATATCCACGGCCACTGTGCACAAAACATGTCAGAAACAGGGTACCTCGGTAGTGGGAAGGAACAGGGTAGTAAATTACTGGATACTTCACTTGGCTAGACAGAAAGGAGTGCAGCCGAAATGAGAGAATGGAGAGGGGATGAGTCAAAGTGAAGAGGACTGAGGGAGAGATTGTCTTTCCTGCAGTGATTGGATGGGAAATTAGGGATGGGATTTACCAGTCCTGGATAGTGTCAGCCCATGACATTCTACAGAGTTCTGGAGTGCACATGTTGTGGGATAATTAGAAACTGGCCTATCCCTGATTACTCTCTATAAATATATGTATGAGATATATATATATATAAAATATAAAAATATGAAATATATAGAAATATATATATATGAACTCACCTCCTCCAAGAGGACTTCCCAGACTGAGCTTCCCCTTCTTCCTCTGCTTCCTCCACTGCCTCTCTGCCCCCTTCACCTCCCCTCAGTTTAACCCCTTTTCCCCGCTTTCCCTCTGCTCCTCCCCCTGTCCCTTCCCATCCCCTCAGCACTGTGCTCATTTGTATATATTTTTATTACCCTATTTATTTTGTTATTGAGGTGTACATCCACTTGATTCTATTTATTCCTATTAAGTTGTCTTGTTTTTGTCTGTCTCCCCCAGTTAGACTGTAAGCCTGTCAGTGGGCAGGGATTGTCTCTATCTGTTTCCAAATTATACATTCCAAGTGCTTAGTACAGTGCTCTGCACATAGTAAGTGCTCAATAAATACTATTGAATGAATGAATGAATGAATGAATGAATAAAAAGCACCCAAGAAAGACTCTACATCTCCAATACATGGGGATGTGTAAGGTAAAGTAAAAATGATTAGGTGAAAGTGACTTTAAAAACAAAATCCTCTTTTAACCCACAGACTAACACTAGTCTGATATTGGGCCTTAACCTGTGTTTTTCCCAAATAGTCCCTACCAATTTATCTTTTATCCCTGTGGAAAACCCTTCTCTAAGGTTCTCTCTTTGTTTGGGTTACCTAGCCAAGGTGCACTGCTTCAGTTTTGAAGGAGGAAGAAGGAGAAAATTATTGTCCCCTATTGGCTCATTTTAACCTCTTCTCAGACCTCCCCTTGGTTGCAATCCTTCTCAGGAGTTGGTTGGGTTCTGAATGATGGCCCCAAATGAAACTGTGAAGGGAGCATGAAAGTGGTGGAGGAGTGGATTTTGAGAGGAATCAGGAGATCCTCTCTTAAGATACTGCTAGGAAAGATGGGAGAGTCAAAGAAAGGGCTGGAAGAGGGAGTGACTATACTGAGCCCATTATGGGCAGGGATTGTCTCTGTTGCTGAATTGTACTTCCCAAGTGCTTAGTACAGTGCTCTGCAAACAGTAATCGCTCAATAAATACAATTGAATGAAATGAATGACTGAGTAGGGGAGATTTAGGGGAGATTATGCTTGATGCTTTCAATTTTCTCAATAAAATATATGGCTAGATCGTTAAGGCATAAGATGGAGGAGGTGGTGAGAAAGAGAGTTTGAGTAGGGAGTTAAATGTCTGAAACAACTGATAAGGATGATGGACTTGGGAATCAACAAGGGTGAATAATAATAAATAATTAAGATTAATTATGGTACTTGTTAAGCATTTACTACCCTCTCAGGGTCACACCTGGAGAGTTTCCAAAACTCTACCAGTCTCAACTATGGGAGGGAGAGTCAAGCAGAGGCATATCCGTTTTATTCCTAGCTTGGGCAGTGGCTAGCGAGTGGAAGGAAATCTGCTGTAAGTCAAAACTCACCTGTTCTGGGCAGTAGCAGCATGGGAGAGAGTCAAGGGCAGAGACTCAAATTTACTATGTGGAAGGAGGCAGTGATAAACCATTTCCAGATTTTTACCAAGAAAACTCTATGGATCCACTACCAGAACGATTGCAGATTGAAGTGGGGTGTTCTGGAAGAGATGTGTCCATGGTGTCGCTATAGGTCAGAGATGACTCAGGAGCATAAAACAAGATAAGCATTTACTATGTGCCAAGCACTGTTTTAAGTACTGGGATAGATGCAAGTTTATCAGGTTGGACTCAGTTGCTGTCCCACATGGGGCTCACACTCTTAATCCCCATTTTACAGATGAGGAAACTGAGACCCAGAGAAGTGAAGTGACTTCCCCAATTTCACACAGCCAGGTGGTGGGCCCAGGATTAGAACCCAAGTCCTTCTAACTTCCAGTCATTCATTCATTCATTCAATAGTATTTATTGAGCACTTTCTATGTGCAGAGCACTGTACTAAGCACTTGGAATGTACAAATCGGTAACAGATAGAGACAGTCCCTGCCCTTTGACGGGTTTACAGTCTAATCGGGGGAGACAGACAAGAACAATGGCAATAAATAGAATCAAGGGCAAGAACATCTCATTAAAACAATAGCAAATTAATAGAATCAAGGTGATGTACATCTCATTAACAAAATAAATAGGGTAATGAAGATATATACAGTTGAGCGGATGAGTACAGTGCTGAGGGGATGGGATGGGAGAGGGGGAGGAGCAGAGGGAAAAGGGGCAGAAGAGGGTTTAGCTGCGGAGAGGTGAAGGGGGGGTAGAGGGAGCAGAGGGAAAAGGGGAGCTCAGTCTGGGAAGGCCTCTTGGAGGAGGTGAGCTTTAAGTAGAGTTTTGAAGAGGGGAAGAGAATTAGTTTGGCGGAGGTGAGGAGGGAGGGTCTTCCAGGACCGTGGGAGGACATGGCCCAGGGGTCGACAGCGGGATAGGCGAGAACGGGGGACAGTGAGGAGGTGGGCGGCAGAGGAGCGGAGCATGCGGGGTGGGCAGTAGAAAGAGAGAAGGGAAGAGAGCAAGGTGATGGAGAGCCTTGAAGCCTAGAGTGAGAAGTTCTTGTTTTGTGCAGAGGTTGATAGGCAACCACGCCAGAGCGTCCCATGCTCTATCCACTAATCCGTGTTGCCGAGAGAGGTGAGGGAAGAGTTAAAACAGGCAAAGATAAGTTTGAGGTGGATGAGTTTGGCTTAATATCTGGATTTCTGCCAGTAGCTCTCTGCAGCTCTTGTACAGGAGAGTAGGAAGCCGAGTGAGAAGGTGATCCAGGGCTGTGGGTTAGTGGCAAGAAATCAATGAAGGGATGAGGGAGCGAGTGAGTTGAGTTTAGTGAAGATGGTGGTGTTTAGTGTGTCAATTGGGAATGGAGATTAAATGGGATATTATGACTTGAGAAAATTGGATAGGATCAAAAGATCGGAAGTCTCTTTTGGGGAATAGGACAAATTTGTTGGGAGGGGATATGTGGGAGAGAAGGCATGTGAAGAGGTTGTGTTCAGATAAAGGTATTTTAGAGTTGGTGAGGATAGATATTGTACAGTGACTAGAGATAGTGAGAGAGTGTGAGTGCCCAAGTTGGTGGGTGGGTGAGGTGGGTTGGAGCAGGAGTTTGGTGGAGTTGAGGAGTGATAGAAAGTTGGCAGTGGTAGTGTCATCAGGAACACCCACATGGATGTTGAAGTCCTCAAAGATGAATGTAGGGATGGAGAAAGAGAGCAGGAATGTGAAAAAGGGGACAAAATAGTTCATATTCCTGGAGGTGGGGCCTGGAAAATGGTAGATGACCATGACTAGAAAGTGGAGTGGGTGGGAGAGGGTGGTAGAAGCGAATAGTATTGGTTTCAGTGGAAGGGAAGAAGAGGGAGGTGGAATGGTGCAAAAGCAGCATTAGGGAGCATGAAGGAAACCCACTCCTCTCCCATTTTTATACGGTATTGTTAAGCACTTACTATGGGCTAGGAGCTGTGTTAAGCACTAGGTTAAATACAAGGTACTCAGACAAGGGACTCACAGTCTTAATCCACATTTTACAAATGAGGTAATGGAGTAATAGAGAAGTTAGGCAACTTGGCCGGGGTCACACAGCAGACAAGTGGCGGTGCCATTATTAGAAACCAGGTCCTTCTGAATCCCAGGCCTGTGCTCAGTCCACTTGGCAGTACTACTTCCCCAGCATCTCCCACTCCCCTTTCCCAGTGAGTCTTGGAAAATGGAAGATGATGACCCCCTCGGCCCCTGTAGAGAGAGTAGCAAGGAAGACTGTTATCTGGGAAGAGCCAGGTCACACCATGGCACAGCAGACACAATCTTTACAGCACACATGATACAGGCATGTCCACAATACAGCCATGTTGGTCCTCAAAAACATGGATATATCATGTACAGTTGTACTATGGGGTATGTTATCTCATAGCCTCCCTTGTTAAAAATTCGAAATCCTTTCCAGAGCTTGTGGAAAAATAATATTAAATGTGCTAAAGACAATATTATAATATTGAACATTGATATACTGTAAGTACACTCTACTAAAGAAATTTAAAACACAATATCACGACATTAAATGAGGAATTTTAATTTGATTATTAGTCTTTGTAGGGGACTGTGGGAAGAAAAGCTTGATCTGCTGACTGTGGTAGTGGTTTTTCGACTCGAGTGAAATGCCAGTGCAAAATAGGTAGAACTACAGCTTTTTAGTAAGCTAAGTTCTTCAGAGCACTCTGCACACCTTTGATCTATTCTTCTAATAGAGTCGTCTTCAATTATTTTTTAAAGTTCATCTGGCTTTCTTGAAAACTGATTTCAGGTTTTTTTTTCTAAGTCCCCCAAATCTT
This sequence comes from Ornithorhynchus anatinus, assembly GCF_004115215.2. Classification (NCBI taxonomy): domain Eukaryota; kingdom Metazoa; phylum Chordata; class Mammalia; order Monotremata; family Ornithorhynchidae; genus Ornithorhynchus; species Ornithorhynchus anatinus. Next base: position 162,159,004 of record NC_041728.1, read on the forward strand.
AGCCGGGGATGGAGCTAAGATTCTAGCTTGGGATGCAATCGCCACAACCTCCTCTGTTAAGGAATGTGGGGTGACCCCATGTCAATCAATCAATCGGCCAATCAATTAATCATATTTATTGTACACTTTTTGTATGCAGAGCATCGTACAAGCACTTGGGAGAGTATAGAGTGTAATAAGAGAGATGGGGGACACATTTTTTTCATTTGGAAGCAGCAAAGAGTCGGGATGATCTTGAAGGGCAGATAATTTAATCACATTCAGCAGTCTTTCCTACTGTGTTTGATTAGTGTGGAGAAGCCAGCTTTCACTCTGTGCTTGGGAAGAAGCAGGGAGGAAATTCAATTCCCTGCAGTGATACCATAATCCATTAGGTGGGGTTAAGGAATCCTCACCTACATCAGTAATTAGATCATGATGCATTTCTGGATTTTAAGGATTGTGGTCATTCAGCATTGGGAAAATGATGGAGAAATGGCAGGGAGCAACATTAAGATCAGTCAATAAATTTGGGATATTTATTGAATGCTTATTCTGTGGGAAGCACTGTACTGATCACCTGGGAGAAAGTACACTGCAGTATTCTGTACGCTGCACAGAAGCAGGTGGCTTAGTGGAAAATATCTACCCCAGCGCTTAGAACAGTGCTCGACACATGGTAAGCGCTTAACAAATACCAACATTATCATTACTATTACTTCACTCTGCTATCGGGATTGTTTTTCTAAAAAAAGCACTCAGTCCATAAGTTCTGCACACCTCAAAAACCTCTAATGGTTGCCCATCCACCTCTACATCGAACAGAAACTCGTGACTCTTAAATTCCAGGCATTCAATCAGCCTACTCTCACCTCCCTTACCTCGTTGATCTCCTACTACAACCCAACCCACACACTCCACTCCTCTAACCCCAACCTATTCTCTGTACCACAATATCATCTGTCTCATCACTCATCACTTGCCCACTGTCTCTCTCTGTCTGGAACTCCCTCCCACTTGGCTTAGTGGCAAGAACACGGGCTTGGGAGTCAGAGGTCATAGATTCTAAACCTGGCTCGGCCACTTGTCATTTGTGTGACTTTGGGCAAGTCACTCAATCTCTCTGTGCCTCAGTTACCTCATCTGTAAAGTGGGGATTAAAAGTGTGAGCCCCACGTAGGACAACCTGATTAATTTGTATTTGCCCCAGCGCTTAGGAGAGTGTTTGGCACATAGTAAGCCCTTACCAAATACTATAATTATCATTATTACATTAATCTAGATAGCCAATCCCTCCCTTTGAGTAGTAGGAGTAGGAGGCCTTTCTCGACTAAGCCCTAATTTCCTCTACCCCTCTGTCTTCTGTGGATTTGCACCCTTTATTCACCCCACCCTTAGCACCATAGCACTTATGTGCATATCCATAATTTATTTATATTAATGTACGTTTTTTGGAGCAAGAAATGCATCTACCAACTCCAGTAGATTGTACTCCCCCAAGGTCTCAGTACATTGGTGCCCTACCTACAGTAAGGGCTCATTAATATGATTAATTGATTATAATAATAACAATAATAATTATCTTATTTGTTAAGCACTTAATATGTGCTAGGCCCTGTTCTAAATGCTGAGGTGGATGAGCAAATTGGGTTGGACGCAATCCCTGTTCCAAATGAGGCTCAAAGTCACAATCCTTATTTTACAGATGAGATAACTGAGGCACAGAGAAGTGAAGTGACTTTCCCAAGGTCACACTGCAGTCACACGGAGCAGCCAGGATTAAAACCTATGACCTTCTGACTCCCAGTTCAGTGCCCTATACATTACACCATGCTGCTTCTCCATGTACAGTTTGTGTACAGTTTACATTTTCTAAGACCTCAATACTGTTTTCACAAATCTTATAGAAGAATTTGATACTATAAGTAGATCTGGACTTTGGAAATTCCTTAATAAATTTCACTGTCCTGTAAAACTAGAGAAGCAGTTTTTTTTTTTTAACAGAAAGAGCATTGGGACTTGGGTTCTAATTCTAATTAGAATTAGACAGTTCTAATTCTGGCCCCCAACCTGTCTGCTGTGTTATCTTGGGCAAGTCACTAAACTTCTCTCTGTCTGAGTGATCTCAGCTGTAAAACTGAAATTAAGACTGTGAGTCTTATACTGGGGCAAGGACTATATCCAACCCAATGATTTCGTATCTATCTGAGTACTTAGTACAGTGTCTGACACATAGTAAGCACTTAACAAATGCCATTTTTTAAAAAAAGGGGTATTAAAACTCAAAGACTATTTCATGACAGCTCAGCTGGTTGTATCGGAGCTATGGGTGCCCCATATCTTATAAAGTTTTTCAGCCAGTGACTGCTTCATAAATAAACTGAATCCCTTGTCAAGAAAAAGTTTCTGCTTTTTATTAAGTAGAAAATCCCTTTACATTTTAGTGTTTATTAGAAAAGTTTGAGAAGAGGGATCATAGATATTCACTCTATTATATTGTCCCATGTAGCTTGGTGTACTCCTCTGAACAGAATGAAGATTCAATAAATGTTATTGATTAATTTCCCAAACATATTGGGAATTTGAAAATGTGGCAAGGAGTGAAGATGTTGTGGTAGGTCTAGAGAAAGCAATACAGGTGATTAAAGGGAAATGAGTCAATGAAATCCTATTTTTTTAGTGTTCAGAAAGGAAGGCTAAGAGAACCCTTGGTTAGTAAGTATGCCACTCTCCCTTCTGTCATCTGGGGGAAGAAGGTCTGAGGGAGACCAACTGTTTTCTGACTCCACAAATCAATCAATCAATGAGTGGTACTTATTGAGCCCTTACAATGTGCAGAATATTGTACTAAGTGTTGTACGGCCAAGGACAGAGTTTAATTTTCAGTGGAGTGCTAGTGGAGAAGCAGTGTGGCTCAGTGAAAAGAGCCTGGGCTTCGGAATCAGAGGTCATGGGTTTGACTCCCGGCTCTGCCACTTGTCAGCTGTGTGACTGTGGGCAAGTCACTTAACTTCTCTGTGCCTCAGTTACCTCATCTGTAAAATGGGGATTATCTGTGAGCCTCATGTGGGACAAACTGATTACCCTGTATCTGCCCCAGCGCTTAGAACAGTGCTCTGCACATAGTAAGCGCTTAACAAATACCAACATTGTTACTGTCGAAATGGGAAATCTCAAACTACTGATGCATGCAATTTCTTCTTTCTTTCTTTTTCTCTCTCTCTTTCTCTCTCTCCTTCCCCCCCTTCTCAATTTTAAAGAAAAATGGACACTATCTTTCTCTGATTATTTGAGCAGATTACTGCCTAGGGGCAGAGAATTGGACAGGATGACACTCTTGGGCCATTTCTCACTGATTCTATCAAAACTAGCAGCTGCTGACTTTCATCCACCCACAGTCTTCAGATGCATCAGGAGAAAAGTTTGCTCAGTCCTGTTTCTCCTTATAGACATAATGTCTATGTAGGTCAAAATTCGCTCTCAGAAATGCATGCCCTTTTTCTCAGCTATTCCTCTGCTTGCCAACCCCCTCATAGATGTCTTTATAGAACAGGGTAAACTATGGAAGCTTTCTAATCCTGCGAAAACATTAGATCCAGATCCTAGGTTACTTTTTTTTATATAATGGTATCTCTTTAAGTACTTACTCTGTGTCAAGCATTGTTTGAAGTCCTGAGGAGATACAAATTCATCAGGTGGGGCACATTCCCTGTTTTATATGACATTCATAGTTAAGCAGGATAGAGAACATTATCAAATTCCCATTTTATAAGTCATAGAAATAGGCACTATAAAGAGTGACTTGCCCAAGTTCAGACAGCAGGCAAGCAGGACAGCCGGGATAAGAATCCATTTTCTCTGGCCCCCAGGGCTGTGCTTTATCCTCTAGGCCACTCTGCTTCCCAACTTCCAACTGAGGGCCATAAGTAGGCATACTTCAGCCAAATGATATGTAGAAAGGTATATGAAAAGGAGTAATCATTTTCATCTAATTCTAGTCAAGTTTTTTATTGCTTAAAGCACATTAGCCAGAAGCAGGAATATCAATGTCCTTTAGAGAGTTGCTGGTTCAAAATAGACTTATTAACATTGAAATATAATCAGGGTTGGGTTTTGGGCAGTAAGAACTTTGTGATTATTACAAGAAAACACCAGCTGAGCATAGCTAAACATTAAACAGATGCCATACAGGTAAATACACCCGTGATGTGACATTCTGATGTCAATTCATACCAAGAACAAATAATTAATGAACTGAGGATGAATATAGAAGGTGAAGCCAGTAACTCTGCATGTTGTCTCAGCTTCATTAAGATGAGGTGCACCCTTCCTTCCCATAAATTAGCTCGTCTGGGTCCGAAGATGTTTCACATTAAATTTTTTAATATCGTTATTATTAAAATGAAAGGGAAAGGAATCAGTGATAAGCATCCTGTAGAGAGAAAACACATTTGATTTCAATTTGCACCAAATTGTTAGTTATTAAATCCATTGTGCAGCTCACTTCAACTTGCTTAAATCTGCGGTGTTGTTGGCTGCTTAAAAAATGCCTCAGGGGTTTCTGATACTTTTTTGACATCCTATTACCATAGTATTTGGCTTCCCATCTACATATTCATAGGAGAAAAGACTTCTGCACTCGGAAAATTGCCACATGTGGTCTTTACATTTAAAGAAAATGCTAGGTGAAAATGATAGCTCAATATGTATTTTTCTAAATAAACACAAATTGTACTCTTTCAATCCGCGAGTGATGAGCCCAATTCAAATTTTAATTTGTGCTTAGGGGGTAACATGAAATAATAATGAGAATTTCTGAGGTTTAAAACCCATCCTTTCCTCTCCATCCAAACTGTTATGTGTTAGTACAGTCACTCATTCTTTCCCGCCTAGATTACTGCATCAACCTCCTTGCTGACCTCCCAACCTCCTGCCTCTCCCCACTCGAGTCCATACTCCATTCTACTGCCCGGATTATCTTTCTACAGAAACGTTCAGGGCATGTCGCCCCCCCTCCTCAAAAATCACTAGTGGTTGCCTATCCACCTCTATATCAGACAAAAACTCCTCTCCATTGGCTTTAAAGTTCTCCATCACCTTGTGCCCTCCTATGTCACTGCAATTCTCTCCTTCTACAGTCCAGTCCATACACTTCGCTCTCTTGGTGCTAACTTCTCACTGTGCCTTAATCTCACCTGTTTTGCCACCGACCCCTGGCCCACGTCCTATCTCTGGCCTCAGATGCCCTTCCTCCTCAAATCCGCCAGACAATTACTCTCCCCTCCTTCAAAGCCTTACTGAAGGCACATCTCCTCCAAGAGGCTTTCCCAGACAAAGCCCCACTTTTCCTCATCTCCCACTCCCTTCCATGTCACCATGACTTGCTTCCTTTGCTCTTTTCATTCATTCATGGAGTCATATTTATTGACTGCTTAGTGTGTGCAGAGCACTGTACTAAGTGCTTGGAATGTACAATTCGGCAACAGATAGAATGATGGTCTCACAGTCTAAACGGGGGAGACTGACATCAAAACAAGTAAACAGGCATCAGTAGCATCATTATAAACAAATAGAATTATAGATATATACACATCATTAATAAAAATAAATAGAATTATAGTCATAAATATATACATAAGTGCTTCTCCTCTTCCCCATCCCATGGCACTTATGTATATAGCTGTAATTTTTTTGTTTATATAGATGTCTGTTTACTTGTATTGATGTCTGTCTCTCCCTCTCTAGACTGTGAGCTCCTTGTGGGCAGGGACTGTCTCTATTGTTGTATTGTTCTTCCCCAAGTGCTTAACACAGTGCTCTGCACACAGTAAGCACTCAATAAATGTGATTGAATTGAATAGTAGTAAGACCATGACAGTGGGGTATATTTTACATATGAAATGTTATATGTAATCTTCTGTATGAGCAACAGAGTAGGGGAAAGGGGTGGAAAGGGAGAGAGAGCGACAAGGGAGGGGATAGGATGGAGGAGGAAAGCCCCACTAGCAGCATTTCTAAAATAATAATGGTACTTGTAAAGCATTTACTATGTGCCAAGCACTGTTCTGAGGACTGGGATAGATCCAAATAAATCAGGCTGGATGCAGTCCCTGTCCCACATGGGGCTCACACTCTTATCCCCAATTTATAAATTAGGTTATTGAGGCACAGAGAAGTTAAGCAATTTGTTCAGTGTGGAGCAGAGATTAGGCATGTGGTATAGACAGGATTAGAACCCAGCTCTTTCTGTCTCCCAGGTCTGTGCTCTATCCACTAAGCCATACTGCTTCTTATAAAAGCAAGAAGGGCAGAGCTGGAGGGTGTAGAATTCGGAGAATCCATAAAGATAGAAAACAAGAGCAAGTCATTTTGCCCAGAACTCGTGTGGCATCCACTAGGGTTTCTTAACGTGGAACTGGTTTTTAGAGGACCTGGGTTCTAATCCTACTTCTGTCACCTCCCTGCTGTGTAACCTTGGGCAAGTCACTTGACTTCTCTGCACCTCATTTTCCTCCTCTGTAAAATGGGATTAAAGACCTGTTCTTCCTACCAAAGACTGTAAGCTCCTTGTGGGTAGGGAATGTGTCTGTTATGGTGTTATACTGTACTATCCCAAATGCACACAATAAGCACTCTATGAATAGGATTGATTGGTTGATAGACAATGAGCTTCTTGTGGGACAGGGACTGTGGATGACTGCCTAATTTATATCTGAACATTTGACACATAGTTGAACACAAAGTATTTTTATTATCACTCTACTACTATTATTATTACCATGGTTCATCAAAGTCACCCTTATCAAGAATTCCAATATCTCCACTTTTATGCTGCTGTTATGGATGCATTGGTTTATTTTCCGGCAGAATCCTCTAATTTGGCTCTCTATTCTGCAGTGTGGAAGGTGTTTTGGACTCCTTGCTTTTTTTCACATTTGGTGACATTTATTCATGATACACCGTGTCAAAACGTTGTTTTAAGTCACTGGTTTATGCACTAGTTTAGGTCAGTCACTTTTTCAATGCTATCCAATAATTGACAATGCAGGAAACTATATAAAAATATAATTTATCAGGTAAAAGATAGAACCTTTACAACCTAACAGTGTTAAGGATTTTAAATCAAAGCAGCAGTTTGGGAATTCAAGCAGCTTTCTTCATTAAAGATTAAATAGTGATTAGAAGAAGAAATCAGGGCATATGAAAAGAATTACTGGAAGCAGTTGAACTGGATTTAAATGAACCATTGAAATATGTCAAGCAGCTGAAGCTTTCATTACATATGCAAATGATGGGAAGCAACATTAGGCAAGGTTGTAAGGCAGAGAATAACCAGAATCTGGTTGAGCTGGATCGATTAAGAAAATAATACGATGAAATAGACATGAGATTAAATTGCAAAAAAAATGGGGTGAGCATTGTCCATCATCAAGGATAAATATATACTACTGCATTTTAAACAACGTTAATAATGGCATTTAATAATAATGGCAACCTTAAGCACTGGGGCAGATGATCAAATTAGAACAGTCCCTGTTCCATACCAGTTTATAGTCTAAGAGGGAGGAAAAGCAGGCATTTTATCACCTTTTTCCAGATGAGGAAACTGGGGCCAAGAGAGTTTAAGTGAGGGGCACAAGATCACACAGTAGGCCAGAGCAGAAATGGGACTAGAATCTGGTCTTTCATCCTCCCTCCATGCCCAAACGGCCCTCTTTGCAGTAGACCATGCTGTATTTGGAAAATACAATAAAGCTTCATTAGTTTGCAACCAGAAAGGAGATGCACAAACCAAAAGGAAAATCAAGTGCTTTGGCGAAAGCAAAAGATTTCATAAAGCTGTCATCTGAAGGCCTGATGCATTTACAAAAGAAAAGGAAATCTTCAATAGCTAATGCCAGCTCAAGGCTTTTGAACATATGTTTGTGGCATGGAAGAGTACCAGTATCCTGGGAAAAATATGGGGAAATCAGAAAACAGTCACCTAGATACCTAAAGAATCTAGCAGTAGAGTGAGAAGCCAGTCTTCTTAATGGATTCAACTGTTTAATGACTAATATTCCATCATACCCCTCCTAGACCAAAAGAATCACCCCCTTATCCTGGAAACATTATCTAACCATAGTTTCGCTGATACTGTCCTTTCCGCATTCTCGTGTCTCTGGTCGCTCTTTCTCAGACTCTTTCTAAGCTTCCTCTTCTGTCTCCCACCATTTAGCTGGGGAGTCAAGTTTCAGACCTGGGCCCCTTTCTATTCTCTATCTACATCCACTCCGTTTGAGAAATCATCCAATGACTTCAACTACCATCTCTACATTGATGATTCCCCAATTTACCTCTCCAGACCTGACCTTTCTCCTTCTGTGCCATCTTTCACTTCCTCCTGCCCTTAGGACATCTCTGCTTGTATGGCCCATTGACAACTCAAAATTACAATGTCCAAAACAGAGCTCATCTTCCCACACAAACTCTGTCCTTCCCCTGAGATTCCTATGACTATAGACAACACCATCATCTTCCCTGTCTCACAAGCCCATAATCTTATCATTATCCTTGACTCATGTCTCTCATTCAACTCACATTCAGTCTCATGAAATCCTATCAGTTCTATCTTCACAACATCTCTAGAAATCTACTTTTCCTCTCCAACCAAATTGCTTCTATGCTGATCCAAGCACTTATATCCTGCCTTGATTACCACACCGACCTCTTCACTGTCCTACCTCTCTGCTTCCTGATTCTCCCGTCTTCAGTTCTTACTTCACTCTGCTACCGGGATCCTTAGCAGTCCTTAACTCCCCCACACCTCAAAAACCTCTAATGGTTGCCCATACACCTCTGCATCGAATATAAACTCGTGACTCTCAGCTTCCAGGCATTCAATCAGCCTACTCTCACCTACTTTACCTCATTGATCTCCTACTACAGCCCAACCCACACACTTCCCTCCTCTAACAACCTAATCTCTATACCACAGTATCATCTGTCTCATCACTGATCACTTGCCCACTATCTCTCTCTATCCAGAACTTTCTCCCACTTGGCTTAGTGGCAAGAGCACGGGCTTGGGAGTCAGAGGTCATAGGTTCTAATCCCGGCCCTGCCACTTGTCATCTGTGTGACTTTGGGCAAGTCACTTAACTTCTCCGTGCCTCAATTGCCTCATATGTAAAATGGGGATTAAGACAGTGATCCCCACATGGGACAACCTGATAAACTTTTCTCTATCCCAGCACGTAGAACAGTGCTTGGCACATAGTAAGCGCTTAACAAAAGCCATCATTATTATTATTATTATTATTATTACTACTGACAGTCCATGACTCTTCCCACATTCAAAACCCTCCTAAAGTTGCGTCTTCAAGAGGCTTTCACAGATTAAACCTTTTATTTTCCTCATCCACCCTTCCCTCTGTATTGACTATCTCTGCACTCTGATCTTCACCCCAGCCCCATAACATCTATGTAAATTTTTCTATACTCTACTATTTCCCCTTTCCCCAGACTATTTTAAGGCATGTCTTCCTCTGTAGATTGTAAGATCCTTGTGGACATGTCTGCTAGCTCTGTTGTATTGTACTCTCCCAAGCACAGGGCTTTCTGGTTTTGCATCCACTGATTGATTGATTGATTGATTGTTTCTGACAGTTCAGAATCAATCAGTTTTATTAATTGAGGGTCTACTGTGTGTAAAACTCTGTGCTAAGCCCAGGAGAAGTGGAACTTCTGATCTTAGGAAGCATGGAATCTAACCGGCGAGAGGATCAAAAAATAAGTTACAAAAGGGAGGAAGAAGTAGTCAAATACAACATGTAAAGCAAGACATGCAAAGATTTGATGAGCCGTTTTGAGTGAAAAGAAGAAGCGGTGTCCTGGACAAAAGAAAAATTAACAGGGGAAAGACACCGGGAGGATCTGGAATTTCAGAAGGGCTTTCAATCAATCAATCAATAAATCAATCAATGTTATTTATTAAAAGCTTACTATAACAACATATCGGACACATTCCTTGCCCACAGTGAGCTTACAGCCTAGTTGGGGAGGGCTGAAATCTAGTGGATCTGAAGAGGGTTGGTGGATTCCAGGCAGGCACAGGGCATGAGGCAGATGTCAGATAGTGACAAACTGCAGAAGGAGTTTCTGTGAAAAATTGAGCTTGGGAAGGTTAGAGATTATGAGCTAGGGTGTGAAAGGAGAAGAGAGTCATTACATAAAAGGGAAAGAGCTGATGGAATTCCTTTAAGTCCATTATTTTGTGGATTATCGGTTTGAGAGTGTTTTCCAAACTTTTAATATTGCTGTGGAAAGTGATAGTGAAACATTTCCCATTTTTAGAATCAGAGTGGTTTTAGCTCACTTCTTACAGTATCCAGTATTCGACATGTGCTGCTTATTTTTCCTGTAGTTTTTAATGATTCAGGAGAGGCTGCATGAAGAGGAAGGTGTGACTGTGCTCTTTGCCACTGGGGCTCCTCACTGTGTATTGTTTGTTCTTCGTACCCCTGTGACTCTGTAGGATAAGGACCCAAACTCCTATACTGTTAGGACCATGGTTGGTTGGGAGAGGGAATTAAAGGAGTGAGGTTGAAAGCTTTCACCACATACAAACATAATACCAATTTGGTGTCAAAGTCCAGGCAAATCAGATAAAGAGTGAAAAACAAATCTGAAAAGAGCCCTGATAATACAGCAAGGAAGTAGCGTATTTTAGGGGAAAAAGCATGGGCTTGGGAGTCAGAGGTTGTGAGATCTAATCCCAGCTCTGCCACTTGTCTGCTGTATGACCTTGGACAAGTCGCTTAACTTCTGTGTGCCGCAGTTACCTCATCTGGAAAATGGGGAGTAAGACTGTGAGCCCCACGTAGGACAACCTGATTACCTCGTAGCGACCTCAGTGCTTAGAACAGTGCTAGGCACATAGTAAGTGCTTTGTAAATACTATCATCATTATTACTATTATTATTATCATATTTTGGGTAGTATATTGTAGGAAGTAAATTTTGGAAGTTAATGACCCCTAGTCAACAGTGTGGACAGTGGTTCTGTTTCAAAAGCTGGAATTCAGCATAAAATCCCTCTTTTCTGCAGCTCCCTTTTTCTTCTGCATCGTCTGTGGAATTGGAGCTGTGATTTTTGGGCATTTGATATAGGCCCCGCCCCCAACCCACAGCACTTATGTAAGTATCTTTCAGGTCTCATTGTGCACAGTGAACCTATCTGTGAGCTCTGTTTTGTTATACCCTTCCAAGTGCTTAGTAGAGCTCATTGATGATTATGATGAAGTTAGGTTAGGGAATCTGAATGTTTAATCACAAGTCTAACTTGTGCGGCAGTAAATGTCATGCCCAAGCTACTTAAAAGAAATTGGAAGCTTGGTTTAATTACTCATCGGTGGAAGGTGTGTTCCAAACTCCAGAAACCATCTGGAAAGACTTTTTTAAGGTATTTATTCAACTCTCACTATGTACCAGGCACTGTTCTAAGCGCTGTGGTAGATACAAAGTAATCAGGCTGGACACAGTCCATATCCCACATGGGGCTCACAGTCTTAATCCCCGTTTTATAGAAGAGGTAACTGAGACACAGAGATGTCAAGTGACTTGCCCAAGGTCACACAGCAGACGTGGTAGAGCCTAGATTTGAAGCCATATTAATCCTCTCCATAATCCTCCTGAGACTATAACACCTAAATGCTACAAAATGTAGATTTTAATTTTCCAGAACTGCAAGTAAATTTTAGTTCTGTTCACAAACTCTTTAAAAAACTCTCAAGTGGATCCATATTTATTAGTCAACACATGATGGATTCTGAAGAAAATACTTCAGTACTACTTATTTCAGTACTGCTATCGTCACCAGGGGAAAGAGAAGAAATTTGGTCAGAAGGTGTTTGAGACAGTGGTTTTTCACAGAGGAAGTAATGGTGTAAATATTTTAAGACCATAATTTTAATCTATAAAATTAGGAAAAGAGGGAGAGAAGCCTTCCTGATTTATCTAAAGTTCCTCCCAGGGCTTAGGACAGTGCTTGACACAGAGTAAGTGCTTAACAAATACCACGAAAGTTCATTATAATTCATCTTTTATTCCTCAAATAATTTAGCCCCCTTGGTTTCAAACTGTAGGATTTAGACTAATTTCCCAAAGCCATTCATAAATATGACATTGATTCATCGATATACAGACCATTAGCTTGGGTCCTCATCTATTCATCTATCATTTCAATTATCTCCGGATTTCCCCAGAGCATTTGAAAAATGGGAGGTGATTTACATTTTTTACATTAACGACCTTGGCATATTTTAACACTATTCTCTATTCAGGCAATTACACCCACTTGCTCTTTCAAAGCGATGTGTGGCCACAAACATTTGTGACTGAGACCCAGCCCAAGGTTAAAAATGTGATTTCACAGACATATATATTCTCTACATGGTAAACTCCCTGTGGGCAGGGAACATGTCCATCTACTCTGCTGTACCGTACTCAGTTGAGCACTTAGAACAGTTCTCTGCATGCAGTACTGAACTGATTATTTGATTGATCGATTGCCTTCACAGTAAGGTGATGTGATTACACCATCAATTAGTCATTTTTGAAGGGAAAAAATAAAAATCACACCTACAAAAAAAAAAAAGAGGAAAAAATAGAGGGTGGCTTGCTTTGGTGGACACTAACAAAACAGATTAGTGAGCTTTTCTCTTTGGACTGTAATCAATAGACCGTCTGCATCACAAAGAGTACCAGCTTGAAAAGTATTTTCTCCACATGATCAGCAGCAAGAGAAGATTATTTTCTTCTAATTCACTTGTTGTCTTGACCCTAAAAGGTTCAGTTGCCAATGCAACCTTTATTTCTAGCCCCCTACATACCTTGTGCTGATTGAAGTATGTAATTATCTCAAGTGGGGAGACATGCATAATTGAAATAGGTGTCCTCTGATGAAAATATATCTAGTCAGGCCAGAAATCCCAAGTGTTTTCCTGGTTCTGACGCATGTGCTGCTTGGATTTGAGAAAGTTGTCTGATTTTTCAGGCACAAAAATATCCACTGTAAAATTATGTAGCTGGTATTTATTCCAAGTTACTTTTTTGAGATCCCTGCATTTGATTTGATTAGATTTGAGGAGGGAAGGTGCTCTAGGCCAGAGGCGGGATACGGGCTAGGGATCGGCAGCAAGACAGGCTTGATGGTGGCACAGTGAGATGGTGAGCACTAGAGGAGCAAATTGTGCAAAGTATACACGACCATGAACTCTTATGTGTTATCTGGTTGGGGAGTGAGCTGGGTGGGGAGGTTGCCTGACCATGAGACTTATTCCCCAGAGCTGACCTCCGAAGACATTCTGGACCGAGAATAGGAGCAGGATGCAAACCCAAATCCGAGGCAGTCCATCTCCTCAGGGAGTGATGGTGCTGCAGATATGAAGAGGCCTCTGTGGGAGGGGTGGGAACTGGAGGTCTCCCATCCGGGTGCAGAAAGCTACTCCTGCTGCTGCTGTGACCACACCTGCCTCATAATCCCCTGTTCTGGATTACCTCTGTCACCCCAAACAGCAAGGAAGTGGATCGTGACCCCCTTGTTGGATAGGGATTGTCTCTGTTGCCGAATTGTACTTTCCAAGCTCTTAGAACAGTGCTCTGCACTCAGTAAGTGCTCAATAAATACGATTGAGTGAGTGAGAATAAACCAAAGTGGCTCTGTCCCAGAAAGATTGACGGGAACTGTGTCCAATTTGATTTCCTTGTATTCTCCCCAATGCTTAGTAAAGTGCCTGGCACATACTGAGCACTTAATAAATATCACGGTTATTATGATGATCATCGTACCTACCTGGGGCATTCGTTTCTGTATCACCTATATCCTGGGGCCACTAGCGCTCCAGAGGAAAGAGAGGAGGAGAGCTGCTGTCACCTCCCCTGCCTCCTGTGCTATTGCTATTCCACCAGACTGGGCAATAGACAACAGGCACGCAACAGATTGCACTGTAAGACTGGCAGATGTCAGAAAATGGCCATGTTGGGTGCTAATTTAATCCCTTTTATTAGGAATTGGTAGATCTGATAAAATGCCCAGATATATTCCAAACCAAGCACATAAAAATAATAATAATAATAATTGTAGTATTTGGTAAGTGCTTCCTATGTGCCTGGAACTGTACTAAGCACTGGGGTAGATACAAGATAATCGGGTTGGTCACAGTTCCTGCCCCACATGGGGCTCCCATTCTCATTCCCCCTTTTACAGATGAGGTACCTGAGGCACAGGGAAGTTAAATAATTATAATAATAGTAATGTTGGTATTTGTTAAGTGCTTACTATATGCCGAGCACTGTTCTGAGCGCTGGAGTAGATACAGGTTAATCAGGTTGTCCAATTTGAGGCTCGCAGTCTTAATCCCCATTTTACTGATGAGGTAACTGAGGCACCGAGAAGTGAAGTGACTTGCCCAAAGTCACACAGCTGACAGGTGGCGGAGCTGGGATTAGAACCCATGACCTTTGACTCCTAAACCCGTGCTCTTTCCACTGAGCAACGCTGACTCGCCTGAGGTCACACAGAAGACAAAGGGTGGAGCTGGATTAGAACCTAGGTCTGACTCCCATGCCCGTGTTCTATCCACTAGGTCACACTGCTTCTCTACCTTTTGTACAGATCCCACCCCCATCACATATCCCTCCCCCATCACATATCCCTCAAGCTAAGTAGCTCGGAGATAAAGGTGGAGTTCTTTTTACTCTTTCCAACCCATCTGACTTATTTTCTCATTTGTTCACTTGATTATCTGCCTTCCTTGTTACAATCTTGCTTTTGACCACCCTTCCTTTAGACAGTGTTCCCAATTCAATAGAGAGATCCATTTCCCCAGGAAAATACCATAGTATTCTAGCATGGCATAGTGGATTGAGTGTGGGCCTGGGAGTCAGAGGGTCATGAGTTTCAATCCCGGCTCTGCAACCTGTCTGCTGTGTGGCCTTGGGCAAATCACTTCACTTCTCTGTGTTCCTCAGTCACCTCATCTGTAAAATGGGGATTAAGACTGTGAGCCCCTTGCAGAACAGGGACTGTGTCCAATCCCATTTACTCGTTTCCACCCCAGAGCTTAGTAGAGTGCCTGGAACATATTAAGCACTTAAGAAAAATCACAATTATGATTATTTTTAGAACCTGATACTCTCCTGCTCTTTCTTTGACATGATTCTCCCCATTTTGTTCTGTTCTCCTCTTGGGACCTTTATCATTCAGAAGCTTTTGCTCAGAGACTTTCCCATTGAATATAATTATAGATAGATTAAATAGCAGAATTTGTAAGATTTGTGGGTGATAGTTCATCCTAAAATTATTCTACAACGTTGGAAGATTTTAATAAACTCAAAAGTGTGAATAGCATACATATGACAGAAAATAAAGTGTTGGGAATCAAACATTCATAATTTGTTTAACTTTAATAATGTCACTTTGCTGAAATCCACTTTTGAAAGTATAGATTCTTACCCAACAGGAACAAACTCACTTGATATAGTTATAAATTAAAACCAGATGGCTGTCATAGAGTGCAATTGGAAAGTACAATTCCTGGGTTTATTAGCATTATCATTATTAATTTAATATGATAATTATGGTATTTGTTAAGTGCTTACTATATGTCAGGCATATAGTGCTTACTAAGTGCTGGGATGATTATAAGGAAATCAGTTTGGACACAGTCCCTGTCCCGCACAGGGCTCACAGTCTTAATCCCCAGTTTACAGATGAGGTAGCTGAGGCACAGAGAAGCAAAGTGATTTGCCCACGGTCACACAGCAGACAAGTGGAAGGGCTGGGATTAGAGTCCAGGGTCTCCTGACTCCCAGGCCCATGCTCTATCTACTACAAGAAGAGTGAAAATATTTACATTATTTATGGATTTTGGATTTGGAATGAATGATTGTTCCAATAGAATAGGATCTGGGAATTTAAATGTATGCTTAAGATCACCTCTAACATCTGACATTCTTATGGCTTGTGATAATTATAAATGTGAATTCAAAAGAGAAACTTTAAGTTGCAAAACTTAAACTCCTTTTTCAGTGGAAGACTCATTCCACATGGTGAACCTGTGCAAGAGAATACTCCATTAAAAGTGACTGACTCTCATTAGAAATTTAATAAAAAAAGTGTATATAGGATATGCAGGTTTTGATATGAATTTTTCTTTTAAGACCAATAAAGATTATTGGTCCCAATTAACGGACTATGTGAGTTACTAAAACTATTCCAGAACATATGTGGTTGAGGTTTTTAATGAACAGGATAAAACCCTGTCTTTTATTGGTAAGGTTATTCAAATAATATGGGCATTTCAGTTCAGGTCTTGTTTTACCTTTCAGAAGTTATCTTAACTTGTCACCCAGAATACAGAATAGAAAACAGTTTGTTCAAATATTTGGAACTTTATTATAATCACAACAAAAAATAGTATGCCCTCACTCTTGGTGAATGAAGAAACTCCCAAGACTAATTAGGCAAGTAAAATAGTGTGAATAATGTTAATCCTCTATATACTTACCTTTACATTAAAGTGCTGAACATTTAATCAACCTTTTCATAACTTCTTTTGTCTATTTCAATTAAAGAGCCAATTTTTTCCGTTGTTGTATTTGAGGATGGGATTTGATACCTGACTGGTGTTGGTAATGAAATCTTGCCTGGGTTAGTCTTTGAGAAAGAAATATTAACATGAACCTAATGAAGTATTAACTAATAAATTGAGTTCAAAATGGTAATCATTTTTCATCACTCTGTTTTTTCCCATGTCATGAGCGATAGCAACGTATTTATGCCTGCCTAGTTTTGAGCGTGGCATCTATCGCTAAACTATTGATGAATTCCTTGAATAAGAACTAAGAGAAAGATGATGCATTTCTTTATCTGTAAAGGACTAGAAATGGACTGCTTAACTATCACAAGACATATTCTTTGAAATAATTTGATTCAACGCAAGGGGAGTTAAAATTTCCATGTGTGATAAGGATTTCCCTGCAATGGGATTAAATAAGAAAATAATGAAAATCTAATAAAGGATACGATCATTCACTTAACAGCAGTGCTTTTCTAGGCATTTTGTTCATTTTCTATTTACAGCCTCCAAGGTAGTTTTATTATTCCTCTTTCACAACTGGAAAAATGAGAACAAAGAAATTAATTCAACTGAGATTATATTACGGCCTAGAAAGAGATGGTTCTGTAGCTCGTTGTTCTTTCAACAGAATGTCACATAATTCAAAGTTCCTATCCCCAGTGCTTAGGAAGAAAATAGATTTCACCCTCTGCTTACACAGAAGGAGTGATGCTCCACATTCATTCACATTAGAGATTCATTTCAGTGAATGAAAAGAGTATCTACTCCTCTTACCAGATCAATGTGAGGTCCTCAAAGACAAAATCTAGATTTCAAACGAATGTTCCCTGATACCATGCTTCAGTACTGTGTATGTTACAAGTGACTCTTTCCAGTAGCAAGGTGCCCACTGAAAAATGACCCTGTTTTCTCTGAATTTCAATCTAGCTTTGCATCCTGCCCCAATCCCTGTTGTCCTAGGGGGAGTCCCTCTAGACTGTAAGCTCCTTGTGGGTAGGGAATATGTCAGTTTATTGTTATATCCTACTCTCCCATGCTCTTAGTACAGTATGTGCTCAATAAATACAATTGAATGATTGAATGAATGTATGATTCTTTGCTTCCACAACTTCTGCTCATTATCCTATGGGAAGCCAGATGTTCTCTGGCTCCTCAACTAAAAGAAGATCTGATTCTGACCGTCTTTACTCTAGATTGCTCAGTTAATTAATCAGTGATATTTATTGAGCACTTATACTAAGCCCATGAGAGAGTACAATAAAGTTGGAAGATATGATCCTTGACCAGAAGGATCTTACAATCGAGTGGAGGATTTTATAATCCATAACTTCTCTGCCACATCAACCCAGCCCCTCGCCTCAAAATTGGGGACAATTAATAATATAATATAATAATTATAATAATTATATTTGTTAAACTTTTACTATGCGTCAGGTACTTTACTAAGTGCTAGGGTAGATCCAAGCAAATCGGGCTATACACAGTCCCTGTCCCATGTGGGGCTCACCATCTCGATCCCCATTTTATAGATGAGGTAATAAGGCCCAGAGAAGTGTAGTGACTTGCCTAAGGTCACAGAGCAGACACATAGTGGTGTTGGGATTAGAACCCATGACCAGGCCTGTGCTGTATCCACTACGCCATGCTAGTTAGATGATACTGCTGGGAGCATAACACTTGTCCAGACCAAGGACACTGATTTGCAGCCCCTTCCTACTTTCTATTCAGGCAGCAATTCGTTCCACATTGCGTGTACATAAAGACTGTCTTTTTGCCACACTGATGCTTTATTTCTCTGCAGCTCCTGTCACTGCTGTTCACAGAAAATGAGAACCAATCTGCTACAACACTTGATTCTCAGCTTATCAGTCATAGACAGAAGTCTACAGCGGAGCTACCCCTGCAGTTAAAAGACGTATAAAACCAAGTTTTTAGTTTCTAAGAGTCGACTTCTGTCTGTTTGGCAATTATCTTTACTTCTGCCCCTTCCCTTTAATATCCTTCAACTGCAGACAGTAATTACACTAGAGAGTGGATTTCACTTGCACTAGACAGTGAAAACTGTGATCACTAACATCACCACTGTTGTGGCTGCTAATGAGAGTGCAGCAATAAAGAACCACTTGGGATTAGTCTTTAAGTGATGATGATTAAGCAAACCAGAGTAATGATGATGATGATGGTGTTTGTTAAGTGCTTACTATGTGCCAAGCACTGTTCCAAGCCTTGGGGTAGTTTCGGGGTAATGTGGTTGTCCCACGTGGGGCTCGCAGTCTTAATCGTAGTCTTAGAGAAGCAGCGTGGCTCAGTGGAAAGAGTCCGGGCTTGGGAGCCAGAGGTCATAGGTTCGAATTCCAGCTCTGCCACTTGTCAGCTGTGTGACTATGGGCAAGTCACTTAACTTCTCTGTGCCTCAGTTGCCTCATCTGTCAAATGGGAATGAAGACTGCGAGCCTCACGTGGGACAACCTGCTGATCCTGTATCTCCCCCAGCGCTTAGAACAGTGTTCTGCACATAGTAAGCGCTTAACAAATACCAACATTATTATTATTATTATTATTAATCCCCCTTTTACAGATGAGGTGAGGCACATAGAAGTTAAGTGACTTGACCAAAGTCACACAGCTGCCTGCAGCAGGGAGAGAGTACACAGAATCGAAAATCTAATGACAACATCTAGAGGGGTTAGCAATATGGCAATTAGGTTCCAGAGCAAACATTAGGTCTTCAGTACTTTTAGGGAAGTAACATGGCCTAGGAGACAGAGCACGGGCCTGGGAATCAGGATGACCTGGGTTTTAATTCTGGCTCTGCCACTAGTCTAGGGTGTGACCTTAGGAAAGTCACTTAACTTCTCTGTGCCTCAGTTACTTCATCTGTAAAATGAGAATTAAGACTGTGAGCCCCCCGTGGAACAGGGACTGGGTTCATCTGGATTTGCCTTTATCTACCCAGTGCTTAGAAAAGTGCTTGATCCATCGTAAGCGCTCAAGAAATACAATCATTATTAATCTATCCTTCCATGTCATAATAATGATGATAGTATTTGTTAAACACTCACTATGTGCCAAGTGAGCTTTATTTAATTGTTTAGTTAAATGCTTACTATTTGCCAGGCACTAAGAGTTTGGGTATATACAGGATAAATAATTTGGCCTCAGTCCATGACAAACATGGGGCTTAGACTCTTATCCCCACTTTACAGATGAGGTAACTGAAGTATAGAGAAATTAAGTAACTTGCTCAAGCTCACACAACAGACAGGCGATTCGAACCCCAAGTCCTCTAACTCCCAGGCCTGAGTTTTTTTCTCTAGGCCAAGCTTCTTCCTACAAATTCCACAGCCTATTTTTTGAACAGTTCCAAGGGGTTTATTATGGGCTAGGCTTAACTCCAATTGGCAAGAAAGGGTCACAAACACCAAGACTCTAATATGAACTCAGCCTCCTAGAACTGACACCATGCTCACCTCAATATAGCTGCATGAGAGAGCAGACAAACATGATACTAATGCAGGATGCCTTACTCTGGGAAACTAAAAGCAAAGAGGACTGAGGAATTGTTTGAAAGATACATAAAACAAAGCCTCACACCACTTACATCTCAGCTGAAAACATAATTAATTGCCATAGATAAACTAGTGTGGTCAAGTGGTATTTACAAAGTGCACAGAACTCTGTTAAACATTATGCAGAGTAAAATAGAGGTAGAAGACATTATCTCTTCCTACAAGGACTTAAAATCCCACTAGGGAGACAGACAAAAACAATTTAGAAATTGTAGGAATTAAGGTCAAAGATCAGAGATTAGAAATGGATATGCACCAAACTGGACTGAGGAGTTGTGAGTGCAAAATAAGCACTGAGCTGATAGATGATAGAGAAGCATCCTGGCCTAGTGGAAAGAGTACAGGCCTGGGAGTCAGAGGACCTGTGTTCTAAGTTTTTGTTGTGTGATCTTGGGCAAGTCACTGAACTTCTCTGTGCCTCATTTTCCTCACCTGTAAAATGGGGATTCAATACCTGTTCTCCCTCTTATTTGTACTGTGAGCCCCATGTGGGACAGGGACTGTGTCCAACCTGATGAACTTGCTTGTACCCCAGAGAATAAAACAGTGCTTGACACATAGTAAGCACTTAACAAATATAATAGCAACACAGTAATAATTATGATAGTGGAGAAAATGAGATCTGTGGTGAAGAAAAACAAATTGGGGAAAATCTCCTGGCTGAGGTGGGATTTTTAGAAGTGCTTTGAAGAAGGAATAGCTGTAGTCTGGTATGTTTGAAGTAGAAGAGAATTCCAGGCAGGAGGAAGAATGTGAGCCAGGAGTGGAATCTGGAGAGTTAAAGACAAGGCATAGGGAAAAGATGATCTGGGGAGGAATGGACAGTGTGTGATGGAGAAAATAGTGAGCAGATGAAGAGAAAGAGAGAGAGCTGGTGGACTGAATTAAAGCCAGTGTCTAGGAATTGTGTTTGATGAGGAGATGAATGGGTAATCACTGGAGGTAATGGAGGTGTGGAGAGATATGTGTAGAATGATATTTTAGAAAGATGACCCAGCAATAAAATGATTCTAGATTGGCAAGGGGAGAAGCCAGAGGGAGAGAAATGGTGAACAACCTGATATAGTGGTCAGGTCAGTCTAAACTGAGGGCCTGTAAACTATGGTGAAGGTTTTTGGATGAAGAGGAAGGAGAGTGTTGGAAAAATATTGTGAAGGAAAAATGACAAGATTTACCAAAATATTGAATCCAAGAGTGGAAAGAAGGCAAAGATTTAAAAAATGATGTCATTGCACAGGTTGCAGATAGAGGAAGAGTAAAAGATCATCAAACAGGCTCAGGTTCAGTGAAGGAGAGGACTTAGGAAGGCGGTTGAGAAGTTTGGTTATTGACACTTTGAGCTTAAGGTGTTTTGACAGGACGTCCATTAAGTGATGTACCAGCAAGATACAGAGGTAGATTGAGGAGTCACCTGAGGAGATGTGGTAGCTGAAGTCACAGAAGCAGATGAACTCTCTAAGGAAAGGAATATAAAGTGAGAAGAGAAGGAGAACCAGAGCAGTGACATCCAGAGTTTGGGAGAGGAGTCTTCAAAAGAGAGTGAGAAAGAATGGCGCAAGGTTAGGAGGAAAACAGGTGAAAACTGTTGGTCAGTAAGTCAGAGTCAGTCAATCATATTTGAGTGCTTGCCATGTGCAAACCACTGTATTAAGTGCTTGGGAGAATACAGTGTTCCCCGAGACTGTGAGCCCATTGTGAGCAGGAACTGTCTCTCTTTATTGCCGCATTGTGCTTTCTAAGTGCTTACTACAGTGCTCTGCACACAGTAAGTGCTCAATAAATATGATTGAATGAATGAATGAATGAATGAAAGGCACATTCCCTGCCCACAATGAGCTTACAGTCTAAAGAGGGAGAGAGACATTAATATAAATTAAAAAAAATTGATATGTACATAAGTGGTGAGGAGCTGGGAGGGTGGATGAATAAAGGGAGCAAGTCAGGATGACACAGAAGTGAGTGGGAGAAGAGGAAAGGAGGGCTTAGTCAGGGAAGGCCCCTTGGAAGAAATGTGACTTCAGTAAGCCTTTGAAGATGGGGAGACTAATTGTCTGTTGGTTATGAAGAGGGAGGGTGTTCCCAGCCAGAGGCTGGATGTGGGTGAGAGTTCGGCGATGAGATGTTAGCATTAGAGGAATGAAGTGTGAGGGTTGGTGTTGGGGAAGCCATAATTAAATAGGGGTTTGTGTATGTATAGATAGGTAATGAAGACAGGATAGCCAGGTACCAATATTCTCTTGGTTCATTTTTTTGAATGTAATAAACACACTGAAGTAGTAAGCATAATATTAAAAAGAAAATAAATAGAATTTAATGAGCATTTACTGAGAGCAGAGAGCACTGTATTAAACACTTGGGAGAGCACAAAACAGTAGAGTTGTAAATATGATCCCTGCCCTCAAAGAAAATACTAGAATAAGCCTAGGTAGTTGGTTTTCATCTTTACATTGGTTGTGAATAGTTGTGTTGGGAAATTAGCAACATAAAAATTGGACTTCTTTATCTTGGACCAACCTATGTAAACCCATCTTCCACTCAACTTTCCCGTGCTCATATTTCCCATACGAGGTAATTCTTTTCAAATCTTAAAACACTTTCAAAGTAACACAACTCTTTCCACAGCCCAGCTTGACAGATTCAAAGTGCAGTTTAGTAGGTGAGGGCTTATTTCTACTTTGAATGGTCTGTATGCACAGCATGCTATTACAGTTCAAAGGTGAGCATTCCGAATGCCATTAAGGAAAGAGTGAATATTTTAATTGTCATCCTCATATTTGAACCATTAGTGGATACCTGTGAAGTGGATAATTGTGATGTATTAGAAAGACGTTTTTAGTAATTTCAATTGCCATGTTATAGGATTGCAATTTGTGTCAGCTCTGAAATTATGAACCTTGTTTTTCCTGGTGTTAATTTATAACTATTAAAATTTGCATTTAAAGGGAGAGATATATTCTCAGCTGCATATGCATACTATTAAAATGAGCAAAAGGTAACACAGACAATTATGCACTTTGGGATCTCAAAAAGGGTAGTTGAATAAAATATGTCCATGGATAGGGTTATCATAAAAGGAAAAAAAATGTATTTTGGAAGTGGCCCAATAAAGCCCTAAATTTACCTTTGCAAGTGAGCCTAAGCATCTTGTTTATGCATTTTTGATAGGTGGGGGTCTATTTTAGAGGAAAGTGAAGAAGCAGTGTGGTCTAGTGGAAATAGGACAGGAGTGGACAGCAAGAGCTATAATCCTGGCTCTTCCACATGGTTACTGCCTGACTTTGGGCAAATCACTTAATTTATCTGTGCCTCAGTTTCTCCATCTGATCTTCTTCTTCAGACTGTGAGCCTCCCTGTGGGAGAGAGATTTTGTCTGATCTATCTTATACCTACCTCAGTGCTTTGCATATAGTAAAGCTGATCAACAAATAAGTAATCATTTTTATTATTCCTTTGTGCTGAATGGAAGGGCAATCTCAATCCAGTTAATATTGCAAGGTCCTTGAATCTTCAATGTCTGTTGAGAAATCGGACAAGGGAAGAAACCGCTATTGATTGCATTGAACGTCATTGAGATGTTGAAACTTTTCTCACTGGGAACTAACCCGAGATTAAGAAAGGAATTTTAATGTGAAATTTTGAGAAGTGATTTTTAAACTCGCTGAGGGTGGGGAATGTGTCTACCAAATCTGCTATATTGTACACTTCCAAGTGCTTAGTACAGTGCTCTGCACCCACCAAGAACTCAAATACGATTGATTGATTTAAACCTATGATATCTTATATTCTTAACATTCAGAAAATAGAATTTAGAAAGTTAAGAGCATTTAGACATTTTTCGTTTCTCAGCATTTTTGTGATAAAAAGAAAAATTCAAGGTGAAGTGTGCAGATCAAAAGCCATCCTTGTACTTTGATTTTAAAATTACTTGCAAATCATGTTTTGTCCATGTTTAATCTGAATTCCAGCACAAAGAGCTGATTATAGGGAAACACTGGCAATTTGATTTGCCCATGAGACAGACCTCAGGAATAATCAGGAAAGAGCAGGGTTCTTGTTGGAAATAGGAGAAAAGATGCCGCCATGCTGATTTTTTGGTCCTTAATGGTTTCTTTCTCTCATCTGTCACATTAGGAGTTCAAAAAATAGCAAGCTGTAAACCTACCTTCAGTCTAAAATAGCCCTTGTGAAATCTGCCCAGTTTACTGGACCTTGAGCTGACCAAGTAACTTCTTATTATTCAACTGATGGAAAGACGGAAAGAAACTTGGTTTAATATCATAGGCTCTTTCAGCATCGATGCTGTTGTTGATTGTTCAAACAGCATGGCTTAATAGAACATGGGCCTAGGAGTCAGGAGGACCTGGGTTCTAATACCAACTATGCCACAAGTCTGCTGTGTAACCTTGGGCAAGTGACTTCACTTCCCTGGGCCACAGTTTTCTCATCTGTAAACTGGGGATTAAGGCTGCGAGACCCACGTGGGACAGGGACTGTGTCCAACCTGATTATCTTGCATATACCCCCTTGTTTAGAACAGTGCTTGGCACAGAGTAAGCACTTAGCAAATTCTATTATTATTAGTATTATTATTACTACTATTATTATCTATGCATGATGTCACCTCTTAAAAACCAGCATTTCAGTTGCAAGACATGCCGTGTCCACTCTGCATAACTAGTGTTAGGGATAGATGAGAGATTGTGGCTATTTTTGATCCCAAATTGGTTTACTTCCAATTACTCACCCAAGTAGTTCAGCGTTCTTTATATAGCAGGTGCTCAATAAATACTATTGACCGATTACCTCTGGCCCTTAGGAAAGAAGAGGGTGGGAGAAGGCAGATATCAAGTAGTCACAAATCAAAGCTTGTCCGATCTTTGCAGCTGCGGCCTTTCAGAAAAGCCCAGAATCTTCAATATTGGGTGGTAGCCCAAGCTCTGGAAGAATTCAGCGAGCCTGCTGTGTAGCCTCCCTAGTAATTCTCTAGCCCCCAGTTTCAGTCCAACTTTATCACTTGCCAAATTCAGCCCCACATCCTACAAGTGAGCGCCTGATGGACTTAGAAAAGTTCAAGGCAGTAGGGTCAGTAGACAGGTATCACGTCCACCGATTTTATTGCATTATAATCTCCTGAGCATCTGCTAAAATGCTCTGCACATAGTAATTGCTCAATAGATACCATCGATTGACTGATACAGACAGGCACAGACCAGCTTACTCCTTAATGCCCATCATTGGTTTTTACCTGATTCAATCGTTCCTGAATTGACTTAAGTGATTCACAGTCAGGGAAAAAGCGTGTGTCAGTTGGTGGGGCAATAGCAGCAAGTAAAAGGCCATTTTTTCAGTATTTGTGGTGTGCAAAGGACTTAAGTAAGCGTTGGAGAGGAATACCTGGGTAGAGATTCATACACCCAAATTCAGCTCCTATCCATCTTCTGCTCTTAAAAGGGAAATGGGGATTTCTCCTTTGGAGGCAGATAAGGTGAAGTGCGGAGGCCCATCTTTTCTGTAGGATGTCAATTCCAGAGTCTGAATAGTGCAGCAGATCCTGCCTATTCTCCACTCCTGTTAGGGTGTGGGGGTGGTGTAGAGCAAGGCTCTAGATGTTTCCTGGTGGAAAGACCCCTGGCCTGATTACCTTGTATCTACCCCTGAACTTAGAACAGTGCTTTGCACATACTAAGCACTTAACAAATACCACAATTATCATTATTATTATTATTACTATTATGATTAAGACTCTGCCCCCATAGGGTCAAGTTGCCCCCTCCTCAAAAAATCACCACTGGCTAAAAAGTAGGGGTTAAATAGGATGATGGTATCGCATCTTCTCTATGGTGGGAAAGAAGCGAGTCAAAGAAAACATCTCTGAACTCCAAATTAAAGATTAAAATACACAGAATATAAAATTAAAATCCTTTTCTCTCTTTTGTGTTGAGCTAAGTGCGGATGCTGCCTGCAAGCTGCCAAATGGCAAAACACAAACATCACACTTGCCTGCTGTGATTAAATTTTTCTAATTACCCAATCTCACTTCATATGTGGGGCTGATGCATCACCTTCATCTTTTTTTTTTCCTTGGCAATCATTTCATTGTTATAACTGCACTCTATAATCAACTCTCATCAAAGGTATTTAGAGATTCTTAGTTTGTTGTTTCTGGGACCTGACATTCCAGGAGTTCAACGGCAAAACTCATTTAATATATCCCCGGTCTTTGAAAAGAGGGAAATGATAAGCAACCACAGTGCTGTACTGTGCAAAGATGGCACTTTGAAAATTTCAATGTGCCGTGATTTTCATTTTTAATTTAAAGGATTACTCTACCCAGAAAAGCAAGTTTTGCTTATGGTTTTTCATGGGTAGATACAATGTAAACAGGCAGTGGTCTTCCTAGCACCCTAAAGATTTCAAGATTTTTCTGGTTGCGAAAAGGAATTATCTGTGTTATATTTAGTGTTATGATGACTATTTTTCTGAAAGAGAATGAAGCCTATTTGGTTTGATCTACAATGGGTCCAGAGTTTACTGATTTTCTCACTCTAATAATTTTTAATTTCACCAAAGATCTTTTTAATTTCTAATCCTTAACTCCTCTGGACCATGAGTTCACTATGGGCAGAAAATGTCTCTGTTTGCTATTGTATTGTACTCTCCCAAGTGCTCAGTACAGTGCTTTGCACACAGTAAGCACTCAATAAATATGATTGAATGAGAAACAATTGGAAGGGCTATCAGACCTAGTTAAAGCTGGGGCTTGTCTATTTTATTAAGCCAAATCAGATTCTGGATATCAGTTTTCAGACAAATTTTCCGACTAGCAAACCAATGTCTCTGTTTACAACCCTTATCAGCCTTGATAAGTGGATAAAACCAGATCTACAAGTTGTAAATTTGGAAATCAAACATTGATTTCACCATTTAAATTACTTTCTTTCCTTTCTAGGTCATTTTCCTAGTACAAAATTAGTTTGCGCGTCATTTTCTTAGGGCTTGTTCCCCTCATGATTTTGGGAAGGACTCTGAAGCCTAGTTAAAATGGGGACTTGCCTATTGTATTAAGTCCAATCACATTCTGGATATCAGTTTGCTTTTTTTAGGGCTTGTTCCCCTCATGATCTTTAGGGTACTTTGAAATCAGTCTTTTTGCCTCTCTGTCCCCTCCTCCCACACAGCGGTGGCCAGACACTCCATTCGTCTTCCGCTGCCAGAGCGGCCTCTCTGTGGCCCTCTGCCTACACAACTATGTGACAGAGATTCCGTCCCCCTGCCTCTGCCCAATTGACCTCTCTGTCCCCTTCACCCATAAAGCTGCTGCCAGACTCTGCCTGCCTTCCCCAAGGGAGAGGCCTCTCTATTCTGCTCCAACCACACAGGCCCTCCCGGATACAAATCGCCCCGTTCCGCTTCCCAGTCAGCTCTGCCAACTCATCCCCAGCCCACAGTATGTGTTTCTCCAACAGCACCGTGGATAAGTTGCTCCCCAAGCCCCTGCCATGGGACTCACTTCGGGTGGAAGAGATGTGATAGAGATATGAAAGACAGAATCAAAAGAAAGGCAACTTCCAGTTAGTTCATTCCTAAATAATTGAAGATGGAAAAGCAGCATGATTTAAGCACTTAAATTATCTTCCTCACCCACCCTTCCCCCACCCAACCCACCTTCAATTCAGGAATGGCCCTGGTGGCACGACTGGATGACTTTCTCATTTAAATTATGAATACAATCGATCAGAAGCTGATAGAAACTGCACAGATTAAGGTGACAAAGCACAAAATGTGCCAACCAATCATGGTACCCTCCTCTAAGGCCAACCTGTTCACTGTACCTCAGTCTCACTTGTTTTGTTGCCAAACCCTTGCCCATGTCCTCCCTCTGGCCTGAAACTCCCTCCAAATTTATACCCAACAGACGATTATTCTCTCCACCTTCCAAGGCTCATTAAAATTACATCTCCTCCAAAGGGCCTTCCCTGACTAAGCTCTCATTTCCTCTATTCCCTCTCCCTTATATGTCATCAGTGTACTTGGAGCTGCACCTTTTAAGATGTTGATAATCACCCCTCCCTCCATCATGCATCATGTATGTACAAATCCTTATACCCTGCTATTTTCCCTGTCTGTAATTTATTTTGTATTTTGTCTCCCCCTCTAGACTATAAGCTCCTTCTGGGAAGGGATTTTGACTATCAACTCTATCAGACTGAAGTCCCCTATGCACTTAGTATAGTTCTCTGCTCTGCATAGATTAAATGATCAGGACATATCACTGAATGATTTATTGAGTGATTTATTGGAAAATCTTCAAGGTTAGCACTCTTGGGCGTAATCTTCTTTCCTCAACTTTCCCTGCAAGGATAAATCATTTACCTTAGAAACAGGAGGCTAGTCCAGATGACCTCTTAAAATTCCTTCTAAATTAAGAGATTTATGTTTACATTGACAAGCAATGCTATCATGTTCATTTTATAATGGGTAGATTTTTTAAAGAAAAAATTACCAGAGTTTTTGGGTTCTTACCCAGGCAATCAATAAGCCAATCATAAAAAATACTGGTAAAGAGCAATGTGGTTTAGTAGGAAATAGCATGGCCTAGTGAAAGGGCATGGGCCTGGAAGGCAAAGGTTTAGGTTTAAACCCCCTCTGCCACCTTCCTGCTGTGTGATCTTGGACACGTCACTTAACGTCTCTGTGCCTCAGTTTCTGCATCTGTAAAATGGGGGTTAAATATCTATTTTCCCTCCATTTTAAACTGTGAGCCCATCGAGAGACAGGGACTATGTCTAACTTGGTTATTCTGTATCTGCCCCATGACTTAACACAGTGTTTGGCAAACAGTAAGGACTTAACAAAATTCCATCATTATTATCCAGGGCCTTAGGAAGAGAAAGAAGGGCTAAGCGGAGCACGTGCTATATGGCTCTGTGTTGGCCAAGGGAGCAATAGCAGTGAAGAACCCAGGCTGGAGCAGTACCTAGTGATTTTGGCAGCTCGGTAGTGGAACCAGATGAATCTTCACCGCACAACACTCCTGCCAACAATTCCAGTGCTGTCTTGGTACTAGAAGTCTGCCCAACTCAACACCATCACTGTGGACTACTCTTGTCTGGCTAGCCTTTCCAGGGTTTCGATCCCAGCATCCTGATTCACCCACCCCCAGTCACAGCATGGCCTAGAAGGTAGGGAAATGTAATAATAATTATGATATTTGTTAAATGTTTAGTAGGTGCCAAGCACTGTTCTAAGCACTGGGGTAGATGCAGGGTAATCAGATTGTCCCATGTGGGGCTCACACTTTTAATCCCCATTTTACAGAGGAGGTAACTGAGGCACAGAGAAGTTAAGTGACTTGCCCAAAGTCACAGAGCTGACAAGTGCCGGAGCCGGGATTAGAACCCACGACCTCTGACTCCCAAGCCTGGGCTCTTTCCACTGAGCCACGCAGCATGGGCCTGGGAATCAGAAGGAGCTGGGTCCTACTACCATATCGACCTCTTGTCTGCCATGTGACCTTGGGTAAAATCACCTAATTTCTTTGTGCCTCAATTACCTCATCTGTAAAATGGGTATTAAGATCGTGAGACCCAAATGGGACAGGGATTGTGTCTAACCTGCTTACCTTGCATCTACCCCAGTGTTTAGAATAGTGCTTAACACATAGTAAGCACTTAAAAAATACCATCGTTATTATTATTATTATTTATTAGTGATATTTCCCAGTAGAAATCCTAAACCCAGGCCACAGTTAATTTAGGGGCAGCATAAGCAGAGTGAAGCTTGGGGGTGGACTTATGCTCTGGAGCAGATTGCAACATTGTCATTCATTAATTCAATGATATTTATTCAGCGCTTATTAAGGACATAGCACTGTACTAAGCACTTGGAAAGTACAATTCAGCAACAAATAGAGACAATCCCTGCCCAGTGGGCTCAGAGTCTAGCAGGGGCAAGACAGGCATCAAAACAAGTAAAGAGGCATCAATATTATCAATATCAATAAATGGAATTATGGATATATGCACATCATTAATATAAAGAAATAGAATTATAAATGTATATGTATATATATACACAAGTTCTGTGGGGGGGGTAGAGCAAAGGGAGAGAGTTGGGGCAATGCGGAGGGGAGGGGGAGCAGAGGAAAAGGGGGACATCATCATACTGGGCGTTGAAGATGAAAGCTGTTTGATCAGCTCCAGTGACATTAAACAATACTAGTCGTTGAGAGGGATGTGATTGCTAAAAAATGAGGTGATAATTTGGAACGTGGAAATGACCAAATCACCAGCGACACGCTAGCTATTAAAAGTCATCTCAGCTGCCGTGCCTTGGAGAAAAATTGGGGTCGAATTCTCAAATTAGTCAGATTCAAAGTCCTGTTAGTTATGATTTGGATTTAGCTTATATTTTATCACTCGCTGAGATTGAAATATTTTGTTTCTATTCTGGAAAGAATGCAAATAATAAACTCAGAAAGCATGCCAGATCCAAAGTAGGGGATTTTTCTACTAATCAATCAGTCAGTCAGTCAATTGCATTTACTGGGCACTTTCTGTGTGCAAAGTACTGTACTAACCACTTGGGAGAGTAACGATAAGCAAACACATTCCCAGCCCACAGTGAGCTAACAGTCTAGAGAGGAGACATACATTAATATAAATAAATAGATATATACATAATTACAGATATGTACATAAATTACAGTTTGAACTCTTGTACTTGAAAAACAACACACAATAATAATAATAATAATGATGTTGGTATTTGTTAAGCGCTTACTATGTGCAGAGCACTATTCTAAGCACTGGGGGAGATACAGGGTAATCAGGTTGTCCGATGTGAGGCTCACAGTTAATCTTCGTTTTACAGATGAGGTAACTGAGGCCCAGAGAAGTTAAGTGACTTTCCCACAGTTACACAGCTGACAAATGGCAGGGCTGGGATTCGAACCCATGACCTTTGATTCCCAAGCCGAGGCTCTTTCCACTGAACCACGCTGCTTCTATTTGAACAATATCAGTCAATTATCTTAGATTATATCATTCTGAGTTATAGACAAAGGTAGGCTTTGCTCCTGGATTTATTCTTTGAAAATTGGTGGAAAATATCCTACAGTTAAGTTTAATACATTAATGCCAAATAATTTGGAGCTGAGTGAGGAACTGCATTAAGAAGGTGAGTGATTTTTCAGGTATTATTCTGCTTCACTCATTTATTACAAGACCAGTGAACTATGACATGCACTTAGTCCATTTATTATGGTTCAAAGCATAGGCTAGGCCCATGGGGGTCTTCAGTGAAAGAGAAGTCCAAGCATGCTTCTGGTAAAACAGTCAGTTGCATATAGCAGATAAACATCAAAAGCCTCAGGAAGAATTTAAATGATTATATTTCTTTTGTTTGAGTGCTTTTATCATCTTTAGAAATTCATTCAAATGAATGCCCATCTGAAATTTTTACGCTGAATAATTGCAAGTTGTATGACCAAAATAAATTTAATTTCGTCAAATAGACCCTTAATGTATTCCATAATTTTAACTACCGGTTTCCTTTACTCAAAATCTTAGGAGCTCTATGTAAAATTATTTTTAGGTAAATGTCACTTAATAGCAATAATATTTATTGAATACCTAATAATAATAGTTACAATTAACCTTTCTTACTAGCCTATTGTGTGCAGAGTTCAGTACAAAACACGAAGTGGTGAAGGGAAATGGAGTACAGACACAAAGGAATCGAAATACTGGGGAAAAAGACAACAAAACAACAATTCAATAGGAACAATAACAATATGAACAAAGCTAGTAATGTGTTACTATGAGGAAAGAATAGTCTTTGGGATCCACACTGAGTCAAACAGAAAGCTAAGCCACCACCCTAAAACCTGGGAAGGTAAACCTCCGCCTGCTACAATCCTGTGGGGTGGATCTTCACCTTCTGTGCTTAGGGTTAAGGGCAAGAAGGCACCCTGGTTTCTAGGTTCTCATCCATGGACCCTAGAGCTGGGAAAATGGCAGGTAGGTGGGAGTTGCGAGGCTGGGATCTGATCCTGCCTCCACCACATGTCTGCTGTGTGACCTTGGGCAAGTCACTTAACTTCTCTGGGCCTCAGTTACCTCATCTCTAAAATGGGGACTAAGTGTGTGAGCCCCATGAGGGCCAGGGACTGCGTCCAACCTAATTAACTTGAATCTACTCCCATACGTGACACATAATAAGCACTTAAGAAGTACCATAGTAATTAATAATAATGATAATGTTGGTATTTGTTAAGGGCTTACTATGAGCAGAGCACTGTTCTAAGCGTTAGGATAGATACAGGGTAATCAGGTTGTCCCACATGAGGCTCACAGTCTTAATCCCCATTTTACAGATGAGGTAACTGAGGCACAAAGAAGTGAAGTGACTTGCTCACAGTCAAACAGCTGACAAGTAGTAGAGTCAGGATTCGAACCCATGACCTCTGATTCCCAAGCCCGGGCTCTTTCCACTGAGCCACACTGAATTCTTATTACTGTTCTATGTGCACTAATAATAGTAATAATAATGATAATTCTGTTTGTTAAGTGCTTACTATGTGTCAAGCACTGCTCTAATCACTGGGGTAGATACAAGGTAATCAAGTTGTCCCACGTGGTGCTCACAGTCTTAATATAAATTTTACATTTTACAGATGAGGTAACTGAGGCACAGAGAAGTGAAGTGGCTTGTCCAAGGTCACGCAGCAGAGAGTGGCAGAGCCGGAATTAGAACCCACGTCCTCTGCCTCTCAAGCCACTATTCGGATTCTTCTCCGAATGTTTTGAAGGTGGGAACTGTGGTGGTCTGGCACATATGCAGACGGAGGGAGTTTCATTCACTCTTTCATTCATTCAGTCATATTTTTGTCTCTCTTTATTGCTGAATTGTACTTTCCAAGCACTTAGTACAGTGTTCTGCACACACTAAGCTGTCAATAAATATGACTGAATAAATGAATGAAGTGCTTACTCTGTGCAGAGCACTACAATACAACAATAAACAGTAGCTTTCCCTGCCCACAGCGAGCTCACAGGGAGGACCTGAGGAAGGGGTCGGTGGGGGGATTGACAAATTTGGGGCACAGTGAATAAAATGGCATTAGAGGAGCATAGTGTGCAGGCTGAATTGTAATAGGAGATCAGTGAAATAGGAGAGTGCTTTAAAGCCAATGATGAGTAGTTTCTGTTTGCTGTGGAGGTGGAAGGGCCATCACTGGAGGTGATATGGACTGAATTTTTTTAAAGAAAAAATCATGAATAACTTAAAATCCATCATTCATTGGCTTTTTACTGAGCACTTTTGGTGTGCAAAGCACTCAACCGAGGGCTTAGAAGAGGAAAATACAATAGAGTTGGTAGATACAAGCATCCTAGATATTAGCACGAGAAACAGTGTGGCTTAGTGCAAAGAGCACGGGATTGGGAGTGAGAGGATGTGGGTTCTAATTCCAGCTCTGCAACTCATCTGCTTTGTGGCCTTGGACAAACCACTTCACTTCTCTGTGCCTCAGTTACCTCACCTGTAAAATGGAGATTAAAATTGTGAGCCCCATGTGGAACAACTTGACTACCCTGTTAGTCTTAATCCCTATTTTATAGATGAAGTAACTGAGGCACAGAAAAGTGAAGTGGCTTGCCCAAGGTCACAGAAGAAAGTGGCAGAGCCAGGATTAGAACACATGTCCTTAGAACAGTGCTTGACACATAATAAGCACTTAATAAATATCATAGTAATAATAATAATAATAATAATAAATGTGATCCCTGACCACAAAGAGCATAGCTTCTATACCCCAAATACCATCAATCACTTCTATGTTCAAAACATAAAACAGTAGTGAAAAGTTAGAAATCTTAGTTATAACATGCTAATAACTATTGATTTCAATAATAAAATAATTTTACATCTGTGCTATGTCCACTAAGCCATTTTTTTATACCTGAGGTGTTCTTCTGAGGTAGGTAATGAAGTATGATTTTCTATTTCTAATCTTATTTTGTAAATGGAGTGAAGGAAACATTCACCCATTCTGTCATTCAATCATATTTATTGAGCAATTACTGTGTTCAAACACTGTACTAAGTACTTGGAATGTATAATATGACAACATAATAGAGACGATCCCTGCCCAACAATGGGCTCACAGTCTAAAAACAAAAAGATGAGGAGGGCTTCAAGCAAGAGCAGAACAAGGATAAGAAAATTATTATTAATAATATTAAGAAGCCATGTTTCTAACACTGGTTTAGCATTCTTCCCTTTAGACTAAGGCCTTTCCATTTGGGTAGAACTGTAGAATACTGTGGGGTGGGCTTAAAATTTTAACTTGATTTACTTCACCTTAGTCCCTAAGAGTAACAATACTAGTCCTGGCACTAGATGCTTAATTCCTTACCAAGTGTAAAATTCCCGCTTGAAGTTATAGATTTTTCAGATAAATAAATACAGCAGATTGGAAAGTAAAATGTAGGTTATGACTTTTTTCCTCCATAGAATCAATAACAGCCTCTCAAAGAATCTAAGGAGCCCAAGGAACACATATTGGAAATCACTGCGGGCAGAAGAATCTTTGGATTTACTTTTGTCTTTCAAATATGGATTGCTCTTTAACATCCTCCTGGGATGAAAATACATCAGAGAATCAACAGAATCCCAGCTTTGCTAAGAGAAGTAAAAAAACATAGCCTGAGTATGTGTGATCTTCATCAACACATCCCATAAATAATGTTCCCCAACCCCGGTCCTGTGAATTGCAGCAAATTTGTTAAAGGGATAACAATTAGCAAAGCATATCATTGACCTGGGCTTAAACCACCCTGTGTCATAAGGCAGTGTTCAGTGCACTCGAGCCTGACTCTAGCAGAAAAAGGGAGCAGGAAATTTTTTGTTACCCGGAAAAATCAACAAGTTACAGCAATTATCTTGCTCCTTAACAATTTTCCTTTACAACACATAGATCCCCCTATGGCCTAGTTACCATGAAAAAGTCTGACTCTTTCCCAGAAACAAAGTCCAAAGCTGTAACTGCAGTTCCCCAAAAATTAATGGGAGCAGATGTGATATATATAATTTAAAAAAACCTATCCTCTAAATAAAGATGACATTTACTGGCTCTGATTTATCCGTGGATTGAAAAGACCAGTGCAAGACCAACATGTTGTTCCACACTACTTATTCATTTATTCAATTGTATTTATTGAGCACTTACTATGTGCAGAGCATTGTACTAAGTTCTTGAGAGACAGTACAGAGTTGGCAGACACGTTTGATCCCTACAATGAGTTTATGCATATAAAAAGGCCTATTCCTTTGATTTCAGCTTGTATGCCCCTTTGAAGGGCGGGGGGATTGTTTTCTGTAACTCTATTCGGCTCTCCCTAGTATTCGGTACAATGCTTTACACAGGTACCTGATTGATTGATTGATTGATTGAGGTCAGAGGCTTTAGAGAGTTGTGAGGTGCAGAGATCAAGAAGCTGGCCACACTGCTACAAAGAAGCAGTGTGGCTTAATGGATAGGACACAGGCCTTGGGACTTGATCTCTACTCCTGGATCCACCACTTATCTGCCATGTGACCCCAAGTCACTTAATTCTTGTGCCTCGGTTATCTCATCTGTAACATGAGGTTTTAAGACTGTGAGCTCCAAAAGGGACATGAACTGTGTCCAACCTAAATAGCTTGAATCTATTCCCAATACTTTGTTCAGTATTTGGCATACAGTAAGTGCTTAACAAATAAGATGAAAAGAAAGAACAATATGCTTATATTGTGACCCACTTGAGGACCAGTGTTAAGTATAGACTTTGCCGATACTAAATGGTTTAATGACTACTCTTTCAATAAATACTATTACTACTTATCTGTTGACATGGTCTTTTTTCTCTTCTTCTGTAGAAGGATTCTAAGCAAAAGGGAAGCAGCTGAAGTTGGATGAAAAAATGCTTTATATATTTCTATTTTGTACTCATCTTCAATGTTATTTTAATGCCTACAGTGCACACCGGGGGTTCCAGTAATATTTAGCAGACCCCATAGCTATATAATTTAGGAGTTTATTTTCTTATTTGATTGTTTTTAGTGGTATTTGCTAAAAAGTTACTATGTGCTAGGCATTGTACTAAGTGCTGGGGTAGAGTACAGTGTTCTGCACACAATAAGCACCCAATAAATAAGATTGAATGAATACAAGGTAACCAGGTCGGACAGAGTGAGAAAAAAAAAGACTGCGGTTCATAGTCTTAATCCCCCTTTTACAGATGAGGTAACTGAGGCACAGAGAAGTTAAGTAACTTGCCCAAGATCCCACAGAAATCATACAGTGGAGTTGGGATTAGAACCCAGGTCCCCTTACTCCCAGGCCGAACTCTCTCCACGAGACCACACAACTTTGGATAGAGAATAAGCCTAGGAGTCAGAAGGACCAGGGTTCTAATCCCGGCTCCACTACGTCTGCTGTGTGACTTCGAGCAAGTCCCTGAAATTTCCAGGGCCTCAATAACCACATCTGTAAAATGGGCATTAAGAGTAGGAACTCCATGAGGGACAGGAACTGTGTTTAACCTGATTAACTTTTATCTTCCCCAGTGCTTAGAACATTCATTCATTCATTCATTCATTCATTCATTCATTCGTATTTATTGAGCACTTACTATGTGCGGAGCACTGTACTAAGCACTTGGAATGTACAATTCAGCGACAGAGACAATCCCTGCCCAACCACGTGCTCACAGTGGAAAGAGCCCGGGCTTGGGAGTCAGAGGTCATGGGTTCAAATCCAGGCTCTACCACTTAGCTGTGTGACTGTGGGTAAGTCACTTAACTTCTCTGTGCCTCAGTGACCTCATCTGTAAAATGGGGATGAAGACTGTGAGCCTCATGTGGGACAACCTGATGACCCTGTATCTACCTCAGTGCTTAGAACAGTGTTCTGCACATAGTAAGCGCTTAACAGATGCCAACATTATTATTATTATTATTAAAAGGGAGAGACAGATAGCACATAGTAAGCACTTAACAAGTGATAGTATTATTATCATTATTACTTCTTGTGGCCTTTTCCTTCTGAGTCTTTTGGATAAAGATCTGGTTGGACAAAATTGGTGTCTGTGATTTTATTTTTTAGTTTTTAATTCTCTCTATGCTTTTGTAACAGGAAAGCGTGAGATAAAAAAGCATACTCCACTGATGCTTATTTCTCCAGTGTTTATGTTGCCCAGTATACAAGGAATGGGCATTTCCTCATGGCTGTTTTCTTTTCTTACCCCCTCTCTCGTACTCCATTGATTTCCTGCTCCTTTGGTTGCTGTGGCCCAGTCTTTAATTCTTCCAGGAATTGCTGAGGAGCCCCAAGAGGGGTATGGGGAGGCAGGGAAGGAGAGAAGAAAGAATCATTAGTAACTCAAACTTAAATATGGTCCCGAGTTAAGGAATTTCTCAAATCCTTGAACTAATGTGATGTGTATTAAATCTTCCATTTACCAAGCAGAGTTTTTCAAAATATTTTCAGTGCTAACGCTTTTTATTTCTTTTAACATCAGCAGTGCAAATGGAAGTTGGTTTAACTGGAAGTCCTGACAGGTCAACTGATAGTGTCCTAGAGTACCTTTTCCTATGATCAACATGGATGGTGTGGACTAGTTTTGTATTCTTTAAATTTAAAGAACACAGGGGTCATGAAGAGAAACCAGGGGTCATGAAGAGAAACCAGCTGGCACACTATAAAACCAATTTTAAGAAAAAGCTTGAGTTATTCCTTTGTAAAACCTGCAAATGTGGTAGATCCTAGCCTGTGGTATGCAGGATTTTTGCATGTATTATTGTGCAGTTTCCATGGAGAGGATTATGTAATTGGAAAAGGGCATATGAAGAACTCTTACTAAAAAGTTAATACAAACCTAATTCCAGCCTACTGAATCAACCTCATTCTCTTCTCTCGCTCCACTGACCCTTTGCTCTTGCCCTCCCTCTTGCCTGGAATGTTCTTCCCATTCATGTCTTTCAGACCGCCACTCTCCCTATCTTTAAAGCCTGACTAAAAATACATTTTCTCCAGAAGGCCTTCCCTGACTCATCTCTCAACTCCCCATACCAATTTCCCTTCCTACTGTGTCATCTAATCTCTACCCTGTAAATTTGTAAATAGTCATCCCACTCACAACCCTGCACCGGACTTCATACTACCTGTAATTTATTTGAATGTCTGCCCCACTCCACAAGATCAAAGGGGACTTGAGGTCAAGGAGACACGTTTCTTTACAAGAAAACTCTCCTCTTCTTTCTCCCTACTCATTCAGTAGCTTCTGTGCAGGTGTTAAATCTGGTTTCATCCCTTGATGGTATTGAATCACTACCCTAGAGAACTGGAATGGGCCAGGAAAGAAGTTGAGTTTTTCCCGAATACTACTGGAAAGCAGAGTAAAAATGGCATGAGAAAATACAGTACTTCAAATATACATTCCACCAAACAGAAACTGATTCAGAAAAATACACCTAATTTATGGGTAATTCCATCAAGATTTTGAGGATAATTTATTTCCATTCCCCTTCTTAATGTAAAGGGGAAATTAATGTGACATTGCTTTAGAATTTTTCCCATAAAGCACAGCACCATAAATTTAGTTTTTCCTCTCCCTGTGGTGGTTAGTGAAATTTTTTTCTTTGTAAGACCAATTACTTTTTAACTACGTACAGAGTAAAGTGAAAATATAATTTTTCATTTCACATTTTATGAACACCTTTTCATAAAATTCCATGGATTTTATAATTGAAAAGAAGTTGAATTTTCTAAAGGTAAAATATTTTACTTCCTCAAAGATCCTCTGAATGTTTTTATTCTGGAGAAATATAACTTCACCTATGACTTTTAGAGTGATGTTTTTGACTTAATATATTTCCCTCTTTCTTACTTGTAAATGCCTGGCTGGTGGTTTAAGTAACAATCAATCGAGGTAATTATTAAGCTCTTACTGTGTGCAGAGCACTGTACTGTACTAAACTCCTGAAATGTCTGGGTGTAACCAAAGGAAATCTTAACCATGCAGCCTTAGGTGGTCAGTGAGTTCCCTCCCCCTTCCCCCCTTCACCTCCCCTCAGCTAAGCCCCCTTTCCCTCTGCTCCTCCCCCATCCCTTCCCCTCCCCTCAGCACTGGGATCATTTGAATATATTTTTGTTACCCTATTCATTTTGTTAATGAGGTGTACACCCCCTTGATTCTATTTGTCGTAATTATGTTATCTTGATTTTGTCTGTCTCCCCCGATTAGACTGTGAGCCTGTCACTGGGCAGGGATTGTTTCTATCTGTTGCCGAATTGTACATTCCAAGCGCTTAGTACAGTGCTCTGCACATAGTAAGTGCTCAATATATACTATTGAATGAATGAATGAATAATAATAATGATGATAATTTCGGTGTTGGTTAAGCACTCACTGTGTGCCAGGCACTATACTAAACGCTGGGGTGGATACAGGCAAATTGGCTTAGACATATGGGGCTCATCATCTTAATCCCCACTTTACAGATGAGGGAACTGAGGCACAGAGAAGTTAAGTGATTTGCCCAAAGTAACACAGCAGAGACGTTGCGGAGCCACCATTAGACCCCAGGTCCTTCTTGACTCCCAGGCCCATTCTCTATCCACCAGGGATTTCAATTTGCAGGAGTATTGTTACATCTGTAAATAGCTCAAGGCAATTGATTTTTAGTGTTTTATCAAGGATAAATGAACTGGCTTTCCTAACTGTGTTTATTTCAGCTGGGACATTTTCTAAGTGAAAGAATCACATGAATCTTGTGGGAAGCAAATACCTAAATTTATTCATTTCTCCACCCTATTCACCCTCCTCTTATGCACCTGGGTCCATACCTCTGAAGTGTTTTGTTACCCCACATCCGTGCCCCAAAACACTTCTGTATACATCCTTATACTCCATTGGTGTCCCCCACTAGATTGCAAGGTCTCTGATGGCAGGAATGATGCCCTGACTTGCTCCTTTTGCAATCCCCCTTCCCTGCCCCAAAGCTCTAAAGTACGTATCTTTATTTTATACATTTATACATTTGTATTGATGCCTTTCTCCCCCACTCTAGACTGTGAGCTCATTGTGGGCAGGGAAGGTCACTGTTTATTGTAGTATTGCACTTTCCCGAGACCTTAGTAGAGTGTTCTACCCACAGTAAACATTCAAAAAAATGATTGAATGAAGGAATGAATGAATACTATGTCGTTCTTTCCCAGGAGTGCTTACTACATTGCTCTGCACACAGGCTGATGGATTGTCTGGTTGAGCACATGATACATTACTAATATATTGCTGCCTTCATTCTGACTCCCTCTCCTTTCTGGGTTGCCTATGAACTTGGATCTGTACTACCTAAGCACTGAAAATTCACAGTACCCTCAACCCCATAGCACTATGTATAAATACCTAAATTATTTCTTTAGATTAATGCCTGTCTGCCCTTCTAGACCGAAAGCTTCGAATGGGCAGGGAGTATGTCTACCAACTCTATGTTGTTCTCTCCCAAGTGCTTAGTTCAGTGCTCAGCACACTGTAGAACTCAATAAATACCATGTTTGATTGATTGATTGATTGATTGATTCACATACTCTCCACAAACTCTACTGAATCACCACAATCAGATTTTTGTCCACTTCACTTCCCTGAGACCCCATTTGTTGGTGAAATGTCTGTGCCAAAGCCTTTGAAATTTTCTTCAAAGTGCACACTTCACTCCATCCAATCTTGCCGTTAAATGTTCTGCTTGGGGCATTAGCCTGTGAACCTCAAATGGGCCAGGGACTGTGTTCAACCTGATCAATTTGTACCTACTCCATTGCTTATTACAATGCTTGGCACATAGTAAACACTTAACAAATCCTCTACCTAATAAGAAGGATGTGGAAGAGTTGACTGAATTATTTAACAAAAGCCATTTCATCTAGGTCACCTTCTCTAGGCTCAGCCCAACTTCAGTTCCAGAAAGACAAAAGAAGACTGCAACAGTTCTATCGCATAATAGGAAAATATTGAAAAATTTAAATATCTTTAAAATATGTAAAATGTTCAAATATTTTAAAACTCAAGTGACAGATGCGTAAAGGATATAAAGGTAATAAAAGATATCTAAGGACCCCCAAATAAGGAAAGATAGAAATGTAATTTACTGGGAGAAAAAGTAGTCCTAAGAGACCTTGGAACTCTTTGCGGGTTTGCTTGCCTCTGGATTGTTTACGTGAAATAGATGGCCACCCGCAGTTCTTGGTGTTTCCTGCCTTCGAATCCCGATTAAGAGTGAACTTGTCATCACTATTACATTGGAAGGCATTCATTGTATAAAAAATGGGAAAATGAATAGTGAATGAGTGATTGCTCTTTTCTTTTCTGAACTACCAAAGGACCTGTTTATGTCCTTAACTCTAAGGTACTAATTCTTCCATTATGTCTCACTGCAGATGTGAATGAATGTACCATTGTCAGAGATGACTGTCAGCACCAGTGCAGCAATACAATCGGAAGCTATTACTGCAAATGTTCAGCTGGTCGGAAAGTGAAAGAAGATGAAAAAGGATGTGAAGGTAATGTTTGGTACTGCCTGCTTACCGACACATAAACTGGAAACATGCAGGTATTTAAAAGGAGATTAAATAGCTTTTACCTAAAATCAGTCAATCAATCAATGGTATTTATTCAATGTTTACTGTGTGTAGAAGCAGCATGGCATAGTAGGTGGACTATGGACCAGAGAGTCAGAAGGTCGTGGGTTCCATTCCCAGCTCTGCCACTTGTCTGCTGTGTGACCTTGGGTACGTCACATCTCTGCTCTGTGTCTGTTGACTCATCTGTAAAATGGGGAGTAAGACTGTGAGCCCCAGATGGGACAGGCATTGTGTCTAACCTGACCTGCTTGTATCCATCCCAGCGCTTAGTAGAGTGCCTGACAAACAGTAAGTGCTTAACAAGAGAAGCAGTGTTGCTCAGTGTCAAGCCCCCGTGCTTCGGAGTCAAAGGTTGTGGGATCTAATCCCGCTTCTGCCACTGTCAATTGTGTGACTTTGAGCAAGGGCCTCAGTTCCTTCATCTGGAAAATGGGGATGAAGACTGTGAGCCCCATGTGGAACAACCTGATTACCTTGTATCACCCCCCTCCCAGCACTTAGAACAGTGCTTCCCACATAGTAAGCACTCAACAAATACCATCATTATTATTAAATACCATGATTATTATTATCATTATTACTAGAGCACTTATTAAGCATTTGATAACGTACAATACAATACAGTTGGTAGTTATGTTCTTTTACCACAAGGAACTCACAACCTAGAGGAGGAGCTTGCAGTCTAGAGGAATTTGTTAAAACGTGTATTCTCTGACTTCAAAGTGACCACTGTCGACTTCCTTCTATATGACAATATTTTCGCCCCAAGAGCCATTCAAATGGCTTAGGTTGAGACCTTCACTATAACCTAGATTGATGTATCATGATCTGATTATGGAGTTCAATTATAAACCTGATATTACTATCTGACAACTGATTTTAAGCGGAACAAGTAGATCCTAGGAAACATAATTTCAAGTGGGAGTCAGGAATGGCCCTCCATAGTCTTAATTATGAAGTAATAGTTGTGGTGGTGGGAGTAGAAAAAGAAGTCATAGAAGTAGAAGAAATAGAAGTATTATTTATCGAGTGTCCACTGGATGAAATTCATGGTACTAAGCACAAGCAAATGAAAGGGGAGACAGACATAAAAGTATTTACAAAGAGAGTAATCAAAATAAATAATTGAATGAATGTATAGGCATAAGTGGTGAGGATGTGTATAAATGAGTATATAGGTGATAGAGATGGTTGAGGCATTTATGCGACTCGGGAATGCTGGGTTTTAGTTGATGAAGGCAACCCCCCCTTTTTCTCTGCTCCTATTCCCCTCCCCATAGCCTCAACTCCCTCCTCTGCCCTCCCCTCTGCCCCCCAGCACTTGTGTATATATGTACATATTTTTTATTCTATTTATTTTATTAATGATGTGTGTATATCTATAATTCTTCTTATATTGATTCTATTGATGCCTGTTTGCTTGTTTTGTTGTCTGTCTCCCTACTTCTAGACTGTAAGCCTGTTGTTGGGTAGGGATTGTCCCTGTTGCTGAATTGTACTTCCACGCGCTTAGTATAGTGCTCTGCAAAGAGTAAGCACTCAATAAATACAGTTGAATGAATGAATATGGACAGGGCTGAGATCTATCAGATTTGGGGAGGTAGGTATTTTGGGATGTAGGGATTTGGCAGAGATGATGGGAGGGAATAACAAGGATGTGAGAAAAGGAGGAAAGGGAATGAAATGTCATGAAAGGACAAATTAGGATGATAAGGGCACTGTAGAGTGGAGTTCATTAGATTTGGCAAGAAGGAGGCAAAAGTTGGATTGTTGAGGTTTATGAAGTTGTAAGCCTTTTCTTCTGTATTCTGTGTTACATTTGAAGAGGCAGTGACATTTGGAATGGCCATGCAAATAGCTGTCCCACCACATGGTCATTGATTGGTATAGAATTGAGTATTTCCTGAAGGCAGCCTGGGGAAACACCACATCTAAATGATGACAATCCCT
Source organism: Ornithorhynchus anatinus (assembly GCF_004115215.2). Lineage (NCBI taxonomy): Eukaryota > Metazoa > Chordata > Mammalia > Monotremata > Ornithorhynchidae > Ornithorhynchus > Ornithorhynchus anatinus. The sequence continues at coordinate 162,202,808 of NC_041728.1, forward strand.
AAATTCTGGAGCTGCTGTCATGCATGGCTGATTAGAGGGAAGTTCCCTAACCGAATCCCTCCCTCTCACACAGTGGAACCTCATCCTGTTTCTGCAGCTCTGGCCTAATACCTATAACAGTGTCGTCGAGCTGCAGCGTTGGAGAGTCAAGAAGTGGAGAGAGCCCCAAGACCTGGAGAGAAAAAGATAGAGATACAGAGAGACAGAGGCAGATCACCCTTCACTTACCTGTCCTCTCTTTCCCCTCTCTGGCCTGGAAGCTAAGCCAGGACCAGGGGCTGAACATACTCAAGCCCCATTAGTTCCAAATAATGGGAGCAGTGTGAGGAATTTTCATATGCCAGTCTTTGCTATCCTGTTAGAGTGGTGGGGGAAGCCAGCCTTAGGGGGAGAGAAGCTTCTCAGCTGGCACATTGCCTCAGCACGTGCCATTCCCAATAATCCTTGTACATGTACACACACATTTATGTACACACCTGGGCTAGGGGCCAGCACCTGCTGGTTAACTGTGTTTGTGTGTTTAGAGGAGCAAGCCCACAGGACAGGAGACTGATTTTGGGGTGCTAGCAGGATCTGAATGAAGCTGGGAGATGGTTCCAATTTTTCCATGTGAAGTGAGTCTCCTCGTTGGGTTTCCCACAAAATGGACGAGACCCAGGGCCCATACAGATATTCAGGTGACTCCTGATTATGTCAAACTCTCACTCACTCTCAGGATTTTTGCACTTTATTCCTGTCCTGAAACATATGTTTTCCTTTGTATTTTCATTTGTGTATTTATTCTCCTGGTTTATCATGATATATTTATACTATGTCGCTTCACAATTTCTTACGTATCATAATATGTTTTGACCATTAATAGAGCCCTCAGAATTTAGAGACAGGACAAATGTTGATAGTTGTTGGATGAAAGAGGGATCTCATGATTTTGTCCTTAGTAGTACTTCCTACTTTCGTATTTTGATCTGTGGAAATAAATAACAATGATATCAATAATCATAATAATAACAATAATAATGTTAATAATATGTATTCAGCCTCTACTATGTGCCAAGCACCATACTAAATGCTGGAGTAGATATACAATATATGCTACATACAACCCGATCAGAAAATAGTCCCTGTGCCTCTCATGAGTCTCACGGTTTAAGTGGGAAGATCAGTTATCTTATCCCTGTTTCACAGATGAGAAAACTGAGGCACAGGTAAGCTACGTGATTTGCCCAAGGTCATCTGACAGACAAGTGGGAGAGTCAGAATTAGAACCTAGGTCTCCTGACTCCCAGATCCAAGAACTTTGCAAAAGGATAGACTATTTTTCCATATCCAGGGATTTTTCCAATGTTCTCCGTGTCCTCAAATTTCTAGTAAAGGATGGACTTGTAAGAATTCTGAATAATTGATTTTTAAACTTGATTTTTGTTATCCTTCTACTATTGTTAAAATGAAATAGTCGTGGTTGTCAAATGATTGAAACACTCTTTCTTGCCAAGGAGAAAGTATTTGAACACTGTCTAAACTAGAAGACTCTGTGGTAAGAGAGATGATAGATTTCATATATCCAAATATTGTCTCAAGGAACGACTCAGTCACATTCATTTTCTTAGAAGACTTCATTTTGCCAGTAAAATTCATTATAACATTTTGTTTTGACCTCCTGAAGGCCATTTCGGTCTTCCAGTACCTGCGGGGTCTGGTTAAGAGCGAAATGTCAAACCCATACGAAAGCTTAATCTGACTGAGCCCTGCCATTTGATAAAATTCAAATTGAAAATGTTCTTCAGTTAATCTATATTTTTGGGAAAAGTCCTTGTCCCATGGTTTGTGATTCCGGATGGTTCAGAAACCTCTGAATCATTAACAAATCAGTGCCATATTAATGTGTCAATTATCCTTTGATTAGCCTGGGGGATTCCTGCCATCACCTGAGTAGTGCTTTGTTTTCTCTGTCACTATTCTCTCTTGGTTCTCCATCGGGATTTAGTGAAAGACTGAATTATGGGGGTTGAAATAGAGGGAGGAACAATCAAAGCACTCAATCATCTTTAAAGCACTCATTCAATCGCCTTGTCCCCTTCTACCTTGCTGTTCTCCTACTATAACTCAGCCCCTGTACTTTGCTCCTCTAATGCCAACCTACTCTCTGTACCTCAGTCTCATCTATCTCACTGCTGACCTCTTGCCTTCATCCTGCCCCTGGCCTGGAACACCCTCCTTCTTCATATCTGACAATTACTTTTGCCACCTTCGAAGGCACATTTCCTTCAAGAAGCCTTTCCTGACTAAGCGCTCATCTCCTTTACTTCCACTCCCTTCTAGCACCCTGATTTGTTCCCTTCACTTAACTCCCACTCAATCCCACAGGATTTACGTACATACCGTAATGTTTATTTATTTATATTAATGTCTGTATCCCTCTCTAGACTGTAAGCTCACTGTGGGCAGGGAATGTGTCTACTGTCTCCGTTCTATTGTTATATTGTACTCTGCTAAACACTTAATAAGGTGGTTCAGTGCACAATAAGTGCTCCATAAATTTGATTGATTGATTGAGCTGTCAAAGATAATGTCAAGGTTTATGGGCTTGAGAAATAGGGAGGATGGGTACACCTCCTCACTCTCTTTCACTGACTTGTCTTCTGCCTCTCATCCATTAATTGTAGGTCCCTCAAGGCTAGGTTCTGGTTCCTCTTCTATTCTCCATTTACTCCTATTTTCTTGGGGAGCTCATCCACTCATACAGCTTCAATTATCATCTCTACAGTGATGACTCCCAAATCTACATCTCTAGCAACAACCTTTCTCTTTCTCTGATATCTCTGTTTCTCTGTTCCTCCTGTCGTCAAGACATCTCTATCTGGATGTCACACTGTCACCTTCATTCATTCATTCATTCAATCGTATTTATTGAGTGCTTACTTTGTGCAGAGCACTGTACTAAGCACTTGGAATGTACAATTCGGCAACAGATAGAGACAATCCCTGCCCAACAGTGGGCTCACAGTCTGAAAGGGGGAGACAGACAGCAAAACAAAACAAGCAGTCAGGCATCAATACCATCAAAATAGATGAATAAAATCATAGACATATATACATCATTAATAAAATAGAGTAATAAATAATATATACAAATATACATAAGTGCTGTGGGGAGGGGAAGGAGGTAGAGCAGAGGGAGGTACTAGGGGAAATGGGGAGGGGAGGAGAGGCAGAGGGAAAGGGTGGGCTCAGTCTGGGAAGGCCTCCTGGAGGAGATGAGCTCTCAGTAGGTCTTTGAAGAAGGGAAAAGAGTTAGTTTGGCGGATGTGAGGAGGGAGGGCATTCCAGGTCAGTGGTAGGACGTGGGCCAGGGGTTGCCAGCGGGGCAGGTGAGAACGAGGCACAGTGAGGAGGTTAGCGGCAGAGGAGCAGAGTGTATGGGGTGGTCTGTAGAAGGAGAGAAGGGAGGTGAGGTAGGAGGGGGCAAGGTGATGGAGAGTTTTGAAGCCAAGAGTGAGGAGTTTTTGCTTCATGCGAAGGTTGATGGGCAACCACTGGAGGTTTTTGAGGAGGGGAGTGACATGCCCAGAGCGTTTTTGTAGAAAGGTAATCCGGGCAGCAGAGTGAAGTATAGATGGAAGCGGGGAGAGACAAGAGGATGGGAGATCAAAAAGGAGGCTGATGCAATAATCCAGTCAGGATATTATGAGAGATTGTACCAACAAGGTAGCAGTTTGGATGGAAAGGGAAGGGAGAATCTTGGTGATGTTTTGAAGGTGAAACCAGCAGGTTTTGGTGACAGATTGGATGTATGGGGTGAATGAGACAGCGGAGTCAAGGATGACACCAAGGTTGCGGGCTTGTGAGATGGGAAGTATGGTAGTACCGCTCACAGTGATGGGTCATTCAGAGAGAGGACAGGATTTGGGAGGGAAGATAAGGAACTCAGTCTTGGACATGTTGAGTTTTAGGTGGTGGGCAGACATCCAGCTGGAGATGTCCTGAAGGCAGGAGGAGATACGAGCCTGCAAGGAGGGAGAGAGAACGGGTAGGAGATGTAGATTTGATGGTCATCTCCGTAGAGAAGATATTTGAAACCGTGGGAGCAAATGAGTTCACTAAGGAAACTCAGCATGTCCAAAACCAAACTCCTCATTTTTCCCCCAAACCCACCCCCTTTCCCCACTTTTCCTGTCACTGTTGACAACACCATCATCCTCTCTGTTTCACAAGCCCACATCCTTGTCATTATCATTGACTCATCTCTCTCCCTCAACCCACATATTCAGTGAGTCATTAAATTCTTCTGGTTCTATTTTCACAGTATCTCCAGAATATGCCCCTTCCTCTGTATCCAAACTGCTACTATGTTGCTTCAAGCACCCATCATATCTTGCCTCTAGTACAGCATGGGCTTGTTTGCATTTAGGTACTTCTCACTCCTTTAATAATTGTGGTATCTGTTGAGCACTTACACTGTGCCAAGCACTTTACTAAGTGCTGGGATAGATACAAGATAATCAGGTTCAACATGGGGCTCACAATCTAAGTAGGAAGGAGAATAGGTATTGAATCCTCATTTTGCAGATGAAGGAAATGAGGCATAGAGAAATTAAGTGGCTTGCCTAAGCTCCCATAGCAGGTATATGGCGGAGATGGAATTAGAACCCAGATCCTCTTACTCCCCGGAATATGTTCTTTCCACTAGGCAAAACTGCTTACCTGAAATTTAACTTAATGTCTGCCTCCCCTATTAGACTGTAAACTCCTCAAGAGCAAGGACCATACCTATTTACTGCATTGTACTCTCTCGAGCACTAATCAAGTGCTTAAGGAATTCCAATAATTTTTTTAAGATGGTATTTAAGTCCCTTCTCAGAGTCTGAACTGGAGCCTTTCCAGTACTCTTCCAGTCATGACTGCAGAAGAGAGAGTCAAGCAGAGGACTACACATTCCATTCCCAGCTTGGGCAGTGGCTAGGGAGTGGAAGGCAAACTGCTAAGAGTCAAAACTCACCCATGCTGGGCAGCAGCGGCATGGGAGAGAGTCGAGGGCAGAGACTCGTTTACTGCGTGGAAGAAGGCAATGGTAAACCACTTCCATAATTTTACCAAGAAAAATCTATGGATACTCTACCAGAATGGCTACAGGTGGAAGTGAGGCGTTCAGGGAGAGATGTGTCCGTGGCGTAATTATGGGTCGGAAACGACTCATCAGCATAAGGCAAGATTTGTTAAGTGCTTACTCTGTGCCAGGCACTAAACTAAGTGCTGTGGTAGATACAAGCTAATCAGATTGGACAGAATCCATGTCCCACATGAGGCTCGCAGTCTTAATCCTCTTTTTACAGATGAGGAAACAGGAGAAGAGAAATGACTTCTCAGAGGCTACACAGCAGACAAGTGGTGGAGCTGGGATTAGACACAGGTCCTTTAAATCCCAGGCCCATGTTTTATCCCCTAGGCCATGCAGCTTCTCCAATTAAATCGATTCATTAGTAAAACCTTCTTTTAGGTCACTGCATAAGTAGCTGATATTCCTCTCCTGGCCAGACTGCTATTGCTACCCCCAAATCAGACAGCTCTCCCCATACTAAAATCCCTTCTAAAATTCCTACTTTCTCCAACAAGCTTTCCCCAGTTAATTTCTCAGGATTCTGAATAATATCTCCTCAGCTAAGTAGCGGCTACAACTGTTTCCACCCTTTTTGTACTCATGTACGAATGGGTACTCAATTACTTATATTGGTTACTCTAGTTGGAAATATTTTTGTTTGTCTCTGCTAGTGAGAGCATCAGTTACTTGTAGACCGCGAAGCTATCACATGTTTGTTCTGTTCTCTATCAAGTGCCTGGTACAGTGCACTTATGTGCGAAGCACTGTTTTAAGTGCTGGGGGAGATACAAGGTAATCAGGTTGTTTCACTTGGGGCTCAAAGTCTTAGTCCCCATTTTACATATGAGGTGACTGAGGCACAGAGTAGTTAAGTGATTTGCCCAAAGTCACACAGCTGACAAGTGCTGAAGCCGGGATTAGAAGCCACGACCTCTGACTCCCAAGCCTGGGCTTTTACATACTTACTGCATGCAATAAATATTATTGATTGATTAAGTCCTTACTGTGTGCAAAGCACTGTACTAAACAATAGGTAGAGTACATTATAATAGAGTTCGTAGGCACGCTCCCTGCCCACCAGAAGTTTTCAGTCTAGAGTGGCTTCTAACGTTATTATAAATAGATTACTTTCCCATCCTTCCCTGCAGTATCCTCAGAGGAGATCTCCCTCCTCGCAAGTGCCACCCCCTCCACCTGCGCCTCGGACCCCATTCCCGCTCACCTTATAAAAACCATAACCCCTGCCCTCCTCCCTTCCTTAACTTCTATCTTTAACCACTCAATCTCCAATGGCTCCTTCCCCTCTGCCTTCAAACATGCCCACGTCTCCCCCATCCTAAAAAACCCGCTCTTGACCCCACTTCCCCTTCCAGTTATCGCCCTATCTCCCTACTACCCTTCCTTTCCAAAATCCTAGAACGAGTCGTCTACAATCGCTGCTTAGAATTCCTTAACTCCCATTCTCTCCTGGACCCCCTCCAATCTGGCTTCCATCCCCTCCACTCTACCAAGACTGCTCTCTCTAAGGTCACCCGTGACCTCCTTCTTGCCAAATCCAATGGCTCCTACTCCATTCTAATCCTCCTTGACCTCTCAGCTGCCTTTGACACTGTCGACCATCCCCTCCTCCTCCACACCTTATCTCACCTTGGCTTCACGGACTCCGTTCTCTCCCGGTTCTCCTCTTATCTCTCTGGCCGGTCATTCTCAGTCTCCTTCGCAGGTGCCTCCTCCTCCTCCCATCCTTTAACTGCTGGAGTTCCTCAAAGGTCAGTTCTTGGCCCTCTTCTGTTCTCCATTTATACTCACTCCCTCGGTGAACTCATTCGCTCTCACGGCTTCGACTACCATCTCTACGCAGATGACACGCAGATCTACATCTCTGCCCCTGTCCTCTCCCGCTCCTTTCCAGCTCGCATCTCCTCCTGCCTCCAGTACGTCTCCATCTGGATATCTGCCCGCCACCTAAAACTCAACATGAGCAAGGCTGAGCTCCTCATCTTCCCTCCCAAGCCCAGTCCTCTCCCAGACTTCCCTATCACCGTGGATGGTACGACCATCCTTCCCGTCTCTCAGGCCCGCAACCTCGATGTCATCTTTGACTCGTCTCTCTCGTTCACCCCACGCATCCGATCCGTTACCAAGACCTGCCGGTCTCACCTTTACAATATCGCCAAGATCTGCCCTTTCCTCTCCACCCAAACGGCTACTTTACTACTACAGGCTCTTGTTATATCCCGGCTAGACTACTGTGTCAGCCTTCTCTCTGATCTCCCTTCCTCCTCTCTCGCCCCGCTCCAGTCTATTCTTCACTCCGCTGCCTGGCTCATCTTCTTGCAGAAACGTTCTGGGCATGTCATTCCCCTACTTAAACACCTCCAGTGGTTGCCTATCAACCTCCACTCAAAACAAAAACTCCTCACTCTAGACTTCAAGGCTCTCCATCACCTTGCCCCTTCATACCTCTCCTCCCTTCTCTCTTTCTACTGCCCTCCCTGCATGCTACGCTCCTCTGCCACCCACCTCCTCACCGTCCCTCGGTCTTGCCTATCCCGCCGTCGTCCTCTGGCCCACATCCTCCCGCAGTCCTGGAATGCCCTCCCTTCTCACCTCTGTCAATCTAATTCTCTTCCCCTCTTCAAAACCCTACTTAAAGCTCACCTTCTCCAAGAGGCCTTCCCAGACTGAGCTCCCCCCTTTTTCCCTCTGCTCCCTCTACCTCCACCTTCACTTCTCTGTAGCTAAACCCTCTTCTCCCCCCTTTCCCTCTCCTCCTCCCCCTCTCCCATCCCACCCCCTCAGCACTGTACTCATCCACTCAACTGTATATATCTTCATCACCCTATTTATTTTGTTTAATGAGATGTACATCACCCTGATTCTATTTAGTTGCCATTGTTTTTATGAGATGTTCTTCCCCTTGACTCTATTTATTGCCATTGTTCTTGTCTGCCTGTCTCCCCCGATTAGACTGTAAGCCCGTCAAAGGGCAGGGACTGTCTCTATCTGTTGCCGACTTGTACATTCCAAACGCTTAGTACAGTGCTCTGCACATAGTAAGCGCTCAATAAATACTATTGAATGAAAGAATGAAATAGATTAATTACAGCTATTTAATTGTAATATGAAGTTGTCGTAGATAATATGTAATTACCACCATCTTTCCCATCCCTGAAGACCTTAACTTTGGCATTAGTCTTGCCTCCTTTCCTTTCAACTCCCATACTCAGTCTGTGACCAAATACTGTCTGTTCTTTCTTCACAACATTTCCAGAATTGGCTCCTTCCCCTCTAGTGAAATTGCCACCACCCTGATTCAGGGACTTACTTTAGGTCAACCAGACTACTGCCTCAGCCTCTCTGATCACTTTACCTCCACCAATCTATACCTCATTCTGCTCTTCAGTGTTCTGGACATATCTCCCCTTCCTCAAAATCATTCGTTGAATGGCAATATCCTCTTCATCAAGCAGAAACTCCTGGCAATTAGTGTAAAGATATTGTACCTTTTTCCCCTCACTGCTTATTCACTCTTTTCTCCAACTACATTTCAGTTTGCTCTGTTCATTAACTAGACTATTCATTCATTCATTCATTCATTCATTCAATAGTATTTGTTGAGTGCTTACTATGTGCAGAGCACTGTACTAAGTGCTTGGAATGTATAATTCGGGACCAGATAGAGACAATCCCTGCCCAATGATGGGCTTACAGTCTAATCGGGGGAGAGAGACGGACAAAAACAAGACAACAAAATCACTACTACTCACCACTCCTCATCTTTTCATCCCCTCTCTCATCATCACTTCTTGCTCACACCCTCACCACTGCCTGAAACACCATTGCCTCCTTATCTGACAAATCATGGCTCTCCCCATCTTCAAAGGCTTTCAGAAATCACATCTCTTCCAGAAGCAGTGTGCTCTAATGGAAAGAGTACAGAGCTGGGAGTCAGAGGACCAGGGTTCTAATCCTGTTTCTGTCACTTGCCTGCTGTGTGACCTTGGGAATGTCACTTGACTTGGTTGGGTCTCAGTTCCCTTCTTTATAAAATGTCTATTAAATAGTTCTCCTACCAACTTAGGCTGTGATTATTAATGATGTGTATATATCTATGATTCTGTTTGTCTTGATGGTGCTGATGCCTGACTACTTGTTTTGTTGTCTGTCTCCCTGCTTTAGCCTGTGAGTCTATTGTTGGGCAGGGATTGTCTCTATCTGTTGCCAAATTGTACATTCCAAGCACTTAGTACAGTGCTCTGCACACAATAAGAGCTCAAGAAATACGATTGAATAAATGAATGAATCCCCATGTGGAAGAAGGAATGTGTTTGATCTGATTACCTTGAAACTCTTCAAGTGCTTAATGAAATAGTGGCACACAGTAACCACTGAACAAATACACCAGTTATTGCTATTATTACTACTAATAATCACTTTTCAGATTGATGTTTTCTTACTGTATATTCCCAATTCTCCCATCAGTACTTTCATGCCACATAAGTACTTAAGTCCTCTGGACAGAGACGAATACTTACGTGAGAATCTTATATAGTCTATCGCTTGTTCCTGTGGGAAATATATTTTAGTGTCTGTCTTTCCATTAGAATGCAAGCTTTTTAAGGGCAGATATCAGGTCTACTCATTCTAAATGTGTTGAAAAGGATTTTGTGTATGTTTCAGGAAAATGAACTGAACTTTCATAAGCAATCACTGTTTTAATTGGTTATGCTCTGACTAGCACAGGTCATTAAAATGTTCAAATTCTATTCTGTGATTTGATGTCAGTACATATATTTTCAATAACTTATCAAGAAGAAAAATTGAGGAGATAACATTGCTACAGAAGTAGATCTTGGAAAAAACACACTAAAACTGCAACTGATAAAATTAAATCAATTGTGGTTTATTGGACATACATTTATTATTAAGATGAATTGATTTTTTCCTGATTAATCAAAAGCTCTAGGCGTGGAGAGCCTGACTTGAATAATGCCTGGCTAACTCAAACGGTTGTAGCGTTGTGGAATTTTAAGTACTATGGTGATTAAGTTAGGGCCAATCCCACCTTGATGGGCAGCAACATTCCCAAAAGACTTTGCTCTCCAATCTCATGGACTCAGCACTCTTAGACCTAATTAAGTAGAAACAACACACACTATCCAGACTACTTTTCTTGTAGGAGTCTTCCAACTCAGAAACAAACCATTTCTTTTTTTCATCTTCCACCTCAACTTCTGCTCTCCTCCTAGGAAATGTCATATGTCGTTTGTCAGTTACAACCACATATAATAATAATAATAATAGTAATAATGATGGTATTTGTTAAGCGCTTACTATGTGCCAAGCACTGTTCTAAGCTCTGGGGTAGATATAAAGTAATCAAGTTGTCCCAAGTGGGGCTCACAATCTTAATCCCCATTTTACAGATGAGGTAATTGAGGCACAGAGAAGTTAAGTGGCTTGCCCAAGGTCACACAGCAGACAATTGGCAAAGCTGACATTAGAACCCATGCCCTCTGACTCCCAGCCCATGCTCTTTCCAAGGCTGCTTCTCTGTGCATGTGAATAAAGCTCATCAGCAGCATCATCTTTGAAATTAAATAGTACCTTTCCTCACTCTAGAATCTCCTGCCTCCACCCCTTCGCTCGAGTTGTTCAAGTTGACTATGACACCATTATGTTGGATATCATGTGTGAACGGGATCATGCTAAGCCTGGAGGTAAGAGGGAAATAGTCCCTTTGGCCTCTCCAGAGGGATTCTGTTTGTAGCAGGCTTTGAAGTGCCCCAGACAATAAGAATTCTGGGATTTGTGACAACACCTAGTGCTGGATAGAAAAAAACAACAGCCTGGTTTGATAATTCTGATGTGATTAGAGGTGGATTTGGGGAACTTTAGGAAAATAATAATAACCCATGGGGCTCACAATTTATCCCCATTTTACAGATGATGTAACTGAGGCACAGAGAGGTTAAGTGGCTTGCCCAAGGTCACACAGCAGACAAGTGGCAGAGCTGGGATTAGAACCCAGATCCTCTGACTTCCAAGCACGTGCTCTTTCCAGTAAGCCACGGTGCTTCTCTGAGCTTCTCTCTTGTACTCTCCCAAGTGCTAAGTATAATGGTCTACACACAGTAAGCTTCCAGTATGTACCATAGATTGATTTATTGATTTTCTTATATGCCTATGAATTAATACAATCAATTAATAGTATCATTTCATAGTATTAATGGAGAGCACTCAATCAGCTCTCTACCTCTTCCACTCCTTTTCCCACTACAGTTCAGCTGACACTCTTTGTTTCCTAGGTAACCTATTCACTGTCCCAGATTGAGCTCTCCCTTTCCTTCTGCCCCTCCTCCCCTCCCCATTCCCCCTACTCCCTCCCTCTGCTCTACCCCCTTCCCCTCCCCACAGAACTAGTGTTTATTTGTATATATTATTTACTACTCTACTAATTTTATTAAGGATGTGTATATATCTATGATTCTATCTATTTTGATGGCATTGATGCCTGACTACTTATTTTGTTTTGCCATCTGTCTCCCCCTTTTAGATTGTGAGCCCGTTTTCGGGAGGGGGGATTGTCTTGGATGCCGAATTGTACATTCCAGCGCTCTGCACACATTAAGCGCGAAAGAAATACGATTGAATGAAAGAATGAATGAATGCTTCATCCACCCCTCTGTCACTGCTAGCCTCTTGCTCATGCCCTCCCTCCCACCTGGAACTTCTTCACATCGGAGAGATCACAGCTCAACTCATTGGTACTTCTTGGAACCATACTGAGTGTAGACCATTCTACTTAGTGCTTAGTGCTTGGGAGAGTACAAGAGAGAAACTCAGAGAAGCAGCGTGGCTTAGTGGAAACATCCCGGGCTTGGGAGTCAGCGGTCCTGGGTTCTAATCCCGGCCCTGCCACTTGTCAGCTGTGTGACTACAGGAAAGTCACTTCCCTTCTCTGGGCCTCAGCTACCTCATCTGTAAAATAGGAATTAAGACTGTGAGCCCCACCTGGGACAACCTGATTACTTTGTATCTATCCCAGTGCTTAGAAAAGTGCTTGGCACATAGTAAGCACTTAACAAATATCATTATTTTTTGTCTGTCTTCTTGTTTTGTTTCGTTGTCTGTCTCTCCCTTCTAGAAAGTGAGCCCGTTATTGGGTAGGAATTGTCTCTATCTGTTGCAGAATTGTATTTTCCAAGCACTTAGTATTGTGCTCTGAACACAGTAAGAGCTCAATAAATACTATTGAATGAATTGAATGAATGAATGAATTATGAAATCACACCTCCAAGAGACTTTCCCCAATTGCCTTCTGGTTCTACCACCTTTTATCCCCAACAGCCATTTTAGCATTCCCCAAACACCTAATCATTTAGTCAATCAATGGTATTTATTGAGCACTTACTGTGTGCAGAGTACTGTATTAAGCACTTGAAAAAGTACAGTAGAGATGACCCCAGCCCACAAGGAGCTTATAGTCTATCTGTAAAGAGATCTGTAATAGTCTATCTGTAAGCTAATATTTCTATTTTACTCTTCCAAATGCTTAAAATGCTCTGTACATTAGGTGCTCAAAAAGCATTATTGCCTGATTGATTGATTACCTACTGTTTGCAGAGCACTATTTTAAGCTTTAAAGAGCATATAATAGAGGTTCAGCTTTCCTGCAAGGAAATTAAGACCTTCAGCCAGAGGTGAAACTTGCCAAAGGCCAACTTTGTCTATTCATAGACTAAAATAGAATCATCTAAATGTAAGAGTCAGTGAGTTTAGCCATCAGACCCTGCTCTGGCCACCACTTCTAAAGCCAGTAAGAGAGGGAGGGTCATATCAAACAAGTGACAGGAAAGTGGCAGAGGCTGAGAACAAGATGCAATTATGGTCTGAGGTTTCCACTCCGTAAAACAAGAAGGTCCATTATTCAAACAGTAGAATGTAATCTCTAAGCCAGTTGAAATAAAATACAAAAAATAGCATCAAAACTTGCTAAAAATATCTTTCTTGATCATACACCATGGCTGAAGCGAGAAATTTAACTTGGCTGTGTACTAATGCATGCATAATTCTGAAGGAGGTTATGAGAAATGTTCACCTTGTTCTTCAGAAGCATAACAATAATCTATTCTGGAAAGCAAATGTTCTTTTTTATGGCTGAGGAATATGAACGAAACATGGGCGATCATTTCCAGTATGCCTGCATTAGAATGAAAGCCTCTGTCAATATTTACCATGCATCTAAAATTAGAACTCACTCAGACCAACATTAACCAAAACATCAACACTTTGTAAACATGGAATGTTGAACTTCAAATTCTGAATTCTTCCTCGCCATTTTAGGACCTATATTTAAAAAGCTGCCGCATGAGTCCTCTGACTTTGAGCTGGACAAAAGAGTAAAGTCATTTCTTATAGAATTTGTGTTTTCCTCGCCTAATTGAGATATAACCTGATGGATGATCATGAGTCTATCTTCAGCATAACACCGTGCTTGCAGAGGTATAAGGAGAGTCGCTGAGGGAAGAAACAAACGGCTGGGTTTATGCCCATGGTGTTGGTCATAGTGAGACTAACACTTTCCAGTCTCTGCCTCGGCCTTGGTGAATTGCTCAAGAGAAGTACACTGTGAACTAGTACACTGTGAACTATTTGGAGAGCACATATTGGAAGTCAGGAGACCCACATTCTAATTCCTGCTCCATTCATTCATTCAATAGTATTTATTGAGTGCTTACTATGTGCAGAGCACTGTACTAAGCACTTGGAATGTACAATTAGGGAAACAGAGACAATCCCTGTCTAATGATGGGCTCACAGTCTAAATGGAGGAGACAGTCAGCAAAACAAAACAGAACAAAACAAAAACAGGCTCCACCACTTACCTGTTATATGATCTTGAATTCTCTGTACCTCAGATCAAAGCATCTGTAAAAGGGGGATCAAATCAGATCAGATCAAATCAAATCAGATCAGATCAAATCAAATCAGATCAAAGAATCTGTAAAATGAGGATTAAATACCTGTTCTCCCTTCCCCTTGAAGCTCTTGTAAAACAGGGACTGACTGGATCTGATCTAACTCTATTGGATCTATCTCGGCAGTCCTCCATGCACAGTTAGCACTTAAATGACATAATCTGCTACCCTCTCCCGTTACTAGTCATAGTCACCCATCACCTCCTAATTCATTCATTCAATCGTATTTACCTAGCACTTACTGTGTGCAGAACACTGTACTAAGTGCTTGGAAAGTACAATTTGGCAACAAATAGAGACAATTCCTGCCCACTCTCTACTTGCTTTCATTCCTCAACTCCTTACTCCTCAAGCAGCTTGCCTAGTGGAGAGTACACGGGCTTGGGAGTCCAAAGGACCTAGATTCTAATCCCAGTTCTGCCAATTGTGTGCTGTGTGTCCTTGGGCAAGTCACCTCACTTATCAGTGCCTCAGTTTCCTCAAAGGTAAAATGAGGATATCTGTTCTCATTCCACTTATCCTGTGAGCCCCAAGTGGAACAGGGATTGCATTTGACCTAATTAACTTCTACCTACCCCAGAACCTAGAACAGTATTTGACACATAGTAAGCACTTAACAAATACCATTTAAAAAGTCCAATGATTTTCTGCCCCATCCCACCTCATCCACTCAACAATGTAGGCACCTGCTTGATCTCCTCATACCTAATTACTGTACAATCTCTATACTCACTAACTCTGAAATTCTTCTACTGGACCCCAACCTCCTGACCTGCTCTCTCTCCCACATCCCTGCTCCCCAGAAATCTATTATGCTGTCCCAAAGAGACCTTACTCACATGGTTGATCCCATCCCTTTGTACTTTATTTAAACATTTATACTGTCCATTATTTTCTTTCCTCTTGCTTCTTCCCTACCGCTTTCAGGTATGCTCATATATCTCCTATCCTAAAAAACAACAACTGTCCCTTGACACCACAGCTCCGTCCAGTTATAGCTCCATTTTCCTCCCACTATTCTTCTCCAAAGTCCTTGAGAGAGTTGTCTCCACCTACTGTATACTCTCTCTCCCCCCAGTTTTCTCCTTAATTGCTTCTAATCTGGTTTCCATCCCTTTCAGTCCATGGAGAGTACCCTCTCTAAGATCATCAGTAACCTTCTTCTTGCTAAATATGATGGCCTCTATTCCATCCTAATCCTGCTAGAACTTTCAGCTGCCTTTGGGAAGGGGCTCAGGCTTGGGAGTCAGAGGACCTGGGTTCTAATCCTGTCTCTGTCACTTGTCGGCTGTGTGACCTTGGGTTTCTCTTCTCTTCTCTGGGCTTCAGGTACCTTATCTGAAAAATGGGGATTGAGACTGTGAGCCCCTCGTGCGACAGCGACTGTGGCCAATCTAACATTCTGTATCTACCCCAGCACTTAGTACATTGCTTGGCACATAGTAAGCGCTTAACAAATACTGAAATTATTATTATTATTATTATTCAACAACTTGGACCACCCTCTTCTCCTTGAAACATTATTCAACCTTAGTCCACTGAAACTATCCTCTCCCAGTTCTCCTACTTCTCTGATCTTGCTCCTTCTTAGTCTCTTACAGGCTCTTTGTCTACCTCACACCCTCTGAAAGTGTTGGATCCCTCAAGGCTTAGCTCTGAGTCTCTTTCTGTTCTCTGTCTACACTCATTCATTCCCATGTCTTCAACTACCAACTATCTCTGTGCAGATAATTCCCACATCCCCCTATTAGACTGTAAGCCCGTCAAACGGCAGGGACTGTCTCTATCTGTTGCCGACTTGTTCATTCCAAGCGCTTAGTACAGTGCTCTGCACATAGTAAGCGCTCAATAAATACTATTGAATGAATGAATGAACCTTTCCAGTCCTGACCTCTCTCCTTCTCTGAAGTCTCACATTTCTTTCTCCCTTAATTTTATGTATTTTAGTTTTATTTTAATAGTGGTTGTTATTCACTTACTATGTATCTAGTACTGTTCCAAATAGACACAAGTTAAAGAGGCCCAGTACAATCGCTATCCCACAAAGGGCTCACAGTTTAAGAAGAAGGGAGAACAGGTAGTAAATCCCCATTTTACAGTAGAGAAAGCTGAGGCATAGAAAAGTTAAATGACTTGCCCAAGGTCATGCAGCAGACACATAAAAGAGCCAGGATTAGAACTCAGGTACTCTGACTTTCAGGCCCATGCTTTATCTACTAGGCCACTTGGCTGTTTCTCCGACAAAATGTTTCTCTCTTCGAACAAAATGTGTCCAAAACGGAACTCTTTAACTTCCCACCCAAGCCCTGCACTCCCACTGACTTTCTCTTCACTGCCGACAGCACCATCCCTCCCTGTCTCACAAGCCTGTTCATTGCAGTTAGGGAACGTGGCTACCAACTCTTTATACTGTTATATTGTACTACCCCAAGCACTTAGTACAGTGTTCTGCAAACAGTAAGCCCTCAATAAAATATGAGTGATTGATTGAGATCTGTAACCTTGGCATAATTTTCAATTTATCTCTCTAATTCAACCCAAATATTCAATCTGTCACCAAATCCTCTCAGTTCGACCTTCACAACGTCACTAAGATCTACCCTTTCCTCTCCATCCACATCACTATCATGTTAATTCAAGCATTTATCCTGTCCTGCCTTGATTACTGCATCAGCCTCCTTGCTGACCTCCCTGCCTCCCATCTCTTCCTGCTCCAGTCCATATTTCACTCCGCTGCGCAGATCATATCTTTAAAAAAAACAAAAAGCTTCAATCCATGTTTCCTTATCCTCTAGAACCTCCAGTGGTTGCCCATCCACCTCCATGTCAAAAAGAAGCTAGTTACCATTGGCTTTAAAGCCCTAAATTGCCTGGCCCCCTTCTTTCTTACCTCTCTGATTTCCTACTACAACCCGTCACGTTCACTTTTCTTCTCTACCACCAACCGGCTTACTCCTACTTACCCTGATCTCATCTAACTAGCCATTGTCCCCTTGCACTCCTTCTCCCTTTGACCTGGAACTCTTTCTCTCTCCAGATACACCAGACCATCACTCTCCTCACCTTCAAAACTTTAAGGCTACAACATGTCCAAGCGGCCTTCCCAGATTAAGCTCTCTTTTCCCCAGCTTCCTCTCCTTTCTGCGTCACCTGTGCACTTCAATCTGTAGTTTATAATCACTTGAGATTCACTCCACCCTCACCCCCACAGCAGTTATATACATATTTCTAATGTATTTATTTATATTGAAATATGTCTCCCCTCTAGACTGTTAGCCCTTGTGGGCAGGGAATGTGTCTACCTTTGTTCTGTACTCTCCCAAGCACTTAATACAGTTCACTGCATACAATAATCAGTTTATGAATACCATTAATATCACTATTGTTATCATCACCATATGGTACGTGGTAGAGGGTTTTTGTGTATTTGCAACTTTACAGGATTAATCAAGTGAAATAACGGTGAGTAAACAAGGGTGAAAGGCATTTGGCTAATGTTAGAAAATTTTATTCAAAGAAAAATCCATGATCGAATCTTTGAGCTATCTACTCCTTAATCTTCTAATTCCCAGTGAGTTACTTATTATAAATCAGTTTTCCTAAAACACAAGTTTCTTCAAGAACAAAACTACTAGGCTATGGCAGAAATGACTATTTGTTACCTCTTATGCTATGGTTTCGAACTCCTTAAAGGAGATTTTCAGAGAAAAACTTTTTTGCCAGCTTGTCTGTATTTGATTTCCATAAGAAATATGTCTTGCTTCTTTTATTGAGGTGGTCGTTTGTGATGTGAATAATGTGTTACTAATCTTAGATCTCTAGATCTAGGCATGCAGCACTACTGGGCATGGGTTGTCACTTTCATGAGAACTACTAATCAAAATCACAAACTACACTGAGCTATCCATAGGTTTTATTAACCATCTGATTCACCCTTATTAAGTTTTAATACAATGTATGATAGATTAAACAGGAAACACAAAACTGTCAGCACTTCCATTAACATTACTGCCTAAAGATAAGAGCCCAAATGTGATTATCTACAAAATCAGGAAATTTTGGGAAGCAAAGTTCAATAATAAATAGATTAATAGCTGGTTGAAAAGAAGATTTAATTACTAAAAATAAAATCAGATAGTTATTTAGAGCATTTTACCACATAGGACACTGTTCTCTTTAAAATACAAAATCTTTTTTACTTCAAGTTTTTTTATCATAAAATAATAATCCTTCCAAATGATTATGGAATAGGAGGGAAAGTCAATAAAGATAAATATTGACTCCATCTATGATCAATTATAAAACATTTTTGGGAGCTTTAATTCATCTTCTATTGGCTTACAATTACTTTTAGAAGAAAACAGAAGTTTCAGCTTCTTCCAGTCATGTTATTTTTTTTAATACAATTATACTGTCAGAATAATAATAATAAAAATTGAGATATTTGCCAAGCACTCTACTGGACAGTGGAATAATAATAATGTTGGTATTTGTTAAGCGCTTACTATGTGCAGAGCACTGTTCTAAGTGCTGGGTAGATACAGAGTAATCAGGTTGTCCCACGTGAGGCTCACAATCTTAATCCCCATTTTACAGATGAGGGAACTGAGGCACAGAGAAGTTAAGTGACTTGCCCACAGTCACACAGCTGACAAGCGGCAGATAAACTATATGTAGATCAGACACAGTATCTGTCTGACACAGGGCTCACATTCTAAGTAGGAGGGAGAATAGGTACTAGATCCCCATTTTACAGAGGAGGAAACTGAGGGACACAGAAGTTAAGTGCCCAAAGTCTCACAGCAAACAAATGGCAGAGCTGATCTTAGAACCTAGGTCTTTTGACTCCCCAATCCATCCCCTTTTCACTAGGCCACAGTTGGGTCATTGGAAAGGCTGATATTTTTGTGTGACATTTAGGAAATGAGATTTGCAGGTGATAATTATTCTCATTTGGTGTACGGCCAACTGAAAATTCCAAATTCACTACTTCAGAAGCCTAGTACTTCTTAGCCAACCTCACTGTATCTTCTCCCCTAAGGATTTTGACCTAATCCTACATCGAGCCAGGGTGAATTAACTTCCTGAGCTCCAGGGTAATATTGAGATAATTATCTCTATCAGAGTCCTGTAGATAATATCCTTGCACTCTGGAAGAATGAATTCACCTTATTTCACTTGGAAAATGATTTATTCCCAGGCTCATCACAAAAGGTAATGATTAAGGGACCTGTTTTTCACTTGGATGCATCTATTCGTTATTTCAGACATTGCTGTTGGAATCTTAGAGTACTCTGTGGTCATATTTCATGCATTGCTATCTTAAAAATGTCTCATTGTTTTGTCTGTATGCCTTGAGATTAGCTGTAAAATGATGTCCTATTTGGCCATGGTCTTGATGGCAAATTGCTCCATTTATTAGTCAATCGATGGTACTTATTCAGCGCTTACTATGTGCAGAGCACCCAACTAAGCATTTTTGAGAGGACAATATAACAAATACAACCGATACTGAAAATACTGGAGCCTTCTATGAGGCCCTTCTCCGCCCAACCTTGAGTTAAAAATTAATAATGTTTGTGTTATTTTAAAAATGTTTACTCTGTGCCAAGTACTGAACTAAATTCTGAGGTAGAAACAAAATTATCAGGTCACATTCCCTGAACTAGATGAGGCTTGTAGACTAAGTTGGAGAGATAACAAAAAATTTAAATCCCATTTTACAGATAAGGAAACCAAAAAATCTAGTCCCCTTACTTTCAAAAATGATGGTTTTCCCAGCTCGACATGAAGAGAACATTGAAAAAGTAAAAAGCCCTTCTGAATTTTGTCCCATAAGGGCTCTGATGCATTTCCAGGTATCAGACCTCAAAATGTTTTAAAATTACTATGTGTACCTGCCTAGTGAGTTCTTCCTTAGAGAAATAAGCACATGGTTACCTTATGAATGAACTTTCCAATTTGTTTTTGGTTCTGTTTAATAATTTGGGTAGGTATTAAGTGCTTACTACTTGCCAAGAATTGTGCTAAATCCTGGGGAAGGCAAGATTATTCATTACTTATCCTGGTTCTTGGGATTTCCCAGATGATCTTGGGTCACTGATGATAGTGTTTTTCTCTTCTAACATATGCTGTTAACAGGGTCTCTTTTCATGCAATTAGGTTTCAGAAGGGTATAGACATTTTTTCTAATCTATATCTATGTCTATATCTAAATCTATATCTACATCTATACTATCTTTATATCTATATGTAGATGCATATTTACATATATAAAGTATATATATGTATCTATGTATATATGTGTCAAAGAGAAACTCCTCACCATTGGCTTTAAAGTACTCAATCACATTGCCCCCACCTACCTCACATCACTAATGTCCCTACTACAACCCAACCTGTTAACTTCACTCCTCTAAAGCCAACCTTCTCACTGTATCTCCATCTCGTCTACCTCATCGCCAACCTCTCACTCACATCCTGCTTCTGTCCTGGTAAGCCCTAACTCCTCATATCTGACAGATAATTAGCCTTCCTGGCTTCAAAGTCTAATTGAAGGCACATCTTCTCCAAGAGGCTTTCCCTGATTATGTCCTCCTTTCCTCTTCTCCCACTCCCTTCTGTGTCACCCTGAATTGCTCCCTTTATTCATCTGCCCTCCCAACCCCATGGCATTTTTGTAAATATCTGTAATTTATTTATACTAATGTCTCCCCTTCCAGACTGTAAGCTCACTGTGGGCAGGGAATGTGTCTGTTATATTGTTAGAGCTTAGAACAGTGCTTGGCACTTAGTAAGTGCTTTACAAATACCATCATCAACTTATCGTACTCCCCCAAGTACTTAGTACAGTGCTCTGCACACAGTAAGCACTCAATAAATATGATCAACTGGCAGACTGACTTTGTATGTACACATACATACATATATGTGATTATATAGTGTTCATATCCATCTTAGTAGTTATTGTGATTCCAAGAATGGAATGAAGTGATAAAGATGTTTGTGTTAAACCTGAAAGCCTGGTTTAAACCTGTGGCTGTTTTGATATTGCTCTTTCATACGTTATCCAAAAATAACATGGCTTTTTAAAAATCCCTATTCTATCACAGGTCTACATTCAATTTTCTGTCCCTTATCACTGCCTCAGTGTCATTTGCCAATTCATTTGCCAGGGGCAATTGAGTTCATATCTCATGGAACTGTGTCTCGGCTAATGAATGTGTAAGATGAGAACTGGAATAGAATGCCATAAAAGCATTTCCTTTTGAAGAAGAAAATACATTTGATAGAAATTTGGGTGTGTTGGTGGGAAACTAATCTTGCATGTCAGCCTTCTGAATCTATTATCTTTTTTATGGATGATTATTATCTAGATGAAATAGGGATTTTTTCTTTAAGGTTGCATTTGATTTTGTTTTTCTTGACTTCTTTCATTTGTTTTTCCTGCCATTGTTGGTGTTTGTAGACACTCTTTTCTATATCCCTATTTGAGGTCATTGAAAGGCTTCAGGAGTGACCTTCTTCAAGATGTTTTTTATCAGTGAACTTGGATAAAAGTTAGTGTCCAACTACTACAGCGTATAATCAGTATGTGCTGCAATCAAACAATCGATCGTATGTATTGAGCCTTACTAGGTGCAGAACACTGTACTAAATGCTTGGGATAGTATGTTAGAATTGGTATATGTGTCCCCAATCCACAAGGAGCTTGCAGTCTAGGGGGGAAACAGGCATTAAAATAAATTGCAGAAGTGTGCACAAGCACTACAAGTGCTGTGAAGCTGGGGGGTGGGGGAGGTGAATAAAGCATGTAAATTCAAATTCAAGAGCAATGCAGAAGAGAGAGGGAGTAGGGGAAATGAGAGATTAATTGAGGAAGGACTTTTTGAGGAGATATTATTTTATTAAGGTTCTGAAGGTGGTGAGAATGTTGGTCTGTCAGATGTGAAGTAGGAAGAAGCTCCAGATCTGAGGCAGGGTATGGACAAGGAGTCAGCAGTGAGAAAGAGGACACTGAGGTACAGTGAACAGGTTGGTGTTAGAGGAGCAAAGTGAACCTCTGAGGAGTAGTAGGAAATCGGCAAGGGAAGATAGGTAGGGGAAAATTGATTTAGTGCTTTAAAGTCAATAAGGAGTTTCTGTTGGATGTAGATGTGGAGAGGCAACCGCTGGAAATTCTTGAGGAGCAGGGAAACATGAACTGAACTTTTTTTTAGAAAAATGGTCTGAGCAGCAGAGTGAAGCATCGGTTGGAATGGGGAGAGACAGGAGTCAAGGAGGTTAGCAAGGAGGCCAGGAATTCAAAGCAGGATATAAGTGCTTGGATCAACAGAGTAGCAGTTTAGGTGGAGAGGAAAGGGAAGATTTTAGTGATCTTGGGAAGGTTGAACTGACAGGATTTGGTGGCATATGCAATATGTGGGTTGAATAAGAAAGAAAAGTGGAGGCGAATAACAAGGTTATGGACATGTGAGACAGGGAAGATGTGGTGGTGTTGTCTTCAGTAATGGAAAAGTCTGTTTTAAACATTTAACTTTGAGGTGTCAGTGGAACATCCAAGTAGAGATGACCTGAGGGCAGGAGGAAAGATGAAACTGCAAAGAAGGAGAAAGATCAAGGCCAGATGTGTAGATTTGGAAGTCATCCACATAATAATAATTCTGGTATTTGTTATGCACTAAGTGTCAAGCACTGTTCTAAGCACTGAGGTAAATGTGAGATAATCAAGTCGAATGCAGTCCCTGTCCCATATGGGGCTCACAGTCTTTGTAGGAGAGAGTGGTACCATTCATTCATTCAGTCAGTCATTCAGTCATTCAATAGTATTTATTGAGTGCTTACTAAGTGCAGAGCACTGTACTAAGCGCTTGGATTGTACAATTCGGCAACAGATAGAGAGAATCCCTGCCCAACAACAGGCTCACAGTCTAAATGTGGGAGACAGACAACAAGACAAAACAAGTAGTCATGTGTCAATATAATCTAAATAAATAGAATCATAGATATATACACATCATTAATAAAAAAGAATAATAAATAATATATACAAATGGGCACAAGTGTTGTGGGGAGGGGAAGGGGGAAGAGCAGAAGGAGGAGGTGGAGGAATGGGGAGGTGAGAAAGGGAGGGCTCAGTCTGGGAAGGCCTCCTGGAGGAGATGAGCTCTCAGTAGGACTTTGAAGAGGAGAAGAGAGTTAGTTTAGCAGATTGATGGGCTTACAGTCGAATCGGGGGAGACAGACAGACAAAAACAATAGCAATAAATAGAATCAAGGGGATGTACTTCTCATTAACAAAATAATTAGGTTAATCAAAATATATACAAATGAGCAAAGGAGCACATGCTGAGGGGAGGGGAAGGGAGAGGGGAAGGAGCAGAGGGAAAGGGGGGAAAGGAGGCTTAGCTGAGGAGAGGTGAAGGGAGGGGCAGAGAGGCAGCAGAGGGAGCAGAGGGAAAAGGGGAAGCTCAGTCTGGGAAGTCCTCTTGGAGGAGGTGAGCTCTCCGTAGAGCTTGCCATTTACATAGAGTTGGTAGTTGAAGTCATGAGAACAAATGAATTCATTCATTCAATCGTATTTATTGAGCGCTTACTGTGTGCAGAGCACTATACTAAGTGCTTAGTTCTCAAGGGAATGGGTGCAGATGGTGAATAGAAGGTGACCCATTAACTGAACTTGAGGGACTTCCACAATTTGGACAGAGAAGGAAGAGGAGGAGTCCATTATCTTGTGGGAACTACCATAAACTTGCCCCAGCCATCTTCAAGGATTCAGTTTGAGGTAGCGCCTTCTGTTCAAAGAGATGAGAAAGTAAAGTATGGCCCCCAAAAAAATTCAGGGAGAAAGTTTACATATTAAAATATTAGCATCAATTAAGAGCTAATATAAAATGATATAAAGGCTGATTAGTGGAAAGTTTCTCATCACATTGTAAAAATACATACTTAGAAGAAATGTTTTAAATCATTGATAGAGGATTGACTTATAACTAACTTTATTTAAACCTCTTTTGAGCCTTAAGTAGGGTCAGTGTTATATTGAAATTCAAGGATGAGAAATGCCCTCACAGCTTTTCCATGAAAACTTTGGTTTTAAGAGAATTATGCGAAAAAGATGCCTCTCTCATGCTCTCACTCTTTCTTTTTCTTCAAAATGCTGATTTGACTACTGAAATACTTTTCCTTGAATATTCTGCCCCACCTTGTACACAATTCCCGAGGGGTCCAAATTTGGTTCTATTTTGATCTGTTCACCAGCAATCCAATTAGAGACTTTTACAAATCATTGTAAGGCAAAAGTGATTTCCCATGGATATGAATTTTGGAACAGTCTCCGTGCTCTTCCAGATGAACAAATCATATTATGAAAAAGCATCAATTATGAAAATTGCCTCGTTGCATTTTGACTATGCATAGGCACTGAAAATTCTCTACCAGGCTGTATTAGGACCACTATTGAACTCAGCAATGGGACATTAATTTTAACTGCTAACAAGAAGCAGATGTGTTCAGCGGGAAAGCAATCATTTTTGTATATTTTCATTCAACAACTTTTTTTTCAAATTATGCCATGTCCTGCTGAGACAACATATTGGGGGTCTGTCACATAAAATCAGTAAACCCAGTTTGCATTTTGAAAAGGCCAACCTTTCACTAGAAAAAGGCTGTAGCATTTTCTTCTGTAATGGTTTCCTCAAGATGATAATGGTTAGTAAAAATAAGTCGGATGAAACCTAACTGTAGGAGGAAGAACTTTTCTATTATTTTTCCCCTTGGAAGTATTTATTGGAGTTGAAATGGAATTGCACTGTATTTTATTTCTCCTACTAACTACATGCTGAAAACAATTCTACCCTTAGCACCCACAACACTATTTTTTCTCATTTTTGCGGCATTTAGTGTTATTTTCTCTAGGGATGGCACTAATTTGTTACTGCAGTCAGTCTGACACTTCACTTCGAAGGAGGAAAACATGTGAAATTTGTTACAATATGAAGTTGGGCAGCCTGAAAATATCAGCAGGTTCAAGAGGGGCTTGGTTGAATTCCAGGATGATCAGCCCTTATTGGGTTAAACAATGGAGAGTTCAGAATATAGAGGTTAAATGTGCATCTCTAATTTAGGGACAAATGGTGAAGAGGAAAGTCACTATCTAACTGTTCCTCTGAGCATCCAATGGCTCTTTTTCCTCGGTTTTTATTTTATTTTCTTCTTTGTTGCTATTTTTATGGTATTCATTAAGCACTTACTGTATGCCAGGCACTAGTTTAAGCTCTGGGGCAGATCAAAGCTAATTACGTTGGACACAGTGCATGTCCCATATGAGGCTCACAGTCTTAGCCCCATTTTGCAGATGAGGGAACTGAAGCATAGAGAGGTCAAGTGACTGGACCAAGGTCACACAGCAGACGGGTGGTAATGCAGGATTATAACCCAGGTCCTTCTGACTCCCAGACTGTGATTCATTCATTCATTCATTCAATAGTATTTATTGAGCGCTATGTGCAGAGCACTGTACTAAGTGCTTGGAATGAACAAGTCGGCAACAGATAGAGACAGTCCCTGCCGTTTGACGGGCTTACAGTTTAATCGGGGGAGACGGACAGACGAGAACAATGGCAATAAATAGAGTCAAGGGGAAGAACATCTCGTAAAAACAATGGCAACTAAATAGAATCAAGGCAATGTACAATTAATTAACAAAATAAATAGGGTAATGGAAATATATACAGTTGAGCGGACGAGTACAGTGCTGAGGGGATGGGAAGGGAGAGGGGGAGGAGCAGAGGGAAAGGGGGAAAAGAGGGTTTAGCTGTGGAGAGGTGAAGGGGGGTGGTAGAGGGAGTAGAGGGAGAAGAGGAGCTCAGTCTGGGAAGGCCTCTTGGAGGAAGTGAGTTTTAAGTAGGGTTTTGAAGAGGGGAAGAGAATCAGTTTGGCGGAGGTGAGGAGGGAGGGCGTTCCGGGACCGCGGGAGGACGTGGCCCGGGGGTCGACGGCGGGATAGGCGAGACCGAGGGACGGTGAGGAGGTGGGCGGCGGAGGAGCGGAGCGTGCGGGCTGGGTGGTAGAAAGAGAGAAGGGAGGAGAGGTAGGAAGGGGCAAGGTGATGGAGAGCCTTGAAGCCTAGAGTGAGGAGTTTTTGTTTGGAGCGGAGGTTGATAGGCAATCACTGGAGTTGTTTAAGAAGGGGAGTGACATGCCCAGATCGTTTCTGCAGGAAGATGAGCCGGGCAACGGAGTGAAGAACAGACTGGAGCGGGGCGAGAGAGGAGGAAGGGAGGTCAGAGAGAAGGCTGACACAGTAGTCTAGCCGGGATATAACGAGAGCCCGTAGCAGTAAGGTAGCCGTTTGGATGGAGAGGAAAGGGCAGATCTTGGCGATATTGTAAAGGTGAAACCGGCAGTTCTTGGTTACGGATAGGATGTGTGGGGTGAACGAGAGAGACGAGTCAAGGATGACACTGAGATCGCGGGCCTGAGAGACGGGAAGGATGGTCGTGCCATCCACGGTGATAGAGAAGTCTGGGAGAGGACCGGGTTTGGGAGGGAAGATGAGGAGCTCAGTCTTGCTCATGTCGAGTTTTAGGTGGCGGGCCGACATCCAGGTGGAGACGTCCCGGAGGCAGGAGGAGATGCGAGCCTGAAGGGAGGGGGAGAGGACAGGGGCGGAGATGTAGATCTGCATGTCATCTGCGTAGAGATGGTAGTCAAAGCCGTGAGAGCAAATGAGTTCACCTAGGGAGTGAGTGTAAATGGAGAACAGAAGAGGGCCAAGAACTGACCCTTGAGGAACTCCAACAGTTAAAGGATGGGAAGGGGAGGAGGCGCCAGCTAAGGAGACCGAGAATGACCGGCCAGAGAGGTAAGAGGAGAACCAGGAGAGGACGGAGTCCATGAAGCCAAGGTGAGATAAGGTGATCTATCCATCAGGTCACACTCTTTTTTATTAAGTGCTTATTCTGTGTCAAACATCGTTTTAAGTGTTGGGGGAGATGCACATTTAATCAGTGTGGATACAGTCCCTTTGCGACAGGCAGCTCACGATTTTACATTCTTATTTTTTAATTTCTTATGTTTCCTTATGAAATACTCATTTCAATTATATCCCCTCTTCCAGATGGAAGAGTTCTAAATCTTTCAACCTATGAGTACATTAGGGGCACAATGCTCTGCAAAAATCGATTCATTGACTAATTGAGGAGAAGGCCTTGCAGCTTAGAGGAGACATTTTCTTGGATCTGAGAATGATTCTCCTCATATAAGCCACAATTCTTGTGTATGTCTGACTCTAGTGTAATGTATCTTCCATAGTCCAACTACCCAGTACAACTAGAACTCAACTCAGCTATAACTGGATTGATGAGATCCCAGCTCCACTACTTGCCTGCTGTTTGACCTTGGGGAAGTCACTTCTCAGGGCCTCAGTTTCCTCATCTGTAAAAGGGGAATTCAAAACCAGTTCTCCTTCCTTCTTAGAATTTGAACCCTACATGGCACAGACTAAATAGTGAACCTCAATAACTTGTAACTATCCCAGAGTTCAATACAATATTTGGCATTTAATAAGCTCTAACAAATACCACTCATTATTTATTAGCATTATGCTTCTACCAGAGACGAATGAGCTCTGCCCAGCATGCTAAAAGGTAATTGGACTATTTGAATGACATAATATGGTCCAGTTTTTATTAACTGCCTATTTCCACTGTACTGTGATCTCACTGTAGGCAGGGAGCATGTCTGTCAATTCTGTAAATACTCTGTAAATTGCCTTGATTGAGCGATTGATTAACTGAGTGCAGATGAACAATGCAAGTTAACCACACGTGATCCTTGCCCTCTAGGTTTGGAGCCCCGTGCGGGACAGGGACTATGTCTGACCTGATTATCTTTTCCCTCCCTCAGCACTTAGTTCAGTGTTCAGCACACAGAAAGTGATTAACAAATAGCAAGAGTTATTGCTATTATTATAATTATTAAAAATTAAATCTAAAAGGAGATTTGAAATAGTCTTTTCCTTAGTACATTACTAGTATCCTTTGTTTGGAATGCATTTTGAACCAAGAGAAGCTTACCTTTAAGTGAGATAGAGTTTAAATTTTTATTTTTCAAGAAAAAATGATGCTAGACAAAAGCGAGAGACAAAGAATACTTACCTAAAGGACATATTTTCTTTACCTGATAAATGATTTCGATAAGCAGTGTTTTTATTTGGATGAAATCAATCATATATTGAATCTTTTCTTACAAAAATAATAATAATAATAATTGTGGTATTAAGTGCTTGCTGTGTGCCAGGCACTGTACTAAGCACTGGAGTGGATACAAGTAAATCAGGTTGGACACAGTCTCTGTCCCACATGAGGATCACAGTCTAAATCCCCACTTTACAGATGAGGGACCTGAGGCCCAGAGAAGTGAAATGACCTGCCCAGGGTCACACAGCAGATACAGAAAAAGCGTATCAATCTATGGTTCCCCTATGCAGTGCACTTGGGTCTGCAGCATGGCTCAGTGGAAAGAGCCTGGGCTTGGGAATCAGAGGTCATGGGTTCGAATCCCAGCTCTACCACTTGTCAGCTATGTGACTGTGGGCAAGTCACTTCACTTCTCTTTGCCTCAGTGACCTCATCTGTAAAATGGGGATTAAGACTGTGAGCCTCATGTGGGACTACCTGATGACCTTGTATCTACCCCAGCACTTAGAGCAGTGCTCTGCACATAGTAAGTGCTTAACAAATACCAACATTATCATTATTATTACCCTTTAAGCACTCGATATTCACCCCACTCTCAGCCCTATAACATTTATATATGGATCCGCAATTTATTTATTTTAATGTCTGTCTCCACATCTAGACTGTGAGCATCTTGTGGCCAGCTGTATTTACAAGCACTTAGTACAGCACTCTGAATGCATTAAGTGGCCAATAAATACCTCTGATTAATTGACTGATTGTCACCGTTGAGATAGGCAAAGAAAGCAGTTTTCTAGGACACTGATTATAGGGGAAACTGCAGTCAGCCCGGATGCTTTGGAAGTATTCCAGTTGTCGATGATGAAGATGATAACAATAATAACAACGATAGTAATTATAATGATAATAATAATCATTAAGCATATTCCATGTGCCAAGCACTGAACTAAGCACAGGAGTGGATACAAGACATTCGGGCATACACAGTCCCCGTCCCACAGGGGTTCAGACTCCAGGAGAGAAAGTAAGTATTTAACATTCACTTTATACAGATGAGTAAGCTGAACTTTAGATAAATGTAGTGACGAGCACAAAGTCACAAAGTAGGCAAGGATTAGAGAGCCCTGCTCTTCTGGCTCCTAGGGCCACGCTCTTTCCATTAGGCCATGCTGTTGGGAGTTAAGAACTGTGAATGAATTGGTGCTGTATTAGTCCAATGTATTTTTCTTGAAATTCAACTATATGTAACTCTTTGGGTAGTTGATCAGAATTTTAGAGGGCATGAATGTGTATTTTTAATCAGACATTTTTTGCTGAAAGTGGAAGAAAATATTTTCGGCCCATTCAGTTTTTGTGGTTTCTGTACCGGAAATACACAAAAGTCCTTTAAAATCAGGTTTTGTTTGTCCTTGAAGATCCCTTACTTCTTGTTCAAAGGAGAATAGCTTTAAAAGGCTGTTTTGTGAACATCATAATGCTGATGAGATGACATCCGGAAAGTTGTATGTTAGTTTGAAAGTAAATGGATTAAATTTCCCAGGAAAAATCCATGAAGTGTGGTCAAATCTGGGGGCATTTTGGAAAATATTTGAAATGTAGTCTAATGTAAGTGATTAATACATTCCAATGATTGATTGATGTTTGATCAACAGCTTTTATTGCATTATGTATTTTATCACTGCCCTAAACTTCTATGATGATTTTCTGCTTATTAGTTAATTTTAGTTCTATTTTTTCTGATACATTCTCTCTCTCCCTCCTCCAATATTCTTAGACTGTGAGTCCCTTGAGAGCCAGAGAGCATTGGTATTCCTTCTCAGTGATGGGTAGAGTGCTTTATACATAGTAAAAACTTAAGAAATACTATTAATATCAATGTCATCATTAAGCATGAGGGACATATTTATATATTCCAAGCTGGGTTAAAGTGTTAGACTCATTACCCTCCTGCTAGAATATATTTTGCATTTGTGATATCAATTCCAATATCTATAGTGTTGTGTTCACTCATGATCTTCAGGTTTATGGTATTCCATTCCTATGATAATTCATTTTCACTTATATTTTGCAAAATCCTAGCCCCCAAATTTCTCTTCAGTCCTTATAGCTGCAAACATATATTTTTTTTTTAATTTCAGTAGCTTGCTCCTCACAGAAGCACACCAAAAGCTGGCCTTAAAGGAACTAAAAAAACTAAAAATCATAGCTCCTTAAGTCAGTACTTGAGACAAAGCTAGTTTTCTTAAATATAAGAAAGAATATGTTTTATCGCAACATTAACATCACCCATCTTAGACCTGTCCTTGCAAGTTATCCTGCTGCTTATTTTAACCTTGCACCCTTTCTTTTCTGTAAAATAGTCTTTCAAAAGAAACACATAACTTTTCAGAGAGAGAGAGAGAAAGAGGAAGAAAGAGAGAGAAAGAGAAAGTAAGAAAGAAGAGAGAGAGAATATGTGCTTAATGAATCATGCCTTGGAACTCTAATTAGAGCTGCTTGGATTCAAGCTGCATACACATCACAGCCTTACACCATTATCAAACAGATGCTGCTTATTTTTTCTTTTTCCACCTCTTCATATGCCTGGCATTTTCATTTTCTCTGCATATTTTGAGGACCAACCAGTAACGTGATTAAACTCCCGAGAATTTGTGTATTACAAGTCAAAATGAGGATTACAAATAGTTTTACCTGTCAAGGCATTGCCAAGTTGTCTTCTATGTTATCTTTCTTTTGAATTAGTTTTTTATAGCACTTAAAATAGTTTCTCTTGTGACCTTGTTTAAATAAATGGACACTTTTAATTATAGCCTGTGAAGTTTCCAAATGTAACATATGGTTTGCGTACAAGATGTGGAGTGGAGGGCTCATTATTGTTTGAGGAAGTAATATAATCCACTGTCAAACAGTGAGGAGAAAACTGGTTAGCTAATTGACTATGTGTGGTAATGTAATGTGAAAACCAAAATGAAGGCACAGGGAAGGCATTTTATTTAACCTAATTTTAATCTTCTGACCACTCAGTTCTCTGCAGGACAACATAAAAACCATAATTTGCAGTTGTCCATTGCAGTTATTTACATATTGAAATATGTTGCAATCATACAGAATTTTCTAGATAGATCTGGATTTCTTAAAAGCCCAGAATGCAGAGGGAAACCATGAGGCCCATTAAAAATCCAATTTGTAAGCTCTTTTGGGTAGTTAAATATGTCTGGGAGCACCAAATCATGTTAAACTGATATCTGACTTTCAATCATTGATAAATTTCAATCATTACCATTTCCAAAACACAGTATCAGCTTTTGACCCAGCACCTCCATTAACCAATCAATCAATCAATGGTATTTATTGAGTGCTTCTATGTGCAAAGCACTGTACTATGTTCTTGAGCACCTCAATCATGGAGAACCCAGTTAGGTTGAGAGGGTCAGGATTAAGAGATATATCAGCAGAATAATAATTATAATCATAGTAAGTGGTTGTTAAACACTATGTGTCAAGCACTGTCCTAATAAGCATGGGGGTAAATATAAGCTAATCAGGTTGGACAAAGTCCCCGTTCCACATGGAGCTCAGAGCCTCAATCCCCATTTTACAGATGAAGGACCTGAGCCATAGAGAAGTAAATTGATTTGCCCGAGGTCACATAGCAGACAAGTGGCAGAGCTGGGATTAAAACCCACGTCCTCCACCTCCCAAGCCCTTGCTTTTGCCACTAGGCCATGCTACTTCTTTGATAAGCATTTACTTTCTGCCAGACACTGTTCCAAGCACTGGGATAGATACAATCCAGTTGGACACAGTCCCTGTTCCATGTTGGGGCTCACAATCTAAGTAGGTATGGACTCCCCATTTTTTACAGTCCAGGGAACGGAGGCCCACAAGGGATAGGCACTGATGACTCATTTGTAAACAATTGGACTCTGCAAATTGGACATTATCCAAATGGATTCATTTATGATTCACCTGAAAGCATTTGAATGTGGATGTTTTTATTAGTCAAAAATAATTGACCCTATAATCTGAGAATAAAGAACCTTAAGTGGGCAATGGTTTTATGAGGCAACTGACTTTCCCTCCATACATCTTGGTTTGTGAGCTCCATATGTGAAATGGACCAATTTTGATATTAATACTTTGCTTCTACCCCAGATCTTAACCCAGTGCACATGTTAAACACTTAAATCAGTTGATTAATCAATGATATTTCTGAGCACTTACTGTGTGCAGAGCACTGTTTTAAGTACTTGGAAGAGTACAATACCACAGAGTTGGTAGACAAGTTCTCTGCCCATGAGGAATTTACAGTCTAGATGGAGTGACAGACGTGAAAATTAATTACAGATGTATACATATGTGCCATGGGACTAACGTTGAAATGACTATCGAGCACTAAAAGTAACACAGAAGGGAAGAGGGAGTAGGGAAATCAGGTATTAATCAGGGAAGGCCTCCTGAAGGATATATGGTTTTAATAGGACTTTGATGGTAGTTGTTGATGATGGTATTTGTTAAGCGCTTACTATGTGTTAAGCACTGTTCTAAGAGCTGGGGTATATTCAAACTCATCAGGGGTTGGACACAGTCCCTATCCCACATGAAGTTCACAGTCTTAATCATGAGAAGCAGCGTGGCTTAGTGGAAAGAGAATGGGCTTGGGAGTCAGAAGTTGTGGGCTCTAATCCCAGCTCCACCATTTGTCAGCTGTGTGACTTTGGGCAAGTCACTTCACTTCTCTGTGCCTCAGTTAAATCACCTGAAAATGGGGATTAAGATTGTGAGCCCCAAGTGGGACAACCTGATTACCTTGTATCAGACATATTCTTGTATCAGACACATTCCCTGCCCATAACGAACTTACAGAATGTGGCAAAGAGGCCACAACTTGGCATCCTTCATCCCAGTTAGGTTGTGAGCCCCACGTGGGACAAGGACTTATTATATCCAAACCTGTATCTACCACA
This sequence comes from Ornithorhynchus anatinus, assembly GCF_004115215.2. Lineage (NCBI taxonomy): Eukaryota > Metazoa > Chordata > Mammalia > Monotremata > Ornithorhynchidae > Ornithorhynchus > Ornithorhynchus anatinus. The sequence continues at coordinate 162,236,055 of NC_041728.1, forward strand.
GTACTTAGAACAGTGCTGGGAAGGTAGTCAGCACCTAATAAATACCATTATTATTATGATTTTATCATCATCATAATTTTTGCATAAGTAAGTAACACTGGGAAGGCAACATAATGGATTAGAACGAATACAGATTTTTTTAATCAGAGGACTGGAATTCAACTGGCCGGGGAACTGTGGAAAGACTTCGGGCAAGTCAATTGATCAATCAATCAGTTTATTGAGCACTTTCTGTGTGCAGAGTACTGTACTTAGTGTGTGAGAGAGTACAGTAGAAGCAGCATGGCTTCCGAGAAGCAGCGTGGCTCAGTGGAAAGACCCCGGGTTTGGGAGTCAGAGGTCATGGGTTCGAATTCTGACTCTCCCATTTGTCAGCTGTGTGACTTTGGGCAAGTCACTTAACTTCTCTGTGCCTCAGTTCCCTCATCTGTAAAGTGGGGGTAAAGACTGTGAGCCTCACATGGGACAACCTGTTACCCTGTAAATCTACCCCAGGGCTTAGAACAGTGCTCTGCACATAGTAAGTGCTTAACAAATACCAACATTATTATTATTACAGTAAAACAGAGTTGGTAGATAACATTCCCGGCTCACAATGAGCATTGATCTCTCTATATCTGAGTTATGTGTTCTGGAGTGGGGAATAATGATTCCTTCCTTTTCTAAACTTAGAAGAATGTTGTGATTCAATTGATGCCTACTATTTTGTTCAGAATTCCACAAACAATAGGTATTGGTCATTTAGTAGTAATCATCACTGGTTTAAGAGGAGGTGGAGATAGGGTAAAAGGTGTAGTTTTATAAATGAAAAAGGCATTTGGAGACTTATTTTGAGTGGATTTTGTTTCATATCGTAAATATCATGGTGAATCTGTAGTTATTTCTCTCCTGGTTTGAAGGCATTCATTTAATACTTATAAGTTTTAAAGAAAACATTATTATTGCTCTTAGTTTTTTTGTTTCTGAAAAAATGGTGAAACCCATATTCTATCATATTAATTTTGTTGAATTGTGTAGAATCAGGTAAAATGCTTTCTTCTTTCTTGGAGTGCCTTATTTTTGTTTTTCTCTATTTTAAGAATGTCTGATCACATTCTTATAACATGTACCTACTATTGGCTCCCTCATAAACAGATCCGATTCTATTGAATAAATAACTTCCTCCAAAGCTAAACTCTTTATTTTAAATTAAACTTCCCAATTTGAGGCAACATTAAAAACCCTGACTTACTGTAGCACATTCTTTCCATTTTCAATCAATGCCCATTCAACCAGAGCAATAGCTACTTCATAAGCTAAATTAGAATGCCTTCTTACAGCTGATAATTCTTTTTTCAGCCTCTTGAGTATTTTGACCAAATTTCAAGAGACTTTCTCCTTAACCAAATTCAGCTTTATCAGCCTCAATCCAGACTGCAGTCACTTCTTCTGGTGTGGTTCCAGGCTCTTGTTTTTTCAGCTCTTTCATTTATGATTTTTTTGTGTATTTCCATAGATTTTCATGGAGGAATAGTAAGACGTTGAAAGGGTGCAGAGAATTCAACAGACCTAAAATTCTTATTTTCTGTTCAGATGAAATCTGCTGCTTCAATTTTCTTTACTTTTTTCCCCATCTAATAGGAATCTTTTCCTTGTCTCATTCATTCATGGTCGGGACATACTGGACTAGAGATTCTGGAAAAAAATATTGAGTTTATAATTTCAGAAAATGATATCATATTCTTGCCTTTCCTGAATACCCAATACCATAGTCAGGGCAGCCCTTAAAATCAGGTAAAGTAAAAAAGAAAATTTAAAAAGACATAATTACTTTGGATTATAAATAAGCTAAAGACTTTCAGTAGATAGGAATAATCTTGCAGTGTAAGCAAGTAGTTTCTTGAGCTTGAGTACAGCATCAGGGAGGGTTTATCTTCAGATGTGTCCACTGAGGGGGAATGACATCATGTCTCTTCTATACCACTAATACTTGGTCTTCACAATCCCATGTGGCACAGAAACACCTCTTTATTCTCTATTTCTTCCTCCTATCTGAAATCTCACAAAATTTCTTTTCACAAGAAGCAGAGTGGCTTAGTGGAAAGAGCACAGACTTGGGAGTCAGAGGACATGGGTTCTAATCCCGGCTCTGCCACTTGTCTGCTGTGTGACTTTGGGCAAGCTGCTTAACTTCTCTGTGCCTCAGTTACCTCATCTGTAAAGTTGGGATTAATACTGTGAGCCCCACATGGGACAATCTGATTATTTACCCCAGCACTTAGAACAGTGCTTGGCACATAGTTAAGTGCTTAAATACCATAATTATTATTATTATTACTATTTTCCTTTTTTGGTCAGCTGATTAGATTAATCTATGAGGAAGTTTTACATTTATTTATGGAACATGGAGATTACGCCTGATGTTTTTGAGTTAGTATTATGAAATTAGGCATACAAGCAGAATGATGTTTTTCGGGAACAGAAATCTAAAGTTTAGGTCACTTTTTACCATTTAATGGTTCTGTAATGATTCTTAGATGTATAAGTAGTAACCGATTAATACACAAGCTATTTTAAAACTATGGGAGGTACATTTAGAATACATGCCGTTAGTCCATTATAAAGGACAACAATTTATTTTAAGTGGATTTTCAATGAAATGTTGTGAGTGTTGAATTCTGGAATGGTGAAAGGTACTCACCCTTAATTTAAAGTTGTCCTGGAATTTCAGATTGAAAGTTGCCTATAAAAGAATATGAATACATTCGATTCCTTTATATGGTATGCTTTTTGTCACACTATAGGTAAAAATAGATATAGGATTAAATGAAAAGTAATTGAACATATGTTTCTCCAGCACTAAGAAGCTACAACTGGCATAGATTTAAATGTCTTTAGGCGTATATAAAACAGGCTAACGCTTAATGCTTATGGCATGTTATTAACAGCAGAGAAAGTGGTCCTGGCCATTCTTCTTGTCTCGTAATTTTAAAGCTCAAATTGTGGCCTTTATTTCATAACTTCCTGGCAATTTAAAAGCAGTGTTGCCTACTGGATAGAGTACAGGCTTGGAAGTCAAAAGGACACTGGTACTAATCTCAGCTCTGCTACTTGTCAGCTATGTGATTTTGGACATGTCACTGAACTTCTCTGTGCTTCACTTACTTCATCTGTAAAATGGGGATTAAGACTGTGAGCCTGGGGATTAAGACTGTGAGCCCCATCCATGGACTGAATCTAATCTATTTTTGGTCTACCTCAATGCTCAGTACACTGTCCGATACATATTAAGCACTTAACAAATAAGTAAGCACTTAGGGAAACAGCGTGGCTCAGAGGAAAGAGCACAGGCAAGGGAGTCAGAGGTCATGGGTTCAAATCCTGGCTCAGCCGCTTGTCAGTTGTGTGACTTTGGGCAAGTCACTTAACTTCTCTGTGCGTCAGTGACCTCATCTGTGAAATGGGGATTAAGACTGTGAACCCCATGTGGGACAACCTAATCACCTTGTATCCTCTCCAGTGCTTAGAATAGTGCTTGGCACATAGTAAGCGCTTAACAAATGCATCATTATTATTATTATTAACAAATACCATTGAAAAGAAAAACAGCAACTAAGCTTTCAAAGGAAAATACTCCATTGTTTTTTAGCTCCACTCTAAATTACATTTGAGTTTTCTCTACACAGACCATTTAAAATCATAAAAACTGACTAAGCCACTGGTTGTTTCACAACTTTATTTTGTTAATATTGTCACTTTTTTCCCTTACTATATTTATCAACATAGTGGATGAATTGGAGGAGATTTTTATGATTCTTATGCTTTTACCATAAGAGTAGTTTCAATTCAAGGCTATTTTTTATTAAAAATACTCAGGGATTGTATTTGGATGCATTGCCTCAAGAGGTTATAATACTTCTTTCTGAAGTAATTACAAAAGCATTCCTAAGAATATGTGATTTAGAGTTAAATGTTGAGTTGAAAATTAATTATCCGAAAATGAATTAATTACCTGAAAATTAATTATCTTTTCACTTTGCTTCATAAAGTAGGTAATCAAATGTACACATTTAAACCAACTTATACTTAGGGGGAAGCAGCATAGCTCAATGGCAAGAGCTCGGGCTTGGAAGTCAGAGGCCGTGGGTTCTGATTCCCGCTCCTCCACTCGTCTGCTGTGTGACCTTAGGCAAGTCACTTAACTTGGCTGTGCCTCAGTTACCTCATCTGGAAAATGGGGATTAAGACTATGAGCCCCACGTGGGACTATCTGATTACTCTGTATTTACCCCAGCGTTTAGAACAGTGCTTGGCACAGAGTAAGACCTTAACAAATACCATTATTATTATTATACTTTTATGTAGAAGAAGACTTTTGAAAACTGTAATGCTGTTACACTGCCTCCTTTAAGCTATTTGGCTTTTTGCATACAATTCTGGTCTTGAATAGTTCAGAAATTTTCTTCATAAGCTAAAGGCAAACATGGTAGCATTCATATAGTGCTAAAAAAAGTGTCGGGAGAGATTACACTTGCAAATGTTAATGTTAAGATAACTTTGTATCTGTAGCAACATGAAGGTGGCAAGATGCCTTAAACTTCTGTTTCTCAAGATGAATTAGAAATTTCAGGTACCTAAATGGAAAAGAAAATTTTAGTCTATTATACTCCTCCAGTTGATTAAATTCCACACAAATCCAAAGCATTTTTTTAACATCTACCTTGATTTTTTTTAATATGGTATTTTTGAAGTGCTTACTACATGCCAAGCACCGGTCTAAACTCTAGGGTAGATACAAAGTACTCAGGTTGGACACAGTCTTTGTCTCATATGGGGCTGATGGTCTTTATCCCCCTTTTAAAGGTGAGGTTACTGAGGCACAGAGAAGTGAAGTGACTTGACCCAGGTCACAGAGAAGACAAGTGGTGGACCTGGGATTAGGTCCCAATTCCCCATGTGGGCCACTTGAATTCAGTGGCATGTATGTTGTTAACGTGCATTAAAGTCCTTGGTGAGAAAGTACTGTAATAATAATTATATTTGTTAAGCACTTACTATGTGTTGAGCACTGTTCTAAGCACTGGGGTAGATACAGGGTAATCAGATTGTCCCACGTGGGGCTCACATTTTTTTTTTAATCCCCATTTTTCCAGATGAGGTAACTGAGGTACAGAGAAGTTAAATGACTTTCCCAAGCTCACACAGCAGAAAAGTGGAGGAGCTGGGATTAGAACCCACGACCTCTGACTCCCAAGACCGGACTCTTTCCACTAAGCCACACTGCTCCCTTCTCATTATTCTAAACTCTGTGATGGTGGCTTCTCCCACCCTCCACTTTGGCCAATATCACTACTTCCTTGCTATTCTACAGGTAGGGAAACAGAAGTTGCCAGCATAGGACACCCCTCCTGTGAACTGCTTATTCATTCATTCAGTCATATTTACTGAACACTTCCTGTGTGCGGAGCTCTGTACTAAGCGCTTGGAATGTACAATTCAGCAACAGAGACAATCCCTACCCAACAAAGGGTTGTTTATAAGCCCCTATCAATCAATCAATGGTGTTTATTAAACTGCATTCAGCATGCTTGTGAAGAGTATAATAATAATAATTTTGGCATTTGTTAAGGTGCTTACTATGTGCCAGGTACTGTACTAAGCACTGGGGTGGATGCAAGTTAATCAGGTAGAACACAGTCCCTAACCCACATAAACTCAAAGTCTTAATCCCCATTTAACAGATGAGGTAACTGAGGCACAGAGAAGTTATGTGACTTGCCCAAGTTCACACAGCTGATAACTTTATCCAACCTTGGATTCACTAATAATAATAATGATGATAGTATATATTAAACACTTCGTATGATAATAATAATAATAATTTTGGTATTTGTTAAGCACTCACAATGTGCCAAGCACTGTTCTAAGTGCTGGGGTAGATACAGGCTAATTGGGTTGTCTCACGTGGGGCTAACAGTCTTAATCCACCTTTTACAGATGAGTTAACTGAGTCACCGAGAAGTTTGGACAAGTCACACAGCTGACAAGTGGCAGAACCGGGATTAGAACCCACGACCTCTGACTCCTAAGCTCATGCTCTTTCTACTTAGCCACCCTGCTTCTGCTGCTGTTGCTGCTTCTGTGCCACTATGTGCCAGTCACTGTACTAAGCCTTCAGGTGGCTACAAGCAAATCGAGTTGGACACAGTCTCCGTCCCATGTAAGGCTTGCAGTCTCAATCCCCATTTAGAAATGAGGTAACTGGGGCACAGAGAAGTGAGATGACTTGCCAAGGCCACACAGCAGGCAACTGGCAGAGTTGAAATTAAACCCCATGACCTTCTGACTCCCAGGCCCGTGCTTTATCCACTACGCCATGCCACTTCCCATGACACTATCCTCTCTTGGTTCTCCTCCTATTTCTCTGACCGCTTCTTCTCAGTCTATTTTGCTGACTCCTCCTCTGCATACCCTCTGACAGTAAGGGTCCCTCAAGGCTAAATTCTAGGTCCCCTTCTATTCTCCTTCTACACCCACTCCCTTGGAAAACTCATTCACTCCCATGGCATCGATTACCATCCCTATGCAGATGTTTCCCAAATCTCCATCTCCAGCCCTGATCGCTCCCCTTTTCTACAATCTCCCATTACCTCCTTCCTCCAAAGCATATCTCTTTGGATGTCCTGCTGACATCTCAAATGAAACACATCCAAAACTGGGCTCCCAAATCCCATCCTCCCCCTGGTTTTCCCTCTGTTCTCACTCTTGACAACACCACTATCCTCCCTACCTCACAAGCCCGTATCCTCTACTCATCTCTCTCATTCCACCCCCATATTACATCTGTCACCAAATCCTGTTGGTTCTACCTTCACAACATTGCTTAAATATGCCCTTTTCTCTCCATCCAAACTGCTACCATGCTCATCCAAGCACTTATCCTATCCCACCTTGACTACTGCACCTGCCTCCTTGCTGTCCACCCAGCCTTCTGTCCGTCCCCACTCCAGTCCATGTGTCATTCTGCTGCACAGATCTTTTTCAACAAAAACTTTCAGTTCATGTTTCTCCACTCCTTCAGAACCTCCAATGGCTGCCCATCCACCTCCTCATGAAACAGAAACTCCTTACCATTGTCTTTAAAGCTCTCAACCAGTTCACCCCTTCACCTCCTCATGAAACAGAAACTCCTTACCATTGTCTTTAAAGCTCTCAACCAGTTCACCCCTTCATACTTCACCTCACTAATCTACTACAGCCCAGCCCACACACTCCCTTCCTTTAGTTCCAGATAACTTCCTGTGTTCTGATCTCATCTATCTCACCATGTACCCCTTTCCCACATCCTCCCCCTATCATGGAATTCCCTCCTCCTCCATATATGCCAGACCATAATTCTCTCCATCTTCAAAGCATTACTGGGGTCACATCTTCTCCAAGAATAATTCCCCAATTAAATATTCTTTTCCCCAGCTCACTCTCTTTTTTGTGCCATCTATGAACTTCAATTGGTGACCCTTGGACACTTGATATTTACCCCAAATCCACAACACTTATGTACATACCTTAAAATTATATATTATAAATTACTTATTTATTCATACTAATGCCTGTCTCCCCCTCTAGACTGTAAGCTCATTATGGGAAGGGAATGTATCTGCTAATTCTGCTGTATTATACACTCCCAAGTGCTTAAATACAATGCTCTGCACATAGTTAGCACTCAATAAATGTGATTGATCATTTAATTGATTCATAAGTGGCAGACCCGGGATGAGAACCCAGGTCCTTTTGACTCTCAGGCCTGTGCTTTATCCACTAGGTCATGCTGCTTCTCTAATGCAGTAGAGTTGATAAACACAGTCCCTGACCACAGGGAACTTACTCGTTCTATCTTCTTTCACTTAGTCACTCGATCAGTAGTATTTATTGAGTGCTTACTATGTGTAGAACACTGTAATTAGCCCTTGGGGAGAATGTAATAAAACAGTGTTAGTAGAAATGTTCCCTGCCCACAAGGAGCTTCCAGTCTAGAGAGTAACTGCCATTGTAAATTCTCCCACTAGATTATGAGACATTTCCTACCTAGTATGGTGGCTTTTACTTCTGGAGAAAGTAAGTTTAGAGTATCATTTGATGCTGATATCTTCAGTTGGCCACTGGGTACATCTCACTGTCATCCAGTGCCTTCCCTGCCTGACAGTCTCACTGGTTCTGTTTGCCAAATCCACCCTCTTGGCTGTTCTTTTCTTCCCTGTTCCCCTATGCCACTCTAACTTTTCCTGTTTTTCCACAGTTCCTCTTCATGTCCCACCCCTGTGCCCTCAAATATGCCCTTCTTTGCAATTCCCATGCTCTTTCCATGCCTCTCCCCACCCCCCTACCCCCCCAAAAAAAACTTTGTGGGGCCAGATTCCACCTCCTGCAGTGCAACTTTTAAATTTTGGTTTTTTTTAATTTTGTTGGTCACTGGTCCCTTTCCCCTCTAGCAGCCCACACTTCTGACATGGAACATTGATGGATGTAGATGGGAGGAGGAAAATGAGATTGAGAATGAAATCCCTCCCTACCTTCTCTTTATCCTGTCCACTAGAAGGAAAAATATATGGAGAGTCTACTAAAATGGGATTTTGGATATGAAGGCAAACAAGCTTTGGGCAGAAAGGAGAAGAAAAGTTTAAACTAGGAATTGAACACTGTATGGGAGAGGAATTGTGTCCAATCTGATATCCTGTACCTACTTCAGTGCTTGTTACATAGTAGGCACTTAATAAATGAGTGTGAGATTAGTTTGGCTAGTTTGGGTCTCCTAGCAGCAGACTTTGTCTGTGTCTAAAATTCAGATCAAATACTACCCTACAGATGTCTGGTTATTAGATAAATTGGACCAAAGCATAAATATTCTGAAGCTGTCAGCACCATAAACCATGTGAAATTTAAATCAAACTGTACTTACAGTCGAAACGAGAATGTGTAAGAAATTTTTAAAGAAGCACAGTGGGATGGGAGGATGAAATTGAGGGAGTAGAAGGAAAAGTGGGATGGAGTTGAGGATGAGTCTTCCCTGTTTGCTACCCAGAGATATCATTTTTGGATGTTATGTTGAACTTTCTTTGTCCAGAAGTAAACGTTACCCACTGTAGGACTAGGTGGTTGAGGAAGAGGGCCAAAGCTGCTATTGGCAGTTCCCAGAGCACTTAGAAACATGCCCTCAGTCAAAAGGCTTTCACTAAATAAATTACAGAAACCTAAAATAATTGGTAATTTGAAAAACAACAAAAAAGGTACTCTTTTAGGCTGATTCCCTAACAAGATACCGTTCTTTCAATAACAGGCAAAAATGAAAACAAAGCCATAATTCTTTTTGAATATTAAATTGTATTTAGATCATTTCTAATTTTTAATGTTCATGCCATTCCTGAATTTTTACAATAAATTTTCAAAACAATCTTCATATTCCCATTTGAAAGACTTACTTAGCTTAATTTGCTACCCAGTGTGAGAGACTGCTATTCTGCAACTTCTATTCTTTGGAAAGAAGTAGTGCTTAGACATCCTGAAGCAAAAAATTCATCTGTTTTGAACATTCATTGCTTTTACAATGGGACCATTCAGTATCTGCCTTTGCTGTTGGAGGGATGAGTGACCCAGAAAACTCCCGGTGTTTCCTGGCTGGTAAGAAGAAATAATGGAAAATCTAACGGGAAAAAGGTATAAATAGGTCCATATGTGCCGATGACACAGAATCTAATGTTTCATTCTTCACTAGACTCTGCAGCTCTGAACCCAGATTTGGATTTATGATTCTCATACCATCTTTCACAGTATATTGTAAAGGAGGGAAATACGTTTAAAGCTAAAAGCTTGTGGTTAGTTCAGGTAGAAGGTGAGAAGCTCAGATATCTGAACACAGTTCAAGGCTTATCGCAACTATTTGAATTGATGGTGATCATTTTCTTTTCTTTGGAAATGGATAGTCTACCCATTGGCTTAGGAGAAAGTGAATTCCTTTACTGATTGTAAATTTTCTTTTTGATCCAGGTCAGGGGTAAAAAGTAAATATTCCTCAGGATGCAGATGAATGAAAAAACAACAGCAGTAAAAGTTGGTTCATGCTACAGGTCCTCACCATTGACTTTCATACCAGCCTGGATATCTTGCCCACAGACCTGTCAGACTACAGCTCTACCCCTTCCCAAAGCTCTCTTAAACACTTACCTTCTCCAAGAAGTATTTTCTGATTAATTTGCAACAAACATCCCAAATGGGTCAGTTTCAAGATCTACCCCTAATACTTGAATTCTATTCTTATCCTCAGTGCGTGTGTGCTTATGGATCATTTTATTTCTATCTGTTTTTCTCTTTACACTCATTATTGGTTCAGCTGCATTGTTTGTCTCACTTTCTGCTCTATCCCTTTTCTCCTTCTTGCTTCCATTCTCTGCAAATAATTTTGCCTATCTCCCACATTGAACTTAAATCTTCTTGAGGCAGGGAATGAGCATGCCTTAATAATTGTGTTTTTTATGGTATTCGTTGTATGTTAGGCTCAGCATCAGGTTGGACACAGTCCATCTCCCACATGGGGTTCCCAATCAATCCCATATTACAGATGAGATAACTGAGGCAAAGAGAAGTTAAATGTCTAGCCCATGTCCTTCTGTCCATGAATCAACCACTGTATCTTAGTGCTGGAGAAGTACAAGATAATCCGACAGTCTAAGGGAGAGGAAGAACAGGTAATGTCCATTTTAAAGATGTGTAAATAGGCACAGAGAAGTTAAGTGACTTGCCCAAGGTCACACAGCAGGTAAGTGCCAATGCCAGAATTACAACCCAGGTCGACTCCTAAAGCTATGTCTACCCACTAGGCCAAGCTGCTTCTCATGATACTTTAAAGGAAATCTTTTATTTGAAATATAAATAACTGTCAGCTACCACTTCAAAACATTTACTCCCGGTCATAGTAAATGCTCAATAAATACGATTTATAGATTGACTGAAATGCATCTGGAATTCATGATGGTAATGTCAAGTGAGCCTCATTATAAAAGGTAAATATTATTACTCTTGTTATTTTATGTGTCAAGTCATATATGATCCTAGAAAACATCTTTTCATTGGAAGTAAGAATCTGACTTTCACTATCTGCTACAAAATGTTAATCATCTATTAAAAAATACTTAAGTGTCTGTCTTTCCTTCTAAACTATAAATTCTTTAAGGCAGTGATCATGTCTTTTAATCTATCATACTTTCCCAAGCTCTGAGTACAGTGGTCTGCATACAATAGGTGCTTAAAAAATGTTTTTGAATGGTTGGTAGAAAAGTCATATGATTTAGTAGAAAGATCATGGAACTGGGAGTAAAAGATTCCGAGTTTTAGTCCCAGATCTGTCACTTGACTGCTATATAATAATGTTGGTATTTTTTAAGTGCTTACTATGTGCAGAGCACTGTTCTAAGCGTTGGGGTAGATGCAGGATAATCAGGTTGTCCCACGTGAGTCTCACAGTCTTAATCCCCATTTTCCAGATAAAGTAACTGAGGCACAGAGAAGTTAAGTGACTTGCCCATAGTCACACAGCTGACAAGTGGCCGAGGCGGGATTCGAACCCATGACCTCGGACTCCCAAGCCTGTGCTCTTTTCACTGAGCCACGTGGCATGACTTCAGGCCATTGCTTAACTTCTTGTGTCTCAGTTTCTCCATCTGAAAATGGAGATTAAATGCCTGTTCTTTGATTGTGAGCCCTGGATGGGACAGGGACTGTGTCCAACCAGATTATCTTGTACCTACCCCAGCACTCGATACATAGTAAGCAAATAATAATAATAATAATGATAGGAATAATAAATATTTGTCAAGTGCTTACTATGTGCCAGGCACTGCTCTAAGCACATAACAAACACTATTATTGGAACCAGGTTATTTTTTGCTTGTTTGGTTGGTTTTTTGTTGTTTGTTTTTAAGGGGTGAAGATCGAGTTTGGGTAGTTTGGGTATTTGCAGCAGATTTTGTCTGGGTCTAAAATTCAGGCCAAATACTATGCTACAGGTTTCTGGTTATCAGATAAATTGGACCTATGCATAACCTTTCTGAAGTTGTCAGCACCATAAACCATCTGAAATTTAAATCAAACTGTTCTTTCGGCTAAGGTTTTCTCAGAACGACGTGTAAGAAAAAATGACTGTTTAAATTAGGAAATGCTATTCCTACAGGTAAAAACTCACAGAATGTAAACAAGAATAATGAGAAACAATTCAGGTTATTTGGTTGCAATCGTGGTCCATTATAGTAACAGGGAACTTTCAGATGACAAATTTGTTTGCTAAAAGCAGACTTTTTTAGACCATTGTCCTTTATAAGAAGCAGTATAGCTCAGTGGAAAGAGCACAGGCCTGGGAGTCAGGGGTCATGGGTTATAATCTCGGATCTGCCACTTATCAGCTGTGTGACTTTGGGCAAGTCACTTAACTTCTCTGTGCCTCAGTTACCTCCATCTGTAAAATGGGGGTTAAGACTGTGAGCCCCATGTAGGACAATCTGATTACCTTGTACCCCCCCAGTGCTTAGAAAAATGCTTGGCACATAATAAGCACTTAAAAGCTATCATCATCATCATCATCATCATCATTCTGAGTGGTATGTTATATACATTTGGGAAAAAGAGCTTTGGCTAGAGTAAAAACTTTAGGAGCAAAATCTGGAGAAAGCATTTAAAAAATAATTAATAAAGAAGTCTACAATATCAGCTAAACCTCCTATTTTATAGTGTAAAAGGAGAATCTGGAGGCCCAGTAAAATTTGATGACAAGTTAAAAAAAATAGAATTGTTACTTTATCAGTTTATTTTTATCCATAAACCTTTCCGCTATATAACCTTAAGCTAGTCACTCAATTTCTCTATGCCTCAGTTCCTTCATCTGTAAAATGAGCAGTCTCTCTGTTCTCCCCTCTGATTAGACTGTGGATCTCATCTGGGACAGTAACCATTTAATAAATCATATTATTATTGCCTTATTATTATCATCATTATCCTCATTATTATTACTATTGTTATGGCACTTGTTGAGCCCTTATGATTGTGCCAAGCACTGTTCTAAGCATTGCAGTAGGTACAAGTTAGGCAAGTTGGATACAATTCCTGTCCCACATAGAGTTCACACTCTTAATCCCCTTTTTCCAGATGAGGTAACTGAGTCCCAGAGAAGTGAAGTGACCTGCTGAAAGTCCCAGCAGACATGTGGTGCAGCTGGGTTGAGAACCCAAGACCTTCTGACTCCCAGGCCCATGCTCTATCCACTAAGCCATGCTGCTTCTCCGTTCCTTCTATAAAATGACAAGCACTGTGCTAAACACTGTGGTAATATAAAATCATTACATCATGCACAGTCTCTGACCTCCAGGGTATGCATGCAGATGATAAAGGTACACATTCCCTAAAGTGAGTTTGACTGCATCAAGGATATACCTGGTCACCCATATCTGAATGTCCTCCACCACATCGAAGAGGTTGATTTATGAGCCGTTACTGAGCAATAACTTCTGTTTGGTTTCTGGAGATGGTAACTGATTCCATCTGATGCAGATAAGTAGGGGGGATCTGGGCAATCCATTTGTTCGTATTTATTGAGCATTAACTGTTTGCAGAACACTTTACTAAGAGCTCAGGAGAGTACAATACAGTTCCCCTGTGGTTATTACAGTGCTGCTATACCAGCTCCTGGCGGTGAGGGGAGTGCCCATGAGCATCTCAATACCCCTCAAGAAACTCACCGAGCTGCATTCCAACTCCTGGGGGAATATCAAGTCTGCCGCCATAACTCATGGTCCCTGTCCCTCCAAAGGACAGAGGAGGGGTGTGGGGGAACCCTATTCTCTTCTCCTTCTACACCCATTATCTTGGAGAACTCATTCAGTCACGTGGCTTCTACTACCATCTCTATGCAGATATTTCCCAAATCTAAATCTCCTGTCCTGATCTCTCTCCCTCTCTGTAGTTTCTTATTTCCTCCTGCCTTCAAGCCATTTCTACTTGCATGTCCCACTTGGTGGTATCCTTCACTCCTCTCTCTCTCATTTAGCCAGCATATTCAATCCATTACTAAATCCTGTCACTTTGACCTCACATTGTTGCTAAAATCTGCTCTTCCCTTTCCATCCAAATGCTACCACATTAGTCCAAATATTTATCCTATCCCGCCTTGATTATTGTATCAGCCCCCTTGTTGACCTCCCTGTCTCCTGTCTTTCCCCACTCCAGTCCTCTTCAAAAACATTCAGGCTATGTCTCCCCACTCCTCAAGAACCTCCAGTGGTTGCCCATCCACCTCTGCATCAAACAGAAACTGCTTGCCATCGCCTTTTAAGCATTCGATCACTTTGTCTCCACCTACCCCACCTCGCTATTCTCTGACTACAATCCAGCCTGCACACTGCACACTTCGCTCCTCTAATGCCCATCTTCTCTACCTCCATCTTCTCTACCTCACCACCAACATCTTGCCCACATCCTTCTTCTGGCCTGGAATGCCCTCCTTCCTCAAGGTCACACAATGGGCAAATGGGTGTAATGCATAGGCCACTAGCCTGGGGGTCAGAAGATCATAGGTTCTAATCCCGACTCTGCCACTTGCCTGTTGTGTGACATTGGGCAAGTCATTTCACTTCTCTGTGCCTCAGTTTTCTCATCTGTAAAATGGGGATTGAGACTGTGAGTCCCACTTGGGACAGGGACTGTTTCTAATCTGATTTACTTGTATACACCCCAGCACTTCAAACAGTGCCTGGCACATAGTAAACACTTAACAGATTAATAATAGCCATTATTAATATTATTAATCCACATCCCTCTAACTCTCATTCCCATACTCTACTAGGCCACACTATTTCTCTCTACTGTGAGCACCTTGTGTCAAGGAACATCTCTACCAATTCAACTATATTGTTCTCCCACAAGTGCTAAGCACATTGTTTGGCATACTGTAAGCACTCAGTGAATATTATTGCTTTATTGAAGGAGGGATCAATAAACTTTAAATTTATTTCTATGGTGGGCAAATGAGTGTTGAAATATTGAAAACAAGTTACTTTTGTTCTTGCTGGTAGAGGGGGCTTGTTCTAGATTTTATTTCTCCCCAGAAAAGAACATATTTTCAAATAGCTTGCACTACTTAAAAACCAGGGTGTCTGATTACCATGGTATTGTAGGGAGAAGGAAATAATCAACCTTGTACAGGCAATCTTAAAATGACATATGACAGACTTCTTAACATGATATTGTGTAATGTACTCAGGAACTGAAAGCATACTCCGTTATTTATATTTCAGAAAATTTCTGTTATTAAAGGGAAAAAATCCAGATGGTTGTAGTCAAAAGGAAATATGCCTGCTTGTGCCCTAATAAAATAGAATATTTAGGAGATAGTGATATGAAATCAAAATGCTAATCAACATCAGGAATTACTTCAGGAATATTTTCTTATGTAGGAAAAAATATTAAACTGAGCATGTGAAGTGTTTAAATTGTTAAGATAATTTGAAATCCAAAGAAAAAGTTGAATATAGTCTTCTATTGAAAATATTTTGGGTTCCATGAAAACAGGGTTTTTTAAGAGGTGGAAAAAATAATTGGGTTATGGGGTGCTATTCTATAATCTTTAAAGAGACAAATCTGTTAATCAATCATTTGACCAGTAGTATTTATTTGAGTATCTATTCTGTGCGGAACACCATAATAAGCAAGGTAGAGTATGATATAATAAAGTTGTTAGACATGCTTCTTGCCTTCAAGACTTACAACCTAGTTTGCTGATATAGGATCATTAGGTTGGGGAAATAAGTTATGCATCAGGGAATGCCTCCAGGAGGTGGTGTGACTTCAGAAGGACCTTAAATGTGGAAAGACCACTGGTCTGCCATACATGGAGAGAGATTTCCAGGTAGGAGAAAGAGTGTGAGCAAGAGGTTGTCACCAAGACAGATGAGTGCTAGGGCACAGTGAAGGTATGATTGGAATATTGCATGAGAAAAAAATCATCAAGCATCACATTTTTTATGGTACTGTTTAAGCACTTACAGTGTGCCAGGCTGTGTACTAAGCACTGGGATAGATTACAAGCAAATCAAGAATGAACACAGTTCATATTCCACATGGAGCTCACAATCTTAATCCTCATTTTACACATGAGGTAAATGAGGCACAGAGAAGCTGAGCGACTTGCCCAAGGTCACATAGTAGGCAAGTTGCAGAGTCAGGATTAAAACCCAAGTCCATCAATGGGTCAAATAGGTCACATTGCTTCTGATATTCCTTGGGATGGCCCTTGATTTGAGCTTATCTTTGCCTTTCCTATCTGAATCTCCTCAATAACAATTTTAGCCATTTGAAATGTGCTTTTTTCATGGCTCTACATATCAAGTCTCCTTTGCATTCTGGCTAGTATGCTTCTCAGTCTGACAGTAGTGTGTTAGGAGATGGAAAAAATGATTAGGTATTGGGGCGATATTCTATAATCTGTAAAGAGATAAATTGGTTAATCACTTGATGAATAGTATTTATTTGAGTACTTATTCTGTGCAGAGCACTATAATAAGCAGGTTAGAGTATGATTTACATGTTTTGATTCATACCAACCATATATAGCAGTAATGGGAGCTGTAGGCTCATGTTTCAGTCAATCAATCAATGATATGTTTATTGAGACCCTGCTTTGTGCAAAACATTGAACTAAATGGTTGGGAAAGTATAATACAATAGAGTTGGTAGGCATGATCCCTGCACACAAGAGGCTTACAGTCTCAAGGAGGAGAAGTCGTTGAAATAAATTACAAATAGGGGAACTGGCAGAGTTTAAGGATATGAACATATCCTCTATACTATAAATTCATTCTCTAGACAGTAAGCAGGTTGTGGACAGGAAATGTGTCTGTTAATTGTCATATTGTACTTTCCTGAGCTCTTAGGACAGTGCTCTGCATACGATAAGTACTCAATAACAATAATAATGATAATGTTGATATTTATTAAGCACTTACTATGCGCAGAACACTGTTCTCAGTGCTGGGGTAGATACAGGGTAATCAGGTTGTCCCACATGAGGCTCACAGTTAATCCCCATTTTACAGATGAGGTAACTGAGGCACAGAGAAGCGAAGTGACTTGCCCACAGTCACACAGCTGACAAGGGGCAGAGCCAGGAGTCGAACCCGTGACCTCTGACTCCGAAGCGCAGGCTCTTTCCACTGAGCCATGCTGCTTCCATGGATCAATAGATACAACTGACTGACTGACATAAGTGCTGTGAGGATGAATGTGGGGAGAGTATCAAAGTGCTTAACAGAGAGCTCCATGTGGGACCGGAAATGTATCCAACCTGATTTTCTTTTATTCTCCCCAGCACTTAGTTCAGTACTTGCTGCATAGTAAGTGCTTAACAAAAATGACTATCAATATTATTTTCATTATTATTATTATACATCTTGTTTTGTTTTGTTTTTTTGTCTGTCTCCCCCTTCTAGACTGTTGGCCTGTTTTGGAGTAGGGATAGTCTCTATCTGTTGCCAAATTGTACTTTTCAAGCACTTAGTACAGTGCTCTGCACACAGTAAGCACTCAATAAATACAATTGAATGAATAAATGAATGAATGAATAACTGTCACATATGGGAGGGAGAATGGAATGGGGAATTAGGGGTTAGCCAAAGAAGGCTAGCGAGAAGATGAGATTTTAGAAAGGCTTTGAAGATAGGGAGAGAGATCGTCTGTCAGATATGAAGGGAGAAGAGTTTCTAGGCCAGAAGGAGTGTGAGTAAGGGGTTGTCAGCAAAATAGACAAGATCAAGATATAGTACGTAGGTGGGCATTAGAGAAATGAAGTGGGTGGATTGGGTTGTAGTAAGATATGAGTGAGGAAAGATGTAGGAGAGAGTTGACTGAGTGCCTTAAAATGATGCCACAGAGTTTTTGTTTGATATGGAGATGCATGGCCATTCACTGGATGTGTATAAGGAAAGTGGAGACGTGTCCTGAATATTCTTTTAGAAAAATGAACCAAGCTGCCATGAAGTATGGACCAGAGAGGGGTGATTCATGAGGAAGATAGGTCAATGAAGAGGTCATGCTAGAGTTTCGGTGATACATGTAATGTGCCTGGCTCAGCATAAGAGTAGTTTGGAAAGAGAGGAAGGGATTGAGTGTGATGATTTTGTGAAGGTAGAACTAACAGGATTTGGTGACAGACTGAATATTTGTGTCAAATGGGAGAGACACGTCATGGATAAAGCTAAGGTTACAGGCTTTTGAGATATGGAGGATGGTAGTGCTGTTTACAGTGATGGGAAGATCTCAGGAATGACAGAGTTTAGGTGGGAAGACAAGGAGTTCTGTTTTGGACAAGTATGAGGTGTCAGCAGGACATCCAAGTAACAATATCCTGAAGTCAGGAAGAAATATAAGACTCCAGAAGAGGAGAATGGTCAAGGCTGAAAGGTAGACTTGGGAATCATCTGCATAGATTTACTAGTAGAAGACATGGTAGCGAATGAGTTCTCCAAGAGAATACGTGCAGGTGAAGAATAGAAGGGAAACCAGAACTGAGACTTGAGGGACCCCCATGAATAGGTAAAGAAAGACAAAATGAGATATATTAAATAAGGAAATGCCAAAATAATAATAATAACTGTGGTATTTGTTAAGAACTTACTATGTGCCAGGCACTGTTCTGAAGTGGATACGAACAAATCGGGTTGGACACAGTCCCTGCCCCATATGGGGCTCACAGTCTTAATCCCCATTTTACAGACGAGATTACTGAGGCACAAAGGAGTAAAGCGACTTGCCCAAGGTCCCACTGCATACAAGTGGTGGAGCCAGGATTAGAACTCACGACCTTCTGTCTCCCAGACCCATGGTCTATCGACTACGCTATGCTGTTGGAGATAGGCAGTACAATCGTCCCTAGACTGTAAGCTGGTTATGGGCGGGTAATGTGCCTGCCAAGTATGTTATATTGTATTCTCTCAAGCACATAGTACAGTGCTCTCCCCATAGTAAGTGCTCAATAAATATCACTATGGATTGATTGAGTGATTAAAATGAACTCTTAGTCCACATCTGAAAGAATAACAAGGGAACTTGCCCAAGTACTTAAGGCCTTAAATTTCATACCTTGACCCCTAAGTTAGGTTTCAAAAGCTACTTCCCCCTGTTTTAAATTTTCTTCCTTGGAAAAAAGGAAGTATTTTGGTTTGGTGATGATTCATGAATTGTATTAAGCATCAGTGGCATGCATTCTGCAAATATTTTATCATATTCCAATATAAGTCCACTATCGATCTCAGAGTTTTAGAAGCTTGGTGGTCCAAAGTTCAGCAGTTATACAATGAATGAGGGGGGTATAAGTAGGCCAAATATTTAAGGGAAATGAATAATAAGTAACCAGGCAATAGCTGCAGCAAATGTTGAATACAAAGCCTTTAAATCATAGCTTTGCTTTCATTTGCCTCTTTCCCTGCCTCATTACTTATGGTAACAGATGATGTCTAGGCCTTCATTCGATCAGTTGTCTTGATTCAGCAGCTCGACCAATAAAGGGGGCTCATTTATTGGCATGGACCATGCCAACTATTAGTTTACCCTATTCTCTCCCTAAATTGTCACTACCCCCAGGAAGAATATCTGTCCCAATTGCTTCTAATCACTAAATACATAAATAAGAGAAATTGGCCATATGTTCCTCTTTCTCACTGTGTCTGAGTTTTAACGAGTTCAATAAGTTTCCTCCTTCAATTCCTTGTTTCCCCCAAGGAATGGCCAAATCGATCATAGCGACAACAATGTGTGGCAGCAGAAACGTGCAGTTTCTGTAATATCTCTCTCTCACACGCACACACAGAGACATGCACACATGCGGGGTAGCAGAGGGATATTGTGCCATTTCTCAGAGACTGACATTGAAACGACATTGTAATCCTAGCCATCTGTCTTCCTTCTCTAGATGTCGATGAATGTGCAGTAGTGAATGGAGGTTGCCAGCAGAGCTGTATTAACACGCAGGGCTCCTTCTCCTGCGAATGGGATATGGGATCCAGACTCCATGCTGACGGATACACCTGCATAAGTGGGTAAATATTAGAACCAGCTTGAAACCTTTCTCAAGGAATCGAGGCCGAGTAGTGCGGGGAAAGGAAAAGGCTTCGCCAAACCTTATTTGTACAGATATCTTTGGAATTTAATTGGCTTACAGGAACTATTGTTATTATCATTGTTATCATTATTATTGTTGTTCACTACACCTTATTAAGTGCACTCCACTTATTAAACATGTGATTCATGCAAAGAACTGATTAAATGCTAAGGAAAGAAATAAGGGTATTTCTTCAGAAACAGATCCTGGCTTACAGAGGTTCTCTCAGTTTGAAAGCCACTCAATAGAAACGATTGAATGAACAAATGAATAAAAGGGAAGGACTGGGAGAGAGAATTCAGGAGAAGTACAGCAAAATAATTAAACACAAGAGCAATGTGAACTGAGGTAATGCAACTATTACTTCTTAAGAAACACTTGTGGCCCTGATTAAGAAGGAATCCCAGTCACAAAGCTGAAATTCCAGGTTCTGTTCCTTCCGTCTCTCTGAGGACCAGACTTCACCCTAGCAATGGATCGCCCCAGACCCAGATCCCAAAAGAGGAGTCCAATTTTCTCACCTTAAAAGTTTGTGATTTAAAAGACAACTGAGATCACTGATAGGTTTATGACACTTTCTATTATTTCATAAAAAATTGTGTCCCTAAAAATGAATGTAAAAATGTGTCTGCTTATTGTTATATTGTACTCTCCCAAGCACTTTGTACAGTGCTCTGCACACATTAAATGCTCAATAAATATGATTGAACGAATAATAAGATTAATAATGGTAATTGTCCACAGATAATGACTCCACCCCCATTCTAAAGCTTATTGAAGGCACATCTCTTCCAAGAGGTCTTTACTAACTAAGCCCTTCTTTCCTCTTCTCCCACTCCTTTTGGTGTCACCCTGACTTGCTTCCTTTATTCATCCCTACTCCCAGCCCCACAGCACTTAAGTACATTTCTGTAATTTATTTATTTATATCAATGTCTGTCTCTTCCTCTAGACTGTAAGCTCATTATGGGCATGGAATGTGTCTCTTTTTTGCTATGTTGTTATAGTGTACTCGTCCAGTTGCTTAGTACAGTGCTTGCACATAGTAAGCACTCAATAAATACACTTTGCTCCTCTGCCACTAACCTCCTCATGGTGCCTCGTTCTCCCCTGTCCTGCCATCGACCCCTGGTCCTTGTCCTACCATTGACCTGGAATGCCCCCCCCCCCCACACCTGCCAAACTAAGTCTCTTCCCCTCTTCAAAGCCCTACTGAGAGCTCACCTCCTCCAGGAGGCCTTCCCAGACTGAGCCCTCCCTTTCCCTCTGCCCCTGCTCCCCTCCCCATTGCCCCTACTCCCTCCTTATGCTCTACCCCCCCACAGCACTTGTGTATATTTGTGTATATTACTTATTAATCTATTTATTTGATTAATGATGTGTATAATATCTATGATTCCATTTATTTTGATGGTAGTAATGCCTGACTAGTTGTTTTGTTTTGTTTTCTCTTGCTCCCATTTAAACTATGAGCCCATTGTTAGGCAGGGATTGTCTCTATCTGTTGCATAATTGTACATTCCAAGTGCTTAGTTCAGTGCTGTGCACACAGTAAAAGCTCAATAAATACAATTGAATGAATAAATGAATGAACTGACTGAGTGACTAATAGTATTTAATGAGCTCCTGCACTATCCTTAATCCTTGGGAAATACGAAACAGAGGAGTGACACATTCAAGGAGTTTTCATGCTTGTGGGGGAGATAGACATGAAAATATTTACATATAGTGTAATTAAAGACCAAAATTGAATGCACAGCTGAAGAACGTTATTTCAAAATGATCAATTTCTCTTCCAATTCAGTGCCTGCAAGAATGAATTAAGATGTCAAGCCTGCTTAGATGGAGCAAAGCTCATCTAAGCCATTGTGCATCTGGAAAAGGTTCTTTAAGAAGATCTCCTGTTTTTCAAAGGTATCTCTGTGCTCAATTTAGTTTAATTCTAACCCAGATTTGTTCAGGTCTGGCTAATGGACCCATTCATTTGGGGAATTTTAATGATCCTGAGATCGTTTTATAATTATAAAGTGGTATATGTGAAGGAAACCTTTCTCCCCCAAGTACTTGAAGAGGGTGAAGAAACTGATTTTAAAGGGATTATTTATATTTACTCCAATCGCTTGCTTATGTATTATGTTCGTTATATGTTTGTCCATCTTGATATCTCCATTGCAATATCTTTACCCAAACCTCCTTAGGCCAGAGTGTGTATTTTCATTTTTAGTATGTACACCGAGTAACACACCAGTGCTATTTACACTGAGGAGTGATCAATAAAAACATGCTAACGGGCAGATAAGCTAATTTACTTTCCCAAGGTTATTCATCAAGTGACCAAGGAGCTACTGAGAAGTAGCTAGTGGAAAGTACATAGAGTTGGGAGTCAGAGGAGCTGGCTTCTAATCCCGGCTCTGCCAATTGCTTGGTGAGGGACCCTGGGTAAGTCAATTTATCTGTGCCTCAGTTTCATGTGTTAGGGCGAATTAAATCCTTGTTCCCCTTCTACTTGGACTGTGAGCCCCTTGTGGGACAGAGACTGTGTCCTACCTAATTAACTTGTACCTACCCCAGAATTTAGAATACTGTTCGACACATACTTAGCACTTAACTACCATAAAGCAAAAAAACCTAAAGCTGCCTATCTCAAAGATATTGTGTCTTACCCCAAATGTCCATTGCAGCCATGTTGAGCTTAATAGAGTAGCCTATCAGAGTGCTCAGTGATCTCTATGATGCATTCTTCATTATAGAGCTCTACTCCTTTCATACCACTAACAAGAATATGAATACCCACAGCATGTGGAACACTACTAGGCCCCCAAGTGCCTGCAAAACAAAGTGCTACTGTTGGACTGAGCATCTTTCTTCAGGTTACTCTTTAGTAGACCACCCTGTCATGTGAACAGACAGGCAGGAAGTTGGTGGCCAGAGATGAAGAGTGATGAAAGAGGAAATTGTATTCATATTAATGCCTGTCTTCCCTTCTAGGCTGTAAGATCATTACAGGCAGGGAATGTCTCTGCTAATTCTGTTGCATTGTACTCTCCCAAGTGCTTAGTACAGGGCCCTGCACATAAAAAGCAATTAATAAATACCATTGATTGATTGATTGATTTGAAGACTGGCCTGACAACAATAGTTTCTTCCTAAGATCTTGTCTTTAAAATGATTTATTTACTGACTTTTCATGAAAAAACTCTGTCCCCCCACATCTTTTTGTTTTTAGAGAATCTACTGTGACCTCAGGTAACTAATTTGCATATTTAATTATCTGTGTAAGGAATGGCCTGTACAACCTTCCTATTCATATTATAATAATAATTGTGTATTTGTTTAGCACTTATTGTGTGACAAGCATTGTCCTTAACACTGGGGTAGATACAAATTAATTAGATCAGACACAGGTTCTGACCCACTTGGTGCTAACAGAGAAGCAGTGTAGCTCAGTGGAAAGAGCACAGGCTTAGGAGTCAGAGGTCTTGGGTTCGAATCCCTGATCTGCCACCTGTCAGCTGTGTGACTTTGGGCACGTCACTTAACTTCTCGGTGCCTCATTTAACTCATCTGTAAAATGGGGATTAAGACTGTGAGCCTCATATGGGACAACCTGCTTGCCTTGTATCTACCCCAGCACTTAGAATAGTGCTTGGCACATAGTAAGCACTTAACAAATGCCAACATTATTATTATTAACAGTCCAAGGAGAAGGGAGATATAGTATTTAATCTCCATTTTACAGATGAGGCAACTGAGGAAAAGAGAAGTTAATTGACATGCCTAAGGGCACAAAGCAGGCAAGTGGCAGGACTAGAAGGTTTCTGTGAGTTTGCATTTTCATAGTTTCCACTATTGTTCATAGGCCTCCCCAATTATTCCAAACCTTAAATTCTCTGCTGAAACCTCCATTGTTTTCACTCATCAGGGTCAATGACAGGAAAAGAGTTAATGAGTGCAACACAGATGGATGTAGAGCATACAGTGCTCTATGTACAGAGCACTGTACTAAGTGCTTGGAAAGTACAATTCGGCAACAGATAGAGACAATCCCTGCCCAATAACTGGCTCACAGTCTAAACAATGATGAATAATAAATTTCTGGAATCTAGTTCTTCTCCCTGCATCAAATATATGCTCATTTTAATACTGCTACACTGCCTGGAGCATATGAGGAGATTGAGCAACAGCAGGATACCATAACAGTTGCTTTATGGAGAGCTGAAATTGGGAAACCAAAAGCAAGGAGGGCACAGGAAATGCTTTAAGGACATGGTAAAATAAAGGCTCAGACAATGCTGCCATTGCTCAATTGCTGCAGACAATAAATCAATCTTGCTACCATCGTGAAGGGATTTGTTCTCTTTGAATCAGAGCTTCAGATGTAAGTAGAAGCAGAGACAAAAGAGAAAACGGCACCAAGTGCTACAAACACTAAATGCAACAACAAAACGAAAGACATTTCATTGTGAGCTCAATGATGGCAGATCCTACATTAGCCTTTTCAGCCACCAAGCCCCCCAAGGCACTGAACAGTCTTAATTCCCACCTGTGTATTCTAACCCAGCACTTACTACCGTTCTCTTCACACAGCAAGCACTTAATAAATACTGCTACTAATATTTCACACACATACTCACATATTAAATGGCAATAGCTGTGTACTTCTCAAAGTGCTTTTTGTTACCTCCTAAATATTGTTATTTTGGGAGATCTCCTGCCTATTTTTTTAAAAAAAGATCTAACGGATCTACGAGTGCTATGAACTCCAACACCTCTCATTTATCAGTAAATCTATGAATAGCACTCATCGTATGCTTACGATGGGGTGGATGCCAACTAGCCAAAGTTTTGGGCTATCTTCGTCATCTCACTTTCCATCAAACAAGCCCAAAATTCACAGTAGCCAAAAAGCCTTCCCTGGATCCCTCCTCTCCATTCGCATATATAGCTCCATTTGCCTTCTCTCAACCCTTTAGGATTTTCTCAGTACTTCTGTCCGAATGACCTCTCTGCCAGTTTTCTTTCTGACTCCTTGCAATTGGATTTTCACCTTCACTTTTCTAAAACCAGTCTGTCCAAAGTTTCTGGCAAAATCTAACAAGCTCTGTTCTCTCCTCAAACTTTCTTTTGCTTTTAGCAATATTCTCTGGCTTTGCCTTTGCTAGCCCAGTACTCATCTTTCAATCAATGAAGCAAGCAGTTGTATTTATTGAGAGCTTTCTATGTACAGAGCACTGCACTAAAAACTAAGCTATCCCGATTAGTTTGTATCTACCCCAGTTCTTAGAGCCGTGCTTGGCACATAGTGAGTGCTTAACAAGTACCATAATTATTACCATCATTATTATATTAACTTGGGAAAGTACAGTACACCAGAATTGGTGGATACAATCCCTGCCTAAAGGAGTTTAGAGTCTACTGGGGGAGACAGACATTGAACTAAATTACAAATAGGGGAGATGGTAGAGTATAAGGATATTTACATAAGTGCCAGAGAGCTGGGAAAGATGGATAAGGGAAATGAGAGGTAAGTCAGGAACACTTCTGGGAGGAGAGATGATTTTATGAGGGATTTGAAGAGAGAGAGTGGTGATCTGTCAGATATGACATAGTAGTTGGTATCAGGCCCGAGAGAAGCTGTGGGCAAGGTGTCGATGGTGGAATAGCTGATATTGAGGTAAAAAGAGTGGATTGGCATTAGGAAAACAGAGTATGAAGGTTGGGTTATAGTGGGGCATCAGCTAGTAATGCTAGTAGGTAGAGAGGTGGTTGAGTGCTTCAAAGCCAATAACAAAGAGTTTCTTTTTGTTGCAGAGGTGATGGGCAAGCATTGGAGGTTTATCTGGAGTGTGGAGATATGGACTGAATGGTTTTTCAGAAAATTCATCTGGGCAGCAGAGTGAAATAGGAACTGGAGACAGAAGAGTCAGGAGGCAGGGAGACCAGTGAGGAGCCTGATGGAGTAGTCAAAGCAGGATATAAGTGCTTGAATTAGCATGATGGCAGCAGTTAGAGATGAAAGGTCAGATTTTGGCGATGTTATAAAGGTACAACTGAGAGGGTTTCATATGAGTTGAATGTGGTTTGAATGATAGAGATAAGTTGAAGATAATATCAAAATTATGGACTTGGTAGATAGGGAGGACAGTGATGTTGTCTACAGAAATGGGGAAGGCAAGGGGGAGAACAGAGTGTGGGTAGGAAGATGAGGACTTCTGTTCTGGACATTAAGTTTGAAGTAAGGTAGGACATCCAAGTAGAGATGTCCTGAAGACAAGAGGAAAGTGAGACTGCAGACAGAGAAGTCAGGGTTAGAGAGAGAAAGATTTAGGAATCATCTATATACGGCAGCTGTAGCCATAAGAGTAAATGAGTTCTCCAGGGAGTGGGTGTAGAGGGAGAATATTGTTCTTGTCTGTCTGTCTCCCCCGATTAGACTGTAAGCCCATCAAATGGCAGGGACTGTCTCTATCTGTTGCTGACTTGTTCATTCCAAGCACTTAGTACAGTGCTCCGCACATAGTAAGCGCTCAATACATACTATTGAATGAATGAATGAATAGAAGGGGACCCAGAACTGAGCCTTGAGGCACTCCCACAGCTAGGGGGTGGACATCAGAGGCAGAGAAGGAGATGACAAAAGAGATTGAGAAGGTGGACTCTAGTGGAGGAGACAGGCATTAAAATAAAATACAAATTGGGTAAACTGGGAGCCCAGCAATAAGGACAACACAATAATCCGTGCAAGACCAGAGCTTCTAACAAGGCATAGAAGTTTGGCTGGAGAAGAAGGGGCCGAGCTGATTAATTTGAGGCAGAATGAGATACAAGATGTTAAACCAGGTGATAAAGAGGATAGATAGGAAGAGAAACAAAAGAGGACAAGGTCAGTGAAAACAGGATTGAATAAAATTTCATTCAATCAATTTTCAAGTACTTACTGGAGAGCACTATTCTGAACATTTCTGATGACAGGGTAAGGGAGAGGTCCACTGATTCAAAGGCAGCAGAAATGTTGAGAAGGATTAGGGTGGAGTAAGATCACTAGTTTTGGTAAGAAATAGGTCATGGATGACCTCAGTAGAAATGGTCATTTCTGTGTGGTGAATGGGCCAGATTTCAGGATGTTGAGAATAGTGTTGCAGGAGAGGAAAAGGAGGCAGAAAGTATAGACAACTCACTCAAGAAGTTTGGAAAGGAATGCCTCGCACATAGTAAATGCTTGACAAATACCACTATTATTATTATTGTTATTATTATTTAGCTACAGCTTAGGGGTGCACCAAATCCATATTTTCAGCCCTGGCTGTCTCACCTACTTGACCATTTCGTATCTCAATCTACTTCAAGTTCATCTCCATCTGAATGAAACTCAAGCATCTTAATTTCAATTTGTGAAAAATTGAACTCCTTATCTTCTTTCCCCTTTCTAACTTTCCCATCATGGTGGACATAATTTTCCCTACCAGAAGATCACAACCTTAATTGTATTTTGGAGTCCTTTTAGCTTTTCAACTTCCACATGTAGCCAATTTCTAAGTGCTGCAGGTATTTATCCCACAACATTTAAAAGATCTGCCATACTCAATATTGAATGGAAGGGCAAAATCTAGAACAATCAGAGTTTTTGAATGTAGTTAGTCTCCTAGCAACCAGGCTATGTTGTATGGAGAACTGTTATGGTATGGTCAGATTAAGGAGAGCCTTGAAGCTGATTTTGAGGAGTTTCTGTTTAATGCAAAGACACAGAAAGAGCTGGTGGAGGGTTTTGGAGAGAGGAAAAGTGTGGGCCAAGAATCCCTGCAATAGAATGTAGTATATAGATTAGAATGGGGAAGACTGGATCAGTCAACCAATCAATAGGATTTATTGCATGCTTACTGCAGCTAGAGCACTCTACTAAGTACCTGGGAGAGTACAATACAACAGACACAATGCCTAACCTCGAGGAGCTAACAATCTAATGTGGGAGACAGACATTAAAATACAAATAGGGTAAACCGGGAGGCCAACACAATAGTCCAACTGTGGTAAAACCGGAGCATCTATTAGGGCATATGAATTTGGATCGAGAGGAAGCGACAGATCAGATATTCCAGGTCTGAGGTACAAGATGGTAAGGTAGTTAAGACATGCAGGGCTAGAGATAAGGGTTTGGTACAGTCTCAAGTTGTAGCTGAAGCCATGTGAGCAGAAATAATAATGTTGGTATTTGTTAAGCGCTTACTATGTGCAGAGTACTGTTCTAAGTGCTGGGATAGATATAGGGTAATCGTGTTGTCCCACATGAGGCTCATAGTTAATCCCCATTTTACAGATGAGGTAACTGAAGCACAGAGAAGTGAAGTGACTTTCCCACAGTCACACAGCTTACAGGTAGCAGAGCCGGGATTCGAACCAATGACCTCTGATTCTCAAGTCTGGGCTATTTCCACTGAGCCACGCTGCTTCTCTGATACTTCCTAATGATAATAATTATGGTATTTGTTAATCGCTTACTCTGTGTCAAACACTGTTCTAAGCACTGAGGTAGATACAAGATATTCAGGTGGTCCCACATGAGTCTCACTGTCTTAATCCCCATTTTATAGATGAGGTAAAAGAGGCCCAGAGAAGTTAAGTGGCTTGCCCAAGGTCACACAGCAGACAAGTTGTGGAGCCGAGTTTAGAACCCACATCCTCTGACTCCCAAGCCCGTACTCTTTCCACTAAGTCATGCTGCTTCTAGAATGTATCTAAAATTACAAGATAGAAAATAGCACACCCAAATTTGTGTTATATCCCCAGGTTAATTGTGAGAAAAGGTATATTATGCAGAAGAATAGATGTTATCTACCAATTTTTCAGGGCTCCTGCTGCTCCTGTCCATCTTGTGGACCACTCTAGATGGTTCTTCAGTCCAAAACCTTCAGCACTTGATGGTACAGCCCCAGCAGAAGATCCAGAACTCCTAGAACCCAGGTCGCCTGATCCTTAAAGCACGGCTCTTTCCACTGGGTCAACAGCTGGACAGTATTTGTTGAGTGCTTATTGTGTGTAGAGCGCCTTGCTAAGCACTTGGAAATGTACAATATAACAGAGTTGATAGATGCAATCCATACCCTCAACGAGATTGTGTTCTTCACTGGAAGACAGACTTTAACATAAATTAGGTATAAGGGAAATAAGATAGTAAAATCTAACTCTGCTATTTACTCATGGAATTTTGGCAAATCACTTATCTCGCTTAAGGTTTCCATTTTTTTTTTTTTTGATCAGTTTAGGATATGAGGATTTAAATGGTGTGACATTAAAATTGATGTTCAGCTCTTTCTCATTTTTTGTGCGGTAAACTATATAGCCTTCTGTAAGTTCTTGGCAAATGATAGAGGTGATGCAAAACTCCAGCAATCTTTCACAGACTGTGTGGTGTGAAAATAAATGGAGGTAACCTAAGTATAATTATAGTACAATATATATCAGAAATTAATGAACTACAGGAGAACTGTACAATTTTGAGATAAAAGAATAGTATGAAAAAGATGAAAATATTCAAGGAAAAAAAGGAACAACCTAGAGCACAAGGAGTGAAAGTAGAAAATAATAATAATAATAATGTTGGTATTTGTTAAGCGCTTACTATGTGCCGAGCACTGTTCTAAGCGCTGGGGTGGACACAGGGGAATCAGGTTGTCCCACATGGGGCTCACAGTCTTAATCCCCATTTTACAGATGAGGTAACTGAGGCAAAGAAAAGTTAAGTGACTTGCCCAAAGAAAACTGGATACAAATTCCCTAAAAGGAGATATTTTGTAAAATCCTAACTTTAAAAGAATTATTATTACAAATAGGCAAGATGAAAATGAATGGGTGAATGTGTGGTGATGTAAGAGTTTGCTTAAAATATTTATTTTTGTCATATGTTTAATACCCCTAGAATACTTTGAATATTAGCCTTAGAGAAGAGGATGTGTGAATTCAATTACATAGATTGCTTTAGGGCTATAAATATTAGCGCTATATCATGTGTGATAACTTCCCTTTCATTTACGAAACTTGAATAGTAAAAAAGAAATAACATCCATTCTAGTAAAATGGACAAAACACTTAGCTTGTCTTGTCTTATGCTGTTGAGTCATCTCCAACCTACAGTGACGTCAGGGACACATCTCTCCCAGAATGCCCCACCCCCGTCTGTAATAGTTCTGGTAGTTTATCCATAGAGTTTTCTTGGTAAAAATGCAGGATTGGTTTTCCATTGCCTCTTTCTGCTTAGTAAATTTGAGTCTCCATCTTCGACTCTCTCACATGTCACTGCTGCCCAGCACAGGTGAGTTTTGACTTGTAGCAGATTGCCTTGCACTCGCTAGCCACAGCCCAAGCTAGGGATGAATTGGGTAGGCCTCTGCCTGATTCTCTCTTCTGTAGTAGAGACCGGTAGAGGACTGGAAACTCTCCAGGTGTGAAACACTTAGTTAAGCAGTTCATATTATTGAATGACTGCATACCAATCATTTTAAGTGCTGAATTAATCATTAGGAGAGAATATGTAAGTGGGAATTAGACATGGTTCCCCTTCCAGGTGAGACTCACAATGTAAATGGGGAGAAGGGACTGGAGACAGATACTTCAGTAAGGATGTAACAGTAAATCACAACATAAACAAATATATAATGGAAACTAAAATCAGCAAGTGCTCTGGCAAGAGGAGAAGAATTTGAGGCTCCTCATAGCTTTGAGTTCAAGGCACACCTAGTGCTTGGCACATAGTGAGCGCTTAACAAAGACCATCGTTATTATATCAAACAGCAAGCATTACAGCAGTCTTTCCAAGGTTTAATGCTTGGTCATTAGGGCTTTATGCTATTAGTAATGTAATTTTATTAATGTCTGTTTTTAATTAATTTTATCTGTAACTTTGACATTCTTCATTCCCACATGGTACCTGTTTCCTTTTCACTTGGAAATGGTTAGTTCCTGTTCTATGTCAGTATTTTCTCTAAATGTGAAAGGAAAGAAATGTTGCCCTGAAGCTATAATCTAGGATTTTCCAAGTGATTAAATGTGCAACCCAGCACAGTCAGAGGATATATGTAGTTACTAATAAGTAGAAGCTAGGCCACGTAAATGTGTAGTTGTACATATTGAGAGCCTGATTACCAAGATAACACAATTTAGCTACCTGGGAATTTGGTCATTTTCCTTAAGGTGAATTTGGAGTGTTAAGTACGTAAAATATTACTCAGGATGGCTTTGGGAAAAAAAAGGTCTAGCCTATATCCACCAAATACTGGTGACCCAATCTTGCCCATCTTGCCACTAACCTTTCGCGTTTCCCTCTCCCTAGCCTGGAATTCCATCTCCCTCCATGTACACCAGACCACCACTTTCCCCACCTTCAAAACCTTATTATAGATATATCTCCTCCAAGAAACCTTACCCTATTAAGCCCTCCCTTCTCTGAGGCCTTCTCTCTTCTGTGTCATCTTCACACTTACATTAATTTTTGTTGCCTCTTCTAGACTATAAACTCATTTTGGGCAACGAACATGTCTGCCAACTCTGTTGTTTGTACTCTACTCTCCCAGAACTTAGTACAGTGCTCTGCACATAATATGCACTTAATAAATACAGCTTATGATGATGATGATGATGATGATGATGATTGATGATAAAATTTAGGACTCAGTTTAGAATACGATTTCCCCCTCCACTGGATCTCAATTTTTCAATCAGCAAGAATATTTCATTTCACAAGAATAAAGGAGGATTATTTTCATTGACTACAACAATTGCACTTATATCAAAGAAGAGGGTAAAGACTTCCACTGTAATGGTAACTCATTGAGCTGCATTACTTATGAAGCTGAATTAGAAGCACATAAAAGATGACAGCTAATACCCTGAATAAGGATAATACAGCAGCAGATTCAAAACTGTACAATTTTGTGAACAACTGGATAGCACCACCCATCTTTATATATATATTGTTGGTATTTGTTAAGCGCTTACTATGTGCCGAGCACTGTTCTAAGCGCTGGGGTAGACATAGGGGAATCAGGTTGTCCCACATGGGGCTCACAGTCTTAATCCCCATTTTACAGATGAGGGAACTGAGGCACAGAGAAGTTAAGTGACTTGCCCACAGTCACACAGCCGACAAGTGTCAGAGCTGGGATTCGAACTCATGAGCCCTGACTCCAAAGCCCATGCTCTTTCCACTGAGCCACGCTGCTTCTCCATCATTATTAGTAAATAATATTGATTATTTTGAGAGCATGGCAGTGTGATAAGTGTGAAATTTAGAGTAGTTGGAATCCCCTATCGCACTCTGATGGCATTCTTGGAAAACACTATGTTTTATGAATGATCTTTTCTTCTGAATTGCCTTATAAATGGGAATAGAAGATTTGATTCTCTAGGGTCTTAGTTTCTTTTTTTTTTAAATGATAAAATGTATTTGATAAACATTTAAATACTTCAAATATATTGATAAACAGAGTCAAGGGGAGCACTAGATTGTCTTCTCTCCCTAAGTCTATTTCTCCTACTTCCATTTTCATTATTCCACAATCGTTGCCCCAATCTCCATCCTCTTTAAACTGTATTTTCAGTTCTGCCCTAATCATTACTGATTGTATCTCATGGGAATATCAAATGCTGAATATTGAACTATTTGGGTAAAAAATGAATCTGCTTTCTTGGAACTACTATGAAGGAGACAGAGGGATTCACAGTGCCATTCTCTGATTTGAGGAATGCATCAAGGACAGAGGTCATTGGAGATCCAGGTCACCAAGACCAGGAGAAGGCCAGTGTTCTAAGACAAATTGACATTTTGCTTGCCCTTCAGCATTCCTCTTAAAAGAAATGATTTACCTCCCCTTCTTCTCCCTTCCTGTAGACTGTAAGCTCCTTGTGGGAGGGAATGTATCTGTTTATTGTTGTATTCACTCTCCCCAGTACTTAGTACAGTGATCTGCATACAGTAAGCACTCAATAAATATAATTGACTGACTCCCCTAATTTCATTACTCATTTTTTCTTGAGTCTCTACAATCTGAGAAAAGCGTGATTATTGTTGAAGATGCCTCAACTAAAACCTTTAAAGCAGTTGTTGAAAAGGGCCTTACTCTTCTGTGCCTTTTCCAAAAATTAACCTCCTGCTAATTTTAGTTCAAAGTTGGCTTGCTCATCTTAGTGAAGTGAACTATTAAGTCTCCGAGAGTTTAGTCAATACCTACATCCCATGTCTTGGTGAATTTGTGTCTTCTAAAGATTTTGAGAGATGTGTGCATCATCACATGCAGTATAGAAAATATAAATCTGATTTCCAATGCAATTTTAATGAGAAGAAGCAGTTTCAAGCTTGTTTTGCCTTCTCCTGCTTCTTCCATTTGGCTTTGATGATGTTGCTAATCACCCAGATAAGGATTAGGCTATCAAATTGGGGGTTGTGGAGGAGGATATATAGGTAGCTAATCAAGAAATAATGTGTATTAATTCAAAGCATTCTTCTTTGAAAAATCACAACATAAAAATGGATTAGCACCCACTATTTCTTACTATAATGGTGTTTCTAAATATAAAGATAATCAGATTTAGGATAAAAGAGCAATTTTGTGGAACAGTTGCTGTGCAAGTTTTAAATTGTGAGGGTGTAAGCTTGTTGACTGTTAAAATATGGTATTTCTTTTTAAATAGATGAAACGGACAATTTTTAAAGTGTATACTCCTAAAGAATACCACACTTCCCCTTGAATGTCACATAATTCCCTTCATTTCTTATTATTGTTCTTATCATTATTATTTTTGTTATGCCCTTCTATCTGTAAAGCACTGTTCTAAGCACTTGGATAGATATAAGTTAATGGGATTTTCAGTCTAGGTAGGTAGGAGAACAGGCACTAAATCTTCATTTTACAGATGAGGAAACTGACAAACAGAGAAGTTTAGTGACTTGTCCAAGGTCACACAGCCAACATGTGGCAGAGCTGGGATTAGAACCCAGGTCCTCTGACTCCCAGGCCTGTGTTCTTTCCACTAGGCCACGTTGCTCCCCTTTGACCTATATTTGTTGCAGGGTTAGTTGGGCCTCAATTCTAATCCTTTCAAGTGTTTGGCTGGATACTGTCATGAGCCCCCAACTCGTACCAACCAGAACTTTCCCAGACGAGGGTAGCCTCAGTGACATGTAAAGAGTCAAACTAAACCACCAACCACCAAGGTTACTGTGGAAAGGTTTATTTAGTTTTTAGTTGTTAGTTGAATGCCATTTGCCCCAAAGCTGCTTCTTTCATGCTGCTTCTCTTCAGTGCAGCTTCATCCACTGCTTCCCTCTGAATGCTGCTTTCCTCTTGCTCTTCTTCTCTGCTTCCTTTATCTCGATTCAAAGTGACCACCTTTTATCTGCCTTGGGTGTCACAGCTATGGCTCTACGTGGCAGTTGTTGATAGGTCCAGGCCTGTTAATTAATTAGAGAAGCAGCATGGTTCAGTGGAAAGAGACCGGACTTGAGAGTCGGAGGTCATGGGTTTGAATCCCAGATCTGCCACTTGTCAGCTGTGTGACTGTGAGCAAGTCACTTAACTTCTCTGTGCCTCACTTACCTCATCTGTAAAATGCGGATGAAGACTGTGACCCTCATGTGGGACAACCTGATTCCCTGTATACCCCAGCACTTAGAACAGTGCTCTGCATATAGTAAGCGCTTAACAAATACCAACAATATTATTATTATTATAATTAATGATGGTATTCATAAGCGCTTACTATATGTCAAGCACTGTTCTAAGTGCTGGGGTAGATACAGCGTAATCAGGTTGTCCCATGTGGGCTCACACTTTGAATCCCCATTTTACAGATGAGGTAACTGAGGCCCAGAGAAGTCAAGTGACGTGCCCAAAGTCACATAGCAGACAAGTGGTGGAGGTAGGATTAGAACCCATGTCCTCTGACTCCCAAGCCCGTACTCTTTCCACAGAGCCACTCTGCTTCTCTATACTGTGTGGAGCAAAGAGAGAAGGTCACATCTCCCTCTGTTCCCCGACTCCAGGGCTGGCAATGACCCACCCTGAAGTAGAGCACCCCAGTTCCTTCACAAGTTTCTTCTTTGTTGTTTGCAAGATCACAGTCACTAGTAAAGCAACTTGTTGCAGGCTCACCACAGATTTTACCCTGGTAATGCTGGATTTGTTGAGTCCTAGCATTTCTGGGCTTGCTGTTTGTGTTACATATTTTCTGGGGTTTTTTTATGGTATTGGCTAAGTGTTTACTATGTGCCAGCTACTGTACTAAATATGGGGATAGATACAACCTAATCAGGTTGCACACAGTCCATGTCCCATATAGGGCTCACAGTATAAGTCCCATTTAACAGTTGAGGTAACTGAGGCAGAGAGAAGTTGAGTGACTTGTCCAAAGTCACAGACAAGCAGACGAGTGGCAGAGCCCAGATCCTCTGACTCCCAGGCTCATCCTTTATCCACTAGATTAAGCAGTCTACCTTGCTTCTTGAATACTCTTCGGCATCTCATCCATGATCCAGTGAAGACAGCTCATTTCCTATTCTTCTGCTGCATCCAGAAAAAGTCAAAGGGCTAGATATGAAATCCCAAAAGATTGCCTTGGGTGTTAAGTACTGGAATCAGGACAAGCACAATTCAAGAATTAAACCACTATTAATCAGTGCGATCCATTTAAAAAATGGGTGTGTGTGATGTACTTTAAAGAGGCTACCATGTATTTCTTCCTTTGATCTGTGTAGAATCGTGTAATTCATTGAGTACCAAACAGTCTGAACTAGGGTCCTTGAACTCAGAGTGCATGTTTAACGACACCAAGACTGGCTATTGATTAAACACTGACAATGTTCACAGGGACTGAGAATCAAATACATCTTTCCCCATGGCTAGGTCTGCGATGTTCATTTCTTAATAGATGGCAAAGGAGGATTGTAAATGAGCTCTGCTGCCCCGTTCATCCTTAGAACATCAAAGGCAGAAGAATTCAGTTCTGCCTCGCTCTGTTCTCCGGTCCAACCATGATTGAAAGAATCTGTCATTTTCAATAAAACTGAAATGCTGCTATTGTCCCTTTTAAAAGGAAGTCTCATACACACTGAATCTGTTCAATCATATCTCTCCCATTGCTGCATCCCTTTCATAATTTTTTTGAAATGATGAATTTTTAATTAACCAAAATAAAACAAGGAAAGTGATACATGAGTCCTGTCAAAAAGGAAGCATAGTCAACTAAGCAAGTGAAGGTGCTCCAATTGTTTTTCCTGTTATCAAGTTTAGATATTGCTGAGATAGTCACCTGATTTCAGAAATACACCCAGCTCTCCTATATAATAAGGACATATTCCTTGTAAACCTTCCTTTTAAGGGAAACTCACGCTATAGCAGCCATCTATTCTACACAACAGGCATGAGCACAAAGTTACTTTCAATGTCAAATGACAAGATGGATCACAAGCGATGAAGTTCTGGAACAAAGTTAGTCCCAAGATATCAAAGCTATGCTCTCCTCAACACAGCTCTGCTGGGTGGGACCCATCAGGATGATGGGTGATCGTGAACTACCCAAACATCTGCTGTATGGAGAGCAGAAAGGGAGAAATCAAATACAAGGTTGACAAAATAAATGGTTTTAGGACCTGGGAAAAGAAAGCTTTGGACAACACTGCATCCCAGCTGAAAACTGGGACTTAATTACCTAGGAAAGATCCCTGCATGGTATACTGAGATCAAGAAAGGCGCATCTCTGATAAGAATCAGTGTGACTTTATAGAGAAGCAGTGTGGCTTAGCAGAAGGAGCATGGGCTTGGGAGTCAGAAGATGTGGGTTCTAATCCTGGCTCTGCCACTTGTCAACTCATGTGACTTTGGGCAAGTCACTTATCTTGTCTGTGCCTCAGTTACCTCATCTGTAAAGTGGGGATTAGGAGTGTGAGCCCCATGTAGGACAAGCTGATTACCCTGTATCTACCCCAGTGCTTAAAACAGTGCTTGGCACATAATAAGTGCTTAACAAACACCATTATTATTATTATTATTATTAATAAAGAACTCAAGAAAATGAAGTTCTGCAGCCCAGGAGCTCAACTCAACAGAGGAACTCTACACACCCATGCTTGATGATCTCCTAACCTCCTGTCTCTCCCCACTCTAGTCTATACTCTGCTGCCCGAATCATCTTTCTACAAAAACGCTCTGGGCATGTCATCTCCAGTGGTTGCCTACCAACCTTTATATCAAGCAAAAACTCCTCACTATTGGCTTCAAAACTCTCCATCACCTGGCCCCCTCCTACCTCACGCCCCTTCTCTCCTTTTACAGCCCAACCCGCACACTCTGCTCCTCTGCCACTAGCCTCCTCACTGTGCCAGAAGTAGAATGAGGGCCAGGGGTCTGTGGTGATACAGCCAGGATAGAGGCACAGTGAGAAGGTTAGCACTCTAGGAGTGAAGTGTGCAGACTGGATTGTAGAATGAGAGAAGAGGGGTAAAGTAGGAAGGGGAAGTTGATGGAGTCCTTTAAAGCCAATGATGAGCGGTTTTTGTCTGATATGGAGGTAGATGGGCAACCACCAGAGATTTTTGAGGAGGGAGGTGACATATCCTCAATGTTTTTGTAGAAAGATGATTCAGGCAGCAGAGTATGGACTAGAGTGGAGAGAGACATATCAAATATATTGTCTGTATATTTGAATATGTTATATATTTGTGTAATATCCACAAATACATATGTGCAGGCATACATTTATGTATATTATATATACAGAATGTGATGGAGTGCTACTGATTTTCTCTGTCTTCCATGCGTGT
Source organism: Ornithorhynchus anatinus (assembly GCF_004115215.2). NCBI lineage: Eukaryota > Metazoa > Chordata > Mammalia > Monotremata > Ornithorhynchidae > Ornithorhynchus > Ornithorhynchus anatinus. Next base: position 162,274,028 of record NC_041728.1, read on the forward strand.
GAGTCTGTGAGACGATTGATGCTGAACGAGTTCTATCTTCCCCAGTGATTTCTCTGTTCCTTGCTTCTCCGATGAGCCACTTTTGAGTTTTCTAATGTTGTCTTGATTCAATTTTCTACTGGCAGATCTCATTCATTCATTCAATACTATTTACTGAGCACTTACTGTGTGCAGAGCACTGAACTAAGCACTTGGGAGACTACAACAATGAAAAGACATATTCCCTGCGCACTATGAGCTTACAGTCTAGAGTGGGGAGACATACATTAAATAAATCAATTACAGATATGTATATCAGTGTTGTGGGGCTGGGAGAGGGGAATAACAAAGGGAACAAGTCAGGGCAATGCAGAAGGGATTGGAAGATGAGGAAAAGTGGGGCTTAGTTTGGAAAGGCCTCTTGGAGGAGATGTGCCTTCCATAAGGCTTTGAAGGTGGGGAGAGTAATTGTCTGTAGGATTTGAGGAGGGAGGGCATTCCAGGCTAGAAGCAGGATGCGGGCGGGGTGTCAGGGGTGAGATAGAAGAGATCGAGGCACAGTGAGAAGGTTACAAGAAGGAGCGGAGTGCATGGGCTGGGTTGTAGTAGGAGAGTAGCAAGGTGAGGTAGGAATGGGCAAGTGCTTATAAGTCCTTGCTTGAGGGCAGGAACTATATCTCTTTCTTTTATTGTACTCACCCAAATACTTTGAACACTGTTCATTCATTCATTCATTCAATAGTAATTATTGAGCACTTACTATGTGTAGAGCACTGTACTAAGCGCTTGGAATGTACAATTCGGTAACAGATGGAGACAATCCCTGCCCATTGACGGGCTTACAGTCTCATCAGGGTTCTGCACACAGTAGGTATTCAATAAATACTATTAAATGAATGAACAAATTAATTAAATAGGGCACCCTCTTCAGTCATATAGCTATCAATTTTATGGGTCACTTACTTGTATAGGACTCTTTTTTGCTTAGGACAGAATAAGGGTAAGAGCAGTGGAGGTTAGGAGTGGAGCAGTCTGTTACTTTGGCAAGATTATCTCTGTGCACACTCCACAGCAGCAGCAGCAGCAGCAGCAGCAGGGTCAGACCCTACTGAGACCTAATCTGTTTTTTATACTGTGGTTAAGGAAAGATAAGTCTTTTCTACTTTTCAGAGAGTGTTCCTACCCAGGTATTTAGATGGCCCTGTAATCGTTAACCATACATTACCCGATGGATGGTGGCTAAATAAAAAAGCTTGATTGAATAGAAGAGGATGAAGAGGGAAGGGCAGTAAAATCAAGTCAGGAAAATCTACAAATCTAGAGACCCATGTGTACTAATTCCACTACTTTCTATGGGAAGGATAATTGGAGCCCTTATTGATCAAACTAGGCATTCCGGATTGAATTCTTTTCAGAGAGTCATCCAGCCAGAAACTATAGAAACACATAAAATAATCAATAATGGCATTTTAATGGTACTAAATAATGGTATTAATAAAAATAATAATAATAATGGTATTTGTTAAGTCCTTATTATATACCAAGCACTGTACCAAGCACTGAGATGAATACAAGCAAATCAGGTTGGACACAGTCCATGTCCCACTTAGTGGAAAGAGCACGGGCTTGGGAGTCAGAGGTTGGGGGTTCTAATCCTGGCTTCGCCACTTGTCAGCTGTGTGACTTTGGACAAGTCACTTAACTTTTCTGCGCCTCAGTTACCTCATCTGTAAAAAGGAGATAAAGATTGTGAGCCCCGCAAGGGACAACCTGATTACCTTGTATCTACCCCAATACTTAGAACAGTGCTTGGCACATTAGTAAGTGCTTAACAAATACCATTATTATTATTATTGTTATTAACATAATTTCACAGAAAAGGCAATTGAGGCACAGGGAAGCAAAGTACTTGTTTAAAGTCACAAAGCAGACAAGTGGCAGAGGCAGGAATAGAACCCAGTTCCTCTGACTCCCAGGCTCATACTCTATCCACTAGGCTTTGTTTCCCTACTACAACTTTCAGAGGTAACAGGGTCTGGGGAATAAAGCCTTCACTACTTTATAAAGAACAATTTGTGGTTTCTCCTCCTCTATGGCAAGGTGGACAGATCTAACTTATCTGATTAGAGAATATCTCCCAATTCCCATTCCACTAACACATCTCCCTTGAGCATCTCTAAATACCAGTTTCACTACACTCATATATAATAATAATATTGGTATTTGTTAAGCGCTTACTATGTGCCGAGCACTGTTCTAAGCGCTAGGGGAGATACAGGGTAATCAGGTTGTCCCACGTGAGGCTCACAGTTAATCCCCATTTTACAGATGAGGGAACTGAGGCACAGAGAAGTTAAGTGACTTGCCCACAGTCACACAGCTGACAAGTGGCAGAGCCGGGAGTCGAACTCATGACCTCTGACTCCCAAGCCCAGGCTCTTTTCCACTGAGCCACGCTGCTTCCCCACAGTACGAGTTCTTCATTGTTTCTGCATTTATATGAATTATTTCTGCGTTTATATGATGGAATCAAATACTTGATGGATTTTTGCAGTAGCTAAAAATCGTTCTCTCAGTGGAATAGCACTCTGCCTTCCTCAGATGATTTTCTCGGTAAATTTCAGAAATATTAGCAGTTTGGAATACACATATCATGTTAGAATGAATTAATATGGTGGCAATTGGCATTTTGAGTGGGTTTTATTAGCAAAGGTCTCTTAGTGGGAAAACGGTGAATATATTATCTAATGCAATTGATTCATCACATACTAATTATGCCCCCCAAAGCAATGGATTTGACATCTGTTTTATTCTGCTTCTTTCCTCTTTTTTACATTCAATCTGTCAACTCTTGCGCAGCTTAACAACAGGGGCTGTGAGCAGCAGTGCATTCAGATCACTGATGAACACTCCAGGTGCCAAGGCTTTCCACACTACCAGCTGAAACGAGGTGGCAAACCCCGTGAATGTAAGTCACAGGAAGCTCATATTACCTAGTGCAAATGAACTCAAAACTGAAAGGAGTAAAGTCCCTTTCCAGAAGCGTGTGGCATTCTTCAAGGCTAGGTGATGGGTAATATATATTATTTTACAGTGTTCCTTACACCTTTTTGGCCACAAACAACTGTTGGCCTTTTCTCAAAAATATCTGATTAAATCTACAATTTCTGTAGTTTGGATTTCACTTCTGGGAGGTTTTATGAAGATATAACTGACTAAGCATTCTAATTCCTGTCTACGTGTTAATATTTGGATCCATTAAGGCAGATACATTTTAACATTATGAAACCTGCCATATTCTGGAACATCTAATGAGCACAGTTTTTACATTTTGAGAAAATGTTAAATGAAAAAGGTAATGATGGATGCTGTTAAATCTTGTTTGCTTCTACAGATATGCCACATCATAGTAACTGAATCTCACACCCCAGTCTGATGATGATGCTGGTATTTGTTAAGCACTTACTATGCGTCAAGCACTGTTATCAGCCCTGGGATAGATATAAGATAATCAGGTTGGACACAGTCCCAGCCCTAAATTGGGCTCACAGTCTTAATACCCATTTTACAGATGAGGGAACTAGGGCTCAGAGAAGTTAAGTGACTTGCCCAAGGTCACACAGCAGACAAGTGGCAGAGCCGGGATTAGAACCCATGATCTCTGACTCCCAAGCCCATGCTCTTTTCACTAAGCCACGCTGCTTCCCTACTGCAGAGAACTATATTAACTCACCTCAGTCCCCCTTATAAGTCATCATCCATCCTTTTCCTAGCCCAATCAAAACTCTGTGATGGTCTGGTGACAGTTATATGTATTTCAAGGAGGAACTTGAAATGGTAATTGAAAGAAATAACCCCAAGTCTTCAATAACCTTTGCCACTTGTTATATATGCTTTATTATTATCCTGTGCAGAGATAGAACTCAGCTTCTGACACATCAACCTCTATTAAGAGAGAATTCAAGTTTGCCAACAAGGAAAAGCAAAGGATGGGTGATTGATTCCCTTATGAAAAGAATATGGATTTGGCTTTATGTTCCACTAGACTCCAGTACATATGGATGTAAAGTCCCACCCATTCACAATATGGGGGCTTATCACTGTCACACAACACTAACAGCAGCAGTTTGCCGACAACTGATTGGTTAATGGAATTGAAAAAGTGTATGCGCAATATCATAGGTTTCCGGTTATCTGTGGGAAAAGAAGATTATTGGTATCATGATTTATTCTAAATTCTTTAAAAGTGAAACTTGGAAGAATTTCAATGAGCTTATTACTCTATATAGAGTTTGTGAAGACTACAAAAGTATCTTATCATTTTCAGGCATGCAAGAATGACATTAACCTTTTAGACTGTGAAACCATTGTCGGGCAGGGATCGTCTCTATCGGTTGCCAAATTGTACATTCCAAGTGCTTAGTACAGTGCTCTGCACACAGTAAGCGCTAAATAAATACGATTGTTTGAATGAATGAACATTGTCTTAGTTAACTCAAACATTCCTTATGGGTAGGCATCGTGCCTATGAACTCTATTGAATCGCACTGCATACAGTGTGTGCAATAAATACCATGGATTGATTGGCAGTTTTAGTATTTCAGTGTAATCGGGGTAAAAAATGCATCTGTCTATAATTATTTTCTCTTCTGCTGGCTATTACCTGCTTTGTTCCAAACCTCCATTAGTGATAAAACCAGTAAGCAGCATCCAGAATATCAGGTGGTTATGAACCATTCAGGTTGGTAATGCCAAACACCTGGAGAATATAGACACCTGCAAGAAGCTTTACAGTGATGCCCATGCTCACTATGCATCCCTGGGGAGTTCGAGAGATCCCATACAAAATACCTGCACCAGGGAAGAATATGAAGATTTTCACCATTATGAGAGGTGAGTGAGAGATCATAAAGAAATAATAAAACCACTTTGAGAATTGAGGTAACCTGCCAATGTGTGAACTTATGGCTTTTGTGCTAAGACTGAATTGTCACCATTTCAATAGCCTTGAAAATTGATAGACCTTGATGATGAACCTTGCTAAGATCTATCCACATGTACTCATAGGTTAACATTATAATCTATGGTGTCTTCCTCAAATATGAATAATTACACAGATGCATACAACATCATAGAGTAAAGTTCACTTATGACTGTATGTGAGGCTGAAAAGGCAAATGTAGGATCCAGAGACTTGGTCAAAACAAGCACAGAAAAATTATTATTATCACCATTATTGTTAATATTTATGTTATTAATTGTAAATTTTTATTATGGTATTTGTTAAGCACTATGTGTCAACCACTGTTCTACATGCTGGGGTAGATGCAAGTTAATCTGGTAGGACACCATCCTTGTCCCACATGGGGCTCACATTCTAAGAAGAAGGGAGAACAGGTATTGAACCTCCATTTTACAGTTGAGAAAACTGAGGCACCGAGAAGTTAAGTGACTTGTCCATGGTCATACAGTAAGCAGTTAATTGCAGAGCCGGAATGAACCCAGGCCCTCTAATATCCAGACCCATGTTTTATTTCCACTAGGCAACACTGCTTCTCAGAAAATGTTTCTCTTTGTGTGTATATATACATAAATTATGCATTTTTCTCCCCTGGGTTCCATAATCAATAATAAAGAAACTAGTAGTCAAGAAATATGCCAAAGATTAATGTTAGGAAGACTTGCTATGAAGAGGCTGGAAAAACTCATTAAATGGGATGTTACGATTGCCACAAAAATACAAGTTGTCAATTTTATGGTGTTTCCAGTGACACTCGATGGATCTGAAAGCTGGACGGTGAAAAAACAGGATAAAAAGAACATTGATTCTTTTGAAATGTGGTGTTGGAGAGGCTTTTGAGAATACTATGGACTGCCCCAAAAACAAATGAATGGATTTTAGAGCAAATTAAGCCAAATTGGCCTTGGAAGGCCAAATGACTAGACTTAGGTTAGCATCTTTTGGACACATAATCAGGAGGACTAATTCTCTGGAGAAGACATTAATGCTAGAAAAGTCCAGGGAAAATGAGGAAGAGGCAGACCAGCAGCTAGATGGACAGAGACCATAACAATGATAACGGAAGAACTGTTAGAAAGTTGCGGGTTATGGCCGAGGACAGGACGTTCTGGAGAAAATATATCCATGGAGTCGATATGTATTGGAAATGACTTGATGGCACTTAATAATAAGAAATAATAATATGCTGTAGTAATTTACTGTACACATATTTGTAAGGTGCATCATCAAGGTACACCATTTTTCAAGGTTATTACTGAAATGGTGACTTCAGTTACACAAATACACTCCATATAATTGTCCTTTGTACTTATAGATGATGTTTAGGACAGTGAAATACACCATGAGTGTGTGTGTGTGTGCGACTGAAAAGGCCACATTCCTGGCCACATTGTGTGTGCACAAAAAATCTCTTCCTAATTGAGTTGATTGATTTTGGCAGAACATAGCACCGCTTTTCATCTTTCATTCATTCAATCATACTTATTAAGTGCTTACTGTGGGCAGAGCTTGGTACTAAGTGCTTGGGCAAAGTACAATACAATAGTAAACAGTGACATTTCTGGCCCACAATGAGCTGTCTCTTGTACATCACAAAGTTTTGGCTCAAAAAGAGCTTTTCCTTTCTTGGTAGTAATATACCACCTTATTTTTACCTCAGAAATCCCGTTTTCAGTTTGAATATAACATTGTCTGGTGTTCTGTTTTTCTCTGTTCTCCTTGTTTTCATTTTCCCACTTTCAGTTCCTCATGTAGTACTTGTTTGGTTATCATCGCATTGTTTATTTTCTTTGCATGTCTCGTCTCATGAGAAGCAGTATAGCCTAGCAGAAAGAGTAAGGGTGTGGGAGTCAGAGGACCTGGGTTCTAATTCTGCCTCTGCCAAGTGCTTGCTGTGCGACCTTGGGCACTTCACTTCTTTGTGCCTCAGTTTCCTCAACTATAAACAGGGCTTACATTATTGTGGGCAGATAATTTGTTGTATTGTAGTCTCCCAAATGCTTAGTACAGTGCTCTGCACAGTAAACACTCAATAAATACAATGAATGAATGAATTACTGTTCTCCCTTCTTCTTAGACTGTGAGCCCCATGTGGGACAAGGACTGTGTCCAACCTAGTTAGCTCATATCTACCCCAGTGCTTACAGCAGTGTTTGACACATAGTAAGTGATTAACAAATAAATAATAATGATGATGATGATGATTGTGGTATCTACCCCAGTGCTTAGTACAGTGCTTGGCACATAGTCACTGCTTAGCAAATACCATCATTATTATTAGTGAAGCAGAATGGCCTAGTGGCAAGAACACGGGCTTGGGATTCAGAGGGCCTGGGTTCTAATCCCAGCTCCACCATTTGTCAACTGTATGACCTTGGGCAAGTCACCAAACTTCTCTGTGCCTCAGTTACCTCATCTGTATAATGAGGATTGATACTGTGAGCCCCATGTGGGACAACCTGATTAACTTGTATCTATCTCAGAGCTTAGAAAAGTGCTTGGCACCTAGTAAGCACCTAACAATTACCATAATTATTATTATTATTATTATGCGCTTACTATGTGCCAGACACTATACTAAATGCTTGAGTAGTTACAAGGTAATTGGATTGCACACAATCCTTGTCCCACATATAGATCACCATCATAATACCTCCTTTAAAGATAATAATAATCATAGTAACAATAATAATAGTAATCATAATAATAAATAATCCAGAATGGCTGTGTTTTGCAGAACACAGTTTAGCTGCCAGGAAACTGTGTGAAACTGTGACTTTAGTGGAAAATTTAATTGCTTATGATCCTGCCTTGCTATTTGTTATTGAATAGAGTCTATAAATGTTGCAGATGGATCCACTCATGAGACCAGATGTGATAGCTTATGAGGTCCAGGTCTTTCAGGTCTAGGAAAGCTCAGACGAAGACTTCAACTCTCTAGCTCTTTCATTCAGTCTGGAGCCTATTACCAAGTTGCTTGCTACACTCTGTTTAACAGTCTCCCAAATGATGTGCTGACCTTCTTGATTCGATCTTCTACCTCTTTGTCTATCAGCACATCGTTGGTCAGTGGGCTGTCAAGGTAACAGAATTCTGGGAGTACTTAGCTCTGTATTGCTATTATAAATTTTGCTCATATATGCAGCTTCCCTGGTGCTGACACAACACAATGGTTTTCTTTAGATCTATCATCAGCCCATAACACCTAGTTAATTTGGAGAAGCAGTTTACTGTGATTTGTATGTTTTCTTCCATGCATACTTAGGGCACAGTCATCTGCATATTACCATTCTTAAATCGTTAGTGAGCATTTAAGATGATCATGAAAAACCACCGAAAAAGTAATTGAATGTTATATAAACAAACAAACCAAAAAAATACTGAACAAAAAAGACACAAGTTATACTGTGGACAAAAATGTATTGTCACATTTTTTTAACTGTAAGAAGAGACCTTCATTTAATACCCTATCTAAATGAAAGGTTGTTCTAGCTGAGAACTTGGCTTCAGGGATGTGTGGAAGTATAAAGTCCTAGGGAGAACACAAACCCAGATCATTCCAGATTTGGGAAAGACTTGGCTATTAGCTGGAGGAGATAGGTTTGGCTCTTGTTTGCTGTACCCATGCTGAGGTCTGAGTCCACATCATTATTCATTCATTCATTCCAGAGCACTGATTCTGGAAGCAGAAGATGCTATTCTTCAGCATTCATTCATTCATTTAATTGTATTTATTGAGTGCTTATTGAGTACAGAACACTACATTGAGTGCTTGGGAAAGTATAATGCAGCAATAAAGAGAGACAATCCCAGTCCACAGCAAGTTCACAGTCTGGAGGTGGGGAGACAGACATCAATACAATTAAACATACATCAATATAAATAAATAAAATTACAGATACATAAGTGCTGTGGCGGGAGAGGAGATCAAAGGGAGCAAGTCAAGATGTGACAAAAGGGAGATGAGGCAAATTGGGGCTTAGCTAAGCAAAGATCTGTCTAGTAGGCTCCTCCTCTACAGTGGAAGCTCCTTGGGGGCAGGGAACATATCTACCAAATCGGTTGTATTGAACACTCCCAAACACTAAACGCAGTGCTCTGCACACGGTAAGCACTCAATAAATACCAGTGAATGATTAATTCCTCTCCTCAGCTTGGAACTCCTTTCCCTAACAAAATCCACTAGACCATAAATTTAAAATCTCTCTAAAATCGCTCCTTCACCAGGTTGATGTCCCCAGTTGATTCACAACAGCCACCCGCAATGTGTGTATCCTTTAACCTTATTCTTATCACTATGATGCATATGTATATGTCTATATATTTATATGCCTTCAATTAGTTACTTTAGTTGTGATATTTTTGTACTACTTCCTATTGATACTTTTCTTTCCTTTGGCCTTGAATATCTATTATCACTCAGCTGTAAGCTCTATAAGGGAAAGGAACATGTACCTTGCTAAAAGAAATTAGTACAGTTATCAGTACAGGCTGATAACAGCCTATGTAGGTGATTGATTTATTGAGGATTGAGCATCTTGCCATCAAAGGAGTGCAATGAGAAGCAGCATGGCTCATTGGAAAGAGCCCGGGCTTGGGAGTCAGAGGTCATGGGCTCTAATCCCTGCTCCGCCACTTGTCAGCTGTGTGACCCTGGGCAAGTCATTTAACTTCTCTGTACCTCAGTTACTTCATCTGTAAAATGGGGATTAAGACTGTGAGCCCCATGTGGGACAACCTGATAACCTTGCATTTACCCCAGCACTTAGAACAGTGCTTGGCACATAGTAAATGCTTAACAAATACCATAATTTATTATTATTATGCCTCAATAATTGCCTCAATCTCATCTTTACCCTTTTGATTAATCAGTCCAATTAATCCACTGAATTTACTGAGTGCTTACTGTGTGCAGAGCACTGTACTAAGCACTTGAGAGAGTAGAATATAACACTGTTGGTAGGCTTGGTTCCTGCCCACAGCGAGTTTACAGTCTGCAAGGGGAACAATACTAATGATGGTGACGTCTTTGTTAGCCTCTGGCATCTCCTCTGTGTTCCACAGGTAGAGGAAGAGTTTGTAAAACACATGAAGCAGTGTTCCCCTCCATGATGATCTATTTTAGCAGCATTCCCTGTAGGAGTACTGTCATTATGAACCAGACCCCATAATTTGGCAAAGTCTTCCAAGATGGTGGGATTACTTGCCACCTCAAATATTAAACTATGTCTGTCATCAGTCTAGTGACAAGGTGGTGGAGCCAGGCAAGAGGAAGGATGGAATACCCGAGTGATCCAGGCACTAACCCTCCTGTAGTTGCTCACTGTCCACCCCTCTTCCTCTCCTCTGTCTCATGGAGGGGTGGCGGCCATGGGGAATGGGGGATTTAGAAAGGAGCCGCCTGCCTCGGGGAATGGAGATGTAGGATTGTGGGGTTTATGGAGGTGGTGATGGAGACAGTAATGGAGGCTATGATGGAGAAACCATGGTGGAAGTGGTGATGGAGACATTAATGGTGGCAGTGATGGACATGGTGATGAAGGTGATAACAGAGACCATGATGGAAGCCATGATGGAGGCTGTGATGGTGGCAAGTATCACCCCAACCTCCACCAAAGAATATCACAAGGGGTGCTGGGAACCTCACATGGATGAATTTACATCTAGTTTTGATAGTAAATATACATTTTTGTGGCATTTGTTAAGTGCTTACTTTACACCAGGCACTGTTCTAAGCACTAGGGTAGTTCCAGGGTAATCAGGTTGGACAGAGTTCATGTCCCACATAAGACTCACAGTCTTCAACCCCATTTTACAGATGAGGGAGCTGAACCACAGAGAAGCAAAGTGACTTTCCCAAGGTCACACAACAAGCAAGTTGACAAATGTGGGATTAGAACCCAGATCCTTCTGACTCCCAGTACCGTGCTGAATCCACTAGGTCTCTAAATCCTCTAAATTCTCTGGAATTTTCATGAGAAAAAAGACTGGTGTTCTATAGCAAATACAAATCACTGGCCTGAAAATCCATCCTTCCAGAGGTAAGGATTGTTGTGTCCTCTTTCTTCTCCTTGAGATACCTGAGAAGCAGCGAAGGGAGGGAAATATTTCGATCCCAGATAAGCGGACTGTGAGTGGCAGGTGTTCTAATCAGTCAGATCCTGTATGTAGGAACTAATTAGAAGGCTCGGCTCATGAAGGGGTCATAAATCAGCCCCTTCAACTAGGTGGAGGATGATTAATCCATCAATCAATCAACTGTATTTTTTGAGCTCTTACGGTATGCAAGAGGACTGTACTTACTGTGTGCAAGAGCTTGGGAAAGTAGGATACAACAGAGTTGATAAACACATTCTCTGCCTACAACAAGCTTACAGTCCAGAGAGATCCGAGAAAGGTGCCCAGGCACATCTGCAATTAGCCAAATGAGCAACCAAATCATTTTCACGTTTGTGGGTAGTCCATCATGTCCAGATCTTCCCTGCTTTTTCATGGACTGTGAACCATTCATTCATTCAATAGTATTTATTGAGCGCTTACTATGTGCAGAGCACTGTACTAAGCACTTGGAATGTACAAATCAGTAACAGATAGAGATAGTCCCTGCCCTTTGACAGGCTTACAGTCTAATCGGGGGTGAGGGGTGGGGCAGCATGTCTTAGTGGAGAGAGCATGGGTTTAGGAGTCAGAAGGACCTGGGTCCTAATCCTGGCTCTGCCTCATGTCTGCTATGTTACCCTGAGCAAGTCACTTAACTTCTCTAGGCCTCAGTTACTTTGTCTGTAAAATGGGGGTTAAGAGTATTGAGCCCCATGTGGGACAGCGATTGTGTCCACCCCAATTAACTTGTATCTAACCAGAGTGCTTAAAACAGTGCGTGACACAGAGTTAGCACTTAACAAATACCATAATCATTATTATTAGCTGGGACTAGTGTCATGGCATCACAGGTTAAAAGGTTCTATATGCTATAGAGAAGCAGCATAGCTCAGTGGAAAGAGCACGGGCTTGGGAGTCAGCGGTCATGGGTTCGAATCCTGGCTCTACCACTTGTCAGCTGTGTGACTGTGGGCAAGTCACTTCACTTCTCTGTGCCTCAGTTACCTCATCTGTAAAATGGGGATTAAGACTCTGAGCCTCACGTGGTACAACCTGATTACCCTGTATCTCCCCCAGTGCTTAGAACAGTGCTCTGCACATAATAAGTGCTTAACAAATACCAACATTATTATTATTATTATGTAGGCTTTCACCATCAACGGTACAACATTTGTTCAGATGAATTTTGAAATGCAGTTACCATTTCTTCAGGATTCCCTTCTTATCTGGGCTAGGACTGATGCACAAGCAGTACGTCTGTAATGTCATTATTCAGAGGTTCTTGGTTTTGTGGGTGTCTGTAGAGTCTGGAATCTTTTCATCTTCCACATTCCACTGCATGGCCATGTATTTCCATAGCAAGAGGTGGATGTCACAGCACAGGTTTCTATAAATGGCATTTGAGTCAAGGAGGTGTTATATGGTGTTGTTGATATAGATAGTGTTTTGCTGCAATTAATCAATTTTTGGCATTTATTAAGCATTTTCTATGCACAGAGCACATTCTGTATTAAGCACTTAATTGTCTTTTTTATCTGAGTCATTCACATCAAACCAGTCTTGGTGACTACCCTTGTCCATTTCCAAGTTTTTGATGACTGCCTACTAGGAAAATGTAAATTAAATGTGGCCTTAATATACAGAAGCCTTTTCAGATAGTTTTACATAGGGACTGGCCTTTACTTTGTAGTTTTAGTGTATTGTAAGCACTCAGTAAATTTTAATTGCATAATTTTCTTTCATTATGGGCTAAAAAAATTAAAGCCGCTAAAAAAACCCAGAGGTTTAGGTAATAAATACTATGTCTGGCACACAGCCATCAAGAAGGGAGTGGTTCTCTTTGTGCAAAATCTCTATATTGAAAATGAGAGAAGGAAGCAGAAGAGAAAACAATGCCAGAATCTGCACACATTAAGCACAGAAACAATGGATAACCTTTCTGTGTGTCCACTGTGGCCCTCTCTGCCATTATACATTCACAGATGAACTTCATCATTATGGAGTCCTCTTCAAATATTCATTCATTCATTCATTAATAGTATTTATTGAGCGCTTACTATGTGCAGAGCACTGTACTAAGCGCTTGGAATGTACAATTCAGCAACAGATAGAGACAATCCCTGCCCACTGATGGGCTTACAGTCTAATCAGGGGAGACAGACAAAAACAATAGCAATAAATAGAATCAAGGGGATATACACCTCATTTACAAAATAAATAAGGTAGTAAAAATACATACAAATGAGCAAATGAGCACAGTGCTGAGGGGAGGGGAAAGGTGATGGGGAGGAGCAGAGGGAAAGGGGGGAAATGGGGTTTAGCTGAGGGGAGGCAAGGGGGGGGGGGCAGAGAGGCAGCAGAGGGAGCAGAGGGAAAAGGGGAAGCTCAGTCTGGGAAGGCCCCTTGGAGGAGGTGAGCTCTCAGTAGGGCTTTGAAGAGGGGAAGAGAGTTAGTTTGGCAGAGTTGAGGAGGGAGGGCATTCCAGGACAGTGGGAGGACGTGGGCCAGTGGACGACGGAGGGCCAGGCAAGAATGGGGGACAGTGAGGAGGTGAGCAGCAGAGGAGCGGAGGGTACGAGGTGGGCAGTAGAAAGAGAGAAGAGAGGAGAGGAAGTGGGGGCAAGGTGATGGAGAGCCTTGAAGCCTAGAGTGAGATGTTTTATTTCATGCGGAGGTTCATGGGCAACCACTGGAGGTTTTTAAGGAGGGGAGTGACATGCCTAGAGGGTTTCTGCAGGAAGATGATCCAGGCAGCGGAATGAAGAATAGATTGGAGCGGGGAGAGACAGGAGGAAGGGAGATCAGAGAGAAGGCTGACACAATAATCCAGCCGGGATATTATGAGAGCCTGTACCAGTAAGATAGCCATTTGGATGGAGAGGAAAGGGCGGATCTTGGTGATATTATAAAGGTGAGACCGGCAGACCATGGTGACGGATTGGATGTGTGGGGTGAATGAGAGAGCTGAGTCAAGGATGACACCAAGGTTGCGGGCCTGAGAGATGGGAAGGATGGTCATACCACCCACAGTGATAGGGAAGTCAGGAAGAGGACAGGGCTTGGAAGGGAAGATAAAGAGCTTAGTTTTGGACATGTTGAGTTTTAGGTGGTGGGCAGACATCCAGATGGAGACATCCTGGAGGCAGGAGGAGATACAAGCCTGAAGGGAGGGGGAGAGAACAGGGGCCGAGATGTAGATCGGTGTGTCATCTGTATTGAGATGATAGTTGAGTTCACCAAGGGAGTGAGTGTAAATGGAGAACAAAAGAGGGCCAAGAACTGACCCTTGAGGAACCCCTACAGTTAGAGGATGGGAGAGGGAGGAGGAGCCTGCGAAGGAAACCAAGAATGAATGGCCAGAAAGATAAGAGGAGAACCAGGAGAGGATGGAGTCCATGATGCCAAGGTGAGATAAGGTATGGAGGAGAAGGGGAGCGTAAACAGTGTCAAAGGCAGCTGAGAGGTCAAGGAGGATTAGGATAGAGTAGGAGCCATTGGATTTGGCAAGAAGGTCATGGGTGACCTTTGAGAGAGCAGTCTCGGTAGGGTGGAGGGGACGGAAGCCAGATTGGAGGGGGTCCAGGAGAGAATTTGAGTTAAAGGAATTCTAGGCAGCGAGTGTAGACAACTTGTTTTAGGAGCTTGGAAAGGAAGGATAGTAGGGAGATAGGGTGATAACTGGAAGGGGAAGTGGGGTCGAGAGAGGGGTTTTTTTAGGATGGGGGAAACATGGGCATGTTTGAAGGCAGAGGAGAAGAAGCCACTGGATATAAAAACAACTATGTAAGATATTATGTTATTTTTTTGGTTCCCTGTTCAGTCTTCTCTACAGTGATCCTGAGAAAAGAGAGAGGTGGGCCCCAAGTCTGTCAAATATCTGTGGTCGTTCAGGGGGTGTAGGTAGGCATGGGACAGGGAACAGATTAGGTAGGAAGATTGGGGGTCACTGACTTCTTTGAGAAAAGTGACAACCTCACCTTCTTTACCTTAATCAAATCTCAAGAAGCTGGGGTTTTGGTCTTGTTCAAAGGATGTTCTTCCTTGCTATTTCAGTGGGGTGGTGATGTTTCCCCATGAAACGATTTTTTTTTAAATTATCAACAATAGAAAGATATTTGTATTTACAGATAGGAGCCCAAAAAGGCTTAGATAGTAATCAAACTGTGATATTTGTTAAGCTCTTACTTTGTGCAAGACACTGAACTAAGCTCTAGTGTACAGATAAGATAATCAGGTTGGATACATTCCCTTCCCATATGAGGCTCACAGTCTGAGGCTGACAGATTATGAAACTGAGGCACAGAGATATGAAATGATTTGCCCAAGGTCACACAGCAGAAAAGGAATTAGACCCACGGTCCTCTGACTCCTAGGTCTGTGCTCTTTCCATTTGGCCATGCTGCTTCCCATGAGAGCTAATGAGAGACCACTTGACTATTCTTGCAGAAACCAAAAAGGGAAATAAGGTCATCACACAGCTGTGAAAGGAAGGCTTGAGGTAAACTATTTAAAGAGGGAAAGATTATCATGTAGACTATCATATCAAGAGTATTATCAGACAAAAACTCCTCACCATTGGCTCTGAAGCAGTCCATCACCTTGCCCCCTCTTACCTCACCTTGTTTCTCTCCTTCCCAGCTCACATATTTCACTCCTCTGGTGTCGCTAACCTTCTCCCTGTGCCTCGATCTCACCTGTCTCACTGCCATCCCCTGGCCCACTTCCTGTCTCTGGCCTGGAACACCCTCCCTCCTCAAATCCGACAGACGATTACTCTCCCCAACCTTAAAGCCTTACTGAAGGCACATCTCCTCCAAGAGACCTTCTCAGACTAAGCCCCATTTTTCCTCATCTCCCACTCCCTTCTGAGTCACCCTGACTTGCTCCCTTTGCTCTTCCCCCACTCTCAGGTCCAGAGTAATGTATATATCTGTAATTTTGTTTATTTGTTTTGATATGTCTCTCTCCACCCTCCCAAGACTGTGACCTCACTGTGGGGAGGGATTGTCACTCTTTATTGTTGTATTGTACTTTCCCAAGCAGCTAGTACAGTGCTCTGCACACAGAGATTAATAAATATGACTGACTGAATGTTGAATAAAGTAGAAGAGAGTTGACGTCTCTTAGATGACCTCCTTCTTTCTAACTCTCAGTGGCATTTCTGAACAATTTTATTAAAAACGGTTTTTGTTTTGGTTTGCTTTTATTCTTCCATTATCTCTTAAATGGAAGAACTGGGGTCCGCTGAACCAAAAAAACAAAAAACAAAAACAAAACAACCCAAACCAAAACAAAAAAATCTTTCCTTGGCTGATTTAGTTGTTAAACTGCCTGGAGGCAGGAGATTAGAACTGGTAATCTTGAGATTCTGTTAAAACAGTATTCCAGTGTTTTCCTTTCTTTTATAGTCTTTCTTTTTCATAGAGCAATTTGTTGGTTGATGATGAATTAATTCTGTTCATTTAGCCAATATTTAACCTACTGTTAAGGATTCCAGTTAATGCCATCTCACAAATAGGACCACTGGGAAAATCCCTGTTAGGCAAACAGCAGTGTTAGCTTTTCCTTCATTTTTCACCATCAAACCTCCCCTTTAGTACTAGCTGCAGTTGCTTTGGAAAATGATTATCCAATGGAGTTGAACTACAAGTAGAAAACATAATTCTAGACAGCCCTGCTCCTCTGCTAAGATGTGGACCAGATGTGAATGTTCAGCAAAAGAGAGTCTACAATATGAAACTCAATATCTAGCCCATAGGCAGCTAGAATGAACTCTTGCAACAACAGAGAAGCCTGTCTAGCTTCCTGGATCAATTCATTCAGAGCCTTATAATTCACTAACAGAAATGAAATCATATCCCAGTAAACTAAGATACTATATTTTAGAATACCGAATGTTTAAGATTGTTACTCACCGTAGTGCTTTATCACATTTGAAAAATTATAAACTTCATTAACCATGCACAAATTATAACTCTAACAGCTCTATTGGAAACAAATTTTCCTGATTACAATATATTGCCCACTTTTTCTAGGACCACATAAGAGAGGATTCTATCTCTAATAATATGAGGTCTCTAATGCTAGGACGGAAATACCTTTACCTTTAGCAATTTCCTTAGAGGTAGCATGTGTGATTTTGTTGTATGGAATAAATATTATTGATTATGAGGAACTTAAGAACTTAAACAGTTATTTTTTAAATAAATGTATTTTTTAAACAAATCAGAGATGTTACTGTTCCCTTTGGGCCTTAATATTGCTGAAACAACTTACCTATCTGGGTATATCATATCACTCAAAGATAACTTTTAGTTGGATCAGCATAAATCAACAGTCTGAGTCTGTTCAGTCTAAAGGCTTACCCTCAGTATTGAATGGGATAAATTAGATATACACAGTATTCATAATTAATGTGTTCCTTTCTTTTTATGTTATTTGTTAAGTACTTAGTATGTTCCGGGTGTATAGATACAAGCTAATCAGGTTAGATGCAGCCCATGGGGCTCAGAATCTTAATTCCCATTTTAGAAAAGAGGTAATTGAGGCACAGAGAAGTGAAGTGACTTGCCCAGGTCACACAACAGACAACTGGGGGAGGAAAGATCAGAACTCTTTCAGTTCAGATCAGATCAGAACAGAAGATCAGAGCTAGGCTAATGACTCCCTGGCCTAGCCTCTAGCCACTAGGCCATGCTGCTTCTCACTAGGTCACACAGCTTTTGTGATGTCACATGAGCCAAAAGAACACAGTGACTTTATAGTTTGATACGCAGGGAGTTTTGAAAATACTCTAAAATTGATTTTTAAATGGTTTATTCACTGCCTGGTTTAAAAGTAAAATGAGTTTTAAAACATTTAATTAGATTTTAGGACATAGAAAAGAAAAAAAAAATACGTAAATAAAATTGCATGGTTTTGATTAGACATCTTCTATGTGCTGAAAAACCATCCAGCCTCTGAAAAATTAATCATTTAGTAGAATCCATGCCAATGCATTCAACTAGATTATCCGATTATTTATCCAAATATAAACCGGGAGTACCCATGCATAGCAATTCCCATGGAATTTGGAATCCTTGAGCCATGTTTATGCCAGAAGAGAACAGTACAGTGCAATGCTGTATTGCCTAACCCACATAGTCTTCCAAATGGAGTTAGTCCATGTCTGTTATTGTGAAATATTTCAGCTGATAAATGAATTTGAAAAATCCAGTTTGCAAAAATTGATGGTAAAATTTGGGGTCATAAAAGCACTTATGTTTTTAGAATCACAGTACAAAAATCATTCGGCTTTCTCCCATATCTCTAGAAATGTATTCTTCATTCCCTGAAATTGCAAACTTCTTAAGGGAAGGAATCATGGCCACCTACTCAATTTTACTCCCCGAAATCCTTAGTACAGTGCTCTACCCATAGTAAGCTTCTAGAGGCTTCTGATTGATTGGCTTTGATTGATTAATCAATAATTAATTTACTGGGGCTAAGCAATAGTTTTTTTTAATCAACATGTTTGTATAAAAAGATGAAAAGTGTTTAATGCCCAAACATCAGTATGGCTCATGAATTTTGAAAGATCCAGAGCAGCATGGTGAGTATAAAAAGCTTGGGTTTGGGAGTCAAAAGCCAGAGTTCTAGTTTCACTTCTACCCCTGCATGCTTCTGTGTCCTTAAGAGAGTCACTTAACCTGTCGGAGCCTCAGTTTCCTCATCTGTAAAATGAAGATGAAATATTTTTTCTTCCCTTCTCTCAGAATATGTCTCATATGTGGGATGGAAACTGTATCTGATTTGGTTTTCTTGTATGTCTTTCCAGATCTTAGCATGTGGTAAGAATTTATTTAAGACCATCAACAGTTTTATTTTTATAATTATCAGTCAGGGGGTAGGGAGAAAAGGGAGTCTGACTGCAATCTGCCAAATCTCTGACAGTTGAAGGGAGACCAAGGGAGGAGTTTTCATTTTGCCACCCCTTAGACTTAATGCCATCTTTTAGTTTAGTCATTATAAACTTCTATGTCACATGCGATAAAAACGTAGTGTAGATTCAAGTTGAAAATGTTTACAACATATCTCACCTGTCAACAAAGGAATTGCTGATGTTGTAGGGAACAATCAGTGGTATTTATTGAGAGCTTACTGTGTGCAAAGTGCTGCATGAAGCCCCTGAGCGTGCAGTACAATAGAATTGGTAGATATGTTCCTTGACCAAAAAGAGCTTATTAATCAATAAATCGATTGTATTTATTCAGCATTTACTAGGAGAATCCAATATAACTGAGTTGGTAGACATACTCCCTAATTACAATGAGCTTGCAGTCTAGAGGGGGAGACAGAGGCTAATATAAATGATTAAATTATGCGTATGTACGTAAGTGCTGAGGGACTGAGTAAGGAATGAATAAAGAGTACTAATCCAAGTGCAAGGGCCAAGCAGAAAGGAGTGGAAGAAGTGGAAAAGAGATCCTAGTCAGGGAAGGCCTCTTGGAAGAGATGCACTTTTAAGAAGGCTTTGTAGGTGGGGAAAGAGATTGTCAGATATAGAGGGGGAGGGTGTTCCAAACCAGAGGTAAAAGGTCAGAGGTGAGATAGTTGGGATAGAGGTACAGTGAGTAGGTTGGCGTTAGAGAAGTGAAGTGTGCACGCTGGATTGTAGTAGGAAAGCAGCAAGGCAAGTTTGGAAGGGGCCAGGTGATTGAGTGATCTAAAGCCAACAGTAAGCAGTTCTGTTTGATGCAGAGGGGGATGGGCAACTCTGGAAGTTCTTGAAATGTGGCAAAATATGGACTGACTGGTTTGGTAGAAAAACGAGACAAGTGAAGTGTGGACTGGAATGGGGAGAGGCAGGGAGATAGGTCAGCAAGGAGAATGATGGCAATAATCAAGGCAGGATAGGATTATTATCTTAGATTAACATGCTAATAGTTTGGATGGATAGGACACGGCAGATTTTAGCAATGTTGTGAAGGTAACAGGATTTGGTGACAGACTGAACATATGAAATGAATGAGGGAGATGAGCAAATGATAACGGGTTACTGTTTATGGATTTGTGAAACGGGGAGGATGGTGGTGCTGTCTACAGTGATGAGAAAGTCAGTGGGAGAATAGGGCTTGGGTGGAAAGATGAGGATAAAGAGTTATACTTTGGACATGTTAAGTTTGAGGTGTCGGTTGGACATCCCAGTAGAGATGTCCTGAAGACAGGAGGAAATGCAAGACTGCAGAGAAGGAGAGAGATCAGGGCTGGAGGTGTTGATTTGAGAATCATTCACATAGAGATGGTGGTATAAGCCATGGGAGTGAATGAGTTCTCCAAGGGAGTGGATGTAGATGGAGACTAGATGAGGACCCAAAACTGAGACTTGAGGGACTCCCAAAGTTAGGGAATGGGGAATAGAAGAGGAGTCCATAAAAGAGACTGAGACTGACCGGCCAGAGAGATAGGAGGAGAACCAGGAAAGGACAGTATCAGTGAAGCCAAGATTGGATAATATTTCTAGGAGAAGCGGGTGGTCGACAGTGTTGAAAGCAACTGAGAGGTCAACAATGATTACGATGGAGTAGAAGCCATTGGATTTATCTTATAGTCCAACTGGGGAGTCAGACATCAAAATACATTACAAGCAGAGGAAATAGAATACAAGGATAAGAAGTACCATAGGGCTAGGATGGATTGGGCTGGGTTGAGTATCAAAGTATCAAAGGGCTAAAGACTGATGTTTCTCTGTGGTGGGGAGTAATCCAGATGTAAGTGCACAGAAGAGAGGGCAGAGAGGTGGGAAAATGAGTGATTAGTCAGGAAACACCTCTTAGAGGTGATGTGTTTTTAATTAAGTGTCGATGATGGGAAGAGTGGTGATTTCCCTGATAGGAGGAGACCAGGAGTTCAAGGAAAGCGGGAGGTCCGGAGTAAGTGGATGTCAACAAGGCAGACAAAATAGAGGTACAGGGAGCAGGTTGCCATTAGAGGAATCAAGTATGTTGGCTGTAGTGGAAGATTAGTGAGGGTAGGTAGGAAGGGAAGAGTTGAATAAGTGCTTTAAAGCCAATGATAAGTAGTTTCTCTTTGAGGTGGAGATGGGTTTAGAAAAAATGATCTAGGTGGCAAAGTAAGAATGAACTAGAACAGGAGGCCAAGAAGTCAGCAAGGAGACTGATGCAGCAATCAAGGTGGAATATGGCATGTCCTTGGACCAGCATGGTAGCAATATGGATGGAGAAGGGACAGATTTAGAGATGTCATGAAGGTAGAAACGAGAGGATTTCATGACAGAGTGAATATTCAAATGAATGAGAGATGAACCTAGGGTATTGCCAAGTCTATGGGTGGGTGAGATGGGGAGAATGGTTGTCTACAGCGATGGGAAAGTTAGTGAGAGGAGTTCTGTTTTGAACATGCTAAAAGGGATTTTGGGGGCACCCAAGAAACAGGAGGGACTGATTAAGGTCAGGGCTGGAGAGGTAGATTTGGGAGTGAAAATCCCACCACAACACTTTTTTTTCTATTTCCTTTGTTACTCCAGCTTGTTTCTTATATTGAGCCTCACAGATATTTTCTTCCAAGAGCCTCATTACATTTGTTAAAAACTCATCCTAACTTGCGAACACAATCACCTTACTCCCTGGAGGCACCGTTTCTGGGCTGTGTGATGGTCATAAAAGGAATACTCCTTCTCTGTTACTTTGTTGTCATATCTTCATCTGTTTTCCTGGGTGCAAATTGAAAAAAAAATTCAATCAGCGAATGGCATTTATCGAGTTTTGAAAATGTGCAGAGCCCTGTACTCAGTGCTAGGGAGAGTACAATATAGTAGGTAGCTATATCCCCTACATTCAAGGAGTTTACAGTCTCACAGGGGAGACAGACGTTAAAATATATTACAGGCAGGGGAAGCAACAAAGTTTAGAAATATGTATAAAAATGCTGTAGAGACAGAATAATTTTCAAATGCTTAGGTGTAGATTTAAGTGCATAGATGGCACAGGAGGGAGGGGATATGTTGAAGAGATGAGAGATTAGTCATGGAAGGCTTTCTGGAGGAGGTCTGATTTTAGTAGAGCAGTGAAGATGTTGGTCTGCTGTGTTTGTGGAGGGAGTTCAGGCCCATTTTATCTTTGATATCAAAGGCTTTAGTTTGTCTTTTTATTTTCTTCTGAAACGTTGACTCAACAAAATGTGGTGTTCTAGACAGAGTCCTTTAACCCTGACTTTTCCCATTGTTCTTTCCCCCGCACTGAGGCAATTAGATGCTTTTCCACAGTAGGTAAATGTATCACTGTTCAATAATTTCCAGGGAAGCTCCCCTGCACAGGTGGGAAAAGAGGATGCTCCCACATCTGTCAAAATGAGAATGGCGTTGCCAAGTGTGAGTGCCACCCGGGGTACCATCTGTCTGCAGAAAAAAAGCCCTGTGGAGGTAAGAAGCTTGGTTTGATGGCTTAATCATGTAATTATTTTAAACTTAGTTGTAATTAAACTTCAAATAGATCAGGTGAGAAAAATGATATTTGCATTTTTGCCAAAAGATATGTTTTAATAATTGAAATGAAGTCCTTTCTTGATTACCTGGAAAGGTACAGAGAAATTGATGATCGTGAATTATTTTAAGTTCAATCAGTTGGAAAATAATTAAAATAAGATTTCTGAATACTTTTCTTATCATGAATTTATATTCCAAAATTCTCAGCTACACTGTAGGCATTTTGTGCAGGCGACTGAGGCTATTATGCAGGTGATTGTGAGTCCCACATGGGACCACCTGATTACCTTGTACCAACCCCAGTGCTTAGAACAGTGCTTGGCACATAGTAAGTGCTTAACAGATACCACTATTATTATTATTATTATTTTTAATTAACAGT
Organism: Ornithorhynchus anatinus; assembly: GCF_004115215.2. NCBI lineage: Eukaryota > Metazoa > Chordata > Mammalia > Monotremata > Ornithorhynchidae > Ornithorhynchus > Ornithorhynchus anatinus. Next base: position 162,296,990 of record NC_041728.1, read on the forward strand.
ATTTATTGAGCACCACCTTAATGCAGAAGCGGGGTATTAAGTGCTTGGGAGAGTATAATAGCCTACTTGGACATGATCTCTGCCATTAATCAGTTTACAGTATAGCTATAAGTTGATGATATTAAGCACTGATGGATAGAGCAGTAAGTATTTTTGGAAATTATGAGTAAAATTTTAGGGAGGAGAAATAGGCTATATTTCACAATATAAGGTAAATATCTTGAATTTTCTGAATTCCCAATAAATGCATGTATTGGGAATTTGGCTGAGGATAAATTACAAAAATTGAATGTGATATGTACATAATGAGTGAACTCAGAATCATAACAGACATAAAAGTGATTACTTTTATGAAAAATTCCAAACAAATAACTTTGACAAAGCATATAATCCTTTTCTTCCATCACAATGTTTAAATGAAACAAAAGCAGTTAAATCCAGTCTTAACTATAAAAACACAAGCTCCCTAAACTGCCTCACTAATGCACACCTGGAGAAATTATAAGAAATTGAGTAGATCTACAAATTATATTTTTGGAGTAAATGAGTTTAAAGAAATTATGATTACACTTAATTTTTTTAAAAAATAAAATAATGAAATGAATTCTTTGCCTTATGTAATGCCACCTTTAAGTCACAATCCTTATCTTTCTGAATTAGTGAAGTTATTAAATTACATCACTGAATACCTAGCTTGTCTCATTCCATTCATTCAATCATTCATTCAATCCTATTTATTGAGCACTTACTGTGTCAGAGCAGTGTACCAGGTGCTTGGGGAAGTACAGTACAGCAATAAATAGTGACAATCCCTGCCCACAATGAGTTCATTCATTCAGTCATATTTATTGAGCACTGTGTGTACAGCACTGTAATAAGCACTTGGAAAGTACCACTGGGAAACAGATAGAGACAATCCCTACCCAACAATGGGCTCACAGTCTGGGGGTTGGGGGCGGAGGGGAAGAAGGCAGACATCAATACAAATAAACAGACATCAATATAAATAAATGAAATTACAGAAATACATGTAAGTGCTATGGACCTCTTCCAGGTGTGGCAAGATACTGCAACCACCATTTTTCAGCCATTTTTTATTTACAGCCATTTTTCAATTACAAATGAATGATGATTTTCTCTGACATTTTTTCTCCAGCTGATTGACTGGTCACTGTAGAATGGAAAGTTGCCCAATTGGAATTATATCAAAGGCTTATATTCTACATTTAATGTTACCAGAACAAATGACTCATATGAGCTTACATGCAAATGGGCCTGTGACTTGGTCTTGAGCTTGTGTGAGTAAGGGAATTAAATTCCAGCATGTTGGTTTTTTTCCCCAATTCAATGCATATTTGTTGTTCCAGATATTAAAGAGTGAACCAGAAGGATGGGTCTCTGGGTTCATCATTGTGTGAGCACAATGAAATCCTTCACCTTTGCCAGTACCCTGGCTATGGATCTAAGGACTGATGGGAAGTAATGTTACTTTAAGTGACTGGTATAACATATAACATTTGATTTTACTTCAAACTCCAGGAAATCTGCTCAGGTCAAAAATACCTAAATACCAATCAATCAATCCATCAGTGATAGTTATTGAATATTTGCTATTTGTGGAACACCATAACTAGGGCATCTGTACCCCATGATGCAAATATGTCTCTTCTTGTTCTGCTTCTTTTCTTCCTCCTCCTTTTCTTTCCCTTGCACGATTGAGGTGGAAAGGATGTATAGCACTAATAGAAGCTATAAACTCATCCTCTACATTGCAAACTTCCAACTCTATTGCGGGGTACTCCCCTAAGTGCTTAGTACAATGAGTACTGTACTCAATAAGTACTGATGATTGATTACATTATGGTATTTGTTAAGCATTGACTCTGTGGCAAACACTCTGCTCAGTTCTAGGGCAGATACAGGGTAATCAGATCAGATAACAGTCCCTATCCCCAGTGAGGTGCACCGTATTAAAGGGAGAGATCATAGCTATCTCCCCTATATATTGTTATTATTACTATTATTGAAGGCAAAGTCATGCCTATCAACTTCAATGTACTGTACTCTCCCAAGCACTAAACTCAGGACTCAATTAATTGGTTGATTAATTGATTGATTCACTGCAGGAGAGGAATCAAAAAGGGATGTGCAGTTTGACTCCCCTTTTTTCTACTCTGATTAGAAATGTGTCACGAACCCCCCACGCCCACCCCCTGCCCAGGCTCATACCAACCATTACCTTCCTGGACCAGGGAAGCCTCGGTGACATGTACTACAGTCAAACCTCACCTCTGATTACCAAGGTTACTGTGGAAAGTTTTTTACTTAGTTTTACCAACATGCAAGGGAGTGACACATATACATACTCACTCCACTCCACCAAAGGCCCAATACCAGTCTCCTGGTCAAGGGAGTCCGTTCTGCCACTGTGTCTTCTTTTGGGCTTCTGAGTGCTGTTGTCTTAATAATAATAATGTTGGTATTTGTTAAGCGCTTACTATGTGCCGAGCACTGTTCTAAGCGCTGGGGTAGACACAGGGGAATCAGGTTGTCCCACGTGGGGCTCACAGTCTTAATCCCCATTTTACAGATGAAGTAACTGAGGCGCAGAGAAGTTAAGTGGCTTGCCCAGAGTCACACAGCTGACAAGTGGCAGAGCAGGGATTCAAACCCAGACCTCTGACTCCAAAGCCCGTGCTCTTTCCATTGAGCCACGCTGCTGCTGTCTTCTGCTGCTGCATCCGAGTGCTGCTCTCCTGCTGCTTCAGCTGCTCCAGCATGCCTTCTCACAATTCAAAATGACCACCTTTTACCTGCCTTAGGCTCTAAATGCAGTCATTGATTAGTCCAGGACTGTTACTGGGTAGAACAGGGAAAGAAAGCTACACCTCCCTCCCTGCTCCGTTCTCACAGACCAGGATTCACCTGTCTCAGGTAAAACTCATCAGTCCCTTCCCAGTCTCTTCCTCCTTGTTGTTCGCGGGATCACCAACAGTCACTAATAGGGCAACTTGTTGTGGACTCACCCCAAAATGTTTCTTAAGAACACATGGTAGGCATTCTCTGCTTTTTGTGCAACCCTTTGATGCTGATCGAGAGATGAAATCCTCTTCCACTTCTAGGCTACTCAAGTTACTGCCTCTTTACTAGCACTAGCTTTACTTCCATTCTCCTAACTAGGATACATCATCCTTGCTTTAAAGCAACCTCCGAACAAAAGAGAAGGAAATTGTCATCTGTTCATTAGATAGAAAATGAGGTTTGGGTATGAGATTTCTAGTTCTACTTTTATAGTAGAAGTAATAATAATAGTAATAATAATAGCTATAATAATTGTGGTATTTGTTAAGTGTTTATCAAGTGACAAGTACCGTGCTAAGCATTAGGATAGATACAAAGACAATCAGGTCAGACACCATCCCTGTCCCACATGGGGCTCACAGTTTATGTAGGAGATTACATTTTTCAACCCCATTTTACAGGAAACTGAATCAGAGAATCTGTGAATCCCACAGAGATTGTAACTGCCATATGGGACAGAGACTGTTCCCAACCTTATAAACTTGTCTCTAGCCCAGTACTTAGAACAGTGTTCTAAGCATATACTAAGTGCTTAAGAAATATCATAATCATGTCACTCATCAGAGAGAAGTTAAGTGATTTGCCCATGACCACCCAGCAGCAAGTGGAGGAATGAGAATTAGAACCTATGTTATTTGACTCCTGCCCCATGCTCTTAAATAGTCATATTGTTACCATAAATCATCTAACTTCTCATTTCCCCCTGAAAAATTCTAATTAATAATCTAAGTTGGTGGGATGTACTAACAGTTATTAGAGCATCTTAAATACAAAAAGTGCAAGAAATGTTTACAAGTACGTAAGCTTACTGTGGGCAGGGAACCTATACACCAACTCTGTTGTATTGTACTTTCCTCAGGGCTTAGAACAGTAATAATAATAATATTAATGTTGGTATTTGTTAAGCGCTTACTATGTGCCGAGCACTGTTCTAAGCGCTGAGGTAGATACAGGGGAATCAGGTTGTCCCACAAGGGGCTCACAGTCTTAATCTCCATTTTACAGATGAGGTAACTAAGGGACCGAGAAGTTAAGTGACTTGCCCAGGGTCACACAGCTGACAAGTGGCCGAGCCGGGATTCAAACCCATGACCTCTGACTCCAAAGCCCGTGCTCTTTCCACTGAGCCACACTGCTTCTAACAGTACTCTGCACACAGTTAGTCCTCTATAAATAAATTAAGTCATCAGTCCCTTCTTGTCTCATTTAATCAGCACAGAAAATATTTGATAGCTGAATCAGTAATTGTGAAACATGGGAGAATATCCAGAATTGAGTTAATCCTCACCTATATGACTTCTTGTGAGGGATTGCATGGTCAGTCTCCTCTGCAATTTTTATGCTGCCTTCCAAAAGCATGTTTGCTTTCCCATTGTGTTGCAGGCACATGCTCAGGTTAATCTGTTGTTATGTTAATAAGACTCCTTTGATTATTTCCCTAAAGGAAATGAAATGGAAATTGTCAATAGCTGTGAAAAGAACAATGGCGGTTGTTCTCATCACTGCTAGCACTCAAATGCTGGGCCTCTCTGTTTTTGTAACCATGGATACTGTCTGGATTCTGATGAAAAAACATGCATAGCTAATGGATAACAAATTTCATCTTCATTTACAAGCTGTCCTGAATTCATTTGTCATTTCACTCCCTTATTTCTTCCCACTCCTCTGTGTGCTATATCCTTTATCCGCAGAGGCTAGAAGATTGACTAGAAGGAATAGCTCTTGAATGATTACTTTTGGGATTATGTTTTGGCAAAGAAGGATGTAATGTATGATCAATTGTTTATCCTGTAAGAAAAATGGTTATAAAACCATAATTTAGTAGTTGTTGCCACTAAAGAAAAAATTGTTTCTGCTGATTTATCCAGGCATTGAATGAGTTGAGGAAAAACTTGGAAAATATGGCCTCCCAATCACTGGAAATTTTCAAAGAAAATGTCCATAAAATAATAATAAATGATGATAATGATCATTATTATTATATTTGTTAAGCACTTACTATGTGACAGGCACTGTACTAAATGCTGGGGTTGGACACAATCCCTGCCCTACAGGGGTGTTCACAGTCTCAATCTTCAGTTATAGACCAGATAACTGAAGACAGAGGATTAAAGTGACTTGCCCAAGGTCAACCAGAAGACAAATGGCAGAGCTGGGATTAGAACCCACGTCCTCTGACTCCCAAGCCTGTGCTCTCTCCACTATGCCATGCCGCTTCTCCTCTGCCTCTAGTTTTCCCCTCTTCAGTCCATACTTCACTCTGCTGCCCAGATCATGTTTCTAAAATATTGTTCTGTACACTCAAACATCTATGACTGTCCATTCTTCTTTGTATGAAGCAGAAACACCTGACCAGTGACTTTGGGACAACCAATCAGCTCTCTCCCTCCTACTCACTCTCTTCTTCCTCAGTTTTCCAGCTCATTCATTCAATCATTCGGTCGTATTTATTGAGTACTTACTGGGGGCAGACCATTATATTAGGTGCTTGGGAGAGTACAGTACAACAAGCTTACGGCCATTCTTTTCATTCCCTCTAAGCTAAGCTATTCACTGTCCCTCTTACTCATCTTTCCTGCCACCTGCCTCTTATAAATACCTTTGTAACTCTAAAACTCCCTCTGTCTGTAGTATATTTATATGCCTGTCTCCCCTGCTAAATGCGTGGTATTAGTTAAGCACTTCCTATATGCCAGACACATTCCTCAGCTCTGGGGATAGATACAAAGTAATCGGCTTGGACACAGTCCCTGTCTCATGTGGGGCTCACAGTCTTATTCTCCATTTTACAGATGGGTAACTGAGGCACAGAGGATAAATGAATAAATGGTGGTATTTGTTAAGCACTTACTATGTGCAAAGCACTGTTCTAAGTGCTAGAGGATACAAGGTGATCAGGTTGTCCCACATGGGCTCACATTTTTAATCCTCATTTTTCAGATGAGGTAACTGAGGGACAGAGAAGTTAAGTGACTTGCCCAAAGTCACACAGCTGGCAAGCGGCAGAGCCGGGATTCGAACCCATGAACTCTGACTCTCAAGCCCGGGCTCGTTCCACTGTGCCACGCTGAAGTTACTTGCCCAAGGTCACACAGCAGTCATGTGATGGAGCCAGCACTATTCATTCATTCAATAGTATTTATTGAGCGCTTACTATGTGCAGAGCACTATACTAAGCGCTTGGGATGAACAAGTCGGCAACAGATAGAGACAGTCCCTGCCGTTTGACGGGCTTACAGTCTAATCGGGGGAGACGGACAGACAAGAACAATGGCACTAAACAGCGTCAAGGGGAAGAACATCTCATAAAAACAATGGCAACTAAATAGAATCAAGGCGATGTACAATTCATTAACAAAATAAATAGGGTAACGAAAATATATACAGTTGAGCAGACGGGTACAGTGCTGTGGGGATGGGAAGGGAGAGGTGGAGGAGCAGAGGGAAAAGGGGAAAATGAGGCTTTAGCTGCGGAGAGGTAAAGGGGGGATGGCAGAGGGAGTAGAGGGGGAAGAGGAGCTCAGTCTGGGAACGCCTCTTGGAGGAGGTGATTTTTAAGTAAGGTTTTGAAGAGGGAAAGAGAATCAGTTTGGCGGAGGTGAGGAGGGAGGGCGTTCCAGGACCGCGGGAGGACGTGACCCAGGGGTCGACGGCGGGATAGGCGAGACCGAGGGACGGCGAGGAGGTGGGCACAGGAGCGGAGCGTGCGGGGTGGGCGGTAGAAAGAGAGAAGGGAGGAGAGGTAGGAAGGGGCAAGGTGATGGAGAGCCTTGAAGCCTAGAGTGAGGAGTTTTTGTTTGGAGCGGAGGTCGATAGGCAACCACTGGAGTTGTTTAAGAAGGGGAGTGACATGTCCAGATCGTTTCTGCAGGAAGATGAGCCGGGCAGTGGAGTGAAGAATAGACCGGAGCGGGGCGAGAGAGGAGGAAGGGAGGTCAGAGAGAAGGCTGACACAGTAGTCTAGCCGGGATATAACGAGAGCCCGTAATAGTAAGGTAGCCGTTTGGGTGGAGAGGAAAGGGCGGATCTTGGCGATATTGTAGAGGTGAAACCGGCAGATCTTGGTAACGGATAGGATGTGTGGGGTGAACGAGAGGGACGAGTCAAGGATGACACCGAGATTGCGGGCCTGCGGGACGGGAAGGATGGTCGTGCCATCCACGGTGACGGAGAAGTCTGGGAGAGGACCGGGCTTGGGAGGGAAGATGAGGAGCTCAGTCTTGCTCATGTTGAGTTTTAGGTGGCGGGCCGACATCCAGGTGGAGACGTCCCGGAGGCAGGAGGAGATGCGAGCCTGAAGGGAGGGGGAGAGGACAGTGGCGGAGATGTAGATCTGCGTGTCATCTGCGTAGAGATGGTAGTCAAGGCCGTGAGAGCGGATGAGTTCACCGAGGGAGTGAGTGTAAATGGAGAACAGAAGAGGGCCAAGAACTGACCCTTGAGGAACTAGACCCCAGTTCCCTCTGACTGCCAGGCTTATGGTCTATCCACTAAGGCATGCTATTTCCCTATTTTCTAACGAGGTTGTTCTCCCCCAGATGCTTAGTATGGTACTCTGCATGCAGCTGGTGCTCATCAAATGCTATTGATTGATGGATTCATTAATGTAGTTTATGTTCCAGGGTTGGAAATCTCCAGCAAGCAATACTAGTCTAAGCTGGTGCAGGGTCAATGATGCTGGCCAGGGAAGGATTTTTCCTATTCTCTCTCTTCCTCTCTCCCTATTAGCTGCAGTTGCTGGCCAACTCGAGCAAATATCATCTAGATAAGTGCTTGGGGATCCCTCTCCCTCTATCTGTCCGCTGATCTCTGGCTCTTTTTCTTGATCCTTCCATTTCTGTTCCTCTGTTTGTTTCCTTGTCTCTCCTTCCATGTCTCATTCTCTCTTTCCTGTCTTATTCTCTTTTCTAATTGTGGACCCACTGAATCCCCAAACTCTTGGAAAATCTGTCTACTGTCCCACTTTGAGGTCCATAAAACAATAGCTTTATATTTGACTTACAACTATCCATGATTGATATAGAGGACAACTATTTTCAGGGAATCAACATTGAAAGAGGTCTGTTCCAGACTGTGACATTTCAGGGAGTTACATATTTGTTTCCATGAGTCAATGAACCACAAATTAAGTGTGGTATGGTATACAGGGAATGCTGATGTCAAAAAGGCAATTTGCCAAAATACCCCTAATGTACCATTGTACATGTGGGTGACATATGATATGAGATGGCCAACCTATGCATGCAGAAAGGGGACAGAGAAAGAGACATCAAAATAAAATGGCTGAGAATATTCTTAAAATGAGAATAATGAGTATTTGAGCTGGTTCAATTCATTTCCACCTCTCATAAATATCAAATACCCACATATTGGATAGTTCACATAGCATTCAGAAGGAGCATTCCCTGCCCGGGGAACAAAATGAATGAATTTCTGCTTCCCAGAAGACATTTAGGTAAAAGGTAAATCCTGTTTGACCCACAGTTTCTGTGCGTAGCCAACTCTCATGTTGAAGCTTGACTAAGGAAATATTCTGTCTGATATTTTTTGGCAGAAAACATTTTCTCCCTTAGCACTATTGGAATAAATAGTGGGTCTGTTCTAAATCGTAGCTCTACTATTTGCCTGCTTTGTGATCTTGGGCAAGTTACTTAACTTGTCTCTGACTCAGTTTCCCAGCTATAAAAGGGAGATTAAATACCTGTACTCCCCCTTACTTAGGTTGTCTCTATGGGACAGGGATTGTGTTTGCTCTGCTTACATCATATGTATCCCAAGACTTAGTCAAGTGTTTGCCACATATGTGACCTAGTGGATAGGATATGGACCTGGGAGTCAGAAGGACCTGGGTTTTAATCCCTGCTCTGCCACTTGTCAGTTGTGGTCATTTTATTTTTCTGTGCCTCAGTAACCTCATCTGTAAAATGGGGAATATGACTGTGACCCCCACGGCCAACCTGATTAACTTCTATATCTCCCAGCTCTTACTACAGTGCCCGTCACATAGTAAGCATTTAATAAATACCCTTAAAAAAGTCCTATACCGTGGAGAACCACAGTGACCCATTTGATGGAAACACACAATTTCCTGGGGCACTGACATGAAGAGGCTTATCAATTATGGACAATCAGGAACTCTCTTGCATTCTGTAGGATATTTGGCCTCAAGGGCATAATACATTATTTGAAATAGATTTAGTGAAACATTTTTGGTTAAGAAACTAATGTCAATAAAATTTTAATTCCTTCCTCTCCCTAGCTAATCATTTTTAATATTTATCAAAAAAATAATTTTCCAACCCTATTTTCTCATTTGGGAAAGGAATGTGAGATCTTTCCTTGCTGTTTTTCTATTTTGGGCCCAAAAGCTTGATGCTCCCTTAACTAGCTGTGTTTTACATCTTGGCCTAAATCTTTGTTGGGAAGCTCTGATTTACATGTAGGAAAAATAGCATCTGCCAAGGTCAAAATGCAGAAATTGCGTTTTGGATAAAATTTCAGCATCCACCATGGCAATATTTCATTTATTGTTGATTTATTTCATTTAATTAAGGTAAAGGGCACCCAGTTCCAAAGATGAATCATTTATTAAAGGAAATGCTTTTTATTGTTTCAGAGTACGAGTGGTGATTACAGGTATTTGGTGAGAATTTCCACCATGTGTAAAATTAAGGTTTTAATATTTTTTTTAACTGCTTTTAATGAAAATCCTTAAAATGCAATGGGAATACAGTGATACATGTTGTTGCAAAAGCTTGCCATATTAAGGATATTCCCATACCACCTTGCTTTGGGTCATTTCGCACAGTTATTTCCCAGCCCAATTTTATTTTGTTTAAAAGCTTTGACATACTTGAACCAAACAACTAAATCATCATCTTCACCCTTCTAAGAGTCACAGTATGGAAAAGCCTCAGCAGGCCTGCTGAGGCTGACGCCCACTCCTCTCTCTCCCAGCGTGGCTCTAAAACTGCAATGGCATGTCTCAGCAGGTGAAAAGCGGAGTGGTCTATTGGAAAGAGCATGGGCCTGGCCATTAGAGGACCTAGGTTCTAATCTGAGTTCTCCCATTTTTCTGCTGCGTGACGTCAGTCAAGTCAAATGTGTCTGTTATATAGTTATATTAAGAAGCAGCGTGGCTCAGTGGAAAGAGCACGGGCTTTGGAGTCAGAGGTCATGGGTTTGAATCCCTGCTCTGCCACTTGTCAGCTGTGTGACTGTGGGCAAGTCACTTCACTTCTCTGGGAATCAGTTACCTCATCTGTAAAATGGGGATTAAGACTGTGAGTCCTACGTGGGACAACCTGATTCCCCTGTGTCTACCCCAGCGCTTAGAACAGAGAAGCAGCGTGGCTCAGTGGAAAGAGCACGGGCTTTGGAGTCAGAGGTCACGGGTTCGAATCCCGCTCGGCCACCTGTCAGCTGTGTGACTCTAGGCAAGTCACTTAACTTCTCGGTGCCTCAGTTACCTCATCTGTAAAATGGGGATTAAGACTGTATTGTATCATACTGTATCATGTTGCTATATTACCGATTTCGTTTATTACTGTTTATTGTTGTCAGTGCTGCCACCCGCCTCTCTGGCCTCGCCATGTCCCTCCTCCTCCCCTCCCCCCTCCCGCCCCTTCCTATCCTCCCCTTCCCCTTCCCCTCTCTCGCTCAGCTCTTTCCCGCTCTCTCCTCTGTCTCCTCCCCCCCTCCCCTCTCCCGCCCAAGAACCCCACTTTACCAGCACTACCCCTCTTCCCCCCCCACTCTTCACCCCCTCCCCCCTTCTCTCTTCCCCACCCATGCCCCATCCCAGTCCTCTTGTCCGACCGCCACCCCTCATCCCCCTCTCCCCATCCAGGGCCCCGCCACCTCCTTCCCATCCAAACCCTCCCCTCCCCCTGCCCTTCCCCCCCTCCGCCCCTTGCACCCACAGCTACTTTCAAGTGTGGCCTCTGGAACCCCCGCTCTATTACAGGCAAGCTACCTTTCATCCATGACCTTTTCCTCTCCCGCTCTCTCCTCCTCCTCGCCCTTTCGGAAACGTGGCTCTCTCCCGAAGACACGGTCTCTGCTGCCGCTCTCTCCAGCGGAGGCCTCTCCTTCTCCCACTCGCCCAGACTCACCGGTAAGGGAGGAGGCATCGGCTTCCTCCTCTTGCCCCGTTGCCGCTTCCGCACTATCCCTCCTCCCCCCTCCCTCTCCTTCCCCTCCTTCGAAGCCCATATCATTCGCCTCTACTACCCACTCCAGTTACTTGTCGCCGTCATCTACCGCCCTCCTGGTCCCACCTCCGACTTCTTCAACCACCTTGACCCCTTTCTCACCTTCCTTCTCTCCTTCTCTCTGTCCACTCTGATCCTTGGAGACTTCAACATCCATACGGATGTACCCGATGACTCCTCTGCCACCCGCCTGCTATCCCTCCTCGACTCTGCCGACCTCCTCCTCCACCATACCGCACCCACTCACCGACTCGGTCACACCCTCGATCTCGTCATCTCCTACCGCTGCACTATCTCCTCCCTCACCGACTCTGAAATCCCTCTCTCTGACCATAACCTTCTCACCTGCCTCATCTCTCACACTCCCTCCCCCTGCAAATCTTCGCTACTGCCCCACAGAGACCTCCGCTCTCTCGATCCCATCCGTCTTTCCAATAGCATCTCTCCTCACCTTGCCGCCCTGTCCTCTCTTCCCACTCTCAACGATCAGGTCTCCGCTCTCAACTCCACCCTCTCTACTCATCTCGACTCTCTCGCCCCCCTTTCCCTCCGCCGCTCTCGCTCCACTAACCCACAGCCCCGGATCACCTCCTCCGTCCGCCTCCTACGCTCCTATGCTCGAGCTGCTGAGCGCTGCTGGCGAAAGTCCAAGCACCAAACCAACCTCACACACTTCAAATTTATCCTTTCCTGCCTTAACTCTGCCCTCTCCTCCGCCAGGCAAAGCTTCTTCTCCTCCCTCATTGACACCCATGCCCGTCACCCCCGCCGATTGTTCCGTACCTTTAACTCTCTCCTTAGGCCCCCTGTTCCTCCCCCTCCCCCATCTCTCACCCCCAATGATCTGGCCACCTATTTCCTCACGAAAATCAACACGATCAGGTCTGAGCTCCCCAAAGTCACCCCTCCACCTCTCCCCTCCCCCCCACCAACCCCCTCCCCTACTTTCCCATCCTTCCCTGCAGTATCCTCAGAGGAGATCTTCTCCCTCCTCACAAGTGCCACCCCCTCCACCTGCGCCTCGGACCTCATTCCCTCTCACCTTCTTAAAACCATCGCCCCTGCCCTCCTCCCTTCCTTAACTTCTATTTTTAACCACTCAATCTCCAAGGGCTCCTTCCCCTCTGCCTTCAAACATGCCCACGTCTCCCCCATCCTAAAAAAACCCGCTCTTGACCCCACTTCCCCCTCCAGTTATCGCCCTATCTCCCTACTACCCTTCCTTTCCAAAATCCTAGAACGAGTCGTCTACAATCGATGCCTAGAATTCCTTAACTCCCATTCTCTCCTAGACTCCCTCCAATCTGGCTTCCGTCCCCTCCACTCTACCGAGACTGCTCTCTCTAAGGTCACCCGTGACCTCCTTTTGCCAAATCCAATGGCTCCTACTCCATTCTAATCCTCCTTGACCTCTCTGCTGCCTTTGACACTGTCGACCACCCCCTCCTCCTCCATACCTTATCTCACCTTGGCTTCACGGACTCTGTCCTCTCCTGGTTCTCCTCTTACCTCTCTGGCCGATCATTCTCGGTCTCCTTCGCTGGAGCCTCCTCCCCCTCCCATCCTTTAACTGTTGGAGTTCCTCAAGGGTCAGTTCTTGGCCCTCTTCTGTTCTCCATTTACCCTCACTCCCTCGGTGAACTCATTCGCTCTCACGGCTTTGACTACCATCTCTACGCAGATGACACGCAGATCTACATCTCCGCCCCTGTCCTCTCCCCCTCCCTTCAGGCTCGCATCTCCTCCTGCCTCCAGGACGTCTCCACCTGGATGTCGGCCCGCCACCTAAAACTCAACATGAGCAAGACTGAGCTCCTCATCTTCCCTCCCAAACCCGGTCCACTCCCAGACTTCTCCGTCACCGTGGATGGCACGACCATCCTTCCTGTCTCTCAGGCCCGCAATCTCGGTGTCATCCTTGACTCATCCCTCTCGTTCACCCCACACATCCTATCCGTTACCAAGACCTGCCAGTTTTACCTCTACAATATCGCCAAGATCCGCCCTTTCCTCTCCACCCAAACGGCTACCTTACTATTACGGGCTCTCGTTATATCCCGGCTAGACTACTGTGTCAGCCTTCTCTCTGACCTCCCTTCCTCCTCTCTCGCCCCGCTCCGGTCTATTCTTCACTCCGCTGCCCGGCTCATCTTCCTGCAGAAATGATCTGGGCATGTCACTCCCCTTCTTAAACAACTCCAGTGGTTGCCTATCGACCTCCGCTCCAAACAAAAACTCCTCACTCTAGACTTCAAGGCTCTCCATCACCTTGCCCCTTCCTACCTCTCCTCCCTTCTCTCTTTCTACTGCCCACCCTGCACGCTCCGCTCCTCTGCCGCCCACCTCCTCACCGTCCCTCGGTCTCGCCTATCCCGCCGTTGACCCCTGGGTCACGTCCTCCCGCGGTCCTGGAACGCCCTCCCTCCTCACCTCCGCCAAACTGATTCTCTTTCCCTCTTCAAAACCTTACTTAAAAATCACTTCCTCCAAGAGGCGTTCCCAGACTGAGCTCCTCTTCCCCCTCTACTCCCTCTGCCATCCCCCCTTTACCTCTCCGCAGCTAAAGCCTCACTTTCCCCTTTTCCCTCTGCTCCTCCACCTCTCCCTTCCCATCCCCACAGCACTGTACTTGTCCGCTCAACTGTATATATTTTTGTTACCCTATTCATTTTGTTAATGAATTGTACATCGCCTTGATTCTATTTAGTTGCCATTGTTTTTACGAGATGTTCTTCCCCTTGACACTGTTTATTGCCATTGTTCTTGTCTGTCCATCTCCCCCGATTAGACTGTAAGCCCGTCAAACGGCAGGGACTGTCTCTATCTGTTGCCGACTTGTTCATCCCAAGCGCTTAGTACAGTGCTCTGCACATAGTAAGCGCTCAGTAAATACTATTGAATACTATTGAATGAATGACTGTGAGCCCCACGTGGGACAACCTGATTCCCTTGTGTCTACCCCAGCGCTTAGAACAGTGCTCGGCACATAGTAAGCGCTCAACAAATACCTACATTATTATTATTATTATTATTAACAGTGCTCTGCACAGAGTAAGCGCTTAACAAGTACCAACATTATTATATTGTACTCTCCCACACAGTTCAGTGCTCTGCACACAGTAAGCGCTCAATAAATGACTCACATAAGTTCTCTGTGTCTCCGTTTCCTCATCTGAAAAATGGGGATTCAATACTTGTTCTTCCTCTGTGAGCCCAATGTGAAAACTGATTGTTGTGTGGCTCAACCAATCAATTAATCATTTGTATTTATTGAATGTTCTTACTTTGTGCAGAGCATTGTATTAAACTCTTGGTAGAATACAATAAAAGAGAGTTGGTAGACTGTTCCTTGCCCACAACAAGCTTTCAGTCTTGAGGGAGAAAATGACACTAATATAAATAAATTATGGATATGCGCATAGGTTCTGTGGGGCTAAGGCCGGGGGGGCGGGTGGTGAATAAAGAGTGAAAATCCAAGTTCATTCATTCAGTAGTATTTATTGAGCACTTACTATGTGCAGAGTACTGTACTAAGCACTTGGCATGTACAATTCAGCAACAGAGACAATCCCTGCCCAATAACAGGCTCACAGTCTAAATGGGGGAGACAGACAGCAAAGCAAAATAGGACAAAGACATCATCATCAAGATAAATAGAATCGTCGAGATATGCACCTCATTAACAAAAATGAATAGGGTAATAAATAATATATACAAATAAGCACAGTGGTGAGGGAGATGCAGAAGGGAGTGGGAGAAGATGAAATGAGGGCTTCATGGGGGAAAGTGTAGAGTTTGGCAGGTCACAGGCCAAAATTAGAGTAGCCATAAGAGTCCTTTGGGGTTATCACAGCTATTCCTTTAGGTGTTGGAGAGTACCAGGAATTTCGAGCCAAAGCAGTCTGAGCGATTCGCCTGAGCTGACCTGAGCTTCCGGGAACCCTTAGGTGCCATCTCCCTCCAAATTGGAGCCCCTTTCTTCCTGGAGCTGATCCCTTCCTGGGTCCCTTAGAGGAGCAGTGTGGCTTAGTGGAAAGAGCAGGGACCTGGGAGTCAGAGGACTCCCGGGTCTGCCACTTGCCTGATCTGTGATCTTCAGCAAGCCACTTCCCTTCTCTGTGCCTCAGTTACCTCATCTGTAAAATGGGAATTCAATAGTTGTTCTCCTTCCAACTTAGATTGTGAATCCTGTGATTCTGACCTGATTATCTTTCATCTTCCCCAGGACTTAGAACAGTACTTAGTAGATAGTAAGGACTTAACAAATACCACAATTATTGTTATAATCATTATCATGATTATTATTATTCCTTTCTTCTCATACCACAAATATTTCTGAAAGTTCCTCGTAGCTGCCAGGCTGTTGAGAAGTTTCTTCTCTCCTGATTTTTGCTGAAGATAAAAAGCACAGCCAGTTGGCTTTCCAGGGAGGCAGAATTGGCATAATTGCTTCCCCCTAGAGAACTCCCTGGCAGAATTTCCAAGTAATGACAAATGGGAACTGGTTCATAACATGATTTTCAAGCCCAATGGGTTTCTTTTCAAAGACAGTACATGTGCTCCTTGTACACATGAGAAAGTGGGAAGCCCATGCTGAGACCTGGGGATAATTTCAAAGATTATAAATTAACATCTCAACATTCAGTGCAAGTGAAAGGGTCTGGGGTCTTGGTGTGTGTGTGTGTGTGTGTGTCTGTGTGTGTGTGTGTGTGTGTGTGTGTGTGTGTGTGTGTGAGAGAGAGAGAGAGAGAGAGAGAAAGGGAGAAAGAAATACAGAAACAGAATGTTGACGTGGTATAAAGGCAAAACAATTTGCTAGCAAAAAGCTGTCCTTGCTTTCATGCCCTCTGCCTCGCACAAAAGTCATTGAGGTTTAACATAACAGGAGAAGAGATGCTTGCAGAGTAGCATTACTTATGACATTTGAGGAAGAGCGAATATTCTGTGCCCAAATGACCTACATTAATCAATTTGAGACTGACCTCTCACCCAGCTTGATGGATTACATTTTCTCCCCTTCCTTTCTCTTGTCTGCATTTCCAAGCGTGGGTACCCTTTCCAAGGTTAATTGAGACATCGACCTTTTACATCTGCAATTGCTCATCTAGTTAACATTCCAAAGAGTTTTGCCAGCTCAGCATCGACAGGCCACCCTACCCAGTCCTACTGGCTCAATAAACGGAGACGGGAACAAGCAGCCAAATGCCTTGGAGCCACCACCTATGACCAGTCAATTAACTGGTCTCCAGCCTTGGTCAAGACTTGCCCAGAAGGAGACTCCTCATTTCCAGAAGTGGAATTTCACAGTTGCTCTTGTAAATTTTCATCCTCTAAAGAGACCAGTCCAAGTAGGTTCATTCGTTCCTTCCTCTTACAAGGACTGCTGATGAGACTCTTCAAAGGAAGAATTGAACTCAAACCACTTAACACCATGATGAATGGTAAATAAATGCTTGAGGGAATCTGAAGCTGACTGCCAAAAACACAGGCAGGATGTGTTCCACCCACTCTATTTCTAAGTTCAAATAAATATTCTCTACTGAAAATATTAAGCCATATGGAGACAGGATATATCCCCTCAGTGGGGAATTGTCAACAACTTCTGGCGTGGTAGATTCTTCTCCTGTTCCCTCTCCACTGGGACTGTCCCTTTATTTCAAATATTCATTTCCACCCCTTAACATCTGGCAACTCAAGCCCCTCCTGTCTGAATTCTCCTTTGATTTTAGAATGTTTTGTGAATGTTGGTGATGCTCACATGTAGGCATGTTTTTGTTGTTTTAATGTTATTTGCTAAGTGCTCACTATGTGTCAAGGTCAACAGCCTTATCTTTTCCAGATTAAATAACCCTCATTTTGGATTCCCAAATGTATCCACAAAATAACGTATGTTCATGTGTGTGTTTTATTTATATGGTCAAATAATAATAATAATGGTATTTATTAAGCACTTCCTTTGTGCCAATCACTGTACTAAGTGCTGGAGTGGATACAAGCAAATTGGGTTGGACAGAGTCATGTCTCACATAGGGCTCCCAGTCTCAATCCCATTTTATATGTGAGATAACTGAGGCCCAGGGAAGTGAAGTGACTTGCCCAAGGTCACACAGCAGGCAAGCGGTGGAGTCAGAATTAAAACCCATGACCTTCTGATTCCCAGGCCTGGGTTCTATTCACTTCACCATGCTGTGTATTGCCTTCAGAGCAGGGTTAATATCTTCTCTAGGTTTAAATGGGTTCAGAGGCTATCTAAATCAGAAATAAATTTCTGAGAAAGGGATGCACATATAAGTAACTCAACCCAGCCATCTTTTCACTGAATATTTTTGGTGACAGTGCTTTCTTGAAACCTCACATGACTCAAATTAAGAATATTGAAATAATCACTTAACACATTCCCCAGATGAGTATAATTTGTAGATTAATTTATATTCTGATCTGAAGAGTAACAGAATTGTTCCTTTTGCCTTTAGAACATGATGAGTGTGAGACAGAAGAGACCCGCTGTTCCCAGATCTGCATCATCTATTTAGGAAGCTCTGAGTGCCGCTGTAAGGCAGCACTGATGGCTGTGGAAGTGAAGGTAAATGCTTACGACTTAAGTGTCAGAAATCACTTTAATAGATATGTGCGATAGATGGCCAGCTTTCAAAAGCTGTGGAGATTTCAAGGAAAAGGATTGGCCAATGGAACTATCTGGGGGAAGGTAGACTGATGGAGAGAAGGTTGCTTTAAAAAAAGTAATTTATGAATTCATGTAACCATTGATTGGAGGGAACAACTTATCATGAACCATCATTCTGGACCACTGATTAATTTGTATCCTTGAAATATTTAAGCAACCAGTGCTTTTTAGAAGTGCTGTTTTGGTAAATCATGGGGCAAAACAATATATTTTGCTCTTCAAACCATTTTAACTTGGATTGTAAAATATTATGGATGAAATTGAATATATTTGAATAATGGAATTGGGTCAGTTTTCATTTATTGTAGTACTAAGATCACATATCATTCTTCACACCTAAGGGATAGCACTCTCAATGATTTTCTTTCCATCTTCGGGCTATTAATTTGATTGATAAAAAATTGTATTGAAATTGAAATCAAGATTAGATTACCTTCCTCAATTCCAGTAAATTTCAGTTAAAATTCTATTAAGGCTCCGGATGCCATAGGGGCAAAACGTCTTCTATTCAATGTAAGAATTCCTCCAATTTTGCTATTACTGAGGGATATGAATTCTTATGACCAAGACGTCCAGCCTTCAAGAATAGGGTGATGAAAAGAAATCAACCATGTAAAGAAATCAACCTGTTGAGATGCTATGAAGTGTTAATGACCCTCAAATCTAAATGCTATCAGAAACAGTAAGAGAAGCAGCTTGGTCTACTGGATAGAACACAGGCCTGGGAGTCAAAAGGACCCAGGTTCTAATCCTGACTCTTCCACTTGTCTGCTGGGTGAGCTTGTGCAAGTCACTTCACTTCTCTGTGCTTCAGTTACCTTATCTGTAAAATGGGGCTTGATAATAATAATACTAATGGTAATGATAACAATGGTATTTATTAAGCACTTACTATGTGCCAGGCACTGTACTAAGTGCTGGGGTGGTTACAAGCAAATTGGGTTGGACCAGTCCCTGTCCCAAATGGGGCTCAGAGTCTCAAACCCCATTTTGCAGATGAGGGAACTTGCCCAAGGTCAGAGAGCAGACAAGTGGTGGGTGAGGATTAGAACCCATGACCTTCTGACTCCCAGGCCTGTGTTCTATCAACTGTGCCATGATGCTTCTCTAATAATAAGGGCATTTGTTAAGTGCTTACTATGTGCCAAGCACTGTTCTAAGTTAATCAGTTTGGACATGACCCCTGACCCACCTAGGGTTCACAGTCATAATCCTCCTTTTAGCAAGTTTTTCTCAAAATGACCAAGGGGCTTCCCTTTAACTCTAGCCCTCCCACCTTTTTCTTCCTTTCTAACCCTCCGGTGTCATTAGATTTGTTCCATTTGGCAGCAGGATCTGCCCTGGATAGTTCAACCAATAAAACTTTCCCTCAGGAAGTGAATCCTTAGGAGTGAATTTCCTCCTCATCTAGCAACTTCCAGAGTTTTCCTCCCTCCCCACAGCCTCAAGTGTAAGGCTGGTAATTTAAAGGAATGCCACATGTGTTTTCAATCCAAAATAAAAATGAAATAAAACACCAAATTCTAAACAACTGAGTGACTGGGAGAATGTGTAGCTTCCAAACTAAATATCAGGAACCCGTTTATCATCAGAGAAGGTAATCCAAAGAGGTAACATTTTTTTTAATAATATTTGTTAAGCACTTATGGGCCAGGATGGTACTAATTGCTGGGATAGATACAAGATAATCAAGTTGGACATATTCCCTGTCCCACATGGGACTCACAGTCTTAATCCCCACTTTACAGATGAGGTGACTGAAGCACTGAGTAGTTAAGTGACTTGCCCAAGTTCTTCACCCACTGTCTTCCACTTCCTCTCCTTGAATTCTCTTCTTGACCTCCTCTAATCTGGCTTCTGCCCCCTTGACTCCTTAGAAACTGCCCTCTTAAAGGTCACCAATGACCTCTTTCTTGACAAATCCAATGGCCTCTACTCCATCCTAATTCTTCCTGGCCTCTCAGCTGCCTTTGACACTATCGACTACCCCCTTCTCCTGGAAGTATTACTCAAACTTGGTTTCATTGACACTGTCCTCTCCTGGTTCTCCTCCTATCCCTTCAGCCATTCCTTCTCAGTCAGTTTTGCAGGCTCCTCCTCTGCCTCCCACCTCTATCTATGGGGGTCCTGTAAGGCTCAGTTCTGAGTCCCCATCTACACCCACTCCCTCAGAAATCTCTACATCTCCAACCCTGATTTCTCTCCTTCTGTGCATTTCCACCTGCTTTCAGAACATCTCAACTTCCATTCCCCACTGACACCTCAAATTTGTCATGTCCAAAGCAGAACTCCTTATCTAACCATGCCTACTCTATCCTCCCCTTGACTTTTTCATCCCTGTAGAAAATACCACCATTATTTCTGTCCTACAAGTCCATTACCTTGATATTATCCTTGACTCATCTCTCTCTTTCAAGCTACACACCATATGAAAAACAACATGGCCTAGTGGATAGTGGCCTAGGAGTCAAAAGATCATGGGTTCTAATGCCACTCTGCCACTTGTCTGCTGCATGACCTCGGGAGAGTCACTTAACTTCTCTGGCCCTCATTTCCCTCATCTGTAAAATGGGGATTAAGACTATGAGCCCTTTGTGCCCAACCCTTGTGTTATCTTGTATCTACCTCAGCTCTTAAAACAGTGCATGGCACATAGTAAGTGCTTAACAAATACTATTAGTATTACTCACCAAATCCTGTAGAATCAACCTTTACCACATTGCTAAAATCTCTTCTTTCATATCCATCCAAACTGTTACTAAGTAAAAACTAGCAACCATTCTATCCTACCTTGATTACTACATCAGCCTTCTTGCTGACCTACCTCCTGCCTCCTGTCTCTTCTCCCTCCAGTCCATACTTCACTCTGCCACACAGGTCAATTTTCTACAACAACTTTCAGTCCATTTTTCCCCACACCTCAAGATCCTCCAGTGGTTCATTCATTCAATAGTATTTATGTGCAGAGCACTGTACTAAGTGCTTGGAATGTACAATTTGGCAACAGATAGAGGCAATCTGTGCCCATTGATGGGCTCGCCTACCCCGGCATCAAACAGAAATTCCTTACCATAGACTTTTAGAGAAGCAGCGTGGCTCAGTGGAAAGAGCCCGGGCTTTGGAGTCAGAGGTCATGAGTTCAAATCCCGGCTCTGCCACTTGCCAGCTGTGTGACTGTGGGCAAGTCGCTTCACTTCTCTGTGCCTCAGTTACCTCATCTGTAAAATGGGGATGAAGTCTGTGAGCCCCACGTGGGACAACCTGATTCCCCTGTATCTACCCCAGTGCTTAGAACAGTGCTCTGCACATAGTAAGCGCTTAACAACTACCATCATCATTTTAAGCATTCATTCAGTCAGTCAGTCATTTATTGAGTGCTAAATGTGTGAAGAGCACTGTACTAAGCACTTGGACTGTATAATTTGACAACAGAGACAATCCCTGCCCAACGATGGTTCACAGTCTAAAAAGGGGAGACAGCAAAACAAAACAAGCAGACAGGCATCAATGCCATCAAAATAGATAAATAGAATCATAGATATATAGATACCATTAATAAAATAGAGTAATAAATAATATATACATCTATACACAAGTGCTGTGGGGAAGGGAAGGGAGTAGAACAGAGGGAGGGAGTAGGGGGAATGGAGAGGAGGGGCAAAGGGAAAGGGAAGGCTCAGTCTGGGAAGGCCTTCTGGAGGAGGTGAGCTCTCAGTAGGGCTTTGAAGAGGGGAAGAGAGCTAGATTGAAGGGTGTGAGGAAGGAGGGCATTCCAGGTCAGTGGCAGGACTTGGGCTAGGGGTCGACGGTGGGACAGGTGAGAATGAGGCACAGTGAGGAGGTTAGCGGCAGAGGAGCGGAGTGTGCGGGCTGGGCTGTAGGAGCAGAGAAGGGAGGTGAGGTAGGGGGAGGCAAGGTAATGGAGAGCATTGAAGTCAAGAGTAAGGCGTTTTTGCTTCTTGCGCAGATTGATAGGCAACCACTGAAGGTTTTTGAGGAGAGGAGTGACATGCCCAGAGCCTTTCTGTAGAAAGAGAATCCAGGCATTGGAGTGAAGTATAGACTGAAGCGGGGAGAGACAGGAAGATGGGTGATCGGAGAGGAGGCTGATGCAATAATCCAGTCGGGATATTATGAGAGCTTGTACCAGCACGGTAGCAGTTTGATGGAGAGGAATGGGCAGATCTTGGCGATGTTGTGAAGGTGAGACCGGCAGGTTTTGGTGACGGATTGGGTGTATTGTCATATCGGACAGTCACTCTTCCCACCTTCAAGGACTTGTTATAAGAACATTTCCTCCAAGAGGCAATCCCTGGCCCTCACCTCTTCTCCTGTTCCCTTCTCTGTCACCGTTGTACTTGGATTGCACCCTTTATTCATCCCTCCCTAAGCCCCACAGCACTTACCCCACATGGGATGGGGATACTTCGTACACAGTAAGTGCTCAATAAGTATGATTGAATGAATGAACCTGATGTGCTTGTATCTCCCCCAACACTTAGAATAGTGCCTGGCACATAGTAAGCAGTTGACAAATACCACAATTATTATTATTATTATCATTGTGATCATTATTATCATCTGTAAGAAGCAGCGTGGCTTAGTAGAAAGAGCACAGGCTTGGGAGTCAGAGGCCGTGGTCTAATCCCGGCTCCGCCAATTAGCTGTGTGACTTGGGGCAAGTCACTTCACTTCTCTAGGCCTCAGTTACCTCATCTGTAAAATGGGGATTAAGACTGTGAGCCCCAAGTGGGACAACTCGATTACCTACATCTACCCTAGTGCTTAAATCAGTGCTTGGCACATAGTGTTTAACAAATGCTATCATTCTTATTGTTATTATCATTTCTTTATATGAATGTCTGTCTACCACACTATACCGTAAGCTCCTTTTGGGCAGGAGACATGTCTCTCAACTCTGCTGTTTTGTACTCTCCCAAGTACTTAGTACAGTGTTCTGCACACGATTAGCACTCAATAAATACAACTGATTGCTTGATAGAGTTTCACACTGCAGACAAGTGGGGGACCTGGGCTTAGAACCCATGTCCTTACTCCCAGGCTGCTGCTCTTTCTGGGGGGCCTTGCTGTTTCTGCTTTTAGTTGCTTGTCTGCGTTTGTATACACATCTTCCAATTAGAGCCATTTTATATAATTTGAGACAAATTCTGGTCAGAATGTTATTGAGCATTTTTCCAAGTACTATTTGGAAGGCTCACAGCACGTCCGCAGCTAACCAACCTATTTTTGGTTGCAAGATCACAAAAGCTGTAGTCTCTGATTCCACGACAAACAACTCACCCTGTGCAAACAACAGTCTAAACAGATCAAACTCAACTCTGATCGCATTATGGTGGCCCCAGGTAAGCCCTCATTTCCTTTTCTTCAAATCCCTTCTGCATCGCCCTGACTTGCTCCCTTTATTCATCCCCTCTCCCAGCCCCACAACACTTTTGTACATATCTCTAATTTATTTATATTAATGTCTGTCTCCCCCTATAGACTCTAAGCTATTTGTATGCAGGGAATGCATCTTTGCACAGTGCTCTGCAACCAATAAGTGCACAATAAATATGGTTGATTGACTATTTTTCACAGCCCCCTTAAGAGCAAAACTATGATATTTTTACCTCTGGCCGCAAACTTTCTAGGAACTAGGTGATATGATAGAATGCAGCTACTTTATTATTAACAATAATAATAATATTTGCTAAGCACTTACTAGATGCCAAGCTGTGTACTAAGTGCTGGAATAGATGCATGGGATCATAGTCTAGACAGGAAGGAGAACGGGCTTTGAATCCACAATATAGAGGTTAGGAAACTGAGGCCCAGAGAAGTGAAGTGACTTGCCCAAGATCACATAGCAGACAAGGGCCAGATTTGGAATTAGAACCTAGGTCCTCTCACACCCAGGCCTGTGCTCTTTCCATTAGGACAGGATGCTTCCCTAGATCAGTCACACTATCCCCACTGAGGAACCCTAGAATTATTAAGCACCTACTGTCCGCAGAGCACTGTTCTAAGCACTTGGGAGAATTCAGTAGATTTGTCAAATAAGATTCTTCTCTTCAAGGAGCTGACAAATAATGCAGTATACAAACAAATGGATATTTGTTAAGTGCTTGCTATATGCCAAGCACTGTTCTAAGTGCTGGGGTAGATACAGGGTAATCAGGAGGTCCCCCGTGAGGCTCACAGTTAATCCCTATTTTACAGATGAGGTAACTGAGGCACAGAGAAGTGAAGTGACTTGCAGTCACACAGCTGACAAGTGGCGGAGTGGAATTCGAACCCATGACCTCTGACTCCCAAGCCCGGGCTCTTTCTACTGAACCACACTGCTTCTAGTGTGTGCACTGGTGGCTTAAGTGAAAAGGTCCCGGCCTCTGTAGATATGGATTGTGTATTTGAGTCCCCACTAGGGTGGTGTTAAATTCAATGAAGCAACATGACCAAATGGATAGATCACGGGCCTGGAAGTCAGAAGGACCTGTTCTCATCTTGACCTCTCCATTTTGCTGTGTGGCTTTGGGCAAGTCACTTAACTTCTCTGTGCCTCAGTTACCTCATCTGTGAAATAGGTATTGAAACCGTGAGCCCCACGGGGAACATGGACTGTGTCCAACCTGAGTATCTTGTATCTACACCAGCAAGCATAATATACATAAACAGCACTGGCAAATGACATAATTCTGGGAAGGAGACAGATGAGGAGTGGAAACTGCTGTAGCCAACTCATTTTCTTGGTACATTAGTGATGTAGAATGTCAACAGATCTTATCTTTCATTTGATCAAAAATGTAAATAATTTCCCTTTCCCATCCAAAACAGCAAATAGTAAGTGCTTAAAATATACCATTAACAAATGCAGAGGTAGCAAACAGGCCTGAGACTTAGAGGACCTCGGATCTAATTCCGCTCTGCCCCTTGTCTGCTGTGTGACCCAAGGAAAAGCACTTTATTTCTCAATGACTCGGTTTACCTCCTGGGTATTCAATACCTGTTCTCCCTCTTACTTAGACTTGGAGGTCCAGATGGGACAGACACTTTATCCAACCTGATGATCATGTATCTATCTCAGAACTTAGTACAGTGCTTGACACATAGTAAACACTTAAGTACTGCAATTATTGCTCACCTCCTCACTGTCCCCTGTTCACGCCTATCTGGCCCTGGACCTCTGGCCCCCATTCCACTGCTGTCCTGGAATGCCCTCCCTCCTCACCTCTGCAAAACTAACTCTCTTCCCCTCTTCAAAGCCCTAATGAGAGCTCACCTCCTCCAAGAGGCCTTCCAAGACTGAGCTACCCCTTTTCCCTCTGCTCCCTCTGCTCCCTCTCTGCACCCCCTCCACCCTCTACTCCTCCACCTTCCCCCCTTCACCTCCCCTCAGCTAAGCCCCCTTTCCCTCTGCTCCTTCCCCTACCCTTATCCCTCCCCTCAGCACTATGCTCATTTGTATATGTTTTTTATTACCCTATTCATTTTGTTAATGAGGTGTACATCTCCTTGATTCAATTAATCGTGATTATGTTGTCTTGCTTTTGTCTATCTGTCTTCCCCGATTAGACTGTGAGCCCGTCATTGGGCAGGGATCATCTCTATCTGTTGCCGAATTGCATAATCCAAGAATTTAGTACAGTGCTCTGCACACAGTAAGTGCTTAATAAATATTATTGAATGAATGAATGAATATTATATTGCTATTGTTAGCACAAAAGTGCTGAGCTGGTAATTGGACAGCTGTGACCTGGGGAGAAGACAATTTCACTGGAGAATGCCTCTTGGAGGGGTGGTTTTGTAACGGATTTCAAGACAGTGAGGTAACATAATCCGTCAAGGAGGAGGGAGTTCCAAGAAGGAGATTGGGTGTGAACAAGAGGTCAGGGGTCAAAGAGACAAGTATGAATGAATGATGGCATTTGCTAAGCGCTTACTATGTGTCGAGCACTGTTCTAAGCTAATTAACAAGCTAATCTGGTTAGATGCAGTCCTTGTCCCAGTTGCAGTCAATTCCCATTTTACATGAGTTAACTGAAGCTCAGAGAAGTGAAGTGACTTGCCCAAGGTCACACAGTGGACGTGACATAGAATTAGAACCCAGGTCCTTCTGACTCCTAGGTGCATGCTCTGTCCACTAGGCCATGCTTCTCATTAGATTAGCTGAGAGGAACGAAGCTTGTGAGCAGGGATATATTGAGAGAAGGGAGTGGATAAGTTAGAGTTGATGGAGTGCTTTGAAGTCAGTGGTCAGGAGTTTATCCTTAATGTGGAGAAAAATAGGGGGCCATTGAAGGTTCTTGAGGAGCAGGGAGACATGTGCAGAGCAGTGATTTAGGAAAAAAATCCAATAGCTGTGTGAAATATGAACTGGAGAAGAGAGAGGCCTGTGGCAAGGTGACCAATAAGATGACTAATACAGTAGCCTAGCTGGGATGTGACATTCATTTATTCAATCGTATTTATTCATTCATTCAATAGCATTTATTGATCACTTACTATGTGCAGAGCACTGTACTAAGCGCTTGGAGTGTACAATTCAGCAACAGATAGAGACAATCCCTGTCCAATAACGGGCTCATTTATTGAGCGCTTACTGTGTGCAGTGCAACAGATAGAGACAATCCTTACCCAACAACAGGCTCACAGTCTAGAAGGGAGAGACAGACAACAAAACATAACCAAACAAGTAGATAGGCATCAATATCATCAAAATAGAGCAGTGTGGCGCAGTGGAAAGAGCACGGGCTTTGGAGTCAGGGCTCATGAGTTCGAATCCCAGCTCTGCCACTTGTCAGCTGTGTGACTGTGGGTGAGTCGCTTAACTTCTCTGTGCCTCAGTTCCCTCATCTGTAAAATGGGGATTAAGACTGTGAGCCCCTCGTGGGACAACCTGATTCCCCTGTGTTTACCCCAGCGCTTAGAACAGTGCTCTGCACATAGTAAGCGCTTAACAAATACCAACATTATTATATATATATATATATACATCATTAACAAAATGGAGTAATAAATATGTACAAATATACATAAGTGCTGCGGGGAGGGGAAGGGGGTAGAGCAGAGGGAAGGAGTAGGGGTAATGCGAAGGGGAGGAGGAGCAGAGCGAAAGGGAGGACTCAGTTTGGGAAGGCCTCCTGGAGGAGGCGAGCTCTCAGTAAGGCTTTAAAGAAGGGAAGAGAGTTAGTTTCGCGGATGTGAGGAGGAAGGGCATTCCAGTCAGTCATAGGACGTGGGCCAGGGGTTGACGGCGGGACAGGCGAGAACGAGGCCTAGCGAGGAGGTGAGCAGCAGAGGAGCGGAGTGTATGGTGTGGGCAGTAGAAGGAGAGTAGGGAGGTGAGGTAGGAGGGGGTAAGGTGATGGAGAGCGGCATGCCTCTAGAGCGGGAATTGGCCATTTGGCTGTGACTTGAAATATTCAGGATTAATCAGTGAAGGATAGGGGATGGGATTTATAATGGGGCTTTGAAGGTGGGTTGGACTAAGGGTGGAGGTTGGGAAGACCATGATCCTACAGCATTCAAGGAGAAAAGAAGCACCAAGAGCCTAATGGATAAAGCACAGGCCTGCTGGTCAGAAGGGAATGGGATTTAATCCCGGCTTCACCATTTGTCTGCTATAAAACCTTAGTCAACTTCTCTGGATGTCAGTTACCTCAAGTGTAAAATGGGGATTAAGACTGTGAGGCCCATGTAGGACATGGACTGTGTCCAACTTGATTAGCTTGCATCTACCCCAACGCGTAGCTTAGTGCCTGACACATAGTAAACCGCTTAACAAATGCCATTAAAAATAAGAGCGGCCGTCACTGTCAAAACTGGATGAGAGGTCTAGGAGTATTAATACATAGTCGTTCCTTTTAGTCATGGCTATGAGTAGTCTGTGGTGACTTGGGTAATACAGTTTCTTTGGAATAACAGGACCCGAAAGCTGACTGTAGTAAGTCAAGGAGAGTGTCAGCAATAGAAAGTGAAAAGAATGGGGATAGACAACTCTTTTCAGAAGTTTGGTTAGGAAAGGGAGAGCATCTATTTACATTTTGATCAAAAGAAAGATAAGGTCTATCAGCCTTGTATGTTGCTAATGTACCAAGAAAATGAGTTGACTGTATCAGTTTCCACTTCTTATCTGTTTCATTCCCACAACTGTGTCATTTGTCAATGTTCTTTATATATACTGCAATATTTATTGGGCCCCGGCAACAGATGGTTTGACCAGCCCTAAAATTGGCTTTTATTCTAACCTGAAAAATAGTTCTAGGGTCTGAAAGAGTTCATCTCTTCTTATAAACTCTAGTATTGACCTTATAAATGTTTCAAGGGCCTATTTGACAGATACTTGTTAAAAGTAGCATTCTGTGGGCTCCACCTAGTAAATAGTGTTATATGTTGTCATAGTAACATATGGTTAATCATTAGTAGGGTGGTAAAATGAACATGTGAAAGCCTGTCAACCTGTAAACTCTGTTTTGCAATTCAAACAACTCAATGTCTTTGTGATCGTTTTATTAGACGTGGATGTGTGTCAGTCTGACAGAGCAGGCTGCGAACAACTTTTGCATTAATTCTCTGGGATCACATGAATGCTTGTGTAAGGGAAGGTACCAGATTGATGGTCAGAGAAAAACCTGCATCTGTAAGTTCCTCTGTACTTTGGTATTTTCATCTTTCAAAAATCACATCTTAGCTTCTTACTATGTCAATTCATTGATTTTTTTGGAACCATAAGAACACAGGCTTTTCTTTATCCACCCAATCTCTCCTCCCTTTTTACCTTCACAACTATAACCTTTCTTCTTTTGTCCTCTTTCTCCACTGCAGCTTTCTCTTGGAGCTTGCTGTTCCTCTTCTTTCTTCATGTTAGTCTATTTGAAAGGACCTTGCTCAAAGCCCCTTCCCTTTTCACCACAGTAAGTATATCAACCTCTGCCTCCTGCAACTAGTTCAATTCTCTATTCCGCTCTCTTTTTGAAATCTTTTTGGGCATGTGAATGTTACCCTTTTTGTATGGTTTTAGCTTTAGATGATTATGTGCTTGAGGACGAAGAGGAGAAATTAGAACCTGTGAGGTTGACGGACCACAAGACTGCTTCAGTTTGATGCTGCTGCTTCTCATCCATTTTCTCAAGATGAGGTTGGAGGAGAAGATATTTGAGGAGAACTCAATATTTGGTACAAAGCTGGTGAGTGAAAAAGCTTCTAGTTTGCAGAACAATGGTATGGCATCTTTCATTCATTCAATAGTATTTATTGAGCGCTTACTATGTGCAGAGCACTGTACTAAGCGCTTGGGATGAACAAGTCGGCAACAGATAGAGACAGTCCCTGCCGTTTGACGGGCTTACAGTCTAATCTTGATGCCAAGGAGTTAATCTAGGCTCTGCCACTTACCTACTGAGTGACCTTAGGTAAGTCACTTAATTTCTGTGTGCCTCAGTTTCCTCGTCTGTAAAATGGGGAGTCAATATCTATTTTCTATCCTACTTAAACTGTGGTGCCTGATTATCTTATATCTACCCCAGCACTTAGTACAATGTTTGATGCTTAGTAAGTGCTAAATACCACATTATTATCATTAGTATCATTGTTATTATTGTTATTATCATTATTATTAGTTAAAGGAGAGAAATATTCTGCCAATGAGGCCTGAGCTAATTCATCCAGGGATTTGCAGGGCAAGATTTCTAGAGTCGTTTCAGGGTTTTGTCTCAAAGGAGCCTAAAAATGTACTTCAGTCATCTTAAAAACAGAAAAATTGGGTGTTTCCAATATTAACCTCCCCCCCTACCCCCCCGGATCTACTGGTCATGGTGGAATTTCAGTTAAAAGCATTGATTCAGAGGTACTTTTTAAAAGTTTAGAATGTTCTCTTTAATTCTCAAATGTCGAGACTCAGATAATCCTAAATATATTAGATCAATGAAGTAAATCTCTTTTGTTAAGAACAATTTAAAAATTATTTTCTCATTGATTTTTCTGTCTTTCATTTTGATGGCCTAGTCTTTGAGCACAAACTGTCTACATATGTGCATATACATATTCATTATGTATATGCATATGCATTCATATAGAAGGATGTTGCATTTTGTGATGTTCATCACTTGTTTGGTCTTAAACAGCACAAGTTGTTTTAGTTTTAATTATAAAAAACCCCAAAATAAAACAGTGGACTTTATGGCAGCCTCAGAATCTGGAGGAGTCTTGTCTTTTCTTACACTGTCGAGTTGTTTCTGTCCCATAGTGACACCACGGACATATCTCTCCCAGAAAGCCCTGCTCTCCCAGTGCAATCATTCTTCTAGTGTATCCCTACAGTTTTCTTGGTAAAAATATGGAAGTGGTTTACCATTGCTTTCTTCCACG
This sequence comes from Ornithorhynchus anatinus, assembly GCF_004115215.2. Classification (NCBI taxonomy): domain Eukaryota; kingdom Metazoa; phylum Chordata; class Mammalia; order Monotremata; family Ornithorhynchidae; genus Ornithorhynchus; species Ornithorhynchus anatinus. The sequence continues at coordinate 162,327,335 of NC_041728.1, forward strand.
CAGTAAACTCGAGTCTTCACCTTGACTCTCATGCCGCTGTTGCCCAGCATGGGTGAATTTTGACTTGTAGCAGATTGCCTTGCATTCACTAGCCACTGCCCAAGCTAGGAATGGAATGGACAGGCCTCTCCTTGACTCTCCTTCCCATAGTTGAGAATGGTAGAGTACTGGAAACTCTCCAGGTGCGACCCTGAGAGGATTCTGGAGTAGTCTACCTAGACTGAATTTGAAGCTGGTTTGCTAAATACCCAGAAAGCAGGATCATCAGAGATTCCATATTATTTTTATGAATCAAAGGAAGATATGGGCCTAGAAATGCCGATCAATCAAACAATTAATAGTATTTACTGAATAATTACTGTGTGTATAGCATTATATTAAACACTTGGAAGAGTACAATATAATTGTCATACATGATCCTTCCCTTCAAGAAACCTATCGAGTCATTCATTCATTCATAGTAGTATTTATTAAGCATTTACTGTGTGCAGAGCCCAGTACTAAGTGCTTAGGAGAGTACAGTATAACAATAAATAGACACATTCCCTGCTCACAACGAGCTTACAGTCTAGAAGGGAGACAGACATTAATATAAATAAATGAATTACAGATTTGTACATAAGTGCTATGGGGCTGGGCGGGGGAGATGAATGAAGGGAGCAAGTCAGGGTAACAGAGAAGGGAGAAGAAGAGGAAATGAGGGCTTAGTCATGGAAGAACTCTTGTTGGAGATGTAATAAGACTTTGAAGAGGGAGAGAGTAATTGTCTGTTGGATTTGAGGATGAAGGAGGTACTAGGCCAGAAGTAGGACGTGGGAGATTTAAAACACCACCCAGGATTCCGTTAACAAAACCATGATGAAACAGCACCCACAAATAGGATAGATAAACAGGATTCCACTCAGAACATAAAGAAAGAGATAACACACACTATGATTTATAAAGGGAAATTCCAAACTAGATAACTCCCACCTCTCCAGCCTATCTTCCTCTCCACTTAATTAAGGGAGATGGTTTTCCCATGCTTCTTTAAAGAAGTTCTTCACTCTTCAGTGGCAGGTGAAACTGAAAGAGAGCAGAAATGCTTCCCTAACTCATTATTAAAGCAACCCAGATGCTTGGCTCTGCCATATTCTGAAGCAAAAAAGTCATGAGTCAAGCTGTTTGCATTGCGGGAATGGTAGTTTTGTTTTTCTTCCCTACAATTACCTTGCTAGTCACCAACAGGATCTCTTGGATAGTCTTTTGAATGAACAAAGACAGACCACAATATAGTTCTGCCAATGGGCACCCACTAGCTACTGTTCAGTTACTAGACATAAAGGTATAAACTGCAGTGTCTACCTGACAAGTGCTATAAATGCATCTTCATTTCATCTACAATCCCTCACTGGTTCTGATTTAGTCACTCTGCTGAAACTATTTAAATGATTAGTTTGTGATGTGAGAAATAATTTCAGAATTCTAGGCTCTCCAGATATAAAGAAAATGTGTGTCTTACATCTATGTAAATTTTAGCTATTTTGTTATAATAATCTCCAAAGCCCAATTTCATTTAGGTGTAGATCACACATCAGAGGATGACTTCGGTTGAAAAGGGAAGGTTAAATGAATTGAGACAAAAAAGAAGAACCTCTGCCCAGAGGCTAGGCTGGGGTTCTATGGAATGAAAGTACAGAGAAAGTGTTAAAGCCATCAAAGATCACTATGTTCATAGGGCAACATAATAATGCTGTATCCACTAAGAACTTACTATGTGGTAAGTGCTGGGTTTAGGTGATGCCATCTTTTTTTTTATGGGGAGGAGCCAGGGATACGAGATGAGAGGAAATGAGATGAGAGGATAGGAGATGAGAGAATAATCAGGAAAGACCTCCATTGAGAGAAGGGACTTGAATATGGGAAGAGCAATGATCTTTTTCATTCATTTATTCAATTATATTTATTGAGCATTTATTGTGTGCAAAACATTGTATTAAGCACTTGGGAGAGTTCAATCCAACAATAAACAGACACATTCCCTGCCCACAACAAGCTTACAGTCTAGAGGAGGGGAGATAGATATTAATATAAATAAATTACAGTAATAATAATTATGTTGGTATTTGTTAAGCACTTACTATGTGTAGAGCACTGTTCTAAGCGCTGGGGTAGATACAAGGGTAATCAGGTTGTCCCACGTGAGGCTCACAGTTAATCCCCATTTTACAGATGAGGTAATTGAGGCACAGACAAGTTAAGTGACTTGCCCAGAGTCACACAGCTGACAAGTGGCAGAGCCAGGAGTCAAACCCATGACCTCTGACTCCAAAGCCCAGGCTCTTTCCACTGAGCCATGCTGTACATACATAATAGATTTACTTCATCTCAGTGAAGGAAGGTTGATGAGCGGTCTTATGGTAAGGCCCCTTCTCTGTCTTTCACCTACATTGTCCTCTGACTCTCACCTTGGAATGCCGGGCCTGGGAATCGGAAGGACCTGGTTTCTAATCCAGCTTTGCCACGTGTCTGCTGTATGACCTCGGGCAAGTCACTTGCCCTCTCTGGACCTCACTTCCCTCTGCTGTAAAATGTGGTTTGATACTATAAACCCCAAGTAGGACAGGGACTGTGCCTAACTATAAACCCCAAGTAGGACAGGGACTGTGCCTAACCCGATTTGTTTGTATCCACCCCAGTGCTTAGTACAGTGCCTGGCACATGGTAAACCTTAACAAATACCATCATTTTTATTTTTACTCTCCCAAGAGTAAAAATACAAGTGCTCTACACACAGTAAGTGCTTAATAAATATGATCAAATGAAAGAAGCACCAGCAGATACCACTATTCTGATGACTAGGGTTCTGAATGGCAGAGGGGTGGGAGGGCAAGAGACTGAAGAAACTTTAGACTGTATACTGTAAGCTCGTGTGGGCGAGGAATGTGTCTGTTTAGTGTTGAAACGTCCTCTCCCAAGTACTTTGTAAAGTGCTCTGCACACGGTAAGTGCTCAATAAATAAGAATGAATGAATGAATGAATGAATCCTGTGGGGCTGGGAGGGTGGAGGGCTGAAGAACAAAGGGAGCAAGTCAGGGTGACTTAGAGGGAGTGGAAAAAGAGAAAAGGGGGGCCTAGTCATGGAAGGCCTCTTGGAGGAGACATGCCTTCAATAAGGCTTTGAAGTGGGGGAGAGCGATCATCTGTTGGATTTGAGGAGTGAGGACATTCCAGGCCAGAGGCAGGATGTGGACGAGTGATCGGTGGCGAGATAGATGAGATTGAGGCACAGTGAAGGGGTGGTAGTTCCAGGCTGAAGCAAAAGCAGCCAGAGAGATGGGAACAACAGCGTGGCTCAGTGGAAAGAGCCCGGGCCTGGGAGTCCAAGATCATGGGTTTGAATCCCAGCTTTGCCACTTGTCAGCTGTATGACTGTAGGCAAGTCACTTAACTTCTCTGGGCCGCAGTTACCTCATCTTTAAATATGGGATTAAGACTGTGAGCCTCATGTGGGTCAATCTGATTACCCTGTACCTACCCCAGCACTTAGAACAGTGGTCTGCACATAGTAAGCGCTTAACAAATACCAACATTACATTATTATTAACAAGGAAGAAGGAGTAGGGTGGCTTGAGGGGAGAGTTAGAGAACTGCACTGTGCTGGGAGAGGAACAAGAATAAGGTTAGGGGAGAAAGTTGATAAAGCGCTTACAAGCCAACAGCCAGGAGTTTCTGCTTGATATAGAGATAAATGGGCAACCATTGGAGGTTTTTGAGGGATGGGGAGACATGCCTAAAGCAATGTTTTAGAAAAATAAACCAGGGAGATGAGACTGTAGGCACAGAGGAATGCAAGGGAGCTAATATAGTAGTTGCCAGTATTAAGCACTCAATAAATACCATTGAATGAATGAATGAATTATGATAAGTGGTTGGATCTATGTGGTGGTGGTTTGGATGATGGGAAAGGAGCAGTTTATGGAGATGTTGGGAAGAAAGAATAGACTTGATTTGTTGAATACCAGAATGTAGAGGTTGAAAGAGAGAGAGAAGTCATTAATAATGTCAAAGTTGTCTGAAGATGACTTAATGCTCCTTTTGATTTGTCCTTTTTGAAGTGTAGAATTATCACTCTGAAAAAGTACATTTGGGAGATATAATTACGAGTAAAGTAGAAGATCCTACAAAATCCCTGTGCATAATGAATGATTACAGAGGTCTGAGTCATTTAATTGCATATTAAAAGATAGAGCTTTGAGCTTTCTTGCAAACCCTGATGGAGAATGAGTTGTTTTTCTTCTGCAAGTCTCTTGAACATGATCATTCAAATTTAAAAACCAATGAAGGATCTAAGTATTCTTTACAATTATTTGTATTTAAATAACTATTGGAGTTCCATGGGTTGTTAATGTGTCAAAGATAAATCATTATTTCTTCTTTAAAATGCCATTCTTCAGCGCAGAAGTTTAGAGGAGTACAGATTTAAGTGCCTTAATGAAAATATCCTTCTTGTCCCATTGCGTTGATGGAAGTGAAACCCATTTTCCTGGCCTCAGCTTGTGAGATAGAAACTGACTGTAAGCAAATAACAGGTAGAACGATATTCATTCATTCAATCATATTTATTGAGCACTTATTGTGTGCAGAGCACTGTACTAAGCGCTTGGAAAGTACAGCTGGAAAGTATAGAAAATAAAGAAGCAACGTGGCTTAATGGGAAGAGCACAATCTTGGGAGTCAATCTTGGGAGTCAAAGGTCGTGGCTTCTAATCCCAGCACTGCCACTTGCCAGTTGTGTGACTTTGGGCAACTCGCTTAACTTCTCTGTGCCTCAATTACCTCATCTGTAAAATGGAGATTAAGACTGTGAGCCCCATGTGGGACAACCTGATAACCTTGTATCTATCCCAGCGCTTAGAAGAGTGCTCAGCATGTAGTACGCGCTTAACAAATACCATCATTATTATTATTGTTACAATTTGGCAATAAAGAAAGACAATCCCTGCCCACACTGGGCCTACATTTTCATGACCTAATAAAGCACACATGATTGAATTATAAATGTGCCTGGGGGTCTGATACTATCATTCTCCACCCAGTTGAAGGAGTTGATTGATAACATGCCAATTAGCTGCGCATTTTCAGTGGTTCCTGCAGACGTTTTCAGATTTATCTGGAACATCTGCCAATCATATGATGCAGTTTGATGCAGGTAGCAGGGGGTCCCAGATAGGGGCAGTTTCTATGATTAACAGATGAATGTTTTCTCTAGTTTATCAGATAGGGTTTGGGGAAGAGTCTCCTTGGCCTTCATCTGATGGGTAAGAAGAAGGGAAAGATCAGTTTCAGTGATTAACATAGGAGCAATTTAAAGCCAAGATTTTCTAGCCTGGAAGCTGCCCTGAGCTGTGATCTTATGTGTTCAGTGACCTTTTGCACAACTGAGGACGGAATGAGATCTGTAGGTTGGAGGCTTGTTTAGGAGACCTGTGGCTGAAGGTGTTTCAAAGCTTTTTCTGTGATACTATTTTATCCATCAACCTATTCTTAATCCCCCAAATGAGGCCAAAGTTCTGAGAGATGGGGAGGGCAAGAGGGATCCCACCTATCCAAAAAAGCCCCAGATGGGGGTGGTCCCTTGTAATTAAGTGGGCTGGCCAAAGTCCCACATCCTGGATCAGGGACCCCAGGAAAGAAAAGAATGCTACATGGCATAGTAGATAGAGCAGAGGCCTGGAAGTCAGAAGGTAATGGGTTCTAATTCCAGCTCCTCCACTTGTCTGCTGTGTGACCTTGGGCAAGTCACTTCGATTCTCTGTGCCTCAATTACTTCATTTGTAAAATAGGGATTGAGACTGTGAGCCCTGTGTGGATCAGGGACTTTGTCCAAGTCGATTTGCTTGCATCCACCCAACACATAGTACAGCGACTGGCACATAGTGAGTGGTCAACAAATACCACAGGTATCATTATTATTATCCCCTCCCCATCCTGGGTCAGAGAAGAACATTCATTCATTCATGCAATTCATTCAATCATATTTAATGAGCGCTTACTGTGCACAAAGCACTATATTAAGTCCTTGGGAGAGTAAGAGAGTATGACAATACGACGACAAATGGACACATTCCCTGCCCACAACGAGCTCACAGTCTGGAGGGGGAAACAGGCATTAGTGTAAGTAAATAAATTACAGACCAGTGCCCTCTCTGTCAGATCCTGCCCTTCACTCTCAGTCCTCCATGCTAAGATCCCAGAGCTCTGGCCTGGGAAAGCATGAACCATGTGGCTTCCCTGGGAAGGGACCCAGGCTGGCTGCAGATTCTGCCCTGAGTAGAGGAAGAAAAACGGTAACAACTCTACATCAACACCTTGGAAAGGGTCGTACCCCACCATGGGACAGAAAAAAAAAGAGAGGGGACCTTAGTAAGCTGTCAGAGAGGTTGCTTGGGGATGGCAGAAGCTGAGCTCACTAGAATGTACCACCACACTCTTCCCCAGCCTCCCCCCAGGTCAGCAACTAAAGTAGTTTACACCACTTGGACGATGAATGAGGCAGTGCGATACTGCAGTAGCTTATATCCTCATATTGGAGGAGAACTTCGCCACATAAACAGGTTAGAATTCAAAATGATAATCATATTTCTGGAATGGTAATCACAGACCGGGCTTGTCTTTTACTTCGGTTTTATGTTCCAAAGTGCTAATTGCAGTGATCTGCATACAAAAGTTACTCAATAAATGATGTTGATAATTATGATGATAATGATAATAAATTGCCTGTTGCAGAAATAAAAATGAACACAAATGCATTACATTACTTTTGACAATTAGAGTAAATTTGAAAATTCCCTGGAGTGCATGTGTGAAGAAATGATTTTGAAGTATCTAACTCAAATATATCAGAAGAAAAATTAACAGAGTAATATTGGAAGATAGATGGCAAAGATATGTTAATCACTTGATGGACTTTATATACCTTATGAATTACTGTGAACTAAGAGTATCCCTCCGAGATATCAATGTGTTTTTAAAATCCAGATCTGAGATTATCCTGGCATTTTGTTCTGGCTGTTCTTTTGAGTTCATTTGAAAATTTCTTCCAAGTAACATATTTAGGAAAGAAAACAAACAAGAAATAGGTTTTCCAACAATACTTTCTTCATTTTGAAAGTAATTAGAGTTGTCAAATAAGGTAAACTGAAGGGGTAAAGAGAAGATAAACAGGCATTAGCTTTTTATAATCATTGCATCAAACACTGGAAAAGTATACTTTAGATTCCAAATACTAAAATGAGCAACCAAATGAAAAGGGAGATGAAGCATAAAATGCATGGAGATAGACTACAAAGATCAGGACTTGTGGTATTTTTAGGATTCCCCCAACTCCTCTTCCAGCAAGTAGAATCAGTCAGTGAGGCCAAGTGGATAGAGTTCCTGAGAATCAGTAGGATCTGGGTTCTAATTCTAGCTCTGCTACTTGCCTGCTGGGTAACCTTGGGGAAATCACTTTACTACTCTGTGCCCTAGTTTCCTCAACTGTAAAATGGTGATTAAGACTGTGAGCCCTATGTGGGACAACGATCGTGTCCAAACCAATTTCCTTGAATTTACCCCAGCACTTAATGCAGTGCCTGGCACATAGTAAGCACTTAACAGATACCACAATTATTAAATAAAAAGTGATATTTATTGAGGACCCTGTACAGAGCACTATATTAAGTGTTTGGGAGAGTAAAATACAACAGCACTGGTAGACACGTTCCTTTTCCACCAGGGGTTTACAGTCCAAAGAGAAAAATAGATAATATTAACTATTTCATTAATAATAATATTATCATATATATAAAATAAACATAAATTATTATTATTATTGTGTAATTTGTTAAGTGCTTACTATATGCCAGGCACTGTTCTAAGCACTGGGGTGGATACAAGTAAATTGGGTTGGACACAGTCCCTGACCCAGGTGGAGCTACCAGTCTCAATCTCCATTTTACAGATGAGGGAATTGAGATCCAGAGAAGTTAAGTGACTTGCCTAAGGTCACACAGCAGACAATTGGTTGGGCCTGGATTAGAACTAATGACCTTCCGCCTCCCAGGCCCATGTCCTTTCCACTACACCATGTTGCTTATTACTATGGTATTTGTAAAGTACTTACTATGGTTCAAGCACTGTTCTAAGCGTCGGGGTAGATGGAAGTTAATTAGGTTGGTCACAGTCATTCATTAATTAATTAATTCATTCAATTGTATCTATTGAGCACTTACTGTATGCGGAGCACTGTACTAAGCGCTTGGAAAGTACAGTTCGGCCACAGATAGAGACAATCCCTATCCAAAAATGGGTCATAGTCTAGAAGGGGAGACAGACAACAAAACAAAGCAAGTAGACAGGCAACAATAGCATCAAGATGGATAAATAGAATTATAGATATATACCCATCTATTAATAAAATATAATAATATGTACAAATATACACAAGTGCTGTGGGGAGGGGAGAGGGTAGTGCAGAGGGAGGGAGTAGGGGCAATAGGAAGGGGAGAAGGAGCAAAGGAAAAGGGGAGCTCAGTCTGGGAAGGCCTCCTGAAGGAGGTGAGCTCTCAGTAGGGCATTGAAGGGGGGAATAGAGCTAATTTGGTGGATGTGAGAAGTGAGGGCATTCCAGGCCAGAGGTAGGACGTGAGCCAGGGGTCAACAGTGGGTCAGGTGAGAACAAGGCACAGTAAGGTGGTTAGCGGCAGAGGGGCAGAGTGTGGGGGCTGGGCTGTAGAAGGAGAGAAAGGAGGTGAGGTAAGAGGGGGAAAGGTGATGGACAGCTTTGAAGCCAAGAGTGAGGAGTTTTTGCTTGATACGAAGGTTGATAGGCAACCAGAGATTTTTGAGGAGAGGAGTGACATGCCCAGAACATTTCTATAGAAAGATAATCCCAGCAGCAGAATGAAGTATAGACTGAAATGGAAGAGACAGGAGGATGAAAGATCAGAAAGGAGGCTGATGCAGTAATCCAGTCAGGATATGATGAGAGATTGTATCAACAAGGTAGTGCTTTAGATGGAGAGGAAAGTCCCTGTCCTACATGGGGTTCACAGTCTTAAGAGAGAGAACAGATACTGAATCCCCACTTTACAGTTGAGGAAACTGAAGCCCAGAGATGTTAAGTGATTTGCCCAAGGTCACACAGCAGGCAAGTGGTGGAACAGGGATTAGAATCCAGGTCTTTTGACTCCCAGGCTTGTGTTCTTTCCACTAGGCCATGCTGCTTTTTAATATAGTACAATAATGATTGTTATAGAATTTATTAAGTACTTACTATGTGCCAAACACTGGGTAGATACAAGATAATCAGGTCAGATTCAGTCCCTGTCCCACATGTGGCTCACAGTCTCATAGTGGAATACCAAGATCCATTGGATCTTGGGTACCCGAATGTTCCAGAAACTCAGTAGATTTTTCCCTTTCTTAGAATGACTTCCAAAGGATTTCTTCTGTGCTTCTAGGTATGTGGAATAAAAGGGGATGCAATGGAATAAATAAGTGGGTAAGTAGAATAAGAGGGTTTACAGCTAGGACACCTCCACTTCTAGCGAGTTGGTCCATCAGTCAACTGTATTTATTGAACATTTACTGTTTGCAGAGCACTGTACTGCATGCTTGGAGGAGTTCGATATAACATATAACAATATAACAGACACATTCCCTGCCCACAGAGAATTTACAGTCTAGAGGGAGTGACAGACTCTAATATAAATTAAAGAATTATGGATAGGTACACAAGTGCTGTGTGGCTGGGCAAGGGATTCATTCATTCATTTAATCATATTTATTGAGCACTCACAGTGTGCAAAACACTGTAGTAAGCTCTTGAGAGAGTATAATATAGCAATAAATGGACTTATTCCCTGGCCACAAGGTTACATGCTAGAGGAGGAGACAAACATTAATAGGAATAAACAAATGGATTACAGATAAATTATAAATATATACATAAAATGTTGTAGGGATGAATAAAGGGATCAAGTCAAGGTAACTCAGAAGGGAGTGGGAGAAGAGGAAGGGAGGGCTTAGGGAAGGCCTCTTGGAGGAGCTGCGCATCAAATTAGGCTTTGAAGGAAGGGAGAGCTGCTGTTGCTAGATCCATGAGGGTTTGTCCAGTTTCTCCTGATCTTTCATTCTTATGAAGCCTGGGAATTTTCTCTGCTTAACCACAAAGCGTCTTGGTGAGAATATAACTGGCTACAATATTTGTCTGTAGAGCATATAATTATAAGTAATTTTTAGTCATAGAAAGAACACAAAATAGAAATTAGAAATTATTCCTAGCCATAGTTACAGAGAAGCAGCATGGCCTTGAGAAAGAGCATGGCCCTGAGAGTCAGAAGACCTGGACTCTATTCCTGAATCTGCCAATTGTTTGCTGTGAGATCTTGGGTAAGTCACTTCATTTCTCTGTGCCTCAGTTTCCTCAACTGTAAAATGGGGATTAAATACCTGTTCTCCTTCCTACGTAGACTGTCAGCCCCATACAGACGGGGAATGTGTGCAACCTGTATACTTACCCCACCACTTAGAATAGTGATTGACACATAGTAAGTGCTTAACAAATACTATAAAAATTGATATATGCCAAAATATATACTTTCCTTCCAGATCTCTCTCTCTCTCGCTCTCTCCCTTTCCCTCACCCGTAAATCTGCAACTGTGGCTTACAGAATCACAGCTCCTATCTTAGAATGACTTTCCTTTTTTCATTCTTTGGTCCCTTAGTGTAGCAGAAGAAGGAGGAATCAAACTAGCTATCCATAAAAGCAAAGGATTCCATTTTTTGCCTCATTTTAATACAAATAATTATCTTTTTCTTCTGCTGCTCATTCCCCTTCCCACGGATTTAGCCTCACTCTTCATTGTCCTGGTGGAAATAATTTATATCCAGTGCAAATTGTGGAATCCTGTTCCTCCATATGCTCTTCTACCTAGGGGTTGTCTGGCCATGTAAATGAGGTCCCAAATCCCCACTTAACATAATTCCCTTTTCATAACATGAGGATCTTTCCCATAGTTTATGTGGGAACAGACTTCACATTTTACTTCTCAATCGTAAATTCTGGTATCCCAGAAAACTCCCAGTTCCTGTTTTCCCAGGTATTTTGGTTTTCTTACCATATTCCATGTGTAAATTCATATGTGGAGTTAATTCAAACTTGAGGTGGCCCATGACACTCCAGTCTAGAAGAGTAAGTCTAAGACTGCTTAGATGTGAATAATAATAGTGATAATGATGGCATTTGTTAAGCACTTAACTATGTGCAAAACACTCTTCTAGGCACTAGGGAGGGATACAAAGTGATCAGGCTGCCCCACGTGGGGCTCACAGTCTTAATCCCCATTTTACAGATGAAGTAATTGAGGCACAGAGAAGTTAAGTGACTTGCCCAAAGTCACACAGCTGACAAGTGACGGAGCCAGGATTAGAACCCATGACCTTTGAATCCCAAGCCCGTGCTCTTTCCATTGAGCCACACTGCTTCCCTAAAGGTGAGCCAGTTAAACAACCTATCAATCAATGGCTCCATCCGTGGTTTGTATTGCCTATATACTTTGTACACAGCACCAAATCGAGTCAATACGATTTTTGTCCTCGTGGAACTGGCTGTTTCATGAGGGAGACAGACTATAAGCTTCTTGTAAGCAGTGAATATTATTGTTTGTTTTATTTTGTTTTTTGGTATTTTTTAAGCACTTACTATGTGTCAAATACTGTTCCAAGTACTGTGATAGATACAAACTAATTGGGTTGGGAACAGCTCCTGTCCTTCATGGGGTGGAGAAACAGCGTGGCTCAGTGGAAAGAGCCTGGAATTGGGAGTCAGAGATTGTGTGATCTAATCCCGGCTCTGCCACTTGTCAGCTGTGTGACTTTGGGCAAGTCACTTAGCTGCTCTGTGCCTTAGTTACCTCCTCTGCAAAATGGGGATTAAGACTGTGAGCACCACTTGGCACATAGTAAGTGTTTAACAAATATCATCATTATTATTAACTAGTAGGGAAAAAAGAAGAACTAAGTCACAGAAAGTAACTGGCAGAGCCAAGATTAGAACCTAGGTCCTCTAACTTCCAGGCCCATGCTCTTCCCCCTAGGCCATGCCATTTCCCAATTCTGTTATATTGCACTCTCTCAGTCATTCAGGACAGTGATTGCTGAATAATTAGGATTCATTAGTTGATTGATTGGAAGGAAAGCAACCATTCCATCAATCAATCAACTGTAGTTAATAATAATTATTATTATGGTATTAATTAAGTGCTTACTATGTTCTAAGCACTGTTCTAAGTGCTGGGGTAGATATGGGGTAATTGGGTTGTCCCATGTAGGGCTCACAGTCTTAATCCCCATTTTACAGATGAGATAACTGAGGCACAGAGAGTTTAAGTGACTTGCCTGAGGTCACACAGCAGATAAGTGACAGAGTCAGTATTAGAACTCATGACCTCTGGCTCCCACACCCAGGCTCTTGCCCCTAAACCATGCTGCTTCTCTTACAAGCACTTACTGTGTGCAAAAAAACTGTACTAAGCTCTTGGGAGAGTATGATAGAGTTGATTAGAAACATTCCCTGCCAACAAGGAACTCAAGTCTATAGGGGGAGAGAGACTTTAAAATAAATAAATAATCCAGTGCTTAGAACAGTGCTCAGCACATAGAAAGTGCTTAACAAATACCGTAATTATTAATTATGGATATGTACATGAGGCTGTGGGACTGAGAGAGGGGTGAATATCAAGTGCTGAAAGGGTACAGATCCAAGTGAATAGGTGATGCAGAAAGCAGAGGGAGTAGGAGAAAAGATGACAATTAAAGGAGACTTCTTGGAGAGTGATTTTGATAAGGCTTTGAAGATGGTGAGAGCGATGGCCAGCAATATATGAAGGGAGAGGGAGATCCTGCCAGAGGGAGGAAGTGGGGAAGAGTTTGGCAGCAAGATAGATGAGATTGATATAAAGTGTGCAAGTTTGCAATTGAGGAACAAAGAGTGCAAATGGGTTGTAGTAGGAAATCAGTGCAGTAGAATATGATTGGGAGGATTAATTGAGTAATTTAGAACTGCTGGTAAAGAGTTTCTGTTTGATACGGGGAGAGATGGGTAACTGCTGGAGGTCTTGAAAGGGGAGATGTGGATTGGGCATTTTTACAGAAAAATTATCTGGGCAGCAGAGTGGAGGGTAGACTGGAGGTAGGGATGTCAGGAAGGAGGCTAATGATATGATAAGTGCTTGTGCATTGTAGCAGTTTGCATGGAGAAGAATGGACAATGTGAGAAGCAGCGTGGCTCAGTGAAAAGAGCCCAGGCTTGGGAGTCAGAGGTCATGGGTTCTAATCCCGGCTCTGCCACTTGTCAGCTGTGTGACTGTGGGCAAGTCACTTAACTTCTCTGTGCCTCAGTTACCTCATCTGTAAAATGGGAATGAAGATTGTGAGCCCCATGTGGGACAACCTGATTCCCCCATGTCTCCCCCAGCACTTAGAACAGTGCTCTGCACATAGTAAGCGCTTAACAAATACCAACATTATTATTATTAAATTTTAGTGATGTTGTGAGGATAGGGACATAAGTGTTATGGGGGTGGGAATGATTAGTTGCAACCACCTCAGCGCTTAGTACAATGCCTAACACGTAGTAAGTGCTTAATGAATACCATAAAGAAAAAAAAAAACACTCCCACAGGACTTAGGTACATATCCTTGTACTTGGTTGCTTTCTTTACTTGTTCTTTATTTTAATGGATAGCTTACTTGTCAGACTGTAAGCTCCTTGAGGGCAGAGATCATGTCTACCACTTATATTGAAGTCTCTTAAGCACTTAGTACAGCATTCTGTGAAAGCTGAGCATTCAATATGCATCACTGAAGTTTCAAGTAAGCAGGGAGGCCAGCAAGAAGGTAGATGCAGTAATCAAGATGGGGTATGACAAGAGCCTGAAGCAATGGGGTACCAGCTTGGATGGAGAGAGGAAAGGGCTAATTCTGGAAATGTGGGATAGGAATTTACACGATTTAGTGACTGATGATCTGCAGGCCGAAGGAGAGAGATGAGTTAAGGATAATACTAAGGCTTGGGAGACAGGACCGATGATAGTGATTTCAACAGTGAGGAGAAAGATGGGGAGAGAGTTTGGAGAAGAAGATGAGAAGTTCAATATTGTACAGAATGTGAAGTGACTGTAGGACATCCTAGTAGAGATGTCCTAAAGGCAGGGGGAAATGCAAGAATGTAAAGAAGGGGAGAGAACAGGACTGGAGATGTAGGTTTGGCAGTCATTGTCTGTAATTCTATTTATTTACACTGATGCTATTGATGCCTGTCCACTTGCTTTGTTTGGTTTTGTTGTCTGCCTCCCCCATTTCTAGACTGTGAGCATGCTGGGTAGGGACTGTCTCTATTTGTTGCCCGAATTGTTCTTTCCAAGCACTTAGTACAGTGCTCTGCACAAAGTAAGTGCTCAAGAAATATGAATGAATGAATGAATGAATGAATGAATAATAGAAGCCAGGAGTGTGGAGGACCTCTTGAACTTGTTGTTTACCAAATCCTTTAAAACCGAGAACATAAATATTTACTAAAACCTGAGGTGGTAAGTTTAAAAACAACAAAAGGAGACATGTTTAAACATAGGACACTTTTTACCTCAGAAAACTGTACAAAGAAATTAGATTTGAAAGGACCTGAACTGTGTCTAACCTGATTAACTTGTATCTCCTCCAGCATTTAATATAGTGTTTGGCACATTTAACAAATTCCATTAAAAAGAAAATAGAGAAACAGAGGGAAAAATAGGCATATTGGATAATAATTATGATATTTGTTAAGCACATACTATGTGCCAAACACTGTTCTAAGCACTGGAGTTGATACAAGGTAATCAGATTGTCCCAAGTGGGGCTCACAGTATTAATCCCCATTTTACAGAAGAGGTAATTGAGGCACAGAGTCACACAGCTGACAAGTGATGGAGCTGGGATTAGAACACAATTCCTCTGACTCTCAAGCCTGGGCTCTTGCCACTAAGCCACTTTGCAAGGCCCAGTGGAAAGAGCACAGCCAGGGAGTCAGAGGACTTGGTTACTAATCAACACTCTAACAGTTGCCTGCAGTGTGACCTGGGCAAGTCACTTGACTCCCCTGTGCTTCAGATTCCTCATCTCTAAAATGGCGATTCAACACTTGTTCTCCCTCCTACTTAGATTGTGAGCCCCATGTGGGACAGGGACTATGTTCAACCTGATTAATTCGTATCTACCCGTGTATGTACATGACACATGGTAAGTGCTTAATAAATACTATAATAATAATAACAAAAATAATACTACATCCATAACCTTTGAGGTAGTTGTAGAGAAAAGTGACCACACTGATCCTTTTAGTCTCCTCTTGTCACTGTTCGAGACCAAATACCTCCAAAACATCTTACCTATTTATTCATGGCCACAGAATATTGAAATGAAAAAGCTTCATGTTTTTAAGATATTATTTTTTTTAAAT
Organism: Ornithorhynchus anatinus; assembly: GCF_004115215.2. Taxonomy (NCBI): domain Eukaryota; kingdom Metazoa; phylum Chordata; class Mammalia; order Monotremata; family Ornithorhynchidae; genus Ornithorhynchus; species Ornithorhynchus anatinus. The sequence continues at coordinate 162,342,857 of NC_041728.1, forward strand.
TATATATATCTATCTATATGCATATATCTATATACAAGCAAAAGTTCATCTCTTTCTTTCCTGGTTTGATATACTAGTCTCAAGCCAGGTAAGATGTCCTTGAGGGCAGAGACTAATTTTTGCCTTTGGCACATGATAAATATATTTAAAATGATAATCACATTATTTGAGGCAATCTTCCAAGTAGGCTGTTTGTGTTAATGTAAGCATGTTTATCCCATTACCACTCATTAGACTTGTTCCAGCTTTTTGCTGAGTTATTTGAAGTCTCTTGTACCTTTCTTTCATGCAATACATGCTTTCTTCTTACATTTTCCAAAATGTTACAGTATATATAACCCAGAAAAACATTTACTGACATTTTATAAAGAAAGAAATAGTGGAAGAAGACATTAAGTGTTTATTTCTAGTGTTCAATTTTTTTAACTCAGTTGTCAGACAGTTTTCATGAAAATTATTTTTAAAAAATGTGATCCAGGAGGTAGATATCCCTATTAGTAGGTGTATAAAATGGAATCTGAAGCAGCTTTGAAATGCGCTATGATAAAATACCAATTAAGACAGTTATCAAAGATTATCCCAGCAGCTGTAGTTATTCAAGCCAAGCTAAAAATAAAGCCATGGATTCTCATCCTAATTTGTTTTTACTGAAACTCTCAGGACTTCCATGAGTTTGCGCTAGAATTGATTCATTTTTGACAACAAAAAATAATTTAAGACCCTCATGAAATTATAGTTATTTTTTTGAGAAGCTGCATGAGGTAGGATATGCAGGTGGAGGCATTAGATTTTAAGAGGAGTAGGGAGACCTCCTCTTGAGGTACTGCTGAGTATTAAGGCAGAGTCGAAAAGGAGTCAAGAGATTGAGGCTGGAGAAATAGAAGGGGGAATGTCAGGAAAATAATGCTTGATGGTTTAAATTCTGTTCATTAAATAAGTATCACTGCTATTAGGGCAAGAGTTGGAGGGGACAGGGATAGGGAGATGTGTCCAACCTGATTATCTTGTATCTACCACAGAGATTAGAACAGTGTCTGGCCCATAGTTAGTGCTTAATAAATATCATTTTAAAAAGCTGCAATGAAGAAGCAGCAGACATAGGTCATTAGTTTAGTGAATTTAGGTTGGTACAGAAAAAATCCCAATTTTTCTAAGGTAATCATCAGGGTACTATGAAAGAGGTAAACATCAGACCTTATCATGATAGTTGATAGTTGTTATATATTTCCCCAACCTAAGCTCCTCTGTGGGCACTGTGGGATCCTGAAAAATATGTGGAAAAATTCACCCAATATTTTAAATAAGCAGATATTTTTAGAAAGACTACTGAATTGAGATTCAACAATTTTCTATAAAAGGTTTTCAACTTCTTGCATAGAATTCCACTCAAATAATGGCTGGTGAGGAACATAACCAGAGTTATTCAAGAAATATAATTCACGTGCCTTGTTAAATATCATAATATTTCTGCATTATTTTTATTAATTAGAACAATGAGAAAATATGTCCGGTTTTTCTCAATTATAATAGGATGGGCAGGGGATAAGAAAAGGGAGGGTAGGAAGAGAAAAGGAAAAGGAGAAAGGTGCAGGTTTTTTAGGATTAAAAAAAATATTCCTGCATCCTTTTCTATGCCATGGCCATGAGGGCAACCACATTCTGCCCAGAGAAACTCCTGAAAGATCTCTCAATGAGAAATCCCACAATGCACACCCTTGACCACAAAATGTGGTCTAGGGTGTATTTTGGAAAAGGAATTCAATTACTGTAAATAACGGTTTGTTCAGGGACGGAGTTGTTTGTGCAGTTTGTGGAATACAAAGGTAGTCCCCTTTCAAATTAAGATTCCTGTGCTGACTTCCATCTCTATAACTCGATAGTGCTGGAAAAATACTGATGGAAACACAAGCAGGGTTTGCTTGAGATGTAACCAAGATAAAACTTCTGCCACAATGAAAGCTTTGTGTTATCTGCACTATGTAAAATTATTTCCGATTGCAGCATAATGAAAGTGAGCTCAAACAATGACAAACTTTCATAGAAAAGCATGCCCATCACCTCCACACTATTATGGAATGAGTATGGACCCGTACATTCACAAGTCGCCCTTAGAGAATACTAACTACAGGTACCAGTTGAACGCACCAAGAAGTAATTGCCCTGCGGGAAGCACTGAAGCCTCAGAAATATTTCATGCTTAACTATTCGCGTCTGGTTGCCAAAAAGAAAATGAATTGCTCAATTTTAAAGGAGGCTTCTTGCCCTTTTGGTGTGTAGATAAGGTGATCCCCTTGTTTTCCTCTAATCGGGCACCACGAACCTGCATTGGCCCATGCAAACAATTTGAATAAGCCAGGTCTAGTTTTCAGATGACCGACTTGCTCCCTTCTGCTTGCAGGTTGCCCCGAGGGGGCTGTGGAGCTGGCTGCTCTTTGGAATGTCAGTGTGTGGAAGAAACCCCACTGGAATGCAATGCCAAACTTGGTACTTGCACCTGCAAATCTGGTTTCCAAGGCAACAGATGCCAGAAAGGTAAAATTTGATGACAGATTTGCTTTCTTCTCTAATAACAAGCCTTCCCCTTTGTATAGGACCATTCAACTGCTAATTCGCTAATCCGCGGGGGGCCCCAGGAAGCGGAGAAGAATTATGAATCCCTCATTTGCAGGTGAAGATACGGGGACCCAATAAGGTTTCTTACCATTGCCTGTCCTTTTTCGGTTCTTACCTGCTCCATGCATGCTGAAGTCATGGGAAAAACAGAGTTTCCAGAGTTCACACTCTAAGACAATCAGTGCATCAGAAACATTTATTGAGCACTTACTCTGTGGAGAGCACTAAATCAAGCACTTGGGAGAATAGAAAAGAGGTAATAGACATAGTTGTAATCACAGAGCTTGGGCCTGGGTTCTTCTCACCAGCTATGCCACTTGCCTTCATTGTGACCTTGAACAAGTCACTTAATTTCTGTGACTCTGTTTCCTCATCTGTAAAGTGGGGAAAAGAACATTAATCCCCTCTCCTTAGACTGTGAGCCCCTCGTAGGACCAGGACTATGTCCAACCTCATCATGTTGTATCTACCCCAGTGTTTAGTACAGCATTTGGGTAAGTGCTTTACAAATACCACAGTTATCATTATTACAATCCCTGTCCTCAAGAAGTCTATAATCAAGCTGGGAAAAAAGACGCTAAAATGAATTATGAATAAGGGAACTGAGAGTTTTAAACTGCGTACATAAATGCTTCCAGTGGTGGCAGGAAGGGAGAGTGAGTACTTACTTCCTTAGGTGAAGCAGAAGTGCCCAAGGCCAGTTGGGGAACTACAAGATGAGGAGATGAAAGATTAATCAGGGAAGGTCTCCTGAAGGAGATGTGATTTTAGAAGGAACAAGATGGGGCTTAGTGGGAGAGAAGTGAGCCCGAGTAGTGGGGAGAAAGATGATTGGATACCTCGAGGATATTGGTCAGAAATAAAAGGAAATGGGAATGCATTGGCGTTTTTGAGGACTGGGTAGATATGAGCAGAAAAAAATGGTCTGGCAGCAGAATGAAGTATAGACACGAGGGGGAGGGACTCAAATCAAGGAGTTCTATGCAGAAAGTGATTTACTATGCAAGGTGGGATGTGACAAAATGCTTGAACACACCTGAGTAGCAGTTAAGATGGAGAAGAAGGGGTCCATTGTAGAGAAGTTGGATGAAAGAACCAGTAGGATTTCACCAATCAATGAACCTGATTTATTGAACCTTTACTGTGGGCAGAACAGTGCACTAGACACTTTGGAAAGTACAATACTAAAGAGCTGGTAGACATAATGCCTGCCTACAAGGAACTTACAGTCTATAGGAAGAGAAAGACATTATAGTAAATTACAGATTGGGGAAAATGGCAAGAGTGTATGGAGATGTTAATAACTGCTGTGGAACTGAGGGTGGGGTGAATATAAAATGGTTAAGGGGTGCAGATATGAATGTGTAGGCTATCTGAAAGGAAAGTCGGTAGGGGAAATGAGGGCTGGATATGGGAGATAAAAAAGAAAGACTATTTAAAGATAATTCAAGCTTGAAGACATAGGAGATGAGGAAATTGGTGGGGTATTATAGTGATGAGGAAGAATTTGGAAGGGAAGATGAGAGGTTCTGTGTTAGGTTGAGCTTGAGGTGCCTGTGGGCCATCCACATAGTAATTACAATGATAATAAATGAGGTACTTGTTGAGCACTTACTATGTCCTTCACTAAGCCCTGGGGTAGAAACAAGATAATCAGGTCTCACCTGGGGCTCACAGGCTTAGTAGGTGGGAGAATAGATATTGAATCTCCATTTGCAGATGAGGCAACTGAGGCCCAGAAAAATACAGTGCCTGGCACATAATGAGTGCTTAACAAATACCATTATTATTGTTATTATTAAGACTTACTCTAGGTCACACAGTAGGTAAATGGTGTATCTGGGATTAGAACCCAGTTCCTCTAACTCCCCGGCTTCTGCCACTAGGCCACGGTGCTTTTCTAATGATGTAGTGATGCCCTAAAAGCAGGTGAGCGTTTGAAGTTTAGGGGAGATTTGGAGATCACTGACATAAATGGCAGTAGTAGCCATGATAGTGGATGAGGTTCTCAAAAGGGTGTCTGTAGATTGAAAATGGAAGGGGACTCAGAACGAAGCCCTGAAAGACATCCAAAATTAGGGAGTGCTAGGCAGAGGAAGAGCCCAGAAAAGAGATTGAGGAGTCAAAGAAAAGAGATTGAGGATGAACAGAGAAATAGAAGGACAATCAGGTGAAAAGAAGCTCATTTAGATAGTGTTTCCAGGGATAACAGAATGGCCCCATTTTAAATACTGCCCAGAGGTTAAAAGAGAATGAGGATGGAATAAAGTCTGTAACATTTGGTGAGAAGGAGTCTTGGTGACTTTTGAAAGATCAGTTAAAGTGGAGTATAAGGGACGGGGAGAGGACTGATTGTAGAAGTTCAAGGACAGGGTTAGGAGAGAGCAAGTGGGGTCAGCAGGTGAGAAGCACCAATTTAAGGAATTTGAATAGGAATGGTAAGATGGAGATAGGGTGGTAGCTGATGGTGCAGTGGGATGAAGAGAGAATTCATTCGTTTGTGTTGTGTTTTTTTGTTATGAGACATGTGGGCATGTTTAAAACCAGACTGGAAAGGGTCATCAGGAAGAGAGTGGTTGAAGATGGTGGTCAGAGAGGGAAGAAGACTGGGTATCAGTGTTTTTATAAAGTGTGAAGGAATGGGATCAGTCACATGTAGAGTGGGTAGATTTTGAAAGCAGGTGAGAGAGCTCCTCTTAAGAGACTGTTAGGAACAACGAGAGAGTGGAAGCCTGGGTAGAAAGAAGCCTTGGTGTTGAGGGAGAGATTTTGGAGAGTTCGTATATGATGGGTTCCATTTTGTCAACAAAGTAATTGGCAAGGTCAAGGGGGGGAGGGTGCAGAGAAAGGGAAGGTGGAGACGGGGGTGGGGGACCGTGATGGGCGGTGTTAAAACTGTCAAAGAGTTGGAGTACAGTGGACATCAGAGTCAACCTGGTAGCAGAGGATGGGGTTATAGCAAACAAGAATAAATTTGAGATGGACATGGCTAAATGATTACTCTGTGCCTTGGACTGAACTAAGTGGTGGAATGGATACAGTGTAAGCAGTTTGGACACGGTCTAACATGAGGTTGGCCTGGTGCCTGGATTTCACAGCATTAGTAATAATAATAACAACCGTGATCTTTAAGTATGTATTATATGCCAACTACTGTACTAAGAACTGGAGTAGGTTTGAGATATTCAGGTTAGACACAGTCCCTGTCTACGTGGAGCTCACAATCCCAGGAGTATTCATTCATTCATTCATTCAATAGTATTTATTGAGCGCTTACTATGTGCAGAGCACTGTACTAAGCGCTTGGGATGAACAAGTCAGCAACAGATAGAGACAGTCCCTGCCGTTTGACGGGCTTACAGTCTAATCGGGGGAGACGGACAGACAAGAACAATGGCAATAAACAGCGTCAAGGGGAAGAACATCTCGTAAAAACAATGGCAACTAAATAGAATCAAGGCGATGTACAATTCATTAACAAAATAAATAGGGTAACGAAAATATATACAGTTGAGCGGACAAGTACAGTGCTGTGGGGATGGGAAGGGAGAGGTGGAGGAGCAGAGGGAAAAGGGGAAAGTGAGGCTTTAGCTGCGGAGAGGTAAAGGGGGGATGGCAGAGGGAGTAGAGGGGGAAGAGGAGCTCAGTCTGGGAACGCCTCTTGGAGGAGGTGATTTTTAAGTAAGGTTTTGAAGAGGGAAAGAGAATCAGTTTGGCGGAGGTGAGGAGGGAGGGCGTTCCAGGACCGCGGGAGGACGTGACCCAGGGGTCGACGGCGGGATAGGCGAGACCGAGGGACGGCGAGGAGGTGGGCGGCAGAGGAGCGGAGCGTGCGGGGTGGGCGGTAGAAAGAGAGAAGGGAGGAGAGGTAGGAAGGGGCAAGGTGATGGAGAGCCTTGAAGCCTAGAGTGAGGAGTTTTTGTTTGGAGCGGAGGTCGATAGGCAACCACTGGAGTTGTTTAAGAAGGGGAGTGACATGCCCAGATCGTTTCTGCAGGAAGATGAGCCGGGCAGCGGAGTGAAGAATAGACCGGAGCGGGGCGAGAGAGGAGGAAGGGAGGTCAGAGAGAAGGCTGACACAGTAGTCTAGCCGGGATATAACGAGAGCCCGTAATAGTAAGGTAGCCGTTTGGGTGGAGAGGAAAGGGCGGAGAGCAGGTCGTTAATCCTCATTTAGTAGATGAGAAAACTCAGGTACAGATAAGTGAAGGGACTTGGCCAAGGTCACACAGCAGACATGTGGCAGAACCAGGATTAAAATCCAGGTCCTCCGTCTGCCAAGATCATGCTCTTTCCACAAGGACTCTGTGTTTACTGTGTGCAGAGCACTTCACCAAGCACTGGGAAAAATATGCACGTAAAAAGTAGACCCAGTCCCTGGTCTAACAGGAGTTCATAATCTATAAAAAAATGGATTTCTGTCAACAGTGTCCTATAGCCCAAGTACAGGAGTGGAAAAAGTGGATGGGGATGAGATCCAGAGCTGGGCATTAGTGGTGAGACAGATGTTAATTAATATTTAAAATGGCAAATGCTGGTCAATCATTTTCTTTTTCTGCATTAATCAGTCAAGAACAGGACAAGTTACAATACCCATTCAAAAAGATCTTGTCCAATAAAGATTTTCTGTGCAGATCCATCTATTCACAAAGTCTCATTTGGAGCCCACTGAGGTCTGCAAATATGATCATTTTAATAGTTTCTCGACCCATAAGAAAAAAATTACAAGCAATATTGAAACATAATAAACAGGAATCATATCGACTCCATGTCAGTACACTTCTTACTAAAATATCTAGCAAGGTTTTATGTTTTTATTTTTTTTTGGTCACCTTCTATTGGCACAAGTACTTTAATGCAAGGCAACTGAAATGGGAAATAATGGAACTTTCATAGCTCTGTGTCTATCTGCAGAACATAAGCAATTTGGAAAAACAGCAGACGCTTTTTATGCTTCACATATAATTCCCAAAATCATTTCTCCTTTGACTGGATTCTTCAGAGTGCCACTCTACTTTAATTGTCTGCTTTCTATCGCATAGTACAGTACCCTGCACACAATAAGCACTCGGTTGATTGATTCCCATGACTGAAAAGTGCAGGCAGTAATGTCCACCTGGAGTTCTCGGACACCAGTGGCCCATGTACAGGTTTTGGGGACAAGTGGAGGGGAAGAGAAGGTGAAAAGGAGCGTAGTGACCTGTGGTGTCAGAACCTGTCAGTCAGTCAGTCAATAGTGTTTAATAATAATAATAATGGTGGTATTTGTTAAGCGCTTACTATGTGCCAAGCTCTGTTCTAAGCGCTGGGGTAGATACGAGGTAACCAGGTCGTCCCACATGGGGCTCACAGTCTTAATCCCCATTTTACAGATGAGGTAACTGAGGCTCAGAGAAGTTAAGTGACTTGCCCAAGATCACACAGCAGACAAGTGGCGGAGTCAGGATTAGAACCTGCGACCTCTGACTCCCAAGCCCGTGCCCTTTCCACTGAGCCACTAGTCATTCAATACTATTTATTGAGCGCTTACTATGTGCAGAGCACTGTACTAAGTGCTTGGAATGAACAAGTCGGCAACAGATAGAGACAGTCCCTGCCGTTTGACGGGCTTACGGTCTAATCGGGGGAGACGGACAGACAAGAACAATGGCAATAAATAGAGTCAAGGGGAAGAACATCTTGTAAAAACAATGGCAACTAAATAGAATCGAGGCGATGTACATTTCATTAACAAAATAAATAGGGTAATGAAAATATATACAGTTGAGCGGACGAGTACAGTGCTGAGGGGATGGGAAGGGAGAGGGGGAGGAGCAGAGGGAAAGGGGGGAAAAGAGGGTTTAGCTGCGGAGAGGTGAAGGGGGGTGGTAGAGGGAGTAGAGGGAGAAGAGGAGCTCAGTCTGGGAAGGCCTCTTGGAGGAGGTGAGTTTTAAGTAGGGTTTTGAAGAGGGGAAGACAATCAGTCTGGCGGAAGTGAGGAGGGAGGGCGTTCCAGGACCGCGGGAGGACGTGGCCCAGGGGTCGACGGCGGCATAGGCGAGACCGAGGGACGGTGAGGAGGTGGGCGGCGGAGGAGCGGAGCGTGCCGGGTGGGCGGTAGAAAGGGAGAAGGGAGGAGAGGTAGGAAGGGGCAAGGTGATGTAGAGCCTCGAAGCCTAGAGTGAGGAGTTTTTGTTTGGAGCGGAGGTTGATAGGCAACCACTGGAGTTGTTTAAGAAGGGGAGTGACATGCCCAGATCGTTTCTGCGGGAAGATGAGCCGGGCAGTGGAGTGAAGAATAGACTGGAGCGGGGCGAGAGAGGAGGAAGGGAGGTCAGAGAGAAGGCTGACACAGTAGTCTAGCCGGGATATAACGAGAGCCCGTAGCAGTAAGGTAGCCGTTTGGGTGGAGAAGATAGGGCGGATCTTGGCGATATTGTAAAGATGAAACCGGCAGGTCTTGGTAACGGATAGGATGTGTGGGGTGAACGAGAGAAACGAGTCAAGGATGACACTGAGATTGCGGGCCTGAGAGATGGCAAGGATGGTTGTGCCATCCACGGTGATAGAGAACTATTAAGCACTTACTCTGTGTAGAGCACTGTACTAAGCATTGGAGAGAGAGTACAATGCAACAGTAAACAGACACATACCCTGCCCGCAACAAGCTTACAGTCTAGAGGGTGAAGCAGACATTAATGTAAATGAATTACATGAAGATCATTCTGTCTTGGATTGATTAGGCTGTCTGATTGATTAGGCTGTCTGCTGTGTGACCTTGGGCAAGTCACTGCACTTCTCTGCACCTCAGTTACCTCATCTGTAAAATGGGGATTGAGACTGTGAACTCCACAGGGGACAGGGACCGTGTCCAACCCAATTTGCTTGTATCCATCCCAGCACTTAATGCCTGGCACATAGTAAGCACTTAATAAATGCCATCATTATTATTATTATTATGAATGTCAAAATACATTTTCATATTAATAAATTATGTTTCAGTTTAGAGATATGGGGAAGCTGTGAGGTCAAGGGGAAAGAGTATGGGGCTGGAACTCAGGACATCTGGGTTGTAGTCCCAGTTCTGCCACTGGCCTGCTGGGTGATCTCAGGCAAGTCACTTAATCAGTGGTATTTATTAAATGCTTACATTCTGTAGAGCACTGTAGTAAGCACTTGGAAGAGTGCAATGCAACCAAGTTGGTACTTACATTCCCTGCCTACAACAACCAGTTTGGACTTCAGTTTCCACACCGTTAAATTGGGAGAAAAATTGGTTGTGTTCCCAACAGTAACCACATAGTAATCCCTTAATCTATGATGTAATTAATAATGATTATTAGAGTATTTCCTTTCTCAGTGGTGTATTCATGTTTGGAAAGACAAGTAATTCAAAGCCATCTGGATCAATAGAATTTCTTCTGCTATAGGTTTTCTTAAAATAACTGCTGAAAATACTAATTTATGAAAACTCTCTTTCTAAATATAAAGTGTGTTGTAGATTTATGTAAATCAGTAAAATGCAGAGGTCATGGCAATCTCTGGAAAGCATATTATTTTTCAATCAGATATCATCACCTAATTTAGATATTTTTGTCCAACCTCCAGACGAAATTATGAGTAAAACTGAACTAGTGAATGAGAGCACATTGAGTGACAGCTGAAATCAAGGAGGATAAAGAACAGTCTCGGAGTTAGGTCTGATGAATACTGACCCATGGCTTGCAGTTCCATTTTTCTGACGCTAAATCACCCAACCATTCCTAAAGGCCAGCAGAGCTATTATAACCGAAAGGTTGAGAGGCCTCGTTCTCAAATGCATTGTTAATTAAAGAGTACAAATTGTTGCCACAACCCTAATGAAACAGGGCTTTCTTTCAGCAGCCCTTGGTTTATAAGCCCTATCCAAATGACTTTTAAGACATCCGGTATCCTGTTTCCACAACCAATCTATTAGACAACAAAAATAATCAATGTCTTTGTCTTGCAAGGAACAGCCTGCAGCTCCAGAAACTTTGGCTTGAATTGTAGAGAGAGCTGGAACTGTGGAGGAACCTTTGGTGACTGAGTTATTGGAAGATGCATATGTCTAGTTGGCAAAAGTGGGGTGACAGTTGAAAAGGCTTAGCTTTCTATCACCCAGGTTGGGGCAGGGAAGAATTTCAACTGATCGATTCTGGGGAAGTTCTCTGCAAGAGAGTCAGTGCCCATCCTGGACACCATGCAGCATGCAGTTGGATGCACTGTGAAATGGCATGTTGGTTTACCTTTTCTCCAATGTCAGATCTCTAAGAAAGAAGCAGTTTCCCCTCTGAACTGTTCTTCCAATGTTGCTCTCTGTTTTTAATTCAAGCTCAGTAATGGTTTTTGGTGAGAGGAACTGGTCTGAAGGCGAGTGACTCACTTCACATAGGTTTATGAATCACCCGACCTTCTCTAATGGATCTATTCATAATAGCACAGTATTCAGTTATTTCCTGGACAAATTACTTCCACATCAGAAATACTTGGGAAATTAGGGATTGAGGGATGGAGTGTTGCTTGGCAGAGAGAAATCGAAGGACTGGAAAAGCATATCTGTTTAGGTTGCTTTCTGAACTATGCATGCAATGAATTCTGGTCCAAAATTACATCTAGTGTCTGGTTTTCTTCTGAATAGTTCCCCCAAAAAGTTCACAGTAAAACAATTAACACTGCTAATGATTTAAGGAACCACATGAAAATGCGAGTTCTCTGAGGCAAAAGAAAAAACCTTGTTTTGTGGCACCACACTCATTTCTTGAGGGAGTTTATTTGGATGGGCTTTAAGTCCTCAGAGACTGTGAGGCTGCTTTCTCTTTCCAGCTCAGTCGTTTCTAATTTTTTTCTGCTCCCTTAAGCAATAGTAGAAATCTGGAACTGCCTTAAGATTAAAACACAAATGTGTGCTCCTCTTTCATTTCTTATCTTTTTTTAGGACTGCTCTGGTAGTCACTGGGGAACAGAGCGTCTGTTCTCCGGTGGACCTGTGAAAACGGAGGGCATTGCAACAAAGAAACCGGGATCTGGGAGTGCCCGCTGGGATATGCCAGAAAGTCCCGTTCCATCCGTAAGTTATCAAATTGGACAGGTGAACCAAAGAAAGTCAATAAAGTCATCAGGCTTATAATTGATTTTTTTACTTCCTAGCTGTTTTATGAGATATTGCTATGTTAGGTTGTATTAATTAATGTTACACCGAAAGGCACCTTAAAGAACTTCCAAACTGGATTTATGGTCCTTTCCAGAAGATTATAGAGTAATAAAAGTGATGAATTAAGCTAAGAATCTTCCAGAAAGAAGCTAATAGAACCAGAGCACCTCTCTCTTTTTTTTCCTCCCCGATTATGATAGTTACAGTATAGATAAAATCTGACTAAACAAAAAAATAGCATATTCTCTTTATCTGATCATCAAATTTAGGAGTTGTAGAAGTAGAGGAAATTTAAGATGAATAAAAAATAAAGTTGATTTCTTTTTTCAATTTTCAGTTTTTGGTTCACAACATTTTTATTTTCAACTACCTACTTCAAATAGCAAAGGCCAAATTTAGTGGTAAACCGTTTAATAGGGTAGTGTTGGTATAAGCCTTTCCAAGAGCAAGACTTCCATGGTCTCATTTTGAGCAAAATCTTTATGACCAGAATGGGACACACCACCTCTTCCCAGAAGAATAGTTCTGTAGCTTAGTGGCAAGAGCGTGTGCTTGGGAGTCATAGGTTGTGGGTTCGAATCCCAGCTCTGCCACTTGTCATCTGGGTGACTTTGGGCAAGTCACTTCATTTCTCTGTGCCTCAGTGACCTCATCTGTAAAATGGGCATTAAGATTGTGAGCCCCACGTGGGATGACCTGATTATCTTGTATCTACCCTAGTGCTTCAAACAGCACCTGGCACATAATAAGCACTTAACAAGTACCACCGTTAACAAACTACCCAACAAACAGACACTTTAGCTGCACTGTCAGGTTAAACACATTCTTGGCGTAGTGGATAGAGCTTGGGCCTGGGAGTCAGAAGGTCATGGGTTCTAATCCCAGCTCTGTCACTTGTGTGCTGTGTAGTTAGGCAAGTCACTTCACTTCTCTGTGCCTCAGTGACCTAATCTGTAAAATGGGGATCAAGACTGTGAGCTCCATGGACAGGGACTATGTCCAACCCAGTTTGCATGTATCCACCCCAGGGCTTAGTACAGTGCCTGGCCCATAGTAAGTGCTTAACAAATACCACAATTATTATCAGTATCATTATTACTAGGCAGGTCTTAATTCCCTTCTATCCACTTACTCTCACCCTCTTGTCTCATTTCCCTAAAATGTAAGCTCCTTGAGGGCGGGCATTGTGTATACCAATTTTATTGTAATGTACTCTTCCAAACTTAATAGAGTGCTCTACATACAGTACTTAATCAATACCATTGATTGATTGATAGATTTTTTTGAGCTCCCAGCTTTCCTGCATCCAATCCAGAACCCTATAATTGCCTTCCTTTCCATATTAAGGACATGTTAAGTGCCAAATACTCAGTTTGGTCTCAGCACAGATTAAGAACTCAGTAAGATCGATTGGCTGATCTTCGAAGTCGGTCCAAATTGGCCCCACAAAGTTCTTGTGATTTTTCTTGACTTTAATTTGTTCATATTTCAGCTGTTTCAAATAGCTTGACCCTGCCCCTATCTTGCAGCTTCAATTTCCTGGGTTCTGAACTGGGGTGGGATGAGGGAAGGCCACTGTAGTGAAGGAGGCCCAGGTAGGGTCTATCACACCCCAGTCCAGCTCCAGGAGGCAGGAGCTGAAAGTTGAGGAAGGAGCCACCACCACTGGTAATGATGGAGCCAGCAGATGCCTCATTTAAATATCAACATTTAAAAAGAAAGGAAATTGACAGAGGAGGTGAAGATGGGGGAGCAGAGGGAAGAGGGGATGCATTCCAGGTTTAGAGGACAGGCATAGAATATTCTATGGATCCACTACCAGAACAATTGCAGATGGAGGTAGGGCATTCTGTGGAGAGATGTGTCCATGGAGTCACTATGGGTCAAAGATGACTCAACAGCATAAGACAACATCTCTCCCAAACGCTTAATACAGTGTTCTGCATACAGTAAGCACTCAGTAAATAGAACTGAATGCCTTGAACGAATGCAAGGGAATTCAGTAACATGGGTGGCTATACCAAAGTTACCTCATCAGAGGGAAATTTGCCAAGTAGTAATCCAGTGCTACTGTGATCCAATTAAGCAACTATTAACTTGATCTAAATCGCCATGTTAGAGTGTCAGTCTGCCTTTGAGAGAGACATAAATTGAGTTCAACTTTGTTTCGTAATGTACTCAAAGGAAGTCCAGCTCCAACCTGCTCTGCTGCCACAGGTTATTTTATGATCCTCATGTTTAGCGTAAATTCCCCCTAAGAAGTGAAATCTACATTCTGGCTGGAAACTGGAACTGGAAATGTAAGGTGGTTAATAGTTTCCTCAGTTTTGCCTCTTGTTTCAGGCCATCGTTGTTCATTCTTGAAAGCATAGACCTGTGCCCCCCAGTTAATCGATTTTTCAACCTTTTTCTGATATTCTTCCAGCTAGAAAAAGCCTTTCCCATTTAATCTAAATACAAGACATTGGTGGCAAACCTGATGAGAGGCTGAAAAACTACAGAATCCAAATTTTTCTTTACGTCTTTAAGCAAAATCCCAACTAATCTGGGCAATAACATCAAGATAATTTGACTCAGAGGCTTTTTATCAAAATTTTTCACTGGAGGATTGAAAGCCATTATACTGAGGCCTTGTGGTAGGGTTTTTCCTTTTAGATCAATTCTCATATGTCATTGGTGTCATCTTCAAATACAAAGGATAACTACATATCTAAATCTATAAAACTCATGCATAGTTCATGATTGACAGCTGATGCTCAAGAGTGCTGCTGGATTTTGTCTAGTCTGATGCCCTTTTCCTATTTTTAAAAATAAAATGTCGCAAAACAAATAATTTGTTTTATTCATTCTATATGAGTTATAAGTATTACATTGGGACTCTGAAGTACCAGCTTTATTGGTAATTGCTTCTGTACTTGGGATATTTGCTGGGGTATTTGCTTTTCAATCAATCAATTGATTATATTGAGTGCTTACTATGTGCAGAGCTTTGGAAAGTTGGTAGACGTAGTCCGTGCCCATAACAAACTTACAGTCTAGATGGGGGAGACAGACTGTGATATAACTAAGTAATTTAAAATATATAATTTAAAGATATGTACATAAGTGCTTTGGGGAAGGGTGAATATCATATGTTCAAAGGTCACAGATCCAAGTGCATAGTAGATGCAGAAGGGAGGGTGAGCTGGGAGGGGAAAAAAGGGATTAACTGGAAAAGGCCTCTAGAGGACAAGTGAACTTAGTAATGCTTTGAAGGTGGAGAGAATCGTGGTCTGGCATATATGGAGGTGGAAGAAGTTCCATTATATGGGGAGGATGAGGGAAAGGGGTCAGCAACTAGTTAAGCAACTAGTTAAATGAGATTGGGGCATGATTAGTAAACTGGTGCTAGAGGAGAGGATTGTGTAGTCTGGACTGTAGTAGGAGATTGGTGAAGTTAGGTAGGATGGGGGCGAGATGATTGAGTGCTTTAAAGCCTATGGTAAGGAGTTTTTCTTTAATGTGGAGGTGGATGGGTAGCCAATGGAGCTTCTTGAGAAGTGGGGAGACTTGCACTGTATGTTTTTATTGAAAAATGATCCATGCAGCAAAATGAAGTGTGGACTGGAGTGGGGAGAGACAGGAGTCAGGGTGGTCAGCGAGGAGGCTGATGCAGTAGTCAAGGTGGAGTAGGATAAGTGCTTGAATCAGTGCAGTAGCTGTTTGGATGGAGAGGAAATGGTGGATTTTAACATTATTATGAAGGTAGAAATGACAGGATTTGGTGACACATTGAATTTGTGGGTGGAATGAGAGAGATGAGTTGAAAGCAACACCAAGGTTATGGATTTGTGAGATAGGGACAATAGGGGTTTTGTCTACAGCCCCTGGTCCACATCCTACTTCTGGCCTGGAATGTCCTCCCTCTTCAAATCTGCCAATCACTCTCCTCTTCTTCAGTGTCCTACTGAAAGTGCACCTCCTCTAAGAGGCCTTCCCAGACTAAACCCCACTTTTCCTCAATTTTCACTCCCTTCCATGTCACCTTGACTCACTCCCTTTGCTCTTCTCCCCTATTTATGCCCCATATAACATGTATATAAATTTAATTCTATTTCTTTATATTGATGCCTGTTTACTTATATTGATGTCTGCCTCTTCCCCCTCCCCTCCAAACCTCCTCCCACACACCCAGACTGTGAGCCCTCAGTGGGCAGGGATTGTCTCTCTTTTCGGGTGTATTGTACTTCCCAAGCGCTTAGTACGGTGCTCTGCATACAGTAAGCTCTCAATGCATGTGACTAACTGAATGAATGAATACAGTAATGGGAAGAAAGAGGAGGACAGTATTTGGCTGGGAAGATACAGATTCAATTTTGAACAGGTTTAGTTTGAGGCGTCACTGGAACATCCAGCTTGAGATGTTCTGAAGTCAGGAGGATATGTAAAATTTCTGAGAAGGAGAGAGGTCAGGGCTGGAGTTGTAGATTTGGAAATTATCTACATAAAAATGATAGCTGAAGCCATGGGAGCAAATTCATTTGTTCATTCACGGAATTGTATTTATTTAGCACTTACTGCTTGCAAAGCAATGTACTAAGAGTTTGAGAGAGCATAACACAACAGTATCACAAACATATTCCCTGCCCAGAGGAAGCTTACAGTCTAGAGGCGGGAGACAGACATTAATATGAATAAGTGCTGTGGGACTGGGAACGAAGGGATAAACAAAGGGAGCAAGTCAGGGAGATGAGGAGAGGGGAACTTAGAGAGGGAAGGCCTCTTGGAGAAGATGTGACTTCAATTAGGCTTTGACGGTGGAGAGAGTAATTGTCTGTCAGATTGGAGGAGTTAGGGGATTCCAGTCCAGAGGCAAGGCGGGGACCAGGGGTCGATGATGGAACAGGAGAAAATGAGGCACAGTGAGGAGGTTATCATTAGAGGAGTGCAGTGTGGGGGTTGGGTGGTAGTTGGAGAGTAGCGAGGTAAAGTAAAAAAGGGCAAGATGATTGAGTGCTTTAAAGCCAATGGTGAGGAGTTTTTGTTTGATGCAGAGGTGGATGGACAACCATTGAAATTTCTTGAGGAGTGGGGAAACGTGTCCTGAACATCTGTAGAAAAATGAACTGGAATGGGAAGAGACAGGAGGCTGGGAGGTCAACAAGGAGGCTGATGCAGTAATCCAGGTGGGATAGGTTAAGTAATTGTATTAACATGGTAGCAATTTGGATGGAGAGGAAAGAGCAGATTTTACCGATGATGTGAAGGTGGGACTGATAGGATTTATTGTTGGATCGAATAAGAGGGGTGAATGAGAGAGAACAATCCAGGATAATGCCAAGGTTCTGGGCTTGTAAACAGAAAGGATGGTAGTGCCATCTACAGTGATGGGAAAGTCAGGGGAAGGATAGGGTTTGGGTGGGGAGATGAGTTCTGTTTTGGACATGTTAAGCTTGAGATAATGAGAGGACATTCAAGTAGAGATGTCTTGAGGCAGGGGGAAATGTGAGATTTCAGAGAGGAAGAGAGATCAGGGTTGGAGATATTCTCCAAGGGGGTGTGTATAGACGGAGAATAGAAGAGGACCTAGAACTGACCTTGAGGGACCCCCACTGTCAGGGGCTAGGATGGAGAGAAGGAGCCAGCCAAAGAAACAGAGAAAGAGCAGTCAGATAGATAGGAGGAGAACCCAAAGAGGACAGTGTTGGTGAAGCCAAGTATGGTTAAATTTGGTGACCTTAGAGAGGGCTGCGTACATGGACTGAAGGGGGTGGAAGGCAGATTGGAGGTGATGTGGGACAGAATTGAAGGAGAAGAAATGGAGACAGTGGATACAAACGACTCTCTCAAGACATTTGTAGAAGAATGCTAGGTGGAAGATGGGATGATAACTGGAGGGAGCTCTGTGGTCAAGGGAGGGTTTTTTGTTAGGATGGGAAGAAATGGACATGTTTGAAAGCAGTGAGGAAGAACGCAGTGAGGAAGAACCCATCGGAAAGTGTGCAGTTGAAGATGGCAGTCAAGGAGAGAAGAAGGGAATGGATGAGGTATGGAGAGATAGGATCAGAAGCACAGGTGGAAGGAAAAGATTTAGAGAAGATGAGAGAAATTTCATCTTGAGTTACTGCAGGGAATACAGGGAGAGTTGAAGTGGGTGGAAGAGGAGGACCAAGCTGGATTGTAGAGGAGCAGGGGAGATTTTAGGGAGATCATGCCTGTTGTTTTCAATTTTGTTGAATACCTATGTGGCCAGGTAATTAGGGGAAAGAGATGGTGGGAACAAGGGGGCAGGAAGTTTGAGGAGGGAGCTAAATGCCTGGAACAGCTGGTGGGGGTAGAGAGTATGTGAGTGAATTAGAAAGGAGAAGTATTGTTGTCAGGCAGTGGAGAGGGCTGAATTGAAGCAGATATGAATGAATTTAACCCCAGAGAGATGTTTGGATTTCCTCCATCAGTGCTCCACAACTTGGGCACAGGAACGAAGGAAGCAGACTGTGGAGGCAGTACAGAGTTGCAGATTAATGGAACGAGACCAGCAGAAGGACAGGGGAGCAAGGGATTTCAGTTCAGTAGAGAGGGTGGTGTCAAGTAATGATTTGTGCATCAGGAGAAGGTAGTTTAGGTGAACACCAAACTGGGTAAGATGGCTATAGAGTATTGGAGAGTTTGAAAAGAAAACAGAGGTCTCTGTTAGTGAAAAGTATGAATTTGCTGGGGGTTGGTGTGTGGAAAAGAAAGCAGGTGAGGAGGTTATGATCCGATAGAGGAATTTCAGAATTGATGAGGGAAGACTGTAGACTCTAGACTGTAAGCTCAATGTGTCTGTTATATTGTTATATAATAATAATAATGTTGGTATTTGTTAAGCACTTATTATGTGCAGAGCACTGTTCTAAGCACTGGGGTAGATACAGGGTAATCAGGTTGTCCCACGTGAGGCTCACAGTTAATCCCCATTTTACAGATGAGGTAACTGAGGCACAGAAAAGTTAAGTGACTTGCCCACAGTCACACAGCTGACAAGTGCCAGAGCTGGGAGTCGAACTCCTGACCTCTGACTCCGAAGCCCAGGCCCTTTCCACTGAGCCATGCTGCTAATATACTCTCCCATGCAATTACTGGAAAGAGCATGGGTTTAGGAGTCAGAGCTCGTGGGTTCTAATCCTGGCTCCACCACTGATCAGCTTTGTGACTTTGGACAAGTCACTTAACTTCTCTGTGCCTCCGTTAACTCATCTGCCAATTGGAGATTAAGACTGTGAGCACCACGTGGGACAACCTGATTACCTTGTACCTACCCCAGTGCTTAGAACAGTGCTCGGTATGCTTAGAACAGTGCTCGGTACATAGTAAGCGCTTAACAAATACCATAATTATCATTATTATTATTATTGTTATTATTGCAGTGCTCTGCATATAGCAAGCACTCAATAAATATGATTGATAGAGATTGTACAGTTACTAGAGATTACAAGATTAAGTGTGTGTCCAAGTTAGTGTATGTTAGCAACTGAAATCCCTTGCTCCCTGTCCTTCCCCTCCAAATGTTCCTCAGCAGATTTCCCTTTCTACTTCTTGTTGCTGCTATCTGTAATTCATTATAGTATCTGTCTCCCTGCTAGATTGTAAGCATCATTCTACTATTCCTACCGTGGTCTTCCACATGTTTAATACAGTGTTCCATACTTCATAGGAGCTCAATAAATGCTTTTGTGATTGACTGATCAAAATTGTGATATGATGTAGCTGCCATGAGAAGAGATGGGAATCAAAATAAGGGACAGTCTAATGAAAAATCCCTCCTCAGCCAATATCATGGGTACAGTGGAGAAAGGAACTGAGTGGGGAAGAAAAATGAGGAAAGGAGCTTACAAGAAATAGGGAAAGGGGTGTGCAAATTCCCTCATAGATACTGTGGCACTTACTGATAGAATGCTCCTTGCAGATTTGGAGTCAAAAAGGAGTTTTATAATCACACAAAAATATTTGCTCTTCTGCCGGGATGATATTCTTATACTGTCACAGTCAGTTTATAAGAATATATAAATGATGTCATAACAAACTATAAAGTTTATACAGTTTTAAATGTCATAACAGTAGACTCAACTTTTATAATAAGCATTGCATGTGGCTTTTCATTTTTAGCTCTTCAGACTGACAGTGGTCTATACCCTGTCTGACTCAGGCTATTTCAAACTCGTTGGATACATTTTATTTTAGTGTGACTCATTTCAGAACAAAATCTATCAGCTTGTCTCTTAGAACACAAATTTCCTCTTGAGTTCCCACCAAATTTTATTTTTCTATGGGGGACGTTTTTTCCCTCTAAGTCTCACACCTGGAGAGTTTCCAGTACTCTACCAGTCTCAGCTTCAGGAGGAAGAGTCAAGCAGGGGCCTACCTCTTCCATTCTCCTCGCAAGTGCCACCCCCTCCACCTGAGCCTCGGACCCCATTCCCTCTCACCTTCTTAAAACCATCGCCCCTGCCCTCCTCCCTTCCTTAACTTCTATTTTTAACCACTCAATCTCCAAGGGCTCCTTCCCCTCTGCCTTCAAACATGCCCACGTCTCCCCCATCCTAAAAAAACCCGCTCTTGACCGCACTTCCCCCTCCAGTTATCGTCCTATCTCCCTATTACCCTTCCTTTCCAAAATCTTAGAACGAGTCGTCTACAATCGATGCCTAGAATTCCTTAACTCCCATTCTCTCCTAGACCCCCTCCAATCTGGCTTCCGTCCCCTCCACTCTACCGAGACTGCTCTCTCTAAGGTCACCCATGACCTTCTTGCCAAATCCAATGGCTCCTACTCCATTCTGATCCTCCTTGACCTCTCTGCTGCCTTTGACACTGTCGACCATCCCCTCCTCCTCCATACCTTATCTCACCTTGGCTTCACGGACTCTGTCCTCTCCTGGTTCTCCTCTTACCTCTCTGGCCGATCATTCTCGGTCTCCTACCCTGGAGCCTCCTCCCCCTCCCATCCTTTAACTGTTGGAGTTCCTCAAGGGTCAGTTCTTGGCCCTCTTCTGTTCTCCATTTACCCTCACTCCCTCGGTGAACTCATTTGCTCTCACGGCTTTGACTACCATCTCTACGCAGATGACACGCAGATCTACATCTCCGCCCCTGTCCTCTCCCCCTCCCTTCAGGCTCGCATCTCCTCCTGCCTCCGGGACGTCTCCACCTGGATGTCGGCCCGCCACCTAAAACTCAACATGAGCAAGACTGAGCTCCTCATCTTCCCTCCCAAACCCGGTCCTCTCCCAGACTTCTCCGTCACCGTGGATGGCACGACCATCCTTCCCGTCTCTCAGGCCCGCAATCTCGGTGTCATCCTTGACTCATCCCTCTCGTTCACCCCACACATCCTATCCGTTACCAAGACCTGCCGGTTTTACCTCTAAAATATCGCCAAGATCCGCCCTTTCCTCTCCACCCAAACGGCTACCTTACTATTACGGGCTCTCGTTATATCCTGGCTAGACTACTGTGTCAGCCTTCTCTCTGACCTCCCTTCCTCCTCTCTCGCCCCGCTCCGGTCTATTCTTCACTTCGCTGCCCGGCTCATCTTCCTGCAGAAATGATCTGGGCATGTCACTCCCCTTCTTAAACAACTCCAGTGGTTGCCTATCGACCTCCGCTCCAAACAAAAACTCCTCACTCTAGGCTTCAAGGCTCTCCATCACCTTGCCCCTTCCTACCTCTCCTCCCTTCTCTCTTTCTACTGCCCACCCCGCACGCTCTGCTCCTCTGCCGCCCACCTCCTCGCCGTCCCTCGGTCTCGCCTATCCCGCCGTCGACCCCTGGGTCACGTCCTCCCGCGGTCCTGGAACGCCCTCCCTCCTCACCTCCGCCAAACTGATTCTCTTTCCCTCTTCAAAACCTTACTTAAAAATCACTTCCTCCAAGAGGCCTTCCCAGACTGAGCTCCTCTTCCCCCTCTACTCCCTCTGCCATCCCCCCTTTACCTCTCCGCAGCTAAAGCCTCATTTTCCCCTTTTCCCTCTGCTCCTCCACCTCTCCCTTCCCATCCCCACAGCACTGTACTCGTCCGCTCAACTGTATATATTTTCGTTACCCTATTTATTTTGTTAATGAATTGTACATCGCCTTGATTCTATTTAGTTGCCATTGTTTTTACGAGATGTTCTTCCCCTTGACGCTGTTTAGTGCCATTGTTCTTGTCTGTCCGTCTCCCCCGATTAGACTGTAAGCCCGTCAAACGGCAGGGACTGTCTCTATCTGTTGCCGACTTGTTCATCCCAAGCGCTTAGTACAGTGCTCTGCACATAGTAAGCGCTCAATAAATACTATTGAATGAATGAATGAATGAAGTGAGTGGAAGGCTATCTTCTACAAGTCAAAACTCACCTGTGTTGGATAGCAATGGCTTGGAAGTAAGTCAGGGGTGAAGACTCAAGTTTAGTGCATGGAAGAAGGCAGTGGTAAATTACTTCCATATTTTTATCAAGAAAACTCGGTGAATACATTACCAGAATGATTGCAGATGGAGGTGGGGCATTCTGGGAAAGACATGTCCATGGAGTCGCTATGGGTTGGAGACCAACACAAGACATGAAGTTTTTAGCTTAAAGTTAAATCAGTCATATTAAGTAAAGATTCTCCAATTCAGGAAGGTGATAGCTATAGCAAATTTGATATGTATTTTTAGCATATTTGTCCATTGTGACCTTAAATATTGTTTCATCTATGTCATAAATGTCATCCATGTCATTTTTTCATTTGAAAAAATATTGTTTCATCCATGTCATAAATTGGCCAAATATTTCACCTAACCACTTTCCCCCTAAGTTTATATAAACTTCAGAAGCAAAATGGTCTAGTGGAAAGAGCGGTGCCTGAAAGTCAGGGGACCTGGGTTCCAATCCTGTCCCTGCCACTTGCCTGCCATTTGACCTGGAGCAAGTCACTTAACTTTTTTGTGCCTCAGTTTCCTCATCCATACTGTTTGGAAAGAACAATTCGGCAACAGATAGAGACAATCCCTACCCAACAACAGGCTCATGGTCAACAAGGGAGAGACAGACAACAAAACAAAGCAAGCAGACAGGCATCAATATCATCAAAATAAATAGAATTATAGTTATATACACATCATTCATAAAATACATAGAATTATAAATATGTACCTCCTCAGTTCAATAAACTTCCTCTGCCTCTGCACTTTGGCTAAATAGCCCTGTTGGCAGGAATACAGACACCAAGACAACTCTGGCCCCTTCAAATCTATCCTCATTTGCTCTAACTCTGTCCTCTTCCTCTCAGCAACACTTCTCCCTTGCTGCCTCCCTTTCCACAGCTTCTGCTAATTACTCCAAACTTTTAACTCCCTTTCGAATCCCCTAGTGCCTCTGTCTACTCCTTCTCTTGCCTCCTTCTTTTGACCATGACCACTACTTTGGCAGTAAGAATTACTAATTATGGCATTTATTAAGTGCTTACTATGAGCCAAGCACTGTACTAAGCTTGGGGGTAGATGCGAGATAATTACCCCAGACACATTCCCTCTTCTACAGGGGGCTCACAGTCAAAGTAGTAGGGAGAACCAGTATTGAATCCCCATTTTACAGAGGAGGAAATTGAGGCATACAGAAGTGAAATGACTTGTGTAAGGTCAACAATGGACAAGTGGTGGAGCCAAGATTAGAACTGAATCCTCCAAATCCTGGGCCCACACTCTTTTCCAGTAGCAAAGGAACTTCGAAAACCAACGCCTAAGGGTGAACATCTACTCGCCTCTTCTCGCCTCTTCTCCCACCCTACTTTCCCTTCTCTTAAAATGTTTGGGAAGTTTAGTCTATTTGGACCAAGATTATGCCACCTAGATTGATGAAAACTTTTCTGCCCTCAAAGGAAGGTACTACTGCTCTGTACTTCTTGTTTGATCCATTTTATTATTATTATTGTTATCATTATTTACCTTGTTATTCTTTCCCTACATGCCTGTCTTTCATTCAGTCCATCAATCATATTTATTAAGCGTTTACCAGGCACTTGAGAAGCAGCATGGTGTAGTGGATAGAGCATGGGCCAGGGTGTCAGAAGGCCATGGGATCTAAACCCAGCTCTTCCACATGTCTGCTATGTGACCTTGGGTAAGTCACTTCACTTTTCTGTGCCTCATTTACTTCATTTGTAAATTGGGGATTGAGACTGTGAGCCCCACAAGGGAGAGAGACTGTGTCCAACCCAAGTTACTTCTATCCATCCAGCTCTTAGAACAGTGTCCATTACATAATGAGCATTTAAAAATTACTATTATTATTATGTACAGAGCACTGTACTAAGCGCTTGGGAGAGTACAGTAGAACAATGTAAAAGACTGTTCCCTGCTCACAATGAGCTTAAAGTCTAGAGGGAAAGACAGACAATAAAATAAGTGTTGTGGGCCTGGGAGTGGGAATGAATAAAGGGAGAAAGTCCAGGTGAGGCAGAAGGGAGTGGGAGAAGAGGAAAGGAGGGCTTAGTCAGGGAAGGCCTCTTGGAGGCAGTGTGCCTTTAATTAGGCACACAATTTAGGGAGAATAATTGTCACCACCACTGTCTTCATTATGATACTGTACTGATCAGGGAGATGATCTGAATCAATTGTCCATGCATTTCCCCCAGGCCTTAGAATGGTGCTCTGTATTCATTCATTAATTCAATCATATTTATTGAGCACTTACTGTGTGCAGATCACTGTGCTAAGTGCTTGGAAATTACAATTTGGCAACAGAGACAATCCCTACCCAACAACGGGCTCACAGTCTAGAAAGGGGAGACAGACAACAAAATAAAACAAGTAGGCCGGCATCAATAGCATAAAAATAGATAAATAGAATTATAGATAAATACACATCATTAATAAAATAAATAGAATAATAAATATTTACAAATATACACAAGTGCTGTGTGGTGGGAAAGGGGGTAGAGCAGAGGGAGGGAGTAGGGGTGATGGGGAGGGGAGGAAGAGCAGAGAAAAAGGGATGGCTTAGTCTGTAGACTGTAGCTTCTTAGCAAATTTCAAAGCAAGTGAATAAGTGAATTGTGAGTAAGTTCATTAAGCAGTCCTATTATGTCTACTTTATGATAGCGATAGTCATGTGCACAATGTCTTCTTGCTTATGATTTAGATAAAAAACTATTGAAAGAGAAAATCACAACAAGGCAAGACAATGAGGGAAAAAGAGAATGTGGGAAGGAAAAATATGGAGAGAGAGGTAGATATAGAGACAGACAGGGAGAATGAGTTGGAAGAGAGTCACAGACCCACATGGTTGGAGCCAAAGATGTCAACACATTAACAGTTGTAACACAGGCACACATACATTCTTTCCCACAATCTGATGCCCAGAT
Source organism: Ornithorhynchus anatinus (assembly GCF_004115215.2). NCBI lineage: Eukaryota > Metazoa > Chordata > Mammalia > Monotremata > Ornithorhynchidae > Ornithorhynchus > Ornithorhynchus anatinus. The sequence goes on from NC_041728.1 coordinate 162,367,962, forward strand.
ATGGCCCATGTACCCAAGTTCCCTGTTGGGCATAACTGGGAGGTGCAACAATAACACAGGGTCAGTAACCCTGCCTTTCCCTTTTCTCTTTTCCTCTTCAGAGAGGATGGATTGTGGACAGGAAAGCCGCAAAACCCTTCAGAGGGCATCCTCGGCCAGCAGCAGCAACCTCTCCCCGCTTAAATAAGGGCAAGATCAGGGGCAACCCACAGGAGACAGAGACAAGAGGAGCAGCGCGAATGCATCTTTCTCTGCTCTGCCTCTGTGGCCAGAAGATTGTCCAAGAACCTGCATCCCTGTTTCTCTCTAAAATTGATCCCTCAACCATCAGTCAATAGTATCTATCGAGCACCTATTGAGTACAAAACACTGTACTAAGCACACAGCAAGCAGCGGCGTGGCCTAGTGGATAGAGCACAGACCTGGGAATCACACGGACTTGAGTTCTATTCCCAGCTCAGCCACTTGTCTCCCTTGTCTGTTGTGTGACCTTGGGCAAGTCACTTCACTTCTCTAGACCTCAGTTACCTCATCTGTAAAACGGGGATTAATCATGATGATAATAATGATAATGGTGATGTTTATGGAAAAATAATAATGATGGTATTTGTTAAGTACTTACTATGTGCCAGGTACTGTACTAAGTACTGGGGTGGATACAAGCAAATCAGGTTTGACCCAGTCCCTGTCCAGCATGGGGCTCATAGTCTTAATCCCCGTTTTACAGATGAGGTAAGTGAGGCACAGAGAAGTGAAGTGACTTGCAGAGGGCCACATAGCAGACAAGTGGTGGAGCCAGGGTTAAATCCCATGACCTGTTGACTCCCAGGCCCATGCTCTATCCACTAGGCCACGCTGGATTAAGACTGTGAGACCCAAGTGGGACAGAGATTGTGTCTAACCTGATTTGCTTGTCTCCAGCCCAGACCCTAGTACCATGCTTAGCATATAGTAAACTATTAACAAATGTCATTATTATCATTACTATTATTATTAGGACAGTACAAAACCTTTAGCAGAAATGTCGCTGCCCTCAGGAATCTTACCATCTAGCAAATATCACCCCTGCACTAAAGCATCCTTTTGGATATTTCTGCCAGCCATTATTTTAAGGTTGACCTTCATGTAGACTACTTGTTCATCTTGAACTATTAAGCTTTCATGGTCTGGGAACCTGTCTACCAACTCTGTTTCTGAGGAGCAGCGTGGCTTAGTGGAAAGAGCAAGGGCTTGGGAGTTGGTGGTCTTGGGTTCTAATTCCAGTTCACCACTTGTCAGCTGTGTGACTTTGGTCAAGTCACTTGACTTCTCTGGGCCTCAGTTACCTCATCTGTAAAATGGGGATTAAGACTATGAGCCCCATGTGGGATGACCTGATTACCTTGTTTCTACCCAGTGTTTAGAACAGTGCTTGGCACATAGTAAACACTTAACAAATACCATTATTATTATTATTATTATTATTATTATTATGTATTCTCCCCAATGCTTGGCACAGTGCTCTTCATACAGTAAATACTCAATAAATACAATTGATGAATTGATGGATCAGAGCCTACATAGAATGCTTTGTGGCAGGTTTTCTTGGGAAGATCTGTGTCCATCCAAATACTGTGCTTCCCTCATACTGTTAGTCACACCCTTCAGGAAGTATGGCAGAGCTCTTAGCTATTGCTGATAATAATTTTTTTTGGGTTCAGTGAATGATTTCATTCCTTGGCTCAGTCATTCTGGCAATTTGACTGTATAAAAGTTATCTGAATCTTCATTGCCAGAGCACTCATGTTTTTGTTACTTCTCAAATGTGTCTTGAAGAAGTGAAACATAAATCGTCATAAATGTGTAGATGGTTGCTGAAGGAGACTCTTTTAATGAAAAGCTATTCCAAATCAGTTCTGTAGAATAACTCCTTGATGGATAGGAACATTATTGAATGGATAATCTGTCATTGCTTCAAAGGGTTTAAATGTTACATTTGAGCTGCAAGAATGGAGCTGCTTGGATTCTGGTGAAACAATTGAGTTGGGCTCCTGATGTCATAACTTTGTGAAACTGAGATCCACAGTGGAAGGGCACTGGGACAGCTGGGGCCCCAGCGTGGACTGTGAAACTGTTTCTAGATAGTGAGCCCGCTGCGGGCAGGGATTGTCTCTGTTGCTGAACTGTACTTTCCACACACATAGTACAGTGCTCTGCACCAGTAAGTGTTCAATAAATATGATTGAATGAATGAATCAGTCAGTCAGTGATATTTATTGAGCCTTTACTGTGTGCAGAACACTGTACTAATCACTTGGGGTAGTACAATAGAACAATAAACAGACATATTCCCTGTCCACAGTGAGCTTACAGTCTAGAGGGGGAGACAGACATTAATAAAAATAAATGAATTACAGATATTTACATATGTGTTGTGGAGATGGGAGACGGAATGAATAAAGGGAGCGAGTCAGGGTGACGCAGACGGGAGTGGGAGAAGAGGAAAGGAGGGATGAGTCAGGGAAGGTCTCTTGGAGGAGATGTGACTTCAATAAGGCTTTGAAGTGAGGGGGAGAGTAATTGTCAGATATTAGGGAAGAGGGTGTTCCAAGCCAAAGGCAGGAGATGGGTGAGAGGTCCCTCCTCACAATGAGCTTACAGTCTAGAGGGGGAGACAAACATTAATATAAATAAATAACAGATATGTTTGTAAGTGCTGTGTGGCTGGGTGGGGGATGAAGCTCTGTGTTGTTTTGTCTCTTGGGACACACTAGCCCAGACCTCAGGGCTCCTCTACAGTTGTGGTGGAAATCCCAGGCCAGTCCTACCTGGAGCAGTCTAAGAAATCATGAGAAAGCAGAGTCAGTCAGCCACCGTCGCTTCTCCATGCTTCACTGCCACAGCAGACCACTCTGGTTGGGGCTGGAATTTTCTCCTGTTTCCTGCCACCTCAATCTTTGGAGCTGCCCTGCCCTTGGTGCATACCGAGATCAGGGCCAAATGGTTCCCAGAGGTGGCAGCAGAGGGGAGTGGCATGGCCGAGGGGAAGGAAAAGGAGCCTCTGGTTCAAGATGCCTGGGTTCAAATCCCAGGTCTGCCATGTGCCTGAGCTGTGACCTTGCCAAGTCATGCAATGATGATGATGATGGTATTTGTTAAGCCAGCCACTGTGCTGGATTCAAGGAAATTGGGACTTCTCTGTGCCCCAGTTTCCCCACCTGTAAAAACTGGGGGAGAAACAGCATGACCGAGTGGGAAGCCGTGAGGGCCTAGTGGAAAGAGCATGGGCCTGGGAGTCAGAAGATCTGGGTTCTAATTCCAGTTCTGTCACTCATCTGCTTTGTGACCTTGGGCAAGTCGCTTAACTTCACTGTACCTCAGTTTCCTCATATTGGTTCTACTTCCTATATAGACTGAGAGCCCCATGTGTCACAGGGACTATGCCTGACCTGATTAACTTGTATCCACCCCAGTGCGTAGAACAGTGTCTGACACGTAGAAAGTTCTTAACAAATACTATTTAAAAAAACCCTGCTCTCCCTCCCCCTTAGGCTTTAAGGGACAATGTCCGATTCACTTATAATACATCTCTTCCAGTACTTAGCACAGTGCTTAGCACATAGTAAGCACTTAAATCCTGTCCTGTCCCAAATTTTCCTGTCACTATAGATGGCACAACCATCCTTCCCGTCTCACAAGCCCTTAACCTTGGTGTCATCCTTAATTTTGCTCTCTCGTTCACCCCACATATCCAATCCGTCACCGAGTCCTGTCGGTCTCACCTTCACAACATCGCTCAGATCCAACCTTTCCTCTCCATCCAAACAGCTACCACATTAGTACAATCACTCATCCTATTCTGACTGGATTACTGCATCAGCCTCATTTGTGACCTCCCAACCTCCTGCCTCTCCCACCTGAGTCCACATTTCGTTCAGATACTCGGATTATATTTCTACTGAAACGTTCAGGGTATGTCACCCACCTCCTCAAAAATCTTCAGTGGTTGCCTATCAACCTCCATAGCAAACAAAAACTCCTCAATATTGGCTTTAAAACTCTCCATCACCTTGTACCTTCTACCTCACCTAACTTCTCTCCTTCTTCAACACAGCCCGCACACTCCGCTCCTCTGATGCTAACCATCTCACTGTGCCTCAATCTCGCCTGTCTCACCATGGAACCCTGGCCCATGTTCTACCTCTGGCCTGGAACTCTCTCCCTCCTCAACTCCTCCAAACAATCACTCTTCCCCGCTTCAAAGCCCTACTGAAGGCTCACCTCCTCCAAAAGGGCTTCCCAGACTAAGCTCCCTTTTCCTTAGCTCCCCCTCCCTTCTGTCTCACCTTGATTCACTCCCTTTGCTCTCCTCCCCGCACCACAGCAGTTATGCATATATGTACATATCTATAATTGTTTTTATATTGATGCTTGTTTACTTGTTTTGATGTCCATCTTGCCCCCTCTAGACTGTAAACCTATGTGGGCAGGGATTGTCTCTCATTATTGCTATATTGTACTTTCCAAGCACTTAGTACAGTGTTCTGCACACAGTAAGCACTCAGTAAATATGATTGAATGAATGAATGAAGGATTGAAATAAATAATAATAATAATGATAGTATTTGTCAAGTGCTTATAATTTGTCAAGCAAAGTTCTAAGCACTGGGGTAGATTCAAGCTAATCAGGTTGGAAGGAATCCCTGTCCCAGTTGGGGTTTATCGTCTTAATCCCCATTTTACAGATGAGGTAACTGAGGCCCAGAGAAGTGAAGTGACTTGCTCAAGGTCACCCAGCAGACAAGTGGCAGAGGTGGAATTAGAACCCAGGTCCTTCTGATTCCCACCCCCATGCTCTATCCACTAGCCAATGCACTTAATACATAGCCCAGTTATGACTATTATCTGGGCAAAAATCCTGCTCTGAAACATGACTCTGCACATAACTTGAGTCTTAATAATAATGGTGCATTTGTTAAGCACTTACTATGTGCAAGCACTGTTCTGATGCTGAGGGATACAAGGTGATCGGGTTGTCCCACGTGGGGCTCACAGTTTTAATCCCCATTTTACAGATGAGGTAACTGAGGCACAGAGAAGTGAAGTGACTTGTCCAAAGTCACACAGCTGGCAAGTGGCAGAGCCAGGATTAGAACCCACGATCTCTGACTCCCAAGCCCGAGGTCTTTCCACTCTTTCCACTGAGCTACACTGCTTCTCACTGAGTCTTAGTCAGTGAAGGGTCAGAGGGATTGTTTGGCTCACCTCTCTCCTTGCTCTCAAGTGCTCTGATGTGTGATTAGTTCAGTTTGTTTAGTTAAAGAAGTAGTCCCCCTCAGGATTCTGCTCTTATAGGCAGCGATCTCATCTGCCAACTTTGTCGTATTGCCCTTTACCAAGTGCTTAGGACAGTGCTTTGCACACAGTCAGCACTCATTAAATACCATTGATTGATAGGAACAAAAATGTCATTTTGATATTAATCAATTTTACCCCATCACAGTTGTTTCCTCCCTATTAGCAGGGGATGCGACTTTCCCATGTTTTCAAAAGGAAACAACATTTTTCTAGCCATCGCATTCTGGTACTTACATAATTTAAAAACCTAGTTTCTCTGCATAATGAACTGTAAAGGAACTGATAGGCTATAAAGGATAATACGCTTTAGCAGTGGTTGCAGTTGGAAAGTTGCTTCTGAAGTTATTAGGTTTTACATAAATCCTAGTGTTTGAAACTGCAAATGGGGAAGTTTAAGAAGGAAAAAATGTAAAGCTCTAACCCATAGGATTAGGGTAGCTTTTTGAAAGTAACAGCATTTACTTTAGAAAGTTGCTCTAGAGCAAAAAAAGGTTACTTTAGAAGTAAGCCTCCTAGCTTTGCAACCAATTTTGGAAGTATAAACACACATTTTAAAAAGGTGTGTATCTTAAGGAGGTGAATACTTTAGAATGTCATTATTCACGAAAGGGACCTGCTCAGTTTTGGGTCCCCTTCTATTTTCCACCTACACTCACTCCCTTGGAGAACTCATTCACTCTCGCAACTTCAACTACCATCTTTATGTGGGTGATTTCCAAATCTATCTCTCCAGCCTTGACCTCTCTGCTTCTCTGCAGGAGGCTCATATTTCTTCCTGCTTTCAGAACAACTGTACTTGGAGCCCTGCCGACACCTCATACTTAGCATGTCCCATTCCAGCCCAGCCCCACACTTCTCACCTCAAATACAGTAAGGGCTCAATAAATACGATTGAATGAAATACCAACCTGCCCCTGTTACTCGATCTTGTCTATTTGGCAATTCCTTGTCCGTGTCCTCCCTCAGGCCTGGAGCTCCCTCCACCTTCATATAAAACAGACGATCACTCTTCCGACCTTCGAAGTCTTATTAAAATACTTTCTATCATCTCCTCCAAGAGCCCTTCCCTAAGCCTTCTTTTTCTTACTCCTTTTTCCTTCAGGGTCTTCTATATGCTTGTATCTGTCCCTTTCAAAGACGTGATATTCACCCCACCCTCAGCCCCACAGCCTCATGTACATATCCAAAATTTATGTTAAAGTCTGTCTCCCATTCTAGACTGTAAACTCCTTGCGGGCAGAGAAAGAATCTATCAATTCTGTTATATTGCTTCCGTCCCTTCCACTCTCCCGAAACTGCCCTCTCAAAGGTCACCTATGACCTCCTTCTTGCCAAATCGAATGGCTCCTACTCTATTCTAATCCTCCTCGACCTCTCAGCTGCCTTTGACACTGTAGACCATCCGCTTCTCCTCCACACCTTGTCTCACCTTGGCTTCATGGACTCCGTCCTCTCCTGGTTCTCCTCTTATCTTTCTGGCTGCTCATTCTCAGTCTCCTTTGCAGGCTCCTCCTCCCCCTTCCATCCTCTAACTGTAGGGGTTCCTCAAGGGTCAGTTCTTGGCCCTCTTCTGTTCTCCATCTACACTCACTCCCTTGGTGAACTCATTTGCTCTGATGGCTTCAACTATCATCTCTATGCAGATGACACCCAAATCTACATCTCCTCCCCATTCTCTCCCCCTCCCTTCAGGCTCGCATCTCCTCCTGCCTCCAGGATGTCTCCACCTGGATGTCTGCCCGCCACCTAAAACTCAACATGTCCAAGACTGAGCTCCTCATCTTCCCTGCCAAGCCCTGTCCTCTTCCTGACTTTCCTGTCACTGCGGATGGTATGACCATCCTTCCCGTCTCTCAAGCCTGCAACCTTGGTGTCATCCTTGACTCAGCTTTCTCTTTCAGCCCACACATCCAATCCATCACCAAGGCTTGCCGGTCTCACCTTTACAATATCGCCAAGATCTGCCCCCTTTCATCTCCATCCAAAAAGCTATCTTACTGGTACAATCTCTCATAATATCCCAGATGGATTATTGTGACAGCCTTCTCTCTGATCTCCCTTCCTCCTGTCTCTCCCTGCTCCATTCTATTCTTCATTCCACTACCCAGATCATCTTTCTACAGAGACGTTCTGAGAATGTCACTCTCCTCCTCAAAATCCTCCAGTGGTTGCCTATCAACCTTCACATGAAACAAAAACTCCTCACTCTTGGCTTCAGAGCTCTTCATCACCTGGCCCCCTCCTACCTCACTTACTTTCTCTCCTTCTACAGAACACCCCCTACACTCCACTCCTCTGCTGCTAACCTCCTCATTGTCCCTCATTCGCGCCTGTCCTGCTGTCGACCCCTGGCCCATGTCCTACCACTGACCGGGATTGTCCTCCCTCCTCACATCCGCCAAACTCTCTTCCCCTCTTCAAAGTCCTACTGAGAGCTCACCTCCTCCAGGAGGTTTTCCCAGACTGAGCCCTCCCTTTCCCTCTGCTCCTCCTCCCCTCCCCATTCCCCCACCTCCTCCCTCTGCTCTTCCCCCTTCTCCTCCCCACAGCACTTGTGCCTATTTGTATATATTATTTATTACTCTGTTTTATTAATGATGTGTATATATCTATGATTCTATTTATGTTTATGGTATTGACACATGAATTCTTGTTTTGTCTTGTTGTCTGTCTCCCCCATTTAGACTGTGAGCCCATTACTGGGCAGGGATTGTCTCTGTTGCCAAATTGCATGATCCAAGCGCTTAGTACAGTGCTCTGCACATAGTAAGCGCTCAATAAATACAATTGAATGAATGAATATTGTACTCTCCCAAGCACATATAAATGCTCAAGAAATACTATTGGTTAATGGATTGATTCATGAAGCAGTGTGGCTTAGTGGAAAGAGCACCGGCTTGGGAGTCCGAAGACATACGTTCTAATCCCAGCTCTGCCACTTGTCTGCTCTGTGACCTTGAGCAAGTAACTTAAATTCTCTGTGCTTCATTTACCTCAACTGTAAAATAGGGATTGAGACTGTGAGCCCCATGTGGGACAACCTGATGACCTCATATCTACCCCAGTGCTTAGAACAGTGCTCTGCACATAGAAAGTGCTTAACAAACACCATTATTATTACTAGTATTATGTCTAAAACAGAAGTCCTCATCTTCCTTACCTGCTTACAACTTTCCTATCACTAAAGACAACACCATCATCGCTGTCTCATAAACCCGTAACTTGGGAATTATCCCCAGTTCATCTTTCTCATTCAACCCACATATTCCATCTGTCATCAAATCCTGTCAGTTCTACATAAATAGCACCATCTAAACTGCTACCAGGCTGATCCAAGCACTTATGATATGCCTTCCTTGACTATGTCATCAACCTCCTTGCTTGCCTCCCTGTATCTTGTCTCTCCCCACTACAGTCCTTTACTTCATTCTGCTTCCTGGATCATTTTTTCAAAATGAATATCAGTCCATGTTTTCCAGCTCCTTAAGAACCTCCAGTGGTTGCCCATCCACTTCCTCATCAAACAGAAACTGCTCACCTTTGGCTTTAAAGCACTCAGTCCTCCACTTCCCACCTTACTTCTCTGATTTCCTACTACAACCCAGCCCATACACTTCGCTCCACTAGCACTGTGTTTTATTGCCTCAAACCCCTTACCTACATCATCTTTTTGTCCGGGAACTCCTCACTCTTCATATCCGACAGATGATGACTCTCCCTCCCTTCAAATCCCCACCAAAATCACATCTCCTCTAAGAGGTCTATTTAGTTGCCATTGTTTTTACGAAATGTTCTTCCCCTTGACTCTATTTATTGCCATTGTTCTTGTCTGTCTGTCTCCCCCGATTAGACTGTAAGCCCGTCAAACGGCAGGGACTGTCTCTATCTGTTACTGACTTGTTCATTCCAATCGCTTAGTACAGTGCTCTGCACATTGTAAGTGCTCAATAAATACTATTGAATGAAAGGTCTTTCCTTACTGAGCCCTCATTTCTCCTTCTCATTCTATTCTCAGCCCCACAACACTTATATGCCTCTAAATGGTAAGTTCATTGTGGGTAGGGAAAGTGTCTACCAACTCTGTTGTATAGTACTCTCCTTATTGCTTACAACAGTGCTCTGCACATAGTAAGCATTCATTGAATACCAGTGACTGTTAGAAAGATAGACCCATAGCTTATTTAAATGTCTGTCTCCCCTTCTCTACTGTAAGTTCCTTATGGGCAGGGAATGTGTCTTCCAAATCCACTGTATTGTATTCTTGCAAGCCTTTAGTACAATACTCTGCACTCAGGAAGCACTCAAGAATCTGGGACAGGGACTGTGTCCAAAAGGATTAGCTTGTGTTTACCCCATCACTTACTACAATACCTGGTACATAGTAAGACTTAATAAATGCCATTAAAAAAAATACCATTGATTGATCAATTTTTTTTTCTTTCTAAATGAGATGAACTTAATTTGTGGAGGTCTTGATTTTCATGCATCCTTGGTACTCATACAAATGAGCCTTTCAAAACCGAGAGTACTTGTAGTATTAATTTTATCCTGTTTGAATTGTTTGATTCTTTTTTCTCTTTTCTACTTGAAACACTCATCTTGAAAGGGAAACTAGCAACTCAGTGTAAAGGAAAATTACATCTTAAAAGCTCCAGTTTCATTCTTATCCACTCTCCCCAGCTGAATATGTGTTTTGCGTCCAAAATTCCTATAGACCACACCACTGCAGAAGAAGAAAATAGCAGAGACTAGAGAAGTAAACAGTTTGTGTTACAAGCTTGCAGAAGGATAATTAAAAGTCTAATCAGACTCTGCCACATGAGCCTTGACAGTGTACTGGCAGTTAAGTTGCAAGAAGCTCATCTCTATCTTGGAGTGAAAGAGAAGTCTGATTTTTCAAAGTTGCTGTAAGATAAATTATATTTAAATAATACATGTTCCATCCATTCCAGCAGTGAGATGCATTTCCCTTACCAATCTGCTTCCCAGCAGGCAGTCCAGTCTGATGAGGTATCAACAAAATGTCAGCTCCTGCTGAGAGGCACAACTGAGCAGAGCCACTGAAATAGTGACAGACTTTTCAAAAAGCTATTATAAAAATTCATGTTTAAAATAAGAGAGAGTGTGTGTGTGTATGTGAGTGTGTCACAAATATGGGTGTGAGGGATATATGAGAAGAAAGGAAGGCAACGATAATAATAATGGTATTGTTTCAGCTGTTGCTGTGTTAAGCACTATTCTAAGCTAGATACAAGGAAAGTGTTTAGCAGCTCTGTTGTACTCTCCCTAGTGCTTAGTACAATGCTCTGAACATAGGAAGTGCTCAATAAATCACCATGAATTGATTGATTGCCACAAATTAATCAGGTTAGACACAGTCCCTTTCTCACACGGGGCTCAAATACCCATTTTTACAGCTGAGCAAACTGAAGCACAGAGAAGTCAAGTGACTTGCCAAAGGTTCACGCAGCAGGCACCTGGAAGAGTGAGGATTAGAACCCAGGACATCTGACTCCCAAATGTGTGCTCATTCCACTAGGCCACTCTGCTTTTATAATCAAAGCACTACCACATGGTGAGTGAAACCTAAGCCGTAGAGAGCAAGGAAGACAGAGGAAATCTTCTAAGGACATATTAAGAACCTCTGTCAATCCTGGAAACTAGGTATTAATTGACACAGGCAGGAAGCAGGATGTACTGCAGTCAAGAAAGGCGAAACTACCTGCAGTAAAAGAGAAAGTGGTGCTGAGTACTACAAACAGAGAACAGGGTAGAAGAGCTCTCCCCCCCTCACTCTTACCCCTCTCTCACTGCAATCCCGATCACACATTTCGCTCCTCTAACACTGACCTATTCATTGTGCCTCATTCTTGTCTCTGTCCCTCTAAACTTTCTCTCCTGCTCTCTCTCTTTCCTGGAACTCCCTCTCCCTTTCCATCCAGAAGATGACCACTTTTCCCCTCTTCAAAATAATAATAATAATAATAATAATAATATTTGTTAAGCACTTACTATGGGCCAAGCACTGTTCTAAAGCTGGATCCTTCTACAATCACATTTCCTCCAGTAATTCTTCCCTGACTAACCTCTTATCTCTCCATCTCTTTCCCTACCTTCACCTTTGTTCCACCTTTAGGAATAATAATAATTATGGTATTTGTTGAATGCTTATTATGTGCCAGGCACTGTATTAAGCACTGGGGTGGTCTTTGCTTTCCGCATCTTCCAGCCCCACAGCACGTTTGTGCATACCTGTCATTTTATTTATTTATATTGAAGTCTGCCTCCCCAACTCTAGACTGCAAGCCTGTTGTAGGCAGGAAATGTGCCTGTTTATTGCTGTATTTTACTCTCCCAAGCACTTAGTACAGTGCTCTGAACACAGTAAGTACTCAATAAATACGAATGAATGAATGAATGAATTCAAGTAAATCCGGTTGGACACAGTCCCTGTCCCAAGTGGGGCTCACAGTCTCAATCCCTATTTTCCAGATGAGGTAACTGAGACCCAGAGAAGCGAAATGACTTTCCCAAGGTCCCACATCAGGCAAGTGGCGGAGCCGGGAATAGAATCCATGATCTTCTGACTCCCAGGCCCATGCTTTATCCACAATACATGCTATGACTTGAGTCTGCACCTTCAAAGCACTACATAATATTAACAATCATAATGATGGTATTTGTTAAGCATTTACTACATGCCAGGTTTGAGCTAATGACTAGAGAGCATCATATACTCCTGAATTGGGGAAATTCTGATTTTGTCATACAACTCAACTCTTTGCAGAAATTTTTGTCATTCCATTTCCACCCACTTTTCCAGGTCGCCCAAAGAATAACCAATAGAGTGAGTAAAGCGGGCAGTACATCAGAGGCAGATAGCAACCGTGCCTGAGTTAACATCTGAGTGAAGCATGTTTTCTGTTTGTTCTGCTTCCAACATGCCTCATCAGTTACTAAGGTCCAAACTGCCTGCTGTCCTGGAGCTGCAGTGACAGTTCTCAATGTGACGGCACCATCGTCAAAGGCACCTGCCCATCTGGATGGACCGAGCATCACTGCGAGAGCCGTAAGTCGGAAAGCGATAATGGGCATTGTTCTTGGCAGATTTAACTAATGACCCAAGCAAGTAATTCTGCTCATTCTGATGATGCTGATCAGGCCCAATTTTCTATTTCCCCAAGGTTTTTGTTCATCTAAACTGCATTTGAAATTCTCCAAGTGTGTTAGGAAATTTGGCTGGTTAGCTGCCCACAGTAATCCTTAATTATTCTTCCCCACACAATTCCAGAACTCGGAATTAGATGATTGACAGAGCACAAAATGAGAGTTTATTTCAACATTTCGAATCATCTGGCATTCCCCACCCCCCATGCTCCTTGTGTTTCCTGCATTTGACTGACAGCTTATTCTTCTTTGTTTTTCATCCTTGATATAACTGAACTTCAGATTAGAAATTAATCTTTGTTTGAAGTCGATTTATCTAGCAACTGTGCATTAATCACTACATTATGCTCTCACACATATCATGTAGGAACACAAGTACACCTAAAACTTACTAAAGTGAATGACAGTTCATCTCTCCTTTTCCTCTTTGATTTTTTCTCTTCTTCTGACATTGGGTCAAGATAATCCTTCCCCTCAATTTTCTCTGTAGAAATCCCATTGAAGTTCAGGGGAATTCTCCCAACCACTCGGTAGAGTGCTGTATGCACAGTAGGAGCTCAATAATATGATCTATTGATTGAGCAAAGGGTCGAGACCAGCGAGTGTGGCAGGTGGAGAAGGAGAGGGCAAAAACATTAGAGTCCTAGGTGTTGAGGGAGTGTGAGAATACTTTGATGGTATTGATGCCTGTCTACTTGTTTGGTTTTGTTTTCTGTCTCCCCGGTCTAGACTGTGAGCCTGTGGTTGAGTAAGGATTGTCTCTATCTGCTGCTGAATTGTACTTTCCAAGTGCTTAGTACAGAGCTCTGCGCATAATAAGAGCTCAGTAAATATGATTGAATGAATGAATGAATGAATGAATGAATGAAAGTGAGAGTCAGCGATTGGAGGAAAAGGTGGAGAAGGAGGTCAAAGAGGTTCTGGTTTGAGGGAGGGAAGAGGCATAGAAATCAGGTTGGTGCCAAACTAACTCTCTTCCTCTCTTCAAAGCCCTAGTGAGAGCTCACCTCCTCCAGGAGGCCTTCCCAGACTGAGCCCTCCCTTTCCCTCTGCCCTTCCTCCCCTCCCTATTCCCCCTACTCCCTTCCTCTGCTCTTTCCCCTTCCCCTCCCCACAGCACTTGTGCATATTTGTATATATTATTTAATTACTCTATTTATTTTGTAAATGATGTGTATATATCTATGATTTTATTTATCTTGATGATATTGACGCCAGACTTGTTTTCTGTCTCCCCACTTCAGACTGTGAGCCTGTTGTTGAGCAGGGATTTTCTCTATCTGTTGCCGAATTGTACATTCCAAGTGCTTAGTAGAGTGCTCTGCACATAGTAAGTGCTCAATAAATACGACTGAATGAATGAATGAACTCATTTGTCCACGGTGCTCCTCCCTCAAGGGAAAAGGGTCAGAGGTTAGGGCCACCCAGCCCAGAGGCTCAGGGGTCAGGTCATGGCAAAAACTGGAGCCAGACAGGAACTGTAGGAGCTACAGGGCATGGTGGAGCTCAGGTCAGAGTACAGATAACAGGTGCTCAGAGCTCAGCTCATCACCTTGTCCCCTCCTACCTTAATCTTGTTGATTTCCTACTACAACCCAGCAAGCTCACTTCGATCCCCTTACAGCAACCTATTCACTGTCTCTCCATTTCGTCTATCTTACTGCCAACTGCTCGTCCATGGCCTGCTTCCTGCCTGGAACTCCTTTCCCTTTTATAGCCTATAAACCGCTTTTCTCCCCAGTACAAAGCCTTATTAAAATCACATCTCCCCAAAAGGCCTTGGATTTCTATCCTTCATTCATCCTACCCTCAATCCAATAACACTTTTTCTAATGGTATTTGTAAACACTTACTTTGTGCCAGGCACTGTACTAAGCAGTGGAATTAATATTAAGTGCTTAGTACAGTGTGGTAAATATTCATTCATTCAATCAATCAATCATATTTATTGAGTGCTTACTGTGTGCAGAACACTGTACTAAGCACTGGGAAAGTACAATTCGGCAACAGACAGAGACAATCCCAACCCAACAGTGGGCTCACAGTCTAGAAGGGAGGAGACAGACAACAAAGCAAAACAAGTATACAGGCATCAAAAGCATCAAAATAGATAAATAGAAGTACAGATCTAAACAAATCATTAATAAAATAAATAGAAAAATAAATATGTACAAATATCCACAAGTGTTGTGGGGAGGCAAAGAGGGTAGAGCAGAGGGAGGGAGTAGGGACGATAGGGAGGGGTGGAGGAACAGAGTTCAGTACTGTGATCCAGCTGCAGCCAGAAAACCTGGTGAAGGAAGTTAAGCTCCTTGTGGGAAGGGATTGTGTATATCAACTCTACTGTAGTTTACAATCCCAAGGTCTTGACAAAGTGCACTACACAATAATACATTGCTCCGCACACAGTGAGAGCTCCATAAATACCACTGATTAGCTGATTGATTGAAGTTGGATAGCATGTCTTCACTCTCCAGAACTGTAACCTAACACATCTTTGGATTTTTCACATCGGCTGGTCACCAGGGGAAGTATTCTTCAATTATAACTCCAATAGCATTATAACTCCACTGCTCTGAGCACAGTAGGGCCTCAGTAAATTTTGTTGACTGTCACATTTATCCAAATCACTTCTTCATTCCAAATCTCTTGGCATCCTTGGAAGCCCGGAAATTAATCTTGTTGATGCAAGGGCATCTTATGTTTCAGTGCCATGGCAGTCGATAATACTGCTGTGGACACTCAGAATCAAAAATTTGACATGTGACTTTTATACAAAATTTACAAAGAACCAATTATCTGACCAGGCTTGATATGGTCTGGAAAACAGAACCAGGAAACTGGAAAACCAGTTCTGGTTACCCGCTCGAAGCAATGTGGTCTAGTGGATAGATCCTGGGTCTGGGAGTCAGAACGACCTTGGTTCTAATTGACTCAGCCACTTGTCTGCTGTGTGACCTCGAGAAAGTCACCTAACTTCTCTGTGCCTCAGTTCCCTCATCTGTAAAATGGGGATGAAAAGTGTGAGCCCCATGTGGGACAACCTGATTTCTCTGTATGTACCCCAGCACTTAAAACAATGCTTGGCACATAGTGAGTGCTTAACAAATACCACAATTTTAGAGAAGTAGCATGGCTCATTGGGAAGAGCTCAGGCTTAGATGTCAGAGATCCTAGGTTCTAATCCTGGCTCTGCTACCTGTCAGCTCTGTGTCTTTGGACAAGTCACTTCAATTCTCGGTGTCTCAGTTACCCTATCCATAAAATGGGGATTCAGACTATGAGCCTCACGTGGGACAACCTGATTACCCTGTATCTACCCCAGCACTTACAACAGTGCTCGGCACATAGTAAGTGCTTAAAAAATACCAACATTATTAATAGCATTAACTTAACCCTTAAAAACAAGAAAGGTAAGCTCCTTGTGAGGAGGGATGGTGTCTTGTGAAGCTGTTGTGTTTCTCAAACCCTTAATGCATTATGCTCAGTAATAGTGATATCCTGAATCCAGGTGGAAATATGAAACTGTAGAGAGGGGGAGAAATCAGGACTGGAGATTAGATTTGGGAATCATTCATATAGAGATGGTAATTGAAGCAGTAGAAATGAATGAATTCTCCAAGGGAGTGAGTATAACTGGAGGATAAAAAGGGATCCAGAACTGAGCCTTGAAAGATTCCCACCATTAAAGTGTGGGAGGCAGAGGAGAGGCCATTGAAAGACATTGAAAATGAGTGGCCAGAGAAATTGAAGGAGTACCAGGAGAGGACAGTGTCAGTGAAGCCAAGGTTGGATACTGTTTCTGGAAGATAGCGGTGATCCAAAGTGTTGAAGGCAGTTGAGAAGTTGAGTGCTAGAAAGTGGCCATGAAAAGGTCATTGGGAACATCTAATTTATGGTGAAGACCCCTGGGATCAATATAGGGATGGAGAAACATAGAAGGTTTGTAAGAAAAGGATCTAAATAGTTCAGAAAGTTGGAGGAGGGTCCTGAGTGTGTGTGTGTGTGGTTGGGAAGATAGATTACAGCAGATAGTAAATGGAGTGGTAGAGGGGGTTTATGTGGACTTCAAAGGAAGGGAAAGAGAGGGATGGGGAGGTGGAATGATGTGAAAGTGACCATGGAAAGTCAGAAGAAGCTCACTCCTCCATATTTCTCAAGGAGTATTGGTGAGTAGAGGATGAGGCCCCCTCTAGAGGGAGTGACAGGAGAAATGATGTCCTCTGGGTTTCAGTGTTGGTGAAAAGGAGCAGAGACTGGTTCAGGAGCAAGGCAGTGGTGAAAGGAAGCTTTCCCACTGTGCACAGGGATTCCACAGGCCACATTTGGCTGAGCATGTAGTAAGTGCTTAAGAGGAAACGGTGTGAGGTATGGGAAGGGGTTGGATTGGGAATGAGTTGATGGGTGTCATAATGGGAAAGGAGGAATGGCACAGGGATGGGGTAACCGGTGGAGTTGGAGAGGAAAGAGGGGGTGATGCAAGGGTTAGGGAGGGTTGGATGGAGGAGAATAAGAAGGGTACTGGGAAGGAAGAACAGGGATGGGCTGATTAGAGAGAAGGAATTTAAGGGATATAGTGGGGTCAGAAACATTTAAGGACTATATGTGAGGTTGTCAAAGGCAATAACTGCTAAATTATTCTATTCTGAGTGCTTATAAGAGACGGAATGATACCTACTTGCTGTATAGTGCTTTGTACTCAGGAATTAAATCCTATTGGATGAAATGAATTCACAAGGGGCAGAGCTCACCACCTTATGGGATCTTCATGACACTTGTTTCTGACCCCCATATAAAAACCTGGGAAACTGTGTGTTGCTCAATAAACACTTAAACTCACAATTCTGAAATAAAGGTGTTTTACTGGAAGTTATTATTGTTATTAATAATAATAATTACTATCATATTTATTGAGCACTTTGTGCAAAGCACTGAACTAAGCACTTGGATACTAAGCACTTGAACCATAGGCTAGACTACAGACATATGTTAGACCATATGTTAGACCATAAACACTCACCCTGCTTCGATTGTCTCTATCTGTTGCCCAATTGTACATTCCAAGTGTTTATCACAGTGTCTCATAATATCCCGGCTAGATTACTGTGTCAGCCTGGTCTCTGATCTCCCTTCCTCCTCTCTCCCCACTCCAGTCTATTCTTCACTCCGCTGCCCTGCCCATCTTCCCGCAGAAACGCTCTGGGCGTGTCTCTCCCCTTCTTAAAAACCTCCAGTGGTTGCCTGTCGACCTCTGCACGAAACAAAAACTTCTCACTCTAGGCTTCAAGGCTCTCCATCACCTTGCCCACCCCACTCCCCCACCTCTCCTCCCTTATCTCTTTCCACTGCCCGCGCCACTTCTCTGCCACCCACCTCCTCACCATCCCCCGTTCTCGCCTATCCCGCTGTCGACCCCTGGGCCACGTCCTCCCACGGTCCTGGAATGCCTGCCCTCCTCACCTCCGCCAAACTAATTCTCTTCCCCTCTTCAAAACCCTACTTAAAGCTCACCTCCTCCAAGAAGCCTTCCCAGACTGAGCTCCCCTTTTCCCTCTGTTCTCTCTACCTCCCCCCTTCACCTCTCCGCAGCTAAACCCTCTTCTCCCCCTTTTTCTTCTGCTCCTCTCCCTCTCCTTTCCCATCCCCTCAGCACTGTACTCGTCGGCTCAACTGTATATGTTTTATTACCCTATTTATTTTGTTAATGAGATGTACATCACCTTGATTCTATTTATTTGCTATTGTTTAAATGAGATGTTCATCCCCTTGATTCTATTTATTGCTACTGTTCTTGTCTGTCTCCCCTGATTAAACTGTAAGCCCGTCAAAGGGCCGGACTGTCTCTATCTGTTACCGTTTTGTACATTCCAAGCGCTTAGAACAGTGCTCTGCACATAGTAAGCGTTCAATAAATACTATTGAATGAATGAATGAATAGTTAGCACTCAATAAATACTTATGAATGAATGAATGAATGAATGAATGAATGAATGAATGAAATAAGGCCATCACCTTATCTCCATCCAGGACCAAGGCAGGACCCTGATGCTACTGATTGGCTGGTGTTCTGGATTACTGTCCTAGCAACAACTGTAACTCCTGCCTCAGTGGGAGTGCCTTGTCACTTGTCTCTCCAGTGCGGCAGGTCTTGTTTAGTCCGTACTGGTTTGAGAGTGCAGAGCAGGACCATCCACTGGGTGGTGCCAATTTAGAATTAATCATTCAGTCAATTGTATTTATTGAGCACTTACTGTGTGCAGAGGACTGTACTAAGCGCTTGGGAGAGTACACTGAAGAGTCCAGGCTTCTCACTGATGGACCATCACTCTACCTAGTGTTATGTTCTGAAATTCCTTTCCACATGGTGTTTATTCTGGATCAAAGGTGAAGAAATTCCTTCTGAGGTCATGTTAGTCCAGGGTTAAAAGGCAGACAACTTCACTGGGTTTTGGGAATCTTAGATACTCGGTGGGAGATCAGCCCCCTTGTCTCTCCAGGAAAGAGTAACTCAATCATTGTGTTTCTACCCCTAAGAGATCACCAATGTTGCAATGAAACTCTCCTGGGCCCAGATCCTTTAGAGGGTAATCCTAAGGAGGTGTCAACTTGGGGCAACCTCCTTTTCTTCCATTAAAATATTTTCTAACAATTTCATTCTCTGGTAATTCTACCAATTCTACTCATTCTGCCAATGACCCCAATTTTCTTCCCCGGAGACTTTGAAAAGAGGATGATATGTAAATCAGTGATGGTGTTTGAAAGGGAGGTCAAATATTCCATCCCCTTGTGGATTCCACAAAGTCACTAGGTGGCAGCAAAAGTTCCCTGATTTAGTCTGGGAAAAATCAGTCAGTGGCTATTTATTGAGCACTTACTGTGTGCAGACCATTGTACCAAAGCACTTGGGAGAGTACAACAGAGTTGGTAGACACACTCCCCACCCACAATGAGCATACAGTTTAGAGGGAGATAAATATCAATCAATCAATCAACTGTATTTATGGAATACTTACCATGCAGAGCACTTTACTAAGCACATAGGAGAATACAACAGAACAGAAGTTGGTGGACAAATTCACTGCCCACATTGAGCTCACAGACTAAAGGGAAAATTTATATTTTATTTGTATTACAAAACATCTTTAAAGTGTGTTGTGGATGCAAACTCTTGCACCGCAGCTGAATACAGTCTGAAGAAAGTTATCGATTGCGCATTAATAGGATTTCAGTAATTGGTTTCTTGGGGCAGCTTCTTAGCACAATGTTAAATGCTGTTGCACTAGACCCTAAGCTTCTTATAGTTAGGGAGTGTTTCTATCAATACTGCTGTACTGTACTTTCCCAAGCAGTTAGTATAGTACTCTGCAAACAATAGAGTACCCAAAGAATAACACTGATTCATCAGAATTCATCTCAACGAAGTACAAGGTGGCTGAGTGAGAAACTATGGATGTCTCAGTGCCAACCATCATATCTACTTCAGAAATAATTCCAGTCCATGGTCTGATGGGAGTAGCATCTGGCACCAAATTTTCATTTTGAGTTTGGGGATGAGCTTGGAGGTTCAGGATTGAGGACAGGACTTTGGGAGGAAAAGAAAGGAAAGATGAAGGATCAAGAGAAGAGTGAAGGAGGGAGAAAGAGGAATGGAGAAAGAGGTAGAAAGTAAGTGTCACAAAAGGAAGAGTGCCTCCATTTCCACTGCTTCCCCTTTGGAATTCACTGGGCATCGCGGGTCAGATGGGAGTGGCTTCCTCCATGTCACCTTGGAACCATCCAGGCGGATTTCTTCAGCGCTTCCTGCTCACGGAGCGCCGTACCAACCGCCTGGGAGGGGACAGCGCCATGAGAGATGGGCCTGATCCCAGCCCATGGCCGGCCCTTGGTCCAGACCCCACCCCCACCCCGACGGGCGCCCCAGGCACAGTGGCCCCGGGGCCCGGGCCTCGGTACCCCTCTCCGTACGATGGGGACCCGACAGTCTGGCCCCGCTCCAGCCCGGCCCTTGGGACGGGGCTCAGCGGAGAGGAGGCATCCAACTGATGGGCCGCACTCATCTGTCTTCTCGGCCTCGGGGAGCCGACCTTCTTCTTCTCAACGGCTCCCCGAGGAACAATTCTATTATCATTATTATTATCATTATTATCATCATTAGCTGCTAACACTATTATCATTATCATTAGCTCCACACGTGTTAATAATATTAGTATTGTTTTTGTCCGTACGTCTGTCTCCCCCGATTAGACTGTAAGCCCATCAGTGGGCAGGGACTGTATCTGTTGCCAATTTGTACATTCCAAGCGCTTAGTACAGTGCTCTGCACATAGTAAGAGCTCAATAAATACTATTGAATGAATGAATGAATGAATAATGATAACAATAATGATAATATTGCTAAATGTTTACTTATGTGCCAAGTACTGTACTAAACACTGAGATAGATACTAGATAATCCAGTTCCACATGAGGCTCCCAGTCAAAAAAGGAGGGAGAGTGGGTATTGAATTCCCACTTTGCAGATGAGGGAACTAAGATGCAAAGAAGTTAAGTGATTTACCCAAGACAAGTATTGGAGCTGGAGTTAGAACCCAGGTCACTTCTGACTCCCAGGTCCTCTCTCTTTCCATTGGACCATGCTGCCTCACTAGTATCATTTACTACTATGACTACAAAGCCATGCTCAGTTTCCTTTCAATTCTGAATTAATTTCTCCATAAAGTCTATATCTCTTCACATGAGCTGTATTTTTATGAGGTCAAAGAGAGACTAATTAGTGAATTTTAATTGCAAAATGAGACACACCCACTTGCTCAGTATTAAAATCCATACCTCCCTGAAAAAAACAGTAGGATTCCTACTTATCTGTTCAGAGATAATTTTTCAGTTGTTAATAACTTCTGCAGGGCCTAACCAGTTTTTTTTATCTTTTCCAAGAATATTAAGAATTCATTAAAGATTAATTGCGTACCTAATTTGAAGTCAAACAATTCTAATGGATTGAGTAATTTTCTACTTTTTCTTAAAATGAATAGGTTTCGATTGATTTTGTCCACTAGCAACCCTGATGAGTTTAAAAAAAAAAAAGGATGAAGGAATTTTCCAAGTTTTCAGAACAACAATTTCTTACCAAATCCAGGATACTTTGAACATAATTCAAGGATGTTGTAAAGAAAAACATCTTGAAGCCCACATGATTTTCATCCTAGTACAGCTGATGGTTGGGATGTTGGAGTCTTCTGTCACTAATAATGGAGAAACCTCACACGGATTTCAGAATCAGGAAGCTGCACGGAGCAATGGATTCTAGTGTTAGTGGCTTACTCTCTGCCACCTACCTGCAGTCATTCCTGTGCCAGTCCTGTTGCCAATGGGGCAGGGGGTACAATGGAGAAGAAGGGAGCTAAAGTGAAACACACCACCAGGTGCCTGTAGAACTGATTCATACACAACAGCCAAGTAGCATGGCCTAGTGGATACAGCCTGGGCCTGGGAGTTGAAGAACATGGATTCTAATCTTTCCTCCACCACTTGTCTGCTATGTGACCTTTGACAAATCACTTCTCTGTGCCTCATTTCCCTCATGTGTGAAATGGGGATTAAGACTGTGAGCCCCATGTGGGACACGGACTGTGTCCAATCTAATTACCTTGTACCTAGCCCAGCGCTTAGGATGGTGCTTGACACATAGTAAGTGCTTAACAAATACCATCATTATTGTTATTCCTTGAGAGCTAGTGTCATAGACCATCAGGCTTTTGCCAAAATAACTG
Source organism: Ornithorhynchus anatinus (assembly GCF_004115215.2). Classification (NCBI taxonomy): domain Eukaryota; kingdom Metazoa; phylum Chordata; class Mammalia; order Monotremata; family Ornithorhynchidae; genus Ornithorhynchus; species Ornithorhynchus anatinus. Next base: position 162,390,236 of record NC_041728.1, read on the forward strand.
TCTCAGTAGCCGCTCCTACAGTTACTGTTCACAGTTATAAACTCTTAATTTAACATGGCTTTTGAAATCAGAGATGTATTTTTTTAGAAAATACATGCATGTAAATGACTAAAAATTCGTACTCCTCCCCGGCAAATAGTTTTATCATTCCTCATATTCATGTATTTTCCTTCTCACATAGTAAAGATAGGGCCATGAGATTAATAGGGTCTCATATAGTCCCATTCTTGCAGGGAGGAAAGTTGAGCATTGAGGGAATAAGTGACTTGCATTAACTTTAAATTGAGAATTATAAGTGTAAGAGTTAAATCAGATATGAAAGAGACCAAAATCATAGTGTCTTTGTTATTGTTATTACTAAAAGCACATGCTATGTTAATGATCCATATCAGCCCATTGTCCTGCGGGGCTGAGGTAATTTGTAGTGTTTCTCACTTGACATTTTGTTCCTGATAAACTAGACGTAAATGAAGTTGATGTAGACATCAAGGTTTAATGCCCAGAGACGATCACCTACTGGTAATCAAGAAAGGAATCCTACAAGCACAGTGGAGCCCGATCCTGGTTCGCCAAGTTTTAAAGGAATTCATTTTTAAAGGAAAAATGGTGGAATGCACAAGACTATTGCTATACTATATTCGAAAATTGCAGATCGGTCATCATTAGAGGATGTTAGGTATCATTATTAAATCACCTGAATCTCCTTTATGTGGAGCACTGTACTAAATAAACACTTGCGAGAGTACAGTAAACACAATAGACAAGTAGTGGGAACGAGGAGTAGACATGGAAATGCAACTGATTACAGCGTGGCTTAATGGAAAGGGCATGGGCCCAAGAGTCAGAGGGCCTCTGTAATAATCCTGGTTCTGCCAATTACTTCATTGTGACCTTGGTCGAATCATGTAATTTTCCTGTGCCTCAGTTTCCTCAACTGTGAATTGAGGATTACATGCCTGTTCTCCCTGCTACTTAGATTATGAGCCCATGCTCAACAGTGGTCTGTGTCCAACCTGATTAACTTGTATCTATTCTAGTGCTTAGAACAGTGCTTGGCACATAGTAAATGCTTAACAAATGCCATAAAAAAACAGCAAGAGTATGGATGACATATAACATCATAAATAAGTGAATCAATAAGTAAGCTGCTATATTCATAACTGCTGAGGATTATTTTATGAAAATAAGTGCTAAGGTGGCTTGCTGATGGGATGATCTGATCTTGGGTGGTGGAATGCCATTAGGGAATGCTTCCTGGAAGAAGTAGAATTTCAGAATCGCTTTGAAGAGGAGAGACCTATGGTATGATGGCTTCATATGGGAAAAAAGCATAGTCAGTGTGAAGGAAGTAAAGGGCTCAAAGTAGGAGAGTTGAATCTGAAGCAGTTAAGAGGTTAGGTGGAGTGGAATGAGGATTCTTGGCTGGGGATTAGTCAAGGAAAAGAACAGATTTTTGAGAGCAAAGAATTTATGGAGGGACTAATGATAAAATGTTTCTGCTTAATGCAGAAGGAAATGGAGACTAATTGGAAGCACTGATCATGCTATGAAGCAGTGTGGCCAATTGGAAAGAGCACAGGCCTGGGAGTCAGAGACTTCTTTTTAAAAAAATGATATTTGTTAAGCACTTACTATGTGCCAGGCACTGTTCTAAGCCCTGTGGGGGATACAATTTGATCAGGTTGGAGACAGTCCAAGGTCCCCATGGAGCTCACAGTCTTAATCCCCATTTTACAGAGGAGGTAAATGAGGCACAGAGAAGTTAAATGACTTGCCCCAAGTCACACAGCAGACAATCGATGGAGCAGAGATTAGAACCCAGGTCCTTCTGATGCCCAGGCCCATGCTCTTTCCATTGGGCCATACTGCTTCTAATCCCAGCTCTTCCACTTGCCTGCTGTGACACCTTGCACAAATCATCTCACTTCTCTGTACTTCAGTTTTCTCAACTGTAAAATGGGTATTCAAAACCTGCTCACCCTTCTACATAGAATGTGAGCCCCATGTGGGACAGTGGCTGTGTCCAACCTGATTTGTCTGAATCTACGCTAGTGCTTAGAAGAGTACTTGACGCACACTAAGTGCTTAAGAAATACCATTTTAAGAAAATAATTCTAGAGTATGGTCCAGAGCTGGGTGCTCTGCACATAGTAAGCGCTTAACAAATACCAACATTATTATTATGGGTTGGTTGACCTTGATTATAATCCTGGTTCAAAATAGCTTCATGGGTAAACATGGTGGAGAAGTTTAGTTTGTCAGTGTTCTCATTGGCAAACTAAGGCCCAAATCATTATTATTTCTCCTCTCTACTCCCCTGAACTAGAGTAGAGTGGATTAATGAGGCATGTCCTGCAAAATACTTATTTATTGTTCCCAGAAGAAAGAAAAATCAGCAGTTTTTATTTTACTGCAAAGAGTACCCATGTAAATATTCATCTGTAGACTATAAAAATCATCTTGGTATAAGAAATGTTGTTATGGAAGAGTCCTGTCACTGCCCTTATGGATGTAAACATCCATACTAAAAATTAAATTACTTCACACTCACTTTACCAGTCTGCCAAGTCAATTTCACTCCTTCAGGAAAATTTTAATTCTTAAGGAATATTTTGTCCCTGGCTCATTTTTACCAGGCCTATGTTCTGAATGTGTTTTTTGATTTGGTGGGGGAGATTTTTTTTAAAAAAAATTGAGTGAAAAGCCCCAAATTATGTTTTCCTCTTGAAATTCCAGATATCAGATGATGCGTTATATCCGTTCAGGTATGTTAATTTTCCTTTGGTCTACCACACAGAATCACTTCTGACCGAAACGGAATTTGTCTCTAAAGATGCAGCATTTAATAATCTGTATGCAAAGTGCTATTTTTACATAGTTCTGAATGTCATGTCCATATGTAAAGCTGCCTGTTGCCTCAAGTGTGAAATTCATTCTCATGTAAATTTGGTGCTTCTTTTCAGCTTGAGAGGCTAGTCTCTGGGGACAAGGCTTGGAAAAACATGTGACCCTAGTAACAGGAATGGTAACTGTGAGCTCACCACTGACCCCTCCCTTTATGAGAGAGGATATATTGAGAAATGCCATGAACCGGTGTAAGCAGCCATTGTGTCAAAATAGAGTTTGCGGAAGATCAAGAAGCAGAAACTGTTTTCCTTTTTGATAATGTTCTAGGATGTCATCCAAGTTGAAGGGGTTCCAGTTTGGAGAAAGCTCTTCTTTCTAGGGAGCTCACATTTCAATGCTAGATGTCTTAGCTAATCATTTGGACTCTTATGTGCACTGAACTGCATTCCAAAAGTTATTTTCAGTAACATTTAGATTGAACCGCCTGTTCGGCAATTTAGAATCCAATGGTTAGGACGTTACGTCTTTGTTCACTTACAGGGTTTCTTTGTTACACATGATCAAAGTGGTCCGGACCTCTAAATCCAGCCTGAAAACCCCAAGTCCCTGCTTCCCCTTACTAACCCTCAGTCATATGACTTTGACAACTACTTAGTTGATGACAAAATCTAATCCGTCAGGCATTGGGTTTCCTAAATCTCCTCCGCATCTCCGCACCTTCCTCCTGCCCCCACATCCTCACTCTCACCCTTCTTGGCCATCATTTGAAAGGAAATCTTCCTGCTTTCTTTCAAAATCAATCCCCTCCACCTGTGCCTTCCCTTCTTCCCTTCAAAAATGCAGTTGATCCACTCTGCTTCTCCCCCTCACTTCACTCTCTGGTGTGTCTTCCCCTTTGCCTTTAAAGGCAGCTAATGATAATAATTATAATGATAAAATAATGGCATTTGTTAAGTGCTTACTATGTGCCAGGCATTGTGTAGTAAGTACGGGGGTGGTTACAAGCAATTTGGATTGGACACAGTCCCTGTCTCATGTGGGACTCACAGTCTTGATCCCCATCTTAAATATGAGGTAACTGAGGCACAGAGAAGTGAAGTGGCTTACCCAAGGTCACCCAGCAGACAAGTGGCAGAGCCTGGATTAGAACCCATGACCAATATGTGCATTGTATGCACAGAGATAATGATTATCCTCCTGTTTGCTAAATTTCCCTTGATGGGTTGTTTTAGGGATGACTTTACATTTTTTATTCCTTTCTCAATTTGATTAAGGCTTAATTTCAGCACTGCTGACGAAGAAGAGGTGGGGGATGCAGTGTGGAAAGGGTTCTGGGTTCTGAGTGAGCTTGACTTGGCTCAGAATCACCATCCTGGGCTCTCTTCCCTAACAAAAATCTCCAATCCTTGGGTAAAAGCTGAAGGATATTTCCTGCTTTCCCTCCCACTTGTTTGTGATTTATATTGGACTTAATGCCCATCTGCTTCTACAAAAGGTACTGAAACTCCACCAAACTTGAAAGTAGAAGATAACACCTCTCTTCCCTTCCATCTCTACTTGCTTCTAGAAGCATCTCCTAAACTGATCCTTTCCTCCTAACTTCATCATCTGCCTTCTCCCACTCAGTGACCCCCACAGGTTCCAAATACTGTATCTAGACTGCTCATCTCCCCCAACCCTCTGCTGTTTCTGATATCCCTTTTCCAAGAGCTTTTCCTTTGGGAAATTCTGTGGAATGACTATGGGATTATTAGTCAGGAGACCTGGGAAACTGAGTCTGCCTCCATCATAAACTGGATATAATGAGTGCTGATAGGATAGAGAGCAGATGGAGCATGAGATTCTGGAGTGTGCGTTTGAGGGAGAGAGCTTGGCTGGTAGTTTGAGGAGCACTCTGGGAGTGAGAGAAGACACTGCTGAGGACCAAAAATAACTGAGCTTATCACTGGCCCCTTCCCCTAACTCTACCACAGATACTCTGCTGAATGGGATGTATACATTCCCTCCTCCAACTTACCCTCCTCCATCTCCTTCTGGACTCTTTTAATGCCTGCCGTCCAACTCTCTTCACTCCAACGAGACCCTTCTCTCCAAGATCACCCATTACCTACTTCTCCCAAATCTATTCATCTTTACTCTGTCCGATTCTCTTCAGTCCTTAGACTGCCTTTGACACCGTGGACCACTCTCCTTCTGCAAACATTATCTGACTCACTTCTCTCACTATACCCCAGCTCATCCTCTTCATTCCTCTCAAATTAGCCTATTCATTCTGTTTCAGTCGCACCACTCCAAATGCCAACCCCTCATTCACATTGTGACTCCTTCCTGAAACTCCTTCCCCCTTCACATCTGATAGACTCCAGGTCTCCCTATCTTCAAAGCCCTTCTAAATTTACATCTACTCGGGAAGATCTTTCCCCTATTAGTTCCTTACCTGTACACAATATATCCAAACCTACCACTTCCACTTATAGTACACACAAGATTATCTTTTATAGTCTAGAATACCCCCTCTCAGGGTCGCACCTGGAGAGTTTCTAATATTCTACCAGTCTCAACTACGGGAGGAAGAGTCAAGCAGTGGCATATCCATTCCATTCCTATCTTGGGCAGCGGCTAGCGAGTAGAAGGCAATCTGCTACAAGTCAAAGCTCCGCCGTGCTGGGCAGCAGCGGCATGGGAGAGAATCGAGGGTGGAGACTCACCTTTACTGCACGGAAAGATGCAAAGGTAAACCACTTCTGTATTTTTACCAAGAAACCTCAATGGATACACTACCAGAACGATTGCAGATGGAGGTAGGGTTTTCTGGGAGAGATGTGTCCATGGCGACGACTCAACAGCATAAGACAAGACAATCTTGAATACTCTTTGACTTCCTCCTGCAAGTAACTTACTTGGGTATCTGTCTACCCAATGTGTGGTAAAATCTTTGAGGGCTGGGATTAAGTACATTGATTGTAATGTGCTCTCTCAAGTACTTAGTGCTCATGGTGCTCACTTGATAAATACTGACTGTACTGGACTCCTGGGGGAGTGGAATGAGTGAGCAAGAGTGTATGTGTCACTCCCTTGCACATTGGTAAAACTAAGTAAAAAACTTTCCACAGTAATCCTGGTGCTTGGTGGTGTGGTTTGACTCTCTACGTGTCACTGAGGCTACCTTGGTCCAGGAAAGTCCTTGTTGGTATGAGCCAGGGGCTCATGACAGTAATAATAATAATCTTGGTACTTAAGTGCTTACTATGTGCCAACCACTGTGTTAAGCATAGGGGTAAAGAGAAGTAAACAAGGTAGGACACCGTCCCTGTCCCCCAGGTTGCTCCCGCTCTTAATCCCCATTTTAGAGATGAGGTAACTGAGGCCCAGAGAAGTGAAGTGACTTGCTCAAGGTCACATAGCAGATAAGTAGCAGAGTCAGGATGACTGTCTGGAATCTCAGTGAAATATGTCTTAGCAGTTACCTGTGGTTAGTAACTTAAAAGATTGTTTAATTGGTAGGTTCTGGGAATAGGAAGCAGTATGGCCTAGGGGAAAGAGTACCCGCCTGTGAGTCAAAGGACATGGAGTCTAATCCTGGTTTGGCCACTTGTCTGCTCTGTGATCTTGGGCAAGTTACTTAACTTCTCTGGGCCTCAGTTCCCTCACTGGCAAAATGGGGTTTCAGTGGAAAGAGCACGGGCTTGGGAGTCAGAGGTCATGAGTTTGAATTCTGGCTCTGCCACTTGTCAGCTATGTGACTGTGGGCAAGTCACTTCACTTCTCTGTGCTTCAGTTACCTCATCTGTAAAATGGGGATTAACTGTGAGCCTCACGTGGGACAACCTGATTACCCTGTATCTACCCCAGCGCTTAGAACAGTGCTCGGCACATAGTAAGCGCTTAACAAATACCAACATTATTATTATTATTACCTGTTCTCCCTACTACTTAGACTATGAGCCCCATGTTTGTCCTGATTATCTTGCATCTATCCAGCACTTAGTAAGGGGTCGACACATTCTAAGCCCCAAACAAATACCACAATTATTATGACAATTGTTAGCTTCAAAATTTCAGTTAGTTCAGTCATGACTAACAGTAGGATGCTTGGCATACCCACCCACAGGTTTCAGATGAAACCCTACCAGAATCCCAAGAAAGTCTACAAAGTGTAGACTGCACTATGAACCCTGATTGTAGTTGCATTTATTCATTCATTCAGTCATATTTATTGAGCACTAATTGTGTGCAGAGCACCGTACTAAGCACTTGGGAGAGTATAATTCAAGAATAAACAGATACGTTTCCTGCCCACAATGAGTTTATAGGACTCCTGATTATATTTGGAAATAGCCTTGTACTGAAACTGTGGATGAATAGGGAGGAATAGCTGCACCTACTGCTTGAATCAGCAGTAGTAGAATTCAAAGCAGAACATCTAAGATTCCAGAAAAATCTTATGTAGATTCCAGAAAAACATTATGTAGAATGAGAGACAAAAATCAATCAACAATCGGTCAATGCAATCTACTGAACAAAAAATAGCTTGAGCACACTGAGTTCCAATTTGAGAACAATTAGCTTGAAGCTCAAGAAGAAGAGATCAGTGGGATGAAGAAACTCTTTGATCTCCAGGAGCTGAAATGGTTTGCCAATCATATGGGCAGAGACTTAATACCAGTGCCTCCAGGGATGCCATCTGGTAGGGCTAAAATAATGCCAATGTCACCCAAAGGAATTAATTGACCCACAGGAGTTTATAGAGCTTTCCCGTTAGATAATACAACTTCTCTAATAGAGAAGCAGTAGAAAGAGCATGGGTTTGGGAGTCAGAGGTCATGGGTCTAATCCTGGCTTCACCACTTGTCAGGTGTGTGACTTTGGGCAAAGTCACTTAACTTTTCTGTGCCTCAGTTATCTCATCTGCAAAATGGGGATTAAGAGTGTGAGCCCCACAGGGGACAAGCTGATTACCTTATATCTACCCAAGAGTTTAGAACATAGTGCTTGGTACATAGTAAGCACTTAATAAATTCCATTGTCATTATTATTATTATTATTATTATTATTATTATTGTTATTAAAGAGAACAGGCCTGGAAAAGAAAGGACCTGGGTCCTACTCCCTCCTACTAAGACTGAGTCTCAAGTGCGATAGGGTCTTTTTCCAGCCTGATTAACTTGTATCTACTCCAGCACTTAGAACGGTGCTTGATACTAAGCACTAACATATTTATTAATAATGAAATAAGAAAATGCCCAAGTCTACCTAACATGTCAAAAACTTGAGAAAGCTTTACAAATATGGGGTGATCTTGTTATTTCTCCTCTTTCCTTGTATTTGCCATGCTGTAAAGATCAGTGGATAGAACATGGGCCTAGGAGTCAGGAGGACCTGGATTCTAATCCTGGATCCACCACTTGTCTGTTGTGTGACCTTGGGCAAATCACTTCCCTTCTCTGAGACTCAGTTTACCTATTCTGTAAAATGGGGATTAAGACTGGGAAACCAGTTTGACAAGGGACTGTGTCCAACCCAATTACCTTGTATTTACCCCAGTGCTTAGTACTGTGCCTGGCACATAGTAGGTGATTAACAAATGCCACAATTATTATTATTATTATTGCACTCCATAGTGACTTAAAGCAGTAAGATAAGCGTATGGTCTACATTTTTTAGTAAATAATCAGGGAAGATGGATTGGTGGGAAAAGCATAGAACTAGGAGTCAGGTGACCCATAGTCCAATCCCAGCTCTGTCACTGATCTGCTGTGTGACCTAGGACAAGGCACTGAACCTCTCTGAGCCTCAGTAAAGCTACCAGTTCTCCACTCTCTTAGACTGTGAAACCACTGTGAAAGAGGGTCTATGTCCAAACTCTATAAGTATCTAATAATCTGCATCTAACCCCAGCTCTTAGTACAATATTTTGATACTGATTGTTTAATCAATACCATGATTAAGAAGGTTTTGGGTAGTACGTCGCTGTTTACTGAGAATAGTGAGAATCCATAGAACCTTCACAGTCTCATAGTAGCATCTTTGAAGCTCTTTGTCATCTGCTCTTTCATGCCAAGGAAAAATGGTGGCAAGTACCTAACCTGCTAGAAGATTTCTGTAGGAATGCTATCAGATCCAGAGAGTTGCCATTTTCATTGCTCTTAACTGCTATAGTGACTTACAGGTCAGGAAATTGAGACACAGAGAAATTACGTGCTTTGCACTGGGTAACCCAGCCGGCTAGCAGCAGAACCGGAATTAGAACCCAGGTCTCCTGATTCCCAGTCCTGTCCTCTTTCCATTGGGCCATGTTGCTTCTAAACTGCCACAGTGGCTTCCTGCAAAGCTACTGAAAAGGCTACATGGGAGATTTTAAGTTCATCACAAAAAAAGAAAGGTTGAAAAGCACTGCTGTATTGAGACCACTCAACCTATACAGCATGTAAGACAGAGTTTCTCACTTTGTTGTTTTAACTCAACGATTTTAAATTCAATTTCTAAAATTCATATTCAGGAGAGAGTAAGAGGGCCTGGAAGTATCATGGCCAAAGAAGGAAAAGGGGTTTACAAGCTGGAAAAAAGGAAACTATAAATTATAAAATACTTTCCTTATTTACACCTGGTGCACATCACAGATTCTTAACTATTTTTCAGTGAAGTGTAGTTTACCAACACTTCACTGAAAAGAGTTGAGAATCTGTGATGTGCACCAGGTGTAAATAAGGAAAGTAACACTTGTGACTTGGAAACAAGTTACTCATACTAATAGTAGTAATAAACTCATTGTGGGCAATGTGTCTGTTACATTGTTGTGTTGTACTCTTCCAAGTACTATGGTGTACACTTAAGCATTCAAAAAATAAGATTGATCCAGCTACTGAATGCTGGAAGAGGACACAGGCAGGAATTAGATATGGCCTCTGTTCCTCAGGGATCCAGATTTCCTACACCCCTTGGTGGTATTACTCAGGCAGTTCTCTCTGATGCCGAGATATAATTTACTTTGACATGGTAGACTACTGTAGGATCAGTGAATAACCTTTTGGATGATGTAGAAAGCAGAGTCAAATACACCGCAGGAAATGCTTAAAGATTATCCAGAATATGGCTGTTCATTATTGGCACATTCCAACATTTCCAAATCCTTGTTTGGGAAGACAATTTTGCATAATGTCACAGTGAACCGTCCCACTGAAAGCAATGTTAATTAGGGTGCTATTTTTAAAATCGTGTCCGAGAAATCATCTCTTCTATTCCTCCTTCTCTTCTGAAACTAAAGCGCACCATTTAATGCACCTTTAAAAGAGGAGTTGATTTAGTACTTTGCCATCTGATGTTTCTAGTGAAGTGCCTGACTCCATATGCCATGAGACTACCTCCTGTAATGGCTTCAGAAACCTGGCTTTCAGGTACAACGCTTGATCTGCATGGGAGGTCTAGTTTTTACAATAGTGATAGTGATTTCCAGCCTTTGATCCTTTTTATGGAAGACAGTAGTCCCCAAAAAGCAGCAATCATTACCTAAAAGAAGTGGAGAGATTAAAAGTGATTTTTGTAACTGTGAGATTGGGTGGCCTAGATGAAATCCGCAGCTGAATCCTGACTGTAACCCTTTCCTCATCAAATTGTACCTGACCTGAAACTAACCTCAGAATGGTTAGGAATAAAAACATAAACAAAAACAGTGATTGAATTTAAATTGAATTTAAATAATCATGCAGCTGTTATCACTCAGTATCTACCCCAGTGCTTAGAACAGTGCTTGGTACATAGTAAGGGCCTAACAAATACCACAATAATAATGATGACGATGAGCATCTATCGGCACATGCTCAAAAAGATGTGAAGATGATAGTGACTGGGTTCGGGGGGGCCACTATGTGGATGCAATAAAGTAAGCTGAAATAATAATGATAATGATGTGCTTAACAAAGGACATAGTAAGTGCTAAGCACTGTTCTAAGCGCTGGGTGAGATACAAGGTAATCAGGTTGTCCCACTTGGGGCTCACAGTCTTCATCCCCATTTTACAGATGAGGTAACCGAAGCACAGAGCAGTCAAATGACTTGCCCAAAGTCACACAGCTGAGCCAGGATTAGAACCCACGACTTCTGACTCCCAAGCCCGGGCTCTTTCCACTAAACCACGCTGCTTCTCTTGAAGACTATGAAAGTAGGGACAGAATAAACAGATGTCTTAGGGACACAGTGAAGAACAGGCTTAAGTTACTCTGCATAGCAACCAGGACCAGCCTGCAAGCTCTGGAATCTAGGGATACAAGCTCCCTCTAGACTGTATGCTCGCTGTGGCCAGGGAATGTGTCTGTTATATTGTTATATTGTAATCTCCCATTTACTTAGTTGAGTGGTCTGAACACAGTAAGAGCTCAGTTAATACAATTGACTGACTGACTGCAGAGGAAGAAATAAGGGCAGCCGACAAGTTGCTTCTCCCTAGTAATCACCGCAGAGATAACTCTGTCTTTCTCCTTAGCAGATGTTTCTGGAAATTTGTTAAACTTAGGTGCATATGTAAGCACAGCAGGAGGCACAGCCAAAAAACACATCTGCACAGAAAGAAAGATCTTTACGTTCACACAAAGTGGAATGAATTGTTGACTCACAAACATCTTTCAGTCACAGTCAGACCGATGAATTCACATAATCTTCAAACATAGTGAAGCAGCATGGCTCAGTGGAAAGAGCCCGGAATTGGGAGTAAAAGGTCGTGGGTTCTAATCCCGGCTCTGCCACTTGTCAGCTGTGTGACTTTGGGCAAGTCAGTTAACTTCTCTGTGCCTCAGTTGCCTCATCTGTAAAATGGGAATTAAGACTGTGAGCCCCACGTGGGACAACCTGATGACCTTGTATCTCCCCCAGTGCTTAGAAAAGTGCTTCACACATATTAAGTGCTTAACAAATACCATCATCATTATTGGTATTAAACATGAAAGATATTTAAACATGACATATTGTTTTATATATATATATATATATATATACACATAGTTGAGCCAAAGGACAACATCCAGTAGAGGAAGAATTATCAGACAGATAATTGCTTTCTCCAAATTCAAAGCCTTATTGAAGGCACATCTCCTCCAAGAAGCCTTCCCTGACTAAGCCTTCCTCTTCTCTTCTCCCACTCCCCTTTGCATCACCCTGACTTGCTCCCTTCATTCATCCTCCCTCCCATCCCCACAGCACATATGTATATATTTGTATACATCTGCAATTTTATTGATTGATTGATTGATTGACTTATATTAATGTCTGTCTTCCCCTCTAGACTGTGAGCTGGTTTGGGCAGGGATTATGTCAGTTTGTTGTTATACTGTATTCTCCCAAGTGCTTAATACATCTTATTCCTGGTTTACATATGGATCAGTCAGTCAAGAGAAGCAGCGTGGCTCAGTGGGGAAGAGCACGGGCTTTGGAGTCAGAAGTCATGGGTTCAAATCCGGCTCTGCAACTTGTCAGCTGTGTGACTGTGGGCAAGTCACTTAACTTCTCTGTGCCTCAGTTACCTCATCTGTAGAATGGGGATTAAGACTGTGAGCCCCACGTGGGACAACCTGATTCCCTTGTGTCTACCCCAGCACTTAGAACAGTGCTCTGCACATAATAAGCGCTTAACAAATACCAACATTATTATTACAATGTTTTGCACAGTAGGAGCTCAGGAAATACAATTTGATGAATGAATGAAATCAAGAATGGGGAACTAGAACACCGTTTATAGGGACAGAGCAAACTTACAAGTGAAAAACAGGTAAGATTTAAGCCACTCTGCAATTGCCTGAAACAAAAGAATTATCTTCACCTTCCCTCTAGTGCAAACTCATACTTGGTTTAAGGGCTTAGGGCAAGAAGCGCTTGCTTTTCTTTTATGGCATTTGTTCAACACCTACTATGTTTCAAACACTTGGTATAGTCTGAATTAATCAATCAAACATATTTATTGAGCATTTACTATGTGCAGAGCATTGTACTAAGTGATTATGAGAACATAATGTAACAGTGCCACATCTGAAATGCCAGTAGTTGAAAAACACTGCTCTATTAGGTAGAATCAGTCAGACAGTGGTATATATCGGGCACTTCACTGTACTAAACACCTGAAAGGAACCTGAGTCGTGCAGGACAAAATCTGTCCACGTAGCATTCTTGCAGGTCTTGCCTCTATTTGCTAATGGACTGACATGTCCCTGGAGTGGACTTTTGCACCTGAAGTTTCTGCATTGGCAATCCTCCAATGGCAATATCACTGCCAATATTCGGAGGAATATAATGAGCACCATGGAGCCCATTCTCTTTTTAATCAGCTTGTGTATGATTGTAGAGTCTATCTGATTTTAGAGGGAGATAGAGCTCCTCCAAAAACTACACTTTCTATCATAAATCCAGAATCAGGCTTCACTTTGGGGCTCATATTATTAAGAGGAAAACAGAGAGGACAAATAAACCTCATTTGGTAGAGTAAATGGTGTACCTGCTTCTCCGGCTAGCGATGGTTTATTACAGCTGGATGTTATTTCCAGCAATACTTATAGGAGAGTTCATAGGGGACCCTTAAAGACCTGCTGAGACCTCATACACAGCTTTGAAAATGATTCTTTTTATAAATAATTCTGCTTACATATCTTATATCTTCAGAGTCCCTGTCCTTGTTTTTTATTATAAGGGCATGTGCCAGAAAGCTGGCTATTTGGATATTTTCCCCTGGAGAGCTGTTGTTTATTCCTTACTCAGAGTCAGAACCTTGTATCATAGTCATTTCCACCACAAACCTTCAGATTTGTGATCTGATGTGAGGAATAAACAGCTGGAACAGATGGACCTCTGAGAACCAATGCAGTATTCTTAAGTAGCTGTGACTGTTTTCTTTGCTCTCCTCTTTTCCTGTGTTAATTTTGGACTAAACTTTGCACAACCAGACTTTGGGGATATATTCTGGGGTTTTCATTGTGGATACAGTTTGAGGTGACAAAATAATACAGTTTAAATATCATCTGGGATTGACATTGGGACCAAATTAAGTTTAGGTACCAGAGTGATCCAAAAACGCAAGTTTGGCTTTTTGCAGAATTCACTTTTACTCTAGGACTATTAATAGTATTTATTAAGGAGACCTCTGTACTAAACACTGAGAAAGAACATCCAGCTGGGAGTTAGCAACAGCCCCTCTCCCTTGGGTGGCTCAAGATCTATACATTGATTCAAAAGGTTAAACTTGAAATAAATCATATTTTATGCTATGTCCTATTCTTTAATCCTAATCAATCTGGGATACTCTTCATTTTGATTAGGCATTTCATTATATGTGTATTCAGAATACATTAAAGACAAGTTTAACTGTAAAAATCATAGCTATAATTGTATTGTCCCTTTAAGGTATTTGTTGAGCGCTTCCTATGTGCTAAGCACTGTACTCAGCACTGAGAAAGATACAAGCTTATTGGGCTGGACGCAGACCATGTCCCTCATCGAGCTCGAGGTCTTAATCCCCATTTTATAAATGAGGTAACTGAGGCACAGAGAGGTCAAGTGATTTGTACAAGGTGACACAATAGACAAATGGAGGAGCCAGAATTAGACCCAGGTCCTTCTGACTCCTAAGCTTCGGCTCTATCCACTAGACCACGCTGCTTCCCCGTAAACTGAAAACTCCTCCCTCTAGACTGTACGGTCCCTGTGGGCAAAGATAGTAGATACTATCTACCAATATCTACCAACTCTATTGCACTGTATTTTCCCAAGCAATTATTAGTACAGTGCTCTGCACACAATAAGTGTTGAGTGAATAGTACTGATTGATTTTTTTTCTGGTACTTGTAAAGCTTTTACTTTGTGCCAATGCCCAGATTGGAGTAGATACAAAGCAATCAGGTTGAGCACAGTATCTATCCCATGTGAGGCTCATATTCTAAATAGGAGGAAGGTTTGAGACTTGCCCAAAGTCACATCGCAGACTAGTGATTGTTGTCTTGTGATTGTTGTCAGTAATGTTGTCTCGTCTTTATTTCGTTCTGTTTTGCTCTGCCGTCTGTCTCCCCCGATTAGACTGCGAGCCTGTCACTGGGCAGGGATTGTCTCTATCTGTTGCTGAATTGTAGATTCCAAGCGCTTAGTACAGTGCTGTGCACATAGTAAGTTCTCAATAAATGCTCAATTGAATGAATGAATGATTGATCCAGGATTAGAACACAGGGACTCTGACTCCTCCGTCCCTGCTCTTTCTATTAAGCTATGCTGCTTTCCAATCAATTGATTTCATTTTAACAAAATCTGGCTCATCTCAAAGTCTTCTTTAGTAATTTCTTTCATTTATTTACTGTCCAGTCTAATAAAATATATGTTCATAATTCAATCTTCATTATAATTATTACCACCAAATGGATCATTCTGATAAACAAATACTATGTTGAGCTCCAGAACTGGCCTAAACCATTAAGAGGATTTAAACCTAATGGTAAAAGTAGGGGTGGAGAAATGGACCAGATTTTCTCAACAACGGTGGTTCCAGAGGCTAATTATTATTTTGTGGTAGCAGAAGAGGAATCATTCTTTTTTAAGAAAAAAACAAAAACCTAATACACAACAACAGAAAAACTCTTCCTTCCACTTATTATATCCCTAACTTTGATTTCTTATACTACTCTCCTTGTAGATGACTCTTGACATTATTTAGTACCTTTTGTATTTTTTTACCTCATTAGCGAAGGTGTCAGAATGTGTGGATTTGGTTCAGAAAGAGAGAGCTGAGTTTCATATAGATAATTAACTCCGTTCAAAGTCCTCCAAATATAATCTTCTCCTGGAGGTTCTCAACCGATCCCTATCGGCCTGATTAGGTCACTGTTTCAGTCACTCATAGGATTCATGTGCGTATTTGGTTCATTTATTCCATTTATGCCTATTATGCCTGTTGCCACTTATGCCTCAATATCTGTTCTCCCTCCTACTCAGACTGTGAGCCCACAATGGGACAGGGACTGCATCTAACCTGATGGGTTTGTGTAGGCCTAGCACTTTGATGGGGGCTTCACACATTTGTCTTGCCTTATGCCGTCGAGTCGTCTTCATCACAAAGCGAAGCTAGGGATGCATCTCTTCCAGAACGCCCCACTTCCATCTGCATTCATTCTGGTAATGGATCCATAGAGTTTTCTTGGTCAAAATACAGAAGAGGTTACCATTGCCTCCTTTCTCACAGTAAACTTGAGTCTTCGTCCTTGATTCTTTCCCATGTAGCTGCTGCCCAGCACAGGAGAGTTTTGGCTTGTAGCAGGTTGCCTTCCACTTGCTAGCCACTGCCCAAGCTAAGAGTGGCATGGATAGGCCTCTGCTTGACTCTCCCTCCCATAGTCGATACTGAGAGAGTACTGGACACTCTCCAGGTGTGACCCTGAGAGGGGTGCTTCACACACAGTCCTTAACAAATATAGTTATCTATTTATTTTTATATTCCCCTTTCATTTCCATTGTATACATTCCTTCAGCTTTTTCAATTTTCCCCCTTTACTACTCTCACTGGAGCCTCTACAATTGTTTTCCCTTTTCCCTTCCCCTTTTCATTAGCCTCCCTCAAACACTCACACCCCAGAACTAGTGTTATGAGGAAGAGGACTACTGCAAAATTGAAACCAAAGAATGTGCTGAAAAACTGACTCAGGATAAAAATTTAGAAATATCATAAGTGCTGTTGGTCCCAACTTGAAATGTTTTGAGTCAAGGATTTTCTATATAGGTAAGCTGCTCTTCCTCTTCCCCTTTTAATTATGTGCTTGAAACCACAGCTGCTCTGGCCTGTACCTACCTGCCTCGAGGATAGGATCCTGGATCATGGAAAGTGGGTCTGCTCTGAACTCCAGCTGCTTTTTCTAGAAACTTATTCTCTTTGCCTTCTCTTTTTAGAAAAATCTGTGGGTTGGAGTCCCTTATGCCTTAAAGAACTCTAGTAAATGCTCAATAAAACCCACTGATGATAACGATACGCTAACCCCTGGGAGCTGTCTCATGGAAGAGGTAGCACTCAAGAAGGTAAACTTACCGAGAGCAGGGAATGTGTCTCCTATATTGTTATATTGTACTCTCCCAAGCACTTTAGTACAGTGCTCTGCACATGGTAAGTGCTTGATAAGTACAATTGACTGACCCACTCAGGGTACTAAGAACTCTTTTCTCCCTCCAAATAGGAGACTATTAACAACAGGATTTAAGCTAAGCAGACTTGAGACCCAGGCTTAGCACACTAAAGGCATGCAGAGAAGTCCTTAGAGACATGTCCAAGAGAGGCTGCAAAGAGAATGGACTGGTGGCCAGCTACCCTGTCTCACCTCTGCCCCGGCTTCATCCTCAAATAGTGAGCAAGGGCAAGTGAATAGAGGGCAGAGGGTATGTCCTGATTCAGTAATAAGAGGGAATCTAAGGGAGAACTGATTCTCGCCCCCAACTTGAAAAGGTCTGAACTGCCAGAGGACAGTCTTTCTGTACGGAAGATTTTTTGAACAGTAAGCAAGTAAATTGTCTACCTTATTTTAAATCGTCAACAGTTTTCTTGCAGCATCCTCTCCCATTAGCTGAGGGACTGTTAATCTTGTTTGGTGCTTCCTGGAATAGTGTTTAAAGTGCCGAAGTGTCCTTTTTGAGGGACGTTGTTTTAATGATGATAAATTGAATGGCTGCAAGTTTTTCTAACCCCTTGAATGACACCCAAGAAAATGTCAATACTAGCTCCATTTTTCAGATTAATGTATGTGGCTTTAGAACAAACTAATAGGTGGGATCCATAGTTTTAGGTTTGTCATTTATCAAACTGGAATAACACCTCCCATTTAATTAACTGCCTCTCTTAGTAATACTGGTTTCAAGATAATAGAGTCAGGCAGCGAAGTGGGTGGTGCGTGAAGGAGGCTGAATGGATCTGGCAGCTGGCCTCTATACCAGCAAACAAGGCGCTCAGAGGATGTGGGGCAAATAAGAAATTCTAGAACACCGTGTGCAGCACATCAAGTCAGAATGAGGAGCTGGGGAGTTGTAATCCCTGAAACTGAAATCTCAGTTGCTGTTCTGTGAGGCACCGGAGCACCGATTTCAATTCTCAGAGCTCTCATTCTACCTAACTCACTGTAATGAACTGCAGCACATGCTATCCACATCAAAGCAATAGCTAAAATCCCCCAAATCATACTTTAATGATCCCTTTAATTCACAAATGGGGGAATCAAGTTCAAATTTGATTCTTGAATTTTGTCTGGCAAGGCTGAAAAAAATCTTTGAACACTCAGACAGCAAGTGATCTGGTCAGAAATAGCAGACCCAATGTCATTCCTGGCTATCTTTTTGTCTATATGAAGAATACCTTAGGGGAACCTTTACACCAAAGCTTAAATTCAACTCTCAATACAGTAAAAGTGTGGTCTGTAGATGGTAAAACTGTAAACTCATTGTGGGCAGGGAATATGTCTACCAACTCTGTTAAGTTTTACTCTCCCAACACCTACTATAGTGCTCTACACACAATGAGCAGTGAATAAATATGATTAATCGATTGATTGGTCTGGGCCGATATCAGCAGAGCCTGGACAGGTGAATGGTCACCTTGCATAATCTTGGCCAAAAACAACAACAAAAAAACAAGATGTGTTAGCCAAGCTCGATGATACTGAAGGAGTTGCCAATCTGGTTTTTAATCTCAAGTCTACTCAAAATAATTGGGGTATTGGTCAATCTCTGTACTAAGTGCTGGGGTAGATAGCATAGAACTAGGTTGGACTTAGTCCCTGTTTCACATAGGGATAATTTCTCAAGGAAAGGAAGAATGGGATTTAATTCCCATTTGACAGACGAGAAAACTGAGGCACAGAGACATTTGCATCGGACTCATTTGATTAAGCTGGTTGGGATCCGTCTGGCCCCGAAAGCAGCATTAAGCTGAGGAAGTTCTCTTTTTTCATGTAGGTGATGGAGATTTTCCAAAAAAGCGCATAAAGGGGTGAGAAGAAAAGGAATTAGAGGAAGGATAAGAAGAAATTAAGGGTCAGCTTAGACGAGGCACTTCTAAATTTAAAAGGCGATGAAGCCAGATGCAAACATGGGAGCAATTAGTCTGAAGGCCCCACTCTGAACCCAGGATCGAAAAACTGACAGAAAATCAATAAATCTTATTAAAGGGACAAGGTTGGGGAGAACGTCGGAAGTCTGTGGGTCAGAGTGCCGCATCCTATTGCTTCTTCCCCAGGAATGCTTACAGAGTGCAAATCAGGCTGGGCATATTCTCAACAATCCTGACTCTGCCACTTGTCTGCTGTGTGGCCTTGGGCAAGTTACTTCATTTCTCTGTGCCTCAGTTACCTCATCTGAAAAATGGGGATTAAGACTCTGAGCCCCATGAGGGACAGAGACTGTGACCAACCTGATTTGCTTGCATCCACTCCAGCGCTTAGTACAGCGAGTACCACATAGTAAGTGCTAACAAATGCTATAATCATTATTATGATTGTCATCATTATTATTGTTATTACCAACACAGTACCTAACATGGGGCCAGACCATGAAGGGATCCAGACAGTTTACAACTGATTCTCAGCCCTCACTCAAGGGCTCAAAATAAAATCTACTCCAGCACTTAGAAAAGTGCTTGGCACACAGTAAGCACATAACAAGTACCATAATAATAATAATAAAATACAAATATGAGAAGAAGCGTGGCCTAGTGAATAGAGCATGAGTCTGGGAGTCAGAATGACCTGGGTTCTAATTTTGGCTCTACCACTTGCTTGCTGTGTGACATTGAGCAAGTCACTTAACTTCTCTTTGGCTCAGCTACGTCATATATATAATATGGATTAAGACTGTGAGACCGATATGGGACATGAACCGTGTCCAACCTGATTAGCGTGTGTTTACCTCAGCCCTTAATACAGGGCCAGAAACATAGTAATCACTTAAGAAATACCATTAAAAAAAGTCTTAGTAAGCAAAACTTTGTAAATAATAATAATAATGTTGGTACTTGTTTAGTGCTTAACTTTGTGCAGAGCACTGTTCTAAGCGCTGGGGTAGATACAGGGTAATCAGGTTGTCCCTCGTGAGGCTCACAGTCTTAATCCCCATTTTACAGATAAGGTAACGGAGGACTAGAGAAGTTAAGTGACTTGCCCACGGTCACACAGCAGACAAGTGGCAGAGCCGGGATTCAAACCCATGACCTCTGACTCCCAAACCTGGGCTCTTTCCACTGAACCACGCTGCTTCTCTAGTAAAAGTAAACCATAAACTCTGTAAACAAACACTATATGTCGCAACAAATATTTTCGTATCCTCTTGTGTTATAATGGAAATAGCTATGATAAAACAAAGTCCTCATGATGGAAGGAAAAGAAAATCACTTTTCCAAAACCACTGAAGTCTAGGAGCGAATGTGTTACCGCATGGTAATTTGCTAAACTGTAGTGAATTATTTTGGATTGAATTTGTTACATAGCTCATGCATGAAATGATCTGTTGCTTGTTCTTGTGAGGTTGTTTTGCGTTGTCACTATGCAAAGAAAAAAATAAATGCATTCAGTCTGGGATATTATAGAAATATACAAATAGCTGATGAAGGTTTTTGTAGCGGCCTACGACGGTGCCTTATCATTTCTATTTGATGAGGCGGTAACTGGTAAATTGAAATTACAATTGTTTCGCTTGCAAAATTATCCGGTAATTTTTAAGAAGTTTGGAAGAACTAGCTACAGCTTTGGGAGCCAGAATTATTAATGTGCCTGAACTGCCCCCTGGTGGAAATGAAAAAACTTTTCCAGCCTTTTAATAACAATGAGAAAGAGTTGAGGAAACACTCTCTGAAGAAAAGCAGCTTTCTAGCTAAAGTCACAAATTCTTCTACCTTTGTTCTTATTTGACTATTTTTTGGGAAATTACCTAACTATTAATTTATGGTAGTGGACCAGGAAAGGCTATTTAAAACGTCAATTTAACTAATAATAATAATAATGTTGGTATTGGTTAAGCGCTTGCTTTGTGCAGAGCACTGTTCTAAGCGCTGAGGTAGATACAGAGTAATAATAATAATAATGGTGGTATTTTTAAGCACTTACTATGTGCAAAGCAATGTTCTAAGCGCTAGGGGGATACAAAGTGATCAGGTTGTCCCATGTGGGGCTCACAGTTTAAATCCCCATTTTACATATGAGGTAACTGAGGTACAGAGAAGTTAAGTGACTTGCCCAAAGTCACACACCTGGCAAGCAGCGGAGCCGGGATTAGAACCCATGACCTCTGACTCCCAAGCCCGGGCTCTTTCCACTGAGCCACGCTGCAACTGAGGCACAGAGAAGTTAAGTGACTTGCCCACAGTCACACAGCTGACAAGTGGCAGAGTCGTGCATACTGGGTGAAAGGTTATCTGTAAGTAAGCCTTTTCTTTGGTGATTTGATGAAGTAGTAAAGCCGTGGAGAACTGGAAGAAAGGGGAAGCAAAGGGAATCCCATGAGCCTGAACTAAGAAGACGAATGCTGGTAGATGGGGATTCTAGGGAAGGGGTGTGCTCTAAGGGAAAGAGCCTGAGCCTGAGAGTCAGAGGACTTGGGTTCTAATCCCTGCTCGGCCACCTAATAATAATAATAATTATGGTACTTGTTAAACGCTTACTCTGTGCCAACCACTGTTCTAAGCCCTGGGGTAGATAAAAGTTAACCAGGTTGGACACAGTCCCTGTCTCACATTGGGCTCACTTTCTTAATCCCCATTTTTGGTAAATGAGGCCCAGAGAAGTTAAGCAACTTGCCCAAGGTCACACAGCAGACAAGCGGCAGAGCCGGGATTAAAACCCATGACCTTCTGACTCCCAGGCCCTTGCTCTATCCACTGCACCATGCTGCTTCCAAGCAGGTCACTTGCCTGCTGTGTGATCTTGGACAAGTCACATAACTTCCCCATGTCTCAGTTTTGTCATCTTTAAAATGGGAATTCAATACATTTTCCCCTTCCCTATGGACTGAAAGCTCCTAGTGGGCCAAAGACTGTGTCCTACCTGATTATCTTGTAGCTACCCTAATGCTTTGTACAGTTCTTGACACATAGTAAAGAGCTTAACAAATGCCATATTTTTTTTTAAAAAAAACCCAGGTGCAGGCCAGCTATCCTGGGCATAAACTGCACCAGCCTCCATTTGGGATTACTGGATCGAACTGTGAGGGCTGGGGTAGAATTCCCCCCAGGGGAATGGAGCAGGAGACCCCTCCAGAAGCCGTGGAGCAGGGTCCCCTCATCTAAGACAGAATGATCTGATCATCTCCACTGGGCATTGAATGTTTCCCACATGAAGCGTTGTGGATTTTGAAACCATCGCTTTGCCCCTTTCTCTGCTGCAATCAGTCAGTCAATTAACAATGGAATTTACCCAGTGCTTACTATGTGCAGAGCTTGGGAGAGTACAATACAATAGAATTAGCAGACACATTCCCTGCCCATAATGAGCTTACATACTAGAGGGGGAGACAGCCATTAATATGAATTAATAAGGAACTAAGTAACATAAAATATAATTTTTAAGATGTACATAAGTACTGTGGGATTTGGGGTGGGGTGAATAGTAAGTGTCCGAAGGTCACAGATCCAAGTGTTTAAATGATGCAGAAGGAAGACTGAGCCAGGGAAAAGAGGACTTAACTGGGGAAGCTTTCTTGGAGGAGCTCTGACCCTGATAATGCTTTGAAGGTGGAGAGAGTGCTGGTCTGGCATATATGGAGAGGGAGGGAGTTCCAGGGTAGGGTGATGATGTGGGAAAGGGGTGATAGGAGATGAGATTAGGGCCGATTGAGCAAGCTGGCACTAGAGGAGCGGAGTGTGCAGGACGGGCTGTAGTACGAGACCCATGAGGTGAGGTAGAATCGGTGAGCTAATTGAAAGCTTTAAAACCATTGGTAAGAAGTTTCTGTTTGAGGTGGAGGTGGATGGGAAGCTATTGGAGATTCTTCATGGACTGAACATTTTTGCTGATAGATGATCAGTACAGCAGAGTGAAGTATGGGCTGGAGTGGGGAGAAACAGGAGGCAGGGAACTCAGGATGCAGAAAGGAGGTCAGATGCAGTAGTCAAGGGGGGATAGAATAAGTGCTTGGATCTGCATGATAGCAGTTTGGATGGAGAGAAAAGGGCAGATTTTAGGACTGTCCTTATAGAGTCGGTGAGGCAAGAGGCAAAAATATTCCAAGAGATTAACAGGCAGTAAGGAGGGGCAAGGTGATGGAGTAATAATTATGGTGATGGAGTAAGGCATTTCTGTTTGATGCGGAGGTGATTTCACAACCACTGGAGGTTCTTGAGGAGTGGGGAAACAAGGGCTGAGCTTTTGTAGAAAGGAATGAGTGACGAATTCTGAATAATGACAAGGTTATGGGACTCTGAGACAGAAAGGACTGTGGTGCTGTCTACAGTGATGGAAAAGTTGGTGGGAGAAATGGGTTTGGGCTGGAAGATGAGGTGTTCTGCTTTCAATATGTTAAGTTTGAAGTATTGGTGGGCTAACCAAGAAGAGATACCCTGAAAGTTAAAAAAAGAAATCTGAGACTGAAGAGAAAACAATAGGTTGGGACTGGAGAGTAGATTTGGGAATCATGTGCATAAAGATGGTAGTTGAAACCATGGAAGAGGATGAGTTTTTCAAGGTAGTGGACATGAATGAGGTTTGAGGGACTTTCACAGTATTTGCATTAATTCATGTCAATGTTTCAGAGTAACACACATATTGGCATATATATGTATATGTATATATGTATATATATAATATAGATTTATAAGTGCTTAATACAGTGCTCTGCACACAGTAAGTGCTCAGTAAATATGGTTGAATGAATGAAGGAATTTTAGATGACGCTACCGAAGATAAGGATTGTGGTATTTTTTTAATGGTGTTTGTTAAGTGCTTACTATATACCAAATTCTGTTCTAAGAGCTGGGATAGGTACTAGTTAATTGGCTTGGATATGGTCCTTGTCCAACATGGGCCTCACAATCTAAGCTCTCACTATATAATAATGTTGGTATTTGTTAAGCGCTCACTATGTGCAGAGCACTGTTCTAAGTGCTGGGGTAGACACAAGGGAATCAGGTTGTCCCATGTGGGGCTCACAGTCTTAATCCCCATTTTACAGATAAGGTAACTGAGGCACAGAGAAGTGAAGTGACTTGCCCAAAGTCACACAGCTGACAAGTGGCAGAGCCGGGATTTGAACCCATGATCTCTGACTCCAAAGCCCAGGCTCTTTCAACTGAGCCATGCCGTATGCCAAACACTGTACTGAGCACTGTGGTAGATACTAGATAATCTCACAGGTGAGAAACTGGGGCACAGAGAAGCAAAGTGACTTACCCAAGTTTACATAGCAGGCAAGTGGTGGAGCCGGGATAAGAACTCAGATCCTCGGGCTCTCAGCCTAATGTTTTATCCACTAGGTGACGTGACCCTGCCTTTAGGCCACCCTGCTTCCCCATATAAAAGCATATCTTCAAACACTGCAAGGTTTGGGCAACTTAGAGTCCGTCTGCTTTCCTCTCACACATATTTGTCCTCTCACACATCCCTTCAGAAAATGACAAATCTTAATATCTACAGTTCTGCCGTCATCACAGCATTGCCATGTGTCTGAGAAGGATAGATGCCATACCAATGGCCTAGCAAATAATTTGACCAATTCAGGGCACTCTATCTGTGTTAGACAGCTAACATGCACTGGCAATATCTCATCCCAAACATCAAACTTTCATCCAGCGCTTAGAACAAGCCTTGGCACATAGTAAGCACGTAAATACCACTATTATTATTATAACCCTGTGGGTTTAGCATGCTCAGAGCTCAATTGGGACAGTGTGATCTGGTATACATGAGCACAGGCTGCCTGACAATCCTTTATGATTGACACTTTATCACCTCTACCACCCCCTCCAGATTCTTGTCGCCGTCATCTACCGCCCTCCTGGTCCCTCCTCCGACTTCTTCAACCACCTTGAGCCCTTTCTCACCTTCCTTCTCTCCTTCTCTCTGCCCACTCTGATCCTTGGAGACTTCAACATCCACATGGATGTACCCAGTGACTGAGCTCCAAAACTGAGCTCCTTATCTTCCCTCCCAAGCCCTGTCCTCTTCCTGACTTCCCTGTCACTGTGGATGGTACGACCATCCTTCCCGTCTCTCAAGCCTGCAACCTTGGTGTCATCCTTGACTCAGCTCTCTCGTTCACCCCACACATCCAATCCGTCTCCAAGGCCTGCCAGTCTCAGATTTACAATATCGACAAGATCCGCCTTTCCTCTCCACCCAAATGGCTATCTTACTGTTACAGGCTCTCATAATATCCCGGCTGGATTATTGTGTCAGCCTTCTCACTGATCTCCTTTCCTCCTGTCTCTCCCTGCTCCAGTCTATTCTTCATTCTGCTGCCCAGATCTTCTTCCCGCAGAAATGCTCTGGGAATGTCGCCCCCCTCCTTAAAAACCTCCAGGGGTTGCCTATCAACCTCCGCACGAAACAAAAACTTCTCACTCTAGGTTTCAAGGCTCTCCATCACCTTGCCCCCTCCTCCCTCTCCTCCCTTCTCTCTTTCTACTGCCCACCCCACACGCTCCGCTCTTGTGCCTCTCACCTCCTCACTGTACCCCGTTCTCGCCTATCCCGCCGTCAACACCTGACCCACGTCCTCCCGCTGTTCTGGAATGCCCTCCCTCCTCACCTCCTCCAAACTAACTCTCTTCTCCTCTTCAAAGCCCTACTGAGAACTCACCTCCTCTAAGAGACCTTCCCAGAGTTAGCTTCCTCTTTTCCCTCTGCTCCCTCTGCTGCCTCTCTGCGCCCTCTTCACCTCCCCTCAGCTAAGTCCCCTTTGCCCCCTTTCCCTCTGCTCCTCCCCATCTCCCTTCCCCTCCCCTCAGCACTGTGCTCATTTGTCTATATTTTTATTACCTTATTTATTTTGTTAATGAGGTGTACATCCCCTTGATTCTATTTATTGCTATTAAGTTGTCTTGTTTTTGTCCAGCTGTCTCCCCCAATTAGACTGTAAGCCCGTCAATGGACAGGTATTGTCTCTGTTGCCGAATTGTGCATTCCAAGCACTTAGTACAGTGCTCTGCTCAAAGTAAGAGCTCAATAAATACTATTGAATGAATGAATGAACTTTAGCACGCTCCAGGGGTGTTCATTCATTCAGTCGTATTTATTGAGCGCTTTACTGTGTGCAGAGCACTTTACTGAGCACTTGGGATGTACAATATGGGAACAGGTAGAGAAAATCCCTGCCCAACAACAGGCTCACAGAGGAAAGGGTGCAGGAATGTCCAGCAGGTCACCCCCAAACTGTGCTGCATTGATATAGCATGAGCCGGGTCCTCCAATTGGATATTCAGTCTTCAGGACAAATGCATTTCAACAGCACAAAAGAAATGTGCTAGATGAAAAGTTGAAAACAATAATAATAATGATGGTATTTGTAAAGCACTTATTATGTGCCAGATACTGTACTAAGCGCTGGGGTGAATATAGGCAAATCAGGTTGGACACAGTCCCTTTCCCACGTGGGACTCACAGTCTGGATCCCCATTTTACAGATGAGGTAACTGAGTCCCGGAGAAGTGAAGTGACTCTCCCAAGGTCATACAGCAGACAAGTGGCAGAGCTAAGTTTAGAACCCATGACCTTCTGACTCCCAGGCCCGTGCTATCTCCAGTAGGCCACGCTCAGCACTGTCCTACAACCGTTATCTACAGTCAACCTTGGTCCCTGGCCCTTGGCTCCAAGCATATTTCACAAATCACCAAAAATGATGGGAATGAGTTTGTCCATTACGTTTTGTCACCCATTCTGTTCAGTGGGAAATAACTTCATCTACTATTTCTATATTGTAAGCTCCTTGTGGGCAAGGAATATGTCACTCTGTTGTATTGTCCTCTCCCAAGTGCTTAGTACAGTGAGTACCATTAATTGATAACAAATTTGTATACACCACTGTATGAAACACAGGGAAAAGGTTCAGTGATATTATTTTAGGGGCTTCACAATTTAAAAAGTGGGGAAGGGGATTGAGGACATTAAGAAAGAAGTAGCATGATAAATGTGTACATTAGAGATTCCCCTCTGCCTTCTGCAGTGCTGTCCCAAATCCAACGATCACAAGTCAGTCAGTGTTTCAGCCCCATGATGATTATGATAATAATAATAATAATAATAATGTTATTTGTTAAGCACTTACTATGTGCCAAGCACTGTTCTAAGCGCTGGAGTAGAGAGGTGCTGGAGGGAAGCTCATGGACCTTGGTCAACTGATGAGGATCCCTGCTCTCTCTCTGCCCCTGCCAGCATCTTTGGGCTGGTGGAGATCAATGGCTACAAAGAGGTTTGTTTTTACTTTATTTTTAATAGTATTTGTTAAGCTCTTACTATGTGTCAGACAATGTACTAACCGCTGGGGTCGACCCAAGATCATCAGGTTAGACACAGTCCGTGTCCCAGATGGGGCTTACAGTCTCAATCTCCATTTTACAGATAAGGCAACTGAGGCACAGAAGAGTTAAGTGACTTGCCCACAGTCCCCCAGCGGACAAACTGTGGTGTCGGAATTAGAACTCAGATCCTCTGACTCCCAGGACTGTGCTCTATCCTCTAGGCCACACTCTTTCTCCAAGGAACTAATAGACCTAAGAAGATGTCATTATTTGTGGTATTAGCTGGGGGCATACTATGGGTCACGCAGTGTTCTAAGCACTGGGCTAGATACAAAGTAATCAGATTGGACAGAGTGCATGTGTGACTTATGGCTCACTGTCTTCATCCCCATTTTAGAGATGAGCTAACTGAGGCACAGAGAAGCTAAGTGACTTGCCCAAGGTCACACAGCACACAAGTGGCAGAGTCAGGATTAGAATCCAGGTCCTCTGACTCCCAGGCCCATATAAAGCAGCGAGGCTTAATGGAAAGAGCATGGGATTGGGAATCAGAAGATATGGGCTCTAATCTCGGCTCCGCCACTTGTCTGCTGTGTGATCTTGGGCAAGCCACTTAACTTCTCCGTGCTTCAGTTACCTCATCTGTAAAATCGGTATTAAGACTGTGAGCCCCACGGACCACCCGATTACCTTCTCTCTACCCCAGCGCTTAGAACAGTGCTTGGCACATAGTAAGCGCTTAACCACTGGGCAGTGCTGCTTCTCCTTTTAGTTTAGCTTTTTATTTCTGCAAGGGTCAAGACAGCATTCCCACCGGCTCTGAATCTACCCTGAAATGAACACAGATGTCTTCAAAAGTAGTTAGCAGAGGTTTCTACGATTCCTCCTCGATTTGGAATTTATCAAAACTCGTGAGAGACCACTAGGTGGCCTCAAGCAACCATTTGTATCTGAATCATCCAAGTTATTCCTGCTCTGGCTGTTCCACCCAGTCATCTTCAAATCAGCCCAAGAGCAGGAATTCACCATTCTCTATTCTCTAAAATGGGGATGAAGACCGTGAGCCCTAAGGGGGACATGTACTGTGTCCAATCTGACTACTCTGTGTACTCGAAAAGAGAGTGGAACTAAAAAAGCAGTGAGGATTGGAACCCGAGGTGGTGACAGAGGCAAGGAAAAGTAACACTCAGAGACAGTGCTGGATAGATCAGAAAAGGGAGGAATATGACCGAGTGCCCGTTCACCTCCGGAGAGGTAGGAGTGACACAATGGCCCCCCTCTCCAGTTTGGCTGTGCCTTTATTTACAACATATAGAGGTAGCCAATCACAAAAGAACTCGGACAAGTGTGTTTTCTTCAATGACAGAGACTCTTCAAGCAGGCCTTATCTGTTTCGGGTAAGAAGCAATCTCCTGTCCCCCAGAATTTGCGGATGTGGTATACATCCTACCTGAAAGGGGGGGCTTCCTGAGGCAAAAACAGAGTCATTTAGATCAAGAGTTGCTATCCTCGGAGTGCTGTTCCAAAACACTTTGTATCTAGCTGACTGCTCACTATTAGCTTCAAAGTTCTCCATCACCTTGCCCTTCTTACCCCCTTTCCCTCCTTCTCCAGCCCAGCTGGCACGGTCGGCTCCTCTGCTGCTCACCTCCTCGCTGGGCCTCGTTCGCGCCTATCCCGCCGTGGACCCCTGGCCCACATCCTACCTCTGTCCTGGAATACCCTCCCTCCTCAAATCTGCCAAACTAGCACACTTCCCCCTTTCAAAGCCTTACTGAGAGCTCATCTCCTCCAGGAGGCCTTCCCAGACTGAGCCCCCCTTTTCCTCTAGTTCTCCTCCCCTCCCCATCGCCTGGACTTGCTCCCTCTGTTCTACCCCCCTCCCCACCCCACAGCATTTGCTGTGTACATATTAAATATGTACATGTGTACATATTTACATATTTACATATGTACATATTTACATATTTACATGTGTACATGTATATTTACATGTACATGTGTACATGTAAATATGTACATATTTATTATTCTACTCATTTCATTAATGATGTGTGTATATCTATAATTCTATTTATTCATATTGATGCTATTGATGCCTGTTTACTTGTCTTGACATCTGTCTCCCCCGTTTTAGACTGTGAGCCCATTGTTGGGCAGGGATTGTCTCTATTTGTTGCTGAATTGTACTTTCCAAGTGCTTAGTACAGTGCTCTGAATACAGTAAGCGCTCAATAAATATGTTTGGATGAATGAATGAATGAATGAATGAATGAACATGCCCAGCTGATACTGCTTCAGGGTGTGGAGTGGAAAACCATGAGAGTTCAGGGATGTAAGTCTATGCTATAAAAGCTCCTTAAGGGCCGGGAACATGTTTATCAACTCTGTTGTATCCTACCACGCTCTTCAGCACCAACCTGCTCATTTATCTTACCACTAACCCCTTACCCATATCCTCCTTCTGGCCTGGAACTCTCTCCCCATTCCTATATGAAATAGTACCACTCTCCCCAACTTCAATACTTTATTAAAACCACATCTCCTCAAAGAGGCCTGTCTCAACAAAGTCCTCATTTTGCATAGTCCCTCTTGCTTCTGCATTGCCTAGGCATTAGGTGCTATATCCTTTAAACACTTGATATATGAATGTAGTGTTCACTGTTTAAAACAGTTTGCAATAGATTCACTCTTGGCCAAATTAGACTTATATCAGTTCTTTCGATCACACATGGAAAACTTTATATCCTTCTAATAAGCCCTCTTTGTGGTACAAACAAGTGGTTGATGTCTACTGATTCTAATAAAACAACAAAAAGGCCCAGTTCAACATCAACAGCATTTTTTAAGCATTTACTCTGTCTCCAATCCATCAATCAATGGTATTTATTGAGTATTTACTGTGTACAGAGCCTTATACTAAACACTTGGGAGAGTACAATAAAAGTAGAGTTGGTAGACACAGTCCCTGCCGACAAGGATCTTACAGTCAAATAACCCCAGCTAAACTAAGTAGTAAAGGAAAATTCAGACAATAAGATATGTTATGTGTTCTCGATAAATCTATAATATATACCATCGATGGTATATGGTGAATTTTGAGAGCAACATAACAGTGTGGCCTATTGGATAGAGCCTGGACCAGTGCGTCAGAAAGACCTGAGTCCTGGCTCCACTACTTGTCTGTTGTGTGTCCTTGGGCAAGTCACTTTACTTCTTTGTGCCTCAGTTACCTCATCTGTAAAATGGAGATAATATAATAATGTTGGTATTTGTTAAGTGCTTACTATGTGCAGAGCACTGTTCTAAGCGCTGGGATATTCATTCATTCATTCATTCAATAGTATTTATTGAGCGCTTACTATGTGCAGAGCACTGTACTAAGCGCTTGGGATGAACAAGTCGGCAACAGATAGAGACGGTCCCTGCCGTTTGACGGGCTTACAGTCTAATCGGGGGAGACGGACAGACAAGAACAATGGGACTAAACAGCGTCAAGGGGAAGAACATCTCGTAAAAACAATGGCAACTAAATAGAATCAAGGCGATGTACAATTCATTAACAAAATAAATAGGGTAACGAAAATATATACAGTTGAGCGGACGAGTACAGTGCTGTGGGGATGGGAAGGGAGAGGTGGAGGAGCAGAGGGAAAAGGGGAAAATGAGGCTTTAGCTGCGGAGAGGTAAAGGGGAGATGGCAGAGGGAGTAGAGGGGGAAGAGGAGCTCAGTCTGGGAACGCCTCTTGGAGGAGGTGATTTTTAAGTAAGGTTTTGAAGAGGGAAAGAGAATCAGTTTGGCGGAGGTGAGGAGGGTAGATACAGGGTCATCAGGTTGTCCCACATGAGGCTCACAGTCTTCATCCCCATTTTACAGATGAGGGAACTGAGGCACCGAGAAGTGAAGTGACTTGCCCACAGTCACACAGCTAAGTGGCAGATCCAGGATTCGAACCGATGTCCTCTGACTCCCCAGTATGGGCTCTTTCCACTGAGCCACGCTGATTCCCTATGAGTGTGAGCCCCATGTGAGACATGAACTGGGTCCAACTTGAATACTCTGTACCTTCCCCAGAGCTTAGAACAGTGTCTGGCACATGCTAACAAATACCATAAAAAATAAGAACTTTGAGGATTTGATGTTCACTTCAAACTCGGCTCCACAACACTTATGTACATTCTGTAATTTATTTGTTATATTGAGATCTGTCTCCCATCGTAGACAGTAAGCTGGTCGTGGGAATATGGGGACAGGGATTATGTCTACCAACTCTGTTGTGTTGTACTCTCCCAACTACGCAGTACGGAGCTTTGCCCACAGTAAGAGCTCAATAAATGCCATTGATTGAATGATTTCTCACAAATTTTTCTGCCTTCCCTTAAGTGGTTAACAAAAATAGGACCCAAGCAGCAACACCTACCATCTACTGCTCCTCCAGTGTTTAATAATTACTATTTCATTATTTTATGATTGCTATTATTATTATACATGCTGAGATCACCCGTCATGGCAGGAGATGTAGATGGAGCACAGGCACTCCCCAGTCTATAGAGAATATGTTATGGACAGGGAATGTGTCTGTTTATTGTTGTATTGTACTCTCCTAAATGCCTAGTACAGTGGTCTGCACAGAGTAAGTGCTCAATAAGTATAATTGACTGACTGACAAAATGAACATCTCCCGCCTTCAGGACATCGCTACTTGGATGCCCGCCCTCCACCTAAAATTCAACATGTCCAAGACAGAGCTCCTATTCTTCCCTCCTAAACCCTGTCCTCTCCGTGACTTTCCCGTGGCAAAGCCAATCTTCCCATTTCAAAGCCTGAACCTTGGTGTCATTCTTGAAATCCTCTCTCTTATACACCCCACATATCCAATCCGTCACCAAATCCTGCCGGTTTCACCTTCACAACATGATCAAGATCCACCCTTTCCTCTCCATCTAAACCACTACCACGTTAGCATAATCACTCATCCTATCCCAACTGGATTACAGCATCAGCCTCCTTTCTGACCTCCCAACCTCCTGTCTCTCTCCACTTCAGTCCATACTTCATTCTGCTGCCTGGATTATCTTTCTATAGAAACGCTCTGGGCTTGTCACCCCCCTCCTCAAAAATCTCCTATCAACCTCTGTATCAAACACAAACTCCTCACTATCGGCTTCAGAGCTCTCCATCACCTTGCCCCTTCTTACCTCACCTCACTTCCCTTCTCTCCTTTACCATCCCAGCCCACACATTCTGCTCCTCTGGTGCTAACCTTCTCACTGTGCCTCGTTCTTGCCTGTCCCGCCATCGACTACTACACCATACTGTTTTTGTTTTCAGTATTCATTTTGGATAAAATATTATTTTGAATTAGGGAACATTCTTGCCACATCACACATCTGCCTGAATACAACACAATGCCAAGGCAGAAGAAATTATTGTGGGTTGTTTAAGGCTGCACTCTACATCAACAGGTTTTTCTGTAATGCAAGCACTTCAGGAATGGAACCCTATGTTAGAGATGAACTGATTGACTGAAAACAGATGCTTCCATGTCCTACATTTGCCACACGTTTAGATGTCTAATTATTCAGTGCAAAATTTACCTGTTCTTATTTCATGTCTCTGGAGCATGTTGATGTACAATTAGTAAAAAAAAATGAGGGAAGATGAAAAATAGCATAAATATGTATATGACAAGGTAAAAATAAGTACTTTTGTTCATGAAATGCTCATACAGAATTCTACTTTTAGTGATTTGGAGCTGGCCAAAGTCAATCGATCAATCAATAAACCAATAATCCAATTTATCACTTCCCCCTTCTCTCATTCTGACTCTGCATGTTTGTTTTTTTTTTAATAAGGCGTGCATTAAGCATAGAACAGTGGGAAATAGCATGGCCCAATGGAAAAAGTATAGGCCTGGGAGACATAGGATCTGGGTCCTAATCCCAGTCTGCTACATGTCTACTGTGTGACCTTGGTCAAGTCATTTAACTTCCCTGTGCCTCTGTCACCTCGTATGTCCAATAGGGATTAAAAGTGTGTGCCCCATGTGGAACCTGGACTTCTCTGACCTGATTAGCTTGTATCTATTCCAGTGCTTAGTACAATGCCTGGCACAAAGTAAGCCCTTAATAAATGGCATTAAAAAAATGTGCTTATGTTAATGGAGAGCTATAATCATAGTGTAGATAATTAGTGAAAAGAAAAGAAACCCCCTTCTCTTTTGTAACTCACCAAGCAGCTGTTTTGATTCCCCAATCCCAGCCTCTGGAATCGACATTGCTGAGGAAACTAAAGCCCTCTGTTCTACTGGTATCTGAGCCAGGCCCAGACCTGGAAGTCAACATTTCCAGGACATTTCTTTTGTAGAAAAAAGAAACCCTGCATGGAAGAATTTTGCCAACAATTACTCATCGAAAGCAGTTGTTACTTACAGAATAAGACAGACTGGGAATACAGAGTTATATAAACAACGAGGAACAATACAAGTCAAAGCTAAATATAACGAGCCAAAATCTCTCCTTGCAGCTCTAAGTGGCTCAGCTCCATAGGTGGAAGGGAAGGAGAGGGAGGGAGCCCAATCACCCTTTACCCACTCTCATTCCTGGCAGCAGCAGTGGCTGTCAACAAAGCATTTTCCAAATGTTAAACGCTAAGATGCATATGGAAGTTTCCGTAAGGGACATTTCAGGGGAACATGTTCTCATCTTCTTCTCAGCTCCGCCCTCAGTCTATTCCAGACCTTTGCCTAGACCAGTTATCCTACAGCCCAGCAATCTGGAGACAACGGGAACCCCAAGTTTTGACCATCAGCCACTTTCCTGCTGAGGAACTTAAAGGCTTTGCCTCGGTTCTTCGATCCCCATCGACCCTGGTTGACACCCGGTTTCCACAACTTTCATGTCCTCTGAACCTGCCCTTCCTGATTCCTTGGCCCCAAGTTCCCCTTCTATTTTGCATCTATTCTCTTTAACCGACTTACATTTTTTTAAACAGTTCTGGATTCCATCGAGGACCTTGCTGCTCATGCCGCCAAACCCCAGCTCCTCTTCTGATGCCCCCTGCCTTTCGTGGCTACAATTTCTTTATTTATATGATTGTCTGTTTCCCCCTCTATTTTGTAAGCTCGTTAAGGGCTGGGAACCTGTCTACCAACTCTGTTATTGTGTACTCTCCCAAGCGCTCAATACAATTTTCAGTTTGTTGTGGACAGGGAACGTGTATACCAACTAATGTATAGTGTACTCTCCCAAGCACTCAATAAATAATTATCGTATCTGTTAAGCACTTACTATGTGCCATGAAATGTTCTACGTGCTGGGGTAGGTACACGGTAGTCTACTTGGACACAGTCCCTGTCCCACATGGGGCTCACCGTTTTAATACCCATTTGACAGATGAGGGAACTGAGGCACAGAGAAGTTAAGTGACTTGCCCAAGGTCACAATATGATTGACTAATTGCAAGGTGGTCAAACTGAGGCTGGACTAGGTTGGAATTCATTCATTCAATAGTATTTATTGAGCGCTTACTATGTGCAGAGCACTGTACTAAGCGCTTGGGATGAACAGGTCGGCAACAGATAGAGACAGTCCCT
Source organism: Ornithorhynchus anatinus (assembly GCF_004115215.2). Lineage (NCBI taxonomy): Eukaryota > Metazoa > Chordata > Mammalia > Monotremata > Ornithorhynchidae > Ornithorhynchus > Ornithorhynchus anatinus. Next base: position 162,425,108 of record NC_041728.1, read on the forward strand.
GCCGTTTGACGGGCTTACAGTCTAATCGGGGGAGACGGACAGACAAGAACAATGGCACTAAACAGCGTCAAGGGGAAGAACATCTCGTAAAAACAATGGCAACTAAATAGAATCAAGGCGATGTACAATTCATTAACAAAATAAATAGGGTAACGAAAATATATACAGTTGAGCGGACGAGTACAGTGCTGTGGGGATGGGAAGGGAGAGGTGGAGGAGCAGAGGGAAAAGGGGAAAATGAGGCTTTAGCTGCGGAGAGGTAAAGGGGGGATGGCAGAGGGAGTAGAGGGGGAAGAGGAGCTCAATCTGGGAAGGCCTCTTGGAGGAGGTGATTTTTAAGTAAGGTTTTGAAGAGGGAAAGAGAATCAGTTTGGCGGAGGTGAGGAGAGAGGGCATTCCAGGACCGCGGGAGGACGTGACCCAGGGGTCGACGGCGGGATAGGCGAGACCGAGGGACGGTGAGGAGGTGGGCGGCAGAGGAGCGGAGCGTGCGGGGTGGGCGGTAGAAAGAGAGAAGGGAGGAGAGGTAGGAAGGGGCGAGGTGATGGAGAGCCTTGAAGCCTAGAGTGAGGAGTTTTTGTTTGGAGCGGAGGTCGATAGGCAACCACTGCACATAGTAAGCGCTCAATAAATACTATTGAATGAATGAATGAAAGTTGGAATGCAGTGTGGCTCAGTGGAAAGAGCCCGGGCTTGGGAGTCAAAGGTCATGGATTCTAATTACAGCTCCGCCATTTGTCAGCTGTGTGACTTTGGGCAAGTCACTTGACTTCTCTGTGCCTCAGTTACCTCATCTACAAAATGGGGATTAAGACTGTGAACCCCACGTGGGACAGCCTGATTACCTTGTATCCCCCCACCCCCAGTGCTTAGAACAGTGATTTGCACATAGTAAACACTTATATGCCATCATTACTATTATTATTATTATTATGAGGACAGAGTGGGCGGGAATGGATAGGGGCATGAGGAGAAGTCCTTTTGGCTATACACTCCTCCCCCTCTGACTCAGCTATTCCTCACTGTTCCTTTCTTGTTTTCTACTCCTGCTCTCTTCCCTGATCTCTCTCTCTCCATCCCACCCTGGTCTCATCCTAGCGATTGGCTTTGCAGCCCCAGAAGGCAGCCACTCAAGTGGCCAGGATGGGAAAAACTGCTGTGGGAGCTAGGGAAGCCGGCAGGATTGGAGCTCTAGAAAAAATAAATGAGTTAGAAGAATCGAAATAGAATAGTGGGAGAAGAGGGACCAGAAAGTAAAGAGGCAACTTCAGGGGGTGGGAAGAGCTAGGAGAGCCAATGGCCAGGAACTAGAAAGGCTGGGCTAGTGGTGGTGGAGGCAAGGAGGGGACAGGGTTAGTCTCTTGGATAATTTACAAAAGCAGAAACCTAAGTGGCCATCATTTTGTGAGGAAATGATTTCCACCAGGGTGACATGAAACTACATAAATCTTTGGAAGGCTTCTGCTGGCAGTTTGCAACAGCAAGCTCTCTAATATGCAGTCCTGAGAGTTAGACTCAAAAAAACCTTGTACCTGGTCCACAAAGACCAGGTAATTTAGATGTTTCGATATCAGAAGAGGGAACCTTTTCTACCTATTTTATATCAGGACTCGGAGTCAGGAGACGTGGGTTCTATTCCCAGCTCCATAAATACTTGCTCAAGCGCTTAGTACAGTACTCTGCACATAGTAAGCGCTCAATAAATTTGACTGAATGAATGAATCTTGGGCAACTCTATTTGAGCTCTCTGTGCCTCAGTTTTTCCTCTGGAAAATGGAGATCCAAAACCCGTTCTCCCTCCCTCCAGGAACATCGTATGGGTCCAACACATTTTCTGGTATTTACTTAATACTTAGCATAGTGTTTGGCACATAGTAAAACAGCAAAGATTAATGAAGGGGCTTTCCAGAACCTCAGCCCCCCTCTAAATCACACCTCCTCTTGACCTTATCGACATGACTGCTGTTTGAAGTATTATGAAGACGGTACCTTTTGAAATGTCTCCCGCAAAGCCAATACTGGCTTGTCTGGACCTTAAAAAGGACCCTGCCATTTGAGCTGCAGGAAATTGGCAGCCTGCTAAAGGATGGTTGATGTCTTGGACTTCTGGGATCCTTTAAATACCTCCCATCTCCTCTTCAGCTCCTCCTTCTCAGTAAACCCACTAGAACAGGAAGAAGTGGTGGGAGGAGAGTTTAGTGATTAACATGAGTGGGTGGTAATTATTGGTGTTAATCTACCTACTCACCCCCTAGATTTTTTTTTAACTATGATTTTTATTCCTATTGTCAACCACTCATTGTAAGGCTTCTCATGATGTATGAAGAATTGCGTGGGAAAGACTAAATACATTTTTATGTAAATTGCTGGTTTTACTAAATCAGATGTTTATATGTTCTTTTACTCCTCCTACCTGCCGTTTACTTTAGTGAAGTTCCCCCTTACTAAGACTGTAAGGAGAGGAGGATCCTACCTTCTAACTCTATTATACACTCCCAGGTTTTTAGTACGCTGTTCTGCACACAGTAGGTGCTCAATGACTGGTGGTGAATTCAGCCATTTCTCTCAGATGATTTACCCTAAAAATCACTGTTGGAATTGCACAGGTGTACCTAAAACCAGATTTTACCCCAGTTCATTTCACTGTCAGTGAACTCAAACCTTCAAATTTTTTCCAGTTAGGCAACATATCACCTCTACCAACCTGAACCACCAGCTCTGCACTACTATTGTTCAAGTTTACTTTAGTCTTCGATTTTGGTGTGCCCTTTTTCTTTTTTCAAAACAAAACCTAAACGAATACATTAATCAAGAACATTATTGTGAGCCAGGTGAGGCTTATTTTTAGGCTCATATGAAATCTGAGAAAACTGAATCCCACAGAGAGTTCTGAACCCAGGCCATTAGTGCTCAATAAACACCTCTGATAATGATGATGATGATTCTAACCAGAAACCAAGGCTTGCCATGGTCAGAAGGACCTGGTTTCTAGTCCTAGCTCCACCACATGTCTGCTATGGGGCCTTGGGCAAGTCACTTTACTTCTAGGGGCCTCAGTTACCTTATCTGTCAAAAGGGAATTGAGACTGTGAGCCCAATGTGGGACAGGGACGGTGCCTAACCCAATTACCTTGCAGCTAGCCCAGCGCTTAGTAAAGTGTGTGACACATAGTAAGCACGTAAAAAATACCACAATTATCATTATTGTTACTATTATTAATGAACAATATATTCCAGAAAGGAAGTATCATCACTGATGTTTAATAAACACTCTTGTTAAACATCAGTGATGATACTTCCTTTCTGGAATAATATCAGTGAAGTATCATCACTGATGTTTAACAAGAGTGTTTATTTCTATTTGTTAAGCACTATATGCCAGAGTCTGTTCTAAGTGTTGGAGTAAGATACGAGACAATCAGGTTGGACACAATCCATGTCCCACATGGGGCTCACAGTCTTCATCCCCATTTTACAGATGAGGGAACTGAGGCCCAGAGGAGTGAAGTGACTGCCCCAAGTTCCTTATCTGCTGATAAGAGGCAGAGCTTGAATTAGAACCCATGATCTTCTAAATCTCAGACATGTGCTCTATCCAGTCAGCCATGCTACTTATTATGTTGCCTATTTTGCTATAATCAGTGATACCTGAAATAATGATGATAATGATAACTCTGATGATGATGGTATTTGTTTAGGTGCTTATTATATGCCAAACACTATATTAAGAGCTGGGGTAGAAACAAGATATCCAAGTTACACAGCTTCTTTCCTACATGGGACTCGCAGTCAACGTAGGAGGGAGTAGAATTCAGAGATGAATAAACTAAGTTACTGATCTTCCTTAATGAAGTTTTTGGAGATTCTCTTTGTTTTGGATTTTCATGAATTAAGCATAAGTAATTTGGGTTTTGATTGAATTCCTTGTAAAAGCTTTCTCTTCTCTTTTAATGTCAAGTGCTTGGTGTCTGTCCAATTTAAGGCCAGTACCTCTGTATTCCTTTAGCCAGAAATTTAACTTTCATATGTGCAAGAACAAGAAGGTTTTATGAGGCAGGAGTGATTGAGAAATGGCATGTACCTTTTTCTTTCCTCCTAACAAATCAGGGTACGTTCCTTTTAATAGGCCTTGAAATTGCTGTTTGCCCTCCTAATGATTGTGCCCAGCAGTTAAGTAAGAGCATTTTTTTTATTATTAAAGTACCTCATAGCTTTGGGAAAGCAACACCTGGCCCTACAGTTACTTGACTAGGGCTTCTCTTCTTTGAAACTTGGTTAATAAACCCAGACTCTTGCCCTTAATAACTTATTTAAAAGGAATGGAGTCAGTCCCAACATAACAACCTTAAAACCTGTCTCTCTTCACAGATTGCTAGTGCTATCTGACGCAATCCAACTAATAGTCCTGATAATGAGTAACAGAGACAGGAGACTGCTAAAGGGGAAATTTCCACCTGTTTTTCCTTTATATTGACCACCGCCTCATTGACAAAGGCATATCCATTGGATTGAAAGCTTCTTGGGGATAGGGATTGTGTCTTCTAAATGCACTGTGCTCTCAGTTGGTTAGTACAGTGCACTGCACACAGTATATGCTCAATAAATATGGTTGATTGACCTCTTTAGCCTTTCCTAAATGTGAGAGGGAAATTGCTTAGGACTAAGTTGCAACATCCTTACTTTTCCTTTTTTTCTTTTAACAATTGTGCATTTATATAGTGTACTGCTTCTAAAGGCAATTTTTTTTTTGATTTATTAAGTGCTTACTATGTGCCAAGCACTGTTCTAAGTGCTGGGGGAGATGCAAGATAATCAGGTTGTCCTAGGTGGGGCTCACAGTCTTCATCCCCATTTGACAGATGATGTCACTGAAGCACAGAGAAGTTAAATGACTTGCCCAAGGTCAAACAGCTAAGTGGCAGAGCCGAGATTAGAACCCATGACCTCTGATTCCCAAGTCTGGGCTCTTTCCACTGAGCCACACTGATATCCATTGATATAAATTTAGAAAATAAGGTATCAGACTGAAAACACAGACTTCCCACTGGTTGCAGAGAAGTGTCCTAAGTTCTCTAGAAGTTTACATATTGTTAGATGCTTAGACACCCTCCACATACTGGGAATACATTAGTGTATACTGATCTCAGAGCAAAGTTAATGGTACTTCTGAACTCCTCTCACAAAGCAACTCCCAGGGACACTAATGAGAAATGTAAGAAGAAAGGAGGCTTTACCTTATTTAGGATTTAGTGATAAATTCATTCATTCATTCAATAGTATTTATTGAGCGCTTACTATGTGCAGAGCACTATACTAGGCGCTTGGAATGTACAAACTGGTAACAGATAAAAACAGTCCCTGCCCTTTGACGAGTTTACAGTCTAATCGGGGGAGACAGACAGACAAAAACAAAAGCAATAAATAGAATCAAGGGGATGAACATCTCATTAACAAAATAATAGAATCAAGGTGATGTACATCTGATTAACAAAATAAATAGGGTAATGAAAATATATACAGTTGAGCTGATGAGTACAGTGCTGAGGGGAGGGGAAGGGAGGAGGGAGAGGGAAAGGGGGAAAAGAGGGTTTAGCTGAGGGGTGGTGAAGGGGACGTAGAGGGGGAGCAGAGGGAGCAGAGGGAAAAGGGCGAGCTCAGTCTGGGAAGGCCTCTAGGAGGAGATGAGCTCTAAGTAGGGTTTTGAAGAGGGGAAGAGAATTAGTTTGGCAGAGGTGAGGAGGGAGGGCATTCCAGGACTGCGGGAGGACGTGGCCCAGGTAGGTCGACGGCGGGATAGGCGAGAACGGGGGACGGTGAGGAGGCGGGCGGCAGAGGAGCGGAGCGTGCAGGGTGGGCAGTAGAAAGAGAGAAGGGAGGGGAGGTAGGAGGGGGCAAGGTGATGGACAGCCTTGAAGCCTAGAGTGAGAAGTTTTTGTTTCATGCAGATGTTGATAGGCAACCACTGGATTGAATATGTGGATTGAATGGCACAAGTAATCAAGGATAAATTCAGTGTTATGAACTTGTGAGATAGGAAGGGTAGTGGTGTTATCTACAGTGGTGGGAAAATCAGGGGAAGGTCAAGGTTTAGGTGAGAAGATAAGGAGTTCTGTTTTGGATGTGCTAAGTTTGAGATGTCAGCAGGACATCCAATTAGAGATGTTTTGATATAACGATATCTTTTTCCCTTATTTTGTCCCATTACCTGAAATTATGACTCTGCGATGATTTTGCAGAAACAATCAAATATATATAAATATATTTATACACGTGAAAATATGTCATTGCCCTTTATATTCGAAGAAGGCGCCACTAGTGAACAAAGTCCCTCGTGAATTCAAGTCGGGTTGAAAAGCCCAATGTCAAACCCACTGGCCTGATTTCATTGTGCATATGCTACAGTTGAATAAAGCTAGCCCAAGTATTAAAAAAACACCAGCTGTTTAAAGAAAATCTAGTTTCTGCATTGCTCCATGTGACCTGGGACATAAACACAAGAATTAACTATGTCACCTAAACATTTTGCCAGGAGGCACTTTCCCCAGGAGCTTGGTTGTCGATTCGGCAGTGAAGAGCACAGCTCAGCTGATCAGATGGTTCTAGTCCTGCCTTTCCAAACAGTGGGCATCTGCTGGGAAGTGCCATGATCAGGTGAAGATTTCTGACCAGAGAAGCTCCTCTGAGGTTCAGTGAAGTAATAGTTAGAGAAGCAGCGTGGCCTAGTGGGTAGAGCTCTGGCCTGGGAGTCAGAAGACCCTGGGTGCTAACCCTGGGTTATGGTGCTGCGGAATAGCATTAGTAATGTGCTGTGGTAACTTCAGTCTTAAAAATTATTTCTGTGCACTTTCTTCCACAGCCCAACTGTTTCGCTGTTGCACCTTGTTGCCCTCTGGGAACCCACAGGAACGAGACTCTAGATTGTAAGCTCGTCTCTCTAGACAGTAAGCTCGTTGTGGGAGGGGATTGTGTCTGTTTATTGTTGTACTGTGCTCTCCCAAGAGCTTAGTACAGTGTTCTGCACACAGTAAGCACTCAATAAATACATTTGAATGAATGAATAAATGAATGAAACTGAAAGGGACAAGTGAGGGTGAGTGGAGCTACGCAAATCGATCATTAGTATTTATTGAGTGCTTCTGCATGCAGACCACTGTACTAAGTACTTGGCAGAGTACAACAGAATTGATAGATATGTCCCCCACCCACAAGGAGCTTACAGTTTAATCAGTCAGTCAATCGTGTTTATTGAACACTTACTGAGTGCAGAACACTGTACTAAGCACTTGGGAGAGCACTATACAACAATAAACAAACACATTCCCCTCCCACAATGAGCTTACTGTCTAGAGGGAGAGACAAATATTAAAATGAATCAATTTCTTCAAGTAGGCTTTACATTCTACTGCCTCAAAGTTCATGTGTCATTCTCAACAGGAGGAAAAGCAGCATGGCTTGGGGGAGAGAGCACAGGCCTGGGATTCAGAAGACCTGGGTTCTAATCCTGGTTATGCCACCTATCTCCTATATGGCTTTGGGCTAATCATTTAATTTTGTACTGCCTCAGTTACCTCATTTGTAAAATGGGGATTTTGACTGTGATCTCCATTTAGGATATGGATTGTGTCCAACCTGATTGTCTTGTATCTACCCCAGCACCTAATAAAGTACCTGCCATATCAGTAAGCGCTTAACAAAAAACAATGAAAATATTAAAAATTGAGGATATTTCAGCTCAAAGAGGTACATATATAGAACTGAAGTTGAAATCTGCATTCCCTTTCAATGAACTATACTTTGAAAATTAGTCACTTCACTTCACGCTGAAGACAACTCAACTCTGTCAAGGTATGTAACCTAACATGTAGTCTAAAACCTAATACCACTGGATTTTTTTCTTTCTGGTCACACCCATACCCAATGTGGCCAAGTGGAAAGATCAAGAGTCTGGCAGTCAGGGGACTATTTGCCTGCTATGTAACCTTGGGAAAATCGCTTAACTTCTCCAGGCCTGAGTTTTCTCATCTGTAAAACGAAGAGTCAATACGTGTCCTCCATGTGGGACAGGGACTGTATCCAGCCTGATTATCTTGTACATACTCCAGGGCTTGGCACCAAGAAAGCACTTCATTCATTCATTCATTCATTCATTCATTCAATAGTATTCATTGAGCGCTTACTATGTGCAGTGCACTTACTAAGTGGTTGGAATGTACAATTCAGCAACAGTTAGAGACAATCCCTGCCCATTGACGGGCTTACAGTCTAATCAAAAATACCCCAACTATTAATTATTATTATTAAACTGCAAAGTAAAAAAAAGTAACATTAGCATATCTTTCATAAAATTCTAGGAACACTGTAAATCACACCACTCTGGACACCAAAAGAGAAAGAGTTGAAGTAGCTATCATAATAGCTGCCTCCCTCATTTTCCTTCCCCGGTAAAATATTGGTGTGACGTTTGGTCTCTCCCACAAGTTTCTAGGCGCATGCAGAGGTTGGGACAGCATTTGTACTTCTCACATCTAAATTTACGCCAGCCGTGAAGCTGTAAATTGGAAACTACATCGGATTTAGATTTGCCTTTGAGCAGTGAAAGTCTGCTTTTTAAAAGGGTGCCATAAATGGCAAAACTGTATTTCCCTATCTGTCCTCCACTTCGTGACAACTTTGTCTGTGTACCCTCAAAAACTTTGACTAATGCCAGCTTCTCAACTCTTATGTATATATCATTATATTTTATTATTTCCCCTACCTGTAATTTATATTAATGTCTGTCTCCCCCCCACTGTAGATTCTAAGCTCCTTGTGGGCAGGGACATTCACCAATTCTATGAACTGTACTTTCCCAAACACAGCCTGGAGAAACAGAGTGCCTTAATGGACAAAGCATAGGCCTAGGAGTTGGCAGCACAATCCTAGCTCCTCCAATTGCCTGCCACGTGACCTTGGGCAAGTCACTTAAGTTCTCTGTCCCTCAGTTACCTCATCTGTAAAATAGGATTAAGACTGTGAGCCCCATTAGGGACATGAACGGGGTTCAACGTGATTAACTTGTATCTCCCCACCGCTTAGAACAGTGCCTGGCACATAGTAAGTGCTTAACAAATAACATCAAAAAAGCACTTAGTGTGGTAAGTGCTCAGTAAATATCACTGATTGATTCCTGGGAGAATACATTCTATCTAAAAGAACTGGTTGACTGGAATCCAGTATGCACTGGACTGGAGTGGGAGAATTTCATCCATTTATGGAGAGAAATATATTCTGAATTTAGGAATGTTTTAAATTAGTACACTGCTCAAATGTGGTCATTCAACCTGGTGACAGCTGCCTTACAAAGTTGGTTCAGAATGTGACTCAAATTCCTCCACTAATAAATTATTCCAGGAAGCACAATTAGCAATCAGCAACATTGCAATTACATGTGTTCAGCTTTTCCTGAGCTCTAAGAGGGTAACTATTCATACAGAACCGGATTTGGTAAATCTCAAGCCTTCAGAGAAGCATCATGGCTCAGTGGAAAGAGCCTTGGCTTAGGAGTAAGAGGTCATGGGTTCTAATCCTGGCTCCGCCACTTGTCAGCTGTGTGACTTTGAGCAAGTCACTGAACTTCTCATGCCTCAGTTACCTCATCTGTAAAATGGGGATTAAGATTGTGAGCCTCACATGGGACAAACTGATTACCCTGTATCTACCCCAGCCCTTAGAACAGTGCTCAGTACATAGTAAGCGCTTAACAAATACCAACACTATTATGATTGTTTAGTGTGAAGTACAGCCGACGCTCGGGCAATATTGCTGAGATTTAGATTCCGGGAAGCAACAATCTGTCATTTCACACTCAGAGCACATTGAAACTCACATCCAGTTGTTTCCAGTCATTTGTCAGTAAAACAGGAAATCATTAAGGCATCGTATCTGAGATCCTCTGAAATCCTTGTTTTAAATCCATTGAAGAATCCTAAAATCTGGGATTAAAATGCATCGACAACATTGAGCCTGGTGGCCACTGCCAGAATTTGCCACGAGAGGGCCTCGGGCTCTCTCCTTCATCTGTGACAGGTTTTCAAATCTGTGAATTCTCAAAATCTCCTCTTTAAAGATTGACTTTTGATCAAACTTTCTGCCGTGCTAAATCTCATTCCATCCTAGGACAAATACCACGATACACCAGAACAGGACACTGCATCTGTCTTTGTCCGGGAATTTTTAAATGAATTTTTAATTTAATCCTGGGTGACTACCTCACGGAACCTCCTGTAGTGTTCTTTCCAACCATCAGTGGTATTTACTGAGCCCTTATCATGTGCAGAGCACTGAACTAAGCACTCGGGAGAGGACAATAGTTAGTAGAAACAATCACCATTTGGAAGACACAATTCTTTGACAACTGAATTGAAATGGATGGATTAAAATGACTTTTTGCAGTGATTTGTGAAGAGATTGTTAATTGAAACACATACGAAGGATGGAAGGAGAAGTCAGTGATTCCAGAAAGGAAAAGATGAACAAAAATTCCTAACTCTCCAACATTCCTGACTTTCATGCATTTAACTGTGGACTCCTTTGTATGGAGCCTGTTTAGTTTTACACTGTTATACATACACTGTATTTATTACACACCTTATACCGTATCGACCCCAGTGCTTAGTTTAGTGTCTAGGACTTAGTAAGTGCTTAACTTCCCATAACTATGGACAGCACCACCATCTTCCCTGTCTCACAGGCCCATAGCCTGACGGTTTTCTTAACTCGTCTCTGATTCAACCAACATATTCAATGTCACCAAATCCTGTCGGTTCAACCTTGACAACATTGCTAAAATCTGATTTTTCCTCTCCATCCTAAATGATACCGCTTATTGTCTCCTGGTTTGATTATTACATCAGCCTTCTGGGTGACCTCCCTGACTCCTGTCTCTCCCATGCAAGTCCACACTTCTCTCTGCTGCCCAGATCATTTTTCTAGATAAATGCTCAGTCTATCTTTCCTCACTTCCCAAGGACATTCTGTGGTTTCCCATCCACCTCTGCTTCAAACAGAAACTACTTACTGTGGGCTTTAAAACAGTCCATCACCTTGCTCCCTGCTACCTTATCTCCCTGATTTCCTATCACAACCCAGTCTGCATACTTGATTCTTTCAATGCCAACTTATTGACTGTATCTTGATCTCATGTATCTCATTGCCGATCCTTCACCCATATCCTGTGTCTGGTCTGGAACGCCTTTCCATCCATCAAGCAGTAGTATTTATTGAGTGTTTACTGTGTGCAGAGCTTCCCTCTCCATATCTGATGGACGTTCCCTCTCTCCACCTTCAAAGCTTTATTAAAAATGTCTCCTCCAAGAGGCCTTCACAGACTAAACCCTCATTTTCCTCTTCTCCCACTCCCTTCTTCAGCAATCTAGCACTACGATTTGCACTCTTTATTCACCCCACCCTCAGCCCCATAGCTGTTATGTACATATCCATAATTTAATTAACTTGCTTACAGTAATGTGCATCTCACCCTATAGACTGCAAGCTTATTGTGAGCAAAGAGCATGTCTACCAACTCTCTTATATTGTATTTTCCCAAGTCCTTAGTTCAGTGTTCTGCACACGGTAAGCACTCAAGCAATATGCTCGAGAGAAGCAGTGGGGCTCAGTGGAAAGGGTACGGGCTTGGGAGTCAGAGGTCATGGGTTCGAATCCCGGCTCTGCCACTTGTCAGCTCGGTGACTGTGGGCAAGTCACTTCACTTCTCTGTGTCTCAGTTCCCTCATCTGTAAAATGGGGATGAAGTCTGTGAGCCTCACGTGGGACAACCTGATTACCCTGTATCTACCCCAGCGCTTAGAACAGTGCTCTGCTCATAGTAAGCACTTAACAAATACCAACATTATTATTATTATTATTATTATTATTGATTGTTTTATCAAGGTTCTCTTTCTTCGATTTCCCATTTGTTTCTCTCTATTGCAAATCATATCACCCCAATTCCTTTGTATTATAGCAAACAAGAGAATAGTGGAGATTTTGAGTTCATTCCTAACAGAGTATATTTATAAGGTGTGGTATGCCCATTTCAACAGTGGAGTGAAAACAATTACAGTAGAAATTGGCTCTGTTTTCTTATCCAATTTATTTCTGCTCTAAGTTGGTTCTTCCATGGATGACTCCATCTCTTTAGCATTGTTGTTTTGACCAAAGAAATTAGCAGCTGAGGGCACCTTGGAACTTAAGGACATTATCAAAACATAGGGTTAGTCAGAAACAGCCTAGGATATTTCTTTTGGCCTATCATTTAGGCTCCAGATTAAGACCCTTTCTAAACATTTCTGGATATTTGACATCTTTTAGTTTGCCACTCGTTCAGAGATAGAGGAGACTGAGGAAGGAAAATAGTTTGGGAAACTTCTGAAAAACCTCAAGAACTGTTCTATTACCTTGATACATAACTAATGTATATGGAGAAATGGAGGTGAATTGAGGTGGTTCAATAATTACTAGTCATCGATATCCAGATTTAGGAAATAAGGCATTACTGGAAAAGAAAGTAAATATTATATAGTAGAAATATGTTAGTTACGTATGTAGGTTTTATTGTGTAAAAAATGAGTTATGCATATGGTTTTTATGCTTGAGTGTGACTGATGTCCTATGAAAATAATAATTTAATCAAAATGCATTTATACAAACCAGAAAGAAGATTTGTGTAGATACATTTAGATTTATTTTTCTCCTATGCTATAATTTTCTCCATTTAAGAAATGTGGCCTTGGATTGTAAAGTTCCATCTGTACAGTAATTACTTATCATTTATGTAAAATAAACTTCAGCTGAATATTTTTAAGCCACGCAAACTCGATTGGTGTGCATTTCCAGGAACAAGAGTGGCGCATCTGATTCCCCATACTCCACTTTACGGAGGCAATGAATAATTTGAGAATGGGTCAATCATGCTTTTAAAAATGATTGGGGAAACTATAAAAATAGAAATTGAAAAGTTTTCTTGTGGTTAAAAAGTTTATTTCCGGAAGCTCAGAACCGAAGTTAGTGTAATCCCTAGGTGATTGAGTAGTACAAAAGAACAGTAAGAAATTGTCAGAGACTATCTACTTTTCCACTGTCAGCTTGTCCAGCTTTTTTTTTTGGTCTTGAGTGACACCAGTCAAAAATATTGCACCCTGAAACCACATAACCATGATTTGCCAATGTGGCCTTGGTTGAGGGGGAGCTGAGCATGTCCAGTGTAGTTACAAGAAAATTATTCTAGTACCAGAAACTCCTTTCTTCTGAGACTCCCTGCCTAGCCATTTCTTTCTCTTTTTTAAAAAATGGCATTTGTTAAGCACTTATTATGTGCTAGATACTGTACTAAATGCTGGGGTAGATAGGAGATAAGCAGGTTGGACCCAGTCCATGTCCCACATGGGGCTCACATTATTAATCCCCATTTTACAGTTGAGGTTACTGAGTCCCGGAGAAGTAACTGACTTGACCAAGAACATACTGCAGACAAGTGGTGGTGCTAGGGTTAGAATCCAGGTCCTCTGTCCACTTAGCCACACTGTTTCTCTACTTTTCTACTTCTAAATTTTTTTACTTTTCTCTGCTTTTCTTTTCCATCAAAATTCCTTTCATCTAAAAGTATGAGCGAGACAAGTCTTATTTCTTTATCCACCTTACCGTGTGGATAAAATGCCACACTCACTACACAAATTTTAAAATGTTTCTCATCTCATATTTAGAATATGCTTCTTGGCCTCATATGAACATTGTAAGCTTGTTTCTTTAACTATATTAGCTTCTTATGTCTTACAGCTCTGCATCTGCTATTTTTATTGTTTATCTTTCTACCAGTCCATAGAAATGTTCATATTTTGTGTCTAAACAATCAATGTACGCCTATGTTACAAAATATTTGGATTTCACAAGAATTTACCATTTTGCCGAACTGTTTAAAAGAATAAAAGCATCATCTCTTGTTGGAAACAATGGATTGCCTAATACTCAGAGGACAACTCTCAGAAGCAATTATTTGCTATTTGTGAAGGGAAAGTATTTCAGTAAAGCAGTTTTCAAAAAGTATTTGTTTCGCAAAAACCAATAATGACTTGGGTACTTCAAAAACAATAATTGTGAGCTGTCGCACACTTCCTGGCTGAAAAGGGAAAGTTTGTACTGTCTGCAGAAATATTTTTCCTGGATCTGGGACTGAAAAATGAGAAACCAAATACAACATATCATTGAAACATCAACGCCATTCCTTATCTCCATCCCCCCATTTACAGGCAGTTACTCTTAAGTATGTTTTGCTTACAAAATTGAAAGGTCATTTTTGTATCTGGTTTAAATTTTAACCTTTCGAAGACAGTGAATGTGTGAGTGGAACTGAGCTCTAAGGGAAATTGATTCTTCCTGAAATTCTACCCCACAAACATTTCTATTTCAACTGCAGGTTCATGTTCCTCATGAGGACAATTAATACGATTGATCGCTTGATTGATTGACAGATGCATGACCTGGTGTTATTCAACCTACCCATAAAATTTTGCTGTTATTATTTTTCCAGACCAGGTATATGATTTGAAATGAATATATCTCTATTGTCTCTCTGTATATACAGATATATAGAAGTACATAGATATTACATATATTAATATATTATTGATAATATATCATAATGTCATATGATATAATAGATTGTACATATTTATACATTGATAATATATTATGTGATATAATAATGTTATTAATGTATTAATATTACATGTATTGCATATATTAATACATAATATATTACATATATTACATGCATTTTCCAGATTGGGTGTATGATTTGAAATAAATATTTCTCTATTCTCTCTGTGTATATATATATTATGTACATAGCTATTACATATACACACCCCCACATATACATTGTATTGCAAAAATGTAGAGATTTTTGATATAGTACGATAACCATGTGTTGCTCGGTCCTTACTGAATTGCTTTCATTAATGTTTCATAGACATTTCTCAGGACCCTTTTTGGATGCTGTCTGTGTCGGGCTATTGCCTGACTGACTTGGTTAACAGTCCTGTTGGTGCCTAACGAAATCTATGTATAACATCATTCAAAGCAATTCAACAAGAAGAATGTCACTGGCTGTGATAATCTACAATAAAACATGCACACATTTGCGTGTGCGCACACAGACACACACACACACATATGTGATTCATAATTGAGAGTCACCCATCAGGATAAAATGGATAAACACTGCTCCTGAGACCTCAGGACAGAGAATCTGTGAATGAGCTGAATGTAGGGCTCGTGTTTGTGTAACAATAATAATAATAATAATAACTGTGGTATTTGTTAAGCACTTACTATGTGCCCGGCATGATGCCCCTGGCTTCTAAATTTATTTGTATGAAAGCCAAAGGGAAGGGCAAATTAACAATGCAAAGGGCCAACCTGTTTTGGGAAATAATGAATCGCCAGTTGGTAACTCCTTGTCATTCATGAATGTCACTGCAACTTTGTTCCAAGATTGTCAGTGAAATGTGTGAAAGTGGCTTGTTTCTAGGTCCACTGATCATAGATGGTATTGGATTTCTATCAAAGCTCCGGATAGAGTCCTTGGATAATGGTTAAGGGAGAGGCAAGGTGAAAGAAGTGCTAGTCCTTTTGTTGACATAGGCTGGATCAATTTGATCTAGACTTAATAATATTAAAAGCTGCTCTAGTTGTTCCCAGGGTACAGATGAAAAAGCTTTCAAAATTATTGCGAGAATGTAAGTCGTTTGGGGCAACTTGTATAAGGAAAGTGATCAAATGAAATAGTGTCATTGGATGCATTAGATGAAACAGTTTTTGTGTTCATGTTACATAGGTGAATGGAATTAGTAAAGTGTTAATTTTTCCATTTCCAAAGATACCAAATGATGAAATTATTAGCCTTTTTCCAAGGTTGGACTGGCCTTTACACATCCATTCTACTTCTGTATGATTTACTGTATCAGAAGTGTAACATTTAAATTCAATTGCTGTGCTTGCTTGATATCGGAATTAATAATCTTCTTTAAAGACATTAACTGTGAATATTAAATAGTCCTCCCAAGAGTAGCTAATTAGATGGTTGTGTATCTGGTCAGTAGCTGACCTGTATGTCTATAAATATTCTCCATTAAATTGACAGAGCAGGAAAGCAGATGTTTAATGGAAGAGTGAAGGACCATTTTTCCCAAGGGATTTAAGTTTGAGATTTCTGAACCTATTTCTGGTTCAAATTCAGTCTCAACCCGACCTTGAGAAAATTATCTGTCCATCCATAGGTATTTTAGGTAATTATACCTGATCGTTTTCTCCGTTTATTCCAAATTAAAACTCTGGACTTTTAAACCCAGACACAATGTCTTTCTTCCACCCAGCTCTCTGAAGCTTCTAAATCTATTATTATAATAATTATATAATCATGTTTTAAGAAATGGTGCTATAGAAATGTATGGGATCATTTTAATATCTAGTATTTTTGAAGAAATTGATTTGAGTCCAGTAAAAGAAATACTGTTTTAAATGAACTACTCTAAAGATGATGGTATTTATTAAGCGCTTACTATGTGTCAAGCCCTGTTCTAAGCACTGGGGTAGATATAAGCTAATCAGGTTGGACACAGTCTCTGTCCCACCTGGGGTTCAAAGATAAATCTAAGTAGTTTACTGTGTTACATCTGGTTTTAGATTTACATGGCTGTAAGCTGATTGTTCCCCTCTCAGGGTTGCACTTGGAGAGTTTCCAGTCCTCTACCAGTCTCTGCTATGGGAGGGAGAGCCGAGCAGAGGCCTACCCATTCCATTCCTAGCTTGGGCAGTGGCTAGCGAGTGGAAGGCAATCTGCTATATCAAAGCTCACCCGTGCTGGGCAGCAGCGGCGTGGAAGAGAGTCGAGGGAGAAAAATGGAGTTTACTGTGCGGAAGGCGGTGGTGGTAAACCACTTACGTATTTTTACCAAGAAAACTCTATGGGTACACTACCAGAAAGATTGCAGATGGAGAGTGGGGCATTCTGGGAGAGATAATAATAATGATGGCATTTGTTAAGCGTTTACTATGTGCCAAGCACTGTTCTAAGTGCTGGGGGTAGTTGGGGGAATACAAGATAATCAGGTTGTCCGACGAGGGGCTCACAGTCTTAATCCCCATTTTACAGATGAGGTAAATAAGGCCCAGAGAAGTTAAGTGACTTGCCCAAAATCACACAGCTGACAAGTGGCAGAGTCAGGATTAGAACCCATAATCTGTGACTCCCAAGGCCGGCCTCTTTCCACTGGGACACACAAGGCAATTTTCACGCGATGCTCAATGGGAAAGCCAGAGCTGTAGTATAGAGGTCCATAAAACAGGTGGATGGATTTACTGCGTAGCCTTCTAAGAGAATGATACAGATGCCTGTGAAGAAAGTCAAAGATTATTGGATCACAAATTAGGAGCATAACAGGAGGCAGGGAGAAAAGAGCTCTTCAAAATTCTGGGCAAAATGTCCCCTTTGGTATAAAAATCATTGAAATAAATATTACAAAAATTCAAGTGAGTTAGTTGTTCAGTGACTCCTGAAATTCGCTAACATGAAGAGCAGCTTGGCTCAGCGGTAAGAGCTGGGTCCTGGGTCTGTGGTGTCACTGTGGGTCGGAAACCACTCGACGGAATAAAACAAGACAAGACAAGCTGGTTGTGGGTCAGGGATCATGTCTACCGACTCTGGCGTACTCTCCCTAGTGCTCACTATAGTACTCGGCACAGAGTTAGCACTCAATAAATACCGCTGATCGGTTGACTGACTAGACAAACATCTTTGATTAGGGACTGGTTTGGAACAAGGAATCAGGAGATCAATTTTTAGGCCCCTGCTGCTCTGCCTTATAATCTGCTGTGCCTAACTAAATGTACTACTGTCAAACTCCACTACCCCAGTTAACCC
Source organism: Ornithorhynchus anatinus (assembly GCF_004115215.2). Taxonomy (NCBI): domain Eukaryota; kingdom Metazoa; phylum Chordata; class Mammalia; order Monotremata; family Ornithorhynchidae; genus Ornithorhynchus; species Ornithorhynchus anatinus. Next base: position 162,443,064 of record NC_041728.1, read on the forward strand.
CAGTGAAGAGGAAAATTCAACTATATTAAATAGAGGCCTCTATCACAATCATAGAGCATTTAGTGAGCGTCTATTGTATGCAGTTAATCCTCAGGTAAATCAGCAAACTATTCCCTACAAGTGATAGGAAATTGTCATTCAAAAGTCATAAATGAAGTGGAAAAATTGAACCCATATTCATTTTTCCTCGAATCTCTTTGCTTGTGGAAATAGATCAGCCATGCCACTTAGATTGAGAGATGCCAAAGTCGCTTTAGAACTAGAAGAATAAAATAATTTTTATTCTTCTTTGTTGCAATCCTCATTTTGGTTTATCCCTGTGAAAATAGCCAACATGCACTACTTCCATTTTTATTTGGGTACACTCAGCCCTGCCTAAATATGTGTTTTACTATGTATTTTGGCTAGAATATGAAGCCAGAATTAGAGACTGTTCTTCCAATAATGTCAGCCATCCACGAACAGTGCAAGAGAGCATTGGAATTAACAGTTGTGTATATGTGTGTGTGCATGTGTGGACTAGGGAATGGTGAGTGCTATGACACAGGTTTTCTTAGAGAGAGGCTCATTTAATTCTTTAATTATGGAATTTGTTGAACGTTTGCAGCATCAATTAGTGGAGAGAGCATGGGCTTGTGAGTCAGTTGATGTGGTTCCAGCTCCACCACTTGTCTACTGTGTGACCTTGGATAAGCCACTTAAGTCCTCTGTGCCTCAGTTATCTCATCTTTAAAACTGGGATTAAGATTGTGAGCCCCATGTGGGACAATCTGATCACTTTGTATCACCCCAGTGCTTAGAACAGTGCTTCACACATAATAACAAATGCCATCATTATTATCATTATTACTATTATTATTAAGGGATGGGTTCTAATCCCGCCTCTGCCACTTGTCTGCTGTGTGACCTTGGGCAAGTCACCTAACTTCTCTGTGCCTCAGTTCCCTCATCTGTGAAATGGGGATGAAGACTGTGAGCCCCACATGAGACAACCTGATGACTTAGAATAGTGCTTGGCACAGAGTAATCACTTAACAAATGCCAACATTATTATTATTATCATTATTCTCTAGGCCAAGCTGCTTGCCATGAACACAACCCCAATGTTTTAGGAAAACTTGGTGTACTTTTAAAAAGTGTAAAAGTATACAAGTCATCACTACACTAGAGAGTACTTTGATATTAATATATGTTCCATACTACTCAAAGTGGACTCTTCCTTTTATAAGAATTATATGTGTCTATACCTATCAGCAAGTAGACTTCAATTTGAATAGGAGTGGATAAGCAAAATGCTTAGCATAAGCATTAAAATCATATGTCCTTCAAGAAGCCTTCCCAGACTAAGCCTTTGATATTCCCTATGCACCCTCTGTGTCAATCCTGCACTTCAGTCCTCCTAATCACCCTGATACTCAGCCCAGTCCTACAGCCCTTATGTAAATATCCATATACTTTAGTATTCTGCTCTATCCATGCTTTATTTTACTATTTCCCTGTGTAGCTGTAAGCTCCTTAAAGAAAAGGATCACATCTACCAATTCTGTTGAATTGTACTTTCTTAATGGTAATAATAATTATTATCACATTTGTAAAGTGTGTACTGTGTGCCAGGCACTGTACTAAGAACTGAGGTGGATAGAAGCAAATCAGGATGAACAGAGTCCCTGTCCCACATGTTCAGTCAATCCCCATTTTACAGATGAGGTAACTGGGGCACAGAAAAGTTAAGCAATTTGCCCAGGGTCACACAGCAGATAAGTGGCAGAGTCAGGATTAAAACAGAGGTCCTTCAGACCCCCAGGCCTGTGCTCTGTCCACTAGATCATGCTGTGCTTAGTAAAGTGCTTTGCACACAATGTGTCAATAAGTACCACTGATTGATCAATTGATTGATTGAGAGAGATTATGTTTTGTTTCTTTTTGAAGTAGGGATCCTGAGGCTGCTCCATATTTTCTCCATCCGTTCCTTATGTCCACCAAGGACCAAACAAACAAATGCAAAGTTTAAATTGCAGGTGGAGGGTGCTCACCCTCAGCATAGAAATCCTTGCCTGTCATTTTAATAAACTCTAGAAGAGACGAACGAAGGAAGTTGTGAAGTCTCTACCTCTGGAAATCTCTTTTAAAAATGATAGGCAACATCTGCTTGTCAAGAACATTTTAGGCAGCCGTATGCACCAAGGCAGAAGGCTAGATGACATGACCTCTCTATGTCCTTTCCAGCTCTGGGATTCTATGAAACTTGCAGAAAGGCGATCACTACAGAGAACAATATCATTTCAAGGAACAATGCCAACAGCAAGCTGACATCATAATTGGGCTTGAAAGAGAGGAAGAAGATGCAAAGCTGAGATAAAAACAAGAAAATTCACAAATATCTATGGTTCCAGTGCAGCCCTACTCCGGGTAAAGTTTGTCCCACACCCCTGATCCTAGTGTAGGAATTCGGCCGCTCTGCTGCCATGACTTGAACAGGTTTATTCTTTGACTGGGGAACAAAGATCTGGGTGAGCTAATGCATCAGCTCATGAAAAATGAACAATTAAAACAATGAAGTTGTCAGTTCTTTTACCAGATTGCAAATAAATAATCAGCCCGTCAGGCTAGCTGCTCCACTGGACCATTAGTTTAATACAAAGACATTCCGAAGACCAGGAGGATGACAGCTGATCTATGACCTAAGTGATTCAAGTCCTTTGATAAAAAAAACCTGTGCAGGATGGACTGAGATCCACTTCAATTTAGTAAAAGCAAGCCACTGGTTCACGTATCACTTTGTATTTCTGCTCACTGTAAAAGAACATATATGTGCCCTTTAAGTGCTGTATTGTACACAAGATATTTAGGATTTTCTGTGGGGTTTTTTCTTTCATTCTAAATCTGTAGCTGCTGCTGTTTGAAAGGTGAGAATTATAACCCTTTCCTTCTTTCTCAGCTAGCCAGATTGGGCTTGTAATGGTCAGAGTGGATCACTCTGTGATCATTCATTCATTCAGTAGACCATCTTTTAGACTGTGAGCTCGTTGTTGGGTGGGGATTGTCTCTATCTATTCCCGAATTGTACATTCCAAGAACTTAGTACAGTGCTCTGCACACAGTAAGTGCTCAGTAAATATGATTGAATGAATTAATGAATGAAGTGCTTGGGAGAGTACAGTATAAGAATAAACAGATACATTCCCTGTCGCCAAACTAGCTTACAGTCTGTGACTGGGTTTCAGGTCTGCACAAAAATTGGACTGAACCTTCATGCCAGGAAGGAAGGTACTGTAAACACTAAACTGCTGGTGCAGAGAAAGTTAAAAATGCCAGGACAATATATGCTTCCCTATTGTTTGAAACTTTAAATTGGCCCAGCGCTTAAATAAAAGTATTCTTCAAAGTATTTCTTACTACCATCAAACAAGTCAAAAGTTTTTGTTTCTATATTTTCCAGGAAACTTTCAATTTGCATATACAATGAATTCAGATGTGAAAATTGGTTTTCCATGAAAAGACCATTAGAATAGTATGCATGTAAAAGGCCCTGGTATTCAAAAAGTCTTGCAATAACTTACCTGGCAGGTGGATAAATGCTCTATGGGATCGTCCTCATTTTAAAAATGAGGAAACTGAGTTCCAGAGAAGGCAAATGCCTTCCCAGGGTCACCCAACAAGAGAAAAGCGAAGCCCGGATAGATCCCATTTACTGATAGACCCGTATTCTATCTACTAGATCGTAGTGCTTAGAAACTTCATTCCCATCCCTTGACTGGAAAAACAACTGTAGCAGAAGAGTAAAGGAATTTCGACTGATGACTAAGAATATTCAGGGTTTCTCGCATGAATGTAAGGATATATTGAGCTTTGGCCTTTCACCTAGTATGGCTGAATCATTCTCTTGAATTGTTTATATTTGATCACATTTTGGTTCATTCTCTGGACCTTATGCAAGTTAAGTTTAGAGTCCCCTGATATGAATGCTTCATTGTATTTGGCAATATGTATTTTCTTTTTTTGTCTGTTTGCTAGCAATGTTGGGATCCTGAAGGATAAATGGAAAGTAGCCTGCCTTTCATCTGGTCTGAGGACCACCCATTTAGGGATCTGGGTCCCGACACTGCCAATGACTTGTTGTGAGGCTGTTTTTCACCCTTGGCTTCTCTGGTTCTGTCTGTTCTTGGTTTCCTTTAACCATCTTACAATTCTTCCATTACCTAGTACCATTCGCTTCATTATAATCAGCCTCCCTGTGCTGTGTCTTTGGCCCTCCCCTGTTCTCACTCCAGATCAGCTTCCGCAGAGAAATCTCTACACTCAGGGTTTCAGTTATCATCAATAACCTACTGACTCCCAAACTCACATACCATTTTACCCTGACGGTGCTCCTTCAAGCTGTTGCCTGTCAGGTTCGCTTAGTTCTGCCATAGTGCATTTTTAAAATATATGTTTTGGTAAGAATGCAAGTAGAAAATACGGAGAATTTTTTTCCAGCAATGTGCCATGAGTCATTTTACTGGGAGAAACTGTTTAGGAGCCTGTTTCAGGGTTGGAAAAAGTGTTATCATGGTGGTTTTCCTTCATGTGATATTTCACAAGAAAATACCTCCTGAACAACTGGAATGCTCCTCCAACTTACTAACCCTGATCCTAACCTAAACCAACATCTTCATCTTCATCATTCCTTCCTCTGGGCTCTCTGTTTATAACCCCTTCCAACTCCCCCCTCTTTCCCCCTTCCCACCCCCTTTCCAATGCTACCATCATTATTATCCACCAAGGTCACTAATTCAATTCTACCTTGACTACTACAGCAGCTTTCCCACTTACCTCCCCGCCTCCTATCTCTCGCCTCTCCAGGCCATACTTCACTCTTCTGCCTGGATCATTTCTCTGAAAAACTGTTTAGGACATATCTCCCCACTGCTCAAAAACCTCCAATGGTTGCCCATCCATTTCCACAGAAATTCCTAACAATTGGCTTTATGACACTTAATCAGCTCCTCTCCCTAAGCTTGCTGATCTCCTACTACAATCCAATCTGCACATTCTACTCCAACTACCCTATTCTCTGGAACTTCATTTCATCTATCTCACCACTGACACCTGGCCCACATTCTCCCTCGGGCCAAAGAGCCCGAGCTTGGGAGTCAGAGGTCATGGGTTCGAATCCCTGCTCTGTCACTAATCAGCTGTGTGACTGTGGGCAAGTCACTTAACTTCTATGGGCCTCAGTAACCTCATCTGTAAAATGGGGATTAATACTGTGAGCTTCACGTGAGACAACCTGATTACCTTGTATCTACCCCAGTGCTTAGAACAGTGCTCTGCACATAGTAAGTGGTTAACACATACCAACATTATTATTATTATTGTTATATCCAACAGTTCAACACTCTTCCCACCTTCCAAACCTTCCTAAAATCACATCTTCTCTAAGAGGCCTTCCCAGACTAAGCCTTTATTTCTCCAACCACTCTCCCCTCTACATTTGACTGTCTATCCTGTAAGCACTTTGATACTCACCTCAGCTCCACAATACTTATTAGAATATAAATATCTTTTACGCTACTATTTGTCCTATCCCTAATCTACTTTAATGTCTGTCTCTCCTTGTAGACAGGTAAGCATCCTTTGTGGAGGAATTACATCTATCACCTCTGTTGCAGTTTTTGGTTTTTTTTATGATACTTGTTAGTGCTCACTATGTGTTAGCCAATGTACTAAGCACTAGAGTAGATTCATTCAAGATTCATTCGCCAAGATCTGCCCTTTCGTCTCCATCCAAACCACTACCTTGTTGGTATAATCTCTCATCATATCCTGACTGGATTACTGCATCAGCATCCTTTCTGATTTCTCAACCTCCTGTCTCTCCCTGCTTCAGTCTATACTTCACTCTGCTGCCTGGATTATCTTTCTACAGAAACGTTCTGGACACGTCACCTCCCTCCTCAAAAACCTCCAATGGTTGCCTATCAACCTTCCTATGAAGCAAAAACTCCTCACTATTGCCTTCAAAGCTGTCCATCACCTTACTCCCCTCCCACCTCACCTCCCTTCTCTCCTTCTACAGCCCAGCCCGCACACTCCACTCCTCTGCCGCTAACCTCCTCGTTGTGCTTCGTTCTCGCCTGTCCCTCTGTCGACCCCTGGCCCACGTCCTACCTCTGGCCTGGAATGCCTTCCCTCTTCACATCCGCCAAACTAGCTCTCGTCCCCCCTTCAAAGCCCTACTGAGAGCTCACCTACTCCAGACTGAGCCCCCCTTTTCCTCTGCTCCTCCTCCCCTCCCCATTGCTCCTACTCCCTCCCTCTGCTCTACCCCCTTCCCTGCCCCACAGCACTTGTGTATATTTGTGCATATTTATTGTTCTATTTATTTTATTAATGATGTGCATATATCTATAATTCTATTTATCTATTTCGATGTTACTGATTCCTGTCTACTTGTTTTGTTGTCTGTCTTCCCCTTCTAGACTGTGAGCCCCTTGTTGGTAGGGATTGTCTCTACCTGTTGACGAATTTCACTTTCCAGGTGCTTAGTACAGTGCTCTGCACACAGTAAGCACTCAATAAATATGATTGAATGAATGAATGATGAATTTATCTTGCAGCTGACCCCTTTGCCATGCCCTGTCCATAGCCTGGAACTCCCTCCTCCACCATATATTTGAGACCACCACTCTCCCCAGAATTATGCCAAGAGGGATCCAAGGTTTGGAAAGAGTCACTCCAGGCCCCACAAATTTTCCCTGCCACAATTGAAGCAACTCTGCCCCAACTCCACTGGAACAACTTTTCCTTTCTATGTCATCTGTAATTTATTTAGTGGCTGCCTCCCCCAACTGAGAATGTGTCTGCCTCCCACTACTCCCACTCCCCCTCACCCTCTGTTCTTCCCCCATCCCCTCCCCTCAGCACTGTGCTCATTTGTATATATTATTTATTACCCTATTTATTTTAATGAGGTGTTCATCTCCTTGATTCTATTTATCTTGATGATGTTGTCTTTTTTTGTTTTGTTCTGTTTTGCTTTGCTGTCTGTCTCCTCCGTTTAGACTGTGAGCCCTCACTGGGTGGGGATTGTCTCTATCTGTTGCCAAATTGTACATTGCAAGCGCTTAGTACAGTGCTCTACACATAGTAAGCACTCAATAAATACTATTGAATGAATGAATGAATACCTCCCCCTTGAATGCAGAGCACTGTACTAAGTAAAGTAGGGGAATATGATCCCTGCCCTCAAGCAGCTTACTTTCTAGTGGAGCAGAGCAACAGTAAAATAAATTCCAGGTGGGCAGAAACTATAGAATATAAATGCAAATAGAGAAGCGTATCGTGGGGATAGGGACAGCCAAGTACTCAGGTGACACAGAACTGCTAAAGCAGCAGTGATGGTGGCTATAAGGGGGTAAGATGAGAAATTAGTCAGGGAAGGCCTCCTGGAAGAGTTGTGATTTCAGAAAGACCTTGAAGATAAGGCCAGCAGAGATCTGCCGACTGTGAAAGGGGAGTTCCAGGCAAGGTTGGACAGGGGGTGCTTGTGCTTAAACTGACTACTTTAATCCTCAAGAAAGAAGAGAAAGAAAATTTTGATTTTGTAATGAGTCCCATCTGTTATGTAGCAACTCAAGACCTAGCTCACTTACATCTATCAAAATCGGGTAGATCGTCAGCCAAGAGGAATTTGGGTTTAATTTCACCCTTGGTTTTTTAACTCAAGTTTGAAACTTCAAAAATGGACTTCGATTTTTCACCTTGCCTCCTTGGCTATTGTGGCAATCAGTGTGGCCAGAGCTGTGATGGGCCTTCAGGGAACCCTTGGGCTCATGTGGTAGGAGCCTGTGGTTGCCCTCAGGATTTTCTGGCAGTGCCTGTGAAGAGACTAGGAACTGTTTCACCTCTTTTCAGCGTGCTCACACCTCTTAAACTCTACACTAGATTCTTTTCGCTTACCAACTTGTTAACAAATGTAATTGAATTTTCGAAAGCTAGAGCCAGATGTACTCAATAGTACTTTGTGGGCTCGAGAGTTCAAGAATAAAAAGTACCATCTATGTTCACTATGATCCAAGTTTCTCAAATGCAAGTGGGCTAGGGCTTAATAGAGTTTTTATATGCAGATGGGACTCTACAGAATCAGAATTTTGTTTCTCTTCCTTCTTGAGGACTGAAGTGTTCCATGGACAGGAAACTCTCCTTTAAAGATTCAACTCTCAGGACTACAGCACTGATTCACCTGTCTGTACTTTATTTTAATGTCTATCTTCCCCTCCAGATTGTAAGCTTCTTGTGGGCAGGGCACGTGTCTGTCAACTCTGTTGTATTGTACTCTCCCAAATACTTAATACAGTGCTCTGCACACAGTAAGCACACCATAAATGAGCGCAGCATGAAAAGCAGCGTGGCCTAGTGGCAAAAGCATGGGGTTGGGTCAGAAGACATTGGTTCTAGCCCCAGCTCCGCCACTTGTTTGCTGCGTGACCTGGGGCAAGTCACTTAACTTCTCCGTGCCTCAGTTAACCTCATCTGTGAAATGGGAATGCAGACTGAGCTGCATGTGGGACAAACTGATTATTTTGTAATAATAATAATAATAGTTATGGTATTTGTTAAGCGCTTACTATGTGCCAACCACTGTTCTAAGCACTGGGGTAGCTACAAGCTAATCAGGTTGTCCCATGTAGGGCTCACAGTCTTAATCCCCATTTAAAATATGAGGTTACGGAGGCACAGACAAGTCAAGTGGCTTGTCCAAGGTCACACAGCAGACAAATAGCAAAGCCAGGACTAGAACCCCCGTCTCCTGACTTCCAAGCCCATGCTCTTTCCACTATGCCACACTGCTTCTCTGTACTTATTCCAGTACTTAGAACAGTGCTTGGCATGTGGTAAGAGCCTAACAAATACCATAATTATTTATTATTATATTATAAATATGATTGACTGCTAGAAAGATGGACATTAAAATAAATCGTGGGAGAAGGCTAGAGAGTAGCACCAAGACTTCTAGTTTTCATTGACTTTATAGAAATAGTTGCCCCCAACAGTAGATCCTGATTCATAAAATTGCTTAGTGAATGTGGTTGCCCTAGGAAATTAATTGAGATTCTATAGCTGTTTCACAAGGACATAGCCATCCATACAGTGGTAGAGTTTGAGGGATCCCTGACTACATCTCCAACTGGGTAAAACAAGAATAGATTATCGACTTAGTTCTATTCAATTTATTTATTAGGTTGGGAGATACAGCAAAGGATCTTGATACAGGCCTTAGAAACCACTTTATGGTTTTCAGAAAACTCTTCCAACCTGATAGACAAGTCCTGAATGAATGAATGAACCAATGATATTTGAAGCATCATGGCCTAGCAGATGGAGAATGGACCTTGGTTTTAAATACGGCTCCTCCACTTGTCTGCTGTGTGATCCTAGACAAGTCACTTTACTACTCTGTGCCTCAGTTACCTTGTTTGTAAAAAGGGGGTTAAGACTGTGAGCTCCACGTGGGACATGGATTGTGTCCAACTTGATTAACTTGAATCTACCCCAGTGCTTAGTACAGTGCCTGGCACGTAGTAAATGCTTAACAAGTACCATTAAAAAAATACTAAACATGTACTAACTGCTGGGATACATACAAGATAATCGGATTGGTTGCAGTCCCGATTCCACTTGGCACTCACAGTCTAAATGGGAGGGCTCACACTTGTAATCCTCATTTTACAAATGAGAGAACTTGCAAGTGCCACACAGCGGACAAGTGGGGCTGAGATTAAAAGCCAGGTCCTTCTGACTCCCAGGCCCATGCTCTATCCACTAAACTATGCTGCTTCTCAACTTCTCCTGAAATTCTCTCCTTAACCCCATCCATTCTGGCTTCTGTCCTCTTCATTCCACAGAGAACACCCTCTCAAAGATCACTGATAATCTCCTTCTTGCCAAATCCAACGGCCACTACTCCATCCTAGTCCTTGATCTCTCAGCTGCCTTGGACACCGTCAACCATCCCCTTCTCCTGGAAACATTCTACAACCTAGGCTTCTCTGACAATGTCCTGTCCTGATCTTCCTCCTATCTCTCTGGCAACTCTTTCTCAGTCGCTTTCATGGGATCATCCTTTCCCTTTCACCCCCTAACACGTGTGTCCTTCAAGATTCAGTTCTTGGTCCCCTTCTATTCATCAACTACATCCACTCCCTTGGAGAATTCATTGGCTCACATAATCTCGACTCTCTACCTTTTTGCAGTTTTGAATCTCCTCCTGCCTTTAAGACATCTCTACTTGGATTTCCCCCCCTTCCCTCAAACTTAGTATGTCTAAAACAGAACTCCTTATCTTTCTACCCAAACCCTGACCTTCTCCTAATAAGAATAGAATGATAATTATGTGCTAAGCACTGCTCTAACCACTGGGGTACATGTAAGGTAATCAGATTGTCCCACATGGGGCTCACAGTCTTAATCCCCATTTTACAGATGAGATAATGGGCACAGAGAAGTTAAGTGGCTTGCCTAAGGTCACACAGCAGACATGGCTTGCCTAAGGTCACACAGCAGACAACTGGCGGAGCCGGGATTAGAACCCACATCCTCTGACTCCCAATTCCAGGCTCTTTCCATTAAGCCACGCTGCTTGTCTGTGATTTTCTCATCACTGTAGACAGCACCATTATCCTTCCTGTCTCCCAATTCCATAACTTTGGCATTATCCTTGACTCCTCTCTCTCATTCAGCTCACATATTTAACTTATCACTAAATCCTGTCAGTTCAAATTCACAACATTGCTAAATTCGGACTTTTCCTCCCCATCCAAACTGCTACTATGTTAATCTGAGCACTTCTCCTAACCTGCCTTGACTACTGTAACCACCTCTTTGTTGACCTTTCAGAATCTTGTCTCTTCCCACTCCAGTCCATACTTCACAATGTTCTTCAAATTATTTTTCTACAAACACAATCAGTCCAAATGGCCTAGTGGATAGAGCACAGGCCTGATAATCAGAAGGACTTGGGTTCTATATCCTGGCTCCACTTGTCTGCTGTGTGACCTTGGGCAAGTCACTTCACTTCTCTGTACCTCAGATATGTCTTCTGTAAAATTGGGATTAAGACTGGTAGGCCCATATGGGACAGAAACTGTCGAAGTTGATTAGTTTGTATCTACCCCAGTGCTTAGAGCAGTGCTTGACACACAATAAGTGCTTAACAAATACCATTATCACTCCTCAAGAACATCCAGAAGTTCTTGACAATTACTCTCTCCCAGTTCTAAACCTTATTGAAGGCATATCGAGGGCAAGAGGCGTTCCCTAAGCCTTCTTTTCCTTTTTTTCCACTTCCTTCTGCATTGCCCTGACTTGCTCCCTTTATTCATTCCCCCTCCCAGCCCCACAACCCTTATGTACACATCTGTAATTTATTTATTTATATTAATATCTGTCTCCACTGCTAGACAGTAAATTCCTTGTGGGCAGGGAATATCTTGTTATATTGTATATTGTGCTCTCCCAAGATCTTAGTATAGTGCTCTGCACAGAGTAAACCCTTAATAAATACAATTGATTGATTAATTTACCCCAGTGCTGAGAAGAAATCTTGACACATAGTAAACACTTAAAAATATTATTATTACCATTATTATGGTTATTATTATTACCAAAGTGTGGATCTAGACAGCATTAGTCTAGATTATGGTAATTTTGTTATAGTATGCGCTCTCAAGTGCTTTAAACAGTGTTTTGTACATAGTAAGCGCTCAGTAAATATGCGTGGCTCAGTGGAAAGAGCCCGGGTTTGGGAGTCAGAGGTCATGGGTTCAAATCCTGGCTCCGCCACTTGTCAGCTGTGTGACTGTGGGTGAGTCACTCAACTTCTCTGTGTCTCAGTTACCTCATCTGTAAAATGGGGATTAACTGTGAGCCTCACGAGGCACAACCTGATCACCCTGTATCTACCCCAGCACTTAGAACAGTGCTCTGCACATAGTAGGCGCTTAACAAATACCAACATTATTATTAATTGATTAATACCTTCCACATACACCACAACTGACTCTTTGAGTGTCATCAGCATCACTGAAGGCTTACATTCAATACCAGTTAGCAAGATAGGACCACAGAGTTCTGGAATGAGGACAAAGTTATATGTATATCTATTTTTGTTGTATTATGCTGTTGAGTTGTGTCTGACCCATAGTGATACCATAAACATATCTCTCCCAGAATGCCCAACTTCCATCTGCAATCGTTCTGGTAGTGCAGAATGATTCTGCAATCGTTCTTCATCCATAGAGCTTTCTTGGTGAAAATACGGAAATGGTTTACCATTGCCTCCTTCCGCGCAGTAAACCTGAGTCTTCACCCTGGACTCTCTCCCATGCCACTGCTGCCCAGCTTAGGTGAGTTTTGACTTGTAGCAGATTGCCTTCTTTAATGTTGGTATTTGTTAAGCGCTTACTATGTGCAGAGGACTGTTCTAAGCGCTGGGGTAGACACAGGGGAATCAGGTTGTCCCACGTGGAGCTCACAGTCTTAATCCCCATTTTATAGATGAGGTAACTGAGGCACAGAGAGGTTAAGTGACTTGCCCATAGTCACACAGCTGACAAGTGGCAGAGTGGGATTTGAACCCATGACCTCTGACTCCAAAGCCCCTGCTCTTTCCACTGAGCCATGCTGCTTCAAATATAATGTTGGTATTTGTTAAGTGCTTACTATGTGCAGAGCACTGTTCTAAGCACTGGAGAAGACACAGGGGAATCAGGTTGTCCCACGGGGGGCTCACAGTTTTAATCTCCATTCTACTAGCTAGCTACTGCGCAAGCTAGGAATGGAATGGGTAGACCTCTGCTTGACTCTCTCTCTTGTAGTCACATCTGGTAGAGTACTGGAAACTCTCCAGCTGCTATCCTAAGAGGAGGATTATATATATATATATATATATATATATATACACATACATATATATGCATTTTTATGGTATTTGTTAAGCACTTACTCTGTGCCAGGCAGAGCACGGTCCTAGAAGTCAGAAGAACTGGGGTTCTAAACCTGGTTCTGTCACTTGTCTGCTGTGTGACCTTGGGCAAATCACTAAACTTCATTCATTCTAGAAACAGACATATTCTCTGCCCACAATGAGTTTACGGTCTAGAGCGGGGAACACGAAGACAAACAATAATACAAATAAATAAATTACAGATATAATAATGTTGGTATTTGTTAAGCGCTTACTAAATGCAGAGCACAATTCTAAGTGCTGGGGTAGATACAGGGTAATAAGGTTGTCCCACGTAAGGCTCACAGTCTTAATCCCCATTTTACAGATGAGGTAACTGAGGCACAGAGAAGTGAAGTGACTTGCCCACAGTCACACAGCTGACAAGTGGTAGAATCGGAATTCGAACTCATGACCTCTGACTCCCAAGCCCGGTGTCTTTCCACTGAGCCATGCTGCTTCTATGTATATATGTATATAAGTGCTCTGGGGCTGGGAGGAGCTGGGAGGGATGATGACTAAAGGGAGAAACTCAGGGTGATGCAGAAGGGAAAAGGAGAAGGTGAAAGGGAGGCTTAGCCAGGAAAGACCTCTTGGTGGAGATATGCCATCAATAAGGCTTCGAAGAGAGGGGAGAGTAATTTTCTGTCAGATGTGAAGATGGAAGGTGTCCCAGTCCAGAGAGAGGACATGGTCAAAGGGTTGGTGGCAAGATAGATGAGATTGACGTACAGTGAGAAGGTTACATTGGAGGAGTGAAGTGTGCGGGCTGGGTTGTAGTAGGAGAGTAGTGAGGGGAGGTAGGAGGGGGCAAGGTGACTGAGTGTTTTAAAGGCAATGGTGAGGAGTTTTTGTTTGATGCAGAGGTGGATGGGCAACCACTGGAGTTTCTTGAGGAGTGGGGCAACATTCCCAGAATGTTTCTGTAGAAAAATGATCCGGGCAGCGGAGTAAAGTATGAACTGGAGTGGGGAGAGAAAGGAGGCTGGGAGATCAGCAAGGAGGCTGATGCAGTAATCCAGGCGGGATAGGACGAGTAAATGTGTTAGCATGGTAGCAGTTTGGTTGGAGAGGAAAGGGGGGATTTTAACGATGTTGTGAAAGTTGAACCAATGAGATAGGTTAAATATATGGGTTGAATGACAGAGAGGAATCAAGGATAACACCAAGGTTACAGGCTTGTGAGACAGGAAGGATGGTGGTGCCGTCTACAGTAATGGGAATGTAATGGGAGGGACAATATGGAGTTCTGTTTTAGACATGTTTAGCTTGAGGTGACAGGAGGACATCCAAATAGAGATGTTTTGAAGGCGGGAGGAAAGGCAAGACTGCAGAGAGGGAGAGAGATCAGGGCTGGAGATGTACATTTGGGTGTCATCTGCATAGAGGTGGTAGTTGAAGCCATGGCAGTGAATGAGTTCTCCAAGGGTGTGAGTGTAGATGGAGAATAGAAGGGGACCCAGAACTGAATCTGTTCCTCAGTTACCTCATCTGTCAAATGGGGATTAAGACTGTGAGTCCTGTGTGGATCAGGGACTATGTTCAACCCGATTATCTTGTATCTATCTCCATGCTTAGTATAGTTCTTTGCATACAATAAATAAGAGGTTAACAGATACCATAAAAAAGCACCTAAGCACTTAGGGTAGATATAACACTATAAGATTGTACACAGTTCATATCCCCATTTTATAGAAGAGGTAACTGAGGAACAGAGCTGTTTACTGACTTGCCCAAGGCCAAACAGCAGACAAGTGGCAGAGCTGGAATTAGTACCCAGGGCCTTCTGACTCCCAGGCCTGTGTTCTTTCCATTAGGCTAAATTGCTTTTCAGCTTGAAACTAACCTCACCTCGGTGAAGTTTTTCTGGGTGAAATATTTGAGAAACATTGATAAAACTAGGATATCCAAAACAGATGGGGTGTTATCATTATTATTAAGTGCTGTTGAGTCATTTCCGAATCATAGCGACTCCATGGATATACTTTGTAGTAATAATAATGATCTTGGTATTTGTTAAGCGCTTACTATGTGCAGAGCACTGTTCTAAATGCTGGGGTAGATACAGGGTAATCAGGTTGTCCCACGTGAGGCTCACAGTCTTAATCCCCATTTGACAGATGAGGTAACTGAGGCCCAGAGGAAGTGAAGTGACTTGCCCACAGTCACACAGCTGACGAGTGGCAGAACCGGGATTCGAACCCATGACCTCTCACTCCCAAGCCCGGGCTCTTTCCACTGAGCCATGCTGCTTCTCTCTACCATAATCTGCAAACTTTCTAATGGATCTTCTGTTATCATTGTTATCTATCTGCTGATCTGCCTCTTTCACGCTTTCCCTGGACTTTTCCTACTATTAGTCTCTTCTCCAGATAATTACTCTTCCTGATCATGTGTCCAAAATGTACTAATCTAAGTCGAGTCATTTGGCCTTCCAAGGACCACTTTAGCTTAATTTGCTCCAAAATCCATTTGTTTCGTTTTTCGAGTAGTCCATTGTATTCGCAAAAGCCCTCTCCAACATCACTCGTCAAAAGAATAGATGTTCTTCCTATCCTGTTTTTTTCACTGTCCAGCTTTCAGATATATATTCACTGTCACTGGAAACACCACAGAATTGACAATTTGTATTTTTGTGACAATTGTTACATCAGCACATTTCATGGCTTCCTCCAGGCTCTTCATAGCAAGTCTTCTTAACATTAATCATCCGTGTATTTCTTGGCTACTAGTTCCTTTATTATTGATTATCAATCCCAGGAAAGAAAGGTTGTCAACCATTTCAATCTTCTCTCCAACCACTACAAACGTGTTAAAACTTCCAGTTGTCATGATCTCTGTGATCTGAAAATGAGCAACTGGAAATGAGAAAGACAGAGGAAACGTTTTATAAGTGCAGCAAAACAAAGAGAAACAAGAATAGTCTCACTTGGAAATTTGAAGACGATTGCATTATTCAGACCAGTATGGCAGTGAAGTCAAGAAAGGAGTGATTCCTGGAGCAAAAGCTTCAATAGAGTTGTAACAAAGTGATGAAAGCAAAAACATTAGGCGCTGTAAGCAACAAGCAAAGGAGTGTTGTCTCCGTGAGCCATGAGGTCAGGACTGCGAGTGCCACTCTGGCCTTTTCAGTCACACCTGTTTCCTCAGGTGAATATTTCCCATTAGTGTCATCTGTTTTGAGGACAAATAACAGAGATGTTATTATTGCGATTAACAGAATCAGTGCAAAAGACGGTGTTTGGGGGATCAGAATAACCCCTTTGTGAGATGTCTTTAAAACCTTTTTGCCTTGGCCATCCTTGCTATAAAAGTGCTGAATAACGCTCCTTAGACTTCAAAACCCCCAAAAGCTTTTTCTATTAAGAAAACTGTGTATTATTTTTTTCAGAAATTAGTGGGAAAACTTGAGTTAATGTAGCTGAGAAAAGAAGAAAAAAAGAAGCCCAATCAGTGACCAAAAATTCTGCACCAACAGAAATATGAACTGAAACAACCTTGAAAGTTTAAACTAGTTGCCTGGGAGAAAAAATATCTTAATCCAGATATGGGGTCCCTCATGAATTATACTATTATTTTAGTTGATTTTACCTGACACCAGCCTATGATTTTCTGCAGTGACAAGAAAATTGCAGCTGGCCCTTGACAGTTGGTCACAAATTGACTGAACAAAACAAAATCAAACAGTGAAGTAATCCCCAAGTAAATGTAATGAAACCTAAGTCCCAGGGGGCTGGACACTTCTGTAGGCAATGGTCTTATTTAATAAATTTTCCCCAGCTTTCTGTTTTAGTGCTATATTTACAAAGACAAATTTAATTCATGGGCTTTACATTTCCTCTCCCCTTAGCTTGTCTATCGGGCACATAAGGAAAGAACTGTAACCAGGTATGTCAGAGTTCTGCTGAGAATGAAGATTGTCAACCTACCGTAGCGAAATGCACCTGTCTGCCTGGCTACTATGGAAACCACTCTGGCCACAGTATACATGTGTATCTTGCTTTAGTTTTAATTCCTTAAAAAGATAGCGAGAGGATACCTCCTGAGAGGTTAATGGACCAAATGAGTTGATCCAAACTCATTTTTCTTCCAATTCTGAGTGTAAAATCTTTTTATTAATATAGTTTAAAGCATATACCTTTCATCTGCCGCTCCACATGCTCCTCTATGGCTGTTGCCACTCAAAAAATATCCCAAAGTGCTTCACAAATGCTCAGAGTGTGAAAAGCAGGACAAATTGTTATTACGAAACAACACGTAGCAAATGGCAATAAATCTAAGGTGATTCATAAAGTCGGTTAGTTTCAGAGTCTGCTTAGGAACAATCAAATTAAACAAATTGTTATTCCGGATTGAAAAATGGTGACTAGCTTGAAAGACAAAATGCCAATTGGCAGAATGTTCCTTAATAAAAAAAAAAAGGGTCCCCAGACCAAAATGCTTTATATTGATACATTAGACTATCAAGAGAGTTGAAAGTTGTTATAGAAGAATGAGTAATTTGAATTCCCAAAGAGCTTTTAAAGAGAGTCAGTCAGATACTTAATTTTTAAACTCCCAATAATTTATAATATTGTTTTACATGCTTAAGAAAGAAATGGCTTTTGGCCTCTTGATTTTATTTTTTCTTCCATTTGGCAAATGCTGCTTTCCTTTCTCTGTGTCTCTCCTGAGGAAAACTCCAACTTGCCTCCATTTAGTTCTCTTTTCTAGTGCTGCAACTTAGCATGGTTTTAGAAATTAGTCCATAATGGTGACCCAGAATATCGCATGGCAAATAGACCAACCCTTAAATATCATCAACACGTTATACATCTGTAAGGACTAAAACATGCCTAATTAAAGGGAAAAGGAGCTATTTCCTACCAGATCAAATTTGGTCCCAATCCTATAACAATCTCATTTTAAACTTCTGAAGCCAAAGTCTTATTTATATGGGGTCGAGAGTCGTTTCATGCTTAAATTATGAGGTGTTGACCTTTCTTGGGTTATTCTTTTCAACAACAGCAGCCAAAGAGCATCAGTGTTCTAGGGGAGAGAAGACTTTTCTCAACATTCAATTTTGTCTCTGTTCTCACACTGTGCTTCAGTAACATGGTTGGACAGAAAGGCAAAACACATGGCTTCCAGTTTTAGCAGATTCTTTATAAATTGATGATTCCCTTACTATGGCATGATTTTTGAAAGAAACAATCCACCTTGTGTTGAAGGAGCTTTCTCTGAACTTGTAAAATGCCCAGCTTGGTATAGGGAGCCGCTCCCTAAGAAGTCAGATTGGCCTTATTCCAGTCAACATGTGGTGGACTGCTGCTGGAAAAGTTTCTTGGCAACATCTGCTATAATTACAGGACTATGAAAAAAGGTTCAAGAAAATAGCCATAAAAGGTGTAGCTGGCTGAATAGCAAAAGGTTTCAGCAGCCAAGAGCAACTGGGCTTTCATGTTCTCAAGTTTGGAGTGGAGAATCCAAATTCTCCTTGGCAGTGACCAGAGGAAGCAGGCAACTTAGTAATAAGAATCCCTCCACTTGTTCATAACTCAGAGGATGGACGGGCCAGCCTAGATGTGTTGATCAGGCAGGGAAATGGCTCATTTGCCAGTAACATCCTGCTTTTGATTTTAAGCTAAGCAGAGGTTTCAAGTTGATGAATTGAGAAGCAGCATGGCCTAGTTGAAGGAGTACGGGCCTGGGAGCCTGAGGACCTAGGTTCTAATTCCGACTCCACCACTTACTTGTCTGCCATGTGACCTCGGGCAAATCACTTCGCTTCTCGGTGCCTCATTTTTCTCATCTGTAAAATGGGGTGTCAATACCTGTCATCCCGGGGGGGTAAATGCCTGTCCTCCCTCCTACTTAGAATGTGAGCCCCATATGTGAACTGGTTACCTTGTAGAAAAGCAATGTGGCTCAATCAAAAGAGCATGGGCTTGGGAGTCAGAGATCATGGGTTCAAATCCTGGCTCTGCCACTTGTCAGCTGTGTGACTTTAGGCAAGTCACTTAACTTATCTGTGCCTCAGGTCATTCATTCATTCATTCAATAGTATTTATTGAGCGCTTACTATGTGCAGAGCACTGTACTAAGCGCTTGGGATGAACAGGTCGGCAACAGATAGAGACAGTCCCTGCCGTTTGACGGGCTTACAGTCTAATCGGGGGAGACGGACAGACAAGAACAATGGCAATAAATAGAGTCAAGGGGAAGAACATCTCGTAAAAACAATGGCAACTAAATAGAATCAAGGCGATGTACAATTCATTAACAAAATAAATAGGGTAACGAAAATTGTAGAATGGGCATTAAGACTGTGAGCCCACATGGGACAACCCGATCACCTTGTTTCCTTCCCAATGCTTAGAACAGTGCTTTACACATAGTAGGCGCCTAACAGATGCCATCATTATTATTATTATTATTATCATTATTTTTACCCCAGCACAAGGTATAGTGCTTGACACACAGTAAGTGCTTAATAATCATCACAATTATTATTATCATGGACGCTAGAAGGCTATCATCTTTCTTGATGATGTTCAACCCTGTGCATTTTCTTTCTTCTCTGAGTTGGAAGTCAATAATGGACATCTCTGAAAAACCCAGGCAATCTTATGCAAACTGAGGAAATCCCACACTCAACATAAAAAGGAAGAATTCAGAAGACAATCAGAAAATAAGAAAATAAGAAATCAGAAAATTAGTTCTGGGCTGGTTGGGGCACAGGATGCTTTATGAGAAAATATCTTCCTGAACACTTGAGAGCTAGGGAAGTAAGGGGGAAAAAAGGAAACATAGAATGACAGAAGCTCTTCCATTGCTCTAAATGACATCTAACTTCCTCTGAGCTCTGAGAGAATAAGGAACAGATCAGAGCCTCAGTTGGGGCAGACTGGAAAGTGGAGAGCTGCCCTCTGAATTTTTTGCACGATCCCAGGGACCCTTGGATATGTGCATACCTAACTCAACTCATAGTAGTATACAATCAGTTGGTGGGCAAAAATGTATTGAACAATTGAGATTTGTGAAACACCATCATAGGCACAAGGGAGATTACAAAATAAGACCCCCCAGAGCTTATCTCTCAAGGAAATGACATTGTGTCATGGAGAAGATAAGATAAGCACATGTGCTTTCAAAGGAACACAAATAGTGAATGTTACAAGAGAAATAGAATGGTTTGGTTTATCTATTCCTTTGATTTCCAAAACAATTTCATATTACTGAAGTAATTTTGTTTCCTTACAACAGCGCAGATATTTTTAATAATAATAATAATGGTATTTCTGATATTAATACCATATAAATACCATAATTGATGTTATTCATAAGCTGAGAAAGCTAGTAATAATAAAAATTGTGATATTTGTTAAGTGCTTACTATGTGCCAAGCACTGTTCTAAGCACAGGGGTAGATACAAGGTTGTATCACAGTCTTAATCCCCGTTTTACAGATGACGTAACTGGGGCACAGAAAAGTTAACTGACTTGCCCGAGATCACACAGCAGAAGTCAGGCTTAGAACCCTCATCCCCTGACTCCAAGCCCATGCTCTTTCCATTAAGCCATGCTGCTTCTCATGGTGGTGAAGTGCAGAGAGGTGCAACGAAGTTGAATGACTTGTCCAAGGTCACAGGGCAAGACAGAAGCAGAGCTGGGACTAGAACCCAGGTCCTTTGACTCCCAGATGCGTGTTTCTTTTCACTACATCATACTCTAATTCCACAGCTTGCATCCCATTGAATTTAAATAAAGATAAAGGAAAACCATAAAAGGCCATGAGAGCCCAGCTTCATCTTCTAGTGGAAATGTTGAGAGCTACTAATGGAAAATAATTCAATGTCTTTTGTCAGGAAAAAAAGACATGTTTCCTCTGAGGAACAATAGAAAAGAATGAGGCAAAAGCCAACTAATGGCACAATGCAACTTAAGGAAATGAGGAAGAGTGAAACAAATTTTACCCATCAGCAAGCCAAATGAAATCATTTCGTGCAGGGTGTGTCCTTCTCCGATAAATTGAGTGGACGTGTGAACTGGAGATCTGTGTCTTGTTTCCAAGGACTGAAATGTCATTTATTCATGAGATTTTCAAGGAAACCATAGTTGTCAGCAAAATAATTTCTCTGAAAAATATCTTGGAGAAGATTTTCCATAATGTTAGTCTAGTAAACTCGTACTATCTTTCAACAGACATCCGACACATGAGTACCCTGATTTCACTTAGTTCAGAGGCTGGCTTCAAGCAGATAATGAAATTTAAGTTTAAAAATCAGGTACTAACTAGATCTAAATGAGTTGCATGAGGAAAAACACTTTCTTATCTCCAAAGACTAGCATCTTCACCTTAGAAAAAATTATAGGCTAGTTAAGTAGAGGAAATGAATGTTAGCAATAGTAATATTAGTATTTATTAACACCTACTGGTATAAAACACCTTGCTAAATGTTAGTAAAATCTTTCCGGTGAGAATTGGATATGCCCACTGTCCCAGAAGGGCCTCACGATCTAAGAAAAAGTGGGCAAGGATGAGAGATGAACATGTGAGGCAAGAGGAAATGACAAAAACACAAAAACGTAAAATTCAAAGAAAGTGATTAATAGTAATACAAACCATAGGGTACTGTGGCACCAGAATAGAGTTAGAGGTTTTTTATGGCTCAGAGTCCAGTAGTCAGTTCCAGTTACACTCTTCCCAGATTTCTAAACTTTGTGGAATCCTCATCCTTCAGAGATGGAAACAAAAATAATTGTAGTAATAATAACAATGATGATGGTATTTGTTAACCACTTACTATGTGCCAAGCAGTGTTCTAAACCCTGGGGTAGATACAAGATAATCAGGTTGTCCCATGTGGGGCTCACAGTCTTCATCCCCATTTTACTGATGAGGTAACTGAGGCACAGAGAAGTTAAGTGACTTCCCCAAAGTCACACAGCTGACGAGTGGCGGAGTAGGGATTAGAATCCATGACCTCTACTCCCAAGCCCATGCTCTTTCCACTAAGCCACGCTGCTTCACGGGACATGGGCGAGAGGTCATCGGTGACATAGATGTAATTGAGGTGCAGTGAGTAGGTTGGCATTAGAAGAGCCAAGTGTGT
The DNA here is from genome assembly GCF_004115215.2 of Ornithorhynchus anatinus. Lineage (NCBI taxonomy): Eukaryota > Metazoa > Chordata > Mammalia > Monotremata > Ornithorhynchidae > Ornithorhynchus > Ornithorhynchus anatinus. Next base: position 162,465,144 of record NC_041728.1, read on the forward strand.
GGGCTCGGTTGCCTTAGGAAAGGAGTGAGGAAAGATAGGAAGGGGTAAAGTACCACCTCATCTCACCTATCTGCTCTTCTCTCCCTCTCTTTTCAAATCCCCTCTGAAGCCCACCTCCTCCAGCCCACCTTCCGGATGAATCCCCAGCATCTGAAATCTGATAAAATCCATCAGATATCCCTCACATTTAGGGGCTTACTTATGCCTATTCTCAACACTTCTAAGCGTACAGGTGATTATGCAGTTTTGTAGTCAATTATTTATTTTGATTGCTTAGCTTGTAAGTAATGTCAGCGTGGCTCAGTGGAAAGAGCCCCGGATTGGGAGTCAGAAGTCATGGTTTCTAATCCCGGCTCCGACTTTGGGCAAGTCACTTCACTTATCTAGGCCTCAGTTACCTCATTTGTAAAATGGGGATTAAGACCATGAGCCTCACGTGGGACAACCTGATTACCCTGTATCTACCCCAGCGCTTAGAACAGTGCTTAGCACATAGAAAGTGCTTAAAAAATACCAACATTATTATTACGGGCCTAGGAGTCAGAAGGACCTGGATTCTAATCCTGCTTCCCGCACTTGTCTTCTGTGACCTTGAGGAAGTAACTTCACTTCTCTGGGCCTGTTACCTACATCTGTAAAATGGGGATAAAGAGCATGAGCCCCATGAGGAACAGGGACTGTGTCCAACTTGATTAGATTGTATCTACCCCCATGCTTAGAACAGTGGCTGGCACATAGTAAGCACTTAACAAGTACTTAGAGAAGCAGCGTGGCTCAGTGGAAAGAGCACGGGCTTTGGAGTCGGAGGTCATGAGTTCGAATCCCAGCTCTGCCACTTGTCAGCTGTGTGACTGTGGGGAGTCTATTCTTCACTCTGCTGCCCGGCTCATCTTCCTGCAGAAACGATCTGGGCATGTCACTCCCCTTCTTAAACAACTCCAGTGGTTGCCTATCAACCTCCGCTCCAAACAAAAACTCCTCACTCTAGGCTTCAAGGCTCTCCATCACCTTGCCCCTTCTTACCTCTCCTCCCTTCTCTCTTTCTACCGCCCACCCCGCACGCTCCGCTCCTCCGCCACCCACCTCCTCACCGTCCCTCGGTCTCGCCTATCCCGTCGTCGACCCCTGGGCCACGTCCTCCCGCGGTCCTGGAACGCCCTCCCTCCTCACCTCCGCCAAACTGATTCTCTTCCCCTCTTCAAAACCCTACTTAAAACTCACCTCCTCCAAGAGGCCTTCCCAGACTGAGCTCCTCTTCTCCCTCTACTCCCTCTGCCACCCCCCCTTTACCTCTCCGCAGCTAAACCCTCTTTTTCCCCTTTTCACTCTGTTCCTCCACCTCTCCCTTCCCATCCCCACAGCACTGTACTCGTCTGCTCAACTGTATATATTTCCATTACCCTATTTATTTTGTTAATGAATTGTACATCGCCTTGATTCTATTTAGTTGCCATTGTTTTTACGAGATGTTCTTCCCCTTGACGCTGTTTAATGCCATTGTTCTTGTCTGTCCGTCTCCCCCGATTAGACCGTAAGCCCGTCAAACGGCAGGGACTGTCTCTATCTGTTGCTGACTTGTTCATCCCAAGCGCTTAGTACAGTGCTCTGCACAGAGTAAGCGCTCAATAAATACTATTGAATGAATGAATGAAAAGTCACTTAACTTCTCTTGCCTCAGTTACCTCATCTGTAAAATGGGGATAAAGACTGTGAGCCCCACGTGGGACAACCTGATTCCCCTGTGTCTACCCCAGCGCTTAGTACAGTGCTCGGCACATAGTAAGCGCTTAACAAATACCAACATTATTATTAAGTACAATAATTAGTATTATTAATATCACTCGTATTATTTATGTCTTTCCAAAATCCTTAAGGGAGTTGCTTACATTCACTAATGCCTCTTCTTCTCTCCCAACTTTCTCCTTGACTCTCTGAATTCTGGCTTCCACCTCATCCATTCCATGGAAAAGGCCTTCTCCAAGGTCATCAAAAATCTCCTTCTTGCCAAATCCAGTGGTCTATACTCCATCCTACTCCACCTCAATCTCTCTTTATTTCCTCAGACTTTCTCATCACTGCACACATCACCATCCTTTCCACATCACAAGCCCTGGCATTATCCTTGCTCACCTTTTCACTCAATTTGCATATTGCTGTGGAAATTGTAGAAGCAGCTTGGCTTAGTGGTTTAGGGGCAAGATCACAGGCTTGAGAGTCAGAGGTTGTGGGTTCTAATCCCAGCTCCACCACTTATCTGCTTTGTGACTTTGGGCAAGCCACTTAACGTCTCTGTGCCTCAGTGACCTCATCTGTAAAATAGCGATTAAGACTGAGCCCCACATGGGATAACCTAATTACTTTGTACCTACCCCAGCGCTTAGAAAAGTGCTTGGCACATAGTAAGCGCTTAACAAATACCATTATTATTATTATAGTTATCATTATTCAGTCTTGTCAGTTTACTTTCACACCCCTCCTTTCGTCTCCATTCAAATGGCTACCATGCTTATCCAAGCACTTATCATATCCCATATTGACTCCTGCATCAGCCTTCTCAATCAACTCCCTGACTCCTCTCTCTTCTTTCAACAGTCCATTCCTGACTCTGCTGCCCAGATCATTTTTCTGGAAAAAAAAATCAATCCATATCACTACACTCCTCAAATCTATCCAGTGTCTGCCCATCCACCTCTACACTAAATTATCAAAGTCCATTAAATCATATCTCTTCCAAGAAGACTTCCTGATTATACCCTCATTTCTCTGTTCTATGGGCCCTCTTCTTTGTGTAGACTGCAATTTCATACTCACCCTCACCCCACCACATTTATGTACATACCCTGTTTTTCTGCCATTTCTCTATCTAATTGATTCTAATGTCTTGTCTCCTTCTCTAGTTCATTCAATAGTATTTATTGAGCGCTTACTATGTGCAGAGCACTGTACTAAGCACTTGGGATGAACAAGTCGGCAACAGATAGAGACAGTCCCTGCCGTTTGACGGGCTTACAGTCTAATCGGGGGAGACGGACAGACAAGAACAATGGCAATAAATAGAGTCAAGGGGAAGAACATCTTGTAAAAACAATGGCAACTAAATAGAATCAAGGCGATGTACAATTCATTAACAAAATAAATAGGGCAATGGAAATATATACAGTTGAGCGGACGAGTACAGTGCTGTGGGGAGGGGAAGGGAGAGGTGGAGGAGCAGAGGGAAAGAGGGAAAAGAGGGTTTAGCTGCGGAGAGGTGAAGGGGGGGTGGTAGAGGGAGTAGAGGGAGAAGGGAGCTCAGTCTGGGAACACCTCTTGGAGGAGGTAAGTTTTAAGTAGGGTTTCGAAGAGGGGAAGAGAATCAGTTTGGCGGAGGTGAGGAGGGAGGGCGTTCCAGGACCGCGGGAGGACGTGGCCCAGGGGTCGACGGCGGGATAGGCGAGACCGAGGGACGGTGAGGAGGTGGGCGGCGGAGGAGCGGAGCATGCAGTGGGTGGTAGAAAGAGAGAAGGGAGGAGAGGTAGGAAGGGGCAAGGTGATGGAGAGCCTTGAAGCCTAGAGTGAGGAGTTTTTGTTTGGAGCGGAGGTTGATAGGCAACCACTGGAGTTGTTTAAGAAGGGGAGTGACATGCCCAGATCGTTTCTGCAGGAAGATGAGCCGGGCAGCGGAGTGAAGAATAGACCGGAGCGGGGCGAGAGAGGAGGAAGGGAGGTCAGAGAGAAGGCTGACACAGTAGTCTAGCCGGGATATAACGAGAGCCCGTAGCAGTAAGGTAGCCGTTTGGGTGGAGAGGAAAGGGCGGATCTTGGCGATATTGTATAGGTGAAACCGGCAGGTCTTGGTAACGGATAGGATGTGTTTGTTGTGGGAAGGGATCTTGTCCACCTACTTAATGGTATCAAATTGGCCCCATAATCAGTATGGCTTCCCGCACATGGTAAGCACTGAACAAATACAATTGATTGATTGATTGGTGATCGGTGGGGTGTAAGACCCAGTGCCACATCCCTGATCTATTGAGACCCTCCCAGCTCCACTAGTTCAGCTCAGATCCAAGAGTGAAGGCCCAGATTTTAGGGAAGGTTTATTTGGAGAGGACAATTATGTAACAGTTATATAATTTAAATTGACCCAAAAGACCAAGAAATTTTAACGTTTCATCTGCTTAACATATATAGTATGGCAGAACTAAACCCTCTTCATTCTGTTAAACTGGGATAACATTTGGCTTGAAATGAGAATTGGACCTCCACTTATCCTGGGCTTTATTTAGATGACCAAGAAATAACTCTTCATGCATGTTGGACATTTCTCCTCAGATTTGTTTGTGCTTGCCTCTTCTTTTTCACATTAGAAATTTGGGATTCTTTTCACAGGAAGTTTTAATTTTATTTCTTTTATACTTGATGCTAATGTAATAATAATAGTAATAATAATGATAATTGTGGTGTTTGTCAAGCACTTACAGTGTGCCAAACACTGCACTAAGCTCTGTGGTGGATATAAGTAAGTCGGGTTGGACATAGTCCCTGTCCCACATGGGGCTCACAGCCTCAATCCCCATTTTACAGATGAGGTAACTGAGGCACAGAGGAAGTGAAATGACTTGACCAAGGTCACACAACAGACTCGTGGTGGAGCCAGTCTATGATCTCTGCCCTCAAAGAGCTCACATTCTATCTGGATGACAGACAATGAAATGAATTACAGGTAGGAGGAAGGAATAAAGTATAAAGATATTATTCTTAAGGATCAAGCATTCAAGGCCTTTGGTGAATGGGAAGTGCTGAGGTGGCATTTGGCTGGGTGGTGTGGGTGGAGATTGATTGAAGGAAGGAGATGAGATTACAAAGACACAGTTCTAATTTGTATCTAATAATTTTCTAAGGATTTATTGAGTAGAAAACCAGAATTTATCTAGACTAAAATACAGGAGGAATGGGAACAGAGCCGTTTAATAATAATGTTGGTATTTGTTAAACACTTACTATGTGCCGAGCACTGTTCTAAGCACTGGGATAGATACAGGGTAATCAGGTTGTCCCACATGAGGCTCACAGTCTTGATCCCCATTTTACAGATGAGGTAACTGAGGCACCGAGAAGTGAAGTGACTTACCCAAAGTCACACAGCTGACAGGCGGCAAAGCAGGATTAGAACCCATGACCTCTGACTCCTGAGCCCTCACTCTTTCCATTGAGCCACGCTGCTTCTCTATAGGCTGTGAGCTTGTTGTTGGGCAGGGATTGTCTCTGTTCCCGAATTGTACATTCCAAGTGCTTAGTACAGTGCTCTGCACACAATAAGCGCTCAGTATATATGATTGAATAAATGAATTAGGCCAGGGGGTGAGGAAGAGGTTCCTAGTACTAGGTCAGTATTCTATTTCCTAAACCCAGGAAAGGAAGTGATAATCAATCATTTAATTAATGGTATTTATCGAGCACTTACTGTGTGCAGAGCACTATATTTAGCTCTAGGAAGGGTACAGCACAATAGAGTTGGTAGCCAGAATCCCTGCACTCAAACTGCTTATAATAATAGAGCGAACAAAGCACCTTTATTATACAAATAGGATGAAGGCACGAAAAATATCCACCGCTTGTCTGCTGTGTGACCTTGGGCAAATCACTTAACTTCTCTGTACCTCAGTTTCTTTATCTGTAAAATGATGATAAAAGCTGTGAGTGCTATGTGAGACAGGGGCTGTGTCCAACCCAATTATCTTGTATCTACCCCAGGATTTAGTTCAGTGCCTGCCATATAGTAAGTGCTTAACAAATGCCATTAAAAATATTGTAGCATCCTCTTTGCTGCAAAGATTACAGCTTTTGTAATTATCAATACTATATCTTACACATTCTATACTGATGTGGGGGGCAGGGCTAATACTCTCTAGGTGGCCAAGGTAGTCGTGCAAGGGGCGAGAACTAAACTAGACAGTAACCTCTTTGTGGACAAGGAGCAAGCCTACCAACAACGTTGTATTGTTCTTTCCCAAATAGTTAATAGAGTGATCTGCACATAGTAAGCGCTCCATAAATATAATTTGATAGATTGAGCCCAGAAAACCACAAATGGCTCAAGAGCTACGGTTTGTCCGTACCCATGCCCAACAATAATTCTATTATCTGAGGGAAGCCCAGATTTAACAGATGAACTCAAAGATGCTACTCATGGTGAGATTCAGCTCTTGGAGCAGAAGAGATTGAAAAGACTAGTTCAACCATGCTTTGCACACAAAAAGACTGTCCTTTGCTGCACAGATTTATAATGGATAGACACATCTGTTCATCCTTTATACCGAATACGTAAAGGGAGAAGCCAGATTGGATGAAGACAAATGGGGAGTAAAGATAGGAGGAAGGAATATAAATACTGATGATACTACCCTACTAGCAGAAAGTGAAGAAGATTTGAAGGTCTTATTATTAAAAGTTAAGGAACATAGTAAAAACGATGGGCCTATATTGAGAAGCAGCGTGGCTCAGTGGAAAGAGCACGGGCTTTGGAGTCAGGGCTCATGAGTTCGAATCCCAGCTCTGCCACTTGTCGGCTGTGTGACTGTGGGCAAGTCACTTAACTTCTCCGTGCCTCAGTTCCCTCATCTGTAAAATGGGGATTAAGACTGTGAGCCCCACATGGGACAATCTGATTCCCCTATGTCTACCCCAGCGCTTAGAACAGTGCTCGGCACATAGTAAGCGCTTAACAAATACCAACATTATTATTATTATTATTATATTTGAATGCCAAGAAAAGAAAGATCATGGCAACTAGAAGTTTTAACACATTTCTATGAATGGAGGGAAGATCGAAACAGTTGACAATTTTTCTCTCCTGAGATCGATAATCAATAATAAAGGGGGTAGTAGTCAAGTAATATGTCAAAGATACATGTTAAGAAGATTTGCTAAGAGCCTGGAAAAAGTCATGAAATATGCTGATGTAACAATTGCCACAAAAATACATATTGTCAATTCTGTGGTGTTCCCAGTGACAGTGTATAGATAGATCCAAAAGCTGAAGTGAGAAAACAGGATAGAAAGGGCAACGATTCTTCTGAAATGTGGTGTTGGAGAAGGCTTTTGCAAATATCACAAACTGCCAGAAAGACGAACAAATGGATTTGGGAGGAAATTAAGCCAAAGTGGTCTTTGGAAGACCAAGTGACTCTACCTAGATTAGCATATTCTGGACACATAATCAGGAGGACTAATTCTCTGGAGGAAACACTTATGCTGGGAAAAGTCCAGGGAAAACATGGAAGAGGCAGACCAGCAGCTAGATGGATAGAGACCATCACAGTGATAATGATAGAACCATTAAAAAGGTTACAGATTATGGCAGAAGACAGGATATTCTGAAGAAAATGTATCCATGGAGTCGCTGTGATTCAGAAATGATTCAACACACTTGATAATAATAATAAGATATTAATTTTCCACCACTTACTTGTCTGCTGGTTGACCTTGGGGAAGTCACTTAACTTCTCAGTACCTCAGTTACCTCCTCTGTAAAATGAGGATTGAGGCTGTGAGCCCATATGGGGCATGGACTGTATCAAAACTAATTAGTTTGTATTTCTTTACCAGCATGTTGTATAGTACATGGCACATAATAAGCCCTCAACAAACACCATTCAAAATGATGTATTTTAATTTTCTAGATTTGAGTGATATGCTAAGAAGTGACCTATCTTCTTTTCTGGACATCAGGCTCCTGTGCAGAGTTATTTATCCACTGAGTTAACGGAGAAAACAGTCTAGCTCTGTAAAATCAGTTCCTATGGTGGACTGGTGAGGAATGTCAGATCCCTGACGCTTTCCATTTACAAGAGAGAGACATCTGCATTTCCAGCGCATTGTAGCACACCGGGAGTAACTGAACCAAGCAGAAAGGAACAAGAAGAGCCAATAAATGCCTAAGTAGCCAAGTGTTTGTGAGCATGAAGTGGGATACTAGATAGTACAACATGGTTTCACTCTGTTAAAAAGGGCCTCCAAAAGACACTAACAGTCTGAATTGTCGAAATTGTGATTTCAATAAGAATCACCATTGCAGAAGATGGAAGGGTTAAATCTTGGTTCTCTGAAGCAGTCCTTGGACAAAAGAAAGTGCTAAATGAAAGCGGTTGAGAAAACAGAGGAGTCTCAGTTAGTAAAATAACAATGTAACAACCATAATATTGAATAATTACAGAAGCGGTTTACCATTGCCCGCTTCTGCGCAGTAAACCCGAGTCTCTGCCCTTGACTCTCTCCCATGCCGCTGCTGCCCAGCACAGGTGAGTTTTGACTTGTAGCAGATTGCCTTCCATTTGCTAGCCACTGCTAGCCACTGCCCAAGCTAGGAATGTAATGAGTATGCCTCTTCTTGAGTTTCCCGCCCATAGTTGAGACTGGTAGAGGACTGGAAACTCTCCAGGTACGACCATGAGAGTAGAAACCCACATCCTCTGAGAGATGTGTCCATGGCATCGCTATGGGTTGGACACGACTCAACAACAATGTGGGTTTTAATCAACGAAAGTACTCTTGTCTCATCCATTCCTACCCCAATCAGTCGTATTTATTGAGCACTCACGGTGTGCAGAGTGCCATACTAAGTGCTTGGGAGAGTAGAGAAGCAGCGTGGCTCAGGAGAAAGAGCCCGGGCTTAGGAGTCAGAGGTCATGGGTTCTAATCCCGGCTCTGCCACTTGCCAGCTGTGTGACTTTGGGTAAGTCACTTCACTCTCGGTGCCTCAGTTACCTCATCTGTAAAATGGGGATTAAAAGTGTGAGCACAACATGGGGCAACCTGATTGCCCTGTATCTACCCCAGAGCTTAGAACAGTGCTTGGCACACAGTAAGCGCTTAACAAATATCAACAATGTTCCCTGTCTGCAATGAATTTACAGCAGAATAATAATAATAATGGTATTTGTTAAGCGCTTATTATGTGCCAGGCACTGTTCTAAGCGCTGGGATAGGTACAAGGTAATCAGGTTGGATACAGTCCCTTTCCCAAATGGGGCTCACAGTCTTAATCCCCATTTTATCAGATGATGTAACTGAGACCCAGAGAAGTGAAGTGACTTACCTGAGGTCACACAGCAGACAAATTCCGGAGCCAGGATTAGAACCCATGACCTTCTGCCTTTCAGGCTTGTGCTCTGGAGTTAAAGACTGGGATGGGAAGATGTACTGGGTCCAAGCCAGACCTGACTGGGGTTTTAGAACCTCTGGATGTTCCATTTGCTCCTAGCTAAATTAACAGTGCGAGGAGTTCTGTTCCAAAAGGCTCCATTAGATCTTATCAAACAACCTTTGACTTAAGTCCACGTGATTGGCACAACTAGATCAGATTTCTCTTAGCACGAGTTTGGGAAAGCAACAGAGACATTTTTGACAAATTAAGTTTGGGGTCTGCCAAACCTGCAGTGTGTGAAAGATCAGTTCAGACCACTTTTGCTGAACCCCAAAGTCCCCGGTCTGTAAGCCACGCCTCTCTGAAAGCAGCTCGTTCTTCCCAATCCTGCCAAGTAACACGCAATATTGACCAAAGAGGCCGTGATAAATGCTTTGGGCTTGCTAGTAATGTGCCACAAACCCCAAAAATGTGAAAATTCCATACCTGCACTTTCTTTAATTGCAAGTCATTAAACTGAGTAAACATCTGAAAGTGCTCATATGAGCCAACAAGTCTTATTGGGTAGAGGAGGGCAGTTTGGTGGCAGGTTTTGTGGCAGAAATAGCCCAGAATGTGAGTAAACAGTCCCAGCTGGCTGTGCCAGGGTTGAGGTCTGATCGAGCTGCCTTTGATTACAATCCCAGGCTCGGTTACCGCACTGATGTGATCGAAACATACTTTTTTTGTCATTTTGTCTTATTCGCATGCCAGGAATTTTTGGGGTTCGCACAAAACAGTATTAAAGTTTTCAATATTGTAATTAATTATTTATTTTTTTACCTATATGACATAACTGCACAAAGGCAGTGAAGGAAGTGGAAAGATAAAAATAGAGCTCTTGTTTTCCTCACTTGGAAGACTGGAAGCAAATTTGGAAGATTGAATTGAGGTTTTTTTTTTTTCAAAAAAGTAACATTTGGCCAAAATGGCTTAATTTGGAAGGGAAAGGGAAGAGCAAAACAAAGTCAAAAAGAGGTGTAAAGATGGCTTCTGGCAAGAGCAAATGGAAAGTTCAGATAATGTTGAATTCCTAAGGACTTTTTTGACAGAATTACCTAGAGGAAGCTGTCAAACCTGTGTTCTAATCTGGGCTCTGCCACTTGTCTACTTTGTGACTTTGGGCAAGTCACTAAAATTATCTGTACATCTGTTTCCTCATCTGTAAAATAGGGACTAAGACTATGAGCCCCACAGGAGACATGGAGTGTGTTCAACCTGATTAACTCGTATCTACTCCAGTTCTTAGTGTAGTGTCTGGTACTTAGTAAAAAAAATAAAAATTAAATTAAAACCCCTCAATTTGCTTTTTCTGTACTCATTATGGGTGCACAAAGAAAAAAGCATTTTAATGTTCACTGAAATCATTTAAGGGCAAACTGAATCATCTCCACACATATCTTGTCTCATCAGTGTGCAGAACTTCCTATATTGCTCTGTCTATACTTTACATCAAATTGGGAACAGTTGAGGCTATAGATTGGGAGACAGTTCTTGTAAAAGCTTGAGTGTTTTGACACTAGGTGTTTGATGAGAAATTCCGAGTGTCAACTAAAATTGCCAAGTAAAAATAAGCAAAGCTTTGAACGTTGTTTTTTTTTTGAAGTGAGTTCTTTAGATTCAAAATGAAATTGAATGCTTGTCACAAAAGCCCATTTGATTAAAAGAAAGGGCCTTATGTTTCAAAGTAAAATGTGCTTCTTAGTTGCCAGTATGATTTAATAAGAAAAATATGGGGTTTTCCCTTTGCTTTCAGCTAGTCTTGAAAATCGCTATGGAAGAACCGTATCCTGTTGTGTTCATGTCATTGAGGTCAATCTGACCCAGTGGCTGTCCGAATGCACTGCCCACCTGGCGACACTACACTTAATTGTCAACAAGGTCTGGAATGACATCTAAGGTCACCTTGTCGATCAGGAGAGCAACTCATTTGAAACTGCAACTTAGAGTCCAACTTTGTGCCAAAAGGCGAAAACAAATGACTATTTCTACAATGGCTTTTTTCTTTTTTTTTTTGAAAAGAAAAATGTTGCGGTTTGAATCACCCGAAGAGATATTGGTTCTCCAGAACTGTGCTGCAGTGAAAGCCCTGCTGAAAAAATGGAAGTATTCTTGACACACAGTAAGTGCTTAACAAATACCATCGTTATACTATTATTATTATTAATTAGCGGGAATTTACCAATAACGAAACAAGTCGACTCCTTTGAATCCGTGCTCCAGGTAGATAAAAGAACATCAGCGTATGTTTGGCTGAAGATATAATCAATTCACCTGCAAACGTGCATTTCTATGAAAACCTAACAAAACCTATGCAATTGTGGTATTCGTTAAGTGTTTTTTATGTGCTCAGTACTGTACTAAATACTGGTGCAGATTCCAGATAATCAGGTAATCAGATAATAATCAGATAATCAAGAAGTAGCATGGCATAGTGGATAGAGCATGGGCCTGGAAGTTAGGAGGGCCTGGATTCCCATCCTCTCTCTGCCATTTGCCTGCTATGTGATCTTGGGCAAGTCACTTCATTCTCTGGGCCTCTGATCTCTCATCTGTAAAATGCAGATTAAGACTGTGAGCCCCAGGTGGAATGTGATTAACTTGTATCCAAACTGATTAACTTGTATCTACCCCAGTGCTCAGAACAGTGCCAGGTATATAAAAAGTGCTTAATGAATACCAAAAAAAAAAAAAAGTTGAAAATCAGGTTGGACACAGTCCCTGTCCCACATGAAGCTCACAGTCTAAGTAGAAAGGAGATCAGGGATTGAATCCCCATTTTATGGATAAGTGATTTACTCAAAGTCACACAACGGTCAAGATCCCTACCTAGAATTAGAACTCAGGTGCTCTGACTCCCAGGCCTTTGCTCTTTCTATTAAGCCCTTGAGACTGTGTTAAAGTTGACGCCAAGGCCTGTTTGGAAGCTCTTTGTAAATGCTGAGGAATTAAGGGGAAGGCAGAAAACAAGATGGGAAAACAAGAGGAAATGGAGATAGATAGAAATTACTGTATATTTCTATCTTCCTAATAAATCTGGTCAAAATGCTATTTGGAATTTCTATCGTCCAGTAATTAAATTAGCAACACTAAGAGCCACGGAAAATATTCTGTGATACTTTCAATCCTATGGCAGATTTCCTTTAGATTCAGTACTGATATTATATGCACAAAATGTATTTTAATAGATTCTAGACTGGACATGGACTGATGGCTCTAGCCAATCCCAGACAAAGAGATGCAGTGTTATACATTTCTCTGGGTACACAGAGTAACATGTTCATAGTGGATAGAGCACGGACCTGGGAGTCAGAAGGTCATGGTTTCTAATCCCAGCTCTGCCATATGTCTGCTGTATGACCTTGGGCAAGTCACTTCACTTCTCTGGGCCTCAGTTCCTTCATCTGTAAAATGGAATTGAGACTGAATCCCATGTGGGACAGGGACTGTGTCCAACCCAATTTTCTTGAATCCGCCCCAGCACTGTACTAAGCGATTGGGAAAGTATAATAGTGACAATTCCTGTCAACAATGAGCTCTCACAGTCTAGAGGGGTGGAGACAGACATTACTGCAAATAAACAGACATCAATACAAGTAAATAAAGTGACAGATATATACATAAGTGCTTTGGGGCTGGGAGTGGGGAGGAGCAAAGAAAGCAAGTCAGGGTGGTGCAAATCCTACTAGCTTCCCCCATTAATTCACTCATTCATTTAACCATATTTATTTAGTGTTTACTGTGTGCAAAGCACTGTACTAAGCACTTAGGAGAGTACAATATGATCTCCCAACCTCTTGGCTCCCCCCTCTTCAGTCTACACTTCTGCTGCCCAGATTATCTTTCTACAGAAACAATCTGGGCATGTCACCCCCCTCCTCAAAAATTTCCAGGGATTGCCTATCAACCTTCTCATAAAGCAAAAACCTCTCACTCTTGGCTTCAAACCCCTCCATCCCCTTGCCCCCTCCTACCTCACCTCCTTTCTCTCCTCCTACAGCCCAGCCTGCACACTCCACTCCTCTGCTGCCGCTCACCTCCTCACGCTCCCCCGTTCGCGCCTATCCCGCTGTCGACCCCTGGCCCATGTCCTACTGCTGTTCTGGAATGCCCTCCCTCCTCACATCCGCCCAAATAGCTCTCTTCCCCCCTTCTAAGCCCTACTGCTGAATTGTACTTTCCAAGTGCTTAGTACAGGGCTCTGCAATACAGTAAGTGCTCAATAAATATGATTGAATGAATGAACAGACACATACCTCCTAGAGGGATCAGTGTGTACCCACCCAGCCACGTGGTGGGCAGGTTCCATTCCTCTTTGAATTTTCATGCCTCAATAAATTATTTTAATAATAACATTAAAAATATATTAATTGTGGTATTTGTTAAGCACTTACAGTGTGTCAGGCACAGAACTAAGCACTGGGGTAGATTCAAGCAAATCTTGTTGGAAACATGGGGCCCACAGTCCAAATCCCCATTTTACAGATGAGGCAACTGAGGCACAGACAAGTGAAGTGACTTGCCCAGTGTCACACAGCAAACAAGTGCAGAGTCGAGATTAGAACCCTGATCCTGCTGATTCCCAGGACTATGCTGGGTAGATCCAGGTTAATCATGCCGAACATGGTTCTTGTCCCACAGGGGTCTCACAGTCTAAGTAGGAACTATAGAAACTTTTGTGCATTCCTGATACCACGTGACAAGATAGGATCACAGACTCTGGGGAGCTGGTAGAGAATCAGGCCATCATTAGTCAGGGCATGCAAAAAGAGTGGTTGACAACAGGATACCCAAATAGCTACTTTATGGTGAGTTGGAATGAGGCAACCCTAAGCTGTGTGGACAGGAGAATCACTTAAAGTCAGAGAGAAGCAATGCCTCAAACTGAGGCATAGCAACTGCCAGTTAGGAAGCAGCAGCAGCAGAAGACAGGTCAGCTTGGGTATCGGCAGTTAGACATAGCATTATCATCTTAGAACAGAGACTTGTGGAGCAGAAGACACAAAGAAGGAGAAATAAAAATGGTGCCAGACATATTAAGCAGCAAATACGACAGTTTCGCAAGGGGCATTCTCTTCATTCAGGAGATCAATCAATCAATCAACCAACCATTTTTACTGAGTACTTACTGTGTGCACAGCGCTGTACTAAATGCTTGGGAAAGCTCAATTCAGTAGAATTGGTAGACAATCCCTGCCCAAGAAGAGGTTACAATCTAGAAGATGGGGAAAAATGGGGAATGGCCATCAATTGCAGTTTTGTCTTAGCTGCAATGGCATGTGATTCTAAAAAAAAATCTCACCGTGAGCATCTCTGAACTCCAAGAAAAAAAGATATATATGTATATATATTATATACATACATATACATATTACATATATATACATATGGACACACATATGTATGTGTGTGTGTGTGTGTGTACATATAAAGACCCTGTCAAAAGATGGGGGGTGACATTGAAGCAAGGAGAAAGGAGCTGAGATAATGTTATTATACTGTCATCAAGGGCATCATTTTCCCAATGTACCCAGACATCCAAGTTATTCAAGAGTGGTTATCTGGGGAATCTCTGAACCTCTCTCTGGCTCTAAACCCTTCACATTTGACTCCCAGGTCAGTGTGCAAGCCATCTGAGCCACAGATTCGGAAGCAGTAGCTGTGGGATTCTGCACCAGCAGCTGCGGTGGAGGGAGACCAGGCTCTGAAAGTAAAAAAACCAAAAGCAAAAAAAAACCCTAGACAGAATAGCATTGAAAACCAATGTGTCCTAGTGGAAATATCCAGGGCCTGGGAGTCAGAGGACCTGGATTCTAATCCTGGCTCTGCCACTTGCCTGGTTAGTTTTTTAGAGCAAATCACATAACTTCTACAGGCCTTGGTGCCCTCATTTGTAAAGCATGGATTCAGTGCCTGTTCTCCCTCCTCCTTAGGCTGAGATTCTCGTGTGGGACAGGGACTGTGTCTGACTTGATTACCATGTTTCTAACCCAGTGCTTAGTAGAGTGTTTGGCATGTCATAAGAAATTGCACTCACCCCGCCTCAGCTCCACAACACATGTCCATATCTGTAATTTATTTATGTTGTGTGTCTCCCTCTCTAGACTGTAAACCTTTTGTGGGCAGGGAACATACCTACCGACTCTGTTATATGGTACTCTCCCTTGTGCTTAATACAGTGCTCTACACAAAGTAAGTGTTCAATGAATATGATTAACTCAGCAGATATGATGATTATTGTTATTATTATTATCTTTGTTAATAGTAGTAGTAGTTTTTATCCAGGTCTTTATCAACACTGGACGAGGACCAGCCAGCTGTAAACTAAGCTGAGAAGCAGCATGGCTCAGTGGTAAGAGCACGGGCTTTGGAGTCAGAGATCATGGGTTCAAATCCCGGCTCGGCCACTTGTCAGCTGTGTGACTTTGGGCAAGTCACTTAACTTCTCGGTGCCTCAGTTACCTCATCTGTAAAATGGGGATTAAGACTGTGAGCCCCATGGGGGACAGCCTGATTCCCTTGTGTCTACCCCAGTGCTTAGAACAGTGCTCGGCACATAGTAAGCGCTTAACAAATACCAGCATTATTATTATTATTAAACTGTCCAGTCAGAAATCAGATGACAGTCCATACTATTCATAGACATCATGTTTAAGGAAGTAATTACATCCTTTGACTCTTTTGTGGAAGGCTTATATCAGTCAGAGACTCAGGGTCTAATCTGAGGTGGTGCTGATTTGCCCAGGTTCAGGAAGGAGAGATCGGGAAAGACACATTAGGGCTTCTATCGCTGCTCAAAAACACCTGGAGAGGCTGCTTTAGCTTACAGGAAGGTTCCTTCCTCTGCTGGCCCAGATGGATACAATTCTCATCTTTAGCAAAAGGGTTTCAAAGAGGATGATTCCACCACTTCCTGCCAGTCACCTATTACAGCTCCTTCCCACCTGACTGAAAGGAAGTTCTCTCTTTTGTTTAAGCAGAAGGCCTCATCCTTCCGTCTTAAACTCCTTTCCTCTTGCTTTGTGCTCAGTTGAAATGGAGAACAGATGTCTGATGAGACTTCACATGCTGGAAGATTGTGACTGAACAATCCTGCAGCCTTCTCTTCCCCAGGTTAAATATTCCCAGTTTCCTTTTCATTTAGTCACATATGCAATTTCCCAGGGTTGTTTTTTTTTTCCCCATATGTGTGATTGTGTGCTTAGACAACAAGTCTCCTCTAAGTTAGACACAGGCTAGACAAACAGTGAACTAAGGATCCCACTAGCAGAACATCTCTTCCCTTCTCACATCCATTTACATCCCTTCATTCAACATCTCATTGCACCTTTCAAATCCCATTGCCGTTTCCCTTCATTTATCCTTTTCCCCTCATTAAATGTGCACATTCAATTACCCTCTTCCTTTCACTCATCTTATAACAATTGTGTCTTCATGCATCTCATTAATCCTTTCCTTTTACGGATCTCATTCCACCTTTCCGTCAGACATCTCATCACACCCCTTAAACATATGCATGTAATTTCGCTATTCCTCACGCCTCTCATTTCATCTCTTAAAAACATGCATCTCATTACACCTTTCCCTTCCTGCGTCTCATTACACCTTTCCCTTCCTGCATTTCATTACGCCCCTTCAACATGTACATCTCATTATATTCTTCTATTGAAACCTATCATTACGCTCTCCACCAACAGACCTGATTGGATGCAGATGCAGGGCAGAGGCAGACATGTGATTTCTCCATGGCAGGCATATGCAAAGTGCTTTGTACTTCCTCCTCCATGCCGCTGACATTTCTGAAACTCTCTCCAGCCCAGAGATGCTGAGAGGCAGCACCTCTCTGAGACCGTGAGCCCCACCTTAGACAGGGACGGTGTCTGATCTGGTTACTCTGTGTCTAAGCAGCATGGTGTCGTGGATAGCGCACGGGTCCTGGGAGTCAGAAGGTCATGGGTTCTTATTCTGGATCCACCACTTGTCGGCTGTATGACTTTGTGTGAGTCACTTCACTTTTCTGTAAAATGGGGATTAAGACTGTGAGCACCATGTGGGACAGGGACTGCATTCAATACAATTTACTTGTGTCACAAAACAAATCGTTATCATTACCTCAACACTTAGTACAGTGCCTGGCACATAGTAAGCACTTAAATACCACAGTTGCTTAATGGAAAGAGCACAGGCTTGGGAGTCAGAGGACATGGGTTCTAATCCCGGTTTCTCCACTTGTCTGCTGTGTGACCCTGGACAAGTCACTTCACTTTTCTGTGCCTCAGTTCCCTCATCTGTAAAATGGGGATTAAGACTGTGATCCCCATGTGGGACAACCTGATTACCTTTTATCTACCCCAGCATTTAGAACAGTCCTTGGCAAATAGTCAGTGCTTGGCAAATAGTAAGTGCTTAACAAATACCATCATCGTCATCATCATCATCATTATTATTATTAGATCAGGGAGGTGGGCATAAATAATGGAATCAGTGTGCTCTGCGATAGCATTCCATGGGCAATCCAAACCAAGTTAGACCTTACGTGGATTTTTGCCTGGTTTTCTTAAATGTAGAGCCGGGCTCCAGAGCCAGTGTGGAACATTCTCCAGAGACAATGGCAGTGGTAGCCTGAAGCCACTAATCAGAATTCTCAGGGAGTCAGAGACTGTGGCTTCTTGGTTGGTTTAGGGGCTGCTTAGTTGCCGATTCCATTTCTCCCCCAATCCCCCCACACATCCCCTCCAACTTCCTCAGGTACTTCTTGCAACTCAGTACCCACTTAACTCCCTCATCTAAAAGTTAGAAGATTTTTTTTAGACCAGGCATTAATGCTTGCTCTAGTTCTAGTTTGTATGTGTTGCCTTCCATTTAGAATAGTGTTTCTTACTGAAGTGAATTAAAGTGTAAGGAAGAAATACTGCTTGATTTTCTGTATGCTCAGAAATTCGTGCATACTGCTAGATTGATGTTTGAAAGGTATGTTTTATTTCTGTATATTTTTCTTCAGTGTGGGTAACAGCTTTACACAAATAACTAACTCTATCCACTATTTTTTTTTATAGCGAGCAGCAGCAGAAGCTCCTTGAGCAAAGGGAACATGTCTACCAGCTAGAGCATGGGCCTGGGAGCCAGAAGGTCATGGGTTCTAATCCTGCCTCCACCACTTGTGTGCTGTGACCTTGGACAAGTCACTTCACTTCCCTGTGCCTCAGTTACCTCATCAGAAAAATGGGGATTGAGACTGTGAGCCCAACATGGGACAGGGGCTGTGTCCAACCCGATTTGCCTGTATCCACCCCAGTGCTAAGAACAGTGCCTGGCACATACTAAGCACATAACAGATACTATTATTATTATTATTGCTCTCCTAAGCACTTAGAACAGTGTTCTGCACAAAATAAACACAATAAATATGATTGAAAGTAGTAGAGAAGCAGCTAGGCTCAGTGAGAATAGCACAGGCTTGGGAGTCAGAAATCGTGGGTTCTAATCCCGACTCCACCACTTGTCAGCTGTGTGACCTTGGGCAAGTCACTTAACTTCTCTGGGCCTCAGTTACCTCTCTGTAAAGTGGGGATTAAGATTGGGAGCCCCACATGGGACAACCTGATTACCTTGTACCTACCCCACTGCTTAGAACAGTGCTTGGCACATAATAAGTGCTTAACAAATACCATCATCATCATTAGTAGTAGTAGTGGTAGTAATAGAAGTAACATAGTGTTTGGAATGATAAACTATAATACAAAACAAAAAAGTGACACATTCCCAGACCTCATATTATAATGGGGTAGATAGACATAAAAATAGCTGCAAATAGAATAGTAAAAATAAATAATTAAATTTATAATTGAATAAATATATACTGATTAAGGGTGTAAGTTCATAAATGCTAGTAAAAAACGACGACTTAATATAATTTAGAGTGGTGGGATCTAATCAAGAAAGACTTGTGGGGGAGGTGGGATTTCAGAAGGACTTTGAATATAAGGATTGCTGTCATCTGTCAGATCTGTGCAGGGAAGAATTTTTCAATCAGGGAAACTGCATAAGCAATGGGATAGAGATGGGAAAGATGAGAGTGATATACATTTATCTCCATGCCTCTTGCTCTCTGTCTCCTCCAATCTGTAGTGGGTGATCATCTTTTCTTCATCTGCGGTTCCCCAGTGGCAGTGAAGCAAAGGCAAAATCAAAAGTCTAACTATGATACATTCATTTATTCATTCAATTCTATATGACTAGAAGTCATATCAGGATTGGACCTGTTTGGAACAGATATGGGTTATGTTGGGTATGTAGATTGGCAGGATTTGCCAGTAATCCATCAGGTGTATTTACTGAGCATTTATTGTATATAGAGCCCTGTACTCGTTGTGAAAGTGGAAAGACAGTGAAGGATGAGAGGATGACACCAAAGTTGTGAATTTCCGGAAGAGAGAGAGGAAGGGGAACCAGCTTATTAGAATGAGGACTGAATTTAGTGAATGATTCCTAATTTATGAAGAGATTTAAATCTGGTAAATTTGGTAATGAGAAAAACTGTCATGGATAAAAATCCTGCTGAGGTTTGGTGGATTTAAAAAACTAAAAAAAAAATGATGAAAGACAGTGTTGTCAGGAAAGAAAGGATGGTCTAAATTTGAATATAATACAGAAGCCTAAATTCAGAAGTCTTTGAATTCTAATCAGAACCTAGTTGCATAAACACAACAGCTATCCTTATCCCTCGTGCATTTTGTTAATAATAATAATGATGATTGTGGTATTTTCTAAGTGCTTACTATGTGCCAGGCACTGTTCTAAGCTCTGGGGTAGATATAAGATAATTGGGTTTGGACACAGTCCCTGTCTCAATCCCCATTTTACAGATGAGGTAACTAAGGCACAGAAAAGTGAAGTGACTTACCCAGAGTCACATAACAGGTAATTGGCAAAACTGGGATTAGAATTCAGGTCCTTCTGACTCACAAGCCTGTGCTCTATCCACTGGGCCATACTGCTTCTCTGCATTATGATCTCAGTATTTACGTGTACTTGAATATTCAATTGTATATTCAATTATTTATTCAAACTAGTTCAAACTAGTTCCACCACCTTTTACATCATTATTTATCCTCCTTTCACATTCCGTAAATTATTTTTGTCTACACCTTCAGACCCCTCCTAAAGTGTCACTCTTCTCCAACAAGCCTCCCTTGACCAATTAGCAGCACCCTGGATTGTATCAATTCATCACTCACCTCTAGCCAATATGTATTCATTTATTTATATCCATTCTCTCTACACTTGTGTATATGTGCATATTTGTTTGAACATTCACTTCATTGATACTGATGACACTACTTACGAATACTTTCATGTCTGCGTTCCATGTTAGAGTTCTTTTGGGCTGGAAAATTGTCTTGTGTTTTTTATTGTAAATTCCCTAGTATTCAATACATTGCACTCCACAGAAGGTCAATTGATACCACTGGTAGACTGAATGAATCTTGCTTTATTCTTTAATCTTAGAACTTCCACCTCTCTTAGTTGTTCCCTCATCTTTAAAATATAGATTTCTTTACCTCCAGATGACCTATCCGATGGATGACTATTTGAAAATAGAGAGGTTGGAAGAAAGTAGCTCGAAATGTAAAGTGGTAATGCTAAAGAGAATCAATCCATCGGTGGTTGAAGAGCTCACAGTATGCAGAATGTGTGAAAGAGTGCTTGGGAATGCATGGGAGAGTAAACTCGTCTTCTAGACTCATTTGGCCGGGGAATGTGTTTATTGTTTATTCAGTGCAGTCCTCAGCACATCGTAAGCATTTAATCAAAATGATGTATTGTAGTGAGTCAGCCTCAACTGACTACAGTACAGTAGACACAAACTCTGCCTACAAGGAGTTTACAACGTAGAGGATGGTAGAAGAAAGTATATCTTATTGATATACTTAAGAAAGTAAGTCCTTATTGATATTAAATAATCTCCCTCTTTTGAGTTAAATATGCCTAAGTGATTTCTAGAAATATTAGTTATTTTAATTTATTCCTCCTTATCCTTCAAGAAATTAAATTATCATGGAAGAGAATTGTTTAAATGGGAAAATTACATAAATACTTAATCATATCATTCACTTCATCATGTAAATGTCAAAAGCTTCAAAGTTACAGAGTTGCCACCATTTACATATTGATATCTGAATGATTCTAGTACTAATGATATTTCTCAAGTGCTTGATTTGTACAGATTATTATACTATCCCTTGGGGTGGGAGCCAAATGCGGAGATGAAAATTATACACCGTCCCTTGACTCTCAGTTAGTTGCATAGTGTTCATTGGATTGCTTAATTACTTTCATTCATTCATTCATTCAATAGTATTTATTGAGCACTTACTATGTGCCGAGCACTGTACTAAGTGCTTGGAATGTACAATTCATCAACAGATAGAGACAATCCTTGTCCAGTGACGGGCTTAGAGTCTAATCGGGGGATTTGGCTTAGTCCATGCAGAAGTTGTATAAGTGATCCCCCCTAATCACTGGGGGCTGTGTGAATCTAGTGGTCCATTGTGTCCCTCTTGATGGCAGTCTTTCAGATAGAACAAACGCTTAATGCCCTTCAGGTTTGTTCAGCCAGAGCTATCTGGAATATGGAATGGCTTTCCAGGCTTGACTGGTCTCTTGTTTGTGAGAGAGTATTTCATATTAATGTCGGCATCCCCGTCCAGACTTTAAGCTCCTTACGGGCAGAGAATGTATCTGCTAATTTCTCTGGTGTTGTACTTTCCCAAATGCTTTGAGTAATGCTCTCCTCAAGTAAGTGCTCAATCAATACCAATGATTTAGAGTAATCTCCCCCAGCTTCAATTTGATCTTCAGAAACTTCGAAAGCAGATGTTGCTTTTGAAATATGTATTGAATTTTGAAAAAAGTATCCTTCTACTCAGTTTCGTAGCTCTTTTTGTTCTTTCAGTCCATCTGTTTTCATATTAAATTCTACTGTGAGTCCAAAACCATTCACAGGACAATTTGTGTTTTAAAACAAATAACACCAAGTACCAGGACCATTTCCTGTAAAAAGAAAATCAGTTAACCCAAAGACTATCATGTTAATTTAATTTGTAAATGTATAAATTTCCCTAAAGAGGGTACCCTCCCACGCAGAATGCCTTCTAGAGACTGCAGGAATCAAGACAGATTGGGATTATCTCATTTCAATTTTCTTAAAGTGGTTCATTTAAAGGACCCTAGATTTTTGACAGCTGTATATTGTCAATTTATCCAACCTGGCTCATGAGAACCTGGAAAAAGGTGTAGATTGGGTAGGATCAGTATAACTCCAACTGTGGATGTGAGTGGCACATAGATGGATGATCTGAGAGAATGAGTTGGGTGCAGTATCTACTAAATCCGGAAATCCCTCACTTTAGAAATGACTATCTCCCATCCTCTTTGATCTCATATGACATCTTATCCCTCCTCTCCCACCACAGCTGCCAAATGATTTTGTTGCTACTCCATCTATGAGATCAGCTTTGTCCTTCCTAGCAAGTGATTTCTATTTCTTCAGCCCACAAAAAATTCACCAGCTTCAACAGCTCCCATTCAGGACAGAAATGGGAAAATAGAAAAGGAACTCTCCTTCTCTACTTATATATTCCAGAGCCTAATTCCATTTCACAACTGGCTAAGAAACACTAGCTGTTTATATAATATTTCAATCTCTGTCCAAGATAAAACAGGATTTATTATGTAGTTTGGGCATTGAAAGACAGTGAATGAAGGAATAAGCCAAAATCTGCTTCTCTTGCTTGTGAACTCATTTGATTTTTTATAAAACAATTTTCAAAATTGAGTACTATGGAGGTAAAAGGTGGAAGAAAATCAACTTTACTTTTTTATACTTTTGTAAACTTTATTAAATACTGTTCAGTATTAAAAAAAACAACTTTAAGAAATGTTAGTAAGGCCCTGCCCCTTGAATGTCTAGCTTCAAAATCTAGGGATTGCACAGTGAAACCAACGAATGCCAAATGGCTATGTAGGAAAAGTGGATGTGGAATGTTTGCTACTGGTGCATGCAAGTGCAGTAGATCAATCAGAAAAAAAGGTAATCAATCCATAAATTATATCAATCAATAAATCAGTGGTATTGCAACAACCAGTTAGGCTATACTGAGGAGCAGCATTGTCTGATGGAAAGAACACGAGCCCGGGAGTCAAACCTAAATTCTAATCCATCTTCTCCACTTAACTTCTATGTGTTTCAGTTACCTCATCTGTAAAATGAATATTAGTGATGTGAGCTCTATGTGAGAAAGAGGATTGTGGCCAAACTAACTCTCTTTCCCTCTTCAAAGCCCTACTGAGAGCTTACCTCCTCCAGGAGGCCTTCCCAGATTGAGCCACCCCTTACCCTCTGCTCCTCCTCCCCTCCCCATTCCCCCCCTCCCGCCCTCTGCTCTTCCCCCTTCCCCTCCCCTCAGCACTATGCATATTTGTATATACTTATTACCCTATTTATTTTGTTAATGATGTATATATCTCTATGATTCTATTTATCTTGATGATGTCTGCATGAGACTGCTTGTTTTGTTTCATTCTGTTTTGCTTTGCTGTCTGTCTCCCTCATTTAGACTGTGAGCCCATTATTGGTCAGGGATTTTCTGTATCTGTTGCTGAACTGTACATTCCAAGCGCTTAGTACAGTGCTCTGCACATATTAAGTGCTCGATAAATACTAATGAATGAATTATTATTATCTTTTATCTATCTCAGAACTTAGAGCAGTGTCTGGCATGTAGTAAGTGCCTGATACCTTAAAAAAGAAGAAGGAGGAGAAAAAGAAGAAAAGAAGAAGGGGAATAGAAAAGGTAATAATAATAATAATAAGAAGAATTGTAGTATTTAAGCACTTCCCATGTGCCAAGCACTATACTAAATTCAGGAATAGACACAAGATAATTGGGTGCTGGGAGAAGCAGCATGGTGTAGTGAATACAGCACAGACCTGAAAGGTAGATCATGGGTTCTAATCCTGTCTCTGCCACTTGTCGCTCTGTGACCTTGGGCAAGTCACTTCACTTCTCTGTCCCTCCGTTCCCTTATCTGGAAAATGGGGATTGAGACCGTAAGCCCCACATTGGACAGAGACTGTGCCCAACCTGATTTACTTGAATCCACCCCAGATCTTAGTGCAGCGCCTGGCACATAGTAAGCACTTAACAAATACCACAGTGATCATCATTATTATTATTAGGTGCCACATGGGGCTCACATTCTAAGTAGGAGGATCCCAGGAGGGTTTGGTGTCCAGCAGCTAGGACTCTGGAGGAACGGCATTCCTGACCCTGAAGGAAAGATTGTCTACAGGGAAATACAGAGGGTCCTGGAGGGGAAATAGAGGAGCCAAGGAAAGGCATTTTGAACTGGATTGCTTTTTATTTCTTATCTTGTTAAGAACATATCAAATATTGTTGAGATCTCAAACTTTGGGATCTACCTATAGTAGAGGCTATAGAAGAAGGTCCAGAAGCCAGGGAGACATGTGGACATGGGAAATTGTGGGTGTGGGAATGAATGCTCTGTCCGTGAGCTTCCTGAACCCAGTCCTGGGAGACGGTGGTAGGCTAGTCTCTGAGGATCTCTATGTCTTTGCAGAAACTCCTGGGCTGCAGCCATAGAGAGGTGGCAGCAATAATAATTTTAGTATTTGTTAAATGCTTACTATGTGCCAAGCACTGAACTAAGCACTAGGGTGCATACAAGCAAATCAGGTTGGACACAGTACCTATCAAATGTGGGGATCACAGTCTCAATCCCCATTTTACAGGTAGGGTAATTTAGGCACAGAGACTTAGAGTGATTTGCCCAAGATCACACAGCAAACAAGTGACAGAGCCGGGATTAGAACCCATGACCTTCTGACTCCCAGGCCTGTGCAATATCCACTACTCCATCCTGCTTCCAGGGACTTGGGGAACAGTTAGGTTGTATCCAAACTCTGTGTTAAAAGAATGGAAAAATTGAAAGACTTTGGGACCCAACTAAGGCTGACCAGGGTCCAGGTGCTTCTAAAGTGACTCCAGGGGCTCTTTCCACCTGAATTTATAGTGAAAACCTTGGTAACATCCCATTTATTGAATGACTACTGCGTGTAGAGCACCATACTAAGGTCTTGGGAGAGTGCAATACGATAGAGTTGGTAAATGTGATCCACAACCTCAAACAGTTCATACAACTTCATTCTATTTATTGAGGGCCCATTGCATGCAAAGCACTGGACTAAGCAGTTGGGAGAAAACAAGATAAGTTTGTCATCCATTCCCTGCTCTCAAGGAACCCACACACTAAAGACAATGACAGCAAGAGCTCATAGATCTATTCTGAATAGTTATAAAGACTTCTTGTGGGACAGAGAGCAAAAATGTTTGTTTTTCAGTACGGCAGATTGTTTTCAGAGACCTTTCAGGGAGGCAAAAAGTAGCACTTTATCACTGCACTGGGAGGTCACACCAAGCCAGTTGGCTTTCATGTAAGAAGAGGGGAATGTGAAGCAGGAGAAAAAAGAAACCTGGGTGTTTCCCTGCAATCTAGTCTTAATGTCCCAGAACGAGGGGAATTTAGTCCTCTGGCTGTGTGGTCTACGGAGAGAATAGCGCCCTACTCCGCATCTTCAGTCAAACTGTCTGTATCCCAGGACATTTCCAGTGATTTGTGAGCAAAGCAAAACAAGAGGGTGGATCGTGTAAATAAAGTGTGCTCTCCCTGCAGCCACTAAAGAGGGTCCCTTTTCTTGACTTAACCCGCTCCCCAAGGGGTTTCCCCCAGTCCATTCTGATTTGTTATGAGGTAGGTTTTATTTGCATTTTTATTTTCAATTAGGCACAGTTCATCTGTGGCATTAACTGAGAGCAGCTGTGACTACGCAGGAGCTATAAAGATAAAAGACCTGATTTTAATTTGAACTCTGGTAAAGCACCCATTAAACAGCCATAATGTTAATTCAAAAAAGAATATAACAGGCTTTTACTGGATTATTTTTCCCCCTGGTAAATTAACATTTGCAGACTTTCAAACAGATGTCTTAAATACACATTGTTATTAACATGAAAATGTGGTATTCCATAAATTAAAATCAGGTCCAGGACCGTTCAGGAGATCCTGCTTCGTAACACTTCCAAAGCAAAAAGACTAAGTATCGGAACGCAACCGAGGAATTCCCAGCAAGAGTTGATGGTTTGGGTTGAATTTGAAATGACACAGGGAAATATTCTTTTTCTATTTACACAACGGTTAGTGTGGTTTATAGAAAAGATTCCTACCATTTACCAAAATTTGAGAGCAGCCGTTTATATTGCCTTAAGCACTCCTTTGCTCCTAAATGTTATTTCTTCAGTTGGGAAAAGATGGAGATTATTATCCACCAAATGCCTAAGCACTACCGCTGTGTTCCTGATAAGGACTCATTTGTCAGTTTGATTTCCAAGTCTCTGTTTATGTTGTGTTTCATAAGACATCTACTTTCCGTGACGTGCACGGAGAATTATGTGGGATGGGGAAAGTGTGCAACCCGAAAGAGCTGGGGTCTTTATATTCATCAGATTCCCAGATTTCCACCTCTGATTAATCTTCCTAGTCCTTCACTTCTCTTGGAATCGAACATAGATTTTGTACTCCCTTATCTTGAGCTGTCTGCTAACAGATTTACTAGCATATCACAGAAAATTTTGGTCTCTGTGTTCAGCATACTTGCCAAGGCTGTTGAAAGTTTAGTGAGATATGTGGTATTTCTCACACTTGAACTTTCAGACAACTGTGAGAAAGCTGTGTGGTCATTGGCTAATGGTTGTCCAGTAGATTTTAAACTCCAACAGATAAGGATCCATGTCTCAATTTCCAGATGCTTAGCATAGTACCCTGTATACAATAAATCCCGTGGACTGATTGGTAAGCTACTGTCCTGAAATATTTTCCTTCTAAATTTGTTGCCAGTCGCAAACACAACATAAGCCTTCTATCTCTCCATTCCATTAGGAAGAATTTGGAAAAAGTCACTTGAATCACATCTCAGTTCCTGGATCAGTTGGGAAAATGTCAGTAGTACAATATACACCTGATCTTGCAGGATCCAATAAGAGTATTTTAAGGTAAGAGAAGGGGATTTGTTGATGATAATGACGACTTCAATCGAAGTTCATATTCCTTTCCAAAATGAACTCCTTATAAAGAGGGAACATGTCTCCCAATTCTGTTGAATTGTACTATCCCAAGCACTTTGCACAGTGTTTGCACAGGGTAAGCACACAATAAATACAACTGATTGTTAAATACCAAGAATACCAAGAATACCAGAAGCAGTATGGTTTAAGGGAAAGATCACATGCTTGGGAGTTTAAGGATGTGGATTTTAATCTGGGCACTAACATTGGTCTGCTTTGTGGACTTGGGCGAGTCACGACTTCTCTGTGCCTCAGTTACTTCCTCTGTGAAAAGGAGATTAAAACTGTGAGCCCCATGAGGGCCAAGGTCTGTATCCAACCTGATATCTTGTATCTACCTCAGTGTCTGGCATGTAATAACCACTTAATATGTACCATTAAAAAAAAAGAACATTGTTCCAGCAGTGAAAAGACAAATACTAATTGCTGTAGAGTTTGTTTAATGATTTTCATAAGCTGGCTGTTCAGCCTGCAGTGTTTTTCAAAGTTCCAAAATGTTTATGACTTGGTTTGGCCATATTATATGAAATCCATCAATCAGTCAATGAAATTTATTGAGCACGTATTGTGTGTGGAGGATTGAGCACTTGGGAAAATACCATACAGTGCAATAGAGTTTGTAGACATGTTTTGAGCCCACAAGTCTAGAAGGGGAGGCAGACATTGAAATAAATTATAGAGATGGACATAAGTTCTGTGCAGTTGAATTTGGGGCAAATATCAAATACCAAAGGTCATGGACCCCAGTGATGAGGATGATGATGATGTAAGAGCTTACAGCATAGAGTAGTGGTTAGAGCATGGGCCTGGGAGTCAGAAGGACATGAGTTCCAATTCCAGCTCTGCCACTGTCTGCTGTATGGCCTTGGGCAAGTCACTTCACTTCTCTGTGCACCTCAGTTACCTCATCTAGAAAATAAGGATTAAAACTGTGAATCCCTTGTGGGACAAGGACCACGCCTAATCCGATTTTCTACCCTGGCGCTAAGTACAGTGCCTGGCATGCAGTAATCGCTTAACAAAAACCACAGTTATCATTTTTATTATTATTATGTGTCGGGCACTGTTCTAAGATCTGGGGTAGGTACAAGCTAATAAGGTTAGACACAGTCCATGTCCCACATGGGCCTCACAGTCTGAATCTCCGTTTTACAGGTGAGATAACTCAGATTCAGAGAAGTGTGAAATGACTTGCCCGAGGTCACACAACAGACAAGTGGTGGAGCCATGATTAGAACCCAGATCCCTCTGACTTCCAGATCTGTCCTCTATCCCCTAGTCCATGATAGTGCATAGACAACATGGAAGGGCAAGGAAGTAGGAGAAATAAAGGCTCATTTCGGGAAGACCTCCTGGAGGAAATGAGATTTTAATAAGGCTTTGTAGGTGAGGAGAGTCTATCACATAAGTAGGCGGAGTGGTTCCAGGCCAGAGGCAGGATGTGGGCAAGTGGTCAGTGGTGAGATAGATGAGACTGTGGTACAGTCAATAGCCAGCTGGGTTGTTGAAGGAAATCAGTGAAGTATGGTAGTGGTGGGTGAGCTGATTGAGGGCTTGAAAGTCAATGCATTTTTATTTTTATTGTAATCCATTGGAGGAGTTTTTACTCATTCTACAGTCAGTTTCGATAATGATATACAGTTAATTGATGCACACACTTCAACTTCACCTGAGACTTTGATTATATTTATATCTCTGGTGCTAAAAAAGATTCAAACCGTCCTTATTCCTTTTTTAGCTGGTCAGACTCCCCAAAGACCTTAGAATGTGTATGACATTAAGAGTCCAATTAACAAATTTCAGCATTTGTTCCTGCTGGATGTAGATATGGTGCTGAGAGACACAGGCAGACAGGGAAACACATGGCCTTGCAGAACTATGGGCCTGTCTTCATGAGAGCAATTAAATGGATCTTGGCATCCTTCTGGACCATAATTTATGATCAGAATGTGAGTTACAAGCATTTTTACAACTTAGGAGGTTCACGTGACTATGCCAATACTGGGAGTGCCTGTAACTCACTGTCCAACTGTAAATTACAACCAGAGTGGTGTCATGAAAACATAGCCTAATGCAAAAAGAGCAAGAAATGGAGGCTGCTTTTATTTAATTGGCCTTTTATCTTATATTATGCTTTCTAAGGTGATGTTGGTTTGTTGGAGTTTGAAAGGAAAATACGGAAATGATTTTTGTCCATTTTAATGAATGTTTATTAACCGGTTTCATCAATTACATCCAACTTGGGGAAAGAAAACAAGTCTGCAATGATTTGGAAGCCTGAAATAATAATAATAATTGTGGTATTAGTTAAGCACTGACTATGTGCCAAGCACTGTGGTGAATACAAGCAAGTCAAATTGGACATAGTCCCTATCTTGCATGGGGCTCACTGTCTTAATCCCCATTTTACATATGAGGTAACCGAGGCACAGAGAAGTTAAGTGACTTGCCCCAGGCTACTCAGCAATCAAGTGGTGGAGCCAAGTTTAGAACTCATGATCTTCTTACTCTCAGGCCCATGCTCCATCCATTGAGCCATACTGCTTTCAATATGAGGACAAAAAGCCCACAGTAACACCAGCAAGGAATTCACTGAAAAATTCCATCTGAATTTTGTCTAGGTGGTCACTGAGGTGCCAGATTGAATCAGTGATTATGGCGTAGCCTTAAAAGAATAAATGTCCCTGAAATTGGTCATTTCTAAATAACCCTGAAACGTATGTAGAGAATGGAGTCAAATGCCTCTTGGGTTAACCATTGGCATTCATCGATTGTCTTTTGAATCTTACCAAATGTGATGTACAATTGTAGAGTACCAAGCCTATTTTCTATTCAGTTTCCTTCAATGAAATGAATGGATCAGGCTATTAGGACATAAGTGAATGATTGTCCTGTTCCAGGAATTACCTTCTGAATTAAAACTTAAAAGTTAAAGTGGGAATATTTTTCTCTTGGCAGAGAGAAAAATATCTGTCTTTTATATAAAAATTTCTAGTTCCTTTTTTATAGGAATCTATCATAAGCTAGTGGAAAAACCATGGGCCTGGGAGTCAGAAGGACCTGGGTTCTAGCCCCAGCTCCACTACCTTGTATCTACCCCAGCGCTTAGAACAGTACTCTGCACATAGTAAGCACTTAACAAATACCAACATTATTATTATTATTATTGTTATTATTATTATTACCTGTCTGCTGTGTGACCTTGTGCAAGTCACTTAACTTCTCTGAGCCTCTGTTCCCTCATCTGCAAAATGGGAATTCAATGCCTGTGTTCCTTCCTATTTAGACTGTGAGCCCCATGTAGGACATGGTTATCTTATATCTACCCTAGTGCTTAATACAAAGCTTGACACATAGTAAGCCTTGCAAATACCACTATTAGTATCATTATTACAATAAATACATCTAGATTTTATGAATATCTGAATCTCTTTTGGAAGCAGAATTGTAGGTAAAGAGGGTCAAAGGAGAAACAGGAAGCCTATTTCTGAGCTCTCCTTTGTGAGAACTACTTGTCCCAAGATGCTAATGTTCTACCATTCCCAGAAACCTCTGGAAATCCCCTGGGTTGGACACCCAAAGACCAGGAGACATGTAACTAATAGCAAGTGAGGCAAAAAATTTGTAAATCCAATAAAGAAGATATTTGTACTCCCGCCATCTCTATTGTCTCCCATATACTGCTTTCGCTCCCAGTGACTGAACTGAAATCAGTTAGGTTCAATGATATGGGGTTGAGCCCAAGAAAGCTGGTGGAATTATTGAAGTATAAGAATGACATATAACTTCTATCTTTGCTTTAGCACTCTATATAAAATCTAAAGTCTTGTAACATCTATGTTGTTTTCTGTGGTTTCTCTGCCATTAGCCATTTTTGCAAATGGTCACCTGCATTGTAGCATTGATTCTCTTACATAGAACCATGATTGATGAGATTTGATGCCTAAAATCTATTTTAAAATCATCATGCTAAAATGATGATCCTTTGACGAAAATCACTTTTTTATTAAATTTTGTTGAAGAATACATATATTATTAGGGTTGTGGAAGAAAAAATAATTAAAATTATTCAAATGTGACTTAAATTACATGAAAAGAGCCATAATTGTGAAAATATATTTTCTAGTGAACATATAACCTACATGACATATTTTTAGCTTAAAATATAATGTCACTCACAGAATACTTCATTTTCCTGCATAAGTAAAGGTAAAATTGCATCTAACATAATAGGATCTCTTCCCATTTTTTCTGAAAATATCATTTTGTGCCTAGTTTAGTGAGTTCTATTTTGATTTATCACCTATTCACACTCTCCCTCACTTAATACACCCACTTAAATGGTTCATTCAGGAGAAAAGCCATTTTCCTTTTATTTCATTTTTTCATTTGTATTTCATTTTCCTCATCCCCTTTAATGGACTTAGATCTACGATATAAATTGCTATGAAAAAGTCAGAAAATAAGGGAGATAGTTTTCATTCATTCATTTCATTTGATCATATTTACTGAGCACTTACTATGTGCAGAGTACTGAACTAAGCACTTGAAATGTACAATTCAGCAACAGATAGAGACAATCCCTGCTCAACAATGGGCTCACAGTCTAAACGGGGGAGACAGACAACAAAACAACAGGCATCAAGATAGATAAATAGAATCATAGATATATACACATCATTAATGAAATAGAGTAATAAATAATATATACAAATATACACAAGTGTTGAGGGGAGGGGAAGGAGGTAGAGCAGAGGGAGGGAGTGGGGGATTTCTAGTTCCTTTTTATAGGACTCTATCACAACCTAGTGGAAAAACCATGGGCCTGGGAGTCAGCAGGACCTTGGTTCTACCCCCAGCTCCACTATCCTGTATCTACCCCAGCACTTAAACAGTGCTCTGCACATAGTAAGCACTTAACAAATACCAACATTATTATTATAAATGTTGGGAGGGGAGGAGGGGGAGGGGGAAAGGGAGGGCTCAGTTTGGGAAGGCCTCTTGGAGGAGGTGAGCCTTTGAAGAAGGGAAGAGAGGCAGATGTGACGAGGGAGAGCATTCCAGGTCAGTAGTAGGACGTGGGCCAGGGGTTGACAGTGGGACAGGCGAGAACGAGGCATAGTGAACGAGCAACAGTGAACGAGCCAAGTTAGCAGCAGAGGAGTGGAGTGCATGGGGTGGGCGGAAGAAAGAGAAGGGAGGTGAGGTAGGAGGGGGCAAGGTGATAGAGAGCTTTGAAGCCAAGAGTGAGGAGTTTTTGTTTCATGCGAAGGTTGATAGGCAACCATTGGAGGTTTTTGAGGAGGAGAGTGACATGCCCAGAGCGTTTCTTTAGAAAGATAATCTAGGCAGTGGAATGAAGTATTAGACCGGAGTGGGGAGAGACAGGAGGATGGGAGATCAGACAGGAGGCTGATAATAATGTTGGTATTTGTTAAGCGCTTACTATGTGCAGAGCACTGTTCTAAGCGCTGGGGTAGACACAGGGGAATCAGGTTGTCCCACATGGGGCTCACAGTCTTAATCCCCATTTTACAGATGAGGTAACTGAGGCCCAGAGAAGTTAAGTGACTTGCCCACAGTCACACAGCTGACAAATGGCAGAGCCGGGATTCGAAGTCATGACCTCTGACTCCAAAGCCCGTGCTCTTTCCACTGAGCCATGCTGGCTGATGCAATAATCCAGTCGGGATATTATGAGAGGTTGTACCAGCAAGGTAGCAGTTTGGATGGAGAGGAAAGGGAGGATCTTGGCGATGTTGTGAAGGTGAGACCGGCAGTTTTTGGTGACAGATTGGATGTGTGGAGTGAATGAGAGAGCCGAGTCAAGGATGACCCCAAGGTTGCACGCCTGTGGGATGGGAAGGATGGTCGTGCCATCCACAGTGACAGGGAAGTCAGGGATAGGACAAGGTTTGGGAGGGAAGATAAGGAGCTCAGTCTTGGACAGGTTGAGTTTTAGGTGACGGGCAGACATCCAGGTGGAGACGTCCTGAAGGCAGGAGGAGATTCGAGCCTGGAAGGAGGGGAGGAGAACAGGGAAGGAGATGTAGATTTAGGTATCATATGCACAGAAATGATAGTTGTAGCCATTGGAGCAAATGAGTTCACCAAGGGAGTGAGTATAGATGGAGTATAGTATCTCGCAAAACATGCGATGAATGTTATCTTTCAGATTTGGAGCTCACAATTGTAGGTATCATTTATTCATTCAATCATATTTATTGAGTGCTTACTGTGTGCAGAGCACTGTACTAAGCGCTTGGAAAGTACAATTCAGCAATAGAGACAATCCCTGCCCACACCAAGCTTACAGTCTAGAAGGGGGGAGGCAGACATCAAAACAAGTAAACAGGCATCAATATAAATAGAATTATAGATACATACACATCAAAACAAGTAAGCAGGCATCAATATAAGTAAATAGATTTATAGATACATACATACACAAGTGCTGAGAGGCAGGGAGAGAGGGGTAGAGCAAAGGGAGTGAGTCGGGCAACGTGAAGGGGAGGGGTAACTGAGGAAAAGGGGGGCTAAGTCTGGGAAGACCTCTTGGAGGAGGTGAGCCTTCAGCAGGACTTTGAAGGGGGGAAGTGTGATTGTTTGGTGGATTTGAGGAAGGAAGGTGTTCCAGGCCAGAGGTAGGACGTGGGTCAGGGGTCAATGGCAGGACAGGTGAGAACGAAGCACAGTGAGAAGGTTAGCACCAGATAAGTGGAGTGTGCAGGTTGGAATGTAGAAGGAGAGAAGGGAGGAGAGGTAAGAAGGGTCAAGGTGATGGAGAGCCTTAAAGCCAATAGTGAGGACTCTTCTTTGATATGGAGGTTGATAGGAAACCACTGGAGATTTTTAAGAAGCAAGGATGACACCCCCAGCACGTTTCTGTAGAAAGATAATCCAGGCAGCAGAATGAAGTACAGACTGAAGTAGGGAGAGAAAGGAGGTTGGGAGGTCAGGTAGGAGGCTGATGCAGTAATCCAGGCGGTATAGGATGAGTGACTGTACTAACGTGCTAGCAGTTTGAATAGAGAGAAAAGGGTGGATCTTGGCGATGTCGTAAAGGTGAGACCAGCAGGTTTTGGTCACTGATTGGATATATGGGGTGAATGAGAAAGTGTAGTCAAGGATGACACCAAGGTTGCAAGCTTGTGAGATGAAAAGGATGGTTGTGTCATCCACAATGATGGGAAAGTCAGGGAGAGGACAGGGTTTGGGAGGGAAGATAAGGAGCTCAGTCTTGGACATGTTGAGTTTTAGGTGGCGGGAGGACATCCAAGTAGAGCTGTCCTAAAAGCAGGAGGAGATGTGAGCCTGGAGGGAGGGAGAGAGAACAGGGGAGAAGATATAGATGTGGTGTCATCCACATAGAGTTGATAGTTGAAGCCATGAGAGTGATTGAGTTCACCAAGCAAGTGAGTGTAGATGGAGATTAGAAGGGGACCAAGAACTGACCCTTAAGGGACCCCTACAGTTAAGGGTGGGAGGGAGAAGAGGAGCTGCAAAGGAGACAGAGAATGAACGGCCACAGAGATAAGAGGAGAACCAGGAGAGAATGGAGTCAGTGAAGCCAAGGTTGGATATTGAGGAGAGGGGGTTGGTCCACAGTGTCAAAGACGGCTGAGAGGTCAAGGAGGATTAGGATAGAGTAAGAGCCGTTGGATTTGGCAAGAAGGAAGTCATTGGTGATCTTTGAGAGGGCAGTTTCAGTGGAGTGAAGGGGGCAGAAGCCAGATTATTAGTATGCCCAATTGTCTTTGTTTGTCATTTTTTTAATAAATCATTAAAATCAGTCTAGCAATGAGCTTGAATAAATTCAAGATTTTCTGAATGGGACCTCATGATCTTGGGCCTCTGTTAAAAAATAATGATACTATCTGTTATTAATATTTTGTTATTATTTTGGTATTTATTCAGGTCTTACTATGGACTAAGTGCTGGGCTGGATACAGTCTAAGTGGGAGAACAGATTTAATCGCTATTTTATAGATGTGGGGATTGAGGTACAGAAAACTTAAGTGACTTTTCCAAGGTCATACAGCAGGCAGTGGCAGAGCCAGGATTAGAAGTCAGATCTTCTGACTTTCATTTCTTTGTTCTTTCTATTAAGACAAAGTGTTTGGTGGCATGTATTTCACTCTACATTAGACTTTTTTCCTTATATCAGAAAAATAATCTGAAATATTTACTTTGTATCAAATGATGGACAAGATGCCAAATGGGTACTTGAGATTCTAGGGTCAAGCAGCAGGGGTGTCACTAACTTAGATTCTCACTCGCTCTTCGTGTGACCCTCAGTACCTACACCTCCAGGAGTTACTTGGCCAGCTTCCAAGACCCCCAACCTTCCATAGCCTGTCTTTCAACTTTAGCAGGGTGAAAATGCAGCCCAGACCCACCGACATTTTCTTAACAGTAGGCCACAGGGACCGGAAATATTTTACTTCACACCCTAAGATGAGACATCCAGTCTCTCACTCCCCACAGTTCGGGAATATCCTCTCCGCTTCCTTGCCCTCTGAAATTGCCTGGAAATGTTGATTTCCCCCCATTGCCCCACCCCATCTTCTCTGCCCCTTCACCCTGCCTTTGGGACACTGTGAGCTCGTTGTGGGCCAGAAATGTCTCTGTTTATCGTCATATGTGCTCAGTAGATAATAATAATAATAATAATGATGGTATTTGTTAAGCGCTTACTATGTGCAGAGCACTGTTCTAAGCGCTGGGGTAGACACAGGGGAATCAGGTTGTCCCACGTGGGGCTCACAGACTTCATCCCCATTTTACAGATGAGGTAACTGAGGCACAGAGAAGTGAAGCGACTTGCCCACAGTCACACAGCTGGAAAGTGGCAGAGCTGGGATTTGAACTCATGACCTCTGACTCCAAAGCCCGGGCTCTTTCCACTGAGCCACACTGCTTCTCTATGCAATTTATTGATTGGAAAAAGGGAAACAAAACCTGAAGGAAAGGACTTTGGGGAAAAGCTTCATATGTCACTGTATCTCTAGGATTTTTCCAAACTGGGGAGCATTTTATTAATGTTGGTGCAGCCAAAATGTGGTGCCAGGGGCTCTCTTGGTAACAGGAGTTAGTTTGGCAGGGGTGTAAGGGGAATATGGTAGCCCTGTTCTCCGAGGTATCTCCCAGGTCCCGAAGGTTTGACTGACAACCATCTCTGCACATCCAGCCTTCCCTGACTAAGCCCTCGTTTCCTCTTCTCCCACTCCCTTTTGTGTCTCTCTGACTTGTTCCCTTTATTTATCCTTCCTCCCAACCCCATGTAAATCTGTGATTTATCTATTTATATTAATGCTTGTCTTCCCCTCTGAACTGTAGGCTCACTGTGGGCAGGAAATGTGACTGTGGGGAAGTGGCATGGGCAGGAAATGTGTCTTCAGAGAAGCGGGATGGGTTAGTGGATAGAGCATGGACCTGGGAGTCAAAAGGTCATGGGCTCTAATCCCAGCTCTGCCACTTGTCTGCTTTGTGACCTTGGGCAGGTGACTTTACTTCTCTGGGCCTCAGTTCCCTCATCTGTAAAATGGAGATTGAGACTGTGAGCCTCAAGTGGGACAGGGACTGTGTCAACCCTATCTGCTTGTATCCACCCCAGTGCTTAGTACAGTACCTGGCAAATAGTAAGCGCTTAACTAATTCCCTTATTGTTATTATTATTATTATTATTCATTCATTCATTCAATAGTATTTATTGAGCGCTTACTATGTGCAGAGCACTGTACTAAGCGCTTGGGATGAACAAGTCGGCAACAGATAGAGACAGTCCCTGCCGTTTGACGGGTTTACAGTCTAATCGGGGGAGACGGACGGACAAGAACAATGGCAATAAATAGAGTCAAGGGGAAGAACATCTCGTAAAAACAATGGAAACTAAATAGAATCGAGGCGATGTACAAGTCATTAACAAAATGAATAGGGTAATGAAAATATATACAGTTGAGCGGACGAGTACAGTGCTGTGGGGATGGGAAGGGAGAGGGGGAGGAGCAGAGGGAAAAGGGGGAAAAGAGGGTTTAGCTGCGGAGAGGTAAAGGGGGGGTGGCAGAGGGAGTAGAAGGAGAAGAGCAGCTCAGTCTGGGAAGGCCTCTTGGAGGAGGTGAGTTTTCAGTAGGGTTTTGAAGAGGGAAAGAGAATCAGTTTGGCGGAGGTGAGGAGGGAGGGCGTTCCGGGACCGCGGGAGGACGTGGCCCAGGGGTCGACGGCGGGATGGGAGAGACCGAGGGACAGTGAGGAGGTGGGCGGCAGAGGAGCGGAGTGTGGGGTGGGTGGTAGAAAGAGAGAAGGGAGGAGAGGTAGGAAGGGGCAAGATGATGGAGAGCCTCGAAGCCTAGAGTGAGGAGTTTTTTGTTTGGAGCGGAGGTTGATAGGCAACCACTGGAGTTGTTTAAGAAGGGGAGTGACATGCCCAGATCGTTTCTGCAGGAAGATGAGCCGGGCAGCGGAGTGAAGAATAGACTGGAGTGGGGCGAGTGAGGAGGAAGGGAGGTCAGAGAGAAGGCTGACACAGTAGTCTAGCCGGGATATAACGAGAGCCCGTAGCAGTAAGGTAGCCGTTTGGGTGGAGAGGAAAGGGCGGATCTTGGCGATATTGTATAGGTGAAACCGGCAGGTCTTGGTAACGGATAGGATGCGTGGGGTGAACGAGAGAGACGAGTCAAGGATGACACCGAGATTGTGGGCCTGAGAGACGGGAAGGATGGTCGTGCCATCGACGGTGATAGAGAAGTCTGGGAGAGGACCGGGTTTGGGAGGGAAGATGAGGAGCTCAGTCTTGCTCATGTTGAGTTTTAGGTGGCGGGCCGACATCCAGGTGGAGACGTCCTGGAGGCAGGAGGAGATGCGAGCCTGAATTATGCTCTCCATAGCACTTATTACGGTTCTCTGCATACAGTAAGTGCTCAGTAAGTATGATTGAATGAAAGAATGAAGGATCTGCACACAGTAAGCACTCAATAAATAATAATAATGATGGTATTTGTGAAGTGCTTACTATGTGCCAAATACTGTTCTAAGCACTCGGGTAGACACAAGGTAATCAGGTTGTCCCACATGAGGCTCACAATGTTAATCCCCATTTTACAGATGAGGTAACAGGCACAGAGAAGTTAAGTGACTAGACCAAAGTCACACAGCTGACAAATGGCAGAGCCAGGATTAGAATCCACGACCTCTGACTCCCAAGCCCGTGCTCTACAATTGAATATTGATGAATGGTGAACGAATCCCACCATGAGCCACAGGCCACCATAATATTAGTTCACTTCAGGTCATAGAAGGCCAGATCTTTACAGCAGTCCTTTCCCAGACATGGAAAATCTTGACTAACGGTTCTTAGGAGTTCCAGTAACCACTCATTGCAGGAGAGCTGACCCCTCCTGCCCCTGGGATCTTCTCCTCTGACTCAGTCTGCCTGGAGGACTTTTTGCCAAGGCAGATTTTAGTTGGTAAAGGAATATGTCCTTTCCAAAAGCCAGCAAAATACTGACTACAATTAAACTATGTTCAGGAACCTTCCTTTTCAAGAAAGATTTCAGTTTGGCTGCAAATTTTTCATTGAACTTTTTCCCATGCTGTCAGTGTGCAAAGCTGTTATTGTGCAATGATCATTTGTGTTATGAATGGAGTAATTTGCCTTTCAATTTATTTTAAAGCACAGAGGAGAATTAGCACAAATAATGCATTTAAAAAATTAAATTAATAACATGACCATCAAATTATCTACTGGATAGAAGGAAGGTTTTGTATTGATGTCTGTCTCCCCCACTCTAGTCTGTAAGGTAGTTGTGGGCAGATAATAAGGGTGGTATTTGTTAAGTGCTTACTGTGTGCCAAGCACTGTTCTAAACGCTGGGGTGGATACAGTTCCTGTGCCGAGAATAGGGCTCACAAGTCTTTTTCCTCATTTTATAGATGAAGGAACTGAGGCCCAGAGAAATTAACTGACTTGCCCAAGGTAACACAGTAGATAAGTGGAGGAGCCGGGATTAGAAACCATGACCTTCTGACTTCCAGGCCCGTGCTCTATCCACTACGCAATATGACTGAATTAATGAGGGTCTAGAATATTTGTTAATATTTTACATATGATTCATAATCAATCCTCCCTTTCTTCTCCATCCAAACTGCTACCAAGTGAATATAATCCCTCATCCTATCCTGCCTGGATTACTGCATCAATCTCCTTCCTGACCTCTCTGCCTCCTGTCTCTCCCCACTCCAGTCCACACTCCATTCTACTGCCCAAATCATTTTCCTTCAAAAAAGTTCAGCCAATGTTGCCCCACTCTCAAGAAATTCCAGTGGTTGCCCATCCACCTCCACATCAAACAAAAATTCCTCACCATTGGCTTTAAAGCACTTAATCTCCTTCCCCCTCCTACCTCACCTCGCTACTCTCCTATTACCACCCAGCCCATACACTTTTTCCTCTAATGCTAACCTCACTATTCCTCGATCCATCTACCTCACCCTGACATCTTGCCCACATCCTACCTCTGTTCTGCAATGCCCTCCCTCCTCATATCAGACAGATAATTGCTCCCCCCAAACCTTATTGAAGGCAATCTCCTC
Source organism: Ornithorhynchus anatinus (assembly GCF_004115215.2). Taxonomy (NCBI): domain Eukaryota; kingdom Metazoa; phylum Chordata; class Mammalia; order Monotremata; family Ornithorhynchidae; genus Ornithorhynchus; species Ornithorhynchus anatinus. The sequence continues at coordinate 162,505,104 of NC_041728.1, forward strand.
CAAGAGCCCTTCCCTAACTAAACCTCCTCTCCTCTTCTCCCACTCCTTTCCCCATAACACATATGTATATATCAGTAATTTTTTAAAAATTTATTTACATCAATGTCTGTCAAGCTCTCTAGACTGTAAGCTAATTGTGGGCAGGAATGTGTCTGCTGGTTGTTATACTGTACTCTCCCAAGTGCTTAGTACAGTTCTTTGCTCACGGTAAGTGCTCAATAAATATGATCGAATGAATGAATAAGCAGTTGCTTGCTCGGTGGGGCGTGGTTGTCACTGCTTATTTAAAATATACAAAGATCAAAGTGTGCCTTCAACTTACTAGACTTTCTCCTTGATGACACATTAAAGACAAGCTGTTTGGATGCTTAAGCATTTGAGAAATGCTACAGTTGTTTATTGAATGTTATTTCTGCTGCTTAATGAGCTGCAGTATTGTTCTGATGAATAGTACAATATTTATTATGGACTACTCTGGCAATGAAAATGATATGGTACATTTAATTCTCCTATTTTATATCCTGTTCCCTCAGTGATCTGTTTCCTATGAATAATTGTAGATTGTGACAGTAAGATTTTTTGGGAATGTTAAAGCAAAAGGTCAGGTGAAATCCTTCTTCAAAAAAAGAACTTGCAAAATGTTTGTGAATTTAGAATTTGGAAGGTGCTGAGTGAGCATTCTTTTCAAATACTTTATGACCTACACTTAGTACTTATGGACTTATAATATTTATAAAAGCAGCGTGGCTCAGTGGAAAGAGCACGGATTTAGGAGTCAGAAGGCATGGGTTCTAATCCCGGCTACGCCACCTGTCAGCTGTGTGACTTTGTGCAAGTTACTTGACTTCTCGGTGACTCAGTTACCTCATCTGTAAAATGGGGAATAAGACTGTGAGCCCCAAGTGAGACAATCTGATTACCCTGTATTTACCCCAGAGCTTAGAACAGTGTTCTGCACATAGTAAGCACTAAACAAATACCAACATTATTATGGACACTCTCAGTGAGTGTTAGACTGTAAACTCCTTGTGGACCAGAATCTTGTCTACTAAATCTACTGTCCTCTCCAAATTGCTCAGCACAGTTTTCTGCAGTAAGTGCTCAGTAAACACAGCTGATTGATTTACATTAATTTACTTATTTCTCTATTCAACTTTCCATACTTTTGCTACTGATCAATAAATTACCGGTATCAGGTAAGGTATGGAGCTTACCACTGTGCTAAACTCTAGTGAGAATAGTTTGGTCCCTCCCCTCAAGGAGGTTTCAATCTAATGAAGATTTTACAATCTAGCAAGATCTCCACACTTTATTGTTATTGGCACCAACTACCCAGCCCCAATGATTCATACCTTTGAGTCTCCCCCAGTCAATCACTCAATGGTATTTATTTAGCCCCTACTTAGTGCAGAGTACAGTACCATACTCTGCATTTACATTTTAAACTCCTTGAGGTCAGGCATCATATCTTTTACTCAAGTGTAATCTCCCAACCTTCTGACATTCAATAAAGACTTGATCAATGGAAAAATTGGCCCAAACCTAACCCCAATAGAATAGGAAAAAATGTGAGGAAAAAATGACTGATATATGATCTATAGCATTGTTGCTCGCTCCTTACCTCATCGAGCCAAATGTTTTATTCCGGAAAAAGCCCATCTTGCAAGTCAATTCTCATCTGGGGGATTGGAAGTGACAGGGAGTAGGATTGAAGTCCATACATTCTTGGGACTGATGCTCCTCATTTCTGATGGACTCTTGTGCATGTGGGAACTCTAAACCAGACTGAATAATGCATAGTCATGAAGTTCAAACCCCAAACTCTAAATGGTTACTAAAAACACTAAAGATTTACTTCCCCACAACAGAGAATCTGGGAAAAACATGCAGAGTGGCCACACCACTTGAACCATCACCTAAATAAAATGCTGTCCTCCTAAGAAAACAATATGATTTTTTGTGCCTTTTTTATTCCCTGTCAGAAGAGATTATTCATCCTAAAATGTATATGTCTAAACACTGTGGCCATTAAGTTTGTGCAATTTTTCTATCTAATGTATTATTTAGCTTGGCCACAGGCTTCTGTTTTCCCAAGAAATGACTAGTACATTATCTTAAGTTTCCAGAAGGACAAACATGAAAATTATACCCTTATATAAACCCTGCAGAGGGACATTTTGGAAGCATCAGTGATTTAATCCCAAACTCTACCCAAAAGAAAAGGTTACATTTATTTGAAATCTTATGCTGCCGTCTGGGTGAAAAGATTTATGGAAGGAAATAGCCTTGCTAGTAATGTTTAACACTCTTCTTAGATGAGTCAGTTATATTTCCTTACTTTTAATTTATCCTGTAAATCAGCAAGTTGGAAAGAACTATAGCAATATGTAGTAACCAAAAGGTGATTCTATAAATTGGTGGTTTTCAGTTGGTGGTTGGAGAAAGCAGTGTGGCTTAGTGGAAAGGGACCGGGCTTGGGGTCAGAGATTGTGGGTTCGAATCCCAACTCTGCCACTAGTCAGCTGTGAGACTTTGGGCAAGTCATTTAACTTCTCTGTGCCTCAGTTCCCTCCCCTGTAAAATGTTGATTAAGACTGTGAGCCCCACATGGGATAACCTGATAATCTTGTATGTACCCCAGCACTTAGAACAGTGCTTGGCATATGGTAAGCACTTAACAAATACCATTATTATTATTATTATTCAGTTCAGTTTTAGTACTTTTAAGAAGCCTTATAATCATTAGCCAACTAATCAGTAGTATATATTGAGCGCTTACTCTGGGCAGATCACTGTACGAAGTTCTTGGGTAAATGCAATAGAGTTGTTAGGCATGGTCCCTGCCTTCAAAGATCTAACATTGTAGTAGGAGAATAAAACATTTTGAAAAATTGCAAATATGGAGAAGCTACAGACTTTAAAATCTCCTATGAAGGGATATGGGCAGATGCTGAAAATATGGGTAAACATGATGGGTAGATGAGAGATTAATCAGGGAATGCTTCCTGAAGGTGATGTCTTCCTGAAAGAGTTTGAAGATAGAGCAGTGATCAAACTAATGTGATGTGTTGGGTGGGGGGGAATTCTAGAAAGACATAAGAATGCAATAAGTTTACCAAAAGGTGTACTGTTCTTTCTGTTTGGTAGTTCTAACCTATTGAATTGATGTCAGTATTTAATAAAAGGGGGCTTTTTGTAACTAGCAATTTTCTTTGATACTCTGTGACACCCCTTTATGAGTGGGAACCTTAGGAGGCTCAGATTCAACATGGAATGTAATAGAATGTCACAAATAGATAGGCCAGTTCATACATCTTGCATTCATTCAGTCATTCATTCAACTGCATTTGTTCATTCATTCATTCATTCGTATTTATTGAGCGTTTACTATATGCAGAGCACTGTAATAAGCACTTGGAATGTACAATTGGGCGACAGATAGAGACAATCTCTGCTCCTTACTGTGTGCAAAGCACTGCACTAACTACTTGGGGAGTACAATATAACAACAAATATGCGCATTCCTGCCCACGATGAGTTTGCCAAAAGTTTGAAGTAATCATGTGAGTTGAACTCTTCCTTCCTCTCAAACCCAGTTGCTCACTATAAATCATTCTCGTCTTTCTTGCTGCCAAAATTTTGCTTATGTGCTTCTCCAGCCTAGAATTCTCTCCTCCTTAGCATCTGGCAGGCTACTGCTCTCAGGCCAATCAGACAATCAGTGGCATTTATTGAGCTCTGACTTTGTGCAGAGCACCGTACTAAATACTTGGAAAAGTACAGTACTGCAGAGTTGTTAGATGTGAACTCTGCCCCCAAATACTTACAGTCTATATGGGGAGACAGACATTAAAAAAGATTAGAGAAAGGGGAAATAGTATAGTAGAAGAATATTTACAGGGGCACTGTGGGTCTGGGGTGAGTATGACATGCTTTAGGGATATACAGCCAAGTGCAGAGGAGAGGGCAGTTAGGGGAACTAAAGGACTTATTCTGGGAAGACTGTTTGGAGATATGATTTTAAGAGGGTTTTCAAGGTGGGGTGAGTGGTGGAGTGTTGGATATGAAGGGGAATTCAAGTCCTGAGGGAGAACATGGGAAAAGGGGTCAATTAGTCAATCAATCAGTTGTAATTATTGAGCGCTTACTATTCTAAGCATTTGGGAGGGTACAGCGCAGCACAGTTAGCAGACATCTTCCCTGCCCATATTGAGCTTACAGTCTAGAGGGAGAGGCAGACATTAATATGAATAAATAATTCATACAATATTATTTAAAGATCTGTCCATAAGTGCTGTGGGGTTGAATGTGGGGTGAATATCAAATGCCCAAAGGTCAGAGACCCAAGTGCATAGATGATGGAGAGGGGAGAGCGAGCCAGGGAAAAGAGGGCTTAATCAGGGAAGGCATCCTGGAGGAGATGTGACCTTAATAATTCTTTGAAGGTTGGGAGAGTGGTGGACCGGTATATATGTAGGGAAAGGGAGTTTCAGGCTAGGGGGAGGATATGGGATAGGAGTTGGCAGCAAGATAGACAAGATCGGGGCACGGTGAGTAAACTGGTGCTAGAAGAGTGGAGTGCAGTAGGATATCAGTGACGTGAGGTAGGATGGGGCAAGCTGATTGAGTGCCTTAAAACCGATCAGTCAATCCAATCAGCCGATTAATCAATAATATTAATAAGCAGGCAGAGAACATGTCTACTGACTCTGTAGTATAGTACTCTCCCAAATGCATAGTTCAGTTCTCCACAGATAGTAACTTGCTGAGGAGTTTCTGTTTCAGTTTCTTCGAAGTTCTTCTGAAATCATAACACCTGCAGGTCATCTTCCTCTCACAAGCCCTTGAACCATGGCAGGAAGCTACTCATACTAAGCAAGTTACCCACATCGGTCTGGGATAGACAATTTGGTCATTGTCTTTTCAACATCTACACATCCCTGAAGTCAAGTAAGGAAATCTCAACAAATGTGTTCCCAACTAACTGTCATTAAAAGAAGGAAGGAATCAGTCTGTTTCTTTACATCCCCAGAAGAGGAATTTTTGCTACAAAAATGTTCTCTCATACTATCATCAAAAGACAGAACTAGCTCATCATGCAAGATTCTGATGAACTGGAATTAAGGAAAGGAGTTTGGGGATTTCTTTAGACATAAAAGGTATGAACCTTTCATGTAAAATCAATCAGTGGTATTTAATGAATTCTTACTGTGTGCAATGAGTTGTACTAAGCGCTTGGAAGAGTATAATACAACTGAGCTGATAGACACTATATCTTAAACAGAGAGAAATACTTCATGATTCATTCATTCAATATAATTTATTGAGCTCCTACTGTGTGCAGAGCACTGTAATAAGCACTTGGGAGAGTGCAGTACGACCATAAATGGACACATTCCCTGCCCACAGTGAGCTTATAGTCTAAAGGCGGGAAGACAGACATCAATACGAATAAATTACAGATACGTACATAAGTGCTGTGGGGCTAGGAGGAGGGAAGAACAAAGGAATCAAATTAGGGCAACACAGGAGTTGGAAAAGAGGAAAGGAGTGGTTTAGTCTGGGAAGGCCTCTTGGGAGAAATGCACCCTCAATAAGGATTTGAAAGTGGGGAGAGTAATTATGTGTCAGATTTAAGGAGGGAGGGCATTCCAGGCCATAGGCAGGATGTGGGCTAGAGATTAGAGAAGTGAAATTGAGGTACACTGAGAAGGCTGGCACCAGAGGAGCGAAGGGTGTGGGCCGGGTTGTAGGAGAGTAGCGAGGTGATGTAGGAGGGGGCAAGGTGGTGGAGTGCTTTAAAGCCAATGGTGAGGAGTTTTTGTGTGATGCGGAGGTGGATGAGTAACCACTGGAGTTTTTTGAGGGGCGCAATGTCATGGCCTGAACCTTTTTCTAGAAAAATGACCCAAGCAGCAGAGTGCAGTATAGACTAGAGAGGGGAGACACAGGAGGCTGGGAGATCAGCAAGGAGGTGAATTGTATTCACGTGATAGAGGTTTGGAGGAGAGGATAGGGTGGGTTTTAGTGATGTCATGAAGGTGGGACCTACAGGATATAATGATGGGTTGAATATGCAGGTGGAAAGAGAGAGAGGAGTCAAGGTTATGGGCTTGTAAGACAGGAAAGATGAAGATGGGAAACTCTTCCTCTAATATGGGTCCTGTTGTTTTTGTCATTCATTCATTCATTCATTCAATAGTATTTATTGAGCGCTTACTATGTGCAGAGCACTGTACTAAGCGCTTGGGATGAACAAGTCGGCAACAGATAGAGACAGTCCCTGCCGTTTGACGGGCTTACAGTCTAATCGGGGGAGACGGACAGACAAGAACAATGGCACTAAACAGCGTCAAGGGGAAGAACATCTCGTAAAAACAATGGCAACTAAATAGAATCAAGGCGATGTACAATTCATTAACAAAATAAATAGGGTAACGAAAATATATACAGTTGAGCGGACGGGTACAGTGCTGTGGGGATGGGAAGGGAGAGGTGGAGGAGCAGAGGGAAAAGGGGAAAATGAGGCTTTAGCTGCGGAGAGGTAAAGGGGGGATGGCAGAGGGAGTAGAGGGGGAAGAGGAGCTCAGTCTGGGAAGGCCTCTTGGAGGAGGTGATTTTTAAGTAAGGTTTTGAAGAGGGAAAGAGAATCAGTTTGGCGGAGGTGAGGAGGGAGGGCGTTCCAGGACCGCGGGAGGACGTGACCCAGGGGTCGACGGCGGGATAGGCGAGACCGAGGGACGGCGAGGAGGTGGGCGGCAGAGGAGCGGAGCGTGCGGGGTGGGCGGTAGAAAGAGAGAAGGGAGGAGAGGTAGGAAGGGGCAAGGTGATGGAGAGCCTTGAAGCCTAGAGTGAGGAGTTTTTGTTTGGAGCGGAGGTCGATAGGCAACCACTGGAGTTGTTTAAGAAGGGGAGTGACATGCCCAGATCGTTTCTGCAGGAAGATGAGCCGGGCAGCGGAGTGAAGAATAGACCGGAGCGGGGCGAGAGAGGAGGAAGGGAGGTCAGAGAGAAGGCTGACACAGTAGTCTAGCCGGGATATAACGAGAGCCCGTAATAGTAAGGTAGCCGTTTGGGTGGAGAGGAAAGGGCGGATCTTGGCGATATTGTAGAGGTGAAACCGGCAGGTCTTGGTAACGGATAGGATGTGTGGGGTGAACGAGAGGGACGAGTCAAGGATGACACCGAGATTGCGGGCCTGCGGGACGGGAAGGATGGTCGTGCCATCCACGGTGATGGAGAAGTCTGGGAGCGGACCGGGCTTGGGAGGGAAGATGAGGAGCTCAGTCTTGCTCATGTTGAGTTTTAGGTGGCGGGCCGACATCCAGGTGGAGACGTCCCGGAGGCAGGAGGAGATGCGAGCCTGAAGGGAGGGGGAGAGGACAGGGGCGGAGATGTAGATCTGCGTGTCATCTGCGTAGAGATGGTAGTCAAAGCCGTGAGAGCGAATGAGTTCACCGAGGGAGTGAGTGTAAATGGAGAACAGAAGAGGGCCAAGAACTGACCCTTGAGGAACTCCAACAGTTAAAGGATGGGAGGGGGAGGAGGCTCCAGCGTAGGAGACCGAGAATGATCGGCCAGAGAGGTAAGAGGAGAACCAGGAGAGGACAGAGTCCGTGAAGCCAAGGTGAGATAAGGTATGGAGGAGGAGGGGATGGTCGACAGTGTCAAAGGCAGCAGAGAGGTCAAGGAGGATCAGAATGGAGTAGGAGCCATTGGATTTGGCAAGAAGGAGGTCATGGGTGACCTTAGAGAGAGCAGTCTCGGTAGAGTGGAGGGGACGGAAGCCAGATTGGAGGGGGTCTAGGAGAGAATGGGAGTTAAGGAATTCTAGGCATCGATTGTAGACGACTCGTTCTAAGATTTTGGAAAGGAAGGGTAGTAGGGAGATAGGACGATAACTGGAGGGGGAAGTGGGGTCAAGAGCGGGTTTTTTTTAGGATGGGGGAGACGTGGGCATGTTTGAAGGCAGAGGGGAAGGAGCCCTTGGAGATTGAGTGGTTAAAAATAGAAGTTAAGGAAGGGAGGAGGGCAGGGGCGATGGTTTTAAGAAGGTGAGAGGGAATGGGGTCCGAGGCACAGGTGGAGGGGGTGGCACTTGCGAGGAGGGAGGAGATCTCCTCTGAGGATACTGCAGGGAAGGATGGGAAAGTAGGGGAGGGGGTTGTTGGGGGGGGGAGGGGAGAGGCGGAGGGGTGACTTTGGGGAGCTCAGACCTGATCGTGTTGATTTTCGTGAGGAAATAGGTGGCCAGATCATTAGGGGTGAGAGATGGGGGAGGGGGAGGAACAGGGGGCTGTCGAGTCGTGTCCGACCCAAAGCGATGCCATAGACACATCTCTCCCAGAATGCCCCATTTCCATTTGCAATTGTTCTGGTATTGTATCCATAGAGTTTTCTTGGTAAAAAATATGGAAGTGGTTTACCACTGCCTCCTTCTGCGCAGTAATTGAGTTTCTGGCCTCGACTCTCTTCCATGCTACTGCTGCCCACAGGTGAGTTTTGACTTGTAGCAGATTGCCTTCCACTGGCTAGCCACTGCCCAAGCTAGGAATGGAATGGACAGGCCTCTGCTTGACTCTCCCTCCTATAGTCGACAGTGGTAGAGTACTGGAAACTCTCCAGGTCCGACCCTGAGAGGGGATATGGGTCTAACTAGGAGTAAATGAGAAGCTCACAGTAAAACTAAATGAAGACTCTTTCTCCAAGCTTTTCCTGTGAAAAACTCTGTCCCCTCCCACAGGGAGATGGAGCTCTCCCACTGATAACAGAGAAGCCTAAATCTTCCAAGGATATCCCAGTATCTTATGGGAACTGTTGGCAAAACCAGCCTCTTTGCCTTATGGGCTCTGCAGTTTGTGCTTCCACTTCCTAACATGAAATTATCCTATTAGGCTAGTTCAATTTACGTGTGTTAAAGCATTCTACCTCAGCTGTGACCTCACTGTCAACAAGTCGATCAATCAATTATTCAGTTGTATTTATTGAGTGCTTATTGTCTGCAGAGCACTGTACTAAGCACTTGAGAGAAGACAATATAACAACATTGCAGAGTTGGTAGACCTGTTATCTGCCTAGGACAGCTTACAGTCTGGAAGGGAAGACAGACATTAATATGAACAAAGGAATTGCAGATATGTACTTAAGTGCCGAGGGGCTGAGGGAGGAGTCAAAAAAGTGAGCAAATTCACATGCAAGGGGGATGTAGAAAGGAGTGGGAGAAGAGGAAATGAGGCTTTAATCAGGGAAGGCCTCTTGGAGGCGATTTGCTTTCAGTAAGGCTTAGAAGGTGGAGAGAATAATTGGCAGATGTGAAGAGAGAGGGTATTCCATGCCAGAGGCAGGATGCAGGTGAGGGGTTGTTGGTGAGATCAATGAGATCAAGGTAGAATGAGTAGGTTGGCATTAGAGGAACTAAATGTGCAGGCTGGGTTGGAGTAGGAGAGCAATGAGGTAAAGTAGGAAGGGGAAAGGTGATTGAGTGCTTTAAAACCAATGATAGGGAGTTGCTGTTTGATTAGGTGGTGGATGGGCAACCACTGGAGGTTACTGAGGAGTGGAGAAACAAACTAAACATTTTTGTAGAAAAGTGATCTGGGCAGCAGAGCGAAGTGTGGACTGGAGTGGGGAGAGACAGGGGGCAGGGAAGTCAGCAAGGAAACTGATGCAGTAGAAATATGATAGATGCTTGTATTAACATGGGAGAAGTTTAGATGAGAGGTAAGAGTGGATTTTAGTGATGTTATGAATGTGGAACCGAAAGAAGTTAGTGATGGAATAAATACGTGTGTTTGAATGAGAGAGATGAGTTGAGGGTAACACCAAAGTTTTGGGCTACTGAGATAGAAAGGATGGTGGTGCTGTTCACAGTGATGGAAAAATCTCAGGAAGGATAGGGTTTGAGTGGGAAGATGAGGAATTCTGTTTTGGACATGTTAAGTTTGAGATGTCAACCAGGCATCCAAGTAGAGTTGTCTGGAAGGTAAGAGGAAATGCAAAATAACAGGGAAGGAGAAAGATCAGGGCTGGGGACATAGATTTGGGAAACAGAGAGGTGATAATTGAAGCCATGAGAGCAAATGAGTTCTCCAAGGGATGAGAATAGAAGGGGGACCCAGAACTGAACCTTGAGGGATTCCCACAATTAGGGTGTGGGAGACAGCGGAAGAACCCATGAATGAGGCTGCGCATGAGTGGTCGGAGAGATAGAAGAACCAGGAGAGGACAGTGTCAGTGAAGCCAAGATTAGATAATGATTCCAGGAGAAGGGGTTGGCCGACAATTTCGAGGGCAGCTGAGAGGTTGAGGAGGATTAGGATGGAGTAGATGTCATTGGATTTGGAAAGAAGGAGATCATTCGTGACCTTGGCGAGGGTGGTTCCTGTGGAGTTAGGGGGTTGGAACCCAGATTGTGGAGGGGCAAAGAGCGAATTGGAGGAGAGGAACTGGAGACAGTTGGTGTAGATAACTCACTCAAGGAGTTTGGAGAGGAGCATTGCCAAGAATACTAACCTAAACACTGACTGCCTCAATCCCTGGAAAACAGCATTAAGACAAAATTTAGGGATTGGATTAAGGTAAAGACTAGGGTTAAAACCACGGTTAGACTAGGGTGAATTTTTGGTAAACTCAAGATTCAACAGTTTAAATATATGTCTCTTTGAGTATATGAATTTTCAAAGCCTGATTAAAATCCTGTCTCCTCCAAGAGGCCTTCCCCATCTAAACCCTCATTTCCCCTACTCCCTCTCCCTTCTTCATCAACTTTGCACTTGGATTTGTATCTTTTATTCACTTCCACAGCACTTATGTACATATCCATAATGTATTTTAATGTCCGTATCCCCTCTACACTGTAAATTCCTTGTGCGATGGGAATGTGTCAAACAACTCCATTATATTGTACTCTCCCAAGTGTTTAAGTACTTGCTTCACACACAGTAAGCACTCAGTAAATTGATTGATTGATTGACTCTTAATTTAATGTGTCAAAGCTTAAACACTGTTGCTTGATTGTCCATAATTTTGAGAGTCCAGATAATGCAAAGTAGGTTGAGCGTTGGCCTGGGAGACAAAAAGGTCATGAGTTCCAATCTCAGATCTGCCAGTTGTCTGCTATGTGGCCTTGTGCAAGCCACTTCACTTCTCTGGGCCTCAGTTACCTTATCTGTAAAATGGGGATTAAGATTGTGAGCCCCATGTGGTACAGGGACTGGGTCCAACCCAATTTGCTTGTAGCCACCCTGGTGCCTGCCACATAGTAAGTGATTAACAAATACCACAATTACCATAACTGTTTGCTCTTTTGTGTTAAGGCAGGCAGTCCAATTCAACCCACTCAGGTGCACAGGTATTATGTCTATCTTCACATTTCCAGTTAATGGAACCTCAAATTCCCTCGGTAGTCAATTCAGACGTTCAGTCACCCTCTCCGTGCAGGAAATCCTTCTTACAGTTAAATCTCTCTCTTTTGGGTGCTCAGTTCTAGAGTCCATTTTGAAATAAGCAGGATGTCAGCGTACCTGTCGAGAAGTGTTGGCTCCCTGGTAGGCACCTGAGGCCCATTATTTGGCTTTTTAATACTCGTTCCCCTTGTGACCATCATCACCCTAAGCTAGCAGGAGCCAAATGAACATGTGTGGACAGTAGGTGCCAAATAATGTAATTTTATTGAAATGTGCAGGAGGCTTTTCATTGGCCTGATTACATTACACTATCCTACCATATATTCTACATTGAATTCAAAAATATGCAGCATAAGGAAAATGCTAGCGCCATCTGCCAGGCAAAATAACTATAAAGTAGAGAAATCAAGTTTTTAATGGATCCATAGAGAGAAGCTAGTGTTATTTTTGAATGTCAGTGCAAATAAACTCTTGAGCAGAGTTATATAGTCATTCAACTTTCTTTTAATTTATAGCTCCATTAAGTCCAAGTTCAAGTTTTAGGTAAACTAGAACCTTCTCAAAAGAAGATGGGGATGTTTCACTTGCATGAAGGAGTTTTACACTGACCTTTCTTTTCACGAACGTGAATTTCCATCCAATTCTAATAGAAAGACCAGGATTGTAATTTTAATTTATGCTTAAATAAATATTTCTCTGTATCCCATTTCCATGAAAATCACTACATGACCTGGCAGGATTTTCTATTTTTCTTCAGCTGATGCCCAGTTCTGGAATAGCGGGAGCCCTGCCTTTCCAGCCTGCTGTGAGAAGGAGAAACATGGACTTGCTTTTACTCCAGCCTGTATCTCCTACCACCTTCACAGGATCCTGGAATTTAAAGGTCCAATCTGGAGTCCACTCTTCCCCATCACTGCCTCTGAAAAAAAAGTTCCTGGGGGGAAAAAACAAAATCAAGACAGACAAAAAAACCCACCATTTTTTTCTAGCTGTGAACTATTTATTCATTCAGTCAGTTGTATTTACTGTATTTGTAACCGTATTGCTTACTGTGTGTGGAACATTATATTGAGCACTTGGGAGAGTACAATACTACAATAAACAGACACTCAAACATGTATGTTTTCCTTCTCGGGTAAAAGAACAAATGCTTTGTGCTCATGGCAACCCACTGCCAATAATTGCCAGTTTCTGAAGTTTTTCTTTTTTTCTAGATTATCAAATGGGGATCTCATTCCCAATTAGTGTGATTTGGTGATATAACAATAATAGTAAATGGTATTTGTTAAGCTCTCACTATGTGTCAAGCACTACTCTAAGCACGGGGGTGAATATGAGATTATCAGGTTATCCCAAGTGGGGCTAACAGTCTTAATCCCCATTTTACAGATGAGGTAACTGTGGCACAGAGAAGTGACTTTCCCAAAGTCACACAGCTGGCAAAGGATATCCCAAAGGATTTTCCTAGCTATGTCTCTGCAACCCTGGATATTTGTGTTTAGTCCTGCTGATCAAGTGCTAAAGTACTTAGTTCGGTGATCTGCGTGCGGTGAGCGTTCAATAGAGACCAACAATTGGTTAATTGATTCAGCAGAAACCCCTCCCTATCCCCACTCCCCAAGGCTTGTCAGAGAGATGAGGAGGTGGAGCTACTTACAGATTGATTCTCATTCATTCAAGTGATCAGTAAGTGATCTTTATTCTCTATTATTTCCCCAACTATAATTTATTTTACTCTCTGTCTTCTACTGAAGACTGTAAACTCCTTGTGGTCAGGGATAGCATCAATTTAACTATTTCATTGTATTTCCCAAGCACTTAGTATAGTACTCTGCACACAGTAAGCACTCAATAAATCCTTTTGATTGATTTATTCATTGACAGAACACCATTCTTATTTTCAAAGCCCTCCTATGCAATGCGAACTAGTGAAGAGAATGTTGGCCTCAGAGTCAGAGGACCGAGGTTCCCAGCTCTGCCAATTGTCTGCTGGGTGACCTTAGGCAAGTCACTTAACTTCTCTGTGCCTCAGTTTCCTCATTTGTAAAATAATGGTTAAATCCTACTCTCTCTCACCTAGACTGAGAGTCCCATGTGGGGCAGGAACTCTGTCCTACCTGATAAACTTGTACTTATCTTCAAGCTTAGAACAGTGCTTGGCACATAGTAAGTACTTAAAAAACACCATTATTATTATTATTGTTAATAATAATCATCATTATTATTAAAGTCACAATTCCTCCTAGAATTCTTCTTGGAATAACCTCTCATTTCCTCACCTGATCTGCTCTCCAGAATCACTTACATCTGTACCTTTAAATACTTTGTTAGTCACCTCGGTACCCTACCCCACCACACTTAAATAAATGTCCTCATGCTCTACCACTTCCCCTTTTTGTATTTCTTTTGATGTCTGTCTCCCAAGGTATATTATAAGCTTCTTGAGGGCTGAGACTCTGTTGTAATTGGACTCTCTCAAGTGCTTAGTATAGTGCTCTGCACATAGTGAGTGTTCAATAAATGCCACTGACTGGCTGAATGACTGATTGAGGTGTTGTTCCATGGGTACCAAAAGAGCACAACAACGGTGTGAAGTTGGTCATTTTGATAACTATGGGTCAGCAATAGTGGGTCACCCAGTGGTCCTTTCATTAGAAAGTTTTCCCTGACTATCAAGGACCTTTACTCCATATTTTCTCTCTCATCAGTCTTTCGGTTTGGGGGAGGCCTTTTGTAAGACTTATCTTCAAGGTTAATATTTAAGTATAAATTAAGTATAACTCCCCTCTAACGACAAGTTGGCAAACAGATTTGCCGACTCCACCACACATTAGAAGGAATTTTAATGCATCATCCATAATAGAAACAAAACATGTTTAAACTAAGACTTAAAGTAGCTCTGGTGACCAAAGCCTTGATCTGATTTCCCTTCACTCAGCTCTTGTCAGTTGAAACACACCTCCGGTGTGGGTGGGTCACAGTTGTACAAGGATTAAACAGAGTGTGAATGTCTTTATCTCTTTGAAAGGTGGATTTTCCAAGAAGTTTGACTGAGTCAACAAAAGTGAAAACAGAATTGATCTTAATTTGGGCTAATCTAAATAAAACATTGGCTCCCAATGTAGTTCATATTTTTTTTGTCATTAATAATTACCTAGTATATGATCGAGTCTTTAAAACTGAATTTCTTCTAAAGTTGACTAAATATTATTATAGGAATAAGTGACATGTTTTAATAAATATTCTTTGAAGGTATTGCAGAAACTTCTTTTAAGAGATTAAGAAGTAGATGTTATCAGAAAAACACTACAAATCTAGTTTTAAAATTTCAGTGGGAACATACTAACTTATTTCAAATCTAACTCATTGTCAACTCTACACATGACTTTCAAACTGACCTACCAAAGTGTGAAAGCATATAAAGTAAACTGATACTGCAATAATGTTAGGATTTCCTTACCACATGAGGAAAAGTCAGCAACTTTGTCTCAGCAAATATAACTGGAAAGTTTACCTAACCCTTGAAGAAATAGCCATTTGTTGCCTAAATTAGATTATGTGTTTCTCATTTTTTCCCATTTTTTTTTCTCTGCTGTACTCTGCTTTTTCATTTTTGTTCCATTGTTTCTGCCTGCCTCTAGTCCATGCACGCATCTGTGTTTTTATACGTGTTTGTATTCCCTCTTCTCATGTTGCTTTTTTTCTCAATGGTATTTATTTTTTCAAGTGATGTAACAAATGCCACAAGAATACAAATTGTCAATTCTATGGTGTGTCCCGTGACAATGTATGGATCCGAAAACTGGACAGTGAAAAAAGAGGATAGAAAGAGCATGGATCTGTTTGAAATATGGTGTTGCAGAAGGCTTGTGCAAATAGCATGGACTGCACCAAAAACAAACAAATGGATTTTGGAACAAATTAAACCAAAGTAGTCTTTGGGAGGCCAAATGACTAGACTTAGATTAGCATAGTTTGGACACATAATCAGGAGGTCTAATTCTTTGGAGAAGACACTAATACTAGGAAAAGTCCATGGAAAATGTGGAAAAGGCAGACCAGCAGCTAGATGGATGGAGACCATAACAACGATAATGGAAGAACCATTAGAAAGATTACGGATTACGGCAGAGGACAGGACGTTCTGGAGAAAGTGTAATCATGGTATTGCTATGAATCAGAAGCAGCGTGGCTCAGTGGACAGAGCCCAGGCTTGGGAGTTAGAGGTCATGGGTTCTAATCCCGGCTCCACTGCTCGCCAGCTGTGTGACTTTGGTCAAGTCACTTCACTTTTCTATGCCTCAGTTCCCTCATTTGTAAAATGGGGATTAAAACTGTGAACCTCACGTGGGACAACCTGATCGCCTTGTATCCTCCCAGCGCTTAGAACAGTGCTTTGCACATAGTAAGCGCTTCCCCCGATTAGACTGTGAGCCTGTCACTGGCCAGGGATTGTCTCTATCTGTTGCCGAATTGTACATTCCAAGCGCTTAGGACAGTGCTTTGCACATAGTAAGGGCTCATTAAATATTATTGAATGAATGAATCAATGAATGAATCAGAAATGACTCAACGGCACATTATAATGATAATAATAATAATAATTTTTAAGTGCTTATTACTTGCCAGGCATCGTACTTAGCCATGGGATAGATACAAGGTAAACAGGTTGGACACAGTCCTTGTCCCTTGAAGGGCTCACATTCTTAATCCCCATTTTATATATGAGGTAAGTGAGGAACAGAGAAGTTAAGTGACTTGCCCAAGGACACACAGCAGACATGTGTGAAGTCAGGATTAGAACTCAGGTCCTCCTCCTCCCAGGAGGCCATGTTGCTTTCTGTTGCTCTGTTTCAGATAGGAGCTCTGCCTTTGAAGCAAGCTTGAATTTCTGTTTTTCTGCAAGTTAGTACTTCCTGTGCGCCTATGGAAAGTGCCTTGTTTTGTACATGCATAAGTGTGGGAAAACATGGGTATGAGATAGTATTTTTGCGTGATTGTGAATAGGTGTGAAGGGACTGTAGTGGGGGGTGTATATGGATAATAATAATAATGTTGGTATTTGTTAAGCGCTTACTATGTGCCAAGCACTGTTCTAAGCGCTGGGGTAGACACAGGGGAATCAGGTTGTCCCACGTGGGGCTCACAGTCTTAATCCCCATTTTACAGATGAGGGAACTGAGGCACCGAGAAGTTGATGTGCAGATGTGTTAATGTTTGCCAAAAAGAAGGAGAGATGGAAATTTAGCGGGGTGTACGTGTGTGTGTCTGTGTTGTAAGGGTGTATTACTGGCTTAAATTACTGGGAGAAATCCTCCCTTGAGAAGAGACCGAATAAGAAATAATTATAGACAGACTAGTAGGAACACGAGTGGGGAAGCAGTGTGGCTCAGTGGAAAGAGCTCGGGCTTGGGATTAGAGAAGCAGCGTGGCTCAGTGGAAAGAGCACGGGCTGTGGAGTCAGAGGTCATGGGTTCGAATCCCGGCTCTGCTACTTGTCAGCTGTGTGACTTTGGGCAAGTCACTTAACTTCTCGGTGCCTCAGTGACCTCATCTGTAAAATGGGGATTAAGACTGTGAGCCCCACGTGGGACAACCTGATTCCCCTGTGTCTACCCCAGCACTTAGAACAGTGCTCGGCACATAGTAAGCGCTTAACAAATACCAACATAAATAAAATAAAATCATGGGTTCTAATTCCGGCTCCACTGCTTGTCAGCTGTGTGACTTTGGGCAAGTCACTTCACTTCTCTGTGCCTCAGTTCCCTTATCTGTAAAATGGGGATTAAGACTGTAAGTCCCACCTGATCACCTTGTATCCCCCCAGTGCTTAGAACAGTGCTTTGCACATAGTAAGTGCTTAACAAATACCATCATTATCATTATTATTGGTAGTAGTATAGTGGAAATGGTATTTATTGAATGCCCACTAGATGTAATGTGGTATACCAAGTGCTTAACATATTCTAACGGAGGAGACAGACATAAAAATAATAAAAATTGAATATTCAATTTAATGCGCATATATCGGAAAGGGAAGGCAAAGGGTATAAAAACTACAAAAGTGTTAGAGGTGGCTTTTGACTTGACAGGAGGGAAATGGAAAAGAGCTAAAGATAAGACAAGCAGAAGCTACTGACAGACACGTTCTTATAGTCACAGACAGATGCTTTTATAAATTCATTCATATCAACCAATCAATCAATGGAATTTATTGAGCACTTACTATTTGCAGAGCACTGTTCTAAACGCTTGAGAGAGTACAATACAAGAGAATACTCTGACGTGTTTCCTGCCGGTAATGAGCTTAAAGTCATCGAGCCATGCCCTCAAGTGAGATGAATTTCTTCAGCATGGGGCCAACCAGTAGTATTGGCAAGACAAGGTAAGATAAATAGCTTTGTGGTGCACTAAAATTCTGGACATTCTCCCAGGGAGCTCTTCCATTATCTCCCTAAAACCCGAAAACCCAAAAAGATGGTAGGAGGAAGAAAGCCACTGATATCTGATTCAGTCTTTTATTTTCATTCATTCGATCGTATTTATTGAGCGCTTACCATGTGCAGAGTAATAATAATAATAATGTTGGTATTTGTTAAGCACTTACTATGTGCCGAGCACTGTTCTAAGCGCTGGGGTAGACACAGGGGAATCAGGTTGTCCCACGTGGGGCTCACAGTCTTCATCCCCATTTTACAGATGAGGTAACTGAGGCACCGAGAAGTGAAGTGACTTGCCCACAGTCACACAGCTGGCAAGTGGCCGAGCCGGCATTCGAACCCATGACCTCTGACTCCAAAGCCCGTGCTCTTTCCACTGAGCCACGCTGCTTCATTGTATCAAGCGCTTGGAAAGTACAATTCGGCAACAGATAGAGACAATCTCTACCCAACAGTCTAGAAGGGGGAGGCAGACAACAAAACAAAACAAGTAGACAGGCATCAATAGCATCAAAATAGATCAATAGAACCATAGATAAAGGCACATCAATAATGAAATGAATAGAGCAATAAATATGTACAAATATACACAACTGCTGTGGAGAGGGGAAGGGGGTAGAGCAGAGGGAGGGAGTAGGGGCAATGGGGAGGGGAGGAGGAGCAGAGGGAAAGGGAGGACTCGTCTGGGAAAGCCTCGTTCTTTTCACAAACAAGGAAAACCTGACCTCAAGGAGAAATAAAATAAACTGACTGGTGCTTCCAGTTGGAAGGTTGAAAGAAGGGATAATAGACTGGAAAGTTCCTTGAGGGCAGGAATCATGCTTACCAACTTTATTGGATTGTACTCTCCCAAGTGCTAGCACAGTGCTCTGGCACACTGTAAGTGCTCAATAAATACCATGTGGTGTTGATTAATAATCAATAACAATGAATACTAAAGTGAATATAATTGAATAAATGGGAGATACCCAGAAAATATTATAAGTTGCTTCTGGAGATTTTGTAATCAAGCTTATTGTAAGCCCATTGTTGGGCAGGGACTGTATCTATCTGTTGCCGAATTGTACATTCCAAGCGTTTAGTACAGTGCTCTGCACACAGTAAGCACTCAATAAATATGATTGAATGAATGCCTACATAGTTGATAGAGGTCGGGTCTGGGACTCAGAAGGTTCTAACCCCGGCTCTGTCATTTGTCTGTTGTGTGACCCTGGGCAAGTCACTTCACTTCCCAAATGCCTCAGTTATCTCATCTGTAAAATGGGGATTGAGATTGTGAGCCCCATGTAGTACAGGGACTGTGTCCAACCTGATTTGCTTGTAATAATAATTATGGCATTTGTTAAGCACTTACTATGTATAAAGCACTCCCAGCGCTTAATATAGTGCCTGGCACATAGTAAGCACTTGAATACTATAATAAAAATTACTATTGTTACCAATCCTTAATATGCATTATTATCTATAGCTGCCTTGATCACCTCTTCCCAAGTCTTTTTGTCACTTGCCATAAAGTGCCATAAAAAAAAAGTCCTGAGCCATGAGAAATTCTTACTTTTAGGCCGTGAGCATCAGAGGAGGTAGCGGTGAAACTGACTGAAGGAGGAGTGGCTAGAGAGATAGAAGACCCAGGTGAGGACAGTGTCAGTGAAGCAGAGGTTAGATAGTGTTTTTGGATAAGGGGGTGTTCTATGATTTTGAAGGCAGCTGAGAGATCTAGGAGGATTAGGACTGGAGTTGGTGAAAAGGAGGTCTTACCTTAGCAAAGATAGTTTCCTTGGAGTGGAGGCAGTGGAAGTTAGGTTAGTTGGGGTCAAGGAGTTATATAGGGGAACGGAAGCTGAGGCAGCAGGATAAACAATTTGCTGGAGGAGTTTGGAAAGGAAGGGTAGAAGGGCGATGGGACAATAACTGGAGAGTACAGTGGGATCAGTGGATAGGAGGTAGGGGAAATACCGCCGTGCTTGAAAATAGAGGGGAAGGAGAGTGAACAGTTAATAATAGTAGGAAAAAGCCTCCTAGGAACAAAACAAATGTTGCAGTTATGCCATGGTTTGTGGAGATGGAGAATTCTGCTAGGGAAAAAGCAGAGATATAGGACCTAGATTACTTTATGCTCACAACCAAATTAACCCGTATTAACTTCCTTTCTCCCTGGTACAGATTGAAGAGAGTATCACACATTCACCAGTGTTGAATCTTGCTGGATCTCTGGGGGAACAAGGAAGATTATCATCATGTGACTTTATTGTTATATTGTAGAACAGTGCTTTGCATACCGTAAGTGATCCATAAGTACAAATGAATGAGTGAATCATCATCATCATGATCAGCAGCAGCAGCAGCATTCATTGAGCACTTACTGTGCTCAATTCATTGAGCTTGAGAGAGTACAATATAAAAGAATTGGTAAAAATCTTACTTAACAACAAGTTTACAGTCTAGAGGGGGAGACAGACATTAATATAAACAAATACTTTATAATATATAATGTGTAATCTATCAGTTATAGATACAGATGTGAGTGCTGTGGGGTGAATACCAAATGCCTAAAGGTCACAGATCCAAGTGCATAGATGACACAGAAGGGAAAGGGAACCAGGAAGAAGAAGGCTTAATCAGGGAAGGGCTTTTGGAGGAGATTCATGCATTCATTCAATCGTATTTATTGAGTGCTTACTGTGTGCAGAGCACTGTACTAAACGCTTGGAATGTACAATTCAGCAACAGATACAATCCCTGCCCCAAAACGGGCTCACGTTAAGACTTTGAAGGTGGGGAGGGTGATAGTCTAGCATATACTGAGGGGGATGGAATTATAGGCCAGAGGGAGGATGTGTGAAAGGGATTGGTGGCAAAATAGACAAAATTGGGGCACAGTGAGAAAGCTTGTGCCAGAGGAGCAAACTGTGCAGGCTGGGATGTAATAGGAAATCACTGAGATAAAGTAGGAAGGAGCAGGCTGATTAGGGCTTTCAAAAGGACCTTCCAGTCAACCAGCACAGTTCCAAACTACTCTTTCCCCTACTTTAGTCCACAAGCCTTCAGGCCTGAGAAAGCCTATAACCTTTATGGTTTTCAATCCTTAGAGAACTGTGGAAAACACACCATGAATTTACATAACACTTTCTTTTTTGCAAGTATTTTCACAGTAATGATTTCATTTATTTATTTATGATATTTGTGAAGCACTTACTATGTGCCGGGCACTGTACTAAGTGCTGGGGTAGATATAAGTTAATCATGTTGGACACAGGCCATATCCCACACAGGGCTCACAATACTAATCCCCATTTTACAAATGAGGTAACTGAGGCACAGAGAAGTTAAGTGACTTGCCTAAGGTCATTAAGCAGATAAGTGGTGGATCCAGGATTCGAACTCAGATGCTTCTGACTTCCAGGGCCATGCTCCATCCACTAGGCCATGCTACTTTTCACACACTCTTATCCTCACAAGATTTTTGTTATGACACTGTTGGATTTATTAAGCACCGTGCACTGTTATTAAAACACATCATGAAATTGAGTTTCACTAATGAATGAAAAATTGATAACCACTAGGTACGATCTGGAAAATCATTTTGGAGAGGCAGGAAGAGTGTGTTCTAATCTACACTTTGCAACAGAAACCTGTAGACACAATTCAAAGTTTGCTGATATCTCAAGTGGACTTTGGATACTCAAGCCAAGAAATACAGTGGGAAGACTGGCTGGTTGAAATATTGAATTATGAGCGTCCTTGTAACTGAGGCTGGCAACATCACATGTTCCTGGGAAAGTTTTTGGATAGAGCTCTGGAAGAAGAAGTCACGGTGATTTTCGACTCAAATGTTTCTTCTGGGAATTGACGATGGGGGGGGGGGCTGTGTTGAGGGGTGGAGACAAGGAATGCAGTTTTGAACAATGGAGTAAGGGCAGTCTCAACCTGTGTAGGGGGTCATAGATGTTATTTGGGACTGTATAAAAGGATATTCTCTTACATCTACTGCTGTTGTTGCTGCTATTACTACTACTACTAATAATAACTGTGGTATTTTTTAAATGCTTACTGTGTGCCAGCCACTCTACTAAGCGCTGGGGTGGATACAAGCAAATCAGGCTGGGCACGGTCTTTGTCTCACATCGGGCTCATGATCTCTATTCCAATTTTACAGATGAGGCAACTGAGGCATAGAGAAGTGAAGTGACCTGCTCAGGGTCCCACAGCAGACAAATGGCAGAGCCAGGATCAGAACCCATGACCTTCTGATTTCCAGGCCCATGCTTCATCCACTATGTCATGCTGTTTCCCCAACAGCTACTACAACTATTAATGATAATGGTGGTATTTGTTAAGTGCTCACTATGTGCAAAGCACTGTTCTAAGTGCTGGGAGGATACAGGGTGATCAGATTGTCCCACGTGGGGCTCACGTGGGGCTCTCATTTTACAGATGAGGTAACTGAGGCCCAGAGAAGTTAGGTGACTTGCCCAAAGTCACATAGCTGACAAGCGGCTATTACTCCTCCTACTAATAATAATGATGGCATTTGATAAGTGCCATATATGTACCAGGCGTGGGTCAGTGGAAAGAGCATGGGCTTTGGAGTCAGAGGTCATGAGTTCGAATCCCAGCTCTGCCACTTGTCAGCTGTGTGACTGTGGGCAAGTCACTTAACTTCTCTGGGTCTCAGTTACCTCATCTATAAAATGGGGATTAAGACTGTGAGCCCCATGTGGGACAACCTGATTCCCCCATGTCTCCCCCAGCGCTTAGAACAGTGCTCTGCACATAGTAAGCGCTTAACAAATACCAACATTATTATTAAGGTGGATATAAGCAAATCGAGTTAGACACAGTCCCGATCCCACATGAAGCTCAGAGTCTCAATCCCCATTTTACAGATGAGGTAAGTGGGCCCAGAGAAGTGAAGTGATTTGTCCAAGTTGACCCAACAGACAAGCAATGGAGGTGGGATTAGAAATCTTGACCTTTGGCCTCCCAGGGCCACTCTCTATCCACTGCGCCATGCTGCTTCTCCCCGTCCTCCCCACGGCCCGGACCTGAGCCCCCCCTTTCCCTCTGCTCTTCCTCCCTTCCCCTGCCACCCTCTACTCTTTCCCCCTTCCCCTCCCCTCAGCACTGTGCTCATTTGTATATATTATTTATTACCCTATTTATTTTGTTAATAAGGAGTATATCTCCTTGATTCTATTTATCTTGATGATGTTGTCTTGTTTTTGTTTTGTTCTGTTTTGCTCTGCCATCTGTCTCCCCCATTTAGACTGTGAGCCCGTCATTGGACAGGAATTGTCTCTATCTGTTGCTGAATTGTACATTCTAAGTGCTTAGTACAGTACTCTGCACATAGTAAGCACTCAATAAATACATATGAATGAATGAATGAATGAATGAATGAATGAATGAATGACCTACTACTACTCTTGCTACTACACCAGAATGACACAATCTGATCCCATATGGAGGACCATCTTCCTAAAAATGAACTTTGAAATTGCTTCTACATAGGTCAGGTCACTATAGAACAAAGTGGGGCATTACCTAAGTAATTGTTATAACACGGGGTAGATTTAGGTCACAGAAGGAGTTATTGCCTGGGCTCTTCCCAGTTATTCAAGAATCACACAATGAGTCAAGGGAATAATTTTCATCAAGAGGTAATGCATTCCCACAGATTGCAATTGACTCCAAAGCTGAAGCACAGAAAAGGCCCCAAAGAGGTTTAAAACTTCCCCAAATGGTCATTCCCAACAATCAGATATTCTTCCATTCTCAAATTCAGCAGGGAAAAGTTCAGATGCAACATTTCTGTCCCGGTTTTTGAGGTCTTTACCTCAGTTTCATCATTTGATTTCAATTATCTAGTATGGTCACTTTTCTCCAAGAGCTTTCTAGGGCTTCTTTGCCAAAATATCTCAGGAAGTATTGCAGGAGGTCATATTGCAGGAGGTCCCAAGACTTCAATTTTGATCCTTCCTCTCTCTTTCCCTCCTTTCTCCCTTCCTTTCTCACTCATTCACTCTCCCTCTGTACCTCCACCTCTATCTCTCCCTTTTCAACTTTCTATCTCTCTCTGCCTCTGTCTCCTTCCTTCACTCCCCACTTCTTTCTTTCATTCTCTCTTTCCTTCTTCATGCAGAGAGAATTAATACTGCAGGCGAAAAGCTAGTAGTAATAATAATTATTATGTTTTTTGTTAAGCATTTACTATGTGTCAGGCTCTGTATTATGCACTGGGATGGATACAAGCAAATCGGGTTGGACACAGTCCTTGTCCCATGTGGGACTCACAGTCTCAATATCCACTTTACAGATCAGGTAACTGAAGCACAGAGAATTTAAGTGACTTGTCCAAGATCACACAGCAGGCAAGAGGCAGGATTAGAACCCATGACATCTGATTCCCAGGCCTGTGCTCTATCCACTATGCACACTGCTTTCTATTAGTGTGAAAGATGAAGGACTTTTTTGAATTCTGATGTGTTGTTTCCAAACAGTAATCTCCCTGATAAGAAATAACACAAACTATGAGGAAAACATTGTATCAATGACTTTTTTTTGTCTTTTGCCTGAGGAGGAATTAATGTATCCTCTCATTTGGGCATGTTACTGCTTGATCCAGTTGCCCTGAAGTTCTCTTGTCATTCGACCACTTCAAGGCCAAAGCAATTTATGCACTATTTTAGTTATGTTGCATACATTTTTTGAAAAATCAGCCCCTTCTTAATTTGACATAAAATATTAAACAAGGGTGAGTATGTTAAGCTTATTGGACCCAGATGTACTCCCTTCCCCCACAAAAGCATTCAACTGCGTTTATGAATCACATTATATAATCAATTTACAAATCATTTTGTAACTTGCCAAGAAACACCGAAAATATATGACCGTGATTTCTGGCAGGCTCAGCCAAAACAAATATAACCAAAATCAAGAGAAGCTACTAGGTGCTCCTGCCTTGTGTCACATGAACTACTTGATTTAGTGGATAATGCCACTCTAGAATTTGGTTTGGATGAAAAAAACAGACTAAATAGGAAAATTCATTTGGCAACAAGAGCAAGAGGGGGCTCTGGAAGCCGCATGGCCCTGTGGAGAGAGCACAGGCCGGGAAGTTAGAAGGATGTGGGTTCTAATCCTAGCTCTGGCATTTGTCTGCTGTGTGACCTTGGGCGAGTCATCTTACTTCTCTGCGCCTCAGTTACCTCATCTATAAAATGAGGATTAACACTGTGAGCGCTTGTGGGATAGGGACTGTGTCCAACCCAATTTACTTGTATCCACTTTAGCTGTTAGTACCGTGGGGAGCCCACACAAGCTGCCTTGTTAGAGACTGTTTGTGATCCCGCGAACAGCAACATCGCTTTGACATATGGGTAAGTACCTGGTAGGCATCTGGAGGCAGCATGGAAGCTTGCAGAGAAGCAAGAAGGAGACACCCTGAGAGCAGCAGAAGCAGCAGGAAAGCAGCACGTGGAAGCAGCAGAAGGCAGCAGGACTTGGAAGCAGAAAGAAGAAGCATCGGCAAAACGGTCTCCTTTGACCACAGACTGGTATTGGACCCTTGGTGGGGTGGAGTGAGTGTGTGGATCTGTTACTCCTTTGCACGTTGGTAAAATTAAGTAAAAAACTTTGCACAGTAACCTTGGTGATCAGAGATGTGGTTTGACTTCTACTAAGTGTCGTGGAAGGTCCAGGATGACATGAACCAGGAGGGCCTCATGACAAATACAGCGCCTGACATATAGTAAGTTATTCATTCATTCAATCGTACTTATTGAGTACTTACTATGTGCAGAGCACTGTACTAAGCGCTTAAGTCCTTACTAACTCCTTAATGAATACCCCAATCATTATTATTATTTCCCCTTCCCAGAAAAGTGATGGAAACCAGCCCTGATTGATGTGGATATGGTGGAATGTGATTGGTGTGATGTCAACTGGTGTAGCGTTTCCTACAGAAACACTCTGGGCATGTCACTCCACTCCTTAAAAACCTCCAGTGGATGCCTATCAACCTTTGCACGAAACAAGAACTCCTCACGCTTGGCTTCAAAGCTCTCCATCACCTTGCC
The DNA here is from genome assembly GCF_004115215.2 of Ornithorhynchus anatinus. Lineage (NCBI taxonomy): Eukaryota > Metazoa > Chordata > Mammalia > Monotremata > Ornithorhynchidae > Ornithorhynchus > Ornithorhynchus anatinus. Next base: position 162,531,027 of record NC_041728.1, read on the forward strand.
CCCTCCTACCTCACCTCCCTTCCTTCTTTCTACTGCCCACCCCGTACACTCCGGTCCTCTGCTGCTCACCTCCTCACGGTTCCCCATCCGCGCCTGTCCAGCCGTCAACCCCTGGCCCACGTCCTCCCTCTGTCCTGGAATGCCCTCCCTCCTCACATCTGCCAAACTAACTCTCTTCCCTTCTTCAAAGCCCTAATTAGAACACCTCCTCCAGGAGGCCTTCCCAGACTGGGCCCCCTCTTTTCTCTCTGCTCCTCTTCCCCTCCTCCCATCCTCTCCTCTTCTTCCTTCCCCTCCCCTCAACACTGTGCTCATTTGTATATATTATTACCCTATTTATTTTGTAAATGAGGTGTATATCTCCTTGATTCTATTTATCTTGATGATATTGTCTTGTTTTGTTTTGTTCTGTTTTGCTTTGCTGTCTGTCTCCCCAATTTAGACTGTGAGCCCATCATTGGGCAGGGATTGTCTCTATCTGTTGCCGAACTGTACATTCAAGCACTTAGAACAGTGCTCTGCCCATAGTAAGTGCATAATAAATATTATTGAATGAATGAACGATATGACTAGATCAATCAATCAATTGATGATATTTATTGAGTGCTCACTGTGCTAGGGAGAGAACAATACAGTGGAGGATTAGCAGTTCACCACGAAGGAGTTACTACAGGCCCCAGAGTGGAACCGCTGCTCCCTGGAGGGGATTCATTCGTTCATTCTTATTTATTAAGTGCTTACTGTGTGCAGACCACTGTACTAAGTGCTTGGAAAGTACAATTCATCAACGGAAGCAATCCCTACCCAACAACGGGCTCACAGTCTAGAAGGGGGAGACAGACAACAAAACAAAACAAGTAGACAGGCACCAATAGCATCAAAATAGATAAATAGAATTATAGATCTATACACATCATTAATAAAATAATAGAGTAATAAATGTATACAAATATACTCAAATGCTGAGGGGAGGGGAGGGTAAGGGGGTAGGGCAGAGGGAGGGAGTAGGGGTGACTGGGGAGGGGAGGAGCAGCGGAGGAAAAGGGGAGCTCAGTCCGGGAAGGTTTCCTGGAGGAGGTGTGCTCTCAGGAGGACTTTGAAGAGGGGAAGAGAGCTAGTTGATCCAGCTATGCTTTGTGAAGCTGTACCTTTTTGAAAACGCCCAGCCACACTCCTCGCAGCAGAATAGCCACTAGCCAAATACCGCAGCCTGGGCCACTTTGGGTCCAATGGGGCCACGAGGGTCCTTTAGTCTTGAAGGGCCAGTCGTCGCTATGGATGCAGGTCAGCTGTCTAGAGGAAGTCCTCACCATACTTCTCAGGGTGGTTGGGTTTGACCTCCTCCTGGGCTTGCTGGGCTCGCTGAAAACTGGAGAGGTTTGAGAACACCCAGCCACAGCAGGGACACAGGCTGGGCTTCTCCCCCCAGAGTAGGTGCTCTTGTAGCTCTAGTAGAAGCTGAACTGGGTGAAGCCTTTGTCACAGGGAGGGGAGCAGTATGGCTTTTGGATCGCTTGGATGCATAGATAACAGTTCAGAGATGAGGAGCACAAGAACCTCTTGCCACAGGCGAACAGAGGAAGGGATGCCTCCCCATATGAGAACCACGATGGGAGAGACCTACGTCAGAGACCACAGCCTCAGAGTCCTGTTCCTTTCAGACCTTGGCTTCCTACACCCATGACCTCAGAGTCCTGCTACTTTCCTGGCCTCAGTGTCCCGCTCCTTTCCTGGGCCTCGGTTCCCCACACCCATGGCATCACAGTTACACTCCACTCTTGGGCTTTAGCTCCCCACCCTCAGGGCCTCACAATCCTGCTCCCTTCCTGGGCCTCAGTTCTCCACCCCCAAGGTCTTAGAGTCCAGGTCCCTTCCTGCGCCGTCCGCTCCCCCCAGGGCCAAAAGGCCTTTCTTCCTCACTGGTCCTTAGTTCTTCCCACTACTTCAGCTGTGGTTTGTTCAGCTCCATAATAATCATAATAACTGTGGTATTTGTTAAGCACTTACTATGGGCCAGTCACTGTACTAAGCATGGGGGTGGATACATGCGAATCAGGTTGGACACATTCCCTATCCCAATTGGGGCTCTCAGTCTCAATCTCCGTTTTACAGATGAGGTAACTAAGCCCCAGAGAAGTGAAGTGACTTGCCCAAGGTCACCCAGAAGAAGAGTGGCCGAGGTGGGATTAGAACCCCTGATCTTCTGACTCCCAGGCCCGGGCTGTATCCACTATGTCATACCGCTTGCACCAGCTCTTTGCCCCTCACTCCCTCCAGCCCTACCCTGCCAGGCTTTTCCTTTATTTTTTTGGTATTTCTTAAGCACTTACTATGCGTCAAGCACTATTCTAAGCACTGAGCACTGTTCTAAGAACCACCACTAAGATCCTGCCCCAATCCCTCTCCTTCTCCTGCTTCCATTCCCCCTCTCCCAACTCAAGGATTTCAGACTCTACTCTGAAAATTCCTCCACTCATCACCCTCTCACCAAAACCTCCCTCACCATTCCTCCCCTAAGAAAGTTCAGCAGGGCGTCAAGTCAGACGGGCGCACAGGTCCCCTGTTCCGAGTGCCTGGCTAACCTGCTTTGATCTTGGGGGAGGCCTAGTCGCAACGCTGGCAGGATTAGGGCCTCAACCCCATATGGGTGCACTGCTGCGATCAGAATACAGAAGGGGTCGGCAAAATTCTTGCCGCAGTAGGAGCTGGTGGAAGGAGGCTCGATGGCAGCCGGAGCAATCTGTTATTTGTTAATCACTTACTATGTGCCAGGCCCTGTACTGTGAGCTGGGGTGGACGCAAGATAATTGGATTGGACACATTCCCTCTCCCACTCGAGGCTCACAGTCTTAATTCCCATTTCGCAGATGAGGGAACTGAGGCATGGAGAAGTGAAGTGACTTGCCCAAGGTCACACAGCAGACAGGGAGAAGCAGCGTGGCTTAGTGGAAAGAGCACAGGCTTGGGAGTCAGAGGACATGGGTTCTAATCCCAGCTCTGCCACCTGTTTGCCAGGTGACCTTGGGCAAGCCACTTAACTTCTCTGTGCCTCAGTTACTTCATCTGTAAAATGGGGATAAAGACTGTGAGCCCCATGTAGGACAACCTGATTACCTTGGATCTAACCCAGTACTTAGAGCAGTGCTTGGCACATAGTAAGCGCTTAACATATACCATTATTATTATTGTTATTACAAGTATCAAACCTGGGATTAAAGCTCCAGCTGGCAGTGTAACCAACAAACTTCCTCTCACCATCCTAAAGATCAGATACCATATGGGACGGGGACTGTATCTGATCTGAATGTAATGCTTAGCCAAGTGCTTCGTCCATCGTAAACTCTTCACAAGTACTGTTATCATTATGATTATTGTTTTATTATTGTTGCTGTTGTTGATATTGTTGTCATATTGGATCTTTCTGCCATAAAGGTTTAGGGAATTCATTGATGAGTAGATAACTCGATCGATTCTTGACATTACTTTTACTCTATTCTTTTTGTACTCTCTCAAGCACCCGGTAGGGTGCTCTATGCCCACACTAAACATTCAATAAATACCACTGACGGATTGATTCGAGATCATCACTGAGTAAATTCTTACCCACAACCAGAGCATTTGGAGTGTCTATGATGAGTAAAGCTGGGGTGTTGAAAGATTCTCAAGAAATCCTCATGTGATGAAAAATGTGAAATACAGAGGAGGAAATCCAGTCAGGGAGTGTTCTGTGGTCAGCCAAGTGTATCAAAGTCATGAAATAAGATGATTGCAACATCCCACGCTCTGGATCGGGGAGGTTTGCCCCTGCTCCTGACTGCTGCACCAAATCACTGCTCCAGTCCAGGACTCCAGCAAAGAGGGTCAGATCACTGTTCTGTGGGGACACAGGACACCTCCACCCCTCCCCGGCCCATCCAGGCACCCTTCCTTCAGGCTACTTCTTCTCAGGCTCTGTAGACAAAAAATAATAATAATAATCATAGTACTTATTAAATGCTTACTGTGTGCCAAGCACTAGGGTAGATGTCCGTTGATCTGGTTGGACACAGTCCCTGTCCCACATGGGGCTCACAATCTTAATCCCCATTTTACGGATTGGGTAACTGAGGCCCAGAGAAGTGAAGTGACTTGTCCAAGGTCACCTGTGTGGAGGAGTCAGGTTTAGAACCCAGCTCCTTCTGATTCCCAAGCCCGTGATCTATCCACTAAGCCATTGACAAGCAGTGTCAGTTCAATGTCAGCTCAGCCCCCTGGTCTGTGGGATAGTGGCAGTGGGTGGAGCCAGCACCAGGGTCTTCTGGGAAGCACCACACTGTGGCAAATTCCTTGGCAGGCCAACTCAGAGCCTCACTTGCAATGGAGCCCAGAATAGTCACCACACCCACCTAATCAATCGATCAATCACAATTATTGAGTGCTTACCGTGTGCAGAGCACTATACTAAACACTTGGGAGAGTCCGATATAGCAGTATAACAGAGTTGGCAGTCGTGTTGCCTGTCCACAATGAACTTATGGTCCAGAGGGGATGAGAGACATTAAATTCTTCGACTGTGAGCTTACCTGAATATTCTCTCCCAATGTTTGGTACAGTGCTCTGCAAAAAGAAAGGACCTAATAAATGCTATTATTACTGCTACTGGTTCCTGCCCTGGGAACAGGGATTCAGACTCTAACTTCACCTTTTTCTAAATGATTTTAACAGGCATTTTCCAAGGTTTCAAGAATAAATCAACTATTTTCTGCATCAAATACTGGCAAGATATCTGTCCTTTGGCCTTTTGGGATATCATCCTAGGGTGATCATTTTGTCCTGTTTTATACTTGATAGTGTGGTTTTCAGTTGCTCTTTTTCCTGCCCAATACTAGTGCAGCACCAGATGTCTTTATGTCCACTATTTTATTCTATTTTATTATTGCCATCTTGACTCTCTCCACCTCAGCTTCTGTCACTGAGTCTCATACCTCAGAGTGGCTCCTCTGTTTACTAGGATCGGGATGGAAAGCAATAGAATTTGGACAATAAGACAGTCAGGGAATTTTCCTATTCTAGGTTCTACAGATTAGCACAGATAACTTTTTTGTATGTAATTATTGCACAGTCAAATTTTGTTGAATAACCTATCACCTGTTCAGTATTCTTTAGTGCCATCAATAGGCCAATCTGACCAACCCAATTTCCTTCCTTGGGAATGGAAAGAGATCTGGAAGATACTGGATTATCTGAAGTAGAACAATATTAAGTGTGGTATTTGTTATCCTCTTCCCATATGTCAAGCACTGTACTTACCGCTGAGGGAGATATAAGATATTGAGGTCGAACATGGTCTCTGTCCTGCATGGAGCTCACAGTCATAGAGGGAGAGGGAGAACAGGGATGTAAGCCCCTTTTCATACATGAGGCAACTGAGGAATGGAGAAGTTCAGTGGCTTGACCAAGGTGACACAGCAGCCAAGTGACAGAGGTGGGATTAGAACCCAGGTCCCTTGACACCCAGGCCCATGCTCTTAATATTAGGTCACCTGGAATCAGGGTTAGTTGCTATACCAAAGCCAAGTTCCAACTATTTTTCTTACCCCAATATGCTGCACGATTCCCTCTGTATTAGTTACAGTGAGTCACCCAGAATTAGCCTTACCTTTCAAATGGTTGCCACTCCTCACTTCCTTCTCTAGGATGGCCAGCATGGAATGGCTGTATTTAGGTGGTGGGTGAAATGACCTTTAAAATCCAGCTCACAGAACGCCCCTGACCCTTCAGAATGAGACAGCTGCGTGCTATCATAATGGACCAAAATGTGTGACCTGTCATGAACTTGTTGGGTTTAGCCAAAGGAATTTCCACAGCTCACAGAGAGTACTGTGACTTAAAGTGGACTTATTGCGTGGGTTCCAAAAAATGAGTTCTACTCTAGTCTATCTCGTTTGATGGTCCCCATCCTGTTTTAGAAACTGAGATGACAATTTCAGTCGTTCCCTCGCAAGTGTTGGATGAAAACCCTATTTTGCCAAGGCAAGAAATCTCCAAACCACTCAGTAGATGGAGCTCTTTCTTTTTATTTTCTTCCAACGTTACATCCCATTCATGCTTAAAAATATGAAGCTTATAAGTGAGAAATTATAGAAAAAGCAAATACATATTTGATGTGCTTTACTAATTGAAAATAGTATATTGTGAAATCATTACTGTCACAAAGCATTTACATTGATATGAATACTTAAGCAAAGAAAAAATATAAACCTAACTCGACTAGAGCAATTTGAAAGAGATCGTGGACATCTGTGTTCGATAATCTTACTTTGTAAGCAGTTTTTAATATTTCATGTCAAATTGGGAAGAGTGATAGGAGCAATTTTGAACCCATAGATCTCTGGCATTAAGATTATGCAATCTGTCCTTTGTCAGATACCCTAACAGGAGACCTGCTGTACATAAGGCTTTTTTTGTTTTTCACTGAATTGCTCAACAATAGTACTCTACCTCTATTCTACTTTACAAAAATGCCTAGAAGAAAAAAAAAGGGATTTAAGTCCCTTAAAGTACATTTTTATCGAAAAAGTGCTTTTTACATATAAGGACAGCTATACAAATCCTTGATAAATGACTATTTTGTGTGTTCTTCAAGCCAATTCTTTATTCTTTCTTTGTGAAGCATACCTTCTAAGACATTAAAAGTGAATGTAATGATGTAATCTCAGCTCTGCCACTTGTCGGCTGTGTGACTGTGGGCAAGTCACTTAACTTCTCTGGGCCTCAGTTCCCTCATCTGTAAAATGGGGATTAAGACTGTGAGCCCCATGTGGGATAACCTGATTCCCCTATGTCTACCCCAGAGCTTAGAACAGTGCTCGGCACATAGTAAGCGCTTAACAAATACCAACATATTAATTTTTAAGCTATTTAGGGGTCCCACTTTAAAAACTGTTTATTTTTTTCTGCATGTAACGGAAACCAAACTTGACCCAAAAATACATTCTAATGGGGCTGCTGTGGAGATGTTTGGAGAGAAGCTGCATGGCCTAGTGGAAAGACCACAGGCCTTGGAGTTAAAGGGCTTGGATTCTAAACCCCTTTCTGTCATTTGCCTAATTTATGACCTTGGCCCCCTTGATTTCTCTGTGCCTCAGTTCCTGTAAAATGGGGATTCGATACCAGTTTTCCATCCTACTTACATGTCAAACCCCATGTGGGAGAGGGACTGTGTCCAAACTAATTACCTTGTATCTGCCCCAGCACTTAATACAGTGCTCGGCACATAGTAAGTGCTTAACAAATTCCACAACTATTAGTATTCTTAATATGGTGCTTGCAGCATAGGCCTGTGTTAAGGAAGAAGACCTGGGCAGCAGGAAGATAAACGTGGCTTAGTGGAAAGAGCCTGGGCTTGGGAGTCAGAGATTGTGGGTTCTAATCCCAGCTCCATATTTGTCCGCTGTGTGACCTTTGGCAAGTCACTTAACTTATCTGTGCCTCAGTTACTTCATCTGTAAAATGGAGATTAAGACTGTGAGCCCCATTTGGGACAACCTGATCACCTTATATCTACCCCAGTGCTTAGAACAATGCTTGGCACATAGCAAGTGCTTAAGAAATACCACCATTATTATTATTTATAATGAAAAGTGATTTGAGGACACTTGAGCAGGTAAATCTGATCCAAACCTGTCCCCCGATTTTTGTTTCTAATGGTATTTGTTTATTATGTGCCAGTCACTATTCTAAGAGCTGGGGTAGATACAAGGTATTCAGGTTGGACACAGTCCAGGTCTCACATAATAATAATAATGTTGGTATTTGTTAAGCGCTTACTATGTGCTGAGCACTGTTCTAAGCACTGGGGTAGATATAGGGTAATCAGGTTGACCCACGTGAGGCTCACAGTCTTAATCCCCATTTTACAGATGAGGTAACTGAGACACAGAGAAGAAAGTGGCGCCCACAGTCACACAGCTGACAAGTGGCAGAGCTGGGATTCAAACCCATGACCTCTGACTCCCAAGCCCGTGCTCTTTCCACTGAACCACGCTGCTATGAGGCTCACAGACTTAATCTCCATTTTACAGGTGAAGCACAGAGGCACAGAGAAGTGAAGTGACTTGCCCTAGGTTACACAGCAGACAAGTTGCCGAACTGGAATTAGAACGCAGGTCCTTCTGATTCCCAGGCCTATGCTCTATCCACTAGTCCATGCTGCTTTGCTGCATGACCGTTAGCCTGTAAACTCCTCGAGGAAAGGGACTGCATCTTTTATCTGTACCATCCTTTCCTGAGTGTTCCTATAGTGCTCTGTATACGGTGGGGGTTCAGTTAATGCAATCCATTGATTGACTGACTGTGAATAAATTATTTTCACCCAGGGGCATGACAAAACCCATGGCACAATCCCATTCCAGTGCCCCACTCCCTTTCTCTACTTTTGACTTCTTCAGCAGAGTCGGCTGCCGCAGTAACTGCCAGGAAAGCAGAGGAAGGAGTCTAGGAGAATAGATGATGTGTCATGCATCTTCTCCGACCAGCAATCCTGCAATATTTTTCCCAGGGGAGAAGATGAGTCTTAGTCAGTCAGGAATAATTCAAGATTTCATTAGGCCCAGGGCTTTGGTCTCACATGGGCCTCAACCAGCCCCACAAATTGAGGCCTCTCTTGGCTTCACCATCGTAGACTGTAAACTCCTTGTGGAAAGGGATTGTGTCTATTGACTTGATTGTATTGTACTTTTCCGGTTGCTTATTACAGTGCTCTGCACACAGTAAGTATTCAGGAAACACCATTGGTTGAATGATAGCTGAGACATTAGAAAATGGTATACTTCCTAAAACTGCTGCTGTAAGGCAAGCCCATGCCAAACTGTCTGGCTCTTAAAGAGGACACTGCCCTTTCCACTGTAAGGAATGGGGCAGCATGAGAGGGAAGGTGGCCTGTCCCCAGGATTTCCTATAAAATCCACACTGCCTCAGTCTTCCTCTTCTGCTTTTCAGTTAGCCTACCCACTGGGGTAATGATTAACACAAATAGGTGCTATTCGGTGGTGCAAATTTTCTATCTAAACTGGTCTCAGTTTCTTAGAAGTCTCCTTGTGAGTGTTTGTGTTTACTTATGGGGCATCACCTCGTTTACGGGTTTCACAATGACTAGGGTCAAGTGGGAAACTCCCTGCCACCCTTCCCTTCCCCAACACCCAACTGATTTTGCTTTTGGAAGAGGATTATTAATAATAATAATAGTAAAGATAATAATGTTTGTTAGGTGCTTACAATGTGCAGTGTACACTGTATGAAGTGCTTAGATGGAGATGCAAGAGAACAGGATTGGACAAAGTCCCTGTTCCACATGGGGTTCACAGTCCAAGTAGGAGGGAGGACAAGTATTCAATCTCTATTTTGCTAATGAGGAAAACTGAAGCACAGAGAAGTTATGTGACTCACCCAAGGTCAAACAGCAGGCAAGTAGCAGAGCCAGGATTAGAACCCTGGTCCTGTGGCTCACAGTCCATACTTTCCCCTGGGCCATGTTGCCTCTCAAGTAACAGGGGCAAGAATGCAGGAAGATGGAGGGAGGATAGGCCACTGTGGGGGCCCTCCTTATTCTCATTCCATCCCTCCCTGCCTGCCCCCTCTACCAAAAAACAAAAAAGACAGGGGCAAATAATGGGCCTTATTTTTATTTTGTAACTTTTCTGTGGGGCTAGAATGGTGCTTTCCACAAAGTATATGCTGAAAAAACACAACGATAATAATGACGGTGATGCAGGGGGAGATTCACGCCAATGGGCACCAAAGTTTGCACATAAATAACATATGTATGAAAAACTGAGTAATTTTATCCTTAATCTACAACCACAAGAAATGGAAAATTCCCAATCCCTTATGCCACCTTATCAACTGTTTCGACTATCCATACCTACTTTCCTAAATACCATGTGGCTGCTTTTGAGCGTCCATAATTTTTATTGACTCACAGCAGCCCATCATCTACCATTTCAAGTAGCCTATGTTTTCACCATCCACGGCAGCATTTACATGATGTTGTAACAGTGCCCACGTTTAGACTGTGAGCCCATTGTTGGGCAGGGATTGTCTCTATCTGTTGCCAAATTGTGCATTCCAAGTACTTAGTACAGTACTCTGCACCCAGTAAGTGCTCAATAAATACCGTTGAATGAATGAATGAATTTTCTCCTGTTCCCCATGCCTTTAATCAAGTTGCAGTGATCATATTTATTAAGCGTATACCACACGCAAAGCACCATGAGATAATCAGATGAGACAGTCCCTGTCACAGGGGTCTTCAAAGTCTGTTGCAGGAAGAATAGTTATTTTATGCCTATTTTGCAGGAGATGAAACTGAGGCCCGGAGAATAAAGTGATTTAGCCATGGTCACATAGTAGGCAAGTGGCAGACCTGGGATTAGAATCCAGCCTCATCATCTTTCTCCTTGCCCATGTTGCTTTTAAGCAGAAAGTTGAGTAAGAAATTTATGAAGAGGAAAGGAAACCGATTTCCTTGATTAAGAAAGTAGACACCTAGCAAGTGCCGAGTGTGGTTTCTGCAAGAAAGCATTTGAGTGTGAATTTCAGTGTCAGAATCATTATGAAGTGCAACTGAAGCCTCAGAAGGCTAACTCTTTATGTTCCTTAAGCTTTGAATTTCACCAAGTTACTGTTTTTCCAATCTTGAGGGCTTTCAGGAGTCCTAAACCCAGCTGCCAGAGAAAGAAAGTTATCTTCCCTTGTAGCGTGGCTGGACATCATTAGTGGACTTGCCAGTAAAACAATCTAATTGGTCAGTAAAATACCGACTCCTGGTACTCTCCCTCGGGCAGAAAGTTAGAATGGGCAGAAGGCACAGTCAAATCAACTTCAGCCATGCGTGGAGACAAAGCTGGACAGTTTGGCAGATGGTACATATAGTTGTCCTTGCTAATCAAAGAAGACAGCACTGAATGAAATTCTCCGGTGAGGGCATGTGTGGCTTTAAATTCAATGTGATACCTACAGTCACAGTTACGCTTCGTGCAGAAAAAGACGGTCTGTTGTAGTGTTGCCCTGCTTAATGTTTATACTACTTGGCACTGTTTTCTCTCTTACCATCTTGTCTTCCCTCGTGGAGCTTTTGGTTGAAGAGATTCATTCCTTTCTTGAGAGCAGAATGTCATGGTGGTCTAACATTGGGGGCTGACTCCACGTTTTCAGCTGGTAGACAGCATTATCTGAGGCTTGGTTTTACTACAACTTTAAAATGCTTTTTCTGCCCTTCATTCTTTCGGTTTCCCAATTTCAGCTCTCCGTGCAACAGCTGTTTGGGTATCCTGTGACTGGCAGATGGTAAAATGATAAGAAAGGGTGGATAACATTCATGGGAAACTGTACAGTTCTCTCTCTCCAACTGCCAGACCAGTACTTCTTGTCCCTGGGCTTATTCTGTTTTACATAAATTACTTAAGTAAAATTGCAGCCATGGCAGCCATGTAAAAAACAGGGGGAAAAGATGTCATCACTCTAACTTTCCTATGTATTGTGTGGTTATCAGTCATCAGTTGTAGATATCAACATTCAACAGAAAGTTCCAAATTCTCATTAACAATCGACCCCTTTCATTTTTCCATGCCTGTGAATATGTAGGAGCAATTCCAATCCAGCCGTAAGCGACCATTTGTGGGTTACTGGAGACTCTTGCCAAGTTATTGTGGCATCAGAGTCAGAGTATAAACAGAACTTTATTGTAAATTTAGAGAAAATGATCTTGCCAGTGACATTTCATAGCACCCCATTTGACTCCTCATAATCCAAAATCATCCAGTAATCCAGTCATGCAAAACTATCTCTCCCCTGTCCCGACCCCATATCTAAGGTTGGTGAAAGAGCTTTTGGCTACCTCAGTGCAAAGTCTGATCATCCTGATGAGGGTGAAATAAATCTATTTCCCAATGGTCCACATTCAATAAGTATTTCATTAATAATCACTTAGGTTCTCTTCCATTTGAGACACTAACAGTCTTTTAAATCAGAATGAAATGTGTACTTGGCAATCCAAAGTAAAGCATTTGGTTCTCTATAAATTTTAGAATTGACACACTGTGTACTTTCTGTCTGGTTGCCCCTTTCAAAACTCAGGGTTATGCAAGGAAGGATGCTATTATAGAGCTCAGCCTTTCTGAATCTCTGGGGATTGGTGGCATGTTGAAAATGACAGATAGGAAGCTTCTTAATGACATGGAGATATTTCTGTCTTTGGAATGAGCCAAAAGTGACAGAAAGCCAGAACTAACTACTTCATAGCAGTCTTAAGCAAGAGCTTTCTTGAGTCCAACATTCTTTGAGTTTGTTTACCCTTATGAGCTGCATTTGCTATTTGATTAAATTTGAGTTTCCACCTTCATATACCACCCCCTTCTCCAAGAGTACAACAACACAAGTGTAATTTAGAAGGCTCTTTGAAGACAGGGATTGTGCCTACTAGCTCTTATTTTCACCTAAAATGGATGGTTAGTACAGTTTGCTTTTCTGCACACAGTAAGCGCTCAATAAATACCATCTATTGATTGATTTGCTCTTCAAATCACTACCTCCCCCAAGGTGTTGCAATTTAAAGAAAATATACCCTTCCATTTGCCACTTTCTCAAGTAAGGAGGGGATGTTCTTGAAACACATCTCCTTAGACAGGCTTCTGGATAAAAGCGACCATGCCTTCTCTCTATTATGTGCACTATCACTTCCCTCATCCACGTAAATTCAGTTTTACCTTTGAACTTATTTCCAAAAATAGTTCTGAACCTTGAGGGACTTTAATGGTGCAAATATATCATGCCAACTTAAATGAGATATGGAAATGGGAAAAGTTGAAAAATTTCAGGTTTGTGATGGCCCTGCAAGGGTTTTGCCTGGGCAGGTGAGTTTTTTGACTAAGTGGTTGTGTTTTCCTATGAGCCTCCTGGAAGGAATTACCCAATGACCTTTCCCTTTCATTATTTTTTTAATGGTATTTGTTAAGCACTTACTGTGTGCCAGGCACTGTAATAATAATAATAGTAATAATTATGGTACTTAAGTGCTTACTACGAGCCCAGCACTGTTCTAAGCCTTGGGTTAGATATGTTAATCCAGTTGAACACAGTCCCTGTCCCACACCGGGGCTCAACTCTTAATCTGTATTTTGCAGATGAGGTAACTGAAGCACAGAAAAGTTAAGTGACTTACAGATACGGGATAATCGGGCTGGCCGCCGTCCTTGTCCCACGTGGGGCTCAGAAGTACTATTCCCCATTTTACAGGTGAAGTAACTGAGGCCCAGAAAAGTTACTGAGCCCAAGGCTACACAGCAGACAGATGGCATAGATGGAATTTGAACCCAGGTTCTTCTGACTTCTATGCCCGTTACAAAAACTACTTCTCTCTTCCCCCTTTCCTCTCCGAGTCCTCCCTTCCACTGTTTCGAAAATGAAATGGAACAAATTTTGATGAATATGTCTTTAGTTTTTTTCAGCAATTAGATTGAAACCATTTTGTTGAACTTTAGGTGATCACACCAAGCCATTTTACTATAAAAACCCTACAAAAAGACAGTGAGGCAGTGTGACAGTGGAAAGAATGCAAGAATGGATGTCAGAAGACCTAGAATCTAATCCCAGCTCTTCCACTGGAATCTTAATCAAGGCACCCTCTCTCTGACTGCCTCATTTTACTCATCTGCAAAATGGGTACAAGATAATTACTTCTCCCTACCTCCTAGATTTTCTTAGTAGCAAGAGTAGCAGTGATATTTGTGCCCCACTATGTGAAATGCGGTATATTAATATTGATAATATTGATAATGTTATATTATATCATCTGGGAAAGTATACCAATAGTAAGAGACAGATTCCCTGCCCACGGTGAGCTTGGGCCCTAATGGAATATAGTTGAATATACATGTATATCCAAGTGCCGAGGCTGTGTATCAATTAATAACAGGAATGATAATGATTATGATATTTGTTAAGCACTTACTATGTGCCAAGCACTGTTCTAAACTCTGGAGTAGATACAAGTTAATCAGGTTGTCCCACGTGAGGCTCATAGTCTTAATCCACATTTTACAGATGAGGGAACTGAGGCAGAGAAGAGTTAAGTGGCTTGCTCAGGGACACACAGCAGACAAGTAGGGGAGCTGGGATTAGAACCTATGTCCTTTGACTCCCAAGCCCTTGCTCTTTCCACTAAGCCACGCTGCTTCTCTAATTAATATGTAGGTGATAGAAGTGGAGATTGTGAGTCCCAGGTGGGATAGGCACTGTGTCCAATCTGTCTATTTTCTATCTGCCCCAGGGTACAGAACAGTGCTTAAAACGTAAGGCATGCACACAACACACACATACACACACACACACACACACACACACACATACACACTTTCATTTTCTAAGTCAACACTACTAACGGTGAAGTCTGACCCGTGAAAGCTAATAGGATTCAAGACTGACCCATCCTCTGGCATTCTTTAGAAGTAAGGGTAGATCCTTTCGATGTTAATGGGTTTGCCCCACATAAGATCTGCTCTGTTTTCTAGCTTACTTTCTCCGGCCCTGATCGGTAAGGAGTCCTAGCTCTAGAAGATCAATCCCTCTCCCAGTTTCTAACAGATTTATCTTTCTGTTGCAGTGGCTCCTAACAGTCTACTATAATGTCGTATTGCTTGAGACTGCGCTTCCCTGCGTGACCCTGCCTTCAATTCCATATCGCAACTACTTGGATATTCCGCTCTCATCTTTTATTATTCTTCTCCTTCCATATCCCGACTATGCTTACTAAATATCAGGGCTATCTCTAGGTGAGTGTAGATACTTCTATTTTATAAAAGCCTTAATTATTCCTCCAGGAGGATTATTTTCCATGTATAGTGTTCACACTTTCTCGTTCTGAGAATTTTAGCACCAGCAATTTCTTCTTCATTCTTGTCATATACTCACTCTTTTCCCCTTCCCTTTGTCATAGACGAAGGAAAACTTTCTACAAAACTTCCACCTTTCCTCCTGCCCCTGAGCATCCCTGCTCCTGGTTTGCTCCATGCCCAACAGGATGGGATAAAAGCTGCTCCTGAGCCCTGTTGGACCCTTCCTCACACAAGAAAATCATCCAGGATAACTGCCTCCTTCCTTCCTTCCATAGAGGGTCTCTGTTCCTGACTTGTTCTGTGCCTGCTGGGACAAAGATAAAATCCATGTCACGTGCTCTCAAAGTCTACCCGACCAAACAGCCAGCCATGTTGCCTCACTGGGCACTGGCACCAGCTATCGAAAAGACACCTCCCTGCCCTGCCTTCCACCACCCTGGTGGGAAAGAAAAAAGCAACCGCAGCAATGGGTCTCCGCAAAGCACAGGAAAAACCGGTGTCTGCTATGCAGTCTCTGTGGTTTTGGGTCTGGCTTGCACTCTGAGCCGGATTGATATTCTACTCTTAGAAGACACAGCACCCTGATGATGTTTGTTTTCATTCTGTGTATTTGTCTTTTAATCTTTCATCACTACTGATGTGTCTGCCTCCAGGCCCCTGTTACTACTTATACTCTTAGATTGTGAAACCCTCAAGGGACAGGGACAATGACTAATTCCTACTTGTGTATTCTCTCCCAGCACTTAGTACTGTGCTCTGCACACAGTAAACACTTAATAAATACTATAAGAACGACTTCTAGTACTATTACAACTTACTACAACTGCTTCGGACCAAATAAGACACATAAAAGGAACAAGGAAGCCTCTCAGAACTACATTCAGTTTTGCCATAATGCATATTTTCTCTGCATGTATTGAGTCGAATTTTGCTAAAAAAAGTACAGAACCTTCTTTTGACAACACGACTCACAAAGAGAGAGAGCCATTCATTCATTCGATCCCATTTATTGAGAACTTACTGTGTGCAAATAATAATAATGTTGGTATTTGTTAAGCACTTGCTATGTGCCAAGCACTGTTCAAAGCGCTGGGGGAAATACAAGGTAATCAGGTTGTCCCACGTAGGGCTCACAGTCTTCATCCCCATTTTACAGATGAGGGAACTGAGGCAACAGAGAAGTTAAGTGACTTGCCCAAGGTCACACAGCTGACAAGTGGCAGAGCCGGGATTAGAACACATGACCTCTGACTCCCAAGCTCATGCTCTTTCCACTAAGCCACGCTGCTTCTCTACTAAGTGCTTGGGAGAATACCTAACAGACCCATTCCCTGCCCACATGAGCTCATATGTACCAAAATCAGACACGGTGTAGCAAAAATCTTCTTTAATGTAGCATTTTGCAAGAACACAATCACCACGGTACAGGAGAATTGGGTGCACCTCGTGTGCATCCTGTCTATCAGATGGGCGAGCAGGCACCAAGGTTTTAGGGAGGATTTGTGGGGAAACGCTCCAGAAATATTCCTCTGTTGGCACTCTCTTTGAAAGGGTTGGATGGGCAGCAAGCATGAAATTAGCTCTGTGCACGTTCTGGGCTAAAGATACATTTCCCATTTGAAAAATCATCTCTTAAATTTCTCCTTGTCCCTGAAGATCTAGCCAGGGAGTGTATTTCTGTTCTTACACCACCGATCTTTGTGTTTGAAGATGACACCGCTGGCAGTATAGTTACCCAACTGTCGAGTGAGAGGAACAGACTGTCGACCTCAATGACCTCATCTTTCAAAGCAAACATCCCTTCCCCTCCACACCAGCTTTCAGACATTACACATACAAGGATATGAATTCACATACCATCCTTGGCCCTAGAGGGCCCACAATCTAAAGAGAAGGGGAGGACAGACACCCGGCATAAGCAACAGTTCACTGACAACAAAATCCACGGTATATTACGGCTTGTAAGTTCCTCGTGGACAGCGAATTTATCTTTTGCCTCAATTCAGCTTTCCCAGGCCCTTAGTGTTGTGTAGTGCGCACAGGGGGTGCTCAATAAATACCACTGCTCCCACGGGTGGTGGGTGGGAACATTTTGGCTGCCAGCCACAAGGGGTCAACTTTTTGACACAAGGTCACTGTGCATGTTTTATTCATTCAATAGTATTTATTGAGCACTTACTGTGTGTAGAGCACTGATAATGATAATTATGGTATTCGTTAAGCACTTACTATGTGCCAAGCACTGTTCTAAGCGCTGGGGTAGATACAGGGTAATCAGTTGTCCCACGTGGGGCTCACACTTTTAATCCCCATTTTACAGATGAGGTAACTGAGGCCCAGAGAAGTGAAGTGACTTGCCCAAGGTCACACAGCAGGCAAGTGGCGGAGCTGGGATTAGAACTCACGTCCTCTGACTCCCAAGCCTGTGCTCTTTCCACTAAGCCACGGTGCTTCAATTCTCATGCCTGAAGTTCTTACCTCTTAACAACTGAGAAAAAGCATTGATAATATCTGGATCTTTTTTACATATGACAAGGTCATGGAAAGAAAATCATGAGACTATTTCTTCTTTGAGCGAAGATATGTTTTGCCTCACAATGTGCAGAAGATCTATCCATAACTGAGGTACACAGGAGCGCAGATCCATCCAGGTGATCTCCGCACATCTGGATCTTAGAGCTGCAAGGCCATAGATCCTCCAAGCCTAGCTCTGCGCACATGGACCTGAGAACGGCACTAACATCTGCACACCAACATCTGCACACCTGGACCCCAAAACTGCAGGGATTCTGACCCTCCCAGCCAAGCTCTGCACACCTGGATTTGAAAACATGGGGAAACAAACCTCCAGGAAGAGACCCGTTCACCTGGATCCGAGAAGGGGCCGCAACGGGGGAACAATATGCATAAAGATTTGTTTGTTCGGTTATGATTGGGTCTGGGCACTCTAACAAATTGACCGATCCCTAGTAGAAGGGGTTGAACTATGATTCAACATGGTATCACCTCGTCTATGTTTGACATCCATCAGTCATTTGATGTGATCTGATGCCGGTCTGATACCTGACCCCCAAACATGTCTGCGGGTATAATAATAATGATAAAAATAATAATAATTGCAGTATTTGTTAAGCACTTACTATGTGCCAGGCACTGTTGTAAGCACTTGGGCAGATACAAGCTAATCAGGTTGGACTCAGTCCCTGTCCCACATAGGGCTCACAGTTTAACCCCCAATTTACAGATTAGGGAACTGAGACTCATTCATTCATTCATTCAATCATATTTATTTAACACTTTCCATGTGCAAAGCATCGTACTAAGAACATGGGACAGTACGACGCAACAATAAACAGACACACTCCCACAGTGAGCTCACAGTATAGGCGGAGAGAAGCAAAGTGACTTGCTCAAGATCACACAGCAGACAAATGACAGAGCTAGGATTAGAACCCAAGTCCTTCTGATTTCCAGGCCCATGATCTATCCACAGAGCCCTGCTGCTTCTCTAGAGGCATGGGGTGAGTCCAGTGGGGATATCGGGGTGGGTATCGGTGCCACTGGGCCATCAGGCACTGGTAAGCCCTCGACGGGGTCAGTTCTGGCCAGATGCAGCCGAAGCCAGCCAGGGTGGAAGGACAAGTCGCCTCCCAGGGCTGAGCCTAAGAGTTGCCACAGTGCTCCCCAGACTGAAGATCACCCCTACCCCCAGATTGGTACTGACCCTGGGTGATTTATTTTAGGCCAGATTTTTAAATGAAAAGAAAACATCATGAGGCTTCCCATTTCTTTCCTCATTTGATCTCTTACAGAGATGCCACAAGAAGGTGAGTGTCCGCAATTTCCTTACCCACCCTGGGGTCGAGGTTAGAGGATCTGGGGACTCTGGCAAGGTACCAAAGTGCTTTTCTGCTTTGAGGGGAGAGAAAAGAAGGGTTTCCCCAGTCAGGCCACTGCTCTGGAGCCTCCCATCTGCCCCCATTGGAACTGACTTCTCTGTCGCAAGGACTCGGGACAGAGATGCTTCAGCTTTTGCCAGCCCCTCAGTCCATCAGCGGAAAATACATGCGTGCATCCTCCTTCACCCACAGAGCCCTTCGGCCTCCTCTCTGTCACGTGGAGGGGCAGCAGCCTCAGGGGCCAGGGAATAGAGAGGGGAATGCCCCAGGTGGGCATGATCTCTCTGAAGGGCCGGGACAGAGCTGCACCAATTTGTGCCCGCTCCCTCATCCAGTGTCCCTGGTGGACGGGCTGCATCCACATGCTTGTCTCCCACAGAACGTCCTGCCCTGCTCTTCCCTGGTGCTAGCCACTGGCCAGAAGATCGGGCGAGCTCATAAACTATGGAGAAATAAACTATGAAGTAAATCAAACAGGGGCCAATATGAACCATCTATTCATTGGATCATCTTGAAGGGTTTTACTTAATTAATGTAAAATTAATCCAAAATGGGCCAATCGGTCATGAAACCCCTAAGAACCATGGAGACACTGATCCATCCAGCCAAACCCCTGACACCTGGAGTCCATCCTGTACCCACCTTGGATGAGACCTGACACCCCCCCCCCCGGCCCAACTTGCTCCCCGTCGTTGTGCACCCTGAACTGAATATGCACCTGTGACCCCCTGATGAGAAAGACCTGAGCTCAAACCTGGGATTCAGAAGGACCTGAGTTCTAATTTGAGCTCCAACACATACCTGTTGTGTGATCTTGCGTAAGTCACTTAACTTCTCTATGCCTCAGTTACCTCATCTGTAAGATGGGAATTAAGAGTGTGAACCTCATATAGGACAGGGACACTGTTCAACCTGATCAACTTGTAGTTGATCCTACAACGACCCCAGGGTGGGTAAGGATCCTACTCTCCTAGTGCTTAGAATGGTGCTTGCTACATAGTAAGCACTTAGCAAGTACCACATCATTATTACTATTCTTATTATTCAGGTGATAAGCAGTGTCCTGCTGCATAGAACACCTACTTGGCAGCTACCTGTTTGACCTTTCTTTGAACTTGCCTTGGAGACCTTCCTCAGTCCCCAGGGAACATTAAGAATCACCAAGGAAATACCTGATTGGGAATTTTCATCTTCCTCTGAGCAATCGCTCCACCTGATTGAGGATTTTCAGATCGCTTTTAATTAGCAAACACCTTCAGCCAACCTAGAAGCTTCTGCTCTCAAGGAGCTTGGTCTTAACTCCTTCTAATCATCCCATCCTGTTCTTTGTATTACAGTGCTATCCTAAAACCTTCTCCCCCTGCATTGACTCTGCCAACCCAATCCAACCAAATCCTTTCTAACCCTCATGCATCCGCTCCCAACTCCCCAACCCAACAGCCCCAGGTTAACCTCTAACCTCACCAACTCTGAAATTCTGCCACTTCCTCACCTACCTTTCCACTCATACCTGCCCTCCCCCTCAAAACTGTCCTACTCCCTCATGGTAACTTTTGATTTCTTGATGCCCTACCCTTATCCCAAGTCACCTAGCTCCATTTGTTCTCCAACTTTCCCTTTCTCAACATGTAAATCAGTGTGGCTTAGTGGAAAGAGCATGGCCTTGGGAGTCAGTGGTTGTGGGTTCTAATCCCAGATCCTCCACTTATCAGCTGTGTGACTTTGGGCAAGTCACTTAACTTCTCTGTGCCTCAGTTACCTCATCTGTAAATTGGGGATTTAGACTGTGAGCCCCACATGGGACAATCCGATTAGCTTGTATCTACCCCAGTGCTTAGAACAGTGTTTGGCACATAGTAAGCGCTTAACAAATGCTATCATTAGTATACCCCCAAAGGCATCCTCTCCTCCCGAACTCAAATCTCTGGCTCCCCTGTCCATCCATTTAGCTCAGCCTACCAACCTGTGGCCCTTCATCACTTCTGCACTAAGCTGCCTCTTCTCATGTGCTTGCATTGTTGAGTGTTGCTAGTGGAAATCCAGGTATCAGGCTGACCTCATCCACCTCAAATTTATTCTCACCTGTGAGAAGCAGCAAGGTCTATGAGAAGCAGTGTAGCCTAGTGAAAAGAGCAAAGACCTGGGGGGTCAGAAGGTCTGAGTTCTGATTCTGGCTTGCCGTGTGACCTTGGGCAAATCACTTAACTTCTCATGCCTCGGATCTCCCGTCTACTTACACTGTGAGCCCCATGTGGGACATAGACTGTGTCCGACCTAATTAACTTGTATCTAATCCTGGCTCTGCCACTGGTCTGCTCTGTGACTTTGGGCAAGTTACTTCATTTTTCTGGGACTCAGTAACCTCATTTGTAAAATGGGAGTTGAGACTGTGAGCCCCATTTGGGACAGGGACTGCGTCCAAGCCGATTTTCTTGTATCCATTCCAACACTTAGTAGAGTGCCTAGTACATAGTAAGCACTTAAAAATAATTTTAAAATAATTTTTAAAAATTATTATTATTATTATTATTATTGCCCCAGCATTTAGAATAATATTTAACCCATAATAGATGGTTAAAAAATACCATTAAAAATAAAAAATAGCTCTGCATTTTTCTCTGCCCAGAACTTCTACTTTTCCCTTACTGGCTTTCCTGTCCATTGTCCATGACAACTATTTCTTATTCTCAACTTCTTTCTTAAACCCCAGAATAATAATGATGGCATTTGTTAAGTGCTTACTATGTGTGAAGCACTGTTCTCTGCTTCAGTGTCATTCATTGCCTACCTGCCTACTTGTTTACTTGCAACATTATTGCCTGTTTACTCATTTTGATGTCTGTCTCCCCCCCTTCTGGACTGTGAGCCCTTTGTGGGCAGGGATTGTCTCCATTGGTTGCTGAATTGTACTTCCCAAGCACTTGATACCATGCTCTGCACACAGTAAGCACTCCATAAATATGAATGAATGAATGAATGAATGAATGAATGAATGAATGAATGAATGAATTCAGCCACAATGGCTTTACCATCTACTTCATTGACCAAATTGAAACTTTAAAGTGTGAACTTTCCCAAATTCCCCCTCACCTTGCTAGAATATTACACCTCCAGCCCTCTAACATCCACTCTTTCGTCCTTCCCAGTTATTTCCCAAGAGGATTATCTCCTTCTCCTGTCAAAATCTACTTTTTACTTGCAACTCTCACCCCATCACTTCACACCTCATTAAAACACTTATGTTCACCCTCCTTCCTTTCCTCACTGCTATCCTTAACTGTGCACTCTCCAATGGATCTTTTCCATCTACTTTCAAACATGTCCATGTATTTATCTCCTGTCATATTAAAAGATATCACCCCATCACCCTCCTACCATTCCTGTCTAAACTTCTTGAAAGAGTTGTTTACTTCTGCCCCTTCCTCTTCCTCTCTTCCAATTCCCTTTTCGACTCCCTACAATCTGTCTTCTGCCCCTTCCATTCCACTGAAATGGGTCTCTCCAAAATCACCAATACTCTCCACCTTGACAAATTCAGCAGACTCTACTCCATTCTAATTACCTCTGACTTTTTAGTTACTTTTGATACAGTGGACTGTGCCCTATGTCTGGAAACACTATCAAACCTTTGTTTCATTTTTTTTCATTCTTTTCCCTCTTTCGTTTTTCTCCTACCTCTTTGACGGCTCCTTTTCAATCTCTTTTGCTAAAACAGTCTTCTACCTCCCATTTCAAGGCTCAGTTCTGGCTCCCCATTTTAATCTCCATTTGTACCCAGACCTTTGTTGAACTAATTTATCCCCAGGGTTTCATTCAACTACCCTATCTATATGGATGATTCCCAAGTCTACCTCTCCAGCCTTAACCTCTCTCCTTCTCATTCCTTCTGCCTTCAGGACATCTCTACTTGGATGACCCAGTGACATTTAAAACGTAACGTGCCCAAAGCAGAATTTCCTATCTTCCCATCCTCTCATTCCCTACCTCCAGCTTTCCCATCTCTGCTGACCAAACTGTCATCTTTCCTTTCTCACAGACTTGCAGTCTTACCATTATCTTTGACTCATCTCTTTTCTCCAACCCACGTAGTTAGTCGGTCAATTTTATGTCCACAACTCAGCTCCTTCCTCTCCATCCAAACTGCTATCAGGCTGGTCCAAGACCTTGTCATATCCCTTCTGACTACTGTATAATGATAATAATAATAATCGTATTTGCTAAGCATTTATTATGTACTGAGCATTGTTCTAAGCGTGGGGGTAGGTACAAGGCAATCAGTTACCCAAGTGGGGCTCACGGTCTTAATCCCCATTTTACAGATGAGGTAACTGAGGCACAGGGAAGTTAAGTGGCTTGCCCAAGGTCACACAGCCTCCTTGCTGACCATTCCGTCTTCATGGGACCTGTCCCTCCAGTCCTATCATGCTCTGTTTCCCGGATCTTGATGGCAAGGGTAGTGTTAATGAGCCTGTTGTCAGGTGGGATTTTCTTTATCTTCCAAGTGCTTAGTACAGTGCTCTGCACACAGTAAGAGCTCAATAAATACGATTGAGTGAATGAATGAAATGTACTCTCCCCAGCTCTTAGAACAGTGGTCTATACAAAATAAGCACTCAGTAGACACCACTGATTGACTCTTTGATATGTGTTGAATTAAGAAGCCATTGTATCAGGTACTTTTTCTTCCTACCTTGGACTGGGAGCTCTGGGTGGGACAGGTATTGTGTCCAATCTCGAAATCTTATATCTACCCCAGAGATGGTGGTATATACCAAACTTTCTAGGTTGGAGAAACAGTAGAAAGCTGATGTTAAGGGATGTGACTTCCTGACAATCCGTGGTCAAGTGCATGAAATAAAGAGATGTGGTTTGGAACAACTGAGGGAAAACAAGGGATATATGTACACCAGTCTGTTTAAGGTGAACCTTATACATATTGTAGGGTTTTTACCATCACATGGATAACAATATCTGTGGCATTTGGTAAGTGCTTATGAGAGAAGCAGCATGACTTAGTGGAAAGAGCATGGGATTTGTTGATTCTTTGGGATCTATTGATTTTTTTACAAATTGTAAGTCAAAACTGGAACCAATAAGGATCCAACCAGTATCAAAGCCATTGAAATAATAAGTAAATACCACTGATTACCTTTGATTGATTCCCAGTCTTTTACATCACACATTATTTTACCTTCAGTTAGGACTGTATATGTCCAAGGTTTTCCTATTTTAAAACCCTTTGGGTGTAGGGACTTATACACCTTTCCTCAGTAAACTTTCCAGACGGTTTTCCCAAGTAACTTCTTCAGTGAATCGATCAATAATATTCATTGAGTGCTTACTCTGTGCAGAGAATTCTGCTAATAATAATAATGATTGTGGTATTTGTTAAGCACTTACTTTGTGCCAGGCACTGTACTAAGCACTGAGGTGGATACAGGCAAATCAGCTTGGACACAGTCCCTGTCCCATGTGGGGCTCACAGTCTGAATTCCAATTTTACAGATAAGGTAACTGAGGCTCAGAGAAGTGAAGTATTTGTTAAGCGCTTACTATGTGCCGAGCACTGTTCTAAGCACTGGGGTAGACACAGGGGAATCAGGATGTCCCACGTGGGGCTCACAGTCTTCATCCCCATTTTACAGATGACGTAACTGAGGCACAGAGAAGTGAAGTGATTTGCCCACAGTCACACAGCTGACAAGTGGCAGAGCTGGGATTCGAACTCATGACCTCTGACTCCAAAGCCCGTGCTCTTTCCACTGAGCCACGCATTTGCCCAAGGTCAACCAGCAGATAAGTGTCAGAGCTGGAATTAGAACCCACGATCTTCTGACCCCCAGACCCAAGCTTTACCCACTACGTCATGCTGCTTCTCTCACATTAGAAGAGTAAAAATAATTCAGAGACCTAATTCCTATTATCAAGACGTATACCAGCTAGTGGAAAGAGTGGTAGGGAGCGCAGGGACAGACAAGCGTATGCCGGTAATAGCACCCAATGCAACATTTTATCTCAAAAAGGTAAGTTGCCTTTAGAAATAAATGGAATCTGCTTTGTCAGAACAAACAAAAGGAACAAAATTTTTGATGATGCTGCACGTATATGAAGCACAAATGAAATCTCTTAGTATTACCGCTTATCTTTAGTACTTGGTGAGTACATAGCAAACAAGTATGGAATTGTGTGTTCACAGGAACTGTCTCAACAATGACTGAGGCAACACTGACACAATTCTCCCTGAAAATCACAATGACAGAGAATACTCCCGCTGGAGTTAAAGGATTACCCACCCCTCCATCACAGTGCTCTAAAGGATCTTTATTTATTCACTTATCCACTTCTTTCTTTATTCATTCATAATAATGTCTGACCCCCCTCTAGGCTGTGAAGTCATTGGGGGCAGGGAATGTGTCTGTTTATTGTTGTATTATCCTCTCCCAAGTGTTTAGTACAGTGCTCTGCATAAAGGAAGCGCTCAATAAATATGATTAAATGAATAAATCTTTAAAAAATGGTGGTATTTGTTAAGCGCTTACTATGTGCAAAGCACTGTTCTAAGCACTGGGGGGATACAGGGTGATCAGATTGTCCCACGTGGGGCTCACAGTTTTAATCCCCATTTTACAGATGAGGTATCTGAGGCCCAGAGAAGTTAAGTGACTTGCCCACAGTCACACAGCTGACAAGTGGCAGAGCCGGGAGTCGAACCCATGACCTCTGACTCCGAAGCCCGGGCTCTTTCCATTGAAAAAGAAATTAGTTAAGCCCACTCACACATGCCCTGTGGCAACATTGCCAGTCTGACAGCTCACTTCCTAAACCTCACAAACATGAGCACAGTTTTAGGAAACTTTGCAGGAAATGACGAAGGACCCTCTCATCAAAATGGGGAAATTGCTTCAGCGTTGAGTCTCCAGGGCTGAGGTTCCTGGACTGCTGAAAGAATCGACTGGAGTAATGACTGGATTTGGTTAGTGCGTCTGTGGTTTGTTTAGGATGATTTATACTCTCTTGGCCCTGAAAGTCATCATTCAAACAATCACTGGTGTATATTGAGCACTCACTAGGTGCAGAGCCTTATGCTAAGAGCTTGGGAGAGTTCAACTCAACAGAAATAGTAGACATCTTCGCTGCCCATAACGAGGTTATGGTCTAGTGGGGGAGACAGACATTGATATAAATAAGAAATTTGTGATATAAAATTTAAATATAGGCACATAAGTCCTGTGGGATTAGGGTTGGGGTGAATATCAAATGTCCACAGATCCAAGGGCACAGACTATGCAGAAAGGAGAGCAAGCCATGGAAAAGAGAGCTTAATTGGGGAAGGCCTTTTGGAGGAGATGAGATCTTAATAAGGCTTTGAAGGTGGAAAAAATGGTGGCTTGATGTATATGGAGGGGGAGGGATTTCCAAGCTAGGGAGAGGAAATAGGAGCGATGTAGGCAGTTAAATAGACTAGATCAGGGTATAGTGAGTAAACTGGAGGTAGAGGAGCAAGGTATGCTTGCTCGGCTGTAGTAGGAGATCAGTGAGGTGAGGTAAGATGGGCTGAGTTGATTGAGTACTTTAAAGCCAGTGGTAAGGAATTTTTGTTTGACCCATCAGTGGATGGGCTGTCATTGGAGGTTCTTGAGGAGTGAGGAGATATAGACTGAACGTTTCTGTCGATCAGTGATCTGCGCAGCGGGGTGAAGTATGGACTGGAGCGAGAAGAGACAGGAGGCAGGGAGGTCAATGAGGAGGCACATGCAGTAGGAAAGCGGGAAAGGATTAGCACTCGGATCAGCGTGGTAGAGGTTTGGATGGAGGGTGAGCCCGGTCCTTCTGGACTGTGAGCCTGTTGTGGGCAGGGATTGTCTCTATTTGTTGCTGAACTGTACTTTCCAAACACATAGTACAGTGCTGTGCACACAGTAAGTGGCACAATAAATATGACTGAATTAATGAATGAATTCAGCCACAGTGGCTTGGCCATCTACTTCATTGACCAAATTAAAACTTTAAGATGTGAACTTTCCCAAAATATGTTAAGCGCTCAATAAATGCGAATGAATGAATGAATGGAGAGGAAAGGGAGACATTTAGCAAGGTCGTGAAGGGACGGCATAGCAAGCAAATAGTCAGGCTAAGGTATAGCACAGAGCAAGTACAAGAGAACCCATTTACTACTGATGGGGCCACAGAACAATTTTGAGAATATCTGACTGAGCTTCATAATCCAGCTTCCATGACCTAAAATGTCGGTGTAACTACCTGTTGGTTACTGTTCACTAGAGTCAATTTTCTGCTTCTAGTGCCAAAATTTGAAGCTATTGCAAGCTAAATTTGTTTAAATAACCTGTGAGAAAGACTACTTTACACGAGTTAATGAAATCCTAGTCCTATTATCTAAGTGTCTATTACCTTAGCAAGTACTTTCCTTGTCTTGTTTAATGGAACCAATTATGCTAAGAGACAGGAGGCAGAAAAACTCTTAAAAAACTGTGATAGGGCCTGGAGATCTTGTTCGAAGCTGCAGTTTGCCTAAGAGTTTTAGTTTTAAATGGACTGGAGACCTTGGGACTGGTTATCCAGACTGGAATATTGATATACTTCACACACAATATCAGTGAAAATATTTGCTCTGCAAGCAATTGAATCATTCTCCATGTGGGAAAGGGACCTCATAATTATGAATCTTCCTTAGCGCTTAGTTCAGTGTTTGGCACATAGTAATGGCTTTATTATTATTATTGTCATTTAATTTTTTTCTTCCAGGTTCCATATGATCTTGCCAATGAAAATAATATTTTAACTGTGGACAAAATGCTTCTGAGGCGTGGCTCAGTGGCAAGAGCACAGGTTTGGGAGTCATAGGTTGTGGGTTCTAATCCCGTCTCTGCCACTTGTCAGCTGTGTGACCTTGGGTAAGTCACTTCACCTCTCTATGCCTCAGTTACTTCATCTGTAAAATGGGGATGAAGACTGTGAGCCCTACGTGGGACAACCTGATTACCTTGTAACTACTCCAGCACTTAGAACAGTGCTTGGCACATAGTAAGCGCTTAACAAATACCAACATTAGTATTATTATTAACATTATTATTATTTGAACCCATCTGTATTTTTGCATATACCGGCTACGGTAATTGTTCAAAAACCTTTTCAGCCACATTCACAATTGTAAGCAAACTCTGTGAGTGATGTTATTTTTGAATTAGAAAATAGACACACATCAATCAATGGTGTATATTGAGCACTCACTAGGTGCACAGCCATGTGCTAAGAGCTTGGGAGAGTTCAACACAACAGAATTAGTAGACATGTCTGCTGCCCATTACGAGCTTACAATCTAGACGGGGAGGCAGACATTAATATGAATAAATAAGTCATTTGTAATATAAACTTTAAATGTAGGAGGGTGAGGTAAGAGATGATATTAATAAACAGATAGCAATCTGATTATATCGCTCATCAGTCAGGAGAAGTGCACCTGCATTTGGG
Organism: Ornithorhynchus anatinus; assembly: GCF_004115215.2. Lineage (NCBI taxonomy): Eukaryota > Metazoa > Chordata > Mammalia > Monotremata > Ornithorhynchidae > Ornithorhynchus > Ornithorhynchus anatinus. The sequence continues at coordinate 162,559,285 of NC_041728.1, forward strand.
GATTTACATGTAATATTAACAACAATATTAATAATTGTAACATATATGAAGTTTTTACTCCGTGCTGAGTACCGGGATCTATAGAAGATAGTCAGGTTGGAGATAGCCCATCTGCAACAAGAGAAGCAGTGTGACCTAGTGGAAAGTACAAGAGCTTGGGAGACAGAAGGATCTGGGTTCTAATCCCGTTCTGCTGCTTGTCTGTTGTTTGACCTTAGACAAGTCACAACTTCTCTGTGCCTCATTTAGCTCATCTGTAAAGTGGGGATTAAGACTGTGAGCCCCTTGAGGGACATGGACTGTGTCAATAAATCAACCAATCAGTGTTATTTATTCAATGAGGGCTTACTATAGAGCACTGTTCTATGAACGTGGGAGAGTACAGTACAACAGAATAAGCAGACATAGTGCCTGCCCATAATGAGCTTACAGTTTAGAGGGGGAACAGATATTTATATAAATAAATAATTTATAATAAATAATGTTAATATAGCCATTCATTCATATTTATTGAGTGCTTATTATGTACAGAACACTGTACTAAGCACTTGTGAGAGTACAATACAATAAACACCTTCCCTACCCACAATGAGTTTACAATCTAGTGGAGGGGAGACAGACATTAATATAAATAAATAACTTACAGATGTGTATGTAAGTGCTGTGGTCTGGAATGGGGGAGAGTAATTGTCTGTCTGAGATGAGGAGGGAGGGCGTTCCAGGACAGAGGCAGGAGGTGGGCGAGGGGTCAGCATCGAGATAGACGAGTTCAAAGTACAGTGCAAAGGTTGGATTAGAAACCGGGTCTTCTGACTCCCCGGCCCGTGTTCTTCCTGCCCGGCCTTTATGTCATTTAGAAACCCCTCCAATCACTCTTAGAGAGGCCATCCCAATTTATGATGACCCTGACTAGAGCCCAAGATTAGGGAAAACCATAGGACTGCACAGTTGCTCCCCACAAAAAGCTTCCTGTGCCTCTTGGAGACTCACTTCTACCCAGTGACGAGATGATGACAACAATTGTTTGAGTTTGTTCAAATCCCACTAGCTGGAACCGTTCAGCTCCTGGAGAGGACTCACCCTCTTTTTCTCCAGGATAGTTCCCATTGAGGAAGATTGTCAGTCAATCAATCAAAGGTATTTATTGAGCACCTACTTTGTGCAGAACACCGCACTAAGGGCTTGGAAGAGTACAATAAGAGAGAATTGGCGGACACGGTCCCTGCCCACAATGAGCTTACAGCATACAGGGATGTATGTAATGAGAAGACATGAGGAAAAACAACAAAGATCTCGATACACTGTTTGCCCCATTTAGGGGGACAGACAACTGCTCAATGAGGAATGGCCTATGCAGATGATGATTCCGTTCTGCCTCCGGACAAGGCATTGTGGAGTTGAGAATTAAGATCTTGGAGGTTTGGGAATAAAGACTGGCTATGTCCTGAGGTACTGGTTCCACGTAGAAAGGGCTTGAGAGTGACATTGCCCTGGACTGTCCTTTGTAGTGGCTGCAAGATAATAATAAACAACTGTGGTGTTTGTTGAACGCTTAACTGTGCACCAGGGACTATATTAAGAATTGGAGTGGATACAAGCAATTTGTGTTGAACAGAGTCTCTGTCTCATATGAGGCTCAGTCTTAATCACCATTATACAGATAAAGGACCTGAAGCACAGAGAAGTTAAGTGACTTGTCCAAGGTCACACAGAAGATGAGAAGCAGCGTGGCTCAGTGGAAAGAGCACGGGCTTTGGAATCAGGGCTCATGAGTTCGAATCCCAGCTCTGCCACTTGTCGGCTGTGTGACTGTGGGCAAGTCACTTCATTTCTCTGGGCCTCAGTTCCCTCATCTGTAAAATGGGGATTAAGACTGTGAGCCCCATGTGGGACAACCTGATTCCCCTGTGTCTACCCCAGCGCTTAGAACAGTGCTCGGCACATAGTAAGCGCTTAACAAATACCAACATTATTATTATTATTATTATTAAGATGTGGCAGAACTGGGATTAGAATCCAGGCCCTTCTGATCCCAAGGCCTTATGTTGCTTCTTGTGCCCTCAGAATCAAATTTGCTGCACAATCTCTTCTGAGAGTGTCTGGGGGCTCCAGACAGATAAGGGCAGGTGACAGGTCATTATTAGAGTTGCTGAAAATGAAAATGGAATTCATTGACCTTTGGCCAATCTGGGAGTCAGGAGAGCCAGATTTGAGACCCAGTTCCATCACTGGTCTACTAAATGTCCTGGGACTAGATATTCATAGTCTCTGCACCTCTGTTTTATCATCTGTAAAATGGGGAAAAATGGATTGTGTGCCACGAGTGACACAGGAGCTGTGCCTGATTTCTTAATCCTGCTTTTACCCAGGAGTTTAGCACATAATAATCGAGTAACAAAAATAATTATTACTATTATTAGTAATATTAGTATTAGTATTATCTTGCCCATTCACTTTCTCTCACTCCAATTTCCTTCTATAAACATACAGAAAGTGACCATCTTCAAATTGAAATGAGCATGTCTGTGTTTTGAAACGAAGAAATACTAAATAATATAAGCTAGACGTAAGGGATATATTAATAGGATCTATTTTCTGAACACGAGGTAATTTACTATCCCACTGCAACTTCTCTGAATGTGGCTAGCATGTTTTGAGTGGCGTACATCCTATTTTCCTAACATTAGCTCTGCAGTCATCTTTTTCTCCATTTGCCAAACTGACTCTGCTGAATGAAATTTTCCACTATGCTCATTGGGGCAAAAATCGTATATTTCCTCACCCCAAGTGTCAGTGCTATTTGAAATTCCCTACTGCGTATTGAAAATTAACAGTCTAGATTACACAGCCTTGGGGCAAACTGTCATTACAGTTGGCTTTGTCTTAGCATTTTCAAAACCCAAAGAGTAGGTTCTTCCCAAGGTTCTTTTCCTTTTAATTATATAGACACCTCAGTCGATTAGCGCTGCCTCAGTGATGTTTACCATGGATTGATGAAAGAGGCACTTTTTAGCCAAAAGTTTCAATAATAAATGTTGGGCAGTGGGGAGGGGTTTTGGAATCCTAAAGCATATTTCACCAGGAAAACCAATAATGATTCTTTTCCCAGTCATTTTGTAGCTCCCAAATGTATTCTTCTTTCCTGAGCTGGAGATGCTGAGTGAATGTCCTGGTTGAAGATGGAGGAAATGAGGGAATTAGTCAGTCAGTCTGAATATTCTTCTTCTTAGTCACGGGTTAAATAAAACATAACTCATTTAACTTTCATAAAGCAGCAGAGATATGACTCTACCTTCCCAAAGCACCCACCAGCTTGCTGATCCACTTTGCCGGGGATAGGCATCGCCCGCTCCCCCATGCCATCCCAGAGCTCTGCCTTCAACTTGCGTTGCCTTAACAATCCTCAAAAGACTACAGGATTACTTCCATAAATTGTAGCATCTTGGCAAGGCTTTGGCTATAGATGTTATGCCTACTGGAATCTGGATAGCCCTGTTGAATGGTGGACTCTGAAAATGCCTCTCTTCACCTCCATGTTCATAAGCCCTTATTGTATTCACCATTGTCCTTGTATTTATTTTCTATTTTGTCAATCAATTGTCAATCGATTATTGTTATTCAATAATATTAGACAACCAATTATGAAATAATTATTTCATAATAATGATGATGATGATGGTGGTAATTGTTAAGAACTTACTATGTGTCAAGCACTGTTCTAAGCACTGGGGGAGATACAGATAGATGCTGTTTCTATCCCAGCATTTAGTACAGTGCCTGAAACATAGTAAATGCTTAACAAATACCATTAAAAAATTGTCCACGGGACATCCAGGTAGATATGACCTGAAAGCAGAAGGAAATGTGAGACTGCAGAGAAGGAGACGTAAGGTCTGGATATGAAGATTCTAGGAATAATCCACGATAAAGAGATGGAAGTTTAAGCCAGGGGAGCTAATTAGTTCTCCGATGGGGTATAAGTGGAGAACAGCAAAAGACTCAGAACTGAGGCTGGAGAGATTCATTCAATACTATTTATTGAGCGCTTACTATGTGCAGAGCACTGTACTAAGCGCTTGGAATGAACAAGTGGGCAACAGATAGAAACAGTCCCTGCCGTTTGACGGGCTTACAGTCTAAGCGGGGGAGACAGACAGACAAGAACAATGGCAATAAATAGAGTCAAGGGGAAGAACATCTGGTAAAAACAGATTCCCACAGATAGGGGGTGGAAGGCAGAGGAAGAGTCCTCAAGAGAGACTGAGAAGGAGCTGTCAGAGGGGTAGGAAGAGAACCAGGAGAGAAGAGTGTTTGAAGCTGTATTATACTCTACTCTCCAAGTACTTAGTACTGTGCTCTGCACACAGTAAGTGCTCAAAAAATTCCATTGGTGATTGATTGACTGAAACCAAGGTTAATAATAATAAATAATGTTGGTATTTGTTAAGCGCTTACTATGTGCCGAGCACTGTTCTAAGCGCTGGGGTAGACACGGGGGAATCAGGATGTCCCACATGGGGCTCACAGTCTTAATCCCCATTTTACAGATGAGGTAACTGAGGCACAGAGAAGTTAAGTGACTTGCCCACAGTCACACAGCTGACAAGTGGCAGAGCTGGGATTCGAACTCATGACCTCTGACTCCAAAGCCTGTGCTCTTTCCACTGAGCCACGCGTTGGATAAAGTTAGAAGAAGGGGGTGGTCCACATTGTCCAAGACAATTGAGAGACATGGGGGAATTGGATGTCCTCCTTTTGTCCTTCTGTATTTATTTTTTATTCATATGTATATTACCAATAACTGTGACATATTTATCCTTTAATGTATTCTTCCCCAGAACTTTGTACGGCATTTTGCACTCAGGAGGCATTCTACAAATACCACTGAATGAATCAATCAATCACTTAATCTATCGGCACTATTTCCTGAGCTCTTACTGTATGCGGAGCACTGTGTGAAGTGTTTGGGGGAGTATAATAGAGTTGGCAGAAATGGCCACCTTCATAGAGCAAATATGCTCTATGCGATTTCGCTTGTTATTGTTTATTGTTGTCAGTGCTGCCACCCACCTCTCTGGCCTCACCAGCCGCCTGACTTTGAGTTTGATCAGGTCGGCCCTTAATCGAGCCTACCCCCGACCCTGGTCATCGCCCGCTTATTAACACTACCGTATTGTATCATACTGTATCATGTTGCTATATTACCGATTTTGTTTGTTACTGTTTATTGTTGTCAGTGCTGCCGCCCTCCTCTCAGGCCTCACCATGTCCCTCCTCCCCCCCTCCTCCCTCCCGCCCCTTCCTATCTTCCCCTTCCCCTTCCCCTCTCTCGCTCAGCTCTTTCCCGCTCTCTCCTCTGCCTCCTCCCCCCCTCCCCTCCCTCACCCTAGAACCCCACTTTACCAGCACTACCCCTCTTCCCCCTCCCCCTACTCTTCCCCCCACCAAACCCCCTCTTCACCCCCTCCCCCCTTCTCTCTTCCCCACCCACGCCCCATCCCAGTCCTCCTGTCCCACCGCTACCCCTCATCCCCCTCTCCCCGTCCAGGGCCCCGCCACCTCCTTCCCATCAAAACCCTTCCCTCTCCCCACCCCTTTCCCCCTCCCCCCCTTGCACCCACAGCTACTTTCAAGTGTGGCCTCTGGAACCCCCGCTCTATTACAGGTAAGCTACCTTTCGTCCATGACCTTTTCCTCTCCCGCTCTCTCCTCCTCCTCGCCCTTCAGAAACGTGGCTCACTCCCGAAGACACGGTCTCCGCCGCCGCTCTCTCCGGCGGAGGCCTCTCCTTCTCCCACTCCCCCAGACTCACCGGTAAGGGAGGAGGCGTCGGCTTCCTCCTCTCACCCTGTTGACGCTTCCGCACTATCCCGATGTTCTTCCCCTTGACTCTATTTATTGCCATTGTTCTTGTCTGTCTGTCTCCCCCGATTAGACTGTAAGCCCGTCAAACGGCAGGGACTGTCTATCTGTTGCCGACTTGTTCATTCCAAGCGCTTAGTACAGTGCTCTGCACATAGTAAGCGATCAATAAATACTATTGAATGAATGAATATCCCTCCTCCCCTCTCCCTCTCCTTCCCCTCCTTCGAAGCCCATATCATTCGCCTCTACCACCCCCTCCAGATACTTGTCGTTGTCATCTACCGCCCTCCTGGTCCCACCTCCGACTTCTTCAACCACCTAGACCCCTTTCTCACCTTCCTTCTCTCCTTCTCTCTGCCCACTCTGATCCTCGGAGACTTCAACATCCATATGGATGTACCCGACGACTCCTCTGCCGCCCGCCTGCTATCCCTCCTCGACTCTGCCGACCTCCTCCTCCACCATACCGCGCCCACTCACCGACTCGGTCACACCCTCGATCTCGTCATCTCCTACCGCTGCACTATCTCCTCTCTCACCGACTCTGAAATCCCTCTCTCTGACCATAACCTTCTCACCTGCCTCATCTCTCACACTCCCTCCCCCTGCAAATCTTCGCTACTGCCCCACAGAGACCTCCGCTCTCTCGATCCCATCCGTCTTTCCAAAAGCATCTCTCCTCACCTTGCCGCCCTGTCCTCACTTCCCACTCTCGATGATCGGGTCTCCACTCTCAACTCCACCCTCTCTACTCATCTCGACTCTCTCGCCCCCCTTTCCCTCCGCCGCTCTCGCTCCGCTAACCCACGGCCCTGGATCACCTCCTCCGTCCGCCTCCTACGCTCCTATGCTCGAGCTGCTGAGCGCTGCTGGCGAAGGTCCAAGCACCGAGCCGACCTCACACACTTCAAATTTATCCTTTTCTGCCTTAACTCTGTTATCTCCTCCGCCAGGCAAAACTTCTTCTCCTCCCTCATCGACACCCATGCCCGTCACCCCCGCCAATTGTTCTGAACCTTTAACTCTCTCCTTAGGCCCCCTGTTCCTCCCCCTCCCCCATCTCTCACCCCCAGTGATCTGGCCACCTATTTCATCACAAAAATCAACACAATCAGGTCTGAGCTCCCCAAAGTCACCCCTCTGCCTTTCCCCCCCCCCCAACCAACCCTCTCCCCTACTTTTCCATCCTTCCCTGCAGTATCCTCAGAGGAGATCTCTTCCCTCCTCGCAAGTGCCACCCCCTCCATCTGCGCCTCGGACCCCATTCCCTCTCACCTTATTAAAACCATCACCCCTGCCCTCCTTCCTTCCTTAACTTCTATTTTTAACCACTCAATCTCCAATGGCTCCTTCCCCTCTGCCTTCAAACATGCCCACGTCTCCCCCATCCTAAGAAAACCCGCTCTTGACCCCACTTCCCCCTCCAGTTATCGCCCAATCTCCCTACTACCCTTCCTTTCCAAAATCCTAGAACGAGTCGTCTACAATCACTGCTTAGAATTCCTTAACTCCCATTCTCTCCTGGACCCCTCCAATCTGGCTTCCGTCCCCTCCACTCTACCGAGACTGCTCTCTCTAAGGTCACCCATGACCTCCTTCTTGCCAAATCCAATGGCTCCTACTCCATTCTAATCCTCCTTGACCTCTCTGCTGTCTTTGACACTGTCGACCATCCCCTCCTCCTCCATACCTTATCTCACCTTGGCTTCATGGACTCCGTCCTCTTCTGGTTCTTCTCTTATCTCTCTGGCCGGTCATTCTCGGTCTCCTTCGCAGGCGCCTCCTCCCCCTCCCATCCTTTAACTGTTGGAATTCATCAAGGGTCAGTTCTTGGCCCTCTTCTGTTCTCCATTTACACTCACTCCCTTGGTGAACTCATTCACTCTCACGGCTTTGACTACTATCTCTACGCAGATGACACGCAGATCTACATCTCCGCCCCTGTCCTCTCCCCGTCCCTTCAGGCTCGCATCTCCTCCTGCCTCCGGGATGTCTCCACCTGGATGTTGGCCGGCCACCTAAAACTCAACATGAGCAAGACTGAGCTCCTCATCTTCCCTCCCAAACCCGGTCCTCTCCCAGACCTCCCTATCACCGTGGATGGCACGACCATCCTTCCCGTCTCTCAGGCCCGCGATCTCGGTGTCATTCTTGACTCGTCTCTCTTGTTCACCCCACACATCCTATCCATTACCAAGACCTGCCGGTTTCACCTTTACAGTATCACCAAGATCCGCCCTTTCCTCTCCACCCAAACGGCTACCTTACTGCTATGGGCTCTCGTTATATCCCAGCTAGACTACTGTGTCAGCCTTCTCTCTGACCTCCCTTCCTCCTCTCTCGCCCCGCTCCGGTCTATTCTTCACTCCGCTGCCCGGCTCATCTTCCTGCAGAAACGATCTGGGCATGTCACTCCCCTTCTTAAACACCTCCAGTGGTTGCCTATCAATCTCCACTCCAAACAAAAACTCCTCACTCTAGGCTTCAAGGCTCTCCATCACCTTGCCCCTTCCTACCTCTCCTCCCTTCTCTCTTTCTACCGCCCACCCCGCACGCTCCGCTCCTCTCCCGCCCACCTCCTCACCGTCCCTCGGTCTCGCTTATCCCGCCGTCGACCCCTGGGCCACGTCCTCCCACGGTCCTGGAACGCCCTCCCTCCTCACCTCCGCCAAACTGATTCTCTTCCCCTCTTCAAAACCCTACTTAAAACTCACCTCCTCCAAGAGGCCTTCCCAGACTGAGCTCCCCTTCTCCCTCTACTCCCTCTACCACCCCCCCTTCCCCTCTCCGCAGCTTAACCCTCTTTTCCCCCATTTCCCTCTGCTCCTCCCCCTCTCCCTTCCCATCCCCTCGGCACTGTACTCGTCTGCTCAACTGTATATATTTTCATTACCCTATTCATTTTGTTAATGAAATGTACATCGCCTTGATTCTATTTAGTTGCCATTGTTTTTACGAGATGTTCTTCCCCTTGACTCTATTTATTGCCATTGTTCTTGTCTGTCCATCTCCCCCGATTAGACTGTAAGCCCATCAAACGGCAGGGACTGTCTCTATCTGTTGCCGACTTGTTCATTCCAAGTGCTTAATACAGTGCTCTGCACATAGTAAGCGCTCAATAACTACTATTGAATGAAATATGCTCAATAACATATTCTTTTGCATCTATTCATTGTGTCTATAGAGGACAATCGCCTACATTCATCAGTCTACAAGTCACTAACTCAGAGTGATGCTGAGATGGAAGAGTTTCCCAGTGGTTCAGATACAGATTTTGATTCAGGTTGGTAAGTTGAACTGCAGCATGGCATAGTGGAAAGAGCCCGGGCCTGGGAGTCAGAAGTTCATGGGTTCTAATCCCGGCTCTGCCACTTGTTTGCTGTGTAACCTTGGGCAAGTCACTTCAGTTCTCTGTGCCTCAATTATCTCATCTGTAAAGTAATAATGTTGGTATTCGTTAAGCACTTACTATGTGCAGAGCACTGTTATAATAATAATAATAACATTGGTATTTGTTAGATGCTTACTATGTGCAAAGCACTGTTCTAAGCGCTGGGGTAGATACAGGGTAATCAGGTTGTCCCACATGAGGCTCACAATCTTAATCCCCTTTTTACAGATGAGATAACTGAGGCACAGAGAAGTGAAATGACTTGCCCACAGTCACACAGCTGACAGATGGCAGAGTCAGGATTCGAATCCATGACTTCTGGCTCCCAAGCCCATGCTCTTTCTACTGAATCATGCTGCTTCTCTATATAAGTGCTGGGGTGGATTCAGAGTAATCAGGTTGTCCCACATGGAGCTCACAGTCTTAATCCCCTTTTTACAGATGAGGTAACTGAGGCACAGAGAAGTTAAGTGGCTTGCCCAAGGTCACACAGCAGACAGGCGGAGGAGCTGGGATTAGAACCCATGACCCCTAACTCCTAAGCCCCTTCTCTTTCCACTGAGCCACGCTGCTTCTCTAAATGGGGATCGAGACTGTGGGACAGGAACTGTGTCCAAGCTGATTTGCTTGTATCTACCCCAGCATGTAGTACAGTGCCTAGCACACAATAAGGGCTTAACACAATCCATAATTATCGATTATTATTCTCATTATTAACTTTGCCTCACTCCAGTGATGTGGAGAGATGGTCAGAAGAGACACATCAACTCTTGACTCAACCAGCCATTCAGCTGTAGCCGAGCTGAAGTATCCGGTTCAATTTCTGAGGACCCCTGAATATATTTTGTAATTTCCAGGTCTGTTGATGATGTTTTAGTGTTGCTTTCAGCATTTTGCTGCATATCCTTGTTGCAGTGTATAATAATGATGGTATTCGTTAAGCACTTACTATGTGCCAGGCACTGTTCTAAGTACTGGGGTAGATACAAGGTAATGAGGTTGTTCCACATGGGGCTCACAGACTTAATCCCTATTTTAATAATAATAATAATAATGTTGGTATTTGTTAAGCGCTTACTATGTGCCGAGCACTGTTCTAAGCGCTGGGGTAGACATAGGGGAATCAGGTTGTCCCACGTGGGGCTCACAGTCTTAATCCCCATTTTACAGATGAGGGAACTGAGGCACAGAGAAGTTAAGTGACTTGCCCACAGTCACACAGCTGACAAGTGGCAGATCTGGGATTCGAACTCATGAGCCCTGACTCCAAAGCCCGTGCTCTTTCCACTGAGCCACGCTGCTTCTCCAGATGAGATAATTGAGGCAGAGAGAAGTTAAATGACTTGCCCAAGGTCACACAGCTGGTAAGTGGCAGAGCTGGGATTAGAACCCAAAACCTCTGACTCCCAAGCCCGTGCTCTTTCCATTAAGCCACATTGCTTAATTGTGCCATTAAAAAATGAGATCCATATAAAGGTATCTCTACAAATAAAGATAAAATGAAAAGGAGCTAGTCTGGATTCCTTTGGAATTGTTTATATCCTTACTCATTCTATCTGATGGGAAGTTCAGACACTTCTTTGCAAGAGATCACCTAGATAAAGGCCTCATCACAGGTCATGGGAGCAGAAATGGATTCACCAGAGGCTAGATGTCGGGAAGGATGTTGAGTTTTTAAAAAGAAATATCATGGTGGATAACGGGAAAAAGATTGGAAGGGATGATAGGGAATTAGGAAAGGGCCATTTATAGCTTTGCTGCAGTTCAGAAATCTCTGTTTGTAAGAAGAGATGTGTGCCTCTCGAGATCAGGAAATACTGTTAACTAATGGAATATTAGAGTCCCTTTTATTGTGGTATTTGTTAAGCTCTTACTAAGGGAAGCAGCGTGGCTCAGTGGAAAGAGCCCGGGCTTGGGAATCAGAGGTCATGGGTTTGACTCCCAGCTCTACCACTTGTCAGCTGTGTGCCTGTGGGCAAGTCCCTTCACTTCTCTGGGCCTCAGTTACCTCATCTGTAAAATGGGGATTAAGACTGTGAGCTTCACGTGGGACAATCTGATGACCCTGTATCTACCCCAGCGCTTAGAACAGTGCTCTGCACATAGCAAGTGCTTAACAAATACCAACATTATTATTATTATTATTATGTTCTAAGCACTGGATTAGATATTCATTCATTCAATCGTATTTATTGAGCACTGTGTGCAGAGCACTGTACTAAGTGCTTGAAAAGTACACTTCGGCCTCAGATAGAGACAATCCCTACCACAAAGTAATCAGGTTGGACACAGTCTATGCCCCCTATGGGGTTCACAGTCTTAATCTCCATTTTATAGCAGAGGTAACTGAGATACAGAGAAGTAAAGTGAAGTAAATTGCCCAAGGTAACACAGCAGTCAATGGCAGAGCCGGGATTAAGATCCTCCCCTTTCCTCTCCATCCAAAAGGCTACCTTGTTGATACAATCTCTCATCATATCCCCACTGGATTACTGTGTCAGCCTCCTTTCTGATCTCCCATCCTTCTGCCTCCCGTTTCAGTCTATACTTCACTCTGCTGCCCGGATCATCTTTCTACAGAAACGCTCAGGACATGTCACCCCCCACCTCAATAATCTCCAGTCGTTGCCTATCAACCTTCGCATGAAGTAAAAACTCCTCACTACTGGCTTCAAAGCTCTCCATCCCCTTGCCCCCTCCTACCTCACCTCCCTTCTCTACTCCTACAGCCCAGCCCACACACTCCGCTACTCTGCCCCACACCTCCTCACAGGGCCTCTTTCTTGCCTGTCCCGCGGTTGACCCCTGGCCCACATCCTACCTCCGGCCTGGCATGTCCTCCGTCTTCACCTCCGCCAAACTAGCTCTCTTACCCCCTTCAAAGCCCTGCTTAGAGCTCACTTCCTCCAGGAGGCCTACCCAGACTGAACCTCCCTTTTCCTCTGCTCCTCCTCCCCTCTCCGTCGCCCTGACTCCCTCCCTCTGCTCTACTCCTTCCCAGCCCCACAGCACTTGTGTTTATTTGTATATATTTATTGTTCTATTCAATCTATTAATGATGTGTATATACCTATAATTCTATTTATCTATTTTGATGCTACTGATGCCTGTCTACTTGTTTTGTTTGTTGTCTGCCTCCCCCTTCTAGACTTTGAGGCCATTGTTGGGTAGCGATTGTCTCTATCTGTTGCCAAAGTGTACTTTCTAAGTGCTCAGTCCAGTGCTCTGCACACAGTAAGCACTCAATAAATATGATTGAATGAATAAATGAATGAATGATTAGAAACAAAATCCTTCTGACTCTCAGGCCCCTGTTCTATCCACTAGGCTATGACAATGCCATCATTTCTTAACCCAGAATACTTTGGAGTTGCAGATATTCCGCCTGATAAAATACAGCGGGTTCATAGAAAGGTGAGTCATCAAGTCCTACTTCACTTCCAAAGTGACTAACTCAGCTGGGCAAGGGAAGGTAAGCATGAAATCTCATATTGCTATGCATGGACATCAGTACAACATCCGTATTGCCTTTCTTGTTCTTGGCATCCTAACAACGAACAGTTTTCTGTTGTTCCTGGAAGCACTCAGGCATATAATGAATGGAGTACGAATGATTGGAAGCGTACTGTCCGCTTTCGCAGATATTTCCGTACACTCTTTTCCTTATACAACTTAGTAATTGCTTCTTCTAACTTATACAGAATGATTGAAGTGTCTTTTGATTTCACATTACATCAATTCACCAAGATTCAACTAAATGACACTAGACTCATTGAAACAGTCCAAAAATGGTCAGTTGAAGAGCCATTCCTAAATCCTCTTGCTCATTTATTTGTGAAATAATGGTATTTGGAGTCCACAGATGCTCAGAGATGTTTCTTTTCTTCCCTTAATTCACCCATTTGGTTGTTATTTCTAACTCTTGCCACTCTGTGAGGCATCAGGATTCAAGGCAAAATGAGATTAGTTGCAGAATTGGAAAGAAAATTAGGGAATTTGAGAATTGTGGTGTATAAAATAATAATGATAATTATAATTATGGTATTTGTTGAGTGCTTACTAAGTGCCAAGCACCGTTCTAAGTGCTGGGGTAGATACAAGGCAATCAGGTTGTCCTACGTGGGGCTCACAATCTTAATCCCCACTTTACAGTCGAGGTAACTGAGACCCAGAGAAGTGAAGTGGCTTGTCCAAGGTCCCGCAGCAGACAAGTAGTGGAGCTGGGATTAGAACCCACATTCTTTGCGTTGCACTCTTAAGAGATTCAGTCATTAAAAAAGTATTTACTGTTTGATACTTATACAGTGGTTTTTGGAAAAGTTAAAATAGCTTCCTATTTGCTCTGTGAGGTGGACAGTAGCTTCACTCTAAAGAGGGAACCGCCAGAGGAAGAAGAACTCCGATCCGATCCTGATTTATTAACGATTCAAGTTACATCACCAGATTCCACCTGCCACTTAATGGGGCTACCATTACCTGCTTCATTTCAGGGTAACCATAAGGGGATTGGTGACTAGTATACTCTGTCGAAATTCAGCCCAGTTAGAAAAATATTGGATAGGACTCCTTTGGGTCCTGGTGTGTGCTTCCTGAATAACTTAGGAATTTAGCCAGTTGAAAAGTACTGATGGGAGAACAGGCACCTCCCCTATGCATTCCTCCTCACCCTGACTGCCACCAGCCCATCTAGAATCGAGTCATTGCCCTGAGGTTACCAACACAGCACTATAATCAGGAGAGGGGGTCCACCGGACTCCAAGTGGGTGAAAAGTACTAAAATGCATCCTTTATACTGATGCCAAAGCTTTCGGAGGCCAGTAGAGGAGAGTGGGTATTCCTCATCCACTCTATCTGCAAGGTTCAGTCACCCCCAACTCAGTAAGTCATTCGGAGTTCAGTTCGCCCTCAGCAAAGTTAAGGCAAATCAGACTTTTCTCCTGAAAAATTCCTTCTAAAAACCCCACTCATTTAGGTTCATCTCTGGTCCTAGTGAAAAGAGCCCATCCCTGGGAGTCAATCCTGGCTCTACCTCTTGTCTGCTGGGTGACTTTGGGCAAATCATTTCATTTCTTTGTTCCTCAGTTTCCTCATCTATAAAATGAGGACTCAGTACCTGTTTTCCTCCTACTGAGACCGTGAGCCCTGTGTGTGACAGGGACTGTGTCCAACCTGATTAACTTGCATCTATCCCAGTGCTTAGAACATTGCTTGACACTTACTAAGTGCTTAACAAAGGCCAACAGAAACTAATAAAAAGAAAATTTGCCCTTCTCCTGGAATCTGGCTGGCCCATGTTCCAGGGTTCTACCTCCTCCCTGGCATGTCTGGGATTTTCTTTAGACTGGGGTGGACTTAAGAAGACCACTGGCCACCCTCTGGGATACTCAAGCACACATTATGCTGCAGGCTTAATTCTTAAAATGCAATGCAGTGTGATGATGTCATACGCACCGTTTTGCTGAAGCCCATCCAAGTCGGGAGTCTCCAGGGGAGACTGTGGCCTTCCTCCGACTGGCTCCGGACTTTATGTTCCTCTCCCAGGTTCCCCTGACCAAATCCATGGAATTCTGCAGCAGGAGCCCAGGCAGAGGGAGGGAGGCTGCACACTTAAAATAAAAATACCATACATAGAGATGCCCTGTGGAGCATCTACTCTGGACAGGGGGCAGACTTGCCGAAAAACAGACTCTCCAGTACAAAACCAGACAAAAGATCACCCTAAATATGCGGCGGGTGAAAGGGGTAAATGAGATAAGGTGAGTGCTAGAGAATCCCTTTCGGTGGGATTAAGCGATAAGGATGGTTAAGCTCTCCATAAAAGTAGATACTTTCCCCTCCCTACTCTCCCTTCACAGTAGACCCTAGACAATTGCCAACTGTGCCCAAAGAAGAAGCAGCCTGGCTGCCCTAGCCCCTGAAGATCCATCTTTTGAGCGGTTGTTTACCTCTCACCCAGTGCTTGCAAGTGTAGTTTTCTTACCCATCAGCCACATCATCAACCACAAAGGCCCATCGGTGCAAGCATGCACACAAAGGCGCACAAACACCCCCCCACACTCAGTCACTCACTCCCATTTAAACAATTTGAAAGGGCGCCTTTGTGCTCAGTTATATCCCTTTGCCTTCATCAGCCTGACTGTGTCTTGGACACTTTAGCCTCTAAAAGGCTTTCTTCACATTCCTCTCTCCTCCATCCAGAAGCTGTTGAAGAGCTTTCCAAAGGGCTGCTAATGGCAACATAGTCCAGGACCATATGAACCAACAAAATAGAAGTAATTGCAAGCCCTGTGTTTACATAATAGCGTTATTGTTTGTAAAATAAACATTCTGGCATTTCAGACTCTTTCCTGGACTGGATCGTGAAGGTAAATATCTCAGAGTTTGAAACATTTCCTTTCATCATCTCCTTTGGGCATGAGAACGCTTAGAGAAAAAGACAGTGGTGCTCACTAGAGATGGCTGACTGAAACTTCATTCTTCAAAGCAAGGACAGATTTGGACTGAGTGTATCTGGGGAGAGAGGGAGAGAAGGAAAAGGCTGTACTATGCGGCTATTGTGTCCTTAAAGACGGCTTGGAAACATGGAAACCATATGTGAACTTTTAGCTAATAAAATAAAATGCCAAAATGCGGTGGATACAGCTATTGCACCCAAAGTGTAATTGCACATATGCTCATTTCTTGCATTCAATCAAAACATTGAAAAAATGCTGATGTTCAGACTAGGTGTAACTATTGGACTAGCTTGTTTTACATAATTATCTTACATGGAAAGAATGCATTTGTACGGAGTCTATAATGACATTAAGGAAAGCAAACAGCACTTGAACTGGAATGGACAATACTTCGCTGAAGCACAAAAAGTCCCCCGATTTCTCCTCTATAAAAAACACATACTAATATCAGAGCGAAGCTGTTTTCCACTGAATGAACTATCTATCTAGTGTGAGTAGGTCACATTCATCATGTTCGTGCAAAGCAGATGCCAGACCGTTTGGATAATCAATTCAGACCTCCTTTTTTCCGTTAAAAAAGGGGTGTGTTTTGAAACCAGTTAATGGTGCCAGATTGACAGCTTTGGGTAACTGAACTCTACTCTTGATCCTCTGCCCTGGTCAGTCAGTGGATGAAAAATAGCCTAGGTTTTCCTTCCACTACCTATAACCTGAGACATGGTTTCCTGTGTCTTTTCCTGGCACGAAAATTTTCTCTCTGAAGAAAGGAAGGGAAAGACGTTCTGGAGCCTCTGCTAATAGGATAAGTGAAAAACATACAATAAGGGCCAAATAAATATCAAAGATCAGCAAAGAGGAGCAACCCCCTAGGCTTGGACGTTATAAAGGAAGGAAGAACCTTGCTCTTATAGTTGTTCAGGGCCTGCTATCTCTAGCCTCTGGGGCCAACTGTATGAAGGATTCTACTTCCTCAATCAACCTATCAGTGGTATTGATTGAGTGTTTCCTATGTGCAGACCACTGCATTAGGTTCTTGGGAGAGGACAGTAAACAGAATTAGCAGATACGCTCTCATCCCTTGCTGGTACAATCTCTCATAATATCCTGACTGGATTATTGCATCAGCCTCCTCTCTCATCTTCCTTCCTCCTGCCTCTCACCACTCCAGTTTATACTTCACTCCACTGCCTGGATTATCTTTCTTTCTAAGAAACGCTTTGGGTATGTCACTCCCCTCCTCAAAAACCTCCAGTGGTTGCCTATTAACCTTCGCATGAAGCAAAAACACCTCACTCTTGGCTTCAAAGTTCTCCATCCCCTTGCCCCCTCCTACCTCACCTCCCTTCTCTCCTTCTCCAGCCCACCCCATACACTCCACTCCTCTGCCGCTAACCTTCTCCCTGGGCCTCATTCTCACCTGTCCCGCTGTCGACCTCTGGCCAACATCCTACCGCTGTCCTGGAATGCCCTCCCTCCTCACCTCCACCAAACTAACTCTTTCCCTCTTCAAAGCCCTACTGAGAGCTCACCTCATCCAAGAAACCTTCCCAGAGTGAGCTACACCCCTTTTCCCTCTGTTCCCCCTCTGCTCCCCCTCTGCCCTCTACTCCTCCCCCTTCCCCTTTACCCTCCCTCAGCTAAGCCCCCTTTCCCTCTGCTCCTCTCCTTGCCCCTTTCCCTTCCCTCAGCACTGTGCTCATTTGTATATATTTTTTATTACCCTATTTATTTTGTTAAGAGGTGTCTATCCCCTTGATTCTATTTATCATGATAATGTTGTCTTGTTTTTGTTTCGTTCTGTTTTGCTCTGCTGTCTGTCTTCCCCGATTAGACTGGGAGCCAGTCATTGGGCAGGGATGGTCTCTATCTGTTGCTGAATTGTACATTCCAAGCGCTTAGTACAGTGCTCTACACATAGTAAGTGTTCAATAAATACTATTGAATGAATGAATGAATGAATGAATGAATGAATGACCTGGAATACCCTCCCTCCTCATATCTGCCAAACTAACTCTCTTCCCCTCTTCAAAGCCCTGCTGAGAGCTCACCTACTCCAGGAGGCCTTCCCAGACTTCCCAGGCCTTCCCTTCCATTTTCCTCTGCCGCTCCTTCCCTCCCCTCCCCCCTCCTCCCTTCCTCTGTTCATCCCTTTCCCCTCCCCTCAACTCTTGTGTATATTTTTATATATTATTTATTACCCTACTTTATTAATCATGTGTATTTATCTATGATTCTATTTATCTCTTTTGATGGTATTGATGCCTGACTACTTGTTTTGTTTTGCTGTCTGTCTCCCCCTTTTAGACTGTGAGCCTGTTTTTGGGCAGGGATTGTCTCTGTTGCCAAATTGTACATTCCAAGTGCATAGTACAGTGCTCTGCACACAGGAAGCACTCAATAAATACGATTGAATGAATGAATGAAGCCCATAACGGGCTTACAGTCCAGAAGGAGAGGCAGACATTGATATGAATAAATGTTATTTATAATATATACTTTATTTCTGTGGGGTTTAAGGTGGGGTGAATATCAAACAACCAAAGGTCACAGATCCAAGTGCCTAGACGACGAGGAAGGGAAAGCGAGCCGAGGGAAAGAGGGCTTAATCCGGGAAGGCCTCTTGGAGGAGATGACCTTAATGATGCTTTGAAGGTGGAGATAGTGGTGAGCTGATGGATATGGAGGGGGATTGAATTCCAGGGTAGGGGAAGGATGTGGAAAAGGGGTTGGCAGCAAGATGGATGAGATCAGGGCAGTGTGAATTCTCTGACACTAGAGGAGCAGAGTGTGAGGGCTGGACTGTAGTAGATCGATGAGATGAGATAAAATGGGGTGAGCTGATTGAGTGCTCTAAAGCCAATGGTAAGAAGTTTCTGTTTGATGAGAAATGGATGGGCAGCCATTGGAAGTTTTTGGGGAGTGGGGGATTCATGGACTGAACTCATCCTCATCTTTCAGTTTTGTAGTCAGGTATTGAAAAAGCAGGCCGGTAGAGTTTATAACTTTATGGAATTCAACAGGTCTGTGATTTGGGACAGGTAAAAACCCTTGTTATCCATCCTACCCTCAAAATAGGATAAAACTTACAAGGAAACCAGATTTAAAATCTTGGAAGAGCTTGATCATCATCATCATAGTCATAATGGTATTTGTGAAGCATTTACTATGGGTCGAGCACTGTTCTAAGCACTAGGGTAGATCCAAGGTCAGGGCAGGTCAGACAAATTTCACTTGGGGCTTATAGTCTAAGTAAGATGGAGGACTGTTATTGAATTTTCATTTTACAGATAAGGAAACTGAGGCACTAAGACATTAAATGACTTGCCCATGGTCTCCTAGAAGGCATGAGAAGGAACTGGTATTAGAACACAGGTCCTCTGACTCTCAGACCCTGTGCTCTTCCCACTAGGCTCCTTCCATTCTTCTCAGTATGATTGAATTTTGGTCTCCCCTAGTTCCTTCCTAACTCATTTGCATAAAGAGAGTGGT
This sequence comes from Ornithorhynchus anatinus, assembly GCF_004115215.2. NCBI lineage: Eukaryota > Metazoa > Chordata > Mammalia > Monotremata > Ornithorhynchidae > Ornithorhynchus > Ornithorhynchus anatinus. The sequence goes on from NC_041728.1 coordinate 162,578,485, forward strand.
GAAGGCAGGTTTTCACCCACTCATAATAAGAATAACTGTGGTATTTGTTAAGCACTCACTATGTGCCAAGCATATAATACTAAGTACATAGTACACAACACTTAGTACAATGCCTGGCACATAGTAAGTACTTAAATACCTTTGTCATCGTGATAGCACATAGTACTGTGCTATAATAATAATAATGATGATAATCAGGTTCCACATAGGGCTCAGAGTCTAAATAGGAGGAAGAACAGGAAATGCATCCTTATTTTGCAGATGAGGGAAATGAAGCTCGGAGAAGGTAAGGGACTTGTTCCAGTTTACACAGCAGATAGGTGGCAGAGCTTGGATTAGAACCCAGGTCTTCTGACTCCCAGGCCTGTTCTCCTCAGACAATCAATCCGTGATATTTATTGAACACTTACTGTCTTCAAATTACATTACTAAGTTAGATAGGATCCCTAAATTCCAGGAGGACTAATTACCATCATCCCCTCTCAGGGTTGCACCGAGAGTTTCCAGTCCTCTACCAGTCTAGACTAAGGGAAGGACAGTCAAGCAGAGGCCTGTCCATTCCATTCCTAGCTTGGGTAGTGGTTAACCAGAAGAAGGCCGTCTGCTACAAGTCAAAACACACCTGTGCTGGGCAGCAGCTGCATGGGAGAGAGTCGAGGGCGGAGATTCAAGTTTATTGAGCAGAAGGAGGTGATGGTAAACCAAGCAAACTCTATGATTAGACTACCAGAATGATTGCAGATGGAGGTGGGGCATTCTGGGAGAGACGTATCCATGGCATCCCTATGGGTCGGAGATGACTTGACAGCATAAGACAAGACAAGCTACTATTATGTAGGTGTTAAATCTGGGCCTGCTGATAAACCATCCCTTTACTTAACTTGCCTACTGTAAGATAATCACAAATCTCACTGCTTCCTTTTTGATTGTAGAATTCGACAGTACGTTCCTTGCGGGCAGGGAATGTGTGTTTTTATTGTTATATTGTACTCGCCCAAGGGCTTCGTATAGTGTTCTGCTCACAGCAAGCACTCTATAAATAATAACTGAATGAACTGTTTATGGTGTTTGTTTATTGTGTTTGAATTGCTTCTCATGTTGGAGTGTGTGGTCCAGCAGTCCTGGAGATGCTGATCTCCCTTGGTAATGCCTCACATAATACCTTTCAGTGTTCTGTACACAATAGGCATTCGGCAACTGTTGCTGAATGATGTGGACTGATTGATCCAGTTATCACAGTGTGTTTCCCCCTCATTAGATTACTAACCCATCAGTCAGAATCCATAGGCCCAAGCTGAATGGTGAGCTTTAGAGACTTTCAATTTCTCCAGTTTTATCTGAATGTGGTACTGTCAGTCAATTGTATTTATTGAGCACTTACTGTGTGCAGAGCACTGTACTGACTGCTTGGAGAGTACAATATAACAATAAACGGATACATTCCCACCCCACACAGAGCATACAATCTAGAGGGGGAGACAGACGTTAATATAAATGAATGACATTATGTATGTTATGTACTGTTGTTATGACTAGCTAGTCTGTATCATCTCCAGATTCCTAGGAAATGGACCTGACTACCCAACTACTGCATGAAGAGACTTCAAAAGAATACCCCAGCAGCCCTGATGATAATTTTGGTAATAACTGTGCTATTCATTCATTCATTCATTCATTCAATTGTATTTATTGAGTGCTTACTGTGTGCTGAGCACTGTACTAAGTACTTGGAAAGTACTATTCAACAACAAATAGAGTCAATTCCTGCCCACAATAGGCTCACAGTCTAGAAGGGGGGAGACAGACATCAAAACAAGTAAATAGGCATCAGTAGTATCAGTATAAAGAGAATTATGGATATATACACATCACTAGTAGACATATATACGCACAAATATACACAAGTACTGTGGGGCAGGGAGGGGGAAGAGCAGAGGGAGCAAGTGGGGGTGATGGGGAACGGGGGGAGCAGAGGAAAAGGGGGGCTTAGTTCAGGAAGGCCTCCTAGAGGAGGTGAGCTTTCAGTAGGACTTTGAAGGGGGGAAGTGTACTACTCTGGCGGATTTGAGGAGGAAGGGCATTCCAGGCCAGAAGTAGGACGTCGTCCAGGGGTTGACGGAGGGATAGGCGAGAACGAGGCACAGTGAAAAGGTTAGCACCAGAGGAGTAGAGTGTGCGGGCTGGGATGTAGAAAGTGAAAAGGGAGGTGAGGTAGGAGAGGGTAAGATGATGGAAAGCTTTGAAGCCAATAATGAGCAGTTTTTGCTTGATATGGAAGTTGATAGGCAACTACTAGAGATTTTTGTTAAGCACTTACTACGTGACAAGCACTGTACAAAACACTGGAGCAGACATAAGATAAACAGGTCCCAAATGAGGTTCACAGTCCATGTAAGAGGGAGAACAGACAGATAATCCCCATTTTGCAGATGAGGGAACTGAGGCCCAGAGATGTTAAGTGACTTGTCCAAGACCACACAGCGGGAATGTGGCAGAGTCAAAATTAGAATTCAGGTCCTCTGACTCCCAGGACCGTGCTCTTTCCACTAGGGAATGCTGTTTCCCATACATATGTTTAAACTCTGTTACTTTCCCATGCTTCGTTATTTATTTTAATGCGTATTCTTCCACTAACTTGTAAGACCCTCAGAGGCAGAGATCGTATCTGCTAACTCTAGTGTAGAGTCTACCAAATCCTTAGTGTAGTGTTTTGCACAGAGTAATCACTCAGTAAAAATAATTGACCGGCCAACTTACACTTGATCAGTTTTCCACCGGAAATGTCCATTTTTAAAAAATCAATCTTACTGAACTTCACGCTCCCTATTTTTCAGCATCATCCATAGTATAACTGAAGATAGTTATTAGAAGATTCACTTAGTGACCCCTCAATTTTTGGCACAGAAAGCCAAAGTAGGTACTCATCACAAAACTCTCACATCACTGTCAAAAGGCCAAAGTAATCATTTGTTATTAGTTACAGAAGTTCATATAAATTCAACACACTGAAACATATGCGCCCCATTATAGAACTGGATATTCAAGTAACTTATTACTATTACAAGCTGGACAGAGAGAAACAATGAACATGAGGAGAGCAAACTTACAGGATCACTATATTAGAAGTATCAAATATTTATGATAGACTCATACCAGTGTATTCAGAAAGGAAATTAACATTAAGGTCTGTGAAATGTGTGGAGAAAGGAAATGAAAGTATTCTTCTTCAATGCTAAACAGCTGGTGAAACATCCCAGTGAATCTTGGAGTCAGTTGACATTAATATAGCAAATAAAGGTGATTTTTGAAATTATGAAATATCCTATAGGATGTTTTATGTAAAGAAGTCTGGAGTTGAACAAAAGCAATCACAGAGATGAAAGTACATATTGCAATGTTACCTAATAAATTACTTCTTTATCTACTGGAATATGAAGTAGAGAAGAGTGTTGTCATAGGGCCCAAAGAAGTTTCGGGCAAGGTCCATAATCATATAGTAAGGCAATACCAGTTTCGATAGAAAATTAAGTGATCAAAATCCAGCGTTAGAGTCTTCTCTCATAGTTAATGCTTTCTGTTTCCAAACATCAGGTTCTGAAGGTGATTGATCAAAACCCAATTTAACCCTGAAAGGTAAGAGCTGGAGTCCTTAATTAGCATTTGCCAGGGAGTCAACTCGCTCTTTTTTTTCATTTAAGCTCCATTGAAAGAGAAGGATAATGCAAAAGAACACACAAAACAATCCATATAAAGTAATGAAAAACAATCAGGATCAAATATGATAAATTCAGGATAATGAGATGAATAGTTTACCTATTTCCAATGCTGTTCTCAAAGCTCCGATTTTATAGCAAATTCTTTCCTTCCAAAAAAAGAGAAGCATGCCATAGCCAATAACATTTGAAAAACTGTGGAGGCTGGCACTTCCAAATGCTTGGCAGGTTATTAAGCCAATTTTTATTTAGTCCACTCTAGCTGTTGGAGGGTCTGTGATTCCCAACTGTTTCACATCAGAGAATGAAAACAACTAGAGCCCAGCCAAGACCACATTGGTAACTGCCAGCCCCTTTATGTGCCAAACATGAAAGCAACAAGTCCAGATGCTTTGATCCTTGAATTTTGGGACTTAGCCCAGCATTAAGAAAAAAAAAAAACAACTCATGTTAGGACAACATATATTATAACTGGGAATCAATCAATAGCACTACGACCTTCAAACTCCGTAAATGTTTGGAGTTCGTTCTTGAACATGTAATCTAAATTGGGGATTGGAGATTGGAATAGATCCTAACCCAACAGGAAGATGTATAGTTTTTTGGTGTTGGTTTTTTTTTAATATGGAGATTAGGAAAGAAACAAATGAAATTTTAATCCTAGGGAAAAAGAAAAACCCATCAAACAAGATGGGTTCTAAATTAAGAGACCCCAGATGCCCAAAGAAAAAGAAACTCTGTGGTAGAAACCTCTTACCCAGCTAAAAAATCAAATGAAAAAATGAACTGCAGCAGGAAAAGATATCGGGAGTGCACTTTGAGCTTTTGCTCTCTTCTAGATGGAAGGAATAATAAGATGATTTAAGAGGTGGGAGATTTAGTTCGCTGGAACTCTGCCATAACAAACGGCAGTTCCTCCTGCCAGTTAGTTTATGATACTCTATTGGCATGGGTCTTGGCGAGGCTGTTTGCCCGCATTCCCCTCTGCAGGTATATTGAAGAACTGGCAACTCAGAGCATAGAACTAAACAAGATGGCCACCCGGTAGTAAAACTACTAGTAAAACCCTCATCTCATGATCTAAATCATTGCTCTAGGCCATAGAATTGTTTGAAAAGGGCCCTGGGAGAGCATAAGTGCCTATCAGAGATTGAGGGTAGGGTGATTGGCACCAAAGGCAATTAAAAAGAATTTTGTTCAGTCTTTTTCTGAGCCAAAATGATCTAACTGCATTGTTAGAATTCTAGTCTAGACTGAGCTCTGTTCAAATCTTCAAAACCTGGCCTAGCTTTATACATTTGTGTTTCTGAATAGCTGCTGGTACACAATAGATGGTTCTTGTACAAAGGAAAGTTTACAATAATGTTGCTAAAGTTACCAGAACCCATCATTAGTTTTTAAAAAAAATCCTCTCCATCTTTCTAGTTAGAAAAGAAAATTATTAGGGGTGGCGTTGTTTTTTATTCTCTTCTGACACTTTAGAAAATTACTGCTTGCATATCCTAAGACTTCTCAAACCTTCTACGCACCCTAGGCTCCAAGGGAGAAATGCAGGAAGAGTGGGTTGGAACCTATTAAATGATTGCCTTTAATGTCAGTTGGCTCTAAGTGGGGCTGGTTTCTAGTTGTTGCTCTGAGTTTCCAACAACATTTGGGGAGAGACTTTTAGTTACCCAGTGGTGTCAAATAGACAAAGGTCTAAAAAGCCTGTTGTAAATTCCTCACTCAATTCATACAGGGGAAGCCTCCAACAATTAAATTCTGAATCTCTCTCCCTCTCTCTCCTGCTCTCTCACATACACACACACACTCACAAAGACTCACACACATACCCACAAAACAATGTACCTTTGTTTTGCAGTTGCCTCAAACCCTTCTAGTGGCTAGAGTGTTTTCAACTGCTCCCTTCCACTGCTTCCCTTCAGTCTACATTCAAACCACAGTGATCCAGGTCGGAGACAGATCGAGATCACTCTGCTTCAGCTTCCCATCTGACAGCTGACAGGCCAGGCCAAGCTGCTGTCATCCATTCTCCACACATAGTGAGTCCAGGGGATTTGTGTTGCAACGAATAGCTCTTCAAAGCGGATAACATTCCAGAACCTCGATGAGGAACTGTCTTGTCATTTAATGCTAAGTACAGCTTGTAGGTCGCATCACCAAAATGCTCAAGATGTTGGCTCTGACCTCTCTAGAAATCCAGGTCTCAAAATTATATGGAAAGTGGGTACCATCACTGTCGTGAGTTGGTCTGGAACATATATGTGAGCATAATGTACAAATCTTAAGTATGGTGCTCTGCACGTAACATAATAGAGCTTAATAAATACCACTGATTGGCTGATTGAAGGAACTCTTGAATGGGCACCATTATTTTCCACTATATTCATCCATTCATTCATTCAATCATATTTATTGAGCACTTACTGTGTGCAGAGCACTGTAGTAAGTACTTGGGATGTACAATTCAGTGATAAATAGAGACAATCGCTGCCCTCAGAGGGCTCACAGCCTAGAAGCAGGGGAGACAGACATCAAAATGAGTTAACAGGCATCAGTAGCATCATTATAAATAAAAAGAATTATAGATATATACACATCATTAATAAAAACAAATAGAATTATAATTATAAATATGTACATATATACACGAGTGCTGTGGGGCAGGGACAGGGGTAGAGCAAAGGCAGTGAGTTGGGGTGATGGGGAGGAGAGAAGGACCTGAGGAAAAGGGGGGCTTAGTCTGGGAAGGCCTCCTGGAGGAGGTGAGCTTTCAGTAGGGCTTTGAAGGGTGGAAGTGTGCTAGTTTAGCAGATTTGATGAGGGAGGGCATTCCAGGCCAGAGGTAGGACGTGGGCCAGGGGCCGACAACCGGACAGGTGTAAACGAGGCACAGTAGAAGGTTAGTGACAGAGGAGTAGGCTGGGATGTAGAAGGAGAGAAGGAAGGTGAGGTAAGAAGGTAAAGATGATGGAGAGCTTTGAAGTCAATGGTGAGGAGTTTTGGCTTGATGCGGAGGTTGATAGGCAATCACAGGAAATTTTTGAGGAGGGGGGTGACGCCCATAGCATTTCTGTAGAAAGATCATCTGGGCAGCAGAGTGAAGTATAGGCTGAAGTGGGGAGTGACAGGAGGTTGGGAGATCAGAAAGGAGGCAGATGCAGTAATCCTGGCAGGATATGATGAGTGATAGTACTAACATGATAGCAGCGTGGCTCAGTGGAAAGAGCCCGGGCTTGGGAGTCAGAGGTCATGAGTTCGAATCCCGGCTCGGCCACCTGTCAGCTGTGTGACTGTGGGCAAGTCACTTCACGTCTCTGGGCCTCAGTTACCTCATCTGTAAAATGGGGATTAACTGTGAGCCTCACGTGGGACAACCTGATTACCCTGTATCCACCCTAGTGCTTAGAACAGTGCTCAGCACATAGTAAGCGCTTAACAAATACCAACATTATTATTATTATGATAGATGTTTGGATGGAGAGAAAAGGGCAGATCTTCGCAATGTTGTGAAGGTGAGACCAGCAGGTTTTGGAGACAGATTGGTGACCTGGTGATTTGTCCTTAGTAGTCTAATCTTTGAACACAATCAAGCGGTCAATCAATCAGTCAACAATCAGTGGTATTAACTGGGCATTTACCTATATATCATTTATGTTTAACTTCCCTGTAGCATTAAAAATGTGGAGGTTTTATATTGTAATCCAAGCCTAAATTTCCAGTTTAGGATGGTTTGAGCCTACTCCAACTGTTCAGTCTGGGATCCAGATTGACTCTGGTCCCTCTACAACTCTGAACTCTGGAAGGGAGGTGGGCTCATTTGAGGTTGCGAGGTGCCCAAAGGACATTTGGATACACTTCTAACTCCAGTACAGGCTCCAAAAAACACCCAGATAAGTCACACAAATGTCTAAAGTTAAGTATCAAAAACAGGCATTTGGTATCTGCTGCCAAATTTATTTATTTGGATAAATAAAGCATATGTAGGAAAAGTTGCCATTCCTTTTTGTTTTCAAGAACCATATCCTTAGATCAGACTTAAATAACCCCATTTATCTTCACAATTCAGGCAAAATCAGGTCACACTTTTACTCGACTTATGAAGAAAATTGAGGAAAAAATGATTGAGAGCCTTAATTATCTAGGTCAGCTATCCAAACGCCCAAAAGTCAGAGAATAAAAGAGGTGGAAGGAACTTCAAGAACCCATTTGGTCCAGTCCCCAGCCTCCAGGCATCTGAATGGCTACACAATGAACAAAACCTACTTCAATCTGGGGTCTTGGGTTTATTCCAGATTTTCCATTTAGATTCAAGCAAATGTCAAAAAATATGCAGGGAAGGTGACATTGGATGGAAGCTTGCTGCCATTGCCCATTTCACTGACATATACACATGCACACATGCTGACAATGTAAACATTCATTTCCCACACTGCTGCATATATTCTTTTACCCAAATCGGAAAGAATAAAGAACTTCTTGAGAAACACTTTTGCTTTTCACCACTTGGATCCCTCTAAGAACCATCAACGGAACTTGCACTGTCCAACTTGTACCGGGGGACAATGTTTCATGTCCGTCTTCTCCTCTAGACGGTAAAGTCCTTGTGGGCAGGGATACACCATTGTATTGTACATTGTATTGGGAGACCAAGCGCTTAGTACAGTATTCTGTACATAATAAATACTCAATTAATACCACTGATCGCTTGATTGATTGATATTTACTTTAAGAGATACATGCACCATTTACAGGCTTTCACTTGTGGGTGGCCTGAAATAGGTTGTACTTTAGGAATCCATCATAAGAATTCACTGGAATCCAAATGACAAGGAAGATCTTTTGAGCAGAAGCACTTTAGTGAGTTTTCTTTCAAATGGGGAAAAAAAATCACACTATCTGCCGTAGTGCTTTCCAATCACTGCTCATAAGTATTTTTCCCCTGCTAGAAACAGTGATAATCAACCACTCATTCGGTGATATTTACTGAGTCTTTTAGTTTGGGCAGAGGACTGTCCTAAGCACTTTGAAGAGAGAATGAAATGGTGTTGATAATAATAATAATAATAACAATGGCATTTTATAAGCGCTTACTATGTGCTAGACACTACTAATTACTGTGGTATTGGTTAAGCATTGGGTATGTGCCAAACACCGTACTAAGTGCTGCAGTAGATAGGAGATTCATTCATTCAGTCAATCGTATTTATTGAACACTTACTCTGTGCAGAGCACTGTACAAAGCTCTTGGAAAGTACAATTCGACAACAGATAGGAACAATTCCTACCCAACCACAGGCTCACAGTCTAGAATGGGGGAGACAGATAACAAAGCAAAACAAGTAGACAGGCATCATTAGCATCAATATAAATAAATAGAATTATATATATATATAGATATCATTAATAAAATTAACAAAATAATATGTATATATACGTGCACAAGTTCTGTGGGGCAGTGGGGTGGATAGAGCAGAAGGAGGGAGTAGGGGTGATTGGGAGGGGAGGAGGAAAAAAGGAAAAGGGTGATCAGTCTGGGAAGGCCTTCTGGAGAGGGTTAGCTTTAAGACACAGTCCCTGAGTTTCATGGTGGCGACAATCTAAGTGGGAGAGAGAACAGCTATTTAGCATCCATTTTAAGAATAAGGAAACTGAGGCCCCCAAAAGTTTAGTGACTTTCCCGGAGTCACACATCAGGCAAGTGGCAGAGCCAGAATTAGAATCCAGCCCCCCTGAATTCCATGCCCAAGTTCTTTTCACTAGGCAACAAACAGGGTCTTGTCTATTGGGTTTACATGGAAGACTGCTAGAGAAAAACTTGAGAAGTTTCTCTTAAGAATATTATTATCAAAAATCAGGAAGATTTCATCCTTGCTGTACCTTTGTCAAAGGAATAACCTTTCTAAAATCGTAACTCCTTCAAAAGGCCTTCGCTGACTAAGCCCTCTTTTTCTCTACTCCCTCTAGCTTCTGTGTTGCCTATGCACCTGGATCCGGACCCTTTAAGCATTTGACATTCACCCACCCTCAGTCCCATGGCACTTATGTACATAGCCATAATTTATTTTAATATCTGTCTCCCCCTCAAGACTGTAAACTCCTCAAGGGCAAGAACCTTATCTACCACTTCTGTTGTACTCCTCAAAGCACTTAGCACAGTCCTTTACCCACAATAAGTGGAAAACAAATATGATTGATTGACTGAATAACAATATTTGAAAGCTATGCCCTTTTTCTTGAGTTATTATCATATGGGAAGCAATATTTGAGTGCTTATTTATGTACTTATTGTGCTTATTTACTGTGTGCAGACCACTATATTAAGCACTTGGGAGAATACAATATAACAAAGTTGGTAGACTCATTCCCTGCCCACAAGGAACTTACAACCTAGAGGGGAGACAGACATTAATATAAGTTAATGAATTATGGATAGGTACATAAGTGTTGTGGGTCTGAGGATGGAGTGAATAAAGGATCAAAATTCATGTGCAAGGGTGGTGCAAAAAGGAGCAGGGGAAGAGAAGGGTTTAGTTGGGGAAGACGTCCTGGAGGAGATGTGTTTTTTATTAAGGCTTTGAGGTTGGGAGAGTGATCAGATGCCAAATAAGAAGTGAGAGGGAGTTCTAGGCCAGAGGTGGGACATGGGCGAGGGATTGGCAGCACGATAGATGATATTGAGGTTCAACAAGTAGTTTGGCATTAAAGGAGTGAAGTATGTAGGAAATCAGAGAGGTAAGGTAGGAGGGGGTGAAATAATTGAGTGCTTTGAAGGCAATGGTAAGGAGTTTCTGTTTGATGTGGAGGTGGATGGGCAAACACTGGAGGTTAAGAGGACTGGAGAAATATGGACCGAGCAGTTTTGTAGAAAAATGATCCGGGCAGTAGACTGAAGTATGGACTGAAGTGGCTAGAGACAGGAGGCAGGGATGTCAGTGAGACGTTGATGAAATAGTCAAGGCGGAAATGCATACGTGATGTGGTTGCTGTTTGGATGAAGAGGAAAGTGCAAATCTTAGTGATGTTATGAAAGTTAACTGACAGGATTTGGTCACAGATTTAATATGTGGGTGGAAGGAGTGAGATGAGTCAAGGATAACGCAAGATTATGAGACAGGGAGGTTGATTGATGGGAAAGTCAGAGGAAGGGCAGGTTTGGATGGGAAAATGAGAGATTCTGGTTGGACCCATAGACTGCATGTTCACTCTAAACGGAAAGCTCGTTGTGGCCAGAGAGCAAGGATACCAACACTGTTATATTGTACTTTCCCAAGTTCTCAGTACAGTGCTCTGCACACAGTAAGTGTTGAATAAACACGATTGATTGATTTTATTTATATTTATTCAGCACTTACTCTGTGCAGAGCACTATACTAAGCATTTGGCAGAATAGAGTAGAACGATAAACAGGCCCATTTCCTGCCCACAGTGAGTTTACTGTCTAGAGGGGGCGGTCTTGGCGGTACATCCAAGTAGAAATGTCCTGAAGGCAGAAGGAAATAGGAAATGACAAAGCAGAAGACTGGCAGAAAACAGATCAAGGCTGGAGAATAAGGAATCCTTTATAAGTCTGGTTCTGATAATTATCTTTTTATTGGTGGTAAATAGAATGAGTGATTAGAAACCTCTGCAGAGGTTTTCACTGGATCGGCAAATGGTAAATCAGCCTTACTTGATCATTATCCAATCTCCTGATAATAGTAGTATTTTTTTCATCACTCTACTGTGTGTGATGTAATCAGGATGGGCAGGGTTCCTGTCCCACATGGAGTTCATTGTCTAAGTAACAGGGAGAACAGATATTAAACCATAAATACCATAATTAACATAGATAGCCCAGCCACTCAGTTTAGACAATTAGCTGTTGTGGGACTCATTAGCTGAATGTCAGGTGGATTTGATGGTTGAGAAAGAAAGTAGTGAAGGAATAGAGAAGAGCACCAGTGACTAGTCTTTTCTCCTTAAACCTCCTATGCAGCAAGTTGAGCTTCGCAGAGGCTGATTTGCTATGAGGGTTGGCCCTGGGTTCAAGGGCGAGCTGTAGCAATTATTCTCTAAGCTAGTGAGGATGGATGAGACTCTTTCCCACCAGTTAATGTAAGTTAGGAGTCAGTTGAAAATCATCACTCTTCTAGATTCTGAGCCCATTGTGAGCAGGGATTGTCTCTCTTTGTTGCTGAACTGTACTTTTCAAGCGCTTAGTAGAGTGCTCTGAACACAATAAGTGCTCAATAAATATGACCTAATGAATGAATGAATAATAATAATAATAATGTTGGTATTTGTTAAGCGCTTACTATGTGCAGAGCACTGTTCTAAGCGCTGGGGTAGACATAGGGGAATCAGGTCGTCCCTCGTGGGGCTCACAGTCTTAATCCCCATTTTACAGATGAGGTAACTGAGGCACAGAGAAGTGAAGTGACTTGCCCACAGTCACACAGCTGACAAGTGGCAGAGCCGGGATTCGAACTCATGATCTCTGACCCCAAAGCCCGTGCTCTTTCCACTGAGCCACGCTGCTTCTCAATGAATCACTGAATCACTCCGGACCTTGCTCAGCATCAGAAAATAAGAGACTTGAGATCTCCCCCATGGGAAATTTGAATCTGCTGTACGGTCAACAAGGGTTAGGGTTAGGGTTCTGTCTAAACTAATTATATGGAATTGTCCCACTGGTGCATCACTTCAATCTGAACACAGTGCTCTGCACACAGTAAGCACTAACTAAATGCCATTGATTAATTGATCGACTGATTCCAACCCACCCCACAGATGGTCATTAGGGTATAATCCCCGGATAAATGATTCTCTCTCAAAACTTAGAATTGTACACATCGATTAACCAAGAGCTTGCAGAGATAATGCATAGCATTCTAAATTGTAATCTGGTTGTTGGTAGCTCTATCACTTAATAATGAGAAAGAATAAAGATTTAACTGCAATTGATTTCAGCATACAATAAGATTTAGCTCAAGAACAGGCAACCCAAATCTCCTAGTGGTCCACAAGTCGTTAATCATTTGAACATATTCTTTAAACGTTGTTCTAAATATCTAAAATGAATAGAAGACCTTTTCCTTTCCAATATTTTTTCTTCTAAAATGAAGTTTCAAGGCCTCATCGATGCACTTTTACACACCTTCGCTAGGAGTTCTTTATAGGGACAAAGTCTCTAACTGAAGTTTGGATTCCCAAGGATTACATGGGTGAATTCTCTAAAAAAGCAGCACTGGCTGTTTGTTATGGCAATATAATTCTAAAGGCCACATCTGGGCTGTGAATGTTCACTAAATTTATAGATATTGTCTTCTTCCCTCCCTCGCTCTTGTCTCTGCCTAGGGGTGAGGCTGGGAACCAAGGACAGAGCAGGATCGAGTAGGATGGTGGATGGCTCTGAAAGTCTGAGATTTCAAGTTCCTGCATAGCCCAGCACTGTCAGAGAGAGACTGTGACTGCACCCCTTTTTTCATCACTTCCCTGCTCCTGCACACAAAGTTTTGGAGGGCCGAGGTGACCCTCAGACCGTTGTTTACTCACGCCTACTCAGGAAGAATTTAGTCCAGCAAGGTAAGTTATCAAGGTCACTTCTAATGGCATTTGTTAAATGCTTACTACGTACCAAGCACTGGGTAGGTAGAATACAAGTCAGGTTGGACATAGTCCCTGCCCGATGTGGGGCTCACAGTCTCAATCTCCATTTTGCAGATGAGGGAACTGAGGCCCAGAGAAGTATAGTGATTTGCCCAAGATCACACAGAAGACAAGTGGTGGAGCTGGGATTAGAACCCATGACCTTCTGACGCCCAGGGTCATGCTCTATCCACTGCACCACGCTGCTTCTCCACTACTATATAAAGGGATGAGGAGCAACGTGGCTCAGTGGAAAGAGCCCGGGCTTGGGAGTCAGAGGTCATGGGTTCTAATCCCGGCTCTGCCACTTGTCATCTGTGTGACTGTGGGCAAATCACTTAACTTCTCTGTGCCTCAGTTCCCTCATCTGTAAAATGGGGATTAAAACTGTGAGCCCCACATGGGACAACCTGATCACCCTGTACCCCCCCAGTGCTTAGAACAGTGCTTGGCACATAGTAAGTGCTTAACAAATACCACCATTATTATTATTATTATTATTATTATGAGGATTTGATTTTTTTAAACAAGTAAATTCTAAAGGCCACCACATCAGCAAACTCATTATTTGAAGTGGTGGGGGAGGGCCTGGTCATAGATTACCCAAATCTCAAAATAAGTGGGTACATGAAAAGAGTGCAGCTTCCTAAATTCCTACTCTGGGCTGTAAGCTCCCTCTAGACTATAAACTCCTTGTAGGCAGGGATCTTGTTTAGCAAGGCTACTGCTTTCTATTTTCCCCACTGCTAAGTACAATATTCTGTACAAAGAAAGCAAACAATGAATGCCAGTGATTGATGACGATAATAGCTGCTCCTACATGTTCTAGGGACCCTCTTCATTCCTGAGAAAAGCAATGGTAACCACAGCTTTCCCTCTCTCCCCCAGTGGTTCCTGCTCCCAGCATGCTTCCGGGATGCTGGGCCTGTTATGAAAACTGTTCCCACGCACACATGGACTCTTCCATCCCCGCCATGATTTGAAGTTGACTGTATGTATTCATTTTTTTATGTTTTAATATTTCATCACTTGTGATGTGTCTGTCTCCTATCCTTCGCCCCACTTAAATCTTTAGATTGCAAGCCCCCAAGAGACAGAGGCCTTGTTTAATTCCCACCTGTGTATGTTATAGTTTTATGGTGTTTGTAAAGTGTTTACTAAGTGCCAGGCACCATAATAAGTGCCGGGGTAAATACAAGATAAATAGGATTGACACAGTCCCTGTCTCACATACGGCTCGCAGTCTTAATTTCCATTCACAAGATGAGGTAACTGAGGCACAAAGAAGTTAAGTAATTTGCCCAGGGTCACACAGCAGACAAGTGCTTAGTCTGCGATTGGAATCCAGGTACTCTGACTACCAGGCCCATGATCTATCCAGTAGGCAAAACTCCTTCTCCTTCAGTGCTTAGTAGAGTGTTGTACACACAGTGAGCACTCAATAAATGCAATTATTGTGGAGAGCGAGAATGACTCCATCTTGGATTATTTAACCCTGGGAGCAACGAGGCCAAAGGACGATTTAGAGAAGAAACTGTATTATCTCTCTGGGGAGTTTAGAGGAGAAGAACTGAATTGTTTTGCTGAGGGTTTAAAGAGGGGCCAAATTGCAGCGCTTACTATGTGCAGAACACTAAACTCTTCGAATTGTACTTCCAAGCACTTAGTACAGTGACGTTGGTATTTGTTAAGCGCTTACTATGTGCCGAGCACTGTTCTAAGCGCTGGGGTAGACACAGGGTAATCAGGTTGTCCCACGTGGGGCTCACAGTCTTAATCCCCATTTTACAGATGAGGTAACTGAGGCACCGAGAAGTTAAGTGACTTGCCCAAAGTCACACAGCTGACAAGTGGTCGAGCTGGGACAGTGCTCTGCACATAGTAAGCACTCAATAAATACTATTGAATGAATGAATGAAAAAGGATTGCAGGATGGGGCTATGCCCAGAGGGAAATAAACCCAGGGGGAGGGATCGCCTTCTTCTCTGGCTGACCGGGTAAAGAGCCAAGGAGGGAAGACAGCAGGCAACCCTGAGCAGCCCCCCTGCTGCAAGCCCCCAAGAACCATGGATAAAAGGGGGAAAGAACTGGCCCTCTTTGACCACCATGGAACCACCTAAGCCATTTACTGAGACAGTTGCTGCGGCCCAGCATCTAAGACTTGAACCGGGACGACGACGAGCCCCGTCCAGTCCGACTCCTTGAAACTACTCCAATGTGGGATCATCTTCACCAAGACCTGGGGAAAACCAGGATAACGATGAACTGTGGGCAGTCAGATTCCTTGAAGCTATCATCTTCACCAAGACTTGGGGCAAACCAGTTTGACTGGTAAGTATAGGTGATGTGTTGTGTGTTTTGTGTGTGTGTGTGTGTGTGTGTGTGTGTGTATGTGTGCATACGCACCTAACCGCTGTTTTAGGAAAATAAAGCTTTCCACCATAACAGTGGTGTTTGGTTTTCCTTTTTAGAATATGTCATTTGAGCACCCGAATTAATAAAGGAGTCAAAATTCTGGTTAAGGGCTCCTAGGTGGAGCACTTGCTATTGTTGGGAGATAAATCCCCGGGTGGGGCTCATGACAATTACTACTATTACTGCCATGATGATGCAAGTCTTCCAGGACACATTTGTTGCTCAGATTCTTCCATTTCAAAACTCCTGGGTGTCCTTCTAACCTGGTTTCTAATCCCAGCTCTGCCACTTAGCTGCTGTGTGACTTTGGGCAAGTCAATTAATTTCTCTGGGCCTCAGCTACCTCATCTGTAAAATGAGGCTTGAGAATGGGAGTCCCAAGTGGGCCAGGGACTTTGTCCGACCCGGCGGTAGAAAAGTGTCTAGAACAGTTAGAACAGTTAGAACAGTGCTACAGTGTCTAGAACAGTGCTTGACACAGAGTAAGTGCTTAACAAATACCATTATTATTTTATTATTAACCTAATTTGCTTGTATCCATTCTAGTTCTGAGTACAGTGCCTGGCACATACTAAGTACTTAACATATTAAAGGCTTATTATTATTATTAATTTGCACCCTTCCCACCCCTTCTTTATATTGGTTCTATCAAGCCAAATCTGATTGGTGGGTACATCCACCCATTAAGTTCCTTATCCCAGTGATGGAATACCATCTGGCAAAGCAGCGGCGGAGGTGTCTGATGAAGCAGCGTGGCCTAGTGATTTGAGCATGGACTTGGGAGTCGGAACGTCACGGGTTCTACTCCCAGCTTCAACGCTTGTCTGCTGTGTGACCTTGGGCAAGTTATTTCACTTCTCTAGGCCTCAGTTTCCTCATCTGCAGAATGGGGATTAAGAGTGTGAGACTCGTGTGTGACAGGGACTGTGTCCAGCCCAATTTGTTTGTATCCCCCCTCCCCTGGCCCCTACAGTGCTTAGTACAGCATCTGGCACACAGTAAGCACTTACCAAATACCACAATTATTAATTTATTATTAACGGACAATGGGAAGGGGTTAATTCTGAGCCTGAGCGAAGGAGCGGAATGGCAGATAGAAGCATTTATTCTGGGTCCCTGAAGGCTTCCTCTTTAGTCTCCTGTCCTACTGGCTGAAGGAAAAGTGTCCACCAAACACCAACGAAGCTCTTCTATCAAACCTACCTATCAGTACCGTAATCCCAGCCTGCTCTCTTTAGTATGTAGCGTCCCATGAACCTTGCTTCTCATGCCATTAGGCAGCCCTCCCTTTCCCTCCCTTTCCCATTTTATTAATGGTGTATATATATCCATGATTCTATTTAACTTGGTAGTACTGATGCCTGACTACTTGTTTTGTTTTGTAGTCTGTCTCCTCCTTTTAGACCGTGAGCCTATCACTGGGCAAGGATAGTCTCTATCTTCTGCCGAATTGGACATTCCAAGCGCTTAGTACAGTGCTCTCCACCTAGTAAGCACTCAATAAATACTATTGAATGAATGAATATGTCTGTTTATCATTGTATTGTGGTCTCCCAAGCACTTAGTTAGGTGTTCTGCACACAGTAAGCACTCAGTAAATAAGAATGAATGAATGAATACAAATCCCAAGCTTTTTCCCACCTCTCTCGACGAGCTCCAACTGTCACACTGACTGGGTGATTTGGGGCTTACCCTTTAAATCCTCTGTCCTCCAGTTTCCTCATCTATAAAATGCTTTTAATTCCTTCTTCCTTGACTATGATCCTCGTGTGATAAAGGGCCTGTGTCATATCTGATTATCCTCATCTACCCCAGTGCTCATCACAGAGCATTGCAAGCCCTTCGCAAACAGCAATGATAATGATTATTAATGATAATTATGGTATTTTTTAAGTGCTTACTACGTGCCAGGCACTGTACTAAGAACTGGGGTAAATCGGGTTGGATACAGTCCCTGTCCTACATGGGACTCGCAGTCTCAATTCCCATTTTACAGATGAGGTAACTGAGGCAGAGAGAAGTGAAGTGACTTGCCCAAGGTCACACAGCAGACAAGAAGCAGAGCCGAGATTTGAGCCCATGACCTTCTGAATCCCGGGCCTGAGCTCCGTCCGCTATACCATGATGCTTCTCTATCATAAACATCGATTCATCAGGCATATTAAAACTTTCTTTTCGGTGTCTAACTGAACTGCGATGGAGTCTCCGGTCACCAGTGTCCAGTCATAAAGGCTTTGAGAGAGAGACCTGGGTCGACAAATTTGATTATGGTGATGGCAGTTTGTCAAGCATCAATTCCATCCTCCTTTCCCCATCAGTCGTGTTGCCCCCAGGTCAGGAGGGCCCAATCTGAGGGCAGTGGTGCAGCTGTGCTCCATGAAAAAAATATTTTTTTCTATGCAAAGCCTAGTTACAGTCACAGAGAACACAGGAGGGTGTGATATTGGTCTTAGCAACAAAGACCTGGAGGAAGCCCAGGTTACACTGAGTGGTCTTGTGGAAAGAGGAAGGCTCTAGGATTTAGAGGACCTGGGTTCTAATCCCAGGTCCACCACACACCTGCTTGTATGATCTTGGAAAGTCACATAACTTTTCTCTCCCTCCATTCCCTAATCTGAAAAATGGTGTTTCAGTACTCATTTTCCCTTCTATTTAGACTGTGTACCCCATGTATGTGACCTGATTATCTTGGATAATTGTAACCCCAGTGTTCATTACAATACTTGTCACATAGTAGATACATAACAAATACCACAGTTATCTCATTACAATAATAAAATTGTGGTATTTGCTACTCTCAACTGTATATATTTTCATTACCCTATTTATTTTGTTAATGAGATGTACATTAGCGTGGCTCAGTGGAAAGAGCACAGGCTTTGGAGTCAGGGGTCATGAGTTCGAATCCTGGCTCTGCCACTTGTCAGCTGTGTGACTGTGGGCAAGTCACTTAACTTCTCTGTGCCTCAGTTACCTCATCTGTAAAATGGGGATTAGGACTGTGAGCCCCATGTGGGACAAGCTGATTCCCTATGTCTACCCCAGCGCTTAGAACAGTGCTCTGCACATAGTAAGCGCTTAACAAATACCAACATTATTATTATTATTATTATTTATTGCTATTGTTCTTGTCTGTCTGTGTCCCCCGATTAGACTGTAAGCCTGTCAAAGGGAAGGGACTGTCTCTATCTGTTACCAATTTGTACATTCCAGGCGCTTAGTACAGTGCTCTGCACATAGTAAGCACTCAATAAATACGAATGAATGAATGAATGAATGAATGAATGAATGAATGAATGCATGCTAATTGCTTACTGTGTGGAAACCACAGCTCCAAGCACTGGGATATACATAGGAAAATCAGATTGGACACAGTCCTGTCCCATATGGGGTTCACAATCTCAATCCTTACTTTACAGATGAGGTAACAGAGGCACAGAGAAGTGGCACAGAGAAGTGATTGGTCCACAGTTACAGAGCAGAGCTGGGATTAGAACCCAGATGGTTCCCAATGCTCCCTCTCAGGGCCACACCTGGTAGGGTATTGGAAACTCTCCAGGTGTGGCCCTGAGAGGGAGCCACACCTGGAGAGTTTCTAATACCCTACCAGTCTCGACTATGGGAGGGAGAGTCAAGCAGAGGCCTACCCATTCCACTCCTAGCTTGGGCAGTGGCTAGCCAGTGGAAAGCAAACTGCTACAAGTCAAACCTCACCTGTGCTGGACAGCAGCAGCACGGGAGAAAGTTGAGGGCAGAGACTCAAATTGACTGCGTGGAAGGAGGCAGTGATAAACCACTTCCATATTTTTACCAAGAAAACTAAATGGATCCACTACCAGAACAATTGCAGATGGAAAGCCGGACATTCTGGGAGGGGTGTCCGTGGTGTCGCTATGGGTTGGAAACAACTTGACGGCATAAGACTACAGGCAAGTTCCCAGGGTAGGCATCTTGATAGCCACCCACAGACTTCAGTGGGGATTGGTGCTGAGCATTCCCCAAGTAAGTCAGTTCTCTTAACAGAGACTTCCACCCATTATGGCATAACCCCAGCAGCTTCAGTAGGCATTCCCATATTTCTGACTGTTTCACGCAAAATCAATCGACCAATCAGTGTAAGATCCTACTGGGCAGGGAGCGTGTCTACCAACTCTGTTATATTGTACTCTCCCAGCCAATACCACTGATTGATTGATTGGTATTTATTACATGCTCACTGAATGCAGAGCACTGTACCTAGAGTTTGGGAAAATGTGATAGAATTGGTAGACATAATCTCTGCCCGTGTAAGGAATGTAAGGAGCTTACATTTTACAGACATACATTAAAAACATTCATTAAAGGCATACATTAAAAGAAATTGCAGATAGTGGGAATAGCAGAGTATAAGGATACTGACTTAAGTGCTGTGGGGCTGGAACGAGAATCGAAGTGCTTAAGATTATTACTGTTTAATATGGCTCTGACAGTATGGTAATTAATATCGTTTAAAAGCTGAATAGCATAATTGAAAGTTCTGTAATAATCTGTTACACGCCTATTGTGTGTCAAGCTCAGTTCCAAGTGCCGGGGTAGGTACAAATTCATTAGGTCAAACACCTTCCCTGTCCCACACAGTCTAAGAATGAAGGAGAATAGGTATTGCATCCCCAATTTACAATTGAGTAAACTTAAGCACAGAAAGGTTAAAGGATTTGCCCGAGGTCACCCAGCAAGCAAGTGGCAAAGCCAGGATTACAACCCAGGTCCTCCCACTCCCAGGCCTGTGCTTTTTCCAATAGGTCACACCATTTCCAATTGTTGATTACAAAAAAGACGGGCACACAAAAGGAACCTTTCTTGTTGCCCAACACATCATTCCAGTAATGTGTGAATGAGTTAAATTGGGGAATCCAAAGAGAATATCGCAGAGTTTAAGTTTCTTCCTTCCTCCTTTCTTATCCCTGCCCTCTTGTGGAGCAATGTGACTGGATGGTTCAAGGGCCAAAAGTGAATGAAGCAAGTGGATTTGATGATTCCCCTCACTGACAGGTCTCTGGGTATTATCATTCAATTTTGACTCTGAAAGTATGCAGAATCCTTCTTGTAAAGACTAATGGGAAATCTGTCGTATATTTGAGTCAGTTTTTCTGAACTTCCTCTGCTCAAAATGCCTGGATAGCTGTCCCTAAAAGAGAATTCAGCCAGCTTTCATCACAGTCTATACCCAGATCTTACTTCTGATGCTTCCAATTCCTTCTCTTCATTTTTATTGTTTTTATATTCAGGACCCGGTTTAATACTCTGGGTGCATTGAAAGACATGATGTAAATAGTCCGTTATTAAAAGGTTTCCTAGGAAGTGAAACAGAAAAGCAGCATAGTCTAGTGGAAAGAGCATGGGTCTGGGAGTCAGAGGATGAGGTTTCTAATCCCGGCTCTGCCACGTCTTCTGTTTAACCTGTGTAAATTCTCTGTGCGAGTTACGTCATCTGTAAAATGGGGATCAAGACTGTGATCCCCCAAGTGCTTAACACATAGTAAGTCCTTAATAAATACCACGATTATTATTATTATTGCTATTATTTAGAAACCTAAATAATGTTTTATCTAATTTGGCTATCGTATACGGGTAAGATTTCATCCCTTATTTCTTCCTTAAAAGGATGGTGTCAACTTACTCTATTTACTTAGTTGTGCTCTCCCAAGCACTTAGTACACTGCTCTGCATATAATAAGCACCCGATAAATACCACTGATTTGATTAATCGGAGGGGAGAAGGCTGGAGATGGAAGATGAGGGCAATCTGGACTGGGCAGCCATGGCCCCCTCTACCACTTTACAACCTGCAATTACAGGTATTCAATGCCTGAAAATTGGACCCTGCTGGATTTGGGGCTCAGAATTCACAGCATCTGGACCTCATGTCATCCAGGGGCGGGGTACTCACGTAGCAGTAACAGTGGCCCAGATTAAACTGTGCAGATTCTCTGTTGGATTCTACTGGGGTGGCAGAAGATGGCAGCAATAGCCCTGCAAATGAAGATGAAGCTCCTCTCTTTCTCACACCCTTTTCCTTCCATTACCATCTCCCTTTACAATCTTTTACCAAATATCTTGCTTTTCTCTCCCTCTCTTCTGTCCTTCTGACAGGAGACTCTGTCCAATACATTTTTCTCCCCTCCTTTTCCCCCTTTCACCTTCCTTTTCTTGCCTTTTGCCACTCCGCCACTCCCTCCTATCAGCCTTTCCCTTATCTCTCTTTCTCCCCCTTTCTCTCTGTTTTCTTCCCCTCATACCCATACCCAGCCCCTCTGAGTGACTAGAATTTTGCTGAACTGAGCCCCCTCATTCTTCCAAAGACGCTGAAGGGAGTACAGATTTGCTCCACCCTTCTCCAATCCTACACTGCAAATAGATATATCTCAGGCCCATGACTGTTTTCCAGGCAGGATCCTGTCAATGCAATCGACAGAGTTAGAAAAATATTGTCTTCTGGACGCTGGAACTCTGAAAGTTTTCCCTTGATTTTTTCCATCTCTTCCCCAGACACGAAGAGTTACCCCAGTCTAGATCATTCTGGAAGTTCTTAACCCTGCAGCAAGCTACCTAAGGAGGTCCTGGGACCCTGCAGGTCAGTCAGTCAGTCATATTTATTGAGCATTTACTGTGTGCAGAGCACTATACTAAGCGCTTGGGAGAATACAATACAACAAATAAACAGACACATGCCCTGCCCATAACTAGCTGATAGTCTTGGCGTAGTGAATAGAGCATGGGCCTGGAAGCAACACTCGTCTGCTGGGTGACCTAGGCTACATCACCTCACCTCTCTGTGCCTCAGTTACCTCATCTGTAAAATGGAGATTAATACTGTTGAGCCCCACGTGGGACAGGGAGTTCTATTTGCTTGTATCTACCCCAGTGCTGAGCACAGTGCTGGAAACATAGTAACCACATAACAAATACCACAATTATATGTATATGGATGATAACATTGTGAGATATAGAAGATAATGGTGTTGACTACGGTGATGGGAAAGGCAGGAGGAAGACGGAGTTTGGGTGGAAGATGAGGAATTCTGTTCAGGCCATGCTTAGTTTGAGGTGTCAGTGGGAAATCCAAGCAGAGATGTCTTGAAGAAGAAGGAAATATGAGACTGCATAGAAGGAGAAAGGTCAAGGCTGGAGAAGTGGATTGGGCAATCATCCAGGTAGGTCTGGTATCTGCTGCCCCTCCCCTCCCCACCCCATCACCCTGACTCGCTCCCTTTGCTCTACCCCCATCCCTTCCCCACGCCTCTTGTGTATATATGTACATGTTACATATTTATAATTATATTTGTTTTATTAATGATGTGTATATATCTATAATTCGATTTATTTATAATGATGCTACTGATGCCTGTTTACTTGTTTAGATCTCTGTCTCCCCTCCACACTTCTAGACTGTGAGCCCACTGTGGGCAGGGATTGTTTCTATTTGTTGCTGAATTGTACTTCCCAAGCGCTTAGTACAGTGTTCCGCACACAGTAAGCCCTCAATACATGTGATTGAATGAATGAGGTGGTGGGAGTAAATGAGTTCGCCAACAGAGTGGATGTAGATGGCGAGTGTGTCTCATTGAAGTTATTCCCCTTTTTCATTGGCTTTCACTCTCAGTTTCTGTGAATCCTTAAAACTGTAGGGTGACTCAAGTTTTCCTTCAGTTTTATTGCCTAAATCTCCTTTGCCAGAGTAGTTTAGGGACTAAATGGTGTACCTAACAGGCTTTATCTGTTCACAAAGCCTTAAACATCAATACAACTAACAGTTTACCACTCTCCCCACCTTCATAGCCCTCTAAGAGGCTTTCCCTCACCATGCCCTCAGTTCTCTTATTGACCCTTCCCTCTGTGTTGACTTTATGTCATTTATACACCCAGATATCTTTTTTTATGGTATTTAAGCGGGTCACTGTACTAAAATTTGGGGTAGGTACAAGCTAATCAGGTTGGACACAGTCCATATCCCCTATGAGGCTTATTCCTCATTTTGCAGATGAGGTACCTGAGGCCCAGAGAATGTAAGTGCTCTGCCCAAGGTCACACGGCAGACAAGTGGCGGAGCTGGGAATAGAACCCATGTCCTTCTGATTCTCAGGATATATGCCTCTTTAGTAATTTGATTCCCACAGCACTTATGTACATATCCTTAAACTCTGCGTTTTCTTTTACCTATAATGTATTTTAATGTCGGTATCCCCTATTAGATGATCTAGCCTGGTGTAACTCTTCGTGTCTGGGGAAGAGATGGAAAAATTAGATTGGTAATTAAACAGGCCCATAAGTCATAAGGGTCTGACTGACGCAGAGTTGAGCAGAAGGATTCCAGCTCAGACTTTTCACATTTTTATTTTTAAATCTATCATCACTGGTGACATCGCTAACTCATATTCAAATTGGGGCTGAACGAGAGGACCAAAAGAGTTTTCCATTGTTATCCAATTTTTTTCCCCATTTTGATTTTTTTGTGTTTGCTTTTTTGTCCAAACTGGCCTATTTATGTAGACCATTTTTCCTAATACAGCTATGTCATTATGAATTTCATCTCTGCTTTCCAAAGTGTTAGCAGTCTTCTCCAATTTAATGTCATCTACCATCCATCCCATTTATCCTGAAAAGATTAATCATGAAAAGGCCTCAGTAATTTGATATCTGCTTTTCTATTTGTCTTTGCACTCAACCTTCTAAAGGAAATATTGTTCCCATACCTCATTCTTAAACTTCTGTAACTTTTTTGAAGTTGATGCAAAAACATTACTCATTTGCTGATAGAGATATGATTTCTTGTAAATGAATTTTGTTTAGTTAACTTGCCTTCATTCTCATCTTATAAATGAATTTCTCACACAGCCATCTTGCATCAAATTTCCAAACTCTTTCCCCACAGATGACTTTGCAAACCTAGTCTTACAAACATTACTTTCCCGATGCCCAAGAAATAGCCTCTCATATAAGTAGAACTAAACAATAAAGTTCCACTACTTACTAACTGGTGTCATTTAGATATCAACTAAAATTTGGAAGATTGACACCCCTCTAGTACATGTTTAACCTAGGTACGTCATCACACCCTGTTTTGCCTTTCCCAGGGCCCCAAAAGGTCACTTCCAAAGTTAGCGCTTCCTGGCAGAGAGTCAGGGACTCCTTGGGCTAGAAGCAATAATCAGCGATAACATTTGTTAAGCACTTCAAATGTGTAAAGCACTGGAATTAGCGCTGGGAAGGCTAGCCCACTGAGAGACAGGGGCCAGGTCTAATTCCGACTGGTGTTATTGTCTCCCAAAGATGAGTACAGTGCCCTGCACCCAATAGATGCTTAATAAATATTATCACTACTATTACTATTACATGAGGACAGACATGCAAGGAAGGTGAAAAAGAAAGAATGTTCATTCAATTGAATTTACTGAGTGCTTATTGTTGCAAAACACTGTACTAAGTGCTTGGGAGAGTACAATACAACAATAAACAGATGTATGTTCCCTGCCCACAACGGGCATACCTTGCCCCCTCCTACCTCACCTCCCTTCTCTCCTCCTCCAGCCCAGCCTGCACACTCTGCTCCTCTGCCGCTAACCTCTTCACTGTGCCTTATTCTCCCCGTCCCACCATTGACCCCTGGCCCATGTCCTACCTCTGGCCTGGAATGCCCTCCGTCCTCACATCCGACAAACTAACTCTCTTCCCCCTTCAAAGTCCTACTGAGAGCAGTCTTCCCAGACTGAGCCCTCCCTTTCCCTCTGCCCCTCCTCCCCTCTGCTTTACCCCCTTCCCCTCTCCACAGCACTTATGTACATTTGTAGAGAAGCAGTGTGGCTCAGTGGCAAGAGCCCGGGCTTCGGAGTTGGAGGTCATGGGTTCGAATCCCAGCTCTGCCACTTGTCAGCTGTGTGACTGTGGGCAAGTCACTTCACTTCTCTGTGCCTCAGTTACCTCATCTGGAAAATGGGGATTAACTGTGAGCCTCACGTGGGACAACCTCATTCCCCTGTATCTCCCCCAGCGCTTAGAACAGTGCTCGGCACATAGTAAGCGCTTAACAAATACCGACATTATTAACATTATTATTTGTACATATTTATTGTTCTACTTATTTTATTAATGATGTGCATTTATCTGTAGTTCTCTTTTATCTATTTTGATAGTAGTGATGCCTGTCTACTTGTTTTGTTTTGTTGTCTATCTCCCCCTTCTAGAGTGTGAGCCCGTTGTTGGGTAGGGATTGTCCTTATCTTGCCTGAATTGTACTTTCCAGGCGCATAGTACAGTGCTCTGCACACAGTAAGCACTCAATAAATATGTTTGAATGAATGAATAAAAGGAGAGACAGACATTAATATGAATCAATAAATTACAGATGAATTACAATATAGATATCTACACATCTATAGATGGATATTGTAATGTACATATCTATACATTATTGGTATATAAGTCACAACATTAAATTGCAGTCTCATTAGTGGTCAGAAGTGATTTTAAGTCTCCTCAGATCCTCACTCCTCCTAGTTCTGACCATCCAGTCCCAAGCCTGGACACAACATTTGTAACATTTCAAACATTGATGTTATGGCTTCTACCCAATCTTTTTTTTTTATGTTACTTAAGTGCTTACTAGGTGTCAGGCCCTGTACTAAGTGCTGGGGTAGATCAAGATAATCAAATTGGTTACAGACCTTGTTCCGTCTGTGGCTCACAGTCTAAACTGGAGGGTGGAGGATTTAATTCCCATTTACAAATGAGGTTACTGAGACACAGAGAAGTTAAGGGACTTGCCCAAGGTCACACATCCAGCAAGCGGCAGGGCCGGGATTAGAGTCCATGTCTCCTGACTCCCAGGTCCATGAACTTTCCGCTGGGCCATGCTCCTTCCATGCTGCAGTGTCAATGGGTGATGGGGGCTGTGCCAGGCACTAGAAGATCTAAACCCCGCTGACATAAGTGAAAAACAACATTGTCCCCGTTCACTTTTCCTGTAGACCTCAGAGCCCCAGTGATAGATGAATGTCCAGGGGTCATTTGATTCAATTCCCTACCACCACCTAAAATTGATCTTTTTGTGAGTCACAGTCCTTCAAGGAATATTATCATTCTCTTGAAGCTATCATACTTACCACCTTTACTTGGAAAAGGATATCCTTATCTCAGGCTAACATCTGTTGAGGCAGAGGACTTGCCAACCATCAAGGGGCCTGTTCTTCAAAGTGGTGAAGTAGACTGTGTCTCCGAGGCAAGGAAGGCTACCTCCAGCCTACAAAGAAGTATTTTCTCAGGAAGGGAGGAAAAAAACACAAAGAGGATCAGCACTCTTTCCACTGCATCTCAAATCTACTGATATCCACCACCGCTTCAATCTCCAAATCTTCCCTCATTGTGTCTTTGGTGGAAAAAATATCTAAACCTGGCATTCCCTCACTTAACTTCTCTGTGACTCAGTTACCTCATCTGTAAAATGGGGATTAAGCCTGTGAGCCCCACGTGGGACATCCTGATTCCCCTGTGTCTACCCCAGCGCTTAGAACAGTGCTTGGCACATAGTAAGCGCTTAACAAATACCAACATTATTATAAACCTGAGGTAATCATACACCCCCACATGTATTATTCCTAAAGTGACCTCAGGAGGATGTTGTATAGGTAGCTCATGACAACAGCTTCTGGATGTTATTTTGAAATAAGCCTCCACAACCCTGCTGGGAATGGGAAGGGTCAAAAATCCCTAGCTAGGATTCTTTCTGAAACATGCCCCCATTGAGAATCCAAGACTACCTTTTGGCAGACAGGCAGCACTACTCCTCACGGGACATCCTAGAACATCCGGAACTTTGATGAGCCCTCTCTGATTTTTAGACACAGCACAGTTTTCATATGTTACAATTAGCTGCTTAGCTTTTCAAGAGCCATTATTTGAAAGGAGAAAATGCTCTGTTTGCAATTGCCTCTGTGAGAGCCACAGTAATTACCATTCATCAGTTCAGCAACCTGCTGAGGGCATCAATGTATAAACTATGGACCATCAGTACAGCAAAATCTAACTCCTGATGCCAACATTCCTTTCACAGTGAAATACTATTACTGGCAATTAAATAAACAATGAACCAACCTTGAAATGGAAGTAATACTTCAAGTGACTATGTAAATTCTTCCATGAATTCTCTGCTAGTTTGGTTGCAGGCAAAACACCCCTAATTATAAAAGGAAGGGTTTTGTGGAACAAGAAGCAGTGTGGCCAAGTGGATAGAGCACAGACCTGGAAGTCAGAAGGACCTAGGTTCTAATCCCGTCTTTGCCATTTGTCAATTCGCCTAACTTCTCTGTGCCTCATTTATCTCATCTGTAGAAATGGGAGTAAGACTGTGAGTCCTCTGTGAGACATGGTCTGTGTCCAACCTGATTATCTTGTTTTCGTCCCAGGGTTTAGGAAAGGTGTCTGACACATAGTAAGTGCTAAACAAATGCCATAAAAAAAAAAGACCTTAGGGCTTCTACAACATGGGACATAGATTCTTGAAAAATCCCACTGAAGAAGAAGGTGCAGATACGAGTACATATGCCTTCACTTATACCGTGAATGAGGTCACAACCATTTCTTTTGTCATTAATTGTATACCATCTAGACAGACACCATTCTCTGACTTCCTAACAGCCTTCAAACCTGGTCTAGTAGATAGACCACGGGCCTGGAAGTCAGAAAGACCTGGGTTCCAATCCCATCCCCACCAGTTGTCTGTGGTGTGACCTTGGGCAAGTCACTTCAGTTCTCTAGGCCTCAGTTACCTCATCTGTAAAATGAGAACTAAGACTACGAGCCCTAAGTGGATAAGGACTGTGTCCAACCTGTTAACTTGTATCTATCCCAGCACTTAATACAGTGCCTGACACAAAGGAAATGTACTTAACAAATACTATAAAAAAAAGAAAAAGAAAGCATTATGGAATCAACTTAATAGTATCTGCTAAGTACTTACTCTGTGCAGGTCATTTCATTAAACACTTTGGATAATTAAAAATAAAAGATTGATTGTGTCCTCCAAAAGTAAGTTATTTCAGAAAATCTTAGTTGTAGCAGGGGGAATGAAACCAGTTTTTAAATGGGGATATTCTGGATAGTGGAGTTTTCCTAATCTTTCTGTTAGTACGGAGCATAACTAGTGTGTGTGTGTGTGTGTGTGTGTGTGCGCGCGCGCACATGTGCACAGAAAAAGGGAGGACAGGAAGGAAGAAAAGTTATCATGTGGCTTCAAACCAGCATCCAAAACAAGCAGAGCTAAAAGAGGGAACGGAGATTGGCAAGAATCTAATGGACAATTGCTACCCAAACGGTAATTAGAGATAGTGCTGCATTCAAAGTGGAAAAGGCAAAAACTGTGGAGAAAAAGTAAAAGATAGGAAACAGAAACTAATGTGAAAGGCTCACAGAAAGGACAAGGAAGGTCAAGGTTTTAGATTCCCTCTAGTGTTTGTGGTTTCAGCTTATTTTGGTTTCACCCAGCATACAAAATTAAATCTGGAAAGTGCTACGTAGAGTATTGAGTTACTCTACTTGTCCACTTTATTTGAAGGTACAGTGACTTTAAGTTTTGATTTTGTTGAGATACTCCCCCATTTTTTGGCAGTTCTTCCCGATGTCTCAAGAATTCTCAAGGTACTCAGGAGATTTCATATTGGTGTATAGCCTTGTTCACATAACCTCAAACCTTCGTCCCGTTTGGAGGCTCTGGAGCTGTGCAAGGAAGAGCTCGGCCACAGAGCCCTGCAAATGCCCCAGAATCATCTGTGAAAATGAGCTCGGTTACATTATTGACAAGGAATGACTCAGGTCATGACATAAGAATTACTCAAGTAGGTTCAGGCCTACCTGTGACTGGAAAAGGGTCTGAGTCTCAGGCCGAATGTTTTTTTCGGCTTGACGACATCCATCTCCATCCACCACATTTCTTTTATTTTGCCTTTTCCCATGTATTTTGCTTCTGCTTCATTGAGGAGAATTTTCCAAAATCCTGCTTATTGGCAAACAATTAATCAGGGTCCCACTGTGCTCTGGATCCATGAATACAAATAATCAGTGGGGAGAGAATGCACGCATATACTGCTTGGAAAATGTTCCTCTGGTATAGACACAGCCATAGGGGAAAGGAAGACAAAGTGACGTGTGTGATCTAATTCTCATTCTTCTCCTTAAATGCATTTATTTATATAAAGAGGCTTTACTAAGTAAAATGTGAAAAAAGAAAACTGGTTAAGTGTTACTCATCTCTCCCCTTCACCCCAAGAAGCATGCATTCCCTGAGAGTAGAAGGAAATCGGGTCTCCTGACCTCTTCTTCATCTTTCACCCCAACCTGAGGCCATTTCCCAGCAAGAGATGAGTGAGACTGCCCCGTGGAAACCACAGCCTTAGCTCTACAATGGCAGAGGTTAAATATTATCATCTACAAATGTAAACTCAAAGCATTTCTAATCCACAGTTTCAGAAGACATAGAGGCATTTGGACAGAACTTGAGGGAGTAACTGCCTCAGACAGGAATGACCTCCATGACTCCATTGGCATCTGTTCATAGTGATTGAAGGAAATGTGTTACAGTCAGTCGGTTAATTGTATTTACTGAGCACTTAGTATGTGAGAAGCACTGTACTAAATGTTGGGAGAGTACAATATAACAGATACATTCCCTGCCCACAAAGAGCTTACAGTCTATAGAGGGAGAGGTGAACACAGGGACAACGTGTGTGTGGAGAGAATGTCACAAGCCAGTGCCAACATACTTTTCCTTTAGCGCTGTCCCTGCTGCTGAGACGCAGACTTATCAGTCAGTGAATCAATCTGTGGTACTTGTTGAGTGCATACCAAGTGCTGAGCACTGAGCTTGGTAGATTATGACAGAGTTGGTAGAAACAATATTTGTTAAGTGCTTACTCTGTGCCAAACACTGTACTAAGCATTGGGGTGGATAATCAGATTGGCAGAGCAGCGTGGCTCAGTGGAAAGAGCACAGGTTTTGGAGTCAGGGCTCATGAGTTCGAATCCCAGATCTGCCACTTGTCGGCTGTGTGACTGTGGGCAAGTCACTTCACTTCTCTGCCCCTCAGTTCCCTCATCTGTAAAATGGGGATTAAGACTGTGAGCCCCACGTGGGACAACCTGATTCCCCTATGTCCACCCCAGCACTTAGAACAGTGCTCGGCACATAGTAAGCGCTTAACAAATATCAACATTATTATTAGATAAAGAAGGCAATCAAATCCCACATTGGGTTCACAGCCTAGGTAGGAGAGAGAATGAGCATTGAATCCCCATTCTGCAGATGTGGGGACTGAGTAACAGAGAAGTTAAGTGACTTACCTATGATCTCATAGCAGAAAAATGGTGGATCAGAATTGGAACCCAGAACCTCAGACTTTCTTTCCTGCATTCATTCATTCGTATTTATTGAACACTTACTGAGTAAAGAACACCATAGTAAGTGCACTTGGGAAAGTTTAACACAAAAAGAAACAGTGGCATTCCCTGCCCACAATGAGCTTACAGTCTAGAAGAGGGGACACAAACATCAATACAAATAAATCAAATTACAGATGTGTACATAAGTGCTGCAGGGTTGGGATGAGGGGGAAGAGCAAAAGGAACATGTCAGGGCAAAGCAGAAGGGCGTGGGAGATGAGAAAAAATAGGGTTTGGTCTGGGAAGGCCTCTTGGAAGAGATGTACCTTCAACAGGGCTTTAAAGGGGGAGAGAGTAATTGTCGGTTTGAGGAGGGAGGGCATTCCAGGCCAAAGGCAGGTTGTGGGCTAGGGGTAGACGGAATGAAAGATACAGTGAAGAAGTTAGCACTAGAGGAGAAAACTGTGCCAGCTGGGTTGTAGAAGAAGAGAAGTGAGGTGAGGTAGGAGGGGGCAAGGTGATGGACTGCTTTTAAAGCCAATGGTGAGGAGTTTTTAATAATAGCAATAATAATGTTGGTATTTGTTAAGCACTTACTATGTCCCAAGAGCTGGGGTAGATACAGGGTAATTAAGTTGTCCCATGTGAGGCTCACATGGAGGTGGATGGGCAATCACTGGAGTTTTATGAGGAGGGGGGTAACATGTTCTTAATCTTTTTGTAGAAAAATGATCCAGACCGCAGAATGAAGTATGGACTGGAGTGGGGAGAAATAGGAGCCTGGAAAGTCAGCAAGGAGGCTGATTGCAGTAATCCAGATGGGATAGGATGAGCGATTGGATTAACGTGGTAGATGTTTGGATGGAAAGGAAAGGGTGGCCCTTTCCCAGACCCATGCTCTCTCCACTAGGCAACACTGCTTCTCTAAGGAGCTTGCAAAATAGTGGTGGAGACCAAAATTAAAATCAATTACAGATTAAATGTCAAGCAACCAAGGAATGAAGATCTGTATGTAAATGCTGGATGGGAGTGTCATGAGTATCAAAGCGTTTAGAAGGGGTAATATAGATTTGAGGGCAAAAATGATGCAGAAAGGAGGGAGAATAGGGTGAGAAGAAGGGAGATTTTTCAGGGAAGGCTTCCTGGAGGAGATCACATATTGTACGGTTTTAAAGATGGAGAGAATAGTGATCTGTCCTATATGAAGGCAGAGAAAATTCCAGAAAGGGTGTGAACCAAGGATCAACTGCAAAATAAACTAGAGCAAGACACAGTGAGTAGCTTGGTATTAGAGGAATGAAGTGTTTGTGCTGGGTTTTAGTTGCAGAGGAATGAGGATAGATAGGAAAGGAGAGTGAAAATAAATCTATCCAGATTGTCTGCTATTAAATTGATCACAGAAACTGGCAATATGGCAGTATGTATTGTTAAGCGCAAGCTATTTGCCAGACACACCAATGCCAGGTACTGTAATAAACACTGAGGTAGATACCAGATAAGCAGGTTGTACACAGTCCCTGAACCACACGGGGTTGAGAGTCTTAATCCCCATTTTACAGATGAGGTAGCTGAGGCATCAAGAAAGTAATCACCTGGCCCCCACCTACCTCAGCTCCCTTCTCTCCTTCTACAGCCCAGCCCGCAGACTCCACTCCTCTGCCGCTCACCTCCTCACTGTGCCTCGTTCTCTCCTGTCCCACCGTTGACCCCTGGCCCATGTCCAACCTATGACCTGGAATGCCCTCCCTCCTCACATCTGCCAAACTAGCTCTCTTCCCACCTTCAAAGCCCTACAGAGAGCTCACCTCCTCCAGGAGGCCTTCCCTTTCCCTCTGTTCCTCCTCCCCTCTCCATCACCCCTACTCCCTCCCTCTGCTCTATCGCCTTCCCCTCTCCTCAGCACTTGTGTATATTTGTACATATTTATTATTCTATTCATTTTATTAATGATGTGTATATAGCTATAATTCTATTTATCTATTTTGATACGAATGATGCCTGTCTACTTGTTCTGTTTTGTTGTCTGTCTCCCCCTTCTAGACCGTGAGCCCATCGCTGGGTAGGGATCATCTCTATCTGTTGACGAATTGCTTTCCAAGCTCTTATTACAATGCTCTGCACACAGTAAGCGCTCAATAAATACGATTGAATGAAGTGCACATTAAATACCATTGTTCAATTGACCGATTGATTAATAAGGTATCAAAGCATTGAGATTGGCATAAATAGACCATTTTAAAGATGAAAGATTATGAAAAAGCAGTATGGCATATAACATGAAAATAATAGTCAATAGAAAACCCGATAATTTCATGATTCTGCCTAAATGGGGACTATTTAATTCTTTATTCCTACCTTGGTTATTTCCCAAATAAATATCTTTGTTGGCAGCTCTGTGGCTGGACAAAGACTGACTGCATCATTGAAAGAGGAAAATTTGCAGAAACAGAATTTAGTGGAAGGTTAGGAATTTTTAAAAGGCATCATTAAAAATTATGTGGTTTGGGTTC
The DNA here is from genome assembly GCF_004115215.2 of Ornithorhynchus anatinus. Classification (NCBI taxonomy): domain Eukaryota; kingdom Metazoa; phylum Chordata; class Mammalia; order Monotremata; family Ornithorhynchidae; genus Ornithorhynchus; species Ornithorhynchus anatinus. Next base: position 162,612,158 of record NC_041728.1, read on the forward strand.
ATGTTTTGAGGAGAGTTCTGCGGACTTTGGGACAGGAAATTCTTTTCACTGATAAATCATATTCTTTTTTATATACCTGCTAGTTTATTAAATCTCATTTCATATTTCAAATTCAGGATATGAAAATATGATATATCTGAAAAGCAAATAGAAAGGCCTGGTGGTAAGAACACAGGGCTGACAGTCCAAAGTCCTAGGCAGTATTTCCATCTTCACTGTGAATTTGAAACTGAAAGTGTCCTTGGCAGAAGAAATGTATGATTTATTTTCTACTTTCACCATCTGAAAAATGGGAATCATTATAGTTTCCTTGAGCAACTGAATCCTTTGTTGTTTGTGAAATGCTTTAAACCCGCAGAATGCAGGCTTTACAAAGGGCAACACAAAATTTAGAGAAACAGGAATGTTCTTTTCTGAATATATCTTAAAAAGTTTCAAGTCTTAGTCTTAGATTGGGGAAATGGTATAGTATAAAGATATGTACGTTAAGTTCCATGGGGTAGGAGTAAATATCAAGTGCTTAAGGGATACAGATCATAAAGCATAGGCGACAAAGAAGGGAGGGAGAATAGAAAAATGAGGGATTAGTCAGGTTTATTTCTGTACTGTAACACCGTAATTGTTTGGGGTGCCTGAACTGAATTCATTTCAGCTATTCCTTTCGAAAGTAACTTACAACTGTTGATTTTGAAAGTGAGGCATGTACCCTTTCAAACATTTTTCATAGACTGATAAGCAATAATTGTTGTATATTCCTACAGTAGGATAGTGGGAGACAAATATCCATTTGAGCTCAAAAATTGTAAACAAACTTAAGGGACAGTTGAATGAGAGTAATTAACAAGCATGGGAAGTTATGTATTTATTCATTCATTTAATCATATTTATTGAGAGCTTACTGTGTGCAGAGCCATCTATTAAGTGCTTGGAAAGTACAATTCAACAATTAAGAGACACAATCCCTGCCCACAATGGGATTTCAGTCTAGAAGCGGGGAGAAAGACAGCCAAAATAAGTAAACAGGCATTGATATAAATAAATAGAATTATAGATATATGCACATCAAAACAGGTAAACAGGCATTAATACAAATAAATAGAATTACAGATATATACATACAAGTGCTGTGGGGAGGGGAAATGGCGGGGTAGAGCAAAGGGAGAGAGTCGGGGCGAAGCTGAAGGGAGGGGGAGCTGAGAAAAAGGGGTGGCTTAGTCTGGGAAAAGGGGGGCTCAGTCTGGGAATCTATTAGCAATCTCCTTTTTCTCCCTTCATTAATGGGAGTAATTCTGCTGTTTCCAACTGGGATAGTTTGCTGTTTTGTTCCTTTCTATAGGCTCTCATTGTGAATTGAGTTAATTGGTAATATCTGTTTGCAAATGAATAGGCTAGGACCAGGGTGATCTCACCTGATTCTATTTAAAGGCTTAAACATTCTACTGATGAAGTAGTCTTACTGTTTCTGAGTTAGCTACCTGAGTAAGGCTGTTCAAAGGGAGCTATTGAGGTAAGCAGTGGTAATGCAATGCAGAGAGAGGTGAGCATGGAAATGTTATCTTCTTGTCTCCGGGTGCTAACAAGTTTCTTTGGTGCAACTACTTAGCTTTGTTTTTTGAACTAATGTGTGAACTATTACAGTATGTGGTTAGCTCTGGAGTCCTGCCATTTGTGGTGTCTAATCACCCCAAGATTTGGGGCTGTCATCAGTGACAAACTTGCTCTGAAATATCACCAACTGTTTGAGCAACATGTTTTACTGGGTTTTACTGATTTCTACTTGGTTAGCTAAAGACAAAGAAGTTCTCACCCCACAGTCCCAGTGCTTTCTTCTGAGCTAGTCAGATAACAGCTCAGATAACTATGGTGTATAGAATCTCTGTCATTGCTTTATGTTTTGACGCACCTAGTTAAAAGTTAACACCTTAATGATTTGGTGTGTCTGAACTGAGTCCATTTCTGCTGTTCCTTTTACAAGTGATCTATGGTTGTTGACTTTGAAAGTGAGGCATGTCCCATTTTATGCATTTCCCATATTGCTGTATAACTGTTGTTTCATATTTCTACAATAGGGAGGGTAGATTAGAGTAGTAAATAGCCACTTGACCTTAAAAATTGTAAGTAAATGTTGAGCAAAAATATGAGAGTAATTGGCAAGGGTGAGAACTTATGTGGCAAGTGATAGGAAGCATATATATATTTTTGACTCCTTCATAAGCAAAAACTGACACTGACTAAACTTCACTATAAGAAATATTGGAAAAAGCACAGTCATCCATAAACTCCCTGCATCATTGCCTTCGTACACACTTTTTGTTTTCTTTTCTTCTAAAATATGTAACCTAGAATGCAACTGAAATCCAGTGAGTGATTGTATTCCACGAATTTCCTTCGGAAAATAATCAGTGGACTGTAAGCTCATCATATACCAGTGACAGCCTATTACATAGGTAGGGGGCCTAATGTTTTTCATGATCTAGAACAAAAGTTGGATAGCTTCCTCATCTCTTAATTTCGATTTATTAATAAACTAGAATGCTTGTGTCAATTTCCTCAAAGCTTTTCATTAAAGTTCTCTCTAATAAATCCTCTTGGAGCTCCATGAAAGAAGAGGAATTAATTGACAATGAATGATTATCACAGTGAAAATTGTAGCTGCCATTGCTGTCTTTGCTAAGAACAAATCTAATTAGTATAATCAGATCTTGAAATAACTGTCTGTTGTGTCATATATAATTGGTGAATTAGGAAGGATGCCTAATCCAGTCTCCACATGAATGGATTGCCATGAAGAAAAATTTGATGTGTGTTGTTTCCTTTGGTTTTTTTTTCTCTAAATTAGTCTTTAAAGGGGATATTTCTCCAGCTGGTGTTCTTTATTATGTGTCATTCTCCCCGCAGCAGAGATGGGAGTTGGCCTGTGGTGAGCACTTGCTGGAATGTCCAGGAAACTCTTTTTTAAGGTGGGATTAAAAGGCACCCTGCAGAGAATGGGTTCAGTGGAGGAGTGTGGTCTCTGCAGTACTACGCTATCCTTGAAACACTGTTGAGAATATATCCAACAGGTCCAATATATTGCCTGAGAATATAGGAGGAGAGTAGAGGGACGGTATATATACCTGCCATTCTTAGCTGGCACTCATTTAGGCACAGATTATGCCCAGTTCAGAAATACAAAACTTGAATGATACTGCCTAAATTATTTGGCAAAATAGTAATAAACATGACTTTTGGTTTAAACTAATCATTATTTCCAGATGCATCCATTTACAGTTATTCTGGCTTAGAATTTTACTGCAGTGCTTGAGGTATTAATTGGAAATAATTTACATCAGAATCATAGATCCAAAAAAAACACAGGCATAACACTTTATGGCTTTATTTTTGAAGCACTAGGAACCTAACTATACATAGGTGCATCTGGGGGTGTATATCTATACATATATATAGTCCTGTAGATATTCTCCCCACCTTGCAGCAGCTTTGCTAGAGAATGATCACAGCAGCAGAGGGAAGTATGAATTGGAGGAATGTAGGTCTGCTTCTGCTGCCTGGATCATCCTCCTGAAACACCATTTGGTTCACATCTCTCATCTCCTCAAAGCACTACACTGGCTTCCTTTGTCTCTCCAAAATAATTTGCCCCCCATATTTAGCTCCTGTTCTTCAAGTAGCTATTTTGCTTCCACTCAAGACAACTTTCTAGCTGTAGTTCAATCTCAACTCTCTAACTTTTGTCACTCGATCAGTGGTATCTATGGAGCCCTTAACTGTGTGCAGACCACCCTACTAAGCACTCGACCCCTCATGCATGTTGTTTCCTCATTTGACACTCCCTCTTTCTACACAGCAAACAGATCACAGCTCTCCCTATGTTCAAAGCCTTCCTAAAATCCCATTTTGTCTAATAAGTCTTCTCCAGATTAATTTCCCAGCACACTCAGTTTCTCATCCCTTTTGACGATTTCAGTACTTTAAGAATGTATTTACACATTCATTCAATTGTATTTGAGTGTTTACAGCTGTAGGCCACTTTACTAAGTGCTTGGGAAAGTACAATATAAAAATAAACAAGCCCATTCCCTTCCCACAACAAGCTTACAGTCTAGAGGACGAGACAGATATTAATATAAATAAATTACTGATATGTACATAAGTGCTCTGGAGCTGGGAGTGGGAGGTGAATGAAGGAAGCAAGTTAAGGCCATGCAGAAAGAAGTGAGACAAGAGAAAAGGAGGACTTAGTCAAGGAAAGCCTCTTGTACACATTCATGAATACATTCACCCAATCGTATTGAGTGCTTACTGTGTGCATGGCACTATACTAAGATTTGGGAGAGGGCAATATAACAAATTCCCTGCCCAAGGTGAGAGAATTTGGGAGACAGACTTTAATATAAAGAAATTACAGATAGGTACGTAAGTGCTGGAGGGCTGGGAGTGGGGATGAACAAAAGGAACAAGTCACAAAGACATAGAAGGGAGTAAGAGGAGAGATGTGCCTTCACTAAGGTTTTGAAGCAGGTGGGGAGAGTAATTGTCTGTCGGATTTGAGGAGAGAAGGTGTTCCTGTCCAGAGGCAGGATGTGGGCAAGGGGTTGCCAGCGAGATAGATGAGATGGAGGCAGAGTGAGAAGATTAGCATTAAAGGGGTGAAGTGTGTGGGCTGGGTTGAAGTTGGAGAGTAGGGAGATGAGATAGGAGGGGGCAAGGTGATTGAGTGCTTTAAAGCCAAAGTGAAGAGTTTTGGTTTGATGCGAAGGTGGATGGGAAACCACTGGAGTTCTTTGAGGGCGGAGTGACATGTTCTGAACACTTTTGTAGAAAAATGATCCAGACAGCAGAGTGAAGTATGGACTGGAGTGGAGAGAGACAGGAGGCTGAGAAATCAGTAAGGAGGCTAATGCTGTAATCCAGGCAGGATAGGATGAGTGATTGTATTAACACGATAGTTGTTTAGATGGAGAGGAAAAGGCAGAATTTAGTGATGCCTTGAGGGTGGAACCGACAAGATTTAGTGGCGGATTGAATTTGTGGGTTGAACGAGGGAGAGAGCAGTCATGGATAACACCAAAGTTATAGGCTTGTGAGAAAGGAAGGATGGTGGTGCCATCTAAAGTAATGGGGAGGACAGGGTTTGGGTGGGAAGATAAGGAGTTCTGCTTTGGACATGTTAAACTTGAGATGATAGGAAGACATCTAAGTAGAGATGACTAGAAGGCAGGAGGAAATACAAGACTCCAGAGAGGGAAGACATCAGGGCTGGAGATGTAGATTTGGGTATCATCCTCATAGAGGTGGTAAATGTAGTGAATTTGTCTATCTGAGTTGTAAATAGTTTTTATATTTCTGTTCCCTGTTTAAGCTCACTGTGAACAGAGAACAGTCCCGCTGGACTATGAAATCCTTGTGAGCAGCAAACGTGTCTTCTAACTCTCTTCAATCGTACTTTCCCAAGTGTTTAGTACAGTGCTCTGCACACAGTAAACATTCATTGAATACCACTGATCATTGGATTGGAGCATTCTGTGCCATGAATCATTATTCAGGTGAAATCCTTCAAGATGGTCCCATAAAGGAGCAGTTGTGTGGCACAGCAGATAGACCACGAGCCTGGGAGTCTGAAGGTCATGGGTTCTAAACTTGGCTCTGTCACTTGTCTGCTATGTGACACCAGGCAAGTCACTTAACTTCTCTATGCCTCAGTTACCTCATCTGTAAAATGAGGATTGAGACTTTGAGCCCTTCGTGGAACAGGGATTGTGTCCAACTTTGTTTGCTTGTGTCCACCCCAGTGCATAGAACTGTGCTTGGCACAAAGTAATCGCTTAAGAAATTTTCATTTTACTATTTTTTATCATTTTTATTATTGCAATTATTATTATTATTCTGCCAGCATAGTTTAATTATAAAGTCGCCCAACCTTCTGCCCAGGGAGCAGCATCAGGAATGGGAAGGTGGGATTTTTCTCCAGAGCTGACCCTCTGTGGAGGGGAAAACAGGGGACTCCAGTCTAGGCCACCACAACATCCGGTGCTTCCCAGCTGGATGCAGAAAGCTGCTGCAACCTCTGCTGTGCCAGGACTAGGGAGAAGGAGAGGAGGGGTTAAGATCCGGGGCTCTCCCATCAGGACATGGAGCTGCTATTCCTGCACCCAAGATTCCTGTGGGTATGGAAACATTTTTTTGTTTGTTTCGATGTTTATGGTATTGCTAAGTGCTTACTATGTGCTAGGCACTGTACCAAGCACTGGGGTAAATGCAAGCTAATCAGATTGGTAACAGTCCCTGTCCCATGTGGGGCTCAGTCTTAATCCCAATTTTACAGATGAGGTACATGGGGCAAAAGGAAGTTTTAAATGACTTGGGAGCAGACAAGTGGAATTAAAACCCAGATGGTATTGACTTCTAAGACTGTGCTCGATCCGCTAGCTCATGGGGCTTTCCTCCCAGGATGCAGAGACACTGACGTGGCCTGGGTCCAGGCTGGCATCAGTGTCCTTCATAGGACTGGCAAATGTCAATCAGGGTAGGTGAATCATAGTTCAACCCCTACATCTCAGGATTGGTAGAACCGATAGAATGCCCAAGCAAATTCACAAGCCAACCAAATATCCCTTAAATTGTTGTGGTGGACTCCAGGGAACATGTCATTTTGTTATTCTGTATACCCCAATTCCTCCTCTCGGGGTCACACTTGGAGAGTTTCCAATACTCTACCAGTCTCAGGTACAGGAGGGAGAATCAAGAGGAGGCCTACCCATTCCATTCCTACCTTGGGCGGTGGCTGGCGAGTGGAAGGCAATCTGCTACAAGTCAAAACTCACCCATGCTGGGCAGCAGCTGCATGGGAGAGAGTGGAGGGTGGAGATTCAAGTTTACTGCATAGAAGGCAGCAGTGGTAAACCACTTCTGTATTTTTACCAAGAAAACTCTCTGGATCCACTACCAGAACGATTGCAGATGGAGAGTGGGGCCTTCTGGGAGAGGTACGTCCATGGTGTCGCTATGGGGTCAGAAACAACTTGACGGCATAAGACAAGGCCTCCCAATTGCTTACCTAAGTACAGGTTATTATACCCAATGGTTGCTCAAATGTGATTTCTGCTACTCTTTAATTGTATTTATTCTCTGTGCTTCCTGGTTGGCTCTGATATCTGAGAACTCTTTGCTGTTCTTCTCAACCTCAGCATAAATCAGGGAACCAACCTCAGCATAAATCAGAGAACCACAACACCCAACCAGAGTTTTTCATTGGTAACAGAGAACTTATTGCTTCACTCCTCGCCAACGAGTGCAGCTTGGGAGAGAAGCTGTTCAGTTCCCACCCCATTGAGATTTTGCGTCATCCCCTGCTCCAGCTTGATAAGACTGAAGCCATACCAGCATCAGGAATTTTTATCAATCCTTACAATGTTAGGAAGGCTGTGATGGTTGGATTGGATATTACCCAATTGCTCTATGTATCCTTCCTGTCCCCCAAACACGTAACCTTGGCTTTATCCTCGACTCATCTCTCTCATTCAAACCTAAATATGTAACTTGTCACTAAATCCTGTCAGTTCTACCTTCACAGTAGTACTTTCTTCTCCATCCAAATTGCTACTACACTGATCCAAGCACTTGTCCTATCCCGCTTTACTATATCAGCTGGTTCCTGACCTCTCTGCCTCCTTCTCTTCCCACTCCGGTCCATACCTCACACTACTGCCTGGATCATTTTTCTACAAAAACGTTCAGTCCATGTTTCCCCACTTCTCAAGAATCTCTAGTGGTTGCCCATCCACCTCCACATCAAACAGAACCTCTTTACCATCGGCTTGAAGCACTCAAACTCATTGCTCCCTCCTACCATACCTCACTGGTGTCTTACTACAGATCAGCCCACACATTTCGCTCCTCTAGAGCCAGCCTGCTCACTGTGCCTCCATCTCATCTATCTCACTGCTGATCTCATGTGCCTTTGTCCTGCCTCTGGTCTGGAATGTGCTACCTCTTCGTCTCTGACAGATGACCACTCCTCCCACCTTCAAAGCCTATTGAAGGCACATCTCCTCCAAAAGGCCTTCCCTGACTAAGCCCTCATTTTCTCTTCCCTTTCTCCCTTCTCCATCACCTTTGCCCTTGGATTTTCATTCTTTAGTTACGTCTTCCTCGTCTCCACAACACTTATGTGTGTATCTGTAATTTATTTATTTATATCAATGTCTGTCTTCCCCTCGAGAATGTAAGATCACTGTGGGCAGGGAACATGTCTACAAACTCTGTTATATTGTACTCTCCCAAGCACTTAGTGTTGTGCACACAGTAAGTGCTCAATAAATACAGTTGATTATCATTGCCCTTTTTATGATTTGTCATTTTTTTTTCCTTATATGTCTGTCACCAATTCCTTTTCTCCCATTTATTCTTAGATTGTGAACCTTCTGGAAGCCAAAGATTATATCTTATTCTCTTCCCTGATTTTTTTTTGTAGTAATTAGTACCTTATTTTGTGTATAGTAGGTGTCTTTAAAAACTATAAATACCCATTACCTAGGCAATGCACTTTCCAATAATACACAATAGACAATGAGGTAGAAAATAGAATCAAATAGGCCAGGATGGATTTCAACAGACTCCATATCATATTGAAGATCTATAAGGCTGTTGTGGTTTTTAAATGGCTGAGAGATTGGTTTACTATTAAACAACCAGCTCCTTGAGGCAACCTAACTGGAACCATGCGAGAGCCATAGTCACTATCACATTACAGGACAAGATTACTGACAGTGAGGTCCTAGAATGATGCCAGTTTGCCAGCACTGAATCAGTATTCACGGTGAAACACTTCTGCTGGGCAGGACATGTGAGGAGAGTTTATAAAAGCATGATGCCCAAGAAGCTGCCATGTGGTGAGCATATTTATTGTGCATTTAGTGTATAAAGAGCACCGTACTGAGCACTTAAGAAAGAACAATTATAACAGAGTTGGTAGACACATTCCCTGCCCACAGTGACCTTACAATCTACAGGTCAAGCATGAAAGTTGAGCAAAAGCCTCAATGACAGAGTAAAGCACCATTTCAAATAATGTAACATGGCAGTTTTCTGTGGGGGGAATTATTGCTATTCCTATATAAATGGCTAATAGGGAGTTGGGTACCAAGAAACATCTCTGAAAATAGACAGAGGGGAAAAAAAAACCTGTAAGACAGAATGGATCTACCCTCATTTTTGCAAATGACTGAGGAAGTGTACATCACATATCAATTATCAGTCTTTACAGCCACAAATATCCAGGGCAGGAGCATCATCTTCAAGAACTGAAGGATAATTTTATCTTTGTGTGTATATCATCTATATATATGTCTGTGTTTATATATATATATATATATTTATATATAGTCATCAGTGGTATTTATTGAGCACTGTGTGCTAAGTACTGTACTGGTATATGTTATTTATTTACATTAATGTCTGTCTCCCCTTCTAGACTGTAAGCTCAATGTGGGCAGGGGATGTTTCTGATGTTATATTGTACTCTCCCAAGTCCTTAGCACAGTTTTTCACACAGTAAGCACTCAAATACAACTGAATGAATGAATTAATTAGGGATTGGGAGAGTACAGTATCTTGGGAGAGAACAGTACAACAGAATTGATAGCACACAGTAAGCGCTCAATAAATACAATTGAAAATAAGCACATTCCCTGTCCACAGTGACTTTCCATTCTAGTAATGATATAATTATACAATGTTTAAAGCACAAATGTGAGCCCTCCTAATAATAATTGTAGTATTTGTTAAGTGCTCTACTCTGTGTCAGGCACTTACTAAACACTGGGGTGGATACAAGCAAATCGGGTTGGACACAGTACATGTCCCATGTGGGGCTCACAGCCTCAAACCCCATTTTACAGATGAGGTAACTGAAGCACAGAGAAGTGAAGTGACTTGCCCAAGGTCACACAGCAGACAAGTGGCAGGGCAGGGATTAGAACACATCACCTTATGACTCCCAGCCTGTGCTCTATCCATTACTCCATGCTGCTTCCCCATTTTCAGTTCTTCATTATTAATGAAGTGGAAAACTGCAGCTGGAGAACAAGCACTGGGATCTAAGATTTTAATTAGGAGACTCATGTTCTAATCCCAGCTCCACCGTTTGCCTCCTGTGGATCCTTAGGCATAACACAACTTCTCTGTGCCCCATTTATAAAATGGGGATTCAGTACTTTTTCTCCTTCTTCCTTAAACTGAGAGCCCCATGTGGGAAAGGACCTGTGACTAGTCTGGTATAGTGTATCTAGTATATGGCATGAAGTAAGCACTTAACAAATAGCACTGTTACTATTATTATGATTATCATTATTATCTTCTGGGGAGGCCAGGTAAATGCAAAATGTCAAGGGGTAGCCAGAAGCATAAGTGACTTTGGCCTAACTTTCCCTAGTGCCCCAGATATTCCCATTTTCTTGCAGAGTTTCACACAAGAATCCTGAAAATTCAGTGGAAAAAAACCAAGCAAACCAAATTTGTGCTTGTGGTCATCTCTCCAGTTCCCCAGTTCTCTGGATCAGTCCTTATTGCTGAAGCCCCCATAATCAGCTTCCTTACTTTCCTTTTTCTTCGCCCCAAGAAAGGAATGGCCAGGATGATTACTGAAGTCAGACATCACTTGCAATCTGGAATCTACTTCTGTTCCTCAGTTAGAATGTTTGCATTGACTACATGTTTGGCAATGAACCGTACAAGCTGGAATCCTCTCCACTGAGAGTGAACAGACCAGTTTAAGAAGTGTGTTTTGTGGAAACATCTTGCAGGGGCAGTCTGGCTTCTAAGAAACCTGTGTTCACCCTTGAATGAACTGATCTGTTCCTTCCCCACACCGGAGACTTGTTCTGCATCTAACCCTGTGAGTGACAAAGACACAACATGATTTAAATCCAGTCAATCTAGTCTTTGCCCACTAAAATGTACTTATTTTTTAAATAACCCCTTTCAGAGCCCAGAGCCTGGGCCCGTGTTCTAATGCTGCCTCCACCAATTCATTCAATCTGATTTATTGAACATTTACTGTATGGAGAGCACTGTACTAAGAGCTTGGGAGAGTGCAGTACAGCAGTAAAGCAATAAATTGTCTGCTATGTGACCTTGGGCAAATCATTTCACTTCTCTGTACTTCCGTTACCTTATCTGGAAAATAGGGATTAAAACGGGGGACAGGGATTGTGTCCAACCTGATTACCTCCTATCTACCCCAGTGCTTAGACCGGTCAGTCAGTGAGTCATATTTATTGAGTGCTTACTGCATGCAGAGCACTATACTAAGCACTTGAGAATACAATATAACACTAACCAGACACATAGCACTTAACAAATACCATAAAAAAGCAGTTAGGTTAGCAAAAGGTGAAGCATCAATGGCATAAAAAGACTGGATAAAATTTGCTTAGATATAGACAGCAAATGAGTCAAGGGCACTAGAGGAGCCTTAATTTCACTCATCAATGAGAAGATAGTGTTCCAACTGTGTCCTTATCCTAATAGAAAATGATGCTCTAAAAACAAGTCTTGTCAGGTGAGAGCGGTAAGTAAGCAGATATTCACAAGCATCAGTGGAATTTATTCAGTGCTTACTATGTGCAGAGCACTGCATTAAATGCTTGGGAAAGTACAATACAACAGAATTTGCAACACAGCCCCTGCCCATAACAAGCCTTACAGTATAGAGGGGGAGACAGACAATAATATGAATAAATAGGAAATTATATATAATTTAAAGATGTGTACATAAGTACTGTGGATTGGGGTGAGGGTGAATATCAAATAAATAGGAGCAGTGTGGCTTAATGGATGGAGGATGGGCCTGGGAGTCAGAATGATCTGGTTTCTAATTCATTCATTCACTGGTATTTATTGAGCACTTACTATGTGCAGAGCACTGTATTAAGTGCTTGGAATAGACAATTTGGCAACAGAGAAAGACAATCCCTGCCCAATGACGGGATTACAGTCTAACCACCACATCTGCTGTGTGACCTTGGGCAGGTCACTTAAATTCTCTGTGCCTCAGTTACCTCATCTGTAAAGTGGAGTTTAAAACTATGAGCCCCATGTAGGCTAGGGACCGTGTCTAACCTGATTGACTTGTGTCTATACCAGCGCTTAGAAAAGTGCTTGGCACATAGTAAATGCTTAGCAAGTACCATAATAATTATTAAATGTCCAAAGGTCACAGATCCAAGTGCACAGAGGCATGGGTGGGAACCCAGATGTAGAAGCACCATAAAAGAGCAGTTTGGGGCTAAATTCAGGAGAGTGAAGGGAGGTTGGCAGCTAGTACACCAAACTGATCCTGACATGAGCTGAGATTTTAAACTCTAAGCCAGTGCAAATATAGTACAGTTCTTGGCAAACAATGTTATTTTTATTTCCCCCATTTACATATATAATTTCAATTACTTTATTTTCAGAAAATTGTGTTTGCCCCAAAACCTCTGGTGTTTTCAGTACGGACTTTACGCATCTTTTTTCTTGCACCAGATTTGCAACATACTCCTCAGTAAAGCCGAACATACCCAATGCCTTCTGTAATCCTTTCTTGTCTTTTGGAACCGTCTGATTTTTTTTTAATCCTCTACATTCTGTTTTATCTATTTCTACACCATCTGCCACCTATTTTCCCCCTAAATAGGAAATTTCCTTTCAAGTTACTGTTGTTTTATTCCATTTCACGTTTGCTTTTTACAGTCAGATCGGTGTCTGTAAAAGGTTTATGCCATGTGTGGAAGTGGGGCATTTGAAAGCATTACATCATCAGTATATGTTCCTTAAACCTTCTGCACTTTTCATCATGTTTATATTTTTGTTCTGCCTACCTTTCCACGATTTTGCTCTCTTACTCTTTTTGGGAAAACCTTCAGGAGCACAACAGAATCCAAATTGTAACTTCTGGACAAACCATTGGGAATGTATTGTTTTAAACTGAAATCAGAAGATATCTATTTATATTAATGTCAGTCCCTGCCTCTATACTGTAAACTCATTATGGAGAGGGAGTGTGTCTGTTATATTGTTATACTGTAGTCTTCCAAGCATTTAGTAGTGCTCTGCACACAGTAAGCACTCAATAAATATGATGGATTGATCTAGTGGTGGTGCTGGGACCCACCTCTTCGTAACTGTGTTAAGGCATTGAAGTGGCTCAGAAGAGCTGGTTAACAAATATTATTCTAGGAGCAGTAGCTTCATTCTTCAATAATAACTGGTATTTGTTAAGTGCTTACTATAGGCCAGGTACTGTGCTACTCACTGTGGTAGATGCAAACAAATCATATTGGCAGTTCCTGTCCCATGAGAGGCTCACAGTCTCGATCTCCATTTTACAGATGAAGTAACTGAAGCTCAGAGAAGTGAAGTGACTTGCCTAAGGCCACACAGCAGAGAAGTGGAAGAGCCAGCATTAGAACACATGAAGTTCTGACTCCCAAGCTCATGCTCTATTCACTACACCATGCTGCTTCACTCTCCTCTTGGCCAACCATTTCTGAGAGTCCTTAATTCTGGGGGTTAACTTGTTCTTCCACTGATTGGTTCTCCTGGACTGATCAGCTCTAAACTGGAGTTCTCATTTTGCTCACTGTGGCAATACTGATTTAGTAGAAATCCAGAACAATAAATACTATTCTTCTCTCTGAGAACTAATATTTTTGTCCTCCTGCTCCGTAATACAGATTTTTTCAACATGCCTAAGGGAAAGAGAAGGAGCGTGGCATAGTGGAGGAAGAGAAAGAGCAAGGGCTTGGGAGTCAGAGGACCTGGGTTCTAATCCCAGCTCCACCACTTGTCTGCTTTGTGACCTCGGGCAATCCACTTAACTTATCTAAGCCTCAGTTACTTTATCTGTAAAATGAGGTTTAAGACTATGAGCTCCACGTGGGACAACTTGATAACCTTGCATCTATCCCAGTGCTTAGAGCAGTGTTTGGCATATAGCAAGCACTTAACAAATACCATAATTATTGTTAGTAGTATTAAAGAGTATGGGCCTGGGAATTGGGGGACCTGGTTTCTAATCTGATCCACCACTTGTCTGCTGTGTGACTTTGGGTAAGTCACTTAACTTCTCTGTGCCTCAGACTCCTTGCCTGTTTAAAACAGAGGTGAAATCCTTGCTCTCCCTCCCACTCATACTGTGAGTCCCCTGTGTCTAACCTGATTAATTTGTATCTACTCCAGGGCTTAGAACAGTGCTTTACAAAATCAGCACTTAAATGCCAATTCTTCTCCTCCAACCACCACAGGGGACCTAGCATCCCTCCAGAGGGAAGGAACTTCAACCCTCCTGGCCCCTTTTCCTCATGCAAGAGGCTTAAGATCAAGCCTGAGGAAAAGGTCATCCTTTGCATGTGGGTACCTGAGGACTGAACAAAGGGAAGTTTTCCCCCAGTTCTGCCCACTGCCCACCGGAAGCCCCGGACTGCCTAGAGGGAAGAGAAACTGACCCTTTGTCCTCCCTTCCAATGATGTCTTTGCACCATTCCACCTCCCCAATCTCTCTCTTTCCCTTCTTTGAAGCCTGAATTATTAGTCTTTGCCAGTTACTCCAATTAGTAGTCATAGTTATCTACCACCCCAGGCCCTTCCTCCAACTTTCTGAAGCATCTTGATCCTTTTCTCACATTTCTTTTCTCATTCTCCATCTCCCCATTGATTCTTGGGGACTTCAATATCCATTTGGGTGTCCCTGATGACCCTTCCGCTGTCTACCTCCTAGCACGGGCTTTGGAGTCAGGGCTCATGAGTTCGAATCCCAGCTCTGCCACTTGTCGGCTGTGTGACTGGGCAAGTCACTTAACTTCTCTGTGCCTCAGTTCCCTCATCTGTAAAATGGGGATTAAGATTGTGAGCCCCACGTGGGACAACCTGATTCCCCTATGTCTACCCCAGCGCTTAGAACAGTGCTCGGCACATAGTAAGCGCTTAACAAATACCAACATTATTATCCTCTACTCAACGACCTCCTTCTCCACCACACCTCACACACTCGCCAACTTGGGCACACATTTCATTTTATAATCTCTAGTCACTGAACAATTTCTACCCACACCAATTCTGAAATTCTTCTATCAGACCACAGCTTCTCTTTCCAGTACATCCACATGCCCCATAAATCTGTCCTATTCCCTCACAGAGACCTCCTTTCTTTGGACCCCATCCAATATTCTATAGCCATCCTACACCATTTGCCCCCATAATAATGTATTTGTTAAGTGCTTACTATGTACAGACCACTGTTCTAAGCACTGGGGGAAATACAGGGTAATCAGGTTGTCCCATGTGAGGCTCACAGTTAATCCCCATTTTACAGATGAGGTCACAGGCACAGAGAAGTTAAGTGGCTTGCCCACAGTCACACAGCTGACAAGTGGCAGAGCCAGGATTCGAACCCATGACCTCTGACTCCCAAGCCCGGGCTCTTTCCACTGAGCCACGCTCCTTTCTTGGTACACAAATTGATGCACTCAACATTACCCTCTCCATTGAACTGAACTAGCATGGACTAGTGGGTAGAGCATGGGTGTGAGAGTCAGAAAGACCTAGATTCTAATCCTGACTTGTCTACTTGTCTGCTGTGTGACCTTGGGCAAGTCACTTCGCTTCTCTCTTTCTCAGTTACCTTATCGGTAAAATGGGGATTGATTGTGTCAGTGGCGCAGGGATTGTGTCCAATCTAATTAGCTTGTATCTACCCCCAGAGCTCAGGACAGTGCCTAGCACAGAGAAAGTGCTTAACAAACACCATTAAAACATAAAAACATAAAAACTCAACTCATTTTCCCCACACTGGTCTCATACAACTAACCTGCAACCCTGGATCCCAAGAATGATATACTTCTTTCACTCCCGTGGCCCGAACTGCGGAGCCCAGTGAGTCTGAAAGAGTGGGAAAAGAGAAGGCCTCCTCTAGAGAGAGTGGCAGGGGAGTCAGTGTTTAGCTGGAGCAAAGCAGGTTTCAGTGATGGTGAAGAAGAGCACTCGATGGGTCAAGAGCAGGACAATAATGAAGAGAAGCTTCCCTATGATGGAGCGGGCTTTCCACAGGCCATGCTTGGCTGAGCCTGTGGGGACGATGTGTGGGGTGAGAATGATGTGAGGGGTAGGAAGGGGTTGAATGGGAATGAGCTGGAGGGGGCCAGTGCCGAAGGTAGGAGGGATGGGAAAAAGGGCAGTGCTGGGACAGGATAACAGGAATAGGGATCGTAGATGGGGTGGAGTTGGATGGGAATGTACTTAGAACAGTGCTTGGCACATAGTAAATGCTTACAAATACCATTATTATTATTATTGAGGGCCTGTCTGTTGGGGAAGATGATGAGGAAGGGTGCTGGTCTTTGGGGACAAAGAAGGGGAGTTCAGAGGGCACATGGTGTAAGAAAAACAAAGTCCTGAGCTGCAGCAGCTGATCTGTAAGACCCAGTGGGCTGTGGCAAATTCCTCTAGTAGGGGATGACTGCTGAGCTCCCAAATGGGGGAAATCCACAAGCTCTGAGCTGTGATTAGATTAGAGAGTCATTAAATCATCTGTCAGGAGGGAAGGAGCAAGCAGGGTGATCAAATCCTTAGCTGTTGATGGGTGTCTGTTGACAAGTTATCTCCTTAGTGAGTTGTTGTTCTGCTTCTTTGGTGGGGGTTGGGGTCAAGGTGTGCAGAGGAATGGTGGATTGGTAACTACTTCCTCTTATAGACACAAATCCTGGGAACACTGATGGAGGGGTGGGGGGTGAGGGTGCAGGTGGCCCCTCCACCAATGCAGTTCTAAACCCCCTGTGAATGGGGCTAGAAAAATGGGTGGTGGGGCTGGCTTGGGGGGGCCAGGGTTTCTTCTTTCTGAGATGTCCTGAGCCTTTGATGGATGTAGTTGCTCAGTCCTCAATCACTCACGTGCAGAGGGCAACTTTTCCTTCATGCGTGAGCCCAGGGCCCTGGGGTGAGGGAAGGGTGGGGGACCAAGGAGCTCAGTGTCCCTTCCCTCCGGGGCAATTCCAGTCTCCCCCACAATGGGGGGAAGGTCGAGGGGGTGGCAGACACCTTCTACTTGCCACCGCTTTTTGGCCCATGACTTGTCGAGTGGGAGTTAGGATGGTCAGTGGCCCTTCTTTGGCGTAATTTTAATAATAATAATAATGATATTTGTTAAGCACTTTCTATGTGCCAGACACTGTATTAAGCTCTGGGTTGGATACAAGCAAATCTGGTGGACACAGTTCCTGTCCAACATAGGATTCACAGTCTTCATCCCCATTTTCCAGATGAAGTAACTGAAGCACAGAGAAGTGATGTGACTTGTCCAAGCCACACAGCAGACAAGTGACAGAGCCAAGATTGGAACCCATGGCCTTCTGATTACCTGGCACGTGCTCTTTCCGAGTGGACTCTGGGGTGGTCGGCGGCCCTTCTCTCTGGCTCAATCATAGGCCTCCGGTTTGAGGGAGAGGGGCTGGGAGGCTCAGCGTCCTTTCCCCTCATAGATACTAGGTCACTAGTGGAGGTTGAGAGATGGGGGTGAGAAGGGGAGGTGTAGACCCTCCCTTGATT
The DNA here is from genome assembly GCF_004115215.2 of Ornithorhynchus anatinus. Classification (NCBI taxonomy): domain Eukaryota; kingdom Metazoa; phylum Chordata; class Mammalia; order Monotremata; family Ornithorhynchidae; genus Ornithorhynchus; species Ornithorhynchus anatinus. The sequence goes on from NC_041728.1 coordinate 162,629,738, forward strand.
CAGTTATTTGGCCCCTGTTTTACCCATTGGGCGCTGGCTGGCTGGAGGCTCTTCTCTCAACTGCGATCTTAGGTCTGTGGTGTAAAAGGAAAGGACCCGAGATCTCAGGATAACTTCCTTCTGGTGTGGTCCTAGACACTCCCCCTCAGGAGGGGAGATGTCGCGGATGGGTTCAATGATCTTTCCCTTTTGCGCGTGGATCTCTGGATCTCAAATGCGGTCGCTGCTGCCTCTCACAGTCCTGCTGCCATCTTCCCTCCATTTCCTTCTCTCCTCCTCCTCATCATCACCATGTGTCTCCAATGCCCAGTGTGCAACTAAATGATGCTGCTTTTGTTACAGTCACTAGTAACTAATATCCTGAACCTGCCACTTATAAGCAACTTTAGTGTAAAAACTTTATAGCTCACCAGATTCCATTTGAGCTGTTGTTCCAGTAGCGATGATGGCATCAATGGATGGACCGTGATGGAAGTTGACCAATAGCATGTATTGGAATACAACTAGACTGCAGTGTCTAAATATAGAAGACAGTATGATAGGTCTTTATGCCCTTCTCAACAGCAAATGGCTAAAGGAAACATCCACTTCATTGTTGTTGAGAAAATAATAATAATGTTGATATTTAAGTGCTTACTTTGTGCAGAGCACTGTTCTAAGCGCTGGGGTAGATATAGGGTAATCAGGTTGTCCCATGTGAGGCTCACAATCTTCATCCCCATTTTACAGATGAGGTAACTGAGGCACAGAGAAGTTAAGTTGAGAAGCAGCATGGCTCAGTGGAAAGAACCTGGGCTTGGGAGTCAGAGGTCATGGGTTCAAATCCCAGCTTTGCCACTTGTCAGCTGTGTGACTGTGGGCAAGTCACTTAACTTCTCTGTACCCCAGTTACCTCATCTGTAAAATGGGGATTAACTGTGAGCCTCACGAGGGACAACCTGATTTCCCTGTATCTCCCACAGCGCTTAGAACAGTGCTCTGCACATAGTAAGCGCTTAACAAATACCAACATTATTATTAAGTGACTTGCCCACAGTCACACAGCTGACAAGTGGCAAAGCTGGGATTTGAACCCATGACCTCTGACTCCCAAGCCCAGGTTCTTTCCACTGAGCCACGCTGCTTCCCCAGTTCCCCAATAGAAAGGAATTCTAGGTATCATGAAACACGCCTTCTTTCTTCACTGAATTTGTAGAGGCCTTCTGTAATGAAAAGGCAATTAAAGGAGGGAAAGATTGGGAACAACAACAAAAAACCAGAATCATCACAGGCCAATGCAGGAGGGGAAAACACTTTCATTTTAGGGTGGAATTTAATAATAATAATGATGATGATGATAGTATTTAAGTGCTTTGCTATATGACAGGTGCTGGGGTGGATACAAGCAAATCAAGTTGGAAATAGTCCCTGTCCCATGTTAGGCTCACAGTCTCAATCCCCATTTTACAAATGAGGTAACTGAGGCACAGAGAGGTGAAGTGACTTGTCCAGGGTCACACGGCAAACACTGGCAGAGCTAGGATTAGAACCCAAGACTTTCTATTAGCTGTCAATCACTGTGGTCTAATGAAGAGCATGGTACTGGGAGTGAGGAAATCTAGTCTCCACCCTGCCACTTGCTTGATGTGAGACTATGGGATGGGCAAAACACTTAAATCTATCTGTACCTCGATTCCCCTCCGTGTGTAGTGGGGATTAAATACTGTTCCTCATTTAGACTGCAAATCCTATGTGGGACTGGGACCATGTCCAATCTGATTGTCCTGTATTTCATTCAGTCGTATTTACTGAGTGCTTACTACATACAGAGCACTGTACTAAGTGCTTGAAAAATACAATTCAGCAACAGTTAGAGACAATCCCTAAATGACAACGGCCTCACAGTCTAGAAGGGGGAGACAGACAAAAGGACAAAACAAGTAGACAGGCATCAGCAGCATCAAAATAGATAAATAGAATTATAATGTTGGTACTTTTTAAGGGCTTACTATGTGCCAAGCACTGTTCTAAGCACTGAGATAGATACAAGGTAATCAGCTTGTTCTACGTGAGGCTCACATTCTTAATCCCCATTTTACAGATGAAATAGCTGAGGTACCAAGAAGTTAGGTGACTTGCCCAAAGTCACACAGCTGACAGGTGGTAGAGCCTGTCAATGTCAATTTGTTAATGAATTGTACATCGCCTTGATTCTATTTAGTTGCCATTGTTTTTACGAGATGTTCTTCCCCTTGACGCTGTTTAGTGCCATTGTTCTCGTCTGTCCGTCTCCCCCGATTAGACCGTAAGCCCGTCAAACGGCAGGGACTGTCTCTATCTGTTGCCGACTTGTTCATCCCAAGCGCTTAGTACAGTGCTCTGCACATAGTAAGCGCTCAATAAATACTATTAAAAAAAAAAGTGCCGGAATTAGAACCCATGACCTCTGACTCTCAAGCCCGGGCTCTTTCCACTGAACCACGCTACTTCTCTGTAGATTATAGATATATACACATCATTAAAATCAATAGAATAATAAATATGTACAAATATACACAAGTGTTGGGGTTGGGGAGTGGAGTAGAGCGGAGGGAGTGGGGGTGATGGGGAGGGGAGGAGGAGCAGAGGGAAAGGGGGGCTCAGTCTGGGAAGTCTTCCTGGAGGAGATGAGCTCTCAGTAGGGCTTTGAAGGAGGGATGAGAGCTAGTTTGGCGGATGTGGGGAGAGAGGGCATTCCAGGCCAGAGGTAGGATGTGGGCCAGGGGTCAACGGCGGGACAGGTGTGAACGAGGGACTGTGAGAGGACAGTGGTAGAGGAGCAGAGTGTACAGGGAGAGAAGGGAGGTGAGGGAGGAGGGGGCCAGGTGAAGGAGAGCCTTGAAGCCAAGAGTGAGGAATTTCTGCTTCATGCAAAGGTTGATAGACAACCACTGGAGATTTTTGAGGAGTGGGGTGACATTCCCAGAGTCTTTCTGTAGAAAGATAATCCAGGAAGCAGAGTGAAGTATAGACTGGGTTTAGTACGGCTCCTAACACATAGACAGTAAGCACTTAATAAATTCCATCATTGTCGGAGGACTATTCCAGTAAAGAGCACTGCAGTCTTAGCTCTCCTCCTGCCTTCAGGATATCTCTACTTGGATGTCCTGCCAACAGAACTCATCATTTTCCCACCCAAATCCTGTTCTCCCCTTGATTGTCCCATCACTGCAGAGAGCACTATCATCCTACCTGTTTCACAGACCTATAACCTTGACATCATACTAGACTCATTTCTCTCATTCAATTAGTGTTGGGTGTTTTGTTTTTGAGTGCTTACTTTGTGCACAGCACTCTACTAAGCACTTGGGAGGGTAAAGTACAACAGTGTTGGCAGACATGTTCCCTATCCACAATAAACTTACATTCTAGAAGGGGAGACAGACATTAATATAAACAAATAATTTGTAATGCATAATATGAAGATATGTCGAGAGGTACTGGGGTTGAGGGTGAGGCAAATATCAAGTGCTCAAAGGTCACAGATCCAAGTGCATAGATGAATCAGAAGGGAGAGGGAGCCAGAGAATAATAATAATAATAATAATAATGGTATTTCTTGAGCCCTTACTATATGCCAAGCACTTTTCTAAGCACTGGGGTAGATAGAAGGCAGTCTGGTTGTCCCATGTGGGGCTCACAGTTTTAATCCCCATTTTACAGATGAGGAAACTGAGGCATAGAGAAGTGAAGTCTTGCCCAAGGTCACACAGCTGACAAGTGGCAGAGCCGGGATTAGAACCTACGACCTCTGACTCTCAAGCTCGTGTTCTTTCCACTAAAAGAGAGCTTATTCAGTCTGTCACCAAACGTTGTCAGTTCAACCTTTGCAACACTGCTAAAAATCCCCCCTTTCCTCTCCTTCCAAGCTGCAACCATGTTGATCCCAGCACTTCTTTCCTGCCTCAACTACCGCATCAGCTTCCTTACTGACCTCCCTGCCTCCCGTCTCTCCCCACTCCAGTCCTTCACTCTGCTGCCTCTATCATCTTTCTACATAAACATGGTCAAAACATGGTCATATTTCCCATGTCCTCCAGTGGTTGTCCATCCACTTCCTTATCGAAAAGAAATTTCATACCATTGGCTTTAAAGTCCCCAGTCACCTTATCCCCTCCTATCTTACATTGCTTATTTCCTACCACAACTCAGCATACTCACCTTTCTGCGATGACCAACAAACTCAGTTTACCTCATTCTCATCTATCGCGCCGCAGAACCCTTGTCCATGGTCTAACTTTGGCCCGGATCTCCTTCTCCCTTCACACCAGAGAGAAGAAAACTCTTCCCACTTTCAAAGCCTTGTTAAAATCACATCCTCTCCAAGAGACCTTCCCTGATTAAGCCCTCTTTTCCCCACTTCCTCTAATCTTCTGCATCATCCTTGCATTTTGAGTAACCTTTATTCACCCTATCCTCAGCCCACAGCATTAATGTACATATATAATAATGTTGGTATTTCTTAAGCGCTTACTATGTGCAGAGCACTATTCTAAGCACTGGGGTAGATACAGGGTAATCAGGTTGTCCAACGTGAGGCTCACAGTTAATCCCCATTTTACAGATGAGGTAACTGAGGCACAGAGAAGTTAAGTGACTTGCCCACGGTCACACAGCTGACAAGTGGCAGAGCCAGGAGTCGAACCCATAGAGAAGCAGCGTGGCTCAGTGGAAAGAGCACGGGCTTTGAAGTCAGGGCTCATGAGTTCGAATCCCAGCTCTGCCACTTGTCGGCTGTGTGACTGTGGGCAAGTCACTTAACTTCTCTGTGCCTCAGTTCCCTCATCTGTAAAATGGGGATTAAGACTGTGAGCCCCACGTGGGACAACCTGATTCCCCTGTGTCTACCCCAGCGCTTAGAACAGTGCTCGGCACATAGTAAGCGCTTAACAAATACCAACAAACAAATACCAACATTATTATTAACCCATGACCTCTGACTCCGAAGCCCAGACTCTTTCCACTGAGCCACGCGCCTAACTTATTTTATTGTCTGTCTCCCCCTTAAGACTGTAAGCTCCTTCTAAGAAAGGAACATGTCTACCAACTCTGTTATATTGTATGTACTCTGTCAAATTCTTAGTAGTTGCGTAACTGCATAACAATAAATACTCAATAAATGTGACTGATTAAAGAAAGTAAAGGAATTTGAAACTCTGATACAGCATATCAGTGCCTTGGTCTCTCAAGGCCTACAGAAGAGGCACCTGAAAGTTCCAATTATACTGTGAGCAACGAGCATGTGGAAATGGTCAGTCAGTCAATCGTATTTATTGAGTGCTTATTCTGTATAGAACACCGTACTAAGTGCAGGAGAGAGTACAGTATAACAATAGACACGTAATGAATTACCTACTTCACTTAAGCTCCGGCGACTAGCTTCTGAGCCTGCAAAGATCAACTCAAGTGTACATTTGGATGGAATTCATAGATCCCCATGATTGTGAATGCCTCCAACCCCTGAAAAGAAGCCGAATGTTTCTCATTCAACCTGCTATAGTGGGTTTATTAGATCTGTAATTTAATCTCTCTTCTGGGCATACTAATCTTCCCAGGAAATAAACAGCTGTGTATTGCCCAAATACTAACGCCACAAAGCCTTTGTCCCCTTTTCCTATGCTTCCACCCCCTCATCGCCCCAATTCGTTCCCTTTGCTCTAACCCCCTCACCCAGCCACAGCACTTGTGTATACATATACATATTTATAATTCTTTAATTTATATTAATGTGTACATATCTATAATTCTATTTATACATATTGATGCTATTGATGCCTGTTTACTTGTTTTGATTCCGATCTCTCCCCTTCTAGACTGTGAGACCATTGTGAGCAGGGATTGTCTCCATTTGTTGCTGAACTGTAATTTCCAAGCATTTAGTACAGTGCTCTGCACACAGTAAGTGCTCAATAAATACAATTGAGTGAATGAATGAAAAGCCTCGTCATTTCAGAAGAAGAGTACAGAGTACAATTAGATTGTACGATCCTTGATCAATCATTTATTGAGCACTTACTGTGTGTAGAGCACTGTACAAAGCACTTGGGAGAGTACAATACAACAATATAACACACATCCCCTGACCACAGTGAGTTTACAGTTCAGAGACAAGTTTACAGTCTGGAGGTAACATGCCAACCTACTAAATTTTACACTCCCAAGCATTTAGTACCTGCTTTGCAGGCAGTAAGCATGTAATAAATACCATTAATTGACTGAAGAACCCCTTCCTCCCCACTGGTCAATCAGTTGATGAAGGTAGCTGCTATATTGCAGGGGGTCTGTGAAGGAAGAGTTAATCCCATAGAATAGAGATATTCCTGGACTATGAGGCAGAGGTTTTGGTTGATGTCAATTTCCAATCACTGCTGAACTAGAACTGTCTGTAATGCAATCTCCCATCCATGCAGCCATGACAATATTAGTATGGCTTGTGAGCGCTATCAGAGGTAGGTGGGTCTACAGAAATTCCTGATGTTGCCTAGAATCCTCCCCTCAAGCTTTTCTCTTTTAATAATGTGCTTTATTTCACCCTGGGCAGGTTCAATTCATAGCATTTTCTCATGGAAAAAATCCTCCTGTAAATCAGTTTTGTCCTATTAAAACCTTGCCTGGTGATTTGGGCAGAACCAATAAATTAATTTTCAGACTAGGTAATCTGCTACGTAAATGTTTGTTGAGCTTTCAAGATCCTAGACCAAATCTTTTTTTGTCTTGTTTTTGTTTTGTACTCTTTTGGAATGTTTGCCTCTTGGCAGGTAGGGGGAAAAGGAGTGAGTAGAAGCAGGAAGGGACAGTATTATTCTCATATCAATATTGCATGTTCTCATATTCTCTAATTTGTGAAACAGCTTTCTCAGCCATGTGGTATTAATAAGGCTCTGTGATGTGGGTGTTTTGGACCCAAATTGTCTTGTCTCAGAAAAGTCTGCCTATGATTTCTTTCATCAAGTTTGTCAGCTGCCTGACTTCTTGCTTGTTTCTCCTTACACTTTTAGAGTGAAGGATATGTTTATATTTGAGATGTTTCTTGTGTTTATAAATGGAGAGTCCTTGGTAAATGATGCTGAAGATTTGTTATTTTTGAGGCATCTCTCCAAACTTGGGAAATAGGAGCCTCTCAATGTTTATGATTCAGTCATTGTTCTTTTAAATGTTCCATATATTAGAAAACATCTCACAAATATCTGTGAGCAGAATTTTGCTAGACTTTCCAAGGTTGCATAGCTGGAATTATTTGAGAGTTTAGTAAATGAAAGGCAGGAGGAGAAAGAAATGTCATAATTCAAACTCATCTAGTGTAACTAAAGAGGGCACCTAAGAGAAGCAGCGAGGCCTAGTGGATAGAGTACAGGCCTAGGAGTCAGAAGGACCTGGGTTCTAGTCCCAGCTCTGCCACTTGTCTGCTGTCTGACCTTGGGAAGTCACTTCACTTCTCTGTGCCTCAGTTCCCTCCTGTGTAAAATGGCGACTGAAACTGTGAGCCCCTTTTTTGGGACAGGGACTATGTCTGATCTGATTACCTTGTATCTACTCCACCTTTTAGAAAAGTGCTTGACACGTAAGCACTTAAAAAACACTATTATTATTATTAGTATCTATTGTTGTGATCATTTTGGTCTTTCTTTGTGGTAGCTGCTAAACTTCAGAAGTTATCAGGAACATTCGCAAAGAGGAAAAATGTCACTCAGAAGCAGATGACAAATAAGAACCTTCTGTAAAGAGCATTTGCTCCAGACTGATTGCTATCCTTCCCCCGAAACATTTACATTGAAACCCTTTAGTTAATAGTCTAGAGAATGTAAATTCTTTGGAGGCAGGAAATGTGTCTCTTCTATTGTACTTACCTAAGCACTTAATATGAAATGTTGCATCCGGAGGGCATTCAATAAATACACTGCTACATCTATTGTATGTCTATTATCCCATAGACTTGGCAGAAATGGCTATGTAAAAAGACCAAATACTATCAAATTACCTGGGATTGAACCTTGTGGCTGTTTTATACCAACCCTGGAAAACTTTTATTTTTCTGAAAGCCAACAAAGGTTTTATCTCTTTTATAAATTCATAGATTAGAGCAATTTCCTTACTTGAACTTCTAAATATCATGTGCCTTCTAAACCTGAATATCACAAATAAAAAACAAAACGCGATGGTACATGCTAGAGCACCTTGCAGAGCTTGGGGTAGATTTATGATTAAAAAAATTGTGGGTTAAGTATCAAATAATAAGAAAAATAGGATTGAATAGTATTAACCAGTGTTTGTGCTTATAGGAATAGGGTAATTTGTCATTAGAGTGTAAGCTTTTTGCGGACAGGGAATGTCAATTTGCTGGTTTGGAACTTTCCATGGGCTTAGACAAGTGCAAGGGCATTCAGTGGACACTCAGTATATACTGTAATTACCACTACCTAGAATATCACTGGAGGTGTTAAGAAACAAAGCTCTAGGGAAGCTATAAACACATCATCCATTGTTGACAGGAAATGTTAATTTCATTTAATGGAAAATTCTGCAATGATGATTTTGATTTTGTATCTTTAGGAATCTGTTGGAAATAGAATATGATAAAAAAAGACTTAAAGGCCATTAGAAAGTGATACTCATGTCTCAAAAGGAGTTCTTGTGAACCTTTTAGCAGATAGAGTTAGCAGATGGGTATGGATCATTTTCAACCCCGATGAGTTATTCTCACACAATTTCAATGAACGAACAGTTGCACTCACCTCATCTATAACTAAAAGTAGATTAATTTTTTCCAGGAGGTTAATGAAGTTGTGAATGATTTTAATGACACAATAGAATTACCTAGTTTTAATGAGCTATTGGTCTGTTATGTTATGTCCCATGAAACCTGCTTAAGAGACCACCTGTTTTTGAAAGCCACCTTTCTAAAAGATCAAATTTTCAAAGCACCAATTTTATTTCTTAGAGAAGTAATTCATTTTGAACTGGCATTCAGAGGCCACTCTTCTGCAGGACCTTCAGAGAGCTTCCAAACTGAATTAAGTGGTGAAATAACCTACTTAAGGTGGTCAATATTTCAAAATGCATTAGGGGGATTTTACAGAAATGTCCATAATATGAAATCTCAGCTCTTAAGATAGCAGCTTTTTACAATACTCACTGAAACACTTGAAGTCAAGGGCAGCAGTGTTCCTGGAGACCATCCCAAGGCAACTATAGCACAACTTTCTGGAATCAGCATAAGTAAGAGCCAGTTTTGTTCTTGAAATGGGATGAGAGATTTGGGAGCCATTCTTTTCTTCCCATCTTCCCGTGCCCTGACCCTAAGATTCCACAAAGGATTATTGTCGCATTAAACTGTGATCTGTTTATCTGGTGAAGTCTTCCAAGATGACCAGATAAACTGCTGCAGTACTGTGACACTTCATCTGTTGTCTGAGAGGTTTAAACTACATTAACTTCCAACCTAGCAACATGGGGGGAGAGTCAGGGAAGAGGGAGGTGGGTGTGATGAGCAGTTTCACCGGCCCCCCACATTTAGGAGAGGGAGGAGGAACCCAGGATGGTCACTCCATTTGCCCTTCCCTAAAGATTTAGCTGAACCAATCGGAGAGAGGGATTGGGAGGATTTAGAGGGGCCAGGTTGGGGGAAGAAAGGAGCCTTGAAAATAATGATGGAATTTTTTAAGCACTTACTATGTGGCAAGCACCATTCTAAGCGCTGGGGTAGATACAAGTTAATCAAGTTGTTCCACGTGGAGCTCACAGTCTTCATCGCCGTTTTACAGATGATGTAACTGAGGCACAGAGTAGTTAAGTGATTTCCCCAAAGTGACACAGCTAATAAGTGGCGGAGCCAGAATTAGAACCCACAACCGGGATTAGATCCCACAACCTCTGACTCCTAAACCCGTGCTCTTTCCACTAAGACACACGACATCTTGAGGGGATGGGAAGTAAGCTGTTTGTCTGGGAGAAAAGGCACAGGGAGAGCTCATGCTGTGGACCATGGATGGACACGGGACATAGAGAGAGATCAGAGAGAATCCTTGGAAGATCAGTTTCTAACAATTAGTACTTTTGGAGGAGCAAAACTCCTGCCCCTGAGGAGAGGGAGAATGTCAGCTCCAGAACACCTACAGGGAAGTTCAGCGGCTCCTGGAGGTGACTAGTATAAGTAATAGATGGAGGGAAAAGTGGTTTGAACTGGATTTGTGCTCTCAATTGTTAAAAGTGAATTCAATTTTGTTGTGATCTCAAATCTAGGCATCTGCCAGTAATGGGGTCTGGAGAAGAAGTTCCAGGAGCCAGGGAGACATGTGGACCTGGGAATCCAAGGGTGAGGGAGAGAGCAATTTGTCTATGAGCCATCTGCAGCCAGTCTTGGGAGGGGGATAGTAGGTTAGTCTCTGATTGCTTGTGCAGTTTCAGAGACTTGCCTGGGCTTCAGCTATAGAGTGGTTCACTGTAAAGGAAATAGGGATGTGGAGAGTAGTGAGTTCACTAACATCTGTGTTAGGAGAATAGGAGGGCTTCAGTACACCGTGGAAGCTGACTGGAGTCCAGGCCCTCCTAGAGGGACTCTGAGAGCTCTTTTGGACTGGATCTAGGGCTTAAAACCCCTGGTAATTTCACAGTGGGACACTAATAATAATAATAGTTATATTTGTTAAGCGCTTACTACGTGCCAAATACTGTTCTAAACTCTGGGGTGGATACAGGTAATTAGGTTGGCCCATGTGAGGTTCACAGTCTTAATCCCCATTTTACAGATGAGGTAACTGACGCACAGAGAAGTTAAGTGACTTGCCCCAAGTCACACAGCAGACAAATGGGGGGGGGGTGAGATTAGAACTCACACCCTTGGACTCCCAAACCTATGCTCTTACCACTAGTCCGTACTGCTTCTCAGGTCATGCTGCTTCTCTTAGAGTAATTGTTACTCTACTCTCATTAAAGTAATCCCAGTTTCTTATTTCAGAATTGCCTCTCTCTGTCCTTTACACCAACACAACACCCCCATCCATCTCCCTAGTAATAATAATAATTATGGTGCTTGTAAAGTGCTATGTGTCAAATACTGTTCTAAGCACTAGGGTAGATAAAAGTTAATCAGGATGCACACGGTCCCTGTCCCACATGGGGCTTACATTCTTATCCCCATATTACAGATGAGGGAACTGAGACACAGAGAAGTGAAGTAACTTGCTCAAGGTCACGCAGCAGACATGTGGCAGAGTTAGGATTAGAACCCAGGTCTTTCTTACTCCCAAGCCCATGCTCTATCCACTAGGCCATGCTGGTTCTCCCTCAGCCCCAGGGCTGTGAGAAATGACCTGGGTGGGCACAATCCTTCCTAAGGAGCCAGGAAAAAGCTACCTCATTTCCACCCATTCCCCTGAGAAGCTGGGATGCTATATTCTGAGGCCCAATGGGGAAAGATACTGTTTTTGATTTTTCAGAAACATTCTCTCCAACTTGGTCTCTGGATTCCACTATGATTATGTTGCATTCAAAGATTGGCAGATCTTCCGATCATTAAGATTGTGCCTGGGGAATCCAATTAGAGGATGCAGTTCATGATTAGGCCATGATCAACCCCTTCAACTAGGTAGAGGACAACTAGATACAGGTGTCCAAAGATGGCTGTAATCCAATCAAACATACTTTAGGCAATCTGCACTTGAATTCTTCATCTAATCCCTTCATCCACCCTCTGAGGACAGAGGAGACTGGAAGGAGAGCTCACAGAAGACTTGCATTTTAGGGATGAAGGTCTCATCTAGAATGTCCATAAGGTAGGGTATATGCTTAGAAATGCACCTGGACTTAAACATCTCCTATTACAAATTCATTCAATAGTATTGAGTGCTTACTATGTGCAGAGCACTGTACTAAGCGCTTGGAATATACAAATGTGTTTGTGGTGAAGGTAACTACCTACAGTAAATCAGACTGAAATTCAAAGTTTAGCAAGTGGCTCTGGACAGATTTTGAAAAGGCACCTAATATAGTAAATTGCAAGCTGAGGTTTATTTTCAGAAACACAGAGCTCAGCACTAAAATGACTCTCCAATCAGTTACTTTTTAGAAAGATAAAGTTTTTTTTTCTTTTAAATGAAAGGATATCTACAAAGACAAATCAAGAATGGAAAACCTGATCTCCAGAACAGATTTTCTATTTCACTTAGGACAAGCCTGTTTAAGAGTTTAATCTCTGGTGGCAGATTTTCCACTGACTAGTTAATTTCCAGTTAATCATCTTTAGCATTTCTACATTGTGGATAGTCGTTGAAAGACGGTGGATGAGGTTGCCAGGGATTTGCCATTGGATGGGGAAGACCTGTACCTGCTCAGATTCAGATGGGCAGAAGTGTACTTTTCCAGCACTTTAGATGCGCAAAAGTTGTAGTGATTTGGACCATGGTTGTTCCTTCACAGAGCAAGGAGGGATCTGAGAATTAGTCCCATGCAGCAGGGATATTCTGCCGCTTCTTTTGTTGCTGCTGAATTGTAGTCTTGTTGAATGAACCCAGTTATTCTTTTCTTTGGACTGTCGTCATTTTCTCCTCCCACCCCTCCTCTTTAATACTGTAAGCCACCTATGGGTCAGGGACTTTGTTGTAAATATTATACTCTACTTGTCCCCAGTATAGTGCTTTGCATATTGTAAGCATTTAACAAATGTCAGCATTATTTGTTATATTAATAACAATGATGATGATTGATAATAATTATGATTCAAGTGCTTACTATGTATAAAAAAACCTATTCTACCTGCTGGGGTAGTTATAGTCATTCATTCAATCGTATTTATTGAGCACTTACTGTGTACAGAGCACTCTACCAAGCACTTGGAAAGTACAATACAGCAATAAAGAGAATCCCTGCCCACAGTGGGCTTACATTCTAAAATGGGGGAAGATACACGTTAAGGTTGGATAGAGTACCTGTCCGACATGAGGCTAACAGTCTCAGAAGGTGAGAAAAAGGGGATAGAATCCCATTTTAAAGCCTAGGAAACTGAGGCACAGAAAATCAATCGATCAATCACATTTACTGAGCAGTTATTGTGTTCAAAGCATTGTACTAAGGAGTTGGGAGAGTACAACACAACAATATAATAGACACATTCTCTGCTCACAATGAGCTTACAGTCTAGAGGGGAAGACAGATATTAATGTAAATAATTAAATTACGATTATGTATACAAGTGCTGTGGCAGGGGGTGGTGAATAAGGGCAGCGAGTAAGGATGACGCAGAAGGGAGTGGGAAAGGAGGAAATGAGGGCTTAGGGAAGGTGTTTTGGAAGAGATGTGCCTTTGGTAAGGCTTTGAAGGTGGGGAGAGTCATTATCTGTCGGATGTGAAAAGGGAGGGTGTTCCAGGCCAGAGACCGGACCGTGGATGAGAAGCTGGAGAAGTGAAGTGACTGTCCAAGATCACACAGTAAACAAGTGGCAGAACTGGGTCCTTTGACTTCCAGGCCTGTGCCTTTTCCACTAGGCCATGCTGCTTTTTGATAATAATAGTAATATATTTGTCTCATTTTTGGTACTAGCCTGATTTTCATATCTCCAGATTACCAACATTCGCATGTTTCAAACCCCAGCAACCAGCAGGAGGTGGTGCCCAGTTCTACCCCATGACCTGGCAGTTGTAACACTGGCCACTCCTGCCATATTGTCACCGTCTCCGAACGAAGCAATGTGTCTTGATTCTTAGCTGAACTGAAACAGATGGGTTTCATATATCATAAAAATAACTCTCTGAAGTGTCTTGGGGCAATTGGGCAATGTAATGCTTAGACATCTAGAGAGCAGTGGAAACCTGACTCTTTTTAAAGCATACATTCTAATTGTCAAATTCCAACTGGTGCTGACACTTGATCCATGGCTTGTGACGAACTGGGAGAAAGTCGACTTGGCAGGAGCGAGTGGTGGATGAAGTGGTGGATCCAGAAAGAGAAAGCTGGTGGAAAAACTTGAAGCTAACGGTCTGGAGTCTCTCTGGAATGTGGAGGAAAATGGGGGGTTTTGAGGTGAGGCACATTGTGTACTGATGATGCATTAGCAGCATGGCTCAGTGGAAAGAGCCCGGGCTTGGGAGTCAGAGGTCGTGGGTTCTAATCCCAGCTTCACCACTAGTCTTCTGTGTGTCCTTGGGCAAGTCACTTAACTTCTCTGTGCCTGTGACCTCATCTGTAAAAATGGGGATAAAAAAAATGAGCTCCATGTGGGACAATCTGTTTACCCTGTATCTCCCCCAGTGCTTGGAACAGTGCTCAGCACATAGCGCTTAACAAATACCATAATTATTATTATTATTAGCAAGATGATTCTGACAGCAGATTGGATCTTAGACTGGAGAGGATCGAAGTTGAAGGTTACCTTCATCTCTTTTCCACCCAACAATCCTAACATCTCCCTCCACCAGGCATGGGAAGCTAGGGAAGCCGAGGCCATGACTAGAAGGAGTTTTTCCTAGTGGAAAGAACACGGGCCTGGGAGTCAGAAGACCTCTGTTCTAATCCTGGCTCTGCCATTTGCCTGCTGTGTGTCCTTGAGCAAGTCACTTAACTTCCCTGGGTCTCAACTTCCTCATCCAGAAAATGAGGATTCAATACCTGTTCTCCCCCTCCTCATTAGACTGTAGCCCCATTTGGGAACTGTATTTGACCCGATTGATTTGTATCTACCCCAGTGATTAGTACATTGCTTGGCTACAGTTTTATGATGATTATCAAATGTCACTGAGTCATTTCTGATTCATAGAGACTTTATGGATGTATTTTCTCCAGAAAATATATCTTCTGCCATATGGCTCTAGTTAGCACTTGACAAATACCCTAATATTCATTATTATTATTACCTGGACAGCAGGTGGCAGTCGGCTAGGATTGAAACCCCATTAAAGGTGGGGGGAATAGTCAGTCAATAGTATTTATTCAGCGCTTACTATGTGCAGAGCACTGTATTAAGCGCTTGGAATGAACAAGTCGGCAACAGATAGAGACAGTCCCTGCCGTTTGACGGGCTTACAGTCTAATCGGGGGAGACGGACAGACAAGAACAATGGCAATAAATAAAGTCGAGGGGAAGAACATCTCGTAAAAACAATGGCAACTAAATAGAATCAAGGCGATGTACATTTCATTAACAAAATAAATAGGGTAATGAAAATATATACAGTTGAGCAGACGAGTACAGTGCTGAGGGGATGGGAAGGGAGA
The DNA here is from genome assembly GCF_004115215.2 of Ornithorhynchus anatinus. Classification (NCBI taxonomy): domain Eukaryota; kingdom Metazoa; phylum Chordata; class Mammalia; order Monotremata; family Ornithorhynchidae; genus Ornithorhynchus; species Ornithorhynchus anatinus. Next base: position 162,644,961 of record NC_041728.1, read on the forward strand.
GGGGGAGGAGCAGAGGGAGATGGGGGGAAAAGAGGGTAAAGCTGTGGAGAGGTGAGGGAGGGCAGTAGAGGGAGTAGAAGGAGAAGGGGAGCTCAGTCTGGGAAGACCTCTTGGAGGAGGTGAGTTTTAAGTAGGGTTTTGAAGAGGGGAAGAGAATTAGTTTGGCGGAGGTGAGGAAGGAGGGCATTCCAGGACCGCGGGAGGACGTGGCCCAGGGGTCGACGGCGGGATAGGCGAGACCGAGGGATGGTGAGGAGGTGGGCGGCGGAGGAGTGGAGCGTGCGGGGTGGGCAGTAGAAAGAGAGGTGGGAGAGGTAGGAAGGGGCAAGGTGATGTAGAGCCTGGAAGCCTAGAGTGAGGAGTTTTTGTTTGGAGCGGAGGTTGATAGGCAACCACTGGAAGTGTTTAAGAAGGGGAGTGACATGCCCAGAGCGTTTCTGCAGGAAGATGAGCCGGGGAGCGGAGTGAAGAATAGACTGGAGCGGGGCGAGAGATGAGGAAGGGAGATCAGAGAGAAGGCTGACACAGAAGTCTAGCTGGGATATAACAAGAGCCCATAGCAGTAAGGTAGCTGTTTGGGCGGAGAGGAAAGGGTGGATCTTGGCGATATTGTAAAGGTGAAACCGGCAGGTCTTGGTAATGGATAGGATGTATGGGGTGAACGAGAGAAACGAGTCAAAGATGACACCGAGATTGCGGGCCCGAGAGACGGGAAGGATGGCCGTACCATCCACGGTGATAGGGAAGTCTGGGAGAGGACCGGGCTTGGGAGGGAAGATGAGGAGCTCGGTCTTGCTCATGTTGAGTTTTAGGTGGCGGGCCGACATCCAGGTGGAGACATCCTGGAGGCAGGAGGAGATATGAGCCTGAAGGGGGGGGAGAGGACAGGGGCAGAGATGTAGATCTGCGTGTCATCTGCGTAGAGATGGTAGTCAAAGCCGTGAGAGCGAATGAGTTCACCGAGGGAGTGAGTGTAAATGGAGAACAGAAGAGGGCCAAAACTGACCCTTGAGGAACTCCAACAGTTAAAGGATGGGAGGGGGAGGAGGCGCCTGCGAAGGAGACCGAGAATGACCGGCCAGAGAGATAAGAGAAGAACCAGGAGAGGACGGAGTCTGTGAAGCCCAGGTGAGATAAGGTGTGGAGGAGGAAGGGATGGTTGACAATGTCAAAGACAGCAGAGAGGTCAAGGAAGATTAGAATGGAGTAGGAGCCATTAGATTTGGCAAGAAGGAGGTCACGGGTGACGTTAGAGAGAGCAGTCTCGGTAGAGTGGAGGGGATGGAAGCCAGATTGGAGGGGGTCCAGGAGAGAATGGGAGTTAAGGAATTCTAAGCAGCGATTGTAGATGACTGGTTCTAGGATTTTGGAAAGGAAGGGTAGTAGGGAATAGAAAGTACAGCAGTGGTAGAGGGGTGTATGGGTTGATGGGTAGGGAGCAGGGTGGAGGGGAAGAGAGGTCAAGAAAGACTATAAGCCACAGACCACTGGGTGGGGCAGTTATAATAATAATTATAATAATAAAAATAATTATGGTATTTAAGTGTATACTATGTTCATTCAATATTCATTCAATAGTATTTATTGAGGACTTACTATGTGCAGAGCACTGTACTAAGCGCTTGGAATGAACAAGTCCGCAACAGATAGAGACAGTCCCTGCCGTTTGACGGGCTTACAGTCTAATCGGGGGAGACGGACAGAGAAGAACAATGGTAATAAATAGAATCAAGGGGAAGAACATCTCGTAAAAACAATGGCAACTAAATAGAATCAAGGCAATGTACATTTCATTAACAAAATGAATAGGGTAATGAAAATATATACAGTTGAGCGGACGAGTACAGTGCTGAGGGGATGGGAGGCGGGGGGGAGCAGAGGGAAATGGGGGGGAAAAGAGGGTTAAGCTGCGGAGAGGTGAAGGGGGGGTGGTAGAGGGAGTAGAGGGAGAAGAGGTATTGTATTAAGTGCTGGGGTGGAAGCAGCGTGGCACAGTGGAAAGAGCCCGGGCCTGGGAGTTAGATGTTCTAATCCCGGCTCTGCCGCTTGTCAGCTGTGTGGCCTTGGGCAGGTCACTCAACTTTTCTGAGCCTCAGTTACCTCATCTGTAAAATGGGGATGGAGACTGTGAGCCCTACATGGGACAACCTAATTACCTTGTATCTATCCCAGCGCTTAGAACAGTGCTTGGCACATAGTAAGCCCTTAACAGATACCAACATCATTATTATTATTATTACAAGCAAATCAGTTTGGACACAGTGCCTGTCCCACGTGGGACTCACAGTCCCAAATCCCATTTTACAGCTGAGGGAACTGAGGTACCGAATAGGGAAGTGATTTACCCAAAGTCACACAGCAGACAAGTGCCAGAGCTCAGATTAGAGCTCATGACCTTCTGATTCCCAGGCCCATGCTCTGTCCACTATGCCAAGTTTCTCCTTGAACTTTTATATTGATCAACTGGAAATTAATCAATGACAAAAAACAGCAAAATTCTATTCTGTCACTGGTAACTCCTGTCAGAACCCCAAACTCAACATATCTAAAACTGAACTTCTCACCTTCCACCTCTAATGCTCTTCTCTTAAATTTCCCATCTTTGTCAATGAGTATACGACAGGGGCGTGAATTTCCTAAGACAGGTTTTATTGGATTGCAAGGGTGTCCGGATGTTCTATCTGATTGTCTTCCACCCAATTGAAAGGATTGAATTTTGTTCCACTAATAAACCACATCCTCTGATCAGATCTGCTTGGTTTTTGGCTGAACTGAAATAAATTAGTTCCTGAAGGTGGGATCAAAGTCATATGGAAGATGTACCAATCATATGATGGTCTGAGGTAAATCAAGTGGAGGATGGAGGCTTCCAGGCAATTTCCCCAAGAGCCTCACACAGCCTGTGAGCCTCACAATTCTGGGTTCCGGAAGGGGGTATCTTGTCTGCCTCCCCTGCCCGGGGCATTTCCTTCCACAGCCACTGATCCCCATGGCTTACAGAATAGAGCACCGGCTTGGGAGTCAGAAGGATCTGGGTTCTAATCTCAGCTCTGCCACTTCATTCAACTGTATTTTTTGAGCAATTACTGTGTCTAAAGTAGTGTACTGGATGCTTGGAAGAGTATAATACCTTCCCACAACAAGTGCCACTTGTCTGCTGTATGACCCTGTGCAAGTCACTTAACTTTTCTGGTCCTGAGCTACCTCATCTGTAAAGTGGGGATTAATTCATCAATCAATCCTAGTTCTGCCCACTTCATCATATTTATTGAACACTTACTAGGTGCATTAATTCATTCAATCGAATTTATTGGGGGCTTACTGTGTGCAGAGCACTGTACTAAATGCTTGAAAAGTACAGTTCAGCAGTAGGGAGAGACGATCCCTGCCCACATCGAGCTTACAGTCTAAAGGGGGAAGACAGGCATCCAAACAAGTAAAAAAGCATCAATATAAATAAATGGATTTATAAATATATACAGATACATAAGTGCTGCGGGGCAGGGAGGGGGGAAGAGCAAAGGGAGTGAGTCGGAGGTGATACAGAAGGGAGGCGAAGCTGAGTAAAAGCTTAGTCTGGGAAAGCCTCTTGGAGGAGGTGAGCCTTCAGTAGGGCTTTGAAAGGTGAGAAGAGTGATTATTTGGTGGATCGCTTGGCGGATTTGAGGAGGGAGGGCGTTCCAGGCCACGGGTAGGATGTGGGCCAGGGGTGACGGTGGGACAGGTGAGATCAACGCCCAGTAAGAATGTTAATACCATAGGACCGGAGTTTGCGGGCTGGGATGTAGTAGGAGAGAAGTGAGGTAAGGTAAACAGTGCAGAGTAGCGTACTAAGTGCTTGGAAGAGTAATAATGATGGTATTTAAGTGCTTACTATGTACCAAGCATTGTTCTATAGTACAACAGAATTAGCAGACAGGTTACTGCTCATACAGTCTATGAGTTTACAGTCTAGCGCAGTTGACTACTGTGCTAAATGTTGGTGTAGATCCACGATCAATTAGACACCGTCTCTGGCCAGCAAGGGGCTCACAGTCTAACGGGGGGGCAAGATTCATGCTGGTAGAGGTGTGACCTGAAAGACAGAAATCAATGTAAAGGGATTAGGGAAGGGGGTCCTCCCATCCCTCCTATTTCAGCAGTCCTCATTCCCTCCAAATCCCCCACCCCTCACACACACACATATGAGTTTCACAGGGAGTGTGTCCAACCTGATTAACTTGTATGTACCCCAATTCTTAGAACAGTGCTTGGTACATAGCGCTTAACCAGTACCATAATTATTGTTATTAATATTATTATTAAAAGACAGGATGCACAGTGGGACTCTGGAATCACATCCCGCTACTGCCACTCCTCCAGAAAACAGAGAGGAGGTTGAGAAGGGTAGGAGTGGAGATTATGGAATCCCTCTTCCCTAGTTCCCCTCCTTTGGAAATAGGTTGGTCACTGTGTAGTTTAAACCACACTTAGGCAATGTAAGAAGGGTTGAGATAAGGGAGCGGCTTATCCAGTCATCTTGAAGGACTTGGCCAGATAAACAGGTTATAGTTCAAAATGATAATTCTTCCTGGAACTGTCATCATCATCATCCGGTAGTCTACAATCTTGGCATCAGCTTTAAGTCTTTATTTTCTTTTCACCCTCTCATTCAGTTAATTATTAAATCTTACCAGTTCTTCATCAGCAACTTTTCTCAGATCCACCCTTCCTCTTTACCCAAATCTCAATCAGCATGGTTCAAAGCCTGGTTCTCTCACAGCTAGACCACAATATAAGTCTTCCTCACTGATTTCCCAGCCTCCGTCCTGCCATCACTCAAAGTTATACTATCAGCTGCTGCAACAAGCGTCTCCTTGAAGCATCCCTCAGTACATCTCTCTCAACTACTCAAAAACTTCCATCGTCTCCTCATTTCTCACTGCAGCGAGCAGAAACTCCTTACCATTGAGTTCAAAGCTTTCCACCAGCTTTCTACGTCTAAGATGATGGTAATTAGGATATTTGTTAAGCAATTACTCAGTGCCGAGCACTGGGATAGATAGAAGATAAGCAGGTCAGATGTAGTCTGTCTCCCCAGTAGATCTCTCAATCCAAGTAGAAAGGAGAACAGATAATGAATTCCCATTTTACAGATGAGGCAACAGAGGCAAGGTTCAAAGTTACACAACAGGCAAGTGGCAAATATGGAATTAGAAGCCAGATCCTCCAACACCCAGGTTCATGCTCTTTCCACTAGGCCACACCGCTTCTCTAGAAGGTTCTCTTCTTCTACTGTACCCTAGCTTGCTTTTAATTCTCTATTCTCCCTAGCTTACCTTCTAAATATATTTCTACCTCCAGCCCTTGCTTTTGTCCATTTCCCTTCTTAAATAATAACCAATTAAATAAAGGTTTTATTAAGCTCTTGCTATGTACCAAGCACTGTGTTAATTACTAGCTAGATATAAGAAAATGAGATCAGAGACAAACTTTCCCAGGTGGGGCTCACAGTCTTAGACAATAGGAGAAAAGCCATTTTATCCCAGGTTTACACTTCATGGAGCTGTCATAGAAAAATGTCTTGCACAAGATCTTAGGACACTCTCTGTTTTGGCTTCATAACCTACAGATCACCACTCCCCCCCCCATCTTCAGAGCCCTTCTGAAATCATATCTCCTCCACCTCTTAACTCCTCCACCCTATTTTCCTTCCCTTCTATACTGCCTATCCTCTCAAGTCCACACCTCTTAAACACTTTGATACTCAACCCATTCCTAGCCACCCGAAGCACTTATGTAAATATGCTTATACTTTGCTGTTTCCCTATCTGTAATTTATTTCAAGGTCAGTCTCCCCACTTCACTGTAAGTTCTTGAGGCCATAGTACATGTTTACCAACTCTGTTGTATTTTACTCTCCCAAAGAGTACAGGGTTCTGCACACAGTAAGCTCATTGTGGGCAGGAAATGTGTCTGTTATATTGTTATATTGTTTTCTCCTAAATGCTTAATACAGTGCTCTGCACACAGAAAGCGCTCAGTAAATGTGATTGAATGACTATGACAGTAAGTGCTCAATAAATATCACTGGATCATTCATTCATTCAATAGTATTTATTGAGTGCTTACTATGTGCAGAGCACTGTACTAAGCGCTTGGAATGTGCAAATCGGCAACAGATGAAGCTGGAACTAGAGCTTGGGTCTCCTGATTCCCATCAGTCCAAAAGCTCTTTCCATTAGAACATGTTGCTTCCCTGAACTTCTCACCCACTCCAGATATGCCATACCACATCTCTCTCTCTCTTTTTGTAGTCCTCCAAAATATCACCTCCTCCAAGAAAGTTTGCCTCCAAATTCCATTGCTCTAAACAGATTCATCCAACTACCACCCATATTCACTTGTATGTGAACGTCTTAAACCTTTTAAACATATTTTGACCACTTTAATTCTATATCTACTCCCATTTCATGAATTTTATCTCCCTGGGACACTCTCTCTTCATCTCTGTTGCTATCCCCCGTCCTCTGTGTCTCTGTCTCTGAGTCACTTTCACTCTCTCTGCCTCACTTATATCTGCCTATCTTCCCCATTAGAATGTAAGGTTCTTCAGGACAGGGACTGTGCCTTTTACATTCCCTGTACTCTCCCAAGTGCATAATACCATGCCTGGCCATAGTAGGTGTTCAATAAATATCACTGACTGGACTTGAAGGTGGTAAGTGAATAGTAATAATGATTATTATGGTATTTATTAAGTGCTCACCATGTGCCAGGCACTGTTCTAAGCTCCAGGGTAGATACAAGATAGTCGTGCTGGACACAGTCCCCTGTCTCACATAGGGCTCACGGTTTTAATCCTCATTTTACAGATGAGGGGACTGAAGCACAGAGAAGTTAAGTGACTTGCACAAGGTCACACAGCAGATAAGTGACAGAGCTGAAATTAGAACCCAGGACCTTCTGACTCCCACACCTGGGCTCTGTAAGCTTGTGCTCTGTAAGCCCATCTTCTAGACTGTAAACCCATTGTGGGCAAAGATTGTCTCTCTTTATTGCTGAAGTGTACTTTCTAAACACTTAGTACAGTGCTCTGCACACAGTAAGCACACAGTAAATATGATTGACTGGATGAATGAATGAAGCTAAGCACCCAGCAGGTATTAAGTACTTGGAATCTGTTACTATAGGATATGTGGAGACTGAATTTATTAATTGGTTCAAGGAGAGTTTGTCCTGAGGGTTGGACAGTAGGGATATAGAAAGCTAAAAAAGAAAAAAAAAAGGCAAAAACTGATTCATGGGCAAAAAGATCCCAATGGATTTTTAGAGGGAAAAGTTCAGGACATTAGTTGATATTTCCCTAACCACTAGAAGGCATACCAAAGAGGGCAGCTAATATCTTGGCATCGACCAATGTGTAGAGGGATACTGTCAGAGACGCAGTTCAGTGGGCTGACCCAATATGAATTTTGTAGATTCTTATATCATCTATGCATAAGGGTGAGCATCTATCAGAACTGTCAAGGACAAAAGCAACCCTTCTTAAGGGATTTTGTTTTGGAATCAGTGAAAGTTCAGACTGGTCTGCAGGCGGAGGACTGGACGTGATGACTTCATGAGGTTCTTTTTCAGTCATATGATTTTCTTTTCAAAGATGTGTGGCCTTTTATTTCCCATAAAAAGAACACCGTAATCTCCAATCTTTCACTTCCGTTTTCCTTTGTGTGTTAAATGTTCCTTTCTTTGATTGGTTTGAAAGGACATTGTTTCCTTATGCCAGGATTGGTTTGGTTAAGAGACCTTCCTGGTGAATCATTACCCAAATTAAACTAAAATGTAAAAAAAAAAAGAAAAAAGTAACTCGAGTAAGAAGCTTACATTTCTGTAGCACTCTGTGGCAGATGTATCCTATTTACTGCTTTATTTTATTGCTTAATGACTGAATCTCAAGTAATTGCAAATTTTGACAGATATTTATTTGTAAAATGTGATTCATTCAGTCAGACACTTTTACAGTGATTTTGGTGCCAAGTGTTAAAAAAAAAAAAAAAGTCTGCAACAGAATTGCGCAGGCTTGGGAAGATCTTTTTAAAGATGCAAACGTTCATGTAAATTACATGCATCAATAGCACATACACTTCCTGCTATTTTTATTGCAGAAATATTTCAGTTGACAAAAAGTGCTAGTGAACAGACTACAGGGACTTCTGGACTTTAATCAGCCATAAGCCCTGGCAGGGTTCAGAACTAATTTCCTAACCATGAATCACCTGCAGACAATGAATCACGTTCTAGAGAAGACTGCCAAACACAACAAGCCATCATACCCCAAACAGCTTTTGTGGACTGGACAAGGGAAAGATTTTTGACTCACTTCATTGAAATAGAAGCGATGATGAAAGGAAAAGAAAGCAAAGGATTTTGAAGAATCCTGAAATCCGACGACAAATACAACCTAGTGACATTTAGTGGTATAAAGCTATGAGTGGGACATTCACATCAAATCAGCATTCGGCAATGAAAGTAGAATCTCGCTGAAATGTTTTTTCTCATTGATTGGGTTCTAGTCCCCGGTTTAATTTGACAAGAACTAATCGAAATGTTTTTACATAGAGGTCTTTGGCTGTGAAACGTTATATCTCAAAGAGCCTTAGTTTGGTCCACGTTTTGAAAAGATTCAAACTCGTTCTTGTTTCAAAGTCATTGGTCTTGTAAGGAATCTGGATTTCTTAATATGCTGGCTAGGTAAACAACAGAAAATTACCTGGTTAATTCAAGACTCTAAGAACTTAATTTAGTCCCAGTTACCTAAGTATTAACGATAAGATTCTGTGGCCTGAATATTCATATTATTGAGGCCAAAGTACATTTTGGGGGCCTGAATCATTTATTCATGCAGACCTTTGTGAGGTTCTGGGGAGCTTCAGCTCTTAATCCCACCTAAAAGAGTCCCCAGTATCACTTTGGAGAATCCAAACCTCTAATCATGTCCTCTATGTGCTAAATCCTTTCTAGTCCTGCCGTTCCAGGGGTGAGAAAGACTGGGGATCCCTCCTTAGCAAACCCTACTCCTATAAGTTTGACTTTCCCGCTAGACTGTAAATTCACTGGAATAGGGAACGTGCCTGTTATATTGTTAAATTGTACTCTCTGAAGTGTTTAGTACAGCGCTCTGCACTCAGTAAACACTCAGTAAATAGGATTGACTGATTACTCTATTGCTTCTATCACCACCTCTTGGCTTTCCAATGAGCATGGATCCAAGTGTGAAGAGATCATTCCACCTCCGGGGTTGGTTGCTGGAAGATGGTGGGTAAAGAACTCCTCTCCCCAGCCCACTTTCAATGTCATGTGGAACTAGATCTCCACCAGTCTGTACCACGGGCAGAAACATGAGCTGGAAGCTCCGAGAAGCGGCATGACCTAGTGGAAAGAGCACAAACCTAGGACTCGGAGAATCTGCATCCCGATCCCAACTCTGCCAAATGCCTGATGTGTGGGGACTTCACCGTGTCTCAGTTTCCCCACCTGCAAAATGGGGATTCAACACCTGTTCTCCCTCTGACTTGGATTGTCAGCCCCATTTGGAACAGGAACTGTGTCCAGTGTGATTATTTTGCATCAGGGAACACATCTCCCAGTTTTCTTGTATTGTAGAGACCCAGGCATTTAGTACAGTGCTCTGAACATAATAAGCACTTAGTAACTACCATTAATAATGATGAAGCTGATGATCTACCCCAGTGCTTAGGACAGAGTGCTTAAATATAATAATGATAATAATACAGAAGCCAGTATTAGTAAGCCAGTAGATGACAATCTACCCCAGTGCTTAGTTCAGTGCTTAGGACATAGCACTTAAATATAATGATAATCATAATAAAGAAGCCAGTATTATTAAGGAATTGGTTTGGTAATAGGGAAAAATGAATTCTGATCCCCAAAGCCTTTCCCTTTCTCAAATGCTTTATCTTTTCACCAGAGCCCTTTCTATTTCACTGTGGCTGTCCTGGTGTTCTCTGTCTTCTGATCCTTTCTTCTGTTCTCTTGGGGTGTCCTAGGTACTAGGACACTTTTTCTGAATCCTTTCCTCAGTATCTTTGGTTGCTGAGGTATACCTGCTGCTGATCCACCAACCAATGATTAGAAGCCTAGAGAAGAATCAAAATCAAGGATGAGTGGGGAAAAAAAATGCCGATGGCTTAGGCCAAGGTACAGAAAAAAGAATACATTTTCTCCTTCAATCCACATCTAAGAAAATGAGAATCTTTTATATAAATGTACACATGTCCAAGAAGCAAGTATCGTTTCAGCTATTGGGATGATATTTATGAATGTAGACAAAAGCCTTCTTAACTGTAATAAAGTATTTGATGGAAGTATATGGAGGCATACAGTTGTCTTTAAGGTTACCAGATCATGCTATTGATAATGAACCTTATCCATATGTGTAGGTGTGATTGAAAGTCTGAGCCAACAGTGGTAATATTGTAGTCAATGAGGTTAACCTGCCTCTCAATTTCTGCTAATTTGAATATTTCCATATCAGAAAAAAGACAATTCACATCCTAATCCAAACTACCTTTGTTTGTGGATCAAAGCATTTTAGGCACTCTAAAAAAAAGGAGCAAACATTTTTGTGTCAACTTGGAAATGGCACCGTTTGGTTTTTTTGCCATCAAGACTGATGTAAAATTGTCCTACAAGTTTTACCTGTTACCGAGTTACTTATATTTTCCCTAATGTTCCCATATTTCCAAGTTTTATAGAGAACTTGTAGAAAAGGATAAAATGTGTATTCTGGGATTGCTTCTACAGTGGAACATTGATTATTTAAACTAATTGGGCCTGACAGTAGTTTAAATAACAGTTTGGGTAGCCAAGGATAATTGGATCTGGCTTTCCCAGACAGGTGTTCACCCAATTTTGCTCAATTATCTGATTTAGGTGGATTTTTCTCCACAGTTATCTGGACTAACCTTGGGTCAGATAACCGATGTTTATGTAATTTGTTTTCCACCTCACTAGAATTCTAAGAGAACCAGAAGTCGATCATGGGAGTATGGAAGTAACTCTCAAATTCTCAACTAACTCTGAAGCTGGAAAGAGCAGTGGTACATTCAAGCCCATATAAGCTCTTCTTGTAAGTCAGTGGGAAAAAATGAAGGTCCAGGCCATCTCCTTCATTTGAAGTTCAGAGAAACAGCATACACAGGCCTGGGAGTCAGAAGGACCTGGACTCTAATCCTGGCTAACACATGTGTTTGCTGTGTGACCTTGGGCAAGTCACTTAACTTCTCTGGGCCTCAGTTACCTCATCTGTAAAATGGGGAATGAAACTGTGAGCCCCATTTGAGACAGGGACTGTGTCCAACCCTATTTGCTTGCATCCAGCCCAGCGCTTAGTACAGTGCCTGGCACATAGTAAGCACCTAACAAATACCATCATTATTATCATTAGCATGAGGGAGCCTGCATTGGTCTAGAGCTGCTCACCAAGTTCCTACTCCACTGAAGCTCAGGATTAAAGAGAATAACATCTTTCATTCATTGAGCACCTACGATTCTGTGAGACAGACCGGCCCAGAAGGAATTTTGGCAGAATAGCTGGCTAACGTGGACAGTGGAGGCAACCGCCTGCTAGTGCCACTAGGTTGCTGTCACCTCAGCCCAGAACTGGTTCTGTGCAAACCAGATATACCATACCCCAACCCTTCTACCTGTTCATTACATTCTGTGCCCCAGTGCGGAGGGACTACCCAAATCACCTACTCCGGTGTGATTTCTCAGTCCTGAAGTCTCCGTTCTGAGTCTTTTCAGTCATTCTCAATGGTAGCCTCCATCACCATGCAAAGTACGGTACTGGAAACGTTAATAGCCAGAGATAGGACATAGGCCAAGGGTGAGACAGATGAGATCGAGGCACAGAGAGAAGGTTAGCATTAGAGGAGCGAAGTGTGGCAGTGGGTTGTAGAAGGAGGTAGGAGGAGGCAGGGTGATGGAGATAAATAACAAGTGATATTTACTAAGTGCTTACTATTGGCACAGCATTGTATAAGTGCTTGGGAGAGACTGATACAGTGAATTTGGTAGATGTGATCCCTGCCCTTCAGTAGTCTACAATCTCATGGGAGAAACTGTTGTTAAGATTAATTACAGAGAGGGGAAAGTAAGTATGAGGAGATATCTAGAAGTGTTGTGAGACTTGGGGTGGGGCAGCGAGTGCTTAACAGAACGGTGCATAGGAAAGTAGAGTAAATGCCTGTGCCATGGTCCCCGCCTTCAAGGAGCTTTTGGGTTTACAATCTAAGTTTTCCAATCTTTTGAATGTTCCCAGGTCTCCAGACCTCTAGGAATGTCTTTGAGGATTCATTCATTCAATAGTATTTATTGAGCGCTTACTATGTGCAGAGCACTGTACTAAGCATTTGAAATGTACAAATTGGCAACAGCTACAGTCCCTGCCCATTGAGGGGCTTACAGTCTTCTCTGACTAGACTGTAAGCCCGTCAAAGGGCAGGGACTGTTTCTATCTGTTGCCGATTTGTACATTCCAAGAGCTTAGTACAGTGCTCTGCACATAGTAAGCGCTCAATAAATACTATTGAATGAATGAATGAGTAATCGACAATAAACTGGGTTTCAGGATCTTCATATTTAAATCAAAGCAGGCCTAAGGATACATTAGGATTTAACTGCACTGATGATTTGTGGGGAGTGTCATCCATACTCGCTCCTTTTTTTGGTATTTGTTAAGCATTTACTCTGTGTGAAACACTGTTCTGAGCACTGAGGTGGGTACACAAGAAGCATGAGAAGCAGCGTGGCCTAGTGGATTGAGCTTGATCCTGGGAGTCAGAAAGTCACTCATTCATTCAATCGTATTTACTGAGCACTTACTCTGTGCAGAGCACTGCATTAAGCGCTTAGGAAAGTACAATACAGCAATAAAGAGAGACAATCTCTGTCCACAATGAGCTCATGGTCTAGATGGGAGGGAAACAGACATCAGTACAAGTAAACAGACATCAAGTAAGCAGGCATCAATAAAATTACATTTATAATAAGTTCTGAGGGGTGGGGAGGGGTGGAAGAGCAAAGGGAGCGAGTCAGGGTGACACAGAAGGGAGAAGGAGATGAGGAAAAGTGGGGCTGAGTCTGGGAAGGCCTCTTGGAGGAGATGGGCCTTCGATAAAGCTTTGAAGAGGCTGGGTGGGGCAGTTGTCCTGAGGATTTGAAGAGGTACGGTGTTCCAGGCCAGAGATGGGACATGGAATGAGGAATGAAGAATGAGAGGGAATGTGTCACTCTCCAAGTCACTATCACTCTCATCCATTCCACCACACAGGGTCTCAGTCCTGAAGTTTATTCATTCAATCATATTTATTGAGCGCTTACTGTGTGTAGAGCACTGTACTAAGCACATAGGGAAGTTTATCATTCCCTATGGAATAGTCAAACTATTGAGCAAGGCTTGTGGGGTGAGCTGGGCTTTGAGTCCCCAGGTCTGCTGATCACTGGAGTAAAAGACAATTTTCTTTTTTCCTTTTTTCCATTTATTGGAGCCAGACTTTGGCCCCGAAAATCGGGATTAAATAATAATTACAGTATTTGTTAAGTGTTTTCGATGTTCTAGGTACTGTGCTAAGCGTTCAGGTAGATACGAGATAATCAAGTCAGGCACAGCACCTGACCCACCATGGGCCTCACGGTCTAAGATGAAGGGAGAATGGGTATTCAATCCCCATTTCACATATTAGGAAATTTATGATGTAAACAAATCAAGTAATTGCCTAAATCACACATCGGGCAGATTGGCAGAGCTCAGAATTAGAACCCAGGTCCTCTGACACCCAATGCCATGCTCTTTCCCCTAGGTCATGCTAGTGTTCTTTATGTCTTGTGTATTTCTGTCATCTATTTGTAGATCTACCTAAAGGAAAGAGGGAGGGGGAGAGAGGAAGAAGAATTTTGATTCTGGCTTCTTATTACCCTAAAAATTAATAATGATTTGGGTTCCTGAGGTTTTTAAAGAAACTGGCATTATTAATCTCTTGCAACAGAACAAAAATGTTATGTAATGTAACCACTGTGATTTAGTGTGTCTAGATCTTGGGACAAATCTATTTCAATTCAAACTACAACAACAAAAAGTTTGTATCTGAATTGTGATGCAAACTTCGTCGAGGGTTTTCAGCCCTGAATTTCCTAGCTAATACAGTACCTCTCCGGTAAAGTACTCTGACAAATTACAGTGTTTTATCTTTAGCCGGCAACCACTCCAGTGGTGGTTCTTTTTGTGTGTCCTTTCAATTTTGGATGCCAGAATCTGGACAATTCATTCGAATGGCCACAAGAGAGCACTAGGAAATTAGAGGTGAAAAGACGGTGATGCTTGTTCATTCTCACATTTCTGCTGCTACTGGGGAAAAATTGACTCTCGGACCTTCTTAATGAAAAATCACAACGAAATAAAATTTCTTCTTTTTCTCTTCTTCAGAGGCAAGTGCTGCCCGATTCATTACTTTCACGTTTCTCAACTTTGAACTGAATCGAATCTCTGTGCTAGAACACTCCTAGGAAGTCTATTTAGTCTACCCTCTCTGTAGATGCAGTATTAATTTGATTTATTAAGCACATAGTATATGCAGAGTATTGAAAAGAAGGATATGGATTAAAGTGGGCCAGGTTTCTGGTCCCGAAGAGGCTCAGAGTCTAAGATTAAGGTTAAGTAGAGAGGATGAGAAGAGCTGTTGGAGAATGTCAAATAAAGTAGGCAAATCAAAGAAACCAGAAAACAACATAAGACCAAGACAAGACCAAAATGCCAGGGCAGTTATTGTTTTGTGTTTGTCTACCCCTGGGCAGAGTTGTTCAGAGTCCAACAATCTTAACAGCCACTGTAACTGTGATACTTCGAGTTGCATCTTTAGGATAGACTACTAACTCATTTTTTTAAATGATTTCTAGTTTTCCAGAGTTGAAAAGCCTCATCTTCCAAAGGTTTCCTCGGAGCTTCCCTAAATCTCTCCTGGTGCTGTTTAAGTTTATTTCTTTTGCTCCCTCCTCAATGAAGATAGAAACAGCTGGTTGCCATCTTCTGTTTATCAGGACCATAATTAAATCAATCCTCAGCCTCTTCTCAAGAATAAATAATTCCAATTCCTTCAGTCCTCACAGGCCCTATTTTCTAACTTTGTAAGTGCTTTGTAGATTTCCCATAAGCCACACCTACAGTTCCCTGCTATGCATCTCTTGAGATGGAGAATGCAAAACTGGACATATTTGGACAGAAAGGACATGAGCTGGAGAACAACTGGGAGGGAGACAATAGAAAAGAACAGCTACCTGCTTGTATTCCTGTTTCTCAATCTCAAAAATCTGTTTGTTTTTCTGAATAACAGTGCTAATACTGATTTTTGTTCAGACTGTGATCTCCTTTTCAGTCAAACTCTCTCACAGCCTGCTATTTACAATCTTTCATTTGAACAATTCATTTTCCTCTTTCCTCTTTAGGCATAAGTGCCCTGTACTCACGTTTATTTTGCTCAGAGTTACTGTAAGACACACACATTCTCTTTGGAATTTCTAAGCCACTTAACGATACTTAGCTGTAAAATTCACTATTGGCTAAATTGGGTTTCTGTCGGTTATTAAGTCAAACATTCTTATGGAAAGTATTTATTTAGGTAGCAGGCAGGACTGGTTTCAAAATCTGGCTGCTCTGAATCAGGAAAGCATTTCCCACCCTCTGTTGCATGATGTGATATTGTTGTGTTACATTATATGCAAGTTCTCCTAAACCTAGATGCATCCCTGGTGCTCCAGCACCTTATGTTTCCCTCCAAGATCCACCTCTGGCCAAAAATAATAATAGTAAATTTTGAGGCTTACTTTATGCCAATCACCGTAATAAGTGCTAGGGTGGTTACAAGATGATCGGGTGGGGCACGGTCCCTGTCTTGACCCACATGAGGCTCACAAACTAAGTAGAAGGGAAAATGGGCATTGAATCTCCATTTTACAAATGAGACCACTGAGACACAGAGAAGTTAAGGAAATAGTCAAAGGTTACACCACACATAAGAGGGAGAGATGAGATTAGAACCCAGGTCCGGCTCCCAGGCTCATGCTCTTTCCACTAGGCAATGCTGCTTCTTTCAGAGGCTGCTTCTGACTCACGTGGAGGGTGGTTGACTTTTTTGGATTTTTAAACTTGGTCGTGTGTACAGTCCCCCATCCCCGGTCAGTCAGTATGTCCTCAGGCTCTTTCACTGCCCAGGTGAAGCCAAACCTAGTAGTCAATAGGAAATCTTGAGCAGGACAGATGGAGGAAACAGAGATTCACTGGGAGATGTTATGGAGAAGAGAGACCCACTGATTGAAAGATCTTGGAGTCAAGATTTCACTCGTAGTAAGAGGCAACAGGAGGCCACTGGAGGTTTTTGAGAAGAGGGAGAAATGTAATGGGAGCTTGAAGAAGATCGATCTGCTACTGGCCTCAAGAGGACATGAAGAGAGACCAACCAGGTGGCTGCTGGGAGGTGTGAGGTGATTAGAGCCTGGGCGAAAAGTTGTGGGTGTAGGAATGACTGGATCTGGAAAACACGCCTCCATAAAAAAGGGTTTGAGACTAAGTCTTGCTCATAGTGTTCAAAACTATTAGTTTTTACCACAGGCCTTAGGCTATCTGGTTCACCTGGATCATGTTTCCTTCTCCAGAATTTCCAACAAAAATGGATCTGACTGGGTTCATTCCCCTAAGGAAGCCATAGTAAAAGTTTCCCCTGGGTATTTTAAATAAGAAAATATTTCAGGTATGAATTAAATACTTCAGGTCATTTGAAAGGAAGATGGAAATACTTAATTGGAAGAGGCTAATAACCAGCCTTAATTCAGTTAGCTTAATAATGACCTGAGGAGCCCAACCCTTAGCCCTTGAATTCCCTAAGCACCAATAGATATTGAACATTTGAAAATAATGACTCAATTTGCCAGGTAAATCCCAAATTTAGTAGCATCCCTGGTAAATCTGGTTCAGATGCATCAGCTGCGGAGTTATGGTGCCCAGATGTTCACATTAATAGGTAAGGATAATATATAATTCAATGCCAGAATACATAAAAGCAAGTAGAAGGGTCGAGAGAGAAAAGTTGCCAACTATGTATTTTTTTGCTGTGTGTTTGTGTGTGTGTGTGTGTATGTGTATGTGAATATTTGTGTCTTTGACCTCCTTCTTGCTTTCTGGTTGATTACAATGGAAAACATCCCAAAGATACTGAATGCCTCAAACCAGATCATTCTGTCATCCTAGAATGAGCAAAAGGCCACCTCTAATGGTTGCCCCTTTTGGGTTGAATGCTCTCATGGGATTTTCCTAGGTTGCCATTTGGCTGTTCACCTTAGCCCTTTAGATTGTAAATCTGTTGTGAAGGGGAGACCTGGTATAAATTAGTATGAATTGTTAACGTTTGCTTACTTTTGACCAATATTTGATTTCCTGGAACCATTTAAGTTGCATTTAGGAGAAAAGGATACTTCTCTTGATTTACAATACATTATTTCACCTCCGGAATCTTATCAAACTATTAATCCTCCCCCTTTTTTACCATTATTCCTATGCTTTCCAGATATGAAAAACTATAGATTAATGAGAATTGTGACCTAGTGGGAAGAATACAAACCCTGTAAAATGAGGGTTCTAATTCCAAGTCTGTCACTTACCTGCTGTGTGACCTTGGGCAAGTCACTTTACTTCTCTGTGCCATAGTCTCTTCATCTTGAAAACTGAAGTAAGATATATGGTCTCCCTTCCTGATAGATTGTGAGTACCATGTAGATTAGGAACTGTGTCCTACTGGATTATTTTGACTCTACCACAGCGCTTAGTATTGTCTATAATACACAGTGCAGTATATAGTAAGCATTTGAAAAATACCATTATTATTTTTATGTCTGCCTTAGACTGGATTTGAACAATACATTTTATCATGTAAACCAGAAATCAGAATTAGTAATATCCAATTATTCTACCATGACCATCTTCATGTAAAAGGAAACAAAAGATCATGGTAGTTGGTTCAAACCTACGAGAATGTTCCGAATCCAAGATTGTTCAAAAGTATTTAACAGCTCCCAGTGGGAAGTGAACAAGTCTACAACTCTGTTGAATTGAAATCTACCATGCTCTGTGCATTTAGTATTAAAAAATACCCTTGATTGAATGACTGACAGTGTCAGTGGCCTTCTGGAAAAAGTATTCTTTAGGATTAGGATAGTGTCCTCACTGATAGAGAGAAGGGGAAAATTGTGAAATAATATGGATAATTTTACCAATGGAGACAACCAATTGGGGTTGCTTGTGGTTAAAAGCTCTAATTTACCTTAAGCACAAGTTATTTTCCCTCTGCTACATGATTAAGTGTCTTAGAATAGCATTTCACTTTGATCCATATGAGCAGCACCAAAGCCATATTTTGAAAATGTTTCCCATTTAGCTACCTACATTGACTGAATTCCAATGGTGAATCGTAAAGAATCTGCTTCGTGATGAGTTGTGGAGCTCCAACCTCCAAATCAAACATGTCTCCTACTGAGGGAAAGATTGAGGTAATTTTAAGTTAATGAAAAGAATCTCAGTGGATTTTAGAGCCAGTCTGACCTACTGGTGCACCAGGGAAATCCCAGGTGATGTACTAATATGTCGCATCTGGTTTCAAGTAGCTCAAGAAACTCCTTGATTTCTACCCATCTAAAGTGTTGCTGTCCACACTGGCTCTGAGGTGCTCCTGTTTGCTCTGAAGATACAACACCTTAGAAAAGAGGAGTGAAGGCATGGGGTAGGAGGTACAAGTGGAGAGAGTAGATGTGAAGAGGAGATAGGAGATCTCCTCTTGGGATCTCAAGGAAATAGTCTCCTCATGGTTGTATTCTCATTAGCTCCAAAATCCCCATAATTGACAGATGATGCCCAGGAATTGATGTCACTATCAACCCCACCCTGTACTATGAAGCTAGTGCAGTTATATAGATCATAATAATAACTATGGTATTTGTAAGCACTTACTATGTGCCAAGCACTGTTCTAAGCTCTGGGGTAGATACAAGATAATCAGGTTGTTCCACATGGGACTCACCATCTAAATTCCCATTTTACAGATCAGGTAACTGAGGCACAGAGAAGTTAAGTGGCTTGCCCAAGGTCACACAGCAGACAGCAGCTGCGATCAGAACCACGTCTTCTGACTCCCAAGTCCGTGCTCTCTCCACTATGCCAAGCTGCTTCTTAGTGATCCTTCTATCTGGAGAATTCATCAAACATCAGCCTCCTTTTAACTGTCATGTTTCTAGGCAACTATACCCTTTCCCAAATGTGTTAAAGCTCTATTTCAGCTCTGCTAATAAAGAGGAAGCAGGTCATCAGAGAGATGAGGCAGAGTGGGACACCTTCTACAGCTAAGTAAGGAACAGGTATTCAGGGATTCAGAGTTGTGCACTTCCCCATTTTCTGGGAGATTTACTTCTCTCCTTCACTGGCTCCCTCTGCCTTGGGTCCATATCTAGGGTGGGTGGTTACGATGGGCTCTGCATTTCCTGGGGCATTCGCTTGTCTTCTTCTCCGGAGGGCCCAAAACACACCTCAGACACTGGACCCTCTCCTCTCTAGGATAAACCTCAGAGAATGTGATTTGGTTCAGACACCCACCAGGTCACATCCAAACTCTCTTCTGACTCTTCCCTCACAACAGCGGTTTTAGCTTTTGGCAAGAAAGGACTTGGGGCCGGTAGTCAAGAGCCAGGGGAAACAGAGTGCCTGATATCCCTTTACCCAGAGTTCCTGTTTTTGCTAAGGAAGGAGCTCCTAGGCTCTCTGGAAGCTGTGCTGTTGTCAATTCCAAACTGCTCCCATCTTCACACTGGTGCAGAGGCCTCAACAGGCCAGATTTTCCCACCAGTCAGATCATGGAGAACAGTCGACAAGCAGGTTTATCCACCAATTAGATCCTGCTTGGGGGAACCAGTCAGAGCAAGGAAGTTCATAAAGCAGTGGTTTAATTGGTGGAATCCAAAAGAATCTCCCAGAAGCGACCATTTGTTTTTGGGGTGGTACATTAGCAAGTCGCTAACTTTTCAGTTACATTAGACTGGAAGCCCGTCAAATGGCAGGGACTGTCTCTATCTGTTGCCGACTTGTTCATCCCAAGCGCTTAGTACAGTGCTCTGCACATAGTAAGCGCTCAATAAATACTATTGAATGAATCCTACTCTGTGACTAGTGTTCCTGGACTTGCAGTAGAGTGGGAGAACAAGAGCCACCTATCCATAAAGGAGAAGTCAGTGATTCACAAGGAGGAGTAATAGGACCTCATGTAAAGAGCACAGAAACAGTAGACAAGAAATCTAAATTTTAAATCCCGGGTAAACCATGTGCCTACTAGGTGGCTGCTGGGCTGGGTGACCTTATTTTTTTCTTTTTTTCTTTTCTAAATGGTATTTGTTAAGCTCTTACTATGTGCCAGACATTGTACTAAGCTCTGGGATAAATGCAAATTAATAAGGTTGTACACAGTCTATGGCCCAAGTGAGACTCACACACTTAATGCAGTAACTGAGGCACAGAGGAGATAAATGAATTCCCCAAGGTCACATGGCAGATGATTAGGCCCTGGGTCTTATGACTCCCAGGACTGTGATCTTTCTAGTTAGTAGACCACTCTGCTTCTCAAAGTGACTTTGGGAGAATCACTTCATTTCTCTATGCCTCAGTTTCCCCTTCTATAAAATGGAGATCTCGAATACCTGTTCTCTATTTCCCCCCTTAGACTGTGGGCACATGTGGTGCAGGAACGTTGAGTGCTTGTCACGTAGTAAATGCTTAACAAATTCCACAATTACTATTATTTTTTATTATTACAAGACCTAATAGGATCATAGCTTTTTGTTTCACATAAAAACAGAACTGAAGCAGTGAGTTCCCTTGTTTTAATCATCCCAACATGTGAAAGCCTATTTCCTAGTACTAAATTGAAGTTCATTCGTTACCTAAAGTATGTAAAGTGTCCTCAAATTTATGATTCCTGCGGAGTACACCGAAACAGGAAATCAAGGTACTGGATATAACTGGCAGAGATCATTTCAAGAAAAGCAGTAGAAACACACATTATGAGTTTCCTGCCTTTCTGCTTTCTCCCTCTCATATGGATTTAACTTTGCTATGTACTGGCCTTCACCCTTCCATAGTAAATAAGGTCCGCAGTTTACAAGAAACTATCAGAGCCAAAGGATTCTCACAGCAGATGAAATTCCAGAAACTTTTTTTTTTCCATCTTTTGCTCTTGTATGTATTTAAGCATACATGTACTTAGAGAAGCAGCGTGGCTCAATGGAAAGAGCCCGGGCTTTCTCTCCTAGACCCCCTCCAATCTGGCTTCCGTCCCCTCCACTCTACCAAGACTGCTCTCTCTAAGGTCACCCATGACCTCCTTCTTGCCAAATCCAATGGCTCCTACTCCATTCTAATCCTCCTTGAACTCTCTGCTGTCTTTGACACTGTCGACAATCCCCTCCTCCTCCATACCTTATCTCACCTTGGCTTCACGGACTCCGTCCTCTCCTGGTTCTCCTCTTACCTCTCTGGCCAGTCATTCTCGGTCTCCTTCGCTGGCGCCTCCTCCCCCTCCCATCCTTTAACTGTCAGAGTTCCTCAAGGGTCAGTTCTTGGCCCTCTTCTGTTCTCCATTTACACTCACTCCCTCGGTGAACTCATTCGCTCTCACGGCTTTGACTACCATCTCTACGCAGATGACACGCAGAGCTACATCTCTGCCCCTGTCCTCTCCCCCCTCTTCAGGCTCGCATCTCCTCCTGCCTCCAGGATGTCTCCACCTGGATGTCGGCCCGCCACCTAAAACTCAACATGAGCAAGACCGAGCTCCTCATCTTCCCTCCCAAGCCCAGTCCTCTCCCAGACTTCCCTATCACCGTGGATGGCACGACCATCCTTCCCATCTCTCGGGCCCGCAATCTCGGTGTCATTCTTGACTCGTCTCTCTCGTTCACCCCACACATCCTATCCATTACCAAGACCTGCCGGTTTCAGCTTTACAATATCGCCAAGATCCGCCCTTTCCTCTCCACCCAAACGGCTACCTTACTGCTACGGGCTCTCGTAATATCCCGGCTAGACTACTGTGTCAGCCTTCTCTCTGATCTCCCTTCCTCCTCTCTCGCCCCGCTCCAGGCTATTCTTCACTCCACTGCCCGGCTCATCTTCCTGCAGAAACGATCTGGGCATGTCACTCCCCTTCTTAAACAACTCCAGTGGTTGCCTATCAACCTCTGCTCCAAACAAAAACTCCTCACTCTAGGCTTCAAGGCTCTCCATCACCTTGCCCCTTCCTACCTTTCCTCCCTTCTCTCTTTCTACCACCCACCCTGCACGCTCCGCTCCTCCACTGCCCACCTCCTCACCATCCCTCGGTCTCGCCTATCCCGCCGTCGACCCCTGGGCCACGTCCTCCCACGGTCCTGGAACGCCCTCCCTCCTCACCTCCGCCAAACTGATTCTCTTCCCCTCTTCAAAACCCTACTTAAAACTCACCTCCTCCAAGAGGCCTTCCCAGACTGAGCTCCTCTTCTCCCTCTACTCCCTCCTCCGCCCCCCCTTCACCTCTCTGCAACTTAACCCTCTTTTCCCCCCATTTCCCTCTGCTCCTCCTCCTCTCCCTTCCCATCCCCTCAGCACTGTACTCGTCTGCTCAACTGTATATATTTATTACCCTATTTATTTTGTTAATGAAATGTACATCGCCTTGATTCTATTTAGTTGCCATTGTTTTTACGAGATGTTCTTCCCCTTGACTCTATTTATTGCCATTGTTCTTGTCTGTCCGTCTCCCCCGATTAGACTGTAAGCCCATCAAACGGCAGGGACTCTCTCTATCTGTTGCCAACTTGTTCATTCCAAGCGCTTAGTACAGTGCTCTGCACATAGTAAGCACTCAATAAATACTATTGAATGAATGAATGAATGAATAATCCCAGCGCCGCCACTTGTCAACTGTGTGACTTTGGGCATGTCACTTCACTTCTCTGTGCCTCAGTTACCTCATCTGTAAAATGGGGATTAAGATTGTGAGCCCTGATCACCTTGTATCCCCCTCAGTGCTTATAACAGTGCTTCACAGTAAGCGCTTAACAAATATCATCAAGAATCTTAAGCACCGGTGATGAATCGACTTCGTCAGAACAGCTCAGGTTGCAAGTAGGCAGTGAAATGTGAAGAGAGCCCCACTGAACTGTTCCCCATAGCATAGTGGATAGAGCACGGGCCTGGGAATCAGAAGGTCATGGGTTTTAATCCCGACTCTGCCATTTGTCTGCTGTGTGGCCTTCTCTTTCTCTCAGTTCCCTCATCTGTAAAATGGGGATTAAAACTTTGAGCCCCAGGTGGGACAGGGACTGTGTCCACCTGGATTTGCGTGCATCCACCCCAGAGCTTAAGTACAGTGCTTGGCTCATAGTAAGCGCTTACCAAATGCCATTATTATTATTATTATCGCTGCTCCCCACTGTAATACTGCATTTGGCAAGTAATCCCAACCCTGGGATACTTTGGTTTTCTGTCTATAAAGGGGAAATAAGAGTGTCTGTCCTGAGCCTCCTGAGTAGGGACAGGGTCAGAACTCATTCATGTATATATGTATACTGTGGCATTTGTTAAGCACTTACTCTGTGTCAGGCACTGTACTAAACACTGAGGAGGATACAAGCAAATCGAGTGGGACACTGTCCCTGTCTCAAATTGGACTCACAGTCTCAATCCCAATTTACAGATGAGATAACTGAGGCCCAGAGAAGTGAAATGACTTGCCCCAGGTCACACAGCAGACACGGGGCAGAGCCAGGATTATAACCCATGACCTTCTTACTCCCATCCTTGCTCTATCCACTAGTCCATGAAAATCTTTAGAGGAAAACCACTACATAAGGCAAACCTGATTATTGCTATCTTGCCAACAAATGGCCAGAACCACAATAAATGTATTAAACTGTATAAAGCCAAAGATCGTGAAGTCCAGGAATATTTTTCTTTCCATTTGGCTAGTATACTGAGTAGTAGTAAGTACTGATAATATGTGACTTGCCCTTAAAATGCTTTACAGTGACATCATTCCAATCTTCCTAGGGCTTCTTGGCTAAGTGTAACTCTGTCTCATTTTATAGTTGAGAAAACTAAGAAAAAATGAGTGTTCCTTCAGGCTATCCCAGGATTAGACGGATATTTGTCTAGTGGCCTGAGCTAGAAGCAGGCCAGGTTCCAGGCAATAGAGTTAAGCCATTGGGTCCCAGAGGCACAGAACAACAGGCAGCACTGCCCACCTTTGATCCTCCCAAGATGGTTGGAACTTGGAACTTGGGGCTTAGAGCAGATCCTACCAAGATGGCTGCTGTGAATTCATTCATTCAATAGTATTTATTGAGCGCTTGCTGTGTGCAGAGCACTGTACTAAGTGCTTGGAATGTACAATTCGGCAACAGAGACAATCAATCCCTGCCCAATGATGGACTCACAGTCTAATCAAATGTGCACTGTCCACCGTGGGGTTGGACAAGAATCATCTCTGGAGTCTACCTGGCCTCCTACCTACTGGTACCTAGGTCGGCTGTATCAGGTAGACAGTTTATGATGATAGTGATGATGTTGATGTTCTTTGTCTTTCACACATATTTTGCTTGCATACATTTGTCAAAGAGATTAGGACTCACTGATGGTTCAAGCAGTGATTTTTTTGGTAGAGCTGGGACAGGGAAACATGTCCTCGCTGATCCAAGCTGTCTTTCTACTATGTGCCTCTGTTTTAATTCCCCTCTTCCTCCTCACTTCGGCCCCCTGACCCTGTGACCACAAAGGTCCAAACAGCTACCTTGGCAAAAGTCTTCTTTCCTTTCTTCAACAGGACCTGGGCCCAAATCGCTATCTCCTCTTCCTCTCCTCCCACTTTTCCCTTAACCTACTACAGCAGGGTTCTCACCCAACCATAGATTCACAAATCATCCATATTTGGCATCCCAAAAACTCTTCATAGAGAATGACTGAGACCCATAACCTGGTGACCACTGGGCAGATGAGAAGGGGAAGATCCTGGAAATGTTTTTGTGACACAATATAAATGGGGTTGAAAAAGGGAAGGCTGTTGAGGACATTGCTAAAGCTGTGGATCTGAGCTATGGTGAGGATTAGGGTGCTGTCATCTCTGATGGGAAATTTAGGTGGAGGAAAGACAAGGAGTGCAATGTTGGCTATACTGTGGCCTCCTGGATAGAGCATGGTCCTGGGAGTCAGAAGGACTTGGGTTCTAATCTCGGCTCTGCCACTTATCTGCTGGGTGACCTTGTGCAAGTCACTTAACTTCTCTGTGCCTTAGTTGGCTCATCTGTAAAATGGAAATTAAAACTGTGAGCCCTTCATGGGACAGGGACTGTGTCCAACCCATTTACCTTGTATCTAGTACGGTGCCTGGCACATAGGAAGCGATTAACAAATACCACAGTTATTTTTATTATAATGAGCTTGATGTGTCGAGATGTTCTGAAAGAAATGGGGTTAGAGAGAAAGAATACATTCAGGGCTTACAAGGTAGATTTAGGAGTCATCCACCAAGGGGTGGATGTTGATGTCTTGGGACTGAGAGAGTGTAAAATCAGAACAGAGACTCACAACAGAGTTTTAAGGGACACCTTTAGTGGGTGGAAGAGAGAGGAAGGTCCAGAAAATGAGACTGAGAAGGAATGATCAGATAGGTGAAAGGAGAAATCAGAAAAGAACTGATGCTCTATGAGTATCATTATTGAAATAACATCAATGGCCAATCATTTAAATAGTAAATTTGTGAAGTCAATCATTACTAGACCAACTAGTGAGTCCAAAAGTTCTATGTTTTTAATATGCCTGATGATAACACTGCCACTGCCATGACACAGTCTCCTCTTCTCTGAAGTGTGGATGAGAGAAAGGTAGAGAGACAGGGTTCAGATCTCAAGCTTCTTCACAATATGGCCTGGGTCTTAGATATGTGGGACCAAAATAGCTGGAACCTCATCACTCCACCTGCAGCAATGGAAGGCCCTCATTCTTTGGGTGAGAGAGATGAGAGGATGTGAGGAGCTTAGGCCTCTTGTATGATCTTCACCAGCTGGGGACCTCAAGTATCCTAAGAAACCCCAGACTGCATGGTCAACCTGGCCTTTGATCATAAAGTAAATGACAGAAATAAATAATAATAATAAGTATGGTATTTCTTAAGCACTTTGTATGTGCCAAGCACCATTCTAAATACTGGGGAAGATAGAAGGTATTTAGGTTGTTCCACGTGGGGCTCACAGTCTTAATCCCCACTTTCCAGATGAGGTAACTGGGGCACAGAGAAGTGAAGCGGCTTGCCCAAGGTCATACAGCAGACAGGTGGGAGAGCTGGGATTAGAACCCACATCCTCTGACTCCCAAGTCGGTGCTCTTTCCACTACTAATAATAATAATGTCGGTATTTAAGTGCTTACTATGTGCCGAGCACTGTTCTAAGCGCTGGGGTAGATACAGGATTATCAGTTTGCCCCACGCAAGGCTCACAGTTAATCCCCATTTTACAGATGAGCTAACTGAGGCACGGAGAAATGAAGTGACTGGTCCACAGTCACACAGCTGACAAGTGTCAGAACTGGGATTCGAACCCATGACCTCTGACTCCCAAGCCTGGGCTCTTTCCACTGAGCCACGCTGCTGCTGTTGCTGCTGCTGCTATTACTAATGATGATGATGTTTGTGGTATTTGTTAAGTCCTCCTTCTGTTTCAAGCACTGTACTAAGTTCTGGGTTAGATAAAAGCTCAACAGGTCAGGCCAAATTCTCATCTCACACGGACTTACAATCTAAGTTAGCAGGGAGGGAGAGAATAGGCATCAAATTCCCATTTTACAAATGGGAAAACTGATTGTATTAATATTTGTTTCCTCATCTAGACTGTAAGTCCACTGTGAGCAGGGAATGTGTCCGTTTATAGTTATACTGGACTCTTCCAAGCGCTTAGCACAGTGCTTTGCACACAGTAAGTGCTCAGTAAATGTGATTGGATGAATTAATGATGCACAGAGAAGTAAAGCGACCTGCCCAGCATCATATAGCCGGCAAATGCCGTCCTCTGACTCCCAGACCTACGTTTGTGCCAACAGGCCACGTTTCACATGAACAAAAGGCTGGTATTTCACATCTCACACAGCCCTGTAGAGAGAAGGTCTGCACATCACCGGAACGGATGACCGGCAGAAGGCCAGCACCGTGTGGCTGGGAGCCTCACTCACTGATCTCTACACAGGGAGGAAGTAACATGTCCTAGTGAAAGAGCATGAACCCTGAGGTCCTAATCCTGGCTCCACCACTTATCTGCTGTATGCCCTTGGGCAAATCACTTTACCTCTTTATGCCTCAGGTTCCTCATCTGGAAAATGGAGACTCAGTACCTTTTCTCCCTCTCTGCTAGACTGTGAGTCCCACGGGAATTGGGACTGAGTCCAACCTATTACCTTTTATTTACCACTTACAGTCTGTAAGCTTGTTGTAGGCAGGAAAAGTGTCTATTCCTTGTTACACTGTACTCTCCTCAGCACTTAGTACATTGCTCTGCACACAGTAAGCACTCAAGAAGCAACGTGGCTTAGTGGGAAGAGCATGGGCTTGGGAGTCAGAGGATGTAGTTTTTAATCCCTGCATTGCCACTTGTCTGTTGTGTGACCTTGGGCAAGCCACTTAACTTATCTGTGCCGCAGTTACATTATCTGGAAAATGGGGATTAAGACTGTGAGCCCCATGTGGGACAACCTGATTACCTTTTAGCTACCTCAGCACTTAGTGTTTGGCACATAGTAAGCATTTAACAAATACCATAATTATGTTTATAATTGTTAAATACTATTGAATGAACAAATAAATACCACAACACTTAGTACAGTGGAAGGATGGATCCTGATTTCTGCCTCCATCAGCCACCCACTCACTCCACAGCCATCAAATCCCCCATCCCCAGGTGCCTCTCCAGGCCACAGAACTTGGTAGCAGGACCTTCAGTGGAAGGAAGCTAGATGCTGAAACCTTGAGTAGTGGACATAAAAATGGCCAGAGCTCAAACCATACCAGACAGGAACCAGGGCAGTTGAAGCTCTTTGTGGGCAGGGAATGTGTCTGCTTATTATTATATGTGCTCAGTAAATATGGTTGAATGAGTGGAAGAGCCGAAACGGGAATGTCCAACTGAAAATTATCTGACTGGTCATTTTACTCCTGCCCGACACAGTGGAAGCGAAGCCCTGTTTATTCACAGGAGTGGAGAGAGGCCAGAAGCCTGTTCAACATCAAAATATGGGAACATTCTCATTGTTTGGCCACAGATGGCCCTGCTTGAGCTGGGAGGAAAAGATCAAACCATAATAAACTGCTACATTTTTTCTTCTTTACTTTTGAATAGTTAAATTTAGCCTATCTAGTCTTTCTTGTTGTTTCTATTCCTCTGGGACAGTTGACCCATTTAAGATTGGGAGCCCCTAACAGACCAGGATCGATAATCGTGTATTAATTCTGCACTTACTTTGGTGCTTTACACATTCAAGTGCTTAATCGATGATGATTTTGATTGATTGACCAAATTCTAACCCAAGTCCCAGCACTTTTCAAACTAGATTCTCCCCTGTGAAAATATCCTAACTTTGGACTTTGAAGTTGGACGCTTCCTGTCGGATTAACCTTTCAGGCTAAAAGTGATCAAACTGTGGTTGTTTTTCTATATTTGAGTGTGAGAGATGTGGGGCTCTGGTGTGCTCACACTGAACTATGATTCAGTATAGATTTTTGTTTAAACTTGCCTGCTATTGTTGGAAAATACAAGCATGAGGTTGCAAAATGATCCAAAAGTGCATGTTTATTTCTGTGGTGAGTGGCCTGCATGTTTTAAGAACCATGTAAAAAATTAAAATCCATCTTTAGTGCCATTTGAAAGGGAAGGATGACAGAGCCAAATGATGAAGCCTTTGTAGATAGAATTATTATTAAATGCTGGAGGAGTGCCCAGACGTGTCAATTTGGGGAGCCCAGGCCCAAATTTTCAAGATTTGCCTACCTCCCAATTTAAATTATTGGGAGCCTGTATATGTCCCACAATCCTAAAGGAAGGTGGATGAATAGGGAGATGGAATGCCACATCAGCATTATCTTTTTACATAACCAAGTAGGGAATGGCAAATTCTAGGCCAGTGAGGAGAAGCAACGTGACCTGCAGCAGCCAAGAGCATAGGCCTGGGAAGCAAGAGATCCAGAATTTAGTCTCCTCCGCTGCTGGCTTGGTGCATGACCTTGGACAAATCAATTATAGAGACCTATGAAGTCTACTGCGAGGAGTTTTTGAGTGATGCAGAGGGACATGGGAAGGCAATAGAGGATTTTGAGGTGTGCAAACTTGTGTATAAAGTGATTTGACCAGGCTGCCTCCCAGGATCTAGCAACCCTGAGGTCCTTCTGGACTGCTAACTTTGACTTGTTACTTTTCTGATCAACTCCAGTCCTTCTCAGATGCTTTCTGTAGTACTTACTGAGCACCCACAGGTTGCAATACACTATGGACTAAGCACTTCAGTAAAATACAGTCCAAAGAAGAAACATTTTCCCAGTCCAATAAGAAGCTTAGACTCAAATGTCACTGAATCCTTCTGCACAGTAATAATTATGGTATTTGTTAAGTCTTACTATATTCCAGCTCTGCCACTTGTCAGCTTTGTGACTGTGGGCAAGTCACTTAACTTCTCTGTTACTCAGTTACCTCATCTGTAAAATGGGGATTAAGACTGTGAGCATCACGTGGGACAACCGGATTACCCTGTAAATCTACCCCAGCACTTAGAACAGTGCTCTGCACTTAGTAAGGGCTTAACAAATACCAACATTATTATTATATAAAATAAATGAAAAATAAATGTTATTTAAGTGCTTACTATGTACAGAGCACTGTTCTAAGTGCTAGGGTAGATACAAGGTCATCAGGTTGCCCACGTGAGGCTCACAGTCTTAATCCCCATTTTACAGATGAGGTCACTGAGGCACAGAGAAGTTAAGCGACTTGCCCACAGTCACACAGCTGACACGTGGCAGATCTGGGATTAGAACCCATGATCTCTGACTCCCAAGCCCGTGTTCTTTCCACTGAGCCATGCTGCTTCGAGCACTGTGCTAAAATGCTGGGGTAGGTACAAAGTAATCAGGTTGGACATAATCCCCGTCCAATCTGGGGCTCACAGTCAAAGTCAGAAGGGGAGTGACTAATCCCCATTTTATAAATGAGGTAAACGAGGCACAGAAGTTAAATAAATTTCCCAAGGTCACTCATCAGGGAAGTGGTAGACAAGGGAGTGGAACCCAGATCCTCTGATTCTGAAGCCCATATTCTTTCCACTAGACCTTGCTGCTCCTGCATCCTTCAGGGTGTCAACTAGAGATCCAAATGTTCATTATCTAAATCCTCCTGAACTCATATTCCTCACTCTACCGTATTACATAACAAACCCTCTTTGTCCTGCTGACTAGCTCATTCTGTTTCTCCTTCATTCCATCTCTGATTGGCCCTCTCCCTGGATCACCAACACAGTACACTTTCTCCTCTCTGTGCTCAAGCTAGGGACCTCTGTTGTTGGTGGACATCTAGACATCTCTCGGACCTTGTCGACCTTAATTGGAGTCTTACCTGCTTCAGTTCATCCCTCTCCTCAGTCCAAAAACATCAGATCATCATCAAAAACACCTATTACTTCCCAGCTGTTCTACACATTTAACTCCCTCCTCAAACTTCCTGTACCTCCACCCGCCATCTCTTTCCCCTAATAACCTGGCCACATACTTCATCAGCAACATTGAAACCATCAGGAATGATCTCCCTCAAATCTTCCCTGTTCCTCTCCAATCCCCCCACCTCCTTCTCCACCCTCTTCAACTCTGCCTATATTCTCTGCAGTATCTCAAGAAGAGATCTCTCGCTTTCTCTCAAAATGTATTCCCTCAACCTGTGCTTCTGACCCCATCCCTTCACACTCCCCTTCTCTGTCCTTCCCTCCTTGCCTGCCGTCTCAAATTTTTCACTTTCCAGTGGCCTCTTCCCCACTGTTTTCAAACATGCTTTAGGCATATATCAAAAAACCCTTCCCTTAACCCCACGCCTCCCTCCAGTAATTGCCCAGAACCCTCTCACCAATGCCCTCCAAATTTTTTCAGATTTATTTAAGCACTAGCTGTCTCCACTTTCCCTCCTCCAGTTTTCTCTATGTCCTCCTCAAACCTGGTTTGCTCCCCCTTCATTCCACAGAAACAGCCATCGCAAGAGCCAATGACCTTCTTCTCTCCAAATCTGAAGGGCTCTGCTCTAATCTCATCCTCTGAAACCTCTAAACTGCCTTTGTAAGTTTGTTGTGGGCAGGGAATCTGCCTACCACCTCTCTTGTATTATTATATTGTGCTTTCCCAATTGCTTAATACAGTGCTCTGCACTCAATAAATGATTGCTGGATTGATTGACACTGTAGATGGCTCTCTTCTCCTTGACATTTCATCTTACCTTAGCTTTACTGATACTCTCCTCTTTTGGTTCTCCAATCTCTCTGGTCTCTTAATTTCTTTCATGGGATCCTCCTCTGCCTCCCACCCTCTGACAGTGGAGATCCCTCAAGTCTCAGTTCTGGGTCCCCTTCTATTTTTTCTCTACTCTCACTCCCTTTGAGAATTCACTCATTCCCACAACTTCAACTACCATCTACATGTGGATGATTCCCAAATCAACATCTCCCATCCTAAACTCTCTTTTCTCATGGCCTAGTGGATAGAACACAGGCCTGGGAGCCAGAAGGACCTGGGTTCTAATTCCAACTCCACCACTTGTCTGCTGAGTGACCTTGGGCAGGTCACTTCTCTTCTCTGGGTCTCAGTTACCTCATCTGCAAAAACACTATGAGCCCCATGTGGGATAAGGTCTGTGTTCAACCTATTGATCTTGTATCTACTCTGGTGTATACTTACTAGAGTGCCTGGAACGTAGTAAGGGCTTAACAAATGCCACAGTTATTAATGTCATTATTATCATTCTCTGCAGTGACTCATTTCCTCCTGCCTTTTGGACATATCTACCTGAATGTCCTGCTGACACCTCAAACAGAATTCCTTATCTTCCCACCCAAACCCTGACCTCCCCCTGCATTTTCCATCACTGTAGACAACACTACTATCTTCCCTATCTCACAAGCCCATAAACTGGGAGTTGCCCTAGACGCCGCTTTCTCATTCTATACCAATAGCCTGTCACTTAATCCTGTCAATTCTCCTTTTACAACACTATTAAAGTTCACCCTTTCCTCTCCATCCAAACTGCTATCATGCTGATCCTACCCCACCTCAACTACTGAATTTGCCCCCACACTCATCTCCCTGCCTCCTGTCTCTCCTGACTCCAGTTCATACTTCACTCTGCTGCGTCTCCCCACTTCAATCCATACTTCACTCTGCTGCCCACATTATCTTTCTTTAGAAACGCTCAGGGCACGTCACCCCCCTCCTCAAAAATCTCCAGTAGTTGCCTATAAACCTCCGTATCAACAAAAATTCCTCACTATTGGCCCCAGAGCTCTTCATCACCTTGTCCCTTCTTACCACACCTCTCTTCTCTCCTTCTACAGCCCAGCCCGCACACTCTGGTGCTAACCTTCTCACTCTACCTCCACCTCACCTGTCCTGTTATCGACCTCTGGCCCACATCCTACCTCTGGCCTGGAATGCCTTCCCTCCTCAAATCCGCTAAAGATCACTCTTCCCCCACTTCAAAGCCCTACTGAAGGCTCATCTCTGCTAAGGGGCCTTCTCAGTCTAAGGCCCCCTTTTCCTCAGCTTCCCCTCCCTTCCGCATCCCCTTGACTCCGCTCCCTTTGCTCTCCCTCGCAGCCCCACAGCACTTTTGAATATATGTATATATCTATAATTCTATTTATTTATATTGATGCCTGTTTACTTGTTTTGATATCTGTCTCCCCGCACCCCTAGACTGTAAGCCCGGTGTGGGCAGGGATTGTCTCTCTTTACTGGTGAATTGTACTTTCCAAGAGCTTAGTACAGTGCTCTGCACACAGTAAGCACTCAGTAAATTTGATTGACTGGATGAATGAATGAAACACATTCAGATAGTTTCCCCACTCCTCAAGAACCTCCAGTGATTGTCCATTCATCTCTGAATCGAATTGGAGCTCCTTACCATTGACTTTAAAGCAACATCAATTCACCATCCCGACCTTACCTCCCTGATCTCCTTCTCCAGCCTGGTCTGCACAGTTGGCTCCTCTAGCCCCAGTTTACTCCCTGTGCCCCGATCTTGTCTATCTTGCCACAGATACTTTTCCCAAATCCTCACCCTAGCCTGGAACTCACTCCCCATTCATGTATACCAGACCACCACTCTTCCCCACCTTCAACGCCTAATTAGGCTCACCACTCTTCCAAGATCCCTTCCAGGATTAAGCCCTCATTTTCATTCATTTATCCATTCGGTCGTGTTTATTGAGCACTTACTGTGTACAGAGCACTGTACTAAGCACTTGGGAGAGTACATTACAACAGTTAACAGTCACATTCCCTGCTCACAATGATCTTACAGTCTAGAAGGAGAGGGAGACAGACATCAATACAAATAAAGAAATTACAGATATATACATAAGTGTTGTGGGGGTGGAAGGGGGGAAAAGCAAAGGGAGTAAGTCAGGCTGACATAGAAGGGAGTGGGAGATGAGGAAAAGTGGGGCATAATCTGGGAAGGCTTCTTGGAGGAATGTGCCTTCGATAAGGCTTTGAAGGGAGGGAAAAGTAATTGTCATATTTAAGGAGAGAGGGCATTCCAGGACAGAGGCAGGATGTGGGCTAGAGGCCAGCAGTGAGACAGATGAGATGGAAGCACAATGAAAAAGTTAGCACTAGAGGAGCAAAATGTGTGGTCTGGGTCGTAGAAGGAGAGTAGTGAGGTGAGGTTCGAGGGGGCAAGGTGGTGGACTGCTTTAAAGCCAGTGGTGAGGTTTTGTTTGATGCAGAAATAGATGGGCGACCACTGGAGTTTTTTGAGGAGTGGGATGACATGTCCTGAACGTCTTTGAAGAAAAATAATCTGGGCAGCAGAGTAAAGTTTGGACTGAAGTGGAAAGAGACAGGAGGCTGGGAGGTCAGCAAGGAGGCTGATGCAGTAATCCAGGCGGGATAGGATGAGTGATTGCATTAATGTAATAGCAGTTTGGATGGAGAGGAAAGGGCAGATTTTAGCGATGTTGTGAAGGTGGGACCAACAGGATTTAGTGATTGAATATGTGGGCTGAATAATAGAGAGGAATAAAGGATAATACTAAGGTTACTGGCTTGTGAGACAGGAAGGATGGTGGTGTCGTCTGCAGTGACGGAAAAGTCAGGGGGAGGACGGGGTTTGGGTAGAGAAGCAGCATAACCTAGTGGATAGAGCACAGGCCTGGGAGTCAGCAGGCAGAGTCAGGATTAGAACCCATGACCTTCTAAGTGATGCCTGGCTACTTGTTTTATTTTGTTTTCTTGTCGGTCTCCCCACTTTTAGACTGCGAGCCTGTTGTTTTGTAGGGATTGTCTCAATCTGTTGCCAAATTGCACTTTCCAAGCGCTTAGTACAGTGCTTTGCACACTAAGCATTCAATAAATATGGCTGAGTGAATGAACGAAAAGTGACTTTGGGCAAGTCACTTCATTTCTCTGGGCCTCAGTTCCCTCACTTGTAAAATGGGGATTAAGACTGTGAGCCTTATGTGGCACAGGGACTGTGTCCAACCTGATTATCCTGTATCTAGCACTTGGAACAGTGCCTGGCACATAGTAAGTGCTTAATGAATATCATTATTATTATTATTATTATAAGGAGCTCTGTTTTGGACATGTTAAGTTTGAAGCAATGGGAGGACATCCTAGTAATAATAATAATAATAGTAATCATAGTATTTGTTAAGCACTTACTATGTGCCGAGCACTGTTCTAAACACTGGGGTAGCTTATCAGGTTATCAAGTTGTCCCATGTGGGGCTCACACTTTTAATCCCCATTTTACAGATGAGGTAACTAAGGCACAGAGAAGTGAAGTGACTTACCTAAGGTCACACAGCAGCAAGTGGCGGAGCCAGGATTAGAACCCATGTCCTCTGACTCTCAAGCCTGTGCTCTTTCCACTAAGCTGCACTGCATCTCTAGAGATGTCTTGAAGGCAGGAGGAGATGTGAGACTGGAGAGAAGGAGGGAGATCAGTGCTGGAGATGTAGAAAGCCAAAAGCCAAGCCACCACACTAATGTCTAGTGACTGAAAATCAAGGAGACTATTAGAAAAAATATAGCTTTGTCCTTCTAGTAAACTCATCTGCATATGTCAATTGAGTTGGCCACCAAAGGTACTAGGAATAAAGTAAGCTTAACACTTTAGCCCCTAAATTCTGCAGTCACAGAATAAAATGTGTAAGGGTAAACAACCTTCCTTTCTTCCCTTTGCAAGACATTCGTGGCTCAGTGGAAAGAGCACGGGCTTTGGAGTCAGGGCTCATGAGTTCGAATCCCAGCTCTGCCACTTGTCGGCTGTGTGACTGTGGGCAAGTCACTTAACTTCTCTGTGCCTCAGTTCCCTCATCTGTAAAATGGGGATGAAGACTGTGAGCCCCACGTGGGACGACCTGATTCCCCTGTGTTTACCCCAGCGCTTAGAACAGTGCTCGGCACATAGTAAGCGCTTAACAAATACCAACATTATTATTATTATTATTAGATTTGGTGATAAAAATAATGTTGGTATTTGTTAAGCGCTGATCTGCATAGAGATGGTAGTTGAAGCCATAGGACCGAATGAATTCTCCAAGGGAGGAGGTGTAGATTTTCATTTTCTCAGTCCTCTCTCACTCTGTGTCATCTGTGCACTTGGATATGTGTCCTTTGAGCATTTGATATTCACCCAACCCTGGGTCCCACAGCACTAATGTGCTTATATCTATAAATTATATATTATACATGATTCACCCATATTAGTATATATTTCCCCATCACCCCGACTCCCTCCCTCTGCTCTATCCCCCTCCCCATCCCACAGCACTTGTGTATATATGTATATATTTATTATTCGATTAGACTGTAAGCCCGTCGATTAGACTGTAAGCCCGTCAAACGGCAGGGACTGTCTCTATCTGTTGCCGACTTGTTCATCCCAAGCGCTTAGTACAGTGCTCTGCACATAGTAAGCGCTCAATAAATACTATTGAATGAATGAATTATTCTTTTCATTTTATTAATGATGTGTATATATCTATAATTTTATTTATTTAAATTGATGCTATTGATGCCTGTTTACTTGCTTTGTTGTCTGTCTCCACCCTTCTAGACTGTGAGTCCTTTTTTGGATAGGAATTGTCTTTATTTGTTGCTGAATTGTATTTTCCAAGTGATTAGTACAGTGGTCTGAACACAGTAAGCACTCAGTAAACACGATTGAAAGAATGAATCTCCTCTTTAGACTGAAAACTTGTTGTGGGCAGGGAATGTGTCTTCCAAATCTTTTGTATTGTACCCTCTCAAGCACTTAGTAGAGTACTCTGCAAACAATAACCACTCAATAAACACCACTGATGAGGAGGAAGATGAAGTGCTTGACACTTTAAGCAAATTCACTCCCTGGCTAATCCCTTTATCCAGTAACTGACTCTATGTTAATGAGTTTTCCTCTGAAAGAGGCTGTCCAGCAAATAAAGCTACTTCCTGGCTATTGTATCTCGAATAAGAGCTAGCTTAAGGTAATCATTCCCCATAAAATGAATATCTTCCGGTCTCATCCTGTATCTATTGTCTTTGTATGGGAACTGTCTTAAAATTGTTCTTACAATCAATGCCTCTGACTTCCTTTCCCAGGAACTTGTACCTTCTTTTCCCATGGCTTTTGTCCCTCTTTTCCCATGCTCCGAGCATAAACTCTATCTAGGACGACTGTCACAGTACAGACCCTCACTCTTCTGCCCTTCATAACAATAATAATAATAATGTTAGTATTTATTAAGCGCTTACTATGTGCAGAGCACAGTTCTAAGCGCCGGGGTAGATACAGGGTGATCACGTTGTCCCATGTGAGGCTCACAGTTAATCCCCATTTTCCAGATGAGGTCACTGAGGCACAGAGAATTGAAGTGACTTGCCCACAGTCACACAGCTGCCAAGTGGCAGAACCGGGATTCGAACCCATGACCTCTGACTCCCAAGCCCGGGATCTTTCCACTGAGCCACGCTGCAGTATAGTTAAGTGCAAGAAATGTAAGAAGCATTAGGATAGATACAAGATAATCAGGTCCTATATGGGGCATACAGTAAAAGTAGTAGGAGAACAGGTATTGAATCCCAATTTGGCAGATGAGGGAACTGAGGCACAGCGAATGACTTGTCCAAGGTCACACACAAGACAAGTAGCAGAGCTGGGATTAGGAGCCACGTCCTCTGGCTTCCAGCCCAGTCCTCTTTCCACTAGGTCACCTGGCTTCTTTTTCTACTTCTCCCTTTTCCTCCTATTCTTTTCTCCCTCTCTTTTTTTTTCCTTGTCCTTTTCTTTTATTTAGTGTTCTGGGACAATGAAGAAAGGCCTGGGAGTCTATAAACCTAGGTTCTTATATTAGTTTTGCCACTTGCCGGCTGTTTGACCTTGGGCAAGTCACTTATTCCTTTGCATATCATCTGCAAAATAAGGTTTAAGTACCTGTTCTCCTTCCCACTTGGGACTGTAAGCTCCATGAGGGACATGAACTATGTCCAACCTGATTATCTTGTACCCTTTTAGAATCTAAATTCCTTGTGAACAGGGAACATGTCTACCAACTCTCTTGCATTATCCTCTTCCAAGCACTTAGTTCAGTGATCTACTGCCCACCCCTTAGGCTCCGCTCCTCTGCCGCCTATCTCCTCACTGTCCCCCATTCTTGCCTATCCCGCCATCGACCCCTGGCCCACGTCCTCCTGCTGTCCTGGAATGCCCTCCCTCCTCACCTCTGCCAAACTGACTCTCTTCCCCTCTTCAAAGCCCTACTGAGAGCTCACCTCCTCCAAGAGCCTTCCCACACTGAGCTTCCCCTTTTCTCTCTACTCCATCTGCAGCCTCTCTGCCCCCTTCACCTCCCCTCAGCTAAGCCCCCTTTACCCCCCCCCCCAATCCCTCTGCTCCTCCCCCTCTCCCTTCCCTTCCCCTCAGCACTGTGCTCATCTGCTCATTTGCATATATCTTTATTACCCTATTTATTTTGTTAATGAGATGTACATCCCCTTGATTCTACTTATTGCTATTGTTTTTTTTCTGTCTCTCACCAGATTAGACTGTAAACCTACAGATGGGCATGGATTGTCTCTATCTGTTGCCGAATTGTACATTCCAAGAGTTTAGTACAGTGCTCTGCACATAGTAAGCACTCAATAAATACTGTTGAATGAATGAAAGAACAAATACCACTGACAGATTGATTGATGCATACCAGTGCTTGGCACATAGTAAGTGCTTAACAGATACCGATCAACAATAGGATTTACGGATCTCTTACTAGCCCTCCCCTTCTTTCCCCATATCCTTTTCATCACTGTTTTATTTCCTCTTTCCTTTTATCTGCTCCTCCCTATTTCGACTAAGTTTGGAAGGCATCCTTGAAGCATACAATCATAATAAAATGCTTGGTCCCTGACCTCAAATCAGGCTAGACACAAGTTATTTACAATAAGGGTGAGCAGGAGTAGCAACTGGTAAGAAGAAAAAGTAAGAAAAGAGGGCTAACTGAATAAACTAAGTAGAGTAGGTCAATCATTATGTGCACAAATGCAGTATATGCTAAGGATGTAAGCTCCTTGATGTCAGGGAATGTCTGTTATATTATTCTAATTGTACTCCCCCAAGTGCTTCGTGGTTAAGTGGAAAGTCAAAGGTCATGGGTTCAAATCCCTGCTCCGCCGCTTGTCAGCTGTGTGACTTTGGGCAAGTCACTTAACTTCTCTGGGCCTCAGTTACCTCATCTGTAAAATGGGGATTAAGATTGTGAGCTCCACGTGGATCAACCTGATCACCTTGTATCCTCCCCAGAGCTTAGAACAGTTCTTTGCACATAATAAGTGCTTAACAAATGCCATCATCATAAAGTGCTTAGGACAGTGCTCTACACACAGTAAGTGCTCAATAAATATGACCAACTAAGGATGGTTGTATGTACATAAATAATAAGGTGGTTATTGGAATGATATGACCTGGGATGGCAGACAATGCTTTCTGGAGGAGGTAGGATTTCAGAAAATCTTTGAAACTAGAGAGAGGTATTGGTCTGATGGATTTTAAAGGGACGGGGTTACAAGCAGAGAAGCACCATGGCCTAGTGGATAGAGCACGGGCCTGGGAATCAAAAGGATCTGGGTTCTAATACTTGTCGGTTGTATAACCTTGGGCAAGTCATTTGATTCTCTTTGCCTCAGTTACCTCATCTGTAAATGGGGATTGACTGTGAGCCTTATGTGAAATGTGATCTGTGTCCAACCTGATTATATTGTATCTTCCCCAGAACTTAGTACAGTGTCCGGCACATAGTAAACACTTAACAGATACCATAAGGAAACTGAGGGAAGGACAGTAGCAAAGGGTTTGAAGAGGGTTGGAGTCTCGCAAGGCACAAGCATACTTCCTCTCTTTGAAATATTACATTTTACTTATCTTGATAAATCTAGTAAACTTAACTGTAGTTAGCTAAAGAATCAAAGGAGAAATTTAACTCTGAATGTTTACTATGGACTGTCCAACAGTAAAAAAAAAAAAAATCCTTAGCTTTTTTTAATGGTATTTTGTTAAGAGCTTACTATGTGCCAGGCACTGTACTAAGTGCTGGGGTAGGTATACGACAATCTGGTTGGACAAAGTCCATGTTCCATATGGGGCCCACGGCTTTAATCCCCATTTTACAGATGAGATAACTGAAGCACACAAAAGTTAAGTGACTTGCCCAGGGTTAAATAGCAGACAAGTGGTGGAGCCAGGATTAGAACCCAGGTCCTCTGACCCCCAGGCCCATGCTCTTTCCACTAGCTTACACTGTTTCTCAGTTGAATTTATATTCCTGGTTAAATAGAAAGAAAGAGGGTGAGTAGACCTGGTACATATTCAGTATGTTGCACATGTTTGTATTGCCCCTGTGCTTCATCTGCTCCACAATGTACCTTTTCGAGGTGGCACAATTCATTGATTTATGTTCCCATTTGATTTCACAAGAAAGTAATTCTGTGGAATTAGAAAATCTCCATTATCACTAACTACAGCAATCCACATATTAGGATTTTTCTTTTGAGCTGAACCCTAAATATTTATGACAAAGTATTTATAAAACCCATTTTACATCTTTTAGAGCCCTGTTTGTATTTTATCTGTGACAAGGATGTTACTTTATGAAGGGAGGAGAAACTGTGAGGCTTCAGATTGTTCTTATTGGCTTGGGATCATTTTTATTTCTACTGAGGCATTAATCCACTGTTAATTTGGGATTGCTAAAAGAAGTCACCGTCAGATCTTTTCATTTTACTTATGCTAAATTCTCATAACGAAAAAATTGACAGTAGAATTCACAGTATTTATTAAACACTTCTTAAGCACCTATTTATTAAGCAACTGTGAGGACTGTTAATGCCTGTCTCCTTCTCTAACCTGTAATATCATTGTAGGCAGAGAATGTGTCTGTTTATTGTTATATTGTACTCTCCCAAGCTCTGCACATAGTGCAGTGCTCTGCACATAGTAAGCGCTCAATAAAAGCAATTGAATGATTGATTGATGTAAGAAAGGCTACAGAGTTTTTCTTGTTAAAGACACGGTTGACTTTTGTTTCAAGTATTCATCACTACTGATCTGCAGAATCATTCGGTATATCGAGGCTTTTGACCTGGTTTCTATAATTCACAGAGCTTTTTAACATTGTTGAAAATCTTAATTCTGGTGGAAAAGCTGATGGGTGGAGGTCAGACTCCACAACATTTGAACTGTGTTGGCATCAGCTCTGCTGAGGGTCTTATTAGGTGCCAAGTACAAGCCGGAAACCAGATTCACGTGAGTAAGAAAGTTAGCATTTCAGACCTGGGGCTAAAAATCTGGTCTGGGTTTTGATCTAAAACCATAATGCTACTTGAGACAAAACGATAAATGTCATCCTTGGCATCAAAGATATTTAAAAAAGTAAGTTTCTCCTGGTCTATACTGTAGCCAAAGAATAGAGTATGTTGCCTCTCTGTACTATGATTTTCATGTAAAGTAGTGGCTGCGTCTTCATTCGATTAATAATATTTAAAGAAAGCCTACTTTTTGCAGAATACTATATTAGACATTTGGAAAAGATGTGTCCCTGTCCTTAGGGCATTTAAAATCTTATGGGGCATGTGTTCTGTCTGAATGGGATCTCACAGTTTTTATAACAATACGCTTGGGATAGATGGGAGTCATAGGTCATGGGTTCTAATGCCGCCTCTGCCACATCAGCTGTGTGACTTTGGGTAAGTCACTTACCTTCTGTGTGCCTCAGTTACCTCATCTGCAAAATGGGGATTAAGACCATGAGTCCTATGTGGAACAGTGCTTGGCACATAGGAAGCGCTTAAAAAATGCCATCATTATATTATATTTGGCACTAAATTTTCTTTAGCAAGGATTGCACCACTGGGCTGGATTGACAGCTTTCCAGCCAAATGTCTCTAGCCAATATTCAAGCCCTGCCCCTGGAAACTCTGAATTCAGCACATCTGCTTGATTCACCGAAAGCCTCGTGGGGTTTTCTGTCTTTATGCTACTGGCTCCTTAAAGGTCTCCAGAGCAATCTACCAGGATTCAGTTGCTGGAAGGATGCTGGCCTAGTAGGGAGGCTAATTGCAGGG
The DNA here is from genome assembly GCF_004115215.2 of Ornithorhynchus anatinus. Taxonomy (NCBI): domain Eukaryota; kingdom Metazoa; phylum Chordata; class Mammalia; order Monotremata; family Ornithorhynchidae; genus Ornithorhynchus; species Ornithorhynchus anatinus. Next base: position 162,686,965 of record NC_041728.1, read on the forward strand.
ACTGTAATTATTTATTTATATTAATTTCTGTCTATCCCTCTAGACTGTGAGCTCATTGTGGGCAGGAAATGTTTCTGCTCATTGTTATATCGCCCTCTCCCAAGCGCTCAATACAGTGCTTTACACACAGTAAGCACTCAATAAATACAGTTGAATGAATGAGGGGTGTATCGGGGAGCACTGGAGCTACAGGAAAAGGGCAAGATTGGGGAGGAGGAGGCTAGGGGAGGTGATGGTGATTCTTACTTGATGTCCAGTTGGTTTAATAATGTTGGTATTTGTTAAGTGCTTACTATGTGCAGAGCACTGTTCTAAGCGCTGGGGTAGATACAGGGTAATTAGGTTGTCCCACGTGAGGCTCACAGTTAATCCCCATTTTACAGATGAGGTAACTGAGGCACAGAGAAGTTAAGTGACTTGCCCACAGTCACACAGCTGACAAATGGCAGAGCCAGGAGTCGAACTCATGACCTCTACTCCGAAGCCCAGGCTCTTTTCCACTGAGCCATGGGATGGAAGCATGGAACACCACATTGAAGTGACCAAGCTGAGGCAGCCCATCTCTTGCTTTTTCGTGTTCTGAGAAGGGGCAATATAATGTGAATGTGTTTTTGGAGAAGCAGCATGGCTCAGTGGAAAGAGCACTGACTAAGGGGTCATGGCTTCTAATCCCGGCTCCGTCACCTGTCAGCTGTGACTTTGGGCAAGTCACTTCACTTCTCAGTGCCTCAGTTACCTCATCTGTAAAATGGGGATTAAGACAGTGACCTCCACGTGGGACAACCTAACCTTGTATCCCCCCCCCCCCAAGTGCTTAGAACAGTGCTTGGCACATAGTAAGTTCTTAATAAATACCAACATTATTATTATTATTATTTTACATTATAAGGAGCTGGGAGAGAGGGAGGAGCAGGATGAAGGTTTCAGCTTTCTCTGGTTAAAAAAAATCACACTCTAATGGGTAAAATGGCGTGTTCGCTTTCTCTCTCACACACACCCATGCATGACACACACAAAGATACACACATACACACTAAGGCACACACACATTTCCCTCCCTGGTTCTAGGAGGAGAGGCTTCTCTGGCTAGAATGTGGTAGGGTCTGTTGGGGAGCCTGTATTCCAGTGACACATAACCGAAGAATTCCTTTCAAAGAGCACTGGCAGGATGCAAATGCTGACAGCAGGATGAATGCAACCTTAGGCAGACAGCCAATTAAGCAGAAATAGGAGGGGTGGGGGGCGGGGAAACCGACAGCAGCCCCCTACCTTGTTTAAGCCCAGATCATAGAGTACTGTAAACAACAGAACTGTGAAGGGACTGTGTTCTTTCCCGAACTTCATGCGGTGAAGTTCACATTAGGGAGCACTGGAAATGTCGGCTGCCTTCCTGGCAGGAGAGTAGTAGAGGTGTGAGGAGAGAAAATGGCTCTGGGGCTTTGGGACTCAACCCAACTCTCTCCAAACCACACTCCAAGCTTTGTGAATTTTTTGTTTTAAAAAAATGCAAGTGTGAATGTGTGTTAAAAAGAATTTAAAACCTGTGTAAGGTGAGATCCCCATTGATATCTCATTAAATTTACTGACCGTTTGGCGTTCTTATTTTTCTCTCCGAAGACTTGGAGGGTTCCACTTTCAACTTGCTCGTAGGCCATCGTTTAATGACATACAGAGACCCAGAAATGATGTGCTACTTTAAGGTCCATTACCACCATTGACATGAATATTTGGAAAATGCCCTTTTTCTGGCACGTGAAGTGGAATGGAGGGTGGGGTCTCCAAGAGCAGGAGCCCCATCTAAGCAAGTGGAATGGTGAAGGAGAAAGAGAAAATGAACAACAAGAGAAGAGGGCAGAGGAAGGAAGGGAATCTCCACAGAGTTAAGGAGAGTAGATGTAGCTCATAATCGTAATGAATAATAAAAATAGTGATAATGATCGTTAAGCACTTACTCTGTTTCAAACACTGTTCTAAGCACTGGGGTAGATACAGGCTAATCAGGTTGGGCACAGTCCCTATCCCCCATGAGGCTCAAAGTCTTAATCCCCATATTACAGATGAGGTAATTGAGGCACAAAGAAGTGAAGTGATTTGCCCAAGGTATCTACTAGGCAACACTGCTTCTACATGAACAGACACACATACACAAAAGGACACAAAGGTGGACAGATGTCTAGAGTCGTGCACACTTACAGGGACACGTACATTCATAAATTTGTATGCTGATACAGTCCCACTATCCTACAGGCACCTATACATTCGGACCAAGCTACGGACATGCTTCTGAGGTGTGTAACCGAGTATGAGCTGCAGAATGTATGTTATACCAAAAATGGGATGTTTGCTATGTCATCAATTCATTCATTCATTCAGTAGTATTTATTGAGCGCTTACTATGTGCAGAGCACTGTACTAAGTGCTTGGAATGTACAATTCGGCAACAGATAGAGACAATCCCTGCCCATTGATGAGCTTTTCAGCACGTGGTGAAAACTAGAGGTGAAATGCATTACTGTCCCGTGAGGATGAGAAAGATGGTCATTTTACAAATTTGTCTTAAAAGAAGCTAAAGGAAGATTCAACTACCCACTTGACCCTCAAGATTGTCCTTCTAGGTCAGAGGTGAAATAAATAGGAAGGCTGGGTGGAGGGAACTTGCCTTGTTTGCGACCTGATCCGTGGAGGGAAGAGTAGAGTCTGGCACCCTGTTTCGAGACCTAAATTTACTTTTAAAAACAAACAAGCACTCAGACTTCACAGGGGGCTTTTGTGAATAGAGTTTGGTTTACCACTTCTCGGACATGCTGGCTCCAAGAATTAGAACAGCTTCCTTATATTTAACTTTAAAAAAAAATTCTTACAGTTGCCTCCTAAAATCCAATAGAAGGCTGAAAACGCTGTAATTGCACTGCACACAATTTTATGGTCTAAGTAGCCGGATTAACATGATGCTTACTCTCCGTGGTGGTTTTCACTTTGTAAAACATTTTAAAGCATCTGATGCAGATTTTAGTGCCCTGTGACTTCTGTAACTTTGGCTTAATTTTCCTTTAGCTAAGGGATTGTAACACTATCACTGAAAAGAGATTACATTTAGAAACCACAAATTTGTTCAGTTATTAGATTCGGTAAACTCACTGTGGGCAAGGAATGCATCTAACTATGTTATATTGTGCTTAAAATGCTCTTCACAGAGTAAGTGCTTACTAAATAATATTAATTGATTGATTTAAATCTTATCAGAGATTAGCTAACTAGCTCTGTCCCACAAATGGGCGTGATTGGTCATGACATCGATATTCACTTGATTGGTCATGATTTTATCAATTTTCAATTGTATTAAAGAGTTGAGTTAATATAACCCTGCTAATTCAAAGTACTATGAGAGCATGGGCTTGGGAGTCAGAGGATGTGGATCCTAATCCCGGCTCCACCATTTGTCTGCTGTGACCTTGGGCAAGCCACTTTACTTCTCTGTGCCTCCGTTACCTCATCTGTAAAATGGGGATTAAGACTGTGAGCCCCATGTGGGACAACCTGATAACCTTGTAATAATAATAATAATGTTGGTATTTGTTAAGCGCTTACTATGTGCCGAGCACTGTTCTAAGCGCTGGGGTAGACACAGGGGAATCAGGTTGTCCCACGTGGGGCTCACAGTCTTAATCCCCATTTTACAGATGAGGGAACTGAGGCACCGAGAAGTTAAGTGACTTGCCCACAGTCACACAGCTGACAAGTGGCAGAGCCAGGGTTTGAACCCATGACCTCTGACTCCAAAGCCCAGGCTCTTTCCAGTGAGCCACGCTGCTTGTATCCACCCCAGTGCTTAGAACAGTGCTTGGCACATAGAAAGAGCTTAACAAATACCATAATCATTATTATTATTACTACATGACTATAGAAGACGCCAGCATCTCCTCACAAATATGCCAGGGTGACGTTTATCTCTAAACATGCTCTTTTCCTGGAAAAAGTTTGGAAAATCCCAAAGGAAACAAACCAAAATCAATGTCAGAGAAAAGAATGGGGAATTTAAGAATTATATTCTGGGAATGACATAAATTCTCAAGTGTTTTTCAAAAATTAAAATTATGTGAATTAGCTGAATCTAATTTTTTTTTTACCTGAAAGTTCAAGTGTTTGAGCATGTTTTCAGATAGTATAGGTCCAAAAAGCTATCAATATCTGTATCTGCCAAGACTGTTTCCATAATTACAGGGCTTGGCAGAGCTAATCTGTTGGTCTCAATAGCACATGCCAACATTACAAGGTGCTATGACAGATTTTTATATGTCTAGTGGAAAAATTCCATAAGCGAAATGCTTTCTCCTTCAGATTTCCTACATTAATAGTGCTGATTTCTTTCAATCGACTCTGGTTTGTGGAAGAACAATGTCACAGTTCCCAAGGGCAAAGATTTTAGTCATTCCATGGTAAATTTCAATTTTTACAACTCTATGGTTATTTCAGTGTACTTTAAAGAGTTAAAATCTTCCTGCTGGTGTTTCATGGATTCTTCTATAAATACTGTTTATATCAGCCGTAAACAAATCTTAACCTTTCATCCTTATGAATATATTAAATGAATGTGCAAGAATATGGAACAAAAATGATCATTCTTCAAAGCATTTAAATGAAATGGAAGGGGAAATCTGGATAGAATTGCACTTATTAGTAGAAAACGTATTTTGGGAACATGCATGATCATCTTGGTTTACTGGTGAAGTAGAAGGGGCATTTTCTGGATTTGTTTTTGAAACTGCATATTATCAGCTTAAATAATGAAGAGATTAACTGGCTCAATGAAAGCAAATCTTTTCAGTGTTTCACTTGATAATAAAAATGGGCTTTTATCCTTGAATTCTGTGTGACCTGGGCAAGTCACTTCACTTCTCTGTGCCTCAGTTACCTCTCTGTAAAATAGGGGTTAAGACTATGAGCCCCATGTAGGGCAGGGACTGTGTCTAACTTGATTAGCTTATATCTACTCTAGTGATTAGTACAATGTGTCTGACACATAGTGAGCATGTAACAAATACCATAAAAAAGTTTAATTTAATTCACACTTTGCACACAATTATTTATTTTAAAGTCTGAATAGCACATTGAAGTCAAGATCTTTGGTCAATTCCATTTTTAACTGGGAATCAATTTCAGTTGTATTTACTGAGCACTCACCATCTGCAAAGCACTGTACTAAGCTCTTGAGAGAGTACAACACAGCAGACGCATTCCCAGCCCACAGTGAGCTTGCAGTCTAGAGGGGGAGGCAGACATTAACATAAATAAATAATTTAGGGATATGTACTTAAGTGCTGTGAGGCTCAGGAGGCAGGGTGAATAAAAGGAGCAGATCAGTGTGATGGGTGAAGCGGGAAAAGAGAGCTTAGAGAAGGTCTTTTGGAGGAGATGTGCCTTCAATAAGGCTTTTTAGGTGAGGAGAGTGACTGTCAGATGTGAAGAGGAGGGCATTTCAGGCCAGAGGCAGGACATAGGCCAGAGGTCAGGAGTAAAGCATACTGAGCAGGCTGGCAATAGAAGAGTGAAGTGTGCGGGCTGGGCTGCAGTAGGAAAGCAACCAGGAAAGGTAGGAGGGGGCAAGGTGGTTGAGTGCTTTAAGGCCGATGGTAAGGATTTTCTTGTTTGCTGTGGAGGTGGAAGGGCAACTGCTAGAGATTTTTGAAAAGTGGGAAAACATGGCTTGAATGTCTTAGTGGAAAAATGATCCAGGCAACAGAGTGAAGTATGGATTGGAGTAGGGAAAGACAGGGGGCAGGGAAGTAGGCAAGGAGGCTGCTACAAATCAAGGCGAGAGAATAAATGCTTGAATTAACATGGTAACGGTTTGGATGGAAAGGAAAAGCTGTCTTTTAGTGATGTTGTGAAGGTTGAACTGACAGGAATTAGTGATGAATTGAATATGTGGGTGGAATGAGAGAGAGGATTCAAAGATAAAACCAGGACTGTGGGCTTGAGAGACAGGAAAAATGGTGGTGTTGTCTACAGGGATGGGAAAGTCACGGGGAGGATGGGGTTTGGGGTTGGAAAATAATAAGGAGCTCTATTTTAGACATATTAAGTTTGTGGTGCTTGCAGGGCATTCAAGTAGAGATGCCTTGAAGGCAGGAGGAAATGCGAGACTGTGGAAAGGGAGAGAGATCAGGGCTGGAAATGTAGATTAGGGTATCAATAATAATAATAATAATGATGGTATTTGTTAAGCACTTACTATGTGCCAACCACTGTTCTAAACGCTGGGGGGGATACAAGGTTGTCAGGTTGTCCCACTTGGGGCTCACAGTCTTAATCTTCATTTTACAGATGAGGTAACTGAGGCACAGAGAAATGAAGTGACTTGCTCAAAGTCACACAGCTGACAAGTGGTGGAGCTGGAATTAGAACTCATGACCTCTGACTCCCAAGCCTGTGCTCTTTCCACTGAGCCACGATAGAGGTGGTAGCTGAAGCCATGGGAGTAGATGAGTTCTCCAAGGGAGTTGATGTAGATGGAGAAAAGAAGGGGACTCAGAATTCAGGTAGAGGGTGGGAAGCAGAGGAGGAGCCCATGAAAGAAAGTGAGAATGAGTGGCCAGTTAGGAGGTGAACCAGGAGAGGACAATGTCTACAAAGCCAAGGTTGGTAGAGAAGCAGCGTGGCTCAGTGGAAAGAGCACGGGCTTGGGAGTCAGAGGTCATGGGTTCAAATCCACACTCACCTTCTAGTCAGCTGTGTGACTTTGGGCAAGTCACTTAACTTCTCTGTGCCTCAGTTACCTCATCTGTAAAATGGGGATTAAGACTGTGAGCCCCATGTAGGGCAACCTGATCACCTTGTATCCTCTCCAGCACTCAGAACAGTGCTTTGCACATAGTAAGCGCTAAACAAATGCCATCGTTATTATAATGTTTCCAGGAGAAAGGGGTGGTCAGCAGGGTTGAAGGCAGCTGAGAGGTCGAGAAGGTGGCTCAGTGGAAAGAGCCCGGGCTTGGGAGTTAGAGGTCATGGGTTTGAATCCCGGCTCTGCCACTGGTCAGCTAATAATGAAATGATCTTTTCATTCTTAATTACATACCTGTATAAAAAAATGTTATTTTGTCCTTAGAAATGATTCCTTTAGTTTTCTCATTGAATATTAAATGTTTCAGATTTTAGTTTCAGTAGCAAAAGTATGCCTCTGTACTACCTTCAAAGAGCTCAGATTTTTGCTAGTTTTCATGGGCAATGTAGCCCAATTTATTTTACCCAAATGTGCTTTATTCTGCATAGAAATTTTCCAAGCCAGGACTTGAGCATACTTTACACAAAATGATCACATAATTTTGTTCTCATCTTTTGACACGGTAAAATGACAGGATGCAGTAAACAACTTCCTTAAAATTAACCCTTTTGGGGAAAGTCTTTTTAAGCCTTGCTTTTAAAATTACCTACAGTATATCTTCAGAATTCAATGGGCTAGTAATCAAGGAAGATAACTAATCTTAAATATCAGCTTAAGCCTCAGTTCCTGAGCAAGGTGTGTTCTTTACAAGGAGTGTTTGCTTCTAACCAATGTCTATTGAAATGCAACTGAACCAAATGCTGTTCTCAATTTAAATTAAAAATCCATTTCAATTACCAGATTTACCTGTTATGCTCATCAGTTCAGCACTTAGAACAGTCCAGTGCTTAGACCAGTGCTTGGCACATAGTAAGCCCTTAACAAATACCATTATTATTATCTGCGATCTCTGACACCATTCCTAAAGTTTTACTCTATCAACGGTTGATAAAGAATTGATAAAAAACCCTTTCAAAAATTAGATTTCCAAGTACTAGTGGCATAAAGGCTGTGCATTTTAGATATTGCTTTAATAAAATTATGCAATCTGTGACTAACAATGTGTGCTTTTTTAAAAAAGAAAAAAAACTACACTTTTGTACTCTGCTGAGTTGTATTTATAGTGCTTTCTTATTGTTAAGATATGCTTTTAGAGCTTTAGGAACATTTGAGAACAATAATCAGTGGTATGTAATGCTGGTATTGTTAGCGAAGTCCTTTCTATTGAATTTTCAAGATGTTGTAAAATGAGATTGTGTGAGTAGCACCTCTAGATACTTTTTCCCATCATTGTGTTGGTATCAATCGCTGACTTCCACTGTTTCTCCGGCTATTAAATAGAAACGTTGTTTCCCACTGACTTGATTGGAGAATTTATAATACATGACAGAACTGATAACCCTACTGAGATTATGCATTGTAGGATTAACAGTGCAAAATAAAATCGGCATCCCTTCTCCCCAAATCATTTTTTTTCATTTAGAAGATCGTTTATTTTCATGGGTTGTTTTTTTTTTTCCACAACCATATTCCCTAGATAGACGTTTGACTAGGTGAGGAAGAGGGAATTCAAATGAGGGAAAAGAGAGGGATGATTAGAGGAAGGACAGGGAGGAAGAGAGCAAGAGAGAAAATGATGATCCTTTTTGGTGTGGGCATTCTCCGATCAGTATAAACTCTCTTGAAACTCATATATTTCTGCAGTCTGTGTTTTGAATTGTTGCATTCTGCGTGCCGGAAATGTAGAGGTCATGAAACAGATCTCTGTCTCCTCTTGGCATATTTCCTGGGCATTTCAGATCCTCCTCCTCTGGGAGGGGGGCATAGATATGTTCCACTGCATGGTCTCTGGGCTGCTGTGGGAAATTGTGCCTTTCGGTCCTCTCTGCTGCTAAGTGAGAAAGGGCCAGCAGCTCGGGCCTGCTGAGACTCTTTTCCTCTTCCTTCGAGACCTGGATTCCTGGATAGCTCTGGCTGCTGGGAAACTAGAGCAATTTTTGGAATGTGGCCAGCTTAGCCTGGCTTCAGTGTGAAGCCCTTCTGTGATAATAATAATAATAATGTTATTACTGTGTGTCCCCTCTCGGGGTCACCTGAAGAGTTTCCAGTGTTCTACCAGTCTCGACTGAGAGAGGGAGGCCTGTCCATTCCATTCCTAGCTCATGACCTTGTGACTCACAGGGCCCTGCTCTATCCACTACGCTGTGTCTCTGAGTAGCACAGTAATAATAATTATGGTATTTGTTATGCACTTACTATGTGCCAAGCACTAGTCTAAGCAGACTCCACAGCACTTATGTACATATCTGAAATGTATTCATTTATTTTATTGTCTGTCTCCCCCACTAGACTGTAAGCTTGTTGTGGACAGGGAATGTGTCTGTTTATTTTTCTATTGTACTCTCCTAAACGTTTAGTACTGTGCTCTGCACACAGTAAGAACTCAATAAATATGATTGACTGACTGAATGGCTGAACACAAGATCTGGGAAGATTAGAAGGCAGAAGTGCCTGATGTTCTTTGCCAACCACTCCTGCTCCCTCCAATCCCACTCCCTGTTCTGAGTCCAAAAGATCTCTGGATCTGGCCTGGATCCAGAGAGGATTCTCCAAATCAGATTCAGCAGGGCACAGCCCCACAAGTCTCTGCAAACCAAGTTGCAAATGATAAGCTGATGGAGGGCAGGAATCATATCGTACCTCCCCAGATGCTTAGTCCAGTGCTCTATACATAGTAACTCTTATTAAATGCAATTGACTGATTGAAATCTATACCTTAGAGTACAACCTCTGCCATGTATATACATGCAGCTCCGTGGGTGTGCTCATACAGATATCGGTCCCTTGAATTCAAAGAAGGCACTGCTGATGGTGAGATTTTACCAGGGTTATGGAAGTGGAGTTTCTAAATCCAGTTTACATCTATTCAACTAACCAGATGGTCAAGATAAATGTTTAGTCTAAAGTATTGTTCCGGTCCTTCCCTGGCAAAGCTGACTCACAACCGAGAATTAACGTCACAGTCACAGAGTTGAATATAATCAGTGAATTCTGTCTACACATAGTCAGTTTGCTGAAACTTTTTATCATCCATACTGTGAGGATATCAGCTTTGACCAGTTAGGCATGGTAGCCAACTGGACAGAGCAATGTAGAAGGTGCTTTTATGATACATAAAGCATGTTTTAGGGAAAACAAAATGCAGCGAACAGTTATTAGCAGTGCATTTTAAACATTAGTTTAGTCGTTCATGGGATTTTACATTTATGGCCTCACTTCATTTCATTCAGGCTATTACTTTTCCATCTTTCTGCCTGTCCAACCGACTTTCAATTATCCATGAGAATGGGAAACAGGGATAGGATGAATAATAAAAATTTGCAGATACTCCCCCAAATGTCATTTTAGCCAATGGTAGCCATTTCCTCCCCCACCAAACCTTTTTCCAGAGCTATTAACAAGTCGATAAATGGACTGACTAGTTTTTGTTTTAGGTTTTTATTTCCTCTGCCTTCCTTCTGGTAGACGTGCTAATGAGCAGTAAAATGTCCAAAAGGCAGGCAGCCTGAGGAGAAACAAAGTTTCAGGATAATCCAGAAAATAGATCAGCCATGAAAAAGTCCCTACTCCAGGTGCCCAGACCTGAAAATCACCAGAGCTGGGCTAATTAGAGCCAGGTGACTATCCAAAAATAAATCAATATATCCTTCTCCTCTTGGTATCCCTTTTTGTTTAGGTTGCAGCCCCTGAATAATGGAGAGTTGACTAGTGATTTTTCATCTAGCATCCAGGGCACAATGCAGAGGTCTGTTAATACCTTTTTGATGAATATCACAAGTTTGAAGGAAGATAATCTCTGTCTTAAATTCCAAGTTACATAATACCCGAGGTGGCAATTCTGCTGATTTGAGACTGGTTCCAAAAATGAAAGGAAAAAAAAAAGAAAAAAGGAAAAACTTTTGAAAAGAGCTGCTTGATCCCCAAGTTACATTTCCTCCATCTTTTGATTTGTTAAAAAGGAAAAGAAAACCTGGTATAATTCAGTAATGTAATAGAGAATTCAAACTCACTCAGAACAGGGCGAATAGAGCTCTGATGTGTGTAAAAGACTGAATGCAGACACCACACCACCAATGTTTTTTCAGCACAGAGGCAAAAGGCTCAGCGTAAAGCTGAAACGTTTATGAGGAGGACTAGTTTCCTTAATGACTGAATAATTCAGTTGCATACCTCACTCTAATTAGGGTAAAACTGTTTGGATCCTAATTGGTCCTGACGTGTGCCTGCTTAAAGAGATTCCCTAGGAATTATAGAGCTATGTACAGAGTTTAATTTGGCTGGTGGAATGAAATATAACACGGTTTCTACCCTTACCATGGAATGAGTAAGCTGCCAATATCATATATGCTTTGTTTCTGTGTTAAATTCATATTACAAATTGAACATTTCCACATGTGCATGTTGAGAAATTGAAGATTAATTGTCATGTATCTAATGATTGTGTGTTTTGCACAAACGTAGCTCTCTCTGCAATCATAAATTGTCAGTCAGAAGTATATTTCCTTTAGCCCCAAATAGTGTTGTGCATACAAACATGTATTTGCTCATGTAAATATGTTATATAAAATTCCTTGGTGTCAGTATAAAGAAACAGCAGAAGTAATGGGTAGGGATAGTGTCTCCTAACTAATTCATTTGATTGTATTTCCATCGTACTGAGTACAGTGCTCTGCATGCAGTAAGTGCTCAATAAGTACCATCGATTGATTGATGTATTAGTATTGATTGATGTATTAGTATTTATTGAGCACCCATTGGGTGGACTGTACTTGGGGTATAGGAATTACAAAATAAGCAAATGACATTCCTTGCCCATAAGGAACTTAGAATGGTGTCATTAATAATAATGATGATGATATTTGTTTTAGCACTTACAACATGCCAAGCAGTGTTCTAAGCTCTGGGATAGATACAGGGTAATCAGGTTGTCCCATGTGAGGCTCACAGTCTTAATCCCCAATTACAGATGAGATAACTGAGGCCCAGAGAAGTGAAGTGACTTGCCCAAAGTCACACAGCTGACAAGTTGGCGGAGCCGGGATTAAAACCCATGACCTCTGACTCCCAAGCCCGGGCTCTTTCCACTGAGCCACGCTGACATTATTTACAAGGTAAGTAATCAAAATAAATAATTGACTATAAAACTGCATAATCACCTGTAAGTATAGAAATGTTGAGAATAGGCATAAGTAAGCCCCTAAATGTGAGGGATATCTGACGGATTTTATAAGATTTCAGATGCTGGGGATTCATCAGGAAGGTGGGCTGGAGGAGGTGGGCTTCAGAGGGGATTTGAAAAGAGTGGGTGAGAAGATCAGATAGGTGAGATGAGGTGGTACTTTACCCCTTCCTATCTTTCCTCACTCCAGCCCACACACTTGGCTCATCAACCTACTCACTGCACCTCAATTTTATCTATGGCACCGATGACCTCTCGCCCATGTCCCATGAAGCAGCATGGCTTAGTGGAAAGAGCATGGGCTTGGGAGTCAGAGGTCATGGGTTCTAATCCCTACTCCGCCACTCGTCAGCTGTGTGACTTGGGGAAGTCACTTAACTCTCTGTGCCCAGTTACCTCATCTGCAAAATGGGGATGAAGACTGTGAGCCCCACATGGGACAACCTGATTACCTTGTATCTACCCCAGTGCTTACAGCTGTGCTGGACACATAGTAAGTGCTTAACAAATACCATGATTATTATTATTGTTATTCATATCTAACAATCACTGTCCCCAGTTTCAAAGGCTTAGTGAAGGCACATCTCCTCTTAGGGGTTTTTCCCCAACTAGACCCTCATTTCCTCTTCTCCCACTCCCTTCTGCATCATCCTTGTGCTTGGGTTTGCAACCTTTATTTACCCCTTTCTCAGCCTTACAGCACTTATGTTCATATCTATAAGTTCTTTATATTAATGTCAGTCTCCCTCTCTAGACTGTAAGGTTGTGGGCAGGGATCATTCCTACCAATTCTTTTGGATTGTACTGTTCCAAGTGCTTAGTAGTAATAATAATTGTAATGGTATTTGTTAAGCTCTATGTGCCAGGCACTGTACTAAGTGCTGGGCTGGGAACAGTGCTTTGCACATAGTAAGTGCTTAACACATCCCATAATTATTGCTATTATTAATGAAAGTTAATAAATGCCATTATTACTAATTCAAAAACAGCAGCAGCAATCTATTGAATGAAAAAGCATGGTTCACTGGAAAGAGCCTGGGCTTGGGAGTCAGAGGACATGGGTTCTAATTCCGGCTCTGCATCTTGTCAACTGTGTGACCTTGGGCATGTCACTTAACTTCTCTGTGCCTCAGTTCCCTCATCTGTAAAATAGGATTGAAGACTGTGAGTTCTACTTGGGACAACCTGATTATCTTGTATCTACCCCAGTGCTTAGAACAATGCTTGGCACATAGTAAACGCTTAACAAATACCAACATTATTATACAGTGAATTTCAGAAGGCTCAGACTCTGACCTAACACTAATGCCAGTGGAAAAGATCTGTCCTGATCATTCATGTATTCAATCATATTTATTGAGTGCTTACTGTGTGCAGAGTACTGTACTAATCACTTGGAGTGTACAATCTGGGCAACAGATAGAGATAATCCCTGCCCAACAACGGGCTCACAATCTAAAAGGGGGAGACAAACAACAAAACTAAACAAGTAGTCAGGTACCAATACCATCAAGATAAATAGAATCATAAATACATACACCTCATTAATAAAATAAATAGAGTAATAAATAGTATATACAAATATGCACAAGTGCTGTGGGGAGGAGAAGGGGGTAGAGCAGAGGGAGGGAGTAGAGGAGAAGTTCTGGATGAGGGCAAAGGGGTGTCCATATGAACTAGATTTCATTTCCAGATTTGATTCCTTCTGGATTTAAGTAAGGAGAGGTTTCTAAAACAAAAAGTCCCTAAGCCTTTCATATGTTAACAACAAATTCTAAAGGGGATCAGCCATGTTTGCATTTTATGCTGACTTAACAGAGACAGAAGCGGAAAGAGCATGGGTCTGGGATTCAGAGGATTTGGGTTCTAATCTTGGCTCTGCTACTTGCCTGTTGTATGACCTTGGGCAAGTTACTTAACTTCTCACGGGCTCAGTTTCTTCATCTGTAAAGCAGGGATTCATTACCTGCTCTCTCTCCTATTTAGACTGTGAGCCCCACGGAGAAAAATGATTGGGTCTGACTTGATTATCATTTCCTAACCCACTTAAGAAAAGTGAAGAAAAGTGTTCAGCACATAGTTATTATTAGAGATGATCCCGAGGTTTGTTTCTAAATGCAGCTCTAGGGGGTCATAATGTATACTTTCAGAGCATAGCCTAGGTTCCTTAAAAAAAGATGAGAGAGCTGAGGGACACACTTTAAGAGCTGCCACATATGTGGCCAGAATTCAGATCAGAGAAGGCATTTATCTAAAAATTCTGGTAGTTTCTTTAGTGTGTTTTTCTGAAGTTGGGGAATTATCCTCCTTAACTGGGGTATTTCTTAAGCACTTTTTGTGTGTCAAACACTGTACTAGTAAGCCCTAGGGTAGACATAATCTGACTGGACACAGTCCCTCTCCCACATTGGGCTCACCAACTAAGTAGGAGGAAGAACAGCTATTGAATTCCCATTTTACAGATGAGGAAATAATAATAATGTTGGTATTTGTTAAGTGCTTACTATGTGCAGAGCACTGTTCTAAGCGCTGGGGGAGAAACAGGTCGATCAGGTTGTCCCACGTGAGGCTCACAGTTAATCTCCATTTTACAGATGAGGTAACTGAGGCACAGAGAAGTGAAGTGACTTGCCCACAGTCACACAGCTGACAAGTGGCAGAGCCGGGAGTCGAACTCATGACCTCTGACTCCGAAGCCCAGGCTCTTTCCACTGAGCCACGCTGCTTCCCTAACTGGCAACTGAGGCAAAGAGAAGTCAAGATACTTGCCCCAGAGTCACATAGGCAAGTAGCAGAGAGGGAAATAAAACCCAGGTCCCTGATCCCTGGCCTGTGCTCTTTCCACTAGGTCACACTATTTTGACACCTCCATATTCATTCATTTCATTTAATTGTATTTATTGAGCATTTACTGTGTGCAGCACACTATACTAAGTGGTTGGAAAATACAATACAGCAATAAAGAGAGACATTCCCTGCCCACAACAGGCTTCCAGTCTAGAGGCGGGAGAAAGACATCAAAACAAGTAAACAGGCATTGATATAAATAAATAGAATTATAAATCTTTGTGGCCTTTATGCCAAATGGCCTGGAAAATAGTGTGGAGGCATAGAGGTTACCATGAAGGCAATCCTACCTTATGGAAAGTGACCCTCTTTTTCTCAAATTCCTCAAAGACCATATGTTTATGAACTGGTTTTTCAAGGTGACTCAACCCTTTCCCAAATATACTAAGGCTCAGTTTTGTCGCTGCTAATGAAGAGAAGGTAGGCGGAGGAAGGAAGCAGGTGGGACTCACTCTAAGGCCAGGTTAGGAGTTCAGAGGGACCGCCCTCATTTTCCCAAGGGATTTGCTTCTCCTCTTATCCATAGGACAGCCCAGGCTCCAGAAGCCCATATGGGATTGGGAGTCAGAAGGACCTGGGTTCTATTCGTGACTCCACCACTTGTCTGCTATGTGGCCTTGGGTAAGTCTCTTCACTTCTCTGTACTTCAGTTACCACATCTGTCAAATGGAGATTGAGAATGGGAGCCCTGTGTGGGACAGGGACTGTGTCCAACTCAACACTCAGTACACTCTCGGGAACAGAGTAAATGCTTAACAAATACCAGTTATTATTATCATCATTATCCCCACCACCACAGGGCTGGGGACAGAGCTGAGCTCCAATCTAGGACAAGCTGCAGAGAAGCAGCGTGGCTCAGTGGAAAGAGCATGGGCTTAGGAGTCAGAGGTCACGGGTTCTAATCCCGGCTCCGCCCCCTATCAGCAGTGTGACTTTGGGCAAGTCACTTAACTTCTTGGTACCTCAGTTACCTCCTCTGTAAAATGGGGATTAAGACTGTGAGCATCATATGGGACAACCTGATTACCTTGTATCTATCCCAGGGCTTAGAACAGTGCTCGGCACATAATAAGTGCTTAACAAATGCCAATATTATTATTATCATTTGATTGTGACACCCTCCCATTGCATCCAAACTGCTCCCTTCTCCCTTTCTCTCATGGCAGGGGCAGGGGCGACCCCAGTATGGCCCACCACAGATGAGACTTTCCCAGCTGGGTGAGAAGAACTACCATCCCCACCTCCACCTCCTGGACTATGAAGGCAGTGGGAAAGAGGCTGGGCTTTTCCGGTGTGTGTTGACCCGTGCGTGAGCACAGTCCTGTGCTCAGGACTGT
This sequence comes from Ornithorhynchus anatinus, assembly GCF_004115215.2. Classification (NCBI taxonomy): domain Eukaryota; kingdom Metazoa; phylum Chordata; class Mammalia; order Monotremata; family Ornithorhynchidae; genus Ornithorhynchus; species Ornithorhynchus anatinus. Next base: position 162,703,208 of record NC_041728.1, read on the forward strand.
GGGAGGGGCAGGATCTGAGATGCATACAGATTACATCTTGATTTCTATCTCAGTTTCTTCATCTGCAAAATGGGATAACAATACCTCCATTCATATGTGTGTCACAGAGTTGTTGGGAGTGCAAAAATGACATAAACAATGTGAAAATATTTGGGGAACAAAAAAATGCTCTAAAAGGTAGTTGTTCAGCAGCCTAGGGCACTGAGAGAAGTTGTTGTTCTTGTCATCCCTCCTCAACAACAACATGAAAGCTTAGCCTTTTCCTAATGGCGGGAGGAGGCCCGCTCCACATTTGGTTGTAGTTCAACCCCTTCACCTTGGGATTCGTAGAACTAATTCGTCACCCAGACACATCCCTGAACCAATCAGTCTATCAAATGCCTCTTCTGCAAATCACATCCTGAAGCGGGCCTCTCACAGGCTCCCCAAAGGTTCTGGTGCCATTGCTTCCAAATTTCTGTCATTCAGTCATTCAGTTGTATTTATTGAGTGCTCACTGTGGGCAAAGCACTGTACTAAGCACCTGGGAGAGTACAATATAACAGACACATTCCCTCCCACAACAAGCTCACAGTCTAAAGAAGTTGGGTTGGAAACTAGTCCCTGTCCCACCTGGGGCTCTCAGTCTCAATCCCCATTGTCCAGATGAAATAACTGAGGCACAGAGAAAGTGAAGTGACTTACCTAAGGTTACACAGCGGAAGAGTGGCAGAGTAGGGATTAGAACCCATAACCTTCTGGCTCCCAAGCCCGTGCTCTATCCACTACATCATGCTGCTCTCACCTCCACACTAGGCATAGGGGACCTGAACAGGCAGATTTTTCCACAAATCAGCTCGTGGAAAGTACTCAACAATCAACTTCGCCCACCAATTGGACACTGGATGGGAACACCAATTAGAAGAGGGCTCCTCATTTCCTGTGGGGATCATACATTAGGAAATAGCTCAGCTTTCATGTTGTTGTTGGGGAGGGACGACAAGAACAGCAACTTCTCTCAATGCCCTAGGCTGCTGAACAACTACGTTTTAGAGCACTTTTAATTCCCCAAATACGTTCACAATATTTATGTCATTTTTGCACTCCCAACAACTCTGTGACACAAGTATAAATGGAGGCATTGCTATCCCATTTTGCAGATGAAGAAACTGAGATAGAAATCATGACTTGCCTAAGGTTACACCACAGGTTAGTGAGACAGCAGAGACTTGAACCCAAGTCCTCCAGCTTCCAGACCAGCGCCCTTACAGGGCAACAACCTGCCTCCCCTAATGAGGCTGTGGAATTTTCTGACTAAGCCCTCCTTTCCTCTTCTCCCATTCCCTTTTGAGGCTCCCTGACTTGCTCCCTTTATTCATCCTCCTCAAAGCCCCACCACACTTATGTACCTATCTGTAATTTATTTGTATTAATGTCTGTCTTCCCCTCGAGACTGTAAGATCATTGTGGGAAGGGAATGTGTTTGTTTATTCTTATATTGTACTCTCCCAAGTGCTCAGTACAGTGCTCTGCACACGGTAAGTGTTCAATAAATAGTACTGACTGACTGAATGATTGACAATGGTACCTGGGCTTGTGTGAGACTTGAACTTTTGAATGTTTTTTTCCCCGTGAAAGTTATGTTTTGGGGCAAATTGAATGTTTGAGCTGAGCTAACGTGCCATGTTGATGTAACCACTGCTGGTATCCTTTTTGAGATCTCCAAACTCTAATAACCAGCCCACTTGTTTGATTGACAGTTTTCAGGATTTTTGAGGCTATTCTCTAACTCCTCACCTCCAATTAATTTCACTATCTGCCACTCAGCTGCCCAAACAGTTGTATGGTACATGATGAGTTGAAATAGAGCTAAACGTAAATTAAGGGGGTAAAAGAAACACTTTAAGGTCACCCAGCAGGCTGGCTAATTTACAAATGTAGATATTGCATGGACCACTCCCTTCTCCTTGAAACACTATTTCTGACATAGAATTAATCTTGTTCATCTTTCTACCTTATTTGCTAACTCCTCTTCTCCCTAACAGCCCCTAATTGTAGGTGTTCTGCAAGTATCTGTTCTCTCTCCCCGCTCTTTAGACTGTAAAATCACTGTGGGCAGGGATTATGTCTGTTTATGGTTACACTGTACTCTCCCAAGTGGTTTAGTACAGTTCTTTGCACACAGTAAGCACTCAATAAATACAATTGACTGACTCTCCTTCTTGCTCTACACTACTCTTTTGGGAAACTCATCAGATCAGATGGCTCTAAATATCATCTTCATGCAAAAGACACCCAAATCTATCTCTCCAGCTCCAAACACTTACAATCCCACAACTCCCCTTGCTCCCGAGATGTCTACACTTGGTTGTCTGGCCAGTACTTGAAACTTAAACACAACCCAGACTAAACTCCTCATCCTTCCACTTAGACTCACATCGTCTGCAAACCTTTCCCATCTCTCTTAATCACACTACTATCCTTCCTTGTTGCAGAAGCCTGCAGTGTTGGTGTCATCCTGCCTTTTCACTATCTTTCAACCCTCTAACTTAATTAACTGTTAAAACTCCTTTCTACCGAAATTAATGTTTTAATCCAGAGTCTTGTCATATTACAGCTAGATTCTGTTAGTCTTCCAACTGCTTTCATTTATTCATTCAATCATATTTATCGAGTGCTTACTGTGTGCAGAACACTGTATTAAACTTTTGGGAAAGTACAACAATACACAGACACATTCCCTGCCCTCAGTGATCTTACGGTTTAGAGGGGGATACAGACATGAATATGAATAATTAAATTACAGATATGTACATAAGTGCTGTGAGGCTGGAAGGTGGGGAATAACAAAGGGAGCAAGTCAAGGTGACAAAGAAGGGAGTGGGAGAAGATGAAAGGTGGGGGGCTTAATCAGGGACGGTGTCTTGGAGATGTGCCTTCAATAAGGCTTTGAAGTGGCGGAGTGTAATTGTCTGTCAGATTTGAGGAGGGAGGGCATTCTAGGCCAGAGGCAGGACATAGATGAGGGGTCTGTGCTGAGATAGATGAGACTGAGGCACAGTGAGAAGTTTAGGTTTAGAAGGGTGAAGTGTGAGGGTTGTAGTAGGAGAGTAGTGAGGTGATTCAACCGTGGCTTCAGTGACTCTGTCCTCTCCTTGTTCTCCTCATCTCTCTGGCCATTAATTCTCAGTCTCCTTCACGGACTCCTCCTCTGCCTACTACCCCATAGTAGTCCCTCAAGGTTCAGTTCTGGGACCCCTTTTATTCTCCATCTACACCCACTCGCTCAGAGAACTCATTTGTTCCCATGGCTTGGACTACCACATTTATGTGGATGATACCCAAATCTCCATCTCCTCCCCTGTTCTCTCTCCTTCTCTCTAATCTCGCATCTTCTCCTGCCTTCATCTCTACTTGTATGTCTTCCTTTCACTTCAAACTTACCATGTCCAAAACAGAGCTCCTTACCTTTCCACCCAAACCCAGTCTTCTCCTGATTTTCCCTTCACTGTAGATGGCACTACATCCTTCCTGTCTCAGAAGCCCGTGGCCTTGGTGTTATCAATCAACTCACATATTCAATCCATCACTAAATCCTATTGGTCACAACGTAGCTAAAATCCTCCCTTTCCTCTCTGTCCAAACTGCTATAACATTAATACAATCACTCATTCTATCTTGACTAGATTACTGCATCAGCCTTCTTGCTGACCTCTCAGGCTCCTGTCTCTCCCCACTCCAGTTCATACTTCACTCTCCTTCCCAGATGATTTTTCTACAAAAATGTTCAGGACATGTCACCCACCTTCTCAAAAAACTGCAGTGGTTCCCCAACCACTTCCATATCAAACAAAAACTCCTATTGGCTTTAAAGCACTACACCACCTTGCCCCACTATACCTCACCTCACTTCTCTCCTCTACAAGCAACCCGAATTCTTCGCTCCCCTTGGATTAACCTTCTCACTGTGCCTCGATCCCACCTGTCTCACCACATCCTGTCTCTGGCCCAGGAAGCCCTCCCTCCTCAAATCTGACAATCACTATCCCCCCATTTAAAGCCTTACTGAAGGCACATCTCCTTCAAGACACCTTCCCAGACTAAGCTCCACTTTTCCTTATCTCCCACTCCCTTCTGCTTCACCCTGATTTGCTCCCTTTGTTCTTCCCCGCTCCCAGCCCCACCGCACTTATGTACATATCTGAAATTTTATTTGTGTTGATGTCTGTCTCCCTTACTCTAGACTGTAAGCCCGTTGTGGGCAGGGAATGTAACTGTGTATCGTTGTACTCTCCAAGTGTTTAGTATATTGTTCTGCACACAGTCAGAACTCAATAAATATGATTGAATGAAGATGGGGGAAAGGTGATGGAGTGCTTTAAAGCCAATGGTGAGGAGTTTTGTTTGAGGCAGAGGTGGATGGGCAACTACTGGAGTTTTTTGAGGTGTGGGGAGTCACGTCTTCAGTGTTTTTGAAGAAAAATGATCCGGCAGCAGAGTGAAGTATGGACTGGAATGGGGAAAGACAAGAGGCTGGGAGGTCAACGAGGAGGCTGATGCAGTAATCTAGGTGGGCTAAGATGAGTGACTGTATTAACACAATAGCAGTTCAGATGGAGAGGAATGGGCAGATTTTAGCAAGGTAGTGAAGGTGGTTCAGACAAGATTTATTGATGGATTGAATATGTGAGTTGAATGACAGAGAGGAGTCAAGGATAACACCAAGGTTATGGACTTGTGAGACAGGAAGGATGGTGGTGCTGATTATAGTGATGAGAAAGTCAGGGGGAGGATAGGACTCATTTCCTCTATGCTTCACACTGCCCCATAGATCATCTTTTTGAAGCTAACAATCAGCATATTCATTCAATAGTATTGAGCGCTTACTATGTGCAGAGCACTGTACTAAGCGCTTAGAATATACAATTCAGCAACCGATAGAGGCAATCCCTGCCCAATGACAGGCTTAAAGCATATATCTCCTCTCTACTCACAATGTTCCACTGACTTCCCAATTCTTTCTGCCCAAAGTAAAAACTGCTTAAGATAGACGTCAAGGATCTCCACCAACTCTCCCCATCTCACATATAAATCCTCTTCAGTCAGCTTATCCCTTTGATCTGTCATACCACAACTCTCAATATGTTCAAAGCCCTCCTAAATCACACCACCTCACTCCAATTAACTCCCAATAGTCTGACTCATATCAACCCATTAGTCACCTCTAGATCTGAGATTTATTAATGTTCTCCCTTGTTACTTGTGTATCTATGTAGACTTGATTATTTTGTTCAGTATTATTTATCTGACTATCCTTTTTTGTGCCTTAGGTACTTCATCTGTAAAATGGGGATTAAGACTATCAGCCCCATGTGGGAAATGGGCTGAGACCAACCTGATTAGCTTGTATCTACTCAGCATTTAATACAGAGCCTGGAACATAGTAAGTGCTAAACAAATACCATGAAAATGTAAGCACTCAATAAATACCAGTGATTTGGGGAGGGAACCTTTCTCGTATTTCATGGTTAATATAGTGCACTTCACCCAGTAGGGACTCAATAAATCCTATTACTACTATGGACAGCAGAGAGAAACTACAGCTGTTCCCATACCAATCAGTCTGAGGTGACTCCTTTGAAGCAAAGGCATGAGCAGGAATATGAACGAAAGTGGCACAATAGCAAAGCGTTTCAAGCTCTGAAAATGATGAATTCACCCACAAACCACTTTTTCAGTGTTTACAATGTAGAAGTGACTGGCAGCCTCCATTAGCAAGCTATGTAACCATCTTCAGCTGAAAAATCACATCCCAATATGAAGGAGGATCAGATTTGAGAAGTCCTTCTGTTACTGTCTAAGGGCATAAATACAATTCTCTCAAGATTTTAAATCAGTGACTTTAAACACCGTTAAGATGGAAATTGGCAATGCTTTGTCTCCATTCACCGACTCATTTCAAAATGCTTCATGCCCATGTTTGGGCCTTGAACATGAAGGGAATCAGGTAGGTAATGAAATCTCAGATGAATGTAAAATTAATGCTTCTACTTAATTTTTGTTGTGTTTTCATAGAAATGCACTTTTGCAACTGGCTTCCCAAGTGATTTTAAATACCTGTGCTCTTGAGTTTTTATATTCCAAGAAGAAAATGAAGGGAGCCAAGAAACAATTTGTCATTTTGCTCTATGAAGAAATAGTTGGATGTGAAAGTTTGTGATATACTTTTATCTTAGTTTTTTTATTATTACTACTATTAATAAAAATGATATATCTTAAATGCTTACTATGTGCCAAGCACTGTTCTAAGCACTGGGGAGGATACAAGCAAAATCTGGTTGGACATGGTCCCTGTCCCACATTGGGCTTATAGTCTCAATCCCCATTTTATAAATGAAGTAACTGGAGCACAGAGAAGTGAAGTAACTTGCCCAAGGTCACACAGCAGACAAATGGCAGAGTCAGGATTAGAACCCACAATCTTTTGACTTCCAGACCTGTGCTCTATCCACTTTGCCGATAGCAATAATGATAGTAATAATTGTGATATATTAGTCAATCAATCAATGGTATTTATTGAGCACTTATTGTATGCAGAGCACTGTACTAATACTAAGCACTTGGGAGAGTACAACACAGCAGAGTTGGTAGACACACGCCCAGCCCACAAGGAGCTTTCAGCCTGGAGGGGAAGGCAGACAATAATATAAATAAATTATGGATATGTGCATAAGTGCAGTGGGAATGAAGGAGTGGTAATTAAAATGTGCAAATCTAAGTTCAAGGGTGACAGAGAAGAAATAATGAGGGCATAGGTGGGGAAGTTCTCTTTGAAGAGATGTGCCTTCAAAATAAGGCTTTGAAGGTGAGGAGAGCAATTGTCTGACAGAGATGAAGAGGGTGGGCCTTCCAGGCTGAAAGCAGGACGTGGGAGAGACGTCTCTGGTGAGATAGATGAGATCCAGGTACAGTGAGTAGGTTGGCATTAGAGGAGAGAAGTATGGATTTTGGGTTGTAGTAGGATAACAGTGAGTTAAGGGGACAAGATGATGGCTTTTAAGCTAATGGTAAGGAGTTTCTGAATGATGTGGAGGTAGATGGGTAAGCACAAGAGGTTCTCCAGGAGTGAGGAAACATGGACTGAACGTTTTTGTAGAAAAGTGATCCAGGCAACAGAGTTAAGTATAGACTGGAGTGGGGAGAGACAAGAGGCAAGGAGGTCAGCAAAGAGACTATCGCAATCAAGGTGGGATAGGATAAGTGTATGGATTAGCATGGTAGTAGTTTCGATGACACATTGGGCACAGAAAATGGTTGTCCTTTGTTGTGTTGTACTTAATATTTGTGGCACCTGATGCTGTTTTCTCTTTCCCCCTTGTCTTTCTTTTGCTATGAAATTTTGCTCAAATTTTGTTCACCCTACTAGTCTGTTAGTCTGTTCATGGCAAGAGCACGGGGTTGGGAGTGAGAGATTATGGGTTCTAATCCCAGCTCAGCCATTTATCAACTGTGTGACTTTGGGCAAATCACTTATCAAATGAATTCTCTGTGCCTCAGTTATATCATCTGTAAAATGGGGATTAAACCTGTGAGCCCCACATGGGACAACCTAATTAACTTGTATCTCCCCCAGAGCTGAGAACAGTGTTTGGCACATAGTAAGAGCTTAACAAATACCATCATTATTACTATTCCTATTTTTCAGCTGTAATGCAGCATTGCTTTTCGTCCTTTTGTCGTGTCATTTAAAGGTTTTCCATATCTTCCTTGCTTTCAGTTTCCCAACTTCAGCTCTCCAGATAGCAGTTGTGTGGATACCCTGCTGTCACTCATTCTCCTCATGTGTCACATCCATCAAAGCTGTATTAAGGTGAGCATAGCTTCAAACCTACGTTCCCCCAGAAACCTCTGATCTTTTGACCCACTCCAATTTTCTGAAGTCATTGTACCCTATTTGGTCTCCATATTCTAACTACCTTCTCTTGATGCACAAATCTGTGTCTCAACACACCTCTTTAATTCTGCCTCTCCTACACCCAGGAACATTATTTCTCCATTCTTATTGACCCCCGTGTCCATTGTCTATGTCAATTTATTTCAGAATTTTAACTCCCTCCTCAAACCTCCTGCCACCCCACCCAACTTCCTCTCTTGCATCTAATGACCTGTTCACATACATTAACAATAGAATTGAAATCATCAGGTGTGATCCTCTAAATCTCCACTGCTTCTCTCAAGTTCCTCCATACTCCTGCCCCCTATTCGACTCTCCTATTTTTCCCAGCAGTAGCTCAGGAGGAGATCTCCTCCATCTTCTCAAAAATGTATCCCCTCCACCTGCACCTCCAACCCCATCCCTTCATACCTTAACAAAAAGCTAGCCATCTTCTTTCTTCCTTCCCTGACTGCCATCTTCAGCTGTTCATTCTCCAGTGTCTTCTTCCCCACTGCTTTCAACATGCTCATTTATCCCCTACCCTAAAAAAACCCCTCCCTTGGCCCCATGGTTCCCTCCAACTATCACTATCACCCCATCCCCCTCCTACCAGTCCTCTCCAAACTCCTTGAGCAAGGTGTCTACGCATGCTGCATCCACTTCCGCTCCTTCGATTCTCTCCTTGATCTCATCCAATCTGGCTTCTGCCCCCTTCACTCCATAGATCATCCCTCTCAAAGGTCATTGAAGGCCTCCTTCTCCCCAAACTCAACAGCCTTTACCCCATACAGTCTTCCCTGACCTCTCAGCTGCCTTCGACACTGGAGACCACCCTGTACGCCTTGAAATATTACCTAACCTTGACTTCACTACACTGACCTCTCCCGGTTCTCCTCCTCTCTCCCTGGCAGGTACTTCTCAATCTCTATCACAGGTACCTCCTCTGGCTCCCCACCTCTGGCAGTAGGAGGCCCTCACAGCTCAGTTCTGGGTCCCCTTCAAGTCTCTATATGCACCCATTTCCTTGGAGAATTCATCTGCTTCCACAATTTCAACTATCATCTCTATGTAGATTAATTCATTCAATTATATTAATTGAATCCTTATTGTGTGCAGAGCACTGTACTAAGTGCTTGGGAGAGTACAATACAACATCACATTCCCTGCCAACAACAAGCTCACAGATTCTACCCACAAATCTACCCCTCCATCCCTGAGCTCTCTCCTCCTTTGAAGTCCTGCATTGTCTCCTGCCTTCAGTAAATCTCCACTTCAAAGACCTGCTGACATCCCAAATTTAATGTGTCCAAAACAGAACTTCTCATCTTCCCACCCAAACCTTGTCCTGCTCTTGTCTTTTCCATCACTGTAGACAACATCACTATTCTATCCCAAGCCCCTAACCTTAGCATTATCCTCAATTCATCTATCTCTTACAACCTACATTTTCAGTCTGTCACCAATCCTGTTGATCCTACCTTCCTATTACTAAGGTCGTTCCTTTCCTCTCCATCCAAACTTCTACTACTCTGATCCAAGCACTTATCCTATCATAGCTTGATTACTGCATTAGCCTCCTGGCTGACCTCCCTGCTCTCTGTATTTCCCCTTAGTGGTCTATACATCGTTCTGCAGCCTGGATCATTTTCCTAAAGAGTTCAGTCCACATTTCCCCACTCCTCAAGAATCAATCAGCTCTCTCACTCCTACCTTACTGATTTCCTACTACTCCTCAGCCCACACATTTGGGTCCTGTAGTACCAGCCTACTCACTGTACCTCTATCTTGTCTAAATCCTTGCTGACTCTTTGCCTACCTCCTCCCTCTGGAAGTTCCCGCCCCTTCATATATGACAGACCACTGGTCTCCTCACCTTTGAAGGCTTATTAAAATCACATCTCCTCCAAAAGGAAAACCTTTTTTCCTGATTAAGCTTTCATTTCTTCTACTCCCTCTCTTTCATGGCTCACCCTCCCACTTGGATCCCATCCTTGGTCCCAAAGCACTTATGAATTGTCATTTATTTTACATCAGTCTCCTCTAGCTGGTAAACTCCTTGTGAGAAGGGAATGTGTCTACCAACCCTGTTGCAGTGTACTCTCCCAAGTGGTTTAGTACAGTGCTTTGCACATAGTAAACACTCAGTAAATGCATTGCTCAATTGATTAATGTGCTACCACACTGTCATTACCTAAAGGCTTTCCCAATGAATGAGTTAGAGCCAGCTCTGATTTTCCCCCTCAGCCTTCTTCCTCAAAGCCTACCCAATTCTCGAGCCCCTGAGAAAATGCACTGGGCTCAGTCAAGAAAGCTCATAAGGGCCATAACTTTAAATCACTTTAGATCCCGGAGGAGAAGTGCCACTACATGACTAATCACCCATATGAAAAAATATTACGGTGTAAAAGATTCTTTGTTTTTGTAATCCTTTATTCTTTTTTTAGTTGCTCCTCCCATAGTAATGTACTGAAATGCATAACAGTTACATTGTACAAAGCATTTGAAGAAAGTACCTCAACCTGCCAATTATTTCAAAATGAGATTATAAACAAAAAGAAAACAAATCTGGTCCCTCAATGAAGGGCAAAATAACTGAATACAGTTTGTTATTTATTTATTTCTTTTAACATAAGTCTGGAACACTTCATCTTACAAATAGGATTAACATGAACGTAACATCACACAAGCTTGCAGACAACCAGCATAAAATATCGGGTACAGTCTTAATCAGAAGAATCATGCTTTCATGAAGAAATTATAACTGTTTATACAATTGAAACAATTTACCGTATTACAAAAAACTAAGTCGCATCTATTCGTTATTTAGTTCATTAAAAGGAAACTAAAACAAAAGGAATGTAAGAAAACTCAAACACTGTCTGGCACTCCCATGCTCACAGGACGGTTCTCCTTGCTCCTTGAAGGACAGTTGTCCTCGCTCCTTGACGGACAGTACGTGGGGTGTGCCTTGGCATCATAAAGTAGTGGCGGACTGGAACAGTGCTATTTTAATCAACAAACAACAGTTTGCCAACAAATAAATACGTGGTATACACACACACAACACAGAAAGGTTTTTCTTCTTTTAAAAGCGACATGATTGTCTAAAATTAAAATGTATTACGATGATCGGACAAACATTTTTAGTAGTGGCACAGTGGTACTGATGATGAACAGAATGATTTCACTGACTTAACCTCTTTGAGCATCGAACATCCATAGTTTACAATATACACATACCTTTCATGTATTTTTTTTCTCTTTTTTTAACAATGCAGTTAAGAAGGCAAGGGTTAAGTAAAACAAAACAAAATACTCAATACTCCCTGTTATCAGTTTCTACAATAATCGATAGTGTGCATGTCATATAACTACTTCAGTCTTCAAAGGGTTAAAATACATAACGCTTGAACAAAAGAAAAGAACGGTAGATAAAAGCAACTGTTCCCAATCATGTGTCAAATGATCTTGTAGAAAAAAAAAGATTCCATTTCTTTAATTTAAAGGAGTGCTCACAAATGCATCAGTGTCACCTTTTCAACTCCCTCCCTCCACCACCCCACCCTCCCATCATCCCAAAGCTGGATGAACAGGGAGGTATCTTCCCCCAAGGTTTTCAGTTTCATTGAATCTTTAATTTTTTTTTTTTTATGTTGTATTGATCCTCCAGAAGTCAGCAGCTGCCTTTGCTGTGCAAAACAAAATATTGAGAATAAATAGTTTTTTTCTTTTTCTTTCTTTTTTCTTTAAAATTATTCAGTTTAAGGTCACCAGACTTTAAATTAGTGACCCTGCAGATTTATAAGGCATCCTGCTCAGCAGTCTTTTAAATAGTCAGTCATATAGGAAAGAGCCATGCTACTGGTGGACTTGGTCCCATTTTGATCAGACTTGACAGTGTCATACATGGCTAATGGACTGGATAGCGCTGGATTCTGCAGCAGCTCTTGCCATACTGTGCCACGTATTGGGAGAATTGTGAGATGTCGAATGGAGGGAGTCCTTGTCAGAGAGTGACAACATCATAGCGTAGGCCTGGAACAGAAAAGGAAGAACACCGGTGAGGACTACTTGAAAGACATAAGTTTCTAATTAAAATAATGAACATCCATGCACCCGTGACTATGTCACTGATTAGGTCCAAATGTCCAAATGTAGGTAGGTGATGAAACTTAAAGAACACATGGCAGTTCACCACCTTCAAGTACAAGAAGCTCTTCTAATCTGAAAGTGATCGAATACCTGCCTGGCAGGAAAAAGAGGTGTTCTGTGATATGATCCATTTTCTTCCCTAATGGCAAGTCAAATCCTTAATAACGGTTCCATGGCTCCTTCATTAGTGCCAACCCAAATAGCCTAATGTTCAGCCTTGACTTTTCCTTGCTGATTGTGATTATTGGTCTCTGTGCTAAACTTGCTTGCTGTTGAGCTGGAATCACCAAAGTTGTGTCAGACAGTCCACTGGTGAATAAACAAATGTAGAATGTTGCTGCTAAGTGGTATTTTCATCCCTTTGAATTGGGGTGAGGGGGGTGGCTGGACTGTGATATATATCTGCCTTCATCATACTTAAATCATAGGAGTATGTTGTTGAATACTGGGATTATCTTTCTCAACCAACACACACATAGAATCTCAATCTTACCACAACCCCAGAAGCTCCTGCACTCAGAACTTGAGCTCCATGGAGGCAGGGATTGGGTATACAGTGCTAAATGCTTAGTACAGTGCTCTGCACACAGTAAGTGCAAAATAAATATGATTGAATGAATATTGTCGGCTGTGTGACTGTGGGCAACACAGTCTGTGCCTCAGTTCCCTCAACTGTAAAATGGGGATTAAGACTGTGAGCCCCACGTGGGACAACCTGATTCCCCTATGTCTACCCCAGCGCTTAGAACAGTGCTCGGCACATAGTAAGCGCTTAACAAATACCAACATTATTATTATTATTATTGCACTCTCCCAAATGCTTAGTAGAGTGTTTTGAAAAAGTTCTCAAACTCAAGAAATTTGTGCTTCAGCTTCCTCCTGCTTAGATTGTGTAAACCCCATGTGGGAAAGGGATGGGGTCTGACCTGAACATCCTGCTTCTACCCCAGAGATTAATACAGTGTCTGGAACACAGTAAGGGCTTAAATGCTTACAGAAAAAAGCATTTCTACATGTACTACTGCTGGGATAGAAACAAATAATTGCAAACAGACCCAGGCTCATAGAAGTCCAACTATCAAAGACGTAGGGAGAGGGTAGCATCTTATCCTCATTTTCAAATCAGGTAATCGAAGCCCCAAGAGGTTAAATGACTAGGCCAAGGTCACCCAGGGAGCCAGTGGTTTGGAGTAGAATGGGGATCAACTAGACTTCTAGCCTCATGATCTTTTCACTATTTCAAGTTTCATCCCTAATTCAATGACACACAGGTGGAGAAATTGGGATTAGCGACTGTAAACTCACTGAGGGCAGGGAGCATGTCTAACTCTGTGATCTTGTATTCTTTAGTACAGTGGTCTGCACCTAGTAAGTGCTCAATAATTCAGTAATGATTGACTGAAATCCTAAAAATGCAGAGCAATATAATATTCAACCCAATCTAGACCATGCTAGCCCAGTAATTTCAGGATTGAGAAAGACTAACCCATTAAAGCAATGTAAATCATCTAGCATGGATGGAGCACTGTGGGAATGGATTGGCCTTTTCAGGCTGTGAGCCAGGAAGGAACGGATCAGCAAATAGTGTTAGAGGTGCTCTGCTCCTCAAATCTCTGCCACACCTCCCCAACTCTCAAGGATTTGTGCTGGTATTTCTTAGAGCAAATTTTGGAGGCAGTCCCATCTGTTCCAGAAGCAAGAAATAATGCACATCCCTGAAGTTTGGGCCCTCAAAGATGAGAGCCTGGAGTGCTCCAAAATAGCACCTAGTGGGAAATTATAACAATGGAGTTGGGTCAAGAGAGGCAAGAGTGACCTGCATCTCTGAGCAGCATCCACTACGGTACTCGTTTGAAACGCAATTACCAGACATCCCATTCTAGGTAGGATGGTCATGAATTTTTGTGCTCTGTCCCCTAGGTCGATAGATCAGGATACTTTTGGTAAAGTGCTCCGGACATAGTAAGTGCTCAATAAATACGCTTGATTGATTGATCAGGGTCCCATTTTTAATTAGGTGGTGGACAAGAGCTGAGAGCCGGGTAGGCAACTATCAAGCAAGAAAGCACCAGAATGAGGAAGAAGTCACTTCAGTGGTGGATTGCTACCATCCTGGCTATTACCACCACAGCTGGAGTGGCTACTTCCCATAGGTCTCCAGGGTTGCCACAATAACATGGCTGAGTCATGCTGGAAACCACCAAACTCCAAGTCCTAATGCTTTGCTTTTTTACTTTCACTTTCTCCCTCTTCATCTTCCCTCTCTCCTTTCCTGCCTTCCCTCTTCTTCATCTCCCCTCTTTTCCTATCTCCCACTTTCCTCCTCTCCTTTACTCCATACTTCCTCTCCTCTTTCCTATCCTCCCCTTTCAAAATCCTCTTCCTTTCTATATCTTCATCCTTCCTTCTCTCTCCTTTTTCTTCTCCTGTCCCATTTTCTGCTCTCCCTAAGGTAACCAAGTTTTCTGGACACCTTATTTTGGGAGGGAGTAACAGGGAGCCAGAGATCAGCTAACTCCAATTTTTCACTTGAGATATTGTCTCTCTCACTGTCAAATAAACGTGTAGGCCAAGATTTTAACAGCTGAGGAAAGGATTTGGATTTACGGCATGCAAATCAGCAAGTTACATTTAATAGGATAATTTCATATGGGTTTCAGGGGGGCATCTAATTGGTTTAATTGCAATTTTTCAGGATAGAGATAGGTAATAAAAATATTTACAGACTTGTCACTGAGTGCAAACGACTCCCAGCAAAGTGAAAGAATGAAGGTGTTAGTAGTGACAGAAACTAACTGCTCTGTTTAGATTCATGCCTATAGACCATGAGCAAATATGACACCTCGGTTTGGTGAACCCCATTCAACAGTATGTCACACAGACTTAGATGTGGTGGAAAATGTATTATTTGTGGCTATATTTGTTCTTCATCATGACCAGAATCAGTGATTCAGAACATTTTTCAAAAACCAGGGTGATTTGGAACAGAGCATCTCCCTAGTATGGTTCAGACTTCATAAGATCACATGGAGGGAGTTTTTGCCCTTTGGACAATTGAAAAAATGAACATCTACATGCACAAATGTTGATAATGGTTTTCTCTGCAATTGAAGTCTGAGCAAATATTCACCTGTGACTTGGACTTTCTGAATAACGGCTGTTTTAGGTCCTCCGGCAGGTGGGACGTACTAAAAGAAGCCAGTTCAGCTTCGTTATATTGATTCTCTTCCATTTTCCTCATTTTGAGGCTATCTGTGAAGTGCCTTATATGGTCCAAAGCAGAAAGTCCAGTTTTATACTCCTCCTCTTTATACCTAAAACGAACCAATAGGAAGCTTAGTTTTTTTTCTAGTTCGTTATTTGATTATATCCTTTTGAATGACCCCCTGACCACTTTTAATGCTTAAGTATGCTTATAATTTGCAGTACAAGTCAGAATACATCAACCTCCAGGCCAACACTCTACTTAGATAAATCTCTCCCTCTGTGAGTTTTAGGGGCTGGATGATGGAGCAGTAAAGAAAAAAAGAGTGAAAATTACCTATAGTTCAAAATTAAATTTGAATGGTTTCTCTGATTATATTTTTTTATTCTTTAAAGACAAAGCCTATGTCAATACAGCAATAATGACAGCAACAATAATAATAATAACGATATTTGTTAAGTGCTTACTACGTGTCAAGCACAAAGCAAGTATTTTCCAACTATCCTTTACATTTTGGTCAAAACATTTTCCGCCTGCTTATGGTATTTAACTGGGACAGAGAGCAAATATATTCAAGTTTTTACTCCCCAGATATTTCAATGAAAACAAACACTGAAAACATACAACAGTACTCATTCCGCTTCTGCACTGAGAAAGCAACATCAGCACATATATCTGAAAACCATCTTTAACTCTACATGTGTTGCTTCGTCCCTGATTTCCCTTCACCGTACTAGATCTCTTCTTCATAATTCCAGACTCTATCATCTTCACTGAGTTCCCATTCCTCTGTATCAGTTTTACAGCATTTTTAAAAATTTGTTTTTAAATAGGACAGAATATTCTGCTTCCCTGGAGCCTTTATTCTAAACTCATCAAGTGATCTCCATTCCAGTAGTTTGATTACAAAGATAATACTGCATATGGATATTGATGTCCCGTTTCAACACTGAACAGGCATTGGGTTAGGAATGAAGACCTTTTTCATCTTTATTTTATCTTTATCATCCTGACATCAAAACTTCATGGAGTGGGAAATTAAAATACATCTCCAAGATTCTGTTTTAGGTATCTACCATCACGTTCTAAAATTGGTCCTGAGAAAAAAGGCCTTGAATATGTTGCATGATGGTTCTGATTTAAAAGGTAAATGAAGGATTTCAGGATAGAAACTGGTTAAGACCACCGCTCCTCCCCTTCTTTCTGAAGGATTTTATTTCTTTTTGGAGCACTCTGTTGTGCCAATCTATTATCTATAGCCCACTGCAAGTTTGAGGAAGATCAGACTTCCTCTGGCCATTTGAAAGTTAGGCAAATAGATGAGAGCTTGGGTTAAAAAAGTTTTCAGCTCCACCGAACTAAAATCTTAACTAAGTAACCATATCGGTAAGAAACCTCTCCTTCATGTAAGAACAAAGTATCTGAAAGAGATATCTTGAGAAAATGCTTTGTTGGCTGAAATCAACATGCTCCTATGCACTAATTTATTCCTTTTCAAAATCTTTTGTTTTTCTATTGTACATGCAAGGCCTTGTGGAGATATAACCTGTAATTTATAATGTCTTCAATCCTACCTACCAATCATAAATTACCACTGTAGACATATGTGTGGCATAGTGAAGATAAATGACCTGCATGATATGTTGGTTTCCACTACAACTTTCCCTTATTTATAATTATAATATATACAAATTCTTTTCAATATGAATATTTTCCCCAAGGAAAAAAAAATATGAAAAGCAGCATTCACACTAACTCCCGTGTTGATTTCCTGGGGATAGCTGCTGGGAAAATTGTATGGATTTCACCCTAAGGAAGGTAAAGATATGTGGGTCTTTTTAAACCAGTAAATATTAGGCATTCAGATACTGGTAATTTAGGTCATAATCCAACATGAAAAGGCAAATAGTGTTAGGTCAAGTTCATGTAGACAGGATTTTTTTTTTTCTGTGGGAGTGTTACTGTTTGAGGTCCTATTTGACCTGAAGACTTGTTATATTTGGCAAATGTTTCTAGGGATCGCTGGTGGATCTTTGCTGTTCTCCAGATGCTGCCACTAGCCTGCCTGGGCTCTAGAGCTTTCCATGTGGTTCCTCACAGTCACATCCAGGCAGAAGATCAGGGCTGGGGAATGAGGGAAATGTCTACAAGGCAGCCCAAAGAAAGACAGTTGAACGGAGCATTCTCAGCCAGGCTTGGGATGGGACCGATGCTAACTGGTATCTAAAACACTGCTTGTGTGTCAGAAAAATCCCCATTAAGTTTAAGCAAACCCCTTAACATGAGGTTTTTCCCCCCAAATGCAATCCCGTACAGGTCAATCTCTTCCAAAGGTCTATCTGGCCTTCATAGATGTTGTTTGCCTTTGGTTACATTACTGATGCTCTTTTCAAAGTAGGTCAAAGGCCCTAACCTGCCAGGGGAGATCTTGCAGTTCATTTCCAGAGCACTTGTTTCTTCATAGTCATCCTCATGGTTCCCTTCATGTATATTACTTATGACCGGCTCCTTGGCGGGTTTTCCTGTAACATCACTTTCTTCATCTTCTTCATCCAACATCACCTCATCTTCAACTTCTTCATCGTCCAGAAGGTCGGAATTTTGACTGGCCACCAAAACTTTGTCATCCTTAAAATGGCTACCGTTCATTCTAGAAGAAAAAAGTTATATTTGAAATATTCTCTTTTACAGTTACCATTATTTAGCTTTTCGGATCCTCCAGGAAGGCAGTTTCACTTTACTGCTGGCAAAATTGAGGTGCAGTGGGGTTAGGTGGTTTAGCATAAACATACTCTTGACCTCCAATTTCAGAGCTCTCTTTAAGACCCTGAAAAAAATAAGCAAAGCTCGCTAGAGCAGTCCAATGTGTCAAAGGCTAGCTACAGAGTTACTGATTGTACATTCCAAGCACTTAGTACAGTGCTCTGCACACAGTAAGTGCTCAATAAATACGATTGAATGAATACTATCATTCAACGCTTTGTGATAATGTTAATGAAAGATAATTTGAAAAATGCTTTCGGTTGCTGTGGCAAGTGGTAGCTTCACAACACTTTGAAAGCCAATGTGTTAACCACATTTGTCAAGTTTCAAAGCCATAAACCCTTATTATTTCTCAGCCTCTTTGTACAGAGAAAGTGTCTGTAGTGAACACTTGGTAAAACATAACATAGATAAAGGACAGAATCCCCATCCCCAAGGAATTTATAAAAGGGTTTTAATTAGTATATTCATTTGGCATTAGTGACATCAAGAATAAGATGCTTCAGCCTACAACTGCATAAAAATGTTGTCAGAGTTTTGATTTTAATTCCATCTTGTAAATCCCCTATGCTGACCATTAAATTGGTTGATTTGGGGTTCATCAGGTTTCAATAACTGACAATCACTGGTGCAATTTTCAGAAACTATCAGAATCTGCAAAATCCATGCTATGACCTCAAGCCAGTGTTACAAATTCCCATTTTAGGCTTTTTTGTATCACTGTATTTTACCTTATGAATACATTTTCAAATCACCTTGGCCCCATAACTTTTAGCATATATAGATTTAGTTTATGTCTATGTGTTACATTTATGTATGACCCAACACTAAGGTAAATGTTTCATGTTCTTCAAAGGAAAGGATGATCACTGAGGGTTTGTTTGTTTTACATTCTAACCTGTCAAATTAACAATACTACCTTATGACTGTTCAACAATACTATACCTTTTCATCCTTCAAAGGGCCATCTTCAAGAACTACTTCAAGTGGTTTCTATTGATTGCCAAACCAAGAAAAGCCAAAAGCCAAGCCACCACACTAATGTCTAGTGACTGAAAATCAAGGAGACTATTAGAAAAAATATAGCTTTGTCCTTCTAGTAAACTCATCTGCATATGTCAATTGAGTTGGCCACCAAAGGTACTAGGAATAAAGTAAGCTTAACACTTTAGCCCCTAAATTCTGCAGTCACAGAATAAAATGTGTAAGGGTAAACAACCTTCCTTTCTTCCCTTTGCAAGACATTCGTGGCTCAGTGGAAAGAGCACGGGCTTTGGAGTCAGGGCTCATGAGTTCGAATCCCAGCTCTGCCACTTGTCGGCTGTGTGACTGTGGGCAAGTCACTTAACTTCTCTGTGCCTCAGTTCCCTCATCTGTAAAATGGGGATTAAGACTGTGAGCCCCATGTGGGACAACCTGATTCCCCTATGTCTACCCCAGCGCTTAGAACAGTGCTCGGCACATAGTAAGCGCTTAACAAATACCAACATTATTATCATTACCAAACAAATGAATTAGTTATCTTTATCAAAATTAATATAAGGCTTACCTCTCATCTGTTTTCCTGGGTGATTGATTACCGTGGTTACTGTTACCAATGAAATTCCGAATTTCTGTGAAATAAGAATCCTCTTTGTCATCCAGGATTGCACCTGTGCTTTCCAGTTCAGAATGCGGGGATGATGTGGCAGTACCTTAAAAGAAGTGAAAGGTCATCTTTGTTAAAAGGTAGTCTTTCGTGACTGAATTTCCTTTAAAAGACAACAGTGCTCACATTTTGTTGTTAAATTTATCTCCCAACAAATATTACAGGAAAATTATTCTGGGTCTGATGTTGGATTCTCCTGAAAAGAATCTAGATTTCCACCTCTAGATAGCCTATTCCCCAATGATTGCCTTGGGTTTTTGTCATTAGCGTTATCATCAGTATTTACTGAACACCTTCTTTGTGTAAGGCATTGTCCTAGAGATGCATGGGAGAGTAAAATCAAAGAGGAATGGACAGTATTTGACTTCAAGGATCTTGCAATCTAAGGTTCTAGCAGTTGAGATTTTAGGGAGGAACCTTGTTGACTGGTCTTGAGATTAATTAATCGATTCTTCAGAGGGTATAGATTGAATGTTTACTGTGTGCAAAGGACTTAACTAAGCCCTTGAAAGAGAGTAAAACCAGAGAGTCGGTAGGCAAAATTCCTGCCCACAAGGAGCTCAAAATCTAGAGGGACAGACCAACATTAAAATAAACTACAGTGAGGGGAACTCGCAGAATATAAGGATGGGTCCATAAATGCAGTGGGGTTAGGGTATATACCATCGAGCTTAAGGCATACAGACCCAGGTGAAGCTGAAGGGAGAGTGAGTAAAGGAAATAAAGGCTTTGTGAGGGTACACCTCTTTCTTTAGAGACGATGTGATTTCAGTGGGGATCTGGAGATGGGGGTAGTGGTGATCTTTTGAATATGAAGGGGCAGAGAGTTCTAGGCCAGAGGGAGGACACGGGCAAGTGGCTGACAGAAAGACAAGTAAGATCAAGGTACAGTGAATGGGTGGGGATTAGAGGAGTGAAATGTGCAGTCTGGATTGTAGTAGGAAATCAGAGAGGTAATATAGGAGGGAGTGAGCTCCTTGAGCGCTTTGCTTTAAAGTCAGTAGTAAGGAGTTTCTAATGATGTGGAGGTGGATGGGCAACTCCTGGAGGTTCTTGAGGAGTGGGGAGATGTACTTTAATTGCTAGAAATGAGCCATTCAAAGAGTTTACTGAGTTCCCATCTGGCCCGCAGAACATGGGAATGTTCTGTAAAATTAAAAGTTAATGGTATTTTAAGGCACTTTTTTTGTGCTCAGGATAGGATAGACAAAAATTATTCAGTTTGGACATATTCCTTGTCCCACAAAGAATGCCCAATCTAAAAGTCACCGTAGTCTGAGTTCCAATAAAGAGTCACAGTAAAGACTGGCATGGGCCACTACTATCTTCAGGGAGTTTGCAATGGAATACATTACTATTATTCAGAAGTTGAATTGGAAAAAAGTGGGGTGTGATCCAAATAAAAACAACAATTCTTGTCATGCCTTCACAATACAAAGTGAAGATGAGAATGGGCAGAAATCCAGTGAATCTGATTAGTTTAATCAGGCAATTGGTGGGCAGGGATTGCCTCTATGTATTGTCATATTGTACCTTCCCAAGTGCTTAGTACAGTTCTCTGCACAAAGTGTTCAGTAAATATTATAGAATCAAGACAAAAAATCTCTTTGTTTCCAAAGGGCAAGGAAATTTTAAATTGATTTACCTAAAGCATTATTGATTTGACATCTGGCCTGCATTGCAGGCTGTCTGTTGTGAAAGCAATTATTTTTGTTTATGTGTTTTTTTTAATAATATTTGTTAAATGTGTACCATCTGTCAAGCACTGTTCTGAGCACTGGGGTAGGTATAAGTTTGGATATAATATATTCCCAATATGGAGGTCACAGTCTAAGTAAGAGGGAGGAGGATTTAATCCCCATTTTACAGTTGAGGAAACTGAGGCCACAGAAGTTAAGTGACCTGCCCAAGGTCATAAAGCAGGCAATTGACAGAACTGGGATTGGAACCCAGAATCTCTGACCCCCAGGCCTGGGTTTTTTCTGCTAGACCACTCTACCTCTCCGTTACTAAAGGAGCTGTCTCCCTTAGCTTGGAGCAATATTTTTCAATTCTAAATGCCTTGAGATCATTCTCATTTCTACCTGTTTGAACCCTGTGATTTAATATCTAAAGGTGAAAAAAGTGCTGTACTTTTCTCTTTTAAGTGTCACTAACTTGGGGAAGGCCTCTTGGAGGAGTTGTGATTTTCATAAAGCAACATATTAGCTGCAAAGTCCTTGAAGATCAGTCAATATTTATTGTACTGTGGACCGAGCACTGTGCTAAGCAGTTGGCAGAGTACAATGAAACAGAATTGGTAGAGATGTTGCCTGCTCACAAGGATGGGCATTGATGCTCTATTATACTCTGCTTGGATGAAGTACAACAAATTCTGTTTAATTGATCAATTGAATGTGAGGACCCAAGGCCGCCATACACAAGCAGGACATACCCTTCCAAATTTATCCACTACTTCTTTCATTCATGCATTCAATTGTATTAACTGAGCACTTACTGTGTGCAAAGCACTGTACTAAGTGCTTAGAAAAGTACAACAAACAGTGACATTTCCTGCCCACAGTGAGCTTACAATCTAGTGGGGGCGGGGGACAAATATCAATACAAATAAATAAAATTACAAATATATACATACGTACTGTGGATCTGGGAGGGAGGAAGAGTAAAGGAGCAAGTCAGGGTGCTGCAGAAGGGAATGGGAGATGAGGAATAGTGGGGCTCAGTCTGAGAAGGCCTCTTGGAGGAGATGTGCCTTCAATAAGGCTTTGTAGGGGGAAGAATAATTATCAGATTTGAAGAGGGAGGGCATTCCAGGCTAGAGGCAGGACTTGGGGTAGCTGTCGGCAGCGAGACAGGCGAGATCGAGGCTCTGGGAGAAGGTTAGCAATACAGGATCAGAGTAAGGGCTGGATTGTAGGAGTGAGCTGAGGAAGGCGGGAGCAAAGTGATGGAGTGCTTTAAAGTCAATGGGGAAGAGTTTGCATCTGAAATGGAGGTGAACGAGCAACCACTAGAGTTTTTCGAGGAGCGGGGAGACACATCCTGAACATCTCTGTAGAAAAATGATCCAGGTGGCAGAGGGAAGTATGGACTGGAGTAGGGAGAGGAATCTGGGAGATCAGCATAAAGGTTGATGTGGTAATCCAGGCAGGATAGGATGAGTGATTGTATTAATGTGGCAGCCATTTAGATGGAGAGGAAAGGGTGGATTCAATGCTTCTGCTACCTGAGGAATGGATACAGCACGGGCCTGGGACTCAGGAGGACCTGGGTTCTAATTCAGGCTCTACAACTTGTCTGCCCTGTGAACTTGGCAAGCCACTTCACTTTTCTGTGCCTCAATTACAATAACGTTGGTATTTGTTAAGTGCTTAAATTATCTCATCTGTAAAATGAGGTTTAAGACTGAGAGCCCCATGTGGGAGAGGGACTGTGTCCACCATGATTATCTACCTCAGTATAGTGCTGGGTATGTAGTAAATGCTTAATAAGTACCATAATTACCAAATATTAGGCAAGTGAAATAGTCAGTGCCATAAAGGAAATGTATGGAATAATTAAATCCTCATAAAAATGCAAATTGCACCTAATTGGTTGCATTGTCACATCTTTAGTTGGCTGGATCATTTTGTAATGTGACCTGTTTTTCTTCACAGTTCCCTTGTCTCCCTTTGGCCACTCTGGCTCATACTATTCATTTAGAGAAGTAAGGGAGACAAAGGTCTATAGGTAGGCACATGCATTGGAAAGCTGATGAAGTCTGTCATCTTGTCTAGCCTGTGATTGGGTGGAGAAAAAAAATCCTCATACCAAATCAGACAGGGGAAATGATTTGCCTGAGTAGCAGAGACCACCATTCTGACAAAGGCACAAACTGATTACCTACCAGACATATTCCCATTTTCATGTTTTTTCAGATGTCTGTCTAGGTTGGTTTGTTGACCAAAACACCTGTCACATAAGTGACACTTGAAGGGCTTTTCTTTATTGTGGATGTTACGAACGTGCCGCTGCAGGTTGGAAGATATGCTAAACGATCTGTCACAGTACTTGCATCTGAAAAATAAAACAGCATTTTCACCAAAAAGTAAATATATTTCTTTTCACATAGGAAGGTCCAGACAATATGTGATAAAAATCACAAACACATGGAAAAGATTTTCTCATAGAATTTTAGTGTCTGAGAACTAATAACTTTTGCTTCAGATTGGTTTTATCTTCCAGACTGTCAAGTTGAATATGACTACAGTTCACAAAATTAAAATTTTGGTTCCATTTTGCATCAACTTTTAACTTTTATTCTAAATATTGCATAAAGCAAAAAGCATATTTCGAGAGATTCACTTGGTCAGAATTAGTTGGGATGAATTGATTCTAATATTAAAAACTTTGTATGGAAAGCTGGGGACTTTGCAAACAATGGGGCATACTTCTATTGTTTAATGTTCCACTAATAACATGCAATTAAACACTTTTTAGAAAAAAACATACAACAAATTCTTTCAAATGCTCAAATAAGAAATTGGCTATTTTTTTTTCTATTTAAAATGATCTGATTAGATCTTTTCCTGTGGAACTAGCTTTCTCGATTGGTAATCCCACAGGAAATTTGCTTTATCTTCCAAAAACCAGCAATAAACAATTCAAATCTTTAATACTGTGCCAGCATGGGTAGTTTAGTCTATTCCTTTAGTACCAGAGGCATCAGTGTTCATACTCCGTAGGGATTTGGAGTCCCAAAGCCGTTACTGCTTGATTCTTTAAGCAGTTACAAAGGCACTCTATAACTATCCTAAATATTCATACTGGACTAAAGTCGGGCATCTCCATCCCTCTGCCTTCTCAATTATCTACCTTTTCTGGACCCCAAAGCAAGAATGCCACATTGGGCACTGGGGTGACTTTTCACAGTGAAAACTTTATTTATTACTAATTCTTTCTGCCCAGTTTGTAATGGAATGCATAAGTTATTTCCAATTGCCTCATCATGAAATGAGATGAAAAAATAGCTAGATTCAGTTCTGTTGAAATTAAGAGGAAAAAAAGAGATTTATAATGGGAGCCCCATTATTTGGATAGGGACTGTTTCCAATAAACTCTATCTACCCCAGAACTTAGTACAGTGGTTGGCAAAAATATGCACTTAACAAAAATTATTATTGCCATCTTCATCATTATCACCATTACTATATTTTATATTTCAATTTGCATGATGCAGTAGTATGCAGGCTCAGGTCAGTCCCCGAGTTCCCAACCTGACTGGCTCCTGGGCCAGGTCTCTCCTCATCTTCAAGACCAAATAGAACAAAGATAAGGGCCTTTTCTGCAGCCTGCCTTTAAAGACTCTCTAGGCTAAGTGGACCATGTCAAGACAACTGGGCCATTGCCATTTTGCCATCCTCCCTGCCCCCGCTGCCAGAAATGATTCCAGTCTGCTTTCTGGTCCCCAACAAGACCAGTAATCACAGTCCCAAGGTTCAACTAGAGTCAGGCCAGGTTATACTGCAGCAAAATTCAGCATTTGAGACTTTTTTTGGGCAACAGTATACATTACTAGAAAGGCTCAGAGCCTCATTCATTTTCACCCAAACTCATCTCCTAGTGACTTATTCAGGATGATACCAATTTCTAGGAGTCCTTACCATGAGAGTAATTCCCCATAACCAGATAAAATTAAGAATATCTAAGGAAAAAATAACGAGGGAAGTAGTGTGGCGAGCAGAAGCCAAGGAGTTAAGAGACCTGGGTTCTAATCATGGCTCTTCCACTTTACCTGCTTTGTGACCCTGGGCAGCCAAGTGACCTCTATGTGCCCTAGTTTCCTCATCTGTAAAATGGGGATAAAGTCTGTTTTCCCTCCCCACTTTGACTGTTAGCCTCAAGTGGGACAGGGACTGTCTGATCTGTTTCTATCTAGCCCAGCACTCAATACGGTGCTTGACATACAGTAGGTACTTAATGAATACTACAGTTACCATTATTATAATGATTTTTAAAAATCTACATTTTCTTACCTATAAGGCTGTTCCCCTGTATGTGTTCTCAAATGGCGTGTTAGGTTTGCAGATCTTGGAAAAATCTTGCCGCAGTATCTGTTTCAAAAAGTATTCAACAAAAAGACATCATTTCAATGAAACTGCATAGAAACCAGATACTTGTCCTTGTTTTAATTAATCTTTCATGGTATTCAAATGAATGTGGGACTTAAAATTTACAACACATTCTCTATATAGAATTAATTCTATGAATAAAAGTTTCATTGGTGGATTTAGTTGTGTTCCTGTGTACAAGGTAAGAAGTTCACAGACCCAACCTTTAGTTTTGCTGATCAAAAAGCTTCCACTGTATTAACTATGATCTTTATATTTACGGACATTGTTAGTCTAGAGAAAGTTAAAGAGCTCTGAAACTCCCAGATCACGTAATCAGATTTCAAATCTTTCAACTCACTTCACATTTCAGCAAAAGCGACATCACATTGTACCCTGAGTAAGATTTGATTAGACAAGATTTTAAGACCTCATCCATCAAGGTACATTCCTATTAAAGGCTGCTCTAAATGAAAATGACATTTTTCCACAAAGATCAGATGAACTGATGCCTATGTCAAAATCTTATAATCGTGTAAAGATGTTACTAGAACTATGAATGTAATTTTTTCTACTTTTTCCTATATATCTGGACATTAATGAAATTTTACTTGTGGTTGCTTTGAGAAATTTCTTCCTTACTTTCATGGTGATATTTGCATGTAAGTGGCATAACAATTAATAATCTGGCAAAAGATCATACAACATCAAGAGATGGATGTTGGAGGATAATAACTCTGTAATTTTGGAAAAAAAATGAACAAATTGTGAAAGACTTTTTTTAATATAAGTGCACTGAGGAGGTTTGCCAAATTTCCAGCCTCATTTATCAAGTCTACAAGCAGTCCTACTTAAACTATTTAAATATTATAACACATGGTTTCTCATATCACTAAATAAAAACTGTTTTGAAATGAGTTAGGCCTACCATTATTTCTATTAATCATCCAGTCAAGCCTAATTTTCAAAAGAAACAGAAAAGCCTTTTGAAAACACAGACATGTTAAGAAAACCCATCATAATCAACTGGGCAATTACCTGCAAGTATAACGTTCCTTGCCCTTTCTCAGGAGATTCTCTGGGAGGGCATTAGGAGGAGCTCTGAAGTTGAACATGGAAGGAACAGACTGAATAAGTTCATTGGCTTCTGGTTTCAGGGCACTAAAGCTCTCGAGTTTTTCTGCCATGTTTTCAATAGCTGACATCTGGAAGACAGTAAGGCAATAATGCACAGTGAAGGGCGTGATCTTCAAAAAAATGCATCACTGAATAAAAGATGTGATTCAGTACCGGTAAGAAGGGGGCCGTTTTACTGTGCTGATGGAATGAGGTAATTGATCAATCAATCCTTTACTGAGAGCTTATTGTGTGCACAGCATTGTACTAAGCACTAGCAATATAAAACTAGAGTTGGTAGACACATACTCTTCCCACAGAGGGCTTATTGTCTAGAAGGGGAGACATACAGTAATATAAATAAATTATAGATATGTACATAATGTTGTGGGGCTGATGGAATGGTGAATAAAAGGAGCAAATAATAATAATAACTGTGGTATTTGTTAAACGTTTCCCATGTTCCAGGCATTGTACAAAGCACTGGGGTGGATACAAGCAAATTGGGTTGGGCACAGTTTCTGTCACACGTGGGTCTCACAGTCTCAATCCCCATTTTCCAGATGAGGTAAGTGAAGCCCAGAGAAATGACTTGCCCAGGGTCACGCAGCAGATGAGTGGCGAAGCCGGGATTAGAACCCAAGACGTTCTGACACCTAGGCCCGTGTTCCATCCACTATGCTAACCTGCTTCTCAAATCCAAGTGCAAGTCCAAAAAAAATAAATAAATCCAAGCGCAGAAGGTGGATGAGAAAAGAGGTAATGAGGGCTCAGTGAGGGAAGGCCTAACTAAGAGGTAGAGATAGAAAAAAGACTGGAGGATAGCCCAGGATAGCCCAGAATTTACCTACACCTCCCGAGTTTCCCAGAGCCTCAAGGGTACTAGAAGCAGACGCAGACCCCCATCGGGTGCAATACATTGTAATGTACTTGAGTGACACAGTCTCTGCACACAGGAAGTGTACACTCTAAGGGTGAGACCCACATATAAGAATTTATAGAGTATTCAAAATTAATAATTAAAAACTGGAAAATCATAATGCTGAGGATGAATATCTGCAGGTCCTTAATTATTAAATATGGCTGATGGTTTTATATGACTTGTAGTGCTGGGGGTTAACTGGGGAAGACATGTTGGAGAAAGTGGGTTTTCCTGAAGACTTTGAATATATGTGGCGGGATGTGGTCTGTTGGATTTGAGCCAGAAGGATTTTCAAGCTGAGGGGAAAGCAAAAGAGAGGGGACTGAGGAGATCGAGCTGGGGAGAATGAAAACAGGAAGCTGCAAAGTAGTGGGTGAAGAGGACTGATATGTAAGATGTGGAGAGTTGGTGGAGATCCCTTGCAGTCTGTCAAGATAGAGACAGGAGAGGCAGGAAGCAGGGAGCTCAGCAAAGAGAACAATCGCAGTACACTAATCATGATATTAACAGTAACTCTTTGGATGAAGAAGTGGTCTACAGAGGAGATGTTGTGTAGGAAGAACTGGTAGGATGTAGCAGCAGATTGAATATGAGTATTGAAATTCAATGAGAGATTCAGGAAAAGCCCAAACTTGCTGGGGCAAGGAGTGGATTATTGACTGAGGTAAGAAAGTTATGAGATGTAAAGTTCAGTGGGAAAATGAGATGTTCAATTTTACAAATATTAAATTTGAGGTGCCAGCAGATAGCTAAATGGAGGTGTCCCAAAGACAAAATAATTGCAGGTCAGAGCTAGAGAGAGATAGGTTTGAGAGTCATCACACAGAGGGATAGCTGAAGCCATGAGAGTGGATGAGCTCCCTGACAGAGTGGGAGTAGGGTCGGAACGCTATGGGACCCGGAACAGAGCTTGGGTAGGATACTCATATTTAAGGGAAAAAAGTGGCAGAGGAAGAAGCTAACAAAACTGAGAAGGAGCAGAGGCTTCCTTCTTAATATGGCTGGAGTATTTCTAAGTAACTATGTGGAAATTGGAGCAAAGGTAGTAGAGGAAATGGAGCATACTGTTGGACTGACCAAGGTAGATCCCGCTGACAGTCATAGAAACCCTTCCCGAGATGGCAGCCACAAGACAGTCACCCTTTTTTGTACTATGGATAAGTCGGTTCTGAGGGAATCACTTTGATTTTCTTAGCTTCTTATACATTTATGTTGGAAGCGTGCAGGGAACTGTGAGCAAGCACTTGGGAAAGTAAAAGAGAATTAATAGATGTGATCCCTGATCTTAAGGAAAACCAGTTATAGGAAATTTTGACAAAATACTAAAACTTTATAAGCCCCACTACTAAAGTTTCTAATAACTGAATATGCTAATGGAATCAACTAAAAAAGAACTAAACTGATAAAAGTCTTTTCATAATGATTTCATATTTAGAGCGCCTTTTTTTTTTACTTCCTCTACTAAGTAATGAATACCATCAAAGGTATTTATTGGGCACTTATTGTGTGCAGAGCACTGTACTAAATGTTGGGTGAGTACAATAGAAAAGAGTTGGTAGACACAATCCCTGCCCATACGGGGCTGGCAATCTAGTGGAGGACAGACAATAAATTACCAGTAGGGGAAGTAACAGAGTATAAAGATATGTACATACAAGAATCAAATGAAAAGTACACTGGGGAGGACTGATCTGGTCAAAATGATGAGGGATATGGAGTCTTAATACATTTCTGGAGACAAAATTATGAAAAAGGATGGCATGCACTATGTTTATAGGTAATTTAGAATAAGATTAATATGTTTGTGTTTTTGCCAAAATATATTAGTAAGCAAGCAGAAAACGGGAAGAATAGTAGCATATAGAACTTTTCAGGCATTCAAATAGCTTAATAAACATGTCCCATTACTGAAAAGAATGAAAAAAGAATTGCCAGGAGCAATAAAGAGCAGTGCATGATACCTGACAAACCCAATGTACTATTGTGTCTTATTTTACTTCACATTTGTGATTTATCTTTTCTTGCTCCATCTGCCTCTCCCATCTCTCCCCACCTCTTCCAATTTTCTCTCCTACCTGATCTCCTCTAAATTTCAGGCTTAAAATGTATTCCTACTGCAAAAACTAACAAAACAGGTTAAATTCCTATTTCAAAGAGTTTAAAAGACTATTTAGGGATATACAGAGAATAATCGCCCACTCACTATCACTCCAGGTTAAATATATAATTTATATATAACTATATAAAGAATATATATAAAGAGAGAGATAAAGAATAAAATGTCATTTACAGAAATAAAATTACACAGAAGACCATTAGTTCCTTAAGTAAACCACAGAAAAGTCTATCGGTACAGTGATTTGAATGTTGTAAGCTTGTTCCTTCAAATGACTATTCACATTCTGGTTAGCTCTGCTTTTTCGATTTTTTTTTTCCTCTAGCTTGTAGCCTGCCCTCTCATTTCATGCTCAGATTCTTAATGCTAGCTACAAATTGCAATGTACAGGGTACTACTGCCAATTTGCCAAATGTCTTTCATCAAACATTGTGCAAAAATTCTCAGAGGGAAGTCAAGATACATTTACTTGTCAGACGACAAATGGGAAAGCATTGGAAGGCAGTCGGGGCTGTAAGCTCAGGGGTTTGATTCATAATCACTCAGCTGCTAAAACATTCTCCACAGATGCGGGTGGACAGCACATTTGTCAATATGAAGGATTTTGACATGGACTGATCACAGGGCAGAGATATGTAATGATGATGCTGCTTGGAGAGGAAGTAATGCTGTCCCAGTAGAGAGATGTCACTGTCAGTCTGGAAGATTCGACATTAGCAATTTTATCCTACTTTCATTTAATGTATTAAGAAGTCATTTGTAAAATTGGTTATGATAGTATTTTATCATATTTAATCCTTCTAATTGTTCCTTGTGAGAAATCATTTGATATTCTCTATTACAGAAAATAAATTACTCGAATGAAAAAAATGACCTCTGCCCTTCAAGCTGATTAGCGGTAACAAGAAAGTGCAGGGGTTATGGGAGCATGTATTTATGGAGAAGAAAAGCAAGTGCTTTTGGTAATGATAATAAATGTTTTATTTATGTGAATTTAATATTTGAGTTGGTTTCATTATCTAGTGATTTTAAATCATTTTTGAATCAACATTTTTCTCATAACCAGATTCCTATAATACATCTACAATAAATTATTTTCCCTTCATATTTAAAATGGGTTTTTCATAACAACTACCAACACGTTAGACCGGGTTTTGATCTCTATTCCCATAAACTGCCAGTGCTTTGGCTCATTTAAGGACAATTGGCTGTTTAGAAAAATGTGTCTAGCTTTGAGAATTACTAATACCATCTTTTTAAGAATGGACAGTAGGACCCCATACTTTAACCGCTCCCTATTCTAAAAATCCTCAGGCAACAAAAAGAAATATCAGGGATATATTAACTGCATTATTAAAGAAAATAGAGCAAATAAGAGGAAAATGAGTGAGTTGTTTTGTTTTCTCTTCCATTTTTGCATCCAAGGGATTCTGGGCTAATATGAAAAGGGGGTAAAGTGATGAACAGGAAAGATGGGGATTGGAGGGAGACAGGGAAACTATCTCACACACACACAAACACACACACATTCTTTTAGCCCATTTCTATTCCCTCAACTCATTGCTGAGAACCACTGAAGCAACATAAAAGCTATCACTGAATCCTTCCTTTCATCTTCCTAATGCCTGCTAGGGTACCACTTTGCCTCAGCAAGAAGAAAGATAGCATATTCCCATCAGTGTAGACATGGTGATTCTCTGATCTGCTACCAGGGGTTGCATAACAGCATCACAGCCAGTATCCGTCCTAATGGATCTGGTGCCTACTTCCCGAAATAAGTTGGGGTCTGATATACTTGCATCTTTTCCCCAATTTAGAGCTAACAAATAGTTTTCCCATCAGGGACAACTGCCAATGTTTTCCAGGTAGAGAGATGCATTTGGACAGTTCTTTCCAACTTTTTCCCTTTTTTTTTTACCTACTTCATGGAGAAATTTGGAGTGCTTTCAGAGAGAATGATAACAAATTACAATCAAGACTCTATGTTACAGTTTAATACTTTTCTGCTATGAAGAACCAAAATACGTATAATTCACATGGTTTCATAAAATGAAGTTTGGGGGCAGATAAACTGCACCAATATTTCAGAAATCTATTGCTCTGTAGCCCATTAATGTTTTCGCCTAATCTCAAATCTGTAAATGACAGCATTTAGAGTGAAACAGTAATTTTTGATTTACATACATAACAGTTGTTGATGCTATCTGCAACCAGATGTCTGGAAAAGGAAGTAGTTTCACCCCCTTCCTTGTCCCTAAGAGGCTATTAACCTTATACTGACGCAAATTAATATGTAATCACAATTCCCCAGCTCAAACTAAAAAAATGTAGTCGTTAACTATAGTCAGATAAAGCAAGCATTTATAGACATTTCAACAGGCTAGATAACATCAACAGGTCTCTGATCACTAATCTTAAAATTTAGTACCCAGCAGTTGAAAATTGCTAATATAAATAAAGGAGTTTCTTACTAAAACTAAGAAAGTGATAACCTGATTATATGAAATGATATGCCCAGCAGTGCCATGAATTATGTGATGTGTTTCATAAATTAGACTTCTTGTTGTTGTTATAAAAGAACTGACTTTTCAGAAATACCTTATGGGAAAATTTTGGACAACTCTGACTTCATTATTTTTATTTGTTCTATCTTAAATGAATCTAACAAAACCATGAGCATTGAGTATTTACTTCCAAAAATAAACCAGGAAAGTGGTGCTGCTCTTAGCATTTTTTTCTATTTTATTTTCCAATCTATACATGCTTAACCATGCATTTCATTGTTTATGTTTTCTCTCCATGTGATAGTGCAATGGATTATTTAACAAATAAAGCAATAATATTAACTGAGCTCTTACTGTGTAGAAAAAAATGGTACCAAGTACTTAGAAGAGTACAATAGAGTTTATAGACACGATCTCTGCCCTCAGGAAAATATGAATCAGGGTACCTAATCCAATTGAAAAAAGATTACTTCTAACTGGTTTCAACTATGTTCCTGTTTCTCCCATTAATCCTCCCTTACAGATTGCTTATGTATTCAGATCAGTATTCCTTAAGAACTTGATATTCACCCCACTCTATCCCCTTACACTTAAGTACATATCCCTGTATTCTCCTCTTTCTCCATCAGTAATCCATTCTAATGTCTCTTCCCTCCTCTAGACTCTGAGCTCCTTAGTAGAACCCGTCTTCCAACCCTGTTGTATTGTTCTGTTCCCAAACCACCTAGCGTAGTGGTTGACACATGTCATCACTCTGTATTACCATTGTTTGAAATATATGTCATATTTCTATTTGAAAAGCGCAAAGAGTACGGGCACGGGAGTCAGAGGTCATGGGTTTTAATCCCGGCTCCGCCACGTATCAGCTGTGTGACTTTGGGCAAGTTACTTAACTTCTCTGTGTTTCAGTTAACTCATCTGTAAAATGGGAATTAAGACTGTGAGCCCCACGTGGGACAACCTGATTACCTTGTATCTACCCCAGTGCTAGAACAGTGCGTGGCACGTAGTAAGCCCTTAACAAATAACATCATCATTATTATTATATAAAAACTACACTTAACTAATCATTGCCCATTTCTCTCTGCAATAAGCAGAAATTCCTAAGCATCAGCTTTAGGACATTCAAACAGGTCTCCCTCCTAAATATTCAATCTCTTCTCCCATTACACTCCAGCTCACAAGCTTAAACTAACGTACTCTCTGTGTCCTGCTTTCATCTCTCCTGCCATCAACATCTTGACTTTAACTGTCCTCCTAAACTTCCCCCTTCATATCTGACAGGCTTCTCAGTACTCTTCCAATCATCACAGCCCTCCTGAAAATGCTTCTCCTTCAGGAGGCCTTGTCTGATGAATCTCTTATCTCCCCAACTGCCACTTCAGCTCTTCAGCAACCCTTCAACAATTGTACTTACCCTCTTCCCCCTACCTTAGCAGTTATGTGTATATTTTTCTACTCTATTACTTTCTCCAATCTGCAATTTCCTAAGTGTGTCTCCCCTGCTAGATTATAAATTGCATATGGGCAAGGCTTATGCCTACTAATTCTATTGTACAATAATAATACTAATAATGATATTTGTTAAGTGCTTACTCTGGGCCAAGCACTGTAATAAGCACTGGGGTAAATATAATCCATCCTACATTGGCTCAAATTCTAAGTAGGAGGGAGAACGATTATTGAACTCCCATTTGATAGATGAGGGAACCGAGGCCAAGAGAAGTTAAGTGACAAGCCCCAGATCAAACAGCAGATAAATGGCAGAAACGGAATTAAAATCCAGGTCCCCATGCTCTTTCCAATAGGCCACACTGCTTCTCTAAGCTTTTCAATGGTTTAGGACAGTGCTCTGCTCACAGGAGGGGTTCAACAAATACTTTGGATTGATTGATCAATTTATCGGCTTATTTAAACAGCTTTTATGGCTCAAATTATTTCAAAAACAATCACTGAATGTGGTTCATTATGGGTCATAAATCAACAGTTTCAACTGGGTGGAGATACGGGTGATATGGCGATATGGAGATAAGGGGAGATATGGTTCAGCTAGGAGGGTGCAGATATGGCAGTAATCCAACAGGAAAACCTGAGGGAAATTCTGTCTTTATTGTGAACCCTTTTAATGCTCTGTATGCTCCTTGAGGGCTGGGGTTTTTCTACAAACTTTACTGAATTTGGACTATACCAAGCACACAGTATTACTAATACTACTAATAATAATGATGATAATAATTGTGGCATTTGTTAAGTGCTTACTATATGCAAGGCACTGTATTAAGCACTGGAATGGAAACAAGCAAATCAGGTTGGACCCAGTTCCTGTCCCAAGTGGAGTTCAGAGTCTTAATCCCCATTTTACAGATGTGGTAACTGAGGCACAGAGAAATTAAGTGACTTGTCCAAGGTCACACAGCAGACAAGTGGCAGATCCAGATTAGAACCCAGGTCCTACTGACTTCCAGGCCTGTACAATGCTGTACACATAGTAAGAGGTCAATAAATACCACTGACTGTACAAGTGATTCTTGAAAGTTCATTGAAGAGTAATAAAATGCTGGAGAAGGGAATCCTACATGACAAAAACTGACTGTTGATAACTGAATGTGGATTTTTTTCCCTTTTAATAACAGAATGAATTATATGACCAGAAAACAATTTCTAACTTGGGATATCTTGGAAGCTATAGTAGTCAACAATTAAGTTTAAATCTGACCCTTAAAATTAAGTTGCAAAGAGCATCCTTCAAACAAATCCTCAAGAGTATATGGCTAAATTCTGATACCTCCCATTTGGGAAAGTACATTTAGAAACTGCTGAAGAGAATTACTGTGAGGTGTCTTCAGAAGATCTTCAAAATGTAACTACTTCAGATAGGTCAAATAGCAGGTCATATCATCTTTATTTGAACATCTTGTGACGTGAGTGCGGTATAATAAAAGCCTGAGAAATCAGCTCTAGAAATTGGAAAACTGCTCACTGCAGACACAACCTTCAGTGAAAAAGAGCTTTGGAATATTTCATGTTTGTGTGGTAATCTTTAGTGCAAGTTTTGTTTTATTAAAGGAATACTATTTGAATCAAAAATATAATAGGAAACTTACCCAAGTTCTCTGATCAGGCATTTGGAACTGGGAGCAAAATTGAAACAAAAACAAAAACATTATTCCTTCATTGGAACCCTCATTTCAATCAGTCTACTGAAATATTAGCACAGTACACTACTTTGGTCATTTTGTTCGTTATATAACTGTAATTAAAACAGAACCACTTTAGGGGTAAATTAATGTAAAATCTGTTCACCAAAACTTTCACTGTGTGAATGTTTACTCTACACAACTGAATTCTACCCATTTGAATTCGCTAAAAACAGTTATGTCATTCAGTGAGAAAATTCCATGAAACAATCCTAATGATTTTATTACCATATAGAAGAATGTCCACTCTCATGTTACCAACAATAGCAAAGTATATAAGGAGGGTCCACTACTTAATTCACTGTGAAATTTGAAGAATGTTTCACCCTCTGATATATTAGTTTGTCTTGAGCAAATACAATGTCCAATGAAATCGAGTTCAAGGCCTGAAGGATCTGCTTTTTTCTAAACCTAATTAAGAATAGACACTGAGAAGCATTAAAATAACATTGATTCATCCTCAGACCACTGAATCCTGATAATGTAATGACTTGCACATCTACCCTTCACAATTAGTATCGGTGCCATTTTCAGTGGGCGATAACTACGTGAAAAACAAGTAGAAAATAAAAGTCCAAATGAGAAAAAAAAAGTATCTGAAAAGAAAATGGAAAATGAAAACAAGTGATTGCTAATCACTGGTTAGCAATCCAAGGGTCCCTCCATCCCTTTGGACTTTCCTAAGGGTAATCCTCTTCTGTTGTGAATGCTTCGAATTTTCTCCATGGCAAGCACAGGTTGCCAAGAACCTAAGGAAAATGCTCAAGTCAGGGAATGTGTATACCAACTCTGTTACCTTGTACTTTCCCAAGCACTTAATACAGTGGTCTGTACACAGTAAGCATTTATGTTGTCTATCTTACCTATGATTCCAGAAGAACACTACTATATTCTCCCGGGACCCAAAGAAGACAGTGACAATAATGGTAATGATGATAATTATGGCTGGCATTCATTAAACTCTAATTATGAGAGTAATGCTAGTGTTTATCTAATAATGAGACAAATGCTCATATAGGATAGTCAATATAGGATAGTCAGGTTAGACATAACATCTGTCCCTAAGAAAGTCACAATCTAAGATGGAAGAAGAGCAAGTTCACCTCCCATTTTACAGGCAAGGAAATTGAGGTACAAGGAAGTTTAATTCATTCAATTCAATTGTATTTATTGAGCACTTACTGTGTGCAGAGCACGGTACTAAGCACTTAGGAAGTACTATTCAGCAACAAAGAGAGACAATCCCTGCCCACACGGGCTCGCAGTCTAGAAGACGGGCTCACAGCCCAAGGTCACACAAGCCAGCGGTTGGCAAATCTGGGCCTGGGTCTTCTGATTCACGGTCCAGTGCTCTTTCTGCTAGATCATGCTACCTCATTTAGATTTCTAGATCTTAATGCTTTCTTTACCAGTCTTGTAGAAAACTTCCTGAAGAACTTCAGAGAGAAGAGAAACTATGTGGAGAAGTACAGAGTTGACTGTTTTTGACCCAGATTCAAATGTGACTATTTGATACATAAATAAATGTGTGTGTGCGCGTGTGTGTATATATATATTTAACACTATATGTTAGTTACATGAAATTAAAATTGGTCACAGTGTCCAAATAGTCCAAATTTGAAGATATTCAGTTTTTTAATTTTTTTTTTGTGGTAATTGTTAAGCACATATTATGTGCCGGGCGCTGAACTAAGCACTGGGGGAGATACAAGATAATCAGGTTGGATACTGTCCATGTGCCACCATATATGGCTCCCCATTTTACAGATGAGATAATTGAGACACAGAGAAGTTAAGTGATTTGCTCAAGGTTACAGAGCAGATGAGTGGCAGAGTTGGGATTAGAACCTAGGTCCTCTAATAGCCAGGCTCATGTTGTTTCTGAAAGGTAATATTGCTTCTCATTAGCAACTGATAAATGTTCTTTGTGGTTGGTTAATTTTGGCCACACATGATCGATTATATTTTGGGATTTTTTTTACTAAATTTCTGAAAGCAATATAAGAAAGTTTTCAATACAGAAATCTCCAAGAAATCGTTATTCAATCAATCAATAATTTTTTATTGATTGCTTATCGTGTGCAGAGCACTGCACTAAGCCTTTGGAAGAGAACAGGGATTAGTCCAATGAAGCCGCATGGTCTAGACAAAAGACCCCCAGCCTAGGAGTCAGAAGAACTGGGTTCTAATCCCAGCTCTGCCAATGGCCTGCTCTGTGCTCTTGGGTAAGTCATTTAACTTCTCTTTGTCTCACTTTCCTCATATGAAAAAACTGAATTCCTTTTTTCCCTCCTACTTGGGTTGTGAGACCCATGTGGGTTAGGGAGTATATCCAATCTAATTAATTTATGTATATCCCAGCTCTTAGAACAGTGCTTGATACATAGCAAATGCTTTACAAACATCATAGAGAATTTGTAATAAGCTATTGAATAGTTATTGTAATAAATAATAGCAAATAAATAGTTACTTTAAACAGATTAATAGAAGTACATGCTGTGTTCAGTTATGTGGTATTCAATTGCTTTTCCCAGAGAGCATAAACACATAAACCTGTTAGACATCTTGCCATTTGGACTTCTTCCAACCCCTCAAGCAACAGAGCATGGATTGCTGGTCCACGGACACTGATTTGTTATAGAACCATTCAGTACTACAGTGTCAGTTGGACAAACCTCAAAAGCATAGAAGGCTAATATCATAACAATTATAATTTAAGTGACTATAGAAAAGCCTATGTTATAGTTGATAATATATCTGCCCTATAACCATGATAATCACTTTTCTTTTAAAATGTTTTACACCTACAGGAAATTTTTTAA
This sequence comes from Ornithorhynchus anatinus, assembly GCF_004115215.2. Classification (NCBI taxonomy): domain Eukaryota; kingdom Metazoa; phylum Chordata; class Mammalia; order Monotremata; family Ornithorhynchidae; genus Ornithorhynchus; species Ornithorhynchus anatinus. The sequence continues at coordinate 162,741,657 of NC_041728.1, forward strand.
TAAATGAAATCCTTTTATAAAATCTATTTGGTAAAATTAAAACACAATATTTAAAAATAATGTAACTATTCACATTTGCTATTTGTTTTCTCAATTAATCAATCATTGGCATTTATGGGATGAGTAATGTGTACAGAATATTATACTAAGGGTTTGGGAGAGGACAATACAAAGTTCATTTCTCCCTGCCCACGTTGAGGTTACATTCTATAAGGGGAGACAGACATTAAAATAAATTTGCAGATAGGGGAAATGAGAGAGTATAAGCATATGTTCCTAAGTGTTGTGGGACTGGGCGTAGGATGACTATCAAGTGCTTAAGGGCTATAGATCTGATTACGGAGACAATAATAATAATAATAATGTTGGTATTTGTTAAGCGCTTACTATGTGCAGAGCACTGTTCTAAGCCCTGGGGTAGACACAGGGTAATCAGATTGTACCACGTGAGGCTCACAGTCTTTATCCCCATTTTACAGATGAGCTAACTGAGGCACAGAGAAGTTAAGTGACTTGCCCATAGTCACATAGCTGACAAGCAGCAGAGCTGGGATTTGAACCCATGACCTCTGACTCCCAAGCCCGTGCGCTTTCCACTGAGCCACGCTGCTTCCCATAATGAAGAAGGGAGAGTGAGTAGGGGAAATGAGGAGACCTAATGAAGGAATTCCCATGCGGGGAGATGTGATTATTATATCTATAATGATAATACATATTATATATGATATATAATATATGATATTCTGCTATATAGCATATATTATAGTATTATACTTACATTATATATTATAATATATAGGCTTTGAAAGTAGGTAGAGCGGTAGTCTATCAGATATGGGGGAGAAGCAATTTCAGAACAAGACAGAGGGTTGGTGGAAATGCAGACTGCAGTTAAATGAGTATGTTTGTGTAAAAGCAATAAAATGTGTACATTGGGTTGGTAGCAAGAAATTTTCTGAATAAGTCTATGAAACCTGGCTTATTAGTCAACCACGTTAGTAGAGATTTCAACTCCCACTAAGGAATAGCATTGGCAATTTGTGTCTCAGATGTTGGTCTATCACAGATGCTGGTCTATCATATGTCTTCCTGAGAAGACAAATAGCAAGATAAGATCACCAACAATGAAGTTTTGGAACGTCATCAGACCCCGAGCAACAAAGCTCTATCTCTGTTCTCTTTAGATCATTGTGCCTTCCCAAGAACCTAGAAGGTACAACATGCACCCTGGAAGATGATTCAAGAACAATGGAGTAGGGCTGGTGCTGAGCCACAGAAGGCAATAGTCAGAGGTGACGGTACCAGATCAGGAGAAACCATAGTCCTACTGCCGGTCCCACTTTCCCCTCTATTCCAGAGTACCCCAGTACTTGGAGAAAGCACAATAACCTTGGTGGAATGCTATTGGAGTTACAATATTTGAATGAACTGTCCAATAGGCTATTTTAAAGTATCAGTGCAATAGGATGAACTAATTTCTTGTTTTTATCAGTAGTGAAAGAATGCAACTAACTGCTCAGAATCTGGGCTAGTCACAATGTGTGCCTTTTATCAACATCAGTCGATCAATCGATCATATTTATTGAGTCTTAATATGTGCAGAGCACTCTACTAAGCGTTTGAGAAAGTGCAACACAACAATATGACAGACACATTCCCTGCCCACAATGAGCTTACAGTCTAGAGAGAGGTTATCAGCAAACTTTTTCTGTCAGTTACTCAACTAGGCCTTACTTTCTACCAGAATCATTTAGAATATCAATGGAAGAACAGAAAGTGGCAGCAAGACTTTGTTTAAACATTTATACACTCATCCAGGGACAATTTTTAAAATTTCTTTTAAAAAATGTGAATTTTGTTAGAATTTCCTGTATTCTTCCACACCAGCATAATAAGAAACACTACTATTCTCATGACTTCTTTCATGCATAATTTTCAGGATCAACATGTTTGTTAAAAAACTCCAAGTCTCAAACCTAATAATACTTACTTGTGGGTGAAACAAGAATCCTGGCGAAGGTCTCAAGTATTTTTCTTTTAAAGCTTCAAGTGGGTCGGTTAGCTTTCTTTTCTCCACCCTGAAATGTTAAAATTAGATTTGCTAGTGATGAATCAGTCTCATATATCAATCACTACACAGGCACTGACATTTAAAAGAGCCAACAATAAAACAAGGGATAGGTTCTGGGAAATACACTAATGAAAACATAAAGAGGTCTGTTTGCCTCTGGAGGTGGGCGCATGGATTTTGTTAGTTAAACATGACATGTGCCTACCCACGAGAGGTGGAAGATACCATTTGTAATGGAAAATTCCTACTAAACGATAAGAATAGTAAACGTGGAAATCTGAGGGCTGGTGAGTCACTGTTGAGCAAATGGACAAGCTCCACTAAATCTTTCAATACAAGAAATGGTGGCAGTTTGGAAATATTAAAAATGAAGGTTAAATAACGATGGCATTTTTTAAGTGCTTACTGTGTGTCAAGTACTGTATTAAATGCTGGGAGAGATATCAGTTCATCAAGTTGGACACAGTTTATTCTGACAGAGGAGGATTTTCTGTACCTAATACGCATCCTCGTGATGACTTTTTAAAAAATGCAACACACCCAACCAGGAACAAAGATAGGAGAACAGAAAGCTAGAGCAGGAACAATTAGTCAATCAATGCTATTTATTGAGCACTTACTATGTGCAGAGCCTTGTACTAAGCGCTTGGGAGAGTGCAACAGAGTTAGCAGTCACGTTCCCTACCCAGAACGATCTTACGCTCTAGAGGACAAACTCAAAATGGCCTGCTAACATGACGACTTTAGAGGAAAAAAATCAGAGGGGCAAATGTAGAACGGTCATAGGGAGGTTGGCAGTTAAAAGTACAAAGGTTTCCATCCCCTGTAGGAAACAGCGCTTCTGGGAAAGGAATGAGACGGTTCTGGAATCACAGCAGTGGGTAAGAGTCTCCCTCGAGAAATGCTCTAGGTTCAGGAGTTTCCAGAGTGGTTCTGTTGTGTACGTAAGTTGGGTGAAGTGGTAATATCACACAGAATTCTGTGTGCCCAGTGTAACATAACAGAAGCAGCGTGGCCTAATGGACAGAGCACAGGCGAGGGAGTCAGAGGTAGTGGGTTCTAACCCCATTTATCAGCCATGTGACTTTGGCAAGTCACTTGACTTCTCTGTGCCTCAGTTACCTCATCTGTAAAATGGGGATTAAAACTGTGAGTCCCGTTTAGGACAACCTGATTACCTTGTATCTACCCCAGTGCTTAGAACAGTGCTTGGCACACAGTAAGCGCTTAACAAATACCGTCATTATCATCACACGGAAAGGGGAGACGGTAAGATCCTTGAGGGCAAGGATTATGTCTACCAACTCTATTGTACTCTCCCAAATGCTTAGTACAGTGCTCTGCACCTGGCAAGGACTCAATAAATACATTAGATTTATGGACTGATTGGGCAGGAGGTTTTTCCACATACTGAGTAGCCAAATATATAGAGCCAGTCTCGAACTAACATGGCAAAGGGGGTGGGAAGAGGGTGAGGTATAGAAAAATTAAAATTTTCTTTTTCTTTCATCTGTCTCAGTCATGTTCCCAATTAGTCTGTCCCATTCCTAGACTTTTCTTTCCCTTACAGTTTCTCAGAGTCAGAAACCTTGATTTCATTTGGGTTTTCAATTTAAAATTACAATAGGGGTTGAGGACAAGTGGACTAGTGAACTTTATGTTACATAGACTAGTTCCTAATGGGAGATGCTCAGGGCTCCTAAAGGTAAGTTGAGAGGCAAAAATCCCATAAATCAGAGGCCAGAATGCTTAGGGTTTAAGGTCATACTGGATGGTACTAGCTGTGGTGAAGGGACCAGAGATCGCATAAGTAACTGAAAAAGTCCTTAAAACCCGGTTTTGTCCAGTAGTCTGTGAAGAAGGGACCATCTGAGTAAGAAATCTTACTTCACTCAGAAGAAGCACCGTGGCCTAGTGGATAGAGCATGCACCTGCAAGTCGAGGTTCTAATCCTGGATTTGCTACTTGCCTCCTGGGACCTTGGGCAAGTCACTTAACTTCTCAGCATCTCATTTTCCTAATCTGTAAAATGGGCATTCAATACCTGTTCCCCCTCTTGCTTAGACTGTGAGCCCAATGTGGGACAGCGACTATGTCCAACCAGATTATCTTGTATCTATCTTCTCCAGTACAGTGCTTGGCCCGTAGTAACACTTAAATACCACAAATATTATTACTGGAATAATAGTTTTAATTTCCATCCATAGCCAATAGTCTATACATATCAAGCAAATGCTAATTAAGCTCTGATTTTTGTTTTTGCTCATATCATAGGGATTATCTGACCATAAAATCATCTTAAAGACAACTCAAAAGCTCTATATAAAGAAAGCCATCTGATGCTGTATCATGTAAACACTTTTTTTAAATCCCCTATTAATATAAATTATGCATTTCCTTCCAGGCAGTTTTGCTGTGTTTGCATTGTATGCTGATTTTTAATACTATCAATTGTAGCAAACAAAATTAAGTTTTTGAGAACAGCTTGCACAGAACCATAGAGAGGAAATGACTTCAATACTCTAAACTTTCATCTCCTCCCACACAGAAACATTTCAATATTCACATGTATGCCCCTTGAAAAATAAACAAAACACACAAAACCCCAAGATTTGAATTTTTTTGTTTGCAGAGAATCAAGGCAAAGTTCTTTGATAAGAGTGAATCTGTTAAGAGTTTAATTTGTGCATTGTTTCACAGTCTAGCATGGCATTCATGATATACTGCACTGACTCTAAGTATTATACCATTATATGGTGATCAGCACAAATGTTATATGTTGTCACAAACATTTTTGCACGCATTTTATAAATTAACATACTGGAAGTTGGATTCAGGAACTAGCCTCTGTAAAGCTGGTCATGTATTTCATGTAAAAATATCTTTATGGGTCATATTTCATGCTTTTAGTAGTTCAAGCAGTTTTATTTATTTAGAGAGTGGTAGAAAGACAGTGCTCCCTCTATCTACTCCAGAGCTTAGCACAGGGCCTGGCCCACGAAAGCGGATGGCAAATGCTATTAACAATAATAATTTTACAACACAACATATCTTGAATTCTCAGTAAGGGTCCACCGGCTGCATGACAACATCTAGAGAGTAGAGCAGAACACACATCATCCTATTTCAAAGAATCTGACCCATTCAAGTGCTACACGGATTTACTATTCTTAAACACCTGAACATCCATTACCTTCAGCTCAACCGTTCCCTAAACTCTATTTTGTGAAAAGTATGTAAAAGATGAATGTATTGTCAAAAAATGCAGACTGCTTTCAATCCCCCAATGCTCATGGCCATGTGGTTTCTCAGTGACAGATTACGCCAAGTTCCAGTACTTCAGTGACGCGATACAAAAGGACTTCTGTAACTGGACCCTTTACCATCTGCAGGACATTTTCCAAGAGCATGAATCAGTCTTGAAATGTTACTGCATATTTCAATAAGCCCATTACCTGTAAATAGGGTCCATAAAGAAAGGAGTGGGTCTGGCATGCTGCAGGGAGGCATCAGACGCTTTCCTTTGTTCAAGATCGCCTCCTTTCTTTTCACCAAAAACGTGATTCTTCCGAGGCTCAGCCTGTTTTGTACCACTGGCTCGGCTTCGGCTGCCCATGCTGAGATCTAGGGGCTGGTCTTGGCTCGTGCCAGGAGGAGCCGCGGATTTTGAGGCCGCGGGAGGAATTGGCTTCTCCTCCTTTCGTTTAGTGGTGAGGTCAAAGGGAGACTCAGAGCTTCCCTTCTGGATTTTCTTGACTTCACTTGGTGATTGGGGTTCCATTTTCAAAGGTAACGGTCTCAAGTCTCTATCAGGAAATGGGTACATTGATTGAGAGAATGCTGGAAAAAATGGGAGGGGAAACATGGAAGGGTAAGGTAAAGCTCCAACTTTTTTGTCTTGCAGCCCCACCAGTCCTGTTGACCCAAAGTATTTTTCAGCAATAGAAGCAATAGCCTTTATAGAATCATTCACCGCTCCTGACACCGCAGTTTGTTCCTCTAAAGATGGTGAGAAAATGGAATGATTGTTGTATTCTTTCTTATTATTTATTGAAGCCAAATTCTGAAGAGAGTTTACTTTGTCTTTGAACATTTTACCATTTTCTTTAAATTTCTCTTTATCACTTTCAATGTCACTTTCCAGATCAGAGCCAGAGGTGGTTTCCAGGTCACTGCCACTTGGGGTACTGACATCGTCAAGGTCACTACTCTCTGACTGGTCACTGATTTTTTCAAGGGGCCTCTCTTCAGAGGACCGCTCAGGTTGAAGCTCCACTGGCTTATTTTCCCCTACAGGTGGGTGCTTATTTAGTGCCTTCAAAATATCCTGGGTAGCTGGCAGTATTTGAGGATGTGTCATGAGGGGACTTTGACTTTTGTTTGTCTGTTCAGTACTCGGTAGTCCTTTAACAGGAGAACTAGCAGGTATCAAAGGTGGCCTGTGGTACAAGCCGGAAGGAAACAGACCGGGAAAGCTAAAAGAGAATCCAGGAGCTGTTGGAAAGGTAAGACCAGCAGGATGCCTATTGGCACCAAAATAGTCAGCAAGGCCCGGATTGGCATGATTCATATTAACCATGGAAGTTTTATCCATAGCTGGGGTTCCAGGAAGTGAAATGCCTTGGCCAAAAAATCCACCTGCCGCAAAATGGTTCTTGCCCTCACAAAACCTCCTGTGTTTATTTAAGGAAGACGTAGTGCTGAACATTTGTCCACAGTCTTTGCACTTGATTTGGGTTCTGCAATCAGCATGCATGCGCTTATGACGACAAAGGTTTGAAAACTGAGTATAGGATTTATGGCAGACCTCACCTGTGTGTAAACAACAAAAGAGAATCTCAGGCTTTACGATAATTTTTTTCTGAATTTAGCAAAATAACAATTTCGTTTACCCAAAATTTCAATGCAGAAGCCATTAAGAGGTATCTGTGGCAGTAAATCTGGGTACACATAACATATGAGAACGCAATTTACGATGTACCAAAGCAAGGCATCCAACCTGACAAATGTCTTGAGACAGCACAAAATATATATATAAAACTATATAGAGATATATAATTAATATTTCTTTTCCACTCTCAGTATACTTGTGTATTTTAAATTCTGCAACTACTTTAAATGCATACGTAAAACCTGTGTCATGCAAAGATTCAGCAACACATCAGCACAATCACAAAGTAGAAAGGAAAATGAATCTGTCAAAACAATAAATATATCAACAATATACCAGTAACTCTTTGACCTTTTTAGATTCTACATATATTTCTACTTTTTTCAAATCAGAACCAAAATTTATTACATAAAATTCCCTATTTCTTTTCTTGGAGAAAAACCCTGTGAATGATCTACTCTTAAATTCATATTATATCATACGCTCTCATCATTCACACATCAAAGCCACACAACAATGCATATTGTGTATTCAGAGACATTTTTAACAATCATTTTCATGATTTGAGAAAGACTGACATAATTTACAATGGCTCTATTTTAAGCTTGCAAAGGAAACTGAATTGAATGTACCCCATCCTGCATTGTTGGTTCCCATGAACTATAATCACGTCCCCTGACTTCCCCTCACACCGGGGCTTGGGCTAACCTTCCTGCACTTGTAAACCCATGTCCTTGAGAAACTTGACCACTTGTTGTCCTATCTTAATGGATTATCTCAGGGGCTTGACTTCTTCCTATCATAACCAAACAAAAGGGCTGTGTCAATTACAGAAACTCTACAATACTAAAAGTTCAGTAAGTAAGCACATATCAGTTGATGCTACTGTAAATATTTCATGCCCACAGAAATCTATAGATCTGAAGGTCGATGCTTTCTTCATATGACTGTTACACATCTAAGTCTTCCATAACACCTGGCCCCAATTTCCCTGGTGCCTTCTCGAAAAAGTAAGCACTCCACTCATCTATTCTGAGCTCTGTGTATGTAAGCATTAGGGGTACAGCAGGCTAACTGGAAGGACTTTAGTGTTGGATTTTTTGTGATGTGATTTGACCGTGATGAGTCAACTGAGAGTGGCGTGCTGCTTAACTGACTTTGTGAAAATGATCAATGTTGAGTGAAAGTTTCTTTTAAAATTCAAGTATCCATTAGATGATATTTATATAAGATTTGGAAAATAACTGCACTGATTAATATTTGTTCTAGTGAAATGGTTGCAATATGAACATATACAATTACTTTCTTAAGCCATATATCTAAGCAGGCTCAGGTTGTCTTTTCAGAAATGAAAGCAATCTAGCAGACAGCATTCTCCAGGGAAAGCGAAATATACTTTATAAAGTGTTCAACTCAATTCTCCCCTTTCACGCCAGAGAATTACAGACACCATGGCCAAGTGGAGAGCTTTTGAGTGAGGGTTTGGGGAAAAGGGAAGATCATTCTTTCTCTCCCCACCCTCTATAAATGTTTTCTAGCCGTGTGAGCATTTCTTTCCTCTTCTTCCCTCTCCATTCCCATGTGAGGAGGTCAATCAAGCTTAATGATTTGACTGGAGAAAAAAATCATCAGGGTTCTGGGTCAAGTTTTTCAAATATTTAACATGAGGATTCTGACGTATAAAGTCACGTTACCTACCATAATTTATCTTCTCAAACTAAGAGATAAAGTCAGGAAAAGTTATTCTTTTGGGACTATAAAAATCTATCCATTTAAGCAGATATCCCTGCAGGAATATTCTTATTGGGTTTCTACATTTAAGGTAGAAGTGAAATACCATGATGGATATCTATCCAATCATGTGGTTTTTTTAAAGTTTGCCACATTGGGCAACAAACTTTGTTTTCGTCATGACTATTTTCTATACCATTTTCTTCAAATATAACAGCTGGAGGGATTTAACTAAACCAATAGGTTCCACATTTTGGAACATGCATTTGACTTTTCTGTTTGCACCTTACTGTTATGCTGATAGACTACATGTGTCCCTTTACGCACTGTAATTCAAGATTACATGACGCTTCTATCCATAGGAGTTTTCATCACTTTGTAGACCACTATTCCTGCCACAAACCACAAACCCTCCAGGTATATTGGCTCATCTGAGGCCAAAGTTGCTCAGGAACTTTTTTGTTCCTGAGTAAATTTTTCTCAGGAACACAGAATGAGCCAGCCGTTAAGGTTGCATATTTTATGCCTATTAAGCAAATTAAATTCTATTTTGAATATGTTCAGCCTATTATGGCATGTGGTTTCTATTTGGGAAGACTGGAGAATTTGTGATGGCAGAGAGTAATTACCTACGTGTTGGTGAGTTTTCACTCAAGCTTGGGTAGTACACTGTAATAAGAGACAGTTGCCATAAACAGACTAGTAGGGAAATTCATGGTGTGTGGCCTTTTGTTGAGAAACAGCTATCAGCTGACCCTTCCCCATTCCTAAAACCCTACTCTAATTCCTGATCTCCAATTTTTTTCTTCTGAAATTACATGGCTATTATTCATAATTGTCCTTTGGTTCTCTGTTCATCATAGCTGAAGAGGGTAGGGGTTGTTTACCTTTACCAGTGATTACTGAAAAGGCATCAATGGGAACATTTTACCCTTGATTTGACTTGAAAAAGACTTAAGCTCTTGCCTCAAACACAATTATTATTGCAAGGTTCCTGTAATATTCCTTGCTATGAATATATGCTAGATTGATTGATCGATTAAAAAATTTATAGTTATTGATATAATGCTCAATGTATGGATACTCATAATTAGTTGTGGTGTAATATACCTTTTTTATCTCTAATAAGCAAAACGGAAAAAAATAACAAAAAACCCTCTGGTGTCAAACCCATGACATTCCCAGGTACATTGTTTAGGACATTACAACCTAGAGTCGGGAATTTGTTTGGAGACAATCCCCATTGTGTGCTCTATTTCCTGTCCCTCTTAGTTGAGTTTCCCAAAACACCCAGAAGCACCCTGTGCTTCATTTGTCTCCTCACCCCACTGAGGGAATATGAGAACCTGAGAGAGAAAAGGGTAAGAAATAAACAGGGACCATCCACCCACGCTCAAGAGAGCAAACTAGGAGAGTTAGCTGATGGAAAAGAAGTGAAAGAAAGTCATAGGCATCTAAATTCTGCCCCTTGCAACTGGCCTTTCACATGGGTTTTCACCTATCGCCAACATTTCTGGGTTACATACCATGATGTAATGCTTGTCTGAAATGGATCCCATTAACCAACAACTTCCTAGTCTAATCATCCTGCCAATGGTAATGATCTATTGTAATTATTCCAGTTTAGAGTATCCCCGTTTCTGGATTTGGATCAAAAATTTGCCTGCATCTTATCAGTTTGTTCTTCAATTTCCTATCATCTAGAAATGAAAAGTGGTAAGTCAGATGAAGTAAAATTCTCTAAGGAAATGCTCTGGGGTTGACTTTGGATAAGATAGCTGGAAGAAGTGTGCAAAGGGAAAAAAATAAATTTACATATCTATAAAGCGTGGCTCAAAAGTCACATTATGGATCCATTCTTCAGCTGAGAAATCATGAGTGAGAAGATGGTGCACAAAAATGTGCCCCTTCTATACAATGCTACTTTGATGGGATAAGGAATTTGAAAAAAAGCTACAAAAGCATCATCACGGTGAAAGCTTGTAGATCAAAAAGCATGTTTATCTTTGGCTTTTCTTTTCCCCAAGAGAGAAAAAATATCTTTGAGCTGCAGTTCAACCATCTTCCACATCATTTTAGTTAAAATGGAGTAACTGGCATTTTAGAAACAGTGCCTAATTCCAGTTTCAAGCACATTTTGCCGTCTGCCTAAAATCCCAAAGCCCTTGGAGACTTTTGTTTATTTTTTAGGATATTCTTTTCCCAAGCTACCTAAGCACTCCCTCGTGCTACTGATTTTATCTTTTAAAAAAAATCCCTCAAGGGGTTATATGTGAAAAACAACAGATCTGGTTAGGGAAGGAATATTACACAGAAACAACTTTGCCAATTGAAACTATAAATAGCTACTGTAGCTGCTCATTCAGTCATTCCTCTCCCCTGAACACAGTGACTTTTTTGAGAAGAGACAGACACGGTAAGGAGAGATGGTGAGTTAAAAACTTACAGATAAAAGGCTTGACACTGCTGTGGATGTGCTTGTGTTGTTTGAGGCCTGATGAAGTGGCAAAAGTTTTGCCACACTCGGGGCAAGCATGAGCCCGAGCCCCAACATGCTGGGAGCGAATGTGCCTCTGCAGGTTGCTAGGATCCGTGAAAACCTGCTAGGAAATGAGTACTGATTAATCAGGACACTTAACTCAAGGAGAGACCATAGGAAACCAGCAACAATGTGAGATGTTTTTGGCAGGGGGTGTGGTGGGAGGAGGGGGAGTGTATTTTTTAAAGACCAAAGAGAAAGCAAATTATTCCCAAAATAAGAAATTAGCAGGGTGTGTGAAAAGGTTTATTGCTCCTAGAAATAGGGCTTTTAAATTAAGCAAAAATTAAATTTCTGTTTCACTCCACCACGCTACCCTTTCGGCCCCTCCGCTATTAAGCGCTGATATACTGGCATCAGAATTTTGAAATTTTGACTGTCCAGTTCAAGAGGCACCTAGAGCAGAAGTTTCAGCCTTGGCTGTCTGGGAATTGCCTTCTGAAATAAAACAGAATCATACCCACTTCAGAGTGCTCAACCCTCTCATATTCATATCACTTGTACAGCATTCCTGCCCACAGGAAAATAAATATCAAATTGTTCTACTGGTAGCTTATTTGAAAATGAAAGGAAGATGTTTACAATGCTGAAAACTGCAGTTGCAGTTAAACATTTGATCAGAAACATTATTTCACATCTTTTATTTTTCTACTCACGGAGGCAAAATGGGGAGATAATTATTGGTGTTGATTTGAGTTTCATCAACTTCAGATACCTCTCATAGCTCAAATAGTTAATGAGCTATTTCCTTTATTCAGGGGTTTCTTTCTTTTCACTCTTGTGGAACATGAGAAGCACCCACTGTCGCAGATTCTGTGCTCAACAAAGTGCTCACTAGTTTACCTAGACTCTCAGCTGGATAGAGATAACGCATGATTGGATATTTTGCAGAAAAGTTTGGGGATCTCCAAAATCTCTCATTCTATTTGAAAAGGCAATCCCAAGACCACAAAACCAGCTCCAACTTCCACACAAGGTGCTATTAGGTTGAAAAAAGTATATAGCATTGCATATCGGGCCAAATTCTCACCTCACATAACTCTTTTAAAAGATCTCATGCCAGCCCATCAGTGCTGAGGCCAGGAATAGACCCAGAATGTCTGACACCTCGTCTGGAACTTACCGTTAAGCTTTGCTTCCTCCCCTCCGAAAATACTAGGAAATCCACAAAGCACCCTACACTGTTCTAATGCCTTCTACATTTCTATATTCAGACTACCTTTCTCACGATATTTATAGTTTCCTACTTAATGTTGTTTTTCCATAACACAAAAAGGATGCGGCTATGCCAGATTGATAGACAGGAGGATTAGAGTTGCCGAACAGCTAACAAATTCACTGTACCTTGGCACAGTTTTCACATTCGTAGTGCTTTCCACTGTCATGTGACATCTGGTGACGAATTAAGTTGGACTTCCAGTTAAAAGCTTTGGGACACTGATCACACTTGTATTCTCTCTCTTCGGAATGTGACAGCATGTGTTTCTCCAAGCTGTTAAGATAATAATCGGTTCAGTAAGACACTGTGGAGAAGATCAGGCGTATAATTGAAACTGTGTAATTGTTGATCCTGATTGCAATCAAGAAAGTGGGGGTGGATGGGAAGGAGGATGGGATGGGAGAAAACCAAGTTTATATGGGCATAACATGGATAACCACAGGCACATCCAAATATGTAGAAGTGTTTGGAAATAAATGTGTTATATTGTTATCACTGTATTAAGCTAGACTGGAGGTTGGACAGAGAGTTAGCGCCTCCATCTAGTTGTGTTTACAGCCAATAAAAGAATCACATTTCATCAGTACCATTTCACGTTGTTATAAAAACAATAAGAAGAATCTTAAAAACCTAGAAAGAGGCATTCAAATGCTTTCAAGGTCCTCCCATGCCATGATACGGGAAACTAAATTGGCAGCAAGATACCAACTCGGGAAATTCTCTATGTAGCCTTGAGATGAAAACTACATGACCTAAAATGAGAAAGAAGAGTTGGGACAAGGCATATTGAGTGATTTATCTTTTATCCCCATATTATAGTGAAATGTGGATCCAAGCTTTTCACCTAACACTGTCTGTCTGAAACTGTGATCTTTTACTGACTCTGCCTTTTGCTCACACGCTAACAACTTTTTTTTTAGATTTGAAAGACTCTCTAAGTAATCTAAACTTGCTTAAAAAAAAAGTTAAAGATTGTGGATCATCATGAATGCTCTTAGTGTTCACCTCTTAGAGCTTGTTGAAATATTTTGCAAACTAGGCAGTAGTACAGTCATCATATTCAGTCAATGAATTATATCTATCTAGGGCTTCCTCTGTGCGGAGCACTGTACTAAGCACTTGGGAGAGTAGAATATTACAGAGTTGGTAGACAAGCTCCCTGCCCATCATAAGCTTATACAAGAAGTTCTTTTCTGCCTTCTCTCAGTCACTCCACCTGTAAATTCCAAAACTTTCCAAAGCTGTGGGGAAGCAGAGTGGATTAGTGGAGAGGACTAGGGAGGCCTGGCAATTCACTCATTCATTCATTCAGTTGTATTTATTGAACATTTACCGTTTGCAGAGCACTGTACTAAGTACTTGGGAGACTACAATACAACAATGAACAGACACATTTCCTGCTCACAACAAGAAATCAGAGAACATGGGTTCTAATCCAACTACTTGCCTGCAAAACGACCTTGGGCAAAGTTATTTAAATTCTCTGTACCTCCGTCAATCAATCATAATTATTGAGTGCTTAAAGGTGAAAAGCACTATACTAAACGTGGGGGAGAGCACAATATAATAGAGTTGGTAGACACATTCCCTGCCCAAAATGATCTTACAGTCTAGAGGAGGAGACAGGGTAGGTCTCTCTGGGAGGAAGATCAATGAAGACAACTATAAGGGATTATTCAGGGTAAAAGTCAAGGTTATGGCACTTCTCTCACATTAAAATTCCTGGTCATGTCTCCTTAAAATATAGCTATAACAAGGTATTAAAGTATTTTGCCTAACCCAGTGCCATGATAATGACTGGTAAATAAATTCTGATTATGTAGAAAAATCTCATTAAAGGATATGAGGCCCAATTTAAATTAAAAATACAGTAGTAATTTAAAAGCATTTTGTTGTTTCACTAAAATTCTATTTTTTTTCATTCGATCATATTCATTGAGTGCTTACTGTGTGCAGAGCACTGTACTAAGCACGTGGAAGGTACAATTCAGCAATAAAGAGATACAATCCCTGACCACATCGGGTTTACAGAAATGCTCGAGTATGGAACATTCATTTGACTAGCCACAACAATTCGCCGTGTCAAATTTGTTGCATCCTCCTTTGATGAGCCATTTGGTAAAAATTCTTAAAATTACTTATATGGTATTACAGCTGATACTTATATGTATTCCCTTTTTTCCTCCTTTTTTGTATAATGTCTTCATCTTTATCCCACTTACATATCAAGACAACGATCCTGGCCTGTCAAAGTCTGGTCTTTTTCTCTGTTTTTCACAAGGTAATGATCTTTGTCCTTAATTTGTGTTGAATCCAAATAGTTCACAGAGTTCAGGAACTCTTTCTGTGGCAATGCCATTATTTCCTTGTAGTCATGAATCAATTTTTAGATGAGATTTCACACAAGGGCAGAATTTGACCTTTTTGCGTACTTAACTTTGCCTTAGTAAGCTCTAAGACACTATCTCATCTTAATACTAACGCAATCCATCATAAACATTCAAAAAGATTCAAAATGTGATCCTAACAAATATCCTGGAAAGTTTGGGATATTATGTTTTGGAAAATGAATTGAATGCTTAAGTAGCTCAACTTCAGAATTAACTACTCCGCATTTGCTATTTTTAAGTGATTTCAAATCAAGCTGCAGCATTTATGGTGTAAAAATGTCACTTCTAACCTTGGTAAATCTGGAAAGACTTGATCACACTCTTTACATTCCTGGATTTCATGCATCTCCCGGAGATCGTTCTCACTTTCGAGTTTTTGCTGAAAATCCTCTTCTACCATGGAAAATGCTGAGTGTGGCGTGCTGCATGGAAATTTCTGGTGATCCACTAGTTCAGCTTTAGATTCAAACAGCTGATCACAATCCTCACAGCGATACTGGCGTTCTTCTGTTAGGAAAGTCAATAGATTAAGAACTGAGCACCGGTTTATTTTCATGGTGCCTGATCATAAATTGACAGTTTTCACAAAATCTTGAGATCATGGCCTATTTTGTGCAAAAAAAATACGTAAGTCAGTAAGTAATTGGTGAGAAAAATTAATGCAGAATCTTAGAGGGAATGGTGGGCTAAACAACACTGTAATTATTAATACTCAAACAGCATTTATTAATTCAAGGCTAGAATTAGTTAAAATCAGCCAAAGGTTGAGGTGCTCAAAAAATTTATTGGGTACCAGGCATGGCTAGAGTTAGTATTTGCTCAATTTGAGAGTATCAATTCATCTATGGTAAATCAATGACTATTCTACCAATAGTCACGGCAACCTTGCTTCTAATACAAAGTTACTAACCATGAATATCAGGAGCCATTGCTTCATGTGAATATTCTTCACTCTTCATGAACAGTAAGAGCTCCTCCCCTGGCACAATGTCTGCTACCACTCTGTAGAATATCTGAAAAAAAACAAATTAAACAAGAATAAAAATAGTGGATAAAAAGAGGGGACAATGAGCATACCCAACAATTTTTCATTGGTATTACCTTTTCTCCCTTGGATATGGAAAACATAAAGCAATTTTTTCTTTGTCTGCTAAGCAACAAAAAAGCAAAACATTGCCGGCAACCAAGCATGGTGAGAAATTAGCAATTGAGTCACAAATGGAGAGCAGAGTATCTCATGCCAATTCACGAGTATTTCTCAAAATTCACAACCTACTTGCAAATCATTCATAAGTAAGATCTTTGGCAGATCCACAAATGGGATGCTGATGCCCATAATGCAAGATATACAGATTTACATTTTACGTTCACAGAATTCACGGGCATGAGAAAGTATTCTTTCCATCACGGCAGCTTCAGCCAAATATATGGATAGTAGGAAGCATAGTCTCTGAGAAGAATGGTCTGGGTGTCCAGGCAGATGAGGCAGCCTTACAAAAGCTGACATTATATGCAGCAGTCGTTATAAGAAAAAATAGAGAAAGCAACATAACCTATTGGCACAGGCAAGATCATCGGCCTTTTTTGTCATTATGTCTTTGAGGATTTTGATATTATCCTCTTTAAGGACACCGGTTTCCATCACACTCCAACATCTCCCTTTCCACCATCAGATGAAAAAAGTCAGTTCCCAGCTCCATCTCTCTCTATATAGACGAAAGATGTGAGGTCCAAGGCCCTCATTAAATCTACTCTGGCAAGAAGCTGAAAACACTGTCTCCCGTGTTTTCCACAGCTAATAAAAACAAGGTTTGAGTGGGCGCCTCAGACCAGAATTTACAATGGTATGAGTGATCAAGGTCAGAACAGTTGGGTTTGGTCATATGACTGATGCAAGCCATGAATATGGTCAGCACTCGTCTTTCCAACAGTAAATTCTACTCCAGGGCAGCCTCCAAATGCTGGTTTTTCAACTGCTGAAGGCCAATGTGTGTGTTTGGGAGGATCTTCGAGAAGAGACGTTTCCCTCGCCAGTTGTTTAGTGCTACCCACCCAGTCCCGGAACACAAAATGGCATGTCATTCAAAGGAAAGGGGTGATTCAGAAACTCTTTTAGGGTCTAGTTACAATGTGAAAGTGATTTTTTTGATAAACCACTTGACAAATCCAACGGAGGAAATTGACTAACATAAAACATAACCCCTTTTATGGTTTCCTAGAACCACTCCAGTTATACCTGCGATTGAATCTATGAATCGAACAATTTTTCTTTTTTTCCCCCTAAAGACAAATCTCAATTTACAAAATATGTGAATTTAAAATATACGTATATGCCAGTTTATTCCAGTAGATGGCCCTAAAACCATGTTGTTTATTTTCTTATACGACGCCTTCAATGACAAATATGTGTTTAATATCTTAAAATAGTTTAATGAAGAACATTTTCTCAATGATTTGTTTGGCAAAACTGCATTCCACTCACCTGAAGCCTGCTAGCAGTAAAATTACCCTGAAAAAATCCATGATATAAATAAAGCTAAACTCCCACTTTTACAAGCTATTCCAAGATCCTCTCTAAATCGTGTTCTTGTAGACTCAGAAGCACTAAAGGAAAAATTATCAGTCTTAATATTCACAAATCCTTCTGTTTGCTATTTGCTTGACCATGTGACGGTGTGTTTTTTCACCATTAAACCCCATTTCTGTCAGAATGATTACTCCCTTTTCTTCTTTGGGTTAGGTTCTCACAGGAACAGTTCTGGTCAATCAGCAATCGGATTTTTTTAATGTGGGTGTTTACTTTTTGTTTTTTATCTTTTAGCTAAATGCTTATAAGGACCATGTTTCATTCTGGAATTCTATTTCCCCTTAGAACACAATAGACTTCTCTCAACAATTTCAATCACCTCTTTACTTGGCATCTCTCAAAGGTTTAACTTATTAGCTTCCTTTCCAACAGCATGTTGACATTTGAATTGTGACATATTAGAACTTTGCAGTGGCTTCTCGGAAACAGGGAGGTTAAAGAGACAATGCCCTACAAGACAGTAAAATCTTGCAATCGTCTTTGCCGGGGAATGCTACCTTACCATGTATGCTAAAGGATTCTAAGGAAGCATTATGATAACATAAGTTATTTGTGCTGCTATATTATTGATAACTGCCCAATCTTATTTTTGTCTCAGGCAACTTTTTTTTAAAAAGGCTGTCACAGAATGAATGAAAATGCAGGGTGATAATGCAAACAAGAAAAATATCTTTAGCTGGACTACAGATGAAAAACTTCAAGGTCCCTTTAAGGAAAATGATTTTCCTGTGACATATTTCACAAAGAAAAATAAAGGATGGAGAAAGTAGATGATGATATCGTGTTGACGTTGGCCTTATTTACTAGAGTAAAAGGTGACATTCCAGGCCATGAAGGCAAAACTGAGTGGATTTTACTTCAGGGTGTTTTCAGTTTTAAGTGAATTTTGATGGTAGTCGTGAAAGCGAGGTTTGCAAAGGACTGGCAAGGCAGATTCTGGGCATGATTCCCCACACGGCAGTATGAATGTACCTCTAAGTTCATCTACTAAACCCTTGGGAATCTACTAATCCTTTTCTGAGAGGCCAGTGTAATTTGTGATCTTAGTGATGTCCCCTAAGATCTTGGGGGGAACCCAAGAGACTTAAGGGAATTTGGTTTTTTCTTCCTACCCCTCATAACCGCATGAACTCATATTTTAAAAAAGTAGATTTGGGGTATAGGCTGCTTTATAGAAATTTAAAAAAGAGAGAGAAGTTTGAGAGGATAAATAACAACTTAAAATCTTTAGGAAGAGAGTGGAATTATATATAATACCTCAAAAACCCTAAGAAGGTGATGGACATATTTATAAATCAAGTCTAAATATAATACTTCCTTGCGTTGAGAACCCACTTATTTTTTTTTAGCATAGAATCCATGAATTGATGGAACAGCTTGATATTTTGAGGAAAATTTTCCTTAGTTGTATAGACTTATCATATGTGAATACACCACATGAACCAGTATGGTCTGGTGGATAGAGCATGGGATTGGGAGTCAGAAGGACCTGGGTTCTAGTCCCAGCTCTGCCGCTTGACTGCTGTGTTACCATGGGCAGGTCACTTAACTTCTCTGGGCCTCAGTTAAAATGGGGATTAAGTCTGAGAGCCCCATGGGAGACAGGAACTGTCCCCAACCTGACGATCTTGTATCTACCTCAGTGCTTAGTACAGTGCCTGGCACGTAGTAAGCACTTAATAGGCACCATAAAAAATGGGTTAGGACAATAAAGAGCCTGTGATACCCTCAAATTATAGGTACAATACCACGCTTTCCTGAGTCGTCCACTGCCTTTATTGGCCAATAGAGTAAGATCTCCGTGGGATCTGGGGTAATTCAGTCTCAGAAGATTAAAAAGCTTATACCAAAAATGGTGCCAAATATTTGTCTGACAGAAAAAAAATGTGGATGGAGGGATAAAATGACTTGCAAATATAAGGACTCTCCTTAAGAGTATTTACTAGCTACTGGAATTGGTTTCCTCTCTATTCCTTGCCAAAAGTGGGCATCTCTGGCCCCGAGACCAAAGAAACAAATGATTTGAGAGATTCTGCCCAATTTAAGCCCTGCAGATAAATCCAATTTAATCCCTGGGAGGAGCCTCTTAGGGAGGACACTGTGTATATGATTTAGAAATTACAGAACAGATTCCCACTACTGGGAATAGGGAGACACAGGCCTTGATTCAATGGTCTCTGTAAGTCCTTTCCAACTCTGTGGTGCTATAAGAGGAAAAGAAAGTGTCAGTCTCCAAAGATGTAAAAAGAGCTTTTATTTTAAAATGATCTTAAAATCTGAAAAATAAAAGTAAAAATCCAGAAGCTTGAAGTCTTAACTATCTTAATATTAACAGTAGTGGGTTAGACCCTCTATAAAAGTGAAATTTTTTGTAATGCTAAGGTATAAAGAATTTCTTCTTTCATCTTTTTCATATAAGAAAAAATATTTTAGCAGACTACTGTTCCATTCTTGAGGCTATTATATGTCTGTTCTTTGTTTTTTACTTTTCAGTGAGTGTAATTCCTCTCTCTTTCTTTCCTTCTCTCTCTCTCTTTCTCCCCCCAAAAAGTGCATACACCAGTGTCCTTCAATTTATCTGAAAGTCCTCTGGCAGTCTCAAGAAGAGGAGCTGAACAAGTAGAAATTATTAATCTTGCAACTACACGCCACTGTACCTACACCCTATTCTCATTCTGTTGTAAAAAAAAAAAAAAAACCCCAACTAGTTCTGTTTTCACTATTGCTTTTATCTGAGTCCCATGGACTTTTCTGAAATAAATACTAATTCAAGAGCTCACTTCAGTCATTAGAAATTCATAATCACTAAGCAATGGAAAAGCATATATCTATTTATATTGAGTTACTAGTGACCTTATACATTAGGAAAACGTTTGAACTCTGAAATCATATCCATGACTGTCAAAAGACAAATTAACTTTCCATTTCTCTGCAAAAAGCAAAATCCGTTGGCTTACTACTCTGAAATCTAAGTGGAACATGTAAGATTTTTGTTAAAATGATATATTAAACCGGTCTATAATAAAATTTTTGTTCATCTAGATTCATCCCACTTTTCCTCATCTCCCACACCCTTCTGGGTCACCCTGAGTTGTACCTTTGGCTCTTCCCTCCTCCCAGCCCCAATCACTTATGTACATAACTGTAATTTTATTTATTTGTATTGATGTCTGTCTCCCCCCACTCTAGACTGTGAGCTGATTCTGGGCAGGGAATGTCACTGTTTATTGTTGTATTGTACTTTCTGAAGCACTTAGTACAGTGCTCTGCACACAGTAAGCGCTCAATAAATACGACTGAATAAATGAAATGATTATATTTAATATTTTTTCTGGCTATCTTATTTGTTCATAGTTTTTAGAACAAGTTTAGATTGTAAACTTCTTGTGGGCAGGGACTATGCCATTTCCTTCTGGTGTACTTTCTAAAACTCTTAGTACAAGTAGTAATTATCACATTTACTAAGCACTTATGGTGGGAAAGAATAAACAGGTGGCAAATAGATAAGCTCCCTGCCTCTCAGGGGACACACAATTTAAGTGTTTAGTACAGTGCTCTGCACACAGTAAGCACTAAATAAATATGAATGAATGAAGAAAAGATGTAATGCAACTAGTGGGCAGGCAATATCACCACTACTATACTACTACTGATGAAATTAAATTTATAGTGCATATTACAATTTTTTTTCTGCAAATCTATTTTTAAAATCTTAGGGTCTTTCCCTAAAAATGGGTACCAAAACCAGTATTTACACTGATGGTGGAAAAACAATGGTCCTTATTCCCTAACATGCAAACATGCTGTTTTGTTTTACAAAATTAAAGATAAATATATGAACCATCAGAAGCCCTTTGACAGGAAAGTTAATTGACTCTAAATTATTTTTAGACTAATTCTGCTACACACTGTCATATCTGTGGTTTAGCCCAAACCTGTATTATATTCAAAATTTTGCTTCTTGCATTTGGAAATTTCAATTTGGGGGTTTCTACTGTACTACAAAATTTAAAAAACTTCCGGGATCTGTTAGAACTGTCTCGATGTCTATTTTACTTTGCCAGGATCAATTTAAAGCAAGATATTTATACTTCTGTACGAGAAAAAAATTTGGTTCAGAAAATAATAAAAAAAAAGAAAGCACATCATTTACTTTTAAACAGATGAACAAGGACTCATTGTTATGAATCCCAGTTTACTTTTCCTGGTCAGGCACTAGAAGTTTTATTTATGCTTAATAGACTACATTTGGCATGTCTAAAGATGACAGAAGCGTGAATTATGAATGACCTTCAACCTATTCAGGAAGTTGTAATAATTGAAATAATAGAGAAATGCACTGCCTGTGAAATCTGTATTGAGAGACAACTTTTTCAAACTGCTGCTGCCTATTCACTTTGAAGTTAGATGTTGATTTCTGCCTGTTCTATTGAAAGCCAAAACATTTTGTCTGATTTTTTTATTTACTATAACATCATTCAATTTGCCATTCAGCTGCCTGGGAAAGGTTTAATAGAATGATACCAGTTCAAAAAAAAAAAAAAAGGTGACATTTGGTTTTCATATCTGAACAAAGTCAACAGTTGATATGAACACATCTGTCAGCCTGAATACTGCAGAGAAATAATATTCAGTTGGGTCTGCCTTCAGCTGTAATGTTTGCATATGCAACAGCCCTAGAAAACAATTGCCAGGATCTCCCATGGTACCTGTAGCAGTGTGGGAAGCCCAAGTTTAGGATTGGGCAAACACGTTAAACGTTTTAGCCCCTGGGAGGAAGAGCCTGTAATGCATTCTATATCCCACTAAAAAACAAAATGATCGAAGCACCTCCAGTTGTAAATAGTTGGAGGTAAAATAGGTATGCTGATGAGACACCAAAGATAAAGAAATGTGGAGGCCAGTTTGGAAAATTAGCAAAAACATCAGAAAAAAATAAGAAGCCCAAGCCAATAATCTGCTTGATTATTAAAATCTTGGTCCTGTCTATGTGTAAACCGAGAGGAAATACTAATGATACAGACAGTGAAATAGTTGACACAGGGAAGATACAGTAACTATTGCATTAAACAATGTTGCTTTTTTTCTCTCTCCAGTAGCACTGTCATGCTTCTGAAAAAGTTGAAAGGACAACCCTACATTCTGTAGACATAGTAGGGCGATTTATTAGATTAACCATGTGGTTTATAATGCCTAAGTAACATGGAATTGCACATTCAACTTCCTCTTCATCCCTTTCCTAACTGAAGATCATTCAGTTTACCTGGCCTTGGACCTTACACACTGACATTTCACATTACCCCTAAAGATCCTCAGGTGTTTATTATGAGCCTGGTGATTAGTCTTGGGTTCTTCCTGAAGCATCTGTCCACATGCTTATATTGTGTCCGGATGTTACCCAGAAATCTCTGGGGTTCCATGGTACGGAAGGCATGTGATAGCATGCGTGTATGTGTTTTGACTTTAAGTACGGTACTCTGCACACAGTAAGCGCTCAGTAAATACGACCGACTGAATGAATTTCTCAAGTTGAAAAGTATGATACAAACTGTGAAGCACAAATTTCACCACGAGAGTGGATGTCTCAGCCTCTCTTTCCAATAGTTCAATTCACAATGGATAGCTTTCCATTTTAATGTTCTTGCTGTGGGCTCGTGTATCAAGATGTAGCCCTATAAATTGACCTTTAGATGAGAAGAATTACTTGGGCAGGGGATAGTGGAAAAGCATCTTTTCTGCTTGTGCTTTACAAGTAGCTGTCCAAGAGTGAAGGAGACATAGGATTGTTTTGATGTAAAGGAAGGTATTCTTGAGTGGGTGACCCACTCCAAAGACCAGCTCTGTGGCAACCACAAAGAGATCACTGGCATTCATCTTGGAAAAATAAAGCAAAGGAAGTTTGATGTTCTCTGGAAACCAAAGCAAATTAAATAAAGGAATATTTGTTACATTAAAAGCCATCACGCAAACCGTGATGGAGTTTGATCCAGAGGATGAGCAACTAATATACCAACAGTATAAGTAAATATTTGACTAACTGAAGGCCCATCAGTGATGTTTTTGGTCTAGAGACCACTAACCCACAGGCTTGTTCAGATAAATTATCAAAATATATAAAGAAATAGAACATTTTCAAAATAAGCAAAAGGAAATAACTTGGTAATTGAGCCCGATCGGTCTACTGAAATGAACTATTCTAATGTCACATGAATCCAACAGATGCAGTTCAGTCGACATGGAATCAGGAGAGAGGGAAAGTGAGTTGGCCAATCTAGCCAAGGCAGTCCCGGAAATAGTTTAAACTTCATAAGGTAAATCACAAACTAGAACAATGCATGTCCCAAAATGAATACACGACAAGAATCCCGCTACCATTCATAAACCACAACGGAGTTGGCAGCCTCCATTGAGTGAATTACAGCCTTGTATTCTTTTTTGACCGGAGCGGGTATTTATTATGCTATATATTATTTCTTGAAAATATACATTGGGTATTAGATAATCGCTCATCAACACATTTCTTTTTTTTTTCTTTGTGAACAGCAGACTTATTTTATGTGCTGACTAAACACCAGCTGTCAGGGTTCTGTTAAAAAATAAAAAGACTTATCACCTTGTGTAAATGGCAAGATTAGGAATGTCTTAGGTTTCTGAAAACTTCATTCCAATCTGAGGCCATGTCAGGACAGGCTAGTTCATTGAGTTAAATCATTTTAGTTTAT
The DNA here is from genome assembly GCF_004115215.2 of Ornithorhynchus anatinus. Lineage (NCBI taxonomy): Eukaryota > Metazoa > Chordata > Mammalia > Monotremata > Ornithorhynchidae > Ornithorhynchus > Ornithorhynchus anatinus. The sequence continues at coordinate 162,765,807 of NC_041728.1, forward strand.
AGGGGTAGAATGCATACATTTTAAAATGTTGTGCTGGTGGACCACACCCAGCAATCAAGTTTAATTGCCAGTAGGGAAAAGGCAAGACTATGTAAATCTAAAAAACAGTTTAAATGAATTCAGTTTCAAGAACCTTACTAAAGATCCTTTGCGTCTCTGCTTCGCAAAATGAATCTGAGGAAAAGGTTGATATATGAATGAAAAACAAGCTTTAACAGTCTCTGCTGGCATATTCCTGAAAAGAATGATCATTGTTTGAATTGCATAAAAGGCCTGATCACACTCATTGTTTTACTCTTTCAACTAGCTGAAGTGTATTTGGGTGGAGGGGGGGCGTGGAGGAGGAGGGGAGAAAGGAGAAGAGGAGAAGGGAGAAAAGGAAGGAGGAGAGCAGGGTAATACAACTATCAACCTGACTTATTTCCACTAATTGACTTGTAAAATTGCAAATTGTCATCAACTAAAATGGAAAGGATTCATCTCTAGTTGGGGTTTGATTTGAAAGGGGTTTTCATTGCTTACCTACCTCGTCTTAGCCCCCAATCCTTCACCACCCACTCCAGCGGAATATAATTTAGCCTAATATATTTACCCGAATAAAGTTTTCCAACATCTAATTGCAAATACAAAGATCATTTGGTATTCTTATTACGAAAACAAAATGAATCCTTGACTATTGCGTTTTTCTGAAAACAATTCTATAGCATTAAAGATAGGTCTAGCTGTCAGAGGACTATTAGAAGTTAATGATAATAATCGGTATTTCGAATGTAAATAGTAGTGACTTTTTTATCTGTAGTATTTTAGAGTTTGAGTGTGACTGTGGTCTCAATTTACTAGTGCATTTGGCATGAGTTTCTTTTAAAAGACAAATTACTGTAGTTATTACTATATTTTCAGGGGAGAATAAGGATATCAGTCAAAATCTGCACTTACTTAGAAATTATGGTTTAGTTGGGATGCCAATATTTTAAGATTTCTAACTCTAAAAACATGAGTATAATCATTTTTAAAAATCAAATAAAACATACTTCTAAAAATAATAAATTCAAGCCTTTCAAGTTAGGATAGTAAAGAGAAAAGCTATCATCAAATCCACACTTGTCAGCTAAAAAACATATTTAAAGCAAATAGTAGTTGCAGGACCCGTGGCAAACCAAATGGAGAACCTGAGTTTAGGAAATTAGGAAAAGGAACTATTTGGGGAATTTTACTATTCTCATGTAACTGCTCATTTTTGGAACTCATGAGGCATGACAGAAGATTAGCAGAACAGAGAAATCTTAAAGCAACTTCATTTTAAAACAAAACAAAAATACTATTACCATAAAGCACTTCTCTGCTCCACCCCCATCAAATCAAATAGGAGTTGTAACCAGAATAGTTATTTTGACTTTATCCCAACTATTATCAAGCTGTTCTTCTTAGAAAGCTCATTTATACTGTTAGAAGAACTCCATACCTTTTATAAAACTGATTCAAGGTGGTGAAACAACCTCAAACACAAGAATGGGTGAGCCCTTTCCCCCCTCGCCCAGGCCCCTCTCAACTAAATATAGCTCCAATTTGGGGTACATTTTTTTTTTCGTTGATTGTCCTGCTTCACAGAGTGTTCAGATTATCGTTTTAGACAGTGATAGGAAGTCTTGCCTCTAGTACTGTAGGGCTGATACCTACCTTTCAACCAGTTCAAATTTTATACTCTAAGCTTGGGCTCAACTTAAGAATCTGAGTGACAGTATCCTTTACTGTTTCATTTACAATGCATATATATTTGCTTGTGAATTTTACAGGTGAATTTAAGTAATTAGCACTCAACTATTTACTCCTGATCAAGGGTCTATGTCCCTGCCTCAGTAGTAAATAATTGTTCACACGAAAGGAGTGTTCATCATGTGAGATGAGCAGTGCCCCTTCACCATTTGGTGGGTTCTATCCCTCATGGAAGCAGAATGAAACAACAGACCTGAGAAACTCTTTAGTCAGGTCCTCACTCTTGAAGTTGGTCCAAGCAACGTTAACACATCAAAGTTATATCAGGCCTCCTATCTTCACTGAGTTAAAGAGGCTGATATACATAGAGACCTAAACATATGGATGCATCTCGTTATAGCCCAAAGTCTACATAGCCTTTCATGCTAGGTATAGTGATGTGTTCATTATTGTATATATATGGGCAGCTACACACCCCTACCTACAAACATGCATATAATAACAATAAATTCTGGCCCAGGCTCAAATAATTTTTTTTTCTTATTTATGGATTCCCTTACTTGACCGTGGCAATATCAAGTTATGTCATTCAATACACATTTTGCTACCTGAGAAAGATTTACCAGAGAATGAATACTTTCAGGAATATTCAGTTTAGGATTCAAGGGTACAAAATCGGATTTATGCTTTCTTGATAAATCATTTTACACCGTACACCACTTCAGAAAGTAAACACGTTAGTGTTTATCAAGGTTTGAACCAACACTGCTTGGGAATTTCCTTTTGCTGACAACTTGCTTTACAAAATGTATGCTTTAAGATGACCATATTGAATTCAGAAACTAGTGCGATAACAAGCTATGGAGTCCATAATTTTGACCATCTCAAAAGTAGGCCAAAATAAATAAAAAACCTCCAATGAATTAAAAAAAAAGAAAAATCCACCGACAGCGTTTCTGACATCAAACTCACGGAAACATAAATATTAGAAAGACTAAATTGTACTCCTATCAACCATATTCCCCCAAAGAATTTATTATCACAATGATGAGGGCATTTGCTTTTTAGTTTTTAAATTAATATATCTTGTGAATCTAGAAAATAATTAGAACTATACATTATGCCATAATAATCAGGTTTCTGTCATTATTAAATTTAACCTCTGTCACACGTATGGTGTTTGGGATTGTTTTCTATCACTTCTTTCCTTGTTGAAAGCACAAGTGAATATTCTAAACTATTATAAATGATTTCTTACCTGAAAAATAACCCATAGAATCTCTGATACTATACTCTCCTTAATCAATAAAGCTGTTTAAAATTTTTGGCCAAAAAGAAGGAGGGGGAACAAGGAGAGAGTGAACAGTCAACTCTTATCTTGTTTGGTTTTTTTGCATTTGCTATTTAAAGTTGAATGATTCCTGCTTTTTATTATGGCTGATAGTTGAAATTGTTATTGTTTCATATACAATTCTGGCATTAAAATCAGCCCGGAGCTGGAAAAATACAAAAAAAAAAAATACTTTTTTTGATATTCTAAATCTAGGTTGGGCATTACTTTTAGAAACAATTTCTAAACGAAGCTTTGTTTCTAATTTGTCCCTCTTACAAGAATAGTCCAGGCAATCATTCTGATATTTAAAAATTCACTGGATTTGGGTTATTTATTTATTCAATGAATGTGATAAATAAGATGTTTAAATGCAAACTTTCTAGTAAGTTCTTCCAAATGTTATCATCATGCACTGATGACAGATTTCACCTTGTTAAAAAGATTCAAGAAAACCAAGCCATGGGCATGTACTATTCCAGTTCAACTAGTTAATGCTCTAATAATCTAACTGTTCATTAAACACCAAGACAAATCAAAGCATACGAATAACCTCCTCTGAAAGGATGCACAGATCATATTGAGGTATGCTTGCTTATCTGGGACATCCATATATAGATAGAGATCTACATTACAGTATTCGCCAACTGTACACAGTGTTTCTTTGAGAATCTTTCCTCTGATTTTCCCATCATCTCATTCTTGAATTCTCGATTAACTAGCTGCCTATTAGCTTTCTTTCTTTTGCTGACAGAACTGATAAAAAGCAACCTGCCATCCCACATTTATGTAAAAATAATCGTAAGCTAATTTCACCTCTGTTAGTCACGATAAAAAGCAGAGCACTGAAAAAGGATGTAAGTTACAAGGACTGTAATTCTGCATCTCATGCACATCTGTGCTTTACCTTTTAACATAAGAGCCTATAGGCCACCAGGGTCTACTGTGGCACACAGTTATTTTTATTCTTCAGGCTTCACTGAATGATACCTTAAAACTCTAAAAGAAAGTCAGGAAAGTATTTACAACATACCTGGTCATTTATCTGGCACGCCACAAGATTGTGTCGATCATAGCACCCAGCAAACTTGATGTACTTGAGCCAGCTGCCTACATCTGGTTGACTGGCATCTAAGCAGAATTTCACATTGCAAAACTCATCCAAGACCTGGAAGGAAGAACATGAGAACCATAAATCATTCTGTTGCTCTTACAATAAACTAATTAAAAGATACATCATGTATCATCATATGAGGAAATAGTTAATTGTTTAAAGACCTTTCAGTCAAATGGATGTGCCTCTTGTGAGCCCTTTATCTAAAAAAAAAAAGCCAGATCACATGCAAATTAAAAAAGGGGAGAATGCACTGAAAGGAACAATGTGTTTCTACAAAGAATAAAAACAATTAATAATCATTCTCAGCATCCACATGCCAATTTTCAAACATCTTATTTTCTAGTGTGACTAAGATGACACAAGGGAAATTTATATGTAGTTTTTGTTACAAAAATATCAAACAGAACACATTATATTAACGCCTTACAATATCAATTTGGAAATTTCTCTATTCCCGAGCATCATGCCTCCATTAGATTTACAAACTTGTGAATATTTTAAAGTGATTCGGTGAGGTTTGGGTTAAATGTAATTCTTTTCATTCTAGTAGTGTGTGCTTCCCCATTCACCTAACAGTTAAATCGTACCCTTAACTGTAGCAACAGCTCAGGATTTGGCTTAATAAGAGATCTTTCTATGCCAATTAAAAGCAATGTGAAAGAATGTAAACACTCATGTAAAACATGACAACCTAGTCTTTTATTTACACATTCCAACAAATGGTTTCGATTATGCACACATAAACAGATATGATGAGATTCCTTGTAGACAAGAGAAAAAGAAGTTCATATTTAGAATGTTCTGACAAATTACTAATCGTCATACAGCACATCACTGACTACCATCTGCATCTGCAGATTTCAAGCCTGGCCTATTCTGACCAATTTCCCAATACATCCTACTCTGAAACGATTAATACTGGACGTGTAAAGTTTCGGTTTTGTGTATTTAATACTTAAACTCTTACACTGCCTCTCCGACGCCACATCAGTTCATGGTTTAAAGCTAAAGAATTGAGGAGCTCAGCCAAGAAAAGAGATAAGACTGCTAGGATCGAATCTACTTTAGTTATGAAAACCTATGGGAAGTTTCCCATCAAGGACCAAGTCTAACTCTACCCATAACAGTTCACATCCATTAATTACCTGAACCCAGTGGGAATTCTGCTTTATCTCTGCTCATATAAAGTTAAAAACTAAAGCACGAAGTATATTTATGAAGCCCTAAAGCAGTTTAACATAGAATTCAGGTAATCATCCAGAAGCAGATTCAGGTCATTAACTCACCACAAACTTCAAGGGAACAACTCCAAGGCTTAGAGGGCACAAGGCAAGGGACACTATGAATAAGCCTTTTTTTACCACGAGGTAATTAGAGAGCAATGAGAAGTCCACCAAAAAAAAAAAAATGTTGAAACAGAAGACTTTGACAATAACTGTGCCATAGAAAAAGAGAGAGAGGTAGAGGTAGGGAGACAAGTCCAAGCACTCTATTTTCCGGGAAACTTTTCACCCTAAAAAAGCCGACTGCAGTGAAAATTATTATTTTTTTCTTTTTCCACCCCCTTCAGCACGAGTTGCTGCTGTGACTTTTACAATCCTACTGGCTGGACAAGTGTAAAGGCAAACTGTGCCTCAACCTTTAAAACTTGGAAGGTGTTCCCTAAAGCCCAAGTGCTGTGAAAATGACCCTGCAAAGTCCTGAAACGTATCTCGACGCCTTTTAATAGAGAAACGCTAAGATCTGAACTTCTCCAGGGAAGCTCTACACCTACCATTGTCACCCGATTGGAGGGGTGGTTGTTTGGGGAGGTTTACTTAATGCCCTTCCTCTCTGGCCACTGCCACTCGGGCACCTTTGCCAGAGGTACTAGGAGAAGGTTTGAGAAAATCGGCCGGCGCAGGAGAAAGCGGGTTAGTTCTTTCAAAGGCAAGAAGCATCATCCACTTGGCCCTCAAAGTGATCCCGACTGAGGAGGGAAAATGATCGAGATTCCGGAGGCTATCTCCCGGAGAATTTTCTCCCGCCAAACCCTAACTACCACTGCGACTCTCAGCAGCGAATTACTAAAATTAAAGAAGGTCCATTTAGATCCTAAGGAGTCTGGCCCTACATCTCCTCCTCAAACGTGATGTTTCGGAGGCCCTGACCGAAAAATCAGATGTCTTCATCCCGCAAGATCCATCCCGTCTAAGCACCCCCTCCTTTTCCAGAAACCGTTTCCCCTCCATCTCCAACTTCTGCTCCTCCTGGCCGTGCCCTCCGAAGGTCTTTAGGAGCCTCGCAAATTTTCCATAAAAAGAAGTGGCAGCCTAATCTTCTCCTATTTCATCTACCACCGGTCCTCTTTTGGCTGTCACCCTCCAAGGATGACTCAAAAAAAATTAAAAAAAAAACAAACCCCCAAAATAACAAAACGCTGCTTAGAGAAAGTCTTTAAAAGTACCCCTTGAAAAACAAACAGGCAAAGAGAGGAAAAGGAAAAAAAAAAGAAAGAAAGAAAGAAAATTCCCCAACGGGGGGGAGGGGGATCCGAGGGTTGACTTTGGCCAGGCTGAGACTGGGTGAAGGTGGAACCGTGCCGGAGGGTCCGGAGCAGCTCGGAGGGTGCCAGGAATTTCGATTTTTCTTTCTTTCTATTTTTTTTTTTTTTTGGCAGCCTCCCGGTTCCCCCAGCCGGACAGACAGACGGACAGACGGACAAGACAGACAGACAGAACTGACCGTCCCGCTCCAGGAGCAACAAGGAAACCACCAAAGTCTGAGCAACGGGAGATAAAGCCAACGGGGAGGCGAGGAAGTGACTTAAAACTGGGGGGGAAAAAAAGGGGGATAGGAGGGGAAGGGAGTGGAGGGGGAGAAATGGGACGAGAGGACAGAAAAGGGGGGAGGGAGGTGGGTCCCAAGTTAAGAAGGGGGCGCCCAGAAGCAAGTCGGTTGGGGGGTTGGGGTTTGCTTTCAGAGACGCTTCTCTTACCTTAATATCGCTAAGGATTCAACTCCCGGCCATAAAGAATGATAATAATAAAAAGAAAAAAAAATAGCCAATCACAGGATAATGGTTTTCTAAAACCCTGGGCTCCCGGGCAAGAAAAATCCTTCCAACGATCGAGGAACAAACGTTTCGAGATTAAAATATTCGCCTCCTGGGTTCCGAATGGGTCGGGGGTAACTTGGTCCGCCTGGGGGATGCTCTTTCTCTCTCTCTCTCTCTCTCTCGGTCGACCACGCGTTCGGATTTATTGTCCGCCAACGGTGGATTTTTAGGACCCGAAATGAAGTCTCCTCTCGTCCAAGGAGGTGGGGGGGGGGGGGGGCGAAATCAGGGTTTGGTGTGTGTTTGGACCTTTCCCCCCCCTTCCTAAGTGTGGCTCCGATCTAGTCCTTCTGGTTCACATCACCTCCCTCTTTTCTCACTTTCTCTTGCTCTTATCAGCTCGATGTGTAATGAAAGTTATCTGAAAACCACTAAAACTTCTTCCCTTTCTCGGTTAGGAAAAAAAAAAGGAAAAAAAAAACCACCCAGAGGCGGAAAGGGGTGGGGGTGGGGGGGGCAGATGAGGGGTGGGAAAAAGAGGGAATGAGAGAGGGAGGGAGAAAAGAGAGAGGGGAAAAGAGGAGAGAAAAGAGAGAGGGAAAAGAGGGAGAGAAAAGAGAGAGAAAGAAAAGGAAGGAGTCTTTCGGATCCTGACCAGCTTCTTTTCCCAATCCGAGGCCCTCCCGGGATCTGTCCCCTTTTTTCTTTTTTCTTTTTTTTTTTTTTTGCAAACTCCTCTTTCCGCTGGCGAGGGTTTCTATTTCATGAAACTGTGTCTTTAAAGAGGATCGGCTCGGCCATCCATAAAGAAACGAGGGAGCCGGAGCAAGGGAGCCATCTCCCCCTGCACAAAAGTGATCGGAAGGCAGAAGGGAGGCTGCTCTCCCCCTTTCAATTTTTAAAGTGACAGCAGCCTCCTCTGGTGGGAGAGGTCACTCAAAGGTCATCGAGGCAAAGTCTATAGGGGACCGACGGATGAGGATGCGCCCTTCCCTTTAAAAACAGGTCGATTGGGCCATGTAAACAACCAATGGGGGAGATCTGGGGAGGGAGGGTTTCTTTCCGCAGGAAAATCGCGTCTGTTTCAATGCCCCCAAAAAGTACAAGTGGAAACCTGTGTGTCTGTGTGTGTCTGTGTGTGTCTGTGTGTGTCTGTGTGTCTGTCTGTAGGGAAGGGGGAGGGGAGGAAGAAGGGGAGGGGGAAAAAAGGGAGGGAGAGAAGAGGAGGGAGAGGGGGCAGAGAAAACAAACAGAGAGGGTAAAGAAGAAAAGAGAGGGGAGAAAAAGAAAAAAGAAGAGAGAAATGGGAACGGATTTTGTGTGTGTTGGTGGGGAGTGGGAGATAGGTTTAAGGGTTGGGGGTGGGGGGTGGAGTGTGCTTGTGTGGGAAATAGGTATGGGGGAATGAAGGCGGGGGTGTAAAGCGGAGGATAAGGATTGGGAAATTAGGGTGAGGTGGAAAAGGAGGGCTATAATGTAGAAGATTTTTTTTTGGGGGGGGGTAAGAAATTTGAAAAAAACCACCAGTTTTAGAAGGCGTATTCATCAGCAGAGAGGAGCTGAAATGTTCGTTTCGACTTGGAGAGTATCCAAATAAGTCGCGCATCCATCGGTGGTCCATGGTTGGCACGGGAATTATTTGGGCATCCGTACACCAGGCGACATGGATCATCGATAACGGTTTAAATTAAGCGTTAAGAGTGTTTTCCAGGGGGGGAAAAAAAAGGAATTCCCAAATTTCACAACGTAGTTAGCACCCAATGAAGACAATCTATCTGAAAGGTGTTCAAGGGGGGGATTTCGAAATGAACTGGTTGATCTGGCTATTTTCTGATATGCGTTATTTGGAAATATACTCAAAAGTACAATGCCAAGTTGGCAATGCCAATTCATTTATTAACAAAAGGAGGACAACGGCTTTGTTTCTTCTTTACAGTAAGTTTGTAAAAGCTGCCTTTTGTGATGAAAATTGCCCCGTGTCTAATCGTTTTCTAATTTATACTCCCCACTTTTTATTTCAACAAATCTCCCGGAAGAAATTAAAGGGGCTTGGGAGAAAAAAAAAGTCTGAATGGAACACTGTCAATAAATTAAAAAGGGTCGCCCAATTTATTAAAATCTAAATCCCCTAAAAACGAGAGCACAGTCCACCGACTAAAATCTAAAGCATTTATTAGAAATTTAAATTTAAAAAATCATATGGAGCGAATAGAAACAATGTCGGTGGTTTGGTCATGACAAGTTACGAGAATATTAAGCGATAAACGATCCTTTTTGGAGGAAGAAAAGGAAGGTAAAGGGGGCGTGTTAAGTTTATCTTTTATTACAGGAACGACACAGGGGCCACCCACTCTTTTCTTCAGTAAGTGCAAAGATAGAGCTCGTTCCATAATGTCGATTTGAAAAATATTAATAATAATAAAGGGGGGGGGGGACGGAAGGGAGAGACAATGACAAGAGATGGTGATTAATTTGTCTCTGCGGAGTGTTATCTGTGACATTGAACTGTTATTTCAGATAATGGCTATTGTTTGAGGGAAAATCGCACAGCAGTGGAAGGTAGAACAGGAAAAATCCTTGGTAAATAACCTAAAACCTGGTCAGAGATTCCCATAGTGTTTGGTGCTTGAGAACCTTAAAGAGCCCCCGGTTTGCTACCCATTGATTTCCTGCCCTTCCTCAACTTGCCCATTGTTGGGGCCTTTTTTTTAATTTAGCCATAAATTGGACCAGCTCGAGCTATGAGCTGTTCTATTTTCTTCCTGTCAGGATGAGGGATTTGTTTTATGATGCATTGTGTATTAAATACATGTAATCTGGGGAGCGGATTGCTTCAGACCGTAAGGCCTGATCGGGGGTTCTGATAGCCGGGTCTTCTCCCCCAACCCTCCAATCCCCCCCACCCCCCCCACACGACACACACCCCGCCCTTTCTCCTTCTTTTACGGAGCGGCTCTGAAAAGAGTGAAACGTTGGCAGAAGCCAGAGGTCTTTGGGGAAAAGCAGGAGGACTTGGTTAAATGAGGATTGGATGGGCAGGGTTCTGGGTTCTTTTCCCCTTCTCCCATTGAGATGGAGAAGGGCTGAGGGCAAAGACGGGGCCGGGTGCGGGGAGGGGTCGCGGCCGGTAGGTGGCGCTGGGACCCGAAATTCCTCCGGAGCCGTTTTGGCTTTGCAGCAGCCGCAGCAGCAGCAGCAGCAGCAGCAGCAGCCCCAGCATCCTCCTCCTCCCTCTCCTCCTCCTCCTCTTTCTCCTCCTCCTCTCCTCCTCCTCCCTCTCCTCCTCCTCCTCTTTCTCCTCCTCCTCCTTCTCCCTCTCCTCCTCCTCCTCCCGCTCCTCCTCCTCTTTCTCCCTCTCCTCCTCCTCCCGCTCCTCCTCCCTCTCCTCCTCTTCCTCCTCCTCCTCGCTCTCCTACTCTTCCTCCTCCCTCTCCTCCTCCCTCTCCTACTCCTCTTCCTCCTCCTCCTCGCTCTCCTACTCTTCCTCCTCCCTCTCCTACTCCTCTTCCTCCTCCTCCCTCTCCTCCTCCTCCTCCTCCTCTTTCTCCTCTTCCTCCTACCTCTACTCCTTCTCCCTCTCCTCCTCCTTCTCCCTCTCCTCCTCCTCCTCCCTCTCCTACTCTTCCTCCTCCTCCCTCTCCTACTCTTCCTCCTCCTCCCTCTCCTCCTCCTTCCTCTCCTCCTCCTCCTCCCTCTTCTTCTCCTCCTCTTCTTCCTCCTCCATCCCCTGCTCCTACTTTTCAGGTCCATCTCCTTCCCTCCCAGCCCCCTCCCCACCCCCAACACACACTTTCCGAGCATTCATTCAATAGTATTTATTGAGCGCTTAGTATGTGCAGAGCACTGTGCTAAGCACTCGGACCGTACAATTCAATAAGAGATAGAGCCAATCCCTGCCCCATGACGGGTGCACAGTCTAGCGTCGAGAGACAGAGCCGCTGGGCCGATCGCCTTTGCAGAAGGCAAGGAGCAGGTCGAGGTCTGGAGGTGGCTATTAATAAGAATAATTATAATGATTAAGGCAATTTGTTAAGCGCTTACTATGTGCAAAGCATTCATTCATTCAATCGTATTTATTGAGCGCTTACGGTGTGCAGAGCACTGTACTAAGCGCTTGGAATGTACAGTTCGGCAACAGAGACAATCCCACTGTTCTAAGCGCTGGAGAGGACACAAGGTGATCAGGTTGTACCATGGGGAGCTCCCAGTCTTAATCCCCATTTTACAGATGAGGGAACTGGGGCACAGAGAAGTTTAGTGACTGGCCCAAAGTCACACAGCTGACTAACGGCTGAGTCGGGATTTGAACCCATGACCTCTGACTCCCAAGTCCATGCTCTTTCCACTGAGCCACACTGCTTCTCTATTAAGAGTTCCTCTGGGGCGAATGCCTTCATTCATTCATTCAATCGTATTTATTGAGTGCTTACTATGTGCAGAGCACTGTACTAAGCGCTTGGAATGTACAATTCAGCAACAGATAAAGACAATCCCCGCCCAACAACACATGACTATCCGGCCCTCAGACGCGGGATCCCTACCGATCGGGGCTTGCCTTTCATGGCCTTCACCTCTCATGACCTCCCTTCGCCAAACTTTTAAATGAGGATGATGTTGGTATTTGTTAAGGGCTTACCATGTGCTGAGCACCGTTCTAAGCGCTGGGTTAGATACAGGGTGATCAGGTTGTCCCAGGTGACGCTCACAGTCTGAATCCCCATTTTACAGCTGAAGTAACTGAGGCACCGAGAAGTGAAGTGACATGCCCAAAGTCACACAGCTGACAGGTGGCAGAGCAGGAATTGGAACCCAAGACCTCTGACTCTTAAGCCCGCGCTCTTTCCACTGAGCCACGCTGCTTCTCTAAAGAATAAGGTGCCCCCATCCCCACACTGCCCGAAATGATGGTGCTGAGAGACGCTTGCAAGGAGAAAAGGTGGGAGTATCACGTGGGCCGAGCTGATGGATCGTCGACCCCAGCGCCTAGCGAAGTGCTTGGCACCTAGTAGACGCTCAGAGGCAGCGTGGCTTAGTGAAGAGAAGCCGGGCTTGGGAGTCAGAGGTCATGGGTTCTAATCCCGACTCCACCACTTATCTGCTGTGTGACCTTGGGCAGGGCACTTCACTTCTCGGGGCCTCAGTTCCCTCATCTGTAAAATGGGGATTCAGACTGTGAGCCCCGCGTGGGGCAACCAGATGACCTTGTAATTCCCCCAGAGCTTAGAACAGAGCTGGACACATAGTAAGCGCCTAACAAATACGAACATTATTATTAAAAATACCACAATTATTTTTATCATTAACGACGGCTCCTAGCGAGAGAGGCTAGACCGAGTCCCCCCCAAGCCCGTCTGTTTAAAGGCCGCCTCGATGGAGCCGATGAGCCACTGTTGATTGAAGAAATCACTCAGATGAGGTAGAGGAGCCAGGAAAAGCCCAGTTCGCTCCCTCTTCCACTCACCAACCAGCCCCCAGTTTGCTCTGCTTCTCACCCCCGCCCCTTGCCAAAATCCTAATAAAGACTCTTGGCTAAGAATAACCTTTTGTCGATGAGACCCAGTCTCTGACCCACTGCAGGGGTGAGAGAGAATGGATTTCTGCAGAGCGCCGGCTGCTGCCGTCCAGTTAGGTCACTTGCCATAAGGAGGTTTCTGCCAAAACCTAAGAAGAGCCAAACTCACCCACCCGGTCCTTTTATTCTTTGGGATTGCGGGTGAAATGTTTACAGTAGTTCCCAGTCACAGATTAATCTAGAAAAGCTGCCGTCTACTAGCTGTAATCGGGAACACGCATGCTGGGCAGACTTGAGTTCTGTGCTTGAAATGGGCTATTAAAAATAATGGTTTTACTATAATATTAAACCAGCTTTAATTCACAAACATGTAGCGGGACAGATGATCTAAGGATAGAATGGGAACAGGCTATAACGACTTGGCCGAGATCTGGAAAGCTTTCGGGGGAAAGGGAAAGTTTCATTTGCAGCCGCATCAAGAGAAGAATCTCGTATGTGTTTGTGTGTGTATATATATGCACATCTATGCATATATATATATATATATATATATATATATATATATATACACACACACATTTTTAACTCTCAAAGGGATATCTCTTCTCTTTGTAAAAACAGATAAATCTATTAATTATTATTATTTATAATCAGAAGGATTGCACAACACAGAGTCCAGGAGATCAGAGAAAGGAGTGCTGAGTGTGAGCTGATATATTTCCCGGGAGCTGTAAAGATCCCCCTTTGGCTGATTGCAGGGGTGGGGTGGGAGAGGTTAATGTGTTTTCTTCCTGGTTTCCAAAGGGCATAAACTCTCCTCAGGCCCTTTCCTTCCTCCCCCAGCTGCATGGGCTGCAATATTTTTAAGGGCCTGAAGATTGCCAATAAGGCCTCTTGGTCTGCCTTCATTTTGCAATTGTTTATTTAAAATAAGTCAATATATTAGTTAAAGCAGTAAGACGTTAGTGCTACAGTCTGGGAGCGATTCCCACAAGGCTGTAAACTGATGCCTCTTTTAAGGCATGGCCGTCCCAGAAGCAAAAGTTCTCCTAATGGAGACCCTATGGGCATGGTACATTCCAGCACATCATTAAAGAAAAGCAGCCCAACCAAAGCAAGATGAAATAACTGCACTGTCCACTTTTAATAGGCTTCCTGCGGACAACCACACCGTGACACTCCGCGGAGGACGATATTTAAAAATAAGACAACCTTCTGGCAGTTTTCAATTCTATAAACTTAATAAAGTATGTTCCCATTCATTCGAACATGTTTTTAGTTGATAGGAATAACCACTTCATAACCTCTGTCTAAAGTAGGGTGAGCTAAATTCTTCAGCGTTTGATTTTTTAAGTTGACAATACGAACCGAACCTAACTTATTTTGATCTTCGCTTTGTGCCTCTCTGGGACTGTGCTAGCTCAAGTCTTCAACACGATATTCAGCGATAAAAAAGTAATCAATTTTGCACAAGTTAAAAAGAGTACAGTATAAACTGAGAACTGAGAATGCAGCACAACAATAACTGCACTCTAATTCACTTAATTTCGTGCATAGGTTTTGAGGTATTTTAAAACCTAATGCTTCTCTTAGACAGTATCGTGGGATTTTGTCCTACTTACCTCCCTGAGGTTAAACCGAGGAAAAAACATAGTTTACCTAAAAGATTCTGGGGGAGTTTAGGTGAGTTCATGCCCCGAAGATAGTCTCACCTTTCATCCTAACTGCCAAATCATCTACAAACGTTTTTCAAATCTCTATTGTCCACCTCTTCTGCAGAAAATAGAGTCCAGATCAATGGTCTAGATAAACAAATGTTCAGTGTCATGTAAAACTTGGGACTCTTTCCTAAAAAGGACATCCCATAAACCAGGCATTCTGCACTTCAAAAGTGATCAAGGGCCCCCAAAAAAGAGAAGTCTAAAAATCCAGCTCTGCTGCATCCAAATTTATTTTGCCAAACGACATTAAATCTGCATCACTACAAATAATCTATTCTAAGGAGAGCTTGCCTTCTAACCTACTTCGATGGAGTCTGTTTTTTTTTTCTTCTCTCCAGCCAAAAAGCTGTTAAAAAAGAGAAGAGGAAATTAAAGGTAAAAAAAAAAAATGTAAATAAAAAATTTCCCTTGGTCTGGAAATGGGCCCGACTGAAAGCATGTTAATCTCCACCTCAGTAATTTGGTTCTTCAGGAGAAGACAGAAGCCCTGCTGCTGTGTCCTGCACTTCATAAATCACATCTTTATGTGGACAAGGTCAGGGCACCTAACAGCTCAGACATGGGCTTTTGCAGTGGCTCGGAGGACTCGGGCATGTTTATTCTCCTGCACAGATCTCCGAGGAGTAGTCCAGCACGCTTCTAATTACTTTTGATTATTTTCATTTGCTGGGGTCAGTCTAGCTTGCCAGGACTGCTAGAGGGTTGATTTCCTACAAATCTCGATGTCTTGGTGGGACAGCACTGTGTGCTTTCAGAATTAGCACCCCATTATTGTCCCTAGAGCTAGGAATCGCTCTTAATAGATACTGTGATATAAAGTTGCCCTGGCCAACCATTTCTGACTTGACCTCTGCTTTAATTAACTATATACATATATAGTTAATACCTATGTATAGTTAATTATGTATATACATATGTATGCATGTAGAGAGAGGGATAGAGAGAAAGAGAGACATAGCATAAGCACTATTTGTCAAGAGATTTGCCCTTTTTTTTTTTTTGGAACATAAAACTTTTGTAAAAACAATTGTGTGTTTGGGGGGGGGGGTTTGTGTGGAAATTTGGCCAGTATGAACAGTGATTTTCTTTTTCCTTGACTGTAAATATATTTAAGGAATGGCCAGGAATTCTTTTGAAACTGAGATGAAATACTTCTTTGCTTGTGAATGATTTGCTATACTTAGAAATATATTTTCCAAACTCCAATTAAGGCTGTCTATTTATAAATATTTTTCATTAAACTATTTTGATGTATTTCATAACCTAAGCCATTTTACCGAGCGGTTACATTGTGGGCAAAAAGAAACAAAACCAAAAAAACTGGCATTGCAAAGCATAAATGGAAGTTTTCAGGGAAATCATAAGTGTTCAATAAATTATACCAAATTATAGTTTGGGTGGAAAATGGGTAAGACTTCGAGCGTACAAATGTCATGTACATATTTTTTTAAAGCACGCATGCATAGTGTCTATTCAACCAGAGCTTCATCCAAGAAATGGGAGAGGACAATCTCAGAAACACATTTCCCAGAAAAAAATAAAACTTCCAAGGGCTTTTTCGACATGATCTCTATGAACAAAATGAGGATCCTCCGTGAAAGATCACACTAAATTTTTGTACATTGAAAACTCAGTTACTCAGCTAGAATCACCCTCTTGTCTTAGAAGTATAAAATAGGCTGCTCCTTTTGGGAACAGGGAATAGGGATTGTGTTTTCCCCTCCCAGGTGCTTAGTACCAAACTCTGCCCTCAGGATGTTCTCAGTTCCATTGCCTTAACTGAACACATCTGCCGTATTTGTAAACTGCTTGAAGGCAGGGATTATACCTACAAACTCCTGGACTCTCAACTGCTTAGTTTAATGCTCTGCACAGAGTAAGCGCTCAATAAATATTATTCTTGATCGACTGATGGATTGATTTACAAACTGCAAAACAAAGGCACGACCCAAAGAGTAAGCCGCTGAGCAGAGTTTGGAAGGCAACACATAATTGGACATAGATTTACAGCCGCGGTCATGTGACTGGCAGGGGAGGAGAGATGTGAGAGAGGAGAAGCTGAAGTTATTCTTCCATGAGCATCCTCCACAACAGCCCTCTCTCGCCCCCGGGGACATCCCCATCCATCGGTAGCATCTCTGCTGGAGACTGTGAGGATAGAGGAAGGGAATAGTAGGAAAATAATAATATAATAATTGTAGTGTGTGCTAGGTGTCAAGCACTGGGGTAGACACACTGTAATCAGATCAGACAGTCCCTGCCTTACACGAGGTGCACAATCTAAATAAACAAATATTGAATTATTATAGATCATAATACTAATGATGGTATTTATAAAGCGCTTACTATGTGCAAAGCACTGTTCTAAGCACTGGGGGGATACAAGGTGATTAGGTTGTCCCATGTGGGGCTCACAGTTTTAATCCCCATTTTATAGATGAGGTAACTGAGGCACAGAGAAGTGAGGTGACTTGCCCTAAGTCCACAGCAGTGAGCAAGCGTCGGGCCTGTGGTTTCAGGCCTATGACTCTATCTGGGGCGGAGCCAGGATTAGAACCATGACCTCTGACTCCCAAGCCCGGACTCTTTTCACTGAGCCACACGGCTTTTACATGACTTAACAAGGTCATACAGCAGGCCAGAGGAAGGGGGGTGGGGATTAGAACCCAGTTCTCCTGCCCAAGGCAAAGACACAGAAAATCAAGGACAGCCATAGTTCCAGGTACCGAATTGGTTACACAAAATGGAACACAGTTGATGAAATATTTTCCAGATGCAAAAATATTATTACTCCACTGCGCATTTCTAATATCTGGAACATAGTATTATAAAGTACGTTCCTTTGTGGATCACTCTTTTCTACATGGCCAAAGAAACTTTTCCAGAACACCATTAGTACCTAACTTTCAGAACAGAAAATAAGCCCTTCTTTACACCCAACTCTGGGTAGTCTTCAAATAACGACTAATTACTTGATGTCTTCTTTCTGCCACTTTAAGGTGTGACCTAAAAGAGGCATCTGTTTTGATGGGGTTTTTTTCTGCTTTATTTTAATCACAAAACAAGATATTTATTACATTTCATGGGTTTTTGAAAGTGTTATTCATTTTGTACCCCTAAGATCTATAAAAACAGACAAAATCTGGATTTGGCTATGATGACTTCATCTTCAGCTGAGGGACTGCGGAACCCTGGGGCTCCCTTTCCCCTACACAGCGCAGCACATTGTCAGCAGCTGAGAGTTAGCGCTTATGGTCCAGGCTGAAGACAGACACCCCTCTTCCACTCCCCTGCCCCAGCAGCAGCTTGGGGAGATACTTTAGTCATTTCCCAAATGAGTCTACTGAGGCCTGGAGAACGAAATACCAACTGTGGTTCCATGATTCATTCATTCAATAGTATTTATTGAGCACTTACTTTGTGCAGAACACTGAACTAAGAGCTTGAGAGAATACAATGGAACAATAAACAGACATATTCCCTGCCCACAATGAGGTTACACTCTTTATGGGGAGACAGCCAGCATTATAATTAAATTACGATGATGTACATAAGTGCTGCAGAGCTGGGACGGGGCAGCGAGTCAGGGTGACGCAGAAGGGAGTGGGAGAAGAGGAAAGGGGGGCAGAGTCAGGGAAGGCTCTTCATGTTGGTATTGGTTAAGCGCTAACTACGTGCAGAGCACTGTTCTAAGCGCTGGGGTAGACACAGGGGAATCAGGTTGTCCCACGTGGGGCTCACAGTCTTAATCCCCATTTTACAGATGAGGTAACTGAAGCACAGAGAAGTTAAGTGATTTGCCCACAGTCACACAGCTGACAAGTGGCAGAGCCGGGATTCGAACCCATGACCTCTGACTCCCAAGCCCGTGCTCTTTCCGCTGAGCCACGCTGCTTCTCTTGGAGGAGATGTGTCTTCGATAAAGGTTCGAACGGGAGAAAAGGAATTTTCTGTCAGATGTGAGGATGTAGGGTGTTCCAGGCCAGAGAAGAGGATGTGGGCGAGGAGTCAGTGGCAAGATAGATGAGATCGAGGTACAGTGAGAAGGTGAGCATTAGAGGAGTGAGGTGTGTGGCTTGTTTGTAGTAGGAGAGTAGTGAGGTATGTGTGTCTGTGTGCCTACACTGTGCATTTGTGTGCTTGGCACACTGAACAGTGCTCAATGCTTAGAACAGTGCTTGACACATAGTAAGCGTTTAGCAAATACCATTATTTATTATTATTTATTATTATTATTATTGGGTCTTCTTGCGATTTTTTTTGTTTGCACAAATTTTTTCATCTGCCAAAAGTTACAAAAAAAAAAAAAATTGGGATGGCTGTAGACAGAAACTCTGGCCTGGGAGTCAAGAACCTGGATATGCAGGGAGGATGGTCAACCATCCAGTTTTACCACAAAGTCTGATTTTCAGCTAGTAGGCCACCTGCCCGGTTCTGATGGGTTACACGACACTTTAATGTCCGTTTTTAAACTTTGCAACAGTTCCTGCCATCAATTTCCAAGGCCAGGATTTGGCATCAGAGTTCAAATAGACCTGAAAGGGGACTGCAAAGACTCTTGGGCAAAGGTATTTAGAGACCCAAGGATCCCCCCTCAAGAAGTACTCCCCCCTAGAGAAGCACTCTAGGATTATGTCTAATTGGAGTACTTTCATAAAATAGTGCTCATGATGTCACTGCATTATGCTCAGTGCATCTCCTTGTCTCATATTCCTGAAAGCCATCAGTAACCACTCTAATTGTTGGCTTGGCATTATATTAACTGAAAGACTGGGTAAGAACTGAATCTGGGTCTCCATTTTATATAAAGATAAGATGGACACACACTGGGAAAATGATCAACTGTTAGTGAAAGTCACTGAATTCTTGGAATAAAACCAAGTATTACTAGTATTTAATTTTTCGGCTCTCTTTCTGTTCAGGACTAGACAGATGCAAAATGTGGTGATTAGCAAAGTGAGAGAACATTGGAGTCCTGTTCATTTGTCTCCAAATCAGCTTCTGCCTCTCTGATCCTCCTATCACCTAGGGAAGGGAAGAATTTTAAGAAAAATGTTTTTATTCCTTCAAGCTGTGCTGCCCCCAAAGATGTCAGTCTCTGTCTGGCCCACTGCTGAGTTTCCTCTGTCCCACCTACAGTGTTCTCTGTCAATCAGTAAGAAGTGGTGCTGAGAAGACAATGCCAGCAAGGGCAAGCATATTGTTAAAAATTAAGACACTCACAACTAGAAGTGATGAAAAGAGAATCTTCCAAGGGTCTGGGAGGTGCCAGAAGAAAATATCTGAAGGAGCTCTTTGGTTTTGAGGGACCACAGAGGAACAACATCCTTGACTGGGACAGTGATGGAAGAGAATTTTTTATTTTAGTGCTCCAAAAGACTTCATTACCCCCATGGTTTTTGGCAGTCGAATTCCCTGAAGTTGTTTAGAGGAATTTTTAAATAAGATGGTAGTATACTCTCTGTGTCTATCTTTGAAGAATTATTTGTATAGTGCGTAAAATGACTAGATTTTTACCAGGTCAAATTAGGGCTCTCCCCTTTCTCTTTCTCATCTTGGAGGAAATGGAAGGAAAGGAGGAGATAATGACACACAATAGAGACAGGCACACATGTAAAAGACACTCAGGTGATGCCCCAAAATCTTACCTTCTTGGTATACTGTTTTCATTATGTGATAATCCTACCAATAGGTGAAATTCCTATTATTTTATATCCTCCTTTACTTTTCTTTCTTCTCATAAACCACACTTCACATTCACATAACCACCTGCATAGTCAATGGGTTCAGCTATGAGGTTTTTTGTTTGTTTTGAGGTTTGTCTCTTGTTTGGAGGGGTTTTTTTTGTTTTTAGGGAATTTGAGATATATATTATACACACACACACACACACACACACTATATATATCAAACCTGTTCTAAGAGCTAGGATAGATACAAGTTAATCAGAATAAATACAAGTTAATCAGGCCAGATGCAATCACTGACCTACATGGAGCTCACAGTCAAAATAGAAGGGCGAAAAAGTATTGAACCCCCATTTTGCAGTTAAAGAAACTGAGAGTCAAAGAAGTTAAGCAAACTACCTAAGATTACACAGCAGGCAAATGATGAAGCCAGGATTAGAACCCAGGTCCTCAGACTACCAGACCTGTTGTTTTTCTACCAATATCTTGCAGAAGGTAGTTTTTAAGTTTATGAGCTTTATTTGGAACTTTGCTAAGTGCTCGGGATAGTGTACTGGCCCTGTAAGTCATTAATAAATTATATCACTATTATTACGATGTTAAGAAGAGTGAAGGCAGTGCCACGGCAGGCTGGCAAAGCTGGGGGAACTGGCTGAAAAGCCGGTTGTAGGCTTGTATTGGAGGAAGCTATGTCTGAGTGGGGACAAAGAAGGAGATAAATGCCTTTCTGAAGTTCTATCCTCCCTAACAGGTTGATGATGGTTTCAAGGTGCATTGAATCTCCCCATTTTGAAAGCCACTTGGTTCCTAGGTAATAGAAGGTCATGGGTTCTAATCCCTGCTCCGTCACTTGTCTGCTGTGTGACCTTGAGCAAGTCACTTCACTTCTCTGTACCTGTAAATTGGGGATTGAGACTATGAGCTTCATGTGGGATAGGGACCGTGTCCAACTCGATTTGCTTGAATCCACTCCAGCACTTAATACAGTGCCTGGAATAATAAAGTTGGTATTTCTTAATCGCTTACTTATGTGCAGAGCACTGTTCTAAGCTCTGGGGTAGATACAGGGTAATCAGGTTGTCCCACGTGAGGCTCAGAGTTAATCCCCATTTGACAGATGAGGTAACTGAGGCACAGAGAAGTTAAGTGACTTGCCCACAGTCACACAGCTGACAAGTGGCAGAGCCGGGAATCAAACTCATGACCTCTGACTCCCAAGCCCGTGCTCTTTCCACTGAGCTACGCTGCTTCTATAACATAGTAAATGCTTAACAAATATTATAGTTATTATTATTATTATTAGGCGAGAGGATGGCAGTGAGCAGGACACGTGGGATAGGCCCCATCCCTGAAGCTTCAGTAAATTGTCTTCTGGTTCTTTCCTTCTCAGGTTATCAGAAACATCTCAGTCCCTAGACCGTTGCTGAGGTGGTCAAGTGGACCCATGTGAGACTTCATAGTAGGTCACTGCTAAAAGAATGACTTTTTTTTGCCCTAGGCCTTCTGGCAAGTGAATTAGTCAAGGCCAAATAATAACTTCCTAATCTGTATGAATGGCCAATTTATGGCTACAGCTTTAGCCTTTTATAGAGCCAAGACCAAGCACCCCTTGTAGAGCAGCAGACTGTTTTCATGTTTTCAGGGCCTCAGTGGAGGGAGGCCAGGAAGGAGTTATGGTATGTGTTTTTCATATTTTTTTGAAAATATAATGTACAACCTTAAATTTACAAAGAAACATTCAAAGCATTGCCTCTCCATTTTGAGTTCATGACTACCTAGGGTTGAGAAGCTTTGTGGATAGAGCATGGGCCTGGGAGTAAGAAGGACATGGGTTCTAGTCCTGGCTCCGTCACTTGTCTGCTGTGTGACCTTGGACATGTCACTTTACTTCTCTGTGGCTCAATTACCTCATCTGCAGAATGGGGGTTAAGACTGTGAGCCCCAGGGTGAGACAGGGGCTGTGTCCAACCCAATTTGCTTGTATCCACCCTAGCACTCAGTACCTTGCCTGGCACGATAACCATAGTTATTATTGAAGGTTCCACTCCCTGGATGACAGGTTGTCAGGGAGTTGTTATGCATGTCATCATCATAATTATAATGATAATAATAATAATTATGGTATTTGTTAAGTGCTTACAA
The DNA here is from genome assembly GCF_004115215.2 of Ornithorhynchus anatinus. Taxonomy (NCBI): domain Eukaryota; kingdom Metazoa; phylum Chordata; class Mammalia; order Monotremata; family Ornithorhynchidae; genus Ornithorhynchus; species Ornithorhynchus anatinus. Next base: position 162,788,066 of record NC_041728.1, read on the forward strand.
TGTGCCAGGCAGCGCTAGGGCAGATAGAAGCAAATCGGGTTGGACACAGTCCCTGTCCCACTAAGGGTTTACAGTCTCAATCCCTATTTTACAGATGAGGGAACTGAGGCACAGAGAAGTGCCCAGAAGTGCCCTTAGCCAGGATCACACAGCAGACAAGTGGCAGAGCTGAAATTAGAACCCATGACCTTCTGAGTCCTAGGCCCTTGCTCTATCCACTATACCACGCTGCTTCTCGTATGGTAATATTTCTGGATATACATGGGTGTGATTCTAACGCTAGCCACCCAGTAGCTCTCAATAGGCAGGTGTGTCTGTTTTCCTAAGGTGGGAAGAACAGACAGGGACAGATAATGTAGAATAAGATAAAACTCAGCTTGAGAACATGCCTTAGGACAAAGAGCAATTTTCATGAACTGCATAGACCAGAAGCCGTTGACAATCACTTTTTTAAAAATAAGCACTTGTTGATACCTTGACACATTCTCTGCCCCACTATTTGATATTTCATTTCATCCACACTCTCAGGATTTTTTTTTTTCCTAAAAGATATAAGCAATTTCCTGCCAATGACAGAATGAATCCCTTTGAAGTCCTTTTACAGTTTGCATTTTTTTCCTTTTCTTATGTTTTTTTACAGCATTTTTTCCCCTCTATAATTATGGTATTTGTTAAGCGCTTACTATGTGCAGAGCACTGTTCTAAGTGCTGGGGTAGATACAGGGTAATCAGGTTGTCCCACATGAGGCTCACAATCTTAATCCCCATTTTACAGATGAGGTAACTGAGGCACAGAGAATTTAAGTGACTTGCCCACAGTCACACAGCTGACAAGGGCAGAACTGGGATTCGAACCCATGACCCTGACTCCCAAGCCCGTGCTCTTTCCACTGAGCCATGCTGCTTCTCTATAGAAATGTGCTAGAGATGAGTTCAAGTTCCTCACTGAAAGAAGCACAGACATACAGTGCGGGAAATACTAATATATATCAGTGATCATCAGCAAGAGAGTGAATCCCTCTGCTGGAATCAAATAATGGTATTTATTCCTTCCTTACTCCTTAGTGGCTGCAGAGTACTTATCTAAGCACTCGAAAGACTAAAAAATATATAAAATGCATAGTCTCTCTTTCAAGGAACATATGATTGAATGGAAAATACCTGAAAGAGAAATTATTTACAGTTGGTGGAAGCAGGAGAAACAGAAATGGAAAGAAGTCTTTTAAAGGGCCATCCTGATTTAGCTCCCACCAAATATCTACTCAGAATATTCAATATAAAGGAGGCATTTTGACCCATTTCCACACTTCCAAGGTTTAACAATCAAGTCTGGACACACAAGCTGACAATTCCAGGTCTTTGTTGTGTGGAATTATAATGGTCATAATAATGGCATGATGACGATGATGATCATAAAACAGAACAGCATACCTTTAAATACAGCTCAGTTATTTTCTAAAGAAGGCAGCAATTCCCCATGGGAAATAACAGTTAAACAGTCAGGCTTAGGATGGTAAAATACAAGTTTAGGAATCCACTTTTCCTTTTACATTTGGCAACTGAATCTCTGTGTGATTACTTGACTGTGGCTGTCTAAAACCCTGAACTAAGTGGACATTAATGTGGGTGGCATATGAAATTACAGGAATTCAATTTCCAGATAAACCACAAACTTTGATGAACTAACATTGTTCCAGATGAATTAACTCATCATTCCAAGGAACAGAACATTTCACAGGAAGGAACCGTACAATCTTTTTTCCTGAAAGTGCTCTAATAGCTATGATTAATCCTTGTTCTATTGAAAGGTGCCTGCCTTCATGAAAGGAAGGACCTCACTAAAAGAAGGCTAAGGGTCAATATTGCCTTCAGAGTTATTGCTTCAGTGCAAAACTCTGACAGGGGTGCTAAATATTACTTACATTTGGTTATGATGTTGAAGTTTTTCTCTAGTATTATTAAAAATAATAAATGTGTTACATTCCTATCAGTGACAGAGGGAGGTTTATCTTTTCTTTATGTGAGCAGTTTAGAACTTATCATTAGTACCGTAACTATATCTAGTCAATTTTATCCTCTGCAGAGAAGACAGAAGTGTGTGCAAACATGATGATGTGTTTAATGTATGGCATCTCGTTCTTTATAATTGATAAAATGTCAAAATTGACAAACTGGAAATTAAACATAATAATACCATGAATGTGGACAATAATTTCCGCTGACAGCACTGGTATATATTGGATGCAGCCTCGCGTTTCCTACGGCCTTCAGGACATCTCTACTTTGGTGTCCTGCTGACACCATAAACTGAACATGTCCCAAACAGAACTCCTTATATTCCTACCCAAACCCTATCCTCCCATCATTGATTTTCCCATCACTGTAGACGGAACTACCATACTTCTCACAATCCCATAACTTGGGCATTATAGCAGCGTGGCTTAGTGGAAAGAGCACAGGTTTGGGAGTCAGAGGACACGGGTTCTAATCCCAGCTCTGCCACTTGTCTACTGTGTGGCCTTGGGCAAATCACTTCACTTCTCTGTGCCTCGGTTACATCATCTGTAAAATGGGGATTAAAAGTGTGAGCCCCACGTGGGACAGCCTGATAACCTTGTATAAAGCCCAGCACTTAGAACAGTGCTCGGCACACAGTAAGCGCTAATCAAATACCATCATCGTCGTTATTCTCATTATCTCTCTCACTCAACCCACACATTCAATCTATCACTAAATCCTGTCGGATCAACCTTCGCAACATCGATAAAACCACCCTTTCTTCTCCATTCAAACTGTTACCACATTGATCAGTCAAGCACTAGTATTTATTGAGTGCTTACTGCGTGCAGAGTTCTCTACAAAGCTCTTAAGAAAGTACAACACAACAAGTTATTCCAAGCACTTTTCCTAACCTGCCTCGATTACCGTATCTGCCTCCTTACTGACCTCCCAGCCTCCTGCCTCTCCCTATTCCAGTCCATACTTTGCTCTGCTGCCCAGATCATTTTCCTACAAGGACATTCAGTCCATGTTTCCCCACTCCTCAAGAACTCCCAGTGGTTGCCCATCCACCTCCACATCAAACAGCAACTCCTTATTATCAGCTTTAAAGGATTCAATCACCTTGCCCGCTCCTACCTCATCTCGCTGCTCTCACTGAATTCCAGCCCTCACATGGTGGAGCAGAAGCAGCTTGGCTTAATGGAAAGAGCACAGGCTTGGGAGTCAGAGGTCGTGGGATCTAATCCCTTCTCTGCCAACTGTTTGCTGTGAGACCTTGGGCAAGTCACTTAACTTCTCTGTGCCTCAGTTACCTCATCTGTAAAAATGGGGATTAAAAAATGTGAGCCCACAGCGCTTAGAACCGTGCTCTGCACATAGTAAGCGCTTAACAAATGGCAATATTATGGAGAAGCAGCGTGGCTCAGTGGAAAGAGCCCGGACTTGGGAGTCAGAGGTCATGGGTTTGATTCCCGGCTCTGCGACTTGGCAGCTGTGTGACTGTGGGCAAGTCACTTCACTTCTCTGGGCCTCAATGACCTCAACTTTAAAATGGGGATTAACTTTGAGCCTCACGTGGGACAACCTGATTATCCTGTATCTACCCCAGAGCTTAGAACAGTGCTCTGCACATAGTAAGTGCATAACAAATACCAATATTATTATTATTATTATTGTTAAGCACTTGCTATGTGCAAAGCACTGTTCTAAGTGCTGGGGGGATACAGGGTGGTCCCACGTGGGGCTCACAGTTTTAATCCCCATTTTAATAATAATAATATTGGTATTTGTTAAGCACTTACTATGTGCAGAGCACTGTTCTAAGCGCTGGGGTAGATACAGGGTAATCAGGTTGTCCCACGTGAGGCTCACAGTCTTCATCCCCATTTTACAGATGAGGGAACTGAGGCCCAGAGAAGTGAAGTGACTTGCCCACAGTCACATAGCTGACAAGTGGCAGAGCCGGGATACGAACAGATGAGGTATCTGAGGCACAGAGAAATTAAATGACTTGCCCAAAGGCACAAAGCTGGTAAGTGGCAGCGCTGGGATTAGAACCCATGACCTCTGACTCACAAGCCCAGGCTCTTTCCACTGAGCCACATTTCACTCCTATAATGCCAATCTACTTACTGTACCTCGATCTCATCTATCTCACTGCTGACCTCTCTCCCAGGTCCTGCCTCTGGCCTGGGACACCCTCCCTTTTCATATCTGATAGACATGTACTCTCCCGTCCGTCAAAGCCTTTTCGAAAGCGCATCTCCTCCAGGAAGTGTTCCCTGGCAAAGCCATCTTTTCCTCTTTTCCCACTCCCGCCTGCATCACCTAGATTTGCTCCCTTAATACACTTCTCCCTCAGCCCCATAGCACTTCATACCTGTAATTTATTTATTCACATTAATGTCTGACTCCCCCTCTAGACTCTGAACTCGTTGTCGTCAGGGAATGTTCGTCTCAACTCTGTTGCATTGTACTCTTCCAAGTTCTTAAAATAGTGCCCTGCACGTGGTAAGTGCTCAATAAATATGATTGATTGATTGACTGCAAGTTTTTTTTTTTTTAAGATAGTTCTTCACCTTCATATCAAGCCTGCCCATTGTGGGCAGGGAATGCTCTATTTGTTACTGAATTATACTTTCCAAGCACTTAGTAGTGTTCTGCACACAGTAAGCCCTCAATAAATACAAATGAATGAATGAATGAATGAATAAAGCCTCGGTGGCTTTCCAAAACTCACTTTACCAAGGTATTTCTTTTCACTTCAACAGTCTTGCAGTTTTTGGGGGGTTTTTTGGGTGTGTGTGGAATTGGGAAGTCCTGGATCTGCTTTTACACATGTACCCATTTCTCCACCAATCTTGCAATTTCTGCCCCCAAGCAAATTAACGGCTGTATAAAATTTGGAAGCCTGAAACCTATAGAAGTTAGGGCCAAGTAAAACTTTTGTCATTTTCAATGAAATATTTGCAAAATCTTTTAGATGAGCCAAATAAAGAATGTCAAGAGGAATCACCAAATGGCAGGACACTACCTTCTACTAAAAATATATGGTATAATTAAAGCTACTTATTTTGAGGCTTCATGGTGCTTTATGCACACTTGCTAGGGTCACGTACTCTCAAGTATAATATGTGGAAAATTTCACCTATTGGTCTAATTCATCTTTGGACACATAAACATAGGTTCTTGACAGAATTTAACTTAGCTTTTAAGTCACGGTTAAAAGTACAAATAATCTCCTGTTTTCTTTTCTTTCCTGGAGGTAAAAAATGGGGACCAAATTCAGTGAAAAACATTGGAAATCTCCTGAGAAGAAAGGAATATGTCAGTTTCCATTACCAGCAGCCAGACATGCATAATAATTAGAAAATACCAAATATTTTTATACAGATGGAAAAGATAAGAGAAATGCCAAAATTGGTATTACAATTACTGTTCTCAATTACGCCTAAACATTTCTCAGCAACATTTGAGAGCATTATGCAAGTTATTTTAAAATAGGTGCTCTATACACAATATTTAGAAGGGTTGACACAAACTTAAATTTTGGACCATTTTCTCATTATAAAGTCAAAATGAGTGCAATATTCCTGATCATTTCCACTATTTTCTAAAACACCAACATTAGAATCGTAATGACAAAATTACAATATTAAGTACTTAAATATCTTCACTAAAATCAGAGACCTAAGTACTGATTTGATGATTTGCATCCTTTCTTGAAAATCAGCAGGTATTACAGAGTTTGTAGAAATGCCTTCACCGTATCTTACATATTATTGTTTTTCAATATCTTAATTTAACTGCACAATATTTAGGATTTTTTTCAAAATAATTTTAATATTTTCGTTCATAAGAATGGGTGGAGTGTAAAGACATTTTAAAAGACCTAACTGTTTCAACATTGTAAAGACATGAAAGTTGAAGTCATGTGGATTTCATTTTTAAATACCCTCAGATTCTCTGGTTCTCTAGTTAATAATATTGTCCAGTTTTTTCTAAATCCCTACTTCCCCCTTGGATCGGATTTTGTGGATACTAAAAGAACAATTTTGAGAATCAGTTTTAGAACAAGTTAGTTTGAATTTGAAGTCATATCAGAATAATGTAAGCCATTTTCTGTAACATAAAATGTAAAAAAGTCTCACTTTTAAAAAGTGCATTATTGGCCAGCAGACTTGTAATATTTTCTTCAAAGGTTTTTTTTTGAATATTACAGATCCTATTCATTTTGATGACAGACAAAATTATTTATGTACACAGCAACAAATATTATTTTTCCATTGGGTTGTAACCCATTAACTAAGAAGGATTTACACTTTGCATTGGTTGAGTCTATAAACACACACCAAGGGAACATTGAAAAATGTATATAATTGTTCCAACAGACTCCAATACCTATAAATGAACTGCCACAAATTTGGGGTGTAAATCCCTTTTAATCAAATGATTACGGACAATATACTCTGTGCCTTCTATTAAGCCATTAGAGTGTAGGACAGTACAATGCATCTAAATTAGGCACATAAACTGAGTGCGAATAATTCATTTTTTTTTTTTACCTTTTTACTTTCATCTGGCTATCCACTTGTTCATTTCTTTTAATTGAAACAATTGGAAGGGGAAAGCAATATGTTTAAAAATAAACTTCATTTTTTTCCTCAGATCATATAAAATTGATAAATTTGTCTTTTTTTTTCAAAATGTCTGGGCAAAATTAGAGATCCGTTCTTTTTTTCATATGAAGAGAAAATATACCCGGTACAAGAGGAAGTAATATTTAGTTGTCCAAGCAGTGGAGAAAGGACAGTATCATGTTTTGTTTTGTTTTTTAATCTCAGCTCTGCCATACCTTAAGTGAGAAAGTTATAGTTGTCTTACAATATTTCCAGAGGTTCTTTGTTCACCATTAGGTGGACACTAAATTGTTTCATAGGGCTAACATTTAAACAATTTGCAAGGGTTCCAAGGCTCAATACAAGCTCTCTTCACTTCACTTATTTGTTCTCCTCAACTGTTACTCTCCTCTTCACTTATTTATTCCTAAACGCACCTCCTGACTGTGTCTCCTTGCTTGTCTTGCTGTACCCTGGCTTCTAGTTCATGTTGTCCCCAGGGCCTGGACTTTCCTTGCCCACAAAATCCACCAGCGTTAAATTTCCCAGTTTCAAAGCCCTATGAGGATGACATCCAAATCTTTATCTCCTCCCCCGTACTCTCTCCCTCCCTCCGGCCTCACATCTCCTCCTGCCTTCAGGACATCTCTACTTGGATGTCCTCCTGCCACCTAAAACTCAATCAGACCAAGACAGAGCTTCTTATCCTCCCTTCCAAACCCTGTCCTCTCCCTGACTTTCCCGACATTGTGGTGGCACAACCATCCTTCCCATCTCACAAGCCCGTAACCTTGGTTGTCATCTTTGACTCTACTCGCTCTTCATTCACCCACCACCTACCAATCCATCACCAAAGGCCTGCCAGTTCCCTCACCTCGTAGCCCACATTGCCAAGGATCTGCCCTTTCCTCTCAATCCAAACCACTACCAGGTTAGTACAATCACTCATCCTCTCACTGGAAATACGGCATGAGTCTCCTTTCTGACCTCCCAACCTCCTGTCTCTCTCAGTTCAGTCCATAATTGACTCTGCTGCCGGATTATCTTCTACAGAAACATTCTGACCATGTCACTCCCCCTCCTCAAAATCCTCCAGTGGTTGTCTATTAACCTCCATATCAAACAAAACTCCTCACTATTGGCTTCAAGAGCTCTCTATCACCTTGCCCTCTTCTCCCACGCCTCCTTTCTCGCCTTCTATAGCCCAGTCTGCACATTTCGCTCCTCTGCCACTAACCTCCTCACTGAGCCTCATTCTCACCTGTCCTGCTGTTGACTCCTGGTTCACACCCTACCTCTGGCCTGGAAGGCCCTCCCTCTTCAAATCCACCAAACAATTACACTTCCCCCCTTCAAAGCCCTACTGGCTCATCTCCTCCAGGAGGCCTTCCCAGACTAAGCCCCCCTTTTCCTCAGCTCTCCCTCCCCTCTGCATCACCCCAACTCACTCTCTTTGCTCTCCCCTCCTCTCCCTGCCCCACAGCATTTGTGTATATATGTACATATCTATAATTCTATTTATATTGATGCTTGCTTACTTGTTTTGATGTGTATATATCTATAATTTTATTTATTTGTGTTGATGCCTGTTACTTGTTTTGATGTCTGTCACCCCCCTTCTACACTGTATGCCCGGTGTGAGCAGGGATTGTCTCTCTCTCTTGATGGATTGGACTTTCCAAGCACCTTAATACAGTGCTCTACACACAGTAAGTGCTCCATAAATACAATTGAATTAATCTCTTCCAACAAGTGTTTCCGCTGACTAGATTTTTTCCAAAAAAAAATTACTTATTAAATGCTTATTACGTGACAGGCACTGTATTAAGTCCTGGGGTAGACACAAGAAGATCACTTTGGATACAGTCTCACAGTCTTAATCCCCATTTTACAGATGTTGTAACTGAGGCAGAGAGAAGGTAAGTGCCCAAGTTCACACAGCAGACTAGTGGTTGAGCCACAATTAGAACCCAGGTCCTCTGATTCCCAGGCCTGTGCTTTTTCCACTAGGTCACGCTGCTTCCCTAGATTTGAATATCCTGGATCTTATTGATTATTCACCTAATGTTTACACTTATTTTTCCTCCATTATGCCTCTCCCATGCATTTGGTCCCAAGCCCCAGCCCCACTGAAGTACATTTCTCTTAGCCTCCGTTCCCACCTGAATTTTTTATAATATTGTCTAATATTGGTCTAATTATTGTATAATATTGTCCTGCCCCAATCAAGTTGTAAAGTTCCATAAACTAGGAGATCATGCCTCTCCAACTGCACAGTACTCTCCAGAGGTGAGGAACAGTGCCCTGCATAAAAGTAAAGCATTCCACTAAATACTAATTTGATTGGTCAATTGATGCATACCATAAGCAGCGTGGCTCAGGTGGAACAGAGCCCGAAGTTTGGGAAGTCCAGAGGTCAAGGGATTCGAATCCCCCAGCTCTGGCCAATTGTCAAGCTTGTGTAAGTCACTTTCACTTTCTCTGTGCTTCAGTTACACCTCATCTGAAAATGGGGGATTAAGATTGTGAGCTTCATGTGGGACAAAACCTGATATACTCCTGTATCTAACCCCAGCGGTCGTGGGCTAGTGGAAAAGAAGGCAACGGGCCTTTGGAGTCAAGGGCTCATTGAGTTCGAAATGCCCAAGCTCTAGCCAGCTTGTTGGGATGTGTGGACTGTGGGCAAGTCACTTAACTTTCTCTGTGCCTCAATTCCCTCATCTGTAAAATGGGGGATTAAGACTGTGAGCCCCATGTGGGACAACCTGATTCCCCTATGTCTACCCCAGCGCTTAGAACAGTGCTCGGCACATAGTAAGCGCTTAACAAATACCCAACATTATTATTATTATTATTAAAAGTGCTCTTCACATAGTAAGCGCTTAACAAATACCAACATTATTATTATTATTGTTTAAGTGGATTTACTCGAACGGCGCAATATTACTCACGGTTGGTTCCAGCTGCTGTCTTTCTAATGTCTGCCTCCCATGAGAGCGTACCTCCTTGAAGACATGGACATAGCTCTGGGAGACCAAGGAAGTATAAGATTCTTCACCTAAACCATCATCAAACTATGAATATTCATTATCTGAGCCCTTCTTTCCTGACATGGTAGTTGCAGATTTCCCCAGGACAGTTATGTGCCTAGTACCCACTTATCCTTTCTGTGCCTCAGATTCCTATGTAAATAAGGATAAAATACTCCATTTTTCCCCCACTCTCTTAAACTGTGAGCTTTCATATAGTTATCCGGTCTTCATTATTATTTCTTCTACTTCAGTGCTTATCACAGTGCTTGGCACATAATAAATACTTAATAAATCCCATCATCATTTCTCCCTCCCACTTAGACCGTGAGCCCCAAAGATGTCCAACGTGATTATCTTGTATCTACTCCACCTTTTAGTACAGGCCTTAAGAAATACCCATCATTATTTTTAGTAGCACAGTGGCACATTATAGATTTTGAAGACCATGTCCAAATATGTATGTATTTCATTAACATGAGTAATTTTTTCAGATAAAAAGCGCACATATGAACGTGACTGCATATGTGACTACACATCCTTGGGAATGTTGAGGCATAATATACTAGGGAAGATGAAGTCAAGTTGTAAAATTGACAAATTTCAGGAAGAAAAGAGAGATAGAGTATAGCCAGGAAAGTCTAAAATCATACCGGAGGGTCAAATGTCTATGGTAAAAAGACCTTGGTAATTAATTCAATGTTTTTCATCATCAGGCAGAGTATAAATAGCTGAAAAGTATCAGGTTTAAAGCCTTTAAGGCTAAAAAAATGCTATGCGGACATACAAGAGATCTAAAGATCTGGTGTTACACATCCATTACATTTCCTGCGCCATCCTATTGGCTTTTTTTGAAGTGTTCTATACATGATACAGCAAGCCAAAATATTTTATGTACCATAAGAAATTTGAGGCATAATGTTTAATGTTCACAAGATAAGTTAACAAAACTGTATGCGGGTGACTTTTTTATTTCCCTATATTTATGGCCTTCAAGTGCTTAGAGAAAAATAAACAGAAAAGTAGAAGAAAACCATGCTTTTTTCTTGTTTTCTTTTTTTAAAAATGAAATTAAAACTGTTGATTTTGCACCCAAGAAGAAATCATGTTCAAATATACTGGTTTATATGTTTTAGATAACAGCTCTCAGAAACATAGCTGAGGAAAATGTGTTTAGAGATTGGGAAACATTTGGTCTTTTTGCGGCTTTCAACAACTTGAAATGAAGTGAAGTTTCAGGCTTCCCCACCCCTGACAACTGGGTCGCATTTATGCATTACTCGATCAAGCAGAGTGCGACGACTGGAAAAAAAAATAGCATGGATTCTGCCCATTGCTTAATGTCTGTTGTGGTATTACCAACAAAAAAGGTGGTGGGTGATTAAGCCCAGTGGGCCTGGGCTTTGCAGGCTTCCTTGTACCTGCTCTCCTACGGACCAGGAGAGCAACTGATATACAAGTCCATGTCCAAGATAACCAGAATTACACTCTACCCTTTTTTCCCTTCTGCTTCCCTGCCCTCACACACAAACCCCTACACACATACACACACACACACACACACACACACACCCCTTCCCGCACGGATGCTATGAAATATCCTCTCAGAAATCAGTTAGGCGGAGGCGGATAGGGTACCAGAAAAACCTGATATACAACATAGGATGGGCTTGAGGTGAAAATCAGCATGGTCTAATGGAAAGAGCTCCTCTTAGGGTCACACCTGGAGACTTTCCAGGACTCTACCAGTCACGACTAGAGGAGGGAGAGTCATGCAGAGGCCCGTCCGTTCCTTTCCTAGCTTGGGCAGTGGCTAGAGAGTGGAAGGCAATCTGCTACAAGACAAAACTCCCCTGTGCTGGGCAGCAGCAGCTTGGAAGAGAGTCGAAGGCAGAAACTCAAGTTGACGGCGCGGAAGGAGGCAGTGGTAAACCACTTCTGTATTTTTACCCAGAAAACTCTATGGATCCACTACCAGAACGATTGCAGATGGAGGTGGGGCATTCTGGGAGCAAAGTGTCCATGGTGTCACTATGGGTTCGAGACCATAGGACAAGTGGAAAGAGCACAAGTTTGGGATTCAGGAGACCTAGATTCTAATCCTGACATTCCCCCTTCCCAATATGTGCCCTTAGACAAGTCACAGCCTTTCTGCCCTTCAGTTTCCTCATCTCTAAATGGGGAAAAAATGCTTCTTTTTCCACCCTCTTCAACTATGAACCTCATATATGTCAGTGTCCAATCGGATTATTATGTATCTTCTCCAGTACTTGACACACAAGTACTTCATAAATACCATCATCATTATTATTATCATTGTTCCTCTACAAGGACTGCTTTCTTTAAGCCCAAAGAGTTCTTTGGCACAGGTTGCTAGATCAGCACTTAGAACAGTGCTTGGCACATAGTAAGTGCTTAACAAATACCATCATTATTTTTGTTTCAAATAGAATCAAAACTAAAAAGGAAACATCAACTGGAAAATTCAGTTGGGGATAACAGAACTTAATCGTAGTCAATTATGGAATCATGAATTCCATGCTCAATGAAGCAGCGTGGCTCAGTGGAAAGACCATGGGCTTGGGAGTCACAGGTCATGGGCTCTAATCCCAGCTCCGCCACTTATCAGCTGTGTGACTTTGGGCAAGTCACTTAATTTCTCGGTGCCTCAGTTACCTCATCTGGAAAATGGGAATTAAGACTGTGAGCCTCATGTGGGACAACCTGATTACCTTGTATCTATCCTAGTGCTTAGAACAGTGCTTGGCACAGAGTAAGCACTTAAATACCAAAATCATCATCATCATCATTCTTCTGTCTCCATTAATACCACATAGTCAAAAATCTACTGTATAGGAAACAAAGGTTTGTTTAATTATCTTTTCCTTTTATCCCAATTATTCTGAATAACTGGGCATTATCATAGGCTTCTGGTTGATGATATGTTCAATGCAATAATTTCTCAGAACATTGACTCTCACACCTTTCCTCTTTCAAATATGAATCACTAGGATATCAATTGACTGAAGTCACTAATTGTACTTTATGATTAGAAAAAGTAACTTAAATCCTTGACTTTAAAAAGATGGTTGTTTATTGTGGAATTTTCCTTAAATTCTTTCACTCTATAGTCTAGTTTGCATTTTCTAAATTTTCCAGATACACATTTTTTCTTTTTTTTTAAAATTTTCTAACCACATATTCTGTACTGGATACTTAACAAATGCCATCATTATATCATGTACATCAGGAAAAATCTAAACATTTTCAGTGAAAATATGTTTTGTTAATGTTAGTATTCACCTATTTACAGCACATAGATTTCATTTTTGACTATTATCGTTATGATTATTCTTATGGTATTTGTTAAGGGCTTAGTATGAATAAAGCACTGCTCTAAGTGCTGAGCGAGATACAAGTTGATAAGGTAGGGCCTCTAGACTGTAAAATCATTGTGGGCAGGGAATGTGTCTCTCAACTCTGTACTATCCCAAGCACATACTAAGTGGTCTGCACATAGTAAGCGCTCAATAAATACAATTGATTGACACAGTCCCTGACCCACATGGTGCTCACAGTCTAAATAGGAGGGAGAACAGGCATTTTGAATCCCCATTTTACAGATGAGGAAACCGTGGTACGTAGAAGCGACTTGCCCAAGGTCACACAGCAGGTAAGTGGCAGAACTTGGATTAGAACCCAGGACTTCTGACTTCCAGGCCCATACTCTTTCCACTAGGCTACACTATACCTAATGGATATGGATATATCTTCAAAATAATAGAATTACTTTTAGCATGTAATTAATTAATAATTAATTAATTAATAAGACAATCCCACCTTTCTTATTTAGTTTCATCGTCTTTCAAATGAACATAGTCATATTTAACTTCAGGATGGTTTGGGGTAGTGGTCCTGGTAAACCTTTGCCATTAGAATCAGTACCCACGGAGAAGCAAACTGCATTTCCACCACCCTAAGGTGGCCACAAACTCAGGCAGAGAAATCGAGTTTCCATTTTTTTTTGTTTTGTTTTCAATTTAAAGGCAAGATCTAGTCTTTTCCTACAGAATCGCTATCCTGTAAGGAAATTTCCTCAGGAAAGATTAAAAAAAGGGAGGGCACCCCAGGGAGAAAGTTCTAAATTATTAACCGGAAATTTAGAAACAATCACATTTAATTCTGGCCACGTGAAGTTACTCTCTTTTGGGCACAAAGAGTGGCAATTTGCTAATTGATGATGGTGGTATCTGTAAAGAATTTACTATGGGCCAAGCACTCTTCTAAGCGCTGGGTGAGAAACAATCTAATCAGGTTAGACACAGTCCTTGTTCCACATGGGGTTCACAGCCTTAATTCCCATTTTACAGATGAGGTAATAGGCACAGAGAAGCAAAGTGAATTGCCTAAGGTCACACAGCAGACAAGTAGCAAGAGCCAGGATTAGAACCCAAGTCCTTCTAACTCCAAGGCCCATGCTCTAACCACTAGACCACACTGCTTCTTGCTGCAGATTCTCAGACAATAGTCTGTTTCGGTCTATCTAGAGAACAGAGAAGGCACTTGTGGGGCTCTAGCAGAGCAAAACATAAGAGTCAAGCACAATGCCCATGTAGATGTTTTGACAGATGTCCTGTTGGTTAGCATTTGTACATCTTACACCAGGGCATTATATGGGTTGAAGTGTCGAAGGCGGAGAGATATTATTGCTATTTTATAATATATTCACTTCTACTCTAGGGTTCTATGTATATGAATTTACGCATGCTTCAAGGCATGGTGAATTAAGATCCGTTATTAGAGTCAATTGTCCCTTACTTTAAGCCGACTTTCGGAAGTCATCTTATCAATAAATTAATTACCTTGGGCACTTCTCTTAGAGGCAGTACTTCACCCTTTGACTTGATTTTTCTACATACTGTCAAGACTGCTTAAAACTTACGTGATGTTATTACTTCCAACCACATGGAGCGACGGTTGCTTAGATTTTTTTGAGGGTGGTTGTATCTATTTTTGTTAAAAGGCCAAATTCCTAAATGTCTCTTTGATGAACAGCAAGTACATTTTTTGATTCCTCTTCAACACCAGTCCAGAAAAGAAATGATAAGAATACAGCCACACTGTATAATTTTTTTCTGAAAATCAGGAGCAACAAAATGGAGGTAGTCTGGCTCAATCGTTAAATCAAATCATTCAAAGCATGGTCCTCTTGTTTAATGAATTTGCTAAATTCAAATGTCATCAAGGACATCTGAGAGGCAGTAATGATAATCATGGTACTTGTTAGGCACTTACTCTGAGCCAGGTTCTGTGCTAAGAGCTCTGGGGTAAAAATGAAATAGGTGAAATACCCTGCCCCAGTTGGATGTCATAGTCTCAGTAGGGGAAATGGGATTTAATTCCTAATTTGCAGATGAGGAAACTAAGGTACAGAGAAGGTAAGTAACTTGGCCAAGGTCACACAGGAGGCAAGTGGCAGAGCTGTTATTAAAACCCCAGTCCTCTGATTCCCGACCTATACTCTTGCCAGCGAGCTACATCACTTGTTGTCTTTAAGGGATTTCTTTTCAAATGAAAAATCTGTTTTGTTGCAGTTGCCAGATTGTTAATGATGAAATCCTTCCTGGTTGTATGTCATTGTTTTAGGGTGAGGGCAGAATACATAGGAAACATGTAGTTTATTCTACCTGAAGGAGAACCCAGAGGGCAGACAGGGATAAAGAAAGTTGTGATAGCATTTGCCTGATAATTTAATCAAGACAAAATGATTTCATCTCTTGCAATTTTTCAAATCAAATGAAGTATGAATTATAATTTTACTTCATTCTTTAGTTTTATTTCTAAGCAATTAGTACAGTTTTTATTTTTGTGAAATGAATTTTGAATGAAATGCATAGTACAAAGTCATTATCATTTGGAACAATTTACAACCATGTTTTTAGAGATTCCTAGTGTGTTTTTACTGGGCATATCTTGGATTCCAGAGACAATACTGATAATTTTCTACCTAGTGTTAACTGTTTTCCTCTGCTGCTTCCTATTAAATCACTTGACTCTTTATTAAATTATAGTATTATTTTATTTTGGTTTGGCTGAGAGATGTGATATTTGGTGAGAGACTTTCAGCTGTGAAACTAGGAGGGGTTGCCAATTTCCAGATTAAATCCTTCTAGGTAATATTTTGTTAATATCAAGTGCATTAGTTCTGGGAAAGCCTAAATAGCTCAGAACCTCATTTCAGATACAGCGCTGAAAATCTCTCTGCTTATGCACACTCTCAGCTTCTTGCATCTTAAAATTGGCCTGGAAACAACATAAGGATCTTTCTAAAGAGATTGCTTGTTGTTTGAGGTCAGGTTGTAAACAGGAGAAATGACTAACGTTTGCTTTCTAAACTGGACAATTAAGTATCTGGCTAGGATTAGAAATTGCAGAAACTACATTGATTTAAAAGCACAGTAAATAAAAACATTTATGCAACCTCAGCATAATAATCGAAAAACCCTGACAAAGAGAGCCTCATTTTTTCTGAGGAATATTAACTTTCAAAGAAAAATGAATGACTTTAGATAAAAACTGGAGGGAGAAATCTGGTGCTAGAGACAGGGACAGAGAGAAAGAGGATATAAATGAACTATACAGATAGTAAATGATACAGACTGATAATGAACTTTATATTATGTAGTCATGGGTACAGAAAAGAAAATGAGCCCACAAAATTGGAAGGCTTTAGAGAAAACCAGACAATATAAAGTGGCTTTTGGAATGAACATGTTTTACAAAATATAAATCAGAATCAATTATCTGTGTCTTCAACCACAGACAGAAGATATCTTTCTATCTTCAGATAGGTATGTCTAGAGAGGGAGAGAGAAAGAGATACAGAGACAAAGGGAGAGAGAGAACTTTCTTGGGCAAGTCACTTCATTTCCATCCCCCAGTTTTCTCAACTGCAAAATGAGGATTCAATTCCTGTTCTCTCTCCTAATTAGTCTGTGACCCTTTAGGACAACTATGTTAATCAGTTAACCTGATGAACTTGTATCTACTCCAGTACTTATATGTAGTGCTTTTCAAATAGTAAGCTCTTAAATACTGTCATTATTTTAGAGTATAGACTACTTGTGAGTAATGATAATGATAATAATAATAATAATGGTATTTGTTAAGCACTATGTGCCAAGCACTGTTTTAAGCACTGGGTACATACTAAATCTGTTGTATTGCACTCTTCCAAGCACTTAGTAGGTTGCTCTGCACACAGTAAGTACTCAATAAATACCATTGATTAATTGAGTTGGTGGAGTTTTGATGGAAGCAATCAATAGTATTAATTTATCAATATTATATTCCTCAATAATAAGTTTGGCAGATTTAAGTTAGAAGTAGTCTCTAAACCTTTACATTGAAACTCAGAATTATACAAATATGCCAAGATTGTTAGAAACCCAAACTTCCACTACCAAATTCTAGTTTAGAGTCTCTTGACTCCACACAACTCGATGTTCTTGAAAGTATGGGCTTCCAAAATTGAGGCTCAAGCTGTTTCTTTCACTTCGTCTTGCGCCACTTAAAACTTGTCTTTGTGGATAGGGTCTGATCTGGAGGAGGAGAGGGGTAGTGGTCTAAATGTTTAAATTTAAATCTGAATTTGCAGATGAGGAAATGCAGATTCCAAACCACCAACCACTGCAGCTGACCAGAGCAACACATCTCTCCTGCCCTGCTATTACCGCTTTGTTCTCATTCTAAAAAGAAGCTCCACAGTACCATGGAGGGAATCACCAGAGCAGCATGGCCTAATGGGAAGAGCATGGGCCTGAGAGTCAGAGGAACTGGGTGCTACACCCAGCTCTGATAGTTGCCTTAGGCAATTCACTTTACTTCGCTATGGCTCAGTTTCCTCAATTCAAAGTGCAGATTCAATGCCTGCTCTCCCACTCACTTAGATTGAGACCCCTATGTATCTTCTACCTACCACAGAGTTTAGAAGAGTATTTGATGCATAATGATCGCTTAACAAATTCATTCATTCATTTGTTTATATTTATTGAGTGCTTACTGTGTGCAGAGTACTCTGCACATTGTACTGAGGGCTTGGAAAGTATAATTCATCAACAAAGAGAGACAATCCCTGCCCACATCGGGCTCACAGTCTAGAAGGGGGAAGACAGATATCAAAACGAGTAAACAGGTCCCAATATAAATAGGATTATAGATAGCCATCAAAACAAGTAAACAGGCATCAGTATGAAGGAATAGAATTATAGATATGTACATATATATAAAT
Organism: Ornithorhynchus anatinus; assembly: GCF_004115215.2. NCBI lineage: Eukaryota > Metazoa > Chordata > Mammalia > Monotremata > Ornithorhynchidae > Ornithorhynchus > Ornithorhynchus anatinus. Next base: position 162,806,005 of record NC_041728.1, read on the forward strand.
AAGTGCAGTAGGGCAAGCAGAGGGGGATAGAGCAAAGGGAGTGAGTCAGGGCGACGTGGGGCGGGGGAGCAAATACAATAATAATAGCAATCAGAAGGCAGAACGTGAATATGCGTTCCTGGGAGCTTGGGAACGAGCCAATTTTAAGGTGAATTTCCACCACTGCTCACTACACCAGGCCTTCCCATAGACTTAATGTGGTCTGAGATGTAGACCACCTAAGAGACCTATTGAAGGAAATGTTTTCAGTTCACCAATATTACCATTCTGTTTTCTTAAAATCTCAGTTCTTTTGATCCAAGAGTAAAATCATCAGACTAACGTTTTATAATCTTGGTGATATATGTCTTTTCCAGAAGCAGGTACTGGATGGAGGAAAGATTTGGGATTTCTATTTGAAAAGAGAATATTGATTCAGGCCCAAACAGTAGAAGTTGAAATGCTCAAAATAATGTCCAAGATTAACCCCCCTTGAATTCAGACTGCAATTTGAAAAAGGGCAAAAATCATTTTGTACATTTTTCAATGTCATGCCTGGAACTGACACTGACATGTATTTCAAGTTGTTTCTTTGTTTCTGCAAACATTCCAGAAACCAAGTAGCCTACTTTTTCTCACATAACCAAGTGTTTGCAGAGACTTAATAATGGGTAAAACAAACAAAAAAAGAGTATTGACATAATTTTTATTCATGCTTATCCAGCATTGCCTGAGAAGAAAAGAACCCCGAAGTATCATTTCAAATCACGGTACAGTTAGTACCTTAAAAAATCCTCTTCAAATAGAATTCCAGAATACAAGACAGTATGTACTAGGGAGTGAGAGAGAAAAGTAGACTTCTCTTGCCCTGAGCCCTCCCAACTTCCTGTTTAACCATCTTATCAAAAGTTTATCTTAGTCAACAGACAAGGGCAGCCACATACTCTGCTCTATTCTGTTCTCTGCGAGGGCAGTCTTGCTTGTTTCGTGAGAAAGTAGAAAATGTCAGCCAGCCAAATTACAAAGGCCGAGATGGTATCTTGCAACTGTCCAATCAAGTCACATTCAAAGAAAATTATATTTAGCTCATCATGAGGTTAATCTTAGAAATGAGATTCTCAGACCAAATCTATCCCATTTTTAGACTGGGAGCCCATTGTTGGGTAGGGATTGTCTCTATCTGTTGTCAAATTGTACTTTCCAAGCGGTTAGTAGAGTGTTCTGCACACAGTAAGCACTCAATAAATATGACAATGAATGAATGAATAGAACAGGCAAAACATGAAGGACTGACTTTTCAGCTCATTTATTTTAAGCTTGGAAAGTAGTCAGAAATATATTTTAATTATTAAAATAGTATTATTTCACCGAGTTTTAAAATCGATTTTAAGCTTTCCAGCCCTTCGAGGAGTTCATCGCACAATGAAGAATGGGAAGACTTCCCATGGCTTTTAAGGGTGACTCACAACAGTCAGTTGAGGGCACATCTCAATTGTTTCCACATTTTTATAGGTGCCAAAAATGTGGGTTTGGCCAAAATGCTTATCTTGCCCTTTGTATTGGAAGAAAAAGAATGAGAAATACTCAAGCTACACACTGTGGATTCTGAGTCACATTACAGTTAACTCATCAGTTCCTAAAGTAACTTAATGCCCTGCTTTCCCTAAGGACCAAATGGTCAGCTCATCTCCACTCACTCTCTTCGTGACTACTCGAAACTAAGCTGACGATTACCTCCCGTGATCAGAATCAAAGTCCTGGTCATAAATTTCTAAAAGTGTGAAGAAAAACAGGGAAATGTTATTTCTCCCACACTCCTATGCCCTTATTCATCGCCCTTGCATTTCAACTTGTACCTTTCATTCACCCTACCCTCAACACCACAGAGAAGCAGCGTGGCTCAGTGGGAAGAGCACGGGCTTTGGAGTCAGAGGTCATGGGTTCGAACCCCGGCTCTACCACTTGTCAGCTGTGTGACTTTGGGCAAGTCACTTAACTTCTCGGTGCCTCAGTTACCTCATCTGTAAAATGGGGATTAAGACTGTGAGCCCCACGTGGGACAACCTGATTCCCCTGTGTCTACCCCAGCGCTTAGAACAGTGCTCGGCACATAGTAAGCGCTTAACAAATACCAACATTATTATTATGGACACTGTAATTTGTAATTCATTTCAGTGTCTGTCTCCCCTGTTAGACTGCAAGCTCTTTGTGGGCAGAGAACATGCCTACTAACTCTGTTAGTTCTTAGCATAGTGCTCTGCACATGGTAAGTGCTCAATGAATATGACTGATTAATTAAATTTATAACTAGGTCACAAATCATTTTTCCCTGATAACTGTAATTACGAATTGAGTAGGTCTGGAAATTTGAAAATATAATCAATATATAATATATAATTATAATATATAATATTTTAATATAATCAATATTTGGCACAGACAACCAATTGATAGTGAGTTTACATTTTATTCATGTATATATAATATAAAGTAATATATAGACATTAAATATATATATTCCTCTAGGCTGTAAGCTCATTGTGGGCAGGGAGTGTGTCAACCAACTGTGTCATAGTGTACTCTCTTAAGCGCTTAATACAGTGCTCTGCACACAGTAAACACTCAATAAATACAATTGACTGATCAAATAGAGTTTGTAATTCTTATAGAGACTGTAAAAGAACACTGAAGCAAAAGAGGGATATCAAGTAGTTATCCTTGGGGCTTAGAGGAAAACAGATCAAGTTGATTTTTAATATGAAAAAAGCATGTATAAGGATTTAATTGAATGAAGATAAAGTAATGAGAACCACAATTAGGCCTTTTCAGAATATACAAAGCAAAAGGCCATTAAGGATCCAGGAAGGTATTCAAGATGTAACAGAGGGTATGCTCGACAGACTGTATAGATAAAGGAAAAAGAATGTCTTGGGTTTCTCAAGCGAAAACTGAAAACTTACTCCAGCAAAAGAAACTTCCCAAGAGAGGAAAAATAAATGCTAGAGGAACTCCAAGTCATTCCAGAACAAGCAATAAAGAAATTAAAGGCTGGTAAGGAACCAGAGCTAGATAGACTCCTTCCAAAATTCAGAAAGAATGGGCATAGAGGAAGGAAACCTCAGACATATTTAAAAGCTTACTGGAAATAAGGGTGGCTCCTAGGGAGATTTATTGAAAATACTGGAAATTAATGACAAGTAATGAGAGTATGAAAAGGGAATTCTAGAGACTCTGATTCAGTTCTCCATCCCACAGAGAAATATAAAACTTGATTGGAAGAGAATACAGCCTACTGGAAACAGTGAAAATTTGACCATTAGCAAATGTAGATTCTTGTCCTTATCTGTGGCTATGTGACCTGAGAAATCCTTTCACTTCTTCACTCTTCCAATTTCTCCTTTGATATAATGCTTGCACCTTTCTTCCTCACAAGACTCTTGTGAGGAGAATTTAAATTATTGAAATTAAAGTGCTTTGGAAAAACAAAAATATATGCTATCATTATTTTAAGTTTAATATTTTTTCTTTCTCTCAACTCTTTAACCCCAGTCCCCTTGTTCACACAATTCTGCCAGTTTCCACTGTTTCAGTGGCTCTTCCCCCATTGCCTTTAAAGGCTCTCATGTACCACCTACTCTAGAAAAAAAAAACTTCCTTGGTCCCATGACCCCCTTCAGTTATTGTCCCATCTCCCTCCTATCATTCTTCTACAAAGCCCTTGAGTGAGTTGTCCACACCTGCTGCTTCCACTTCCTCTCCTCCATTTCCCTCCTTGACCCCTTCTAATTTGCCCCTTTTAATCCATGGAAACTGCCCTGAAAACCCACTTCCTGCAACAAACCTTTCTTGGACCTTCCCAGGACCCTGAATCAGCCTAGTCTAGGAAGTACTTGCAGTCATCCTCAGTATTTTGTCCATTTATTCAGCTGGACATTCAATCATTTCTTTTGGCTATTCTGGTCTTAAATATTTTCATAGCTATCTCCTCCAATAGAGTGGATGGTCCTGGTGACCAGGAGAAATGTCACCTCATTATTCCAAATACCAAGTACAGTGCCCTGCACCAGGTGGTTGCTCACTAAATACAAATATTTACACTACTACGATTTCTAAAGAATGCATAAACAGTACATAGAGAAGCAGCGTGGCTCAGTGGAAAAAGCCCAGGCTTGGGAGTCAGAGGACATGGGTTCGAATCCCAGCTCTGCCACTTGTCAGCTATGTGACTGTGGGCAAATCACTTAACTTCTCTGTGCTTCAGTTACCTCATCTGTAAAATGGGGATTAACTGTGAGCCTCACGTGGGACAATCTGATTACCCTGTATATAACCCAGCGCTCAGAACAGTGCTCGGCACATAGTAAGCGCTTAACAAATACCAACATTATTACATTAATAATTACATTAATATTAAATTAAATATTACATTAATAATTTTGGTATTTGTTAAGCGCTTACTATGTGCCGAGCACTGTTCTGAGCGCTGGGGGGATTACAAGGTGATCAGGTTGTCCCTCATGGGGGTCACAGTCTTCATCCCCATTTTGCAGATCAGGTAACTGAGGCCCAGAGAAGTGAAGTGACTTGCCCAAAGTCACACAGCTGACAAGTGGCGGAGTCAGGATTAGAACCCATGACCTCTGACTCCCAAGCCCGGGCTCTTTCCACTGAGCCACGCTGCTTCTCTATCATTATTATTATTACACATACTAGTACTGAAAACTGCTGCATTAGCCGTTTCCTGACTCCCTCAGTTTTCTTCTTTTTAACAACTGTATTCATTCTTCCTTCAACTAATCATCAGCAGTTTTTATAGTAACTGCTGCTTCTCTCTCCCCTGTGAGGGACTCTGCTCCGGCAGGCTCTGTGCGTGCTAGAATGGGATGAAAGCTGCACCATACGCTCTCCGGTCCCTGCCACAGGATAACCAGCCAAGCTGCTTCCCTCCCCGGGAATTGCCACCAATTTTCCTCAGCACCACTGAGAAGACTCCATCCCGTCCTACCTTCTAGCAACCCTGTGGGAAAGAGAAAAGCACTCGCAGCATGAGGCCTTCACAAACCTCAGTAAGACTGGTAGCTTCTCTAGTGACGGTGTTGGGCTTTGGAAACTGATCCACGAGGAGCCTGAAAGGCGCCTGCCTCCAGTCTCTACTCCCCACTTACACTCTGGGAAGGTGAGTCTCCTGAGGGAAGAGGAACATATCTAATTCCCACCTGCGTAGTCTTTTCCACCAGTGCTTGGCACACCGTGAGCGCTGAATAAATACGATTGACTGACAATAAATTTTACTACTACTGGCAGTAGACTGTAAGATCGTTATGGGCAAGAAATTTGTCTATTGTTGCGTTGTACTGTCCCAAGTGCTTGGTATGGTGTTCTGCACACAGTAAATGCTCAATAAATATGACTCACTGCCAATAAATTTTATTACTAGTATGACTTCTACTACTGTACTATTACTACTTAATATTAACACTACTACTGAGCTCTAAATTGTACACAAAGGACTATACTAAATGCTAGACTGTAAGCTCGTTGTGGGCAGGGATTGTGTCTGTTTATTGTTATATTGTACTATCCCAAGCACTTAGTATAGTCCTCTGCACGTAGTAAGCGCTCAATAAATATGAATGACTGATTGACTGGTGACTGACTACAATAGTATAAAGGTTTTTCCATGCCCCATTCACACCAAAGACATATTTCATGCACTAGGGAGGGCAGGTAGGTGGTCATTCTGCTACTTTTTCAAATGTGTGCATATTTATATATCTAGAAGTCTATCTATTCATATATATACAGTTAGGGAAATAATTAATCAAGCACATCTTAAGAGAGATTGGACTATAGGTTCACTGGTTGATGCATCTTGCCTTACAAGTAATATATTTTTATGGTATTTGGTAAGCACTTACAATGAATGGCCTAGAGGAAAAAGCAAGGGCCTGGGAATCAGAGAACCTGGGTTCCAATCCCAGCTCTGCCAGTTGCTGGCTGTGTAACCTTGGGCAAGTCACTTAACTTCTCTGGGCAATGACTTGCCCAAGATCTGTCTGTCTGCGCCAATTATACTGTGAGCCTGTCGTTGGGCAGGGATTGTCTCTATGCGTTGCCTGAACTGTACATTCCAAGCACTTAGTACAGTGCTCTGCACATAGTAAGCGCTCAATAAATTTGATTGTATGAATGAATGAATGAATCAAAGAGCAGACAAGTGGTGGAGCTGTGATTAGAACGCAGGTCTTCTGACTCCCAGGCCCATGTTCTTTTCACTAAGCCACGCTGCTTCCCAATATTTCTTCATCATTTAAGGAATATAGACAGGAGGCAGTCTATGTTATTTAGCTCTAGAGTAAAAAGAAATGTATTCACCACACAGACCCGCATCAGTCCTTCTCATGCCGTACTATTCAACCCAGGTTAAATAAAAAGGAAAGCAATGGGCACTGTAGCATGTTTAGGGATAACTTGTAAGGATACCCCATTTAAGGTAAATTATTAATAATGGATTTATCATTTTATATAATAGCTGCCATGTGGAATGGAGTAGATTCATTTATGCCCGCTAGTTATTTATGTTTAATTTGACTGGGTTTATTATGTTCCACCATTGACAACTATAATTATAAAGAATGTCCTAGTTTAAATAAAATTTACATGCTTTAAATGGAGAATTTATGCACACATTTTCAGTCTAGTTTTGATACCATGCCAAAATTCCCATTTTTTTCTCTTTCAAATGTCAGTACTAAATAAGGATATTGAAAGTTCAAAAAATTGAGGATACCAAAAAAATCTTCCACCTTGTGCTATCATTTGTCCAGCTGGAGCTGAAGAAATAAATATATACTACCAGAAAGGAGGAAGGTGAAAATTATATTGTACCTTGAACTTTTTGCATTAATATGACCAAGTATAGGTCTGGTGCACTGAGGGGCAGACTGTGCTCCTAACTATGGAAAATGTAGTTTTTCCAAATCAAGAGGATTTTTTTAAAAATCGCAAACATTCTTTTGTTTCACCAGAGGGTTTAAAAATTAAAAAAAAAAAAACCAGGAAACAAGCCTTCTGTCCCATAGGCTGGTAGAATCATCTGGCTACACATGGCACTTCTGCGTCAAGGAAGAGAAGACTCAGCTGGCATTCAAAGCCCCAGATTCTAGTCTCAGGCCTGCCACCAACCCAGTCTGCATGGAACAAATGCATTTTTTTATCTTTATTTTGGTCCCCAGAAATATTTTATTTGGGCTGCAAATTGAAGGGATAACTCTAATCTATGGCGTCTAATGAACAACGGGTGTTATCTCCTCCAATAAAGTCACATCCAAGTCAGGTTTGGGGTTGGTTTTGATACTTTTTGGTACTCATAATCTACAGGATTGGCACATTTGGGGGTCAGAGGGCTGTGGGGTGGCCTGTCCGGTGTGGTGAGTGGGAGGATGCCATGCCTTTAAAGTGGGGTCAAATGTTATGATTATTATTATACTCGGGTAGCTCCTGGGCTGCAACTAAAACTACAAACAGCACCACACTCCTCCGAACGATACCCCTACCGAGAAATGGTTTAGTCAGGCTCACTTTGTCATGGATCAAATAACATGGTCTGGAGTTCAACTGAGGCCAGGTCTGGGAGGGACCTAGGTTGGGTGGAGATTTCCAGTCCATGCAGGGATGTTACACCCATCCAACTGGCTATATGTTCAGACAGTGCCATCTATCAGTTTCTTCGTCTTGCCTTTGAAATTCATAATAGTTTGATGGGAAGGGATTTTCCCCCTTGGATCATTTCCTTCTCTTTCAGTGTGGGAGAAAGGCAAAGGGAAGAGGAGAGAGGGCAAAAACTAAGGTCCCCTCACGTTGGGGAAATAGGAATACGATGGGTAAGATGAAATCCTCACAGTGGAAAAACATAAATATGAAGAACGAGTTAGCCATAGAATCCTTGAACAATAGAACTAAGCAAGCTGTCAAGAGTTTATTATGGTTTAGCTACCTGCCTAAAGGCCTACTCTTACAAATTCAGAGAACGTCTCCCTGAAAAGCAATTCCTGAGGCTAGCTTTTTTCAAATGGGCCTAGGACTCTGGACCAAAAGCTAATTAAGCTCAGAATCCAGATTGATTGTGCAATTAGAAAGATGTAAAGAAGTGGTTAAAGCCAAGAGATAGGATTACTACTGTTTCTACTAATAGTAATAAAGTTATTTGTTAAGCACCTGCTATGTGTCAAGCACTCCTCTAAACACTGGGGAAGACACAACATAATCAGGTCCTCCACAGGGTTCACAGCTCTAAGTAGGAGGGAGGAAGGTATTGAATTATTTTGGAAATGTATGTCTGGGATAAATAATTTTTCTAAAACTTCCTCAAAGCTATTCAATGACTGTAGTGAAAGGTTGGTGGAAATTTAGATAAAATGGAAAAGTTCACACTGTGGATTCAAGCAATGAAAATATTAAAAGATGCATTTTTAGATTATAAATTTGTATCTAATCCAGGATTTAAGTGCCTGGCACATAGCAAAAGCTTAAGAAATACCATCATTATTATTATTAAGCATATGATGCTTGGTCTGAATTCTTATGTCATATTGGTATCACACTCACCTCAGTCTCCAAAGTGTTTTCTTAGTTTTCTAGCTCTCCTTGCTGACCTTGCACTACTGAAGAATAATTATCATAATAGTTATGGTATTTTTTAAGCACTTACAATGTGCCAAGGACTGTTCTAAACTCTGGAGTAGATACAAGGTAATCAGGTTGTCTCACCTAAAATAATCCCAAATGAGTTCATCTAAAATTCATTTTTACACCAGGTATGGCTTAAGTAGAGAAAAATCCATTACTACGTAGAACCCTTCTGGGGGACTCCTGGAAGAGCAGCTAGGCAAGAGAGAATTCCATCCCAACCTCTGAGAAGCAGCATGATCTAGTGGATAGAGCTTAGTCCTGGAAATCAGAAGGAAGTGGGTTCTAATCCCAACACCTCCACTTGTCTGCTGGGTGACCTTGGGCAAGTTACTTAGTTTCTCTGTACCTCAGTTACCTTATGTGTAAAATAAGGATGGTTCGAATCCCGGCTCTGCCACTTGAGAGCTGTGTGACTGTGGGCAAGTCACTTCACTTCTCTGTGCCTCAGTTCCCTCATCTGTAAAATGGGGATGAAGACTGTAAGCCTCACGTGGGACAACCTGATTACCCTGTACCTACCCCAGCGCTTAGAACAGTGCTCTGCACATATTAAGCACTTAACAAATACCAACATTATTATTATTAAGGATTACTACTGGGAGCCCCTTAAGTAAGCCTGTGTCCAACCTAATTAGCTAGTGTCTAGCTCAGTGCTTAGTACAGTGTCTGGAACATAGTAAGACTTCCTAAGTAACATTTAAAAAAACCTTCTCGGTCTCTCATACTATTGGCGGAGAAACCAGAGTGACACTATGGGTTCTGGGAAATGTATGGGAAACCAGCCCCATAGTACTCTGAGCTTTGTGGTCCCAGCTTCCTTCCCTGCAATTCTCCTGTCAGGCCTGTTAAAAAGGTTGAAAAATACACAGTTTCAGCTGTGTCCTCTCTAACAAAAAGCAAATGCTGGCACACAGACTCCAAGCCGATGCTTAATTAGTGAATTGAATATTCATAAGCACCTACTATTAAAGATAACAGTACATCCTCTAATGCACACATTTTCTTTTCAAACTAGACTACCCTGTGATTTTAATAGATATGCAAAATAAGAGGAAAACAGCTGGAAATCAATAACTGTTAGATTGCAGGAGAATTCCATCTTAGAATGTTTGGTATTGCTGACAAAGAATCGGAAGAGAAACTATAATCATTAACTTTGGCATATAACACAAATGAAGACACATTGAGAGCATGAACTGGGAATGATTGGTGAGCTAAACACAACAGAAAAACTGCATTCGGTCTCCAAGGTAAAATCAGAATATAAGGTTTCCCTGGATGAGAAAAGAACCAGCATTTTGCCCCTGATGTCAATCAAGGGCACATGTCCCAGCCACTAAACCTTTTTTTTTTTTTTAAGTGATATTTGTTAAGCGTTTACTACGTGCCAGGCACTGTATTAAGCAATGGGGTAGAGACAAGGTAATCAGATTGGACATGTCCCACATGGGCTCACTCTCTTAATACCCATTTTACAGATGAGGTAACAGAGGCATAGAGAAGTTATGTAACTTGACCAAAGTCCCAGAGCAGACAAGAGGTGGAGTCGGCATTAGAACCCAGGTCCTTCTGTCTCTCAGGCCCATGCTCTTTCCCCTAGTTGATTCCCTGTGCCCAGAAGGTAACTGCAAACAGCACAAGTTTGGAGTCAGAGGACTTGGGTTCTCATCCCTGACTCACCCAGCTGTGTGACTTGGACAAGTCACTTAACTTCTCTGTGCCTCCCTTTTCTCACCTATAAAATGGGTACAATACCTAGTCCCCTTCTTCTTAAACTATAAGTCCTAGTGGGACAGGGCCTGTGTCTGACTTATAATCTTGTATTTACTTCAGCACTTAATAGAGTGCTGAAGTACTCAGAGAAGCAGCGTGGCTCAGTGGAAAGAGCACGGGCTTGGGAGTCAGAGGTCATGGGTTCGAATCCCAGCTCTGTCACTTGCATGACTGTGGGCAAGTCACTTAACTTCTCTATGCCTCAGTTACCTCATCTGTAAAATGGGGATTAAGACTGTGAGCCTAATTTGGGACAAGCTGATGACCCTCTATCTACCCCAGTGCTTAGAACAGTTCTCTGCACACAGTAAGCGCTTAACAAATACCAACATTATTATTATTATTATTAGAGTGCATGGCACATAGTAAATGCATAACAAATGCCACAATTATTATTACCAGAATGAATGATTATTGAGCACCCATACAGTCAAGAGTTAATTAGGTAATGGATCCCAACTCAGATCAAGCTTCCTTTGTAGGAATCAATCATATTTACTGAATGCCTGCTGTATAAAGAGTACTGTCTTTTGGTATAGAATACCTCAACTGAGAATGTGGATTTCCAGGAAATTGATGCACATCTGTCACAAGAGGTAATTAAGCACAGTATGGGCTGGTGGAAGCAACACGGTCTACTATGGATAGTATAGTGGATAGACCTCGGGCCTGGGAGTCAGAATTACCTGGGTTGTAAACCCAGCTCCAGCACTTGTCTGCTTTATGACCCTGGGCAAGTCACTTCACTACTCTGTGCCTCAGTTACCTCATCTGTAAAATGGAGATTAAGACTGTAAAGCCCATGTGGGACAGAGACTGTGTTCAACATCATTAGCCGTTATCTATCCCAGTTCTTAGAACAGTGCCTGTTATATAGTAAGTACTTAAATACCACAAAAAAAAAAAAATGGAAAGAACACAGGACTGGGAGTCAGAAAACCTGGATTTGACTCCCAGATCTATAATTTGCCTGTTTGGTGGCTTTAATTAAATCAGTCAACTTCTCTGTACTCCAATTTCCTCACCTGTAAAATGGAGATGAAAATAACTTCTTCCTCTCCTTTACCCTGTAGCCCTATTTGGGACAAGGACCTTGTCCAATCTGATTATCCTGTACCTACTCCAACACTTAGCACGGTATCTGCAACAGTGCTTAATGAAACCGTGATTGCTATTAATAAAAAATAAGGAATAATAACTTTAGATTTTTAATTGAACCAGAATCTTGAAAACAAATTTTCCCTGCATCAATTTTCTGGCACTGTTCTCTCTTTTTCCTCCTTAATTCTTGTTCCTTATGAAGTCTTTGCTTAAAAAAAGAGCCACTCCTTTCCTGATGGCAATCAGGGCACCAACCTGGTCCGTCCTCTTCAACTGACTCCCAGTTTTCAGATAAGATGCAGCATTGTCTGAGGTTCTTGTTTAAGCGTGTCCTTAAGATATTTACTCTCCCCTCCTAGGTTTCCATTGCCCAATTTCACCTTTCTATGCTGTACTTGCTTAGATATCTTATTTTCCCTCACTGTCTTCAGATTTCCCATCCAACACAGTTGTATAAAGGCGAACACAGCTTCAATACGGCACCACTCACACACTCTCAGCCTAGAAGTTGTGTTCTCTCTGGGACACAAAGTACAGTGAAAGAATAGTGCAAGTCCCATGTAGATATGGACTGTGTCCAACCACATTACCTTGTATCTACCCCAGCACTTAACATAGTCATAATAATAATAATTATGGTATTTATTTAGTGCTTATTATATGCCAAGCACTAAACTAAGCTCTGGGATGGATACAAGTACATAAGGTTGGATACGGGCCCTTTCCCTTGTGGGGCTCACAGTCCTGATCCCCATTTTCCAGTTGAAGTAACGGAGGCCCAGAGAGGTGAAGTAACCTGCCAGAGGTCACACAGCAGACAAGTGCAACCTTGGCTTCACTGACTCTATCTTCTCGTGGCCCTCCTCTTATTTCTCTGGCCTTTCATTCTCAGTCTCCTTCGTGGGCTCCTCCCCCCTACCCCATCCTCTAACTATAGGGCTTCCTCAAGGGTCAGTTCTCGGTCCTCTTCTAGTCTCCATCTATACTCACTCCCTTGGTGAACTCATTCACTCCCACAGCTTCAACTATCATCTCTATGTAGATAATACCCAAATCTATATCTCCTCCCCTGTTCTCTCTCCCTCCCTCCAGGCTCACATCTCCTCCTGCCTTCAGGGCATCTCCACCTCGATGTCCTCCAGCCACCTAAAACTCAACTTGTCCAAGACGGAGCTTCTTATCGTCCATCCCAAACCCTGTCCTCTCCCTGACTTTCCCATCACTGTGGACGGCACTACCATTCTTCCTGTCTCAAAAGCCTGCAACCTTGGTGTCATCCTTGTCTTCGCTCTCTCATTCACCTCAATTATCCAATCCACCACCAAAACCTGCCAGTCTCACCTTCACAACATCGCCAAGATCTGCCTTTTCCTCTCCATCCAAACCGCTACCACTTTAATACAATCGCTCATCCTAACCCGCCTGAATTAGTGCATCACCATTCTTTCTAATCTCCCAACCTCCTGTCTCTCCCCACTTCAGTCTATACTTCACTCTGCTCCCCGGATTATCTTTCTACTGAAACTTTCTGGGCAAGTTGGCCCCATCCTCAAAAATCTCCTGTCGTTGCCTATCAATCTCCGATTCAAACAAAAACTCCTCACTATGGGCTTCAAAGCTCTCCATCACCTTGCCCCCTTCTACCTCACCTCCCTTCTCTCCTTCTCCATCCCAGCCTGGACACTCCGCTCCTCCGGTGCTAACCTTCTCATTGTGCCTCGTTAACGACTGTCCCGCTGTCAACCCCTGGCCCATATCCTACCTCTGGCCTGGAATGCCCTCCCTCTCAAATCCGCCAAACAATCACACTTGAAGGCTCACCTCTTCCAGGAGGCCTTACCAGACTAAACCCCACTTTTCCTTAGCTCCCCTTCCCTGCCACCAACCGGACTTGTTCCCTTTCCTCTACACACTCTCTCTGTCCCACAGCACCTGTGTATATATGTACCTATCTGTAATTCTATTCATTTATATTAATACCTGTTTACTTGTTTTGTTGTGTATATATATCTACAATTCTATTTATTTATATTGATGCTACTGATGCCTGTTTAACTTATTTTGATGTCTATCTCCCCCATTCTAGACTAAGAGCCCATTTTGGTCAGGAATTGTCTCTCTTTGTTGCCAGATTATACTTCCCAAGCGCCTAGTACAGTGCTCTGCACACAGTAAGTGCTCAATAGATACGACTGAATGAATGAATGAACAAGTGGTAGGGCCTGAATTAGGACCCATGACCTTCTGTCTTCCGGGCCCGTGCTCTATCCACTACGCAATGCTGCTTCTAGTAAGCACATTAAAAATACCACGGTCCTCTGGAGTGTAGCACAAGGGCGAAGTGCATATGATGTTCTTTATTCATTTTACGGGCAGCACCCACTTACAGCCAAAGTGACCACAGCCCAGGGATGATTTTTCGCTGAGGGACTGCAAAACAGACCCGGTAGCTGTTTTATGGTCTTTGCCACCCACATTAGCAAGTATTTCGTCAGGAGCCCTTCTTGGCCTGTCCACACTGCAGAATGCCCTAAATGGTTTCGCGGTCAGAAACCTTCACCACAGTTGGCATGAGCCCAGCAGGCAGAGCCAGGATCAAACCTCAGTTCTCCCTATCCCCAGAGCAGTGCTCTTTCCACTGGGGTTAGTGGATACTAGAGTGAAACTGCAGGAGGTTGTTAAATGCCCGTGGGAGAATGCCAAATGTCACCAACCCTTGACCTCTTCAGTGGAACCCATGTTAAAATATTTCACCATAGCATATAGACCTCTGCACTCTGAATTCTCCTGGTAGCACGAATACAAAATTACTTGTACTTCAGGCAAAGAAATCCTATCTTTCAACTCTAAATGCCAACAGTTTAAGAGGAATTAGGGTAATGGCAAGTAAGTCAAAGGGGAATAATTAAACTCAAATCATCTGAGATTTGTTATGCAAAATGATGGTTTTCAGCACAGCTGCTACAATGCTTTTGCCTATGGAAAAAGATTACGCTTATGAAAATCTTACCAGTAAGATGACATGCTTTGAACAAGTCTACAAGTAGAGGAGCCGACAGCAAAGACTGATCTTAAAAAATAGCATTATGTCAGTCCAGGTAAGATTTAAGAACTGAATTGGTTTGGTGTTTTTAGCTCTGAGCATAATCTGCTGCAGATGAGGTTTCAGAAATGTTCTTTTAGGTCACCACACACTGCATCCATTCTTCCTATCCAAGAAAGTGCAATACCAGCCATTGACACATAATAATAATTACGGTATTTCTTAAGCACTTTCTGTGTTCATTCATTCAGCATTTACTGTGTGCAGAGCACTGTACTAACGCTTGGGAAGTACAGTTCAGCAACAAATAGGATCAATCCCTGCCCACACAGAGCTCACAGTCTAGAAGGGGACTGGCACTAGAAGGGCCAGGCACTGTTCTAAAAGTTGGGGTAGACACAAAATAATTGATGGGACACAGTCCCTGTCCCACATAGGGCTCATAGTCTTAATCCCCATTTTACAGATGTGGGAACTGAGGCACAGAGAAGTTAAGTGACTCGGCCAAGTTCACAAAGCAGCCAAGTGGCAGAGCTGGGATTAGAACCCAGGTCCTTCTGACTCCCAGGCCTGTGCTCTATCCACTAGGCCATGCTGCTTCTCATCAAAGTTCAGAGAAGAGAGTGTGTATGGCTTAGTTCACCTCATGTTTTCCGACTCTATTGTACTGCATTCTCCACAGTGTTTATTATAGCGGCCTGCACACCATAAACATTCTGAAAATACCATTGACAGACTGACTGATGACCACTACTGCAAAAAAAATTCAGGTGCATGTCCAGTGGGTGGAAGGATATGTACCCTTCTCCTTTATATCAATGCTCATCCAATAGCAAAGGACCAAAAAGGGACCGGAAAATAAGGCAGCATGTACTAGTGAAAAGTGAAGCAGTTTGGAGCTTCAATCAGATGATGCAAGTTTTAATCCCAATTCTGCCCCTGGACTACTATGCAATGGTGGGAAAGTCACTCAATCTCTTTGGGCAACAATTTACTCATCTTTTAAAGAGAGATAAAGTTCCTGCTTTCTGCCTGAAGGAAAACATGGGATTTTAGAAGGGCTAGATGGAGAAAATGATAATCAGCTGAATGTAAATGGTGAAGGGGTTCTAGGCAGGAAGGAGATTGTGAACAAAAGCAGGTGGTGAGTGAGAAACAAGAAAAAGTGAGGAGACTGAGTGGAGAGGAATGAGGCATGTGACCTTGGGTGTAGTGAGAGAGGAGGGAGGTTATGTAAGATGGAGAGACCAGACTGAATGTCTTAAAGCTGAAGGTAAAGAGTTTCTGTTTGAGGCAGAGGTGGATGGGCAATGGGACTATGATGGGGGTGTGCTTTGCATTAGAGGCATTTGTTTGGATTATAACTGAGTCTGGACAACCTAACAATAATAATGATGGTACCTTGTTAAGCGCTTACTATGTGCCAAGCACTGTTCCAAGTGCTGGGGTAGATGCAAGGTAATCAGGTTGTCCCACATGGGGCTCACAGTTCTTAATCTCCATTTTACAGATGAGGTAACTGAGGCACCAAGAGGTTAAGTGACTTGCCCATGGTGACATAACAGATAAGTGGCAGAGCCAGGATAGAACCCACGTCCTCTGACTCTCAAGCCTGGGCTCTTGCCACTAGGCCTTGCTGCTTCTTAAAATCTACCGATCCTTAGAAGTGGTTAAACTATGACCCAACACAGCACCGCAACTCCTGTGACTGACATCAATCATGACTCAATCCGATTTACGTGACACAATCTAATTTCGGTCTGGTATCACCTTCCATAAAAATGCCCAGTGGATGGTCTGTTCCCCAGCCATGCCAGGAATACCATCCTTCCTTTCCCTGCTGCAGCCACCTCTCGGTCCCCTGCAGCCCTGGAGACTTGGGGATAAGAAAGGAAATGCCATACACACATATCCACAGTGAACTGTCTCTCCAGACACAGCATGCTCCCCAATCCTTTTTCCCTGAGGCCCGTTCCCTGGTCGGAAGATTAGGTAACTCTGTAATTTAAATTATGAAATCAATTGATCAGGAGCTGCTGTGGACTGCTCGTTACTCATTCTCTCATTGATTCAATTGTATTTATTGAGCAGTTACTTTGTACAAAGCACTGTACTAAACACTTGGTAGAATGCAGACACATTTTCTGCCCACAGTGAGCTTCTAGTCTAGAGAGGGGAAGACAGACATTAATATGAATGCATGAATAAGTAAATAAATTACAAATATGTACAAAAGTGCTCTGGGGCTGGGATCGTTTTGAAGGATTTAACCCGTTTAATCTGCTGCAGCACAAAATGCACCAATCTGTCATGGAACCCTGGTGACCACAGAAGAGTTTTCAGAGGTTGGGAGTTGTGGACCAAACAGATTTTAAGAAAAACGACATGGACAACAGAGTGCAGTATCAACTGGAGAGGGGAGAGATTGGGACAGGAAGGTCAGCGGGGAGGCTGATGCAGTAGCCATCAGGATATGATACGTGCTGAATCAGGTTATGGCAGTTCGAATAGAGAGGAAGAGGCAGAGTCTGGGAATGTGGATGAAAAACCATTTGGCAGCATACTGAGTCAAGGAATATGGTGAAGATTATGGTCTGGGAGGATGTTATGTTGTTAACTGTCATGGGAAAGTCATGTGGAGGAGAGGATTTGGGAGGAAAGATGATGAGCTCAGTTTTGGACATGTTGAGTTTGATGTGCCAGAGGGACATCCCTTTAGAGATATCCTGGAGGTGGGAAGAAATGTGAGATTGCAGAGAAGGAGAATGTTTGGGAGAAGTGACGTAAATGTGGGAACGCAAAGCATATTGACAGGCTGCATTTCATAGTTACTATGTGCAAAAGGTGTGAGAAAGAAAGAGCAGAGACAGAGAATGAATTGGGTCTGTTTGACTGGCTGGTGTGGACGTTCCTGAAGGAATAGTAAAACTGGAGGAGGAGTAACATGTTTTAAGGACTTACTGTAGCATAACCTCAATGTGGTGTATCTGTGAACAGCTGGGAGACAGCAGTAGTAAGTAGAACAGCCTGATGGGTAGCAATTAGAAACGGGGTAATCAAGAGAGTCTTTGAAAAGATTGAGATCCCATGCGGGACAGTTGCCTAGCACTGTAGCTATCAAAGTTAACAGCACAGTTACAGGACAACTTTTACATGCACATGTTGGGTAAGGTATTCATTCATTCGATCGTATTTATTGAGCGCATACTGTGTGCAGAGCACTGTACTAAGTGCTTGGAAAGTACAATTCGGCAACAGATAGAGACAATCCCTACCCAACAATGGGCTCACAGTCTAGAAGGGGGAGACAGACAACAAACAAGTGGACAGGCATCAGTAGCATCAAAATAGATAAATAGAATTATAGATATATTCACATCATTAATAAAATAAATAGAATAATAAGTATGTGCAAATATGCACAAGTGGTGTGGGGCAGGGCAGGGGGTAGAGCAGAGGGAGGGAGTAGGGGTGATGGGGAGGGGAGGAGAAGCAGAGGAAATATTCATGCACTGATCTGAACAGCCATGTTTAGATTACTCATAATCCTTTGCAGAATAGGGTGGCCATTCACGGCACTTGAAAATGCCAGCTAATAGAGATGCATATGCACAAATGTAGCGCACTGAAAACAGATCATAATATGACAAATAAGTTCCAAAAGTTTTTCCTAATAATAATACTCTTACCTCATTCAACGAGCTCAAATGTAAGCAAACATCACTGATGAAACCTGAGAAAACTACACTCTACTTTCTCATTTGTTTTCCAAAAAATAAAGTATCACTTAACAGAACATTCATCTTTAAGCACAAAATACACAAACGCAATGAAACAGAAGACCAACACTGTACTATTTTTCCTGGAATAAACTACATTTTATTCCACTGAAAGTAGAATAACTTGTTTAGTTGGTTACTAAATGTTATCAGTTGACGGAGGAGACCAAAATCAAACACAGTAAGCAGAATTTCCATAATAGGCCATAATTAATTTGGTCAAGAAAATTAAGTTGAACAAGAAAAAGACCAACCTGTTAATTTTTTTTTTAAAGCATGTATAAACCTAATAATGGAAGAAGGTTTTTTTTTAATGTCTGTTCTTCCAGAATAGTTCCCAAGTCTCTTTTAATTTTTAATATCAGTTCATAAATTAGACTCATTCAGGGGCTAATCTAACTAGGGAAACAGTTCTTTGATCATAAAATACATAATGTATTTGATCATGGTAATTTATTTTTGTTTTCTTTTCTTTATATATGTCAACTCAAAACGTTCTGTGCCAGAAGTTTACTAGACATAAATTTTAAAAATATTAAATCTTCAACCTTTCATTTGGCAGTGGCTTCATCCCCACTGCTTTTGACACCATGAATTCCTCCAGTTATTTCCCCATCTGCCTCCTCCCATTCCTCTCTAAACTCCTTGAGCTAGTTGTCTACACCCATTGCTTTCACTTGCTCTCCTCCAATTCTCTCTCTGATCCTCTCCAATCAGGCTTCCAGCACCTTCATGCCACAGAAACTGCCCTCTCTAAGGTCACTTTCATCATCCCAATGGTGACTTTCATCATCCCAAATCCAATGGCCTCTATTCCATTCTAATCCTCCTCCATCTCTTAGCTGTTTCTGACACTACGGACCACGTTGGCTTCAGACACTATCCTCTCCTGATTCCCCTCCCATCCCATTCCCCTCCCATCCTTCTGGCCACCCAGTCCCTTTCACAGGCTCCTCCCTCTCTAATGGGGGGAATCTCTCAAGGCTCAGTGCTAGGTCCCCTTTTAAATCCATCCTTGGAGAACCCACTTGCTCCCACAGCTTCAACTACCATCTCCTCACTGATGATTCCCAAATCTACCACTCCAGCATTGACCTCTTTCCTTCTCTGCAGTCTTGCATTTCTTCCTGCCTTCAGACAATTCCACATCCTCCTTATCTCACAAGCCTGTATGCTACTTTATCATTACCTTCAACTCATCTCTCTCATTCAACCCACATATTCACTGGTCGCCAAATCCTATAGACTGTGAGCCCGTTGCTGGGTAGGGATTGTCTCTATTCATTGCTGAACTGTACTTTCCAAAAGTTGAGTAAAGTGCTCTGCACACAGTAAGCGCTCAATAGATACGATTGAAAGAATACCTTCACAGCTTCCCTAAAATCTGCCTCCTCCCCTCCATCCAAACTGCTACTCTGCTGATCCAAGCACTAATGATCCCACCTTGACTAACCTCTTGCTATCTTCTTCACTAACCTTCATAATAATAATAATAACAATATTATATTATTAATTTAAATGTATAATTAATTTAAATTATTTTTTGGTTTTTATAATTATTATATTTGTTAAGCATTTACTATGGTCAAGCACTGTTCCAAGCACTGGGGGTAGATACAAGGTAATCAGGTTGACCCACGTGGGGCTCACAATCTTAATCCCCATTTTACAGATGAGGTATAACTGAGGCATAGAGAAGGTAAGTGGCTTGCCCAAGGTCACACAGCAGACAAAGGGAGGAGCCGGGATTAGAGCCCACATCCTCTGACTCCCAAGACCGGGCTCTTTCCACTGAGCCAAGCTGCTTCGCTTCTCTTCTCTTGCTTGGCTCACCAAGAGCCAAGTGGCTTTTTGCTGACCTCCCTGCCTCCTGTCTTTCTGCACTCCAGTCTTTACTGGACTTGCTGTCCAGATTCCAGTGCAGGGCTGGGACTACCCATTGCTTTAAAGAATTCATTCAAATTATTTTTGCATGCTTTTTAGCATCACTAATTCCCTAAGATTAAATATGAATCTTTTTCTGCAGTCTTCAGTGATCTCGCCAGTTAATCCCAACTTACATTAACCTGCCCATAGCAAAATCTTCAAATCCTACTACTCTCCAAATATTTCTTTCTATACCTGTTTGTGTTGATTGCCTAATGATACCTCTTATCAATTGAAGTAAACTTTAAACTCCCTGAAAACCAGGACTGGCCTCTGGCACTAGTCCAAAAGGAGCTTAATAAATGGTCGTTGACATACTGAGTGATTTTGAAGGTTGCTTCTAAGTCCAAGCAACTTATGTGAAGATCTCAATGTGAACAATGAATAAGTCATTTTTATTCCCAGTGAGAGGAAAGAGAATGGCAGATATTCAATAGCACATTATAATGTCAAAACCAGAGAGTCAGATGAAAAAGAATGGCCAAGAAAAGTGATTATTCCACTCACTCCACTATTTCTTTGGACCCAAATAAAGTACATCACCAAGCAATCCCCTTCCACCAAATAGTGGTGGAACACAAAATGGTATGGAGCTACTATTCTATTGACATTTAGGATATATGTAATAAATTTGAGTTAAACTGAATCAATAAATTAATTCTCCAGGATTCTCATTTTCTTTCCTTTTTGCTATATATTGTGTTGCATTAATTTCTTTCAGGCATTCTTTCAGGCAGAAATGCTAAGTTCAGGGTTTTTTAAATCCTTAATGATAGTGATTCTAAATTTCCCTAATTCCCAGATCTTTCTGCCAAACACCAACTTGGATTCAACTGACTGTGCTTTCATTCCTCCTATTCTTTCTCTTGTTTGCATTTCCTTTGCTCTTGACTGTATATCCCTAAGGTCTTTAATACTCACCCCAGTCTTGCAGCACTTAGATACATATTCTTATATTCCACTATTTTCCCTCTCTGTAATTTATTTTAATGTATGATTCTTTTGTAGATTGTGAACTCCTTGTGGGCAGGAGTCATGTCTACCAACATTACAGCACTGTACTTTCCCAAGTGCACACAGTAAGCATTCAATAAATATGACCAATTGATTACTTTTTCAGTAGAGGAGGAAATGCATATATTTGGGGCGGAGAATGAAGCAGGGGTATGAAAAATCCAGTCGTCAGTTCTACCCTGGCAAGTCATTTTCTCATACCTGAGTCTCCCTTGGAAGACCAGTGGAATAACAAAATAAGAGCCCATTATCCTCTTTCTATCCTCTCCTTATAGTTGACCTTAGGATTCAATAATAGCTGCAAAAGGAACTGGCAAAGGAGAGATGATAGAGAAAAAAGGAGAAAGGTACTCCTAAAGTCTGGAAAATATGGTAGGTGCCATTACCCTAGAGGGTTAAAAATAAACAAAACACAAAAAGATGCCTTTCCTCAGTTTCCTAGGACAGGAATGCTTGAGGGTTTTCCCCACTACAAACCATATAATAATAATAATAATGCCGATGATATTTGTTAAGCACTTACTATGGGTCAAGCACTGTTCTAAGCACTGGGGTAGATACAAGATTAGACACAGTCCCTATCCCACATGGGGCTTGCAGTCCTAATCACCATTTTCCAGATTAGGTAACCAAGGCCCAGAGAAGTGAGTGACTTCCCCAAGGTCACAGAGCAGACAAGTGGCAGAGTCAGGATTAAAATGCAGGTCCTTTCAACTCCCAAGCCTGTGCTCTTTCCATCAGGCCTCACCGCTTCTCCAGTGATACCCAGCCAGGCAGAGAAGTTCTGAAATCAAGTGGCAGAGGGGGGTTTGGAAACTGCCAAACGCTATTCCTGTTCTCCTAAACAACTAGCCTGCTGCATGGGAGGTGAGAGTATGAGGGGGAGTGCAGAATCAGGGTATGCTGGAGAATGACTAGCTAAAGGTGTTCTTCACTTCTACCTATTTCAGGGTAACCAGTTGTCCAATCTCAGCAAGTCATTCCTACACTCCAACAAATTGCCTCACTGCAGGGAGACCGGGGAAGAGAAAGGAAGAAAGCACAGGTCTCCAAGAATTAGAAAAATAGGAAAAAACAAAAAAGGGGGAGGCAAAGGGAAGCTCCTCCTCCCCAACTCGTACTCTTTGTTCCAGATTAATTTCTAATCTCCTCAGTTTATAGCTCCCAACTGCCATTTCAGCACTTCCTCTTCACCTAAGAACCTAAGTACTCTCAACTGCCCTTAGCAGTTATGGTCATATCTTACACACCCCGTTACTTAAGGACTTACTCATGTAGATATTCCCTTTCACTTTGTCTCTGTAATTTCTTTTCATGTCAGCCTCTCTCGCTATATTGTCTCTCTCTGCTAATTCTATTGTGCCCTTCCTCACAATTATAGTACCTTGTACAGTAATTGCTCAATAAATACTATTGATTGATTCTTCCTCCCAAGCCCTCCCCTTAAGGGCAATCCATTCTCTTCTTGCCTGCTTCAAACCCCTCATTCATGTTATTCCTTAGCCTGTTATTCCTTTTCTCACCAAATCCACCATGCCTTACTCCTTTCCCAATTCCAGAGCCCTCCTCAACTACATCTTTCTCATCTAATTAACCACACCCTAATTCACACTAACCCAATATCTACATTATGGCCTAGAGGAAAGAGCGAAGGCTGGGGAGTCAGGGAACCTGGGTTTGAATCCTGGGTCTTGACTATTGTGTGACCTTGCTCAAGTCACTTACCTGTGCCTTGGTTTTCTCATCTGTAAAATGAGGGCTCAATAACTGCTCTCCTTCCTTCTTAGACTGAGAGCCCCATGTGAGACAGGTACTATGTCTGACCTAATTATCTAGGATCTACCTAGCATTTGGTACATAATGAGTATTTAAAAATACAAGTTCTTTAATATCTTCAGCATCTGTGTATGTATGCATATTTTGCTTGAACATTCAATTAATTTATTAATTCAATAGTAATTTATTCTAATTTCACTGTTTGAAAATAGTTTTAAGACAATTTTCCTCATTAGAATACAGATTTCTTGAGGGTGGGGGATGTGTCTCATGCTTTTCATTTACCTTACCAAGTCCTTAAAAGGAGAAAGAAAAAGAGCAAAGGGCAGCAAGCAAGATGGGGAAATCCACGATGAAGAAGATGATAATAATAATTGTGCTATTTTTAAGCAATCATTCATTCAATCATATTTATTGAGCACTTACTGTGTGCACAGCACTGTACTAAGAGCTTGGAAAGTAAAATTTGGCAACAGATAGAGACAATCATTACCCAACAATGACCTATGTGCCTGGAACTGCAGTAGTAATAAAAACTATGGTATTTGTTAAGCTCTTACTATGTGCCAGGCACTGTACTAAGCGCTGGGGTGGATACAAGGAAATTGGGTTGAACACAGTCCCCGTCCCATGTGGGGCTCATGGTCTCCATCCCCATTTTACAGATGTGGTAACTAAGGCACAAAAAAGTGAAATGACTTGCCCAGGTTCATGCAGCACACAAGTGAAGGAGCCGGGATTAGAACCCATGAACTTCTAACTTCCAGGCCCGTGTTCTATCCACGACGCCATTCTGCTTCTCTAAGCGCTATACTAAGCACCGGGATAGACACAAGCTAACCAGGTTGACACAGTCCTTGTACAATATGGGGCTCACAGTCATAATCCCCATTTTACAGATGAGGTGACTGAGGCACAGAGAACTGAAATAATTTGCCCAAGGTCCCACAGCAGACAAGCAGTAGAGCTGGGATTAGAACCCACTTCCTTCAGATTCCCACGTCGGTGCTCTACCCACTAGGCCTGGAGATCTTGAAGGGAAGTGAGGACTTATGAAAAGGAAGATGCCAAGGGGCAAAAATGCCCAAATAGAGGAAGTTCCAGGCTGGCAACAATTCCCCTTGAGACCACTCACGTGGATCAGAAAAACTGGAAAAAATATGGGAATGAGAGAAAGAGACATTAGGAAAATGAAGATAGTACAGTGCTCTGCACATAGTAAGTACACAAGAACCACCATTGATGATGATGCCATACAGCAGAAAAAAGAAAGGCAGAAGATTTGAGTGATAATAATAATGATAATAGAGGTATTTGTTAAGCGCTTACTCTGTGCCAAGCACTGTTCTAAGTACTAGTATAGATACAAGGTAATCAGCTTGTCCCTCAGATGAGGGAAGTGAGGCACAGAGGGAACTGAGGCACAGAGAAGTTAAGTGACTTGCCCAAGCTCACAAAGCAGGCAAATGGCAGAGCCAGGATTAGAACCCATGTCCTCTGACTCCCAAGCCTGTGCTCTTTCCACTAAGCCATGCTGCTTCTCTGACAAATCATGGCTAGTAAGTGAAACAATGAGAAGGAGGCCTTGAATGGATAAGAGACAGGGTAGGTGGTCAGTTTAGTGCAGCAGGCCCAGTTTACTAAGTCTGATTAGCTCTTTGAGGGCAGGAATTGTGTTAACCAACTCTACTATAATATACTCTCCCTATTGCTTAGGACACTGCTGTACACACAGTAAGTACTCAATACATAACATCGATTTTTTGTTCTAGTGACATCTTCTCCATTATAGAAGACAGGTTTAAGTACTAATACAATCCAAAGAACTCTGCAATCCCTACTTGTCTTGTTTTATGCTGTCGAGTCATTTCCAACCCATAGCGACAACATGGACACATCCCTCCCAGAAAGCCCCATCTCCAACTGCAATCGTTCTGCTCATGTGTCCAGAGTTTTTGTGGTAAAATATGGAAGTGGTTTATTATTGTCTCCTTCCGCACAGTAAATATGAGTCTCCGCCCTTGACTCCTGTGCCCAGCACAGGTGAGTTTTGACGTCTAGTGGATTGCCTTCCACTCACTAGCCACTGCCCAAGCTAGGAACGGAATGGATACGCCTCTGCTTGACTCTCCCTCCCATAGTCGAGCCTGGTAGAGTACTGGACACTCTCCAGGTCCTGAGAGATGGTTAATCCCTCCTTATGCTCCCCTTATTTTTTAATCGTTTTACAGGGATTCATTAATCCTCCCTGTGGTACTGTGGTACTTGATGGTACTTTGATTTTTTTTTGCCTTTTTTACCCCCCACTCATACACATCACCTGTTTTCTTGGTTTGTAGAATCAGTGTCACAGCTCATATTCATGAATATGATCTATTACAGCCTGGCTTCTTTGCCCCTGATATTCTCAGTATCTTTGCTAGAATAGACTCCACCTCCTGTCACTGCCTGTCAACATGATTATTTCACTTTTTGGTTTGTGGTGCGTGTTAAGCCCTTATTATGTGCGATCTCTGTACCAAGCTCTGGGTAGATATAAGACGGTCAGGTTGTCCACAGTCTCCAGAGCTGATTGTGAATAAAGGCATAGAAAGGGATATACTTATTCACAATGTAATATTCACACACACCATATATCTGCTCATTCACAGGAACAGTTTAGACTATCAGTGATAGTGAATATATATAGAAAAAACCTCCCATTCACAAACTGTAGACTTCAGTTACCAAACTATTATTTGTTGGAATATCATTCACAGGCTCTCAAAGCATTATGTTTCATGCAACATGATGAAGCGGTAGTTTTATCCATATTTTCCAAAATAATGACACTTCATTCTCTTAAAGACCCACTCAGTTATGTCACATTTGTATTTGCATCCTATAACATGAATGTATTAGCCTCAAATTGTTTTACAGTAAATCATCATCAGAGAAATATGTTTATATTTATTTTTAGTATTCATGACTTGCATGATCCTGGAGCAACATATATTTAGTATATCTAAACAATGTATCCATAACTTCTGAGGAAAACAGCTTTATATATCATTAAAAATGCAGTTCCCTCAACAGTTAATCATACACTTACTAATCACGTGACATAAGGCCCTTACCTTAAAAGTGAAAAATGGCGGACTTAAACTTGCACTAACAAAGTCCTCTACTTGACCTTAAACGGGAAGACAAACGATCAGAAAATTGCTAAAAATTTTAGCTACGTTTGGAGGCATAGGTGCATTCAATTACCTGATTTAGTCCAAAATTAAGCCTTAAGGGGAAAGGGTGAGATATCTTTGGGGTCTGTTTTGTAACTTCAGTTCAAAGCACTCACTAAAATCTTCCTGAGCACTGCATCTTCTTCTAAATTCTTTAGATAGCTGGCCCAACAAAGACAAATATTATGGCACTAAAAATAAATCTGCTTTTTTTAACCTTTTCAGGGAAAGTCATTCACTTACTGGGCATGGTTAAAATGTTCTACCTTTCTTCTCCTTTTGCTGTATCTGTGAGTAATTTCTTCAGGCACATTGTTTATAAGAAGTGAAGTTATTCGTAATCATGCCTTAAGAGTATGTACACAAACTGGACATCCTAATAGAGCACCATGTATTAAATTCCTGATTGTTTGACATAAATTCTTTCTCTCTCTTTCCCTCAGACAGGAATCTTCTCATTTATTTACGAATAGGTTAAGACCCTAGTCATGTTCCAAACCATGTTACTAAGTGCTAACATATATTAAGTAAATTTAGAGTCTCTTCTGCATAGGAAACAAATTAAACTGGTTAAACATGGAGAAAGACTGAATGTAATCTATCTTTTGTCATGTTTATGATATCACAACGCATCTTATAGGAATGTTCTAATTCGGCTGTTGTAGCAGATGGGCTGCTTATGATATACCATAACTGCAGACACAGAATGTGATAAAATAAATCATAAGGAAGATAAATAATGAATTCGTTAAAATAATGTGGGTTAAATATTTAGACGTTCAATTTTTAAGCTCGTTACACAAAAATGGTACTCTCACATTTAGACACAGAAAGAAAAGTGCTCCATGATAACATAGTAATGGCACCTACGTATAGGTTGGGAAAACTCACTTCATTTTAAAAATCAATGTGATTTTCTAAGGTTAGGTGATTATCAGGGGATAAAATGGCAGCCTCTTCAAAAACATTTCAAAAGAGGAATGAACTCCTAAATATATCCTTGGGCAATGAGTAGTGTGCATTCTGAGAAATCCCCCAGAGTGTCAGAACATATCTATGGAGGATGTGAGCCTGGGAGATGGTACTCAGGTTACAATTTGTTCCTGTTAATACTTTCCCCCATCCCATGATTTCATTCTATGTAATGATAACACAGTGCATTGCTCTGCATGCAGTAAGTGCTCGATGAATATAACTTATTGATACATTGATTGGTAGCATGTAGGTATAAACAAATATTTTGTAATGTGTATAGACTAAAAATACTGTTCTGTCTTTGAGGACCCAGAGGGGCAGTTTTACTTACATTCAGATTTGCACTTGCAATTTTTAAATTTTGCATCTGCAAGTTTGCATTTGTATAGCATGCACCTGCAATCAACAGTTGATTGATATCCATATCTCTACCACATTCATTACCTTTCTAATTTTAGAATAATAATAATAACAATAATAATAACAATAATAGTATTTGTTGAGCACTTACTATGTGCCAAGCACTGTTCTAAATTCCTGTCCCACATGGGCATCACAGTCTTAATCCCATTTTAAAGATGAGGTAACTGAGGCACAAAGAAGTGAAGTGACTTGACCAAGATCACATAACATACAAGTGAATTCCTGTGAGGTTAGGTTATGACCACTTTAGAACCCTAACACTTCCACTGCTTATTTATGCCTTAACAGCAGGTACCAAACTCTGGCAACACTTTGCCAAAATGATCCATTCTGACTGACTCCATACCAATAGTTGTCCTTACTACTGTGGTAGATGCGCCTACATTTCTCCTGGTTCAAAATGTTGCTTCCGTGTGTCCTTAACATGTTTCTTGTAATTCCCTTTTCTCCCCCTTTGGCTCCCCTGGCTTATGAAATGGGTAACAAAGTTGGATTTTTGTGCTGATAAATTCTCAAAGACATCCTATTCCATAACACAGGCTAACCCCACTTTCCCTGATGATTTTCTCACAATATGTGCCTCTGAACACAAGAGGGTCATACTAAAGAGAGTGAAGGGCCCGGTACAATAATAATAATAATAACAGTAATAATAATTCTGGTATTTGTTAAGTGCTTACTGTGTACCAGGCACTGTACTAAGTGGCGGGTGGATACAAGCAAATCGAGTTGGACACGGTCCCCGTCCCACATGGGCTCACAGTCTTAATCTCCATTTTACAGCTGAGGTAACTGAGGCACAGAGAAGTGATGTGACTTGCCCAAGGTCACACAGCAGACAAGTGGTGGAGCTGGATTTAGAACACATGACCTTTTGACTCCCAGGACCAGGTCATGCTCCTTCTCATCTGTTACTGTATTTTGATGATCTTGATGATGTCTTGTTTCGTTTTGTTCTGTTTTGCTCTCTGTCTCCCCCGTTTAGACTGTGAGCCCGTTATTGGGCAGAGATTGCCTCTATCTGTTGCCAAACTGTACATTCCAAGCCCTTAGTACAGTGATCTGCACATAGTAAGCGCTCAATAAATACTACTGAATGAATGAAAAAAGACCCGAAGAGTACTTCTATCGGGAGCAGGATGTACTTTTCTCCATTTCTTCCGAATCAAACGAAAGTCCTAGGACAAATAGCTCAAATACCTCTCTTACTCAAGGCAAAGAAGGTAGGTCATTCTGGTACAGTACACAAGTATGTAAGAAATTCTCCCTCTCACACTCATGGATACAAATCAGAACCCAGAATGGATATAATTTCACTCCATTAATGTTCTGCCCAGTAGAATTGTACAGTGACAAGGATCACTTCATTTCTAATAGAGGGTATTCAAGGATAGTATCTTGGCATTTCAAATTAAATATGAGTCACTGTGGGATGCTGATTAACCTGAAGCTAGAATTAAAAACTATGTGGCCAATCCATGAAAGGCACTTACTAGATATGTCTTGCCTTACAAAACAGAGTATGTTCTTTTCAGTGCCTAACTTTGTGTGCATAATAATAATAATGATGATAATAATGTTGGCATTTAAGCGCTTACTATGTGCAAAGAACTGTTCTAAACACTGGGGAGGATACAAGGTGATCAGGTTGTCCCATGTGGGGCTCACAGTCTTTATCCCCATTTTACAGATGAGGTAACTGAGGCCCAGAGAAGTTAAGTGACTTGCCCAAAGTCACAGAGCTGACAAGCGGTGGAGCGGGGATTTGAACCTATTATCTCTGACTCCCCAGCCCGTGCTCTTTCCACTGAGCCACGATGTCTCATATGCATATGCATGTTTCTCTTCAGCAAAGATCAGCACTTTGGTATTATAATGGTATTTGCCTCTTGCTGAGTAAAAAGAGTTTCCCAGAGGCCCATGAGTGCATTCAACATTTAGTTTCAATACTGAGGGCTTAATAGTAATAGTAATAATAATGATATTTGGTAAGTGCCTATTATGTGCCAGGCACTATACTAAATGCTGGGGTAGATACAAGGTCATCAGGTTGTCCCGCATAGGGCTCAGAGTCTCAATCCCCATTTTACAGATGAGGGAACTGAGGCCCAGAGAAGTGAAGCGACTTGACCAAGGTCACAAAGCAGACAAGTGGCAGAGCTAGGATTAGGACTCATGACCTTCTGACACCGAGGCCTGGGCTCCATTCTCTCCACCATTAATAATAATGTTGGTATTTGTTAAGTGCTTACTATGTGCAGAGCACTGTTCTAAGTGCTGGGGGAGATACAGGGTAATCAGGTTGTCCCGCGTGGGGCTCACAGTTAATCCCCATTTTCCAGATGAGGTAACTGAGGCACAGAGAAGTTAAGTGACTTGCCCACAGTCACACAGCTGACAAGTGGCGGAGCCGGGAGTCGAACCCATGACCTCTGACTCCGAAGCCCAGGCTCTTTCCACTGAGCCACACTGCTTCTCCATACATGGCTGTTTAAAATATATACAATTTTACCCCATCACTGGATGAAAATATAATATAATGGTCACTCTGATGTGACCAATCAGGTCATCAAAGATGCATCAATCTCACCCATCTTGCCACAGGCCCCTAGCTCACATCCTGCCTCCGACCTGGAACGCCCTCCCTCCTCTAATCCGACAGACAATTACTCTCCCACTCTTCAAGGCCTTATTGAAGGCACATGTCCTCTAAGAGGACTTTCCAGACTAAATCCCACTATTTTTCATCTCCCACTTTCTTCTTTATCTCCCTGACAAGCTCCTTTTGCTCTTCCCCTACCCAGCCCCACAGCACTTAGGTAAACATCTGTCATTTTATTTGCAGTGATAACAGTCTCAACTCTCACTGTAAGCTCACTGTGGGCAGGGAACATTACTGTTTATTGTTCTATTGTACTTTCTCAAGAGCCTAGTTCAGTGCTCTGCACACAGTAAGTACTCAATAAATTCTATTGAATGAAAAAAAAATGAATGAATGTCATGGTAGCCTCTAAGTGGCTAACCTAATTACTAGAGGACAAGCTTCCTTAGTCTATTAAATGGCTTTAAAAGGTAAATGATCATAGTGTGGAATAAAATTTATTTCTTGCACTTCTTCTCTATCTCTTATGTAGTATGGCACATATCTGCAGTATTCTGCTATAGATTCTACTCCAGTGCCTGGCACATAGTAAGCGCTTAACAAATGCAACAATTATGAATAATTAGCAGCTCTCCTCACCTGATTGGAAGAGTCCTGGCACCCACCCCTCCCACAGAGGCCTCTTGGGCCCCCTCTGTGGCTCCATTCTTCAAGAAGCTAGGGGAGTTGTGGCTCTGGTATTTCGTCTTTCTCTTCTTCTCTGTCAAAGGTGGCTGCGGCGGTCTGGATATGGGGATGGTGACCAGGCAAAGAATTGGTGGTAGCGGCAGCCATATTGGGGCCAGCTCCAATGGAAACTGCAACCCAGGGTCTCTGTCACCCTACCTTCTTGGGGGTGTCAACTCTGGGGACTAGGTCCCGTAACAGAGGGCATGCCCCCCAGTCAACTCTCCATTCTCGCAATTCACACACATCCCTGGACAGACTCCGTCACCCTCCCTGCTCCTGCCCCAGCCCCAGAGGTCAGCTCCGGGAAAGAGGACTCGGAAGAAGGCGCACACCCTCCCGACAGCTCCCTGCCTCCGCAATCCACACGTGTCCCCTTACAGACTCCATCCTCCTCCATCCTCCTGTGGGAGTCAGCTCTGTAGGAATGTCCCGCCCTCTCTCTTCCCTGATGCTCCCCCAAGTTGCAAGATTAGGGAACTTTGTAATTTAAACTATGAAGACAACCAATCAGGAGCTGATAAACCTACTGGATCATCTTGAAGGATTTCCCCAAAGTGTACTACGTGTCGTAGTGCCAAATGTGTTAATCAATTGTGGATTTTACTAGAATCCTCAAAAGGCATTTTGCACAGGCCCATCATCATTATTAATCCCATCATTACCTCTCAGACATTTGAAACTAAGGTTCATTAAAGTGTCCCATGCATGGCATAGTGTATAGAGCGCGGGCTTGGGAGTCAGAAGGACTTGGGTTCCAATCTTTGCTCTGCCACTTTTCTGCTGTGTGACCTTAGGCAAGTCATTTCACTTCTCTGTGCCTCAGTTACCTCATCTGTAAAATGGGGATTGAGACTGTGAACCTGATGTGGGACAGGGACTGTGACCAACCCGATTTGCTTGTAACCATCCCAGAGCTTAGTAGAGTGCCTAGCACATAGTATGTGCTTAACAAGTACCGCAGTTATTATCATCATTATTACTATTACCATTATCATCATTATTTAAGAAGAGTAACTGAAATGTTTGGTTAATAGTTTCCCACAAGGGCAACCCTCATATGTGTTGTAGAATTCTCGTACGGAAATCAATTCTCATACAGAAAAGGAAATGAGTATTTGAAGAAACCAAAAACATTCTGTGAGGCAACACTTGATACTTAAGCCTGTGCCTGGATTCTATAAAATCAGAAATCAGGGTGGTCACAAGTAGCCAAAGGAATAAGTACTAAGGATATTTGGGAAGTCTCAAGAGGTTCTATTTATTAATAGCACGGTAGTGGAAATAATCCTATGTTACTGCCTACCAATAGAAAGAATATTTAATAAGCCAGTTAGGTCTGTACAGCTCCAGTAACCAATTTTTTTTGTTGGGTTTCTTCCTTACAAATGCCCTGGATCATGAAAGATTCAGTACACCTAATCACCACTCACTGAACAATGGTAAAAGGAAACAAAAATCACAAATTTGGCACCAGCTGGATATGTCAGTGTATTTTTAAATTAACATGTACGCACATGGCTAAATATAACGTGTGGCTAGTAACTTCTGCGTTGCCTAGTCTGCATTCGTTACGGAATCGCCATTCATATTTTCAGTTATTTGTTTAGGCACACAGCTTTAAAAGTGAAAGAAGTTCAAAGCCACTGTGTGCTGTCTAACCTAAAACTTACTGAAGAGTTTATATACCTGATATTAAAAGCTGATACAATGTATCAAACATGCAAGTACCATGACATCATAGTGGGGATGGAATGAGTGAGTTTAGTGATGGCACAGTTGCTGATAGCGGTAGTTGCTATTTAATATTTTCCTTTACTTCCTCTTTCAAAGAAACTCTATGTCTGTCTCCCCTTGTAGGCTGGAAGCTTCTTGTGGGTAGGAATCATGTCTACCAAGTGCTTAGTACAGTGTTCTGCATTCAGTTAGCTCTCCATAAATATCACTGACTGATAATGGTTGGCTAAAGCCATGTTCCGTGACTGTGTTCGGAGACACCTTGAAGAGTCTTCATGGTGGAGTACTCGTATACCATGAATGGCAGTGGGTTACAGGTAGACCAGTCGGACCGCACCAGTACTGGGTCTCAGAAAAAGTTTTCCAATTTCAGTGTTCATTTCTGAGTGTTTGGAGTTTAGAAAATATGCAGCAGAGAACTAGGGTTTGATTCTGATGGGGCTGGTTTTATAAGAAAAAGATATCACAGTCCACTAGACTTTAGGCTCACTTTGGGCAGGGGACGGGCTTTGGAGTCAGAGGTCATGGGTTCGAACCCCGGCTCTACCACTTGTCAGCTGTGTGACTTTGGGCAAGTCACTTAACTTCTCGGTGCCTCAGTTACCTCATCTGTAAAATGGAGATTAAGACTGTGAGCCCCACGTGGGACAACCTGATTCCCCTGTGTCTACCCCAGCACTTAGAACAGTGCTCGGCACATAGTAAGCGCTTAACAAATACCAACATTATTATTATTATTATTACCAATTCCGTTATAGTGTACTCTCCTGAGTGCTTAGTACGGTACTATGTACGCAGAATCAATAAATATGTTTGGTTGATGTACAAATCCTAGAAAAAAGATTCCTGTTTCATAGTAAAGAACACTAATGGGACACACAGGTACAGCTTCTCTATGGCTTTCTACAAATGGGCACGATTTTTCTTTTCAGACTCAAAACCTAAATTTTTATTAAAGTCAATTAATTCATTGACCAGGCTCATATCACTTGGTCGTGATGGTGCTTCTGCTTAAAAAAAAAATCAATTGTATGAGTGCAGCTGAGAAATAACCACCAGAATAGATGTTTTAGCTCTTGCTTTTACTTTTCTCTGATAGCCCTTAAGGTGGTCAGAGGTAAAAGCTAAAGATGCATTGTAGCCTGAGGGATGATTGAATGAAAAAATGGGGGATGGGAGTATAGCCCGTGCTGATAGACCAATTTCCCACCACTGCAAGCCAGCACAATTGATTGATGAATCCTTGCTCTGTCAAGAGGCAGCCCTTCAGATTTGATCACATAAATACTCATTCAACTCAAATTCTGCTTGACAAGCCTCAGACAGCTTTGTTCTGTCACAGATATCATTGGAAGGAAAATGCTCCATTAATCATCCTTAATTAACTTTACCATAGTCTGCTGGAACCAATATGTTCCCTGGCTAAATCCCTAAGACTTAGCTAGGATTTCTATAGTTATCAAACACAGGGTGGTTTTTGAAGTGCCTCTCTTCTCTTACTTGAACAACAGGAAATAGTCTCTACCACAATTCATAGGAAGTCAGTTTCATTGATTATGGCATGGTTTACCCATAAAGGTATTTCTCCACATTTGTCCTACTAAAAAGAATCCTAGTTCTAAATGTGACCTTGTCCCCCCTATGATTTACTTGTGAATTCTCAATATTTCAGGAAGTTTTCTTATAAGAGAGAATTTAGTAATCAAAACCAAATTAATTAAAACATAGCTCTTGAATGATTGAAATAGATAGATCTCATTTTTCAAGTCTTTTGGAAGCTGAAAATAGTTGGAGCTGCAAACTTCTTTATGGTGAAGCATCTAAGTAGGTATTATCTACTCATCTATCTACTTAGCTATAGATATCTATAGATAGCTAGATACACACATTGGAATACACATACACACACTTGCATGTACATCTAGCCTGAAGCTCCCTGTGGACAAGAATCATGCCTACCAACTCTACTGTATTATACACTCAAGTGTTTAGTAGAGTTCTCTGCAGATGCTAAGTGTCCAACGAACACCACTGATTGATCGTTTCATATATATATATCATATAATGATATCATAATGATTATATATCACCTTTAAAACAATAAATGCAATATATGTGCATATATAATATCTTTAATATTTTCCTTGATTAAGTTGCTTAATTTGGATTTGATTTAGTGACAGGTGTTGGAATGTAGGTTAAATCAGTTATCCAAATTTTATGACCACCAAAACAGCTTGTTTTTACACCATCTCTTAAAATAAGATCCAAATAAAGGCAATGGAATAAATCTGACAACCCACACCTCACCAGACATTGTCTACTCTCTCTTCCTGATAGAAGTCACTTTGTGTTATGTTTTCTACCAACCTTGGACTCTGGTCAATGTAATCAACACTCTCTTGTTGACTGCAAAGCCAGTCAGATGAAAAAGGAAGTGACCGTTTCAAGCTGTGTAGTTTTAAAAGCCAGCTGGCCCATTTTAGAGTTACTAGAAACTTGACTCATGGAGCTATGCCTTTTTTTTTCCATCACAGAATACATTATTTATAAAAGTGCGTCAAGGGTTATCTGAAGAAAGGGAAATGAACCTTTAGAGCCTTAGAGGGTAGAGTTCTGTTTGTGCATGTAAAGTAAGTAAAGGATAACTAGAGTATTAAAGTGAGCAAGCAAATTAAGACTAAGGTTAAGGGTTCTAAAAAATCGATCAATACCACTTGCATATGGCTGGTTAGTCCGCCCTGACAAATAAATTAAATGCCTCCCAAAAAGGAACATGGCCTTATAATGTGATTGTGGTCATTATTTTTATGACTGACCCCAATTTTAT
Organism: Ornithorhynchus anatinus; assembly: GCF_004115215.2. Lineage (NCBI taxonomy): Eukaryota > Metazoa > Chordata > Mammalia > Monotremata > Ornithorhynchidae > Ornithorhynchus > Ornithorhynchus anatinus. Next base: position 162,841,598 of record NC_041728.1, read on the forward strand.
TCTTTTTCGTGATATGTCTGATTAGGCTGCATTTCCAAATCGGAGCTATGTGAATACTGCAGGAGGGAGAAATCGATATGGTTTCCAATCTCATTTCGGTGTTTTAAAATGGTGGATTTAGAACCTGCCATGGATGCAATACAAATTTATGAACAGAATCAAAATCTACATTTAACAAAAATGAGCACTCATAAAGATTACCCAATCAGAGCTAGAGATAAGCATTTTCAAAGATACTTGAAAAGGCACAAAAACATGATAGTGTCACTTTTCCTACAAAAGACTATTTGCTATCACTATGTATCATTTGTAGTTTGAAACGGAAAGCAGCACACTCTGTTTGTTTTACAGTTTTCCATCACCTCTGCCCTCCCTGAGTTGCCTACCACAATTTCTCTAAAAAGTCTTTAAAATAGAAATATGTAATATAACCAAGTCTTTCCTTGCCTCCCTTTTCACCTGGTCATTCCTCAGTTTTCATTTACCTTGTATTTCCCAGATTCCTATCAACTCCATCTTTCATATTCTGTTCATTTTGTGTTGAAGTCATTTGACAATTTCAAATCATGATATCGAGAGTGCTAGTAAACCACAGAATTAGGGTGTCTCTTGAAAATGGATGAAAATGGAAAAATGGTCAGTGGTCAATGTACATTTGAGACAGTGCTTCCTGAACCATGATCTTTGTCATTTCCCCCCATCTTCTAGACTGTAGCCTTAATGTGGGCAGGGACCCTGTCTACCAACTGTTCTACTGTACACTCCCAAGCACTTAATGCAGTACTCTGCACATAGTAAGTGCTCAATAAATAGCAATGATCAATCGATTCTCTTCTTCCTTTCATCCCCCTAATAATGGAATAAGGGGAGAGTTAATTACTTCCTTACAATCACTAGATTGTAAACACCTGCTAGTTAGTAAGCCTCTTGAGGGAAAAGATTATGTCTAGCTAATTCTATTACTCTCCCAAATGTTTAGTAGAGTGGTCCTCACAGAGTAAGTGCTCAGTAAAGTCTACTGACTGATTGATTTCACTGCTTCAGACCTTGTTTCTCTTCTCCATCCCTTCTTAATTTTCTTCCACCTTGGCATTCTGATTTTTGGATTCTGCGCAGGGCCATAGGATGCAGCAGAGAGGTAATAGAAAACAAAATCCTAGCCCCACATCTCAAAGGAGGGGCAAGGAAAGGGAAGCACTTGGGACATCCACTCAGATAGATATATGCCATATGTTGCTAAAGCAAGGAACAGTGAGCGATATGCAAGGAGAAATGACTGATCTGGCCTAGTGTAAAAAGCACTGGCCAGGGAGACAGAGGACCTGGATTCTACTCCTGACCACCACGTCTGCTGTGACCTTGGACAAGTCACATAACTTTTCTGTGCTTGAGTTTTTCTCATCTGTAAAATGAGGATTAAGACTATGAGCCACATGTGGAACTATGTCCAACCTGATAAGTTTGAATCTGCCCCGGCACTTAACCTCCTCAGCGTGGCTCAATAGAAAGAGCACGGGCTTTGGAGTCAGAGGTCATGGGTTCGAATCCCGGCTCGACCACTTGCCAGCTGTGTGATTGTGGGCAAGTCACTTCACTTCTCGGTGCCTCAGTTACCTCATCTGTAAAATGGGGATGAAGACTGTGAGCCCCATGTAATAATAATGTTGGTATTTGTTAAGCGCTTACTATGTGCCGAGCACTGTTCTAAGCGCTGGGGTAGACATAGGGGAATCAGGTTGTCCCACGTGGGGCTCACAGTCTTAATCCCCATTTTACAGATGAGGGAACTGAGGCACCGAGAAGTTAAGTGACTTGCCCAAAGTCACACAGCTGGCAAGTGGCAGAGCCGGGATTCGAACCCATGACCTCTGACTCCAAAGCCCGTGCTCTTTCCAGTGAGCCACGCTGCTTCTCACCTGATTCCCCTGTGTCTACCCCAGCGCTTAGAACAGTGCTCAGCACATAGTAAGCGCTTACAAATACCAACATTATTAGAACTGTGCCTGGCACACAGTAAGTGCTTAACAAATAACATTTTTAAAAAATGGCATTTAGGCCACTTGAAGATGCTAGGAAGAATACGTATCTTACTTCGAGCTACCATATACATTTGGCTCTCCATGCCGGAAATTAACTTGTTCTTTGAATTTGGTAGACAATGATGCTTCCTCTTCAAATTCAGAAGGACTGTGGGAAATTCAAAACGTTCACACCATAAATGTCAGAGTGAAAGCTCTGAGCAGAGTGCAGAATTGAAAAACAAGAAGTTTGGACACTTTACAAAGAGATTTTCTATCAAGACTTAATATGCCATTCTCCTTACTATTTAGTAATGAAATGGGGTAAATAGATTCAGATGTATGAAGAAAAACTCATGACTATCCTTTCCTATTACAAAGGTCAAAGATGGAATTAATTATTTTTAACTAAAGTCATTCAACCACACTGAAACTTAACTCAGTTTGGGTCTGGCAGATTCAAAGCTGTTAGTTGGTTCTTTGCTCTGTAGCAATTATTGACTAAGCTTGACCTTGCAAAGGTCATTAAAATGAACCAGGTTCATATTGTTTCAGCTAATAACTCAGAACTTAAATCAAAATTTGAGAATTGATCTTTCAAAGCCTCTTTTTTTCTCTAAATTCTTATGTAATTCCAAATCAAATAATAGATGCATTAAAATTTCACTTTTTACTTAATTAGTTTTAAGTGCCTGGGAACACAGTAGGAGGGTTTTAACAGGATCTAGAATCCTCCAAAAAAGAAAAATGGAATTAAGGGAACCAGTGAAAACTTGGCAGTCAGTAATGTCCCTAATGAATGCAATTAGATGTGGTCAATCTGAAAAAAAAATCGAGGTAAACATAATACTAAGCTAAAAGGATCTTAGCTTCAACTAGGTCAAACACATTGACTATAGCAAATTGAGAATTTTGTGCTAAGGTTTTTCTTCAAATACAAACCCGAGAAAAGAATAAAGGTGGATGTGTCGATGATTTTCACCAGACTATCCCACTTCCCTTGTAGCCTTACTCCCAAGCCCACCTCCTTAGTTCTTTACAGACATATTTACGCAGTGTCCTCTTTCTCTGATCATCACACTTCCACCTCTCAACCTTCATTCAAATGACATCCTAAATCCTAATATGCCCCTTTCCTCTAGTTTAGTAGGTTCACACCTTTCCACCTTTCACTCAGATCCTGAAATCCCTCTAAGAAGCTGTTCATACTTGACAGAGACTATAATCTCCTTCTGATCCCTCCCCATCTGCATTTGAAAATCTAATGACCATTTTCAGCTTCCACGCCTCAAAATGTACTATTCTTTTTGTGGTACTCATTGTGCTTAATTTACTTTATGTATAAAGTCAAAGTTTGTTCAACTGCCAATTTGCTCTTTGCAGAATCTACAACACCATCAGAGCTCTCTTGGATTGTAAACCTCCTAAATTGCAAAGACGAGGTCCACTTGTTTTGTAAACACCATGATTAGAAATATTTAATAAATGCCCTTATACATTCAACACCACGACTAGAAATATTTCTAAATTTCTAATCATCTAAACATCATGATTAGAAATATTTAATAAATGTCCTTATACATTCAACCCTCACCAAAAGTTGGGTCATCCAGAGCTACCACATTTTCTAAAGAAATAATCTAGTACAATTTAAACAAAGGTCTCTTCTAAACAAATATAGAAATGTTCACTCTTTCCTTAAATAATATAAGGACTTTAAATGTGGTTGCTTTTAGAGGACGGTCACACCCTCACAGTCAGGAGTCTAAGCATGTAGCATTCCATGGTTATTCAGTGAAATTAGGTCTTATGACTTGGGCCTCAATTACCTCCCTGAGATGCATAAAGGGTGTTATCCGGGAATGTTCCACTTTGATTTGGTGATATACACCTGGTCAAACTTGCAAAGAAATCATTCACAAAAGGGTCATACACATTCTGTTTTTCAATATCAAGTCTATGTTTTATTGGTATGTGAATCTTAGCATTTATCATTCATTTATTATGGTTCTTTCCCTAAATCAGTGGAACTCCATTATTATCCTGGTCAATACCCAGCTATTTCACATGTCAAAATGCTGGTAGACTATCGATATAAAGTATTCTTTTTGGACTCTAAGCCAAACTTTAGGAAAGACTTAACTTGCCTGTGGGATGTGAAAAGGATCACATAGCTAATTATTTTGGTGACTTTAATGAAAGCATTCATATTTTTTTCCTAAACCTGAAACCACGTGCTTGGTTTCCTAATATTTTTCCTGCCTCTAAAATTTTTCTTTCCTCCTTCTCTGTGGCCACTTAGAGTCAAGCTCTGGGTGATCCTCCCAAGAAGGTGCTGTTTATTTACATTAGTGGTGTTTTCTAAGGTTCCCTGTAGACTGTTTGTTCAATGGCATGTGGAGTCAGTAAGATTTTATTATTGACTAGTGATAGGTGGGATCCAAATGTTCGTGGTAAAATTGTTTATTGATAATTACCTGTTAATTTCCTTCATTGCCTGGCTCCTGTAATTTATTGTAATTGTTACTCTCCCTTTCTCTTTGAACTATGTGTAGAATATGACATGAATGGAAAAGCATGTAATGTGTACTTGGCTTGCTTTTCCAATCACACAGATGATCTAAAAAACTTAGTTCATTAATTTAAATAACTTAGATTACTTCCCCATTAGCCAGTAAGGTAAATTGAGAAACATAGCCTTATTAAAAGTTAGAGCTTTGTCTAACTATAATATTAAAAATGGTGACAGTTATTTTTGAGGACATTCGCTAATGCTCTTGTAACATACAATTCAGGTTCCATGGATTCACAAGCTAACAGATAAAGCATTTTATTTCTGTACAGAATGCAATTTACAGTTTTCATCTTGGATGTAACCTGAAATTCCTCAGCAAATTTAAACCAATTTTTCAGGGAAATGACTGGTAATCTAGTTAAATAAATTCAAAATAACACTTCTCCAAGATTATAGCATCTGCAATTACTGTCTTTTTTATTATATAAATCTTGTAGATTTGTTGACTTGCCTGAAGAGTTTTCACAAGCTGTACTTAAATTCTTATTATGGGCACCCTAGCATTTATTTTGTATGCAATCAGTCAAATCACAAAGGAGCATGAATGAAAAGACAAGCTATGACTTCAACAAGGATACCTACTGCAGGACTCCATGGCGGATTTCAGGGAAGAATGTTCCAATTTCTCATGGGAATTGGTGGCCCGATACGGACAAAGCCTGCATTGGTTCCTACAATTTGAAGAGTGCTATTTTGCGAGATCCAGTGATCTTTGTCTCTGGGCTTTACCCTATCATTATTTCTAGCAGGGGTGTAAAAATCTGATGGTGGTGTCCTGAAAATGTAAAAAATGGTTAAACTGCCATCCAACAGACAATTACCTCGAACACCTTCAAATTCTTATTGAAGGCACCTCTCCTCCAAGAGGCCTTCCCTGACTAAGCCTTCATTTCCTTTTCTCCCACTCCCTTCTATGCCACCATGACTTTCTCCATTTTTCACTGCCCACACACAATCCCACCGCACTTATATACATATGTGTAATTTATTTTATTTATATTAATGTCTGTCTCCCCATTTAGACTGAAAGCTTGTTGTGGGCAGAGAATGTGCCAGTTAAATTGTTTTACTGTAGTCTTGCAAGCACTTAGTACTCTCTTCTACCCACGGTAAGCAATCAAAAAATACAATGGATTTATTGATTAACTGATTGATAGATGTGTAGAAGTATATTTTTTCTAAGGCGAAAAAGAACTGAATGCTGCTTCTGATAGTGACCAACTGTATCTAAAAACCTAGGTTCCAAGCGCTTAGTACAGTGCTCTGCACATAGTAAGTGCTCAATAAATACTACTGAATGAATAGTAAGTTTCTAGTAGTTCTTGCCCCAAACTTATCTTTGATCACGCTCCTTCTCTGCAATCTCTCATATCTTCCTGCTTCCTAAAAATCTCTAAGTGGACTTTCAAATTTTCATCTTTCCTCCTAAATCCTCTCCTGCACTATCCTCTCACAGTTGACAGTGTCATTATCCTTCTCAACTTCCAAATCCATAACCTTAGCATTACCCTTGATTTTTCCTCTTTCAAACCTCATATTGAGTCCATCATCAAATCCTAACAGTTTTTCCTTCACAACATTCTACCACACAAAATCAATGGTATTTACTGAACACTTACTGTGTGCAGAAAACTGTACTAAGTGCTTGATTGATGGATTGCTTTTTTTCCTGCAAATCTAACAATCACTCCTTCCTAAACCATATAAGATAAAATAAAAATGAAGAGAGTCCTTATGAATTGAATAAAGGAATCAATTTTTTACAGTTTATTTCACAGTTGGCTATTATATCCTCTATTCATTGTTTCTGATGGTTCAATTAATTTTGAAGAATAATTATATAATCACCTAGCAGTTTACATAGCACACAAAATTCCCAATGAACAGACATAGCAATTTATTCCCTAAATTTACATTTCCTGTTAAATCACATTCCTTTTAATTCTACCAAATATCTGAATACAACTGATTAAAGCAAACACACCACCTGCCTCAGTGATCCACATATTCAATGGCTTCAAGTCGATTTCCACCACTTCTATTGTTGGATTCTCCTAGATTGTTCTACCCAGAGAAATTATATTTATTGAACATCCACTTGGTGCACTGAACTGTAATAAGCACTTGAAAAAGTACAGCACAAGCATTTCATGTACTCAATCAACAAATCAATCATATTTATTGAGCACTTACTAAGGGCTTGGGAGAGTACAATATAATAGAGTTGATAGACGCGGTCCTTCTCCCACAACGAGCTTACAAGCACAAGGAGCTTACAGTCTTATAAAGAACACCTATTAATCTTGGGGAACAAAATCATGTAAGACCCAGTTTCCAGCAACCTGAGATCCCAGTTACCTATGTACTTATCCACGTACTGCTTTTCCTGAGATTTTACCAGACGTTCATCATCCCCTCTAGAATGTAAGCTCATTGGGAGCAGGGAATGAGTCTACCAACTCTGTTGTACTGTAATAATAATAATAATGATGGCATTTATTAAGCACTTATTATGTGCCAAGCACTCATCTAAGCACTGGGGTGGGGGCACAAGGTAATCAGGTTGACCCACATGGGACTCACAGTCTTAATCTCCATTTTACAGATGAGGGAACTGAGGCCCAGAGAAGTTAAGTGACTTGCCCAAAGTCATACAGCTGACAAGTGGCGGAGATGGTATTAGAAAACATGACCTCTGACTCCCAAACCTAGGCTCTTTCCACTGAGCCATGCTACTTGTACTCTCCCAAGCACTTACTTAGTACAGTGCTCTGCACACAGTTCACGCTGAATAAATATGATTGAGTGATGGGATTAAGTCCTGTGGAGGGTTAATGAAAAAAGGAGTAAGATATCCTCTAGGCCCTTGAGTAACTTGCAGAACTAATAGAAGCAATGTAACAAATATAACAAATAACAAGAGTAATGTCAGACGACCCCTTTCTCAACACTCAGGTTATAAATGACTTTTAATCCCCCGTGCAGCAAAAATTTTTCATGTCACATTTGTGATGGAGATTCTCTATCAGCCTATCCACCATCTGGATTTCTTTCAAAGTTTCACATGAGCCCAACCAGAGCTTGGAACCTTATCTTGCAGGTGACTGTAATTATAGACACGAGCATCTCTGGGCCAGTCCCTTGCCCTTTCATTGCAAGATTAAGATGCCATGTGGGTGGTCAGAGGGTGAACACACTTTCAGTTAAGGGCACTAAGAGCAGTCTTGGAATAGTCTTTTAGAGAAGGTAAAGAAAGGCTTTGTGGATGTGTACCCACAGAGGAATCATACAAGCATCTATACTTCCAAAGGAATCTTAAAATTAGCTCTACCAAAAGTATGAAGCATTTTTATTGTCCTTCAGATGTTTAAATAACAAGGTCACGTTGGAAATAAAAAACATAATCTCTCTTCAAAAATACAAGCATCACTAAATGATGTGCATGCTGATTCACCAATTTATGGATTACCCAGGCCTCTGGCTTCTCCATTTCACTGCATTTCACTGCAGGTGCAGTTGATTTTTATTACATCTATGCTTCTATCTCCAAAATCTCAATCTCCAGTCTCGTCTTTTAACTTGATGTTCAACTCGCCTGATCCTTGGCCGTTTAAATTCAGTACATCACAAATTGGAATCACTCACCTTCCTCCTAAACTTTCTCCAAAATCCTCTCTCTCACTATTAAAATCACCATCCTCCCTACCACCTTGATGTTACCTATGACTCCTCTCTCTCACTTACTTCCCAAAGTTTGTTTCTAAATCCTTTGGTTCTTCCTTCGTAGATCCAGGATCCTCCTCTTCCTCTCACCCTTAGAACAGGCTTTATGAATCAAGCCCCCATCACCTCCCAACTGGATTAACCCTAACTACCTCATGACTCTCCTCTTAGTGTTTGACAAAGGTGACCTGCAGGATCAAAAGCTGCACGAAAGCTAGACTGTTTTGGATATACCAACCCCTCTTTCTGAGCCATTTTTTACTCCTGCTACACCCCAGTCCATACTCCTCTCCCCTCTCTCAAGCTAACTGACCTAACTGTAAATCTGTTTGCAACCCTAACTCACACCCTTCTCCCAGATTGGAGTTCTCTTTCCCTGTAAATCTGCCAAGTCACTTCTCTGCCCAGTGTCAACATTTTTAAATAAAGGCCACCTCCCCCAAGACGCATCTCCTGATTTCTATTGAGGGCTTGCTTACTGTGTGCAGAGCACTGTATGCATTTGCTTACTGTGTAGAGAGCACTGTATATATTGCTTGGAAAGTACAATTCAGCAACAAAGAGAGACAATCCCTGTCCACAATGGGCTCACAGTCTAGAAGGGTAGAGACAGACATCAAAACAAGTAAACAGACCTCAGTAGAATCAATAAAAATAAATAGAATTATATACATATATATATATATATAAATATATATACACTTAAGAACAAGTAAAACAGATATTAATATAAATAAATAGAATTATAGATATGTAGAGATATACACAAATGCTGAGGGGTGGGGAGGGGGGTAGAGAAAAGGGAGAGAGTCAGGGCAGGATGGGGGGGAGCTGAGGAAAAGGAGGGCTCAGTCTGGAAAGGCCTCCTGGAGGAGGTGAGCCTTTAGTAGGGCTTTGAAGGGGGAAAGTGTAATTGGCAAATGTGAGGAGGGAGGGCATTCCCGGACAGAGGTAGGACGTGGGCCAGGGGTCGACGGAGGGACAGATGAGAACGAAGCACAGGGATAGTAATCATTGTGGTTATATGTTAAGCACTTACTGTGTACCAAGCACTGTATTAAATCCTGGGGAAGATATGAAATAATCACTTCAGGCACATGCACAATCGTGCATAGGGCTCACACTCTAAAGTGGAGGGAACCCCAAAAGCCATCTGACACCTCCTGTGTCCGCTGCTTTATTTACTTGACTATTTCATCTCTAATGTTTACTTTTTCATTATCTGTATTGGTAAATTTACACTTTTATCTATTAAATATTTGACAAAGTAGAACTGCTTCTCACCCACAACAGATGATGATGATGATGATGGCATTTGTTAAGCCCTTACTGTGTGCCAAGCACCATTCTAAGTGCTAGGGTAGATACAAGGTAATCAGATTGCCCCACTTGGAGCTCACAGTTTTAATCCCCATTTTATAGATGAGGAAACTGAGGCACAGAGAAATTAAGTGACTTGCCCAAAGTCATACAGCAGACAAGTCTCAGAGTCAGGAACAGAGCCCACTACTGCCGACTCCCAAGCCCTTGGTCTTTCCACTAAGCCACGCTGCTTCTGACTAGATTATGCAAATACGTTTGCCTGGTACATATTAAGCACTTGACAAATTCCATTAAAAAATAAAAATAAAAGAAACTGCCACTAACACTGAAATTCACCTAATGGGGACCTATGTGGCTGAAATATTCCATCGTATGCAGGGTTGGTGGCCTTCATTTTCATTCAATCGTATTTACTGAGCATTTACTGGGTGCAGAGCACTGTACTACATGCTTTATTTCTATTATATAATAATGGTATTTGTTAAGCGCTTACTATGTGCAGAGCACTGTTCTAAGCGCTGGGGTAGATACAGGGTAATCAGGGTGTCCCATGTGAGGCTCACAGTTAATTATATGTTCCCAAGAACCCCCAGTAAGTACTCAGTATGCGTTGTCGATGACAGAAACTCCCTAGAGGAATGAGAGGGGGCTGGAAGATAAGGGAAAACTGAATTTGGTTTCTTTTCAGCAGATATATCACTGAAGCCCCATCAAAGCCATTCCTGCTATGTTCCTGTATACTCATGTCTTATAAAAATGACATCTAGAAATCACTCAATAGTATTTATTGAGCACTTTTCATTCATTCATTCATTCAATAGTATTTATTGAGCGCTATGTGCAGAGCACTGTACTAAGCGCTTGGAATGAACAAGTCGGCAACAGATAGAGACGGTCCCTGCCGTTTGACGGGCTTACAGTCTAACTGGGGGAGACGGACAGACGAGAACAATGGCAATAAATAGAGTCAAGGGGAAGAACATCTCGTAAAAACAATGGCAACTAAATAGAATCAAGGCGATGTACATTTCATTAACAAAATAAATAGGGTAATGGAAATATATACAGTTGAGAGGACGAGTACAGTGCTGAGGGGATGGGAAGGGAGAGGGGGAGGAGCAGAGGGAAAGGGGGAAAAGAGGGTTTAGCTGCGGAGAGGTGAAGGGGGGGTGGTAGAGGGAGTAGAGGGAGATGAGGAGCTCAGTCTGGGAAGGTCTCTTGGAGGAGGTGAGTTTTAAGTAGGGTTTTGAAGAGGGGAAGAGAATCAGTTTGGCGGAGGTGAGGAGGGAGGGCGTTCCGGGACCGCGGGAGGACGTGGCCCAGGGGTCGACGGCGGGATAGGCGAGACTGAGGGACGGTGAGGAGGTGGGCGGCAGAGGAGCGGAGCGTGCGGGTGGGCGGTAGAAAGAGAGAAGGGAGGAGAGGTGGGAAGGGGCAAGGTGAGCATAGCATTGTACTAAGCACTTGGGAGAATACGATACAATATTATGCTCTGTGTAGCGTTGTTTCCAATTTTCAGCCCTTCTGTCACTATTTTGATGTATTTTGACTGTTCTAACTGTAAATATTTGCATGTTTATTTTGTTGTGGGCAGAGAATGTGTCACTCCTTTATTCTGTATTTCCCAAGTACATAGTGTAGTGAACTGCACCAAGTGGACACCCAATAAACACTTATCATAGTGCTCTAATGGAAATAGTTTGAAACCAGTAGATATAATACCAGGTTTCTGACCCACCAAGTAAAAATCCAAAGGGTTTATGGAAAATGAGGAATGTGCATTGTTAACACTTCTGTCATTAACTGTAATTTATTAGCTGGGCACTGGGAACCAATTTGCAACAAACTGAAATTCAGTTTCCACTACGCAATAATAATGATGTTGCAGTTGGTTACCTGGGCAATTCCGATGAACTACTGATAACAGTTTTGCCAGGTGATCTTTTGAGTTTTACCTGAAGCAAGCTTTAGACGCATTCCTGTTAGAACCAATTCATGGCAAGATTACCGTACCTAGTTCTCCTAACGTTTATCACATCCTTTCCAAATTTGGCTCGTGTTCTGGTTGGAATGCCTACACTTGTGACCACAGATCATTGACTGTAGGATGCTTTCTTCCAATATCATGAACTATTGGAAAGAGCAAAGAGCAAAGGACCTGGGTTCTAATCCTGGCTCCATCATTTGTTGGTTATCTGACCTTGGGCAAGCACTTAATCAATTAATCAATCAATGGTATTTACTGAGCACTTGCTATGTGGAGAACACTGTACTAAGCACTTGAGAGAGTACAACAGAGTTAGCTTTTCTGTGCCTCAGTTTCCTCATCTGTAAAATAGGGATTAAATATCCTTCCTCTGATTAGACTGTGAGCCCCATTTGGGAGAAGGAATGTGTCTAATCTGAGTATTTTAAGGCTAAGTACAGTGCCTGGGTTAAGCAGCATGACTTAGTGGAAAATACACGGGCCTGGGACTCAGAAGGCTCTGGGTTCTAATTCTGGCTCCACCACATGTCTGCTTGTGTGACCTTGGGCAAGTCACTTCAGTTCTCTGTGCCCCAGTTAACTCTTCTGTCAAATAGAGATTCAGATCATGAGCCCCATGTGTGAGGGGCTGTATTCAACGTGTAGTCACATCACAGCTCTGGGTTTTTAAGAAATGAATTGCTAGAGACTATATTATAATTGTACAGTGCTCCAGTAAACCACTGCAAATTTCAAGTTAAACTCGTGACCAGGATCAGCCTGTGAAATATGGTATCCCATTAAGATTAGTTCCCATTTAAAAAACTGCAAATGATCTACTTTTAAGATTTCTTGTAATAAACACCTTTTTTCGACAATTAAATGGCTTTCTGATTATGGAGAGGAATAAAAAGTTCAGTACTCTTTAAAATAACCATGTAAAAGTATTAAATCATCCATGTTATAATTATTATTAATCATACTTATCGAGCGCTTACTATTGAGCACTGTACTTGGCAGAGTACTATATAACATCAGACAAGTTACACTGTTATACTGCCCACAGTGAGCTCACAGTCTAGAGGGGAAGACAGACATGAATATAAATGAATGAATAAATGAATAAATACATAAATTGCAGATATATACATATGTGCTCAGGGAAAGGGAGGGAGGATGAATGAAGGAGCAAGTATGAGCAGCACAGAAGGAAGTGGGAGAAGAGGAGAGGAGGGCTCAGTCAGGGAAGGCTTCTTGGAGGAGATGTGCCTTCCATAAGGCTTTGAAGTGGAGGAGAACGATTATCTGTCTGTTATGAGGAGGGAGGACATTCCAAGCCAGAGGTAGGATGTGGACAAGAGGTTGGCAGCGAGATAGATGAGATGGAGGTCCAGTGAGAAGGTTAGCACCAGAGTAATGAAGTGTGTGGGCTGGGTTATAGCAGGAGGGCAGGGAGGTGAGGTAGGAGGGAACAAAGTGGTAAGTGCTTTAAAGCCAATGGTGAGGAATTTTATGTTATACCATGTTATACCATTATGAGAAAGTTTTCTTTTTTTTCTTAGAGGGAGAGAGAGATTAAAGGCCAGAGCAGAAACAGAAGATGTGAATTGCTGTCACTGCACTCTTAGTATTTTACTTGGGAGAATACCGCCTTGTGAAATGGAAAGCTCATATGAACACATTTTTCAGCTGCTTAGCAGACGTGTTTTCCAATGTAAGCTACAAATTTAAACTAAGCTCATTTTCATGTGACTATTTGGACTCTTGAATCAAGGATGTGAACCTTTACGAAAAGACATTGATCTTGCCTTTGAAATTCTATAACTTGGGTGTAAATTTCTTTCTTCCTCATCATCTGCTATTGTATTTTTAAATTCCTAGGGGCAATTTGCTAAAGTTCAAAAATGTTAAAAAGAAAATTCAAGGCAAGGTCTGGGGATTGTGTCCAATCATATTATCTTATCTCCACCCCGGTCCTTAGCTTATATTTGGTGACTTACAAATAGTTTGATTATAATTAATATTTTATTATTTTCTTATTAAAGCCTGATAACTGTAATGGGAGAATATCTTAGCCCAAAACCACTAAGTGCATACGTGGTATTATTTTCCTCTACAGCTCACCACACCATATTTAGGATTGCTATAGACAGTCTGCTACTATAACCAAGGAAAACAATTCCGTTTTTATGTTTTAAATAGTTTCTCTAATTCCTTAGAAAATTTTCAGTTGTAAAGGAACTACATCTTGATATGGATACATATTTAGAATTTTCTTTTGTATGACTATTACACCCATTTCCTCATCTAAACAATAGCTCCAGTGCCATCTGCTCATCGGTCACTAACAACCATGTTCTAATTCTGTTACATAGTCTATCCCTACACAATTATCCTTTATTTCACAATAGTTTATCATCCTTGTTGTACAACTGGAAACAGAATCATTTATGGTAACCACTAATTCCCCAAACATATTTACAAGGCAACCATCTCTTTTCATCTATAATAGGGCTAGTATAAATAGTAATGCATAAGCGTATTCAGATTTATAACATCACTTCTTTAAATATCAATATTTTTAAAGAATATATAATGTGCTAATTCAAACATGCAGTTTATCACACAGATATTTACACAAGAGATTTACAATCACTAAGACATTTTTATACTGTTTTCACTTCCTCGAAAAACTTTTTTTATAAAGAGAATTACAAGAACAATGCCAATTATCCTAATTTACAAACGTCCATCTAGACCTGAAGTTCCAAAGGGCCATATATTAGGCCATAAAATTGTGAGCTACATTCATATTTAGGAGTTTAAATAAGAATGTAATCCCCAGCCCTTACTTCACTGGGCCTTATGTACCATATGAGATACTAGAGGAACGGTCTGAGGTGAGATAATGGTTGGGAAGCCTACATACCTACTCTCTACCAACTGATCTCAGAATAGTATATTGGTTTCCACTCTGCAATTCTTGGACTGTATGGGTTTAAATCACTCCTTCTATGTTATTTAGACCCCATCTTGGTGCTTTAAAATAGTCCCTACTGACATGAATCCAAGAGTCTTTCAAGCCCAATATCATGTCAAGCTGCTGGTCTGAGATCCTACATGCCAAGTCTCAGCCTACTGTGAATTTTTATATGTGAGTTATAAACCCCTCAAAAACTGGGTTTATAATGGAAATGCTGACAGACTCTTAACTATAGTGTTTCTAGTGGGTTCCTGTTTAATATACTGTATTTCTTCCCCTTGAAGATATTAATTTACTTTTTGAAATGTTCATTGCTAAGATTAAGCGTAGGTTTTTGAAATGTGTTCACAGGCAATTTATGCATGAGTAGAAATGTACTCTTCTCCAGATGTACAGAATACTAATTTGAAAATGATTTATACGCCACTTTGTACTGTACATTCCATTCCCTCCTGAAAAGTTAAGACAAGGTTTTTTTTTTCTGACATAACACCAGGATCCCCTCATATATTTTGAGTACAGTATATTTAAATTCATGAAGATTCCACTCCATGGGATGGGTCAAAATGAAATGTGTGAGTTAGTCTGCTGCCAGGAACAGAAGAACGAAGAGGAAATACTAGTAATTTGGCATATGGAAAAGAGAGTGAAGTTAGGAGTGAATACGATTAGGAGGTGAACCTTTCAAGACTATTAGTTGCCAGCATTCTCATTATAAAGATTTTTACTTAGATCACAAACTTCCTCAGGGTAGTAAACACAGGCCTTGTTACCACTGTACTCTCCCAAGCACTTGGTAATTGAAGTACTCAAAGCAACGATTTTTGGGTGCAGTGCACTGAACTAAATATTTAGGAAAATAATAACAATCATAATTACGGTAGCTGTTAGTGCTGACTCTGTGCCACGCACTGTTCTAAGTGCTGGGATAGGTACAAGTTAATCTTACTACTACTAGTACCCACAAGGTGCTCTATAAGTTCAATTGATTGATTGGGCGGTCCAACTTCTGCACTCTGATAGTCTGAAACACCATCAGCAATGGAGGAGTGGAGGCTCAGGTCCTCAAGAGCAAAAGAAATGACTTTACGGGGACAGAGCAAAAGAAATGACATTATGGTTATAAACCAGTTGTTCTGCTTCCACAAGAGTTGTTGGAGGAAGAGTGCCTGATTATTTTCCTACGAGATATGGTCCCCTTGTCCTAAAATTGATCCAAGTCCTTTCGGAATGCATTGCTTGCTTTTGCTTGTACAACTTCCTGTGATAAAGAATTTCATATTTACCACCCACGGTGTGAAAGAGGGCAGTCTTTCATTTGTCTGGTTACCACCTGAACACTTAGCGCAATTTGTATATTCTGTCTAAGCAGTTATCCATCTTTTCAATTCCTGTCTCCTTTGAACTATAAATGATTCTGTGTCAGTCTCCTGGAAGTCTGTAAAATACTTGGGCCCTGGTATTGTCCTTTCATTGCTATGGATCTCTATCAGATGCTTATTATAGGGAGGGAGAATGGTGGTTGTTTTGGAAAGAGATGGGGAAGTTAGGAGGAGTTCAATTTTAAACATGTTCAAGTCCAAGTGAAGACAAGACATCCATGTGGAGATATCCTGGGATCTGAGGGAAATGAGAGCTTGTGTTGAGGGATGTAAATCTGGGGCTGGGGAGGATGTTTTGAGATTCATTTGAACAGAGGCGGTAGATGAAGCCATAGAAATAAAAAATAGTTTTCTCATGGACTGGTCATCAGAGTTTGATGACCTAAATATAGGTGAAATGACACCTTTAAGATTCAGGACTGGGATACCACTGAAGCTAAGCTCTATGGTTTACTTTTCCAGATATTAAAAGGTTTAGATGAAAATAAAGCCTTTTGTTCAGTGTGATTTATAAAGGTCATCATGCACCAGTAAGGACAACATTGAAACACTGAAGAAAAAGGCTTTTATGGAGGCATTAAAGATTTTTTAGAAAGAAAAGACAATTTCTGGATTCCACATACTGACAGAGGTGTGACAAATATAGCCTTGAAAACATCTTGACAACCTAGACCAAGGAAGAACTGAGAAAAATCCTAGCCATTCATTTTGGGGACAATGTGTTCTAACTGTGAAAGATCTTCTTAAAATAGCTGGAGAATAAACATGGACTGTGTAATGTATTATGACTGAGGAATCACTGAGGAAAGGTGCAATATCTCTGACTGATGACACAAGAAGTGTAGGACTTCCAGGTTATTAATAGATCAAAATATATCCTGGAAAGAAGCTCTATATCCTCAGGAAGAAAGGCTCTCTGGATATACAAACTGAGGAAATCACATGTCCAGTAAGAGTATATTAAGGAAGAGAAGAGTAAAATGCAGAAAACGATATAGCCAAGTCTTTTGATCCAACAGTACAGACAATCCTGAAGTACCTAGCCCAAACACATTACAAAATTGAGAAAAGTTTGAGTAGCTGAAATGGTCATTTATAATCCCAGCTGCAAAAGGCACAGTAATTTTAAATTTCCATTTCTAAAAATAAATCCAAACGTTCGTTATCAACCTGTGAAAATAGAAATGAGTCATTTAGTAGAAGGACTGTCTTGGGGTTCATAAATGATACTGCTGCTGAGGAGATTGTATTCACGGCTCTGTGAGTCATGGACAGAGAGGATCTCTTCCTGTGTCCACGAAAATACAGTAGTGCGTCTTTTCTGACCCCATGACCTTTGAGAACGAGCACTGCTTAAACAACAAGTAGTAGTAGAAGTAATAGAAGCAGTAATAGTTCTAAAATTTCTACAGTTCCTCCGAGGGAGCACTTGGAAAGTACATAATGAGCATTTCACACATTCTCTGCTCCCAAGGAGCTTACACTCCAATTTGGAAGTAAGGCAAAAAAGGTTGGATAAACAAAATCATTCAAGTAAACATTTAGCTCTACAATTTTATTAGTGCACGCATCTAAGTGCTGAGGATGGGTTTAAGTACGTAAGGACCTGAAATATTAATAATGATGGACACGGGTGATATGACTTGGCACAGTTCCTGTTCCAGATGGGGTTTACAATCAATCTTATCCTTTTTATAGATGAAGTAGCTGAGGCTCAGAGAGGTTAAATGACTTGCCCAAGGTCACATAGCGTGGCAGAGCTGGGACAGGAACCTAAGTCTCCTGACACCCAGTCAAGTCCTAGGCCCCACTGGATTTTTATCACTTGAGATGTTGGTAATTAATTGGGGATATTAATAAATTGGAATATCATTAACCCAAAGAAAGACTGCCAACATGTACACTCAGTTGGTAGACCCAGTTCTCCTCCAGTCACACAGTTCAGTACCAAGCGAGTATTTAAGAAAGTCGAAAGATAAGGACAATAAGGACAAAGTTTAATCAGGTGGAATTCCAATTGAGGGTCTTGCCTGGAAGACGACAAGGGGTTCCAAGAAGGATTAACGCCCTTTTAAGCATTTTATCAGGCAAAGTCCTTCAAGGCGACCTGATTAGCAGTCACCTTATCTCAACACCTCCTGCATTGTCTATATGGTTTAAAGTATATAGTTGACACCTTAGGGGCAAGGGGCGGAGCTAAGGAAGAGGGATGGTGGAGCATTCCATGATCCCTCCCTCTAAATCTCCCACAGAGGCTTGATGCTCCCCTCCCCTTCCCCCCTCATTCCTCATTCATTCATTCAATGGTATTTACTGAGCACTTACTGTGTACAGAACACTGTACTAAGTGCTTGGGAAGTACAATTAGGCACCAGAAGGGACAGTCCCTACCCAACAACGGTCTTTCTGTCTTCTGGAGGAGCAGCAATTCAACACCTCCAGAGTCCCCTCCATGGTCAGGGGAACCAGAGGGAAAGACAGCAGATATGACACAAGCAGGGGGTGGGTGGAAGAGAAAAATGAATCATTCAGGTTGCCTGTTAAATATAATGAACTTGTCTATTCGAGCTAAATATAAAGAAAATCATAATTCCTTAGCTCTACTTTCAGTGTCTTAAATATTGTCCAGGGGACTTAAAGAATTTACCAATACTGCAAAATGAAATAAGTTCTTTACTTGAGTTTTACAGTTACATAATTGTTTTACCAATTTGGACATCAACTCTAGGATAAACATTTCCTACTACTGAGGATGAAATCTATATATTATCCAAAAAAATTCCTTTAATCTGTGATTGGAGATGGGAAGCTGAGTTTCTCATTTTTTATCTTTTTTGGAAACTGAATGCATATTAGAGCACTTGTACTTGAGGAAATGAGTGGGACGGATTAGCAACAACATGCATTCATATGCTGGCATTTAGGATCTTAAAGAATTTCCCAGTCTATCTATATTGCCTCATCCTTCTGTTTTAAAAGGATTTTTTTTCCTGAAGTCTGGCAACTCTGTTACATTCTTCTCATTGCGTATTTGAATAGTGGTGACAACGGCAGTACAAAAAGGATTGAAGTGCCTTTCTTATGGAAGTAACCAGACAAAAATCCCTATCCTCCAGAAGCTAATCTCAGAAACTAGGAGTAATAGTATCGGTAATAGAAGTAGCATTTAAGCAGCACTCACTTGAGGCAGTACATTGTATTAGGACTCCCTCTAGACCATAAGCTTCCCTCCAGACTGTAAATTCGTGGCGGGCAGGATACGTGTCTGTTTATTGTTATACCGTACTCTTCCAAGTGCTTAGTACAGTGCTCTGAACACAGTAAGTGCCCAATAAATTTGATGGACTCGCAAATTCGATTGACTAGGAACTTAGGAAGTGCTGAATAAAAAAGTGATGGATTTCTTGCCCACAAAGAGCCTATGATCATTCAATCAAGAGTATATTACAATTAACACTATTAATTGCTGGGAATGTGCAATACAGCTGAATTTGTAGCCCCAGCACTTAGAGCGATGCCTGGTACAAAATAAGTGCTTAACAAATACCATAATCATTATTAATTATTATTATTAAGGAGCTTTAAAGCTTACATTCTTAGGGGATGGGGAGACAAAAATATTTACACTTGTAGTGATCAAGGAAACAAGTGCGCATACATACATGGGTGCAAAAGAGGGTATATATAAGTTCAAATATAAATGAGGAGGTAGATTTCAAATGAATAAGAACGGATATGTATAAGTGTGAGGTGGCTGATGGGATGGTATACCTGGAAAGGTGAAGCTATTAATTAGGAAATAACTCCTCGTGGACTATAAATTCCTTGTGAGAAAGGATCATATCTTCCAACTTTATTGTACTGTATTTTCCTAAGCATTTAGTACAGTGCTAAATAGACACGATTGATTGATTGATCGATTGGAAAGGACAAGTTTTGGTGAAACTCAGCAGGAAAAGCTTTTCCAAACAGGAAGCAAAGAATGAGCAGTTAAGTCAGAGGCAGGAAGGTTGAGAAGGAAGGATGTTAAGAAGCTAGCTTGGCAGCAATAAAGAGTGTGATCTGGGGTTTCTAGCTTGGCAGAAATAAAGAGTATGAGTTGGGTTTTGGCAAAAGAAATAAGCATATAGCAAAGACTCTTGAAGCTGATGGTTGAGAGAACAAACACAATGAGGTACAAAGCTGATAGATGAATAAAAACTGTAAAATTTTAGAAAGATCTCATTTATTCATCTTTTTAAGCATATTCTTGAAATATCAATCAATTATCCATTAGGACACATTGAAGAAGTGAATACATTTACAATTATAAATGCATATCCCGGCCAAGTGAAATTCTACTAGACCAAGGCGTTGATAATGCTGGGAGGAAAAACTACTTCACCTGTTGGTGATTACAATTATTAGTAGTAGTCATGGGTTCTGAACCTGGCCCCGCCACTTGTCTTGCTGTCTAAACTTGGGCAAGTCACTTCTCTTCTCTGGGCCTCAGTTACCTCATCTGTCAAATGGAGACTGAGACTGTGAGCCCAACGTGGCACAGGGAATGTGTCCAACTGGATTTGCTTGTATCCACCCCAGTGCTTAGTACAGTGCCTGGCACATATTTAAGTGCTTAACAAATACCATTATTATTATTAATTCTACTGATAATAAGGAATATATTATTTGAGCACTTACTATGTGCCAAGAACTGTTCTAAGCACAGAGGTAAATATAAATAATCAGGCCAGACACATCTCTGTCCCATTTGGAACTCACAAGGTAACCTTAGTAATTTTCAATCCCCACTGTCCCCAAATTTCCCACATTATTAGGCTCTCTCCTTCTGAGTTGCTAATATTTAGGAAAATTTTAAAAGTTATTTCCTTTCACAATGAGCAATATCAGACAGTGTTAAACTGATAAATATCCACCTGGACTTGGATTTTCACCCGAAAAGATTTACTCTAAATATACTAGTTTTTTTCTTCCTAGTTAGCTATTAAAACTATCTCTGTTTGCAGACCTTACCATTTCAAAATTAAAGTAGTGAAATAGAGGTCGTAAGGGTTTCGGGCTGATAGGAGCTGCACAGAGCTACGGAGGAAATGTTGACCTATAAAACATGAAACTCTACAGAAACATCTAATTTCTGAAACCAGCCACAAAAAGTTTGACCTTGAAATTTCAAAGGAGGCAGAGTTTCTCTCTTACAACTGCATTATAATGTGATAAAAAGAAAAAAGAATGAACCCTAAGAAATGATCACTGCATGGTATTGGCTTCACAGGCTCATCAGAGACTGTGTTTATTTGTCTCTTAGCTCACAGATGGGCATTTAGCAAAACTGTTTATTGATAAATTGGCCCCAGAAAGAGCACTGTCAGAAAGGTGTTAATCTTCTGCTATATTTTGGACTCAACCAACGTTATTATTTTTATGTGAGTGAAGATATCCCCATGAAGAAGATTATGAGAACAAGAAGCCTAGGCCATGGATATTTTCCCTGGAATGTGAATAACTAAATTCAGAAGATCCTAGAAGAATGGCTTTGAAAAAATACCAATTGTTTTTTATACTGTCTCACAACATGAATTTTTTTTTTTAGACATGCCAAGGCAAAACTGGACTTTAGGTAGGAATTCTAGAATGGAAAAGATAGAGCCTATGCATTGTTCAACAACCTGAATCACTGAGATTTTGAAAATTCATGTTCTTTTAATCAGAGGAGCTCTTTGGGTAAGGTCCATGTTTTAAATTTCCACTTTAATTCATCAGACTTGACATGCTGTTCTTCTGAGAAAAGAGGAAAGTAATTAAAAAAAAACCCAAAAAACAAAACAGCTGATGTGAAATAGCTCCATATGACCTAACTGCTTTCCAGGAGGCAGGCTTCACTTTTCCTTTTTTTTAAAAAACAAAAAACTACTATTTTCTTCTAAAGAGGCAATTTGACATGGCGTGTGAAACCAACAGTGGATGTAATCTAGAAGGCAAAGATGAATCAGTTCTGATGTATTTCAACATGAATCCATGGAAATCCTCCTTTTCTGTTAAAAACATTTTGACAACAAATTGTACTCAAACCTTGCCATATCCTAAATTCTTGTTCACTCAAGACAATGATGGCTGGCAACTATTCAACTGTAGATAAATAAACTTTTGAGAACAGAAGCCAACTCCGTTTTCCTTTTAACTGTTTTTTGCTAATGTTACATTCATTGATTTTTTTCTCTATTATTACAAATCCTCATTAAACACGCCTGACAACTGAATGTGATTCCTTTTACCTGCTGCAGACTTTTCCCCTTCCTCCGATACCATTTCATTACCAAAGGAACAATAGGGTAAAGTAAGGGCATAAGAACTAATGTTCTTTATACTACGGAAAGGCCTGATATTACTAATTTGCAAAATCAATTAGAAGGGACCACTTTGGAGGTGTACTTAACTCACACATATGGATCACACCAGAAATAATTTGAACTGGTTCCAAGGCTGGCATTTTGCCCCAGCTGGCACTCAACAGTTTACTCTGATTCAAGCAATTTGGCTCCTGATGCCACACAAATGCATGTTGAAGGCTGAATGCCAAAATGAGTTAGATTTTATATATGCTTATATTGTGTAAGACTGAAAGATCTGAAGTGTTTTTACATTATTTCAGCTTTCCTGCAAATACCAGAGTTATCTGGGCTTCAAATGAGATCTTTTCTTGTTTGCAAGAAACAAGTTCAGTGATGATTCTAGCTATTTAACAAGATTTCTGATTATTTTATCTGATCATAGAGTTTTTTATTTGTGGGAAATGTTATAACACAATCTCATGGAAAATCAAACCACATAAGAGAAAATCATAGAATTTCACTATTAATCTGTTCTTTATTAACATTTTTTAAGCATTTTAAGCAACTGGGCTGAAAAAAGGTAATGGCCCCTATTTTAACTTGGTGTAGAGAAGGCTTTAGAATGAATGGGGGAACTGAAAGTCATTTTATTTCTAGAATTTTAGAATTTAATTTTTCTGACTATTGCCGACTCACTTCAAAGCCTAAGGTTGATCCTGCCTGGCTACTAAAAGGTCAATCTTCTGACTACTGGTCAACATATTTTCTAGTACATATTTATCAGACAATCAAAGGAATTTATTGAGTGCTTACTTTATGTAGAGCACCGTAATTAATGCTTGGGAGAATACGACACAGTAGAGTTGGTAGATGGGACCCCTGCCCTCAAGGATAGTACAACCTAGTGATTGTGGTTATCACCCAATTTCATAGAATGTGCCATATTCACCATATTTTTTTTTGGTCAAGTATACTATGTGTGTTGCTTTACAACACACACACCAAACCAGTCATTCATTTTGTGAATAGAGTACTTTATTTGGTCCATGTAAAAAGTTTGGTTCTAAACATTACTTTTCTATTAACCAAAGCCATCTTGCTTATCAAGCAAAGGAATTTATTTAAGTCGCTACTGTGTGTACAGAACAATACTAAGCACATGGGAACACATGAGAGAGCTAATGGACATATTGGTAATCCTCTTCTGTTATATTCTATTTCCATATCTAAATAGTAAGATGCATTTTCAGATTAGAGGAGGGGCCAAAAATAAGTAGGGACAGAAGGGGGCAGAGTAAGGGAAGGGAGATATAAGAGAAGAATTATAATAATAATTCTGGTACTTGTTAAGAGCTTACTATGTGCCAAGCACTGTTCTAAATGCTGGGATAGATACATACTAATCAGGTTGGACACAGTCCCGTTCCACCTTAATTCATTCATTCGTATTTATTGAGCACCTACTGTGTGCAGAGCACTGTACTAAGCACTTGGAAAGTACAATTTGGCAAGAAATAGAGACAATCCCTACTCAACAAAGGGCTCACAAGGAGCTCACACTCTTAACCCCATCTTACGGATGAGGGAACTGAGGCCGAGAGAAGTTAAGCGACTTGCTCAAGGTCACACAGCAGGCATGAGGTGAGCCGGGATTAGAACCGCTGACTTTCTGACTTCCAGGCCCATGCCCTATCTTCTAAACCATGCTCCTTGATCTAACCTTAGCTGCCAAGGGCAAAAAGTTTACAATCTAACATCAAGACCAACAATAATTGTTTACATTTCGGAGGGAAGAGATAGATACATTTGGCTTGAACAAGAAAATGGAAAAATGGGTAAGGGAATAAATAATAATAATATAATCAAGAATAGAGAATGCACACAGATGTGTATAAGTGCTAATAGGTGGGTGTGAGTATCCAAGGGTTGGCTGGCAGTTTAAAGGATAAAAACTTGGAAGAATAAAATGAATCAAGGAGTGCCTCCAGGAGGAATTAGTATTTTCAGCAGGCTTTGAAGTTGGGGGAGAACTTAGGTCTGGCAAATGTGAAAAGGCAGAAAACTCCTTGACGGGAAAAGCTCTTGAGCTTGGAAATATAGGAAAACAGAAATAGAAAAGCAGAGCACTAGGGACGGTGAGGAGATTCACATGGGAGGATTGGGTTAGGTGGGAAAATCTGAATGATTTTAAGACGTAGACTACACAGAGCAAATCTATTATTAATTTGAAAATCTTGAACAGTACCTACAATTCTTAATGATATGATAAAAGCTGTCTCAGATTAACCATCTGGGGATTTGGTTTTAATTCTGCAGCAATTTAACTGATGTTGAATAACGCTGCTTTTTCTTATAACGTACATTTTATGCCAACCCTCTAATTGGCCCCTATCTACTTGATTGACAGCTGCTGTTCAGAGGTGATACCCTGAAGTGATACCCTCAATATACGAATGCACGGCTTTGAGCTGGAATAACACTAAATGGCATCGGTCAGTTATGCAGATGTGCTGATATTCATTCATTCAATAATATTTATTGACTACTGTGTGCAGAGCACTGCTCTAAGCACTTGAGAGAGTTCAATAACAACAATAAACAGTCACATTCCCTGCCCACAACGAGTTTACAGTCTAAAGTTGCCAGGGAGATGAAAATTAATACAAATAAATAAAATTACAGATATGTACTTAAGTGCTGTGGGGCTGGCAGAGGGGAAAAACAAAGTGGGGACTTTGCAAGACAGGCAAAGTCAAGACCGAGTGAGAAGGTTAGCTCTCGAGGAGCAAAGAGTTTGGGCTGGGTTGTAGAAGGAGAGAAGTGAGGTGAGATAGGAGGGGGCAAGGTGATTCCTGAAGTAGGATTAGTGATCCATGTGCAACTTTGAAAATGTTAATCTTGTCGGCGAGGCAGAATCTCAGCTAACACTCATTTAATACTTAAATTTAGATTTGTCCCTAGCAGATTTAAGACAAAAGAAGAATTTTCCAATTGGAAATAGAAATTTCCAATGGAAAATTGCTTAGAAAATATTCTGGCCAATGCAGATATATTTCCTTACCTGAAATCATTAACTTCCTGAAGAAATTTCTTAATTAATCCTGTTTAATAGATAGGAACGAATGAATCAATCAGTGCTCTTTATTGAGTGCTTTCTGTGTGCAGAGCACTGTACTAAAGACTTGGGAGAGTACAGTTCAACGGAGTTGGTGAATGTGTTCCCTGCCCACATTGAGTTTACAATCTAAAAGGGGAGAACATGTCTTGCACACCTCACCACTTTCCTGGATTCCCAACGGAAGGATTCCTGAATCTAAGAGATAATTATCTAGGACGTCCGAGTTTAACCTCTGGCATTGGACCTTGTACCTGATATCCAAAAGGCAAAGCTAGAGTCTGAAAGTCCCTGAAAGTGCCTGATTAAGCCCAGTGCTTAATCAGACTATGCAGTAGCCCAAAGGTTACTAGCTAAACAAATTGCAATTAACGGGGAATCACTATCACATTCACATAACTATCTATAGGCATCTGTTTACATGAAATATTTACAACAGAAAAAAATTCCATCATAGGTTTGTCAAATATTCATAAAAGGCTTCTATAGGATAGATTATCTCACTCACACCCAGGCATAATATATATTTATAGCAGTGCCCAGTTGTAGTTAACACTCTGTCAGCAATTTCAATATAAACCCTATTTTTCCAAGGTTTATAACTTGGATATTGTTTTTTCTTTTAATAATTGTGTGGCTGAATTTAATACTCAGGGAAGTGATAAGTTGGCTGTTCTAAATCACACCTCGCGAAAATTTAGTAGCCCAGCATGTGGACTTGGAGGAGAGAGCATTCTTTTAGTTTTGAAGAGAGACAGATTCTCGGTACGCATGTTTTGTATTTAAAGTTGTAACATAATTATTTAAAAACGTTGTTTAAATTCACTTACAAGGAGGTCATAATCGTTTTGTGGAGCCTACAGAATGAAATAACCTTAATTTTGGAAAATGCATCTTTGTAACCCTTAGCACAAAAGCAGTTCAATTTTTTTCATTTACATAATCTGCCTTAGCGCTTCAGAGGTAACAGGCTAAGGGTAGAGAGTCAGGGGCATAGATTAAAAATCTAACTTGACTTTAATTTACTGCATATAAATGCAAAATATTACCCTAGGCTATGATCCCATCAAATCTCACATGTTCTGTTGAGTCACAACTTGGGTGGAAGGTTGACAAGTTAAAACAGGAAGTGATGTGAGTGATTATGTGGAAACTCTTCTCTCTTGATCAGGGGATAAATTAGTGCCGCAGTGCTATCATTCCTCAGGGGAAAGAGGAAAGAGCGGAGAGACTTCTAGCTGAAATCCAAAAAGGAAACCTTTACAGGATGAATCCCAACCTTCAGAAAATTAACAAGATTCTTTATGTTCTGCATGGGGCATTACATAAGTAATTTATTAATTCACTACTAGAGATGGTATTAGTAATAAAGTTAGCTTTAAATCCTTGTCAAAATTTAATGTGAGCATTTATATTTCATTTCCTTATACTGTCCTTACATTTTCCCTTTGATAGATATCTCTTCTATGCCTTCGATCTTGATTTAAATCTAATTTCAAACTTACTCCTGAAATGCAACAGCAATTACGTTTTCACTTTTAACAGAAGGTATTCTTATGAGGAACAGATAGCTCTCACATGCAAGCATACAGATAATTGTATAACAAGGGGGTTACTCTCATTACAGACCACACATTAAAGAAAACCCTCATCTTGGCCAGCTTCCTGGACACGTTTGCAAACCTTTCTTCCAACACTGCCTATCGCATTCTATACAAATGAATGGTGTTGTCAGACGAATTCTCACTTATTCCTTCATCGAGTTCCCAATAGTGAAAACCAGTATTACGCCTTATGTATTATATGTATACTTATGTGTTTATATATTTACACACATATAGACATTTAGTTTGTGCAGATATGTCAATACATTCATATACATACAGAGTGTATATATCTGTTCGCCTCTATGTGTTCGTATATGTATTTTATTCTATATATTTTTTTAGCTAGCAAGCCAGTGGCTCCATATTATCAAGGCTGAAGGAAAGCAGCAGCTGCAATAAAATTCACTGCACTAACCTCACCTTTCTATAAAAATGAACACTGAATTTCCACAGAATCAGAGGACTCATTTAAAAACAATTGGGTGGGCAGAGGTGGCGGGTTAAGAGTGGGATCTTTTCCGATTGCTTTTGTTTGAATTTCAATGCCAGTTCAACCAGCGTTCCCTGTTTAAATGAGCACACACTAGGTGAGAAGATCATCCTGTGGGTAGCCTTGGGAAAGATTTTAAAGACCAGTAGTTTGGAAATAAATCTGAAGCTATTTCAGTGTGGATGTTGGTATATGAAGCACATTTTGTGAGGCGATTATACAAACCACAACCAGATAGACATCAATGAATACAAAGCATAAAAAAGCTATTTCAAATGAATATCTTGTTCTTTAGATCAATTTCACACACAATACCAATCAGCTTTACTACAAATGCCACCGGATGGTTTCGATCAATCTATCAAATTTATTGAGCACTTACCGCATGTGGAGCACTGTACTAACCGCTTGGGAGAGTACGATACAACAGAGATCCCTGCCCACAAACCTACTGGAAGATTGGTGGAAGAATTTAGATTGGAACCCGTACAGCCCCCAGAGAGAATTCCCGTCTATGCCTGTCTTCACAGAGCCTAAGAATCCCACTTGCATCTATAGAGGTACAAAATCTTTGGTCAATTCTATTGATAAGATTCCCACCCAATATGGAAGTGAGAGTTTCTCCTGCTGAGCCAGAGTGGACTGTAGTCTCTCAAAGGAAGGAAGCAAGGCAGCAGAAAATAAATAGAAGAAAAAGCTCATTCCTTCAAATTTGGTCCTGGAGATCTGGACCATAGTTAATTTGTGAATAACTGACTGTCCAAGACTCTCCCTGCATGGAAATCTAAACTTGTTGAGATTGCCATTCTGTATTTTGAATGTACCCTTCTCAGGATCACCCCTGGAGATTTCCAGTACCCGACTATACTCAGCAATGGGAGGGAGAGTTGAGTAGAGGCCTACCCACTCCACTACTAGCTTGGGCAGTGGCCAGCAAGGGGAAGGCAATCCGCTCTAAGAAAAACTCACCTGTGCTGGGCAGCAGTGGCATGGGAAAGAGTTGAGAGCGGAGACTCAGGCTTACTGCTCCGAAGAAGGCATTGATAAATCACTTCCATATTTTTACCAAGAAAACTCTGTGAATACACTACCAGAATGATTGCAGATGGAAGTGGGGCATTCCGGGAGAGATGTGTCCATGGAGTCGCTACAGGTCGGAGACGAGTCGACAGCATAAGACAAGAAGAGACTTTGGGTGTAGCGTGGTGCAGTGGAAAGAGCATGGGACTCGTAGCCAGAGAACAGGGCTTTAATCCTGGCTCTGACACCTATCTGCCACTGACCTTGAGCCAGTGACTTCACTCAATGATGCGTGCCTCAGTTTCCTCATCTGGAAAAATGGGGATTCAAAATCGGCTGTCCCTCCCAGCCCCTTTTGGAACAGGTCTTTGTCTGATCTACCTCAGTGTTTAGTATAGTGCTAAGCACACAGTAGACAATTAACATGTACAATTCTTATTATTAGTAGTAATAATAATAATCATAATAATGAAACATTTAAGTTCCCTGCTGTATTCCGCGTGGAGATCATTTGCCTGGGATCACCCACAGATAAGGATGAGGCCAGATTGCTTCCAAAAACATGCTTAATGAAAGCAGCCAGCAGTAATTATTAGCAGAGATTTTTCATTAATTTAAAGGGAGCTGCAGCTTTGTAACTAATTGAAAACATTGACCGCTCTTAGTGCCTTATTACAGCTTCACGTTCCTGCTATTAGACAACTGCAAACTCCTACATATGGTATCCTGACCAGTCATGTGACTTTTTAATATCCACATGATGGCACTAAAATGGCCTATTAGATTTACAGTGTCATTAACCTTCCAAAAGAAAATGAGAGTCTGCTCTAGCAAAAAGAAGTGTGACTGCTGTTGGGTTTTGGGTAACCAGACTGTGAGGAAATGCTGACAGGGGTCAGTGTGACATAATCTTTCATTCGGCCCCAAAGCTGTCAGGCCCTCCCCAGATGTCTGAAACGCAGATATAAATTTTCATTATCCAGCAGCACAGGGGCAGAGGTACACCAAATGAATTTTTTACCAATCGAATTATAGCTCATTGCCGGATTAAGTGTAAACACTAATTTTGTGAAGTTTTCTTCTGGTCATTCATCTACAACTCTACACCGTAACCCTGCTGAAGCTGGAAAGATTTTCAAATCAAATTATTGTTTTTATAATCTTGTTGTAGACACCACAAAATTGAATAAGAAGAAATCCCATTAAGAACGAACTGTGCCTTCTTCTGCAGAACAATGAGATTTTTACATTTTTTTAAAACCCAAAGCAATGGAATATTAGAAAGTCAGAAATATATCTGAAGGTTGAAATAACTAATTATACCTATTTATTGGTCTGCCGGTGTGCTATATACCCCTTTGCCCATATCTTTAGGAGATGGCACAAAGGAGAGGGGTATGTAACCACTATATGAACATGTCCAGGAAATCCAGTATTTGTATACTGACAAGTCTACTCTCATCCACATGTGCAGAGAAATTACGGGCTAAATTATTCATTCTGACACCTAAACATTCACTCCCCTTACAAAAACAGTATTCTAATCATTGTATTTAGGATTGTCCAGTGATAGCAGTTACAATGAAAAATAAGTGTCCAAATAATGAAAAACAGTTTTCCAAGTTCCAAATATAATAACATTTCCCACTACGATTTCACGTTAAACATTTTTCAGTGAATCTTTAAAAAATGGGATTCGGGAATCTATTAATGGAGAAAACATAGGGCTTCTAGGCCTAAAGAGAATAAAGAATCCTGACCAGTTCTCAAACCTTTTGGCCATTCAGAGTTCTCACACTGCACACAATACCCTGTTGAATTAAGTGTCAATGAAGGATACAAATTAAATTTCCCTTAGAAGCCACAGGTTTAGACTGTAAGGTACAACTTCTTGGCAAAATATATTAGGGGCTTGGCCAAACCCAAAACACTTTTCAAAAGCTCACATCTGTTGAATACACTGGTCAAGTTTACCCATCCTTCCTCATTTTTTCTAAAGTAAATAAACACAGTCCGCAAGGAAATCAAAATAGAGACCCTACTGAAACAAACAAAAAAAAATCTCATGCTCTAGGAACATTATGAAGCAGGAATGTTATAAGGAATTGAAATGTTTAAAGAGTCAATATTTCACAGATAAGTGTGCTTTATTCTATGGATAGAGAACATTTTTATGTAATCTTTGATTATGAATGAAAGGTGAAATAATCAGCTAAGACACAGAATTTGTCTGAAACAAAGGGGGGGAGCTACCATCAACAAGGATTGATTTTACCTTTCAAAGTATATAGAAAAAATCTGTGATCTCCATAGGTGATATGAATCAGTCAATGCCTTCCTTTTAATAGGCAGTACAGTTAGCCTAACATAGATAAGTGACAGTTTCACCTGGCTTTAGATCTAAGACTAAAATTCACAGTTCCATAATGACAAAAGAGATGTTTCACTAACCGCCCCCCCCGCCCCTCCCCACCGGACCCAGAGTACTGAAAGAAGGAAATGCTATGTTTTGCAAGGCAATTTGATCATTTAAGATGAAAATGATTACTTAAAATGTAGTGTGTGTGTGCATGCATGTACATATATATGTACGGCTAGTTACATAGATAGGTAAAGATAGATGACAGATAAGATAGACGGATGGACAGATGGACTATAAGCTCATTGTGGGCAGGGAATGGGTCAGTTTATTGTTATATTTTACTCTCCCAAGAGCTTAGTACAGTGATCTGAACACAGTAAGTGCCTGATAAATATGATTGAATGAATGAATGGACAGATTTCTGCTATTAAAGTTCTTTCCTTGCAAAATTTGGATATCACACAATTTAAGAATTTGGGAACACTTTTCCTACAACATAGTTCCAGTTCACCACAATCTACAGTGTAGTGCATGTAGATGTAGTGAAGGAAGAAACAGTTGTGTTATTTCTCGTAGCATTGGTTAAAGAGTAGTAATGCTTCCCAGCTTCTGAATCAGCCTTATCGTACTTTACCGTAGAGTATTTCATGTTTTGGCAGCGTTACCATATATAATGCATAAGGTAATAAGTTGGGACGCAAGGATATAAAGCATTCTATTCATAAAAGATATCATAATAATATCAAAATTTGGATAAAAAAATGAGAGGTCCAGACATTGTAGATTATATTGAACCAGAACTGACTCATGTTGTAGTAAAAATGTTCCTTAATTCTTAAATTGTGTGATATCCAAATTTTGCAAGGAAGGAACTCTCATAGCAGAACTCTGTCCATTCATTCATTCGCCTAACCACCTGCTGCCAGATCCGTTTATTCCCACTGAGGTCATGGCCATATTTTAATATGCTTTTCCCCTAATCCAAGGCAGTGCAATCTAGTGGAAAGAACACACGATTGGCTCAACCACTTGCTGCTGTGTGACTTTGGCCAAATCACCTATCTTCTCTGTATCTCTGTTTCCTAATCTGTTCAAAAATGGAGGTTAAAATGGCTGTTATCCTTCTGTTTTAGCCCGTGAACCCAAGGTAGGACAAGGACTATGTCTGGTCTCATTATTTGTATCTATAGCAAGTAGCATATAGTAAGTGCTTAATAGATTTCATGATTTATAACATAATCACCATATTATAGAAGAATTTTCCTATATACACAAATATGAAATAACTCTATCAACAAATGCAGGTGTGTACATCTGTCCTTCTTGAAGATAATTAGTCCATCAATCAATTGTATTTATTGACATCTTACTGTGTGCAGAATGCTCCTGGCTTGGTGATATTCTGAATCCACTTGTGCTAGAGTCACTGACAAGAGTGATCGCTGATTATCATTCCTTTCTACTTTTAGTGTTGTAAGATAGTTTCTTGATATGCTGAGTTTGTCCCATACGAAGCCTGTCACAGTTTGGAGCCCATCACTTTATATCCTAATAATACTGAGAGATTGAAGTACAAGGGGAATGTAGACATTAGAGGAGCAGAGGGTGTGGACTGAGTTGTAGTAGGACGTCAGTAAGGAGGAGGAGGAAACTGATTGGATGTCTTAAAGCCAATGGAATAGGGTTTTCGTTTGATGCGGGAGGTGGATGGCCAAGCTTTGGAGGATTTAGAGGCATGGGGAGACATGGACTCAAATGCCACTGATGAGAGAGGTTCAGAGAGGAGATGGTGAGGGAACAAATGTCCTAATGGAATAATGAAAACTAATGAAAATTATAAAAGCTGAGGCTTAAGTAGAATAATATAGAAGATTGAGTTTGAAAAATGTGAATGACAAGCATGATTTTCTGATTATGAGAAACCAGCCATTATGGACTCAGGCATGGCCACCTCAAGCCTTGTTTTGCAGGGAAGTAGCGGGAAAATGCCTTTAGTTAAAAAAAAAAACCAACCTAATTATTTCACCTTAGCTTCCCTCTTAGGCTCAGTTTATGCATTCAGTAATTCACTCCAATTTGAAATTCCAGTCTGTACTAAACACTTGGAGGAATACAATACAGGCAGCTCAAACTGAACTTCTTCTCCAAGCTTACACTGAAGAGAACTTGCCTCCGACCGGGGGATGACCATGGTGAGGGACTGTGGAGTGTTCTCGCTATTGGCAGAGGGGTCAGTGTCCTCCCAGAATGTTTCTAGTAAATGTTGTACCCTTTGCATTACGGTTATTGTATTTCATGTTCCTATTTCCTTTCCTGAAATTCTCCAGCCAGACCTGGTTTGAAAGAATTTTAAAGCACCCTGCTTCAGCTGAGATCTGTCTGACTGAGACTGAGTCTGCTCATGACACCCATTTACTGTGAAACATGAGTTCTCACTCAGTAGTGAAATGAGACTGGAATTGCAAAAAATGGTTGCCTAGTATAGTTCCATATGCACCTTGGGGACTCAAATATTTGGGGACCAGCTGATATGAGCAAGTGAACAGACCAAAAGGAATGTAAATAAATCGAGATAAGCAAAATGTCACTTACATTTTTTACATTTTTTGTTGTAAATGGAGGCAAGTGAGATTAGCTTGAGTATTTACTGTAAGTACTGTACTGCAAAGTCTCAACTCAAGGTCCTGGGTGTGCCTTTACTTGTGTTTTCAATACTGGATAGCATTATTTACTCTTCATTTTTAGCCACCTGCCAGTTATGTATTAACGTGACCACCTGGGCTACCTAGTCTCATTAAAAGACCTGATCTTCCTGAGAAAAGAACCATGTTAGGAATAAACCTAGAATGGAAGAACTCTGTACTTATGCCCGGTGGGTATTCTGCACTCTTTCATCTGATGTGATTGAGAGAGTGATGTACCTATTCAATAAAATCAATCAATCAATGGTATATATTGAACACTTACTATGTGCAGAGCACTGATCTAAACACTAGGGAGAGTACAATACAACAGAACTAGCAGATAAGTTCCCTGCCCATAATGAGCTTAACCTTTTCCCTTTCATGTGCTAAGATATTTATCTACTAAGAACCCAAAAAGGCCAGTTTTGGAAATGGAGAAACTCTGTACATATTGGATTACCCCTACTGGAGACAAGCCCTGGTGGTTTTAGGTGCCTGGCTTTAGAAAATCTAGAAATTTCTTGATTTTCTAAAAGACTACGGCACAGTGCTGTCCATGTGCTTAGCAGAAAACACCAAGATGAACAATTGTGGTATTTGTTGAGCTCTTACTATGTGCCAAGCACTGTGCTAAGTGCTAGGTAAGATAAAAGATAGACAGATCAGACAGTCCTTATACCAGTTGGGGCTCATAGACCAAAAGGTGGGGAGAAGCCTATATAGATGAGGCCCAAAGAAGTCGTAACTTGCCTAAGGCCACCCATCAGGCAAGTGAAAGAACCGGGATTAGAACTCAGGCCCTCTGTCACCAGCTCATATGTTCTGGAGATGCTTAAGTGAAACTTTCTTGAGATACGTCAAAGGCTTCTTTTCTTAAATTACCTCCAGAGAGATACAACCACCAAAAGACTGAAACCCTTAGCATAAAATGATGATGGATTATTCTGAAGAAAGAAAAAAATAGTACCACAAAGTGATGAAAGTATATCAGTGAAGGAAACTAAACTTTTTCTTCCCAGAGATTCTTCCTCCACAAACTAAAAACAACCGGGGTAAATGTTCCCAAAGGACAATAGAAGTGACAAGACCAGAAAATCTCAGTATCACTGGTGATCACTCCACTTCCATTACTGCATAATGAACAGATATACAAAGAAACTGGCAGAAATCTGAAAACATTATTTTTTCAGCATTCATAACGTTTTCTTGTGGTTTCTGCATAGTTCTTATCCCGCTGGAGCCTCTGACAGAATCCACCACATATTTGGCTAAAGGGATGACTTTTCCTAAAAAGAATGGTCTGCATTTGTTTCACCATATTCACATGAAACGATAGGGCGAATGCTTAATGGAAACACCAACATATTCTCCCTTTTTTTCTAACCTCAATAAATTACTGGACTTGTAAATGAAATAGTCCAGTCATAGATAGTAAACTCCTGGAGGACTGGGGAGGGTTGTTGTCTTGCTTCTGTGGTATCCTCTCAGATATTTAGTACTGTGTTTATCACAGAAGGCATTCTTTAAATACAATTGATCAATGTTAT
Source organism: Ornithorhynchus anatinus (assembly GCF_004115215.2). Classification (NCBI taxonomy): domain Eukaryota; kingdom Metazoa; phylum Chordata; class Mammalia; order Monotremata; family Ornithorhynchidae; genus Ornithorhynchus; species Ornithorhynchus anatinus. The sequence goes on from NC_041728.1 coordinate 162,876,722, forward strand.
TCCAAATTAAAAATTCACACATATATACAATCATGGAGAAAAAGGAGCTGAAAATCAATAATTAGTAATTCAGTCAGTCAATCATATTTACTGAGCACTTATTGTGTGCAGAACACTGTAATAAGCACTTGGAGAGTACAATATAACAATAAACAGACACATTCCCTGCCCACAATGAGCTTACAGTCTAGAGGAGATCATGAAGCACTTATAAATTTCATTTGGGCAGCAGTTTTACAAGTTATTTGAATATTTCAATATGGCATATTTTCATAAATATGAGCAGTAGTTTGCTCAAGAAGGGGTTTTAAATCAGGATAAAAATAGAAAATACAGTACAAAAAACTTACTTGATGAGGAATTTGATGGTGATGATAAGAATAATAATAATCTGTGATATTTGTCAAGTGCTTTGGGCTTTGGAGTCAGAGGTTATGAGTTTGAATCCCAGCTCTGCCACTTGTCAGCTGTGTGACTGTGGGCAAGTCACTTAACTTCTCTGTGCCTCAGTTACCTCATCTGTAAAATGGGGATTCAGACCGTGAGCCCCATGTGGGACAACCTGATTCCCCTGTGTCTACCCCAGAGCTTAGAACAGTGCTCGGCACATAGTAAGCGCTTAACAAAACTCAACATTATTAAGTGCTTATGACACGCCAATACTGCAATACATCTTGGATTGTACAATAGATAATCAGGTTGTATATGATCTCTGTCCCACACAGGCTCACAATTTCAGGGGGAGAGGAAACAGGTTTTTAGTCCCCAGTTAAGTAATTTGCCCAAGATCACGCAGCAGGAAAGTGGCAGAGCTGGGATTAAGCCCATTCTCTTCCAAGCATACTATTACTCTACCATACTAACTGACCCGTGTTAATCTCAGAACCCATGTTTCTGAGTACACTCTCTTTTCCAATATAAAATAATCTAGCAAGATAATTTTCCCTGAATAAAAAATTATCTACTGGGCAGTAAACAAGTAGTTTTTTGTTGTTTTTTTTTTCCTTTTATTGTGGATTAGACAACATTAGGCAGAGCTATTTTGGAGTTTGAAGCTCTCTCAGATCCTTGGAAGGGTTTGTGATGCCGCAGCCTATGTGGGTGAACCTGCAGCTGACCCCCAAGGGCTTTTCCAGATGGTTGCAGAGATGACAATGATACCGCTGCCAGGATGTGTCGACAAAGAGAGATGCACACCCAAAAATTCCACCACTTGATCTAGAGACAGAGAAACTGCTCCCACGGGGGCAATGGGGAAGTCCTCTTACTTCCCCTCCAAGGAGGAAAAAGGTGCAATTTGAAGTGGTTTTGTACTATCTCCCTTCCCCGTCTAGACTGTAAGCTCATCTTGGGCAGGGAATGTGTCAGTTCTAATATTGTACTATACTCTCCCAAGTGCTTAGCACTGTGCTTTGCCCACAGTAGGCGCTCGATAAATATGGTCGAGTGACTGAGGGTTTGTACTGCCCAAGATCCATCTCCCCAGTCATCAGTCGAAGGGTAGGAAGTGGGAAAGCACTTGAGAGAAATCTTGTGTCGGTTCTCTTTTTATTTAAAAATAAATAATGAATAAATCCTCCACTGCCAGGAGCAGTGCAAGGCAGGGGTGACCCCGGAAACCCGGAGGGGCTGCAGCCACTACCAGACCCAGCAAGGTCCCACATGGGGGGGACCACGCCAGGCTGGCTTCAGATTGCATGGTATGACAGGGAGGGGGAGACAGTGCCATGTTGGTCCATAGTACGTTGCCCTTCACCTCACAATTTAGAACTGATAATTTTGTGCGTCCACCTAACAGCTCCTATATAAATTGCACCCTCATTGTGGATAGAGAAGCAGCGTGGCTCAGTGGAAAGAGCCCGGGCTTGGGAGTCAGAGGTCATGGGTTCAAATCCCAGCTCTGCCACATAGCTGTGTGACTGTGGGCAAGTCACTTCATTTCTCTGTGCCTCAGTTACCTCATCTGTAAAATGGGGATTAAGACTGTGAACCTCACGTGGGACAACCTGATTACCCTGTATCTACTCCAGCGCTTAGAACAGTGCTCTGCACATAGTAAGCGCTTAACAAATACCAACATTATTACTATTATCTCTGAAAGAGCACTTCCACCCTTTGGAAGGTGCAGCCTGCCTCAGCAGACATTCATCTCCTGTTGCTCTTTGCTTTTCCTCTATCAGTTTCCATCTTCTTCTTCTTAATAATAATAATAATAATTGTCACATTTGTTAAGTGCTTACTATGTGCCAGGCATTGTACTAAGCACTAGGGTGGATACAAGCAAATCAGGTTGGACACAGTCTCTGTCCCTCATGGGGCTAACAGTTTTAATCCCCATTTTACAGATGAAGGAACTGAGGCACGGAGAAGTGAAGTGACTTGCCCAAAGTCACACAGCAGATAAGTGGCAGAGCTAGGATTAGAATACAGATCCTTCTGACTCCCAGACCTGTGCTCTATCCTGTGCTCTATCCACTAGGCCATGCTACATCTTCCATAGCCTGACCCTCCCCGTAGCCATCCTGGTCAAATCCCCAAATCTTCTCTCAGTTCCAATAAGGATAATGTCCACCATTAACATCACTGAGGTAGCTTTCAGGACAATCTCAGCCTTAAATAGGCAAGCCCTATATAACTCCATATTTCCTCTATCTCATAATGACTTTTAATTCATGCTGGTCCATGCAAGCAGAGCTGTGAGACCATCGTATCTCTGTAAGCGCCTCATGGTCAGAGATGGTGTCTACCAACTCTACTGTATTGTATTTCCACAAATGCTTGGTACAGTTTTCTACATACACTAAACACTATTGATCGATTGATTGCATTTGCATCTAATTTTGGAAATTGTTTTTCCCTCTTGAGACTTTTGGAATTGATTCTTATTGGTCAATGAATGCAGATGCCGGGGAAAAATTCAACTCATTCAATTGCATTTATTCAGCTCTTACTGTGTGCAGAGCACTGTTCTAAGCACTTAGGAGAGTACAATGCAACACGATGAACAGACACATTCTCTAACTACAATGAACTTACAGTCTAGAAATTAATATAAATAAATTATGGACAGTCCTGTGAGGCCAGGAAGGGGGACAAATGAAGGGAGTAAGTCAGGGAGACGTTGAAGGGAGTGGGAGAAGAGGAAAGGAGGGTTTAGACAGGGAAGGCCTTTTGGAGGAGATGCGCCTTCTATAAGGTTTTGAAGCCAGGGAGGGTAATTGTCTTTTGGATTTGAGGATGGAGGGTGTTCACATCACGTAGGTGACAGAACAGTTAGAGAAGTTCCCAACAGGAGCAGGGGTAGTCAACATTTGGGAAGAGGCTTCACCACCCTTGAGTCCTGTGGGGTATACGGGACAAGGCTCGGACAGTATCTGTTGGGGTGGAGAGGATGCCAAAGGCCTCAGAAGGCCTGGATTAAACATTTTTATAAGCTGGATATGGCCTGTGGGCATTAGTCACACCACACTGCTGCAGATGCTTTCTTCAATTACGTTTTCATTGCCCTGGCCCTCTTCTTTATTACTTTTCAAGTAACACCTCATATTAACTATCCTTTGTTGTTACCACGTTCAGTGATTCACCGCCACTTGAAATTATATACGGAATGCTACATAAATATCCGGGAACCTACCAGAAGACCCTGCCGATCCACTAGATTACTGAATGTGTCTGTATTCTTAAAAGAGTGTCCCACTTTTTCTCCTTATGACCAAGCCATTTGAAAATTCTGCCATTCTATACCAGATTCTGAATCTGGTGTAAGACAACTCTAACCAGCATCCAGATATTGATTTGGACACTTTATTCAATGAGTACTGAAACACTTGTTGATAAGAATAATCATAAGGATAATTACTGTATTTGGTAAGCACTTACTCTATGCAAGGTATTGTTCTAACACTGAGGTAGATACAAGATATTCAGGTCAGACACAATCCCTGTCCTACACAGGGCTCACAGTTCATTCATTCATTCGATAGTATTTATTGAGCACTGACTATGTGCAGAGCACTGTACTAAGCACTTGGAATGCACAATTCGGCAACACATAGAGACAATCCCTGCCCAGTGAGGGGCTCACAGTCTAATCAGGGGAGACAGACGGCTGAGCAAAACAGAAAGAAACAAAAACAAGACTTTATCACGATAAATAGAATCAAGGGGATGTACACCTCATTAACAGAATAAATAGGGTAATAAATAATATATACAAATGAGAACAGTGCTGAGGGGAGGGGAAGGGAGTAGGGGGAGGAACAGAGGATGGGGAAGAGAGGGGGAGCAGAGGGAAAGGGGACTCAGCTGAGGGGAGGTGAAGGGGGAAGGGTCGTCATTTTACAGATGAGGGAACTGAGGGACAGAGAAGTCACACAGCAGACAAGCGGTGGAGCCGGGATTAGAACCCATGACCTTCTGACTCCCAGCCCCATGCTCTATCCACTAGGTCCCTCTGCTCCCCTTACTTCAGTCTGACATTATAGGGAATGCTTGAGTCTTTGATTCAACTCTTAGTATTCTTTTAGAAGCTGTTCTAACTTTGAAAATAGCCAGAAGCAGCGTGAACTAGTGGATAGAGCCCAGCCTGGCATTCAGAAGGACCTTGGTTCTAATCCAGCTCTGCCACTCATCTGCTGGGCAACTTTGGGCAAGTCACTTAAGTTCTCTGTACCTCAGTTTCCTCATCTGTAAAATGAGGATTAAGACTGTGAGCCCCATGCGGGACATGAACTATGCCCAACCTGATTAGCTTGTATCTATCTCAGAGCTTAGTACAGTGCCTGGTACAGAGTAAGTGCTTAAGAAATACCATAAAGAAAAAGAAACTTGGATTTGATGGTTGGTGTTTTTGAAATTTTCCAGTTCCACTACTGTAACCTATTATTTGCTGTCCTTCCAAGTATGATATAAGCATACCACAACAAAAGCTTCTGTTGGGATCCAGCTTAATACTTTTCCTTTAAAAAATGGAAGTCATCAAAGATTTCAACTGAAGTCAATTGGCATAAGAATCAGAGCGGGCTGGTGAGTTTAGAGAGAGGAACATCTGACATGTCAACAGACAGTAAAGTGTTTTCATGAACAAACCGGCAGCAGAGTGATTTAAGGAAGCCCAGTCAAAATTCTTACGGATAGTTATAATGGGTAGTCTTTAGAAAAATATACTTTCTAAAATGGATGCATCCATCCCAAATGCATGTGGTTTGGAATACAACTCTTTTAAGGTTGAATTATTTGGAGGAATCAAAAACAAGCCATTAAAAGTTCCACTGGCCTGAAGACTCAGCATCCTAAGCCCTTCGTGACGCCAGTCTTTACCGGCTTAACCTCTAGGACTTCAAAATTCCCTGCACGAAGCTGATTTTAACAACCCTTACCTTTCCGGCAATTGCTTTAATGTTAGGTTTATTTGAAAATGTCATCCCAACCTCTTGTCACCTTTGATTCCCTTCAGGCCACTCACTCGGGTCAGTTTCCTGGCCTGCCCTCAAGAAGCAGTTGGAGTCCTTCACAGTTTGAGCTGTGAGTAATTATGCTCTGGGACAGTGGAGTCAGGGCCCGTCTCCCCGTCAAGATTAGAAATGCCAAATTGTGGCCTGTTTTCATATCCAAATGAAAGATTCTGACATCTGATTCGGGTTTCCCATATTTCAGTTATTTGACGGTACCATTGAGCTGTTATAGAAAGATGCCTTTCCTGATGCCTAGGCCCTTGGTTCAGGACAATCCATTCGTCAGCCTCAGAAGGTCAGAAAAATGACCTCGGCCATTAGGATGTGATGAAATTTCAGATTCGCGTTTTCTACATTATTATAATCTGGATATTGTATAGCATAACAGGACGTTTGCTGCTTTATTAAAAGAAAGATGACCACACTAAACATATTCTCAGATATGAAAGACATCTATTTTTAAGTTATAGCTATCAGGAGATGCCAATATGCTCCAATGGAAAGTTATAAAAAGAACATCTGGGAGGCCAGGGTGGAGGAGGGGTTGGAAGAAGGTTGTTTTTTGCCATTGTATTTTAACTATTATTTCAGTATATTTTGATTTTGACAGTACCGATCAACAATTCCCTACTATAGATGTCCCCTAACATCTATTTCTTTGGCTCCTCTGCAGAAAGCTCTCATTAAGTGGCAGCAAGGCAAGGAAACATAGAAAAACGGTAAAGAACAGAGGATATAGGCTAATCAAATGACAACTCAATCAAGAAGGATCTCTTGAGGAGACTCCATTTTTAAAACTATTTTAAATTGTGTGTGTGTGTATATATATATATATATATATACATATATATATAATCCAGCTGTATTGCTTTCAACTTCAAATTACTTTCTGTATCTATGCTTTTCACACATTAGTTTTGGTGATGAGATTTTTCTCATTAAAAAAAGAACCTGAAGATTGATTCAACCTGACCCGATATTGCAGATTATCCGATTTCAAAATGTTTGGCCTTCATCTCACATACTATTTCTCTCAAATGTGAGAGAAAATCCCAAATTTGGTAGATCAGGTTATAACCTGCCTGTTGCATTTTATAGTGACAGGTGTATACCTTTAAAAAACTCAGATGTGAATGTCCTCTTTCAGGTCAGAGGCTGATAGAGATGTGTTTATGGTACAGTTTTCTTCAAAGGCAGAGGAAAGCAGGGTGCTGGTCTGAGCGAGCTCAGCTGGTGACACTGAAAGAACATAATGGGCAAACATAAAAGCATGGAGTGCTTGAACCAACTCCAAAGATGGGTCAATTATCTCAGTAACATCCCAACTGAGTCTACAGAACCAGCCTTCATTCATCATTCAGCTCACTTTTGGCTGCTTTAGTTTCAAACATTAAAGCCAGAATCTGTACTTCCAACAGGATGGATTATGCCTTTTAACCAATGACATGAAGTTATTGGCAGAGCCCACAAATCCAAAGTCCGTGTTGAAATGAACCGATTCTTCAACAAGGTTAAAGGGGAAAACAGGTTTACAATATAGAATGCGCATAGTTTGGGCAACTGCAGCTGGAACCTTGATAGTGTATGATCTATAATTCTATTATTTCTCATCTCTTGTAAATTCATTTCAAAATTATTGTAGGGATGTGAGTTACAAAGATAAAGTGAAAAGTGAAAGAATGTAAAATGAAGAGGAGAATGAAAGGAGAAATAGATCTCGAGAGAGAAACTAAAGGAAATAAATTTACAAAAACAAACCAAAATAAAGGAGAAATAAGAAAGATATGATGGGACAGAGAAAGGAAGGGAAAATGAAGATTTTGATGAGTTACCACAGTAAAGTTATTCAACTACTCCTCCTACCACACACAAAAAAATCCTCTATATATTTGGGATCGGTAGATTGATCTGTTTATGGGTAAAGTATTTATTTGATATTGTTTAAATGAGTTAAAACAGTAGCGCAACTTCCATTTCTTTTGTCTTTGGCTCTTAATCCTGGCAGTAATTCACATTTCAACCTGCTCACCATATGTGTACACACTTCTCCTTCTTTTGCCACTAATTGCTTCTTTTTGACAATACAATCTATATGTGTATACTATATGGCAGTTTTTTTTATCACTCTAAGCCTATTAATGCCCAGACTTATAGTTCCCAAAGGAATTAAAATTAGCTAGCTCTCTAAATATTGTTCATGTCTTTGGAAAACTCTGTATTTTAGTGTCTCCCGTCAGTTGTTTTTAATTGGTCAGCAGTATTTCATCCTTCAGGGCTTACAACCTTAACTTTTCTAAGTAAAGTTCAAAAAAATTTACGAGATTGATATAAAAGACAAACCTTAGGCAAAATAAATACGTCTTTGGACAATGACAGTGCTTTTTAAATCATTAAGGCCCTACTTTTTCGATTCTTACTTAGGCAAGGCTCTTATTGACTTACCATTCACTTCTATTACCTATATGATGGCCACAAATGTAATTGTTTTTAAAATTAAAATTCCTTCAAGCCCTTATGATGTTCTTAATTTCAAGTTTTCTTATTAAATAATGGATTATAGCAAGCAATCACTGATTCGTCAGTCTTTAATTTTTGATGTTAGTCATTATATTTTAGTCATTATATATTTTTTTTTTGATCTTGACAATACCAATCTACAATTCCCTAATGTGGATGGTCTTTGGTCTTTACACAGTAAGGAAAAAACAGCTGCCTCCACATTCTTAGCTTTAAAAATAGTTACTTTAGAAAAACTGTAAAACAAGTCACTAATAAAGCACTGGTAAACTATTCCTGCTAATAATAAATACTGAGCAAGACAAGCCTAGTCGTGTTTACTTTAATTGAAGGGGCACATCTAAGGATGAGTAATACTGTGTAAAATTCAGAAACACAGAAAAGCTAGGTTGTGTTTTAAAGAAAGGGATAAAATGAATAGCATTTTTTATCCTTCTCTAATTCTATCATTTTTCCTCAAAGAACCAAGGGATATTAAAGCCAAAGCAATAAAACTCATAAAATCCATGTAGAATGCTATATAATCTATGGTTCTTTCTGGAAAAACCAGAAAATGACATGAATTAATACCTGCAAGAGGAATTGTTTTCTAAGCAATCTCTGAATATTAAATACTTTTGTCCTGGAACTAGGATCTTTTGTACTTAAAAAAAGGTGTGTTTTCAGGGGTTCAGGTATGTATGTCACTGAAATCTGGGCTGGTATCCCTGACCTTGAGAACAGTCTGTTCTTAACTATATATTCTGAGCCTCAAGATAAGCAGCAATACCTTAATGAAGGTAAGATGATGTTGATTAGTAATCTGGAAAAGTGGAAGAGACAAATTGCTATTTGTAAGGATGATTCCACCGGACCTAGACCTGGTATCTGAAATGAGGAGGAAGAAGAAGGTGAATTTTTTTACTAAAATATTTTGTCCTCATGTATGTCTTATTTGTCTTACATGTCTTACTGGCTAAGAAATCTAACCAGTCAACACCTTCTCCCCAGGTATAGTGGCCTTTTCTTTTCTCCTTCCAATAGCAAGACACTGGCCTGGGAATCAGAGGAGCTGGGTTCTAATCCCAGCTCTCCCACTTGCCTGTACTGCAAGCTTGAACAAGTCCCATAACTTCTCTGGGCCTTAGTTTCCTCATCTGTGAAATGGGGACTAGATTTCTGTTCTTCCCTCATTGACCATGAGCCCCATGTAGGATAGGGACTGCATCTGATCTGATTATCTTGTATCTATCCCAGTGGTTAGCACACGGTGATTGACATAGTAGGCATTTAACAAATTCTACGTGATGTTATTATTATTATTATTCTATTTATGGTAAAAAGCAGAGACCTACCCATTCCATTCTTAGCTTGGGAAGTGGCTAGTGAGTGGAAGGCAACGTGCTACAGGTGAAAATTCACCCATGCTGGGCAGCAGCGGCACGGGAGAGAGTCAAGGGCGGAGACTCAAGTTTACTGCATGGATGGAGACGATGGTAAACCGCTTCTGGATTTTGACCAAGAAAACTCTACGGATCCCCTATTAGAATGATTGCAGATGGAGAGCGGGGCGTTCTGGGAGAGATGTGTCTGTGGTGTCGCTATGGATCAGAAATGGTTCGATGGCATAAGACGAGATTTATGGTAATAATGTTAATAATTATTATTAATTGGTCTGGGCTCTGGGAACCATCTTGAGCCCATTCAGGATGGTAGGGGTAGTATAGAGGGATGGAAAATTTTATGTCAACCAGTAGATATTGTGAACAAGAGGTTCCCTAAAGATCTGTGAGATAGGAATATAGGGCTGTGCTTCAAAATTTTGGTTCTACCCGCAAAGTGCAACTGAAGGCTAGACCAGCATTATAGACTTTTCTTCCGAGACCTTCTTTAAAAACACATACAGGTATCACCTCTATCTGGTTTCCAGAATGAATATGCTCATGGAATTTTATTGATGAGTTGATGTATATAGGAACGTTATGACAGTAATATTATGGTATTTGTTAAGAACTTAGTTACTCTTTCCACTAGGCCACATTGTTTCTCAGTGTGAAGACCATTTGTTTTCATCTGCATTTAGCTTTACACATGAATTTTTGACACTTTCCTTCTATTTCTTTGGGTTTTATATATTTTGCCCTCTTGCTTGACCTGCAAACTATGATGCATTACTTGCTTTTTGTTCAAAATTCTAGAAGTTCATTCAAATATGAGAAGAAAAAATAACATCTAGAAAAGTATCTCACTGAAATAACTTTGAGTGGAAGACAAGTAAAGAATACCTCATAATTTAGACTAGTATCATTAATGGTAATATAATAATATTTATGCTTTATTGACTTTTTCTGCATCAAAAAGGTGGCTAATAGGCTCACTAAGCAGTATTTATTGAGCACATACTATGTGCAGAGTAGAAGACAATTTGGTTTATTTTTGCCTATTTTCTCCAGTGGAATGTTGCAAATAATCCTCTCTCAAAGTCTGTCTTTGGTCTGGCCTAATAAAACAAGTATTGTTTAATAGAGCTACTCCCAGAGGAAAATCATCAATATATTTCTATATAAAGTAAGCAGTATATAATATTCTTCATCCTGTCATTCAAACATCAGCGTCACAGTGAGTGTCCTAGAACTAAATTATTTTAGGTTCACAAAAGGTTGACGAGATTAGGTGAAAAGCAGCAATGAAACGGTAGAAAACATCAAGATTAAATGACACCAAATTTCTTAAAAATTCAGTATATTCAGGAACAAACTAAAAACTAATGCAAACGATTTCATCAGCAACATGGAACTTAAAGCAGTCACCAAATTCCGCTACCTAAGCAGTTCGCTATACAATGCACATAAATAAAGAGGCAGGAAAGGGAATAGAAAATGCCAGGATGGCTTACAGCAGATTGTGGAGACACCTCGGCATCAAGCTCCATACCAAGTAAAAGATATATAGAACTGCTGTGGATATTAATCTCACTACCCTTGACTCATCTCTTTCATTCAACACACATATTCCATCTGTCACCAAATCTTGTGGGTTCTACCTTCACAGCGTCAATAAAATCCACCCTTTCCTCTCCATCCAAATTATCATCATTATTATCAAATGCCATCGAGTCGTTTTCAACTCATAGCGACTTTATGAATTAACCATAGAGTTTTCGTGGTAAAAAAATTATGGACGTGGTTTACCATTGCCTTTTTCCATGCTGTAAAAACTTAAATCTCTGCCGCTGTCTTTGGGTCAACATTTTGATTTCTTGATCATCTGCTTTCAATTCTTTCCCACGCCACTGCTGCCCAACACAGGTGAAGCAACTTTGTCTGATGCTGCGGCTGACCATCTACCCTGCTAGCTACCACACTGATCCAAACATTTAATCTATCCTGCCTTGATTGCTGCATCAGTCTCCTTGCTGATCTCCCTGCCTCCTGTGTCTCTCCACTTCAGCCTATATTTCACTCTGCTGTCAGATCATTGTTGTATAAAACTATTTAGCCCACATTTCACCACTCCCCCAAGAACCTCTAGTGGTTTTCTATCCAATTCTGCATCAAACACATAAGGTTTAAAGTACTCGATCACCTCTCCTCCCTGATGCTCTACTACAACCCAGCCTGCACACTTCACTCCTTTATTGTAAACTCATTATGGGCAGAGAACCTATCTGCTAATCCCGTTGTATTATAATCCTCTCCTAACCATTTAATACAGTGCTCCGCACATAGTAAGTGCTCAATAAATATAATTGACTGATCGATAATGTCAACCCAGTCACTGTACCTCGGTCTTTTCTATCTAGTCACCAATCTCTCGCCCACGTCCTGCAACTGGCCTGGAACATGCATTCTTCATATCCAACAGAGCGATCTCTTTCCCCACCTTAAAAATCTTATTAACAAATCACATCTCCTCCAAAAGGCCTTCTCTGATTAAACCCTCATTTGCTCTTCTCCCACTCCCTTCTGCATCGCCTTTGCTCTTGGATTTGCACTCTTTATTCAGCCTCCCTCAGCCCTACAGTACTTATGTACAGATCCATAATTTATTCATTTATATTAATGTCTGTCCCCGTCTCTAGCCCACTGTGGGCAGTGGATGTGTCTACCAATTATGTTATATTGTTATATTCCCCCAGGTGCTTAATACAGTGTTCTGCATGCAATAAATGGTCAGAAACAATGTAGCTTAGTGGAAAGAGCCCAGGCTCGGGAGTCAGAGGTCATGGGTTCTAGTCCCAGCCCCACCACTTACCTGTTGTGTGACCTTGGCAAGCCACTTAATTTCTCTGCCCCTCAGTTACCTCATCTCTAATGGGGAGTAAGACTGTGAGCCCCATGTGGAACAACCTGATTATCTTGTATCTACCCCTAGTGCTTAGAACAGTGCTTGGCAGATAGTAAGTGCTTAACAAATACCGTTATTATCAATACAAATCGATTCATTAAGATTTTATAGGACTGGTGGTCCTAAATACACCCACTTTCTAGAGCAGTATCACTACTGGCACCTAAAAATTATACCCAATATAAAATATCAGGACAGAATTGCAAAGAAAGAAGTACTGTAACAGAGTCAGCTCACCAGTATTTAAACAATGCTCAAAGCAGCATGGTTTCCTAGGAAGGTCACAAGAAGAGAATGATTGACAGCAGAACATCCAAACAACTACTCTATGGGGAACTGAAAGGGGACACATGCAAGATGGAAGAAAAGAACAAATACTTTTTAAAAAAAATAGAGAAGCACAGTCTCAAATAATTTGACAACAGTGGGGTGTTGATGGGCCAACCTGGAAGAGAGCAACTGGGAGACTGCTTGCTCTCCTTGGACAGAGACTTTGCAAAGTTCAGAAAATGAAGAGGTGTGGGTGGAAACAGAGTCCCTGTTTGGGACAAACACGTTAGCACAGTAAGGTTCTATCCTGAGGTACAAACAGTATAAGGCAGAGTGTGTCACCCATCCAACTTTTCAGCTAGTCAAACACATGGATACCTTAACTTCAGAAACATCTTTGAAAGTGAAGAACGGATACTCCCACACACATACACATATACGTATATGCATATGAAAAATATACATTTGCATAGTGTTATGAACTGTTGATAGGCAAATGGAAGCTCATTAAATGGTGTGATTTTGACACTTTGATGAAATGTCTCCTGTAGTGAAAAACACCTTTAAATCGCACATTTCAAATCGCTTTTTGGAATGGCAGTGGTTCCTAAGTATTGAAAACTGGGTAAGAGGCAATATCTCATGTAGGAAATCACTCACAGAAATTCAAGAGTGTTGGTGGAGAAAAGGAGAGGGAAAGAATGTTCTTTCTTTCCCATGATGGTAAAGGAATGCCATATGATGCGCATGGCTGGATGAAAGAAAAATAAAAAAGTATTTTGCTACATTTTCAATGAGTATGAGCATTATTTGCCAAAATTAAAAAAGAATGTCTTCAGCAGCCACAGCAATGAGTTTTTACTGTGCACCTACCCAGTGTGGAGCTCTGTCCTCAGACTCGGGGAGAGTACAACAGAAGTAAGACATGTGATCCGAATTGACTTGTGCAGTCAAAAACCAACTATCTGAAAATAAGTTGGGTGCAAGAATCATTTTTAATGCTGAGTTGGAATTCACAATAACACATTCTCTAAACTGCAGAGGTTTAACAAAGTATTGAAAAGTTCACATTTCAACTCACATCTTAATGTATTAGATTAACGTGAGCCCAAATAATGATTTCTCATGAAATTTGTGGGTATTTCTTAGTTTCCCTAAGCTTCTAAAATTTGGGGAGCCCAATTGGTGCATTCAGTTTACATGTGCGTGAAAATGTAAAATAAGCAATTACATGAGCACATTTCATACAAGTTTTCTAAACTTCTGCAAAATTTTAGTAGAGTAATGGTTCGAAGTTGAAGTCATTTCTTATTTCATCCAAAGCAATTCATTTTTCCTTAATGGTAATCAAAATATTCAGGCATGTGCAAATCATTTGGTTGGAGAATTATGTATGTTTTATTTAAATAATGAAATGTTATGAGAGACTTTAAAGAATAGTAGGGAATATGAGATTTATAGAGAAATAAAAATGGTGAAATGGTATAGTAAAGAAAATTAAGCACCAGCATTATAGAGCAGATACTGCTGATATATCCATTACATTAAAAACTTAGAGTGTGAGGATTAAATCTCACGAACAATTACAAAATACAAAATTTGCCAGTAGTAGATTCTGACAGCTCCCTCCGAGTGTTAAAACTATTAACTACTCTATTAGTAACTCCCATGCACTGCAATCATGAGTGTTAACGATAACAACTCCTAGAATTACAGAAATGGAAATGTATAGCTAATAGGGTGAGGGAAGGCCCCGAAATTACTTACGGCCTAACGACTGCAAAGTTTAAAATACTTGTCGGGCATGTGCTGTACCACCTCCCGAAATAATTACTTTTATTTCTGAATCTCTGAAGGACAGTGACTCAGACTCCAGGCAAAATAGAAGTACTAATAGAACTAAACAAATTGGAAATTTTAGAGAAAGGACACCAATTTACTTGAAACCGGTGACTTCATTCTAAAATGACTACATAGGGCCTCCTGTGGTGGCACTTCTGAAATCAATAGGAATTTTGAAATCAAGAGAGTCCCAGAAACCAGACTATTGTGGTGACCTAACCAACCCATAAAAACCCAGCAACTTTTTCAGGGTTTCCCAGGTTTGTCAAGTATAAACCTTTTCCTCAAGAATTCAGATGTTGAACTTCATTTCCTGCCTTTAATTCTAAACGAGCAATTTGCTGATAATTTCCTGTCTACATTTTTATAAAGTAGAAGGAACGTTACTTGGTTAAACTTAATGTTTAAACGACCAAATAAACATCAGCATGCAATGGTTTAGGAAATTAGACAACTACCTAGAAACCAGTTTTATGCTTAGAAAGCCATCTGAATACTGTTTATCTCACCAAATGTTTCTGAATACCCTTGAAGGCCTTCTCGATTGCTACTTTGACCTCAGAACAAATAGGGCACCTTTGCTCTGCCTCACTGGGCCCAGAGCAATTAAGGGCAAAAGGCTGTGACACATTGGAACTCTGAGTTGTCCCGGTACGGTTCATGAAGAAATAGCCCCCGGCACACTCTCAGCACACTCACACATGCACACGTACGTGTGTCCTCAATCTCTTTTCTCTCTCAATTAGATTATATGATTACTTTTTCCTTAAACTTTTCGGTTATTTCCCAGGAATGGGCAATTACAATCGACGGAAAGAAGGTAAACTGAAATGGCACTGAAAAAAGCCTGTCTGGAATCATTTTTAAATCAGGTTGTTCATTAAAGAGAGAGATAGCTTTCGACTGTGACTGGAGAATCATAAAAAGGCACTCATTTACCCCATTCATATGGCAAGGGTAGCCTTCCTTTTTCCCTCCCTCCCCTAGACACTGTAGCCGGTCCATCCAAGTGAATTCTACAAGTTGCGTAGGTCTCAAATGAATCTTGACACTATAAGGGCTAAACTGAATGAAATCAACGCAGCCCCCAAAGTGTTGGAAGAGCCCAGACCAATGACTACGAAGTGCTAGCCGTTGTTAGGAAATTATTCACCGCGTAATTGCCAAAGGAGATTTTTACTAGACCGATTTAGGGTTAATTGATGGTCCAGAATTCCCTCTTTTACTATATAAGGTACACTCGACTAATACTTTCTCCTGTGAGAAAAGCTTAAACGGTAAGCACAGATAACCCAGTGAAATTGTAATACTCTCTCGGTGCGGACCTGGATTATCTCAACCACCAGCAACGTGAGCAGCTGCAGGTGTTACACTAAATAAAGTAATATAAAGTGCCTAAATGACTACAGTGGAAGTACTGTTTCGAGACCCTTGTCTGCTTTTTATTAATAGTCAGATTCCTTCCTATCAGCAACCACAACTACCTTTCCCCTTTTATTCAGCAACAATATTTTAATGGGTAAAGATCTATTAAAAACGACTGTTGATATTTTGCGACCGTAGTCAGTTTGGAATTGAATAAGCTTTCAATCTTCTCACAGAAGGGGAGAACGTAAACTTGTGAGTCAGAAAAAAGAGGAAACCAGGGGTTACAAAGGTTGGGAGGCCAAGTAGAATGAAACAGACTCTCTCCATCAAGTAAAAAACTTGGCAGGATAACTAGAAACAGACCAACCCTAAATCTTAGGGTTCATGAGCTCTCAGTAACATAATTAACTGGAATAAAACTAATATTGTAGTGTTAAATTTCACCTTTCTATAGCTCAGCAGTTATTAGTGACAGTGCTCTGTTAACTGTGAGACTCAGAGAGTGAATGTTTTGTTATACTCTTAAGGAAAAAAATACACATGCTGATCTCCAAAAAGTCCACAAAAGGCAAACTGTCAAATTTTCTTTTCACCTCCTGCCAAGAAGCATTACATCTGGATAGGGGCACTGATCACTTATTTAAAATTTCTCTTAAAAGTCCAGAGAACTAAGTTTCTGAAGCATTTGTCCTTGGGAGAAAAAAAACAAAACAAAACACTATTACTTTGGAAAAAATGTTGAACAGGAAATGTTTGACCACTCTTGCCTCACAAGATATCAAAAGAATTTGACACTGACTGTTTCCTTCACTGAAAGAAGCTAGAGCTTTCTTCTTTAAGAAAGAAAAATGGATTCCGTGCCCATACCAAAAAGGTAAATATCCAGTGAGTAAAATATCTTCCAAAGTTTCCAATAGGTGAATTGATAAAGTACAATCTTCTCAAATGAAATGTAGAAAGTATTCGTGCTGAGGAGTAGATAAACAACATTAGTGATCTGTGAATAGCATTCAGGAAATTCCATTTATCTGATGAGCTGTTGGCTCACTGAGCAGTATTTCACATGTCATCAGCTAACTAAAGCTCTACATTGTATTCTACAGATTTCCTTTAAAGGGACTTTTACAAAATGCCATTTGGCACACTAGGAGAGATTTTATTTAGAAGCATTCAGCAGCGCTCCCATAGTACCTTAAAATAGGTGTGTGTACTCATAGGTGTGTATGTGGTGTAGACATACGCGTGTGTCTATGTGAGTGTACCCACGAATGGATAGACGCATGTTATCTAGGTGCCTATATGCCCGTGTGCCTACATTCATTCATTCATTCATTCAATGTATTTATTGAGCGCTTACTATGTGCAGAGCACTGTACGAAGCGCTTGGAACGTACAAATCGGTAACAGATAGAGACAGTCCCTGCCCTTTGACGGGCTTACAGTCTAATCGGGGGAGACGGACAGACAAGAACAATAACAATAAATAGAAGGCATAGGCACGTCCGCATTCTCTACATCTGTACCCATCTATCTAAGTATGAGTGTAAATAAAGTCCCCGTTTGCACTTCAATCCCAAAACATGCAGAATTCCTAACTCCTAGGAACCTCGTCATAGAATTGCCCTAGGCGCTCAGCGTACGGTTTCTCTTTGAACAAGCTATCTTTTAACACTTGAAACCGGGATGATTTCACAGAGAGAGAGTGTTCAGGTTTGTGAACGCGAGCCCCCCTAGACTCTAGCCAAACAAAGCTACTAATGTGTGGTCAGTTTCTTGGCAACCCCACTTTGTGCTGATAACACTACTGCCGGCTATTCTCCAAGGAGCCGGCTGCTGGAAGACTGCTCCCGGACCTCATCCCCTGATGCTTCAGATGCGGGTGATCCTCCGACTCCACGGCGCCAACCACAACATGCTACCCACCGTGAGAGAGCAGGACGCAGGCTGCTCTAGTCAGGAGTTATCGTCTATCATACTGATTGACGAAACCAAGAGTGAGCAGAAAAAATAAACATGAACAGAGGCTGCAGTGTATGGGCCAGTCAGTTGGGAGTTTTAGTATTTGGCCTTGGTGATCCTACTCTCATGGTAGGTTATCTTTTCCTTCTGCTATCATTTATCATAACTCTGAGGGCCGGAGTGAAACAAACCTTCAATTTTTCTATTGGCTACATTCATTAAACCCTTCTTTTTTTAGCACTCCTTCCTTCGCCCCCAGTAATAATCCCACCCCCTCGAACGGTATTCCCTAAAGGACAGTGAAATCAAATCTAAGTACAGTCCTCCCCTTTTACTCCTATTACAGCATAGATCATTTTGAGCAATTAACCTCCGTTGTTCCGTCAAATCTATAACTCAAACCTACGCAGGCATTTAGTAGAGTGAGACTCTGTCCGGTAAGAAACACTTATAAAGAGGTAAACTACTGGAAGATCCCCAATATCGCTCGGCGATTAGACTTGCCGTTATTTGAGTCGCTAACATCTCCTGCTTAAATAATGGCACTTGACTTTTTCAGGCACAAACCAAGTTCTGTATTGGTCTTGACAGGCTCCATAAAGTACTCCCTGAAGTGTCAGTAACAAAGATGATTTGTATGTGGCTTGCAGTCTTCCAGTGTTCTAATAGCTTTCTCATTCCAACACAGAAATCCTGAGCATAGAGCAGCTGGTTAGAGCTGATACAAGCATTTCTTCTCTCAGCAGGCCATTCTTGCATAACCATTTATTTTGCAGAGTTTTAAAGTGCCTGAAGGATTTAATTATGTACATAGACAACCCCTATAAACTCTATTCTAAGGTTTTTATTGACTTTTGTGCAGGGCAGCTCTTAGGCATTTCAATTAAGTGTTTTTATAAGAAAAGCTACGGTACAGTTTTAAGAAATTATTTATAGATAATTCCTAACAGTTTTTGCCCATTGAATAAACCCTATTTAATTGGCCAAACATTTAGATTACCTTAGATGGGAGGTTTTCCACTTTGGGGCGCCGATGATTTTCGACTGGCATTTCTCTCCCTAAGACCGGATGACTATGGCCACTCGAGTCTCGTGGGGAGAGGAAGCCTGGATTTGATCCATTTATTTTAATTCGGATATAAAGCCCAACTCTAGAAGGCTACCTGTCACAGGAGTGTTTGAAAACTCAAAACGGCTAAAATGAAAAGTGGCTCGCGGTTCTCGCACTACCAGCCCTGCCTGAATAATAAACTACAGACGTACCTGGTCCCCCTGCCTGACGGGACTAAAGCTCGGAAATCTTCAAGAGAGGCGAAAGCTCCCTTTGTCTGCTTTCTTCAATTGCAGGTCTAAAGTATTTACAAGGCTTCTGCAAACCTGCATTCATTATGATGTGGGATATTTCAGTCACAGCAGGTGGCCAGAAGGAGACCAGGCCTGCCCGTGAAATATGTAATACGCTTTCATATACTTTAACCAGAAATGTGCACCTCAACAGCTCTCCTAACTGGTCTAATTTCCCTTTCTCCTCTTAATCTGCTCTGCCAGCCATGAGCTTGCATTAAACTCTCCCTAAAACATTTCACCCACAGGCAATGTAATTCTCAAACGAGCAACCCACATTTCACAGCTCTGGAGTAATAGATTAATTTGAACCTAATGTTGCCGTAGTTTACTGCTCCAAATGTTCTGGTGTAGACATAGCCTTGAGGTGTGGTGCGGTGGCATACACAACTTCTGGAACCCTAGCTACAGTTGGCTTAACATCTGTGCATCACATTTGCTGCGTGCCTCATTATCCCGCGTCCTGCTGGGCCTACCTGTCCCAATCAGCTTCTCAGCCACAGGCTATCCCCGTTTTTTCCCCAACTAAGAATCTTTGTTCTCCTTCTCACTTACTAAATTTTTGCAAGACCTCTGCACCCAAGCAGTAGGGATCCTGTACATGTGAAGTTCCTAACTTCTGTAGGTTCTTAATTCTCCATTAGGTACGGGAAAATCACAACATTAAGTTTCTGACATGTCGCTGCAGAAATTGCACCATTTGCCGAATTTAATATCGAGGCTGTGACGAAGCGCATAAACGTGCAGTAACACACGGAGTTGTTTGTTTTTACTTTAACAAGTTCTGTCTGCGTCAATTATCCGTAAGTAAAGAAAGAGTAATTTCCAATTCCAGATAAAAACTCTTGTCTCCAAAAGGAAAGATCGTTATATCTAAAATTAAAACCAAGTGTTTTGAACAACGTGGATAGGGTTAGCAATTTAAAGCTCATTGCAATGAACACTTCCCTCCAATATGCGGATTGGCTTATCTCAAGTTACAAGCCACTGCAATAGCTTAAGTTTTTATCCTACTCTGAAAAAACTTGAAAAAGCCTGGAACGCTTGTTATTTTTAAATAATGATAATAATAAATGTATAGTAACATTAGTCTGGCAAGAAACAAAATAAAAGTTTAATCCTATCAAAATAATTAAATCCCATGTTCTCTCAAATCCATTTACCTGATAAGTGGAATTGGAAGGCACAGCTACCTAATGAAAAGAGCACAGGATTGGGAGTGAGAAATGCGAGTTCGAGTCCCAGACCACACTGCTGTGTGACCTGAGGGAAGTCACTTCACTTCTCTGGGCTACCGTTTCCTCCTCTGTAAAATGAGGACAAGAGAGATCATATGAACTTTGAGAGGGGCTTGAGTATGATCTCACACCCCGGCATCTACCCTGGTGCCTAGCACATAGTAAGCACTTAATAAATGTCAAAATTAAGGGCATAGAATGAAGAGAATACAAGGGGATCCATAATAAGAAGGTACAAAGTCCCTTCTATTAGAGAAATAGGGAATTTTCTGAAACCCAGTGATTGAGCCTCCTGAAGTGTAGGGTTCATTTTGAAAGCTAAAATATTAAATATATAGATATGTATCCGGTGTTTAGTGTGGGGCTATAAATGTGTGAAAACATTTGAATTATTTGACTTTTCAAGCTGTTTTCATATGAATATAAGGCTTTGACAAGCAAGCACTAAAGATGATATTATCATAGGCGGGATTTCAATACCCTTAAATTGTTTTATTGTGATAATCTGGAAATAGAATTTCACAAAACTGAAAAAATCTTGTATGAAAACCATGAAAATATTTCCACTGTCACTTAAAGGCCAATCCTACAGTCACTGAGTTTGAATCCCTAGAGAACTGAGCTTCTAAGGTGGTTTTGGGGAAGGCTCTGTTTGAGGAGAAACATATTCTGCCAGAAGTCTCTTTCAATGCAGTTGCAGGAATTATATTGGATTTCTCCAGTTCTCCATGTAATTCCAAAAATCCACACAGGACTGCATATTAGGTCTTGCACGTTTCATTACATGCTTGAATTAATTTATTCTATACGGAATTTGTTACCTTTACAATAAAAAAGTAGCTATTCATTATTAAGAGCAGACAGATGGAACATGTTCAATTTAAGACATCAATAAGAAGAGAGGGAAAAAGAAGCAAATAATCCATGTGGCACAACCTATTCCATCTGGTAGTTCCAACTTGTCTGCCAAGACTTTTTTCCTATATAAAAGCGAACATTTCTCTTTAGAGTTAATGGAACATTTTTTAGCATTAAGACTCTGATTTTGATTTATAGATAAGCAACAACACATCCTTAAAAAAAATATATTTTCAAACTGAAATCTCTCAAAGGCAGTGAGTTTGTGCTGAATTTTTTTATAAATGGGAATTTTTTTTATCTTCAAATGTTATCTATTTATTATGCCAGCACTGAAGCTGCAGGTTTTGCTGTAATGGATCATGAAAGTGGTGGAACAAATAGTTTCAGACTCTTGAAAACAAATCTGAAGTTACTAAATACAAAAATTAGACAGTTAAAATGGTTTGCAGTCCCTGACAGGAAGGACACGTTTTCAAGTTGTCACTGTGGTCCGCTGTCAAAAAGCTAATAACAAACTTGTAAGTGGAAAAAGTCTGAAAATGCAACAGAATTAATTTCAACTGCAGTTGATGGAAAATTACTCAAAGAACATTGTGTTAAGATTAATCAATAAAAAAAAATCCTTTCCATATTATGCCCTGCTATTACATTCCAAAATGTTTAATCAAATAGTTGCCCCTATCAATAAAGATGCTGTATTAAGTGCATATTTTCCACACGCTTTTTTTCTATTCTTAGAGCATTTCCTTTCATTTCTGTTGTGTTTTGCATTAAACCGTCTCATTATATTAAAGACATTATGTCACATTTCTGTTTATTAGTGTGCTGGCCCTAAGCCCGAAGAATAATATTGGGCCACATTCACCCACTTCGGCTGGCGAGGAGCCTAGTGATTTAAAAAATTGTTGAAAGAGAAAACTTAGGGAGACTCAAACATCCATCTAAATCTTATAAGCATTAGAGATCAAGGTAATTTGATTTAATGATATGGTGAGCTTCACAATTGTCTTTTAAATCTTAAGTATTGCTGTAATTTTTATATATCTATAGTCGCGGACAAAACTGACGCCTCTGTGGAATGGGGAGTATTCTACTTCGATGCTTAATATGCAAATAAGTAATACAAGGAGTATTTAGCCTACAAATTCAGTTAGCATTGGGCACATCCACAGGTATGGGAATGGTATATCATGAGTGGGTATGAAAACCATTATTGTAGACCGTTCTGTGAATCTAAACTTTTAGCAGCATGGCTTAGTAGGGAAGCAGCGTAGCTTAATAGGAAAGCAGCATGGCTTCATAGGGAAGCAGTGTGGCTTAGTAGGAAGAGCATGAATTTGGAAGTCAGAGGACATGAGTCCTAATCCCGGCTCCCCCACCTGTCAGCTATGCGACTTGGGGCAAGTCGCTTAACTTCTCTGGGCCTCAGTTACCTCATCTGTGAAATGGGGATTAAAGACTGTGAGCCCCATGTGGGACAACCGGATTACCGTGTATCTACCTCAGCGCTTAACACAAAATACGTGCTTAACAAATACCATCATCATCACCATTATCATTATTATAAGTTAATTTACTTGAAAACAGCCATTTCCACAATCACATTCACCACCATGCTAGGGCAGATGAAAAGCTTTAGTGATAGACTAAGGCTCAGCGATGGACTGATGGCAAAATATAAGATAGGACCACCTGCCCTGAAGACTTGAGATAAAGAGGGCGTTCTAGAAGAATTGCTTTTAAACTCTTCTCTTCTGAGGCCCTGCTCCCATTATCAGCAGATCAGAGGGCAAAGTATCACCAGTAGCATGAGAAGCAGCACAGTCTAATGGAAAGAGTATAGGCCTGGATGTCAGAGGACCTGGATTCTAATCCTGACTCTTCCAATTGCTTGCAGTGTGACCTTGGTCAAGTCACTTAACTCCTCATCTATGAAATAGGAATCAAATACCTATTCTCCCTCCTATTTAGACTATAATCCCATGTGGGACAGGGACTGTGCCCCGCCTGACAAACTTGCATCTATCCCAGGGCTTATAATGGGGCTTGGCTTAACAAATACCAAATATTAATAACAGTAAAAGTAGCTTTGTGTCTGTTCCTATATTCCTCAGCAATTTTCACAGCTTGAAGCTCATGGTTGGGGTTGCATCCTAGCTAAGCATATTGAGCCTTCTCTCCAGCCTGGAAGCCACTCGTTTAAGTGCAAAATTGGGCTCGTAAGTTTATCGAGTGCTCGATCACAACTGTTCACAAAGCAAATTAATATGTAATCCTGAAATTAATTTGAATTTAACAGGTATGAAGTAGCACCTCTCTGATCGTTTATGCGCAAAATCCAACTAATCAAGTAAAGAGTACAGAAAGTCAGCAAGAAAGTCAAATATCATAGCTGAAATATGCTGTCTGTTACCAGAGGGCCAGAGGGCCAATGGAGGGCCATTAGACACTTGGTGTAACTGCTGCAGAATAACAGCAGCAAGATATCCACACTGAGCCTGCATCGGTCCAGGGTGGACAATCTGCTCATATCTAGAAGCACTGAGAGAAAAGGTTCACGCACAATAGTGTAAAACCAAAAATACATCAAGGAAAATTTTCCCGCATACTAGCAACAAAAAGGTATCAATGCTGTTTACATCAGAAGAGGAGTGTCCTTTGAGAAGAGATGCCTGGAGGAATTTCCTTTGAGAAAAGATTACTGGAGAAGAGATTACCTCATGTTCCTGTATAATATCAGCTAAAGGAGGAGGAGTTTGCTCATCATGCAGGACTCGTTGATGGATTGGGATCTAAGGGGAAAAATTGGGGAGTTTGGATCTCTGTGGCTATAAAAGGCACAAGACTTTGCTGCTGAGGTGTATATCCAGCAGATTATGCTGGGATGGTGTATCCTGGCACACATGGCCAAGGAGCCACTTTAATAAAGAGGATCGGCCTCGAGCCGTGATCCCGGTGGAGGGTCCCTTCGGCAATAGTTCCCGAGAAGGACAAACTCCTGTCATCGGGTGGATCAGTGCTAACACCGTCCTAATACCATTTACAACCCATACATAACTCATTCCCGTCCTGTCCATAAAACAGAGTAAAACAATCAAGAATCAAAATTAAATAATTCACTAATTCTAGCTCACTTCGTTTTCACCTATTTTCTCTATATCAGGCTTTGGAAGCAGCATGATATAGTAGATAGAGCATGGGCCCGGGAGTCGGAAGGTCATGGGTTCTAATTCCGGCTCTACGGCCTGTATACTGTGTGACCTGCGGCAAGTCACTTCACTTCCGTGAACCTCAATTACCTCATGCGTAAAATGGGGATTGAGACTGTGAGGCCCACATAGAACGGGGACTGTGTCCCACCTGATTTTTTGCATCTCCCCCAGTGTTTAGTACAGTGCCTGGCACATAGTAAGCACTTGATAATTGCCATTATTACTATTATTTTCATGATTATTATCTTCTTGGTTTTAAATTTAATGGAGTAGAAATTATGGTGCCTCTCAAAATTTGTTCCAAATACAAGGAAAATCCGTGGATCAAACATCTCATTTTTAGTGACGGTTAATACCGTGCATAAGATTAAACACAAACTTGGAAAGAATCAACTATTTTATCTATAAAATTGTATCTGCTCTCAACACTGCAGTAGCCCAGAGTGTTTGGAAGGGGAATGGAGGGCAGGTGACCTGAAGCCCATTCCCGTGGGTCAGTGCATGCTGGGAGGGGAAATAAGCTACAGAGCAGACAATTTTCAGCTTGACTGGTTTTACTTTCTCGACCAGGCCTCATGAAAACAAACTGACAAAACAAAGGACACAAAATTAATGACCCATGCATTCTGTCAATTGACTCTTAGTAACAGTGGCTCGTTCACCTTAATTTTTTTTTTCACTTTGAGCATGTAGCCTAAGGCTTCGGTTAAGGTTCACTTAAGAATCCTTCAAAGGCATCACTTGGTTTTCATTAATTTGTTAACTGTAATATCTACTTTCTGCTCTACATCAATAAATATTCAAAATCCAGAAATAAAAATGATATGTTTTAATATTTCATTCTCTCACAGTCAAGGTAGACATTTTTTCATGGCTAGGCATGTCAGTGTCAGTTACATCAGTTGGGTTTTCATAACATTTAAAGAATATTTAAACCTCCTGGATTTCCTCAGAAGTCCAGTTGTGAGGTGTAAACTATCAGCTCTCCTAGAGGGATTGAATAACACTACAGCTACCTATTATTTCTATTTCTATTCATTACCCAATGATTTTTGTGATCCTTTACTTGTGCATTTGGTCCAAAATGACTATGTGTGAAACTTAGTTTAATAATTGATAAAAAAAAAAATCAATGTCAAGAAGAAATAAGGCCAAAAAAAAAAAGGTGGACTTTGGATTTTGGGTTCATTCTTCTTGCCTGGTAAAACCTACGCCTTATAAAAATCACTACATTCCTCTAGTGACATTTATCGCTTAACCTGTAGTACATGAGGCCAATGGAGTGTCCCTCTGTGGCAAATTATAATATGAATTCAATATTCACCATGCTCAATAACATTTCTTTGATAGGTTGGGGCCTTGAATGATCTTCTTAGAGAAGCAGCGTGGCCTAGTGGATAAAGCACGGGCCTGGGAGTAAGAAAGACTTGGGTTCTAATCCACGCTCCACCACTTATCTGCTGAATGACCTCGGGCAAGTCACTTCACTTCTCTGTGCCTCATTTACCTCATCTGTCAAATGGGATTAAGACTGGGATCCCAATGCAGGGCAGGGACTGTGCCAACACGATTTGCTTGTATCAATCCCAGCACTTAGTATAGTGCCTGGCACATAGTAAGTGCTTAACAAACACCACCATTATTATTATTATTATTGTTCATTCCTTTTCCCTATCAACTGGCTCACATTTGCTATCCCGATTACTGAAAAGTTAGTCCATTATCTAATCACAAACAAGTAAAGAAGCGTAAGGCATGAATGGAAGGTATTCAATCAGTAGATGGTATTTACTGAGGGTCTACTGGGTGAGCTTGGGAAAGTACAGTACAACAGAGTTTGTGGACAGGGTCCCTGACTACAAGGCCCTGACAGACCAGAGGAAGAGCTTACAGTTTGTAGGTATCCTGTCACATTATACTGTAACTGAATACCAAAATGCATCATAAGACAACCAACAGTTGCTTTGGGGTCTCATAGAAAGCCAGTTATTTCAGTTGGCATTGTAAAATCTCAATGTAAATCCCAATTATAATATTAAAAAAGGACCCAAAGAGATTAATAAAAAGCACCAAGGTGGTTGTCTTGAGGCGATTTTACATGAAAACAAATAGAAGTGGAGATATAGATTTTTCTTTTTTTAATTGGGAAATGTTCATTACAGGGGTAGAAACATGGCGACAAAAACATCTCCCAGAACAAACAATATCTGCTCACATCAACCCTGAAGTTTGTAAACTAATTCTTTAAAATACTACCCTTGGTGAACATGATTCTTTTGTCTTTATTTAGACATCTCTCAGGGGGATTGGATCCTAAAAATGAGACAAATGAAGGCAAGTGCCATTCCCAAATTTCCTATCTATAACCCTTCTGGACAGTTATAAAATGTAGTAGGATGATTTGGTGAGATCTACTCCACTCTAGACTTGTCTGTCAGCATTTCCAGTACAGTCCTTGATTTCCAGGGTTTTAGAACTCAACAGTGAAAAGTGATTTAAAAAAGAAAGTTGGCAGTAAGTTCTTGGCCTGGTTGTTTATCAAACTGAGCAAATCTTTCAGCTTAGCTATCTCTCAGTTCTGAAGGCCTAACTCTGATCTTAGTAATATTGGACAAGTCTTAGTAATATCAGACAAGCTTTCTTAAGCTTCAGTGCCAACAATAGGATTTTCCTCACTAAGTTCCCATTATAAGAGTTTCTTTCAGTTTTACTCCGGAAGCAGCCGGGACCCAGCTTACAGCCTACATAACTCAATAAGAGAAGCACAAGAAGCAGTGTGGTCTAGTGGAAAGATTAAAGGTCTGGGAGTCAGAAGACCAGGGATCATCGCCTAATGGAAAAAGCCCAGGCCCGGGAGTCAGGAGAAGCTGAGCTCTAATCCCGACTCCACTACTCTTCTGATGTGTCACTGGACACATGATGTGTCATTTCCCTTCGCTGGGCCTCAGTTCCCTCATCTGTAAAATGGGGATGAAAACGGTGAGTCCCACATGAGACAGAGACTGTGTATAACATTATTTCTTGTATCAAGCCCAGTGGTCAGTACAGTGCCTGGCACATAATAAGCACTTAACATATACCATCATTATTATTATCATTCTTATTATTTTGGCTTTACCATTTGCCTGTTGTGTGACCCTCTGCAAGCCACTCAATTCTTTGTGCCTCAGTTTTCTCACCTGTAAAATTGGGGATTTAATGCCTCTTAGTTAGACTGTGAGATAACCCCATGTGGGATAGGGACTGTGTCTGATAGCATTATCTTGAATCTGCCCCAGACCTTACCACGGTGCTTGACAAATAGTATGCACTTAAAAAATACCACAATTATCATTATTATTATTATTATAATGATGAATAACGCTTGAATGAATGACTGAATGAATGCCATAGGACCTCAAAGATAACACCACCAGCACCATCACCACTGGCAACTGTGGTAATTTTCAGAACTTCTCATCACTCTCCATCGCTGGCACAGTCATAGAATCATCCTGTACGTGAGGATCAGGAGACAAGAAAACAAAAGAGAAAGCAGCTCTAGCCGCAGGCACCGTAAACATTAAGCGTGACAACCCAACAAGGGGTGGCTTTGTCTGTGCAAAATGGGGCTGGGACTTGGGATCCCACTTTGGCCTTTTTAGTCACATACACAGTCATAGGTGACCTTTGTAGTCAGTGTTGTCTCCTACAAATATGAAAGACAACTTTAAAGAGCTCAATCGGCTCTCCCCTTCCTCCCTTACCTCACTGATCTCCTAGAGAAGCAATGGCCTATTGGATGAACCATGGGCCTGGGATCAGAAGGAGCTGGGTTCTAGTCACTTTTCTGCTGTGTGACCTTGGGTGAGTCACTTTTCTGTGCCTCAGTTGCCTCAATTGTAAATAGGGCTTAAGATTATGAGACCTCTGTGGGTCCTCACTTGCTGGTTGAAGCCCTTCCTTGTAATAATAATAATAGTAATTATGGCATTTGTTAATTGCTTACTATGTGCTGGGCACTGTTCTAAGCACTGGGATAAATTCAAGATAAAGGATAGTCGGGTTGGACACAGTCTCTGTTCCACATAGGGCTTACAGTCTTACTCCACATTTTATAGACGAGGGAATCGAGGCCCAAGGAAGTTGAGTGACTTGCCCAAGATCCCACATCAGACAAGTGATCAAGCCGGGATTAGAACCTGTGACCTTCTGACTCGCAGGCCCATGCTCATTCCGGCAGTATGCCGTAGGTATTTGGGTCTGTTTCCCTCAGGCACTTCGGCATACAGCCCAACTGCAGCCCAACATATCCATCTGTAATTACTTTAATCAATAATCAGATGTATTTATTGAGTGCTTACTCAGTGCAGAGTACTGTACTAAGTACTGGAGAGTATACAACAGAGTTGGTAGATATATTCCCTGCCAATAATGAGACTGCAGTCTAGAGGGGGAGACAGACTTCGATATGAATAAATGATGGATACGTTTATGTGTGCAGTGAAGTTGAGGGAGCGGAGAAAAATGGTGCAAGTCCAAGTGGTAGGGTAAGGCAGAAGGGAGAAGAGAAAGAAAAGGAAGACTTAGTTGGGGAAGGCCTCTTGGAGGAGATAAGCTTTTAATGAGGCCCTGAAGGTTTCAAAGGAGTTTCAAACGGAAACTTCTTACTAACGGCTTTAAAGCAGTCGATCACCTTGCCCCCTCCTACCTCACCTCGCTGCTCTCCTACTACAACCCAGACCACACACTTCACTCCTCTAATGCCAACCTACTCACTGTAGCTAGAGAAGCAGCGTGGCTCAGTGGAAGGAGCCCGGGCTTTGGAGTCAGAGGTCATGGGTTCGAATCCCGGCTCTGCCACTTGTCAGCCGTGGGACTGTGGGCAAGTCACTTCACTTCTCTGGGCCTCAGTGACCTCATCTGTAAAATGGGGATTAAGACTGTGAGCCCCACGTGGGACAACCTGATTTGCCCTGTGTCTACCCCAGCGCTTAGAACGGTGCTCTGCGCATAGTAAGCGCTTAACAAATACCAACATTATTATTATTAATCCCGGCTCTGCCACTTGTCAGCTGTGTGACTGTGGGCAAGTCACTTAACTTCTCTGGGCCTCAGTGACCTCATCTGTAAAATGGGGATTAAGACTGTGAGCCTCACGTGCAACAACCTGATTACCTTGTATCTATCCCAGTGCTTAGAACAGTGCTCTGCACATAGTAAGCACTTAAATACCAACATTATTATTATTACTATCTTGATCTCATCTGTCTCGCCACCGACCTCTTGTCCACTTTCCGCCTCTGGGCTGGAATGTCCATCCTCTTCATTTCTGACAATTACCCTCCCCACCGTCAAAGCTTTATTGAAGGCACATCTGCTCCAAGAGGCCTTCCCTGACTAATCCCTCATTTCTTCTTTCCAACTCCCTTCTGCATCACCCTGCATCACGCTCCCTTCATTCACACCTCCCTCAGCTCCACAGTAGTTACGTACACATCCATAATTCATTTATTTATATTAATGTCTGTCTCCCCGTCTAGACTGTGAACTTATTGTGGGGAGAGAATATGTCTACTAAGTCTATTGCACTGTACTCTCCCAAGCTCTTAGTACAGTGTTCTGCACACAGTAAGCACTCAATAAATATGATTGATTGAAGGTGGGGTAGCTGATGGTCTTTGGCTACGAAGAGGAAGGGAGCTCCAGGCCAGATGCTGGACAAGGGCAGAAGGTCAGCAGTGAGGTAGACAAAATTGAGGTGCAGTTCGTAGGTTGTCATTAGAGGAACCAACTGAGGTAAATCAGAGTACGAAATCAGAGAAGTAAGGTAGGAGGGGGCAAGGCTAAGGAGATTCTGTTTGATAAGGAGATAAGAAACTCCTGGAGTTTCTTGTGGAGTGGGGAAAACATGAACTGAATAACTATAGAAAAATGATCTGGGCAGCAGAGTAAAGTATGGACTGGAGTGGGTAGAGACAAGAGGCAGGTAAGTCAGCAAGGAGGCTGAGGCAGTAGTCTAGGTAGGATAGGATAAATACTTGGGTCACTGCGATAGCAGTTTGGATGGAGAGGAAAGGGTGGATTTTAGCAGTGTCGAGAACGTAGGACTGACAGGATTTGGTGACAGGTTGAATACGTGGGTTAAAGGAGTGAGGGGAATCAAGATAATGCAAAGGTTAGAGGCTTCTGAGACAGGGAGTGTGCTGGTGCTGTTTACAGTGATGTGAATGGCAGGAGGAGGGCTGGGTTTGGGTGGGAAATAATAATAATAACAAAAATGATATGTGTTAAGCACTTACTGTCAAGCACTGTTCTAAGTATTGGGGAAAGTACATTATAACAGAGTTAATCAGGTTGGACACAGTCCCTGTCCCACATGGGGCTCACAGTCTTAATTCCCATTTTACAGATAAGGTAACTGAGGCATAGTGAAGTGAGGTGACTTGCTCGAGCTCACACAGCAGGCAACTGGTGGGGCCGGAATTAGAACTCAGGTCCTTCTGAATCCCAGGCCTGTGCTCTATCCACTAGGCCACGCTGCTTCTCCTAGACCTATGAAAACAATCAATCTTAGCTCTGAAAATCTCTTAGTAAATCCCGCTACTCTGAAAATTTCCCTAAGATTATAAAACTAATTTGTAAATGTGTCGCTGGCCACGTTAGTCCAAGGGTGCCTTATCCAATCCATACCCTACCGCTAATAGAGTAAACTACAGTTGGGTAGTGGGCCCGGTCAAGTTAAATCTTTTCTCCATAGTCATGCAGAAGGATGCAGCGAGCCCAGATGCAGGTATTAGACTACAACCCTGGGAAAGTCTTTCAACTCAGCAGACATCATGCATCTAACAAAGTCCCAGAGAGAGTCAATCAAGAATCGGGGCGGGCAGATGATTAATCACTGGAGAAAAACACTCAAGATGTACAAATTATTCTCAACCATTTCACTCAATCAGCCAGACATAATGGATTGAGTCAAAGTCCAAAGAAAGCCAAGGAAAAGTTCGAATGTAGGTCGGGGAAGCGGGCCACAGACCCAAACTCTAACATTGGCCACACGGAGCTAAACGTTGATTCAGAATGCTGTTATTTCAGACGCGCGCTGAATAGAGATCCAGTGATAGACAAGGAAGTAGAAACCGGCACAAAGAAAGAAAGCCGAGCCATCCGGTGAGAAGCCGTCAAACGTAGCTTGGTGGCAGTGGGGGATCTGTCTCCAGAAGAAACTAATTGTCTTGTTCATTCTCCTCTCCAGCTGTGAGGCCTGGACTCTCTTCAAATGCCCTATCTAACTCACTGAGAATAAATCAGTCAATCAACTAATCAAGTATATTTATTGAGCACTTACTGTGTGCAGAACACTGTACAAAGTGCTTGGGAGAGTACAATATAACAGACTAGGTAAGCATGTTCTCTCCCTGCAGGAGAAATTCTATCAGTGTCACTTAGGGGCTGAGCAAAGGAACAAATGGGGAGAAAGGATCATGGACTATGGCCCTAAACTGTAAGCTCCTTGTGTCAAGGGATCACGCCTACCAACTCTATCATACTGTACTCTCCCACGCGGTTGATTCAGTGTTCTGCACAAAGTAAGCACTTAATCAATACTGTTGACTGTTTGGCATTCCAAATCAAAATCAGCTTCCTAGAACTGAAGCTCTGCTCGTATGAGCGCAGCCAGTGCTGGGTGAAACATACGATGAGGTTGGACAACAATTTCTACCCAATAGCATAACAATCAGAAACTGGGAAAATGAAGGCAAGGAGGATAAGGGAACAATTTAAGAATATGATTAAATGAAGCCTCAGATAATATCCACATCTAATTTATCAATCAATCAATCAATCAATGGGATCTATTAAGCACTTATTGTGTGCAGAGTACTTGGGTGAGTACAATATCACAGGGTTGGAAAACTTGTTCCCTGCCCACAAGGAGCTGACAGGCTAGAGGGGAGTTTACACTGTAGAGGAAAACAGGGAGTCTATTCCTGCAGCTTGGGCCACTATCCTTTGGTAAGGAGCTGCTCTTTTTGAGCAAAAGCTTCATAAGGTCAAAAGGCTAATAGGCCAAAGAAAATATGAGGCAAGTACTGAAAAACAAAAATGACAATCCTACTGTATGTGTGTGTACGCATATGTATGCATATAAATGTGTGTATATATATGTATATACAAACACACATATATATTTTATATATAATTTCTATATTCACACACATACACACACACACGGACAAATCTTTTGGACATGGCAAAACCCAAACCACATTTTGCCATGCACTTACTGCTTGAAATTTTAAACCACTGGGTATTTTCCAAGAAATCTGATCCATATGCTTCTGATTCCTTTACATTTAACTCATCAAATGTTGTCCTCTAAGTGCCATTTGATGCCCCCAAATCCCTGCTGAGCTTTTTCAGTGGAATTTTGTTGACTCTTTTGTTCCCTTGAAACAGTAACTTGCATCTGTCGAGAATAAATAAATGTGATGAGAGTAACACAAAATGTTATAAACCGACGCCAAAAGGTTTGGATTGGTTAAAGACTAAAACCACGGAAGGATATGCAGGGTTAAATTTCACAAAACAAATTTCCATACTCTACGTTTTTGTTTAGTCAGAGACTGATAGTGCAACATTGCAATCTTAGTGCTGAATGTAGCATGGCTTTGCTATTTCATTACCTAAAATGGCAAAAAAAATTCATCATAGGCATAAAACAAACCACAATTTTGCTTTTTTCTCTAAACTAGTCAATTTGTGTTTGTTTTTCAGATATTTCTTTGCACTGAATTAAGAGTAGACTAGGTTAATAATCACAGCTTTACAAAGTTACACATCCAAGTAACGGCAAAGGCAAATGAAGATGCTTTCTGATATTTTTCGGGAGATTGAGATTGACATGCATGTACTTTTACAGAGACAATAGCTTATGTTCCTTCAATAGAAGGCTAATTTTTAAAGAGAGTCAATAAGATATCTTCAATTAAAGTGAGCTTTGGGGAAATTTCTTCATATATATTCACATCATTCTTTAATATGTTTTAACTCATTTTCAGATGAGATAAAAAGTGGAGGAGGCTCTTACATTTAATGAAAGCAGAGCTTGGCATAGATTCAGTGGTCAGGTCAATGATGAGAACTCCAAGAGGGCTAATTTTAGCATCACTGCATTGAGAGATATTGACGTTCACTTAGCAATTCCTCACAGCATCTTGTGAGTCGAGGTGCTACTATTTCCGTCTTGTAAGTCAGAGTACTTAGATAATACTAATAATGGTGGTATTACTGCGATGAAACAGAAAATGCTACCGAATTGCCCAAGGTCACAGACCAAGCAAGTGGCAGAGTCAGGATTAGAACCCAGGTCCTCTGACTTCCAGGTCCGTCCTCTTTCCACTAGGTTCTGCTGCTTCCCAGGTTACCAAAGGACTGTAAGCTCACTGTGGTGAGGGAATGTGTCCGTTTGTTGTTGCGTGGTACTCTCCCAAGCACTTAGTACAGTGTTCTGCACACAGTAAGCGCACAATAAATTCGACCGAATGAATGCTTCGGGGCTGTCCTGTCCCTAATCAGTAGCCAAGGCACAGTTGAAACGCCTGGTCCCCGGCTCAGCCTGCCGCTTAACCCTCTGAGAGTGATACTTCCTTTGGCTAACCCTAAGGGCCTCCCAGAGTCAGGTTATCATCACCTTTTTACAGATGAGCAACTGAGGTGGGAGGAGGTTAATTAACTTGCCTGAGGTCACTCAGTGAGGCAGGTGGATCCTAGGGCCACTTCCTGGCACTAACCATTTGGGCTTTATAGAACTTTGCTCAACTGTGTGCCTGTAGGGGAGAACATTTGCTCATGGGTCAGAATATTGCCATCTTTTATATATATATATATATATATATATATATATATATATATATATATATGTGTATATTCATGGGCCAGCAATTACGTCCTATAATCAGAAAACAAGTGGTCCGGCGACAGTACCCGACTGAAGTCGGCACTGACCAAAGGATGTGAGAGAAAACAGAGACACAGATGAGGGAGCAGCTGGTTGGGGTCTGGGGTGCCCTAGGCTGGGCAGCTCAGAGAGGGTTCCATTGTTCTGCCCCCACCTCGCACCTGGCTTCCTGCAATCCCGGCCCAACACACCATTCCCCCCCAACCATCCCCACAAGGAGCAGAGAGAGGGCAAAGGAGGAGAACGGAGTTGGATGACTGAGATGTCAGGAATGTTGGGAGAGTCTGGTTTAAAGATAGTGCTGCTTCAATCGGTGAGCAGCCTGAGGATTGCTCTGTTTTGCATGAATTGTTCCTGTTGTAGAGCTGAATTACACTGTCATTCTAAACCTATAGGAATCTAGAAGCAAAGAGGGGACCTAATAATAAAAAATAATTAGGGTACACGTTAAGCGCTTACTACGCGCCAAGCACTGTTCTGAGTTCTGGGGTAGATATACGTTATACAATATGGACACAGTTTCTGTCCCACCTGAGACTCACACTCTTATCCCTGTTGTACAGATAAGGTAATTGAGGCACAGAGAAGAAAAGTGACTTGACTAAAGGCACACAGCTATGTTGCAGACCTGGGATTAGAACTCAGGTCCTTCTGACTCCCAGACCCATGCACAATCCACGGAGCCATGCTGCTTCCTCAGATGCCTTAAAATTTCTTGCACAGGGTATAGGACGATCACCCATTATCTGTTCCCATATTTTCTTGTGGCTGGTGATCACTGGCCTCAGAAAGCTGATGGGAGATGCTGTCTCAGAACACCTCTTGGGTTTCTTGATCCTCCAGAAGCTTGACAATTGGTCCGCCTAATGAATTGGGGGCTGCTTTTCGGCATACTGATTGATCCATTTGAGAAGCGGTATGGTCTAGTGGATATAATATGAGAGTCAGAAGGATCCCGGCTCTGCTGTGTGACCTTCACTGAGTCACTTCGCTTCTCTGTGCCTCAGTTACCTCATCTGTAAAATGGGGATTGACACTGTGAGTCCTATGTGGGACAGGGACTGCATCCAACCCAATTTGCTTGTATCCACCCTAGCGCTTAGTACAGTAGCTGGAACATAGAGAGCACTTACCAAATACCATTATCGGAGGGAATGAAACGATGGTGAGTTCAGCATTCAACACCTACCATGCTTTCACCTTTCAAGTCCCACTGCCGGCCAATCAATCACATCCTACAGAATTCTGGGAAAACTCTACCCAGAAATATTTTCCTGAGCAACATTAATGGCACTGAATAGCTCTACCTACATAGGCTGTTACGTACTGGACAAAGAAACGGAAAAGAGAATTTAAAAAGTCATCCAAGATTCTGGCAAATTGGCAAAAAGATGGAATTGCTGCAATGGGGAATCAAGATTCATAGTAGATTGAGAACCAAAAGTGTTTTTATGACTGTGAGACATGAAGACATTTCTGGAGCAGTGTAACCAGTATCACCTATGAACCCTGATGAACACAAACAGCAAGACAAGACTTCCAAAATGAAGATTTGGA
Organism: Ornithorhynchus anatinus; assembly: GCF_004115215.2. NCBI lineage: Eukaryota > Metazoa > Chordata > Mammalia > Monotremata > Ornithorhynchidae > Ornithorhynchus > Ornithorhynchus anatinus. The sequence goes on from NC_041728.1 coordinate 162,912,609, forward strand.
ATGTAGTCAGTTCACTAGTATTGAAGTATTGCTGCCAATGACACTGTTGCTGGGTGATAAATGTGAGGAGAATGGATGATAGCAGGATACCCAAGCAGCTGCTCTGAGGCTCTTGAAAGGGGATAAATGTAACGTGGGAAAGCAGGAAAAATATTTAAATTCATACTAAAGCACAGTCACAAATTATGCAACCTCACAAGCAACGGGTGATGATTTGAAGGCCAACTGGTTATGAACAGCCATTCTTAGCACTTGGGAAAGCCCAAAGAGAAGCAGTCATATGCTCCCTGCCTTTAAGGAAGTTGGGCAGGGATTGTCTCCATCTGTTCCCGAATTGTACATTCCAAGCACTTAGTACAGTGCTCTGCACACAGTAAGCGCTCAATAAATACGATTGAATGAATGAATTCATATGCTCCGGCGCTTGGTACAGTACCTGGCACAGAGTAAGTGTTTAACAAATACCATGGGAAAAAAAAAGGAGTTCTCAGTTCTAAAGGGAAACTGATAGGGATTATTTGCAAATAGTGGAATAATAATAATGATTATGGTATTTGTAAATGATGATGATGGCATTTTTTAAGCGCTTACTATGTGCCGAGCACCGTTCTAAGTGCACTGGAGTAGATACAAGGTAGTCAGGTTGTCCCATGTGGGGCTCACAGCCTTAATCCCCATTTTACAGATGAGGTAACTGAGGCACAGAGAGGTCAAGTGACTTGCCCAAAGTCACACAGCTGATCAGTGGCGGAGCCGGGATTTGAACCCATGACCTCTTACTCCCAAGCCTGTGCTCTTTCCACTATGCCATGTTGTTTCACTGTGTGCCAGGCACTGTACTGAGCGCTGGGGTGGTTACAAGCAAATCAGGTTGGACACAGTCCCTGTCTCCTGTGGGGCTCACAGTCTCAATCTCCATTTCATAGATGAGGTAACTGAGGCATAGAGAATTAAGTGACTTGCCCAAGGTCACCCAGCAGACAAGAGGCAGAGCCAGGATTAGAACCCATGACCTTCTGACACCCAGGCCTGTGCTCTAACCACTACACATCCTATAATGGGATATGATATTGGGAGACAAAGATACAATTGGGCGGGTGTTTGCTCTGTGTTGCCCTTACATTTTCTTCCTTTATTCACCTCTTCCTCAGTCCCACAGAGCTTCAGTACATATGCATAATTTCTTTATTTCTATTAATGTCTCCCTCCCCTCTAGACTGTAAGCAGGGGCAGGGAATGTGTCTATGTCTAACTCTGTGCTCTGCACACAATAAGCGCTCAAAAAACACTATTGACTGATTGAATGACTTTACAAAGACTGGGTACTAAGAAACAGTCACAGGCCCTGTAGGTTGAAATGCACTGACAAGAGGAAGGAACTGTATTCTGCTCACAACATAAAACAGCATTGTTTTTACAGACACAGCCAGATGCATGGATAGGATTCGATGGGCAAGAACAACATCTTCTAAAGGGAAGACAGCTACATTATACGCACAGAGACGCACACCAAAAAAAAAAAAAAATACAAACACAAAATTGCTTAGATAACAATATTGCTATCTTGTCAGAACAAGATAACTTCCCTTCCAACACCTTGAACTACTACACAGTCGATAACTCCTCTCTGATTAAAGAGAGTCTGTGGAACAAGCAACCATCTGTAAAGGATGAGCATGTCAAGCAACAAGTGAACACTCGTCAGCACCGCTGCTCGCTTGATTTATTTAAAAAAGGCAGCACCAACGTTGTAGTCCTTCCTAAATTCCTACAATATCCTGCTTTTTCATTTCCAGGTGATGATTCGTCCATGAAACGTACGGCACCCCAATAATGGGAGATTAAGGTAGGCAGACTAGGCTGGAGAGAAACGTGGGGCCTCAAAAACCTGCTTCTGCCAAATGGGGGCTGCATCCCTGACAGGTCGGAAACATTTATATCTTCCTGGGTTTCCTTCTTGCTGCTGGTGCTTTCCTGTTACACAACCAACACAATTTATGAGCGAGTTTTGTGGTGCCTGATTCTTCTCCTGGGACAGGAAAAGCCAGACTTAAGTCCATTAAACCTTGCCTGAACTGGGTGTTTTTGTTTGGTATTTGTTAAGCATTCATTATCTGTCAAGCACTGTTCTATGTGCTGGGGTAGGTACAAGCAAATCACTGAGACAATGTGGGCAAAATGTTTTGTGCTTCTTGGAAAAGAGGTGTTATGCAGATTTGGGGTATATTATAGAAATGGGAAAATTATGCCCTAGGCTTAGGATCACAAGGGAAACAGAGAAACAAGCCTTTCTAATCCAGTTCCTCACATTCAACGCTTGACTAGGATTGTCTGAGAACACTGCTTGACTTCGTGAAAAGATTTATAAGGCTTCATAAAAATCCCAATAGCCCAAAGATGGCATTTAACACATTCTAAGTGGTCGTCTTCCAAGTGTTTTTAATGCTCTGCCTAAAACGTTCTTCAAAATGCTGGCTCTCATCTGATTTCACAAGATTATTTTAAAAATCAAATCAAACCAATATAAATAATGGGTAGAATTACTAACCTGCGGGGATTGTCATCCTAAATTTCCTGGAGCTTTCTATGTAACTATAAGCATGACTGGTGTATTTACCGAAAGTAGTATATACTGTATAATGTTCACTGAAAACTCATGTAACCAATGCAATATGATAACCACTAGGGTGCTACTGTGACGTAAAGGATATATTACAACTTTATCCAATTCAAACAAGAAAAAAATCTGCTCTAATGGTTCTACCCTCTAAACAAATACCTCGGCTGCCCAACGGAACTTAAAATTCAAGGTTAGCAAGTTATTCTTACAATAAAAATAATCATCAGTTGCATTTATTGAGTGCTTACTGTGTGCAGAGCACTGTACTCAGCACTTGGGAGAGTACCACATGACCGAGTTGGTAGACACATTCCCTGCCCACAACAAGCTTACAGTCTAGTAAACAACTCTCCTTTACAATATAAATAATAGCGGTGGTGGTATTTACTGAGCACTTACTATGTGCCAGGCACTGGGGTGGATACAAGTAAATCGTGTTGGACGCAGTCCCTGTCCCACGTGGGGCTCACGGTCTCAATCCCCATTTTACAGCTGAGGTAACTGAGAAGTAAAGTGACTTGCCCAAGTCACACAGGAGACAAGTGATGGAGCAGGAATTTTAACTCATGACCTTCTGACTCCCAGGTCTGTGCTCTATCCACTACGCCATGCTGCTTTGGGCCTCTGACCAGTGAATTTCAGAAAGCATTTAGAGGGGCTGGATTTGGTTGAAGTAAAATAAGCCCGGGCCACAGCTGGGCTGATATTCTTTCACTCATTTATTCGGTTATGTTTATTGAGTGCTTACTGTGTGCAGAGCACTGTACTAAGTGCTTGGGAAAGTACAATAAATGGTAACATGCCCTGCCCACTACGAGTTCACAGTTTACAGTGGAGGAGACAGACATTAATACAAAGAAATAAAATTACAGTCACGTATATAAGTGCTTTGGGGTTGGGAGGGAGGGAGAGCAAAGGGATAAATAAAATTATAGATATGCACATAAGCGCTTTGGGGCTGGGAACGGGGTAGAGCATGGGGAGATGCAGAAGGGAGTGGAAGATGAGGAAAAGTGGAGTTTAATCTTGGGAAGGCCTAATGAAGGAGATGTGCTTTCAACAGGCTTCATTGAGGGGGAGAGTGGTTGTCTGTTGGATTAAAGGAGGGAGGGCGTTCTAGACCAGAGGTAAGATGGGGGCTAGGGAATGGAGGCGAGACAGGTGAGATGGAGGCACAGTGAGAAGGTTAGCACTAGAGTAGCCTAATGTGCAGGCAAGGTTGTAGGAAGAGAGAAGCAAGGTGAGGTTGGAGGGGGAAAGGTGATGGACTGCTCGAAGGTCAATGGAGAGGAGTTTCTATCTGATACGGAAGTGGATGGGCAGCCATTAGAGTTTTTGGAAGGACAGGGGTGACATGTCCAGAACGTTTTTGTAGAAAAATGATCCGGGCAGCAGAGTGAAGTATGACACGGTGTTTCTCCATGAAATTGTTGCGTGATCAGAACCAGCAGATCCAGTGTCCTGGATCTCAAAATGCCAGTTTCATTTTCTGGAGACACTGCTGGATGCTGGGCTGCGAGCAGGAGACGGTGTGATCAGAGAAGATCACAGGAAGGGCCAACTGAGCCACTCAGGTGTATGTATGGCGCTAAGTCAGATAGAAGCCCAATTTTACAGCCATTTTTATTCTAAGCAATGAGAGAAGCAGCTTGGCCTAGTGCAAAGGGCATAGGGCAGGCCTGGGAGTCAAAAGACTTGAGTTCTAATCCTGCCTCTGCCATTTACCTGCTGGGTGACCTCCGTTAAATCACTTAACTTCTCTGCATCTCAGATTCTTCAACTCTAAAATGGGGATTCAGTACCTGTTCTTCTCCCTCACTTAGACTGTGAGGCCCAGGTGGGATGTGGCCTCTCTGACCTGCTTAACTCGTATCTACCCCAGTGCTTACAACAGCACTTCACTCACAGTAAAAACTTAATAATAATAATAATAATGTTGGTATTTGTTAAGCGCTTACTATGTGCCGAGCACTGTTCTAAGCGCTGGGGTAGCCACAGGGGAATCAGGTTGTCCCACGTGGGGCTCACAGTCTTAATCCCCATTTTACAGATGAGGTAACTGAGGCACCGAGAAGTGAAGTGACTTGCCCAAAGTCACACAGCTGACAAGTGGCCGAGCCGGGATTCAAACCCATGACCTCTGACTCCAAAGCCCGTGCTCTTTCTACTGAGCCCATTATCATTATTATTAGTAGTAGTATATTGAAACCTAAGGCCTTTTAACAGAGAGTACGGACTGTCGGTTAAAGGCCTTGGAACAAGCCAAACTCATCTGCTGCTGGCAGAGTGGCAGCCAAAGTCATATGTAGACACCGAGAAGAAAATGGAGTCAAGAAAACTAAAAGAGTGACCAAATGATTTTCTCAAGATGTAATATTCCCCAGAGACAGACGGTGCTTCTTAAAAATCTATGGCTGTTAACTCATAGCAGACCTACTGAAGGCGTAACTGGGTTTGTCCAAAAGTATATTAGTTGTCATATATCCCACTCCCTATCTGTATATTTGAAAAAAAAAAAAGGCTTTTCCTATCCACTTGGGAATCAAACTTGGAAAAGGGATAATGAAACGAGTAATAATAGCCTTAGAGGATATTTGAGAATGAAGTAATTTACATTTTTCCACGTTAGTGTTTCATTTTTCCCAACCAGATTGTTTTATAATTTCTGGATTCAAAATTTAGATGCTCTTATAACTGACTGGTCTCTTACTTCTTGGAGTCAGAGACCATGTCATTTCTGCTGTATTGATGCTAGCAATGTGCCTTGTTCTAGCCAACCCTCTCTCAATTTAAGGGATTAAGGACAAATTCTAATCACTTTAAAAACTCACTCGATGCACTTTTCACCTTCAATTAGGCCATCATTCTGGCTCTATTACACAGGCGAAATGAAGTGAAAATTTGAGCAAGTGGCCATGAAGGTAGCCAGTAGGAAAAACTGGTAAGAAAAAATAATCTGATTTCAGAAAACAACTATTGAGGAAAATGTCCTTAACTTCCCACTGCATTTGTCCTGTGTACACAAATATGAAAGTTGGCATTCACTGTGGAAGTGAACATTTTATATTGTAGTACTGAGTCCCAGAAAGGAAATTAAGAATCCAAAAACCTAAACAATTTTAAATATATAGACCCTTGCCCATATTAGAAAAAAACAAAAACCTATCCTATTTAATTCTCCTATTTAATTTAATTCTCCCATTTAATTCTATCCTATTTAAACACGCCCCTTCCTTTCTTCAAAGCTAATTCAGCCTATAAGGTCATTGTGGACAGGGATTCTGTAAAACGGTACTCCTCCAAGCACCTAGTACGGTGCTCTTCGCACAGAAAGAGTGCTCAATAAATTTGGTCGATTGAATTTTCTCTTCCAAAGACTCTTCCCACATTATCTCTAATCCCAAAGTCTAGGAGGAGACAGTGGCCCACAGAGGTGCCACAGTGACTGAGAGGTCGAGGAAGATGAGGACAGAGTAGAACACACAGGACTTGGAAATAAGGCGGTCTTGGTGACCTTAGAGAGTACTACAGGACTCAGTGGAGCGAGGTGGGCAAAAAGCTGATTGTTGTCGACAAAGAGTTTGCGGAAAAGTGAAGGCAGAGGGTGTACACAACCCATTCAAAAAATCAGGACAGGAATGGGAACAGGGATGTGGGACCGGCAAGAACTGTGGGATCTGGGCACAATAGTGATCAGAAGCAGAAGGAGAAACTGTAGAACCTCAAGATCTGCAGGGAGGCACATGATAACAATAACTGTGGTACTTATTAAGGACTAACTATGTGCCAAGCACTATATTTATCCCCGGGATAGATTTAGGATAAGCCTGACACAATCCCTATCCCTCATGGGGCTCTTAGTCTTGGTAGGAGAGAGAACATGCCTTCCTTTATCAATCAATCAATTGATCAATTGTGCTTAGTGAGTATTTGGCGTATGCAGAGTGCTTTGGGGAGGGAAGGAGGGAGAAATAATAACAGTAATGTTGGTATTTGTTAAGCGCTTACTATGTGTCGAGCACTGTTCTAAGCACTGGGGTAGATTTAGGGTCTTCAGATTGTCCTACATGAGACTCACCGTCTTAATCCCCATTTTACAGATGAGGTAACTGTTAAGTGACATGCTCAGTCACACAGTTGACAGGTGGCAGAGTCGGGATTAGAACCCATAACCTTGAGAGAGAGAGATAATAAAAAGGGAAAAAGAAAGGAAGAAGGAAAGAAAGAAAAAAGAAAGACTAGTTATCCTTGTTCCAAACTAGCAATTTTTTCCACCAAGGTTCGAAATAACTCATTTGGTACCAAAAAAAAAAAAAAAACCCACTTGTCCACATATTTTTATTTAACACAGTCACCCTGGCTTACACTTGTTTTAGAAACAGAACTTAAGCCTTGACAGGTTGTTCATATTTTCTAGTCATTCTCTAGGGAGCACCTATTGGCTTAGTTGCAAACACTTTTTGGCTCTCCTCTTCAGTTGCAAATAACGTCATTGTTCTTAGTTAAATCTATGAAAATTATATCTACACCTTTCATTCCTGGCTCTATGCTTACCTAACCTAAGTGGCAAAGAGCTGCACTGCTTTCTCAATCAACCTGCATTTCACAAACTCTAAAGTGGCAAAATCCTGACTCTTAAGAGTATCTCCACATTCAGCTCAGTTGTTTTCTGGCTATAGGAGCCCCCATCAAAATAGTAGAATCAAGGCCAAATTCTAGCTTTTGACAGTATAGGCTGGTGAAGAAACCCTTGAAGATTGCAATCCAAGTGAAAAAATGTGTTGCCTGCAACCTTTATTCGGGGATGAAAAAGTTCCTTTTGGCTCCGGGAGCAGGGGTGGAGGAATACAGTTGTAAATGGAATATATATTCACATTTAAACACTGTGCTACACATGGGACATCTTTGATTTAAACTAAAAATGCACTTTGTTCTGTGTGATCTGAAAATTTCACCAAGAAGAAAACTACCTGCTGGAAATACCCAGAACATTCTGGTGAAAGTGAATGCCAAAGTCACCAATTACATAAATAAATTGGTAAAGTTAACACAGATCATGAAGCATGGTGTCAAAATCACTGCATTAGTAACTAGTTTAGAATGAAATAAAAATAGCAAAAGTGCATTTTGCTGCAAATACCCAAGCCTATTTGAATACCTGAGTCAAACCAGGGAAAGAAATAATGCCCCACCTCTATTTTGTCTTTAGATTATTAGAAAGCCACTGTTATATACATGAGATGTCATCACTGCAATTGAAAAGCAAGGGACTGTGACAACTTATAAACAGTATAGTGGTTGGCCTTGGATTTTCTGATGAGACCATAACAAAAGACCAACTGTAGCATCCCCATCGCTTCGCCCAAAGTATGAAACGTATTGATTAGGTGTATTTTTTCCACAGTCCATTTACTCCCGAACAGCATTTTGACACCATCCTAATCAAGGAGGACTACTGTCAATATTAGGCTTAGCCTAAATGCTGAAGACAAAATAGAGGGCAAGCCAAATTGGGCCCCCAAACTCCTTTTTCCTTGATTTTCCAGATCTGCCGACTGAATTCTCCAGATCATTAGACTGATGCTACACTTAGAATGCCTGGCACATTGTAAGGGTTTAACAAACACCATAAACCCCCCCAAAAACAGCATTTAGACTTTTAATCTGAGACCGTTGCTTTCTGAAACCCCAATTTCCCAGGTCTTATCATTCATTCAACAGTATTTATTGAGCACTTACCATGCGCAGAGCACTGCACTAAGCGCTTGGAATGTACAATTCGGCAACAGATAGAGACAATCCCTGCCCAATAACAGGCTCACAGTCTAATCGGGAGAGACAGACGGACAATAAACACTGTACTATCAGAAAGCAGACTTGGTAGATGGGCATCTGTTGTTAATGATGTTGCTCCCACACATTTCTTCAGTGAAACTGTACATTTCCTATCATAAATGAATGTTCCTGAAGTCTGCTGTTGCTATAGTCAGGTGATTAACCAACTTCAATTATTCAATCAAAAATTTATTAAGGTCTTACTCTGTTGTAGAGCACGGAACTAGATGCTTGGGAAAATAAAATTGAATGAATGAGTGTGATACCTGCCCTCAAAAAAATTTATAATCTAGCGGGGGACGCAGACACTAAAATAAATTACAAGTTCAAGGAAGCAACAGATTAAAAAAATATGTACCCAAATGTTTCAAGGTGTGGAAAGGAGGGGAGGTTTGAGTACCCAAGTGCCTAGAGGACTTGGAAGTGGTAAAATGGCAGTAGGGAGGGAAATAAGCTGGAGAGGGTGAATCACTGATCAAGAAAGTCTCCCTCGAGGAGAGGAGATGGGATTTCAAAGGAAGAAGGTGAGAGCAGTGGTCTGCCAGATGTGAAGGAGGGGGAGGAGGGGGAATTCCAGGTAGAAGAAAAGGTTTGAGCAAGAGGTTGGCAGAGAGATGAGAAAGAAGCTCCGAGAATTGGCTGGCTTGAAAGCCTGGCCTTAGACATGTGTGAGCTGGGTTGAAGTGGAAGAGGAGTAAGAATACATTGGGGGAGAGAGAGATGATTAAGTGACTTAAAGCCAAAGATTAGGAGCCCAGAGTTAGGCGGGGAACTCTGGGATGTATCCACAAGCTAATCAGTGCATATTCACCTACCTTCGACACTGAAAATCTGCATTTCTTTTGCCCCTCATAAAATAACGGAGTATGACCAGATCATACCTTTAAAGGCCAGCCCAACAAAGCCACAGTTAACTAGATTTTTTTTTTCATTGACACTTTTGCTTGGAAGCAGGGGAAGCAGCGTGGCTCAGTGGAAAGAGCCTGGGCTTCGGAGTCAGAGGTCATGGGTTCGACTCCCGGCTCTGCCACTTGTCAGCTGTGTGACTGTGGGCAAGTCACTTCACTTCTCTGGGCCTCAGGTACCTCATCTGTAAAATGGGGATTAACTGTGAGCCTCACGTGGGACAACCTGATTAGCCTGTATCTCCCCCAGAGCTTAAAACAGTGCTCTGCACATAGTAAACGCTTAACAAATACCGAATATATTTTGCTTGGGCATGCACTTTTGGAAAAATGATGCAAGTAAAGGATTGCTTTTCTTCCTAAGAATCTTAATCCCCACAACCCTCCATTCCATAGTGGCTCTATAGACCTGGCCTTAGAATCATAAATTACCTTAGGTTAAAATTCTAAAGTATACAGATGACTTGGGGCTCAGTACTGCTACCTGACGCTAATCTGTGAATGGTTCAAAACTGTATTAGCTTAGTAAAATAGAAGAGCCCAGAAACTAGGATTTTCTTTGCCCCTACTAAAGCAAAATTGCTATATTGAATTCCTTCAGGCAGAGCTGAATTGGGGATACCCTTAGGCACTGATTCACCTATCATTCTAAATCTCTTTAAATGCAGTGATGCACCCAATATACCCACTTTACATGGCCACAGATGTGGGAAGTGTTGTTCACTACACCACAGTTTGATTCGTTAATTCATTCAATCGTATTTATTGAGCGCTTACTGTGTGCCGACCACTGCACTAAGCGCTTGGAAAGTACAATTCGGCAACAGATAGAGGAGATCCCTACCAAAGAACAGGCTCACGGTGTAGAACTATCGATGGTATGTGCCAAGCACTGTTCTAAGCGCTGGGGCAGATACAAGGTAATGAGGTTGTCCCACTCGGGGCTCACGGTCTTAATCCCCATTTTACAGATGGGGTAACTGAGGCTCAGAGAAGTGAAGTGACTTGCCCAAAGACCCACAGCTGACAAATGGCAGAGCCGGGATTAGAACCCACGACCTCTGCCTCCCAAGTCCACGCTCTTTCCACTAAGCCACGCTGCTTCTCTACTTGCCATACTCACCAATTCCAAATATCACAGTCAGTGGCATTCAGTAAATCCAATTTATTGAATGGCATCAAGGCTCAGTGGAAAGAGCACAGGTTTGGGAGTCAGAGGTCATGGGTTCGAATCCCCACTCTGCCACTTGTCAGCTGTGTGACTATGGGCAAGTCACTTAAAACTTCTCTGGCCCTCAGTTCCCTCATCTGTAAAATGGGGATGAAGACTGTGAGCCTCACGTGGGACAACTTGATTACCCTGTATCTATCCCAGTGCTTAGAACAGTGCTCTGCACATAGTAAGCGCTTAACAAATACCAACATTATTATCATTCCAAACCCACAGGACCATACAGGTTCCTGTTTTCTCTCTCTCTCTCTCTCAATCACCAGATAGATCAATCAGTGGCATTTATCGACCCCCTACTGTGTGTGGAGAACTGTAGAGAAGCAGAGTGGCTTGGTGGAAAGAGCACAGACTTGGGAGTCAGAGGTCATGCGTTCGAATCCCGGCTCTGCCACTTGTCAGCCGTGTGACTGTGGGCAAGTCACTTCACTTCTCTGTGCCTCAGTTCCCTCATCTGTAAAATGGGGATTAAGATTGTGAGCCTCACGTGGGACAACCTGATGACCCTGTATCTACTCCAGCGCTTAGAACAGTGCTTTGCACATAGTAAGCACTTAACAAATACCAACATTATTACTAAGCAGTTGGGAGAGTACAATTCAGTAGAGTTGGTAGACGAGCCTACAGTTTAGAACTATCTGGATTGCTAGATAGATGATGGGCTAAAACTGGAAGGTGGTTGGAACATTATCTACAGGTACACCGGAATCCAGAGTGATATACTAGGGGAATAGTTGGTCAATCATTCTATCAACTGCATTCATGGAGTGTTTACTACGTGCACAGCACTGCACAAAGTGCTTGGGAGAGTAGACTAGTGATTCTTGATTCTATTTATTGCCATTGTTCTTGTCTGTCTGTCTCCCCCGATTAGACTGTAAGCCTGTCAAAGGGCAGGGACTGTCTCTATCTGTTACCGATTTGTACATTCCAAGCACTTAGTACTGTGCTCTGCACACAGTAAGCGCTCAATAAATACTACTGAATGAATGGACTACAACAGGCAAACAAGTTCCCTGTCCGTAAAGAGCTTATAATATTATAATTATAATACATAATTTAAATATATGTACATAGGTTCTGTGGGGTTGGGAGTGGGGAAATTACGAAGTGTCCATAGGTCACGGATTGAAGCACGTAGGTGGCATAGAAGGGAGAGCAAGCCGGGAAAAAGAGATCTTAATCGGGGAAGGCCTCTTGGAGGAGATGTGACCTTACTACTTAGAGGCTCCAAATGCAGCTTGTCCTAGTGAAAAGAGCACAGGCCTGGAAGTCAGAGGGCCTACGTTCTAACCAGGGCCCTGCCAAATGCTGCTGTGTAACCTTGGGCAAGTCATTTAACTTCACTACGCCTCAGTACTCCCGCTCTCCCTCCTACTTAGACTGTGAGCCCCATACGGGACAGGGACTGGGTCTAACCTAATTAACTTTGGTCTAATTAACTAACCTACCCAATGCTCAGACCAATGTTTGATACAAAGTGTCATATTAAAAAAAAAAGGTTTCTGCAAAGTGGTGGGGGAAGCCCGAGTCAGAGGACACAGAGCAATTCACCATGAATAAAATAATTAAAAGATAGCATTCTCCTATTTCTCTTAGACTATCACATGACCTGGGTTTGTGAGGTAACAAGGAAGCAGCAGCAGCAACGAAATCTCATGCTGGACAAGGCAGTGCAGGTCACGGGTTACATTTATGTGTCTATTTTCCCAGGTATCTGCACTGATCAGTTATTACAGGCACAGCGACTGAAGTTGAATTGGTTGACACCCACAAAAGAAGTTAAGACTACTATAAATCCGGGCGGTGGAGCTCCATCATACAAGACTGTGCTCCCTGAAATGGGACTTTGAAATACTTCTCCTTCAGAACCTATTATGACTAGTTCAGCATCCAGTGACTGAAGATAATGAAAGCACTATACCCTTGAATGGTGCTTTCATTTTTGATAATTGATCCATTGATGGAGCTCAAAGAATCCCACAAATGAAGATCCAGTCGTAGAATCCTTCCAGCATTTTTGCTTCTCGGTTTTCAGTGGACGTCTCCAATCCATCACCTGGTATGTGCCAGGCATTTCGACAAGAGGGTGTTGTCTAAGACAATATGGCTACTAGCCAGTGACAAAGTAGGGGATGCTGTTTAACCTTGGAATCCTCTTCCACTAAATAATTTCTTTTAATTACCTTTAAGTCACCATAAATAAGAGGAATTAGCACAACAAAAGAAAATGAACTTAGATAGAGCAACATTCATTGCCTAAAAAGCATTATAAATCTGATGAATGATAGGATGACTGGGAATTACTCTTCAGGGTTGTCGAAGCCTTGCAAGAGCCAAGAGCAGCCCAAAAGTTATAACTCCACTTCTCTTTATGCTGAACGAGTTTGTTCTGTTAACGGAGACCGTGGTTCAAAAAGTTAGGAGACGTTTTGTGGAAGAATGGGACAAGATTCTAACCGTAATCAGGTCAGCAAATATGCCAAGGGAAGGGCATATTACTCACTGCTATTGTTTGCATTTTCACTCTCTTTGCAAAATACAAACTGCTTTAAAATCTTCATTGGTTTCTAAAAAAAAATAACTTTCAGAGGAAAGTCAGCATTACCATCCTTACTCCTGAAACAGGTTAACAGAGGCACCAATGTGTTCACTTTCCCTAAACTCAGGTTCTAACCTAAGGTCAGAGATAAAAACCATAAATGACCTGTTTGCCTGGGGCTGCCTTTTTTTTAAAAAAAAATGATATTTGCTAAGCACTTACTAAGTGCCAGGTACTGTACCAAATGCTGGAGTAGACACAAGCTAATCAGGCTGGACGCAGTCAGTGTCCCACAAGGGGCTTAGTCTTTAATCTCCATTTTACGGACTAGTTAACCGAGGCACAGAGAAGTTTAATGACTAGCCCGAGTTTACACAGAAGAGAAGTGGCGGGGCGGGGATTAGAATCCAAGTCCAGGCCCGTGCTCTATCCACTAGGCCACTGTGCTTCTCTTTGCCCTTGCCCTGAACAACTTCCCACCGTGCAACTCCCAACATGGGAGTGCAGACCCTATCCCTTGACATCTGTCTACCAAACTGTTGGAATGCTGGAGAAACTACAACAGCTTGGAACTGGAGACTGGATGGTCTGGCGTTGGGCAGCGCATGGGGGCTACCTTTTCTGAGCAGTACTTGTAGGGCCCATTCGGCCCTCGTTTTCAATCCCTTTTCTTTTTTAAAATATTGCCTTTATCTGTTATTTAAATTCTCTCTCCTACGTGTCTGTCCCTCTTCTTAGACTGTGAGCGCATTTGGGAGCAGAAAATGAATCTCATTTATTTTGTCTCTTTATTTTGTGCAGTGCCTAGCACAATACTTGGAATGGAGTAAATCAGGACATAGAGCATTGGTCTAAGCACTGGAGTAGATACAAATTCATCAGGATGGACACAGTCCCTATCCCACATGAAGCTCACACTTTTAATCCCCATTTTACAGATAAGGTAATTGAGGCACAGAGAAGTTAAGGGACTTGCCCAAGACCAGCCAGCAGACTAGTGGCAGAGTCGGAATTAAAATCTATGCTATATTCACTATGCCTTGCTCCTTCTCATAATTAACTAATTAATCTGCCACCCGACATTTTTACATATGTATTCTGCTTGCCCAAGAATCTTGTTCTTTGAATTCTTTTCTTTAAAGGAAAATATTCTAGAGGAAAATGGAACATTAAATGACATAAATATGATTGCATTTGAAATATTTTCATGGATTCATCCATTCCAGCTTAATGAATTGCTCCAAAATTGCAACTCTTCTAAGTTTCACTATAGGGAGACAAAATCAGCAGCCTTGATGGTATTTGGCTATTTAGCTCCTCCCGGTTTAAGGAAGCTGTAAATTAGAGAGAGACTAAATGCGTTGGTTTACTACTGCTAGACTATGGTCTTAAATTATCAAGCCCTTGTTATTGACATAGAAGGTAAAAAAAAACAAAACATAATGCTGAGCTATCGTATAGCCAAGAATATTATAATTATAAATACCGTTTAATAATATTTTCCCTTCACAGGGAAGTTGTCATTGAGAAATTGTTGTCGGGGTGTCTGTCACTCACTTCCCAATGCTATTTTTGAATTCACACTGTGCAAAAATGAGAAGTAAACCATAGATCAATTTATTTTATTTTTATACAGAAGCCAGGTGAGCATAAGCTTGGGTTCTTTTAAAGTCTCGGAAGTCACAAACCAGCAGATGGCAGCTTAAACCAGGCTCAATCAAAACAACACAGTATTTTAGTCAGGTCCATTGCTGGCAAAAGGCATCCCAATAAAACTATTATATAAACTGACAATGGATCACTGAAGGATAAACCACGGGAGGATGGAGAATGACCATCCAGTCCAGGTTGGTCCACTGACTCTCAGGAAAGACTATAGGAGAAGCTCACTCCTGCAGCTCAGCTCACTACTAAATGGGGCAGTCACCCCAGACCTTCCTCCCCTTCTGCCATGTCAACATAAAGTATAGGAAAACATAATTGGGTGACAATAGAAAGCGTTTGGCATTGTTCAAAATGACAAAAAATGGATGGCTCTTTCACAGCATCTCTGTTTTCATTCTTTATGACCATCTGAGTCCACTGTCTACAAGGGCAGGGATCATGACTTCTAATTCTATTTTATTCTGCCAAGTGCTTACTACAGTGCTCTGCAGACAGGAGACACTCAATAAATATTAATGACTGAATGATTGAATCCAGCAATTCTGGAGACATGCAGCCATGTTCTAGACACAGAGGTGAAATTTTCCATCTGGAGAATTGTTCCCCCACATTGGAATGAAATGCAGAACATAATATTCATGCAGAGCCATGAAGGTGAATTAACAAATTATTAGATCATCAAAATAGGATAGAAACAACGTTGTAACACTAAACCAACACATCAAGAGAACAACAGCCATGGAGGTCAGTGTGATCATTCATCAGGAAAACATCAGGAAAACTACAAGGAGCTACTATGTAAATGTAAACAATGGTCCACGGAACAATTCAGTAAAGCTCAATGCAACAGTAAAGACACATCAGCAGAAAGAGGATAGCAAGGAAAAGTTGACAAACCCCTAAAGCCATTCCAAAGAGAAAGAGATGCAGAGGAGGATCAGATTAAAAGAATGGAAAGTGATTTAGTCAACAACATTGATTGGGAATGGGCACTGCATCCTAAACTCAGTGCTAGATGCTGAAGGGAGTAAATGCCTAAGAGCAAAGGAGAAATTTTAAAAAAAAGTAACCAAAGAAAGGAAAAAAATGGAAGCAGTGAGAGAGGCAACTCCAGTGAGAAAAGGCATAAAATGCAAGCATTATCATTTTCTACTTTGGAACGAGTATCAACACTTGAACACTTCCATAGATATTTTGGCCAAAAAATAATACTGCGAAACCAGCATTCTTCACTATTTGCCTGGTATGTGGGTACTGAGATGGTACAAATGAGAAAATACCTATAAGAAATATTGCACAAATGCAAGTGTGGCCATATTCTATTTTGTTCTGGAATTCATTTCAGTATCTTCACCTTCAAGTCTATCTGCACACAGAAAGTCACTTACCAAGATAAATTCTCAAGAATTTAGGATGAAAAAAATCTTGGTTTTCGCCTCATACTTCAGCATCCTGAAAAGGCAGATTTCTAACTATACAAAAGCAAATAGTATCATTATCTCTACTTTTATAATATTTAACTAATCTCAATACTCAGAAAAATGTTATCTGAAACGCCACCTCTTTAAATGCATTAGCTTTGTCTTCCTTTGCCTTTTTAGATAGTTTTTTTTTTTTGTCTCCCAATATATCTGAAACACTTATTTGGAAAGCTTTCTTCAAGTGGATGGGCAAACAGGAGAAGAGTGTTCTTTAGCAATCTTTTATGATTAGCCTTCCAAAGATGCTATCTTCTTGTACTCTAGTTAATGAGAAAATAAACATGATCTGTGTCACAGCCAGCTGTGTTTTTCTTTAGTTGAGGAATTCACAAAAGGAAATTTTAAAAATCTTACATTTATCAGTGAACAAGCTTGGTAAAGCAAATAGATTTCAACCTCCTCTGTTTGCCTCGATAAAAGATTAAAGGTTAATGATGCAACTTACCTTTCCCAACGTATTTATGAATAATCAAAGGCTGGAGAAAGGTCTGGCCCAATTTTGAACATTATCTACTGAGCAAATGCCAATAGCAATCAGACATCTTCTCTTGTAACTAAGCACCTATATTTCCCATCACATTAAGTGTTTACTGAATAACTTAGCTTTGGAAACAATTCAGTGGATATCTCACTCGATCACCTAAAATCCAATGTCTGCTAGAAACGTAGTTTAAAAGACACACAGATTCCCTCTAATTGCCCCTGGAATTAATGTGTGGAGTTGCTGATAATGACAAATTATGCTTGGAATTTCTAGATCCAAAATTCAACAGGAAGATAACTCCCTTTACATTCAGGAAATTACTGGTAAAATAAAGGAAGCAGTACGGCTTAGTGGATAGAACACAGGCCTGGGAGTCAGGAGGTCATGGGTTCTAATCCCAGCTCTGCCGCTGGCCTGTTGTGTGACCTTGGGCAAATCACTTCACTTCTCTGTGCCCAGTTACCTCGTCTGTATAATGGGGATTGAGACTGTGAGCCCCACGTGGGACAGGGACTTTGTCAACCCCGATTTGCTCGTATCCACCCCAGTGCTTAGTACAGTGCCTAGAATACAGGAAGTGCTTAATAAATACCATCATTATTAGTCCTACTCATTTTCCCTCAACTGCTATACTTGCAAAGATGCATTTGCCAATTCAAAATTCTTGCTTCTACCCAAAAGGATATCAAATCTAAAATGTGAAATCCAGAAGCATGCAAAATCCTGATCTTGAGCCAGGAAACCAAGTGCTTTCTGGACTAAATTTGTACCTCAATTCCATTTCAAAGTAAATGAGGCTAATGCAGTATCAAGATGAGATGCAGCATCGCTTAATGGACAGAGGATAGGCCCGGGAGTCAGAGGACGTGGATTCTAATCTAGGTTCTGCCACTTGCTTGCTGTGTGAACAAGACACTTAACTTCTCTGTGCTCAGTTTCCTCATCTGACAAATAGATATTCAATACCTTCTTTCCCCTACTTATGTGGGATATGGATTTTATTCATTCCATGTCACCATCTACTATTGTAACAGTGCACCCAATAAAGGTGAACCAGACAACAACTGGTTGTCTAACTGGGGCAGTTGTCTAACTGGTTGTCTAATAACGGGGGAAGAAAACAGGATTTATTCCTCTGAATTACCTAAACTAAATATTCTCAAGCTTCTCCCCTCTGAGTCAATCAGGTTACGACTATGAAGAGAGTTCTTTTTCCTAAGCAAACTCCCAAATAAGACCTTAAGAGATTATATTTTTAAAACCTCTAAATCCAAGTCTTCTTGAGCCTTGATTTTCTCCTCAATTAAATGTGAATCTTTTCAATCCTCAGTGCCACGCTCCTGGGAGTACTAAATTGTTAACAGAGTTGAATTAAATCAAATTGAATACAAAACAAAAAGGAAGAGTTTTAAATTTCTATACCAATCATATTTCTGCCATGTTAAATTAGGCATGCTTACTGCTCCCAAGTATTAAGAAGATTTGTATTTCCTACAAATTGTACTTTCCAAAGACTTGGCACAGTGCTCTGCACATAGTAAGTGCTCCATAAATACGACTGAATGAATGAAATACCAAAATCCCACACCAGCTCTTCTCCACCTCAGCAAGAAGCTCCATTTCAACAGTGAAAATCAGCCACAGCGTGACACCACCTCCACACTCATTCAATCACATTTATTGAGCACTTACTGTGTGCATAACACTCAGGAAGGCTGTGGCCACTGCAACTTTAGTGGAGCCAGAGGAGCCTAAAGTTCCATTCCTCTAGCCATGGGACCCTATTGAATTTTGTTTTTATCTTGTTCAGTCAATCAATCGATAGTATTTATTGAGTCCTTACTGTGAGTAGAACACTGTACTAAGCACTTTACGTTCTCTTAATGTTTTGCTTCAAATCTCCATAAGTATCTGTCACCAGCCCCCTCTCTTGCTTTTGGATTGTGATCCCTCCTAGCAGCTGGGACCTTGCCTAATTCCTACCTCCGTATTCTTTCCCAGTGCTTTGTACAGGGCTCCGCACACAGCGTACACTTAATAAATACTATTACTGCCACTACTAACTGTGGCATTTGTTAAGCATTTACTATCTGTGAGCCCGTCACTGGGCAGGGATTGTCTCTATCGGTTGCTAAATTGTACATTCCAAGCGCTTAATACAGTGCTCTGCACATAGTAAGCGCTCAATAAATACTACTGAATGAATGAATATATGCCTGGCACTGTACTAAGCTCTGGGAGGGAAGACAAACAAATCAGGTTGGACCGAATCCCCATCCCACATTGGGCTCACAGGCTGAATCCCCATTTTACAGATGAGGTAACCGAGGCACAGAGAAGTGAAGTGTCTTGTTTAAGGTCACACAACAGACAAGTGGCGGAGCCGGGATTAGAACCCATGTCCCTCTGAAGCCCAGGTTCGTGCTTTATCCACTAGGCCACGCTACTAGTATTATTATCACCTCTATTATTACGGCTATTTTGACCACCATAGGCAGGGCATAGTGGATGCCTCCTCATTATTGGGAATTATGGGAATGAGAATAATCACTTCAGGAATGGGATTGGGGGCAGAAGTATTTGGGGACACAAGGAGCTGCCACTTCAGGGAAATGGACAGGGAGTAAGGAGTATATTACTCTAATAAGGAGAGGTGGTGGAAGCAGAGAGGAGGGTCCCCCAGCACCAGGAAGTCGGAGCATCGTATGCACTTTCGTGTGTGTGTTTTTCCTGTGTCACTCCTGACTTTTTGTTGCAAATCCCTAGATCTCGTAAAGCTGTTCAGTAACAAATTGAGTCTCTGAAAATCACTGGTGTATCAAGCAACACAAACCAAGGTTTCCAGGAGGATAAGAAGACTCCAATGTCATTTTAAAGAACTTTTTTTTCAAAATGGACATTAAAAAAGGAATTTCTGAGAAACCTCAAAGAGCCAGGGAAGGGTGGAGGGAGGGGAAAGAAAAGAAAGTAAAGGGAGAGAGATAGGAGAAGGTCAAAGGGAGGAAGGCAAACAGGAGCTGGGCAAGGGAGGGAGACGATAGGAGAGGGTCAAAGGAAGAGAGGAAGGAGAGGGACAAAGGGAAGAAAGACAGATGGGAGGGGCAAAGGAAGAGAGATGGGAAGACAAATGGAGAAAGACAGACACCAGAGGGGAAAAGAAAGAGAGACAGACAAGGAAGAAGCAAAGACAAAAAGACAGACGGGGAAGGCAACTGGAGAAAGATAGGAAAAGGTAGGGAGACAGATACTGCAGGAGAGTTAGAGAAAGACAGGCAATGGAGGGAAAAAGGAAGAGAAAGAAAAGGGGCAAAGAGAGAGAGAGACAAGCAGGAGAAGAGCAAAGGGAGGGACACAAACAGGTGAATGGCAGAGGGAGGGCGTCAAAGGAAGAGAGAAAGGGGGGCAAAGGGAAGAGAGACAGACAAGGGAGCAACAAAGGAAGAGAGACAGAGAGGGGAGGAAAAATGGGGAAAGACACAGTAGAGGGGAAAGGAAGAAAGACAAGAAAGGGGTAAAGGAGAGAGAAAGACAGGAGAGGGGCAAAGGAAGAAACAAAGACAAGAGACGGTAAAAGGGAGCAAGACAGACAGGAGACAGGCCAAGGAAAGAGAAGCAGACAGGGGAGGGGCAGAAGGAAAGGTACAGACAGGGGAGGATCAAAGGGAGAGAGATACAGAAGGACAAGGAACAAAAGGTGAGCCAGAGGGACAGGAGAGAGACAGACGGGTAGGAGAGGGCAAAGGAGGGCAAAGACGGGAAGGGACAAAGGGTGAGAAAGGGACAGGAGAGGAACAAAGGGATAAAGGTGGACAAGGGGGGAAAGAGACTAAGATGTAGAAAGCGACTGCTTGACAGCCTGTAGGGAGGCTTATAGTTCAACTGAGTCTCACCTGGGTCTAAAATACATGCAGAAAGAACTTGCGGTGTGCCCTTCGAACCCAAATCATAGGATCGTGTGTGTTGTGCTACTTACATACTCATATCAAAACCAAGCCACGGAACTAAACCAAAATGGAAGAAAAAGGGGGTGGATTTTCCACAACCACACAGTTACTGGAGTGAAAAACATCTCAATCTAAATTGCTCCGAAGTAGGATTAAATGAGTATTCATCCTCATACATAAAAGGGGAGGATCATACACTTTAATTCTCCATGGGGAACGTGGGGACCTTGATGCCGGGGCAGGATTGTGTGGCAATCAGTTCCACAGCTAACGTCTGGGTCTGTTCAAGGGACACTCCTATTGACACCAAAGGGAGTTAACTTCAGATGAACAAACAGGATGTGCAAATATTACTGTCATCAGGAAGGGGGATAAAGCGGGAGGGCACATTAAGTTCTCCAAAATGCCAAAACAGAAAAATTAGGATTTAAATCCATCGAGGAAAATTTGATCAAATGAGTACTCATTTAACGTGCTGACAAAAAAAAAAGTTATAGGCCTTAACTGTGTATGTAGTTCAAAACTGGAATTTTACTGGTGTTTTAAAATGTGTCAGTAACATTTCGGTTGCTGTTCCATAATAGCAAAGATGCCAAAACTGGTTACTCAGAAATACTGAACCTAAAAAAAAAATTAACAGTACCAAGGCTATTTCTTACAATGCTTAAGCTCTTGCCAATGAAAGCTACCCTATGGGCATAAACTTGATATTTCTATTTGCCACACATTAACCTAGAGTTCCTCAGGGTGAGATGCCCAGGTGACTTTTGCGATGCAGATTTCCAAAATCTGGCAGGAAAGCTGCATGATTGAATGCTCTACTCATGGCAGGTTACAACCATTGATCTTCTCTTGTTTTACCCAAACTGCACTTCGTCCTCATCTATTAACCCTTTGGTGGTATGAATTCACATGGCTAGACACAATGGAACATGTTCCGAGTATTTTTGTAAGTGTATTTTCCCAAGTAGCCTCCGGGGCCTCTTGGGGTCGTTCTGATAGGACTGATACAAAGAGAGAAGAGGACAAGTGACTTGCTTAGGAACTGGGGAAGATGGAGCAAAGCATCAGAAGGACTGTTAAGAGGAGAAGTGAACGCTGACAGTCATCCATGAAGGAAAAAGCAGAGATCTGAGGAGAGTCCACCTAAAATTAAGACACAGTAAGAAAGGTGAGAAAAGATTAGTGGGAGGAGTAGTTATCAAAAAAAGTCCTAAGTCGGTGTAGTCTTATACCATCTAAAACTGAAAAAGACTCCAATTTTCATTTTTATTAAAATATATAAAAGAATCCCGGACTCTACTTGGATGTTCCATCAACAGCACGAATTTAACATGTCCAAAACAGAACTCATCATCTTCCCATCCAAATCCTGTTCTCACCCTGTCTTTTCCATCACTGCAGACACCACCACTATGCTGTTTCCCAAGCATTATCCTTGACTCATCTCTTTCATTCAACCCACGTATTTAACCTGTCACCAAATCGTGTTGGTTCTTCCTTCTCAGCATCACTGAAACCCATCCTTTCCTCTCCATCTCAACTACTCCTACAGTTACAATATCCCCCTTTGATAATTCCTCACTGGATTCCCTGCCTTTCAGCTCAAGTCTCCCCACTTCTCAAGAACCTCTAGTGGTGGTCTCATCAATCAGAAACTCCTGACCATTAGCTTCAAATCATGTATTCAACTGACTTTCTCCTACTTTACCTTACTGATTTCCTCCTGCAACCCTGCATGTACACTTTGCTTCCCTAATGCCACTCTATCTCGATCTCTATCTTGCTGCTAACTTTTTGCTCATGTCCTCTCTCTCTTGCCTGGAGCTCCCTCCCCCCTCCATATATAACAGAACACACCACTTTTTCCACCTTCAAAGCCTTATTAAAATCACATCTCCCCCAAAAGGTCTTCCCTAATTAAGCCCTCTTTTCCCCGACTTTTTCCCTTCCACATTTCCTGTGTACTTAGATCTGTGCTGTTTCAACACTTGCTATTCACCCCACCTTAACCCATGGCACTTATGAACATATTCCTAATTCATTCATTTATTTCAATGTTTGAAAGATCCTTGTCCTCAGAGAATGCCTACCAACTCCATTCATTCAATAGTATTTATTGAGCGCTTACTATGTGCAGAGCACTGTACTAAGCGCTTGGAATGTACCATTCGGCAACAGATAGAGACAGTCCCTGCCCACTGATGGGCTTACAGTCTAATCGAGGGAGACAGACAGACAAAAACAATAGCAATAAATAGAATCAAGAGGAAGTACATCTCATTAACAAAATAAATATTATATTGCACTCTCCCAAGCATTTAGTACTGTTTTCCATACACAGTAAGCACTCAATAAATACTGCTGATAGATCGATTCACTTCTCCCAGTGTGTCTTCCAGAGGAAAATTAGACTTCATTAGGGGCTTAGAGAAGAGATATCTTCCCCAGGCCCCTATAATTCTCTGTGAAAATCCACAAAGAGGAAAGGAGTTTCTCTGTTCAGTCCAGTAGCTAGGAACAGGAAAAGAGATGACCACCTTAACTAGGGCAGAGCTCTTAACTTCTGGTAAGATGCAATTAGTTTTCAGGACCAAGACTGAGACCTGCTTCTGTTATGCCTCAGCAGACAGATGCTCACATTCCCCTCTAGACCGTAAGCTCACGGTGGGCAGGGTACGTGTCCGTTGAACTTTTATACTGTGCTCTCCCAAGCGCTTAGTTCAGTGCTCTGCACATAGTAAGCACAGTAAACCCTCCGGAAATCCAACTGACTGACTGATGTCCCATCAGACCGCCGACTTCAAGGATGGGGTTAGATCTATTCTTTCACGTGTACGCCAAGTCCTACGAACCTTTGCAAAGACATTCTGGCCCCATTAAACACAGGGCTGCAGGCTGTTATGAAGTGATTCTGTGCTCCACAGGCAGGACACAAGTTTACAGAGGGCAGACTGTCTCCTCCTGTATATCATTAGGGATACTGAAGTAGGGACAGGACAGGGAAAGGACAAAAATTACAAATTCAAAGAAACCATTGTTTCACAGGGTCTAAGTGAACTGTGTCTTCCCTCACTTGCCTTTTAAGGATGAAGGTTAAAAGAGTTGAAAAATAAATATTGTTTTTTGAAAAATGAAATATCTAAACATGAAAAGGCTATTTTTCCATTTGGAATCTAATATCTAAGCATGAAAAACAAGAGTTTTTTTCCTTTCTATTGCAATCAATAGAATCTTGTGATTCAGCTACCCAGATGCTGTCTTCTCCAAGTATTTAGTAAAACAACAACAAAAAAATCAACTTAATTTCCATTTCAAACACAAGATATCCTCCCAGGTTCAGATTTTTCATTAAAACAAACAAGCGCTAAACTGATCCTATAATGTTCTATTTTTTTCCTCTTCAAGGGATATAGTCATTTAGACAAAGTGATTACACAGAAGGAAGAATGAAGAGCTAAAACCGTAAGTGAAAACTTAAACAAATTAACTCTGCCCTGATCTCTGGAGTAATCATCTGAGAGAGTATAAAACCACCTTTCCACAGAGAGATAAAGATGATACAGCAGCATGGACTAACCAGGAAGAGAAAATGAATGCAATCATCATCATTAATACTAAAACTAGTCAATAATTATCTAATAGGCTCAGTTAAGCTTTCTTTGCTTCCTGGTGGGCCTTTAAGTGAAGGGAAAGAGCTTTCAAGAAGAGGAGAGCAAATCTTGTGGATTGGCTATCAAAGATCACCTTTCAGTGGGAATTGAGGAATGGTGTGTATACCGGCATATAATCTGCGTATTTATTGCTTCTACATTTTACACCACTTCTTCAGAATCCTCGCTTGCTCTGATCACATTTGCTTTGCCGCCATAAAGAAACAAGGAAGTTCTCCCTTACGGCAGTTTAGTTCTTGGAAACCATTTCAGGATGATAGGATTTGCCATAGCAGTTTAAGGTAATTCATATTTGAGGCTGGAAACCCAAAGGAAACAAGCCTCCTGCCCCTCAGGCCGGAAGAAGGAGGGGTGCGGTTCTTTTTAGCTCATTAAAGGTTGAGGATTCAAGGTAATAAAGAAAGTCTGCTTTCTCTCAAGAAGGGAAAGACTTATGATATGCACTCAGTAAGCACTATTTTTCTAAGTCCTCATCCCTGCTTAAGGTCTCAGTGAAATCTGGCGGTGACTGAACAGTATGATTTCTGAATGCATTTTCAAGTGCACTCATATGATAGTTATTTTGCTTTAAATTTGCAAATGATATTAACATAGGGGAGAGTGGAGAAGGATGGGAACCAGCACACTGGAGGATCAAATTAAAAATGCTATATAAACTCAATGAAGCTCGCTAGGGAAAAGCTGTATACATAAGGAGGAAAAACAAATTGTGCAAATACAAAACGAGGAAATACAAGTTATGTGTGTTTCCGTATTTTTATCGAGAAGACTCTATGGATACACTACCAGAACAATTGCAGATGGAGAGCGGGACGTTCTGGGAGAGATGCGTCCATGGTGTCGCTCTGGGTCAGAAACGACTGGACGGCATACGGCAAGACAAGATGTTTGTAGATGAAAAAGAATGAAGGCCTTATCAGCAAAGTGGTGTAACTAAAAAACTAGTCACATTGGGCAACCTATTGTGCAAAGACAGAAATAAGGTAAAATGTTCTCCTTGTTGTCTAAGCAGTACGGTTTAGTGGACAGAGCACAGGCCTGGGAGACAGAAAGTCCTGAGTTCTAATCCTGGCTCTGCCAAAGTCTGTTGAGTGACCTTGGGTAAATCACTTAACTTCTCTCTGCCCCAGTCCCGAATCTGTTAAATGGAGATTACGTGTGTGTCCCACCTGATCAAATTGTATCTACCCCGGCACTTAGGAGATTGCTTGACACATAGTAAGTGCCTAACAAGTACCGTAATCATTATTATTTTTTTACTAATGACGGGTTTTGGGGGAGAGGAGAGGGCTTCAGAAAAGAGGTGGAAGGAGGGGTACAGGCTTGGAGAATTGGGCTTAAATAGCTAAGAAAACTGGAAACGATCTTAAGCAGTAAATAAATATCAGTTTACATGAACATGAATGGTATCTTAGCCCCAGTGCATTCATGTACATATCTGAAATTTATTCATTTATATTAATGTCTCTCTCCCCCTCTCGAACGTAAATTCGTTGTGGGCAGGGGATGGGTCTGTTATATTGTTAGAGTGTACTCTCCCAAGCGCTTAGTACAGTGCTCTGCACTCAGTAAGCGGTCAGTAAAAACAATTGTCTGATTGATTAAAACGAACTGGTCTCCCTGACCAGTAATACCAGAAATGGCCCGAAGCTGCAGCAAGAGGGATTTTAGTTCAATGAGGGGATCACCAATTGAAAAGCAGAGTAGGACGATAGTGGAATGGGCCAATAGGGTGAGTGAAATGTACTTCATTGGAAGATAGCTAGCTGAACTAGGTTAGGATTTAGACATTTTGTGGGTAAGAAGATGGATTTATTAGCCTCTCAAAGTCAGTCAATCAAAAGTATTGATTCTATTTACTCTATATAAACAGCCTGGGTGAATACAATAAAATTAGTGGACATGATGCCTGCTCCCAGTTTACAGTCCAGTGGGAAGTTCCTCACAGCCTTATGATTCTAAATTTCTAGTTTACAACTATTTGGGGGGTTAGTCCTTTTCAAACGCACTCTTGACTTTCCACCCCCGCCCACAATGCTTTTTCAGCTAATATTCAGCCGTGGCTATAGTTTAGGATTTAGTTTATTAATTATCAAATCAAAATGATTAGAAAAATGTGCACCTACAACTTTTCAATAATAATAATCATGATATTTGTTAAGCACTTACTATGTGCCATGCACTGTACTAAGACTGGGTTAGAGACAAGATAGGTCATTAGATAGTAACTGTTTCCCCACTCCTCAAAAAACTCTAGTGGTTGGCCACCCACCTCCTCATCAAAGAAAGGCTCCTCACCATTGGCTTTAAAGCACTCAACCTCCTTGCCCCCTCCTACCTCACCTCACAATTCTCCTACTATAACCCAGCCCGCACACTTCATTCCTCTAATGTTAATCCTCTAATTCTATCGCAATCACATCTATCTTGCCACCGACCTCTCTCCCACATCCTGTCTCTGTCCTGGAACGCCCTCCCTCCTTATATCAGACCGATAATTGCTCTCTCCCATTTCAAAGCGTTTATTGAAGGCACATCTTCTCCAAGAAGCCTTCCCTGCCTAAACTCTCCTCTCCTCTTCTCCCATTCCCTCCTGCGTCACCCTATCTTGCTCCCTTCTTTCATCCTCCCTCCCAGCCCCAGAGCATATATCTCTAATTTATGCATTCATTTATTTATGTATATTAATGTCTGTCTCCCCCTCTAGACAGTGACCTGGTTGTGGCTAGGGAATGTGTCTGCTTGCCCTCATATTGTGCTCTCCCAAGTGCTTAGTAGAGTGCTTTGCACCCAGTAAGTGCTCAATAAATATGACTGAATGAATGAATAGCCATTGAGCACTTCATATTTACTCAGAAGCAGTGTGGCCTACTGGACAGAGGATGGGTCTGGGAGTCAGATGATCATAGTTCTAATCCCAGCTTTGCTATGTGTCTGCTGCATGACCTTGGGCAAGTCATTTAAATTATCTGTGCTACGGTCACCTCATCTGTAAGATGGGGATTAAATCCTTCTCCCTCCTATTTAGACTGCGAGCCCTATGTGGAACATGGGCTGTGTCCAATCTGACTAATTTGTATGTGTCCCAGCACTTAGAACAATGCTTGACAAGTAGTAAGTGCTCAGTAAGTACCATAAACATCAGCCACACTACTGCGTATAAGGCATTTTACTAAGTACTTAGGAGTTGAGACATGAAATAATAATAATAATAATAATAATGTTGGTATTTGTTAAGCGCTTACCATGTGCAGAGCACTGTTTTAAGCGCTGGGGTAGATACAGAGTAATCGGGTTGTCCCATGTGAGCCTCACAGTTAATCCCCATTTTACAGATGAGGGAACTGAGGCCCAGAGAAGTGAAGTGACTTGCCCAAGGTCACATAGCTGACAAATGGCGGAGCCGGGATTAGAACCCCTGACCTCTGACTCCAAAGTCTGTGCTCTTTCCACTGAGCCACGCTATTGAGCCACGATTAAGAGGTTTTCTCAATCTAGGGAAGGAGACAAATCCAAAATAATTATAGAAAAGAAAATTAAAAGAATGGAAGGTTTGATGAGTGGATAGGTCAGTGCTTAATTAGTAGAATATGTACGTCTAGCATAAACAGCTCCATGACAAGACGGCACGTTTTTCACCATGTCATATAATAGTGTATTAATCCTTCAAGATGATGTATCAAGCAGCATTTTTAAATGTCTTCGGGAAATCTACCTCTCAGTTTGACTTTCTAGGTGGCCCGATCTGGCAATCAGGAAAAAGAGGCAGAGAAGAGAGGACTTTCCAAGAAACTGCATGGAAAGAACCCAGGAGGTTTGTGGGATTTCTTCCAAAGCCGAAGTGTGTGTGGTGAGCATGGGGCTGTTGCCGAATTGGACGCTCCAAGTGCTTAGTACAGTGCTCTGCACACAGTAAGCACTCAATAAATATGATTGGATGAATGAATGAATGAGCAGTGGGGCTGCGGCTAGGCGAAGATACTGACGTTTTCAATCAATCAATCAGTGGTATTTATTGAGCACTTACAATGTGCAGGACACTGTACTAAGTGTTTGAGAGAGTACAGTGCAACAGAATTAGCAGAACATTCACTATTTTCAGAAACATTCTCTCTGCCTCTCCATCTATGATATATTTTTAATAAAGTTTCTGATGCTGTCGGCAGACCCCGACTCTAAACCCATGAAGTGGGAATGGGAATCCCCCTCAAAAAAACAAAACAAAAAACCAACAGGGGTCATGTCAACAATAACCAATCATGCGAGGTGGCTTATAATCATGCCAAAAATTAATTTCTTCAACTGAGTGAAGGAAGATCAGATAGGGGTGCTCGAGATGGTCATAGTCCAATCAGACGTAGTATAACAAATCTGCACCCCTGTTGTGTACTTGGGTCAATATCCTGAAACTTGTAAAATTTGGCAACCACTGGTGAAGGGGCTTCTCTACGTCTGCGACCTGTGATCAATCTGGCAACAATTTCGAATGCCCCATATTGGTCACTTACATACCCAGCAGTGTTTATTTATAGCTTTGGATTTGATAGTCTGTTACTACACATTGGTGCTGTTCTGATCCCCTAGGAAGGGAAGGTTGGGGGGAGTGGTTTCCCCAACCTCCCAGGACCAGAGCACTTACGTATATATCTGTAATTTTACTTATTTGTAAAGATGTCTGTCTCCCCCTGCCCCAGACTGTAAATTTGTTGTGGACAGGGTAGTGTCAATTGTACTGTATTTTCCCAAGAGCTTACTACAGTGCTCTGTACACAGTAAGCCCTTAATAAATTCAAGTGAATGAATGAACGAATGGGAAGAAGCGGGTGCTGTGGTCAAGTCTAAGCAGGAGGCATTGTGTGTGAGAGAGAGAGAGAGAAGCAGAACCATGGGAGAAGCTCTTTTCTCTCTCCATCTACCTGTTCCACATTCCCTCCTTCCTAGCTGGAACCCTCTTTCCCTTCACATCCAATAGACTACCATTCTCCCCATTTTCATAGCCCATTTCCTCCAGGATGTTTTCCCTGAGTAATCCACTCCTGCTTAATCTACGCACTTGAATACAGACCTCCAAAACACTTGGGTACTCAACTCCCCATTTCCCTACATATTTAGATAGGTATTTCTTAATTTTAATTTTTTTAATTCTGTTGCTTCCCCCTACTTGTATTTCATTTTAGTGTCCATTTTCCCCACTGAATGTAAGCTCCTTGAGACCAGGGATTCATTCATTCAGTCGTATTTATTGAGCACTTACTGTGTGCAAAGGACTGTACTAAGAGTGTGGGAGAGTACAATAACAGACACAATCTAGAGAGAAAAAACGTCTACTAGATTGTGCACTCACTGTGGGCAGGGAATGTGTCTGCCATATCTGTTGCATCATACTCTCCCAAGCTCTTAGTCCAGTGTTCTGCACATAGAAATTCCTCAATAAATACCACTGATAGATTGATACTAGCTCTATCGTACTTTCCCAAACACTTAGTAAGTGCTCAAAAATACGACTGATTGATCGACTGATTGAGCAAGATTGGCAATTCATCCCGTTGGTGGTTGAGAACCCAGGTGGGAAATGTTCAGCTTGCTAAGGGAATAGTTGAGATTGCATATTGCCGAGGGATAAGGTAACCAGAGAATGTCCAAAAACCAAAACAATTCAAAAACAGTTTCCTCCCAAAATGTGGATAATGAAGTGCTTAGATCAGTGCAGAGCACACAGTAAGCCCTCAATAAATACAATTAAATGAATGAAATAGTAACATTAGGTAACCACTGTGATTTCCTTTTTGTGAACAAAATTTCACAAGAATTTATACGTTAAATTGAATCCCAAACAATATCCCTTGCCTCCCGTTTGCCCGTCAATAGGCACGGATTGTCTCTATCTGTTGCCGAATTGTAAATTCCAAGCGCTTAGTACAGTGCTCTGCACATAGTAAGCGCTCAATAAGTACTACTGAATGAATGAATATGCTGCAATTGGCTTGATAATCATCAAGGCACATCTCCTCCAAGAAGCCTTCCCTCTCCCCTTCTCCCACTCCCTCCTGGCTTGCCCTGAATTGCTCACTTCACTCATTCATTCAATAGTATTTATTTAGCTCTTACTATGGGCAGAGCACTGTACTAAGCGCTTGGAATGTACACTTCATTCATTCAACCTCCCAGCCCCACAACATTTATGTATACATCTGTAATTTCTTTCTTTATTTATGTATGTATGTTAATGTCTGTCTCCCTCTCTAGAATGAGAGCTCACTGTAAGAAATGTGTCTGTTCATTGTTATATTGTACTCTCCCAAGTGCTTAGTACAGTGCTTTGCACCCATTAAGTGCTCAGTAGATACAACTGAATGAATGAATCAATCAGTGTCATATGCACAGATTTTGGAACATCTCCATTAAAAGATGAAGTTTCAAGCAGTTTTATGGTATCACTATAAAAACTCAAGTTTGTTATAAAAATACCCACTCCACCCCTTCCACAGGTCAACACCTAGGTGAAGACCAGAAAGCTAAATTTGTACAGACCTACATTTTCTTTCGTAAAATTTTGTCTTTTTTAGCCTTAAATTAAGGTCTATGTTAAGATTACTCTAAAAATAAAATAAAAGGAGAGAAAAATGGTCTCTACAGCTAAGCGATCCATATCTTCACTCTTTTAGAGTAATAGTGTGCCCACCTATGTCATGTGGGACATGATGTTTTGAAAAGGCAATGAGCCAGGGGTTTGTACCCCAAAAGTATTCGTTTATCTTAGTTTACCACACAATTAGGTCAGCAGCTTTTACTGCTGTGACACCCTAGCCCTTCATCTGACACCTACCACAGTTTGTCCTTGCACCCCCTACAAGCACACAAGACAAACATGGGAGATAAAGAGAAGAGGAGTGGGGAGAAAGGGTAATGAAAGAGAGAAGGGTAAAGTAAAAGAGAAGACTATCACCAGTTTTCCCAAAAGGACTAAGTCTAGGGACTGCTCTCTTCTAAATGGAGCTATTGTATGATTTACCACCAAAATAAGGAAGTGAGGACCCAGGAAGCAGAATCTGAAACCTGAATTTTAGCCCAGGTCCATCAGTGTCTTTACAACGTGACCTGGGGCAAGTCACTTAACCTTTTTAAACCATGGCTTTCCTTCTGTTGGCATTGACACTTTTACTATTTCCATATGGTCTAATAAGGCTCCCTTCTTCACAGCCATGCATGTCCTCTGTTCGTGAAGCTTCCTTTGAAGAACAGACGAGAGATCAGATTCAGGCTCTGAACAGATTACTCTTTGGCTTCTGTTTCCGATCCTATCGCCGTTCCCCATGAATCTTCAGTTTCACAAACAGAACGATCCCGCAAAACCAGGCCTCATTTTCATCCCTAACTCCCGATCACTCAAAACAGAAGCGCGGAGGAAATCACAAATCAAAAAGTTTTAACTGTGGAGTGTCTTTCAGTGGAATGCACCCACATCATTAGTTCCCCCAAAGCCCCAAATGAAAACCTTTAAACTGGAATCATAATGATGATAATGATGATGGTGAAGTTATCCACCAAGGACAACAGGAAGAACCTCCAATCTCAGACTTCGGGATTGAGAAGCTGCATGAAGGAATCAGCGCGTAGCCCAGTGTCTTATGCTGTCGAGTTATTTCTGACCCAAAGCGATGCCAAGGACATATCTCTCCCAGAACGCCCCACCTCCACCTGGAATCGTTCTGGTAGTGTATCTGTAGAGTTTCCTTGGTAGAAATACACAAGTGGTTTATCACCGCCTCCGTCCTCGCAGTAAAATTGAGTCTCTGCCCTCGACTCTCTCCCACGTTGCTGCTGCCCAGCCTAGGTGAGTTTAGATGGCCTTCCACACGCTAGCCACTGCCCAAGCTCGAAATGGAATGGACAGGCTAATGGACGGTGGCCGCGGCCCTCTTACAGGTTGCCTATGACCGTCCTAATGGATGACCGCCAGGAAGTCTCTTTCCTGGTAGACATCGAGGCCCAGGTCTTGACTCTCCCTCCTATAGCCGAGGCTGATAGAGAAGTGGAAACTCTCCAGGTGCAATCCTGAGAGGGGACTTATCCTAAAGGAAGCCCTTAACACATGCCTGAGTTATTACTATTGTGATAACGATTATTATTACTATTGATTATAATGATGGTGGCTTATACAATGCCAGTCACCCCTACCAGTCCTGTCGCTGCTTGGAGCTGGAGTTGGGTAAGGGTGCAGTATATCAAATAATAGTAGTAATAATAATTACTAACAATTATGGTATTGAAGTGCTTACTATGTGCCAGCCACTTTACTAAGCTCTGGGGTAGGTACAAGCTAATCAGGTTGGACACAGTCTCTGCCCTACATGGGGCTCTCAATCCCCATTTTACAAATGAGGGAACTGAGACACCGAGAAGTCAAGTGACTTGCCCCACAAGCAGGACCCAATTGTGGCCAGAGTGAACACATCATCGTGCTAATATTGTGCCTTAGCAGGTGGTTGCTTTCATTTGGGCATGAAACTCACTACTCTGTGCCTCGGTTACCTCACAGTAAGCACTTAATACCACAGTTGTTATTATTATTTATGCCATGGTCGTCGCTGCCTACATCAGCCAGCCATTTTGGGGGATTCCTCCCTGATTCGTCCATCTCACCGTTCCACCTCTTGGTGGGCCTCAGGCAAAAACCTTCACCAGTGATAGCACAGAACCAGTCGGTATTCCTTTACCGGTACAAACCGGACTAGAGTCCAAGACTCCAGAACATGCTCATTTCCCCAAGACCAAGGTGGTGTAATATGGTATTTGTTAAGCCCTTATCATAGGCCAAGTACTGCACTGAGTGCTGGGATAGAGACGAGCTAATCAGGTTGGACACAGGTCCTGTCCCTCATGGGGCTCAAGGTCTTAATCCCCGTTTTACATATGAGGTCGTTGAGGCACACAGAAGTTAAGTGTCATGCCCAAGTTCCCACAGCAGCCAAATGGTGGAGACAAGATTAGAACCCAGGTCCTTCTGACTCCAGGCCCATGCTCTATCCATTAGGCCATGCTGCTTCTCAATAATAACATTATTAGAGTCATAATTCCCAGTTTTAATCCCAGTGGTGTTTTAGCTATCTTTTCTCATTCAAAAATTCAATGTTCTAAAATGCTTGGCTTTCTCAGGAAGTAACCTACAGTTATGAAAATTCCTCAGATATTAATTGTCATCAAAACATACTCAGATCGCTCATACTATCTACTTGGGTTTGGTACCTTCCATATTGAATTTGTTATCCTACTGCCTATCACGAGTGAGTCTATATCATTAACTGTACTTTAGTAATAACTGTCTTATTCGTTAAACACCTACTGTTTGCCAAGCACTGTGCTAAGAGCTGGGGTAGATATAATACAATCGGATCAGATACTGTCCTTCCTGACATGGGACTCACCAGGCTGCATTGCTTTCTGCTTCTCGCCTTAGTGAAAAATCTAACTTTTAGCCCATCTTCAGGTTTCCGCTTTTGCCCCAGCAAAGTCCTGATTTGAATAAAATGCCATTTGTTGATTCTTTTAATCTTTATTTGGGGCAAATTCAATTGCAAAAATGGAGGTCTACTTTTCTGAGCCGGAAGGGCGGGGAATACGCCTAACCATTCTGCTACATCTCCTAAACACTAATACATTGCTCTGCACACAGTAAGCCAAAAATACAATTGATTGAAAAAAATTGGAATCCAATCACTTTTCACAAGTTTAATTTCATATAAAACTGTTTGTTCTCCAACTCACTGGGGGCATTGGATTTAGGAACCAAAATAGACAGTAAAAGTTATTGGAAAATGAACACTCTCTTTCCAGAGGCACGTCAGAAAGCTACATGGGGTTTCACCCAATCACCCCTGGATAACCATGTATAGCTTCCTAATGCCCTGTTTGAAAGATAATCAATTTGCTTGATCCAAAGCAATCGAATCTCTCCGGGTCGCACCCGGAGATTTCCAGTCCTCTACCAGTCTCGACTACAGGAGGGAGAGTCAAGCAGAGGCCTGTCCATTCTGTTCCTAGCTTGGGCAGTGGCTAGCGAGTAGAAGGCAATCGGCTACAAGTCAAAACTCACCCGCACTGGTCAGCAGCAGCATGGGAGAGAGTCGAGGGCATGGACTCATTGGTGAAGCAGCGTGGCTTAGTGGAAAGAGCACGGGCTTGGGAGTCAGAGGATGTGCTTTCTAATCCCACCTCGGCCACGTATCTGCTGTGTGACCTCGGGCAAGTCACTTAACTTCTCTGTGCCTCCGTTACCTCATCTGTAAAATGGGGATTAAAAGTGTGAGCCCCACGTAGGACAACCTGATTACCCTGTATCTACCCCAGTACTTTGAACAGCGAGTGGCATATAGTAAGCGCTTAACAAATACCATAATTATCATTATTTATTATTATTATTAAGGAGGCAATGGTAAATCACTTCTGTATTTTTACCCAAAAAGCTCTGTGGAAACACTACCAAAACGATCGCAGGTTGGAGGTGGGGCGTTCTGGGAGAGATGCGTCCATGGCGTCGCCATGGGTCGGAGACGACGCGACAGCATAAGACAACCACAAAGCAATGGAATGGGAGAGAGAGAAAACCTAAATGTGTAAATAAAGCTGCTTTAACAAACAAGATTGCAGGGAACACTGTCCTGGGAGAAGGGAGGCAGGGGGAGGGTCCATCAAGGGTTCCTCATGTGTGACGGGTTCTTGCTCTCTCTCATCAGTACTTTGCCTTGTCCGATGCTCCGGCAATTATTTTATTATGGCGAGACAAGTCGGGAGCTGGGAATGTGTCCAACTTTTCAAAAGGCTCTCCCCGAGGACTTGGAAAGCTGTATAATGCTTTAACGCTTTGAAAACGTTAACCCTTCCAACGCGGGAGAGCGGAGAGTAGCAAACTTGGCGGAGTAGTAAACTCTAGACCAGTGAGTGGTATCACATAGGAAGAAACCAGGTGAAGAAGAAGCGAGGCCTAGTGGAAAGAGCACGGCCCTGGGAGTAAGAGGACTTGGGCTCTAATCCCAGCTCTGCTACCTGCCTGCTGGATAAACCTGGGTAAGTCAATTTTGGATATTTACGTCTGTCTCTCCCTCTAGACTCTCCCTCTAAGCTCATTGTGGACAGGGAGTGTGTCTGCTTATTGTTGTACTCTCCCAAGCGCTTAGTACAGTTCTCTGCACACATTAGGCACTCAATAAATACTAGAGACTGATTTCTCTGGGCCTCAGTTAGTAACCTCATCAGTAAAACGGAGATTTAACATCTGTTCTCCCTCCCTCTTAGGCATGACGTCCATGGACTTGATTTGGGGCAAATTCAATAGTGCCATAATAGCCCATGTGGGACAGGGACTGTGGCCAACTCAATTACCTTGTCTCTACCCCAGTGCTTAGGACAGTGCCTGGCACATAGTAAGCACTTAAAAAATACCACAATTATTAGGATCATCATTATTCTTAAAAAACAATAATCTAACAAGACATTAGAAACGATCAACTCTCATCCCTCTTTAAGTTCTTTTCCACAAGGATCCTTCTGAAATAGAGAAGCTGCTTAAATAGAAATGATATAATAGAGGCAAGGGTAAGACTACATAAGAGGATAGCCACCGTCAACAGCCATGTGGCACCCAACTATGACTCCTGAATAAGACAGAGTTTGAAATTAAAGTCTCGGCAATATGCCGACGGATACGTTTGGTTTCATCCTCCTTCTACCCCCCTGCAACTGAAGGCTTTGGCTCCAGAGAGCTGTCGACCCAATCGGTTGAAAGGAATATCACTGAAAACAGCAACGCAGATAAGCGATTACATTGTAAAACCTAGAAAATGACTTACTTTGTGGCAAGACAACGTTATTGGAAATAGTCACCATCTTGAGCTGTTGGTCACGTGACTATTAGAAAAGTTTTAATTCTGTCCTCCTCTTAAGATCCTTAACCATTAACATATAATGCCCTACTATCCTCAATTCACTAACCTCACAGCACTAAGATCAGTTCCAGATATAATGCAAATCTTAGAACGATACCATTCTTCTTCAAAACCTCTAGCCAACTGAAACACAGCAGGAACTATGACAAATTCCATAACCTTTGCCCGCCAATAAAACTCTAAACATACAGGATATAGCTACTTATTAAACATCTCCAGCAGTCATGTAATCATGCCACAGAAGTGATTCAGGAAAAGTACAGTAAAGTCCTTATTTTCATGCCAAGTTGAACAATTTCCTGTAAACAAAATTCAAATTTAAATGTGTAATTCAATGCCTCATACAGTATTGCTATCAAATGCAATGGATGTCAATTTTAGATCTTTTTTTCACTCCTTTGAAAAGTATTCAGCTTTCCTTTCTCAAAGAGCAGGATAAGTTCCTGAAATGGCCATGGTTGATAAAAGCATGACTGGTAAGACCGAAGACTTTCGAGAAAAAAGGAGTGAGGGACTCTATGGCTTTCATCACACCTGGTGAATATCAAGAAGGCTCATGACTTAATTAATTAATATTGGTATTTATTAAGTGCTTACTATGTGCAGGGCACTATTCTTAGCGCCGGGGTAGACACAGGGTAATCAGGTTGTCCCACATGAGGCTCACAGTCTTCATCCCCATTTTACAGATGAGGTCACGGAGGCACAGAGAAGTGAAGGGACTTGCCCACAGTCACACAGCTGACAAGTGGCAGAGCTGGGATTCGAACCCATGACCTCTGACTCCCAAGCCCGGGCTCTTCCCACTGAGCCACGCCGCTTAAAAAGGCTTCCAGGCTTATAAATTTTATTTCTGTTCAGGTGAGGAGGAAAGCAACAAAAGAGCAGTGTGGCCAAGAGCATGGGCTTGGCTCTGCCGCTTTGCCTGTTGTGTGACCTTGGGCATGTCACTTAACTTCTCTGTGCCTCAGTTCTTTTATCTGTAAAATGGGGATTTACTCTGTGAGCACTATGTGGACAGTGAATATGTCCAACCCACTTATCTTGTACCTATCCCAACCCTTAGTACAGTGCCAGAAACAGAATAATAATAATGTTGGTATTTGTTAAGCGCTTACTATGTGCCAAGCACTGTTCTAAGCGCTGGGGTAGATACAAGGTGACCAGGTTGTCCCGCGTGGGGCTCACAGTCTCAATCCCCATTTTACAGATGAGGTAACCGAGGCACAGAGAAGTAAAGTGACTGGCCCAAGGTCACACAGCAGACAAGCGGCAGAGGGGGAATTAGAACCCACGACCTCTGACTCCCAAGCCTGTGCTCTTGTCACTAGGCCACACTGCTTCTCTGCTTCTCTCTGCATAAGCATAGTAAGCGCTTAATAAATCCCGTTTAAAAAAAAAAGGAAAAGACTCAAGTCCTAACGCTTTCAGCCACTCCTTCAAGAGAGGCATTTCCACTCCCCTGGATCATCCGGGTTGTTCTAATCGATTCTTTGTCCGGCTCTGATATGCCCTCTCTTAGAACTGACCGTCAGTCTGGCAGCCAGGCTAACAGTCATTTTTAAGAACCGCCAAACTACGCCTTGGATTTTGTTCTCTATTCCCATCCCTCTGATGTCCAGAATCCAGTTAGAATCTTTAGCTGCTGGCCCACATGAGGCAAAAGATTTCAACTCTCCCGAAATCTACTGACTCTACTGCACACTGTGGAGAGTTATTCAGTCGGGTCGCTCTATAGAGAAGCAGCGTGGCTCAGTGGAAAGAGCCGGGCTTGGGAGTCAGAGGTCATGGGTTCGAATCCCAGCTCTGCCACTCGTCAGCTGTGGGACTGCGGGAAAGTCACTTCACTTCTCTGGGCCTCAGTTACCTCATCTGTAAAATGGGGATCAAGACTGTGAGCCCTACATGGGACAACCTCATCGCCCTGCATTCCCCCAGCACTTAGAACAGTGCTTTAATAATGATAACGTTGGTATTTGTTAAGCGCTTACTATGTGCAGAGCACTGTTCTAAGCGCTGGGATAGATACAGGGTAATCAGGTCGTCCCACGTGAGGCTCACAGTTAAACCCCATTTTTCCAGATGAGGGAACTGAGGCCCAGAGAGGTGAAGTGACTTGCCCATAGTCACCCAGCTGCCGAGTGGCAGAGCCGGGATTCGAACCCATGACCTCTGACTCCCAAGCCCGGGCTCTTTCCACTGAGCCACGCTGCTTTGCACATAGTAAGCGCTTAACAGATACCACCATTATTATAAAGGCCAAAGACACAAACCCCAGGTGTACTGAGTCAATCTAATGTGGGAGAGTGAAAGGGAAGGACAGTAAACTCGATGTGGGCAGGGAATGTG
Source organism: Ornithorhynchus anatinus (assembly GCF_004115215.2). NCBI lineage: Eukaryota > Metazoa > Chordata > Mammalia > Monotremata > Ornithorhynchidae > Ornithorhynchus > Ornithorhynchus anatinus. The sequence continues at coordinate 162,951,278 of NC_041728.1, forward strand.
TCTACCAACTCTGTTGTACTGTAGTCTACTAAACACCATTCATTCATTCAATCGTATTGATTAAGCGCATACTGTGTGCAGAGCACTGTGACTGTGGGCAAGTCACTTCCCTGTGCCTCAGTGACCTCATCTGTAAGATGGGGATTAACTGTGAGCCTCACGTGGGACGACCTGATTACCCTGTATCACCCCCAGCGCATCGAACAGTGCTCTGCACAGGGTAAGCGCTTAACAAATACCAACATTATTATTAAACACTTGGCAAAGTACAATACAACCATAAACGGTGGCATTCCCTGCTCACAGTGAGCTCACGGTCTGGAGGTGGGGAGACAGATATCAGCGTGGCGCAGTGGAAAGAGCCCGGGCTCGGGAGTCAGAGGTCATGGGTTCGGATTCCGGCTCTGCCACTCGGCAGCTGTGTGACTGTGGGCAAGTCACTTCGCTTCTCTGTGCCTCAGTTCCCTCATCTGGAAAAATGGGGATTAAGACTGTGAGCCTCACGTGGGACGACCTGATTACCCTGTATCTACCCCAGCGCTTAGAACAGTGCTCTGCACATAGTAAGCGCTTAACAGATACCAACATCATTATTATTATTACATCAAGACAAGTAAATAAAATTACAGATCTACACAGAAGTGCTGTGGGACTGGGAAAGAGGGAAGAGCAAAGGGAGCAAGTGGGAAGGGAGCAAGTGCTCAGTAAAGATAATCGAATGATTGATTGAGAAACAGTCTGGATAGGTGTTTTATAATAATAAAATATAACAGAGAAGGTAAGAGAAGCAGCGTGGCCTCGGAGCCAGTGGGAATCAGAAGACCCAGATTCTAATCCCGGCTTCACCGCTGTGTGACCATGGGCATGTCATTTCACTTCTCTGGGCCTCAGTTACCTCATCTGTAAAATGGGGATTAAGACTGGAAGCCCCACGTGGGACAGATACTGTGTCCAACCTTTTAAATTTGTATCTACTCCGGTCTTTAGTACAGTACCTGGCACAGAGTAAGCACTTTATAAATACCATTTAAAAAAACAACTACAGACTGTGGAAAAAGCTACTGTCCATTTTGTAAGATATTGCACTATTCTTTGATTATTGAAGAAAGACACTTTATATTGTAAGGGAACCCCAGAATGTCAATAATAATAACGTTGGCATTTGTTAAGCGCTTACTATGTGCAGAGCACTGTTCTAAGCGCTGGGGTAGACCCAGGGGAATCAGGTTGTCCCACGTGGGGCTCACAGTCTCAATCCCCATTTTACAGATGAGGTAACTGAGGCACAGAGAAGTTAAGTGCCTTGCCCACGGTCACACAGCTGACAAGTGGAAGAGCTGGGATTCGAACTCATGACCCCTGACTCCAAAGCCCGTGCTCTTTCCACTGAGCCACAAATGTACAGCAGGTCCAGAATCCATGAGGCCTGCAAACCCCTGGTGATTTTTACATGACCTTTTCTACATAAGAACATAGTTGCTAAAGATCGCTGCTCTGAGAAATAGAGGAATTTTATCTGTACCGTAGATATCCCTCATAACCGATCCCGACAAACACGATTCACCAATATTATACAATTGTGTCCTGCAAGAATCTGAGAGGACATGGTATCATATTTTATCTTCAAATGAGTCAACAACGGATTAACCTGCTAAAACATGCTGGAGCCCCAAACTTCCTCTATACTTGGGTATTTCTGCACTTAATATTGTGCTTTATAGGGAGTAAACAAGGAGTTTGGAGTAAAGGAGAAACTTACACCGTCAAGCCATGTATTAAACCTCACTGCAATATTTTAAGCAGTTCAGATGATAGTCTCCTTTTCCCTAAATGCTGCTTGATTTTCTGAATCCAGACTGAAGCCTTAGTGATATCTATTAGACAAACTGCTTTTTTTTTTTCAGATCTCATGTGCTCTGGGTTTTCCTTTAGGGACACAAAACACACAGTGCATTCCATTTTCTTAATGGGGTGTAATCAGTAACACATTTGCTTCGGGCATTATAATGGCAATTTTAACTACTTTTGCAAAAATTCTTTTAAACCAGCTGCTTTCAACCAACTTCAGCAGCAAATATACTTTGTTGCTATCCAGTGTACTTGCCAATCGGTTGAGAGCCCTTCTGCCTACCGTTTTATTCGTTTCAATTTATGAAAATACGCCTTCACTGCCAAGTCTCTAGATGCATTTTAGAAAGCGATCGAAGAACCGAGAAGTAGGCCCCACTACAGAGTCAGCAATTACTGAATTATCCACGGTAAACCAGTTTTGAATAAACTCCCTTCTAAATGATCACCAGCACCTCTTCACCTAGAAGCCTGAATAAACATATCATCCTCCAACTATACCCTAGAGGTCAAAATTCTCAGACTCCACTGGACCACCAGCCTGAGTCTCAGTCAAGGAGGTACTTCCCAGAACTTTGTGTATCTGTTCTCTCAGCCTTGGAATCTACCCCAAATCTCTCCAGGGTGTAGAGATTCCCCCTGTAGCCCCAGTGAATTTGCATTCCTGAGCCCTAACTAGCGATGGTATTGACTGAACGATTCCTGTGTGCCAAACACTATGCTTTGTGCCTTTAATCCCCTTTTTACAGATGAGAAAACCGAGGCACAGAGCAGTTCAGCGACTTGTCCCAGGACACACAGAAGGCAAGTGGTAGAGTCATGAGTAGAAACCAGATCTCCTGAATCCCACTTCTGTATAATAATAACGATGTTGGTATTTACTAAGTGCTTCCTATGTGCCAAGCACTGTTCTAAGCGCTGGGGTAGATACAAGGGAATCAGGTTGTCCACGTGGGGCTCACAATCTTCATCCCCATTTTACAGATGAGGTAACTGAGGCAGGGAGAAGTTAAGTGACCTGCCCAAAGTCACCCAGCTGACAAGTGGCTCAGTCGGAATTAGAACCCATGACCTCAGACTCCTTAGCCCGGGCTCTTTTCACTGAGCCATGCTGCTTCTTGTATCTTTTCCACTGGGCCACTCTACCTCTCAGAAGACTGTTCCGCAATTTGGGGGGCATTTATTAGGATTAGGAAAAATTTTCTTTTCTGCCATATCGTCCTTCCCCCAAAATTCTGGAATACTCGGGCCATATTTGCCAATACTTCAGGTTTCAGAGAGCCGAAATAAAAGCCAACACTTCAATCGAACGTATTGTGCAACACTATAAAAGGAAGCACTCCCTTTCTCACCTTGTTCGCTATCAGTTTACTTGGCTGGCTATCAATTTACATCCAGAAACACCAGGTCTGACTATTAACCACTATCTTAGCTTGCGTAGTCACAGATATTCTTAGTGGCCATAAAAGTACCCAGCCCCTTTTTTTTTAAAAAAATCCGGTCAACACATTTGTCCTGATCTTTGCTTTGCACTGGAATGTTTTGTTCATTTCAGACATTTGACCTCCATAAAGACGTCAAATCCGCTCTTCTCCTTTCACCCTCATTCTACACCTTTAATCTCTCTTTGCCTCAGTGCTAAAAGTATTCTCGAATCCTCGGTCACCGGGAGACCAGATGGTGAAACAATCAGATAAACCTCACGCTTTGTTTATTCCGACTCTTCCATAAGTACCAAACAATAAATCTCACAACTTTTCTTGTACTGGATGTGAGCATGAATGCCAGAGCCCAACTCAGCAGTAGGGAGTCCTATTTCCTGGGCCCACAGAAGATAGACTATATCACATTTCTGCTCCATTCGACCCTTTCAATATCCTTGACACGCTTCATTGCTTTTACAAGTCACCATTTCACTACTGCAACAAAGATTACAGGAACTCTAACAGGTAAGGCCTCCAGCAAACACAGAAATGGAGTAGGCCTCAACAGACGTCACAAGGACTACATGTCTTATCTGCTCCACATCTTAGCGTTTCTTACCATGAGGTCTACCCCGCTGACAGCCGGGCCTATCCTGAGGCAATGAATCTGTAATAAGATATACAACAAATAATAGGGATTTTGGGGGGCTGAAAAAATATATACTCGGGTAATTAAATTGTTAACATGATGGATGGCCTTATTTTACATTTGAATTCCAAGTGATTTTCCATTGCCTACCATTCAAATGTCTTAATGAGAAAATACGTCAGAACACTGAGCGAAAAAAGAAGACAGAATCTGCGAATTATTTTAACAGGAAAATGGGTAGTCCTCACCATGCACGCTCGGGTTAACTCGAGAGAGGGTTAGGGTACGAATCCAAATATCTGATTGTATAATTGGCCACTGCCTTTCATTCAACGTCTGCTCTCCTGGTGGGCTAAGACTCCTCTCCCAGTAATTTGAGTTAAAAATCAAGTCCATTCGATGGATACGGGAACATACGTTCAGAGGGGCAGATGAGTGTTTCGAGGACACCCTCAAGTATGGCTCTCAACTCTGGAAGTCAAAGAGTTAATGGTTTTGATGCTGCCTATACAGAACCCCCACTGGCACTAGGTATATGTCCTGAGGGTGATTCCACCTGAATAAATAAAATCACCCATATGTTTGATAAAAGTTTTACAAAGCATCCAGGACATTGAGAATAATTGTTAACATCTGTTCATTATTCTACTGTGTGTGCAACTTTACAGGCCAGATAAATGTTCTTACACTTAACAGCCCGGTGCCTCACCATCATGCCAGTAGTAAGTAGAGCAATAAGAATTTAAATCTAGTCGCTGTTCCGACGGACCCAGATGCCACACACAGCCAAGGATTTGACATGGGTGAATGTACCACTGTGGAATGAATGAAACAGTTCTACTTTCCATCTCACGTTGGTGCTAAATAAGAGTTGAGGGAAGAAACTTTAGGGGAAAAAATTCACGAATTTCACAACAAAATCTAAAAACTCTGTCTCAATCACCAAATTCAGTGAATTACAGATACGCAAAAATAAGCTCAACTCTGACTAATTATCTTAAAATTGTAAAGCTGCGACCTCCAAGTCGCGGGTCGTTTCGTCCCCACATGAGCTCTTGAGCAAGATTCATTTTTAGTCCATTTATGATTTTTCTTCTCCAAATAAAGAGCTCCATTCCCCTGCTGTCCATGTGTACTCCCCGGTAGGGTTAGGCAGTTTGTGTGGAATAACAGTCGATCAATCAATGATATTAATTAAGCGCTTACTGTGTGCAGAGCGCACATAAAAACATAAGTTTATGGAGGCTGGGGCATCAAAGTGCTTAGGGGGTAAACAGGCAATGAAGAGGGAAGGGAGGATCCATCAATTCATTCATTCATTTAATCGTATTTATTGAGCGCTTACTGTGTGCAGAGCAGTGTACTAAGTGCTTGGAAAGTACAATTTAGCAACAGATAGAGACCACCCTACCCAACAATGGGCTCACAGTCTAGAGGGGGAGACAGCCAATAAAACAGGTAGGCAGGCATCAATAGCATTAAAATAAATAGAATTAAAGATGTATACACATCATTAATAAAATGAACAGAGTAAGAAATACGTACAAATATAGACAAGTGCTGTGGGGCGGGGAAGGGGGTAGAGCAGAGGGAGGGAGTAGGGGTGATGGAAAGGGGAGGAGGAGCAGAGGAAAGGGGGAACTCTGTCAATAATCATATTTATTATTATTATGTATATATATGTACATCCATGTTTTATTTAATGCCTGTCTTCCCGTCTAGCCGTGAGCTCCCTGTGAGCTAGGGATGTGTCTACCAACTCTGTTGTATAGTGTTCTGCCAAGCACTTAGTACAGTGCTCTGCACACAGCAGGCGCTCAATAAGGTGGGACAAGGACCGTGTCCAACCCAGTTGTATCAACCCCACGTCATAGTACAGTGCCTGGCACACAGGGAGCGTTTAACAAATACCACAGTTATTATTACTGAAAATACCACTGATTGGTCGATTGACTTCCAGTCAGTCAATCGCTAGTGAACACTTACTGTATTAAGCTCTTGGGAGAGTACAACACAACAATAAACGGACACGTTCCCTGCCCACAGGGAGCCTCTGTTCCTCCCAGGAAAGCTGGGATTCTGGGAAAGGATGGGATCCCCATTCCCCAGGGATTGATTCTAACAGTGAAAGAGAGTGTAGAGTTTTTTTTTGAAGACTGGGAGCCCCACGTGGGACAACCTGATTACCCCGTATCTACCCCAGAGCTTAGAACAGTGCTCTGCACATAGTAAGCACTTAACAAATACCAACTTTAGTATTATTATTATTATTATTATATCCCTCATTGGGCTCACATTCTTAATCTCCATTTTACATAGGAAACACCTGAGGTCCAGAGAAGTTCAGTCACTTGCCCGAGGTCACACAGCAGACAAGTGGCGGAGCTGGGGTTAGAACCCAAGTCCATCTGACTCCCAGGCCTGTGCTCTATCCACTAGGTCATGCTGTTTCTCTCGCTCCTTTCCTCTCTCTTCTCTCCAAATATGAGAAAGGGTGGTCTTTAATTCCATTTTTCTGCGCATCTACTCAAGCACTAGTACACCGCGTTACATGCACCTAAGTCCTCAATAAATATCACTGAGGGTTAGAGAAAATCTATGAAGCATTTTAATCTTCACGATCTTCTCTTGTATTTAATATGTGGCCAAATCAGTAATATTTTGTGTCACTGTCAGAAACAGTAAAGAAATAAGGACAAAGTGTTTCATGGTCCTTGTTAAGCACTTACTATATATCAAAGACCGTACTAAGCGCTGGGGTAGATACAAGTTCATCAGGTTGGACACAGTCCCTAACCCACAGGGAGCTGACAGTCTAAGTACAGGAAAACTGAGACCCAGAGAAATTAAGCAACTTGCACCGGGTCACACAGCAAGCAATTGGCAGATCTAGGTTTAGAACTCATGTCCTCGGACTCCCAGAACACGTTGCCTCATCGCGATTTTCTTCCTCCTGAATAAAATGTTAAAGTGATGTTTTCCTGAAATAGAGAAACATCTAGAGATTTTACTGTTAATAATAATGTCGGTATCTGTTAAGCGCTTACTATGTGCAGAGCACTGTTCTAAGCACCGGGGGAGATACAGGGTAATCAGGTTGTCCCACATGAGGCTCACCATCTCAATCCCCATTTTACAGATGAGGTCACTGAGGCCCAGAGAAGTGAAGTGACTGGCCCGCAGTCACACAGCTGACGAGCGGCAGAGCCGGGATTCGAACCCATGATCTCCGACTCCCAAGCCCGGGCTCTTTCCACTGAGCCACGACTGTTGTACTTGAATACCGAATTTATCAGTGAAACAAGATTGAGACCACCACGTTCTTTCGGATAATTAGACGATCTGTAGACAGTAAAGAGAGAATGAGAAAGATTAGCAAGAAGTCACTGCCTATCGAATTAAAATGTGAAAAGAACAAAAAGCGTTCTCTAGTTTGTTCACTTAACTACCCTGTAATTATATTGTCAGCTACATTAACTTCATTGTCCGTTAATAGAGTAACTTTCAGTGGAAGCAGCCAGTGTTGTTGGGCTGGTTATTTATTTTTTATGTCTTAATTAATCAGTACTGACACTGAACCACATCCTTCCTCATTATTTAAATTGCCCATTTATATGGATGAACCTCTATGCTCAGTGCATTTCATTAACCCATTAAAAGACCTCACAACAGGAACGGTTGTTACGGCTTCCTCAGGTAATTTGGGCAAGAGCTTCTCGGGAGGCCCAAAATACCCAGGAGTTTTCTTCTGTAGTCCATGCAGCGATAACTGGGTTAACTTGTCGGCTTTGAGAAGAAATTAATCCTCCGTAAGGCTGTTGCTTATGTCATCCCGATTTTTTTTTTTTTCATTTCAGGCCAGTGGTTTAACTTCACTGAATCGGAGTGTTTGAAAAACTGAAAATGAAATGTGTCATCACAAATTCTTGACGGAGCGCGTTAGGATTTTCTTATGGAACCCTGTGTAATGATGATTTTCTGAGCCAGATTCTCCCAATCACTCTCTGGCAGAGGGGACCACTGTGGGAAAACGCTAATAATAACGATTATGGTATTTGTTTAGCGCTCACTTTGTGCAAAGCACTACACTAAGCACTGGGGTAGACACAAACAAATCAGGTTGGCCATAGTCCCTATCCCAAGGGGTGCTCGCAGTCTCAACCCCCATTTTAGAGATGAGGTGACTGAGACAGAGCGAAGCAAAGTGACTTGCCCGTGGTCACACTGTAGACAAGCGGCGGAGCTGGGATTAGCACCCATGATCTTAGGACTCCCATGCCCGTGATCTACCCACTAGGCCAAGTTGCCATTCAAACTGGATGCAAGACCAGCGTCTGGCAAGGAGGGTCAAGCCTAAAACCGGACTGGAACAGCCAGCCCTGTTTCTTGCGATCAGTTCCACTGCCCCGGTAGAAGCCGCGTGGCTCAGTGGAAAGAGCCCGGGCTTGGGAGTCAGAGGGTGTGGGTTCTAATCCCGGCTCCCCCACTCGTCAGCTGGGTGACTTTAGGCAAGCCACTTCACTTCTCTGTGCCTCGGTTACCTCATTGGGAAAGTGGGGATTAAAACTGTGAGCCCCACGTGGGACAACCTCTTTACATTGTATCTACCCAGCTCTCAGAACAGTGCTTGGCAAATACCAAATTATTATAAATTATTATTAAGTAGCATTTATTAGGAGCTCTCTTGGTGCTGTGCCCTAACGAGGCTCTTGGAAAGTACCAGAATAATGAAGTGACACATTTCCTGCACTCCAACAGAGGAGCCCAGGAGAATTCATGAGTTATAAAGCGTTCTTTCGGGTTGGAAAGGATTTCCAAGGTAGGCCGCGTCTCTTTCTCTGGACGACTGTTAGAGCCGGGCTGGTTCTGGTCTGCTTGGCACAGGCTTGCCCGATGGAGGGCAGATGGACTAAACGGTCTTTCATAGTCCTCTCTACTTTCAATGGGCCTGCAATTTAGATCGCAGCTGCAGTGGTCAAAGTGCCTGGTGTAACGGATAGAGCCCGGGCCCGGGAGTCAGAAGGTCATGGCGTTCTAATCCCAGCTCTGCCGCTTTTCTGCTGTGTGACCATGGGCAAGCGCTTGACTTCTCTGTGACTCGATCACCTCATCTGTAAAATGGGGGTCGAGACTGTGAGCCCCACATGGGACAGGGACTGTGTCCAACTCGATTTGTTTATATCCACTTTGCTGCGCTCTGTCTCCGTCACCTCATTTGTGAAATGGGGGTCGAGACCGTGAGCTCCACTTGGGAAAGGGTCAACAGCCAACCTGATTTGCTTGTGTCTACCCCAGTGCTCAGTGTAGTGCCTTGCACAAAATAGGCGCTAAACAAATACCATAATCGTTATTATTAGTGTTTTCTCACAGTGGTCCCCTCTGCCAGGGAGTGACTGGGAGAATCTGGCTCAGAAAATTGTAATTACACAGGGTTCCATTAGAAAATCCTAAAGCGTTCTGTCAAGGATTTGTGATCTCATTTATATCTCATCCTGGCATATAGTGAGTGCTTAACAAACATATCATTATTAGTATTATTATTATTATTTAGACTGGTAACAGGTACCACCTATACCTCTTTTACTAAAGGGTTTGTTTTCCCTTTCCTCAATTTCCTCATCTGTAAAATGGAAATTAAGCACTTGTTTTCTCTTTCTATCAGAGTGAGAAACCCATATGGGACAGGGAATGTGTCGGACCTGATTTTCTCTAATTTAATGCAGCACATAGCTCAGTGCTTGATGCACAGTAAGCACTTAACACATACCACAATTAGTTTTTTAACAGCTCGTCAACAATTTGGGTGGAAAATACTTGAAGACCATTATTAAAACAACCCGGACATCTGTTCTTTGGGCTAAAGTGTCCTGTTTCTTTTAACCTATCTCTGTAGCCCTTGTAGTTCGAGGTTTTAAATGCTGAGGAATTATGTTTAACATTCATTCATTCAATCGTATTTATTGAGTGCTTACTGTGTGCAGAGCACTGTACTAAGCGCTTGGAATGTACAATTCGGCAACAGATGGAGACAATCCCCGCCCAACAATGGGCTCACATTGTATAATACTATCATTACCCATCTTCCTCCTACCATCCCCCGCCAAGTTCCTTGAGAGTTGTCTATACTCTCGAATTCTCTCCTTGACCTACTTCAGTCTGGCTTCCATCAGCCAGTCAATGACCCAGTTGTATTTACTGAGTGCTTGGGAGAGTACTATTTGCAGAACACTGTACTAAGCACTTGGGAAAGTACAATACAAGCATAAAACAGACACAGTCCCTGCCCACAGCAAGCTTAGCGTCCCCTTCACTCCACAGAAATTTCCCTCTCAAAGGTCATCAGTGAAATCCTTGTCAAATCCCATGGGCTCTACTCCACCCTAATCCTCCTCGACCTCTCGACTGGCCTTGAAACTGTGGACTATTCCCTTCTCCTGGAAAAGTTATCTAACCTGGACTTCAGTGACACTGTCCTCTCCTGGTACTTCTCCTATCTCTCTGGCCATCCAGCGGGCTTGGGAGTCAGGGGTCATGGGTTCGAATTCCACCTCTGCCACTTGTCAGCTGTGTGACTGTGAGCAAGTCACTTCATTTCTCTGTGCCTCAGTTACCTCATCTGTAAAATGGGGATTAAGACTGTGAGCCTTAGGTGAGACAACCTGATTAACCTGTATCTACCACGGTGCTTAGAACAGTGCTCTGCACATAGTAAGCGCTTAATAAATACAACATTATTATTATTATTTTGCAAGCTCCTCTTCCAGCTCCCACCCTCTAACTGTGGGAATCCCTCAAGGTTCCGTCCTGAGTCCCCTTCTATTCTCCATCTCCACCCACTCCCTTGGAGAACTCATTTACTCCCATGGCTTCAACTACCAGCTCTACATTAATGATCCCCAAATCTACAGCTCCTGCCTTGATCAATTTCTTCTGCAATTTCACCTTCATCTGTGTGAGAGGAAATGCTCTACTTCGATGTCCCTCCTATACCTCAAACTTAATATGTCTAAAACAGAACTCATCTTCCCCCCCAAACCCTGTCCTCTCCCTGCCTTTCCCACCATCCTCCCTCTCTCACAAGCCTGTAACCTTGGTGTTATCCTTGACTTAACTCTCTCATTCAGCCCACATATTCAATCTGTCATTACATCCTGTCAGTCAAACCTTCACAATCTCTCTATAATCTGCCCTTTCCTCTCCATTCAAATGGCTACCACATTAATCCAAACACTTACCCTATCCGCCTTGACTACTCCATCGGCCTCCTTGCTGACCTCCCTGTCTCCCGTCTCTCCTCACACCAGTCCACACTTCACTCTGCTGCCTTTTCCTACAAAACCGTTCGGTCCATATTTCCCCATCCGCCTCCACATCTAACTGAAACTCCTTAACACTGGTTTCAAAGCACTCGATCGCCTTGTCCCACCCTACTTTCACTCCCTGATTTCCTACTACAAACCAGGAAGCACAATTTGCTCCTCTAATGCTAACCTACTCACCAGCTCAATCTCGTCTATCTCTCCACCGACATCTCACCCACATCCTGCCTCTGGCCTGGAACACCTTCTCTCTTCATATCGACAGACCTCTCCCTTCAAAGCTTTATTGAAATCACAGCTCCTCCAAGAAGACTTTCCCTAATAAGCACTCATTACTCTTCTACTACTCCCTTCTGTGTTGCCTTTGCACTAGGATTTGTACCCTTTATTCACCCCTCCCTCAGCCCCACACTTATGTACATATCCATAATTTATTTACTCATATTAATGACTGTATCCCCCTCTAGGTTGTATGCTTGTTTGTTGGCAGGGAATGTGTCTACCAGATTATATTATGCCCTCCCAAGTGTTCAGTACAGTGCTGCACATAATTAACGCTCAATAAATACAATTGATTGATATTATTCATTCAATAGTATTTATTGAGCGCTTACCATGTGCAGAGCACTGTACTAAGCGCTTGGAACGTACAATTCGGCAACGGATAGAGACGATCCCTGCCCAATGACGGGCTCACAGTCTAAACCCGCTACTACTACGCTATTTTTCTCTTGCCACCCATCCAACTCTCTCAACACAGGAAAGAAAGACAGGATGATTTAGCCCTAAAAAGTGCCCCTTCTAGATCATTAACTCCTTGTGGGTGGGGAATGTATTTACCAGTTCTGTTGTATGGTACTCTGTCTAGCACATAGTACAGTGCTTTGCACACAGTAAGTGCTCAATAAATACCACTGATGATGATAGTATATACACATACTTAAGAAGAAGGGAGAATAATTTTCTTCCCTATCCACAGGGCAAAACTATCATCCTTCATCCTTGCAGGATTGATGATATGCCTAGGGGCAGGGATGCAGATTCCGTTGCTAGCTGTGACCACCATTCTTGTGTGATATATCCTAAAGCAGTTTCAAGAGTTGGTATTTACTGAGTGCTACTCTGTGCAGAGCACAGTGCTAAGAACATCAGTTAACAGACACATTCTCTGGCCACAGCAAGCTTACAGTCTGGAGGAGGACCATGCATACATTATTATAAACACATAATTTCTAATATATATATTTTAAAGATAGGTAATAAGCGCTGTGGGGTTGAGTATGGGGTGATTATTAAATGTGACACTCGTTAGAAGAGAGAGGAGGATCTGTCACCTATGCAGGGATCTTAAACCTGAAGTAGATGCCACCTGTTTCAAGGGGAAAATAAGGGGACACAGGGAAGCTACTTTTGTTTTCTCAGTTCCTGAATGCATCACAATGACTCGGGTTTTTCGGATGGGCAAGTTTAAGTCACTGTTATTATCGCTTGTCATTAAAATTCAGTGAGTTGTGTTTTGGTTGTTTTTTTTAATGGAATCTACTTAGCCTGTCAGCCCCTTACTACATTCACAAATGGAAGTCAAATTTCCTCCTAAAACAGGAGTGCTAGAACACATCACATCAGTCCAAGGAGCCATAATACTATAAATCCCAAATTTCTTCTGAAGATCTATCGAGGAAGAAATTTTAGAAAGTGGAAAAATGTCTGATAAGTTTGTTACTAAACCTGTAGCAATCATTTGCCTGGTAACCTAATACTAATGTAGATCTGGATTTCTAAGGCTGAGAGGGAAGTTGATTACCCCACTTCCTTAGCAATTATCACTATATCTATTACTGAAAATGGTTTCCATTTCAAACCTCTGATGCACAAACCTCTAAAGAAAAATCTCTATTAATGCAAATAACTGTGCAAACCTGATAATCGGGTTATTTTTTCAAGAGTCTCATGAATACTCGTTAGGCATCTGATAATAAAAATCTATTTCTGCGAAATGACTCTCCTGTCATCAGAAATCTAGATGTTCCACATTTAAAGAGCTCCCTAAAGTCAACAATACGTATCAGTGCTTAGGAGTGATAGACCTTAACTATTATTACCACTTCATCTGTGGTATAAAATACTAAACTGCTTCCCTAATCATTATCTCCTGCCCTGTGATTCAAGTGTTGATTCTGATAATGAACAAGAACATTGAACAGTAGGCATTTATCCTGCAACAGACTTGTGCTTTTCTTTTTCTATCAATCATTAAACAACTAATGTCTTTTGTACTATTGCCTTGACATTCATTAACGCTCACGTCACAGGAAGTCTTTGCAATTAAAAATCTTACTGACTATCTAGAGTTGCTGCATGCTAGTACAATATGAAGGAAATGAAAGCAATACCATTTAAACCATTAACAGTATACGTTCATCCTTAGGTAGGTTTGATGTGTATTTTCCCTGAATTTGTAAGCAGGATATTGAATACCATTAGAATTTGCTTTTTAAAAAAATTTCATTTAAAAACACTGATAGAATTTTACCCCAAGCCAAACAAGTCAAGCAGAAGAAAAAACCCCGAAAGCTACATCCCGTGTGACTAATTCAACTTCTGACGCCTTCAGGAACTCACGCTCATGGCTTGTGCCTGAACCGAGGTGATGGTGCTCTTATCTGTAAAGGTCGATTCACATCTCCGTTGCATTAGGGAAACTTTATGTAGATTCCTAAACGTTGGAATCAGCAGTCAGAACAAGCCTAAGCGAAGTGAAGATCTTTAAATGTAATAAAGTATTCTCTTCTTACAAACCACTCCCTTTAGATGAGCATCTATAAAAGAGATTATAAATCATCCATTGTTTCCTTTCACCTTGAAGGATCAGGAGAACTCAAACAAGATTTTCCCGATTCCCATGTTGGACAGGGACTGTGTCCAACCTGATAAAATTGTATCTATCCCAACGGTTAGAAGGGATTACAAAGTAAGCGAATGCCATGAAACAAACGAAAAATGAACAAACGAGATGAACACTTTCAGTTAGGAAGGAAACATAGGAATGATGAATTCCTAATTCTTCACTGGCAATAAATGGGGATGGAAATGGGAGTCGGACATTTTTCTGTTGAAGATGATTCTTATGGATCTTGGAAGGAATAAGATCAATGTATTTTCCTTATTTCATTTTGAGCTTATGATAGAAAAGACTTAAAAGTCTTGGAGCACTTTTTATGATGTTATCAATGAGCGCTTACTGTGTGCACGATTATGGTATTTGTTAAGTGTTTACATCATGCCAGGCACTGTGCTAAGCGCTGGGGTGGATACAAGCAAATGGAGTTACAACTGAGAGACAGAAATGTGAGCACTATACAGTCATATTCAGAGATCAATATCTGTGCCAAATTTTCATTGACTTAAATGGGGAAAATATAAGGAGATTCATGATCAAAACACAACCTAAGCCCTGGGCAGTTGGTTAAGCACGTTACTACCTTAGATGTTTGAATTGGAAAAGTTAGCTACAGCAATGTGGGCTTATAATTGAGAAGTGGGATTCTGTAATGATACTAATTCCTCTCAGTTCGCTCCTGGAGAGTTTCCAGTAGAGAAGGAGCATGGCTCAGTGGAAAGAACACAGGTTTGGGAGTCAGAGGTCATGGGTTCTAATCCCGGCTCTGCCATTTATCGGCTGTGTGACTTTGGGCAAGTCACTTCACTTCTCTGGGCCTCAGTTCCTTCATTTGTAAAATGGGGATTAAGACTCTGAGCCCCACTTGGGTCAACCTGATCAACTTGTATCCCACCCCAGCGCTTAGAACAGTGCGTTGCACGTAATAAGCACTTAACATATGCCCTCATTATTATTATTGTTATTATTCTACCAGTCACGAATATAGGAGGGAGAGTCAAGCAGAGACCTACCCATTCCATTTCTAGCTTGGGCAGTGGCTAGTGAGTGGAAGGCAATCTGCTACAAGTCAAAACTCAGTTGAGCTGGGCAGCAGTGGCACGGGAGAGAGTCGAGGGTGGAGACTCGTTTACTGAGAGGAAGGAGGCATTGAAACGAAATCCAAGAAAACTCTATGGATCCACTACCAGAGCGATTGCAGATGGAAGTGGGGCATTCTGGGAGAGATGTGTCTATGGCATCGCTTTGGATCGGACATGACTCGACAGCACAGGACAACAATAATAATATATTAGGACCGACAAGTGCTACTCTTGGACCGGTGAAAACGGCACAGCTCTAGGAATCACTGGTCCTGATTCTGCCTGCTGCGTGCTATGCCTTCAATGGACCAAAGAATCGTCTAAGGTATTAATAATCAATAATCATGGTGGTATTTGTTAGATGCCAAGCACTGTTTTAAGCACTGGAGTAGATAGAAAATAATCAGGTTGGACACAGTCCCTATCCCACGTGGGGCTTAAACTCTTAATCATCATTTAACAGATGGATGAGGGTACCGAGGCACAAAGAAGTGATGTGACTTGCCCAAGTTCACACAGGAGACAAATGGAGGAGCAAGGATTAGAACCCATGACCTTCTGACTCCTGGGCCTGGGCTCTATTCTCTAGGCCATGCTGTTTCCCATAGTGGACACACCCAGCAGGAATCTTTTTTTGTTTTTATAGTATTTGTTCAGTGCTTACTATGTGCCAGGCACTGTACTAAATGGTGGGGTAGATACAAGGAATCTTGAGACACAGCTGTCAAATTTGGGCTGTAAAGACATCAGTAGTTACCAAGGCAACCATCTACTGGGTCATGGCACGTGGCCCTCAGTGATTCATTCAATCATATTTATTGAGTGCTTACCGTGCTGAGTGCTTGGCAGAGTAGGAAGACACGCAAATTTGTGAAGCATTCCATATTTTTCCTGCAATTTTATTTATTTGCATTGATGTCTCTTCATTTGTTTTGATGTCTGTCGTTCCCCCTCTAGAGTCTGAGCTCACTGTGGGCAGGAATTGTTACTCTTTATTGTTGTATCGTAGTTTCCAAATTGCTCATTTCAATACTCTGCACGTATTAAGCACTTAATAAATGACCGAATGAATGAATACAATCCAGCAATATAATAGACACATTCCCTGCCCACAACAAGGTCACATTCTAGAGGGGGAGATAGACATTAATAGAAATAAATAAATTACAAATATGGACATAAGTGCTGTCTTGCCAATTCAATGTAGCCCGTGTCCTCTGCAAGGACATACTTGGCAGGGACAAAAGAGTGTGGGTGAAGTCCACTATCACGATCACAATTTATTCCGTGCATAATCTAGATCCTGCAGTCCTTCGACCGCAGTTCATCTCTCTTTCTCGATAAGAAATTCTGGAATAGCCATCAATCGTCTCAGAATTGTTACCCAAGAACTCAATTTTATACAGTGTACTGTATCTGAAAAACCTAGAATAGACCCAAATGCACCTTAAATTTTAAGGTCTCTGGCAAACTTTCAGGTATCCATAGAAAGTGATTCTTTTCTTAGCCCGAGCTCATAATTTTCGTGTGCACAATTTTGTTTCATTTTATGAGAATCCCATATAATACTCACACATAATTATATATCCTAGAATGCAGCTCTCTATGCAGCCTGAATTGAAGAACCAACGATGGAAAGTTGGGATTAGATGGAATAATCTTCACTATAGATTCTAGAATTATTTGGGAAATAGGCATGTTAATTACCACTTTGGAAGTATCTAGGAAGTAGATTTTTGTCTCCTCAAGAAAATTATGTAATCTTAATCCCATACGTTCTAAAAACTAAAGAAGCCTGAATTTTGCAAGGGTTGGGTTTAAATCTGCTTTTCTTTTCCTAGAATCAGTAATGCTTCATGTCAGAAATTAGCAAATGATAGATTTGTTTCCAACTCTAGACTGCAAAGTCAATGCCAAACCACAAAAAAAGAAAGGATATGTTACAGATAGATACAGATGCTTAGTATAGCACTTTGATCCTAGAAAACAAACTGCTGCCTCCAGTTCCAACTCTGTCACTGGACACAAGTACAAAAGGCCAAAAGACAGCATTTTTGGTACATCCACTCAATTTTGTCAGAATGCGAGCTTTCATTCATTACTCACTTTGGTTGTGGGAGAATTAAGCCAAGTTCAGCCAATATGACCCTGCCTTGGAATCGGAAGCAGCAGTTCGGATGTGTCCACGTGTCCTTCTGGGCACAGTGTCAGAATGGACAACTACTACAGTTTGAGTTTATACACGATTTTGCAAGAACACGATTCCATGTTATAGGAGATCTGGAGGTGGCGGCCTATCCCATCTACTACACTGCTACTCTCTGTTGTTGATTCGAACGCTTCAACTTAAACAAATTTAATGATCTCGTTCAAGTGAAATTTTAACCCCATAGTGGACTTGCCTAAATACTGTTGACTGAATTGATTCAGGGCCTAAAAGTGAGGAACTGAACTCTCAAGCCTCTAGTCCTTGCTTCCTGAATGCTGACGGTTCTTATCACCTGGATTTTTCTCCTTCTCTGAAGGTAGTCCCTATTTCCCTAGGGATAGAATGAGGGTGTACTACATCTGGAACACACGTTTTGTTCCGGTCTTCCAACTGCTAAGCCAAATATCCGTATCCATGCTCAGTGAACTTGGAGTAAACAAAGACTCTAAGACTGAGGAAAAAAAAAATAATGAATCAATTTTAAAAGCTTCAGTACCTCAGCTTGGCCCCTGCTAACCAAATTTGGGGTGCCACTGGGCAGATCACTGGCGCGACCTCCCACATTTGGTCTGTGGCCCAATTCTGCCTGAGTTTTCACCAGCAGATTTCCCAGATTCCATTCTCTCCATAACTCTCATCTCCTGGATGGGTTATCTGCATCATCATCATCATCAATGATATTTATAGAGGGCTTACTATGTACATAGCACTTTATTAAGCACTTGGGAAAATACAGTGCAACAGATGTGGTAGACATATTCCCTGCCCACAACAAACTTACAGTCTAGAGGGGGATAAGTACGTACATAAGTGTTGTGGGACTGAGGATGGGCAAATACCAAATGCCCAAAGGTTACAGATCCAAGTCTGACATCTTCATGGCTTTATGCCTCAGGCTTCTTCAGTATTTTAAGTAGTCTAGATCATCCTAAAACACCAGTGAGGATGCATGCCAGACTGCTTGTTTTGTTCTGCTTTGTTTTGTTGTCCGTCTCCCCCGTTTAGACTGTGAGCCCGTTGCTGGGCAGGGATTGTCTCTATCTGTTGCCGAATTGTACATTCCAAGCACTAAGTACAGTGCTCTGCACACAGTAAGTGCTCAATAAATACGATCGAATGAATACTCCACTTCTCAAAATCCTCCCAAAGGCAACCATTTTTTCTCTGCGTCAAACAGAAAGCCCTAACTTTTCTTTTTTCTTTAAAGGGCATTTCATTCATTCATTCAATTGTATTTATCGAGGGCTTACTGTGTGCAGAGTACTGTACTCAGCACTTGGGAGGGCACAACAATAAAGAGACACATTCCCTGCCCAAAACGAGCTTCAGTCTAGAGGACTGTACTTACTATGCGCCAGGAACTGTACTAAGCGCTGGGGTGAATACAAGCTTATCAGGTGGGACACAGTGCTTGTCTCACTTGGGGTTCACAGTCTTAATCCCCATTTTACAGATGAGGGAACTGAGGCTCAGAGAAGTGAAGCGACTTGCCCAAGGTCACACCGCAGCTCAGTGGCAAGGCCAGGATTAGAACCCAGGTCCTGTGACCCTCAGTCCTGCTCTCCCTCGACTAGTCTACACTACTTCTTATAGAATGTATTTTTGCATCCTGGAGGAAAATAGCTGATAGAAAGAACTGGAAAAAAATCACATTCATCCCTTTAATATATGTAGTCAAAACCAAGTACCAAGGGATTGCGAACCTTTGGTTTTTCATTTAGGATCAACAATAACTATTTCTCCTGAAATTTCACGTCAGCACCACCAAAAATAAACCAATGCAATGTCAGATGACAAGTGTTTTTCCTGAAATTTAAGTAGGCAGTACATTGATGTGATAGCTTGCAGGTGTGAGAAGCATTCATATTTTGAACAGGAAATTAAATTTCCTTTTTATTAGGAAAATCAATGACATAATTACTGGGGGTAAAATATTCCTTATACTTCACATGTTCATCACAGACAATTTTCACTTACAATAAGGCAACGGAGTGGATGGAAAAGTTTGATGTTATGAAACCGTATACAGAGCTCAATAAAGTAAGCTAGAGATGGACCTGAGGATTCTTTCATGTATGTCCTCACTTTCTTGGGAAACATTCCAAGCAAAAATTAGGGACTTTGATGTTTAATACAAGTTCATTTAAACATGAAGTTAGTAAAGCAGAGGGGGATCATTGATTAGAAAATAGCTAGCTTCATAGCTACACAGTTACATAGCTATATGACCAAGAGCTCCACTAATCTGAAAAACGCCTTAAACGATGTTGAAATTTTACAGACGTGGACGCTCCAGGATTAAGATGAAAGCAAACCATTTCAGACCGAGTTCCAGGCTGAATTTCCGTTTGTCTCTACCTCATTATTAAACGGTATCCTGGAGGGCAACACCTTGTTTTATATGCAATAATCATAAAATTAATAATAACGATGGAATAAGTGATTACTATTTGCCCGACACCGTTTTAAGCACTTGGGGTAGTTACAAGTTAATCAGGCTGGACACAGTTCCTGCCCTACTTGGGGCTCACACTCTTATCCTCATTTTACAGAGGAGGTAACTGAGGCCCAGAGAAGTTAAGTGACCTGCAGACATGTGGCAAAGCCAGCATCAGAACCACCCCCCCCTGGTCCTTCTGACTTCCAGGCCCACGTTCTTATCCACTAAGCCACGTCACTTCTCTTCCACAGTACTCCTAGGCACCTACTAAATCCTGTCGGCTCCACCTTCACAACATCACCGATATCTGCCCTTTCCTCTCGGCACACAGGGCTACCACGTTAATACAATCACTCATCCTATTCCACCTTGATTACTGGAACAGCCTCCTGGCTGACCTCCCAGCCTCCCGTCTCTCCCCACTCCAGGCCATACTGCACTCTGCTGATCCGAATAGTTTTCTACAAAAATCATCAGGATATGTTTTCCCACTCCTCAAGAAACTCACGCGGTTGCCTATCCATCTCTTCATCATCCAAATACTCCGCAATCACTCGCTGGACTTTCAAGCACTCAATCACCTAACCCCCTCCTACCTCACCGTGCTACTTTCCTACTACATCCCAGCCCGCACACTTCTCTCCTCTAATGCCAACCTGCTCACTCTACCTCCATCTTAACTATCTCGCCGCCGACCCTTCGCCCACATCCTGCTTTTGGCCTGGGACTCCCTCCCTCTTCAAATCCGATAGACAATTACTTTCCAGGAATTCAAAACTTTATTGAAGGCACATCTCCTCCAAAAGCCTTCCCTGACTAAGCCCTGCTTTCCTCTTTTCCCACTTCCTTCTGCATCTCCCTGATTTACTCCTTTTGCTCATCCCCCCTCCCAGCACTACAGCACTTATGCTTGATTCTATTTATTGCTATTGTTCTCGTATGTCCATGACCCCGATTATACCGTAAGCCCGTCAAAGGGCAGGGACTGTCTCTATCTGTTACCGATTTGTACATTCCAAGAGCTTAGCACAGTGCTCTGCACATAGTAAGCGCTCAATAAATACTATTGAATGAATGAATATCTGTAAACTATTTATATGAATGCCCATCGCCCCCTCTAGGAATGCTAAGCGCAGTATGGGCAGGGAATGCTTGGTACAGTTCTCTGCACATAGTAAACGCTCAGTAAATACTATTGAATAATAATAATAATGTTGGTATTTGTTAAACGCTTACTATGTGCCGAGCACTGTTCTAAGCGCCGGGGTAGATACAGGGTAATCAGGTTGTCCCACATGAGGCTCACAGTTAATACCCATTTTACAGATGAGGTAACTGAGGCCCAGAGAAGTGAAGTGATTTGCCCACAGTCACACAGCTGACAAGTGGCAGAGCCAGAATTCGAACTCATGACCTCTGACTCCCAAGCCCTGGCTCTTTCCACTGAGCCATGCTGCTTCTCTAGCCACGCTGCATTGAATGAAATACTATTGAATGAATGTGTCTGTTTCTGGTTATATTGTACTGTCCCAACCGTTTAGTACAGTGCTCTGCACACAGTAAGTTTTCAATACATACGATTGAATGTTACAGTGGGTTTTGTAAAATAGTACTTAATTAAATGCGCCTACTACAACTCTCCATGACTGAAACTAGGGGAGATTTTGAAAGATAAGAAATTTCAAAATCAAAAATGGGAGGTGATACTTGAGAAGCAGCATGGCTCAGTGGAAAGACCCCCGGGCCAACCTGATCATCCTGTATCTGCCCCAGCACTTAGTACAGTGCTCTGCACATAGTAAGCACTTAACAAATACCAACATTATTATTATTATTATGTCCCACCTGGCTCCACCTGAGGGTTTAGACCAAGAGCCCAGCTTCCCTTCTTTACTAGTCAGTCAGTACATCAGTCAATCGCATTTATTGAGCGCTTACTGTGCGGAGAGCACTGTACTAAGTGCTGGGGAGAGTTCAATACAAGAGACACATCTCCGCTCACAATGAGCTTACGGTCTGGAGGGGGAGACAGACGTTAATATGAATAAATAAAATCACAGAAAGGTACGTAAGCGCTGTGGGGCGGGGAGTGGGGAATGGATAAAGGGAGCAAGAAGATAATTCATTCATTCAATAGTTCATTCAATAGCATTTATTGAGCGCTTACTATGTGCAGAGCACTGTACTAAGCGCTTGGAATGTACAAATCGGTTACAGATAGAGACAGTCTCTGCCCTTTGACGGGCTTACAGTAGTATTTATTGAGTGCTTACTATGTGCAGAGCACTGTACTAAGCGCTTGGAATGTACAATTCGGCAACAGATAGAGACAATCGCTGCCCACTGACGGGCTTACAGTCTAATCGGGGGAGAAGGACAGACAAAAACAATAGCAATAAATAGAATCAAGGGGATGTACATCTCATTAACAAAATAAATAGGGTAATAAAATATATATAAATGAGCAGACGAGCACAGTGCAGAGGGGAGGGGAAGGAAGGGGGGGGGAGGAGCAGAGGGAAAAGGGGGGAAGAGGGAGAAGAAAGGAGGGCTTAGTCGGGGAAGATCACCTGCAGGAGATGTGCCTTCGGGAACGCTTTCAAGGTGGGGAGGGCAATTGTCTGTTAGAAGCAGGATGTGGGTGAGACGGCGGCGGCAAGATAGAAGAGGTTGAAGTACAGTGTGAAGGTTGGCATTAGAAGAGTGAAGAGAAACAGGGTCGCAAGAATCTTTATGCACTGCATGTCTTCTTATTACTGTCATTGCTATGGTCCATCTAGTATTTTTTGTTTTATTTTGCATTTTATTGTTTTTGTTCTATCTCCCATTCTCCTCTTGTGTTCTTATACTTTAGGCCCGAAGGTTAAGAACTGAGTCAGTTGACATTCTATGTTTTTTCCCAGTGCTTAACATGAAATGGGCATATTGAAATGCAATTGATGATTATGATTAAAATCACAATAATAATAAAAACATGGAACATATTGGTTCAGAAAACACATCACCATCATCATAATAATAATGGTGGTATTTGTTAAGCACTTACTATGTGCTAAGCACTGTTCTAAGCACTGGGGTAGATACAAGGTAATCCAGGTGTCCCACGTGGGGCTCACGGTCATAATCCCCATTTTACAGATGAGGTAACTGAGGCACAGAGAAGTTAAGTGACTTGCCCAAAGTCACGCAGCTGATAAGTGGCAGAGCGGGGATTAGAACTCATGACCTCTGACTCCCAAGCCCATGATCTTTCCACTAAGCCACGCTTCTGTATTCCAGTTCCTGTAGCTTCACGTGAATTTCAAAATAAATAATTTTCTCATATAACCGAATGAGGACAGACATGGTAGAACCTGATGACAATGAATAAATACCGATTGAATGAATGAATGATTCCTAGTTCATCTGAAAGTTATGCCACATAAATTCAATTTTAGAAGTACATTTACGCTGATAGACGCACGGGTAGGAGCCATGTCTATGCAGAATACAGTATTATTTCATTTAGAATCCACTGATAATGAATTACAGATTTTATTACTTTTTAACGAGTTGTGTGTTAACTTTATGAAAAGGTGACGTGGAAGAGAAGAGGTAAATAAGTCATAAGAAGAATCCATTGGAGATCACAATTATACATTTGGAACAATGAAAGATGATCTAACTGGGGAAAAAAAACTGCAATTCGGCACAACTTTGATGTTTAATGGATGCAAAAGCACTGATCAAAAAGGTAAAGACAGCAGTTGTCAGGCAGCACTTGAAGCCCAGAACTTCTGGGAGGGCATGTGTTTCTAAAAGAGAAAAACCGATTTACACGGGCAAAACTGCCGGTCAGCCTCACAGCCAGCCTATTGGAAATCAGATTTAGGGGAATATCTGATCAGTATCTGTTTCCAGCCACGCCTTTTAGTAGAGGTCATCTTTCTAGTCATTAAAATAATCTAAGAATGATATGTACACAGAAGAGTCGGCTTCTTATCTCTTCCACGATGCACCTGGTGCTTTCCATGGACTCTTTGTTCTTGCTTCAAAAAGGTGTGCTCAAGTTATTGCAATGGCTGACTTGACATGGAAACGCAAAAATTTTAACCCTTTAATAATAATAGACACATGGAGTACCTATCCACGGATGAGAAGTACAAACCAGAATTAGCGAAAATGGCTCAGGCGAGAAAAAACAAGAAATTGAATTTACACGGATCACCACGCAATCTTAGTTTCTCATTAAATATTAATATGTAATTGAATTAAGGGCATGGCTTAGAAAGTGAGTTTTATCTTCTTCTAAGCCACTGGTTATGTCCTCCAGTCATGAGATTCAAATAGACTTTAGAGTAGGTGTCAAAAACCCTAGCAGGTCTCAGAGTGAAGGAGTCTCTGCCTTTTGTGGCTTTTTGTTCCGGACCCTCACTGATTTATGCCAATCCTTTAATTTTGCATGTCGTGTATTTTCTTCTTGAAGTCCGCAAAGACTTTTTACAAGTCTCTATTACCTTAATCAAATCAGTAAAAACAAAGCCCATAGAATAGTCCAAAGCACATTCCAGAACAAAAGAAAGGGTTGCCTCCTTTCTGACTGATTCAAGGGGGCACGTACTGATACGTGATGAACGAGCTGATCGTGGTTTACTTGGTGAACGTCTCTACATCTGTGTGGAAGCTCTTCCTACTTGTCATGACCGGTGGCTGGACGGAGAAAGAAACTTCCAGACGCTTCCCTTTAGATCTCAAAAGGAAGTATTAATCAAGCCAAAGATGGGAAATTATGACATCTAGCTACCATGGCTCAAATCAGGGGGCCAAGTTTCAGTTGATCATAGGCTACAGCTGACTATCCATCAAACAACCTATCATAACACACATTAAAATGTCTGGATTAATCAGGACCATAGCCAAGAATAATATTTTTCTGCTGACTTCAACAACAAAGAGTACAGGAGGAATTCCCCTGAAACTCTACTCCAAAAGCATTCGAGAAATTGTTAAAATATGATTAAATATAAAAGGAATTCTGCCTATGATTTAAATACCCATTACACGATTATGATGAAATGTGACACCAAAATGGAATCACGTGACACAATCCTTTAAATCAGGCGAATTCTGAAAGTGAATTCAAAGGTTTCTAGGGGCAAATTCTTCAAACTCATCGAGATCATTTCAAAAGTTAGCTTAAATTAGTCCAGTTCATTTACTTCTCTCTGCCCATTCCCTTATTATTAAACACTGGCCACCTCTAAATGGAGAATCACTTCCTGGGGGACAGCAACCTACTCCACCCTCACTCCATACTCTGCACTGCATTTCCACCTAAGTCACAGTGAGGAAGTTCCATAGGAGTCAAAGAGTCAGAGCTGCTGATAGCACCCGAATAAACAACATACACCATTCATTCATTCATTCAATAGTATTTATTGATCACTTACTATGTGCAGAGCACTGTACTAAGAGCTTGGAACGTACAATTCGGTAACAGACAGAGACAATCCCTCCCTTACACAGCCGTGCATCTCTCATAGCATGCCCAGTGCACAGGATTGTGAGTGGAGAGGTAGAGGAGGGGACAGTCCATTTAATTAATTGTGCAGTGGTATTTACTGAACACTTATTATGCACAGATTATAATACTAAGCACTTGGAAAAAGGCAACGCAACAGATTGGGTAGAAAGGATCCCTGCCCTGAGAAGCAGCGTGGCTCAGTGGAAAGAGCCCGGGCTTGGGAGTCGGAGGCCATGGGTTTGAATCCCGGCTCTGCCACTTGGCAGCTGTGTGACTGTGGGCAAGTCACTTCACTTCCTTGTGCCTCAGTGACCTCATCTGTAAAATGTGGATTAAGACTGTTAGCCTCAAGTGGGCCAACCTGATTACCCTGTATCTACCCCAGCGCTTAGAACAGTGCTCTGCACATAGTAAGCGCTTAACAAATACCAACATTATTATCATTATTATTATTAATAAGAAGAAGCTTACAGTCTTACCGACTGTACCCTGTTCTCTCTTGCAACTTCAAGTCCACATTCGGGATCACCCTCAGGTTTTTAAGAAAGCCCATCTCCAAGAAGGGGCAGAGCGGCTCAGTGTTGGGAGCAAATCATCAGAACAAGAATTTCATTATTTAGACACTCAAAGGAAACCGATCGGTATCTGTTTGGTAACTTTTTTTTATGATATTTGTTGAGCACTTACTAGGAGCCTGACACTAAATTAAGCACTCGAGTAGATATAAGCTAATCAGGATGGACACAGTCCCACGTCCCACATTAAGGCTCACCGTCTTAATCCCCCTTTTAAAGATGAAGAAACTGAGCCTCAGAGGAGTTAAGTGACTTGCCCAAGTGATTTATTTTGCCAGTTACTTTTTTTATATAATGAAAAGAGAGGAATAAGAAATTGGATTTCATTTTTCTGCCCCTCCCCCAACCCCCTTGGATTTTCCAACCAACTCAACTGGAGCTTTAAATACAGAGGCCCAGGCAGGATATGTCCTGGGTTTATTAGTTGACTGTCTACGACTAATAAACCATTATTATAGTGGCTAGAGTTTCCTAGCCTTGTGTTTCTACATGCACCGAACACCCAATAAAATCAAATGGAGTTCTATATGTAGAGGGAGAAAAGTACTACAAAATACATATCACAACTGGTATTTAGTGGACAGAATTACTGCAGTTCTGTCTACCCTGCATGGCTTGCCTCAGTAGCACCGATGCAACTACACTAACGACCCTTAATGTCTCAATCTTTAGTTCATTCTTCAATATCTAAATCTGATTGTTAAGAGTAAACCAAAGACTGATGTGAGCCTATAAAAACCCTTGAGAAGGTCTGGAATTTCAATGATAGGAAGATAAGATCATCCAATTTCTGTAAGGAAGGAAAGGGCCTAAACCCTACTTTTAATACTGGTCCGGAAGCCCATTACTATAATTACATTTTCTGCACTGATGGTAGTAAAGCGTATTTATTTAGCACCCACTATTCCAAGTGCCGGGAAAACTATACAAAACAATGAGACACATTATTTTGATAATATGATACTTATTGAATGTTTGCTATGTGCCAAGCACTGTACTTAGCACTGGGGATGAATCAAGCTAATTAAGTGGGACATAGTTCATGTCGCATATGGGGCTCACAGTCTTAATCCCCACTTTACTGAGTCATAGAGAAGTTCACTGACTTGCCCAAGGTCATGCAGCAGACAAGTGGCATTCCTGTCCAGAAGAAGCTTCCACTCTAATGGAGAACTCAAATTTGTAAATAGCTCAGTCGGAAAAAATGAACTGACCGTGCGGTACATTTTTACACATAAAAAGGGCACTGGGAGAGAGTATAAATTACATTACTACTTCTAATGTTATTCTTTTCAATGTCGGTGGTGAGAGGGAAGAGACTGTGGGGTAAATAATCCATAGGAGTGTTGAAGAACGTTAGAGGCGGCTCATGGATTGATGTGACTGGGGGGTACTGGGAGTTCCTTAGGAAAACTGGTAGATGGAGGTAAGGTTTTATGAGGGTTGGGAAGGCTGGGAGAGCTGTGATCTGTCAGATTAGTTCGGGGAGGGAGTTCCGGGCTGGATAATATCATGAAAGAGGTGAGAGAGGTGAGAAAGTCAAGGGCAAGGTTCGGGAAGAGCTACAAAATTCCCTCCTTTCATGCCATATTTATTTATTCATATTAATGTCTCTCTCCCCCTCTAGACTGTAAACTTGTTATGGGCAGGGAACGTATCTGCCGATTCTGTCGCACTGCAATCTCCCTAGCCCTTAGTATGGTATTCTGAACATACTGAGTGCTCAGTCAATACCATTGATTGATTGATTGATTTGGAATTTCACCACACACACACTGTAAGCAACAATGGCTTGAATTTGGGAATTAAGATGTGCTTCCCAGTCCATGCCAGAATTAGTTAGATTACCTGTGGTTCGTTAAATTGTTTTTTGGCCTCATCCTGGCCAGAAATTGCTTGGGTAAATTATTCAAGGAGGTCTCTATTGTCTCCTCCTTACTTGGAGACTTTTAATAAAATCTTCAATGATATTAACAACCTTGTTCTGGCTCATCTTACCTTCATCCACACAGTTCATTGTTCTCGTCTTCCCTAGGTCCTTTCTTGCAACGATCTAAAGTTCCATTCTCCTCTCCCACATACTAATTATTAAGTCCAACTATCAACGTTGGCCACATGGTCATAAAAGGAGAAACTGGAAATAGATGTTCAATTTTTTTTTATTGGAATGACATTCAGTGACACTACATTACTCAAGAATGGTGATTTGGGAAATACAGTCATATGTAATAGTATCACATGGAATGAGGAAAGTCTACTGAATACCAGGAATTATAAAAAATTAAAGCACCTTTTAACATAAACACCAAACCTTTGAAATGGCAGACAAAGTTCCTTACCCCATGTGACATATTTGAATCTCCTATACATTGTAACACTGTAATTTATATACTATTACTTCTAATGCTATTCTTTTCGATTTCATTAGTGGGAGGGAAGAGACTAGCTGGGGTAATTAATAGATAGAAGTGTTGAAGTATGTGTTTAGTATGTCAAAAGGCTTTTGGCAGGGGGACATTACATTTAGTATGTCAGTTAATGCAAGCAAAATTTCCAACTTTGCCTCAGGAAAGGAAAAGTATTTGTCAGGCGAATGATTAATGAGGTTTGCATTGTGATACAATGAGGAAAGAACCTGGTAAATTTATACAAAGACTACAAGCAGCTCAAAAGATCCTACAACAATAAGAACATTAATGGAGTCTTCAAATATTCTCAAGTGAACCAAGGCTGAGAAACCTTGATTTAAACGATCTGTTGGAAAATTTAAATAATGCATTTATCCAACTAAAACAGAAAAGATTTCCACAAATAATTACTAAGTGGTTTACAGATCAATTGATTCCTAGCTAACATAAAATACTGTTGCAGACAACCTTGTGTTTTCGTCTACAACCCAGAGCATTTTTCATTCTTTTATACATCTGTTAAATGATCAAGGAACTGATAAATCTGACTTCTGAGTTTTCAGATCACCACAAAGAGGAAGCAAATACATTTTGTCCTGCTTTTTTATCAATGACATTTTCCTGAGACTTATTCTGAGCTGAAATAATCGGGCTCCTTGACAAAGATACTTTTATATATTGCTTGCATACATTCTACTTGTGTAGGCACCTACTGTTGCATTAACAGGATCCTTTTTTAAATAAACGAGTCCCTAAAAGAGCTAGACTTACGGTGGAGCACGCCTTCCTAAACAGTCAGTGCTTATACCCTATCCCCTCAGTGAGCACTCAAAAGATATTCATTGATAACGATTCCTGGATTACCTTCTCCTAGAATAAGTAGAGGCTGCCATGGAAGAAGCTTATTGATCTCTTATCAGTGAACACTTTATCTCCAGGCAGTAATTTACCTCAGAAAATTCAGTCTATGGTACACAGTACAAGTATAGACTTCCACTAGATTGGAAGCTCCTCGAGAGAAAGGACTGTGTACAGTGACATTGTATTTACTCTCCCAAGTTCTTAATACATTGATCAGCACACAATAAGAACTCAATAAATATCACTGACTGACTGATTCCAGACATGTCAGTCAAAATTTTTATTCAGGCCAGAAATTAATATTTCAGAAGAAGGCTCAAAAACAAAAGTTTTCAACTGGGGTGTTGTGGTAGTCTTCAAAGAGTCAAGAGTCACATGGGAATAGGTGCTAACCTTTCATTCGAGTTCAGGAGAAAAGCTTACAGAGTGTCCTGAAAAGAAAGAGATACAAAGAAAGGCCCAGGGAAAGCGAAAGAAAAAGGAGAGAAGAATGAAAAAGAGAGAGAGAGAGAGAGAGAGAGAAGGTGGTAGTTTGGCGGGGATTCAAGACATCTCCATCTGACCTTCGGTTTAAACGAAAACACGGGCCTGGGAGTCAGAGACCCGGGCTCTTATTCTGGTTTCACCACTTGCCTGTTGTGAGACCTTGGGCAAGTTACTCAACTTCTCTCTCCCTCCATTTCCGCAATTGTAAGACTGAGTTGAAGTACCTGTTCTCCTTCCTATTTAGACCCTGAGTCCACTGTAGGGCAAGGATTGTGTCAAACCTGCTTATATCTATGTCAGCACTTAGTGCCTGACATATAGTAAAATCCTAACAAATGTCACTAAAACAAAATAAAAGAGTCAACCTCACAGGGAACAAAGTGATCCCTAATACAAGCAGGTTGGAGCAAGAATCCATTCTGGATTGCAGCTGGATCTAGAAAAGAACATTCTCAGCTATGATTGAGATAGAGATCTCTAAACTCAAAGTATGACAGAGGTCAGACGAGGGGCTAAGCCCTCTGCAGCCCAGCTGGAGTAGAGAGAGTGGGTCTGGAAGTCTAATCCTGGTTCTGCCACTTGTCTGCTCTGTGACCTTGGGCAAGTCATTTAACTTCTCTGTGCCTCAGCTCCCCCATCTGTAAAATGGGGATTGAGACCGTGAGCCTCACCAGGGACAGGGACTTTGTCCAACCCGATTTGCTTGTATCCACCCCGGCGCTTAGTACAGTGCCTGGCACATAGTAAGCACTTAACTAATACCACATTCATTCAATAGTATTTATTTATTCATTCAATTGTATTTACTGAGCGCTTCCTGTGTGCGGAGCACTGTACCAAGCACTTGGAAAGTACAATTTGGCAACAAATAGAGACAATCCCTGCCCAACAATGAGCTCACAGTCTAGAAGGGGGAAGACAGACTACAAAACAGAACAAGTAGGCGGGCATCAATAGCGTCAATATAAATGAATAGAATCATAGATATATACACATCATTAGTAAAATACTAATAATAAATAGGTACATATATACACAAGTGCTATGGGGTGGAGAGGGGGTAGAGCAGAGGGAGGGAGTTGGGTCGATGGGGCCGGGAGGAGAAGCAGAGAAAAAGGGGGACTCAGTCTGGGAAGGGCCCCTGGAGGAGGTGAGCTTTCAGTAGGGCTTTGAAGAGGGGAAGTATATTATTATTCTCTGTGCCTCGGTGATCTCATCTGTAAAATGGGTGTTGAGACTGTGAGTCCCACATGGGACAGGGGCTGTGTCTAACTTGATTTGCTGGCATCCACTCCACTGCTTAGTACAATGCCTGGCACATAGTAAGGGCTTAACAAATGCCATCATTACTGTCATTATAAATGTGATTCCACTGACTGCCAGTGTCCATAAAGGTCTAGAGGGAGTTGGGGGGTTCAGCGACCTGCCCGACCCTAAAAGGTTCCGAGTACAAATCAGTGGCTGCAAACCAAGAGCGATTGAGGATCACTGCTCTAGAGTTGGGTCCCAGACCCACAGTTCATTCATTCATTCGTATTTATTGAGTGCTTACTGTGCGCAGAGCACTGTGCTCCCCCACCGCTTCCTTCCTCCATCCATCCACCACCACCAGTGATTATTTAAACCTTCCTCCATCCCTCCACCAACACCAGTGATTATTTAAACAGCCTACTACACTGAGACCCAAGCCAACAATTTCCCCTCACCATTTTTTTAATGGCATTTGTTAAGCACTAACTATGGGCCAGGCACCGTACTAAGCACTGGGGAACACGCAAGCCAATCAGGTTTGGAAAACAATCCATGTGCCACACGGGGCTGACGGTAAATCTCCATTCTACAGGGGAGGTAACAGACACAGAGAAGCCAAGTGGCTTGCTCAGGTCACACAGCAGACAAGTGGTGGAGCCGGGATTAGAACCAAGATCCATGCCCGTGACGTCCATGCCCGTGCTTTACCCGCTAGGCCGTGCTCCTCTACCTCACAGAGATTTTAAAAAGACCAAAGATCTCACTGAAAGTGACAGGATGCTCGGCTTTGAGTCGGGTGGCCATATCTTTCGGGATCCATCCCACCAAATGGAAAGGCTCCTGTTTTTGGTTTGGGGGAAGGAAAGGATCTGGTGGCTGAGGCATAATAAGAGTATAATAATTATGGTACTGGTTAAGCACTTACTAAATGACAAGCACTCTACTGAGCACTGAGGTAGAGATGCAAGATAATCGATCAAGCTGTCCTTTACTTATTTATTTGTTTATATTATTTTCTGTCTCCCTCTCTGGACTATAAGCTCGTTGTGGGCAGGGATCGTGTCTCTTGTTATATTGTACTCTCCCAAGTGCTTAGTACAGTGTTTACACACAGTAAGCGCTCAAAGAGTGTGAGCCCGTTATTAGGCAGGGATTGTCTCTGTCGCTGAACTGTATATTCCAAGTGCTTAGTACAGTGCTCTGCACATAGTAGGAGCTCAATAAATACTATTGAGTGAATAAATAAATATGATTGAATGAATGAATGTATGTCCTTGGAAACTATGGCCAGAAATGCGGAAAAGAAGAGAATGATGGGTTAAGAGAAACCTTAAGACCTGCCCCATTTCACCCAAACTCCTCTGACATCCAAGTACCTGCCATCCCTATCTCCACTGTGGCTTTTGCCTATTTTTTTCCTCATTTGGCACTTCTTTATATCTTTCTTCTGTGCTTTTGGGTATTTGCTCCTTAAATTAGAATTTATTTACTACCATCTATTTATATTATAGCTGTCTACGAAATACTAGGCTTCATATAGCATAACTAGAGACACTCCCTTTCTACTAGGGTTGTCATTTTAAATCTGTTCTCCAACAAACAGAATTTGGAACCAAATGATCAGGAACAAAGTGGCTTGCTATTACAATATAAGAACTAAGATTTTAACTTTATCAATGATAAATTAACTATCCTTTAAAAATCTTATAGTTCACAACTAACAAAGGAAAGTATATGTCCACTTCTGTCTACAAGAATTGTCAAGCGTTGACGAAGAAGTTCAAAAAAAAAAAAATTGACAATCTCAGGGCTTAAAGTCATATGGAGAATAACCCCTGTTTAGTGTGTATAATTTACCACCTTCTGTTCTTCCAACAACTACTCAGAAAATAAATTTGTTAATATATATCTCAAAAACAGCCCAGAATTAATCTACTCCCTTAACCCCTTCCAAAAGGTGTCAGCCTCAAAGAAGGATAAAGTTCAAATCAAACACAAATATTAGAAACTATGCAAACACGGAAAAAAAATACTTTCGGAACTTCAGAAGGGCAGTAAACTCCCTTCAGCCTTAAGTATGAATATTCAATACCTATTGTCTTGTGAGGGAGTTTGGCCTGAATCGAGAAAGTGGGCAGTTTGCTGAAAAGAGCTCAGGCCTGGGAATTAGGCAACTCGAGTTCTAACTGTAGCTCTATCCCTTGCCTTCTGTGTGACCTTGAACAAGTAGCTTAACTTTTCTGTGCCTCAGTTCCCCTACCTGTAAAATGATGATGATGATGATGTTGGTATTTGTTAAGCGCTTACTATGTGCAGAGTACTGTTCTAAGCGCTGGGGTAGATACAGGGTAATCAGGTCGTCCCACGTGAGGCTCACAGTCTTAATCCCCATTTTACAGTTGAGGGAACTGAGGCACAGAGAAGTGAAGTGACTTGCCCACAGTCACACAGCTGACGAGTGGCAGATCCGGAATCCGAACCCATGACCTCTGACTCCCAAGCCCGGGCTCTTTCCACTGAGCCACGCTGCTTCTCTATAGCCACGCTGCTTCTCTAACTTAATGGGGATTAAATACATGTTCTCCCTCCCCCTTAAACCCATGTAGGGCAGGGACAGTGTCGGATCTGATTGTACTGTGCCCATCCCAGTGTTTACTACAGTGCTCAGAATATAAATAAGTGATTAACGAAAACTATAATTATTATTAGTTGGAAAATGAAATATTCAACATCCGGGTGGAAGGGGTTACATATCCAGTGCTTACCATTTGCAGATAGAGAACTGTAACTTCAACATTACATTTCACTGATTTTTCAATAGTGAGAAATACTCTGTAGCACACTGAGAACTGGTATGACCGCTTAGAACTCTTTCAACAACAGCAGTCACTGTATTCTGTAAATTTAATCAATTGGAACATTTCTATTGAAAGAGGAAGATCATCTTACCTCTTCCTTTAGTAGTGTCAGGATTCTTTAGATATGTTCATTAAATATCTGCTGTGTCAGCAGTGTTTACCTAGTAAGATCTTTAAAGCAACGAATGTAAGGGATGAGGGTGTGAGCGATAACTTCAGCACTATTTGACTTTGCTGTAAGAGTTTAATTCGGTTTATACAACTCACTGCCAACTTTAAGTGCTAACATTAAACTGAAATAACTCTCCAAAGGAGTTCTGAAAAAGACAGAGGACAGGACGACTGGCAAACGGATAGATGAAAGTTAAAAAATATAGTTCAAGGTTTTCCACTTTTCTGGTTGACATTACAGCATCTGTAAGGGGAAGATCACATTAACTTTAATCTCCTGAATAGGTTCATTTTGTCAAATAGTGGTGGGTGGCTTGAAACTTCACTGAAAGTTCCATTTGAGTGGGGCTACGAAAACATCGGCTGAAAACATCAGCCACTGATCCAGAAGTCCTCAACAGCTCAAAGATGCAAGGTCATTCATAATTGTCTCCATCTTTCCTTCCTCTCTCCAGAGTCTAATTACTTTAAGAAACAATGCCCTGGTTTATTTTACTAAAAATCCCGAAACTTCACTGCTTATATAGCAACAGGCCACTTCCCCTCTCATTCCCTCTCTCGGATTGAATTGCTGAGATAATCACCCCTGCTTGTTATGTTATTCGATAAAATTCCTAACCCTCTAATATTATTCTCCCTTGCTGTGGTTCACACATTTTCTTTAAAAATTCATATTTGAAGTCTTAGCCGTCGATAATTGAGTGATCAAATGAATGCAGATAATATTTGCATTGTTTTGCTGGAAAAAGATTTGGAAGCAGTCTTTAAAACAGATACACATGTGTGTTTGTGTGCACACATATACATATATACACACATTCATACACATATATGAATATATACATTCTTGATATACATGTATGTGTATATATATATATATGTTCTACATTCACCAACATTAAAAACCAACTTTAAAAACACCCTAAGAAGCTCCATGGCCCAGGGGTGAAAGCACAAGCCTGGGAGTCAGGAGGTTCTGGGTTCCAGTCCTGACTCTGTCAAATGCTAGTTGTGCGACCTTGGGCATGTCACTTAACTTCTCGGTGCCTCAGTTTCCTCACTATAAAATAGGGATTAAAGACTGTGAGTCTCACGTGGTATGTGAACTGTGTCAAACCTGATTAGCTTGTATCTACCCCAGAGCTTAATACAGTGCCTGGCACATAGTAAGCATTAAACAGATGCCATTAAAAAAATCTTACTAATTCTTAACTTTTTGAAGTTGTTCTAGGGTATGGAGGCAACCATTAGCACACCGTTAACAAGTAACCAAGTTCTTCCTTTTAATTTCCAATTTGAAACGATGAAATTAACTTGCAATTTAATCTCTTTGGCACTTTAAAAAATTGAAAAAGAATTAAACCAAAAAGATACTTGTGGGAATTCAGATAAAATGATGAATTATATTTGTTTCCAATTCCAAATTAAAAACCTAGTCATTGACTAGTAATCTAGTTTAATGGTCAGATGGACAAACCTTGAACATTATTGAATTTTTTTCCATCCATCTCTACTATTTTAGTAAATAACAGCAAAATAAACAAATCTTAAATACAGGATCACTAGTTAATAATGGTGGCATTTGTTAAGTGCTTACTTTGTGCAAAGCACTGTTCTAAGAGCTGGGGGGATACAGGATGATCAGATTGTCCCACATGGGGTTCACAGTTTAAATCCCCATTTTACAGATGAGGTAACTGAGGCACAGACAAGTTAAGTGACTTGCCCAAAGTCACACAGCTGGCAAGCAGCAGAGCCGGGATTAGAACCCATGACCTCTGACTCCCAATCCCAGGCTCTTACCACTGAAGCACGCAGCTTCTCCATGTGTAATTTTCAGAGGAGAGAGAATCTGTGCAGTAACTCACATAAAAGCTGTCATGTCAAGAAAGATAAAATCAATGGTATTTACTGAGCAGGGCGTGGTACTAAACTCTGAAGAGTGTACCCTAAAACAGAGTTGGCAGACACATCTCATGGCCTAGTGGCAAGAGCACAGGTGGGAGTCAGAGGGTCTGGGTTCTAATCCCAGCCCCAACTCTTATCTGCTGTGTGACCTTGGGCAAGCCACTTAACTTCTCTGTGACTCAGTTGCCTCATCTGTAAAACAGGGATTAAAGACGGTGAGCCCCATGTATGATAGGGATTGTGTCCAACCTGATGAGCTTGTATCTATCCCTGTGCTTAGTACAGTACTTGGCATGTAGGAACCACTTAAAAAAATACCATTAGAAAAAGTTTAGAGTTGAGATGATACAGTGAAAACTTTAACAATGTTTTTGTAAAATGTAATGAGTGCACTCTATAGTTTCTAATATCAAAATTGGTGTCAAAATTATTATTCCTACCGATTCCTGCCTTATAATGAGTCAAATTTCTTGCTAAAAAGTAACAGAGCCAAAGTACTTTTAGGGCAAAAGTTTCAAAAGAGACAGGTGAAACCCACCTGGGAATAAGATCCATGAAGCAGGAACATTACTTTTTTGCCTAACGAGAGAATCAGTATAGCCTAGTGAAAGAGTACAGAAATGGAAGTCAGGAGACCTGGCTTCTACTCCCAACTCTGCCACTTGCCTTGGAATTCTTATGTACTAAGTTCTTGCAAGAAAATACAGTAGAGATGGCATTATTATGAGCGGTAATCCTGAAAAATCATAAAACAGAAATAATAATAATGTGAACCATTTTATTCAAGTTATTTCTTAAACGCTTATTATGTTCCAAGCATTATACTAAAACCTGGTATAGATACAAGAAAATTATGTAGAACAGAGCCCCAGTCCCACAGTGTCAATGGGAGGGAGAAGGGGTATTTAACCCCGATTTTACATATGAGATAACTGAGTCATAGAGAAGTTAAATGATTTGCCCAAGGTCAAACAGCAGGAAAGTGGTCTGACTCTCATACCTGTGTTCTTTCTACTAACTTGCCACTTGGGCTTCTACGAAAGCACACGGTTCACCATTCCAACCTGGCCACCCTCTTGATCCCTGATTTGGGCCCATTTGGAGACTGGGTGACCAGGGCAACTGAGGCACATTTGAAGCATCTGGACAGTTGCAGTGCTCTTGCGTCAGGAGAACTATCTTCTTTTTCTCTTCATAAACCCTTTGCCCCGCCTATTTTCCTGTCAGCCTGCATGACCATCTATTCAAGGGGAGAAAGACCATAGAAAATCAATTTACTGAGACTATGTCAAGTTAGCAGCAACCTAATCACACAATTTGCCTTGTAGAGCTGAGACCTGTGGCAGTCAAAACTTAATAATGTTGGTATTTGTTAAGCGCTTACTATGTGTCGAGCACTGTTCTAAGCGCTGGGGTAGACACAGGGGAATCAGGATGTCCCACGTGGGGCTCACACTCTTAATCCCCATTTTACAGATGAGGTAACTGAGGCGCCGAGAAGTTAAGTGACTTGCCCACAGTCACACAGCTGACAAGTGGCAGAGCTGGGATTCGAACTCATGACCTCTGACTCCAAAGCCCGGGCTCTTTCCACTGAGCCACGCTGCTCCTCTAACTTAGTCACTTAGGAGGAAAAGAAAGACTTTGCAAAGCATCTTCTTGAACTGAATGAGGCAAAAACTGAAGCCAAATTGTTTTAAATCTAAGGGCTTTGTCTATTCTTGTGACACTACTAAGTTTGCCTTCTAAGAAATAGAAACAATGTAAGACAGAAATGGTTTCCAAATTTCTTCAATCTTATTTGCATTATTTATATTACCCTTTAAAGGTGTTCGAACCTCCTTCGGCACAACCATCTATTTCTCGGTTATAGGAAGCTACTTGTTTTTCTGATACGACGCTACAAAACCTTTGCTCAGTCTCAGGGCCGCTTCAGTGTACTGGGTGCTTTCTCTTAGTATACGTAGCAAGCATTCAATGTTACGGCAAATGAATTCCACCTTGGGAAGGGATTAAAAGCTAGGGGTTTCCAAATACGTGAACCAGGTCTAGCTACAGAACACTTCATCAGCTAATTTTGGGGGTTCTGACTATTGAGAGGCGGGCTTAAGACTAAAGTCACCAGTTTGATTGGCAATAAATCCCACGTAACTTGGTCTCCGACCTACCTTGTCTTTAACACAATCTCTAGCTTCCTATAGGGTAACAATATAGAGAGCCCTTAATAAGGACGATGTAATTAGAGATTATTTCTGTGAAGAAGGATATTACTTGCAAAACCTCAAAGAGATAGCAAAAGAAAGAAGTTTGTAGTAAAACTTGAGAGACAGTACTACATTCCTGAATGCAATATGCTGTACTGTTTGTGAAAGGTCAATATCAGGTTAACAAATTATTTGAAAGGGAACAACTGCAGACTTCCTATTCTTAAGCACCTATTTATCGATCAGTGGCATTTATAGAGCACCTCCTATGATTAGGCACTGTACAAAGCACTTGAACTAAGCAGTGTCTTGAGAGACATCAAAATTAATTACAGGTGGGTACGTACATAAGTGCTGTGGATAGGGGAGGGGCATATATCAGAGTGCTTAAGGGGTAGCTTAAGGGAACAGACCCTGGTACCCAGGCAGTGCAGAAGGGAGGACTTAGAAGGAGAAATGAGGACCTAATCAAGAAAGGTGTCTTGGAAGAAATACGATTTCAGAAGAGGCATTAAGCAGGTATTGAAGGGAAAGGTGAAATTGCCTTTAAAAATACGCTTAAAATTAAACCCAGTGATAACTTTCTAGTAGTTCCTACGGTGCTATGCATGTGCAATTTAGACTGCATATGATTAACTGCATTAGTCTGCATTAGACTAATATGCATATGCTATGCCTGTTAGGAGAAATGCAATTGTTCTAATCACATCTTAACCTAGTATTAGCCTAAACTTCTGTCCCTGAAATAAGATACCGAAATGCTGATTGGACACGTAAAACATTGGGAATTATTTTTTGAATGTCTCATAATTCCAAACGGCAAGTGATTTAGCTTAATTTCTTATCCTTCCAAACCGCCAAAAGCATTACATCAACTAATGTTCAGTTTTCCTAAATCCCAACTCCACTGAGCCCTTCTTGTCCTTCTCTATTCAAGTATTTTAACAGACAACTTGAAGATGCGGCATCTGCATTCAGATCCATCTATATTATTAAATATTCAAAGCTAATTTGCAATAGAATTAGTTTCTCTATGAATAAAGCTCCCAGAACTACTGACTTATAGATCCTGACTGTGATATTTAGTTGGGAGAGGCAGAGGGGAAGAGGGCAAGGTGTGAGAGAAACTGGTGGATTGCGAAAGGAGATGAAAATTGCTCAATCATGTTAGTCACCAGAGCATCTCTAAAGTCTTTGTGGAAGTAATAACAACAATAATAATAATGATAATATAACAATGAACAGACACTGTAAGCCCATGGTGGGGAGGGAATGTGTCTGTTCATTGTTATACTGTACTCTCCCGAATGCTTCCTACAGTCCTCCGCACACGGTAAGCGCTTAATAAATACGAACGAATGAATGCGCCAACCACTACATTAAGCACTGGGGTAGAGTCAGTATTTGCAGAAAGGTCATAATCCCTGTCCCACAGTCTAAACTGGAGGAAGAACAGACAGTGAATTCACATTTTTCAGGTGAGGAAATCATGGCAAAGGGAAGTTAGGTGACTCATCCAAGGTCACACAGCAGGCAAGAGCCAGATTGAGAATCCAGGTCCTCTGACTCCCAAGCCACACTCCTTCCACTAGGCCAGTAAGGGCAAAGCAGCTCTGAAAAAACAAAAACAAAACAAAAGCCCCCACTTTCTGCTTTTTACTTTTGCTAATCTACGTGTTTGTTCCTGCTGTTATTCCCCCTTTAAGTTTCTTCAACATTTTCTGGGAACTATCTGATCCCCCAGTAGTGGAGAGACTTGAACCTGGGGTCACTGAGGTACAACAGAAAAAAGAAAAAGTCCTGGAATAGTCTATGCTTTTTCTGCACTCTCACAGACACACCATATTCTCCTGGTGTGTAAAATATCCCCTTGGAATAAATGAAGCATTTCCCAAGCTACTTGAATAGCCACTTGAATAGTACATGCTCCATTGAGCCAATAAATGATTAATTAGTTTCTTAGTGGTCTAGTGGCCTAAATTCCCAGAATTGCCCAAATTATATTGCTTGTGTTCATGGAATAGAATGCTGAATCCTGCCCCCAGAGGGTGGTCAGTTAAACAAGAGCCACACCCTCACCCTTAATCCCATCCTATAGCTTCCTGCTTCTTCTCTGGGAGGGGGGTAGGAGGATTACGGTGGGGGTGTCCCGGTTGGAAAGACTGGACTGTAAGATCCTCAAGGGCAAGGAAATGTCTATTAAATGTTGTATTTTCCCAAGAGCTTAGTACAGTGCTCTGTACCTAGCAGGTGCTTAATAAATACCGTTGATTGAGAGGCTCCTATTCTAGGGGACAAGCTTCTGGCCTAGCAACAAAACCGAAGAAATGATGGAGCTTGAGGCCTATCTTCCCCTGAAGACCGTAAGGTCCTTGTGGGAAGGGTTGGCATCTATCGCCTCTATTTTATTGTGCTTTTATTGTGCTCTAATTACAGTAAGTGCTTAATACCAAACACAACTGGTACCAGTGATTGATTGGAGATCCTTCCTCTAAACACCCCAGTCCACCCCTTCTATAGTGGCCTAGTGGACACAGCACGGGCCTGGGAGTCAGAAGGACCCGAGTTCTAATCCCATCTCTGCTACTTTTCCGCTGTGTGACCTTGGGCAAGTCACATAACTTATCTGTGCCTCATATCTCATCTGTAAAATGGGGATTGAGACTGTGAGTCCCACGTGGTACGGGGACTACTACCAACCTGATTAGCTTGGATCTACCCCAGAGCTTAAGAACGGTGCTTGACACATAGTAAGCACTTAACAAGTGCCACCATTATCATTATCATTATTATTATTATTATTATTTGAAAGAGAGAAAGAATATTTCACTGGCATGAATGTGGGAACTGTCTGCCCTGGGAATAAGATTAAATGCAGCTCAAGTGAGTATATGAAAGGTGTTAATATCTGCACGTACCACTAGATTTTTGTGGGACTTTAAACAGACCATCTAGTACTGCTTGTTCGCACATACACACAATTGTGAGATGTCTTTTCTGTCTAGATCAACCGTATTCGGAGAAAAAGGTGTCATTACAGAATTATCATTTTAGTTTGATAGGATAACACTAGGAAGCACAGGGAAACTACTCCCAACAGATTAGCTTACATGAACATCAAATCAGTAAGGAAGAATGAAGTGGGCCTCTATCCTTTTTCCAAAGTTTTTTGGCAAAGTATTAATTGAGGATGCAAAAACCGATTCTCTTTTGTGAAACAAGCAGAAGCTATAATTGAAGTGGCAGAATAGACAGCCACAATTTATTTCTGGGGAAAAAAAAT
Source organism: Ornithorhynchus anatinus (assembly GCF_004115215.2). NCBI lineage: Eukaryota > Metazoa > Chordata > Mammalia > Monotremata > Ornithorhynchidae > Ornithorhynchus > Ornithorhynchus anatinus. The sequence continues at coordinate 162,992,656 of NC_041728.1, forward strand.
GAATCAATGGATATTTCATTTTTAAATGGTAACAAATATTATGATGAAGGGTGGCCTTTTTCACTTTGATTTTTAAATTTTGAAGAAGGACTTCAAATTTTCTTCTACAGCCAATAATGATTAAACTGTTTCACCTTGCCATTCTTTGCAGCAGGTCTTCCTTGCTTATGGATTCATTAGATATGGCCTCTAAAGATAATTTGCCATCCGTTAAGTGAATTAGTGCTTCTACAATATTAGTCAGAAGTCATTTTAATCTACTGATTTTCATTTCATCACTAAAAAATCAGTAGATTAAAATGACTTCTAATACTGAGCAGTATTCTACTAATACACTTACATGCCTTTATAGCCCCTTTCACATGCATCTTGTAATATTGTGCCCCCTGAATTCTGTCTTTCTGCCAAGGCTTTTAATATTCGGTGTGACATGTTCTTATGCATTTAATACTATTTATGAGTCAGTAGTTGCTCAGGGCACGAGCCATTCTAAAGGAGAATTTGCATATATTCTGCCTCTTCCTAATTAGTAAAATACGGTAACGTTCTGGAAGCGTTCTTAGGAAGTGAAGGCTTTGCCAAGCCAGGTCTCAATAAGCAGTTTTTATGCTCCTGATAGCCTAGAATTGAACCCCTGGGTCACAAAAATAAATCTTGTGGTACATCCATCATGGTTAAGGCAAGCCACTTCCAAGGTCAACTGTTGGGGGCAGAAGCAAAGGTCATGCCAAATAGCCATATATGCTCAATTGCAAACATCACTTCATTTGAGATAAATGCTCCACCTTGCAAAACTGAAAATCATTCTTTTGGCTTGCACTTACAGTAATGCCGTCGTCCCATAGGCCAGATTCTGTGTCCATGTGAAAGTAAGATGAATTTTTATTGACTAAACGAAACCGTCAACACAGAAGCAAAACTGAAAGAGGTATCTACGACAAAGCGTAGGTCCCAAAGACACTTATGTTCTCCAACAATAGGACAAGATAAATCTTTACAAGTTAAATAAAACACTATCTTATACCTACTCTTACTATATTGTATTTAATATGCAAAGGTATAGTCTCGTCATATGTAATATGATGAAACGTCTTCCCACCACGCAAAGGCTTTTCACTAATAGACAAGCGCTGACTCTCTGGTTATACACTACAGCTACTTCGTAGGCCCAGAATGTTTCGCATCAACAGAATGTTCCAGTATATAACCACGGGTATGCAAGATAAGGGAAGATATTACCATTTCCTGGATCAAAAGGAGGCCAACGTGGACTAAAAGCTAACACTGGCAGGCCTCGGGCAGAAGCAGCACATCAACTATCATGTTCGCTGTCTCTACTTGGTATCGTTTGAATTTTTATGCCCTCATTACAACTCTCCTTTCAATGAATATGAGGAAGTTTCTGCACTTTGTTTGACCCTGCTGAACTCTGAAACACTGACTTCTCAACACCCCCGCGAAGAAAGCTACTAAATCTTACCAACTATCTCTTTGTTGTCTCTCGCCTTTTCCCAGCCCCTCCTTCCCATCCTACCAAGCCAGTTGAGTTGCACTTTTCACCTTCTCTGTTGACAGAAAAATGAAAAAAACCAAATGCATTTGAATATCGGCTGCACATTTTGTCAACATCTCTATTTTTATAAGTCAACTGGATCATGTTTCAAGGAAAAGTTTTGAAATCGTCTCTATTTGCTTGCTCAAAGCAAAGAAGCTAAATGAAAAACTGAGTCGTAAGCAGAGTTTGTTTCATCTTGTTATCATTTAAACTGAGCCACCTAAACTATGTGGTATTTCAGTCAATTTCAAGAATAGTTTTGAAATTGAAACTTGCTTTGTTAAAGTACTTAAAAATATTGTTCTCATACTTCTTTGCGCTGGAAATGATTGGGTAGTCATGAGTTCAACGTCAATCCGGCAGGATCCTGAAAAACAGTATTTGGCTGCTTGCTAAAAGGAATGTGGTTACAGAGCGTAACTCGTAATTCTACTTCTGGCTGTGCCGCTCACCCTTTCTAAGTGGCATTACGGTGAGAAGTACTTAGAACCTCTTTTGGCGTCCCGTTCTCTGTCCGTAAAATGTGGATAGTAATAACCGCCTCACAGAGGCAACGTGAGAAATGATCAAAGTTGTTGGAGAGTGTCATTCGAGTTAGATGAAATGTGCTGCATAAGAACACGTTATTTTTACTTTGCTAATAAAAATACCAAATGCAAATGGATTTATGGTTAAATTTCCCGCCCCCATAAACACGATTGTCTCTCTGTTTAAAACATTCCACATAAGCTTATGGTGAATATTTTTAGTTCCATTAACTAGCACGCCCCAAATCTTCCCTAAATTCTGTTCGAGTCTTTTTATCCATTTTGATTCTACAAAACCTTACAAGGCAATGAGTTGGGCAGAAGACCTTTAAATAAATTTTTCAACAGCCATAGATCACTGAGAATGAAGCCTCGGATTTTGTGGAAAAGAGAAAAATAATTATTTCAGATTTTAGTAATTAACCTTAACGAAATCAGTTCTCGTTCCATTTCAACAATTATAGCGCATTTGAACAAAGAAAGAAATACCTGTTCATGATGCTAGGTGTACCTTATGTCAGCCAGTTCAGAACTGATGTGCCTCGCTCTTGTTTGCTTCAGGATTACTGGCAGTAGTGACTAAGTTACTGAGTTTCCTCATAAATCTATACCCCACTTGGGCCTGTTTTGATCTGTTGTAAAAGGCAAACGGGTTCAGACTTGGCTTAGAAGATTATTTTAAATACAAAATCTTGTGACTTCCCACAGGGTGAACCATTCCCAGAGATGAACAGTGGTACCATGGGTCCCCTACACAGAACCGCAACTGAAAGGACTAACCCTGGACGGTTATTTTTACTAAAACACAGTAGTCGTGCTCTAATCCCAGCTCCGCCACACGTCTGCTGCGTGACCTTGGCCAAGTCACTGAACTTCTCTGTAAAATGGGTATTAAGAGTGTGAGCCCCATATGGGATAGGGACTATGCCCAACCTAATTAACTTGCATCCATCACAGTGCTTAGAACAGTGCTTGGCACAAAGTAAGCACTTAACAGGTACCGTAACTAGAAGAACCCTGTGTTATAAGAGTAATGATGGCACGTGTTAAGCGCTTACTACGTGCCAAGCACGGCTCTAAGCGCTGCAGTAGGTACCAGGTAATCAAACTGTCCCATGTGGAGCTCACAGTCCTAATCCCCATTTTACAGATGAGGTAACTGAGGCCCAGAGAAGTTAAGTGACTCGCCCACAGTCACACAGCCGACAAGTGGCCGAGCCGGGATTCAAACTCATGACCTCTGACTCCAAAGCCCGTGCTCTTTCCACTGAGCCACACTGCTTCTCTGGCAGACAAGTGGCGGATCCGGGATTAGAACTCATGTCCTCTGTCCCCAGCACGTGCTCTTTCCACTAAGCCCCGCTGCTTCTCATGGTAACCATTCATTCCATGGGATTGAATAAATTAGAGAGGTAGATGGCTCCAAATTCCCATGTAAGTGGCCTTTTCTTTTTTTAAAAAATTCCCATATTATTTTTATGTTCACCACTAGCAGAGTACTTTACACCTTTGAAACTCCCTGTTATTTTACTGAATTAACTACTGCAAAGTTGCAGAAATGCATAGTCCTAGGCAGTACAGTAAGGCTGGCAAGCACAGGAGCAACCAGCCCTTACGGACATTCCAGTGTCAGGCCCTTATTGAAACCCCAGAGGTTGTCCCTCCACCTCCGCATCAAACAGGAGCTCTTCAGCATTGGCGTTAAAGCAATCGATCGCCTTGCCTCCTCCTACCTCACTACTCTCCTACTAGGATTAGGCCCACACACTTGGCTCGTCTAACGCTAACCTTCTCTGTCTACCCCAATCTCGTCATTCTAGCCGCCAACCTCTCGCCCGCATTCTGCCACTAGCTTAGAAAGTCCTCCCTCCTCATACCCGAAAGACAATTCATTCATTCATTCAATAGTATTTATTGAGCGCTTACTATGTGCAGAGCACTGTACTAAGCGCTTGGAATGTACAATTCGGCAACAGATAGAGACAATCCCTGCCCACTGACGGGGACAATGACTCTCCCCCTGCCCCCTTCAAATCCATATGGAAGGCACATCTCCTCCAAGAGGTCCTTCCTGACCAAATCCTCCTTTACTCATCTCCCATTCCCTTCTGCGTCACCCTGATTTACTCCTTTTATTCATCCCCCCTCCTAGGTCTACATCGCCTACGTACACATCTATAACATTTATTTATATTAATGTCTACTATCCCCTCTAGACTGACAGCTCGTTGTGGGCGGGGAAATGTGTCCATTTACTATTGTACTCTCACCAACTCTTACTACGGTGCTTTGCACACAGTAGGGGGTCAATAAATACGACTGACTACCGATGCAGCATATACATTAGCCAATCATTCAGTGGCATTTATTGAGTGCATACTGTGTGCAGTGCACTGTGTTAAGTTTTGGGGAGAGTACAATACAACAGAGTTGGCATGTGAACAGTTGTTCCTACACTAAATCTACTTGCAGTAATAGTAGTAATAATATTTATGAAGTGTTTACTGTGTACGGGGCACACACTAGGAAAAATTACTTTGGGTCAGCTTGTGAATCACAGTTTAGCTAGAACAGACTCGTACTGTGGGAAGAATGTTCCCTAGAACACCCAGTGCTCTTATAAACACGAGAGTTGTGTTCTTTCAGAACTCTCATTAAGGAAAACTCAAGTTGAGTACTCATGCTGTGTCCAGTGCCATGTGCCTAAACACAACCACGGCATTGAGGATACAGCATGGGCCTGGGAGTCAGAAGGTCGTGGGTTCTAATCTGAGCTCTGCTACTTGGCTGCTGTGTGACGTCGGGCAAATCACTTCCCTGTGCCTCAATTACCTCATCTGTAAAATGAGGACTAAGACTGAGAGCCCTATGCAGGACAGGGACTGTATCCAACCTGATTTTTTTGTATCCAGCTCAGTGCTTAGTACAGTGCCTGCACATAGGAAGTGCTTAACAATTACCACAGTTATTATTGTTATCATTTCATCTGGCACCATGGGGCACATCATCCAGAAAGGTATATACTGTTGGAAGAAAAGTCCCTAATTCCTCATCCGCCAGTCCGTAACTCTCCCCACCTTCAAACCCTCCTAAAATCACATTTCCTTCGAGAGACATTACCTAAGAGTTCATTTCCTCCATCCACCTTTCCCACCGTGTCAACTATGCACTTGGCTGTGTATCCCTTAAGCACTTTGATATTCACTCCAACCCCATAGCACTTAGGTGCCTATTTTTATACTCTCCTCTTCTAACCAACTGTAATTTATCTTTAAAGGCTGCCTACCCCGTAGACTGTCAGCATCCTCTGGTCAGGGACCACATTTACCAACTCTGTTGTATTCTACTTTCTCAAGTGCTTAATATAGTGCTCTGCACACAGTAAGTGCTCTATAAATACCATTGATTGATTGATCTACCTCCTATAGTATGCAATTCAAAATGTATAGTAAAAGCACAAATTCAGGCCAACTGAGTATTTTTGCCATATCACACAATGAAAATACTTTTTTTATAGTACTTCAGTACTTACTATTCATTCATTCATTCAATCGTATTTATTGAGCACTGACTGTTTCTAGAGCACTGAGCACTGTTGTAAGCGCTGGGATAGATCCTCTCCTATCTGGGGCTCACACTCTAAGCAGGAGGGAGACCAAGCATTGAATGCCCATTTGACAGCTGAGAAACCCAAGGCACAGAAAAATTAAGCGACTTGCCTAAGGTCACACAGGAGGCAAGTGATGGAGCCAAGGATTAGAACCCAGGTTCTCTGACTCCCAGGCCTATGCTCTTTCCACTGAGGCCTGTACCCTTTAAATACTTGCTAGTCACCCATCCCCAGCCCCACGACATTTTCGTAAATAACCATTCCCTCTATCTGTACTTATCACGTATGTGCTCGCCATCAAAACTTTCTGTGATTCACTTTGGAATCGTATAGGCCTTTGGGGAAGAGACCGTGAAAATATTTGTCCTTTACAAAATGTGCTAATCCATGAACAACAGCCAAAGACCCCCCGCAAAGAACATATTTATGGTTTAATGCTTATCTGTCGCATCGGTGTCTGGTTGGACGACTATCTAAAAATGGTGGCCTCAGAACAGACACTTGGGGGCAGTTATTTCTTTTCTTTATTTGCTCTACTGAAGCTTCTCACTCACACTTCCCAATGACTTCAGAGGAAAGTCTACATTTATAATCTCTCTTTGTCACGTAGAACATGAATGAGGGGTACCTGGTGCCATTAACTCAATTGTAACTGTCTACTTAAGTCCTCCTGAGAGGTCAAAGTTCTGGAGAAGACAAGCAGTTTTTGACAGATGACCTAGATAAATGGACTACGTCTCCTGGTCAGGACTCTGGCCTATTGGAAAGATCACAGGCCTGGCATCAGAAGACCTCAGCTCAATTCCCAGCTCCACCACTTGCCTGTCACGTGACCTTAGGCCTGTCACTTGACTTCTGTGTGCCTCAGTTTCCTCAACCATAAAATGCAGAATAATTATTCTCCCTCCTGCTTACACCATGAGTCCTATGTGGGAGAGGGACTGCATATTATCTGATTACACTTTACCCCAGAACTTGGCATATAGCAAGTGTTTTTAACAGATGCCAAGATGCTGCTTCTTCCACATATGAAAGTGCTCATGGGGGAGAAAAGTGCTAAACTTTTGAAAGTAACATTACTATTATTTTGATAAAAACTGAGCTGAATTTCAGGAAAGAAAATGATAGGTTAGAGATCATCAACCTCCTTGTCTACATCCTCCCTCAGGCCTGGAACTCCAACTCCCTTTCTATCTGACAGATCATCTCTCTACTCATCTTCAATCACACCTCCTCCAAAAAGCCTTCCCTGCATCAGTTCTCATTTCCACTATTCACCTATGCACTTTGATCTGAACCCCTCAAGCACATTATATTCATCACACCCCAGGTACCAGGGGACCTTTGTACATAACCATTTTCCCTGTCTGGAACTTCTTTGGATGCCTGTCTCCCAGTATAGACTGTAAGCTTCTTGACGGGGGAGGGGGGCGAGTGGATTGTGTCTACCAATTCGACTGCATTGTACCCCCAATTGCCAAGTTTCCCTCTCAGGGTCGCACCTGGAGAGCTTCCAGTCCTCTACCAATCTCGGCTACGGGAGGGAGAGTCAAGCAGAGGCCTATCCATTCCATTCCGAGTTTGGGCAGTGGCTAGCGAGCGGACAGCAATCTGCTACAAGTCAAAACTCACCCATGCTGGGCAGCAGCAGCCTGGGAGAGAGTCGAAGATGGATACTCGAGTTTACGGGGTGGGAGGTGGCAATGGTAAACCACTTCTGTATTTTTACCAAGAAAACTCTCTGCATCCACTACCAGAATGATTGTAGATGGGGAGAGGAGCATTCTGGGAGAGGTGTGTCCGTGGTGTCCCTATGGGTCAGAAACAACTCAACAGCATAAGACAACTGTCAGGTTCAATGCTTGGCATACAGCAGGTGCTACGTAAATAATTTCATTGCTTGATTGATAATCCAGCCCATACAATTCGCTCCTCTTATGCTCACCTTCTCACTGTGCCTCCACATCTAGCCTATTTCACTGGCAACCCGTTGCTCACATCCTGCCTCTAACCTGAAATGCCCTCTCTCCTCAAATCCAACAGTCAATTACTCTCCCCCTCTTCCAAATCGTACTGAAGGCACATCTCCTTCAGGAGGTCTTCCTTGACTAAATTCCCCCCACCCCTTTTCCCACTCCCTTCTGTGTCCTCTCACTTGCTCCCTTTGTTCTTCCCTCCTCCCAGCCCCACAGCACTTATGTAGATACCTGTAATTTATTTATTTATATTACTGTCTGCTCGTCTGCTCATTTGCTCATCTGCTCATTTGTATATGTTTTTATTACCCTATTTATTTTGTTACTGAGATGTACATCCCCTTGATTCTATTTCTTGCTACTGTTTTTGTCTGTCTCCCCCGAATAGACTGTAAGCCCATCAATGGACAGGGATTGTCTCTATCTGTTGCTGAATTGTACATTCCAAGCGCTTAGTACAGTGCTCTGCACATAGCAAGCGCTCAATAAATACTATTGAATGAATGAATGAATGTCTGTCTTCCAGACTATAAGCTTGTTGTGGGCAGGGAATGTCAGTTCACTGTTGTACATTGTACTCTCCCAAACCCTTAGTACAGTGCTCTGCACCCAGTAAGCACTCAGTAAATACAATTGAATGAAATACGATTGAATGATTAATTGATGTGATTCCAGTTGATGTGGAACCCGGGGACTGGACCGATGGCTACAAGAGTCATCGGCTGTTTCCTCTGTAAGGCACCTTGTGACGTCCAAAGTCGCCAAGCAGAAAAATATCCCTATGTTGTCTTTCTAAGTCCAATAAGAATATAGAGAAGCACAAGGGTATTGAATCCTTTCCTGGTTTTGGTTCCTCTTAGCAGAAAAAAAAAACTATCCTGCATGTATAGTTTCCACCTGGGAGTTTTGAGCATTTGAATAGTTGTTAAAGACTGGAACAGCAGCATCCCAGATACCTTCAGTCTGTTCGGCAGTAGTGGTTCATTATTCATTATTCAATCATATTTACTGAGAACTTACTGTGTGCAGAGCACTGTACTAAGTGCTCGGGAGAGTACGCTATAACAATAAATGGACACATTCCCTGCCAGCATCGAGCTTACAAAATTTCTGTTTTTCCTGGCACTTTCCCCCTCTACCTGTCTCTCTCAACTCCCGATTTCCCATCACATCATCACTTAGTTCCTCTCACATCAATCAATAGCACTTTTTGAATGCCTTATGGTGTGCAGGGCCCTGTTCTAAGCACTTAGGAGGGTACATTTGAGTTAGACCTCTTAGTGTGCTATCTTCCCTTTGCCTGAGCAAACCAGTGAAAAGGTATCATTCTCATTCCATTCTCATCAGCTAATGCTATCATTCTGCCCTCAAGATCTAAGATGTTGAGCTAGTCTTTGAGGATAATAGAGATAAAATGAAAAGAAAGAGAAGTGGCGTAAGAATTTTTAAATTCTTATTTATAGAGGAAAGAGAATGAACCTCTTATCAGGTTGTCTAAATCAGATCTACTATATCATTTGGACAACCAAAAAAAACCAGATAATCAAAATTAGGGCAGACCTTGGGATAAGAGGATGGAAAAAATATAAACTTCAGATCATACAATTACCTATTAAGAGAGATCAAATAAAGCCTAGCAAAATAAGAACAAGATTCAGGGGTCTTTCACGTGCAAAGGGATAATGAAAGTTTTTTTATAATATTAAAGATATCATGGCACAGTAAAAAAAAATAGCAAGTCTTAACAAAAATCACTTTTCCTAGGGTTCCTTACTAAAACTAGTCTCAAAATCCATAGAATGGACCACATAAACTGCCGTGTACCTTATAAAAATATAAAAGGTTTGGCAGTTCTATCTTTTTTCGTTTTAATCTTTTAAAAGCATGTTCAGATTATATTTGTTTAATTTTAGTGAGGTTGTACGTTGAAATAAATGGCCTATGTACACACACGCTAACACATGTGGAATTCTTTTTCCCGTAATCCTCAAAGAGGCTTTTGATTTTACTTTTGATTCCACCAAAAAGAGCCAGCAAGCAAGTGAGATGTGGATTGGGATTTGGATGGCTCCAAGGTCACCACATACATTTACACAGAAAACATATGGAGATGGGAAAACGTTCCTAAAAAACCAACCGCGGATATTTGAGGTGCTTTTGCAAAATCTTACACTCCAATGAATTAAAAAGTGTAAATCAAAGGTGAGTCAGAGGAAAATGATGAACTGGATAATAAGGCAAGTTGGTCAGCAGCTTAACCCCAGACTCCCCAGGGGAACTGCAGCGAGAACAATGTTGAAAAGATCGGGGATACTTTGCTACAGGACCGGGCCCTTCTACAACTCAATAAACCAAGGGAAAAGGAAAGGGACAAACTTACACAAGAAATTTTCAAGTGGTTCATTCTCCAAATATATTTGGCCCAGAAAAAAAAAAAAACTGACCCAAACTTTAAGACAGGGATGTTTTAGGGATCTTACTTTGTAATCTTCAACTATTCATTCCCAGATGCTTTGAACTCACAAGCTGGCCATTTTCAATGAGCCAGAAAAACAGTCAGGGCCAGCATTTTTGTTAGACCAGGACAAAAATGTGTTATTAGCATTCAGTGATTAATGGTCATGAAAGAGAAATGCATTTAAAAAGTATGAGATTGTCTTGACTTGCTTTGGCTTTCAGAATATGGTGGATAAGCTCTTAGATGGCACAGTATAATTGTATACGCAACATATGCATTTAGGTGATTTGTGTGAACACAGCGTTAACTGAAAATAACATTGAAAAGGACCTTAGAATTAATAGGCTCCAAAATTAGACCCACCTTTTCAGACACTTTTCTGACATTTGAAGAGCTGTTTGCCACCTTTATAGCATAAATAGTGTCATATATATGACTTGCCTATCTCATTTTACAAATTCAATTTAATGTCTGGGGAGAGTTTTGATAAAAGCTAAGATATTCTCAAGGGAAGAATGCCGAAGAGCAAATCTACAATAGCACTGTGCGTTAGGGAGAAAAAAACTGTATAGAAAGTATTCTAATTCCATCTAAAATCGAACATAACAATTTTCTTTTGAAAAAGAAAGAAAATAGTTAAAAACCACAAAGGTGATATAAAAATGCTGAATGATTTGACTTTTTCAAAAAAAAAAAAGCATGTTATTTGATAGAAAAGTAGCTCAAAGACTTCCTGTAGGTTACAGACAGTTTATAAACACGAGCACTTCCAATACAAATCTAATGTCAGTGGGTCATTAAACAATCAGGGTTAAAGCAGCAGAGAGGGGAAAAAAAGGGCAACCCTAGAGAAAGTGAACCAGGGTGGGGAGGAAGGCGAGAAGGACAGACATAAAAGAGTGATCCATCACCAGCCTCAATTGCGTGGTCACAAAGCTGTGGACAGGATGGGTGATAGCCTGCATAGTACTGAAAAGCATCCATAACATTATTATTACAGCTCAAACAACCCATTAAGTACTGTATGACCAAGGAGATGATAGGCACAATCGAACCCCAAATCCACCGGGGGGAAAAGGAAGGAATTTTCTTTTGGTCGCATTGCTTAAGGAATAAACCAAATCAATCAGCTCTCTGATTTGAATTGCTGACTTTGGAGAATGCTCCTTCTTTCTTGAAAGTAAAATATATTGTTGTTTCTGGGTCCTGGCGTGTGCAAAACCGAAACGCGTTTGACGGGCAGTTTGGGTGCTGTGCATTCATGACAGCAGATGAAGAAATAAAGCGGGTCTGGTGAAATCTGCTAAAGCCCGTAATAGAGAATCCTACAGCAGTTGTTGCTTCTGCCTCTGGGAGGAGTAATCTTCCTAACAACAACTGTGGGTTTTTCTTTTCTTCTCTCCCTCTTTCTTGGTTTTTTTTTCTTCTTTTTAGACCCACAACCATTCCAGTCTGGGCCAGCCTCATTCACTGGGGGAAGTTTTTTCTTACCATTTTATTTAGCCTCGCTATCGCACTGATCAGCATTCTTTTGCGAATAATGAACAATGAAGCAATTCTTTGTCGTCTCTCCTTTTGTCTTTTCACATGGCTATGCTTGTAAAGGATGAGTTTTCCGATCTCGTTTTAACACCTATTCATCTACAACCCACGTTATATAACTGCCTGCAGTTTGACAGAGATTAGATTTGTTTCCTTGAGAGAGCGGTGCTCTTACCCACTGAACGCCCGCTCTGCTCTAAACGAGGGCAAAGCATCAAAATCCGAACCGAGGGAAAAGGAGAGTGAAATGTCTGCCACTTTCTTATTGGGAGTCACAAGGTCAAGGGTCCTAATGTGACCACCACTCGTCCGCTGTGTGACCTTGGGCACTTCACTTCTATGTGCCTCGATTACCTCAACTGTAAAATGGGGATTGAAACTCTGAACCCCATGTGGTAGAGGGGCTTTGTCCAACCTGATTCGCTTTGTATCCACCCCAGTGCTTAGCATAGTGCCTGGCACATAGTAAACACTTAACAAATACTATTATTACCATTACCCACCTCAGTCCCACAGCATTCATTCATTCAATGGTATTTATTGAGCGCTTACTGTGTGCAGAGCGCTGTTCTAAGCGCTTGGAATGGACAGTTTGGCAAGAGATAGAGACAATCCCTGCCCAACAACGGGCTCACAGTCTAATGGGGAAGACAGACAGCAAAACAAGTAGTCAGATTACATATATATCCATAATTCATTTATTCATATTTTTCTCTGTCTCTCCTTTTAGACTGTAAGCTCCTTGTGGGCAGGGAACATATCTGCCAAATCTCTTGTATTGTACTCTCCCAAACGCTTAGTACACAGTATTCTGCACACAGTAAGCACTCAGTAAACATCACTGATTGCTTGCTTGCTTGCTCAATTGAATGACTGTACTTTAGACCCTTATTTCTTCAGGATCTTGTCCTGCTGGGTAAAGTAACCATGGCATCAAGGTGTCACAGATACAACTGGACAAGACCTCGCATAGGATGGCTGTACTTTCCAAGCGCTTAGTACAGTGTTCTGCAACACAGTGAGCGCTCAATAAATATGATGGAATGAAGTGACTGTCTCTCAACCATACAGAAGGCTCTGTAGTATCAGGTTGACCTATTATTTTCCAATTCACATAGTACTTGCTTGTGAGCCCGTCATTGGGCTTGTCTCTATCTCTTGCCGGACTGTACATTCCAAGTGCTTAGCACAGTGCTCTGCACAAAGTAAGTGCTCAATAAATACTATTGAATGAATGAATGAACTTGCTTAATAAATACCATAACCATTAGGGTAGACCACCACTTTAGTCAGACGTTTAAGGACGTATTGACATCTCATTTTCCCTCAGTCTCCTTAAAGACTGTTCGGCATTCTAAATTTAGTCTTCTACTGGGTAGATTTAAAAATCATCGGACAAATACTTGCTCTTCCTCCTCCTTACTGTGCAACTCACATGAAACGGGGACAGGGCTCCAGCTGATTATCCTGTCTCTATCCCAGTGCTTAGTGCTTGGCACATAGAAAGCTCTTAACAAATATTATTATATTACGTTAGCCTGACTAGACTGTAGGATTCAGTTATACTACCAAAAATATTTGCTTTTTTTATAGGTCTTCTGGGGGTCAGACTTGTCTAGAACCAAATTCTCTCTCATGCTAATTTTTAGACTCTTAACACTGCACAATCTAAAATCACATGTGTGTGATATGCAAATATACAAAAACGTTACTCTGATATCCCCTTTAACTTCGGGAATCCTGTATACATTCATCATGATCTGTATTCAATCACTTAGAGAAGGTTGGACCTTCAACTGTAGTTAGACAAAGTTTCTAGAGGGCAGGGATTATGTTTATCAACTCTGCTGTAGTTTTCCAAGCACTTGGGCTCTGCACACAGTGTGCAGTCAAAAAATACAAACAATGCATTGATCATTAGGTGCTTTCCACATTTCTAGCCAATTATGAAGACTAATAAACAGTGATCTGCAGTCAATCATATTTATTGAGCACTTACTGTGTACAGAGCACCATACTAAGTGCTTGGGAGAATACAGTATAACAGAAAATGACACATTCCCTGCCCACAGCGAGTTTACGGTCAAGGGGGAAATGGAAATTATGTAAATAAATGAATTACAGTTATACTTTTGATTTATTAGTCGATTAATATGGGAAGATGCATTCGGATCGCTTCTGTTCTCAGACTTTCCTTCCAAAAATTAGAACCCACTAGAAATCTCATCTTTCATGTATTTAACATGAAGCAAATTAATGTTCCCCGTTGGTAAAGTCTACATTTTCTGTCATCTCCAAGTCTTCAAAATCCTGCCCCTCTGCCCTCTCCTGAACAGAGCTTGGCTGAGCCACTTCATATTTGGCTCTCGCCATCACTTCAGAGTGCCAAAACTTAAACTGAACTCAGCATGAGCCTGAGCCTGGAAAAAGTTCATTTCAGTGAAAGGAAAACAGATTCTTGACTATTCAGAAGTGAGTATTGCCCTTAACAAAAGGCTAGTTACAGGGGCAGAATTGGGGTTTGGAAAGCAGTAAGAAAAGACATCAAAAAACCACAAGTCTGGCTAAGACATTAAGTCACTGAAAGGTACAACTTGATATATCAATATATTTCTGGGTGTGCCAACTCATTTCTTGTTAGGAGTTCTAAAGGAATACTTGGTCTCCTTCCTCTTTGCTCGGTCTCCTTTGTGTGAGGTTTTTATTTTTGTTTGTTTGCTGTTGTTGAGGGGTTGTTTTTACGGTATTTGTTAAGCACTTACTCTAGTCCAGGCACTGTATTAAGCGGTGGGGTAGATGCAAGCTAATCTGGTTTGACATAGTCCCTGTCCTACATGGGGCTCTTGGTCTTAATCCATATTCTACTGATCAGGTAAACTGAGGCACAGAAAGCATAAGTGACTTGCCCAAGGTGACACAGCAGACAAAAGTATTGAACTTTCCCAAACACTTAGTACAGTGCTCTGCACACAGTAAGTGCTTAATAAATATGACAATGAAATGAATGAAAGTGGAGGATGCAGGATTAGAGGTTTCTCTGGAAGACGTGAGGTTTTATTGACTTTTACATTACATTCAGTCTTAGTGGTCTTTTCGTTAAGAAATTTAGTACACTTAGGACTTAACCACATCGGTGTTTGAATTTTCTTATCTTCACAAGGGAAATTGATAGAGTGGCCTAGTAGTTTACTTCATGAAACTGAGAATCAGGAAAGTTAATGTCTAATCCCAGGTCTGATCATTGTCAATGGGCAAGTATGGCCCAGTGGAAAGAGTCAGGGGATGTGGGTTCTAATCCTAACTTTACCTCTACTTCCTGTATAACCTCAGACAAGCCATTAAACTTCTCCATACTTCAGCTTTCTCTTCTGCGAAATAGGAGTTGAATATCTTTTCTCCCGCCTCTTTGGACTGTGAGTGCCTTATGGATCAGGGACTGTAGTCTATCTGATCATCTCACATCCATCCCAGTGCTTAATGCAGTGTTCAGCACATAGTAAGTACTAAACAAATAGCAATCAATCAGTGGTGCTTTTTGAGCACTTAGAATGTGCAGAGTACAATTATTTTTGTTATAATCCATGATTCAGTTTCCTCATCTGTAAAATAATGACAAAATACCTATTCTCTCTCCCTCTTTGACTGTGAGCACTGTATGAGGTAGGGATAACTGTTCAATCTGATGATTTTATATATGCCCTAGAGACTTAACAGAATGCTGTACACACAGTAATAGTTTATCAGATACCAAAAGAAAATATTTTTCCACAGAGATGATTCTCATTCATTCACTCATGCAATCATATTTATTGAGCGCTTACCATGAACAAAGCACTTTACTAAGCACTTGGGAGAGGACAGTGTAACAATAAACAGACATTCTCTGCCCACAACAAGCTTACAGTCTAGAGGGGGAGACAAACATTAATATAAGTAATTAAATAATTTTGTAGCTTGATAAGACAATGTTTCTATAATGAAAAAGCAAAATTTCACATTCTTACAACAGAAGGAAAGGTTTAAGGGCCTATTCAAAGAAATACTGTGGATCTCAGTGAGAATATTAATAGCGCCGACCATCCTTCCTCTGATGAGGTATGAGGTCAGAAGAAATTCAATAAGTCCCACCAAATCAATACTAAAGGCAAATACCCACTTTGTGCCACTTATAGGTGTCAGCAATTTATTTGGTACTTTTAAAAAGATTCTCCATTAAAACACTGTATTTCTTCCTTAAAAGTTTGTTGATGGGTTTCTAGCCATTTCTATTTATCGCTACACAGGAGCGAATGACTAGTCAGGTGATTTAGTTAAATAGATGACTGCTGAATGGGAATGAACTTTGACCCATTTAGATGAGCCTTAATATTTATTGTTACAGTCCTGACCATGCTATTGGAAACAATTAAGTGTGACCTCCAAAATACATGGATTTAACAAAAGAATCCATTTAAAAAACATCCTTGCTTTTTAAGGATTAGTCCAATTAATCGGAGTGGGGAGTTTGCAAGTAGTCTGATGCTCTATGCTTTATGCTAAGATTGAACACACCGTGTCTTATAGCTATCTATCTGTCCCAAGAAATACCTTTACATGCAGAAGGTGCTCAATGAGGGGAATCTCATGTCAGTTATTATTAATAATAATAAAATAATCTTACTTGTGGTATTTAAGATCTTACTATGTGCCAAGCACTGTACTAAGTGCTGGGGTTAAAATTCATAGTTGCAAACACCAAGCCCCCTTTTAGGTGACCATTATGACCCATAAAAGATATCTAGGATGCTTTGAATTTTTATGCATGAAATTTTTATACATGAAAGCATGCAGATACTTTTCAGCTCCATTAGAGAATAGGAACATGCAATGGACTGACAATTAGCCTGAAGATGAATAGGCGTATGTTCCAAACTTTCTCGGGCAAAAGCCAACCTCACTATTAATGGCACAAAGTTAAATACTGTCTCTGAATTCTGCTACCAAGATGGCTATCACACTTCCCCGTTTCAAAGCCTTACTGAAAGCTCACCTCCTCCGGGAGGCTTTCCCAGACTAAGCACCCCCCCACACTTCCCCTCTCCATTGCCCCGACTCGCTCCTTTAGCTCTACCCTTCCCCCCCGCCACACAGCACTTCTATATGTATGTACATATTTATAATTATAATTCTATTTATTGTTATTAATGATGTGCATACATCTATAATTCTATTCATTAACAATGATGCTGCAGCATGGCTCAGTGGAAAGAGCACGGGCTGGGGAGCCAGGGGTCGTGGGTTCTAATCCCGGCTCCGCCACTGGTCAGCTGCGTGACCTTGGGCAAGTCACTTTGACTTCTCTGGGCCTCAGTTCCCTCATCTGTAAAATGGGGATGAAGACTGTGAGCCCCACGTGGGATAACCTGATTACCTTGATTCTACCCCAGTGCTTAGAACAGTGCTTGGCACAGAGTAAGTGCTTAACAAATACCAAAGTCATTATTATTATTTTGATGCCTGTCTCCCCCCTTTTAGACTGTGAGCCCGTTGTGGGTAGGGATTGTCTCTGTTGGTTGCTGAAGTGTACTTTCCAAGTGCTTAGTATAGTGCTCTGCACACAGTAAGTGCTTAATAAATATGACTGAAGGAATAAGTGAACTGTCCAAAGATGCAATGTATTCAGAGACACTGAAAACTAAACCAACGAGGTGAGTATCTCCTTTGGAAGCTGGCACCAATATATAATCAAGATTCATCTAAAATGAAAGCCTAGAGGCAATTATAGTGTAACATTAAACCTTCTGTACCAATGTGAAGCCTAGATCCACCATAGATGCCATTCCATTAATGAAACCTGCGTGCCATAATCGATGTCAAGTTTAAAAGAAAAAAGCACTGCAAACAATGAAGGGGCTGGAATATCATCAATTCACCAGCATCAGAACATGGTTTCCGTAACATGTTGTTCATCCTCCCAAATAGGTTCTACTCAGCAAAATATAGGATATCCAAAGTGCCGGCTCTATAGTGAGCTGACGAGGTGGAGCTGTAAGTAGGAAAGGCAAAGGCATATTTTGAAGATACAAAAAAAACCCCAAACCACCAAAATGTGGTAGAGCTTTGGGTAGCTGATAAAGAGCAGCAGCAAAATAGACCGATTTTGAACACAGCAATTAGAAATGTGGAAGAATATGACACAAAGGCACAGTAATCATGGCACCTGACATTATAAAGTAGAAAATGCAATAGATATAGCAAAGGACAATTTTTTTTAACTAATATAGAAGAGGTTGTAAGTTACACATTAGTTTTGCCAGTCATTTTGCACATACTGATAAAATCTCACTGCGTGGGTTAACGCACCAGAGTTACATTCCTGTAAATCTCGTCATGCATTTACAAAATCTTATGGTAACAACAATTATTTCAAAGTGAAATAAAAGTTTAGGGAGAAAACAGTTGAGATGAATGGAAATACTACATGACTTTTTTATACCAGATAAAATTTGACGCAGTTGAATTGATTTTAATATCTGTTTTTCCCACAAAATTGTAAGCTCTTTTAAGGGCAGGAATCACATCCATTTAGTCTATTGTATTTTCCCAAGCATTTAGCATGTGCTCCACAGTGTAAATGCTCAGTAAATACCACTGATTGATTGATCTGAACCTCTGAAGTACTTGATATTCGTTCTACAGCCTTTATGTCCATATTCTTACACTCTCCCATTTCTTCTACGGCAATATAATGTCTGTCTTCCCCTCTAAACTATAAACTCCTTGTGGGCAGGGATTGTATCTACCGAGTTTATTGTACTGTAATCTGCCAAGAGCAGCGTGGCTCAGTGGAAAGAGCCTGGGCTTCGGACTCAGAGGTCATGAGTTCGACTCCCGGCTCTGCCACTTGTCAGCTGTGTGACTGTGGGCAAGTCACTTAACTTCTCTGTGCCTCAGTTCCCTCATCTGTAAAATAGGGAGATTAAAAGTGTGTGAGCCCCACGTGGGACAACCTGATTACCCTGTATCTCCCCCAGCGCTTAGAACAGTGCTCGGCACCTAGTAAGCACTTAACAAATACCAACATTATTATTAGTATAGTGTTCTG
Source organism: Ornithorhynchus anatinus (assembly GCF_004115215.2). Classification (NCBI taxonomy): domain Eukaryota; kingdom Metazoa; phylum Chordata; class Mammalia; order Monotremata; family Ornithorhynchidae; genus Ornithorhynchus; species Ornithorhynchus anatinus. Next base: position 163,011,408 of record NC_041728.1, read on the forward strand.
TACAAAGTTAACACTCAGTAAATACCATTGATTGAAACCGACAAAATGACGTATAAAACGGATTTCAATCTTCATAAGACTAAAACTTGAAGCAAGTTATTTCTCTGACACACATCACTGGACTTTAACACCTGCGGGGATACCAAATTTCAACTGAGTCAAGTCGATTTCAAGGAAACAATGAATCTTGAATAATTGAAACTGGTTCTCTTTGTGAGGCTATTGAACTGAAAACAACATTGCCGCTTGATCTGTGTCATTTTATTTGAAAGAGAATCCTGGTAGAGTAGCAGTGGTATTTATTGAGCACACTCGGTGTGGTGCAGGTGCTTGGGAAGTGCCGAATAAAGAAATGACAAGCTCCCTACTTTGCATTATAACCAGTTTACATAGGCATTTTAGTTCCCTTATTCTTCACTGCATCGAAATGCACTTCAAAAAGTCACATTCTGCAGGAATGCCTGTATATTCAAAATGGAGAAGATTCATTGTGGCCTCTGACTCCAGAAGCTCACCATATAAATCACTCAAAGTGATGGATCAAAGTGATGTCTACACCCAGACACTAGTTTTTCTGTACTGCCGGAGGATTTGTGTATTCAACTGTCGGCTCGTCACAGCTCCCGACATGCCCAGTAGTTGAGTTCCAAATTTCATGCCATTTTGTATCCGGTCAAGACACGATGAAAGAGGAATGGTGAAAAGGATAGGGAAAAGAAGAATCTCTCTCTGCGTCGGAGATATTAGACGGAAAAGACCTCGCTTTCTATTTGAGTACTGGATATTTGTGTTAGTTTTTCCCACTAAACCACAGCTTACTCTAAGGGAGTTTTGTTTTGTTTTGGTTTTGTTCTTTTTTTTGCTCCCAGGCTATACAATTCTTAGTACCTTGTTTTCCACCCAGGTGCAGTGCTTTCAACTGCAAAATGATACGAATCAGGGCACGGCATCAAATGGTAATTCAGAGCTAACCAGCGAGTTTCAGCCATAATAACTACTCAGTGTGACTGGACTTAGCAGAGTATATGGCCTGAACTCACTGCTATGACAGTAAATTCCAATCTGGAGTGGTGACCCAGTCCATGTTTTTCCACTGCTGAAGGCAAGGTAAGAGGGCGCTCAATAAATACTGTTGATTGATGGACTGACTGAATGACCACTGGGAATGTAGGCAGGAAAGCCATAGTGGAAAGAGCTTTATAAGACCAGTTCAAATTCAACACAGGTTGCCTGTAGAGAAACGTCTTTTTTTTAGTTCATCTGTACTATATTTTTGTATGTAAGATTTTTCTTGTTGAATTACACCTCATTCATTTTGACAGAGGAAAAAAACACATGATAAATGTCTTTTCTGCTTTCACCAACAGGCCAAATAAGTTGAGAAGCCAAGGACCGCTCTGTGGCCCTTTAGCCACCAAAAAATGTGAAGGGAATCTGTTGAGCATTGGTAACTTGAATACATAAAAAAAGCCCTACATTTTATGACTGATTTTAAAAATCTGTGTCAGTTTTACATTACACACCTATATTACATGTATACATTTTTCACGTATTTAACCAGTAATAACTTTCATCACCTCAATTTTGCTATTGATTGTTTCTTTAACAACAAAATGCATCACGAACATAAATGAATGAAGCTGTCTACGAGAAAATTCTATAGTAGCTTTACTGTCAGTGCCCATCATAAATAACCATGACATCATATGAGTCTTATCTACGGGTTGCCGTTACTGATCGATGGCATCACTCTAGTAGTGTAAATAGCTTCTAATGTCCCATCTTCCACCTTCAAATAGGTTCTGATTATTTATGATAGCTGTTAGGTTACAAGTCTGAGCTGTGGTTTGGATTTATTTTCTACTTACAGCTGCTGTGGATTTCAAGTTAGATAGGATTATTTTTTAGTTAAGATGATGAAGTGGGATAGAACTGTCAGAGAGCTGGTAAGTCATCATTTCATTCAAGGCGTGTTGCAATTTAACCAGGAATCCACTGTGCTGAAGGCTTTTTGTTTAAGTATCAACAGCAACAAAAAAGATGATGTTAGATACTACGCACCTATTTGTAATGAACCTCAGTCAGACCCTCTGAGCAATTTACAAAACTGAAACACAATTACAACGTGAAAAAATAATCATTTTCCTTCAAAGTGTTAGTAATTTTCAGAACCACATAACATAATTATGTAACATGGACCTTCTGATAATTCTGGCTGACCATACCGGTCCTAAATAACTTGGGCCACTGAGGATGGTGAAACTGGGACCTGCCATAATACTGAGAAAATATGCTTCCTAACAAAAGAGGATGGTAGATGAGGAGTGTAATAATACGCATTTGCAGAACTACAGATATGGATTTCTATTCGGCTCTCTCTTTAAAGAGATGATAGAGAATAGAATGGAACTGATTCATTATTAATATTTTCAGGTCAGCAAATTATTACCTTCTTTGTTCCTGAAAACTATGTTAATTTACTCATGAAGTAAGAAAGAAAAATATTTTCCACCAGGAACCCTGATAGGCGGCCAACATCCTTCTATAAAGAGAATTTACTTCAGTGATGCTTAGGAGAAGAAATCAATTGATAATAAAACGGGATGAGGAGTTCACTGAAACTTGCATCAATTTAAGAATCTCAGATATAAAAGCCCAGAATAAAGAAATATTTATTTACTCATCGCATGGTTAATCAGTTAATGTATGACTTCTGGCTTATTACTCAAATTTTCTTTTATATAACCAAGATCTGTTCTGTTCCACTTAGTTTAATGATGATCTCAGCACTACATGTTGCCTAGAAATACATTTGACAGTATGTTAGAGAATATCAGATGTCAGAAAAACCAAAACATGAAACTATTCATTATTTCTATTTGAGTACCATGAAATTAATTTTTCTTCCCATTACAAACCTGCCCACGTGAAACACTTTCAAAGCATTAAATGAATGAAGCTCTTCAAAGAGTTGATGATGATATACTAAATGAATGAAAACAATCTGAGACCCAAAGAGACTCTTCTGGTGACTCTGGGACAATTAATTTTATTTCTACAATTTCTTGAGGGGCAGGCATCTGAAACCACGTTCTGGCCAGAAGCTCACTTGATCCCTTCTCATCCGAGTCGCTTTCATCTTTCTTTAGATTTTTTTTCGTTTCCACTGCTTACATCTTAAGTAAACGCAAAACCTCAGTGGAGAGAAAGTGGGACGTGGTCGCAAGGAGCTGACAATAGCTGTTTTGTCACATCTAGGCCATGGTAGCCACAGAGGAAGTGAGACCAGTCGAGCCAGCTGATGCCAGAGGAGGATGATTTATTGCCTGGTGTTCTAAGTGGCAATTGGACCCTTTCCCGCTGTCACTCACGAGTTGCAAAGACTGTGTCCTAAAGAAGAAGTTCCCCCCCTATTCTAAGAGATTACAATGCTTGTCATAAAGTGTCTTTTAGTGGAGGGAAATGGGTATGAAAATAGGCAAAGAAAGGAAACAATCAGAAGAGGGGAGAAGATGGATGTTCTGTAACCTTTTCTCAGAGACCCATTTCTTCTACTTTTTCTCCTGTCTTTAGCAGGTTTTTGTTTTGGTTGATGACAATGCGTAATTGCCTGAGAAATTGATTTTGTGAGTTCTTTTTCTCATCTCCTGAGAAGACACTAACTCGCTGGGACTTCAGAGGGCTCTAAGAGGCAGGAGACAACAATTAGTTTGTTGAGGATGTCAGAAAGTAGCTTCAAAGTTTGGCCAGAATAAATCCTTTCTGACAGATCGGTGCTGACAACTTTGGCAGCTGCTAGGAAAAGTGGAGCTAGAAACTCTTCTCGAATCTCAGGAGCTAGAGAATATTGATGCATATTAACTCTTCACAGTGGTTCTGCCTTCCGTCCTTAGGAGAGCCTGCCTCACAAGGACTTAAGCATTTTGGAGACTATAGCAATGCTATGCCAGAAAAAGGCAGCACCTGATTTGTGGAGCCAACCTTTTGGTACTTCTAACAGTTAGCAGAAGAAAAGAGAAAATCATAATCCCATTAGGTGCTGGGAAAGTGCTATGGCCTAGGTGCTATGAAACACTAAAAAGCACATCTGTTCAGTAAGCATTTTCAGGCACTTGCAGGTGATTCAAGAGTTCTAAATACGTTTTCTTTGGGTAAACATTATATTCTGTGTGAGTGTGTGTGTAAAATAATAATAATAATGCTGATATTTGTTAAGTGCTTACTATGTGCCAAGCACTGTTCTAAATGCTGTGGGGATACAAGGTGATCAGGTGGTCCCACGAGGGGCTCACAGTTTTAATCCCCATTTTACAGATGAAGTAATAGAGGCACTGAGAAGTGAAGTGACTTGCCCAAAGTCACACAGCTGACAAGTGGAAGAGGCGGCATTAGAACCCATGACCTCTGACTCCCAAGCCCAGGCTCCTTCCACAGAGCCACACTGACAAAATATATATATATATATGTGTGTGTGTTTGTGTGTATGTGTGTATACCACCTCAGTCACAAACTGCCTTACTAAATACAAATGCATATATATCTTATTGGATCTGTTTCTTCTCTATGCTAAAATATGTCAAGTAATATTTCAAAGGTTACGTTTTTCAGAACATTTCCTGAAAATACAGCAAAATATACAAATCTTTTCTGCATCTTCAGAAAAAAGACATCAAGATAAAAACATTTTAATTTCCTTATACAAACATTTCTCATGCCATATGTATAAAGAAATATTACACACGTATTTAAGAATATTTTCTAAATTACAAATCCTAGGTGGGACAGACAATTTATCTGAAATTTTACCGGAAACATTTTTATATAAGGTAATTTTAAAAATCGAACATATTGAGTTACATTCGCAGCCTACATTAAATTTGTCAGAAGCCAATGATATAACATTTATTAATTTCCAAGTGTAGTACATCTTCTCTTTCTCATCTCCATTGACTCACCTAGTAACCATCTCTACGAGGGATTAAATTGTGAACGCCTCAAGAACCAGAATTACTTTCCCCTTTCATTGCGTGATTCTCAACTGTATTGAATAGTGCTGGGAGTATACATTCCTGTATACCCTAAAGTAATATAAAGACTGATGATGATGATAATGATGATGACCATAGTCCTGAAGGATATGAACCTCAAAAGAGTCCAATTTTGTGATTTATTGCTGAATTGTACTTCTATATTCTAGACTGCAAACTCACTGTGTGAAAGGATCGTGTCTACCAACTCCGTTTTATTGTATTTCACCATGTGCTTAGTTCAGTGATCTACGCACAGTAAGTGTTCGATAAATCAATAAATAAATTGAGGTACAAATCAAAATATTTAGTGAAGGAATTCCGGAAGATTTTTGGTTCCAGGGAGGTTTAGGGATTCATGATATCTGTGTCCTTCATAACTCTAGATAATGCTATAAGAAAATAAAATAGGTTACATAGAGACAACCTCCTCTCAGCAATTCATATCAATTTCGTGAAAATATAAATTACTTTGCCAAACTAGTAATTAAATGCATTAATTTAGCTGTAAGGCAGTGCAACAATAGACTGTATGCTCGCTGTGGGCAGAAATTGTGTCAGTTTATTGTTATATTGTCCTCTTCCAAGGACTTACCACAGTGTTCTGCACACGGTAAGTGCTCAGTAAATACGGTCAATTAACTGACTAGTTGTGCTGTCACTGCAAGCTTTCTAAAGCAAATCAATCCAAATTATATAAATTTGACTCTACTTTCCTAGGAGCAGTACATTAATACTGCACAAGGAACATGGCAAAATCCCAATATGTTCTATATCCTTAATGTGGCATCCTGCACCTCCTTTGCAAAATGAGTTAAAGAGTGTTCAGTACTGCCATAGAGGGTGATTTTGCATCACGCTTTGGCTAGAACCAGATGGTAAATTAGCAGTAGTTTCCCAATAACTGGGCCTGTTTGCGTACAATGCAACGTGATGCTTGAAGATGTACTTGAGTGAATTGGACACAGGGCATTAGACAAGTGAGTAGTTCGATGTAATGTTTTCCTGAAGACAGGCTTCTCTAACTGCACACTACCCAAGTTATTGGAGAACTGGGTGAATCCAAAATATTGAAAACAATAATAATACACCCACAGCTCTTTTGGACCAAAATATCGTGACTTGAGCAGCATCACCCCCATCTTTCTGAATTAAATGTTTACATTCAAAACTTGGGTCAAAAGTCAAGGTTAAAGTTATATCATTTCCTTTAACAATTTACATTCCAACTAAATCATACTCTTATTCAAATAGATAAAAGCATCACTTCAATCACTCTAGTTAGAGTTCTGCTGAGCAGCCAAACCTCTTCAACACAACAGGAGTCTTTTAAAATTCATGCACTCAAAAACTTAGCAGCACCCCTGAGAGTCACAAATTGAGAGAGATTAATTCTGTGCCCCTGCACCTCTCATTACCAGGAGAGCTGAAGTAGGTCAAATATAAGTTAATCTCTTAAATTCCACATTTGTATGTGGATGGTAAGGCAGTCATTACTTTTTCACTGGCTAATATTTTCGGGTTACAAATGGATGGTTAATAAACAGTGGGCCTGGTCAGTGAGGAATATAATTCAAACTAAATGCCACAAATATAATTTTATACAATGGCACTGTAGTATAAAGAAGCTTAGCAACATAATTATATATGCATTACCTCATGGCTATTTAAGTGGTAAGTGAAACAATGAAAATCAATGACCAAGAAACTCAACATTTCTTGTGAAAAGTTACTTTAAATATATAAAGATATGTTACAAAATAGGTTAACCGTCCTCCTAGGTAGAGTCACTTTCCAAATGGAGTTCGTGTTTCAAATTGGGTGAAACTGTTCACTGAGAAGGGTTTGCAAAATTGTTTTAAGCCAAGCAAGACTGTCATTCTACTGAGGTAAAATGGTTGCAATTCTTTACGACTAAAACACCCATGGAAGTACGGGCAGGCGTGGGTAAGTGCTTGTCCAGGAGCCCCAATAACACAGTCACTGTCAGTCAATCAATCAATCATATTTATTGAGAGCACTTGCCCTATCTCCACATGTCCAGACAGTTCTAATCATTTTCATTGTGCTCTACTGAAAGCTCTTATTAGGGGTGACAAGTTTCCCATTTGTGTTAGAGGGTGACTTTGGAGAGGGACACTGTAGGAGTGGAGCCTCAGAGAGATGGTGTATTGCAGGTGGAGCTTTAAGGGAACAGAAGAGGAAAAAGGTAATTATCTTGAGAAGCCATGTGGCCTATTGAAAAGAGCACAGGTTTACTCCTTGTGGGCAGGGAATGGATCTACTCACTCTGCTGCATGATACTCTCCCATGCACTTAGTACGGTGCTCTGCACTCAATAGATACCATTGACTGAAAGACCATTGGTTGATCGATTCAGGAAACCTGGCTTCTAATCCTAGGTCTGCCACTTGGGTGCTATGTGACCTCGGCCAATTCATCTGTCAAAAGGGGCTAACCTACCTTTGTCCCTCCCCTACAGATTGCAAACCCTATTCCTCCTCCTCTAATCTCTTGTGCCTAATGATCTTGTTACTTCTCTGAAACCAGCAGGAATAATTTCCCTAAAATCTCTGCTGCAACTCTCCAGTCCCACCCTCCTCCTGCCCCCATCCTTCTCCCCTACTCTCCCATCCTTCTCGGTAGTATCTCAAGAGATCTCCTGTCTCCTCTTAAAGATCTACCCCTCCACCTGTGGGCAACCCCATCCCTTTGCATCTTATTAAAACACTTGTCTCCCCCCATCCTTTGCTCCCTCCCCGACCACCATCTTCAACCATTCATTTTCCATTGGATCCTTCCCCTCTGCTTTCAGACAAGTCCACATATTCCCCCATCCTAAAAAGAAAACCCCTCTCTTGACCGCACAGCTCCCTCCAGTTATGGCCCCATCTCCCTCCTAATATTCCTTTTCCAAACTCCTTGAGCATGTTGTTTACACTCGTTACCTCCAGTTTCTCTCCTCTAAATGTCTCTGTGACTCCTTGTAATCTGGAATCCACCTCCCTCCACTACACAGAAATTGCCCTCTCTAATATCACAACCCCTCTCAGGGTCACACCTGGAGAGCTCCCAGTATTTGACTAGGCTTGACTACGGAAGGGAGAGTCAAGCAGAGGCCTATCCATTCCATTCCTAGCTTGGAACAGTGGCTAGCCAGTGGAAGGCAATCTGCTACAAGTCAAAACTCACTTCTGTTGGGCAGCAGCAGCACGGGAGAGAATCGAGGGCGGAGATTCAAGTTTACTGCGTGGAAGGAGGTAATGGTAAACCATTACAATGTTTTTTTGGTTTTCGTTTTCTTTTTTTTTTTTTTTTTTTACCAAGAAAACTCTAATGGATACATTATCAGAAAGAATGCAGATGAAGGTGGGACATCCTGGGAGAAGTGTGTCCAGGGCATCATTAGGGGTCGGAGACAACTCGATGACATAAGACAAGATCATCAATAACCTCGTTCTTACCAAATAAATGGGCTCTTCTTCATCCTCATCCTCCTTGACCTTCTTGTTGCCTTCAACACTGTGGATCACCCTCATCTCCCGGAAACATTATCTGACCTTAGCTTCACTGACACAGTCCTCTCTTAGCTCTCCTATATTTCTGGTCTCTGTCTATTCTGTCTCACAAGCCCATAACCTTGACTCATCTCTCTCATTCATTCTGCATATTGAACCCATCACTAAATCTTGTCAGTTCTGCCTTCACAGCAACTCCTCTTCCTCTGCCTCCCACCCCATAACTGTGCAAGTCCTTCAAGGCTAAGTTCTGAGTCCCCTTCTATTCTTCACCTGAACCCTCTACCTTGGAGAAGTCAGTCATTTCCCCTGCTTTCAACTACCATCTCTATGCCAATGATACCCCAATCTATCCCTTTATCCACAACCCCCCTCTTTCTCCACAGTCTCGCATTTCTTCCTGCCTTTAGAACATCTCTACCAGAGTGTCCCACAAACACCTGAAACTTAACATGTCCAAAACAGAACTCTGTCCTCTCACGCAAACCCTGTCCCCCCCAAGACTTTCCCATCATTGTAGACAACACTGTCTATCCTGTCTCACAAGCCTGTAACCTTGACTCATCTCTCTCATTCAATCTGCATATTCAGTCTATCATCAAATTCTGTCATTCTGCCTTCACAACAACTCTCCATCCAATTGCTACTACGGTTTCAAGAGTCCATCACATCTTACCTCAACTACTGCATCAGTCCCTACTGCATCAGCCCACTACTGCATGACCTCCTTGCCTTCTGTCTCTCTCCAGTCCAAACTTCACTCTGCTGCTTAATTTTACTAAAAAGCAATTTCGGTCTTTGAGTCTCTCCACTATACAAAAATCTCCTATGGTTGTCCATACATCTCTGCATCAAATAGAAACTTCTTACCATCAGCTTTAAGGGACTCAATCTTTTCCCCTTCTACCTTATTTCATTGATCTCCACCTACAATACAACCCACACACTTCACTCCTCTAACTCCAGTTTATTTGTCAATTGTATTGACTGACCACTTAATGGGTGCAAAGCACCGGCATAAGCACTTGGGAGAGTATAATATAACAACACAACCACACTGGTAGACGCTTAGTACAGTGGTCTGCACATAGTAAGCGCTCAATAAATACTGTTGAATGAATGAATGAACACATTCCCTGCCCACTGTGAGCTTACAGTCTAAAGGGGGAGACAGACAATAATATGAATAAATGAATTACAAATCTGTACAAAAGTGTGTGGGGCTGAGGGAGGAGTGAATAAAGGGAGCAAATCCATGGGCAAGGACAATGCAGATGGAAGTGGGAGAAGAGGAAATGAGGGCTTAGTCGGGGAAGGCCTCTTGGAGATGTACCTTCAATAATCCTTTGAAAGATATGTCAGATATGGGATATGAAGAGGAAATGGTGTTCTATTGCCAGAAGCAGGATGTGGTGGAGAGGGCGGTGGTGAGATAGACAAGATTGAGGTACAGTGTGTAGGTTGGAAATAAAGGAGTTCAGTGTGTGGGTTGGGTTGGGTTGGGTTAGTGAAAAGTTGGGAGAGGCCGAGGTGATTGAGTGGCTTTAAAACTGATAGTAAAGAGTTCCTATTTGATGTAGAGGTAGATGGCAACCACTGGAGCTTACTCACTGTACCTCAACCTCATCCATCTCACTGCTGATCCCTTGCCCTCCCTCTGGCCTGGAATTCCCTCCCCATTCGCAGAGATCACCATTCTCCCTACCATCAAAGCCCTATTAAAATACTATCTTCTCCAAAAGTCCTTCGCAGACCAAATCCCTTTTCCCCTCCTTTGCCTTACTTCCTTCATTCCCTATGCACTTGGGTCTGTTGGACAGGGATTGTCTCTAACTGTTGCCGAATTGTACATTCCAAGCTCTTAGTACAGTGCTCTGCACATAGTAAGTGCTCAATGAATACTATTGAATGAATGAATACTCCTTAGAGCACTTGCTATTCACCCTCCCCTCAGCTCCACAGAACATATGTACTCATCCTTATTTTCCTCCATTTTCCCTAGTTGTAATTTATATTCGTGTCTGTCTCCTCCTGTAGACTGTAGGCTCCTTGTGGGCAGGGATCTTGCCCACTACTGCTATCGTATTGTACTCTCTCAAATGCGCAATACCATATTCTGCACACAGTAAGTGCTCTATAAGTGCCATCGATTGATTAATTGAAACCATAATTATTACTATTATTAGCTAGTTGGAGATAAAGAAGAGAAAGGGCAATGGAAGAAGAAAAGGGAAAGAAGGGAGAGGAATTAATCAATCGATCAGTCAATGGTTTTATTCCTTGCAGAGCACTGTATTAAGTTCTTGGGAGAGTACAGTATCACAGAGTTGATAGTCGTGATCCCTGCCTTCAAGAAATTTACATTCTAGAGGTAGGTCAAAGCACCCTCTCTAAGCAATGCAACTTACTTCAGGAGCAGGCATCTGTCTGCTCTACCCATTCATTCATTCATTCATTTATTCATTCAATTATATTTATTGAGTACTCACTATGTGCAGAGCACTGTATTAAGTGCTTGGAAAGTGCACTTCAGCAATAGAGACAATCCCTGCCCACAACGGGCTTACAGTCTAGAAGGCGGGAGACAAGACGTCAAAATAAGTAAACAGGCATCAGTGGCATCAATATAAATATAAGTATAGATAGATATACATCAAAACAAGTAAACAGGCATTAATATAAATAAATATAATTATAGATATGTACCTATATACACAAGTGCTGTGGGGTGGGGAGGGAGGGAGCAAAGGGAGTGAGTCGGGGTGATGGGGAGGGAAGAGGGCTGAGGAAAAGGGGGGCTTAGTCTGGGAGGGCCTCTTGGAGGAAGTGAGCCCCCAGTAGGGCTTTGAAGGGGGGAAGTCTGATTGGTGGATTTGAGGAAGGAGGACATTCCAGGCCAGAGGTAGGACGTGGGCCAGCTGTCGATGGCGGGACAGGAAATGCAATATTACAATAAACGGACACATTCCCCACCCACGGTCTAGAAGGGAAGACAGTAATGTAAATAAATAAATTGACATTACTGCCTGCAAATAAATAAATTACAGATAAATTACCCAACCTGACCCCTTCAGGAATCCGGGCTAGGGGAACCCGTGGACGTGAAGTAGGGATCAGAATTCAGAATCATCGCACCAGTTCCAAGCCTGCCACTTTCCTGTCCAAAGACTGAGACCCTGTTCCCGGCCCAGAAGTGGTGGCAGGGGTTGGACTGGGAAGCAATCGATCAATCCTATTTATTGTGTGCTTACTGAGTACAGAGCACTGTATTGAGCACTTGGGAAAATATGATATAACAGAGATGGTAGACACGTTCCCCGCCCACAAGGGGCATCAATAAATACTATTGAATGAATGAATACAGTCTAGTTGGGGAGACAGATGTTCAAATAATTTATGGCTATGCCTGTAAGTGCTGGAGGGGGCTGAGGATGGGGTAAATAAAGGGTGCAAATTCGAGTGTGATTACGCCCACTGCTCTGCAATTCCAAACCTGCCTCATCTCCAGGAGGCTGAAGAACCAGGAGGTGGTCGAGGTCGGGGGGAGGGACAAGCTGCAAGATGATGAGAAAAAGCAGCAGCAGGCAATATTCTCCTCGCGCCCTTATCCAGCTCCAAGAAGCAGCCTAGGCCCTGCGGAATAAGCTGTTTGGGTTAAATTAAAGGCACTAGCTCCTCACTGTCAATCCATTGGGGGCCACTAAAACCACATTTTTTATCTTTATTATCATTAGTATATGGTTATCATTATTATAATCATCATCATCATTACCCAGTGGGAAAAGGAAACCTGAAGGGGTTGGTTCCCTATGACAGCTCTGGACATTATTTATTGCTATTGTTTTTGTCTGTCTGTCTCCCCTGATCAGACGGTAAGCCTGTCAATGGGCAGGGATTGTTTCTATCTGTTGCCGAATTGTACATTCCAAGCGCTTAGTACAGTGCTCTGTACATAGTAAGTGCTCAATAAATACTACGGAATGAATTTAAAATATCCAGGTTCTTTTCATTTGGGAAGGCACTTGGGAAGCATCATTGCCCAGTGAATAAAGCATGGGCTTGGGAGCCAGAGGGCCTGGATTCTAATCCGGATCCACCAATTTCCTGTTGTGTGACCTTGGGTAAGTCAGTTCTCTGTGCCTCAGTTTCCTCAACTGCAAAATGGGGATTCAAATCCCACTCTGCCACTTGTCAGCTGTGTGACTGTGGGCAAGTCACTTAACTTCTCTGTGCCTCAGTTCCCTCATCTGTAAAATAGGGATGAAGACTGTGAGCCCCACATGGGACAACCTGATTCCCCTGTGTCTACCCCAGCGCTTAGAACCGTGCTCTGCACATAGTAAGCGCTTAACAAATACCAACATTATTATTATTATTATTCTCTGTGCCTCTGTGACCTCATCTGTAAAATGGGGATTAAGACTGTGAGCCTCACGAGAGTTAACCTGATTACCCTGTATCTACCCCAGCGCTCAGAACAGTGCTCTGCACATAGTAAGCGCGTCCCCTCTTCAAAACCCTACTTAAAACTCATAATACCTCCTCCAAGAGGCCTTCCCAGACTGAGCTCCTCTTCTCCCTCTACTCGCTCTACCACCCCCCCTTCACCTCTCTGCAGCTTAACCCTCTTTTCCCCCCATTTCCCTCTGCTCCTCCCCCTCTCCCTTCCCGTCCCCTCAGCACTGTACTCGTCCGCTCAACTGTATATATTTTCTTTACCCTATTTATTTTAATGAATTGTACATCGCCTTGATTCTATTTAGTTGCCATCGTTTTTACGAGATGTTCTTCCCCTCGACTCTATTTATTGCCATCGTTCTCGTCTGTCTGTCTCCCCTGATTAGACTGTAAGCCCGTCAAATGGCAGGGACTGTCTCCATCTGTTGCCGACTTGTTCATTCCAAGCGCTTAGTACAGTGCTCTGCACATAGTAAGTGCTCAATAAATATTATTGAATGAATAACAAATACCTACATTATTATTATTTTACCTTTTACGTAGGCTGTGAACCTCATATGGGACAGGGACTGTGTCCAAACAAATTAACTTGCAACTACCGCATCACTTAGAACAGTACTTTACATATAAAGTGCTTAAAAAATACCATTAAGAAAAAAAAATTTACCTAATGCCCTCAATGCCCCATCTCTTGATGACAACAGCAGAGGTTGTAGACACAAGCCATTATCTAATTCTAAAATCTCTTCCTCCCTCCCTTTCATTAATTATCAGTGAAGATACATTCAAGAATGTCAATCTGGATGAAGGAACGATTTTAAAGTATGTTCACGTCTGATACCTAACCTCACATACAATACGGCCAAATGGAAAAAGCGCAGAACTGAGAGTCAGAGGACTTGGGTTCTCATTGCAACTCTGCCACTTGCCTGTTGTGTGACTTTGGCTTAAATTCCCTCAACTGTAAAATGGGGATTAAATACTTGTTCTCCCTCTCTTTTGGGCTGTGAGCCCTGTGTAGGATAGGGACAGTGAACAATCTGCCTATAACGTATCAGTGCTAGGTCTGGCACTTGAAAGTAAATTTCTTAAATACCAATCAATCAATCATACTTACTGAGTGTTTACTGTGTGCAGAGTACTATACTAAAAGCTTGGAAGAATACAAAATAACAGATTTGGTGGGCACATTGCCTTCCCAAAAGGTGTTTAAAGTCTGTACGGGGGGACAGGCATGGAAATATATTACAGATGTCATCAATCTTCACCATCTATGGCATTTATTGAGCGCTTACTGTGTGCAGAGTATTGCACTAAGTGCTTGGGACAGCGCAATACAACAGAGCCGGTAGACATGTTCCCTGCCCACAACGAGCTTAGGTTTAGACATGTACATAAATTCTGTGGGGCAGGGAGTGGGGTGAAAAGTGTTCATTCATTCATTCAATAACATTTATTGAGCGCTTACTATGTGCAGAGCACTGTACTAAGAGCTTGGAATGTACAATTCGGCAACAGATAGAGAGAATCCCTGCCCATCGACGGGCTTACAGTCTAATCGGGGGAGACAGACGGACAAAAATAGCAATAAATAGAATCAAGGGGATGTATATCTCATTAACAAAATAAATAGGGTAATAAAAATATATACAAATGAGTAAACGAGCACAGTGCTGAGGGGAGGGGAAGGGGGACGGGGAGGAGCAGAGGGAAAGAGGGGGAAAGGGGACTTAGCTGTGGGGGCGGGGGGAGTGTGCATATACAAGCACAAAGGTGACACAGAAAGGAGAGGATGTAGGGAAAATGAGGCCTTAGCTAGGGAACTCCTCTCGGAGATGTAATTTTAAGGTGGGGAGAGTGATCAGACATGAAGGGAGTTCCAGGCCAGAGGCAGGACACGGGCATGGGTTCGGGGGCGAGATAGATGGGATCAAAGTTGAATCAATGAATGAATACAGTGAGTAGGTTGGGGTTAGAAGAACAAAGTGTGTGGGCTGAGCTATAGGAAATCAGAGAGGTAAGTAGGAGGGGTTAAGGTGCTTAAGTGCTCTAAAGCCAAAGGAAAGGCGTTTCTCTTTGATGTGGAGGTGGATGGTTAACCACTGGAGGTTCCTGAGGGTTGGGGTAACAAGGACCAAAGTTTTTTTTTGAAAAATGAGCCAAGCAGCAGAGTCAAATATGGACTGGAGTGTGGAGAACAATAATAATAATACTTGTTGAGCACGTACTATGTGCCAAACACTTTTCTAACTGCAGGGGTAGTACAAGTTAATCAGGTTGGACAAAGTTCCTGTCCCACATGGAACTCACACGCTTAATCCCCATTTTACAAATGAGGCCCAGGGAAGTGAAGTGATTTGCCCAAAGTCGCACACAGGAGACATGTGGTGGAGCTGGGATTACAACCCAGGTCCTTCAGACTCCCAGGCCCGTGCTCTAGTTACTAAGCCACTCTGCATCTCTTAACAGGAGAAATAGGAGGCAGGGAGGTCAATGAGGGGGCTGATGCTTTAGTCAAGGCAGGATATGATAAGTGTTTGGATCAACATGTTAGCAGTTTGGATGGTGAGGAAAGAGCATATTTTAGCAATGTTGTCCAGGTATAACAGACAGGATTTGGTGACAGACTGAATATGTGGGTTGAGCGAGGGATGGGGTGAGGAAAATGCCAAGGTTAAGGGCTTGGGAGACAGGGAGGATGCTGGTGCTGTCTACAGTGATGGAAAAGTCAAGGGGAGGACAGCGTTTGGGTGGGAAGATGTTAAATTTGAGGTGTCAGTGGGACATCCATGTAGAGACGCCCTGAAGGCGGGAGGAAATCTGACACTGCAGCAAAGGAGAAAGATCAGGACCACAATTATTATTAGGTCAAAAATGACCTAATTGAGTAATCTGTTAACCCAAGAAGGCATTTGATGTGGAACCACAATAGATAAAATGTGGATAGAACAGGAAGTGGATGTTTTCTACCAAAGTCCTCAGGTCTTTGACTGTGCTTCTTTTCCTAAACTATAAACCTAGTATATACATATTTATATATATAAACTATATATCTAGAATATATACATCTAGATAAGATTTCATGTCTTTATCCTTATTCTTTATCCATCATTGCATTCAATTAGTATAATTCTAATCCTGCTCAACATCCCCTTAGAGCTCTTCCCTATGTAGAATTCACTTAACATGTAAGATGAAACTTGAAATGATATGTTAATAAATACATTTTTTGAACCAAAAGCCCATTCGACTAATATTCTTCTCTAATTATATTGGTCCAGGATCTCTCAGACCAGGGTTATTTGGGAAAACTGGATGGGAAAGTATAGGAAAACTCATTTACTCGGGGAAGAAACCTTCCAGGGCTCATCTAGTCACTGGTGAGCCAGAAATTGCATTAAATCCTTTTCCTAATTTTTTCCATTTGTTTTTATTTTGAGCTCTGTTTTATCCTGTCAAGGAAAGGAATCTATCGAGTGCCTATTGTTTGCAGGGAGTAGAATACAGGTACTAGATAACAATCCCTGTCTTCAAGGAGTTTACAATCTAAGGTCTGAAAATAATTTTCCATTTCTACCAAAATATTGTCTAGGCTCCCTTTCCCGATTCTAAGTCTACCCAAATCCTGCATCTTACTGCAAAATGTAAAATTACAGATAAAGAAATGTTATGAAAACTTTAGGGTTCATTAAAATAATGTCTTTTTAAAAGAATGTTATACATTTAAGAGCCGTTCATTTCACGTAACTACAAGATTAAATCACCCATTCCAAAAAATCTTGCAAAATGAACTCCCAAATAACCTGAGGGGATAAGGAAAGAAAGATTTGAAAGGATAATGAGAGGACTTTCACTTTAAAACAGTATGAAAGTGAAATACCTGATTAACTAATGGTTTAGTTACTTGCTAACTTTTTGAACGCATCCTAAGGCTGAGAATTGGAGTACAATTATAATTTCCAAGTAACAAAAACTTCAAGATGCACTCCTCCTGCTACCAAAGCATTTTTCTCACTCATTTCTTAAATGCATTTGGTAACAATCAGGGTCTTATTTTAAGGAGACTTAAGATAAGGTATCTGTGAGTTCCACACTTGGGGTAATTGATCACATTTGTTTCCTGTGCTTAGGTTAGACTCCTAACTCCCTTTTTTTTCCCCAAGCTGGCATGTTTCTCATTACCCTCTGCCTTGTTAGCCTAGTAGAAATTTTCTACTGCGGTGAGTGAAAACAGGATGATACTATTACAAACCACATCTAATTGGTGATGGCAGACCTTTTCTTTCTCTGGGCACTTTAGTAGACTTAATGCTTTCCTGGGAACTCCTCTTACGGATTGAGCAATGCCTGCCGGTAATTTGGTAAGGTTCAATGACACTGGCTTGGAATTTGCCCGTTTAATTTCCACAGAACTGTCCTGATTCACATTGAGAATGTTCATCAGGATGACAACTTTGTTATCATATGACTCCCAGATAGCCTCACCCTATTTTCCATTCATATGGAAATCTTAGCTGGAGTTCACCAGATGTCACTGCTTATATCATCAAGAAGAGGATCTGTATCTTTTCCATTATAATTACAAGAGGCCTTTTCAAAGTAGGGCCACAATGGTCCTGTCAGGTGAAGGAGGCCTAATGCTTAGGTATTTCCTAAGGTGCCAAAGTAAGGAATAATCATTGTTTAGGCAGGTCAAAATGTTCTCTTTTGTTTGGATTTTAAAATGCTTTTGGTGGTTGCAACTCAACTAAGTCATGGGAATCCCAAAGTTAAAAAGAAGCCTATCTGCAAGCTCCAAAATGAAATTAACCATTGCTGGTTTTTCACCCTTACTGATCAAAAGGCCAAAACCAAATAAGCAGCAAATTGTCATGTAAAATGCCCCCACCTTTAATAATCTGCTCACCAACACGATACATTTCTGTAAGGAATGACTAATACATTTTTTTCCTTTTCAAATGTTGCTACAGTGCAATATATTCCTCGAAATGACAATACACCCGAAAATATTACTACTGATGGTAAGATAAACTATTAGCTATTTACATTCTTCAATCCGCTGTCTAAAATCATTTCTTTCTATAACATTTTTCAAACATCGCCCAGCTCCTTAAAAGCCACCGATGGTTCCCCGTTTCTCTCCACATCAAGCAGAAACTCCTCTCCTTTCAAGATACAGTTACCAACTCTGCCTGAACTGTTTATCCACCCTAATCTGCCAAACCACCCCAGCTAACACCTTTCACTCCTTTCAAGCTAAACTACTCACTGCACCTTATTCTAGTCCCTCTTGTTGTTGACCTCCTATTTCTTGCCTAGATCTATTTGCCCGTTAACATACCCCTATCCTCATCTTCATAGCCCTATTAAAATCAGATCTCTTCCAAGAGGCTCTCCCACATAATAATAACTATAATAATTATGGTATTTGTTAAGCGCTTACTATGGCCGGGCACTCTACTAATTGCTGGGGTGGGCACAAACAAATTGGGTTGGACACAGTCCCTGTCCCACATGGGGCTCACAATCTCAATCCCCATTTTACAGATGAGGGAACTGAGGCATAGATAAATGTAGTGACTTGTCCAGGGTGACACAGCAGACAAGTGACAGAGACTGCATAAGAACTTAATCACTTGGAAACTCCCACTTCCTACAGCTTCCCTTATGAACATATTTTTAAATTCTACTGCTACCCCCAATCTGGAATTTCTCTTAGCATCTGTCTTTCCCACTGGATTCAGAATTCCTTGTGGACAGAGGCTCAGTGGAAAGTGCCCGTGCTTGGGAGTCAGAGGTCATGGGTTTGAATCCCGGCTCTGCCACTTGTCAGCCGTGTGACTGTGGGCCACTCAACTTGTCGGGGCCTCAGTTACCTCATCTGTAAAATGGGGATTAAGATTGTGAGCCTCACCTGGGACAATCTGATATCCTGTATCTACCCCAGCGCTTAGAACAGTGCTCTGCACATAGTAAGCACTTAACAAATACCAACATTATTATTATCTCCCAAGCCCTTAGGACAGTGCTGTGCAACAAGTAAATGCACCATCGATTGACTGCTTGATGAAGCTGTTCAGTGAATTATCTAGCCATGAAGCTTGAAGATGCCATAACTCAAGGATTTTACTAGGTTGAACCACACAATTTCTCAACGACCACAACTTCAAAGAGAATAGTAGTTAATAATTAAGATATTTATTAAATAATAATGATGTGCTAAATGCCAGGATACCAAATAATCAGATTGGACACCCTCTCTGTTCCACATTGGACTCCCAATCTAAGATGGAGAGAGAGCCGCTATTTTACAGATGAGAAAGGTTAAGTGACTTACTCAGTGTCACCCAGTAAGCGAGTTGCAGGTTTTTTTGGTTTGTTTGGGTTTTTTTTTAAATGGTATTTGTTAAGCACTTATTACATGTCAAGCACTGTTCTAAGTGCTGGGATAGACACAAGTTAATCAGGCTGACAAGTTATTCAGGCAGAGGGATGTTGTCTAAGTAGGAAGGAGGGCAGGTGTTGAGCCTCCATTTTGAGGAAACTAAGGTATAGAGAAGTTAAGTGACTTACCTAAGGTCACACAGCAGGCAAGTGACAGAGCTGGGATTAACACCTAGGTCCTCTGACACTCGGGCCCATGAATTATCCACTAGGCTACAATGCTGAGAACTTAGGTCTTGTAACTCTCAGACCCAAGCTCCCTCCAGTAGACCAAATGTCCAAACTGAACCATTCAACTAAGCTGATGACTTGGCTGGTTTGACGCTGAGACTTTAGAAAAATTTACATGATCTTCTGAAATGCAGGCATATCTCACAATATTACAAATGAATCAAAGAAGACCTCTGGAAAGAGATGTAATTTGGGAACGTCTTTGAAGATGGGCAGTGCTGGGATATGGCAATATTTGAAGTGGGAGGGAATTTCAGACCAAGGGAAAAGGCGTGAGTAATAGGTTGGCAGTGGGTGTGGTAGAGTGAGTAAATTATCCTCAGATGAACAAAGAGCTTGAGCTGGGGTGCAGTGGGAGAAGAGCATAGATAATAAATTGGAAGAAAAATGCTCATTTTCTCCCATGGCCGGAACATGAAAGGAGAGGTGGGGCTACAATACTAATAATAATAATAATTGTGGTATTTGTTAAGCGCTGGGGTGGATACAAGCAAATTGGGTTGCGCAGAGTGCCTGTCCCACGTAGGGTTCAC
The DNA here is from genome assembly GCF_004115215.2 of Ornithorhynchus anatinus. Taxonomy (NCBI): domain Eukaryota; kingdom Metazoa; phylum Chordata; class Mammalia; order Monotremata; family Ornithorhynchidae; genus Ornithorhynchus; species Ornithorhynchus anatinus. The sequence goes on from NC_041728.1 coordinate 163,031,619, forward strand.
GTTCTCAACCCAATTTTCCAGATGAGGGAACTGAGGCCCAGAGAAGCTTAGTGACTTGCCCAAGGTGACACAGCAGACATGTGGCGGACCCAGGCCTGGGCTCTATCTACTACACCATGCTGCTTCCCCTTACAAGTGAGGCTGGGAGAGTGGTGTTGTAGCAGACACAATCATGGAGAGGGGGAATCTGCACATCTGGCAGAAAATATCTCAGATGTAGCTGTGTTAGCGATCAGCTTGCAGAGGGGATGGGATTGGCAGCAATTTGAGCGAAAGGGGATCAAGAGAGACGGGGTGGCTACTGTAAAAGCTAGAATAGCCGAAGGATGTTCGGAGCAGACTGGAGAATTGTGGCAAAAGCCGGGAGGGACAGGGTAGGAGAGAGAGCAGCTCAACTGGGATCTCTCTACTCCGGCCAAAGGCAGAAGAGAATCAAGATGGGACAGAAAGGACAAGAGCGTCTGCAAACCAGGGACGGGGAGGGTGGAAATGAAGGGTCAGGGAGGGAACTGATTTTCCAGCAGTGACTGAACGGAAGGTGGGCGAGAGGTTACAGATCCAGATTTTACATACTGTAGTAGTTTGAAACTGGGGATATGCTTGTGTTAAATTAATTTGGAGATTATCAAATAATTTCAGCATTCTCTCTACAGAAATAAAAACTATCTAACCCAAGATTACTGAAGAAAGAGGTAGCGGAGATCAAGAAATAGAGGCGGTTAAAAAGAGAAGATACGCACATCCTGCTGAACAGTGGTTGACACACAGTAAATGTTTAACAAATAGCATCATCTTGCAGAATGAGAAAAAGAGATAAAGGAAGAGAGGAGATGGAAACAAAGGGAAAGAGAGAAAGGAGAGAGATGGACACAGTAGCAATAATATTTATTGAGTGCGTGCTTCGTTCTGAGCACTGTACTGAATGTAAAATAAGTAAAATTCAAAAACAGTGCCTGTCCCACAAAATCTAGGTGGAGAAGGACAGACACATGGTCAGGGAACGGTTCTACCAACTCTGCTGTATTACGCTCTCACAAGCCTGAGTATTAGTAATAATAATAATGATAACTATGGTATTTATTAAATGCTTACTTGGTGTCAGGCACTGTACTAAACGCTGGGGTGGATAAAAGCAAATCGGGATGGACACAATCCCTGTCCTACTTGAAGCTCAGAGTCTCAATCCCCATTTTCCAGATGAGGTAACTGAGGCAGTGAAGCGACTTGCCCAGGGTCACCCAGAAGACAAGTGGCGAAGCCGGGATTAGAACCCATGACCTCCTGACTCCCAGGCCTGTGCTCTATCCACAATGCCACGCTGCTTCTCTGTGCAGAGTACAGTGCTCTTCACACAGTAACTGCTCAATAAATATCATTGATTTAGAAAAGAAAAATAGATGATAAAGCACATTCAACGGGACCCTTTAATATATAAGAATCAGTAATAGAGATGGAGTAGTAAAGTGAAAGAACCAATGAGCAGTGTTTGGATGGGCAGTGATGGTTCTCTTCCCCACTCCATTCACAATTCATTTGGGAGCCAAACCATGACGGTCTTCCCAATGCCGGTACAAGTCCAAAGGCTCTGTGTTTTCACGTCCCTGAACTTCTTGTCAAGATTCCCTTAAGGGGTGGATCTGGCTGCAGTGATGACTTAGAACAGTGCTTGGCGCATAGTAAGCACTTAACAAATGCCATAATTATTATTATTACTACAACCCAGCCCGCACACTTCGCTCCTCTAATAATAAGCGCTTACTATGTACAGAGCACTGTTCTAAGCGCTGGAGTAGATAGAGGGTAATCAGGTTGTCCCACGTAAGGCTCACAGTTAATCCCCACTTTACAGAGGAGGTAACTGAGGCACAGAGAAGTGAAGTGACTTGCCCACAGTCACACAGCTGACAAATGGCAGAGCCGGGATTCCAACCCGTGACTTCAGACTCCCAAGCCCGGGTTCTTTCCACTGAGCCACGCTGCTTCTCTAATGCTAGCCTTCTCACTGTACCTCCATCTCATCTATCTCCCCGCCGACCTCTCGCCCACATCCAGCCTCTGGCCTAGAACGCCGTCCCTCCTCATATCCACCAGACAATTACTTTCCCCCCCTAAAAAGCTTATAGAAAGCACGTCTACTTCAAGAGGCCTTCCCCGATGAAACCCTCCTTCCCTCTTTTTCCACTTCCCCCCGTCTCGCCCTGACTCGCTCACTTTATTCACCCCCCTCCCAGCCCCATAGCACTGATGTACACATCTGTAATTTATTTATATTAATGCCTGTCACCCCTTCTAGACCCTAAGCTCATTGTGGGAGGGAATGTCTCTGTTATATTGTTAAATTGTACTCTCCCGAGTGCCTTAAGTAGAGCGCTCTGCACACCGTAAGCGCTCAATAAATACATTTGACTGATTGGCAGGTGGACAGAGGATGAGAAGCCCCCTGCACGCATGTGTCCACACACACACACACGGTATTGTCCAGAAGTCTTCCTTAGGAGCAAGACAGCCTTCTCCTTCTAGACTGCCACGTCTTTACCTCAGAGATCACTGCCAGCCATGACACCGCGGTGGCCACTCTTTTTACCCGACCTATTTTCAGGATGTTTCTGACACTAGGCGATGTTTCTGATACAGTAGCAAGCCCTGGCTAAGGGCTGTTGCCATGGTAGGACAGCAGCAGCGAGGGAAGAGGATGGTTTTCTCCCTCTCCCTCCTTCCTGGGGTTACCGTCATCGACCCCCTAAGTTCTGTGGCTAGAGAACAGTCATCGTCGCCGCTTTCTTGCCACTCCCTCGTTTCCACACCTGACCTTCTAAGGTGGTCACTTCTCCCAGCTGCTCTTGGAGATTACGATCCCGACAGTTCAAGACAAGCCCTTGGGATATGCTATTGGCAGAGGAGCACATGAGAAGGCGGCCCCTGTCCTTGGTTTTCCCTGCTGTGACTGAAAGAGTTTATGGAATCATCTTTGAGAAAATGTCCCTCTACGTAGGTTAACAGAACATTAGAATTATTGTGATTGGATAGTGGGAGTGACAACATAGCAATTTACAAGAGTTGTTTTTTCTGTTTTCTTACCATGGCTGGATATTTTCTGCTGTGGGATTTCCACTGCTACAGAACATTAGAGGCTTTGGAACTAAAGGGGCATTTATTTGGGACTGTGTGAAGAACACTGTACTAAGCAACTAGGAGAGTACAATATAACAGAGTTGGCAGGCACGTTCCCTGCCCACAAAGAGTGTAGTCAGTCAAATGCCACTTGTCAGCTGCGTGACTGTGGGCAAGTCACTTAATGTCTCTGTGCCTCAGTTACCTCATCTGTAAAATGGGGATTTAGACTGTGAGCCTCACGTGGGACAACCTGATGACCCTGTATCTACCCCAGTGCTTAGAACAGTGCTCTGCACATAGTAAGAGCTTAACAAATATGAATATTATTATTACTGTGTGCAGAGCATTGTACTAATCACTTAGGAGAAGCAGCAAGGCTTAGTGGAAAGAGCTTGGGCTTGGGAGTCGGAGGTCTTGGGTTCTCATCCCGTCTCCGCCACTTGTCAGCTGTGTAACTTTGGGCGAGGCACTTTACTTCTCTGTGCCTCAGTTACCTCATCTGCAAAATGGGGATGAAGACTGTACGGACCACGTGGGACAGCTTAATGACCTTGTATCTACCCCAGCGCTTAGAACAGTGCTTGGCAAATACTAAGCACTTAACAAATACCATCATTATTATTATAATTACAATACAACTATATAAAAGACACATTCTCTGCCTACAGTGAGCTTACAGTGTAGAGGGAGAAACTGAAGTATTATATAGATTGTGTCACATTGCGTTTGTGGTTATAAATGCTTATTTGTCTACTTTTAGTGTGTGGACTACTCCATGTTGTAGAATGCACATCCCTTTTCGAATTATACACATGGAGTTTAAATGATTACTGTATTATACGACATAGCTACCATAGAAAAGAACCATGCAATAATTTGACAGAAAACCCAGAATAAATATTTAAGGTGATGATTATATGATAAATGATTGAGAAGTGACTGTTTTCAGTTCTTTGTCTTTCCACCTACACTCACCAAATATGTTGTTAATAAAGTGTATAACTGATTTTTTCCCATTCTTTTCCTCAAACACTTTGCATCTTTAACCATCTACAGAACCTTACACATTGTCAACCTATCATAGGTAAAAGCTTTTGAAGATCTACTACTCTCTCTTGGATTAATAAGGTCAGTGACCCTTCAAGCTCAACTCTTTCCCCCTTATCTTCATTTCCTCTCCTATCATTAGCCTGAAATGGCATCAACTACCTCTCAATTTTCTTCATTCCCCCCTCCCCCTCTTTAGTTTGACTTTGCTTAATTAGGAATGTCATTTTCTTCTTTTCTGATTTAAGGTTTTGATAAGAGAGAGCCCATTCATCTCTGAATCATACAAAATTGCACCAGGGACATCGGGTTATGGTTACTATTTATACTAGAAATTGTCTTGTGGGGCCAAAACCCTGATTCTTAAAATAGTGTTCATTCTCAAATTTAATCCTAGAGCTACTGAATTTACAAAAAGATTTAGTCTTAGAGTTTTTGAATTTACAAAAAGAACAGCATTTGGAAGCCTGGGCTTGAGATTCTCATTCCCTTTTCTTGTAAATATTGTTAAAATAGAAATTTTACAATGTTAGGCCTGATTAACTTAAATCGCTTTTTAACCTTTTACTGTTAGACAAAAACAGATCGTTTGAATGGAGTGCCACTCATATTTGACCCATGTCTCTAATGTATATTTCCTCAAAAGTTTAAAACTGTTGAGTTTTACCACAGCGGTGACAAAAGTGAATCTCAGAGACACTAGCCAACCGGGAGGCCAGGTCTTATCTTCAGTTTTCACTTTATAGGCTTTTAGCTGGCTTATGCAGAAAGTCATATTGATCTTAACGTTAACAGTGCCAGCACACTGAATTTGGAATCCGTGTCTCCACAGCGTTAGTGTCGAATTAATCATCTGAATATTTCAGGCTGGGGTGAGGGGGGAGAGATTTTGCTTAAATTACAAATGCTTTCTTTGAAATATAATAGCAAATTGCCTCTAGCCCTTGCTTTACTTTGGCTCTGAAGACCTGGCCATATAACCACTTGTCTTAAAAATCTCAAACCTTATAGAATTTATTCTTGTTATTTTCTGAAAGATCTGCCTGGCTCCCTTGAGAAGAGGGACTGGGAATTCCTTAGGGCAGCCCTAAACTCACACCATCTTTACATAGCAAGCCTGATTCTTGAGTCCTGTTCGGAGAAACTCTGCAATAATTACTGACCTCGGGACGGGCAACCTCCAAGGAATTCTTTATCTTTTAAATGAATGTTCACCAAAATAATCAGTTTTATCATTTGGCTTAAAAGTATAACGGTACAACCGCTTAGTAAAGTAGTAGTCTGAGGTCACAGTAAATTCCTTGATTGTATACAATGAGGTCAGGCCAGAGAAATGTGCCTTCTCTAGCAGAATGAGGTGATTCCTTGGGTGGTCAGTTTGAGGTAATTTAAGGTAGCATATTCAAACTTCCCTGTCATACACAGGCACACACATTCACACATCTCATAATCCCACTGGTGAACATTCATGCACCTCATTCTGTAAAGAGGGGCAAGTTACGCATCTCACCCCGAAACACAGACCCACATTCACTCACCTTGCTGACACTCTGCACGTCGCACCCACAAACAAGCACTCTTTCACACATCCATAAGGGCACACACCTAATAATAATAATGTTGGTATTTGTTAAGCGCTTACTATGTTTCAAGCACTGTTCTAAGCGCTGGGGTAGATACAGGGTAATCAGATTGTCCCATGTGAGGCTCACTATCTTAATCCCCACTTTACAGATGAGATAACTGAGGCATCGAGAAGTAGTGACTTACCCAAAGTCACACAGCTGACAGGTGGTGGGAACCGGTATTAGAACCCATGACCTCTGACTCCTAAACTGTGTTCTTTCCACTGAGCCACGCTGCTTCTCAACGGACACACACACATGCACGCACACAGGTTCACCTTCAGCTCTTCCCCCTCACCCCACCACCATACACAGATTCACATATCCCTCCTCATCCAAAGGGCATATTCATTCACCCCTACCTAGTTACACTTCTCCTGCTTTAAATGGAGACACGTTACATAGTCCCCTCTCCCCCTTAACCACCTCTAGATCATAAGTTTCCCCTCTAGACTGTAAGATCTTTGTGCAGGGAATACGTCTACCAAGGTTTTAGTACAGTGCTCTGCACAGTAAGCACTCAATAAATACGATTGACCGATCGACACCACACATATAATCATCAAGTCTTGCAAAAATTCATGCCAGTATAATCAAGCCCTCTCCCTTCTCCAGCTTCTCCCTATTTAGAAGCCATTCTGTTTGCTAATAATTATGGTATTTGTTAAGTGCTTACTATGTGTCAAGCACTGTTTTGAGTGCTGGGGAAGATACAAAATAACCAAGTCAGAAACAATCTCTGCTCCGCACAGGGATCACAGTCTAAGTAGGAGAGAGAATAGGTATTAAATCCCAATTTTACAGATGAGGTAACTGTGGAACAGAGAAGTTGAGTAACTTGCCCAAGTTCACACAGGAGGCATGAAGAGGAACCTGGATTAGAACCCAGGTCCTCTGACTCCCAGGCCCATGCTCTGTCCACTAGGCCACACCACTCCTCCTCCTTGCTCTTTCTTAAAATGTGTAGAGAAATACACAAAAAAACCCCGACAAAGCAATGCTTTGATTTTTTTTTCCCACATCAAAATGTGAAATCTTAAGTGTGCCTAAGGTGTATAAAATGTATCGTTTAGGATGATTTCAATTTGTGCTTTAGATAATTTTTAAAAATGGATCAAGGAGAGAAGGAATAGGAAGATTACAAAGCACTTTTGAAGGCAGTATATAAACAGCTAGAAGTAATAGCTACACTATTTTTTGACTCTGCTTTTTTCTCGACACTGTATTGGTCGTGGAAATGGATCAACAGTCAAACGCAAATCCAGTTCACTTCCTCTGAGTAGCTTGTAATTTCATGACTACAAAATAGAAATGAGGATCAAATTATTGTCTTAAGCACCTAATCTGTGCAGACCAATATACTAAGCAATTGGGAAAGTGTAATAGAATTAATAGACATCATCCTTGCCATCGAGGAGTGAAATTTTTCATTTCTATCAGAAGTCAGGTGAAAGAAAATATTGAGATCTTAATAGAAAATGAACTCATTAGCTAGACTAAGCTGCTGTAGATTGCTAATTATTGCCTATTAACTCGCAAGAGAAATCCACCTGTCATCACAGACAGTTTAAGGATAAGGAATTCATGCTGAAAATACCTGAAGGTTCAAAAGGGTTTTGGATAGGTTCATGGACAAACATTACTAGGGGGAAGTTAGGAAGACACAGGGATAAAGTTGGGGATGTACAGAGGTAGAGTTGGGATGTTAAATGATACATCCTTAAAATTTAGGATGGATTTCAAGGAAGGCAACTATCGATAAATCAGTGATACTTTATGCAGAGTGAGGGAGAGTACAATTAGAGTTGGTAGACATGGTCACTGCCCTCAAGTAGCATATTCTAGTGTTTCCTCCAAGTACCCTGCTGCCATCAATCAGTAGTATTTTTTGACAACCTACTGTGTGAAAAGTACTTGGGAGATTACTACATTATTGTCATTAATAATAATAACAATGATAATAATGGAATTTGTTAAGCAATTACTGCATATCTAGCACTGTGCTAAGTACCGGGGTAAAATATAATATTCAGATCAGACACAGCCCCTGTCCCACTTGGGACTCACAGGGAGGAAGAACACGCATTGAATCCCCATTTTCAACATGAGGAAACCAAGGCACCAAGCAGTTAAGAAGATTGTCCAAGGTCACGTAGCCGGAATACTGAAGAACTAGTAAGACACGAATCCTTTCCCTCAAAAGATAGGCAGTGGAGAATGAGATACAGAAAGTAGATTTGCTTGAAAGGAATGAAGAGAGTGAGCTGGGTGAATGGAGTGTAGTGGATGAATAGAGTAGATAAGTAGGAGGGAGAGAGTTGCTTGGGTGCTTTAAAGCCGATGGTCAGGAGTTTGTTCTTATTTTGGAATGTATTATGTATTTATTGTGTGCAGAGCACTGTACTAAACTCTTGAGAGAGAACAATACAACAGAGTAGGAAAATGTGTTCTCTGCCCACGAGGAGCTTAGTGAGAAGAGACTGGAATCCAAAACCAAACTTTGAGGGAGACCCATAGTTAATGAGTGGGAGGTAGAGGGAGAGCCAAGGAAAAAGATGAAAAGAAGCGGCCGGAGAAATGCAGACAACCGGGAGAGAACTGTGCCAGTGAAACCCAAGTTAGATAGTGTTTCCAGGACAAGGGAGTGGTCCAGGGGCCAGAAAACAGCCATGAGGTTGAGCAGGATTAGTACAGATTAGAGTTCATGAGATCGGGCAAGAAGGAAATTTTTAACTATGTTTGGAGGCACTTATCACTGTCAAAAGATGAACTCCTAGGCTGGGAAACCATCTGTCTGACTCAGTAGTGGCATTTCTTTTTTTACTAACAGAACATAAGTTCCTTAAGGCCAAGGATCATTTCTGATAATAATCTTGTACTCTCTCAGGTGGCTCACACAATGCTGTACACAGAATAAGTGTTGCATAAATATCGTTGATTTAATCTTCTTCAAATGAATACAGAGGCTCTGGAATCCAGCCTGTCATGGATACTGGTGATTGAAGAAACATTTTCCTTTCAAAAGCTAAGAAGAAAGTGTGTATCATTTTGGGAACTGGTGAGGTTTCCATGTTACTTGTTCTTAGGCTCAAACTGATGGTGCTCTCATTGGGTGATTTAGTTTTATTCTTCTATATTTCAGACATCATACTCTAATATTACTCCCATATATTGTTCAGGTGCCAGATTTTTAAGCAACTGAAGTACTTTTTGGATCTTTGCTTCAAAATGCTAGCTACACTTTGTTATACTATTACACTGACTATTTCTATTTTAATTTGGAAGCCCCACTTAATAATGTTGGTATTTGTTAAGCGCTTACTATGTGCAGAGCACTCTTCTAAGCGCTGGGGTAGTCACAAGGGAATCAGGTTGTCCCATGTGGGGCTCACAGTCATAATCCCCATTTTACAGACGAGGGAACTGAGGCACAGAGAAGTGAAGTGACTTGCCCACAGTCACACAGCTGACAAGTGGCAGAGCTGGGATTCGAACTCATGATCTCTGACTCCAAAGCCCATGCTCTTTCCACTGAGCCATGCTGCTTCACTTGAAGTTATTCTACTTGGGAAAGCAGCGTGGCTCAGTGGAAAGAGCCTGGGCTTGGGAGTCAGAGGTCATGGGTTCGAATCCCAGCTGTGCCACTTGTCAGCTGTGTGACCTTGGGCAAGTCACTTCACTTCTCTGTGCCTAAGTTACCTCATCTGGAAAATGGGGACTACTGTGAGCCTCAAGTGGGACAACCTGATTACCCTGTATCTACCCCAGCGCTTAGAACAGTGCTCTGCATATAGTAAGCGCTTAACAAATACCAACATTATTATTATTATTAAGAACTTTTTTTCAGTGAGAGCAAAATCAGTTGACATATTGAAAGTGAAATGGAGTTAGGTATAGTTAATATAAGTATCAGATATAAAAATCCAATTGTTGAATAATTTTATTTTTAAAAGTACATTTCAGATTCAGTGAAAGAGTATATTTGTCAGACGGGTTTTTAACACACAATTCTGTCCCACAAGTACCCCTAATCCTGTGGAGAATTTCTCCCTCCCACTAAAATATCACTAAAAGGACATCTTGATTCAAAAAACTTTGTCTGTGGACATAAATTTATTCCTCACTGAACACACTGCGATTATTACATCATTTCCCAAAATACTGACTTAAATTGAAATTACTTGTTTGTGATCTTTTATCTTTCAAATTGAAGTTGCTCCTATAGAAAGTTGCTCCCTTAGAACACAAAGTCTAAGAACTTGTGATTTCCAGGTCCTGTGCCCCAAATAGCCAAGCCTAAAAGTTTCTAGTATGATTTGAAAATACTGTGTCTCTTGCAACTCAGGAGATATAGGCACTAGCTATAAGAGATTGCACCGTACTCTCCCAAGTGCTTAGTGCGATGCTCAGCACATGGTAAGCGCTCGGTAAATACAGTTGATTGAAGGGATGAATTAATTTTCACCGCTAAATTATAAATCCATGAAATGGATATGAGAGTGGAAACGCTGACAGATTCTTAACGTACCCTAGATGGTGCCATGCCAATGTAGTTGAATACGTGTCGATAAGCGCATGAGATTCTACAGTTTTGGATTTTGGTTTCGCTGGGTTTGGGCTTCAGATTTAGGTTATTCTGCAAACAAGCCCCAAGAGACACACAATTACACTCCCCTGGACACTGACCCCTCAGAGAGCCCACCTGTAGCCCAACACAGATAGCATCCCTGGGCAATGAATTAGCACTCTAAGCTGATTAGAGCAGCTCTGCACAACTCTATTTTATTGACACAATGAAGAGAGGACAGAAAAGGGCCTGAAATGAGAAAATCATTTCCATGCTGACTGAATTAAAAGAACAAAAGAGCTCCTTGCAGTTGCAGCATTCAATTTGTCAGAAAAAAAGGAAGCCACTTAATGGGTCACAATAGATCTGAGCAGACAGATGAAATTTAAAACTTCAGCATGAGTGCGATTAGCAGCTAAACGTATTCTCAATCATTTCCTCTGCACGCATAATTTTGTTTGATTGTTTAGTCCTGTGTTTTTAAAAAACGCTGGGCAAGATGTTATCTCTCTGTCCTGACTTTTCATCTTTCAAAATCACCAGCATTTTCTCATTGTATGGTAATTTCCTCAACTACATTATAAATTGAATTCAAATTAATGCAGGCTCCCATTTTCCTTTCACCTTCAGCTTTAAAGGTGAATTAATACACATGGATTAATAGATGATAACTGGCAGTGCAAAATCATCTTACTCAAACCATTCTGCTAGGAGAAGTTAAACAGATTATAAATCAGGGTTGCTACAACATAAAATAGCAGGAAAATGAACCTATTGTGACTACGGTCTGGCAGGAGGTAAAGATTTTTATTATAGAGACCTAAATGGAGCAATGGCACTCTCGTTAAATTCTGCGAACATTAATAACTAATACTAAGTTTGCAGGTGTTCAAGCTTACAAAACAGATATGCATTTGTTTTACTTCAGGTTGCTAAACTAATCACTGTTTTACATTTCTGTTCCAGCCAGAATATGCAGTTAATGTACATTTGTGAAATCAATACGAAAATTTGGTATTTTATTATCCTCACCACTTACTTTTTAATAAGTCTGAGTTTGGGACGGGGCGTTTTGGAAACACCAACACTCCACAATATTTGGAGTTAGCCTATTTGTTATCTACTTTATTAAATCTGTATTTTACTAGATAAATGTACACACACACACACATAGATATCGTACATTGAAACTGTACGTGAAAAATGAAAGTGTTCAACCTGCTGAAATACTTACTTTCACATGAAGCATAGCTTTTCCATCTAGGATCTAGTAGGAATGTCTTTCAACGCAGAACTATTTCTTCTGTGTCTCTAAAAACTAGAATTCTGGGACCCAAAATTTCCATTTGTCCTAATCCACCCTTTTATTTCTTCTTGTTTTAATTTTTTCTCAAAAAGCTCCCAATTTTAAAGAGCCCTTGTGGCTGTGAATCTGTTGGTCTGTTTTTAATTTAAAGCTAAAAAATCCCATTCTTCCAGTCCTTAAAATGTACCGTCGATAACCAGGAAAACCCAAGCTGAAAGAAAAGTCTAGTACGAATCAAAAGACAGAATTCCTCTACGTTCTACTGAGATCATTTATTTTGGATAGTTTTGTTAATTTGTTCAGTGACGTTTCCCAAGAGCCAAGACCCGAGGTATTCCAAGGAATGATAAACTACAAGTAGTCTCATACCCACTTCTATTTTTCTTCTAAATGAGGTAGAAGTTTTACATAAAAAGAAACTATAAAGCGGTGAGGATATTTTAACAAAATCAACGTAGTGTAACTTTGCTGACAGCTTGTCACTTTTCACTGACTGTCTGTCTGGGGTACTGTGATAACATCTGCATTCACTCAGTATAAGAGCTTAACATAAGACAAAAAAGTGGGCCCTGCCACAAAATGTTCCATCAGTCTGTCAGTTCTGACATGTCATCTGAATTTTTTGAATCACTAAACACTTTTGAGACTCTGGTACTTATTATCTTTTCTTAGTTTCTCTCCTAGCTCGGCAATGCTGGAAAATGTAAAATCTGCAAACAAGGTAGTCGAGAGCCTGGGCTTTTTGTGGCCTAATCCTTAGGCTCGCATTCATGCTCACTGTTAATCTCTTAAGACATTATAAAACTGTTAGACAAAGACGTGTGAATACCTCTGCTTCTTCCTAGAATGGGAGGAAACCAAGGAAAATCTGGATCATGCTAAGCTATTCTTTTCACCACAAAAATGGTAACTTAAACCTGTTGCATCAAATTATCTATAATTCCCAACCCTAAGGCCAATGATTTTAAAGAAAGAGGTGAAGTAATGTGCCAAAAGGAGAAAAATTATCACAGGACTTTCAAAATATACCAAAGGCACAAAAGTCCACAAAAGTCTACTGGAAATTTGATTCCGCAGTTTCTCACGATTAGATTGTGGATGCCTTACTTTATGACATATTGCTAAAAAATAATTAACGAAAGCTTGTTCTGTGTTTTAGTTAAAATGATTTACAGATACCTAGGTAATCGAGGGTTTTAGATCATTTTCTTTTAACCAGCAATACTTGGAATGATAATAGCATCCATAAGTGTGGCTAAGGTCCACTGAAATGTCATCAGAAACGATCCTGTGGATTTGAGCTCGTATTTTAACGAGCTACATTGTCTTACAGTTAAAATCACTTCAACAGTTTTGTTTTCTGGAGTATTGCTGAGGCCAGAGATTATATAATCCCAACACCTAAAATTATTGAACTCTTAAGCAGTATGAATGCATCTTGCTTCCTGTTCATTCACACAAGTAGGACATTATGGACACATGAGGTTAAATTTAAACACCTGCAAAAATCGCATTTCTCTCTAACTGACCTGTATATGTGCGGGTGTTGTGTATGTCTGTGTATCCCTGTTATAAGAAGACCCTGCTGATGGTGAAATTGACCTAAAGGTGCGTATGTGTGGCTAAGAAGAAAGACATGGTAGAAGAGAGAGTAATATTAAATCGAGAGGGGATTTTCCAAGCCGACTTCAAATGTCTCGATTTCCCTATTTAACAGACATACAGTTTATAACAGCAACTGTATAGGAAAAGGCTCCATTGGTGGCTAACTATAGGTATGTTAAACACCTGTGTCATGAAAATGATTAACTGCTGTTCCTGTAGCCTCTGCTGTCAATTATTTATTCATTCATATTTATTGAGAGCTTACTGTGTGCAGAGCACTGCACTAAACGCTTGGAAAGTACAATTTGGCAACAGAGACAACCCCTACCCAACAAAGGGCTCACAGTCTAGAAGAGGGAGACAGATGACAAAACAAGTAGACAGGCATCAATAGCATCAAAATAGATGAAGAGAATTATAGATATATACACATCATCAATAAAATAAATTGAATAATAAATATTTACAAATATACACAACTGCTGTGTGGCCGGGAAAGGGGTAGAGCAGTGGGAGAGAGTAGGGGTGATGGGGAGGGGAGGAGCAGAGGAAAAGGGAAGGCTTGGTCTGGGAAGGCCTCCTGGAGGAGGTGAGCTCTCAGTAGGGCTTTGAGGGGGGGGGAAGAGAGCTAGTTTGGCGGACATGAGGAGGGACAGCATTGCAGGCCAGAGGTAAGATGAGGGCCAGGGGCCGACGGCGGGACAGGCGAGACCGAGGCTCAGTGAGGAGGTGAGCGGCGGCAGAGGAGCGGAGTGTGTAAACTGGAATGGAGAAGAAGAGAAGGGAGGTGAGATAAGAGGGGGTAAGGGGATGGACAGCTTTGAAGCCAAAAGTGAGGAGTTTTTGATTCAATTAGACATTTGGGGGCTAATTAGCTAAGAGCATAAAAACTGCCCCCGAAGAGAAGGATATAAGATGGCTATAGTCAGGGCAGAATCTGAGTTTTACTGTTATTGTGGATGGAACAAACAATAATATCCTGGACCCCAAACAACTTTTCTTGCGTGTTGCTGACCCTGACTAGGAGATGTCCTCAATAATAATTATGGTACTTGTTAAGCACTTACTACATGCCAAGCACTGTTCTAAGCACTGGGGTAGATACAAGGTAAACAGGTTGTCCCACGTGGGGCTCACAGTCTTAATCCCCATTTTACAAATTAGGTAACTGAGGCACAGAGAAATGAAATGGCTTGCCCAAGGTGACACTGCAGACAAGTGGCAGAGCATGGATTAGAACCCACGTCCTCTGGCTCCCAAGCCCGGGCTCTTGCCACTAGGTCATGCTGCTTCTCTATAACCATCCCTCATATAGGAGGACGTAGAAAGTTCAGCCGACCTGGGGTCAGGGTTTTGGGCTTAGACCTGATGGAAGGACAGGGGTGAGATATAATTTTATCAACTTTTCTTAAATATAAGCCCATTTTTCCATTTATTTCACATCTGTGTGATTTTCACAAGCTGTTCTGTGATACCCTCTGCTTTAGGTTTAAAGCAACATCAGCTGTTTACTATTTTGTACAATTTGAAACAGATACAACCGTTTCGACAAGGGAGCAGACCAAAAGAATGAGGAAAATATGCTTGCATGAGCTAGGGATTCCTTTTTTCTTTTCTTCCCAAAACAAATAATCAAACCACAAACATAATCTACAGGAAATTATACTATGAGCTGGTTTATCTACATCTTCAAGGTTGGCATAAACAGGTGATGTGGGCTTGAAAATGAAAATCTGATTCATTGCTGAGTTACTCATGTAACTACTTCAATCAATCAAGGGTATTTATTGAGCACCTCCTGAGTGCAGGGCAATGTACTATTCATTCAATAGTATGTATTGAGCACTACGATGTGCAGAGCACTGTACTAAGCGCTTGGAATGTACAAATCAGCAACAGAGACACTCCCTGCCCAATGACGGGCTCACAGTCTAATCGGGGGAGACAGACAGGCAACAAACACTGTACTAAGCACTTGGGAAGCAGTGCTGCCTAGGAGAAGGAGCACGTGCCTAGGAGTAGAAGAACTGGGTTCTAATCCCTGATCCTCCGCCCGTCTACTACGAGACCTTGGGCAAGTCACTTAACTTCTCTATGCCTCAGTTCCCTCATCTGTAAAATGAGGATTCAGGATCTGTGCTCCTTCCTACTTAGACTGTGAGCCCACGTGGGACCTGATTATCTATCGCAGTGCTTAGTACAGTGCTTGGCAAGTGCTTAACAAACATTATCATTATTATTATCATTTTTATTCATTGTCCTCCCTGCTAGAAGGCATCCCTCATGGTTTAGTCCACTTACGGGTATGTGCATGACTGAAAAGGCCAATGTGGGCAGTCACCCTTGTACAGGACAGTACTTACTGTTCATGCTTTTATCACAGAATTGTCCTGCCTGCTAGAAGAAGGCTCATGTGTTATGGGTTCATGTGTGACTGAAAAGGCAGTGTGGATTTCGGGCTCCCAAATGCACTGGGTTCACACAAAGACAGTCAAGCAGCGTGGTTTAGTTTTCCTTAAGAGTCAAAGGTTATAGGTTCTAATCCTGACTCCGCCACTCATCAGCTGTGTGACTTGGGGGAAATCACTTCACTTAATAATGGTGGTGTTTGTTAAGCGCTTACTACATGCAGAGTACTTTTCTAAGTGCTGGGGGTAGATACAGGGTAATCCAGGTTGTCCCACAT
Source organism: Ornithorhynchus anatinus (assembly GCF_004115215.2). Lineage (NCBI taxonomy): Eukaryota > Metazoa > Chordata > Mammalia > Monotremata > Ornithorhynchidae > Ornithorhynchus > Ornithorhynchus anatinus. The sequence continues at coordinate 163,047,569 of NC_041728.1, forward strand.
GAGGCTCACAGTCTTAATTCCCATTTGACAGATGAGGTAACTGAGGCACCGAGAAGTTAAGTGACTTGCCCAGAGTCACACAGCTGATCAGTGGCGGAGCCGGGATTAGAACCCATGACCTCTGACTCCTAAGCCCGGGCTCTTTCCACTGAGCCACGCTGCCTCTGTGCCTCACCTTGTAAAATGGGGATGATGACTATGAGCCCCACATGGGGCATCCTGATTACCTTGTATCTACCCCAGCGCTTAGAACTGTGCTTGCCACGTAGTAAGTACTTAACAAATCCCCTCCTTATTATCATCATTTTTCTGCCTTGCTTGTGGTAAGCAGCCCCTGATGTTGATTTGGGTTTTGCCTCCTATTTTCACAGTCTCTATGAATATCCTGCTCAAGAAGAACCACTTATTTCTTGATGGCAGCATGCCCCCTCTAGACTGCAAGCTCCTTGTGGCCGGGGAATTTCAACAAGATCTGTCATATTGCATTCTCCCAAGCGCTCTGCACACAGTAAGCACTCAGTTAATAAAATCGATTGACGCTTGAGCTGGTCTATATTCGGCAACCAATTTCTAGTTTTCAACCAGGATGCAACACTGTTGGAGGCTTTACTTAAGTGTTTAATTATTTCCTTGCTTTCACTTCCCCAACTTTTACTCAAAATTCAGCATGGATTTGGATATCCTATGTATCCCACCCTCTAGACTGCAAACTCGCTTTGGGCAGAGAACACATCTACTAACTCTGCTATATTGTGTTCAAGAAGCAGCATGGCCTAGTGGCAAAAGCCCAGCTTGGGAGTCAGAGGACGTGGGTTCTAATCCCCTCTCCGCCACTTGTCTCCTGCATGACCTTGGGCAAGTCATTTCACTTCTCTGTGCTTCAGTTCCCTCACCTGTAAAATGGGGATTACGACTGGGAGCCCCACGTGGTACAAGCTGATTACCTTCTATCTACCCCAGTGCTTAGCACATAGTAAGCATTTAACAATCACCACAATTAGTATGACTCTTTCAAGTCATTCTTTCAAGTCCTTCACAATTAGTATGACTCTTGCTTTAGTACCGTCCTCTGCCCACAGTAAGCGATCAATAAATATGATTGACTGATTGACTGATCCCACCCAAAGCAGTTGAGGTGAACCTAACTTCAGGGCTAGGATGGACAGCGCCTGGGCCTGAGAATTAGAAGGACCTGGGTTCTGATTTTACCTCTGCCACTTATCCGCTTTGTGACATTTCATTTCTCTGGGCCTCATATACCTCATCTGTAAAAGAGGAACTAAGACTCTGAGCCCCATGGGTGATTGGGACTGCGCTCAACCTGATTCGTTTGTAGCGTGGCATAGTGGAAAGAGTAAGGGTTTGGGAGTCAGAGGGCGTGGGTTCTAATCCCAGGTCCACCACTTTAAGCCACTTGACTTCTCTGAGCCTCAGTTACCTCATTTGTAAAACGTAGATTAAGACTGTGAGCCCTACATGGGACCCCCTGATTACCTGGTATCTACCCCAGTGCTTAGAACAGTGCTTGGCACATAGTAAGCGCTTAACAAATGCCATTATTATTATTATCATTATTATTAATACTCCTGAGTGTTCCAAAGGATGTGCTTGCCTGCTTGATTTGGTTTTCTACTCTCTTGTCTTTTGCTGCATCAGTCAGTCACTCAATCAATCATATTTATTGAGTGCTTACTGTGTGCAGAGCACTGCACTAAGCCCTTGCGAGAAGACAGTATAACAGTGAACTGACACATTCCCTTTCCACAATGAACTTGCAGTCTAGCTGATTGGCAGATACTGAGGAGCTTCTCTTGACCGTAGTAAGCCATGGGGAACCTCTGCTGCGACAATGTTTTTGGATCCAAAATCCTGCTAGACAGGTGACATACTCCAATAGGACCCCTACTTCCAGCCTTCGGGAGTAAATAGCGAACGAGTAGGAGGGACGATCATGAGCTCTATCATTATTTCATCATTCATCTGAGATATCCTGGTAAACAGTGGTTAAAATCAAAAATATATTAATAAGAATAAATATGGTTTTTGTTAAATGCTTACTCTGTGCCAGACACTATTCTAATGACCTATATCTAAAAACCCTCATCAGTGGCCTTTTCTACTACACTCATAAATTACATATATGTGCCACTGTCCAAGGATTTCAGGATTTAAGATGAATCGTAAGCTATCCATCACCAACACCTGCCAGTCTCACCTTTACAATATCACCAAGATCCTCCCTTTCCTCTCCATCCAAAAGGCTATCGTGCTGATACGAACTCTCATAATATCCCAGCTGGATTATTGTGTCAGCCTCCTTTCAGATCTCCCTTCCTCCTGTCTCTCCCCACTCCAGTCTATTCTTCATTCCGCTGCCTGGATCAACTCCCTACAGAAAGGCTCTGGGCATGTCACTCCCCTCCTCAAAAACCTCCAGTGGTTGCCTATCAACCTTCACCTGAAACAAAAATTCCTCACCTTTGGCTTCAAAGCTCTCCATCCCCTTGCCTCCTCCTACCTCACCTCTGTTCTTTCTTTCCACTGCCCACCCCGTACGCCCCGCTCCTCTGCCGCCCACCTCCTCACCGTCCCCCATTCACGCCTATCCCGCCGTCCGCCGCTGGCCCACATCCTCCCGCTGTCCTGGAATGCCCTCCCTCCTCACGCCCACCAAACCAACTCTCTTCCCCTCTTCAAAGCCCTAATGAGAGCTCACCTCCTCCAAGAGGCCTTCCCAGACTGAGCTCCCCATTTCCCTCTGCCCCTCCTCCCCTCCCTTCAACACTGTGCTCATTTGTATATATTATTTATTACCCTATTTATTTTCATAATGAGTTGCACATCCCCTTGATTCTATTTATCTTGATGATGTTGTCTTGATTTTGTTTTGTTCTGTTTTGTTTTGCTGTCTGTCTCCCCTGTTTAGACTGTGAGCCCATCATTAGGCAGAGATTGTCTCTATCTGTTGCTGAATTTTACATTCCAAGTGCTTAGTACAGTGCTCTGCACATAGTAAGTGCTCAATTAATACTATTGAATGAATGAATGAAAGGTATCAGGTCTTCTAACTCTATAAAAAGCAGCATAGCCTAGTGGAAAGAACACATAACTAGCATTTACTAGAATGTTCTGCATGTAGTAAGTGCTCGATAAATACTATTCATTGAATGATAACTAGGGCTCAAGAGATCCAGGTTCTAGTTCTGCTCTACCACTTGCCTTCTGCATGACCTTGGGCAACATACTTAACTTCTCTGTGCCTCACTTTCCTCTTCTGTAAAATAGGGATGAAATTATCTGTCCTTGAGCCCTATTCGACTGTGATTCCCACATGGAACTCATACTTCTTTTCACCTGATCAGCCTGCATCTAACCCCAGCACTTCAGACAGTGAGTGCCTCATAGTAAGTGCTTAACAAATACTATCATCATGATTTTATTATTTTAGCCTCAAGCATTTAGTACTCTGTACATTTAGTAGTTACTCAATAATTACTATGTATTGGTTGAGAAGATAGAAAGAACATGTTGGGAATAAAAGATGAATTCTCTCAGTTTAAATGTTACTTACCTGCATACTAATGCCTAATAACTAGAAGATACAAAAAGACAAACAAGCACTGTGGAACCCCAATATATACAAATGTCCACCGGAGTGGTTACAGATAGTTAGTTGGTGTGAAAGAGGTACATAAAAGGTTCTACTTACAGTCTGAAAGAAGAAAGCAAGAAGACTACTTTAAATGAATAGCCATATTGTTTAAGGAAGGAAGAAAGTGGCTGAGGACCAGCTAATAATTTGATTCATGGAAATTTATTTGCAAGTAGGAAAGCCGCTAATGACCCTTGTGAATACGAGACAAGGCGACACACGTCACATAGTGTGCAATTTTCTGGGTCTGCAGTGTAGCATGATGATGTCACACGTGCCATTTTGCAAAAGTACTCTGATTTCATGTGATTCTAGGGAGTGTTTCCAGATAGGTTCCTAGTCCCCACTCCCTCCCCATCTTGCTCCAGTGCCTTTGTCTTCTCTGAGGCAGGAGCCACGGCACCTGGAAGCTCGGGGTAGAAATTTTTTAAATGCTGACTTAAGAATCTCGAGCGTTGTATAGGTACTGCCCAGGGACCAAGCCAGATGAAAATGGAATGTCAGGTTTAAAACCAGATAAATGACCATCCTACCTGCAAATACATCCTATTGTCAAAATCAATCAATTCATCAATGATATTTATTGAGTGCTTACAGTGTTTAGAGCACAGTACTAAGCTCTTGGAAAAGTACAATACAACAGTGTGGTATATATATTCCCAACCCATAAGGACCTTACAGTCTAGAAAAGACATTCATATAAATAATAATAATAATACTAACAATTACAGTACTTGTTAAGCATTTACTGTATGTCAAGCAATGATGTTCTAAGCGCTGAGGTAGGCACAAGTTGATCATGCTGGACAAAATCTCTGTCCCACACGGGGCTCACACTCTTAATCCCCATTTTACAGAGGAGGTAACAGGCCAAGAGAAGTAAAGTGACTCCCTGGGATTAGAACCCAGGTCCTTCTGACTCTCAGGCCCGTGCTCTGTCTACTAAGCCACGGTGCTTCTCCAAATAAATAAATGTAAAATGCGGCCATGCAATCTAAAGAACGACCAGCGAGACAGCACTAACAAAACCGTGTAACCGCTTATAGAGGGAGAAAAACAGGAGTCTCTGTGTTTCCTGTATCGCACTAATGCACTTCATCAAGTCAAATCCCAAACAATAGTGAAGAAAAGCCCTCTATATATGAAAATCCCTTTATGCTCCTGGTCTTTCTCTTTAGCACATGCTTTCTTTGAGGAACTGTTAGAACTTTTTACTTCCAAGTGGGATCCTTTGGATTTTCCCCTTTTAATTACACCTCTTTAAATTAGTCATATTTTCAGTCTTTCCTAATGAACGAACCGTATGCATTGATGGCATACTCATATACTAATCAAAGCAAATGAAATATTTGAGATCAAAATTTAACCATTTCTCCAATTCTAGATTTGCCACCTATTGTTTAACAAGGAAATACTACAGGAATCCTATCAGTAAAAGTTACCATTGATAATGTTGGGTGGAAATATTAGCTCATGATTTCTGTTTGTCGGTTTTGACCACAGAGTTTTGGAAGCCTCTGACACCATGCTCTAGGCTTTAAAAAGTCACGTATTTCTAATAATTGGTGAAAAGTTAGGGGCCAAATCCTAAATGAAAAGAATTGTAATCGCAGAGAGTAGGATTACAAGAGAAAACTGATCCCACTGAAGGGTATGCCATCTTTTCAGAGTGGATTTTCTGGAACCTGTCTATATGATTCCAAGTGCCAACTCTGGAACGACTAATTATTTATTCTCCTTTAACCAAGACACTCTGTTCCAATAACAAGCGCTCTCCGTTGTTTCACTGCCTCTTGAGCCATCAAGGCACACCTTTGTTTCATTTAGCATGCAATTTTCACCTCTGACCCAAGAAACTCGTCTTAGGCTTCCTGAACTTTATTGCCTGTTAATAGGCTACTGGCTCTCTTTTCAACAGTAACAGAAATGGTGGAGGAGCACTTCAGTGGAAAGTCTCACCAAGTTAGACTGACAGGAATGGTCAGAAAGCTGAAGGGGGAAAAAAAACATTCAATAAAAGCCTTCATTCTTTGCCAGTTTGATAAAACAAATAAATACAACTTTATGGATTTAAGATTTTGGACATATCACAGTAGTATAACTCTCCTAGGCGCGCTAAGTGATTGATGTAGTAATTCATCTTTGGCTTACAACCAGCTACGTATTCTATCTCTTCTCATCGGCCTGCCAACATCAGTGACAATGTCTGTGGTTTTTCCTAAGTACACACATGCTCTTCATTGTCTCTTTCCTGCCCACTTCTCAATGACACGTGTTTATAATTTTCCCCGTTTTTCTTTGGTCATAGTTTACTATTAACTGCATCTGTTCCATTAAAACGGAAAAGCAGGATACGGAGCCTCACCTCTTTCTAACAAAGGTAACCCGATGATGAAATGCTCGATCGCAATGCCGTGGCCCTTTATTTTCTTGAAGATTTTAATTCCGCAATAGGTTGTCGATTGAAAAGTTTGAATACGATTTCTTTTAAAACACATGTAAAGAAGTTGTCTGTGCTGTGAATAGTTAGGAAAGGGCATTATTACTGCATAAGGACATTATTTGAGATGGAATGGTATTATTAAAAATGATAGATTGCCTTGTGTTTGGAAACTTATAGGAAAAGTCTGATAATATATTAAACTTGTTTATTACGACTTCATCTGATTTTGAATAATACTACTTTTTCTTTTGACAAGAGCAATAAACTCTGCTGGTAAAGACACAGGTTGATTATCCCAAGTCAACTGTGTTGCTTAAAGAAACATGCCCAAACAATCAGCTCCTGACAGCTGCATCTCCCGTTATTTACACTAGCCATCGTGGTAATAACTCACCATTTCTATATTAATAAGGCAGTGAAATTTATTATGATGGTATTGAAAAGTTATTAAGTACTGCATCCCCAGTGACAAAGTGCCACAGTACTGTCACTATCCAAAAGCAGTTCCCCATCCATCACCTGCCTTTCCAGATGGTGCTGCATCTTTATCGCTCCCCGGTTGGTGACATCACCTGTTCGCCCGTTCAAAATTGATGATGAAAGCAAACAGATCTATCTTACTTACATTTACCAAATCAATTTAATTTTTACAGGCCACGGCTTAGTGACATATTGACTGTTTTCCTTAATGGCATCTACTGTATTTAATGCAAAGATGTCATCTTTGAATCCTGGCTCGCCTAATGTGTCATTTCATAATAAATGTTTTATAACATTATTTACTTAATGGAAAGAATTACGATTGCCTGTCAGTTCTCTGATCAAGCATAATGATAATTCTCTACTAAGGTATCATCTGCTGAATGGCCAAAATATTCTCTTACCCCTCACTGTCCTTTCCTGTCAAACATTCTAATCACAGAACCCTAAGAAAAGCACTCCAGAATTTCAGAAAGCAGAGGTAGCTTCTAATCAATCAATCATTGTGGGCTTACGTTGTGCCGAGCACCGTTCTAAGCACTTGGGAGAGTGCACTACAATAGAGTTGGTAATGATGCCCTCCTTACCACTATCTTTGAACAAACTAATCTTCATTATAAAAATGAATCATGGACGCAGAGCATAACAGTAGCTACAGAGCTGCGTTTAACAATACATTTAATGATTTCATTTTTTTTGAATAGTATTAACGGCGACTCCCATTCGGTTACTGCATTGGTTGAGGCTAGTTCACTGACTTTTCCGACACTAACTTGGATGACACTTTTTCCCGAGACTCTAATTTACAGAGTCCATCTGGTCCCTCCTAGGCTGGGTCCTTATGGCATGGAGATGCCCACTGTCTCTCTCTGCATTCAGAGTTCTTTTTCCCATCTTGATCCTACCGTGCATCACTGACAAGTACTTTGGAAATGGAATGGGGAGGAGGAAAGAGGAGGAAAGAATGTTTGTATGAAGAAGGGAGAAGCAGAGCACTGAGCTAAACGTTAGAGCTCTGCATGGTACTAACCTCATCAGTCACACGTGAAGGTTTCAGTTTGCCTAAATGCTGGTGACTTTCTGGAGAGAGACAATAATGGATAGCAAGTATCACTACTATCATATTCTGTCTGATCACCTGATTCTATCAAAATCAAATAGGCAGAAATTTGAACTAAGATAAAGTCTCTTCTGCAGATTTGGGGGGAAGAAAGTGAGGTCAGGCCAGCTGTTGATTAAACTCTGTTGAGGAAGAAGTTGAAACAGTAGAAGCTGTTAACCACATACTGGATGCAAGTCAAAAAACTCTCATTGCTCATTTGATGGGTTGATCTGTTCTCTCTTTTACGTTCATTCAGAGTCTAGACTTTAAGCAAAGGGGATGAGAAAACAAGAATTTAGAATGGTACGTTTGCCAGAACAGTGAGAAAAATCTTTTCTGCCCGAAGTTTTCTATAGGCCAAGAGGCCTTCCCTGATCAAACCTTAATTTCCCCTACCTGTTTTCCCTCCTGTGTTGCCTATTTATTTGGATCTGTACCTTTTTGCACCTGATACTCACCCTATCCTCAGCCTCACAGTACTTTCATTCATTCAGTAGCATTTATTGAGCGCTTACTATGTGCAGAGCACTGTACTAAGTGCTTGGAATGTACAATTCGGCAACAGATAGAGACAATCCCTGCCCATTGATGGGCTTACAGTCTAATCGGGGGAGACAGACAAAAACGATAGCAATAAATAGAATCAAGGGGATGTACACCTCATTAACAAAATAAATAGGGTAATAAAAATATATACAAATGAGCAAATGAGCACAGTGCTGAGGGGAGGGGAAGAGAGAGGGGGAGGAGCAGAGGGAAAGGGGGGAAAAGGGGGCTTAGCTGGGGGGAGGTGAAGGGGGGGCAGAGGAGCAGCAGAGGGAGCAGAGGGAAAAGAGGAAGCTCAGTCCGGGAAGGCCTCCTCAGTAGGGCTTTGAAGAGGGGAAGAGAGTTAGTTTGGCAGAGGTGAGGAGGGAGGGCATTCCAGGACGGCGGGAGGACGTGATCCAAGGGTCGATGGCGGGATAGGCAAGAATGGGGAATGGTGAGGAGGTGGGCGGCAGAGGAGCGGAGCATATGGGGTGCGCAGTACAAAGAGAGAAGGGAAGAGAGGTAGGAGGGGGCAAAGTGATGGAGAGCCTCGAAGCCTAGAGTGAGAAGTTTTTGTTTTGTGCAGAGGTTGATAAGCAGCCACTGGAGGTTTTTAAGGAGGGGAGTGACATGCCCAGAGCATTTCTGCAGGAAGATGAGCCGGGCAGCGGAATGAAGAATAGACTGGAGCGGGGAGAGACAGGAGGAAGGGAGATCAGGGAGAAGGCTGACACAATAATCCAGTCGGGATATGATGAGAGCCTGTACCAGTAAGATAGCCATTTGGGTGGAGAGGAAAGGGTGGATCTTGGCGATATTATAAAGGTGAGACTGACAGCCCTTGATGACGGATTGGATGTGTGGGGTGAATGAGAGAGCTGAGTCAAGGATGACACCAAGGTTGCGGGCTTGAGAGACGGGAAGGACGATCATACCATCCACAGTGATAGGGAAGTCAGGAAGAGGACAGGGCTTGGGAGGGAAGATAAGGAGCTCAGTTTTGGACATGTACTTATGTACATAACCACATTGTAGGTTGTCTGTTTTCTCTTCTATAATGTAAGCTACTGGGGGCAGGAAATGTGTCTACCAACTCTGTTGTATTCTACTCTCCCAGCTGGTTAGTACGGTGCTCTGCATACAAGAAGCACTCGATAAATACATTAATGGACTGATGTCAATTGAACTTTGTGCCGGTATGGGAGTACTGTACTGGCATCACAAGCATGCTTGTCCTTGATCAGAGTGGTTGATTTTTACCACAAAAGAATCTAAACAATAGACAAAGGGAAAACAAATCATCCACGCTACATGGGACTGACAGCAAAGCCAAGTTTTCTTACAAGCAGCACCTGGGAAATCTTCAGAAGTCATCTGAGGTTTAAAAGGAAAATCCTGCAATCAGGCACCCTGTCTAAACCACAAAGATTCCTACCAGAAACTTCAGGAATCCAGGTAGGCCTAGGGCATGAGTTGTATTTTAGGGCAATGCAATTGAATAAAGAGATAATAACTGGTCAATAGCACAGCTATGCCTGAGGCAGAGGGCAACAGGAAACACGTAAGAATTAATCAACCAATGGTATTTATTGATGGTTTACTGTGTGCAGAGCACTGTTCTAAGAGGTTTGGAGCATAGCGTTGGTAGACATGTTCCCTGTCCACAGGGAACTCAAAGTCTAGAGGGAGAGGCAAACATTACAATAAATAGATTATAGATATGTACATGAGTTCTTTGGGGCTGAGGGTGGGGTGAATATCAAGTGCTTAAATGGTACAATCAGTCATTCCATGGTATTTATTGAATGCTTACTTGAGTACTGTACTAAACGCTTGGGAGGGTAAAATACAATGGAATTGGTAGACACGTCACCTGCCTAAACCGAGCTAAAATCTAAAGGGGAAAACAGACTTTAATATAAAGGAATAAGTTACAGATAGATTCTTAAGTAATGTGGGGATGAGGGTGGTATGGTTACCAATTGTCCAAAAGGAAGAGATCCAAGCACAGAGATGACACAGTAGGGAGAGGGAGTGGAGAAAATGAGGGATTAATTCAGAAGGCCTTTTGGAGGAGATGTGATCTTAATAAGGCTTTGAAAATGGGAAGTGTGGAGGTGCTCTGGCATGAACGAAGGGAGAAGGAGGTCCAGGACAGAGGTATGATGTTAAGTGATAGTACAGTGCTCTGCACACAGTAAGTCTTTAATAAATTCAGTTGAGTCAATGAATGAAAGGGGTCAGTGGGGAGATAATGAAAGCACAATGAGCAAACTGGCATTAGAGGAGTGATTTGTCTGGGGTGGGTTGCAGTAGGAGATCAGTGAGGTAAGGTAGGAAGGGGAGAGCTGATGAGTCTTTTAAAGTTAATGATAAGTAGTTTCTGCTTGATATGGAGGTGGATGGGCACCATGGGGAGTTCTTGAAGACTGAAGAGACACGGCCTGAATGTTTTTGCAGTAAAACGACGCGGGCAGTAGAGCGAAGTATGGACCGTAGGAGGGAGAGATGGGAGGCAGGGAGGTCAGCAAGGAGGCTGAGGAAATGGTCAAGGTGGAATAGGAGAAATGCTTGGATTAGTGAGGCAGCAATTAGGATGGAAATGAATGGGCAGTTTTAGTGATTTTGTGAAGGTCAAACTGACAGGATTTGGAGACAGAGCGAATATGTGCGTTGTATGAGAGATGAGTCGAGAATAATGCCAGAGTTATGGACTTCTAAGAAAGGGAGGAAAGTTGTGCTGTCTACAGTAATGGAAAAGACAGGAGGAGGACAGGTTTGGTCTAGGAAGATGAGGAGTTCTGTTTGGGACATTTTGAGCTAGAGCTGTTGGTGGGACATTCAAGTAGAGATGTACTGAAGGCAAGAGGAATGTGAGACTGAAGAGAAGAAAGGTGAGCGCTGGAGATGTGGATTTGAGAATCATCCTCATAAAGATGGTAGTTGAATCCATGAAAGCAAATGAGTTCTCAAAGGGAATGGGTGGAGATGGAGAAAAGGGGACCCAGCACCAAGCTTTGATGGCCTCCCACAATTAGGGTGCTGGAGGAAGTGGGGGAGCCTGTGAAAAAGACTGAGAATGAGTGGCCAGAGACATAGGAGGAGAACCAGGAGAGGCCAGTGTAAGTTAAGCAGCATAACCCAGTGGAAATAGTATCAGCCTGGGAGTCAGAGGACCTGGGTTCTAATTCTGTTTCTCCCATTTGCCTGCTTTGTGACCTTGGACACCTAATTTCTCTGTGCCTCAGTTTCCTCGACTGTAAAATGGGTTTCAATACCTATTCCCCCCGTGAGCCCCATGTGAGATAGGGGCTGTGTTTGACCCAATCAGTTACTTTGATTACCTTGATTACCCAGCACTTCGAACAGTACTTGACACATAGTGCTTAATGAATACAACCATATTATTGTTTTCAATAATCATCATTATTTCCCCTTTCAGGGTTGCACCTGGAGAGTTTCCAGGACTCTTCCAGTCTCGACTACAGGAGGGAGAGTCAAGCAGAGGCCTACCCATTCCATCCTTAGCTTGGGCAGGGGCTAGCGAGTGAACGGCAATCTGCTACAGGTCAAAACTCCCCTGTGCTGGGCAGCAGCAGCATGGGACACAGTCAAGGGCAGAGACTCAAGTTTACTGTGAGGAAGGAAGCAATGGTAAACCACTTCCATATTTTTACCAAGAAAACTGAGGATAAACTTCCAGAACTATTGCAGATGGAGGTGGGCTGTTGTGGGAGACAGGTGTCCATAGCGTCGCTATGGGTCGGAGACGACTCGACGGCATAAGACAAGACAATCGTCGTTATTAAGCTAAGGTTGCATAATGTTTCCAGGAATAGGGGATGATCCACAGGATCAAAGGCAGCTGAGGGGTTGAAGATTAGAATGGATGGGAGGCCGCTATATTTGGCAAGACGGAGAACACTGGTGACCTCTGTATGGGCAGTTTCCGTGGAGTGGAGAGGCAGAAGCCATATTGGAGGGGATCAAGGAGAGAATTGGAGGAGAGGAAGTGGAGTCAGTGGGTGAAACTAACAGGGAGTTTGGAGAGGAATGGTTGGAAAGAAATGGAGTGATAACTGGAGGTAGCCACGGGATCAAGGGATTTTTTTTTTTTTTTAGGATAGGGGATAAATGAACATGGGTGAAAGCAGTGGAGAAGAAACCATTGGAGAGTTTACAGTTGAAGATGGCAGTCAGGGAGGGAAGGAGGGAGGCAGCAAGTGATTTGTGAAGATGCAAAGGGATGGGGTCAGAGGACAGGTAGAGGGAGGTACATTTGAGTAGGCAGGAGATCTCTTGAGATTCTGCTGGGAAAGATGGAAAAGTTGAGTTGGGGGCCAGAAGAAGTAAGGAACTGAAGAGAAGCAGGGGGGATTTTAGGGAGATCATGCCTGATTATTTCAATTTCTCAATAAAGTATATGGCTAAATACAGGACATGTGGTATTGAGATTCTACTGGGAAAGATGGGAGAGTCAAAGAAAGGGCAGGAGGAGGGAGGGGCTGGGGAAAAGAAAGGGAGATTTTAGGAAAGTCATAGCGATGGTTTCAATTTTATCAATATAGCCAGATACCGCACATGCCGGGGTACGGAGGTTTTGAGGAAGAAGTTTAACAACTAAAACAATTGGCTAGGGCAAGGTGCAGGGGAGTATAGATCATCAAAGACTAAGATTTAATAGATAGATAAATAGATAGAAATGAAATATTGGAGGATTCTACCTTCTCGGGGTGATTTGGTACTAATATCTTTCTGCGAACTACTGCCCCGCAGGGCCCAGAGAAGACTGTATTGCTCTCAGCAGGCCTGATTTAGTACTCGGGCTTCTGGGAATGCTAACTGGTTCCAAGGGATCCTGGAATACTCTATTGAATCAGAAGGCCCTTGGGACTTTCCTGAAATTAAAAGATGAGAAACTGATCCTACCTGAAGACAGTTTTGAGCCAGAATGGTTTTCCCTGTTTTTGGTTTTTCGTTTTTATTTTTGCATTTTACGATACTTGTTAAGCACTACGTGTCAGGCACTGTACTAAGCACTGGGTTAGATACAAGCTAATCGGGTTAGACACAGACCATGTCCCACCTGGGGCTCACAATATTAATCCTCATTTTATCGATGAGGTAACTGAGACATAACTACTCGAGGCCTGATACAAATGATTGGGAAGAGTTGAAGCCACTGTGAATTTTGGAGACTTGGATCAGTGAACCCTCAAGCCTGCCCAGCACCTGGAAGATAATCCATGCAATGGAAGTGGCCACTGACATGTTTCCAGGGTACTTACTCCAGTGAGAGAGTTTTCCTAATGTTGAAGTTAAGGTGCAGGCCTCCACCTGACAGAGTTGATGTTCCTGCCAGTTTGCACTTCCATCCCTCTTTTACCTTGCTTTGCACCCTCCTTCCCCCAACATCTGTGCCTTGGCCATTGGAATAATAGTAATAATAATGATTGTGGTATTTGTGAAGCACTTACCATTGTGGCACTGTACAAAATGCTAGGGAAGATAAAAGGTAATTGGGTTGGGCACAGTCCCTGTCCCACAGTGGGCTCACAGACTTAATCTCCATTTTACAGAGAAAGTAACTGAGACCAGAGAAATGAAGTGACTTGCCCAAGGTCACATAGCAGACAAGTGGAGGAGCTGGGATTAGAACCCAGATCCTACTGACTCCCAGATCCGTGCTCTATCCATTAGCCACGTTGCTTTAGGGGTCGCTCAGCCCAGACACAGCAAATGCTCCAAGCCTAGTCTGTCAAGGGTTTGGCAGGACTTGATGCGACAGCAGGATCCATGGCAACCTCAGGATAACCACTCTAGGTCATGCTAATCGCATGACAAGCCAAATATGGAACTGCCAAACAGTCGGGGTCTCGCCAGTTGTGATTCACTTGGAGAGGTCTGGTTCAGCGGATCCAGTTTCCTGGGCCTCCTGCTGAGCTGATTAGAACCTCCAGGAGAACCTCAGAATGGTCACAAACCTTCTTATTAGTGGGCTGGGCATGAATAAATATGAAAGCGCTAGAGGTGGCTCTTGGGCTGATATGAGTTGGAGAGTTGGGAATTAAAGGGGAGGTCTTCCTGAAGGATTTTAGGTGGTCTTTGGGAGGTGGAGACGGATAATGTTTGATTAATTTCAGGGTGTGGAATGGGGTGAAGCAGGCAAGGGAGGGCATTCCAGGCCCCGGGGAATAGCGTGAGGAAGGGTTTAGGGGTGGGCAAGATGAGAGCGGGGAGCATATAGGAGGTGATAATAATAATAATAATAATGTTGGTATTTGTTAAGCGCTTACTATGTGCCGAGCACTGTTCTAAGCGCCGGGGTAGACATAGGGGAATCAGGTTGTCCCACGTGGGGTTCACAGTCTTAATCCCCATTTTACAGATGAGGGAACTGAGGCACAGAGAAGTTAAGTGACTTGCCCACAGTCACACAGCCGACAAGTGGCAGAGCTGGGATTCGAACTCATGAGCCCTGACTCCAAAGCCCGTGCTCTTTCCACTGAGCCACGCTGCTTCTCCAAGATCTCAAGGTGATCTTGAGGAGAACATAGAGTGCTAACTAAGGAGTAGCAGTGAGTGAGCCAATATGTAAAATGAATAGAACTAGAGGTGAGCCTTGAAGCCAAAGTTAAGGAATGTTTGTCGGGAAGAGAAGAGGGCTACTTTCTGATGGAAGATGAGAAATTCAACTACGCAACCTGTTGAGTTCTAAGTGCCAGGCAGACCATCCAAGCCGGGACATCTTGGAGGCAATAGGAAATACAAGAGGTCTGGACTAGAAAGGCAGATTTAGAAGTCATCTGCATAGAGGGGGTAGCTGAAGCCATCCAGATAAGCTTCCCAAGAGAGAATGAATGTAATAATAATGTTGGTATTTGTTAAGCGCTTACTATGTGCCGAGCACTGTTCTAAGCGCTGGGAGAGATACAGGGTTATCAGGTTGTCCCACGTGAGGCTCACAGATAATCCCCATTTTACAGATGAGGTAACTGAGGCACAGAGAAGTTAAGTGACTTGCCCACAGTCACACAGCTGACAAGTGGCAGAGCTGGGATTTGAGCCCATGACCTCTGACTCCGAAGCCCAGGCTCTTTCCACTGAGCCACGCTGCTTCCCAAGAAGGCTAGGATACCCAGGACAGAGCCCTGCAAGGCATCCACAGTTAGGGGTAAGAGATAAAAGAGGACGAAGCAGGAAAAAAAAGAAAAACAAAACAGAGGAGAAGTAAGAGGAGAATCAGAAAAAGTAATGGGCCACCAAAACCAAGGTCAGTTAACGTTTCTATCCAAGATCAAATAGTAAGGTCAGATAGAAGCAGAATGACCTAGTGGATAGAGCACAGGCTACAATGTCAGATGGACCTGGGTTCTAATCCCAGCTCTGCCACATCTGCTTTGTGACCTTGGGCAAGCCACTTAACTTCTCTGGGCCTCAGTTACCTCATCAGCAAAATGGGGATTAAGACTGTAAATCCTATGGGGGACCGGGACTGTGTCCAACCTGATTAGCTTGTATCTACCCAGTGTTTACAACAGTCCCTGGCAAATAGTAAGCGCTTAACAGATACTATAAAAATTCTATAAGAAAAAGTTACTGAACATTTAAATCTCGGTGAACACTGGAATGGTGACTCTGTTACTAGGGTAGGTGAATAATAATAATAATAATAATCATTACAATAATAATCTCCATAATCACAGAAAACTTCTATCTGGGGAAAGATATGCTTACAGAGGACATTCCTGGGAGAAACTTCTGCTGCTGCAGCCATCAAATAGCATTTCAGAGTGGTGCATATTAAACACCAATATAATTGAATATTCATCCTCTCCACATCAGTCCACAGAGACAGGGTCTGTTTCCACAAGGAACCGCATCAGACCTCTTAAAAGTCTCTCT
Organism: Ornithorhynchus anatinus; assembly: GCF_004115215.2. Lineage (NCBI taxonomy): Eukaryota > Metazoa > Chordata > Mammalia > Monotremata > Ornithorhynchidae > Ornithorhynchus > Ornithorhynchus anatinus. Next base: position 163,063,679 of record NC_041728.1, read on the forward strand.
CTTCCTACAATAAGATTCTTTTCCTTTGTGACACATTCCCTGAATATTTGGGATGTGAGAGAGACCATTCTAATAATAATAATAACTGTGGTATTTGTTTAGCACTTAACACGTGCCAGGCACTGTACTAAGCATTGAGGTCAGTACAAGCAAATTGAGTTGGACACAGTCCCTGTCCCACGTGGGGCTCACAGTCTCAGTCTCTATTTTACAGATTGAGGTGACTGAGGCCCAGAGAAGTGAAGTGACTTGCCCGAGGCCACACAGCAGACAAGTGGCAGAGCCGCGAATAGAATCCATGACCTTCTGACTCCCAGGCCCGTGCTCTGTCCACTATGCCATCCTGCTTGTGAACAAAGTGTCCTGGTCACAAGTAGAGAGAAGGATCAATCAATAAATAAATCACTTTTTATTGATCCCTTACTACGTGCAGGGCACTATACTAAGCATTTGAGAGAATACAATATGACAGAGTCGGTAAACACCCTCCCTGCCCACAAGGAACTTACAGTCTAGGGGAGAGACAAACATTAAAGTATATTGCAGATAGGGAAATGGAGCTAATTGATGTCTTTCCTCTTCATCTGCCTTTAGTTTCTCTGTAAAACCATCTGTTGGTAAGGCAGGATGACTATGTATCAAGAGTCAAGTTTTAAAGACTATGAGATGGACAAGTAGACAGCTTTGTAAGTTCTAGGTTTTCATTTTCCTACAGTTTGACACCCTTAGTTTCCTCAGGAATTTGAGTTAGAGGGGCAATTAGCCCACCTCACCCCTCCCCTCCACACTGGAGAGCTCTATGATCTAAACAGAAGGACCTGGGTTCTAATCCCGGCTCTACCATTTGCCCTCTGTGTGACCTTGGGCAAATCACTTCACTTCTCCATGCCTCAGTTACTTCATCTGTGAAATGTGGATTAAGATTGTGAGCCCATGGGGACAGGGACTGTGTCCAGCCCAATTAGCTTGTATCTACCCCAGAGCTGAGAACAGTGCCTGGCCCATATAGTCAGTGCTTAATAAATACCATTAAAAAAATAGACCTAGGAAACCCAGTGTATCCCTAGCGATGCTATTGGTCAGGGATGCCGGGCACTGCGAGCCTTGACTCCCAGTGAATAACCACCACCCGAGCCATTCCAGTCCCTCCCTCCACTTCCCACCGGATGAAAATCCCTACAGAAAGAATCCTCTGAAAAGCCCAGGTCCTTCCCCTCTACACACGAAAGAATTCAATTCCATATTTCTAAGGAGTCCACTCCTATGTCATCTTTCCTACCTCTTTTCCCACACTATCGGACAAGATGAACTCACCAAGTTTAAGCTTTGTTTTTACTTTGGTTGGGGAAGAGATTTATGGATATCCCTGGAAAACTTGTTTTCTTTGTTGATTAGGAAGTAGTTAATGTTCCCTTTTCAAATAATCATAAAGCCGCAGCCACAAGACCCCTCCAGAGACAATTGAGATTCTAGCAAATAGAAAAAAGCTACAAATGACTAGTGGTAACAAATGATGGCCTTTGACCCAGTCTGTTGACCTGGTGTTCTATCAGTATTTTAATTAATTAACATCTTATTAGATAATACTCTGCTTTAGGCTGAGAAACTGAGGGAAAATTCCTGATTCATAGCCTGCCATTTAAGCAGGTCTCAGCATATCCTTTCGGTTCCTTGGCTCAATGTGTAGTTTCCAGATCGGGAATAGATAGAAAAGTTCATCGAAAATGTGAGACTCCCTATGACATGGCCAATGGCCTAGTGTTTTCTGGTTATCATATTACAAACCCATCGAGGCTCTTCTAATTTCATTTTTCTTGTTCACTGCCAAAGAATGTTCCCGTGTCAGATTCACCTTATTTACCCTGGAATATTATGTCGCCACTGTTCATCAGAATTACTTACATTATTTTATTTGGGCCCTCCTAGAATCATTACCAATTGAGGGTGGGAGGAAGTAAGAGTGCGGGAGAGCAAGGGGAAGGAGGAAAGGGTGAAGGGGAAGAGAAAGCTAGAGAGAAGGGGAAAGGGGGAGAAAAAAGGAAAAGGAGGGGGAGAGAGGGAGGGGGAGTGGAAAGAGAAAGGTGAGGAGGGAAAGAGGAAGGAGGAAAATAGGGAAGCAAGAAGAAGAGGGAGGAAAGTAAAGGAGTAAGAGAAGGAGGGCAGGAGTAAAGTGAGAAGAGGAGAGAAAGAAAGAATGGAAAGAGGAGAGGGGAAAGTGGGGTAAAGAGAGGGAAAGGGGGAGAAGAGTGGAAGGGATGGGCGGGGGAGAGGGATGGGATGGGGAGAAGGAGGGGAATCAATCAATTAATCATATTTATTGAGCACGTATTCTGTGCAGAGCACTGTACTAAGCTTGGGAGAGTTCAATATAACAGAATTGATAGACACGTTCGCTGCTGACAAGGATCTTTCAGTCTAGAGGGGGAGAAAATTGGGAAGGGAGGGAGGGAAGAGAAATAGGAAGTGGAGGAGAAGGAGGGAGACAGAGAGGGGAAGGAGAGAAAAAGAAGAGGCAAAGGGAGAAGAGAGGGGATGGGGAAAATGAGGGCAAAGGGAGGGAGAGGAGAAATAGGGAGGAAGGGGAAAGAGAGAGAGGGAGTGGATGGGATGGAAAGGGCACAAAGATGCACAATCTCTCCTGAAGTAGCCAAATTATTTCACCATTTAAGCTTTGGTTTGTTCCCAGTCTTTACATTATTGTGACCAGTACTGCATTTATTGCTTTACCTTGAATGATTTTGTAATAAAAATCTAATGAGCAATTCATTGTATGACTATTCAGGATTATTATTTAAAAGAGAATCATAATGACATGAAGAACATATTTGGCTTCAACTTACATTACACACAAACATGCACACACACAGTAGTTTATGGTGTGGTGATTTCTTCCAAAATGAATAACTAAATCAATGAAGTTAAAGATGCTAATGTCAAAGATTAAAAAAAATTCTTTCTAGTAATTACTCTGCATTGATTTTCCAATTTTCAGGTTTCAGCCAAGAATACAATTTCTCGTAGCTTTTCATTGTGATTTGGACAGATCATACATGGATTCCAACAATGTAAAGGGACAGAAAGTTGAAATTAAGTCCCGGAGGCACTGCATATTTATTCCTATTTAAAAACCAAACCAAATATCCTATTAATGACCATAAATATTAAGGGAACAAGCTAAAATAAATCTTAGTCGATCTGCCTTCTGTCTAAGTGAATTCCTGAGTAACCACTGGTCAGTGCCTTCTCCAAATGGCAAGTACTCTGAACATTGGCTCTCAGTCCAGCAAGATTGTTCTGTGCTGATTTCAGATGCCCTCAAGCAGAGCAGAGCAGAGCAGAGCCAAGAGTCAGAAACTTGCAGGGTCACAGAAGTTCTCTGTGGGAAAGGAGGAAGGTGGGGAAAGAGTGTGATTGTTCTCCTGGCATCCTCATAAATCTGGATCAAGACAGCAGAAAATGTGGAAAGATTCATCTAGGCTGACCAAGTGTCTGATGGAGAGCAGAAGGAAGGGCTTCCCAAGCAGTGTTTTTTGTTTGTTTGTTTGTTTTATGGTATTTAAGTGCTTATTATATGCCAGGCACTGTACTATGTGGCTGAGGTAGATAGAAGCTAATCAGGTTGGACACAGTCCAACACGATTTCCCACACGGAAATCGCCATCTTAATCCCTGTTTTACAGATGAGGGAACTGAGGCACAGAGAAGTTCAGTGACTTGCCCAAGGTCCCACAGCAGACAAGTGGCAGAGCCAAGATTAGAACCCAGGTCCTTCTGACTTCCAGGCCCGTGTTCTATCCACTAGGCCGTGCTGCTTCTCAGTTCTAGAAAATATACAAATGTCTGAGACTTAGGAATTTCAGAGATAAACCTTACCCCATTTCCAGCAGCACTTAATTCACTTTAAATATTTAAATATCTTCATCCTGATGATGGCCATTTAATTGATTCTTTGGCATTCTGAGATTTGTAGTAAGGCTCTTCCTAACTACAGTGTTGCAGGCTTAACCACATAATTCTCCTGCCTCCTCTAATCTTCCTTGAACAACTTTACCCTCTTACTGCGGAGTCCATAGTTTCTGGAACTCACAGTAAAACAGGAGTTTCTAAAGCTAGGATTATCCATGGATTTGGGGCCATGGTCTTGAAAATAGGAAGAAGAAAAAGTCAAGAGAAGCAGCAGGGCCTAGTGGAAAGAGCACTAGGGCCTGGAAGTCAGAGGACCTCATCTAATTTGCCTGTATCCACTCTAGTGCTTAGTACATGCCCGGCACATAATAAGTGCTTAACAAATGCCATTATTATTATCATTCTTAACATGCTTGGGGCCTTGCTGAAGCGGAGTACTGCTGCTGCGGTCGCCACCACTCTGTCCGGATCAGAGCTGTTCGGAGGCTTTGACTGGCTACATTTTGGAAGAGAGAACGGCCGCTAAATTTCATGAGCAGCCTACCTAATATGGGACATCTGGTCGTTTTGGTCCCATTCCACCCCCTACTCTCATATTTGCCAAGAAGCAAGGTGAAAACACGGAATCTATGAGAGAGCCCCAGTGTCCCGCAATTTAGCAAATACGCTCAAGCAGCTTCAATCCAAAGGAAGCAGTTATTTGAAATATCTGTACCCTCTGATGGTCACATTTTTAATAAATTTAATAGTAATGATAATTTTTTTAAATAAAGCAAAAACCCCACTCACACTCATCATTCTTTTGGGAAACCATAGTTCCAGTTATAGGGGCATAATTGTATTAGGAAGCAAGGATCCTTACTAAGAAGCGGGATTTTAGTGTAAAAATGGCAGTTGGAAAATACATGTCAGATTAAAGGGCGACTTTAAAATGTTCGCTTGGTTTAATTAATATCACGCCATAAAACATTACAAAGTCTTCTTTGACCCCATCTCTTAGAAGTTAAGTGTATTAAAAGCAGAATAGTAGAAATAGTTCATCTTACCTCCCATCCACAGCTGGGATCTTTCAGATTGGATCGCTGCTCTCCGACGTACGGCCCAAACTTCTCGCCTGCCTCGATCTTCCTTTTGGTCCATATTCCTAATCCAGCCCCTGGAACGTTTGACTCTCGGAGTTCAAACTCGGGAGGAATGGGAATGTCATCGGGAATGTAAATGGGGGCTTTATAAGGAGACCCATCCTTCACGGTGAATTCTTCATTCGATGTGGCTGGAGAAGAAGGTTCTTGAAGTTTGAGAGAGGAGAAAGTGCTCACCTCTCCATCAGCTTCTGACATGTCTTCCAAAGGGATTCCAGGAAAGTTGTCGTAGACACTGCACTCATCACCTAGGAACAAATCAAAGCGATGACATTTTCAATACAAAAGCCTATTCAGATCATAAAAAACTACTTATCCAACCTAGTTGATTAGTAGTTTCATAGAAGCAGTTTGGCTTAGTGGAAAGAGCGCAGGCTTGGGAGTCAGAGGCCAAAGGTTCTAATCCCGGCTCCGTCACTTGTCTGCTGTGTGACCTTGGGCAAGTCACTTAATTTCTCTGTGCCTCAGTTCCCTCATCTGTAAAATGGGGATTAAGACTGTGAGCCCCATGTGGGACAACCTGATTTCCTGGTATCTACCCCAATCCTTAGAACAGTGCTTGGCACATAGTAAGCACTTAACAAATACCATCATCACCATTATTAGTAATAGTATAAACAATGGAGCTATTCTAAAATGTGAATACTGACACTTTTAAGAAAGTCACTGATCACTACCATTGCAGTCCAAGCTCTTCGTGGAAGTGGAATGTGTCACTTGGTTGTTCCATACTTCCCAAGGGCCTGGCCTCTCCCTTTTCCTCTGCTCCTCCTCCCCTCCCCATTGCCCCGACTTCTTTCCTCTGTTCTACCCCCCTCCCTGCCCCACAGCACTCGTGTATATATATGTACATTTTAATTATCTATCAATTTTATTAAAGATGTGTATATATATATATCTATAATTCTATTTATTTACATTGATGCTATCGATGCCTGTTCACTTGTTTTGATGTCTGTCTTCCCGCTTCTAGACTGTGAGCCTGTTGTTGGGGAGGGATTTTCTCTGTTTCTGGATTGTACTTTCTAAGCACTTCGTACAGGAGCGTGGCTCAGTTGAAAGAGCATGGGCTTAGGAGTCAGAGATCATGGGTTCAAATCCCGACTCTGCCACTTGTCAGCTGTGTGACTGTGGGCAAGTCACTTAATAATAATGTTGGTATTTGTTAAGCGCTTACTATGTGCAGAGCACTGTTCTAAGCACTGGGGGAGATACAGGTTCATCAGGTTGTCCCACATGAGACTCACAGTCTTAATCCCCATTTTCCAGATGAGGTAACTACTTATCTGTCCCTCAGTTACCTCATCTGTAAAATGGGGAGTAAGACTGTGAGCCCCACGTGGGACAACTGATTACCCTGTATCTACCCCAGGACTTAGAACAGTGCTCTGCACATAGTAAGCACTTAACAAATACCAACATTATTATTACAGTGCTTCGCACACAGTAAGCACTCAATAAATATGACTGAATGAATGAATGCAGGTCACTCAGAGGGCTCAATAAATGATACTATTACTGCAATTACTAGTAGATTATTAGAGTATTGAGAAGCAGCATAGCATAGTGGATAGAGTATGGGTCATGGGTTCTAATTCTGGCTCTGCCACTTGTTTGCTGTATGATGTTGGGAAAGTCATTTCTTTGGGCCTCAATTACCTCATCCATAAAATGGGAATTAAGACTGTGAACCCCATGTGGGACTGGGACTGTGTCCAACCTGATTTGCTGGTATCCACTCCAGCACTTACTAGTGCCTGGTACAGAGTAAGCATTTAACAAAAGCCATCATTATTATTATTATTAGTTTGGAAAATGTTGGAAGAAAATGTTGTTAGGCTTAGGTAAGTTCTCTGATCATTCTGTGCCTCAGTCTCTCCCATTTCATAAAATCCTTCATCTCCTGTTCGGTAAGTTGAAATGGAGGGAACCAGAGGAAGGATAAGGGCTTTAAAGAAAGGGTCATGTGTAACTTCAAATGATGCAACCTAGGTCTTCACTGCAGAAAGACACATTTTAAAGTGCAGCGTTCTGGGATGGCACACTTTTGGGGCAAAGGTGTAAAGAGGATTTGGACTCTTGGGAAAAGAACGAAAAATAATCTCAAATCCCTATTAATAGCAAATATAAACATTAACAGAGGAAAGTTTTTACCTCTGCAAAATGTGGAGGGGACTATTGAAACTGTCACTTCAGCCACCTCACTACCTATGCATAAAACTTCACCATTAGTGAGGCGAACTTCAAACACTTGCATATGCCCACACGTGTATATACTGGCTGGGCTTTGAAGATATGTACCGTGATGGTACATGAAAAAGGGAAAGAGTTCAAACACACTTCACCAAATTGATCTAATCCATCATTCAAACAAGTCTTTGCATGTCACCCTGAGGGTCAACCGGTTTAGACCCCATTGGACCAGTTAAGGAAATGGAAAAAGAATTTGGATTTTCCCACAAAAAGTGATCCCCAGTCCCAGCACCAGATTATTTTTAAATTCCAAAGTTTCCATCTCTGAGGCTTTTATCCTTCAGGTTTGAGACATTCTGGATTCCAGGGGATTGACCATTTAAACAGTAGTTAATAGAAAAGCACCCGAAAAGAATAGATAATTACCCTCCAGTAATTATCCATTATAGTCCAGTTAAATTTCCCCTACCTCCTCAAAGGGTTAAATCAGTCATACTGTCATTTCCATCAAAGTGATTTCAAATCTTCAACAGAGGAGAAAGACAAACCCATCTGGGCCCTCCCACTGGCACCCCTGACCCTCTGACCTCTAAGCTACCAGTTAACTCTCCCGATGCATAATTTAAACAAGTGCATTTAGATTTTAATTTCTGGGGTGACAAAATACACATCTGTGTCAGGTCCGCTTCACGGTAGTCTCAATTTAAAACGAGAATGCTGCTCGAACAATGAAAATATATATAATTAAAAGCCGAATAACAATTTCTCTGTGTAAGCATTTAAAGAAAATGTAGTCGTGTGACAGTTTTAAATCAGTCCATCCATCGATGGTATTTACTGAGCGCTTACTGTGCGCAGAGCACTGTACACTCGAGCGAGTACAATACAACAGAGTCGGTAGACACATTCCCTGCCCAGAAGGAATCACGAGAAAAATTTAAAGACAAGTTAAATATCAAACTATCTCCATTACAAACATGAAACTATACAACAGCAAAGTTTACAAAGCAGAAGTAAATCTCTATTTCAAGCGAAACCAGCCCTAGGAAATTTCCACCGGCAATCTCCGCTCCTCACCGGGAACCGGTACAAACTAAAATGATCCGACAAATCAGGGAGTGATCCGAAAAAGCTTCTGAGATTAGATGATTGGAAAAGGATAAGTAGATTATTTTCCTTGTGTGTAATTATTGCTAATTTACAACATTTCTTAGATTGCAAACTTCTCGACAAACTGAACCCATCTATAGCAGGTAAGACCAAAGCAAGAAGTGGTTTGCACAACTCTGGTTCCATAAATAGCAATAATTATTTAGAGCTGCCTCTTGCTCCGATCACTCTCATCTGTTCTCTCGGGCATTAGCCTGAGGGAGAGTTGAGTAGGAACTTTGTTTATGGAGTTCAAGCAGTGACTGGAGAAGAGTTTCCCAAGATTGAAAATTGGGAATCGTGTAGTCTTTTTTCATTCATATGTCTAAGTGTGTGAACGTCCCCGAAGACCTGGCTAGGAACCCACACTTTTATAAATCAAAAGAACAAATGAATAAAGTGATAATCATTTAGATGGCTCCTTAAGTAGCTAATCTTGGTTTCCACTAAAATTTGCTCAAGTCTGACAGAATCTAGACCTGGATGGTTTTTGAGCAAAGCAGTTATATCTAGCCAACTCCACTTAAATGATTAATTTCTTTACTTTAAAAAAAACAGTTTGTTTCCTTCTATAACCAGAAGTTTAAACAAGTTTTGCAAATGGACACTTTTTCATTTGTCTAGGAACGTGAGAATCAGGATTACTGAAGGGAAGAGAAGAGAAGCAGCGTGATTTAGTGGAAAGAGCATGGGTTTGGGAGTCCAAGGTCGTGGGTTCTAATCTTGCCTCTGCCGCTTGTCAGCTGTGTGACCTTGGGCAAGCCACTTAACTTTTCTGTGCCTCAGTTATTACCTCATCTGTAAAATGGGAATTAAGACTGTGAGCCCCATGTGTGAAAACCTGACTACCCTGTACCTAACTCAGCGCTAAGAACGGTCCTCGGCATATAGTAAGCACTTAAATACCATAATTATTATTATTAGAAGTAAAAATGCTAATGCTAGTTACTTCAGCTCCAAGGAAGAGTGTGGAGCTGGTGATTGTGTTTGCTCTTATTCACAAGTGTGGCTACATATTTCTCCTTTTACCAACCACCTCTTCCTCCATAACTTCACCAAGGCATTCCCTTCAATTCTATTTTCTTTTTCACTAAAAACCTGTTGGCTGTAAATCGGCTTCCAACAACACCCGAACAATGCCAACACCGGGACAATGCCAACACCTGATTTTCTTTTTAATCATTGATAGTGACAATGACGACATTAATTTCCATTTTGATTACTCTCCTTCTTAGGAGAGATGCGAAGACCAATGAAATAGGAGGGCCTAAAGCAAATCACTTTTAATTTTCATCCTGTCTGTGCACAGCAAAAAAATATCCCACATACACCACATGAGCGTCAAAGATTACTTGAGATCCCAAGCAGAGTAGCTGCCTTCATAGCTACGTGAAACAACAAAGGCCCCTGGAAGAGACCAACTGGGGAATAGAACCGATTAGGTAATTCACCAGTTTAGACACTTCCCCTCATTCTATTACTTACTGAAGTTTGGTAATAAAAACAAGAGCAGGCTTCAAAGGAAACTCAGTGGTAAAGGTTAATTGCTACTACAGAAAAGGGTGGATCCCAGAGTTGGCACATTCTGCCCAACCTGCGGGTCGACAGGAAGGATTACACGTGGCTGCGAACCGAGGGGGTGAGCCCAACCTGGAGACGGGGGAGAGACGCGACTGCTAAAGCTAATCTCCCCGTCAGAGATCATCCGGTCCAAGCCGGTCTTGTGACCCCAGGTTGGGCTCCTGACGAAGCTCGAGGTAGGAGGTAGCATTGGCCATCAAAGCATTCAACCCTCAAGAGACATGTCACACCTCTTCCTTTGCTTGGAGAATTCCCGAGGGGATAATTACAGCAGTCTATTTGCAAGAAGGATGACCACTTCAGGAACTGGCTCCCCTTTGGCCTCAGCAGGAGGATGGCCAATACACACAAGCTGGCTTTGGGAAAAGGGTGGAGAACACCACCAAAATGCCAGAGAGGGACAAAATAAAGAGCTAGGAGGATTAACCTCCAAACATTACGTGAAGTGATCTCAAGATCATGGAATTTTAAAAGATAAGGAAAGGCAAAAAGGGAAACTAACAAAGTAAATTAAATGAATTTCAGGAATGCTGACTTCTCCGGGCTGAGGGAAATCTTTGGGAGGAAGTCTGAAGAATCAAAGGAACCCAATAAAGCTGGATGTTCCTTAATGAAATTATCTCAAAGTACTGACTACAGAGTTCAACAGCCATCCATTTTCCCTAATGGCATAAAAGGAAGTGAGCTTCATTTGCAACACGGGAGTCTAAGTTAGATCTAGACAGAGAAGATATGAGATCCTCGAATCTCTCCCTGGACAACTTTAAGATTATGAGGAAAATTGTGTTTCGACCTCTGTGGGGCAAGGGGCCGAAATATCCTCCTAAAGTTCTCAGCTATCCTCATTATGTCCTCTAACAAATGATGAAGGATTTGGAGACCTATGTGTAAGGAGAAAGAACTAGAAAAGTGGACAGAGGAAAATAAAATGACTGAGCAGATACCTATTTCATCCACTATGTGTTCTCTCAGGTTTTACTTTATCAGGCTTTTAAGTATGTCCTCAAGCTCAATATGTACACATCGGAACTCATATTCTCTCCCAACTTCTCTCCTCCACCAAATTTTTTCTCCACAGTTGACAACATCCCAATCCTTTCTGCCTCTCAAGCCCGTATTCCTGGCATCATTCTTGACTCTTCCCTTTCTTCAGCCTGTCACAAATCCTGACATCTCTTCCTCCAAAACCACTCTTTCAACTCCCTTCAAGTTACTACACCACAATCCAAGAACTTATATCTTGACTCGTCTACTGCATCAGCCTCCTGGCTCCAGTGTTTCACCTCGCCTGTCCTGACTTTGCTCTGCTGCCCGGATCATTTTTCTAAAGTGTTATTCTGCATGCATCCCCACTCTTATGAAACTTTTCATGGTTGCTTGCCCATTCCCCTGCAAATTAGACCGAAATGTCTGGCCATCAGTTTTAAGGCCCTCAACCGGCTCTTGCCTTTCTGTTACTTTCTCCCACCTGGTTCTCTTCATTCCATTCTCCCACTACAACACAACTCACACACTTCAATTCCTGTCAGGTCAACCCACTCACTGTGCCAGATTTCCAATATCTCTTCATTAATTCATTCAATCGAATTTACTAAGTGCTCACTGTGTGCAGAACACTGCATTAAGAGCTTGGAAGAGTACAATACAATACAATAGCAGTCACATTCCCTGCCCACAATGAGC